>NC_090933.1:1162242484-1172242484 GCF_040938575.1 Ambystoma mexicanum | reverse complement strand
TGCTGTGTAGAATAGGGGAATTCGGATTCCCAGTTTCTTGCCAAGCAGTTTACCAACTATAACTCCCTTTCCCCCTCTCCCTCCCAGACCCCTCCCCCAACCAGAGAGGTGAAACCCAAGCATAACTCAATCCCACATATAACCATTGGCGACATTGCCCAAGCATCTGTGTTGGGGTATTGACTAGATATAATACATTGCATAGTATATTACAACACAGTAACAACAGTAAGAAAGTGTCATGATTCCTGCCCCTTATGTCCCCAGCCCTCCAAGACGTCAGGCTAAAACCAGGCCACAATCACCTACATGGCCCTCAAGGGCCTCTCCATCCCTCCAAAGACCCACTTGGAGTCAGACTTGGCACTTGTGGCACCAGACTCACTCACTCCCATAGGATAACATTGGGGATTGGACTTGGGATAGCTGAATATGCTTATAATAATTCCCTACACACCAGCACTGGGCAGACACCCTTTTATACCATGTATGGCAGGCACCCACGGACTTCTGAGTTGGACATTCCTACAACCCTGGAAATGCCAGCAGTCAAAACCTTACACACAACCATTTCTCAAACCTTTAACAGGGCAACTGAACACCTACTTCAAGCTAAGAATCGCCAAAAGAAGTTTGCTGATCAACACCGAGCAAATGCCCCCAACTACCAAGTGGGAGACAAAGTCTGGCTGGCGTCTAAACACGTGTCCATTAAAGGAACCCGAACTTTCCGTCTAAGATACCTGGGTCCATTCACCGTCACCTCTGTGATAAATCCTGTGTCAATCAAACTAGCTTTGCCGTCAAACATGCAGATTCATTCTATGTTCCACGTGTCTCTCCTTAAACATGTTCAACCTGGGACCCGGGTAGCAATGCCACCGCAGCCAGTAGTAGTCGCCGGGGAGCCAGAATTTGAAGTCAAGGACATCCTGGATTCAAAGTACGTCAGATCCAAATTATACTACTTAGTAGACTGGAAGGGGTATGGTCCACAAGACAGGACATGGGAGCCTTGTGAGTACATCCATGCACCTCGCTTGCTTAGACAATTTCATCAAAACCATCCAAACAAACCAGGACCAGACAGAAGAGCCACCTTGAGAGGGGTTTTGGGGGGAGTGCTGTCATGATTCCTGCCCCTCATGTCCCCAGGCCTCCAAGATGTCAGGCTGAAGCCAGGCCACGATCACCTACATGGCTCTCAGGGCCTCTCCATCCCTCCAAAGACCCACTTGGAGTCAGACTTGGTGCTTGTGGCACCAGACTCACTCACTCCCATAGGATAACATTGGGGATTGGACTTGAAGTGCTTTGATGGGGACAATATGGATGCCCCGACATATTTTGGTTCCCAGAACTGCATGTGCAGTCTAGTCTTTTGGGTGTGGTTCAGCCCAGAGACACCTGGGATACCCAGAGACTATTTAATCCACGCCCAGGCTGAGAAACTTGCTTTGTTTTTTCTGCACCTGCAGCGTGACACTCACCGTGTTCGGATCGGTCTCCAGTAGGCCTGCATCTTTCTTCTGCGCTCAGCTCCTGCAAGAACAAGAACACCGTTAGGAACAGCCTTACCTTGCGGTGCTTCTGCCCATCATTCATCGCTTCTTCGGTTCTGCGGGCATCTTCGGCGGTGTCATTCCCATCCCGGCACGCTGCTTCCTAAGGAAAAGGTAAAAGAACAGAAAAAAGGCATTAGCAAGCATTCAGCAAATCTTCGCTTATTTTTAAAGATTGTACAAGCTTCAAACGCTTACCTGAATCCCAGCCGCTCTGGGGGAACTCTGTCTCCGGAACTTCTCATCCATCTGCAAGAGGGAAAAGACACTCCAGGTTAGTGTGGAAACATCTAGAGGCGCTGCATACTGCGCTTACTCACCGCATTTCTTCTTCATAACCGGCATCCACGCTGAAAACGTCACAGCACCTAAAAGACACAGAAAAAGAACTCAGTTCAATGCAAATTTGACAGGGTCGCATCGCGCATCGCACTCTCACTCACCTTCAGCGCTGCTCATCTCAGCAGCACGTCGCCATCCCCGGACGCCGGCCATCATCTAAGGAAGGAAAGGAACGAAGTTAGAGAACTGTTCAAAAGACTCATTATACTTACCTGTCGGACTCTTGCCAGTGAAGTAACTAGGCAGCAACAAGCACGCATCAATCAACGCACCCGTGCGCTGAAAGCAGGACGGAGATCACACTTTCCAAGAAAACAAGGTGAGCTGTGGATCAAAGGGAAGGGTTGGACCCCGGGGAAGAAGGGATTCTAGCACAGAGAGACAATAGGGAGTTAAACTCCACAAATCCTGTGTTTCAGGCCCAGTCTCCAGTCGAGTAGACTCAAGGGAAGGGTTCGAGGTCATAAGAGGTCAAAACAGACTGAGTGACGTCCCCATGGATACCAGGTGAGCGTTACAGAAAGGATCAGATTTGCAAATCGGGGCCGTGCATTAGAGGGTCCACTTCAAACAGAGATCCATTTCCAAAGTAGCAAACTGAGCACCGTTAACTTTGGTAAAACTGAGCAAGATACATTGAACAGAATCAAGGTTGGTACAAGAGCTGACACATAGATTGTCAACCAGGGAAGTGTTCCTCAATGAACTTGGAAGCTTCCTCAGGGATGGTGAAGAAAAAGATTTTATTTGAGTGTTCCACTCTGAGCTTAGCAGAATACAACATTGAGTAGTTAACTCCCAGGTCCTGCAGTTTCTTCTTCACATTTAGGAAGGTCTTTCGTTCCTGCTGGATGGCCAAGGAGAAGCCCGGATAAAGGTGGACCCTGGATGACCCCAAAAAGAGTTTCCTTTGTCCCTTGCAGCGTACAGCAAAGCGTCTCTGTCATGGTAGTTCAGTACTCTTGCTATGATAGGGCGGGGATGGGCCCCCGGTCTCAGCTTTGCTGTTAGAGATCGATGGGCGAATTGCAAAGATCGTTTTGCGGAGTCCAGAAGAGATAGCAACGTTTGCTCTATGTAGTCCTCCATAGGGCCCTCAATGTTGTCCTCTGGGATGCCAACAATGTGGACATTGTTCCGCCGAGAACGCGATTCAAGGTCTTCATTCTTCTTGCTGATTCCACCTATACAGGGACCCACCTACACAGGGCAGTCACTTCGGTTCGGAGGGCCCCAATATCATCTTCAGCAGTACCCACCCTGGTTTTCACCTCAGTCACATGAGCATCCGTCTTCTCTATGTGGGCTTTGATTGAGCATATAGTATCACTCATGTTATCAAGCTTTGAGTTGAGGGCAGTGAAGCCCTCACGCATATATTCCATCATCGTTGGTAATTCTGGGGTGTCAGGAGATGTGAACATGGATGCCCCTTGTTGCGTTGAGTGTGCCCATCTGTGGCTGTCGATTTAGGGAGCAGGTCGCGAGCGATTTGACTAGGATAGGGGAGTCGCCCTGATACCCGTTGCAAGGAAGGTCAATTTTGTATCCAGATCCGCCCTCGTTGGTTCAATTGAGGAAGGTTGGTCTTGAAGTTTGGGGTGATAGGCCCCCTTAAGGTGAATGTGCCTTTACAACAGGGGGATTAGGGTCTGGTTTCAGGTATATGCTGCCCTGGGTCCGTGTGGATTCAGTGGGATCAAGAGGGCAGAGCCTGGTATCAAGCTGGCAGCTTGTCTCCTTTAGGTGGGTTGTAGCTCCACAGGTTGAGGGATAGAACTTGCCACTGAAGAGTTAGCACCAGTAGGTACCAGGCCAACATTCAGAATCTGTCACTGAATAAGGTGGTAACTGTGTGTTGTGATCCCTGGCAGAGGTCAGTGGGCGGTGGCAATGTAGGTCACTCATGCAGGCACAGCCTGCCACGGGGTTATGGAGGCAGTTAAATACAGGTAGGCAGCCCCACAGCAGCCTGGGTGACCACAGGCAGCACACCCGTCAGCAGTACCCCAACACCACCAGTTGATCGAATAATAGCAGCATGTCTGTTTGGGCTCCAGTAGGCCAGCGCTGGATCAGCCTATTTGGCAAAGTCAGTAATGAGACTCTGAGGTGTCCGATATCAATATCTTGTCCACTGATCTTGTCCAGCACCCCCTCCCGTGGCATCAAAACCACCCTGCCCGTGAGTGGGAAGAGGGCGTGCAACGGGGAGACACGCTACATCTGTAGGATGGGGCGGCACTTGAGGGTGCACAGTGCAGAGTATGATCACTGGTCCACTGTTAATTCTGGCTGAGGGTGAAAAGGGTATCTGCGCCACTCAGGGTCATGTAGCCACGGGCCCCAGGAGGTCGCATAATGTGGGGGAGAGCCATTATGCAGCTGCACCATATGATTGACCCCATACCGCGGATGCACCCCAGGACCCTCCGATGCCCACCGACAATCCCAATTGCAATAGATCCTACCTTGCCAGGAGGAGGGCTATCTTCAGCGGCAGGAAGTAGGAGCAGGGCTAAAGCGCACCAGCGTGCCTTGCCCGGCGTCAGATGACAGATTTCTGCAAGCATGAGCTGGGCTGCCGAGGTCCGACTGAGATGCAGCCCAGATGTTGCCAGCAGCACCGTCGATCAGGAGGGCTCCAGCAGGTCCACCGGGCCGTGCGCGTCAGGTACTGCACCTCTGATGAGGCTGCAGAAGGGTGGAGGTGGCGTCCTCCGTCACAGCACTGTGGCAGCGTAGCAGGATCCAGGGGGAAGTCGGGCGCCTCATGGCCACAGGGATCCCACAGGTCGCCCCAGAAGTGTGTTTGGGTGTGCAGGGGACCGCCAATGTTCCATCCGTTACCACAGAGCAACGCTGTGTGAGTGAGGCGTGCAGCCAGTGCCGGAGCCCCTCCCTAACAGGCCTCCGCTGCCCCACACTCAATTACTTGCTCGGTTGAACCCCGTGGAGCCACATCAGGAGAATCAAGCAATGTTCACTGGGGTGATGATTGATCCTCGATGGACCGTCCTCCAAGGCTGGCACTCGGTCATCAGCGGCAGGCCGATTATATAAAGCAGTCAGCCTGTTTTTAACATGAATCGCGGCACTGACACTATTTTTTTGTAAATCTGAATCTTCCCAAACACGGAGCTCTGACTCAGGCAGCAATGCTCATTCAGGCACAACAGTGCCCCCCCTCTGTACAAACTTATGTCAGAAAAGTGGCAGGGTTCACTGTTTTGCATCGCACAACATGAATTTTTTTATGCCTAAGAGGATAATTATATATGCTGATGCTCTCTGTGAATATTACTTCCTTCAAATCACAGAAATGTTGTATCATGTCTGCTGTCCATTCGAGTTTGTGGTTGCCTCTCTGTGCTTTTTTGAGGGCCTGTAGGAGTGGTCTAGTATATGCTGCATAGTCCAAAATCCATGCTCTGCAATAGTTGCATAACCCTAAACATTTCTGCATGTCTTTTATTGTTATAGGTTTGGGGGTGGCGCACACAGATGACATTCTGTCTGTTATGGTTTAATTATTTTGCACAAAACGAAAAGCTTTGAAAGAGGCTTCTGCAACCAATGTAGATTGCTAAACTCTCATAGAACATTGACTCACTTTGGCAATATTTGGGGAAGAGAGACAACGATTTTCACTCTGAGTCAATAGAGAGTCATACCACAATGTCTACATGTGTCTATCTTCTGGACTTGGTCAGTCATCAACAAGAGGGTAGGTGGGTGCTGGATCATGAGACACTCCATGAAATCCTCCAATTCCAACAGGCCTATAACACCTTACCTGATGTAAATCTGGCAATACTGAAAGTATGTGCCAGCAAGTAACAACATCCAGCCCCCACTTGACTGCCCAAATAGTGCAGATCTCAAAAAGCTAATTCCACCACCCAAAAAAAAAAAACAATGACATTGGTGGTCCTGGCAACATGGTCTTGCAGGTGGATGGTTCCACTGGTACAGTATACATGGAGAGAATGGGTGTTTGGCATGGCTGAGTAGGTAGGGGACTGTTTGTGCCTACGTGCCCACTAATTAGCTGATATGTCCCACTCAGTGAAACTTGCAACATTCCTCATTGATCATCACATTGCTGATGGATCCTGCAGAAGTGGGGGTCAGTGGAAGTTGATGGTTGAATTGCAAGACCACATCACCATCAAATGTGGCTGTGCATTATGGAGGTCTGAATGTATGGAGGACATATGAAAAATGCATTGTTTCCCTTGGAATGTCTTCACTTCTAAAACACGTTAGAATTTGTTGATAAAGTGAGCATTTGAATGGGTGTGGAGGCCAACTCTGTTATCCCTGAAAATTATATCTGCCTTGCCCTCTCTTCAAGGTGAGGCACAGGTGCAGATAACTTGCTTCTTTTTCCTCCTGATCAATCTGCTGAAGAAACACTTTTGCCTCCAAACCTTTCACTGCAGTCTCCTGAGTTGTACTGATGATCCAATCCTCGATTCCCTTAAGGTGTTCAGTTATTTGCCGATTGTTATCAGATCCCAGGTTCAGTAGTACCTGAGAAATATCATGTATAATAGGAACGATTTTGAAAATAATGTGATAATGTCTACAAGGGTTTTAATGTAAACATTAAATAGCCAATGAGTTTAAGATTGAGCCACTACACTTTAAGATGAACATTTTTGGCTAGGAGTCTGCCATTTTAACCCACAGGGTCTGGTATTCAAGATAGTTTGTGATCTACGCTTACATAGTACCATCTGTCTTCATCTGAACTTTTAAACTTTGTATTATTGCCTGATTGTTGACTGCATTTTAGGCTGCTGATAAATCAAGGATTACTTGGGCTGTTTGTGTATTGGTGTCAATTGCTTTCAGAATTTCTGCTTTCATGAAAAAGAGGCTTCTTTCTGTACGCATATTTGCGTGAAAACCAGTTTGGTTTTCCTTAAGTAGGAGGTACATTCCATTGAGAAAAAAAAAAAAAAAAAAAAAACATTCGGATTGTAAATATCCTTTGCAGGATTTCAGCAATCAAAGGAATATTACACATGGGTCTTTACCTCTGTACCCATCAACATCATAGTGGTTTTATGGTTACTGTAGTTGTTTTGATGAGCCATTTGACAGATGTGTCAGCACCAAGAGTTAGTTGTTTGTAGATACATATGTGAGGAAAATATGAGGTAACCAGAAAGGGAGGTGGGGGAGAACCACTCAACCTGACTCCAATAATTTTATGTTCCTAAATTGTGAGCTAGGATTAACTCATCATAGCTATTAAGGTAGCTGGCCTTTGCAGACAGGGACTGTAATGGCTCTTTGTGCATTAGTGTTTCTTTTAAACTGCTGGGTAATCCTGTTAATGATCAATAACCTTCAGACCGTGAGCAAGCAGAGATGATGCATGCACATGAGAAGGCTACTCTGAAGTCTTGCTGCTCAATTATGTGTGTAACCTAAACACGCGGAGTAGGAGCTACCTTGAATAAAGTCATTCATGTGGTGGTGCACTGGAATGGGAATACAAAGCTGGGCAGTGTAAGAATAGTGTAAACAGGCAAACATATATAGAGAAACAAATATCGCAAAATGACCAGTTTTTGACAGAGTAGAAGATGTACACCGCATATAACATGCCCTAATGACCCGACAATGGAATGAGTGTGATGTGTTGCATTTAAGAGAACAGCACATGTAATTCATATATGGCAGGATTAGCTTTAAATATGTAACTTCGGGTATCTACATTTAAATATTTACAGTCATTTAGCAATATGCTGTAATCTTGAAATGATGTACCAATAATTAGCCAACAACATGTCGTTGTTTTTGTAGGGTTTGTAAAACTGCACTTCACTATCTGATCAGTATTGCTCTGATAAGGCACAATGTAAACTGCACTAATATCCACATCTCAGGCAAGCTGTCCAACCACTGGTAACTGGTCAATCCCCAAGCTTTACATGATGGTATTTCTAACTGCATTTGTAGCATTTACTTTTTACTTTACTTTATAACATTCATATCACACAAGCAAGGGGTCCAGAGGCTTAAGGGCGCACAGTCAAGATACAGAAATAAATATAGGACATCATTTATAACACCAGCCTAGGCAAATCAAGGCCACAGTATTCAGATGGATTGAGGAGAAGAACTAACAGAATAACAGCATTTTTCGTTTTTTTTCTGATGATTTCTGTTGATCTAGTTTTTCTTAGGACAGGCGGAAGGGCATTCCAGGCCCTTGGAGCAGCTTTAACAAAGGCCCCTTGTTAGGCAGAATCACATGCAGTACACTTTGGCAACACTACATGCAATTCAGACTACATGTTTCAGTATAATTTCACCTTTGGTACAAGCCTGTACTACACAGTTATGTGGTAGCAGTGGCTGAGCAGCCAGAATTATCTCAAGAGTTGAGTGAGCAGTAGAACAAGTTAAACAAAGGACCAACAAATACAGTGGTTCAAATAAACACTCGAGGTTTCTTGGTAAAAGAATATACATTTATTTACACAGTCAGTTTCAAAACATTACACTAACAAGAGCAACTCAATATCATATACTAATACACCACAAATACACAACCAATAAGCTACTAAACAAGTTCAGCTTCCCTGAAGTGGGAGCAAAATGGCACTTCAGATGCTTTAAAAAGGGGTAAAAAGACAAGGTTATAAGAATCAATAGCACAAATACTTTCATAGGCAGGGCAAAGGGTTTCAGAGAACTACAACCAGCAATTCAGTTCATAGGCCTGGGCCAAAGTCAATAGTTCAGAGTCTTTGTATAAGAAAGCACAGTTTTGGTAGTAAACAGTTAAGTCTTTGCCATGGATTTCAAAAGAATGTGGCTAGGGGAAAAGTTAGACAAATGTTTAGGGAAGGAAAAGACTTCAAAGTTGGGAAAGTTTCACAAACTTTCACAATACCTTTAAAATGAAGAAGAGCTGTAGCTGAGGCAGCTGTTCCTGGCAGTTCGAGCAGATCTCGCTATTCCTGAGCTTCAGTCGTGGAACAAGAAGGAGGACATCGGGAGATACCTGCACTGCTCAGGGAAGAGGCCACAAGCTTGGCAAAATGCCAGTTTAAGGTGTGAGCACCTTAAAGTCCACAAGCTGGTTTCCTTCTCCCTGGTTATCCAGTTTTCAACGGCACTCTGAAGAAAATTCGACCAGGATGGGGACGCTGTCCATGTGGCTTCTGAGATGGTTGTTCCCACCAAACTCAATGGAAGAAGTTAACATTGAAGAACTTATCTCTCGATGGAGTTTCAGGCAATTCGAACCTGCAGCAGGGCATCCCCGGTCGTCCAGGAGTTGCAACAGTCCTCTTCCTTCAGCTCATCTTCTGTTCTTTTGTTCCAGTGGTCGACTCTGCTTTCCAAGTGTCATGACCCACAGAGTGCGCCCCTTTTGGAGTTCATGGTCCTTATCACAACGGGGCTTGCAGTCCTTGTTACTTCCAACATGGCCGTCTAACGTGGAACGCCTTCCTCTGTCTTACGTCAGACGTAGCGTCTTTTACAAATAGGCCACGCCCCCGCAGCCCTGTGAATCTCAATGCTATTGCAAGCAGTGACTAGACATGTTCTCCGTAGTTCGCTACTCTGTTATCCTTGGTCCTGGACCTCCTAATTCCATTCCTCTACCCCTCTTCCTTCTTCCTTGTTTCTTGGACTCGTGCACCGTGTGCACATCTTCTTCATTCCTGATCCCGGAGAATCTGAATCCCGGAACTCTGAACGCACGCTGGAGTCAGAAGAGGCTCACGCCGGTTTATACAAGACCAGGTCCGTGCATAAGAAGACACTGCCCAAGAACTCCTGCAAGGATCGCTCCCAGGTGAGAAAGGGGGAATTCTGTGACACCAAGTCCTAGAGACCTGCTTTTAAAGAGTTTTCTCCCATTCATTCCAGCCCGGCTGTCAATCACACAGCAGGGTGGCTGTCCTTGCCAGGCAGCTAGCTGGCCAATAACAGCAGAGTGCATTCAGGTCTCCTAGGAGACTAAGCACAGGGAGTTTCGGGCACCTCCCTCACATCCTGTCCACCCCAGACAACCTGGTGCCAGAGGAGGGCTTCAGGCCAAAGGCCAAAAAACAAAGGGATGAAACCTAGTTTGGCGCACAGAGACAAACACAAGAAGGACCTTTCCAAAAAGAAATGGTGAAAAAAGTTGACCAGAGTCTCTTTTTACAGATAGGTCTTGGGCGCCATATTGAAAAACATGGCTGACCCGATTTTTAGCTACCGTTGTTCACGGTCGAGAAAAATCATGGTAGTTTGACCTAAACCACTGTCACCAGCCATTTCAAGTAGGAAAGGGTAATATGTGGATGTTACATGAGTGTTTTGACTCAGGGGATGCTAGGCAACCCCTCCAGCACTCTATAGGAAGATAGTGTGTGCTGGGTCTGTAAATTTAAAGAGACTACAAAAGTCCATTTCACTTTACATGCTCTGGGAGACAGTAGTCAGTCCCAGAGAAGGTATTTAAACCTTGGGAAGTCTGAAAGACATCCCTGTGCCACTTCACTGAACGTGCTGTGTGACACATAGAAAAAGATGATGCCTATGGACTTGTTTTACACAAAAGTATAAAACACATTGAAAATGAAAAGTTCAAAGTCCCAAAATATAGCAAAAGGGCTGGAGGGCTCTAAGGTAGTGGGAATTTAGCACTTGGGTAAGAATTATCCCTAACATCCCTTTCAATGCTTTACTGGTGTTACATGTAGGTATCTTCAATTGATGCATGTTATTAGATCTAAGAGATCTGGCATTAGATTTCTCTGAGAGCATATCCTTCAAGTAAGCTGGCCTAAGTCCACGCAACCTTTGTGAGTGACCAGAAGCAAGCGATACTGTACCCTTGATTCCACTGGTAGCCAACGCAAACTCGGTCTAGCCTCCGAAATGTGATCTCTCCATTTAAGGAATTTAAACACTCTGACAGCGCTGCTCGAGATCACCTGAAGACGGTTACATTCATATTTAAATAATGCCAATTAGAAGACTATTACAATAGTCAATCTTCGACCCTACAATGGCCCTTGCAATTATCACGGCATTCTTCTGAGAAATAAATGGCCAGAGGTGGGCTAGCAATTTTTTTTGTAGTAGGATGAAGAGGAGACGAAACTACTAAACTGCACCTTCATATTTAGATCGGGGTCAAGTACTATGCCTAGGGTTTTCACTTTCTTTTTAGTAGCAATGTTGCAATCTGTAATCGAAAAGCATTTGTGATAGGCCGGTAGTTTGTAGCAGTTTTAAGACATAATTCTGGTTTCTTCAGAAGAGGGGTTATCCAAGCCTTTTTAATCCCTACCGGGACAAGATTTTCCAAAAAGGAGGCATTTACAAATTTGCACAGGGCATAAATTAAATTAGGAGAGCAAGATTTTATCATCATTGCTGAGCAAGGATCACCCTTACATCTTGTAGTTTTAAAATGCTCAATAATGTTGGCCAATTCAGTCACTGATATTGGAGAGAAATTAAACTGGTGCAGGGAGGCTGTTTCTACCTGTGTCACCGATTCACCAAAACCAATTGGCATATCTGAGATTGACCTTTTATATTCAATATCTTTCTTGGATTGATGCACACCAGGCAGCATCTTTCAAAGGGATGTCACTATTCTGTTCTTGTGGAATTTCCTGTTCTTTTAAAATTTTAAAGAGTTCCTTAACTTCTGAGTTAGAGTTAGCTATCCTATTGTTAAGCATGTCTTTCTTGGTCGCTAAAATTGCTATTTTATATTCCTTTTCCGCTAGTTTATATGCTTCCATTCTAATTATATCCTGAGTTGACCTCCAGCCATACAAGTATCGTATTTTAGCCATTTTAAGTTTTTGCAGTTCGGGTCTGAATCCTAAATTATTTTTCTGTGTGTTTCTTTTTTAAAGGTGCAACCGTTTCAGTAATATCCTGAAAGGAATGTATGAAAAGATTCATCATATCTTCTACTGTTTCTGATTTTATAATTTCTCATACCAATGTGGAATGCCACGGTTTAGGAGCCTCTGGAGTGAGTTTCTTTAGATTTCTAAAACAGGATATTTTCCTTTCCCGTTACTTCTTATAGGCTATTCACTGTTTATGGTGAAGTGGACAAAGGAGTGATCAGACCACTGACAGGATCACTCATTTGAATATTATGGATAGCGACCCAGTCCAAGATATGCCCCTTACAATGCATGGGATTTCTGACGGTTTGCTTGAAACCAAGATGGCTCAGTGAATCTTCCGGCACAGTAGCTAATGTATCCGTCTCACACTGTAACCAAAATTAAAAATTGTCCAGGATTACAAATTTAGTATTAAGGAGGGGTAATAAGAAATTAGTCAACAGAAGAGGGAAGTCAGACCCTAGAGCAGGTGGTCTATATAACAGTAGCATATTAATGGTTGCTTCTGCATTAATACCAATTTTCACTTGCGGCAATTCAGTACCAGCAATAGCTTGACTGTTTACCTCCCAAAATTCCAGATTTGATTTCAATATTAGGGCAAACTGCCCTCCTCTTCCATCCAATCTGTTTTGCCGCAGCATACTATAGCCCTCAAGGATAGCTAGCCCCAACGAGGGACTTGCTGCATCATAGCACCAGTTTTCTGTCAGCACACACACACGTCAATACAGTGTGGCTAAAGGGGGCAGCCGGATTGGACTCCGCCCCCTGAGCAACTCGCGCAGTTCTGTTTATTTCCACTAGATCCAATTGCGCATCATTCTTAGCACTTTGAGAGCTGTGTGAGACCTGCGTGCTAACAAGAGCCCCATCACCAACTATGATATCCAGGTTCTCCTCCCCACTCAAAGCTACAGCTTCAGATACCAATAAAGTAGTTAGTTCAGCTGGCTCATGACTATTCAGAGCATTGGACCTCATAAGATTAGTGCCCGTGATGGAGCTGCAATCCGTGTTAGTGCGAGACGCCTCAGTGGCTGCGCTCCGGAATGGGATAAGGCTGGGACTTTCCTTCCTATGCAGACTCATACGAAGCCTGTTGGCATCCAGACCAGCCCTAGCAGAATTAATAGTTACCATTACCTCTGTGATGGCCATTGTGAAATTGGAAATAGTAAAGAAGTGTCCCACCTCCGTCCCTCAACCTCCACGGAATGCCACAGACCGCTTTGTTGCTCTCGCGCCGGCGATCTAGCACCTGTTCAAATATATTAAGCACAAGAACTACAATAAAGATAGGAACTGTAGCAAGGAAATGACTAGTGTTGTTTGTAGGTTTACAAGCCCTAACAGCACAGAATGTTAATTAAAATAGACAGCTAAGCAAGCGATGCACTAATGTTCTTCAAAACACAATTTGGAAGTTGATGTTTTTAAAACAGGCACAATAAAAGAAAATGGCAATCTACAATGTAGCAGCAATATGATACAAAGTGGAAAGGCCAGAGGGTCTAAGAATCCACTTTAATACCGCAACAGACCGGCTTGTTGCTCTTGCGCCAGCGCTCTCGCGCCTGCTCAACAAATATATTAAGCGTAAGAACTACAATAAAGATGGGAACTGTAGTTCCAAGATAGCGTGGACATGCCTAACGTTGTTTGTAGGACTACAAATCTTCAACTCCTAACAGCACAGAAAATAAATTAAAATATACAGCTAAGCAAGTGGTGCACTAACGTTCCTAAAAACACAATTTAGAAGTTGATTTTTTTAAAACAGGCACAATAAAAGAAAATGGCAATCTACAATGTAGAAGCAAAATAATAACAAGTGGAAAGGGCATAGCGTCTAAGAACCCTCTTTAATACCGCCACGGACCAGCTTGTTGCTCTCACACTGGCAATTTCGCACCTGTTCACCAAATATATTAAGTGTGAGAACTACAATAAAGATGGGAACTGTAGTTCCAAGATAGCGAGGAAATGAGTAGCGTGGTTTGTAGGATTACAAATAGACAGCTAAGCAAGCAGTGCACTAGCGTTCCTTAAAACACAATTTAGAAGTTGTTTTTTTTAAAACCAGGCACAATAAAAGAAAATGGCAATCTACAATGTAACAGCAAAATAATAAGAAGTGGTCCCATAACATTGGTCCCATCTTGGAACTAGCAGTTAGATGTTACCATCTAACTGCTTAGTGCCCGTTTGCTCACCCTACTGCTCGAAGTTCCAATCTCTGCTCACTGCTTTCTCTACCTTAGTATCGCTTCTGCATCCAGCCATCACCTCTTGCTCCGACTCTGTCTTCCTGGAGTGTGTTGTCTCCCGCCTGCAAACCACTATCAGTCATCAGATGGCGCCTTGCTTGTCCCTCTGCTGTCTGAGGAGCCCTGTCACTGCAGGTGACTTCCTCTTGTCTCACTTAATTAGTACAGGACATATCTAACCTAGGCCATGGCGCTTGTCCTGGGGTATTGACAGGGACGTCATTTCACCAAAATGCTAGGGGTAGCGGACGTGACATCACATGACCTTTGACCCCTGACATCAGAGGACGTGATGTCATTTGTCCCCCCACCTCAAAGTTACATCTCGAGAAGTGATGGAACACGACCTTTCACCCCTTGACAAAACAGGAAGGGACATCACATATTGTTCCTAAGTACACTAGGAGAAATATGGTTGAAATATCACTATAATGTTATATACATTTCATAGAAGAATAGATCACCATATGTATTGTTAACATCAGTGTGTATAGGACCATATTACCAAATTACTGTGAATACAAGCAGACGTTCAAGGCCAAATGATAATGATGTGTTACTATATAGCATTTACGAGTAAGAGCTTATACATACAATATCACCCAACCTGTGTTGGTTCTCATGTATCAACCTCAGAAGGGTGAAAGGCTGAGTTGAGGTGCTTACGAACAGGCTAAATCAGTGACTGACCACCTGAAGTGTGCCTGGAAATAAACCATTATGAGTCTGGCAATTATTGGCTAGAATTCCACAAATACAAATTATGTCTTATTCCTATTCTTTCTTATTTAGAGTCACTGCTCAAAGTGATACACGTGTGCAACCCATTTTTTTTTTGAGAGGCCTGAAAAAGAAAGTCAGAAACTCCAGAAATATAGAGCCACATGACACTGGCCATAGCCCAGGAGCTTACATTTAAAAAAAAAAGAAAAAAAAGTAAAACAAAAAAAAGTTTATACAATTTTTTTTTTTTTCTAGGGGTAGCAAGGGAGACCACAGGGGTAGCAAGGGAGACCTCAGGGGTCGCAACTGCGACCCCCAAATGACGTCCCTGGGTATTGACATGTACAAACTCCTGGGCAGAGTGGGGGGAGAGCTTGACCAGCCAACACCGTTCTGGAATGCCCATTCTCGTTTAACTGGCCATTTACCCCCCCTATTCCCCGCCTCAGGGGAGTTATTGCTTAAGTAATAGAAAATAATTCTGCAAGGCAACTGTGAGCATCGTTTACAAGACCTTTTATAAGGGAAAGTACATGGACGAAAGTCCGCGTTTTTCCGATGATGTGCTCACTAGGAAGTTGACAGGTTGACTTTGCTTTGGTGCTCTCATAATCTGCTCTTAAACTCCTGAATCGCCAAACAAATGAAAAGTGGTTTCCAGTAATGGGCGCTGTAATCACACGGCTTCATGGGGGGTAGGGGGGAGGAAGGGGGGTCTTCAATGCGGCAGACTTTGCAGGCAAGTGGTTCATGCCATATTAAATTACCTTGCTGCTCCCGCCTGCTGCCTCTCCTCATCTTCCCTGACACTCCAATTCATTAGGAGGTTGGAGATGAAACATGCGTCTGGAATCTTTTGTTCAATAACACATACGTTAGTTTCCTGCGAACCAATGTAATTTCCCTCCCTTAAGCAGGAGGCTGTTACACTCGTGCTCCTCTCCTGATAACGGTCTGCGGCCTCCTCGCGAAAATCCATTCCTAGCAACTCATGCATAGTTGATTAAGGAGCTGCTCGGGCCCAGCAATACAAAGCAAAGGCGCTGTGGCTGGAGAGATGTTGATTGGAATGGTATTGGACAAATAATTATGCGGTGCAAACCCTTTGACCTAACAAATCCCACTTTTTAATCAGATGAGTCTGAAAAGTATGAGATAATTACCCATTCATGTGTTCCAATCAGGCTATGGGCAAGTGGGGTGGGTGGGGGGATGCAACGACAGGAAATTAAAGCTCAGCAGAAAGACGGTTCTTAAAAAAGCTAATTATTTCAATTATTTTAAGGTTTTTTTTATCAAATGATTTGTCTTTCTGGGAAACAGTTCTGCAGGAGCCTAGCTCTACTGGAGGGCATGTGTGAGAAAGGGAGGCGGAAATAATCCAGAGAGAGAGGCCTCAGTGTGAAGCCATGACAAAGAGGGCGTCTGGGGACAATGCATTTGTAATAACTGTACACTGTAACTGAAATACAAACGGGAACATGGCTGTCGTTGTCTATCAAACCGTGTTCAGATGTTCTCCATTATGCTACCTACTAGCTAACTAGCTGCTTCTCATCAAAGCCTTCATCCTCCAGGAAACCTGAAAAACGAAAAACACACTTCTTTGCAGTACGTTAATGTCTGTAACATCTCCTCTCTCCCTCACACGTTCTCGCTACCCCTCTCTTGCTCTCTCCCTGACTTCCCCCACTGCTCTTTTTCTACTTCTCGACATTGACTTCCAGTGGTCAAAGTGAGCGTGAACGGGTCGGGAGCTGCGTTGCACTACTTTGATGTTTTACTGCAAACAGTTTCACTACTTTTTTCACACACCTCCACTTTAACACCCAATAGCAGTTCCAGTTAAGATTAGATCAGTTTCATCTCACTTGGCTGCCATCCAGCATGGCTGCAACCGTTGAAAAATGTGTTGCAAGTTGCTCTGTTCCTGCCTACTCTGCCCCGTGCCGGGGTCACAGCTCCACTACTTTTTTTGAATCACTTCTACCGCTGTTTGGCTCCCTCCTCTTTAACCCCTCTTCTGACATTTCGCTTAGTGTACCTCTTGCAATTTCTGCCTTAATATCTACATCTCTTTACCTCTTTCATTGATACTCTCACTGTCACTTCCTTGTCTCTGACCTTATGCTTCAATGGTCAGTTCATTTCCATATTAGCACTGAAGAATGACCAGAGCGTCACAGAAAAGACTCGGGAAAATCTGTCTTCTCAGGGAACCAACCAAGGTTTTTTTTGCTACAGAGGTTAGCTTTGGGTGGCTGTGTAGTACTAGGAACACACGGGAGTCCAAGGGAGTGAAGTCCTACACGTCCGTGGAGATATATGTTGTCGTATTAAGTGAGATGATCAACAAATGAAGGCATACAAGCAAAGTGTATTTCTTTTAAACCTTCATTGACACCACCATCCAATTTGCAATTGTTTCATGGCTTAAACATTTCACAAAACTAAGTAAACATCTGTATTGTGCTTTCGTCTACCGTCTTGGTAGTACACTGTATTTTCATTGCGCCCTCTTGGAGCGCTTCATTCTTTCACCGCCGGGCGGTTGCAAAGCGGCGGGGATGTCATCATCAGAACCCTACCGGCAGATCCTCCCTCAGTGCTGCCCTCTGTGAGGATGGTGCTTGTGCGGCCGGGGAGGATCGGCCGGCAGGCCCTGTTAGCCTGATGCCTGCCGTGTAATGCCGGGTGCGGGAATCATCATCCACCGCATGAGGAAGGAAGGACGTCAAGATGAGGAGGATCTCTGTCTTACTGGCATTAAGGCAGAGGTCGTTGGTGGCACACTACTCCTGGATTGCAGACAGACAACCAAAGATGAGAGAGGAAGAAGAGGTAGAAGAGGGGAGCCTGAACATGAGCTGAGTGTCATCTGCATAGCACTGAAAGGTGGAGCAGAGAGCAGCAATGCAGTGGGCGAGGGGTGCCAGGTATTGGTTGAAGAGCCAGGAAGAAAGGTTAGACCCCTGGGAAACACATAAGTGAAGAGTGTGATAGAAGAAAGGAAGGACCCAAGTTGGACCTGGGAGGGTCGGTTGGAGAGGAAAGAGGTCAGCCAGGCCAGAGCCTGATCAGTGATATCCAGGTTATCACAGAGTTGGTTGAGCAGGAAGGCATGGTTGACCGTATCAAAGGCAGAAGAGAGATCAAGTAGGATGAGGACAGAGGGGAAATTAGAATCAAGGTTAGAGAGCAGATACTCACGGATGTTCAGGAGAGCAGTTTCCATGCTTATAGCTGCTCTGAAGGCAGACTGATGGTCATAGAGACAACCAACAGCACCAAAGTGGAGGCTAAGCTGCGAGATGGCCAGCTTTTCCAAGAGTTTGCCCAGGAAAGGAGTGATAGAGATCAGGCAATAGTTAGCCGGGTAGGAGGGGTCAGCTGTAGGTTTCTTGAGAAGAGGGTGCACAAGAGAGTGGTTCAGAGGGGAGGGTAGGGCTCCAGTGGCGAGGTAGTGGTTTCAGAAGTCGGCCAGGGCAGGAGCGAGGCTGTCAATATGCTCCTTGATGGTTTTGGACGGGCAGGGAAGGACCTGTTTTGACAAGACTTTCAGAGATTGGCATTGTCTAGTAATCTCATCAGGGGAGAACAGAGGAAAGGAACAGAGAGCGGGAGGAGAGGCAGCTGGAGGTGGGCCGGCAGTATCAGAGAGAGACGCTGGAACTGGAGGATAGGATGAGAAGGTGGACATGATGTCCTGGGTTTCAGAGATGGAATGAGAAGCCAGGTCCGTGCAGATTGTAAGAGGATTCAATTCAGCACTACAGCTAAGTTAACGCCTAGTCTAGAATACTGAATGAAAACCCTTATTGATATATCTTTAGGTCCAGTTCATGCGTTCTGGATGACTACCCCTGTATAACACCCCTCTCTTGGAATCCCCCTGACCCCACTGAGCCAAGAAGTAGTTCTGTTTTGCAAGTTTAAAAGGTTTATTTGATAATTTAAAATATATATATATCACACTTTATAATAAATTAATAATTGAATATCACACTTAATCTGATATGATAAAGATTAACAACGGAGAATCTGGCACTAGCACACTTCTTATAATCACTAATGAGTTGACATGAAATGGATAAGGTAGCACACTGGTAAATAGGAACAAAAGTATAATGTGGTAGAGGATGCTTTATGTAAGCTCAGGTGGATGCAATATTCAATGAATGCAGTACAGAAAATACTCAATATGATTTCAACCAAACAATGTAATCACTTTTCTCTGGCAATCCCCTCCCCCCCTTGATGCAAGGCAAGGAAATGGAAGGAAAACACACAGTTCTCAGAAATGCAATCAATGTAAATCAGTTCACCCCAGCAAGCTTACACGACAGAAGTTTAAAACACAGATAGGAGTTTTGAAAACACAGGCCCAAATGCTTTGATATGTGCTAGCAATGGATGAGAAATATGCTGGAAATGTTTTTTAATTCCCTTTCAGAGGTTCAGGGTGAGTGGTATCTAGTTAATATTAGTCCAGGCTCACACTAGCAATGATGCAGGAATGATTAGCAGGTTAAACGAATTTCTGGCAAATGGAAGGCAAGCAGCAGCAGTTTTTACATGTGAAGAAATTTGCAAATCGCGGCAAAGTTCGCGGATGCGTGTTCCGCGATTGCGGTAAAACTATAAGGGGTAGGAATGCGGTTCTAGGAGCGATTCAAAGCTAAGATTCCAAGCTTTCAAATAAAAGTTATTGCAAGTCTCTAGCACAAACGGTTGCGGAGATATGAGCGATTGCGTGAAGGTCGTTTTTCAGATTTGAAATTTTAAAGTTCAAAAAGACAAGTGCAGCTTGCGACTAGAAATGACAAGTGACAGCTTTACAAATGACAGGTGACAGTTAGGAGGCAGTTCTACTTAGATTAAATAGATTGAATTATATTATTTTAACTAAGAGATTGGTTCTGCACAGTTTTCTAGGTACTCACACTATATTCTTGAGTGAAATGGGCCTCGCCATGGATCTGGTCAGGGTTTTAAACTGGACTCTGGTCTGGTCTGGTCTGGGTCTCTCTGGGTACAGCACTGCTTTCTCTCTCTGGTCTGGTCTCTAGTTCTGGATAGATTGAAGTCTCTAGTTTGGCTCTCTGGAGGTTTGATGGAGGTAAAGTCTGGATCTCTGGATGTTGTATGGTCCGGCAGAGCGCGTTGCAGCAAATGGAATTGAAGGTCCCTATCTGTCCTGTCTGTCTGCTTTTATGTGTTTAGAATGTGGGTGTGTTCTAGCATCACTGACCCTACCTCTCTCTCAGCTTCTAATTGGTCAAACTTCCATTTATCATTTGATTGGGGAATGAACTGTGAGTCAGAGGGATGTCATTTTATGGCTTGCAGATAGGACACTCCTCTGTCAGATTGCACACATTCTATATTTGATAATAAAAGACATATTTCAGAGTTACACAGTTGTTTGAAATTACATATACATGGTGTGGCTGAATTTAGCCATGTCTCTGTCCAAATCTGCTGTTTCTAAGAGCTTGCATTCAGAAATGGCACATATTTCACTTTTTAACTGATTTTTCAATTTCTGACATTGACCCAACTTTACATACATGTGTGCAGGGAGTAGGGACATTAACTGATGAAGTTTCAGATTTTTAACATGCATACATTTAGAGTAATATCCACTTTTCCGCTAAAACCCCCCTGAACACGCCACCGGGTCGAAAAACCTCTTAAAATGTGGGCAGAAAAATCACAAGAATTATGGTATCATTTATAAAATTTTCACATGTCCGCACCATGAGTTATTAATCTTTTTCTAAACAATATTCTGGCTACAAAGGGGTGTGGTTTTCTCTCAGCACAAGGTAGAAATACTGGTTAATCCAGTTCTGCCAAGCCAGCTTGCTCTCACAGGCAGTGCCCCTCCCAGCTCCTGCCAAGAGGAAGCTACATTTTACGACTGCGTAATAAAACCTTTGCCTGAGTGAAGAGGGCTTTGTTCACTCTCCTGCAGAGCACAGGTAATTCAATTATCAGATAGATGGCATATCCTTAGTGTGGGCAGCAAAAGGAAGGTTGGCCTGGGAACACAGTGGTGACTCAAGTTTCACTCCTGATGGGGGTAGCTGCCAAGCAAAATCAAGTTCCTTAAGCCAGACCTTCAGCTAACTGACAGGTTTTTTGTTGCTTTTTAACTTAACTTGCAATTTTACACATGCAGCTAGGATGCTGATTCTAAGTGCAAAACTATGACATTTAAACAATTGCAACCTATGTGACACTCAAAGTAGGTCACTCATTTCTTTTAAACATTTAGATTTGTAGTGTCTTTCAGTCCAAATTTACTTAAACTGCTGAAATCCACAGCTAAGCCAGTCTTGTTATAAACCTTCAAGTCACTTCAGAATATCACTTTACATTGTATCCACCTCTCAGTAAGTCTTTCTTTGGCCTGCTTTGGGTTCATTCATTTTTACACAAAAAAGTAAAATCTGGTGTTGTTTTAAATTGCCGGCTTTTGGATAGTGGTGAGTACTGGTACTGCACCCATTTTTGGGATTTAAGAAAATGAATTCCCAACAATTCTAGGTTGCATTTGGCAATCAGCATTGCCATTCCCAATGGTTTCAGACTACTGTGTGGGTAGTCCGATGGTGGTTTTAGGCAGTTTCCTTCTGTGCCCATAACATCGGCAAAAATGAATGGCAGCCTATTCTTCATGCATTTCCCTGTGCATTTTCTGGGAAGCTCTGGCCATCATGATGTTTTCCATGTCAGTACTGCACAGTTTTGAGGTACGGCTCGGATGCATGGGTAAATACATCCCACAAGCCCCCCTCTTGCGATGGCCATTCTATTTCACGAATGGGACTCGCAAGACCTGGGATGTTTCCTCATCTTCTTCCAATAGATGGCACAGTTCAGCATCTTTTCCTCCATCCGGTCGGATCGATCGGTTCTCCTCGCCGGTCCTGATGGGAGTATTGGGCGGTCCACTGGGCCCATTGGATCTTCGTTCCCGGTCTCCGGATCATCCTCCTTGGCCCGTCTTCAGGTTTTCTTTCTCCTAGAACGACAAAGGAAGAGCGGCAATACCTACTCATAGACGTTTTTCCACCACTGTTGAGATAGTGGGGCAGCATATGCATTTCATCATAATGAAACATTACATTCTTATTTTGAAAAAAAAAACAGTATAACTAAGAGACAGTTTCATGCAAATCACAATATTTTAGAGACTAGATGTGGTATGTTTTATGATTGGAACTGAATTAGTCTGAGACAGTACCCGCTAGGATTCCAGAGGATTCCTCCAGTTGTTGCAGAGTGTGCCTGGGATGGCAACATTTCAACTGGTTTATGTGGACCCACTTGTCTTCTCCCTCTGCCAAAGGACCTTTGGGGATGTGGATTTTGTAGGCCACAGGGGAGATTTTGTCTATGATCTCGAATGGTCCCTTCCATGTAGGCAAAAATTTGCGCTGCTTGGCCTGGTTCCTTTGGAAGTTGTATAGATAGACCCGGTCTCCCACCTGATATTCCTTCCTGGAAGTTTTCAGGTCATAGTGGGTCTTCATGCTATCGGCTGATCTTTCTAGATTCCGCTGAGCATAAGCAAAAGCATGTTGGAGGTGTTTCCTTAAATTCTCCACATACTCATGAGTAGTGGAGGCATTTATCAGTGTCTGCTCTTGGGTCCTATAGAGCAAATGCTGAGGAAGCACCATCTTGCGCCCAGTCATCAACTCAAATGGTGACATTTTGGTTGCAGATGAAGGGGTAGATCTGATAGCCATTAGGACCAGAGGTAATCGGATATCCCAACTTGGCCCAGAATCTGCCACAAACTTCTTTAATATGCTCACAATGGTTCGGTTATATCTCTCTACTGCCCCAGAAGAAGCTGGCCGATAAGCAATATGCAACTTCCTTTTGACCCCCAGTATCTCCCACATCTTTGTCATTACTTCACTGGTGAAGTGGCTACCTCTGTCCTACTCAATCCTTTGAGGTAGACCAAAACGGGAAAAGATGTGGTTAATCATCAAGGCAGCTGCAGTTTCTGCCTTGCAATTTGGGGCTGGGAGACATTCCACCCACTTGGTAAACAAGCATGTCACAGTCAACATGTACTTATTCCCCCTAGCCGAGCGAATCACAGGGCCTACAAAGTCGATTTGTAAATCTGACCATGGCAGTGTCATCCCCCTCTTTTGGAGAGGCGCACGGTGCGTGAGGGATGATGGCTGAAATTGTGCACACACAAGACACCCCTTCAAGTATTGGTCGAGGTCCTGCCCCATGTGTGGCCAGTATGCAACCTCTCTTAAGATTTCCAATGTTGTGTGAAACCCCCTATGACCGGCGGTGGCCGCATCATGGGCGTGACTTAACATCAGGCTTCGGCATGAGGTAGGAACCACCCACTGATCGTGGCCAGCTTTGGATTTCCTTACCAGCAAACCGTCTTGAATCCGGAACATTTTTGGACATTTCATCAACACTCTTAGGTCCTCTTTCCCAATGTAATCGGTATCCATCAGGGGAAAGTTCTCAGGGTCCTCAAGGTGCTGGTAAAATTTACCAATAATTGGATCCCCCTTCTGAGCAGTAATCAAATCATCATCAGGGGTCTCCTTACTCCATTGTGCAATTGAAAGGTCGTTGTGAGTATTTGTCTGGGACCTAGTGATAGCAGTGACCTGGATTTCCCCCAACAGGGACTCAATCTCAATTAGATCCCCTTGGATGGCCCCTGTTCTGGCCAGCTGATCAGCTAAGTCATTTCCAGTTTTGTCTGGTCCCTCTACTTTGGAATGACCCTTGATCTTCTTCCAATAGATGGTCATCTCATTCGAGGTGACCAGATCATCAATGTTTTGGATCAACTTCCCATGTTTCAAGGGTTTGTTGTTAGCACATAACATGCCTCTGGTTTTCCAATTAACCAGGTGCTCCACGAACCCGTTCCGTACATAATCCGAATCTGTGATTATGACCAGTTCGTGGAGTTGATGCTGGACAGCAGTGAGGATGGCCTGATGCACAGCCATCAATTCTGCCACCTGACTACTTCGGGGACCAATTTTGTATCCAGCGGAGGGTTCTGGGGACTCATTCACCCATGCATTCCCTACGCCGGCCACTAGTTTTTTCTCCCCGTCGTTGTCAACATGGTAAGAGCATCCATCCACATACACAGTGGGCATTCCCTCACACTTGTCTTCTTCAAAGACTTTGTGGGGGGAATTAAGGTATGCCTCCATGTTGTCCTTTATTTTTAGACTTTCGTCCTCGAGACAGTTTTCTCTGGCACAATCATGCAAGTCAGCCAGACCTTGCGCGAGGGGACTCTTCTTGTTTTGGCCATATCGGACCTCCACAGGAAAGCCTTGCATTGACAGAATCCAGGAAGTAATTCGGGAATTACTCACATTTCCGGCCCGGATTCTGTCACTTTGGAGATATTGCAGAGGCTGGTGTGGAGTCTCCACTATGATGTGTTCCCCCTGGATAAACGGGCGGTAATTCTTCAATGCCCACACCGTTGCCAGGAGTGCCTTCTCACAATCGTTGAATTTTTCCTCCACAGAGGATAAAGTTTTGCTCGCATAGGAGATTACTTTATTGACCTTGTCATGCTTTTGGTATAATACTGCCGTCAAGCACGTATCAGAGAACCCCGTCTCCAGGAAGAACTCCTTGTTTATGACAGGGTAAGCTAGGCAAGGCGCTTGTGAGAGGCTTCTTTTGAGTTGTTTTACTGCCTCGGCTTGTTCTGGACCCCATTCCCACTTGACCCCCCCCTTCAGGAGATGAATCAGGGGTCTGGTGATCTCTGCGTAGCCCTCAATGAACTTTCTGCTGTAATTAGTCAGTCCAAGGAGGCTCCTTAGTTCCCGCAGCGTTGTGGGGTCTTTCAGTTTCTGAAGTGCTTCCACTTTCTTTTCCTGGGGACAAAGACCCTGAGGAGTAATCTCATGCCCCAAGAAGTTAACACGGGTTTTACACCACTGTGCTTTCTGAAAGGAAAGTTTTGCTCCGGCGGCCCTCAACTGTGTCAGAACATAACGGATCTCCGCTATGTGTTCCTCAACAGTTGAGCTTTTGATGAGGACATCATCTACATAAGCCAGGTTACCCCTTGCACCCAAGTCAGGCATGGCCTTGTGTAGAAAAATGTTGAATTCATTGCCGGAGTTGAGGTATCCGAAGGGAGTCCGGGTCCATGTGTACTGCTGGCCCCCAAAGGTAAAAGCCAGCTTGTATTGGTCCTCCCTACTGACAGGCACAGTCCAGTATCCATTGGTCAGGTCTATTGCAGTGAATACCTGTGACCCCTGGATCTGGGCCAGCCCTTGGTCAATGTAGGGCAGAGGCCATCGGGAAGTATGGACCCGTTTGTTGAGCTCCCTAAGGTCGGCGCAGAGTCTCCACTGGCCGTTTGGCTTCAATATTCCCAGCACCGGATTATTGAAGGTGCTGTGGACTGGACGGATTATTACCCGGGACTTAAGGTTCTTAATTATTTCAGTAAGGGACTCCATTGATGCGAGAGGCAAGCGATATTGCTTCACAAACACTGGAGTCATGCCAGGGTCCGTGGGGATTGTGGTTGTGTGGATGTCGGTGCGACCACAGTCATATGAGTCTGCCGCAAAGAGATCTTGGAAATCCAAGAAAACTTGTTTCAACTTGTGCCTTTGTTCCAGAGTCACACAGGCATCAGCTAGGTTGACTCTCTCTTCCACCATCTGCCTGAAGCCTGGAAAGACTTCTGGTTTGGCTATTTCAGCGGCCTCCTCCAGCTGGGTGGAGAAGTCCCTGGTCAGAGTGCTGATTTGGACTGGAGGCTTCAGGTGGGAAAGGCAGCCCTCATGGACCTGGAAAATCACCTCATCCCTCCTGAAGTCACACGTCACATCTTCCTTACCATAAGGGCAGGAAGTGTACACCAGGAAGTTCCCCCCATGCCGGGTAAAAATCCTGTCTGGTGTTGTATTGTCCTCACTGTCACTGTCAACACAGTCCTTGGGGATTGGTCCTAACAGTTCATTTACAAGATCAATGGAGAAATGTCGGTCATCAACCGCCATTCCAATAATGGTGCCTGCGGCTAGAGTAATACTCTTTAAGTCGCTGTTATCCACCTCTATTGGAATGGTGTCATGTTCTATGTTGACTAATGGAGTTGGGTTTACCCCCAACCCTTGCTGTTGGAGAGAAGCATTTAGATGTATGTAAGCATCAGGGTTTTTCAACTCTTGTCCCCTTTTAACTTTCACTTCCAGGGAGAATTGTCGGGTCCTTTCTGGGATGGTGACTTCCTCTTTAACCTGAATTTCAACTGCATAAGGTAGCAATTGAGCTGACCTAAATGCTTTTTCTGGATCATCAAAGCCCATGGGATTATCCGCTAATCGGGACCAAGCTTTGAAGTTTATTAGGTCCAAACTAATGGCAAAGCGATTGAGAATGTCACTGCCTAAGTAAAAGGCGGCAGGGACGTCTCGCACGACCCAACAATTGTGGACTATGCTCTTGTTGCCAATGGAGATTTTGAGCATACACCTGCTTGGCAGGAGATGTTTGGAATTAGGTGCTTCCAGGTCCATCTCCCATGTGTCTATCAGTTTGAAGGTGGGAATGGCTGGATCTTTTGGAAGTTGGCGAAACATGGCTTCGCTGATGAAGCTCTTACCGTTGTTCACACACACTCGAGCGAGAACAGAGTCCTTCCCATCATTTAACTGAACAGGGATGAACAACTGCTCTCCAATTTGCTGAATATCAGCCAGGCTTTGAGCTGATTTCACATCTTTCTGGACTATAGGAGTGGGAGTTTCAGATTGTGGATTGGTATAAAATTTCAGAGTGTTTCCTTCCAGCGTGGAATACCACTTTAAACTGGAAGGAAGGTTGATTTTCAGAAATAGAGAGGACCCCCCATCACCAGTCTGTTGTCCTACTGCTATTACTGTCACGTCTGGAATTTGGTTGTTCTGGAAGTGAAATTCTACTTGGTCAGATTTTTGTTCAACCATGTGGCAGGTGCCGTTTAAACTAACATGGTTGACACTCTGTTTTAATTTTATTGGTCGGCTAGTCTGGGTCCAGAGGACCCTGTTTACGCAATCTATTAGGGGTGACAACCTTCTCAGGAGGTCATTCCCTAGTAAACAAGGGGTGCCCTCTGGGGTCACAACTATGACCGGGTGTTTCAACTTATGTCGCCCAATTTTAATGTCCAAGTCTGCAGTCCCCTCAACGGGAATTTCCTTCCCGTCAAAGTTCTGTAGTTGTCCCGGAAGAGAGGTGAGAGGAATTTGGTAATTCTCTCCCCTTCCTGCATTCAGTTCGTCAAAGGCCCTTCTGGACAGAAGGGTAGCTTGAGATCCCGTGTCCACCAGTGCCGAGATTGTACCCTGCCCCTGTACTTGTACCGGGGCATAATATCTTCCCTCCTTCTCCTCAAGGGGGCACAGATAATGCACGTTTTTGGACAACTGGTGGGCTAACTTTCTGGTTTTGGACATCGATAGCGAAGAGATTTGGGCAGAATTCTCTGGAGAGTCTTGGGAATCTGAAAGAAAAAGTTGGCAACTGGAGATCAGAGCCATTGTGGGTTCCCCTGGTTCCGGTTCTGGGCCGCCCCCCCCTTTTTGGAGGCAGTCCCCAGGATGGGTTTGAACCAGGGGATTTTCTTGCTGTTGGTTCTGGGATGAGATGGTGGGCAGCGGTAGCTCAGTCTCCACATCTCCCCAGTCTGGATTTGCATCCCTAGGGACCCATTTTTCTTTGGGAGGAGTTCCCCCCTCTCTGAAGGAGAAGATCCTTTCCCCAGGATCCTCTGAGGATCCCTCTCCCTCAAATTGGAAGATCTGTACCTCCTCCTCAAACTGAGTCTGTTTGGGTCTTTTGTTTCTCCTACCCCCCCTCTGCTCCTTAGGAGGCAGACTTTCAGGGGCAAGAGATTTTGTTTCCGGTTCCTGGGTTTCCAGGGGCTGTTTACAAGTGAGGAAGGAAGCTTCCTCCAAGGCTTTACACCCCCCTTCCCCTTGTGCCTCCTCCCTGGGAACCGGTGAGTTATCGGGGTGCTGCCCCCGTCATTGTTCTGGAGCACCAGGTCCAGAGTTGGGTGCGTTCTGCGCCGGCACGCCCATCTGAGGGTTCTGCTGAGCCCTCAGTATGTGACCCAGGTCCCGCGCCATGTTTTGAACCTGGCGCTCTAACTGGGAAACCCGCTCAGGCTGATACGGGGCCCTGTTTTCTCCCCTGGGCTGATCCCGGGAAGGGTAGCTGTCCCTCCTCTGGTAATACCCCGGGTTGGGAAGATTTGGGTACCCCTCCACCCTTGGCCTCCCCTCTCCCGGATTCAGTGGTCTGGGCTCAGGGAATTGGGGAAAGAAGGACGGATGGTTTTGGGGCTGAAAGTCGGGTGGATATCTGGGGAAAAAGTTCTGCCCAGGGTTTGGTAAATTTCTGCCCTCCTGTGGGAAGTTTGGAGGGAAGTTCCCTGGGTTAGGTGCTTGGCTGGATCCCCCCCCTTGGGCTGGAGGAGTCCACACATAACCCAGGATGGGTCGATTTCCCTTGTAACGGGGACTTACATAATCAGGAGAGCGAGGGACCCCATTTGTGGGGCTGCCTCCCTGGCTCCCTGTCTGTGACTGGCCCGAGGACCTTCTGGGCCTAGCATTATTAGGTGCAGGTAGGTTTTTAGGCCCCCCCATCTCCAAATCCAAAACGGGGGTGACCTTTACCTCTGCCACCTTGGCAGCAGCAGGGGTGCTGTTGGCTTTGGGGTTTTTCTGGGCATTACTTTTGCTATCTACCGGTTTCTGCACCTCATAGATCCGGGTAGCCTGTTCAATGACCCAGTCTAAAGATCTTTTCTCGTGAAAATCCCTCACGAGCTGGGTCATGATATATTTGGGCAAGGCATGGAAAAACGTATTAATAAATTCCCTGCTATCCGTGCGCACCCTTCTTGTGGTCTGTGCAAAAGCACGCTTTAACTCCTGCACAAATTCTTGTGGGGCCTGATCCTCCCCACATTGCAAATTGTAGGCTGCCTTGCGAGCCTCTTGAGGATTTCTGTGAACAGAAAAATGTTTCAAGATGGCCGCCTTATAGGTGGACCATCTTAAATGATTTTGGTCCTCCAGCCCCGCAAAGAAACTGGAGTATTCCGGGGAGAAGGTCCACTTTACATATTGAATACAGCTTTGGCTGTCCTTCAAATGGAAAGTCTCCATCATTTGTTCAAACAGCTCTAAGTGCTCCCAAACAGAATACTTAGCGTTCTTATAGTAAGGCGTGATGACGCTCCTGATCGCCTTAATCGCTTTAAGGGGTCCTTAAGCAAGGCCCTTTTTGCCTTATTGGCCTTTTTGGTTCGGGTAACCCTTGTCCATTCTTCCTCGGACTCAGAGGCACTGCTCCCAGAGGTTCCCGTCTGTTCTTCCAGGTTTTCCCGGATTCTGCGAGCCTGGGAATGGCTGGCAGAATGTGGGGACCTGGTCTCCTGTGTCCTGCGCAGTTCAGAGGAGTCTTCAGATTCCTCCTTGCTGCCAGGATTTGATGGGTACCCCCTCCACTGACCTAACTGGGCAGAGGTTTTCAGGATGCCCTTAATGGGCCTACTCTCCTGGGGTTCCCCATTGAACTGTACTGTACTTGGGTGCCCATACCCGGATGCCCACCCCTCCATTCCTGAGTGGTACTGGCCTATGAGCCCCATACTCTTAGCTGGATAGTAATCTGCCATCCCTGCAGCCCTGTGCTTATGTGCGCCAGGGGACATGGGGGTGGCAGAGTCCAGGGACTGAGAGGTATGAGGGCCTCTGGTACTAGTGCTCCTGAGGTTATGCTCCGGAGTTTCCCTTTCCCAGCGAACCTCATCTCTATCCGCCCCTGCTCCCTGTTGCAATGCAAGAGCCTGCATTTGTGCTTTCAGTTCCTCTGTTAAGGCCTTACTCGACTCTATCAGTCTCTCCTGCATCGCTACCTGTTGTTGGAGCCTATCATTGTGTTGGCAGAGAGCCTCATTCTCTCTCTGTGCTTCCTGATTGGTCCTGGAGTACTGGGCCAGTCTTTGCTGCAGGATGGTTACCTCCTGGGCAATGTCCCTATTGGCCTGCTCCTTTCTTGCCAAAGCCTCTTCCACCCTCCTGGTGTGCTCTAACAAGTTCTGATTTTCTTTTTGGAGGTCACCCAGCCCCTGGAGGGCCAGGTGATTTTCTTCAATTTCCTTTTTTAAGTGGCAGACTTCCTGGCCTATGGCGTCTCTTTCCTGACTAAGAGCCTGCATTTGTGCCGCCAGGTCGTCCCTCTGCCTTTGGAAGGCACCAGCATTCTGGCGCTCCTGATCAAACTCTGCCTGGGTATCCAGGTCTTTCAGGATTAGTTTGTTGCTCTCCGCCTTCACTCTATCTAGGTGGCCTTGCAGGGTGACTACCTGCTCAGCACATACCCTGTTGAAGTCCAGTTGTTGCTCCAGCTTTTTTTGGTTTTGCAGTAGGGAGTCCAAACCTTCTTGGTATTCCTTCTGCAAGGCCAGAAATCTGGTATCCTGTTCTGACTTTTCCTTTTGCAGCACATCCATATCCTCCTTTATTTTAGTGATGTACAGTCTGCTGTCATTTTCTGACTCCTGGCTCCTCTGCAGCCTCTGCTCAGAAGAGACCAGGTCAGATTGGACCTTCTCTAACACCATCTGTTGCCTATTTGCCAGATTTTGGCTTTCAGCACATCTATCCTGCATGTCTCCCATATATAGGTACAGGTATGCTGCTATTCTGGCAATCTTATTGTGTTCCTCTTTGGCTTTAGGAGCCATATATAGTTCACTCAGGGCCACATGTAAGGGACCCTGATCTCTATATATATCTGACCCTGTTTCAGTGACCTGTCGCGTGATGGCCTGCAACCAGGCATCCTGGCCCTGTTCGGTCCATTCACCTCTCACAAATAGCTTCTGCAAGAGGTGCTCTCTGGCTATTTTCATGTCTACTAAGGTCGTCATTCTAGAGATTGGTCTCTGTCCTGACTTACAGAAGTTTGTATTTTATTTTTGCAGAACAGAACTTTTCTTGGAGTGTCCCTTTTGAGGAATGCTTCACAGCGTAATGCAGCGTGGTGATCCGACCGGATGTATGTATCCCGTCAGTTAGCACACTGTATTAAGCTGCACAAGTGGTAAATCTAACCCAACGTCTCGGCTCGAGCCCCCAATTTGTAAGAGGATTCAATTCAGCACTACAGCTAAGTTAACGCCTAGTCTAGAATACTGAATGAAAACCCTTATTGATATATCTTTAGGTCCAGTTCATGCGTTCTGGATGACTACCCCTGTATAACACCCCTCTCTTGGAATCCCCCTGACCCCACTGAGCCAAGAAGTAGTTCTGTTTTGCAAGTTTAAAAGGTTTATTTGATAATTTAAAATATATATATATCACACTTTATAATAAATTAATAATTGAATATCACACTTAATCTGATATGATAAAGATTAACAACGGAGAATCTGGCACTAGCACACTTCTTATAATCACTAATGAGTTGACATGAAATGGATAAGGTAGCACACTGGTAAATAGGAACAAAAGTATAATGTGGTAGAGGATGCTTTATGTAAGCTCAGGTGGATGCAATATTCAATGAATGCAGTACAGAAAATACTCAATATGATTTCAACCAAACAATGTAATCACTTTTCTCTGGCAATCCCCTCCCCCCCTTGATGCAAGGCAAGGAAATGGAAGGAAAACACACAGTTCTCAGAAATGCAATCAATGTAAATCAGTTCACCCCAGCAAGCTTACACGACAGAAGTTTAAAACACAGATAGGAGTTTTGAAAACACAGGCCCAAATGCTTTGATATGTGCTAGCAATGGATGAGAAATATGCTGGAAATATTTTTTAATTCCCTTTCAGAGGTTCAGGGTGAGTGGTATCTAGTTAATATTAGTCCAGGCTCACACTAGCAATGATGCAGGAATGATTAGCAGGTTAAACGAATTTCTGGCAAATGGAAGGCAAGCAGCAGCAGTTTTTACATGTGAAGAAATTTGCAAATCGCGGCAAAATTCGCGGATGCGTGTTCCGCGATTGCGGTAAAACTATAAGGGGTAGGAATGCGGTTCTAGGTGCGATTCAAAGGTAAGATTCCAAGCTTTCAAATAAAAGTTATTGCAAGTCTCTAGCACAAACGGTTGCGGAGATATGAGCGATTTCGTGAAGGTCGTTTTTCAGATTTGAAATTTTAAAGTTCAAAAAGACAAGTGCAGCTTGCGACTAGAAATGACAAGTGACAGCTTTACAAATGACAGGTGACAGTTAGGAGGCAGTTCTACTTAGATTAAATAGATTGAATTATATTATTTTAACTAAGAGATTGGTTCTGCACAGTTTTCTAGGTACTCACACTATATTCTTGAGTGAAATGGGCCTCGCCATGGATCTGGTCAGGGTTTTAAACTGGACTCTGGTCTGGTCTGGTCTGGGTCTCTCTGGGTACAGCACTGCTTTCTCTCTCTGGTCTGGTCTCTAGTTCTGGATAGATTGAAGTCTCTAGTTTGGCTCTCTGGAGGTTTGATGGAGGTAAAGTCTGGATCTCTGGATGTTGTATGGTCCGGCAGAGCGCGTTGCAGCAAATGGAATTGAAGGTCCCTATCTGTCCTGTCTGTCTGCTTTTATGTGTTTAGAATGTGGGTGTGTTCTAGCATCACTGACCCTACCTCTCTCTCAGCTTCTAATTGGTCAAACTTCCATTTATCATTTGATTGGGGAATGAACTGTGAGTCAGAGGGATGTCATTTTATGGCTTGCAGATAGGACACTCCTCTGTCAGATTGCACACATTCTATATTTGATAATAAAAGACATATTTCAGAGTTACACAGTTGTTTGAAATTACATATACATGGTGTGGCTGAATTTAGCCATGTCTCTGTCCAAATCTGCTGTTTCTAAGAGCTTGCATTCAGAAATGGCACATATTTCACTTTTTAACTGATTTTTCAATTTCTGACATTGACCCAACTTTACATACATGTGTGCAGGGAGTAGGGACATTAACTGATGAAGTTTCAGATTTTTAACATGCATACATTTAGAGTAATATCCACTTTTCCGCTAAAACCCCCCTGAACACGCCACTGGGTCGAAAAACCTCTTAAAATGTGGGCAGAAAAATCACAAGAATTATGGTATCATTTATAAAATTTTCACATGTCCGCACCATGAGTTATTAATCTTTTTCTAAACAATATTCTGGCTACAAAGGGGTGTGGTTTTCTCTCAGCACAAGGTAGAAATACTGGTTAATCCAGTTCTGCCAAGCCAGCTTGCTCTCACAGGCAGTGCCCCTCCCAGCTCCTGCCAAGAGGAAGCTACATTTTACGACTGCGTAATAAAACCTTTGCCTGAGTGAAGAGGGCTTTGTTCACTCTCCTGCAGAGCACAGGTAATTCAATTATCAGATAGATGGCATATCCTTAGTGTGGGCAGCAAAAGGAAGGTTGGCCTGGGAACACAGTGGTGACTCAAGTTTCACTCCTGATGGGGGTAGCTGCCAAGCAAAATCAAGTTCCTTAAGCCAGACCTTCAGCTAACTGACAGGTTTTTTGTTGCTTTTTAACTTAACTTGCAATTTTACACATGCAGCTAGGATGCTGATTCTAAGTGCAAAACTATGACATTTAAACAATTGCAACCTATGTGACACTCAAAGTAGGTCACTCATTTCTTTTAAACATTGAGATTTGTAGTGTCTTTCAGTCCAAATTTACTTAAACTGCTGAAATCCACAGCTAAGCCAGTCTTGTTATAAACCTTCAAGTCACTTCAGAATATCACTTTACATTGTATCCACCTCTCAGTAAGTCTTTCTTTGGCCTGCTTTGGGTTCATTCATTTTTACACAAAAAAAGTAAAATCTGGTGTTGTTTTAAATTGCCGGCTTTTGGATAGTGGTGAGTACTGGTTTAGCTGGTTTCTCTTTTCTCCAGCTGAGCGTGGAGAGCGGTCGCCGGTGGCCTGAGGGGACCAGCAGGCCTGGAAAGCCCTGCCTGGGCCTCCGTGAGTGTTGTGTGGTTTTTTGTGCTTTTTAAAAAATAAGGGAAAAGGAAAGTTGAATTGTTTCCCTCGCGCTCCTAGCGCGGGGTTTGGCCTGCTCCTGCTCCCCCCTCCCACTTCCTGGTCTTCCCCTCCCTCCCCGCCTCCCTGCCCGCCCACCCCCCCCTCTGATTGGCTGTGTGCCTGCCTCCCCTCTGGCCTACTCGACGGCCGTTCCCCACGCTCGCTTCTTTTCTCCAGCTGAGCGTGGAGAGCGGTCGCCGGTGGCCTGAGGGGATCAGCAGGCCTGGAAAGCCCTGCCTGGGCCTCCGTGAGTGTTGTGTGGTTTTTTGTGCTTTTTAAAAAATAAGGGAAAAGGAAAGTTGAATTGTTTCCCTCGCGCTCCTAGCGCGGGGTTTGGCCTGCTCCTGCTCCCCCCTCCCACTTCCTGGTCTTCCCCTCCCTCCCCGCCTCCCTGACCGCCCACCCCCCCCTCTGATTGGCTGTGTGCCTGCCTCCCCTCTGGCCTACTCGACGGCCGTTCCCCACGCTCGCTTCTTTTCTCCAGCTGAGCGTGGAGAGCGGTCGCCGGTGGCCTGAGGGGATCAGCAGGCCTGGAAAGCCCTGCCTGGGCCTCCGTGAGTGTTGTGTGGTTTTTTGTGCTTTTTAAAAAATAAGGGAAAAGGAAAGTTGAATTGTTTCCCTCGCGCTCCTAGCGCGGGGTTTGGCCTGCTCCTGCTCCCCCCTCCCACTTCCTGGTCTTCCCCTCCCTCCCCGCCTCCCTGCCCGCCCACCCCCCCCCCCCTTCCTCTCCCTCTGCCTATAACCTCCCCCCTCCTGGGCAGCCCTCTGCCCGGCAGCCCCCGCGGCTAAGGGCCCCAGGCCAAGGGCGACTCCTACAGTGCGGCTCCCTGTGTGTCTGCAGGTGTCCGCAGGGGACGCCAGGCGCCAGCTCCTCCGCTCTCTGGCCCACCCCTCCTCACCTTGCTCACCTCATCCACATGATGCCTCGCCCCCCTATTCCAATTGTTTGGTAAACTAGCGTGCTTTTTTCTCCCCTCGCAGGATTCTCAAACTTAGGTGGCCCTGACCTATTACGCATTACTGTTTGCTCTGCATTGTGTTAAACTAGGGTGCTTTTCTCCCCTCGCAGGATTCTCATACTTAGGTGGCCCTGACCTACTACGCATTACTGTTTGATCTGCATTGTGTTAAACTAGGGTGCTTTTCTCCCCTCGCAGGATTCTCATACTTAGGTGGCCCTGACCTACTACGCATTACTGTTTGTTCTGCATTGTGTTAAACTAGGGTGCTTTTCTCCCCTCGCAGGATTCTCAAACTTAGGTGGCCCTGACCTATTACGCATTACTGTTTGCTCTGCATTGTGTTAAACTAGGGTGCTTTTCTCCCCTTGCAGGATTCTCATACTTAGGTGGCCCTGACCTACTACGCATTACTGTTTGATCTGCATTGTGTTAAACTAGGGTGCTTTTCTCCCCTCGCAGGATTCTCAAACTTAGGTGGCCCTGACCTATTACGCATTACTGTTTGCTCTGCATTGTGGTAAACTAGTGCCCTCCACTCACTTCCTGTCTGCATACTCGTGTCGTCCGCCTCCCCTCCTACTCCATGGTGCTCTCTATCTCGCCTATCTACTCTAACTGCTTCTCCATTGACTATCCTGCTCTCCTCACTAAATCCGGTAGGAAAAAGTTTAAAAAGGACATCCTGGTCTCCAACCCAGGCCTCCCTATCGCTGACACCTACACGAGCGCCTGCTCCAAGGAAACTCTCACTGACATTCTCTTCTTCGTGCCTTCACCTGACCTATGGACCCTTCACATGGTCGCTGTGCTCTCTCCTTTCTCCACCTCTCCCATTAATGGTGGCACCCGTTGGGATGTCCTCTTGGCCCCTTTCCACTCCTCTAAAGCCATCATTAATGTCTATGCTAACGGGACCGTCTTGGTCCAAGGCCCTCAGGCCAACCTTCACCTCTTTGATAGACGCTTCCCATGCCTCATCAACTTCCTCTCCGCTCCCGCTGTCCCCCCTCCTCTGTCCTCAGCTACCTTGCCTCTCCCCTCCCTCCCTGCCCCTTCTCTTGCTCCCTCTTCAACTCGTTCTCTAACACCTCTGCAGGGCGTACCTCTGGTCTGTACCCCTCCCCGGAAGTTTTTCAAGGGTGGCAACCTTCTCCACATTGCCACTCTAAACTCTCGCTCTGCCATCAAGCACTCCTCTGATATCTGTCGCCTTCTTGAGGAACTGGACCTCAACGTCCTCGGTCTCACTGAGACTTGGTTCACTGCCAGCTCTGCCACCAGCTTCGACACACTCCTACCTGACGGCTACAAGATCCTCTCCGTGCCCAGGCCCAACTGTTCAGGGGGTGGTGTTGCCCTTATCTTCCCTGAGTGGATTCCTGCCACTGTCACTCCTACGCAGACCTACTCCTCTTTTGAATGTCTTGTCTGCCGACTTTCTCTCTCTCCTAGCCATTCCCTTACCGTGGCTACTATCTATCGGCCACCTGGTCAAATCTCCTCCTTCCTCTCTGAGTGGGCTGACCTCTCCTCCTCACTCCTGTCCTCAACCACCCAACTCCTCTTTCTCGGTGACCTCAACATCCTCCTCGATGCCTCCTGTCCCCCCACTGGTCTCTTCCGCGAACTCTGCAACTCTCTCTCACTCTCTATTCTCCCGTCTGGTCCTACTCACTCTGCAGGGCACACTCTTGATGCTCTGATCTCTTCTGACCTTCCCCTCTCCCTCCCTCTCTCCACTCCTCTCTCCTGGAGCGATCACTTTCTCCTATCCTCCCACCTCTCCCTCCCTACCCCACAGGCAAAGCCACCCTCTTCACTGCCACCCACCTTCTCGGTCATCCGACCCATGAAGCGCGTGTCAGTTGAGGCTTTCGCTGCTACCTTCTCGCCCCCTTCTCCCCCCTCGGCTGACTCCCACCCTGACACAGCCCTCTCCATGCTCTATTCCTCTATATCTGATACTCTCGATATCCTTGCTCCCGTCATGAGAATCCGCCTGAAGCCCAAAGCCAAATGTAACTCCTGGTATGACTCGGATCTCGTCACCCTAAAACGCAAGTGCAGGGTGGCAGAGAGGAAATGGCGTGCTTCATGTTCATCCTCTGACAAACTGGCCTGCCGCCTGCTCCAAAGGCAATACCGGCTCTCCGTTCTCACCAAGAAGAGAGCACTTATCCAAGCCCGCATCTCTGAGGCATCTAACAACTCGGCCGAACTCTTTAAAATCTGCAAGGAGCTGGCCAACCCTGCTGCAGTCTCTACCTCTCCTGTCCCCTCCCAGGCCCTCTGCACTGCACTGGCCTCGCACTTCATCTCAAAAACTCAGGACATCCTGTCCTCGCTCTCCTCCTCTCTCCTCCCTCCCTCTCTTCCCGGCTCTTCCTCTTGCTCTCTTGCAGCCGCCCCTCCGCCCTCCTTCTCTGCTTTTCCACCTTTTTCTGCTGATGAGGTTTCCAGACAAGTCCGATCCATGAAAGCCTCGTCTAAACAGGTTCACCCCTGTTCCTCCAAAACCATCAAGGACCACATCGACTCCCTGGCTCCTGCCCTGGCTGACTTTTGCAACCACTCATTCGCCTCTGGAGTCTTCCCATCCCCCCTCAAGCACTCCCTTGTGCACCCCCTCCTCAAGAAACCCTCTTCCGACCCCTCCTGCCCGGCCAACTATCGCCCAATCTCCATTACTCCCTTCCTGGGCAAGCTCCTGGAGAAACTGGCCATCTCCCAGCTTAACCTCCATGCTGAATATGTTGGTAATCTTCATGACCATCAATCCGGCTTCAGAGCGGCCAGAAGCACGGAAACTGCTCTCCTGAACATCCGTGAGGACCTGCTCCTGAACCTCGATTCCAACACTCCATGTGTTCTCATTCTGCTCGATCTCTCCTCTGCCTTTGACACTGTCAACCATGCCATCCTGCTCAACAGTCTCCGTGATAACCTGGGTATCACTGGTCAGGCTCTGGCATGGCTGACCTCTTTCCTTTCCGGTCGACCCTCCCAGGTCCAAATGGGCTCCTTCCTCTCTGACATCTTTTTCTCCACCTGTGGTGTCCCCCAGGGATCCAACCTCTCTCCCTGGCTTTTCAACCAGTATCTGGCACTCCTTGCCCACCGCATCGCCGCTCTCTGCCCCCACTTCCAGTGCTATGCGGACGATACCCAGCTCATTTTCAGGCTACCCTCGGCCTCCTCCTCTCCTTCCCTCATCTCCGACTGTCTGTCTGCTATCCAGGAATGGTGTGCCGCCAATGACCTCTGCCTTAACGCCAGTAAGACTGAGATTCTACTCATCGGCACACCCACTCCCTCCTTCCCTGCAGCTCTCTGGCCGGCCTCCCTTGGCCCCCTTCCTGCCCCTACCTGCAAGGCTAAAAACCTCGGGGTCATCTTCGACTCCACACTCTCCTTCTCTCCTCATATATCTGACGTCTCTAAGAAGTCACACTACCAGCTGCACCTCCTCAGAGGTATTCTTCCCTTCCTCTCCTTCCCCCAGAAGCTCACTGTCTCCCGAGCCCTGGTTCTCTCAAGGCTGGACTACTGTAACAGCCTCTATCTTAATCTGCCTGCCTCCACTCTCCGCCCTCTGCAACTTATCCAGAACAGAACTGCGAGACTTGTCCTTGGCCTCAAGCCCAGGGACCGTATCTCTCCAGGACTGAAATCTCTTCACTGGCTCCCAGTGGCTGCGAGGATTAAGTTCAAAACCCTCTGCATTGTCCACAAGGCCTTCTGGGGCTTGGGGCCTAAATACCTTCAACTCTCTCTTCCTAAATATCTTCCTTCACGAGCCCTTCGCTCATCCGTCTCCAACTCCCTCATGGTCAGCCGCTTCTCGAAGCAACGAGCTGGGGGTAGATCTCTCTCCGCAGCAGGGTCCTCCCTCTGGAACAGCCTTCCTGCCTCCCTGAAACTCGAGGAGAACCATCTCCGGTTCCGGAAGCACCTCAAAACCTTCCTCTTCGCTTCTGCCTTCTCTCTCCCTCTCCCCTGCTAAACCTGCTTAACTCCCCACTGAATTCTGCACTAAACCTGCATCTGGGCCACTCTCAGTGACCTCGGTCCAGGGCCCAGCCACTCTCCACTTGCACTGCCTCCCTGGCTCCCCCTGCACTGTGGGACTGTCACTGTATCCCTACAGCCCCCTTCCCAGCACTTGCTCTGCACTTACCTCGCACTTGCCACCAGCTGGCCCTTTTATTTATTATTTATTATTTTATTACGCTACTTACCTTGTACTGCACTTTCCCCCCCACCTCCTCCCCCTGCACTTTCTCCTTTTCCCCTTACCTCTGCACTTGCGCGATCTGAATGACACCTGGCCTAGTAGGATCGTTTGTCTGTCTTCCCCTTGTTTCCCTCCCTCCCTGCCTCGTCGCGCCTTGAAACACTTGTGTATAGGCGCGTTACAAATACCATATCATATCATATCATATCATATCATATCATATCATATCATATCATACTGCACCCATTTTTGGGATTTAAGAAAATGAATTCCCAACAATTCTAGGTTGCATTTGGCAATCAGCATTGCCATTCCCAATGGTTTCAGACTACTGTGTGGGTAGTCCGATGGTGGTTTTAGGCAGTTTCCTTCTGTGCCCATAACATCGGCAAAAATGAATGGCAGCCTATTCTTCATGCATTTTCCTGTGCATTTTCTGGGAAGCTCTGGCCATCATGATGTTTTCCATGTCAGTACTGCACAGTTTTGAGGTACGGCTCGGATGCATGGGTAAATACATCCCACAAGATAGATAGTAGCAATGGTGAGAGAGTGGCCAGGAGAGAGAGAAAGCCTGCAGACAAGCCATTCGAAGGAGGAGTAGGCCTACATAGGAATCACAGAGGCAGGCATCCACCCAGGGAAGATGAAGGATACACCCCCACCGAGACAGTTGGATGTGGGCACAGAGAGGATCTTGTAGCCACCAGGGAGGAGAATGTCAAAACTTGTGACAGAGCTGGCTGTGAACCATAGTCCTGGGAGGCGGCAGATGTCAGAGGAGTGTTTGACAGCCGAGTGAGAGTTGAAAGTGGCAAACCAGAGAATGTTGCTAACCTTGAAAGACTTCCGGGCATGGGTACAAATCAGAGGTACACCCTGTGGAGGTGTAGAAGGAGCCTGAGGGGGGGCAGAAAAGGAGGGAGGAGATGGCAAGGTAGACAGGGAGAAGGCAGAGGTGAGAGGCAAGGAAGTCGGAGAAGGGAGAGAAGAAATGGCATGGGAAGGAAGGAAGTTGATGAGACGTGGGAAGGGGAGGAGGTTTGACTGGGGGCCTTGGACCAGGACGGTGCCATTCAGGTACACATTAAGGATGCCTTTAGAGGAGTGGAAGGAGACCACTAGGGCCTCCCATTAGGTGCCAACATTAATGGGAGAGGAAGAGGAAGGGAAAAGCACAGAGACCATATGAAGAGTCCATAGGTCTTGCGAAGGAACGAAAAAGTGTCATTGAAAGTGTACAGGCTGTTGGGCTGGAGTGCTGCTCATCTTAAAGCTATCAAACATGCTGAAAAAATCAGGGGAGAGGCTAAATCCCAGGGAACGGAACTCTTAGTCAAGGAAGGGGAAGAGCCGTTGATGGCCTCAACTATAAGTCACAGAGAGCAGGTGCCGATGGTTCTGCGAATATCCCCACCTGATGATGACATTATTGATGTAGATCAACTAACGGAAGAAAGCAGTGAGCTACTTCTACCCTGTAAGGCTTCTGTATCTGAGTCTATTTTCCCCATCACCAAACTTAAGAGAAGTAAACAAACTGAGATGCTAGAATTGCCTAGTGACTTGGACACCACAGGAAATGCAAGAACTAAAAAGGCACTAATAGGACGCGTTCCACACATACAAATGAGGATGATAAACCACAAAATAATATGCTGAATTACTTTCCTTAGGTGGGGGTTAGGCAGATTTAGAGTTCACTCAGTACCATTGGGATTCCAATAGCTAACAAGATAACTGTAGAGGGTGCCAAAGTGAAGCCTCCATCATTAGAAATGGACATAAATTCTCGGACACGGGTGAATTTAGTTAATAGTCTCTCCTATGCTGAAATTTGCTCTCATCCACAGGAAAAGAAACGTATAGTTCATCGCGCCTTGAAACACTTGTGTATAGGCGCGTTACAAATGCCATATCATATCATGTCATATCATATCATATCATATCATATCCTCCCTTTGAGAGCAACCATGTTATAATTAGTGGATCTGGTAAATGTAGGCATTTACCTGCAACAGAGAAACAAAAGGCCACTGATGACGCAAGGAGCCAGTTAACTGACTCTACCCCAATTGATGTGCATCGATTCCACTCTGCAACGGCATTAGCTCAATTTCAGCCTTTACATGAATGAGAACATGAACGAGAACAGCCAAATACTTCTTCAGGCCTGATCATAAATTCCAAATCATGGTCAACTCTGAAAAATGAGCAGATGAGCACTGTGATCCCCACTAATAATATGAGTGGAGACACCGCCTTGATTGGCAAGCAATCTGAAAATGCAGTGAACTGTGGGGGAGGGAAATAGTGTACCTTGATTAGCTGTCTACATCCTACAATAAAAGCGAATGGGATTGCAAAATTTGTAGAATTACCGGCCTCAGTGCCTATAGCTGAAATGTCTGAACTTCCTGAAGATCTTGCAGGGACTTCACTTAGAGACAAGAGGGCCCCCTCCACACCCATTAAAGTAACAAGTTCTCAGGCAGCAGTGGTGTTGAATACCCAAGGTGAAATATTGAACACTGCTATGGAGTTTCACATAATTGGTTTGGAGGGAGCCCCTGAGGTGCTGCATGGTCAAAGAATTAATCGGACATATTTTATGAACTTAATAACCAAAATTCCTACCCTGCAAATTCTTAAGAGTAATGCCTTTGATAGGATTGCCTTAGCTCAAGAAAATAACTACTGCATGTTATGCTATGTATCGAATGCAAATGTTCTAAAACACATCTGGAGCTTCAGAACAGACCTAAACGAGATGGGCTTCATCTTACACACATTTCAATTTGAAACAGAAGCACATAAGTTTCTTTATAAACCGATAAAAACGAACACATTTGAAACAAATAAGTCAGGAGAAGCCCAACAAAAATGTATGTCTGACTTACTAACTCTTGCAGCAGGTAACCAAGAACTAGCATGGGTGGAACCGATATTGCGTTCAATCTCAAAAATGACATCAGTTAAACCCTCAGCCTAGCATGAGTGTAAATTGGGATTGAATGTGGTATCATGGAACTCATGTGGGCATTTGATGCTACAAAGGTGGTGGGCGGCCAACTCCAGCAATCTGAACTGTGATATCACTCTTTTACAAGAAACTATGAATGTACAGCCAGTAAACTTGGAAGGTTTTGAGACCTATTGTAGTCCCACAACTAGGGGCCTAGAAGGACGGCCAATGGGTGGACTTGTGATAGCTATCGGTAATCACGTCAAGTGTAAATATGAAATTTTACATAGATCACCCAATGTGCTTGCAGTTTCAATGATGATGGGTCAGAACATGACGGAAATGATAATAGCTATTACACTTTACTGAAATCCATTGAAAGTTCTCATGGAAGACTTGTTTGATGACTTAGACAAATGTCTAGAGAATTTCTCAATATCAATGCCTATGTGTAAAATTCTAATCGTAGGTGATTTTAATGCAGTGTGTTTACCAGGGATCGGAGAAACAAGCTCCAATCTTGAAGGAAATAGGAAAATAGCCTTGAATAGAGGTAAAAATTGGATTGCATACTTTCAAAGCTGGGATATCTCCTTCGTTCAATGCCATGAAGCTTCACCTACATTTACATGGAGTCATGGTGACTCGAGATCAATCATTGATTTTTTTGCAGTGTCGAACACCTTGACGAAAGTACTGGACCCTGTTTTGATTTATCCAATAACGATAGGCGATCATGCTCCTATGCATTCAAAATAGGAATGTCTTTTGACTGTCATAAAGTCAATTCATTACCCCCTCTGATCGAAATGGATCGACCACTTATCTCTTTGAGATGGAACCCATTTCTGTTCTATAAAATAACGGAGGTAGTAAGAAAGGACTTAAATAAAATGTCAAAAATTGCCCTTATACATGGAAACGAATATATGATAGATGAGATTGTTGCCAATGGGATAAAAACAATCCATGAGAGATGGAAAAATAAACCAATGGTTCCACCTCTATACTATGACCAAGAGACCCATGTGCTTAAAAGTAAGAAAAATAAAGATCTTCGTTATATAAAAAAACATAGCTGTGATATGGAGCAGTATATTCAATTGAAAAAACGTATCCTTCAGAGTTACAAAAATAAATTGGTATTCTTGCGAATTACCAAAGCGAACAATCTGAACTGCGATCTCATATGAAGGATCTGCAAACATGACAGTAAGTCAGTATCGACCATAATGCGGAGTATGTCTGACACTAAGTCAATTATTAATGAGAGTACTATATCTGAACAAACATGGGAAACATTTATTTCTGAACAATTTGCTCTTCCGCCACGTTTTGAAAAAGCGGAGAAGTGTGCAATAACTACTTCAGAGCTCAAATCTTTTGCATGTACTGAAATGGACATTATTTGGACAATAAAAAAGCTCTCTCATTCTAAAGCTCCAGGTCCTGATGGGATTCCCCCGTGCGTATACAAAGCAGATCCCACATTATGGGCCCGCATCTTGAAGATGAAATCTGACACAAAACAAAAGACCATGATTACACCAGAGCAATGGTGAATATCAATAATTATCCCTATATTCAAAAAAGGCAACAGTAGGGATCCCAGGAACTATCGGCCAATATCATTAATAGATACATGTGCAAATATATTCGCTTCACTTTTTGAACTAGAGAACTTTATGTCGCAACAGAATATATTATCCAAAGCACAGATTGGATTCAGAAAAAACATGGGGACTCCGTTGAATGCAACTATTATCTTTGCTAAATATTGTCAATTCTCCCTAATACTGGTGAGGGACTTCGTAATAATGAAAGTACAGACTGTTTTGGTTTATATCTTAGATATGTGCTTGTTTGATTTAACTGTGTTCCTTGACACATTACAGGGCCGATTGATCAAGGGAGAAATGCATTTTGCATTAGCAATCCCAAATTGTGTCATTAGGCATGAATTGGGATTAATTTCATTATCATGCAGGGTATTATGGCGAGCTTTATGCAATTAGGCGAAAATGTTAGATCCATAGTTTATATTTTGATTTGCAATTATTGCTTAACGCTCGCACAGTCCCGTTGATCCCATCGATCAATCTCTACACAAACGGATGGAGAATGTACTTGACAGTTTACTAGTTACTAAGGAGGACCAATACCTCAGACCTGCATAGGTAAAAAAAAAAAGCTGTTTGAGAAAGACTGGGCATGTACTATTGATCAGATAAAGCAATATTCAACTTACAAGGAATATGCCAAATTTACCCAGAAGCGTGTTCCATGTAGTAGGTACATTTGAATTTTTCCATGTGTGACTATAAGAGCTCATTATATGCAATTTAAAATGAATCAGTATCATACAAAACAACGTTGTGGCAATTGGGCTAATATATCAAATGGAATGCAAGATATGCAATGTCGATTTCCCGGTTGTTATGAGTCTTTGGAGACATTGAAACACTTGATCTTGGAAGGTCAACATTTTAAGCCAGCATGCTGTATGTTTTTAATTAAATTTGTAACCGTTGATTTCGATGACTCTGAAGAAAACTTGTGGAAAAGGTTGATGAATTGTAATTACTATGCGATAATATTTGCACTAGGCCATCTCTTAAGGACTATTGAAAAGTAGTTGGCCCTGTATGCTTGAAGACAGCCTATAGTCAAAGGAAGAATTGGAGATTTTAAGAGTTTATATGAAAGCTAAGATAGTGCTTGTTTTTTTATTTTTATTTGATGAAAAGTATATTAATTGTTATTATTGTAAATAGATAATGGATTTAATAATGAAAGCATGAGTTTTGTAAAGGTTTTATTAACCAAACACAAATAAAAAATTAAAAAAAGAGGATATCAGTGAGGGTCTGTCTCGAAGAAGTGCTGGTGTAGGTGTCAGCCATAGGGAGACCAGGGCTAGAGACCAAGATATCCTTTAAGAACCTCTTCCGCCTGACTTAGTGGGAAGCAGAGGATAGTCAATGGAGAAACAGTTGGAGAAGATAGGTGAAATGGTGAGAGCCATAGGTGATGCGGAGGAGTAAGAAGATGAGAGAGGAGGGGTTGGGTGTAGAGTTACAGGGGTGGAAAAAAGGGGCCGTTTGGGGTGTGGGGGTGAACGTAGAGGAGGTGGTATGGGACAGACAGCAGGACAAGGTAGCACAATGAAGTTACTGGGCCAGAGAACAAGAATTTGCAAATAGGTGAACACAGTTACAGCCACATGGCAACACTATGTTTTTTTTAAAATTGAGCAAACTAGGTGAACACAGCTACAGCCACAGGGCAACGCTAGGTTTTAAAATTATGCAAACTAGGTGAACATAGTTACAGCCACAAGGCAACACTTTAGGTAGTGAGAGACATGTTGAGGGCAGGACAGTCAAAGGGGTAAGAGGCAGTTGTAGATGTAGAGAGCTAACCCATGGAGCTGTGTGGAGTCATGTTGGTATCATGATCATCATTTAGCTGAGATTGTAGAACTGACAAGATATCCTCAGATTAATACATTGTATTGTCTACCTCAGCCATGGCTATTTCTGCTTCATTTAGAATGAGTGGTTCTCCAAGTGGGTCTTGGCTTCCTGTAAGGGAAGGTTGACTGCCCTCAGGAGTGACTTTGTGTAGCTCAGCTTCAATTTAGTCCTCTTCTTGGTGTTCATTGTCCAACATTTATTTGTATTGTTTGAAATTGTCATTTATTATACTGCTTTCATGTGCTTTAAATGCAGCTTCAAATGAGTCATTGTCACCTAATAATTATTTTTCTTTTCTCCAAGGTTTAAGGAGTAAGGCCATGTAACACAATTGTCTATGTTGTGGAGTTTTAAATGATAATTTAATATGATTAATTAGAGTGGGTTTACTTAGCTTCACTAGTCTTCCTTCACATGTTGATACTGAATATTTGCCAGTTGTCTCATGTGGTGTGACATTGTTTTTGTAGGTGTAGTTTTGGGCAATGCAGTAGAGACACATGTTTTCCAAAGTCTTGGGCAATACAGTAGAGACACATGTTTTCCAAAGTCATACTTCTGTTTGGGTGGTATGTGTCAAGTAAATTGTTTTTTAAAATGTCCTGGCTGTTGGGATCATTTGTGGCTAGGTTTTCTATCTCTTGGTAGGATTTTAGTACTCTTTTTCACGATGAGGCTGGTCCAAGGTTCAACCAGATAATGTGCAGATTTGCCATATAAGGCTGCTCCAGTTAAATGGTCTGCAGCTTTGTAGGACCCTAATTCTCTATGGGAGAGCATTTTTATAACAAAACTGTACAATTTCTGTGATAGTGTTTTGCCAGATGATATGTCATCCCAGAGGTCCTTTAGCTCTGTTTTCTCAGCTTTGGTGCATTGTAATAATTGATGTAGTTGGATGCTTCATCCCTTCTAATGTTGTAGGTATTTGTAGGGGATTTGCCTTTTACGCTGTGTCTAACAGAAGACATTAAGAAGACATTAAGCTATTTACTTGTCCTTTTTTGCACACTAATCTAGGGAAGCCAAAGCAACCTTTGGTATAGTATTTCCCTTTGTTTTTATATCTACATCGGCAGTATTTGCCACATTTATGTTTTTAGAAGCTTAACACTTGTGTATGTAGGTAACTTTGTGTGGTTTCTGAAGGGATGTTGCAGCTAATGCATTTTCAATGAATTGTAAAACAGTGGCGTCAAAATCATTTGAGTTGCTAGTTCACTTTCGAAGAGGAGGTGGAAAATGTATTTGACATTTTGCCTGAATCTGGGTTCTTCAGATTACATTTGAAAGAGTGATATTCTGATGAACTAATTTGTGTGGACCTTTCATCATGTTGTCCTCCTTTTCCTGTAGGTAAGAGTAGAGGTAATGAACGTGTTTCTAAACTTTTGTCCCATATGTTCATTGGAGATCATTTGACTTGATGAATTTGATATGTTTCTAATGCATCATCAATTGTGTCTTTGGAGTGCAGTGTGATTGTAATTGGTTTCTAAGTGCGGAGCCAGGGATCAAACCTGTGTTGCTCTGTGTCGTCTTGCTTCCAAGGCTAGCGTGTTGCCCCTGAGCAATCCTCCCGGCCCAAAGTGGGTGAATGGTTTACTGGCCTAAAATGTTGGTTGATGTTACAGGATCTACACATTGAAATTGGCCACTTCCTGGTGACTCTTCAATAATGTGGGTGTTTTTTCTTAAGATTTCCTCTATGTTTATATCTTTGTAGTACTCATTGTTATCTTTTATATATTGTAGGGCTTGTCTAACTTTGTTTAAGTCTACTAGCTGTTGCCAAAATTTTTTGTCTTTTGTTGGCATATCTTTAATAAGTAATATTAAAGATTGATCTATTGGCCGTTGTAGTCCTAGAGTTTGAACATTTTCTTTTAGATCCAATGGTAAATAAACTACTTTGCCACTGATGCCCTTTAGTAGCTTGAATGGAAGTAATTTGGCTGATTTTGGTTAAAAGTGTATTATAGCCTGAAATAGGTGCACTGTTTGTATTATAACACTCTCATACAAGTTAAGCTGTTGGAGAGCTTTTGGAAGTGGGGATATTTAAGTTATTAGTGAAAGAATGTGCTGGCATTTGGTTATTGTCAGGCTTTGTGTTGCAGTATGTGCACACTCTTGAGGGGTTAGTTATATTGTATTTAGATTCTGCTCTTAGATATGAAGCTAATTGTAACCATTGGAATTCTTCATTGCCTTCTATTTTGTAGGCTATTTCTACAATTTGTGTGCTCTTTTTTATAAACGCATATTTGGTCTGGTATTTCAGCAGATGTGTTTTGAAACATAGCTATTTCTTTTTTGTATGTTTCTATTAGAAGTTTGGTGTTTATGAGGGTTTTGATAATGTTTTCGAAAGGTACAGAATTTTCTAAGTCCCCTTCAGTTCCAAAGTATTTACATTGGATGTGCTCTATTTCTTCAAAGGGATTTTGGGCTGTTCCATGTAGGAGAATGTTATTTAAATGTTCCAGTTGTTGAGCAGGACTTTTTGCATAGTCTAGTCGATGCACACCATTCTGTATAGTAAAATGGTGTGTTGCTAACATTTTGATGTGGTGGAATGTGCTTTTGAAAAGCTAATTAATGTCCTTGCAGACCAGTGTGGCTGTACACTGGAGAGGAGTCTATAGTTTGTAAAGCTTTCATTTTACTTTTTTCTTTTAGTTTCACATAGTGATTGAGGAATTGTTGTAAAGATTTAAAGGATTGTTGGCGTACATTACACATTGAGCTGCATATCCATGTGTACACTGGGCAGGTTGTATGGGTGAAAGGAGCATTTGGTTCAATGTTTGTTGGGGATTTTGTTTTTATCTGTTCCTGCAACCTGACAGAAGGATCATCTATTGTGCTATGAAGCAAACACCCAACCCTCCACCCCCATACAATCTGCTTCTATTTTGGGTAAGCCTCTGCCTGTGTGTTCTTTGTGCTGTGTACCTTGGTGCATTTGAAATAAGTCCTACATAATTCCATTCTGTGCTAATATTGCTGTCCTCATGGCCCCTGATGCAGGCATCACCTTCCTGGAGGCAATATTCTACGATTTCTTCATCCATGGTGTTTTTGACCCTGAATCTACAAGGCACTCCATCATGGCTGCCCACAGGGAGTGCACAAGCAATGCCTTCCTCTTTGGCCTGCACCCCATCCGATTGGCTGGCCTGGCTTTTTTCCAGCCAATACCAGCAAACACGATGCACTAAGGCCCAAAACAAAGGGTCCTGTCTGCTCCCTGTCTGCTCTCTGAATGCGTCTGGGTGTAACGCTGTATCTAGCAGTCCTACCTGTTGTATGTATGTACCTGTGTGCCTGAACTCTGTACCTAGCTGTCCCACCTGTTGTATGTAAGTACCTGTGTGCCTGAACTCTGGACCTGGCTGCCCCCTCCTGCTATATGTATGTACCTGTGTGCCTGAACTCTGTACCAACTGTCCCCCCTGTTGTATGTTTCTACCTGGGTGCCTTAACCCTGTACCTAGCTGCCTCCCCCTGTTGTATGTATGTGCCTGTGTGCCTGAACTCTCTGCCAAGCTGGCCACCCTGTGCCCACTTTTCTTCACTTCATGTTTGTGTCGCAGCCACCCTGCAACATGGGGTTAGGCTCCTTAAATGTGCCCATTTGATTTGACCTTCTGCATCATTGTGTCGCAGTCGCCCTGCAACATGGGGATAGGCTCCACAAATGTGGTCCCTACTGCTCCTTGTGACGGAGCCGCCTTGCAACATGGGGCTAGGCTACTCCATTGTGCCCACCTGAACTTTATTGCACTCTTGTATGTAATTACCATCTGTTTGTTCCTGCCTGTACCCTTATTCCAGGAACCACCTTCACTTCATTGCACTTTATGATGCAACTACTCATTCTGGCCTGTAACCATAAGCATTGTAGCCAATTTCTTAAGCTTAAGCGCCTAGATACCCTTGGGTTTGGTGTGCTATATCACTTAATACATAAATAAATGTAAGGGTTTCTTTTGCCATAATGGTTTTCTCCACCATTTCATACTTTCGACCACTAACGTCTATGGCAATTCTTTATTCTTGTTCTAGTTTATAAGCTTCTTCATTTAAGTATAGTTCTCTGGTACTTGTGTGCATCCATTCACTACCACAGAAGTTTGAAAAGGTCTGCATATTTACACAGCACATGTTTAGAAGCACTTGTTGTAGTTTATTAATTAGTTTAATTAGTGGTTTCATTATGTTTAAAATCAATATATACAATGCCCTCCTTAGTAGAAAAGTGCTGTCGATTACAGCTTGCATTATTGGTCTCCTGCAGTAGTTTTTAAGTGAAGATTGTCACTTTTCAGATGTTTTTATATGATTGTTAAAAATTCTATGGTGGAACATTTTTTGAAACATCATTATTTTGCATTGCTTTACCGTGACTATGTCAACACTGACAGGGAGAGGATTGGGTTTGTTAGTAGGTGCGCTTTTCTTTTAACATATTTTTTTACTTTTTGTTTTTGCAAGAGGGGCCTTGCCTTTTTTAGCTGTGGTTGGTTTAGTTTTGTTGAGTGAGGTGACTACGCCTTTTGTTTTAAGGTTTTCTGTAAAAAGAAAAAAAATTAGAGGTGAATGACTACGTGATGTACTTTTATTCTTATCTTTCTTTTCTATAGAGTTGCTGTTTCGTAGGCATTTTGTTGTGTTTGTTGAGAAAAGAGAAAGTTTGTATTGCGAAGTTGTGCAAAGTATATGCATGTATGGTGCATGGCTGCGTGGGTGTGATCGTAGAAATTAATGTATGTATCAGTAAGGTGGAGCGATTGTCTGAATTGCAAATAATACATAATCTGCCTTGGTTTGCATTTTGTACAAGTTGCTGAAATGGAATGCTCTCACAATTTGGTAGGGAAACATACGCAAATCGCTCATTTGGGATTTCTTCCTGTATCACTTTTCTACAGAGAGTGCATGGATGTTTTCACATGTACGAAATTTGGAAGATTTCATTTACAGGTATGATTTTGTTTTCCAATACTAATAGTATGTACATTAGAAATTCTTGTGGATCTTCCTGTGAGTTCATAGTGAATCTCACTATTCCAGCACAGTCGTCCAATTGTTGCCTTACTCCATGAACACTGCATGTGTTGTCAGGATTGCTTGTTGCAATTCTATGCAGCACTAACATTTGCAAACACAATTGGTCTGTACTGTGCAGGTAAATATTGTTAACAATTGGTGGAAATTGAAATAGAATATTCATTGCTACATTTGCATAGCAACTTACCCTACTTTCATTTGCAAATTTGAATGGACTAGCAAGTTCTGTATCTGAGTGCATCTTTTGGTTTTTCTGTTGTTTCTTTGCCGACGTCCCTGGTTTACATTCCCTAATAGGTTCTTCTATGTTTGTGGTAATTGATGAAACTTTAGCTTCTTTTCTTTTCTTTGCGGAATTTGCTGTTGAATTCTGTTGCATTTCTGTTTCATTTACTTTTCTTTTACCACCTTTTACTTTATCTGGGACAGGGTATTGTTTCAGATGAGGGGTGTACAGTGAACGCAATCTATTGTATTCTAGAATGCAAGGAATATCAGCATTGACTTTACTTGAATCAAAGTTCATTATCAATAGACCGTGAAGTGTACGTAAGTGTGATAATGCTACGTAGCTCATGCCTTCCTTAAAGACTGTGTTTCCTATATCTATCAATGCTTTGTCTAGGATAAGACCTTGGGATTTATGAATGGTAACTGCATATGCAGGAGTTAGAGAAAATTGCTCTCTACGTATATACATGTCTTTGAAGAGAAGGAATCGAGCAATTGTGCGCCCTATCGTTTTCACTTCTGAAACTTTATCAAAGCGAATATTTACAAACATAATGTTGCTATTACGTGGGTATGATTGAAAGCCAACAACTGTGCCCAGTGCTCCATTAACTAGCCCTTGCTCTACATAAATGTTACGTTTAAGCATTACTCTACAATTTAAGGATAATTTCAATATTTTTTCCAACCGAGCTGAGTTGGAGATTGAATTTTCTAAACTATTTAGTCTTGTTGTGGCTTGCTCACACATGGGTACTGTCACCATGTACATCTAGTTTGTCTGTGATGCTTATTTCTATTATTGGTTGCATTTCTTTATTTAAAGTTGTTTCATTGAATTTGAAACAGCTTGCAAGAGTTGGCATTAAGGCCATACACTTGAAATTTTTGTGCGCTATTTGTTCCATAACATCAGTTGCACATGCATTATCGCCATGACGGGCATGTATGTGCCAGTTTTTCAATACAACTTGTGCTTCTTGCGATAATACACCAAATCTAATACTTTTTAAGATGTTGGCATACGTGAGATCTGCAGATTGCCGCATGTTTTCAGTTAATTCTCTGTATTGGAAATGTTGCCAAAGGTTAACATTACCTTTGCTACCAACAGTTTTCCGGCAGAGTTTGTGGCCTAAGGTTTTAAAAATCGGTTCACCTTTCACTGGTGTCAATTGTAGAAGATCTCCGAAAACGATAATGTGTTTCCCTGCAAAGAGTTCTTTGTTGTTATTTTTAAGTTCTTCTTGCAATCTGAGATGAATTAAAGCCAACATTAGGTTGGAGACAATGCTCACTTCACCTATTAGTAGCATTTTCATTTGTTTCAATACTCTGCATAATTCCATTGCAGCTTCTGCAGAAAGTTTGTAGTAGTATAATTTATTTTGATGCTCTACTGGAAGCAGTAGTAATCAGTGTAAAGTGACACTGCCTATGTTGTAGGCAGCTAAACCTGTGGGGGCCATTACAACAGCTGACAGTTTGTTGTTTGTCAATTGTTGAAGGAACTTGCTGATGATTTTGATTAAGAATGTTTTCCCTGATCCAGCTTCACCACTGACATACAGCAGTATAGGTTTTTACTTTTGGCATGTATATTCTTTTTTTTTGTGTTGTACACCATGTACAATTTGTTTTGTTACATCTTCAAAAAATGTGCGTTGATCGTTGTTAAATTTTGCTTGTTGTACAGTTAAGTCTTCTGTATTTTCTTTATACTGATACATGGTATTTTCTCCTTCTGCCATAACTACTTCAGCCTCATTTGCTGTTAGTGGTTGTCCTAGTGGTTCTTGACTTCCTGTTACAGAAGGTTGACTACTGTCGGAAGAGTCCTTATCTAGTTGGGCCTGAAGTTCTTATTCCTGTTGCTGCTCATTGTGTAACATTGTTTTGTACTGCATAAAGTTCACATTGGTGATAGTGCTTTCATTTGCTTTGAAAGCATCTTCATAGCAGTCATAGTTATCTAGTATGGTTTCCTCTTTTCTCCATGGTTTGAAAAGTTGTAACAGAGACATGTAATATAGTTCTTTCTGTTGAGGAGTTTTTAATGAAAATTTTACATGATTAATTAAGATTTGTTTGGTAAGTTTCACTAAGCTCCCTTCATAATCGGTCACTCTATATCTACGTTTGCTTTCATCGGGTTTTACATTATTTTTGTATGCAAAGTTTTGAGCTATGTGGTATAGACACATGTTTTCCAGAGTGCTACTCCTGTTCGGATAGTATGTGTCCAGTAAATTGTTTTTTTTAGAATGTCTTGGCTGTTGGGATCATTTCTGGCAATTGTTTCTATGTCCGCATATGATTTTAGCACTCTTTTACTAGATTTTGCAGGACCAAGACTGAGCCATACTATGTTGTCTGATTTTCCATACAAATCAGTGCCGGTTAAATAATCTGCTGCTTCATAGGCATCACATTCTCTATGAGAGAGCATTTTTATGCTTAGGCTGTAGAATTTCTGTGATAATGTTTCATCTGATGCTAGGTCATCTCAGGGGTCTTGAAGCTCTGTTTTTTCTGCTTTTGCTAAGTAGGCTGTAACATATCGTGCAACAGCAGTTAAATTGTGTGCAATGTACTGCACATCTATGTTTGCATTCCATAGAGGGCAATGATTGCATTGTAATCATTGATATATTTTGATTCTTCCTTTATTTTTATGTAATACGTGTTCTTAGGTTATTTACCTTTAACACTATGTCGAACTGAAGACATGAAGTTGTTTACTTCACCTGTTTCGGTAACTGGTCTAGGGAAACTAAAGCAGCATTTGGTGTAGTATTTACCTTTGTTTTTGTATTTGCGGCGACAATATTTGCCACATTTGTGTCTTTGAAATTGTAAAATCTGCCCATGGAGCTCACTATGTGTCTGTTGTGAAGGGATTTCACAAGTGACATATTTTTGGATAAACTGCAACACAGTGCTACCACTGTCGTTTCCGAATTTCGGTGCACCTTTGATCCATAACAGCATGTGAATACGTAGTGCTTCTATCGCTTGAAATACCTTTCTCCAATAGAAGTGCTGCACTTCTCCAAGGGGAGGAACAATTATATTGCAAATAAAGTGTAGCATGGCAATGAAACGATGATGGAAATATCTTGAGACATTAACTGGATCGAGAGAGCAAAGATCTCCAGGTGTCAACATATCTATGTTGTTTTTGTTTCTGTTTGCTATGCGTAGGAACTCATGTAAATCTTCCCATGCATATTCTGCACAACTTAGCGTAGCAAACCAAGTTGGTGGTCCAATGTTTTCTGATCATGCAACGGACGTCTCCGTGCCGTCTGAACCAGTGTTCCTTTGTACCACGCTTGTTTGCTAACAAATTTGTTATACTTGATTGTAAAACCTCATCTTTTTCCTGTACTTTTTGTATTAACTGCGTAGCTGACATATTTTGAAAGTAGGCTCCAGATTTAAGAATGTGTGCAACTCCGTAACATAGTGTTGCTAATTCACTTTCATAGAGTAGGTGGAATATGTATTCCACATTTTGTCTATATCTTGGATCTTGCGAATACATTCGTAATGAGCGGTATTCTAATGCCTCAATCTGAGTGTGTCTATCATTGCATCTTCCACCTTTGCCATTAGGAAATAGCAGTGGAAAAGCACGTGCTTCTAAACTTTTTTCCCAAATACTCATTGGTGACCCTTTGGTTTGTCGCATTTGGTATATTTCTAGTGCATCATCTATGCTTTCATTGGAAAGCAATGGATGAATTGTGTAATGGTCCAAAAGAGTTGATACTGTAGCAGGACCCAGACGTTCGAATTGTCCAGTTTCTGATGGCTCTTGAATTATTTCTGTTGTTTCCCTTAAGCTTTCATCAATCTGTATTTCCTTGTAGTACTCATTATTGTCTTTTAGATATTGCAATGCTTGTCTAAATTTGTGTAAATCCAATAAGTGTTGCCAAATTTGTTTGTCCTTTGTTGGTACTCCATTTACTAAGACTATTAAAGAATGCTCTATTTAACCTTCCACTCCTAGAGTGTGTACATTTTACGTTAGATCTAGTGGCAAATAAACTACTTTGCCACAAATGCCTTTCATCAATTCAGAGGAAGGTAATTTTACTGTTTTTGAATGAAGGCGTATACTTACTTGAAATGGGTGAACTGTTTGAATTATTATGCTCTCATACAAATTGAGCTGTTGCAGGATGTTTGGTAATGGAAACAATTCCAAATTATTTGTAATAGCACGTGAAGGAGTGTGGTTGTTGTCTAATTGTCTAATTTTGTAGTACAGTAACTGCAACATATTAGGCTTTTCAGTTAGTTCAGATTTGGTTTCAGCTAAAAGGTACAGAGATAATTCAAACCATTTAGAGTCTTCATTGTCTTCTATTTTGTATGCTATGTCCACATTGTTTGTGTTTCTTTTGTAAAACATTCTGCGGCAACACACACACACATGGTTTGGTACTTCAGCCTATGACCTTTTAAATTTTACTATTTCTTTTCTGTATGTGTGTAATAGAAGGTTGCTATGTGCAGAATTGTTGCTACTATGCTACTAAAACTGTTGTATTTGTAAGTGGCTCTCACTTCCAAAATGCTTTTTCTGAATACGGTCAATTTCTTCTTGTAAGTATTTGGGTGTACCATGCAGAAGAGTGTTATTTAAATTGCCTAATTCTGAAGCTGGACTTTTTGCATAGTATATTTTATACACTAGATTTCTTACATTGGAATGATGTATTGATATTCTTTTGATATCATGGAAGGTGCTTTTGCAAATAGGCCTAGAAATGCAGGCTAATGAATTTCCTTTTAGTCCTGTGTATTTCCACACTGGACACATATCCATATTTTGCAGCATTTTCATTTGACTTTTGTCTTTACCTTTTACATATTGATTGAGGAACTAACGTAAAGATTTGAAAGCTTTGTTTGGAATGGCACACATTGATATGCACGGCCATTTGTATACTGGGCGGAGTGGTTCTACTGAATCGAGAGGTAATTCTGAGTTTCAGGGGATACTTTTGTAAGCAGTGTTTCTTGTTCCATGATGGTAGTATTGATTTTCTTATACCCTCGTCCACTGTTATGGATGGCAATTGTGTTTGTTTGATTTTGTTTTTATGCTCTTTCATTAAAATATGGTTCTGTGGTTGTTGTGTGACTCCATTCACCACCACAAACATGTAAGAAATTATTTTTGTTCACATTCCGTTTATTTCTGAGTTTCTTTTGTAGTTTGGTTTTGTTAGTGCTTTCATCCTATTTAACACTAATATAAACAACTTCCTTTTGAGAAGGATTGCACTGTCTATGAGAGCTTGTAGGATTAACTTTCTACGGTAGCTTTTAAGGATTGAGGATGGTTTCGGTCCTCTTCTTAGTAGATTTTGAAGGACACTGTGACGAAACATTTTTGATAAAATACTTTTTTTACTATGGGTTCTTGTTACACTATCAGGATTATTAGGAGCATTGTTAGCTGTACTGGCGGTAAAGTTTTGGTAGTGGAGACTTCCTTTGTTTTGCTAACCAACTGCATTAGCTGGTTTGTTCCAAGATTCTCTACAAACTGTACAACAGGTGGATGCTTACATTGGGCACTTTTATTTTTATTTGCTCTACTTCTGCGTTCCTTTCTACGGAGTTGCTTTTTGGTAGGCCTTCTTTGGTGTCTGTTGAAAAACAAAAGGTATACTTTGTTCTGTTGTCCAATGTATGTGTGCTGTGTGCATGTGTGCATGAGTCTGATGGGGAAGCTCTTTGTCATGGTGTGTCATTGTGCATTGAACTCTTGCAATGATTTGGTAAGGCTACTTTACTGTTTGTATACTACTACAATGTGCTTCAGATGAGATTACAAAGTGGGCTACTTGTGACGAGAACCATCATTAATAAACAAAATGCCATAAACTTGCAACAGCAAATTCTTTTCTAAATCTAACCTTCTAACGATTACGTATGTTATTTGAGTTCCAAACAAACAGCGATTTGTCAGCCATTCTGCCTGTTATTCTTTGTTCAATAAATGGATATTTGTAGGTAGAATGGTTTAGACAATCAATGTTTGCTTTGGTGCCCAAAATAACCAAGTAACCCACGCAGCCTCTTTGAGGAGTAGATACAATATAAAGGTAGTACTGTGCTTACTTTTCTTTGCAAAATGAACAGGTTTCTTCGGATATGTCGCCTGCAGTGTAGATGCTGTTGATTCCAGGAGAGTAGTCTTCACTGCGATTGAAAAAAACAAAATCAATTACTTTCTGTGTTTACAGCAGTGATGATACTGCACACATTAATTGTGCTTCTTTCGTCAGAGCATTTTACTTTCATATTTCAACCCAGTGCTTGTGTGCACTTCACTTCACTCTGTGCAGTCTTTGCATGGTATTTGCAATATGGTACTTGAAAGTCCTTCAAAATTGCTAACAATGTTAAGGTTATGAAGATGCCTTATTTTTTACGAGGTGCACTATGCATAGGAGAGAAGTTTGTAAGCGATAGGGCACAGTAGTAGATGAAGAAAAATGTTCTACTTGCAAACTAAAAGCAAGATGCCGACACATCGGGAGACCCTCAGAGGGAGAGGTCACCACAGCAATTGGGAGCGCTTACTTTTCTCATACGATTACATTGCAAGTAGCATTACTGTAGGCCGTACACAGTACACAACTCCGACATTTCCATATACACAATTGAGTTCTGCCCTAAATAGGCATGCTTGCAAAGTATATACAGGTTATGCGGAAGACAGCAAGCAGTCGTGTGGTTTGTTAATGACAAATCGGACATCCTGCACTTAAAAAGGGGAGCGTTCTTATGTATTGTCTATGTACATTTAGCGGCATTATTTTGTCAAAATTAAATCATAAGGGTTGCACATGTTCTCTGATTAAAATATACATACCTGTACTCTATACTCATGCATGTGCGCATGCACAGAGCTGAACATAGGAATTCGCAGTACTTGCCCAGTAGCTTGTGAAGTAGGTGCTTTGCAATTATATGCGACTTCCATTCAGAATCATCAACAGTAATTTTGAAGTGCGCAATGTTGATGACGGAGTTAGAATTAGCGATGTTTAATGTGATTGGTGGATGGTTGTGTAACTGCTTAGTTGTGTCCAATGAGGGACTCTATTTGTTAGCGCTGTGGAAAGGGTGGAAGGTCTGGGTAAGAGTTACGTGCCACACGTAGGCAACGCTTGTCCGCAGGTATGGCATTTCACATACGGGTTTCTACAGCAAATCCTTGATGGAAAGCGGACTGTAGGCATAAGCCAATCAAATGTTCACATTACTCTTTTGTGTCGAAAGATAGTGCGCACACTGAAGTTGGCAGAGGTGGAGAGTGTCAGGCTTTTGGTGCTTGGAGACATTTTTGTGCATGGCTTACAACACTATGCAGAGAGTAGGCATGTGACACACCGTTTCGATGTCAGAGGAGTGGAGGTCATATGGAGCGCTGACACTGATGCCAATGCTGCGGCAATTTTGCAAGTTTGCAGAGGCATGCGTATAATGACCACTCCTCAAGTGGTAATTTTGCACTATGGTGCTTTCCTTTTGGGATACGTGAGTTCATGTACTTTGTTGGCAGATTTGGCACAGTTGGTCGAAGCACTCATGACCATCTTCCCAACAACGAAAGTCAGTTTTTCTTCTCTACTCCCTAGAGTAAAATCGGACAACAATTCTGTTTTCTGTACAGATCAAAGTATTGGGAGGTGTATCATCAATAGTTACATGCGTGCATTCATGCTAGGAGCTGGTATGTTTTTCTGCAGCCACAATAACATTGCTCCAAGCAATGCAGATTATTTTGAAGCAGATGGTGTTGCGCTATCTTCTTTTGGGAAAAGCGATGTTCTTTTGGAACGTAAGGCTTGCTTTAGAGAAGGTTCTGTAATGGTTGTAGGAGTAAAGCAAGGACAAAAAATACAAAAAAATAAATAAAATAACAGATGTCTGTACGGTATCTGGCCAAATAAAAAAAAAAAACGATTCTTTTCAGAGCCCACCTTAAATGAGAAAAAGGGGAATATTACTTTAATGTACCATCGTCACGCTCTGATCCTATACATGTCCGCGAACATGGTGGTAGTTTGCAGCCACCGCATATCACCAAAGGGGATTCAGGGGTGGAGACGCATGCAAATGAGAATGAGCGGAGCTAGGGATTGTTCCATAAAGTTCAGTAGCTGTGTTCTGACCGGCGCACTTTAGTAAGATTGTCTTCTCCCTGACAGAAGACCACACAGCCATGGCTTTCCATGCTCGAAAACAGATTATCTGGATTTTGGGAGACTCATGGATACATTGGTTAAAGGTGCATGTAGAAAGCTGCCGTTTATCTGCAGATCTCAGATTCCCTCATGTGGAAGTGCACTGGCATGGAGTGTGTGACATGAAGTGGCTGGACTGTCTCTTTGTGTTACTTTACTGACAGAGCGTCCTCCAGATATACTGATCATTAATTGCGGAGGAAACAGTTTAGGCCATGTCTCTGGAATTTCTTTGAAATTTTCAATGAAGAAAGGACTTGCAAAGCTCAATGACATGTTTCCAAATTGTCAAATACTTTTTTCCCGTATTGCACAAAGACAAATATGGCTGCTTTCTTCTGCTTTGGTCCACAAATGGAGAAAGCAAGATGCAATGTGAATAAGGCTGTTTGTGCCTTTTTAAGAGATGTTGGCATGTCCTCTTTCCACAATGAAAATATTTGTTTTGCAGCTCTTTCATTTTTCCGCAGAGATGGAGTCCACCTCACATATGCTGGTAATCAGAATTTTTTTTGCAATGCATTTGCAACTTCTTTTGAAATCACACTAACCTATCTGACAATCCGTGTTCTCTAATCCACAGTTTATGACCCACACAACACACCACCGAAAGGCTCTTTTCAGAGCCACCACTTACTCCCAGAGTACACTTCATTGTGTTTGCTCCGCTTGCACCCTCCTTTTTTCCCCTACGACTGTCCGCAAACTTTTCCACAACTCTGTGGGGGTCTGCAACCGTCCCTTAATAGTTCTATTGTTAAACTGAGAAAGGTGGCTCTGAAAAGAGCCGTTTCTGTAATTTTTGTTGTTTTCACGTTTATTGCTTTAAAGCACACGACACACTATGAGAAGAGGCCAAAGGGGGGTAAGGAAGGGATACCAGCCACAGGGATAAGAAAGGGCAAGTGAACAGAAAAATGTATAGGGTGAGCTTTATTTAGGTAAGGAGCAGATCTTCTGGTGCTCTGTGACTGCAGCCTCAAAAGCACTTTGAAAACTCTCGAAAACTCTCCCCCTGCAGAGTACTGCATCACAATAAGTACACACTATTGTCACCTTTGAAAGGTAAGGATCAACAGCATTGCGAATGGCTTGTGAGGCAGCTGGAGGGAGGCGCTCCCCCACAGGAGTGTCTCTTGTGGTGGGAGGGTCGGACATGGAGGATGCTGTGGAGGAACTCAATCGACTACGTTCTTCACATGGCACCACCTTGCGAATGTCAGCAGTGTGGAACGAAGTGAGGTGTTGCTTCATGGTTGTTGTACCAAAGCTGTACGAACCAAGTCTCCCGCGACTCAGCAATGCCTCGCACTGGTTACACTTCACCAGGTTTGCACGTGCTTTTAGTACGTTCCTATAAACGGAAAACAACCGCCATACCTCACTTCATTCTCTTCCTCATCTTCTTCCTCGCTCTCTACATCCTCACCCGTATATCTCTCTGCAGGCCCTTGAGGAGGTGGTGGTGGTGGCGGGTTTGGGGGTGGTGCAGATGCTAATGACCGAACAGCAGCCATGGAAGCCATACCGATTAGTTTCCTTTTCATCACTACAGCAGTAAAGGCAGTACCTCAATCTGCTATAGCTAGAAGGACAAAGAAGATGCGCTCGGGGGTGTGGCTATATGTAGGGGTAGAGGGGTGTGCCTCGGGACCGTCTTCTTCCCTGCAAAGCGCTACAAAAATTTCACACACCAAGTCCTCAGGTCTGCTATTGTCTGGGATATGTGAAATTACATGTTCGCTATACTTACAGTTGTACTGCGCATGTGCACACATGATATGTTCACTGTACGGACAGTTCCTGTGTCCTTAGGACAACTCCATTTTGTTTGCCTACGAACCTGCCGGCCACTGCACCTGTTCTACGGACGGCACCATTTTGGCTGCGCCCGATACGAACAGGTATACTGTCCTTCACACACTCCCATTTTGCTCATTTACACCCATTCCGGACATCTGTTGTGTTCTAGGAACAAGTTTCATCTCGTTTGCAAGCGGTACGGCGAGGTATAATGTCCTTAGGGCGCCCCTTTCTGTTTATGTACACACACCTTCAACAGATGGTGCAGTCAACCATCAAATCCATCTTCCTTGACATTAGTAAGGGTAGGTGTACTGCCTTCACAGCACCCACATTCCATTCCTTGCAGATAGGTCGAACAGGTGTGCTGTTCGTGAACATTTTACGTCTTTTTAAAAAAAACATTTATTACTCAAACTCTTTCACTACAACTACTGTACAAAAACATTCCAAACACACACACTTCTATCCAAAGAAATAGCGGGGGAAGCAGACACTGACACAAATATGGGAGAATTAGGATTCAACACAGGCTAGTTATGAGGAGAAGATTTGTGAGGGGAAGAAGGGATGGATATTTTGCCAAGATATCTATTTTCCTTCTTTTGAGGTTTTGGGGAAGGTCACTAGGGAATGGAAAAGCATGGCAAGTACAGGTGGGGCAATGGTCACAAACTTTTCCTCTCACACTGTCCTCCACAAACTCCCTTAAACTTTGAAAATTTTTATCCAATATATCAATTTTCTGCTCAATCCTTTTTATCATGTCCTCTTCTATCTTGTTTGTTGCCCTTTCTTCTTTTCTTTCCTGGTCTGTTAAAAAAAAATATATACATATGTTAAATGCCTATAAAATACTGGTCATTATTTTGCATATGCAGAGCAATGTGTACCATTATTGTCGCTGTCTTCAGACATTTCCCCATGCAGAACATTCTCCTCCAGCCACTCCAAAGTACTAGCCATTTCTGAGTCAAAACAACAGAAAGAAATTATTATTTCTGCACCACATACCAAAAAAAAACCAACATACGAAAAAATGACCTCCACTCACTCTTTTGATGTAATCTACCTTCGTCCTACTGCGTCCATCCACTATTGTTCCAGGCTGTCGAGTTTCTGTGAAGTGATTACGCTGGAGGCATTATTTATTTTTTTTGGTACCATCCACTTCATTCTACATGGTTATTAAATGTGTTGTTTTATTTTCCCATCTTCAGGTTTCCATATTTACTTATTACTACTTATAATATCTTTATGCCCTTCTTCGACGTTGCACACTTTTTATCTAAGACAATAGTACATTTTCAGATACCCCCTGCCTCTTTGGGTAATGTAGATCCTGTCCGCCCCCGTCCGGAAACAGGCGCTCAGTCCATCCCTTTCTAATATCAATAGGGAGGGGGTTCTGTATGTTCTATGTTAAATGTATATCAAGTACGCAGATTACACTACATATCTCCCAAAATCACATAATGACAGTGCATATTCTGCACAACTACTTCATTGCCACAATGTCATGATTCAGTTCCCCTTCCAAAAACCTGTACAATTCACTACAAAAAAACGTTGTTAAGGGGACGTTATGGTTAAGTTGTCATCCCAAAGACCTGTAAAATTCACTACAAAAAAAACTTTGTTGAGGGGACGTAATGGTTAAGTTGCCCTACCAAAAACCTCTGGACTCAACTAAAAACATAATTTCACCCTCCCCTTTATGCTTCACCTTAAAACCGAAAAACCCCTAAAATTTGACAGTTATGGTAAACTAAGCCCCCAAACCTGGCACCACCCCTGTGTACTGCTAACACAAACACCCAGACCATGAAAGATGTCATCTCAAATGTCACTGATGACATCACTGACAACATCACATGTTTAGCTCCTTTGTTTTTGTTCCCTGCCATATATATATATATATATATATATATATATATATATATGTACATTCAGTAAAAAAACTTTGTTAAAGCAATGTTATACTTCACAGTGAAACCAAACACCACTGCACATTCCCCCATTATGGTAAGCTAAGAAACCATAACACCCACCATATACGTGCATTGCTAAGACTAACACCCAGGGCATCAAAGATGACATCACAAATATCATTTATGCATGGGCCAATTTCTGGACATGCCCAAAACATGTGTGATATTCCTGCATTAACTTCTCCACATCTAGGGCAAGTTTGTCGTCCAGCTTTCTCAAATTTAGCTATCCGTTGGGGAGTCAAGTATGCCCTGTGGGGTACATATAGCTGTATCTGCTGCAGTCTCATGTTTCTGGACACCTTTTTGTGGTACCCCTGGGCTCTTTACCATTGACCGTCACTCATAGGTTCCCCAGCTTCTTCTTCCCAGTCTAGTCTTAAAGGGGTCACCTCTTTCCCAATCCTGGACATTAAGAGCTCATAAATTCTGGAAATCTCATGTCCCCCATCTGCCAATGTCATACATCATTTCTATGGCTTCACCGGGTTGTTCTTCTAGCATTATTTCTGACCATGTGTTTTTTATCCGCCTTACCATTCTAGTGTAAGTGATGTATTGCCCCAAATGAAGACCAGTTTCCTCCACCAGCACCCTGAATTCTTTTATCCTCCCCTCTTGCCATATGTCTCCCACTATTGCTACTCCCACTGATTCCCATCACCCACAAATCATTCTCCTCAGCTGTTCGTCCCCTTCAGTGAGTGCACTAATAGCACTTGCGGGGAACATGAGGTTGGGGTCTCCATAACCTGACATGCCTTACACCATATCTTCCATCCCAACTCCAGCATCCCCGGGCACACTTTCAACTCTGTTTTAGGGAGCCATACCATCTCTTTGAGGAAGTACGGGACACACTCTGAACTCAACAGTCTGGACTCTGACGTAGGGTCCTCAGATAAGCATTTAACCACATGTTTCAATTGACTTGCTAGATAATAGGCGTCAGAATGTGGCAGTTTTATTCCCCCTCTCTCGTACATGTTCTGCAATTTCCACAGTGCAATACTATTCCTAGTGCCGTACCAGAGGAATCCCCTACATATGCTCTGAAGTTTGGCAAAAAAATGTGTTGGTATCATATACGGTATGTTCCTGAAATAATGCAATAATCCAGGCAATATAACCATTTTCAATAGTGCCCCCCTTCCCATCATAGCCAGGGGTAGTTTAATCCAGAATTTCATACTATTTTCTATGCTCACTACCGCTTTCTCAGTGTTCCTTTCCCACCGTGTGATAAATGCCTATCCCTAAATATCTGAATGTGTCGGTCTCACATGGTATTTGCAGGACTGGCAGTTGTTCCTTTGGGACCCCTACGTATCTCCCCAATGGGAATATACATGATTTCCTAGGGTTAACAGCGATACCCGATAGTGACGCCAATCGCTCTATGATTCCCAGTATATATTGGAGGTTTTCCTCAAGTTATTGCAGGTATATCAGCATATCGTCTGCATATAACGAGATTAGGTGCGGTTGCCCATTTGCATGGATTCCGATTATTCCGTATTGTTGTCCCCTGTCTTGACCCTGGCCAGCAGCGTGCTATACAGCAATTTCACCCATCTAAGGTATCCTGGTCCAAGGCTTTGACTGCATTAAGTGATACAATAGCAATCTCACTCGGGTCTCCTCTCACGTGTTCCATGATCCAGTGTCTTAAGTTGTCTGATATGCTCCTGCTCGGGACATACCCCGTTTGATCAGGATGTATCAAGTTGCCAATAACTCGCTTCATTCTGTTGGCCAGCACTGCAGGAAGTATTTTGCTATCTTGATTTAGCATCGACAGTGGTCTATATGATCCGCACTCCGTGCCTGGTTTATTAGGTTTAGGGAGTGGGATAATAATCACTTTACTTAGGGATTGTGGTAGCGTTCCTATTTCAAATGCCTTCTTCAACATTGCTAGCAGCGGGGGGTGCACCTCATTCTTATACTTATTATAGAACTCGCTTGGGAGCCCATCAGTTCCTGGGGTCTTGCCGGTGGGCAGTAGCGCCACTATTTCCTCTAATTCCTCTATTGTGATTGGGGCTTCCACACCCTCTATTTCTTCAGCAATTATTTTAAGCAAGCCAATGCCTTCTATTGTTTCAGCTATCTCTGTGCTATCTCCCCCCCTCATCCTTATATAATCTCTTATAAAATTCCAGAAACTCTCTATTTACTCCTTCCTGAGTATCCACTATGTGCCCATTCTCTCCCACTACTGCTTTGATCACTGGTCTAGGGGACTCATTTTTGTACAACCAAGCCAGCATTCTTCCCGGTTTGTCCCCGCCCGCATGGTGCCTCTCTGTGTCCGTTTCTTGTAGCTTAAATTACAAAACCTATCCCAGTATTTCGCACATTCCTGATGCAGTTGACTTATGGTTCCAGCTGTCTCCTCGGAGACACCCCCTTCGCTCCTCACCTTCTCCAGTTTTATCTCTGCTTTTAGTAATTCTTCCAATATCCCTCCTTGCAGCCCTTTGGATTTAGCTATTGCTGCTCCCCTTATCACCACATTCAATGCTTCCCACAAAGTACCTGCCGAATCTACACTGCCAGTGTTATTCTCGAAGTAATCTATAATTTCTTCTCTCAGGTCTTCTCTGAATTCCATATCTTGTAATGCCTCTGATCTAAGCCTCCATGTTGGGATCCTAGATCTCGGGGGCAGATATTGCCACATCAGAACCAATGGCGAGTGGTCCGATAGGAACCTTGCTTTGTATTCTGTGCTTATTATCTCCACCATCATTTCCTGTGTGGCAAACATGTAGTCTAGCCTCGTATATAGAATCTGTGGGGCCGAATAATGCAAGTATTGTCTATCTTGTGGGTGTTGTGCCCTCCACACGTCCTCTAACAGGAGCACTGACAGCAGTGTCTTCAGGGTTTTAGCCACCGGGGAAGGTTTATCCCATTTCGTATCTGATCTGTCTACCCTTGGATCCAGTGTACAGTTAAAATCCCCTCCACAAATTTGAATTGACTTTGGAGTATAGGAACCTGATGTACGACACTGTGTCCTGGTTCGGGGCGCATGCCTTTGTGATACATATTTCTTTATTCTCTACCAGTCCCCTTATTGCCACCATCCTCCCATCTGCATCTATTGTGGTCTGTAATAATTTGAATGGGACATGTGGGCCTACTAACGTGATCACCCCTCTAGCGTACTCTGAGTACAGCGCTCCAATAACAGTTCCCTTCCATTTCTTTTGGATCACCTCTTGTTTTTCTTTTGTGAGGTGAGTTTCCTGTATCAAGGTGATGTCTATCTTTTTCCTTCTGAGGTACGTCATAATCTTATTTCTTTTCAGATAACTGTTGAGCCCCCTTACATTCCATGTAATTACTTTAAGGTCCCCCATATTTCAGCTGTATCCGATTCCTCTCCAGCCACTCTCCCTTTTCTGCATAAGGTGCAAGTGCGTAGGTGTGTAAGCTTGTTTCCCGTTCTATAAACTACTCCCAACAAATAACACTTCAACTCCCCCAACTACCCCCAGCCCCTCTTCCCGTCCCCAACAATTGCACAGCTCCATCCCCGGATCTCAGGGGATTCCACGTTCAGTCCCGTCCCGGGTTACCGGTAGTAGGGACGCAGTAGGAGGCCACCACTCTATCAGTGGCCTTTCTAACCTTACTTCTGGGTTATGAGAGTGTGGCCCCTGTGTCTCCCGCACCTTTGCATCATTTCATTATTTGCGTTGAATTTATATCATTCAGTCCTAACCATTCCGGTCTATGTAATTACATTATATTCTAGTCCCAGTGTTTTAGTGATACAGCACTTCTGCCTCCCGTAACGCCATGTCATTTCTCAGTGCCTTCCGCGTGTCCGTCCCTGAGGGGCAGTTCTGTGTATCTAGCCACTCTGTTGCATCCTCCGGGGTATCAAAGAACAAAGCCATGTTTTTATGGAATACTTTCAGCCTCGCTGGGTACATCAGCATGTACTGAAGGCCAAGGCCTGTCGCTCTTAACCTTTTCTTCACGGTATCGTAGTTCAATCTCTTCCTCTGCACCATGAGAGTATAATCCGGGTAAGCTGTTATGGGGGCAGATGCCCTGTGTATCGTGCCCCCTTTGCAGAAGAATTCTAGGATCTTCTCCCTGTCTCGATAGTTCAGGATTTTGGCTATTATCGGCCTCAGGGGCGCTCCAGGAGGTGGTTTCCTCATCAGTGCCCTGTGCGCCCTCTCAACCGCAAATCCGTGGGTGAGTGCCCCGCCTACTTTTACTTGTAATAGCATGGTTTCAATGTATTCCGTGTAGTTAGAGCCTTCTTCTGCTTCGGGAATCCCCACTATGCAGATATTGTTCCTCCGGCCCGTCCTTTCACTTACTCCACTCTATTTTCTAAGTTGCCCACTTGTTGGCGCAATATGTGGATCTCTGAATTATGCGACCACAGGCAGCTGTATTTGTCACTGCTGTCTCCTCCAGTGCACCCGTACGTTCTGCTATTTTATTCACGTCTTGCCGTAGTAAGTTGACATCCTCTTGTACTGCCCCTATTTTGAGGTCCAATGATGCTCTGATTTTGTTCATGGCTACATCTAGTTTAGTTCCCCAGACAATCTTCAGATCAGCAATCGCGTCTAATATCTACTGATCATCCCACTGCGTTGTTACTTCCGCCTGCGGGTTCTTGTCCCTGTTTCTGGTCCCTTCAGATGGTTTGGGTGTTTTCGTATAATCCTCCAATGTCTGTTGTTTCCCTTTAGAAACTTGAGTAACTTGGACGTCATCTTGATGCTACTCCAGTTCTACTTGCCGTTGCCCGGGCTGTGATCACTATCTTCATCCTTACTTCAGCCCATATAGTGTTTAAACTTTGTTGGGGACCATTCCCATGATCTCTTGTTTACTGGGTGTGTGCTCCGCTGCTGATGTCCCCTTGGTTTCACCACTCTGAGTCTGGTTCTACTGCTCGGGTTCTGTCCGCTGTGGTTGGTGTGTTTCTCACTCGGTGCTTCTTAGCTCCCTCTCAGTTGTTTGCTCCTAGGCCCCGTTCAATATGTGTATCTCACACGCTTCATTGTGTGCATGGTGTGCTCACCTTTTCCCAGGAAGTCTCTCCAGATAATGGCTTCAGTGTCATACATGTGATTCTTCTATTTGGTGCCTTTCCGCATCCCCGTTATCATACATGTTTGTGCCACTTGGGAGCACTGCTTGCCTTCTTACAAGTTCCTTGGCCGTGTCTCTCGCCCGGGGTCTGCCTGGTGTGGGGTGAGTGACACCACCGCCTTCGTTGTCTCTCTTTGTTCTGGGTTAACTCTATAATCCTTGTAAGCAGCACCCTGGATCTCTGCATTTCGCACTCCTTCCTGCTGCCCCTCTACCTTGTCAAATTGTCTGTGCCAGTTCCGCTCTCAGCGCAGGTTCACCTTTATTTTTTTGTGTACCCTCCTTTGCAGCTGCATACGTTGGGGCGAAGTGCCCTTAGTGCCTACTTGAGGCCAGTCCGTAGCTCTCTGTGGCACCTCGCAGCCTGATGCTGCCGTGTGCCCTTTCCTCTGCTCCCGGGCCCCCCTCCCACGGCTGCTTCACCGCCAGTTGCCCAGGTGAATACAATGTAACTGGCGCTGTGTGCTCGACGTGGCTCAGTCTGATTAATATTCCAAATCTGGAGCGGAGCAACAATGTATGTCACTGTGGTTTGTTTCATGCTCTCTCGGGTTCTGGTGCAGCTCGCTCATGTTTCAGAAGGCCTTTTGTCTTCCCAGCCTCATCCAACCTTGCCAACCTGGCATGCATTTCGCACATGACGTGCAGTTCATCATTCCTGACCCTTCTGAGGATGTGTGCTTTCAATCGTCCAGTGTCTCTCAGGGCACTGTATCATTTTCTGAAACTGCCTTCGGAACTCCTGCACCCGCAGCAGATCCTTTATCCTTTATTTTTCAGTCAGTGGCCATCTTCCTTTGTTCGGTAGGCCATGTCCCGCCAACTTTTTTTGGGCACCGTTACTCTCTCGCCTTCCGGCTCCAGTGCACAATGTTACTTGTTCCTCCAGGCTTCACACGCATCATCCCATACTTTATGGTCAGAATGGTGCAGTTTTGCACTATATTTCTCCGGATGATTGCAGGATATGTGGGAGCCCACGAAAAGACCCGTCCTCTCACATGGCTCTTTGGCCACGCCCTGTTAGGCAGAATACTGTGCAGTGCCCTTAATTTACACAATTAAGACCACAGGTGGCAATACAAGTTTTACCTTTGGTACAAGCCTGTACTACTATGTTAAAGTGGTACCAGTAGAGGAGCAGCCGGGCTTATCTCAAGAGTATATGAGCAGTAGCAGAGTTTACACAAAGGGACCGCAATTACTGTGACTCAAGCAAACACTGACTCAAGGTTTCAGGTTAAATATATAAGTACATTTATTTTTAAACCATTCGTTATATACACAACACTTCTATCAGTTCAAAACCACACGTAAGATACACTACAACCAACCAATTCACTTTGGTACACTCTAACTCAAGTTAAGTATCCTGTCTTTAACGGACCGGTGTTGCGCAACAAAAGATGTTACCGGGAATACACTTGCGATCACTTTTTGACAGTTCGGTCTTACTAAAGAAACGTGTATCCGCGGCAAGAATTGTTACCGGGGCAAAACACACTTAGTACATGGGTTGAGTTGGGGGCAAAAATCATAGGCAACACTTTTGGCAGACAGACCCAGAGAACACTCATAGACAGAAATTCAAGAGTCAATAGACCGGAGCCAGTGTCAAGTGGAACCGGGTTCCTCTTGTCGAGGATCACACAGTTCGATAGTTTGAGAATCAACGTTGCCAGGAGTATTTAGATATTGTCAACAGAGGAAGCAAACATAATAAGAAGGGGGGAAAACAAGGTGAAGCATTGGAGGCGAAGAAAAAGGGTTTCACCCAAATTCCTCAATCAGAACACAGTACCTTATTCAAATGAAGAAGCTGGTGCCACAGCAGTTGCTCCTGGTAGTTTCCTGCAGACCCACGGTTCCTGGAGCTTTGGTGTGAAGGAGGACGTCTGGAGGGGTCTGCACCACACAGGGATGAAGACGGCAGCAGTGACGGTGAATGAAAGGTGTGCTCCTTAAAAGCAGGAGAGGCTCTTTAGATGGCTATTCCGGACCACTACAGAAGTGTGCAGCGATTTCGACCACAATCCTCTGGCTGTAGAAGATGAGCTGGTTATTCCCACTGGGCTCAAGGGAAGAAGACTCCAGAATGGATCCTCTCTGGTCGTCGAAGGGTAGATAGCTCAGGACTGCAGCAGGGCTTCACTGGGATGGGGTAGTTGCAGCAGCCGTCGTCTTCTCTGCTTCTCTTTGGTTCCTTGTAGTTCCAGTGGTGACTCTCTGACTTCTAGCCCAAGAGACCTGCCTTTTATGCAAAAATCCCCAATTCACACAGCCTGGCTGTCAATCACGCAACAGGGGGGTTGTCCAGCCCAGACAACCACCTCAGCCAATCATGGAAAAGTGTGACTTGGGTTTCCTAGGATACCCTGTCCAGGGGGTGAATACACCCCTCCCTCACATTCAGCCCACCTAGACACCCAGGCGCCTAGAAGAGGCCCACCAAACGACAGTGAACAAAGGAGGCAAACCTGGTTTGCCACGCAAAGTAAAACACAAGACGGACTTTAACAAAAAGAAATGGCGGCTAAACCCGACCGGAGCCCAAAGAAAAAGTGTTTGGTCAAGCGGGTTTAAGTTCGAGGCTAATATAGCCTAAAACAAAACCACGTTTATATAGTATAATCGTGGTAGAAATGTTAGGGTAGATACCACTGCCAGCAGCCAAGTCTAAATGTTAAAAGAGCGAAACAATGCTCTGGGAGGTACAGATAAAGAGGGATACGGAATAACCCTTTCCAGTACTCCATGTAAGATGGGGTGTACTGGATCTGTGGCTAAATGATTCAGTAAAGTTAATGGCAACTTTTCCCTTGTCTGAGGGACTGTAGTCAGCCTCAGAAATGGAGTCTGTGGGAAGTCTTTTTTTATTTATTTTTTATTATTGTTACAGTTGGTAGATCAACTTTTCAATATAAAATACAGAATACAAATACAAAGTTAAAACATCACAGATCAATTCAATTCTGCCTTGACAAAATGACAACGTAGATTAAAACTTAAAAAAGAAAGAAGAAAACCATAACCATAACCCAAGTCTTGGCCAGTGATTAAAAATCGACCCTTAACTCATGAACAATCAAGAACAAAAACAAAATCCTTAATGACCCTAACTAACAAAATTCAACTCTCTATTTACAATACAAGCCCCAGAAAGATAACGGAAAGAGAGAAAAGTAAGAAGAAAAACTAAATTAGAAATTCCTTCCCCCCTTCTTTGCCCTTATAATACAATTTATTCTCATTGTTTCAGCAGCCGGCTCCCTTTACCGAAAGCAAAGTTAAATACATTTAACATGACCAAGGCATTGGTTTATCACAATATTGCTTATCGACCGTAATGAAGAAATGGAGTCGGTGGGAAGTCTAAAAGACAACCCTGTGTCACTGCACTGAAGGTGCTGTGTAAAACACAAAAGAAGTGGTCTAATGAAGTTGTGTACTCCCGAGTCCACAATCACAAAACAGATGAAATACATGTGGTAAAACATGGGTAAGAGTGGGGGGAAAAGCTCACACTCCTACCAAGTGAAAAAAACTAACTCCAGAAGTCCAGCAAAGCTGCTGGGGGACTCACTAGGTGAGGGAAATTAGCCATAAAATGAGAATTCTCCCTAACACGCCCCTCCACTTGATCCTGTTCTTCTTCTTGATCCTCCTCTGTAGCACTGCGCCTGTTCTCCTCTTCATTTCCTCCAGGTTGTTGAGGTGGTGGTGGGGGTGCTTGGAAAGCAAAGATGACCATAGGAGATGCCATTGCATCAGGTTTTCAGAGATTTGGAAAGCAGGTTTTCTCCAGATGCTCTCTCCTGGACAGTCAAACTGAGAATGAGGAAAGGTAATGGATGGGCCCAGAGACAGTCAAGCTGTTTTAGAACTATCTAGTCGAAAATAGGTGTTGGAAAGTTGTAAAAAGCTGCTAGATAAACATACAATGGACCTGCAAGTTGTTCATTGGTGAGGCCCCCTAGATTGGCTAGAAAAACACTATTAAACTGCCTGTGCCATTACGCTACATGTGACGTCTATCCCGGACATCCTTCGGGCGGGAAATTTCAACACGCATGCGTTGGATGTCCGTAGGACATGCTCAGTGGCTGCTGACTAATTAATAGTGCACCATATGAACACAGACATGTCCAGACATCCCGTCTGTCCGGGGGCACCTCCATTTTGAGTGAGAGCGCCTTGGACAGTTGCATGGTCCGCATATTCATAATGGGACATTTAAGAACCAAGTGAATAGCACACAAGAATACAGAAAACATTTATAGTACAACAAATATATTTATTTAAGCAAAGGATGGGGTAGCGGAATGGAAAAAATAGATGGGAAAATTATACATTTCTGTGGAGTAATCATGAGGGAGGAAGGGACTGAGTTTTCATCAAATTGTCTTTGCGTATAAAGTTCAGAATTGCCTGGGGATGTCTGCTCAGGAAAAGGGGTACGGGGGCAAGTGGGGCAGTGAAAAGAAGCACTTGTAATCAGGTGTTTTTTCACGCATTTTACAAGTTCATTCACATTGTTAGTTAGTGTATCCATTTTTTTTTACAAGTTCTTGATTTGACTATTTACATTTGCGGATGCAACTTCTGTTTCTGAATGTGGGGACTGAAAATGCTGCACCTGGGGCGTGCTTTTGTCATGAACACTATGTACTGTAAGAGAAAAATAAACCATTATTTTTGTACAGTGTGTACAAAGTACACCATTTGTTGACAGTAAAATTTGTATTGCCTACCATTGGAGATGTTATCGTTCATCATTTCATCCCCTGGGAAGTTCTCTTCCAGCCATTCTAGTGTGCTTGCCATTTCTGTGAGAAAGAAAAAGGGCTTCTGTTTCTCAGCACGTTTTTGCAATGAAAACTGATAAAAGAAAAATAAATGCATTGCACTTACTATTTAATAAGAATGTGTTGTCCAGTAGTCCAGTAAGCAGCTGCTGTTTTTAATCTGTATCCAGAGTTGTACCTGGGAGATTATATGAAGTGTATAGTTATGGTTTGTGATTGGTGCATTCCATGTGTGTTTATTAAAAAAAAAAACATTACTTGTGACTTTAGGTACATCTCTTTGTTGGTTGATGGGTACATTTCTTTTTTAGTCTCCCTTATGATTTTAAGTCTTGCAAATCTCGTCCGCCGTCAGCCACCTCCACTGCTGCCACACTGGGGGGGAGTACAATATAAGGGACTTGTAGCACAGGAAAGGTGCACTAGCAAAAGCCCGTGAAATTCACTGAACATCTTTGTTAAAGGGACCTTATGGTTAAGTTGCACTAACAAAAGAACATGAAATTCAGTGAAAAAATGATGTTAAAGGGATGCTATGGTTAAGTTGCACTAACAAAAACCCATGAAATTCAGTGAAAAAATGATGTTAAAGGGATGCTATGGTTAAGTTGCACTAACAAAAGAACATGAACTTCAGTGAAAAAATGATGTTAAAGGGATGCTATGGTTAAGTTGCACTAACAAAAACCCATGAAATTCAGTGAAAAAATGATGTTAAAGGGATGCTATGGTTAAGTTGCACTAACAAAAGAACATGAAATTCAGTGAAAAAATGATGTTAAAGGGATGCTATGGTTAAGTTGCACTAACAAAAACCCATGAAATTCAGTGAAACAACTTTGTTAGAGGGATGTTATGGTTAAATTGCACTGATAAAAACCTATAAAATGGAGTGACAACAAACGTTCTTTGTGATGTCATCTTTGATGTCCTCGTGTTAGTCTTAGCAGTGCACGGTGGTGGCGCGAGTTATGGTTGCTTAGCTTACCATAACTGGCAAATTTCTGAGGTTTTTCGGTCGTACATGTAACCATAACGCCCATTTAATAAAGTTTTTTCACTCAATTTTATAGTTTTTTATTAGTGCAACATAACCATAATGTACCTTTCACAAAGTTTTTTTTCTTCCACTGAATATACAGTTATATACAATGTAATTATTTTGTCCATTATTGATATCAGTTATGTACAATGTAATTAGTGTTGTTACCAGTGATGGCATCAGTGAAGTTATTTGTAATGTCATCAGTGTGCTCATATAACATTCAATTAGTGGTGTTATCAGTGATGTGATCTTTGATGTCATCATTGTGGTCATAGGCTGCGCAACATGGGTGTAATTTCAGGGGTTTTGTTATGTTAAATTCTCACCTTAACATCGATGCAACAAATGTTTCTTCCTTGAATATATATATAGCTAACTCTCTGTTACTCTTTCCTTTTGTTTTTATATTTTTAGGTCTTGCTATATATTTATTGATCTCTTTCTCATTCACTCTTTCTATTGGTGCGCTCCTGCTTGTTCTCTCTCTGTCTTTCTATCTCTCTCACTTTCTTTCTCTCATTCGCTTACACTCTTCTCCCACTACTCTTTTACTCACGTGTTTTCTCTCCCCTGTCACTGCTTTTTTGCTCTCCCACCATGATTCTAATCATTTCTCTTACCTCTTACACTCTTTTTGCTCTTGGTCTTGCTTACTTCTAAAATGTCTCTATCATCACTGTTTCCATGTGCTCTTTTCTTTTTCTTTCTCACAATCTCTTTCTTTCTCATTTCTCTCTCTTACTCCCCTCTCCTTGACTCTGCCAGTTTGGCTGGTTCTTCTCTGTCTCGCTCGTTCCCTTTCCTCCTGCTACACATGTCGTTCATTGTCTGCTCCGTTTTTTTGTTTCTTTCTTCATCTCCAGCTCTCCGTCTCGCATCGCACTGTCCGTCCTCTCCTGTGGTCTTCTTTATTCACCCTCTCATCATTTTCTATGATTCACTGCTTTTTTATTTTCGTGTCCCACTCTACCCCTTGCTCTGCAGCTCTCTTGTGTCATTGTGTCCTTTCAACGCTGCTTCTTTGGACAGACAAAGCATTTGCTTTTGCCATTAAAGAATGAAAGTGGTGAGTGGATATAAAGGCAATGCGATGGAATCTGAAGCCGAAGTTAGACCCGTACTGTTCTGTTTTCTCGTTTTATTGTCTCTCGTTGAGCACATCATTAGGTTCACAGCTGCAGTGTACGAATGCAATGAATGTGTGACCCAGCTGGCAGATGCGAAAGGCTATCTCTTCCCCTGACTTCCTTTATTGAACTTTTCATCACCTTTACTGTGTGCAGCGTTTCACATCGTTTGATTCGGGAACTCGCTTCAACAATCATTTTATTTATGGCTATGGCGGTTCTGAAGTTTTGTATAAATGTATGTTTCAAAAGATGGGCCTCGTGGGAATCCCAAGATCCGTATATAAATCCGCAAAAACGTACTGTTTTGAAATATATTGGAAAGGATCTGGATTGTTTTTTTTTCCTCTCATTATAAAGCCTTAGTATATAGTAGGGGTATTCAACATATGGGCCTTCATAGGTTTTGAACTTCAACCCCCATGATTCCTCTAAATTGGCTGTGTTGGCCATGGATGGCGGGATTTGGAGTCCATACATCCGAACAGCCAAATATTGCAAAGCTCTGTTATAGTGCATACCAATCACCATATACATGTGACCTAAGACTCGTTTTAGGTATATATATATATTTATTTATTTTTAATGGTTTGTTTTAAGTTTGTAAAATCTGCATAACTGAAAACATTTCCTCCAATTCGTAGATTGCACAGAAGGGCCCGTTAAGTGTATTCGTCGATTGCACCGAGGGGGACCCGTTAAGTTTACACTTACATGCAAACAGGTCCCCTCTGTGCAGTGTTCACATGTTCCACTGCAATGTACTAAACAGAGGTAACAATTGCTGGATAATTCACCTTTACGCCTCCCGTTCGCACTACGCACTACGTAGAGCAAATTGAGCAAACGCTGCGTGCCATTTACGCATGGCAGGCAGCGTTTATGATTGGTTTATGATTGGTTCCACAGGAAGCCATTCGTTTCATGACAGAAGCAAAAGGTCACGCTGTTGTGAAACCGAAAGTGGCGTTCATATGTAACTCACGTCCCCTGTCCACCCTTTCCCGCCTTCAAAAATCACAATTGCAAATGCATTCCAGCTATTTCCACACTATCCTAACACAAATCCCTTTTTTTCAATTCTACCAGAATGCCTGCGGACCAGGCACATGGCAAAGGTGTGTTGCATACATGCCAACAGCATAACATAAGAAAGCCAATCCATCCTCACATGCCTCAATTACGGAACCTCCCGAGGAACTTTCTGGAATCCAAAACCTGCTATTTATCTTGACAGAATCTAAACTTAAGTGAGCGCCCAGTGAAGAAGGCCTGCAGGATTGCAGCATCATATTCACACCCACGTTTTGGAGTCATGTCAACATAAGCTGAGGCAAGTGATCAAGTACACAGATCAATTGTCTCTATGTGGCTCTGTGAGCAATGGGAATGGGATTTCAGGCCTTTAGACAATAGACTAGATTTAGAGGAAAAAAGCGGGGATTCTAGCCCCTGCCTTAATAGTTTCCATGTGTTTTCATCATGGAGATTTGGTCGAAACCAAATCCATCCATTATTTTTTCTTTTAAGTCATTTGGCCGCAAATATATGCAGCCCCTCCTACCCCCACTTTAATGATTACCCATGATCACCACCAACATATATGTGCGGTCACATTCAGTCAAATAAATGCAATGGATTTGGATCTGCCCAAATCTCCTGTGATGAAACCTCCCTAACCCCCTTTATAACCTGATAAAAGCCAACCATTTGGCCATGTGCATTGCCCTGAGGGGCAAATGTCCCAGTGAGCATGACACACAAGCAGGTCTCAATGAGATGTGAGCCAGCACTTAGCCTGCCCACCACCATACTAAGTTAGGTGAAGTAAGCACAGTGGTCGAAGTGGGCGGGAGCGGACGGGAGAAGTGCTCCTCTACTTCTTTTAATTAAGTTTGACTGTTCCCACATTTTTATTTTAAAAATAAACTCTCCTGTAATGATTTCGTTTTAAAATAAAAGTGTAGGAAGAATTTGAAACTTGCACTTTCAGTCTACTGCACTGGACGTTCCCTTAAACAGCAGGTGCATGTGTTTTGGGGTTTTTATTCTGCATGGCAGGGAGTGTGGCAATGGGGTTTGTGGGAAGCAGTGCAGGCCAGTAGGTAACATAGTTCCACTACTTTTTTTCGTACACTTCGACCACTGAGTAAGCACCTGCAGTAGGCAGCCCCTTTTCTGAATCTAAATGTCATTCATTTATATTGTATTGCTTTTAGGACAAACCAAGTTAAATAGAATGTGCCGGACAGCTGCATTAAGCTTGCCATTTTATAAAGTAGCATGGCGTTTTTGGTAGAGGTAGAGAAGGATTTGTATTTTTCTGGCATATCTATCTATCTATCTATCTATCTATCTATCTATCTATCTATCTATCTATCTATCTATCTATCTATCTATGTTCTTGTGTTGCACCACTAACCCAAGGGCCTCAGGGCACACACAGGAGAAGAAAGAAGACAGACAACAAATAGCAAGGAAAAACAAAGAAACAAAGAGCACAAACGAACCACAGCAACCCAGTACTCACAGAAGCCAAAAAGATGGTAAAATATGGCAGGATATGAGATTCAGTGCAAAAGCACTGTGCCAGAAGAATAAATGTGTCCTAACCTTTGTCAAACATGAAGGTCTTTAAGTATTTCTTAAAGATAAGCAAGGAGTCACTATTAGCAAGGTGTTTGTGAAGTGAATTCCTTATGAACGGGACCCAAGAGTCAAAACTTGTACCTCCAAATCTTTTCAGAGTAAATGGAGGTTGAACCAGGACATTATTGAGGGCTATAGAATTTAACGCCATCCAATTCTGAATTTCAGCAAAGATGTGATTAATATGCTCTGCATCTTTTAGATATTCACCAGTAAGTTTGATGACAATCTGCGTGTCGTCAGCATAATTGGCGAAATCAATGCCCATGGCTGACAAAAGCACGCAGAGAAGACGCAAGTAGATATTAAAGAGTAAAGGCGAAAGACCTGAGCCCTGCGGAACACCACATAGTAATAGGGATGCCATAGAATAAGCATTATCCTTTGTTACCTTCATGTTCCGTGGGCCCAAGAATGATTTAAACCAGGCTGATGCTTCAGATGAGCATTTACCAATTGTGATTAGTCTATCCGCCAGAAGTTGGTGATCGACTAAATTGAACGTGGCGGTTACATCTAATAACAGCAACAAGGCTGTGTATGATCTTTGTCAACAAGACCGGCAATATTGGATTTTAAGTCCAGCAGCGCAGTCTCAGTCCCATGATTGGGACGAAACCCGGACTGTTGTGGATAATATATCGTGTTCCTCGATGAAAGTTTGATATTGGCAATACGCGATTTTGTCTAAGAATTTCAACATAAAGGGAACATTGGTAATTGGATGATAATTCCCCACCTCAGCAGGATCCAGGTTTTCCTTCTTGAGCAAAAGTGTGACCGATGCTTCCTTTATGTTCTCAGGGACATAGGATTCCTGAAAGGATCTATTGACAAAGGTAGTGATCCATGGGGCAAGAGTAAGGATATGATCTTTAAATAAGGAGGCTGGAAAGACATCTCCTTTACAGGAGGTAGGTTTACGTTTAGAGACAGTATCAATGACTTCTATAGAAACAGATTTAAAAGTAAAAGCAGGAAAAACTTCAGTAGAATGGATATTATCTATACTGGGTGATATATTGGCAGAAATGAGTTTGACCTGAGTACTAATATTATTTTGATGGGTTAGGGTTTTATTTATGAAGCTATTGTGGATATTTTTACACCATGCACTGTCCACCGGAGGCAACGATGTGGTGGTGCAACCCTTAAGCTCCTGGAGGGTAACAAAAATCTCTTTAGAGCTAGATTTAGCTTTAGAAATCCGGGAGTTAAGATGCAATTCTTTAGTGGAGCGAATAAGTGACTTATAGTGTTGGAGAGCATGCTTGTAGAAGGTGAAGCTAAACTCAGATGTTTGTTTATGTCATTGTCATTCCAATTGGCGTTTCTTAGAGTGAGCTTCAGTTATTTCAACTGAGAATGGAATATAGGATACATTTTTTCCCTTTTTTTATTAGATGATTTAAGTGGAGCAAGTATATTTCAAAAGCATCATCAAGTGCGGATCTTATGTTTGCTACAAAAACTTCAAGTGGCATGGACTTCTCAACGACGGTAATAGAGGTATAACCGTAGCATGAAAGGCATCTTGTGTAATTTTGTGTATATTCCTTTACATAACATGTGAAATTAACTGAATATTTGTACACACAATATAGTTGTGATCTGTCTGAAAACTTAATGAAAAATGATCTGACCAGATACATTGATCTACATTAATGTTACTAATGGAAACATTTTTGCTATTACCCAATCCAGTGTATTACCAACTATATGGGTGGGAACCTTGACATGCTGGATAAAGGATAATGAGGATAGAGATTCAATTAAGGAGGTAGATGATCCATCCAGAAGATTATCAGCCCAGAGGTTAATATCTTCTAGTATAATGGTGGGTGAGTGAGGTTTACAAAAGTTGCCAATAAAAGCCAGCATTTGTTCCTCAAAAAGGGGAGTGTTAGTAGGAGGTCTATAGAGCACTAGGAAGTTAAGAGATACTGTTGGGGTCAAGCTGAGTTTGAGAAAAAGAGTTTCACATTGGTCAAAGACAAGTTTTCCAGAGTCATGTATTTTAAGGGCAGTTCTATATATTACTGTCACACCTCCGCCACGTTTTTCCTGTCTATCAGAATGGAAAAAAGGAGTAGCCAGAGGGAGTAGCCATTTGTAGAGAGTGAAAGGCAGTGTTGTGGACCCATGTTTCAGTAAGAGCACATATATCCATTTGTTTCTGGACAATGAGGTCTGCAACCTCATGACAATGCTTAACTAGAGAATGTGTATTAAGCAACAAATATTTCATTACAGTCCCTGTCGATGTAGTTTTACCAGGTGGATTTAAAGCCGAATGAATGATAGGTTCACATTGACTAGAAATAAAGTCTGTAGTCAGAAGTGTGGGTACAGGAGCAGCACAATGTACAATATGGTCATGCATGCTCAATAAAAGCCTATTTCTACGATTGCGTGAGATAGAAGAGAAAAGGTCGCAGCGAGATGCCATGACTGATCAATTATCGAGTGGAAAAAAGCATTGTAAACAAACAGAAAAGTAGCAGATACAGATACTCACCACCACGAACCGCCACAAACCATCTCAGACGCGCCGGTGCTGACGCGACTGACGTGTAAAAAAGTATGGCACAAGAACTACAGAACTGCTGGTATGTGTAGTTCCATGTTCCTACAGATACAAACTGCTACACGTTTTCCCCTTAGGAGGAGCAATTTCTAATGGCAGCAACAGAGTATACAATGCAGTCTAAGAAAAGTATGTCCTGCAACTACCACTGTTACACGCACTGAAGTGTTTACTATTAAAATACTGCAACTAGGCTTCTTTAAAAGAGGATCTAAATGTTTTCTAATCCTATCTATGTAACAAGCGAAGACAACATACACAAGTTAAAAGAGCCACATTTTTATAGGCTAGAGGGTCCGGAGGGTGGGGTGGAGAGTTTGAGCCTTTCCCGGGATTGAGTTCCAGATGGTCGTGGAGTGGCAGGAGAATGACTGTTTGCAAGTCTTCTTTTTATCAAACAGATTTGACTCCAACTGTTAGATACTTTTTTTGTGTGAGGCTGCTTGAGTTGTGAGACCCTCTAGAAGTTTGGAGTTTAGCTGCCAAGTATGTTGGTGTTCTTTTCAAGACTGTTTTGTGCTTTTGAATGTAACAGTGGTGGGGAGGCAGTGAAGTGTACGCGGTGTTGGAGGGATGCTGTCATATTGCTTCAGGGTGATCAGTAGTGAGACTGGATGCCCAGTAGGAAGGGCATTTCCTTCATCTATGTGTGAGATCATGAGGGCTTGGACCACAGTGTGGAAGTCATGCAGGGAGATAAAAGGTTTTGATTTGTTTGAGGAAGGAGATTTGTAGCCATAAACCTGGTCTGCGTCTTTTAGGGTATGTGCTTTTGAAAGAAAAGACTACTGTCTGGAATGAAGCTCATTGATTTGGCAGAGTTTGACAGCTGATGAGTGACTCGTTCCAGGCACATGTTGTCCAGCCATTGCTGCACAAGTTGTTGTTTTGTTTGTTGTGGGGACTGATGAGCACACATTTAGGGCCTGATTTATGGGATTTCTTGTGCCATGCAAACTAACTTTGCAATGGTGTAAAGTGACTTTGTACTGACAACAAACACCCTGAGTGCACCTCTGTAGTGGGTCCTGCCTCGATGGCTGCACAGGCCTTCTTCCAGCTCCGTATCCTCATGTCATCCAAGCATTTTTTATTGTTCTCCAGGGTACGGACTGCCACCCCCTCAACATTGGCTGCAGCAGTCATCTCCTGCCAGATCCGCCTACGTGCAATGGCCCTAAACTGCTGCTCCAGATGGAAGAAGGTGTTGTAGTGCAGCAGCACCTGTTCTCCAAGGATGGCAACTTCTGCTCCTGAGAAATTTGCAAGCCTCATCCTCTCAACCTTGGAGGGGCTTGTGGAGGTGGCAGACATGATGCAGCTGATGCTGGTACCCTGAAACTGGGCTTGGAATGTACCTGTAACAGAGATAAAAATAAAATCCATCATTGCTATGCCGTACCACCACTGCCTAAAGAGAGTGCCTACTGTTCAAAGGCTCAAGAATACTCACAGGATGTTTCACTACATTTCTAACCAAATATTGATTCAGCTGAGCATGGTCAATCAGGCACTACCAATGTCAGAAATTACACCTAGGCACCTAGGCATGGACAGGCACACTCACACACACGCACATACAACAACTTGCTGTACATGGCTCAGCAGCTTTACCACCTTAAGCACCCTACAAACACAATTCTTACATCTGCAGTAGAGGCATCCATATGCATGATGGTACAATTGAACTACTATGCAAGGCAAGGCAACAGTAGCCACCCCCCGTCCAACCCCCCAATACATCCCCACCCTCACCCACTTACCTTTCAGTGTCTGCTTTCCATCTGACACTGCAGCGTCAGTTCCATACCTGCAATGTGGGTCAGAACTGATACTGCAGGGTTCCTTTCTCAGTTTTATTATTTTTTTGTCCCCTGCTTCCAATGTCCCAGAATTTTGGGACACCCCTCTAACTCCCATTCCATTATAGCATGCAAGGGGAGCAGGGGATACCCCCGCAACCCCTGTTCCCCTTGTTCGATAGAATGGAACCGTATGGCCCAGTTGGCCGAATTTTGGGTTGTTTGATATATTTGTACAGCCTAAATTCGACAAAATGGGCCATACAGTAAAAAATGTTAGGTCAAATTGGCCAATTCCGTTGCAGGCCATCCTCAGCATGCCTGCACAGGCATCATCGGATGAGGATGATGATGAATATGTTGCAGACATATTGAGGCAGATGGTGGACCAACCATCACTCAGCAGTGCCGACCCCATGTTTCTCCTTGTGATTTTGGAGGAAACAGAGACTGAGGAGGACATGAATCCTTGCCCCTGTGGTGATTCATGCTACCTCGGATGGCACTGTGTTTGCAACGTTGCCCACACCCATCCTGGAGGCAGCAGAGGTGTGTACTGGGAGTGGGATGCATGTGGACCTGCAGCCCATGCCAGTGCGCTCAGTCAGACAGGTACACACTGCCTCATCATGGTTTTGTCGCCCATGCACACGTGGGGGTCATATGCCTGCGTCCAGCTTTTACTGGGATGAGGAGGTATCATCACATCTAAATCCACTATGTGTACAGAATTCCAACTTTTGCGTGGGGAGATCTCAGCCTTGAGGCAATGTCTGCATGAGAAGATGAAAGACTCAAGGGGCCAGTGCAGGCAGGAGATGACAGACTTGGGTGTACTCATGAATGAGCAGATGGAGTCCTTAAGGGAGCATCACTGTCTTGAGATGTCCTCCCTAAAATATACTATCAACATCCAGATGGATGCAACAACAGTTTCCATGCAGGCAGACATGAAGGAGATGCACTTATGAGTAATCAGGACCTGGTTGCAACTGGCGGACTGTGTCATGCTTTGGTGTCACATGTGGCAGCCGCACAGGAGGACCAGGCATTGGCCTTGTATTTCCAGGGCCCCCCATCCGAAGATGATACACATGGTGGGTCTTAGCAAGGCTTTTTGCAAGTGATGCTATTTTGTACTTCCTGGCACACCATTCTTATATTGCTTCTTACCTTGCCACACCACTTTCTCATGCTTCTTGCTGGCTATGTGCACAGAGATGGTTCTGGTTGATATTTTGTTTTCACTTCAAATAGGGATTTTCTAGTGATAAGCCAGCTGGCATGTACATACTGCCATGTTCAGTGATGATAACTGACAGAGGGACATGATCGGACATTCAGGTAAACATTATGTTAACCCCTGATGTGCATTATTTGTGGAGTGTGAGTGACAGGGTCATTGCACTCTTCTGAACGTGTATCCATTGCCATTTCTCAACCTCTCTGCGGCTTTCGACTTGGCAGACCCCAAAATCCTTTTTCGCCACCTCTCGCAAGCTGCCATCTTTTCACAGGAAGCCACCACCTGGGTAGCCTTCTTTCATGAAGGTAGATCAATTGCAAATCTTTTTAAAAATAGCCTATACACCCTTGATCCCCATCTCTTTTGTCAGCCACCCTTTATAACATTTTCACCAAGCCCTTTTTGACCTATTGGATTCCAGCGGCATCTCCTACACAAACTATGTTGTTGACACTCAGATCCTCCTCCCCCTGACTGGCAACTATGACAATGACTTCTCGACCCTCAACAGAATCTATACAACCACCCCAGACTGGATGGCAACCAACTACCAATGCCTTAACGATGACAAGACCGAGATGCTACTTGTAGGAACCCCCACAATGCTCAATAAGCTCAACTCTTTATTCTCATCTTTCACCATTAACGGAATCCGGGTCCCAGTCTCACCTTCGGTACAGACACTAGGGGGTCTATCTGGACTCTACCCTCTCATTCATGCGACAAGTGAATGCTTTTGCATCGTCACCTGCCTACACCACAAAGTTGATAAACGCTGAAAGACAATTCCTGACCCCCTCCAGCTCCCTCGCTAGTGCTCGAGCAGTAACAGGTGCAAGACTGCAATGTTCTCTTCACAGGAACTTCCCATAAAAACATAAAAAATGCAAATTATCCAAGACAATGCCATATGATATGCACTCAACATAGCCAAAAGAGAACACATATCCATAGCCATGCCCACTGGATCCCCATTTGAGAGAGAATCATCTTCAAGACGTTATCCATCACCCACAAGTGCCTGTCAGGCACAGCATCAGCCTACTTGGCTCAATAAATTGACAGAGTAAAAACCTTTACAACAGAGAGGTCCATGCACGCAAATAGCCTTGTGTCACCTAAATTTAACCGGATCAAAGGAGGAGGCTCAAGCTTTGCAACTCACTCCTCTAGATCTTACACCTGTGGAATCATACTGGGACTTACATAACGCCCACAGAACTTTGCTGTTCACCTAACTTTGGACCTACACATGCCACAAAAAGACTGAAGCAGCCTAATCACATTTACTCCAAGACGTGTGTAATATGTATCTTTTTTCCTAAATGTGTGTTCATATGTAACTAGTAGAAATAGCGCCTTGATGCCTTCAGACTTAGGCACTTTACAAATACAAAAATAATAATAACAACAATAACAATTTCAGGTCACAGTGCACAGTCAGCTCCCACCCACCCTGTGAATGCACCCGGATCCATCTCCTCTGATACAATTCCCCATTCCCTCTGCTGGACACTGTCACTAGTAACACAATGGAGAAGGGACAGTGTTGGGTGGAGTGGTGAGGGATACACAGCACAATGGCAGTTACACGAGGTAAGGGAGTAAACAGTTGCATGTGTGTTGACTTATGTATTCCAGTACTTTCCTGAAGTGGCACTAGTAGGGTTTTGCACATAGGTGTCAATATGATGACCTGTGGGTGACTATCACAGTCTACAGACATGGCAGTGGTACAATGTACATGATTGTGGACATTGTTTTGACTTCTGCAACATTTTTATTTTATTTTATTTATGTATTATTTATTTGTATATCGCCTATACAAAGAAAAGTGTTTCAAAGTGCTCAAAGAGAGGGGGTGAGGGGCAGTTGGAAAATAACAACAGTCATTCAGAGCCCTTGACTTTCTGAATGGTGCAGGCCTGCACAGGGCAGGGTAAGTGCAGGAATATGTGCAAATAATACCTTCAAAGTGCCTTACACAAAATGGGTAAAGATGGGTGGGGGGTAGGGTAGAACAGACAGGCTACTATACATGCTTACAGTTATATACCGGTGTGATATAAATACAGTGGAAGGGGTGGGTGGTTGGTTGAGAGGGGAAGGGAAGGTGAGTGTAGGAAAGGTAGACTACTGGGCATTATATGTTCCGAGTAGTTGAGCAGTTTCAATGTATAATGGAATGGGCAAGTAGGGTGGAAGGAATATGAGGATGGGGGGGGGGGGTTGATAACCGAAGGGAGGACAATACTCCAACAATAGAAAGGAGGATAGAATAAACGGAGTGTGCTAGCAGAGAGGGTGGGTAGTGTGGTATTGGGAGGGGAGGAGGAGAAGAAAGGGAACGAATTAAGTCTGCAGATGGCACAGTTAAATTTGATTACAAGGTGAAAACACATGCGGCAACTTGGCACAGCTAAATTCGATTTTTTGCAGGACAAGGTGAAAGCATGCAGCAACTGGGCATCGCTAAATTCAATTTTTGGCAGAACAAGGTGAAAACATATGCAGCAACTGGGCACCACTAAATTCGATTTTGGCAGGACAAGGTGTAAACACATGCAGCAACTAGGCACAGCTACATTCGATTTTTGGCAGGAAAAGTGGAAAACACAAGCGGGAACTGGGCACAGCTAAATCCGATTTTTGGCATGAAAAGCTGAAAACACATGTAGCAAGTGGGCACCGCTAAATTCGATTTTGGCAGGACAAGGTGAAAACACATGCAGCAACTAGGCACAGCCAAATTTGATTTTTGGCAGGAAAAGGTGAAAACACATGCTGCAACTGGGCACCGATAATTCGATTTATGGCAGGAAAAGGTGAAAACACATGCAGCAATGAGGCACAGCTAAATTCAATTTTTGTCAGGACAAGGTGACAACACATGCAGCAACTGAGCACCACTAAATTCGATTTATGGCAGGACAAGGTGAAAACACATGCAACAACTAGGCACAGCTAAATTCGATTTGTGGCAGGACGAGGTGAAAACACATGAAGCAGCTGGGCACAGCTAAATTCGATTTATGGCAGGACAAGGTGAAAACACATGCAGCCAGTGGGCACAACTAAATTAGTGGTCCAGATGAGATGGAGATGAGGGGTAAGACAGTCCCAGGTGTGAAGGACGTGGGTCGATGAAGTTAGTTGAGAGAACTTTAGAGAGAATGTTAGATGCTCCATTAATTCAGTGTGAAAGCAATGTGCCGAGTTCTCCTCAGCCTCCATGTGCATATGGGGGATGTAGAAGAGGATCCACAGACCTATCCAGGTAACGGACAGGGGAACAGACAGGGCATTTGATGGGTGGGCCAGCTAAAGCCTGCCAGTCCACCATAGGCCAGCCGTCTTTCAATTGTCACAAGGCCGGCCGAGAAAAGGCCTATTGATGTGGCAATCAACTCATCGGGCAGTGTGCTCAGTGGGCAATGAGCCGGGAGAGCGTGATGCATGGTACAAAGAAAGTGAGAATAGAAAAAGAAAACAAAAAATAAAAACATTCCAGGTTTCATTTTTTCCAAATTTGAGGAATCCACTTTTTTTCCCTTGTTCTGTAGTGCAATCCTCCTACCTCGTGTGTGGAGAGGATGCACAGGCATCAAGTGCGCCATCCAGCGTCTCATCGGGTCTCAGACAGGGAGTCAACCACCACAGGCTCCACGGAAGGAAATGAAGCAGGCAGAGCAAATGTAGGCCTGAGGTGGGCCTGTGAGAGCTGGGCCATCTAAAGGCTTCCGGTCCACCAAAGGCTACATATAGTGTGAGAGTAGCCAATGGCAGGCAGGTGGCAGATGCTGAGGACCACAGGAGCCTCTTGGTGTTAAGAAAAGGTGGTGGCTATCTTTCAATTGCCACTAGGCTGACCGAGAAAAGGCCTATTGATGTGGCACTCAACTTGGTCAATGTGCTTGGCGGGCAATGGGCCAGGGGAGCAGGATGGGTGGTACAAAGAAAGCGAGAATAGAAAAATAAAATGAAAAATAAAAACACTTCTGGTTTCATTTTTTCCGAATTTGACAAATCCACTTTTCTTTTTTCCCCTTCTTCTGTAGTGCAATCCTCCTACCTCGTGTGCGAAGGTGATGCATGGGCATAAAGTGCACCATTCAGCATCTCGAGGGGTCTCAAGCAGGGAGTCAACCACCACGGGATCCAAGGAAGCAGGTGCTCCAAGGGTGCTGCTCACAGTCTGTCCAAGAAAGGTGCTTATGTGCACATGTTCCTGGTGCTGGTCCATACACTGACCTCTTTGTTTGTTGCTGGATTATTGGCTGTCATGTCCTGTGAGCCTTACATTCCATTTCCTGCCATGATTGTTGTCAAGTAGCCACTCCAACATGCATGTGCGTATTGCACACCTGACTCTTACCTTTCACATTACGGCAAGTTTTCTGTGACATGCAGCTGCAGTATTTTGACTTTTCACATGTTTGCATTTTCATGATTTGTGAGTTATGCTGCATTTTGATGGATGGGTGCTGAGCACAAGTTCACCCTTTGTGCTAATTCCATGTCCTATGCCATGTGGAACACTTATTGTGGCAATTCTCCCTTGAACTGCAGTCCACTGCCCTGATAGGGTATTGTCCACACAGCACCACGGCCCCAGGCCCTGGATGCCATATGAACAGCCCCTAACAGGGTGCTGTTGAGTCACCTGTAGTCACGTGAAACTGCCCATGAACCCCCAGGCCACCCAGTATGATGGGGAGCTGGGCCACCCCCACCAGGCCACCCGCTGTGCTTGCATTGTTATGCACAAGCAGGCTTCATGTTGCCCCCAGCCAGTCCTGAGTTGCTGCTGCCTGCAGCTGTTAGTTCTCCCGCTGCCCTGGCACCTACTGCCAACCCCATCCTGTGGCTCCTCCATCAGGGGAGGGGGGTCTGCTTTCAGAGGCCTTTAAATAGTGCATGCTTATTATCAGGGAGACAATCAGTCAATTATGATGTTCTTATTGATGGTTCATGCATCAGTAACGGGTAATAGATGTATCTATATATGGGATGGTGTGCCATGCTCTTTGTTTGACATTGTTCAATGTGTCATGTTCATGTTACTGTATTATTTGATCTGTACAGCCAAGTGACCGTGTTATCTGTATTTGCATGCTTGGGTGAGTAACTTGGGGAATGCAATGTATAATACAAAGGACACTGCACATGTTTTCAGGTTTATATGTGAAGGATACCATGCTCAGGTTGTTGTTTATGGCCCCACTGTACTTGGCATGTTTTATGATCGAAGACCATCAGGGATGTGGCTATGGCTAAGTGTGACTTTCACACTGGATGTTATTTATGTGAAGTATGTCTGGACACGTTGATTGTGAATGTGCTGGCCCCTCACCCCTTGGCCTGCTAATGGTATGGGTACTGCCTGTGGCTGCAACCCCTCATGCACCTATATTGGTATTCCATGACGTGTGGTCATATTAGGCAAAATGCTATATGCCAATATGATTTTACATGACATAGGTGGTGCATACAGCAATATTCCACCTGAATGATCCAGGCAGTGGAACACTGATTTTAGCACTCAAAATGTGCACTCGACTAAGCCTATGGTGGCAATGTGGGCTGCTTGTAGTGGGCCTGCACCAGTGTGGTGGGATTTCGGAAAGGCGTCATCAGGAATGGTGATGGGAGTAAGCACTGTCTCCTGTAAATGACGCCAATCACATTTTGTTATGGTATGTGATTTTATAGAGGTTTGCATTGGATGTGACCCACACTGTGTGGTTTGGTGTGTGTGTTGGCTTATACTCGCCAATTAGACACTTGTTGCCAAACGCTCCCGATGTCACTGCCTGGTAAATGGGGGAACGGCGTAAAATGTAGCTATCATTGGTGCAACCACGGTAGGTTGCATTCACATGCATGATCTGACCCTTTGTTCGGTGGCGTGTGGGGGCTGTAGTGCAACATGTGTACATAGAATTCTTGAGCCACTCTTTGCCCTGCCTGTAGGTTGCATGACATCTCTATGTAGCTGTGGACACATGCTATGATACAGGTTAGGACCTGATTGAGGCAGTATGATTGTGTAGGCTCTGAAATACCCCTGACAGTGGCTGTGATCCGATAGAATGTGCCTTTCCCCAGGAAGTGAAGGGCAGTTAGGACTTTCACCAGGGGCGGTATTGGCTGTGAACACATGGTTGAGGATCCCATGTCATTCTCCCACTCCCTGACCATTTCATGGATGACATGGGGGGAAGCAGTATGTGCCACATGTTTCTCCTTCAGGAATGCCGAATATCATTGTGCATGTATGGTAGATTCTGGCCTTGGTCCTCCCTCTCCTCCTTCCATAAAGCAGTAGGCATGGGAGCAATGCAGGAACAGGCCTTGTCACAAAGTTTCTCTATTAATGCTTGCCAGTTTTTAAAACTGGGATTGCATGGCACAGTCTCATGTTGCCCATGGTCGCGGTGGCGGTAACATGTTTTTCCTATTTAGTTTGCACAAATGCTCCAGTGTATCTATAAATACTGGTTTGTTTGCACTTCATGGGGCGTGTTTGTATTTGCACAGTTCCTCCCTCCCCACACCCGTGTTATTCCTCATTTCTCTACTTTAATGAGGCCGTTTGCATATTGCGCACCCTCTTGGTCTTTGCACTGACCATTCACTCAGTCCTCATGCAGGGGGCACAGTTATTGCGCACGGAGCTGGCAACCGGTGCAGAGGTCGATCTGTAAATCAGTGGATGTAGTTTTACGCGCCCAGTAAAGGCATTTTTTTGTGCAAATTGCTTATGCGCTATGCAGAATTTTCTGTAACTCAGGCCCTGATTATGGTAATGAGTGGAGTCACCAGATTGCCTTCTATTGTCATTTGCCGATTTTGAGATCCTTTCTTCTCACGGTAAAAAATGCATCTATTTGTGCTTGCTCCCAAATATCCCACTGTGATTTCACCCCATGTATTACACTCTCACGGCAAATGAATTAAATGTGACAGGCACATATCACACCTTGAATTCTAGCATGCTGTGTTTCTCCTATGGACCCAATCAGGACCTTGCCCTCTCTGGAGTGCACATTATCAAGACACTGTAGCCTGTCAGATCTTCAGCTATTTCCTATGTATAACATAATTCCAGGTTTCTCTACCAAACTCATAAAAAGCAGATGTGCCCTTCAAAGCTTAATAAAATGGCCTGGGAAACCCCAATATTATTCAGAGGATCCCGGACTCAATGAGGGAATAGACAAAATGCAAGGCAAAACACAGCACTAATATCCAAAATAAAGCAGGGACGGCATACACGCATCAAATTGTGCTGCTCTCAATGTGCTCATCAAAAGCATCATTTTTAAATGTGAACTTTCCACGTAACTAGCGTCACACTGTATCAAAACTATGGGGTGAGTGTTTGGTTAATAGGGAATTCTGTGTACATATTCTATAAGTGTTACATTTATTATTAGTTAAAACTTATCTACTATTATCTACTGCTAAAATAATTGATTAAATTGATGATGAACTGCCAAAACCAGACCTATGGTCTTGCTTTATTCATATTAATGTTTTACTGCAGCTATACATCGACCCCTTATACTTGGTTTGATGAAACTTGTTCTACTTGGATAGATTATATTTTATTTCCGGACTCTATGATTGAGTTAGTGGGAAATCTCCAGATTATTCCAAGCGATAATGTGGTAAAGAGATTTAGACTCAAAAATAATACTAGAGAAAAACGAAAGATTATGGGTAATGCTATTTTGCATTGACCTGGTAATAGAATTCGTTGGACTGAATCAAAAATAGAAAAAATGAATACTTAATTTAATAATATGGTATAAGAGAATTCTATCATAAAGACCTATGACATTCAGGAGTTTGAAAAAAATGTTAAAGTTGGCAATGCTTCAGATTGAAAATAATCCAAAAAAAGAAATCTCTACAAATGTTAAAAAATAAGTTAACATTTGATATACAGATTGCAGAGAAAAACGGATGGCTGAATAAAGATATTAAACAAATTAAACAGGAATTAAGTTATACAGTTGAACAGAAAACAATGATATTCCACCTCAAAACTAGATACAAAAATGTTGGGAAACAAATATAAAGCATTAGATTCAAAGCAACAGTGGTATTTAATGTTCAATTCACTTTGTAATAGGGACTCATTGCTATTTTGGAATCTGTTTAAAAATTACTCATGTGATAGTACGGGAAAAAATAAATCAATTGTATATCGGAGATGGTAGGGAAAGAACACATTGTCATGATGCCTACCTCCAAGGAGCCAGGTCCGACCCAGCAACCCCAGAAGCAGGCATAATTTCCCCCAGGGGAGTGCCAGCGGGCCCAAGCTGAGGCCCTTTGGACGCAGTCCTGGCGCCTTAGGCGCCAGGCTCATGTTGGACCCCTGTCCTGGCGCCCTAGGCGCCAGGCTCATAAAGCTAGACATGTGTTCAAGTGTTTTAATGTGCACTTACCTGATGCAGACCATGCTGCCACATCCAGGCCCTCTTGAGGCCTGAATGGAACTACTTTACCTGTGGGATTACTTTCCACCCGGGTGTGGTCGGGGAAGGATACATACCTGATCGGAGGAAGGATACACACTTGGTACTTCTTCCAAAGCTATTTAAACCACACCCGATCAGCAACTCACGCTTCGCGTTGTTCTGCTCCTCGCAGCTGGACGCTCACCGTGTCAGCTCCTGCATCTGGACTTCAGCCACGCCTGTCAGCATCCTGGGTCACCTGCAAAGGGAGACAAGAGACCTTACCACCTAAATCTGCACCACGGAGACATCACCGACGATCCTGAAAGGGAAGACATTATTTTGAAAAGCATTTTGTTACGATCGCTGCAGCGCTGCATTTCACTCACCTTTCCTGGGTTCCTCCATCTTCAGCAGCGATCATCCGGATACACAGCCACTTCCCAGAGCCTAGAGAAAAAGACAAGAATAAGAGGTGAGAGAAGGAAAGGAATAAGACTTACCTGTTGGGTCATTCCCATTTCATTTCGGGTCTTGCCGCTTCCGGGCATTTTCCGGACCCCGGCCCCTATGGGGAAAAAAGACAAAGAAATTGAATGAGCGTATGCAAAGACCGTTCCCGAGCGCTCATCCAGAACTAACCTGCCATTTACTGGAACTGGAACTGCACGTTTCACTTCGGGTCGGCGCCATATCTCCGGCATTCAGAACCCCGGCCTCTAAGGGGAAAAAGACATAAGCATTAGCGCTTGCTGCAAGAAGACAATGAACATTATTATTAAGCTTGGACTTTTGAACTTGCAACAGAACTATTACAGAGCCTTACCTGAATAGTCAAGCTTACCTGAACTCCCATCAATCCTCAATCCAGTGAAGTAACTGGGTTTCAACGCGCCCCTGCATCAGAAGCAGGATGGAGAGCTCATCCTTCCTGACCCTAAGGTGAGACTTCACAGGGAATCGTGGAAGGGTATCGTGAAGGGTTGGAAGAGAGTGGGAGGCTTGAGCATAACTCAGTCAGTAGGTAAATACTCCCTTTTCACGCACAGGGGAATATTCCTGCGAGCCGGAAAAGCCAGAGTAGAGGGCCCTTCCTGTCCATCTTCGGAGTTCTGCGCTTCACCATTGAAGAAGCATCAGCACTCGAAGCCAGACCTGCGCCTCCGTGGGAATCAGGTGAGCGTTACACACATTGGGAACCTATAGAAAAACGTTTGTAATATTTTAGAGGACAAAGATAAAATGTCTCATGTATGTAATATGGTGGCCTTACAACATTCAAGAGAATATTTGGAATTGACGATAGGAAGAACTAAACCATCCAGGGCATACCCAATTTGATCCCAAAAAATGGGGAGCTGGAAGGCCTCCATACTAATCCCAATATTTAAAAAGGGATTTTGACACAATCTCATAAACTATAGACTATTAGTTATGTCACATTTCTGCTCCAAATAATTTTCACAATTATCGCTACAAGAGTTAAATAAATGGATAAAGGAAAATACATTGTTTAAAATCCAGCATTCTGGGTTCTGGAAAGACATGGACAGACTTTCTACTTTGTGGACACTGTTGCATTTAATTTGTGACAATCTGAAAAACAAAGGCAGCTCACTATTATTTTGTTTCGTAGATTGCAAAGCAATCTTTGACACGGTTGACCACAATTTACTGTGGGCTAAGCTGAAAGAGTGGAAGCTAACCCCTGCTATTCTACATTTCATAACAGAATTATATTTAGATACTTATTAAGACTTAATCTAGAGGGTGATGTTAGTGGGAAAATGAAAACAAACCATGGCTTGAAGCAGGGCTGCCTTTTAGCACCCACTCGTTATAGTCTGTATGTTGCAGATTTGGGGAGGTCAATGGAAGGGAGACATCATTTGCTATCAAGAGGTGGGAACCATCAAATATTGTGGCTGGCTTATGTGGATGACACGTTGTTGATAGACAGAACCCAGATTGGTATACCACAAAGCATTGATGCACTGTATAGATACTCTATGAAAAATTGGCTCATTATCAACAACCAAAAAACACACATTATTGAAATTGGATCTAAAAAGAAAAAGAGATACAAATTTGTGTGGAAGATATGAGATAAGACAATTGAGGTCATCCATTAATATATATATTTGGGCATGTGTATGATTGTTACATGGGGCCTCATTACGAGTCACCCGGTCTGAAAATAACGGTGGCGATAAATCCCCGCCACCGTTGTTTCCGGACCGGGTAATCTCGAGTTCTGCAGGCGGGAGGGGTCATTCCCGCCAGGACTGACCTGATGGGTTTAACACCACGCACCAGCAGGCGGACGTGGAAACACCAGCACCATCACGAGATGGTGCCGGTGTTTCCACTTCCCCATTCCCATTGAGTCCTGCCGGACTCAATGGGAATGGGGATTTACCGAATTCCACCTCCAGAATTCCCATGTCACCAGGGTCGTAATGCCCCGGCCATTCTGAGAATCACAGAACCGGAATGGTAATAAGAGTCCGGCGGTAACCTGCTGGAATTTGAAGCATGGTTACCGCCGGACTCATAATGAGGCCCATTGAGTGTATCACATCTAGAAAAATATATTAGCCTGAAAATAGAAAAGAAATTCAGGGGCATCCATAGTTTTGTGAAAAATAAAGGTGGATACTCTATTGATAGTTTAGTAAAACTATATATAAAAAAAAAATGTGGTTCCCAGCCTATTGTATGGCCTGCAGATTTACATGACGGTTGAAACTAAATGGGTCACATAATTGGAGGGGTGGCTCTGGCGGAGAGTGTTGGGTTTACCAAACTCTATTCCAGTTGAAGTGATTCATTCTGAATTGGGGTTAACATCTTTATCCACTTTGAAAAACATCTTAATGGGTATTTTCTTTGTTCAGATATTAGCTCCAGAGAAAAATGCAGAACCTTTCTATTCAAATTGTGTGGATCTATTCAAGCATAATGCATCTCCTAATGTTCTGGGAGAATGGAAAAAAGGGGTTGATGTCTTCTTCCAGGACATTGGTTTTACTTTGAAAGACGACATGAATATCTCAATAGTAGAAAAAATAATCAAGAAATTGGCATAAGTTTGGGAGAGAGATGCTAACATGACAATCCCGGGGAAACATAGAACATATGCACTATTTGTTAAGCAAAGTTTCCCTGTGGTGGTATCTTGCACATATATTAGAAAACGTTACAATGAAAAAGTGAGGAGATTACTAATTCAGGTGTGATTAGAACTTCTCCCTACAATGTCGAGAGTGGGCGCCTGGGAGAAAATTCCATATCAGGAAAGTTTTTTGTTGCTGGTGCAATAAAGAGTTGGAAACCCCTAGGCAACTTATAGCTGACCATTGTGAACTGTCTGATTTATAAATCAAAGGATATCTAAATGTATATTACAAATCGGAAACTTTTAATTTGGATCAATCGTGGAGCCTTTTAATTTCAGGAAACAGTACAATTTTCAATTTTATATTACATCATATAAATAGAGAAATCTGTAGAGAAATGATTATGGAATTATTGGGTGCAAATATGAATACATTGGGTTTTTACTTGAAATATGTTGATTTTAATGTTATAAGTAATTAGCTTCCATTTTACATGATGTATTGATCATTTTAGAGAGGTAGTTGATTGTAGTTCCTGTAGTTCCTCATCCTTGTTTTCTGAAACATGAATTTGAATTTGTAGATTTGATATGTATTCACTTTACTTGATGTATAGTTATGATTTTGTAATATAGTGTTAAAGGGTCATTTAACCAAAATAACACATTAATTTAAAAAAAGCATTTAATAACATGAAACTACTTATCTACTAGCTTCTCCTTGTGCCACCTCTAAATTCATAATATTAAAAATACATAATCTCTATACTAAATCAGTGTTTGGCTTATTACATACTGGGCAGCCTAGCATTAGGGATTTACATTGATTACCACCCTACTGACCAACTTTGAGCAACTGACAGGTCGTCAAGAGATTAGCCAGACAGAAGTAGGGGAGAGGGGTCCATAGGATGCCTTGTTTCTATTAAAGAAACTACCATCCCTCATCTCTAGGCAATGACCCATGGTTATTCTCTTTGTAGTTGGCCTTGTGTGGTGTATCATGGCTGGGAATATGCGTAAGGAGTGAGGCAGGTGTTTTATCTGTATGTGTTGCTAATGAATAGTCAGTGTTCTCAATTTATGGGTCACATGAAATGATACCTCATTTGGGATTGTTCTACCCTGTATGCATTAATATTTGAGCTAATAATGGTGCAAGGTTTTTGGTTCGTCTTGCCTCTGGGGACACTCTTGAGTTATTCATTGTGGAGTCTACTTTGTTTTATGGTTCATTCAAAACTGGCTCACAATGGTTGGTTATCAGTCTGTGTGCCTCCTGCTACCCCCTTGCCCCTGAGTCTGTCTGTGTGCATCCCGCTGCCCCTCCTTGCCCCCAAGTCTGTCTGTGTGCCCTCTGCTGCCCCTCTTGCCCCTTAATCTGTCTGTGTGCCCCCGCTGCCCCCCTTGCCCCTGAGTGTCTGTGTCCCCCCTGCAGCCCCACTTGCCCTGAGTGTCTGTGTGCCCCCGCTGCCCACTCTTGCCCTGAGTCTGTGTGCCCCAAGCTGCCCCACTTACCTGTGTGTCTGTCGGTGTGCCCCCAGCAGTCCCCTTGCCCCGAATATGTCTGTGTTCCCCCACTTCCCACCTTACCCCCTGTGATTTTTCTCTAGGACCCCTCCCACCCCTGCCCCCTGTTAGTGTCCCTTTGCCCCTGAAGGTCTTTTTACCCCAAATCACCCCTTGCTTGCCTTTAGCACCCTGTCCACCTTCCTCTTCTTCTCCCCCTCCCCAGCCCTACCCTCCCTCCCCTCCTTCCTTTCCCTCCCCTTGCCCTGTGATAGCTCGGCACTACCTCAATTGCAGCCAGGCATAGAAATAGTAGCTGCCTGCCTTTTGTAGCCACCCTGCCCTGCCCCCTCCACCTCTACAATTATATTTTAGCACTTTCTCTTATCATTTGTCCCTTGACCGATGATAACAGCTTGTCTGTCCCCCCTTCCCTCCTTTCACATTGCAATTTATGATCAAAACTGGTCAAATGCTTTGTGGTGTAGCTAAAGGTCTTAGGTATAAGTGAGAGTTGAAATTAGGTTTCTATCTATAAAAGTGAAGAAGTTACGGAAGTTTCTGTGAGAGGCGTTTTTAAAAAATAGGTGCAGAGAAAAGCAGAATATTTTTTTCAAAAATGACAGATTAGTTTTATTACACTATATTAATGACTATGACAAAGAAAATGCCACCCGTGAATCTCCACAGTTACTCACGGCGCTCGTAACTCTTCACGTGTGATACTCTAGTTTCCGTTTTGTATGGGAATAACTTATTTAATCCAAATCACTAATGGGTTATGATTTAATAACACTCATGAGAGAAAAATCAGCGCAAGAATGGTTCTGACAATATTAGAGGTTCTGAAGTTAAAGATGGGATGGGTTGAGATTGGGATAGGACAATAGAAATATACTATGGGTCACAGTTATTCCTGTTGATACTTACAGTCCGTTGTAATTAAACATGGACTGTCAGAGAACTGGTCATTGGATTGGGTCAGATCGACCGGCAGCAGGGCACTTCTGGAGGGATCAGTCAGCTGGGCAGTTCTGGTCAATTTGGACAGCACCTCAACTGGATTTGGAATGGATTGGCCACTGGTCACTGATCACAGCAGATTAGCAGGATGCGAGTTTCAGCCGGCAAGCCTTAATCGTAGCAAGCCAGTCTGGATCAGAATTAAACTCTCTTAAATTTGGGATGGTTGAATTTGGGCCTAGCTCAGAAGAGTTCAGCAATGCTAATGCCTGGATTCTGCAAAGAAGTCTGGAATCAGCTACAAGATGAAAAGTTCTGGAGCAAAACGTTGTGCGGAAATCTGGATGTGTTCAGGAAGAAGTCTGTCTATGTGTGGTGAAGTTCCTACCAAGTGACATCATAAAGTTTATGGTGTGGGCAGCATTTCAAAACAAACCCCCATGGCTCTGAGTGGCCAAAGACACGTGCCTTGTTCTGGTTGGCAGTCAGAAAAGAGCTGTCATTTTTATGATGGGATTTAGGAACGCACACATTGATTTTGACCAAAACTTAACGTTTGCACAAATCTACATTTCTAAAATATGTCCCGTGATAAAATCGGACACATACATTACATTTTTGATGGGTCATTTTCACATTCAATCCCCATCTCTGTGAGAGCTGTCTTTGTCATTCTATGGAATTTTATCAATTTGAATCATGACAGTTTGGACTAATAATTTCAGTACATGTCTGGGTGATTATCACTGGAGCACGAATATATAATCTTAGGCTTGCAGCGTTACTAGTTTTGATACAATTAGAATGTTCCTGTAACTGTGGTTTCTTAGGTGATAAAGGGTTCATTAATGTCCTTAAAGCAATGGCCTAAAATTAGGTTAACATCTACCACTTTTTAGATGCATCCTCCTTCAGGTTGCACAGTTAAAGAGTTTCAAACTTAATCACAAATAAGGATTTATACACCAAAAGTTCAGGGCAGTTTTTTTTTTCCTTTGTAACTTCCCTTTCACAGCCAACAGCTGTCACATTCCTTTGATCAGGGAGGTGTGTCCTCTTCCTTGAGAGGGAAGCTCCCCTTTAGAGATCAGTAGGCAGCTACCATTGTTCTTGGCTCAGCCAGATACAAAAGTCTGCTGTTCTCTTTGTTGTCAATATGCGGGAACCTCAAGCATCCATTAAGGTTTCCTGTAGCAAGGAAGTGTCAACTGAAGTGTCATTTTCCCAGGCTGGGCACTGTCAGGTCAGAATTAAGTATTTACTTAACTACAAAACTGTGTTACTTTAAAATTCACTTCAAGGTCTTTCCTTTAACACATATGAAATAATCACAGTTTGTAAGGGATTTGGATATTTAAAATAATTAAGCCCTTCACAAAAATGCTTAAAATAGGTGAATTGTGCAATTTCTTCAAGAAAAAGAAACACATTTAAACTGGGCTTTTATATTTTATGTTCTTATGCAGCACACACATTCTTCTGTCTTTGAGTGCTGAACATTGTCTGCAATCTGGAAGTAAGTATTCAGCTTATGCTTGGAGCCTTCTCTGCACAGCTGAAATTTAAATGTTGCCAATTTTATCTGCATTTTTCCCATGTACCTGAAAACAAATGGTTGCTGGACTGGTGTTTCATTAAGACATGTCTTAGCTGATGTCAGTCAGTGAGACCTGGGGGGGTCATTACGAGTTTGGAGGTAACCATGATGCTATTAGAGCCATGGCTGCCTCCAAACCCATACCGACTCCGCCCTGGTGAATGGAGCTATTACCACCCCATTCCAAGGTTGGCAAGGGCGGTAATTCCCCATTCACCAGGGCCCTTCCCCATTCCCATTTGAGCCCCCATAGGCTCAATGGGAATGGGGAAGGCACTAATAACGGTACCACAAATTGCGGTACCGTTATTAGCTCCAAAGTCCCCTTGCGGGTCCCGTCCTTAACACCTGGTAAAACCAGGCTTTAAGGGAGGACCCACAACAGGACCTCGGAATAGGGCCGTAAGGGATTACTGGCACCGGTGCCCTTACCGGTACCTGTAATCCCTTACCGCCCGGGTCGTAATGAGGCCCCTGGTTTTCTCTGACTGCACTGGATGATCTGTGGTTTCTACACACTTTTCATTTCAATAGTTCACTTGGAAAATTACTGAATTTAGCGCCAAAACAGCACTTTGAAGTTTGCAATTGATTGGGAAAGCTGCATTTTAAATACATTTTCGGATTTTAGCCCACTTGTGTGGCCTTGCTTCATGTGACAGGTAACAGCACCCACTGGCATTCTCCTGCAGAGAGTTATGTTTTGACATCAACTTTGACTGTGTGTGGCAGGGGTGTGCAGCTTTTTGTGATTTATGAACCATGCACAGTTTTGCTGATTTGGCATACACAGGGGTTAGCACATCCATTTTTGGCTGTTTTGTTCCCCATGGGCAAAGAGGTGTAGTGGGGTGCATTGGCATGGATAAAAATATCCCAAGAATCTCCCCGACTTCCGTGTGACTTCCAGTCGTGGGGAAGTCGGGCACGTGGGAATTGTTCTATTTCTGTCCATGTGAAGATATCCGGTTGCTTCTCCTGTCAGCGATGGATGCGACAGGCTCTCCTCGCTGGCTCTGGTTGGAAGTGTGGAGCAACATTCCGGATCTCTTGGGTTTTTCCTCCCGGTCCCCGAGGAGGTCCTCCTTGGTGATAAGGTGGATTTAGTTCCAGTACTAGAAAACAGAACAGCACGGTTATGAAACATTTCCCCACTACTGTTCCCCTGGGGGATTTAAGCAGTGGGACAGTTGCATGCATTTAATAACAATTGACAATATTCCCTGCATATATTCAATGATAATCTTGACAATTTCCTCACACGTAATCAATGAACATTTAATCATTTTTCTAGATGTACAGATTTTCCCCCTCTGAGTTTCTGGTAGGCTCTTCTATTTGCTGCAAAGTATGCCTGGGAAGGCAAGTCTTGAGCTGGATTATGTGGACCCACTTGCCTTCCCCTTCTGTCAAATTTCTCTTGGGATGCGGATTCTGTAGGTGACTGGTGAGATTATGTCCTCAATTTCAAAAGGTCCCTGCCAGCCTGGCAGGAATTTGCACTCTTTGGCTTGGTTCCTTTGGATACTGTACAAGTAGACCCTCTCTCCTACTCATAGTGGATCTTCATACTGTTGGCAGATCTTTCTAGATTCCGCTGAGCATACGCAAAAGCATGTTGAAGGTGTTTTCTAAGATTCTCAACATACTCATGAGTTGTGGAGACATTTATCAAAGTCTGCTCTTGGGTTCTGGAGAGCAGATGCTGGGGTAGAACCAGCCTTCATCCAGTCATGAGCACGAATGGAGACATTTTTGTTGCAGAAGAAGCGGTAGATCTGATGGCCATCAGGACAAGGGGTAATTGAATATTCCAACTTGGCCCATAGTCCAACACAAACTTGTTTAATATGCTCACAATGGTTTTATTGTACCTCTGAACTCCTCCACTAGAGGCCCGCGGTATGCAATGTGTAATTTCCTTTTCACCCCAAGTATCTCCCAAATCTTGGTGAAGTGACTACCTTGGTCTGACTCAATTCTTTTGGGTAGTCCAAAATGCGAGAAAATGTGGTTGATCATCAGGGCAGCTGTTTCTGCCTTGTAATTTGGGGCCGGGAGACATTCCACCCATCTAGAAAACAAGCATTTTACGGTCAACATGTACTTGTTCCCCCTTGAGGAGCGAACCATGGGCCTGATAAAATCGACTTGCAAATCAGACCTAGGCAGTGTTATCCCCCTCTTTTGGAGGGGAGCATGGTATGAGAGTGATGTTGGCTGAAATTTTGCACACACAAGACACCCCTTCAAGTATTGGTCGAGGTCCTGCCCCATGTGTGGCCAGTATGCAACCTCTCGCAAGATTTCTAATGTCGTATGAAACCCCCGATGACCGGATGTGGCCGAATCCTGGGCGTGACTTAGCATCAGGCTCTGGAAAGAGGTAAGAACCACCCCCTGGTCACAACCAGATATGAATCTCCTCACCAACAAACCCTCTTGGATTCGGAACATTTTTGGACATTTCATCAACACTCTTCTTTTCCAATGAAATTGGTATCCGTGAGGGGAAAGTTCTCAGGGTCCTCAATGTGTTGATAAAACTTACCAATTATTGGATCCCCTTTATGAGCCGTAATCAAATCAGCATCTGGGGTCTCCTTACTCCACTGAGCAGTTGAGAGTTCATTGTGAGCATTTGTCTGGGACCTAGTGATAGCAGTGACCTGGATTTCCCCCAACAGGGACTCAATCTCAAGTAGATCCCCTTGGATGGCTACGCTTTTGGCCAGCTGATCAGCGAGGTCATTTTCAGTTTTGTCTGGTCCATCTACTTTAGAATGACCCTTGATCTTTTTCCAGTAGATGGTCATCCCACTAGAGGTGACCAGATCAACAATATTCTGTATTAGTTTTCCATGTTTTAGTGGTTTATTGTTAGCACATAGCATGCCTCTGGTTTTCCATTTAACCAGGTGCTCCACAAACCTGTTCCGGACATAATCTGAATCAGTGATTTTTACCAGTTTGTGGAGTTGGTGCTGGACAGCAGTGAGGGTGGCATGATGCACAGCCATCAGCTCTGGCACTTGATGACTACGGGGACCGATTTTGTAGCCAGCAGAGGGTTCTGGGGCATCATTCACCCAGGGATTCCCCATGCCGGCCACAAATTCCTTTTCCCCGTTGTTGTCAACATGGTAGGAGCACCCATCCACATAGACAGTGGGAATTCACTCACACTTTTCTTCTTCATAGACTTTGTGTGGGGAATTGAGGTACGCCTCCATGTTGTCATTGATTTTAATACTTTCGTCAATGAGACAGTTTTCTCTGGCACAATCATGCAAGTCAACCAGACCTTGCGCGAGGGGACTCTTCTTGTTTTGGCCATATCTGACCTCCACAGGAAAGCCTTGCATTAACAGAATCCAGGAAGTAATTTGGGAATTACTCACATTTCCTGCCCGGATTCTGTCACTTTGAAGATATTGCAGAGGCTGGTGTGGAGTCTCCACTATGATGTGTTCCCCCTGGATGAACGGGTGGTAATTCTTCAATGTCCACACCGTTGCCAGGAGTGCCTTCTCACAATCGTTGAATTTTTCCTCCACAGAGGATAAAGTCTTACTCGCATATGAGACGACTTTATTGACCTTGTCATGCTTTTGGTATAATACTGCAGTCACGCATGTATTTTAGAACCCTGTCTCCAAGAACAACTCCTTGTTTTTGACAGGGTAAGCTAGGCAAGGCGCTTGTGAGAGGCTTCTTTTGAGTTGTCTTAATGCCTCGGCTTGTTCTGGATCCCACTCCCACTTGACCCCCCCATCAACAGATGGATCAGGGGTCTTGTGATCTCTGCGTAATCCTCAATGAACTTTCTACTGTAATTAGTCAGTCCAAGGAGGCTCCTTAGCTCACGCAGAGTTGTGGGGTCTTTTAGTTTCATGAGTGCTCCTACTTTCTTTTCCTGGGGACAGAGACCCTCAGGAGTTATCTCATGCTCCAAGAAATTGACATGGGTCCTGCACTACTGTGCCTTTTTGGATCTCCGCTATATGTTCTCCCACAGTTGAGCTTTTGATTAGGACATCATCTACATAGGCCAGGTTACCCCTTTCACCCAAGTCGGGCATGCCCTTATGCAAAGAAGATATTAAATTCATTGCCGGAGTTGATTTATTTGAAGGGAGACCGGGTCCAAGTGTACGGCTGCCCCTCGAAGGTAAATGCCAGCTTGTATTTGTCCTCCCTACTGACAGGTACGGTCCAGTACCCATTGGTCAGGTCAATGGCAGTGTATACCTTTGACCCCTGGATCTGGGCCAGCCCTTGGTCAATGTAGGGAAGAGGTCATAGGGAAGTATGGTCCCATTTGTTCAGCTCTCTTAGGTCAGCACAGAGTCTCCACTGGCCGTTTAGTTTCAAAATCCCCAGCACTGGATTATTGAAGGTGCTTCGGACTGGACAAATTATCCCACGGGACTCAAGGTTTTTAATTATTTCTGTGAGGGACTCCATGGATGCGAGAGGCAGGCAGTATTGCTTCACAAACACTAGAGTCATGCCAGAGTCTATGGGAATTGTTGTTTTATTGATTTCAGTGCGTCCACAGTCATATGAATCCACCGCAAAGATATCCTGAAAATCTAAGAAAACTTTTTTCAACTTTAGCTTTTGCTCCAGAGTCTCACAGGCATCAGCTAGGTTGACTCTCTCTTCAACCATTTGCCTGAAGCACGGAAAGACTTCTGGTTTGGTTATCTCAACGGCCTCCTCCAGCTGGGTGGAGAAGCCCCTTGTTAAAGTACTTACTTGGACTGATGGCTTCAGGTGGGGAAGGCAGTCCTGGTGGACTCGAAAGATCACCTCATCCCTCCTGAAGTCACAGGTCACCTCTTCCTTACTGTAAGGGCAGGAAGAGTACACCAGGAAATTCCCCCCATGCCGGGTGAAGATCCTGTCTGGTGTTGTGTCATTGTCGCTATCACTGTCAAAGGTCATTGGGGATGGGTCCGATCAGTTCATTACCTAACTCTATGGAAAAATGTTGGTCATCAACCGCCATTCCAATAATGGTGCCTGTGCCAAGAGTGATACTCCTAAGGTTGCTGTTATCTACCACTATTGGAATGTTGTTGTGTTCTGTATTGACTAGTGGTGTTGGGTTCAACCCCAACCCTTTCTGTTGGAGATGGACATTGAGGTGAACATATGCACCAGGATTTTGCAATTTTTGTCGTCTTTTACTTTTTACCTTAAGTGGGAATAGTCGGTCCGTTCTGGAATGGTGACTTCCTTTCCAATCTGAACTTCCACTGCATATGGCAGCAGTTGAGCTGACCGAAATGGTTTCTCTGGATCATCAAAGTCCATGGGATTACCCACTAATCGGGACCAGGCTTTGAAGTTTATCAGGTCCAAACAAATAGCCAAGCGATTGAGAATGTCACTGCCTAAATAAAATGCAGCAGGGACATCTCGCACAACCTAAAAGTTATGCACTATACTTTTGTTGCCTATGGAAATATTGAGCATACACCTGGGGCCAGATTACAGAAACGTTGCACCGGTGCAAGTGCAAAGTTGCACGGTATTAGCACTAGGGCAAAGTTTGCCCTATTTTTAAAAACAATGAGATACATTAGAAAACTATTGCACCATGACAAGTGCAGTTTAACATGGTTTAAGCACAGGATCCACCAGTGCAAAATGCACATTGTCCTTGTATTTGGACCGGGGCATAACATCTTCCCTCCTTCTCCTCAAGGGGGCAAAGATAAGATATATTTTGGGCCAATTGGTGGGTTAATTTCTTGACTCTTGATTCTGACACAAGGGTAGTTTGGGCAGGATTCGGTGTGGGGGCTTTGGAATCTGTAAGACAAATATGGCAGTTTGATATTGGGGGATTTTTTGCCTCCCCTGGTTCTAATTCTGGGCCAACCCCCCTTTTTGGAGGCAGTCCCCAGAATATGTTTGGGCAAGGTGATTTTCTGGCTGATCATTCTGGGGTTCAATGATGGGAGGTTCTAAATCAGTCCCCACATTTACCCAGTCTTGATTAGGATCTCTCGGGACCCATTTTTCTTTGGGAGGATTTCCCCCATCCCTGAAGGAAAAGATCCTTTTCCCAGAGCCCTCTGAGGACCCCTCTCCTTCAAACTGGAGAACACTAACCTCCTCTGCAAAATTAGTCTTTTTAGGTCCTTTATTTCTCCTACCCACCCTCTGTTCCTCTGTTCCTCCTGCCCCCTCTGTTCTTCCGGGGGCAGGAGATTCTGGTTATGGCTCCTGGGTTTCCAGGGGTTTTTCACAAGTGGTTTTTCGCACCCACCTTCTCCCCGTGCTTCCTCCCTTGGTACCGGTTGGTTATTGGGGTTCTCTCCCTGTCATTGCTCTGGAGCACCAGACCCTTGATTTGTAGAGTTCTGAGCCGCCATGTTCATCTGAGGGTTCTGCTGAGCCCTCCACATGTGACCCAGATTCTGTGACAAGTTCTGGACCTGGCGCTCTAGTTAGGACACCCGCTCTGGCTGGTACGGGGGTCTCTGGTCCATCCTAGGTGGATCACAGGAAGGATAACTGTCCCTTCTCCCATAATACACTTGGTTGGGATAGTGCTGGTAACCCTCCACCCTTGGCCTCCCCTCTCCCAGATTGGGCTGTCTGGGCTCAGGAAAGTGGGGAAAGAAAGGAGGGTTGTTTTGTGGGTTAAAGTTGGATGGATACTGGGGAAAGAAGTTCAACCTGGCATTTGGGGGATTACTGCCCTCCTTGGGAAAGTTAGGAGGGAAGTTTCCTGGGTTGGTAGCTACCTGGTTGGACCCCCCCCCCTTGAGCTGGGGGAGTCCACACATACCCCAGGATGGGTTTGCTGCCCTTGTAATGGGGGCTAACATAATCAGGAGAGTTAGTGGTCCCATTTGTGGGATTACCTCCTTGACTACCTCTCTGGGATTGGCCTGAGGGCCTTCTGATTCTTTGGTTAGAAGATGGATTCTGTACAGGAATATTTTTAGGCCCCCCATCTCCAGATCTAAAATGGGGGCAACCCTCACCTCTGCCACCTTAGCAGCAACAGGGGTGTTGGCTGGTTTGGGTTTTTTATTTGTATTTTTATTCTCTACCGGTTTCTGCACTTCATAAATACGGGTCGCCTGTTCAATGACCCAGTGTAGTGATCTCTTCTCGTGAAAGTCCCTCACCAGCTGGGTCATGATGTATTTAGGGTTTGCATGAAACAATGTATTAATGAACTCCCTATTGTCTGTGCGCACCCTCCCGGTGGTCTGCGCAAAGGCACGTTTCAGTTCTTCCACAAATTCCTGTGGGTCCTGGTCTTCCCCACACTGCAGATTGTAGGCCGCCTTGCGGGCCTCTTGGGGGTTCCTATGTACAGAAAAATGTTTTAACATGGCCACCCTGTAGGGGGATCATCTTGAGTGGTTCTGATCCTCCAGCCCCGCAAAGAAGCTGGAGTACTCTGGGGAAAATGTCCATTTGACATATTGGATGCAAATCTGGCTATCTTTCAGATGTACCCATCATTTGCTCATATAACTCAAGGTGCTCCCAGACTGAATACATGGCATTTTTGTGATAGGGAGTTATGATGCTCTTAATGGCCTTGATCTGTTTCAGGGGATCTTTTAGTAGAGCCCTTTTAATTTTGTTGGCCTTTTTGTTCTTAGTCACCCGTGTCCACTCATCCTCTGATTCAGAGGCACTGCTATAGGAGGTGGCTATCTGATCCTCTAGGCATTCCCTGATTCTGCAAGCTTGAGAATGGATGGCAGAATGTGGGGGGTCTAGTTTCCTGATGTCTGTGGCACTCAGAAGAGTCTTCTATGCTCCAAGGATTGGCTGAGTACCCCCCTGCACTGCCCTAGCTGGAAAGAGGTCTTTAAGATACTCTTTGTGGGCCTGCTTTCCTGCAGTTACCATCCAAATTTGACAGACTGATCCTTTGGTAGGCAGTATTTTTGAGGATCCAATTCCCTGATTCTCCCCTCACAGGAGTCTTCCTGATCAGAGAGGCTAGCCCTAACATTTGGGAATCTGTACAGAGACGCCCGCCCATCCCTTTCTGGAAGGTGCTGATCTGTCAGTCCCATGTTGCCAATTCTGCTGAAGTCTACCATCCCTGTGGCCCTTGGTTCATATGAGCCAGTGGACATGAAGGCGGCAGAGTCCATGGTACTGAAGGGGTTAAAGCCCCTGATTGCAGGGGGCTGGATGTCATGCTCAGGGGTTTCTCTGTCCCATCCTACTTCTTCTCTTTCAGCCCCTAATACCTGGTGACATGCCAAAATCTGACTATTTTCCTCCTCTATTAAGGCCTTACTGGTCTCAATGATTTGCTCTTGCATGGCTATATGTTTATGGAGCCTATCATTATTTTCACAGAGAGCCTCATTGTCTCTCTGTGTTTGCTGCCTAGATTGGAAATACTGGGCCAATTGTTGCTGCAGGCGACTCACCTCCTGAGTTTTATCATTATTGGTCTGGGTGTTCTTTTCCAGAGCATCCTCCACACTCCTATTGCACATTACATGGATGTCATAGAGCACATTTCAGCGCTACACCACATTGCACCCACCCATCACAATGCAACTCAGTTGAAGACAGATAGATGATGTGACACTAACCACTTCAATTTATCTGTGATCCTCTATGACCACAGCAGGTAGACTCTGCAAAAGGGCTCTTAATTCTAAGGTGAAATCCATGTAAAGCTTAGCAAGTAAGAGAGATTCTGCACTGTAGATGGATGGGGGCCATCAGGATCCTACTCTCATGGCGGTTAACATCTAACAGAATTGAAATTACTATTGCTAATGCTGCTTACATTCTGTTTTAGCAGAGGAACATATACGTGTCAATCAGAGGATAGACACCTTTGCCACTGTACTGAACATGCAAGCTACAGATGCAGACAAGCAGTTCCAATCTATCAAGGTCTAGTCCTACAGCTGAGCAAGAGGAATACAGGCTAAATGAGTTGCATCACTGGGATACAGATCATTTCAATGAAGATGCAGGCTCTGCTTTTCATACATTTGATGCCACTAGGTATAAGGTGGAAGCAAAGGGCGAGCTGTGCATGGCAGCCATCCCCCAGGGCCTCACACCATTGGCTACTGGCATGGGAAGATGCAATCACACTTTCTAGACGTTGGCTATAAAAGAATGAGCATGTTTAAAATGTGCAGGCTCAAATAGGCTAGAAATGATCATTGGTTGAACACGTGATTACGTTCAATAGACATTTTGTAGCTACATGATTGACGTGTTATGGGCAATGCACAATGAGGACAATTACTCCACCTTGGTGATTTATAACAATTAAGCCACCCTGTCCTCTTCTGGGACTTTTTGTGTCATATGCCTTGCAACAGTTAAATTGTGTTGAAGACTGTGTTATAGTTCACCTGTCACTCACACCTCTAATAGATGTTTTTCACCATGTTATTTACATGACCTTGAGTTGTGTCAGGCCACCTCAACAGTCATCCAGCCACTAAACTGTGGGATTCACTATTTCATATGATTACGAGGGATGCCCTCCATGAATATGGTGGCGCTATGTGATGTGTGATTCCACACTCCTTCAAAACCTTTGTCTGGCTGCAGAAATACCTTCATCTGTGGCATTTCGTTATTGTCCTCATCCTAATTCAACTCTTCATTTGACGAAAGAGGGTAGTCCATGATGGATTCCAATATTGTGCAGCATCCAATGGTAATGCAACATACTTTTAATAAAGTGGATGTAAGCATCAGAACTGGGCCTTGATGAGGACACTAGTGCATTTAATGGTGCTTCTTGTCTTCTCCCGAGTTCAGCCATATCTTGAAGTGGGAAAATCGGAAAACACCTTCCCCCCAATCTCATCCAAACCATGGCCCAGGACATCAAGACCCAAGCACCCCCCACAAGAGGAGTTCGACCCTTTCACTTCATCACCAGACGGACACGTCTGGGAACCGCAGACGTCAGCCTCATGGACCAACTCGATTAGACAACAGCCACAAACGCCATCATCGTTAGAGATGCCATGACGACATAGCCAACAGACAAGAACACACGTGCCACCATGCACACTGGTCACTCACATACCAACCCACACGAAGAACATGCTCAGTGCTATGACGCAGAGGACCGATACACCCACAGACATGCATCGTTGTTATTTTCCACGTAGGCCTCATACCGCACCGCAGAGATGCAAGATGCCTGAAGAGCTTGTGTATATATGCTTGCAGATGCTTTCTCGCTACCTATCCCTGTGAAGACGTCACCCTATATATCTACTGCTGCTTGTGACGCTCTGTCGCTCCTCATGACCCCAATATTATGGATTACGTACCGCCACCCAGAAACTAGGCCAAGGTAGGCCACAAAGCAAGAGTCTCCAGGCAGTAGCCGCTCAGACGAAAATCCTCTCAGACGAAAATGCAAAGTGCTGATCACGCAGAACGAGCCCCACCGAGAGCTCACAGCCAAGGCTGCAATGTTGCCATTTACATGCCGCGCTCCCTGTATCCAAGTTTAAACCTGCCGACACCGAATGCTCCTCAGAGCCGAAATACAAATCAAATGCTCATAATTCTGCTCCAGCCACGGTCTCTCCACATGTGACCAAGCCGAGCTAACAAGATGCCAAACTTACGAGACAGAAAGTCGCCGGGGTCCCACGTCTTGGGACGCGATTTGCAACAACGAAGCAACAAGTTGAACACTTACAGCGATGGGAAAGACATACACATCAGCCACTAGCCATACCTGCACATTGTCCACCACTAACACATAGTTGCACATTGTTGCCAGCACCAGGTACACCATGAGCTGGGAACAGCTATGGTCCCATGCTTGGGGGCTCGTGGGTGATCCAATCAGAATACGATGGGCTCATTGACGCAATTTTAGCTAGCCAATCACCAAGAGTCCCCTTGTAACCAATTTGGTGTAGCAACTGTTAGGGACCACCCAAGTGTACCAACTGACCTGTCCTTATCCAATAATCCTTTCTTCTATAGGTAACTATACTGACCTTAACACTCGGGGAGCCAACCCAAAGTGGCGTTAGGTTTTGGGACAGTTTTCCCAGGTGACGCAAATAGCACGTCATACTACAGTAAAAAGGGCCTGCAAGCCCTACGAAGGCTGAGAGTCTCTCTGCATGCATACGGGCTGAGAATAATCCCTGCCGTTACTATAATAAACAGCAGTAACTACAGTAAAGCATATACAGTTACCACAACACTATTCAGCTCAAGCAGCAGAGCTAGTGGCCCTGATTTTGGTGCTAAAGGAAAGCTATGACAAAAGGGTAACAATATATTCTGAGAGTGCATACGTTACATCAACAGTGCACTCAGGGTTAATTAAGTGGCAACGAAGAGGGTTCAGAAGAGCAGACGGCACCCCGGTGCAGCATGCTCTACTACTTGCTGAACTAATCAAAGTAATTGAAGACCCTAGTGAAATAGCCCTGGTAAAGTGTCAGGCCCATACAATCGGGGATGATCCAATTTCAAAGGGCACCACAACAGCAGACACACATGGTAAATATGCTGCGTATTTTGGCGAGATTTGGACCCTCCCAGAAAAACAAAAAGATAAGGGGGGGACGGGGGCAGGACAGATTTTGATAAAGGATGGTTACACACACATCCCTGAAACCCAAATAATGGAACTACAGGCAGCAGCACCTATGGGAGAAAAAGAACTATGGGTCAAAAGGGGAAGCACCATGTCTCCCACAGATGCATTATTGCAACAGAATAATACAGGCAAAATAGTGATGCCCCTAGCCTTATTGAAAACAGCTTTGGCATAACTATACCACCCCGCACACACAGGAAAAGAGGTGATTGCAGCATGAATAAAAGAGGCGTGGTTCTGTCCCAAGCTAAATTCACACGTTGCAAACTTTATTAGCAATTGTCTCATTTGTCAACAATTTACGGCTGGTCACATGTGCAAGTGATCAAAGGTACTATACCCCGGCCAGAAGGGCCCTCTCTGCACCTACATATTGACTACATTGACATGATCAATGTATGTCAAGAATACAAATACATGATTGTAGTAGTATGTCCATTTTCAAGGTGGATTGAGGCCGGTCCATGCTCCCATGCAGACTCCTTCTGAGCAGTGAAGTTCCTGGTAAGGGAGGTGTTCCCGAGGAGGGGGGTATGCAAAGTGTTGCAGTCAGACAATGGCCCACACTTTGCCAATGAAATGTTCCAACACGTAACTGCCCTCCTTGGTCTAAAGCATAAATTTGCATGCGCGTACCACACACAAGCAAACAGCTTCTGTGAACGCCTACACGGCCTCCTAAAAGAAGAGATAGCAAAGATTCAGCAAACAACCAAAAAGAGTTGGCTTTACTGCCTCCCCTTGGCTATGTTTGAATTAAGGAATAGGCCATGGTCGGACAACCACCTCAGACCCCATGAGGTGGTGACTGGATGATAAATGCACCTTCCACTCACACCACCATCAAGAGCTATAACAGATTGCCATGTCTCACAAAACGTTTTTGGCAAAGAAATGTACAAATAAGTATCTTCCTTGGTTACTCTTGTCACCTTTATCTCTCAACAGATTGAATGAACGTGGGGAGGGTCGAAGAACACCCAACAAGAAGAAAAAGCAAATGAAGAAAAGGAACAAGCCGCACAGTGGACAGTAAAAGAGGGGGACAACGTTCTGTAAGGAACTTTAACCACCGGTGGAACAGCCCCCGGTTCAATGGGCCCCACCAGGTGGCAAAAACAGCTCCTAGAGCTGTAAAGCTGAGGGAGAAGAACGTTTGGTCCCACCTGCATGACATCATGCCCTACAAAGCACAGACGCCCCCTTGCGTCGACAGAAGGGCCAATGCACCAGCAACGACAACCAACGAGAACAGCGACACAGCACAGACACCAACCTCCCCTAAAGACATAAGTGAACAATCACCCATACCCCCCCATGATCACGAGATCCCAGACTAAAGCTAACACCACCCCAGCCAATCCCTAATAAAGAAATTGTCCAATAATACGCAAATTTACACCAGACTGTGTAGATACGTGCATGTTCTATTACAACAAGTTCATTTTGATAATAGAGCAATATTTCCCACATCTCCACAAGCATTTACCAGCCTTAAGCGATATGATGCTAAGGAAAGCGTGGGGACAGCTTTTTGCCTGGGCTTTAAACGATTATATGATAGGGAGAGCTTTTAAAAACACTAACAAAATAACACATATTTTGAGAAATGTTCAGGCGGGCATCTATATCATCAAAAGTAAAGGAGCTGCAGGACCGCAGCAAAGGTAAGAGAACTATGCCAGTGATATTAGCAATGTAATAAAGATGATAGCAATATTTTTCAACACTGGCCTACTTGCTGCCACTGTCTGGCAAGCACACTATGCTTCCTATGTTATGGCATCACCTTCTACTAGCAGACCCCCCACCACGGCTGCAACAGGTATGGTGTCAGGTGATACAAATACCCCAAAAGGGAACAGGAAGAGGGATAAATGTAGTGCTTCTATTGATAACAACCGGATAAAGACATACCTTACAGAGTCCCCACACGTCTCAAATAACATGTGGTACCAGCACATGTCCAAAATTGGTAAGAGGACAACTAAGGACAACTCCTATGTTTGCTCATTGATCCCATACGCCATGAGTGCATCCAGAACATTTGTGGCGACTGAGGTACTTGCAATATCAGTGGAGTGCCTGCTATACCTGGCCCTGTTCCAAACAAGAGGACGATTCCAAGGGAGACTAGCAACGCTGAAATGGAAATCAAGGGACATTTACCCATATGAAAATAACTTCATCAAAACTCTACCCATGTATGACAACTACTGGCAGCATACACAAGGGCTCCAATATGTGACGGATGGACCTAATAAAGGAGAAACAAAGGAAGTAACATTACAACACTACCTACCATGTGAATGGCGCGCAAGAGAAGTTCCTGGGATACCACAGTGCTGGGAAAGACCACTGATATTAATATATGGAAAGGTATACTCGAAAGAAGGATGGGTAGATGGGGTTGTGGGAAGCAATATGGTAACATTGACAAAGGCAACAGTATTAACAGTAACTGAAGAGAACAATAAATGCTACAACGGATGGACAAGGAGCGCAGCACTAGTAACATGGCTAGAGAAGGACGAGGAACCAATAGCAATACTTCCACTAACTGCACCTACACTATGTTATCAACAAGATGGGAATGTCGATGTTGGAAGAAACAGCAACTGCAAAAGAACAATAATGAAAGCTGAGGGGGTGCCGGTACAGCAGTTCTGATGAACCACGATTGGGCATGCGGAGAAAAAGCATACCACAGCTTGCCACATCATGGAATGGAATATGCACTATGGTACACATCAATGTACCATCCCTGGTAGTACCGCAGTAACATGTCAACATGGGGAACTTCCCTAAAATGGACGAGGGGAACAAAAGGAAGAAAAGATCAGTGAAGATAGGAGGAGGAAGGAAAAGGAACAACACGGCAAGCCTGTTGAGAATAAAGAGGCAAGGAGAACCACTGACGGGAAACTACCTGTGGGGAAGATCAGAAACAGCTCTTAGTGACATCCCAGCAGAACTCAGACTATTCAGCAGAGCAGCAATGTTCTTCTCCTCCATAAGACAAAAATTACAATTGAATAGGTACAAAGAAGAGTGCTCTAATGAAAACACACTGTTTCACCCCTTATTACCCTCTGCATTAAAGGAGAAAAAGAAAGAAACTCACTTTTTTTGTTGTTTGGAGAAAATAATAGTTTGTTTATCTATGCAGTTGTAAAAATCAACATAGAGTGAACAGTTCTCCAAACAACATAACATCACACGGTTTAATGAAACCAACCGTACAGGCTTATAGGATATATTTACAAACACATGGGGTCACATAGTTTGACACAACAGTCGTGTAAGTAATACAAACTCAATCAAAATACATAGTTTGTTATGGTGATTCATATACTTCAGTATAAAACAACACAATTAGACAAAGTAAGCACCCTGAACAACAGTGCATTGTCACTGTCCACTACCAATTGTCAATTCACGAACCCCTTTTTTTGTCTGTTGTTGCTTACTTTGTCTAATTGTGTTGTTACAACTGCATAGATAAACAAACTATTATTTTCTCCAAACAACAAAAAAAGTGAGTTTCATGATGTGGCAATTGTAATTTTTGTCTTAAAGTAACCCTCCTGGGTAGAATAGGTCCATAACCAGGAGCCCATTTTTTTAATCTTCTCCTCCATAATACATAGGCATATGCAAATGCAAAGTGGCTCCAGATTACTAGATGGGAACTAATGATGACAATCAACTCCACCGTCAATGGATTCAACGCAATAAAGGAAGAACTGAGGGCAGTACAAATGGTGGCACTCCAGAACAGATGTGCTGGATCTCCTAACAGCAATGGAAGGAGGAGTTTGTGTGAAAATTTGGAGCCCGTGTTGCACATTCATCCCTGCCAACGACGCAGACAATGGCACACTTTCTGAGGCAGTATCACAACTTGCCAAGATGCACACCAAGATAGAAGAAGAAGCAAAGGAGTGAAGAAATATGGTAGCTGGTTTTCCTACTTGTGGTCATGGATGCCATCGTGGCTGCCAGGTGGTCTTAAAATGATAGCAGGATGCATAATATTGGGAATGGCCGCCCTGTTAGGAATAAGGTTATGGAAAGCAAGGTCAGCTCACACTACTAATGAAATGATGGAAATGATCGGCATCTATGCCCTAATGCCAGCTGAAGACGACAAACACACAGACATCATCATAAAGAAACAAGAACGGTTACGCCAGCAGATAATGGAAGCAGACTTATATCCACCATCAGTGAAGGTAGTGAACTCAAGGAACCCCAAGAATTATGTTGGAAAGTGGATCTATTGCAAGCCTGGTGGTGGATGCATATACATGTACTGGTCATTTGAAGATCACGTGAACCAGTACAGACACCTGGCAGGAAAAACAAAAGTATGGAGAGTACGCGGAGACAAGAGAGTGGATAATTTTGTGGTCGACATGTCGACCAGAGGGGGGACTGAATTGGTAAAATGGGAAAACCCCCTCCCCCATTCTCATCCAAACCATGGCCCAGGACATCAAGACTCAAGTACCCCCCGCGAGTGGAGTCCGACCCCTTCACTTCATCACCAGACAGACAGGTCCCCTGTATCCGTGGCCCACACGCCCAGGGAGCGTGCCCACTACCACGTCCGGGAACCGCAGACGTCAGCCTCATGGACCAACTCGATTAGACAACAGCCACAAACGCCATCATCATTAGAGATGCAATGACGACATAGCTAACAGACACGAACACACGTGCCACCATGCACACTGGTTACTCACATACCAACCCACACAAAGAACATACTCAGTGCTATGACGCAGAGGACCGATACACCCACAGACATGCATCATTGTTATTTTCCACATAGGCCTCCTACAGCACCGCAGGAACGCAAGATGCCTGAAGAGCTTGTGTATATATGCTTGCAGATGCTTTCTCGCTGCCTATTCCCTGTGAAGACGTCACCCTATATATCTATTGCTGCTTGTGACGCTCTGTCGCCCCTCATGACCCCCATATTACGGATTACGTACTGCCACCCAGAAACTAGGCCAAGCTAGGCCGCAAAGCAAGAGTCTTCAGGTAGTAGCCGCTCAGACAAAAATCCTCTCAGATGAAAATGCAAAGCGCTGATCATGCAGAACGAGCCTCACCAAGAGCTCACAGCCAAGGCCGCAATGTTGCCATTTACATGCCGCGCTCCCCATGCCACGGTTACACCTGCAAACGCTGAATGCTCCTCAGAGCCGAAATCCAAATAAAATGCTCATAATTCTGCTCCAGCCACGGTCTCTCCACACGTGACCAAGCCGAGCTGACAAGATGCCAAACTTATGAGATAGAAAGTCACTGTGGTCCCACGTCTTGGGACATGATTTGCAACAGCGAAACAACATATTGGACACTTACAGCTTTGGGAAAGACATGCACATCAGCCACTAGCCAGACCTGTCCATTGTCCCCCACTAACACATAGTTGCACATTGTTGCCAGCAGCAGGTACACCGCGAGCTGTGAACAGCGATTGTCCCAGGCTTGGGTGAATCAATCAGAATACGAGGGGCTCATCACTGACGCCTTTTTAGCTAGCCAATCACCAAGTGTCTGCTTGTAACCAATTTGGTGTAGCAACTGTTAGGGACAATCTAAGTGTGTCACCTGACCTGTCGTTATCCAATAATCCTTTCTTCTATAGGTAACTATACTGACCCTACCACTCGGGGAGCCAACCCAAAGTTAGGTTTTGGGACAGTTTTCCCAGGTGACGCAAGTAGCATGTCATACTACAGTAAAAAGGGCCTGTGAGCCCCACGAAGGCTGAGAGTCTCTCAGGATGCATACGGGCTGAGAATAATCCCTGCTGTTACTATAATAAACAGCAGTAACTACCTTGCTCTTGTGTGTGCCTCATACTCCTTTTGTGACGCGGGAGGAGTTGGGGCCTCTCCATCCCAGGAGGTCCACGGACGGCTCTGCCGGCCCCCGGGAAATCACCCCGACAATCTTCACCCCTGCCGCCTTTGCGTTTGCTACAGTTATTAGGCTCAGAACCCAGGAGGACAGACATAAGACAATAGGTGGACCACACAACACGCATAAATCAATGTTGCAAGTTGTGTTTTGCACCAAGTGCATTGGCCATATGACTTGCAACAGCTGTGACACTGTGACTGATTTGTCTCAGCAGGCATGGAGGTGTAGGAATATTGCTTTGCAAACAGGAATTTCAAATCCACATCGATATGTACTTGTATTTATTTGTGTTTCTATAGCAACTCCAGTTAAGGTGCTTTACAATAATTAATTAATTGGTACATCAGATGATATGATGAAAAGAAAACAGCAAATAAAAAGAGGATACAACAGAAAGAAATAGAACAGGAGAATACCAATAAAGGAAGCAATGTATTGTTGAATCATAGCACAGTAAGAAAATTAAGGGTCTGGCGACATGAAAAAAATAACAATAGCCCCAAACCGCAGTCAACAAAATTAAAGGGGTACCATTTTTAAAGTCTAAAAGAGTCTAAAAGGCTGTCCGTATTGACAAATGACATCAGTCAGCGACCTGGGAGCAACTCCGGATGAAAAATTAATCGTAAGATGACAGCAATGAACAACAAAACAGGTTCTGCTGATCAGCCCCATCGATGAGAAGGAGAAGGACATCCACACAGCCAGGGACAGGGTGGATGACACTAGTCCAAGACGCCAAACTGGGGCCCAAGTGCAGCTTCTCCGGGTCCATTCCCATTCGACATTCCCGTCCAGCAGCAGCACCCAGCAACACCACGCTAAACGCCAAATGGTCATCAGTGACAACTCCTACAGTCACCACTAGCAGGGGCACCAGCAACAAGAAAAACAACTCTGCAGGAGCAGGAAATCCATACCAGCCACTCAGGTCAACCAGCAGGATCCTTTAGGTGCACCCTTGATCTGCCTACACACCCCTTCACAGTAGAGCTCCATCACATCGACCTCCAGGCTAAAGTTTTCGTCATCAGCCTGCCAACCTGTCACTGCGCCACTTCCACCACTGATTGGCAAAGGTCAGGTACATAGTTTGCACCAGCTCCACATATGAAACATCCATCCCAACCACTGTTTGCACCACAAGCTTTCCAAGTGCTGCTTGATGCCAGCACTCATGTGTGCATGCTAGATATGTACATGAGTGGGGAATCAAAATGGTGGGTGTTGGCATTCCAAATCCTTTCCAGAAATGCAGTTAATCTCCCCTCTTCATGCAGACCACACAGGCACGATGTAGGCCCTCATGATTCATCAGTAAATGTGCAGAAATACACAGTGAGCCTCATTACGAGTTTGGCGGTAGCCGTGCCCTTATTAAGGGCACGGCTACCGCCAAACTCGCTACCGGCCCCGGCACCCGCGAATGGGCCATTACCGGCCCATTACGAGATGAATGGGGCGGTAATTGCCCATTCGCGGGTGCCGGTATGGCTGGCCTCCCGATCCCCATTCTGCCCAGTAGGGCAGGTTGGGGGTCAGGAGCATGGTTGCAACGGCACCTGGTCAGACAATGCGTGCAGTCCGGCACCAGCAAGCAGAACTCGTAATGTGACAGAGAGGTAACAACGGTGCCGGTAGCACTACCGGCGCTGTTGTTGCCTTCCCGACACATTCGTAATGAGGCCCAGTATCTCTTTAATAATGAGGCTGAAGGACCACTTTGAGTATGTGGCATTGGGGGTCATTCTGAGTATGGAGATAACCATGCTGCTACCGGGTACCAGGTCTGGGTTCCTTGAATGAGGAATTACCGGTCCATTCCGACCTTGGAGGGCCCGGTAATTCCTCATTCAAGGAACCCATCCCCATTCCAATTCGAGCCCCCATAAGGCTCAATGGGAATGGGGAGGATGCTAACAACGGGTCCATTAATAACGGGCCTGTTGTTAGCTCCCTGGTCTGCTAGCGGGACCCACTAAGGACGCCTGATTTTACCAGGCGTCCTTAGCGGGTTCCCGCAAGCAGACTCGTAATGGGGCGGTAAGGGGTTGACGGCTCCGGCACCTTTACCGTCGCCGTTAACCCCTTACCGCCAAGGTCGTAATGATTTACTTTCATGTTGACAAGTGAAAGTGACCTGCCAATTGCAGAGCCCCAAATATTTTCTCTCACTTTGCATGATACAGGTCACAGGTCGCTTGATTAGGATCACTAAATAGAGTAGATGGGCACACCTTCTTATCTAGCTCCCAGGCACCATTTGACTATCACAAAATATCCGTGCAAGCAACACTCTCCGCATTCACTCCTGCAGCACTCATACACTGGTTACACAGACACAAACGTGCACACACACACGGGCAGAGACTGGATACACCTTCTCACTCCTCTATATACATACACACACACACACATGCAAAGCATAGACGGAATCAAGTGGATAAGGGAAAAAAAGCAGGAGCCCCACAACAATAAACTAATAAGCAGCGTCACATTCTTATTCACTCACCCAAGGTACACAAGGAAGCCAATGGATAGGAAGATTTAATAAAAGGGGACCCGAGTGCTTTAAGTGGGATTGGAAATCAAGGGGGGGAGGCTAGTTAGGGGGTGTGGCTTAAGGAAACACCCCCTAGCAGGAGCCTCCCCCCTTCGAATAAGGGCAGTGGGGGCAAAGGGGCAGGTAAAATTTAGAGCTGAGGCCTAGTGGAATTGTTACATTTGATGCGCCCAGCCCCTCCTTGTAAACAAAAGAAGCAAATGGGTGCACCAAAAGGTGTGACACCAGTGTGCCCCAGCCTGCATGCAGCAGGCAGCCCTTTCATTCAAGTTGCCCGGCCGCTTTAACCACGGCCTCCTTGAATTAAAGGTCTGTACTTGAAACAGGAGGAGGGCTGGAGGGTCCAGTCTCTCCTTTTGTCGGGGATGGGCCCCAGCAGGGCCCCGGCTCGGGAACCATTTCTGGAGACTGCCGGGCCTGGCAGCGGCTGGCCCCAGCCCACTTATAGCCCCGGGGGACCCTCATGATCGGAATGGAAATAGGCAAACAACCATTTATTTACTGAGAATACCATGGTGGACCATAGTATATACCCTGGCAAGTAGGGATGGGAGGAGTAGATGAATGAAAGATTGGGTGAATGGAGCATGCAGGAGCTGCACATCGACAAACACACGTGAATAATTGCATACAAAAAGACGAGTCAAGCTGGCAATCTCACACATCCAGCATGCCAAGCAGACCGGAATAGGATACAGGCATGGCAAAAATGCAAAACATTACACGTTCGGCTTAAGCGCAATTGAGAAACAGACATTACATTTCCTTTGCTCAGAAAAACCATCAGAAAGTGCCTGGAAGATGACTGGTACCAATGGAAATGACATTCCATATGAAGAAGGACATCATCACCAACTGTATCACCCCATTACTTCGCAGAAAGAAATACTGAGGACGAAAATTTCGAAATTTCTATAGCGAATTTCAATGCAATTTCATGTGGGGGGTGGGTTAGGGTAATACATAATGTGAGGAGAGTATAGGGGGTGCTGTGTGGGGTCTCCCCTGCATCTAATTGCTTTGGAATGTGCAAAAAGAAAAGAAAACAAATTTATATTTTCGCATGAGATATCATAACTGGTGCTAGCTAAGAATCACTATCTAGTGTTGACCATAGTGATCACAAAGGGAGGACAAGGAGGTAGTTGTCTTTAGCTCTGTGCTGGTGTCAATACCTTTTGAAATGCGCACATCCTTCTGTCGAGAACATTCTTACCTGGTCCCTCTTTAGAACACCCCTGTCATAACCTCTGATTGCTTCCTTGCACACATTGCCAATCTAGGTAGAAAGTGCAAGCAGGAGCACACCAGTTAGCAATCTCACTCATCCAGTATGCCAAACAACCTGGAAGAATACACAGGCATGGCAATAAGATTTTTTGTCTGGCATGGAAAAACAATAATGGGCCTGATTCATGGAATTATTTGCGCAGTAAATAGGGACTTTGCGTGCAAAACTGCATGCAAATTCCTGTTTGTCAATTCATGGAATCGATCGAGTGGCGACTTCAAGTAGGCTCGGCACGTCTCTGCAAACGGCCGAGTGCCATGCGCGAGACACCACACAGAGCATGGGTGTGGCTTGTGCAGAGGCAGGAAAGAGGGCAGAAGTAGGAAAATGAGGACGAACAAGGGAAAATGTCAGTGTTACAAGGGACGGGCCGCAGGCAGTCCATTACACGACCACTATTGTGCAGAATGATACATATTCATGCATCCAGCTGTACATCTTCCCGCAGGGGAAATGGCCACGCAAAGCCCTCATACAGTCCACCACCCAAAGGTAAGTATACAGACACTTGCACATAGGATTCACTGCGTGGAGGTAAGATCGGGTGTTGGATTTAGGGGTGCGTGTAAGCAGCCACGTTCTGATCCAACTCAGGGGGGCGCATATGCAGTATAGCGTGGAGCAGGAACAGTTTATGGGGGTTTGCATGCAGATTTTCAGAGCTTTAACCAAGTTATGATTAATCATACGCATGTTGTCAGGGTGCAGATAACAGTCACAGGAGCCCCACCCCCCGCAAGGTCCCTGAGTTGCAGGCCTGCTAGCAGGGGACCCCAGGCACTGTTTAAAGGGTGCATGTATTTGCGTCTGGGGGATCCCACAAAGGTAGCTGTTTCTGGCTGTTTCTTTGATTTGCGTAGGGGCTTGTTGGGGGCATTCAAGCCATGACCTGTGTATACGATTACTTCGTGCGATCAATTCCATGAAACAGTAGAGTACGCAGAAGTTGCACTCGGCGCACAGGCTTTGCGGGATCTCTGCATGCTGATCCATGAATCGTGAACATACACAGAATCACCATAAGCTAAGTGCATGGAACCTCAATGGTACCAATTGAAATTGCTCTCTATGTGCACAAGAAAACACAATCAAAAACCGAATTCTACAAAGGACATAAGCTAGCATAGCAGGTGCTAAGAATCGTTATGCAATGCAGTGCATAGAAATCACAAACGGAATGCCTATAGGCAGTGGGATTAAGCACCTTGTCAGTGACAGCATCATGTGAATAAAAGCATGCACCACATCTCTGGCCTGCATTCTTTCCTTGACACTGAATAAGGATTTGGCCAATGTGTCCCCCTGCGACTCTCATCATGTCCTTCTGGGTTTGTCCTCAAATGTGTTACCATGGCAACAATTCAGTCAAATCGACAAGACCAGTTACCATAAAAGGTGAAGGAGACATATCTCTTAACTGTGCCTCGTTCACCTTTATGATTGGAATAATTCTTGTTTTTTTAGAAGTGAGAGGGCTGATTAGGCTGTTTAAACATTACTCACCCATGTACCCCTGCAGGGTAAAATACATTTCATCACAGACCTCCCAATCAGAAAGGCACATGACAAAGCATAGTGCAGTCAGTCCCCCTGATCTGCAGTTCCTGCTAGTCAGTGGCATAGAGTAGGTTCAGAGGTCACAGGTGTCCTATTTGACAGCTGCAGTGACAGCACAATCATTGCAGTGTAGATTCTGCATTTAAGTTTGCATCTCTGTTTCAAAACCATAATCATTAAGCTAAATCATTACCTTGTGACATGATAATCTGTAAGTATAAGCCATACCTAGGGTTTAGTATGGTGCCTAACTCTCTGCATTGCAGTGAATGTGACAAAAGGCAGGTGCCTGCCACGTGACTTTCTAGGATTATGGGTAACTCTTTTCTGTCGAGAGCTATCCTGAGAGGCTGCTTCAAAGAGTCACCTCCATATCAAAGGTCCGCTTCGCACTAGGGAGCTGCACAACATTGAGCCTTTGGAGCTGCAGGCTTGTGTAGGGGGTGGGGTGGGCTGGGGTGGAGTTAAGCCAGTTTAGAGCAGTAGAGGACTTGAGGGACGGTATCCTTCATCGTGCTTTTCTGTGGGCTTCTCTTTCCTTTCTGTTCCCTCTGCATCTAGCAGAACAAGGCACTCTGGGTATTACATAAGGAAGTAAAGGTCACTTGTCTAAGGGACAGTGATTGAACCCCTTAAAGAAGGGTTGTATTCATCCAATTCCCTGTGCTTTTTACCTTTAAATGAGGTAGAATCTGTCTTTGATTCACTTTTGGACATTTAGCAACATCAGGAAGAATTCATGCTTTGGTTGCCATCTTTTCCAAAGCCTTCTGCCAGAGGTGGAAACAGGTGTGCCAAGGCAGAGAAACGCTCTACTTCTTACCAAGCCTCAGGTCACACTGGATGTGACTTTTCTGAAGACCAAGACCTGTCACTCTGCTAGTAAAACTCCAAAGTCTGGAAGAGCAAAGCCCCCTACAGGGGGATTTACAGCATCCAGAGAAGCCCGAGCAGCCACGTCTCCTGTTTTCTTCAATCAAAACACCTTGAGCTTAAATCCAACAGGGCTTTAGGATTTTCAACCCCTTTGAAGAGTAATGCCTTCCCTTCGGGCCGCATTACCATAAAAGGCAATGCAGCTATATCTCTTCAGCTGCGCCTGTTTTACATTTATGATTGGGATCTCTGTTGGCTTGTTGAAGTGTGAGGGCTGAGTAGGTAGGCTTCCAAATTTCCCAGTTTTGTGGCATCTTATCGTTTATAGATGAAGCCATATCAAGATCCCATGGATCTGTTTCATAGTAAAAACAGTGCATCAAAAGACCAGATTTGTGAGCTGTCCTTGACCTGTTGAATGTCCCATCAATAAATTTTGCGTGTCTGTGATCAAGTTTATGGACTGGAAATCTTCAGGAGGCCCACAGTACACACGATGGCACAGGGAATTTGAACGATGGGCAGAAGCAGAAACTAGTCTATAGATGGAAGGGACAAGCAGATTGGGGTCTGATGGGAGCGATAAATGCGCAGCCTGGAAGGCGGTGGTCTGGGACATGTTCCACCCATCAGATGACAAACCCTCTTGAGGACTATCTGTCTTTCTGCGCAGTACTTGACCCTGATTTAACCACAGTCGGGATAAAACCTGGCTAGCCCGGCCACTGCTATTGGAAGGAAGAATGCGAATGCCCATGATGCGCCCCCGATTGCAGCCCATGCACAATAAGAGACTGGAAAAGACGTAATGACTGACAAGTGAAGAAAGTTGTTTGTTTGTTAGTTTATTGTTTCTTTGTTACTGTCACTGCAAATATAAAAAAGTTTTTATTTGATCTGTGACATTTGATAAATGCAAGGTTGTACTTATGCAAATGGCAATACGTAGTGCTTGCTGCACTACGCACAACAGCCCTCTCTAAGTACTACCCTATTAACACTGCATATAAACACGGCCCAGCACCTGTCCTACCTCCTAGCAACGTGTAATAACCTGATCTGCTGCTATATTTATGCATTTACCTAACCTTTGTTAAACACTTACCACTATCATAAACAATGAACCTATCACCACTACTGGCATGCTAATGATTGTCCATCTATAAAATAGGTGTTTTTTGCTACTACATCGCCTATCTTTTCACCCAGTTGTTAGCAATACTTTTGACATTGTGGATCTGAATGCATCATTCGGCTTTAGATTATGCCGGCTACTTATGCTTAGATTGTATTGCATCCATTTTTAAAATAGCATCTGCTGCATTACACCTCTGTATACTGTATTATGCCCTCCAATATTAGTTGAACAGCTGTGAAATTTGAATAATCTATTTCATGAACTGCATACCAACCTACTTGTGATGTATGTACACATTTTGATACTATAAGTAATTGGGCCAAATACGCCACTAAACTGCAACCTAATTTTACTAAGTCAGTTGACCTTCACTCTAAACCACGTTACAATATGACTAATAGAATTATACTAATCACACTAGCAATGTTTCTCCTACAAGCTTACACTTCAAACTGCTTCACTACCCAACTTCAAGCAGACGTACCCATACTTACTATGGCTAACATTCTGACCGTACCTTGCTCCCTCATGGCAAGAAATCACAAACCCTGTGCTAGATTACCACGGATTCATGATATACCAACTAACCACCGATCTAACCACAGCCAACCTCCCAATAACAACCGTTCCAAAATGAACACTCTGCACTACCTAATTAAGGCATCCACCCAAGCTATACACAAACAGACCAGTGAAATGCCGCCCAAAATCAAACCCATAACATCTGTATGTACTAACACACAGACCCCAGACAAATCTTTGATCATTAAGACTGCATTGATAAATGCGAGATCCCTTGTGGCACATGCCTTAGAATTAGCAGACCTAATCTTCATGAATAACCTCGACATTCTAGCAGTCACCGAGACTTGGTTACACCCTGCAGCGGGACCAGCACTTTCGCTAGCAGTCCCTGAAAACTTCCAAATTATTAGAGCTGATAGATCTGATGCAAGAGGAGGCGGCATCGCCCTCATTGCTAAATCTCATCTAGCAATTAGGCTACTACCCTCACCTCTAATCTCATCTTTTGAAATCTTCACTACCAAAGTACCTATCTCCAACTCTAGTACCCTAACAATTTATCTAGTATACAGACCTCTAGGACCAATTGGTTCCTTCGAGGACGACATATCTTGTACTTTATCCAATAACACTAAAGAGACCTCACATGTACTCCTCCTGGGTGACTTTAACCTCGGCTTGAATGACCCAATGGACAAAGATGTCAAGGCAATCAACAACACGCTTTCAGAACAGGGACTCTCCCAAAAAGTGACCCAGCCAAGTGCCAAGGAAGGACCCTTGATTGGGTTGCCAACCTAAACTGCAAATTATACATTAATGACTCAATGTTACTACCATGGACTGACCACCACCTGATAACTTTCACCATTGCAATAAATAAACAGCCACAACCTATCTGAGCCATAGCCCCTCCTCAGTGCACAAGGAATACAAAAAATATCACTAGTGGCAGACTACTTCCTCACATCCTCCCTTCACTGAGCTTTCTCCCATCCTTAACTAAGAACGACATCTTAGTAGAAGTATACAACAACACCATGTCTAAAGCTTTAGAGCACGTTGCACCTCTCAAGTTACGCAAAAGTAAACTGCGGGCTCACCTGAATGCATGGTTCACACCACATTTAAAAGCCCTTAGACAGGAAAAGAGAAGACTGGAAGCCTTATGGCGCCACACTCCCACCGATGAAAACAAACCTACCTTAACAAAGTTTGCTGACAACTACAAAAAAGAAACATTACATACAAAGAAAGATCTGTATAATGACAGGATTTCCAAAGCTACTTCTAACACAAAGGAGCTATTTACTATCTTACGAGAAATGGAGGCTCCTATCCCCAAGTCAAAGATAAAATCTGGTGCACTAGTATACAGAATGCACTAGCTAACAAAATAGTACTCCTCAAAGAAAAGTAGCTCAGAACAAATCCTCATTACCTAAACAGATCATTCAAATTCCAATCTCTAAGGCCCCAACTAAAACACTCGACCGATTCAAATTCTCGAAAGTCTCCATCCTAGAAGTGGAGAAGATTATATCCTCGTTGATACCCTCAAGATGCCAGGGTGACATTTGCCCAGCACAAATAATTAAAGATGCAGCCAGAGGCCTAGCTCCATTCATTTCCAAACTCATTAATTAATCTTTCTCAACTAACACCGTCCCTAGAAATTTGAAAGAATCATGGGTATTACCCTTACTCAAAAAGCTAACATTAGACCCATCCATTCAAACTAATTATAGGCCCATTACGACCGTACCCTTCCTTTTGAAGATACTGGACAAAGTTGCGTATCTACAGATTCAGCAATATCTTGAAACCAACCTCCTTTTAGGCGCCCGTCGATCAGGTTTCAGACCATTACATGGACCTGGAACGGCGCTCATTGACTCAAAGACCCAAAACGAGGAACTAACGGACAAAAGGAAAACTGCCATGCTACTCCTCCTTGACCTGGCAGCCGCCTTTGACCTGGTGGATCATGAAGTCTTATGTAACACCTCGCCATGAGGGCTCTCTTCTCTAAGGACGCAGTAGCTTGGGTCCAATCTTTCCTCAACAAGAGAAACATGCAAGTCTTCTTCCCTTCAGACTCAGCAGACCCGATCTCCATAACATGTGGTGTACCACAAGGTTCTTGTGTCTCGCCTACCATGTACAACATCTTCACAAAGCCGTTGTTTGACAAATTGGATAATCTGGGTGTCTCCTACACTAATTATGCAGACAGCGTTCAAATCCTCAAACCCCTTTCAGGCAACTACCTCAGTGACACGGCTCTTGTGAACAAGATCTTTCTCCTCATTCAGGCATGGATGGCCAACGATGGCCTTTGCCTGAATGACGACAAGACTGAGTTATTGATCATGGGATCCTCGACCAACCTTAAAAAACTCACAGCCACTACTCCTCGTTTGATATTGATGACAACACCATCAAGGTGGTAAAAGAGGTCAAAACTCTTCGTTTTTACCTCAACTCCACCTTGACATTGACCAAACAAGTGAACTTGTTGGCATTGACACTGCATACACATGCAAGCTTATTAGGGCCTGTAGGCCATACTTATCCGCACCCATCTGCATTACACTAGCTAACGCCCTTCTATTATCAAGACTAGACTACTGTAACACGCTCTATCTGGGTGCCAATAATTATATCCTAAACAAGATTCAGACACTTCAGAAAATGCCTTAAGAACAGCCCTAAACATCCCAAACAAAGATCATATTTCTGAATACTGAAGACAAAATCACTGCTTAACTATTAAAGACTGAATCTCACTCAAAACAATATCTCTGAAATCCAAATGCCTGAACAACGCCGCCCCAATCTATCTCGCCAACGGCATTGTCAGGAAAACGTCCAATCGCCTGTCCAGGACCACCAATGCCTTCTGCCTAAATGTACCTCGCTTGAACCTAACTAAATCTGGAGACAGAAGCTTCCCAGTTTTGGCAGCTCAAACATGGAACTCACTCCCTCTTACACTCCGTACTAATCAAACTTACCCTAGCTTTAGACGCAACATACTGAAATGGCTGACAACCAATGATAATCTCTTGGGGTCCAAACCCTAAGAACATCGTACAACATAATGCCTGCTTCAACACCTACTGGTGAATAAATGACCAGTTGATTCATATTTCTGTAAGTTGATACACCTTGTAAGTATTGTATATTTCTGATTTCAATGTATATACACATGTTACCGTACCTGTACCATGTAGATTTTGTATATCATAATGTGAAACTTTGTTAAGATCATATGCGGTATCCTAAGCTTAACTTTGTCTTGTATTGCTTGCGCCCAGTTACCTACGGGTTGCGTGCGCCATACAAATAAATAAACAAACAAGCGAACAAACAAAAAAACAAAACAACCAATAAAAACATTTATAAATAAATAAATCAACAAATGTTGTGTGTGCGGTAATGTCCTGGCATTTCAAGGGGTCTAAGCCAGTTTTAAGTTTAATCTTTCATTTCGATGGCAATATTCAATGCACTCATATTGAAACATGAGAAACCCAAATTGGCAATGCCAACAGTAAGGGCTTTTGTGAAGGCATGGGAAAGCCACTGGTATTAACTGGCCATTGATGGTATCAGGTGCAGAATAGTGTGAGTAACTGGGCATCTGATAGCAGAGCCTGGCAATTGCCTAATACGTATACAGAACTCAACATGGTTAGCTTTGCCAATGCTTGCTTTAACAGGACATAAGTGAAGCTTACACAGAGTGCTTATAAATCGAGTTGCCGAAGGAAGACATTTAAGACATTTTTATCACACCAGTAGCAGGTTTACAACTCCAATTAAGTCATTAACTCTCAGAAGACTACTCTGAAAAAACACTGGAGGCACTTTCAGTTCAAAGTTTGATGGTAAGACTTGATTAAATAGAGCTCCAAGAGCTCCTGTGAGGAGGTGTTTTGGGCAGGGTGGGGCAGGAACAGGGTGGGAATAGCCATAGGGGTTAACATGTCCAAGGGCAGTCAATGGGTGGGCAATCTCTCATTTGCATATTTCAATTACTGTGCAAATTACAAGTTAGTGGAACATGGAGGATTTCTGTGAATGGTTAATGGCTTGTGGTTTTGAATATGCATGCCTCAATAATGGTACAGACCCATAACTGAATTTATGGGGGAAAGTAGATGTTAATCCAATCAGATCATGACTCCTGATAAGAAGAGGAAAAACCACTCTTTGTCACATGGCAAAACACATTGGACCAATACAATAAAGGCGAGACAAATTGAGAGTGTTAGTATCTGAAGAGAGCCTTTCATAAGCCCCATCCAATTAGAATATGCTGCATGAAATAGCATTCCTTCATTGGATATTATCAATTATTTAGGGTTTGGTAAATTAGGGAATTCCTAGGAAATCTGTAGGGAGCGTGTTCATCAGGGTAAGTGCGGATTTGAGGTTCTACCTTGGATGTAACTAATGTAAATGTATTAAGAACACTTTTACCAGTAGGAGTGTGGATTGCAGACGCCTTGCCCAAGCAAGTAACAGAAACGTTGCCTCAATCTGTTTATGTTCGTACCTGTCCAGTAACTTTAAAAGGCAAACCAAACATGAGTATGAGTATAACACCCAGTGCATTTACATACGTGTCACAAGAATTACTTACAATCCTTGTTATCAATTGAACGTCTTTTAGGGGAATCCTTTACCAGCTGTGCACTGAAGGAAATCTGAGCTGTAAGAGAATCCTGGTGGATGTATATTTAAAACTGTATTCCCCAAAATTCATGATTGCACAAGGCACATCATATTTTAAGTCCTGAGCTTAAACAGAGATCGTGTATGCCCATACTGGTCACATTGTGCACAATGTTTCACAATTTCCATGAATTTTTAGTCTTTTTCACATGTGGGAACCATTGTTTACTTAAACATTGAAACATGGAGTGCAGTTATACTCATTCAAAGTGTAATAGGGAGGAGGTGAGTTGTTGTCACTTCCCAAGCAATTTATGTCAATTTCCATCCAACATTGAGCAGATAAGGAGGGAAACTGCCTTAAGCAGACTCCCAGTGACAAGTAAAACAAAGTTTTGATTGATTTGATATGTCAAATTAATCTAATGACAGTGAAAATCTTTAAATGAATCAAGAGTTTGTGCAGTCCAAAATAAAAGCTTCAATCCTAAATCCAAACCTATGGAAAAACTAGCCCAACATGCCACACCCTCTATTTTATATACATGTCCAGATTAGAAACCAACACTGTATCTAAAGTACAAGCACCCTGAGAATACAAACGTTATATCTGAATCAAATATTTTTCTCTGATGCCAAGACTTGATGGTGTTAGAGAAAATTAAGTGAAATATATAAATATATCTCACGGCCTGCCGTAGCGGCCCTGTAGTTATGGTTAAGTTACTCAACACATAGGAAAATCACTTTTTGGGTGGCTTATGACTGCACTGGACGAATCCTCATAAATCTTTGCAAATAAAGTATATGGCCCTGCCAGACAGATTCCTCGAAGTATGGTCAGGTTTTGTCAAGGGGGGCAAAGTTATGTGGGGGTTCCAAAATGTGTGGTTTTTCCCATAGACACAATGAAAAAAAAACAATTTGGCTCATGCCTACTGCCCAAACTGCTTGACGGATTATCACTTAGTTTGTGCCAGGAGCAGCGGGTTGGTCCTGAAAGTGTGATTTTGTCCATTTGGTGTAAATCCGTACAGTAGTTTTCTTTTTTAAAACGACCAAAAAGTAGGTAAAACCAATTTGTGATATCTGGGTATGGTCCGCGGACTCACTTTTATGTTCTTTCTGGGGACGGGCCTATGATTGGCCCAGAAGACGGCGTGTTGTCCTCAGACATCAGACGTACCCACTGATAGGATGGTATAAAGCGTGAGGTGCATCATATTTTTGAAAACGCCCACCATGTTGGATCTGCAGACAGCCGCCGGACAGCACAGTGGGGGAAAAATCTGGAAAATACATTTTGGGTTCTGTGGTGGTGGAAAGAGGGGCTGGGAAGGGTCAGGGAGTGGAAACAAGATGATATGGGGCTATTTTTTGAAAAGGTAGGGCAGGTGTCATAGCTGTCTACGGACAACACAGTAGTTTGCGGACAGCACTGTGAAAGGGCAGCCTGGAAAATACATTTGGGTTATTTGATTGCTGAGAGAGGGTGTAGAAATGGTAGGGAAGTCTGTGGTCAATTCCGATGTCCACGGACATCATTTTGATTTTGGGGGTTCATTGTGGGTTTTATTACTTGTCGTTGTATGGTACATACTTCTTACACAGTTATTTGTATTGTGGTGGTTGAGGCCATTGGCCAGATTCTGGGGGGCATGGCTGCAGGTCATGGCCCCAAGAATATGTCTACTGGCCAAAACCGTCACAGCAGTTTGTTTGTTTGTTTGTTTGTTTATTTATTTAGTAATGCGCACCAAACCCGTTGGTAGCTGGGCGCGGCCAGAAAGAATACTTTAAGCTTAGTTGCAACAAGGAATATGTACAATACAAGACATAATGATTGCAGTAATAGTTACAGGTAAGACAATGGTGAAGGTATAGGTACAGGTAATGTCTAACAAGGAGTTTCTTAGGAGTATAGGAGGTAAGTAGACATTATGTGTCAACAGACCAGAGCCAGGTTAGTGCCTTACTTCTGAAGCTAGTGTAGGATTGGTTTATTCTAAGGTTCAGTGGAAGGGCATTCCAATATTGTGCAGCTTTAACTGGGAAACTGCTCCCTCCAGCTTTGGTGCACTTAAACCTAGGTATCTCTAGACAGGGGGAGTTTGTAACTCTAGTCGGTCGCAAGGAAATTTTTCTATTCATTCTGTTCGCTAGATATGGAGGTGCTGCATCGTTTAGGCATTTGTGGGTAAGTGAGGTGGTGTTTAGTAGTATTCTGTCACTAATTTTTAGCCAGTCATGGTCTCTTCTGGAATTTGAGATGTGCTCTCTGTTAGATATGTTCAAAGCTGTTCTCAGAGCATTATTTTGCAGTATCTGCAGTTTATTGAGGATGTAATTGTTAGCTCCTAAATAACGTATGTTGCAGTAATCAAGCTTAGATAATATAAGGGCATTGGCCAGGGTGATACAACTCGCTTCAGATAGATACGGTTGACATGCTCGAATGAGTTTGCCTGTGTAGGCGGTTGAGGAAGCTAACAAGTTCACCTGCTTCCTTAAGGTTAAGGTAGAGTCCAAATAGAATACCAGAGTTTTTACCTCATTTACTGTTTTAATTGTATTTCTATCTATGTTAAATGAAGCGTAGTTGGGGGTTAGTTTATTTAAATTAGCTTTGGAACCGAGGATCATGATTTCAGTTTTCTCATCATTCAAGCAAAGGCCATAGGAGGCCATCCATGCTTCAATGAGAGTGTATATTTCGTTTACCAAGGCCATATCGTTGTCGAAATTGCCCGAAAGGGGGATGAGGATCTGGGTCTCATCTGCGTAATTTGAGTAGGTGACACCCAGTCTGTCCAAATTGTCAAATAGGGGCTTGGTAAAGATATTATACATGGTAGGTGAAACGCAGGATCCTTGTGGGACGCCACATGTCGTATGAATTGGGTCCGCTGTGTCAGAAGGGGAGAATACTCGCATGGTTCTATTTGAAAGAAATGATTGGACCCAGGCTATGGCATCACTTGAGAAGTGGGCTGCTATAGCTAAGTGTTTGCATAGCACTGTATGGTCCACTAAATCGAAAGCGGCCGACAGGTCCAGGAGCAATAACATTGCCATTTTTCCCTTGTCTTTTAGCTCATCTATCTGTGTTTTAAGGTCAATCAGTGCTGTCTCAGTGCTGTGTTGGGGTCTGAAAACTGATTGTCAAGACCCTAAGAGGTGATTTGCTTCGAGGTAGCCCTGAATCTGAAGGTATGGTACCCAGTCTATTATTTTAAGGAGAAATGGGACCGCTGTAATAGATCGGTAATTTGTGGGATAGCAGGGTCCAATGTCTTTTTCTTCAGTAGAGGAAGAACCCAGGATTCTTTTAAACTCTCAGGGACACAATTTGTTTTAAAGGATGCGTTTATGAGTTTGGTTATAAATAGTGCTAGGTATCTGGCTGCATCTTTAACTATTTGGGCAGGGCAGTTGTCACCGTTGCAATTAGACTGCTTCAGGGACAATATAACGTTCTCTGTTTCCAAAATCGACACCTTTGTGAAGCTGAAAGGAGTTGACAGGTTTGGGGTTATGGGCGGTAGGGTGGTAGAATTCGTAGTTGGTATCAGTGAGGCTTTCTTTATGTTAATTTTGGTTTGGAGGGAGACCAGTTTATTAGTAAGTGCATTTTGAATATCCGTGCACCACTGTTTCTTTCGGGGTGTTGTCTGCAGGGGGTATGGGGGATTCTCGCTCTCGGAGGATCAGCAATTCTTTTGTTGAACACATTTCTTTTAGTATTAATTATTTATTTCTTATATTTTTTGGCTAGTTGATTTAGTTGTGTTTTATTATCCTCAGAAGGGGCATGCCGCCAAATAGATTGCAGCTTTCTTTTTTTTAAGTCTTACCTCTTTGAGTTGGGGAGTAAACCAGGTATTCAGATGCGCCTTAGGTTTGCATTTACAGAGTTTAGCTGGCGCGATGGTGTTCAGGGCTTTAGTCATGGTGTTGTTATAGACCTCGACTAAGAGGTTAGGGTCAACGTTCATTGGAGTAGAGTCAAGAGAGGGCCGGAGCAATGGCAATAATTTGTCGACTGTGATATTTATTTTGCATTTCATATATAACGGAGGTGCCATGGTCATGGCTTTGGGCATTGATTTGTCTAATGTTAGGGTGAAGTATATCACATAATGGTCTGTCTAAGGTTGCTGGGTTATGTTCAGAATAGTAGATGAGCAGTTTAAGTCAGCTACCCAGTCAAGGGTTCTACCTTTGAGATGGGTGGGAGCGTGAATTTTTTGGGTAAAGCCGTGCTCGGCTAATATGGCTGCTATGGAATGTGCATGTTTATCCTCTGGATCATTAAAGCCTAAATTGAAGTCACCTAGCACTAGTATCTGCAATGACTCTTTAGTGTTGTTAGAAAGCAAATTCGACAGATCATCTTCGAATGTGCCAATAGGTCCTGTAGGTCTGTACAGTAAATGGAGAGTTAGGGTTCGGTTGTTAGAGAGAGGTAGCTTGGCTGTAAGTAGTTCACAAGATTTAAAGGGTTGAATGGTACTGAGTCTTAATTCGAGGCTTGTTTTGGATATAATAGCCATGCCGCCCCCTTTCACATTAGGTCTATCCATTATTAGGATATGAAAGTTGTCTGGGATGGCAAGCATAAGAGCTGGGCCAGCTGCATCATGGAGCCATGATTCAGTGATAGCCAAGAAGTCAAGGTTGTCAGAGGCTAGTAAGTCAGCTATTCCTGCGGCGTGTGCCACTAGGGACCTTGAGTTAATTAGGGCTCCTGTAATGGTCTTGGTTTTTACACTTGTGGTGTAGTCATCTGAGATGGGGCAAGATGCTTTTGTACCATGATAGATGGTAGATGGCGAGCGGTTGTAAAAGTAGGGCTTGTGGGTGGGGCCTGATGATAGGTTGGTGTCTGGGTCCTTAATATGTCTATTTGTGCTATTCACTTTATTAGCTCTATGCTCATATATGCTAGGTAATCTAGCACACAGTCTAAGGTTTCTGTATAACAGAGGACATGGTGATACTTTACTTGGTCACATGGTTAAGAAGGATGTAACGAGTTGAGATATGAAGAGCAGGTTATTCCAAAAATACATTATGCTATTTGCTAGTGGACTAGGGTTAGGGCTAGCCTGAGTTTAATAGGTAAGCCCAAGATTAAGTATTGTGACGGTCAAGTTGGCACAATGCAATGAATCACTGTGGCTCCAGAGTCAAGTCTAACGTCAGGGAATAGGCTTAAATTACACAACAGGTAAAAAGAATGGCAAAATATTCTAATGGCCTAGTCCAATACATGCATATACAGATATCCTAGTGGCTAATATCATGCAAATGGCATATTCAGAGGCAATCTGGATGGCTAAGTAAACTGCTAGGCTACTTCAATACATACAGATATCCAAATAGTTGATAGCACGCAGTTAACAGAGCAGAGTAAGCGGGAAAGTTGGTGCAGTAATATGTGTATAGTAATTATAGGTAATGTAGTAGGAGTATAGCCAGAATCACCATAGTAGTAATATGTATATATTAACTATAGGTAATGTAGTGGGAGTAGAAAGTGTTTGGAATACGGATGAATGATGTAATTGAACTGTATATGGTAGTTATGACCGTAGTACAATTGAGGATAGTGCTCAGAAAACATGTATTTCATTATAATTGCTATGGTTAGTTTTATAGGGGGTCATTACAAGCTCGGCGGTAAGGGGTTAACGGCGCTGGTAATGGTGCCGGCGCCGTTAACGCCTTGCTGGCTTATTACGAGTATGCTTGCGGGATCCGCAAAGGGTGCCTGGTAAAACCAGGCGTCCTTAGTGGGTCCCGCTAGCAGACCAGGGAGCTAACAACAGGTCCGTTATTAATGGACCCGTTGTTAGCTCCCTCCCCATTCCCATTGAGCCTTATGGGGGCTTGAATGGGAATGGGGATGGGTTCCCTGAACGGGGAAATACTGGGTCCTCCAAGGTTGGAATGGCCCAGTATTTCCCCATTCAGGGAACCCAGACCCGGTATGCGGTATGCGGTAGCCATGGCACTAATAGTGCCATGGCTACCTCCATACTCGTAATGACCCCCATAGTGTTATGAAGCTGGAATCTCTGCTTTATTTTCTGTGGGAAAAAAAACTGTACACTTTGTTATCAGGATAGTTTACAAGCTCTAGTTGTATACAATTGTACATATCCATTTTTTTTTACCCTCATCAACAGTACATTCTAAGTACAATGTTATGTACAACATTAGTGTATGACACACTGCTGATGTCTTGACATTAAATAATCATTGGATAATTGGGAGAAAAAAACATAATGGATAAAAAAAAGATTACAGTTACCTGAGTGTAAGGGTGATAGTATGCTTGTTTAAAATATGTTGTGATTAAAGGAATGCTTGAAGTAGTGAGATAACTGTTGGCGTATTCTTATAACATTAGAGGTTAGATGATGTTTTGTCGTGTAAGAACTGAGATGGCGTATTCGAGGAGTTTTGGAATGAAGGTTATTTTTCAAGTAGTTAGATACGTGTTGGGGTATTCTAACTAGATTGACTTTGAAAAGTACTATTGTAGTGTTATGGATGTAGTTAGATACCTCTTGTTGTATTCCAACTGTTAATTGTGCTATACTTTAGTGACTAAATTTGGGTTGAAGGAATATTAAGTAGGTATTTGTTAAATTTGCTGGTAACCTATGTTTTGGAGTAAAAGTGGTATTGTTACATCCAAACCAACCACTTATTTCTTTGACATGTGTAGTGTAATGCACTGAAGTGGTGTGGCACCAGTGTGGTACACTATACCTAGTGTTGTGAAGGTTTTCTTTCCAAGAGATACTTGGCCGTGTGTGAAGCCTGTACTATACCTACTGTTGTAAATGTATTCTTTCCAAGAGATACTTGGCCATGTGTGAAGCCTGTACTATACCTACTGTTGTAAATGTATTCTTTCCAAGAGATACTTGGCCATTTGTGAAGCCTGTAAGTGTGTAGTTATTTTTGGTACCATTTGCATTGTACATTAGAAGCATTAGTATGCAATATTGGCTGTGTGAGTTTATTTCCATGGTGGAACGATTGTCTGAATTGCAAAAAGGGCATAATTTGCCACGATTTGCATTCTGCAGAAGCTGGTGAAATGGAATGGATTCAAAATTTACTATGGAAACATAACATGGTTGCAGAGAGTGCATGTATGCTTCCTGGTGTATGAATTCTGGAAGATTTCATTTATATGGATGTTTTTGGTTTCCAGTACTTGTAGTAAGTACATTTGGAATTCTTGTCGATTTTTCTGTGTGTTTATGGTACATTTTTACCATTCCTTCACGGTAGTCAAATACCTTGACTTACAACTGAGACACTGTAAGTGCTATCAGGATTATTTGAGGCATTTCAGTGAAGGGTGAGCATTTGCAAACACAACTGGTCCAAGCCGTTTAAATAAATCTTGTGATCAATTGGTAGCAATTGAAAGAGAAGATTCATTGTCATATTAGTATAACAATTTACTCCACTTGTGTTGCTGAATTTAAATGGACCAGTGAGCTCTGTTTATGGATTGTTTGATGGGCCAGAAGATCTTTCTGGAGAAGAGACATGTGCGTCTTTCTTTTCTGATGGACGTGCAGTTGACTTTGTACGAGGCAGTTTTGTGGTTCTATTGTTTGACGCAGAAGCAGTTGGTCGTCATTTTTCTTAGCTGTATTGTTCAGAGATTTGCTATAGCTTGTGTTTGTATTACTTGCCTTTTTAAAGGTTTATTTTTTGAGGTGCAGGCTACATATTTAGATGGGCGGTGTATAGTGCCCACAGCCTGTTGTATTCCAGGATGCAAGAAATGTCAGCGTTGACTTTGTTTGCATCAAAGTCAAAGAGGTCTGACTCTTAGTTCCCGTAGGAGACGGAGACTGCAGGGTGACATTTCCGAGTTGGAACTACACAGAGCTGAGTATGATGCCTCTTTGCTCAAATGTCCATTCCAAGATCATGATAATTCTCTCCTGCCTTCCTTTTCTGCAGTACCCATATCCTTGGGGGATTCTCCAAGAAATGATAATACTGATATGATGGAGTTGGCCCCTATTCCTGATATTTCCCTAGCCTTCGAAGGGTCTGAGGAACATACAGGCATTAATATGGTTTCCCCTATGCCATCTAACACTGCCTTGCAAGAGGGAGTTATGCTTAGCCCTCTTCAACCAGAACAATCAGTTTTTGCTCAATGGCCAGGTCTTATGGCCAGCATAGCCAAATTGAGACTTCTATGCTCCACTCATTTTGACCTTGGATTATTGGTGGAATCCCTAAATGATTGGGTGGCGGAACTACGCTCCCTGAGAGATAACATCACTCCACAAGCCAACAAGCCCCCTAGTCCTATTGATGGGACTCAATCATTCAAATGGGTGAAGGCTTTATTTATTTAAATTTTTTGCAACGCGCCACATGCCCTTGGGCCTCAGAGCGCACACAAAGAACAAAATACAAACAAAGGACACGGCAGAAAACAAAACGAGGGGCCAGGAGCAAGTTATTCCAAGTTAAAAAAGTTAGTTTTTATGGTCTGTTTGAACACAGTGTAGCTTTGGATCTGCCGTATCGGGCTGGTAGTGCGTTCCAAAGAAGCAGTCCCTGCGCATCGAGGGTGGTACCCCCAAACTTAGCTGTCCTAAATCTGGGGTGTTTGAGAACGACAGCTATGGATGAGCGGAGATTCCTCTCATTAGACTTAATGCTAATGCGATCAGACAAATATGTGGGGTTGCTAAGGCTGAGGCATTTGTGCATAGTGGTCAATACCTTGTGTGTGATACAATGTTTCACTGGGAGCCAGTGAAGTTTCTTCCTAAAGGTGGTGATGTGGGTGCGGCGGGATTGGTTGAATATGGTGCGCACAGCATTGTTCTGGGCCACCTGTAGGGATTGGGTGTTCGTAGCTGTGGTGCCAGATAAAAGACTATTGCAATAGTCTAATCGAGAATGTATCAGTGCTGAAGATAGAAGAGCACCGTTTTTTTCAGAGATGAAAGGACAGATATATCCTATTTGCTTGTTAATTAGTTCGCAGCTGGACCTTATGCTGGAGACATGAGGTTTCATGGATAGCTCTTCATCCAGAACAACTCCTAGGGTTTTCACTTTGTTTTGGACAATGATGATGTTATCCACAATAAGAAAGCTAGCGTAGTTAGGGTCAAGTTTTGTCCGAGTGCTTTTGGCAGACACTATCAGGAGCTTGTTTTTTTATCATTTAAAGCCAAAGAGTTACAGGCCATCCAGTCCTGGATGGCTTTGTATATGTTATTAATGATTTCAGTGTCTTTGCTATATGAACCAGTCAGTTGTATCACTACTTGCGTGTCATCAGCGTAATTCGTGTTTTGAAATCCCAGTTTACTCAAGAGATCGAGAAGGGGCAGATATATAGATTAAAAAGTAGAGGCGACAAACAGGAGCCCTGTGGAACTCCACAAGTTTGAGAAATGGGGGAGGAGTGATTGTTAACTACACATACCCTAACCATTCTGGGGCCTAAAAAGGAGGCTATCCATCTGGATGCTGTTGTGGAACAATTGGCGACCTCTCCGAGCCTAGACACAAGTAAGCTGTGATCAACCAGGTCAAAGGCTGCAGAGAGGTCAATTAGCATGAGCAGAGCGGCTTGGTTTTTGTCTGCTATACCAGCCAGGGTAGATTTAAGATCGAGCATGGCCGTCTCGGTTCCATGACAAGCTCTATAACCCGACTGCCGGGTGCCGAGGATTTTATGTTCCTCGACGTGAGCCTGTAATTGCAGATATGCAAGTTTGTCCAATATCTTAAGGATAAAAGGCACGTTTGTTATGGGCCTATAGTTGTCATTATTAGCAGGATCCATGTTTTCTTTTTTTAATAATGGTGTTATCCATGCAGATTTTAGCAGGTCCGGTACTAGACCTTCACAAAGGATAGATTTATCAGTTTTGTAATCCATGGAACCAAAATGTCAGTTGACTCCTTAAAAATACTTGTTGGACAGTCATCATCAGGACAAGAGGTGGCCTTGAGATCTTGTATGACTTTAGAAACTTCTTTTTCAGTGTAGTGAGTGAAGGAAAATAGAGGGATTGAGCTTTGCACTTTATTAGGGTAGATTATTCCAGAAGGAGTAGGCGCTGGCGCTACCTTGCTAAGGGCTTTCTTGATTTTATCCTTATGAGAGTCAATTTTGGCTAGGAATGCGTTGTGGATGTTCTGACACCACTTGTCATCTTTGATGATGTTATTAGCTGTATGAGGCTGGTCTTGAAATTCTGCTAGGATTTTAAATAGCTCGCCAACATTGGATTGTGCATTCACAATCCTGTTGTTGTAATGTGTGGCTTTTGCCTCAGTAATACGTTTTTTATAGGTTGCTATGGATTTTTTGTAGTCAGCTAGGGTGTTGTCGTTTGGGTCCTTCCTCCAGGCTCTTTCGAGAGCTCTTTTTGTTTGTCTGGCGTTGATAATGTCATCTGAGAACCAGGTGTTCTTTGGGGTTTCAGTCTTAATGGTCTTCATTTTCATAGGGGCAAGATCGTTAACTGGTTCTTTTATATTGAGTAGTAAGTGGTTAACTAATTCAGATGGGTCATCAAAGCTAGATATGGGTTGAAGCTTGGAAGACAGCTGTGTGGTAAATTTAGAGGCTGTTAGATTTTTTAGATTGCGGGTCATCTTTTGTATGCGATGGCCTGTGTTAAGTTTGGGGGGACTGGAAGGCAATGTCATTTTTGCCTGAATGAGAAAGTGGTCTGACCATATACACGGAGTGACCAAAATGTCAGAGATGTTTGCGTTTTGTGATATGAGCCAATCGAGGGTGTGCCCACTTTTTTGTGTGGCAGAATTAATCAATTGAGTGAGACCAAAAGAGGTATAGGGCCTCATTACACGGAAGGCGGTAATCCAGGGTGCTATTAGCACCCTGGACCATGCCGGTAAATTACCGGCACCGCCTTGGTGGAAAGGGGAATTACCGCCCTATTCCAAGGTTGGCGGAGCAATAATTCCCCCTTCCACCATTGCCCTTCCCCATTCCCATTTTTGCCCCATAGGGCATAATGGGAATGGGGAAGGAGCTAATTACGGCACCGCAATTTTGCGGTGGCGTAATTAGCACCAAGGTCCCTTAGCGGGTTGGTTTTTAACGCCTGCAAAAAGCAGGCGTTAAAGCACCAAACCGCTAAGGGACCTCGTAGTAAGGCGGTAATAGTTAACGGTCACCGTTACCATTAACGGTGGCCGTTAACCATTACCGCCTTCCGTGTAATGAGGCCCATAGTGTTCATGAGGCTGGTACCTACTTTGTCACTTTGGTCATTAGCCCAGTGATTGAGGTCGCCCATAATGATGACAGGGCACTTGGTGATGCAGATGTGAGCTAGCAGCTCGCCGAGCTGCTCTTCAAAGAGAGGCATTTCTCTAGGAGGTTGATAAATCGTAAGTATGTTGTGTGTGGGGAAGTTTTTATTTTCATCCATATTGATTCACATCAATCTGGGGAACTGTGAGGGATTTTGTGGCATTCAAGACTGGACTTGCACATCAGTGCAACTGCACCACCTTTGCCTGTAAGCGGTCAGCTCTGAAGAGTGTATAATTGTCAGGTGTGGAGAATGTTGCTTGGGTAGGCAGGTTTGGATTAAGCCAAATTTCGGTTATTCCAAAGAAATCTGGGTTGTGGTCATTGACAAAGTCATTGATTTCAACACCATGTTTGTGTAACGATCGTGTATTGAGTAACGAGAGGGATAATACCAGCATTCATGCGATATTAGCACCTTTCATATTGTTGTGACGCATTGTTTTTTCCAGGCACATAATGGCGGCCGGAAGAAAGTGTGTGTGAACTTACTTGGGGAAAAATCAATGTCCAGTCTAGCAGGAGCAGGGCCAGCAAGCCGGCGAGCTGCGGCGTTGACCAGTGAAGACTGGCGCGACCCAGAAGAGCTGGCACTGAAGCGCCTGAATGAAGAAAAAATACCCAAAGGAGTCTTGGAAAATGTAGTCTCAAAGGACTACATGCAATGCAACACAACAGGCTCTCAGCCACACAAACAATAGCACACAGATAAGCCCCCAAACACACGTGTGCAATGAATAAACAAAATGCACAGTCAATTTATCAAATTAGGAGCAGTGTAAGCCACTGAACAATGGCAGAAAATGAAACTGAAAAGCCGAGAATGGCGGATAAGTAAGCAAAGTGAAATGGTATTTCCTTTTACCCCTAGCAGCAACAGCATTACCTGCAAAGAAAGATGAGGTGCGGGAAGTTCCTCCTCAAAATGTATGCTTCGCGGCGTGACCGGTGAAGACCGGCGCGACCCAGAAGTGCCAGCGTGGAAGCGCCTGAACGAAGAAAAAATACCCAAAGGAGTCTTGGGAAATGTAGTCTCAAAGGACTATACGCAATGCAACACAACAGGCATACACGAGAGTGCTTTGCTCTCAGCCACACAAACAATAGCACACAGATAAGCCCACAAACACACATGTGCAATGGATACACAAAATGCACAGTCAATTTAACAAATTAGGAGCAGTATAAACCACTAACACTGCCGTGATGGACAATGGCAGAAAGTGAAACTGAAAAGCCGAGAACGGCGGATAAGTAAGCAAAGTGAAATGGTTTTTCCTTTTACCGCTAACAGCAACAGCATTACCTACAAAGAAAGGAATTGTCAAGCTAACTTCCAAAACGAGTTGCTGGAGCAAGCATCACAAACTGGTCCCCCCAGTAGAGAGACTGTGGTGCCTATTCGTCCCATTATAGCAGTTAACAAAAGGATTGAAATTTCCAGTGCAGACTTGATCGGCTCTGCACCGGAATTACCTTTTTCTTCCCCGGCATCCGCTAAGAAAATTGGGCAGAAAATCCTTAAACAACCCGCATCAGTGAATGCCTTCTGCCAGGTGGGATCCTCGCAGAATTTGAGTCTTAGAAAGTGCCAAATGACTAAAATAGTGGACACCTGTACACATGATTTTGTTATGGACCAAAGAAATGTTGTCATCACTAACATTCCCACTACGGAAGGGCCGGAGTCCAGAGAAGCTTGTGATACAAGGTCCTAGCTTGGTTAAGAAAAAGGACAGGGCAGGGGGTGGTCAGATTTTCAGACCTAAAGTTTCTTCGGAGGGTTGACCTTAAAGAATGGTGTTTAAATTACAATAACGACTGTGTTCTAGTGGACTGTGGGTTGAGTACTTTACCCATGTTCCTTAGTCTGTGTAAATATCTCCCCAAAGGGACATCTAGGTGTAACCTAATTATTTGATGTATATCTATGTTATGGGAATTCCCTCATTCATGTAGCATTCTTAAAGTTTTTTATTAAGTCCTTGACGCTCACCATCCTTTGGGATGGTGGTTTACACTTTTCCGTAGGATGTTCTATAGACTTTGTTGTTTTTTTTTGTTACTTTGTACAATCTGTCTGTATTGTTGGTGTTCTGTTTTTTGTTGCGCCCGTCAGCCTACGGGTACATTGGTGCGCATTATAAATTATTAAACATAAACATAAACAAAGTTAACTAGGAATAGACCATTGAGTGTACCCAGACATGAAAGTGCTACATAACACATACCTTCCTTAAAGACGGTGCTGCCAATGTCAATCAATGCTTGATCTGGGTTAGACCTTATGATTTCTGAATAGTGACAGCATATGCAAGAGATAGAGAAAATTGCTCTCTGCGTATGTACACATCTTTGAAAAGTAGCAAAGATGCTATTCTCCAGCCAATTTATTTAACTTCTGCAAGTTTGTCAAAATGGATGTTGACAAACTGAATGTTGTTGTTATGTGGATATGTTAGGAACAACTGTGCAAATTGTTCCATTGACTAAACCTTGTTCTATGTCGAGGTTACATTTTAGAATTAGTCTGCAGTGTAAACACAAAGTCAATGGGCCTCATTACGAGTCACCCGGTATGGAAATAACGGTGGCGTTAAACCCGCCGCCACTGTTGTTTCCATACCGGGTGATCTCGAGTCCTGCAGGCGAAGGTGTCATTCCCGCCAGGTTGACCCTGAAGGCGGACGTGGAAACACCGGCACCATCACGAGATTGTGCCGGTGTTTCCATGGTCCCCATTCCCATTGAGTTCTATGGGACTCAATGGGAATGGGGATTTACATAATTCTGCCTCAGGAATCCCCCAGGCACCGGGGTTGTAATGCCCCAGTAATTCCGGGAATCATGGAGTTGGAATGGTAAGACGAGTCTGGCGGTAACCGAGCCAGAAAAACTGGCAGGTTACCACCGGACTCGTAATGAGGCCCAATATGTTCTCCAATCCAGCTGTGTTGGAGATACATTTTTCTAAGCTATTTAGTCATGCTGTTGCTTGTTGACACATAGAAAATGTCATGCCATGTACTTCTAGTTTGTCTGGGGAGCTGATCAGAAGTATGGGTTGAATTTCTTTTTTCAACATTGTCTCGCTGAATTCACTACAGCTTGCAATGGTTGGCATTAAGGACATACATTTTAGATTTTGTTGAGTTAATTGTTCAATGACATCAGGAGCAGATGTGTTTCATCCATATAACTCATGGATTAGTCTAGTATTTAAGATTAATTTGGCATCTTTAGAAAGCAGACCAGTTCTAATGCTTTTAAAATTGTTAGCATAGCTCAGGTCTGCAGACTGGTGCATGTTTTGAGTTAGTTGTATGTAGAGTAAATGTTGCCAAAGATTTACATTTCCAATGCTGCAGAGGATATTGCAGCAGTTTGTGTCCTAATGTTTTGAAAATAAGTTACTGGTGTTAACTGTAGGAGGTCTCTGAATACAATTACAAGTTTTCCTCCAAACAGTTCTTTGTAGTTGGTTTATAGGACTTCTTGAATGCTGAGATGAATTAAATCCAACATGAGGTTGGAAACCATGCTTACTTCATCTATCAGGAGCACTTTCATTTGTTTTAGAATTCTGAATACTTCAGTAGCAACTTCTGCTAATAATTTATAGTATTCTAATGTGTTTTGTTGTTCTACAGGGAGGAGCAGTAGTCGGTATAAAGTTACACATCCTATGTTATAGGCAGTTAAACCTGTGGGGACTGTTCTACAGCTGAAAAGTTGTTGTTTTTTAAGTTTTGCAGAAATATGCTGATTATTGTAATTAAGAATGTTTTACCATAACCAGATTCACCACTTACATACAGGAGCAGAGGATTATAATTTTTACTGCTACAGGTTTTATTTTCATATTTAAACCATGTTCAATTTCTTGAGTGACATCTAGATATATGGCGAGTTGTTCATCATCTACCTGGGATTCCAGCACTGACTAGTCTTCCTCAGATTTTTTATATTGATACATGGTATCCTTGGTCATGACTATGTCTGCTTCATTTAGAATGAGTGGTTCTCCAAGTGGTTCTTGGCTTCCTGTAAGGGAAGTTTGACTGCCCTCAGGAGTGTTTTCGTCTAGTTGAATGTGAATTTCTTCCTCTTGTTGGCGTTCATTGTCCGTTATTTGTTTGTATTGTTTGAAATTGTCATTTGTTATACTGCTTTCATTTGCTTTGAATTCAGCTTCAAATGAGTCATAGTCACCTAATATATATATTTTTTTATCTCTAATGTTTAACAAGTTGGAGTAGGGCGATGTAATACAGTTCTCTATGTTGTGGAGTGGAGATTTAAATGATAACTTTGTATGATTAACTGGAGTGGGTTTGGTGAGTTTCACTAGGCTTCCTTCACACGTTGAGACTGAATATTTGCCAGTTGTGTAATTTGGTGTGACATTGTTTTTGTAGGCATAGTTTTGGGCAATGTCATACCGACACATGTTTTCCAAAGTAGTACCTTGGTTTGGGTAGTATGGTTCAAATAAAATGTTTTTAAAATGTCCTGGCTGTTGGGGTAATTTGTGGCTATGTTTTCTATCTCTTGGTAGGATTCTACTACTCTTTTTCTGGATGAAGCAGATCCAAGGTTCAGCCAAGCAATGTGTTCAAATTTGCCATATAAGGCTGTACCTCTTAAACAGTCTGCAGCTTCGTAGCACGCGCATTCTCTATGGGAGAGTATTTTTATACCAAAGCTGTACGATTTTTGTGATAGTGTTTTGCCAGATGACATGTCAACCCAGAGGTCTTTTAGCTCTGTATTCTCAGGTTTGGTGAGATAGGCTGTGACATATCTTGCAACTGCAGTGGAATTGTCTGTAATGTATCGAGATCTTTATTTGCATTCCACAGAGGGCAATGATTGCTTTGTAATCATTGATGTACGTGGATGCTTCGTACCTTTTAATGTTGTATGTATTTTTAGGGGATTTGTCTTTTACGCTGTGTCCAACAGAAGACGTCAAGCTGTTTCTTTTTCCTTTTTTGCCAACTGGTCCTGGGAATCCAAAGCGACATTTGGTATAGTATTTCCCTTTGTTTTTGGAAGGCTTGTGTATGTAGGTCACTATGTATGGTTTCTGAAGGGATGTATCTGGTAACGTATTTTTCAATAAACTATAAAACAGTGGCGTCACTATCATGGCCACATTTTTTATCCACATACGCCGGTTGATGTGTGGTGCTCCTTTGGATTGATTTTCTTTTCTCTAAAAGAAGTGTTGCACTTCTGCGAGTGGAGGGGTCATTTTATTGCAGATAAAATAGAGTGAGGCAATGAAGGGATGGTGAAAGTACCTTGATACATTGACAGGGTCAAGATAACAGAGTTCTCCTGGTGATTACATATCTATTCCGTCTTTATTTTTGTTTGCAGTGCATAAGAAAGTGTGCAAGTCTTCCCGTGCATACTCTGTACAACTTAAATTAACAAACCATGTGGGTGGGCATAGGTTCCTTGGCATACAACGTACATCAGTGTGATGTCGGATACCAGTATTCTTTTGTACCATGCATGTTTGCCAAGAAATGTGTGATACTTGACTGCAAAACTTCATCTCTGTCTTTTGTGTTTTTAAACAGTTGGGTAGCGAATAGGTTTAAAAAGTTAGAACCTGTTTTTAATATGTGTGCAACTCCATATAATAGGTTTTCTAGTTCACTTTTGAAGAGGAGTTGGAAAATGTTTTCAACATTTTGTCTGAATCTGGGGTTTTCAGAATACATTCTTAAATAACGATATTCTGATGCACTAATTTGTGCAGACCTTTCATCATGTGTTCCTCCTTTTCCTGTAGGAAAGAGTAGAGGAAAAGAATGTGTTTCTACACTTTTTTCACATATGCTCATTGGGGGTCATTTGATTTTATGCATTTGATATGATTCTAATGCATGGTCAATTGTGTCTTTGGAGTGCACTGGGTGAATCGTATACTGGTCTAAAGTGTTGGTTGCAGTAACAGGATCTACACATTCAAATTGCCCAGTTGATAGTGAGTCTTGAGTAATTTTGGTGGTTTCACTTACGTTTTCCTCTTTGTAGTGTTCATTTTGTAGGGTTTGTCTAACTTTGTTTTAGTCGACTGTGGCCAGTTGTTTTTGACTTGTGTTGGCACACCATTAACTAGTATAATCAAAGATAGATCTATTGCTTGTTGTACTCCTAGAGTTTGTACATTTACGTTTAGACCTAATGGCAAATATACTACTTTGCCACGGATGCCATTTAGTAACGCAGAAGGAGGTAATTTGGCTGATTTCGGTTGAAGGCATATTATAGCTTGAAAATGGTGCACTGTGTGTATTATAATGGTCTTGTACAAGTTAAGCTGTTGGCGAGCTTTCGGAAGTTGGAATATTTCTAAGTTATTCGGGATAGCACTTCATGGCAATTGGTTATTTTCAAGCTTTCATAATTGTAATTGTTTTTTTATAACATGTTTAATATCCAGTATTGCTCTGAGTTGTATTGCTTCCAAGGTGAGCGTGTCGCCCCTGAGCTATCCTCCCGAGACCAGCTTTGTGTTGGAGTATGTGCAAACTGTTGAGGTGTCAGTTATTTTGTATTTAGTTTCTGCTGTTTGATATAAAGCTAATTATAACCATTGGGATTTTATGTATGTCTTTATTGGGACATTGGTGTTTATGAGGTTTTCAGTAATGTTTTCTGAAGGTTCAAAGTATTAAAGTTGTATGTGCTCTTTTTTTCTGAAGCAGTTTTTTGCTGTTTCATGAGGGAAAATATTATTTGAATCAGTTCTAGAGCAGGACTTTGTGCATAGTTAAGTCGATGCACAAGATTCTGTATAGTAGAATGGTGTGTCTCTGACATTTTCATGTGGTGGAAAGTGCTTTTGCAAGCAGTTCATAAAATGCAGGCTAATGAATGTTCTCACAGGCCAGTGTGACTGGGCACTGGACAGAAGTCTATGGTTTGTAAAGTTTTCATTTTACTTTTGTCTTTTAGTTTCACATTATGATTGAGGAATTGGCATAAAGATTTAAAGGATTGTTGGCGTACATTACACATTGAGCTAGATGAAACAAGCATTTGGTTCAATGTTTTTTGGGACTTTTTACTATAAGGGTTTGTTTTGAAATAATGGTGTGTTCCACCCTTTCATACTCTCGACCATCATTGTCCACGGCAATAGTTCTTTAGTGTTCTTGTTTAAAAGCTTCTTCATTGAAATATGGTTTTGTGCTGCTTGTGTGATTCCATTCACCATTACAGCAGTTTGAAACAATTTGTATATTGACACTGCACCTGTTTAGAAGAAGTAGTTTATACAATGTATTGATGAATGTAGTTAGTGGTTTCATTCTGTTTAAAATCAATACAAACAATATTCTCTTTAGTAGAAAAGGACTGTCAATTAGAGCTTGCATGATTAGTATCCTGCGCTAGTTTTTAATGGTACATGTGATCTTTTTATAAGATTGTGAAGAACTCTACGGTGGAACAGTTTCTGTACAAAAATGTTTTGGATTGCTTTACCATGACTACGTTAACACTGGTAGATAGAGGATTAGGTTTGTTAATAGGTCTGCTTTTCTTTGTATATATTTTTTTATATTTAGTTTTTGCAAGACAGGCCTTTGCTTTTTAATCGTGGCTGGTTTAGTTTTGTTGAGTGAGGTTACTAGCTCTTTTGTTTTAATTGTTTCTATAGATTGTTTTAGAGGTGGATCACCATATGGTGTAGTTTTATTCTGATCTTCTCTTTGTTTTCTTTTCTACAGAGTTGCTTTTTAGTAGGCATTTTGTTGTGTATGTTGGGAAAAGAGAATGTTTGCGTTGGAAAGTTGTGCAATGTATATGCATGCATGGTGCATGGGTTTGTGAGTGTGATTCTAGAGATGAATAGAGTGCTGTTTGATTTTGACTTGGTAAATTAGGTGTGGTTGGGAAGGGTGTGAGAATAAGAGGCTGCCGAGGTGTGATGGTGTTGCGTTAGTGAGTAAGGGAGTGGTGGTGTGATGGAATATGTAGAGTGATTGTGCTGTTTTGAGCAATAGTGTGGGTGTTGCAATGGTGGTGTGTAGATGCGAATAGTAAGCGTATGAATGGTGGAATATAATGGGCTAGAGTGAAAGAAATGTTGGTTTGATAACAGTAGTTTGAGGTAACATATAGTGGAACTGTGCTGCTGTAATTACATACATATACACGATACATTAATGTACTTACATTTTTAGTTGCAAAGGGTATTTATTTTTCGGTTGTTGTCTTTGGTAATGTGCTTCTTTCCTGTATTTGTAAAAGAAAGTTAGTTGGGATATGTGGTAATTGCGAAGTACTTTAAGCAAGCATGCTTCATATGTTTGAAGGAAGGAGGCGTGGTAGGGAAAAACAGTTGGGGGCAGTTAAAAATGGTTGCTTTTAGGAGCATTTTCATCAAAGTTAAGAGAAGGAAATGTGTTGGAAAAGATTTATAGCACAATAAAGATTGCCCATGCGACTAGCGCAGGAAGTCTTGATTCTATTAAAGACACGGAGGCGAGCATTATGCTTATTCTTCTTTAATTACTGCTAACCACAGCTTTTAAAATCTTCTTTTGTTTTCATGTATAACATTTTTTTTTTTTTAACTTGAATAAACAAAGAAAAAGGAAAATATGAAAACATCATCTTTCCAAAACATCACAAAACTACTCTTCCCATGAGGCTTCTCTGTCTAGTAGTCTCCAGCCTCTTTTTCAATGTCCAATCAGTCCATCTTCCTCACTATAAACCCCTGAAACTCTGGGTCCCTTCCTCTTCTTTTGCAGCGTATCCAATAACTGAACAAAGTCCAACTCCAATTAAATTCTCAAAACTCCAACCAAGAAGTCTTTTTTTTTTTTTTTTATCCTCGAAAACTGGCTGTGCTCTAAATTCGCTGAACTGACTCCTTCCATACTCTAATCTCTGCTATTCTTTTGCTCTTCTCCTATGCAAAAAGAAAAACACATGTTAGGGAAGGGAAATACAGTCATCATATATCATAATGAAACTCATACATAATCTATTTGAATCAATACAGATCACAACGTAACATAACACTGTATTTCATAGGATGGGATAATGCTCGCCTCCGTGTCTTTAATAGAATCAAGACTTCCTGCGCTAGTCGCATGGGCAATCTTTATTCTATGACAAGACCGGAGGCGAGCATTATGCTTGTTCAAAGCTTTCCACCACGGCAGCAGCTATATTGGATACTGGTTTGAAGTAAAAAGTCTTAAAGATTGACTCGCTTGACCAGTCTGCTGCCTTCATGATCTCCTGCAGCGGAACTCCGACTGCAAAAGCTCGTGAAGCCATTGCTCCCCTGGTAGAATGAGCTCCAAATTTAGACGTGTCTATGCCCGCCAGTTCCATTATTTCCTTCACCCATCTGGATATAGTAGCTGATTTGACTGCTTTGTATGGCTTTACACGTGCTATAAGCAATTGCTTCACTCCATGTGGTCTAACGTCTGCTGTCGCTGCTTCATAACGCTTAATGCAATTCGCTACGCACAATTTCTCATTATTTGGCCAATATGGATATGATATCACCTTAGAATTAGATTTAGTACGCTGCGCTATGGTAAACGCTTTCCCATCTGGGTAATACATTTTCCTGTCTATCTCGAGCGCTTTAACATCTGAAACTCTTCTGCAAGAAACTAAGCAAAGAAGCATAGCCAGTTTGCCTGAAAGCTGTTTTCCTGATAAAAAATTATCATCCGGCCATATCTGAAACAGTTGTATCACCTTCTGAACATCCCACAGCGATGAATACTTCGCTCCGGGGGGGTTGGACATCTTCACACCCTTCAGCAATCTGGATACTGCCGGGTGCTCCCCCACCGGAGCGCCGTCCACTAACTCGTGCCCTGCCGAAATTGCAGATCTATAAACCCCTACTGTCCTGAAAGCTCTACCTGCTACAGGAAGGGTGGCTAGGAAATTCACTACTTGTACTACAGGTGCTGAAATGGGAGATATACTCCTCCTCCTGCACCATAAGTCCCAGGCTTGCCATGCGGAATTATAGCTCCTGATTGTAGATGGAGCCCATGACATATTGATAAGTCTTGTAGCGTCTTCTGAAAGGCCCGGCAATCGCCATCTGTGCCTGAAATTCTGCACGCTATCAGATATAAGGATCGATCCTCTATCAGAGGATGGGGAACTCCTGCCGGATCTACTAGCAAGTCTGGTCTGAATGCAATCCTCTGTGGAAAATCCGTAGAAAGTTCCATCAGAACTGGAAACCAGGCTTGCGACTTCCACTCTGGTGTCACTATCACTATCTGAGCTTCGTCCCTGCGCACTTTTGCTAGTACCCTCGCCAGCATCGCGAAGGGGGGGAATGCATAATGCCTCTGTGACCCCCAGTGGTGCAGGAATGCATCGGTGCCCTGGGCTTCCGGGTCTAGTCTCCAGCTGAAGTAATTTGGTAGCTGAGAATTCAGTCTCGAGGCGAACAGGTCCACGTGTAGGGGACCCCATTTCGCTTCCAGTTTCTTGAAGACGTCCCTGTGTAGTCTCCAATCGCTGTAGTCCACGAGGTGACGCGAATTCCAGTCTGCCACTGCGTTCAGGGCCCCTGGTAGATATTCCGCCGTCACTGAGATATGTCTTTGCAGGCAGTCATGCCAGAAATCCTTCGCTAATTCCGCTAACATTTTGGATTTGGTGCCCCCCAGTTTGTTGATATACCTCACTGCAGATATATTGTCCATTCTGAGGAGAATGCTGCAGTGCGCTCTGTCTCTGGTAAACGCTTTTACTGCAAAAGATCCTGCTAGAAGCTCTAGACAATTGATATGCAGTTCTAATTCTCCTGCTGACCATCTTCCCCCTGTTTCTAGCGTACCACATCGCGCTCCCCAGCCTGACCTGCTGGCGTCTGACTCTATAATTAGCTCTGGCACGTCGCCGAAAATGGCTCTGCCGTTCCAGGCTTCCATATTGCGTAGCCACCAGTTTAGCTCGGCCTTGCTTTCTTCGTCTAGGGGCACTAGCCAATGGTATCTCCAGCCTTTCCTCAAATATTTGATCTTTAATCTCTGAAGGGCTCGATAGTGTAATGGGCCGGGAAAAACTGCCTGAATGGAAGCTGCAAGCAGTCCCACTATCCTGGCTAGGTAACGAAGAGAGATCAGCGGTCTTTTGAGCGCTGCCTTCAGATCTTTCTTGATAGCTCTCATCTTCTGAGTCGGCAACTCTAACGTAGCCTTCTTCGTATCTATGGTGAAGCCTAAGAATTCTAGACGTCTGGTGGGCGTTAGCTCCGACTTGTCCCTGTTTACCAGGAATCCCAGATTGGAGATCAGCTCTATCGCCCAGAGGATCTGTTGCCTTAAACGGTCTTTGTCTTCGGCCATGAATAGAATGTCGTCTAAATATACAATCATCCGGCACCCTTGTTCTCTGAGTGCTGTCGCTACGGGCCTCATAAGCTTGGTGAATGCCCATGGGGCGGATGCTAGGCCGAACGGCAGGCATTTGAATTGCCAGAGTTCGCCTCTCCATCTGAACCTTAGGAAGCGTCGAAACGGTGCTGCTATGGGCACGGTAAGATAAGCGTCTTTTAGATCTAGGCGCGCAAGCCAGTCCCCCTTCCTGAGCAGATCTCCTAGTAGATGGATCCCCTCCATCTTGAAGTGTTTGTAAACTAGCCAGCTGTTGAGCTCCTTCAGATTGATCACTGGACGAATTTTGTCCTTGCGGTGCACTAGGAAAATATTGCTCAGAAAGGAAGGATCGCTCCCTATCGCTCTCTCTATCGCGTCTTTTTGCGCTAAGGTCCGAATCTCCGTATCTAAAAGAGATTCTTCCGCTTGCGTCATCTGAATTCTGAGAGGGGCCTGACTCTGAACTGGATGATCTAGAAAATCTAGTACAAAGCCTTGTACTGTCTGATGGACCCACGCGTCTGATGATAGCTCGCGCCAGCTGTGCAAATAAAGCGCTGTCCTGCCCCCTACTGGGGGGTAGGTCATTGCGTGTTCTCTCACCTGAGTTATTGTTTTGATGTCGGTAGAATCCGCGCCCTTGGCGCCCTCGCGAACCTCGGCCCCTGTTCGGGAAGAAGGCGTCTTGCTGCCGGGTCTCCCAATACTGGGCTCTGGGGCCTTGTGCTCTTCTATTATTGAAGCGGCCGGTCGAGCGGCCTCTATATCGACCGGCCCCTGAAAAAACTCTCCCCGGGAACACTTTCCTGATGGAGGCCTGCGCCTTTTCCAGCGCTGTGTATGTTCCAACGAACCTATTCATCTCCTTGACGAATGTATCCCCGAAAAGGAGGCCTTGGGCGCTTTCCCCAGCTTCATAGGAGGCCAAGTCCCCCAGCTTGTTATCGATCTTCAATAAAGCTGACCTGCGGCGCTCCGAAGATATGGCGCAGTTTGCGTTGCCCAGCATGCAGACTGCTCTCTGGGCCCAGCTCGCTAAGGTAGATGGGTCGACCGGTTCTCCCGTATCTTTGGCTCTCTCGGCCAGATCCATTATTTTGGCTATAGGGCCAGCAATGTCGAGCAGTTTATCTTGACATGTTTTCCATGCCCTGTCCATGCCTTTCCTAGTATCCTTTCCCGCTTTAGTAATGAAGGTCAACATTTTTGCATCGAGCTCGGGCGTATCTGCCACTTTTCCGCTCAGCTCTGGCCTTGGACATTCGGCTTTGAGTCTGAACCTAACGTCCTTTTCCATAGGCTTCCTCATCTTATGGGACATATATAGGGCTACGCGCGGAGAAGGCGTCCAGTCTGTCGATCTGGGGTGTCTTATGGTATCGGGGTCGAACATATCCGATATGTCTTCCTCCTCCGGAAGGGCCTCCACACTGCTGGCTTTGGGTTTGTCCACGCTCTTTTGCGAGACCACACTCACTTTGCCTATGCTGCGCACATCCTCCTCTGGCTGTTCTTGATCTGAGAACTCCGAGGATGACGAATAGGCGTCCCCTATGTTTTTCGCCCCTGGGCTAGGGGGTACGAGGTTGGGCAGGGCTGTCTTCGTAAGGAAGGCACTTTTAAGCCTGTGGAAAGCATCAGCCACCTCTAGGGATTTGTTCTTCACTGTACTTTCGCCCGGGGGAGTAGAAGAGAGTTTTCTCTTCCGGGCCACTTTCTTCCCCTTCTCACCTTTTCGCAGAGGATCCTGTGTGGAGGTCCCTTCTCCGGGATCATCGAGCGTGCCTGCCTTCTTGCCCAGCATCTCTTCCAGGACTAATAGCCTGTCTTGTAGAGGCTTAACTCCCAGTGCTACGGCTTGCACCAATGAGTCGCCCAGCACTCTTTTGAAGCTCTGGGAAAGGTCAATGTCCTCTTCCATACCTTCCTCCAGACCTCCATCACTCCCCTCACTCCAAGCCTCCTTCTCCATGTTATAAGCCATGGAATTGTATGTGCCGCAATGAAGGCTCGTGGGTGAGACACTCAGCCTTCCCAGGTAAAGACACCAAGGGTATGTGGAAAGTCAAAATAAATGCTCTTTCTCTTTCTTTCTTTTTTTTTTTTTTTATAACTTCTCCAAATGAAAAATGTCTCTGCTGATCCCAGGCGAAACGCTAGTTAAATAGCGAAATTCGCGTATATCTGGGTTAGAATAGAGTGGGGGAAAAGGGTCTGCAGTTCTCCTTGTTCGGAACGGAATTTGAACGCGAACTTGCGTTCCTGCGCATGCGCGCTCCGCGTTTGTTTTTAGGGTTGGTTGGGCTTGCTTCGCATACTACGCGAGCCCAACCACCCGAAACGCGATGCTGTGCGGCCGCTGCCTGCGCCCTGCAGCGAGTGCTAGATCACTCGCGGGCTCGGCAGGCGGCCGCTTGAACAAATAAACACCCTGAGGCAAAACGAACGCGAATTCGCGCCTCGTCAATTAAGATCTAAAGCGCACGAACGCTACGGCGCTATGCCATTAATGCGCGCACGCTCTTAACACATCAAAACTGTCTATGTAAACACAGAACAATAGCATTATTGACTATTCCTGCGTGTACTTATCTGTGGCTCCGCAGCAAAAAAGAAGAGGAAGGGACCCAGAGTTTCAGGGGTTTATAGTGAGGAAGATGGACTGATTGGACATTGAAAAAGAGGCTGGAGACTACTAGACAGAGAAGCCTCATGGGAAGAGTAGTTTTGTGATGTTTTGGAAAGATGATGTTTTCATATTTTCCTTTTTCTTTGTTTATTCAAGTTAAAAAAAAAAAAAAAAAATGTTATACATGAAAACAAAAGAAGATTTTAAAAGCTGTGGTTAGCAGTAATTAAAGAAGAATAAGCATAATGCTCGCCTCCGGTCTTGTCATAGAATTCTAAATGGCAGTTGGTGTCTGTAAGTTTCATATGCATAATTGCCAACATGGAACATTCTAATCTCTAGGTGTTTATGTAGTCATAGATTGTTTCTTTGAGTTCTGGGACTTGTAGTTCAACTGTTCCCATTGTGAAAGTTGGAGTACAAGTCACAGAATGTAGATAAAAAGCTATGACTGTATAAGAAACTGTAGATTGGAAAGGGTTATGTTAGGAAGTATACATGTTCTGTCAATATATTAAACTGGCACACAATGAGTGGCAATTACAAATGGTGTACACATCTATTTTATCTGCTTTGACTTTCTTTTATGAAAAAAGTGACACAGTGCTGATACAAATGCAGGTATGCATTTTTGAACTTTCTTCAAAATGATTAACAAAATACTTTTTTGAAAAGCAAAGCATTTTATTTTTTTATTTGATATACATGTCACAGTTTTGAATCTTGAAGTTTGTGTGTTTTTTCTTTGCATTCTGGGATTTAAACTTTGTCTTTTCTAATGGGTGAAGTAATTGGAACTGACAGAATGCAAAGGAAAACATAAAGACATAATACACACCTATAGATTGGAATCGGTGGTGTTTGGATGTATGCATGTGCTGCATACATCCAAACATCCATTTGTGATGTCATCTTTGATGTCCTGGGTGTTAGTCTTAGCAGTGCACGATGGTGGCGCGAGTTATGGTTGTTTAGCTTACCATAACTGATGTATTTCTGGGGTTTTTTGATTTTACTTGAAACCATAACGTCCCTTATGATGACGAGAAAGAGGTAGAGGAAATCCCTACTACCCGCACTAGACGTGAGTGGGGCAGCATCTTCCTCAAGCTGCCTCACAGGCCATACAGAATTCTGATGACCCTTACCTTTCGAGGGTCACAGTTGTATGTATGTACTGTGACACAGTACTCTGCAGGGGGAGCGACTTCGGAGTGCTTTTGAGACTATCGTCTCAGAGCACGAGAAGACCTGCTCACTACCCAAATAAAACCCACTCTACATCTTCCTCTCTCAGCTTGCCCTTTCTTATCCCTGTGGTTGGTGTCCCCCCCCTACCCTCCTTTCCCCTCCTCTCCTAGTGTGTCGTGTCTAAAAAACCAAAAAAAATACAAAATTGCAAAAATAAAAAAAAATAAGGCTCTTTTCAGTGCCGCCTTTCACAGTTAAAAACTAGAAGTGAAGATAAATAAAGCAGGGCCCTTTGTATTTCTTAAAAGTCCGCAGACAGTTCGCGAACATTAAAAAAATGGGGGTGCTACCCTATTGTTACCATTGCATTTTTCTCTGGGAGGAAGTGGTGGCTCTGAAAAGAGCCTTTGGGAGGTGTTTGTATGTCAAAAATTATAAATACTGAACACCTACTTCAAAATGGATGCTGTATTTCTAAAAAAGGTCGCAATGCATTTTGTACATTTCTCAGAAAAATCTGATTGCCAGCATAAGTAAGATGGACTCCATCTCTGCGAAAAATGTATGTACTACAAAACATAATATTTTCATTGTGAAAAGAGGACATGCCAAAATCTCTTAGAAATGCAAAAACAGCCATATTAACATTGCGTCTTGCTTTTTCCATTTGTGGACCAAATGAAGAAGAACGAAGCCACATTTGTCTCTGCGCAATCCATGAAAATATTACTTTAGAATTTGGAAACATGTCCATGACTTTCCCAAGTCCTTCTTTCATAGCAAATTGCAAAGAAATTCCAGACACATGTCCTAAACTGTTCCCTCCACAATGAATTACAATTATGTCTGGATGTTGCTTTGTTTCCAAAGTAACACAGAGAGGTAGCAAGTCCAACCACTTCATTCCACGTACTCCATGCCAGTGTACTTCCACATGAGGAAACCCAAGATCTACAGCTACTCCACAGCTTTCTGCATGCACCTTCAACCAATGTATCCACGAATCTCCCAAAATCCAAACAATCTGTTTTCTGAAACACACAGCCATAGCTATCTGTTGTTCTCTCAGCAAAAAGAGTATCTGAGAAACTCTCTCCTGGCACTACACACCCACTAAACTTTCCTGACCAATCCCTTTCACTGCTCATTCTCATTTGCATGACTTCTGAACCCAAAAATCCCCGGATTTAACTCCCGATGTCCGCGAACTACCGCCATGTCCGTGGACATATCGTAACATGAACAGCCCTTCTACCATTTCCACTTCACACTCTGTGCCATTCCCTCATTGGATGTAGCTAAGAAATCACATGACCATGCACCAATCACATTCAAGACCTCTACATCTAACTGCATCATCATAGATCAGCACTGCAAATGTACTGTGAATCTCTCTGAGTACAAGTGTCATATCATTGGCAAGCACCATCTACAAGAAATATTGTACAGGTCTCCAAGATTTCTACTTGGAGCTCCATGCATATCCATATGCATGAACACAAACTACAGGTATGCATATTTTCTGTACAGTACATGAACACATTTTCAAACAGACTTTTAGATTGTGTAATCTGTAAAATGAATCTACTGTCTTTTTTCCAATTTCCTAAAATCAACTATCACTTATAAACCTTTATACTATTTACTTTCTTCATACAAATACTATCAAATCATGTTAAACTAACATTTTTTAAATGAAATTTATATACTACATATATTCAAACAAAATTGCATGCATGCACACTCTATGTTCCAATCTCCAAAAATAATACTTATACAATTACATTTTTTTAATGTATTTATTTATTTAATTACTTTAATTTAAGCATGACATTAAGGCACTATTACCTAGAACAACGTAGTTACAGAAATGGTTGTATTCAGCGGTACATTATGAATTTCACAAGACATACTAAAGATATTTTGTTTGTTACAGTTACTCATTGCAATACAATTTGTTCATTAAGAACATATCATACGTATTGAACTCATGCGACGTATCTTATGTGAATAAGATAGTTTTAATGGTTTTAAGGAAGGCGCTGAGGATTTCAATTTAAAAAATCAATATCTAAATTAAAAACAATGCTATATACAAACAAAATTACTAATTTGTTTCTTTTACAATTGCAGTGAAGACCACTCTCCTGAAAAGAAGCAGCCGAATTTCAAGAACAAAGAAGAACTAAGAATTAAACTGCTCATTTTAGAAAAAAAGTAAGTAGAATATCACCATAATATTTGTATTATTACTCAAACATACTGTAAAGTTAATTCATGCTATTTCTGTGCCTAAAAATTGAGATTGTGCACCATTCTGTCCAAAAATCTCCATGTCTTAAACAGCGATTTACAGCCAGAATGGCACACAAATTCCTACTTTTGGACACACAAATTACCCAACTCAACCGCTAGAATTTTCATATTATAGAACAAACAACTGTTTTTATTGTATACATTATATTTACTATTTGTACTTCTCCACACCACTAGCTTATTTTTTTTCTGTCATCTGAATCTGAGTTTAGTAACATATTAATTGAGGAATACACATCCCTACTAGTTATAGTTCCCAATGCACAATCAGACACCATTACATACATCATCTTACTCAAACACTCATGCACACAGCACACATACATTGCAGAACACCCCAACCCATATCTTCTTTATTTTTTTCAACAGACCCTAAAGAATGCCTACCAAAAGTCAAGTCCGTAGAAAGCAATGCAGAAGTAGAGCAAATGAAAATAAAAGTGTCCAACATAAGCATCCATCTCTAGCAGAATTTGTAAAAAAAGTTGAAAGAAAACAGCTAATACAGTCATTTAGTGAAACACAAGAAGTTTAAAGTACAAAAAACGTGCCTCCTCTATCAAAATGTAAAACAAACCATAAAACAATTAACAGAAAATCGGCTATCACTACAGATAAAGCTACTTCTTTAAATTTTAATATAGTGCAAAGTAAGCATACCAAGAAAAGTATTTAAGCCAAAATGTTCCGTCACAAAGTCCTTCAAAATCTTATAAAAACAGGAGAGAAATCAGGTTCAATGCTTAAAACCTATCATAGGAAATTAATTTTAGAAGCGTTGATAGATAGTGCAATTCTTCTCAAAAGAAAGTTATTTATTTTAGTATTAAACAAAATGAAACCACTAACAAAACTAATAACTAAATTACAAAAAAGACTTCTCAATAAACGAAATGTCAACAGAAAGAACTTCTTAAGTATCTGCAGAGGTGAATGGAGTCACAGTACGAGCACAGAACCATACTTTAATGAAGAAGCGTACAAACAAAAGCAAACACATACAATTGCCATACATAGCAGTGGTCGAGGTTATGAAAAAGTTAATAATACCATAATGGAACAAGAAGAGAAAACTTAGAATTACCCCTCCATTCAACTGAATCAGAATGTCTAGTGTACAAATGGCCATGCGCGTCAATATGTAACATTCCTAAACAATTTTTCAAGTCTTTACGCCAATTCCTCAATCAATATGTAAAAAGCAAAGACAAAATCAAAATTAAACTACTGCAAAATATGGATACCTGTCCAGTGTGCAAATACACAGGACTACAAGGACATTCATTGGCCTGCATTACAGGACCTACTTGTAAAACCACCTTCCATGATATCAAAAGAATATCAACACATCATTCAACTATAAGAAATCTAGTCTATAAACTGTACTATGCTGAAAGTCCTGCTTTAGCACTAGCAAATTTAAATAACATTCTTCTACATGGTACAGCGAAAGACCTACTTCAAGAAATTGACTATATCCAGAAAAAATATTTTGGAAGTGAAAGCCATTCACAGAATGTAATAGCTTTACAACAGACTAGCAACAATTTTACACATGGCAACCTTTTGCTAAACACATCCGAAAAAGAAATACTAAAATTTAAAAAGTACATTAGCTGAAGTACCAAACCATGTATGTATGTGTATGTGTATGTTGCCGCAGAACTTTTTTATAAACGTAACACGAACACTGTAGACCTATCATATAAAATAGAAGACAATGAAGATTCTAAATGGTTTGAATTAGCTCTCTACCTTGTAGCAGAAAACAAATACGAAATAATTGACCCCTTAATACTTTGCAGTTACTGCACTACAAAACTTGACAACAACCAAACTCCTTCACGTACTATCACAAATAATTTGGAATTATACCCACTACAAAAACCCCTACAACAACTTAATTTATATGAGAGCATCATAATTCAAACAGTACACCCATTTCAAGCTATAAAACGGTAAAATTACCTCCCGCTGAATTGGTAAAAGGCATTCGTGGAAAAGTAGTTTATTTACCATTAGATCTAAAAGAAAATGTGCATACTTTAGGAGTGCAACGTCCAATGCAGCAATCTTTATTTATCCTAGTAAATGGAGTACCTACAAAAGACACAAAAATATGGCAACAGCTGGTAGATTTACATAAAGTTAGACAAGCCTTACAATATCTTAAAGAAAATAATGAATATTACAAAGAAATTAATATTGAAGAAAACTTGAAAGATACAACTGAAATAATTCAAGAAACAGAAGAAGCTGGTCAATTTGAGCTTCTAGATCCTGCTACAATATCAAATACTTTAGACCATTATACAATTCATTCTTGGCACTCTAATGACACCATAGAAGATGCACTGGAAACATACCAAATGCGTCAAACAAAAGGATCACCAATCAGCATAAGGGAAAAAAGTATAGAAGCACATGCAAGTGGCCATCTACCCAACGCTCTATGCCCTGGCCACAACCACCGCAGCATATCACACCCATAGAGTAAAACATTTCAACTATGGCCTATGGAAACTTTTAATGTCCGTGGACATTACCAGTGTTCTTAGAACACTTTCAATTTGCCAGCAAACAATACGGACAGCGTCTTCAGAACACCCCCTATGAACATTTCAGGACAACGCGAAAGTTCTTAGAACACTTTCAACTTGCCATCGAACAATACGGACAGCGTCTTCAGGACACCCCCTACGAACATTTCAAGACACCGCAAGAGTTCTTAGAACACTTTCAACTCGACAACGAACAATACGGACAGCGTCCTCAGGACACCCCCTACGAACATTTCAGGACAACGCGTGTGTTCTTAGAACACACCCCCATTTTGTTTATGTGCGAACATTTCAGGACAACGCGAGAGTTCTTAGAACACTTTTAACTTGCCATCGAACAATACGGACAGCGTCTTGAGGACACCCCCTGCGAACATTTCAGGACACCACGGGAGTTCTTAGAACACTTTCAACTGGACAACGAACAATACGGACAGCGTCCTCAGGACACCCTCTACGAACATTTCAGGACAACGCGTGTGTTCTTAGAACACACCCCCATTTTCATTATTTGCGAACATTTCCGGACACCGAGACAGTTCTTAGAACACTTTCAACTTGCCATCGAACAATACGGACAGCGTCTTCAGGACAACCCCTACGAAAATTTCAGGACAACACGTGAGTTCTTAGAACACACCCCCATTTTGTTTATTTACGAACATTTCAGGACACAGAGACAGTTCTTAGAACACTTTCAACTTGCCATCGAACAATACGGACAGCGTCTTCAGGACACCCCCTACGAACATTTCAGGACACCGCGAGAGTTCTTAGAACACTTCAAGACAACGCGCGTGTTCTTAGAACACACCCCCATTTTGTTTATGTGCGAACATTTCAGGACAACGCGAGAGTTCTTAGAACACCTTCAACTTGACAACAAACAATATGGACAGCGTCCTCAGAACACCCCCATTTTGTTTATTTGCGAACATTTCAGGACACCCGGAGTGTTCTTAGAACACATTCAACTTGGCACAGAACAATACGGACAGCGTCCCTAGAACACCCCCATTTTGTTTATTTGCCAACATTTCAGGACACTGCAGGTGTTCTTAGAGCGTCTTCAGGACACCCCCTACGAACATTTCAGGACACTGCGAGAGTTCTTAGAACACTTCAGGACAACGCGTGTGTTCTTAGAACACACCCCCATTTTGTTTATGTGCAAACTTTTCAGGACAACGTGAGAGCTCTTAGAACACTTTCAACTTGACAACGAACAATACGGACAGCGTCTTCAGAACACCCCCATTTTGTTTATTTGCGAACATTTCAGGACACCCCAAGTGTTCTTAGAACACTTTCAACTTGCCATCGAACAATACTGACAGCGTCTTTAGGACACCCCCTATGAACATTTCAGGACAACGCAAGAGTTCTTAGAACACTTTCAACTTGACAACGAATAATACGGACAGTGTCATCAGAACACCCCCATTTTGTTTATTTGCGAACATTTCAGGACACTGCGAGTGTTCTTAGAACAGTTTCAGCTTGCTTGCGAACAAAACAGACACATATTGAGTCCTCAGAAAACCCCCCATTCAGTTTATTTAGAACATTTCAGAACACCCGTGATGTCCGCAGACAAATCGAACACAAAAAGAATGCCTACCACATAAAAAAGCACAACATTTAACCTATCTCATACCCTTCCATCCTCCCCAAACAATTCTACACACCAACACACTCTACTAAATGCACATTTTGACCAAACTTTCACTTCGCTGTCCGCGGACGTCCGCGAATCCAAGATGGCGGGCGCTACCGAAAATCAGACACGCTTCATGCTTAACACCGTCCAATCAGCGAACACGTCACATGTCCGCCTACATCACGCAAGCCGATTGGCCAATCAGGACACTGTCCGCGGAATGAACAGGGAAGTGTGTCCGCGGACCAAACACAGATATCACTAATTTTTTTTAACCTATTTTTGGGTCATTTTAAAAAAAACTACTGGACGGATTTTCACCAAATTTGCAAAAGCACGCTTTCGGGACCTAGCCGCCACGGTAGTACGGTAGTGGCCATGTAGTTATGGTTAAGTTGGTGTTTCCATAGGAAGAGCACTTTTTGGGCGGCTTATAACTTCGCTCCCCTGGACGAATCCTCACCAAACTTTGCAAAAAAAGTATATGGCCCACTCCGAATTTTTTGCAAAGTTTGGTGAGGATTCGTCCAGGGGGGGGAAAAGTTATAGGGGGGTCCCAAAACTTTTGTTTTTTCCCATAGACATAATGGGAAAAAACTTTGCTCACGCCTACAGCCCAAACCGCTGGACGGATGTACACCAAATTTGCGGCAGGATGCGCGGCTTGGTCCCGAAAGCGTGCTTTGCTTTATTTGGTGTAAATCCGTCCAGGAGTTTTTAAAAAAATGACAAAAATGTAAGTGAAAAAAATTAGTGATATCTGTGTTCGCTTCGCGGACACACTTCCCTGTTCGCTCTGCGGACGGGACGGTGATTGGGCAAGCAGCTTGCGTGATGTCCGCGGACATCTGACGTGCTCTCTCATTGGATGCGGCGAAAGCGTGCAGTGCGTCTGGCTTCAGAGATGCCCGCCATCTTTTTTCCTTGCATGAGAGGCTTTGTCAGCAGGAGCGGGATCTGCCGCCTGCACAGTAAGTCCGTCCCCGCCCGTGTCTGTCTCCTGTTCCTCCCACCCCCGCTCATGCCCAGTGTGTCCTTCTTATCCCCCCCACCCCCACTCACACGATGGCCAGTGGAGGGCCGAGGAGTGGGATCTGCCGCCCGCACACGAACGCCGTGTGTCTCTCTCCCTCCCCCCACCCCCCGCTCATGCCCCATGTGTCTCTCTACCTCTCCCCAACCCCCGCTCATGCCCCATGTGTCTCTCTCCCTCCCCCCACCCCCGCTCATGCCCCGTGTGTCTCTCCCCATCCTGCACACCCCCGCTCATGCCATGTGTGTCTCTAGCCCTCCCCCCCACCCCCGCTCATGCCCCGTGTGTCTCTCCCCCTACCGCCCACCTCCCGCTCATGCCCCATGTGTTTCTCTCCCTCCCCCACCCCCGCTCATGCCCCGTGTGTCTCTCTCCCTCCCCCCACCCCCCCCATCCCCGCTCATGCCCCGTGTGTCTCTCCCCCTCCTGCCCACCCCCGCTCATGTCCCGAGTGTCTCTCTCCCTCCCCCCACCCCTGCTCATGACCCGTGTGTCTCTCTCCCTCCCCCCACCCCTGCTCATGCCCCGTGTGTCTCTCTCCCTCCCCCCACCCCCGCTCATGCCCCGTGTGTCTCTCCCCCTCCTGCCCTCCCCCCGCTCATGCCCCGTGTGTCTCTCACCCTCCCCCCACCCCCGCTCATGCCCCGTGTGTCTCTCCCCCTCCCACCCACCCCCCACTCATGCCCCGTGTGTCTCTCTCCCTCCCCCCACCCCCGCTCAAAATATTGTTAGGAAAGTCTGCAGCAGACACGGCAGCTAAAGAGGCTGCCTATCGGCCCATCCCAATGGCCAGAGAGTGCATAATGATAAACAAGCAGGAAGAAGCTAAATAGGAAGGATACAACTCATTACCATTCACCCAAGTAATTGAACTTCAGAAAAGGGCTCCACCCACAGAGCAAGAGTTGTGGATTTAACAAGGGTGAACCCAATATCCCACTGATTTGCTGTGGTGACAAAACAACACAGGGATGGTAGTGATGCCCAAAGAATTATTAGGTGTGGCATTTGAACAATCACACATGTCCAAGCAGCATATAGCGGCCGATCTCCAGGAAGATTGGTTCATACCAAATGTTTAAGAACATCTAAATAAAATGGTGGTAGAATGTACAACATGTCAAGTGTTTAACTCAGGAATGACTCTAAGAACATTGAGAGGAACTTTGCCACACCCCATTGGGCCATTCCATGAACAGCACATTGATTATGGAGACATGGGAGAGTGATGTAATGGTAAATGTTATTTGAACCCTCGCAATCTTTTGAAAGCTCTTATTTGATTAAGCAACTCATCCGATTCCATTACAAAAATATGCAGAAATCCTAGAGGAAGGCTATTTTCTATAAACATGAACAAACCCATGGCCTATAATCTGTGTGCAGGTATGTGCTGTCGAAAAGTATGTCTGTGTCACTCAGTAGCTTTCTTTGTTCTAGCCACCTCCACCCAACATCCTCCTACTTTACCCATACCCAATCTGCACAACTGCAAAGTAATATGCTTGAAATATGATAACTGCATCATGGTGTGAGATTGCACCATACATTACAGAACAGTTATTTTAGAACACAAAGCAATTGCTGCCACTGCAAATATATATACATACATTGTTTTCAGTGGCAATTTTTTGAATCCCCTTATTTTACAAAATTAAAAACTGAAAAAATAAAAATAAAAAGAGTATATACAAAACCCCCATACTTCACATATTAATTGTGGACAGAAATTGTATTGCTGAAGCCCGTAGGGTGTGTTGGGGGAAAGTGGTTCAATCCCATCCCCCTCGCCATTCCCACAGTGAATAAATCACTTGTAGGCCAAGGGGGTAGAGACCCCCATCCCAATGCACACTGTCTTATGATATAACATAGATATTTACACACGTAGTACAACCCACAGCCCCACTGATAGATGCCAGTTTGGCACGCCGCACTGTCTTATGATATATCATAGAGATTTAGACATGTAGTGCAGCCCACAACAGAAATGATAGACACCATTTTGTGTTAGAACAGATGCCATCTTGTACTAGTCCCAAAAACCATCCCTCGGCAAACTCAGTTCTCCCTTCCCCAGCACCTCGCACAGAGAGCCCCGGACATTGCCTCCCCCTGCCAGCTCCATGAGGGCCTTGTTCTCACTGAAGTCCAGCCATTTATTGTTGCAATTGTTTAGTATCATTTCCACATAATGTGTTCGCTGCGGAACGCGAGAAAAGAGCAGGCCCCAGTACAAGTGTCAATCCATCTCCACTAAACTGCTGCCCCCTCTCAACCCCACCCACCCTGCCAGGACAGGGCCCACCAGTCCTAGACCCCTCACCCTCTTTCATGGTGATACCCATCTGACCCCCTTGCATTGACCATTCCAAAACACCCACCTTAGTCTTAATCCCTTGCAGCAGTGTATTTGTCCCAATCACAACACATGTCTGGCTGCATCATGAGGCAGAAGGGAACATGAATAGTAGATCAAACCCCTAGGGGGTGACACCTGGAAGTGGGACCCCGGGTACCAATAAATCTCTGAATATAGAGGCCAGAAAGCCAATATTTGAACCTACCTTTTCTAAATACCCCCATGAAGCAATGTTTTTATATCTGCCATTATTCTTATATCATCAGTTTCTGTTGTTTAGCTTAGACAGCTAGGAGTATGTTACAGTTTGACCTAACCTTCACTGTTGAGATGAGCCCAGCTGACACACGTTTCACAAGATCGACTGGGAAGTGGCGGCCAATTGCAGCCTGGCATCCCCTATAGAGCAGGCCCACCATTCCATGGTGTTACTTTGTACCATATAGTATGACATAATTAATGACGATAAAATGGATTAAAATGTGCTGCCCATGTATTGTTTGGCAGAGCACTCTCGGGCCGCAGAGTTCTTTGCTTGCTAACTTTACTTTACATAAAGTTTGTTATCCTTGCAATTCATCTCTTGGTCTCATTCCCTGACAGAGTTTATATCATTATCTTGGTCTATTGGGGCGTTTCATGTTTGGGTGCCTGTCTTCATTTGCCTGTATTTACTGGGGCAATTTGCACCAGGAACCAGGAAAAACATTCTATTTGTTTTTACATAATAAGAGTTTGCACAACGATCACCATTACTTCTAAAACAACTATCATTCAACATCGTCAATTTCTTGGGAATTTGTGAATCACTTGCGCAGACCTTACAGGAAACCTGCTCAGCACAGACAAGAAAACGCAATAAAAGAAAGTTATGAAGATGCACATGAGAATGCTAAATATTCACCTTTGCTTCATGGAAGAACCAGTGTGCCCAGAAAACTGTCACTGTTCTGTGTCAAGTAGCAATCGAGTAAAAAGGACATTACAACAGTTCAGTGTGTTTCTATGGTAAGCTGTTGTTGATGGAAACGTCCAATAAAGCCTTCCAAACATTTGCATGAGTTTTTTTCTGTTTTTAATTTAGTAAAATAAGGAGTAAAACTAAATTTCCACTGAATTTCATGCTATATATGTGTAGTGGCAGCAATTGCTTTGGTATGTAAAATAGGTCTTCTGTAACTATTAAGGGTGCGATTTCACACCATGATGCAGTTTCATATTTCAAACACATTACTTTGTACGTGTGCAGATTGGGTATTGTTAAGATGGGAGGAGGTTTGGTGGAGGTTATGTAACAGAGGAAGAAATAGAAGTGTAAGAGAGTGATGCAGATGTGCTTTTCTACAACCGATCCTACAACCGATCATTGATTAATAAGCACTTCATCCAGTTTCATCACAACAATGTGGAGGAACCCTATCGGAAGGCTATTTTCCATCAAAATTTACAAAAGCAAGGCCTATAATCTGCGCACAACTATCTGTTGTAGAAAAGCACATTGATGAAAGAGGCTATATTTACAGTGATTCCCAAGGAAGGGCGAGATGTGTCTAAGTGCTCTAATTTCCGTCCTATTTCATTGCTCAATGTGGATGTAAAGATCTTTACAAAGATTCTGGCCAACAGGTTGGATAAACACATTGGGGATCTGATTGACAGAACACAAGTTGGTTTTATGAAACAACGCTATGTGTATGATAATATTAGAACATATTTTGAATTTGACAAACTCAGAAGTTGAGGAGCTACTATTTGTTTTTGTAGATGCTGAGAAGGCCTTTGAAAGGGTAAACTGGACCTTTCTAAACTATACATTGATGAAATGGGTTTTGGACCCTTGGTTCTTAATGCTGTGGGGGTGTTACAATTGGACATTATGGTCAGAGTCTGGGTGAATGGGGAATTGTCGGCCTCTTTCAATCTTTTTAGAGGTACGCGACAGGGGTGCCCAATGTCTCCCTACCTTTTTAATTTGGCGCTGGAACCCTTTTTGATTTATATTTGACAAAGTCTGCTTTTGAAAGGTTTAAAAGTAGAGGAAGAAGAAATCAAGGTACAAGCTTATGCCGATGATGTCACGATAATTCTTGGTAATGAGGGGGGCTCTATTCTGAAACAAATTGTTGAGGAGGTTAGGTCTCTTTCAGGCTATAGGATTAACTGGGTGAAAACTGTGGTTTTTCCTGCCAGAGACACTCCTGTTCATAATTGTTTGATGGATTGGAACTGCAAATGGCAGAATGGTAAGGTGAAATATTTAGGGGTGTATCTTGTGAGGAATTTGATGAGATTAGTTGATTATAATGTAGATAAAATAACAGAGATTCTTCGTACTAAGTATCTGGGCAAAAATTAACGCGATCAAAATGGTACTACTACCGAATGGCCTAAATGTCATTCAGTCGCTCCCTTTTAAGTTTACAAAGAAAAACTTAGGGCGTATTGATAGGGTTTCCAGGAATTTTTGTGGGGAGTTGGTAAAATGCCAAAAAATACCTCGATGTATCCTGGTTCGTAGTGTGCAAGATGGGGGATATGGATATCCTATTCTTGAGAATTACTGCAAAGGATTTTTTTTAAAAAAAATCAGTCGCTTATTTCAACACAGATAGTTCCTCTACTCCGTTATTGGCACAAATAGAAAATCTAAAAATGGGGCAGTTTCGGATTGAGAGTTTAGATTTAATGGGGACATTTCCTAAACCTGTGTCTAGTTTGCAGACAGTGGTTGCTACCAAGGATGCTGTAACATTGATTATATTGGGGAGTGCACAGGGATTGTTCTTGTATAGGGAGGCTTCCATTTGGCACAATCCAGGTTTGCAGATCAGAAACAAAATGTTATGTTGGAGGAGTTGGATTCGTAGAGGTGTTTTGTTAATACGGGATGTCTGGCGTGATGGTAGTATGGTGGCTTTCGAAAACCTAAAGGAGAAATTTAGCTTGCATAAGAGAGAGTTGAGGAGATATAATTTGTTGACAGCTTTGATTTCAGAAAGACAACAGATGTTAGAGGTTCCAATGATGCAGCGGCTGGAAGGGTGTAATCTTCTCAAATCTGCGCCATATAAGGTGTCAACCTTTTTGAAACTTTTTCCATTAGAGGCTCATCTGGCTGGGTTATGGGATAAGTTGAGACTTACTTGATCTGAGGAATTGGGTAGGGTAATTTCAACAAAGGAGTGAGACAGTCTGTGGAAGGTACCTATTGGGGCGAAAGTTGACTTGAATTTACGTTATATTCACCAGAACATATCGGGGCGCCTTTTTTGGACACCGGTTTGGATACACAGATTGGGATTGATAGAAAGTGAAACTTGCTGGGGATGCCACAGAGGGAGAAAGGTACCTTGTGACATATGATGTGGAATTGTGCCAGAGTGAGGGATGTTTGCAATGTTTTGTTGGATAGAATTGATTTGATATGGAATATTATATTTCCGAGAACTCCATCTACAGTGATTTTGAAATCCCAAAGTATTGTAGATGTATTGATTGTACAGCATTAGGTTGGATTAACAACGTCCTTTTGGTCGCAACAAGGCAAGTACTAGAGTCTGGGAAACCAGAAAAAATCCATATGTGGCAGAATGGCTTGTTAATGTGCATGTTTTCTCAAATTTTGAAAAGGTTAAGTTTGATATGGAACAGTGGGGACCATTTACTGAATTGTATGATTAATGTTTAGACAAAGTGTTTGTGACTTTGCTTGGTGTTGTCTATGGGGTTGGGCTTTGTATTGTGAATCTGAGTCTTGTGTTTTGTGTTTCACTAGTTTATTGTACTGTTTATTATTTAACTATCATTAGTTAGTAGTGCTTTAGACTCATTGTTCACCTCGTATGTACTATGGTTTCTGATTTAATTGTTAATTGCTTAGAATTATTGTTTTACGTTGCTTTACTTATGTATGTTACTTATGTATGTTACTTATGTATTTCTTGCTTCTTTGTTATTGCTTTTGTAATCTTTAAATAAAGAGTTTTAAAAAAAAGACCCTTCAAATCATCGATATCACAAGTCCACGCACACTCGGCATGCCATTTGCTGGCATATATCCGTGGCTGCATAGGTTGCCACTTCTAACCGTGGGTAGCAACGCTGCTCAATGGTTTGGTGCTGGTTAGCCATGATTATTAGAATTATGAATGACAAAAGAGAGAGTAGTGATACAATGGTAGTTCAAATTAGTTATGTAACATACATGATAATAAAGACAGCACGCCAAATGTGCTAGAATACTGTGCTCCAAAACACTCCTTTTAAAGACTACTTATCACATATGAATATCCAAATACAATGAAATAACATCCATCACATGTATGTACACAAATACAATAAAATTACATCTAAAAACGTATTCTAAAAAGGTTCATCACTCATAGCCACAGTTACAATATGAAACTTTGGGTAGGTGGGTCACATAGATGTTCATACATATATACATAATAGATCATTCTTAGAAAGAACTCTTCCAGGTACACGCACCATACTCTTTTGCAGAATGGGGCCTATAGCCGCGGGTATAGTCCAACGAACATACAGCAATGACCCTTCCAAGTCGTTGCTGTGATTAACCGTGCCTCCAAAATTGTACACCCCATTGGGCGATGCCGTAGCTGCAGTTATTCATCTATGTTTAAAAAAATATTCTTGAATCTGTAAAAAAAGAAAACACTCACATTTTAAGAAACACAATGTAATACACACATTTTTATGACCCTCATGTCTTTTATGCACTGCACACCTGCACTATATAAAATACAACATTTATGCATACAACACTGCTGTTCTCATTGCACATACTAATTATTGGATCATTGCGAGAAAACCTCCAACATGGTTACAAAAAAAAAATCATACACAAATATAAAAAGTATTAACACTACCCCTACAATAAACACACAGGGATATATAAGGTGGGTGTGAATAAACAAAGGACATTATACTGGGTGCTTGCAGGACAATGAATGGGGAAATGTATTGAAACTTGGAGAACAAGGGATAGAAAACAATCAAACAGGTAGAAACACTAGTAGTATACTGTTTTAGCAGTCTGTTTCACCCCACCAAGAAATAACATCTAAGAAGACCACTGCAGATAATTCACAATAGTTGAAGAAAAAAGAACAATGTTTCAAAAAAGAGGAGAAAATCCTATGCACCTTTTGGAAAAAGTCACTAAGACGTGGACCCCACCAACAGTGAATGAACCCTCAACTTATGCAACATTGTCAACATTGTCAACATTAACAATTGCACCTGTTCCAATTTTACTGTTCCTAATGTTTCAGTTAACAGTGTAATGTGTCGCCTTTCCCACAATTTGACTTCTCCCGGAAGATGCCACATTAGGTCACTGCAAAATCACGCTCTCCAAACATAATGCACTTTGCCATCACTAATTCACACACACAATAGAGGTACAATACAAGTATAAAAACTGTTAGTATAATCAATGAAAGACATAAATAAACTATGTGAGAATAAACAAGGGGGCATTATGCTACAGAATTACAATAGAGTAAATGTACGGTAAGTATACGTGGAAAACAAGAGATAATGGGGTAGGTTAACTTAACATGCAGAACAAGAAAGGTTGGAATAGGGTAAATAAACTTTTAGAACATGGGAAACACTTTGAATATAGATTGATCTTTCATTGGAGGTAACTGAACAACATCTTCCGTAGCCAGAGCATCTAAAGTACTTGAATCCTACCAGGACCTGCCCACCATAAAAACAATAAATACCGGAACAGAACATGAATGCGAAGAATCCAAGTTTCTTTCAACAGGTACTAAAATAAGCAGCACAAGAAAATACAAAAATAAACAAATGACTAATATGAACTTGCAAAACACCATCATTTGTACTACCTCACAGAAAAATCAAAACAACTAAGGGGGTAATTCATAGATTTCAGCGCAGAGGCAGTGCACGCGAGCAGCGCAGAGAGGGATTGTGCACCAGAAAGCGCCAGCCATGTGCGCTAAACAGCATTCTGGCGCACCGCATATTCATGCAATTCCCAAGGCAAAAAGATCCCTGGTGCAGAGAACATCCTGCAGCGCCAGTTACGCCCCCAAGAACCCCCCTCGCGCAAGGAAAAGCCATCAAAATCCCCAATCCAGCGCAAAGGGCTGGACTTACCCTGGACCAGCTTACCGGGCCGCTACACAGCAAACGCTGAGCGGGGAACATGTATTCCTGGGGTGCACTGGAATTATCAGACGCGGTAGGGCCTGTGCGAGTGGGGTACATTTATTACCGGGGTTCATGGGGAGTTTCACACGCGGTAGGGCCTGTGCGAGGGGGGTATGTGTATTACTGGGGTTGGCGGGGAGTTTCACACGCGAGTGGGCCTGTGCAAGCAAGCTACATGTATTTCGGGGTACGCAGGGAGTTTCACACGCGCTAGGCCCTGTGGGAGCGTGGTACGTGGATTTCGGGGGTGTGCAGGAAGTTTCACATGCGGTTGGCCCTGTGCGAGCGGGGTACGTGCATTACTGGGGTTTGCGGGGAGTTTCACACACGATTGGGCCTGTGCGAGCAGGCTATGTGTATTTGGGGGGTACGCAGGGAGTTTCACATGCGGTAGGCCCTGTGCGAGCGGGGTACGTGGATTTCGGGGGTGCGCGGGAAGTTTCACATGTGATTGGCCCTGTGCGAGTGGGGTACGTGTATTTCAGAGGTGCGTGGAAAGTTTCACACGCGATTGGCCCTGTGTGAGCGGGGTACGTGTATTTCGGGGGTGCGCGGGAAGTTTCACACGTGATTGGCCCTGTGCGAGCAGGGTACGTGAATTTCGGGGGTGCGCAGGAAGTTTCACACGCGAATGGCCCTGTGCGAGCGGGGTACATGTATTTTGGGGGTGCGCAGGAAGTTTCACATGCGATTGGTCCTGTGCGGGCGGGGTACGTGTATTTCGGGGATAGGCGGGAAGCTTCACATGCAATTTCGCTGTCAGAGCAGGGTACGTGTATCCAGTGGGGAGCGGGGGTAGTCCCACACGTGAATTGGCAGTGTGGGTCATCCCACGTGTGCCCTCTACCCCCTCCACAGGCCCTGCAGGCAGCCCACACCACAGGGGACTACCCTGCACCCCTGGTCATGTCCCGCAGGCAGCCCATACACCATGGGCATGCCCCCCAGCAAGGCCACATGTCACCTTGCACTAGTGATCACCAACTCATGTCCCCCTGCACCCCCACTCCCCAGCAGTGAGGGGCACCTGTCAGCAGGCCCCCACTCATGTCCCCTGCACCCTGTTAGGGAGAATTCTCTGTTTAGGCTGAATTTCCTAACCTAGTGAGTCCCCCAGCAGCTTTGCTGGATTTCTGGAGTTTGTTTTTTTTCATCCTGCCAAGAGTGAGACTCTTTTCCTCCCACTCTTGGACATGAATGTGGTTGATTCCTTTGAATGTCAATGTGTTCTATGGGCCATGAGGTCTTTTACTCCATAGGGCCTCATGTGTTTTGCTATGTGTGTGACACCGCACCCTCTGTGCCGTAACACTGGGGTATCCTAGAGGATCCCCACCATAGACTCCATACCTTGGGACTGACTACTGTCTCCCAGGGCATGTAAAGTCACCATTGGCTTTACTAGACCTAAATTTACTAACAGAACTAGTACAAACCATCCTATTGTGGATGTACTGGTAGGGGTAATTTGATTACCCCTGGGTCTGTTGTTCGAGGGGGCACTGTCCCATCCCCCCTCGTCGAGTTTTGGCTGGTGGCAGTGGATACTACTTTTATATTCGACCGCAAATATATTCCTATGGGATTCTTCCCATTGTTGGAGGCTAATACTTTTTCAGGTTAGTCTCTAACATACCGCCGGTATATTTATCTTAAATAAATCCACTGGTTGGTATTTTCTGCCAGAACTCGGTTTTTAAAATGGCGTATGTGTTCGCCTCTGTAACTCCGAACCAAAGGTTGAGCCCTTTGTTCCACTTTTGGCTGGCTTCTGCACAGAAGCCCTCCAGAGTGGTGCCATTCTGTCTGGGTACCACAGGGGGTGTGGGAGGGGGTTTAGGCACCCTGGACTGAGTTGCCTTGCCAACTCAAGTCGCACTCTGGTGTGATTGGCCCAAGTGGTGAGCCAAGCCGCTCACCACTTAGCGTGTTTAATTGACAGCTAGGCTGAATGAATGGGGGTTTTCTGCATAAAAGCAGGGCTTTTGGGACTGGATCTTCAGAAGTCGCCACAGGACCTAAGAATCCGACAAGGGTAAAGCTGAGCCGACCTGCAACAACGACACCTCCGGTGGAGCCCTGCTGAACCGAATCACCACTTCCCAACGATAGAGGAGATCTCCCTGCCGGAGAGTCTTCTTCCCCTGACTGGTGGGAACAACCAGTCCCTTGCTTTTTCTTGGCTTCCAGGACGTAGTGGTCGAATTGCCCGTGCGGTGCACCCCGGTGACCGGATAGCCACTAACCACTGTACCGCAACCAAAAGGTGGTGCCTTGTGACGGAGCACTCCGCTGCTGGTCTCTTCCCTGGTGGTGCAACGATCTTCAACTTTTCCTCGACGAGATCCTCTCATCTTCTGGCAAAGCCCCGACTTGCATCCACCACCAGGAACAACTGCCCCCGCCGGAGCTGTCTCTTCACTCTCAAGGTACTGTGTCCGCCTGGCTTCCCTTGTGACGGTTAGCGTGAGGTGTCTTAAATCCTTACCTCTCCTTTGGGTCGCCTCCAGACCTTCTTAACTTTTTGTTCTAAAACTGGTCCAACCTTTCTGTGACATTTTGCTACAAAGACTTGAAGTGCAGTTCCACTGTGATACTTTTGGGACATACAGCCTTGCCTCTCTCCGAGTGGGCCTGGCCTCTGAACTTTGTGATCTACAGTAGACCCTGCCTTGCTTGCCTTGCATTTGCTTCGTAAAAGTGTTGGTACTGAGTTGGTTTCATACCCTGCCTTTTCTCTCCCGTTCTAACGAATATTAGAGTGCCATCTAGGTTAAAGCATTCACCTATGTCTGCAAATAAGTGGTGCCGTTGAACCTAGACTTGTCAAAATATTGTGAGGGGATTGATATACTTATAGTAATTGTGATTGAAGTTGTTTGCTGTATTAGTGCCAGTGTGTTTTTCATAGATGTGTTTTTAAATAAATAATTATATATCTTTACACCCAAGCTCTGATCAGTGTCTTTTTGTTCTACTGTGTAAATTGTAATATCTTGTATACTCCCAATACGGCCTAACTCATCTTGGGAGAAGTCTGACTGCTCAGCCACAGCTACCAGGTAAATCTGGGTGGTGCAGACTGCTGCCAATTGGGTTTACTGCTAACTCCTGTAGACTTAAACTTTTTGCAGTGGTCCCAGATGGAACTGGACAGGTTTCTGCCTAACACACCCCCACCCCCCAGCAGTGAGGGGCACCTGCCAGCATGCTCCGACTCATGTCCCCCTGCACCCCCACCCCCAGCAGTGAGGGGCACCTGCCAGCAGGCCCCCACTCATGTCCCCCTGCACCCCCACCCCCCAGCAGTGAGGGGCACCTGCCAGCAGGCCCCCATTCATGTCCCACTCATGTCCCCCTGCACCCCACCCCCCAGCAGTGAGAGGCACATGCCAGCAGGCCCCCACTCATGTCCCACTCATGTCCCCCTGCACCCCCACCCCCAGCAGTGAGGGGCACCTGTCAGCAGGCCCCCACTCATGTCCCCCTGCACCCCCACCCCCCAGCAGTGAGGGGCACCTGCCAGCAGGCCCCCACTCATGCCCCCCCTACATGGCATAAAGATGCACATTCATGGCCCACTTCTACACCAAAATACCACAGCATTCCACCCCAGTCTTGAGACACAATGATTTCCCGATCCACCCCACACTGACATGCCTATTTCAAGACACAAACCAAAAGTCAACTATGTACAACAACACATGTCCGTCACACACACACACACTGGTTGGCATTGATTGCGTAAACCCACATTTTCACTTGCATGAACCCAATAAGTGAATCACACTCATGGAAGTAAAATATCAAAATGTATTATGGACAAAAATAAAGCAATGAAATGAAAACATAAAAAAATAGCAAACATGAAATGAAAAGCATGTCCAAAAGATGAGTAAATGAAAAGTATAACCAATCCAAAGAAATCCAAAAGAAAAATAGTCCAAACTCTCCCTCCACCAAAGCAAATCCAATGGAAACGTAAAAAGAAAAATCCATTGATCCATGGTGAAATCAAAAGAAAAAGTTCAAATTAATCCATTGTCCAACTATGTACAATCCATTGTCAAAAAGAAAAATCCATTAATCCATGTTTAAATCCAAATGAAAAGTTCAAATAAATCCATTGTCCAACTATGTACAATCCATTATCAAGGGTCCATGAGCCCAACGAAAGAAATGAAACCTACCTAAGAAACTACCTAATAAAAAAAACTATATACAAATGTGTGGGGCATAGTCCAATCACCCCAAATCAAAGGAAAATATAAATGAAACCTAACACTAAAAATTATTTACAATGGCAGCGGGCTAGTCCGACGGCTCACTTTTTCGATGTCCCGGGCCAGGGCATCATCGAACTCCCGCTCAATGTCCTGGAGGCGGTCCTCTTCCATGGCCCCGAGGGTTCGCAGGGACGATGACATGTTGACCTCCAACTCCCTGCAAATTGCCTCGAGGCACTCAGCCTGCCTCAGTGCCCTCTGCATGGAGTTCTCTGCCCTGACCATTGTGAGCTGTACCTCTTCCACCCGCTGCCGCTCCGCATCTATGGCGTGGCCCAACACGGAAGACACTTGTAATCCTGGGTCCTCCTGCCCTCTGGCCAATGCCTGCCCCTCCGATGTTGATGGCCCCGAGCCATCATGGCTCCCACCTTGTTGCTGCTGCTGTGCCTGTGCCTGCATGTCCTCCTCTGGCTGGGGTGCACTTGTCGTGGTGGCCACCCCTGCTGGACATCCGACTTCCAGCCTGGCCGCTGGGTCAGAGGCAGCTCCACAGGGTACCAGGTGATACATGGCATGGAGGACAATTGGTGTGTAGGATGTTCAGGTGAGGAGGGGGTGGAGGGGGTGGAACAAGGTCCAGCAAACGGAGGAATCCAGCCCTAGTGACCAGTCCCTGGTGACCAGTCCCAGTAGGTGAACGCAGTCAATGAGGCATTCGAGATGACGTGCAGTGTCTTCACGAAAACACTGCAGGTCACCTTGCATGCCCCGTTGACGCAACGCCATCCCACTCAGGACAATCTCAACCCGGTCCCGGATATCCACATCCGCAGGGAGAGAAAGACCAGTTGTTGTAAGCGGATCCCGTCTCTGAAAATGGGTCTGGACGTAGGCATCCCTGCCGGTGCGGGATGATGCAGTCACAGGAACAGAGACAGGATTACACACAGGCACCTCCGCGGTGGCCTGTGCTGCCTCCTGTTCCTGCCCCTGCACTGTACCACTTCCTCCAGACCCCGTGTGTGTCCCTTCCACGGCCTCCTCCTCCACCAAACCCCCCACCATCCTGGATAACTCTGTGCCATCTTCCTCCGTCGGACCCTGTGAGGTCTCAGCTGCCCCTTCTGCTGCCGAGGAGTCTACCTCCAACCTCTGCCTCTTGTACCTACCCTCGGCAGCTGGGGCCTTGGACGCGGCACCAGACTCCTCACTCCCCGACAAGATGGCAACCTGGGAGGGTAGCCGGGACTTGCATCTCCGCTGGTGATGCGATCCCTGCCGCTCTGCTCCATAGCACCCTCTCCGCCGTCTTCATCAGTTGACGCTGCAGACAGGGAGAGATAGAACACAGGCATCAGGGCACTGGACAATGGACTGATACACGCATGACAGTTGTACATGAATGTCAGTGTCAAACTTCAGACATGGCATCACACTCCCCAACACACATGCCATTTCAATTCACACACATGAACAATTCAACAGCATTATTCCACCAGGCAGTACCAATCATACACAAACAACAGCACGAGCAGCCGAAGTTGAGCCTGATGTCACATGAAACACGGGGAGTGCACAACACATGCACACAGGCCACCACACTTACATGCATGTATACATCACCATCCATGTCACATCTGCCATTCAGCCTTCTACATATCAGTGTCACATGCATCCATGTTGCATCACAGTTGCACCCTTGTCAAATACACACACATGCACGTGTACACAGTGCAGATACATGCATCTGGAACCACCATCTATGTGTGACACCACAACCATGCCAACATACATACACAGAAATTCAAACATGTGTGCTCCCACACCTGCATTTGCCCAGCATGCTTACCAATACATACACCATAGATGTGTCTCACACCTGAGAGGACTCACATGTGGCAGCCTCATGCCCATGTTCATACACATCCCTACATGGCCCTACAAAAACACATGTGCAACCTGCACACTACTGGCACACCACAACACACACAGAGTCCAATCAGTATGCATGTACACTTACCGCTCGACTCCAGACGGGTTTGCCTCTCAAGGACCTGGACGTGGAGGGCTGGGCATGTGCATTCCAGGACCCTCATTTGGTGGTCCAACAGGTGGCCCCTGCACCCCTTGGCATCCACTGCCTTCAAGAGGCGCTGGGCCTTGTCCAGGGTCCTCGACCTGAAGTCCTCCCAGCACTTCCGGACATGTTTGATGTCGCGGACTGCCACCCCCTCCTCGTTGATGGCACTCAGGATGTCCATCCAGATCCTGGTCCATCCTTCATTGTCGGCGTGTAATTCGAGCAAAGGCCCTTAGCACGTAAGCGCATCAGTGACGTTAGGCACGCAGGTGTTGCCCACAACACGGGTGCATAGTGAATCAGCACGTGAGAAAACTGCACGTCACCGTGCTATTGGAGGAAAGGGCCTTAGCGCGTAAGCGCATAAGTGACATTTCACATGTGGGCTGGCTTAAAAGGTACGGGTATCACGCTATTTCCTTCTATGTGCTTTTTGTGGAGAGCGAGCAGGTGTATCTTGTACTTTTTGTCGGTTCACATGCGATTACTTCACAACATTTCCAGTTCATACTCCCTGTTTCCTCAGACTGCGTTCTTTTCTTCTTTTGGTGGGGGTGTTGCCTACGCGCACACGTGCGTCCTCTTCACGTTCTTTTTCAAGGCAGATGGTGAGTCGCGCACATATTTTCCAACTGTGGTTGACTATGTGTGTCGCGTACCCCTTCAGAGGTCATTGTAGGCTGCGTGTAACACGTGTAAGCTTATTTTTGTGTTTCTGGGTGCCACAGCGTAGTGCGGGTTTATTAATCCACGCACGTGGTCTACCAGAGGTGCCTGTGCATTGTGTGACCCGTCATCTTCCCCCAGGGGTCACATACAGCCTTGCTAGAGCACTAGGGTACGAATTCCATCTAGTTCCCTACCCCTTTCACCCCATTTGCCCAGTACAATTGTTTATTGCAACACCCATACGCACAACAACATCAGTGCCATGATTGGGAGGCGACCAAGCAGTAATGGAGGTAAAGGTGGCCGACCTCCAAAAGGTGGTCGTGGTGGGTGCAGTAGAGTCGTGACCAGGATTTGCAGGGTGCCCCTAGACCCCCGTGTGTGGAGGACCAATCAGGGACACCCATGCCCCCCCATGGTTGTGGGAAATGTAGCTGACATCCCAGCTCAGCCCTTGTTGGACCGGCCCATTTTGGCATCTGGACTGGCACAGGATGACTCCTATGCTGACTTCCAGGTCAACAAGTCTAAGCCACATGTGGCAGTGCAAGTTGCTGTCACCAGGCCACGTGGATCTGGGGCAGCAATGTCATCTGCTGCCACGAGTAGGCAGGGTGGGGAGGCTGCAGGGGCAGCTGCAGCTCTATCCACCCCAGCTCTGAGGCTCCCAGCCAGGACAGTGTCGGTCCAGGTCCATCAAACCGACGTTGGCCTTGCCAACGTCACCCTGCAGCCAATGCCTCTACCAAGACATATGGTCATTGTGCATTTGCACACTTCTAGTACCCAGTCCACCTGCGCTTCTGCCCCTACTGACCAGAGTGGCGTAAGCCACTCAGGATCCGCACCACCTTTGAAAAAGAAGAAGGGTGCTTTGGCACTACAGGCTGAGACCCCAGACACAGCTACACACTTCGGCACTTCAAGGAAGCCTAGCTTTAATGACACCGAACTTGATGCACTTGTGGCCTGTGTGTCGGCACATAGCCGCGAAATGGTGGTGACTGCAGGGTGCAAGACCACACCTGGTCAACGTAGGGCACACTGGCAGACCATCGCGGACCACATTAGTGCCCTTGGATTTGTGAGGCGCACAGCTGATGATTGCTACAAGTGGTGGAATGACCTGAAACGCAGAGCAAAGAACAAGCTGGCCTCAAATCATGCCTCTACTCTGTTGACTGGCGGTGGGTCTCCACCAGAGGACAACCAACTCACTGAACATGAGTCTGTTGCTGAAACCTTCGTCACAGAGGAACAGATCCAAGGCATGGGAGACCTACCAGATTACGACGCATTGTCTGGTGAGTGCCCATATATATGTGTGTAATCCATGTGTATGTTATTTGGGTGACGGGTTCTGATTGAGTGCCAGGTGAGGGTGTGTACTCCTGAGTGGTATGGGTCACCCATGTGCTTCCTCCAAAACATTCACCGGCCTTGGATTTGGGTATGACAGTATCACTTCTGCCCAAAGTAGCCAATTAGCGCCACATTACTTCAGTTGCCCTTGAATGGTCATCTTGCTACAATATTGTTCTGTATTTTTCAGTGTTCATTCAGACTGATTGTTTCAATTCTCCCATTTTTGCAATGCATTTTTCAGCCCTAATGCCACATATGTGACATGCTTCTGTCATTGATTACACCCCACATTGGCCCTGTAAGGATATTTGGCGTGTTACAGCACAGAATACAGCACTACTGCACAGGTAGCAATTTTTTTTGATGCAGCACCACCACATGTGTGTGGTGCATTGCTATATGTGTTGCCAGAGTAACATGGACATATAAGTAAAGACAGGCTATTCAGTCAAAAACGATTTTTACATATAAGATGCAAATCTATTTTTACAGTTAAAAGCACACATGTGCACATTCAAAAATGCACACTATTTTTCACCTGAAATGCCTATGTTGCAAGAGACACATTTGAAAATTAATAACTAACCTTATTAATAGCTAACCTGACTAATAAAACTTCATTTAACATAACCCACTAATAAAAATGTGTCTCCACTGCAGAATTAGGCCTACTCTGAAAGTGAACTTTTAAACGCACATCAATTTTTTTTTTCTCTGCTCCCCTGTCCACATAACTACAGGAAGCAAAGAGCTTGAAGGAACAGGAAATCCGTTTGTTACAATTTTTACTGTAGAAATGAGCCATTGTGTAGTGAGGGAGGAGATGACATGATTGATTCTGATTGGAGCAGCGTCATAGCAAGTATCATGCTAGAGGCTGTGATTAGAGTTTTGCTGGGGAAGCTTGAGGAGAGGGGGAAAACAATCGAGATCTTGCAGAGCTGGGAGAAGGACCTGTTTCCTGGCTGAAGCATTCCTGCTGCAAAAGCTGAGAATTCCAGGCAATAACCCCGGTTTGAGAACGGCAGACGCTTGTTTTCACTGGGGTTAATCTCAAGGGAGCCAAATTCAGAAAGAGAATAGCCGGAGAAAACTCATGCTGAACAGATAAGGTAATTACAGAAGTGTGGGAGCTGTGCGAAAGTGTGCGAAACTGTTCAGTCAGTGTATTCGAGGGAGTCCCTTATCAGCATATTTAATGTTACTAATTGAATATATTCTAGCAGTTCTCTGTTCATTTTATCACAAATAATGTTGTACCATTTCATTTATTTCTGTAAAAAAGGGTTAAACTGTGTTTAAAGGAAATTTCTATAATACAAAAATATCTGAAAACAGATAGCTAGTGTGTATTATTTCTCTCTTTCATTTTTCATGGGAAAAGGTTTAAACGTGGGTAGATTTTTAAACAGTGCAATTGTCATTTTAAAACAGATGTGTGCATGATTATATTCAGTATGGACAGTTGTGAGTGACTGTTTGTAGCATAGCTTGTTGGAGGTACATGAGCCAACGGGAAGAGAGACTCTCTGGACATAGTTCCATACCGTATATAAGGTAGTGGAAATTACCACAAAAATACCACAATAGCCCATGGTGGCACACAACACTAACACTGAAAATGTGGTATCCCTAAAATGTAGGCCTGAGGTCTCTCTAGTGATCAAGAACAATCTAGATAAAAAAACAAGGGATGTTGGATATTGTGGCCACAAATAAACCAACCACTATACCAACCAACCACGCAAATTATCGCGCACATTATCTAAATAGGTCTGAATTCTGAAATAATGCAATGTATTATTGTTATGTGTGATCCAATATGAATACAGAGAGTGATTATTGCTAAAGGTATTTTGGCGGTAAGAAAATACCGCAGAGCCCCAAATATCCACAAAATACCCAACAGCCCACATTTGTTGCCTTGTTTTGTGAATGATTAGGCCATTCAGGCTAATGGAGTATTGGCCTGCTCACATTAACGTTTGGGGCCTATTGAATGTGGAACATGATAGTTGTTTCCTGTCATGTTGAAGTGACCAACCATTGATGTGTACATCTGTCTGCGATCACTGTATTATTGTACACTGGATGTCTTGCAGTGTGTGGCAAATGCGTATTTTGTCACACTATTTAGCATTTTTCATCTCATCATGTCCATCTCACATGGATGGTGACAGTACTCATTCACTGACATATTGCTGTACTTGTCAAATGTACCATGGCTAGGCTACATGCCATCTGTGTGCTGGCATGTGTCATGTGTATTGGACATGCCACTCACAGTCTAATGTGTGATGCCAGTGCTACCCAGCATGGAGCAAATGTGTTGCTTTTCCATCTTGGTGTCCTCAGTGTCTGCTTTTTGCCTGCCCTTCCAACTCATTGCCAGTGCATGCATGCCAATGTTACTGTCATGTGGGACATGTGTAAATCATGTACTGGATCTCTGGATTGTCAGGCCTATGTGTGTGCTATGGTGCTCATGCCTGTTCCATTTGTTGTCTTTCATGTTTTTGCAGGTGATGACGAACTTGATGCTGTTGAGGTTGAGGAGATAGTGCAGACCCAGTAGGAATCTCAGGCACGACCGGGCACCAGTGGAAGACGTGGTGTGGTGGTGGGTGAAAACCCAATCTTATTGCTGGACATACTGCCCATGGGTGTTTCTGGTTGCACCTCCCAGATCTCTATGATTCAGGTGCTGAATCGGATGATGAGATTTATGTGCTGTCACAGGTGAGTGTTTCTGGCTGGGATTCTGTTCTTTCCAACCCACCTGCACCAGGGGTAGAACCCTCTATGGGGAAGTCAGTGTTGGTAACTCCGCCTTTGGCAGTTACAGATGCAGGGCCACACTCCACAACATCTGATTCTTTTCCTGGGCCAGAAGATCAGAGGGGGAATGCAGTCCTGCAGCCTCAGGCAGTGCCGGCACAGCAAGGTGCAGATCGCCTTACCCCAAAAAGGTGTGGTGCCCGCCGACGCGGTGGCCATACGCCACCAGGCAATACTGTATGGGAAAACTCCATTTACAGTATAGCAGACCAACAGGGAGCACCGGTTGAAATGATGGCTCAGGCAATGGAGAGGGTGGCCACTTCCATTCTCCCCCCTGAAAGGCAGATGGAGCAACAACAGCAGGCAACAAACTCCATTTGACAATCACACAGGGAAGACATGTTGGCCTCCAACAGGGACCGACAGGCGGCACTGGAGACTCTGCTTGAAGCCATTTCTGTAGAGTCACAGGGCCACAGGGAAGCCCTGATGTTAGAACTCCAGTTCCTCAGGCAGACTCTAAGTGAACTTGAGGCTTCCCGAAATATAAGGTCAGAACAGCAGCTGGAGCAGCTCACACGTTCGCTCTCAGCTGAGCTGCAGGCAACTCGGGAGGATATCTGGGCATCACAGGAGGCTATGCATGCAGAAATGCAGGCAACCCGTGAGGTGCTGCATGGGGATCTCCACACTATCATCCTCCAGAATCAGACCTTCAACACCCGCATGCTTGCTGCCATGGATAACCATACCAGGGCTTTCCGTGGGCTGCCTCCCATAGCACCACCACCTTCTGATGCAGAAGCAGAGGGTGAAGAGAGCGACAGCAGCACTTCTCCCACAATAGCGTAGCCTTGCAGGCCATGAGCCCATGGAGGTATTTTATTTTCCGCAACATCCACGCAGGTGGGTGTTGGTGTGTACCCTGTCCTTGAACTTCCTGGGTGGCCTCCCCCCTTTGGACCCCACATGGCCATTTTTTATTTTTTTTTGTTGTTATTTTTTTTTTACAGTGTGTTGCCTTGTGTGGCTCCCGTGGGCATCCACTGTGTATTCCAGATGGGCACATGCAGGCTTGTCCTGTGTTTGGGTTAGATGCTTGGGTTCCTGACACACACACCCCTCCTGCTTCCCTTTCCATGGGCTTGCAAAGGGTGTGACCAAGTGACAGTAACTTACACAGTGACATTGGGCTCCCATGAGCTGTGTGGGCAGTCTGTAGTCAAAACTGTGTGTACATCCCTAGTGGAGATTGTTGTTGTATTGAACACTGCATGGTGTATTGATATGTGCTTGTGCATCCATGGCTTCCTCCTTATTCACAGGTACCTTCTTCATGTCTTCACAACGTCATCCCCTTTGCGGATGCAGTTCATGTTGTATGCAGTACACTGACACATTTGCCTGACGTCAACACTCTACAGTTGGAAGGGGTGGATGTGCTGGCTTATTCAGGTTGTAAAACTTGCACTACTTTGATTTGGTACTGTGATATTTTGGCAATGTTTCATCCTGTGTTGCTGTATTGTGTTGCTGGTCACGTGTGCTGTTTGTCATTGATTACTGGGAGCAAATTGTCTGTGGCCTGTTTCCATTTGGGACAGTGCACTGTGTGACACTTGTGTCATGTGTTGTGCATTCCTTTGTTTGCTTTCACATTGCATGACATGCCATGGTGTGTTGGGTAGCGGAGATGGGGAGGGGTTGGGTGACATGGCGCTGTTTTCATGTTCTATTTTGCAAGGGGGTAGTCATTCATGCAGCATAAATGTGTGTCTTTTTGTGACACATCATTGGTTGTTTTTAGGTAGGTAGGGATGCACACAATGCAACACTTCCAGGTGACCAATCTCAGGCTGGTATGGTTGTGACAGTTGACTATCCCTTATGTTATCATCATTGATTGTCAGCTGGTATGTACCAGGGCTGTGTGCACTCCACACGGGTGTGATTTTAGGTGAAATAATTAGCCACCAGCTGCTACGGGCTGCCTCACCATGTGCCCTTTCCCCTCCCATGCGCAGCGGCCATGCATGTGGTTGGGGATGTGGGGGCACCATAATGTCCACTGGCAGGCCCCGGTGGGTTGCAAAGTTGTGCAGGACAAATGCTGCCACTATGATCCTGCACACTACTGCGGGCGCGTATAGCAGCTGCCCACCTGAGCGGTCAAGGGAGCGAAAGCGTGACTTGAGTACTCCGAATGTGCGTTCCACTATGCTCCGGGTTGCAATATGGGCTCTGTTGTATCTTACCTCGGGTGATGTGGTGGGGTTCCGAATTGGCATCATCAGGTAGGTGCACAGAGAGTAGGCGCTGTCGCCTGGGGTGGTGATGATGGGTATCATTAGTGGGGTTGTGACATTACTCAGTATCTAACATGCATGCATGTGCAGAGGCATTTATACTCACAAAGCAGCCATGTATTGCCATGCCGACCAGCTTCTAGGTCCCGGTTTAGGGTTGATATTCTGTAAATGAAACTGTCATGGGTGGACCCTGGATAGTTGGCATATACTGAGGTGATGATTCCATTGGCATCACATATTACCTGCACGTTGATGGAATGCCTGTGCTTGCGGTTTCTATAGATGTGCTCAGTTGCCCTGGGAGGACGTAGAGCCACATGGGTGCATGCAATGGTACCTAGAACTTTGGGGAAGTGTGCCACCCCGTAAAAATCCTGGACGGCAGCCTGCCTTTCTGCAGTTGTTCTGGGCAGGTATATGTGCCTACGGACTGATGAGCGTGCAGTCATGATGGCCAACACCTGGTGTAGGCAGCGTGACTGCATGGCCTGTGACACCCTCCCCACTATGGCACTTGTCTGCTGAAATGAACCAGTGGCCAATAAGTGCAGTACATTGAGTACCTTTTCCAAGGGGCTCAATGCTTGGGAGCACAGGGTGGGTGATGTGAGGTCATCCTCTCACTCACTCACCAGGTCGAGAATTATGTGAGATGGAACCCTGTACCTCCCATACACCTGGTCATCAGGCATCCCAAAAAGGCTGGTCCTGGGTGTAAAACTTCTGGCCCTGACTGTCCTCCTTCTCCTGCGGTGTCCCACGACCACTGCTGCGAGGAACGGTATATTCATCGTAGCGTCTGAGCTTGTTTGTTGTTTGCGTGCACTTTTATGCTGCGCGGGTCCACGTACACCTGCTTCCTGCTGGCATACGTGTTTCCGGATTAGCGCATCTTTTTTTCTGTTCTATTCCATGAATATGTGTTGTAGGCGCACGTGTGGGCGTTCCGCACATTTGCCTCCTGTACTTCACGCGTTGTACCCCATTCCGCGTGTTACGCCCTGTGTTCCGCCTACTTTTGTTGTGTGCGCTGCGATATGTGCGCTTTCGCTGTGCTCGTAGCCCACGCCGTTTGATGATGTGTGCGCCCACGTGCGCCACGCAGGATTTTGGCGCACATCCCAGTATTCACACAAGCACAGACTTCCATGAATCGATGTGCGCTGCAATTCGCACGCTTGCGCACAGATATTCAGCGCACATTAATTCCATGAATTGGCCTGTAATAGTACTACATAGCCTAAACTGCATTAAAATTACAATAAATACTATCAAATAGATGTTCAACCACACTAACATGAATGCAAAAACTAAATGCCTGCATATTAATGCCATTGATTGACAAATTTAAGTGTGTAGGTCCTTGTCAGTGAAAGTTAAACATACATTAAAAATACTTGCCACACAAACAGAGCACATTAAAACAATGATAATGTATGCCATTTGATAACAGTAGTTAATATAACTAGTACACAAAACACTGCAAATAAACCGTCAAATATGTAAACATTTATGAACAGTTACTTTCACATCAGCCACAAGCTTGCCATGTGCACACTGTGAGTTCTAGTTTCAAAAGGATAACCTTGTAGAACATGGTGACTTTTATACGTTAAAAAAATGACTACACAAAGAGGACTATCTACTGAAGGAACTACTAAAATCGATGACACATTTTCACCACAACCTCGTTCACCTCTTTGGATTGGGTAGGGGGGTGGTGGGGATCCACTCAGCTAATATTGCTTAGGGTTCATTTTCAAATCTTCCAACTTCACATTAATGGCACTTAAAATGATGGTATGGTCTTTTACTTCATTCCGGATATTGTCAAATAACTTGATGAAAGAACTAAGGACCAGATTAAGATTATGAGACATTAACAGAGACAAGTTCAAATAAGTTAATCAAGTTTGTTGGAGAGCCTTCTTGCGAAGCATAAAACATTTGTTGCACCACGCACTTTGCAGCGCAGAACTCATTGCCCACTGAAGCGGATATTCAAGTCTTCCAGCCCATTCATTTGGTAATGGTCGAGCGTAGCTGTCCACCAAATTGGAACCACTGATCTAATTTCAGTTCTAGTGCCAGTAGATTTAGTTAAAAAGTCAATAATTTTCTGAGCGGCGATTGGTGATAAAAGTGCACAGATAGATGATTTGAATGAGGTAATGCTATTTTTACATAAAGTCTTCCTATTCTCTTTAGTAAAAGGAACACCTTATTGATCCAGTAATTCAGGTAATTCCATATGTTCAGAAACCTGATCTGTGCTGGATCAGTCATCGCCAAGGTTATGCAACAATGGAGCTACAATTACTCCTTCTTGATGTTCAGAGCCTTTATTGATTACAGGGTCACACTTTGGCTCACCAAACTGATAGTCAGCTATTAGTGATGCATGATTGTCGGAGATAGCCCTAGATTGGATCCTCAGACTGGAGATCTATGCCATGCTGAACCTGCATCGAAAAAGGAAAAAATAAGTCAGAAGAAGCTTGAAGACCACAAAGCTTATTGGCTCTAAGGGTCATATAAACCTCACAGTCACCAAAATCCATTTAAACAAAAGTAAAAGTTGGTGGTGGCAATGATGGCATCAAGGATACTAATTTAAGGTGCCTCATCCGCTCAAAGAGTCGCTAGGTGCCCTCTGTACAAAGATTATTCTAAGAATAATGACGGCTTGGAAAAGGTAAACACTTACTGCCGCTTGTCTGGTCAAATCACTTCAGTGCAGTAGCCGTCATCTAGTGAAGCCCTGGCCAAGCGTAAGAGAGTGAAGTGCTGCAGTGGATCAATTGAAGCCCTCGGAACAGCAGGGACCGGCCCGCAGCAAGGCACAAGAAAACTATGCAAGTAGTCGCCATACTCCGCTGAGATTTAATAGAAAAGGTACTTCCTCTTCACTGTAGAAAGAATACAATGACAGCCCGTGCTGAATCAATGTTGCTCCTTCTGAAAACACTGAGCACTCAGCCATGCTTTGCTGTAGATCAGAAAAGTATATTGTACTTTCTAATGAGAACATTTAAATGTTTTGCCTTAAAACTTAAAATGTAAGCACAATGAGTGGTAATAATTGGAATGTTTATTTTGATGATGGTTATAATCCAGGCAGGTTATTTTTCTTCTTTGGGCAATTTCCCTTTCATCAAAAATGATGCGAGCACCTTTTGATTTTGATTTCATATTTTAAATAAATTATAATATTCAGATTAAATACAGCGGTTTATTTTTTGGAATTTTTGGGTTAAAGTCGTCAGGGTAACGGTTGTCAGATAAGATGATATTTCTCTGCATATCAAATATGTAAAATACATAAAATCACTTACACATATACTCGCTATCAGTTATATATTAATGACCTTGCCCTTCGGTGAATTGTCAGTTATGTACCAATACTAAAACCTTATACATGTACACTGCTACTGGATGACTCTCTTCCTTTACCAATAACTGAACGAGTGATGCACACACACTGATGGTGTCAAATATATTTTCCATATAATGTTTTTAAAAATAACTGTAAATGTAAATGCATGAATATGGGCAAGACGATGAATGAGTTTTCTAGATGTTTCATGTGACTTTGCAAGCATTTTTTTCTTTTTTTTATCTATCACTGTGACTAGCTACTGTATAGTCTTTTAGGATCTTTAACACAGCATATACCCAGATTCATGAGCACAGCACATTTCACTCTGAAAAGCACACTTGGGTGCCTATAACTCCTATTTTGTGATCAGAAGTTGCAAAAATATGCCAGCTCATCTATTGTATTTAGCAGGATATGTGTCTGTTGCTATATAATGGTTTCAGTAGTAATTTCTTTGGAGAGCTTGCTTTAGAGGCATTGAGTAAGTTAAAGCTAACGTTAAATAACTGCTATTTTTCCTGCAAATATTGTAACAGAAGCTGTTTACTTTTAAGAAAAAAAACAAATTATGAGTATTTTAATCCAAAGTGAAACAGGAATACACGTCCAGGATATATGAACACATACAGCGTTTTGGTACCAAACCACTGGGATGCAGCAACTAGAAGGCTCTAATCCCCCAAGATCCAACATCTTGTTGTCCCAAGACTTCATGTTGGATCTTACTGTATCTGACATTCTGTAACTCCTACCTTTTGAAGGCACACTATCTCCAGTGTCAATGGCATGTTTACAAAAATGTGATATAGCTGGAGTGAGTGAAAACAAGGGGGTAAACTGCCTTAGCAAAGTTTTCAGATCACCCTGCTCTGGAGGAGTCAGTTGAGCGAACACATGGTCACCCTCAAATGAGCCATCACAACAGCTGCCTTGGAACAGGGATTGGAGAGATTCAGATTCCTCCTCTTCCCTGTTTAAAGCCAGAAGAAGGGCTCCAATTTCAACCTTGGGGATAAAAACCTTCAATGTAGTGACATTGGAAGACTTTGGGAGACTGTCAAGGTCTTCCAAGCTCCACCTAATAGTTTACCTCACCAAGTCTTTAAACAATGAGGTAAGGACCAGACCATTTATCCTGCAAAGCTCTAGGCCTTATAGAATTCATGATCAGTATGTCTTGGCCTGGTGAAAAATGACACATTAAACTTTTCTGCCATGGCAATGTTTCATTAGTGCTTATCCAGCCTTCAGCTTGTCCTTGGCCTGTGCCATCAGAAGGACAACCTCTTCCTCAATCACAACACATTGTCCACTACATTGGTAGTGACAGGAAGAGTAGGTATTATTTGACTATGGCAAGGGGTCTCGCGTTGAACAAACAAGAGTTCAAAGTGGCTAAAGCCAAACCCTTCCTGAAGTACCTCTCTGTGGGCAAAAAGTAAGCATGGCGTGAGGAGATCCACTTTCTCCTCTGGGGATCCTCAAGAGCTTCAATCATGCTTTCGAGAGAACTGTTAAACCTCTTAACTAGATCATTGTTTTTTAGATGGTATGCAGATGACAACTTGTCTGATACCCCACCCTCCTTCCACATGGCCTGCATTTACAACATCTTTAGGGAAGCCAAACCTAGAAAATGTTTCATCAAATCGCTTGCAACTAACCTGGCAGTTACAGTCTTCAGTGGGATGTCTTCAGGATATCTTGTGGCATGAACAACGACCACGAAGATAAACCTTCTGCCATAGAATGTTGGAGGGACAAGGGGAGTGACAATGTCAATCCTTACCCTCTCAAATGTTATACCCACTACAGGTAGTGGTACCAGTGGAGGCTGGATTTGTATACCACTCTTACCAGACAAATGACAAGTATTGTAGCTCCTGCAATTACTTTCTACTGGAGCACTCATCTTATGTCAAGAGAATTACATGCACAAAATGAACTTAGTCTACTTTATATCAAGATGACCTGCAAGGGGCATGTCATGTGGCAATTGCAGTAGGAATTGCCTAACATGCATGGGGCCAACAACCTCCAATGGTCTCCTTCAGTGGACTGTTTGGTTTCACTGTACAGTAACACACCTTCCCAATAAATGCCATGCTTCCCAGAGGCTTCACCCTCCAAATGGGAGCAGACCTGTCTCCTTAGGGGGGCTCATGAGGATTGAGTACTTCAGGTAGCCCCTCTTCCTTGTCAGGTTCAGGGGCATTGACCAACTGCTTCAACCTCAGTTTTAGGTGAGCTAGGGGGAATATTTTATTTCCCTCTTCTGAGTTTTTTTTAATTTCTTTTGACTTTGGTTTCCCGGTTGGCTTAGGCTGTGCCTTAGACTTGGCTAAGACAGCATTGGTCTGAGACCTAGTATGTGGAAGTTCTGCAGTGTCCCCCGAAAGACCAACGTCTCTGAGGTCATTCCCTGACAAAACCTTTCCTTGAACTTGCCTCTCTACACTAACAGGTATCCTGTCCACTCCTCCATTTACAGCTAAAGTGACAAGCATAACTGCAAAGTTATGAGAGGGACCATCAGCCAACTTAGTGGGTATCAGAGGAGCTCTGGCAAAGCCTCTGAGTTTACCAAAGTGAAATCGACTACAGTCTGGCTGACCCCACTTTCCCAAATAGCAGAGGTGTCTAGCAACCTGTATTCAAAGTAACATTTGGTAATGTCAGGGATGGATGCATACACTTTAGCAACTCTAGGTTCCCAGCATCGCATGTCAACAAAAACCACTTCAGATCCTATACCATTGGGCAAGGAATGTAAAAAGATGGATGCATGTCCCTGTGTGACCCGCTTAGCATGGTAACTTGCTTTAGGGGGTCACATAAGTTTCACTGGACCTTGGAGTCGACTTTCTTGCTTGGGATTGCGAATCCCACTACCCTTTCCATGATCATGTGGCTTATCCCATTATGCATGGTTTTTGCTCTATTTGGGAAGAGCTTTTAGCAGTATGCTCACCCTATTTGTCTTTCTGTATTTTCTCCTCTTCTTCACTATGGGACACTCTATGTGACACACCCAAATCAGCTCCTATGGCCAGTTTCTTAGGATCAAACTCCTTTGAATCTTCCAAATGCTGTTTCAGCTCAGGGGAACAGGAAGCAAACATATGTTCAAGCATGACCAAATTAACCATGCCTTCAAAAGTGGTCACCATATGGTTTTCTATCCAGCCACACACGTTCTTAAAAGAGCCAGTTACAAATGACACCCAAGTATCATTGTCCTTTTTCTTATATTTTCTAAATCTCTTTATGTATTGAGCAGGAGTCTTCCTAAACTTCAAGAGTAGAGCCTGCTTCAGCTAATCAAAGTATTTTCTGTCAGCTTCATATATATCCATAATGGCACTGCAGACAGAATGGAGTGGTCTGGTGAGCAACAATGCAGTCTTATCAGTCGCTCTTATTTCTTGCACTTCACAGGCATATTAAAGGCATATTAAAAAGCAGTCAACCACTTAATTCTATCATGTTTATTGTCATACATGCTCAAAAGATCCTTAGGAAATTGTTCATGAGAAGAAGACCCAGAGTCACTTCCAAAATCTCTGGTGGAGCCATGAGACCGTTGTTGTGTGTCCAACTCCAGCTGGTGGTATCCGTTGTTCTGCTTTTCAATTCTGTCAACTTCTAGCTTAGCTTTATTAAATTCCCTCTGAGCCTAGGTTTTTCCTTCTTTAACTCATACAAAGCTTGAGCTTCTGAAGTCGACATTAAAACATGAGATGACCTCTCTTCTTCCTCATCTGTGTGCTCAGTAACTACAAGACCACTGCTACTACTATGCTTTGCCCCTACATGGACTGCATCACTATCCACAAGTAAAGGCACAATCCTCGATTCCTTGTAATTCATCGATCAGAACAACTTTTACACCAGAGGATGTCAATCCTCTGTCTCAACAATACATTTTGTAAATGATCGACCTCGAGAGCAGCAAGACCATTCTTAGTGAAACGTTCCATTATATATCAAGAGTAGGCAACTGTTATACAGTCTTTTATCTAAACATGACTGTGTTCTGTGTACATTGAATCATGCTACTACACCAGTTAACAACACTGGGTACCTTAAACCTTATCTCACAGCTGATCAGCAACCTATTAAGATGGATTTCTAGGATCTGGCCTGGTGGACAGATTTTTGGAGGCCTCCTTAGTTATAGTGAACAAGGGACATTTGAGGTTAGCCAAAACCCAATCAAGATACCAATGGAGAACAGGCAAGCCTTATTCTCAGGAGAGTGTGAGTGGGGTCAGGGACCCTGAATGAGTCTACATGTTATAGCACACAATACATTTAGACAGTAAGCATAACACATACCATTATTTATTATATGCCTTCTGAACACACTGAAAAATGAATCTAACAGGTAGTATTATCGCATAATACTCTATAATACAAATATATACCATCACAATATTTCAAGTATGCATTAATGTAATTTATTCAGCAAGCAGGTAAGTAGATAAAGTTCAGTAACTGACAGAACCAGGTCACAAGTTAATTCCCTAACTTAAGCAGTCCAAACCCTAAGAGGAATGGGGCCACGTGCCCATAGGTCAGAGGAGCCACAATGTTTCTCCACCTGAAGGGAGTCGCTGCAGGTACGTTTGAATCATGTGTGCTGGTGACAGTTCAAAAAGTTCTTCACCAATTTTACTAAAGGTAAGTAAATGTTTTCTTATATTTTAGGTTACTCTACCCAGGTTCGACAACCAAAAGGTGAGTCGAATGGGCTGAAGGCGCAAAATGACGTATTCCCTATGTTATCCTATGGGAGCGGGGGGTGGGGCAGTTGCACTGCATTTACTTACCCCCCTGACTCTGATTTTCCAAGTTATCTTGATGGATCATATGGGGTCACTAGGGCATGTTTGTCCGCTGTTGGCTCCAGTGACTGCTGCCCAGGAGTTGTGGGTTTGAGGATTCTTCAGGTCAGGTGCAGCTGCAAGATGAAACTTCTGTTGATGAAGAAATGCAAGGAACACCAGCTTCTTCAGGACACTTCACAGGTTGGAGAAAGGTGAGTTCCAGCAACGGTCACCACTCACAGGCAACCACAGGCGTATTTACAGTTGTGTTCGCAGAAACCTCTCCAGGACAGGTTCCCTTGATGCTGGGGTGCTGACTTTTTGGGAAAAGGAAACTTGCAGCACAAGCTGTCAACCGCCGAATATCCGGACTCAAATGCAGAATGGTGATGCTTCTGGTGAGGTAGTCCAAGCGAGAGCTGGTTAGTCCACTTGACTGTCCAAGGACACTTCTGAAGGTTAAGAAGTGCAGGATCCTCGAGAGGGCTTGCAGCCTAGTTCATCTCACTAGGATTGAAGCACTGCTCCGAGTCTTCGGAGATCAGAAAGTCATACAGGGCTTTACTGGGTGGTCACAGGAAGGGATGCTGTCCCACTTTGGGAATCGTCTTCAGATATTCAGCAGGCTGTTTTTCAAGGGATATGTGGCTCCAATGAGGTTCTTAAGAAATGGTTACAGATGTCCTCTTCTAATTCAAAATCGAGCTGGAAGCAAATCCAAGCTCACCAATGAGAAGGGTCCGCACTACTCAAACAGCCAGTAGTGATCAGGGACGACTGCTTTTCCATTTGCCCCACACTTAGCCTTTCTGGCACCATGCATATGGATAGGGACTAGACAGTCTCGATGGGCCACACATGTTCAAAGGCAATAACAGTTAGTGCAGGCAGCAGATTTCCTGGGCAGGTGCATGGCTTTTTAAGAGATTTACTGACCTGGCAAAGCAGGAAGACGGTCAAACAACAAACATGGCCAAAGTAGCAAGCAGGCATTGTGTGGTTTGGCCATTTTAGGACACTAACCACGTTTAGTAGCCATACGCAGTAAACACAAATGTGAACGCTAAAAATAATACAAAATTGGTAAATATGTATCTGCTAACACCAGCTTGTCTTTAGGCACATAGAAAAGTACCCCGAAATCCCAATTGTAAAAAGCTAGGATGCTACAAAAGTATTCCCATTTTACTGCACTGTATGCTGCTGTGTGCAATGGTAAAACGGATAGTCTGAAGGACTGATGAGTTTCACCATAACAATGAGCAAACATCGAGGGAAGAGAAGCCACAGGTTGTACTTCCCTTCAAAAGGTTGGAACAGGTTTGAAAGCAGAGCAAAAAGAATGGGGGTCCGTAGAAAATACGGAGGGAAATATGCAAAAAGAGAAATCTGTCTTAACATGCAACACATACGAAGACAAGCCTCATAGGGCATCTAAATGGTTCTGCTGTTCTCTTATTTTTGGTATCAGAACTATTGGTCAACGATGGGCATCAATTAAAATTGTCCATTCAGTGCCCAGAGAATCTACATTTGTTCTAAAACATCTGGTGTATACCTGTGCTTATCCATATATTCAATTACAGCCAGTGAAACCGAACTATATTCTCTTTAACCAATCAAATTGAAGCTTTCAGCTTCAAATTGCAGATCTGCAAAATTGTACATACGTTAAAAATGCTCAAATAATAAAAATGATGATGATGATTATTATTATTATTATTATCATTGTCATTAATAATAATAATAATAATCATCATCATCATCATAATACTATTGATAATAATGATCATTATTATTATTTGAGCATGTTTAACGTATGGGTTTCTGGAAACTATCCAGCATCATTATTATTATTATTATTATTATTATTATTATTATTATTATTATTATTATTATGATTATTATTATTATGATTATTATTATGATTATTGCTAATAATAATAATAATAATAATAATAATAATAATAATAATAATAATAATAATAGTAATAATAATGCTGGATAGTTTCCAGAAACCCAAACGATACACTTAAGTTAGGCCAGGTAAGTAGCTCCTCGTGAATGTTTGTTTCAGCTTATTTTTTCTGTAGATGAGAGCGCAATAGGAAGTGGGAAATGCATGTTGTTGTCCCGCTCTATAACTTTGCACACCCTGGACAATATGGAAAATACTTTGCAAAACTTTCAAAATCATTTCAGATGTATGTTATTCTGCAGTTTTACATTGCAGACAATGATATGCTTCAACTTGCAGGGGGGGGGGTTGTTGGGTTGGGGTGAAACGTGGCCTCTTGTTTTTCACTTTTTTGTTCATCCCACAGGAGCAGAAGCTGAGAGATGAGATGCAGACCTTTCCAGTCACAGGTGCCACTCTGGTCATGACACGAACTCTCTGCTTTATTGAGCTATTACGTGTGTGTGACCATGGACATGTGGACTCTCCGTTCGAAGTCCACAGCCCTGTGGGCACGAGGTGTGGCCATTCATGGCACGTGACATTCCTACTCTTTTCAGCATCATTGAGAGAACATTCCTTCCTTTTCCACTGTTGCTTCTATTGTAAGGAACAATAACAATTTGGATTTAAAAGAAAATAGGGATGAATGCTGTCATAAATCGAGAATAGTAAAAGAAAATGTGAAGAGTGTATTTTCTTTTTTTAAATATAGAGTAGAACACAACCATGTCTGAATACTTCAAACATAGTTCAAAACAAATGACTGATTGTGACTGCAGTGTGAACTCAGAGCACTTCCCATTTGCATTGTATTTGGGACGGGAATCTAATGCATGTCCATATAATTGTATGGCAGAGTGGGTAGGTCTTAATGCAATGGCAATTCCCTTCCTTGCCCAGCTCTAACATGCAATTCTATGAAATTATAGATTATAGTCAACTGTATGCCTAAAATGGGTTCACATGCCAGTTAAACGCGCCTTTTTACTGTACATCTTGAGTGCAAGAGTCTATAATGGACATTGTTTACACTGTTTTTTTTTAATACATACCTTTAACAAGATGGACCTTGCAGAAAAGGGTATTTCTCTGTTTCCTGAACATCACATGGCGAACTACAGTGGCAATGCCAGGGTCAGTGGCGCCCACGCCAAGGCATTCAGATGCTGGTGTAACCCACCAGGGCCTGTAGTACACAGCCCTTACTTGACAGCCATCACAGAAGGCAATTTTCAATGACGTCAGCATATGCAACAGAGGCATGTGAAATGTGAAACATGTGAAAGCTGATGCCACTAGAAGTAATAGAGCGTGACAAATTAAATTAGTGTAATAATTCTGATCCTGGGGCAGAATGCTGTTATCAAAATGATCAAATGAAAGCGCAAAATCCGTGCTACTAGCCGGAAAGTCTCAAAACGAATTGGAAGCATCTCACAAGATAATAAATGTGTTACTGGAGCGTAGGTGAACCGTGGGGAACTTAGTTATAATATGACTTTTGAAAGACTCGCTAATGGCGGCCTTATATATGCGAGTTACTGAAAATGCAGCACTCGCCGATGGTGTGACCAACAAGTGACAATTACAAGACACGTTGAACTTTGCCCCCATACCTGGATATTGCACAGATGCTAGGAAACTGAAATTACATGAATGGGAACAGCTGTAATTGAATTAGCTGAATCTAACGAATTATTGATCCCTATTGAGTTAACTTGTTGTGAGGTTCTGGTGCTTTGTAGTGAGGCCTGGTCCATACACCCAGATAAGGGTGAAACCCAAATATCGCCCATATGCAATGGTGATTCCGAAAATATGACCGTCAAGAAATTCCCCCTGGGGCAGGTCAAATATTGTATTTTTTAATCCATGATTGGTATAGCCAGCAACATGTGTATGTGCCCAATTCATTTAGTACAACTAAATCCATTGTTCATTCAGTACAAAAAAAAAAAAACATTTTATGCCTATGATACAGAAATGTGAAATCATCATTTATATTGTGAACTATCAAGTGGATATCTGAATTACTTCAAATGTTAGACTTTGATCATGGCCGCACCGCTTGTTCCAACCTACATGTACACCGTGATTTACATGTTATGCTAGTAACACTACACAATGGAATGCATACACAAATCTACAGGCATTAAACGAGAATCGTCCTACTCTACGCAACATGAACACATTATCTAATATTTAGTAAACCGTGTTTAGCACTAATGTCCACGGTTGGATAGCTATTTCCGAAACTGTTTATTTTAGGATCATTAGTGTCGAATGGTGTTGGCAATGTTGCGAGGAATTGCTATCTGGCAATGGTGTAAAACCCCTAGCTTTTTAAATTTTCATTGAATAGTAAAATGATGCAATGTTAAAGGCATAGTGTACCTCTGTGTCCTGCTGCATCTGTATCCTGATCTGCAACTCCTGCTCTCCAGTGGCACAGAGCAGTTTCAGAGGTTACAGGTACCCTGTTTGACATCTGTTGTGACAGGGGACCCAACAGCCCACGGGTTAACGCATTGCCAGAACCTCTGCATGCAATTTCCACATTTAGTAAAATGACACCTTTTTGGAGGCAGAAAAATTAGAGATTGACCATTGCTATTGTTTTCCTCTCTAACGTGAATTGAAAAGACTGAATAGACCTCTAGTTAGCAATCATTTGCGTAGAGTCCAATTGACAAAGTTCTGTTACTGAAGACTAATTGTACAAGGTGAGCTTTGCATGCGAGACGTCTTGCCAGTGGGCAGTAGGCATGGCTGAACATTCGTAAACCAGTTATTCCATGACCAGTACATAAACAAATAGCAGATGGAAAAAAAGAGTGAGATCATGTTCATGCATATTAACAATGCTGCTTAATGCAACAAGGAGACAGGCCGCACAGGTAGACAAGATGTAGTTCCATTCAGCCATGCAGACATGGGTTAGGATACCTGCATAGTGTCCCTGTCAAAAAATGTTGTCCCCTAAGCATAGAAACCTCAAGGTATTTGTACAGATTCATACGCTAGGCTTCATTATATTAGTTAGTTTATGTACTGTTGGTGGAGGGAGAAAGGTATGTTTAAAGAGCCAGACTTTAAATGTTTCTCAGAACTGGAGGTTGCTAAGGGCATTCCAAACCTCTACCTGGATAGTGTTCTAGATGGCCGCGGCATGGCAGGAGAAGGACTGCTTGTGAGTGTTCTCTTTGCGGGCCAGATTTTTACTCCAATCATTTGCAACTTTTGCTATGTGAGGTGCAAAAGTCTCCATGTACGTGGAGTTTAACTGCCAAGTGTGTTGCTGTTCTTTTTGAGACTTTTTTGTAGGTGATACATGCAGTTTTTTTAAATGATAATGGAGGGGTGGGGGCAATGAAGCACAGTGTTGGAGAGATACAGTATCATTTGCGGACAGATATAATGAGGCACACTACATCATGATATGCAACTATGAAGTAGTGCCAGATGTACAGCTGGAAGCCAAGAAAATAGGATATTTCCCATGTCAAGGTGTGAGATAATGAGCGCTTGGACCATCATACGGAATTCATCCGAGAAAATAAGGGTTTCTATATTTCAGAGTGTGGGGATCTGTAGCCATGCATTTTGTGCCATTTTTGCTATATGCTTTTGGAAGGAAATGATATTGCTAACAATGAAGCCCGGGGATTTGGATGAGCTTGACAGGGGTGAATCCATCCAGGCACATGTCATCCAGAAATGATTGCGCAAATTGTTGTTTGGGGATCAATGAGAACAAATTCAGTCTTGTTCGGGTTCAGTTTAAGGAAAGAGTTTGACATCCATGATTGGATAGCAGCCAGGCATTTATGGAGGTGAGCAATGTCCTGGGGGCTATGGACCTTAAGGTACAGCTGAGTGTCATCAGCATACTTTAGGATGGCTTTGCTGTGATTATTTAGGAGAATTCGCAAGGGACATATGTATAGATTGAAGAGGATTGGGGAGAGAATGGAACCTTGGGCACCCCACATTTAACTGTGAGTCGGTGTGATCAGAATCAGCTCATCTGTTTTACCTGGTGCCTATCAGATAAATAGGATGCAACACATTTTAGGACACTTCCAGGGGAGCCCATCCTGTTGGCGATGACGGAGATGAGTATTTGGTGATCACATCTGTGTCAAAGGCAGCTGAGAGGTATAAGAGGACTAGGAGGCACGAGTGCCCAGTGTCAGTGATTCTGAGAGTATCATCCACCACTTGGATGTTTGCAGTCTTAGTGCTAGATTTGGGGATGAAGAGAGATTGGTTATCATGGAGGAGGTCAAGATGGCTGTTTTTTGTAAGTTGTTCAGTTGCAACTACTTTCTCGATAGGCTACTGTTTGAAGGGCAGGTTTGTGATTGGTCTGTAGTAGGATAGTTCCTCTTTGATGTCCTGGGTGTTAGTCTTAGCAGTGCACGGTGGTGGCGCGAGTTATGGTTGCTTAGCTTACCATAACTGCCGAATTTCTGTTTATTTTTGGTTTTACTTGGAACCATACGTCCCTTTAACAAAGTTTTTTTTTACTGAATTGAATAGGTTTTTAGCAGCGCAACTTGACCATAACCTCCCTTTATCAAATTTTATTTTACTGAATATACATATTCATATTGTGAATTTGATAGATGTTTACTAGGATCCCCTTACTTTCTTTACATGTAAAATAGAACATACTCCACGCCCAGCTAGTGATTTTGATGTTCGCGGACCGTGCACATGTCCGCGAACGGACGTGGACAACATCAATACCATCCAAACACTCAGGGGGTATCTTAAATGGTTCTATACTGCCATATAAACACTGCACAAGTTCAAAAAGCAGCACATAACTACATTATATGTAATAATACATGAGAAGTGGAACCTATATATCTAACACAACAACCATCAATTTAAATACCATATGTACTAAAATGGAATATACCAAAACAAAAAAGGTATGCCTCCAACATAATTACCTCACAGAAACTGCACAGCTAGGAGCAACAGCAGACCTACACAACAGTAAGAACACAACTTACCAGAAACTAGTAAGTAAACTTCATTTTTCTTATATATTTCTAAACGTTTTCTATTAGGTACACTAAAAGTAATATATTTTTGTTTTTTACACAGAAATGTCCAGTACTTTGGAATGTAGGAACATTTCCCACGTGAGGAAATGTCTGGAGACAGTAATACTAATGTTAGACATTTCTCTTTATAAGCAAATTAATAATCATTACTTTATCTGCACTAAACATATATATTTGTTTTTAACAGACAATACACACATTGAAAATAATACACCAAAAGACACATTGGAAAATACACTGCAGCGCATGGAACAAAAAATGGACATGCTCATGGAAAATTTCAATCTTTTGAAACATTTTGTGGATGACCACATAAAAGAAAAAAATAAATACCATTGTCCCACATGCACCTGTTCCCCCTCTCCATGTCACAGTCAACTATCCCCAAACCCTCACCACCAAGAAAAACGTTATGATGAAACATCTATCCCTTCATCTCCTCCCATCCATCCTCTCCAAACCCCTAAATCCCCTGTATTTGTGTCAGTTTCTGCTTCCCTCTCTCTTTCCTAAATGTTGTATCTAAAAACAAATATTATGTGTCTTTTAATTCAATCCTTTGTGTCTTTTTTTAAAAAAAAGTCTGTTGCGGTGTCCGCGGACAGCACGCCTGTCTGGAATGTCCGTAATTAGCCAAAATGGGGGTGTCCTAAGGACACTATACCTCTCTGTACAGTCTGTAGAACATCTACGCACAGGCGCACCACACCCATAAGTCCTTCTAACATTGCGCCTGTCCGTAACTGTCCATCTCACTTGTGCCGTACTTTTAATTTGTTTGAGGATCCGAACACTGTCCGTAGAACACCCGCGTGCATGCGCATGACCACTCCTGTGCATTTGGTGTCCTGCAGACACCCGTTCCCTTCGCGGACGTGTTCCTAACGTCATCATGTGACCGAACCCATGCTGAGCGTGTGTCTTGATTTGCGGACACTGTCCGGTTCCCGAACATTTTAAAATAACTTTTTCAGACAATCCAAATTATTTTACAGTAAAAATTCACCACTGCACATGTCCCAGACAATGACCCTGGCTTTCCACATACTTTTTGGAACTTTTGAACCTTTTTGGGGTGTTCGATCTGTCCGGGAAGCAGACCCCTCCACCCCTATAAAAGGCCACACCCAAGATCTGATCCTCATTATGCTCTGGCTATTGCAGATTGACTTTTGCTGCCTTTGCTGCTCATGCTGAGATTATCTCATCAACCCTGATGGCATCCATGGCTGCTGTTGCTATATCTGCCTCAGCACCACCCCCAACCCCTCCACTACCACCACCTCCCTAAGGGCCTGCAGAGGGGAACAGGTGTGAGGATGTAGAGGACGAGGATGAAGAGGATGAGGTAGAGGAAGTCCCTACTACAAGCACTCACCGGGAGTCTTGGGGGTGGCGGTTGTTTACCATTCATGGTAACGTACCAAAGGCACGTGCGAACAAGGTCACCTGCAACCAGTGCAAAATGGTGCTGAGTCGCGGGAGACGTGGTTCGTACAGCTTTGGTACGACATCCATGAAGCGACACCTGAAGTCGTTCCACGGTGAGGCCGTTCGCAAGGTTGTACCTTGTGATGAACGTAGTAGGTTGAGTTCCTCTACCACATGCTCTGTTTACGCTCCACTCACCACAAGAGACACTCCTGTGGGAGAGCGCATTACTCCAGCTGCCTCACAGGCCATTCACAATGCTGTTGACCCTTACCTTTCAAAGGTCACAATATTGTGTATGCACTGCAACGCAGTACTCTGCAAGGGGGAGAGTCTTCAAAGTGCTTTCGAGACTGAGGTCACGGAGCACCAGAAGACCTGGTACCTACCTAACTAAGGCCCACTCTACATCTTCCTCTCTCCACCTGCCCTTTCTTATCCCCATGGTTAGTGTCCCTTCATTACCCTCCTTTCACCTCCACTCCTAGTGTGTCGTGTGTAAAAAAACAAAAAAATATAAAAGAACAACTGCAAAATAGATGACTGTAATTCCAAAAAGGACGCAATGCATTTTGTACATTTCTCAAAAAAATCTGATTGCCAGCATAAGTAAGGTTTTCATTGTGAAAAGAGGACATGCCAACATCTCTTAGAAAGGCACAAACAGCCTTATTGACATTGTGCCTCGCTTTCTCCATTTGTGGACCAAATGAAGAAGAACGCAGCCACATTTATCTATGCGCAATACGAGAAAAAATTACTTGGGAATTTGGAAACATGTCCATGACCTTCCCAAGACCATCTTTAATTGCAAATTGCAAAGAAACTGCAGACACATGTCCTAAACTGTTCCTTCCACAATGAATTATAATTATGTCTGGATGATGCTCTGTCACTAAAGTTAAGCCCTGAGGAGAAAAGGGCTGAGGATTTTTCTCTCTGCTGTTTAGCTGTGGCGAGTGCGAGTGGCATTACCGAGCGACTTACTTTCTCTTCCGTGCATCTCAACCTACTGCCGACAAAGAGGACAAAGAGGTGCGTGTGCCGGTACCTGTACCTTTAATTTCAACAACCAATAAGGTCACAGGGTACAAAAGGCCGCCTCTTGCGCCCTTGCGGCGCTAAGCCCTGAGGAGAAAAGGGCTGAGGATTTTTCTCTCTGCTGTTTAGCTGTTTGGCGAGTTGGGAGTTGAGGGACAAAACCTCTTTAAAGTACTTTTGACAAAGATGTCCTCGCCCAAAACTCGTGCTCAGAAGAAACATGGGGATTCAGCAGCAATTCATCGAAGACTGCTAAGCAACCGGCAAATCCAAGTAAGTAACTATCATTCATGTGTATCAACAAGCGAAGATCCGGAAGACATGAAAACACACACGCATACAAACATGCTTGCAAAATCTGCCGCATTACCAAACTTTGGCATTCTAAATGATGATGTATTTTGCGAAGGAAGCACCTGTAACACACAGACTCAGCAGGGGGGGACAAAAACTCCCTATTCGATTGACTCACCAGAGGATCAAGTGCAAGCTCCGCCCCTATATCCTGCACCTGAGCCACGCAGCGCTGTGGTAGATCAAGTAGCTCAACCCCCATATGACGTAATGGAGACACGGATAGTAAACAAAGCCAAGAGAGACACAGGAACTCACACAAATTTACCTGTGGTGTGTTGTTCCTTGGCGGAGGCCGAGTGGGGGGCCGTGTTGTCGGTGGCGCCGGGGGCGATGGTGGGTGCCTCGGCTGATTTGTCCGCGAGTGCGGCGCGGGGCGAGGGGCTGTTGTGCGGGGAGTGGGAGGCTGGAGTGGAGGACCGGCGAACAGTCGATCTGGGCGCCCGTGTCTCGCTGCCTCCCGCAGGGTGCCTGTCTGTCGGCGTCCGGCGACCTGGCCCGCCCTCTCCTTGGACCGAGGACGGCCCGGCGACTGGCGGGATGGGTTGTTCTGGCGGCTCTGGCACGGACGCACTCGCACTCGCGGATGAGGAGAGGATCGGCCTGCCCACTGACTTTTGCGTGGGCTCGCCAGCTTGCGCAACGATGACGGACATGCAAACTACTCAGAAAGCACGGCGAGAACCGTCAGATACCGTAACAAACGTACTACAAAAGTCAGATCCCGTAACAAATGTACTACAAAATTCAATTACATTAAATAATGTACAAATAAAAGATAGAGTAGCTGACACAGTAACAACCATAGTCACCCCTAACAACGAAGGGGTTAAACATTTATTAAAACGCGACATTTCGAGATTAACCTGTGGGGGCGGCTCAAAAGATGAAGGAGCCGTAAACATTCCACACAAGCGAGCGAAAATGTCGACAACAAGAGAGCGGGTGGACTTCAGCCCGGATTCGCACAGTTTACCACCTCTGTCACAAAAAAGATCAAATAACACAACAAAATGTCAATTGACCATGACTTCTGCACACAAAAAAAAGACACTGTCGCTGAGTAGCAAAAACTCTGACCTTGACTCAGACAGTGATGAGACCACTGAGTCTTCCTTCATTGAACGACCATTCCCGAAAATTAGAAGAAACAGAACTAATAATGCCAGAAGCCTCAACCAGTCGAAAGCACCCACTCACAGCTCCTTAGATAGCACCGCTATGATGACCACATGTCTGCAAGAACTAGTCTTATCCACATTAACCATCTCTCTTGCCCCGTTCATAAAACTGTACGAACATTTACATGAGGCCACCCGAGATTTGACCACGGTAGTGGCTCTACTCAACTCAAAAGTAGTGAATGTAGAACAAATATGTGGATTAACTAATAAAACACAGCTGGTGGGCGTAGGAAAACTAGACGACCTACATAAGCTTGTGACTAAACAAAGGAATAATGAGGCAACTGACAAAAGACTACTCGCCGAAGTAGCCAAGGAAGCATTAGCCTTATTCAAATGGGAAGGAAATCGACCACACTCACTACCAGGACAAAAGGGACCTCATGACCTATCACAACTGGCAACTGAAGATTCTACGCAAGGAACAGATCACTGCGGTGTCACCGCAAATTCGCTAGGCCTTTGTCCAACTATTAAATCTAGCCTAACACAGGTGAACTCTGGAGTCTTGTCTGAGAAGACACTTGATCAGACCCCACCTGTGGATTCCTCTACGGCCCCTATTATCACATCAAAAAAAACCAGACTACAGCCAATAAGTCTCTGTGCCTCAGCAAGTATAGCAACTCCAAGTTCTGATGCTATTCCAATCATTGAAATTACTGACGTATCCTTCCACACTGCATTCGAACAAGCTAAAAACTCTGCAAATTTAGCTTTGAGAGATTCACAAGTTGAATCAACTTCTACCACACAGCCGCAGTGTGCGGAACCAAACTGGACCGAGCAGGGCCCTATTGAAGATTCAAATCGTCCATTATTCTCCATTTTCAACAAAGAAGACGAGACATCATCACAAAAAAGTGTGGGTAAACATCTGACTGGACAACAATTAAAAAGAAAATCCAAAAACCTACCTGTCAAGAGAGGCAACAAACAAAATGGAGCACGCAAATTTTTACGTAACATCAAAGTGGTCCATACGTTAGCCCCAGGAATAATAAAGCAGTCTGCTAAGCAAACTCAAAAACAGGCTTCTGCCAGTCTATCTGACACTGAGAGTGTCCCTAAGGAATCCAATAAAGTAAGCACAGAGAAAGAACCCTCAATTGACTTATTAAATATGTCAACTTATGATGACAGTGTATATGAGGACTTGGAATCCAGTGCTGTACTTTGTGAAAAACCATGTACTGGTAACGAGCCGAAAACGGAGTGCTTAAAGATAGAAGCATCCGCGGTGGGTAGATCGATTTCCATTGGGAACGACGCCAAAGCGAGTGCTCCTACCACGTCATTCAAGGCTGACGTTGAGTGTCCACCTGGGCGAAACTTCCAAATAAACGACAAGGGAGTCGCCCTACCGAATAAGAGTTACAATTTTCTGACCATGCAAGACAAACGGCAAGAGCAAAACAGAATTTATCAATTAGAAAAGTGTATTGATCAAGTTCATCCACCCTCGGATCAGAGAAAGAGTCAAGTAGGAGCCTGTAATGAAAGAGTCGAATTCCAACGCTCATTACTACCAGAGAGGAACAATAATGATTACAAAACAAGATCCACAAACACAACTAAAACAATGAAAGAGATTCTAACATCCAGGGGATCCCATCATCATCCCTTAGTCAGAATACTTGTCGAGCGATTGCAGCCTCATGACAACTTGATTCTAAATCGCAGGAACATAGTAACATTATTACATCACGTCCCGAGATTACGTGCCATCAACTCAGACGACCTGCTTTTAGTCGAATTCCCAGAAGAGTCCCGGAACGACAAAGTGGTGCTTCACATAACCTCTCCCTTGATCGCTTCCTCCATTTTGGAGGAAAACGTGTCTCTGCTTTCTATGGGCTTTGATGTCTATAAGTTGCAAGATGAATCATCCACCGTAGTAACATACAACCATAGTCCCCAACTCAAGTCTATAGGACGTGTCTGGGACACTCAAAAAGCAACAGAGAGCCTGTCCGAGGCAGCGGTAAACGACTTTGCGGGACGGTTAAAGCCCCCGCACCAGAACTCAAATGATGAGAGTTCAAAAGCAAAAATAACAAATAATAAGTTTCTGTCTATTGGTAAGAAACACGTCTCATTTGATAACGGTTGCTGTCAAGAAGAAAATGTACCCATAAAGCAGTTTTCCATAACAATTCAAGGGTATGGAAAAACAAACGATGAAGCAACACATACTCATATTACCTCTCTTCCTCTTGGGATGGAACAAAACTGGAACTGGGTAGCAGCAACACTGAACATCAACCAACCACAATAATGCCAGGCTGAGCCCCCACCCCAGACATGTTCACTTGGATCGTGGAACACACGGGGTTTCAACCATTTGTTCTACAGTGAGTGGTTGGGGGATTTGACAATTGCTTGTTTACAAGAAACATGGTTAACTGAAGCTCCTGTAGCGACGGGCTTTCAGATCGTCGTAAACCCTGCTATACAATCTGGCAAGGGGCGCCCAATGGCTGGCCTGCTAACGATGGTAAGGAGTATATCTGGGTTCAGGATTACAAACTCTGTGAATCATTCTCCTTTCATTCAAGAATCAACCTTGACCAGACCAGACTGCGACAAATTAGCACCTGAACAAATGACGATTATTAACGTTTATTGGAACCATGCCAGTGCGGGGAATGACGACTTCATCGACGCAATCTCGACCATTATAGATCGTCTACTTGTGAACCAAAGGAGCTCCAATATAATACTTTGCGGCGACTTGAACATTGATTTCTTTCATGCAAGAAAATCCTCAACAAAAAACCTGGGGTCAAAAATAAAGAAAGAACTAGGCGCTCGAAATTTGCAAATGCTAAATGGTCACACTCAAGGCGACATACCACCAGCGCACACATGGAAAAGTGGTTGCCACGGCTCAATAATCGACTATATATTTGTCTCAGCAGATCTTCACAAACGAGTAACCACACTAAAAGTGATCTCAAAGGAAATGAGTGACCATGACATGTTAATAATGAACTTTACTATTCAGACGCAAAACGTCAAGTCGAAATGGCCACAAAGGATCAAAGTTGGACCAAACAGAGTGAGATTAAGGCTTGACGCCGAAGAAGTCGTTCATATATTAGACCAATACTGTACAGGAGAACCAACACCTGACTACGCAGGTCTATTAGTAAAATTTCAAACAAACAAAGGTGGGCTAAAACGACCTAGCATAAAACGCCTTCATTGCTTTGATCACAATGTATTGCAACAAAAACGTTTAATGAGGCGCACTATCCGACTAGCCCGGAACCACGATAACGCTACACGCGTAACTTTGACCAAAGATGCCAGACAGCGGTACAAAAACTGGATCAAATCTCACAAAAGGTCAATGTTACAAGGTGACTCAGAACGAATGTTAATAAGTCTTGGAAATAAAAATACCAGAGACTTCTGGAACATCATTAACGATTCAGAAGCCTCCCAGTGTGGCATGCAAGCCGTGATGGTGCCTGAGTCAGTTTGGATTGCCCACTTCAGCGATTTATACAAAAAGAACTTTAAAATACCTAATCCGTGTGTCACAATCTCAAACAAATGGGATTTGGTATTCAATAAAGATGACATCATAAACATAATTAAGAAAGCCAACAACTCGCGAGCCCCCGGCCCGGATGGCCTTACAAATTTTACAATCAAGCAACAACCAGAGTTGTGGGCCGACTTTTGCATGATACTATTTCAGAGAATAAACGATCAGAGGCAAACCCCAAGATCATGGAAATCAGCAGTAATTGTACCCATTTACAAAAAAGGTGACAGAACCTGCCCAAAAAACTACCGACCAATTGCGTTACTCGACGTATTAGGAAAAATTTATGCAACCGTGTTACAAACAAAGCTAGTGACGTGGGCAAACCAATCTAATCATGTTGATACGCGTCAAACTGGCTTTGTCAAACGTGTGGGATGTTCTTTGAATTTATTGCTACTGAATTTACTGAAGATGGAGGCCATTAGATCTAACACAGCTGTATACCTCGCATTTATTGATTTTTCCAATGCTTTCGACATGGTAGATCGAGAATTGCTATGGGAAAAACTGAACAAATGGGGGTGCCCAATCGACCTTTTAGACGCAATAAAAGACTTACATACTGGCACCACTGTGAGAGTAAGACTGGACCAAACTGGAACATTGTCTGCACCGATCGAAACATTTAAGGGGGTTAAACAGGGTTGCCCCCTGGCGGCAGCCATATTTTCCCTGTTTATTTCTGACATTGGAATTCCAATAGAGGCAGTAAGATCTTTCCCGCCGAAGATTCATGGGTCTCCCTTGAATTGGCTTCTGTATGCGGATGACCTTATACTACTGGATCGGACACCGATCGGTCTGCAAAGGAAAATCAACGCAGTACAGCAGTACGTGCTTGAAAATCATCTTCTTATTAACACAAAAAAATGTGAAATTCTTATGTTAAACAATTTGCAGAGCGGCCAGAAAAGAACGCGAAAAAACCAATCTTGGTTCATAGGAACGGAAAAACTTCTGATATCGCCGAGTGTAAAATACCTTGGAATGATCGTCAGTTCCTGTCTTAATGACAATCCTTGGGTAACAGAGGCAAAACGTAAATGTAAACAATTAGCAAACCAAGCTCTAGTTCTAAAGAAAAGATTTGGCAGGTTTTCACTCAAAGTGGTACTAAAATTCTATCAACAAAAAGTAATCCCATCCCTAACATATGGAGCTGAAAACGCCTTGGGGTGCTCTTGGAAAATTTGGTCCACGCTCGAGAACATTTTCTGGGTAAAAGTCCTGGGACTACCCAAAGGGACTTCAACAGCATCAATTAGGTACGAACTATCACTGATCTCCATGCACGCACGTGTTTGTTGGAGTTTGTTGTCTCTATATCGGAAAACAAAGGTCGGAGAGGGAATTCCGCAATTTGCCATTTTCAACAATGAAACTACATCAACTTCAGGAGTACTAGAAATGTGGCTAAAGCGCTGTGAAAGCTTAATGTCGGAATACGACATCAAACCAGCCCTGTTAGAAGGAAATCCGGATGCTGCAAAATTAAAACTATGGCGTCTAGACTGGGAGCTGACTTGCTCTGAAAGAGGAGCCTTGAAACTATTGAGCGAAGTGCCACCCGAGGCTTGTGCTTTTAATAAATTGCAAAAATACATTGAGTTATTTCCTGATCCGAACGCAAGAAGACTATACATGCGGTTTCGGCTTAACATGTTCAAAACAAAAGAACGTCTGAGAACATGGACAGTTAACAGGAATATGAATCCAATGTGCCGACTCTGCGATCAAGAACCAGAAACTTTAAAACACTTAGTGCTATTTTGTACAAATCTACGCACAGAAAGAACCCGACTGCTGGGTAATTGGAGCGAGAGTCACCCTTCCCTCAATGCTGAGGAGTGGTGGTCTCACATGTTTAGAGGAACGGATCAAAAATTGATACTACCACTGACAACTTTGCTAGCATTAATTGAGAATTGTTTAATGGATTAATGTGGTGGCTCAAAAAATCAATGTAGATAATGTGAATGTAACGAAGAGCGATTTATGGTCTCATCCTTTTTGCTTTTCTTTTTAAAGGTTTGTAAATAAACCAATAAAAAAAAAAAAAAAAGTTGCACAGAGAGGTACCAAGTCAAGCCACTTCATTCCACGCACTCCATGCCAGTGCACTTCCACATGACGGAACCCAAGATCTGCAGCTACTCCACAGCCTTCTGCATGCACCTCCAACCAATGTATCCATGAGTCTCCCAAAATCCAGATAATCTGTTTTTGGAAACACACCGCCATAGCTATCTGTTCTTCTCTCTGCCAACAGAGTAGGGGCACTGGCATAGCCCAAATGGAAAGCACCATAGTGCAAAACTACCAGATGGGGACTGTTCATTCTGCCCATATCTTCATTACCTTGTACAATGACCTGCACATTGCAATCAGGCACAGTGCTCCACACCACCTCCACTCCTTTAACATCAAAATTGTTTGCCACATGCCTGCATTGAGCATACTGCTAAAGCATGCACAAACCTACCTCCAAGCACCAACACCCTGACTTTCTCCACCTCTGCCATCTTCACTACACACAGTCTCTTTCAACACAAACCCACAACCTCAACATCTGATTGGCTGATCCCTACAGTCCCCTTTCCATGGTGGATTTGCTGGAAAACCCTGGATGTGGCAAGCCCTATCCGCGGACAGCCGCAGTGTCCGGGAAGCGCGTAACCATTAGCCGGCACGTCTACCTGTTCCACATCACTCTCTGTGCCATTCTCTCATTGGATACAGCTAAGCAGTCACACAACCATCCACCAATCACATCCAAGACCTCTACATCTAACTCCATCATCAGAGTTCCGCACTTCAAATGTACTGTTGATCACTCTATGTACAAGTCTCATATCATTAGAAAGCACCTACTATAAAAATTCTGTACAAGTCTCCAAGATTTCTACTTACAGCTGCATGCATATCCACATGCATGAATACAAATTACAGGTATGCATATTTTATTCACAGTACATGTACAACTCTTATGAATGCATATAAACAGAGTAATGCCACTAAACCTGTATAACCTATAAAATTAACTTATTAACTTATTGCAATTTTTCCCATCTACTATAATCAACCGTCACTTCCAAACCTGTATGCTATCTACAACAGCTTTAAAAAACCAAGTGAATTTCATACACTTAATATTCTCATTTGCAAACCTTTTGAACTAACATATTGTAAATAAAAATATAAAGGCTGCACATAGTCAAATGAAATGCATGCGTACACTATGTTCAGATATCAAACAAGAGTACTACTACAAAATCATAAAAATCAACATCTAAATTAACATCAGTGCAATAAACACACAACATTACTAACTTCTTTCTTTTACAATTGCAGTGAAGACCACTCTCCTGAAAATCAGCAGCATCTGAACTACAAACAACATATCGGAAGAAACCTGCTCATTCAACAAAAAAAAAATAAGTAAAATAGTACCTCAATATTCTTACTGTTACACACTGAGTGGTTCATTCATGTAATTTGTGCACCAAGAAAATAGAGATTTCTGAACCATTCTACCCACAAATCCCAATTTATTAAACAGGGATTAGCAGGCAGAATGGCACACAAATCCCTGTTTTTTGGAACACAAATAACAAAACTCAACCCCTAGAATATTAGTATAACAAAACAAAGAACTGTTTTAATGTTATGCCATTAGATTTACTATTAGTGCTTCTCCTCACCACTAGCTAACTTTCTACTGTCATCTGAACCACAGTATAGTAACACACAAATAGAAGAATAGCCTTCCCAACTAATTGTAGCTGCCCAATGCACAATCACACACCACCACATACATCTTTGCCATCATACTCAGACACTCATGCACACAGCACACATACATTGCAGAACAGCCCAACCCAGGCATTCTTTTTTTTCAACAGACCCCAAAGAATGCCTACCAAAAAGCAAGTCTGTAGAAAGCAATGCAGAAATAGAGGAAATGAAAATAAAAGTGTCTGATATAATCATCCATCTCTAGCAGAGTTTGTAAAAAAAGTTCAAACAAAACAGCTAATACAGTCATTTAGCGAAACAAAACAAGCTTCCAGTACAGAAACTTTGCCTCCTCTATCAAAATGTAAAACGAAGCAGAAAATGATTAACAAGAATTCAGCTACCACTACTGCTAAAACTGCTCCTATAAATCTTGATAAACTAGCAAGTAACCATACCAAAAAAAGTATTTTAGCAAAATTTTCCACCACTGAGTGCTTCAGAATCTTATAAAAACAGGAGACAAATCATGCACAACCCTTAAAACCTACCGTTGAAAATGTATCTTAGAAGCTTTGATAGACAGTGCAATCATTCTCTAAAAAAGTTTTTTATTTGAGTGTTAAACAGAATGAAACCACTAACAAAACTAACTACTAAATTACAAAAAAGACTTCTCAATAAACGGAATGTCAACAAAAATAACTTCTTAAATATCTGTGGAGGTGAATGGAGTCATACCACGAGCAAAGAACCATATTTTAATGAAGAAGCATACAAACAAACCCAAACAAACACAATTGCCATACATAGCAGTGGACAAGGTCATGAAAAATGTAATAATACTATAATGCAACAAGATGACAATGCTTACAAAAATATCCCCAGAAAACTCAGAATTACCTCTCCATTCGACTGAACCAGAACGTCGAGTGTACAAATGGCCATGCACGTCAATGTGTAACATTTCCAAAAAATCTTTCAAATCTTTACGCCAGTTCCTCAATCAGTATGTGAAAGCCAAAGACACAATCAAAATGAAACTGCTGCAAAATATGGATACCTATCCAGTGTGCAAATACACAGGACTACAAGGACATTAGTTAGCCTGCATTTCAGGACCTATTTGCAAAAGCACCTTCCAGTATATCAAATTGATATCAACACATCAATCAACTATAAGAAATCTAGTCTATAAACTGTACTATGCTAAAAGTCCTGTTTTAGCAATAGCCAATTTAAAAACAATCTTCTACATGGTACAGCCAAAGACCTATTTGAAGAAATCGAGCATATCCAGAAAAAATATTTTGGAAGTGAAAGCCACTTACAAAATGCAATAGCTTTACAACAGACTAGCAACAATTCTACACATGGCACCCTTCTACTACACACATACAAAAAAGAAATACTAAAATGTAAAAGTACATCCGCTGAAGTACCAAAATAATTGTGTGTGTGTTGCCGTAGAACTTTTTATAAAAGTAACACAAAAACTATAGACGTAACATACAAAATAGAAGACAATGAAGATTCCAAATGGTTTGGATTAGCTCTCTACCTTATAGCAGAAAACAAATACGAAGTAACTGACCACTTAATAATTTGCAGTTACTGCACTACAAAGCTTGACAGCAACCAAACTCCTTCACGTGCTATCACAAATAACTTGGATTTATTCCCACTACCAACACCCCTCCAACAACTCAATTTATAGGAGAGCATCATAATTCAAACAGTGCACCCATTTCAAGCAATAATAAGCCTTCAACCAAAAACAGAAAAAATACCTCCCTCTGAATTGGTGAAAGGTATTTGTGCAAAGTCGCTTATTTACCATTAGATCTGAAAGAAAATGTGCACACTCTGGGAGTGCAACGTCCAATAGAGCAATCTTTAATTGTTTTAGTAAATTGTGTACCTGCAAAAGACAAACAAATTTGGCAACAACTCGTAGACTTACATAAAGTTAGACAAGCCTTGCAATATCTAAAAGACAATAATGAATACTACGAAGAAATAAATATTGAAGAAAACTTAAGGGAAACAACTGAAATAATTCAAGAGTCTCCAGAAACTGTCAATTTGAACTTCTAAATCCTGCTACAGTATCCAATATATTACACCATTATACAATTCATCCATTACACTCTAATGACACCATAGATCATGCACTAGAAATGTACCAAATGCGACAAACCAAAGGATCACCAATCAGCATATGGGAAAAAAGTATAGAAGCACATGCTTTTCCTCTACTCTTTCAAACTGGCAGGAGGAAGGTACGATGATATACCTATTCAGATAAAAGCATCAGAATACCACTCATTATGAATGTATTCTGAAGATCCCAGATTTAGACAAAATGTGGAATACATATTCCACCTACTCTTTGAAAGTGAACTAGCAACTCTTTTTTACGGAGTTGCACATACATTGAAATCAGGAAACCCACTTTCAAAATATGTCAGCTACGCAATTAATACAACATTTGCAAGAAAAAGATGAGGTTTTACAATCAAGCATTACAAATCTGTTAGCAAACATGCATGGTACGAAAGAGTACTGGTTCCGACGTCACAGAGATGTACGTTGTATGATAAGAAACCTTGGTTCACCCACTTGGTTTGTTACATTAAGTTGTGCAGAATATGCATGGGAAGATTTACATGATTTCCTACGCATATTAAACAAAAACAAAACAAACATAGATATACTAACACCTGGAGAACTTTGCTCTCTAGATCCTTTTAATGTTTCAAGATATTTCCATCATCGTTTCATTGCTATGCTACACTTTAGTTTGTAATAAAACTGTTACTCCACTCGGAGAAGTGCAACACTTCTTTTGGAGAAAAGAATACCAAGCCAGAGGAGCACCACATATCCACATGCTTTTATGGATTAAAGATGCTCCTAAATTTGGTCAAGATAGTGATGCCACTGTTTTACAGTTTATCGAAAAATATGTCACTTGTGAAATTCCATCGGAAGCAACAAAGAGTGATCTTCATGCACAAATTGTACAATTTCAAAGACACAAATGTGGCAAATATTGTCCTTGCAAATATAAAAAAAAAAGGGAAATACTACACCAAATGCCTGTTTGGTTTCCCTAGTCCAGTTACAAAAACAGGTGAAGTACACAACTTCATGTTTTCAGTTAGACAAAGGGGGTCATTACGACCCTGGCGCTAAGGGGTTAACTGTGCCGTAAAAGGCTGTGGCGCCGTTAACCCCTAAGTGCCTAATTAAGAGGTCCCTTTGCGGGACCCGACCTGAACGGCTGGTCTGGACCAGCCGTTAAAGTAGGGACCCGCAAAGGGACCTTCAAGGTAATTACGGTACCGCAATTTGCGGTACCGTAATTACCACCTTCCCCAGTCCCATTTAGCCCTATGGGGCAAAAATGGGAATGGGGAAGGGCCAATGTTCAATGTGGAATTACCGGCCTGCCAACCTCGGAATGGGGTGGTAATTCCCCATTGAACATTGGCGGACTCGTTACAACACCGGCAGCAACCATGGTGCTAATAGCGCCATGGGTTACCGCCAGTGTTGTAATGAGGGCCATAGTGTTAAAAGTAAATCACCTAAGAACACATATTACATAAAAAAGAACAGAAGAAGCAAAATATATCAATGATTACAGTGCAATCATTGCCCTCTTATGGAATGCAAACGTAGATGTGCAGTACATTGCAGATTCCACTGCAGTTGCACGATATGTTACAGCCTACTTAACAAAAGCAGAAAAAACAGAGCTTCAAGACCTCTGGAATGACCTATCATCGGACAAAACACTATCTCAGAAATTGTACAGCTTAGGCACTAAAATGCTCTCTCATAGAGAATGTGGCTTCTATGAAGCTGCAGATCGTTTAACCGGTACTACTTTGTATGGAAAATCTGAAAATATACTATGGCTAAGTCTTAGTGCTGCTAAATCTAGAAAAAGAGTTCTCAAATCATATGACGCCATAGAAACAATAGCCAAAAATGATCCCAACAGCCAAACAACAGTAAACAATTTACTAGACACATATTACCCAAACAGGAGTACCACTTTGGAAACCATGTGTCTAGACCACATAGCTCAAAACTTCACATACAAAAATAATATAAAACCCGATGAAAATAAAGGTAGATATAGAGTGAAAAATTATGAAGGTAGCTTAGTGAAATTTACCAAACCAAGCTTAATTAATCATAGCAAATTGTCATTTAAAAATTCCTCAACATGACAAACTATATTACATGTCCCTGCTACAAATTTGTAAACCATGGAGAAAAGAAGAAGAGATACTAGAAAACTATGACTCGTATGAAGACGATTTCAAAGCAAATGAAAGCACTATCACCGATGTAAACTTTACACAGTACAAAACAATGTTGCACAATGAACAGCAACACGAAGAAGAACTCCAGGCCCAACTAGATAAGGGCACTCCCGACAGTAGTCAACCTTCTGTAACAGGAAGCCAAGAACAACTGGGACAGCCACTAATAGCAAATGAGGCAGAATTAGTTATTTACAGAAGTAGAGAACACCATGTGTCACTATGAAGAATATACTGGAGACTTAACTGTACTACAATCAAAATTGAACAAAGATTAGCGTACCATTTTTCAAAAAGTAACGAAACACATTGCACATGGTGTACAACATGAAAATAAAGAATGTACCTGCCAAAATTACAAACCTATACTACTATACGTCAGTGGTGAAGCTGGTTCAGGAAAAACATTCTTAATCAAAATCATCAGCAAGTTCCTTCAACAATTGACAAACAACAAACTGTCAGCTGTTGTAACTGCCCCCACAGGTTTAGCTGCCTACAACATATGCGGTGTCACTTTACACTGATTACTACTCCTTCCAGTAGAACACCAAAACAAATTAGAATATTACAAACTTTAACAGAAGCTGCAATTGAACTATGTAGAGTGTTAAAACAAATGAAAATGCTACTAATAGGTGAAGTGAGCATGGTCTCCAACCTAATGTTGGCTTTGATTCACCTCAGATTACAATTAACCTCAGATTACAACTTAAAACAAACTGCAAAGAGCTCTTTGGAGGAAAACACATTATTGTTTTCGGAGATCTTCTTCAATTGACACCAATGAAAGGTGAACCTATTTTTAAAACCTTAGGACACAAACTCTGCCGTAAAACTGTTGGCAGCATAGGAAATGTCAACCTTTGGCAACATCTCCAATACAAAGAATTAACAGAAAACAATCGCCAATCTGCAGCCCTTACTTAAGCCAACATTTTAAAAATGATCAGAGTTGGTGTACTATCTCAAGAAGTGCAAGCAATATTAAAAACCTGGCACATCCATGCACTTTATGGCCATAACTCATGTGCTACTGATGTCATGGAACAATTAGAACACAAACATGTCAATTGTATGTCCTTAATGCCAACTCGTGCAAGCTGTTCCAAATTCAATGAAACAATGTGAAAAAAGAAATGCAACCAATAATTGAAATTTGCTCCACAGACAAACTGGACGTACATGGTATGACACTACCCATGTGTCAACAAGCCACAACAAGACTAAATACCTTAGAAAATTCAATCTCCAACACAACTGGTTTGGAGAAAATATTAAAATTATCCTTAAACTGTAGAGTAATGCTTAAACGTAACCTTGACGTGGAGCAAGGACTAGTTAATGGAGCACTGGATACAGTTGTTGGCTTTCAAATATACACACGTGACTACAACATTCAGTTTGTCAATATTCTCTTTGACAAACTTTCAGAAGTAAAAAGGATAGGGTGCTCAAAAGCTCGATTCCTTCTTTTCACAGACATGTATGTACACAGAGAACAATTTTCTCTAACTCTAGCATACACAGTCACCATTCACAAATCACAAGGTCTTACCCTAGATAAAGCATTGATAGATATTGGGAACACAGTCTTTAAAGAAGGCATGAGCTACGTAGCACTATCACGCTTACGTACTCTTGACAGTCTATTTCTAATCAACATTGATGAAAGTAAAGTAAACGCTGATATTCCTTGCATTTTAGAATACAATAGACTACGTTCACTATACACCCCCCATCTAAAAACAAAAGGACAACGTTGTAAAAGAAAACTAATTCAAACAGAAATGCAACAGGATCTCACTGCAAATCCTCCAAAGAGAGTAAAAGAAGCTAATACTTCATCAATAACCACAACCAAAGAAGAATCTATTATTCAAAGTAACTCAAGTACTTCTTCAAAGAAGCAACACACATTCCGAAGAAATGACTTGGACACAGAACTATCAGGTCCATTAAAACAATGAAATGCTTGTCCAAAACATAATAAAATGAAATGTAGAACCAATCCAAAGAAATCCGAAAGAAAAATCGTCCAAACTCTCTGTCCACCAAAGCAAATCCAAAGGAAACGTAAAATGTAGAATCCATTGATCCATGGTGATCCAAGTTCTCAAAAATCCAATGTTAAACTATGTACAACTAATTTTCAAAGGGTCCATGAGCCCAATGAAAGAAATGAAACCTATCAAAGAACCTATCTAAGCAGTAACTATATACAAAAGTGTGGGGCATAGTCCAATCACCCGAAAATAAAGCAAAACGAAAATTAAACCTAACACTAAAAACTATACAATGGCGGCGGGCTAGTCTGACGGCTCACTTTCCGATTTCCTGGGCCAGGGCATTATCAAACTCCTGCTCTATGTCCTGGAGGTAGTCCGCTTCCATGGCCCTGAGGGTTTGCAGGGACGATGCCATGTTCAACTCCAACTCCCTACGAATTGCCTCGAGGCATTCGGCCTGCCTCAGCGCCCTCCGCATGGAGTTCTCCGCCCTGACCATTGTGAGCCGTGCCTCTTCTGCCCGCCGCCGCTCCGCACCTATGGACTGGCACAACCGCTGCCACACGGAAGACACTCCCAATCCTGGGTCCTCCTGCCCTCTGGCCGATGCCTGCCCCTCGGATGTTGATGGCCCCGAGCCATCATCGCTCCCAACTTGTTGCTGCTGCTGCTGTGCCTGTGCCCTGGCTCTTGTTGCCTGCACGTCCTCCTCCAGCTTGGGTGCAGTTGTTGTGGTGGCCACCCCTGCTGGACGTCCGACTCCCAACTGTGGGAGGGATGTGTCCTCCACCAGCCTGGCCGCTGGGTCAGAGGCAGCTCCACAGGGTACCCAGCTGATACATGGGTGGGAAGATGGCATGGAGGACGACTGGCGCATAGAGGGTTCAGGTGAGTAGGGGGTCGGAAGAAGGTCCAGCACACAGAGGAATCCAGCACTGGTGACCCGTCCCAGTAGGTCAACGCGGTCAAAGAGGCATCTGAGATGACGTTCAGTGCCTTCACGAAAACACTGTAGGTCACCTCGCATGTCCCGTTGATGCAACGCTATCCCAGCCAGGACAGGCTCAACCCGGTCCCAGATTGCCACGTCCGCAGGGAGAGGAAGGCCAGTTGTTGAGCGCTCATCCCCTCCCTGAAAACGGGTCTGGACGTAGGTATCCCTGCTGGTGCAGGATGATGCAGTCACAGGATCGGGGACAGGATTACACACAGGCACCTCTGCTAAGGCGGCAGAGGTAAAGGTTACCCCCATTTTAGATTTGGAGATGGGGGGCCTAAAAACCTGCCTGCACAGAATAATTCCAAGCCCAGAAGGCCCTCGGTCCAGTCACAGACAGGGAGTCAAGGAGGTAGTCCCACAAAAGGGATCCCTCACTTCCCTGACTATGAAAGTCCCTGCTACAAGGGAAACTGACCCTCCTGGGTTTTGTTTGGACTCCTCCAGCCCAAGGGGGGGTGATACAACCAAGCAACTAACCCAGGGAACCTCCCTCCTAACTTCCCCCAGGAGGGCAGAAATTCCCGAAATCCTGGCCAGAACTTTTTTCCCCGGTACCCACAGAACTTCCAACCCCAAAATCATCCATCCTTCTTTCCCCACTTTCCTGAGCCCAGACAACCTAATCCGGGAGAGGGGAGGCCAAGGATGGAGGGGTACCCAAATCTTCCCAACCCGGGGTACTACCAGAGAAGGGATAGCTACCCTTCCCGGGATCAGCCAGGGGAGAAAACAGAACCCCTTATCAGCCTGAGTGGGTTTCATAGCTTGAGCGCCAGGTCCAAAACATGGCACAGGATCTGGGTTGCATGCTGAGGGCTCAACAGAATCCTCAGATGAGCATGCCGGCGCAGAATGCCCCAAACTCTGGACCTGGAACTCCAGAACAATGATGGGGGCAGCACCCCGACAACTCAAAGGTACCCAGGGAGGAGGCACAAGGGAAAGGGGGGTGTAAAGCCTGGGAGGAAGCTTCCTTCCCCACTTGTAAACAGCCCCTGGAAACCCAGGAACCGGAAACAAAATCTCCTGCCCCTAAAAGTCTGCCACCCAAGGAGCAGAGATGGGGTAGGAGAAACAAAGGACCCAAACAGACCCATTTTGAGGAGGAGGTACAAATCGTCCAATTTGAAGGAGAGGGATCCTCAGAGGATCCTGGGAAAAGGATCTTCTCCTTCAGAGATGGGGGAACTCCTCCCAAAGAAAAATGGGTCCCAAGGGATTCAAATCCAGACTGGGTAGATGTGGGGACTGAGCTAGCGCCGCTCATCATCCCATCCCAGAACAAACAACATCAAAATCCCCTGGTTCAAACCCATCCTGGTGACTGCCTCCAAAAATGGGGGGGCGGCCCAGAACCAGAACCAGGGGAACTCAAAACTTCTCCCATCTCTAGTTGCTACCTTTTTCTTGCAGATTCCCAAGACTCCCCACAGAATTCTGCCCAAATCTCTTCTCTCTCTATGTCCAAAACTAGAAAACTAGCCCACCAGTTGTCCAAAAATGTGCATTATCTGTGCCCCCTTGCGGAGAAGGAGGGAAGATACTATGCCCCGATTCAAGTACAGGGGCAGGGTACAATGTTGGCCCTGGTGGACGCTGGATCCCAAGCTACCCTTCTACCCAAAAAGGCCTTTGATGAACTAAATTCAGGAAGGGGGAGAATTACCAAATTCCTCTCACCTCTCTTCCTGGACAACTTCAGAACTTTGACGGGAAGGAAATTCCCATCGAGGGGACTGCGGATTTGGACATTAAAACTGGGCGACACATGGTAAAAGACCCGGTCATAGTAGTGACTCCAGAAGGCACCCCTTGTTTACTAGGAATGACCTCCTGAGAAAGTTGTCACCCCTAATAGACTGTGTGAACAAGGTCCTCTGGACCCAGACTAGCCGACAAATAAAATTAAAACATAGTGTCAACCATGTTAGTTTAAATGGCACCTGCCACATGGTTGAACAAAAATCTGACCAAGTAGAATTTCACTTCAAGAACAACCAAATTCCAGACGTGACAGTAATAGCAGTAGGACAGCAAACTGGTGATGGGGAGTCCTCTCTATTTCTGAAAATCAACCTTCCTTCCAGTTTAAGGTGGTATGCCACACTGGAAGGAAACACTCTGAAATTCTTTACCAATCCACAATCAGACATTCCCACTCCTATAGTCCAGAAAGATGAGAAATCAGCTCAGACCTGGCTGATATTCAGCAAATTGGAGAGCAGTCGTTCATCCCTGTTCAGTTAAATGAAGGGAAGGACTCTTTTCTCACCCGAGTGTGTGTGAACAATGGTAAGAGCTTCATCAGCGAAACCATGTTCCACCAACTCCCAAAAGATCCAGGCATTCCCACATTCAAACTGATAGATAAATGGGAAATGGATATGGAAACACCCAATTCCAAACATCTCCTGCCAAGCAGGTGTATGCTCAAAATCTCCATAGGCAACAAGAGCATAGTTCATAATTGTTGGGTTGTGCAAGACGTCACTGCCGCCTTTTACTCAGGCAGTGACATTCTCAATCGCTTTGCCATTAGTTTGGACCTAATAAACTTCAAAGCTTGGTCCCGATTAGCGGATAATCCCATGGGCTTTGATGATCCAGAGAAAGCATTTAGGTCAGCTCAACAGCTGCCTTATGCAGTTGAAATTCAGATTGGAGAGGAAGTCACCATCCCAGAAAGGACCCGACAATTCTCCCTGGAAGAGAAAGTTAAAAAAGGACAGAAATTGAAAAACCCTGATGCTTATATTCATCTAAATACTTCTCTCCAACAGCAAGGGTTGGGGGTAAACCCAACACCACTATTCAATATAGAACATGACACCATTCCAATAGAGGTGGATAAAAACGACTTACAGAGTATCACTTTAGCCGCAGGCACCATTATTGGAATGGCGGTTGATGACCGACATTTTTCCATAGATTTAGGCAATGAACTGTTAGGACCAATCCCCAAGGACTGTTTTGACAGTGACAGTGATGACAACACAACACCAGACAGGATCTTTACCCGGCATGGGGGGAACTTCCTGGTGTACACTTCCAGCCATTATGGTAAGGAAGATGTGACTTGTGACTTCAGGAGGGATGAGGTGATTTTCCAGGTCCATGAGGGCTGCCTTTCCCACCTGAAACCACTAGCCCAAATCAGCACTCTGACCAGGGACTTCTCCACCCAGCTGGAGGAGACCGCTGAGATAGCGAAACCAGTCTTTCCAGGCTTCAGGCAGATGGTTGAAGAGAGAGTCAACCTTGCTGATGCCTGTGAGACTCTGGAGCAGAGGCAAAAGTTGAAACAAGTTTTCTTGGATTTTCAAGATCTCTTTGCGGTGGACTCATATGACTGTGGTCGCACCGACATCCACACAACAACAATTCACACGGACCTGGGCATGACTCCAGTGCTTGTGAAACAATATCGCTTGCCTCTCACATCAATGGAATCCCTTACTGAAATAATTAAGAACCTTGAGTCCCGTGGGATAATCCGTCCAGTCCACAGCACCTTCAATAATCCGCTGCTGGGGATATTGAAGCCAAACTGCCAGTGGAGACTCTGCGCCGACCTTAGGGAGCTCAACAAACGGGTCCATACTTCCCGATGGCCTCTTCCCTACACTGACCAAGGGCTGGCCCAGATCCAGGGGTCACAGGTGTTCACTGCAATATACCTGACCAATGGATACTGGACTGTACCAGTCAGTAAGGAGGACCAATACAAGCTGGCTTTTACCTTTGGGGGCCAGCAGTACACATGGACCCGAACTCCCTTCGGATACATCAACTCCGGCAATGAATTCAACATTTTCCTACATAAGGCCATGCCCGACCTGGGTGAGAGGGGTAACCTGGCTTATGTAGATGATGTCCTCATCAAGAGCTCAACTGTTGAGGAACACATAGCGGAGATCTGTTATGTTCTGACACAGTTGAGGGCCGCTGGAGCAAAATTTCCTTTCAGAAAGCACAGTGGTGTAAAACCTGTGTTAATTTCTTGGGGCATGAGATTACTCCTCAGGGTCTCTGTCCCCAGGAAAAGAAAGTGGAAGCCCTCCAGAAACTAAAAGACCCCAGAACTCTGCGGGAACTAAGGAGCCTCCTGGGACTGACTAATTACAGTAGAAAGTTCATTGAGGGCTACGCAGAGATGGCAAGACCCCTGATTCATCTTTTGAAGGGGGGGTCAAGTGGGAATGGGGCCCGGAACAACCTGAGGCAGTAAGACAACTCAAAAGAAGCCTCTCACAAGCGCCTTGCTTAGCTTACCCTCTCAGAAACAAGGAGTTCTTCTTGGAGACAGGGTTCTATAATACATGCTTGACTGCAGTATTATACCAAAAGCATGACAAGGTCAATAAAGTAATCTCCTATGCGAGCAAACCTTTATCCTCTGTGGAGGAAAAATTCTACGATTGTGAGAAGGCACTCCTGGCAACGGTGTGGGCATTGAAGAATTACCGCCCGTGTATCCAGGGGGAACACATCATAGTGGAGACTCCACACCAGCCTCTGCAATATCTCCAAAGTGACAGATTCTGGGCCGGAAATGTGAGTAATTCCGAATTACTTCCTGGATTCTGTCAATGCAAGGCTTTCCTGTGGAGGTCAGATATGGCCAAAACAAGAAGAGTCCCTCGCGCAAGGTCTGGCTGACTTGCATGATTGTGCCAGAGAAACTGTCTCGAGGACAAAATTCTAAAAATCAAGGATAACATGGAGGCATACCTTAATTCACCACACAAAGTCTTTGAAGAAGACAAGTGTGAGGAAATGTCCACTGTCTATGTGGATGGATGCTCTTACCATGTTGACAACAACGTGGAAAAGGAACTTGTGTCGGCGTAGGGAATGCATGGGTGAATGAGACCCCAGAACCCTCCGCTGGGTACAAGATTGGTTCCCGAAGTAGTCAAGTGGCAGAGTTGATGGCTGTGCATCAAGCCATCCTCACTGCTGTCCAACATCAATTCCACCAGCACCTGGTTAATTGGAAAACCAGAGCATGTTATGTGCTAATAACAAACCCTTGAAACATGGGAAGTTCATACAAAATATTGATGATCTGGTCACCTGAAATGGGATGACCATCTACTGGAAAAAGATCAAGGGTCATTCCAAAGTAGAGGGACCAGACAAAACTGGAAATGACTTACCTGATCAGCTGGCCAAAACCGGGGCCATCCAAGGGGATCTAATTGAGATCGAGTCCCTGTTGGGGGAAATCCAAGTCACTGCTATCACTAGGTCCCAGACACATTCTCACAATGATCTCTCGACTGCACAATGGAGTAAGGAGAACCCAGATGCTGATTTGATTACGGCTCAGAACGGGATCCAATAATTGGTAAGTTGTATCAACGCATTGAGGATCCTGAGAACTTTCCCCTGACGGATACCGATAACATAGGGAAAGAGGACCTCAGAGTGTTGATGAAATGTCCAAAAATGTTCCGAATCCAAGACGGTTTGTTGGTAAGGAAATCCCTAGCTGGCCATGATCAGTGGGTGGTTTCTACCTCATTCTGAAGCCTGATGTTAAGTCACGCCCATGATGCAGCCACAGCGGTCATAGAGGGTTTCATACAACACTTGAAATCTTAAGAGAGGTTGCATACTGGCCACACATGGGGCAGGACCTCGACCAATACTTGAAGGGTTGTCTTGTGTGTGCACAATTTCAGCCAACATCCCTCACACACCGTGCGCCTCTCCAAAAGAGGGGGATGACACTGCCATTGTCAGATTTAGAAGTAGATTTCATTGGGCCCGTGATTTACTCCTCTAGTGAAATAAGTACATGTTGACCGTGACATGCTTATTTACTAAATGGGTGGAATGTCTCCGGGCCCCAAACTGCAAGGGAGAAACAGCAGCTGCTCTGATGATCAACCACATCTTTTCGCATTTTGGGCTACCCCGAAGGATCGAGTCAGACAGAGGTAGCCATTTCACCAGCGAAGTAATGACAAAGATGTGGGAGATACTTGGGGTTAAAAGGAAGCTACATATTGCTTACCGGCTAGCCACTAGTGGTGCAGTAGAACGATACAACATAACTATTGTGCGCATATTAAACGAGTTTGTGGCAGATTCTGGGCCAAGTTGGGATATTCAATTACCTCTTGTCCTAATGGCCTTCAGATCTACCCCTTCATCTGCAACTAAAATGTCACTGTTTGAGCCGATGACTGGATGCAGGATGGTGCTTCCCCAGCATCTGCTCTACAGGACCGAAGAGCAGACATTGATCAATGCCTCCACAACTCATGGGTATGTTGAAAATGTAAGAAAACACCTTCAACATGCTTTTGCCTATGCTCAGCGAAATCTAGAAAGATCAGCCGACAGCATGAAGACCCACTATGACTTAAAGAGTACAATGTAGTAGACCGGGTCTACTTATACAATTTCCAAAGGAACCAGGCCAAACAGTGGACATTTCTGCCTACCCGGAGAGGACCTTTTGAAATTGTAGACAAGATCTCACCAGTCGCCTACAAGATCCACATCCCCAAAGGCAGTTTGGGATAAGGGGAAGATAAGTGGGTCCATATTAATCAGCTAAAATGTTGCCATCCTAGGCACACTCTGCAGCAACTGAAGGAGTCTTCTGGAACACCAGAGGGGGCCACTCCAGATCCATAAAATTCCAACTCTAAAATATTCCATAAATAGTCTATAAAATACAATAATGCAAATGTCTCCTGATGTATAACATGTATATTTCCGCACCACTACATTAATAGTGGTGGGGAAATGTCTACAAATATGTTTTTGCTTATTGGAAACCATGGAGACTGACCAAGGAGGACGACCCGGGGACCGGGAGCAAAGATCCGAGGGGCCCGGAGTATTGCTCAATACTCCCATCAGGACTGGTGAGGAGAACCGATCGATCCACCCCTGATGGAGGAAAAGATGCTGAACTTTGCCATTTATGGAATCCGGAGAGATGAGGCTGACATTCCAGTCTTGCGAATTTCCATTGATGGAAGATCAACGTCAATCAGAAGAGGGGGGCTTGTGGGATGTCTTAACCCACTAAACCAAGCTCTGCAACATCACTGTGCATTGCTGGCAGCAGAAACCTCAGAAATGGCCGCTCGAAAGCATGCTGCTCGCTAGAAATTACCAGAAAGTGCGCAGTGAAAATCTGAAAATAGGCCACCATCTACTTTTGCCTATGTCAGGTGTAATACAGGTGACCACTGCCAAAACCCATTATTCAGCTGCCCACAGAGTAAAACCATTGCAAAAGAAACAGGGCTATTTCAAAAATCTGTTTTTATTTGGTGTCAAACTTGCAAAAATCATGGCTCACAAACCACCCAAAAAGATCCAACCTCCTTGTTGGGTGGTCAACATAATTCTCATTCAAGAATCTACATACATATAAGTTCCACAGAAGTATGTGTTATCTGAACAAAGTCCACTTTTGAGGATTGCTTGCTGGAAGAAATCTGTCAAAAATGGGTGTAATACCGTTACTCACCTCTATCAGAAGCCAGAGATTTAAAACCATTTTGTGTAAAGTTGTACATTGAACTCAATCTATGCCAAAGAAAAACTTGCAATCAGAAGCCTAAGAGGTGGATACAATTCAAAACTATATTCTGAAAAGACTTGAAGTAAGAAATGGTTTGATGTATTGGTGAAAAATGTGAGTTATACTTTAAGATAAGACAATTTTTAGACATTGGGTTTAGGAGTTAAAGTTTGCCACACTGTGCTTTAAACAAATTCCACACCTCTCCCTGAACAAAGGAAACTTCCCCCTGCCCTTGGCTAAGAGATTGACAGGCTGGTGTGAAAAGGAACTAGGAGGGGCACCCTGGTCTGTTGCTCTGAGTGAAAACACTGGTGCCCTTGAGCTGAATAGGAATGCTAATTCGAGTGTGACTGACAAAAAACTGCTGGCAGGAAGAAGGCCATGTGACCTCTGAGTCAGCCCAGCTCTGGAGGCGGACCAGACTGAAATGTGGATTTAACATTGGATTAAATATATGTTTTAGAAAAATGCTTTTAACAAATTAACAAATTAACAAATGACATAAATAGGGACAGCTGAGGACAGGCAGAACACACACACTTCCACTCCTCAACTGATTTCTTGGCGAAGCACCCTGCAGGAAGATCCAGGCTCCAGGAAGGTCCAGACATAAATCCAGAAACCAGACTCCAGAACCAAGCTCTAGAACCAAACTCTAGAACCTTGAAGCAGAGAGGCCTAACCCAAAAGCTGAACCCTTTCTCAGCAGGCCTTCAGAATCCTTTGCAACCTGATTCTAACCCCTAAACTTCCACAGGGCCTAACCAAACTATTCAACAGCCTGGCTGAGCTGTTTTGCTATTCTAGCTAAGAACCCTGTGCTAGAACCCAGATGCAGACCCAGAGAGCAGAGCTGTATCCAGAACTCGTCAGATCCAGTCCAAGAGGCTGGCAGACCGCAGTTCCATGCTGAGAGCAGAACCCAGTGCTGAGACCTGTCCGGGGCAAGAGAATCCCAGCCAAACCCTTGACCAGATCTTTGATGGTGCCCATTCCATCCCAAAGCCTAGGAGTGAGTATTTAGTCTAGAACTGTTCATATTCATCTCTTAGTATTAAGTAACCCATTCCATCCATTTCAACCTATTCAGAACTGCATTATAGAATCTTGTGTCCATCCTGAATTCTTCTCATTATATTGTCTGTGATAATTGTAGCAATAATCATCTTTGCGCTGATATTTTTCTGAAGAGGGACAAGTGTTTTGACGGACAGAAGTCAGAGCGGAGGTGCCGCTGTTCTGGTGGCTGCCCGTTGAGTGTCTTGCTTCTTCATAGTCCCTTAGTATAAATCCATATTGATTCCTAATCTTTAAAGCACAATCTTTCATTTTGAAATCTTGACTTTATTTCTGAAAAATCTACCTTCACAAAAACCTCTGTAACTTTTGAACCGCACGTCCTAGAATCGAAATTTCTAAGTTTTCTAAGGAACCTAAAATGACATTCCAATTCCTTATAGTTTTGCTATAATCACGTTTCCCGCACATGGAAAAGTTGCCGAGAATTGCAATTTAGCTCAGTTTCAACACATGTCCAAATAGCTGTTTCTAGTTTTCAACTGCTGAAATTCGTTTTCAATCTGATAATCATTCATGAATCATTGCTAGTATTGACCTGAACCAATGAAAAGTAACTCTCACTTATCCTGAAACTCCTTTAGTGAATTAAAGTCATTTTTAGCATTTTTCCCATTCATTGCAACCCACATTTAAAAGTGATTGACCTGTTTTTAAATCATACCTGTTCTCTCTAAGCTTGCTGGGGGAACTGGGATTGAACTGCATTATTGATTGTATTACTGAAAAATGTGTGCCCTCATTTCCATCTGTTCATATTGCATAGCGGGGGGAGTGAGTAGTCACAGGGGAAAGAGTGATCATATTGTCTTTTGTGGAAATCATATCAAGTTTTATTTCTGTGCTGCATTCTTTCCTATTATTGCATTTCCTTGAATCCATATAAAGTATTCTCTGCTACAGTATCCATCCTATTCCTACTCCTAACTGATTTAAGAGATTGTTGGTATTGCAATATTACCCATTGCTGATCATTGTTCATATTCATAAGTGTGCTATTCAGATATTATTCTATTCATAAAAGTGATATATATATATATATATATATATATATATATATATATATATATATATATATATATATATGCATATATATATATATATATATATATATATATATATATATATATATATATATATATATATATATATATGCATATATATAGTTAAATTCTTCAAATAAACCTTTTAATTTTCAAAACAAACCTACTTCTTGGCTCAGTGTGGTTGGGGAGATCCAAAGAGAGGGGCGTTATATAAGGGTTCATCATCCAGATTTAAAGAACATTTGACATAAAAATATATAAATATGGGTTTCCATTGGGCATCCCAGACTAAGCATTGACTTAGTTTGAATGCTGGATTGAAGTCACTTACACCCAAATATATTGCAGGATACAGAACATTCTCTTCACAGTCATACTGCCAATGTACCACTTGTTGCATGTACAAGAATGTAAATAAACAAAAAATTACATGAAATCTTCAAGCTAAAATGTACTTGGTCTCCCAGAATAGGATGGATATAACTTGAACATTTTTTTCAAATGTTTACATGCTTTGTATTTGGAACATTTGAATATTACAGGGCCTATGGCCCTGTAGTTATGGTTAAGTTGTTAAACTCATAAAAAAAACACTTTTTGGGCAGCTTATAAATTCGCCCCCTGTGGATGAATCCTCACCAAACTTTGCAAAAAGAGAATATGATGAACAGGATGATATTAAGTTTGGTACGGTTTGGTCCATGGGGCAAAATTATAGGGGAGGTCCACAAATCGGTGGAAATCCTCATACACCCTATGGAAACATGTTTTGCTTGCGCCTACAGCCCACACCGCAGGATGGAATTTCACCAAATTTGCGTGAGGAGTGGCGGCCTGATCTCGAAAGCATGCTGTTGTAAATTTGGTGTAAATCTGTCCAGCAGTTTTTTATAAACAAATTGGCAAAAGTAGATAATTAATATTTGTGATATCTGTGTCCGGTCCGCAGACTCATTTCCTGATTCGGGGCCTGCGGACACCTCTGGACCAATTAGGGGCCATTGTGACATTGTACGCACCAGCTGATTGGATGGTAAAAAATGTGAGCTGCGTCAGATATTTTTAAACAGTGGCCTTGTTGGGATAGAGGATAGCCACCGCTGACTGCGGACAGCGTGGTAAACAAAAAGTCTGGATAACAAATTGTGCATTTTCTGGTGGCCGAAAGAGGCCTGGAAAGGGAGGGGGAGTGGAATAAAGTTGATATGGAGCTGATTTTGTAAGTGAATACAATGCATGCAGGAGCCACCGAGTCTGCAGACATCGCCTGTGACCGCAAATTGCATCGTGATCAAAAAGTCTCAAAAGCATATTTGGGGTTATTTGATGGCGAAAGAGGGCCTGGAAAGGGATGGTGGTGTGGAATAAAATATATATGGAGCCGTTTAAATAGGTGAAAAGGGACTTTGAAGGTGCAGCCGAGTCTGCAGTCACTTTTAGTGTCCGCAAACATTATTTGGATGGCATGGGGTTCTGGGTGAGTCTTGTTATTTGAAGGTATATTGTACATACTTGTTATATGGTTTTATTGAATTGTGGAGGTTGTGGCCAGTGGCCAGATTCCCCCAAGAAACTGACCACTGGCAACACATAGCATAGTAATATGTGTATAGTTATTATAGGTACTGTAGGGGGAATATACAGTATTTGTAATATGGTTGAATGGTACAATTGAAGTGTATATGGTATGTATGATTGTAGTATGATTGAGAATTGTGCTTATGGAATATGTATTTGTTTCTTTGAGAAGATAACAAATAGGATTATACTTGGTAGGGTTACTTAGTCGCATACAGTAATACAGCTGAAAAAAGAGAGTATAATATATTAATATATTATAGCAGGACAGTGTCACGCTCACCTGATTCCTACGGGGGCGCTGGCCTGGTTTCGAGTGCTGATGCCTCTTCAATGGTGAAGCGCAGGGCTCTGAAGATGGATAGGACGGGCCCCTCAACTCTGGCTAATCTGGCTCGCAGGAATATCCTCCTGTACGTGAAAAGGGAGTATTACAATCTGGCGGAATAATGCTCGAGCCTCCCACTTCCTTCCAACCCTCCTCGATACCCTTCCACGATTCCCTGTGAAGTCTCACCTTAGGGTCTGAAAGGATGAGCTCTCCATCCTGCTTCTGACGCAGGGGCGCGTTGAACCCAGTTACTTCACTGGATTGAGGTTGGATGGGAGTTCAGGTAAGCTTGATTATACTGGTAAGGCGCTGTAAAAGTTCTGTTGCAAGTTCAAAAGTTCAGCTTTAAATAATAATGTTCATTGTCTTTTTCAGGTGATGAATGAAGATTCCTTTGGAGACTTCTTGCAACAAAGCACTAATGTTGATGTCTTTTCCCCATAGGGGGCGGGGTTCGGAATGCCGGAGATATGGCGCCGACCCGAAGTGAAACGTGTAGTTCCAGTAAAGATCTGGTAAGTCCTAGATGAGCGCTCAGGTAATGTTTTTGCATTCACTCATCTAATGTCTTTGTCTTTTTTCCCCATAGGGGCCGGGGTCCGGAAAATGCCTGGAAGCAGCAAGACCCGAAATGAAATGGGAATGACCCAACAGGTAAGTCTTAGAAGGAAACTGAGCTTTTCCCATTCCCTTCCTTCTCTCACCTTGTGTTCTTGTCTTTTTCTCTCTAGGCTCTGGGAAGTGGCTGCAGATCCGGATGATCGCTGCTGAAGATGGAGGCGCCCAAGAAAGGTGAGTGAAATGCAGCGCTGCAGCAATCGGAGCGAAATGCTTTTTAAAAATGATGTCTTCCTTTTCAGGATCGTCGGTGAAATGTCTCTGTGATGCAGGTTTAGCAGGTAAGGCCTTCTTTCTACCCAATTCTCTTCTTATTACCCTTTGCAGGTGTCCCAGGATGCTGACAGGCGTGGCTGAAGTCCAGAAGCAGGAGCAGACACGGTGAGCGTCCAGCTGCTAGGTGCAGAACAACGCGAAGCACGTGTGGCTGTTCGGGTGGGGTTTAAATAGCTTTGGAAGAAGTTCCAGGTATGTATCCTTCCACCGATCAGATATGTATCCTTCCCCGACCACGCCCGGGTGGAAAGTAGTCCCACAGGTAAAGTAGTCCCATTCAGGCCTCAAGAGGGCCTGGATGTAGCAGCATGGTCTGCATCAGGTAAGTGCACACTAAAACACTTGAACACATGTCCAGCTTTATGAGCCTGGCGCCTAAGGCGCCAGGACTGGGGTCCAACATGAGCCTGGCGCCTAAGGCGCCAGGACTGCGTCCAAAGGGCCCCAGCTTGGGCCCGCTGGAACTTCCCTGGGGGGAATGATGCCTGCCTCTGGGGTTGCTTGGTCGGACCTGGCTCCTTGGAGGTAGGCATCATGACAGTACCCCCCCTCAAGGCCCCTCCCAAGGTTGTTCCCTCCGGGGGTTTTGGCTTGTTCGGAAATCTCCGGTGGAACCTTTGTATTAATCTAGGTGCGTGAACATGGTTCTAGGCTCCCACGATCTCTCCTGAGGTCCATATCCCTTCCAGTCAACAAGATAGAAGAGTTTCGACTTTAACACCTTGGAGTCTAAAATGTCTTTAACTTCGAATTCTAATTCCCCTTCAATTTGAACTGGGTCTGGAGGCTTGGACAGTCGGGTTCCTGGTTGCACTGGCTTCAAAAGTGACGCATGAAAAACTGGATGAATACGCATGTTGGACGGTAAATCCAGTTTAAAGGCCACTGGGTTGATTATAGCTTTGATGGGATAAGGTCCTATGAATCTGGGATTGAAGGTTCGCGGGCCCTTGAGGGGTAAATGTTTAGTTGCTAGCCATACCTGGTCTCCTACTTGGTAAGGAGGAGTTTTACTTCGGTGCAAATCAGCGTTTTCTTTATACTTTTTCTTGGCTTGCTGTAAATGAGTTGCAGCTTCTTTGAAGGCTCAGGTTATTGTGGAATGCAGATGATTTACTGCGGGCATTTCCAGGGTCAGAGGTGGATCTAGGTCAGAGGTCCGAGGATGGTGACCATACAAAGTATAAAAAGGAGTTTGTCCGGTTCCAGAATGCACTGAATTGTTGTATGCATATTCTGCGATCCAAAGGATGTCTTTCCAATTCAACTCGGATTGGTGTAACATGCACCGAAGATATTGCTCGAGAGTCTGATTGGTTCTCTCAGTTTGTCCGTCGGTCTGGGGGTGGTGGCTGGTGGATAACCGCACATCTATTTGTGCTAGTTGACAACACTTCTTCCAAAAATGGGAGATAAACTGGCTTCCACGATCCGAGACTAATATGGAAGGGAAACCATGTATGCAAACTATATTCTCCAGAAATTCCTTGGCCAAGGTGGAAGCTGAAGGCAACCCTTTTAAAGGGATAAAATTTGCCATTTTGGAGAATAGATCCACAATTACAAGTATAGTGTTGTAACCACCACAAGGAGGCAGGTCAGTTATAAAGTCCATTGACAAGGTGTGCCATGGTGCCGGTGGAATATCCAAGGGTTGAAGTAGGCCGGCTGGCCTTTTCTTTTGACCCTTGTTTTGGGCGCAAATTCCGCAAGACAACACAAAAGACTTTATGTCTTTTCTCCAAGAAGGCCACCAGAAGTGGCGTTTGATTTTTTCCTCCGTTTTAGCGATACCAGGGTGTCCTTCCATTAAAGATTCATGATGATGGGCAATAACAAGTTCTTGCAATTCTTTACTTGGCAGAAACAACCGCTCCTGGAAGTAGGGTAAGTCATCCTTAACGGTGTAATGAGGACCCTTTTGACTCCATTCCAGTAAGGTTGAAGAGTCTAGAAGTTGTTTTACTTGCGTTTGGATATCCTCAATCGATTGCAATGAAGTTAAGCCTAAGATTCTTTGCTCAGGTATGATGGGCACAGGTTCTAAGCTCGAATTAGGTTCTTCCATGCCAATCCGGGATAAGGCGTCTGCTTTTCCATTCTTGCAGCCAGGGCGATAGGTAATTACAAAATCAAATTCCGCAAAGAAGCGAGCCCATCGGAGTTGTCGTGAAGATTGAGCTTTGGCCGTCTTTAAATACTGTAAGTTTCTGTGGTCCGTAATTACGGTGATGGTGTGTCTTGCCCCGAGAAGGTAGTGACGCCAAGCCTTGAAAGCAGATTTGATGGCCAGTAACTCTTTATCGGTAATTGCGTAGTTGATTTCAGGAGGAGAACATTTTCTGGACCAAAAGGCCACTGGGTGTAGTTGGTTAGTTTTTGGGTCTCTTTGCGACAGGACAGCTCCCATGGCCAAACTGGAAGCATCGGTTTCCACTATGTACGGGAGATCTGGGTGCGGGTGCTTCAATACAGGTGCAGAGGTGAATTTGGTTTTCAGGTCCTGGAAGGCTTGTTCGGCCTCAAGAGTCCATTTGAAGCGTCTGTTTTTCTTTAGGAGAGCGGTGATGGGTTGGACTGTTCGGGAAAATTCCGGGATGAATCTTCGATAGAAATTGGCAAAGCCGAGCATGCTCTGAACTCCCTTCACCGAGCTTGGAGATGGCCATTTGAGGATGGCGTCCACCTTTCGCAAGTCCATTCGGACTCCTTGAGGTGTCAGGATGAATCCGAGAAACTCAACTTCTGTGGTATGAAAAACGCATTTTTCGAGTTTTGCAAATAGTCTGTGCTGGCGCAGTTTCTCAAGAACTGCCCTAACATGTTTTCTGTGATCAGATTCTGAAGAAGAGTACACCAGGATGTCGTCAATGTAAACAATGACGCAGACATCGATAAGTTCCCGAAGAACATCATTCATAAAGTACTGAAAGGCGGCAGGTGCATTGCACAAACCGAAGGGCATCACCTGATATTCGAAGAGCCCAAATTTGGTGCGGAATGCAGTCTTCCATTCGTCGCCTTCTTTTATGCGCACCAGGTGATAAGCTCCTCGGAGATCTAACTTGGTGTACACACAAGCGTCTTTCACCTGGTCGATAAGCTCAGGGATCAAGGGCAGAGGATAACGATTCTTAATCGTTATTTGATTTAGGGCGCGATAGTCTATACACGTTCTAAGGTCGCCTTCTTTTTTTGGCACGAAGAACAGAGCTGAAGAGACAGGAGACTTGGACGGGCGAATAAAACCATTGGCTAGGTACTGATCTAAATACTGACGCAAATGCAGGTTCTCAGGTTCCGTAAGAGCATAAATCCTACTACAAGGTTGTTGAGCATTGGGTACCAGATCGATTTGGCAATCATAAGATCGATGGGGAGGTAACGTGTTAGCCTGTTCTTTCTGAAAAACGTCTTGGAATTATTGGTATTCTGACAGTAGCTGTACAGAGGTGGAAGTTGCTGAGGCTAAACCCATAGCTGAATTTCTTGGATAACAAGTTGGTTCACAATCAGGAAAACTTATCTTCTTAGCTCGCCAGTCTATTCTTGGATTATGTGTTTCTAACCAAGGAAATCCAAGAATTACTTGAAATTGTGGGGCCTTGATCACATCAAACACGATTGCTTCCCGATGTCCATCCTGACCCACCAGTGTCAATTCAACAGTGGAATGCGTTACAGGCCCTGAGGCTATTTCGCATCCATCTACTGTAGTAATGACATCTTGGGTTACTTTCGGGCGGAGAGGGAGCTTAATCCTGGAAGCCAATTCACGGTCTACGTAATTTCCAATAGCTCCACTGTTGATATATGCTTTTATAGCATGCAACTGCTGAGGCTGTTTTGGATCCACGAGCACCATTGGCATGACAAAATGCGAGGTCAAAGAGCTTGTTTTCAAGCTCGGCAAGCGGACCCCTACGCTTGTCGGGCTAGGTCGTTTCCCGAATCAGGTGTCAATAAATCGTTATCAGTGGCTCCAACCACCTTCTTAGGTGGTTTAACCAGACAATTTCGAAGAAAGTGACCGGAAGCCCCGCAATACAGACAAAGTTGCATTTGCCGCCTTCTCTCCCGTTCCTTCTGCGTTAATGGTCATTTAACACCGCCGTTTTGCATAGGTTCGGATACATCGGCACTCTTGGAGTTAGCGTGGGTTTTGATCGGTACTCGGGTTTCGTACTTGAACCGATCTGCTTTTCTATTTTGAAGTCTGCGATCAAGTTGAACCACAAAGTCTATGTAGTCTGCGCAGACCTGGGGTGGATTTACTATCTGAGCTAGAACATCTTTAAGTTCTCCGCGCAGGCCTCGATGAAACAATGTGATCCTTTTATTTTCTGGCCATCCAGTTTCCACAACCAGTCTATTAAAGGTGGCAATGTAGGACAGGAGATCCTGATTACCTTGTCGTAAGGATAACAGTTCGTTATCAAGGGCCTGTCCTTGAGAGTGTCGAGCGAACAATCTTTCCATGCTGGCCTGAAAGCTCTGAAAATCCTGGAGAATGGGATCATCCTGATTTACCAATGGAATAGACCAATCAGCAGCACTGCACACTGAGGTAAGATAGTATAAAGGCTACCTTGGTCTGGTCGTTAGGGAAGGCCTCGGGTCTGCATAGAAAGTGTAAACGACATTGGTTCATAAAGACGGCATATTTCTTGGGATCCCCCACAAAACGTTCAGGCGGGGCCAAAGGCATGTGTCCAGGTAGATTGATTTGTACCGGGTTATTCAAACCCATTGATGTGGAAGTACCACCGGAATTCGGTAAAGGAGTGTGCCCTGCCTGGGCCTGCAATATCCTTTTGGCAGGTCATCTGTTCTTTCCTTGGATAGGATCAGTTCTCTTTTGAGAGCGTTAGTCTCCTGGCGGGCTGAGTGCACCTCTGCCCGTAATTCGCCCAAAAGTTGGGCCAGCTGGTCAGTCTCGGAAGTCTCCATAGCGCCCGGGTGGGAAATTGTGGGTAGGCTTCGCGTTCTGTCACGCTCACCTGATTCCCACGGGGGCGCTGCCCTGGTTTCGAGTGCTGATGCCTCTTCAATGGTGAAGCGCAGGGCTCTGAAGATGGATAGGACGGGCCCCTCAACTCTGGCTAATCTGGCTTGCAGGAATATCCTCCTGTACGTGAAAAGGGAGTATTACAATCTGGCGGAATAATGCTCGAGCCTCCCACTTCCTTCCAACCCTCCTCGATACCCTTCCACGATTCCCTGTGAAGTCTCACCTTAGGGTCTGAAAGGACGAGCTCTCCATCCTGCTTCTGACGCAGGGGCGCGTTGAACCCAGTTACTTCACTGGATTGAGGTTGGATGGGAGTTCAGGTAAGCTTGATTATACTGGTAAGGCGCTGTAAAAGTTCTGTTGCAAGTTCAAAAGTTCAGCTTTAAATAATAATGTTCATTGTCTTTTTCAGGTGATGAATGAAGATTCCTTTGGAGACTTCTTGCAACAAAGTGCTAATGTTGATGTCTTTTCCCCATAGGGGGCGGGGTTCGGAATGCCGGAGATATGGCGCTGACCCGAAGTGAAACGTGCAGTTCCAGTAAAGATCTGGTAAGTCCTAGATGAGCGCTCAGGTAATGTTTTTGCATTCGCTCATCTAATGTCTTTGTCTTTTTTCCCCATAGGGGCCGGGGTCCGGAAAATGCCTGGAAGCAGCAAGACCCGAAATGAAATGGGAATGACCCAACAGGTAAGTCTTAGAAGGAAACTGAGCTTTTCCTATTCCCTTCCTTCTCTCACCTTGTGTTCTTGTCTTTTTCTCTCTAGGCTCTGGGAAGTGGCTGCGGATCCGGATGATCGCTGCTGAAGATGGAGGCGCCCAAGAAAGGTGAGTGAAATGCAGCGCTGCAGCGATCGGAGCGAAATGCTTTTTAAAAATGATGTCTTCCTTTTCAGGATCGTCGGTGAAATGTCTCTGTGATGCAGGTTTAGCAGGTAAGGCCTTCTTTCTCCCCAATTCTCTTCTTATTACCCTTTGCAGGTGTCCCAGGATGCTGACAGGCGTGGCTGAAGTCCAGAAGCAGGAGCAGACACGGTGAGCGTCCAGCTGCTAGGTGCAGAACAACGCGAAGCACGTGTGGCTGTTCGGGTGGGGTTTGAATAGCTTTGGAAGAAGTTCCAGGTATGTATCCTTCCACCGATCAGGTATGTATCCTTCCCCGACCACGCCCGGGTGGAAAGTAGTCCCACAGAGAAAGTAGTCCCATTCAGGCCACAAGAGGGCCTGGATGTAGCAGCATGGTCTGCATCAGGTAAGTGCACACTAAAACACTTGAACACATGTCCAGCTTTATGAGCCTGGCGCCTAAGGCGCCAGGACTGGGGTCCAACATGAGCCTGGCGCCTAAGGTGCCAGGACTGCGTCCAAAGGGCCCCAGCTTGGGCCCGCTGGAACTTCCCTGGGGGGAATGATGCCTGCCTCTGGGGTTGCTGGGTCGGACCTGGCTCCTTGGAGGTAGGCATCATGACAGACAGTTAAAAACCCTTAATTACATACAATATTACATATGGATGTACTTTGTTGACCCTCATAAACAGTACATTTTATGTACTATGTTTGGTACAGCATTAGTGTGTGGTGCGCTGTTGACATGAAATAATCATTGGGTCATTCTGAAAATAAAATCCATACAAGGCTAGAACAATCCAATCCTGTAAGTGTGATAGTATGTTTGTTTGAAGTGTGTTGTAATTAAGGTAATGTTTAAAGTAGTTAGCTGGCTGTCGGCGTATTCTAACTATATTGGACTTTAGAAGAGGTTTTTGCAGTAAGAATAACATTGATAGCATATTTGAAGTACATTGTATTTTAGAAGTAGTTACCTGTTGGCGTATTCTAACTGTTGGGGTTTTAAAGTACTATTGTAGTAGTTTAGATGTAGTTAGATACCAATTGGTGTATTATAACTGTTTATTATGCTGTAGTTTTGGGGGCGTGGCCTGAGGCTCATGGAGTGAGGATGTGAGTGAGCTCCCGTCCTGATCCTGGCAGTGATCCTTAATTCTTAGGGCATAAGAAGTGAATGACTACGGCACTAACACCCATTTGTAGATGAGGCGTTCCTGTCAATAATCGCACAAAAATAGAAGAAAATCGGAGCTCCCTGGTCGCAGCCTGAGGATTCTGGACCGACGCCCCCTGCTCGGCAAGATGGCTTGTGCTGCCGCCCCGCAGTGAGAAGGGGAAGGGCAGCATTTTGAACTGTGCCTTAATGTACTCATTGGGAGGAAGGAAGCTGGCGCCTCCCAAGCTCTACGGGTGGCCCAACACTGACAGTCTGCTAATAACAGAGGGGTCTGTGATCATCCGGCAGTGAGGGAGTACGATTGAGCAGTAGCTGGGGTGATGTAGCTACGTCTGGTGACCGGAACCCCGGACGGCTCCCAACCAAGCTGGCAGCAGGAGGCCCCACTGGAAGCAAGGGCGCCCCAGGAGAAGCAGGAGCAGTAACAGCAAGAGAATCGAAACACGCTGCACAAGAGGAGCGGTGGAGCTACCCCTTGAGAGAGCACAATGGAAGGCAGCAGCGGCATCAAGGGGACATAACGGAGCAGCCCACTGACGGCCCTATAACAACGTAGCACAGGCTGGGGGCTCCGTAATGACGCAAAAGACACCGGACTGGAAACTGGCGGGTTGGAGCGGAAAAGCGAGCTACTGAGGCTACACCCTCTTAACCCAGTGAGTAGGGCTGGGACGGCTCTGGGTCTATAAGCAGAGAGGCAGTGAATAGCGGCACCAGCAGCCATAGGCGACCCGCATGCCAGACAGCACAAGTGTCCCCACTGGAATCACAGTCTTGGCGGGGCCTGGGGAGCACGAGGACGTCCCAGGGCTGCTGCAAGCAGAGACCAGTACTGTGCCCTAGGAAACGGAGGCAGCAGAGGTCACGGCTCCACATAATTCTGCATGAGCGAACAAGACAGTGCCATAGAACATCCGTGCACAACCGGCTTGGACAAGGGCACCCAGAACTGCCCCATGCACCAGCAACTGTGGGATAGAGGCATGCCTCAAAATATGTGTAGGGCCTGAGACTGGCCAGAGGGGGCTAGACACAAGGAACCTGTTGACCCCAGGGGGCATTGGCTGACGGTAAGTTTGCAGTGCTGCCCCCCAACATATAATACAACCTGAGACCTGGGGCAGACTGTCACCTAACAATCCTGATACACGTGGATGGGCAGGGGGCACACACCTAACTGGACATTTGTGCATCCTATCGAAGAACACTGTCCCTTGGTATGTCACTCATAGTGCTTCACCTGGGTGTTTGACGGCCACAGTGGGCACTACAAGATTTGGAAAACACTAATATTAGCTGGGGACATTGCTGGAGGTTGAGACTATTGCTCCACACAGAGACACAAAATGGAAGGCTCACTTGAAGGGGGGCAATCATTGTCAGTGAGGCTCCACCTGCCGGCAGGGTAATTGCATGCCATCTGGCCTGCAGGAGACGTTGTGGGCCAAAGCCTGAAACAAGCTGGTGGTCTGGCAGGAAATCACACAGCAAAGCAGTGTCCAACAAGACACAATACTAACCTGCAGGTCGTCACCATTCGGCTCTCGACAGATGGATATGTCCCCAACCAAAGGAAAGGGCAGATCTGCAATTATGGAATCCTTTGCAGCTGCCAAACCACGAGAACAGAGACAGATTACTAACGAAGCCTGCACCAAAAAGAAGGCCACAGTAGAACCCAACAAAGACAAGCAGGTGTTGGAGGCCATTGCCGGGCTGCAGTCCTTTATAGGCACTAAGATAGAGGAGGTAAAAACTGACATGCAGATGATGCGCCAGGACATACATAATCTTGCAGAGTGAGTGACGGCCACAGAGAATGGACACCGAGACACAGAAGCAGAACTGAAAGATATTCAGGCCAGAGTGCAAGACTTGGAAAGGAGAAATAAGGACTTGGAAGAAAAAGCAGAGAACGTGGAAGGGTGATCCAAACGCAACAATGTGCGCCTACTAGGGATTCCAGAGGGGATGGACGGCACCAATCCCACAAACTTTGTGGAAACCTTACTACAGCAAGAAATAGGGGCTGGTCGACTCTCACAGGGATTCGCGGTAGAGCGGGCCCATAGAGCCCTGCAGAAAAAGGCTACCACCTGGATCACATCCTCGCCCAATAATAGCTTGGATCCTCAACTTCCAGGACAGAGAAATCATACTACGCTACTCACGAGAAGGGGAGGAAATAAGAAGAGATAACGTTAAGATCACAATTTACCCGATTGTATTTTGACTGCACCCTAGCGGTACAGAGTCAGAAACTTCTTTGTGCCGGTCAAGGCCAGACTGCGTCCCCTGAACCTCAACTACTTGTTGATGTACCCTTCTTGCCTCAAAGTAGTATACAAGGGACGTACCGTCTTTCTGGAGACCCCGACGGCGGCCACTATGTGGCTGGAACATAAAAACATGGCAGAGGGGGAAGAAGCTGTGACGTAGCCTGACCTGAAGCGTATTGAGAGGAGCAATTATCACTGCAACAACTTGGAGGACTATTTCATGTGGACCGTCTCATCAGACACCTATATTCACTGCAGCCATGAAACAGCGCAGTTGGACGGGGGATCTGTTGGGCTGACTGGCTAGAGCCAATAGGCGTAACCCCGTGAAGGGACTGGAGGCAGCCTGTTGCTGACCACCTACTACCTGCTCACAAAGACCCAGATCAGCCAAGGTGGAGCAGGAACACCCGAGAGTTGTCAGTTCTGTGCAACTGCAGGGTGCAGTTGGTTAAATTTGGTTTGTGGATGTTCTGCAACTTCTGGGTGCAGTTGGTTAAGTTTGGTTTGGTTTGTGAATTGTTATAAGGTCTTCACTGTAACTGTAGCAAAGGGGGTGAGGGCACTTGACAGTCGGGAAACAGGCGAAGGGAAGATCCTGGACTGCGATGAACAGAAGGGTGCAGAAGGGGGTCAGGTGGAGGCTGTGGGAAAACAACACCAAGTGGTCATGGCAGCTCAAATTAAGATATTGTCATGGAACATAAGGGGAATGGGCACTTACCTACGTCTGAACCGGGTTCAATCCTACCTGAGGAGGAAAGAAGTATCCATTGCCCTGCTGCAGGAAACCCACCTCACGGAGGGTGCTATGTCTAAACTGAAAGAATGTTGGGTTGGGCAGGGGTATGGAGCAACATACTCTAAGTATGCAAGGGATGTGTTCACATGGATAAACCCTGAGGTAACCTTTCAAATGCTGGGGGTGTAAGCGGATAGAGAGGGCAGGTATCTGATATTGTGGACTCTATTGAACAAACAGAGGTATGCATAGTTAACTCCTACTTTCCCAGTCATGGTATCCCTGCGCATCTCAATATGCTATGTGCCAAAGTAATCCACCACAGGGGGGTTTATTCATTTGGGGGGGAATTTTAATTGTGCGAGAGACCTGGACCTAGACAGATCTGAACCACCACTGAACAGGGCGGCAGCTGCCCCCTTGGCACTAAACACAAAATTAACTTATTTAGATCTGGCTGACATTTGGAGAGAGCTGCACTGCACAGATAGAGGATACTCTTATTTCTCCCCACCCCACGACCTGCACACCAGGACAGCGTATATATTTGTGGGAAGAGCCCACCTGACACAGATTGAGTCAGCACATTACGTGGGCAGATCGATTTCTGACCATTCACCACTGATTATGAGTTGGATGATGTTGGGCCCCAGACCTCCCATACCATTGTGGTGCATGCCTACAGAGGAGCTGACGGATCAGGCCTTCAGAGAAGACCTCAGGAATAAACTATTGGAGTTCATTGAAATTAACCAAGGCAGTGTGGATTGCTGGGGCACGGTGTTGGAAGCTCTGAAGGTAGTAGTGCGAGGAGAGGTCATAGCTGGTTCTAGGGGTATCAAGAGAATGCTAAGGGTAGAACTGGAGAAGCGGGAGGACTCAAGCTAATGGAAGCTAACAGCCAGTGGACCTGGAAGGAAGAGCTGAAACTGTCTGAAGCGAGCCGCACATGTCAAGATGCATGGCGGAGGCTCTCCAAGTTTGATTTCATAATAAGAACCACCAGGGCACACAAGGAGGGAGATAAACTGGGTAGAGCTGCTGTCGTGGCTGTGCAGGAGAGAACATCCGAGGCATTTGACAACTGCACTCAAAGATGAGGAGGGTAATATCCACAGGACACACCAGTCGATTAATGGCACCTTCGCAACCTTTTATTCCCGCCTGTATGCCCACAACACTTTCATACCAAGGGAAGATATACAGGATAAATTAGAAAAAAATAGGGCTCCCCAAACTGGGCAACACACAGCATGAGGTACTGTACAGGGACATCTTTGCTGATGGTGTAAGTGAGGCAATTAGATCCTTGGCCACCAGCAAGATGCATGGTAGTGACGGACTCCCTCCGGAGTTCTACAAAGCGTATGAGCCGACCCTGACCCCATTGCTTCATGAGGTGTTCAGAGAAGCGTACGAAGTAGGGTCAGTAGCGAGCAGCATTAGGGAAATGGTGGTAGTGCTAATACCCAAGCTGAACAAATCCACAGATGAGTGTGATTCATACCGTCCTCTGGCGTTGTTAAATTATGATGTTAAAATATTGACCACTAAACTGGCCAAGAGGCTATCTGGATAGTCACGGTGTTGGGAGGATTGGTACATGGCGATCAGAACGGCTTTGTACCGTGCCGCAATACATCGGCAAACCTGCACATATTGCAACATGTCGTGGCACAGACTGCGGCAGAGATTGGGCACCTTACGGTATTATCACTGGACGCTATCAAAGCATTTGATTCCATATACTGGGTGTGGCTAATCAAAGTACTAAGGGAATTTGGGTTTGGCGAAAGGTTTGTTAGGTGGATAAAGGTGCTATACAACACCGGTAGCAAGAGTGAAAACTGGGAGAACTGTGACTTCGGTCTGGGACATCCAGGCTGCCCACTATCACCCATGCTGTACATCCAATTGCAATATACTTCAGGAAACAGTTTTTCGATGCAGGGAATTGGTGGGTGAAAAGTATCACACAATCTCATTATATGCTTATGATGTCCTCTTGTATCTAAGGGACCCACATATTAATGCTCCAGTGATGCTGGAGGTGCTGGACAACTACGCACAAGTCTCGGGGATACACTTTTGTAGACAGATGTCCTGTATATTCCCACTAGCTGGTCTGAGAGGAAGGGGCATTGAAAATCTACCAGACGTGGGTATTCAATGACAGTTAGACTTGTTCAGATACTTAGGGGTGAACATAAGGCACACACCGGAGTTAATGCACAAGAGCAAATCCGGGGCAGTGAAAAAGGGAATACGGACATCAATGAAGTTCTGGTCCAAACTCCTGTTATCAATGATGGGCAGAGCGTCTATTGCTAAAATGATCAATCTCCCAAGGTTCTTATAGCATTTCCAGAATGTACATTGTTACATTAAGGCATCTTTCTTCCGCATGATAGAGACGCTAATTTGTGAGTTCCTATGGGTTACAAGTCGCCACAAACTGTCTCTGGCCACACTAACTGTACCCTACAAAGAAGGGGGCATACAACTCCCAGACCTGGAAAAGTATTATTTAGCAGCGCAACTCAGCCATGTTCCCCATTGGCTTTCAGATGATGCCACTATCGAGACAGAACTATTACAGCGCCTGGTCGCCCAGGCGAGCTTAAAAGAAATACTGTGGGTTCCGCAGAATTTCCTGGGGTGCACCCCATTGATTGTAACGCTAGGCAGACAGGTATGGAACAGAACAAAGGCACTGCTCCATCTTGAACATCCCTACTCACCCAAGGCTCCAATTGTTGCAGATGTAGGCAGAGTGAGCACCGATCTAGCAACAGTTAGGTATTGGGAATGATGGGGTATATACACATGGGTGGATCTGTACGATGATGGGGTCTTTCGGGAATTTGATTCACTGCAAAAAAAGGAAGGGTTGCCAAAAGGGCAGTTCCTGTGATATCAGTGAACCAGGCATGTGGCTAAAGAGAAACAGGAAAAATGGCCAGAGGAGCCGACAGCGAACCCTCTGCTAGCAGTAATGTACAGCCTGAGTGATGGATGGAAGCCGGTGTCCAGGCTATATGGGCAATCGACTGACAAACCCAATCCCCAAAGTGCAACACTAAAGGAGAGATGGGAGGCAGACTTGGGAATAAGCATTGCCGAAAAGGAATGGGAGAGGGTTTTAGCGTACCCCAAGGATGTGTACAGGAACGCCAGATTTAGACTGATACAATTAAACGTTTTATATTGCACCTACATGACCCAACATAGGGTGGCAGGATTTAACAAACATGTTCAGCCACGGTGCCCTTGGTGCGGTATGGGGGAGGCGGGAATGAAACACATGTTCTAGGTGTGCACGAAAGTGCAGTGTTACTGGGCCAAGATTGAGCAAGCCTGCAGGAACGCTGGTATAGTCCGGTATGATGGTCCTCAAAGGAATGCCTCCTTGGGGCATATCCTAGGTTAAGCAAGTTCAAAGAAGTTGTAAAATGTATGGACGTTGTATGCATTCTAGCTAGGAGAGCTATTGAAATGGCATGGAAGTCAGCAGGGGGCCCTCAACATGCAATGTGGTACAGGGAATTGGAGCGCTGGGCCGAACCAGAGACTAGGACATGGGGTGAGGAAGTCTCCAGGGCGGAGGATGAGGTGAGGGTAGCGTTTGAGTCTTGGAACACACTGATGTAGGACATGTTCCACCCTTCTGACAACAAACCCCCTTGAAAATGTTAGCCTGGCTGGAATTACTATAGTAGCTTAATGAAAAACTGAGAAATTGGAGGGGTTGGCCCACCTGACAGCCCAGCAGCAGAAAATTGCTCATGGCAATCCATACCCCCACAAGACTGGGTTTACTTATACTAGTGGGAACACAATGGAAGACAGTTAATGTTAGTTTATTGTTTTGTTTGACATTAGTTGTTAAATTGGAATTGTACATTACTGAGACTTGACAAACTGTAATCTACTGATTTAAAGTGATTTAACAAATGGAAAAAAAATAATAATTATTATGCTGTAGTTTATTGAGTATATTTGGGGTGAACAAATATTAAGTAGGTATTCGTTCGATTTGATGGTAATGTTGGCATATTCTAATTATATTGGATTTTATATAACGTATTGCGGTAACAAGAATTGTGATGGTATATTTGAAGTGTATTGCAAAAAAGGGTATTTTCGAAGTAGTTAGATACCTGTTGGTGTTTTCTAACTATCTGAACTTTTAAAGTACTATTGTAGTATTACGGATGTAGTTATATACCCTTTGGCGTATTCTATCTGTTTATTGTGCTACAGTTTATTGACTAAATTTGGATTGAAGGAATATTAAGTAGACATTTGTTAGATTTCCTGGTAACCTATGTTTTGTAGCAACAGAGGTGTTGTTACATTCAAACCAACCACTATTTTTGACATATGCTCTATAGTGGCCTGAAGTGGTTGTAGCACCAGTGTGGTAGATTATACCCACTGTTGTGAAACTTTTGTTGCCAAGAAATACTTGGTTGTTTGTGAAGCTAGTAAGCTTACAGTTGTTTATTGTATCATTTGTATTGTACCTTCAAAGCATTATTATTACTTATTGGCCATTTGACTCAACTTGTATGTTGGACTGATTGAACTATAAAAAGGGCATAATATGCTATTGCATTGTGCAGAAGCTGGTGAAATGGAATGAATTCAGAATGTGGTATGGATATATGCACAAAATGTTCATTACGGATGTGCCCTTGTCAGCCAAGGTTCAGAGAGTGCATGTATGTTTCCACGTATATGAAATCTATAACATTTCATTCATAGGGATGTCGTTTGGTTTCCAGTACTTGTGGTAAGTACATTAGGAATTATTGTGTCACTTCCTGTGTGTTTATGGTGAATGTTACCATTCCTGTACAGTAGTCCAATTTTTGCCTTATACCTGAGACACTGTAAGTGTTGTCAGGATTATTTGTAGCATTTCTATGAAGGATGAGCATTTGTAAACACAACTGTTCTGAGCCGTTTAAGTAAATGTTGTGGACAATTGATGGAATAGAAAATTGATTGCTACATTTGATAGTAATTTACTCCAGTTGTGTTGCTGAATGTAAATGGACCAGATAGGTGTGCCACTGCATCATTTGATGGGCCTGCAGTTGTTTTTTGAGAAGAGAAATTTCTCTCTTTGTATTCTGATGGATGTTCAGTTGATTTTGTACTAGACAGTTTTCTGGTTGTACTATTTGTGTGAGCAGCAGTTGGTGTTTGTTTAGCAGAATTGTAGGGAGATCTGCTATACATTTGTTTTCTTTTGAAAGGATTACTTTTTAAGGTACACAGTAAATATCTACATGGAGGTGTACAATGCATGTAGCCTGTTGTAGTCTAGGATACAAGGAATGTCAGTGTTGCATTGTTTGCATCAAAGTAAACTTGGAATAGACCATTGATTGTTTGGAGACTTGAACGTTCTACATAACTCATACCAGCTTCGAAGACTGTGTTGCCAAGGTCAATGAATCTGTGATCTAAGGTTAGACCTATGTGTATAATGACAGCATATGCAAGAGATAGAGAGAATTGTTCTCTGCATACATACATGTCTTTGAAAAGAAGGAAACATGCTATTGTGCGGCCTATTTTTTATCTTCTGCAAGTTTGGCAAAGTGGATGTTGACAAAATGAATGTTGTTGTCATGAGGATATGTTTGATACCAATTGCTCCATTGACCAAACCTTGATCTATGTCAAGGTTATATTTTAGAAATACTATGCAGTTTAGACGAAGAGTTAATACTTGTTCTAATCCAGCTGTGTTGGAGATACATTTCTCTAAGCGATGTTGCTTGTTGACACACAGGGAGGGTCATTCTGTGCACTTCTAGTTTGTCTGAGGAGCTGATATCCAGTATGGTTTGCATTTCTTTTTTCAACATTGTATCATTGGATTGACTACAGCTTGCAAGGGATGGCATTAAGCACATGCATTTTATATTTATTTGAGTACATTTTTCCAACACAACAGGAACAGATGTGTTTTACCCATATAGCTCATGGATATGTTTAGTATTTAAGATGGATTTTGCATCTATATTAAGCAGACCCATTCTAAATCTTTTTTAAATGTTAGCAGAGGTGACACATGTAGACTGACGCATGTTTTGATTTAGTACTCTGTAGAGAAATGTTGCCAGAGATTTACATTTCCCAACTGCTCCAAAGGCAATACAGGATCTCTGTCCTAACCAAGAAGAGACCTCATATCCAAGCCCGCATCTCTGCGGCATCTAACAACTCGGCTGAACTCTTTAAAATTCTGCAAGGAACTGGCCAATCCTGCTGCAGTCTCTACCTCTCCTGTCCCTTCCCAGGCCCTCTGCATGGCACTGGCCTCACACTTCATCTCTAAAACTCAGGACATCCTGTCCTCACTCTCCTCCTATCCCCCCTACCTCTACTCCCTACTCTTCCTCTGGCCCTTCTACAGCTACCTCTCCTCCCTCCTCATCTGCCTTTCCCCTGTTCTCCGCAGATGAGGTTTCTAGACAAGTCCGATCTATGAAAGTCTTGTTGAAACAGGTTAACCCCTATTCCTCCAAAACTATCAAGGACTGCATCGATTCCTTGGCTCCTTCCCTGGCAGATTTATGCAATCACTCCTTCGCCACTGGAGTCTTCCCATCCCCGCTGAAGCACTCCCTTGTGCACCCTCTTCTTAAGAAACTCTCTGCCAATCCCTCCTGCCCGGCTAATTATCACCCAATCTCCATCACTCCCTTCCTGGGCAGCCGCCTGGAGAAAGAAGCCATCTCCCAGCTTAATCACCACACTGAATCGGTTGGCTGTCTTCATGACCATCAGTCTGGCTTCAGAGCTGCCAGAAGCACAAAAATTGCTCTCCTGAACTTCTGTGAAGACCTGTTCTCCAACCTTGACTCGAACAGCCCCTGCGTCCCCATCGTGCTTGATCTCGCTTCTGCCTTTGCACTGTCGACCATGCCATCCTGCTCAACCGCCTCTGTGATAACCTGGGTATCACTGGTCAGGCTCTGGCATGGCTGACTTCTTTCCTCTCTGACCGACCCTCCCAGGTCCAACTTGGGTCCTTCCTCTCATCTATCTTTTTCTCTACCTGTGGTGTCCCCCGGGGGTCTAACCTCTCTCCCTGGCTGTTCAACCAATACCTGGCACTTCTTGTCCACCACATCCCTACTCTCTGCACCAACTTTCAGTGCTATGTGGATGACACCCAGATCATTTTCAGGCTACACTCGCCCTCCTCCTCTCCTTCCCTCATCTCTGACTGTCTGTCTGCTATCCATGAGTGGTGTGCCACCAATTACCTCTGTCTTAATGCCAGTAAGACTGAGATTCTCCTCGTTGGCACACCTGCTCCCTCCTTTCCTGCAGCTCTCTGGCCAGCCTCCCTTGGCCCTCTTCCTGCTCCCACCTGCAAGGCAACAACTTTGGGTCATCTTCGACTCCAAACTCTCCTTCTCTCCTCACATCTCTGACGTCTCTAAGAAGTCCCACTAACAACTGCACCTCCTAAGAGGTATTCTTCCTTTCCTCTCCTTCCCCCAGAATCTCACTGTCTCCAGAGCTCTGGTTCTCTCCAGGCTGGACTATTGCAACAGCCTCTTTCTAAATCTGCCTGCTTCTACTCTCCGCCCTCTGCAACTCATTCAGAACAGGACTGCAAGACTTGTCCTTGGGCTCAACCCCAGGGATCATATCTCTCCAGGACTGAAAATTCTGCACTGGCTCCCTGTGACTGCAAGGATTACGTTCAAAACACTCTGCATTGTCCACAAGGCCGTCTGTGGCATGGGGCCTCAATACCTTCAACTCTCTCTTCCTAAATATCTTCCTTCTCGAGCTCTTCGCTCATCCGCCTCCAACTCCCTCAGGGTCAGTCGCTTCTCCAAGCAACACGTTGGTGGTAGATCTCTTTCTTCGGCTGGTGCCACCGTCTGGAACAGCCTCCCTGCCTCCCTTAAACTCAAGGAGAACCATCTCCGGTTCCGGAAGAACCTCAAAACCTTTCTCTTCGCTTCTGCTTTATCTCCTCCTCTCCTCTACTGACCCCCCCTGGCTGTAACCAGAACTGCATTGGCTACCTGGACACCCTCTGACTCTCGGGCCTAGGTCCATCCCCTGCCAGCTTCACACACCTGCACTGCCCGCCTGGCAATCCCTGCACTTGGGGACTGTTCTGTATCCCTACAGCCCCCTACCAGCCACTGACACCTCATGTGACACCTGATGTCTGCACTTACCCATTCACTTGCCCATGACACTTAATGACTGCACTTACCCCTGCACTCACCACTTGCTGGCCGTTGCTTATTTATTGTTAACTATAACCATGTACTGCACAGTCCCTGGGCCCCTTTCCACGCACTTGCACGATCTGAATGATGCCTGGCCTAGTAGGATCGTCGTATGTCCTCCATCTGTTCCCCTCCCTTGCCTCGTCACGCCTTGAAACACTTGTCTATAGGTGCGTTATAAATGCCATATCATATCATATATCATATCAATGCTGCTGTGCGAGTTATGGCATTGTTTGTGTCCTAATGTTTTGAAAATAGGTTGACCTTTTACTGGTGTTAACTGTAGAAGGCCCCCAAAAACAATAAGGTGTTTTCCTCCAAACAGTTCTTCGTAGTCGGTTTTTAGGACTTATTGCATTCAGAGATGAATTAAAGCCAACACGAGGTTTAAAACCATGCTTACTTCACCTATCAGGAGCACTTTCATTTGTTTCAGAATTCTGCATACTTCAGTAGCAGCTTTTGCTGATAATGTGTAGGATTCTAATGTGTTTTGGTGATCTACTGGAAGGAGCAGTTACACCTCCTATGTTGTAGGCAGCTAAATTGGTGGGGCTCTTACAATAGCTGAATGGTTGTTGCTTGTTAAGTCTTGTAGAATGTGATGATTATTTTAATTAAGAATGTTTTGACAGAACCAGCTTCAACACTTACATTTAAGAGGAGGGGTTTATAATATTTAGAGCTACAAGATTTAGTTTCATGTTTAAAACCATGTTCATCTTCAGTGACTTAATTATACATGGTGAATTTTTCATCACTATCTGTGATTTGAGCACTGTAAATTCTTCTTCAGATTGTTTAGATTGATACATTGTGTTTTCCACCTTAGTTGTTGCTATTTCTGCTTAATTTTGATTGAGCGGTTCTCCAAGTGGTTCTTGGATTTCTGTAAGGGAAGGTTGACTGCCCTTAGGATTGTATTTATCTAATAGATTTCAATGTCTTTTCTTGTTGGAGTTCATTACCCATCATTTCTATATATTGTTTGAATTGACATTGTTTATACTGCTTTCATTTGCTTTGAATTCAGCTTGAAATTAGTAATTGTTACTCAATAATTCTTGTTCTTTTCTCCAAGGTTAAAAAAAGTTGCAGTAGAACCATGTGGCTGATGTTGTGAAGATGTAAGTGATAACTTTATATCGTTAATAGCTGAGTTTGGAAAGTTTCACAAGGCTTCCTTCAAAAGTGGGAATGAATATTTGCCAGTTGTCTCATCTGGTGTGACATTGTGTTTGTAGGAGAAGTTTTTGGCTTTGTCGAACAGGCACATTTTTGCAAAGCAGTACTTCAGTTTGGGTAATATTTGTGAATTTAATTGTTTTTTAAAATGTCCTAGCAGTTTGTGACTATTGTTTCTATCTCTTGGTAAGATTTTAGTACTCTTTTTTTGGGATGAAGCTGGACCCAGGTTTAGCCAGACAAAGTGTTCAGATTTGCCATATCAGGCTGTACCTGTTAAACAGTCTGCTGCTTCGTAGCTCCCCCCCATTCTCTATGGGAGAGCATGTTTATACCAAAACAGAACCATTTTTGTGACAATGTTTTGTCAGATGATATGTCATCCCAGAGGTCTTTTAGCTGTGTTTTCTCAGCTTTGGATTTGGTGAGATAGGATGTGACATATCTTGCAAATACAGTGGAATTGTCTATAGTGTATTGTATGTCTATATGTTTATATTTTAATTCCACAAGAGGGCAATGATTGCATTGTAATCATTGATGTACTTGGATGCTTCATCCCTTTTAATATTGTATTTGTTTTAGGTGATTTGCCTTTCACACTTTGTCTAACAGAGGACATCAAGCTATTTACTTGCCCTTTTTTGCCAAATGGTCTGGGGAAGCAAAACTGACATTTGGTATAGTCATTACCTTTTCTTTTATATCTATGTCAACAGTATTAACCACACATATGTCTTTGGAAGCATAACATTTATCTATGTGGCTCACTATGTGTGTTTATTGAATGGATGTCGAAGGTAAAGAATTTTTCAATGAACTGTAAAACAGTGGCATCACTGTCATGCCCAAATCCGGGAGCGTCTTTGGCCCACAAAAGCATGTGGCTGTGTGGTGCTCCTCTGGATTGATATTCTCTTCCCAAAAGAAGTGTTCCACTTCTCCGAGGGGAGGAGTAGTTTTATTGCAAATGAAGTGCAGCATGGCAATTGACGCGATGGTGAAAGTACCTTGAACATTGAATGGGTAAAGAGAACAGAGTTCTCCTGTGTTTTTATATCTATTCCCTCTTTATTTTGGTTTGAGGTTTCATAAGAAGTTGTGTAAGACATCCCATGCATGTTCTACACAACTTAAAGTAATAAACAATGGAGGTGGGCCTAGGTTTCTTAGCATAAACCGTACATCAGCATGACGTCGGAACAATAATTCTTTTGTACCATGCATGTTTGCCAAGAGATTTGTGATACTTGATAGAAAACTTGATTTTTGCATTTTATATTTTGAAGCAGTTTGGCATTGGACATGTTTAAAAAATGAGAGCCTGTTTTTAATATGTGTTCAACGCCATGACATAGAGTTGCTAGTTCACTTTCGAACAGGAGATGGAAAATGTATTCTACATTTTGTCTGAATCTGGGGTCTTCAGAATACATTAGTAAAGGGCGATATTCTGATGCAGTAATTTGTTTGGATCATTCATCATATCTTCCTCCTTTTCCTGAAGGAAAGAGTAGAGGACAAGAATGTGCTTCTACACTTTTTCCCATATTCTTATTGGCGATCATTTGACTTGATGCATGTGATATGGTTCTAATACTTCTTCAATGGTGTTTTTGGAGTGTAGTGGGTGAATTGTATACTGATCTAAAATGTTGGCTGCAGTAACAGGACCTACACATTCAAATTGGCCAGTTGAAGGTGAATCTTTAATTATTTGTGGGACTTCTCTTACGTCTATGTTAATTTCTTTGCAGTATTCATTGTTGTCTTTCATATATTGTAGGGCTTGTCTAACTTTGTTTAAGTTGACCTTTTTGTTGACTTTTTTTTGTCTCTTGTCCGTACACCATTAACTTGTATAATCAAAGATAAGATGATACTCCTAGATTTTTACATTTTCTTTAAGTTCTAATGCCAAATGTAGTACTTTGCCACAGATGCCTTTTAGTAACTCAGATTGAGACAATTTGGCTGTTTTTGTTTGAAGGTATATTATAGCTTAAAATGGATCGGCTATTTGTATTATAATGCACTCATACAAGTTAAGTTGTTGGAGAGCCTTTGGAAGTGGGGATATTTCTAAGTTATTAGTGATGGCATTTGGTTATTGTCAAGCTTTGTTTTGCAGTACGTGCACACTATTGAGGAGTCAGTTATTACTAATTTATTTTCTGCTGTTAGATTTAAAGCTAATTGTAGTGATTGGAATTCCTCACTGTCCTCTATTTTGTAGGCCATATCTACTATTTTTCTGCTCTTTTTACAAACAGTTCTGCGACTACAGACACATGCTTGTCAGTCATTTCAGCAGATGTGTTTTGAAACTTAGCTATTTCTTTTATGAATGTTTTTGCATAGTATAGTCTATGCCATGATTCCCACAACCCCTCAAGCATTCCCTTGTGCACACTCTCCTAAAAAGTAGTCTGCTGCCCAGCTAACTCTTGCCCTATCGCTATCACACCTTTCTTGAGCAAACTTATGGAGAGGTTGGTCATCACCCCAACTGACCCACCACACTAAATTGGCTGGCTGCCTCCACGATCAACAGTCTGACTTCCGGGCATCCAGGGGCACAGAAACCTCTCATCTGAACACCTGCTCTCGAACCTGAATGATATCTCTCCCTCTATTCTGATCCTTCTTGATCTTTCTTCTGTCTTTGACACACCCTAGGCATCACAGACCAGATACTGGCCTGGCTGATCTCCTTCCTGTCCAACTGACCCTCCCTAGTCTAACTGGAACCTCAGCTATGTCTCACTCTCTACCGGCGGCTTCCCCCAGGGCACTATCCTATCGTTGTGGCTTTTCAATATCTACCATTCCCCTCTGGCCCACCCGATCTCCACCTTCTCTCCTCACTTCCAGTGCTATGCTGATGACACACAGCTCTCCTTTAAGCTTCCATCCTCTACCTCCTCTTCTACCTCTCTCATACCTGACTGCCTGACTGCTATTCAGGCTTGGTGCTCTGCTAACAATATCTGCATTAATGCCACTAAGACTGAGATCCTTCTCATTGGGATGCCGCATCTCTATGTCATCAAGCAACACAGATGAACTTTTCAAAGTCTCTAAGGAACTGGCCAATTCTTCAGCAGCCTCTTCTTCTATCACACCCACTCACACCCACTCAGTACCATCACAAAAACCCAAGACATCCTTTCCTTTCTCTCTTCCACACCACAGCACACACCAACACCAACACCAGAGCCTCCCTTGGCCCCCTCTCTAATCCCCCTCAATTCTTTCTCACCTGTCACCACCGATGAGGTCTCCAGTCAAGTCCGGTCTATGAAGGCTTCATCCAAACAGGTAGACCACTGCCCCTCCAAAACAATTGAGGACAATATGTACTCCCTTGCCCCAGCCTTGGCTGATCTGTGCAACCTCTCTGTTTCCACTGGAATCTTCCTAACTGCTCTTAAACACTCCCTTGTGCACCCACGGCTCAAGAAACCCTCTGCCGTCAAATCCATTCTGGCAAACTACCACCCTATCTTTATGACTCCATTCCTGAGCAAAATCCTTGGCTATCTTTCAGCTAACCCTCCACACTGAATCTATTGGTTGCTTTCACGACCATCGGTCTGGATTTAGAGCATCCAGAGGCACGGAAACTGCTCTTCTGAACACCCATGAAGACCTGTTCTCAAACCTCAACACTAACACTCCCTCTATCCTCATATTCCTTGACCTATCCTCTGCCTTCAACACGGTTAACCACAACACCCTGATCGCACGTCTTTGTGACACCCTGGGAATCACAGGTGAGGCTCTGGCATGGTAAATCTCCTTTCTCGCCGACCACCCATCCGTGGTGGAACTCGGAGCCTTTCACTTGACTATCACTCTCTCTACCTGTGGCGTTCCCCAGGGATCTAACCTAACCCCCTGGTTCTTCAACATCTAAATGGATGCCTTGGCACATGTGATTGCCACTTTCACATCTAACTTCCAGTGTTACACAGATGACATACAACTATCTTTCAGGCTACCCTCAGCCGCCTCCTCCTCCTCGTTCATATCTGATTGTCTGTCCGTTACTCAGTCATGGTGTGCAGCAAATTACCTTTGCCTTAATGCCAGTAAGACTGAGAATGTTTGGATTGGGACCCCTGCTCCCACCTTCCCACTCTCACTATGGCCAGCCGCACTTGGCCCTGCACCCGCACCCACCAGCGAGGTAAAAAACATTGGGGTCATCTTTGGCTCCACTCTCTCCTTCTCCTCTAACATATCACAGATCTCTAAAAAGTCCAACTAAAATCTACACCTTCTCAGAGGTACTCTCTCTAGGATGGACTCTGCAACAACCTCTTACTCAACCTCCTTCCTTCTGCCTTGCATCCTCTGCAACTCATCCAAAACAGTACCGCAAGAATTAGCCTTAGCCTCAAGCCCAGGTACTGCATCTCTCCCATGCTGAAATCTCTTCACTGGCTGCCTGTATCTGCAAGGATCAAGTTCAAGACCCTTTGGATTACCCACAAGGGTTTCTGGGGTCTGGGACCTACCTACATGCAACATTTCCTACCTAAATACTGTTCCTCCATCCATCCGCTCATCTACCTCCAACCTTCTGCCAGTTAGCCGGTTCTCCAAGCAGAGATTTGGAGGGAGATCCTTATCCTCACCTGGTGCCCCCACCATTGGAATAGCCACCCTGCGCCCTCTGCCTTGAGCCTGATCTTCTTAAGTTCCAGAAACTCCCCAATACCTTCCTCTTCTCCTCTTCCTTCTCTCTCCCTCTATCCTGTAAACCTTCCTCCCTGCTCTTTCCCTCACCCCCTCCTCACAGCTTGCTGACTGGCCGCCTGGTGTACCTTAGAGTCTCACAGGTACCGGGCACCCCACCAGCCCTCTCACGCACTAGCCTGAGGCCCTGCACTTGCCCAACCTTCACTGCACTTGAGAAATGACCCAAGAGAGTGGCTCTCTCTGCACTTACCTCAGATTCCACCAACTGGGTGCACTTGGATCCCCCCTGTATTCATCTGTGCACTTGCACGATCCAAATGCAGTGTGCTGGAAGATCATCTATCTGCTCTGTCCTGTGTTCATCCCTTAATTGCACTTGGTAAAACGGCAGAGTCGCCGCCAGACCTATTTGCTGTGTCTCAACTGTAACTGTATTATATGCACTTATTCTGACTGTGCAGACTATTTCCGTGTCAGAATTTCAAGGGCTCTGATTCAACTGTTGTCATTCCCCATGTTCCCACCCTCCTTGAGCAATTTGAAACACTTGCCCTGTGTATAGGTGCTTTATAAATAAACACTACCATGTTTATCCTTGTTTCCCTCCCGCTCTCTGGCCACCCTCCTTGGATCCCCTTCCTTCACCCATTTGTGAGGCAAAAAACCTTGGGCTCATCTTGAACTCCTCTTTCTCCATCCGTCCTCACATCACATACCTTGCCAAGAAGTCAAACCTTCAGCTCCATCTCCTCAGAGGCATTCTCCCATTCCTCACCTTCCCCGAGAAAATCCATGTTTCCAAAGCTCTGGTTCTCCCTAGGCTGGACTACTGCAACAGCCTCTTCTTCATTCTTCCTCTTTCCTTCCTTCGCCCTCCTTAAATAATACAGAATAGGGCTGCAAGACTTATCCTTGGCCTCAAGCCCAGGGATCGCATATCTCCAGCCCTAAAATATGTCCACTGGCTCCTGGTGACTGCAAGCATCAAACTCATAGGCCCTTTGCATCATGTCCAATGTGCAAGGACTAGTATGACCATTACCTTTGTTTTTTATCTTCTGTCTCCACCCCCTTGTTGGTCTTGTCATGCCTGGAAACACTTACACCATACAAATGCCCAATAAATATCATCAGTGTAGAAATAGTAGAGGAAACCGTGCGAAGATGTGAGATTTACCAGAGGCTAAATGTAGATATTAAACAAAATGGATGAGATGGCAGACACTTAAGGGGTACCAAAAGCGAGGGGATAGGCAATAGACCAAAAAAGTGGGGAGAGAGAGTGACTGAGTCTTTTTGGACAGAAAAGAAACAAACCAGGCTAAAACGGCACCAGTGATGCCTGCCCCTGCACGCCACACTAACAGGCCTGAGTGATTGACACTGTAAACGGAGGCCGAGAGATCAAGTAAAATGAGAGTTCCCACACTGCCCTGGTACTGGAGACACAGAAGGTCATCCACAGCAGAGACAATGACTCCCTCAGTTCCATTCACAGGGCGTAAAGCGGTTTGAGAGTGGTCGAAAAAGATGAGCTTTCCAAATAAGAGCTACGATTATTCATTTATTTATTTATTTTTTACATGTGTAAAGCACCCAAACCCAGAGGCATCAGGGCGCTGCTGCAATCTGATTACACTGACATTCACAGAAAACAGAGAAGGTTCTTGCTTGTTTGTGATTTGAGGTCATATGACTAGTGGGGTTACATTAGGAAAATAGGAGATTTCTGCTCTTAGTTCTGGGGGTAAGAGAGTTCCAGTGTTTGGCTGCCACTGATGGGAAGCGTGTCCCTCCTTCTCTTGCCCTTTTCACCTTTGGTACCTTTCAACTTAGGCGGTTTGCATTGGTAGTTCTTACCGGCCTGGCAGACATGGATATTTCAATAACCTGGCTTAGGTATTGGGGGGCACTGTTAGAGAGGCATTTGTGCACGATGGATAGTATTTTGAATATGTTCCTTTCACAAATAGTTACTGGGTTAACTTTTTTTTAGTGGCTGAAATGTCATCTCTTTTTGAAGTGTTCAGGGCTGCCCGTATTGCATTCTTTTGGATAACCTGAAGTTTATCCACATTGTGTTTACATGTTCCAGCGAGGAGGACATTGCAATAGTCTAGTCTTGCTCCGATGATTGTCCTGTTGATGGTTAGGAAGGTGTCCGGTCAAATATAAGAGTCAAAATGATTGAATGAGAAAAGGGTCGAGTCAAAACGACCGAAAACAAAAGGGTCAATTTTTTTTAAATGTATTTTTTTTTTGCCTTAGTATAGGTAAAAAATGTGTTTTTTTACACCAAAGACGGGGTTTTGGGGGGTGAACCCCCCCCCCAAAAATAAAAATAAAAATAAAATATTCAACCCTTTTTTTCGGTCGTTTTGACTGGACCCTTTTGTCATTCGACCATTTTGATGTGCACATTTGACATATAACCAGTTAGGAAACTTGCTGAGGAGGGGAAGTGCCTGGTGATGCGTGATGAGTTTTGTTGTGTAGGCAGCTGAGGAGGGGATTGCGTTGACTTGTTTAGTGAAGGAGAGGCTGGGCTCCAGGTGCACCCCTAGTGTTTTTATCATTGTGGAGATTGGTATCTGGAGTCCATCTATGTTGAATGACGTTAAATTCACTACTGAGATTCTTGAGCAGAGTGGAGAACCCACTACACAAATCTCTGTCCTGTCTTTGTTCAAGCATAAGTGGTTGGCTGCCATCCAGGTTTGGATGGTTGCATAGATTTTATTAATGATGTGTGTGTCGTCCGGGTAGGTTCCGGATAGAGCGAGGAGGATTTGGGTGTCATCAGAGTAGTTGGTGTAGGAGTTTCCCATAGAGTCTAGGAGGTCGAACAAGGGTTTGGTGAAGATATTGTATAAATATGGGGAGACACAGGACCCTTGCGGAACACCACAGGGTAGTGGGATACGGGATGAACTAGCCGCGTCTGAGAAGACTCTCATGGACCTGTTGATCATGGAGGAATCTATCCACGAGGCGGCTTCCAAATAGAAGTTGGCTGCCATTATGATTTGGTGGCACTAAGGATTCCAAGAGCTTTACCAAAAAAGGAAGAAGAGAGACAGGGCAGATGTTAGCTTGACTCCAAGAATCCAAGGAGGTTTTTTCAGAAGTGGGATGACCAAAGTGTGTTTCAAGCTAGTGGGGAGAATAGTGACAGAGCTGGAAGAAAGGTTAGCACAGACCAAGTTCAGAGCTCAAATGTTTTCACATAACCACGGTCAGACATGGATAATGGTCACAGCATTTGGCTGTGTCCACTACACATGTTTTCCCACAATGTTTTTTTGAACCCACTACATGGCCACCGCCTTTGGCTGTGACCAATATACATGTCGTTTGGGTCCACTGGCCAGGGCCTTCGGGTATGCCCACTGTATATTTTAAAACACTACTGGGCCACTAGCCATGGCCTTCGGCTGTGGCAATGACACATGTTTCTTCAGTATGTTTCTTTTGAACCCACTAGGTGTCCATGGCCTTCAACCTTGGCCAATATACACATCTTTAGGGCCCACTGTATGTTTTTAAAACAATACTGGCCCACTAGCCATGGCCTTTGGCCGTGGCCATGTCCAATACCCATGTTTTCTTTTGGATCCACCAGGTGGCCTTTGGCCTTGGCCACTATACATGTCTTTTGGGCCCACTATATATTTTAAAGCACTTCCGGCCCCGTTTCAATGGCATTTGACCATGGCCTATGGCCACAAACTTCGCCATTGCCCACTTTACATATTATACCATTCTATTCCTTAAAGTAACCCTGTAGCCATTTCCTTCGGCCACAACCATTACTCCCCACCTTACTGTAGCTGTAAAATGGCACTTTTTTATTTAACAATCAAATTTTATTAAGTCTCTTTTTTTACTTGTTCCCTTAAATGAGTTTGTATGTAGGTGCCCACACATAACCATGCTTATCTGGAAAAAGCGTGTAAAATCCAAAACTCTTCCCTGCCCTCTCAGGCACTCACCAAGTGCCACCTCATCTTGCCATCCTCCCCCCACTCGCCTCAAGTCCTTTTTCCTTCCCTAGCCCTCTCCCATTCCTGCTAATTCTCGTTGTTTTGTGTGATGCACTTTCATTCCTAATCGATGTTTCTATTATAACGGCGGTTATTCTGGTGAATAACAGCGGTTATGCGAAAATGTTGAACTCTGAACGTGGTCCCCTACCCCAAATTTGCAAATTTAACATGGTGTCCTCTTTCCCCCACCCCTCCTCTAGCCTGATTCCATTGAATCTTTTTTTTCTCCTCCAAATTTATCCTAATCCTGTGATAACATTGAACAAAACAAAGACAAATTGTGGCTTTTTCAGTTCTGAAAAGCCTCTCTCCTGCAAAACACAATGGGATACATAGCTATAATTTTGGGAGAAGGGGGCATTACCTTCTCCATCAATATTTTAACAACTACTAAATGGAGTAACCAATTAACCCTGCCAGCCTTGAGTCAACGCTTCATGCTCAAGTTGTTTCGTACCTGGTCCAGTTGCATAGAGTGTATTTTTCTCTTTGTTGCACAGACATGGGCCCTCATTACAACTCAGGCGTTAAGGGTTTAACGGCGCCGTCGGCGCCGTTAACCCTTAACGCCTGATTACAAGTGTCCCTTTGCGGGTTGGTGTTTAACGCCTGCTTTTAGCAGGTGTTAAAAATCCAACCCGCAAAGAGACTTTGGAGCTAATTACGGCACCGTAATTTACGGTGCCGTAATTAGCGCCTTCCCCATTCCCATTATACCCTATGGGGGCAAAAATGGGAATGAGGAAGGGCAAATGGTGAATGGGGAATTACCGCCCCACTCACCTTGGAATGGGGCGGTAATTCCGCCATCCACCATGGCAGAATCGTAACCTTAGCGGCATGGACCATGGTGCTAATAGCACCATGGTCCTCCGCCAAAGTTGTAATGAGGGCCATGTTTCTCTATGGGTAAAAGAATGGGAGTATGCCAAAAACAGTGCTTATTTTTCTTTCTTAGTAACCTTTTCATTTTCTCACAAATCTTTGACAAAATATCCAGTCTGGGGTCCTGTGACATTTTTATTTCTTTTGGATCAAAATATTAGCTAAATCGGTCATGTAGTTAAAAGTTATTATCAATTAAATGTTCAGGTTTCCTATGGAACTTGATCCTCAACTATAGTGCAGTGACCACCGTGCACTGCTAAGACTAACACTAAGACTAACACCCAGGACATCAAAGATGACATCACAAATGGCATTGATGACATCATTGATGACATCACATATGAAATTAATTTTGATGGAAAGTCCCTACAAGGTGTTGTGATTTTAATATTGGTAACAAGACGTCAGGGGTGATCGGGAGACCTATCATGAACTACTTATCCTATTAAAGAATGTACTCATCTAAACAAAATATTATATTGGAGTGATGTTGGTAATATAGGAACCTAATCATACATGAACATATGCAATGGCTGCAGCATGCACCATAGAAGTACAGGTTATTCAATCTTATAATTTTGGATTGTAAAATAATGAATGCTACATTATCAGAGTTTGGAGTAATGTTACACATGTAATAAATAGCTAACAATTCAAGACTACACACTTGTAGTAGTACAAGCAATACACATGAAGACCCACAATGCATACAAATCAGAGGCACATACAGGGAAACTAAAGTAAGGAAAAAAGTAACAGCATCACCAGACAACATCAATAACATTAAAGTTTATCTTTTTGTATAAAAATGAATTGTGTGTTTGAGGCCTGTTTATTGCCCTGTGTATGTGCGCCATGAGCTGAGACCAAACCCTAAGGAAAGTTCTTTGAGAACTTAAAACTCGGTTAATGTCTAGATATATAGAACCTTTAGAATTTTTATATTCTGGCTGTCAGTGAAAAAAACCACCTTGCCTAGTTATGACAGTTAACAAAAACAAGTGTTCCAGATATGTGATGTCATCAGTGATGTTATCAATGATATTTGTGATGTCATCTTTGATGTCCAGGGTGTTAGTCTTAGCAGTACACAGTAGTGGCGCAAGTTATGGTTGCTTAGCTTACCATAACTGGCAAACACATTTCTGAGGTTTTTCGTTTTTGCTTGTAACAATAACATCACTTTAACACGGTTTTTTCATCAAATATCATTGTTTTTTTAGTGCAACTTAACCATAATGCTGCTTTAATGTTTTTTTCAGTGAATTTGAGGGTTTTTACCAGTGCATGTTAATTTCCTACAACTTACTAATATCATACTTACCCCAATATAGCAATAGTGTTGTCCAATTTACAGTTTCACCTTAAAGCCCTGCCATTTCCCACCTTCTAGCATCATTTTTAACACTTCTATACACTTTTTGCAACTTTTTTCACAGTTTTTGCGTTCATCCACATCCGCGAACGTCCGATGTAATCGCAGCCTTTACAGACAGTGTCATGTGACGATGCGCACGTGTGGCATGATGACGTGTTTGCAAATGTGTCCGCACATTGTGATCTGGTCAGTGCTTTGCAGACAGTTTGAAACTGCACTTTCTACAGATCTTGGAACGTTCAAGCTCATAATATACCCTTGCACAGCTCCTACACCAATTCTTACTCATTGGGCCTCATTCCGAGTATGGCGGTAAGGGATACCGGTCACCGTTAACGAGACCGGTGCCGGTAATCCCTTACCGCCACATTCCGAGTTCCCTTTGCGCCCTCGTCCAGGCGTTAGGAACGAGGGCGCAAAGGGGCTTTCAAGCCAATAACGGTGACCGTAAAGTACGGTCACCGTTATTTGCAATTTCCCCATTCCCATTGAGCCCTGGGGAATGGGAAATTACCACCCTGGTCAACTCGGAATAGGGCGGTAATTTCCCATTCCACCAGGGCGATGCCGGTACCGGTCCGGCACCGTCCAAGGCGCTAATAGCGCCATTGGTTAGCGCCAGACTCGGAATGAGGCCCATTATCCATTAACAATCTAGTACAGAACCCATACTTGGAAGAATATTAGCAACTCTGCTATTTATCTTAAAACTGACATCAGCTATTGCCATCTCTCCTCCTCAAGAGCCTCCACCAGCTGGAGGACCTACCCAACAAACAAAGCACTGTACTTCCAAAGACAATGAAGAGGAACAAGAAGATGAGGTAGAGGAAGTGTCTACTTCTAGCTCCCAGAGAGATTCATGGGTGTGGCAGTTTGTTACCACTGTTGGGAATGTACAAAAGGCTAAATCTACCAAAGTGAAATGCACTCAGTGCAACGTTGTACTCAGTCACAGACTACCTGGACAGTACTCCTATGGGACCACCTCCATGTGCCAAACAACCACATTAAGGGGTAGAGGGCAATTTCAAACCAACAAGTGATCCGTTAATAAAAGGGGAGTAGCCTTTAAACAACAAACAAGCAAAGCTTTTGGTTTAAGCTGTTCGTTTTTACAAGGAAGACATTCACACGTTCAGTCTTATTTTGGGTATCAATTACCGATAAATAAGTCAACATGATACAGAAATACATATTTGAATAGTTATTCTGCACAGTTGCCAAAAAAAAAAACATATAATGCTATTTAAGCCGACATCTCATCGAGCTGGTTAACACACTAGGTTCAAGGTGGACTTGTACAAAACATATTAAATTCTAAAGCAATTTCCGACAGTATCTTGCTCCTAAAGTGACTCGTGATGTGCAAATTCACAATGGACATACTTCATTCAGCTCCCTTCCACTTGCATCCCAATCATACCATTCTCATTCTCATCATCCCATATACATACTCAATACATACAAATCTATATGAACAAAAAGGCCCAACAGGTTTCTTTCCTAATGGTTTCTGTGTGTCAATCAAAGGACATTCATCAGAGGCTAAAAGGTTTTGTACAAGATACATATTTCAATTACACATGCCATCTTGTCCATTAGTTAGCTTCCAAACACCTAATATACTTGGTCTGTCAAGTCTTCAATCCTTGAATTAGACTGCAGCTACAAAAACTGTGGATGTCTTCCCCTTACTTTGCGTACTTCTCGCGTTCTAAGCGAATGCTGGAGTACATTTAGCATTAGCTTGCATCGTGAGATATAACACAGAATCGCTGGCATCTTTCTCTCCTTCCTGCGGCTAACTGCAGTACACTACTCTCACAGAAGCAGCTTCATTCAGGGGCGTGCGTTTCCTTCCAGCAGCAAAACGGGTAGGCTTAACCAGATTTTATCCTCCACCTCTATCTGCCGCCACATCCAATCCAACCACCACAATGCTCTGAGGAAGGTTGTTCCTTTCTTAGCAAGTAGTAGGATGTCTTCCTCCACCTCATCTTCCTCAACCAATACTGTAACGACAATTCCTACTTCTGTGGGACACAAAATCCCAGAGCTACATTGCAAGCAATAACGTATACAGAACCTGGCAGCTAGACTGGCCACAGGTTCCCCCTATGGAGCTCATATCTCGCCAGTGCTTCGCCAACTCCACTGGCTCCCAGTGGCCCAGCGAGTCAAGTTCAAGTCACTGTGTATTGTCCATCGAGCTATTCAAGGCCTTGGTGCTGAGTTTCTTCAGACCAAATTTGTTCGGTATATCCCAGAACGCAACCTTCGTTCCCTGAACACCAATCTTTTGGTGGTTCCTAAATATAACCGGGAAAGACTCGGTGGCAGAGCCTTTTCCATTGCTGCGGCAAGGCTGTGGAACACCCTCCCACTGCCACTCAAGTCTATCTCCAACCACTTGGCTTTCAGGAAAGCCCTCAAAACTACTCTATTCTAACTCTCTAACTATTACTGCTCCTCCTGTTTGATAGCCTCCTCTCCAGCGCCATGATGCCCCCGGGCGACCGTGCGCTCTACAAGTTCAGGTAACAATAAAAGAGGCTGTTTATCCATATCTTTTGAAGACAGCAGTCTTCTCTATATTCTGCAACACACCACTCTGCAGGGGGAACAATTTTAAAGTAAAGTGCTTTTGTAGCTGTAATCAAGGAGTATGAGAAAGACTGCCTTACATGCATCACATGCGGAACATCGTCCCCTGTCCACCTGCCCCTCCATAGTAGTGAGTGGTACCTCTTACTTCATTTCCCTCCCCACCTTACTTTCTCCTGCAAAAAATTACAAATAAAAAAACAACTAGCAAAGGCTCCTTTAGGAACCACTTTTCACAGTTAAAAAATGTAACTAAATACAAAATCTTATAGACTCCATCTACATTACATTTCTCAGTAAAGTTCATAGAATCAATAAGATTTTCCAACATTTCCATCAGCATTTTATGTTATGCTATTGGGAATAATGTGGCGTTCAAAATACATCCCCCGTTCTAGTTACTGGAACGGGGTATAACGACCCGGCAGCCCAAGTTATATGCCCAAGTGAATCGAGGACGGATAATGAGGACTCTAAACCAATATCCCCTGTTTCAGCCCCTGCAACAGGAGAATAAGGCCATTAGCACCCTGGGATGCAAAAGCTTTAACCCGGGGCACTAAAAAAAAAATGTCCTTCCTACAACGGGATGCACACAGCATCTCGCTTTATGAAGGAACATCCTTTTACAAGAAGGCCTCCATGGAAAGGTAAGGCAGGGCTCCGTACAGGGCTCTTCCCTCTCCATGGCAGCCTGCAGTAGGCAAAGAAAGAACCCTATGACCGTATTAAGCTTCCACAAACCAACTGCCATGTAATCATCTTTTACAAATCTTGTCCATCTACATTTCTCTTATTTATCCCAAAAAGGTTACTGAGTGCTCCTATAAATGCACATATGCATTGTGCAGTGAGAGAAGTGCATAAATAGACGTTTCAGTAAAGATGGGCAAGTGCTCATGAGAGCCCAGGAGGGAAATGCCAAGGTAAGCCAAGATGGGACGCCACTGGGTAACTACTGGAGCAGAAGAGTCCTGAGGTTGGGATGGTGGTCAGTGATAATGTTGAATCCAATAATGTCGACAGTCAAAATGTCGAAAAAAAAATGTTGAAAAAAATAATGTAGAAAAGCAATAATGTCGATTTTTTTTCGACATTTTGGTGGCAGGGGGGTGTTGGGTGAGGGGGTTGGGGGGAACTCTTCTTGTTTATGTATTTATTGATAGTGCTAAATGACATTTATTTTTTCATTATATGTATAGGATTTCGACATTATTGTTTTCGACATTTTTTTTCGACATTTTTTTAAGTGGACATTTTTTTTTCGACATTATCACTATGAACCGGTTGGGATGTATCTTAACCACAACATCCCTTTAACAAAGTTTTTTTTTCTGTCAATTCAATAGATCTTTAAGCGGGGAACATGTTTCATCGTGTTACATCAATGTAAATACGTTATTAATAATTCCTCTATTCACATATACAAACAAACTATAAAGCTCCTATAAGAAACATATATTTTGCAACAGAAACGTATGTCTATTGTTATCAGCAGTGCATTCTGGGAATGGAAATCATTGTTCAATTGCCTACGGCATAAGGCTCCACCCTGACCCCAGCCAAACCAAACTACCCATATTATTCACTGCACCTACCAGCTCAGTGTCCAGTATAAAACAATAATGGAAAGATTGGTCAGTGTCCATGGCTTGCAACCATAGCCAGTCTCCAAATTTAATGCTAGTCCCTCATGGTCATGCCATGACCCAGACAATCTGGCCACTGCACATGGCCACAGTCTATACCTCAGTCACCAAAGATATATCACTATTTTGTGTACCTACTATATGACACATTTGCAAAACCATGCTTTCAAGTCCTTGCCAATGCTCCTTGCATGAGTTTGCTGGAAATCTGCCCATATTTTTTTTAAAGTGTCAAAATGTACATACGTACAATAGTCATATAAATTAGCCCCCACTTGACAATATCCATTCAGACTCTGAACAAACATTCAAGGTTAGGTCTATAATCTTTCCAAAACCTTTTGTCCACATTCATCAAACGGCAACAAAGTTATGAGCCATCTAAAAATATTGAGACCCCCCTCTAATGTTGCCCCCTCTTAACAAAAACTCCACCAAACATTACAAAAACATTTATATTGAGATTGAAAATCATTTTGCAAACGTGTGTGCAGATTTGTCAAATGGCACAATATGTATAAGCCATTGCAATATTTTGGGACCACTACTCTAATTTTGTTTCCTCTTCACAAAACAGCACCAAACTTTGCAAAACCATTCAGTATGAGGTCTAGAAAGAAATTCAAAAAATGTCATGCAGTTTCATTGAGTAGTGCCAAATTTGTAACCCATCCAAAAACTGTTTTTCACCAACCCTGTAATGCACAAATAAGCATAGATGCCCGAGAACATCTAAGATGTTTCCCGACATCACAGGATTGTCCAGGACTGTTTGCGGCCATCGGGGCAGAAAAACACCTTTTTCTTTGGGTTTTTAAGGCCATACCCCATCCCTTCCTCATCACCTCTCACCTCCCCAGATATAGTTTCATTAGTTTGACAAGTGCAATGTTGTGTTTTTTAATATAATTTTACTGTGATGTTCGAGGCCAACAATCTGACTCACCTCACGCTTTTCACCATCCAATCAGTGGGTGCATCCAATGTCTGTGGCCATCAAGCTGTCCTCTGTACCAATCGGGGTCCTGTCCGCTGACCAAACAGGGAAGTGAGTCCTTGGCCCGATCCCAGATATCACTAATCTTTTACCTAATGTTTTATTGTTTTAAAAAAAACTTCAGGACATATTTACACCAAATTTACAAAAGCATGATTTTGGGACCACGTCGCCGCTCCTGCCTCCAATGTAGTGAAAATCCGTCCAGCCGTTTGGGCTGTAGGCGTGAACAAATATTTTGGGACCCCTGTATAACCTCCCCCACCTGCACGAAACCTCACCAAACTTTGCAGGATCAATCTGACAAGGCCATTTACTGCTTTTGCAAGGTAAGCATAAGACACCTAAAAAGTGCTATTCCTATGGGCTGAGCAAATTAAACATAACTACTCGCCCGCTACCGCAAGCCCTGAAATGTATACATGAAAATACATGTTTTTGGACTTTTGTGTCACAGTTATCAAACTATGGATTCAATAACATGCAGTTTTTTATAGTTGCAATTCTCAATAAAGTTATTTTAACAAGTTGTATGAAAAATAGCAACTCTGTGATTTTGATCTTGACATTGTGTTGCCAAAAGTTTCATAATATCACTGTCTTTTTTATCATCCATAAATGTTCAGTAGTGCTTTTCAACACATTAGCCCTCTTTAGGAGTGAGCCGGTCCAGAAGTGAGGTGTTGCCATCAATGTTACCAACACCTTTTCTGGACCACTCTGGGTCTGCCGGTAGGGGTTGTGAACAACTGGCAGCCCTTGTAGTTGAGACCCCACCGGCAGGAAAATCACTGAAGCACCAGCATTGTTATCGGACTCCACGGAAATGGGAACATACTTTTCCTCTGAGGCCTGTAATATCCAAGTATTAATAGGATATCGGGTGGCAGAAATGGTAAACCGAGGCTGATGGGTGGCCGTCGGTACTACTGCTTGCATACCAGCAACCTCATAATGAGGGCCATTGTGTGCTATGTCTTTGTGTGTAGGATTAAGGATATCCAAACAGCAGAGCGACTGTGGGACAATTATTTCCTGTGGTTGCTGAGGTAGGATGAGAGTATTGGGGGATGCAGCCGGGCGGGCTCATTAGCCACTCTCACCTGGGAGCAGAGTGGCTGAGGAGCAGGCTGTTTCCTGCTGTTCCGGTTATGTATTGCTTGACTGTTTCTTTTAATATATACTATTTTAACGTAACATTGAAGACTGTTCAACTGCCATTGTAAAAAAAAAAAAAAAAAAAAAAAAAAAAGCCATTGTAAATAGTGCACATTTTGAATAAGGCTGCAGTCAACTGTAATCATAAACATGTTTTTCAAGTGCATCTTTTCAGAAGTATAGGTTAGCTGTTCCTTATAAACATGTTTACTGTGTGCATCATTTCAGATGTTATATGTTTATCATGTTGCCATTTTTTGGTTGAAAAAGAAGCAACAATGTCAACCTTTCAATTTTTACAGCTATGAATAGCAAGCAATACAAGTTTACAATAAATGTAACCTGATGATGATGATAGAAAAATAAAAGTAGAGATTCAACAATAGTTAAATTTCCATCAAGAACCTACACACGTCATTGAATGGTTAATCGACATTTGAAACACTGAGTGGGAATGAAAGTCTTATTCTTATCAATGGTACATTTATCCCAGGCATTCAGGGATGATTCAGATGAGATTTAAAACATTAAAAAAATCTAACAATCGTAATTCTTAGTTTGAGGCGATTGGTGTGAAATACATCATTCCACAAATATCAGTGCTTAAAACTCTTAATTCTTATTAAGTTTCCAGGACAACATAGAACCTTTCAAGGTTCGAACCTTCATGTATATAAGGATTGGTGTGTGTTCCGGGGTTAGTTCACAACCTGGACAGGAGGGCCTCCTTTTTTGAATAAAATGTACTTAAAAACACTTACATGGGTTCCTGTGGATCATTGGATACTTCAGTAGCCGGCTGGTTCTACCTTATGTCTTCATTTTTTCTGGAACACTTATAGGTCTGAGTGATTACCATGCTAACTAACTGTTTACACCCGTTGGAGGTATTGTACCAGCTGAGGGGATTGTCTGTTTTGTGCTACTCCTTGTTAACATGCTCTCTGTTTCCCTCATCTAGAAGTACACCATTCCACTGAGCATTTAGAGGAAGTTGTGATCATGCTACATTTCCACCGAGCAACTAAGGGAAGGTGGTTGTGGTAGTGGCAGTGGCTGTGTGCTCTAATGCATTTGAGCCAGCATGGGATCATTACTGTGCTTATATTTATGGCATTGGGACTGTGACTCTTCCATTGATTTTAGCAATGGTCATGCTTTTTTTCATGTGACTCCGGCTTCTGGATGGTATCCTCACTTCTGCTTTGTTATACTGGAGAACCGAGTGCATGATATGAGCTGTTTAAAATCCACATTTTAATGCTGCTAGGTGATGATCTTATTAATAATTGGATTTGTATCACTTTCTATGCTGTTATTACTTGTATATTATGTATGCTGCGTGCAATGCCTGTTGTTGATTTAAGGTACTCCCTGTCTTTTCTAAGGTTTTCTTAATCATGTGTATCTATTTTATCTACTTAAATGCACTTTTTCTAAGGAATCTTGCTTGCTAGGTTCTTGTAACTTTGGTACCTTGTTTCAATTTGGAGTGCACTTGTCTTAATGAAGTACAATATCGTTTAGAGAAAAACTATCATCCACCCAAACAAATTCCAGTGCTGATGTAAAAAAAGGCTGTAAATAATCCATCTTTCCAACACTCCTAACAATACTCTTTAAATGCCTATATTAAAGAGATACTAGCCAAATTGGATGAAAAAATATGAGTCAACCGACAGCAAATGAGTGAGCTTCTCATAAATACAAAAAGGTGGGTTAGTGTAGATACTAACAGGATTACTAAAGTACATTTAGAACCATTTCCTGGTGGAAACCCTCAATGGACATAGATGCTCAAGAGCCCACTAACATTAAGATGGCTCAAAGCATGAGCCCACATCAGAAGGCGATTCAGGGACATTGTTCAACTTTCCCAAATAGTACATCCAATTTTATGGAGATCAAGGGAGATGCACAGAAAAACAGAATACACCCTGGATCTCAAAACTGAAGTGGAAGATCAGGGGAGGAGGCACAAATTCAAATATTTCTGATTTCTTTGAAGGGTTTTAAGCAAGCTGTCTTTGGATCCCTTTCTGTCATAGATGACATGATTGATACAGTCCTTGAATCATCCTCTGCACTCACTGCTTATTGTGGAGAAAACGCAAAGTATCCTGATTAGTGCTCCCCACTTGGATCCCCACACTTGATCCTGCAAAGTGGACATGTATGGGTAATAGATCACAATGCTAATCATGTAATACTTTCCACAAAACTGGAATACATTTTGAATAAGATGCCTAATATTCTAAATAAGGAAACTAAATCCTATCCGTGTTTAATCGTTTTTTATTTACCCCAGAGACATCTCCCTTTGGGGGTGCTCCAGTTCAAGTGGAACCATTATCAACTAATACAATAGACTCAACTATCTCTCTAATAAAGTGTCACTTTGGAATATTACCATAATTGTAGGCCCTAAAATAGACCCTGGAGTATTTTAATGGCAAGAAGAGTAAGTTTGGTGCCTTCACAGCCACTTTTAAGAGTTAGTCCTACCTTTATGTTAGTTGCCTTATCCCAGTTTTTTACTTTTTAAATCTGGTCACCCTACCATAGTGGCTATCTGTTCTTTTGTGTAGCTGCCTCATCTGGGGTGGCTGCATTCCTGATGGGGTTCAACAGGAATGGTGAGATAGGGTAGGCACTGTCCCCTGCAAAGGGGGTAATGGTTGTTGTTAGCATTGATTGTCATTCCTTGTGTGTCTGTGTGCCATGTGACTGCTAGGGAGGGAATCTGTATCTTACATAACCCTCCTCATCTGGCATCCCAAATAATATGGTTCATGTATGGAAGAGTCTGGCCCTTTTCCTCCTCCTGCTCCTCCTTCTTCCATGCAGTACGATAGGTTTGAGGATAATTGTGAGTAAAGCAGGGTCCGGCATTGTGGAAGTCCTATGTACAATGGGGCTGCATTGCGCTTTTATACTTGAGCTTTCATTTAGTTTTGTACTTTGCAACGTGTATCAGGTAGCAATAAGATTGTGAGATGTGCGTTCTCCTTTGGACTCCATAGATGTGCTTCTGTGAATAGGGTTTCCTTAGCACTTAATAGGGGCTGTTTGTTGTTTGCATTGTTCCTCTCTCCCCACACCCAGGTTCTGCCTCCTCTTTTCACCTTGAGCACGGATTTGCCATGTTCTGCTCTCTATTTAGTTCTTTGTGCTGGTCCTTCCCCACACATTGTTCTTCGTGTCGTGAAAAGTGCTCCAGTACAGCGCAACGTATATGGACCAGTGCAACGTCTGATCTGTGAATCGGAAATGAGTGTTTAGCATAGCGCAAATTGTACTTTTACCATGCAATGTGACCTAGTGCCACACTAAATATTTTGCATATTAGGCCCTGTGTGTGTTATTTGATTTTAGAAACCAATGTATTGGCCACACTAGATTTGTTTGTGTTGGTCAGGGAATCTATTAATATTTTAGTAGAGAAACTTTCCCTTTATTTTAGAAAAAAAATCTTTTGCAGGAGAATCTTGGCAGAAATGTAGGGTGAGGTATTTCAGAGAAATCTTATGCTCAGGAGGATATAGTGGGCTGAATTCACAGTTGGGCATTGATATCATATCCTCCTACTTGGAGTCTGAAGATAGGGTGGCAGCGTTCATTAACATTCTTTAACTGAGGCGCACAGACAATCTACCTACTCCAGCAGATGCTGTTGCTGCATATGTTGTGGGTGGGATTGGTGGCAATGATGATGGTGCTAGGTTTGAGGGTGGGAATGGTTGTGACACAGCTGTTGTGGAGGAGTCTAAGCCAATGACACAGCTAATCACCCTCCCCCTTATGTCCACCACGTGTGATTAGCACCTCCAAGAATTGTCCTGCACCCCCAATTGTTTGTCTGTTCCCCCACACTTAAGAGCGATACACCCAATTCAACTGTTTATGTGTGAGTGCATGTTCAGTGTGCATGCATCTATGTAAATTGTTGAGGTGCCTGGCAGTGAAAGTGAAACCATAGGCTAGCCAGTATTTCTGCGAAATACGGATTTAGTTCAGTTGGTGTTTGTAAAAGAAAACATAGCATTATATTCTGTTCAACACTGCCTAATATCCCTCTACCCAAGTTAGCTATTATAATAATTATTATTATCATTATTATTATTATTATTATTATTATTAATATTATTATTATTATTATTAGGTATTTATTGAGTGGAAACCTAAATTCAAGAAGCAATGCAACACTTTACAGTGGTATACACCAATGCAGATTCACCTTTTAAATGTTTCCTACTTTCTGCATCTCCCTGCGAGTATATTAAATACACAGTATGCAAACAGCTGTTCCTAACAGTGTAAGTAAATATCCGAGATCTCAAACAGTAAAAGACACCTAAAGTGTTCTTCTTTAAAATGGTCCTTCTTCCTTCTCTCCATGCAAACATTAAATGCACAACATGCAATGATGTTTTATTTACAATCCCAAAAAACCCTAGCTAGAAAAGAAAGTAAAATTCTCAAGCGTTCAAACATCAGCATACACCAGTCCATACCACCATTCTTCTATGAATCATTTCCAGCAACTGAAGAGCTGCATCGGGACCTCTGTATTTAGCCAGGCTAATATGTCTGCCTAAACTCATTCCTCAGAGTCTCCTAAAAGTTTGGGAATTTGGTGGTAACCCATCTATGGTGAACATTTGTGTGGTTCTGGATTTAGATGAATAGTCTGGCACAGGATGTATTTTACAGGAATTGCTCACACAAGTGGATGGTGGTGGACATTTTGAGCAGTTTTTTGATTGGTGGTGGGACTTTGGCATTTTTTGTGCATTTTGTTGTTCTTTGCAAAGTTTGTGTTCTCAAATGTTGTGCTCTTTTATCTCCTTAATCTTGTTTCAGTTTTTTGTTAGTTTCAACCAACAGAAACAGCAACATAAATTGTATTTGTATTTATTTATTTATAGTGCGCACCACCAGGCCCACGGGCATCAAAAACTTGAAAGTGGTTACATACATATATTTGGCTAAACAGGCAACTGAGTAACTAGGGCGCATATAGCAATCAAGCACTTCGTCAGAGATGATCAAAGAAGCTAGGACAGGGAAGCCTGTGCCCCAGGCTTTTTGAAGTTTGAATCTGGGTAACAATAGGCTTTGCGTCTGGGCAGTTCTATGAGGTTGGATGGGAGCGTGGAGGGAAAGACGGTTGGAAAGGTAGGGGGGGCCTTGTTGGCCAGGCATTTGTGGGTGAGGGCAAGTGTTTTCAATGAGATTCCCTGCTTGACAGGTAGCCATTGTAAGTTAGTTCTGAATTCAGAAATGTGTTGGTTTCTGGGAATGGTTAAAGCTGCCCTGATGGCATTGTTCTGGGTGATTTGTAGTTTGTTCAAGTTCCCTTTGCTGTCCCTAAATAGAGGGCTTTACAATAGTCAATTTTTGACATGATGAGAGTTCTGGCTAAGGTGATGCTATTTGGTGTAGTCAGAAAGGGTTTGCAAGCTGCAATAAGTTTAAAGGTATAGGCCGAAGCTGATCTGACTGCGTTTGTTTGTCGTGCCAGAGATAGGGTGGCATCTAGATAGAAACCTAATGTTTTTGTGTCTTTAGAGACCTTAATGATGTTACCATCTATGATAAATGACTGATAGGAGTGATCAAGTTTATTTAGATGTTGAGTGGAGCCCAAGATAAGGAGCTCTGTCTTATCGTCGTTAAGGCATAGTTGATGTATGCCATCCAGGCCTGGATGACCAGATAAACATCGTTCAGGGCCTTAGTGTCGACTATGTAGTCGCAAGTGATGGGAATGAGTAGCTGGGTGTCGTCAGCATAATTAGTGTAGAAGACACCCAGATAGTCAAGTACATCAAAGAGCAGTTTAGTGAAGACGTTGTATAGTGTAGGTGACACACAAGATCCTTGAGGGACGCCGCAATGAATCGGAGCAGCTGCAGAGGGGGAGAAGACCCTCATGGATCTGTTACTCAGAAAGGATTTGATCCACGCCGTGGTTGAGTCAGAGAAGTGGGCAGCAGAACAGAGGTACAGGCATAGGATTTGGTGATTGACCAGATCAAAAGCCGCAGAGAGGTCTAGGAGTAGTAACATGGCTAGTTTCCCATTGTCTTTCAAGACCTCGATTTGGGTTTACAAATCTATCAGGGCCGTTTCGGTCCCATGTCTGGGATGGAAGCCGGATTGTCATAGGCCCAGGAGATTGTTGGATTCCAGGTAGTCTTGGATCTGCAGGTATGCAGCACAATCTAGTATTTTAAGTAAGAACGGGACAGTGGTGATAGGTCTAAAGTTGGTGGGTATGCTTGGTTCTAAGGATGGTTTTTTAAGCAGTGGGATCACCCATGCGTCCTTAAGGTTGTCAGGGACAATACCTGTTTTAAAAGAAGAGTTAATGAAGGCCATGATGAATGGGGCCAGGTCATTGGCGGAGCCTTTAATGATGGGAGCAGGGCAAGGACCGCCTTGACAGTTAGATGGTTTGATTCTATTGATAATGTCTTCCACCTCAGCGATAGTGAGGGGGGAGAAGGCGAAAGGTTTATTGTTAGGTAGGGCCAAAGGGGCAGCCCTTAAAGGGGAGGTTGGACGGTTGTCCTGCTTCAGACCATTTTGTTTGTCGTTGATTTTGGATTGCAGGCCAGAGATTTTATTTAGGAGAGCAGACTGAATGTTAACACACCATTTGCTATCTTTAATATAGGTGTCAGGGGGGTGGCTGGAAATTCGAGTTCCTTTAGGATCTTGAAAAGTTCTTTCGTGTTTGAATCTGCTTGCATAATACGGTTATTGAGAGACTCCTTTTTTGCAAGGATGATGGCATCTTTGTAAATGAGGGAAGCAAGGATGAAGCCGTCTTTATGCGCATGCGACGAGGGACTTTTCCAATGGTTTTCAGAGCAGCATTTAGCTTTGCGGAGCACTCTTAGTTGAGGTGTAAACCAAGAGTTGAGATGTGCATGAGGTTTAGGCTTTCAAAGTTTGATAGGGGCGATTGTATTTATAGCTGTGAGCATGGTGCGATTCTAAGTGTCCCCTAAGGTTGTTGGGTCCGAGCAAGAGTGTGTGGCTGTGTTCAGAGAGGGGAGTAGCAGAGGGAGTAATTTCTCTTTGGTTGTGTCCTTTTTATGTCTAGTAGGGAGGTCTGGTGCTATCATAGTAGGAGAGCGTGGGGCTGCTTTAATATTAAAGGTGATGATATGGTGGTCAGCCCATAGGCGGGGAGTGTTAGAGAGTACACTAATGTTGCAGTTGGTGCCGGCTATCCAGTCAAGGGTCCTCTCTTTAGTATGGGTGGGTTATTGAATGTGAAGGGTGAAGCCGAAGTCCATTAGAACATTCTCAAGGTCAGTGGCAGTGGGGTCTTTGGGGTCACCAAGTCCCAGATTAAGGTCACCTAAGAGGATCATTTGCGAGTTGGTTTCAGTTTTATGAAGAAGTAAAGTGGACATTTCGCCAACAAAGGAGGATGCAGGACAGGAGATCTGTAGATGAGGTGAAGGCTTGCAGTTTGGTTAGGCGTTAGTGGTATTTTAACTGAGAGTAATTCTGCAGACTCAAATTTGGTGTTTCGTGAGTTTTTATGCCCTCTGGTATGGGCAATGTTGCGATTGCATCGATTGATACAGTAGTCTGGAGGTATGACCAAGGACAGTGCCGGTCCGGAGGCAGCATTGCAATAAAGTCAAGTTCTTGGGACGTGATAAGGTCCGCAATGTCTAGTGCGTGGGTCTGAAGAGATCTGTCGTTATTGAGGTCTCCCTTGATTTGTTGGGTTTCGGCTACTGGAGTAGAGGTTGTGAGGTTAATGATGGGAGAGGGCGTGCAGGGAGGTTTGGGTAAAGTGTGATTGGAATTGTTGTTGCAGGTGTGTAATTGACAGAATCTTGAACCTAATCTCTTGTTTCTGAGAGAGAGGGAACAGGGTTTGATTCGGTGTAGGTTTCCTTGCAAAGTGTTCCAACCAAAGAGCAGGGTCATTAAGGTTCTGGTTAGAGTGGTCGCAGCTGTGGTTGTGCTCAATGTAAGTTGTCACAGGGCATCCCATTGTAGGGTCGAATGGGAGCAGTAGCTGACAATGGGGGAGATATGCGGTAACACTATCGATAGGCTGTAAGAGCGGTAATGGGGGCGAGGTTGGTGAGAGCTCACAAGTAAGATGTGCGGGTGGTGCCACCATAAGTAGCTGTGCGGTGATGGATAAGAGTAAGGTCATGAGGTGATAATGGTGTGGGAGGGTCCTCAAAAGCATGATGGACATTAGAAGGTGGTGTTAAAGCAGCTGGAGTTACAAATCGATAGCGCACAGTTGCGCCAAGCAAGCAGCAAGTGAAGTTATTACCTATGGATCAATAAAGATGATACACGGGGAGCACACTAGCGCTACAAATTAACTAGTCCTGAACGCAGGACCAGGGCGTGTTTGACTAAAGTGGCACATAACTAGCGCTTAGTGCAGTGCTATATGCAGCATAGCTTGAATAACATAAGTAGGTGCAAAGCAGCAGTGGCAACATGACTTTTAAGGCAGAAAAGTATTTGCAGAATAAACAGTGGTGCACAGTAAGTCAACATCATAGGTTACCGTGATAATGAGATAGATTGAAGACACAGGCCAGGCAAACAGCAGTCAGGCGGGGCGGAATAGTACAAATAGTGCAGGTGTATTGCAGACATAAATACAGGTAGAGTTACTAGCTAAGCCGGTGGCAGCCTAACAAAGCCACAATGTGAAATGAATTGAGGGCACGAAGTGAGCACAAAGTAGCAGTGGCGTGAGGTGGCAATTATCTAAGCAAAGAAATTATAATAGTTACCCGCAAGCTACCTGCTATGTATTTGTGGGCAAGGCGCAGGCATAGCAGTCAATATGTGAGCCGGGTGAGGCTTACCAGTCAGAATCGTAGCAGGCAACCATGGCCATAGTGACCGGAAAGTCAAAGATGCAGTGTAGAGAGTTCCGGGCCCTGGCCTCTGTGGTCTCTGGACAGGCTCGGGACAGGCAGGATGAAGCCTTTGTGTTGGTGTGCATTCGTGTTGTGGGCCGGCTCAAATCGCCTGCCGGCTCACGATAGGTGCAGAAAAGCACCAGGCAACCAATCAAGGGCTGAAGAAAGGGAAGAGGGTGCACCTCACATCATGCGGGCGGTCATCTTGGAATTGCCAAAGCTTGTGGTGTATAATGGTGGCTGGGGCACAGATGTAGATCAAACGAAGGCAATCTTAGCAGATATGGACATAGGCAGCTAAACGCTGAATGTAGTTAAATGTACTGCAATATAACGGCGTTCCGCCGCGCCGCTGGAAAAAAGCTTCTGATGTTTGCACTCATGTGTGCAATGCAGCCCGGAGGCCTACCTTGCTGCTCTTTCCTCACGGCGTCCGGGGCACTGCTCCTGCAGTGTTGGGAGCTCCCTTTCCTTGTGATCCTTGTGATCCTTTTCCTTTTTTCCCCGATAGAAAGTTAAAGCCAACATAAATGCTTCCAGTATGCGTTGCTTTCCCCCAAAGAACTCAATGAAATCAAAGAACGTTTTTTACCTTTCCCCGTTTCCCACTGCATGTTTGTTGTGATCCCTAGAGTACTTCGTTGTTGTTTTGTGTTGTGTCTTGTTCCTTGGGTGCAGTTCCCTAGGTGTTATTAGTCTTTAGTCATCTAGGTCTTCAGCTATCTGGTTCTCTTTAAAATGTAGCACTGGGAAATGACGGCGGTGGTAAGAGGGGTGGAGTCAGTGTATGTCTCCTCACTGCAGGTGGATTCTCACATGACTGATGGGAGTGTGAACCATGTGCTGTTTGTTGGCACTGATTCACGCGCATCGGTTAAGAGGCATTGCCTGGCTTCCAGGTCAGTGGCGGAGGGTCTGGCAATGGGGGTGACCTCAGAAGAAGGAGAAGTGGATGACGAGGTATAGCTGTCAGACGAGGTGGGGCCATTCCCTTCCTCCTCATCTTCTCTTCCTCCTTTTCTGTATCACTGCTTTTCAGCAGCAAAATACATTCATGACTCGACTCTGATAGATCATATTTTTGATCTTGGTCATGCTGCGTTCTGCCATCATATTATTGTTTTAAGGAACTCGGGAGGATAGCTCAGCGGCAACGTGCTCGCCTTGGAAGCAAGACGACACGGAGCAGCACAGGTTTGATCCCGGGTCCGCGCTCAGAACCCTCGGGTATTAAGCGTGTTATAAATAACCAAGCATATCATATCATATCATGAGTGGATGGGAGCGGCTTAGATAGAGAATTGGAATTTTGAAAGTCATACCATTGTTCAACATCCTATGTCCGATCCTTCCCTGAACCTCAGTAGACTAGAACTACACCTCATGCCTTCTGCCCCTGACATAGTGGATTTCCTCCGTTGATCTCAGTGGATATTCATCACACAATACTCGTGATTGTACTTGCACAAGTGAATGTAATCCACATGTGTTCCACATCATCCCCGCCAAGACCTTCAATGCACACAGTTTGGTAGGATAGGGGCAACGATTCATGTCGCCTCGAACAATTGCTGTATACCTCCACCAGAATATAATAAATTGGTGGTTATGTGTTTAGAGCCTAGGAAAACAACTCTAAGTAAGATACTGCTGGTAACAACTTAAATAAACTAAAACAACCTTATTTTAGCACTTTCCTTGCTAGTTGGTAACCGGGATTTTTTCCTAAGCTTCTCAAAATTGAAGAAATGACAGACATAATATTTCCACCAGTTTACAAAAATATAAAATAGGTTAAAAGCACGCATGCGTCCAAAGCCCTTGCTTTTACCAAATGCTCATTTGAATCTGTCTGTAATTCCTGTAATGCTTTCCTTATTTTTGGCTGCGTACACGTTTTTCTATTTTTTTTACTTTGCATTCAAAGGAAATGCGAGCGCGATTATAATAATGGATTTGAAAAGCACAAGATAATGATTGTTTACATATAATAGCTAAACACTATTTTTGTATTTATTCAATTCCACCACGGGGGATCTCAAAAGGAATTGGGATATCGTCTTCATATGCAGCTCTCTGTTTGTGTTTGGGATAATTGAAAGAAGAGCAAATTAAGAAGGCAAAGGAACATGATGCAATGTCTCCCCAGTAGGGAACAACAAATAATAATGCGCTTTTTCTCATGCCAGAACCGCCTGAACTAAAGCTAAGTCGTTGCAGAAAAGCTGCAAATTCAACACCTGGAACAAGGCCAAAAGTATAATTGTGCCATCTGTTTCTTTATTTACTTTTCACATGAATAGTTATTGTAAAACCACTCAAATATATACAACTTGCAAAATATTGTTGCATATCAGCATATTTCAATGTAATAATTTTCCATGCCAGTTCTTATTGCCAACATATTGGAAATGTATATTTTTTATAGGATATACGTGGTCTGGAGATAATCTAGCTATTCACCACTGACACATACTTAAGTCAGTCATTTTTCAAGTATGTGATGAGATTGTGCATGTAGACTAATTGGTGAAGAGCGTGTACCTAATTCTACAATTTGATGCCCTTTGCCAGAAGGTTCTGCAGATAGTCCTGGGCAGCCTCTGTTGTGATTGATCACGCTGTCAATGACAGAGAGATTACACTCCTTCTTCTGTCCCCTGTTCTATCCAAATGGTTCCCTGGAAAGTGAAGCTATAGTTCTGTGGGTGAGTACGCCTGCTCTCCGTATTCCCGCCACCTTGGGGGTGAGCAGCCCTGATGTACTACATACCCAATGTCCTTCATAATGGCTCTTTTACTCCAGTGTGAGAGTAGCATTCCCCTAAGAAGAGGCGTTGCTAGGGTGAGGGTTCCCTGTTCTATCCAAATGGTTCTCTGGAACGTGAAGCTACAGTTCTGTGGGTGAGTACGCCTGCTCTCCGTATTCCCGCCACCTTGGGGGTGAGCAGCCCTGATGTACTACATACCCAATGTCCTTCATAATGGCTCTTTTACTCCAGTGTGAGAGTAGCATTCCCCTAAGAAGAGGCGTTGCTAGGGTGAGGGGTCCCCTGTTCTATCCAAATGGTTCTCTGGAACGTGAAGCTACAGTTCTGTGGGTGAGTATTTCCGCCTGCTCTCTGTATTCCGGCCACCTTAGGGGTGACATACCCAATGTCCTTCATAATGGCTCTTTTACTCCAGTGTGAGAGTAGCATTCCCCTAAGAAGAGGCGTTGCTAGGGTGAGGGGGTCTGAGCTGGTCTTTTGGTTGTAGACCTGGATAGAAGCTCAGGGGCTACAGCCGAAAGGCTAGCTAGCCCCGAGTCCAGACAGTCCTGACATTAGCTTAGTCCCGGATCTATTCCAGACATACCAACACCCCTGCCCCTAAGGGTATATGTTTAGTGTGGAATACCTGTTCCTTCTACTCCTGTCAGAGTTGAAAGGTGGCCCCTTCTGTGTGACGGTTGAATAGGGCCTTGCTGCTACCCATTCTAGTTATCCTATGTGCACAGACAAGTGGAGTCACCTGTCACTGATTATATGCCATTGGCACTGTTGACATTGATCTACCTCCTGGGAGACAGGAGTGGTGACAGGTGTTGTCACTATAGTGGAGGGTAATTTGTTTTTATGGGCCACTTGGCACAGCTCCCCTGCCTGTTTGTGTTTCAAGAGGCTTATTATTATCATAAATATGTGTATTTGAACAGCCACATATGTTGTAAAGGTCCAGATTCAATGCTGCCAAGGGGGGGGGGGGCATGTGCCAGTTGTGCAAGTAACATGGTGACACAGAGGTTGACGTAGTAGTTGACATCATTGTGGGGACATTATTCAATACGGTGCTGCTTGGATAAAGTGACGCAAATGCAGATGCACAGCGAGATGTCCCATGTTGGAACACAATGAGGAGTGGCTGCTTTGCACATAGTATGGGCTAGTAGTATAAAGTGAGCACCGGGTGGAGGTGCAAGATGTCATATGGGGTATATGTTAAGCAAACATTTGTGCAATATGTGAGCAATAGAGAAGCCATTTTCTCTGTAGGCCCACGTTAGGAAAATATTTCTCGCAGACAACTCATAAGAAGGAGATGAAGGAACTTGTGTGAAAAGAAGTATGTATTTCTTGAACATTCAGCAGAAACAGTGTGCTGAAATGTTGCATGGCTGAAAATTCCCAGGAGAACACAGCCATAGCAAAATCACTCTAAGAGATACTTTCGAGGCTAATAAGAAGGAGAATTGGCAGATAAATAGAAATAAAATGTAGTTAATTAAACTCTAGCCACGGTGTGGTATAGTTTTTTTCAGACTACACTTGGCAGCAAGGCGTGAGAAGGGAGCCGGCTGGCCAGAGAGCTGGGTAGGGGTTAGGAGGAGGGGATGAGAAGGCAATCAGCAGGGAGAGGTTTTTGGTGTCCCTGTAAAATGTCCTGGCCGATGTCTGCTAGCACATTATTGACCTGACTCGATGTGAATGGCTTGGCCTTGCCATCAAAAGCCATTTTGTACAATAACCATTGATAACCAATGGCAGACAAGTGTTTTTGACTGATCAGCACAATCACGGAAATAAGTGGTGGACCTCCAATGATAGCTATTGGGTCCTCTGCAAGCAATGCTCAACTTTTAGAAAGCAGAGTTTACAAGTTAAGAGCAAAAACAGGCAAAAGTGCCTTTAATCTTTGGTTTATGCTCCAGTTAAAAAAAAAAAAAAATGATGCCTGAAAATTATGCGTTGCGGATAGAATTTACAATAGATTGATGAGGGATTTGCCTGTTTTAGCAGGTGCTAAATAATGTGAGATACAATAGGAATCAATTTGCACAAAATGTCATGTAGGTTTAAAACTAAGTACCCATTGAAGAAGGGGGAGTAAAGCACTGTAGGAATGTTACTTCTTCTTTGTGCTGCCTACTCTACCTTCATAGTGAATGAACGCCAGGCCTTGTTGTGCCTCCTTAGTGAGGTGAAGTTGATTCTCTGTAAAGCACAGTGAAGAAGGGGTCTAAATCTGGATGATCCTTGGTTACTTAGGGTGAAACCCCAAGTCTAAAATATTTAACAGAAATTTGCTAGCCCCTCTACTTAGAATGAACATGGGTCTAATACCCTGTTCTATGGAATCTACAACCATGTTTTAGCTCACTGCACCCTTCTTTTTTAATTGTGTTATGACCAGATTTATGGACTTTCACAACTTTTTTTAACGCAAATTAGTAACATTATATTCTTACATTTAACCACATTTATATACAAGATTACAATTCCAATAATACAAAATACACAGATGTAAGATTCTTAAAAAGAGAAAAAAAGAAAAAGCAGAAAACGCTCCAAACCAAGGTAAACCAGATTTGTCAAAATCCTAATAATTAGCTCATAAAATACTGAAAAAACGAATGAAAATAAAACGTATCCAATTTGAAACAATTTAAAGCAACCCACGTAAAGAAATCCATACTTTTTACACACACCTATTTCATTTAACATTTTAATAATTTCTGTGGTTAAACATAATTTATGTCTCGCACTCACTTGTTCCCCTACATTTTCTGCACGTGAGCACGTACTAAAAGTGAAAAAGAGTCCAAGGTATCCAGTTCTTATTTCAGTTAAAGATGGACACTTTTTCACTGAGTGTTTTACATTTTCAAGGTAGCCTGGAAGTTTACAATAGTTACAGGATGATTCTTCAAGGGTGCAATTGTTCATTCGGGCATGCATAACTTTTCCTGGGGGCAAGCGGCTAAGTCTAAACCTCAAAAACTGTTCTCTGAAGGACGGACATGGATATTGCGTAATGTATGTCGGAAGGGACCCTGAGACTTTGTCAGTCCTTGAAAGGGTGGAATGTTATTTGTAACCTAGGGTTTTATTGATCATGCCAATCCAATCCATCCCGTTCAAAGACTTCTTTACCTTCCATGTATTTTCAAACTCATCTGTCACCTTTAGATCACATTGTGCTATTATAGAATGAACATACAAATCTATTTTATTTAAGAGTTTTGATGATTTATCCTGAATAAAATGTTTTAGCAATTCATACAGAATGTTTCTCTCAGTAAACTGTATTTCCCCCATAAAGCGATGGCATTCCCACACAAAGAGGGAGGGTGGTGGGGTTTTCCCCTCCGTCCATATCTGATTCATATCTGATCTACTAACATTGATGTTATCATCCCTTTACAATTAGTGGCCATCCCTTTTCTAAAGCCTGTTTGGTAATTTGGTGGGATTTTATTTTCCATTATACATATTTGTAATTTCTCTAAAACCAGAACAGAACAGATCTAGCTATCACAATCTAGCAGAGATATGGGCCTGTAGTTACAGGGCTCATCTATGTTTCCTTTTTTATGGATAGTAATAATAATTGAATGACACCAGCTTTCAGGCAGTGATCGACTTCACTTCCCGGTACATCCTTAAATACTAATGTCAAAAGTGTTGGGACAAACTCCCAGGCAGTTTGGACGGCTATTATGTGGGATGTATTGACCCACTCCGCTGTGCTATGCGGAATCTCTTGCCAGTTATGGGGAAAGAAACAGCAACAATGGCGTCAAAACCCTTGTGCGCGCCAAAAACCTACAAAACCTCCCAAAACTGTGTGCCTCAGCACACAAAAAGAGAGATGCACAACCTGCCACCCATGGTGTTTGTGCAGAGGAAATAGAGCACACCCTGCAGAAATGTGCCAGTGGGTTCCATGACCAGCAAACAGAGTGCAGAGAGAAAAGCAGCACTTTGCAAATAAAATCCCAAAATGTGCCTACAATTGACATTTGTTTTGTTGCCAAAAACTCCAAAATGCCTATAAAACAACACTTTTCAACATTCACAATCTTGCCTGGTGCTAAAATCCATGTATCAAATGAAACATTGTGAAACATACAAAATCTGAAAACTGACAGCATCTATGCCAAAATCTGGGTGCAGTACCCTAGGAGGCCAGAATGACAGCTGTCAGAGACGTTACTAAATGACCTAAAGCTCAAAAGTCTGCTGAATCAGCAAACAGAAACAGGATTGTTTCCAAAAAGGAATACAGATTTTAGTTGTGTTTTTGATTCCACAGATTTTAAGGCCAAGAAAGAAATATATTTGTATGTGATGCAACAGATGTGGTTTGCTAAGTTTAAAAGTTAATTAGCTTGGCTGAAGCTGCAAAGAACTGGAAAAGCAGGGTTTTTTTTCCCTGAAGGAGGGCCTTCCTCTCAGCAGAAACTCACGGGGAGAAGTTAATCGCAGGTGGGGACAGAATCTTGTCTACAGAGAGCAAAGGAACAATGACAAGTTGCAGCCCAGGAAATTGGAAGTGTGAAAAGGGGTCATAAATGGCCTGTGGAAGGAGCAAGCGAGGAGGGGGTTGCCTTGGACTGCAGGGAGACAAAAAGAGATGGAGCCAAGCGACCATCTGTTGCTAAACATGAACAAAGTACACATTTTAAAAGACTTATAATTTGCTATTCAAAATGGTGAAAAATATAAAAAATGACAAAGTTGTTAATTTAATTTCTGGCTGCACGTGTGATGAGGCGGCAGATCTGTGTGACATGTTGTGGCCAGCAATGGCAAGAAATGTGGTGTTATGCAAAATGTATTACTGGTAGAATTTTGAAAATGTACACGCATGTCCCCATGTTAAACACGCATATTTGTAGAAATGTGCTTAAAAATTGGAAAGTGTGTTCATAGTGAAAATGGCAAAATTCTGTTGAAAGGGGACACAAGATCCCACCACTGCAGGGTGTTGAGGAATAGCTGCTATGTAAAATATGGCATTTATATGTGTGATTTGTATAAATGTGACAAATGGAGAAATGTACGTTTAATATAAAATCAGATTTGGAGACCAATGGCTAAAGGGAGGTCTCTGTGGATTGTGAAGCAAATCATAAAACCTGACATCCCCCAGCCCTGACCCAATCACTAAAATTGCAAGGCGGAGATATAGTGGGGTCCAATCCCAGCTCACAGGGGCAGGCTTAGCTATGCCGACCCACACACCCCCTTAATGAGGTCATTTTAGAACATAAATAGAGACAGTTTAGAACACATAGGGACAGACAGATCCACTCACCTCCTGATGCTGGTGGAGCACCCTGCTGCTGAAATCTACATCTTCCTTGTTCCAGACTCCAGAAACTTTGCAAAGCAAAGGCCTATTGCATAGCTGAACCATTCTCAGCTAGGCTTCAAATTCTAGAACAGAACCCAAACAGCCTAGGGCAAGCATCATACTACAGCCGGGCTGTGCTGTTACTGCTTGCCTGCTGAATTGAAATATCCTCAGAACCAAGAAGGGCAGATCTGTGCTGTGCTTTGCCATTCTGTGACCAGAGCGCCTTGCTGACCCTGTCCAGTCTGATCTGCCCAGATGTCAGTCCCTGATAGATCTGATTCAATGGTCCAGAATCCTGACGGTCCAGAATCCTGACAGTCCAGAATCTTAAATCCATTTTGTTTTGTGAGTATTAGCAGGAAACTGTTGATTCTCATGCAATATGTTGTCCCCCCTAACCTCTGAACTCCCCTCACTTTCCTAATCAGTAATATTCTTACATCCATAGTGAAATCTCATTCTGTCTATCTGTAAAAGCATCCTTTTCCTAGTCATTTTGTCAACTTTGATCTATAATGTCATTCGAGTGACCAGCGTAGCCCCCCAAGGTGGACAGCAAAAGAACCAGGAGTGAGTTGCAAATCTCTCCTGACTCTTACCTGTGCCGTCCTGGTGGCTTAGCTGGGATGCTCTAGTCCATAGTCAATATTTTTGTGATTTTAAAACTGAAGCCTCTTTCAATTCTTGTGCCTATCTTGCAAAAACGACCTTTACTAAAACCACTATGACTCCCTCAGTTTTTCCAAACAGTGCGGTTCTCCCGTTATCGCGAATATCACACACGTAAAAGTTTGCCGCGATTTTAAAATCCTGAGAAATTTTACACGTGTAAAACAGATTTAAACTGCTTCCGACTTGGATTTTATGATTGCAAATGTTTTCTGCTGACTAAATCATTGCTTATGCTTTTGTGCAACTGTTCAAAGCGGCTCCCATAGCAATTTACAACAATTTAAGCATTTTTCCGCACATTTAGCGTTTTTGCTCAGCAACTTTAAAAGTCATCCTGACAGTTGAAAAGCCCACTTCGTTTTTCTCTTTCTGTGTAAGAGGGAAGGGGGAAGTGAGACACTGTTTGACCTGTACTATTTCTGAATACCTGCTCTCTCCTTCCATCTCTTTGCATTGCCTATTGGGGGTTGAGGGGTGTTGCAGGCGGAATTTCTAACCATTGTGCTATCTGATCTGAAACCCACAAACAAGTATTATTTCTGTGCTGCATTTGTTTTGCTCATTACCTATTCCTCATGTATTAAAGATGTTATTCAGTGTTCTGTCACCCCATTGGTGATTGTTGTTTATCTATTAATATATATATATTGTGATTGTCATCTTAAATAAGTAAATAAATAATACCTTTTACAAACCAGCCTGATTTCTGGTCCAGTGTCACCCGGGGTAATTTTAAAGTAAGGGGTGTCATACGAGTGGTACATCTTTCAAATAATTGCATCCTTATATCAAATAAGTTTTCCCATTGCGCTGTACACCAGGCAGAGAGCAGAGTGTATCGCCTGATTGAAATCCTTAACAACTAAGAGTTTGCAGACTCAGTACAAGGATCGAAGAAATTCAAGAACCACTCAACATCTCCTGGCTCACAGACCAGTTTTGTTACTACTTTGTGTCACAATGACATCACAACCTGGGCCCATTTCCAGGAAACCTATTGCCAACTGGTATTGGGTGTTGGGTAATATTCCCCCTATAGCAGACCCTATACATGTTAGTCTACTGACTCTCGTATGTCAGGTGGTTGGCCTAATCCTTCCCAAATTACTACTCCTAAACAATGTTGCAGTGTGAGGGTCTTACCATTGTTTCTTGCTCGTTGCTACCCACCCCTAGGATATTAAACTGTGGTTGGCTAGAGCTGGCGTTCCAGGCCTGGGATCCAAATGATTCCCAGCTCTTGGTGTACCTCCTCAAGGTAAAAAGAAGAACTATGTGTCTGCATTGTAACGCGTGTGTATTACCATAGTCTATGAGAGTGCCCGTTCACATTGTGCAACACTTGTCTCTTGTTGTAACATCTTTATTGCAAGCTTCTGTCTGGCGTTGTGAGATCGACTCTTTCACAGCTTCTGGTTTCAATTCATCATCGGAGTCGGCTGAGTCACTTGCTTAGAGACCATGATTTGGGCTTCTGCAGCTCTGAATTATTCTGAATTATGAGGAATTATTTGGTTTTACTGCAGCTGGTTTTACTGTCATTCAGAGAATCTGGTTCATATCTTGTGGCCTTGGCAGCGTGCCTTGTCTCACATGTTTGCTTCTTTATGCAGCCTGAATTCAGTTAAGCTCAGCTATTGCTGAGGTCTTGTGGCCTATTGTAATTTTCCTAAGCCATAGCATGGCTTCTACATATTTGTGCGTTTCTATATTTCTGATAGGTTAGTTATACATGGTACTGTCAGGTCCCATAGGTGTTCCTTCAGTTCCATAAGGTTATTTGCACACAAGCATCTGCAAGCCTTTACTCAGGATCCTTTGCTTCTTGTGGTTTCTTAGTTGCTGCGGTTAAGCAAATGACAAAATAATATAAGCAAAGACAGTATGCATATGTATCTGTCCTCTAACTCATAGAACTGTTACGGATGTGTTCTTCATGTATTCGGGTGTGTGTTATTGTCCCGATGTGCGGATGGCACGTGTGCTTCTTGTCTTAAGCTGCTATGTCATGGTGTCTCTAATGGCGCCAGTGACGTGGCGTCTTGGCGCTATTATCGATACTGTCAATTGAAGTCTCCTTAGTTGTTGCCTGAGGTTCTTCGTCCACTCTGGGCATGGGTTTTACCATGCCTAATCTGTCGGGCTGGCTGTGTGGGCACCTATTGGCGTACTGATCGATCATCAGAGCACAAGGAATTGGTTCGAAATAATATGGGCAAACACAGTATCTGCTGTTCTTCTTCTGTCTCATGTACATCATGGGAGGAGGGGGAAGGGGAGAATTTTCTCATACCTCTTCAAAAGTGTTGACCACAGGACTTTATCATAGCTCATTCGGACCAGGAGTTCTTAAGCTAGAAGCTTTACAATCAGCCATTCAATATTGTCTCTCTCAAAATATCAGATTCCAGGGCACTTGTTCAGACATAATTTTATTGTGCTCCACCTTGCCATTAATTTTAGTCCAATGATTTCTACATCCAGTATCACTAATCCCAGTGCTTTGTAACTCTACTTAAGCTTTTGTCTGACTATTTATTAGTCTGTGTATTATTCTGTATAAAACACCCCAGGATGCTCTCCCCACTCAGGGCTCACTCCACCCTTCACAGAGGAGAAATGTCCATTGCTGCTATTGGTACACCTGTGTTTACCACCCAACCAATTAAATAAGAACCCCCATTGTGTTGTGAAATAGAATTATTCAGTCACAACCTGATGGCTTCTGTGTTCCATTCCTTTACAATACATTATGAAATTAAATTCAGTGCTTATATTTTAAAGGAAAACACAATGCACAAGCCTGACAAATTCTCCATTATAAAAATACATGTGAAGTTCAACTTGGTTTTTCTGCATTCTTACAAAGTGAATAGTAAATTGAGAAGAACTAGACTATTAAAATGCAGCAATTACAATGTTCTTTTCTGGATCTCAAATGTCAGTCATCTAGTTGTTTACTTAGCACTCCATTTTAAACATCTGAAATAAGCATCTTGCTCACTAGGATGATTATGTCAGGGGATCATTTAATTGCTTACATAGCTCTCCATTTTAAATATGCAAATTCAATAGTTTAGTGGCTAACTTCTTGTCGAGATGGGACTAAGATTACAGACCATGACATCACACTGTCACTCACTTCCATTCGATTCATAATTAGCAGGTCTGATCTAGTAAACAGCAGCTGGCTGATCCAAAACTAAAAGTAAACAATGACATCACAGAACCAGGCTTGTCTTGTAGGAGACATGTGGTATAAAGATGAGCCAGATCATTATTCATGTTCTGCAGCAGAGAATGTAAATTGTTCCTGGTCAGGACTCCTTCATGGCTCCTTCAGTGGTCTTTGCTCAGCTGTTAATAAAAGAGGTCACAAGCCGACTTTAAGATGTCAATGAGTGTAGTCAAATATGAAGGGAAACATCCCATCTCAATAAATAGGTTCACAGACGTAGGTTTTGTAAAGGTTATTTCTGTATATGCACCTTTGATTGGATTTTTACAATGTGCTAGCAGGGCAGCTTCAATGTAGCTGCATTTCAGAATACCTCTTCACAGCCTGAGAACAACTATTTGTATTCCATCAGATAGCCCGTTAATAACATTAACATAGTTAACCTCAATTATAATACCAATTTAAAAAAAATGGTAGCCCCTATTCACCAAAATGTTACAAACTGTAATGTGCGATTGTATTGACAATCGATATTGATATTGATATTTTATTTATGTCACGCTCGTACACAAGTCTTTCCTATACAGCTATAGGAAACCATTTTTAGGTATTATTGAAAACAAATGAAGTGTCTTTTTTGCAACATTCTTTTGTGGTCTCGTGGCTGAGAGATTTCTTTGTCCTTTTTGACAAATGTAATGCAATATTTCTATAAGTCTCACCAATCTGTGTGATATTAGTGGAGAGTGGGGTAATCAGTTTTCCAATTTTCTTGGATGTATGGACTTGTCCACAGCCTTTGACAATGTTAACTGATGCTTGTTATTATCATTATTTTGTTAAAAGCAGGCTTTTAATGTTGAAGTCTTGAGCCTCATAATGCATTTACATGCAAACACTGACGTTGGAAATAATGGCAGTAGAAATAATGATTTGCTGTAAACAAGGATGGGTGCCTATAACACTTTCATGGATCCCCTGTAAATGATTATTATGTTGCTAAATCCAAAAGTACGATTGATAATCATAAAACATGGAAGAATTGTTTATTCTAGGCAAAAACAATGCATTTCTAGGAGTAAGATGTTGTAGAAAACAGATATGAAGATGAAATCAAGATGGTGGAGGAGTTTTATATTTTACAACATCTATACTCAAATACCCATTATTTTGGAGTTTTGTTTTTCTTGTTAGAAGATAAAGATTACGACGCATGCCCGGGCCTTGAATGTTATCTATCAGCTGCAATGAGATTAAGAATGAAATTCCCATTATTTGCTTGAAGAGTTTCTTGATATTAAAAGTTATGTAGATGGGACTGGTGTAGTAACTATGACCATCTCCCTGCTTGCACTTTATACAAAATGAATGTCTCTATGGCGCGTAGGCATACATTCCTTCAGCTATATCTGGCATGTAGTCCATCTCCCTTAGTCCATCGATTTCTATCATTGTTACGTATTGGCCAATTGCCAGTACTCTTGAAAATGGCAAGCCAAGTAAACATACAGTCAAGTGCCAGAATGTGTAGGATGTGCAAGACTGAGGGAGTGCTGTAAACAAAAAGACGGCCTATAGTAAAACTAAAGGCCCATTGTATATGTGCTCATATAGAAGTTCAGTCTGTACTTATGAGTATATTAAATCTGATGTGTGTTGGTACAGTTGTATTAATCCAACGAATATGTCCCTGAATTTAGCACTTCAAGGATTTGGTGTGAAGTGACAAAATATTTAAAATTATTTTTATTGTATTTTATGAATGTGTGTGCTGTGTTGCGTGATAGTTTGCATTACCTATGCTAGATGAAATGATGGTATGTGATGAATTTAAAATGTAATATGGAATGTAGAATTATTTTCTACTGTTGATATGTATGTGTAAAGTTTTTTAACTTAGGCACATGAAATATTCAAAATAAAAAAAGCATGTCATTTATTGATGCACTGTACCTCTATTGACCCTAGTTTATTGTCTATTTTATTATTGTCTGTTTCATTGTATTGTGTATTTTGAATGACGCATAATTGACTGACTGACACAAGAAAACCCATGCATAATGCCCCCATATGAAGAGCCCCTTCTGCAAAAGGACTGTTTAAAGATCCACCCGACCAGTTCAATGGAAACCCCAACACCAGTGAAGGCATGGGTGGCAGACTGGGACATCTGGCTCTGTTTTAGGAGGCCAATCTGCCCTATAGCTTTCAACAATGGAGAAACCCGGAAAAGCAATCTCTTTCTATCCGACTTGAGGTTATTATACACCATGCAGGCAATGGAGGTATCCTATTTGAACAGAGTAACATGTCCTTCTTACTGACCTACTAACATCACCCTAGCACCCATCAGAAGTATCCCCTAGTCTGCTGTCTATCTAACTAAATGTCACAACAAATAACCTACCATGCATGTATTCACTGGTTAACCAACAAGCATCTATCACCAAGCCAGATGTGTTGTGCACAAATGTGTCACAATGGGCAGATCCTCCTCATTGGCAGGGAAAATGTCTATTTTTGGTGGTCAGCACAGTACCAGAAGTCAGCATCTGGCCATACTGTAATTGCTGATATGGAAAATAAGAAACAATCAGGAAACAAGGAAGGACGATCTACACCCAATAGTGTTGAACTCACCAACTGGATTTTGGAAAACCCCATCATACCCCTAAATCAAACTGGGTTTAAGAGGGGCTCCAGTACTGGTCTATAATGGTCTATCTTTGATCATGATTATAGAACAAGCATGGCTTATACATAAACAACCTGTATATGTAGCATTTGTGAACTATAGTGCGGTCTTCAACAATGTTGGTGGAAACTGACCAAATGGAAGATACCAGGGGGCTTACTTAATATGATAAAGGCCTTACACGAACACACACAAGTCAAAGTAAGAATGAACTACTCTGGGGGCAGGACTAAGTGTCTGAACACCTGCTCTGGTTTAAACAGGGCTGCATACTTGTGCCCACTCTATTTAACTTACACCTGACTGACTTTGGTGAGGGAATTGAAAACAAGCCTTGGATAGAAAGTTGCACTTGGTGTTTGACCCCTCTAAACTCGCGCCACGTATCCCAATAAGAATGAGAGCATATTCTCTCTTAGTAATGAGTCAGCAATCTTAGGTTTAAGTGTTCAACAAGTGTTTCATTGTGTAGCCGACACATGTTTCGACCCTCAGGGGTCATTTCCAAGGCAAGATAGTTTGGTTGAGTCTAGACAGGTAGTCCTGAGATGGGCCTGGGAGTTGCCCCCATTATTTGACTTGTGGGTATTCCACAGAGTCTGTTGATGCTCGAGTAACCTGATGGGCTGTGTCAGGCTCAATCAGAAAGCAGGGTGGCTGCACAGTATCCAGTGCAGCTGCAAGGCTCATTCCTAATAGAGAATATGGACTTATTCTCATTGTGATGCCTGCCATGAGTTTGAAGGGTTCAAACCCCAAGTATAAATTCAAATTTGGTTGCAGGTGATATGGAATTGAGGGGGGGTGAGATGTTAAGGCACCAATTGTTTCCATCAGAGGAGGAAAGTGAAAGATGGACTGATAGGATTCCTGAAGGGCTGCCATGGTAGCTGTGTCAGAGGGAAAGATCCAAGTTTCAGTGATATCACAGAAATCAAGGGAGGATAGCTCAAGCAAATGTAGTTAGTGATGAAGGAACTCTTTTTGCAAACAGACTGAGCGTTCCAGAGTGTATGTTCAGTCAATACAGCAGGGTGAAGGAGATGAGGTCAGTTTCATAGCAGAATAATTGGGGTGGTTCTGTTGGCTGATGTTTTTTGTTAGAAGGTGGGTGGTATGGAGATGATGTAGTGAGAATGGTGAGTTATGAGTTTTGTGATAGGGTTAGGAAAGGTGGGGGATGTAGTGTGATTGGAGAGTGCATAACGAGACATTAATAGAATTATGATTCTTAGGATGAATAGAGAATGTATTTTAGTTCAGTAGTAGTCAGGGGTAGCTGGCAATGTACAAGGTGAATTTCAGGTATTAACAATTGGGGCAAGAAAGGAGGTGGTATACAGGCTCACAGGCAAAGAGGCAACAAGGCTTGGAGTGAAGGCTGGAAGATTGCAGCTAGCTGTTTGCCCTTTGCTTGGGTCCCCCCGGGCTAAGTCACCACAGTAACGAGTAGTAAAGTAGGAACTGTGGCAAGGAATGTCAAATGGTGGGAAGAGGGAGGTGGGAACAGGAGATGGGAGATTGGGAGCAGTGATCTATACAGGCAGCCTCAGGCAGCTGAAATCAGTGCCTCTGGCGATGCTGTGCTGACCTTGGTGTTGCTCTCAGCCAAGTTGAAGCCCCTTCTGAGGATGGAAAGACCATTCAAAGATGGCACATTTTGGGGTTAGAGTTCACCGGATCAGCCCCTACATTGACACTTGATGGTTCTTGTAGGTCCCCTGACCTCTACAGGCAGCATCAGACAGCTGAATCAAGTACCTCTCTTGGTGTTGCGCTAAGCTCGATGTTGATCTCAGCCCAGGTGAAGCCCCTTTAGAGTATTTAATACCACTTACCGATGGCAGTATGGGGTCAGAGGCCACCTCATCATCCCTGGATGGTTTTTGTAGGTCCCCTAACATCTGCAGGCAGCCTCAGGAATTTGAAACGAGTTGCTCTGGTGGTGTAGTGCTGAGCTTGATGATGGAAAGGATAGTAGGGAATAGCAATCTCTATTGACTAGTGTCGGTTTGTGTGAGACTAGAGCTAGGAAGGAAAAATCACACAGGAGATTAGGGTGAGGGTGAGGGTGTCAAAATTTGAAGTGCAATCACTACAACTACAAGATAATTGAATGTCGTTTTTCAACAATTATTGAATTGATTGAATCAATAACTACCACTTCTCACATAATAGTTCCACATGCATCTCATAGGCTAATAACTCTATATTTATATCTTTGGAAAATGTTTAGTAAACACAAATTGCCTAAGAATATAGAAGATACATTTAGAAATCTAATCAATGAATTGCACAATATAAAACAAAAAATGTATTCAAATCATAAAAACCCAAAATAGGTTATACAAATACCATTGTATGGACAAAAACAGCAAATAAATAAAATCTCCAAACAGTAAAGGCAATTAAACCAACTTCCCTCACACGTTAAAGGGCAAGTACCTGATCTATTAATCATGGCTGTTAGCTCCTGGCAGTTATTATGAAGTAATGCTTAGCTGCTCCTAGACTCATCACTATTAAAGTGGACATGTACATCTGGCTAAAATGAGTGTACCTTCATAAGTAGAGCTGTAGAGCCATCTGTTCTTGTTCGTGTTGTGCTGCTATTGGAACGCACAAAATAGTTCAACCCTGTATTAGCAATCCATACTTGAAAGCCAGGCAGAATCCCAATTACTTGAGGAAGATATGGGCATTGGAATACACTGCCCAAAGTGATTGAGTACCCTTGGTGGGCGTGTATGTCAATGTGTGTGGAACTCTTGAACACAAAGTGTCGAGTTTATTTTCATATTGCATATTACATTTATATTACATAAGTTGCCCATCACTCTTCAATATTCAGCCTTGACAGACAACTCGTTCATATAGAGAGTCCAACTCTTGATCTTGAATAGTGAAGCCTTATATATGTCAGGAAGGGTGGTAAGGTGAGCCAAAAATTCCTGGTAGGCTCAGAGTAAATCCAAAACAGACTCAATGATGGAGTTGACAAAGTGCATGGCAAAACCCATCTGTATTTGCATTGAAACAAAGCTGGGACATCATACAAGAATTGAAATCTTATCGCCTTAACCATACTTGAACCATAATTATCAAAAACAGTTGCTTAAGTACTACAAATGTGTCATCATTGACATCATAACATAATATCAGTTTACAAAACCTACGGGGAACGGGAATAGGTTAATGGGTTTGTCCACACATAGATTACATACAGGTTAAGCAGATAATTGGGTTATACATATCTAATGGCTCCACCTGGAACCACACCTATTGTGATAAAGGTTAAACTACATAATCTTCACAGCAAGGGATTGGTTGGCATACTACTTGATGGGCGGCATGTCTTTAAGGATGTTGATAGTTTGGCATATTACTTACCGACCTTGGACACTTAGCAGCTCATCAGGATATGAGACAGACATAGAGTAGGGGGGGGAGAGACCTATGGAACATTCTTCCTTCAATTAAAAGTTATCATCCCTCTTTCTCTGGCCCTAAGATAGGACAAACACTTTGTGTTTGGCCTTGTGTGGCACCTCATGCCTATGTTTGTATTTATGAAGTAGGGCATGTGTCCTATTTGTGTTTGTATCTAATGAATGGGCAGTGTTCCTCCAATTATGGGTCACATGAGATGGGACCATCTTTGAAGTTGATTTATCTCTTATTTATTGAGTTTTCACCACTGGGAGTCTTTTGGTCTAATGTTTTGTTTTGTAGCACCTGGTTAACAAAGGTTGGTTGTGTGCTTATCACACTTTAATTAATATGTGAGCATACTGCTTCCGTCTTGTCAATTGCTATCTCGCTACTTCGATCTGTCATTCTTGTCCTCCCTAATTTCACTTTAACTTTGGCATTAGTTGTTAGCCTTTGTCTGAGCTCTGCACGGATAAGTATTTCTGTGGATTCAGCCGTGTGAGTTTTCTGAAGGCTTTAATGCCTGCACTTATTCACAGACATGCTGGTGACTTCCATTTTAATAAGATGGCTGCTCAACTACACTCTTGCTTATGTGTTAACAAGCTATAGTCATGTGTCGTTTATGTGGCATTCACCTTATACATTGGGCATGTTAGTATTCTTCATGTCTGTGGATATTACCTATTGTTCATGTTGAGTCGTACTTAGTGCATGCTTTGTTTACTCTTACAAGGCTAGTTTGAATGCTTTCACCATCTTCAGCTCACATTGTTCCCAAACCCTTCTGTACTGGTGGGGGATAAGGGTGAAACAGCTGTCTAAGTAAGTAACGTCTCTCACGTTTGTTGTATTCATGCGGAGGAGGGGCAGAAGCTATAGATGAGCTATTCACCTGCCTCCCAACAAGTGTCATTATCTTTGAGAATAATGGCCCTTCCTCAACCTCTGGCACTCAGCTTTTGCCATAACTTGGTGGTGGGTCATTACCCTCGAAATGACCCCTCTCTCAGCCTGTAAGACTATATTATTCAAGGTCAAGAGTAGGACTCTTCATATGATCTAGTTTCCTGACAAGTCTGAACATTGCAGAGTGATGGGCATCTAGTATTTGTACATGGTCTCTGACAGGCATCCAAACAAGTGCACATCCAAACCTGTGTGTTCACAAATAGGGCAAATTTCTAATTTTCAGAAAATGTCCATCTTCTCTTTGTCATATCTGTGTACAATATTTCTCGGAAATATTCTCAGTACATTAATAGATAAATCTACACTATACACTGTGTACTGAAGCCGTATTTGTGTACGTCGGCTGATTCCCATTCTACAGGAAGATATGGTATGATATCTATCAGTCTTAAAGTACTGTACTTTATTTGTCATTTGTGTAGCACATTTTATCATTATTATAGTGTCAATGCGATGTGAGTGGGAATGACCTTGGAGGGCCAAAGTCCAGAGTGTTGGAGGTCATGGAGTATGATTAGTAAGTGTGTGTGCATTTGGCCAAAAAAGCCTATGCAGGGCTGGCCAGCCGCCGGTACAGAAACAACCCATGCGGTCAGGCATGAGGATGGGTGCTGAGAGGAGTCAGGAGATGGCATGAGTGCTAGAGACTCGCTTTGTGTTCAGCGTGCCCACATTTGTCATAGGTCTGCCTTGCATTCTGCTGGCAGGGATGTTGAGGCGTGGTCCGGTGTAAGTAGGCAGAGCATTATGTAAAAAGCACTACTGAATGTTGTCATAGTCCTTGCAATATACTAATGTTTATGGATCGCCATGCCTGAGGTATTACATTTTTATTTAGAAATGTGTGATCTAACAAGCACTTTATAGAGCATGTGCTATGAACATCCAGAGCAATATAATTATCTTGATTTTGAGGCCTTTGTTAAAAAGAAATGGTATTTCTCGTCTGGGACCACTTTTCATCACAACCTGAACAAAATATGTCTACATTCACATTTCTCTTTCTTCTTTTGTTTCTCTAAATTCAATCTATTACTTTGCTCAGATACCATTCTCTGTTCACAGTTCAAATGAAAAGCTTTGTCTTTAACCACAAGCACATTTTCTATTGCTGCCTCAATTAGTATTGCCCTTCGTTAGAACAAAACAATTTCTTTTGAAGTCTTTAATGAGCACTGTCTTGGTACATCATGTATAGCAAAAAATACTGGCATACTTATTGAAACTCTGTACAATGAAGTACAAACCTTTTTTCACACTTGTGTTGATCTTTTATTGATTTTCAAGGTGCTCTACAGCTAATTCATCCTTTATAAATGATTTACCTTTAGAATGTGTATGCTTTTTCTTGAATACTGTGCCTTCGAAAACTTTATCCAGCTCCAATGCTGTTTTACGTGCTTCATCTTTTTTACTGTGTGTCACACAGCACCTTTAGTGCAGTGAAACAGGGTTGTCTTTTTCAGACTTCCCACTATAAACTCCATCTTCTGGGACTGACTACTGTCTCTCAGAACATGTAAAGTTGCCTTTGAGTTTATTAGTCTTTTTTAATTCACAGACCCATTACAAACTATCTTCCATAGAGTACTGCAAAGGGTTAATAGTTATCCCTTTTTGTCTGTTTCTCATGGAAAATTATTTTGTTCCCCTTTCTTTAAGATTTGGCTGGTGGCATTGGTATCTACCGTGATTTTCCGACCGCTGACTATTAAAATTGCGTTGGTACTGTTTTGGGCCTTTTAGTTTTATTTGGCTCCGGCTGGGTTTTTTTGCCATTTCTTTTTGTAAAGGCCTTTCTCGTATTTTACTATGCGCGCCTAACCAGGCATGGTCCCTTTGTTCGCTAACCTTTGGTGGGCTTCTGCACAGAAGCCGTCTAGGTAGACATGATGTGAGGTAGGGGTTTTAGGACCCCTGCACAGGGTCTCCTTGGAGACCCAAGTCGCACTCTTGTTTGATTGGCTAGTTGACTGTCCTGCCAGAACAGCCGCCCTGCTGTGTGATTGACAGCCAGGCTGTGTGAATGGGGGACAACTGCATAAAAAGCAGGTCTCTGGGACTTGGAAGGCAGAGTCGCCAATAGATCGAGAGAACCGAAGAGAAGCTGAAGGAAGAGGACTGCTGCACTACTGAACCTCCCGGTGAAGCCCTGCTGCGGGTCCGAATCTCCTACACTTCGACGACAGAGAAGATCTGCAAGGAATGTTCTTCCCTTGAGCTGGTGGGACCAGCCAGTTTGCCAAACACCAAGCAAGGCCTCCCTCCCCTGTTCGAATTTGCTGTGCATCATTGCAGTGAACCGGATAGCCAGGAGGACCGGACCCTGTTTGGGTTTTAAGGGGCGCACCTTTTATTTGCTGCTTTGCTCTGCTGCTGGTTTCTTCCCTGGGCAGTGCACGACCCTCCAGTCTTCCTCCTTTTTGACAGTCCAACAGTCGCTTTAGGAACCGTGAGCCTGCAGGATCCGCCAGGAACTTCTGCCTCAGCTACAGCATTCTTCTTCTTCTAAAGGTACTGTTCAACCTCGGTCGTTCGTTTTGTCCGACCGCGGTGAAAGTATTTTAAATCTTTTGCCAATCGGTGGGCTTGTCGTTTTGTACTCTTTTAAGTAATTTTTCTTCCAACCAACTTCATTGCAAACTCTTGGCTTAACCGCGAACTACTCTGAACTGTGTGATCCTCTGAAAAGACTCTGAACCATTAACATTGGCCCAGGCCTATTGATTTAAATCTTCAGTGTACTAAGCCTTTTCTAGATTGCCCTGCCTACTTATTTGTTGATGCTGCTTGATTGTGAATAACCTTGTCTTCCCTGCCCTTTTTAAATTGCTGGAGTGCTATTTTGCTCACACTTTATTTTAAGCTTAACTGATTGTGTAAATAAATGTATATTCTTTTACTCAGAAACCTTGAGTCAGTGTTTGTTTGAACCATAGTAATTGCTGTCCTTTGTGTAACTTCTGATACTGCTCACTTTACTCTTGAGATAAGTCTGGCTGCTCAGCCATCGCTACCACTTTACTTTGTAGTACAGGCTTGTACCAAAGGTGAATTTGTACTTTCACTTGGAGTCTTAATTGTGTGTGGTGTTCCCAAAGGGTACTGCACATGATTCTGCCTACCACCCACAATGAGGCATAAACTTTTTGGATGGTGGTGTAAATCTTGCTGATAACGGAGGTGACATGTTTGTTGTCACCTGTGATGGGGATCAGTATTTGGATGTAATCTGCAATGTTTGTGTAAATGATGCCCTGCGTGTCCAGTGCAGCAACGAGTGGTTTTGTGTATGTTATATAGTGTTGGGGAGAGGCAAGAGCCTTAGGTTGCAGAGTCTTGTACGCTATCCATGTGGATTTTTAGGTAAATTAGAGCTGTTTCAGTGCTATGCTTGGGGTGGAAGCCTGATTGCCTAGTTCCTAGGAGGTGGTTAATTTCTAGGAAAAATTGGATTTGTGTGTAGGCTACTCAATCTATGATCTTCAGCAGAAAATTAATATTGTTGATAGGTCAGTAGTTGATGGGGGTAGTAGGGATGAGGGTTAGTTTCTTGAGTAGGGGGTTATCAGGCTGATTTAATATTGGTTGGGACTGAATTGGAGGAGAAGGAGGCATTGGTAAAGTCAGTTATGATGGGCTCAAATGTGGTTGCGCAGAGTTTCACCAGACAAGCAGTGCAAGTGTCAACCTTACAGTTTGATTGTTTAAGGACAGTGATGGTGGCCAGTACCTGTCCTTGTGTTACTTTATTGAATTTAAATTGTGGGAATCACACTTGCGAAATCAGGTTGGAATCATTAGAGAAGGTGCATTTAGACACCAGGGCATCTCTTTTAGTCTTTATGTTCTCTTGAAGGGTGTGAACCTTATGTGCCAGTGTATTCTGGGGTAACACCACGATTTGTCAACTAGAGTAGGGGCTACTGTAGGGATGGGTGATTCCAGTTCCCCGAGTATAGAGAAGAGATCTTTGGTATTGAAGCCTGCATTAGTAATACAAGAATTGTAAGAATTAGCTTAATGTGAGACCACTGCAGGTTTTGGTGGCTGAGACCAGGGCATTGAATGTAGTAGTGGAGGGGTTCTTTTTGTGCAAGTGTGCGAGTTCTTCATCAAACCAGGGGTTGGCTTGTTTACGTTTTTGGGGTATTTTAGAGGTCAGAGGAACCAGTGTGCCAAGTGTGGACTTTTAACAGGTGTGATAGAGGGTGGAAATTCTGTCAGGGTTGGCATTGGAGTGATTGTGTTTCAAGAGAGCAGCTCTGAGTGGAGGGCTGAGGCTGTCGGCTGTGAGTTTATGGGTATTTCTGATTGAAGTAGAAGTAGGTTGAAAGAATGATGTAACTTGCGGATTTGTGATAAGGAGGTCAAAGTAAATTAGGAAGTGATCTGACCAAGGAACTTCGGAGATAGATTCTAAGTTGATGGTCACTTTAGTTGTGAGAATACAGTCAAGGGTTCTGCCCTTTTTGTGCTTGGGGGTGTTGATGAGTTGAGAGAAGTGCATGTGATGGAGGGCTGATGGGGGTGCTGCAGCTTTAATGTTTGTCTTGTCATTAAAGCTGAGGTTGATGTCACCTAGGATGATGAATTTTGTATGTGGCTTCAGTAGGGGAGCAGTGCAATATCAAGGTCTGGACTGTTGTTGTTGTTGGGTTGGCGATAGAATAAGAGGAGAGTATACGTTGTTTTGGTGTTAGTGGTAAGCTCATGAATACAATTTCATAACCTGCCACAGAGGCAATGGACAAGGTATGAATTGTATAGTTGTTTTTGATATCAGTGCAACTCCTCTGCTTATGGCTTCCAGGCGGTCTGCCCTGAGGATGATATAGTCAGATGGGATTGCGAGTGCACGGGAAGTGCCTGACGCTGAATGTAGCCAGGATTCAGTGATAGCTACGATGTCTAGCTTGTGTTCTAGTATCAAGTCGTGGATATCTATAGCATAGGCTCCTAAGGAGCATGTTTTAATTAATGCACAATTTAGCAATATTTGTGTCTAGTAGGGGATTATGGGTATCTGTGATAGGTGGGTTAGGTGTTGAGGTGCCTGGTTGTGAGGGTGTTGCGTCCTGTGCTATTAGTCTATTAGGGGGATCACAGTAGTTGCAGGTGTGGGCAGATGAGGCAGAGGTGTCTCCACGGTATGTGTGGGGGGAATTGTAGTCAACAGGGTGGTGGCATAGATGCTTGTGAGAAGAAATCCTGGCTAATCTGGGTGAGACTGAAATGGGATATGAGGTGGGGGTGGGTGAGGTTGTGTTCTTGCTCTGAGACTGGAGAGGTGAGTTTTCCCTAGGTAAGTAGAGTTAACCCCCAATTTTCTCTGTTGGTGGTGGAGAGTGTGTGGAGTTTGGAGAATTGTGGATTTTTAGTTTGTTTGGGTAAAGTATGGGGTTTGAGAAGAAGCTTGGCATTATGTTCCATGTGTTGTTTGGGAGGGGGTTTGCAAATCGGCAAGTGTGGGGTCTGATACTGGGGCTGATATACCTGGAGTGGGTGCAAGTCATGGTGTTTCAAACATCTTGTATGCAGTTTGTAAAGTCAGGTTGATGCTGAGTAAGCATGCGTGAGAGCCTGAAATTATTAATCGAGACAATGGTACAGCTGCGTTTAGGTGGCAGACTGACTAGGCACAATTTTGACTGTAGAGGCTTGGGTAATGGCGCTGTGGGATGTGTGGCTTATGAAGATCTGCAGGTAGCTATAGCGAGAGTAGGCAAATCAGTGGGAGTAGGGGGAGGTGGTGGTGAGATTCTGAGTGACTGTAGGTATGATACCTACCCTGGTAAGGGTTAGCATCACTGGGTCACAGGTGATATTGGCGGGTTTAGAGGAATGAAGTGTGAAGGCGTGAGGCTGGGGAGAAGGTGTGGAGCCTCATCTTTGTGTAAGGGATGAGGATGTGGGACTGACTTGTGCATTGAGCCCAAGATGTGGCAAGAAGGAATTAGGCACCAGGAGGACAGAGGAGAAATCATGGTGGGAGCTAGCAGGATTGTTGCCACTATGTATCATTCTACCTTGTATTCACAGTATGGCGCAAATGATAGCCGTTAGTGCAGAGACAGTAGGCATGAAGGAGCATTCTCCTACTACCATAGATACACCAGGTGAGGTGAGGGTGCTAGGTGCGGGTGTAACTCAGGGACATTGGTCGTGTCTCCGCATCGTGAGGAGTCTAGCTTGTGCAATTTTGGACGGAGCGATAGTCATCCATTGAGGGAAGTCCAGGGGTAGGACCAAGTGCAGAGAGTCTTTCAGCTTGTCATGGAATGTGAGCATATACCGAGTATATAGGTCGAGCCTGGGGGCCGAACAGAGCATCTAGTCTTAGCAAGGTAAGCCTGTTCACGCAAATGCTTGTACTGGTGCATATAAATGTGGTAGGATGGAATGATCAACGGGGCATTTCTTTACCTCAGTAGTGATCGGATGATTGTTGGATGCAGTGTCAGCTAGCGGATTAGACACATGTAGACTGAACGGGTGTAGTGATGGTAGGAAGGGTGTAGGACATGGGCTTGGAAAGTGGCATGGACAGTGTAACAGGGCAATACCATGTTCAAACACAACATTGGAGCCAGCAGTACAGTACAGACCGCTGAGCTTTCCTTCATGTTGAAGAGCCCAGCGATCGGTTGTTTCCACAGGCCAGCACGGCGAGCAGCGGAGAGCTGCAGAGAGCTGCAGAGAGTTTGTTTGCCATATGTTCCGGCGATTGGGGATGTCCGGCTTCATAAACTGGCTCAGATGATCCAATGGCATTGGAATGTGAGGGAGTCAATCATAAGGCTGTTCAGGAAGAGGTGCATTGCCTGGCTTCTTTGTCATTTCGGCGGCGGCCATCTTTCCTTGGGCTAAAAATGCATCTGATCCAATGTGGTTGGCAGTGTCGGAGCCCTTCTAATTGTTTCACATATTCATGAAACAGTCTCCCCGAATCCCTTTAGGACTTCTTGTGTGCACTCCGATTGCTTTGGTGTGTCAGACACACAAGAGGTCCTTCCAATTCCTTGCATTGACATACCTACGGGCTGTTATCACATAGAAATGAATGCCTTTGAATTACCAATGTTAAATGCCCTAGAAAAGCAAACACCTTAACATGGCCCTATGAACTATTACAAAGCAGTAATGCCAACCACAAAGCTGCAAAGTAATTACCACCTCAGTATGCTGTCCACAGTTTCCAATACATTTTTTTAAAGAGCTCTGTAGCTACTTCCAGAGGTTAAAATAAAGCTAGAATATAACATTGTCGGCATGGAAAACAGAGAAGGGAGCCACTCCTGAATTTGTTCTCATAGTTACTATTTGTGAAAGACGGAAGCTTGTCAAGCCGGTTGAGTGGAAAGCAGGCCCGGAAGAAACTGATGGAGTTTGACACAGAAGTGGTGGAATGACTGGGGGAGGTTGTGGTAAAGCACTTGAAAGAATGGTGATGGCATCCGGCTGGTAAGGAGGCTTTGAATGTATGGAGATGCAATTAAGTGAACACCACATTATGATCTCCATGATTGGATGGGAGGAGCATAAATCATTGTGTGAGAGTTAAATTGATCCAAATAAGTTCAAATTATCCTGAGTCAAACTTTCTGATGAGTACGACAAGATTAAGTTCACCAGGGCTTGAACGTCCTGAACTCAAGATGGGATCCCACACATACATATTCTTAGTAATCCACAAGGAAACATCTGTATATTTGGCAGAGGCAAACACCCCATCCTTAAACTTCCCCTTGATATATGTTCTGATAAAAACGCACAGCAAAATGTAAATAGTTTTTATGTCACTTATTTTCCTAGTTATGTAGTAAGCGATATATAACTCAGTGTATGAGTTGTGCTGAAAAAAAATATTAATAGCAATAGAGGACATTTGAGTTACACAGATCCAAGTTAGATAATGCAAAATACATGCCTGATATAAATGCCACTCCATGATGCAGTACATTTATGTGGTAAGTATCCATTTGCAGATGATGATTAGCAGTCCCCATCTCTGCTCACAGGTATTATTAGATAGCAACCCATCCTTTAGTGCAGAGCAAACCCAAATGCTTACAAAGGGCTGGATTAAATTACCAAGCAATACAATAAACCAAAAAATGATTTGATCGTGCCTGATGAAGGGAGCCATACCCCGAAACACGTTGAGCTCAATACTATTGATTACTGTTTATCATTAATTTGTGTATTAATAAAATACTGACACTTGCCAGCATATTTTAAAAACACTGAAAGTGTAACCAATTGTTTTGAACATTGCTTAATAATAACCACTACGTTTTGACTGAGTCGTTTCTCAGTACAGTTGGTCTGCATGGTACGGGAGTGTCCTCCAATTTTGAACACTACTTTCTTCTCAGTGTGTACTCATAATAAGCAAATAGACCCATGTGAGCAAATTCCTATTTTGAAACACATATACATTTCCATCAAAGTTACCATACTACAAACACGGTGGCAATTTCTCAATTTCACACTCAACAATGCAACATTCCTTTCAACCTGAATAATAATCTACATCTTTAAATAGAGTCCCCAACAAAGGAGACCCTCTTCTATTGGCGTCTACTGTAAAAAATGTGGGTTGCGGGTTGGATGGTGTGCTGCCCCTGCCTTATCTGATCAATCTGGTGATTAGTAGTTGTTGTTTTTTTCATTTGAAAATTCTTATAGATATGTCAACCTTCCTACTGGCTTATAGTCGTGCTTTGATGTTTTCAGCTCTGAAATTATCTATCTAGACTTGACCATGGTGACGCTTCATTGCTTGGTATCCAGATGGTAGAAGATGTTGCTCCGAGGATGCTCTCTGCAATAGGCCATGAAGATCACAGTTCGCCAACGCTTAGAAAAGCGGACCAGCTTCTGGAACACAAACGTATCACATTTAAGACACTTTTTATTACCCACTTTCTACAGTACCATTGTTTTTTTTTATACAGATTACATGTGAAACTTACCTACCTAGCTGCAAACTTATTCTTCTATCTGACTTTTGATGTGGAACTGCTCATTTTCGAAGAACAAAACGTGTGGGTTGGCATTTTGTGTTAATGCACATCATCGTTTAAAATGTCTACCCTTGATATTTAGAGTTACTTAGCACCAATCAACATTTTAAAAGGGCTTGAAAGCCTGGTTGTTTTACAAGCTTGCATAGTTTTACATTATAGCCAGGGCCCTACATGTTTTCCAGCTGTTATTGATGGCTTAAATAGCTTCTGGACTCATAAGAATGGTTCAAGGGTTGTTATTTAATAAATCGTCAAAATGAATGTGTTTCTCTGGTCAGGGTGCGGCCCAATAATACCTCTCTTATCCTTCTGCGTGCTCCAGCTCGTCTAACACAAGTGCCCATATCTCCCAGATATCCCAGCTAGCGATTTGTAACACCTGCTATTTAATACCAGCTACTAACTGAGGGATTAATCGCAATCACACTGGGATATCTGACATCCTCCTGTGTTCTGCTAGGGGTGGCCAATCCTTAGACTCACTAGGGTTGTCAAATAGGACGCTTTGGTTATTAAGGTGCTGGTTCTCTCTCTCCCTATTTCTCGCTCTCTCTCAGTTGTTATCTCTCTCTCTCTCTCTCTCTCTCTATCTCTATCTCTGGTTACCAGTAATTTGGTCGAAAACCAAATGGTCGAATGACCATTTGATCGAAGTAAAATGGTTGAAAAAAAAAGGTCGAATTTTTTTTTTATGGGGGAGTTCCCCCCTCCAACCCCATTTTTCTTTATTACAAATATTTTTTAAGCAACCAAAACTTAAAAAAATATATAAATAAATAAATAAAACAATTCAACCTTTTTTTATCCGACCATTTTGATTCGATCAAATTGTCATTCAATCTTTTATTTTCGACCATTTGACCGGACACTTCTATCTCTATCTCTCTCTCGCTCGCCTATCTCTGATCTCACAATTCCCTGTATTCTACATGCCCTATTCCTCCTATCCTATCTCTTTCTCTGTGCTCATCTTTGGTCCCTTTCCCTTGGTCCTACCAATGTTGACATCCTATCTCTGTTCTACTTTCCTCTCTACTCTCCAATCTCCTCTGCTCTGTCTACTCTACTATCCCCTCTCTTCTCTAGCCCCAACTACACTATGAATTCTACTCTTCTCTCACCTCTCCACCCTACTCTTTTCTCCTTACTTTCACCACTCCACTCTACTGCCCCCTCTACTCTACTGCCACTCTCCACTCTACTCTACTATCACCACTCCTATCTAGTCTCCCCTTGCCTCTCCACACATGGACCCCTTTCACTCTCCTAATCACTCTTCATACTTTCACTTACTCACTCATTATACTCTCTTACTATCACCTTTCACATGGTCCATCAAATAATCTCTAATTCACAACCTTTGCCTCTATCATTCAGGAACCACTCTTACTAACAACACCTCACCTGCAATAAGCACAAACAAAATCTCCACAACTGTCCACTCCACCATACATCCGCTGTATGGTCTCGTGGTCCACCTTCACTCCACCTGACCTCACCTGAACACCCCTTCATCGTTTTGGCTTTCACAGGGTTTTTATACTCCAGACATCCGTTTCCTCTCCTTTCCTTCACCTTCCATTGGCCATCCTCCTAATCGGATCTCTGAGGCCAATCTGGTCTATTTTGTCTTACAGGATTGGGCCACAAAACCTGTAGGTGTGAAAATCCCCCTTTAGTCCCAACCGCCATCCACAATTAGCGCTATTTATTTTGGATTTAGTTATTTATTAATATAGGGAGGAACAATGCACTTTTGATCATCATAGAATGCACAATAGACAAAAAATCATATTTGACGAGAAGCAGTGTGCTTCCCTTACAATAGGGTGAGTTTGAGTGGCTTTTTTGACCAATTTGATGGAGGCTGGGGGAGTTAATGGAAGATTCTCCGGGGACAATACATGGATGGACATTAAGGACAACCAACATAATATATTTTTATGTGCAGGCAGGCCAGATGTGTAGGGGATGTGACCAAGATGAATGCATGCTAGAGTCGAGGCAGGAGAAAGTGAGGGACAGGTTAGAGGCGAGGGAAAAATGTCAGATAGAAGGAAGATGAGAGGTAGGTCAAGGGGGGAACTCAGAGGCGAGGAGGCATGATTTTATTTTTGTTTTTTGGATATCCGAGAGAAGAGGATTCCATGCAAGTGGAGTAAGAAGCGAGCAAGAGTGGAAGTGAGAGGAAGCAGTGGGAGGGCGAGGTGCCACAAGGGTAGTCAAGTAGGCAGAGGCATGATAATGGCTTGTTGTGTATATAGTACTTATGCCAAAAAACTATACATAGAACATATTTACATAAAACATTGACAACGCAACTGAAGTTGGTACTCATTTATCAATCTTGGAAGGATTAAAGTCTGAGTGTACCTTGCCGGGATGCAAACCTGCAACCTGCAGATCACACATAGATTGCAGAAGTGAGTGCTCTACCAACTGAGCTATTTTACCAGCCAGAGATACATGGTGGTGTTGAAAGGAAGGAGGTGCCTGACTTTCCTAATATATAGGAGTTTGAGAAAAGTAGAGAAAGTGTGGGAGGGGTCATAGATGACACCAAGGTTTCCAGCTGAAGAAGAGTAGGGGAGTTTGTCAGTTGGGAACTGGATAGGCATGAGAGAGAGTATTTTGCAGGCTAGAAGAGCACCTCTGTTTTGGTAGAGTTCAACATCAGAGAGTGTGAAGCCATCCAATATTGAATGGCAGAGAGACAGTTTGAAATGTTGATAGAGATTCAGAAGAGAGTTCTGGAAAGAAGAAGATGATTTGGGTTTTATCCGTGAAAAGTTGGTACGAGAATCCAAAGGAGGAAATGCGTGACCCAAGAGAGCAGCAGTTTTAGAGTGGAAAGAGGAGATGGCCCAAGGCAGAGCCCTGTGCAAAACCAACAGTTAGAGGAGTGAGGGTTGTTGCTTCAGGAGACAGAGAATGGGCATTGTGCCAGGAAGGATTCAATTCAGGTAAGGGCTCTATCGCAAATCCCAAGAATAAAGATGGTATTAAGGAGAGAGTAACCGACAGTGTCAAAGGCCGTAGACATGTCTGAGAGAACTAGAATAGGTATAGGTTGTAGGTCTTAGGTAAAGAGATGAATTTAGAGACATTCATTAGGGCAGTTTCCATGGAGTGACTTGAGTGGAACCTGCTTGTAGGGGGTCTCAAAGGTTGTGGATGTCTAAGAAATTGGTAAGATGGTTGAACACAACCATTTTGAAACCTTTAGCATAGTGCGAAAGGAGAGAAACAGAGTGAAAGTTAGCTGGTAGATTCGGGTCAGCACCTTGCTTTTTTAGTAGAGGGTTGACCGTAGCTATTTTGAACATAGAGGGAAAGCAAGTAGGATCTAAGGGCAGGTAGAAGAGTTCAGCAAGGTAAGAGGCCATTAAAGGGGCAATAAGCTGGACTAGCTAAGGACCAAGTGTGGCTGATGGTGCAAAAAAGAGGGGTTAGCGTTCATTAGTAGAGATAATATGTTTTCATGTGACTAAAGTGCAAGATAGAGGCAGATGATGATGGTAAAGTAGGCAGAGTGTAGAATGTAGGTCAGTAGAGTCTCTTATTTTGCAAATGTTTGCAGCAAACTATTCAGCTGGGTCATAGAGGGACAGCAAGTAGGGTCTAAGGGCAGGTAGAAGAGTTCAGCAAGGTAAGAGGCCATTAAAGGGGCAATAAGCTGGACTAGCTAAGGACCAAGTGTGGCTGATGGTGCAAAAGAGGGGTTAGCCTTCATTAGTAGAGATAATACGTTTTCATGTGACTAAAGTGCAAGATAGAGGCAGATGATGATGGTAAAGTAGGCAGAGTGTAGAATGTAGGTCAGTAGAGTCTCTTATTTTGCAAATGTTTGCAGCAAAGTATTCAGCTGGGTCACTAGCTGTGAGAGTGGAGTTGATAGCCATAGGTTTAGGTGGATTGAGGAGTGAATTTACGGTGACCGGAAGCCGGCAAGGATTTGTTGGAATGAGAGTCAATGAGTGTGCAGTAGAAATTGGTTTTCAATCTATTAAGAGAGGACTTGGGAGAATTCAGGGCAAAGAGGTAAAGTTTCTGGTCCTCATGCAAGTGGTAATGCCTCCATTTGCACAGCAGCCAATGCATGGCGATGCAGTGAGAGCATATGAATGACCCATAGTTGAGGATGCTGATACTTTAGGGTTAAAGGTAGCAGTGAGAAGTGCGAGGACAATGAGCCATAGTAGTAATTGGAAGCAGCTGAAGGCAGTGTTAGTGGAAGAGGCATCAGTTGTGGAGGAGGAAAGTGAGAACTGTAGGTTTGACAGAAATGGAGGAATGACAGAAGCTTTAAATATCCTTTTTAGTAACAGGTGAGGCAAGTGGTGAGGAGAAGTCTGAGTGGAAACAATGTATTGATCAGATAGGGATTATGTGAAAATAGTATTAGTGGCAGAAAGAGAGGTGGAGATGAATAAGAGATCCATAGAGTTGTCCCTGGTGTGGGTAGGTAGGTTATGGATAGAGTGGAGAGCATGGTATTTAAGAACATTCTAAAGATCATATTTCTGAGAAGTGGTTGGAGAGGGAAGTTTATAATTCTAATTGTTCTTTTATAATGTGCCTGCGAGTGGTTTCTAAGCGTGGGATCAGGATCCAAACCTGTGATGCACTGCATTGTCTTGCTTCCAAGACAAACATGTTGCCCCTGAGCAATCCTTCCTCCCTAGGTTAAAGTAATCTAATCAAATTAGGTGATGTTTAGTGGGAAAAGAATCAAGATGTTGCCCAAGCTCATCAAAGAATGGTCCAGTGCGTCCAGGGGAAAATTATGTGAACCGAGTGAGGTGAAGCAATAGTAGAGACGGTGAATTCAAAAGAGGATGGAGAGGATGTGGCATTGGAGATTTATGCGTTTTATGAGGCATTGAGGCATGAAGAGAGTAGGTGTCTGACACCTCCACCTCTGTCAGTTAGACAATGAGAATCTACACAGGATAGTTTGGAATCATGTAAGCTGCCAGGGTGGCAGTGTCAGATGGAGAAATACAGGTTTCAGTGATAGCAAGGAGGCCTAGTGGAGCAGAGCTGGTTTGAATGTATTCAGTGATAAAGGATGTTTTGTTGCATACAGACTGAACATTCCAGGCTGCAATATTCAGTTAATGTGGTTTGGAAGTGCAGAGAAGTTGTGTCTCAGTGGAATAGAGAAGAGGTGCATAGATGTTAGGGAAGGTATGGTCTGATTGAATTATGAGCTGCAGGAGAAGATAGAGCAGTGGGAGTTTTGAGATGTGAGTTTTATGATAAGGATAGGAAAGGAGGTAGTTGTAGCATGATTGGAGAAAGCATAGGGAGAGGTGAGTAAGAAGAGCAGCACGAGTAGCAGGAGCACATGGATTGGAAATGAGTACTGCAGTGTGGAGAGCCGGCACAGTATATAGCAAGCTATGAGTAGTCACAGATGCAGCTGTGAGAAAGGTAAAAGCAAAGGCTCATTAGTTAAGAGGCCAAGAAGCTGGTCAATGGCTGTTCATGTCTCTTAATGGCTCCACCCTTAACTGCAACAACCCTGGCTGGATGCCCCTCGGGAGTCCCAAAATGATGACTCACGCTCTTGCCACCTGAGCACCTTGTCCATCAGTGGCTGGTCTCTGTCCCTAGTGCTTCTGGGATGAGGCAATTTCTTCTTGATTGGTGTTCCCAGAGGAGTCTCGTTTGGCCTTCAATTGGAGTGTGGGCTGACTCAAGATGGCCACAGTAAATGATGTCACCGATCCAAGATAGCCACAGAAATGTGATGTAACTGATCCAAGATGGCCACAGGAAGTGATGTCACTGATCCTAGATGGCAACTGGGAGTGGTGTTACAGGCAGAATGCAAAGCCACTAACCAATAGAGATCACACATGCTCTCTGATGACCTGCTGGGGTGAGGTGATTTCTTCTTGATTGGTGTTCCCATAGAAAGTGCTGCCATTGATCGAAGATGGCCGAAAGGAAGTTATGTCACTAATCCTAGATGGCATCGTCGATCCAAGATGTCTGCCAGAAGTGATGTTACAGGAAGAAAGTAAAGTCACAAACCAGAAGTGGTGCAAAACTATCTCATTACCTGGTCATCTAGTCCATCAGTAGCTGTCACTGGTGTTGCATGGATGAGGCAATTTCTTCTTGATTGGTGTTTCCCGAGGAATTACTTTTGGCTTCAGCTGGAGTGTGGGTCAACTCAAGATGGCCACAGGAAGTGAACCAGTCTTTCCGATGTCAGGCTCTGTTGCTTGGTTGCAATCCCCGAGGCACAATCAGTCCTTGTTTGAGGTTGGCTGGGTAACTGCATTACTTGTATTTTTGTTCCAGCATCAATTGCAAGGCTGGTGGCTCTGTTCATTTGAATGCAGTGACCAGTAGCTGCTGTATGACCTCCTGGTACTGGTAGACCCCAACAAAACACAAAGAGTTCCTTTTAATTAAGCAATAATGTAAACAACATGCTTAAAAGACGTATGTGCCTAGATGGGTTGCGAGAAGCAGGACCCCACACCAAGGTGCAAAGCACAAGTCTGCCAGGCAGGGAGAAGAAAGAACGGTCCCAAGCCAAGCACTGTTGAGGGAGACTATAATATAAGATCAAATTTGCATTGGTATTTGTGATATTTAACACACAACTGGCAGACCGAGCTGCATTTGGAGGTTAAAATAGCTTTCAAGGTATGATCTGAATAAAGTGACATTAGGTCAATTATTGAAATAGATATTTGTAATGCTTTATAACATAAAAACAATGAAGAGATGTCCCTTAGCTTGAAAACCAAAGAGTTCCAAAGTCTTCAGGCTCCCCATTGGGCATAATGGGATGGTGGTACCTTTACCAATTTTTTGTCTTTCAATCTGAGTGATCTTATGGGTAGATATTCAGAGATCTTATTGGAAAGGTACAGTGGGGGACAGTCCATGCACATATTTAAACATCAGACAGAGGACCTTAAAATCAAAGTCTTGTCCCACCGTCAACCAGTGTAAGGAAGTGTGTTAGTCACATGAGTACATTTTGATATTTTATAGATCAATTTAACAGCTGTATTTTGAGCAACAGGCAATCCCCACGTTTGATAGTAAGGGATGCATATTAACATAGAGCTAGAATAGTCCCGTTTTGAGTTAACCAGTGATCCCACAACTAATGGCACATCTCTGTTATCCAGAAATGAGAGGGCTACCAGAAGTAGCTGAAGATTGTAATAAACTAATTCAATTGTAGTATTGGTTTGTTGATGAAAGCCCAAACCAGACCTCCAGGAGCAGCCCAAGTTCTTAACCCTAGAGACATATGTCGAGGGTAGGCCAAACAGACGTGGAGATGGAGGCACTACTTCTGGTTTCTTTAATAGAGTCTATGGACCCAAATGTATAATCTCTGTTTCTGTGGGATAAGTTGGATTCTTCTTAAGGACATCAATTTTGTAATAAATTGTAAGTAAATGCAAGTGAACAGAGACTGTAATATCAGGTTGTGAGAAAGAACATTGAGACACTAGACAACCCTGAGGTGTAAATTGCACCACCAGAAAGAGAGCATAGGTGAAGACATAGAGAAAGGTCTGTGGGGACCAGGAAAAGAGAAACACTAAAAAAAGAGACACTTTGAACTGAGTTATCAGGCATGTGGTCTGAGAGAAACCTAGGAGATATTTGGGTGGGAGTCAAAAACCTGCCATCATTGTCAAGAGTAAACAAAAGGCCCTTATAGACATTTCTGGTTTAGTTTATGATAATCTTATGTATTAGTGCTACGGGACCAACTATAAGTAGAGTATAAGTAGCCAGGACCCTACATGTTTTCCAGCTGTTATTGATGGCTTAAATAGCTTCTGGACTCATAAGAATGGTTTGTTGGGTATTTTGTGGATATTTGGGGCTTTGCGGTATTTTCTTACCGCCAAAATATCTTTAGCAATAATCACTCTCTATATTCATATTGGGTCACACATGACAATAATACATTGCATTATTTCAGAATTCAGACCTATTTAGATGATATGCGCGGTAGTTTGCGTGGTTGGTTGGTATAGTGGTTGGTTTATTTGTGGCCCCAATATCCAACATCCCTTGTTTTTTTTTATCTAGATTGTTCTTGATCACTAGAGGGACCTCAGGCCTACATTTTAGGGATACCACATTTTCAGTGTTAGTGTTGTGTGCCACCATGGGCTATTGTGGTATTTTTGTGGTAATTTCCACTACCTTATATACGATAGGGAACTATGTCCAGAGAGTCTCTCTTCCCATTGACTCATGTACCTCCAACAGGCTATGCTACAAACAGTCACTCACAACTGTCCATACTGAATAGAATCATGCACACATCTGCTTTAAAATGACAATTGCACTGTTTAAAAATCTACCCACGTTTAAACCTTTCCCCATGCAAAATGAAAGAGAGAAATAATACACACTAGCTATCTGTTTTCAAATATTTTTGTATTATAGAAATTTCTTTTAAACACAGTTTAACTTTTTTTACAGAAATAAATGAAATGGTACAACATTATTTGTGATAAAATGAAGAGAGAGCTGCGAGAATATATTCAATTGGTAACATTAAATATGCTGATAAGAGACTGAGACTCCCTCGAATACACTGACTGGACAGTTTCGCACACTTTCGCACAGCTCCCACTCGGTTCTGTAATTACCTTACCTGTTCAGCATGAGTTTTCCCTGGCTATTCTCTTTCTGAATTTGGCTCCCTTGAAGATCAACCCCAGTGAGAACAAGCGCCTGCCGTTCCCAAACAGGGTATTGCCTGGAACTCTCAGCTTTTGCAGCAGGAATGCCCCAGCCAGGAAAGAGATCCTTCTCCCAGCTCTGCCAGATGTCGCCTCCTTCCCCCTCTTCTCAAGCTTCTCCAGCAAAGTTCTAATCACAGCCTCTAGCATGATAATTGCTATGACGCTGCTCCAATCAGAATAAATCATGTCATCTCCTCCCTCACTACACAATGGCTCACTTCTACAGTGGCAATTGTAACAAACTGATTTCCTGTTCCTTCGAGCTCTTTGCTTCCTGTAGTTATGTAGACAGAGCAGCAGAGAAAAAAAATGAATGTGCGTTTAAAAGTTCACTTTCAGAGTAGGCCTATTTTTGCAGTGGAGACACATTTTTATTAGTGGGTTATGTTAAATGAAGTTTTATTAGTCAGGTTAGTTGTTAATAAGGTTAGTTATTCATTTTCAAATGTGTCTCTTACAACATAGGCATTTCAGGTGAAAAATAGTGTGCATTTTGAATGTGCAGATGTGTGCTTTTAACTGTAAAAATGGATTTGCATCTTATATGTAAAAATCGTTTTTGACTGGATAGCCTGTCTTTACTTATATGTCCATGTTACTCTGGCAACACATATAGCAATGCACCACACCCATGTAGTGGTGCTGCATAAAAAATGTTACCTGTGCAGTAGTGCTGTACTCTGTGCTGTAACACGCCAAATATCCTTACATACCCTCCTTTTGTTTTTAGAACTTGGCTATGATCCAAGCCAATTCCTAAAAACAACTTGTTCTTTTTCTTCTTTTCACAATGTAGCAATCCAACAAAATGAATATTCATGTGCATCAATGAAAAAGTTGCAATCAACACAGTATTGATCTGAGTTCATTAGTTTACAAAATGTTCTACATTTGCCTTCCCAATGCAAGTGGCATTAGTCCAAAGTTTCGATTTCACAAGTCAATTAAAAACAATAAAATAAAACAACTAATTAAAACAAATAATTAACATAACAGATTAAAATAAATAATTAAAATAATAAATACGTGGAACTCCATATGTCAGGACTCTTGTCTGCCTCTGATATGTCCCGACCAGCGATGTCACATCATTTGGTTAATTCGAGTACTCTTTCATCTTGGCAATCTTGGATCCATAGGAGTCATCTTTTTTGGCATTCTGGATATCTTGTCTTCACCTCCACCTGGGGGCAGGCATCTTTTGGTCTTCATCCAGGGGACTCCAGGACTCCATTGTCTCCCGTGACCTCCGGTATAAATAGTTAATGTTCTAAATCAAATAGAAAAGAAACAAATTAAGTACATAGCACAATACTAACTTCACCCTTTTGCCAAAAATAAAACATGCTTGGTAAAAAACATTTCTCTTTTTTTTCTGAAATTAAACACAAGTTAAAAGGAAAACAAGCATATATAAAACAGCATTCAATATTTAATACATTTTCTCTCTGCACACCAACCATGAGCTTCCATTATATATATTTTTATTTATTTATTTATTTACTTATTTTATATTATATATATTTACATATATGTGCCATTATAACAATCAACTTTTTAACTTCTCTGTCAGTGCCTCCTGATTGTACCCATTTATTTTCTCTTTTTGTGTTCAAGGGACTTTATCTCTTTCTACATGCTCAAGCTGCCTGATCTCATGTCTGGGATGACATGGTTTGATTTGATTTACATGGACAAACTGCTCTATTGCCGTTTCACCTTAATTTTTCAAAATGTTATAAACATACATACAGGAGAGACCTTATCTATGATTCGAAATGGCCCCTGCCATGCTGCTAGAAATTTAGAATTTTTCTGTTTACTTTTTCTAAAATGAAATTTATACACCTGATCCCCTACACTGTATTCCTTTACTGATGTCTTTTTATCATAGTAAGACTTTGCACTGTCAGCAGCTGTTTCCAGATTTCTCTGCACAAAAGCAAATGCATGTTGCAAATGCTTCCTCAGTTCATCAATATATTCATGAACTGTGGATGCACTCACAAGTGTTTGCTCATGTGTTCTGTATAGCAGGTGTTGTGGTAACACCATTTTCCTACCTGTCAAGACCTCATGGGGGCTAACACCTGTTGCTTTGGCAGGAGTTGATCTGATTGCCATTAAAACCATAGGTAATCGTAAATCCCAGCTGGAAACTGCTTCTGCCACAAATTTCTTTAAAATTTCCACAACAGACCTATTGCACCGTTCAACTCCACCTGAAGAAGCCGCCCGATATGCAATATGCAGTTTTCTTTTCACACCCACTATTTGCCATACCTTACTCATTAGAGTACTTGTGAAATGACTTCCTCTGTCTGACTCAATTCTTTGTGGCAACCCAAACCTTGAGAATGCATGGTTCCCCAGCAATGTGGCTGCTGTTTGCGCACTACAGTCTGGCGCAGGAATGCATTCAATCCACTTTGACATCAAACATACCACACTTAAAATATAACGGTTTCCTCTGCTCGACCTTTTTAAAGGCCCTACATAGTCTATTTGCAAATCTGACCATAGAAGAGTTAGGCCTCTTTTCATTAATGGGGCTCTATGCATTGGTGAAGCAGGTTTATATTGGACGCATACTAGAAATCCTCTAGAATATAATTCCACATCTTGGGACATATGTGGCCAGTAAGCATAATCTTTTAGTATTTCTATTGTCTTTTTGTGAACCTCTATGGCCTGCAGTTATGGCATCATGTGCATGGTGTAGCATTAGCCCTCTGAATAAAAGGGGTACCACCCACTGTATTTGTCCTGTTATGGACTCTTTAATCATGAGTCCATCCTGTAATCTAATTCGTGTTTTGTTCTTTAATAGCACCCTCAACTCTTCTTTTCCCATACAATCATTTTCTGTTAAAGGATTTTGTTCGGGATCTATCAAATGATTATAATAGATTCCCAAAATTTGATCATTCTTTTGTGCCTCAATCAAATCTTGGTCTGGCGTGTCATGACTCCACTGTACCACTGGTTGATCTACCTCCTTTGGTGCTTTAGAACGTGTTACTGCATCAATTTGTAATTCACCCATTAAATAATCAATGGGTAGCAATTCTCCCATCACAGCCCCAATCTTAGCCAGGTGGTCTGCCTTATCATTTCCCTCCTTATCCTCTCCTGGTGTTTTTAAATTCCCATGAATTTTTCTCCAGTATATTGTTAAATTATTCTCTGACACCAATTTGTCTATGGCTTGTATCATTTTTCCATGTTTAAGTGGCTTTTTGTTGTATGTAACCATGCCTCTTGCTTTCCAACCAGGCAAATACTCCACAAAGCTATTCCGTGCATAGTCAGAATCAGTCACCAGGACAATTTCACTGAACTTTTTATCAACAGGCCTAATCACAGAAGCAATGTCAAGTTGACCCAGCATGCATGGCAGGTTCTCTTTTGTGTGTGACATGTCTGCTTGATGTGTTTGGTGTCTGCGTGATGTCTGTGTGTGTGTGTGTGTGTGTGTTTGTGTGTGTGTTGTGTGTGTACTTTTCAGATGATGACGCAATGGAGCCAAAGGATGGTGTTGTCATGCCAGGCACAGTGTTGTTTCACTACAGCAACCCGGCACAAGTGGGGGTTATGGGGTGGCAGGCCACAAAAACCCACATGTGCTACAGTCCATCTTGTCTCTGGCTGGCAATGAATCCAGCCCTGATGAACACTCTGACGTCCATGTCGAGGTGGATGTTCATCAGGTCCATATGTCAGGGGTGAGTGATTCTGATGTGGGCACTCCTCTGTCTGCGACACCTGCACTGAGGGGTCAGACAGTGTTAGAATCTCCGCCTTTGGTGGATCGGGACACAGGGTCACCCTCCACACCAGTCACTGATGTGCCTGGGACATCACGTCGACGGGGGAATGTAGTCGTGCAGCCGCGGGCGGTGCCAACACAACCAGGACACCCGGTCCTTGGGTCCTGCAGAGGTCAATCCCAGCAATGCGGTCACCACGTGCAACCGCAGTATATTGAGTGGGAGCAAGACTTGACTGTCGATTCTGAATGCCAGTGGGCAGCAATGGAGAACATCGCTGTGAGCATGGAGCGTGTGGCCCAATCCGTGCTCCCCCCTGCTACGCAGGTACTTCTCCAGCAGCAGGCAGCACGGTCCATGGCCCGCTCGCTCAGGCTGGGCATGGCGGCCTCAGACAGGGCACGCCAGGCTGAAATGTTGTCTCTGCATGAAGCAATTGCTGCTCACGCAGAGGCACACATGGAGGCCCTGAGGCGAGCATATGCTACTCTCAGACCCACTCTGGGTGTCCTTCTGATGTCCCAGAGGGAGCAGTTAGAGGAGAGGTTTGCAAAGCTTGAGTGTACCATCTCAGCTGAGCTACATGCTTGCAGGGAGGAGCATCAGTTGTCCAGCTAGGCCTTGCAGGAGGAACTCCGTGTTACACATGCTACCTTGCAAGAGGAAGCACGTGTATCACGGGAGGTTCTGCATGCAGACCGACGTGTCATTGCCACACAGAACAAGGCTCACCCGTCCAACAGACTTGCTGCCGACAAGGGGCAAGCTGCGGCTAGGCGTGGTCAGGCTCCTGCGTCACATCCTCCTTTCCAGGAAGACCAGACTCGGACGACAATGTATCTCCCACATAGGCCGGGCTGTGCACCTCCCCCCTCCTGGGTGCCTTCCCCCCGGGTCGTATGTGGCCATTTTTGATTTTTCTTTTAGTTTAGTTAGTTAAGTTTCAATTTGATAGTTAGTGTAATTAGTTAATATAGGTTAAAATTGCTTGTATATTGTGCTTTCATGTGATGGTGTGGTGCTTTGTGGCTTTTGCGGTTTGGGGTCCTGACTCACATATGCCACTCCTGCTTCCCTTATCCATGGGCTCGCAAGGATGGTTCGGTCGTCATGAAATGCCTGAAGAGACACGCACAGGTGATTTTAAAGCATTAATCATGTGTTTCATTTCCTTTCTGCAGGGGGATGAGCCTCTATATCACCTTTGCCAGCAGACATGGCCCATTGGACGTCTGAAAGCTGGACACGTTTAGTGGTGCCGACATGCGCATGTGTGCGCAAGCAGAGGCACAGGGATTGCACTCATACATCCAAAAAAAGCTGACGTGTTTCAAGGGACTCCAGCAAGGTGAGGAGCACAGGGCGGCCACACTGCAGCCAACCTTCCACCAGGCCAGTTGCACATGCATGCTTAGTAGCAGCACTGATGGTGTGCTTGGACAAATATTGGTGTTGAAGCGCACAATACAGTTCAGATGCGTTGGTGGACTTATGGCTAGTTGATGGGAAGGTTGTCTGGGGCACCTGCAGGGGCACTGGCACATACCCTCCGGTCGACCATGGTCCATTGAGGCAGTTGTATTTTCCATGTAGCGTTCCAAGACATGGAAAGAAGCAGCTCACAGGGACAGACAGCGGGGAACAGACTTGTGTGCAGTGCATTTCATTTCCATGTAGAATTTGACACATGCACTACCTACTTTATTTCGGTTATGGTGGAACACGACTTGTTCTGAAGTTGTACCTTGCTATATGCGTCTGGCTGCTTACCCAGGGAACATTGCATGTTGTGTGAATCATGACACATTGGTCTTCCATTTGCCACGCACCCACCGGCGCCTGACTTTCTGCATTGACTGTGTATGAACCATCACAGGGGAAATGTTACGTACGGGTACAAAGCACCACACCAGATTGTTTGTTTGTAGAGTAGTTTGGTACTTTGGGGCATATATGGTGGTGTGTCTGTGTGTTATGGGCATGCACAGATTAGTAACTGTGGCTCTCTTTGCAGCATTGAACTGCTCCTGTTACCGGACCTGAGAGTGCGCAGGCAGGAGGCCAGCACTCACCCCAGAGATAAGTTTCTTTTTGACTTCCATTTGAGTAATTTGGTACTATGTGCATGTTGAACAAGTTTGGTCTAATTGTGTATGTGTTAATGTGAGTAGTACAGTTTTGTGCATTCTCTACTTTCCCGTGTCAATCCTACTCCCCCTCCTGCCCCTCATTCCGGTTATCCAGTATACCAATGCCTGTCCCGACTGCATATCCCTGACCCTCCTTCCCCACCAGGGTCTCAGAGGCCTGTGTGAGTTTGACCTTGCAGGCACCCAGACCACGGTGGAGGTGGTTGGTTCATGCCACTCCTGCGCCTGTACACGGGAGCTGTGACAGTACACATCAGTTTGTTGTGCATCATTCTATGTTATGTACCACACATGGTACACATCCTGTTATGACATTGTTTTACTGTGCTACCTTGGTTGTTACATCATTGTGGTAGTACTTGGGCTTTGTGACGTACTACTACTTCAAGTCATCTACTGGAGGCTCTTCTGGTTTGTTTTGCTGCCTGCAGGGTTTTTGGCTTCTGTGTTGGCCTGCTTTGAGTTCTCTTTGATTTGGTGTTTTTGCAAGTCAAGGTGGCCTCTGAGGGTGCTGGACACTTTTTACACACAAGGTGGAAGATGGTGACAAAGGGAAGGGTGATCCTGTGGCCAGGTGAACTTCAAGGATGAAGGCTGCATCACCCCGGCGCAGTTGTTCAGTGGGTCATGGTGATTTGCGAGGGAGGGGGGTATTTTGTTGTTGACATTTGCCTTGCCCTACAGTGTGATTGGCACCCTGACATTGTAATTGTGGTATCCTATGTACTTGATGTATTCTGCTGATCAACGCCTGTTCATGTGTTGTGTTTACCTTTCAGGTGTGAGGGGATAGTTGTGGTTTGACATGCTGGGGTGTACACATGGTCAATGTTCACATGTGATGTGTAGCGGACACTGATGGCCACTTGATTGCACATGCATGTATTGAGTGGATGTCCCTACTGACACACACTCGCACTATGATCCACAACATGTACAACCACCCTTCAATGTCCACATGTACACTCTGTTTGCCTTCTGGGGCCCACTGTGTACCTGCAGCACATAATCTATGACCATTTGTGGATCCTGTACATGCGTAATTTGCTTTTTGATGTAGTTTGTCGTTTTGATGTGATGCTCAGGGTGTGCGTCACACACAATGGCTGGTCACTATGCTGTGTGCATGTAAACGGGCATTCATTGTTATGTTACAACTGCAACCGTTGGAATGCATTTGGGTATGACTTATTTTGGGTGGGAGGTTGTTGTTCAGTCCATGTCAGGCATCATTGTCTGATGCCACTTTACATTTTTCACATGTCAATGTGTACCTTATTGGTCCTGTGTTGGTGTTTTGCTATTGCTTGCCATGTCATGTTGTGGTTTGGGAGGGTTTGGGTGACATACCAGTGATAGTCATGGCCTGTTTTGCAGGTCTGTGTGATTCACACCGTGCATGTGTGCCTTTTGGTCACACAGGATTGCTTATGTTTAAGTAGCTATGGACTCACACAATGTGGCACTTCCATGGCAAAATTCCCCGGGCGGTTGTGACAGTTGACTGTCTCTTTGTCATCATCGATTGTCACCTGGTTTGTGCCAGGTCTGTGTGCACTCCGCAGGGGTGAGAGTTTAGGTGAAAAATGAGGCCACAAGCTGGGTCCGGGTAGCCTTGCCACGTGTCCTATCCCCTCCCATGGGCAGCGCCTTTGCCTGTGGTTGGGGATGTTGGGGCACCACCATGTCCACCGGTACGCCCTGCCATGTTGCAACAATGTGCAGGACACATGATGCCACAATGATCCTGCACACTACTGGGGGTGCATAGAGTAGCTGCCCACCAGGGCGGTCAAGGGAGCGGAAGCGTGACTTGAGCACTCCGAATGTGCGCTCTACTAAGGCCCTGGTTGCAATATGGGCCGCGTTGTATCTTACCTGGGGTGGTGTGGTGGGGTTCCGGATTGGAGTCATCATGTGGTTGCTCAGAGGGTAGGCACTGTCCCCTGGAGAGGTGATAATGGTTGTGATTATTGGGGTTTGTGTATTTGTGTGTGTGTGTGACATGCATGCATGTGCACAGGCATTTGTACTCACCTAGGAGCCATGTGTCACCATGCTGCTCAGCTTCCAGGGCCCGGCTCAGGGCGGACATTCTGTATATGAAACTGTCATGGGTGGAGCCAGGGTAGTTTGCATAGATAGAGGTGATGATTCCCTTTGCATCGCATACCACCTGTACGTTGATGGAATGCCAGTGCTTGCGGTTTTGGTAGATGTGCTCAGTGGCCCTAGGTGGACTTAGGGCCATATGGGTGCAATCTATGGCACCAAGCACTTTGGGGAAGTGTGCCACCCTGTAAACGTCCTGGGCAACGGCCTGCCTTTCTGCGGGTGTTCTGGGCATGTATATGTGCCTGCGGACTGAGGGTGCGCTGTCATGATTGTCAACACCTGGTGTAGGCAGCGTGACTGCGTGGCCTGTGAGACCTCCCCCACTATGGCAGTAGTCTGCTGAAATGACCCAGTGGCTAAAAAATGCAGGACATTGAGCACCTTCTCCAAGGGGCTCACTGCTTGGGAGCACAGGGTGGGGGATGTAAGGTCATCTTCCCACTCCCTGACCAGGTCTAAGATGATACGAGGTGGAAACCTATACCTAACATAGACCTGGTCGTCAGGCATCCCAAAAAGGCTTGTCTGGGGTGAAAAATGCGGGCCCTGGCTATGTTCCTCCTCCTGCGGTGTCCCACGATCAGTGCTGCGACAAATGGGGCATTCACCGTAGCTGTATATACGTGTTTGTTGTTTGTGCACACTTTTATACTGTGCGCGTGGACGCTTCCGCCTGCCTTCGTGTGGCGGACGCGTTGACGCCTATGCGCGTCTTTTGCCTTGCGGGGGATTCCCGTATTCGAATCCATTAATAGGGGTTGTTCGTGTGCGTGTGGGCGTTCTGTGTAGTTCCCTGCAGTACTTCCCTAGTTACGTCTTCTTTTTCACGCGTTGTTCCCCATTCCGCGTGTTACTCCCTGTGTCCCGCCCCCTTTTTGGTGTGTGCGCGGACATTGTGCGCTTTCCCTGTGCGCATCACGCACAGCGTTCAGGATGTTGCAATGACGTGTGCGCCTGTGTGCGTCAGGCACCGGTTTGGCGCACATTTCGGGAAAAACACGCGCAGGTATTTCCATGAATCGCACGTGCGCTTCATTTTTCACGCTGGCGCCTGCTTGCGGCAGCTTGCACCACTTTTTGCGGCGCACGTTTGTTCCATGAATCGGCCCCTTAGTGATGTAATGTCAAGTGAAGTTCCAATTATGTTCCCAGAGAAGTGTGGTGAAGCTAACAAGGTTTCTCTGGATCTTTTCACACTACTGAGCAAGGGCCAAGTCCTAACATTTAAAGTGGGGGGACGCATTAACATACCAATTAAATGTGGTGTCACCAGAAATTAGCATATCATGTCCCCTCTGAAAAAAGTGGGGGAACTTCGTCCACCTGCTTGTATCCTCGACTTGAGCTCTGCTACTCAGCAGATTTTCACAATCTTCCACCTAATATGGCAATAATGGGGAATTGGTATTTTTCACCAACTCGTTGAATTTCGTGATTATTTATAATATGTCCAAATTCGTACCAGAATAACCATAGATAAAAGGCCAAACTCCTACCTTATAATACAAACAGGCACACAGTTTGGAAATCCCAAAACTTTTGCCAGATGTACCCCTCAAGTTTCTACCATTGAGAGTCCTTATCAATAAAGCGAATTTCCATGTTGTAGAGTAAGGCATGTATACTACTTAATCAAAGGCAGATGGGAATATCTGCCAACGCTCCCATTCAGCTTTTGCATTTGGGCTACATACACAGTATTATTTATCTGTAATTTATCGAAGTGCAGGCTGTGGTCGATTATAGATAGTGTAGCCCAAATAAGTATACTGGTTAATAGTTTCCATTGATTATCCAGCAGAAACTATGATTATGTCTTTTACTGGAGTACAACATTATTTTTGACTTTTTGGGATTAATAGACAGATCCAAATTCTGCATGTGCGAGTAAAGGGCATCAAGACTATGCTGTAATCCTATAGGAGTCTGATTCATAATAACCAGATCAATCATATAGGCAAGAAATTGCACACTTAGGGCCTCATCATAAGTTGGGCAGAGCAGTAAAAATTAAGCAGTAACGTTATTACCGCCGCATTAATGCTCCGCCCAACTGTGACTTAGGCGGAAAGTTGACCAGTATTGAGCTTGTGGTTATTCTTTCGTGTTTCTGGCTATTTGTACCTCTATTACAGCGGCATAAATTGTACTGTGGTAATAGTGCTCAGCATGCCCCATAGATTCCTATGAACTCTTAAAAAAATGGGTACTTACAGCCTTACCTCAACTCGGGATCTGGCGCTAATAGCACTGGACCACGTTGCAGTAACGCGTTTTGCGTTGACTGTATCCTGGCGGTAAATCCAAGCTTTTGTATTAGGCCTTTCGTGTACCCAAACATGGTGGGTAAGCTCTCACCATTTTAAGGTGCACATCTAGGTCTGCCAAATACATATTAAAGAGTGCCATGGTGAGGATATACACCTGTTGGAGTCCCCTATAAGTATTCACAGGGCCCGGCATGTGTTCCTCACCATCCAGCCACACAATAAAAACAGTGGCTGAATGAATGGAGACCAAGATTTCCAATATGTGGTTCGGGATCTTCCAATTCAGTTTTTCCCATGATAAGTTTCTGTTCAGTCTGTCAAAGGCTGACTTAAGATCTATACATGCTAGACAAAGCAATCTCTCATCTGCCCGATAGAACTTCAACACAAGTGATAACAGAAATTCTACGAGTTGGATACCCAGGCCCTGTCAAAGGCCTGCCTGATTAACATCGACCGTGGCTGTCTTAATAGACCAGTCATTCAGGGATCTCAGCAAAATAGCTGAACACATTGTGCTTGCCAAGTCCAATAATGCAATAGGGTGGTAATTGGTGGGAGACAACCTATTCCCCTTCTTAAGAATAGGAATGAAGGTAAAAGTCTTCCAAGAAGGGGGTATGATCTTAGATTTCATAATATTTACAAAGAGCATCAATGAAATGTCTGCCACAAAACACAATTACCCTTAAGGACTATGGGCCTCATCACGAGTTGGGCGGTATCACTTAAATGCAGAGCAATGGTAATACTGCCGAATTTAAGGGCTGGCCTGATCACGAGTTGGGCACTAAATGGGCTGTGTCACCTCCAGCTTTTTTCTGAATGTAGGACTGCAGCTCCCTGTTTTCGGCACAATTACTGCCAGCTGTATTAGCGTGCAGTATTTATGCTGAATATACCCAATTGGGTCCACTGGACCGTTGGGGAATGGGGATTTACTGTTAACGCCAAACCAGTGATCCGGCGCTAATAGTGCCAGACCGGTTGGCGCTAATGCAAATACAGTTGGGGGTATTACCGCTGGGATACTGCCCAACTCGTGATGAGGCCCAAAATATGACAGGCCATCAGGACTAGGTACTCTAGATGGATTCACCTTCTTATCAGGAGCTCAACATCCTCACCAGAGCATAATTTGTAAAAAATTAAGTGCCATGGCTCAAACATTTTGTAACACGCACATGACACGTCAGGATGGGTAGATACCTGGCCCTTGTTGCCCCCACACAGGGCTTCCCTCCTTACTGTCAAAATATATTGTGCTAAAGCTGCAACCCCCACTGGCTTTTTGTGGTTGCCGATGTACTCGGTGACTACAGCAGATGTGTGATTTACAAATACCAATCAACAACATACACATAAAATAACATACTCATTGTATCTTGAAATGAGACAAATGTTTATATATGTTTTTAAACAAATGTATCATTTACATTTTGCTCCGATTCAATAGGTGGTTATTATGTGAATAACAGTTACAATAATAAAGTTGCCAGACCGCTACATCATAATCAAACTGAGTTTACGACAATAAGTGTCAGGGCTCAGAAATAAGTGCCAGGGCTGAGCACAAATTAAGCACTGTTAATGCCTATATGCAGGTCTTAAGGTGCAAAGTTTAAGGAGGGATTATTTAAATTAAAGCCCTACTTCTTACTATTTAAGGTTGCAAAAGGATTCGTGCAGGTTAATTTTGCAATGTGGTTACGCTGTTTATACACCTGGTAACCGGGGTCCTCATTTTTCAACTGCCATGATTAATACACTGCATGTTCCCAAAAAAGTAAAACAATCAAATAATGTATAGTAAATATTGTTTTTAAAGTGCACACCCTTTCATGACTTTCAAACTGTCAAGCTCACCCACACGTGTTGCTATATAACGGGAATCACGTTTGCTTACTGAATTTATGAATTATAGATCATTGAGCACATCGCTCTAAATAAGAGTACCATGTGCCCATACATTCATAGTTCAGTTGGAGATTGCAGCATGCTATCCTATACTCATCACTATTCGCATACACATATTAAATTATGTACAGATGAGTATATCACTTGGCATATGCAACATCATCATAATATACCTAACCTACCAAGCTATCATAGTCTCAACTGTGCTCATTTTCTAGGTCCACATGGACATAATAACAACCCACTGATGATACTACAAACACCTGTGACGAATCCCGTGATGTTGTCCTTCCTTCCCTAGTGGGAGAGCATAGACGACCCAAAGGTGATCCATAGTAGAATTACTGTGACTAAGACATGCCTGGAAACACTATTGAGCAGTCTAGTGTTTCCTGGATTCTTACTGGACAATATGTAATATAGTAATTTGTCATTTGTTTATTAATATACTTTCAGCCAAGTCAGCATTGTATATGTATATACAACATTTAATTCCAACATATCATTTCAAATATAAGTTGCACAGCTCACATTATTAAGAAACCTCTCATTCAACAATATTTGCTAGAACATGTTCACAATTATTACAATGCAAACCTTCAACATAAATTAAAGATGAAAACAATTCATCTGATAAAACTGGCTTGAATATTAAAAACATGCCTTGACAATTCTTCTACGATTTCTGTGCTGTGGATAAGAAAATTGCCATTCAAATATATACGTGTGTCGTCATCCATCAGTTTCTGCCCAAGATATCTGTCTTAGTGCTGTTCCATTTATTATTATATGCTTTGATCAATTTGGCTCTCAGATTGTTAAAGCTTTCCCAATCAACCAATAGATGCCCGGCAGATTCAATTAAATGATTACCACATGGACAGCATATGCAATCTGATCTACTTATATGTAGACGGGCTCCCATAATTTCCAACACTGGACATGTATTAAATTTGATCAATAGATAGCTTCTCACTAGCCAGCTAGTCGGAAACACTAATATGTATTTAGGTATGGAAGCACGATGCATAACCACTATTTCCATTTGTCGATAGTTTGACAAGGTCTGCTTCGTTGCTATAGGCGGCTATTTTCTGTTTAACCCCTCAGTTGCATGTCATTAAGTTATTTGTGTTATTGACTCACATAAATCAAGTTAACCAAGTCATCAATTCATATGGCTTCTCCTAATATTGGCCATTATTCCCAAGTGATCATAAGCTTCAACAGATGTGTATGCTTTTAAATAGCTCGCTATGATGGTTTTATTGTCTAACGGGGATAGATGTTCATACCATAAGTATACTCTGGATATCTAGACTGCTATAATACCTTTTATTTGGAACTTGAGCCAGAGGTATTCAATTGGTAAATCCGGTATAATTCTTAACATCTTTGATTAAAAACAATCCATAGCAGTAAGACAGTGTTAAGTGAAATCACTCTTTGTCGGCCTACAAAAGCACTCAGTGCATATACAATATTCATGCATTTGGTTTTGGTCTCATTCCAATGATGTTTCCACTCTAGGGTATCATCTACAGTTACACCCAGATAGTTATATTGTTTTACATATTCCAAGGGTAATGAGTCATTTAGGACCTGTACAAGATGTGTTCCCACGAAATAACATAATTTCTGACTTGCTAATGTTCACTTTAAGATCATTGTCTACAGCATACCTATGTAGACAATCCAACAAAACTTTGAAGGCCACTCTGAGTTTGATCAAGTAATAACAGATCATCAGCATATCCCAACCAGTTTACTAACTGCTGACCGTTCGTTACAGGGTGTGATCCAGAATCTAAAAACGCCTTTGGGAGGTCTGCTAAGTAGATGTTAAACAGAGTTGCAGCCAGGATTCAGCCCGGTGTTGCCCCGTCCCATAGGAAAGGAATCAGAGAGTTTCCCCTCCACATTCAAGCATATTCTAATACTGGTGTCACGATATAGCAAGATTATCATATTCAAGCGTCCTGCAGGGATCCCCCATGCCATTAGCTTACACTATAACCCGTTGTGCATCACTGTGTCAAAGGCTGCGCTAATGATCACTTTCACATATTCGACTGCAGACACTAATATCATCAAATTCTGTATGGTATTTGAGTTTTGTCTAAAACCAATGTGATTAGGCAGCATGATCTTACAGGTTGCAATCCATTCAGTGAGTTTGAGTAAGAGAACTTTGGCTAAAAGATTGGATTAGATGTCTAACATAGCCAACATCCTGTAACAGGCAGGGTTGGTCCAACTTCCCTTCTTATAGACAGGTAAGATGTGACTGGCCATCCATGAAGGGGGCAAGCGGCCACACCTCCCTATCTCCACAAAAAGGAGATGCAATGCCTGGGCCCACAGTGCCTGGGCCCACAAATCCAGAGATTAATTTTATTAGGATGTTACAGATTCCATCTGGGCCCGAGGCATGGGATGTCTTTATTTTGTTGATAAGTGCTATGGTATCTACCACAGTGGCTTTAAATTCCCACACTTGAGTAGGTATTGCTATTACAACATCAGGGGGGGGGGGGGATATCCCGCTATTCAAGGTTGTGGTGATATGTTTGGCCCAATTGTTTTATGCAACCCTTTGTATTGGTAGTGCATGTTTAGCGGCCCCTCTAATTACCGCCCAGACCCCATTTGTATTGCCACTACAAGTATGCATTTCCAACTGTTGCCATTTTTCTCTTTTGACAGCAGACGGATATTCAACCATATGTTGTAGGCACCTTTAGCTTTTTTGATGGCAGTTCTTATTTCCCAAACACAATTGTTTTCACTAGCAGTGTACAATATAGTGGAGCTCTGATTCCTTAATAGTTTTTTTGTCTTATGTATCTTACTATCAAAACGACTCTTATTTTTGCTTGTTGAGTTGCATTGCTCATAAGCACTATGAATGACTCTTCGTTTTTTAATTGTTCCTTTAATCTTACTTGTGGGAACACCAGAATCTGCTATAATATCGGATGACATTCTCACCTCAACATTAGCATATTGAGCATGACATTTCGGCAACAGCTCTATCACTACTCGATTTTCTTTTTCAAGGTTATTGGGGTTCCAGTGTATCCGGTTACTATTGTTAATAAAGATGTCACCATTCTCGTCACAGTTTTTACTACAATTCATGGCTGCATCGATTGCGACTGTATCATATAGTGGCATGTGGTCACTTTCCTCTCTATTCACAATTGCCATATCTAGTACTAGCAACATTGCTGAAGAAGCCACATATACATAAGGAGGCTCTTTAACACTTATTCTCATCTATGCTTTAGTGGATTCACCTCTACAATTACCCTTTAGACTAATTAATGAATAGGAATAAAGTAATGATTCCCAGGCCCGACCTTGGTGCTCCACCATCGACAACTTGATAGGAGAGGACACAGGAAATCTATCTGATTCAATGTCACTGTTGTTTATGTTAACATAGAAATCGCCCAGTATCAGGAGCGGCATATTCGGAGAAGAAACGTCAAGTCGTTTTTTAACTGTTTACACATTCCAGGTGGTAACAACCGCTCCAGGTGGATCATATATATTTATAATGTACATCTCTTTTCCGCAATGTTCAATTGAGGCTGCTAGTATCATTGGCGTGGACTCATCTAATTCTTTTAAAACCCACAGTGGACAAGTGGAAATCAAGAGACCACCCTTGGATTTACCAGTGGGGCCTTTTGTGGCTAGTTGATGTATGGTACTACGTCCGTCTAGTCCTATGGGTTCAAGTAGCCATGTTTATTGCAAGGCACCATCCAGAATAGGTTTATATTGGCAAGAAGCCCCTCATTAACAGTGAAGTGTGTATGACCCTCGTGTTCCATGTTCATGCAACACTGGGTCAACAAGATAAGGTTGCAAAGTGGGTCTTAAAAACTGTCGGGAGCGACTGCTAATAGCCCTCACTGCCAGTTTCATGTTTATTACTCTCATTTACTGTATTTGTCTCCAGATGGCTGTCAGTCGTTGCTGTATCGACACTTTGTGCACCAGGACCCCCAAGCGTCCATAGAGCTGGGGATTGCCCAATAGCACTTTAAGATAAGATAGCAGCACCCGTGAGATGGGGGTGCAGATTAATACTCAAACACCAAATCAATAATGACAACTCAACGGTTTGGCAAAGGGAGTCCGTTTAATGACAAGTATAAAAAACATGGAGTCTCATGAATATCAGCGGATGCGTGACCTTCTGTCTCGCTTCACAACTCCCAAGAACTTCATAAAAAAACACATAATTTATACTGAAAACTCGTCATCATTGACGTGTAATGCTTAAAAGTTGGCATGCAATTCTATTGGTTCTGGAAAGGTAACTTTGATATAGGTACTATATCTGTATATGGTAACGGAATAAGGGGATTGGTTAACACTGTCAGGTGGGGCATCTAAGCCCTTCATTCAAAATGGCTACTGTAGACGTCACTAAAAGTATGATGTCACATTGGTTCTACTAACTATAGGACCCTAGATTTCTTGATCCATTATGATTGGGTTGGCACCAACCCCACTCATACTTTTTCACTTTACTTAGCACCACACAGAATGGTCATCCAGGTGCAGGGTGTCCCCTAGCTCCCCCGGCCTTCCTCCAATTATTGTTACAATCAATCATCGCTTTAGTTACCATGTGTCCATTATTTCACTGTGGTTGGCCTCGAGACTGCATCTCCTGTCTGTAAAAGTTCTGATGTCTTCGCTTGGCCCACTGCCATGCGTAGGTGTGAAAGTCTCACTTCTTCTCGCTCGGCTGGTCATGTGATTCAGACACCGTGAATGTGCCTCTTCTTCATGTAATTCGTGTATTTGATTTTCATTTCACCCACCACCCACCACCTGCCTTCAGTTTCTTATCTTGACCTTTCTGATTAGGATATTCTGTTCTTTGCTCCAATTAATTGTAGCTACTGTTCATCTATTTTAGCTGATATGTCCTTGTTTTTTCTAGCACGATTTGCCTCTGCTGAGTTTCATTCTTCCTTTTATTCTCAATTTGTTAAATATGAAGCTCTCCTTGTGTGGCCTTTAGTAACATTTGGTTAATTCTGCTTCTTGTGCAAAGTGGAAGTATACTTATATAACGTGCTTCTTTTGAGATAGATATGTATAGGTGGTGCTTGCCGCACTCTATCTTTCTACTAAGCATAGCAAGCCAGATGATTTACTTAGCTTTCTTGCCGTTCCAAGCATATGTACATGCGTAAACTGGTAGAATATCTTCGTTATGCTTACAGCTTAAGTTTCTTACATTTGACATGGTCCTTTCACTTTAGGTCCACGATGTCCCTTGTCCATGGCGTTTTCATCTCTTTATGTCATTTTCTGGTCGTCATCTCTTCTATATGTGAGTCAGTCCGGGTTCTTGTGTCGTCAACCATTCCTCTTCCAAGACCTTTTTGGTTTCTTCAGGGATTGTACTCAGACGATCTTCATTTCGTTTAATTTGTTGATATGGTTTTCTCAATGGGTCCCTTATTGTCCATGGTTTCTTAAGTATAGGTACTTCAATAGGTGCTGTTCTTCTAATAGGTACTGGACAGAGCCCCGCTGCGGCTTTCTTTTGGTTTATTTTCTCATTGTACGTCACACATTTCCGCGTGAACGATCCTGGTACTTCAAAATGGACGGTTGGAGTGCGGGCTGTACTTGGGATCTCCTCTACAACTTGTTAACTGGCAGTACAATTTTCTGTTTTCTAGATACCAGACCTAGCATTCAACTTGGTGGATTGTCTCTTTTTCTGAGGGTACATAGTCACTACTTCATAACTGAATCCTAATTTTTTTTAAGTTGGACTCATAATCCAAGATATACTCAAGAGTTGTATCAAGTGTAAACCAGATGTTCGAGGTATAGGATATAGGCGAGTGTTCCAGCCCGTTGAGTATTTTAATGACCTCAGAGAAGATTGCATGAAGAGGAACTAACGGAATGGAAGAGGCAAAAAATATAAGCTTTGTTCAAAGGGTGGATATAGTCCAAGTTAGACAAAGGGAGAATTTGCAGTGCTTGAATTTCTGCCACATCAGTCTCATGGTCACTGTGTACAGCGTTACAGGTTTTACTAACAAGGGGTTTTGCTGTAGCTAGATGTTTTTTAATGGCCCTTACTGACTGGGATGTAGAAGACAATGGGTGGTTCTGGGGTCTCATTTTTATTTGCTGGCACATATTGACCCACAGATAAACATTCAATATCTTCCAATATCTCTCCAGTATGTTTATTAACATCTCTTTTGTTTTTATGTTTGGACGATTTATTTTGCTGTTTAGAAAATTGCAGCTTCGATTGTTTCATCTTTGCCAGATGCGTGTTTATTCCTTTTACCAAGTTATCATACTCAGCATTCGGTGTGATACAAGTTGCTTCAGCCTCTGCTAAAATGCATGGATTCTTTTGTCTGGTTCTATTATTGCTATACATGCATGTTTCTGCTATTGGGTTCTTTTTTCAAGCTCTTTGGCATTTCTTCCCCACAGTATTAGATGGAATAATACCAGTGGGATCATGCACATTATGTGGGCACATACTAGCTTCTGTCTCTTTCGGGATGACAACAGCATCAGTGTTTACCCCCTACTCTTTAAAGGTGTTCACCCTCTATTAATGCTTTTGTGTAATAATATAGACTGGCTATCGATCTTGTTTTCCAAATGTATACATCGTTCTACTACTGTAGACAACAGATTTTCAACAATACTAAAAATTGTAGGAGATGACAAGCTGATATTCAGTTAGCTTTCAAGATCTTGATTTACTATCACTGCAGTCTCCTGTGTTTCATGCATTAGAGTTTAGCTGTTAGGAGACATATTAGACTCACGCAGCAGTGTGGCATCAATAATTGCATTATTAATCTGGCTCACTACCTGTATGTTATGTTATGTTATGTTATGTTACTTTGCATTTATATAGCGCCTTATGTACCATTGGTATGGTCTGAAGGCGATGGTAGATTGAACGCCCTCGGGAACCGAAGTTCAAGTCAGTAGAGAGAGTAAAGAGAGTCAAAAGGTGCTTGTGAGCACTTGATATGTGTGCAGCTGGTGCGGCATTCGTGTGATAGCTGCTTCTTAGCGGTAGGTGTGGTGGTTGAGAGATCAAGAGTATGTGTTAGTTCTGGCAGGTTTTTATCCAGACCGATTCTGGCTGCGTTAGGCCTGAGGAGAACGCCTAGGCTGGAGAGTGGGTAACCCGCAGTGATTTAGTTCGAGTGATGGGGAGTATGAGGCAGATGATGGGTATGGGAACAGCTATACCGAATGGTGTCATAGTATTGCTGTGTTCTAGTTGAGCGGTAATGTAAAGAAGAGAGTAAGCGTGGAGATGTCATATGGTGGTTTACCTTAGGTGTTTCACCCCATTCCAACTACATTTTTCATTTGATCGATCCACTTCATCAGTTCTATCCACATACTTCAATCGTTCTATTCAATATATTTGACCCATTTTGTTGACACTTCACCCGTTCCTTCCTCATACTTTACCCGTCTCATCTATATACGTCACCCGTTCTTCCAGATCCGTTCTCCGTTCCTGCCACCCACTACTCTTGTTTCATCTCTTTACTACATCCGTTCCTTCCAACCACTTCACCCGTTCATCCACATACATCACCCGTTTGCTCCACGCTCGACACCCGCTCTGCACTGTACACCTGCTCTGTGCTCTACACCCGCTCCACACTCAACACCCGCTCCGCACTCAACACCCGCTCCTCGCTTCGCTTTCTACACCTGCTTCGCACTTTAAACCCACTCCGCACACTACACCCGCTCCGCACTCTAAATCCGCTCCGTACCCACATCATACTCTACATCCGCTCAACACCCTACATTGGCTAATCACCACCGCACACTACATCCAATCGTTACCCTACGTCTGTTCAAGAACATCACACTCTACATCCTCTCAACACCCTAAATCTGTTTGATACCCTACATCCGCTCCGCTCTATTAACCACTCATACCACCTACATTCGCAACACAACCTACATCTGCACCATGCTCTTATCTGTTCCGCGCTCTCATCCACTCCAAGCCCTCATTCATTATATGCTCTCATCCGCTCTACGCACTTGTATAGTGGATCTATGGACTCTGCAATGTATATTTTGCCTAGATCACCTTCATATATTGTAGATTCTAAAGCATCATTAATTCGACCATCTATATGTGTTGCATTAGAGGATAGCTGGATGTCATCATGTATCACATGTATCACATTTACTGCAGTTTGGACGTTTACAACTGGCATTCCCTCTGTTAATAAGGCACTAGTGTCTGCATTATGTATCACTACTTGCACGTTCAACATGTTAATAGGTGTGGTTGACATTATGCGATTATCTGTCTGACTTTCCATGAGTACTGTGTCATTTAGATACAATGGTATCAAGTGTGTACTTAGATCATTATCACACTTAACTACATTGTTGGTTGTGGTGTGAATACTCTGGAGTAATGTGCTTGTCTCACTAGTTAAGTGAGTTGATATGTGATTCATTCTCGCATTCACACTGTTAGTGACAGGCAAAGTCACTTTAGCATTCAGCAGCATGGATTCATGCAGGGCTGTGTCGGGGCAAATTACTTGAGTCAAGAGCTTGGTTCCCACACACCCTAGCATGATATTCACATCAGCAACTATTTCCTCAATTGCATCATTTACCTCAATTGAGCTCAGGGTGGTACGTTTAGGAAAGATGGTAGTCAGTTTCTTGGATTGAGTTACATTTTGAGTCTTGGGTATTATTTTAGGAGTACACGTTCTACGTTGCCTTTGGAGATGACTACGGTTGTTAGGAATTCTAGATAGCTCAGAGGGGGAGCGTGGATGAGTGGGTTCCATCGCAGGAGGCACACCCATTAAAACACTTCTGCCTACCCTGTACAACTAGTAGAAGTTGATCAGACCACTACTGTTAACTGTGAGGGGCAACAGGGAGGAGCAGGAGCAGGGAAAGGAGGGGGGGGGGGGGGTGAAATGTGTACAGTTAACCGTGGTCACAGGAGATTGAACTAGGCCAGGTCTGGCCAGAAATGGGTGCTATACTTCTAATTAACGGGAGCTGCTGAGCGCGAGGAGCATGCAGATGAGCTTAAGGTAGCAATTCCCACACACCTGCTCGCAGAGCAGAGAACAGCTAATAGCACTTTCAAAACAGCACTTCTGAACATGTGCCGGTGCAAATGTGTGCGGGTCTGTGCTTATGTAGGTGGTGCTGGGTAGAGGGGAGGGGCAAGGAAACTGGTCTAAAAGTAAAACATATGATATACTATCAATGTGTTAATGAATAAGATGAATGAGCTCCTTATTAGCTGCAAATAAGTCCATGTTAGTCCAATACAAGGTCCATACCACTTTAGTATCAGCAGGACAGCACAGGCATCTGCGGGAGCTAGGCAGCTAACCACTTTCAAAACAGCACTTCCTAAAACACACAAGCGCAAATGCATGCAGGTCTGTGCTTATATAGGTGGTGCTGGGTAGAGGGTGAGGAGCCAAACAGTTTTCTTTTCTATTTTGCACGAAGCTGGTAACTTTAGTATCAGCAGACCAGCACAGGCATCCAGGGCAAAAAGGCAGCTAACAACACTTCAAAACTGCACTTCCGAAAATGGTCCAATATGTAAGCAAATGGAACATACACAATAAGAAGGACTGGGCAAGACTGTAGGGAGAGGAGACGTTTAGCACAGCTCTGAATCTTAGCTAGAACTCCACATTTCAACAAGGACCAAAGATTGATCCCAGTAGTGAGTAACAGCGTGAAAGTCATGTGGGAGACTCAGGCAGAATCTAGTAGATGTCAATGTTGGAAATGCACAGAACACATGCCAACAATATGATGGTTTTGAATTTGGCATTGCATAATATGATGTTATCACTTTGTACCATTGTACCACAGTTGTGGGCTGAGTTGCACTGAACAAACATGAGACTAACATACGCTAACCAGTAAGATCCCCTATTAATATTCAGAGCAAGGCACTTCATGACTTTTATATAAACCTGGTGCAGATTGATAAACTGAATGTGCAAGGCATTTGGGCTGTGCAAGGTTAGCTTGGAAATGCAATAAATAAAACATGCAGAATCAAGACTGCGCTGTGTTTGATGTGGCAAGTCAGAATTGTGGAATGTGAAATCCGTTTTGCTCCAAACTAGTTTATTGTTTGATAGACTTTCAGAGCAGGAAACAGCACAGAGATGTAGCTATTGTCATCTGTTGCTGCAGTCTGGACCACGGTCAAAGGTGGCAGGCAGAACACGTGTTTTTTCAAAACTTACAAAGGGAGGTGGTTTTTGATGAACACATGATGTCACTATCAGAGACAGGCTGTGCTTACATTTTCTTTAAGGGAACATACATCAGGGGGCAGATTTCCATGGTTGGTTTAAAAGGATTGTGCAGTGATGTCAAAGTGGCTGTTCTTCCTGGGCTGTCGTTTGGAGTGGGGGCGCTTACCGATGGTGTGTGGGCTGATCTGTCCTAAGCACGAAGGGGAGAAGGCAGAGAAAGGAAGATCCAGTGTAAGCGCTGTCCAGAGGGCTGCCGTGGGGGTGTTTCACAACAGTTGATCTGAGGGAGAATCCCAACCTTGCCTTTTCCGGGCACACTTTGAACCAGACATCCTCTAGGTGAGCATGGAAAGTATAATAAAGGTGTGTGTAGCTTTAAAATCACAAATGTAGATATCGATTTTACATAGGTTCCTACATATCAGGCATCCCAAAGTCTGTTTGTTCCACATTCTGCTGAAGTGAAGTGCATTTACCAATGTGAAATTGGTTGCCAAGAACGAATTATTGCAAAGCATAGAAGTTACCACTCTCCGGGCCATGGTTGTTGCATAGTGTTATCTGCCAAGCCAGAGGTGGGAGAGAGAGCACAGTTTTTTTTTTGGCATTTTATATAGGACTAGACATCCTCAGGCATCTGAGCGCTGAATACCCATGGTGTGTAGTGCTCATTTATTGACCTCAGAAGGATGAGTTTAGCAGCGCCGGGTTTAGAACCTGTGTCACCGGGCTCTGCACGGATGTCAAAGCAATTGCTCTACACGCTGTGCTATCGGGCCAGTAATCCTTTGAACTTCTATAGGGATCATCACCTGGAGTGAGAAAGAGCAAAACGTGCTAAATATTGCTGCTGAAATTGTAACCACATTGTATTATTTTAACAGATTGTGAAGTCAGCATGGGCAAGTGAAAAAAGGCATATATCTCTTCTGTGCATTACATGTTTATTCTGTTTCATTCATGAGGCTCAATTACGTATAAAGTGCTCGCAAAAGAAACAAGTTAGCTATGGTATTGATTTATGTGCTCTGGTTTCTTGTGTTATCGTACAGAGGTGAAGTAAGTGGTAACTGCATTTTACCGTAGGTTTGTTGGCAGTAGGTTCTGGTAGTATTTTTGGTGGTATTTTTGTAGCATAGAGTTGAGTCTAGAATATATGGAACTGCCTGGTGATTGTTTCTATACCAGGGTCACTAATGGTAAGACAAGACTGGACTTAGTACACTTAACCAAATGGTGTCTTCCCCTTGCAGTATTGTATTTGCAATACCATATGATGCCCTGTTGGCAGTATCTCAGAATACATGTACCATCTAAACCAAATAAGAAGAAATTATGGTTGTGATTAGAGGCGCTCTTTTGGAAGAAGGTCATGAGTGTTCCACAAACTTCACCCATGTCCATTCTGAGAAGAGAAATCGGTATACCCTCCTTAAAAGCATCTGTGGAGTGGAAACAACTCTCACTATATGAGAAATGTGTAGGAGTTGCAAGACCACAAACCTTTGAAATCATTAATAAGGAGATGGGTCAATGTTCAAACATACCCCTAAACATTTGGGTGAGCGCAATTGACCTAAAATTAACCCAGCTCCTAACAAACCCAGGTAGAGTAAAAAAGAAATTATACAACCTGGACTGGATAACAACTTTGGACTAAGCCTTTACCTATAAATTGCACCATCAGTTGGACCACAAGGTAAGAAAATTGGGCCTTCTTCCTAAATACCTCAGACAATTTCACAACACCCATTTCAGAAGCCAGTTCATGCGGATAAGACTAAACCTGCTCCCGATGAATGACGTATGAGCTGCAAGATCTTGGCAAGATGGAAAAACTACAAGTCAGTGTCGGTACTGCCAGGAAACGGACAAAGTAGAGTCTTTAAAACATCTTCTGCTCTTTTGTCCTGGGCTCACTGAGTTAAGAACATCATACTTTGGCGCCTTGATTAGGTTTGCTCCCTCCCTATCTCCGAAGGACTGGTGGATTGTCCTAACAGATGGAGGAAAGGTTGCTTGAGTCCTCTCTGTTGTGAACTTTATGAACAATGTCTTAGAAATGGACCACATGAAGGGAACCCCTCCAGAGCTGAAAGGGGTTGCAGATTGAAAGATATTCACAACAGGATTGAATTAAAATCAAGGGAAGCCTGGCTTTCTCGTTTTGGTCCTGGCAGACGGAAATTCAAACATTAACGAATGGAAGCGACATGTGAGGTATATCTTTGTAAAAGTGTTATATTAAACTCACACAATAAAAAAAAATAAGAAAATTCATTCAGAGCCTTTTAGAAGAACACAATTTACAGTGACCATCTTTGCTTTGCATTTTACCACATGTGATACAGTGAAATACAACATGCAGTAAAATGCAATTACCACTTAGTTCACCCCTTTATAATAAAACAACAAACTAGAGCGCATAAATAAATACCAGAGCTAACTTGTTTCTTTTGCAAGCACATTACAAGTAATTCAGCCTCATGAATAAAACAGAATACACATGTAATACCTCCCTGCTAGAGACCTTTGGTCTTCTAGCTCCAACTCCCTGCAGTTTAGACTCTTCTTCAAGCAGAGAGTGCGGGGTAGATCTATCTCATCTGCAGGTGCCTCCCACTGGAATGGCCTCCCTGCCCCTCTCAGACTTGAGCCGGATCTCCTTAAGTACCGGATGCTTTTCAAGACAGTCCTTTTCTCCTCCTCCTTCCAGCTCCCCCTGCCCTCCTAATGTTCCCCTCTGCCTCCTGATTGACTGCCTGCTTCCTTCAGATTCTTACAGGGCACCAGAACCTCCCCTACCAGTCTACCCCTGCCCTTGGTCCCCTCAGATCCACTCACCCCCCCAAACCTGCACTTGCCCTCCTGGGCTCCTCTCCCCTGCACTATCCTGGCTGGGCTTGCATCCACTGAGCCTTTCAGTCCTGTTCCTCACACTTACCATGTGGACTGTCTGCCCCTGCACTCTCTTCTCACTGGGTTCTGCTGTCCACCTAGCCTGTCCTGGCACTTCACGTAACCCTCTGGCACCTCTTCCATGCATTGTTGTTACTGTACTTTTGGAATGTCACAATGCCTGATAGGACCGTTCTTTTGTTGTTACAACCCTCCTTTGTCTTGTTGTGCCTTGAAACGCGTTGTGTATAGGCACATTATAAAAACCCAATAGATACAAATACATACATAATGATAGGGGGTATGTAACAGAAAGTGTTGAAAAGTTTCTTTAAAACAGAGACAGAAAGGGACAATCACAGAGCAACAAGTCTCCCAAACTCCAGTGGATGTTGCTAGAGGGAACATGTTTACCTTGTCATGTTCTTGTCAAGGTAAAAATGTGCCATTTGGGAAGGTCACTACCTCTATTAGTAGATCTTTGTATTTTTTCGACCTATGGTGTTGACCGTAGTCATAACCAATAAAGTAGAGGATTCGGTTTCAATATCTTGTCAAAACATTTGTAGTTGAGCACTACATTAACACATGAGTTGGTGGATGACTTAGGTAGACATAAGACAACCTTTAAAACACAAAGTTTTAAAGTTGTCATTACAGAAATGCAAGAATTACCTTGAAGCTCAGCGCCATTAGATACAGTCGGTCTGGCTGATATTTTTTTAAACGTGCTTTGGACGCCACCATCGGATTCAAAAAGTACTAGAACACAGTACAGTTGTTCTTAGCGAGTAATTTAGTGTCATTTTGTGCTTATTGAGGTGCCATCCCTATTACAGTAAAAGTGAATAAGTGACTAAGGTAATCAAAACAGATTTCCCCCTGTATTGGTTTGCCTTTCGATCCATGTTAATCTTTTGATTATTATTTCTATTAATTGCTCGAATCATTGTTTTTGTTTTTCTAGAGAGGCTTAGCCAGGATTGTCTAGCAAGTGGGGCCTGGAGCTGATGGAGTTGAGCCCACTGCAGTGACATTAATATCTGTAAATGCAGACACAGCGCTCCTTAGTGGGCATTTACAGATTTTAGGTGGGCCTTGCCTGCTCAGGCCCTAGAAGGTGTACGCCTCCAGGTTGGAGCGCCATAAATATATTCATTCACTTGTTTTTTTGTTTAAACACATATTTCTGTATTAAAAGGTACAACCAAAAGTCTGCGTCAACAGTGTGAGCCTGCTTGTAAATGAAAGACAATTTTAAGTTCTTCCAAGCAATTTTCAAAGTGGGCCTATAACACTTTCCCAAAGGTGTGCCATGTAGTGTCCAAAAGGAAGAAAGGCAGAGCGCTCTCAGGCTTATCTCCCCCACGCTTTTTAAATTGTTTCTATCACTGCTGTCCTCCAAAATGGTGGCATTGTGCCCAAGAGACACATGGAATAAAAAACAAGCCCAGACATCTATTTTATCTTTCAGGAACTCAATCGGGACCCATCATGTGATCAGGTGATTTTTGCAACATATATCTATATCACATTCAGCTGTGGACCGCTCAATCAGTTCATTCCTTGATGGCAACACACCTAATCAGAGTTCCATCTATAACTTGCTGAAATAATCAAGCCCCTCCTCCGGGATATAAGAAATAATAACTGAGCGATTGACAGCTGTCCCAATCTACACTATTCTTCCAAAAGGACTTTATATTCCCAGTTTTGGCTGCATCAATCGAAGATTCACTTGTAACCCTCCCACATGTCTCTTTTTTGAGCTTCATGAGATTCCTTTTGTTTCTGCATGTCTCCTTTATTCTGTTGGCCACCGGGGTAGATAATATACTGTGGCAATAACCGCCGAGCCGGCGGGCCATTTCCGCTTATGGTAAGGGCCCCGGGGCATTACCATAAGGGGGAAATGGCCCGCCGGTAAGGCAGTTATTGCCATTAGTATTCCAGTGTCTGCAGGCTCGGGATACTAGTTTTCCCGAGTTTGTAGCCCCGGAACACTAATGGCTGACAAAACCTTTTCAAGCAGCATTTCTTTTGCCGTTTGATTGCAGTACGTGTCGGTTCTAGGAACACTAGAACGTGCATACTGCTCCATTAGTGCTGAGTAACAGGGCGCCATTTTGGAAAACGAGCCACCGAAAACGAGCCAGTCCACGTTTTGTGTTTCCTATGGATGCAGCGTGCCGGGTACTAATTTTTATTCCACCCCGTATTGGTTTCATTGAACCAGTTGCTCTTGTTAACATTGCTTCAACTAGTTAGAAAAGGAAGCCTTGCCCACAGCCCCTGATTAATGCACTCTGCTTTTTAAGGAATGCCCACTATGTTATATCACCCTCAAACTTGATTTCAATAACAAAGTAATTTTCTAGGTTTCAATGCATTATTCCTTTCTGCCCTCAGAACCACTGTAACAGAGGCTGAACTGATTCTGAATGTTCAAAGCACCAGTCGCGTAAGCATTCCATGCTATCTGCAGGAATTCCTCTCTAAGGGTGTCTTTGCCAAAACCTCAAGATCCCCACCATAATGTACAGGCAAGGATGCTAATCCACCATGAATCTGAGACAAAATACCAACATCTGCTGATAAACCCATCTATCATCCCTACACCAAATCCTACACCCATCCCCCACTAGTCATTTATGGTTTTAGAGTGTGCCTTTCATTTATTTGCAACATATCTAATAGTACTTGCATATGTTCACTATTTTACTTGTCTCAGGATGTCCTCTGTGGTTCAAAGAAAGTGGTTTGGTTGTAATTGGCATCACCAAACATGGCAATTGTCCCCTTCAACCGGCACCTTGTCTCACGTTGTCAGACACTAAGCTGGCATGTTCCTTACCACCCTTATCTTCATCGTGTGCCTACCTTTCACAAAGTGATGCCAGTGCCCTGCCCCGATGGCCCCCATTCTAATGCCCCCACTTTACTCGTTCTATTTCCCCCTGTTGTCTTCTTCTTTTAAACATCCCCTATCTCAGCCACTCCATTTACAAGCTAACATCATTTACACTGTTTGACTTCACCCGAATTTCATCCCTTCAACTTCACGCAATACCCTCCCACCTCGTGATCGCACTTTTCGCCTCTTGAATGCCCAATCCTTCAGCTACAAAACCACTTTTCTTACCACTTTGATGCCTACCTTTCCCAGCTAGCCGCAATGGCCATGATGGAAAACTGGATTGCACTCCATGGCACAGCCTCAGAAGCATACCTGCAAACATACTAGGCTAACTTCTCACACTCATCTGGCACTCTAAAAGAGAATGTTGGGTGGGTCTTATGATCAAGAAAATATCCCCTCGTCCTCTTGGCCTCTATCCATTTTACAAGCAAGCACATGCTTGCTTCTACCTCTCTTACCATACCTCGATTCTAAGAGATAAGGGGTGAATCATAGTCATAGGAGAGTTCTGCCTCCCTAGATTGACTGAGCCACATTTCCTCCTGTCTGACTGCTTACTGTCATCCACTCTGTGACTTCTCACCATAGTCATTCCACCTACAACCATGGTAAAACTCTACAATTGATCTTTTAGGACTCATCGCTCTTATCCGCACCCCTTCAAAATAATGCACCACCCCCACTCTGATCGGGCCTTGCTTAACCTTGTTCACTTGTATTTCCATCAACAGCTCCCTCCACCAACCTTGACCACCAAAAGTAAGTTTGGGTCTGTTTCCTTTCAACCCTATTTAGACTACAAAATCTTCTCCCACACTCACTCTTGGATGCCTGATCTATTGTAACCCCATCAAGCAATTATACCGTGTTCTCTCCTTCTCTCCCTCTCACCCCAGTCACCAACCTTGGATCTCCCCTCCCATTTTAAAGATAAGTATGTTTTAAGAAGCAAATACACACTCAACTCACACAAAGATCCCATTTACTTTGCTTCCATACTTCCAAAAAAAGGCCCTCTTCTCATTCCCCTCGTCTTGACTCTGCAAAAACATCATTCATTCTACCCATAGTCATTTTGTCTCTCTGCTCCAACCCTGCACGCTACCCTAAATCCATGATTGACCCCCCTCAACCTCTCTATGGTTCCTCCTCCCATTTATCAGGCAACCTTACTTGTTTCTGCTCCTCAACATCTCCAAAATGTGTACTACCTTCACTACCCTCCTCTCACTGCATCTTGGACCGCCTTTCTCCTCATGACCTTCTAAGCCCTCCACTTCCATCTTCTCTGGTTTCTCTCCTGTCTCTTCAGTCGAATGACCCCTTTTCCTCCAGTTGGCTCTCCCTCACACACCGCAGATTCATTGGCATTTCAAATTGTAATGAAACTTTCTCCCCTCCATACATCTCGCCTCTCTTCTGTTTGCAATTGCTCCCTCTCTTCTGCGATCTGCCTAGCCTGCTGCAAAGTACTCACTGTGTTTCCTCTTTTAGAAAAAACATGTGCTGTTCCCAACTACCCTGCCAATGTATTTCCTGTCCCTCGCTTCCCTCACATTCCAAGATACTCGAGAATGTGGTCTTCAACCAAATCACCTCATATGTTGAAACCCATTCTCCCAATGACCCTCTCATCATAGCCAACCACTCCAAACTGCCAGCTATCCTAATAATGTGTGTATCTCTCTGTGGACTTTGACACTGTTGGCCAACTGCAGCTCATTTCTGCTCTTTCTCACTATGGCGTCCACGGCCCTGCCAATGCCTGGATTGCTCCTACCTGTCTGTTATAAATCATGTACATCATGGTATGGAGTTCCATCAGCATACACTCATTTTTCAGTTGGGATCTCTTAAATGTCTGCAAAGGGCCACACCATTCTTACTCTGTATATGTTTTATCATTCCCATCGTTCTATCAATAGATCTCACTGAAATCACTGCCTGTCTGACAGTCATACAACACTGAATGGAACTTTGTTCATGTATGCTGAACTCATCAAAGACCAACATCATGGTATCCTAGCTTCTAGTGACCATACCCTCTTCATATTGCCTCTTCCTTTCCTTCCGGAACCCTCTGTACATCACTAATGCTTCACAACCTGGGGTTATTGTGGACAGCAATCTCACATATGAGCAGTTTATCACCTCCACAACTACAGCTGCTAGGGTTAACCTCTGTAACATTTGCAGAGTTCTCTCCCATCTGAACTTCCTCTATGCTAAGACTCCTATATTCACAGGCAAGTGGACTAGTGATCCTGCCTGCTTGTCGACTTCTTCATCTGTTCCTTCACCCATCTGAACAATTTTGTCGGTCTTTGTGGTCTGCTCCTTGTTGCGTCTTTCCCTATCTGCTCCTACCATCAGCCACTGACTCTAGCTCACGTGACTGTGTTTGTACAACTGCTCCCTTTTTAAACGTTTCCTTCTTGTTTATACATCTGTTCATAGCTTTGCATCCCCTATCTGTCTACCTCTATCTCTTGTCATTCCCCTTCATGTGTCTGTTCATTGTCTCTTCTTCCACATCATCTCTGGAATTCTCTACCACTAGGCAGTACCCACTCCCAGCCGTCACTGCCTTTAAGATTGTGTTGAAACATTACCACCTCCTTCTGTAAAATGCAATCTGTCTCCCTGAATCCCCTCATCCGTATCCTTCGATCTCCTTTCTAGTGGACATATAACGCACTGTCTGCTGTATTTTTCTAGAAATTGTACGTACTGTCTTGCCATCCCTCACACACTGAAAATAATGTATGTATTGTCCATCTCTATGTTCATGTACTCACTAATACAACCAGTATGTGGTCGTTCATGCTTCGCTCTGCACCATTGCAAGACACGCACCGTTCCCCGGGGCTACCCTGTTCCTTTTTGTACTCTAAATGCAATTAAATAAATCCCTTCAACTTACCCCATACTACAGCAAAATCGGTATATATTAGAACATGGAACTGCTGCAGTCTTCTTTGACACCTTCTATCCACAAACATGGAACTCTGATATACTGTCTTTCTCGCCTGGCTAATGAACCCAGTGCACTAGCACATTTAAGAAGTATAGTTTCAGAACGAGCAATTCTGTGTACAGCTACGCTCGCACTACAAATACTCATCATTTGCAAATAATATCACACATGTCAGTAAGAAAACACAATATGGCTGTGTAAAACATAATGTGGAATATACTATTTACACATCTACCCAGCTCTTTTTGTTAGCTATTGGCATTCCAGACAATTACCACATTTTCCCCTCTATGATTTTTTAGATTTTTTTTTCATTAAATCAAACAACCTGTCATACAAACTAAAATTAAACAGACAAATGCCACTTCCAAAGGTACTAATTGTAACATGAAAATACAATGACAAATATGAGCTCACTCAACACACATTATTTGATCTCCCCAACACATGAAGCAATTAGGAAAAAGTCCCTCCTGTCTATTCAGGATGTCATATCTTGCTTAATGGCAATCCTCCAGATTCTAAGATCCAGACCAGGGACCAAACACATATAGCTTGACATTGCCTTGTTTCCAATGCAAGTGTGTTGCCCATGAGCTATTGATCCAGGCTTAAGTTCAATGGTTAGCTGAATCTTTCAACATTGGTGCTCTGTCCTCAACATATGTTTCCAGTACCTCATCTCCAAAAACAATCTCTGGTGGTCCTCAATGTAAACTTTCTTTCAAAATTGCACAGTACACGCCATGCATCTGACATTTTCACTTCATCCCTGCTCTTAATAATGCAAGCATGCTACAGTAAGGGCACAGTAGTAGTACTGCACACATCCTTTTTCTTGAGGGAAATTCTTTACTCCTCATTGTCAAAGACTACGTTAGTCAAACTGTCTTCAGCTCCAAGCCAGGAAAATATAATGTTGATTCCCTTTCGTCCGTTTCAGTTAACAAATCCACTGGTGTCAGTACACAACTCTTTGTTTCCAGAATTGGATTCACAGGTTGGTGAGAATCCAAAGGTACCCCAATCCACGGGCCCACAAAGGAACTTTGGTGCCTCCAGCCAAAAATATATCCTTTTTCTCATGAAACAGGCATATACCATCCCTCGGCATAATATCCTCACCCCCCCTTAGGATCATCACCGGCTTCTGTGAATTCACATATAGCACCTTCATGTTTTAGTATGAACTCTTTGTACATGCAACACTGGCCACATGCATCAGAATCGTTGTCTCTGAGGAAGATATGTGGTTCACCAGAAAATCTATATATACCCTTTAGAAAAAACAGCAATTTCACAATGATGTATAATGCCCTCTCCTACCAAGCCTCTAACCATCCCAAACAGCCTCTTTATACTAAGGCTCAAAATGTTTAGCAAAATGTGCCATTTGTGGAGGTGCAGTTGCACTGGCCCAAAATCATAAATGTATATACAGAAAAGGGACATATATCATACCTCAGAGGCAGGTTGTCACCCACACTGAGGTCAGCACTGGACTCAATGGAGTTTTACAGCTATCTGGAGAATTCTCTATATGGAATCCACCAAAATCAGTGGACAGGCATGGTTGGTTCCCTGGAGGATCTGCACATACCACATCCCTCAGCATCTAACATATCCAAAATATTCCATTTGGGCCCCGACTCAGACATGTTGGCACAGTGCACCATTCCGACACCCATGCGATCACAGACTAAATCCTAAACAGAATCATGGATTATATCAATTTTATCATATGTACGCAGAGACACTGCAATAGTACTATGCAAACAGGTTACATAATCATTTCGACACACACAATCGCTATGTCCTATGATGTGTTCTTGCCCAGTGACAATAAGAGGATTCATGACATGCTGTTTGTGCACTTGCAATATGCTATAAAGATATACTGCAAATGCTGTATATGCAAGGCATTAACCTTAGCAAATGTGATTAGGCCTGATTTAAGTTATCTTCAAGTGTCCCTATAGCAACGTTTTTATTTGCATTACAGATCACCTTCTTGTCTTTCACCGTGAGAAGCAGAGGCTGTGGGTACAGGGCATGGTTCCATAGGTCATGCCCCACTAATGCACCCAAAGTAGACACTGGGATATTCCTGTGGCCATGACCAGTTGTCACTTTACCCCTATATTGGGTACATTGGCTGTTGCCTGTGCACCATTCCTTCCAAACCGCATAAAGTATATATTGGGCATGTGGCCAAGCACAATGGTTGTTTCACAAAACTAGGTGATCTGTTGGCCAAATGCCACTTCCTAAGGCCATGGCCTGTGTTATGTTACATTATGTTATTTGGATTAATAATGTGCGCCACTGCCATTTTCATAGTCTCCAGGTGAAAGGGAAAGTGGTATGAGTTGCTAGGGGAAGAGAGGGTAAATACATTTCCTGATTGCCGACATTGGACGCTCTACACTGTGTATTTGATTGGCCTTTGAGTGTATGCAGATGTAAACCGGGTCCATAAATATTAGTAAGTGGCATCCAAACTGGCTCAATTGAAATATAGCCATTCTGGGGCCCACAGAATGACAGAAGGTCGTGCCCCGGGCAACGCAGAAACTGGAATTGGTTGCAAGTCGTGGCTACTTGGAAACTTGGGAGTTCTGAGGTTATGGTCAAACAATGTGGGCCAAGCAAAATGGCACATTGGATACATTGGATGTCTGGTAGAGGCAAACAACTGCACAAGATTGTGGCTCACACCTAGTACAACAGTGGGGCTATGCGATGAACCTGGACCATGGATGGGTGAAGACCATTCCCCAGATAACATTTTGGTATTCTGGTGGGGGAGGACTAGGTGCGCACATGTTGTGTTTGGTTGGCGGATGTCTTAACATCCACAATGTGTATTATACTTGATCAACAATAAAGAGCTTTGTGTGAAGAATGGTACAACAAACTGATCAGGGTTATTTTAAATTTGATATGATAGCCAACAAAAGAAAAGTAATACAGTAACACATGTTAAAACATAAAAATAAACATGTGATGTCCAGATTCCCCTGTGGAATCAGTGCAGTGAGAGACATCATTGGCAGTGCAAGGGGGTGGCTGCGTTGTGGTTGGCTTATGCTGCCAGTTGATGAGTTAGTGTTTTGTTAGAAACCATGGCAATTTTGTAGGCTATTGTTGTATTGTATTACAACCATAATGTCACAGGTGACATGTCGCTACATTGGTCCATGACATATTGTATATGATTTGAATGTATTTATTTACTAAAGATATTTTTAGTCATAACTTTGAAAAAACACAAAGATTGAAAGAAGTTGTAGGCGCCTAGAAAGAAAGAGAAATTGCGGTATTTTGGATTTACCACATTAGACACCATCATATCTGTATATTTGCTATGTGCTTTGTATTAAAACAGGCGACATGTGTTTTGTCGATTTGCTATTTGCGTAATTTCCACTGACTGTTATTGCTTCAATGACAATGGATATACACACTACACTTAACAATAGCTGATTTCTGATGTATGATCGTAATATGATTTCTGGTGCAAACTCTTACCTCTGTTGCATACATGTTCATCTGATTTGGCGGTACAATTTATTTTGAAAAAGCAATTAACATATTCAATAATGTGTACACTTTTTTGGTACTACTACATTTTTCATGACAAATATTCATTAGTGCAGTTGAGCCTATTTTTGTCAAAAACCTCCTATCATCCATCATGTGTGCAATTTGACACGTTTGTTACATTTCACATATCCTAAAGACGCGGTCTTCATGGTGTTTATTCATTTACAAAAACATGTAAAGTATCTAGGTGTAAATAAATGAATCTTGTCAGAGTCTACAACTGGCAGATTCTATTCGTTAAACATAGAAATGAGTGCAGCAAACGAAGACAAATGCATGTTTGCCAAAAAACACTTTGATGTATCAACAAGATCCTGTTATAAATACAAATGGAGGTTTCATGGTGCTGTCATAGAAAGGAATCCTTGACCTATCCTGCACGTGAAGCTACTTGTTGTGTTTTTAACCTGAACCACAAGGGTCAGTGACAGTAGTTCCAATTAAAGCCACATTTAAATGAGAACCATTTTGGACCCAGTCTTGAGGAGTTAAACCTGATAAAATACAGCAGAATTTTACTTTGAAAGACGCCTAAGTGGGTGGTTCGGATATTAACAATGTAATCTTGGTTGGTACATATTATGCTAATGTACATGGGTACATTTGCAGAAATGACACAGAGCCTTAAACCATGATTGTACAGCTACCCAGTAAGGAGAAGTCAGGAGAGGAGATATATGTGGCAATATTTCATTTCCAACAGCATAGTTGCTACAGAATTATGAACTCACTGGAGTTGGTCAAGTCGTTTAATTGGAATCCCAAGAGAGATAGACTTTTGATTAATCCTGTCTTGAAGCTATAAAGGTAGTGATTGCCAGTAGCAGACAATGGCAAGGTAAAAACTTAAGAATGTTTTTTTGACTGGACAGATTATAAAGCATGATTTTACCATTGAAGAAGCATGGTATTTAAAAACTCTGACTGCCATGATAGTTTGGGGAAGTCTCCAAGTGTTTTTGGCCAGACATTTAAATCCCAAGAGTTGGAAAGATTATTAACTCTTGAGACCGGAAAATCTTACCCAAATTTAGGCATTGCTGGTGTAATTTCTGAAAAAGAGCCCTAAAAAAGCTGAGGAACCGGTTTGGTGTATAGATATTTAAAAAAACAGAGACAGATGTGCGCCCTGAGGGACTCTACAGGATGCTGTTCGGGATTATGAAATGTATGTACCTATATTGACAGACCTACTGAACTCAGACAATTGTGCCGAATGTAATTTTCCAAAATATCGATAGCACATGAGTAATACTAGAAAACCTGCAACAGTGGCATCCACCTCCATGCAGAAATGGTCCAGCTTGAAAGTGGTCATTGGTGCTGTACTGCAACATGGTCTAGAGTCAAGTTGGTTGGAGTCCAAGAGATGACTCAGCTTTCACAAATTTGGCAAGTTGTCAGTTCATTGTTTGCTCAAACTGTTTAACTAAAAATTGCACTGGTGAGAGATGGCAGTGGTTACCATGATCCAGTGGATACAGAACAGGGTTTTTGAAAAAAAGTTTGGACAATGGCGACCTGCCAGACATCAGAAACAATGGTGGTTGATAATGATGCATTTAACAGCTTACATATCACGTTTGTATACGAGAAAAATACCTCTTTGTCAATGTTTTGACACGCAGTTTAATAAACGTGAAATCAGATAAGAACAAAAAAAAAAACTTCCCATTTTGATATTAGGTAAAATTTGGTATTTTCGGATTTACAATCCAATTCGCTCAGAAAAAATATATTGCTGGCCACCCTAATCACCAAATTTCATTCATGCACAAAAAGCATTAGCAACACATATAAAATAGTTTTCTACTCTTATCAACACATCATGAATTCATATTACAACAGATGTGTTCTTCCTATTACCCCTGAACATTGTAATACCCAAAATGTAAATTGTAATTTTAAGAAGGTTTTTTATTTGCATCTATGACACATACATTTAGACAATGGCGTAGGTTTTAGATGTAAGCCTCCATAGGTGTAAGGCGTGCAGGCAGTTTGCATTATTGCCTATTCATACTGAGTGTTAGCCGATATGCGAGCACCCTGGCCGTGACAACAGCTCTGTTGCTCACATTCTTTGTTGATACACTGTAATGAGATATGACAATGTTAATTTACTTTGTATTAAATTCAGCTACGCCGTTCTGAATGAATGCAATAATTTCAGTCATAGCACATTTGAATTGGACTAGCTTTTATAGAGCACACATTTACAAGTCATTAATATATTAGCATAATGTGCCTTTCAAAGGATAGGCATGTTTTTGACTTATGCCATAGAAGTCGGATTTAGAAGATTTAGAAGATCTTCTATAAAGATCTGCTTTCACTCTAAAATGTAAAATGATTGAATTTCCAAAGTGTGGAAGAGCCGAAGCCACTGAGATGAGACCCACTGCAGGGATACATAGGAAGAAAAAAATGGTATACATAGCATTCCAGGTTGAAGATATAATGAGCACGACTACATGAATTCCTCTGTCTACCTATAAACTAATACGATCTGGATTATTTGCTAGTATTTCTATGTAATTCTAGCCTTGTTTTGCTCATCAAAGTCTTACCTGCATCTCACGTAGGAAGCAGTAGCCCCTGTTTCTTTAAAGTGTGTTCATCTTATTTAGGGAGACACACACTAGAACAAGCAAAGTATTACATAGAAGGGTTAGCCAACAACTCCATCCAAGCCCTGGGCGGTCTGGGTTTTAGCCTCACACCCACAGGGGCAGTGAGCAAGGATGCAAGGACTGTGATGCGTAAGATTAGGAAGAGGGCTAATGAGAATGACCGATAAGTAATCGATATTCTTTAGCCCAAGGCCCTCTTCCTTGTCCACGCACCATGAGGAGAACATCCGTGGCCAGCAGGTCACAAATAAAGTTAGATGATCACAACGTTTCTGTGCATTCGAACCTGTTATTGATGAAAACAAGTCATATTCATTAACTGCCTGAAAACTCTGGTACCAGAAACTGCAAACCCAGAACCCGTAATGTGCAGATGATCATCAGAAAAGGGGGAAAAAAAGCGCAACACAACAACATTCTAATAGGCAATGATTACTCAAAATATGGTGCCATCCACAACCCAATAACCACCACAAAAAGCTTCCTAACAAGAAACAGTTACCCAACGACTAGAAAAAACACAAAGGGAAACTAAGGTCACATTAGAACGTTTAAATTGCCTGCGTGTTCCTCAAGGAAAAAAAAAACTGTGGAGCAAGTGTTTCATACCCAAATGAGTCCTGAGATGGAGAAAAGACAACTTCATTTAGTTATTTCTGTAGATTTGTGACTGAAGGAAATTGTAGTCAAACAGGGTTTCCTTCTGCATTTCTTACCCGCGGGAGTAAACCAGGAAACGTATCAGTCTTTCATCCTTCTGAGGTCGATAAATGAGCACCACACACCGTGGGTAATAATAAGCAGCGCTCAGATACCTGAGGGTTCGTAGCGCTATATAAATGCCAAATTATTATTTTATTATTTATGTACTTACACCAGCAATAAGTAGCAATGCTTTCCACAAGCCAATATTTGATGACAGGTTTCAGAGCAGTCCACACTTTCCTCTCCACTCCATCAATGTAAGACAGTCATGCATGCTCCTGTCTCTACAAACGAACAATGCATAAACATAAGTCAACAAGTATCGGGAGAAATACACTAAATGGAAACATGTTCAATGTACTTCTATTTACAAACATAACTTTGTCAAATTTGGAAGAACAGAAAAACAATCTGTGCTAGCCTTTGGATCTATCTGAAACCAGGATGATTGATGTACACACAGGTGCTGGGACAGTTATCCCTGACGGCCCCTAATGTTAGGCCATCTATTGCCAATCTGACCACTTACAATCAGTCTTTTGGGACAGCCTTTTTTCGAAGTACACCAGTGTGATCAATTGCCAACTGGCAAGGGGTAAATGTCCTGTTTTTTTGGATTTGTATTAATGATAAAATGATGCAGATAATGCAGAAAATGACATCTCAGAAAGGTTGGTCTGCTAACCAGACCCCTCTTTCATCAAACTCCATGCCAAAAGCATAGTGTACACCAGGACCATTGGAGAGCAGGTTCTTTAGACCAGATTTTTACAACAGTAAATGATCGGCATCCTCGCTGGTTGCAGAAAGTGAGCATGGATTTGTTTATAGTGTGCTGCAAGTAACAGTACACTTTTCACACTTACATGTTACCTTGTGCAACATCTCAAAATGTGTTGAACTGTCACATCAGAAATGTAAACACTCAAATATGTATACGCTTATCTGACCCATTTCCTTGATGGTAATCTATAATTTGGTTATTGCTAAGTTTAAGGATACTTGTTTGACAGTTATAGAACAAAGCCAACATGGCTTCATTTGTAATGTCTCTCTGTTATACACAAATCTACGCAGATGTTTCAGATAGAAGTCTTTCAGCTTCTTACATACTGATAGGATGTGGAGCACATCCCGCTGCATGTTCTCCCTTCTACAACATTGACACACTTACTTACTCAATCACGTGATATTCTGTGGTGGAATAGTTCCTACATAGAAGAGGGCAGCTCAGTGAGTGGCTGGAAAGGGGCGTTTGCATGCTTCACAGATCATTGAGCGCTAAAAAGGAAAGGTTTCAGTGGGAGGGAAATAAGCAAGAGGAGTACCTTGATTTTGATGATTTTCTATGGTGGTGGGCACAGAGTGAAAATGAAATACAAGTGGGGAAGGAAGGAAGGAAGGAAGGAAGGAAGGAAGGAAGGAAAGAAGGAAGGAGGGAAGGAAGGAAGGAAGGAAGGAAGGAAGGAAGGAAGGAAGGAAGGAAGGAAGGAAGGAAGGAAGGAAGGAAGGAAGGAAGGAAGGAAGGAAGGAAGGAAGGAAGGAAGGAAGGAAGGAAGGAAGGAAGGAAGGAAGGAAGGAAGGAAGGAAGGAAGGAAGGAAGGAGAGAGAGGGGGAACAGGGGAGGGAGGGAGTTAGGAAGAGAGAAGGAGGAAGGGAGGGAGGGACGAAGGCAGGGACGGAGGGAGGGAGGTATGAAGAGAGGGAGGAAAGAAGAAGGGATGGAGGGAGGGGGAGAGGGAGAGAGGGAGGGAGTAAGGGAGGGAGGGAGTGAAGGAGGAAAGGAGGGAGTTAGGAAGAGAGAGAAGGAGGGATGGAGGAAGGGAGGAAGGGATGGAGGGAAGGAGGGAGGGAGGGAGAAACCATGTGGAATATTTGCATTGTGCCCTTCAGTCATTTAACTGGCAAGACTTCAACTATACAATAGAAAATGGGACCTCACTTAATTTCCTGCAACATATGAAAAAACTTAAAAGAACATGTTAGCAATGGACTGTGTAATGGATAGATCACAGCACTATCAGATCTCATGTGTAGAAGGCCCTTACAGTCATTTACATAAACTACAGGTTTAAGGAAAAAGTGCTAAGTCACATCTGCCACACCCATATATGATAATATTATATACCAGTTTAGAGAAAAACACATGGGGGGTAATTTATGGAATAAATGTGTGCCAAAATCAGTGGCGCAAGCAGGTGCAAGCCTGAAAAAGCCAGCGCACGTGTGCGATTCATGGAAGGCCCTGCGCGTGTAATTTCCGGGATGTGTGCCAAACCCATGCATGACGCACACTGGCGCAAGTGTCATTTCCACATTCCAAACACTGTGCGCGACGCGCACAGTAAAGCTCACAACGTCAGCGCACACATCAAAAAGGGGTGCAGAACAAGGGGCGGAACATGCAGAATGGGGAACAACGCGTGATAATAAGGGCGTAACTGGGGTACCGCTGGGAAGTACACGGAATGCCCACACACACGCACGCAACATATTCATAGAATTGAACAGGGAAAACCCATGCACGTCAAAACACACGCACATGCGCAATTATGTCCGCCACATGAAAGCAGGCGGAAGCGCCCTCGCGCAGCATAAAAGTGCTCGCAAACAACAAACAAGCATATACAGCTACGATGAATGTCCTGTTCCTCGAAGTAGTGATCGTGGGACACCACAGGAGGAGGAGAATAGCCAAGCCCCACATTTGTTTGCCAAGGACCAGCCTTTTTGGGATGCCTGATGACCAGGTCTATGGTAGGCATAAGTTTCCACCTCATATCATCCTAGAGCTGGTCAGGCAGTGGGAGGATGAACTCACTTCGCCCACCCTGCGCTCCCAAGCATTGAGCCCCTTGGAGAAGCTGCTCAATGTACTGCATTTTTTGCCCACTGGGTCATTTCAGGGGATAACTGCCATAGATGGGGGTGTCTCACAGGCCACGCAGTCACGCTGCCTACACCAGGTGTTGGCAATCATCACTGCGCGCCCTTCAGTCCGCAGGCACATATACATGCCCAGAACACCCGCAGAAAGGCAGGCCATGGTCCTGGACTTCTACAGGATGGCACATTTTATGGAAGTGCTCGGTGCCATAGATTGCATCCATGTGGCCCTACATCCACCTAGGGCCGCTGAGCAGATCTATCAAAACCGCAAGCACTGGCATTCCATCAATGTGCAGGTGGTATGCGATGCCAAGGGAATCATCACCTCTGTCTATGCAAACTTCCCTGGGTCCACCCATGATAGTTTCATATTCAGAATGTCTGCCCTGAGCCGGGCCCTGCAAGCTGGGAAGCATGGCGACACATGGCTCCTAGGTGAGTACAAATGCCTGTGCACATGCATACATGTCACACACAGACAAATGCAAAAGCCCCACTAATGACAACTATTATCACCTTACCAGGGGACAGTGCCTACCCTCTGAGCACCTACATGATGACGCCCATACGGAACCCCACCACACTACCCCAGGTAAGATACAACGCAGCCCATATTGCAACCAGGGCCATAGTGGAGCGCACATTCTGAGTGCTCAAGTCATGCTTCCGCTCCCTTGACCGCTCTGGTAGACAGCTACTATATGCACCCGCAGTAGTGTGCAGGATCATTGTGGCAGCATGTGTCCTGCACAACGTTGCAACATGGCATGGCGTACCGGTGGACATGGTGGTGCCCTCACATCCCCAACCACATGCACGTCTGCTGCTCATGGGAGGGGAAAGGGCATGTGGCGAGGCAGCCCGTACCCAGCTTGTGGCCACATTTTTCACCTAATCTCCAACCCCTGCAGAGTTCACACAGGCCTGGCACATACCAGGTCACAATCGATGATGACAAAGGGACCATTAACTGTCACTACCTTACCACCCTGAGAATGTGTCCACGGAAGTGCCACATTGTGTGGATCCCTAGCTACTAAACAGGGCATGAAAGGACTGGCATGCCACCCAAACCCTCCCAACACTCCTCAACCCTGACTGCCACACCATACCATGGCATGCAACGTCAAAACATCCAACCATATGCACAACACATGACACAATAGTCATGAAGTGACATGTGAGAAATGTATATAGTCACCAGACAATTATACCTCACATGGAATCGGAAGAAAGGAGTGACCTAAGCCTCACACCCTGAAAACGGTGCCACAGATGCATGACAGCATTCATTCAAGCAACACAAGTCTGAATACCTTTTGCCATGCACACTGGACACTAGCAAATGGCCATATCAAACACTGCACACTGCACATCACAGTGAGTGTGCATTGCATTGGTGAAAGCTCCCCTGCATCATTTCAAAAAATGGCATACAACCAAATATCACCCTGTCATGCATGTACACGAATAATGACCGGAAGTGAACACTGATTGTCGTGACACAGCATGCATGAGAAGGCAATCTGGGTGCAATGTAGTTGGGGGGGAGGTGTTGCCTAAGTGTGTTTGTCCGTATGGACATGACTAGAATACATGCATGTGAAATGAAGTGAATGCCAGTGTCCCGTACACAGCACATATGAACATAGCACCAAGGACCCCCCTGTGTCCACACCCATCCCATGACACCTCAAAAGAAATCACTACATTGCATCAGCCATTGACCAGCAGAAGATATCATGTACAGAGTACACCACAGCGGCAATGGCAGACAGTGACCCATCACTGATTCATAGAAAGTGATTAAATGAACAACACACAAACTTCATCAAAGCACATCAATGAGGGAGTGAATAAGGGAGAAGAACAGTACATTCCTACATGTCCTTCAAACAGTCCACAATGTGAGAATGAACTGGAAAAGCAAAGTACATATTACAATTGCCTGGACCAATAAGAGAGAGCCTAGGGAGATAATGTAGGATGACATAACTAGCATCAACATTCCTATGCCTGACGGGAATAGTCGCAGTGGAGGAGTCACATAAGGAGGGGAGTGACAGAAGAGGAGGGAAGAGGTGAGGAAAGTAACAAAACAACTGACACACTGTGGTGGGTCTACAAAGAATCAACATAGTGCTGGGGAGGCGGAGAAGAAAGACTGAAGGGAAAGGGGGAAGAGATGACCTGTAATCAGTGGTGGAGGGACTAATGATCAAATTAACTGTAAAAATAATACTTAAAATGGTAAAGGTGGGGTGTGGAAGGACGGAGGCAGAAGGGCAAATGTCTCCAAAGAACAAGCGCCTACGTAGCACCATGGTCAATGGCAATTGGGCTAGTGGTTGAAAATGACAGCCAGAGTACAAGGAGGAGGCCAAAGGGTGGTGGAGAGGGAGACGGAGGAGAGAAGGGAGGAGGGGGCCAAGCTCAAAATTACCAATGGGGAAGATGGTGAAAGAAAGCACACACAGGGGGCAGAGGGAAACCTGATGGTGCAGGAGAGTAGAGGATGTGATGATGAAGGGGGGGAGACAGAGGGACACTGACAGGGGCAGTGGAGACAGTGGGGTATTCAAGTGACTGAGAAGGCATGTGGACAGGTCTAGACAGGGCCACCTTAGTGGGCTTTTGATAGACGTGGCAGGCTCAAGCCTCCTGGTTGGGCGGATTGTCACAAGGGCCAAGTGCAAACAGCGGGAGGGGGGAAGCAGGTCCAGGACACAAACTGAAAATTTAAATGACAAACAATGTAGCCATAACTCAGATGTCACATCCAAACACCAGCCAGGGCTGGGAAATGTCCAAAGTAGTGCTAGCAAGGAATGGGTGTTTGTTGAAATGCATGGTGACAGGGAAACTCAGCGTGCAGCCTTCATGTGGCATATCAAAATCACTGTGGGAAAATGGTCCCAATTCAACATTCTCAGCACATGGACCCCTCCCACCATCAGTGTGTTGTATGCAGCCAAAGGGTGCATGGTACCAGCTACAGCAGAAAGTGCATCAAAATAGACATTCAATACACAACAAACATCTCAAGCAACATGATGAAATCCACTGTCAGCTTAATACTCACCAAAGTGAAGTGCAGACATGCATTGAAAAACTCATCTGGAATACCCAGAAGGGGTGTACGCACAAGTAGAACTGCAGGCTGGCCACAGATATGACGGAAGCCCAATGCCCATGTGTGATATGCTCTTACACCGAGCCATCCTTGCGAGCCCATGAAAAAGGGAAGCAGGAGTAGCATATGTGTCAGGACCCCAAGCAAAACACATACACCAGACAAGCCTGAATGGGGCCAGCAGGAACATACAGTGGATGCCTTCCAATGACACAAAGCACCACACTGTCACATGTATGCACAATAGACAAAATACAATTGAAAAAAAAGAATTCAAAAGAAAATACAAATAAAATCAAATAATCAATAGAAATAAACAAATGAAAAGAGTAATGAATGAAACAAAAGCAAAATCAATAAAATAGAAGAAAACCAGAAAAAACCATAACAAATAAAAAGCAAAGTGAAATCATTGAAAGAGAACCGAAAAACAACGGAAAAATTCAATAATATGAAAAATGAAAATGAAAAGATAACATACTTACCAAAAACCATACAATCTGGATGAAAAATCAAAAATATTATCAGAATCAAAACTGCTGGAAAAAAATAAAAATTGCAGGAAAAAAAATTAAAATCAAAAATGGCCATACATGACCCAGGGGGTGGGAGGGGCACCCGGGAAGGGGGGGGACCAGGTGCACCTCTACACCCATATGTGTAGATGTTGAGGTAAAAAAAAAAAAACACTGAGTCTGGGGTAGGTCCATTTTGTGGGAGGGGGAGTAGGACCCCTGGACAGGGTTGCCTCAGCAACCCATCTCGCCCTCTATCCTGATAGGTTAGAGGGTCTCCCGCCAAGATGGCCATTCCACTGTGTGAGTGACAGCTAGGCTGTATGAATGGGGATCCTTTGCATAAAAGCAGGATCCTGAGGACTGGAAGAGCATGACGTTGTCACTTGAACTAAGAAGCCGAAGAGGAGAGAAGCCAAAGACATCTGCAATGACTGAACCACGATGAAGCCCTGCTGCAGCGTCTCACCACTTTTCTCCCCACAACGAGAGAAGATATTCATCTGCAAGAGCCTTCTTCCATTTAGCTGGTGGGGCCAACCAGTTTGCGAAACGCCTTGGCGGACCTGCCTTTGTCAAATCTCCCGTAACCTGTACTCGGAGGTCAGATGGCCAGGCACCAGTCCAACGGACCATAATTTAAAGGAGCGTACCTTTTATTCGTCGGCAGCTCCGCAGCTGGTTTCATTCCTGGGTATTGCAGTAACTCGAAGCTTCCTCCACGACGAGAGCCTCTCTTCCTCTGCTGGATCACCCAAACTGCAGGAACTACCAGGAACAACCGCCAACGCAGGAGCCACTTCTTCATTTTAAAGGTACATTTTTCCGCCAGGCTACCCTTTCTTCGCGGTAGCACTAAAGGTGTTTTAAATCCTTTACCTACCTGTTGGGTTGGCCGCCCCTCTCTCTCAACATTTTCTTTCAACTTCAGCATCCACCTTTTCAAAATCGTTAACCAAAGACTTGACGGCAGCTACAAGAACATTTTGCTCCTGGGCCCTTTCCCTGTAATACTGACTCTGGCACAGGCCTACTGACTCTGGCTACATTTGTTAGAACTGCCTTCTTTAGATTGATTCTCAACTAGAACTGTGTTGGTGCACCTACTTCTTAGAACTACCCTTTTCTTCCCCTTCCTAAACCTTGTGAAATGCCTTTTTGCTCAGTTTTCATTTAAGTATTGCCTATACTGATGCACTGTCTTGCTTAATCTGGTTCACAAACTTATGGGAAGTGTTTCTACGGTGTGTAAGAAGCTATTTCTCTATAACTTGTGCATTCCCTCCCTTGTGAGAAATTGATAGAGTATCCCTTGTGTGCAGTTTTCACTGTGCTGTTTTGCTCAGTTTTCACTCTGGTTCACTTGGTCTACAATTTAACTAGGGAGTGTGTATATTTTCCCTCTGACATATTTAACTTGCTTGATGACTGTGATACATGTGTTTTATTAGAAGTGTATATAATAAATATATATATACTTTTTAAATACAAAGCTTTGGTCAGTGTTTCCTTGTGCCATAGAACTGTAGGCCTATTGTGTAAACCCTGAATACTGCTCATTTCCCTCTTGAGATAAGTCTGACTGCTCAGCCACAGCTACCAACTAAATCTTTGTGGTACCGACTGATACCAAAGGGGATTGATTTATTGCTCTCACCTGTAGTGTTAATCTTGTGTAGTGCTCCCTAAGGGAACTGCACAGTATTCTGCCTAACAGCCACGCCTTGCCCCTCAATGGCAGCAAGTATGCAGGTCTGGTATACCAGATCCTGGCAGGCAATGAGACTGAGGTTAGCATGCATTACCTCACGTGTCACACATGCTTCCTCCTGCAGGGACTGACGTGTGAGACAGAGTTCTGCTTGCATGGCCTCACATGACAAACGGAGTGACTCCTGGCTTGCACGGAGTTCAGCCGAGATGGTTCTTTCAAGCTGTTAAAACCTGTCTTCTGTCCGCCTACTCTGATCCATCATGAGGTCAGCTAGAGTCGATCAGAGGGCTTGTTGTTCCACCCTCAGGGCCTCACGGTGTGCCTCTGCTTGAGCATTAAGTGTTTCACGCAGCACCCCTGTCATATGCCATCATGCCCAGCCTGAGTGAGCGGCCCGTGGACTGCGTAGCCCGCTGATGGAGCACCATTTGCCTAACAGAGGGGAGGATGGAATGGACCATACTTTCCATACCTTGAGCAATCATCTCAACTGCTCCCCCCTGTTGCTGTGCTATGGCAATCATGGAAGAGCTCCCACTCAGTTTACCCCGGTGGCACACGGCCACCGCGTCGCCGGACACCACACCTGCTGGGCCCAAAGAGCCGTGGTCCTTGCTGGGTTGGTGCCGCCCGTGGCTGCAAGACTGCATCCCTCCGTCGACTTAATGCACCAGGAACATGGCCAACTGGTGTCGAGTGTGACCATGCACCCGTAACCACCACAGGTGGACATTCCAACCCTGCCTGTTCCCCTACTGCAGGTGTTGCAGACAGAAGACCATCCAACACAGGATCACCTACCGGCGACGTCATGATGCAGATCCGGCTCAACATAGTGGTCAGAGGATACATCAGAGCCTGACTCAGAGTCAGCTCTGGACACGATGGCCTGGAGCACCTGTGGGTTCTCGTGAGCTGCCACCCCACGACCACCACCAGTGCCTGGTTGGTCATGTGAACTGACCACTGTGTCTGGGATGACATCTTCATCCTCTGCTGCCAGTACGTCATCACCTGCAACATAAAAAAGAGAAACAAGAACATGCATGTCAGTAGCACATACCACACACATACAGTTCACAACATTGACAGACAAATAATGAAACAGCCATGTCACAGGCAAATCAAACCCCAACATGCATCCAGTAGCATTGCAATGCAGGGCCATCCCAAAAGCAGTAAAGGATGTGTGCAAAATGTGAAGGCAAAACATGTATTACATGTTGCATATCACCTGCATCACACACAACCTCTAGAGGGCATACATCGAATGCCAAAATGAGAGATGGTAACAAATAGTCAGCACCTAGCACAAGCATGTGTTACCACACAGATAGACACAGCTAGAAATGTAACCGAACACAGCATGATACATGTAACATGCATGTCCATGTGCAGCACTCAACTACAATCAACTAATCAACTAATCAACTATGCACAGTACATGTGTCATAGGAGGCACCTACGCTAGTGCATCTCCATACTGTGATGGGAGGGACATGGGTACATACATGTCAGGTCAACATCACACAGCACCATCATGATTGCACGTCGAAGGGCTTAACTTGGCACAGGAGTGGGTGTGTGTGTTTGCAGTGCATGTGTAGCCCTTCAATTTACAACATCAAGATGTACATAGTGATGGCAATATTCAAACATTATGGCAGTGTAACAGAAATTGCACCAGGTAGCATGGTTTCTGTGAAACACCCACCCTATGGCCAATCGCAGGGAGGTACTGCATGGCAATTACATGTTCCACGCAGAAGTGTTCATTGCAAGACAGTGTAGGCGTGCGTTTATTGCATTTCGTCAGTCAAATGTCTATACAGCCAATGAGAAGTGGACATGATGGAGGAGAGTTGAATAACCATCCATAGTACATCCATGCATGTAGAAGACAACACCAGTTGAAAGTGGTCATGGGCCTGTAACTGGGGGAGCCATGGCCATGATACAGAGGTGCACAGCTCAAAGACGTGTGTGATGACACACAGACCTACAGTGAGCATGACATGGCTGTCCAAATGAGATGACACTTGGATCATCCTGGACAAATACAACAATGAGCAGGTGGTGAAGGACACTTAGGGGCATACATGGAATGCACATGTAACATGATCCTGCACATATGTGCATGGGGAGCCACTGCCATCAGCAAACTCAGAGTGAGCCACACTGCACCAAGGACAAAGGATACGTATGACATGATGTGACATCTCATCAAGTGGCTCAGAGCGCAAACAAGCAAAGGGAGAGGAACAAGGGAGAAAAGGAATTCAAAACAACTATCATACTGGGCACAGTCGCATACAGAACAGGCTAGTGCATGGAGAAGGGATAAAGGGTTGAAGACCCAGGAAGGGGGAGAAGGGGAACGTGCCAAACAGAGGAGACCAAAGAATGAAAATGAAGAGCAATGATAGAATGTCCATTCAAAAAGTGGTAGTGCAGCCAGCAAATGGCACGTGCAAGATGATTTGGACAAGGCAAATCTGATGAGTGCAGACAAAGAGTGCTGGACTGTATGGGGACAAGCAGTGGACCCATTGTTATGGGAGGCCTGTAGGCAGTGCAGCATGGAGGCAGGGTGAGCAGGTACCTGATCTGATGGACAGAGTGTGTGCAGGACACAGTGCCAACAGAGGAAAAGCTGGGTAGAAGAGGGGCTAATGCAGGAACAAGAAGGAAGGTGTTGAGGTGCTATCAGAAGCAGACATATCTCTTCTCAAGATTCAACGTGGCCAGTTGGCTGTTCAAAATTGAGCTCCCAGCTGTACACACAGATCTGCTCCTACCTTATTTATTAAATTAACAACTAACCTTGAGGGAGAGTGGGGTAGAGGAGCAAAGGACTCAAGGGGGGAGGAATTGGTAGAGGGATTGTCGAAGGTATTTTCTACCCAGTCCCAAAAAAACCTTGTGCAAAATGCAGAGAGTCTGAAGTAACATCCTTGCATCCACTGGTAGCCAATGAAGGGGTCACATAGATGGAAAGATGGGATCCCAGGGCTTGAGGCCAAGGACAAGTCTTGCAGTCCTGTACCGGATTAATGGTGGAGGGTGGAGGGTGGAGGCAGGTTGAATATTGAATGAGACTGTCACAGTACCCCAACCTTGAATGAACTAGAGCTTGACAGACTTTGAGCATGTAGGAGAATGTTTGGGAGGGCACAGTACCCTTGAGGTGGCGGAGCAAGAAGTTAATCCATTCCAAGATATTTCACAAATGTGTGTGTAAAAGGGATGTGTTGAATCAAAGGTGACACAGAGGTTCTTGGCCTTGCAGGTGGAGGCAGGAGGAGGGCCAAGTGGGGCTGGCCAGAGATTGATGGAAAAGGATTGAAAAGGTGCATCGATGAGGAGGATGCCAGTCTTGCTGGAATTCAGACAGACGCCGTTAGTAGTACACCAAAAGCAAATGCCAATGAGGCTATCAGAAATAAGGGAGGGCCCAGAGGTGGCCAAGGTCAGCCAGGAAATGAGTTGGTTGTCATCAGCATAGCACTGGCACTTGTACAAAAAAAATGATAATGCAGTAGTTAATAGCTGCCACTTGCTCCCCATGAATTGAGGCCGAGAGGTCAGACCCCTGGTGAACAACACAGGTGGTGAGGGACGCTGAAGATAGGAAAGAGCCTACTTGTAGTTGGGCGCGTCACACATGCCAAACACACATGTCATTGAGTTATATGTATCAATACTCACCAGATGATGCATCATAATCCATCCTCTCTCCCACTCCACGGATTTGTTCGTCCGGGATGAACTCTGAAGCGATCTCCTCATGCTGAGTGAGTTCATCCTGCTCTGGTGGTGGCCCACCACCAGTCGTCACCAGAGACATGTTGTAATTGAAGGCACGCTTTTGATTGGCACTGCGTCTGAGGTCATTCCAGCGCTTGTAGCAGTCCTGAGCTGTGCGCACCTGGAATCCCATGGATGTCACACCATCTGCAACATGCTGCCAGTGGACCCAATGCTGGTGATGTGTTGTATGGCACTATAGGCCCACAAGCATATCGCGTTGGTGTTCCGACACATAGCCCACAAGGAAGTCCGGTTCCTGATTGCAGAAAGGCTTCTTCCTTGACGTGCTGGAGGCCGGAGTTGTGTCTGGGGTCCCAGCCTGTTGTTCAGGAGCGCGCTTCCTCCTTTTGGACGTTGGTACTGACCCTGAGGGGGCAATGTGGCCCTCATCAGTGGGGGCAGTGGCGCTGGTGGACTGAACCAAGGCAGTGGGTGTTGGTATGAGGACATAAGGTCTTGCTTGGGGCTGAGACACTGGCGGGTAGTGTTGGCTGCAAATGCACATGCAGTTACCACCACCTGGCTGCTTGGGGCAGCAGATGTCATAACTGCCCCAGATATGTGTGCCACAGCCACAGTGGACGCACATGAGCCCACCCTCCGGACAAGATGGAAATCGTCCTGGAAGTCCTCGTCACACAACGCAACATGCGCTGCCTGACCCAGAGCCTGGGTGGAGGTGTCCACAGCTGCACCTGCAGCTACGACCATCGGTGGGCCTGTGACAGCAGATGTAAATTGCTGTTGGGTGATATGGGTGCCAGGTTGTGATGCAACAGCTGCATCACCAGGAACCACAGGGGGTGGTGGCATGTCTGCACAAGCACGTGGCTGGGCATCCCGTCCCAGAGGGGCACCCCTGCCTCATCCACCTCTGTAGCCACCCTGGCGACCCTGGACTCCCTGTCCTCCCTGGTCTCCACGCCCGGTGCCTAACCACGTCCAGCCCTGGGAGGACACCCAGCTTTGCTGCCCTTAGCCTTTGGTGGCCTCCCAACCATGGCACAGATGGAAAATAGGCTATGGGAGATTCCCTCAACAATTGTCCTGGGCAATTGGCTAGAAGGGGGCAGGGTCCTTGATGGAATAGGTACTCCAGTGCCCCTGCAAGGCTGTCTGTGACCCCTGGGGAAAAATGACGGGTCACCCAACGCTCAGGCACCCCCAAAAAGAAAATAAAAAAATTAAAAAAATAAAAAATAAAAAAATAAAAAATAAAAAGAAATTTAAGCTCAGGTAATCGAGTGTGATTCCAGCAGAGTAGACACACGCGCCGGTCTCCATGAACAGCATGTACAGTGTTTTGCTGGCCCGTGCTCACCTTTAACCCGTGCAGAGAGCAACACCCGTGCATGTAACGTCACATACGCGCTTACGCGCTTAGGCCCTTTTCTCGAATTACACGCATTCACACACGGATGTGATTTTTTTGCATGTGCGGATGCACCCGTGTTGGGGGAAACGCCCGCGGGTATCACATTACATACGTGCTTATGCACTAAGGGCCTTTCCTCGAATTACACGCTGACGTGCAGTTTTTCATGTGCCAAATCACTCTGTATCAAGTTGGCCATGCGACAACACACGGAAGACCACGCTCCTGCCCAGAAGGCCATTTTCCTTCCCCCCAGAACCCCGAGCACGCTCCCAACTGCCATCTGCTGCTGCCTGTCTGCCCGCTGGCCACGCTCCCTGCTATTTGGCCCCTGCACTTCAGCCTGCAGGGGTCCAGTTGCTGTGACCACCCCTGCTGGAACAGAAGACTCCTGACTGGTATTCCACTGCACCACAGCCCAGCCCCAGGACCCAGTTGCCCACCCAGACCTGCCTCTGGGATTGCCATGTCCGACACAACACCATCTGGCACCGGTGGCAACCTCCAGCAGAGAGGCAGAGGGCTGCCAACTTCACTGCCAAGGAAGTTGGCATCCTGGTGGAACAAGTCCTGGGGCATTATGATGCCCTCTTTGGAAGTTCACACGCTGCCATCAATGTGGAGGGGGTGGCAGCCTGCGACATGCAACACGTCCGGAAGCGCTGGGAGGACTTCAGGTCCAGGACCCTCAGCAAGGCCCGGCACCTCTTGAAGGCAAAGCATGCAGAGGGGTGCCGGGTCTGCCTTACCAACATCCAGATGAGGGTCCTGGAATGCATACACCCAGCGCTCCACCTACAGGTCCTTCAGAGGCAGACCCGTCTGGAGTCGAGCGGTAAGTGTCCATGCATACTGATTGGATGCAGTGCATGTTGAGGTGTGCCAGGAGTGTGCAAGTTGGACATATGTCTTGAAAGGCCCATGTATGGATGTGTATGTACAGGGACATGAGCCTGACTCATGTGAGTCCAGTCATGTGTGATGCACATCAATGGTGTATGTGTTCAAATGCATGATACCCAAATGCATGTGTGGGTGCCCACATGTTTACATTTCTGTGTATGTACTGTGGCATGGTTGTGGTGTGAAACATGGATGCTGGTTCCACCTTCATGTATGTGCACAATGTTTATGTGCGTGTGTGTGTATTTGACATGTGTGCCACTGCGATACACCATGGATGCACTGCGATAGGTGGTGGAGATGTACAGATGCATGTATGTCTGGTGGCATGTGTGCATGTGTTTCGGCACTCCCCGTGTTGCATGTGACGTCAGGCTAACCTTCGGATGCTCATGCTGTTGTATGTGTATGGATGGTGCTGCCTGCTGAAACATTCCTGTTAATTTGCACATATGTGTGGGTTCAAATGATATGTGTGTTGGGGAGTGTGATGCCATGTGTGAAGTTTAACACTGTCACTCATGTGCAACTGTCATGTGTGTATCAGACCATTGTACAGTGCCCTGATGCCTGTGTTCTGTCTCTCCCTGTCTGCAGCATCAACTAATGAAGAGGGCGGAAACAGTGCTGTGGAGCACAGCGGCAGGGATCCCACTGCCAGCCGGAGACGCAAGGCCCAGCTCCAATCCCATCTTGTCGTCTCGTCGGGGAGTGAGGAGTCTGGTGCCGCGTCTGCGACCACAGCTGCCAAGGGTAGGTCCAAGAGGCGGAGGTCAGAGTTGGACTCCTCGGCAGCAGAAGGGGCAGCTGAGACCCCACAGGGGCCTATGGAGGAAGATGGACGGAGTCATCCAGGTTGGTGGGGGTTTTGTTGAGGAGGAGGCCGTGGAAGGCCCACGCACAGGGTCTGGAGGGGGGGATTCCACTGGTGCTAGTGGTGCAGTCCAGGGGCAGGGACAGGAGGCAGCACAGGCAGTCGCGGAGGTGCCTGTGTGTAATCCTGTCCCCTATCCTGTGACTGCATCATCCCGCACCAGCAGGGATGCCTTTGTCCAGACCCGTTTTCAGGGATGGGATGCGTGCATAACAACTGGCCTTCCTCTCCCTGCGGACGTGGCAATCCGGGACTGTATTGAGCCTGTCCTGGCTGGGGTGGCGTTGCATCAACCTGGCATTCGGGATGACGTGCAGGGTTCTCGTGAGGACACTGCACATTATTTTGGATGCCTTGTTGACCACGTCGACCTACTAGGATGGGTCACCAGTGCTGGGTTCCTCCGTATGCTGGACCTTCTACCGACCCCCTCCTCAACTGAACACCCAATGCACCAGTCGTCCTCCATGCAATCTTCCTGCCCAAGTATCACCTGGGCACCCTGTGGAGCTGCCTCTGACCCAGTGGCCAAGCTGGTGGAGGACACATCCCTGCCACAGTCGGGAGTCGGAGGTCCAGCAGGGGAGGCCACCCCAACACCTGGACCCCAGCAGGAGGAGGACGTGCAGGCATCAAGAGGCAGGGACATGCACGGCAGCAGCAGGATCAAGGTGGGAGCGATGATGGCTCAGGGCCATCAACATTAGAGGGGTAGGCATCGGCCTGAGGGCAGGAGGACCCTGGATTGGGAGTGTCTTCCATGTGGCAGCGGTTGGGCCGGCAAATAGATGCGGAGTGGCAGCGGGCGGAAGAAGCATGGCTCACTATGGTCAGGGTGGAGAACTCCATGCGCAGGGCATTGAGGTGGGCTGAGTGCCTTGAGGCAATTCGCAGGGAATTGGAGGAGGCCATGGCTGCATCCCTGCAAGACCTCGGGGCCAGGGAAGAGGCCTGCCTCTGGGACGTTGAAGAGGTGTTCGATGATGCCCTGGCCCGGAACATCAACAAGTGAGCCGTTGGACTTGCCCGCCGCCTTTGTAAATAGTTCTGTAGGTGTAAGTTTCCTTTCAATTCTTTTTTCCTTTGGGGCGATATCGTGTGGTGTTGTGGAGGAGCCACAACAGGTCAGGTCGACCGGTTTCGATGGTTCTCTAGTGGTTGTAGACCATCTTCTTCAGGACACACAATGGCTTCATGTGTTAAACAAAGTGGGGCAGTTAAGGCAGACTGCAAGGGATCTTGGATGGGAGACACAATCATGTCACCAATAATATCTCCCTCTCAGCATGATGACTGTAAGTCGTCCCAAAGATCCGAGTTAAACCGATTTTTTTTCTTTGGGTCACAGCTTTATTATTTGCCCTCAATGTGTACGGGAATTGCTTATCTATCGGGTTGGCCACCTTCACATAGTGAATCAGGGAGTCCTTGCCAGTCTTCCAGGCCTGACCAAACCATTTTACAGACTTCTAGGTCTCCTATTGCACTGTCTTAGCTGGCTTAGTTACAAAGGGGTTGATGCGTCCCCCCTGCCTTCACTACCAGCTCCCACCAGATCACCAAAGAAAGACTCACACCCTACCTCTCAGTGCCTGCCCTCAGACCCCGTCTTTTTCCATAGACCCTGAAACTCTTGCATGTACTTTCAACACCATTATCACCCAAGTGGTAGATGCCATTTCCCCTCTCATCCAAAGGAAAGCCACGCGCGCCAAGCACACTAATGCCTGGTTCTACTCTGAGCTTCTCGAGCTATGCACTAGGAAAAGGGCAGCCCACACCTCCTGGAAAGCCAACCCTAGCGACTCATCCAAACGAGCATTCCTAAATATTTCCAGAGAATACAAATCAGCCATAATTACAGCTAAAGCCACCCCACCTTTACAGCTAAAGCCACCGATAGCCAACACAAAATCAGATACCAAAGAGATCTTCCCCATTTTCAGGGAGCTGGAAACGCCCACTACCCCTCCGCCTACTGTCACCAAAGACGAAGACTGGTGCGACAGCATGCAATCCGCCATGCTAGATAAGATGAATACCCTCCAAAGTATCAACTTCACCCACCAGGCCCTCAACCACCAAATAGGTAACCTCCACAGCAGCATCTCGGGTGACTCCCCTTCTTTCGCCATTAAGGAAATGAACAAACAGGAAGTCATCTCCCCCTTAAGTCCATGGAACCCTCCAATTGTAAAGTGGACGCCTACCCTGCTTAACTCGTTAAAGAGTGTGCCTCTTCCCTTGACCCCTTTGCCACGGGCCATGTCCGAACATGCTTCAAGGAAGCTTGGGTACGCCACCTCTCCTAAAAAAACCTGTGCTCGACCCAACCATCACAGGGACTACAGTCCTATCACCAAAGTCCCTTTTCTTTTAAAAATCCTCTACAAAGCAGCCTATCTGCAATTACAAAAATTCCTTGAGGCTAATAATCTTCTCGGTCTCTGGCATTCTGTCTTTCGTCCTGGACACGACACCAAAACCACATCATTAGACCTCAAAAATCAAATGGATGATTTCAGAAACTCAGGCAAACCAGCCCTTCTCCTGCTCCTTGACCTGTCAGAGGCTTTTGATTTAGTGGACCACAAAACCCTCTGCCATCATGTCTCATCTGCTGCCAACTTTTCCCCTAAGGTGACAGCCTGGATCACGTCCTCCCTCCAAGAAAGAGTTATGAAAGTATTTTCTGACCAAGCCTGCGCCCACCCGAGCCTCATCAAATGCGAAGTCCCACAGGGCTCTTGCAAATCACCCATCCTATACAACCTGTTCACGTGGCCACTGTTCAACATTCTTGACGCTCTGGGCATCACATAAACAAACTATGCTGATGACACGCAGATCCTCATCCCCCTCACTGGCGACTCTGAGTCTGACACAGAAACCCTCAATTTCATCTACTCCACGAGCCAAACATGGATGGCAGAAAACTGGTTATTTCTGAATGGTGAAAAAAACGAATTACTGCTAATTGGATCACCTGTAAACCTAAAGAAGTTTGACAAACAGTATAACGCCTTCACGATCAACAACACTCAAATCAAACTACAACCTGTCAACGACCAAACGGGTCAATCCCATAGCGTCTGCTGCTGCATACCACCCTAAGCTGCTCAACGCAGGAAGAACTTTCCTCTCTGAGCAGAACTGCCTCACCATAGCTAGGGCCATAATCAGGTCTCGGCTTGATTATTGCAATGCCCACCTCGCTGGCACCTCCACAAAAAATATGAATAAACTCCAGAATGTCCAAAATAATGCCTTCAGGGCACTGGCATCTCCAAAAGGGATAACATTTCAGCGGCCAGGAAACAAGTTCACTGGCTTCCCATCAAAGAGTGCATCATCTTTAAAACTCTTGCCCTCACGCACAAAGGTATCCACAACACTGCCCCCCTGTACCTATCACAGAGAATCACCAAACCTATCATATGCAGACCCACCAGAACTGCATACACAAACCGAATCACTATTCCCAAGACGCTGAGGGTTTGAGCAGGAGGCTCCAGGTTCCCTGTCATGGTCGTGACCCACTGGAACTCCCTACCTCAGAAGCACAGATTCACACCTAGCTTTCCGGAAAACTATAAAAACTCTGCTGTTTGTATAACGATTGGTTCCACCACCCGCTGCATAGTTTTCGCCTTCGCTATATGCTACCAATTCTGCAGCGTAACTATCACGTTGACTGTATGATACTGGAACTTGTAATCACTTCATGTAAAAAAATTACGTGTACATTGTAAGGTTATCGGTCACTGTAACCATGAGCAAAAAGTTCTCCCTCTAACTAAGACACTTAGGGGCCGATTCATGGAACAAACATGCACCGAAAATCTCAGCGCAAGCTGGCGCAAGGTGGCGCAAGTGTGAGAAAGCAAGCGCACGCGCACGCGTGCGATTCAAGGAAGGCGCTGCGCGTGTTTTCCACTGGTTGTGAGCCAAATCCGTGCGCGGCGCACACGGGCACACAGGTCATTGCAACAACCCGACCGCTGTGCGTGATGCGCACAGGGACAGCGCACAACGTCCGCGCACCCACCAAAAAGGGGCAGGACACGGGGCGTAACGCACGGAATGGGGAACAATGCGTGAAAAAGAAGGCGTAACTGGGGAAGTACTGCAGGTAAATACACAGAACGCCCACACGCACGCAAACAACTCGTATTAATGGATTTGAATATGGGAAAGAAGCGCATGCTAAAAGACGCGGACAGGCGTCAACACGTCCGCCACAGGAAGGCAGGCGTAAGCATCCCTGCGCACAGTATAAAAGAGCGCACAAACAACAAACACGTATATACCGCTACAATGAATGCCCCATTTGTCGCAGCACTGATCGTGGGACACCGCAGGAGGAGGAGAATAGCCAGGGCCTGCATTTTTTCCCCCCGGACTAGCCTTTTTGGATGCCTGATGACCAGTTCTACGGCAGGTAGAGGTGTCCACCTCATAACATCCTAGACCTGGTCAGGGAGTGGGAAGATGACCTTACATCCCCCAGCCTCTGCTCCCAAGCATTGAGCCCCTTGGAGAAGATGCTCAATGTCCTGCATTTTTCGGCCACTGGGTCATTTCAGCGGACTACTGCCATAGTGGGGGGGAGGGGTCTCACAGGCCATGCAGTCACGCTGCCTACACCAGGTGTTGGCAATCATGACTGCGTGCCCCTCAGTCCGCAGGCACATATACATGCCCAGAACACCCGCAGAAAGGCAGGCCGTTGTCCAGGACTTTTACAGGGTGGCACACTTCCCCAAATTGCTCGGTGCCATAGATTGCACACATGTGGCCCTACGACCACCTAGGGACACTGAGCACATCTACCGAAACCGCAAGCACTGGCATTCCATCAATGTGCAGGTGGTATGCGATGCCACGGGAATCATCACCTCTGTCTAACTACCCTGGCTCCACCCATGAGAGTTTCATATACAGAATGTCCGCCCTGAGCCGGGCTCTGGAAGCTGGGCAGCATGGCAACACATGGCTCCTAGGTGAGTACAAATGCCTGTGCACTTGCATGCATGTCACACACAGACAAATACACAAAGCCCAATAATCACAACCATTATCACCTCTCCAGGGGACAGTGCCTACCCTCTGAGCAACCACATGATGACGCCAATCCGGAACCCCACCACACCACCCCAGGTAAGATACAACGCTGTCCATATTGCAACCAGGGCCATAGTGGAGAGCACATTTGGAGTGCTCAAGTCACGCTTCCGCTCCCTTAGCCGCTCTGGCGGGAAGCTACTCTATGCACCCCCAGTAGTGTGCAGGATCATTGTGGCAGCATCTGTCCTGCACAATGTTGCAACACGGGGCGTACCGGTGGACATGGTGGTGCCCCCACATCCCCAATCACAGGCACAGGCGCTGCCCATGGGAGGGGATAGGGCACGTGGCGTGGCAGCCCGGACCCACCTTGTGGCCACATTGTTCACCTAAACTCCCACCCCTGCGGAGTGCACACAGGCCTGGCACATACCAGTGACAATCAATGATGACAAAGAGACAGTCAACTGTCACAACCTTACCACCCTGAGAATGTTGCCATGGAAGTGCCACATTATGTGCATCCCTAGCTACTCAAACCTAACCAATCCTGTGTGACCGAAAGGTACACATGCAAGCTGTGTATCACACAGACCTGCAAAACAGGCCATGGCAATCACTGGTATGTCACCCAAAGCCACCAATACCACAACATGACATGGCAAGCAATAGCAAAACACCAACACAGTAACAATAATGTACACATTGACATGTGAAAAATGCAAAGTGGCGTCAGACAATAATGCCTGATATGGAATCAGATGAAATGACTGACCAACAACCTCCCACACAAAGCAAGTCATACCCAAATGCATACCAACAGTTGTAGCTTGAACATAACAATGAATGCCTGTTTACATGCACATTGTGCACGGCAAAATCAACACTGCATAATACGTGTGCTGCGTCCATCTCCTGCAACACACTGCTCAGCACACAGCATAGTGACCAGCCATTCTGTATGACGCACACCCTGAGCATCACATGAAAACGACAAACTAAATAAAAAAAACAAATCACGCATGTACAGGATCCACAAATGGTCATAGATCATGTGCTGCAGGGACACAGTGGGCCCCAGAAGGCAAACTGAGTGCACATGTGGACATGGAAGGGTGGTTGTACATGTTGTGGATCATAGTGCGAGTGTGTGTGTCAGTAGGGACATGCACTCAATACATGCATGTGCAATCAAGTGACCATCAGTGTCCTCATCACATGTGAACATTGCCCATGTGTACATCCCAGCATGTCAAACCACAACTACACCCTCTCACCTCAAAGGTAAACACAACACATGAACAGCCATTGATCAGCAGAATACAACATGTACATAGGATACCACAATTACAATGTCAGGCTGCCCATCACACTGTGGGGCACATATCACCATAACCCACTGAACAACTGTGCATGGGGTATGTAGCCTTCATCCTTGAAGTCTACCTGGCCACAGGATCACCCTTCCCCTTTGTCTCCATCTTCGACCTTACATTTAAAAGGTGTACAGCACCCTCAGAGGCCACCTTGACTTGCATAAACCCCAAATCAAAGAGAACTAAAGCAGGCAAACACACAAGCCAAGCAAAAAGCCTGCAGGCAGCAAAATAAACCAGAAGAGTCACCAGTAGATGACTTGAGGTAGCAGTATGTCACAAAGCACAAGTACTAGCACAATGATGGAACAACCAAGGTAGCACAGTAAAACAATGTCACAACAGGATGTGTACCATGTTTGGTACATAATATAGAATGATGCACCACAAACTGATGTGTACTGTCACAGCTCCCGTGTACAGGCGCAGGAGTGGCACGAACCAACCACCCCAACCGTGGTCTGGGTGCCTGCAAGGTCAAACTCACACAGGCCTCTGACACCCTGGTGGGGAAGGAGGGTCAGGGATATGCAGTCGGGACAGGCATTGGTATACTGGATAACCGGAATGAGGGGCAGAAGGATTGACAAGGGGAAGTAGGGAATGTACAAAAATATAATAATCACATTAACACATACACAATCAGACCAAACGTGTACATCATGCACATAGCACCAAATTGCTCAAAATGGAAGTCAAAGAGAAACGTATCTCTGGGGTGAGTGCTGGCCTCTTGCCTGTGCACTATCAGGTCCGGTAACATGAGCAGTTTAATGCTGCAAAGAGAGCCAGAGTCACTAATCTGTGCATGCCCATAACACACACACACACACCACCATGCATTCCCCAAAGTAACAAAATACTCTACCAACAAACTATCTGGTGTGGTGCTTCGTACCCATACGTAAGATTCCCCCTGTGATGGTTCATACACAGTCAATGCAGTGAGTCAGGCGCCGGTAGGTGCGTGGCAAATGGAAGACCAATGTGTCAAGATTCACACAACATCCAATGTTCCCTGGGTAAGCAGCCAGACGCATTTAGCAAGGTACGACTTCAGTACAAGTCTTGTTCCAGCATAACCCAAATAAAGTAGGTAGTGCATGTGGCAATTTCAAAATGAAAATGAAATGCACTGCACACAAGTCTGTCCCTCCCTGTCTGTCCCTATGAGCTGCTTCTTTCCCTGTCTTGGAACGCTACATGGCTAATACAACTGCCCCAATGGACCATGGTGGACCGGAGGATATGTGCCACTGCCCCTGCATGTGCCCCTGACAACTTTCCCATCAACTAGCCATTAGTCCACCAACACATTTTAGCTGTACTGTGCTTCAACACCAATATCTGTCCAAGCTCACCGTCAGTGGTGCTATTCAGCATGCATGTACAACTGGCCTGGTGGAAGGTTGGCTGCGGTGTGGCCCCCTTGTGCTGTTCACCTTGCCTGGATTTCCTCGAAACACGTCAGCTTCTGTAGGATGTATGAGCGCAATCCCTGTGGCTCTGCCTGCGCACAGATGCGTATGTCTGCACCACCGAACGTGGCCAGCTTCCAGACATCCAATGGGCCATGTCTGCTGGGAAAGATGGTCTGGAGGCTCATCCCCCTCCAGAAAGGGCAGAAAACACATGATTAATGCTTGAAATTTCCCCGTGTGTGTCTCCTCAGGCATGTCATGACTGGACCATGTCAGAGACGTACATCAGAAATCACTCCATCAGTGCGACTTTCATAGGCAAAGTGTGTTAGCCACTGTCTACAGCATGAATTACATCAAGCACATGTACAGTAAAGATAAAAAACATACTACACAATGTATAGCAATTAATGAAAACATGAATCATGAAACCACCCATCTAGCAAAGGATGAACTGTGGTCAATATCACCCCTATCGTCCCCACTAGGGGTGTCAACACAAGTAGTACAGCAGCAGACATGCCACAGATATGACAGTCCAAAGCCCTTGTGTAATAGGCTGTAACACCGAACCATCCTTGCGAGCCCATGAATAAGGGAAGCAGGAGTGGCATATGTGAGTCAGGACCCCAAGCTGCAAACACTTACAAAGACAAGCTTGAAGGGACCAGCTGGAACAGACAGTGGATGCTTTCAAAAGCCGCAAAGCACCACACCATCACATAAAAGCACAATATACAAGAAATTTTAAACTATATTAACTAAAACCTATATTACCTAATTAAACTAACTATCAAATTCAAAGTTAACTAACTAAACTAAAAGAAAAATCAAAAATTGGCACATACAACCTAGGGGGGAGGGACCAAGGAGGGGGGAGGTACAGTGTGCTGCTCAACACCCACATGCGATGATGTTGAGGAAAATAAAAACCTCCATGGGCTCAATGCCTGCACAGCCTGACCTATGTGGGAGATTCCTGATTGTCCAAGTCTGGCTCTTCCTGAAAAGGGGGACGTGGCACAGGAGCCTGACCACACCTAGCCGCAGCTTGCCCCTCGTCGGTAGCAAGTCTGCCGGACGGGTGAGCCTGGTTCTGTGCGGCGATGACACGTAGGTCTGCATGCAGAACCTCCTGTTATATGCGTTCTTCTTCTTGCAAGATAACATGTGTAACACAGAGTTCTTCCTGCAAGGCCTGGCTGGACAACTGATGCACCTCCCAGCAAGCACGTAGCTCAGCCGAGATGGTACGGTCAAGCTGCTCAAACCTCTACTCTGACCGCTTCCTCTGGGACATCAAGAGGACACCCAGAGTGGATCTGAGGGACTCATATTCAGCCCTCAGGGCCTCCATGTGTGCCTCTTCGTGAGCAGCAATTGCTTGACTCAGAGAAAACATTTCAGCCTGGCGTGCCCTGTCTGAGGCCGCCATGCCCAGCCTGAGCGAGCGGGCCGTTGACTGTGCCACCTGCTGCTGGAGAAACACCTGCCTAGCAGGGGGGAGCACGGATTGGGCCACATGCTCCATCCTCACAGCGATGTTCTCCATTGCTGCCCTCTGGCGTTCAGAATTGGCAGTCATGTCTTGCTCCCACTCAGTATACCGCGGTTGCGCGCGGCCACTGTGTTGCTGGGCTTGGCACCTGCGGGACCCAAGGACCGGGTGTCCTTGTTGGGTTGGCACCGCCCGCGGCTGCACGACTACATGCCCCCGTCGACGTGATGGCCCAGGCACATCAGCGACTGGTGTGGAGGGTGATGTCGTGTAGATCTCTGGTCCAGCACAGAAGCAGCACAAAATCCTACCTCCCTTTAATGGTTTTGGTGTCTGGAACTAAAAGTGCACAGACCTCCGCAATCACCACGGGGAAAGAGGGTAGGGGTCCACAAATTGGATACGTAGGGGGTTGAAGGAAGACCGGAAAGAGGATTAGGCAGAGGTTCTGGACAGGGAAGGGGAGAACAGGGGAAACATGCTCCTTGGTTCTTGCTCCATAGACCTTGGAGCTTCTTATCTCACTTAACGTTAGCTTGAAGATAACCACCAAGAATTTGTTCTATTACACTTTCATAGAACAACCTATACTTGCACCTTACATTGATGCACCATGAATGTACCACTTGAAAAGCTCGCCACCAAGATAGAATGCACTGAGTTGCTTTCAAATCTTTTAAATGGATCTGACCTTCTGACACAAATTCAGGAGTCAGAACTGGATTGTTCATAAACATTAACTACAAGAAGAATTGTCAAAATGAAGCACAAGCACTGCTGTGTGCTCGTACCAACCAAACATAGGATTTGCTCTCAGAACAATGGGCACATGCAAAGCATGAAATTGGATTCCCAATTACAGTACACACACTTTACCCTTTCACCCTTCCCTTTTCTGTGAATTCACACAATTTAAATGCACAGCGTGCCAAATAAACAAACAGCACTTAGCTCTGGTTGCTGCTCCGAAGTCTGGTGCCCAAATCCGGTTTCAGCAATGTCCGGAAGACAGGAAAAGCACACAGCGTCTGCCAGAAGAAAATACAATTAGTACGCGCTCACAGCGTATCATGGTCTGAAGGGTTAACACAGTAGGATTAGTGCATCCAACATGCAGTGCCTCTCTGTTGCCATGCATGTGTTAGTTCCCATAGGGGGTTAAGTCAATGCGCTTCTGCGCGAGAAGTCACGTTCCCAAAGCACTTTCACAACATTACTCTCGCGGCCAGCTGCGGCCGTAATATCAATCACCAAACACTCTTCACTCCTATCGAGTCGGATTGCAACCGAAGGATTACTTATCTTTGCACTCGCGGGGCCTCAGGGGATGTCTTGAGGCGAGGAGCGGCCCGCGTGTGTTTTCAGCCAAAAAGGAGCTTCTGAAATTGCGTCCGCCCAGAGGAAAGTCTGAGCGCGAACAAGAGTCCCACGTTCGCGCATGCGCAGATGTTAGGGCATTGGCGGGGGCGTTCCCAAGCAGGTTTGCAGGCTCTGTGTGCCTGTCCTTCCCGTTTAGGATGCATGGAAACTTCTGGAGGCACTCAGCATGCTGGGAAATGTAGTCTTTGGCCCCAAGTTGCTGCAGCACAGGTTTCTTTCCAGCAGATGCCAACTTTCCCCACCTGATGATCCTACAGGAGGGACAAAGGTGGCATCTGCTGAATACATATGCCCCCATCATAGTGCTAGCCACAATGTGTCCCTTAGCACACTGGGGCTTTACGACAGGTGACCCTGCATCCCGATCCACCACAGGCAGAGGTTCCACCACTGTCTGACCCCTCAGTGCAGGTGTCGCAGACAGAGGAGTGTCCACATCAGAATCACTCACCCCTGACATATGGACCTGATGCACATCCAACTCGACATGGACGTCAGAGTGGTCATCAGGACTGGACTCATTGCCAGCCAAATACAAGATGGTCTGTAGCACATGTGGGTTTTCATGGCCTACCACCCCATGACCCCCATGGGTTGCTGTAGTGATAACAACCCTGTGCCTGGCATGACAACACCATCCTCTGGCTCCATTGCGTCATTATCTGAAAAGTAGAGAGAAAAAAGGTCACTACACATGTTAGAAGCACACAACACACACACACACATATGTGGAATCAGAAAATACAATATTAAGGCTTTTACACCATGCAAAGAGAAATACACCAACACGGGCTTGTAAAGATTCCCAGAATCTTTATTGCAATACTGAACAGTTTACAAAACAAAGTACACAAATAGCTATTTGGCCGTCAGTACTTCACAGAGACCACCAGAAGGTTCAATATGAGAAGTGAACAGGAATTGCTAGCTGGACATCAGCATATTTATACAGTTTCTTCATAACGATGTCCAGACTCCTACAAGTTAATCATGTACTGGGCTAGGGTTCGCGCCAGGTTCATTACTAATTTACATATCTCATGCATGCGGTTTACTTCTTAATACATTTACTATGTTTAACTTTATGCTCTTTACACATTTGTTTCAATGCAGGTCAAACAGATGTTTCGCATGTCATGTTTAAATAGCGTTATTGCTCTTATATACTTGTAGGTTAACATCGCTGATTCAAGTAATCCCCTGATCCCGAGGTCAACAAAGGACAAGGTCTACATGACTCTAACATGTAACCTGCATGCAGGTTGGACATTAACTCACCTACAGAGGTTGAAGAGGTTAAGAAAGAACAAGAGAACACAGGTCAGCCATTTTAGGCCACAGGGTGACTTTGCACGACTGACTAAAATGGCTGCTTTAACCTAAAATGGAGGCTCAATTAACTTAAGGTTACGACCTTGCGATGTGGATTTCCTCGCAGAGCGACTGGGCATAGGCCAACATATACAATGAGGACGAAACAATATTATATCACTTTTAACAAACCCTCCTTTTGGCCTATGCCAAGCGCTAAACTTCTTCCAATCACTTTACGACTAACTTCACATTTCAACATCTATACACCCTGAATCATTATCAGACATATCTATTGTCATCAGATCAGACACTAGAGTTTCTTTCAACACATACTCCTTGGAAACCTTATCTGGGGCTTATATTTTATGCCCTAATACACTTGTTGCTTGCGCGCAACACCCCCCTAATACCAAACATATACCAGGGAGGCACTGTATACAACAACAAAAGAATAGAAAACTACCCAAGATAATCAGCAGGGCCGAAAACAACTTCCATCCCCACGACCGTAAGAGGTCCCAAAACCATGCACTAAGTTCCCAGTTTCCCTCAGGAACATGTACTTCCAAACTAAGAACATGTAGATTTTGGATCGCCCTAAAGATCGCTGGAGAGGAGTCTGGTAAGTAAACACAGCAAGCGGACCCCACTAATTTACATACTCCTCCACGCTCTGCCAGAATGACATCTAATGCCATCCGGTTCTGTAGAGCTACTAATCTTATCACTTTCTGTTCTAACGTCATATTATAGAGTATGTCAGTGGTCCGGTTGATGGTTCTCTCCAGTACTCTCGCTAGTCCCCTGTTATCTTCTGAATTCATAATTTACCCAAAAAATGGCACAAAGGATTTCATAATGTCTCCTAGAGTTTGCGCTGGAGTATCCCCCTTCACATCTCGTCGTGGACGAGTCTTCGAAATTTCTGCAGTACTGGCAATAAATACCCCAGCTAATAGAATCCCTAAATAGCAGGTTCCTTGCCAATCCCTGGGCAACCATGGAAATGCCACATTACCGCAAATGAAATAGAAAGGTTCACCTACATAAAGAGGTCTGTTCTCACTAGTCAAATTCGCAACATTGGCGCATCTCCTAAAATCACCCATTGACCGTGTTCCATTCATCTGTATGCAGAAGGAAACTGAATCGGGGCTATGGTTAACAGTATAAGATGGAGGCGTGGCATCCTTATTGCCTATAGGAGCCATTTTGAAAGAGATCAAAGACTGAAAAGGACGAGACAATCTATAAGAGGGCCTAACAGAAGCAATGTTTGGCTTACTCCTATTTGCCAACAGCGAGCATCCCAGGGGCATCAAAACACGTTTTTAAAAACTATTCAAATTTGTACCATCAAAGTTCCCTGAGATGCTGTCATTCCAACGGCCAAAGAATAGTGCTCTAAGAGAAGCATAACAAGCAGTTGTCAAAGGTGAAGGATGAATGTACCAACCTAGTCCCCTATCCCCATGTTGCAGTAAATGCGAGCAGATCCAGCAGTTGGTTCTATTAAAAATTGCATGAGTGGCATTCATTATTAGCAAAAGAGTATTATTCTGATAGTTCCGTCTATGCGAAGAATCTCTAGGCAACAAGGTATGCAATTGCACGGAAGGAGTGGGTATAACAGATACATTTTCAACAGGTAAAAACTCCTCTAGCGGATATGCTTCTTCCAGGTACCATAACCTAAAACCAATAGTTACTAAAAACCCATTTATTATTACAAAAAGGCAACAATACATTTTCAGGGTCCCCTTACACGCTTGATCATTGTCTCTGCTAGTCACATATTTATCCAAAAGTTCGGTACGAGCGGTAGCGGGTGCAGGCATCGTAGTCTTCAATCAAAAAACACCAATTGTTCGTTTGCTGGCGACTCCGGTCGCGCTTTTTCTTAATGTCTTTCCCACAACCCTTAGCCAACAGAATCCTTTCGTACAGTCGGGCCAAAAGGCAAGCCCTCAAATGATTTCCTCAATCGCACAGTCAAACCGTGCCGTACGTCTATCTTCTTGGATGTAAATTATATTTCACAATTTCCGATGCTGAAGGATCAGAAAACAGTATGTCGTCACTTCCCACTGGAGGTGGCGAGTGAACGGAAATGGGATCAGAAAATGGATGATCCAGAAGTACCACTGTTGGAGAGTGCAGAGACAATATGGCCGTTTTGTCTGGCCTTACAAACTCTGGAACGGTCTCCGGTACGCTCTTGTCGATTGTTGCTGTTCGGGCACGTTGGTTACAGCATTGGAAAGGGATTCTGTGTCTTCTGTATCATATGGCACGGGCTGCGGGATCCGTTTGGTGTGTGTTGCATGTGTCCAGTTCGTCCGCCCTGCTACCCGCACTGCAGTCTGGGTGGCTAGCAGGACCTGGTAGGGAGCCCTCCACCGAGGTGCAAGGCAAGACGACCTTTCAAAAACTTTTGTGAGGATCCAGTCCCCTGGTCGTAGACTGTGACCGGGACCCTCGTACCGTACAGGTAATGCCTCTCGCACCTGGTGATAAATTGAAAATAGATTTTTAGTCAACTGGGTACAGTAATCTGAAAGAAGCACATTCTCTATATCCCGCAATGTGTGACTCTTTGGCATACCCCAAATATTAGCAGGCCTCCCCATTACCACCTCAAAGGGAGAGAGTCCAGTCTTAGTTTGAGGGGTTGTTTTCATCGACTGCAACACGATCGGTAAGGCATCTGGCCATTTTAACTTGGTGCCAAAACACGTCTTAGCGAGCTTGTTCTTTATAATGCCGTTGTGCCGTTCCTCTAATCCGGCACTTTGGGCATGTCTGGCCGAATGGAACCGTTTATCAATCTGCAATGCTTCGCATATTTGTAGGATTACAGGAGCGATAAAGTGTGGTCCATTATCCGACCAGATGACTCTTGGCAGCCCGAACCTAGGAAAGAACTCTTTCAACAGAGTTTTTGCCGTGGTTATGGCCGTTGCATCTCTAACAGGGAAGGCCTCAACCCACTTGCTAAATGCACAAATGACAACCAATACGTATTTAAGATTGTTGCAACGTTCCATCTCAATAAAATCAAAGTGGATGACCTCAAACGGAACAGAAGGTGAAGGGAAACTTCCTCTAGGAGTCGAGGTACCTTTTCCTACATTGTGCTGCAAGCAGACCATGCACCCTTGGACAAAGCTCTCCGCAATTTTGAACATTTTATCATTAGCCCATACACTATGTAACATTTTAGTCAATTTACGCGCACAGACATGGGTTGGACCATGAGCCATAATGACCATCATTGTAATGTAGGCGTCAGGGAGTAACCATTTTCCTTCAACATTGTCCACACAACACCCATCACCATCCAATCTCCCTGCACCCTCAACCCATTTCTTGGTCTCCTCTGCAGTAGCATCTGCTTGAATGTCTTTTACAGAATCGATACTTTCACCAAAAGTACAAACATTTACAGTTTCCCTTACAGCATACATTTCTGAACTAAAATCAGTGGCAGTTTGTTTAGCTATCTGATCAGCGAAAGCATTCCCTTTTCCTATATCACATGTGTAAACTTTTGATGTGCTGTACATTTTACAATGGCTAACTGAACAGGGAGTGTGAGCGCTGAAAGTAATCGCACTATTAAAGTGCTGTGCTGTATTTTTGTGCCATGTGAGGTCAAGAAACCTTGTTCTTTCCAAAGCCTACCGAAGTTGTGAACTACCCCACAGGCATACTGACTGTCGGTATATATATTTACTGTAAGCCCTTCAGAAAGTTCACAAGCTCGAGTTAATGTTATAATTTCTGTGGCCTGCGCGGAATTATGCATAATTCTTTTGGTTTCCACAATCGTGCTTAAGGTAGTGCGGCATAAGCAGCCGTGGATGTACCATTCGGAAGTTTGAAACAGGACCCATCACAAAATAGCTCTCCTTGTGGACTATTCAAAGGCATGTCTTTCAAATCGATACTACCTTTAGTCTCTTGTTCTGTAGTGTAAAGGCAATCGTGTGATGTTTCGTCACCATCAACAGTATCTTGCGGGACAGGTAAAAGTTCAGCCGGATTTAATACACAACACCTCTGAATTTGAATGTGGGGAGCAAACAAGATCAATTTGCATCTTGTCAATCGTGCGGAAGTAAGGTGTTGCGTTTGAGTTCTATTTAATAAAATATCTACAGAGTGAGGTACCATTAGGGTTAACGCATGACCCAGGACCATTCCCTCGCTCTGTTTTACAGATGCAGCAGCGACAGCTCTCAAACATCTCGGCAAAGTGCATGCAACAGGATCAAGGGCGGATGAGAAATAGCCGCACGACCTATTCTTCCCTCCATGTTCCTGCGTTAACACAGCCAAAGCACATCCATCACGCTCATGCACATACAACACGAAGCCCTTTTCATAATTTGGAGTTCCTAAAACCGGTGTTGAACACAGCGCAGTTTTGAGCAAATCAAATGCTGGCTGGTGTTCCAAAGTCCATGGCAATGGCAAAGAAATGTCCTTCTTTGTCAAAGCCAGCATTGGTTTAATCGTTAACGAAAAGTTAGGGATCCACAATCTACAGTAAGAAGCCATACCTATCAGGCCTCTAACTGCCTTCTGCGTGTTTGTGACAGACATGCCAGAAATAGTTCTTATTTGTTCAGGTGTCAACCTTCTTCCCTCCTTTGACAGGAGATAGCCTAAATAGGCGACCTCCTGACAACAATATTGGATTTTTTTTGAGTGAAGCTTTGTGGCCATGTTTTGCCAGATGACAAAGCAACAACATGGTGCCTTCTATACAGGCACTCTCAGAATCAGCAGCCAAGAGGAGATCATCTACATACTGTAGTAATGTGCAAGTAGTAGGCAACTCGAGAGTATAGAGTTGCTCTTTCAAAGCTCTACTATAAATGCTTGGACTCTCAGTGTACCCTTGTGGTGCACGAGTGAATGTGAACGAGCGTCCACCTAGGGTAAACGCGAACAAATACCTACTATCCTTATGTATAGGAATACTGAATAATGTGTTTTTGAGGTCAACAACGCTAAAGAGCGTGGCAGAAGCTGGAATCATAGTTAGTATCGTTGTAACATCAGGTACAATGGGAAATTGAGGAGCCACAATTTTGTTAATAGAACGCAAATCAATTATAAACCGAAAAGGAATTGCATTATCACCTTTTTTATATACTGGCAAAATCGGGCTGTTACACAAACTACCTGTAATTTCCTCAATTACTCCATGATGTACAAAATCAGAAACTATACATTTCAAAGCCTGTTCGCCTTCAACTGAGATCTTATATTGTGGAATGCGAGGCAATTTTACTCCATGTTTCAGAATAATTTTAACAGGTTCAATTTGAAGAATTCCCACATCATTATCATCAATTGCCCATAAGCATTCCGGAATGTTACTGAATTCTGGCGGTAAAGGTCGAGTCAAAAACTGAGAGGCGAGTGATTGCTGAGGTGAAATTGTTAACCGAACTCCGTCCGAGGAACAATATATTACTGCATTCAATTCCTTCAGCAAATTTAACCCCAGCAAATTCTCCCCACAGTTTGTAGTAAGTAGAAATGGACACTGCTCCGTGAAGGGACCCAGTGTTATCGGTACCGGCAAAGAGACTGGACAAACTACAGGTGTGCCTGAAAACCCTACAGAGACGTTGGACTGCCCTGACAGGGGAATGTTTGGAACCAGTGAATGGTCAATGGAACACTTTTGTGCTCCTGTGTCTACTGAAAATAGATGCTTCCTATTTCCCACAGTCATCTCAATGTAGGGACCTTTCTGATGAACGGGAATAGCCGTTGGTTCCAAATCCTGCTTTGGGCTATCCTAACGAAACAGAATATCATCAAAAGAAAGCTCTTCAGAGAGGTACGCGGCAGAAGGATGATCAAAAGTGTTTCTATTATCCACACTCGAAACTTGTTTATCCTGTGAAGAAGGTTGCTGTGATTCTGGCACAAACTGACCTATGCCAGGGCCCCCTGCACCTGGGCGACCTCTGGATCATCTACCAATGTTCCCAAATGACCTTTGCTGCAAGGTCGGATATTGTGCGCGCCAGTGAACTTCCTGTCGACAATAGGCACACTGGTTAATGTTTACCGGAGCCAGGGGCGTACTTCCTTGTGGAACGAATTGACCCCTAAATTGATTGCCGCCTCTAGGGTTTCTAACGATCTGTTGAAATAGTACTTTTGTTTTCAGGTCACCCTTTCTTTTCTCAAGTTTTTCCTTTTCATTATTCACACGATTTTCATAGTACTGAGCCATGTGCAGTACTTCTGATTAAGACTTCGCCTGCCAAGCGCTTTCGAAGGACATAATCTGTAACTGGATGTCAGGCAGCAATCCACGTACAAATTTGTCGACAAACAGCTTTTTCCCTGACTCTGTGCCTAAGTCTTGTCCACTGAAATCTGAAAATACCTCTTCAAACCGATTGAAGAACTCGGTAGAACGCTCAGACTTTCTTTGGACACAGGAATTCCAAATGATTCTTTTTTCAGGAACTATAGTTTTTAATTTTACAATAATCCTATCAGGCAAAGTTAATATCACTTGAGGCGATCGCTCGCCAGCTGGTCTTTCTCTGTCGAGCCTAACCATGTTATCCCATGTATCTCCTAACCCAGGTACATCATCTACAGTCCTAATCTGTTTCCACAAATCAACTGGCAGGAGTACGGGAAATAATAAATTAATAACACTTAAGGTGAATACCGATGATTGTAAGATCGACTCTATTTCTTTATAGAACCCCGTCGGATTCTTTCTTATATCAGGAATAGATTGTTTTATGCTGTTCACTTCCTGTCTCGAGAACAGGTCGTGAACAAACTGCGAAACATAATGTGCAGGAATGTCCACAGCGACTATACCTCGTGCAGCATCGGCCGCAATCTCAACTTTTGGGACAAATGTCAGAGGGACCTCTCTCATAGCCAACTGAGAAGTAGGTAGCTCCGAACGCTTACTAAGCAACAGAGCCAAATCAAGCGCTAAGGCAGTCGAAGAGGTATCAATCGAAAAGGCTCTCTTATAAACACTCAACAATTCTGCGGGACAACAAATCTTTCTTTTTACACACTCATTCTGCAGGTATTCTACCATAACCTGTATCACTTTCTTTTGCATTTCTAATGTATACTGACCATACGTGTCATATACTTCATCTGGAGTTATCGACATATTCGAAATCCATCTTATCGCATCCTTTGTACAAATTTGCGCTTCCTCACCTATCATTTCACGGCAAGGAGAAAACCGTTTCTGTAAGAACATCGTACCTAAACTATCACCATCTGCTTCTTCATTCTGTAACTCTTCCAACTCCTTCCTATACACAAAAATCCTCTTGACATGCTCATATACTTTCTCCGCAGTATCTCTAGACAATGCTAAAGTGTTCAAATCCCGTAAAGCTTGTGGGAGATCTACATTGTTTAATCTATTCCACATTATGCTCAAATGAATTCCTAACCCTTCAATAAAAACATTTTTTTCAGGAATACCTTTCAGATTTTCGAGTGTGGAAAAAACATCAGCTTGTTCACCCTTCTCCATACATTGTTTAGCCCAAGCAATTAATTCATTCTTTTTATCTGGAGACAAAGTATTACGAGTCACAACCCTTGATCCCGTTCCCTGGTCTACTACTTTTAGCGATGCAGAATCACTTGGAAAAGGAAGAGTAGGCACATTCTGAATGTCAATAGGTGGAAACAAGGGGGCAGGCAAAGGAGCAACAGCTGGAAGAACAGCAGGAAGAACAATAGGAAGGACCGGGGGAACTATAGGAGGAGGAATAACGACAGGAAGGGGTAAAGCACCAGGAGGAGGGATGTACAGGGGTGGAGCAGAGGCATCGGGCCTTCGTTCATGCAAAAGTTTATTAATCAATTCATCTGAAGTATGATAATCTTTTGAAGGGTAAATTTTCTGAATGCCTAATTGAAACGCTCTGTCCGTGTTCCTAACTGATTCCAATTGTTTATTTTGATCATATAACAGCGCCTTTTCGGCATTCGTCATATGTCGACGCATATGTTTCTCTCTACTTTTTTGTTGCCGCAAAGCTTCTGTTTTCCAACTGTGCAATGCGTCAAATGCTGCAGGTCTAGCCTTTTTCTTTACCAATACAGACTCTAGATATTCTATACAAGGGATTTCAAAGCTACTGTTGGTTGGCCACCGAAGATTAGAGTTATGTCTGGTCTGTCTGTGCCAAATATCATTAAATGCTATACTACCAAAGCCTTTCTTACAGTACATAGTACATGCCGGCGACCCCTCCTGTGGTGCAGGACGGCTATCTTCCAAAGATTGTCTGTCGCTGCGGAATATTGTCCTGAAGCAGGCAGACAATTTCCCAGGCTTATCAGAATTCTGGTGTTACCTGGTCAAATAATTGTGCTCACGAGTACAATGTGCCAATTTCAAATTGTCAGGGTTAAATTAAGAATTGGGTCACGATTCACCTGACCAAAGGACTGGGAGGCCCGATAGGGTTGCTAAGAACAATTCTAAGGATCCATGTGTCTGGTGATTTCGGCAAATTTACCAACCTCGATATATGGACCCTTGTCAAGACTTTGTCTCGGGCTACAGATCACCGTTCAGGGATCGGATCGTTCTGTTCTGTCGAGGAATTCGCTTCTCGTCCAGAGGGGCCGTTTTGATGGCACCGTCTGATCCCGGTCCGATAGCCGAGCCAACCTTCAACGAGACAAAGTCAATCTTGAGGGTCCCTATTCGGGCGCCATCTGTGGAATCAGAAAATACAATATTAAGGCTTTTACACCATGCAAACAGAAATACACCAACACAGTTTACAAAACAAAGTACACACATAGCTATTTGGCCATCAGTACTTCACAGAGACCACCAGAAGGTTCAATGTGAGCAGTGAACATGAATTGCTAGCATCAGCATATTTATACAGTTTCTTCATAACGATGTCCAGCCTCCTACAAGTTAATGATGTACTGGGCTAGGGTTGCGCCAAGTTCATTCCTAATTTACATATCTCGTGAATGCGGTTTACTAACAAGCACTATTATTCTCTGGGTTTAACTTTACACTCTTTACACATTTGTTTCAGTGCAGGTCAAACAGATGTTTCGCACGTCATGTTTAAATAGCGTTATTGCTCTCATATACTTGTAGGTTAACATCGCTGATTCAAGTAATCCCCTGATTCCGAGATCAACAAAGGACAAGGTCGACATGACCCTAACATGTAGCCTGCAGGCAGGTTGGTTATTAACTCACCTACAGAGGTTGAAGAGGTTAAGTAAGAAGAAGAGAACACAGGTCGGCCATTTTAGGCCACAGGGTGACTTTGCACGACTAACTAAAATGGCGGCTTTAACCTAAAATGGAGGCTCGATTAACTTAAGGTTATGACCTTGCGATGCGGATTTCCTCGCAGAGCGACTGGGCATAGGCCAACATATACAATGAGGACAAAACAATATTATATCCGTTTTAACACATAGACATCACACAGACACCAAACACATCAAGCAGACATGTCACACACAAAAGAGAACCTGCCATGCATGCTGGGTCAACTTGATATTGCTTCTGTGATTAGGCATGTAGAAGGGTTTTATACTGCTCAGAAATGGGTCGATGCAGTGCAGCAAATTTGTACGTTACTCACTATCTACATGTACAAGTACTTCATGATGTGTATCAGAAAATGTGAAGGCAGTGCAAGGTCAACTTCAGGCATCACGTGCAATGTGCATGCAATGGGTAGCATGGCTACAAGCAAACCGCCCCTCCCCCTAAGTGGAAATGCAGGGATGCCTTGTATGGTATCAAAAGGATGACCATAGACCTGTGTATTGACAGACAGTGTTGACTAGCATCAATTGCATCATCTGAGTCAAGTGACAACATAGCAGATGATGATGGGACAGCAAGCAGGACACATGATGAAACCTCAGGAGTACACCCACGTGTGAAGAAGACACTACACCAGTTGTACAGAGTCATTGGTCATGAAACAGGCAGAGGCCTGTGACCCACACAGACTGTCACACCCTAAACATGTGTGGGACGCAGGACTGAGCCACAGTGGCCATGGGAAGGCAGATGAAATGCCGTGCAATGTAGGTCACCCTGGACAGGTACTACAATGATCATCCAGTCAAGGACACATAGGGGCATGCATGGAATGCACATGGAGCATGAATGGGCACTCATGTCCCTGCGGAGCATCTGACATCTGCACAGTCCAAGTGAGACACCCTGCCTCAAGTACAAAGGATGTACTCCACAGCATATGTCTGGCAGGTTGGCTGGTGGAAGTTAGCATGTCAACAGGACGCATGAACAGGCAACTAATTTATGGCAAAATTCATGCAGACTAGTGCAAAGGTGAAATTGGGGTGCAGATGGGGGTGGAGGGGCAAGGGAGCATGCCTACGTGAAGTACCAGCATGCAGTCAGAGGACACATGCATGTCAGTCATGCTATGACATAGTCCCAGGGCTGAGAGGAAGTTCACCCCAGGCTACATGCAGATGGGCCAGTGAGCTGGAACATGGACCGGAGGGGCATCCTGGTGACCAGCATGTGAGTAGGGTGCAATAGTGGTGATGCGGATTGTCCCTGTCTGCTACACATGTCCACCATCCTGCAGAGCAGCCATGCATCAGTGAAGCATTGCATTACTTGCACATCAGAACCATGGACACATGAAATGTAGTGGCAGTCATGCACAACACATCACACAAGTAAAACACACATGTCCTCGACAAACACGCAGCAACACTCACTGGACTGGGCATCAAAGTCTGGCATCTCTCCCAGTCCTTTGACCGATTCAGGTGGAATGAACTACGCAACAAGTGACTTGTGCGGAGTGAGGTCTTCCTCCTCAGGTGCCGGCCCACTGCCAGTTACCAGAGTCATGTTGTAATTTGAGGCACGCTTAGCCTTAGCGCTGCGTTTGAGGTCACTCCAACGCTTTTTGCACTCTTGCGCAGTGTGCACTTCATGGCCGAATGCACTCACATGTTACGCAATTTTGCTTCCAGTGGGTATCACGGTGAGCAGCCGTAGTTTGACATTTAGGCCCCACTAGCATGTCACGGCTGTGGTCCCGCACGTAGTCCACAAGGATGTCCAGTTACTGCTTGCAGAAAGGCTTCTTCCTTGAGATGCAGGAGGTCGTGGCTGTGTGTGGGGTCCCAGCCTGTGCTGCAGGTGCAACCTTCCTCCTCTAGGATTGTGGAGCAGACCCTGGCTGGCAAATACTGCCCTGATCAGTATGGCCAGTGGCACCGGTGGATTGAGCCAAGGGAGTGGCAGGTGGAGGGATGACCAAAGGCCTGACTTGTGTCAGTGGCAGCTGGGTGCCCTCTAATGGACCCTGCGCCGCAACATCCGCTGTGGCAGGGTCCTTGACCGCGACTGTCCTGGTTGGTAGACTCACAATCGGGGTGTTGTTGGCTGCATCTGCCCCTGCACTTGCCAGCACCCGGCTGGTCGGGGCAGCAGATGACATTACTGCCCCAGGAACACATGTCTCGGTGAGGGCAGCCCTGCGTGCACCTATGGTTTACCTCCGGCCATGTTGGAAATCTTCCATGGACTCTTCAAGTGCCAACGCAGCCTGCGCTGGCAGACCCTGAGCCTGGGTGGTGTTGTCCACAGCTGCACCTGCAGCTACCACTACCCTTGGGCCCGTGGCAGTCGATGAAACAGACTTCCGGGTAACATGGGCGACAGTGCCAGATGCAGAAGCTGCATCTCCCGGAACCACAGGGGGTGGTGGCATGACTGCAACAACATCGTGCCCAAGTGGCGCACCCCTGCCTCTTCCCCTCTGCGGCCACCCTGGACACCCTGGAGTCCCCCTACTCCCTGGTCACCCCAGCCACTTCCCTGACCACGCCCGCCACGAGGAGTACACCCAGCTGAGGCGTCCCTCACCTTTGGTGGCCTCCCAACCATGGCACAGATGGAGTAGTGCCGGCACAGATGGAGGAGTGCCAATGGGAGGTGTACACCACAATTGTCCTGGGCAATTGGGGTGAAGGGGATGGGATGGAAGATGTTAACAGCACCCTTGTACCTGCAAGGCTGTATGTGACCCCGGTGATGAAGTGACAGGTCACGCAATGCTCCGGCACCCCAAAACTGCAGTAAAACCATGCATGCAACCCCTGTAGCCTACGTGCGTGGAATTAACCTCCTGCAGTACGCGGTGGCACCCAGGAACATGAAAAATGCATACGCGTGGGACACACAGGCTACTATGACCTTGGAAACAGGTATGCGATACACAGGGGCACACGCAGTGGGTAAAATAGCACGCGTGACTCACCGTCAGACTAGCGCGATGATGAAAAACACACATAGCCAATACCCCCACCAAAAGAAGAGATACGTCCTTGATCTGCTGTGAAGTTGAGATGGCGCGCGAAACAACACGAAGTAGCAACACACACGTCGGTCACCACGACAGGCACGTACAGCAAACTGCTGGCCCCGCTCACCTTTAACTCGTGCTGAGGGAAACGCCTGCACGCGTCACGTCACTTACGCGCTTAGGCCCTTTCCTCGAATTACACGCATTCCCACACGGACGTGTGGTTTTTTCACATGCTGATCCACTATGCACCCGTGTTGAGGGAAACGCCTGTGTGCGCCACGTCACAGACACGCTTACGCGCTAAGGGCCTTTCCTCGAATTACACACTGACATGCACTTTTTTTCATGCCAAATCACACCGTATCGAGCTGGCCACGCGAAAACACACGGAAGACCACGCTCCTGCCCAAAAGGCCATTTTCCTGCCCCCAAGAGCCCCGAGCACGCTCCCACCTGCCATGTGCTGCTGCCTGCTGTCCACGTGCCCTGCTATTTGGTGCCTGCACATCAGCCATCTGCAGGGGTCCAGTTGCTGTGTCCACCCCTGCTGAAACAGAAGACTCCCGACTGGGATACCATCGCTCCACAGCCCAGCCCCAGGACCCAGTTGCCCACTCACACCTGGCTCGGGGGTCGCCATGTCGGGGCAAACACCATCCGAGACCACTGGTGACACCCAGCCAGAGAGGCAGAGGGCCACCAGCTTCAGTGAGAAGGAAGTTGGTGTCCTGGTGGAGCATGTCCTGGGGCATTCCGATGCCCTCTTCACACCATCGCACACCGACATGGAAGGACGGAGGAGGATCTGGAAGGACATAGTGGGTGCCATCAATGCGGAGGCCTGAGACACGCCAAGAAGCGCTGCGAGGACTACAAGTCCAGGACCCTCAGGAAGGCCTGGTGCCTCTTAGAGGCAGAGGATGCAGTGGGGCGCCAGGGCCAGCTTACCAACCAGCAGATGAGGGTCCTGGAGCGCATTCGCCCAGTGCTTCGCCACCAGATCCTCAGGATGCAGGCCCGTCTGGAGTCGAGCGGTAAGTGGCCATGCATTGCTGTGTGAAACAGGGCATGTTGCAGTGTGCTGGTAGTCAGCTACTTGCCTGCATGTGTAACATAGGCCATGTATGGATGTGTGTGCGCCGGGACATTATGGTAATGCATGTGAGACCAGTAATGCGTGAACCACATGGATGGTGCATGTGTTACAATGAGACATGGGGAGATGCATGCGGAATGCACACATGAATGCATGCCAGTCCCTGTTCTTGGACATGGGTGGGGGGTGGGAAATGGGTGCTGCTCTCATGTACATTTATGGTGTGCATGTCTGTGTGTCTGAGAAGCGTGTGTGTGACTTTGAAACGTCATGGATGCATGACACATGTCCGTGACGATGTGTAGATTCACTCATGCAGTCTGGTCACCATTGTATCCACTGTGTATGTGGTGTACGAGCCATGATGCATGACCCTCCGGTGATGTGTGTGCAAGGGATCAGTATGAGCCATGATGCATGTGAGTTTGAAGGCAACATTTATGTCCATGGAGGGCCTTGTACATGGATGCTGATTTTGATTGCATGCGACGTGCCTGTTTCTGCATGTGTGTTGCATGCATTGACCCATGTATTCTGGAGGGACAGGATGGAAGTGACGTTTGACAGTGCCACTCATGTGTTATTGCTTCCTGTCTAGGGGACTATTGTACAGTGCCCTGATGCTTGTGTTCTATGTCTCCCTCTATGCACCGTCGAGTAAAGAAGAGGCCGGAGACAGCGCTGTGGAGCCAAGCGGCGGGGATGCCTCCACCGGGCGGGGACGCCTCCACCGGGCGGCGACGCAAGGCCCAGCCACCCTCTCAAGAATTGCCATCATCCGGGAGCGAGGGGACTGATGCCGTGTCTGCCACTACGGCTGTAGCGGAAGGGCCGGGTGAGCCCCCACAGGGTCTTGCAATGGCGGATGATGGTGCAGAGACATCCAGGTTGGTGCTCTCCACAGAGGAGGAGGAGCCTGCTACTGAGCCGCACATGGGGCCTGGTGGGGGTAGTACCACTGGTGCAAGTGGACAGTCCAGGGCCAGGGTCAGGAGGCAGCACAGGTCACCGTGGAGGGGCCTGTGCATGTCGCTGTCCCTGACCCTGTGACTGCACCACCATGCACCAGCAGGGATGCCCTGTCCCAGGCCTGTCCACAGGTAGGGGGGAGGCCCACGTCATCTGGCTCTCCACTACCTGCTGATGAGGGGTCCCATGACCGTATGGTCTCCGTCCTGATTGGTGTCGCATTGCACACGCGTGACATTCGTGATGACGTGCGTGCTTCCTGGGGGGAGCACGCACGCCATCACGAAGAGCTGTGTGGTAATGTGGCTGTTGGGAGGGGCCCTGGTCGGTGGGTTCCTACATGTGTCGCGCAATCTGGTGGACCTCTCCTCCTCTGTGGAGACTATGCGCCAGTCGTTCTCCCTGCCGTCTTCTGGCCCAGGTTCCACCAGGGCCCCCTGTGGACCTGGCCCGACCAACACAGCCAGTTTGGTGGAGATCCCATCCCTGCCACAGTCGGGAGTCGGAGGTCCAGCAGGGGTGGACACCCCAACAACTGGAGACCAGCAGATGGAGGATGTGCAGGCATCATCGGACAGGGCACATGGACAGCAGCAGAAGCAGCAGGCTCTAGGTGGGAACGATGATGTCTCGGGCCATCAACATCAGAGGGGCAGGCATCGGCCAGAGGGCAGGAGAACCATGGAATGGGAGTGTCTTCCGTGTGGCTGTGGTTGGGTCAGTGTATAGATGCGGAGTGGCAGTGGTTGGAAGAGGCGAGGCTCACCATGGTCAGGGCAGAGTTCTCCATGTGTCGGGCGTTGAAGTGATCTGAGTGCCTCGAGGCAACTCGCAGGGAGTTGAAACAGGCCATGAGTGCATCCCTGCGAGACCTCTGGGCCAGGACAGAGTCCCGCCTCCAGGAGATGGACATGGAGTTCGATGATGCCCTGGCCCGCAACATCACAAAGTGAGCAGCAGGACTTGCCCGCCGCCACTGTATATCGTTAGTGGTAGGTTTCCTTTCTTTTTATTTTTATTTTGGGATGCATGGACAATGCCCCACGTTTTTGTATATAGTTGTAAATTGGGTAGGGTTGTGTATATAGGTTTAATTTCATTTGTTGGGCACATGGACCCTTGTTGCAATATTGGTACACAGTTGGACAGTGGATTTTTTTTTCTTACATCATTTACCCTCACCATGGGTCAATGGATTTTTTGAATTTTGGTTTCCTTTGGATTTACTTTGGTGGACAAGGATTTTTGACAAACTTTATTTTGGATTCATTTGGATTGTGTCATCATTATTTTTTTTGTTTTGGACATGCCTTTTTTTCTTGTTTATGATTATTTACAGGCTTTGAATCATTTTTATTATTTTTGTGCACAATACATTTTGATTTCTTACTTCCATGTGTGCTATTTGCTCTTTGGTTTACTGCATGTCACAATGTGGGTTTACACAATCACTCACACCCAGTGTGTGTGTGTGTGACGGAGATGCGGTGATGTGCATATTTGACATTTGGTTAGTGACAAGTAATAGGCCTTTCAGTGTGGGGTGGATGGGAAACTTGATTGTGTCTAAAGACTGGGGTGGCGTGCAGTGGGATTTTGGTGGACATGAGGCCCATGAATGTGCATCTTCATGACATGTTGGGTGGGGACCTGAGTCGGGGCCTGACCCTCAATGCTGGGTTGATGGGGGTGCTGGGGGACATGAGTCGGTGCCTGCGGGCAGGTGTCTGTCAATGCTGGGTGGATGGGGGTGCTAGGGGACATGAGTCGGGGCCTGCTGGCAGGTGCCCGTCAATGCTGGGTGGATGGGGGTGCTGGGGGACATGAGTCTGGGCCTGCTGGCAGGTGCCCGTCAATGCTGGGTGGATAGGGGTGCTAGGGGACATGAGTCGGGGCCTGACCCTCAATGCTGGGCGGATGGGGTGCTGGGGGACATGATTCGGGGTATGCTGGCAGGTGTCCGTCAATGCTGGGTGGATAGGGGTGCTGAGGGACATGAGTCGGGGCCTGCTGGCAGGTGCCCGTCAATGCTGGGTGGATGGGGGTAGTGGGGGGGCATGAGTCGGGGCCTGACCCTCAATGCTGGGTGGATGGGGTGCTGGGGGACATGAGTCGGGGCCTGCTGGTAGGTGCCCGTCAATGCTGGGTGGATGGGGGTGCTGCGGGACATGAGTCAGGGCCTGACCCTCAATGCTGGGTGGATGGGGGTGCTGGGGGACATGAGTCGGGGCCTGCTGGCAGGTGCCCGTCAATGCTGGGGCGATGGGGGTGCTGGGGGACATGTGTCGGGGCCTGCTGGCAGGTGCCCGTCAATGCTGGGTGGATGGGGGTGCTGGGGGACATGGTCGGGGCCTGCTGGCAGGTGCCCATCAATGCTGGGTGGATGGGGGTTCTGGGGGTTCTGGGGGACATGTGTCAGGGCCTGACCCTCAATGCTGGGTGGATGGGGATGCTGGGGGACATGAGTCGGGGACTGCTGGCAGGTGTCCGTCAATGCTGGGTGGATGGGGGTACTGGGGGACATGAGTCAGGGCCTGCTGGCAGGTGCCCGTCAATGCTGGTTGGATGGGGGTGCTGCGGCACATGAGTCGGGGCCTGACCCTCAATGTGCGGTGGATGAGGGTGCTGGGGGACATGAGTCGGGGCCTGATGGCAGGTGCCTGTCAATGCTGGGAGGATGGGGGTGCTGGGAGACATGAGTCAGGGCCTGCTGGCAGGTGCCCGTCAATGCTGGGTGGATGGGGTGCTGGGGGACATGAGTTGGGGCCTGACCCTCAATGCTGGTTGAATGGGGTGCTGGGGGACATGAGTCTGGGCCTGCTGGCAGGTGCCCGTCAATGCTGGGTGGATGGGGGTGCTTAAGGACATGAGTCGGGGCCTGCTGGCAGGTGCCGGTCAATGCTGTGTGGATGGGGGTGCTGGGGAACATGAGTCGGGGCCTGACCCTCAATGCTGGGTGGATGGGCGTGCTGAGGGACATGAGTCGGGGCCTGGCCCTCAATGCTGGGTGGATGGGGGTGTTGGGGGACGTGAGTCGGGGCCTGACCCTCAATGCTGGGTGGATGGGGGTGCTGGGGGACATGTGTCAGTGCTCACTTGTGCGTGGTGACATGTGGGCTGGCTGGTGGGCTTCGCCAGGGTGGCTGGGCTGCCTGTGGGGCATGGCCAGGGGTGATTGTGTTCCCCTGTTTTGTGGTCTGCCTGCAAGCCCTGGGGGGGGGAGAGGGCACACCTGGGAGGACACACACTGCCAATTCGTGTGATTTTCCCCACGCACCCCCGAAATACACGTACCCCGCTCGCACAGGGCCAATCGCGTGTGAAACTTCCCGCGCACTCCCGAAATACACGTACCACGCTCGCACAGGGCCAATCGCATGTAAAACTTCCCGTGCACCCCCGAAATACACGTACCCCGCTTTCACAAGGCCAATCGCGGGTTAAACTTCCTGCGCACCCCTGAAATACACGTACCCCGCTCGCAGAAGGCCAATCGCAGGTAAAACTTCCAGCGCACCCTGAAATACACGTACCCTGCTCGCACAGGGCCAATCGCGTGTGAATCTCCCCGCACACCCCCGAAATACACGTACCCCGCTCGCACAGGGCCAATCGCATGTGATTCTCTCTGCGCACCCCCGAAATTCACGTACCCCGCTCGCACAGGGCCTATCACATGTGATTCTCCCCGCACACCCCTGTAATACACGTACCCCGCTCGCACATGGCCAATCGTGGGTAAAACTTCCCATGCACCCCCGAAATACACGTACCCTGCTCACACAGGGCCAATCGCGTGTGATTCTCCCCACACACCCCCAAAATACACATACCCTGTTCGCACAGGGCCAATCGCATGTAAAACTTCCCGCGCACCCCAAAATACACGTACCCCGCTCGCACAGGGCCAATTGCGTGTAAAACTTCCCGCGCACCCCGAAATACACATACCCCGCTCGCACAGGGCCAATCGCGTACAAAACTTCCCGCGCACCCCTGAAATACACGTACCCCACTCGCACAGGGCCAATCGCGTGTAAAACTTCCCACGCACCCCTGAAATACACATACCCCGCTCGCACAGGGCCAATCGTGTGTAAAACTTCCCGCGCACCCCTGAAATACACATACCCCACTCGCACAGGGCCAATCGCGTGTGATTCTCCCCGCACACCCCCGAAATACACGTACCCCGCTTGCACAGGGCCAATCGCGTGTAAAACTTCCTACGCACCTCCGTAATACACGTTCCCCACTCGCACAAGCCCAATCGCAGGTTAAACTTCCCACGCAACCCCGAAATACACGTACCCAGTTCGCACAAGGCGAATTGCGGGTAAAACTTCCTGCGCACCCCCGAAATACACGTACCTCGTTTGCACAGAGCCAATCGCGTGTGATTCTCCCTGCGAACCCCTGAAATACACGTACCCCACTCGCACAGGGCCTATCGCGTGTGATTTCCCCCGTGCACCTCCGAAATACACATACCCCGCTCGCACAGGGCCATTCGTATGTGATTCTCCCCGCGCACCCATGAAATACACTTAACCCGCTCGCACAGGGCCAATCGCGTGTGATTCTCCCCGTGCAGCGCGATACGTGTATTCGGAGGGGTGCGCGGGGAGTTTTAGAGGCATATTTGTGGTTGGGGGGCTGTATGCTGGTCCACTGGCCTGTGTGCCATGTAGCGGATTTGTGCGCTGTTCATGGCGCATGGGGAGGGGTTGGGGGCGTAACTGGCGCTGCTGCAGGGTCACTGCGCCACTCTGCGCCACGGCTGGTTATGGATGTTTAAATCCATGAATACGCTGTGCGTGCAAATGGATTTTGGTGCACGCGGCTGGTGCAGACTGCCGCACGCGCACACTGTGCGCCACTTGTGCACTGAATTCTATGAATTACCCCCATAATGTGAAATAAATCAAGGATACAAGCCAACAAAACAAGTCAACACAACTGTGTTTCGGCCTTTTATGCTAAATTTATATAGCAGTTCTTAAGTAGACCTTCATCAGGACGGGTGAATTCTTGTGTGGGAGAGATCCTATAATCTCGTAATCAAATGGCACAATGGCGTACATCATCAAAGTGTCCACGTACACTGACGGTAGTAGGTGAGTGGTAATAAGTACCACGTGGGTTCATTCAAATTGACTGTGAAATCACAGGGCGCATGGTGCTGCGCGCGGGTCCAGGCGTTCACAATGGAAATGGATGACCACTGTGAAGCCAGATAACACCGTGTGGAGAAATCGAGCTGTGCGGTGACTGGCACAGCTCGATGTTTCCACACGCTGCTTAACAACTTAACAACTGCCATATAAATTTAGCATAAAAGGCCAAAACACAGTTGTGTTGACTTGTTTTGTTTTGTTGGCTAGTAACCTTGATTGTTTTTACATTATATGTCCGCTTTGTACCTTGAACACTTGCAAACAGTGATGTCTCATTTCCTCCGACATAAGAGATTTAGAGAATGCAATTGTTAAATCCTCAAATATTGTTTATTTGATTTTATACACCCATGTACTATATCATGTATACTTTTAAAGTTGAATATCCTATGCCCTAATTTGTATATGTACCACTACATTCACTGCACACAAATTAAATAGCAACTGCAGTGTCTAATCAACGAATAGTGTCAGTCCAGATTTTGTTTTCAGTCGGAAGCAGCACTTTTGAATCATTAGTTGGACCACCATGACCTTTCACAATTGTATTATTATATGTCTGCCCATTGCTCATAATCTTCTACCTTATTGCTTGTTAATAGTCGATGTTCACTGGATTTCAAACATCGCCACAGCCAAGCTTCTGGTGATCAGTAGCTCAGGGTCTCCTTTACGTTTGCCTGGCTATTGCATGCAGATTGGGCCGCCCATTTGCATGCAGAGTTCTCCATTATCAAATACTGTGTCTTTCAGTCACTAACATCAAGTCATGAAAAAACACTGGTCACTGTCACCTCTTGCTAAGTCTGGAAGATGTTTGTTACTGAGATTAGTTCAGTGCACCTCTAGGTGGGGATTTATTTATATAAACACGCTTCCCTAATGCTGGCTGTCATTGGCTATCAAAACAGAACTACATATGCGTGCATAAACATGCATAATTCATGGCTTGTTGTAGACCACCTTTGGTCAAAATAGCATCTTGTGTACAGGATACATGATACTCACTGATTAAGGTTTTAAAAGGGGATGGCCATTTTGACTGTGGTTGTTCATCTATAAAAGTTACTTATGGAGAAATGGTACTTGAGTGGTGATGATTGATGACATCATCGTTGCACTGTATTTTCATGACAGGAAGGGCATCTGGTCCAACATGTGAGCTGACACTGTTCCTTCTCTGTCATGCAATGCATCCTTTTTGGGGCAAAACATCATCTTCGTTGGGCATTTCATGTATTTGGAGTCTAGTGTAAGCTGTTGGGGAAAGTGTGGGTGTGGCTTGCTTACCTGTATTATTAAGTTTTTGTCCAACCTAGTGACATATTTAGTATCCACAGTGTTCCGCTCAGAGTCGCGACATTAGGGTGCCTTCTGCTTGCGGTTGAGACTTTGCGCCACACTTCTGTCTCCTTGACTGCACACCGCTGCTTGCTTATTGATAATCACTATGTCTCCCTTGGTCTGGCACAACCCTGATTCTATCCTTAGGGTTTCTTCTACCATGGCTTAACACATTGCAGTCCGAAATCTATAGGTTAATGGAGCTCCAGTTCATGTTGCTTTCAAGATATGTGCATCATTTTTGGCTGTGAAGTGCTTCCTGACAAGCTGGTTCTTCTAGTGATTTCAAGTAAGGCAAAGGCAGCTTCTCATGATCACATTCCACTGACACCCATATGCACAGAAATCACGTGTAGAGGACAGAGATAGAGATAGAGTAACTGTTCTATGTGGGGGTACATGCTGGGACAGTTTTCACCATTTACAGTCAAATTGGAAAATGTCATGTATTGTGCAGCATGGTCAGTGGAGGCCCCAAAGCTCTTGTCACTAACTCTCCAAATACGTCCCTGGCTCTAAATATCATTGACTTTGTTTACAGGCTATGAATGGGGCATGCATAGTGCAGGAAAACATATGTTTATATGTATTATAGTTACTGTATTCTTTTGTTTTTCTGTTCTCATCCTGTATCCACACCTCCCCCACCAGCTCTCACCCCACCCCCTTATCGCTTTACATATATCTATTTTCACCCCACAATGAAACCTACCATTCAGTAACATATTACTTTGTTATGTATGTCAAATATATGCGTTGTACAAGAAACCTTTTAACTAAGTGAAGGGCAGTTTGGCAGTGGCAGCGCTTGTATTTCATCTTCCATTTTGGCCAGTTCAAGATCTTTAATGTAAACTGTGTAAGGATAGTTGGAATGTCCTTTCGCCTATTGCACAGTACACACGGAATCCTCTCATTCTCACGTTAGTCTCTATTAGGAAACTGAGTTGGCTCCATATTATTGGACTGCTTATCAGTATGGACCTTGAAACCCACCAGGCAGTGAGCAATTTCCTTACTAAGCTTTTCCCCTGGTGTTTTTTTTTATTTTTTAATCTTTTGGTTAACCAGTGGTAGCAGGCAATAGTTGTATTTATTTATTTATTTATTTATTTATTTATTCATTTATTTATTTGGTGGAAATGCACGTATGCTGCTGTCGTCTATCTGGTCTGCATAAGCATTGTTTTTATAGCTTCGCTCAAAAGCAAGTTTAATGTCATCCCTATCAATTATTTGTACTGCCCTTTCAGCTGATATTTTCGCATTTCGGCTTGGATTGCCTAGGCCTGTCCCCAGCATGGCCCCTTTCCAGTCGAGCGCACATCGAGAAATGCCCATTCAGCTGGAGAATTGTAATTACCGGACTATGCAGGCGCTGTTCCATCGCTTATGAATTCCAATCACACGGCTAAGCTAATTTGATATTTTCGTGCCTCTGTGTTCTGAAACTAGTTACTGCGCATTTGTTATGCTCGTCTCTCATGTCTCTTCACAGTGATAATAACTGCAAATGACCTTGTGATCTCGTGAGATTTCATCACCGCCATGAAAAAAAAAACAGTTTCTTTTTTTTTTATTCTGAACAATATGGTTAAGCCCTGCTTCCAACGGGTATACTTTGACCGCTGTTGAAACAAGTATATTTTTCTTTTCCAATTTTTCTCAGCATAGTTATTTCCTAACAAAAGGTGAGAGGACCATATTAAAAAAAAGCTGAACATGTTCACTGCTGCATATAAATAAATCAAGAAAATAAGTAGAGAATATATTAAGTGCTCACGGCTCCTTAGTTATGAAGAAACATGTATATTTAGGTGGTGTTCAGGAAGACGGATACACCAGAAGCCTTCATCCAGGATGAAAGAACGTTCATAGCAGTCTTCTCCATCCCCCTATAGTTCACAGTAATTATCTCCCACACTATTCAATTGCATTGACACCATCGTTTCCTGCATGCACAGGTCTGCTTGCATGTAGGCTCTACTAAGAGGGTCTTCCCATATCTGGTACCATCCTGCAGCCTGGTGAAGCTCCGCTGGCAGACCCCTGAAGAGCAATCCTGAGTGTACATTCTTTCATGTGAAGCCACGATAGACCCCAACTGGAAAAAAAAAAAAGATTTGTAACGTCATGTCTGTCTTCCAAAATGATTTTCTAAAGAGGGGAGGCAGGAAGTGATGTGGGTCCCAGCCCCCGCCACCCGGAAGTTCATGACAGGAAGGCCATCTGGTCCACCATTTGAGCTGACACTGTTCCTTCTCTGTCATGCAATGCATCCTTTTTGGGGCAAAACATCATCTTCGTTGGGCATTTCATGTATTTGGAGTCTAGTGTAAACTGTTGGAGAAAGCGTGGGTGTGGCTTGCTTTCCTGTATTATTAAGTTTCTGTCCAACCTAGTGACATATTATCCAACAGTTTTCCTAGTACATTGAAAACAAAGCCATGTGCTTCCCCTCTCTCTCAGCTATGTAGCCTCCCTGTACAGGGGCGCAGAACCCCTAATGTGCTGTGGTCATGCACACACCCTTACAAAGAGTTCTATACATTCCTTACCTGCATTCATAAACTGACGATGAACAAGAGAATGGGTCACTGGAGTAGCTGTATTTTATTTAGTGGGGGATACTTGACACACACGTAGCATTTGGGTTATAATCTGAAAAAAACAAAGGACAGGAAACAGGAACGCCTCCTTATTTTTCTTCAGTTTGGCGTCGTCCAGCACGTGCCTCTCCTCATGAATTGGCAGGGGGTCTGACTGTAGATAGCTGGGGTTGCACTGAGCCACTGAGGGGAACTGGCAGGGGCTTGGCAGAGCAGTGCAGGGAATCTTGGTTCATTACTAGACAGTCTGGCCTGTTCAGTAATGAAACAAGTTTCCTAACTGGGCAGCGGATCAGGCCGATCAAGTTGGGGCCTGTGCTTACTGCTTGCATCTGTTATATATGTATTATTATTCATAAAGACGCTGAAGATTCTTCGCTGTATTTACGGATAATAGATAAAAACGGATGCAAAGCAACTAAGCAAGTCGGGACACCCTGCCTGTTGAAGCAATGCTACATACTCACAGGCTAATTAACAAAAACCTTGCAGTGAGCTGCCTCAGCCCATAAAATTAACTTTAACTTGTAAAACTTACCTCAAGTGGCAAGTGTGCACCACGGACGGGACCCCTCAGATGATCGTTCATTGCGGGACTCCTTTCCTGATCTTTCTTGCAGGCAGGCTGACGTGTGGTGTGTGTTCCCAGACATTTGGATTGGGAAACGAAACCAAGCTGAGACGGGTTTTGTTTCGTTTCATTTCCCTTTCCCATGTTCCAGCTCATGGGCGGGTCCCCCATCTCTTAATCTTGTCATGAGAGCTGTGGAAGGAGGGTCTCAGCACAGAAGGTGGGACTGAGACCTGACGCCACCCTCAGTTGACTGTCCCAATCCTGTCTCTTGCATAGACTGGGGTGGGGTCTGTGTTAGAATTCCCATAAATGTGCTAATTCCCTTCACCTTAGATACGCCAATCAACTTTGTTGGATTTTGAGGACTTGATTTTTTTACCTGGAGAGAGTGTGAGCCTTTTTTTCCCACTCTCTCATGTATTTTGATGTGTGTTTTACTCTTGTGTTCTTTGATTGTGGAGTTTTAAGACAACTCCATAGGCATCATCTTTTCATGTCTGTCACAGCACACTCAGTGCAGTGACACAGGGAATCCTTTCAGGCTGTCCCAAGGTTTAAATACCTTCTCTGGGATAAATTACTGTTTCCCAGAGAAAGTAAAATAAAATTGACTTTACTAGTCTTTCCAAATTCCTAGACCCAGCACACCCTATCTTACAATAGAGTGCTGGAGGGGTTAGTTAGTATCCCCGATGTCTAGAAACTCATGTAGCAGTCAGATGCTACCCTCTCCTCTCGCAATGGCTGGTGGGAGTGGTTTTACAACGAACTACCATGATTTTTCCCGACCGCGAACACTGGTAGCGTTAAACCGCGTGAGCAATGATTTTCAAGATGGCGTCTGATCCTCCTTTGTTTAATTGGGTCCCGGTCTTCTTTTTTCGCCATTTCTTTTTGGAAAGGTCCTTCTAGTGTTTGTCTCTGCACGCCAAAACAGGTTTGGTCCCTTTGTTCCTACGCCTTTGGCAGGCTTCAGGACTGAAGACCGCCTCTGGCGCCCAAGTGTCCGTGGTGGGCAGGAAGTGAGGGAGGTGGCCGAAACTCCCAGGGCTTAGTCTCCTATGAGACCCAAATGCAATCTGTCATGATTGGCTGGCTAACTGTCTGGCAAGGACAGGCACCCTGCTGAGTGAGTGGCAGCTAGGCTGGAATGAATGGGAGAAAAATGTTTAAAAGGCGAGTCTCTTGTCTTGGAAGGCTGAATTGAAGTTTGCCCATTGCTGCTGCTGACCTTCCTATTGCAGTGCAGGATTCCCCCAACGTCCACCCTCTTGTCCCCATGAGTGGGGCTCAGGAACAGAGAGATCTGAAGGAACTGCCAGGAAGAGACGTCTTCAGCTGCATCTTTTTCTTCATTGTAAGGTACTGTGAATAACCGACCGAGAGAATTTACGTCTCACTGCTAAAGTGTTTGAAACTTTGGCAACTTGCAGGCCTAGTCAGCTTGTGACCCAACATATGAACCTTTCTTTTACGAACTATTTCTGAGAACTTTGGCAAAGACTTTTCCGTTTAACTCCCAGAACTGCTTTATCCCATACAAGACTTTAGTCCATTGACTTTGGCCTAACCTATTGCATTGAATCAACTCCTGTGGGGAACTATGTGCACTGTTAAGAGTAACTGTAATATTTGTTTTATTAATTTATGCCTTTTTGCTCCTACTTCAAATGCTCTGAATGCCATTTTGCCACCCCTTCAACGTAATTTAAATGCCTCAGAACCTGATATTGTGAAGTATGTTTTTGTGTGATATAGATTGCCTCCTTCTAGTGAATGTTTTATAACTGACTGTGAAATACCATAATACATGTTTTACCAAGAAACCTTGAGTATAAGAGTCTATTTGAATACTTGTAATTATAGACCTCTGTGTAACATCCTTACAGCTCACATTCCCTCTTGAGATGTGCCTTGCTGCACAGCAACGCTACCACAAAACTAAAACTGTGTTGTACAGACTTATACCAAAGGTTGGTTCTGTTTCACCTACTCCTTCAGCAAATGTGGGAAATGTTGATGAGGATGATAATGATTCAGAGTCTAACTCTAATGTTATTGATGAGCAAGAAGAGTTGGAGGAGTCTCAGTATGTCAGCCCCTCTGCATATCAACAAGCTCTTGGGCCTCAACCTTTACCCATAGGGACCCTACCAGGTCCAGCACTGATTCCAGAATGTGTCTCTCTTGAAAGAATTAGACTTGAGTGAGAGTTCAAAAGGCTCTAAATGCAAACTGAAAGTAAACATAAAGAAATAAAACAGAGAAATGGAAATGCATCATGCTCTTGAAATTAAGACATTGGGCCTCATTACAACCTTGGTGCTAAGTGCACCAACTTTACCACCATGGTGTAAACTCCGTTTACACCATGGTGGATGGCGGATTTACCGCCCCATTCCAAGGTGAGTGGGGCGGTAAATCCCCATTTCCCATTTTCCCTTCCCCATTCCCATTTTTGCCCCATAGGGCATAATGGGAGTGGGGAAGGCGCTAATTACGCCGCCGTAAATTACGGCGGCGTAATTAGCACCATGGCAGGTTAGCGCCATGGATTTTAACGCCTGCTAAAAGCAGGCGTTAAAATCAGAATCAGGCGTTAAGGGTTAACGGTGGCGTTAACCCTTAACGCCTGAGTTGTAATGAGGCCCATTGTCTCTTGAAAATGTTTCTCTCCCAGAGTCTTCTAGGTCTTCCTGTACCAAGAGACCTTGCATGCCTAAGGAAGCTGGGAGTATGTATGAGGTGAAGCTTGATATTTTGGATTGTTTGGCTGTTTTTGAGTACTTTGAGCTGCAGACTTGTGGGTTTCCAACCGGGCAACTCACAAGCATTCTGCGGCAACTCAGAAAATGGATGATCGGAACCAGCAAAAGCAAGATGGCAAAGAGAATTATATTATGTCTAATCTAAAAGAGGGTCCCAAACAGAAAAAGGGTAAGCCACAAGGGAAACCAAATCAGGCTAGTGAAACCTCTGGTGCCAAACCAGAGGGAGGTCTGTAGAATCCCCCATTTGTCAAAACATTTGGAAAATGTTATCCTTGTGGGTCTACTGATCATGTGAAAGGGGATCCCAGATGCAAGGGCAAACCTCCTTAGCCTTTTCCCCAGAGGGAGAAGTACATGTGGCAAATGGAAACTTTCAACTACTGGCTGAAGACCCCATTGGAGTCTCTGCCAGTGTTTCTTTAGTGTTCCCGGCTCTGTGGGAACAGCAGAATGTAGATGTCTATAATGCAATTCCAGATAACACAAAAGAATATTACAAGGGCAGTGTACTTGTGAATGGTCAGGAGACCCCTGCCATTAGAGACACTGGGTCCAGCATAAAAGTGGTGGATTACACTTTTTCCAAACCTGAGGATGTTGCTAAGGCACCCACGGCCTCACTAAGCTTGCTGGAGGCCCTGTCCAAATGCTTCCTAGACTACCAGCTCTCATCCAGTGCAACAACATGACTGTCAGAATACCCATTAGTGTACAAAGTGAGGTGCCTGGGAGTGTCCTGTTGCGGAATGACTTAAAAACTCTTAGAGTTGTATTAAGCACCCCCAGGCCTCCTAGTAAAAGGAAACAGGACAAACAAAGAAGGCCAGAGAAAGTACCTTAACAGGCTCTCAAGAGAATGTTACAGAAGAAACTATAACACCCAGTCCACAGGAACTACTAACTACTATTTCCAAGAAGAAGGAGACAAAGGGGAAACCCAAGGTCTCAAGTAAAAAGCAAGAGAGCACTCCTGAGCAACCCGCAAGGACATCCCTGAGAGGACTGTCCAAAGTCATATGTGTGACTGCTGCACCAGCTAAAACTGAGTGTGAGGAACATCCAGGAAAGTTTGAATCAGCTGCTGAAGATTCAGAGCTGGAAGAAGACCTTCCCCCTATTGGAGATATGGATCCTAAAGAACATCCTCAGCAGCAGTCTTTACTGGCAGAAGATGGACCCTGTAGGGCAGACTTCAGCAGAGGTCAAAGTGAGTGCCCTACTCTTGAAGGACTTCGACAACAGGAGCTTCACAGCTGGACGGGCAAGAGCCAGGGAAGCACAGGTTGTACGGGTAAGATGGCCTCTTCTACAGTGAATCTACTGAGTCTATCCCAGGTGACTATATAAGATGTGTAGTGCTTCTAGGGATAAGACAACAGTGCCTACAGTTAGCCCATGAGATTCCTTTGGCTGGTCACTTAAGCTTTAAGAAGACCAAGGAAAGGCTCTCTCTGTATTTCTACTGGACTAAGTTGGGGACTGATGTAGATACATTGTGTAGGAGCTGTCACACTTGTCAGACATCTGGCAAGAGTGGAGCCAAGAATGTGGCACCCTTGGTGCCTCTCCCAGTGGTGGGAGTCCCTTTTGAGAGGGTAGGAATTGACATTGCTGGTCCCTTAGACCCTCCAACCTCTTCACGCAATCAATTTATATTGGTTGTAGTAGACCATGCTACTAGGTATCCTGAAGCCATACATATGAGGACTCTTACAGCTCAGGCTGTTGCTAAGGCCCTACTTAGGTTTTCCTAAGGAAGTTATCTCTGACAGGGGATCACACGTTATGTCCCACTACATGCAAGCCATGTGGTAAAACTGTGGAGTGATTTACAAGTTCTCAAATGCCTACCATCCCCAGACAAATGGGTTGGTAGAGAATTTTAATAGAACTATGAAGAGCATGATACATGCTTTAGAGGAACCCTTTCGAAGAAAATGGGACATTCTACTGCCATGCCTTCTATTTGTTTATAGATAAGTCATTCAGGAGGTGGTTTGATTTAGTCCCTTTGAGATTCTCTATGGTCATCCAGTTAGAGGTTCATTGGCCCTAATTAAGGAGGGGTTGGAGAGTGCTCCTTCCCCCAAGCCAGTGCTAGGTCTCCGGAGGAGAACGACATACATGATGACAGAAGCATTTGATAACTTGAAAGCAGGTCAGGCTCCGGTAAAGCATTGACATGACCAGAAAGCCAACATGGTTGAGTTTACTCAAGACCAGCAAGTTATAGTTATGGTACCTACAATGCAGAGGGCCTTACAGGACAAATGCTTTGGACCCTTCAAGGTTGTGGGAAAACTTGGAGAGGGCAATTATTTGGTGGATTTAGGCAACCCTAAGGAGGCCCCCATGGTCTTTCACACCAACTGTCTAAAAGCCTATGGCTCAAGACCAGAAGTGAGAGCTTTGCTTCTAGCTTCTGCTCAGGAGGAGGAGGAGAGTAAACCTCTACCTGATCTCCTCAGGGAACAACCTTTAGATGGGACGATAGAAGGAGTTAATATCTCTTCTAATCTGACACTGGAAGGACAGGAGGAGTGCAAATCTCTGTTAAATCAGTTTCCCCCTCTGTTTTCACTATCACTAGGCTTGACCCCTTGGAGCCAGCACAGTATTCTCACGGGTGACTGTTTACCTGTTGAAAGAGGTTACAGGATGTCAGACCATGTAAGAGCCCACATAAAGGAGGAGGTCAACAAGGTGCTTGAACGTGGGGTCATAGAGCCCTCTACCAGTCCATGGTCTAGTCCAGTTGTACTAGTACCAAACACAGGATCCAAGGAGTTCAGATTCTGTGTGGACTATAGATCTCTTAATGCAGTCACAAATACTGATGCCCATCCTTTACGTAGGACAGATGAGCTGGTAGACAAACTTGGTTCAGCTCAGTACCTCAGTACATTTGACCTAACGTCAGGCTATTGGAAAATAGCCCTGACAGACTATGCCAAGGAGAGAACTGCATCTTCAACTCCAGCATGCCTCTACCAGGTTATCCCTTTTTGGATTAAAGAATGTACCTGCTACGTTCCAAAGGATGGTTAATCAAGTTCTGAATGAGATGGAGGACTTCTGCATGGCATACTTGGATGACATTGCAGTGTTCAGCCCTACTTGGAAAGAACATGTTGACCACTTAGGATATGTTTTGCAGGCTCCTGAGCAGACACATCTAACCATAAAGGCAAGTAAGTGTCAAATTGGTCAGAGCAAAGTGGTCTACCTCGGAAATGAGGTAGGATGAGTTGAAATAAGGCCATTGCCTAGCAAAGTACAAGCTGTACAAGAATGGGCCATCCCTACTACTCAAACCCAAGTGAGAGCCTTATTAGGTCTCACTGGTTATTATAGGAACTTCATAGTGAATTATGGGTCCATAGCTTCTCCCTTGAATGCGGTCTCCTCACCCAAATTCCCCAAAAAGTTCAGGTGGAATGAGGAGTGCACTAAGGCATTTGAAGGACTTAAGAAAGCCCTTTGTTGAGCTCCAGTCTTAAGAAATCCAGACTACAGCCAAACCTGCATTGTACAAACAGATGCTTCCAATAAAGGTATAGGTGCAGTTTTGACTCAGCTAGATGAGAAAAGTAGGGAACACCCCATCTGCTTCATCAGTAGGAAACTGAAGGAACTGGAGAAAAGGTGGGCAACCATAGAACGTGAGTGTTTTGCCATTGTGTGGTCTCTGAAAAAGTTTAGGCCATACTTGTATGGATTTATATTGTGATTCAGACAGACCACCAACCCTTGAGACGGTTAATGTAGATGAAGGGGGAAAATCCTAAATTGTTATGAGAGGCCAATCAGCCTACAGGGGTTTGATTTTACCATTGAACAAATGTCAGAGTGTAATCACTAAAATACTGATGGTCTCTCCAGAATGAATGACCGACTGAAGTAAGGACATTCGTCTGGGGGTGGATTAAATCCTCCTGTCTTTGAGTGTTAGGGGGAATTCTCATAAATGTGCTAATTCCCTTCACCTTAGAGACTCCCAGCAACTTCGCTGGATTTTGAGGACTTGATTTTTTTACCTGGAGAGAGTGTGAGCCTTTTTTTCCCACTCCCTCATGTATTTTGATGTGTGTTTTACTCTTGTGTTCTTTGATTGTGGAGTTTTAAGACAACTCCATAGGCATCATCTTTTCATGTCTGTCAAACAGCACCCTCAGTGCAGTGACACAGGGAAGCCTTTCAGGCTGTCCCAAGGTTTAAATACCTTCTCTGGGTTAAACGACTGTTTCCCATAGAAAGTAAAGTGAAATTGACTTTACTAGTGTTTTCCAAATTCCTATACCCAGCACACACTATCTAACAATAGAGTGCTGGAGGGTTTACTTAGTATCCCCAATGTCTAGATACTCATGTAGCAGTCAAATGCTACCCTCACCTCTCGAAATGGCTGGTGGCAGTAGTTTTACGACAAACTCCCATGATTTTTCCCGACGGCGAACACTGGTAGAGTTAAATCACGGGAGCCATGTTTTTCAAGATGCGTCTGAGCCTCCTTTGTTTAAACGGTTCCCGGTCTTCTTTTTTCACCATTTCATTTTGGAAAGGTCCTTCTAGAGTATGTCTATGAGCTCCAAACCAGGTTTGGTTCCTTTGTTCCCAACCTTTAGCATGCTTCAGGACTGAAGATCGCCTCTGGCGCCTGCGTGTCTGGGGGGGGCTCGAAGTGATGGAAGTGCCCGAAACTCTCTGTGCTTAGTCTCATAGGAGACCCAAATGAACTCTGGCATGATTGACTGGCTGACTGTGCAGCTAGGACAGCCACCCTGTGGAAACAGATACATTGATATGAGGCCGGGAAGCCCAAAGGAAACACACCAACACAGGTTACAAAGAACATACAATGTGCTTTATTCAAAAGCTACAACAATTACCAAAAGTCAATTGACAAACGGATAGCTATTCGGCTCTCAGAATAACAGAACGAACTTTCAATGGTAGTTCGCTGCATTAGTGTGAGAGACCGTACATTGGGATACTCAGGTTTTTATACTTTTTATCCAGCTCTGGCCAACCCCCTCGCGGGTTAACCATTGTTAGAACCAGGCCTTGAGTTTGTTGCCAGGTCGATCCCATAATGTATGCATTTTGATCAGTTCCGCTGATACAGTTGTTCATTTACATATAGGTCAGGGATAGGACAAGGTCTCAGTTTGCGACCCCAACAAGTGGCCTGCAGGCATATTACTTATTCATGTGTGCGGAGGTCACAACGGCCAGAATCCCACTTGAAATGTCATTCGGCCTCCATTTTGATGTTCAGGGTGACTTCCACACTACAAGAGAACCTAAAATGGCGGCTAAATCCAAGATGGCGATTTACACAGTACATTAAGGTCAAGACCTTGCCGCGGAATCTATTTACACAATGTTTTAGACAACTTGGCGTAGGCCAACACACATTCAAACAATGCGATAGGAGGTATAATATTATTTCGATTCCGACAGACCCTCTTTTTGGCCTATGCCAAGTGCTAAACATTATTCCTAATACTTTTGAAAATAACTCCATGTGCTATCATCCATAGATTCCGCATCATTGTCTGTTATGTCTATAGCCATAAGGTCGTTCATAAAAACCTCTTGTAACATGAATTCTTTAGATGCTGTATCTGGGGCATATATTTTATGCCCTATTGTGCTCACTGCTTGGGCACAACATCCCCCTAACATTCCACATATACTTGGGAGGCATTGAAAACAGCAACAAAGGAATAGCAAGATCCCTAAAATAACCAGAATAACGGAAAGCACCTTCCAACCCCAAGATCGTAAGGAATCCCAGAATCAAGTGCTAAGATTCCAGTCTCCTACAGGGATATGTACTTCAGAACTGAGAGTATGTAAGTTCTGAATTGCTTTAAAAATTGTTGGTGAGGAGTCTGGTACGAAAACACAACAAGCGGACCCCACTAATTTGCCTACTCCACCTCGTTCCGTCAAAATGACATCTAATGCCATCCGATTTTGAAGTGCTACCAATCTTATTGCTTTTTGCTCTAAGGTCATATTGTAGAGTATGTCCGTGGTCTGGTTGATGGTTCTCTCCAGTACCCTTGCTAATCCCCTAATGTTCTCTGAGTTTGTTATTTGTCCCCAAAAGGGCACAACTGATTTCGCTATGTCTCCCAATACTTGCCCAGAGGTATCTCCGTTCTCATCTCGCCGTGGGCGAGCCTTTGAAACCTCCAATGTACTAGCTACAAATACCCCGGGTAACAATATTCCTAAATAACAGGTTCCCTGCCAATCCTTAGGCAACCAGGGAAATGCTAAACTACCACAAACAAAATAAACAGTCCCCCCTACATACAGAGGCCTGTTTTCCCCAGTCAAATTTACAACGTTTTAACAAGCTTCAAAATCTCCCATTGGCCTAGTGCCATTTCTCTGTACACAGAAGGGAACCGAGTCAGGACTGTGATTTATAGAATAAGAAGGAGGTACAGCGTCCTTATTGCCTATCGGAGCCATTTTAAAGGAAATCAGAGTTTGAAAAGGAAGAGATAGTTTGTCAGACGGCCTAATAGAAGCGACGTTAGGTTTACTTCTATTTGCGAAAAGTGAGCATCACAGGGGAGTCAATTCACGTTTCTCGAAATCATTCAGATTAGTTCCATCAAAGTTCCCTGAGATGCTATCATTCCATCGGCCAAAGAATAATGCTCTAAGAGAGGCATAGCAAGCAGTCGTTAAAGGTAGAGGATGTATATACCATCCCAGTCCCTTGTTCCCATGTTGCGGTAAATGAGTACAAATCCAACAATTACTCTTATTAAAAATGGCATGAGTAGCATTCATTACTATCATCAGAGTGTTATTATGATACTTTTGTCTATGTTGGGAGTCTCTAGGGGACAGAGTGTGAAGGTGTACAGAAGGAGTCAAAACAGTTGGTACAATCTCTGTCGGTAATAAAGGTTTCAGAGGATAGATTTCTTCGAAATACCAAAGTCCTACAGCAGCAGTTGCAAAAATAACAATAATCATTATCAAAACACAACAGTACGTTTTCGGGGCCCAGGCACATTGTTCATTGTTCGATTTGGTCACCCCCTTATTTACAAGTCCAGTGCAGGGAGCAGCGGTGAAGGTGGCAGGCATCGTGGTTTCTCAATCGACGGCCCCAATGTTCGTTGCTGGCGACACTACGGTCACGTGATTTCTTAGTCCTTCCCAACCCTAGCCAGCAGAATCCCTTTTTGTTCAACAAAACTTTCTCATAACAAGACAATTTTCCAATCACTTCCTTTTTCCAGATGCACGAAACTCGTGCCGTAGTTCTATTTCCTTGGTTGAAGGTTGTACCTGATGGAACCCAAAATTGTCTGGTCCGGAAGCAAAGTATCGTCACCTCCTGAGGGAAGTGACGTGTCGGTGGCGACGGAAGTCGCAGAGCTCGAAACAGTGTTTTCCGGAAGTGATTTTTCAAGAGAGTGCGGAGATGAAATGGACTGTTCCCCAAGCTCCTCAGGCTCAGAGAACTTCTCCGACGCACTCACAGTGCTGTTTGCTACTCCAAGATCAGAGACTGTAGCATCAGCGAGGGGCTCTGCTTCTTCTGTAACGTGTGGCATCGGGTGAGGAAGTTTCTTGACGTGCATCGCGTGAATCCAGTTCTTCTTTCCAGCCACCCGCACTGCTGTCCTGGTGACCAACAACACCTGATGGGGTCCCCGCCAGCAAGGCGTGAGACAGGAAGACCTCTCGTAGGCCTTCACTAGGACCCAACTTCCAGGCTGTATATCATGTCCTGGGCCCGTGAACCATACAGGTAAAGCTGAGTAAACCTGGTGATAAATGAAATACAGGTTTTTAGTTAACTGGTTACAGTAGTCTACAAGCAATATATTTTCCACCTCTCTCAGGGCTTTAGGTTTCAGGAGACCCCAAATGTTAGCAGGTCTCCCCATTACAACTTCAAATGGAAAAAGCCCAGTTCTAGTCTGAGGTGTGGTACGCATAGCTAATAACACAATAGGTAAGGCATCTGGCCATTTTAGTTTGGTATCAGCACATGTTTTTGCAAGTTTATTCTTTAAAATACCATTGTGTCTTTCCACCAACCCAGCGCTTTGAGGATGTCTAGCTGAATGAAATCGTTTCTCAATACATAGGGCTGTGCATATTTGCAAAATTACTGCTGCGATAAAGTGAGGGCCATTATCCGACCAGATTATCCTCGGGAGCCCAAATCGAGGAAAGAATTCTTTTACCATAATCTTTGCAGTGGTCATGGCGGTAGCATCTTTGACGGGGAAAGCCTCAACACATTTACTGAAGGCACAAATAATTACAAGAACATATTTTAGATTATTACATCGTTCCATCTCAATAAAATCAAAGTGAATAACCTCAAAGGGAACAGAAGGGGGCCCAAAGCTTCCCCTTGGAGTCACTGTCCCCTTACCCACATTGTGCTGTAGGCAGATCATACAGTTCTGGACGTGCCTCTTTGCAGTTTCCAGAATCTTGTCATTTACCCAAACCTGTTCTAACATTTTCGTGATCTTCTGGGCACACACATGCGTAGGACCGTGTGCCATCGTAACCATTGCCAATACATAAGAATCAGGAAGCAACCATTTCCCTTCGGATGTATCCACCCAACACCCTTCGTCATCCAGTTTCCCCATTCCTTCAGCCCTCTTTTTAGATTATTCCATTGTGGCATCAGTTTGAATATCTCGCACAGACCCAATACCTTCATCCATTATGCAAGCATCTCTCATTTCCCTCGAGGCATACATGTCCGTGCTAAGGTTTGTGGCCGTTTGTCTGGCTATCAAGTCTGCAAAAGCGTTCCCTTTGCCCACATCATCTATGACCTTGCGATGTGCTGCACATTTCATGATCGCTAACTGTTTAGGGAGTGAGAGTGCCGAAAGTAATTGCACTATCAAGGGGCCATGCTGGATCTTGGTCCCATGTGAGGTCAGGAACCCTCTTTCCGACCAAAGCTTTCCAAAGTTGTGAGCCACCCCAAATGCGTACTGACTATCAGTATATATATTTACTCTACGCCCTTGGGAAAGTTCAAAAGCTCGGGTCAACGCTATAATCTCTGCGGCCTGCACAGAGTTATGCGAAATTCTCTTAGTTTCGACAACTTTACTCAGTGTAGTAACTGCATAATCAGCTGTAGATGTACCATCCGAAAGTTTGAAGCAGGAGCCATCGCAAAACAGCTCCCCTTCTGCATTATCCAAAGGAGTATCTATGAGATCTATCCTGCCCTTCGTTTCTTGTTCAGTGGTATACAGGCAGTCATGTAATTCTTCGTCACCGCAAACAGTGTTTTGCGGGAAAGGTAAGAGTTCAGCCGGATTAAGAACACAACACCTCTTAATTTGGATGTGAGGGGCAAACAGAATTAGTTCATACCTTGTTAAGCGCGCAGAGGTGAGGTGTTGCGTTTGGGTTTTGTTCAATAGAATATCAACAGAGTGAGGTAACAACAAAATCAAATCATGGCCTAGGACCATTCCCTCACTCTGTTTTACAGACGCGGCAGCAGCAGCGACCGCGCGCAAACATCCTGGCAAAACCCATGCGACAGGATCAAGGGCAGAGGAGTAGTAGCCGCACGTCCTATTCTTCCCTCCGTGTTCCTGTGTTAACACAGCCAAAGCACATCCATCACGTTCATGCACAAACAACACAAAGGCCTTGTCATAATTTGGAGTACCCAGAAGCGGTGCCGAACATAGCGCGGTTTTGAGAAGCTCAAATGATCGTTGATGTTCCGATTCTAATGACAGTGGCAGAGAAATGCCCTTCTTCGTCAGAGCCAACATCGGTTTTATCACTAGTGAGAAGTTCGGGATCCACAACCTACAGTAAGAAGCCATACCTATCAGGGCTCTGACTTCCTTCTGTGTATTTGAAACAGACATGCCAGAAATGTGTTTTATTCTTTCAGGTGTCAATCTTCTCCCCTCCTTTGACAGGAGGTAGCCTAAATAGGCAACCTCCTGACAACAGTATTGACATTTTTTAAGCAAAGCTTTGTGACCATTTTTAGCTAGATGAACAAGCAACAGTACAGTGCCTTCTTTACAGGCACTCTCAGAGTCTGCAGCCAAAAGCAAATCGTCAACATATTGAAGCAGCGTACAAGTAGGTGGCAATTCAAGAGTGTCGAGCTGCTCTTTCAGAGCTCTACTATAAATACTGGGACTTTCAGTATACCCTTGAGGTGCCCTTGTAAATGTAAATGAGCGTCCCCCCAAGGTGAACGCAAACAGATATCTGCTTTCTTTATGTATAGGGATACTAAAGAAAGCGTTTTTTAAATCCACAACGCTGAAGTGCGTAGCTGTAGCAGGGATCATTGTCAATATCGTCGTCACATCAGGCACAATTGGAAATTGTGGGGCGACCACTCGGTTAATAGCACGAAGATCAATTATGAACCGGTATGGAATTGCATTGTCCCCTTTCTTATATACGGGCAAGATCGGACTGTTACACAAACTACCTGTAATCTCCTCGATCACCCCACGATGTACAAAATCGGAGACAATGCATTTCCAAGCACGTTCGCCTTCGACTGATATTTTATACTGCGGGATGCATGGCAGTTTCACCCCCTGTTTCAGAACTATTTTAACGGGCTCAATCTGTAACACTCTGACATCATTGTCGTCCACTGCCCACAAACATTCCGGGAAAATGCTGAACTCGGGAGGTAAAGGTCGAATCAAGAACTGAGAATTAGGAAGTTTCTGTGGTGAAACCGTTAGCCGTACTCCATCCGAAGAACAATGAATTACTGCGTTCAATTTCTTTAACAAATTCAACCCCAGCAAATTCTCTCCACAGTTCGAAGTGAGAAGAAAAGGACAATGGTCCGTGAAGGGACCCAAAGAAACGGATACCGGTGCAGAAACCGGACAGACAGTTGGTACACCAGAAAACCCTATGGAAACATTTGTTTGCCCTGACAGTGGGATGTTTGGAACCCGAGAATAATCAATGGAGCACTTCTGTTCTCCAGTGTCAATCAAAAACTGGTGTTTCCTATTCCCTACTAATAATTCAACGTAGGGGTCTTTCTGATTAACGGGAATAGGTGAATGTTCCAAACCCTGCTTCGGGCAATCCTAATGAAATAGAGCCTCGTCAGAAGGAAGCTCTTCAGAAAGGTAGGCAGCAGAAGGGTGATCAAATATGTTCCTCGAGTCCATACTCGAGGTCTGATTTTCCCGTGAAAAAGGTTGCTGAGAATCTTGTAAAAGCTGACATCTGTCAGGGCCCCCTGCTCCAGGGCGGCCCCTAGGTCGTCTACCCATACCCCCAAATGCACTGTTTGACCTCTGGTGAAGGACGGGGCACTGTGCTCACCAATGACCTTCCTGGCGGCAATAAGCACATTGATTAATATTCACAGGACTCAAAGGAGCATTTCCTTTTGGGACGTACTGACCTCTAGTCTGTGTCTTGCCTCCTCTGGGGTTTCTAACAATTCGCTGTAATAATACTTTTTTTTTCAAATCTCCCTTTCTCTTTTCAATTTTTTCCTTCTCATTATTAACACGGTTCTCATAATACTGAGCCATGTGCAAAACCTCAGATTGAGATTTTGCCTGCCAAGTGCTCTCAGAGGACATAATCTGTGACTGAAAGTCAGGTAACAATCCACGTACAAATTTGTCCACAAACAACCTCTTCCCCGACTCTGTACCTAAATCCTGTCCACTGAAGTCAGAAAATACCTGCTCGAATCTATTAAAAAATTCGGTGGCGCCTTCAGTTTTCCCTTGGTCACAGGCTGCAAGCTTGTCCCAAATAATCCTTTTCTCTGGAATTATAGTTTTTAGTTTTGCAACAATTCTATCAGGCAAAGTAAGTATTACCTGTGGTGGTTTCTCACCAGCTGGCCTTTCTCCATCAATTCTAATCATATTAGCTCACGTATCTCCCAACCCCGGCACATCGTCTATTGTCCGAACCTGTTTCCATACATCTACGGGTAGGAGTACAGGGAATAACAAGTCAATGTCACTCAAGGTGAACACAGAAGACTGTAAAACAGACTCTATTTCTTTATAAAACCCCGTCGGGTTTTTCCTGATATCGGGGACTGATTGTCTAATTGTATTCACTTCCTGTCGTGAAAACGGGACATGAACAAATTGCGATACATAATGTGCAGGGATATCCACAGTGGGGGCACCAGTCCCAGGGTTGGCGGGGATCTCAACTTTTGGGACAAAGGTCGGAGGAACCTCTCTCATAGGCAACTGAGATATAGGTACCTCCGGCTGCTTACTAAGCAACAGGGCCAGGTCGAGCGCTAAGGCAGCTGTAGAAGTATCGGGCGAAAAAGCCCTTTTACAAATCCTCAATAATTCTATAGGGCAGCTAACCCTTTTTCTTACACATTCTTCTTGCAGGTGCTGTACCATCACCTGAATTACCTTTCTTTGCATTTCTACTGTATACTGACTATACGTGTCATATACTTCATCTGGCGGAATCGATGAATCCGAGATCCATCGAACCGCATCTTTGGTACAAATTCGTACTTCTTCAGGTGGCGAGCTACGGCACGGAAGGAAACGTTTCTGTACATATATTCTATCGTCTTCATCATCCTCATCTCGTGATTTTTCAAAGTCTTTCCTAAACTCAAACAATCTTTCAACATGCCCATCTACTTTCTGCTCTGTGTCCCTCGAAAGTGCCAAAGCATTCAGATCTCTCACCCCTTGTGGAAGATCCGAATTTTGTAATCTACCCCACATCACACACAAATGAGTCTTCATCATCCTCATCTCGTGATTTTTCAAAGTCTTTCCTAAACTCAAACAATCTTTCAACATGCCCATCTACTTTCTGCTCTGTGTCCCTCGAAAGTGCCAAAGCATTCAGATCTCTCACCCCTTGTGGAAGATCCGAATTTTGTAATCTACCCCACATCACACACAAATGAGTCCCCAAACCTTCGATAAAAACATTTTTCTCGGGAAAACTATTCATATTAGATAATGTGGAAAAAACATTAGCTTGATCACCTTTCTCCATGCAATGCTTAGCCCATGCAACCAATTCCTGTTTCTTATCTGCAGAAACAGTACTACGAGTCACAATCTTTGATCCCGCACCTGGATCGACTTCAGTCAATACGGGGCCACTCGGGAGCGGATGTATAGGTAAATTTAATAAAGGTGTAACTATCAGTGCAGAGGGAAGGGGCGGTGCGATAGGCGGAGGAACAACAACCAAAGGACTAGGAACAATAGGCTGTATAGGGGGAACAGGAATAACAACAGGAGCAACAGCAGGAATGGGCAGAGCGCCCAAAATAGGAGCATACGGAGGTGGCGCTGAGGCATCAGGCCTGCGTTCATTTAATAACTTCTCGATAAATTCTTCAGAAACATGGAAATCTTTAGAGGGGTACATTTTCTGCATCCCGAGTGAAAAGGCTCTATCCATATTTTTAACTGATTCTGACCGCTTTTCTTTATCACATAATGATGCTTTTTCAGCGTTCGTTTTATGACGACGTGCATGTTTATCCCTACTTTTAAGCTGCTGTAATGCTTCTTTCTTCCAATTCTGTAACACATCAAGGGCTGCTGGTCTAGCCTTTTTCTTTAACAAGATCGATTCTAAGTATTCAATACGGGGGATCTCAAAACTACCGTTGATTGGCCACTGAAATTTGGAGGCATGTCTGGTCTGTCTGTGCCAAATATCATTAAATACTATGCTTCCAATGCCATACTTACAGTACATAGTACACGCCGGCGACCCCTCCTCTGGTGCCGGACGGCTAAATTCCAAGGATTGTCGATCGCTGCGGAACAGAGCCCTAAAGCAGCTAGACAAATTCCCATGCATTTCACAAAGAATTGGTGTTACCCGGTCAATAATTGTGTCTGCAGCTACAATACGCCAAATTCAAACTGTCAGGGTTAAATTAAGAGTCGGGTCACGACTGCACCTGACCAAACCTAAGGAGGACCGTACGGTTTACCAAAGAACTTACCTAACGAATTTTACCTTGTGTTTGGTGGTTTCGGCAAATCTGCCCGCCTCAAAATTGGACCCTCGTCAAGATGCCGTGTCAGACCACACGACTATCATCCAAGGATCGGATCGTGCAGCGCTGCCGAGGTATCGCGTCTCGATCGGTCGGGCCCGCAGAATCACACCGTCCGATCCCAGTTCGATAGTCTGCGTCAACCTTCAATGATCCGGCATCAATCTTGAGGGTCCCTATTCGGGCGCCAACTGTGGAAACAGAGAAATTGATATGAGGCCGGGAAGCCCAAAGGAAACACACCAACACAGCTTACAAAGAACATACAAAGTGCTTTATTCAAAAGCTACAACAATTACCAAAAGTCAATTGACAAACGGATAGCTATTTGGCTCTCAGAATAACAGAACAAACTTTCAACGGTAGTTCGCTGCATTAGTGTGAGAGACCGTACATTGGGATACTCAGGTTTTTATACTTTTTATCCAGCTCTGGCCAACCCCCTCGCGGGTTAACCATTCTTAGAACCAGGCCTAGAGTTCGTTGCCAGGTCGATCCCATAATGTATGCATTTTGATCAGTTCCGCTGATACAGTTGTTCATTTACACATAGGTCAGGGATAGGACAAGGTCTCAGTTCGCGACCCCAACAAGTGGCCTGCAGGCATATTACTTATTCATGTGTGCTTAGGTCACAACGGCCAGAATCCCACTCGAAATGTCATTCAGTCTCCATTTTGATGTTCAGGGTGACTTCCACACTACAAGAGAACCTAAAATGGCAGCTAAATCCAAGATGGCGATTTACACAGTACATTAAGGTCAAGGACCTTGCCGCAGAATCTATTTACACAATGTTTTAGACAACTTGGCGTAGGCCAACACACATTCAAACAATGCGATAGGAGGTATAATATTATTTCGATTCAGACAACCCTGCTGGGTGAGTGGCAGCTAGGATGGAATTAATGGGAGTAAAATGTTTAAAAGGCGAGTCTCTTGGTTTGGAAGGCAGAGTCGACCACTGGAATGAAAGAACTTACAACGAGCTGAAAGAGGACAGCTGCTGCAACTCCTGGACTGTTGGTTTATCCAGTGAAGCCCTGCTGCAGGTCCGAATTGCCAAGTTCATCTCAACAGAGAAGCCCTTCAAGGACAACTTCTCCCTTTGAGTTGGTGGGACCAATCAACTGGTAAGCCACCTGGATACCATTCTCGGAGCTGGTTGTATTTTCCTCAGAGTGCTACAGGAAACCGAATAGCCAGGGAGAAGGACACCAGTTTGTGTGCTTGGCTACAGCTTCCAGAATTGAAGATTTGTCTTTGCCAGCTTTTTCGACCAGTCCCTGTGCAGTGCAGGAGTCCCCCGACGTCCTCCCTCTTGTCCCTACGACTGAGACTCAGGAACAGAGATATCTGCAGGAACTGCCAGGAACAGACGTCTTCAACTGCATCTTTTACTTCATTGTAAGGTACTGTGAAAACCTGACCGAGAGAATTTACCTCTATCTGCGAAAGTGCTTGAAACTTTGGCAACTTGCAGGCCTAGTCAGCTTGTGACCCAACATATGAACCTTTCTTTTTTAAACTACTTCTGAGAACTTTGGCAAAGACGTTTCCGTTTAACTCCCAGAACTGCTTTATCCTATACAAGACTTTAGTCCATTGACTTTGGCCTAACCTATTGCATTGAATCAACTCCTCTGGGGAACTCAAACTATTTGCACTGTTTAAGAGTAACTGTAATATTTGTTTTATTAACTTACGGAAGGATATTTGTGTGTGATATAGATTGCCTCCTTCTAGTGAATGTTTTATAACTGACTGTGAAATAAATGAATATGTGTTTTACCAAGAAACCTTGAGTATAAGAGTCTATTTGAATACTTGTAATTATAGACCTCTGTGTAACATCCTTACAGCTCACATTCCCTCTTGAGATAAGTCTGGCTGCTCAGCATCGCTACCATAAAACTGTGTAGTACAGACTTATACCAATGGTTGGTTTTGCTTACACCTGTAGTCCTAGTTGTGCGTAGTGGTCCCAAAGGGTAATGCATACATACTTTTCCTAACAGTCTGCAATTCTGACCCCACCAAAGCCTGTATGAGGGACAGGACAAGGGGTTGGATCAAGAACAAAGCATCCCTGGGGTGTTTCTTTCTTAATGCCCTGAGGCATCCTTTGGAGCCGGCGTGATCACATTCTTTTGTGTCCCACAACTATTCTGAACATGGCTCATTAGAGCGCTTTCACTGCACATTCGGTGCAGCCTCCCTGTCCACGAGTGACAAGCTGTTCCTTATATTATGCACACGGTGGGGGGTGGGGCACCACCTCTAATGGACAGCCGACCCTGTGTGTTTGCCAAGCTGTGACTTGGGAAACATACAGTGCTTGAATATCCGGCCTGAGACAATTCTATATTTGACTCAGGAGAATGACAAAGTGTCAAGGATGAGTTTCTTGAGCATTTCAAGTAAAGGTATCCTCTGTAAAAATGTAAAGAACTAGCGATACAGCATACCAATGATTTATGCTACACTTCTATCTCTGGCCTCACCTGTTAAAATTGCCAGGCCCAGTCCCTAATATTTCTAAATGGTCTGTCTGCTCCTCAGAGTAATTTATTTCGCAGTCTGTGCACTTAAACAAATTTGCACTCATGGTTTAATTGTCGATAGCACTGCTTCATCTATAGTAATAGGGAGGTCTTGCATATGGCGCTTCACAATGCGTTTCTTGGCGCACTCGTGGCAACACTACTTAAAGAAATGGGACCTCTAATCTGTTACCCTTATCTATGCTTTGGTATGTGTATTCTGCCCATTGCACCAGGTGTGTCTGATCTAGTACTGAGTCGTGCTGCTGGTGCCGCTGAGGTGGCATTAGTGACCCAAGAGATTTTGGGCCCTGCCACTTATGTTTTTACAAATTAAGCAGTAGGTTTGAGGGCAATTGTGATATTGTTATGCTGTAGTTCAAATCAATGTGCCTCTCCGGGAGTTGTACTTTTTTCAAATTGTGGTTACAGCTTATATTGTCAAATCAAGCAACATTGAACAATTATGTGTAGACCCCATAGTGATTTGCTTTACTGATTAGTTTGTTTTGGTGCTCTCTGTCAGTTTAGGCCACATTTCTGGCTATATGTGTGGATTTCTATAATCCACAAGTGCTCCCATCAACAACACACTAACACTAAAGGCCTGATTATTCTGCTGCAATGCGACAATTCTTTAGTAGATATTCCGGCCTCAATATATTTTTTTACATGCCAAGCACATACAAGGAGGAAAATCTGGTAGCACTGGGAATATGATGGCAGATGAGACAGCATAGGCAACATATGAGACAGCAGAAGCAACAGGGTTAGAGTAGGGACAATATTACTTGGTGATTAGTAATATTAGTCATGCAAAGGGATGTAGGCACAACTGGAGGTAGTTTGAGAAGCCATTGGCCCCACTTGAGCATATTGACATTTGGCAAGGACAGCACATGGCATTTCCCATGTGGGGGTGAATGGAATAAAAGCCCATGTGCAAGGAGGGAATGGTCTGTGCCGGCATAAGGACAGTTGCACAGGAATTAGTGTATGGCTGCATCCTCTGCCTCCAGAAACATCCAAAAATACAAAACAAATATTTCCAAGAGATGCAAACTCAATTTGTAAATTTGAATTAAATCTTGAATGTTCTAGTTGTGGTATCCCTTGGATGGATATCCAAAATATGAATTACCCTTTTCTGAATTTATCAGAATCCAAATTCAAGATTTAATTCAACTTTACAAATTGAGTTTGCATCTCTTGGAAATATTTGTTTAGTATTTATGTTTAACCCCCACCACAGTTGCATCACAATAAGGGGTACCCCTTCTACTAGTGTTAATGTCCAGCAAAATCCAGACAAATCAGTCCCCTGAGTGCAGGCCCGTCAAATTAATACCATCCAAATGGACAGAACTTGTGGTTACACTTATGCATTGGTAGTGGTGAAAATGTAGTGGATGGTTGGAAAAGTATCCTGTGCCAGAACGTATACCATGAACTGAATATATGTGTGCATTTTCACCACATTCCAAAGTACACAGTTGTCCCAATTGGATGTCTTGCTGCTTGACCTCCTGCAGCTGAGAGCCAGAACAAACTTTAACATTGGACTATGCCTGTATAACATTAATACTATCTTATGTTTTCTAGATTGACTGCTGTATTCTGATTTTCGCATCCACAGTTCTGCAAATACATTCAGTGAATGGGCTGCTGCATGTCTGGGTGTCATGGACTGCTTCTTCACCTTTGATGCTCCAGATCCCACTGCACTTGGACTAGTCCTGGTCGTACTGCTCCTGCTTTTCCATCCTGGCGCTCCCTCCTCTGCCATTCCACACATCAGCAATTCTCCACTGCATCCTTATCTCAAGTACAATCCACAGGCCACTATAGATGCCTGAGAAGTTTCAAATGAAGCATTTCCCTTTTCTAAAGCAAAATAAATAGTTTCAGGAATTGTATCATGAACGTTCTAAATGCACTTCCCCCATGTTAAGTCCACCCTGCCAGATATTATCGTCTTTCTGCCCAGTGTGTTTGTGAGTTCTTCTGTGCCCCCACAACAAGTTCCTGGTCATTCACAACACATTTGCCTCCTGGACCTAATCACCCACATTTTCAAGTGACATTCCAGTATTACACCTGTTCACTGCCCGAGTACATGATCTGTTCCCATTTTACTTTACATTGTAGTGGTCTTGCTGTCCCATTGTCTATGGGTGCTAGATTTTGCACTTGTCTTCATGTTCATGCCAGGATATATTGCATACCCTGAGATCTTCCCTACAATTGCACCAGTTGGGGCACTGTGTAGTGAAGCTTGTACAGAGACACCAACCCCTGTTCTGACACAACCCATTATAGGGCTCCAGATACCTATGACAGGCAACAGCCCAGTCCTTGGAGAGGACTTCAATTGCCCCAGACACTACGGTCTTTACAACTGAAGTAATAGGATACTTGCCTGCTATGTACCGACCACAATTAAGCATTCTTGTGAGATAGCAGTGCAATGGGAATAACTGCACCCTTGCTCCACCTTGGCCATGGCAGCTGCAGTACCCAGCATTACACTTTTTGGACCAATCAAAATATAACATGAGCCGATGGGTTCCATGATGCTTTACCTAGGGAATTCAGAATGAGGGAATAAGACACCCCCTAATGTGCCTGTTAGGTTCGGTCTGAACCCAAATATCATTCTTGTACCCTGTTTATTCTGAAACCTCAGATGCCTGGGACAAAATCAAACTGACCCTTAGGATGAGGCCTGCCCAGGGATGAAAGGGGATGTGAGAACAGAGATGATCCTTACTGTCCTGCCAACTTTCATCCAAAGTCTCTTCTACCACACTATTCCATGGTCCTCGAGCATGTAGTATTCAATTGACTCACTGAGTCCCTTGATACTGAACCTCCAGGACCCTCTACAATCTGGCTTCTGAACTTTTCATTCCAGCGAGGCAGCTCTCTTCAATGTCAACAACTTCATGCCTTCATATTCTTCTAGACCTCTATGTTGCCTTCTATAATGTCGACCATTCTGACCTTCTCTCTACATTGTCTCTCCTTGGCATAAGAGGTACGGCTGTTGCTTGGTTTGCTTCATACTTTGCTACTACAAACTACAAACTTCAGGTGACCTGGAACAACCTTACCTCCCCACTCACACCCCATTCTGAGCTCCCAAAGGGTCTGTCTTTGGTCCTCTTCTCGTCACTCTCTAAACTTCAACTCTTGGTGCCCTGATCTCCTCTTGCAGCTTCTTCTACCAACTATTCTCTGACAACACTCAGATCTTCTCCTTTCCTTCTTTATTCGAAGTGCTGTTGTCAAAAAAAGTCAAAAATGTCTCTTTGCCATCGAATATTGGATGGTGTATCACTCGCTCATACTCAACTTGAATTCCTCTACATCCCAATCAAACAAACTATCTCTTCCTATCTCCCTCTTCTTTTCTTCTCTCTGACTACCTTCTTTACTGTGCTTCTGCTCATAACCTTGGTGTCATATTCGACCCGTCTCACATCTTTTAGCGCTTCATCTCCAAATCTTCCACTGCAGACAGACCCATCCTCCTCAATATCAAAAATATCTGTCATCTTCTTCCTTTCAATACTGATAAATAGCTGATCTCCTCCTTAGTCCTTTTTAAATCTGACTAATGTGCCAGTGACCTCTATGGCCCTCCCAACTATGAATTATCACCTGTGGACAAAGTCCTCAGCTTTGCGTTCCGCACACTTTTCAACCTATCTTGCTTTTCCTCTACCTCACCTGTCAGTTGCCAGATACGCTGGCTATCCATATACTAAGTACATACTTCTTCTCATCATCTTGAAAACTATTCATAGACTTGCCCCTCCATACCTATCTGCTCAACTCACTCCCTACTCTTCTCCTTGCTCATTACGATCATGCTCAGCTCACATACTTGTCACTACTTCAGCCGCTTGCACTCCTACTCATTTCTGCTCTTTCCCTCTCCTTGCTGTCCACTCGCTCTCCATAATACTCCAGCTCTATCACTATTTAAATCCAACCGCAAAGCCCTCCTCCTTTTGGAATAACCTGTTTCCCAGCACTCTATGTTACTCCATCACCCAGCTTCCCTCTCTCCCCAGCCTCTCCCTACCCTCATGGACAAACATACAGTACTTTTTTGTCACCCCTCCATTCTTAATTTAGTACTTCCTCTGCCATCCCGTGTCTATGTTATACAGTCCAGTGCTCATCCCTGGTTGTTTCCACCTTCCCCTCCAACATCTGGTCTTCAAGTCACATTCTCCTACCCCATTCCCAAGGATGCATGGCCTCTGCTGTGTTATCAATGCTACATTTTGTTATTTCTATAAATAAATACATAAAAACATCAATACAATGATTTTGGACAGTCCTTACTATCACCAGGCTTTTGTAAGAATTGATGGATATTGTGGCCGACTTCAGTAACCATCAGTAACTATCAGTAACTATCTGGACCACTGTTTGGAACAGGGAGTGCCTCCCTTAGTTTGCCCTGAAGAACCCCACATATTGGGACTGACTTTGGTTGCGTGCATTACGGATCAGCGAGCAACACCAGCATGGAGAACTACATTTCTGAGCCTGAACCATGTTGAGTGAGCTCCCCTTTGTGTATGCAACAATACCACTTTTACTAGACCCTCTCCTTGTATCCAGGCCCTGATCTGTATCAAGAGACATTTGTCCACTGCTTGGAGGTCTCCCAATGGTTCCACATGCAATAACGTTGATGTGAAGGATAACAACCATGAAGAACTTGGAATAGCAACCCTTGATAAAGTAATATATGTATCCTCTTTGGGCATTGATTGCAATGCTACTGACCTAGGTTCCTGGAACTTGTCAGACCTTACCAGTTCTATGCCTGCTGCTATAGTGAGCATCCTCCTGCCTAGACATTGGATATTACTTTACCAACCTGCATTCTACTGGCTCTCTGGACACATGCATATCAGTTTCTATCTTTGTAATGGATGGGCACAGGCACTGTAAGCCTAGAAATGCCTTTGTCATAGGTGCTCTCCTCTTCACCTCTGCTCCGGATGCCCCTGCCAGGTAACAATGGAGGAGTGGTGGAAAACATGCTGGCAACACCTCCTAACCGGTTTGATACCCTATTCTGTGTGTACCTACCAATGAAGGACCATGCATAACATGAAAGGGCACTGATCTATATATCTGCCTCATTGATAATCTTTGACAATGTCATGCCAGATGCAATCTGGACTCTACATGTAAAGATTAAGTGTCTATCTGCATTCACTGTCCAGAAAAGTATGGCCTGTCGCTTATATTCTCGCCTGGCAAAGTGAAGTCTGCCACCTATGAAACAACTCATGCAATTTCCTCGTGGATGGCCAGCGTCAGGTAGAAACTGATATTGCCCTCATTAAGGCCCAGAGTTGAATTTGTGTAACAGTGGCTAAGGTTGGATCCCACAATCCAAGTTGGATTAAGCAATTGTTTTTGCAGGTTTTATTCATACTATTGATACAGATAAGCATTATGCTGACCATAAAGTTCTGTGCATCGTCCACCCCATAGATGTTCTAGAATGTCTGTAGCACCCACTATCCTATGAATGTTATGAATGTCCTTTTTTAATTTCTTTTTATTTTTTATTATTAATTTGATTTAGTTGATACACAACTTTTCAAATATTTACAAAAAATACCAACCAATATAACAAATATAAAAGGAATAAAATACTGCTAGTACAACAGATACTAAAGTTAAAAATGTACAAGCACTTTACATTCCGCATGCATTTCAAATAAGTTTTTAAACAATTCCTTAAACACACATCACAGACCAGTCAGGCCCAATACTATGACGAAAGAGAAAATCCGGCACTCATCAAGATGTTGGTGTTCACTTACAAATCTGCAACAACACAGTACTGGCAATTTATTTCACCTAATAGTAGTGAGCTTATATATCCTGGTGTGAGCCATCAGCTCTAGGAATAACCATTCTCAAAAATTGGACTATTGCAATCTGTGCTCTTTCTCTTGGGGTTGAGAACATGATTTGCTATTTGCGCTCGCCCGAAGTGTGATTATGAAAGGTAATCGTATTCTGAAACCATCTTTCTTGCACCAACATTAGGGCTGGGCAGTCTACTAGCAAGTGTGTCAGAGTTTCTTGTTGTTGTACATCTATACAATATCTGCAATAGTTTTGTTCTGGAGTAATCAATTTGCGTCTGGACAATACATCGCGCATACCCTATAAATTAAATCTAAACCTTTGAAAGTCGGATCGAATAGCCGGAGAAGGGCATTTCACCAAGTGCGGTGCCATGATTCCATTAGGCTTAATAACAAACATCCAAGCATTAAAATCTTTATAGTTCGTGCACTTAAACAGTGTCTCTGCCCAGTCAGCGCAGTAGATCTTTACTTTAGCGTGGTCTGGGTTCTGGATTAACAGCTCTAAAGTTACATTTGCATCCATCATGTGGTTCAGTACACACTTCGACCATTTCATTGGGTATGAATTTCATGAATTTAACAGAGGTGAGGCTAGAACTTCCAAGATTGTTCCACTATTTACACCTAACAGGGCACATTGCCTCCACCTTGCCTGAGCATGCAGAGACACCAACCCCAATTTGTAATGTACCATTGCGATCAAAATCACCTTGGGTAATCCTAGAATCTCCTTCCAATACTTGGCCTCTAAGGCCTCCCTATGGCAGATTTTATCTAACACCAACCTCTCAACACCATACAGCAAAATCAGAGCGACTTTCATTTTATAAAAATCTACTGCATATTTCAGAGAAAATTTACCAAATGTTTTGATTATCATTCTGGACTGTGAGATCAGTTGGGATAGTTTACTCTGAGCCGTTGGACCCGGATCACCCTTAGATTGCCCGTTAAAAATTTCAATCCCCAAATATTTGTACTCGGACACCTTTTCCAACTTAATGTCTTGTATCAACCATGACTGCCGAGAAGATAGACTCCTGCTTCCCGACTTGGTGCTACAAGCAATTACTTGAGATTTACCAACATTACTAATCAGCCTGTTTTCACACGCGTAGTCCTCTAGCATTACTAGCAAACGCTGTAGACCTTGCAGAGTTTGTGACAGTAGAACCAGGTAATCTGCATATAACAGATACGGATCTGCTGTGCCCTGTACCTAGGGGGATCACCATTACAATCTGCGAATTCATGCCCAAGATCTAATATAAAGAAATTAAATAAGAATGCAGCAATATGCAACCCTGTTTCAGGCCACGTTGTGTTTCAATTTCTCATGACAGCTTCCCGTCTAGGCTAATGCGAACCCGCATCGATGTTTTAGAATGAAACAAAATGATCAGCGACAATAGGGAGGCAGGGCACTCATACGCTTTCAATTTCTGAAACAGCCGTTCAAGATCAAAAAGATCAAAAGTCAAAAGCTGCTTTAAAATTGATAAATCCCATGTATAGGGGTTGCAATCTCTCTAGCTGCTGTGCCTTGATCAAACTGAGTAACATTATATTGGGGATTGTTCCTAAGACCTTTACAAACGCAGATTGTAAAGGATTCACCTGCTTTTTTGTTCTCACCCAAGCTTGTAGTTCCTTCAAAATTAAATGACAAAACAGTTTTCCTGGAACATCAAGCAACGAGATAGGCCGGTAGCTGTTCGGTTCTGGTCTGTCCCCCTTTTTGTAGATGGGGATGGTAATTGCTTGCATCCACGAGCTAGGCAGAGTCTGAGATGCATTTACTGCCGTAAAGATTTTATACAGGACCATTGCCCAAACTTTAGGGAATTTTTTCAAATCACAATTGGACTGACCGTCCAGACCACAAGCTTTTGAGTTAGAGGCAGTACCAATCAAATGTATGATATCCTCCACATCAAATGCAACTTCACTTGGGACCGCTGGAGTGGGGCAGGCATAGAGCTGAGAGAAATGGTCAATACATTTCTGAGTAGGCACTGCATTCACCTGGAAACGTATCTGGGAGCCTGTGATTGAATGATTTATAGTTTACCACATTTTTTCTATGTTATTACTCGCTAAGATTTTCAGCATTCTAGCGCCACCCTCCTGGTACATGATTGCTCGTTGTCCTTTAACCCAATTTCTATGCCCAGTTTTCAATAGTATGGCCATAGTCTTCCTGATCAGGAGTGCGGCATTGTAGGTCGCTCTAAGATCGGCATGAAGTCTCGTTTTCTTTTCTTTTACCTCTTTATTAAAGACATGGAGATGTTGTGATGAATGCTTACTTTTAGTAACTTGTTTTCGGGGAACTTGTATTAGGTCTGGCCGTTCATTGTTATCATTCCTTAACAACACGGTATAATCAGGATGGCGTTTTTCTAATAAACGTTCAAGGGTGCTTACTTCGTTCTCCGACCATCATAGTTTTTTACCACCCGCATAAACTATGCAAGTTGAATCCATGTACTTAAGCTCCTTAGAATCAGTTGGCGATTCACACCTCCATTGGGCTTCTAATTTATTATGATCGCTGGCCTTTGTTTTTAAGACACAGAAGTTCGATACCGCGGGCCAGAGATCCACATTTACATAAATGTAATCAATAACTGGCTTACTGTCACCTTTTTGCCATGTCGGTGCAGGGGGGATATCGGTTCGAGAGGGGTCAATGTTGGGATTAATAGTAGACTGTGATCATGAATAATTATGTTTCATTTGACATAAACGGTGAATAGCCGGGTTGAGCCACAAGAGAACTGCTCTATAGAAATTAAAAAGGATATAGAATAATACGGTTTTATAACTGGTACATGATATCCTGTAATAAGGTGAAATCGCGACGGTCCGAATTATTAGTTGCAAAGTACTATACTTAGGTGTGGCTATTGCCGTAAGAAAATCGGTGTGTAACAATATGAGATGGAGAAGGGTTAAACCTGTAAAGCTTTGGACCATTCTAAGATGGCCAACACCACGTAGAATAATGTAATCGCTAGTGACGATTTGGTCGCCATTTCTTCTAGCAAGATGGCGCCCGGGAAGACCCCTGTCAACAGGTCTAGTCTTTCTGTACGTTCGAAGTATACTCGAAGGAAACTAACGGGCGTGTAACGCCGGTTTAGTGAAATGCAGTAAAGAACGGGTGGTTTACAGGTTGAGGAAGCGACTACGAGTCGGTGCCGTTGAGCTAAACGGCAACTCAGCACCTGGAGGGCACAGCGCGAATGCAGCTAGTGTAATCAATAAACGGACGGAGTAGCAGCACGGCCTCGTGGCATGGAAAAGAGAACCCAGTGGGTGAACAGAATAGAGTAGAAGGTATATTTTACTCTTGGGTTTAAGTCGAATAAGACTGACACAGAATGCCTATTAATTCAACTTTTAAACCCTAACTGAATAGCGATACTCGCTTTCCTTTACTTTTGAATACTTATAGGCAACCTACAGCGAGTGAAATCGTCTCTATGAGATTGACAATCACAGATGCCCGCATCTAGAGAGGAACCAATTTAACAAAGCGTGAAGCATCGACTCCAGTCATTTGAAGGTATGCTGCCTCATAGTTAGTGCTTAGGAACAAAGTTAGCTTAAAATAACTGAGTCGCATATTGACATGGACAAGTGATATATATATCTTATTTTCAGCTGGAAGGGTATACAACCAATAGAGAAGGGCCGCCCAGGGAGCAACAGAAACTACCAAGGAATATATTCACCTGAGGGCATTACATCGACTCATAGGTGAGTCTATGATGGATTGATAATGGCATCTATGCTGATAACTATAGCAGGCTAACGTATCACAGTAGTTCTGTTTATTGTGCGGGACACCGCGACATCAAGCAAAATGTCCCGCCTCAGAACTACTTACCTAAAATAGGATTTAAGTATGGGGTCTTAACTAGAACACTTTTGATTTGATTTCAGTGAAGTGAGCTGAAACTTGCCAGATATCGATGTACCTATCAAGCTGATGGGTCTGTGAGACACAGGTTAGTGTATTGAACTTTGAGTAGGATTCTTTTTAGTTCACTAATTAAGGAATTTATTGAAAACGATAATACTATATCTGTTTAAAAAATTGATTTTGACTTTTTGAATTATTTATTTTTAGGAAATTGAACACGATATTATACCTGACGAAGGGCACCTTGCCCGAAATGCGTAGTATTAATAGACCGAGTGGAGGTGGCCAAATTTAACATCAGCACTGGACCCCCTGGTCAAAATATCGTATCATGAACGCTGAGTTTAGCTAATGAATAGAAATTCAGTGGATTTTGATTTTGTGAACGTATGCAGTGAACTGCTATTTGTAAATCATGTGAATTTCATTGTTGTTTTGTGAATTCATTATTTGAAACAAGATTGTGATTATATGAACATGTAATGATTAAATGAATTGATATACTTTGTTATGAATTGCTATTGACTTGCTAAATAACATAAACGTTTTATTTGGAATTTTTGAGTTATGAGTGTGAAATTAGTTTATGAATAATGAGTTTAGGAATTGTTTGAGCAATATTCATTGCATAGAGTGCACCTATTTATGTCTCAGTATTTTTCTGAGACACCAATTTTTGTTTTTCCCTGCAATTCCCTTGCTGCCACAGAAATATCCCAAATTTTAGCTAAGGCAACCTCATTGAGAACTTGCCCTTTCATAATTTTATCCATACATTTACTCTGCAGGATTATTTTCTGTTCACATGCTAACAGCGATCTAGACATTGTGTTTAACGTAAGGTTCATGGCATGTAAATCAATCCCCCAACCATTATCAGATTGCTGAACTACTACAGACGTGTTCATACTTTGGTTATGGGTTGTCACTGTTACCACTTCCTGTTCATCATTAATGTAATGGGGTTCACTTATAGAAATTACTGACACATTTGTTCGACCTTGTTCCCCACTCCTAGAGGGGATTCACTTATTGAGCTCTTCGAAAACATTACCGGAGAGGCGGATACGTTTTTGCAGAGAAGGTTGTTTGAAAAAACAGAATCATTTGCATCCAAATCTATCACAACAATGTCCACTTTCGGTACCTCAGGGGCAGTGGATTTACCAGGACCGTGAGCCAGGGCGCCAGTTGCTGGTATTGATTCCATTAGGGCAGTGTCCGATATAGAACAATCCTTCGCCGGACACTCAGCTGGCAGCCTCTTCTGTTGCTCCTCTATTTGCAAATTGACAAAGTTGTCACCCACTTTATTGTTTATTTCAGGCAAGTTTACTCCCCCACCAGCAACCTTCTCCGGGTGATTTAGGGGCGTGTTCCCGGATTGTGCCCGGAATGCAGAGAGTGAGCCATTACAAAATTTGTGTATGTCTGCATTCCCTGGCACAGGGTCTTTTGAGCCTCTCCGTCTCGGAGTGGAGCATGACAGGCCAGCTTTGCCCTGTTTTCTAGGGCCCCCAGTATTCAAGCTCTTTAGTGGGCTCTGCGCTGGCATGCCCGATTTTAGGGATAAGCGCATGATGATTTAGCAACTTGCCAGCCGTGTTGCAAGAATTGTGTTGGATCACGGGGGTGGAGCTCCAGGTTACTCACACATTGTCCCCGGACAAACCTTTGCCTTAATGTAGCATTGTTAGCGTTGTTAGAAAACAGCAAATGTAGCAAGTCAGTGTGATGGATGTTTGCTGATTAAAAGATTAAAAGCTGCAGCACCCCAGCGTAGAAAACACAACTAGCCGCAATCCCAGCAGAACCAGACTGGCACTTGAAGGGATATTGGTAAGGCAACACAGTTTCCACCTCTTACAGCCACCGGCTCAGCCTTCACCAAGCAAGCCCAAAAAAATAAATCGAGGATCCAGAGATCCAATGCTGCCCTCACTTCAGCCCGCAGACAGCTGGTTCCACTGGTTCTGCTCCTCCCAGAGCTGTTCCAGGAGCAGGCCAAGGTGAAATCTCAATTTTGCCTCAAAAGACACAGGCTCAAGCTTAGGATTTCTCAGGGGGCGTCACAGGGTTGCAGGGGTATCAGCACAGGAATCAGGCAGGAATCCCGCCGGTCTCTAGGTCTCTTGGGCCAGAAGCACACACGGTAGCACACACGGTAGCTCCGATCGAGCTGCAGACCTCCGTTGGAGGAAAGGACCTTGGTACAGGCCTTGGTACGTTCAATGCGTCCAACCCGTGCACTGTCAAGCCACACGTCGCTGACGCTCTTCAGAACCTTTTTCTTATCCGACACCAGAATGGGAAGACCCAAATCAAGAGGCCCTCAGGCCGTTCTGTCTGTATCAATAACCCTAGGAGACAATGGATAGATGCCGATCACCATTCAATGGGGTCATTGTGGTGAGGGGATAGGATCAGCCTAACTCAGAATTTTATTTACCTTAATCAAATACATCATCTGCAAGAAAACAATTCAGATGGACACTGTACAAAGACACCCCTGTGGATTGAACAAAGAATATGCAGAGATAGACGATGCAGCTCTCTGAGTAACAAAGTAGGGGGAGAAAAAAATAATTAACCAGAATGATTTCAAAAGCATATGCACCTGAACAAAAAGTGATTGAGAGCTAGTCAGTCTCCAGTGCCCAAAAATTGACATGGGAGCAGTTATTTGCCAGTTGTACCTATATCAGGTCTTGGCAGATCGACAACAACAAAAAAGCCTTTGAGGTGCCCTTCATGTGGTTCAAAGTGGCTCAAATTCTGTGGTTGTGTTGTTCTCAATGTAGAGCAGGGCTAGAACTGAAGATCATTGTGATTCATAGCAGTGCTTGTAAAAGGTCAGATTGTGAGTGACATCATGTTCCGTTTGACTCCAAAGATGCTTGGTGTTGACTAACTGTCAGTGAAGATGCTGTTGATTGGATACACAGTTTGAAATAGACAGTTTATTGAGCATTCGAGGGTCATGGTACGATGGACCACCAGGGTTAGTTAAACTAGTGATAATGAATGGCAGCAAAGATGCTGGTGGGTCGAGTGGTGATTCAAAAGTGGCAGATGCAACAAGGAACATTGAGTTCAATGCACTCAGGTAGTGGGGTGCAGTTGCGAACTGGGTCAAATGTGCAGTTCAGTGGATTGAAGATGAAATGAGTGACTATGGCAAATCCTTAGGGTCCTGGTGGTTTCATATAATCAATGGAGCACAAATCTCAAATTTCAGTAGTGTGATGGTGGCAAATGCAGGAATCCTGTCTCCCTTGGCTCTCAGTTGATCTGTGTTCCTCTCAGGGTCTCAGGGACAAGCATAGTCCTTCGTACTCAGGCTACCAATGCAAGAGAAGCTGATGCACACCCTCTGGGGTACTTCACCATGATGAGGCCCTAGAAAGTAGTGTAACTAGCAGAAATGCAGGACCTGTTCCAGCAGCAGTTACCCCAATGTGTCCTGTTGATTGGTAAAGCACAGAACTTGCCTCTGCCTTGTATACTCAATCTTCCCCTCATTGGTTGAAGGCATTGGAAAGTCAACTCTCTGGTGGTGGGGTTGGCTCTAGCGTAACTAATAAAGAATATAACCTTCTCCCGTTTGCAATCCCCAAAATATGGCTGGAATGTAAATCCCCAAAATCAGATATGGTGGTACTGAATAGAAGTGCAAGTTTGTCCATTACAAAGAATTCATTCATTGTGTCTTTTCTCAACATATGATTTGAAATTTGTGTGATTCACCTGTGAATTCAGGGACTGAAATCCTGCTTGGGGGTGGAAGCTTTCTGGGCTGTGGCAACACAGTCGGAGAATTTAGTTCTTGTAATCTCCAACTCTCTACCTGCAAACATTAGGGGTAGTGAGAAAAGTCTAGTACAGAACCAAAGGAGGGTGGTGCCACTAATTTTGATTGAATGGTCCTAGGAAGAATAATATCCTTGAGCTCCTACCAAAATGCTCTGTCAGAGCTCTTTCAGTGATTCGGTGTGTCAGTGGAGAGGCTCTAGTAAATAATATGGTTAAACTGATGAGCTGCATTACACAGGGTTCCAGTAGTTTTAAGAATTCCAATATGCAACAATGGATTTTGGGAGGGTTTTGATTTGGTTTTATTGCAAGAGACCTTGTTCTTAGGTTTTCTGGTCGTGGATGGTGTCATTATTGTGGAACAGCTTGCCACCCATCTGAACGGGGGATGTCCATCCGGTGGTCTCCTAATCGCAGATAGAAACTCAATTCTTTTAGTTTGGTTTAAATACTGATTGAAAACCAGGGAATATGTGCCACTAGGGCAACATTTTGGGAGAATAGGGCTACTAGAACCATAGTTCTGATTAGCAAATATTGGAACACTTCCTCTTCTGGATTAACAATGTTTTTTGAAGATCTATCTTCTCTCCTCTGTACAGTACTGAATGATTTTGTGAATACAGACATAGTCCTAGGGGGTGAATTCTGTTTGCATATCATTCACAGATGGGAACATTGTAAATAGTCCCTCAGTGAGGAATGGTGAGAAAAGATGGGAATTCTGAACAGAATAAAATCTACATATGTTAAATCGTTCTATCAAAGGTATGTGAGTAGTGAACTCTACATGGACAAATTGTTTGTACAGCTCAATGAGAGACTATTTGTTTCTGTCAGAGTCCTTAATACCATGCTGTGAAAGATTTGATATCATCGAGACAGAGAGGTGATAATAGTATCTTGACAGCTAGGTTATATCTGGGTACTCGCTGTGCTAGGCAGATATATACTACCCCTCCAGAAATTAACTACGGTGGAAATAGGGTGGTGAAGTTTCGTAGAGACGGACAATCTTTAAATTTAAAACTTGAGCAATACTTTGACCAAGTCGAACAAGTATATCTCTTGTGGGATTGTAACCTTTTTAATTATACTGAACTCATCTGGGGCCTTGAAATTCCAGACTCGATGAGTATGAAGGGTGGGATCTATCATCAACATGAATTTGATGAGGTGACCCAAACTAAGAATAAAGATCTGAGAAGAGCTATTGGAGCCCTTAAGAATGAGCATGGAGGGGCTATGGTACTAGCCAATAAGGGTAAATCATTGCTTAGTGGTTAAAGGAATTGTTTTAAATGCCACCATGCTCTTAGACTTCAACGTGATGGGGAGACCATGTTGAGGAGCTAATGTAGGAATAACTAAATTAATTTTTGGGAGTTAGTCAATCAAAGTAAGAGATCTCAAGGCGGGTTGCAGTGCAAAACGTTCTAGGAGGAGGCGTGGTGCTCCCACTTTTTGAAGTTGTATGGACCTCTGGCCACTGAGAGTATCATCTGTTCTTCCAAATCCTGTTGGGCCTGGACCATTACGAGGGAGCTGGTGGAGGATCTGATAGTGAGGGCTTCTTCCGCTAGAGTGGCGGGTCCAAACAGTCTTTCGAACTCTATGTTGAAATCTAATCCCCCTGTTTGGTCAAGAATCCTCTATAATATGTTTGAGAATATTCTGCAATTTGAGGAAACTCCCCCCTCATGGAGCTCTTCCATCATTGTTCCAATCTTCAAGGAGGGCGATCGAGCGGAAGCAGTTAACTATGACCCAATCTCTCTCCTTGACTTTGATAGTAAAATCTTTGCAGCAGTAATCCTGGAAGCCTGGCCGGAGAGTGGTGGAAATTTCAGACTGGGTTTTGGGGAGGCCTGTCGACGTCATTGTACTGAGTTCTACTAGAGCCTCTAATAACTAAATCCTGGTTAAAGGAGGGCCCAGTTTTATATGCTGCCTGGATCGATTTGTCATTGGCATTCAACATTATAAATAGAAATAGGCTGTGGTTCAAATTACAGCAATGGGGCATTCCTCCAGGGCTATTGGTGGTCATCATACATCTGCACACCGACACTAAGATCAGTGTCAGATTAGATGGGAGGGGTTCCCTGTTTGTTTCTATCACAACAGGTAGAGGAGTAAGGCACTGATGCCTTCTGGTTCCCTTCCTGTTTAACCTCTCCTTTGCTGATTTGACCGAGTCCTTATTGCATTGTGCCCTTGCCACTCCAAAGATTGGGATCCAACCTTTGTCATGGCTTGCGTATGCGGATGATGTGGTCCTGATAGATTTTACACCAGTTGGTCTGCAGTGCCTCATAAGGGGGTTTGAGGAATATGCAGTGATAAACGATCTAACAATTAATCCAACAAAAAAAAACATTGTTCATTTCTCTACCCCTGGTCGGTGAATTCCACATTTCAACTGGCACCAGAATGGTGGTCGCATCCCGGTGAAGCGGAAGGTAAAGTATTTGGGCCTGATTTTGTATGAAAATCCTTCACTCTTTAAGTAGACAGTGCGCCTGGAAGGTATACTGGACCAGCGAATCTGCCAGATGAAAAATGATCTCTGTGAAATATTGTACATTCTCGCTAGTCCCCCTGATTAGTTTTCATAAAGACAAGGTAATCCCAAAGGTGTTATATGGCCTGGACTAAAATGTTCAGGCTTGGTCAGTTAACTGGTCAAGGTTGGAGAATAGACTTTGGAAAAAAGGTACTAAACCTCCCCCAGTCCCTTTCAGTCTCTAGCATAAGGTATGAATTGGTCTTGAGTTCTCCGGAAGCACTGTTGGAACAACAAATGTTTTCCTTATATCAATCCATTCTGGTTTCGAAGGTGGGCTGCATGTATGAAGATGTGGCCATCCATATGAATCAGGGTAAATCTCCATATTTTTTGAGATTGAAAAATCTATCCACAAATATTCAAAACCGTGTAGATAAAGCCATTTAAGATTTGGTGGGGAATCATGAAAGAATTTAAAAAAGCCATTTCAATCCAGGATTGGATCGTACCGATAGATTGTGTTCGGACATCGAAATTAGCAAAACCTCTTTCCATCCTGGACAAACCCAGAGGTCTTCTTCTGAGATACTTGATTAAATTCATGGATCCATATGCGAGGCACACAATTCTCAGGATTCGATTTAATCTAGTCTTGAAAGGAGGAATAAAGGCGTCTCAGGACAGCCTGCATCTAGAAAGGGGCCTTTGTACTCTATGTGGCAATGGGGAATTGCAAACACTTAAAATTATTGTGATTGATTGTCTTGCTCTACAAGATAGGAGAGTGAGATTTCTCTCCCAATTCATCCATCGAGAAGCAATGCTTTGGACGGTTGAGTTTTGGGAGATGAGCAAAACAGCAAAGGACTCTACTGCCAAGAACGTTCTGCCAAAAAGTAGTACAAGCAGAATCGTATAAATGAAAACATTGTCACTTATGAGGCAACATATGCAGTAGAAACTTGCGCGGCTGGATGGTGTGCACCTATGCATGATCCGCCTGCTCCATAAGAGATGCCAGGTCATTGGTTCCAGCCCAGTCCGTCTGTCTTCCATCACGTGGGTGCTGCAGTGACCCTCTTCTTCTCACATCTAAAGTCAAGAAACAAATGTATTATACTCCTATCACATTGCTACTTTGTTATATTGTGCACCTGACAGACATTAGAGCTGGCTCAAAGCTGGTTCTGTGGCACTCTGACCTTCACACACACATCTCACTCACTCCCTTCCATGTCATCCGGCTCCAAGATCTACAACCTTGTTGTGAACTATAATTTACCCCTCCCAGCAACTCGCAATACAAATCACATGGTTGTATTCCAAAGACATACAATATCCATGCTCTTTGAATATCCAGGACTTTTTACTTTTAGGGTTGGTGGTCAGACGGCACCTTGTGCCATGGAATTCTGGGGTCTCAAGGCTCAGTCAGTTATATGGGCTATTACTCGTGGTCGCCTGGGGATGGGCCGAGTCATGCTTTAGCCAGTGTGCAATAACATGCACATCAGTCACCGGTCTCTGATCGCAGCCTTTTAGGGAACATTCCTTTTGGGTAAAAAAAACATCATTATTAGAACAATGAATAGGCATTGTGGTGGTTGTGGGAGGGGGCTGTCCTCATAGGAGCATGGGCATGTATGGAGCTTTCCCTTGTCTCGCAATTTAGGCCTAATGCATGCACTCCCTCATTTTTGCGGTGCATGCCTTGTCTCTTAACTATCATTACTAATATCTACGCAAAAATAGAAATGTTACTATGTGGGTTGATTATATTTTATTATATTGAGGTGGAGTCCTTTATATTAGGGAGTGGTCTTTCACCGTTTCCCCTGCCCCCTGACCCTTCATAGTGTTTCAAATGCATCTCACCTCACTCTCAAGTGCTATGGGCGGTCGGCCGGGACTGTCCCCTTCCCTACACTAACATAGTAGCAAGAGCGTGCATTTAATTAAACAAAAGGCCAGAAGGCTTTGAGAGAACTCAAAATGCTGAATCCTCAAATATACATATCCATGCACAGCTCAGAAAGGTGTTGGCATCTAGTGCCACGGTTACAAGGACATAAGGGAGAGTCAGAGCTGAGCGAAGGCACAAGATTGTAATTTCCAAGATGTCACCCGGATACTTCCAGATGAATTAAATGTTATGAGAGCACAACCAGCATTTGTATGCCAGGTGCAGAATAACTCAAGAGAGTTTCCAGTGGCAGCAGAAAAACACAGCACATGCATTAGTAATAGCTGAAATCCCAATAAATAGGAGATAATTCAATTTCATATACAGTCCCATCACATGTGACCCATAATTATAGAACACTGACTATTCAATAGAAACACACACACAGATATGACACCTGCCATACTCCCTACCTGTACACACAGACACAAGGCACCACACTAGGTGAAATACATAGAGACTGCCTGGTCTCATGGCCTAGGAATGAGGGATGGTAACTTCTTTAATGTGACAGCGAACATTTCACAAACCTCTTTCCCTTCACTATCCGTCTGTTTTATGTCCTGATGACCTGTCAATTGTTTAAGGTTGGTTAGCAACGAGCCAATCCTTCAAAACCCTCAGTGGTATGCCGCCCATGAAGTAATGTGCCAACCAATTACCTGTTGAAGAGATTACATAGTTTACCCTTTATCAATATAGGTATGGTCTCTGGAAGAGCCGTGAGGCAAGTAATACCCAATTAGAGTGTGTATGTAGCCAACACCACTAACAAATCACCATTCCGCGCAGGTTTTCTAAACTGATAACATGGGATGACGTAATTTATGACAAAGTTGTACTACTTAAATCATTGTTTGTTATAGAGGTGCAGAGAGTGACAAGATTGTAATACTTGTATGCTGTCCCTGATTTTTCTGATGATATTAAAAAGCTGGGTTTTGCCTTGCACTTTGTCTACTCTATTTTTTTGTCTTGTTTATATTGACTTTGAGACCTCTGGGTAATTTGGGCCTTTCCTGGGCCATTTTACCAACCTTTTACTACAAGTATATGACTCCCCTTAGTATGGAACATAAACTCTACTATAACAATTCACTTTTCCTTCCATAGACCACCTCTAACACCAAATTACCTTTACATTCATAGTTAGTTTCGCTCTATTTAAACACTAATACACATATTAAATACAAATTAACTGCCTCATTGATATTAAAATTCCCTTAACCTGAGACACATAGGCGTATCAGTATATCAGAGTGGACATAGGTATGTTGCTCTCTGAGCAGGTCAAGCAATAGTCTCATCACATGAATATCAAGAGAAAGCTAGACCTCCCATGTTCACTCCATGATCACTACCTTTCCACAGCTTTTTGAGCATGTTGTATATTAGCACTTTGAACCATTGCCACAGGAGTGATTTAGATCATCAAAAGCTGCCATGATGTGCATTTATGGATATGGGTCACAGTTAGCCAGAACAGCGGAGGTAGGAAAGGTTACTGGCACTAACCAATCCTACTAAAACACACCCTTCTGCATATACCTCTTGAACTCTGAACTAAACACAACCATACCTCTACAGCACAACAAACCGCATGCACTTCACTACACCACAACAATGAAACAAACCACACACAGCCTCACCCAACAGCACATGACGGCTACCAACTGAAAAACATACCTACGCTCCTTGAACAGTGTCAACCCGAACTGAAGATGGCAACAACACATCAAAGCTCTCTTGCTCATTTCTCCCTCTCAGTCCTACTAACTTACCACCCCAACCCCCCTCTTTACAGATCTGCCAGAGCACCAAGAAACCACACAGGTAGCAACAGTGCATGGTGTAAAATGCTTTAACATAACATAACATAACATTACATTTCTATTTGACACTTTTTGACCAAATGTTCCAAGGACTTTTGGTAAATCATGGATATGCCTCCACAGCCATGAGACCTATTCTCATTTGGAAAGTGAGCAATGACATAATGCATTGCCAATCTGTTGATCGCTATAAAATGTGACTGTTATGTTATGTTGAGTTATACCATCTATCACTACCACCCATGGGCAGTCTCCAGGCCCTCACGTGGCTCTGCAAGAAAGAGGTCAGGGTTGGTTAGGGAGGGTAGAGTGATACGATAGGTTCAGGACCTGCAGAAACTGGCATCTGCGTTTGTTGGGTTGCAGGCGGGTTGTTTGCATGCACTGGCTTGTTATATCCGTATGGGTGACGTTGAATTCCTAGGTTGTTTTTGTATGCCAATGTTATGTTGGGTGTGTGTGTGTGTCATGTGCAAATTGGCAGATATTTAGGGTTGTGATTGAGCGCAGTGGCTTGTGTATCCAAAAGGGTTAGGCCCAGTGCCTGGGTTGTTTGTTGTATGTGAATGTCTGTTATGTTGGATGTGTGTATGTAGTTTAGTTTAGTTAGTTTTTTTTTATAGAGCGCTCCAAGCCCTTGGGCAGCTGGGCGCTAAACTTGCATATTACTAATATACAGACAGTTTGTGAAAAGATGAAAAGACAAGATAAAGCAATTTTACAAAATGTAGAGATAGGTAGTAATGCAACAGAAATTTACAGCAATACAGTAAAATGACACAGTCCACTTAATTTCCATATATACATGTCAAGACCAACCTAAGGAGATCAAGGTGGGGGTCTATACAGTTGTGCAGGTTGGACAGCTATACAGAGAGGGGAGCATTTTGTACATCTTTAAGCAGATGGTCTAGATTCTTGCCCGTGAAGCCAGGCTTTAGTCTTATTCCGGAATATGTGATAGGATGGTTCATCTCTTAAGGACAGTGGGAGGGCGTTCCGTGTTTTTGCAGCAAGGACAGGGAAACTAGCCCCACCTGCGCGTTGTAGATTAAAGTGAGGAATCTTGACACACTGTCTCATGGCTGATCTAATGGGGCGTGTAGATGTGTGGTGGGAGATGGTGTCAGATAGATATGAGGGGGCCTGATTGGAGAGGCATTTATGAGTGAGGGCAAGTGTTTTGTAGGTTATTCTTTGGTTAATGTTGAGCCAATTTAGTGACTGTCTCGTCTCTGATATGAGGGAGTTCCTTGGAATATTAAGCGCTGCCCGAATGGAGTTATTTTGCAGTACTTACATTTTATTGATGTTTTGTTTGGAAGTACCCAGGTATAGTGCATTACAGTAATCCAGTTTAGAGAGGACTAGGGCTCTAGCTATTGTAATGCAATTGGCAGGGGATAGGTACGGGCGGCAAGCTGTAATAAGCTTGCATGTGTAAGCGGATGAGGAGGCTATTGTGTTAGTTTGTCTGGTTAGTGTTAATGCTGAATCTAGATAGATTCCTAGAGTTTTCATTACATTAGCTACTTTAAGAATGTTGCTGTCATGATGCCCGCTCCCTGGGAGCCGGTTCAAGCCCTGCGTCCCCGAAAGCGGACATCCAGTCCCCAAGGAAAGACCCAGCAACCCCATATAGGGGCCCTTTGGACAGTGTCCTGGCGCCTATGGCGCCAGGCTCATGAAAGACATCAGTCCTGGTGCCATAGGCGCCAGGCTCATTATGGGAGTGCTTGGGTGCACTTACCTGATGCAGACCATTCTGCAGGATCCCGGCCTCCTTGAGGCCTGAAAGGAACTACTTTACCTGTGGGACTAATTTACCATCCGGGCGTGGTCGGGCAAGGATACATACCTGATTGGAGGAAGGATACATACCTGGAACTTCTTCCAATGCTATTTAAACCCCACCCGAACAGCCACACGTGCTTCGCGTTGTTCTGCATCTAGCAGCTGGACGCTCACCATGTCTGCTCCTACATCCTGACTTCTGCCACGCCTGCCAGCATCCTGGATCACCTGCAAAGGAAGAGAAGAAGAGAACAGAAGAAGGAAAAGTCCTTACCTGCTAAATCCGCAAACCGGAACATCTCGCCGACAATCCTGAAAAGGAAGACTTTTATTTAAAAGCTCATTGCGTCGATCGTTGCAGCGCCGCATTCCACTCACCTTTACAGGGCGCCTCCATGTTCAGCAGCGATCATCCGATTCGCAGTCACGCCCCAGAGCCTAGGGAGAAAAAGGCAAGAACAAAAGGAGAGAGAGAGAAGGGAATAAGGAAAGCTAAATCTCCATGTTAAGACTTACCTTTTGATTCATTCCCTCTTCATTTCGGGTCTGCGCCGCATCCTGGTATTTCCGGACCCCGGCCCCTAAGGGGAAAAAGAGACATCAGCGTTAATGAGCGAATGAAAAGACATTACCAAAAAACGCTCATTAAAGACTTACCTGATTTCTACAAGAATTTCACCTCTCATCTTGGGTGGGTGCCTGTTCCCCGGCATTCCGTACCCCGGCCCCTATGAGGAAAAAGACACTAGCATTAGTACATTAATGCAAGGACACAAGGGGAACCTCTTATCAAAAAACTTACCTGGAAGCCAAGCAGGTTTGGTTCTCACCAATCCGAAAATCCAGTGAAGTAACTGGATACCAACGCGCCCCTGCATCAGAAGCAGGATGGAGAGCTCGTCCTTCCAGACCCTAAGAAGGATACTTCTGCGAGCCAGACAAGCCAGATTTGGGGGCCCAGTCCAGTCCGTCTTCCGAACCCTGCGCATCACCTTAGAAGGGGTCACAGCAGCGCGAACCAGGCCAGCGCCTCCGTGGGAGTCAGGTGAGCATTACAGAACGCGAAGCCTTCCTACAAATTCCCACCCAGGCGCTATGGAAAGTTCTGAGACTGATCAGTTGGCCCAATTACTGGGGGAATTACGGGCCGAAGTACATGCCGCTCGTCAACAGACTAATGCCCTCAGGAGGGAATTAATAATATCAAAGGAAAGAACTGATGACCTGGCCAGACAGCTTTTGCAAGGTCAAGCTGGGCAAACTCCTCTACCCGGTTCCGGAGCTAACCCCGCTCCTGTGGTTTCCAGTAACCCTGTGCTGATTAATCTACCCGGAAACATGCCGCTGGCCCCACCCGAACGCTTTGCTGGGGACCCCAAACGATTCGCCGTATTCATGAATCAGTGTCGTTTCCACTTCCTATGCAGACCTGGGGCCTTCCCTAATGATCAGACTAAGGTAGCCTTTGTATTGTCATATCTCAGCGGCTGCGCTGCCGATTGGTCAGTTCCACTGGTTACTCAAGATGACCCGATTCTCCGTGATTTTCAAGGGTTTCAAGCAAGCATGGAAAGGTTATTTGCTCGACACTCTAAGGGGCAGGCTCTGGATGACGAACTTCTATCCATGCGACAGGGCAATCAGGACCTCCTATCCTATATTGCAACCTTTAATAGACTAATTGTGGAAACGGGATGGCCAGAGGATAAAAGAGTCATGTTGTTTTATCGAGGCCTACGCAGAGAACTTAAAGATGTCTTGGCCCAAGTTGTAAATCCGCCCCAAGAATGCTCAGAGTATATAGACTTAGTGGTCCAATTGGATCACAGACTTCAAAACAGAAAAGCAGATCGGTCCAGGTTTGAGACCCGGGTGTTGGTCAAGACCCATGCTAATCCCAAGGGAGTTGATGTCTCTGAGCCTATGCAAATTGGAGGGGTTAAAGGACCCTTAACTCAAAAGGAACGTGAAAGGAGGCGGCAGTTAAAATTATGTCTTTATTGTGGGAATTCTGGACACTTTCTACGAGATTGCCCGGCAAAACCGCCCCGAAAGGCAGTAGGAGCCGCTGATAAAAACCATGAAGACTCTGTTTCGGGAAACGACTCGGCCCGACAAGCGTAGGGGTCCGCTTGCCGAGCTTGAAAACTAACTCTCAGACCTCGCATTTCATTGTGCCAATGGTTCTCGTAGATCCAGAACAGCCTAAGCGGTTGCATGCAATAAAGGCATACATCGATAGTGGGGCTATTGGAAACTATGTGAATCGTGAATTGGTCTCTAGGATTAACCTCCCTCTCTGTCCTAAAACCAGCAAAGATGTCATCGCCACAGTCGATGGAACTGAAATTGCCTCTGGACCGGTAACACATTCCACTACTGAGGTGACTCTTATTGGTCCCGACGGCCATCGAGAGGGTGTTGTGTTTGATGTAATCAAGGCTCCACAGTTTCAGGTTATTCTTGGAATCCCTTTGTTAGAGACACATAATCCTCAAATTGATTGGCGAGCTAAGAGAATAACCTTCCCGGATTGTACACAAACCTGCTACCCAGAAAACCTGAAGATTAATCTAGCATCTGTAACCTCTGCCCCCATGCAACTACCTCCGGAATACCAAGACTTTCAGGACGTCTTCCAAAAGGAACAGGCCAACACGTTACCTCCTCAAAGATCGTACGATTGCCAAATCGATCTGGTGCCCGGTGCACAACCCCCTTGTAGCAGGATTTATGCCCTTACCGAACCTGAGAACCTGCATTTGAGACAATATTTCGATCAATACCTAGCTAATAGTTTTATTCGCCCGTCAAAGTCCCCGGCATCCTCGGCTTTGTTCTTCGTGCCCAAAAAAGAAGGCGACCTTAGAACTTGTATCGATTACCGCGCATTGAACCAGATAACGGTTAAAAACCGTTATCCTCTGCCTCTGATCCCTGAACTCCTTGACCAGGTGAAGGACGCTTGCATATACACCAAGTTAGATCTCCGGGGGGCTTATCATCTGGTAGGAGTTAAAGAAGGCGACGAATGGAAAACTGCCTTCCGTACTAAATACAGATTATTCGAGTACCAGGTGATGCCTTTCGGATTGTGTAACGCGCCGGCTGCCTTCCAATACTTCATGAATGATGTCCTTCGGGAACTCATCGATGTTTGTGTTGTCGTATATATCGATGACATTCTGGTGTACTCCTCTTCGGAATCTGATCACAGAAAACACGTCAGGGCAGTACTTGAAAAACTGCGCCAACACAAACTATTTGCTAAATTGGAGAAATGTGTTTTCCATACCACAGAAGTCGAGTTTCTAGGTTTCATCCTGACACCCAAAGGAGTCCGAATGGACTCAAGAAAAGTGGATGCCATCCTCAAATGGCCATCACCTAGCTCTGTAAAAGGGGTTCAAAGTATGCTCGGCTTTGCCAATTTCTATCGCAGGTTTATCCCGGAATTTTCACGCGTGGTGCAACCCATTACTGCACTCTTGAGGAAAAATAAACGTTTTGAATGGTCTGAAGAAGCCAAGCAGGCCTTTCAGGATTTAAAAGCTAAGTTTACTCCGCACATATATTGAAACACCCGCGTCCAGATCTCCCTTATTTCGTCTTGACTGACGCATCCAGCCTAGCCATGGGAGCTGTCCTGTTCCAAAGAGATCCCAAAACCAACCAACTGCATCCCGTAGCATTTTGGTCCAGAAAATTCTCGGCACCCGAGGTTAATTATGCAATCACTGACAAAGAACTGTTAGCCATAAAGTCCGCTTTTAAAGCCTGGCGGCATTATCTGCTTGGCGCTCGACATACCATCACAGTGATCACTGATCACTGGAATTTACAGTATTTGAAAACCGCCAAGGCTCAGTCATCACGGCAGCTACGATGGGCTTTGTTTTTCGCTGAATTTGATTTCGTGATTACCTATCGACCTGGCTGCAAGAATGGCAAAGCAGACACCTTATCCCGAATTGGAATGGGAGAATCTGATACAAACTCAGAACCAGTACCAATAATTCCCGAACAGAGGATTCTAGGCATGACTTCGTTACAGATGCTTGAAGACATTCAAGCCAGAGTGAAACAACTCCTGGACCCTACAACCTTACAGGATTGGATACAAAAGGGATCAGACTTTACCATAGATAATGGTTTACCTTATTTCCAGAGACGCTTATTCCTGCCACATAAGGAATTACACAAACTAGTTATTTCCGGTTATCATGATACATTTATAGAGGGACACCCCGGTATTGCCAAGACAGAGGAAAAGGTGAAACGACAATTTTGGTGGCCCTCTTGGCGAAAAGATGTTAAATCTTTTGTGATGTCCTGTGGTGTTTGCGCCCAAAATAAAAGTCAAAAGAAAAGACCAGCCGGTTTCCTTCAACCTCTAGACATACCGCCAGCACTCTGGCACACCCTATCAATGGATTTTATTACGGACCTGCCTCCTTGTTCGGGGTACAATACTATTCTGGTAATTGTGGATTTGTTTTCCAAAATGGCCCACTTTATTCCTTTGAAAGGTTTACCTTCAGCTTCTGTCCTAGCCAAAGAATTCCTCGAAAATATTGTTCGGCTACATGGATTCCCATCTATACTAATCGCTGACCGGGGAAGCCAATTCATTTCCCACTTCTGGCGCAAATGTTGTCAAATGGCGCAGATCGACGTAAGATTATCGACCAGTCACCACCCTCAGACCGATGGTCAGACCGAGAGGACAAATCAGACCCTTGAGCAGTACTTACGGTGTATGTTACAACAATCTGAAAGCAACTGGAAAGACATTCTTTGGATAGCCGAATACGCATATAATAATTCGGTACACTCTGGAACTGGCCACAGTCCTTTTTATACTTTGTTTGGGCATCACCCTCGAATCTCAAACCTTGACTCACCTCAGAACCTCGGAATGCCTGCAGTAGAACATCTGCATTCTACAATTACCAAAGCCTTCAAAGAGGCAACTACGCATTTACAACAAGCCAAGAGAAAATACAAGGAGAATGCTGATCTACATCGGAGTGAAGCACCTCAGTATCAGATTGGGGATCAAGTGTGGTTAGCTACCAGACATTTACCACTCAAAGGGCCTCGAACTTTTAACCCAAAATATCTGGGACCTTATTCTATTACGGCAATAATTAACCCAGTGGCTGTTAAACTTGATTTACCAGCTAGTATGCAAATTCACCCTGTTTTTCATGTGTCACTTCTGAAACCAGTGGTACCCGGAACCCGACTACTCAAACCTCCAGAACCTATTCTAATAGATGGGGAGCCCGAATTCGAAGTGAAGAACATTTTAGACTCAAAAATGTTTAGGTCAAAACTGTTCTACCTAATTGATTGGAAGGGGTACGGACCTCAGGAGAGGTCGTGGGAACCCAGCGAACATGTGCATGCACCTCGATTAGTCAGGAAATTCCACCGACTCTTCCCAGACAAACCAAAACCCCCGGAGGGAACAAACTTGGGAGGGGGCTTGGGGGGGAGTGCTGTCATGAATCCCGCTCCTGGGGAGCCGGTTCAAGCCCTGCGTCCCCGAAAGCGGACATCCAGTCCCCAAGGAAAGATCCATCACCCCATATAGGGGCCCTTTGGACAGTGTCCTGGCGCCTATGGCGCCAGGCTCATAAAAGACATCAGTCCTGGCGACATAGGCGCCAGGCTCATTATGGGAGTGCTTGGGTGCACTTACCTGATGCAGACCATGCTGCAGGATCCCGGCCTCCTTGAGGCCTGAAAGGAACTACTTTACCTGTGGGACTAATTTACCATCCGGGCGTGGTCGGGGAAGGATACATACCTGATTGGAGGAAGGATACATACCTGGAACTTCTTCCAAGGCTATTTAAACCCCACCCGAACAGCCACACGTGCTTTGCGTAGTTCTGCATCTAGCAGCTGGACGCTCACTGTGTCTGCTCCTGCATCCTGACTTCTGCCACGCCTGCCAGCATCCTGGATCACCTGCAAAGGAAGAGAAGAAGAGAACAGAAGAAGGAAAAGTCCTTACCTGCTAAATCCGCATCCCGGAGACATCTCGCTGACAATCCTGAAAAGGAAGACTTTTATTTAAAAGCTCATCGCGTCGATCGTTGCAGCGCCGCATTCCACTCACCTTTACAGGGTGCCTCCATGTTCAGCAGCGATCATCCGGATTCGCAGTCACGCCCCAGCGCCTAGGGAGAAAAAGGCAAGAACAAAAGGTGAGAGAGAGAAGGGAATAAGGAAAGCTAAATCTCCATGTTAAGACTTACCTGTTGATTCATTCCCTCTTCATTTCGGGTCTGCACCGCATCCTGGCATTTCCGGACCCCGGCCCCTAAGGGGAAAAAGATACATCAGCGTTAATGAGCGAATGAAAAGACATTACCAAAAAACGCTCATTAAAGACTTACCTGATTTCTACAAGAATTTCACCTCTCATCTCGGCTCGGTGCCTGTTCCCCGGCATTCCGTACCCCGGCCCCTATGGGGAAAAAGACACTAGCATTAGTACATTAATGCATGGACACAAGGGGAACCTCTTATCAAAAAACTGACCTGGAAGCCAAGCAAGTTTGGTTCTCACCAATCCGAAAATCCAGTGAAGTAACTGGATACCAACGCGCCCCTGCATCAGAAGCAGGATGGAGAGCTCGTCCTTCCAGACCCTAAGAAGGATACTTCTGCTAGCCAGACAAGCCAGATTTGGGGGCCCGGTCCAGTCCGTCTTCCGAACCCTGCGCATCAGCTTAGAAGGGGTCACAGCAGCGCGAACCAGGCCAGCGCCTCCGTGGGAGTCAGGTGAGCGTTACAGTTGCCTTCAATGTTGAATGAGGAGAATAGAGCATCCAGGTAGTTCAGTTTAGCAGGGGAGCCTAAGAGGAGCAACTTATCATCGTTAAGACAGAGCCTGTGCTTCGCCATCCACGCTTGTATGATAAGGTAAATGTCCTAATATCCACAGCATGGTCACCAGTGATGGGGATGAGTATCTGGGTGTCGTCAGCGTAATTGTGTAAGTGACACCCAGATAGTCAAGCTCATCAAAAAGTGGTTTGGTGAATACATTGTAGAGAGTAGGAGACACACATGGACCTTAGGGCACCCCACAAGTGATGGGAATTGGTGAAGCAGAGGCTGACGGTGCAAAGACCCTCATAGATCTGTTATTGAGGAATGATTCAATCCAAGCGTTGGCATGGTCTGTGAAATGGGCAGCAGTAGAGAGGTGTTTGCATAGAATCTTGTGATTCACCAAATCGAAGGCTGCAGATAAGTCTAGTAAAAGAAGCAGGGCCAGGTTACCTTTGTCTTTCAGTGATTAGATTTGGGTTTTGAGGTCAATAAGGTCAGTTCAGTACCATGTCTGGGTCTGAAACCAGATTGCCTCAGTACTAGTAAGTTGTTAGACTCTAGGTGATGTTGTATTTGTAGAAATGCTGCATGGTCGAGTATTTTTAATAGAAACGGGACCGTTGAGATCAGACGGTAATTAGATGGGTTATTAGGGTCTAGTGAAGGTTTTTTTTTAGTAATGGGAGTACCCACGCATCCTTCAGATTGTTAGGTACTGTGTGAGATTCGAAGGAGGCACTGATGACTCTAGTGATGAAGGGGGCTAGTTCCTTTGCAGCTTCCTTGCAGGACGAGCCTCTCCTTTACAATTTCACTATAATGGATTCTACTTCTTTAATAGATTGTGGTGAGAAATTGAATTGTGGTTGTTCATTATAGTTAGAAGGGTGTGGTTTAGACATAGGGTCGGCATTGGTAATGAGTGATTTCTTCATTTCTGTTTTGTTTTGGAGCATGGTTATTTGTATTAGATTCAGTTTTGGAGATACGATCATTATAATTGTCTTTTTTGGCTTGTAATATGGCTATTTTGTAGTTAAAAGAGGCTGCAGTAAAATTAGCCTTATTTGCTAGGGAAGGGGTATTTTTCCAAGATGACTCTGCAGATCTTTTAATTTCCCTAAGCGATTTAATGTGTAGGGTGTACCAGGTGTTTAGGTGGGTACGTGGTTTAGGTTTACATATTTATTATAGGTGCTAGCATGTTGATGGCTTTAAGAATAGTGTGATTACAGATATCAACTAGAGCTGTCGGGTCTGAGGTGGTGGTAGTTGGGTTGGTGATGAGCTGTAGCAGAGGGATGAGTTTGTTCAATGTTAAATTGCGTCTGCTCCTGGTCATAGTAGCTGGAGCTTGTATATTGGTGGTGGGTGAGGCATTTTCTTTGATATTAAATAGAATGAGGTGATGGTCAGTCCAGGTGCATGGAGAATTGGAAAGGGTGTCAATATTGCAGTTCAGCTCGGCTATCCAGTCGAAGATTCTGCCTTTAATATGGGTGGATTCCGAAATACATTGAGAGAAGCCTAGTTCCGTCATGGTGTCTTTAATGGCAGCTGCTTTCTGGTCATTAGGGTCATATAGGCCTAGATTGAAATCACCAAGTATAATGACTTGGGAGGTGTTCTTAGTGTTAGTAGAAAGCAAATGTGAAATATCGATATCAAAGGTGGTGATGGGACTGGAGAGCGATACACAAGGTGGATGGTAATAGTCGCTGTGGGTGATGTTTGTAGTTTGATAGATAAGATTTCTGCTGAGGGCAATAGAGGATTGTTGATCTTTCTCAGGCCTAGTAAGGTCTTGTAAATGAATGCAATGCATCCTCCTTTGGATTTACTATATCTATCTTCCCGGATAATTGAGTAATTATCTGGTATGGCAAGTGCTAAAGATGGGCCGGATGCTGTGTGCAGCCAAGTCTCCGTTATGGCGATGAAGTCCAGGTCGTGTGATATTATAAGATCAGCAATGTCTAAGGAATGTTCCTGAAGTGATCTAGCATTGATGAGGGCTGCTTTTATAAGAGGACAGCTAAGGTTTTGTTTACTGCTAGCTAATTTGAAACTGAGTTCAGCAACAGGTGAGGCTCTAGGTTTGGCTGTAGGGGCATTCTGTGTGTAGGTGAAGATTGGTTGTGTGAGTCTCGAGCTAAATCTACGATTTCTTTGGTGTGTGGAGCAAGGCTGAGTAAGGAGTCCAGAAGGTGTTGATAGATAAAAATGTGGCTTGTGAGCAGAGGAAGGGGAATCAATGGCATTTGTGATACTTGTAGTGTCAGGGGTGTTAAGTGTGGGAGTTATGATGTTAAGGGCTAAAGGTATGGTCAAGTATCTAGCTATTGGTTTTCTATTAGAACCTAATATTGTTGTAATTTGCGGCTGCAAAGGTGCAGTGTCTAGAGCGGGTGGTAGGAAGCATGATGCAGTTATAGAGGTGGATGGTGGTAGGTTAGACAGTTGACATAGATATGCGAATGGTAGGCGCATGTTGGTCAATAGATGGTATCATGGGTGCAGCGACTATCCAAGATACAATACAGGTTGCAAGTAGTAGGCTCAAATAGGCCAAGCCACAAGCATTGGTGGTGAGAGCAAAGTGTTGTATCCTCATGACTGTGAGGGCAGCCCAAATGTATAGGGCAACGTGAGTGTAATGTAGTACAGGTGTTTTATGTTTTATGTGTACATTGTCTGCTGTTTAAAGTTATGGTATTGCGTACTGGCTTGCTGTGTCCATAGGGCTATGGTCCAGTCCCTGGGATTGTTATTGTATGCAAATGTTAGTTGTGTTGGGTATGTGTTTGGGTGTAGTGTGGCTAGCCCGAGGGCATGTATAGTACAAGGGATGCATGTAGGAAGAGAGCATGCGCGGGGGTTAGTACATTGGGTACTCTCAAAGTTTGTCTAAGTTGCTAATCTTCATGATTCTCTCTAAATATGACACATGTCTATTCTTCATAAATCTATCTAAATGTGACACATGGCTAATCTTCACAATTCTATGTAAATGTGGTGCATGGCTATTCTTCACAATTCTACCTAAATGTGGCGCATGGCTATATTTCATAATTCTATCTAAATGTGACACATGGTTAATCTTCTCAATATGTCTATTGTAACACATTTCCTGCCTCCAAAACACAATTGGGCACAACACATTTTGTTTTCCGCAAAAAACATCTAAACCCTTTTTGACGTCGGCCCCCTAGTTATACATGTAGATGCAACACATTTCCACAATACAGTATAATGGCTACCTGTGAAGCGTATAACAATGCCTGACTATAGAGGGTAGCACACACAACTCAGAGGGTAACTATGTTAGCACCGTTTACATGGTAGTAGTGTAAGAGTGGCTGGGTTTCTGGAGCGGAGCAATTGCTGTGCTTCCCGCCCGTACCGCCTTACAATGGCTAGTTATAGGGAGTGGCAACGTTCACCACAAATTAGCTAAGGTGCAGAACTCAATGACTAACTATGGGGCAAAGCACACTTATATCTCAGAGCGCAGCAGGCGATTATAACACAGCTATACCAACAGTTTGGGTATGAATTATGGTTACCGTACATAACTAAGGTATAGCGGTCTTACACACTTAGACTGAGTGTCAAAATGGCTACCTTATGCAACTAGGCTAGATGATAATAGGTAATAATAGTGGTGTGGATTTACTGGAGTACAGTAATGGTTGTAGTCCCTGCCCACACCACACTTACCTTATTTGTCGCTGTAGGTTGACCCAGGCAAATATAGGCAAACACAGAGTGGAGCTGCTTCTTCAGGAGCTGCCCTTTGCCTTGTTGCCCTTATCCGGTGGCTGCCTAGGCAAGGCTGCCCTAGAAGGGCTTCCTAAATGCTGCTGTTCTAGTCATGGGGGGCACAGACCAATGATAATCTGAAGGGTGGGTAGGGGAGGAGTGGGGAAGGAGGGTCAGAGGATGGATGAAGGTGAATGGGAGAAGGCAGAGGAAAGCAGGGGGAGATGGCCTAGAGGCAAAGAGATACCAGAGCCAATTGCTAAGGGGTAGGGTGAGGGAAGGAAAAAAGCCAGAAATAAAGGACTACAGCACTAAGGAATGCCGCTCCAGAGGTCGAGCAGATCATATATCAATTTGGGAGTCAAACGAAAACACCAAATAAATTCTTCAGAAAACCATGTACTAGCACGGATAAACGATTCATCTACATGTCAACACATTGATTACATCATCTGTGTTGCTGTTTGTGAACATTGATCATTTCTAATATGTCATAAATTAACTCTAGACATGCATGATTACTCATAAACACATGCAATATGGTGGATGGACACCTTCACATGTATGTTTCTGATTAAACTGCATGAACTTTCTAAAGTGCCAGCAATTCTTGTTGTGCACAGATTTCACAATACCTGCCCCGATTTTTCTCTTAACCCTTCTTTCAGTGCTAAATTTTTAAAACTCACTAGTATAAAGAGCAGATTTGCTCTAATTGGATAAAACAAGGATGCAGTCCATTTTGTGATTCATGAGCAATTAATTCTGGTTTAATCATGTATTGCAGCAGGAGGAATATGTTTATGAATATTTGCAATTTTGCACTTTTCCTTGTGAATATATCTGTATTTAAACTTGTTGGAATGTAATACTTTTTTAGGTAGTGTGTGATATTATATGACATTGTTTAATAGAATTGTTTTTTAATGCTGACTTGTAAGTTACATTTCTTGATGTTGTGTTTTCAAACGGGTAACTATATAGACACTGCCATAATCCACCAACCTCTAACACTTAATGTAATTTGGACACAGTGATATGCCTTCTTCCGTGGATTTCTACTTAATTTGTTGACCGTTGTATGTTTTCAGAGCCCTCCTCAGAAAAATTCAAATCATATAGATTGGTAACAATGATATGTTTAGTAACTCCACAAAATGCTAATGTATTTCTTTGTGACAACAACATTTAAACATATGGAACCTAATTCCATCAACAATTGTAGACAAAGCTGTTCTTACACTGACACTGCTGTAAATGAGCAACATAACAGTACATTTAGCACAAAAATAGCTCTTCCTTAAATCCTGTAGCAATAACATGTTATATGATCTCGATTGTTGCTATTACATAGACATATGTGCCAAACGACATATGTGCTAAATAACACTGTTACATGTAACTCAGCCTAAGTAAGTGTTGTTTTTAAGGATATTCCAAAAGTAGCATACACAGATTTGTTTTGTTATGGATGCCTATGTCTTAAACAATAACACACAATGGAGATCTCCATTAGGAACTGTTGACGTGCATTTTTTTTTATAACAAACAATATGAACAGTGGGTGGCTTTGCATGAATCACTAATCATACAGATGGTCCACAGCCTGTTTTGTTACACACGATTACCTCTAGGGTCTCTTTCAGGGACAATCATATCACAGCTCGCCAAACATGTACAGCAGTTGATGTACCTATTTGTTGAAAGTTGAACCAGTGATCCTATCTATCCTGGATTAATGTTGGGATTGACGATATCCTGGATAAATTGCAAGGATCAATGTGGAAAAGAGTATTGGGCCTGGCTTGTTCAATCCCTAATGGCATTATACGCCATGAATTAGGTTTGCTCCCACTATCAGCAAAGTGGCACTGGCGACAATTAAGGAACTATACCAAGATGTTATTACCCCCAGCTATTCTCAATTTCATGATCCATGGAGATTTGTTGGTTTCCTTGAAATAACTCAGGGTAAAAATTAACACAGGGTAGATAAAATGGTAGAGGTCTGCCAATCTGCGCTACCCCAATGAAGGTATAGGTCTGAAGTTTGTTTTTACAACAAGTTAGTCCAATACCAATGTAAAGTTGGTTGTAATGTGATTATTCATTCACAAAAGAATACACTACACGCCAACACGTGTTTCAGCCCTCTCTGGGCTGTCCTCAGGGCATATTAATATCAATATAGTGCATAACTGTCAGAAAATAATACAAATACATGTGGATTGCAACCAATAAAATTTCCAAGCACATTGGTGTGTTATACAAAATGTTACAACATGGTTTCGCAGTCAAAATATGAAAAAAGTTACATGAACCATGTGGAACATAGCATACAGAGGAGGAGTGGAGTGGGAGACAAAAAAAGGGGGGGAGAGAAGAAGAGAAGAAAGCTTTGTATTAAATTTCAAATAAAATTAAATTGAAATTCAACATTGATTTGTGTTAGCAGTTCCTAGGCACTTCATTACCAAGTACTGTGTGCTTGAACCAAATAACGCTCCATATTATCTTAGCAAAGTTGTTACACATTAGTAGGCAGTGAACAGTCCATTAGTTAAATGTACCTGAAATTGGTAGAACAAAGGGCATTGCCATGGGAGCAAAATATGCCCCAGCACTTGCAAACCTTTTTATGGCATTCTTTGAAGACTCACGCATATTTCACAACAACCCATTCATTGACCTTATACCGGTCTGGAGAAGGTATATTGATGATGTTTTTTCAATTTGGACAGGCATGACTGATCAATTTCAAGCCTTTATGCAACATCTTAATCACAATCAATTTGGAATTCAGTTCACGGGTAAAATTGATGCCACTGAAATTGAGTTTTTGGATCTGAGAATTTATGTAATCAATGAAACTTTGCAAACCTGTACTTTTCGTAAAACAACTGCAGTTAACTCCATCCTACATGCAAAAAGCAGCCATAAGAGAAATGTGATTGAAAATATTCCCCGAGGTGAATTTCTTAGAGCTAGGAGAAATTGCAGCGAAGATTCTCACTTTCTTGCAGAATGTAAGTCTATAGGAACCAGGTTCCAAGAAAGAGGGTACACGAAAACAAACATTAATCATGCACTGAGGAAAGTGAAAACAGTCACAAGACCTTCATTACTTACCCAGTCGGCAAACAAACAACTTGTTGGATTTCCACAACATGTTAATTTCATTACAAAGTATTGTAGTGACTCCAAATTCATTCATCATATTCTGAACAAACACTGGAATATTTTACATTTGGACCCAGATCTGGAGACATACATTTCTGAGAAACCAACAATAACTTTCTCTAGAGCTCCAACACTGAGAAACGTATTGTGTCCCTCGTTTATGCAATCTGGTTCTAACAGACAGACCAACTGGCTTACACCGAATATCAAACCCACTAGTTTCCACAAGTCTGAGACCTGTAACTTTTGTCAGTTTGCCTCAGCACCTACTAAAGAATTTACCTGTCATGGAAATTTGAGTACAAAAATCCAGGATTTCATTAATTGTCGTTCCAAATACATAGTATATGGAATCATCTGTGTCTGTAAGAAATTTTACGTGGGCAGTACTATCAGGGAGCTGAGGGTCAGAATCAGAGAACACCTGGCAAATCTCAACAGTCAAGACATCAAATTACCACTTGCAGTGCATTGGCAGAAAGAACACCAAATGGCGCACACAAGTGACATCAGATTTGTAGGACTGCAACACATCAAACCACATGCCAGAGGTGGTGACAGGCAACTATACCTTCGTCAAGCGCAGGCCTGTATGATTTGTAGACTAAGATGTGTCCAATTGGGACTTAATCAAGAGCATGAACTGAATGTGTTTCTCTGATCAAAATATACTTCATCTTGGGACAATGTGTTCTACCACAGGACAATCTTTAAGCAAGTTGTTACACCATAGTGGGTGAACAGGTTTTTTCAGGAGTTTACCTACTTCGGATATACAATCTTTCATTCCCTCCCTCTAACCACTGAGGGGAGTCTTAATTTTTAATTTTTAATTATTCTTTTAGGATTCCTTCTAATTTTTAATTCAACTAAATACATTTTTTTATTTCAACATACTAATCCTAATTATCATTTAACTATATAACAGGCCTGGAAGCTCATTAGGGGAACTACACCAACATTATGACAACCTATCATTTACCCACCTGTTATTAGCACAGACATCATATCCCTTTCTTACTGACACTATAACGTTCACCTTCACTTTAACGTTACAACATTCATGGTATCCTTTAATTTTAAGGAAACTACGCCAACATTATGGCAACCTAACACATGCCGGTCTGCAAAAAAAGCCTAGACATCACTTTCTCTTTTGCAATGTCTATTTTAACGTTTCTGAAATATTCACCTCTTTGTTTAAAATCGGTTCTCTAACATGCAACACATTTATGTGATATACCAAAAATCTCACCATAATCGGTTTAACAAGACATTATGCATGTCACCGTGCTAATGATTCCTGTAATTAACACTTGGTTTCTCTCACTTTAGACTGTTACAACAATTGAAACAGATTGATCTGATTACTTTAGACAAGCGATTATATGCTTATAATCGAGAAAGGATCCAGACTGTTTTCATTTTTGTTTTGTGTGAACTTCACTTAGTGTATGCTACCATTTACAGAGATCCCCGAAAAGTTAGTCTTCCTGGGAGCCTTATAATTTAAACCAATCACATCCAATTATAGCAATTAACACACAAAACTTTACTAATTCCATTTTCTATGTTCAAATACCGTGCGAACAGTGGATTTTGCTTCAACAATTATGTTGGAAGCGAATCCGCGCCACGTACGTGTTGAATGGAACACAACTCTCACACCAACCATGTTACTAGGCAACAGGAACCCAAGGATCACATGACCATAGCCTCTAAAAACACAGGCCACATGGCTATTGGCTAACCCAGCCGCACCCACATTCCACTCAGAGTGTCTCTGCCTGCCGGCAAAAATTGCCGTGCAGCAACGCATTTAGGCGATGAAGGTAAGCGCTCTGTGCTTCCCTTTGACAGGCAGCATTTCCTTTATCAGAAAGTACTACAAGACCCCCCTTACACCATTTCCTCGGTTTTGTCTCTGAAACAGATGCAACTTGTAACTTACAGACGCTAGACCTTTCAGCAAAGTATTATTTTACAGATTTCCAATCCAGTTTCATTTTCATTGGTAAGCAAACTTTTACCCAAAAATTCTTGCTTTAATGAGGAGCACTCAACAGATAACAACATTCATATATATTTTTATAATAGGTACAATCCAATTCCTACAAACGATTTCTACTGAGACTGATTTTTGGCAGATCTACCAATTTCAGGTACATTTAACTAATGGACTGTTCACTGCCTACTAATGTGTAACAACTTTGCTAAGATAATATGGAGCGTTATTTGGTTCAAGCACACAGTACTTGGTAATGAAGTGCCTAGGAACTGCTAACACGAATCAATGTTGAATTTCAATTTAATTTTATTTGAAATTTAATGCAAAGCTTTCTTCTCTTCTTCTCCCCCCCCCTTTTTTGTCTCCCACTCCACTCCTCCTCTGTATGCTATGTTCCACATGGTTCATGTAACTTTTTTCATATTTTGACTGCGAAACCATGTTGTAACATTTTGTATAACACACCAATGTGCTTGGAAATGTTATTGGTTGCAATCCACATGTATTTGTATTATTTTCTGACAGTTATGCACTATATTGATATTAATACGCCCTGAGGACGGCCCAGAGATGGCTGAAACACGTGTTGGCGTGTAGTGTATTCTTTTGTGAATAAATAATCACATTACAACCCACTTTACATTGGTATTGGACTAACTGGTTGTAAAAACAAACTTCAGACCTACACATTCATTGGGGTAGCGCAGATTGGCAGGCCTCTACCATTTTATCTACCCTGCTTACATAGAAGGGATACCGAGAATTTACCCTTCTACACACTGCTACTGTTGCAACCCCTCTACACCATAACAATAGCATTTAACCACTAGTGTGTGCGCAACTACCCTTTTTGGGACCAATTTCTCGGTGCCTTCACTCTTAAAAATTAACACAATCTTGGATTTGATAATGGTTACTAGTAAAGAACTGGTTGCAGGCTGACGTTGTTGCAAGGTGAAATTTCAAAGGTTTTATTGCTGCATGCAATCAGACAGAATTGGTGGTTATAAATCATATTAGGAGTTTGCAAAATTCACACGGAAATGGGGCAATCGCCCGAGATATTTAATGCAATTCCCATGTGTGGATGCTCGAAACCTTTATTTACGGTACAAGTTAAACCAATTCCCAACAAATTAACGTGTTCAATACTGAGAAAGAAAAGTTGTGTGTATTCGATCTGGCAACTGTCGGTTCTGTACGATGGTGAATGAGGTCGAAACTTTAAAACATCTAGTGATGTTTTGCGAGTATTTTGAGGTTCAGAGAGTCAATAGTTTTGAACATTATATGCATGAAGGATCTGAACTCTGTTGGGAAATATTATGGAATCGGGTATGTGGGGAAATAGTATCAAGATGATCATTAAACTCACAGGGTTGTTAAATATAATTTATGAACATTTACGTGAGAAATTGCAGTGTATGAAGTAAAATCAAAATGTTAAAGGAGGAATTTTAATAGTCAGTTGAACTTTCAAAATAGCTGTGATGAAATATTTGCATGTCAATGATAGTCTGATATGTTTTAGTATGTAGAAGAGATGATTTGTTATTGTATTTGTTTTACTATGATAGGAAGTTGTGGTTTAGTATTTTGTATTCTATGTAGGAGTAAGAGTTCTTATTTGATTGTAATTGTGCAAGTGTGTAATTGTACGAGTATGAGCTTTAAGTGTAAATATTTAAAGAACTAAGTAAAAATAAACATTGTAAAGGTTTACATATTGACTAAAAACAATTTTTAAAAAATCCAAAAACATCAGGTGCTGATAATCTTTTTACAGAAGCAACCTTCCATTGCTGCGATAAGATTGATTGATTGATAAAATTGAGCACCATACTTTTTTGGAGTGCCATTAGTCTCAAAGCGCAGAGCTCTTCTCTGATTGCATTGAGTCCATGCTCTGTGGCATTAGAAAGTTCCATCAAGTTGCAGCAGACTAATTGTATTCACTTGGCATTTGTGGATGTTTGTATTCCAGGAGCCAGGAAGGTCTCAGTTCTGGAGAACAGTCTGTATTGTGGTGGTGTCTTCTCCAGGGCTTTGTTTGCTTTCTTTGAGAAGTAGTTCTACTTTTTCCTTCTTCGTACGTTAGTTTGTCTTTTTGTTGTTGGGGGCACTGCAGGAGATTGGGATTGTCTCTTGGGCAATTCTACATGACTTTCTGGGACCAGTAATACAGGGGCATGTAGGCTCACCAAGGAGCTTAAAACATTCTAGGAAGTAGGCATTAATAGTATGCCTTTGTGCCGCACTGCCACAGAAAGTTCATGATTGTGGCAGTTCCCTCGTTCAAGATTGGCATCACATAGGTGTGATTAGAGTTAGTATTGAAGTCAACCGTCACGCTTACTTTGCCGCTGAAACAAAATGAAGATCGAGTGAGTTTCTGTACATTTCCCAGTTGATCATGTTGACCCAGGCTGGCCATTTTATTCATATGCTATGTCCATATATTTCTACAACTTTCATCTGTTTTCCTTATTTCTTCTTCTGTAAATCCCATGAAACCTTCTGCAATAAACACTCTTTGCCCCTTCACCCATTTCTTGTTCCAAAACGTTGCTCCTTCTATGACCCTTGGTGTTTTTTTCAGGATATTCTGCTCCTTCAGATTTTCCCATCACATCACATTCATGTTTTGAACTCCTTTCATTTTAATTTGTGCTGTGTACCCCTAAAACTGCCCTTGCATTCTACAAATTACTAAATGTGGCAAGCACTGTGCCTATAAAGTCATCACTTCCTTAGATAAGAAGAATCTGTGGGTGCCAACCAACTTTCATCTGTTTTCCTTATTTCTTCTTCTGTAAATCCCATTAGCCCGTCTGCATTAAAAACTGTTTGCCCCTTCAGCCATTTCTTGCTGCAAAACTTTGCCCCCTCTATGACCCTTTGTCATTTTGCAGGACATTATGCTCCTTCAGATTTTCCCACCCCTTCACATTCATGTTTGTATCTCTTTCCATTTGAATTCCTACTTTGAGTCACTGAAACTGCCCTTGCATTCTACAAATTACTAAATGTACAAAGCACTGTGCCTATACACTCTGCACTTCCTTAGATAAAACAGTCTGGGGTGTCAACCTCATGTGGTATAAGGGGAGGACGGATAGCTCAGGTGCAATGAGTTTGTTTGAAAGCAAGACAATGCAGCTCAACACAGGTTTAAATCTTGGTTCCCCTCCTAGAAACCACTAATTGGTATGAAGTGTGTTATAAAAGAACAAATATAATTATGAGCTCACCTTTGTACCATGTGTTGCTCACTTGGGCCCTGCCAATAGCTTTCATAGTGTCATACCAAACATTGGTACCATCATAATTATATTCACCTAACACATTATTATTAACTTCTACATTCAAGAGTCTTTTGTTCCGGGTCACAAGGTTGTCTCTAAGAGTGATTGCATGTTCTTCTTATGTATCATTATACCCATTACTCCTAATACCTCATCTCATTAATTCCATTAATGCAAAAGAAAAAAAAAGAGAGGAAACATAGACAACGTATCCCTATAAACACATTCTTTACATTTCTACGATTATTTGTTTTAGCTTCTTGGATATTAACTGCTGCACTGGCTCTGTTGTGTCTGAAAGGCTTCATTATTTAATTCTTCTCATATAATTGTTCATATTTTTTTGTATAGAATGAACTCAACTTGGCTGCTGATTCTTAATCTAGTCCATCAACTATTTCTCATCACTGCTGTGGTGCTGTGCTGGTGTCTTTTCGCAGATCAGTTAGATGCACTGAAGCCCAGTGATTCTCTACCTATGCTGCAGTTGGTGTGGCTCTTTCCAATGTGTGTGGTCCAGTGAAATTTGGCTTATTCCAAAGTCGTATATGCTGTCTGGTGTAGACTCTGTCACTGGTTTGCAGCTGAAGATATTTTTCTGTTGCTGTTTCTTGTTGGACTGTTGGGGCCTGATAGTGCACTTTGATTTATATCTGAGAAGAAATACACTTTGAACAGGTTGATATATTCTTGGAATACACAATACATTCTTCCCCCAACAAATCTGCACTTCAGTGGGCTTCAGGCGCTGTTTGTGTGGGTGCAGGAGGGGCATGCATCCGCATTCCCATCACCAATTCATGGGGTGAAGGTGGCGGTCTTTGCTTGGCTTGTTTCACAGACTGTACAGGACTTAAAGCAGGCAATAGAGCCAGCTCGTCTTAAGGGTATCACAAACCTTAGCTAACTTTATTTTTAAGAAACTATTTAAGTGCTCCACCAACCCATTTGCTCTGGGTGGTAGGATGTAAACAATCTGTGAGTTATGCCTAACAGCCAAGTGACTTCATTAAAAAACGTGTTTTCAAAGTGGCCCATTATCGGACCTCAATGTCTCACAGATCCTTTCTGGGGAACACCTCTCCCATGAGGAACCTAGCTACATACTTGGCATCTGCAGTAACACAAGATACTGCCTCAATCCATCAAGAATATGAGCATACTACTACTAGTACATATCTGTTTGTGCTGTACCTGTTCACCTTGTCAAAATAATCAACAAGACGCTGTTTGAAGGGTACTGTGGGGGTGGGCAAAGTTGCCTTGAGTGTCTTGAATGTGTTCAGGATGAAATCTGTGGCATGTGGTACAGTTTGCCACAAATGTGTCAACTTGTTCGCACAAATTAGGCACAAACAAGTCTTCGCTGATTCCAGCAGCAATATGTTGCATAGGCGCATGAGTAGGAAAGTGAAGCTGTGCCAGGGCAATGTTTAATCACTCCATGGGCATTAATATTTTACCTGTGCTTTTTTGTCTCCATACAATGTCAGTGGGTGACTAGGCACATCCCCCGTTTTACCCATAATGCTTTTTCTTCTGGCGGGGCTCTTTCTTGGAACTCAATGATATGCTCTTTTTATAGGGTACTGTAATCTGCTGTTACGCGCTCATGTTGTACCGCTTTAACAGGCATTTGTCTTTCCTCTGGAAAAGGCAAACAAGCATCCTGTTTGGCGGCTGCATCTGCAGCTGCATTTCCACATGAAATCATGTCGTTCCCTTTGGAGTGTGCTGTGCATGTCGCGAAAAGGAGATATACCATTTGAGCGTTGCCTGTTTTACTGTTATAATTACGATCACTGCTTGTTTATTAGCAGTGTGGGGCTGAAAAGGCTTTTTATCCAGAGGAGGAGTCATTTTGTGAAAGCCATTCCCCCATCATGTTTCTGAACCAGTAATGATTCCCATGGGTCCAATCACTCATACACCTCCATTTCTCCTCAGCTCTCAAGCATCTGTTGTGTAAACTGAAATGCACCATATATTGCACACAAGACTGGACGTTCTTGAGTGCCCTCAGTAAAACCGCAGAGGCAGCCCTTACCTTACCTGTTACATGAAGGGGTCCTTTTAATGCGTCCTTTAGTCTATCTAACAAGATTGCATGTTGGATTGGTGATCCATCTGCCCTTTGGTAACCTCTTCAATTCCACCTTGATAATCCTGAATGTACTGTAGATGTCATGTAGGCTGAGTCTGAGTAAATGGTGACATCATCGTATGATGATGCTTCTAGTGCGTCTATACGTGCTATCAGTTCTGCTGATTGTGCTTAATAATGTGAGGGTAACATTTGTTGTATCACTTTTTGGAATTCTTCATCTTGATCCCTTACATAACTTATTACTGCTGCTCATGTATGCCTCTGGCCACTCTCTTGGTCTATACTTGATGACCCATCTGCATAGAGTGCTACTCCTGTGTCAAGGTTGTCCTCACTCACCCGGCTATTTTTGTATCGTTCTCTTTCATATATTGCACCGTCATGAACCTCTTCTTTTAGCCCCACTGGTTTGGCTAGGAAAGTCACAGCATTGACTGTATGACACCTCACTATGGTGATGGCTGGATTAGTCAGAATTACTTCATAACAACTTGCTCTCTGGATGGTGAGTGTTGATTTGTTTCTTTCTAGGGTGGAAACAACTACATGCTCAATGTACAAAGTGAGTGGATATCCCATAACAATGGTTGCATATTTTTGTACAGAATAATTCTGCAGCAGCTAATGACTGTTTTCATGGGAAGTGGCCCTGGACTATTGGGTTTAAAAGACCAAGACCATTGTAGTATGCCAATGGCTTGTGTTTCTGTGAAGATCACTGTATGACTATTGCTGTCATGACCTGTCCATTTGAGAGTGAGAATAGGAACACTGGGGTTGCTAGTACTGGTGCACTGCTCATAATTATTTTGAGACCCACAAAGCATTCTCAAATTCCTTCTGTCCATTCAAGTCTCCATTTTATCTTCTATGCTTCATTGAGTGCCTGTAATAGGGGTCTGACATGTGTTGAATAGTCAAATGCAGGCCTAGGAATTGCTGCAATTCTCTGACTGTTTTAGGCTGAGGTGTTTTTCTTACTGCTGTGGTTCTGTCTGTGCTTTTCCTGATTCCCACTGAAGACATGATTTGTCCCAAGTATACCACTTCCTTTGGACAGGACTGCAATGTGTCCTTGTCCACCTTGTTCTCTTTGTCTGCACTTATTGTCAGGAGTTGTACTGTGTCTTTTCTGCACTTTTCCTCTATGGTGATGCACACTAATAAATCATCTACATACTGAAGCACTGTACTGATCATGTGGACATTCTGTAGGTCGATCTGAAGGATCCTGTTGAACACACTAGTGAATTCACAGTACCCTTGGGGAAAACAAGTGTGCTGGAATCTCTTTCCATGATGTGAAAATGCAGTCAAGAACTGAGACTCTGGATGTAGTGATATTGGGAAGAATGCGTTATGAAGATTTATCACAGAAAAGTAGACTGCATCAGCAGGTATATTACACAGTTGTGTAGCAAGGTTTTGCACTAGTGGATGTCTGCTTCCACTGTGGCATTAAGAGGATGGTGATCCTGACTAATTCTCCATGATGATCCCTTTGCTTTTTTAAGATGGTAAATGGCCATGTTGCAAGGTAAGTCTGAAGGCACTATAATGGCTTGGTCAAGTAGTGCTTTATTGCGTCATACATGTCCTAATATGCTTCTTTGGACAATAGATGTTGTTTTACTCTAAGGAATATGGTGCCTGCTTTGAGTTTGATTTTAACTGCCCCGATGCTGGTCAGTCATCCTACGTCATGTGGGTTACTTGTACATAACCGACTAGGCACTTGTGTTAGGTCTTCTTGTAGCTGTGAGGCTGCTGTTTTGTCTGTCAGTATTGTGTATAGTACTTCTCTTTGCTGCACTACCATATGTCAAGGTATGCTGATTTAAAATAATATTTCTTCCTCTGTTTCCAAGTTTGCAAATACCTGTTTGTCTCTAATGTCTCTCAATAGCAGGGTGGCGTCGATGCACAGTACTGTTTCCCAATAAATCCCTTTCTGATCTGTGCCTGTTATGATGACTGTGTCTTTTCTCATGATCACTGCATCAATGTGTAATGCAGAAATCGTTCCCGGGGCTTCCTCAAATGGAACTGCTGGTCCGAATAGAAACTCTGCTGGTAAGCAAAACATCACATTTTGTACACCTAGGAAACAACCAATCAAAATGGTCATTGAATTTGTAAAGAGTGTCTCATGCAAGGGTAATGCTACAATCGTGTTGGTGCTGCAGAGTGCTTGTATTACTGTGGCTATTCTGTTTTAGTGCATGCCTGGTGTAGAACATATGATTCCTTTGTCAGTAAATTAAATGGTCATATTTAGCTTTTGAAGGTGATCCCTACGCAGTAAATTCACTGGGGTCTCTGTGCTATAAAGTAATGGTGCAACTATCTCGTGAGTCCCTATAGTAAGGGATAATTCTTCTGTGAAAAAAACCCTTAGATTTGCCCCAGAGAATTCCTGAATGTCCATACTGTTCTTTGTCAATGGAAACCATCCTTCCCTTGTACTTCTACAAGATCAGGTGGCTCCGGTGTCTACCATAAAGGTGAATATTCTGTCCCCTATCCTCACTCCCACTTTGGGTTCCTTGTCTGTGTCTAGGGTGATTGAGAGAACATGGCTTGCTCGGGGCTGTCCTATTGTGTATATCAAATGGACCCTGGAAGTGATAAAGCATTGCTCCCTAGGACATTCGCGCCAGTGTAGTGTGTCACTGTTCCTCGTGGAAATGTGTTTTCTTCCCATGGTAATGTAACTGCTGTGCTGGAGCCTGTTGGGTGACATTCTGCATAACATTTGGAGTTGGGTACTGTATGGGTTGTCCCTGTATTGGTGCGATCATTTTTACTGGACCTATGCTCTGGGATTGTGCAGATCCTGGGGCAACTTGGTTTGGGACGTAAATCTCAGTATTGGCTCATGTGTGTAGTATGGAGCTGGGGGTACTCCTGGGTGGTATTACATAGGTGGTCTTCTCCAACACTCCACAGCAATGTGTCCCATAGTTCCACATGTCCAACATGTTCCTCCAAATTGTGGTTGTAATCTCCCAAACCCCTTCCTTCAGCCTCTTTGTGAATTTCCTCTTGCCCATTGGATCCCTCCACTGTCTCGTCGATTGCGATTTGGATTATTTGTCCACTCTTATGATGGCAGCATGCTGTTAGTGATTTGAGCCTATGCTTTGATATGAGCAAGTTAGAGTGGGCTATTGCCTGATAACAATATGCATATTATGTCGGCATGTGAATAAATGTAATACTGACTGCTGTTTTGCATCTGTGGGGTTGGTAACTACTGCTCCCTTCATGCTAACTTTGCTAATTTTTTCTGCACTAACCTGGCTTCTGCATGCTGCACCTTTACTTCTGCTGCTCTTTCATTCTTGCGCTTGCATTTGCAAAAATGTACTCTGTTTGCCTGTATCTTGCCCCATCCTTTTGCTTCCATGTCTACTACTCTGTCTAGCTCTACTTGAACTTCTGTGGGTCAATCCTTTCATAATACATAATAGAAGAATGGTATGTTCTTTTCCCACGTTCCCCCTGTCTCTTCTCGCCACATCTCTTGGAAGGACTGAATATACAGTACAGGGTCCTCATCTTGTTTCATTGTGCATACCATGTTGGCACCTACATCTGGCCTATCTGGGTATGCCATTCTCAATGCATTCCATACACAAGCTTGACAGTTATTGAATGGAACTCTGTCATGATTATCACCTTCTAACCTAACTCTAGGGTACCCTTCTCTATCCCAAATAGTGTTTGTCTGATCTCCTATTATGGTGGCTAATAGACATTTCATATCTCGTACTGCTAAAGTAGCTCCTGCTGTGTGTTTTTCTAATGCATTGATCTACTTGCCCGCACCTACTGTAGGAGGTTGTAGGGTCTTTATCAAATTATTCTTGTCCATATGGGGCCATGGTATGTATTCTGATCTGCCTATTCTTTTTTGTATTAATGGGAACTGCCTCCCCCTCTTTGGGTTACAATATGTTCTAGCTTTTTTCTTTTAATTACTGCCTTTGTTCTAGAGTGCGGTCTTTGTCTTTTCTCCCATGGAGTCCTCTCTTCATGATCCTCTTCAGCTTCCCAATTCTTCTCATTCTCTTGCTGTTCGGCTTCACTTTCAATCTCCTCAGATTCATATTCTACATTCTGTTTCTCTGGCTCTTCAGTTTCTACCTTTACACTTTGTATCACTGCCTTATGCAATCTCAATAATATCTCTCTGGCTGCCCACATCTCTGCATCTACCATAGGGCAAGGCCCCAAAACTCTCTCTTGTTACCTTTCGCAATTCCTCTTCGGTCTTATGTATCGCTGCTTCTAAATCTTTAAATGCTTTATTTTCAAATTGTACTTATGCCGGTTCGAGTCTGTCACTAGGTGCACTTGCTCCCTTGGGTTAATTTCTGAATAAGCTGGAGGTCAATATCGGGAATTTGTATACCTTGCTGCAGGTTTTAAGGATTAAGAACCATTTATGGGGGTGGCTGTCGGCTGCAGAGGCGCTGGAGCCTGTGCCGACTGGATGGGATGGATATACCCTCAGCATTCCCCTTTGATTTATTATTGCTCTCATCTCCCTCTTATAAATTCAACAATTCTAATATACAAGCTTTTTGCCCTTGTACGTGGATAGTAAATGGGTGTACAAGTGTTGTATTATATTCTTATCATGTGTGCCCTCAGCAGACCAAGCTATAAAAAAAATGTCTTTGTTTGCCAATGCTCATTTGTTTTTATATTTAATTATTTACTCCCTATAAGTTGGTCATTCTTTACACATATGCTCTACTGAGTACTCAGTTTCTTCTACACAATAAATGCACATACACAACTGATCAGTATTATTTATTCACAGCAAACAAAAGTCAAAACAACGTCCTCAATAGCACAGCTAAAGGCTGTCCCTCTATGGCGCACCCTTGAGTCTTCTCATGTGCATGAAATAGAGAACAAAACATGAAGAATTCAACATCTTTGCGCACAACCAAAATCACCAAAACCGTTCCTCCTCCCAAAAAAACGAAATTACCATTGCTTTACCACAGTGTTTTCCCATACCACCGTTCCTGCAATGAGGCTGTTTATGTTTATTGAACCTTGGTTGAATTTTCTTTGGAGTCTTTGTACTATTGCTTCTTTGGGTTGCTAAATTTATCACCTCACACCCCTCCTGGGTGAATTGCATACCTCAGCTCGGGTTACCAGAAAAAGCAAAGAAGATTTGCCCTTTGAGCTTTCACTGTTTTACTTTTGTGATTAGGATCACTGCTTGTTTAGTAGCAATGTGGGGGTGGGAAGGCTGTTATGCAGAGGAGGAGTCATTTGTCAAAACCATTCCTCCGTCATGTTTCCGAACCACTAATGATTCATTTAGGGCCAATCATTCACACAACTCTAATCCTCCTCAGTTCTCAAGCTTCCGTTAACCCGTAAGTGATCGCCCAGTTGTGTAAACTGAACTGCACCATATATTGCACTCAAGACTGAATTTTCCTGAGTGTCCTCAGTAAAAAATGTGGAGTCAGCCTATCCCACCTTAACTGTTCTACAGAACAAACCAGTGCAGGACACACAATGGGCCCCATCACGAGTTTCCCACTAAAAACGGGGTCATTACCGGCATGGAGGAAGTAGTGGGTCCGTGCTCCTTTGACGCCGCTAATAGTGGCCGATTACGAGTGTGCGAGCATGCACGAACCCCCATGCCGGTAATGGCCATACCGCCATGCCGGTAAAGGGCCTCCAACCCCCCCGATAGCGCTTTCATGGGACCCGCCGATACCGCCTCTGCCAAGGAGCAACCCCTTAATAACGACGCGGGAATAACAACATGCTAATACCGGGCTCGTAATACCCGACTCGAATTAACGTCCTCACATCTGTTAGGTGTATCGACCCACGTTCAAGTTATTATGCTGCAACATTTGGTGCTTTGGGCTTAGAAAATCCAAGATGGCCGAAAAGCCCACATTTGCGCCAGAATCCAGGAAAACCGCGCAGTTTTTGCGCACACCAAAATGGTCACCTGACCTGCCACCCACCAGTGCGAGTGTGATGGGCCAGAAGCGCCATGAGTGAAACGTGGTGCCAAAGGAAAAACAGCAGTGCCTGTTAGATCAAAAAGAGCTTTGAAATCACATATGTTTCTCTGAAATGCAAGCTCAAAATGCCTATTTCAAACATTGCAAGATATTCAAAAATCTCTCTGAACACCAGCAGACATTTGGCAGAATGCAGTCTTGTGTGCATACAAAATCTGGAAAGATGAAGAGCCTAAAACAATGTTTATAACAAAACTGGCTGAGCTGTTGAGCTGTTGAGCTGGCTGAGCAGCTTAAGTGAAATTGGATTGAAAACCACTAAAATTGAAATGTTTAAAATAAACGAGTGACCTACTTTTGAGTATCACATAGGTTGCAACTGTTTAAATGTCATAGTTTTGAACTTAGAATTAGCTTTCTAGCTGCATGTGTAAACATTGTAAGTTTGATTTGAATGAAGAAAACTGGAACTAAAGTGACATTTAATTGAAGCCTTGCTTAAAGGGACTGAATACTGCTCGGCAACTACACCCGACAGGAGTAGAAACTTGCCCAGCTACTACATTCACAGGCCTGGCTGCCTTTTGCTGTTCCCACCAAAAGGAGATCACACCTCTTTGATTGAATTAGGGGAGGATTACCTGGGACTGCAGGAAACAGAACAATGAACTTTCCTTGGCTCAGGCAAATGCTAAATCAGGGGATCGTAAATGGCTTCCTCTTGGAAGGAAATGGGAGGGGCGCTGCCTCTGGGAGCCACCTGAGCTGGAGGCAGGGACAGACAGAAATTCCCCCATGTGCTTTGGAACCTAAACCACACCCATCTGGGCCAGAGCATAATTTAAAAAAGATGGATAATTCATAGTACAGACATGTCAAAATTATGTAAATGATATCATTATTTCTGTTTTTTTTTCTGTGCACATTTTAAGAGGTGTTAGGACTCTGTGGTATGTTCTGGGGAGTAGTAGCGGAAAATAGGGTGCTACTCCAAGTGTCTGTATGTTAAAAATCTGACACTTCATCATCTGATGCCCATATTTCTTGCACACATTTGTGTAAATTCTGGAAAAGTTTAGAGGTTGTGTTCTGGATGAAAAGGGCAGAATTCTGTCAGAAGTGGACACAACATCGTACAAAGACAGGGATCTGATGGTTTGGTGGTACAGAAAATATGTTAACTGGACATATAATATTAGAAAAATTGTACATAGATAAATATGCATTTGGATCAAAAATAGATTTGTGTGCAAAGTGACAAGGGGAGTGTTCTTTCTGTATGCCATAAAAATGACACCGGATGACTCACAACTCTATTCTCCAGTGAGAGCACAGAAAATACCCTAACCTATCAGGATCTTCAGAGGGCTGGGCATAGAAAGTCAGCCTTCCCACCCACTTTCAAAAGACATAAAAAGGACCACTGAAACGCAGGTAGGGACATTCACTTTCCACATTCAAACTGATTTCTTGCGAAGCGCTTAGCCAGAAGACTCCAGAACCAGAACTTAGAATCCAGACTTCAGAACTTGCAGCACAGAGGCCTATTCCAAAAGCTGAATCCTTCTCAGCAGGCCTCAGAATCCAGCAACCTAACCAAACCATTCAACAGCCCGGCGAGCTGTTTGATTCTGGCTAGAACCCTGTGCCAGAACCCAGAAAGCAGAGCTGTATCCAGACTGCCGTGCAGTGCAGAGACCAGAACCAGAGATCCAGAACCGCCGACCAGACCGCTGTGCAGTGCCAGAACTTTTGCCAGACCAGGGATCCAGACCAGCAGAGCAGAGAGAACCGCAGTCCAAACAGGACCAGACCTTGACGGCCTATTTCAAATTTATAGTGTGAGTACTCAGGCAGAACTGTGCAAAACCAATCTCTTAGTCTAAAATAACCTAATTCAAACCATTTCCACCTGCATCATAGAAATTGTGTGTTCATTCTGTGATTTTAAACCTGTGAAAGTGTCATTTGCCATCCTGAATTATTATTTCATTTCTGTAAATCTACCTCCACAAAATCGTCCCTATCTTTTGAACCGCGTGAGTCAAAATCGCTGTCTTGTGCTTGCAACTGCTAAAATCTGTTTTCAACCTGATAATCCCTCATGAATCACTGATAGTGTTGATCTGAACCAATCTTAAGTAGCTATCACCTACCCTGAATCTCCTATAGGAAATTATAATCATTTTTAGCATATTTTCACTTCTTTGCAAATCACATTTAAAGTATGTTTGCCTGTGTTTTAAAATCATCCCCATTGCTCTAAGCTTGCTAGGGGGGAACTGAATTGGTATTGCATTTGATTGTATTCCTGAAAATCGTGTGTTCTTCTTCCATCTCCTTATATTGCATAGCGGGGGAGTGAATTGTCAAAAGAAAAAATGATCATATTATCTCTTGTGGAAACCATCTCAGTTATTTCTGTGCTGCATTCTTTTCCATCATTGCATTTCCTTGAACCCATAAAAGCATTCTCAGCTACTTTATCCTCTCTATACAAACTCCTAAGTAATTAAAAAAGTGTGCTAGTGTAATATTATCCATTGTTGATCACTGTCATATTCATAAGTGTGCTATCAAATATTAATTTATTTATAAAAGTGTGATATATAATATATATATATATATATATATATATATATATATATATATACACTTATATATATATATATATATATATATATATATATATATTGTTTCATTTGTAAAATAAATCTTTAATTTGCAAAACAAACCTACTTCTTGGCTCAGTGAGGTCAGGGGGATTCAAAGAGAGGGGCGTTATACAAGGGTTTATCATCCAGATCTATGAACTTGTCATAAAAATATATAAATAAGGCTTCCCTTGGGCATCCCAGAGTAGGCACTGACTTAGTTGGAGTACTGAATTGAAGTCGCTTAACACATCAGAATGGAAAAAATGTGCTGGCGGCCATCTTTAAAAACACAATCCATTGCAATCCTCCCAAACCACCACTGCTACATAGGAAAGACCAGGGCCATTGTGTACAACATGTCCAAGGCAACCCGAAAAAACACCCCCCGCCAGCGCAAGAAGCGCTTCTCAGATGAGGAATTGAATATGTTGCCAGATACCCTCGCTGCCCATGCTGATGAGGTATTCACTAATAACATCAAAAGGGAGGCGCAGATGAGGAAGAAGGAAATTTGGGAGGAGGTAGCATGCAAGGTGTCAGCGGTAGGCACCACCCCCCGGAAAGTCAAAGACTGCAAAAAGAGGTAGGACAACCTCCGTCTCACGGTCCGGAACATCCTGGCCAGCAATCGGAGGGAGGCCATGGCCACATGCGGGGGTGCGCCCTCACCGGTCAGACTCATGCCGTGGGAGGAAACCTGCAGCACAACCATCCCGATGGAGGCGATAGAGGGCTTCAGGGAAATGGAGATGGGTGACCCTTCAAACCACAGTAGGCCAAATGACGTAGCACAACTGAGGTGAAAGTGAGCCGAGCCAAGACAGTGCATGGCCCATCGTACACACATTTAAAGATCCATGTCCAGATGGAGGCCCAAACCCTGCCACACTGAAATACATGCTGTGTGCCAATCCCATTACCAACAGACACTCAACACACAGGGACCATTTGCATGTAACACATCACACAAAGCCCAATACAATGGCATACCACCTGGTACGTATCAGTGCCAAATGGAGATGCCACGGCTAATGCCAATATGCACCCCCTTGAAATTGCCCTGTGTGGTACACCTACAAGATTGCAATGCATGAGAAATGAAATACTGTGCAGCACATTCTCATGGTTCTTGCATGTAACAGTGTCACTGATGGCCTGCATCTCTTCCTCCCTCACAGCCACTGATGGAGAAGGTGGGTGCCAGGACCCATCCACAAGGTCTTCTACATCCAGGGCTAGACCGCCGGCCACTGGCCAATCCACTTCCGGGCCAGCACTGCGGCCCACAGTCCAATCCAAGGCAAGTGCACAGGCCATGCAGGCACACAAGGACACTGCATTAGTGGACGTAACTGCTACCACAGAGCTGCCAACAACAGCCGAGGGGGAAGCTGATGGCACCCAGTCTGCTGCCACAAGCTCAGAGGGTGAGGCAGCAGCCACAGCCCCACTCAGTGACGTTGATCTAGGAGCAGAGGAGTATGTGGACTTAGAAGGAATAATCCATGTGGAATGTCCAAACACCCCTAGCCCCTGTCCACGCCCCTAAACGAGACTCAGGCCACACTCTCCAGCCCCATCTTGGATCCTGCAGCTCTAATGCACATTTCCGAACTCAGTGCCACCCCCGAGGTCAGCCCTGCAATTGCATACCCAGCTGCAGCACCCCCAACCTGCTGCTCCCACTGACTTGGAGGCACGGCTGTCAAGGGTGGAAGCAAGGCAGGACACCATGATTGACCTTGTGCACCAATATGTGGCTGATGAAGAGGAGACACGGCGAAAGATCCGTCAGGCTATTGCAGGGAACACTGCCGCCAATAGTGCCTGTGCAGGCATGATCTGTGACAGTTTGGGGGCTGTCACACAGGTCCTGACCTGCATCCTGCAACACATGCAGCACCAGCAACCTGTGCCGGCCTTGCCAATTCAAACTGCATCCACCTCATCCTCCATACCGGCATCGACCGCACCCTCCAGCCCTGTGCGGATGACAAGGCGGAGTGCAAGGCAGAGCGAAATGCTCCCCCGGACACAAAGAAAGTCCGCAAACAGTGTGGGATGACAAAGGGTGTGGGGGGAGGTGGTGTTGGTGGTGTATAGGGGATTAAGGGGGTGTTCATTGGGGGTATGGGGAGATCATTGGGGGTTATGGGGAGTTCATTGGGGGTATGCGGAGTTCATTGGGGTATGGGGAGTTTGGGTGTGTTGGGGGGAGGGGGAAAATCATTTTATGCCCGCACATTGTTCATTTTGTGTGTATTAATTTTATTCATGAGAGTGCACAGTGCCCAACTCCCCACATACCCTGTGTGCATGTCCACATGGACCCAGTGCTCAGTGTAGCACTGACACATATCCATCAACGTCCCTGTGGTTCAGAAGTATTTGTCAATCAGTAATTGGCGTACAGCACGGCCATCTTGAGCATCACGTACTGGCAGCGGTGCTGCTTCTCCTCCATCATCATCCTCATCATCCTCACCCGGTGCATGCATGTCAATGTCAGGTAGCAGTGGTACATTTCTCCGGATGCACATGTTGTGCAGCATGACACAGGCCATGGTGATCTTTTCCATCTTTTGATGCCCATAAAGGAGTGCTCCTCCAGACCTGCTTAGGCAGCGGAACCACGCCTTCAGCAGGCCAAAGGTCTGCTCAATCACGACACGGGTTCGGGTACGAACCCGATTGTACTCCTCTTCGTGCCTGTTCCTCGTGTCCCGCACAGGGGTAAGTAGCCACGGCTTCAAGCAATAGCCTCCATCACCTGCATGGGAGCACAAACAGGTCTGTGTGAGTCATTTTGAGCTGCCACCTTTAGGATTCACGGCCATGGCCGCAGCTATGTTAGCCTCGGTGTTTGGTGTTGACATGTACATGTCACTGTACGTATGCACACAGATTGATTGGATGCATTGTGTACTGCAATAATGTCTGCCAGTGTGGGTTGCGTTGTACAGTTGATGCAGGGTGTACACTTGCATTCTGATAGGGATGTACTGTGGATGCGGAACAATGTCTTGCCTCCCATAATTGCAGTGTATGCTACTCTGTGCCTAATCCCACTAGCAACATTGGCACAGTTGTGATCATGCTTAGTCATGCATCGCTTGACATACCCATGGTGGCCTGGTTGTGCATCTTGCATGTTGTCATTGAAGTACAGCATTGATCCCATGTGTGACATTGATGTGTCATGTTCGGGTTGGGAGGTTCAGGTCAGAAGTGTTTAGCACTGAGTGCATTGTCCACTCACCGTCCATTCCCACCCAGGTGGAATATGCATCTCCCACCTCACCACCCCGATGCACTGCCATGGCCCAGGTAGGCAACTTACCGAGCAGTCAGGCATGTCGTCCAGCATGTCGCTTCATGTGACGGGGTAGCGTGGAGTTATGCTGCACCATGGCATCATGTGTAGATTTAGGGTATCGGGCGGAGCAATGTGTGATGATCTTGCTGGAGTGATACACAATCTGCACATTGATGAAGTTGTAATGCTTGCGATTACGGTACACCGCCTCTATTGCATGAGGGACTACCAATTCGACACATGGGTGCAGTCGAGGGCATAGCCGCAATTGGGCATGCGTGCCAGTGCATGGAAGCCTACTTTAGTGTCGGCAAGCTCCTGGGCAGTCCGTGGTAGTGATATGTGGTGCTAGCGTGCTTCAGGAATGCATCCAGCACTTGGGTCAGCATGCGTGAAAAGAGTAGTTGTGATATACCATGCAGCTGGCCCACAGTGTGCTGGTAGGTGCCTGTGGCCACGAAGTGGAGCACAGACACCACCTTTAGTAGCGGGGGGATGGCAGTGCGTATTTCAATGAGGCTGACGGTGTCATCATGTATCATGTCCACAATGGTGGTGATGGTGTCCCGGTCCAACCGGTACAGGGAGGATCTGCTCAGGGGTTAGATTGAATGGACTGGGTCTGATGCGAGGGATTGGTGGCTGCCTACGAGGTACCACTGACTGCACTGGTGGTAATTGCTGGGCCTGTCTCATCCTCCTTCTCCTCCTGCATCTCCTCTGTGCTGCCTTTTGCTGTAGCTGTAGTTGTTGTTGTTGCTGTTGTTGCTGTAGCTGTAGCAGTACAGGCATTTCCTCCAGCCCCATGATTGCAACAGCTAGTGGTATCATTTTGATGTGGGAAGGGGTGTGGGTGTACTCCTTTTATACTGGGACAGGCTCCGTTGACTACACCTGTGGTGATTGTCTGCACCTGTGGCAGTTGCCTCCACTGCAGGTTGCTATTTACAGGTGGTCCGCAATGCCTGTATTGCCGCTGTCGTGCAGGCCCTAATTACCGCCTTTGGGATGCGGTAAGTGCATGCCCGCGTAACTTGTGATGTCCTCCTATTACCGGCATCCCGGTATTTCTGCAGCAAAGGGGCGCGTGTACGCACGCATGCCGGTATGAAAGGGCACCATATGGGCGGTGGCGGTATTGGCGGGTGTCGGGTCGTAATGGCCCGGACCGGTTAACGTTGCCGGTAATACCATTCCGCCTTCCTATTTTCATTATCTCCATCCTCGTAATGAGGCCCAATGATTGGTCCTTGGACCTCAAGATTTGAATGATGCAAAAGTCAATTCTTCTGGTCATTGCACAACAATGAAGTAGGCTGTATTAGAAATGCACAGCATGTTATGATTATGATAGGTCAGTCTCCCAATACCCTGTTGTTAGGGAGAATTCTCATTTATGGCTAATTTCCCGCACCTTGTGAGTCCCTCAGCAGCTTTGCTGGATTTCTGGAGTTTATTTTTTTCACCTGTTAAGAGTGTGAGCCTTTTTCCCACTCTTACATGTGTTTTGCCATGTGTATTTCTACTTTTTGTGTGATCTTGTGATCTGGAGCCACACCACTCCATGAGCCCCACTTTTTGTGTGCGTTACATAGCACCTTCAGTGCAGTGACAGAGGGTTGTCTTTGAGAGTTCCCACTGACTCCATTTTTCTGGGGCTGACTACTGTCCCCCAGAAACATGTAAAGTTGCCATTAACTTTATATAGTCACTTTAAACTACAGACCCAGTGCACCCCATCTTACATGGAGTATTGCAAAGAGTTAATTCCTACCCCTTTTTGTCTGTGAGCTTTGTTTTGCTCTCTTAACATTTAGACTTGGCTGGTGGCAGTGGTATCTACCCTAACTTTTCTACCGCGATTATACTATATAAATGTGGTACTGTTTTAGACTATTGTATTAGCCTCAAACATAAACACGCTTGACCAAATACTTTTTATTTTGGCTCCGGTCAGGTTTAGTCGCCATTTCTTTTTGTTAAAATCACTCTTGTGTTTTACTTTTTACTTTTCACGCCAACCAGGTTTGCTGTAACGCTCACCTGATTCTCGCAGAGGCGCCGGCCTTGACTGGGCGACTACCGTATCTTCAAAGGTGATGTGTAGCACCCGGTTGGCTCTTTGGGCTGGACCTCTGTGCACTGTATGCCTGACGTGTAGAGTAAGATGTCTGCAGATAGAAAATATGGGGTTAATGGGGTTAATGAACTGGGGTTATTGGGGTGTCCCTATCTCTTTCCTCTTCTCCTCTCCTGTAGACCCCCAAAGGTTAACGCTCTCACCTTAGGTAAGTGAATGCCGAGCTCTCCATTTGCCTCGGGGCAGGGTGCTGTAACCAGTTTCTTCACTGGATAGGTAGCGCAGGCCTCTTGACTTCAGAGGACTGCTGTCCGTCGTTTACTGCACGAACGGTAAGTTTCGAGTCATTCAAATGTCTTTAAAGTCTTTAGTAATGATGTCTCTTGTTTTGCAGGGTTCCGGCGATGGCGGATGACGGGCTGAAGTGAGTTGAAGATGGAGCCCGTGTGATGAATAGAAGCGCCTGGAAGCACGTAAGTAAGCGCTTGTTGCCTGCTTCACTATGCGCTCTAACTGTCTTTTTATTTTGCAGGTACGAGTTCGGAGCGGCTGCAGGGTGCCGGAATACCCACTGGATTAGATGTGGAAAGGAGTAATGGCACGTGAGTATTAAAGTTCCCCAATGTCTTTAAACGCACCTTGTTTTGTCTTTCAGATGCCGGAATGCAGTGTGAAGACCTCCGGAGCGCACGAAGAGTAGGTAAGCCTTTGCCTTTCAGATGCCGGAATGCTAACCTGTTCTTTCTTGTCTTTATAGGTGTTGCTGAAGACTGGATTCAGGATGGTAAGCCTTTGCCTTTCAGATGCCGGAATGCTAACCTGCTCTTTCTTGTCTTTCTAGGTGTTGCTGAAGACTGGATTCAGGATGGTAAGCCTTTTTCCTTAGGCCCAGGACCGGATGCAGAAGACACGATGAGCGTTCTGCTGCAGAGGTTGCAGAATAACGCAAAGCAAGATTCATCCACCGGGTGTGGTTTAAATAGCCTCCTGTAGTGCTTAGGTATCTCCTTCCACAGCCACGCCTAAGTAAGAAAAGAGTTCCTGGTAAGAAAAGAGTTCCTGCCTTCCAGAAGAGTTCCAGTGTTCTGAATCTAGGGAGTGGCTCCAGCCCCACCCAACAGGAAAAGTAGTTCCAAACAGAAGAGGATCAGAGGCTCAACTGGCAGGCAAGTAAGCAGCATGGTCTGCTGAAGGTAAGTCCACCCAAGCATTATGAGCCTGGCGCTTCCAGCGCTGGGACTGGGCATATTTATGAGCCTGGTGCCACTGGCGCCAGGACTGGGTCCAAAAGGTCCCAATTGGGACTGGTTGGCACTCGGAACCTGGGTTATGGATCTGCTTCCAAGGGAGTTGGGAAAACCCTGACCTTTTGGAAGCAGAGATCATGACAGTACCCCCCTCAAGGCCCCTCCCAAACCGGGCTTCTCCGGGGGTTTTGGCTTGTCAGGAAATGTTCGGTGAAATCTTTTGATTAGGCGAGGAGCGTGGACATATTCAGCAGGTTCCCAGGATCTCTCTTGGGGGCCGTAGCCTTTCCAGTCAATTAGGTAGAATAGTTTAGATTTGGAGATCTTGGAGTCCAGAATGCTTTTGACTTCAAACTCGAGTTCTCCATCCACTAGGATAGGTTTTGGAGATTTGGTTAGTCGGGTTTGAGGTTGCACGGGTTTTAATAGAGAGACGTGGAAGACCGGATGTATCTTCATGTGCGGGGGCAAGTCCAACTTGACCGCTACTGGGTTTACTATGGTAGTGATGGAATAGGGACCAAGGTATCTTGGGTTGAATGTGCGTGGCCCTTTTAGAGATAGATATTTGGTGGATAACCAGACTTGATCCCCTACTTGATAGTGAGGGGCTTCCTTCCGATGTTGATCTGCTCCTTTCTTGTATTGTTCTTTAGCCCTTTGAAGGTGAGAAACAGCTTCCTTAAAGGCTTGGGTGATTGTAGAATGCAGGTAGTCTACTGCTGGTGTTTCAAGATCTTGGAGGGGATCCAACTCCGAGGTTCGAGGGTGACTGCCGTACAAAAGAAAAAACGGGGTTTTCCCAGTTCCCGAATGGACAGAGTTATTGTAGGCATACTCGGCTATCCAAAGGATATCTTTCCAAGTTTTTTCAGTTTGTTGCAGCATGCAGCGTAAATACTGTTCCAGAGTTTGATTGGTCCTCTCGGTTTGTCCGTCGGTCTGAGGGTGGTGACTGGTCGATAGTCTCACATCAATTTGAGCCGACCGACAGCAACTTCGCCAAAAATGGGAAATAAATTGACTACCTCGATCCGAAATTAGAACCGAAGGAAAACCGTGCAGTCGGACGATGTTTTCGAGAAATTCTCGGGCCAGAGTTGCTGCTGTTGGCAAGCCTTTGAGCGGAATGAAATGCGCCATCTTGGAGAATAAGTCCACGATTACTAGAATCGTATTGTATCCGGAGCATGGAGGTAGATCAGTGATGAAGTCCATAGAAAGCGTATGCCAAGGGCGAGGTGGGATGTCAATAGGGCGTAAGAGGCCTGCTGGTCTTTCCTTTTGACTCTTGTTTTGGGCGCATACTCCACAGGACATTATAAAGTCTCTGATATCTTTTTTCCAAGACGGCCACCAGAAGTAGCGCTTGATCTTTTCTGAGGTCTTGGCTATACCGGGATGACCTTCCATTAAAGAGTCGTGATAACAAGAGATTACTTTTTTCTGTAAATCTGTGCTGGGTAGGTATAATCGTTCTTGGAAATACAATAAGTTGTCCTTTACTGCAAAGTCCTTTCCCTGCAGATGCCAATTCTGTATGTCTGCTGGAGTTACAAGTTGCCTGGCTTTCTCCTTAACTTCCTCTATGGATTCTGTGGCGATTACACCCAGAATTCTTTGTTCGGGAATGATTGGTACAGGTTTAGAGTTGACCAAGTGTTCTTCCACTCCCATCCGAGAAAGGGCATCGGCTTTACCGTTCTTTGTACCAGGTCGATAGGTAATTATGAAGTCAAACTCGGCAAAGAATAATGCCCAACGGAGTTGTCTAGAGGATTGGGCTTTTGCGGTCTTCAAATATTGCAGGTTTCGGTGATCCGTAATCACAGTAACGGTGTGTCGGGCCCCCAGCAGATAATGCCGCCAAGCCTTAAAGGCAGACTTGATAGCCAGAAGTTCCTTGTCAGTAATCGTGTAATTGATTTCAGGAGGCGAGAATTTGCGGGACCAAAATGCCACGGGATGCAACTGATTGGTTACCGGGTCCTTTTGTGATAGAACTGCCCCCATGGCAAGGCTTGAAGCATCAGTTTCCACGATGTAGGGGAGTTCGGGGCGAGGGTGTTTTAAGATTGGTGCAGAGATAAATTTAGTCTTCAAATCCTGGAAAGCTTGTTCCGCCTCGGTAGACCATTCAAAACGTTTGTTTTTCTTTAACAAGGCAGTGATGGGCTGGACTATTCGAGAGAATTCGGGGATAAACCTGCGGTAAAAGTTAGCGAAGCCTAACATGCTTTGCACACCTTTTACGGAGGATGGTGATGGCCATTTGAGAACTGCATCGACCTTCTTTGAATCCATACGCACTCCACCAGGTGATAATATGAATCCCAAGAATTCAACTTCAGTCACGTTGAAAACACATTTTTCCAACTTAGCGAAAAGTTTGTGTTGACGCAATCTTTCGAGGACCATTTTCACGTGTTTCCGATGTTCAGATTCCGATGAAGAATAAACGAGGATGTCGTCAATGTAAACAACAACACATACATCTATGAGCTCTCTGAGGACATCGTTCATAAAATATTGAAAGGCGGCCGGGGCATTGCAAAGTCCGAAGGGCATGACCTGATATTCAAATAGCCCATACTTGGTGCGGAAGGCCGTCTTCCATTCATCGCCCTCTTTTACTCGTACCAAGTGGTAAGCTCCTCTAAGATCCAGCTTTGTATATATGCATGCTTTTCTGACTTGGTCCAGGAGTTCAGGGATCAAAGGTAACGGATATCTATTCTTAACGGTGATCTGGTTCAGGGAGCGATAATCGATACAAGTTCTAAGGTCTCCTTCCTTTTTTGGAACGAAGAACAAAGCTGAAGAAGCAGGGGACTTGGAAGGACGAATAAACCCATTTGCCAGGTATTGATCCAGGTATTGTCGAAGGTGAAGGTTCTCAGGCTCGGTGAGGGCATAAATTCTACTACAAGGAGGAGTAGATCCAGGTATCAGGTCTATCTGGCAGTCATAAGACCTATGAGGAGGTAGAGAGTTAGCCTGATCCTTCCGGAAAACATCTTGGTATTCTAGGTATTCGGGAGGTAACTGGGGAGTCTCTGAAGAAATTGCGGCCAGTGCAACACCAGGTGGAGGGTGACAAGTAGAGACCTGGAAACTGGACCGTTCTTGCTCGCCAATCGATCAGAGGATTGTGTTTCTCTAACCAAGGTATTCCTAGAATAATCTGAAACTGAGGGGCCTTGATCACATCGAACACGATCTTCTCATGGTGTCCATCTTGACTTACTAGCGTCACCTCTTGAGTGGTATGCGTTACTGGCCCGGAGGCTATCTCCGTACCATCCACCGTAGTAATGACGTCCTTTACAGCCTTGGGACAAAGAGTTAGATTCATCCTCAAAACCATTTCATGATCCACATAATTGCCGATGGCACCGCTGTCGACGTAAGCTTCAATTGCATGTAATCGATCCAGATTATCAGGGCTAATGAGGACCATAGGTATCACGAAATGCGAGGTCACGGAACTGGTTTTCACGCTCGGCAAGAGGACCTCTATTCTTGTCGGGCGAGGTCGTTTCCCTGCTCAGAGCTTGTAACTTTGGTAACTGCAGCTCCTACTGCCTTCTTGGCAGGTTTCACCGGACAGTCTCGAAGAAAGTGCCCTGAGTTTCCGCAATATAGGCATAATTGCAACTGTTTCCTCCTTTCCCGCTCCCTTTGTGTTAGAGGACCTTTCAGACCCCCTATTTGCATGGGTTCCCCGGAGTCTACTCCTTTGGAAGGAGTTGGCGGTTTGGAAAATACTCGAGCATCAAACTTGGAACGATCGGCCTTCCTGTTCTGCAGCCTGTGATCTATTTGAACGACCAAGTCTATATAATCCGAACAGTCTTGTGGGGGATTCACTACTTGGGCGAAAACGTCTTTGAGCTCTCCACGTAGACCTCTATAAAACAGCGTAATCCTTTTGTCCTCAGGCCATTGAGTTTCCACTATTAGTCTATTGAAAGACGCAATATAAGCCAAAAGGTCTTGATTACCCTGTCGCAACGAAAGAAGCTCATTGTCCAAGGCCTGCCCCTGTGAATGTCTTGCGAACAGTTTTTCCATACTAAGCTGAAAGGCTTGAAAATCATGGAGAACCGGATCATCTTGATTAACTAGAGGGATCGACCAGTCTGCTGCATTGCCACTAAGGTACGAAAGTACAAAAGCTACTTTTGCTTCATCAGTTGGAAAGGCTGCTGGCCGGCATAAGAAGTGCAACCGGCACTGATTGATAAATACTGCAAACCTCTTTGGGTCACCAGAAAATCGTTCGGGCGGAGCCAGAGGTACATTCCCAGGTAGGTTGATCTGCACTGGATTCATAGAGGATGTTGAAGGAAGATTTGCCCCTGATGCGGGTAACGGGGTCTGTCCGGCTTGTGACTGTAGCACTTGTCTAGCAAGATTGTCTGTTCTCTCCTTGGAAATAATTAGTTCCCTTCTTAGAGCATTTGTTTCCTGACGAGCTGCATGCACTTCTGCCCTTAGTTCCCCAAGTAACCGGGCTAGGGGGTCAGTATCCGAGGTTTCCATAGCACCTGGGCGAGAGTTTTGCGGTAGGCTTTGCGTTCTGTAACGCTCACCTGATTCTCGCAGAGGCGCCGGCCTTGACTGGGCGACTACCGTATCTTCAAAGGTGATGTGTAGCACCCGGTTGGCTCTTTGGGCTGGACCTCTGTGCACTGTATGCCTGACGTGTAGAGTAAGATGTCTGCAGATAGAAAATATGGGGTTAATGAACTGGGGTTATTGGGGTGTCCCTATCTCTTTCCTCTTCTCCTCTCCTGTAGACCCCCAAAGGTTAACGCTCTCACCTTAGGTAAGTGAATGCCGAGCTCTCCATCTGCCTCGGGGCAGGGTGCTGTAACCAGTTTCTTCACTGGATAGGTAGCGCAGGCCTCTTGACTTCAGAGGACTGCTGTCCGTCGTTTACTGCACGAACGGTAAGTTTCGAGTCATTCAAATGTCTTTAAAGTCTTTAGTAATGATGTCTCTTGTTTTGCAGGGTTCCGGCGATGGCGGATGACGGGCTGAAGTGAGTTGAAGATGGAGCCCGTGTGATGAATAGAAGCGCCTGGAAGCACGTAAGTAAGCGCTTGTTGCCTGCTTCACTATGCGCTCTAACTGTCTTTTTATTTTGCAGGTACGAGTTCGGAGCGGCTGCAGGGTGCCGGAATACCCACTGGATTAGATGTGGAAAGGAGTAATGGCACGTGAGTATTAAAGTTCCCCAATGTCTTTAAACGCACCTTGTTTTGTCTTTCAGATGCCGGAATGCAGTGTGAAGACCTCCGGAGCGCACGAAGAGTAGGTAAGCCTTTGCCTTTCAGATGCCGGAATGCTAACCTGTTCTTTCTTGTCTTTATAGGTGTTGCTGAAGACTGGATTCAGGATGGTAAGCCTTTGCCTTTCAGATGCCGGAATGCTAACCTGCTCTTTCTTGTCTTTCTAGGTGTTGCTGAAGACTGGATTCAGGATGGTAAGCCTTTTTCCTTAGGCCCAGGACCGGATGCAGAAGACACGATGAGCGTTCTGCTGCAGAGGTTGCAGAATAACGCAAAGCAAGATTCATCCACCGGGTGTGGTTTAAATAGCCTCCTGTAGTGCTTAGGTGTCTCCTTCCACAGCCACGCCTAAGTAAGAAAAGAGTTCCTGGTAAGAAAAGAGTTCCTGCCTTCCAGAAGAGTTCCAGTGTTCTGAATCTAGGGAGTGGCTCCAGCCCCACCCAACAGGAAAAGTAGTTCCAAACAGAAGAGGATCATAGGCTCAACTGGCAGGCAAGTAAGCAGCATGGTCTGCTGAAGGTAAGTCCACCCAAGCATTATGAGCTTGGCGCTTCCAGCGCTGGGACTGGGCATATTTATGAGCCTGGTGCCACTGGCGCCAGGACTGGGTCCAAAAGGTCCCAATTGGGACTGGTTGGCACTCGGAACCTGGGTTATGGATCTGCTTCCAAGGGAGTTGGGAAAACCCTGACCTTTTGGAAGCAGAGATCATGACATTTGCCTTCTTTGTTTGCCATCCTTTGGCGAGCTTCTGTCCAGAAGCCCTCCTTTGGTGTCTGGGTGTCTAGGTGGGCTGAATGTGAGGGAGGGGTTTAGTCACCCTCTGCACAGTGTCTCCTAGGAGTTGGAGACCCAAGTCGCACTTTGTGTTGATTGGCTGAGGTGGTTGTCCGGGCCCGACAACCCTCCTGCTCAGTGATTGACAGCCAGGATGTGTGAATGGGGGATTTTGGCATAACAGGCTGGACACTCGGGCTGGAAGTTAGAGCCGCCACTGGAACTGCAAGTACCGAAGAGAAGCGGAGAAGAAGACGGCTGAATCCCAGTGAAGCCCTGCTGCAGTCCTGAGCTATCTACCCTTCAACGACAGAGAAGATCCAGTCCGGAGTCTTCTTCCCTTGAGCCTGGTGGGATCAACCAGCTCACCCTCAACAGCCAGAGAATCATCTTCTTGGTCGAAATCGCTGCACAGAGCTGTAGATGTCTGGATAGCCATCTGAAGAGCCTCTCCTGTTTTAAAGGAGAACACCTTTTATTCACTGTTGCTTCGCTGCTGCTGGCTTCATCCCTGGGTAGTGCAGATCACTCCAGACATCCCCATGACTGAAGCACCAGGAACCGTGTGTCTGTAGGAACCACCAGGAACAAATGCGGTGGCACCAGCTTTCTTTCAACGAATAAGGTACTGTGTCCGACTTCGAGGACTTGGGGAGAACCCTTCTTCCTCACCAAAGGCTTGTCCTTTTCTTCCTTCCCTCTTATAATTTTTGCTTCCCTTTGTGACAATATCTAAGTACTCCTGGCAATCTCGAATCGTGAACTGTTCTAACCGTGTGATCCTCTGCAACAAGACCCTTGTTATCATTGACACAGGCGCAGGCCTATTGACTTTTATCTACCTTTTAGAGAGTATCCTCTGATTCAAATTGCCTTGACAAAAGTATTGCCTCTGATTTCTAGTGCCAATGCCCTTGTGTTAATTCATGTGCTAAATGTGTTTGGCTTTGGTTACATTTCTTCCCGCAGATATGCTTATCTTTCGTAAGAACGAACTGTCATTACTGTCAAAAAGTGATTGCGTATGAAACCCCGGGAACGTCTTTGTTTCACAACACCAGTCTGTCAAATCCCAATGTACTTACCTCGAATTGTTCTGCACAAGGGGAATTGGTTGGGTGTAGTATATTTGAAGTGTGGTTTTATTTTAATAGAAATGAAGTGTTTTGTGAACAGATGGTTTAAAAAATAAATGTACTTATATTTTTTAACCAGAAACCTTGAGTCAGTGTTTGCTTGAGTCGTCCTTTGTGTAATCTCTACTACTGCTCATTTGCTCTTGAGATAAGTCTGGCTGCTCAGCCATTGCTACCACTTTACTGTGTAGTACAGGCTTGTACCAAAGGTGAAATTGTATTACCACGTGTAGTCTTAATTGTGTGCAGTGGTCCCTAAAGGCACTGCATAGGATTCTGCCTAAAACCCGTTCAGCCGCTGAAGACATGGTGCCAGAATGAGAACCCCTATTGCAACAATGGATTATAGTACCAATGTCCAGTCCCCTAAACACTCCAATTTTGCCTGTCAAGAAATCAGGAAAGCATATATGTATTTGTTCAAGATGTAGTAACTGTACATTCAGTAGGTATTCAAGCTTTCCCAGTGCTAGCAAACCCAGCTACTATTATATCCAGTAATCCATAGACTGTTTTACACTTCACCACTGTAGATCTCTGTATCTGTGTTCTGCTTCCATCTCAATGCCGTACATCTGGACAGCTAGATTTGTATTAACATTGGCATATCGTGGAGACCATTATATATGGACGAGGCTTTCACGGAGGTATACAGAATAATCTACACTATGTTCACAGCACCTAAAGAAAGATTTGGATGATGTTAAGTTTCATGGAAAGTCACTGTTGGTGCAATATGTTAGCCTCCTCGTCATATGAAGCATGAAAGCACGAAACTCAGGTGCTAGGTATTTTGCAATTTCTATGGGCAATTTTTCCATGATTTTTCTAATTTTCTGTTGATAAACCTATGCTCTGGGATTGTGCAGATCCTGGGGCAACTTGGTTTGGGACGTAAATCTCAGTATTGGCTCATGTGTGTAGTATGGAGCTGGGGGTACTCCTGGGTGGTATTACATAGGTGGTCTTCTCCAACACTCCACAGCAATGTGTCCCATAGTTCCACATGTCCAACATGTTCCTCCAAATTGTGGTTGTAATCTCCCAAACCCCTTCCTTCAGCCTCTTTGTGAATTTCCTCTTGCCCATTGGATCCCTCCACTGTCTCGTCGATTGCGATTTGGATTATTTGTCTACTCTTATGATGGCCGCATGCTGTTAGTGATTTGAGCCTATGCTTTGATATGAGCAAGTTAGAGTGGGCTATTGCCTGATAACAATATGCATATTATGTCGGCATGTGAATAAATGTAATACTGACTGCTGTTTTGCATCTGTGGGGTTGGTAACTACTGCTCCCTTCAAGCTAACTTTGCTAATTTTTTCTGCACTAACCTGGCTTCTGCATGCTGCACCTTTACTTCTGCTGCTCTTTCATTCTTGCGCTTGCATTTGCAAAAATGTACTCTGTTTGCCTGTATCTTGCCCCATCCTTTTGCTTCCATGTCTACTACTCTGTCTATCTCTACTTGAACTTCTGTGGGTCAATCCTTTCATAATACATAATAGAAGAATGGTATGTTCTTTTCCCACGTTCCCCCTGTCTCTTCTCGCCACATCTCTTGGAAGGACTGAATATACAGTACAGGGTCCTCATCTTGTTTCATTGTGCATGCCATGTTGGCACCTACATCTGGCCTATCTCGGTATGCCATTCTCAATGCATTCCATACACAAGCTTGACAGTTATTGAATGGAACTCTGTCATGATTATCACCTTCTAACCTAACTCTAGGGTACCCTTCTCTATCCCAAATAGTGTTTGTCTGATCTCCTATTATGGTGGCTAATAGACATTTCATATCTCGTACTGCTAAAGTAGCTCCTGCTGTGTGTTTTTCTAATGCATTGATCTACTTGCCCGCACCTACTGTAGGAGGTTGTAGGGTCTTTATCAAATTATTCTTGTCCATATGGGGCCATGGTATGTATTCTGATCTGCCTATTCTTTTTTGTATTAATGGGAACTGCCTCCCCCTCTTTGGGTTACAATATGTTCTAGCTTTTTTCTTTTAATTACTGCCTTTGTTCTAGAGTGCAGTCTTTGTCTTTTCTCCCATGGAGTCCTCTCTTCATGATCCTCTTCAGCTTCCCAATTCTTCTCATTCTCTTGCTGTTCGGCTTCACTTTCAATCTCCTCAGATTCATATTCTACATTCTGTTGCTCTGGCTCTTCAGTTTCTACCTTTACACTTTGTATCACTGCCTTATGCAATCTCAATAATATCTCTCTGGCTGCCCACATCTCTGCATCTACCATAGGGCAAGGCCCCAAAGCTCTCTCTTGTTACCTTTCGCAATTCCTCTTCGGTCTTATGTATCGCTGCTTCTAAATCTTTACATGCTTTATTTTCAAATTGTACTTATGCCGGTTCGAGTCTGTCACTAGGTGCACTTGCTCCCTTTAGTGGGTTAATTTCTGAATAAGCTGGAGGTCAATATCGGGAATTTGTATACCTTGCTGCAGGTTTTAAGGATTAAGAACCATTTATGGGGGTGGCTGTCGGCTGCAGAGGCGCTGGAGCCTGTGCCGACTGGATGGGATGGATATACCCTCAGCATTCCCCTTTGATTTATTATTGCTCTCATCTCCCTCTTATAAATTCAACAATTCTAATATACAAGCTTTTTGCCCTTGTACGTGGATAGTAAATGGGTGTACAAGTGTTGTATTATATTCTTGTCATGTGTGCCCTCAGCAGACCAAGCTATAAAAAAAATGTCTTTGTTTGCCAATGCTCATTTGTTTTTATATTTAATTATTTACTCCCTATAAGTTGGTCATTCTTTACACATATGCTCTACTGAGTACTCAGTTTCTTCTACACAATAAATGCACATACACAACTGATCAGTATTATTTATTCACAGCAAACAAAAGTCAAAACAACGTCCTCAATAGCACAGCTAAAGGCTGTCCCTCTATGGCGCACCCTTGAGTCTTCTCATGTGCATGAAATACAGAACAAAACATGAAGAATTCAACATCTTTGCGCACAACCAAAATCACCAAAACCGTTCCTCCTCCCAAAAAAACGAAATTACCATTGCTTTACCACAGTGTTTTCCCATACCACCGTTCCTGCAACGAGGCTGTTTATGTTTATTGAACCTTGGTTGAATTTTTTTGAGTCTTTGTACTATTGCTTCTTTGGGTTGCTAAATTTATCACCTCACACCCCTCCTGGGTGAATTGCATACCTCAGCTCGGGTTACCAGAAAAAGCAAAGAAGATTTGCCCTTTGAGCTTTGACTGTTTTACTTTTGTGATTAGGATCACTGCTTGTTTAGTAGCAATGTGGGGGTGGGAAGGCTGTTATGCAGAGGAGGAGTCATTTGTCAAAACCATTCCTCCGTCATGTTTCCAAACCACTAATGATTCATTTAGGGCCAATCATTCACACAACTCTAATCCTCCTCAGTTCTCAAGCTTCCGTTAACCCGTAAGTGATCGCCCAGTTGTGTAAACTGAACTGCACCATATATTGCACTCAAGACTGAATTTTCCTGAGTGTCCTCAGTAAAAATGTGGAGTCAGCCTATTCCACCTTAACTGTTCTACAGAACAAACCAGTGCAGGACAAACAATGGGCCCCATCACGAGTTTCCCACTAAAAACGGGGTCATTACCGGCATGGAGGAAGTAGTGGGTCCGTGCTCCTTTGACGCCGCTAATAGTGGCCGATTACGAGTGTGCGAGCATGCACGAACCCCCATGCCGGTAATGGCCATACCGCCATGCCGGTAAAGGGCCTCCAACCCCCCCGATAGCGCTTTCATGGGACCCGCCGATACCGCCTCTGCCAAGGAGCAACCCCTTAATAACGACCCGGTAATAACAACATGCTAATACCAGGCTCGTAATACCCGACTCGAATTAACGTCCTCACATCTGTTAGGTGTATCGACCCACGTTCAAGTTATTATGCTGCAACATTTGGTGCTTTGGGCTTAGAAAATCCAAGATGGCCGAAAAGCCCACATTTGCGCCAGAATCCAGGAAAACCGCGCAGTTTTTGCGCACACCAAAATGGTCACCTGACCTGCCACCCACCAGTGCGAGTGTGATGGGCCAGAAGCGCCATGAGTGAAACGTGGTGCCAAAGGAAAAACAGCAGTGCCTGTTAGATCAAAAAGAGCTTTGAAATCACATATGTTTCTCTGAAATGCAAGCTCAAAATGCCTATTTCAAACATTGCAAGATATTCAAAAATCTCTCTGAACACCAGCAGACATTTGGCAGAATGTAGTCTTGTGTGCATACAAAATCTGGAAAGATGAAGAGCCTAAAACAATGTTTATAACAAAACTGGCTGAGCTGTTGAGCTGTTGAGCTGTCTGAGCAGCTTAAGTGAAATTGGATTGAAAACCACTAAAATTGAAATGTTTAAAATAAACGAGTGACCTACTTTTGAGTATCACATAGGTTGCAACTGTTTAAATGTCATAGTTTTGAACTTAGAATTAGCTTTCTAGCTGCATGTGTAAACATTGTAAGTTTGATTTGAATGAAGAAAACTGGAACTAAAGTGACATTTAATTGAAGCCTTGCTTAAAGGGACTGAATACTGCTCGGCAACTACACCCGACAGGAGTAGAAACTTGCCCAGCAACTGCATTCACTGGCCTGGCTGCCTTTTGCTGTTCCCACCAAAAGGAGATCACACCTCTTTGATTGAATTAGGGGAGGATTACCTGGGACTGCAGGAAACAGAACAATGAACTTTCCTTGGCTCAGGCAAATGCTAAATCAGGGGATCGTAAATGGCTTCCTCTTGGAAGGAAATGGGAGGGGCGCTGCCCCTGGGAGCCACCTGAGCTGGAGGCAGGGACAGACAGAAATTCCCCCATGTGCTTTGGAACCTAAACCACACCCATCTGGGCCAGAGCATAATTTAAAAAAGATGGATAATTCATAGTACAGACATGTCAAAATTATGTAAATAATATCATTATTTCTGTTTTTTTTTTTCTGTGCACAGTTTAAGAGGTGTTAGGACTCTGTGGTATGTTCTGGGGAGTAGTAGCGGAAAATAGGGTGCTACTCCAAGTGTCTGTATGTTAAAAATCTGACACTTCATCATCTGATGCCCATATTTCTTGCACACATTTGTGTAAATTCTGGAAAAGTTTAGAGGTTGTGTTCTGGATGAAAAGGGCAGAATTCTGTCAGAAGTGGACACAACATCGTACAAAGACAGGGATCTGATGGTTTGGTGCTACAGAAAATATGTTAACTGGACATATAATATTAGAAAAATTGTACATAGATAAATATGCATTTGGATCAAAAATACATTTGTGTGCAAAGTGACAAGGGGAGTGTTCTTTCTGTATGCCATAAAAATGACACCGGATGACTCACAACTCTATTCTCCAGTGAGAGCACAGAAAATACGCTAACCTATCAGGATCTTCAGAGGGCTGGGCATAGAAAGTCAGCCTTCCCACCCACTTTCAAAAGACATAAAAAGGACCACTGAAACGCAGGTAGGGACATTCACTTTCCACATTCAAACTGATTTCTTGCGAAGCGCTTAGCCAGAAGACTCCAGAACCAGAACTTAGAATCCAGACTTCAGAACTTGCAGCACAGAGGCCTAGTCCAAAAGCTGAATCCTTCTCACCAGGCCTCAGAATCCAGCAACCTAACCAAACCATTCAACAGCCCGGCGAGCTGTTTGATTCTGGCTAGAACCCTGTGCCAGAACCCAGAAAGCAGAGCTGTATCCAGACTGCCGTGCAGTGCCGAGACCAGAACCAGAGATCCAGAACCGCCGACCAGACCGCTGTGCAGTGCCAGAACTTTTGCCAGACCAGGGATCCAGACCAGCAAAGCAGAGAGAACCGCAGTCCAAACAGGACCAGACCTTGATGGCCTATTTCAAATTTATAGTGTGAGTACTCAGGCAGAACTGTGCAAAACCAATCTCTTAGTCTAAAATAACCTAATTCAAACAATTTCCACCTGCATCATAGAAATTGTGTGTTCATTCTGTGATTTCAAACCTGTGAAAGTGTCATTTGCCATCCTGAATTATTATTTCCTTTCTGTAAATCTACCTCCACAAAATCGTCCCTATCTTTTGAACCGCGTGTGTCAAAATCGCTGTCTTGTGCTTGCAACTGCTAAAATCTGTTTTCAACCTGATAATCCCTCATGAATCACTGATAGTTTAGATCTGAACCAATCTTAAGTAGCTATCACCTACCCTGAATCTCCTATAGGAAATTATAATCATTTTTAGCATATTTTCACTTCTTTGCAAATCACATTTAAAGTATTTTTGCCTGTGTTTTAAAATCATCCCCATTGCTCTAAGCTTGCTAGGGGGTAACTGAATTGGTATTGCATTTGATTGTATTCCTGAAAATCGTGTGTTCTCCTTCCATCTCCTTATATTGCATAGCGGGGGAGTGAATTGTCAAAAGAAAAAATGATCATATTATCTCTTGTGGAAACCATCTCAGTTATTTCTGTGCTGCATTCTTTTCCATCATTGCATTTCCTTGAACCCATAAAAGCATTCTCAGCTACTTTATCCTCTCTATACAAACTCCTAAGTAATTAAAAAAGTGTGCTAGTGTAATATTATCCATTGTTGATCACTGTCATATTCATAAGTGTGCTATCAAATATTAATTTATTTATAAAAGTGTGATATATAATATATATATATATATTTATATATATATATTGTTTCATTTGTAAAATAAATCTTTAATTTGCAAAACAAACCTACTTCTTGGCTCAGTGAGGTCAGGGGGATTCAAAGAGAGGGGCGTTATACAAGGGTTTATCATCCAGATCTATGAACTTGTCATAAAAATATATAAATAAGGCTTCCCTTGGGCATCCCAGAGTAGGCACTGACTTAGTTGGAGTACTGAATTGAAGTCGCTTAACACATCAGAACGGAAAAAATGTGCTGGCGGCCATCTTTAAAAACACAATCCATTGCAATCCTCCCAAACCACCACTGCTACATAGGAAAGACCAGGGCCATTGTGTACAACATGTCCAAGGCAACCCGAAAAAACAGCCCCCGCCAGCGCAAGAAGCGCTTCTCAGATGAGGAATTGAATATGTTGCCAGATACCCTCGCTGCCCATGCTGATGAGGTATTCACTAATAACATCAAAAGGGAGGCGCAGATGAGGAAGAAGGAAATTTGGGAGGAGGTAGCATGCAAGGTGTCAGCGGTAGGCACCACCCCCCGGAAAGTCAAAGACTGCAAAAAGAGGTAGGACAACCTCCGTCTCACGGTCCGGAACATCCTGGCCAGCAATCGGAGGGAGACCATGGCCACATGCGGGGGTGCGCCCTCACCGGTCAGACTCATGCCGTGGGAGGAAACCTGCAGCACAACCATCCCGATGGAGGCGATAGAGGGCTTCAGGGAAATGGAGATGGGTGCCGCGACATCTGGAGAAGGAGGTGAGTGACCCTTCAAACCCCAGTAGGCCAAATGACGTAGCACAACTGAGGTGAAAGTGAGCCGAGCCAAGACAGTGCATGGCCCATCGTACACACATTTAAAGATCCATGTCCAGATGGAGGCCCAAACCCTGCCACACTGAAATACATGCTGTGTGCCAATCCCATTACCAACAGACACTCAACACACAGGGACCATTTGCATGTAACACAACACACAAAGCCCAATACAAAGGCATACCACCTGGTACGTATCAGTGCCAAATGGAGATGCCACGGCTAATGCCAATATGCACCCCCTTGAAATTGCCCTGTGTGGTACACCTACAAGATTGCAATGCATGAGAAATGAAATACTGTGCAGCACATTCTCATGGTTCTTGCATGTAACAGTGTCACTGATGGCCTGCATCTCTTCCTCCCTCACAGCCACTGATGGAGAAGGTGGGTGCCAGGACCCATCCACAAGGTCTTCTACATCCAGGGCTAGACCGCCGGCCACTGGCCAATCCACTTCCGGGCCAGCACTGCGGCCCACAGTCCAATCCAAGGCAAGTGCACAGGCCATGCAGGCACACAAGGACATTGCATTAGTGGACGTAACTGCTACCACAGAGCTGCCAACAACAGCCGAGGGGGAAGCTGATGGCACCCAGTCTGCTGCCACAAGCTCAGAGGGTGAGGCAGCAGCCACAGCCCCACTCAGTGACGTTGATCTAGGAGCAGAGGAGTATGTGGACTTAGAAGGAATAATCCATGTGGAATGTCCAAACACCCCTAGCCCCTGTCCACTCCCCTAAACGAGACTCAGGCCACACTCTCCAGCCCCATCTTGGATCCTGCAGCTCTAATGCACATTTCCGAACTCAGTGCCACCCCCGAGGTCAGCCCTGCAATTGCATACCCAGCTGCAGCACCCCCAACCTGCTGCTCCCACTGACTTGGAGGCACGGCTGTCAAGGGTGGAAGCAAGGCAGGACACCATGATTGACCTTGTGCACCAATATGTGGCTGATGAAGAGGAGACACGGCGAAAGATCCGTCAGGCTATTGCAGGGAACATTGCCGCCAATAGTGCCTGTGCAGGCATGATCTGTGACAGTTTGGGGGCTGTCACACAGGTCCTGACCTGCATCCTGCAACACATGCAGCACCAGCAACCTGTGCCGGCCTTGCCAATTCAAACTGCATCCACCTCATCCTCCATACCGGCATCGACCGCACCCTCCAGCCCTGTGCGGATGACAAGGCGGAGTGCAAGGCAGAGCGAAATGCTCCCCCGGACACAAAGAAAGTCCGCAAACAGTGTGGGATGACAAAGGGTGTGGGGGGAGGTGGTGTTGGTGGTGTATAGGGGATTAAGGGGGTGTTCATTGGGGGTATGGGGAGATCATTGGGGGTTATGGGGAGTTCATTGAGGGTATGCGGAGTTCATTGGGGTATGGGGAGTTTGGGTGTGTTGGGGGGAGGGGGAAAATCATTTTATGCCCGCACATTGTTCATTTTGTGTGTATTAATTTTATTCATGAGAGTGCACAGTGCCCAACTCCCCACATACCCTGTGTGCATGTCCACATGGACCCAGTGCTCACATATCCATCAACGTCCCTGTGGTTCAGAAGTATTTGTCAATCAGTAATTGGCGTACAGCACGGCCATCTTGAGCATCACGTACTGGCAGCGGTGCTGCTTCTCCTCCATCATCATCCTCATCATCCTCACCCGGTGCATGCATGTCAATGTCAGGTAGCAGTGGTACATTTCTCCGGATGCACATGTTGTGCAGCATGACACAGGCCATGGTGATCTTTTCCATCTTTTGATGCCCATAAAGGAGTGCTCCTCCAGACCTGCTTAGGCAGCGGAACCACGCCTTCAGCAGGCCAAAGGTCTGCTCAATCACGACACGGGTTTGGGTACGAACCCGATTGTACTCCTCTTCGTGCCTGTTCCTCGTGTCCCGCACAGGTGTAAGTAGCCACGGCTTCAAGCGATAGCCTCCATCACCTGCATGGGAGCACAAACAGGTCTGTGTGAGTCATTTTGAGCTGCCACCTTTAGGATTCACGGCCATGGCCGCAGCTATGTTAGCCTCGGTGTTTGGTGTTGACATGTACATGTCACTGTACGTATGCACACAGATTGATTGGATGCATTGTGTACTGCAATAATGTCTGCCAGTGTGGGTTGTGTTGTACAGTTGATGCAGGGTGTACACTTGCATTCTGATAGGGATGTACTGTGGATGCGGAACAATGTCTTGCCTCCCATAATTGCAGTGTATGCTACTCTGTGCCTAATCCCACTAGCAACGTTGGCACAGTTGTGATCATGCTTAGTCATGCATCGCTTGACATACCCATGGTGGCCTGGTTGTGCATCTTGCATGTTGTCATTGAAGTACAGCATTGATCCCATGTGTGGCATTGATGTGTCATGTTCGGGTTGGGAGGTTCAGGTCAGAAGTGTTTAGCACTGAGTGCATTGTCCACTCACCGTCCATTCCCACCCAGGTGGAATATGCATCTCCCACCTCACCACCCCGATGCACTGCCATGGCCCAGGTAGGCAACTTACCGAGCAGCCAGGCATGTCGTCCAGCATGTCGCTTCATGTGACGGGGTAGCGTGGAGTTATGCTGCACCATGGCATCATGTGTAGATTTAGGGTATCGGGCGGAGCAATGTGTGATGATCTTGCTGGAGTGATACACCATCTGCACATTGATGAAGTTGTAATGCTTGCGATTACGGTACACCGCCTCTATTGCATGAGGGACTACCAATTCGACACATGGGTGCAGTCGAGGGCATAGCCGCAATTGGGCATGCGTGCCAGTGCATGGAAGCCTACTTTAGTGTCGGCAAGCTCCTGGGCAGTCCGTGGTAGTGATATGTGGTGCTAGCGTGCTTCAGGAGGGCATCCAGCACTTGGGTCAGCATGCGTGAAAAGAGTAGTTGTGATATACCATGCAGCTGGCCCACAGTGTGCTGGTAGGTGCCTGTGGCCACGAAGTGGAGCACAGACACCAACTTTAGTAGCGGGGGGATGGCAGTGCGTATTTCAATGAGGCTGACGGTGTCATCATGTATCATGTCCACAATGGTGGTGATGGTGTCCCGGTCCAACCGGTACAGGGAGGATCTGCTCAGGGGTTAGATTGAATGGACTGGGTCTGATGCGAGGGAATGGTGGCTGCCTACGAGGTACCACTGACTGCACTGGTGGTAATTGCTGGGCCTGTCTCATCCTCCTTCTCCTCCTGCATCTCCTCTGTGCTGCCTTTTGCTGTAGCTGTAGTTGTTGTTGTTGCTGTTGTTGCTGTAGCTGTAGCAGTACAGGCATTTCCTCCAGCCCCATGATTGCAACAGCTAGTGGTATCATTTTGATGTGGGAAGGGGTGTGGGTGTACTCCTTTTATACTGGGACAGGCTCCGTTGACTACACCTGTGGTGATTGTCTGCACCTGTGGCAGTTGCCTCCACTGCAGGTTGCTATTTACAGGTGGTCCGCAATGCCTGTATTGCCGCTGTCGTGCAGGCCCTAATTACCGCCTTTGGGATGCGGTAAGTGCATGCCCGCGTAACTTGTGATGTCCTCCTATTACCGGCATCCCGGTATTTCTGCAGCAAAGGGGCGCGTGTACGCACGCATGCCGGTATGAAGGGGCACCGTATGGGCGGTGGCGGTATTGGCGGGTGTCGGGTCGTAATGGCCCGGACCGGTTAACGTTGCCGGTAATACCATTCTGCCTTCCTATTTTCATTACCTCCATCCTCGTAATGAGGCCCAATGATTGGTCCTTGGACCTCAAGATTTGAATGATGCAAAAGTCAATTCTTCTGGTCATTGCACAACAATGAAGTAGGCTGTATTAGAAATGCACAGCATGTTATGATTATGATAGGTCAGTCTCCCAATACCCTGTTGTTAGGGAGAATTCTCATTTATGGCTAATTTCCCGCACCTTGTGAGTCCCTCAGCAGCTTTGCTGGATTTCTGGAGTTTATTTTTTTCACCTGTTAAGAGTGTGAGCCTTTTTCCCACTCTTACATGTGTTTTGCCATGTGTATTTCTACTTTTTGTGTGATCTTGTGATCTGGAGCCACACCACTCCATGAGCCCCACTTTTTGTGTGCGTTACACAGCACCTTCAGTGCAGTGACAGAGGGTTGTCTTTGAGAGTTCCCACTGACTCCATTTTTCTGGGGCTGACTACTGTCCCCCAGAAACATGTAAAGTTGCCATTAACTTTATATAGTCACTTTAAACTACAGACCCAGTGCACCCCATCTTACATGGAGTATTGCAAAGAGTTAATTCCTACCCCTTTTTGTCTGTGACTCTTGGAGCTTTGTTTTGCTCTCTTAACATTTAGACTTGGCTGGTGGCAGTGGTATCTACCCTAACTTTTCTACCGCGATTATACTATATAAATGTGGTACTGTTTTAGACTATTGTATTAGCCTCAAACATAAACACGCTTGACCAAATACTTTTTATTTTGGCTCCGGTCAGGTTTAGTTGCCATTTCCTTTTGTTAAAATCACTCTTGTGTTTTACTTTTCACGCCAACCAGGTTTGCCTTCTTTGTTTGCCATCCTTTGGCGAGCTTCTGTCCAGAAGCCCTCCTTTGGTGTCTGGGTGTCTAGGTGGGCTGAATGTGAGGGAGTGGTTTAGTCACCCTCTGCACAGTGTCTCCTTGGAGTTGGAGACCCAAGTCGCACTTTGTGTTGATTGGCTGAGGTGGTTGTCCGGGCCCGACAACCCTCCTGCTCAGTGATTGACAGCCAGGATGTGTGAATGGGGGATTTTGGCATAACAGGCTGGACTCTCGGGCTGGAAGTTAGAGCCGCCACTGGAACTGCAAGTACCGAAGAGAAGCGGAGAAGAAGACGGCTGAATCCCAGTGAATCCCTGCTGCAGTCCTGAGCTATCTACCCTTCAACGACAGAGAAGATCCAGTCCGGAGTCTTCTTCCCTTGAGCCTGGTGGGATCAACCAGCTCACCCTCAACAGCCAGAGAATCATCTTCTTGGTCGAAATCGCTGCACAGAGCTGTAGATGTCTGGATAGCCATCTGAAGATCCTCTCCTGTTTTAAAGGAGAACACCTTTTATTCACTGTTGCTTCGCTGCTGCTGGCTTCATCCCTGGGTAGTGCAGATCACTCCAGACATCCCCATGACTGAAGCACCAGGAACCGTGTGTCTGTAGGAACCACCAGGAACAAATGCGGTGGCACCAGCTTTCTTTCAACGAATAAGGTACTGTGTCCGACTTCGAGGACTTGGGGAGAACCCTTCTTCCTCACCAAAGGCTTGTCCTTTTCTTCCTTCCCTCTTATAATTTTTGCTTCCCTTTGTGACAATATCTAAGTACTCCTGGCAATCTCGAATCGTGAACTGTTCTAACCGTGTGATCCTCTGCAACAAGACCCTTGTTATCATTGACACAGGCGCAGGCCTATTGACTTTTATCTACCTTTTAGAGAGTATCCTCTGATTCAAATTGCCTTGACAAAAGTATTGCCTCTGATTTCTAGTGCCAATGCCCTTGTGTTAATTCATGTGCTAAATGTGTTTGGCTTTGGTTACATTTCTTCCCGCAGATATGCTTATCTTTCGTAAGAACGAACTGTCATTACTGTCAAAAAGTGATTGCGTATGAAACCCCGGGAACGTCTTTGTTTCACAACACCAGTCTGTCAAATCCCAATGTACTTACCTCGAATTGTTCTGCACAAGGGGAATTGGTTGGGTGTAGTATATTTGAAGTGTGGTTTTATTTTAATAGAAATGAAGTGTTTTGTGAACAGATGGTTTAAAAAATAAATGTACTTATATTTTTTAACCAGAAACCTTGAGTCAGTGTTTGCTTGAGTCGTCCTTTGTGTAATCTCTACTACTGCTCATTTGCTCTTGAGATAAGTCTGGCTGCTCAGCCATTGCTACCACTTTACTGTGTAGTACAGGCTTGTACCAAAGGTGAAATTGTATTACCACGTGTAGTCTTAATTGTGTGCAGTGGTCCCTAAAGGCACTGCATAGGATTCTGCCTAAAACCCGTTCAGCCGCTGAAAACATGGTGCCAGAATGAGAACCCCTATTGCAACAATGGATTATAGTACCAATGTCCAGTCCCCAAAACACTCCAATTTTGCCTGTCAAGAAATCAGGAAAGCATATATGTATTTGTTCAAGATGTAGTAACTGTACATTCAGTAGGTATTCAAGCTTTCCCAGTGCTAGCAAACCCAGCTACTATTATATCCAGTAATCCATAGACTGTTTTACACTTCTCCACTGTAGATCTCTGTATCTGTGTTCTGCTTCCATCTCAATGCCGTACATCTGGACAGCTAGATTTGTATTAACATTGGCATATCGTGGAGACCATTATATATGGACGAGGCTTTCACGGAGGTATACAGAATAATCTACACTATGTTCACAGCACCTAAAGAAAGATTTGGATGATGTTAAGTTTCATGGAAAGTCACTGTTGGTGCAATATGTTAGCCTCCTCGTCATATGAAGCATGAACGCACGAAACTCAGGTGCTAGGTATTTTGCAATTTCTATGGGCAATTTTTCCATGATTTTTCTAATTTTCTGTTGATAAAGCTACGTTTTTGAAAAACAGATTCTGCAAAAGGGATTTTTTTGAGCAGACTGAATTAAGGAGGTCGTTCTGGCTTTGAAATATAATGAGCATGGTTAGGCGAGCACACAATGCATCACAGCTTGTTGTAGGTGAGACATATTACCCATATAGAGCTACTGGTGCCATCCTGCTGATACCTCAGGAGAATGGATATATTGATCATCAAAAGGTGCACTTATCTTGCACGCTTACTCTGTGTGAAAGAGACTGGAGTGTTCATTAATTGCAGAACTATGCACCAGCGGCTCTGCAGATGTTTTGGACTATAGTTCCCAGGTCCCTCCGCCACTGAACATGATGGCTAGTACTGATGGAAGCGGGAAACTGTAGTTCAAAATATCTGGTTAGCCAAAAGTTTCAGTGCCGGTTGTTATTAAAAGAAAGTTTTTGGACGGGAACTGAGTGAACTCACTCATCTTTAGCCAATCACGAAGCAGGTAAAGGCTGAGCCTGAACAACACGTGTGATTGCAAGCGTTCTGGAACATAGGTATCACTCAGGCTCCATATCAAGGCCATATGTTGTATATAAGACTGTTTTGTGATGCAGACCAAAGACAGTTGTGTCTTTCTTGCAACGTGTGTGCATTCTGTGAGTATACATATTGGAAAATGGTGCCAGGAAATGGACAGTACATAATCTTTATAGGGTGGGCTCAGAAAATGTCTAGGCCCACAGAAAACAGAAGGGCTGCCATGCACCTTTAATTCTAATCCCTCATGCAATGTCACCTAAACCACACTGATAATCAGTGAATAACCGATCTAATGCTAAATACAACATTCTAAATTCACATATTGCACATGAGTACAATACTTATATACTAATCCATTGCTTTCAGCAGAAAACAGTGACAAGATATGAACAGAAAAAAGATGTGCGTTATTAAAAACAATAAAGAGAACTATTCTGTATGCACTTGTTCAAATGATTGTACATTTTATTTGTATGATATTGTAGAGTTCTGCAAACCATGATACAGGTAGATAGAGTTAAAACAGATGATGCACCTGAAAAGTTGTCTCCAACCTTTGGTCTCCAGGTGTTTTGGACTGCAGCAGAGATCAGCCAGCATAAACAATCGTGTGGCATCATGGAATTCACATTCCAAAACATCTGGAGAGACATATATTGCAGCCTTCATTATGAGGCTAAATAGTCAATGAGTTATATGCTAACAACATACAAATAAAAATACAATTTAAAAGTATTATTGTAACTAACTGTAAGTGTCATATCATATGGCGATCTCTTCTCTCTCTCTAGCTTCCTCCCAATCTCTCTTCCTCCCGCTATCAGTTCCCCTCCTTATCTCTTCCTCTCTATCTGTGCTTTAAAGCAAGAGCCTCGCTATGCTCCTCCTTCCAATGTCCGTGCAGGCATCCGTGGATGTGAAGGAAGACGTGGATGTGCAAGGGGGCTGGCTGTAGTCATCTGGAGGTCCTATCTGGAGGGTAATTATTTGTGGTGTGGGATGTGAGGTCAGGAGCCCTGCTGACATTTGGAAAAGGAGCAGGCTCGGTGTGTGTAGGCTGGCCAAGGTTTCCAACATAACAAATACTCACAGGCTTCAACATACTACAATTTGGCAATTGATGGCAACACCTAAGTAGGACTACACTTCAGTTGCCTTGGGGATCAGAGTTGGGCATAGAATGTTCTCTAGTTTGCAATAAGTTATCTTTGGCAGATATTTCATAATTTGGAATGCTAACTGAAGTATCTGTTTTTTTTATCTTTCTAATTACTTGCTCAACTGCAAGTAATGCCATTAAGGTGTCATTGAATGGATTTAATTTAATATATGCTGGAGCAGGGTACTTTCATCCTGTCATTCGGAGAGAAGTGCAGATAAAGAGCCAGTTAGACCAGTACTTCAAAGAAGCTATTCTTGTCAGTGGTCCATTTGGGTGAGAGGATGTTTCTGTATATCTCCTCAAACCTGCCCTCCCTAGCCCTACCCTGTCTACCATGCTATAATAAGTCCTTTATAACGCGCCTGTACACAAGTACCATCACACATTGGTTGCTCTGCTTTGCTAGAGCAACCCGAGGTATGACAGCAGTGCGGCCAAAGCAAACACACTGGTATCTTGAAGGTGTCAGGGTAGTACTTTTAACCTTTATGGTTCAATGTAGAATGAGAGCAGTAGCAACAAAGCTGTTAGGGAGAATTCTAAGAAATGTGCTAATGCCCTTCTACCTTAGAGACCCCCAGCTCTTTTGCTGGACTTTAGGACTTTTAATTTCTAACCGGGAGAGAATAAGACCTTTTTCCACTCTCTTTTTCTGTGATTTGGAGTCTGTTACTTTTGACTTTGGAGTATGACATACTCCATAGGCATCATCTTTGCATTGTGACACACAGCTCCTTCAGTGCACTGGCACAGGGAAGTCTCTTAGATTTCCCAAAGGTTTACTTACCTACTCTTGGTGAAACTACTGTTTGCAAAAGCAGTGAAGTGAAATTGACTTTACTTACATGTTGTAACTTTCTAGACCCAGCAAACACTATCTTACCATAGGGTGCTGACAGGGTTACTTATTATCCCCTCTGTCTAGTTTTGCATCTAGATTTTTTATGATACCCTTTCTACAATTAATGGCTGGTGGCAGTGGTTTACCTTTTACTACCACTGTGTCTTTTTACTGCGGGCTGTGTTAGTAGCTGCAGTAAGGCACCCATGGGTGCCCACTTTGTCAAAATGGCCCTGGTCTTCTTTTTTCACCAAGTCTTGTTGGAAAGGTCCTTCTTGAGATTTACTCTGTGCGCCAAACCAAGTTTGGTTCCTTTGTTTATTTCGTCTTTGGCGGAATTCACGAGTGAAACCCCCCTCTGGCTCCAGTATGTCTGGCAGGGGCAGGAAGTGAAGGAGGTGCCCAATACCCCCTGCCCTTAATCCCCTTGGTTACAGGAAGGCACCCAAAGGAGGACAGCCACACCACTGTGTGATTGACAGCTAAGCTGGAATGAATGGTTGAAACCTGCATAAAAGCAAGGCTTTTTGGCTTGGAAGGCAGAGTCGACCACTGGATGAAGGAATCCGAAGAAGAACTTGGAAGAGAAGCCTTCTGCAACTCCTGGACCATTGGTTTTTCCTGGTGAAACCCTGCTGCTGTGCCGAAGCTCTGAATTCGCTTAGACTATAGAAGCCCTGCAAGGACGACATCTCCCCTTGGGTTGTTGGGACCAATCAACCCCAAAGTGAACTCGACTGGACATCCTCTTCGAGCTGGCTATACTTCCGCTGCTAATGCCGGAACCTAAGTGCCAGGGAGAGGAACACCAGATCGAGTGCATTGCTTTTAAGTAGGACCCGAGCACAAGGAAGATCCTCCGGATTTCCCTGAAGCAGGACTGACCGAACCTGAGCCACCTCAACAGAGTGCTGATCCCAAGATGTGAGGAAAGTCTGAAGTGGTATCCGAGAACCACGGTGTTGCTATTCGGTGTAGATGTGAGGAGCTGGAACTCTGAAGTGCTGCTGAATTGAAGTTTACCCAATGCTGCCGCTGACCTTCCTATTGCAGTGCAGGAGTCCCCAGGCGTCCCCATGACTGAGGCCCAGGAACACTAGGATCTGCAGAGCTATACAGGAACATAAGTCAGCTGGAACCATTTCTTCTAACCAAAGCTACTGTAAACCTAAGAGGACACCTCTTGTTGTGTAGCCTTACTTGCTCTCAGTTAAGACTTGTCTTGGTTGCCATAGTAGAGTTGCTTGCAGCTTTGCCCCTCACAAGCCTGCCAGCTTGTGGCTCTTCAAATGAATCTTATTTCTACAAACTTTATTAAAAACATGGTGCAAGACTTTCACTTACCTGCAAAGAAGATCTTCAGCGCCCCTAGACATTGCTCAACTAACATTGGCTGTCCTGTCTCCCTGAGAGACTCTTCTTACCTCAGACTCTGCGCCTTTACCTTTCCTCCCAGGAAAGGGTTAAATTTACTTGACATTCGAAGTTTTAAAAAGTACTTAGCTTAGCCGGTCAAGTGGCACAGCGAGTACAGCGCTCGCTTTGACATCCATGCAGAGCTTGCTAACGCACATTCGAATCCCGGCAGGGCCAAGCTCAGCCTTTCATCCTTCCGAGGTCGATATATGAGCACCACACACCGTGGGTAATAATAAGCAGCGCTCAGATACCTGAGGGTTCGTAGCGCTATATAAATGTGAAATTATTATTAATATTATTATGAATTCTTTGTTAACCATTGTTTTATTCCCCAATCTAACCTTTGCACCAAACTCAGTATTGCTTTAAATTTAACACTGATAAATCAATGTCCACAGTGTCCTAGCTATTTATGTCACCTGAGGGTGTAGGAAGTGGTTGTGTGCCATCACTGATTTAGAGAAACAGAGTGTGTTTTGAAGTATATTACAATTGTTGTATGTTTTGCTCCCTTCTTAAGAAGGCTTATATAACTGACTGTTAAATACATTGATAAGTATTTAATCATGAAACCTTGAGTGTGTTTATTTGAATAACTGTCACTGTGAAACACAGTGTTACAACCCTACTACTCACATTGACCCATGTTGAGATAAGCCTGGCTGCTCAGCCACACTACCAACCTTTGTAGTACAGACATATACCAAAGTGTGGCTTCCTATAGCCAGGAGGGCAAGGTTTCTGTAGTCTCCGTACTGCACACAATCTTGCCTAACAAAAGCCATCAGTAAATTGTTAAGAGGCCTGCTATTCGGAGCCATCCATTGATATTGTGTATTCTATAGAATGCCACCATCACACAAATGACATAATGGACTACAGCGGGATGTTAGGATAGTGTAGAATGAAGTTGTGGGGTTTTGAAAGACTATGTTAACTATTAGTGTTGCTGCACATTGTAACACATGTCTGGGTTTAGGAGCACTACCCTCAAATCAGTGCCTAGCAAGCAAACATTAAGAGGCCGATTCATGGAATTAATGTGCGCTGAAATTTTCAGCGAAAGCGTGCGAATCGCAGTGCCAGTGCGAAAATCGCAGCAAAACCCATGCACAGCGATTCATGGAAGTCTGTGCGCGTGTAAATTCCAGGATGTGCGCCAAAATTCTGCGTGGTGCACGCTGGCGCACACGTCTCCAAACAGCGTGCGCTACGCGCACAGTGAAATCGCACACAACAAAAGTAGGAGGAAGAGGGGGAGTGACATGCGGAATGGGGAACAACTCGTGAAAATGTGGGCATCACGGGGGAAGTACAGGAGGCAAGTGCGCGGAACGCCCACATGCACGTTCAAAACACGTATTCATGGAGTCGAGCGGGGCTAAGGCGTGCGCCAAAAAAGACACGCTAATCAGGAAACACGTGCGCCAGCAGGAAGCAGGCGCACGTGGACCCGCGCAGCATAAAAGTGCGCGCAAACAACAAACAAGCACAGACGCCAGGATGAATATACCGTTCCTAGCAGCAGTGGTCGTGGGATACTGCAGGAGGAGGAGGAGGATAGTCAGGCCCAGAATTTTAACACCCAGAACCAACCTTTTCGGGATGCCTGATGACCAGGTGTATGGGAGGTACAGGTTTCCACCTCACATAATACTCGACCTGGTCAGTGAGTGGGAGGATGACCTCACATCACCCACCCTGTGCTCCCAAGCACTCAGCCCTCGGCATAAGGTCCTCAATGTACTGCACTTCTTGGCCACTGGATCATTTCAGCGGACAAGTGCCATAGTGGGGGGGGGGTGTCACAGGCCATGCAGTCACGCTGCCTACACCAGGTCTTGGCCATCATGACTGCACGCCCATCAGTCCGCAGGCACATATACCTGGCCAGAACACTTGCAGAAAGGCAGGCTGTCGTCCAGGATTTTTACGGGGTGGCTAGGTGCCATTGACTGCACCCATGTGCCTCTACGTCCTCCCAGGGCAATCTGAGCACATCTATAGAAACCGCAAGCACTGGCATTCCATCAACGTTCAGGTAGTATGTGATGCCAAGGGAATCATCACCGCAGTATATGCCAACTATCCAGGGTCCACCCACGACAGCTTCATTTACAGAATGTCAACCCTAAACCGGGACCTAGAAGCTGGGCGGCATGGCAATACATGGCTGCTCGGTGAGTATAAATGCCACAGCACATGCATGCATGTCACATACTGAGTAATGTCACAACCCCACTAATGATACCCATCATCACCTCCCCAGGGGACAGTGCCTACCCTCTGAGCACCCACATGATGACGCCAATTTGCAACCCCACCACGCCACCTGAGGTAAGATACAACACAGCCCACATTGCAACCCGGGGCATAGTGAAGCGCACATTCGGAGTGCTCAAGTCACGCTTTCGCTCTCTTGACCGTTCTAGCGGCAGCTGTTATACGCTCCTCCAGTAGTGTGCAGGATCATAGTGGCAGCATGTTTCCTGCACAACATTGCAACACGCCGGGGTCTGCCCGTGGACATGGTTTGTGCCCCCACATCCCCAACCACATGCACGGCCGCTGCGCATGGGAGGAGAAAGGGCACGGGGTGAGGCAGCCCGTACGAAGCTGGTGGCTAATTACTTTACCTAAAATCACACCCTTGTGGAGTGCACACAGCCCTGGCACATACCAGCTGACAATCAATGATGATGACATAAAGGACAGTCAACTGTCACAACCATACCAGCCTGAGATAGGTCACCTGGAAGTGTTACATTGTGTGCATCCCTACCTACACAAACACCACCAATGCTGTGTCATCAAAAGACACACTTCTATGCTGCTAAAATCATTACCCACTTGCAAATTACAACATGACAACAGTGACATGTCACCCAACCCCTCCCCGGCACCGCCACCCAACACACCATGGCATGTCATGCTATGTGAGAGCAAACAAAGCAATCCCCAAAACATGACACAAGTGTCAAAGTACAGTGTCCCTAATGGAAACTGCCCACACACAATATGCTCCCAGTAATGTCGAACTAACAACACACATGACAAAATACTTACCAACAATACAATGCAGCTACACAACCTCAAACATAGCATAAACATGACAGTACTAAGTTAAAGTAGTGGTAGTCTTACAACCTGATTATGCCAGCACATCAACCACTTCCAACTGTACAGTGCTGCTGCCACGCAAATGTCTAAGTGCACTGCTTACAACATGAACTCCATCTCCAAAGTAGACGACCTTGTGAATACATGAGGAATTAACCTGCAAATTAGGAGAAAGCCATGGATGCACAAGCACATAGCAATACACCATGCAGTGCACAATTCAACAACAATATCCACTAGGAATGTATACACAGTATTGACTACAGACTGTCCACACAGCTCATGGGAGTACTACATCACCGTGTAAGTCACTGTCACTTGGGCACACCCTTTGCAAGCCCATGGAAATGGGAAGCAGGAGGGGTGTGTGTCTCACGAACCCAAGCATCTAACCCAAACTCAGGACACGCCTACATGTGCCCAGCCGGAATACAGTGGATGCCCACGGGAACCACACAAGGCAACACACTGTAAAAAAATAAAAAAATAAAAATAAATAAATTAATTTAAAAAAAATGGCCATGTGGGGGCCGGGGAGGGTGGCCACCCAGGAAGTCCGAGGACAGGGTGCGCACCAACAGCCACCTGTGTGGATGTTGGGAAAAAAAACACCTCCATGGGCTCATGCCCTGCACGGCTATGCCATTGTGGGAGAACTGCTGCTGTCGCTCTCCTCACACTCTGCTGCTGCCACAGGAGGTGGTGCTGCCACAGGAGGAGGTGGTGCTATGGGAGGCAGCCCACGCAAAGCCCTGGTATGGTCCTCCATGGCAGCAAGCATGCGTGTGTGGAAGGTCTAGTTCTGTAGGATTATAGTGCGGAGATCCCCATGCAGCTCCTGATGTGATGCCCGGATCTCCTCCCAAGTTGCCTGCATCTCAGCCGAGAGCGAACGTGTGAGCCGCTCAAGCTGCTGTTCTGTCCTACAGTTAGTGGAAGCCTCAAGGGCAACAAGAGTCTCCCTGAGGTGATGGAGTTCTACCCTCAGGGCTTCCCTGTGGCCCTGAGACTCTATTGATATCGATTGGCGTAGAGTCTCCAGTGCTGCCCGTCTGTCCCTGTTGGACGCCAACATGTCCTCCCTGTGTGATTGGCAAATGGAGTCTGCTGCCTGCTGTAGTTGCTCCATCTGCCTTTCAGGGGGGACAATGGAAGTGGCCACCCTCTCCATTGCTTGAGCCATCATCTTAACTGATGCAGCCTGTTGGCTTGCCATACCGTACATGGATTGTTCGCATACGGTATTGCCTGTTGGTGTACGGCCACCGCGTCGGCGGGCACCACACCTGTTTGGGGCAAGGCGATCTGCGCCTTGCTGTGCCGGCATTGCCTGAGGCTGCAGGACTGCATTCCCCCTTTGATCTGCTGGCCCAAGAACAGGATCAGATGTTGAGGAGTGTGACCCTGCATCCGTAACCGCCAATTTACCTGCGACGGCACATAGGTCTCATCATCCGAATCAGCACCTGAATAGAGGTCTAGGGAGGTGCATCCAGAGGCACCCCTCGACAGAATGGCCTGCAGCAAGATTTGGTTCTCACCCACCACGACACCATGTCCCCCACTGGTGCCCGGTCGTGCCTGAGATTCCTCCCGGGTCTGCACCATCTCCTCAACCTCAACAGCATCAAGTGCGTCATCCCCTGCAAAACATGAAAGACAAAAAATGGAAACAGGCATTACCACCATAGCACACAAATAGGCCTGACAAGCTACAGAACCAGTACATGATTTACACATGTCCCACATGACAATAACCCTCCCATGCATGCACTGTCACTGAGTTGGAAGGGGAGGCAAAAGGCAGACACTGAGGACACCAAGATTGAAGAGCAACACATTTGCTGCATGCTGGGTAGCACTGCCATCACACATTGGCCTGTGAGTGTCATGTCCAATACACATACATGACACATGCCATCAGACAGATGGCATGTACCATAGCCATGGTACATTCCCCAAGTACATCCATATGTCAGTGAATTAATACTGTCAGCCATCCATGTGAGATGGACATGATGAGATTAAAAAATGCTACATAGTGTGACAAAATAGGCATGTGCCACACACTGCAACACATCCAGTGTACAAAAATACAGTGATTGCAGGCCGATGTACAAATCAATGGTTGTGCACTTCAACATGACAGGAAACAACAATCATGTTACACATTCAAACAGGCCCCAAAAATTCCTGTGAGCAGGCCAATACTCAATTAGCCTGAATGGTCAAATCATTCACCTAACAAGGTAACACATGTGGGCCAATGTGGGGTTATTCAATGACAGAAGCATGTCACAAATGTGACAATAGGGCTGAGGAATGCGTAGCAAAAGTGGGAGAATTGAAACAATCAGCCTGAACGAACACTGAAAAAGACAAACAATGTTGTTGCAAGATGTCACTTCAAGGGCAACTGCCGTAATGTTGCGCTAAATTACTAATGTGGGCAAAAGGGATCCTGTCACACACAATCCAAGGCCGCTGAATGTTTTGGATGAAGCACATGGGTGACCCATACCACTCAGGCACACACACCCTCACCTGGCACTCAATCAAAACCTGTCACCCAAACAACATACACATGCATTACACACACATGTATGGGCACTCACCAGACAATGCATCAAAATCGGGTAGTCCTCCCACACCATGGATCTGTTCCTCTGTGACGAAGGCCCCAGCAACAGACTCATGTTCAGTGAGTTTGTTGTCCTCTTGTGGAGACCCACCGTCAGTCACCAGAGTAGCGGCATGATTTGAGGCCAGCTTGTTCTTTGCTCTGCGTTTCAGGTCATTCCACCGCTTGTAGCAATCATCAGCTGTGCGCCTCACAAATCCAAGGGCACTTATGCGGTTGGCGATGGTCTGCCAGTGTGCCTTACGTTGACCAGGTGTGGTCTTGCACCCTGCAGTCACCAGCATTTCGTGGCTATGTGCCGACACATAGCCCACAAGTGCATCAAGTTCCGGATCTTTGAAGCAAGGCTTCTTTGAGGTACCGGAATGTGTAGCCGTGTCTGGGGTCTCAGTCTGTCGTGCCAGAGCACCCTTCTTCCTCTTCTTTAAAGGTGGAGCAGAGCCAGAGTGGCTTACGCCGCTCTGGTCAGTAGGGGCAGAATCACCGGTGGACCGGGTAGTAGGAGTGTGGGAATGAACAATGACCATAGGTCTTGATGCAGGCATTGGTTGCAGGGTCATCTTGGCAGGGGGAACGTCAGTTTGATGGACCGGGACTGACACTGTCCTGGCTGGGAGAGTCAGAGCTGGGGCGGATGGAGCTGCAGCTGCCCCTGCAGCCTATCCACCCTGCATACTTGGGGCAGCAGATAACATAGCTGCCCCAGATTCACGTGGATTGGTGACAACAACTTGCACCGCCACACGTGGCCTAGACTTGCTGACCTGGAAGTCAGCCAGGGAGTCATCTTGTGCCAGGTCAGGTGCCACAATGGGCTGGTCCAACAGGGGCTGAGCTTGGATGGTGTCAGCCACGTTTCCCTCAACCATGGGGGGGCATGGGTGTCCCTGATTGTTCCTCCACACATGGGGGCATAGGGGCACCCTGCAAATCCCGGCCACGTCCCCTACCGCGCCCACCACGGGCACCTCTTGAGGGTCGGCGACCTTTGCCTCCCTTACCGCTTGGTCACCTCCCAACCATGGCACTGATGTTGTTGTGCGTATGGGGGTTGCAGTAAACTATTGTCCTGGGCAATTGGCGGTCAAAGGGGTAGGATACCAGATGCAATTCGTACCCTAGTGCTCTAACAAGGCTGTCTGTGACCCCTGGGGGAAGATGACGGGTCACGCAACGCACAGGCAGCCCAAAATCAAAAATAAACGTGCATGCAACCCCTCGTATACCACATGCGTGAAAAAATGAACCCGCACTACGCTGTGGCACCCAGAAACACAAAAATAAGCGTAGGCATAATACACGCAGCCTACAATGACCTCTGAAGGGGAACGCAACACATGGGGCAAGCGCAGTTGCTACGTACGTGTGGAACTCACCGTCTGCCTGGAAAAAGAACGTGAAAAATACGCGCTTGTGCGCGTTGGCAACACCCCCGCCAAAAGAAGAATTGTACGCTGTCTGAGGAAACAGGACAAAAGGAGAAGTGAACTCTGTTTGAGGAAACAGTCCCAACAAAAAATCAGAAAAGAGCTGTCAGAGGTAACAGGGAGTATGAACTAGAAACGCTGTGAAGTAATCGCTTGTGAACCGAAAAGAAGTACAGATTTCACCCACTTGCTCTCCACGAAAAGCACGTACAAGGAAACGTCAGATACGCATGTACGGGGGCGCTTTCCTCATATTGCACGCAATGACACTCGGACGTGCAGTTTTTCCACGTGTACTCTGTCATCACGTGCTATGAGGAAAATGCCCGCGCACGCAATGTAACTGGGCCTTTGGTCCAATGGAATCGCATGCATGTGCTGACGCACTTACGCGCTAAGGCCCTTTCCTCGAATGACACGCTGACGTGCAAGATTTTCACGTGCCAAATCACTCCATATCAAGCTGGCCACGTGAAAACACACGGAAGACCATGCTCCTGCCCAGAAGGATGAATTACTGCCCCCCCAGAGCCCCGAGCATGCTCCCACCTGCCATCTGCTGCTGCCTGACTGCCTGCTGCCCACGTGCCCTGCCATTTGCTGCCTGCACGTCAGCCAGGGGTGTAGTTGCTGTGACCACCCCTGCTGGAACCGAAGACTCCCGACTGAGATTCCATCGCTCCACAGCCCAACCCCAGGACCCAGTTGCCCACCCACTCCTGCCTCTTGGGTTGCCATGTCCAGCACTACACTATCTTGCAGCACTGGCAACCCGCAGCCAGAGAGGCAGAGGGTCACCAGCTTGAGTGCCAGCAAAGTTGGTGTGCTGGTGGAGCAAGTCCTGGGGCAGTATTATGCCCTCTTTGGAAGTTTGCGTGCCGACAAGGAAGGATGGACCAGGATCTGGATGGACATCGTGACTGCCATCAACGCGGAGGGGGTGACAGTCCGCGACTTACAACATGTCAAGAAGCGCTGGGAGGACTTCAGGTCCTGGACCCTCAACACAGCCCGGCGCCTCGCTAAGGCAGAGGGTGCCAAGGGGCGCCGGGGTCAGCTGTCAGACCATCAAATGAGGGTCCTGGAACGCATATGCCCAGCGCTCTACGTCCAGATCCTTGAGAGGCAGACCCATCTGGAGTCCAGCGGTAAATGTACATGCATGTTGATGGTATGCTGTGCGTGTCGTGTTGTGCCAGTAGTGTGCAGGTTGCACATGTGTTTATGTAGGGCCATGTAGGGATGTGTATGAACATGGGCATGTGGCTGCCACATGTGAGTCCTCTCAGCTATGAGACACATTGATGGTTTATGTGTTGATAAGCATGCTGGGCATATGCAGGTGTGGGAGTACACAGGTTTCAATCTCTCCGTATGTACATTGGCATGGTTGTGGCACGGATGGTGGTTCATAATTCATGTATCTGCACTGTGTACATGTGCATGTATGTGTATTTTACAAGTGTGCAAATGTGATGCATCATGGATGCACACGACACTGATATGGAGAAGGATGAATGGCAGATGTGACATGTATGGCGATCTCGCAGGTGTTGGGGGGATGTCATTAGGGAAAAGGAGGAATAGTAAAAGATCGGGTCGATTGTACCCATCTGAAAATGCAAATTGAAACATTTAAATGTATGATTGACACTACATTATACGAGTGGTGAATAATAGAGCCCTCTATATTCCTTGTGTTTCCACAGAATATCATCCAGAATTTGACCTAGAGCTTTAACTAAAAGAAATAAGAACGAAAACCTAGAAGTTTGGTGAAATCCAAGAAAAACTAGCAATTCAAAAATTAAGATTGTTTTTATCTAATGTGTTTTTTCTTCCCCTGAAGAATTTCCTGTTAGTATGTGAGTTGATAGTGAGGAATGAAACATGTTGGGTATGTTTGTTTAAGGAATGAAAGAATGGGTGATTGGTGAAGCATCGGTGTAAGAATTTAGAGATACTCATACACAGTATTCTATAACAATAGAACCTGTGATTGAGTACCCCAAAGTGTTATTAGAAAGCAATAACACATTAGATTTGAAAATGAATTGTCCCCGTGAGATAAATCATAGATTATGTTTACCAGTCTAAGAGGTTATTAGTTGGTGTATATAGAGGTGCACAGAATATTTACAGGCCGATTCATGGACTAATTAGCGCGGCGCAAGTGGGCAAAAACGTGCGATTCGCAGTGGAATAGCGAAAATCGCAGTGCAAGTGCGAAAATCGCACGAAAAGCAGCGCACGTCGATTCATGGAAGGCCGTGTGCGAGAAAACCAGCGGATGTGCGATAAAAAAGTGCGCGGCGCACGTTGGCGCACAGGCCATCTAACAGCGTGCGCCAGGTCACAGCAAAAATCGCACAGGCCACAGCGAAATTCGCACATAGCGCGGCGCACGCAACAAAAGTAGGCGGAACACGGGCGTAACACTCGGAATGGGGAACAACTTGCCAAAACGTGGGCGTCACGGGGGAAGTACAGGGCACAAGTGCGCGGAACGCCCACACGCTCGCCTACAACACGTATTCATGGAATAGAATAGGGGAAAAAAGCGCACGCTCAAACCAGCGCACAGGCACAAACACGACCGCCACAAGAAAGCAGGCGGTAGCGTCTCTGCGGCTGTAAGAAATGTGCGCCAAAAGGTGCGCCAACAAATAGCACCTATATACTGCCATGATGAATGTCCCATACTGTGGCCCTCCAGGAAAAATGACATGCAAAGGGGTACCCACAAACACGGACACCCGCTGACAAAAGAATACGTGTGCGTGTATACCGGGGTGCGCGGGAAGTCTAACACGCGATCGGGTCTGGGGGAGCGGGCTACGTGTATTACAGGGGTTCGCGTGAAGTTCCTCACGCGATCGGGCCTGGGGGAGCGGGCTACGTGTATTCCAGGGGTGCGCGTGAAGTTCCACACGCGAATAGCCTGGGCGCGTGTATTCCAGGGGTGCGCGGGAAGTTCCACACGCGAATAGCCTGGGGGCGCGTGTATTCCAGGGGTGCGAGTGAAGTTCCACACGCGAATAGCCTGGGCGCGTGTATTTCAGGGGTGCGCGTGAAGTTCCACACGCGAATAGCCTGGGGGCGCGTGTATTTCAGGGGTGCGCGGGAAGTTCCACACGCCAATAGCCTGGGGGCGCGTGTATTCCAGGGGTGCGAGTGAAGTTCCACACGCGAATAGCCTGGGCGCGTGTATTTCAGGGGTGCGCGTGAAGTTCCACACGCGAATAGCCTGGGGGTGCGTGTATTTCAGGGGTGCGCGGGAAGTTCCACACGCGAATAGCCTGGGGGCGCGTGTATTCCAGGGGTGCGAGTGAAGTTCCACACGCGAATAGCCTGGGGGCGCGTGTATTTCAGGGGTGCGCGGGAAGTTCCACACGCGAATAGCCTGGGGGCGCGTGTATTTCAGGGGTGCGCGGGAAGTTCCACACGCGAATAGCCTGGGGGCGCGTGTATTTCAGGGGTGCGTGGGAAGTTCCACACGCGACTAGCCTGGGCGCGTGTATTTCAGGGGTGCGCGGGAAGTTCCACACGCGAATAGCCTGGGCGCGTGTATTTCAGGGGTGCGCGGGAAGTTCCACACGCGAATAGCCTGGGCGCGTGTATTTCAGGGGTGCGCGGGAAGTTCCACACGCGAATAGCCTGGGGGCGCGTGTATTTCAGGGGTGCGCGGGAAGTTCCACACGCGAATAGCCTGGGCGCGTGCATTTCAGGGGTGCGCTGGAAGTTCCACACACGAATAGCCTGGGCGCGTGTATTTCAGGGGTGCGCGGGAAGTTCCACATGTGATTTGACAGTGTGGGTCCTCCCAGGTGTACCCTGTACACCCTCCACGGCCCCTGCAGGCAGCCCACACCACAGGGGACTACCCTGCATCCCTGGTCATGTCCCGCAGGCAGCCCACCCACCATGGGCATGCCCCCCAGCAAAGGCACATGTCTCCTTGAACTAATGAACACCAACTCATGTCCCCTTGCACCCCCACCCCCCAGCCACCAGGGGCACCCTCCACCAGGCCCCCACTCATGTCTCCCACCACCCCCACCCCCCAGCCACCAGGGGCACCCTCCACCAGGCCCCCACTCATGTCTCCCACCACCCCCACCCCCAGCCACCAGGGGCACCCTCCACCAGGCCCCCACTCATGTCTCCCACCACCCCCAAACCCCAGCAGTGCAGGGTCACCCTCCACCAGGCCCCCACTCATGTCACCCACCACCCCCACCCCCCAGCACTGTGGGGCACCTGCCAGCAGGCCCCCACCCATGTCCAACTCATGTCTCCCACCACCCCCACCCCCCAGCCACCAGGGGCACCCTCCACCAGGCCCCCACTCATGTCTCCCACCACCCCCACCCCCCAGCCACCAGTTGCACCCTCCACCAGGCCCCCACTCATGTCTCCCACCACCCCCACCCCCCAGCCACCATGGGCACCCTCCACCAGGCCCCCACTCATGTCTCCCACCACCCCCAAACCCCAGCAGTGCAGGGTCACCCTCCACCAGGCCCCCACTCATATCACCCACCACCCCCACCCCCCAGCACTGTGGGGCACCTGCCAGCAGGCCCCCACCCATGTCCAACTCATGTCTCCCACCACCCCCACCCCCCAGCCACCAGGGGCACACTCCACCAGGCCCCCACTCATGTCTCCCACCACCCCCACCACCCAGCCACCAGGGGCACCCTCCACCAGGCCCCCACTCATGTCTCCCACCACCCCCAAACCGCAGCACAGCAGGGTCACCCTCCACCAGGCCCCCACTCATGTCACCCACCACCCCCACCCCCCAGCACTGTGGGGCACCTGCCAGCAGGCCCCCACCCATGTCCAACTCATGTCTCCCACCACCCCCACCCCCCAGCCACCAGGGGCACCCTCCACCAGGCCCCCACTCATGTCTCCCACCACCCCCACCCCCCAGCCACCAGGGGCACCCTCCACCAGGCCCCCACTCATGTCTCCCACCACCCCCAAACCCCAGCAGTGCAGGGTCACCCTCCACCAGGCCCCCACTCATGTCACCCACCACCCCCACCCCCCAGCACTGTGGGGCACCTGCCAGCAGGCCCCCACCCATGTCCAACTCATGTCTCCCACCACCCCCACCCCCCAGCCATCAGGGGAACCCTCCACCAGGCCCCCACTCATGTCTCCCACCACCCCCACACCCCAGCCACCAGGGGCACCCTCCACCAGGCCCCCACTCATGTCTCCCACCACCCCCACCCCCCAGCCACCAGGGGCACCCTCCACCAGGCCCCCACTCATGTCTCCCACCACCCCCAAACCCCAGCAGTGCAGGGTCACCCACCACCAGGCCCCCACTCATGTCACCCACCACCCCCACCCCCCAGCACTGTGGGGCACCTGCCAGCAGGCCCCCACCCATGTCCAACTCATGTCTCCCACCACCCCCACCCCCCAGCCACCAGGGGCACCCTCCACCAGGCCCCCACTCATGTCTCCCACCACCCCCACACCCCAGCCACCAGGGGCACCCTCCACCAGGCCCCCACTCATGTCTCCCACCACCCCCACCCCCCAGCCACCAGGGGCACCCTCCACCAGGCCCCCACTCATGTCTCCCACCACCCCCAAACCCCAGCAGTGCAGGGTCACCCTCCACCAGGCCCCCACTCATGTCACCCACCACCCCCACCCCCCAGCACTGTGGGGCACCTGCCAGCAGGCCCCCACCGATGTCCAACTCATGTCTCCCACCACCCCCACCCCCCAGCCACCAGGGGCACCCTCCACCAGGCCCCACTCATGTCACCCACCACCCCCACCCCCCAGCACTGTGGGGCACCCTCCACCAGGCCCCCACTCATGTCTCCCACCACCCCCAAACCCCAGCAGTGCAGGGTCACCCTCCACCAGGCCCCCACTCATGTCACCCACCACCCCCACCCCCCAGCACTGTGGGGCACCTGCCAGCAGGCCCCCACCCATGTCCAACTCATGTCTCCCACCACCCCCACCCCCCAGCCACCAGGGGCACCCTCCACCAGGCCCCCACTCATGTCTCCCACCACCCCCACACCCCAGCCACCAGGGGCACCCTCCACCAGGCCCCCACTCATGTCTCCCACCACCCCCACCCCCCAGCCACCAGGGGCACCCTCCACCAGGCCCCCACCCATGTCTCCCACCACCCCCACCCCCCCAGCACTGTGGGGCACCTGCCAGCAGGCCCCCACCCATGTCCAATCCATGCCCCCCTGCACCTGGGTCCCAACATTCCCCAATCATGTCCGTAATGCCCATCCTCCCCTGCCAAAAGGCCCAAACAACTATCACACCCACCCACATATCAAAGGCAATTACATGTTACACCCCCAATTTAAATACTGCAATTGAACACATGTCTGTCACACACAATGGCTGCAAGTGAATGACAAAACACCCAACATGACATGCCTGAAAGCAATGAGATGATACGACACATTGAAGAATAAAAAAAATAATGTATTGAACAGCAAGTAGAATGGAAATGAAATAAGAAAAAACACAAAGCAAATCAAACAAAACAAGATGAATGTCCAAGAAAATAATCTGAAAAATTAAAATAAGCCAATGAAAAACCATGAAGAAGATCATCCTGGGTCCATGAGCCCAACCAAATTAAACCTAACTATGACTACTAACTAAAAACTGAACTATATACAAAAAAGTGGTGCATTGTCCAATCGCTACCCAAAAAAAATCAAAAAAACAAAGGAAACCTAACCCTAACCATACAACTATATACAAAGGCAGCGGGCTATGCGGACGGCTCACTGGTTGTTGTCATGGGCCAGGGCATCATCGAACTCCTGGTCAATGGCTTGGAGGTGGGCATGTTCCCTGGCCCCGAGGTCCCGCAGGGATAACGCAGTGTCAAGCTCAAACTCCCTGCGAAGACCCTCGAGGCACTCAGCCCGCCTCAGCGCCCTCCGCATGGAGTCCTCCGCCCTGACCATCGTGAGCCGTTCCTCCTCTGCCCGCTGCCGCTCCGCACCTATCCGCTGGCACAACCGCTCCCACACGGAAGCCACTCCCATTCCAGGGTTCTCCTGCCCTCCGGCCGATGCCTGCACCCCTGATGTTGATGGCCCCGAGCCATGATGCCTCCCACGTTGAGCCTGCTGCTGCCTCCGACGCAACTGCCTGTGCCAGCACGACGGCATCCAGGCTGATGGAAACCACCGACGCCGTCGTGCACGTGCCCTGCCCGATGATGCCGTCACATCCTCCATCTGCTGGGGTCCAGTTGCTGTGGTGTCCACCCCTGCTGGATCTCTGACTCCCGACTGTGGCAGGGATGGGATCCCCACCGAGCTGGCTGCATTGGTCGGGGCAGGTCCACAGGGGGCCCTGGTGGCATCTGGGCTGGAAGACGGCAAGGAGAACGACTGGTGGATAGCCTGCACAGAGGAGGAGAGGGCCGCCACATTGGCCAACACATGCAGGAAACCCCCGAACATGGCCGATCCCAATTGGGCCACGTCGGCACGGTGCACTTCGTGATGACGTGCGTGCTCCTCCCGGGAAGCACGCACGGCATCACGAATCACAGCCGTGCGCATCGCGACCCCAATCAGGACCTTCTCCGCACGGCCAGGGGTTCCCACGTCTGCAGGTGGAGGGGAGTCAGGTGACATGGACATCCCCTCTACCTGCGGACAGGCCTGGGACGGGGCATCCCTGCTGGTGCATGGTGGTGCACTCACAGGATCAGGGACAGCGACATGCACAGGCCCCTCCACGGTGACCTGTGCTGCATCCTGCCCCTGCCCCTGGACTGCACCACTTGCACCAGCAGGGATGCCCCCACCAGGCTTCATGTGTGCCCCAGTGGCGGCCTCCTCCTCCTCTGTGCAAACCACCAACCTGGATGGCTCCTCACCGTCTCCCACCGTAGCAGGCCCCTGTGGGGGCTCACCCACCCCTTCCGCTGCAGCCGTGGGGGCATCCCCGCTGCCTTGCTCCACAGCGCCGTCTCCGCCCTCCTCTTCACTAGCCGCTGCGTAGAGGGAGACAAAGAACACAAGCATCAGGGCACTGTACAATGGTCCCCTAGACAGGAAGCAATAGCAGATGAGCACCACTGTCAAAGCACACTTCCATCATGTCCCTCCACAACACATGGGTCAGTCCAGGCAAAACACACACAGTAACAGGCATTGTGCATGCCATGGACATTTCCATGCATGTCCAATGGACTCTTGAAACATTCAATGATATGTAACTCACATGCATCATGGCTCATGCCTATCACATGCACACACTTCACCTCAGTCACATCCATCTGGCCCCAAACACACCAAACACAGCGGATACAAGGGTAATTTGGCTGCTTTACTGAATCTGTGCATTGTCACACACATGTATCATGCATCCATGGCATGCACAAGTCACAGACACGCAGGTCAGGCACACAGACATGGCTACCATATATGTACCTGGCATCAGCACCCATCCCTCACCCCCACCCATGTCCAGGTACAGAGACTGGCATGCTCTCATGTTCTAAATCTGCATAGGGCTCCCCATGCGGCATTTCAACACATGCAACAACCATGTGCATCACACATCACTGGTCGCACATGCATTACCATGATGTCCATGCACACATACATGCATACATGGCCTATGGCACACATACAGGCAAGTATCATAGAACCAGCACACCGCAACATGCCCTGTCTCACACAGTAATGCATGGACACTTACCGCTCAACTCCAGACGGGCCTCCCTCTCAAGGATCTGGGCGTGGAGCGCTGGGCGTACGCGTTCCAGGACCCTCATCTGGATGGAACTCATGCGGCCCCGGCCCCCCTCCACGAGGCGCCGGGCCTTCACAAGGGTCCTGGACCTCAAGTCCTCCCAGCGCTTCTTGATCTTCAGGACGTCGCGGGTTGCCACCCCCTCCGCGTTGATGGCAACCACACAGTCGGCCCAGATCCTCTGCCGTCCTTCCTTGCTGGCGCGGGACGATCCAAAGAGGGCATCATACTGCCCCAGGACATGCTCCACCAGGACACCAACTTCGGTGACAGTGAAGCTGGTGCCCCTCTGCCCCTCTGGCCTGGGGTTGCCACTGGTGCCAGATGTGGAAGTGCCCGACATGGCAACCCCAGAGGCAGGTGTGGGTGGGCAACTGGGTCCTGGGGCTGGGCTGTGGAGCGATGTAATCCCAGTCGGGAGTCTTCAGTTCCAGCAGGGGTGGACACAGCAACTGGACCCCTGCAGATGGCTGATGTGCAGGCACCAAATGGCAGGGCACGGTGGCAGCAGGCAGGCAGGCAGGCAGCAGCAGATGGCACGTGGGAGGCTGCTCGGGGCACTGGGGGGCAGTAACTCGGCCTTCTGGGCAGGAGCGTGGTCTTCCGTGTGTTTTCGCGTGGCCAGCTTGATACGGAGTGATTTGGCACGTGAAAATCCTGCACGTCAGCGTGAAATCCGAGGAAAGGCCCTTAGCGCGTAAGCGCGTCAGCACGCATACGCGATTCTATTGGACCAGAGTCCCTCAGCGTGTAAGCGCGTCTGTGACGTGACCCGCACGGGTGTTCCCCACTCAGCACGTGATGACGGGGCACACGTGGAGATACTGCACGTCAGAGTGTCATCGCGTGTAATTGGACAAAAGTGCGCGTACACGCGATTGGCCCATGTACGTGTATTTAATGGGTGCGCGGGCACTTACACACGCAAGTACGTCAGCGAACCTGTATCCCGTGGTGCGTGTGAATTTCCACACGCTATTGGACTGGGAACTGGATTCCAGGGGTGCGCGGGTCACACGCTGTATCCCGTGGTGCGTGTGAATTTCCACACGCTATTGGACTGGGAACTGGATTCCAGGGGTGCGCGGGTCACACGCTGTATCCCGTGGTGCGTGTGAATTTCCACACGCTATTGGACTGGGAACTGGATTCCAGGGGTGCGCGGGTCACACGCTGTATCCCGTGGTGCGTGTGAATTTCCACACGCTATTGGACTGGGAACTAGATTCCAGGGGTGCGCGGGTCACACGCTCGCCTAGAACACGCGCAAAGCATAATTTTGCGGACTTTACCAATAACAAGCTCAGACGCCAGGATGAACATACCGTTCCTAGCAGCAGTGGCAGTGGGCTACCAAAGGAGGAGGAGGAGGATAGTCAGGGCCAGAATATTCACACCCAGAACCAGCCTTTTCGGGATGCCTGATGACCAGGTGTATGGGAGGTACAGGTTTCCACCACACATTATACTGGACCTGGTGAGTGAGTGGGAGGATGAGCTCACATCACCCACCCTGTGCTCCCAAGCACTCAGCCCCCTGGAGAAGGTCCTCAATGTACTGCACTTCTTAGCCTCTGGATCATTTCAGCGGACAAGTGCCATAGTGGGTGGGGTGTCACAGGCCACCCAGTCACGCTGCCTAAACCAGGTCTTGAACATCATCACTGCACGGCCATCAGTCCGCAGGCACATATACCTGCCCAGAACCCCTGCAGAAAGGCATGTTGCCGCCCTGGATTTTTACGCTGTGGCACGATTCCCCAAAGTGCTAGGTGCCATCGACTGCACCCATGTGGCTCTACGTCCCCCCAGGGCATCTGAGCACATCTATAGGAACCGCAAGCACTGGCATTCCATCAACGTGCAGGTAGCATGTAATGCCAAGGGAATCATCACCTCAGTATATGCCAACTATCCCGGCTCCACCCACGACAGCTTCATTTACCGAATGTCCACCCTAAGCCGGGACCTAGAAGCTGGGCGGCATGGCGATACATGGCTGCTTGGTGAGTATGTATGCCACTGCACATGCATGCATGTTGGATACTGAGCAAGGTCACAACCCCACCAATGATACCAATCACCACCTCCACAGGGGACAGTGCCTACCCTCTCAGCCCCCACATGATGACGCCAATTCGGAACCCCACCACGCCACCCCAGGTAAGATATAACACAGCCCACATTACAACCAGGGGCGTAGTGGAGTGCACATTCGGAGTGCTAAAGTCACGCTTTCGCTCCCTTGACCGTTCTGGCGGGCAGCTGTTATACGCTCCCCCAGTAGTGTGCAGGATCATAGTGGCAGCATGTGTCCTGCACAACGTTGCAACACGCCGGGGCCTGGCCGTGGACATGGTGGTGGCCCCACATCCCCAACCACATGCACAGCCGCTGCGCATGGGAGGGGAAAGGGCACGGGGGGAGGCAGCCCGTACACAGCTAGTGGCTAATTACTTCACATAGAAATCACACCCCTTTGGAGTGCACACTGCCCTGGCACATTCCATCTGACAATCAATGATGACTCAACCTGACACTGATCCTGAATGTCTGAATGTCTGGAGAATGAACCGGGAATACCATGTCAGCCTGAGATTGTTCACCTGGAAGTGTCACAATGTGTGCATCCCTACCCACACAGACACCACCAATGCAGTTTTGTGAAGTTACACATTGAAGCAGCTAAAATGAATACCCACTTGCAAAATGCAACAAGAGGACAGTGCCATGTCAGCCAACCCAAGCCCAGCACCGCCACACGACACACCGTGCCATGTCATGCTAATTGCAGGTAAACAAAGTAATCCCCACAACATGACATCAGTCTCACTATGTACAGTGGCACTATTAGAAACCTGCAACACCTGAAATGCTCACAGCAATGCCGGACCAACAACATACTTGAGCACGTAGTACCATTAACATGACATCACAAATGTTACATATTAGTAGTCTCACCACCTGGAAATGCCTGCACTCCCACCACTACCAACTGTGCAGTGTTGGCGCCATGTAGAGTTGTAGGTGCACTGCTGCCAACATGGACCCCATCTCCAGACTAGAGGTCCTTGTGTGGACATGAGGAAGGGACCTGCAAATTGGGAGGTAGACACAGAAGAAGAGTTACACATCAATGCAACATGCAGTGTACAACACAACAGCAATATGCACTAGGAATGTATACACAGTATTGACTACAGACTGCCCACACAGCTCATGGGAGTCCAACGTCACTGTGTAATTCACTGTCACTTGGGCACACCCTTTACAAGCCCATGGAAACGGGAAGCAGGAGGGGTGTGTGTGACTCAAACCCAAGCATCTGAACCAAATACATTACAAGCCTGCATGTGCCCAGCCACAATGCAGCGTATGCCCACAGGAACCACGGAAGCCAACAGATCGTCCCAAAAAAATTGGGAATAAAAGAAATCAAAATAAAAATAAAAATAAGAAACAATCAAAAATGGCCATTGATGGGCCCGGGGGGGTTGGGGAGGCCACCCAGGAGGTCCGAGGACAGGATGCACACCAGAAACCACCTGCGTGGATCCTGGGAAGATAAAACACCTCCATGGGCTCATGGCCCACACGGCTACCCTATTGTGGGAGTATCACTGCTGTCGCTATTATCACCCTGTGCAGCTGCATCCGGAGGTGGTTGCACTATGGGAGGCAGCCCACGCAAGGCCCTAGTCTGCTCCTCCATGGCTGCAAGCATGCGGGTGTGGTAGGTCTGGTTCTGGAGGATGAGTGTGCGGAGGTCCCCATGCAACAACTCACGGGATGCCCGGACCTCCGCCCTCGTTGCCTGCATCTCAGCTGAGAGCGTACGGGTGAGACGCTCCAGCTGCTGTTCTGTCCTTTGGTGTGTTGAAGCCTCAAGCTCAACAAGAGTCGTCCTGAGGTGAAGGAGCTCCTGCCTCAGGGCTTCCCTGTGGCCCTGGGACTCAATGGAGATGGCCTCCTGCAGAGTCGCCAGTGCCGCCCGCCTGTCCCTGTTGGACCCCAACATGTCCTCCCTGTGTGACTGGCAGATGGAGTCGGTTGCCTGCTCTAGTCGCTCCATCAGCCTTTCTGGGGGGACAATGGAAGTGGCCACCCTATCCATGGCCTGAGCCATCATCTCGGATGATGCAGCCTGTTGGGTTGCCATACCATAAATGGATTGCTCCCATGCGGTATTGCCGGGTGGCGTACGGCCACCACGTCGGCGGGCACCACACCTGTCTGGGGCAAGGCGAACTGCGCCTTGCTGTGCCGGCACTGCCTGAGGCTGCAGGACTGCATTCCCCCTCTGATCTGCTGGCCCAGGAACAGGATCAGATGTCGCGGAGTGTGACCCTGCATCCGTAACCACCGAAGGCGTAGCTGCCAACACTGACATCCCCATGGAGGGTTCTGACCCTGGTGCAGGTGGGTGAGACAGAACAGAATCCCTCCCTGGAACACTCACCTGCGACGGCACGTAGGTCTCATCCGAATCAACACCTGAGTACAGCTCGGGGGAGGTGCAGCCAGAGACACCCCTTGAGAGCACGACCTGCAGCACTTGTGGGTTCTCCCCCACCACCACACCACGTCCCTCACTGGTGGTTGGTCGGCCCTCGGACCTCTCCTGGGTCTGCACCATCTCCACAACCCCAGCAGTATCAGGTGCGTCTTCCCCTGCAAAGACATGAAAACAAAGAAATGGAAACAGGCATTAGCACCATGGCACACATTGAGGGCTGAGAAGCAAGAGAACCAGTACTTGATTGACACATGTCCCACATGACTAAAACCCTCCCATGCATGCACCCTCACTGCGTATGAAGTGCAGGCAAATGGCACACACTGATGACACCAAGATGGAAGATGAACACATTTTCTACATGCTGCCTGGCAGTGGCATCACACATTGGCCTGTGATTGGCAGGTGAAACACACATGCCATCACACAGATGGCATGTACCATTGCTATTGAGTGAAGGTGGAGAGGAGGGCAGCACCTATTCATTCAGTCCAGTTCCCGCATGTAATTGCTTTTCTAATTCTAACAGGTCAGATTTTTCACCTGGAGCTGCCAGTCTGAAATGGTCCAATTGCACAGGGACATGTGTGTACAAATGATATCCAGGTCACAAAGTCACTCCACTTTACCATACCCATGTCAGACATGTGACTAGTGGACAGTGACATGCCTAGTGAAAGTGGTGGAATGCAAACAAACTGACTGAATGAACAGTGAAAAAGAAGCAAATATGTTGTGGCAAGGTGACACTTCAAGGGCAACTGGCGTGCAGTTGGGCTAGATGTCTACTGTTGGCAGAAGGGATACTGCTATGGCCAAATGCAGCTGCGCAGGAAGGATTGCATGAAGCACATGGCTGACCCATATGACTCAGGCGCACACACTCTCACCTGGCACCCGAACAGAAGCCCTCACACACACACCATGCACATGGATGACACACACATGCATGTGCACTCACCGGACAATGCCTCGTAATCAGCCAGATCTCCCACGCCTTGGATCTGTTCCTCCGTGACGTAGGTCCCAGCGACTGACTCATGTGGAGTGAGTTCCATGTCTACTACTGGAGACCCACCTCCAGTCACTAGAGTTGCGGCATGACTTGAGGCCAGCTTACTCTTTGCCCTGCGCTTTAGGTCATTCCAGCGCTTATAGCAATCATTGGCTGTGCGCCTCACAATTCCAAGGGCACTTACGATGTCCGCAACGGTCTGCCAGTGTGCCTGGCGTTGTGCAGGTGTGGTCTTGGATCCTGCAACAATGACCATCTCGTTGTCATGTCCGGACACATACTCGACAAGTGCATTCAGTTCGTCATCCGTGAAGCTGGGCTTCCTGGACGGGCCGGACTGTGTAGCCGTGTCTGGGGCATCAGCCTGTGCCGGACGAGCACTCTTCCTCTTCCGCTTGGAAGGTGGTGGTGATCCTGAGTGTCCTGCGCCGCTCTGGACACTAGGGGCAGGAGCCCTGGTGGACTCTGCATCAGGAGTGTGGGATTTCACACTCAGCATGGGAGTTGGTGCAGGCATTAGCTCTAGTGTGATGGTGTCAGGGGGAATGTCAGCAGCATGGACTAGGACCGACACTGTCCTGGCTGGGTGTGTGAGGGCTGGGGTGGATGGAGCCGCAGCTGCCCCTGCAGCCTCTCCGCCCTGCCTCCTTGGTGCAGCAGATGACCTTGCTGCCCCAGATCCACGTGGCATGATGGCATCAACGTGCACCAGCGCACGTGTCGTAGCCCTGCTGACCTGGAAGTCAGCCATGGAGTCAGCCAGGTCTGGTGCCACAATGGGCTGGTCCAACAAGGGCTGAGCATGGATGGTGTCAGCCACATCAGCCTCAATGGGAGGGGGGGGGGATTATGGGTGCCCGTGACTGGTCCTCCACACATGGGGGGACAGGCTCACCCTGCAAGTTACAACCACGTCCCCTACCGGATCCACCACGGCCACCACTTGTGGCTCTTCCACCTTTGCCACCCTTACGGAATCCTCGCCTCCCAGCCATGGCACTGATGTTAATGTGCGTATGGGAGTGGATGTAGACTATTGTCCTGGGCAATTGGGGGTCAAAGGGGTTGGGTACCAGATGGTAATTGTACCCTAGTGCTCTAGCAAGGCTGAATGTAACCCCTGGGGAAAGATGACGGGTCACGCAACGCACAGGAGGCCCAAAAAACCACGTGTGCAGAAAGAAAAACCTGCACTACGCTGTGGCACCCAGAAACACAAGAATGAACGTATGCGTGTCACACGCAGCCTAGAATGACCTCTGAAGGGGTAGGCTACACACGGGGCTAGCACAGATGTTAGATACGTGCGTGACTCACCGTCTGCCAGGTAAACGAGCGTGTAAAAGGAGCACATTTGGTTGGCAACACCCCCGCCAAAAGAAGATTTGTACGCTGTCTGAGGAGACAGGACAACAGTAGAAGGGAACACTGTTTGAGGGAACAGGCCCAGGTAAACCAGTAAAAGAGAGAAAAGAGAAAAAGCTGTCAGAGGTAACAGGGAATATGAACTAGAAACGCCGTGAAGTAAATCGCGTGTGAAACGACAAGAAGTACAGAATTCACCCACTCGCTCTCCACGAAAAGCACGTACAAGGAAAACGTGTTCTACACGTACCTTTTATACAGGCCCACACGTCCAGCGTCACTTACGCGGCGTGTACGCGCTAGGGCCATTTCCACCTATCGCATGCTTTGTCACTTCTGCGTGTAGGGCCATTTACACCAATTACACGCTTTGTCACTTCTGCGTGTAGGGCCATTTCCACCAATCACACGCTTTGTCACTTCTGCGTGTAGGGCCATTTCCACCAATCACACGCTTTGTCACTTCTGCGTGTAGGGCCATTTCCACCAATCACACGCGATTACACTCTGACGTGCAGTCTTTCCACGTGTGCTCTGTCATCACGTGCTGTGTGGGAAACACCTGTGCGGGTCACGTCACAGACGCGCTTACGCGCTGAGGGCCTTTCCTCAGTTTTCACGCTGATGTGCAGGATTTTCACGTGCAAAATCACTCCGTACCAAGCTGGCCACGCGTACGCACACGGAATACCACGCTCCTGCCCGGAAGGCCGAACAACTGCCCCCCAGAGCCCGAGCACGCTCCCACCTGCTGCTGCCTGACTGCCTGCTGCCCCTGCACTGCTGGGGGGTGGGGGTGATAGGGGACATGAGTGGGGGCCTGGTGGAGGCTGCCCCTGGTGGCTGGGGGTTGGGGGTGATAGGGGACATGAGTGGGGGCCTGGTGGAGGCTTCCCCTGGTGGCTGGGGGGTGGGGGTGGGGTGGTAGACATGAGTGGGGGCCTGGTGGAGGGTGCCCCTGGTGGCTGGGGGGCGGGGGTGGTGGTAGACATGGGTGGGGGCCTGGTGGAGGCTGCCCCTGGTGGCTGGGGGGTGGGGGTGCAGGGGGACATGAGTGGGGGCCTGGTGGAGGGTGACCCTGCACTGCTGGGGTTTGGGGGTGGTGGGAGACATGAGTGGGGGCCTGGTGGAGGCTGCCCCTGGTGGCTGGGGGGTGGGGTGGTGGGAGACATGAGTGGGGGCCTGGTGGAGGCTGCCCCTGGTGGCTGGGTGGTGGGGATGGTGGTAGACATGGGTGGGGGCCTGGTGGAGGCTGCCCCTGGTGGCTGGGGGGTGGAGGTGCAGGGGGACATGAGCAGGTGTGCAGGGTAGTCCCCTGTTTTGTGGGCTGCCTGCAGGGGCTGTGGAGGGTGTACAGGGAACACCTGTGAGGACCCACCCAGCCTAATCGCGTGTGTAACTTCCCACGCACCCCTGTAATACACGTACCAAGCCAAATCGCGTGTGAGAATTCCTGCGCATACCTGAAATACACGTACCCTGCTGAAGTCGCGTGTAAAACTTCCCGCGCACCCCTGAAATGCATGCGCCCAGGCTATTCGCGTGTGGAACTTCCCGCGCACCCCTGGAATACACGCGCCCAGGCTATTCGCGAGTGGGACTTCCCGCGCACCCCTGAAATACACGTAGCACGCTGGGAGACATGAGTGGGGGCCTGGTGGAGGCTTCCCCTGGTGGCTGGGGGGTGGGGGTGATAGGGGACATGAGTGGGGGCCTGGTGGAGGGTGCCCCTGCACTGCTGGGGGGTGGGGGTGGGGTGGTAGACATGAGTGGGGGCCTGGTGGAGGCTGCCCCTGGTGGCTGGGGGGCGGGGGTGCAGGGAGACATGAGTGGGGGCCTGGTGGAGGCTGCCCCTGGTGGCTGGGGGGTGGGGGTGCAGGGGGACATGAGTGAGGGCCTGGTGGAGGGTGCCCCTGGTGGCTGGGGGGTGGGGGTGGTGGGAGACATGAGTTGGACATGGGTGGGGGCATGCTGGCAGGTGCCCCACAGTGCTGGGGTGTGGGGGTGGTGGGTGACATGAGTGGGGGCCTGGTGGAGGCTGCCCCTGGTGGCTGGGGGGCGGGGTGGTGGTAGACATGGGTGGGGGCCTGGTGGAGGCTTCCCCTGGTGGCTGGGGGGTGGGGGTGGGGTGGTAGACATGGGTGGGGGCCTGGTGGAGGCTGCCCCTGGTGGCTGGGGGGTGGGGGTGGGGTGGTAGACATGGGTGGGGGCCTGGTGGAGGATGCCCCTGGTGGCTGGGGGGTGGGGGTGCAGGGGGACATGAGCAGGTGTGCAGGGTAGTCCCCTGTTTTGTGGGCTGCCTGCAGGGGCCGTGGAGGGTGTACAGGGACCACCTGTGAGGACCCACCCAGCCTAATCGCGTGTGTAACTTCCCACGCACCCCTGTAATACACGTACCAAGCCAAATCGCATGTGAGAATTCCCGCGCATACCTGAAATACACGTACCCTGCTGAATTCCGTGTAAAACTTCCCGCGCACCCCTGAAATGCATGCGCCCAGGCTATTCGCGTGTGTAACTTCCCGCGCACCCCTGGAATACACGCGCCCAGGCTTTTCGCGAGTGGGACTTCCCGCGCACCCCTGAAATACACGTAGCACGCTGGGAGACATGAGTGGGGGCCTGGTGGAGGCTTCCCCTGGTGGCTGGGGGGTGGGGGTGATAGGGGACATGAGTGGGGGCCTGGTGGAGGGTGCCCCTGCACTGCTGGGGGGTGGGGGTGGGGTGGTAGACATGAGTGGGGGCCTGGTGGAGGCTGCCCCTGGTGGCTGGGGGGTGGGGGTGATAGGGGACATGAGTGGGGGCCTGGTGGAGGGTGCCCCTGCACTGCTGGGGGGTGGGGGTGGGGTGGTAGACATGAGTGGGGGCCTGGTGGAGGCTGCCCCTGGTGGCTGGGGGGCGGGGGTGCAGGGAGACATGAGTGGGGGCCTGGTGGAGGCTGCCCCTGGTGGCTGGGGGGTGGGGGTGCAGGGGGACATGAGTGGGGGCCTGGTGGAGGGTGCCCCTGGTGGCTGGGGGGTGGGGGTGGTGGGAGACATGAGTTGGACATGGGTGGGGGCCTGCTGGCAGGTGCCCCACAGTGCTGGGGTGTGGGGGTGGTGGGTGACATGAGTGGGGGCCTGGTGGAGGCTGCCCCTGGTGGCTGGGGGGTGGGGGTGATAGGGGACATGAGTGGGGGCCTGGTGGAGGGTGCCCCTGCACTGCTGGGGGGTAGGGGTGGGGTGGTAGACATGAGTGGGGGCCTGGTGGAGGCTGCCCCTGGTGGCTGGGGGGCGGGGGTGCAGGGAGACATGAGTGGGGGCCTGGTGGAGGCTGCCCCTGGTGGCTGGGGGGTGGGGGTGCAGGGGGACATGAGTGGGGGCCTGGTGGAGGGTGCCCCTGGTGGCTGGGGGGTGAGGGTGGTGGGAGACATGAGTTGGACATGGGTGGGGGCCTGCTGGCAGGTGCCCCACAGTGCTGGGGTGTGGGGGTGGTGGGTGACATGAGTGGGGGCCTGGTGGAGGCTGCCCCTGGTGGCTGGGGGGTGGGGGTGATAGGGGACATGAGTGGGGGCCTGGTGGAGGGTGCCCCTGCACTGCTGGGGGGTGGGGGTGGGGTGGTAGACATGAGTGGGGGCCTGGTGGAGGCTGCCCCTGGTGGCTGGGGGGCGGGGGTGCAGGGAGACATGAGTGGGGGCCTGGTGGAGGCTGCCCCTGGTGGCTGGGGGGTGGGGGTGCAGGGGGACATGAGTGGGGGCCTGGTGGAGGGTGCCCCTGGTGGCTGGGGGGTGGGGGTGGTGGGAGACATGAGTTGGACCTGGGTGGGGGCCTGCTGGCAGGTGCCCCACAGTGCTGGGGTGTGGGGGTGGTGGGTGACGTGAGTGGGGGCCTGGTGGAGGCTGCCCCTGGTGGCTGGGGGGCGGGGGTGGTGGTAGACATGGGTGGGGGCCTGGTGGAGGCTGCCCCTGGTGGCTGGGGGGTGGAGGTGCAGGGGGACATGAGCAGGTGTGCAGGGTAGTCCCCTGTTTTGTGGGCTGCCTGCAGGGGCCGTGGAGGGTGTACAGGGAACACCTGTGAGGACCCACCCAGCCTAATCGCGTGTGTAACTTCCCACGCACCCCTGTAATACACGTACCCAGCCAAATCGCGTGTGATAATTCCCGCGCACCCCTGTAATACACGTACCCAGCCAAATCGCGTGTAAAACTTCCCGTGTACCCCTGTAATACACCTACCCAGCCAAATCGCGTGTGATTATTCCCGCGTACCCCTGTAATACACGTGCCCTGGCTAATCGCGTGTAAAACTTCACGCGTACCCCTCTAATACACGTACCCTGGCCAATCGCGTGTTAAACTTCCCTCGTACCCCTGTAATACACGTGCCCTGGCTAATCGCGTGTAAAACTTAACGCGTACCCCTCTGATACACGTACCCTGGCCAATCGCGTGTTAAACTTCCCGCGTACCCCTGTAATACATGTACCCTGGCTAATCGCGTGTACAACTTCCCGCGTACCCCTGATATGAACGTTACCCGCTTTGCGTTCCTTGTTTGGTAGCCCTGTACACTGGTCCAGGGTTAGCGCAGCCCTTTGCGATGATTTAGAGATTTTGATGGCTTTTCCTTGCGCGAGGGCGTTCTTGGGGGCGTTACTGGCGCTGCTGCAGGGTCGCTGCGATACTCTGCGCCACGGCTGGTTTGGGAGCCTAAAATCCATGAATACGCTGTGCGCGGAAATCGGTTTTAGCGCACGTGCCTGGCGCAGACAATCGCACGCGGACACTCTGCGCCAGCCGCTTGCGACACTTTTCTGCGAAATTCTATGAATTACCCTGTTACTGTTTTAAAAAAAAGAAAAGAAAACTTGATGGTTAACTTTAGAAATATTGTAATGTATATTGTTGATAATTGGAATGAAGATGTTAAATACATATTTTTTTTATGATGTGAATAAAATAGTGATAGTTTTTGATACAAAATCTTTCTGTAATATGTCGGAATTTAATTGAAATAAGACATGCGCTTGTGGTCAAAGTCTGGTTGAGTGGTGAAAAGCAAGGGACCTCGTGCACATACAATACTACGTTGTGGGCAGTGTTTTGAAGAGGGCTGTTGCACGTAGGTCCAAGACAAAAAGATAGGTTTGTCCATAACACTTAGAGAGACTATAGGTACAACCTCTAGTCTCTCTAAGTGTTATGGATTAAAGAACGGTCGCTAGGCCGTGAGACTAATAGTGGAAAAAAAAATACTCCTTCTCCCATGACATCCCTTGACACCGGCGAGGAAACGGTGTCAAATGACACAGGTAACATTATGGCAGAAAGGTGTAAAAGTTATGATGACGGATACATCACTGAACTTCTAAGCAATTCAACCCTTTTCTGTGGTGAACTGGGAGATACTTCCAACCTCACGAACTGGGATGAGCTTACCCAAATCAAAAAAAGACTAGTGAGATCTGAACTTCATGGAAGTATAATGTTGGAATACCTAAGAAATGGCATTTTGCCACAAGGGTTGGTGGTGAGAAATGAACCCAGATTATTCTTAGACAACAAAGAGTTCCTTATCCAATGCAGTTACATTGGTAATAAGTGTGGGAGAGATTGGGTTATCTTAATCATCGACACGGCTAAACAAACCACAGAAAAAATTGCCATAGACCTACAAAAACTTGAAGAGAAAATAGTCCCTATAGATCTATACAAAAACAGAGTAGATGAGCTACTGATGGAAATGAAAAGATTCAAGGAAGATCTCACAAAAGAACGGGTCAGAAGACTTAATAAGGATATCCAACAGTTCACCCATGAAAAAGCATTCCCTTATACACAAAAAAACTTCTTCACAGAACAGGCGGACTCGAGGGCGTCACGGAAAGGGAACAACGGGAATAGGAGAGTAAGGTTCAGAGGCACGCCATACAGCTCCAGTGAAGAGAGCACAGGAGAAGGAACAAACGCAACAAGACGTGGCAGGAATGCCGAGTTTAACACAGGTCGGAGACAATATAGGGGTAGACAAGGAGGAAACAGAAGGAATACAAACCGAGGTAATGGAAATGACCAACATTTTTTAGAACAGGACCGGACGGAATGGGATCCGGACCAGAGAGTAACACGGAGTATGAAAGCACTTTGGTGAACTTATCAGATTACTCTCTTAGCCGAGTAGAAACCAGAGTACTGGAGAAAGGCTTAGGATTTGTCACCACAAATAGACACAATCGCTTAATCTTCAGAGAAGAATTCTCTGAATCGATGAGAAAAATACATTTGAGACAGTTTTTTGCCGATAAAGAGGAACCAAATCAAGCAGATAGTGGACTACATAGAAAATCTGATTTGACTCCAACAATTAGTCTACGCAGTGCAGAAGCTAAGGTTTTAAACAAAGGGTCCTACACGACATTAGGAAATTAGAAGAGGAAACAGAAAAAGAAAAAAACTTCCAAAATACGACCAAAGAAGAAAAATTGGCTCTGACACAACTTTTTGAAAACAAATTAATAGTCATCCGAAAAGCTGATAAAGGAGGAGCCATCGTAATCCAAAATAGAAAGGATTACATAGAGGAGTGTATGAGACAGATTAATGATACTAATAACTATCAACTCCTAGATACAAATCCTACAGAAAGATTGGAGAAATTGATTAGCCTTGAAGTCTCAAAGGCTTTGGAAAGAGACTGGATCACGAAGAAGGAGGCAGATTTCCTCCAGCAAGAGAAACCTAGGATCCCGCACATTTTATGTGCTCCCTAAAATCCATAAATCCCTTACTAGACCACCAGGGAGACCGATTGTGTCAGGTTGTGAATCAGTCTTAGTATTTGTATTTGTATTTATTTATTTATAAAGCGCAACCAGGCCCGGAGGCATAAGGGCGCGTAAGTTCGTTAAAGAGTTGCGTTACAGTTACAGGAAGGTACAAGCAATGCAGTCAGCAAAGAGTTCCAATGCACCTTTATCAAGATTTGCAGATGCGTTTATGCAGCCCATGCTTAAAAAAATGCTATCCTTTGTCAAAGACACCACCCAACTGATAAAAGAAATAGAAGGAAGATCATTCAACTCGGACAAAGAAATTTTAGTCTGCTTAGATGTGGTTGCATTATATACCAATATACCACAACAAGCATCCTGGGAAGTCCTGGAAGAAAGACTCTTGAGCGAAACAAGAGATAGCAAAATACCAAGCTCTTTGATTCTTTGGTGTGCTGAAGTCGCACTAACAGAGAACTACTTCCATTTTAATGGTAAGTTCTATAAACAAATACAAGGTACAGCAATGGGGGCAACGCTAGCCCCCAGCATTGCCAACCTCTACATGGAGGCATTTGAGATAAGTATCATCTACAGTCAAAGTAATCCATATAAAAAGAACATCAGAGTGTGGAAAAGATATCTAGATGTTGTGCTCATGTTATGGAGAGGAGATGGACAAAGACTGATGGAATTTTTTGGATGGCTAAACTTGCAAAACATACATCTGAAGTTTACACATAATCATAATAGAGAAGAGATTGACTACTTAGACATCACCATCAAGCTTGACAGAATAAGTGATACACTGTATGTGAAACCTTATAGAAAGCCAACAGACCGAAATTCCATCTTACACTACCAAAGTTTCCATCCGGTCTACATCAGGGATAACCGGCCTTTTGGTCAATTTTAAGACTTAAACGAAATAGCACCAAGAGAGAGGACTATCAGGAAGGGGCCAGAAAATTGAGACACAACCTGCACAATCGGGGTTATCCAGTAAAACTAACAAAAAAGCAATGAAAAGGACAGATAATAACAACTGTGAGGCCCTTTTAGAATATCAGAGAAGACCAACAAAAAACAAAAAAGGTGGCATAGTTTTTGCCAATACATATAGCAACCTGTCAAACAGAAATCGCAAGATCATTTATCGGAACTGGAAAATCTTGGAAAAAGGGAACACTCCGATTGAAAAACCTTTGATGGCATTCCGTAGAAGTAAGAACATTAGAGACCAAGTGATGAGAAATGATATTACCATACAGAAAAAGAAACAGCCAACTCTGACTGAAACATGGGGATTAACAACCCCAATGGGCCATTTCCATTGTGGAAATTGTGCATGTTGCCAACAGACAAGAAAAACGTCTGAAATAGACATAGGATTGACATCGAAATGGAAACAAAGCAATATGACAAACTGCAATTCGACCTTTGTAGTCTATGGCATCTGGTGTCCTTGTAATAAATTATACGTGGGAAAGACGGAAAGAAAAGTGAAGCTAAGAATTACAGAACACAAGAGCTGTATAAAAAATTGTGTACATTCAGCACCCTTAGTGGGACATTACGTGGAAAACATTCATAAATCAGAAGATCTAATATGGACAGTTATTTTCAAACTAAAACGGAGTAATGATATCAACATAGATCGAAAAAGGTTACTCAAAAAGGAGAAAGAGTTGATTTTCCTGACAAGGAGTGCTGTTATAGGCTTAAATGAAATAGACTAATGCCTGTGAAGATATGGTTGTATTTGTGGAATTTTTCCCCAACAATCCGGCTAAATTCCTTCATAGTCAAGATAATGGTATCTATATATATATATTAGATAAGATGGAAGTATTTGGAAAAATAATTTTTTTTGGTTTTGAAATCAGATGTACCATGGATTATACATAAATATTAAAAGCCAAACGAAAAAATAGAAGCCACGTACCTTTAAACTATAAGACGTGCCTTAAATAGAAAAGAGCAGGTAAAGTAAATAACACGTTAATTAGAGAACAGGACCCATAGTACGTGACGCCGACGGAATGACGTCACAGCGTATAATCAACTGCGTGGGCTTGAACAAACATTGAATGAGGGTCGGGACAGATGGACGGCGCCGGCAATGAAGAGAAGACGGAAGGAAATCCAATTAAGAAGGACGACGCTACCGTTAAACAAAGAAGCAAGAAGAAGCAAGAAGAAGCGCGGTCCACAAAATTTGGAGGAAATACAGAAACATCACGCCGTAGCGGCCTCCTGCCTCCGTGGGACATCAAATGGCTAGACGAACTAAACATTTGGAGACATTGATATAGGTAAGATGAGATTGGAACAGTTTTACGGGCCAGACATGCTTATTCTTAAAAATCAATAGCCGAATTATTTGGCCACAAAATATAGCACTTTGTCCTTAGGGTAGAGGAAACTGAAACCTGGTTAAATACGACTGCATTGACCTTTAAGAATCCACCGACCCTGGGCAAAAAAAGAGAGGCCAAGAGCGGTGAATACTAGAAAAGGAATAGTTTGTCAGTTTCGTTTAAAATCAAGGCCGCGCCATCTAACAAAGAGGAGATATATGGAACAAGGTAAAATTAACCGTTGGGAATGTTTTGATTAACAACCTAATGCTAAAAGATGGTTGGGAAGCTAATCTGATAGAAATGTTTTTTCCATTTTGTCTTCTAACATAGAGAAAGGGAGTAGCCAATGGTGTATCCCAATAACATCTGAAGAAAAGAAGGAGAGTGATAATTGTGGCTGCAATAGAACTAACAACCACTAATATTAGGAAGACCACCAACACATGTTCCACAGGTAATCTGTACCATGCGTCCTTGTTTAAATAATCTCCATCCAGACAGAATGATAATGGACAGATACATGGGATTAGTATCCCATAGAAGATACATTTACATCATGTTATGGATATGAAAAAACGACGGCGTGAGCTCGCAGGTGTTGGAGGGATGTCATTAGGGAAAAGGAGGAATAGTAAAAGATCGGGTCGATTGTACCCATCTAAAAATGTAATTGAAACATTTAAAATGTATGATTGACACTACATTATACGAGTGGTGAATAATAGAGCCCTCTATATTCCTTGTGTTTCCACAAAATATCATCCAGAATTTGACATAGAGCTTTAACTAAAAGAAATAAGAAAGAAAACCTAGAAGTTTGGTGAAATCTGAGAAAAAGGAGCAATTCAAAAATTAAGATTGTTTTTATCTAATGTGTTTTTTCTTCCCCTGAAGATTTTCCAGTTAGTATGTGAGTTGTTAGTGAGGAATGAAACATGTCGGGTATGTTGGTTTAAGGAATGAAAGAATGGGTGATTGGTGAACCATCGGTGTAAGAATTTAGAGATACTCATACACAGTATTCTATAACAATAGAATCTGTGATTGAGTACTCCAAAGTGTTAATAGAAAGCAAGAACACATTAGATTTGAAAATGAATTGTCCCCGTGAGATAAATCATAGATTATGTTTACCAGCCTAGGAGGTTATTAGTTGGTGTATATGGAGGTGCACAGCATATTTACTGTTTTAAAAAAAAGGAAAGAAAACTTGATGGTTAACTTTGGAAATATTGTAATGTATATTGTTGATAATTGGAATGAAGATGTTAAATACATATATTTTTTATGATGTGAATAAAATAGTGATAGTTTTTGATACAAAATCTTTCTGTAATATGTCGGAATTTAATTGAAATAAGACATGCGCTTGTGGTCAAAGTCTGATTGAGTGGTGAAATGCAAGGGACCTCGTGCACATACAATACTACGTTGTGGGCAGTGTTTTGAAGAGGGCTGTTGCACATAGGTCCAAGAGAAAAAGATAGGTTTACAACCTCTAGTCTCTCTAAGTGTTATGGATCTCTTCACTGAAACAGTTGCAGGAGATTTAGACATGCATGTAAGTGTGGTGGCGTGTGTCCATGTCTAGTGCACTCCCTGTGTTTCATGTGATGTCTGGCTCACCTTTGGCTCCTCATGCTGTTGTATGTGTATGGATGTTGCTGGCCGTTGTGATATGGCTGTGGAATAGCTCATGTGTGTGAGTTGAAATGACATGTTTTGGGGATTGCGATGCCATGTCTGAAGTTTGACACTGGCACTCATGTGGAACTGTCATGTGTGTATCAGTCCATTCTACAGTGCCCTTATGCCTGTCTCCTATCTCTCCCTGTCTGCAGCGTCAACTGATGAAGAGGGCGGAGAGTGTGCTGTGGAGCACAGCGGCAGGGATCGCACCGCCAGCCGGAGATGCAAGGCCCGGCACCCCTCCCAGGTTGTCATCTCATCGGGGAGTGAGGAGTCCGGTGCCGCATCCCAGGCCGCAGCTGTCGAGGTTAGGTCCAAGAGGCGGAGGTCGGAGTTGGACTCCTCGGCAGCAGAAGGGGCAGCTGAGACCCCACAGAGTCCGATGGAGGAAGATGGCACAGAGTCATCCAGGTTGGTGGGGGGTTTGGTGGAGGAGGAGGCCGTGCAAGGGACAGACACGGGGTCTGGAGGTGGGGATTCCACTGGTGCTAGTGGTGCAGTGCAGGGGCAGGGACAGGAGGCAGCACAGGCCACGGCGGAGGTGCCTGTGTGTAATCATGTCCCTGATCCGGTGACTGCATCATCCCGCACCAGCAGGGATGCCTACGTCCAGACCCGTTTTCAGGGAGGGGATCCGCTTACAACAACTGGCCTTCCTCTCCCTGCGGATGTGGCTATCTGGGAACGGGTTGAACGTGTCCTGGGTGGGGTGGGGTGGTGTTGCGTCAACGGGCCATGCAAGCTGACCTGCAGTCTTTTGATGAGGAGACTGCACGTCTTCTCGGATGGCTCGTTGACTGCGTTGACCTACTGGGACAGCTCACCAGGGCCGGATTCCTCAGTTTTCTGGACCTTGTTCTGACCCCCTCCTCAACTGAACCCCCTATGCCCCAGTCGTCCTCCATGCCATCTTCCCACCCAAGTATCACCTGGGTACCCTGTGGAGCTGCCTCTGACCCTGCAGCCAGGCTGGTGGAGGACACATCCCTGCCACAGTTGGGAGTCGGACGTCCAGCAGGGGTGGCCACCTCAACAACTGCACCCCAGCCGGAGGAGGATAAGCAGGCAGCAAGAGCCAGGGCACAGGCAGAGGCACAGCAGCAGCAGCAACAAGGTGGGAGCCATCATGGCTCGGGCCCTTCGACATCGGAGGGGCAGGCATCGGCCAGAGGGCAGGAGGACCCAGGACTGGAAGTGTCTTCCGTGTGGCAGCGGTTAGGCCATGCTATAGATGCAGAGCGGCAGCGGGCAGAAGAGGCACGGCTCACGATGGTCAGGGCGGAGAACTCCATGCGGAGGGCCCTGAGGCGGGCCGGGTGCTTCGAGGCAATTCGCAGGGAGTTGGAGGAGAACATGTCATCGTCCCTGCGAACCCTCGGGGCCATGGAAGAGGACCGCCTCCAGGACCTTGAGCAGGAGTTCGATGATGCCCTGGCCCGGGACATCCAAAAGTGAGCTGTCGGACTAACCCGCTGCCCTTGTAAATAGTTTTTAGAGTTAGGTTTCCTTTATGTTTTCCTTTTATTTGTGGTCAATGGACAATGCCACCCAAATTTGTATATAGTTATATTTTTAGGTAGGTAGGTTTCATTTGTTTGTTTGGGATCATGGACCCTTCCTTGGACAATGGACTGTATATAGTTTCATAATGTGTGTGTGCATTATGGACATGGAGCAATGGATTTTTTTTTTTCCGGACCAAATTTGGGTGGCATTGTCCATTGACCACAAATAAAAGGAAAACGAAAAGGAAACCTAACTCTAAAAACTATTTACAAGGGCAGCGGGTTAGTCCGACGGCTCACTTTTGGATGTCCCAGGCCAGGGCATCATCGAACTCCTGCTCGATGTCGACATGTTCTCCTCAAACTCCCTGCGAATTGCCTCGAGTCATGTGGCCCACCTCAGGGCCCTCTGCATGGAGTTCTCCGCCCTGACCATCGCGAGCCGTGCCTCTTCTGCCCGCTGCCGCTCCGCATCTATAGCATGGCCTAACTGCTGCCACATGGAAGACACTTCCAATCCTGGGTCCTCCTGCCCTCTGGCCGATGCCTGCCCCTCTGATGTTGATGGCCCCGAGCCATCATTGCTCCCACCTAGAGCCTGCTCATGCTGCTGCTGTCCATGTGCCATGTCTGATGGTGCCTGCAAATCCTCCATCAGCTGGTCTCCAGTTGTGGTGTCCACCCCTGCTGGGACGCCGACTCCCGACTGTGGCAGGGATGTGAGCTCCACCAAGCTGGCTGTGTTGGTCGGGCCAGGTCCATAGGGGGCAATGGTGGAATCTAGGCCGGAAGACAGTGCGGAGAATGACTGGCGCATAGTCTCCACAGAGGAGGAGAGGTCCACCAGAGTGCGCGACACATGTAGGGACCCACCAACCAGGACGGAGCCCATACGTTCGTGGGACCCCTCATCCGCAGGTAGTGGAGTGGCAGATAACATGGCACTCTTCCCTACCTGCGGACGGGCCTGGAACAGGGCCTCCCTGCTGGTGCATGGTGGTGCAGTCACAGGGTCAGGGACAGCGACATGCACAGGCCCCTCCGCGCTGACCTGTGCTGCCTCCTGACCCTGGCATGCACCACTTGCACCAGGCCCCATGTGCGGCTCAGTAGCGGGCTCCTCCTCCTCTGTGGAGACCACCTACCTGGATGTCTCCCCACCGTCTTCCGCCATTAGAAGCCCCTGTGGGGGCTCACCCTGCCCTTCCGCCACAGCCGTTGTGGCAGACGCAGCACCAGCCCCCTCGGTCCCGGATGATGGTAATTCCTGGGAGGGTGGCTGGGCCTTGCGTCGCCGCCCAGTGGAGGCATCCCAGCCGCTTGGCTCCACAGCGCCGTCTCCACCCTCTTCTTCACTTGACGCTGCGTAGAGGGAGACATAGAACACAAGCATCAGGGTACAGTACAAAAAACCCTAGACAGGAAGCAATAACACATGAGTGGCACTGTCAAATGTCACTTCCATCCTGTCATTCCACAACACATGGGTGAATGCACACAACACACATGCAGAAACAGTCCTGGTGCCTGCAATCAACATCAACATCCATGTAGAAGGGCCGCTGTAAACCAAGATGTTGCCTTCAAAGTCACATGCAGCATTGGCGTTTCAAAGTCACACACACTCTTCTCTGGCACACACACGTGCACCATACAAGTACATGACATCAGCACCCATTCCTCACCCCCCCTTCATGTCCAGGAACAGAGACAGCCATGCTTTCATGTGTGCATTCCGCATAAAGCTCCCCATGTTGCTTTAAAACACATGCACCAACCATGTGGTTCACACATAACTGGTCTCACAAGCATGACCATGATGATCCTGCACACACACATCCATACATGGCCTATGTCACACATACAGGCAAGCATCGGACTAGCAGCACACTGCAACATGCCCTGTCTCACACAGCAATGCTTGGCCACTTACCGCTCAACTCCGGACGGGTCTGCTTCCGAAGGATCTGGGCATGGAGCGCTGGGCCTACGCGTTCCAGGACCCTCATCTGGATGTTACTCATGCGTGCCCGGCCCCCCTCCGCGAGGCGCCGGGCCTTGTGGAGTGTCCTGGACCTGAAGTCCTCCCAGCGCTTCTTGACGTGCTTGATGTCGCGGGGTTGCCACCTCCTCCGCGTTGATGGCAACCACTACGTCGTTCCAGATCCTCTCCCGTCCTTCCTTGTTGGCACGTGATGTTCCGAAGAGGGCATCATAATGCCCCAGGACATGCTCCACCAGGACACCAACTTCGGTGGCAGTGAAGATGGTGGCCCTCTGCCTTTCTGGCTGGGGGTTTCCAGTGGTGCCAGATGGAGATGTGCCCGACATGGCAACCCCAGAGGCAGGAGTGGGTGGGCAACTGGGTCCTGGGGCTGGGTTGTGGAGCGATGGTATCCCAGTCGGGAGTCTTCTGTTCCAGCAGGGGTGGACACAGCAACTGGACCCCTGCAGATGGCTGATGTGCAGGCCCCAAATAGCAGGGCACGTGGGCAGCAGACAGTCAGGCAGCAGCAGATGGCAGGTGGGAGCGTGCTCGGGGCTCTGGGGGGCAGGAAAATGGCCTTCAGGGCAGGAGCGTGGTCTTACATGTGTGTACGCGTGGCCAGCTTGATACGGAGTGATTTGGCACGTGAAAAATGTGCACGTCAGCGTGTAATTCGAGGAAAGGCCCTTAGCGCGTAAGCGGGTCACCACACGTACGCGATTTCATTGGACCAAAGGCCCTTAGCGCGTAAGCGCGTCTGTGATGTATCATGCACGGGCGTTGCCCTTTCATGTGTCAAACTTCACGCGAACCCCAGGAATGCACGTACCCCACTCGCACAGGGCCCTTTCGCGTGTGAAACTTCACGCGAACCCCAGGAATACACGTACCCTACTCGCACAGGGCCCTTTCACGTGTAAAACTTCACGCGAACCCCAGGAATAAACGTACCCCACCCGCACAGGGCCCTTTCGAGTGTAAAACTTCACGCAAACCCCAGGAATACACGTACCCCGCTCGCACAGGCCCTTTCGCGTGTGAACCTTCCTGCGCACCACTGAAATACACGTACCCGGATCCAATCGCGTGTGTGTCTTCCCACGAACCCCATAATACACGTACCCTGCTGAAATCGCGTGTGAAACTTCCCGCGAACCTCAGTTATACAAGTACCCCACTCGCACAGGCCCTTTCGCTTGTGAAACTTCCTGCGCACCCCCAAAATACACGTACCCGGATCCAATCGCGTGTGTGACTTCCCACGAACCCCCGTAATACACATACCCTGCTGAAATCCCTTGTAAAACTTCCCACGAACCCCAGTTATACACGTACCCCACTCGCACAGGCCCTTTTGCATGTGAAACTTCCCGGGAACCCCGTAATACACGTACCCTGCTCCAATCGCGTGTGAAACTTCATGCGAACCCCTGTTATACACGTACCCCACTCGCACAGGCCCTTTCGCGTATGAAACTTCATGCGAACCCCAGTAATAAACATTCCCCGCTTGGCTTTGCTGTTTGGCAGCCCTGTAAACTGGTCCAGGGTTAGCGCAGCCCTTTGCGCTGGATTGGGTTTTTTGATGGCTTTTCCTTGCACAAGGGCTTTCTTGGGGGCGTAACTGGCGCTGCTGCAGGGTCGCTGCGCCACTTTGCGCCACGGCTGGTTTTGGAGGCTAAAATCCATGAATACGCTGTGCGCGGAAATCGATTTTAGCGCACGCGGCTGGCGCAGACATTCGCACGCGCACACTGTGCGCCAGCCGCGTGCGCCACTTTTGTGCGAAATTCTATGAATTACCCTGTACACATTGCCTAGAGATTAAAGAAGACTCAGATCATTGTTTTTTTGTATTCTGAGAATTACACCTTGCAAGAAGCAAGGGCATTTTCGGGGACACAATTGTGCATCTTCTTTGCAACCAAACCATTAAAAATGGGAAACAGAATAATATGTCTAAAATTGTAACCTGGCTAGTTTTCTTTTTTAAAAGACAATGCTCACTTCTATGATTACTTTCACTATATATTGTAGACATACACATGCCACACTTGTCTTACTGAGCAAAGCATATTATAAAAAAAAACTATACTAACCATGTACATTATTGCTCATTGTACTCTTTCAGAAATGTTCTTCTGAGAAAGAGGAAGGGATCAAATAGCACCATTGAGGGTCCCTGTCTGTTTTTCTTTTTTTTAACAAATCAAAAAAAGAATGTGGGCCTCCATGATAAACGGGTAGTTTGCATAAAATTGTAAAATGTCATGCACGTTGTGCATGCTGGGATGTAGTACTCATTTAAATTTTCACAACACTTGACCGAACATTAAAGTGTGCACTATCCATGAAAGACATACACCCATTCATGAAAACAGAAATCTGTCAAATATACCACTCTGTTAGTTACAAGGGGCAGTAATACAATCGCAGTGATCATTTTTTCCCCTAACACACTTTGTAAAACGGTGCCTGGTTTAAATGTATCCGATGCATATATTGTGTCCTGCTCCTATATTTTTGCAGGGAAATTAATTTGCAAAAAAATGCATTCCTTAGTGATGCAAAATATTTTTAATAGAGATGTAGAGGGAAAGGCACTGGCTTTCACTGCCTCATAACCACTCGCCTATGCATCTTCTATCTGTAAGACTCCTGATGTCAGTGTCTCTTAATTATTACGTTCACCAATCAATTCTGATATCGTGGAAGGCAGGTATTTGCATTTTGAGCGCTTCTCCCCTAACGCATACTTTACATGCACCTTTCCCGAAGAATGTCTTGTCAGCTGCTGTGCTCTCACAATGACCTTTCCGAGAAAAGACAAAAACAGTGTGTCCCTGCCTTTATAAATTAATTCTGACTCATGTGGCACCAGTATATTACAGTTGTCTGAAACTTTAATTTGCCATTTTGCAGCAGAATACATCTTTATACGAACTGCACAAAGCAAGAGCAAATGTCAGACTTTAAATGTGTAATTACTTCCCCTTGGCTCGACACCGACTGTGCTTTACCATTGGAGAAGGTATCAGCAGAGTGCTTATCTGCACCCTAGGATACAGTGGGAAAAGCCGCTGTAAAGTGGCATTTACTGTTCTCTTCGGCAGCCGTAATCCAAGCATTGAAATGTTACTAAGATTGCTTCTCCTGACCCTTTTTAACAAGATTACAGTTTTTAGCATTTCAAGTGCCCTTATCAACCAGACACAGAAATGCTTTAGGGAAGGTTTGAGGAACACGCTGTAAGGTGCTCGGAAAAAAGTCAATCAGTTTCGTGTGCCCAGAATTTCTTATCTCACATCTGTTGCTCTTCACAACTCTGTGTGATCGCACTGGCTGCTAGAAGAATTTATGCTATATATATATATATATAGATAGATATTTATATATATATATATATATATATATTGATATTTATTATAGTGCGGCGGTCGTCACCCTATAGTTGAGTAACGAGATACAGAGGAAACCCAAAAAATGAGATGCTAATAACTTTTGACTCACATGATAGATATGTCTGAAATTGTGCAAACAGACAGCCTGATTCATGGAATTATTTGTGTAAAAAACGCAGATTTGCACGCCTTTCTGCCCGAAAATCCCAGTTTGAATTATGGGGATTTTCGGGCAGAAAGGCGCGCAAATCTGTGTTTTTCACACGAATAATTGCATGAATCAGGCACAAAATGTTTGTCACCGCTGCCCATCCCCAAACCCCCTTAGAATGGACATTTTGAGAAAGATCTGTTAAATAATAAAAAAGGTTTTTAAGAAAGTAAAAAAAAAATGCTGCCTCGGCCTAGTCCCCATTCATTTTCCTATAGAGAAAAGTCAACATTTTGCTCCAGCGCATAGCCAAAACTGCTGGATGGAATTGGACGAGGTACTAAACAGCTTGGGTGCACAGTGATGACTCGATTTCCAGGGGGCGGTGTGGGATTATTTCGTCCAGTAGTTTTCAAAATATTTGATGGAGAAGGGGTGCTCCCTTCTCCCAAAATTATAGTTATATCTCCCATGGTGCTTTGCAGTAGAGAGGCTGAGAGGCTGTTCAGAAATGAAAAATCAGTCATTTATTCTCCAAATTGTATTGTTAATAACATTTCACTTGCCTGATAAATTTGGATGACATTTTCTAAACAAAGAGTTTGTCAAGGCCCCACCAAACTGCACATTTTAGGAACAAATCATTGAAAAGTGCAAAGTGATTAAGAAAACAAAACATCACTGATTTCACAGTTTTATGCTCATTCATCTTCCCATAGTGGAAAAAGTGCAGTTTTTATGAACAGCTGTCGCACGAAACACGTTTGGCAGATTTGGACCAAACATTAAACATCTTGGCCACAAAGCATTGACTTAAATTATTTGACTGGTTTGGGTATATCCATTCAGTAGTTTTAAAAAATATTGACAAAGAAGGTGGGGGGGCACATGCTCTTTACAACCTTGTTCTCGATGTTGGTGCTTTGCAGCAGAAGGGCTGATCAAAGCTAATAACCTTTGAGTTGCTGAATGCATTTGGAGGAATTTTCAAAACACATAGTTTGTTTAGAGCCCCACTAAACTTGACATTTTCTGGAACAATTCATTTGAAAATGAAAACGTCATCAAGAAAACACAAAAACGCTGTCTTCAGCCTACTCGCATTCGTTTCCCCATAGAGAAAAAGGGAAGTTTCTGAACAGGCACAGTGTGAAAATCGCTTGTAAGATTTGGACCAAATAAGAAACAATTTGAGCACAAAGTGTTGAATTATATTTCCTGAGTGGTTTGGGGTAAATCCATCCGGTAGTTTTGAAAATATTTGAAAGAGAACAGGGTGCCTCCTGCTCCTTAAAACCTTCTTATCTGTCTTGGTGCTATGCACGCAGAGAGGCTAAGAGAGGCTAATAACTTTTCTGGGAGGGGTCTCAGGTTATTCCATCCAGCAGTTGTTAAAAGATTTGACAGAGAAGTGGGTATCGCAAAATGCTAGCTATGTTTATGTCCCATGATCCATCAGCAACGCTTTTCAGAAATGAAAATGCCGCCATTTTTTTTGCTCGATGTGAGAGAAAACCATGGTTATCACGGGTATAAGTGGGGTTAGCTGAAAACAAAATTTGGAGAAATGCCATTTGGAGGAGGAAAAAGGATGAAATGGCATCAGACTAGAGCGGGGAGGTCGAAAGATGACACTATGTGAAATTGTGGAGATGGGGGTTGGGGGATCTTGGGACCAAGTTCAGAGCTCAAACGTTTGCGCATAACCCAGGTATCCGAAGAGCTAACCGCAGTTATGCTAGAAAACTAGATTGGGTGTTGAGGGAAATGGGAGAGGGCTAGGTGGGGAAAAAGAAATTAAGGTAAATGGGAGGAGAGGGAAGAGCATGGCACGAGGAGGGGGGCACTTGGTGAGTGTTTGGGAAGACAGGGCAGAGTTGCATTTTCACACTTTTGACAGTTATTTGTGTGCGTTTACAGATAACTGTGGTTATCTATAGTACATTGATAACTACGGATATGACAACAAAAAAGGGACCATTACAGCTACTTTGAGGTGCATGGTAATGGGTGTGGCCGAAGGCTATGGCTAAGGCTGTGGCTACTGGGTTACTTTAAGAAACCGTATGGTCCAATATACAAAGTGAAAATGGCTGAAGACCATTGCTAGTACACCCCAACAAACGTAGAGGGCAACATGTCAAGGGGCCACAGAGAAATGACATGGCTAGTGTCCCCAAGTGAAATCTAGTGGTGTGGTCAAGGATGAAGGCTTTGCCAAAAGTCATGGCCAAAGGCCATGGCTAGTGGGCCTCTTTAGGAAACCTATTGGAGCAATATGTAGAGTGGCCATGGCCTAAGGCCATGTCCAGTGGAACCAGAAGAAAGATATTGGGGCAACACGTAAAGTGGCCACGGCTGAAGGCCGGGGCCAATGGTCTTGGGCAAAGACCATGGCTAGAGAGCGTGAAATAAAACTAGTGTTTTAATAGACACTTTGGGACCATATGAGTTCTAGCGTTTAGCATTGTAATATGTCTTTGATTATAACGTGTTTTTAGAGATTGCTTTTAGACAGTTTTTAGAATGTGTCATTGAAATCTGTTTTAAATTGCTCCTCTTGGTGCATTAGATTTCCCCCACTCGATTCCACTCGATTTGAAGCTCACTTACCTGCTCATGGCAAACACACAATAATAAACTACAACTCTCTAGAGTTTAGTAGTTTCAGCAAACTAGTTCACCTCCTTCAGAGACACGTCAGGGGCAAGCCGGTCTGTACTGGCTATACATAGATTGCTCTTGCATCGCCGCATATTGCATTAGACACTTTGAGACCATTTTAGTTCTAGTTTTAGCACTGTAATATTTGTGTGATTATAATGTGTTTTAGAGACTGCTTTTAGACAGCTTTTATATAGTATTATTGAAATTGAAATCTGTTTTGAATTGTCCCCACTTGATCTTCTGAAATTCCGACTAGATTTTAAGGTCATTTACCTGCTCATGGAAAACATGTGACAATAAACTTTTTTTCAGTAACTGGTTAACCACACTGATTAACTCCTTGCTGTGTTCCATTTCTCCTCTTTTTTTGTATATCGTCCATATGTTGGTGCTATTGTTGTGATCTACAAATCCATCGTCATGATCCGTGCTGACTCAACAGATTGATTGTAGAACGCCTGGTTCGCTTATTTCGATATTTTCCATGTACTCCTCTGTTACCCTAAATTAGCATCCAATTGTGAAGGGCTGGACATTCTCTGAAGTGTTTGAAAGGGATTGCCTGTTCCGTAGCTCATCCTCCCTTTTATTGCTACTTACTCACCCGACTGAGTGTCTTTTATCTCTGGCCACAATCCTTCACCAAGAACTTTCCCTATCTCTAGCAGCCAAGAATGCTGCACTTGTGGTCATTGTAAACAAATAACTTAAAAAACATAGATAACCCAATTCTATTGAAGCTAATTTGGTGACTATATCAGCTGAAACTGATGAAATTGTAACATTATAAAACCTCACACTCCCCCCTGAAGATATTAAGGAAAATATGATCTGAACTAAATGTTTACCGGACCAAACGGCCCTCCACTTTTTGCTCATACCTTGGATAATGGTACCATGACACCCATTCCCTTCCTTCGCTATTAAAGAACATACAGAAGGAACAAAACGACTCTGGACCTCCTACCTGTCCTTATTCCCATTGGGGTATTAGTCAACCAGCAGACTCCCAAACTCTGGAAGGAAAATCTACATACAGATTTTGCTTTACATGTAAAAGGTATTAACAAGAACTACCCATTGGTTAGGATACAGGGCACTCAGGATATCCAAGCAGCTCTTTTAAATACAGGATCGCTAAACTCTCGTGCAATTGATGTTCATGATTTCATTTTAGAACATTACATCGACTTACTATGCCTCACTGGAACATTGCTTCAAGATTTCAGCTGTCCAATAATTGATTTAGCTGTACTGGATAATTACACTCTCTTTTTATAGACTCAAGCAACGGGTATGGTTGGGTAGTGGAAATCATAGCTACAGAGGAGTTACAACTATATGAAATCCCTATGCCTTATCTGGGGTGCGTGATTATCCATCATAAGTGTAAACTGGCCTACAATAGCTGTATAAATATTCCCCTTGTTACCGTCCGCCTGATAATGTACCTAATTTTAACTAAGAGCTCATTCAGATACTGCATCCAATAAACAAACAAGGCAGCACCACCTTTGTTCTATGAGACTTAAATCGATGGTGTGGAGACATCCTAGGCCCTGAAGCTATCCTTCTGGATCAGAGTTTAAATAATTCTGAACTTATTGTACTAAACCAGGATGGCACACATAACAAGGGCAAAATATCAGACTTGGGGCGGTCATTACAAGGTTGGCGGTAGGGGTTTAATAGGGCCCGTAGAGCTGCAGGCCCTGTTAAACCCCTACCACCGCATTGCGATATTTGCTCGCAGGACCCGGTAAGGATGCCTGGTTTTACCAGGCGGCCTTAGCAGGTACCGCAAGCAGACTAGCAAGCTAACAAAGGGCCCGTTATTAACGGGCCCTTTGTTAGCATGATCCCCTTTCAATTGAGCCCTATGGAGGCTCAAATCAGAATGGGGATGTGCTAGGTCCGGGTTCCCTGAATGGGGAAATACTGGGCCCTCCAAGGATGGAATGGCCCGGTATTTCCCCATTCAGGGATGCCGGACCCGGTACCCGGTAAGGGGGTAGCCATGCCCCTAATATCGGCATGGCTACCTCCAAACTTATAATGAACCCCTGGGTGATTAATCAGAATCTGGAAGTTAAGATCTCGGGAACTAGACCATGCATTTGGTCTGACCACTCCTTCGTTGAATTCCAAATCCAGCCTCACAACAGCTAAAAAAGCTGTCTAATCCTTTGGCTTAAAACCAACTCTGATTATCTCAAAGCCAACTGGAATGCCCAAAAGAAAGCCTACAAAACATTGGCTAATGAGCACAAGAATTTCCCGGATGAGCAAATAATTAGAGCTAAAAACTGGCTCAAACAACTTTTAAAAATGTTAAGGTCCAATCGCAAAACTTCCTGCTAATAACAGAAGACTGTACCAGGCTTCAAGGCACCTTTGCCGATATATTTTGTGCATGGGATAAGATTAATGCTCATGCTAAACCCAAAGCATCGCCAGTGAGTACCACTCAAAGTCCCTCTGGTCCAGAGACAGGAGCAGGTAGTGGAATATCAAGCCTTTTTTTTAGGGCTATAACCACCACTGAATTGATGGAAGCGCTAATAAATATGGATCCCACCTCTTGCCCTGGGGACATCCTACTGTCTAAATTAATCTTGGACAACAAAACGCTTTGTGCTCCATTTCGAACCCATTTTCTCTTTCCAACATAACATTTTCCCTCACAGCATTAAATAATTGACTGTCATTCCCCTCGTTAAGAAAGCTGGTTTAGTCCAGAAGACACTGCCAACCTCAGACTTATCACCAACTCTTTTTTCTTCTGAGATTTCTGGACACAATAGACACCATGCAGTTTCAATGCTTTTTGGACCTAATTTCTATCCTACACCCCAAGCAGTCCAGTTTCGGGGCTCACCACAGCACTGACAGTGCCTTATTGGACCTTCAAACCAACATGCTTGGACAACAATAGCAAGTGCAGACTATTGGTACTGCTGGATTTATCAGCAGCATTTTTATCTGCTAGACCATGACATCCTGCTTCTTAAATTAGAAAAGGTTGGTTGATGCTCTCCTCAAGCCATAGCTTGGGTCCACTACTTTTTATCACATAGGGTCCCGGCAGTACATTGGGGTGGCTCTTGTTCAGATCCTGTTACTATTTGCTGCAGAGTGCCTCAGGGAGCCTGTTTATCTCCAGCACTTTTTAACGTGAATATAAAGCCTTTGTGTGACCGGCTAACTTACATTGGCTCCCACTTTTCAAACTATGCAGATGTACTCAGCTAAAACTTAACATGAATGCTGATTATGACTCGGATTCCATCAAACATAACACTGTTTATGTAGAAGTGAAACAGTGGATGACTGCACACGAAATGGGGTTGTTGATTTGCAAAACAGAGCTTCTTCTCTTCCGTCTACCCACATGCTGGATCCAAACTAGACACTTGTTATGCAAATTTGTATAATTGACAGCTGTTCCATTACGAACCAGAGCAAGGTCCAAACTCTTGGTGCTTACTTGGATCCCTCCTTGAGCTAAGATACCCAATTCAGTAACCTAGTTAAAACCACAAAATACCATCTAAAGGTGCTCAGACAGCTCAAACCATTCATCTCTGATAAGAATTGTGAGACCTTGGGCAGAGCTATGATCCTCTCTTGACTCGACTACTGTAACACGGCCTTAGGGGGTGCAACTAAAGGAAATCTCATCAAACTTCAGAAAGTTCAGAATAATGCGATCCACATAATAAAAAGTGTGCCCTACAGTGAACTTGTTTCTAAACATGGAAAAATGATTCACTGGCGTCCAGTAAGCTCAAGGATACATTTTGAAACTCTCACCTTGCCACACAAGTTCATACACTGTATCTCCACTTCATACCTAAAAATAAATGTGTCAAACTATCAACCACACAGGCTGCTGCGATCAAGCAACAGTGGCCATGGCCAAAGCCTGTGGCCACCTAGTGGGCCCAAAATAAAGGTATTGGGGGAACATGTACAGTGGGCACGGCCGAAGACCAAAAACCACCATGGGTATTGACCCATGAAAAAACTATGGTATAACAAAACTCTTGAAATTCACTGACAAAACTTTTGTTAAAGTGTAGTTAAGTTGAGCAGGTTTAACGTAATAAAACCCTTGAAATTCAACATATGTTGCAAGACATGACCAGCTTAACAATCTGCGTTCCTGTTGATGTAACCCATGCTGCCATTTTATATGCCATTGTGACTCCCTTAACTTATAATGTATATCTGCTTATGGGCTTTGAAACAGGAACGTGCCGAGTTAAGCTGGTCATGACTTCCCACATCCACTGAATTTCAAGGGTTTTGTTGCATTAAATCTGCTCAACTTAACTATACTTGAACTAAAGTTTTGTCAGTGAAAGTATTTGCAAAAGAAAGTGCCTCTGCTATAGCCACAAATAGATGACATCTGAAAGCACACGGCGTCACAGAGGCAGCGTGTTCTCTGGAGTGAGGACAGAGGAGATGATGAGGTTGTCTGGAGAGTAGGGGAGCTGGCACTGATGAGGGGGGTACTTTGTGATGGCCTGGGGGAGGAGAATTGTCATCCTGCTCTCGCCTTCATGCAGTAACGAGGACAGACTCTGCTTAGCTTTAAAGTAAGGAAGGGGCCAGCCTCCTCATGCCATGTTGCCTGATAAATGAGGCAAATTTACAAGACCAATTAGAGGAATGGGAAGGCCCTTTTTTTGCACTGAGGCTAAGCAGGATTACTGCCTGGATGGGCACCGAATGAGCATCTGAATGATTTACTTTTTTTAAACCATGTTACTGTTAGTCCTTGAAGGTTTTGCACTCAGAAACAATGTTTTGCCTTTTGCCAAATTGCATTATGGTATTTGTAGTCTCCCAGTCAATAATACAAAATAAAAGAAAATAGAAATGGTGTGTTTACCATCCCCAGAGTAACTGAGACGAACTCTGCTTAGCTTCAAAGTGAGGAAGGGGGTCAGACCACTAAGGCCATGTTGCCTAATATATGGGCCTCCCCCCTTATAAGAACACTTTGAGAAACCTGGCCTAAGGGAGCTGGATCCTTCCTTGCTTTGAAACTAAGCAGGGTCATTCCCTGTTACTGCATTGATGCAGGTTGCTTGAGCGTGTCGTTGCAATATGCCACAAACACCAACCTAGTACAATGTAAGCCAGCAATAATGGTCAGAAAATGAAACCTTGACTTGTTTGTCGATAAAATCATCTACAGTAAAACTAAACATAATATTCAGAATTTCCATTTTCTCGGCGTAACACAGTGTCCGTTCAGATCAATGAATTTTCATAAAATGAAATGACATGTTCTTTTGTTCAGTTTAGGACTGGTGAACCTTATCATATTTGAGAGTATTACACCTCTCCTTTCATTCATTCCTTTCGAAATCCTCCCTTTCTTCCAAGGTCGAAAAACTATTGAACCTTATACTGTGTACGATGCGTGGCTTTGCTCAGCTCACAAGCAAAATTCAAAGGCGTGGAATTTCACTCTGAATGGGAGCGAATAGCCCTTCAGACCATAGTGGCATTTGAAATATTTTAGAAAAAGAAATTAATTGTTTGCTGCCATTCACCAATGCCGCGCAGAATTTCTAGAGATTTAATTTTCTTTATGAAAACAGTTACAGTTAGTTTACTTCCACATGCCTTATTTATAATGTCCCTCTGTAGAATTTTGCACTCTCCCAGCGACTCCCACAGCCAGCCCACACCACCTGTCCCACCGACTCCCACAACCAGCCCACACCACCTGTCAGCTCAGCCCATCTCCTGTTCACACGGTAAATCACGTAAACATTTTTCGCAAGGAGCGAGTCTCGAGCTCTGACAAAATTTGCTCGTACGAGAATGTCAGAGCAAGCCCTGTTGCAACCCCCTCCTGTCACACCACGGTCCTCTGAACCCATAACCCCAGTTCACTTTGAACGCATCTGTTTGCCAGACCCTAACCACGCACCACCTCATACTCACCTCGTAAGAGGGCTGCAAATCAAAGATTGGCCCCTGCGATAAGGCAACCGATAGCAATGACCCTAACACATGCCCACATAAAAATATAGGTCAGAATGCACCTATTATTCAACAACAACCCCCTCTGATGCACTGTTTTGCTTACAGTCAGTAGATCTTGCATTCCAAGTATCTTATCTTGCCTAGGTCTCATTTCTTTTGTGGGACTCGTACTTATTCAGCTATTTGGACAAGTGTTTGGTAAGGCAACTGCAGAACCCCAAAGTTGTTTTCATGCTGTTATCCATCTGACCCTCTCCCTATCAGTGAAGGACCCACAAGAGCTCGACAAAAATGGGAAGAGTGAATGGCATCCAACAAAAGGCACTTCTTTCTAAAAAATATTGACAAAGAGGATACATTTCAAAAGACAATTTGGACACTTTATTTGGACACTTTATATAAACATTGTTTAACAAATAAATAGCTGCTAATCATTTGAACCAGGAAGTGAACTGTTTCACGAGGTCTGCTTTCGGTGGACAGGGCACGTTTGCAATGTTTTGTGGCAATGTATGTGTCCTCAGAACAAAATCATGTGCGATTCCATGAGTATGTATGTGCAACATAGTCAAAATTAGATCTTTCACAAAATAGAATTCCATTTCCTGGTATATTGGCTTGACCACCCATTGTTTGCTTCTTTTCATAAAGGCCATTGTGTAACGAAGCATCCCAAAGTTTCCTGCAGTCCTCGATTGTTCACGCCTCACGTTCTCGTTATGCGCTAAGATCGCTGGTAATGTCCTATATTGCATCCCGTCTATGCCCAAATACAATCTCTTGGGCCTGAACTTTAGGCACATATTGTGGAACACCTCCGAATCTCCTGTGGGACAGAATTCTGTGAGTACCTTCAGATCTCTTGATAGAGTTTTATCAAAATATCCTCCCTCTGCATCAAGACCAACGACAAAACCATATCCTCTATGGGGCTTAACCGACTTAATAGACTCAGAGCTAGAAACAGTCCTAACCATCAAGTGCTTAGACCCACCAAAACTAAAGATACCGGTACCAAAACAGCATCCGCGACTACTATTAGACCGCTCCAAGACCTTCCTACAAAACAAATAAAGCCACTTATAGGAATCAAAAACATGACAGAGCTTCCCAATCTACCAATCACACCTCCCCCTGGGCCTACCCACTTGATCAGAGGTGCACTCATCAATGCTCGATCTCTCATTGCAAATGCCATAGAAATCCATGACCTCTTTGTGGATCAACAACTCGACATACTAGCAGTCACTGAAACCTGGTTACATCCTGGTGCAGGCCTCCCCTTAACCATTGCCACCCCCCCAGGGTACACTCTTCTCAGGATAGTTATAACCCAAACGAGGGAACTAAGAGTGCAGTAAGCAGGGTGAAGCCCTAACAGGTTAGTATTGTAACACAACAAAGGAGGGCAACACACAATTGTGTATAATTTAAAAAATAGGCGGTAGGAAAACCCATTAGGTATAGAACAACAGCACTATGCAGATGTGGCCAAAGAGATACAAAGTTAATTAGAAAGACAGTAGGACAGAAAATAAATCACTGTCTCACCCTGCCCTAACCCTAAAGATTTCAGGGAACCTTTCCCTAGGAAGTGCTGGTGTGCCGCTTACAAAAAGGGGGGCAGTAAAAGAGGTCAAAGAAAATCCATTTTTGAATAACAGAAACAACATGAAGGTTGTTAAACTCTTGTATATCTTTGGTCACTGTAAGCAGAGAGGAGAAAAGTGTAAAAGTAAAGTTTACACCTTGGACTGAACATACATATACAAAGTAACAGATCTGAGCTGTCTATTGTGGGTACATCACACTTTTACTATCCCATAGAGAGGTCAAAAACTTCCCAAGGTGGCTCTACAAATAAAAACCAAACTGAGAATGGGCTTAATGTGATGTCATTAAACTGCTGAGGCACTCATTTATGAATACAGCAGATACCCCTATTGAGGATAAGCCAGTTTTCAGATGAAATCAAGTGAAGACAAACATGTAGGCTACGTGATCTCTTCAGATGAAATATTTTTGTAAAAGAAGAGTACGTAAGGATACGCTAAAAAGCATGTAAAGGTTGTTCATGGTCACGGTAGAATGTATTGTGGTTCTCCGCCACATAACAACCGCTGTTTACCGGTTTCAGTGGTGTATTTTGGGTGTAACCACTTTCTTCAGGTCAGTCTTCTAAAAACAAAGGGGAAGAAGTCTATAGTGGTGTACAGTGTTCTATCACCATATTTCTGCCAACAGAGTTTTGTATACTTTACCTCAATTTTTTAGTGTCAATGCAGAAAGGTTCCTGGAGAAAACCTAAGGGAAAACAAAGCAAACAAAGCCTAAGTAACTCCCAAATACTGCCATTCGCACTAAATGCTAGGAGACTGCAGGTAAAATCACTGCGTCGCCTTTCATAGATCCAAAGGAATCCTTAAGTCGTCAAATATGCACAATAGAGATACATGTAAATACAAGATTACCAACAGCCTTAGGCTACAGCCTTAGGCTGTAGACTTAACTAATAGGTTTGTCTTATGAATATAGCCGTGAGCAGGGAATGCAAACAATATTATCCAATAATATAGGATATTGATATTCTACTATTTTGCCACAAAAAGTAACCATAGACCATTTTTGCCACACTGTCTGTTGGTAATCTTGTATTTACATGTATCTCTATTGTGCATATTTGATGACTTAAGGATTCCCTTGGGTCTATGAAAGGCGACGCAGTGATTTTACCTGCAGTCTCCTAGCATTTAGTGATGTTGTTCTATACCTAATGGGTTTTCCTACTGCCTAATTTTTAAATGATACACAGTTGTGTGTTACACTCTTCTCAGAACAGACAGGAATAACATCCAAGGAGGCGGAGTTGCACTAATAGCTAGAACTACACTGCAACTCAGAACCTGCCCACTGGAACAAGTACTGGGCTATGAACTCCTACTAGCCAAATTGTACCCTAACCCCCAACCCTAAAACCACCACTAACTTATTAGTAGCCTATAGATCACCCAATAAAACCAGCCACCCCAACCTAGATATCCCCCTACTGCTTACGCCCTTCATCAAGCCAAAGACTAAATGCATCATCCTATGGGATATCAACCTAGGCTACAGCGACCGCCTTGACACAGACGCTGCCATCTTTCACACGGCCAGGGCAGATATGAACTTTACCCAGCTGGTTAATGAACCCACTCACTCCAAAGGCAGAATGCTGGACAGGATCCTATCCCTCAACTTTCCAGTCACCATAGACTCCATCCTACCAGTAGAATGGTCAGAACACTTTACCATCTCCTTCACCCTGGAACACAAAAGCTTGGACCCCACCAGCCCCAAGGCACCTGACACCTTTAAATCTAGAAACATTAAAAAAACTCACAGTAGAAAACCTCTCTCCCATTCTACATCTGGCCCTTGCCAATGTCACCCTCAATACAAACAAACCTGACTACCTAGCAAACTGTTATCAACAAAGTCTCACTCACACCATTGCCTCACTCGCCCCTGTCACCACCAAAACTCGGAAACCTGACAAACGCTCCTGCTTCTGGTTTGATGAAGAACTAGTCTCCCTCAGATGCACCAAAAGAGCACTCAAGCATCTACATAGGAAAACTAACACCAGCAAATAAGCAAAGGCCTTCCAAACAGCCAATAAAAAGTACAAATTGGCCATAATGTCTCATAAAGCCAACTCCCTTAATACGCGCATAACCAATGCCAACTCTGACAGTAAAGAACCGTTCTCCATCCTTAGAGAGCTTGAGAACCCATGCCAACTGGCAGCACCCTATAATTCTAGCAAAACTGGTGTACCACAATACAAGATGCATTAGCCTCTAAAATTATGCTACTACAAAAGAAAATCGACAGCAAAAAATACTATCCTTGCCGAAAAAAAGCTTCCTAACTTAGCCTCCAACCCGCCCACTACTTCCACCTGCACCCCTTTCCATTTCACCCCAGTCACTAATAAAGAAGTACTAGACACCATGATGAAACTCAAAGCACCTAACTGCACAGAAGACCAATTCACCTCTCATCTTGTCAAACTGTGCGCCCATACCTTAGCACCAGTTGTCATGGAATTTGTTAATGCATCCTTTAACTCAAACACTTTTCCCGCTAGCATCAAAAAAGCTTGGGTTACACCCCTCCTTAAAAAACCATCCTTGGACCCCCCAATCCCTACCATTTACCGACCCATAACCACTGTCCCATTTATACTAAAAATCATTGACAAAATAGCCTACACCCAAATTCAAATTCACCTAGAACACCATCAATTACTAGGGGACAGAGAGTCAGGGTTCCGCCCAAACCGTAGTACAGAAACAGCCCTTTTCGACTTAAAGATACAAATGGATGCCACGAGAGAATCAGGTAAACTCTGCCTGCTAATGCTCCTTGACCTCTCCACGGCATTCGACCTGGTCGACCATGACAAACTCTGTGCCACCCTAAACAATAACTTCAACCTTTCCAACAACGCCACAGATTGGTTTAAATCATTCCTCGCAGACAGGACCTCAAGAGTTGCCATTGGGAAAGAATCAGCAGATCCCATACCAGTCCCAATAGGCGTCCCGCAAGGCTCTTGCCTATCCCCCACCCTGTACAACGCCTACACCAAGCTGCTTTTCGCAGCACTTGATGATATGGGTGTCATCTACACCAATTTTGCAGATGACACTGAGATCCACATCCCACTAACAGGTAACCATGAGCAAGACTCTCTACTCATCAACAAAATCTACTCAATAATCCAAAATTGGATGGCTAACAATAGCCTATGTCTCAATGATGACAAGACAGAGTTACTCATACTAGGATCATCTTCCACAATTGCTTCCCTTCAGCCTGTCTACTCATCGTTAACCATTGACGGAACCACAATCCCAGTACTTAAACAAGTTAAGACACTCGTGGTCTACCTTGACGCGACACTCACCATGTCTAAGCAAGTAAAGACCCTAGCCTCCTCTACCTCCTACACAGCCAAACTTATCTCTCTTAGTCGCACATTTCTGACACCAGAAAACTGCATCACACTAGCAAGAGCGCTCATACTATCAACACTTGATTATTGTAACATCCTTCTCCTAGGCACCTCCAACCTAACCCTACTCCAACTCATGCAGAATAAAGCCCTCCGAGCTGCACTAGGCATAAAAATATCAGAGCATATAGCCAACATCAGGAGACAAAATCACTGGCTTCCCATCAAAGCCAGAATACTCTTTAAAGCCCTTAGCATCACCCATAAATGCATCGCCAACAAAGCTCCCAAATACCTCCTCAACCCAGACCAGACTCCTTAGATCGAACAACAGTGAAAACCTCAAAATCCCACGATACAAAAGAGAAAAAGCAGGGGGCAGTAACTTCAAAGTATTCGCTCCGAAAGACTGGAACGCCATCCACATTAAGAATGAAACGTCCTTCCCACAATTTAAAAAATTGCTCAAAATGTGGTTATTCAACCAGTTCTAAGTCGATCCCAGTTACTTGTATCCCAGACCAACTCTGCATCTTCACTGTATATAAATGTACATAAGTGTATTTAATGTATAAATGTAACTAATTCTGTACTGTCCTACTGCGTTGATCACCACCAATAATGTGCTTGCTTTGTCTGTAAGCACACCGTGATACCTCAGGGTCTGGGCGTATAACAGATGTAATAAATAAATAAAATAAATAAATAAACATGATCTTCTCAAGAGCTTTGTGTGGAGGAGCAGATTAATCAATCACTTCTTCTTGCGTTCCTGTTCCTCCGACAAAGGTCCATGTGCACATTGGTGAAAATGTAGATTTTCTGTCCAAGAGTAAACGTTGGAACAGTGATGCATTAGTGGGAACCATTTTTAAGTAGAATTTCCACAGACCCACCACGAGTTTTAGAGCTCCACCAAAGATGGTTGCTGAAAGACTGGCACCACTGTAAAATATTTTCAGAACCGTTTCTTTTTCCAGCAGCCGAGTTTTTTTATTGATTGATTTGTCAACGTGCCATACATCAAATTGATGGTGAATATTTGGAAACTGCTCTCTCATGGTCTTGGCTGTTGAAACATGTCTCAGTGGCTATGAGTTCTATTTGCATTCCCCTCGATTTGAGATTTTGCAGGGATTTGATAAAACCATGTTTCTCCATGGCCACTGAGGATTTACATTCGGACAACTGCACGATCACCAAACTTTTTTTTAGTTTCTATGCACTGAAAGTGGTATGTGCAGTACTTTGCTGAAAAATCCAGGGCTGTCACACTGTCCATTGCCAGATAGCCTGAACCGTTTGTCAGAGAATGTCCGTTCAATTGACATTTGTTCAATTTTGCAAGCTTCACTAATAGCAGGGAAAACATGTTCACGTTGATATTTGTAATACTGCATTTTAGAAAGGAACTGGAGTCTCACAAATTGATAGAAACTGGACAACTTACTAAAAGTAGAGCCACTGAAAAGTAAAGCTGCTGCACACAGTAGATTTCCAGCTGGCACTTTCCCCGGCATCAGTTGAGCGGACCAGGAACATTTAGCATGGAGCACATCACAGGTGGCTTGTGTTCTCAGGTTAGTGCCTTGTGATACACGAGTCACATTCAACAATGGCTTCCCACATACTTCCCCCCTCACTGGATGGACACATTTCAGCATCAGTATAATCTCCATCAGGCAGTTGTCAAATACAATGTATTTGGGCTCCTTTATTAGACTATCGTCCTGCATGAATGTGGTTTGTGACTCAAATGTGGTCGACATATTAAACGAACAGGACAAACTGTAGTCGAGATCTTTGGCTAGTTCCTCGGTCTATTGTGTCGAGGCTTCAGTCTCTATTATTTCATCTTGTGTTATTTGAGCACAAAGTGGAGAAACCATCAATGTCAATTGTTTGTTTAGTGGCCCTTTTTTTGCGGGTGTAGATTGTGTAAAGTGGTCAGCAAGTGAATCAAAAAAATCTCCATTGTATTCAGTTCCATCTCCATCTTGTGGAGTTCTCACATTGTAGCAATGGTCCAACAACACTTTGCTGGCTTTGCCGGTCACAAGCAATTCATTTTCTGGCCATTGGGCATATGCATCTCGAGTCGGCTTATTGATTTGAACACGCTGAGCCTCAAATAATAGCTGCTCCATGGTGAAATCATTTTGGCAAGCAGCATCTCTGGTTTCATTATCTGTCTGTGTCTTCATAGTTTGTTTACTTCTGGGCCTCTAGGAGATGGGTTGTAAAAACATGTTCAATTTAATCCAATATACAGTATATAGCACTTCAGATTTAAAAAAAAAATGCATGTTATGAAGACACCAGCACAAAACACTTTTTGTAATGTAAATAGTTTTTTAGTTTCCCTTGTTTTCGTGATTTTCTTTGAAACCATGTTCTTTACCGACACAACTGCACCAGCAAGCAGGTCCACCACCTCGGATCCATGTGCCTCCTCTTCTATTTCCTGATCTTGTATACATCCCTTGAATAGATTATACATTAAAAAGTCAATCCTATTTGAAATCAAATTATTTCCTCACACACATGGCTTACATAGATACCCTCGGACACTGTGTACGTCATGTTGTCAATATAAACATTTTGAATTTCACCTGATTGATGGCTAGTGTACTAGATCAGAGATTACCATGCGAAACCCACTGATTGTAATGTTGCACTTAAGTATTTTGCAAAAGAAGCTCGTTTATGACAATGTCACTGTATAATAGTATCAGATGTAGGATACTATCTTTCATTGAAGGGAACTGTCAGTATGCATACCTCAGGCTCTGGATCAGCTCTAAAGGATGATGTAATTGTAGTCAAAGTACCAGCATCACCCTGTAACACAGTACTTGTTTTAGTATGGATAAAAAAAGTGAAATTGAGCACACACAATGGGATGCAGAAAATGATACATATCAATAAAAAAATAATGAAACATTATTTAAACAAAGGATAGGATACGTGAACTTTTTCAATTATCTATAACTCCATGCATAATACATTTCCGGAATTGAATAGCGATATAAAACTATCTGATATGTCCTCGAAGTTGTTGTTTACTACGGGAAAGAAATGGATGCAGAATCTTGCTCCTTCAATTTCAGTGCATTGTCATGAAGTTGTAAAGGGAAAATTAGATTTGAATTAGAAATGTGGGAAGATCCAACTTTGAACAATATGAATTTACAGCAAGTCTGTATGGCTCGCCGTTGGTATACTGGACGTATCAGTGATGTCGTCACTACCGATAGTCTGTGCTTGTTAACCTAAAAAACTTGACATGTAAAGCAACCAATTACGAAAAGATTATGCTTATTTGAAAAGGCCACTATATGATAAGTTTCTGTGTCCATAAATAGTTTTCTATGATGCTCCTAAAACCAGGGACAGATGTGTAGCAAAATGGTGTGTAGTTATAAAGCAATGCAATCTTGTCAATATGCTAAGTATTATAAGGAACATTTAAACCAAAAACACCAATCCATCCATGTAGTTGCCTGTTCAGTATCCCAAGGCCTACAGCTAATTCATGAACCGTGACTCACCTCAGGACGCGTGTGCATGAAAAGAGTCGGAATTGATTTGGAAGCAATTTCTGAGATGTTCTGAGTCGCTGCTTCTTTGTGTACTGCAATGAGTCGTACATATTCCTCGGGAATATATGCATTGTTGTACCTTTAGGTTTGTTATGGGTCTTAGAACGGCAACCATAAACCATATAAGCAGGCATTGTTGAAAACTCTGTATAAAAAAAAGGTTTATATGATAAGAAAAATATTTTGCATGAATGTGTGAGAATAATTGAATTATATCATACATTTTTGAATGCAATGTATGTTTTGGTCACAGAAGCAAAATCTGTGTAGCGTGGCCGACGGTATTCTAGGATAACTTTCATACACAATTGTAATATGTTATACTCGTCCCTTGAATGTACTATCATGCATGAAAAGGAATCATGCTTATAGACACGGTCCGCGAAGGATGCAATTCTATCCCAATTGACACTGATGACAATTGCTATATATCGAGAACAGAATAAATTAAACTCAAGTCAATGGTAATGGCAATGAGAATAATAAACATTACAATACAGGGTACATTTCTTTGAAAAAGATAGAAATTTAAAGATCATTAAGATATGATTAAGTGACCTGCCCTTACCTTGACCATCAAACCGTTAGATTCAGCAAGCAGGGTAGTTAGTAGCAGGAGAACAGGTAGCACAATCACAAATTGACTTTGAGTGCTTTGAGATATTCACAGGTAGCACGATGACGAGCTGACTTTCAGTGGTCACAGATTTTCTCAGGTAGCACGTTCACAAGTTGACTTGCAGTGCTCACAGATGTGCTCATGATAAATATCAAGGGGTTTATAAAGAATTAGAAAAGCGGGTGTGTATGTGAATGAGTGACGTGTATATGGCATGGTCTTATGTGGATAGTAGGGGCACGGCCTGCTTCCGGGGAGCCTGCCTGGAGACACTGGGTCTGGGAGGCCATGTGAACAATGGCCCCTGTGCGTAAGATACCTTTGAAGTGTACATGGCGTTTGGCATGTTGGCCGTTCCCACCCTGCCAGCCCCCTTGGGAGGGCACGGCCACAGGTGCTAACACTCATTGATTATGGAAGGCGGGATGGAGGGGCATGTGACGTGCAGACAAGGGCCGCAACAGTGCGGAAGGGAGAGCCACACTTATGTGGATTGCAGGGGCACAGCCTGCTTCAGCGGAGCGTGCCTGGAGACATTTGGTCTGAGGAGGGCATCTGAACAATGGTCCCTGCACGTAAGATACCTTTGAAGTGAACATGGTGCTTAGCACCTTGGCCGTTCCGACCACTGCAAGCCCCCTTTGGCAGCACACATCCACAGGTGCAAACTGCTGTTGATAATGGAGGGGGGATGGATGGGCATGAGGCAGGCAGACAAGGCCCGGAAAGGCACAGAAGGGAGAGACACACTTATGTGGATTGCAGGGGTGTGGCCTGCTTCAGGGGAGCCTGCCTGGAGACACTGGGGTTAGGGAGGTCATGTGAACATTGGCCCCTGCGCTTAAGATACCTTTGAAGTGTACATGGTGTTTGGCAACTTGGCCCTTCCCACCCCTGCAAGCCCCCTTTGGCAGCGCACATCCACTGGTGCGAACTGCCGTTGATAATGGAGGGGAGATGAATGGGCATGAGGCGTTCAGGAAAGGGCCGGAACAGCACGGAAGGGAGAGACACACTTATGTGGATTGCAGTTGCACGGTCTGCTTTAGGAGAGCCTGCCTGAAACACTGGGTCTGGGGAGGCCATGTGAACAATGGCCCCTGCGCGTAAGATACCTTTGAAGTGTACATGGTGTTTGGCACCTTGGCCGTTCCCACCCCTTCTAGCTCCTTGGGAGGGCACGGCCACATGTGCTAACAGTCATTGATTCAGGAGGGGGGATATAGGGGCATGAGGCATGCAGAAAAGGGCCGGAACACTGCTTAATGGAGACACACTTGATTCACTGAAAAATTGAAACAACCATTCATAAATGTTCAGTTCTATTCTATTTTGTTGCTGATGTTGATGGCACAAATGTACTACACATTATATACTTCGGGTTGCAGCACAGTGGGCCTCATCACGACTTCGGTGGTAACCCTTAAATCTGGCGGTAGTGCTATTACCACGGGATTTAAGTGTCTGCCGAATCAGGGGTTCGGCAGATTTCGCCCCAGCTCTGAGCTGGGGGGAAATCCGCCGAAAATTCCCTCTATTACCGCTGGCGGGAAATCTGCCGGCGGTATTAGCGTGAAGATTCCCCATTGAGCCCAATGGGGAATGGGGCATTCCTGAATGGGCTCAGTGGGGAATGGGGACTTACATTACCGCCAAACTCGTGATCCGGCGCTATTAGCGCCGGGGAGTTCAGCGGTAGGGCTAATACCGTCCGTGCTAATAGCGTTACCGTTACCGCCCAAGTCGTGATGAGGCCCAGTGTGGGAAAATCCCCTGCAGTGACCGCTGTCACTGACGAATGTGTCTCTAATGGCACCAACGACACAGGCGGGTATTACTCCTCGAACGCGGTGTCCAAGCCTCCCATCAAGCCACCATGTAAACGAACGATAGGCTACCAGCCTGTACCACCTGTGGAAGAGAAAGATAAAAACTGTTTTTAAATTGACAAGATAAGTGTATTAAACCTTAGTTGAAAATGCAATCTTGTATCCTATGGCATTGTTAACAGTACAAATGTTACTTTAAAGTGTGGACACATTACAATATTGAACGACTATGCATTTTATTACATTTGGGACACAAAGACACATTGTTTCATGGTTGCACATGAAATAAACATAAGATGACCACTATGATTTCCCCAAATCACGAGTGATCTATTGAATTGCAAAACTACATTCATTTGGCAGTGATAGATAAAAGTTACGACACTATAGGAGACAAACATGAAATGTTAGTGGCCTAAGTGACATCACATCTAGAGTACACTTACTCATTACTTGGATTGCGAGGGCAAACTGTTGTGCGAAGTTCGTGCATAAGCACCATTATAATCCTCAACACGGACCGTGTGAGGCAGGCTTCCCGGAAGTCATGCAGTTCGGTAACGCATTGCAGCCATGTCTCGCCTTCCGATATGTAGGTCAAGCACCCAGAGTTTTCTCGGCAGCAGCAGTTCTACTCCTCTGTGGCATTACTGTGCACCGATTGCAGGTACACCAGGAGGAGATGTCATCCATGCGACTAGGTCCAGGCTCATGATCTGGTGATTCATCCTCCCAACTGTTGTCCGAAGCTCCATCGTTTGTGCATCTTTCTCTTTCGAGTAATTCCACCTCGGAATACTCTGGCTCGTGCTGGTAGGGCTGTATTGTTGCCATTATGCAACAAAATGAAAAAAGATAGTAATGATAGTACTAGTATCTGTTCGCACGGACTACGAGTAACAAAGATAGCTGAACAGAGCAGAAACGAGGCACAGGATACACACAAAAAAAGACAGTGAAACGATTGGAAAGTAAATCTAATGTTTTCTGATGAGAAGCGGTCTGTTTATACTTATTTAGGAAAAAGGCGTCCTGCCTGTTAAGGGACCATGGAGCTAATAACGTGCCCGCTATTTGCCGGCCCGTTATTAGCTCCTTCCCCATTCCCATTAGGCCCTATGGGGGCTCAAATGGGAATGGGGAATGGTTTTGGAAATGGGGATTTACCGGGTCCGCATAAGTTGGAATGTCTGGGTAAGACCCATTGCAATCCATGTGTCAGCTCATAATAATGTCTGTAATCGGTGTATGATTTCTTTGTCTCTGGCATCCTTACGTTGTGGCATGTAATATCAATATACATGATGGGAAAATAATCTCTGCAGCATTTAGTAGAAGCTCATGTTTGCTTACAGAATAGCATATTGGGCAGTTATTGGGCTGCTTTTGAATCACTTCTGTTAAAGCGCGCTTGCTATATTTCGGATGAAAGCAGCTGTGTGTAGTTCAAGGAATAGGACTTTGTGGATTTGCAGTATCGATAGATCTGATAGCAGAAGCACGCATTTTAACTGGAAGTCTGAGAGATTCAAACTGAATGAAGTTGCCTCATTTTCAAAGTGTTCGGAGAGCAAACATTATTCAAGAAGCAGCACAAAAAGTGCTATTCTTTGATGTCTTTCTGACTGGCATTCCCGCTCTTTCTGCAAAAAACAAATAGTTTTACACCATCATGCCATTTTCATTCTATATTAAAAGCAATACGTTCCCACGTACTCTGCCTATATTTAGCACCTGCTAAAACAGGAGGATTTTTTCAGAATGCATTATAATTGCTCTTTTAATTATAAGTGTTCGAACGTGCACGAGGCGTTTACACTTTGCACACTAAAGACAAGTGTTAATCTCTGCTCACCAAATTTAACACATTACTTTGTTTCAGTGAAACATTACGAAATTGTGTGAAGGTGCCAAAAAAAGAAAAAATAGGAGTTCCAAACAAGGCAATTTAGAAGCAATGGAACATTGGCAATGGCAATTATTGAAAAAGTATATTGGCAATGAAAATGGATAGCTTTTCTTGATCTTAGGGGATTCTATGAAAAAAACAGCACCAACTGCATTTACAATGCCAGCCATATTGTTTCTGTGCATCATTGTATTAGGGAGAGTTCTCCAGAATGGCTAATTTCCCTTACCTTTTGAGTCCCTCAGCAGCTTTTCTGGATGTCTAGGGTTTGATTTTTTTACCTGGTAAGAGTGTGAGCCTTTTTTCCCACTCATTCATGTATTTTGCTGTGTGTTTGACTTTTTGTGTTAATGGATATCGAGTCTCACCAACTCCATAGGCATCATCTTGTTATTGTGTGTCACACGTACCTTTAGAGCACTGACAAAGGGTTGTCTTTTTACAGACTTCACACTTTAAACTCCATTTTCTGGGACTGACTACTGTCTGTATGTAAAGATAAAGAAGGAAACCAGGTAGACACTGTATGGGCACCTGCTAATATTGTCTGTTCTATCTGATCTGGGATGAATTAAGTTTTAGATATAGGGAAATAGAACTTAAAAGGACAGGTCAGTGAAAAAATATTTTAACAATCAGTATTTTAATTATTCAAAACATTCATAAAACAAGTATTAAATCAAATGTAATCAAAATACATTTTTCAGACAAATAGCCATTCACAGGGTAACCTTCAAAATGGAGCATAGAAAAAGGACAAGAGATTTGTACATTTGCATTTGTATAGTCCACAGACGGCCGCGGACAAGACTGACACTTGAGAGAGGAGTAGCAGGGGAGACATAGGATCTACTCAGTCTGCACCATGAAGATTTTTGAGGTAAGCAGACCGCGACCGCAACTCCATCCTACCCCCAGGAACATACACATCTCGCTGTGTATGCCTTACTACCTGTAGGCTGGCTCCCCGGTATAAAGGACATCTATATTCCATGTTTTTTTCCTATTACAGGGGGAGCTACAACCGTTTGGCCTCTATTAAGAAGTCCTGCACTGCGATCCCTCTACCTCAACCTTTTTGGCAATACCAAGACATCGCCGCAGTTAATGGTCCTTTGGCCCGGGTGGGACACACATGCTTATATGCAATGATTTTTTTACTAGCATATTGAGTCTTAACTGGGAGGTGGTGACAATGTCGATTTATTGGGATTGCACTGTTAAGCACCAATAAGGGCAGTGGATACAGCTACCATTATTTTACCAGCCCTGGTAACCCCAGGTGTATTCCATTTGTAGACGACTGTAGTACTACACAGTACCGACACAGATTAAGTTTGAAGACTTACTACTTCACAATAGAACATCGACCTTTGTGGCAAGCTGGGTGATTTTTCACCTTCAAATACAGCAAGGCCTACTATGATTTTCCATTTTTAATTGCTCGCATTGGTGCCCCGACCACTCTATGTTTGTTTTATGAGAGCGGCACGCTTGTACTGTGTTTGGCTTATCATACCTCTGCTTATTTTTTTGCAGCCACAAAGTAGGGAAACTACTGTTTCCTACTACAATTCAATGGAAGGATTGTACGCCCCCACAAGAAGCTCCCAGAGGTAATTGGTTTATATTTGGTTCTATGGTTCCTAGTTCACTTGTGAACATTTAGAGACTGACCGTAGGAGTAATAGCTTACAGATTCTCTTTCTCTTTTTAAACTGGACAGGTCGTGTACTGTATGTTTTACCTTCAGTCAAGCTGGATGCAGAATATGAATTTGATGCACATGATTTCCTCCTGATGAAAGTTCTGTACACATGACATTCTGGAACTGGAACATGTCGAGAGACTAGATGTCTCTGTATAACAACAGAGCGATAATTCTTGACATCAATTTCGCCTCTACGAAGGCTTGTCCTTATCTTCCTTTTCATATAACTCTTCTTCCGACCAACTTCGTTTTTGAACTCTTGGCAAAGACTTAACTGCAAGCTACATTGAAGTGTGTAATCCTCTGCAAAGATTCTGAACCATTGACATTGGCCCAGGCATATTGACTTGAATCCTAGTAGCCTTTTCTAGATTGCCCTGGCCATAACTTGTTGGTGCTATTGATTTTTGATAACCTTGTCTTTCCTCCCCTTTTAAATTGCTGGAGTGCCATTTTGCTCACACTTCATTTTGAGCTTAACTTGTCCAGAATTGATTGGGTGTTGTTGTAGTGTCTTAAGATTGTGATTTTCTGTTGCTTTACGATAGTGAACTGTTTTTTAACTGACTGAGTAAATAAATGTATATTCTTTTACCAAGAAACCTCATGTTAGTGTTTGTTTGAATCACTGTAATTGTTCTCCCTTGTGTAACTATTGATACTGCTCACTTTACTCTTCAGATAAGTCTGACTGCTCAGCCATCGCTACCACTTTACTGTGTAGTACAGGCTTGTACCAAAGGTGAAATTGTACTTGCACTTGTAGTCTTAATTGTGTGTGGTGTTCCCAATCCTCAATGCACAGGATTCTGCCTAACAGATTGTCACGTGTGCCGTCAGTCCATTGAAAGTGCTTGATTGCAGCATGTGTCTGCTTATGCTCCTCTTTCTTGCATAGAGACTTCAAATGGCTATACAATGCCTTAAATCAGCAGGGATACAATCCAGGCCGGAAAATGAAAGGAGACACAGCACAGTACATCTGGGGAGACTGGTGTGCATAGTGTTTGTTTACACATGTTGATGGTTACCATCTATATATTGTTATGGATCATTCTCCATGCGAGGGTTTCTCCTGTTATTAGTCTTATTTTTAAGACTTTATGATTTATAGCACTTTGTCACTTGAGCACTTGTTTCAAGCTGTTATTAATTAAGCAGTTTTTTTATGTTCTGCTAAGGGTAAATTGATTGTTTCTGCATGTTTGATTGTCTTGATACTTACGGCCTCATCACGAGTTTGGCGGTAATCTTTAAATGCGGCGGTAACGCTATTACTGCTGCATTTAAGGGTCCGCAAATCGGGTTTGTCAGCATTTACCCCGAGCTCTGAGCTGGGGGAAGAGGCGCTGGGAATTTGCCAATTTTCAGTTCAATTACCGTGCGGTAATACCGCCAACATTAATTGCAGTGAAAATTTCCCATTGGGTCCAATGGGGAATGGGAAATTCCCCAGAATGGCCCAATGGGGAATAGGGAATTACTGTTCCACCAAATTTGTGATCCAGCAGTAATAGCGCCGGGGGGTTGGCGGTAATGCAATTAGCCCTGGCAGTATCCTGGCGGTAATACCACCGGGATACCGCCCACCTCGTGATGAGACCCTTAGTCAGTGAATACCCGTTACTTATTCACTAGTTTCTTTACCTATTGTTTTTATCGACAGCAGCAGAACGACTGTATTTAAATAAAGGTTTTGGCTTTTTGAATGAACAAGGACAATTGAATTATTTTTCCTTAAAATTGTTTCGTAAGTGGTCTTCTGTAAGTAGTGAACTGTAGCACCCGGTATTTATTGTGTAGTCATTGATGCCAAAACCAGGGTTGACCGGAATGCTCTGATCCCTTGTGTCCCCTCCACCCCCTTTCTTAGATGAGTGTTCAGTGCAGCTGTCGGTAGTGAGACTAGATTGTTAATTGCTCTTCCTTGGGTTACAAGTGTTGGACCAGATGTGTGTTCAGGAAGGTTCCTTTGGTAATCCTATGTACACTAGGGGTATATTACGCTTTTGCCTAATACATTGCACTATACCCGACCCGTCGGACATCTTCTGACTTTTTAAACATGGCCGTAGATAAAACCAAAAGCTAGGACGAGAAGGGCATAGTCTAACTATTGGCAAGGTCCTCGTTATTTTCATCTGATGGTGACAACTCACCCTAGTCGAATGTCAGTAATTGGGATTAGTTGCTGCAAATAAAGAAACCAATTATAAGAACTGAACTTCACAGAACAATTATGTTGGAGTACCTCAGAGTGGGGCACTTCCGCAGGGCATGGTGGTTAGAAATGAATCACGTCTCTTCCTTGAGAGTAAGCAATTAGTGATATAGTGGAGCTATATAGCCAACAAGTGTGGGAGAGACTGGCTTATGCTGATAATCGACAAAGCAAAAGAAATGACAGAAATATTCGCTATCGAATTAACAACACTCAAAGAAGACATTAAAGAATGGGTCTGTCTTGATGCCTTTAAAAACGGCTAGATGAAATCTTAATAGAAATAGCAGATTTTAAAGAACAAACCATACGTGACATAATCAGACGCTTAAAAAATTAACTGACTGATTTCACACATGAAAAGTTTTTAGATAGACCCAAGATGATTATGTTCCAACACATCCACACAAAATGAACTGTGTGAACAACAAACAAGTACGCTTCAGTAATACTATGTACAGTTTAGGTAGCGCTACAGATGACAGCACAGCAAGTGACACAATTCAAAATAAAACAAACAGAGGGCGATCAAGAGGAAGAGGTAGAATTAATAATTAGCGTAGACCCCAACAAGGTCAAGATCAATGAAGCAGAGGCTCTTCAGCAAATTTCTTAGACAGGGACATGACTGCATGTGAATATAAACCCTGCCAAACAAGAAGCCGGACAGCTTACTGATTACGTTTATTTGTATTCTTCAACATCTGATGAAATCTTGGTGTTAACTTTGGGATTTGGGTTCTTAACCAACTAACAACTATGACAGCTTCACTACTAGGATTGAGTTACAACAACTATTTAGGAAGGTACATCTGAAACAATACTTCTTAGGTACTCCTTTGGAAGCACAGGATTTGAAAAGTGGTTTCACAACCCATCCTCATTTTGTCCTATGACAACAGGTTTCAGTCCTATATTTATAGTATTTGAAAAACAAGTGCTGGCCGAAATGGAATAATTGGAAGCTAAATTCTAATAAAAATACGTTTTTTCAAAATGTAAGCTATAGAGAACAACAAGCAGTACAATCTTTACAGTCTAACTGTACAATAGTCATTGGATAAGCTGACAAAGGAGGTACCTCAGGACAAAGAAGCGTATATTAACGAATGTGACCGCCAATGAAAAGATACGTCCTTCTATATATAGAAATGAAGGCAGACCCAAGAGAAAGATTGCAATCCCTCATTATGAATGTAGAAAAAGCATGTGAACGCCAATGGATAACTAAGAAAGAAGCTGAATACTTGATTGTAGCAAATCCAAATATACCGAAGTTCTAAACTCTACCAAAAATTCACAAACAACTGGTGATTCCCCTGGGAAGGCCAATAGTGTCAGCAGGCTGTATACTTGAACCCCTAGCTAAGTTTGCAGACCTTTTTCTTAAACTGTTTGTAACTGAGATGCGGTCACATGCAGGACACCATGAACTTTATCAACTTAATTGAAGGTCACCCTTTTCATAATCAAACTGAGATATCGTTCAGTTTGGATAGCATTTCCTTATATAAAAAAAATACCACTGGAAACCACATTGAATATTGTAGAAGAATTATTTCTTTCAAAGACGGAAGGTGGTATTATGTTATGTTATGTTATCTGGCATTTATATAGCGCCTATTTGTATCATTGGTATGATCTCAAAGCGCTGGTAGGTTGAACACCCTCGGGAACCGTAGTTCAAGTCAGTAAATTGAGAGAGTGTCGTAAAGTGCATGGGTGCACCGGGTATGTGTGCAGCTGGTGTGTTTGTTGCATGATAGCTGCTTCTTAGCGTTAGGTGTGGTGCTGAGGATCTCAGTTGGATGTGTTTAGTCTGGAGGGTGGACACCCAGACTGAGTTCTGGCTGCGTTAGGCCTGAGGAGACGCATAAGGTAGCCAGAATGTGCTCAGCTAGCTGTGTTTTATTAGAATGATGGGTAGTTTGAGGGGTCATGGTAGTATGAAAACAGCTATACCGAATGTGTCATACTATCGCTGTGTTCTAGTTGAATGATGGTGTATAGGAAAAAGTAAGCGTAGTAGTGTGATATGGTGGTAAGCAGTAAAGTGCATGCGACCAGGCATACCCAAAGATATTGGGAATACCTTCTAGATTATACTTTAACACAGTAACACTTTTAGACATGCTTTTACGTTTAATTTTAACACAGTGAGGCTAATTAGGGCACACTCAATGATGTTGGGAGTACCTTCTTGATTCAATTTTAACACAGTAACGCTATTAGGTATACTTTCTGAATTCAACACTAGCACAATGACGCTATTATGGCATGCTCAATGATTTTGGGGATGTCTTCTAGATTCAACTTTAACAATAATGCTATTAGGCATACTTTCTAAGTTCAATTCTAACACAGTGACGCTGTTAGGCATACTTACTAAGTTCAATTCTAACACAGTGATGCTAATTAGGCACACTAAGTTCAACTCTAACACAGAGACGCTATTGGGCACACTTTCTAAATTCAACTCTAATCCAGTGACGCTATTGGGCACACTTTCTAAATTCAACTCTAACACAGTGACGCTATTGGGCACACTTTCTAAGTTCAACTCTAGCACATTGATGCTATTGGCACACTTTCTAAGTTCAACTTTAATCCAGTGGCGCTGTTAGAGCACGCTCAATGGTGTAGGGTTAATCTCTAAATTAATCTCTAACATAGTGACGCTATTGGGCACACTTTCTAAATTCAGCTCTAACACAGTGACGCTATTGGGCACACTTTCAAAGTTCAACTTTAAGACAGTGGCGCTGTAGGGAAGGGTGTAGGGAATCCCTACTAGATTCGAAGTTCAACTTTAACACAGAGACGTTATTGGGCACACTTCTAAGTTCAACTCTAACACAGTAACGCTGTTAGGCATACTTTCTAAGTTCAACTCTAACACAGTGACGCTTTTATGCATGCTTTCTAATTTCAACTGTAACACGGCGACGCTATTGGGCACACTTTCTAAGTTCAAATCTAACAAAGTGACACTATTGGGCAACCTCCTAAGTTCAAATTCTAACACAGTGACGCTATTGGGCACACTTCTAATTTCAACTCTAACACAGTGATGCTGTGAAGCAGCCCATGGGCTCCACAGTAAACCTAGTTCAAGGAGAAAAGCCAAAATAATTTGCCACCTCACACACTGTATGCCATTTCTTACGTGCCAAGATTGCACCCTGCCCTAGTTACATTCCTACTCGGATGCCATTTTAAGATCCTTGATGCACTTTGCATATTAGAGTCAGAATGCCTTGCTTGCATATGGTAATCCCCGTTACACTGGGCTTCTCCCCTGTTCACAACCTGTTCGCATCCCTCACTATACAAGGCCTTGCTCGCCCTTTCAAAGAACCCCATTAACTAAACCTCTCCTCCCCCATAACTTTCTCCTGCCCCTTCCCTTCTTCTTACCAGTATGCATAAGGGAGTGGAGAAATGACATATCCTGTCTTTCCTAATAGGCAATAAGATACAACCTCCCCCTGGGGAGGGTACGCAGGATGTAAGTACTGTGAAGAGGGATGGGGGCAGGGGTAAAAAGGTCCATGTAACTGGAAACCATATATATGTTTTTAGGCATTAATCAAGGAGGTCACCCTCGTTAGATGTGGACATACAAATAAAATATGTGGTCTCTAGGTAGAAACATCTTAGCAAAAGCAAAAAAAAAAATATTAATCTTAAGGACACATATAACTTCTGAGTTCCAGGACTGATCAAAAGGTCACTCGATCCAACATCAGCTGCAATTGGCAAATCAATTTGCACCCGATAATGTGAAGTGAAAGAGCGAGGAGCCTCCATGTGGTTGCACGACAGGGTTAACCAAGGCAACACACATAGCCTCTGCCCAATAGGCTGCCACACTACTAGAGGACTGCCCTTGCACAATAGGAAGGAGCAGAACCCCATTCAATGTATACACCATGACAATCAGTAATTTCAAACATCTACTCAGCAAAGCCACTGAAGGTTTAAGACCCTTGCAACTGCCTTCAAATCCACTAAGGGCTGATCACATAGCTTTTCTGGGACCGGCCACTGATGGATATGGGTAGAACACAATCCATCAAGTAGTTGGGGGTTAAACATTCATCCTGGAGAACTTAAGATCGACTACTTCCTGAGAATCAAAATGTAGTAAACTGTAAAATTGGCAAGTCACACCTATCAAACCATGTAAATGTGGTATTGTTACAGTAGGTTTCGCCACTGTAGTTGTCTAACAGTGCAGAGAATTGTCCTGAGTGGGGAATCGTGCCCCCATCAGGTGCATACAGAGCTTGGTCTGCAACTATATAAAAGGAATGCAGTGTAAAGGAAACAGGTAAAGCGAAAGAAAGGTTAAACGCATATGAAAGATGTGTTCTGGTGAGAAGTGGACCGAGGGGTAGGGAAGGAGTTTGTGAAAGTTTTCACTATGCTGGCTCTACAGTCGAGCTATCAAGCAAATGCGTAAGGTCCTCCAAACAGGAATTTACCCATCTGAGCTGTTTCTTGTACTTACAGGGAAGTAGCAAAAAAGTCAGAAAGTGGTTCTGTGATGGGCTTAAGATTTGCTCGGGTATACACTTGAAACATTGGGGCTTGTCTGTTTGGTGTTTGCCAGTTTACAGCAACACCCGAGAAATTAATTTGGATTCCATAGCCAACTTTCAGAAATGACAAAGTACAGAGTGGAGCTTGTGCAAAGTGAAGGAGATGCATACACAAAGGAAGAAAAATCAGATATGCTGGCCTTCCCTAGGAGTGCCGTACTTGCGCAGCCACATACTAAGGGAAGGGTGCGGTGGGAGAGGAAAAAGGTAACATTTTGATTATATATATGTCCTGATAGAGCATTCCCAGTGAAGCTCAGGGCTAATTTTTGGGGGCAGTGTTTAGTACACGACTGTCTCCACACAAGGTTGTGGCACGCTGGTTGCGATTATTGCACAGTAATTGTGCTCGGAGTACAAATGGGGGGGGCGCTAAACCACGCAAGACAACAGCTCAAAGATCTGTTTGTAACTTTTCTTCTGTTTGACAGTCACTGAAAAGATAAAAGCCGGAGCAGAGGAGCAGAGGACGGATGGATTTTATCCTCAAAGGAGAAAACAAATATTAAAAAAGAAAGTTCAGGAAATGTAAGTAAGCCATAAAATGGCCAAGACATTTCTGAATGAGCATACAACAGATGTACAAGTAAGAAATCAAAAAATGAGACAACACACAAAGTTAAAAATCAAACATCAGTACACAGCTAAAGTGGAGTTTGGCTAGTTCCGGCTAGGATAGAAACACTGCAGCCAAGTAGAATGATGGGGCAGACTTCTCGACCACTTACTCAAAACTCATGTATTCTGTGGTGCACTGACATTGCTCTAACTGAAAACTATTTTCAGTTCAATAACAGATTCTATCAACAGATCTATGGTACGGCAATGGGGTCTGCAGTGGCACCTAGATTGACTAATTTGAACATAGAGTATATTGAACAAAGTAACATTCTGTGTAATGACAACCCTTTTAAGGATCATATCAAATTGTGAATGAGATGCATCAATGATGTGCTAGTTTTCTGGAACCTAGATGAAACAAGTATTGAACCCTTCCATTGGCTGAACAAACAACACCCATATCTTAAGTTTACTAAGAGTAGCAGTAAGGATATGGTGAATTTTCTGGACATTACACTTTACACACACAACGAGAAAAGGATATTAAAAGTAAAACTTTTCCATAAAACAACAGCCAAATATTCTCTCCTGGTTTATGATAGCTTCCTCTGCATGCACATACCTAAAAATTTACCAGTAGTGCAATTCTTGCGACTCAAACACAACAGTACTCAAACACAAGTTCTAAGTTTGAAAAAGAAGGGAAAATATTGAGTACACATCTGAAAGAGAGAGGTTATTCAAAGAGAATTGTAAAAAGAACTTTCAAAAGCATGTCGAATAACAATTGTGAAGCTTTACTAGAATATCTGAAGAAAGAGGAGAAGAGCGATAGGATTGCATTTGTCAGATCAAAAGAATAGTAAATAAAAACTGGCACATTCTGTCGAAAGGGACTAAGCCTATTGAAGCTCTGAGATGTGCATACAAAAGGAGCAAACACCTTAAGGAGCTAATAACAAGGAATGACATATATGAACCGAGTACTAGGCAGATGACTCTAATGGAGAAATGGGGTTTGAACAGAAAAGCGGGCCACAGTGCCTGTGGTAGCTGTAGATGTTGCTCCTCAACAGTGCGAACAACACCGTTTGACATTGCTCTAGACAACCCGTGGCAACAACAAAGTATTTCTAATTGAAATACCGCTTGGGTGGTCTATGTGATCTGGTTTCCATGTATGAAGATCTACATCAGTAAAACTGAACAGAGAATTAAAATTCTGCATTGGAGAACATAAGAGTTGCATTGGGAATAGGATATTTACTGCCCCGAAGGTAGGAGATTTTCTGATGGCTGTACATACTTGTGATGAATTGAAGTGGGTCTGTGCTCAAAAAATAAAACCTGAACCAAAATATGTGCTATGCAGAGACTTACTAGTTAAGAAAGGTGTTTGATATTTATAACTATGAGTCATGTGACAGGTATGAACGAGAACATTGAGTGGCACAGTTTGTATTAATTAGGACTAAACAGAGCAATGGTATAGGAGTACAGGGAAGCAGTTTTATTTTCCCTCTAGTTCATTGAATATAAGGAAACCTGTATCTTAGTACTCCACTTCTATAAGTCTTGCAACACGTTAACCCATTTCACCAGCGCGATTTATTTGACTAGTTTGATTGAAATTCAGGTCGAACATTAGACTTTAAAGGATAGTTCCGGGACTTTTTTTTTATTGTCCCTACGGTTCGGCCATGTGTTTTTAAGCATAAATCGGTAGATCGTAGAAAACTTTCCTATGGACCATACCCGTCTTTTCGTCCATTAACGCACTCGAAATCAGCCGCCATTTTCTGATAATCCTCTCACTTGCCGCATCGCCCTGGCTCACCTGCTTTTGCGGCACTAAATCAAATCCCCCGCCCCTGAAACAGACTTTATCAAAACATTCATATTCCCCGCCTCTATCCGTGACGTGACTGAGCTGCGTAGGCAAACGCGCCCAGGCGTCTTCTACGCGACTCCACACAGAACCCGGAAATCAACACAGATGAGCTCACACAACACAGCGCGCCACAATCGGGAATATGAAACTGTACTTTTAAATTAAACTTCAAGATTGTAAATTTGGTAAAGTACATTTATTTGACATCAAATGTTTTGAGAATATTCAGCGAAATTTCATTTTTATTTGCTCACGTTCCAAAAAGTTCGTTTTGAGGCACGCGATGTTCCTTTGCTGTACACAGGGTCTTAGATTATCTCACAATACAGCGCCACAATTCGGAATATGAAACTGTGGTTTAAAAGCAAACGGCAAGATTGTACATTTGGCAAAGTACATTTATTCGACATCAAATGTTTAGAAAATATTCTGGGATTTGCATTTTTCTTTGCTCTCGATCCAAAATAGTTCGTCTTGAGGCAAGCGATGTTCGTGTGCAGTACACAGGGTGTTGGTTTACGATAAAATAAGCTCTTCGGTCGCACTGATAATCGCATGGCTGTTCCAACAACGAGGCACTAGGCCACCACAACGGTCTGTATGTTGCATCTAGCCGTTAGTACCGCGTAAGGGCATACTTGTACTTGGCGATCGTCCCATAAAATGGTCAGGGTGGTAACGTTGCTCACGCGGAGAAGCAACTGGCGGTTAAAAAAACCATCCGCCGGTGTCTGGTACTCGTGACACATGCAGTAATGCATGATGTACCTGTTTGAAAAACATAAAAAATGAAATTAGTCTCACCATCAGATCTTTATTAAAATTATTCATTTTATATATTAGGTCGGGAAATTATTTCATAGCTAGGACAGTGCAACTGGGTATTATACATCAAGGGGTGGCTGTAGGATACTGAGACAGTCCCCCAGTGCAGGGGTTGACAGGGAGGCAGTGCAGGTGGAGAGTGGAAGGGCCCAGGACCGAGGTCGCAGACAGTGGACCAGTTGTAGCAGGGGGGAGGGAGAGAGAAAGCAGAAGCAAAGAGGAAGGTTTTGAGGTGCTTCCGTAAAAGGAGATGGTTCTTCTCAAGATAGTGGCGGTACAAAACAATATGCCACATAGAACGAACAAGTACAACTTAACCCGTCTTTAAAGCTACTGTATAGTAATTAAATTGCGGTATAAACTCATCTAAAGAGTTACTTACATTATATTTGCATTTTCCATTGAGTCTGTGCGTAGGGCAGCCCCGAAATACCACTCCTTCTATGCCGACGTTATTTCTTCTAATGAACGAACATGAAATGGCTTCATTATCGTTTCTTACGTTATTGCCCCACACCCCCAAAAAGAAGTCTTTCGGGATGGTCCCGGCCTGTCAAGGTCAAATAACAATACAACCTTATACTGAGTCGTGGGCCATTCCGGCACCCGAGCAAAAAATCAAAGCAGCTGACCTTCACTTTGAACGAGCGCACATTCCTATTTAGCTACATTCAGTGCAAGGCCATCTCACAGGACTTGAAATTTACACTCCATTTTTGCATTTTGTCTGCGTGCTTTGCAGCCCCAGAGAACCATAAATACGGAGACATTCTATATTTTTTGAAAAATGATTTATAATACTGTTTGGTTTAATTTAATGCGCAGATGAACAAGGTTGGATAGACACATTGCATGTACACTGAGCAATCACTTTAATTTACACATTACATAGATACACATATTCAATGGGCCTGCGACATGAGGAGACTCGAGAGAACAGACAATCAAATTACAATCATTTAAACAGTGATGTGTATTTCTCAATGAGCTCTTCTTTAGGTGGACATGGAACAGAGGCAATGTTGGGTGGCAATGCAGTTGTCCCCTGCACAGGTTCGTTCACAACTCCATTTATGTGCCTATCTAGGACGTCAACAATAAGTCTCTCAATAAACTCATATTGCATATCCTCAAACACTGGTTTGATCACCCATTGTTTACTTCTTTTAGTGAAGGCCTTATTGTAGCGAAGCGTCCCTAAAGTTCCGGTCGTCCTACTTTGTTGACGTCCAACATTATGGTTATGTGCCAAGACCGCTAGAAGAGTCCGATTTATCATGCCCTCCATGCCAAAATGCAATCGTTTTGGCCTGTACTTTAGGCACATATTGTGGAACACCTCCAAATCTCCTATGTGGCAGAATTCCGTGAGTCCCCTCAAATCTCTTGTTATAGTTTTATCAAATACAATCTTTTCAATGGCTTTGTGAGTGGGTGATGAAGGAATCAACCACTTCTTCTTCCGTGCCTCCTCTGTGGACAAATGGCCATGTTCACAATTGTGGAAATGTTGGTTTGTGTTCCAACGGTGAACATTTGTGAAGTCTAGCATTCCTGACCGCCATTTTTCCAGTAGAATTTCCAACGACCCTCCACATGTTTTTGAGCTCCACCAAAGATGGTTGCTGATTGACTTGGACCACTGTGAAATACCTTGCGTTTCTTTTTTTTTACCTGCAGCAGACATTTTTTTATTGATTGTTTTTGCAAGATGCCAAACGTCAAATTGGTGATTTATATTTTTGTACTCTTCTCTCATTGTCTTGCCAATTGAAACGTGTCTGTCCGTGGCTATCAGGTCGATCACCATTCCCCGCGATTGTAGTTCTTGCAATGATGCTACAAAGCCAACTTTCTCCATGGCCACTGAGGATGTACTTTGTGACACCTGCACGACCACCGAACTCACAATTTTCTTACTTTCCATGTCCTGAAAGTGGTAGGTGCAGTACTTGGCTGAAAATCCTGGGCTGTCGCACTGTCCATCACCGGCTAGCCTGAACCGTTTGCCCGCGAATGTACTATCAATAGACATTTTTTCCATTCTCCAAGCTTCGCTAATGGCTGGAAATAGATAATCGGTTTGGTATTTGTAGAACTGAGTTTTCGCAATGAAATGGATTCCCACAAACTGAAAGAAAGACTCTAACTTTTTAAAACTTGAACCACTAAAAAGTGCAGCCGCTGCACAAAGTAGATTGCCTGCTGGCAGTTGCCCCAGCATGGGTTGTGCAGACCATGAGAAAGGATGATATTTTGTACAGGTGGCATGTATTTTAATGTTAGTGCCTCGAATTGCACGAGTCACATTAATCAATGGCTCCCCACATACTTCCCCACCAACCGAATGCCCACATTTCATCCGAATAATAATATCAATCAAACAACTATCGAATACAATGAATTTGGCCTCTTTCCTTATACTGTCACTCTGCATCCCAGCTGGTTCGGCCTGTAACGTTGAGGACATGTCACTCACATGAAAGGTAGAATCTCTGATATCGTCTTCCGCTATGTTCAGTGATATTGATGGTGTTTCATTGTCGTCCACTTCATTCTCTTCCATTGCAACATCTGTTCCTTCTCCGGCGATGGGTGAATAAGACAATTTCTTCAACTTTCTCGCGGTCTTAGTTTTTGCGGGTGTGGATTCTGTGAACTGATCTCCGACTGCATCCGAACTACCAGGAGGACATTCACTATCAATGGCTGGATGTGGTATAGCTCCGTTGTCAATCACTTCATATTCTTCCCATTGGCACGATGCATCTCCAGTCTCAAGTCCCTGCCAAAAGGTTTGACAAGCAACATCTATCGTTCGCTTCACTGTCTGTGTAGATCTAGTTCGTACACCCACTCGCAACTAGAGGACAGATTGGAAAAGGGATGTTCAGTTTAAACACAACTTACAGTATTGAACTATTAACAGTGAAAAACAACATAATATAGTGACCAGGACACTAACCTTCTTTTGCTTTCTTTTCTTTGAAACTTTCTTGCCTCGAACTTCAACATCAGGACGCTGTTGCTCCGACTCGTGTGTGCATGTCTCCACTTCCTCTTGCGCTGCAACGACTATATCTTCATGATAAGCACATCCATCACGCACTGACGCTCCATCGACTCCCTGAAACATAGAACTTTCATTAGTATGTATAATAATATCAAAAACACAAAATGTACTTGGGGACCAATACCCACGTACATCTCAATAGCAAAACACGAATGAACGCTTTGTGTAGAACATTCAAAGGACAATTATTCACGCATTGTTGATCTAGTTAGATGGAACTGTCAAGATCCATACCTCGGGCTCCTCATAGACTTCCATTGATGATATTATTGAAGATGATGCTTCAGTGACTCCCTGAAACACAGTAATTGCATTAGTATGGTTTTCTATTTTTATAAAAAGAACAGAAACTTTGTGCAGGCGTCAACGGCTCATCTAAATAGACCTGCACAAATGATCAGTTGTCTAAAATAAATAATGGATATGTAAATATGATTCGATTTGCTCGATCGTTGGAAGTGTCAGCACCCAGAGATCTGCATCAACTACTAGGGGTGATGTTCTTGTAGAAGAAGGTCCGTCATCTCCCTGAAACATAGTACTTGCGTTAATAAAGAAGGAAGTATAGCGGATGTAATCACGTCATATGATTTCGCTTGATCGAACTGTCAGTATCCATACCTCGAAATGCATAAGAACATCAAGGGACGATGTAACTGCGGTGCACACTTCTGCAAGCTGTTGCGCCGACCCGTAACTGCATGCTCCCCCTTCTTCTTGGACTAATGCTCCATCGACTCCCTGAAACGTAGGACTTTCATTAGTAATGAACACAATATTGAAAAAAGAAGACACATAGGAGGGCGACGACAGAAGGACATATCAATGGCTAAAAACGAAAGAACCATTGTGTGTAACAATCACGCTACAAGAATGCAAGATCTGAAGATCTCCATCGATGGAACTGTCCGGAAACGTACCTCGAGCATCTGAGTGACATCAACGGTTGTCGTCAATACGTTCGACTCCTCAGCATCTCCCTGAAAGACAGTACTTGCATTATTTTGGATAACAATAATTATAACTGAAAACAAAGACTAGAGGACGAGTACAAGGGTGTACCATTGGGTAAAATAATTACACGATAAATTAAAACTATTGATTTACATGCCTAAAAAAAGTCAGTGGCAGAATAGCCAAGTAAGATTACCCGATAGGCGCTTGAAGTGGCTGATGACTGCAATAACGACACGGATGGAGAATCTTCCGCCTTCATATTGAGTGGATACATAAATGGGGAAATTATTGTTAGCTAATGCTACACACTACCGCAAGGCCGAGAGATAAATACGTAAACTTGACTCACCAGTGGAGGGATGTGGACGAATAGAGTGGGAATAGCGTTTGAGAGCAATTTTCGCCTCGCTCGCGGTGTGTTCTTCTTTATTAGCAATGATGTGGAGTACATGTATGAGCTAAAGTGCCTGCTGCAGATGCGGTATCGATCACCCCTCTTGTCCGCAAAGACTTCTAGGACTCTACTTTCAAGCTCAGACGGTGGATATCCGCAATATCGGACCCATTCTCTTATCTGATCTATTGTCTTAGGGAAAACATGCATTATAGTACCTTCAAATTTATTATGGGTCTTCGAAGGGCAACCGCCAATGGAACAGGCAGGCATTTTGGAAAGTTCTGAAAAGTAAAGATCAACAATTCTCTATGAATACCAATGTAAACTCAGAACATGTGACTAGTTCCTTGCATGTACTGTCTTGAACAAAAAGAAATTGGACGCAAAATGATTATGGTACATGGCCTTACCTTGACGAACAAACAGTTAGATGCAGGGATCAGAGTACTTTCTTGTCGTACAACAGGGAGCAGTTCACCGGTTGCAAACTGAGGAGTTTCCTCGGAGTGGTCACGGAAGTTCACAGAGACGAAGAGCAGATAACCAGCACCTTCACGGGTTGACTAGCAAAGCGCAAAGAAGTGCTCATTAGAAATATGAAGTGGGTTATAAAGAATTCGAAACAGGGGTGTGTTTGTGAATGAATGACGTCTATATGTCGTGGCATTATGCGGATTGCAGGGGGCCGTCCAGCGTGAAGGGGGATGCTTGGCAGGAGACACGGGGTCTGGAGGTAGACATGGGAACAACAACCCATGCTCTATAGACCACTTTGAAGTGTACATGGTCTTTGGCACCTCTTGGCCTTTATCGCTCCCTGACAGCTCCACTTGCCAGCACAAGTACCCCGGTGCGAACTGCCTTTGATAGGGCGGGGGGTGGATTGGGGCGCTGGTCGTGCAGACAAGACACAGGAAGACTCGTGAATGGAGACACACTTATGTGGATTGCAGGGGGCCGTCCAGCGTGAGGGGGGATGCTTGGCAGGAGACACGGGGTCTGGAGGTAGACATGGGAACAACAAACCATGCTCTATAGACCACTTTGAAGTGTACATGGTCTTTGGCACCTCTTGGCCTTTATCGCTCCCTGACAGCTCCACTTGCCAGCACAAGTACCCCGGTGCAAACTGCCTTTGATAGGGCGGGGGGGGTGGATTGGGGCGGTGGTCGTGCAGACAAGACTCGTTTGCCGCAAGGCCTCACCAAGGAGAGGCCATCTAACTGCATGTAAGAGGCAGGCTGCAGGATCTAGTACATGGAAGGCAGGGGGGTGACTTTATAAATACCTCACCCTCCCAGGAGAATATATGGGTGCAAAGGTTATGTGGATTGAAGGTGGGCGGCCAGCGTGAGGGAGGATGCTGGCCGGAGACATGTGGTGTGACAAGACAAGGCACAGGAAGACTATTCAATGGAGACACACTAGATTCATTTAAAAAATGAAAACAACCATTGTTAAAATATATGTTGGGTTTTATTTTAGATCTTAATTTCAATTGAACATAAATAATAAACATTACACATTGTAAAGTTCCGGTTGCAGCACATCCAGGGAAAATCTGCGGTATTGTCCACTGTCGCTTGGGAAATGTTGTCTAATGGCAAGTACCGCACAGGCAGGTATTACTCTCCGAACGCGGTGTCCGAGCCTCCCGTGAAGCCACCAAGTGAAGCAACGATAGGCCACCAGCCTGTACCACCTGTGAAAATGAAAGATGCAAACTCTATTAAAATGACAAAACTTTCTTATCATTCTGCTTTGAAAAAAATTCTATCTAGAAAATGCACAATATGGACCCAATTTACATGCATTCGAATGATATGTAGATGTAATTTTATATGTGGGAGACGACCATGACATAGTAGTGGCATCACTGACATCAAAACCAGAGTATACTTACTCGTTACTCGGATTACGCGGACGAACAGTGCCGCGAAGTTCGTGCATAAGCACCATCATCATCCTCAACACGGTCCGTGAGAGGCAGGCTTCCCTGAACTCTGGCAGCTCGGTGATGCATTGCGGACTTGGCTCGCCTTCTGAAATGTAGGCCAAGCACCCGGAATTTTCACGGCAGCAGCAGTTCTCCTCCTCAGTTGGCATTAGCTCGCACCGATTGCACGTGCACCAGGTGGAGACGCCGTCCATGCGACATGGTCCAGGCTCTTCATCCGTTGACTGGTCCTCCCAACTGCCGTCCGAATCCCCATCGTTTTCGCGTGCTTGCCTTTCCAGTAGTTCTTCCTCGGTGTACTCGGGCTCGTACATATACGGCATTATTGTAGCCATTGTGTGGTAAAGAAAGTAAAATAATTTACAGAGATGGTACAGGTGTTCACAAGGCCTAGAAGTGGCTGAACAGAGCACAGAAACGAGTCACAGAATACTCAAAGTAACACAGAGAGAATAATGGAATCGAAAATCTGCTGCTGTGTGTTGTGAAACAGTGTGTTTATACTTATTGAGGAAAGAGGCGTCCTGCCATTTCCATGGCGACACGTCATTAGCTGAGGCGCAGCGATTGTTGACACGAAACGTGCTTTGGCGTAGGGAAATGGGCGGTACGCGTCTGCTGATGTCAGGCTCAGGGGCGGGGGATTTGATTTAGTGCCGCAAAAGCAGGTGAGCCAGGGCGATGCGGCAAGTGAGAGGATTATCAGAAAATGGCGGCTGATTTCGAGTGCGTTAATGGACGAAAAGTCGGGTATGGTCCATAGGAAAGTTTTCTACGATCTACCGATTTATGCTTAAAAACACATGGCCGAACCGTAGGGACAATAAAAAAAAAGTCCCGGAACTATCCTTTAACTGGTTCCATAACATAGACGTACTCTTGAATAAAAGTTCCAGATTACCGCCTCAATAAGGCTGCATAAAGTTACACTCTAAACACACACATGTGATCATTTAAATTAACAAACGGCCTTGCGATAGCCGCGTCGTTCATGAACAGAGTGGAGAGAGCGATCAAGGAACACATTTCTTACATGCCAGCAATGTAAGTACAAGTGACGTTTATCTAACATAGATATTACATTTACCATGTTGTGTGGGTGAAGAATTGTATTAAGATGTGTGCTTGTACTGCCACCTTACTTGCACATTCCCCTTTTTTATATGTCTGTTACATGCTCAGAATGGAGGACAACACAATTGTTTGCTCCATGGCAGCGCCCATTGAACCAGGGCGGACTCGGTACCGGTATTGGAGGTAGTCATGGCGCAAATAGCAGCGCCATTCAATTTCAACGTGTATGAGCACAAACAGACTAAAACTAAATAAGCACCTGTACAGACTGTTTTTTTGTCAATTCACACATTACAGCATGCTTATAGTATTTATCTTCACAACGATAATTGACTATCTGGTCAATTAGTACTATTAGAGTATCAAGGTACATCGATCCCATTAAGCTCTTTATGAGTATGTTAGGGAGAATTCTCAAGAATGGCTAATTTCCCTTACCTACTGAGTCCCTCAGCAGCTTTGCTGGATTTCTAGGATTTATTTTTTTCACCTGGTAAGAGAGTGACCATTTTTTTCCCACTCTTACATGTGTTTTGCTGTGTGTTGTACATTTTTGTGTTCATAGACTATGGAGTCTCACCTACTCCATAGGCATCATCTTTTTACTGTGTGTCACAGAACACCTTTATTGCATTGACACAGGGTTGTCTTTTTAGACTGCCCTCGTTAAACTCCATTTTCTGAGACTGACCAGAAAATGTAAAGTTGCCATTGACTTCAAATTTACAGACCCAGTATACACTATCTTCCCATAGAGTATTGGAAGGGTTAATAGTTATCCCTTTTTGTCTGATTCTCTTGGAACATTATTTAGTTCCCCTTTCTCCAAGATTTGGCTGGTGGCAGCGGTATCTACCATTTTTATTTTACCGCAATCTATGAAAATAGCCTCAGTATTTTTAGAGGCAATCAATGGGAACTTATCAGTCTATTCCGACCTTTGCTGGACCAGTAAGTCCCCATTGAAAAAGCCATTCCCCATTCCCATTTGAGCCCCCATAGGGCACAATGTAAGGGGGAAGGCGCTAATAATGGTACCGCAAATTGCGGTACCGTTATTAGCTCTAAAGTCCCTTAACGGGTCCCGTAAAACCAGGCGTTAATGAAGGGACCCGCTAAGGGACCTCAGAATAGGGTGCAAAGGGATTACTGGCACCGGTGTCCTTACCGGTGCCCGGTATCCCTTTGCGCCCACCTCGTAATGAGGCCCCCTGTGTGAGAGAAGGTATGACTAGACGTGGTTCCCTTGCTCGCTGCAACAAGCAACAAAGGCAACCCAGCTTCACCTCACAGATGAGGTTCAACAAGGCCGAAATAGGTTTGGGGTTGCTTGTTTTTCCATGCAGAGGGTCCTGGCCTAGCAGTTTGGGCTTAGCTGCTCCAACTGGTGGCAGCACTTGACTGATTTGAATATGGCTGGACCCCTCTTGCAGTGGTACAGATGGGCAAAAAAGGGTGGGGAGGGGTTGTCTCCCAGAGCAGTGCCAGTTGTTCAGATTCATTTAAAACCTGCCATCCATCACTTTTTTGGTTGTAATTTTACTCCATAGGTTGTTCACATACCTGATTGGGCGGCCTGTCAAGCTATCCAGTTATTTGTTGTGTAGAGGTGTATGTTATGATATGTTTTGTGTTGTTTGATATCTGTTTGATATCTGTAATTGTAATAAAGCTCCCTAAACTGCACTGAATATGTTTGGACACTATACCCGTAGTTGTCAATCATGCAATTCTAAAATCAAAACTAATACCCGCCCCCAACCTATAGCCACAATGCCAGAAATAGTAACATATAATCATGTATTCCTTTGTTGCCTTGGTTGGGGAAGACAAAACACGTTTCTACAGGTATGACCAAACCAAAAAGAAATTATCTAATTGAAATAAAACAACTTAGAAGAGTCAATAGACAACAATTCACAGTAGCTATTAATAGGAGGGGACACATCCCATACTATTAGGCAGAGAGAAAATAGAGGCAAAGGACACCAGTAATCAAATAGGAGATCCAAGGGGGTAACCACAAGATCGAAATTGAAACAAACTCAAAATGTCTAAATCCAGACAATGCAATCATCAATTTATCCACAAATGTAAAAAGTGATAAAGAAATGTGAGTTTAAGAAAAGCAAATGTCTTTTGATCCTTACATATATTTGAAACCCAGTGATTTGAATGTGGACACATATTATCTTTGTCAAATAATGAAATTACAAAAGTGGTTTGTGAATATGGATAAATTTACATCGGAAACAAGCATTGTAGCAACAGAAGTATATCTACACTCGTTATCAGATCTTGAACATATTAGATTACTCATGTCATTAGACAAGGGAAGTGAAACTAACACAAGAAGGCTAATCAATTAATTAGATATCAAACTGGGAGCTAGTAGAGAAAACTGTCTAAAATTAGATCAGAAGGTATTACATTACCTAAAGCTAATTCAATAGATCTTATTTCATCTTAGTAACATAAGACATCATCAACTTAGATTACAAATAGGCAGGCAAATGCCGATTCATGACAGAGAATCTGACTCGAGAAGACAACCACACATTCAATATACTGCAATCAGATACTGATATTATAGTAACATCAGAAGACAAAGTGGGCAGCATTGTAGTGATGGATAAAAATGATTATAAGGGAATAGTTAACACTTCCCTGCACATGGAGAGGGACTATACATTGATTACGGTTACTCCTTAGAATGGTGTTCCAAAAGTGGTGAATGGAAACATACATATGTGGTTCAAGGAAGGATTAAACAACACAACCAGTTGCAGGTGAAATATCATAAACAACCTTTCATACACTTCCTACTGAAAATTCTCAAAAACAATGAGAAACTGCTTCAGGGCAGACCTATTGTGAATTCAATTGGTTCAAAACTGGAACCTATTTCAGGATGCAAAGAGAGCTTTCCAAATCAAATGGTGACACAATTTGCCTCATACACCGCTGATAGCATACATATTTTAGAGCAACTCACAGAAAGAGAACGAACAGTACATATTGGTAGGTAACACTAGATGTAGAAGCACCTTACACCTCAATAATTCATACATTAGCTATGCAAGTGATTTCATATTTTTACACTAGAACATCAGTAACATATTTTCTAGAGACATTAATGCTAGACATTTCACAATTGTATCTACCAACAAGTGAGAGGGCTTTTAAGGGTTAAACATGCTTCACCTCAGTGGCAAACATTTTTATGAGCCTTCAAAGAATGTTATATCAATATACACAACACTCATGTAATTAAATAGACTGAATATATATAGAATATGTTTCTAATATGGGCAGGTACAGAAATTGAACTGTAGAAATATCTACATTATCTGTATTCAATGTTGGATGCAATGTTAGATTCACTGTAACATATGTCAACAATGAAATATCATTTCTGAACACAGAGATGCTCTCTTTGTGACAACTAGTTGCAAAAAGAGTAGTATTAGCTTCAATTTGTTTTCCAAAAGTAGCAGTCTCAATCCCTTTAATCCTTTTAAGGAGTAGTAATTACATGCCATAAATGGATTAAGGCTATAACTTAAGGGTATAATTAGAAATAAAACAACTTTACCTCTGGGGAAAATTGTAAGGGCAAAGAGAGGTCAGAATAGGTCTTTTCATCGGTGTGGCATCTTGAGAAAGACATTTTGAGAAACAGGATATCAACGATGCATGTAAGAGAAAGGTTTTACTGATACCTAAGGATAAACAATGAAAAAACAAGATTCATGCTTACTTATTATGAAACATAACCAGGTTTATAAAGTGTTAAACAGACATTAGAGTACATTAATGCTAGACAAATAATGACATGAATTTATAGAAGCAAAATCTAAAATTATGTTTGTAAAAGCCAACACAATAGGAAATATGCCAGCACCCAGTTAGTTAGATGTATCAAGGAATTGCTGTAAATTTAAACACACCAAAATTGTAATCCCATTGCTTTTGCATTTAGCCACATTAGAACTGTCCTGATTTGGAATTTGCTGTTTTGAATTTTACCTCACTAGAATTGTACTGATTTAGTTAATGCCACCTTAAAATGTAACTACGCTAGAATTGTACAAACAAGGTTCCCACCACTTTTTATTAAGCCACACAAGAACTGTAGTAACTTGATACCCTCTGTTTTTGAATTTAGCCACACCGGAATGTATTTACTATTTTTAGTAGTGCTTTTGAATTTAGCCACACTAGAAATGTACTGATTTAGTTGTTTGGATTTAGTTAACAGCTGTGCCTTAACAATCCATGCACAAGGACCAAAGACATCAGAGTACAAAACAACAAATAACCGACAAAAAACCTTCTCAATACCCAGAGCAGGGATGTCCTTTTTAGGTCACCAGGGGTTGCAACTGTAACCCCTGTGGCAGCAGTTGCTTGCCCTGTGATCTTTCTTGAAAACACAATTTAAACATTTTAAAAACATCTTTTTTTCCTACAAAAACGGAAGATCGGCTGGGCTGCCGTCAATGGCAACGACATAGCGGGTGTTCGGGTGTTATGACAAAGAGCACATCTTGATGAAAACATAGCACATGTTGTCTACAAGAGTTACACTCTGAATAATCATTTTGAGGCACAGGGGGAAGTAAATATAATAGTGAAAGTAAAAATGATTCTTCAAAACACATTCAGGTGGGATTTACAAGTAGATTACACTTATATCTAACACCATACATACATTGAAAGGTTACATTGGCTCTTGAGCACAGCAGAGTCATAAACAGTATTGCAAGATACAAAATAACCCCATTCAGAATTCACTAACTTTGGCATGAGACCGATTATGTATATAATCATTTTTTCAGGATACACCAATAGTATACAAATATAGACTGCATTATTCACTACAGAGTTCCCAATAGTTTTGTGCAAACATATGCTGCAGGAAGAGATTTACATACCTAGGTTGATACACCACACCAAATAGTGAAGATCAGAAGCATTTAACAACAATCTGGATAATCCTTATTTAGGTTACATTCTTCTACACTTATATTGAAGAATGTTTAGATGTGGGCACTTTATAACCCTTTTAGTAATGCATCCGTGTGATTGGTCGGCACTTCTAACAAATAGTATATAGAATTCGGCGTCGTGAGATGACGTCACATTAACATCGACACATAGGAACTCGTGTAATAACTATTTTTCAGTTTTAGATTACAATGGAAACACCCACATCTCAAATACATCCCTAATCTCGACAATTTTATAAGTGTTACAAAATTGTGCAGTAACATGTTCCTGATGTGTACAGATGGACCATGTCTTTATGTGCACGCCTACGCTCACTGATTCACGCAAATCTTGTTAATATGTCTGCATTAGAAGCAGTACATGAACTCTGCCTTATGGGCCACGTTTGGTACAATGGGTAGTTCATCAAACGTGAGTAGAATAGGCTTTAGGATACATGCGGTTTGGCCAGCTGATGCCGGTATTTAGAGAAAGTAAGTCGGTAACCCACATAATTTGTTCTCTTGTAGGGGATAGGAGTTTTGGGTTGAACACTTTCCACCATCACGACATTTGAAACAGATAAGGATAAAGCATTGACAAAATAAGGTATGATGGTTGGAAACACATGGATGTGAGTTTCTATCAATATGAACAAAATATCATTGTATATAAAAGACAAGTGAGAGACACACAGCGCCATGTTTAATAGTCTTATAGAGAATGGCAAGACACGCATGGACTAGAATCATGACAGTAACATTGATTCGAATGAGGACATTTTTCAACACAAGTGGGTTGATAGAATAAAGGGGAAGATCTTTGCAGGGCCAAGCTTGAAAGCTACCGCTTTTGCAGCTTGTCTTGTAAATATCCTATGATTGATATATTTCATATAATTTATCTTGACTTTAAGTGCTTATTTAATTCATGTTTGCAATTTTTTAGGTATTATGGACCATTCTGAAATGTACCACTCTGTAATGTTTTAGATATATTGACTGGATACCGTTAGAAACTAGCCCAATCACCCGCTTCTGAATGTGCCCACATTTTCTGGTCAACATAGGGTTGCATGGCCCCTTTGCTCCCAAAAGGCCCATCTTCTCCCTCTTATCCCCCAACTGGCCCTAACCCTTCACTGCAAATGTCTCCATTCACCCCTTCTCCCACAACTGCCCCAATTCCTTCACTCCAATCCCCAACTTGCCCCCTTCTACCTACGGCCCTGCTTGCTTATTCCCCAGCAGCCTTCCTTTTACGCAACTGTCACAGCTCAATTTCTTCCCCACTTGCCACCCTTCTTGCCAACTGTGCATCCCCCTTTTCATACTAAACCTCTTCTCACTCAAACACCACTCCCTTCTCTCCTAAGTGTGCATTATCTGATCGTGTGTTGCATTCTGGGACTTGTAGTGCTGTTTTTGCCATTATAAACTACCAGAATGCAAATAAAAAAGTAGCATTGGCAATGCCAACAGTTTTTGATTTGGTGTAGGCATGGGAAAGGCATGTGTGCAATTGTGCACAGTGGACACATTGCCATTTTCCTATATTCCAGGTTTCTGCATCCTGTGGTACAGGAATGAGAGCAGAAAGGCCGGTCCGGCCAGAGCACACCAACACCAAGCAGGAACAGCTTGCATTGTCTTATCCGGAACCTTGAGATGACCTGAACTGCATGCAGCCCAAAGTATGTGCAAATGCTTATATTCACAGTAATATGGTAATTTGGGCCATACGCACTGATAAAGCTACATATGGTGATCCATACTTGTACGACATGTATATCATATTTCAGTGATATTGTAACCATTTCTTTCTTAGTACAATGTGGAACAATGCTATGTGATGCCACTCCTGTTTTGTCAAGAGGTTAAGGGTCATGTGGCATCACTTCCTATGAGGTCACTTGGGAGGCGAGTCAAATGGGATGTCATGAGAGGTCAAGGGTCATGTCACATTTGCTACACCTAGCATTTTGGTGAAATGATGTACCTGACACAGAGATCACCAGAAATCAACCAATCACCCCCTTCCACACCTCTAACATACCACACAGCCCAGAGGGCTAGGGAAACAACCCACCAAAAAATGGAAAACCTCACACCCCTCTCTAAGAATACTACAAACACAATACCTGCATGCAGCAATAACCCAGAGCGCAAACAAAGCACAACTAGAAAATACACATGCACAGACGCCAGTTTCTCCTGGTTCTGCACACTTCAACAGATGATCTGGAATTTTATCCTAACCCTCTCTCCCTAACTAACCAACCATACCCACTTTTCTTACAGAACCACATGATGACTTGATATGATATGATTTGATTGGTTATTTATAACACGCTTAATACCCAGAGGTTTCTAAGCATAGACCCGGGGATCGAACATGTGTTGCTCCGTGTCGTCTTGCTTCCAAGGCGAGCATGTTGATGCTGAGCTATTCTCCCGAGACTTGTAGTCTGTGCAAATGGCAATGGTGCACAGAGTAAATAAACGTACCGTAACATAACATAACATAGCATACACACAAACACTAGACAGGAATAAGGATCTGGTTGACCAAACCAAGAGAGTTTTTTTTTAAATGTGGAGATTTTTCTTTCTCAGAGGCTACTGAGAGCTTACATTGATCTCCCAAACTGTGCATCTCATGCTTTTCTTCTGACTTCCATTTGGTCCCTTGGGCATTTGTTGGTTAAAGTCTGTCATTTCTTTTCATGTACTCTTCCTCTAAGGGACTAAGGGAATATTGCCTCCTCCAAAATGTTCAAGAACATGTGAAATGGAAGACTGAACTCAGCTGAGAAATTTGGGTTCAACTTTCCAGGGCTCATAGAATGTTTAATTTAACCATTACATCCTGTTTTGCGTTCTGGCTACCTGTATTAATTAATTAATCTTTTATAACAAGCTTAAAACTGGAGACCAGTCTCTAAGGGTGAATGCTCTGCCTTGTCTTGCTTCCAAGACAAACACATTACCCGTGAGCTATCCTCCCAGCCCATTATTGAATGAAATATGTTTACATGACATCCTCTGGATGCTTGCTTTGTGTGAAGTTGGATTACACATACTCACTTGTGGCATGACAGCCCAACTCACAAGGCAACCCCAGTAGAATGACCACCAGCACAATTATCACATCTGGCCTGGAAAGGATGTGGGAGTGGAATAGAGATGATACAGAGCTGTTTTTGTAGGTGAAATAAGTGGGCGTGGGTGCCTCCCGCTCATCACACATCGCAGTAGTATGCGGACAGCGCCGTGAACAAGTGGCTTGGAAAACACATTTGAATTTATTTGATGGCTGAAAGAGGGCATCCAAAGGGTAGGGAATGAAATGAAGATGATACGCAGCTGTGATATTAGGTGAAAATAGGATCTGCAGGTTCAGCTGAGTCCTCTGTCAGTTTTGGTGTCGGCGGACACCAATTCAAGCTTTGGGGTTCAGGGTGAGTTTTGTTATTTGCATGTGTATTGTATGTACTTGTTATATGGGTTAATTATATAGTGGTGGTTGTGGCTATTGGCCAGATGTTTGGGGTCGTGGCCATAGACCCTGGCCCGAAAAATATGCAATATGTGGATAGTATTTATAGACACTGTAGGCGGAGTAAAAAGTATGTGATATTTATGATTGTATTAGAATTGAGGACAGTGGTTATGGAATATGTATGTGTTTACACCTGGTATGGTTACTTAGGTGTATAAAGTAGTCAACCTGGAATCTCTGGTTTGTTTCCTGTGAGAAAAAAAAACAGTATAAATTGTTAAGCAGGATAGTTGAAAATGTTTAATAGCATAAGATCTAACATATATGGAATGTGGCATACAGGAATTCGCACAAAACTGGCTTACCTCATTCCTAACAAACCACCTGAAAGAACCTACCTACCTCTGTTCACCTCAAACATTAAATATATATCCATCCTAGAGGATTCCATCCTCTACCCTCTATTTTTCAATATCTACATGTGCCCATTGATGAAAATCATACAAAGCCACAGACTTACCGCCTACAACTATGCAGATGACACGCAACTGATTGTGAAAACAAACAGAACCCAGGATCAAAATAACAACCTCAACAACTGCCTCTCACACATCTGCAACTGGATGACAACGAACAACCTCAAACTGCACCCGGCAAAAACAGAAATAATACTCTCACATCTGGACTGGCCGATTGCCATGGGAACGCAAACAGAGACCACCAATGTAGTAAATAACCTAGGAATACTTATGGACTACAGACTAACACTGGAACCGCAAGTCAGCGCAATTGCCAAAAAATGCTTTTTCCTCCTAATACTACTCAGAGGATTACCCTCCTATCTCTCCTTCCCCCAGAGAACTCACAATCATATCCCTAATACTCACAAGAATTGACTACACAAACATCCTCTACCTAGGAATGCCAGAAAGAATTACCAAGATACTCCAAAGGGTGCAAAATAAAGCAGCCAGGCTCCTATTAAGACTAAACAGAAGAGACCACATCACTCCTGCACAGACAAGCCTACACTGGCTACCAGTAAAAAAAGTGCATACAATTCAAAGCACTCTGCATAGCCCACATAGCCTTCACAGAAAAGGAGCTTAATTCTGCCAGGACAAGATTAGCTGATATAGCCTGGGCAGGTAACTAAAATCCAACAACAACCTACAGATAGAGGCAAAACATTAAGAAAAAAGGACATTTCTGCTGAACAGCATTCTCAAGTCCAATTGCTAAACTATGAAACAACATGCACAAAGTAATTAAAACCACAAAAGACCACATCACCTTCAGGAAACGCTGTCCAGTCATTTGATCGAAAATAAAAGATCGAATGACCATTTGGTCGAATACCAATTGGTCGGAAAAAAAGGTCATTTTTTTTAATTTATTTATTTATATATATATATTTTTGTTTCGGTTGGTAAAAAAAAAAAATAATAAAGAAAAAGGGGGGTTGGGGGAACCCCCCCAAAAAAAAAAAAGAATCGACAATTTTTTCGACCATTTGGCATTCGACCAAATGGAATTCGATCATTTGGTTTTCGACCAAATGACTTGTAACCTCAGGAAACTGTTAAAAACATGGATATTCAACAGACAATAACAACCTAGAAGGGACACCGGCAACAACAACACCATAAACAACTAGAGAGGAGACAGGATGTGCCAAAAGACCCACAAACAAGAATCTGGCTAGATACCATGAAGCAGGACCAAAGGGCCGCGCCACAGCCCCCAACAAAATGACCAACTTTACTAATTCTTGCCCTTCCTGCTCCTTCTATATAACTGATGCCACTACACCAGATCCAGGACTAGACATACCCCACATAAATAAGGAGAAACAATTACTAGGTCCACCTAAAGTGAACCACCCACAGAATCCAGAAACCATCAACATGCCCGACTATCTTGCAGCTACGACAATCTGTGACTCTGAATCCCTTGTGGACACTATCTGACCATTGCACATGACACACTAACACCAACACAAAACACTACCACGCAACCGAGGCAACAAATCGTATTCATACAGACGCAACACATGAGACCTCGCACAAACTACCAAATGCAAAACAACATCCACGGACACCAGTTCCTCCTGGTTCTGAATCTATCCTATCAACCTTCTCCCCACTAATCCCCCCACCCATTTTGTTGCAGACCCACGCAAGTGCCAGGTCACTACCCCTGGGTGGTAGTGGTGCTAGGTAAAAATCAACATAACATAACATATACATGTATATGTTCTGACCCTCATAAACAGTACTTTCTATGTACTATTTGTGGTACAACATTAGTGTGTGATACACTGTTGTTGTATTAACTTCAATAAACATTGGGTCATTGGGAAAGAAATCTATAGAGGATTTAAAAAAAAATGACTATAATTATGTCAGTGTAAGTGTGATAGTATGTTTGCTTGAAGTGTGTTGTTATTAAGGGAATAAAGTAGTTAGATACCTGTTGGCGAATTCTAACTATCTTGACTTTTAAAAGTACTATTGTAGTATTATGGATGTAGTTAGAAACCTGTTGGTGTATTCTAACTGTTTATTGCGCTACAGATTAGTGAGTAAATTTGGGTTGAAGGAATATTAAGTAGGCATTTGTTAGATTTGCTGGTAACCTATGTTTTGGAATGAGGTGTTGTTACATGCAAACCATCCACTTCTTTTTTTGACATATGCAGTATAATGCCCTGAAGTGGTTGTGGTACCAGTTTGGTATATTATACCTACTGTTGTGAAGGTTTTCTGGCCAAGGGATACTTGGCCGTTTGTGAACCTAGTAAGCTTAGAGTGTGAGCACTTTGAGGCCCATGGGCATATGGCACTATGTAAACATTGAATTGATAGTCACTTTTCGTACCATCTGCATTGTACCTAAGAAGCATTAGTATGGCATATTTTGCTAATGTGAGTTGGTTTGCATACTGGAATGATTGTATGAATTGCAAAAATGGCATAACATGCCATGATTTGCATTCTGCAGAAGCTGGTGAAATGGAATGGATTCATCATTTGTAATGGATACATATACACATTGTTCATTAGGGATGTGCTCCTGTGAAACATGGTTGCTGAGAGTGCATGCATGTGTCCATGTATATGAAATCTGGAAGATTTCATTCATAGGGATGTTTCTGGTTTACAGTACATGTAGTAAGTACATTCGGAATTCTTGAGGATCTTCTTGTGTGTTTATGGTACATTTTACCATTCCTCTGCAGTAGTATAATACTTGCCTTATACCTGAGACACTGTAAGTACTGTCAGGATTTTTGTGGCATTTCTATGAAGGACAAGCATTTGCAAATACAACTGATCTAGGCCGTTTAAGTAAATGTTGTGAGCAATTGGTGGTAATTGAAAAAGAAGATTGATAGTTACATTTGCCTAGCCATTTACTCCAGTTGTGTTGCTGAATGTAATTGGACTAGAGAGTTGTGTGTCTGCATTGTTTGATGGGCCTGCAGATTTTTTGGGAGAAGATATATTTGTCTCTTTCTTTTTTGATGGATGAGCAGCTGAGTTTGTATTTGACAGCTTTGTGGTTGTATTGTTTGATGGAGAAGGAGTTGGTTGTTGTTTCTTTAGCGGTATTGTTGGGAGATCTGTTGTAGATTCTGTTTGCATTACTTTTATTTTAAAGGTTTTATTTTTTGAGGTACAGGGTACATATCTAGATGGGGTGTACAGTGCAGATAACCTGTTGTATTCTAGGATGAAAGGAATGTCAGCATTGACTTAGTTTGCATCAAAGTTAACAACGTTGACTAAGAATAGAACATTGAGTGTGCACAGGTGTGAAAGTGCTACATAACTCATTCCGTCTTTAAAGACTGTGCTGCCAATATCGATCAATGTGTGATCTAGGGTTTGAACTTGCAATTTGTGAATAGTGACAGCATATGCAAGAGAAAATTGTTCTCTGCATATGTACAGGTCTTTGAAAAGATGGACAAGTGCTATTTTTAGGACATATTGCATTCTGCGTGAATTAAAGCCAACATGAGGTTGGAAACCATGCTTACCTCATTTATTACGAGCACTTTCATTTGTTTCAGAATTCTGCGTACTTCACTAGCTGCCTCAGCTGATTATTTGTAGTATTCTAATGTATTTTGGTGTTCTACTGGAAAGTTACACATTCTATGTTGTAGGCAGCTGAACCTGTAGGCGCTGTTACAACTGCTGAAAGGTTGTTTGTTAAGGTTTGAAGAAATGTGCTGATTATTTTAATTAAGAATGTTTTACCAGAACCAGCTTCACCACTTGCATACAGGAGCAGAGGTGTATTATTTTGAAAGCTACAGGTTTTAGATTCATGGTTGAAAAAAAAACATGTTCAATTTCTTCAGTGACTTCTAGATAAATGGCAAGTTGTTCATCATTTAGAAGTGATTTGAACACTGATTGCTTATACTGACATATGATATTTTCCACCTCAGTCATGGATATGTTTGCTTCATTTAGAACACGTGGTTCTCCAAGTGGTTCTTGACTTCCTGTAAGGTAAGGTTGACTGCCCTCAGGAGTGCCTTTATCTAGTTGAGCCTCACATTCTTCCTCTTATTGGCATTCATTGTCCAACATTTATTTGTATTGTTTGAAATTGGCATTTGATATACTGCTTTAATTTGCTTTGAATGCAGTTTCCTATAAGTCATAGGGTCTCATTACAGGTATGCCGGTCCGGAAACAATGGTGCCGGTATGCTTACTGGCACCATTGTTTCCAGACCGGCACACTATGGATTTGCTGCCACAGCTGCTGTGCCCAACAGGGCTGACCCTGCGGGGCACAGTGGCCACAGTAGGCAAGCCACCATGGAAGCACCCGCACTCTTAACAGTGGTGTTTCCGTGGTCCCCATAGGACTCTATCAGAATGGGGACTTACAAATTGCTGGTGCCTGACTTCCCGGACCGCTGAGGTTGTAATTCCCTTGGTTGGTCAGGCACCGGTAATTCATTCTGAGTGTGGTGGCAACCCACCGGTAGCACCGGAAGGGTAACCGCCAGACTTGGAATGACGCCCATACTCACCTAATATTTCTTATTCTTTTCTCCAAGTTTTAAAAAGTTGCAGAAGGGCCATGTAATACAGTCTCTATGTGTCAGATTGATCCGGTTTAGCTACGTTCCTTGCTTCATTCCTGGATCTGAATACCCCCTCCTCCTCACCTGTCTCATCTGAGAATTGGTCTTGTCGCCTTCCCTTCTTCTTGTGATCTTGATGTCTCTTCATGAAGAGGTAGGGTCTCCCTCGGGAAGGAGCCACTCTGCCGCCTTATCGGTAGAAGCAAGCAAAGGAAGCCCCCTCCCGAATGGTCCCAAGAGAGGAAAAAGTAGGAAGCAGAAAAAACCTTGCTTTTGTTGTCCAAAGTGGAGCTCTACCAATCACAGAGCAATGGATTCTAAATGGAAGAGAAAGGTGATGGATTGTCCAAGTGGAAGATCTTGTCGGAACCACAGGAATGAAGTAAGTATTTTTATCAGAGATTGGAATCTCGAGTGGGCCAGTAAGGCAAGGAAGGAAGCCTCTGTGGTAGTCGGTAGACCGGGAAAAATCAAAGGGCCGGCAAGAAAAAGGAAGTCAGGCCGCAAGCACAGAAAAGGAGGAATAGCAGATTCGGAAAGGAAAGACCGGAATAGCGGAGGGAGGCAGCGGAGGATGATAACTGCCCAAAAGGGGTAGATGGAACAGAAAAACACAGCGAGAAACTAGGAAGACTGAGAAACAGAGGAAAGAAGAGTACACTGGTTTATCACAGCATCCCACAACACAAACCTCTGGCTGCCTCCACATGGGCCGAGACGCCTTCACGCCACAGCACACCCCAACACGGCATCTCTGCGCTCCATGCACCTGCCCTCAGCCGCCATTGCAGAGATTTCTCCAGCATCGGGCCATGCATGCCGCTCGCCACAAATGCTGTATCTCATCCAGAATTAATGCGTGCAGGACATTAACATTGCTACTAGCGTGCCTACTTCTGCTGGTCTGTCTACTGATTCATGTGCCCCCTCAGAAGTAACTCCCAGCCTTCCTGCACATGTCCCCACTATGAATTTCACTGCCGTACCAGATAACACACCTTGTCTTGCCAAGGTAATTATCTACCATTCCACCCTGTATTGCGCCTCTGTTGTAGCTATTGTGGAACCCTGTGATGCCAATGATGTTAACGTGCACTGTACTGCAAATGTTGCTACTCTTCCTCCTGGCGCCGCCACTGATTTATTGCATTGCCCCCTTTGTAGCTATTTTGGAACCCTGTGATGCCAATGATGTTAATGTGCACTGCACTGCAAATGTTGCTACTCCTCCTGTCGCCGCCACTGATTTATTGCATTGCCCCCCTGTTGTAGCTATTGTGGAACCTTGCGATGGCCCTGATGTTAACATGCACTGCACTGTAAATGTTGCTACTCCTCCTCCTGGTGCCACCACTGATCTATTGCATTGCCCCCATGTTGTAAATATTGTGGAACTCTGTTATGCCAATGATGTTAACATGTACTGCACTGCAAATGTTGCTACTCCTCCTGTCGCCGCCACTGATTTATTGCATTGCCCCCCTGTTGTAGCTATTGTGGAACCTTGCGATGGCCCAGATGTTAATATGTTGAGCACTCAGTCTGTCCACATTAATCATACCCTGCACTCCCTGGCCCAGACCAGTACCACCATGTTCCCCTGGACTGATTCCCCGCTCAAATGTGCCCTCATTAACTGTCGTTCTCTGCCTGCACACGCCCTTGACGTGCACAAACTCATCTGCAGTAACAACCTCGACATATTCTTCCTCAGCGAGACATGGCTCAATGACACCTCCGGCCCTGCCCTCACCCTTGCCATCCCGGAGGCTAAACCATCTACAGACAAGACCGCTCCTACTATAGAGGGGGAGGTGTAGGTGTCATTGCCAGGGACACTCTCCAGATCAGAGAAATTCAATATGACCTCCATCAGAGTTCTGACTTCCTACTGCTCAAACTGAAAGTCTCCCATAAGTCTAAAATTGCCCTCCATGTTGTGTACTGCCCCCCGGTCCTACCACAGATTTCCAGGAAACCCTTATCCACTCACTCTCTGACAACCTCAAAAAATCCTCTAAAATATTACTCCTTGGTAACCTCAACTTAGGTCTCAACGACCCCAAAGACCCCCATGCCTACGCCCTCCAAAAAGCTCTCTCCACACTTGGTTTCGCCAAGCCATCTCTAAGCCCACCCATATCAAGGGTCGCTCTCTAGACTGGGTATCCCATCACAACTGCCCTCTCCTCCTCAAAGAGATCACTTCTCTCCCATGGTCTGATCACCACTGCATTAAGTTCGATATCCTGAATTCTAGAGAACAACCAAAGCCCAACACCCATCTTGCGCTGGGGCAGACCAGCGGAAACTGCTAGGTCACATTCGTTCTGCACAAGACCACAAGCATCTCCAAACATGTTTCGGCCTTGTTTAGCCTCATCAGTGAGGAGTAGCTTGGGTCTCTAGGCCCAGCAGGCACGGGAACCACACCTGGGCATACTCGTCATTCGGGGTGACAAATCAAAAACAAAGAGGTGATGGCTGGAAGGTTTAGAATTAATCTTAACCACTGGCAATGTTCTGGGCAACCCTCCAGACCATCGTTATTTGCCTGCCAAGCCATTACAGAAGGGGAACGACCATGTGCAAATCAGGCTTGGTCCCACCCCAAAAGGGGCAGTCCAGCCCAAACTGCTAGGTCACATCGCTTCTGCCCAGACCACAAGCATCCCCAAACATGTTTCGGCCTTGTTGGGGCTCATCAGTGAGGAGTAGCTTGGATCTCTAGGCCCAGCAGGCACGGGACCCACGTATGGGCATACCCGCCCCACTCGGGGTGACAAATCAAAAACAAAGAAGTGATGGCTGGAAGGTTTAGAAAGAATCTTAACCACTGGCATTGCTCTGGGCAATAGTTCTTCACCTGCCAAGCCATTACAGAAGTTTTTAAGTTTCTGTCATGATGCCTACCTCTAAGGAGCCAGGCCGGGCCCAGCAACCCCAGAGGCAGACATCATTTTCCCCAGGGAAGTCTCAGCGGGCCCAAGTCGGGGCCCTCTGGACTCAGTCCTGGCGCCTTAGGCGCCAGGCTCATAGCGGACCCCAGTCCTGGCGCCTTAGGCGCCAGGCTCATAGAAGAGGATATGTGTTTAAGTGCTTGGGTGCACACTTACCTGATGCAGACCTTGCTGCTTCATCCAGGCCCTCTTGAGGCCTGAATGGGACTACTTAACCTGTAGGACTACTTCACCACCCGGGTGTGGTCGGGGAAGGATACATACCTGATTGGTGGAAGGATACATACCAGGAACTTCTTCCAAGGCTATTTAAACCCCACCCGAACAGCCACACATGCTTCGCGTTGTTCTGCACCTAGCAGCTGGACGCTCACCGTGTCAGCTCCTGCATCCTGACTTCAGCCACGCCTACCAGCACCCTGGAACACCTGCAAGGGGAGAAAGGAAGAGAATAGGAGAAGAAAAGCCCTTACCTGCTAAATCTGCATCCCGGAGTCATTTCTCCAACGGCCCTGAAAAGGAAGACATCATTTTAAAGGCATTTCGTTTCGATCGCTGCAGCGCTGCATTTTACTCACCTTTGCAAGGTGCTTCCATCTTCAGCAGCGATCTTCCGGATTCAGCTATGCCCCGGCGCCTAGAGGAAAAAAGACAAGAACAAAGGTGAGAGGGAGAAAAGGAATAAGGAAAGCTTAGTTTCCTTTTAAGTCTTACCTGTCGGATTATTCCCACTGCATTTCGGGTCCTGCCGCTTCCTGGCATCTCCGGACCCCGGCCCCTATGGGGAAAAAAGACAAAGACATTGAATGAGCGAATGCAAAGACATTACCTGAGCGCTCATCCAGAACTGTTTCACTTAGGGACGGCGCCATATCTCCGGCACTCCGAACCCCGGCCCCTAAGGGGAAAAAGACATAAGCATTAGCGCTTGCTGCAATTAGACAACGAACATTATTATTAAGCTTGAACTTTTGAACAGAACTTTTACAGCGCCTTACCTGAACAGTCAAGCTTACCTGAACTCCCATCAATCCTCAATCCAGTGAAGTAACTGGGTTTCAACGCGCCCCTGCATCAGAAGCAGGACGGAGAACTCATCCTTCCAAACCCTAAGGTGAGGCTTCACGGGGAATCGTGGAGGAGGTATCGTGGAGGGTTGGAAGGGAGTGGGAGGCTTGAGCATTGTTCCACAGTTGGTAATACTCCCTTTTCACGCACAGGAGGGTATCCAACGAGCCAGGGAAGCCAGAATAGAGGGGCGCTTCCTGTACATCTTCAGAGTTCTGCGCCTTCGACGCCGCGCCTCCGTGGGAACCAGGTGAGCGTTACAGAACGCGAAGCCTTACCACAATTTCCCACCTGGACGCTATGGAGACTTCCGAGACAGATCAGCTGGTCCATCTTTTAGGGGAATTACGGGCAGAAGTGCACTCAGCCCGCCAGGAGACTAATGCAGGGCCAGGCAGAGCACACTCCTTTACCTGTTTCCGGAGATATTTCTACAACAATGGGTTCGAATAACCCGGTACAAATCAATCTACCTGGACACATGCCTTTGGCCCCGCCGGAACGTTTTGCGGGGGATCCCAAGAAATATGCCGTTTTTATGAACCAATGCCGTTTATACTTTTCATGCAGGCCCGGGGCCTTCCCCAACGACCAGACCAAAGTAGCCTTTGTACTATCTTACCTCAGTGGCTGTGCAGCCGATTGGTCTATTCCATTGGTAAATCAGGATGATCCCATTCTCCGGGATTTCCAGGGCTTCCAGGCCAGCATGGAAAGATTGTTCGCTCGACACTCACAGGGACAGGCCCTTGACAAGGAACTGCTATCCTTACGACAAGGTAATCAGGATCTTCTGTCCTATATCGCCACCTTTAATAGACTAGTTGTGGAAACCGGATGGCCTGAAAATAAAAGGATCACATTGTTTCATCGAGGCCTGCGCGGAGAGCTTAAAGATGTTATAGCTCAGATAGTAGATCCACCCCAGGCCTGCGCAGACTACGTAGACTTAGTGGTTCAACTTGATCACAGACTTCAAAATAGAAAAGCAGATCGGCTCAAGTATGAAACCAGAGTACCTATCAAGACCCACGTTAACTCCAAGAGTACTGACGTTTCCGAACCTATGCAAATTGGCAGTGTTAAAGGACCATTAACGCAGAAGGAACGAGAGAGAAGGCGACAAATGCAACTTTGTCTGTATTGCGGAACTTCCGGTCACTTTCTTCAAAGTTGTCCAGTTAAACCACCCAAGAAGGTGGTTGGAGCCACTGATAACGAGTTATTGACACCTGGTTCGGGAAACGACCTAGCCCGACAAGCGTAGGGGTCCGCTTGCCGAGCTTGAAAACAAACTCTTTGACCTCGCATTTTGTCATGCCAATGGTGCTTGTGAACCCAAAACAGCCTCAGCAGTTGCATGCTATAAAAGCATACATAGACAGTGGAGCTATTGGAAATTACATAGACCGTGAATTGGCTTCCAGGATTAAGCTTCCTCTCCGCCCGAAAGTAACCCAAGATGTAATTACTACAGTTGATGGAACCGAAATAGCCTCATGGCCTGTAACGCATTCCACAGTTGAAATCACTCTGGTGGGTCAGGACGGACATCGGGAAGCAATCGTGTTTGATGTGATCAAGTAATGCCCTTCGGTTTGTGCAACGCACCTGCCGCCTTTCAGTACTTCATGAATGATGTTCTTCGGGAACTTATCGATGTTTGTGTCATCGTTTATATTGACGACATCCTGGTGTATTCCTCCTCAGAATCTGATCACAGAAACCATGTTAGGGCAGTTCTTGAGAAATTGCGCCAGCACAAATTATTTGCCAAGCTCGAAAAATGCGTTTTTCATACCACAGAAGTGGAGTTACTCGGATTCATCCTGACACCTCAAGGAATCCGAATGGACTCGCGGAAAGTGGACGCCATTCTCAAATGGCCATCTCCTAGCTCTGTGAAGGGAGTGCAAAGCATGCTTGGCTTTGCCAATTTCTATCGAAGGTTCATCCCAGAATTTTCTCGAACTGTTCAACCCATCACAGCTCTCCTAAAGAAAAATAAATGCTTTGAATGGACTCTTGAGGCTGAACAAGCCTTTCAGGACCTGAAAACCAAATTCACCTCTGCACCTGTATTGAAGCACCCGCGCCCAGATCTCCCTTACATCGTGGAAACCGATGCATCCAGTTCGGCCATGGGAGCTGTCCTGTCGCAAAGAGACCCAGAAACTAACCAACTACACCCTGTAGCCTTTTGGTCCAGAAAATTCTCTCCACCTGAACTCAATTATGCAATTACCGACAAAGAACTACTGGCTATTAAATCAGCTTTCAAGGCTTGGCGTCACTATCTTCTCGGTGCAAGACACACCATCACCGTAATTACGGACCACAGAAATTTGCAGTATTTAAAGACGTCCAAAGCTCAATCTTCGCGACAACTCCGATGGGCTTTATTCTTTGCGGAATTTGATTTTGTAATTACCTATCGCCCTGGCTGCAAGAATGGTAAGGCAGATGCCTTATCCCGGATAGGCATGGAAGAACCCAATTCGAGTTTAGAACCTGTGCCAATCATACCGGAACAAAGAATTCTGGGCTTGACTTCATTGCAAACCATTGAGGACATCCAAGCTCAAGTAAAACAGCTTTTTGACTCTTCTGCCTTACTGGAATGGAGTCAAAAGGGTCCTCACTACACCGTTAAGGATGATTTACCCTACTTCCGAGAGCGGTTATTTCTGCCAAGTAAATAATTGCAGGAACTTGTCATTACCCGTCATCATGAATCATTAATGGAAGGACACCCCGGTATCGCGAAAACAGAAGAAAAGATCAAACGCCACTTCTGGTGGCCTTCTTGGAGAAAAGACATAAGGTCATTTGTGTTGTCTTGCGGAATCTGTGCCCAAAATAAGAGTCAAAAGGGAGTGCAAAGCATGCTTGGCTTTGCCAATTTCTATCGAAGGTTCATCCCAGAATTTTCTCAAACTGTTCAACCCATCACAGCTCTCCTAAAGAAAAACAAACGCTTTGAATGGACTCTTGAGGCTGAACAAGCCTTTCAGGACCTGAAAACCAAATTCACCTCTGCACCTGTATTGAAGCACCCGCGCCCAGATCTCCCTTACATCGTGGAAACCGATGCATCCAGTTCGGCCATGGGAGCTGTCCTGTCGCAAAGAGACCCAGAAACTAACCAACTACACCCTGTAGCCTTTTGGTCCAGAAAATTCTCTCCACCTGAACTCAATTATGCAATTACCGACAAAGAACTACTGGCTATTAAATCAGCTTTCAAGGCTTGGCGTCACTATCTTCTCGGTGCAAGACACACCATCACCGTAATTACGGACCACAGAAATTTGCAGTATTTAAAGACGTCCAAAGCTCAATCTTCGCGACAACTCCGATGGGCTTTATTCTTTGCGGAATTTGATTTTGTAATTACCTATCGCCCTGGCTGCAAGAATGGTAAGGCAGATGCCTTATCCCGGATAGGCATGGAAGAACCCAATTCGAGTTTAGAACCTGTGCCAATCATACCGGAACAAAGAATTCTGGGCTTGACTTCATTGCAAACCATTGAGGACATCCAAGCTCAAGTAAAACAGCTTTTTGACTCTTCTGCCTTACTGGAATGGAGTCAAAAGGGTCCTCACTACACCGTTAAGGATGATTTACCCTACTTCCGAGAGCGGTTATTTCTGCCAAGTAAATAATTGCAGGAACTTGTCATTACCCGTCATCATGAATCATTAATGGAAGGACACCCCGGTATCGCGAAAACAGAAGAAAAGATCAAACGCCACTTCTGGTGGCCTTCTTGGAGAAAAGACATAAAGTCATTTGTGTTGTCTTGCGGAATCTGTGCCCAAAATAAGAGTCAAAAGAAAAGGCCAGCCGGCCTACTTCAACCTTTGGACATTCCACCAGCACCTTGGCACACCTTGTCAATGGACTTTATAACTGACCTGCCTCCTTGTGGTGGTTACAACACGATTCTCGTAATAGTGGATCTATTCTCCAAAATGGCCCATTTTATCCCTTTAAAAGGATTGCCGTCAGCTTCCACCTTGGCCAAGGAATTTATGGAAAATATAGTGCGGTTACATGGTTTCCCTTCCATATTAGTCTCAGACCGTGGAAGTCAATTTATCTCCCACTTTTGGAAGAAATGTTGCCAACTAGGACAAATAGACGTGCGGTTATCCACCAGCCACCACCCCCAGACCGACGGACAAACCGAGAGAACCAATCAGACTCTCGAGCAATATCTGCGGTGCATGTTACACCAATCCGAGTTGAATTGGAAGGACATCCTTTGGATTGCAGAATATGCATACAACAATTCAGTGCATTCTGGAACCGGACAGACTCCTTTTTATACCCTGTATGGTCACCATCCTCAGACCTCTGACCTAGATCCACCTCTGACCCTGGAGATGCCTGCAGTAAATCACCTACATTCCACAATAACCCAAGCCTTCAAAGAAGCTACAACCCACTTACAGCAAGCCAAGAAAAAGTATAAAGAAAACGCTGATTTGCACCGAAGTAAAACTCCTCCTTACCAAGGAGGAGATCAGGTATGGCTAGCAACTAAACATCTACCCCTCAAGGGTCAGCGAACTTTTAATCCCAGATTCATTGGGCCTTACCCCATCAAAGCTATTATCAACCCAGTGGCCTTTAAACTCGATTTACCATCCAACATGCGGATTCATCCCGTTTTTCACGCATCTCTTCTAAAACCAGTACAACCTGGAACCAGACTGTCTGAGCCCCCAGGCCCTGTCCAAATTGATGGAGAATTAGAATTCGAAGTGAAAGACATTTTAGATTCCAAGATAGTTAAGTCGAAACTCTTCTATCTTGTTTATTGGAAAGGATATGGACCTCAGGAAAGATCTTGGGAACCCAGTAACTATGTTCACGCACCACGATTAATTCAAAGATTCCATCGAAGATTCCCGCACAAACCAAAATCCCCGGAGGAAAAGACCTTGGGAGGGGCCTTGAGGGGGGGGGGGTACTGTCATGATGCCTACCTCTAAGGAGCCAGGCCGGGCCCAGCAACCCCAGAGGCAGACAACATTTTCCCCAGGGAAGTCTCAGCGGGCCCAAGTCGGGGCCCTTTGGACTCAGTCCTGGCGCCTTAGGCGCCAGGCTCATAGCGGACCCCAGTCCTGGCGCCTTAGGCGCCAGGCTCATAGAAGAGGATATGTGTTTAAGTGCTTGGGTGCACACTTACCTGATGCAGACCTTGCTGCTTCATCCAGGCCCTCTTGAGGCCTGAATGGGACTACTTAACCTGTAGGACTACTTCACCACCCGGGTGTGGTCGGGGAAGGATACATACCTGATTGGTGGAAGGATACATACCAGGAACTTCTTCCAAGGCTATTTAAACCCCACCCGAACAGCCACACATGCTTCGCGTTGTTCTGCACCTAGCAGCTGGACGCTCACCGTGTCAGCTCCTGCATCCTGACTTCAGCCACGCCTGCCAGCACCCTGGAACACCTGCAAGGGGAGAAAGGAAGAGAATAGGAGAAGAAAAGCCCTTACCTGCTAAATCTGCATCCCGGAGTCATTTCTCCAACGGCCCTGAAAAGGAAGACATCATTTTAAAGGCATTTTGTTTCGATCGCTGCAGCGCTGCATTTTACTCACCTTTGCAAGGCGCTTCCATCTTCAGCAGCGATCTTCCGGATTCAGCTACGCCCCGGCGCCTAGAGGAAAAAAGACAAGAACAAAGGTGAGAGGGAGAAAAGGAATAAGGAAAGCTCAGTTTCCTTTTAAGTCTTACCTGTCGGATTATTCCCACTGCATTTCGGGTCCTGCCGCTTCCTGGCATCTCCGGACCCCGGCCCCTATGGGGAAAAAAGACAAAGACATTGAATGAGCGAATGCAAAGACATTACCTGAGCGCTCATCCAGAACTGTTTCACTTCGGGTCGGCGCCATATCTCCGGCACTCCGAACCCCAGCCCCTAAGGGGAAAAAGACATAAGCATTAGCGCTTGCTGCAATTAGACAACGAACATTATTATTAAGCTTGAACTTTTGAACAGAACTTTTACAGCGCCTTACCTGAACAGTCAAGCTTACCTGAACTCCCATCAATCCTCAATCCAGTGAAGTAACTGGGTTTCAACGCGCCCCTGCTGCATCAGAAGCAGGACGGAGAGCTCATCCTTCCAAACCCTAAGGTGAGGCTTCACGGGGAATCGTGGAGGAGGTATCGTGGAGGGTTGGAAGGGAGTGGGAGGCTTGAGCATTGTTCCACAGTTGGTAATACTCCCTTTTCACGCACAGGAGGGTATCCAACAAGCCAGGGAAGCCAGAATAGAGGGGCCCTTCCTGTCCATCTTCAGAGTTCTGCGCCTTCGACGCCGCGCCTCCGTGGGAACCAGGTGAGCGTTACAGTTTCCCCCATGTTTATATCTTTGTAGTGTTCATTGTTTTTGTTTAGATATTGGAGGGCTTGTCAAACTTTGCTCAAGTCAACTAGTTGGTCCTTGTACTCCTAGAGTTTCAACATTTTCTTTAAGATTGAATGGCAAATATACTACTTTGCCACGCATGCCCTTTAGTAACTCAGATGGAGGTAATGTGGCTGTTTTTAGCTGAAGGTGTATTATAGCTTGAAATTGATGTACTGTTCGTATTATAATGCTCTCATACAAGTTAGGTTGTTGGAGAGCCTTTGGAAGTCAGAATTTTTCCAAGTTGTAAGTGATAGCATGTGATGGCATTTGGTTATTGTCAAGCTTTGTGTTGCATTACGTGCAAAATATTGAGGGGTCAGTTATTTTGTATTTATCGTCTGCTATTAGATAAAACGATAATTGGAACCACTGCAAATCTATAAAGTCCTCCATTTTGTAGGCCATATCAACCATTTTTGTGCTTTTTGTTATAAATAAACACATACTTTGTTTTGAAACATAACTATTCCATTTTTGTATGTGTTTGTTAGGAGGTTGGAATGTGTGAGGTTTTCATGATTGTTTTGCAGTTATGCCTACATTTACCTGACTGCCATGGGTTGACCATGTCATGGTGGACTGGCATGTGCTTTTTGTCATGCAGACTGCATACGGACGATGTGCTACACACCGAGTCAAACCTCATCACCACTCCTGCTCACTTGTTCCATGTCACTCTCTGTCCAGACTCTCTTTGCCCTCTTCCAGGTACAACCTGTATGGCATATTGCTTGTGATGATCTTCCTATGCATACTCACATTCTCTCATCACATCATCACATCTCTTGACTTCTTTGCCAGATGTACCTCCTCAGAAGTATTCTCCCTTTCAGCTCCTTACTCCAGCAGCACACTGTCTCCAGGGGACTGGTCATTCCTATACTGGCCTACAGCGACAGACTATACAGAAATGTATGTGCTTCTACTCTCTTCACTCTGCAACTCACCCAGGACTGGACTGTGTGAATGGTCTGTTTGTTTTGTGGCCAGGCATCACCCTAGGACGGTGGTGATGGCACTGGCTCCCAGGCACCACCCGCACTTGAGGGGTATTTACTATATCCCTCCAACCCACTGACAACACTTTACACCCGATTCATGCACTTGCCCTTACACTGCCATCAGCCTGCAACTTTGCATTTCCGGGTTATGTAGTTCTATTGTACGTTGAACACATTCCCATGTACTGTAATGCCCCCTCCCATTCCCAAACCCAGGTCTCCATTTCTACATGCCTATTCACTTGCGTTATGTCAATGTGACCTAGACTTATGGAATCAGTGTGCCTGCCTTCACTCTGTTCCACCACCCTAGCCTCGTAGCACTGTGTGACAGTTGTGTTTTTGGTAATTGTTATTTTCATATCATGTCATGTCATAAGTTTTGTACATGGATCAGGGACAGTAGGCATCAACTTACACCTCATGCTGTTTGACAGTTCAGGCATGGACATGCTACTGACATCTGCCTATTTGCATCAGTGATGTGGGAAACTCAACTGTGCCTCTCTCGTGCTTGTGTTTGAAGCAGGTGCTATGCCCTTTGACACACATCCATGTCTGCTTTCATGGTACCCTTGACTTCCATTCACAATGTATACATGGCAGAGTTTGTGCCCTCACTGACATGGCAGGTTGATGTGTTGCATGACTACATTGTGATACCTATGTGTGTGGGCTATGCTACTTTCAAGTGTCTTCATGTATTTTTATGTCCATGTGCAGGTGGTGAGGCACTGGATGCATAGGATGAGGTGGAGGAGGTGTAGGAGAGTGGGGAACAACCAGGCACCGTTGGAGGACGTGGTGTGGTAGCCCACAAAGATCCACTGGTTCTACAGTCCATCCTGACAATTACTCACTCGGACTCCGCCTCTGAGGAAGCCTATGGCTCTGGTGGTGAATCGGACATGGATTCCTTTGAACTGTCGCAGGTGAGTTTTTCAACTGTGGGTCCTGGCCTATCCCAAACATCTGTAGTGGTGGAACACCCCTCACAGGACCAGTCAGTGTTGGAGCATCGGTCTGTGTTGGTTGCGGGTGTAAGGCATCGCTCCAGAGTGTTGTTTCCTGTTCCTGGGAAAGTTGTTCAAGGGAGAGATGCAGTCCTGCAGCTACAGACTGCACCAGCACATCAAGGGCCAGGATTCCTTGGGCCCAGCAGGTGTGGGGCCCGCCAACGTGGTGGTCATATGCCAACAGGCAATAATGTGTGGGAGCAATCCATGTATTCAGTTGCACTGCAACAAGGAGCTTCATTTGAAATGTTGGCTCAGGGCATGGTTAGGGTGGCCAATTCCATTCTCCCCGTAGAAAGACAGATTGAGCTCCAGCAGCAGGCAGTGAAGTCCACATGTCGCTCACACATACTCCAGATGCAGGCCAGCAACAGGTGCCGACGGGCAGTACTGTTGTCTCTGCGCAAAGCCATGGCTCTAGAGGGTCGGGCCCACAGGGCTGCCCTGTAGGAAGAGGCTAGGTCACTGTGACTTACACTGACTGCACTCGAGGCAGCACGCAGTAGACAATCAGAAGAGCAGATGCTACAGTTGACACACCATATCTGTCGAACAGCGATCCAACCGTGAGGTGTTGCGAGCAGAACTGCGTGCATCCCGTAACGTGGTGCAAGCGGAACTGGGTGCATGCCGCTAGGTGTTGCATGCAGCCACCATGCCATCATGTTGCAGATGCTAACATCTCAGTCCTGCATGGCTGCTTCCATGGAGGACCAAACCTGGGCTATACGTGGCCTACCTCCATTACCACTGATACCTTCTATTGCTGCACCAGAGGGTGACTACAGCAGCGACAGCTCTCCCGATACCTGATAGCCATGCGGACCACAAACCCATGGGGAGGTTTTCTTTTTTTTTCTCAACATCAACACTGTCCCTCCACCCTCCTGGGTTGGATCCCCCCTACACCCCAGTCTACCATGGGCATTTTTCATTTTTTTAAATCATTTTTTGTCTATTGTGCATTTATGTGACAGTGTGTTGCTTTGTGTGGCATCCGAGGGCATACACTGTAGTTTCCAGCTGGGCCCATATAGGCTTGTCTTGTGTTGGTACACTCCTTGTTTGTGCCTTAGGGTCCAGACACATGTGATTCCTGCTTCCCCTTTCCATGGGCTTGCAAGGAGTGCAGCATGTGAAAGTAACTTACACAGAGGCATTGAGGTTCTGTTCTATCTACGGGCAGTATCAGTCCAACCTGTGTGTACACCCCTAGTGGGATTCATGATTGTTTGTACAGTGCATGGTTCCCATCCCTTTTTGTTTTGACATTGGTATCTATCATGTTTTCATGTTACATGTTTATTTCTTAGCTTGCCGGTCTCCATTGCTGTTGGCCTTCCTGCTGTATGTGCTTCCCTGCCCCCTTTAGTTGGCAGGGACACACTACCAATAGAAGGGTGCAATGTGGTTGTTAGGGCACATTGAGACACTTCAGGTGTTCTGATTGGTGACTATCAGACATATTCACTGTTGGGTTTGGTGTTTTTGTTATGTTATACTATGTTCCTGTGTACATGATTGTTTTGATGTGTGAGAGTGAGTTATTTGAGTACTAGTTCCATTTTTCGTTGGATGCTTTCTGACAGCACTGTTGTGTGTTGGCCATTAGCATGGCATGTTGTGGCAACTGGGTCACATGGATTTTGGGAGGGTTTAGGTGACATACCAGAATTTGGATGTGTATTTGTTCATGGGGTTGGTGGCATACTGCATCTTCCATGTGTGCCTTTTGTGCACACAAGATTCAGTTAGTTTAGGTTCTAAGGGATGCACACAATGTAGCACTTCCAAGGACAGCTTGTCAGGGTGGTAAAGTTGGGACAGATTATTGTCCCTTTGTCATCATCGATTGTCACCTGGCATGTGCTAGGGCTGTGTGCACTCCGCAGGGGTTGGATTTTAGGTGAAGAATTGTGCCACAAGCTGGGTATGGACAGCCTTGCCACATGCCCTTTCCTCTCCCATGCGCAGCAGCCGTGCATGTGGTTGGGGATGTGGGGGCACCACAATGTCCACCGGTACTCCCCACCATCTTGCAACGTTGTGCAGGACATATGCTGCCACTATGATCCTGCACACTACTGGTGGTGCATATAGGAGAACTCCAGCAGAGTGGTCAAGGGAGCGGAAGCGTGACTTTAGCACTCCGAATGTATGCTCCACTATACCCCTAGTTGCAATATGTGCTGCATTGTATTTTACCTGGGGTGGTGTGGTGGGGTTCCATATTGGCATCATCATGTAGGTGCTCAGTGGGTAGGCATTGTCCCCTGTGGAGGTGAGATGGTTTGTCAGTGGTGTGGTCTAGTCTGCGTGAGGCATGCATGCATTTTCAGGGCCATTTGTACTCACCAATGAGCCATGTGTTGCCAGGCCTCCCAGCTTCCAGGGCCCGGTGTAGGGGTGACATTCTTTATATGAAGCTATCATGGGTAGACCCTGGAAAGTTAGCATATACAGAGGTAATGATTCCATTGGCATCGCATACAACTTGCACGTTGATGGAATGCCAGTGCTTGCGATTCCGATAGATGTGCTCAGGTGCTCAGTTGCCCTAGGAGGCCGAGGGCCACATGTGTGCAATCAATGGCACCAAGCACTTTAGGGAAGTGTGCCACCCCGTAAAAGTCCTGAACCACGGCCTGCCTTTCTGCGGGTGTTCTGGGCATGTATATGTGTCTGTGGACTGAGGGGCGTGCAGTCATGATTGCCAACACCTAGTGTAGGCAGCGTGACTTTGTGGCCTGTGAAACGCCCCCGACTATGGCAGTTGTCTGCTGTAATGACCAAGTGGCCAACAAATTCAGTACATTGAGCAACTTTTTCAAGGGGCTCAGTGCTTGGGAGCACAGGGTGGGTGATGTGAGGTCATCTTCCCACACCCTTACCAGGTCTAGTATGATATGAGGTGGGAACCTGTACCTGTCATAGACCTGGTCATCAGGCATTCCAAAAAGGCTGGACCTGGATAAAAAAATGTGTGCCCTGGCTATCCTCCTCCTCCTGCTCTGTCCCATGATCACTGCTGCAATCAATGGCACATTCATTGTAGCTGTATACGCGCGATTGTGTTTTGCATGTCTATTTATGTATTGCACTTGTGCGTGGTGACGCTTACCCTTCACTTGGCGGACGTGTTTCCGGAGTAGCGTGTCTTTTCCCGCACGCCAGTGAGCTCTGTTTGATTCCATGAATACGTGTTGTGAGCGTGCATATGGGCGTTGCAAGTATTTTACTGTGGTACTTCCCACGTACCGCCCACATTTACACTGGTTGCTCCACATTCCATGTGTTCCACCCCCTTTTTAGGTGACTGCGCAAGACGGTACGCCCCTTCACTGGGAGTCTCGCGCAAGGCGTTTGTAGTGTCACAGTGATGTGTTAGACCTGCGCGGATTCTTCGCAAGTGTCCGTTAAGCCCTGCGCATTGTGTTCCATGAATTGGTAAACGGTCACTTGCACACGTTTTTGCACGCAAGTCCCCATTTTTACGTTCAATTTATCGCATGAATCGGGCAGTAAGGGTGCATTGCTAAAAAGCTATAAAATTCAATGAAATAACTTTGTTTAAGGGATGTTATGGTTAAGTTGCAATAATAAAAACCTCTCAAATTCAGTGAAAACACGTTGCTAAAGGGAGGTTTTGGTTACAAGTCAAACTGAAAAACCATTGAAATTCACCAGTTATGGGAAGCATATCAGCCATAACTCGCTCCAAGAACGTGCACTGCTACAACTAACACCCAGGACATCAAAGATGACATGACATCTGCTCTTTTTTGTTCACTGACAAATCTAGGCCTGGTGATTTTCTTTACTGACAGAAACATGCTTTCTATCTAGACGTATGTTGTTACAGTACTTTCCTTAGGGTTTGGCCTCACTTCATGGTGCCCATACATGGGGAAATAAGCACACCTCAAACACACAATTTATTTGTTTACATGATAATAAACTGTAATATTATTCACATTTTCTAGTGATACTCATTCTCTCCTCATTACTGGAGTTTCACTGTATGTGCCTCAAATTCCAATGCACTGTGTCTCTTCATATCTATTCTTTGTATTGGCACAAGTAAGTATTGTATTGTTAGCTATTCATTTCAGGTTTTACAGCAGACACATTTCTGATAATAGCACAACAAAAGAGGTGATGGCTGGAAGGTTTATAATGAATCTTAACCTCTGGCATTGCTCTGGGCAACCCTCTAGACCATCTTTTTTCGCCTGCCAAGCCATTACAAAGGGGGAAAGTCCATATGCAAATCAGGCTTGGTCCCACCACCAAAGGGGTAGTCCAGCCCAAATTGCAAGGTAACATTCCATCTGCGCAACACCACAAGCATCCACAGACATGTTTCAGCCTTGTTGGGCATCATCAGTGAGGAGTGGCTTGGGTGTCTAGGCCCAGCAGGCACGGGACCCAAGTCTGGGCAAACCCGTCCCACTCGGGTTGACAATAGCAAAACAAAAGAGGTGATGGCTGAAAGGTTTAGAGTAAATCTTAACCTCTGGCATTGCTCGGGGAACCCTCCAGACCATCGTTCTTCGCCTGCCAAGCCAGTACAAAAGGGGAAAGACCATATGCAAATCAGGCTTGGTCCCACCCCCAAAGGGGTAGTCCAGCCCGTACTGCTAGGTCACATCCCTTCTGCACGAGACCACAGGCATCCCCAGACATGTTTCAGCCTTTTTGGGTGTTATCAATAAGGAGAAGCTTACTAGACCCAGCAGGCAGGGCACCCACAATTCTGATAGCCTTGCAATCATTATTTTACTGACTGATGTGACCAGATTAAAAACATTGTCATTCTCTGGTGCATGCCGCACCCATTTCCTATGTGCATGTATTATTAGGTTTCTTTATTAACAAATACACTGCAATATAACATTTTATTTAAATGAGTACATTTCTGAATACATTAAATAGTTCATAAGAGGTCCCCCAATCATGATATGATATATTATATCATATTCAATTTTATCTATATCGCGCCCTTACACAAGTGTTTCAGAGCGCGAAATATCATCCATAATATGTTGATACGAACACTGTATACACAATCACTTCTACTGCTTTTCATCAGAATTAATTTGATATGTGATGTCATCAGTGATGTCGTCAATGACATTTGTCATGTCATCTTTGATGTCCTGGGTGTTAGTTTTAGCAGTGCACGATGGTGGCGTGAGTTATGGTTGCCTTGCTTACCATAACTGCCAAATTTCAATGGTTTTTTCGGTTTTACTTGTTACCATAACGTCCCTTTAACAATGTTTTTTCACTGAAATGCATTGGTTTTTATTAGTGGAACTTAACCATAACATCGCTTTAACAACATTTTTTCACTGAATTCCATAGGTTTTTATTAGTGCAGCTTAGCCATAATGTCCCTTTAACAAAGTGTTTTCATTGAATCTATATGTATATACATTATAGGTCACTGAACTATTGTTAAGGTGAGTATCAAGTTCCATAGGAAACACAAAAATTGAATCAATTATAACTTTCAACTTGCAGGACGGATATGGCTGATATATCGCAAATCAAAAGTTTGTCAAGGGCCCCCGCATAATGCACATTTTGGGACAAACTGCTGGATGAATTGGACCATGAACTTAACCTGGGCATGAAGCTTTGACTAGATTTCTGGAAAGGGATCTGGATTTATTCCGACCAGTAGTTGTTAAAATATTTGATGGAGAAAGCGGTGCCCTGATCTCCCAAAATGATAGCTATATTTGTGATCCGAAATGCAGCAGCAAGACTTTTCAGAAATGAAAAATCTGAGATTTTCTTTTTTTTTTGCTCGATGCGAGGGATAACCGTGATTATAACCTGTGTTAGCCAAACAAAAAGTGCAAAAGAACAAAAGAAGACATTTGGAGGAGGAAAAAGGATGAAATGGCATCAGGCTTCAGGTGGGGAGGGGGAAAGAAGCACCATGTAAAATTGCAGAGTCAGGGGCAGTCAGCAGTTACAGTTTGAATGTTTTCACATAACTTATGTTATACCCCGGGATAACCGTGCTTAGCTCTTGGCTACAACGGAAGAGGCCTGGGGAGGGAAACAGCACCTTCGGTGAGTTGGGGGACCATGGGAAGATGAGAGGGGCACTTGGTGAGTGACTGTCAGGTTTGGGAAAGAGCTTTGGATTTTTCAAGCATATTCGTATAACCGTGGTTATACTTGTGGATAACCCCGGTTATGGGTAGTTCAATGGCATAACTGCAGGCATCAGAAACTAGTTTTCTTTAAACCACGGCTATTGGGTCCTAAAGAAACATATTGGAGCAATGTGGACAATGGGCAAGGCCAAAGACCATAACTAGTGGTCCCTAAGGAAACCTATAGGTGGAACCTGCACAGTGCCAATGGCTGAAGGCCATGGCTAGTGACTTTGAATACACTATGGCATAAGAAAACCTTGTAAATTAGCAGAAAAAACGTGTTCAAGCGATCAGATGTAACTCAATAAAACCCTTGAAATTCAATGTATGTGGGACGAGATGATCATCTTATATAGGTGGAAGGCTGTGGCGAGTAGGCCCTAAAGAAGCCTATTGATGGAACATGTGCAATGTGCATGGCTGAAGGTCATGGCCACTGGCCGCTGGCCATGGCCAAAGGTCATGGCATGTTGGCCATAAGGAAACCTAATGATGCAACATGTACAATGGCCATAGCCGAACCACTGGCCATGGCTGAAGGCCAGGGCTAGTGGGCCCTAAAGAAACCTATTGGTAGAACATTCACATGTACAGTGGTCACAGCTGAACCACTGGCCATGGCTGAAGCCTGTGACTAGTGGGCCCTGAAGAAACCTATTGGTAGAACATTTACATTGGGCATGCCATGACTAGTTGACCTTAAGGAAACCTATAAGTGGAACATGCACAGTGGCCACGGCCAAAGGCTACAGCCATTAAATACACTACGGCATAACATAACCTTTTAAATTCACTAACACAATCTTTACTTAAGGGAGAGTTAAGATAATCAGATTGTATGAAACAAAACCCTTGAAATTCAGCAGATGTGGGAAGTGATGATCATGTAACTCAGCATCCACCCTGTTGCAAATCCCATGAGCACATACATAACAGATCAAATTCACAAGGACAAACAAAGTAAGAGGCCGGCAAGATAACTCAGTGGGTTGACCGCTCACTGCTGTGATTTGTGTGTGAACACATCGTTAGATTCTAGGGGTTATCAATGGGGGGAGGCCAAGTTAAAATGATCATCACTTTCCACATCCACTGAATTTCAAAAGTTGTGTTGTAATAAATCATGATTCATACAAATCCTGAATTTGTAGCCTGGAGCTGTAACACATCTAGAACTGCACTGAATGTGTGTACTAATGGAAATAACATCTGCTAGACACATAAAAGTGGGTGATGATCGTTTTAGTGAAGTGAAGTGGGGTATACAAGCAGTGAAACCCAGTATGGTATGGAATACTGTTCCTAATTTACACTCCTTTACTAAATTATATCATTTTAGCTCAGAAAGACTGCAAATATTCATGTAGTAGCATTTGAGGTCCACGCCATGCTATTAACAATATGAAATATGCCACAGATTTATATTGTACATTGAAAGAACAATGCGCCATTGTGTGGTGGAACATTGTCCTTACTTGTCATGCTCTTGGAAAATAAATCTTTGGATGTAAAATATGGTCCAGGAAAATACATTAGCTGGCCTTTTGTCTATGATGTATTAAAGATTCCCTGGTCTGTATATAGGAGAATACTCTTTAATGCAGTCACACATTTCTTAAAATGCAAAAGTGTAACAAAACAGAGAACCCAGCAACATTTAATTCAAATCACAAACGAATGCTGTTAAATCAGCATTCTCTCACCGTCCCCTCCTTTGGCATATTCTCCCTCTCCTAGGCATTCCACACAAGACCATGCTATGCACAAACTACAGGGGCTGGATGCAGCACTGGATGGCATACAATACAAAACAAAAACTGTGAAATGTATGAATAACAAATAGCTGTATCCAGCATATCATACGATGATCTAGTGTACTGTATCACTTTCTCTCTGCACCATCTTTATTTCACACAATTACTCTCTCTCACTTTCTCTTTTTCTGTGCAAGAGTTTGTTGTCAGCTGTGTGTTCTCTTAAGCCACCCCAGGTGTTGCTGACAGCAGTGCAAACATAGAAAAACACAGGTAGGAAGGGGTGCTTTTTATGGTGAAAGTTAGAATGAGAGCAGCAGTGACAAATGCATCGTCCAAGGTGGGGACCAAGCGGTTATCTGAAGGCAAGCATTGTGATTGTATATGGGCCTCATTCCGAGTACGGCGCTAACCAATGGCGCTATTAACGCCTTGGTTGATGCCGTACCCGGACCGGCAGCGCCTTGGTGGATGGCGGAATTACCGCCCCATTCCAAGGTTGGCAGGGCGGTAATTCCCCATTCACCAAGGCTCTTCCCCATTCCCAAATGAGCCCCCGTAGGGCTCAATGGGAATGGGGAAGATGCAAATAACGGTGACCGTTCACTACGGTCACCGTTATTGGCTTGGAGGCCCCTTTGCGCCCTCGACTTTAACACCTGCTCAAAGCAGGCGTTAAGGGCGAGGGCGCAAAGGTAACTCGGAGTATGGCGGTAAGGGATCACCGCCACCGGTCTCGTTACCGGTGGCCGTTATCCCTTAACGCCATACTCGGAATGAGGCCCTATGTCCTACAGGAATGGTGCTATCTAACACCGACGGCTCACTCTGTATAGTCGCGCGTGAGGTGTATAAGTGTCAGGATGCAAATGTGAGGAAGTACAAATTAAGGAAATCCCTATTGAATTGACTATGGGCCTTTTAAAATACCAGTGGCCTTAGCTACAGGGACACTCTTCCTACTCTACGTGAGTAGCTAGGGTGAGAGATACATTTCCGAGAGCATTACATGAAGAAATGTATGGCAACACCATATAGTAGAAACACACATTGCGAGTATAGCCCATGTGACATAATGCCTACTGTAGAAAAATGTTGTGCAGTTGTGCATTAGAAAGGTGCAAAGGGTGCCACAAGTAGTGGAAACACTTTCTTTGTGTAATGTCACAAGTAGCACATACATAACTATAGGCCCCATCATAGAAGCAACTTCCTGGGACATTTAGAATTATTAGGCCACAGACGCTCATGGATCTTTCTCACAGTAAAATACACTTTATTTATGACCATTCTAGACAGTGCACAATCAAGGCCAGTGCCCTTGGAAGACTGTGTGTAATGCTGTGCATCGATTGGTCAGGAAGGAAAGGCACTGCTAGTTTCCAGGCCCTGAGTGAGGAACAATAATACAGAGCAAATGATAAGGCAGGCGAAGGACATTGGTTGGTGAGAACACGGTCATGATGAATTAGTGCCAGGGAGAACAGATCTGATTGTGAACACACTGCCCCCTGGCGGAAAATGGTCTCTTAGAATGAACGTACAGGCAGGTAGTTGGGATAAAATAAACAGTGGAACTAGGAAGCATGACTGCAGAAGGAAATAAGTATACGAGCAAGGAAGGGTATTAAATAATGGGGTATGAAGAAGTGGGGAGAGAAACACGCCTGCTTCTGTCCAATTAATTCTGTCCAGAAAATCAAAAGAAAACTAAAAGCACACAGACATCAAAGAACCTATTCCCCGAACAAGCAGTGTTGAGTCGTGTTCATCATTAGGTCATTGATGCCCATGGGAAGAAGAAAGATGGTACAACATGTGTCCAATGAGAAATCTCAAATTAAACTATTAGTTGTACAATTGTAAGGATGTGAACCATCAGGGGATGGCATCAATTCTGGTTGCATGGCAAAAACGATGAGGCATTCATTTCTTTAATGTCACACTGTTAGCACCTCACCAGGATTGATCAAGAATATGGGGTGAAGCACACAATTAGACACCACAACCAATGGAGAAGGGGTTTGGCAGGGATGTCATTTCACAAAAATGCTAGGGGTACCGGAAGTGGCATCAAGTGTCACTTGACCTGTGATGACATCACAGGATGTGATGTTATTTGACCCCCAACTTGAAGTGACATCACAGGAAGTGATGGAACACAACCTTTCACCCCTTGACAAAACAGGAAGTGGAATCGCATAGCATTGTTGCGAAGTACACTGCAAAAAATATGGTTACAACATCACTATAATCTGATATAAATTTCATACAAGAATGGATCACCATATGTATCATTAAGACCAGTGTCTATAGGCCCAAATAATTGACCATCATGAAGTCCTCTAACCCAGATTGGACCTGACTCACCATCCTCTGAAAGTTGGCAGTGCATTCCTCAAGCCAAAGGACATCTGAGGAATCTGGTATTGCCCTTCTTGTGTGGAGATTTCTGACCTCTCCTTTGTTTGTCAGTTAAGCCGACCTGCCATTACCCTGTGAGTTCAAAGGTACTCATAAACTTGGCAGCGCCTAACCTATCAATCACCTCATATGCCCTAGGTACACATCTGTCTCGGTGACAGAATTCAGTCCCCTGTAGTCCACACAAAGGCGGACTTCAGTTTTCTCACTATTGGACTAGTTAGGGAACAGCGCCACAGGGAAGCCTATTGGCTACAGAAAGGCTCAATCACCCTTCAGTCCATCATCTAGCAAACCTCCTCCTTGATGGTGTCCTTTACCTTATCAGATATCTGTTGAATGTTGCTCTTTGTTGGCTTAATATTTCCAGTTCCAGCCAATATCATATATGCACCAATCAATTTTACCTGAAGTCAGCGATAACAGACTTGCATAGTCTCTGAACGGCTGCTGGCAATCCTGCAAATACTGTTGGCTTAAGTCTTGGGAGATCTCCATTCACACCAGAGAGCTATCATGGAACAATGCATGAAACAAGTGTGGGAGTGGATCTGACTCCTCCTCAGTCTCATCATCAGTCACAAGAGCAATTGCCAAGTCATCCTGGCTGTACTGAGGCTTCAACTGGCTGACACAAAAGACCCTGTGTGATTCGCTTGAGGGTATTTGTATCAATGAGCTAGTTAACCTCACTGACATTTTGAAACCCCCAATTGAGTCCATTCCACTTATCATTAATGGTGCTCGGATTGACAGGCTCCTTGAGCCAGACCATCTGTCCTGGAGTGTACTCTGTCACTGTGGTCTTCTGTTCACACCTGTACTTTATGGAAACCTGACTGGCCTTCATATTATCTGTGCTCTATTCTCTGTACTTGATAATCTCAGATCTGAGGCCAGGCACACAATCCACTATCCACTATCCACATCCTACCACCACCAGGCTTAGTGGACCCATAACAGTACGATCAAAGGGACTGAATGCTGCACCTTCTGGTAGGCAAATAGAAGGCACAGCAGGAGAGTATACAATTTCCTGACCAGCCCCTCTTCCAAACCACCTATTATACATTTCAAGGACCTTTTGAAGCCCATTGGTATGTGGGTGAAATGTGGTATTTTTTTAATTTAATTTTTTACTTTTGTAGAGCGCACTACAGCCCGCAGGAATCAAATGATGTGTAAGTATGCATGATTAAGGTTACAAAGGTTGTCCATCACGTAGGTTTCTTGGTTATAAAATAAATAAGAAGTATTTGGTTACAAGTACAGTTGGGAACATTGAAAGCTTACTTAGTGACAGGTGATACTCATTGGGAGGGTTTCAGGGTCTACATTAAAGAGACTGTAGAGTCTTAAATGTGCTGAGCATCCGGTCATAAAAGGCAGGATGTGGGAAAGGTGCAGGAGCAGAATCATACACGTCACTCAAATAGCCTAGTTTTAATGGCTTAGCGAGAACTTAGAGAGACCACTCAGAAGTTATTTTCGTTAGAGAAAACAGGCACACCACGTACATGAGCCGTGATAAGCCACAGGTTTTCCGTCCTGGATCCTGCTTCTCCTGTGGTAATGAACTACAGCATTGTATAGTGAAGATCGCCACGTACCGGTTTTGATGACGGTTTGGATGCCTTCCCTCTACCTATATAGGCAGGATTGATTCATCCTCCTACTCCAACTCACCTTTTGAAGTTTAGAACCCCCACAAGCACCAGGTAAGGTGCTATGAGACTGACCCAGATCAAGTCTGTGACTCTATAGGAACTAGGTTTTTCGTTGTAACTACCCTCTCCTGATGAATGTTCGCTAATAGTGTTTATGAACAGAAACATGTCGAGACAGCTCTTTGGATTAAAAACAGAGACATGAAAATATGATATACTAATCCTAATGGAGTTTGGTACACAGCAAGTCTTAGATGTACCCTATTTTTTCTTGAATTTGTTTTAGCTAGCATTTTTTGCCAATTACGTTTTCCTATGTTTGATATTTGTTGTTAAGTTTTGTATTGTGGACCTGTGAATTTAATCATGTTTTTTATGAAGAGACGATTTATTATTAAAATTATGCTAATTTTTTAGAAGTGTGTGGTCTTCCCCCCCCTTTTTTAGAGGTTTAGAGTCTAGCCCCTGTTTCACTAGCTCTGTCTTCTATTATATGTTGATTGTGATCCACCCGGATTTAGACAGAGTAGACACTGCCAACAAGTTTGAACAGTGGTCTACCGGGTTTCCTCTTTTGATAATAAGGCCCAATCCTTATACCTCAACCTTTCAGAAGCCAAGCGTGAAGGTTGAGGGATCTGACCTCTGGATGGAGAACCTGACCCCCATCTTGTGAGAGCAGATCGTCTCGGTAGGGAAGACGACGTGGAGGGCAGATGGACAAGTCGAGAAGGTCCGGGTACCACGTCCTCCGGGCACATGCCTGAGTGTTAGGGAGAATTCTCTCTTTAGGCTCAATTTCCTAACCTAGTGAGTCCCCCAGCAGCTTTTCTGGATTTCTGGAGTTTGTTTTTTTCTCCTGCCAAGAGTGAGACTCTTTTTCTCCCACTCTTGGACAAGATTTATGGTGTTCCTTTGACTGTTAATGTGTTTTATGGGCTACGGGGTCCTTTACTCTCATGTGTTTTTACTATGTGTGTTACACAGCACCCTCCGTGCAGTGACACAGGGGTGTCATAGTGACACCCCACCATAGACTCCATACCCTGGGACTGACTTCTGTCTCACAGGGCATGTAAAGTCACCCCTGGCTTTACTAGTCCCAAATTATTAACAGAAACCAGTACAAACCATCATATTGTGGACGTCATGGTCGGGGCAATTCGATTGCGCCGGGGTCTGTTAGTCGAGGGGGCACGTCTCCATCCCCTGTGATCGAGTTTTGGCTGGTGGCAGTGGATACTACTTTTTATATTCGACCGCGAATATATCCCTATTGGATTTTCCCATTGTTCGAGGCTACCAACTTTAATTATTCAATTCTCATAGCCTTGAACATACCGCCGGTTTATTTATTTAATATTAATTCGCCGGTTGGTAATTTTTGCCAGTACTCGATTCTAAAATGGCGTTTGTGTTCTCTTCTGTGACTCCAACCCAAGTCGAGCCCTTTGTTCCACTTTTTTTCCACAGAAGCCTCCAAAAGTGGTGCCACTCTGTCTGGGTACCACAGGGGGTGTGGGAGGGGGTTTAGGCACCCTGGACTGAGTAACCTTGGTAACTCAAGTCCCACTCTTGTGTGATTGGCCCAAGTGGTGAGCCGGCCGGCTCACCACTTAGCATGTTTGATTGACAGCTAGGCTGAGTGAATGGGGGTGTGCTGCATAAAAGCAGGGCTTTGGGGACTGGAACTTCAGAAGTTGCCACAGGACCTGAGTATCTGACGAGGGAGATGCTGAGCCGACCTACCACGATGACACCACCGGTGGAGCCCTGCGGAACCGATTCACCACTTCCCGACAACAGAGAAGATCTCCCGGCTGGAGAGGCTTCTTCCCCTGACTGGTGGGCACAACCAGTTTACCTTCTTCTCTTCACACCCCAGACCGGCTTGTGGTCGAATTGCCCGTGCCAAGCACCCCGGCAACCGGATAGCCACTTACCACTGGACCGCGAATCAAAGGACCGCTCCTTTTAACTGAGAAACTCCGCGGCTGGTTTCTTCCCTGGCAGTGCAACGGACTTCTGTCTTCCTCCACGACGAGATCCTCTCTTCCCCCGGACAAAGCACCGACTTGCATCCACTGCTAGGAACAACTGCCCCCGCTGGATTATTCTCACCACTTTAAGGTACCGTGTCCGCCAGGCCTCCCTTTCTAAAGATTGCTACAAGGTAATAATAACCCCTTAACCTTCTGGACTGGGCTGGCCGCCTTGACCTTCTAACTGGTCCCTTTCTTTAGTCCAACTCTTTTTGAACCTTTTCAAGACTTTTGTGCACTGCAACCGTGTGACCTTGGACACATTTCGTTTGATCCTCTTAAAGTGGATCCAGCCTACTGAACTCTAACTTCACGGTTTTACTTTGCCTTCCTCTCTTGTTGTGTTCGTGAAAAAGTGTTGGGATTGGTTTCAATTTATTCTCTGTTTTTCTCTCCCTTTTAAAACGAATTATTAGAGTGCCGCTCACCACTGTCTGAAAATAAGTGGGGCTTTACTTAAGACTTGTCTAATATTCTTCTAAGGGAGTGTAAATCTTTTAGTGACCGTGTTTTTGAATTGCTTACTATTAGTGCCTGTGTGTTTTTCTAGATGTGGTTTTAAATAAATAATTGTATCTCTTTTGCACCAAGCCCTAGTCTTGTTCTGCTGTGTTCTTTTGACCTATTGTGTATACTCTGTATACTGCCTAACTCTTCTTGAGGGAAGTCTGACTGCTCAGCCACAGCTACCAAGTGAATCTGTGTGGTACAGACTGCTGCCAAGTGGGTTTACTGCCAAACACCTGTAGTCTTAAATCTTTTGCAGTGGTTCCAGAGGGAACTGCACAGGTTTCTGCCTAACACGGAGCAATGAGGATCATCCGGGAACTGAAACTGCGTAACCTCCGCAGCACTTGCGGGATGACTGGGACTGGAGGAAACGCGTACAGCAGTGGGAAGGACCACTCCACCATGAACGCGTCTCCCAAGGCTCCTCTTGGAGGAAATTCCCGCGAGCAGAACCCTTCGCACTTCCGGTTGACACTGGAGGCAAAGAGATCCACTTGAGGGGTCCCCCAAAGGGCGAAGATCTCCAGGAGAATCTCCTGAGCCAACTCCCACTCGTGAGAGATTACGCTCTGCCTGCTCAGAGCCCCCACCGTCTCGTTTTCGTCTCCGGCCAGATGAACTGCCGAGATTGAAATTTCCTGCTGGATGGCCCAGAACCAGAGCTACATCGCCTCCCTGCACAGAGGAAGTGACTCTGCCCCCCCCCTTTTTGTTGAGGTAGTGCATGGCCACTGTGTTGTCCGTCAGAATCAGGACATTCTTCCCTCGCACAGTCGGCAGAAAAGCCTTCAGGGCAAGCCTGATGGCCCCCAGCTCCAACAGATTGATATGGAGTCTGGAATCCGACAGAGACCAACGACCGCTGACTGTCAGCTCGTTGACATGAGCTCCCCATCCTGTGAGGGACGCGTCCGTCACGATCGTCAACTCCGGCCAGGCTACCCAAAACGGAACCCCCCTCATCAGATTGCCTTCGATGGCCCACCACAGAAGGTCCTGGGCAACCGAGGGCAGCACCTGAACGGGGTCTGACATCCTGCCGGAGGACTGTGACCACTGGAGCTTGAGAGCCCATTGCAGAGATCTCATCCACAACCTGGCCTCTGGCACCAGAAGAATGCAGGATGCCAAGAGGCCGAGCAACCTCAAGAACTCTAATGCTAGGAGACTCTGGGCATGTTGAAACTTGTACACCATCTGCTGAATGTGGTGAGCCCTCACTTGGGGAGGAAAACACTGCCCCAGGGATGTGTCGAGCACTGCTCCGATGTACTGGAGCCGCTGAGTTGGTGTCAAGTGGGACTTCTTTAAGTTGATGGAGAAGCCCAGCTTGTGAAGGGAGTGGCAGGTGACGGACAGATGATCCAGGACTTGCTCGGGAGAGAGCGCCCTGATCAACCAATCGTCCAAGTAGGGGTAGACATGAATCCCCCCTTTCCTGAGATACGCTGCAACCACCACCATGAGCTTGGTAAAGACCCTCGGGTGGAGGTCAATCCGAACGGCAGGACCCAAAACTGAAAGTGCGAGTCGCCAACCGCGAACCTCAGGTACGTATTGTGCTTGGGATGGATCTGCACATGAAAATAAGCGTCCTTGATGTCGAGAGACACCAACCAGTCCTGAAGTTGAAGGGCCTGGAGGACTTGAGAAAGAGTAACCATCTTGAACTTGTCCTTCCGAGGAGCTTGTTCAAACCATGCAAGTCCATGATGGGTCTCAATCCCTGTCTTTCTTCAAAATCAAAAAATAAGGGGAATACCATCCCTTGTTCCTCTCCGCTACAGGCACGAGTTCTATGGCGCCTTTCTCCAGCAGGGATTGAATTTCCTGCGCAAGGAGCGTATCCGGACTCTTCAAATAGAGATTCCCTGATGTTTTGTCGTGAGGCCTCTGCCGGAAAGGAAGACAGTAGCCGTGGGCTATGATCTCCAGAACCCACACATCTGAAGTAATGGCACGCCATTCTACAAGATGCTGCGCCAGCCTTCCCCCAACCGGCAAAGCATGGGCCTCATGACAGAGCTGAAGCGGCTGCAGCAGTGCCTGAGGGCAAAGAGGCATCTGCTCGGGCAGCCTTGGCACCTCGAGTACCTTGTATTCCATCTCTGGCACTCCGACCGGTTGCCCCTTTGACTTGCAGCTCCTCTCGATTTACTAAAAGACGAGTAATATCAAAAGGAACCTCCCCTCCATTGCTGTCCCCTAGGACGAAAAGGCGGAGGTTGGCGAACTGCAGTGCCCAACGACTTTGCTGCAGCTTTGGAGGTCTGTAACCTCTCAAGACTCACGTCAGCCTTACTGCCAAAAAGATGTTCACCATCAAAGGGCATGTTGAGGAGCCGGGTTTACATATCAGTAACAAACCCGACTTCCGCAACCACGCAAACCTGCGTATTACGGTGCTCGCCGCCATGGACCGACTGACGCAATCAACCATGTCCAGACCCGACTGAATGGATTCACACATGGCATCCTTGCCATCCTGCACGATAGCAAGGAAACCATCTTGTTCCTCCCCTTCAGGAATATGATCAGCCGCTAAGGAGATACAGTTCCACAGAGTGTGCGTGAAACGAGACAAGGCACAAACGGAGTTGGCAGCCTGAAGTGCCATACCCCCAGAAGAAAACACCTTCTTCGCCCAGCCGTCAAAATGTTTGTCGTCCCTATCAGGAGGGATGGTAGGATACGATGCCTGCTTTGTGGGGGCCATAGCCGCCTGCACCACCAAACTCTCCGGAGTAGGGTGCGTGGTCAAGTAGCAGGGGTCGCAACTGGCTGGGTGATATTTCTTCGGCAAGGACTTGCTCACTGCCGGGAGTCTCTCCGGAGAATTCCAAGCCGCAGCCACCCTTCTCTGCAAGGCCATATGGAATGGCAGCACCGGGTCAGTTGGTGGACCCTGGTCGAGTATATCAGTCAGGTCATTCTGCTGAGAATCCCCAGGGGGGGCAGACCACCCCAGGTAATCTGTGACCCTCGACATCAGGCGCCGGTATGAGGACTCGGCATGAGTGCTAGGCTCAGGCCTACCAAACTCCACCTCCGGAGAGGTGTCCAGACCACTGGCGTCATGCAACGCCTGACGTAGGTCCTCCAGTTGGCTTTAACCAGAAACAATGTCATCAGGAACCTCTGCAGGAACCGCACCTTCGTCAGATCCCTCATCCACCTCAGAAATATAATCCAGAGGCTGGAAGGAGGGCACAGAAAAAGGAACTAAGACATGTTTAGCCTTGGCCAGTGCCTTTCTGGGGGGTGCCACTGTGCCACGGGGCACCTCCGACAAAGCTGCCTCGAAAGGCGTCGAGGGCATTGACAGAATCGGCGTTGACGTCGAGCGCAGCGCCGACAGCATCAACGGTGTCAACACAGGCCTCAAGGGCGGAGCCCCGAGCATTGTTTCTCGATAGCCTGGGCGCCGATGGCGTCGACGACTTCCTCGGAGGCGGAGTCTCGTGAGAGTCGATCCATGACCATGGCGCCACAGGCTTCGATGTCTTCCTCATAGACTTCACAGGTTCTAGCGGTCTCGAGGGCGTCGAGGACCGGGACCTGGAACGGGCATGTCTACATCAACCATCCTTGTCTGACCGGGACCTCGGAGGTGCCCGGTGGTCGCGATGACTGCTCGAGCCTGAATGCGGATGAGCGGTGTCTCTAGCACGGCCACGTCCGGCGTCCTCAGACGGCGCGGGCGGACCAGAGCCCTGCGATTGAAAAACCACCAACATCTCCTTTCGGAAGGAATCCCATTCATCAGGAGTAGAATGCTTGTTGGGAAAGCAACCCGCCAACGGCCGGAGTCTTCGGACGAGGACGGGGAAGGCGACCTGTGACAGCGCTTCCTGGAGTGCCTCGAAGAGGCAGAGGAATGGCAGGACCGACTCCCAGACCGAGAACCCCCGGACTCACGACGACGATGTGGAGAGTCGCCCCTCGAATCATCTGTCGAATGAGCAGTGGAACGCGAATTCCAGGGCATGGCCACCTTACCGACCGACAGCTTCTTCTTACGCTCCCGCAAGTCTTTCGAGGTGAGCGATTGGCAGTCGACACAGTCATCCGTATCGTGGTCCTTCCCGAGGCACCAGAGGCAAGCGCCATGCGTTTCTGTCAGCGACATCTTGGACCCGCACAACTGACACTTCTTAAACCTGGACCGCGGGGTGGAAGAAGCCGAAGACATCATACAAAATCAAGGAAGAAAACAGGTTCGAAGAACCGAAAGAACATGATTCAGTAGAATCGAGGCGCGCTGAGATCTCCGAAGTGAACACGTTCGCGGAAAAAATCGAACTGAGGCTACGGGCGTTGTGCGTCCTACTTATAAAATCCGCTGATGTCGGCCTCGACGGAGGCCCTCGAGGACAGCGTATTGATGTCATGGGCACAGGACGCAGACGGCGAAAGATTTTCCGAAGCAGCACAGCTGTGGTGATTGCTGTCATAGATATGGAATACGTCGGAGGACCCAATCCCCTCGAACTTTGGTTTTCTTGCTGTTAAGGCATAACCAGTTTTCTGCCATACAGATTTGGATTGTAGAGTACATAGAGTTGAGGGTGTTCCTTTCGACCTCATAATCACCCGTGAGGGGGATGAGCACCTGGGTGTCATCAGCATAGTTAGTGTATGAGATGCCCAGTGTGTTCAGAATGTTAAAGAGAGGTCTGGTGAACAGGTTGTAGAGGGTAAGCGCAATGCACGAGCCCTGGGGGACACCACATTTGAGGTGACTAGGAGTAGCGCATGCTGAGTCAGAGACGACTTTCATGACCCTCTCCTGTAGAAACAAGGTGATCCATGCACAAGTCTTGGGGGAGAAGTTGGCTGCTATAGAGAGATGGTGACAAAGTGCGTTGTGATCCACCAGGTTGAATACAGCCGATAAATCAAGGAGCAGAAGGAACGCTGGTTTGCCGGCATATCTAATGTTGTCCATTTTATTTTTTAAGTCAAGGAGCACCCTTTCGGTGCCATGTCGCTGTCTGAAGCCAGACTGCCGAAGGTCTAGGATACGGATGTCTTCAAGGAATTTCTGGATTTGCAAGTAAGCTCCTTTGTCCAGTTATTTTAGTAAGAAGGGACAGTGGTGATGGGCCTGTAGTTCCCCGGTACCGTTGGGTCAACGGAGGGTTTCTTGAGGAGCGGGCGCACCCAGGCTTCCTTAAGGCCAGTTGGGACATGGCCGGACTGGAGGAATGCATTAATGAATGCAGTTAGAAAGGGTGCAAGGGTAGTGGCGCAGTCTATAATGAGCTGAGCAGGACATACGTCACCTTAGCAGTTGGATGGTTTAATGGATTTTAGGAGTGTGATGACTTCGGATTGACTGGTGAGCTAATATTTTAGCTTGAAAGGTATTCAGTTTATCGAGCATGGCCAATTGAAGGTTATTGAACCCATTTTCATCTTTCAGGAGCGTAGAAGGTGGGGTGAAGGGATTTTCCAGCTCCCTAAAGATGGTGAAAGTTTCTTTAGTTCAAGATTTGGCATTAGCTATCCTTGTATTAAAGGAGGCGGCTTTAGCCTTAACTATACTTGATTTGTAGTCTTTGGAAATAGCCTTAAAGGTCAACTTAGTTGGGTCATTGGGGTTAGTTTTCCAAGCTGAGAGGGCCGCTCACTTCTTGGAACGTAGTTCAAGTAACTCTTGAGAGAACCAAGCGTTAGTGTGCTTTGCTTTCTTTGTTTTCTTAAGAGTGAGAGGAGCAATGGCATCAACTGCCTGGGAGATGGCCAGTTTAAAGGCACAAGCTTTTCTCATAACTGGGTATTTGATTCTTCACAAGCGTATAGCCTCTGGAATGGGGTGGCATGGTCTGCAACAACCAACATGTATTGGTTACAATAGGCGGTATGAGGATCCAAATCACCCAAAATGTCTATGCATTTTCTCTTGAAAGTCCACCAAACCATGGGTAGTGGAATTAATGGGGCCTTTTTCGTCTTGGCAGACTTACCAGATGCTTGGCGACACTGACAGAATATTTCATATTCCTTGATTTGTATACGAATTGGGGCCAGTAAAAATGGGTGGACAACCTGTCAGCTGTCTTGACCACCCCTAAGTGACCTGCCAAAGAATGTCATGAACCAAGTCAAGTAGGATCCTCCTGTGACATTGGAGCACTACCAACCTCTGACTGGCCCTGCACAGGTTTCATGAGCTCAGTGTAAAGTATACCTTTCTCCCAGTACACCTTGAACAGTGATATCTTCCAGATCCTGTATCTCTGTATGCTCATTCAGATCTTCCAGTGTTGAACAGTTGTTTTGTGTCTGGCAAATGTACGCCTGGCTGGGGTCTCCAGTCATTCAACTGGGGCAGGCCCTTGAGGTGTGAAACTAACTTGTGTTCCAAGTTGTGGTTCTGCTCCTGTAGGCAATCCTGAGGGCATTGAATTGGGTGCATCCATAGTGGGAACCTCAGTGGCCACTTGGTCTTATCCTGCAGGAGCATATTCCTCTGTTGATTCAGGATCTGGACTTGTTAGCACCTTCGGCACAAGTCTTTCTCCATCTTCAGCTGGTATAGCCCCTGCACATATGGCTGTCAGGGTTGCTAACCGTGCTGCTTCTTTGGCCCTAGATCTTGTGATAATGGCAATTAATTCATCATCACTCTTATCATTCTTTAACAGACAGTCCACTGGAATTGTGTTGTTAAGAGTGACATGAAGCTGAGATGTTTCACCCCTCCAGCTAAACTTTACAAATGCCAGTTGGCATCTTGTGAGGATATCAATATGGGATGCTGGATGAGTGACAACTGGCTCAAGTTTAATGGGGACAAAACGGAGGTGATGGTTGTGGGCTCTCCTTCGATGGCCTCTCTTTGGACGCCTTCTTTTTGGCCCTCTACAATTGAACCATTACCCACCACAACACCTTCAGTAAAGAATCTGGATGTGAACGTATCTGTATACATTTCTTTGCCTGCACAAATTAGTACAGGCTGGTCATTTCCAGTTGAAGATCCTTTGGAAAATCCTCTGCTTCCTTCCTCAGCGCCTTCGTGCTTCGATGTTGCTGCCTTGGTACTAAGTCAGATTGACTATTGTAATTGCCCAGCCTGATAATCTGTCAGGCATTTGCAATTTCTCCAGAACTCTGCCCTCTTGTAGGCCATGGGTACTCCCTTTAGACACCATATCTCACCCATCCTCCACTCTTTACATTGGCCTACTGTAGGTAAGTGTGTCCATTTCAAATCTCTGTGCTTAGCCCATCGGACCTTCTATGGGGTAGGGTCAGAATGTATTCAGCTTAAATTCCACCCTTCTGTTACTCGTCGTCCTTTGGACTCACAAATTGTGCACCACATTCAAGTTCCCAGATTCAGATATGCTCAGAGGATGGCCTTCTTTCTTGACGCGGTCAAGCTGTGGAATACTCTTCCACTTGCTCTGCGGTCTATCCAATAATCTGTTATTTTATCGATATCTCAAATGTTGCTTTATTTCAGTCTTTTTTTCTATTTGACACTTGTTTTGCTCTACTTCTAGCGCCAACATTACTTTAGGTGTACTTTGCACTTTACAAAATGAATAACATAAAATAACATGCATCTTCTGAGTAACTTTGGAGGATCAGGAATGATCCTGTATTCGAGCAGCTTGGATACTCAGACCAGTATCACAAAGTAGTGGTGTTCTGTCCCCAATTATAGATATGCAGTGCATATATATTGCTGTGTTGGCGGGACCGGGGGTTTCTGTTGGAGACCCAATGCCATTCACAAATACTGACATTATGGTGCATTTGGCCAGCCACTGGCCTAATGGGAATTCATAATCTATGAGGCCTACACTGACAATTGACTCCTCTTCCACGGGGTACCACTAACTACGGCCTGCTTACATCTCCCCTTGCAAGCTGGATACCTTACCTTATGTGTTATGTCACCACATAGAAAGCAGCATATTGGGGCTATAGGGCAGGTGCCCAGTGCTAGTTGTACCCACAATCTTTCTTTCTAGGGGTGCTGACAAACCATGTGTCAATGATTTGGAGTCCTTTCTTGGTAGGAAGGTGAAATCCTGTGCCATTTCCCTCCTTGGATTTTACTTTTATCAACTACCTTCTCATCTGGTTTAGATGTGGTTGCCAAAGCCTTCTTATGGACATGAGTCCTGGCATGACAGTCAGCAGACTTTGCAAGCTCTCTTGGTTCCGTGACACTCTTATCCACTGAATTAACTCCATCTCACAGTTCTTAAGGATAGTCTTGATTTCAATCAGATTGAACACACCCTCAAATTTGTCAACTGTAATGTAGCCAAACAGATATTTCAAAGATTGATGCACAAACGCCTCAAATGTTTGACTTCTTTTCATGGTGATCTCTCTTAAGCTCCTGAGATACTGCTCTGGGGCCTTTTGCGGAACTTCTGGAAGATGACAGCTTTGATTTTCTTATAAACTGAATAATAACATGAGTTCCAGCAACCAGCAGCTCTTCTTCCACATCCTGCATGCAGAAGACAAATTCCAGTCCCTCAAACCAATCAATGATGCCCGTCCCCATCTCATAAGGAAGAACTAAGTCCTTGTGGAAGTGGTGCTTAGGCGTCCCATGGGTGCCACCACTAGAGGTACTCCCTTCGACACTGAAAGTCTTTAAATCTTCCCTTAGACTCTCAATCCCCATGTTGCACAGTAGCACAATATCATGCTGCTTTTGCTCCTTTAGAGCAACAGGAGCCCTCTATTTCTGTCTCTTCAGATGGGTTAGTGTCCCTCTGCTTACATGCTTCTAAAGCCGACATTTTTCTTCAAGGAGGAGCGCTGGCATTAATTAATTAAATAATCAATTAATCTTTTAAAAGCCCTTAATGCCGAAGACCAGTCTCCAACCCTGGGACCGGGATTTGAACCTGTGTTGTTGTGTGTGGTTTTGCTTTCAAGACAAAGGAGTTGCGACTGAGCTATCACTCTGTCCCCTATCAGAGAGGACTTCTCAAGGGTGGGTCCCTCAGGACCTAACGGAAACTCTTGACAATACCGAAGCATGGGACCTGAATGAGGCCAGGCCGGTGGGATGTGTGAGACATCTGGTGGACTATGCTATCCACTCTCTCGGGGGAATGATGGGAGGTGTTAACATTGTCTATCTCCCATTCAACTTGCATGCCCCCAGAAAAATGTGATCTTCTGCTGGAGGCTTAGTTTTGCTACTGGCACCCCGGGTTTCGTCCAGCCCCCTACCTTATTCAAAAGCATAGAGTCTCCTCAGCAGTTCAACCATCTTAACCTTATGGCCGCAGTGGAGTACCCTGACTTGACAAAGCCCATGCAGCTCATCTACTCAAAAGGTGGTTGCAGAACTCATGTTAAGTTCCATTGTGCTATAAAAAGATACCTTGGCAGTGAATATATCTTTAAATGTGCACTCTAAATGTGGCTGAATAAAGCGAGGCACAGTCTTCTCCAAATCCCACTCTGCCACCAGCTTCTACGGGAGTACTGGGATGAGTAGAGCCTAAAGCCCTCACAGCTCTGCACACCAAGACCAAACACAACAAAGAGCCAACACAATCGTAAAAGTAAAATAGGCACAGTAAAGCGATATACATCCTTTAATTAAACATACCATATGCAATAATAACTGAATAGAAAACACTACAAAAACTCACTCCTGTAAAATGAAATATGGAAGATATCAAGATGCAGCACTCTTGATTATGAGACTGGCAGTGAAAAGTCAATAAAATCCATACTGTTCAAAATGGAAATGTTCTTGAGTTGCGAAATTGCGAAATTGCGAAATTGCGAAATTGCAAAATTGTGACTTATCCAGTCTCTAGGGCATACGATCGACCAGGGGAGGTGGAATTGGCAGTTAGGCACAAACACCTTTTCCAGTGTTTTGGCGGTTCGACAATGGTGCACCAAGTTTCTCAGCACTGTTCGGTGGTTTGAGTTAGTTCGAGGAGAGGCAGTTGCTGTGGTCCAGTGGTGAGCAGATGTTGAGTCAGGATCGATCTGGAAGAAGGGCTGAAGTTCAAAGCAGGCATGAGCAATGCGATTTGAGGAGGACACCATGTTCATTTCAATGGTCCAGGTTTGACGGTGCATGGGCTGATTCAAAATAGTGGTGAGGGATCATTTCTTTTAAAGCCAAACTTCTACATGTGATTGGACAAAAGCAACCCTGATTTAAAGGTCCAATCTCTGCCCCAGGAACAAGTAGACTTTGCCTCCTAACATCACATCCAAAGTGCTTTTTGATCCGAAAATGGTGGGGGCATGAAGGAAAGATAGAGGCAGAGAGAAATAAGATGGTTGAACCTTCTATGTCTGCGCTAACTTGGATATCTCAATAGAATCAAAGGCTCTTTTGGTATACATCACCCTGGTGAAGGCTACTTCTTTTGTGAATGGGTGTGCCCTTCAATTTCATTTGCTGGGACATCTTCAAGTGGAGTGGCTTTCTCTCTATGGGGTATGTTACCTGCCCTCACAAAGGAACAAAGAGAGGCAAACCCCCTGGGCTACATTCCTGCTGGCTGCAGCGACCATAGCCTGGCTACAGGCCTGACCCATGTTTGATATCAAAATGATGTGGCTTGGAAAACGGTGAGAGATGCTGGCCAACATAATCTAAACTTAGCTATTACTTATATGTACAGTTCACAGTTTAATATACCACCAGGCCTCCAACCCCTTAGGTATGCAGTTTTTGGAATATGGGTGCATATCTTAAATGCAGCCCCTCTGATGTACTGTGTTTAGCTGTCAGGGGGAGCAGGCACTGCATATCAAGCTGCAGGACACAGAGTTAAACTATACATTTGTCATGGAGCTTTGGGAAAGGGGGTCCTGGTTGGGAGTTGACCTTTTCTGAGATGGAATTTCCTGCATAATTGTATTAGTTAATAGAAATCCCAAAAGCCATGTCTTCCACACCCATGCCAGATTTCAGTTCCTCACACTTACTATATGTTTTGTCATGTACATTTTATCATAGTTGACGATAAGAATATCTTTGGATATCGATAAAGTACAGTATTACTGAGAGGGTGGTAATGCTACAAAACTGATGACACCCCCCTCAGGGACACTGCACTCAAACTGCCCCCCCCCATTTCAAACTTCACCAATGGGAATAGGAAATGTACTAGTTTATAATATTTGAGGTGAGAGGAAAGGAACAGTAGCTTAAACTTTGGTTATGAAGAGGACTTTGTCCTTCCTCAGAGGGAGTAGAATTATTTTGGCCTGCAGGAGGTTCTCTTGGTGGAAAATATAGAGGTCTCCATTTAGAGACCAGTGACAATAGGAGATTTGATGTTGGAAATTAAGTGTGGCACTGGGAATCTCTGCCACAGATTTAACAACAGCACGGACAATTATCACATCAGCAGCATATTTAAAATGCAAATCCCTTATTTATTTCTATTTAAAGTTCCTCCAGACAGATACAATGCCTTTTTAACCGAGACGTTTCACTGCCTATTTTTTTGACGCAGACTGATTTTGAGGGCAGAATCTGTATTCTACGTATGCTGAAGGAGTTATTAAAACTGCTTACAAGTCAATGAGCATGTTCTGTAGTTGTCCTGCATTATCTCTTATTTCTGTGAGTCCTGGCAATGGACCTCATTACAGGTTTGGTGGTAGCCTTGCCAGTAAAACCGGAAGTATGCCCCCAAACTTGCGAATATTTCCGGCGCCCGCAAATGGGCAATTACCATGTCATTACGGCCCTGCCGGACCCGGTAATTGCCCATTCGTGAGCGCCGGAATGAAATGCTCCCCATTGGGCTCAATGGCAATGGGGAGGTCGGATGGACTGGCACCATTCAGAACTCGTGTTTGCTGGTCTGGTACCTTTGGACAGGCAAACTTATAATGAGGCCCAATGAATCCTTTGCTCATGTGGAGCAAGCGTGACGCAAACAAAGTGCTCCTTGTATAAGGCCCTATCTGTTATCACTTCTTAAATTACCAAGGGACCTCATTTTTATTTGGGTGATGATGCCCCTGACATGGACTGCCACCCTATGCATCAGCTGTTCTTTTACTGGAAGATGTTCTTTCTGCACACATTTCAAGACATATTATTTATCCCCTCAGTTTATTGCCCCACAGTGCATAGCAGCAAACCATATAATGAATGCTGTTTTTTAAGCCCTTCCAATTACAATTACATTTGAAGGTGATGCCATAGAGGTCAGATCCAGTTATGTCTGTTTCTGTACACTCTGGGACATGCAGTTCTGCTGTTTCCAATAATAGGACCAATAGCACAGGTCCCAGAATGAAAAGCAAAAGGCATGGCTAAAAAAGTGGGTACAGATTGCAATGGAATCCATTATTTTGGTAAGTACAATATGGGTAACGTAGAAACGCAAAATAAACACTGCCAAAACTAGCCATTTCAGGGGTAACTGTAAAGGCTGACTAATATTGCCCTCCACCATTTTCTATTTGTAGATGTAATATTGTGGAAAGAGGGCAGCATCTATTTGGGCTAGGTTAAAGTTGTGTAGTTCTCTTCGTAGCATTGTGATGTGTCTGCCATTACAAATGTTGATTACAACCACTGTTTCAGAGATTTTGGTGTCCAAGTCAGCGGGTTGATGAGCATGGTGGGCTTTATACAAGAGTGATTTGTAATTGTTACTCTCAAGTTCAGTATATTAAAAAAAAAGAAGGCATTGTGTGTAAGCAAGGAAGATACAATTATGAGTCTGACACAAACTCTTGAAATATTTCTGGGAAGTTGTGGTGGACATGTATGCAATGGATGTGCTAAGATACATCAGCAGAGGCAAGTCAAATAGAAGTCCTGAAAGTAAAGAAAGCAAAGGTATTCGAACCCCCACACAGAACACAGATGGATGTTCTATTGATCAATGTGGCCATGCTGGATTAAAGGCTGTGTGTAAATAGGAGAAGCAGCAGTACTAAACTTTCATCAGAAAGAGTATCAGCCAATCGTTTCTGCTCAGCCTGTGCCACATATTATGCATTTCTTATCAGGATGCACCACCAGTGTTACTTTGGCCACTGGTACTGCAATCTTCAGAGGTATCATGATAGTGTTTCTACCTTGCAAATCACAGTGCAAGATACATTTGCAATGCAGGAGGAGGGCAGGAGAACCTGGGCAATCTGTAAACCAGGATAGAGGAGACGTTCATTTGAAGCACTCGTTTTAGAAGTTTACCTTTCCCTTTTCTATTCTTTCACATTTGGTTGACTGCCAATGTGTGGGTGGTGTTCTTTTAGGACTGCCACTCACCTGATCTTTGGCCTGAGTGCCTCTGGTGAGTTTGTTATTCTGTGTTTGTGCATAGTTTCCTCTAGCAACATCTGTGAGCATTGGAGAATGTGATATTATTGGCTTCTCACTGAATAACATTGTCAGCCTGGGTTGGCTTTGGATGGCATGCCAAGTGCTGCTGTTACCTCAGAGAGCTCCTTTCTTTGAAGTCCAAATGGTCCTTGGCCACATGGGTATGGAACGTTCACTTGAATGCATACCACACCACAAAGGCAGCAATCAGCCTTATATGTGTAATTTGCCCAATCCAAGCTAGCAGATGAGTACATCTGAGGTGTCAGTAATATGCTTTACCTTCCTATCAGTAGAAAAGGGGCAAGAGATGTATTATAATTCATGATGATATATTTCTGGTTCTGCCTCATTTTAGCTGTTCATTTTTTCTTCTTTTTAGGGTTTCACATGCTTGAACCATGTTCGTTCATTTCCTTTAATTTAGGGGGAATTCATCAAGGGATTCCTATGGAATAAACCTGGTCTTGAGTAGGTGAAAACCTAAGGTGGAGTCCATAGGAATCTATTTGTTTATACCTGTGTGGATATCTCATGTGGACAAGAAATTATGTCAGCATTGCAGAGATCCCTTTTCCACTCTGTACTCCTCCTCCCCCTAGTCACGGCACGGAAATGGGGCAGAGTGGTACATAGAGGCATACAAACATTATGCCTTGCATTTAAACTTTTATTTTCTGCTCTGCCCCATGTAAAATGAAACTGATGACAAGGTTGGCGGTAATCGGCCGGTGCTACTGGTGGGATGCCACTGACCGCATAATACCATTCCCGCCACCTGATAGCCCGGTGTCACCACGACATTACTGTAATGCCAGGCAGCAGGAACTGTAAGCCCTCACTCCCGTGGAGTCCGATAAGACTCCATGGGAACGGGGACACAGAGGCGCCACTGCTAACGGCGCTTCCATGAGAAACTTGCCTGCAGGGGCCGGTACTCCTGGAGAGGTCAGACATGCCTGGAGATCCCGCCCCTGCAGGCATTCTCGTAGCCTGGCAGTCCGGAAAGGCTGCAGGTACGTTGCTAACGGCACCCTTATTTTTGAATGGCCAGACTTAGAATGAGGCCCTGATTGTGTTTAACTATCAGGTGGTATCTGTTGAATGAAAGTATAAAACAGAATCAAAGGTGATTTACTAATTTTAATACATGCGTCAATTATAAGAGCATCTATAGCCTTCACATAAGTGACAAGGCATGTTGAGGTAAAAAGATAAGCATCTTTATTTGTTGTGCACTCACTCAAAATGGCCACCCAATTCAATCCAAAAACAAATGAAGAGCAAATACCTACTTGCTCAGTTTAGTTGTTACTGCTCCTTAAAACATGGAACATATTTGCCCATTAAAATATCCCTCCATCAAATCTTCACACAAAGGCCCACCCACAATCCCCTAGAATTTGGAATTAAGGGGAATGATTGTACATCTGTATTTGCAAGTCATCAGGAGTGGACCAGATAATTAACTACTTCTACATTCAAGAAGACATTCCAGGTATGCGGCTTTCCATCCAGTGTGTACACTACAACATCCTGTGAGAATCCCTCCCACTTCAGATGAGTGTGTTATTATGCCTCGCAGTACTGCAGTTCCTTATTTGAGAATATTGAACTTGCAGGAAATCAATGCAATGCAACAACACTCATTTGAGTCTCAAAGGATGGTGGCTGCATTTCATAACTAATTGCCTCACCTCATTTTACGATAAACCACTAAAGAAACATTGCCGCTGCACACATCCCTACTATAAGCGGCCAACATTATACCCACATGCTCTTCAATAAATTACTATAACCTGTAACATCACCTACCTCTGTCCTCCGTTAACCCCAAACCACTTTCTTAGCCCTCTCTTTCTGCCTAGCTACGTAGACACTGTATAAATTCAAATACAATCATCCGGCACTAATTTTCCACTTTGGTTTATCGTTGCGTATGAGACCCACGTTGTTTACTCTTTTCCTGAACTCCCTTCTGATCCCTCCATCAAAATTTCAAACATTCTCTCTGCCAATAAATATTGCTTGGCTTTGCACTGATGTTAAACTCTTCCAAAACTCATGTGCTCTTCTTCTCTGCTCTGTTGCATCTTCACCCCTGCCTACACAGTTCCCATCTGACATTCTCCCCCCTTCCTCTTCAGCTAGAAACCGTGGCATCCTCTAAGACTCTTCTCACACCTTTTTAACTTTCATCTCCAAAACTGCAAGGGTGGCTCACCACAACCTCCTAAATAGTTGGAAAACCAGGCACCTCCTTCCTTTCAATACTGCCAAGCATATTTTAACCACTCTTGTCTTCTCTAAATTGGACTACTGTGCCAGCATCCTCTTTGGTATCCCCTAACTATGCCCTCTGTCCTCCGGTCAAAATCATTAACTTCACTACCAGGACTCTCTTTGAACTCCCTCACTTCACATCTACTTCCTCTTACATCACCAGGCTTGATGGCCGGTGATGCAAAACAGGGCCAGATTTCTTCCCCTGGTTCACAAATCTAATCACGGTAAGGCACCTCGATAGCTGTTCTCCTTTATCCAACTCTACAAGCCTTCACGTGAAATCCGCTCTGCCTTCTCGACCACCCATGTTACACCTTGCTCTCCCTATTCTCACACTCACTTCCGTTCTTTCTCTCTTCTTGCACCACTTGCATGGACTTCTCTTCCTCTGGATGGCCAAGAAACACCCTACACAAATTGGAAGTTTACCTCCTCACCTCCGAGTTATCCTCTTAACCTACCTCTCATCGGTCTTCACACTTCCATTTTTCCCTAGCATCTAACCTGCCTCTGTCTCTCATTTTCTCTGGCGCCACTCTAACAATTCTTCCACTAAGGTCAAATATCTAACATAGCTGGTCATACCTCCTACCTTCACTTATGGACATGGAGAAAGTGCTCGCCTTGGCAACTGGTAGATACCAAAATTGTGTGGCAACATGGCTTCCATTTCATGAGTATGTTTCTGAGAGAGATCAGTACTTTTACAAACCTGCTTTGCTACCTAATATTTCAGTACTGTGAACAAATTCCTATGGACCTGAACCATAGGCGAAGAGACTTGTCCAAACAACTGACAAACTAAGCCTAGAACTTGAGTATCCTTTCATTCCAGATTACCATCACCTTTAGTTGTAGCTTATTGTTATGTAAGGGGGGTGGAGGCGGAAGAATAGCAATGGGGGGATTTAGACATAAAACATTGTGAACTTAAACTATGGCTCAATCCTTTACCTGTATTGCTGTGTAAGTATACTGTCTGTTTCAGTTCACTCAATAAAATAAATTGCATACAAAAAAGTGTCTAATGTTGATTGTCCTTAATCTATGTAAACCCGCTCATGTGTTGTCACTGGTAACTGTTCCATTTACTCTCCACCTTGACCTGGTCAAAATGACACTCAAACTCTCCTCATTGTCAGTAGCTCACTGCTTCCGGTCAAAAATGATATGTTATCTATTGTGCGTTCTTTTGCAAACCTTTTCTTCCCTTTCAATAAATAAATGAAATAAATAAATGAGGCATGCCACCAGAAGGAGGGTGTTATAGAGGAGATCCAGGTGTCCCAGGACCAGAGGTGTTGCTGGGCGGTGGGGGGGGGGGCAAAGGGGCTATAGCCCCGAGCCCCAGATAGAAGCTGAGGTGCTCCAACCAAATTGCTAGCTAGCCCCGAGTCCCACCAGTCCCGACAGTAGCTTAGCCCCTGATCTTTTCCAGACCTAGCAACACCCCTGCCCAGGACAGAAGACCCAAAGCTTAGCAGCCATCTAAGCAGCCATCTAATCAGAATTCCTGGTTGAAACTGCACTGGTTACCTGGCCCCCCTTTCTGATCTCGGGCCCAGGCCCCACCAATTGCACACCTGCACTGCCTTCCTGGAACCCCCGCACCTGGGGACTGTTATTCTGTAACCCTACAGTCCCCCTACCAGCACTTATGTCTGCTCTTACCATGCACTTGCCACCATCTGGCCATTTTATTTATCTTATTTATTCTACTATCCCCTGTACTGCACTTCCCCTCTCCCTTCCCCCACACATTTTTCCCTTTCCCCCTTCCCATGCACTTGCACAACCTGAATGACACCTGGCCTAGTAAGATCATTGCCTGTCTTCCCTCTGTACCCCCTCCCTTGCCTTGTCGCGCCTCGAAACACTTGTGTATAGGCGCGTTATAAATGCAATATCATATCATATCAAGACACATCCGCCAAGATCTCCAGATACATGCTCATTAAATATTCTGCACATTCTGCAGGATCAACACTTCCTCCATTAAGACGGCAGGAAGGAAACACATTTTCAATGTACCGGCTTGAAAACGTAGCCATTCCACGGTAGATGTTCGTATTTTGCTCCATCCTGAACGGCCATCTTATAATGAAGGCTGAAAGTGAAAACTCCAAGACGCCACTCAGCATTTTAATCAGCACAGCCAGCCCCTCGGCTGATTCTGCCCTGTGTGCGCGGCAGCAGCTTTGCAAAATGATTAGTAATGCGTGGCTGCCTTCTGCAGTAGCACGAGAGTAAACTGTGCGGTACTCGTCTTGCCTTGTAGAAATCAGACTCTATTGAAGGGGATCATCGACTGTCCATCTGCATGACTGATTCCTTCATTGAGCAGCAACAATTCCTCGCGCCTTGCAGACGTGGAGGTTCATGGTAGGGGATTCCCAGGCCCGCCGGCTGCACAAGTTACTTATCAGCTAAAGCAGATGGCGGGCCTGTGTTACAGTACACTTTGTGAAATCGAAAGCCATCTGCTAGCTACTGTTGGTGGTTGTGGTATGCATAATATGTCCATGCGAATATGCCTACGCTTGGATTGGATTGGATTTGAATGTGGATGTGGGTTGCCTGTACTTCAAACCAAAGCCGTGGAGGACAGAAACCGATAGTGGCTCTGTGATGGCTATTGCTGAAGAGCAAGCAAGATCCATGTACGCACAGACACATCGTGTGCTGTCCTCTGCAGTGCTTTAAGGCGCACAATTTACACCGGTGCACTTGTATTGTGGCACAATACAACCGCTAGGCAAAAGTTGCTCTAGGCCGGGGGTAACATAAACATGTTTCGTTTAATTGATTTTTGACCTGGAGAATGTGTACCCTATTGCTGATACCGTGCACAATGTCACTTGACACTGGAATTAATATGAGTAAAACTGCTTGCATGGTACTTAGAGCGTACACCCTGACATGTGACATGTTTTATTTATTTATTTGGATTTATAAAGCGCCAACCGCTCGCTCTAGGGCATCCTGGCGCTGTTACAGGATGCTTGCTTAGGAGCACAACGAATTAACCACATTGGAGCTTACAGTAAAATGTGACATGCATTCAAAGGACATTCCTAAACTTGTGCTTTATGGTGATTTCTTAGTTGATGTTTGCAGATCAAGGGCATGAACAGACAAGAAGCATTCATATTTATTTTGCATATGTCTGTTTTTTGTGTTGATTTGAGATAACTGTTTAATTATCCTGCTCTACAGACGCACACATCAGTAGTACATTACCATTGTGTACCTTGTTTGTAAGAGAGCTGGCAACATAGAAATCTTACCATGCAAGCCATTGTACATTCTAAACCTATTAAAGGAAATCAATTGAGAAGGAGGAGAGGAAGGTCGGGATTCCAATTGGAGTAGAGAGTCAGGGGGTGGGGTTTTAGCGGACGTTATTACAAAAACGTCCCATGTTGGATCTGTTTAAGCCATGAGTTGTGAACATTCCCTTTGGCATTCTTTTTCTAGAACATGCCTATTCCAAAATTATTTCTCCAAGATTTAAATAGCAAAACCGTATACATGTGAACAAACCCCCTTGCCGTTCTTTCTGCATATGTCTCTTTCCAATGATTTCAGATGTTTAATTGTTGACCAGACATCCTCAATGGTGTAGTTCGATGTTGTTTGACATTATCTTTTTTTCACAATCTTTATGCTTTGGCTATCCATGTCTTCTTCTCTGAAAGACTGTGTCACATTACTCTTTTTTCATTGAACAGAATCATACATTTTCTCTTTTGGATGGTTTTGTCTAAGGTAAATTTGCTTAGGCACTTTGCTGTGTCATTTCATTCCCACTGCATTTGCTGACATCCTTCATCCACTGATAAATTTCCCTGGCAACTATCAACTATCAACAGGTGCAAGGTCCATTTTATGTAGTTTCACAGGTGGGGAGGTTGGCTATTCAATGCTGAGTAAATATACGATTGATGCCTTGTCCCGTGTCCTTGATATTTCTTAGCAAGATCACCCAGTCTCCACGACGGCATCCACTAGCTCCCTTTACCATTCTCTTTTCACATTGGTTGCACAGATGATCTCAGTCTCAGAGATATATTTGTAAGTGCAGGTGTCTCAGATGAGGCCTTTCTGAATGATCCTTGATATTAGCAATTGTACAAGATTTTAAAGACAATTCACGATTACATTGAGGAACAGGTTCAGTGATAGGTTCCAGAAAACCTGCTATCTGATATTTTCCACATGCTCACCAAGATACACAAAGAACAGCACCATGGACTCCCAATCATGTGTGTGTCAGGTAGACTAGCTGAAAACATCTCTGACTATATTGAGGACATCATGAAACCATGTGTAAAAGAGACTCTCAACCACACTCAGTGCATCACTGATTTACTGAACAGACTATAGGCCCTAGACCTTGTCTGAATGGTCCAATTGCCAGAAATCGTGGCTATACAGTAATTCTTCCTTAACCGTTCCTGGCTCAGTGGCACAGAGGTGTGTAAGAATGATCTTGGCAATCATAACCTGTTTATTGACACTTTATCCAAGCACATGGAATTAATCTTAACCACTATTTCACATGCGGTACTGCCATTAATCTCCAAATGATGAAGAGCACATATCTATTCATCAGAGTGAGCAGAGTGTTTTGTGACTGTCTGTGACTGCCGCAATCCATTGCACCTATCCTTGGAATTATCAGAGCGGTGGAAGTATTTCCTTCATCTCTATTGTCTGACTGCTGAGGAGGAGGAGTCTCTACCTTAAGAAGCCCACTCCACGTGGAGCGTGCAGAGTGTTTTGTGTTTGGTGTGCGGACAGAGCTGGGTTTGTCACCTGACAAGCAGAGTTTGCCATTTGGGACCTGCTGACTATTGCTGCATCCCATTACCTCTCCTTTCTTCTGAACTGTTGTTATTTGTAAGCCATGGTTTTACATCTTGTATTATTTCTCGTTAACGGAAGCAAACTACTGAAAATCTGTCCTCTGACACTGTGTCATCTGGTTTCTATCTGGGTAACAATCTAATAAACTGATGTAAAAGCATTACCTAGACATTTAGATGAAGCAACATGCCACTACTGCTGCCGTGGCACGAGCAGGGAAGCATGCAGAGGTAGCCAAAAAAGGAAACGTGGTTAGCAGTCCACCGACATTGGGTATGCAACCATAGAGTATAGAAGGGGAAGTGGGGAATGAGGGTAGCTCTCAAATAGCTACAGACACTTTTTTAAAACAATGGCCCTCATTACGACCCTTGCGGTAAGTGAAAAACGATGGCAGTAAAGGATTACCGGCATCGCTTACCGCTACGGCCGATTATGACCTGAGATACCGCTATCAGTGGCACCGTAATCAACGGTGCCGCTAAAAGCGCCAAGGGCGCGGGCACGCGACCCCCATACCATAAATACCGCCATGGCGCTAAGTGGGGAACATTGCAATTCACGCGGACATGCAAATAACGCCTTTGTGAAGGCCGTAAAGTACCTTACCGCCATGGTGCTAATACCGCCATTGCGAACCAAACCGTAAATGGCCATGTGCAGTGTTCCCAGCTGCCACAGGTGCTCCCAATCAGCACAAGTGGAGGCAATACAGACTGGGCAAGCACAAAAGGAGCACACCCCACACCACCCCTTCCCACACCCAGTCACACTCCACAATGAATGCAATACTACTAGCAATGCTGGTGCTGGAGGACCTGATTGCAGTGGAAGTGCTGCAACAACAACTACAAGAAGAACAACAACAGGCAGCACAGAGGAGACGCAGGAGGAGAAGGAGGGCAAGGCAGGGCCAGCATGCCCCCCCAGCACAGCCAGTGCCACCATGCAGGCAGCCCCCAATCCCACGCATCAGAGCCAGTCCATTCAACCTAACCACTGAGCAGATCCACAGCCTGTACCGCCTGGACCGGGACAACATCACCACCACATGGGACATGATACATGACGACATTGTCAGCCTCATTGAAACACGCACCGCCATCCCACCCTGACTGAAGGTAGTGTCTGTGCTCCACTTCCTGGCCACAGGCACCTACCAACACACAGTGGGGCAACTGCATGGCATTTCACAACCATTATTCTCACGTACGTTGAACCAAGTGCGTGATGCCCTCCTCAAGCACACAGACAAACACATTTCCTTACCACGGACTGCCCAGGAGATCTCAAACACCAAAGTGGGTTTCTATTCACTGGCCGGCATACCTGGTTGCATTGGCGCCATCGACTGCACCCATGTGGAATTGGTGGGCCCACATGCCATGGAGGTAGTGTACCGCAACCGTAAGTTATACCACTCAGTCAACGTGGAAATGGTATGTGACTCTAACAAGATCATCACACATTGTTGTGCTCGATACCCCGGATCAACCCATGATTCAATGGTCCTGCGGAACTCCATGATTCCATGCTACATGGAGCGACATGCAGGGCAGAGATCCTGGCTTCTCGGTGAGTCGCATGTTAGGCTCATGGAAATGTGATGTGGGTAGGTGATTGAGGCATAGATGCATAATTCACCTGGCTGAGATGGGGGTGCATACTTCACCTGGCTGAGATGGGGGGGGATAGATGCATACTTCAGCTGGCTGATATGGGGGGGAGAGATGCATACTTCGCTTGGCTGAGATGGGGGTGGGGGGAGAGATGCATATTTCACCTGGCTGAGATGGGGGGGGAGATGCATACTTCACCTGGCTGAGATGGGGGGGAGAGATGCATACTTCACCTGGCTGAGATGGGGGGGAGATGCATACTTCACCTAGCTGAGATGGGGTGGGGGGATGCATATTTCCCCTGGCTGAGATGGGGGGGGGAGATGCATACTTCACCTGGCTGAGATGGGGGAGAGATTCATACTTCATCTGGCTGAGATGGGGGGGATGCATACATAACCTAGCTGAGAGTGCCAGAGGGAATGGAGCAAACTCATACCCCAAAAGCAGCCCAGACTGGACCTGACACCTGACCACATAATGCAAGTTGTAAGCAGCCCTACCATGCGAATGAAGCGGTGTCCCAACCATCCCACAGACATCTGTATGTGCACTGTACCAAATCAGACCGCATTCCCCTCAACAAAATGCAGCTACAAGCAACGACTATAGCCAATACACAGCACAAAACACCATGAACTGAAAGGCCAGTCCCCCATTACTGCGTACAAAGGAGTCACATGAGGGTCAAATACATCAATACACCACCACACTGACACAGAGGCCCAACAAAATTGCATGATACCATTTGATGTGCGTAGCGAGTGCATCATGAGGCTGACGGTCGTGGACTGACACAGTGCATGTGCACTCACAAGCCACTGGACCCCCCAGCGCACACTAATCGATGACATGCAAAACAGTCTATTAGAGGAATACACACATAGCAGTCACATCGTGTGACTCCATTCATGCATGGAAATGGGGTGTTCAATGAAGAAATAAATGCATGCCATGGTGTCACTTAATGAGGTCAAACATGATGAGTTGACTTACACATACATTGTTGCCCACATGCAGGTGATGCAGGCTATCCCTGAAGCGGTGGCTCCTTACCCCAGTCCGGAACCCACAGAACAGGCACGAGGAGGACTATAATCGTGCCCATACACAAACCCGTGTGGTGATTGAGCAGACATTTGGACTCTTGAAGGCACGGTTTCGCTGCCTCAGCAGGTCTGGTTGGGCACTCCTGTACCGCCATGAGAAGGTGGCAAAGATCGTCATGGCATGTGTCATGCTACACAATATGTGCATCAGACGGAATGTGCCCCTGCCCCTGACGCAGAACAGCAACCACCTGACGAAGAGGATGAGGAGGGTGGGGATGCGGCAGCACCTCAGGGAGGAAGCGATGCACAGGAGGGACGTAACATGCGTCGGACTCTGATCAACTCAATCTTCTAGCACACATGGATGGGGGGTGTCACATAGAGATGGCACTTGGGACACTGGGTGTGTAAGGGACATGGACACTGTAGACTGTTAAGCAATAAAGCATACGTACGCAATAAGCAATGTCCACACATGTGATTTCTGCATAACCAAAACGTGTATTGAAAAGGTAAATCTAAGTGAACACACCCACCACCCCACACACCCACTCCCCCACCCCCCTCTACTCCCAAACACACCCACTCCCCCTCCCCCCTCTACTCCCCAACACACCCACTCCCCCCTCTACTCCCCAACACACCCAGTCCCCCTCCCCCCTCTACTCCCCAACACACCCACTCCCCCTCCCCCTCTACTCCACAACACACCCACTCCCCCCACCCCCCTCTACTCCCCAAAACATGGTGTGGATGACTGTGCACAAGTGCATCATGTGGCACCAGTTCACAAGACTGCGCCTATTGGCATTCCCCGCTCCCAGCACCCGGTGCACCACTGTCGGAATGCTGCAGGTTCCTGCCCAATCTGCGCACGAGGCTGGTTCTGGTTGAACTGCCAGCCGAGAACGAACTGGGTTGCTCACTTGGACGCATGTCCCGCATTGTTTGTACTAACTCAGAAAGTATGTGCCGCACCACGGCCAGTTCAGCACAAATGTCCTTAGAACTGGACTCGATAGCAGACCTAAGAGTAGCAGCACAATCACGCATTTCCTCCCTAGTGCTGGTGCATTCTGTGACATGCTGTGTCAGCAGGGCTGTAAGTTGCTGTTGGCACGTAATGATTTCCTGCATTGCCTCTTGTGTGTTGTGGCCTGTGGCTGATGGTTCTGGCGTGTCCATTATACTGCTGCCCTCCTGCACATATGCGGTTGCGCTGGGAGTAACCGGCAAAGAGTTTCCAGGAGATAGCCCCTGTATGATGTTGTCATGCTGGCTGCACGGGGATAGGTAGGGGGAATGCAGGGGGTCAGTGGGGGGACTCACAACATTATCAACATCCCCTTCCTCGTTGTCGGAGATCTCTGCCGTGGCAGCAGTTTCACCGATGGTGCTGCTTTCTGTGGATCCAGTGCCTTCGGTGGACAACACTGGGCAGATGGTGGATGTCAGTGGCGCCGAAGTGGTGGACTTGGTAGCCATCGGTGCCGTGTCCTGTGCTGTGCTGTGGGACATTTCCTGATGTTGGAGTTTTCTTGTTCCCCCTGAGGTGGAGGGACGGTGTTGTGCCTCTTCAGCCCTGGCCCTGTTGGCAGTGGTTGCTTCTGTGTCTTCATCAGGGCTGTCCGAATGTGAGCCTGTGGTGGACCAAAGGAGGGAGAGGGTTAGTGATGGGTCTACAGGCATTGAGAAGGCATTTTGATGGCTGCATTCCTTTTGATTGCTGGATGGTTCACATTGGAGGCAGTGACATACAGGTAGTCTCACGCTTAGGTGGTTGATGCATGGAGGCATGTGGGTAGCTACAGAAACGGGGAGCATTATGCATGTGTTCAAGGTGGAGGTCAGCACTGCCTATAGGCAGTCTTGTGCTAATGTGTCCGGTGGACGCTGGTATGTATCATTGCACTTCCCAATCATCTGGACATCATCGTGGTGAGATTGGCATAATTGGACTTTAGGCACCTACCTGCATCGCCTGATGTCGGAGCTCCTCTATCCATGTCCCCAACTCCCTCAATGCTCTCCGTGCCTATGGTGGTGGCACATATCTCCTCCCACGGCTGTAGTTTTAGGGGCGACTCAGCACCTCCACCAGTCACCATGCCGAGATTTCGATTTGCCGCCAATATGTTTCTGACGCGATGACGCAGATCGTCCCACCGCTTGCGGCATTGTTTGGCAGTGCGGGGCGTTGTGCCAACGGCACTGACCCTCTGGGCGACCATGGCCCATATTGCCTTTTTTCTCTGCAGCGCCGGTCTGGTCATCTCCGTGGAGCACACAACATCAGCATGCTCTTGGAGTGTTTTGGCTAACATTGTTAGCTCCTCTCTTGGAAAGCACTCCTGGCGCAGCCGATCTCTGCTCTTTTTCAAAACTTTAGGCATTGTGATGTCAAAGGGGTGGTGTAGGAGGTTTGTGGAAGTTGTGGGGGTCAGGTGTCTACTGGTAACAGAGGATGGCAATGGATTGTGTTTTTAAAGATGGCTGGCGTGCTCTTTCCCGTTCCTGTGCTGTGATGCTACTTCCGGATCCGCTTATTTACGGTCACCGCTAATAGTGATTCCTGCTAATGTCGATGGCTAGGGTGGCAGAGGAGCTATTTGCACGGCATACGATGCCGGTAAGTGGGATATTACGCCCTTTAGCGGCATGGCGGTAATTCCATTACCGGCATGGCGCAATGCTCGTGCCAGAGAACTCGTAATGTGCCGCTTTTAGCGGTCTCTGGCCAGCACGGACACGTTATTTGCGCCATGCCGGTAATGGCCGATACTTACCGCCAGGGTCATAATGAGGGCCAATATATTACCCCCTGATTTTGAGTCAGCACAAGGAATGAGGCAGTCGTTACGAGCATGCCCCAAAGCACTGTGGCCCTGTCAGCTTCTGAGGTTATTGCTCGAATTGAAAAGAACATTACAGATTATGTTTCTGTAACTAATTCTACCCTACAAGAAGCTGCAGTGGACCTATGTAACGATGTTGTGGATGACATGGTGCTAATAGTCCCTGTATTGTCTCGAAGATGATAGAATCTATTACAACGGCACCCATTACACGTAATGTGGGCAATTCTTTGGTCCTTAATTTGCAAGGGAAAGGTGGCTTAGATTCAAGCACTATCAACATTTGTTCTCAAAGTGCATATAAACAGGTGGATACCAATCTATTACAGCACAAAGGGGAGACTATTAATCTGGAAGGACAGCAAAACATCTACTCTTCGTCTGCAACCGGACTGCACCACCCATGAAATTGGATCTGATGATATCTTTCAGTCACATTCACCTATTACCCAATCTATCCCTGTATTACTCAGGGGTGATTCTTTTCCATAGGTTGCTCCTAATGATGCTGCTCTAAGTTTTGATTTGAATGACTGCGAGGATATTACCTCGTCAGCAGTCATGTCGATGTATTGTAATCACTATTAAATCAGCATGCCGCCAAATGTGACGCTCAGATTGAAGCTTTTAATGGAAAGATTGATGTTGTATCGGCCTCTGTGAACAGCACAAAGTCTACAGTGCTTAGACAAGCAGGGCTCCAGATCCGGATTCAGTTGCTTGGTGCCGACGACCAAACAAGAAAAATCCTGTTAAACAGGCGGTCATGTATCAAGACCTTGCCATAAAAAAAGAGGAAGAAACAACTTCCAAAGTTAACTAGTAATCTGAATTCCTTGACTATTTGTCTTCCTCCTAACATGGCACAAGGTAAATCTCTGTCTCAGGAGAAAAGGAACGCAGCGCGTTTAAATAAATGTGCAATTATTGATCTTGTGTAATCAATTGATCCGTTGTTGCCTATTGAAGTTGGCATAAGTACTTGTTCTAATACTAAGATGCTGAATTGTGGGAAAAAGCATAGCGTCAATCCACAACAAAATCCACAACAAAGTCACCAATAAAAAGGGAGGATTAAGGATACAAACTTGCCTGTGGATCAAGTATTTGAGTATTCATACCATCTGGAAGAGCTATTTGCACATCAATGCCTTATTGCTTCACCTTCAACCTCTCAACTTATAAGTACTGCGCCTACTATGTCTAATGTTTTGATTCAGGCGGATTTAGTCTCATGCCTTGGGGATACATTATTACAGCCTATACCGTCACATCTCACAGAGTCAGTCAAGGCGCTAAAATTTCAGAGCATATTTTGTGATGGGAATAGATTTTACTTAAACCATTACTGTTTACTGGAACTTTTCTATTCTTGCCTGCCATTACATTTAATTGGGACAAATGACCTTTGTATTGTTGACATCCTTGAGAATGTTAAGCAAGCTACCTCAGTCATCTTGTTGTATGCTGATAGCACACTATCCTATGTATTAGAGCAGTCTGTCACATTATTTAAAAGAGGTTATGAATGTGCCCTGATTGAAATGGAGGGGCATGGTAGGCAGGGGTAAATGTATAGTGCTAGGAGCAGGCCTCTGGCTTTCTTTCGTGACCAAGACTGTCCGGCCTTCTGGGAGGACCTGTCTGGACCTAGTTGACCTTCTGCCTCGGTCTGGGGCAAGGGAGGACGTGGACATTCAACAATGAAGTTCAAACAGGGAGATGGCCCCCACTGGGAATGGTTGGCCAACATGATGGAGAGGCATGGTGCCTCTTCTTCCTAACGCTGACTCCACCACGCTTTGCTTACTTTTAAGCTGGAACTTGCGTGAAAGTATCCATTTGTCAGAAGAGGATGGGTCACTTGAACATATTGATAGACTTTGTATGGTTGCTCTGCAGGAGACTTGGTTGGTGAACTCTATTGTAATTGATGGTTGGAATATTCTTGTCCACTCAGCGGTGCAGGGATCTAGAGGCCGACCTAGAGATGGGTGTGGACTTGTAGTAAAAAAAGATATGACACTAGTAGAAATTCCATGCAGATCTGAAAATATTCTTATTGGTAAAATTGATGTGCCCTTGGATTAGAATCATCAGGTTATATACAAGCTGATCATTGTGAATATATGTGTTCCTCCATATGAACAGAGTCATCAAGTGTTAGTTAAAAATTTGGAGGACGTTGTTGCCATAATCAATCTGGATTTACATATACTCATATGTGGGGATTTTAATGCCAACATTCCAGGGTTTGAGGCATATGACGGGAGGGCATGGAGTAGTGAAATTTGTGTAGAATAAAACCCTGGTGCTATGCGGGCATGTGGTCGAGAGGAAAAATGGATGTCCATGCATTTCTCTGCGGGGATTAGCATGTTGAATGGTGTTTTCCCCTCTGATAGTCCCAAATAATATACACACATTGGAAAAAAACAGTATACTGGATTATATATTTGTGACAAATGGCCCATTTCTGATTGAGGACATGTGTGTTTCCCCCGACATGATAGTGACCATCATCCACTCATTGCATGTCTGAATCTAGTATTGCAATCTTCTGGTCTCTTTACAAAGGGCCATTTGTTTATTAACTCCTCAAGTAGTTGGATTTCATGTAGTGATAGATCTTTGGCGAGAGCAGCATGTGTGTCACAAGAAGCATTGGGTGTATTTGCTGATCTGTATTGTATTGTTACTGGGACACTTGCACTTGATTCGGCCACTACAACTATTAAACAATTTGGCCTCACTATGGGGGGTATTAAGAACTGCTCACTTGTTAAATCGTATTTGAACCAAAGGTTTGCAATTATCAATAATACTCATCTTCGTGGATTCAACAGAGTATTCAAACATAAGAAAATAGTTTTCTGACAAGCACTCCCGGGACTATCAAGAAAGATTTTGAGCCCCACAGACTATTGCTGTAAAGTCAGGGAGACCAAAAGGGAGTATTTTAAGTGGTTAAGAAGGCACAAGTTCAATTTGGAGTGTTGACGATGGAAGTCATTGGTGCAGGCATCGCTAATGAATGATTCCAAGGAATTTTGGAAAATAATAAATGACTCAAAAGGGGTCCCTGACACAACTTGGGTGTCATACATTACGCAGACTCTTAGAGGATATAAGGGCAGTCTTTTGTCACTGGAATCTTTTCCGGGATTGTGGCAATTTAGGAACAGTATTGATGATAATACGTGTTTTATTGGTGCGATTAGAAAGTCCTCTACACGGGATCTGGATGGAATATGTAGCACACAGATTAAGATGGACCGGGAGAGTTGGGCAGTTGCTATGTTCTAGTTATTTGCCGCATTCAAGGTCACTCACCTCATTCCAAACTCTTGGCATGACAGTGTATTAGTACCAATTAGGAAGAAAGGTAGTTATGAGGACCAACAAAATTACCAGCTTTTAACCATGTTAGATGTTCCAGCAAAATATTTGCTGGAGTATTGTTGAAAGAACTTGTTTAAAATGGGCTGAATCTAGGAAAATTATACTGTTTAATCAAACCGGATTCTGGAGGGGCTGCTCTACTACTAATAATTGTCTGGGCCTTATTACTCTAGTTAAACAGGCCTGGGAGATCAGGAGGACTTGTGTTTATGCAGCTTACATGGACTGCAGTGCCGCTTTTGACACTGTGGACCAGGTAAGTCTGTGGCACAAGCTCCAAGGATGGGATATCCCTCAGGGACTTCTTAATATGATTACATTGATTTATGACCAAACTTGGGTCCAGGTCAGACTGGGCCAAAAGGGTCACATTGCGCCTTGGATTACCACCAATTTAGGTTGTAAGCAAGGATGTAAACTGGCACCAGTGCTGCCTAACCTCTATTTAAGTGATTTGTGATTGCTCTTGAAGACAGCTTGGCCATTTCTCCTAAAGTAGGAACCACTTTAATACTATGGCTTGGCTACTCTGATGATTTGGTCATCTTTGATATTACGCCAGGTGACCTGCAAGTTACATTGAATAACTTCAATAAGTACTCTGATCTTAATTCACTGGTGGTGAATAGTCCCTAAACTAAAATACTGGTTTTCAATTCATCTAAAAATTGTCTCACAAAGATATGTTGGGAGCTAGATGGGGACCTTGTAGAAGAAGTGTATTCCTCTAAATATCTTGGAATACTTTTAGACTGTAAACTCTGTGGAACTATGTATCTAGACCAAATACAATTTCGAGTACTATTGATTGTGGGACGAGATGGGGCCTTTTCTGATTAGTGTGGGGAGTAGTCTATTGCTAGGCTTATTCAGCTTTACCAGACAAAGATTAACTCTGTTATTTTGTATGGAGCTGTGGCATGGGCCTTATCAAATTTGGAGGAGATGGCTAAACATGAACACTCCATCTTGAATCGTCTGTTGAGACTTCCAGCGTACGTATCTATTGAAATGGTCTTTCTGGGATTGAATATCATGCCTGCGATTCAAAGGGTTCAACTAGCTTGTGCAGTTACCCTCTGGAAATTGGCTAGGGCCCCAGTGTTCACATTACAAGCTCTGATCTATGACGTGCTTAGTTCTTGATCTCATTTAATGTCAAACAGCCATATTGTTAAGCTCAAAGATATGGTGAGTAGGCAGGTACAAACATTTTCAGAGGACTTCCCAGGCACGATGCTAAAACAATACAAGACAAAAACGAAATACGCCTTGGCTCAGTGTGCGAGGGAGCAATTTATTGTAAACTTGGCAACACATAATCATGCCTTGGAATCTATTTGTTATATCCAGCAGAGGGTGGCCATACCTAAATACGTTAAACAATTTATTGGGAATTTCCTGGTCTAGGATTATTTGAAAATAAAATGTAATACGGTCCAAATGCCCAAAATAGTCGGGCCTGGACGCAGACTACAAGGGACTTGAAGGTATGCTGTCTGCATGGAGACAATGAAACATCTATTGGCACAATGTCTATCTCTGAAAAATCTGAGATGGGTAGTACTTATACATGCAGGCCTTAAGGGCATGTATCAATGGAAGGAATGGGGCCCTTGTTCATGAGTGGAGAACATGAAGCATGTATCATTTATTTGTGTTTACTTTGGAAGAACGTCATTTACATTTCAAACATTTTAATGTAAGTCTATTTCTTAGGTTTTTAATGATGCTTAATATGCGATATTGTGAGTTTTAATATGTCTATATGATCATGTTTTAAGATGTGTTTGATGAATTGGTTGATGTTTTAATATGCGTATGTGACTATGTGTTAAGATGTGTATGATAAATTGCTATTAGTTCTCACTATACAACCTGTTGGTTTTAGGTTTGGATTAGTATTTGTGAAAGGTGTTTGGAAAAAAACGCAGTCACAATAAAATATAAATAAAATAAAATATCTATTCATGACAAAACTGGAGAGTAATTTCCTTGCCGCCTGTGACTGAACAACATTGGGATATCTGCACTACATTGATAATATTCCCCTGATTTTAACCACTGTGGAGCGGGGGCCTCATAGGATTACACAGCAGGTTCAATGAACTGCATCCAAATATTAAACTCAATCTCTCCTACACTTATGAAAATGTAAATGTCCTAAACACAAACATAAGAATATACGATGGCCTGCTACAGACCACTGTATATTCCAAACCAACTGACTGGGACACCTATTTGAAGACGGACAGCTCCCACTTAGTGCATGCAAAGCATGCTACAAAATTCAGCCAGGATAACAATATACACGTTTTGAGACTAGACGTTGTAAATCATGGATACAACCACAGCATAATGGACATCCAGATTCACAGGGCAACACAGATTCCTCAGAGCAACCTCTTAGAGTAAAGCACAAAAGAGACATGAACCGTGGTGCAACTGGTAGTCACATGCAATCCAGAGTTGGAATCTCTGTGCAAGATTGCTAAGGAATTCTGCAACAAGACGAACATCTAGAAAAGATTTCCCTTAGTTTGCTTTAAGACAACCTACCAATCTGAAGGGAGTTATGGTAAAAAGCAAACTACATACACATAGCACAGAACATTGAACTGTGGCATGTAGAAACAAAAGATGTCTAAACTGCCCACATATCAACATTTTGGATATCATGATTAATCTCCACACGGGTCAAAATTACACATTTATGGGGAATTTTACATGTGAATGCAACAGCATTTTATACTTGATTATGTGGATGAAAAGCCAGGGGCGGGCCTACTATGTAGGGAAAACTGGTTAACCTATACATAAAGAAATACATCTTCACAATCAGAGTGGCCCTAATTTACTAAGGAAGATATGTTTCGTAAGTACAACTTATGCCCAAAATACTCATAATAAGTCATAACTTACGTAGAGGTAACTTGCACAAATTTACCAGAAAACACTTACAATAAAAACACAGAAAGACAAAAGAGCGTACATCAAAGTGGAACCTCAGTTAAAGGCGAAAGTTACGCAAATACACAAACACGTAAATTACATCAACAAAACATAAAAAAAATCAATAATACTGACAACTAATAACAATAAATAACACAACAACAATTACAGTCACCACTAAGTTACCCGAGAGGAGAATGGCCACTCAAAATACAACACACGGGCCGTAACACACCACATGTTAACACAATCACTGTAACTTCAACCTCATGTATTCCAAGAAACAAATATCCCCAAAACACAACACCATTGCCAAACACACACAGCTCAAACCATATGCTGATTTAAAGTCACGCAGTGGTACTCCACACGTCCCAGCACAGGACATTTACTCCTGTGACCTGGGGATAGTGCTATCTGAGCAGTAATGGAATGATGCTGCCACAGGTGGCCCTGTCACACTCCAGCCAGGAAGGAGTAAAAGGATTGAGATGTTTTTCCACACCAGGGTCACCTTCTTCAGCATTGCCAACATGAAGCTTTACAGAAGGTTACATTTCCCTCTACATGTCATAATAGACATGTTGCAGGAGTGGGAGTGGGAGAATGATTTGCATCCCACCACCGCAGGCTCATATGCCATCGGGCACATGTGAAGCTCCTGGCGACCCTACATTTCTTAGGCATTGGCTCTTTCCAGAAGATCAGTGGCATCACTGCTGGCATCTCCTCCCAGGCCATGTAGTCACGTGCCCTGTACCTGGCAGTGGCATGCATCATATCACCCAGCTGACGCCATGTCCACATGCCCTTGACCTAGGAGCAACAAACAGGTGGCACAGGTATTCTACGTGGTGCCCCAATTGTCCCGGTTATCAGTGCCATTGACTGCACCGATGACACACTATGCTCCCCCAGGCCAATGGGCACATGTTCCGGAACCAGCAATGCTGGCACTCCATCAACATACTACTGGTATGCAATGCTGGTGGCCTCTTCGTGGAATTGTATGGCATCTTTCCAGGCACTGTATGTGACAGCCACATCTTCTGGTGCTCCAACTTGTATGTGTAGTTGGAAGATGGACACTATGGGGACATGTAGCTGATAGGTGAGTACACCAACACCAACCACGTTCCACCAAACGCATACAACCTCACAGCTAGACACAGATGCACAGACACATGACTAACGCAACATGTGTACAACTGTGGGATGTTTTTACCCATGCCTCCGAGCCCTACCACAAAAACTGTGCATTACTGGCATTGAAAACATCATGATGGCCAGAACTTCCCAGAAAATGCACAGGGAAATGCATGAAGAATAGGCTGCCACCCATTTTTGCCTATTTTGTGGGCACAGAAGGGCACTGCCTAAAACCACCATTGGGATACACACAGTAGCCTGAAACCATTGCAAAAGGGGCAATGCTGATTGCCAAAAGCAACCCATAACTATTGGGAATTCATTTTCTTCAGGTCAAATATGGCTAAATTATGGGCACAAAATTATTTTACTGCAGAACCACACCAGTGCCATGTGCTGAACCTGGATAATATACTTCCATGTAAAATCTCTTGTTTGAAATGCATTAATTCAAGACTGATCCAAAAAGAATGCATGCAGTACCCGCTTTGGACTCAAGGCGGCGCTAGCGGTCTAAACTCTGACAGGAGAACTGCTACTTCAGAAGCTAATCAGCCTTCTGTGACAATTGGGACTTCACAAGACTGTGGGTTAAATAAAAATCTAACCACCTGCTGTTCCCAGAGACAATCTGATTTGATTAACAGGCCAAAAGGCTGGGAAACCTTCTCACCTCAGAAAGCCCAGGATATCACATGGTCATGCTAACCAAATGCAAAGTGCCCCCCTGGTCTGTTGACCTCCTGTCAACACAGATTTGCCAGCCAGGAGAGACATGTGATCACTGTCATCCCCAAACTTTGGGGGCGGACTCAAACACTGAAGTACTTTGAATTGAAAGCAAATATATATTTTACAGAAACACTGATAACTCTTGGTAACCAGATGACAGAAATGTGAAATTTGGGGATCCTTAAAATGAAAACGTTGCCCACAATTCAAGCCCAAACTCCAATTTGTGTGATGTTCTGGGGCAAAACCCCGCTATTTATTGATACTACAGACTCTGTGTTTAAGCTAGAGACATGGGAATTTACTGGAGTATGTATGGACAGGCCGTGTATATGTGTATAATTTTTAATGAAAAACCAATGTTGCATAACCCACTAAAATCGAAAATAAGTTGCCATATCTTTACCCAAGCTCCTAGAAACGCCAGAGTCGGAACAGTGCCTACCTCATGTGATATATGATGTGTGTAGGTGATGTAAAAATAACTGTGTATTTGGGAAATATGTATTTGGATCAAATATAGATTTGTGTGTAAAGTTGACAGGGGAGGGCCCTCTGGCCATAAAATCTACCTCATCACTCTGACTCACAACTCAGTTCCCCCAATCGTGGGAGAGGGGAGAACTGGGCCAATGACAAGTAGAGAGGGGAAGGCTTAGCTAGGCCCAGGCACACAAAAAAGAGACTGCTGGGACAGGTAGAGAGATTCAATTCCATTTGCTGCGGAGCATGCTGACCGACGACTTCACATCCAGAGATCCAGACTTCAAATCCATCAATCTCCAGAACCTGTAGCAGAAATTAACTCCAGAATTTGTAGCAGAGAGGCCTGAATCCACCAGCTGAATCCTCTTCAGCAGGCCTCAAAACTAACCAAACTATTCAACAGCTGGGCGAGCTGTTTGATGTTTTGCCGAGAATTTTTGCAAGAACCTGTAGCAGTACCCAGAAAGCAGTGTTACATCCAGAATCCAGAGAGGCTAGACCAGCAGAGCAGAGCTGACCCAGATCGCTGTGAGCAGAACCGGTGCCTGATTGACCCGCTGAGCAGACAGAACCGCAGCCGGACATGTTGACCAGATCCGTGACGGGGCCTAGTTCAAATTTTTATTGTGAGTACCTAGCAGAACTGTGCAGAACCAATCTCTTAGTTAAAATAATCTAATCCAAACTATTTTAACCTAAGTAGAACTGCCTCCTAGAAATCGTGTCATCTGTCATTTTTAAAGCTGCACAGCTGTCACCTGTCATTTTGAGTTTACTTTAAATCCGAAAAACTAGCTTTATTTAATCGTCCGTATCTCTGTAACCGTTTGTGCTAGGAACTTAGCTTTCCAACGAACCTAGAACCGACTTCCTACTCCCTATACTTTTCCCGTAATCGTGAGACACGCACTCGCGAAATTTACCGCGATTTGCGATTTGGCCCGATTTCTTCATCTGTAGAAATCAGCAGCTTTTTGCTTCTCTTTGCTAAAATTCGTTTGCAATCTGCTAATCATTCATAGAGTATTGTTAAAGTGAGCCTGAACTAATATAAAGTAGCCATCACTTACCCTGAACCTCTGGAGGGAATTAAAAGCAATTTTAGCACCTTTTCATTTCCTTGCAAACCACATTAAAGTAATTTTCCTGTGTTTAAAACTCATCCCTGTTTTCCCTAAGCTTGCTGGGAGAACTGGAACTGTGTATTGCATTATAAAGTGTGAGTTGTTGGGATTCTTGAAGACTGTGTGCTCTCCTTCCATTTCTTGTATTGCATAGGGGGGGAGTGAATTGTCAAAAGAAAAAGTGATCATATTACCTTTTGCTAAAATCATAACAAGTTATTTCTGTACTGCATTTTATTCCACCTTGCATTTCCTTGAAACCATCAAGCATTTTCAGCTACCTCATCCTCTACACTACTCCTAAGTAAGCAAATCAGTGTACCCCTGTAACATTATCCATTGTTGATCACGGTCGTGTTCTGAAGTGTGATATCAGTTATCAATTTATTTATAAAGTGTGATAGATATATATTGTTGAATTGTCCAAATAAACCTTTTAAATTTGCAAAACAAACCTACTTCTTGGCTCAGTGGGGTTGGGGGGATTCTAAGAGGGGGGTGTTATACAAGGGTTGTCATCCAGAGAACTGAACTGGATATAAAAATACATCAATAAGGGTTTTCCTCAGCATCCCAGACTAGGCATTGACTTAGCTGTAGTGTTGATTGAATATCGCTTACACAACATTGCTAGCTCCACACAAAGGCAGCACGGACACATCCAATATCACACATGAAGGAACACCCAATGATTACTGACACCATTCATGTCCTTCCTCATGCAGGTGGTGCAGGTTATCCATTGCACCCCTACCTTATAACAACCTATAGGTGGCCCACCAGTACACAACAGAAAAGGTACAATACTGCACACAGGGCCATTAGGGCCATCATAGATAGGTTCATAGGCATCCTGAGGGCTGTAGTCCTATACAGGCCACACAGTGTGGTGCAACATCATACATGCCTGTTTCATCCTGCATAACATTGCAGTGTGCAAATGTGTACATGCAAAACTGGTACCTTGCATCAGGCCAGAGCTACACACAAAGCCACCAAACCAGGGGGAGGCCAGTGCGACTGCAGCATGAGTGAGGGATCAGATGGTCAACAGCTTCTTCACATTAGCATGCATGATGCCGGAAAGGAACTTTGATCGCACAGAAGATGGTGTCCATGTCAGGGATCAAGCTTCCTGAGACACCGATGTTAACATATGGCCATGTCATCACATAGGAAACATGCACACCTCCAGACACACAGCCAGCATTGCACAAACAAAGCTATGAACACATACTCAAAATCATTCCGTCACACCAGTACTGTACATCCACAAAATCCCATCAAGGATGAGTATGGAGGAACTGCAGAAGAACAGCAACTCCAATGCACATAGCAGCACTCAATCAACCATGTACCTCCAGCACAAATTGATTCCTCAACAGTGTCCAAACATACACCCACAACACCACACATGCAGCCAACATGACATGTCACACATGACCAATCACCTACATGCTGTACCCACTCCAATGATCAATTGCGCATGAGACAATGTGAGACAGTGACATTGGTCGAACATAGCCAAAAGACATCCCAGCACCAAAAGGAAAACTTCACACAGAAGGACTAATCAAACAAGATTGCCTGAACTGACATGCTGTGTGAAATGCGTAGATTACTACATCCCCCAGCAGAACATCCGCCACCTACTGTCAGCAATAAGCAGGCAATTCCAAGAAAGTACAAAATAACACTTACTCGGGGGGTGTGGCAAGCTGCCATGAAGTAGGTCGACTTCAGAGCTAGCTCCCGCCTGATCCTTGATAATCCGTCAAAAAGCACGACTCCACAGCAGAAATGTGTCCTGTTATCCAGTGATTGCATGGGGGAAAAGCTTGAGAGCTCACTTTAGAAGACGTAAGCATGGCTGCTACATAGGACGATGTAAACCAAGTGCCGGAAAACGGGGCTTTGTTCAAAGCCCGAATCAAGATGACAACCGGGAGGAGCTGAGGGTCCAGACTGCGGGACGGGGGCGAGGAACACCGAGAAAGGTGAGTGTATCCTGTTAGAAGCAGAAAGAAGGAACACTGAGCAGCGCGACTGACCCTGGCACCAGAGAAGCACCCGCTGTGGAGAAGCGGCGGAACGGAGCCGGTGAAAGAAGGTGGGCCGTGCGTGTGCCGAGTAACGCTGGGTGAGGTCCACCAGTGTCAGAGAAGATAGCAGATGCCGCCAGTGCCCACTGCGGTAAGGGGGACATAGAGGCACCCTTACAGAGCTTCGGGTATAAACTCTCCTTAGTGCCACAGTACTCCTCCAGAAAGGTGACGAAGGTGAAGTCTCGAAAGAGCAAACGTTTTTAGCATGGCACAAGAGCACACAGTTCTTGGAGGAGACTTCAACACGTGGATGAACAGCTCTTTGGCTAGGCAAACTAAAACGGATGCACATAACCCACCACAGTCACAGGAAGAAGCTGAAATCAAAATAACCCTCGACTTGTACAGCCTCACTGATAGCTGGCGTCACCTACACCCAGTGGAGAAAGGTTTTACTTTTCATTCCATCCCTCATGACACTCTCACATGTATTGATTACATTTTCCTCTCTGAAGGCCTGTTACGAATACTACACATTGCAAACATACATCTTATTGAATGGTCAGATCACGATATGGTCTCTGTGGATATAGGTTGGAATGATCTCGCCCCCGGAACACTAAATGGAGATGCAATGAATCCCTATGGTCCGACACAAACTTCAGAGAAGACTTTGAGAATGAGATCAAACAATTTTTCATCACTAATGACATGGGCGAGGTTGGGAAGGTGTCCGTATGGGAGGCAGCCAAAGGTACATGGAGAGGTGTCCTCATTAAAGAGGGGGCTCGGAAAAAAGGAAACGCACCCTATTAGAAAAGAATATTTTTATTACTATTCAAGAGCTTCAAGAAGCACTCTGCATAGGCCCACTCTCAGTGATCCTATACTTGAGACTTAAGGAGGTTGTGACACGAGCGATATGCAAGAACCAACTACAAAGGGACCTCAGTCCGTTCGAAAGAATCCTTGATACTTGCACAAGCTCAAAAGGCCTAATAAGCGCAATGTACTCAGCACTTATTGAGGTCCATATCACACCATCCCTCATGCTGAAGAGTAAATGGGAAGCAGACATGGGTAGACAGATTTCACGAACGTTGTGGTTACAAATATGTAGGAGAACAGCGAAATCATCCATATCCTACCAGTACAAATTACATGCCATTAAGCTGATATATAGATGGCAGTATGAGCCACTTAGGTGTTCCATAATGTATCAGGGGGTGAGCCCATACTGTTGGAGGGGTTGTGGAAGAAAGGCTGGTTATTGGCATATGTGGTGGGGATGCAAGGCGGTCCAAACTTACTGCTCAGAAGTTCTTAGTTCGATCAAAGAGTTAGATGATGACGAAAGGGAGAAACAACCATTGTTGATCTTATTTGGTCTGATCGAAACAGAGGAGACAACCACTAAAGAACCCAAAATGATACAAGGCCTACTGATGGCCGCACGGGCTTGTCTCACTATGGTGTGGAAGAGGGCTACGCTCCCTACCAAAATGGAATGGATAGGTGTTTCCTGAAATATTTATAAAATGGATAACCTGACCGCAGCCCTTCATGGAGATCGCACCTCCATTGAAAGTGAATGGTCAGAATTTCAAGCCAAATACATTACATAGAAACATGTGTGCGCATCATGCCAAAAAAGTCATAGACATCCTATAAGATAGTTGACAATGACTGCAAAATCAAAACCAAAATGTATTAATATGTGCCTCTGTTCAATGTTATGATTCTAATATTGGCCCTGATGTGGAAAAAGTTGAATTATACCTACCTTCCCGTTGGCAATATGAGAAAAAGGGGAGGGGGGGGACAGAGGGTGGACAGCATTGAAATGTTATTAAGAAAACTATATGCTTCACAATGATACCAAATGTTATGAGCAATGTTTTGTATACTCTTCATACAACCTTTTGTGGAAAATGTTTGTAATTGAATGTTGAAACCTCTACTTTAAAAACCAATAAAATTGAAAGTAAAAAAAAAAAAAAGATGAAAATACCCAAATGGAAAACGTACAGCTGATGACATTGGGACTGAGGGTATTCCCTGAGATAGTGAATCCCAGTCTGGCCACGTCTGGCGAGCAATACCTAACTGACATAGATAACAACTCTTTGTTGTATATGTGTTATTCGTTCCGACAGAGCGTTCCTGCCTCCATAGCTGCTGTGTCTCCAGTGCTATGCGTGCTATGGGTGCTATGCGTGTCTAATCATAATGCAAAAGACAAACCATCTGTGGCAGAACCTGCACAGTTGAAATAGCAAATTTGTATGTGTCTTCTGACATGATTGAGGGAGCAAGTCCTATACGGGATGAGAAAGAGGCGTATGCAGACATTCAGGCCCTCATTACAAGTCAGGCGTTAAGGGTTTAACGGCGCCGTCGGCGCCGTTGACCCTTAACGCCTGATTCACACTTTAACGTCTGATTTTTGCAGGCGTTAAAGTCCAAGGCACTTAGCGACCTTGGTGCTAATTACGGCACCGTAATTTACGGTGCCATAATTAGCGCCTTCCCCATCCCCATTATGCCCTATGGGGCAAAAATGGGAATAGGAAGGGCAAATGGTGAATGGGGAATTACTGCCCCACTCACCTTGGAACGGGGCGGTAATTCCGCCATCCACCATGGCGGAATCCGGCATGGACCATGGTGCTAGTAGCACCATGGTCCACCGCCTGACTTGTAATGAGGGCCTCAGTCTTTTATGGTAACTTTGCAGTTCACTATGAAAATACTGGAACAGCTGTGTGGATATTTTCATGAACAAATTAAAGAGATTGGTATCACTGTGGAGCCTGCAGCTTGCAGAGGGGAGGTAGTGCAGGCTTATATGCTCAGGTATGTCGGCACAGTTGCACTGGCACCTGTTAATTCAAGAGAATGTGTGTTGTCAGAAACCTAAGGGTGTCCTACCCGCTAGTCGTTGGGGACTTGTCATCCAGGTGGCCAGGACATGGCCATTGATTTTGGCTCCAGTACCTAGGGGTGTAGCAGGGTGGGGGGATCACCTGCGTGAGGGGTCTTCAGGGAGTGGGGGTGAGATAGATGATGGTGAGACACGGTTTCCCCCTTAATTTGTTTATCCAACCCTTCCTATGTTTTAGGATGCTCCAAGGACCCAACTACCCAACCCGCTTTTTACACAAACAGTGGGCTGAGGAAGAGGTTGACTGAGTGTAACCAGACCAACTCTCTCACATTGTACTGGACATGTCCCTCCTTAAAAGAGTAGGTCACACTAGTAATTTTTATCGACAAAAACTAAGATCCATCAGAATAAACCCCAGTGAGACCCCTCTGAAAGTAGGAGAACAAATTAAAAACACTGTTGCTCTATGGGTCGGTAATACAAAGCTGGAAAAGTTAGCAGACATGATTACCCTGGAACAGTTTTTCAACTCATGGGCCCTCATTCCAACCCAGGCGTTCAGGGTTTAACGGCGCCGTCGGTGCCGTTAACCCTTAATGCCTGATTTCCACCTTAACGCCTGCTTTTAGCAGGCGTTAAGTACCAAGGCGCTAAGCATCCTTGGCGCTAATTACAGCACCGTAATTTACGGTGCCGTAATTAGCGCCTTCCCCACTCCCATTATGCCCTATGGGGCAAAAATGGGAATGGGGAAGGGTAAATGGGGATTGGGGATTTACCGCCCCACTCACCTTGGAATGGGGCGGTAAATCCGCCATCCACCATGGTGTAAACGCAGTTTACACCATGGTGGTAAAGTAGGGAACTTACCACCTGGGTTGGAATGAGGGCCATTGTCTCCTTCCCTACATTAAACTGCATTACAATTAAATCAACTCTTAATATGGCCATTGAGACTGCGGAAAATTCTTCAGATGCATAAAAATATTTCTATTCCTTCCATAAAACAGAAAAGACAAAAAACCACCCTACCACTCTCAAAAACTGACGTTAGAATGAGGAGGACTCTCTAAAACTAGAGAGTGGACCGTGAAAGAAAAGGTACCGATAAAAAAAAGTGACACTAGTATTAAAGAAGAATTAAGGAGAGAGGAACCCAGAGGTGTTAGTCCAACACAGCCAATCTGTTTCCCATGTAGGGAAACAGGTGATTTAGCTCGACATTGTCCCAAATATCGAACGGGGGAGCCTATGGAAATGGGATTTCTAAGAGGAGAGGAATGGGAAGAACAAGAGGAGGATCTAGAAAACGTTAGCATATGTTTGTGCCGATCCTCAGTGGATTTTACGTATGAAAGAGCTCTAGTGAATGGTGGAATAGTGAAAGCATTAGTTGATTATGGCAGTAAACAAACAGTCATAAGAGCCAAATTGGTCTCTCCAGCAGATTTAGAACATGAACCATGGTTAGATTCACCTGTATACACAGCGATACCAAGATCTCTCCACGAGTACCAGTGTACATTAATATCAGAGGGGAGTCCCAGCTAGAATTATCAGCCATTATCCCTGTAAATCCGGAAGAGGCTATTATAGGAAGAGATTTTCTTGAATTTTCCACCCTTCTTCAAGAGCCTCCTTTCCCACCCAGAGAATTAACGCCATAAGATCAATGGCCGTCTGATTTATATTCTCAGACCTCCCCGGTATAGAAGGGATGGAAGCAGTTCCTCACAGAGACATTAGTTGTGTCAAATCTCCTCAATCCCAGTTCATGAGCTACTCACAGGGAACTAAGGTTAATGTCCAGGCCCTACCAGCACAGCCAAAGAGAAATTACATGGATATGGCAGGGACCCAGGATAAAGGTTACACTTGTCCTCTCCAGAGCCTTCGTAGAAGAAAAAACCTATCCACCTCGCATAGGGAAGGATATGTGAGAAACCAAAGGGTGTCTCACCCGCTACTCCTCAGGGACTTGTCATCCAGGTGGCCAGGACACAGCCATCACTTTAGATCCAGTTCATGGGGTGGACCAGTTTGGGAGGATCACCTGGGTGAGGGGTTTTTGGGAAGTGGGCGTGAGATAGCCAACCCATCCTATATTTTAGGATGCTCCGAGGTCCCAACTTATCACACAAACACTGGGCCAAGGAAGAGGGTGACTGAGAGTAACCCGACTAACTCTCTCACATCGTACTGGAAATGTCCCGTTAATCGGGTCTGGCAAAGTCAGGCACTTTACACTAAGTGCACACACCTGATACCAGTTAGCTCTTCTCAGGAATAAAAGGCAGAACCCAAAGACACACTCTGAGCAAGGCAGAACACGAGTATGAGCAGAACTTCCAGGAAGAAGACAAACCAACTGGAGCAGAGCGACGGACCATGATGTGAGAGCAGAAGGTCAAAAACCCCAAGAGTTCCCTACTGGAGGTTGTTGGCTCCACAGGCCATGGAACACATGTGGAGAAGGGCATATCCCCCAATTGAAGACTGCATTGTGTTTCAAGGACGCCAGTGACCCTCCCGGGTGAACGGCAGAGTTGGGGAAGTAAGGGCAAGCCTGTGGTACTAACCTTGACTCGTGAATTGGGAATTGCAAAACCAAGAAAAAGACGCACACAGCCGGAGAGTTGACAAGTGACCTAAAAGAACTGTGTTTGTTAAAGTTTGAAATAGCAAAATTGTATCACAAGTGAAGGTTATGAATGACCTTTGACGTAGAAGATAGCTGCAAAATCAGCGATACTAAGTAACGTAGTTGTCCGAAGAAAGAAAGTAGCCCACTGGAACGTCTCTGTGAAAAGTAAATTGTTCAAAGCGAGAAAACGAAAGAACAGCAAAAGTTAAACTATGAGGTTTCACTCCTAGAGAAGGGGACAGTGATAGCTGCACTGTAAACTTTGAGTCAAAGTGGTTCTGCAGTGGTATGTAAGGTTAACCACGCACATTCAAAAGACTTAGACATCCGAAAGTGGTCTGAGCCGAAGTGAAATAAGCTTAGGGAAGGGAGTACACCGTGACAAGTTTGTGTTGAACTTTATTTTGAGAGGTCTGAGCTGGGCTGAGGGGTACCTACGAGAACTTTATGGTGAAAGGTCTGAGCCCGACCGAAGGGGACCTTTGTGAACTTTTTTGGTTGAAACATTACTTTGAAGTTGAGAAAAAAACTTAAGCATGGAAGGCCAGACGGGCCTCAATGCACGTTCTGGAACTGTTTATTGTATTGGAAGCCAAGCCAGAGTGTGTCATTCTGCCTGCAGGGACAGGATTTCTCTGTGAGGTGTAACGTGCGGAGGAGAGCTTGTTCAATCACCTTTATTTATTTGAACACTGACTTTTCCTTTTTGCATACCTTTCTCCTTTTTACACTTTTTTTGTACAAGAGATAGGGCAGGCATTATGTTTTGATAGCATAGGCCATTTTGATTTGACAGACACCACTAGGACTGCATTATTTATTATTTGATGGTCGAGAGTGCCCCCATCTTAGTTATAGAGCAGAATAGGAGTTTCTCCAACCCCAACAATTTCAATAAAGATTTTTCAAATTGTACCCATTGTGTCAGTGTCATACTTGTGCTACCATACCTCCCTTACAGTGCATACTGTGGTTGAACCAGAAGATAATGTTTCCACTATTTCTTATTTTACGTGCAAACATAAGAGATTACGTAACCATACAAATCTCCAATGTGGAAGAGCTGAACAGCAACCTAACAAAATGAGCAGTGATTATTCACTAAGTGAAATGACGCTGCCCAATTATGGAAAAGCATCAACAAGGGCAAGGAAAAAGGTGAACCGGAGAAAAAAGAGAATGTCCAAAAAAGTCAAAACTTTGACCAGTTGCTTGATTAACGGAAATGCATCGGAAGCGGATTCTGTCCAGGAATGTGATCTGGAATACACTATAGTTCACCCTGAAGATTCCAATATAAAGTGTGACGATATATGTTCTACTCCAGAGTGCACTAATAGAGAACGGCTTAAGCAGGCAAGTGTTGCTATAGCAACAAACCTAGACAAATTGAAGGGCAAAGCTTATACTTTGAAATTAGACAGCAAACATGTTACAATTAAGTGGCTACAGCATAGCAAAATAAATAAGAGGGAATAGTTCAGATTTACTATATTTACTCAAACAGATCCCACCCTTGCAGTTCTTAGAATCTGACGATTTTTGTTATTGTAGATCCACTGGAATGTTTGAACTCTAATGTAGCTCGCATACACTTCAATAACACTGAAACAGCAGGCATGGTACACGCACACTTTGGAATTTACAGGCCGATTCATGGAATAATTAGCGCGGCGCAAGTGGGCAAAAACGTGCGATTCGCAGTGGAATAGCGAAAATCGCAGTGCAATTGCGAAAATCGCACGAAAAGCAGCGCACGTCGATTCATGGAAGGCCGTGCGCGAGAAAACCAGCGGATGTGCGATAAAAAAGTGCGCGGCGCACGTTGGCGCACAGGCCATCTAACAGCGTGCGCCAGGTCACAGCGAAAATCGCACAGGCCACAGCGAAATTCGCACATAGCGCGGCGCACGCAACAAGAGTAGGCGGAACACGGGCGTAACACTCGGAATGGGGAACAACTTGCCAAAACGTGGGCGTCACGGGGGAAGTACAGGGCACAAGTGCGCGGAACGCCCACACGCTCGCCTACAACACGTATTCATGGAATAGAATAGGGGAAAAAAGCGCACGCTCAAACCAGCGCACAGGCACAAACACGACCGCCACAAGAAAGCAGGCGGTAGCGTCTCTGCGGCTGTAAGAAATGTGCGCCAAAAGGTGCACCAACAAATAGCACCTATATACTGCCATGATGAATGTCCCATACTGTGGCCCTCCATGAAAAATGACGTGCAAAGGGGTACCCACAAACACGGACACACGCTGACAAAAAATACGTGTGCGTGTATACCGGGGTGCGCGGGAAGTCTAACACGCGATTTCAGCAGGGTACGTGCATCACAGGGGTTCGCGTGAAGTTTCACACGCGATCGGGCCTGGGGGAGCGGGCTACGTGTATATCAGGGGTTCGCGTGAAGTTTCACACGCGATCGGGCCTGGGGGAGCGGGCTACGTGTATTACAGGGGTTCGCGTAAAGTTCCTCACGCGATCGGGCCTGGGGGAGCGGGCTACGTGTATTACAGGGGTTCGCGTGAAGTTCCTCACGCGATCGGGCCTGGGGGAGCGGGCTACGTGTATTACAGGGGTTCGCGTGAAGTTCCTCACGCGATCGGGCCTGGGGGAGCGGGCTACGTGTATAACAGGGGTTCGCGTGAAGTTCCTCACGCGATCGGGCCTGGGGGAGCGGGCTACGTGTATTCCAGGGGTGCGCGGGAAGATCCAGGGGTGCGCGGGAAGTTGCACACGCGAATAGCCTGGGCGCGTGTATTTCAGGGGTGCGCGGGAAGTTCCACACGCAAATAGCCTATAGCCTGGGCGCGTGTATATCAGGGGTGCGCGGGAAGTTCCTCACGCGAATAGCCTGGGCGCGTGTATTTCAGGGGTGCGCGGGAAGTTCCACACGCGAATAGCCTGGGCGCGTGTATTTCAGGGGTGCGCGGGAAGTTTCACACGCGAATAGCCTGGGCGCGTGTATTTCAGGGGTGCGCGGGAAGTTCCACACGCGAATAGCCTGGGCGCGTGTATTTCAGGGGTGCGCGGGAAGTTCCACACGCGAATAGCCTGGGCGCGTGTATTTCAGGGGTGCGCGGGAAGTTCCACACGCGAATAGCCTGGGCGCGTGTATTTCAGGGGTGCGCGGGAAGTTCCACACGCGAATAGCCTGGGCGCGTGTATTTCAGGGGTGCGCGGGAAGTTCCACACGCGAATAGCCTGGGCGCGTGTATTACAGGGGTGCGCGGGAAGTTCCACACGCGAATAGCCTGGGCGCGTGTATTTCAGGGGTGCGCGGGAAGTTCCACACGCGAATAGCCTGGACGCGTGTATATCAGGGGTGCGCGGGAAGTTCCACACGCGAATAGCCTGGACGCGTGTATATCAGGGGTGCGCGGGAAGTTCCACATGTGATTTGACAGTGTGGGTCCTCCCAGGTGTACCCTGTACACCCTCCACGGCCCCTGCAGGCAGCCCACACCACAGGGGACTACCCTGCATCCCTGGTCATGTCCCGCAGGCAGCCCACCCACCATGGGCATGCCCCCCAGCAAAGGCACATGTCTCCTTGAACTAATGAACACCAACTCATGTCCCCTTGCACCCCCACCCCCCAGCACTGTGGGGCACCTGCCAGCAGGCCCCCACCCATGTCCAACTCATGTCCCCCACCACCCCCACCCCCCAGCACTGTGGGGCACCTGCCAGCAGGCCCCCACCCATGTCCAACTCATGTCTCCCACCACCCCCACCCCCCAGCCACCAGGGTCATCCTCCACCAGGCCCCCACTCATGTCTCCCACCACCCCCACCCCCCAGCCACCAGGGGCACCCTCCACCAGGCCCCCACTCATGTCACCCATCACCCCCACACCCCAGCAGTGCAGGGTCACCCTCCACCAGGCCCCCACTCATGTCTCCCACCACCCCCAAGCCACCAGGGGCACCCTCCACCAGGCCCCCACTCATGTCACCCACCACCCCCACCCCCCAGCCACCAGGGGCACCCTCCACCAGGCCCCCACTCATGTCTCCCACCACCCCCACCCCCCAGCCACCAGGGGCACCCTCCACCAGGCCCCCACTCATGTCTCCCACCACCCCCAAACCCCAGCAGTGCAGGGTCACCCTCCACCAGGCCCCCACTCATGTCACCCACCACCCCCACCCCCCAGCCACCAGGGGCACCCTCCACCAGGTCCCCACTCATGTCTACCACCACCCCCACACCCCAGCAGTGCAGGGTCACCCTCCACCAGGCCCCCACTCATGTCACCCACCACACCCACCCCCCAGCCACCAGGGGCACCCTCCACCAGGCCCCCACTCATGTCTCCCACCACCCCCAAACCCCAGCAGTGCAGGGTCACCCTCCACCAGGCCCCCACTCATGTCACCCACCACCCCCACACCCCAGCAGTGCAGGGTCACCCTCCACCAGGCCCCCACTCATGTCACCCACCACCCCCACCCCCCAGCCACCAGGGGCACCCTCCACCAGGCCCCCACTCATGTCTCCCACCACCCCCACCCCCCAGCCACCAGGGGCACCCTCCACCAGGCCCCCACTCATGTCTCCCACCACCCCCAAACCCCAGCAGTGCAGGGTCACCCTCAACCAGGCCCCCACTCATGTCACCCACCACTCCCACCCCCCAGCCACCAGGGGCACCCTCCACCAGGCCCCCACTCATGTCTCCCACCACCCCCAAACCCCAGCAGTGCAGGGTCACCCTCCACCAGGCCCCCACCCATGTCACCCACCACCCCCACCCCCCAGCCACCAGGGGCACCCTCCACCAGGCCCCCACTCATGTCTCCCACCACCCCCACCCCCCAGCCACCAGGGGCACCCTCCACCAGGCCCCCACTCATGTCTCCCACCACCCCCAAACCCCAGCAGTGCAGGGTCACCCTCCACCAGGCCCCCACTCATGTCCCCACCACCCCCACCCCCCAGCCACCAGGGTCACCCTCCACCAGGCTCCCACTCATGTCTCCCACCACCCCCACCCCCCCAGCACTGTGGGGCACCTGCCAGCAGGCCCCCATCCATGTCCAATCCATGCCCCCCTGCACCTGGGTCCCAACATTCCCCAATCATGTCCGTAATGCCCATCCTCCCCTGCCAAAAGGCCCAACCAACTATCACACCCACCCACATATCAAAGGCAATTACATGTTACACCCCCAATTTAAATAATGCAATTGAACACATGTCTGTCACACACAATGGCTGCAAGTGAATGACAAAACACCCAACATGACATGCCTGAAAGCAATGAGATGATACGACACATTGAAGATTAAAAAAATAATATGTATTTAACAGCAAGTAGAATGGAAATGAAATAAGAAAAAACACAAAGCAAATCAAACAAAACAAGATGAATGTCCAAGAAAATAATCTGAAAAATTAAAATAAGCCAATGAAGAAGATCATCCTGGGTCCATGAGCCCTACCAAATTAAACCTAACTATGACTACTAACTAAAAAGTGAACTATATACAAAAAAGTGGTGCATTGTCCAATCGCAACCAAAAAAAATTCAAAAAAACAAAGGAAACCTAACCCTAACTATACAACTATATACAAAGGCAGCGGGCTATTCGGACGGCTCACTGGTTGTTGTCATGGGCCAGGGCATCATCGAACTCCTGGTCAATGGCTTGGAGGCGGGCATGTTCCCTGGCCCCGAGGTCCCGCAGGGATAACGCAGTGTCAAGCTCAAACTCCCTGCGAAGACCCTCGAGGCACTCAGCCCGCCTCAGCGCCCTCCGCATTGAGTCCTCCGCCCTGACCATCGTGAGCCGTTCCTCCTCTGCCCGCTGCCGCTCCGCACCTATCCGCTGGCACAACCGCTCCCACACAGAAGGCACTCCCATTCCAGGGTTCTCCTGCCCTCCGGCCGATGCCTGCACCCCTGATGTTGATGGCCCCGAGCCATGATGCCTCCCACGTTGAGCCTGCTGCTGCCTCCGACGCAACTGCCTGTGCCAGCACGACGGCATCCAGGCTGATGGAAACCACCGACGCCGTCGTGCACGTGCCCTGCCCGATGATGCCGTCACATCCTCCATCTGCTGGGGTCCAGTTGCTCTGGTGTCCACCCCTGCTGGATCTCTGACTCCCGACTGTGGCAGGGATGGGATCCCCACCGAGCTGGCTGCATTGGTCGGGGCAGGTCCACAGGGGGCCCTGGTGGCATCTGGGCTGGAAGACGGCAAGGAGAACGACTGGTGGATAGCCTGCACAGAGGAGGAGAGGGCCGCCACATTGGCCAACACATGCAGGAAACCCCCGAACATGGCCGATCCCAATTGGGCCACGTCGGCACGGTGCACTTCGTGATGACGTGCGTGCTCCTCCCGGGAAGCACGCACGGCATCACGAATCACAGCCGTGCGCATCGCGACCCCAATCAGGACCTTCTCCGCACGGCCAGGGGTTCCCACGTCCGCAGGTGGAGGGGAGTCAGGTGACATGGACATCCCCTCTACCTGCGGACAGGCCTGGGACGGGGCATCCCTGCTGGTGCATGGTGGTGCACTCACAGGGTCAGGGACAGCGACATGCACAGGCCCCTCCACGGTGACCTGTGCTGCCTCCTGCCCCTGGCCCTGGACTGCACCACTTGCACCAGCAGGGATGCCCCCACCAGGCCCCATGTGTGCCCCAGTGGCGGCCTCCTCCTCCTCTGTGCAAACCACCAACCTGGATGGCTCCTCACCGTCTCCCACCGTAGCAGGCCCCTGTGGGGGCTCACCCACCCCTTCCGCTGCAGCCGTGGGGGCATCCCCACCGCCTTGCTCCACAGCGCCGTCTCCGCCCTCTTCTTCACTAGCCGCTGCGTAGAGGGAGACAAAGAACACAAGCATCAGGGCACTGTACAATGGTCCCCTAGACAGGAAGCAATAGCAGATGAGCACCACTGTCAAAGTACACTTCCATCATGTCCCTCCACAACACATGGGTCAGTCCAGGCAAAACACACACAGTAACAGGCATGGTGCATGCCATGGACATTTCCATGCATGTCCAATGGACTCTTGAAACATTCAATGATATGTAACTCACATGCATCATGGCTCATGCCCATCACATGCACACACTTCACCTCAGTCACATCCATCTGGCCCCAAACACACCAAACAAAGCGGATACAAGGGTAATTTGGCTGCTTTACTGAATCTGTGCATTGTCACACACATGTGTCATGCATCCATGGCATGCACAAGTCACAGACACGCAGGTCAGGCACACAGACATGGCTACCATATATGTACCTGGCATCAGCACCCATCCCTCACCCCCACCCATGTCCAGGTACAGAGACTGGCATGCTCTCATGTTCAAAATCTGAATAGGGCTCCCCATGCGGCATTTCAACACATGCAACAACCATGTGCATCACACATCACTGGTCGCACATGCATTACCATGATGTCCCTGCACACATACATGCATACATAGCCTATGGCACACATAAAGGCAAGTATCATAGAACCAGCACACCGCAACATGCCCTGTCTCCCACAGTAATGCATGGACACTTACCGCTCAACTCCACACGGGCCTCCCTCTCAAGGATCTGGGCGTGGAGCGCTGGGCGTACGCGTTCCAGGACCCTCATCTGGATGGAACTCATGCGGCCCCGGCCCCCCTCCACGAGGCGCCAGGCCTTCACAAGGGTCCTGGACCTCAAGTCCTCCCAGCGCTTCTTGATCTTCAGGACGTCGCGGGTTGCCACCCCCTCCGCGTTGATGGCAACCACACAGTCGGCCCAGATCCTCTGCCGTCCTTCCTTGCTGGCGCGGGACGATCCAAAGAGGGCATCATACTGCCCCAGGACATGCTCCACCAGGACACCAACTTCGGTGACAGTGAAGCTGGTGCCCCTCTGCCCCTCTGGCCTGGGGTTGCCACTGGTGCCAGATGTGGAAGTGCCCGACATGGCAACCCCAGAGGCAGGTGTGGGTGGGCAACTGGGTCCTGGGGCTGGGCTGTGGAGCGATGTAATCCCAGTCGGGAGTCTTCAGTTCCAGCAGGGGTGGACACAGCAACTGGACCCCTGCAGATGGCTGATGTGCAGGCACCAAATGTCAGGGCACGGTGGCAGCAGGCAGGCAGGCAGGCAGCAGCAGATGGCACGTGGGAGGCTGCTCGGGGCACTGGGGGGCAGTAACTCGGCCTTCTGGGCAGGAGCGTGGTCTTCCGTGTGTTTTCGCTTGGCCAGCTTGATACGGAGTGATTTGGCACGTGAAAATCCTGCACGTCAGCGTGAAATCCGAGGAAAGGCCCTTAGCGCGTAAGCGCGTCTGTGACGGGACCCGCACGGGTGTTCCCCACTCAGCACGTGATGACGGGGCACACGTGGAGATACTGCACGTCAGAGTGTCATCGCGTGTAATTGGACAAAAGTGCGCGTACACGCGATTGGCCTATGTACGTGTATTTAATGGGTGCGCGGCCACTTACACACGCAAGTACGTCAGCGAACCTGTATCCCGTGGTGCGTGTGAATTTCCACACGCTATTGGACTGGGAACTGGATTCCAGGGGTGCGCGGGTCACACGCTGTATCCCGTGGTGCGTGTGAATTTCCACACGCTATTGGACTGGGAACTGGATTCCAGGGGTGCGCGGGTCACACGCTGTATCCCGTGGTGCGTGTGAATTTCCACACGCTATTGGACTGGGAACTGGATTCCAGGGGTGCGCGGGTCACACGCTCGCCTAGAACACGCGCAAAGCATAAAATTGCAGACTTTAACAATAACAAGCTCAGACGCCAGGATGAACATACCGTTCCTAGCAGCAGTGGCAGTGGGCTACCAAAGGAGGAGGAGGAGGATAGTCAGGGCCAGAATATTCACACCCAGAACCAGCCTTTTCGGGATGCCTGATGACCAGGTGTATGGGAGGTACAGGTTTCCACCACACATCATACTGGACCTGGTGAGTGAGTGGGAGGATGACCTCACATCACCCACCCTGTGCTCCCAAGCACTCAGCCCCCTGGAGAAGGTCCTCAATGTACTGCACTTCTTAGCCACTGGATCATTTCAGCGGACAAGTGCCATAGTGGGTGGGGTGTCACAGGCCACCCAGTCACGCTGCCTACACCAGGTCTTGAACATCATGACTGCACGCCCATCAGTCCGCAGGCACATATACCTGCCCAGAACACCTGCAGAAAGGCATGCTGCCGCCCTGGATTTTTACGCTGTGGCACGATTCCCCAAAGTGCTAGGTGCCATCGACTGCACCCATGTGGCTCTACGTCCCCCCAGGGCATCTGAGCACATCTATAGGAACCGCAAGCACTGGCATTCCATCAACGTGCAGGTAGCATGTAATGCCAAGGGAATCATCACCTCAGTATATGCCAACTATCCCGGCTCCACCCACGACAGCTTCATTTACCGAATGTCCACCCTAAGCCGGGACCTAGAAGCTGGGCGGCATGGTGATACATGGCTGCTTGGTGAGTATGTATGCCACTGCACATGCATGCATGTTGGATACTGAGCAAGGTCACAACCCCACCAATGATACCAATCACCACCTCCACAGGGGACAGTGCCTACCCTCTCAGCCCCCACATGATGACGCCAATTCGGAACCCCACCACGCCACCCGAGGTAAGATATAACACAGCCCACATTACAACCAGGGGCATAGTGGAGCGCACATTCGGAGTGCTAAAGTCACGCTTTCGCTCCCTTGACCGTTCTGGCGGGCAGCTGTTATACGCTCCCCCAGTAGTGTGCAGGATCATAGTGGCAGCATGTGTCCTGCACAACGTTGCAACACGCCGGGGCCTGGCCGTGGACATGGTGGTGGCCCCACATCCCCAACCACATGCACAGCCGCTGCGCATGGGAGGGGAAAGGGCACGGGGGGAGGCAGCCCGTACACAGCTAGTGGCTAATTACTTCACATAGAAATCACACCCCTGTGGAGTGCACACTGCCCTGGCACATTCCATCTGACAATCAATGATGACTCAACCTGACACTGATCCTGAATGTCTGGAGAATGAACCGGGAATACCATGTCAGCCTGAGATTGTTCACCTGGAAGTGTCACAATGTGTGCATCCCTACCCACACAGACACCACCAATGCAGTTTTGTGAAGTTACACATTGAAGCAGCTAAAATGAATACCCACTTGCAAAATGCAACAAGAGGACAGTGCCATGTCAGCCAACCCAACCCCAGCACCGCCACACGACACACCGTGCCATGTCATGCTAATTGCAGGTAAACAAAGTAATCCCCACAACATGACATCAGTCTCACTATGTACAGTGGCACTATTAGAAACCTGCAACACCTGAAATGCTCACAGCAATGCCGGACCAACAACATACTTGAGCACGTAGTACCATTAACATGACATCACAAATGTTACATATTAGTAGTCTCACCACCTGGAAATGCCTGCACTCCCACCACTACCAACTGTGCAGTGTTGTCGCCATGTAGAGTTGTAGGTGCACTGCTGCCAACATGGTCCCCATCTCCAGACTAGAGGTCCTTGTGTGGACATGAGGAAGGGACCTGCAAATTGGGAGGTAGACACAGAAGAAGAGTTACACATCAATGCAACATGCAGTGTACAACACAACAGCAATATGCACTATGAATGTATACACAGTATTGACTACAGACTGGCCACACAGCTCATGGGAGTCCAACGTCACTGTGTAATTCACTGTCACTTGGGCACACCCTTTGCAAGCCCATGGAAACGGGAAGCAGGAGGGGTGTGTGTGACTCAAACCCAAGCATCTGAACCAAATACATTACAAGCCTGCATGTGCCCAGCCACAATGCAGCGTATGCCCACAGGAACCACGGAAGCCAACAGATCGAAGCCAACAGATCGAAGCCAACAGATCGTCCCAAAAAAATTGGGAATAAAAGAAATCAAAATAAAAATAAAAATAAGAAACAATCAAAAATGGCCATTGATGGGCCCGGGGGGGTTGGGGAGGCCACCCAGGAGGTCCGAGGACAGGATGCACACCAGAACCCACCTGCGTGGATCCTGTGAAGATAAAACACCTCCATGGGCTCATGGCCCACACGGCTACCCTATTGTGGGAGTATCACTGCTGTCGCTATTATCACCCTGTGCAGCTGCATCCGGAGGTGGTTGCACTATGGGAGGCAGCCCACGCAAGGCCCTAGTCTGCTCCTCCATGGCTGCAAGCATGCGGGTGTGGTAGGTCTGGTTCTGGAGGATGAGTGTGCGGAGGTCCCCATGCAACAACTCACGGGATGCCCGGACCTCCGCCCTCGTTGCCTGCATCTCAGCTGAGAGCGTACGGGTGAGACGCTCCAGCTGCTGTTCTGTCCTTTGGTGTGTTGAAGCCTCAAGCTCAACAAGAGTCGTCCTGAGGTGAAGGAGCTCCTGCCTCAGGGCTTCCCTGTGGCCCTGGGACTCAATGGAGATGGCCTCCTGCAGAGTCGCCAGTGCCGCCCGCCTGTCCCTGTTGGACCCCAACATGTCCTCCCTGTGTGACTGGCAGATGGAGTCGGTTGCCTGCTCTAGTCGCTCCATCAGCCTTTCTGGGGGGACAATGGAAGTGGCCACCCTATCCATGGCCTGAGCCATCATCTCGGATGATGCAGCCTGTTGGGTAGCCATACCGTAAATGGATTGCTCCCATGCGGTATTGCCGGGTGGCGTACGGCCACCACGTCGGCGGGCACCACACCTGTCTGGGGCAAGGCGAACTGCGCCTTGCTGTGCCGGCACTGCCTGAGGCTGCAGGACTGCATTCCCCCTCTGATCTGCTGGCCCAGGAACAGGATCAGATGTCGCGGAGTGTGACCCTGCATCCGTAACCACCGAAGGCGTAGCTGCCAACACTGACATCCCCATGGAGGGTACTGACCCTGGTGCAGGTGGGTGAGACAGAACAGAATCCCTCCCTGGAACACTCACCTGCGACGGCACGTAGGTCTCATCCGAATCAACACCTGAGTACAGCTCGGGGGAGGTGCAGCCAGAGACACCCCTTGAGAGCACGACCTGCAGCACTTGTGGGTTCTCCCCCACCACCACACCACGTCCCTCACTGGTGGTTGGTCGGCCCTGGGACACCTCCTGGGTCTGCACCATCTCCACAACCCCAGCAGTATCAGGTGCGTCTTCCCCTGCAAAGACATGAAAACAAAGAAATGGAAACAGGCATTAGCACCATGGCACACATTGAGGGCTGAGAAGCAAGAGAACCAGTACTTGATTGACACATGTCCCACATGACTAAAACCCTCCCATGCATGCACCCTCACTGCGTATGAAGTGCAGGCAAATGGCACACACTGATGACACCAAGATGGAAGATGAACACATTTTCTGCATGCTGCCTGGCAGTGGCATCACACATTGGCCTGTGATTGGCAGGTGAAACACACATGCCATCACACAGATGGCATGTACCATTGCTATTGAGTGAAGATGGAGAGGAGGGCAGCACCTATTCATTCAGTCCAGTTCCCGCATGTAATAGCTTTTCTATTTCTAACAGGTCAGATTTTTCACCTGGAGCTGCCAGTCTGAAATGGTCCAATTGCACAGGGACATGTGTGTACAAATGATATCCAGGTAACAAAGTCACTCCACTTTACCATACCCATGTCAGACATGTGACTAATGGACAGCGACATGCCTAGTGAAAGTGGTGGAATGCAAACAAACTGACTGAATGAACAGTGAAGAAGAAGCAAATATGTTGTGGCAAGGTGACACTTCAAGGGCAACTGGCGTGCAGTTGGGCTAGATGTCTACTGTTGGCAGAAGGGATACTGCTATGGCCAAATGCAGCTGCGCAGGAAGGATTGCAGCTGCGCAGGAAGGATTGCATGAAGCACATGGCTGACCCATACGACTCAGGCGCACACACTCTCACCTGGCACCCGAACAGAAGCCCTCACACACACACCATGCACATGGATGACACACACATGCATGTGCACTCACCGGACAATGCCTCGTAATCAGCCAGATCTCCCACGCCTTGGATCTGTTCCTCCGTGACGTAGGTCCCAGCGACTGACTCATGTGGAGTGAGTTCCATGTCTACTACTGGAGACCCACCTCCAGTCACTAGAGTTGCGGCATGACTTGAGGCCAGCTTACTCTTTGCCCTGCGCTTTAGGTCATTCCAGCGCTTATAGCAATCATTGGCTGTGCGCCTCACAATTCCAAGGGCACTTACGATGTCCGCAACGGTCTGCCAGTGTGCCTGGCGTTGTGCAGGTGTGGTCTTGGATCCTGCAACAATGACCATCTCGTTGTCATGTCCGGACACATACTCGACAAGTGCATTCAGTTCGTCATCCGTGAAGCTGGGCTTCCTGGACGGGCCGGACTGTGTAGCCGTGTCTGGGGCATCAGCCTGTGCCGGACGAGCACTCTTCCTCTTCCTCTTGGAAGGTGGTGGTGATCCTGAGTGTCCTGCGCCGCTCTGGACACTAGGGGCAGGAGCCTTGGTGGACTCTGTATCAGGAGTGTGGGATTGCACACTCAGCATGGGAGTTGGTGCAGGCATTAGCTCTAGTGTGATGGTGTCAGGGGGAATGTCAGCAGCATGGACTAGGACCGACACTGTCCTGGATGGGTGTGTGGGGGCTGGGGTGGATGGAGCCGCAGCTGCCCCTGCAGCCTCTCCGCCCTGCCTACTTGGTGCAGCAGATGACCTTGCTGCCCCAGATCCACGTGGCATGATGGCATCAACGTGCACCAGCGCACGTGTCGTAGCCCTGCTGACCTGGAAGTCAGCCATGGAGTCAGCCAGGTCTGGTGCCACAATGGGCTGGTCCAACAAGGGCTGAGCATGGATGGTGTCAGCCACATCAGCCTCAATGGGGGGGGGGGGGGATTATGGGTGCCCGTGACTGGTCCTCCACACATGGGGGGACAGGCTCACCCTGCAAGTTACGACCACGTCCCCTACCGGATCCACCACGGCCACCACTTGTGGCTCTTCCACCTTTGCCACCCTTACGGAATCCTCGCCTCCCAGCCATGGCACTGATGTTAATGTGCGTATGGGAGTGGATGTAGACTATTGTCCTGGGCAATTGGGGGTCAAAGGGGTTGGGTACCAGATGGTAATTGTACCCTAGTGCTCTAGCAAGGCTGAATGTTACCCCTGGGGAAAGATGACGGGTCACGCAACGCACAGGAGGCCCAAAAAAGGGAGATGACGTGCACGCAACCCCTCCTAGACCACGTGTGCAGAAAGAAAAACCTGCACTACGCTGTGGCACCCAGAAACACAAGAATGAACGTATGCGTGTCACACACAGCCTAGAATGACCTCTGAAGGGGTAGGCTACACACGGGGCTATCACAGATGTTAGATACGTGCGTGACTCACCGTCTGCCAGGTAAACGAGCGTGTAAAAGGAGCACTTTTGGTTGGCAACACCCCCGCCAAAAGAAGATTTGTCCGCTGTCTGAGGAGACAGGACAACAGTAGAAGGGAACACTGTTTGAGGGAACAGGCCCAGGTAAACCAGTAAAGGAGAAAACAGAGAAAAAGCTGTCAGAGGTAACAGGGAATACGAACTAGAAACGCCGTGAAGTAAATCGCGTGTGAAACGACAAGAAGTACAGAATTCACCCACTCGCTCTCCACGAAAAGCATGTACAAGGAAAACGTGTTCTACACGTACCTTTTATACAGGCCCACACGTCCAGCGTCACTTACGCGGCGTGTACGCGCTAGGGCCATTTCCACCAATTACACGCTTTGTCACTTCTGCGTGTAGGGCCATTTCCACCAATCACACGCGATTACACTCTGACGTGCAGTCTTTCCACGTGTGCTCTGTCATCACGTGCTGTGTGGGAAACACCTGTGCGGGTCACGTCACAGACGCGCTTATGCGCTGAGGGCCTTTCCTCAGTTTTCACGCTGACGTGCAGGATTTTCACGTGCAAAATCACTCCGTACCAAGCTGGCCACGCGTAGGCACACGGAATACCACGCTCCTGCCCGGAAGGCCGAACTACTGCCCCCCAGAGCCCGAGCACACTCCCACCTGCTGCTGCCCGACTGCCTGCTGCCCCTGCACTGCTGGGGGGTGGGGGTGGTGGGAGACATGAGTGGGGGCCTGGTAGAGGGTGCCCCTGGTGGCTGGGGTGTGGGGGTGGTGGGAGACATGAGTGGGGGCCTGGTGGAGGCTGCCCCTGGTGGCTGGGGTATGGGGGTGCAGGGTGACATGAGTGGGGGCCTGGTGGAGGCTGCCCCTGGTGGCTGGGGGGTGGGGGTGATAGGGGACATGAGTGGGGGCCTGGTGGAGGCTGCCCCTGGTGGCTGGGGGGCGGGGGTGGTGGTAGACATGGGTGGGAGCCTGGTGGAGGCTGCCCCTGGTGGCTGGGGGGTGGGGGTGCAGGGGGACATGAGCAGGTGTGCAGGGTAGTCCCCTGTTTTGTGGGCTGCCTGCAGGGGCCGTGGAGGGTGTACAGGGAACACCTGTGAGGACCCACCCAGCCTAATCGCATGTGTAACTTCCCACGCACCCCTGTAATACACGTACCAAGCCAAATCGCGTGTGAGAATTCCCGCGCATACCTGAAATACACGTACCCTGCTGAAGTCGCGTGTAAAACTTCCCGCGCACCCCTGAAATGCATGCGACCAGGCTATTCGCGTGTGGAACTTCCCGCGCACCCCTGAAATACACGCGCCCAGGCTATTCGCGAGTGGGACTTCCCGCGCACCCCTGAAATACACGTAGCACGCTGGGAGACATGAGTGGGGGCCTGGTGGAGGGTGCCCCTGCACTGCTGGGGGGTGGGGGTGGTGGGAGACATGGGTGGGGGCCTGGTGGAGGGTGCCCCTGGTGGCAGGGGGGTGGGGGTGATGGGGGACATGAGTGGGGGCCTGGTGGAGGGTGCCCCTGCACTGCTGGGGGGTGGGGGTGATAGGGGACATGGGTGAGGGCCTGGTGGAGGTTGCCCCTGGTGGCTGGGGGGTGGGGGTGGTGGGAGACATGGATGGGGGCCTGGTGGAGGGTGCCCCTGGTGGCAGGGGGGTGGGGGTGATAGGGGACATGGGTGGGGGCCTGGTGGAGGGTGCCCCTGCACTGCTGGGGGGTGGGGGTGGTGGGAGACATGGATGGGGGCCTGGTGGAGGGTGCCCCTGGTGGCAGGGGGGTGGGGGTGATAGGGGACATGGGTGGGGGCCTGATGGAGGGTGCCTCTGCACTGCTGGGGGGTGGGGGTGGTGAGTGACATGGGTGGGGGCCTGGTGGAGGGTGCCCCTGGTGGCAGGGTGGTGGGGGTGATAGGGGACATTGGTGGGGGCTTGGTGGAGGGTGCCCCTGCACTGCTGGGGGGTGGGGGTGGTGGGAGACATGGATGGGGGCCTGGTGGAGGTTGCCCCTGGTGGCTGGGGGGTGGGGGTGGTGAGAGACATGGGTGGGGGCCTGGTGGAGGGTGCCCCTGCACTGCTGGGGGGTGGGGGTGGTGGGAGACATGGATGGGGGCCTGGTGGAGGGTGCCCCTGGTGGCAGGGGGGTGGGGGTGATAGGGGACATGGGTGGGGGCCTGATGGAGGGTGCCCCTGCACTGCTGGGGGGTGGGGGTGATAGGGGACATGGGTGGGGGCCTGGTGGAGGGTGCCCCTGCACTGCTGGGGGGTGGGGGTGGTGGGAGACATGGGTGGGAGCCTGGTGGAGGGTGCCCCTGGATGCTGGGGGGTGGGGGTGGTGGGAGACATGGGTGGCGGCCTGGTGGAGGGTGCCCCTGGATGCTGGGGTGTGGGGGTGGTGGGAGACATGAGTGGGGGCCTGGTGGAGGGTGCCCCTGGTGGCTGGGGGTTGGGGTGGTGGGAGACATGGGTGGGGGCCTGGTGGAGGGTGCCCCTGGATGCTGGGGGGTGGGGGTGGTTGGAGACATGAGTGGGGGCCTGGTGGAGGCTGCCCCTGCACTGCTGGGGGGTGGGGGTGTTGGGAGACATGGGTGGGGGCCTGGTGGAGGCTGCCCCTGCACTGCTGGGGGGTGGGGGTGCAGGGGGACATGAGCAGGTGTGCAGGGTAGTCCCCTGTTTTGTGGGCTGCCTGCAGGGGCCGTGGAGGGTGTACAGGGAACACCTGTGAGGACCCACCCAGCCTAATCGCGTGTGATAATTCCCGCACACCCCTGTAATACACGTACCTGGCCAAATCGCATGTGAGAATTCCTGCGCACCCCTGTAATACACGTACCCAGCCGAATCGCGTGTAGAACTTCCCACGCACCCCTGTAATACACGTACCCAGCCGAATCGCGTGTAGAACTTCCCGTGTACCCCTGTAATACACGTACCCAGCCAAATCGCATGTGATAATTCCCACGTACCCCTGTAATACACGTACCCTGGCCAATCACGTGTAGAACTTCCCACGCACCCCTGTAATACACGTACCAAGCCAAATCGCGTGTGATAATTCCCGCGCACCCCTGTAATACACGTACCAAGCCAAATCGCGTGTGAGAATTCCCGCGCACCCCTGTAATACACGTACCCAGCCGAATCGCGTGTAGAACTTCCCGTGTACCCCTGTAATACACGTACCCAGCCAAATCGCATGTGATAATTCCCACGTACCCCTGTAATACACGTACCCTGGCCAATCGCGTGTAGAACTTCCCACGCACCCCTGTAATACACGTACCAAGCCAAATCGCGTGTGATAATTCCTGCGCACCCCTGTAATACACGTACCTGGCCAAATCGCATGTGAGAATTCCCGCGCACCCCTGTAATACACGTACCCAGCCGAATCGCATGTAGAACTTCCCGTGTACCCCTGTAATACACGTACCCAGCCAAATCGCGTGTGATAATTCCTGCGTACCCCTGTGATACACGTGCCCTGGCTAATCGCGTGTAAAACTTCACGCGTACCCCTGTAATACACGTACCCTGGCCAATCGCGTGTAGAACTTCCCGTACCCCTGTAATACACGTACCCTGGCTAATCGCGTGTATGACTTCACGCGTACCCCTGATATGCACGTTACCCGCTTTGCGTTCCTTGTTTGGCAGCCCTGTAGACTGGTCCAGGGTTAGCGCAGCCCTTTGCGATGATTTAGCGATTTTGATGGCTTTTCCTTGCGCGAGGGCGTTCTTGGGGGCGTTACTGGCGCTGCTGCAGGGTCGCTGCGATACTCTGCGCCACGGCTGGTTTGGGAGCCTGAAATCCATGAATACGCTGTGCGCGGAAATCGGTTTTAGCGCAAGTGCCTGGCGCAGACAATCGCACGCGGACACTCTGCGCCAGCCGCTTGCGACACTTTTCTGCGAAATTCTATGAATTACCCTGTTAGTGTTTAGAATTAGGGTATGAAATTGATGTTGACAAATGCTTATCTGATGTAACTGACGGTTACGATGGTGGTAACCTGTTGGGATGGTTGCAAATGACTGCAAACATAGATAGCAAACAGGTAACATGAGGGGTTTCATGGGATGATGCTCTATCCGTAATAACATGGTTAATGGATATAATACCAGCCAAATAGGCCTCCTGCCCATGAAAGCTCTCTGTTGTGATTTGGAATACGTGCAGTTTTAACCATCTTCTGAGCTTCTCTGGTACACTCGATATTTCGGTTGAAAACCAGTTAATTATCCTGCAGGAATGTTGTTTGTTGTCCAGTATACTTATAGATGGCTTTCGGTCTTTTCTAAGAAGGGTGATGTTGGTATGATGTATCGAAAACTATTGATTGGAGTGAGGCATACTCTCTCTGCTGAGAGAATTAGGACTTCTTCCCAGTATATTGTTATCGCCATAGAAATAAGGGGTACTTTTCCTGTTAGTGGCCACAGAACGTTGTGCTTAAATATATATGATTCCCAGGCGATACAATTACATAATTATTCAAGGAATGCATCTAGGAAGACAATGGTGATTCTATATTGTTGGGAGGGGATGTAAATGCACATTGGGCAGGCAGAGCATGTCGGATGCACCGGCACCATTCTAAATGGTGCGGGTGCATCCGACCTTCCCATTCCCATTGAGCCATATTGGGCTGAAATGGGAATTCCCATTGAGCCCTATTGGGTGGAAATGGGAATGAGGAGCATTTCATTCCGGCGCCCTTGAATGGGCAATTACTGGGTCCGGCAGGGCCGTAATGACCCGGTAATTGCCCATTCACGGGTGACTGAATAATTAGCAAGTTTGACGGCAGCCTGGCGGTTTTACCGGCAAGGCTACCGCCAAACTTGTAATGAGGCCCATTGTCTGTGCCATATTAACTGCACCGCTACGGGAAATATTGAAAGTAAAAGCACTATGTTGCAGAAGACACCTGATAGACATGGCAAACTGTGGTCTGACTTCCTAAACGAGTGCGGTCTGATCTCGCTAAATGGATGCACAAAGGGGGATAATTCTGGAAACTACTCCTGGGAGAGTGGCAGAAAGAAAACCAAATTAGATTGTTTCTTTGTTAGTAAATACTTGATTCCGCGTGTGGAAGGGCTGTATGTCTGTAGTAATAGTTTTAGTGATCAGGCAACATTATCAGTGCACTTTTCTATTGGGCCACATGAGCAAACCAACGAGAGGATTGGGAATGTAGACGTAAGTCACATGGTTAGCTGTATTATTTTATGTATTTTATTGTTCATTTATAATGCGCTTGATACCAGCAAGTGGTTGCTAAGTGTGGGATCGTGATTCGAACCTGTGTTGCTGCTGCATTGCCTTGCTTCCAAGACAAACGTGTTGCCCCTGAGCTATCCTTCCTTAGCTGGTCATGTAAGAATATAGAGAAAGCAGGTAAGCTTACAAGAGTCTTTGGGGAAATATGGTTTAAGCAATTGAAACAACTGAGCATTTAGGAGATCGAATGCTGGGTAGCTAATTTCTCAAACGGTGTTGCCTTGCAGAAAATACATTCTATTGTACACGATGCAAGGAGGACAGCAGTTTTTGATAGGGAAATCGAAGAGGCTAAGAGTCATATGTGCAAGGATATACGCCACGTTAAGTGTTAAGTTTGCTGATAATGACCCTAAGACTCCATCGATTATTATAAAAAAGATCAGCAACTATTATCTATCAAATTAGGTCAAGTGGTGGAATTCATACTGCAGAGACACACACTGTCAGAGGATTTTGGCAGCTTTCAAGGGATGGAACACAAAGGGAATTTGACAACTACTTGGAACTATAAAGGGGAAAAAAGTGAGTTGATGAGCCAACCCTATAAACAAAATTTAGTGGAGGAAACATATTGAGCAACAATTCTCGTATTCTTACAGACTGGCTAAAATCAGGTTGGAGATTGAAGAGAACAACTTTGAATGTGTAATCATTAGAGAAGTTATATTGGCAAACATTTAAAAAAAATGAAATCTTCATAGGCATCAGTACTGAATGGCCTCGCAAATATTGTATTAAAAAGTCACCCTGAGGCTTTGTCAAGGATCAGAAAGTAGTTGCTACTGGGAATATTCCTGAGATATGGAGGAGATCCATGCTGGTGTCTATATTTAAAAAATGGACTGCGATGTGAGCCATGTAATTATAGGTTACTATCAATGCTAGATAGCACAAGTAATCTGTTTTATATTGGATGAAAAGACCAAATGGTCTGAATCGGTCTCCATCTTAGATAAATTCCTACCTGGTTTTAGAGCAGGGTCATCAACAACCTATAATCTCAGATTAGTACACCTGCTCACAGGAAGGGCTCTTTTTAAGAATCACCCATGATGTATGCCTAGTTTGTAGATTTTGGAGCCACTTTTGACTCAGTCGATGGAGACAAACTCTGGCAAAAACGATGAGGGCTACTGGAGCGCACTATCCAAGACATCTTAATGGGAAATTGAATACTTTGTGAACTGACAATTGATTTGTGAGTTAGAACTAACCATTTAAAGTGATTGTGATATGTATAGTATCAGGGTAATTTCCCGGGGTCGGCAGGGCCGTCCGCGGACCTCCGGGGTTGAGGAGGCCCCAACTCTTCCCGCGTCCCAAAGGAGTATGAGACACACACAAGAGCAAAGAGTTACTGCTTGTTTATTGCACAAAACAGACATGCACACAACAGACAGGGACAAGCTCTCAGATCACATTTGTGGTGGGCTCGCAGGCCCTTTTTCTTGCTGTATGACGCGACTACATGCTTCACCTTGGAAACTAGCCCCAAAACCTAACGCCATCTCGGGTTGGCACATATAGAGGAAAACGTTAGTGGTAGAGAAAGGGTCAGGTGGTATGCTTGGGCCGTCCTTAATAATTGCTACATGAGAATTGTTACAAGGGACAATTAGTGATTGGCAAAATTATAGTGGCGTCAATGTTGAGCCCATCGTATTCTGATTGGTCCACCCGCGAGCCCCCAAACCTGGGACCAGCTCGCGGTGTACCTGGTGTTGGCAACAATGTTTGACTATGTATCAGTGGCGGACAAGGCAAAGGTCTGACTATTAGCTTGTTGTGCGTGCCTTTCCTATCGCTGTCGGTGTCCAATTGGTCACTTCATTGTTGCAATCTGTGTCCCAGATGTGAGACCACAGAACTTCTCTGGTCCTTGTGGCTTGGCATCATATCAGGTCGGTATGGTCACGTGTTGTGAGACCGTGACTGAAGCTGAATTATGAGCATTTGATTTGTATTTTGTATCTGAGGAGCGTTTAGCAGTGGCAGGTGTAACCTTGGCGCGGGGAGCGCGGCATGTAGATTGCAACATTGCAGCCTTTGGTGTGGGGCTCTCGTCAGGGTTCGTTCTGCGTGATCAGCACCTTGCAGCTTTGTCTGAGCTGCTCCGGCCTGGGGACTCTGGCTTTGCGGCCTACCTTGGCCTGGTTTATGGGTGGTGGTACATAGTCCATAATATGGGGGGCGCGAGGGGCGACAGAGATTCATATGCGTTAGTCCATATACAGGGTTACATCTTCATGGTTTTAGTGGCGAGGAGGCGTCTGCAAGCATGTACACAAGTTCTTCTGGCGTCTTGCGTTTCTGCGGTGCTGTAGTTGGCCTATGTGAAAAATAACAACGATGCATGTGTGAGAGTGAGTGGTCCTCTACGTCATAGCACTGAGTATGTTCTTCGTGTGGATTGGTGTGTGTATGACCAATGCGCTTGGTGGTACGTGTGTTCTTGTCCGCTGGCTATGTCGTCATTGCATCTCTAACGATGGTGGTATTTGTGGCACTGTCTAATAGAGTTGATCCATTTGGTCAGCGTCAGCTCCACCTGAGGTCCTAGCGCATGGTTTGATTGACGCGCAGCTTTCCTGGGTGTGTCGGGTGTGGCCACGGTGGTTCTTGATATCTGGGGCGGCACAGAACAGGTCGAATTCCTCTCGCAGTGGGTGCTTGGGTCGTGAAATCATAGGCCATGGTCTGGATGATAATCGGGGAAGGGATTGTCCCATTTTTCCTCTTCAATAGATATAGGGTGTCTGTCATGCACACATGTTATGAGTTGGTAACTCAATGAAAACACTATTCTGGGATGTGTTTTACACATTGAAACATTGACCTAATTGTTTTTCTCATTTATTCCCCCCCACTTTTGTCTCCCATTCTCTGTACTGCACAAAATGTGGTCATTACTGTGTGTGTGTATTGTATTTGCATTGTAAAAAGCTTTTTTTTGCACAAGGATCCGATTCACGAATTGATGAGGTTACTTTAAGATCATTTTAAGATGTTAAGATGTCTGCCTTGGCAAACTGTAGTAACCAGGAATGTGTCCAATAATGGCAAACTGTAGTAACCAGGAATGTGTTTAATAAAATAGGTTTAAAATATACAACCAACATATGCAACCAACTGGCTCCTTATATAGTGTGACAAAAGTATCTTACCTAATAGGTTGGACCAAGCGCATTAGACCATGGCATGTTTTGTTTAAATTTGTGAACTCTTAGTCAGGGGTCAGCCTAATTGGTGTCTGGGTCCGTAGCTGTTCCCATTTCTTACTGTAGTAGGACTTTTGATAAGCAACGCAAGCACCCCTCAACTACTTGGTCTGGATCCCACCTCTTTTATTGAACTATACTCCGGGAGACTTGGCAAACATCTTCTGGAATTGAAAACTGCAGAGAGTCACTGTTTCTGCCGGGTACCCTGCCTGCTTTGTCTAAGCCACTCATGCTGTTAGAGAGCAAATCAGACCCTTCAGATGCAGATGCCATTCCCTGTAAGAAACTGAAAGGGCTTGTGAGAACCTTGCAAATGGGACCAAATAAGAAAGAAGAGGAAAAATAATGGAGCAGCGGTTCACATTATTGCTATCCGCTCACAAGCTGACGGCAGCAGCGATTATTCATCGGTTGAGACAGAGGAAGGAAGGTATGAATTAATGGACAATTCACTGCTTCTAGTATCTGCTCTAATCTTTGGTTTTCACGCTTCAAAGCACTGTACAGTGACAATTCATCTTCGGATATGGTGCCGGTTACACAAAAGACTCTCCCCTGAAGCAGAAGTTATTTGTAGACTTTACACCAGCTTTTGATGAAGTGAACAGGCTAAAGTCCTGGCAAATTCTTGAAGAAAAAGGAATATCTCCTCCCTTCTGGACAAGATTACATTATTACACACTTATAATGTTGCCAGAGTCCTATATAGTACTGCAGGAGAATCCATCATGGATTTTGATAAAAAAAAGGGTGTGTGGCATGGCTATGTGCTGGCACCTCTTCTGTTAGCATTATTGTATCATATTGTACTTGTCATTTATATGGCACCTTTTTACCATTTTTATAGTCTCAAAGTGATGGTAGTGGGAACACCAACAGTGGACCGTAGAGTGTTGAGATCACGGAGTAAGAATGCATGTGTTCATTTTGCCACAATAAGGCTTAGCAGGACTGGCCAGAATCTGTTAGAAGCAACCCACAAAGTTCAGGCATATGGATGGTTGCTGAGAGGGGTCAGGAGATGTTGTGAGTGGTGCAGAATTACTACGTGTCTAGCGTGCCCGAAATTTGTCTTAGGTATTCACTTCATACTGATATCAGGGCTGTTGAGGCATCGTCTGGTTTAAGTAGGCTTAAAACCATTAAGTGCACAGCTTGCCTGAATGTTGGCATAGGTCGTAGCTGTGTTCTACTGTGAGTGTATGGATAGCCGTGCTTGAGGCAGATGTCCACCTAAGTGGTGCATTTATATGTAATAATAATAATAATAATAATAATTTGGCATTTATATAGCGCTACGAACCCTCAGGTATCTGAGCGCTGCTTATTATTACCCACGGTGTGTGGTGCTCATTTATCGACCTCGGAAGGATGAAACGCTGAGTTTGGCGCTGCCGGGATTCGAACCTGCATTCGCAGGCTCTGCACCGATGTCAAAGCGAGCGCTCTACTCGCTGTGCCACTTGACCGGCTATGTACCAAGAGCATCGATGGAGCTTATCTTTGATGTTGCTGTGTCATCAAACAATGTGTGGAAACACGATCAGCTACCCTGGATGATTCTAGGTACCAAGAGGGGGCTATCCTCAAGTCTTCTTAGTGCAATAGTCTGGCTGTCCTAGTATATCTACTAGTAGGTTACCATAGTATTAGGACAGTAGGATTCTCAAGGTGCTGTGGACAGGCTACCTTTATAGTCTTACTACATTTCCAAGTGTAACACATTTCCTGTCCCAGCAATACAATTAGGTGTAACACATTTCCACCCCAGCAATCCATACAAATGCAACACATTTACTATCCCATTCTGAATTTGGCACATTTATTTCCCCCAAAATCCAACTTGGTGCACCATATTTGCTACCCCAACAATCCATCTAATTAAATATTCTGATCACTTTTAGAATACCCAGCAGAGTGAAAGTACCTAAAATTAAAGCTCACATTTCTGTGGAAAAATATGCTTAGATTCTGGAGCTGGACATGGCTATTGAACACAATTGCTCCCATGACAATGCCCGACTGTACCTCCTAATACATCAAAGTGCAGCAGGGCTGAAGGGCTATCTTGACAACTTTGACTGCGATTGCGTGTTTCCCTGGTACATGCCAATTCAGTGATTAGTAACCGGCGAGGGGGTGTGGCGGCCTCCCAGCCAATGGGAAGGGTCAGAATGCAGGTGTTAACACATGTAAGCCTGCTGTCCTGAGCCCCCTCACAGCCGGCGACTGCCGTCTCCCCACTTACCTTCATTTTTGTCCATTTCGAGAGCCGATGCGCTAGGAACACTTCAGTCCCTAGCACGTCTGCATGCCGATCTGCAACAGCCTGTCATGGAAAGGAAGAAGGGACTACGTGCAGTCCCTTCTCCTTTCCCATTGCGACCATTTTGTATGTTTACTTTTTTCCCTATCTTTTTAAAGGCCATCATGGAAACAGAGAAGGGACTAGTTGTAGTCCCTTCTCCCTTCGCATGGCAACCATTTTGTTTGTTTACTTTTTTCCCATTTTTTTTTCAATGGTCACCATAGAAAGGTATAACAGACTTAATTTTCCCTTCCCCGGCGACCATTTTTTTGTATTTTTTTTTTACATTTTTCTGGGCCTGGGTACTAAGGGCAATTAGCCCCAAGACTGCGTGCCATTACTGCATACATTAATGCCCCTGGGGCCTTCGTTAAGGCCCTCACTATACTTGAGCCTGTAACGATGGACCCTGGGGGCATTACCTTATGTGGTGATGGCTTGCAGTTTCAGGGCTTATTGCCTAGCTAAGCAATCCTGCAACATTTCATGGTGTGAAAAATGGCCTGTGTTTCCAGCTGGTGGTGCATGCCTAGGGCCAGCTAACCACTTGATATATTAACTAGATATTGTAGAGATACTTAAATGTCAATACCATTAAAACAGTAGAAATGGTCTGCCGCTCACAAAATTATTTTTTTTATATCAAGCTTGATAATGAGTTTATTAAACAAGATAATTTGTGTATTACTTCGGTTTGAAATTTATGGATAATGGCCCATGCACTGATCCCAAATACTTGGAGCCACATTAAACTTCTCATAAATGTGGCTTCAAGTCAATGGAGCCTGCGATAGAATTACATATATCACAACTAGTAAAATGCTGAAGCTTCCTAATAGTGCAGCTGCAGTGCCTTTGTACCTCAAACTTGACTTGTGCCTACTCAACTATGAGGCAAGTATCATGTCCATTACATATTGGCTTCTCAACACAATGGCTGATCTGATCCTCCATAAGAAACTCATTATGGTATTAGTTGAATCTACAGATCAACAAATATGTAAGTGGACCAGGTATATACACACTATTTTGAATGAGTCAGACCTGATGAGGATTTGAAACAAACACTATGAAGATTCCTGTAATATTGTACTAAACACATTTGAAGAATGGGCTTTAGACAATATTTTACAGGGGACATCTTTTGGAACTCTGACCCTACAATATTGACATTTTTTAGGCAGTGAAAAATATATAGTATGGTTAGCAGATTTAAGGACAAGTGTGCTTTTTTGTAAGTCTAGATTACTTATATAGGTAAAAGCCCCATGTGTACTAACCATAGTGAATGTGAAATTCATTTTACGTTTTATTTTCAGTTATATATTAAAGCAGGAAGGAAATATGTTTTCAACACATTGCTAGAGAGGGCCCAGTTTTCAAGTCTAGTTGAAAGTCATACTTTATATGTCCAAGAGTGAGACTGGGTGCTAACATTGAGAGTCATCAATTTAAAACCCTTTTAAAACATGTTGATAATAGGGTTGCCGCCCCGTGTCTATTGTGTGTGTCCACCTGGGAGATTGCAATAAAAAGAGGAGACAAGATAAAAGTCCACTAGTTAGGGCAACATTTAAAAATTTCTGAGCAAAGGCCATCCTGACCTGCCACTTTCCCTAAAGGCATATGTTTCATACTTTACAAATGGCCCTCTTCGGTAAAAACAATATATGTTGTTGTTTACACTTTATTCAGTGTTAAGCCATAAAAGCACATCGGAAACTATTTCATAAAACATTGTGCACAATAAATATATCATTATACATCAACCTCCTACATCAACCTCCAGTATAAAACATTTAAACTCTAAAATACATGCTAAGTATATAAATGAATTTATGTATGTATTTATTTATTTATTTATGTTGTATACTTATAAAGCGCCAAACGCCCACAGTCATCAGGGTGCATAACATACAACATATAAACATAAATGACAAACAAAACAGTCAACAATCTGACCTAAACTATCTGACAATCCGGATCAAACGTATGCAGCATACAGGCACCATAAGCAACATAGAACAATACAGAAGAGCATACAAGAAAGAGAGCTTAGTTCAAAACAAATCTTATTTTTGTGGGTGGGAACATGTCCTGAACATTAGTGAGTCTTTTTATTAACGCAGGCAAACTGCTGGACCCACATCCAATGAGAATGCAGTCTGTATTATCATCTGTGCACCAATTACGAATCTGAAGTATACAAAGGACTTTCAAGTCATGGGCTCTAATACGCATAGGGCCTACTTTAATATTGAGCCATGCTAGGATTTTGTTTTTGAGTGACTCCCTTGATTGCTCTTGGCTAGGCTCCTCCACATTTGTTAGGATACTGTTTCTTGAGACTAGGGCAAAGCTTCTCATGTTGTGGTCAACAAATCGGCCATAGAGGATTTTCTTTAACAAATGTAATTTGAACAATGGGAGGACGTAGTTGATGTGGGATTGGTACAGGTTAACACAGAGGTCATAATAACCTCCAAAGAGACTGTGCTCCTTACACAAGGAGTTAAAGAAGCAGACTTTGCCTGAAAGGGTGGACCTGTATATGGAGGCTCACTGGGATCTGTTGACAGCCCAAATGAACCCCATTCTGAAAAACAGATGTTTGTGAGTCCTTGCCCACTCTTGTTGGCTTCATATGAGTGGGCTTCTGTGGAACAAGTAGGTGTGACATGGGCATCTTCAAACCAATAGTGCCTACCCAAGAATGAAACTCCTCGAAAATGGAGCATGTCGCGAGGTCCCGCAACATGAGATCCTTAAAGCGCAACCAGTTGTCTAGTGCTATGTGGTCATCCAATCCCCGTCGACGCTTATTGTGGTAACTTCTTCAGACTGCTCCTCTGATTCCATTTGCTGGAATAACAGAGCCTGAAAGCTCTTCACTACAGGTGACATTTGATTTGACAGGGACCTTATTTCCAGGTAGAGCCCATTTGCACCTCCATAGACATTATGTAATTCAGGGTCTTAGACTGTAGTTGCATGGACATACTCAGAGGGGAACCAGCAGTGCTGTTATTGCACTTAGAGTCTTTATTTCTAAGCAGAAATTTTGTGAGCATGAGATGTTCCTTCTGTAAACTCTGTCTCCTTATGGTGCTCAAGGCTAAAACTTTGGAAAAGTGGCTGCCACTCCTACATGGAGCCCAGGATGGTGACTGTATAAGGGGATCGTCCATACTCAAAACAACATGCTGGTTATCAGCAGGTCCCGCTCCAGACCTAGGGGCAATCGGATATCCAGGGGGGTAGTCTGTTTCCTTGTCCCTGCTGGACATAGTTTGCATGACTTTCTGCCTCGTAACTGGCATGATGGCAAAGGGATTAGGTTTAAAAACCAGGAGATAAAACAAAAGGCAAAACGACGTTCAAAGAAAGGGAACGCTTGCCCGCAGACAACTGCCATAACCCACTAGGCCCTCTACTAGATGGTGTAAGATGCACAACCACCAAAAGGTCCTCCCAGAGACCAACTTAGAGAACCCCCAAGATGCAGCGTGATTCCCCAATGCTGGCACAGCAAAGAAAACAAAGGTAGACTGGGGTCCCCAGCCGCAAACACTAGCACCGTAAAGACGCAAACTCAGTGAGTGGCTGGGGCAAATGAGGAAATGTACACTCCCCAACCTAGAAATACCACAGTCGGGCTCTCCGCTCATGGCAGCCACCGCAGCACAGATCTATGCCCTCAGTGGATGAGCATGATGGGGGCCCAAGGCCGTAGATCTTAGGCCATGGACCGGGTGCAGTAGGGCACACAAAAGGGGAGTATGGAAAAAAAGACCTCAAAAGCAGCCCAAAAGATCCTCTGAAAAACCATGCCGAAGGACTGGCAGCTCACTAGTAGCTCACTGCTCGCTGCTCCAATGTCGCATGAACTCCGAGGAAAGGAACCCTACACTCAGTCAACGCAGCGTCAAGCTGCACCACCTAACATGGTCGCCTCTGACACAGGATGAACCTTAAGGGGTCTCTACAGTTTAAGGGGGATGATGATTATAGGATAAAGTTGTGATGTATTGGTGCCGGCACAAACACCATTGAGCCATTACATTCTGGGTGCCATATTAGCAACTACAAAGTTCAAAAATTAAGAATTAATAAATGTTATGGCGATTAGGCCTACTTCCCAAAACAATATAATTGCCATTACTGCACAGAAGATTAGATATTTCAGGGTTAGACCAACCTGAGTTAAGAAAAGCTTCTGAAAGTGAGTTATCCAATTATCTGGCATGATAATACCTTCCTTTGTCTCTCTTGACGCTACAAATCCATTAACCACTAACACGCAGAATTGTTTGCAGTCTTTCCTAAAGGATGATCTTCTCTATCAAGTCCCACTGCTTGATGGCAAAATACTTAATTGTATCCCTCCAGAGTTTGTTATAACCTCTCTTACGATTAAACAATTGCCCAGAGGTCATAATACTTTCATTAATTGCTTTGTGTGGTGAACTTTTTGCCTCTCTACATTCAAAATCAAAACAGGGGGCACACCTATATCTGTTCATCTTTGGTTTAGCTTGGTCTCAGTTTCAGGGATGAAAATGTAACTTAATGTTTCAAAGGGATTCATAGTTTTTGATCACTATCATCACTTGATTCTGATTTTCCTCTATGTTTTTTATAATGACCTTAACTTAATGCATTTGGGTTACGGATTCAAACAAGGTCTTTTGGACCATTATAGATGACCAATGGCGCTTTAAGGGTAGTATTTACAGTTTTGTTTCTTGTTTGCTTTTTTATTATGATTTATGGAATTGTATTATTACATTTTTTGATGATGTTAACTCTTGTTTCCTTTTGTATTCACATTGTCTGACTTGTTTCTTTTAAATGTTTTAATTTTTATTTGTATATGTATATGGTTTATTCAAAACATTCTGACATGTATATGGGCTAAGCTGCGAAAAGCGTTAAGAGTCAGATGCAGTCAGGCTTCATGCCCACATTCACACCACACAGCCCTGGACTCTAGAAAGCACGACTGGTTAGTTTTGCCGTGGCCTGAACCTCACCTTTCTGGCAACTTACCTGACACATTTTGGGAGATGCCGCAAAACACCTGACTATCAGTGTCAGCAGTGTACCACAACAGGCACAATAGGCAAACTAGGCTCCCTCGCTTCTCTCTGAGAGACCCATGGATTCGAGAAAAGGACCCTGCTGCGGGTCCTACATTGGTTCTTACATCGTATCTCATAATCTTAACAGCTGTCAGTCCACTCCACAACCACTGGCTTCCGACAGCCTGACAAGGACTGATATGCATAGGGAATGTTACTAATGGCGCAGGTTTTCAGTAAGGAAGGGGGTGAATCGGTATAGGATGGTGCCTGATAGTTTCATACTGTGCAATATAATTCTGAGTTGAAAGATGTGGTTGATGGTGTTGAAGGATGCTTGAGAAGTGTGAGTAGTGCTGTTGGATCTTTTGTCTGCAACGTTATGGAGGTCATCCAGGATGTGAAGTGCAGCACTCTCAGTGATGTTTCAGGGACGAAATCCAGAGTGGAAGGTGTTGAGTAGGTTTTTTTGGGGATGTGTTGCAGCTGATGGGTAATGACAAACCATTCTTTGATTCTGGTGATGTATGGCAGTGATAGGGAGATAATTTTCATGGAGATTGGGGTCAAGAGATGGTTATTTGAGGAGGGGTGAGATTTTTCCAGTTTTAAGTGCAGGAGGGTAGTACCATGTGAGGGGCAAGAGTCAAGGATGGTGAGCTAGTGGTGTGTGAGGGTGGTGATGTAATTGAACATGTCTTGAGGTGGGCACGTATCATCCAGGAAGTGTCCAGTTTTGTTTTGGTAGTAAGGGTGATGACAGTGCCTGGGACGATTGGGTGGAATGTGTCCCATCTGTTGAAATGTTTGGACGCAGAGGTGAAAGTTTAAGTGCAGAGGAGAGGTTGTGCCTGATGTGTACTTTGGTGTTGAAGTAGTCCACAAGGGTGATACATTCTGCACTGGATGGGGGTGTAGAAGGTGTGGACGGTAGTCTGGAAAGGAATTTGACAATGTTGTGTAGTTTCTGTGTACGATTGGATACAGATTATTATTATTATTATTATTATTATTATTATTATTATTATTATTATTATTATTAATCAATCAAAACAGGGGGCACACCTATATCTGTTCATCTTTGGTTTAGCTTGGTCTCAGTTTCAGGGATGAAAATGTAACTTAATGTTTCAAAGGGATTCATAGTTTTTGATCACTATCATCACTTGATGCTGATTTTCCTCTATGTTTTTTATAATGACCTTAACTTAATGCATTTGGGTTACGGATTCAAACAAGGTCTTTTGGACCATTATAGATGACCAATGGTGCTTTAAGGGTAGTATTTACAGTTTTGTTTCTTCTTTGCTTTTTTATTATGATTTATGGAATTGTATTATACTTTTGTTTTTTGATGATGTTAACTCTTGTTTCCTTTTGTATTCACATTGTCTGACTTGTTTCTTTTAAATGTTTTAATTTTATTTGTATATGGTTTATTCAAACCTTTACAAAAAAACATCAGAAAACAATAATTTAAACAATCATTTAAAACAATAATAAAAAATAAAAAAAAAAGAACACAGCGAAAGGGAATGTACTCACATTATACATAGACAACTCTACCGACAGAGAAAGACGAAATATAAAATGTAATATGTAATATCTGTTGTGCTCAGACATTACATAAACAATTTCATAGACAATTTCAATTTCATAAACAATGTCATAATCCCGGAATAGCGCATTTAGCTATATGGAGTTATCAATTTATAGATTTAAGCTTTTAATAAATCCAGATAGGGCCAAGCCCTCATGGGTGGTTTGGATATTTGAACATCTTTTCCAAGCCCACTCATCCTCAAACATAAGTTTGGTTTTGGGGATTCCAGATATTTTACCCTAAATTAGTGAAGAATCACACATTCCATAACCAAATGTTTTAAAGACTCCTCCTTGGCCAGGCAGAACTTGCATCCAGCCATATCCACTGGGATCACCCCTCTTCTGACCAGGATGTCTCTAGTGGGAAGGACATTCATCTAGCTCTAAGGACAATGCCTCGATATAATCTAACTGGAAATTGTAAAGTAACCTTTGAGGCAGATCCCTGTGCTCTATGTTCATGGTTCAAGTGAACCAGTGAAGGATAAGAATAGAATGTATCTACAGTTTCACACCAATCAAAATTGAATAATGCCCGTTTTACAAACATAGGATTGCAGATCAAAGACTTGGTTGTCATTCCAATCTTTTCTAAGATAGCCTCTGATCGATCCCTTAAGGAGGTCAATGTATTCGAGTGATCTAGGTTTCTATCTAGTAGGTGATACAGTGTATTTGACGCTCCAGTTTTAATTTTTGCATACAGAGATATGCAAGCCCACTGTACCCGAGCCCACATTGATACAACACCCAATTCGAATCTAATTGCAGAGATTGGGATTGCATTTGGCATATATAGCAATCTTCTCTAAATATGGCCCTCAATGCGATTAAGTGACTCGCTCACTCTCTCTGGAGCCAGTTCCAGGCCATAGATCAGTTTGGGTATCATTTTCCTCTCATAGAATATCAGAGCAGGCTTTAGAGAGAATTTACCAAACATTCTGTCAATCCTGACCACCTGTGCTTCCAACAATTTTGCCTTATCTAATATGGATTCAATTAAAGGCTTAGAGCCTGGGTAGGCTGAGATGTTAAAACCCAAGTATCGCACTGACTCAACCAATTTCAAACAAGTCTCCCCCAATTTACCAATGAAGCCTGATGTCTTGCCTCTTGCTTTTCTAAAGGACAGGATGCGAGTTTTGGGGGGATTAATTAGTAAACCATATGCTTCAAAATTTCTTAAAGACTGTTGCAACCCCACCTTGGTGTTATCAAATATCAACAGATCATCAGCATATGCTAACCAGATAATGTTGTCCTTGCCAATTTTAGGGGCCAGCAGTCCGTCTTTGGCAAGTGGGATGGCTACATCTGCAAAATATTGGTTGAACAGCCAGGGTGCCATAGTGCAACCCTGTCTGACACCCTGATACGATCTAATTCTCCTTGATAAATCTCCTTCTTGGTTCAAACGGACCCGAACCCTGCAATTCTCATAGACCCCGCTAATTAATCTCAAGAACCCTACAGGTAGGCCCCAACCAGCCAGTTTTAACCACAGCCTGCCCCGGTCAACCCGGTCAAATGCGGCAGTCAGATCAATTGAAGCCATATACGGGCAACCGCCCGCTATTGACCATGCCGCCTCTTGTATACTCTTCAGGGCCAGGCCATTGACATTAGTCGAATAACCCCTTCTGAACCGAGTCTGGAATTGAGCCAGTGGGTGGCTCCTAAGAGCCCACTCCTCCAAGTGTGACAACAGGAAAGATGAGAAGATCTTACAATCCGCATCAATTAAAGAAATCGGACGATAATTCGCCGGATCAGTCCTGCTGCCACACTTGAAGAGTGGTACAATATGTGCTGTGTTCCAGGATACGGGGGTCGTCCCTGAGGACAAAATGTCGCTAAACTCCAGGCACAACAACTGGGCCCACAAATTAGGATCATCCTTAAATGTATTATTTGTTAGGCTATTTGGGCTTGGAGCCCTAGAGCGCTTACATCTGGTAATTAGTTTTGAAATGGTTTCTAGCTCAACTTTTAGGTTCCACCTATCCTCTCTAGTCAAGTCCAAAACCAATGGTGGGTCCATCGATGATTTCCCAAATCGGCTCTCCAGAAATTCAACCCAATCTTTTTCTAAAATTGAGTTTGACTGCCAAGGTGTATAGTTTGAGTCCTGCTCATTGAGCAAATACCAAAATGCACTTGCATTTGCAGAGATTAGAGTTCGAAGCATTTTTTCAGAATCATTCTGAAGCATTACAGATTTAATAAACTTACAATAATTCTTGTATGATTGCTTAACCTTCCCTATAAACTTTCTGTATAATGTCTCATCTTGGTTAGTACTCTGAATCTGCTTTATTGTTCTTCTTAACATCTTTTTTGCAGATGATACATCGGAGTTATAACAATGGGCATGCCTAACTTGGCTAAAACCATTTATTCTCTTTCCCGAGGCCATTTTATCAGTCATTTGACCCACGAAAGACTGGAACTCAACTGCATTCAAATTTAGGAGCTTCCAATCATAGGTTGAACAACTCAAAGCGTGACGTATTTCAGAGTTCAGGCCACACATCTTAGGGTAAGTCCACCTAACAGCATTCTGCCCCACCTTGGCCACTAAATTAAATTTTTGCCCACATTTTCTACTATTAAGAACCCAGTTAAATTGTGCTGTGAGAACACAGTGGTCGCTCCAATCATTTTTAAATATTTCAAATGACAGGCATGAGTTCATAAGTGAGGTATCTCCAAAAATATAGTCAATCAGAGAGAAACTATCCCCTCTGTGCCAAGTATGCCATTTACTAAAATTCCCAGATTCAATACTATTCCCAACCAATGGAAAGAGACCCCTCCCTCCCAGATTCATTAGCCATTTCTGACCAGCCACTTCCTTAGCTGAAATACCCCCACAGTAAATTCCAATTCCCCCAAACTGTGAGAATATACACAGTTTGCATTTAGATCTCCCATGACTATGACCCTACCATCTAGGTGGTTTTCCATCCACTCGTCAAGCACCCGACACAGGCCATTTATGAATGGGCCAACTAATTCAATACCTTTGTGCCTTTAGATATTGAGTAACAATAAATTAAGCGAACCATCTATTGACCTACAGTCAACCCCCAATACTCTAAAGGGCAAATTTGCACTGAGGCCAAGGGAAATATCTACAGCAGTCAAAAGGCTCCCCGATGGTCTACCGCCCCTCCCATCTCTAGCCAATTGGATAAATCCACTATATCCGTCCAGAGTGGGTGCTGAGGTTAACCATCTCTCTTGCAGACAAATAAAGTTCGCCTTTCTCAGGGTTTTCATGCATACAGGATTGGTAAATATGTGGGTGTTGCCTCGAGTGTTCCAAGATTTCACACATAACGTTATGATCTTCCAATTATCTCCCCCTTGCGGAGTCTGTTCATGGAACCAATGCCATAAAGAGGAGATAATGGATGCCCAATCCATATCATTTGACACCCCCCCCCCCCCCGGGCCAACCTATCGGTAATGGTGACAGTCTTAGGACTTGACTCATCCCATTCTTATCAATTCCTTTCTTTAATTCCTGGATCAGAGAGATTTCAAAACCCATCCCTGCTAGTTCTTCTTTTTGGGTAAAGATTAGTTCTCTTACAAGCAGAGAGGATAGAAACATGATACTTGTACTCAAATCTTCTCTGACTGGGAAGGAAACTCTCCCAATATCTGCCGATGACACCAAAGTTAGAGTTGGGATAAATGCAAAAATGGTTAAAATATTTACCCGATTCACACAGATCTGGTAGTCCGAACCTAGAGTATAGTGGATCTTAACTTGATGAGCTGCATCAGCCACACCCTTCACCCTCTGTTGTGTGCCTACTTTCCCTTTGAGTACATCAGAGTAAGAATGCTTTATTAGAGGAGCGCCCTCTGGACCATAACACGGCTCTGCATTCCCTACAGAAGCACTAGTCGGCCCTCGAATAGTAGCACTTGAGGTGTAGTGAAAGCGCTTCAACAAATTCTTCATACTAGCTGACACATTTGGGTAGTTAGATTCCGGGGGGAGGTCAGCCACCTCTTTGAGGAATATTGATTTCCCCATTCCTGATCCTGCCACCACCGTGTCTATAGGGAAGGTAGGATTAGGACATGGGAGGGGCAAATGTGTACTAGGAGTATCCCCTGTATCCAACGTGGGTTGGCAAGGTCGTTTGTGACGCCCCGATTTATCACCGGCATCTCAGTTGCGACTACAGGGGCCTTTACTGTCGAGCTTGGATATACGGTTTTCCCATCCACTTTTTTCCCCAGCATAAAAGAGGTAGTTGCCCACGCTGATGGACCCCATATTGAGGGAAATTGACTATAAAATAGATTGAATCTACCAGGACCTCCTCCCTGCTCACCCCAAGTCCCAGTTAAATATGGAAATGGGGTTATGGGAGAATCATTCAGACTCCCACCCTGGTTCATATTGGTAGCTCCCCCTATCTTTGTATTATCTGTACACGTTATCAGTGTCTCTGTGATAGGATTCTGAGGGGCCACGACCCCGCCCACCCTATCTGGTATAGTTGAAATATTCTCAGATATATTCTGAGCTACCGACACTGATTCCAGTAATGGAATTACCAGTTCCGGAACGGGGGATAGTCTAGCCTGAAACAGCGTCCGGTGGGCCTTTCTTAAAGATAACAATCAGTTCTTTTTGGCCTCCACCCTCCGCTTCAAAGCTTTACCTTTCACCACAGTAATAGTTTTTTTTAGGAAACTGGGGGGCTCTCATGCCCTTTGGCTAGCGTCCCTTCACCTTCCATGGGTATATTAGCTACTACCTCTACTGGGAATTTATAATTAGTAATATCAATTATGTCCACCACAGTCCCAGCAGTTCCCTGACCTGGCAAATTATTTAACGGACCCATACCACTAGATGATGACCTCGCTCCCAAGTGGGTTGACTGATCATTTGAACCCTGATCATCAGAGATTTCAATGACAGGCCCCAAGGCAGTATCAGAATTTGCTTTATGCTGTGTTGCAGATCTAATTTGATCATCATCTCTCATGGGCAGGTTAGCAAACCGAATCTCAAACTCTAATTCCTCAAGTTTCGAGGTAACATTCTTCAATATAGTGTTGGTGGATATCAATTCAGCCCATATGCTGTCATATAGGGCAACAAAAGAACTTAACACCATATTCAGAGCCGATACAGTATGGTGAGATAGGCAAATACGTTCATCCACCTCCTTCAATGTATGGTGTAACTCTGAGGCGCCTTTGTGACCTCCCAGGTCCTCCCTCGTTGGTAAAGGAGTTTGACAGTCTTCTTGGTTGTGACCAGGTGATTCTTCATTTATAACATCCGCCAAGGGAGTTGGTGAATCAAAAAAAGCAGCATTAAGAGGCCTCTGAGACTGTGGATTAGAATGTTCCATATTCAGGGCCTCCAGTTCGCCTTCTGCTTGATCAGCCAATTCAATGATGCTAATGTCTGTCAGATCTCTCAGACCCCCAAAATTGGGCTGCGTAGCCATCACTGAATGGTCCAACATGGCTGTTCCCTTTAGGACCGGTACGGATTTAATCCCAGTGCTTGTGGTAACTGTTTTAACAAAATAGTGGTCCATAACTCTTTGACCTGAAATGGGCTTTAAGAGCTGCATTGCATTAGATGCCTGAGGGGCTGAAACATTTGACATTACTGCTTTACACCCCTGCTGATACCATTAGGGTGTAAAAGTTGAAACAGGAAAACTATCCAACATTGACTCTGTAGCCTTTGTTCTGTTGCCAATCCCTTTTCGGATAGGCCCTTTTGTTTCAGGTACAGAGGCTGGTTTACTAGGCATATGGGCCATTTTAGCAGCTAATTTCTGGACTTCACATGCCAGAACCTCATCATCGGTAGTACATGTTACCCCTGTTTCGGGTGGTAATGGGATATTTGCCACAGTATGAATACTTTGCCTATTCTTTGCAGGTATTAAAACATCCCCCAGCTGTGTATCACTAACTCCACAGGGTAACATAATAGGCTCTGGTAGAGGTGTACGTAAGCCAACTCCACTTTGTAGTCCTGATCTCATTGGGATCAATCAGCAAGAAAATAGGTGGACAGAAATCGGGTCAAAGGGTAAAGACAACAGCCTCACCCCGCAGTCCCCAATACAGATAATGCATCAGAAAGGAGAAACAATAAACATGACTTCAGCCAAAGTAGTAGATGCTAAACACATAAAACACTGTGCGTATTCCCCTAATATGTGTGCTATTTAAAACACCAAAGTTACAAATAAAAAAGACGGTGGGATCAAAGAGGACTTGCCTCAACAGTCTCCCTCCGAAGTGTTCTTGCAAATCCCAGTGACCTGCTCCTCGCACAGAGCACAGCAAACAGCCAAACAGCACCAGCCCTTATGCCGCGATGGTGGCGCTGGCTACAATTTGAAGGTTCCAGTGAAGTCACGTGATACTGTCACATGAATGAGTGTAGCTCCGCCTCCCTATCAGCAAGAGCAGACTGCTCGCAGTGCTGTGAAGGGGCCAAGGAGCTTCCTTTAGGCGCAGGAAAAGTATTTAAAAGCACACCAGGAGCACACCAGGAGCAAGTCCATACAGGGCTTCTTCAAACACGGGTAAAAACGTCTGACTTATAATAAACATAAACATGAACATAAAGCATCTCTTGAGCATCCTGAGTCCCTGAGGGATAATTTATCGACAGTGTTAGTGGGGAGTGGCCACTGTCTGGTCTCCTCAGCACTTTAAAATGATCTACTTGCAAATACAGATGGCAGTGCAACAAACAGTAATCAACAGTACACAAACTGGTTCCATTTTTAAACATAAAATGAGGAGGGTTATGCAATAAACCTCCCATTCAGTTCTACTAAAGAAAGATCCCCCATAAAACCCTCAAGCTCACAGCCCATCCTGGTGCCTATATAGGCCTTTCTTTTCTGTAATTCTGTATATTTGTCTTTCCTAACAGGCTGGGGCCCAAATTGGCATTCAAATCTCCAATACATATGATATTTCTTCAGTCAGCGCCTTTCGGGTATTGTAACATATCCTTTGATGTCATCCCTTCTCCCCTAAGGGGAGCACCTTCCCATGATGCCAGGGAGGTGAGGCCACATCCTAGGGTTGGTAGTCAGCGTGTGGATCTCCTGGGAAAAGGATTCCCCTATGGGATTAGGGATGACTATCCAGGTAGAACGTGGTATTCCACTCCCCAAAATACCTTCCCAAATGTGCCCCTCCCATTTTATCCCATGTATTTCTGTCAGGTTTGAACAGTGAAAAATACTTGAATGAGGAAGTACTTAATAGATCTCAGGGAGATCACTGAGATAGGTGCTGGGATACGGAGGAGGTGCAGAGCCATGAAGAGCACTTCTTACAAGAAGAATGAGTCTTCTAGTGGTTCGAGAATGCTCATTGGAGAAACCACATTGGAAATAGAAGGAGGAAGCCGGAAGAAGGAGTTGAGGAATCGTGACATTCAAAGTCAGCAAGAAGAGGAAATTAAGAATTTTCCCTGTGCACTGTTCGGGAGTCAGAAGCATCTCCAGTAGGTTCACGGTGGAAGGACCGAGTGGAGCCCCCCAGAAGCAGACTGACCATGCGCCTTGGAGTGTTCAACCAGCAAAGCAGGACATGCTGTGGATGTATGTGTATGCAAGGATTGTTGCACGTGAGATTGCCATGGTTGTGCACTGTGTTTTGTAAGTCTTTTTTGTAAGAGACAATTTCTCTTGCCACATAAAGACCTTGGCATATGTTGTTTTGTAGATTGAAACAGATATGCCACAAAGTTTGTATAATTTTGGTAACACGTTTTCCATCAAAACATGAATACACAAATACATCTAGTGTTAACAGATGCCTTCCAATTGCGCAGGCTCTGTTTCATTTAGGCATTAACTGAAGAGATGTGAATTTCAGACTGGGGCACCTCTGATGTGGTGTGTTTTGATAAACCTAAACCCAAGTCTGTTAGAATTTAGCTTGGTTTGCCCATATTGTTTGTTTTCTAGCTCTTTTTAAGGCATTGCTTGAAAAGCATTTATACCCGCCCAGGTTTCTTGAAGGCAGATATTTTTGAAGTTACTAATAAAGGTTATTCACTCCTCAACATCCACCTCCTTGCCTTTAATTCCTGAAATATTCCAAGATATTATATTCAAATGTTGGCCCCCAGACCTATTTCCCCCTGCTACCGCTGCAATGGGGGAAGTAAAGGACATACAACAATAAACTGTATCTTGTACTTGTCTAGAGATTTTCAAGAGAATATTTATGTAATGTGGATTTTGTCTCAACTCATGTAGTTGCATATCCATTATTAATTGTGTGGTAATTATTTCCTATATGTTCCTATCCTTCATGCAAGCCAAAACCCTTCAGGGTTAATGCTTGATGTTAAAGAATCATGCCAAGAATCATGAAGATGGCACACTTTGGTGCTCACATCTAAGAAAACGACAATGTGCATATTAGCAAAGGCCTCTCTGCACTGAATAATACTTGCCTTAAGATCAAAATTGTCAAACCCATTCAAACATTGCAACCCCCATAAAAACATACAATCAGAGAGAATGCAGATTGATGATTACATTCAGTTTTCTCCAATCCTCAAGAGGGCTTCTTGTTGCTATTTTAGATTTTATTAAACATTGCGAAGCCTGGGACAGTGTCTAATAATCATAATGTGGGGGTTCTTGTTCCCCAGGGTTTGTGCTGCCACAGATTCCTGGATGACCTGTTGTACTTCTTATTGCCTGGTTATCTTCTCATCTCTAGGTGCCTCCAATGTACGCCTAACATCTAGAGGTGCCTCCTTTGTGTACCTCATCTTACTGTCAGGCACTGATAGATTATCCGAGAAAATGTTCAGTGTCACTTCTTCTTTGTCTTGCTCTAACACAGCCCTCAATAAAGCCCATTCTGCTCTTGAGTTAATGCTGGAATCTTAAGTACTGGCTTTGCCTTTCACTTTTCATCAGGAACTGAATTGGCATAGACACAATGGGGCTGATTTGTGGCTCTCATGAAGGGGGTAGTGTTGATAACATTGCCTCTTGGGGTTGAAAGTGGACTCTGATAGATTTCTAATATAAATACCATTATTATTCTCAGGGAGGTTTCTCTGCCAGGTTGTTCAACCATCCACTTTTAAAAATCCTTAAGAGAGTTCTTTATCTCCACCAAAGTATATTTCACAGCGAAGAGTTGAAACTTCTTGAGACCAGCCATTGAACGGGGAACAGTGAAGTGTTTTGCAACTTACAGGACGGTGAGGTGATTTTAACACACACTGCCACCTCTTACTGTTTAAACTCTTCATCTTCTAGCACTAGATCTAAACCCCTATTCACATTCGTCGTGATGACAACTAGATGTTCTGTGAGTCACATACAGTCCTTCATAACTGTCATCATTTTCTGGATAGTGGCATAGACATGTGCCTACACAACTTTCTGCTCGCCATTCTATGTCAAGACAGAGGCGAGAATTATGCTTCATCTTCTTATTTATTACTCTCAAGCAGTTTCAACAAAATATTAACATTTTTCAATCCTTCAATTGAAATAACATTTTTTTTTTCTTTTTCAAAAAACTTCATATCCCATTAATCTTAGGTCCCTGTACTCCAGTGTTCTGGTCATGTGACCTAGTCCTTCCTCTTCCTGTGACCCTCCTCTCTCCAGAGATAAGTACCCTTTTGACTTAGCTGCGTATACAGTCAGCATTAAAGTCGTGTTTTGGGTTATTCTAATGTGTGTGAAGTTATCAATTCACAAGGAGATTGTAGGCTGTAGCGCAGGGACCGCGCAGTGAAATATAGTACTTCAAATTAGTATCATCCGGTGGCCCTGTGTTGCATTTTCAGTACCTCAGGGGTTTTGCCGGTATATTTTCTTTGCTTGTGTCACCACGAGCGAACGAGGAGCCCACACCCTTGTGGGGCAGAGCAGACTTGCGGTCGAGGAGCCCCCACCCTTGGGGGAGCAGAGCAGGCTTGTGAGTGCAAGCAATCAGCTCGCAAAGAGCCGCACAAGAATCCCCCACCCTCGCAGGGGCGGAGCTTAATGCCAGAGAGCCGGTGAACCAGATTGCAGTGCGCAGAGCCCCTCCTTTGGAAAGGATGCGCTAGTGCGTCGCGGGCATCGCACTCCGGTCTCCCATACTGTGACACATCAAAGAGACGCAGGAGAAAGCCCCAGACACTGCGGAGCTTAAAAAATATATATATTCTGACACCGGAGCATTTGATTAGCTCTGAACAAGAGCAGGCAGTGATCACAGTGCCCTGCACTGAATGAAAAGAAACTGCTTTAGCAGTTAGGTGCAGCCTCATCTAAGCAGAGTGAGCAGTGGACGTGCCACTACACCGGAGAGGGTATCACCAGGCACCTACCAGCACACAGTATGGCTGAGTTTGAAGCGAGTGAGGAGGAGCCTTTTACCCAGAGGACCTGGCCCACAGCTTCAAGGAGGTGCTGGGAGACTCGCTCATAGAGACAGTGGCTCAAGGGGTCAGACCCCTTCAAGATGAATGGAAACAATTGAAGTATTCTTGAGCCAAACAGACAGAAGTACCAAACCACAAGCAAGCTTGTCCACGAGGGTCGCCCCAGAGGGTCCACAGGGTTGTAATAAGGCCCAGAAGAGCAAGGACTCTTCTGATCCCCCGGGCCAACCAGAAGGGGCAGATCCAAAGGCCCCAGAGGCGGCCGACACTTTTAACTAAGTCGGTGGCGCCGAGCCTCACAACCCCCTACCCAGGGGAAGAGAACATGGGCAACACAGAGGAAGAGGTTTTCCCCGAAGAGGAACCCACAGAATCCCCAACCTCCTCGCAAGAGGAAGTCGATAAGGAAGGGGATGAAGGAAGTCTGCCTCTGCCAAAAAAGAGGGTGAGGAAGCTAAACAATCTAGAGGACGAGGAGACCTCAGATATGTTTCATCCAGAAGAGATTCGAAACCCGAAATCCTCAGAATGGGTGCCCTCCCAAAGAGTCGCAAGATAGATGACTCAAAGACTGCGTAAGGCGCTGGAGAAGGAGGTGAGGCAAAGGATGAGGGCAGAGTGCCAAAAACCGGACCTTCCAGGCAAAGTAGCAGAAGCGCCAGAGCTGGACCCCAAGATGCTGGCTTTTGTCGCCAAATCTAACAGAGACCCCAGGAAAGGGATCGACCGCTCATGGAGGAGTTGTCAGGAGAAAGTCATGGATCTGGCAGGTCCTCTAGCTAAGATCATGGACTTGGCGGAGCGAGCGAGAGACACCGGAGAAGAAGTGTACCCAGTGGTACTAGCAAACTGGGCACAGAGAGCGGTGTGCTTATTGGGGAACACCAATTGCGCAATATCCTCTGAACGCAGAAGAGGGCTACTGCTTAAAATAGACCCCAAGTTAGTGGATTTGTCCTCATATGAAGTGGGCGAAGCACCATAAGGACTACTGTTCGGTGAGACCTTTGGAAAAGAGATGGGGAGATTCGTAGGGACCTACACCTCCCTGGAAAAGGTGCAAGCCTCCATAACAAAGACCTTCCCGGAAGAGTTATTGGCGGGACCGGTCGGTATAGAGGCCAGACGACTGGTCGCTACCAGACATCTAGGAGGCCTCAATCGAACAGAGCACAATACTTGGAGAATAAGCAGCCAGACACCTTCTTCCCACCCAGAGGTCGCTTCCCCAGAGGAAGGCGAGGCAGAGGCCAGGGAAGAGGACATAACATCCCCACAGGTGAGAGCATCCACATATCCACCAGTAGGGGGGGAGGACAGCGAAATGCTGGGAAAACTGGTGCACACTTTCCAATGATGCTTGGGTACTGTGGACAGCCAAAGGCTTAAATATAGAATTTACTCAGACCCCATCCCAGTACAAAGCCCCCCAGCCAATAGAATCAGCGTGAACAGATAAAGGCTTGCTACATGCAGAACTACAGAGCCTAGCGGAGAAACGAGCAATCGAACCGTGCGCAGCTTCGAAGTTGATAAGCAATATGTTTCTGGTTCACAGAAAAGACAAAGTGAGACCAGTTATAAATTTAAAAGACATGAACAATTGGGTCGTCTACAATCATTTCAAGATGGAAGGTACCCACCAATTAAGAGACACGCTCAGACAAGGTGACTGGCTCGCGAGGATAGATCTGAAAGATGCTTATCTTACGATACCAGTACAAAGAGAATACCGTCCCTTTCTAGCTTTCTACTGGGACTTGCAATTATGGTAATTTGCGATGATGCCATTTGGACTAGCATCAGTGCCCTGGGCGTTTACATAACTGATGAAGCCTCTAGCAGCAGCGATCAGGGAGAAAGGGATACGGACCATTGTCTACCTAGACGATATCCTGCTAATGGCAAGCAGCAAAGACATACTACGCTACCAGACCAGCTGAGTAGCAAATCTCCTGGCCTCTCTAGGTTTCTTAGTGAACCGAGAGAAGTCGGAGATGACACCAGCAAAGAGGATAGAGTTCCTAGGTTTCATCATAGACTCCTGGACAGCTACCTTAGAGTTACTGAACAGGAAGATTCGGGACATAAAAAGAGAAATAAGGAACTGTCTCAGAAGAACAGTCACATCACTGCCAACGATCGCATGAATAGTTGGCCTGTTAGCAGCGTCAATTCAAGCAATATTTACAGGCCCCCTGCATTATCGGGCGCTGCAGCGGCTGAAGATAAGACACCATCAGCAGGGCCCCTAGACCAAGAGTCCTGAACAGAACTGGAGTGGTGGCTGCAGAACATGGAGGCTTGGTACGGCAGAGCCATTTTTGGTGACCGACCCGACATTGTAATATGATCAGATGCCAGCAGAGCAGGCTGGGGAGACAGTTGCGGGGAGCTGCAAACAGGAGGCAGATGGAGCTCCGAGGAACTCAGACTGCACATAAACTGTCTAGAACTATTAGCCGGCCCATTTGCGATCAAAGCTTTCACGAGAGACAGGTGAATTCATGTATCCTACTGAAGATGGACAACATCTCAGCAGTCAGGTACATAAATCACTTGGGTGGAACAAAGTCCGATTATTAGCGGAAATAGCCAAGGACTTTTGGCACTCCTGCCTGGAGTCAGGAACTTCAGTAATAGCAGAATATTTACCGGGCCCTCTGAATGTAGTAGTGGACTGGGATTCCAGACATCTAGCAGACTCCAGTGACTGGATTTTGGACAGAGCAATCTTTCAGCAGATAGAAGAGCTCTGGGGCCCAATTCACACAGATCTGTTTGCGTCCAGACTGAACGCACAGAAGAACAGATTTTTCAGCTGGAGGCTGGACCCAGCGGCAGCAGGGGCAGATGCCTTCCTGCAAGATTGGAGAGAAGAGACGCTATACGCTTTCCCTCCATTCGTAATGGTAAGCAAAGCTTTAATGAAAGTACGCAGAGAAGCAGTGAATCTGATAATGGTAGTTCCGATATGGAAGTCACAAGTATGGTTTCCAGCGCTCATGGAGCTAATATCCGACTATCCGAGAATGTTCCCTCAAAGAGAGAACCTTCTCATGGACCCAGTTGGGTCGTGTCACCCTCTGAGAGTGAAGGGGACACTGCCGCTGATTGCGTGCAGGATAGCAGGAGATGCTGGAATCTCCCAGGAATTTCGGCGCAATCTGTGAGCCTCACCACTGAGTCATGGGCTCTGTCGACTAGGAGGAGCTACGACGTAGCGTGGAACAGATGGTCAAGGTGGTGCAAAAGGAGAAATTTTTATCCCGTTTCTGCCCCTTTAGTAGAGATACTGAATTCCTTAGCAGAGCTCCTACAAGACGGGAAAGTCTACAGAATGATAGGAGTGTATAGATCCGCAATATCAGCAGTCCACATGCTGATAGAAGGAGTCCCAGTAGGGGAGAATGTGGCAGTAATTAGACTTCTAAAAGGGATAAGATTTAGGAAACCACCGCAACCAAGATACGAGTCCTTATGGGAAGTAGCAGTCGTGCTGCAACTATTAGCAGACTGGCCCAGCATTAGATATCTGCCCTTAGACAGACTGTCTGGGAAATTAGCCATGCTGCTATGTATGGTATCATGTAGAAGAGTAGCAGATGTCAGAGCGTTGGAAATAGACAGAATCGTATATGGACCAGACGGAATGACTTTCCATCTGGCCAGGAGAACGAAGACAGATTCTTCCACAATAATATATCCGCATATGCCAGAACACCTGAAGTGGTGCGTGGCCGCATGCATAAAAGAATATGTAAATACGACAGCTGAGCTGAGACTGATGGGAACGTTGCAATTGCTGATAGCGCTGGAAGCCGCATAAAGACATAGCGACAGCCACCATAGCGAGATGGGTTAGAGAGATTATGAGCCTAGCAGGAATAGACATGTCAACATTTAGAGCGCATTCAGTTCGAGGTGCAATGGCATCAAAAGCACTGAGGCAAGGCGCAATTTTGCAAGATATCCTGAAAGCAGCTGATTGGGCAAGTGATACTACGTTTAGAACGTTTATTTTTCGACCAATTAACAGGCTAGCGGAAGCTATGTTAAGAAGCTTAGAACAAGCATAATGCTCGCCTCCGTCTTGACATAGAATGAAGTTTCCCCCTGCTAATAGCGCAGGGAGCTCTGGATTCTATTAAAGACATGGAGACGAGCATTACTTTCCCGCCCTAGATACACGGGAGAGCCAAAGTAATACCAGGAAAATGTACTGCAATTATGTATCCAAATTATTCACATGATTTCCTCCCAGAATAGGGTGTGTATCCACCACCCTAACATGTACTGTTGTTTCCATCATTAGGAGACGAGCAGAAGAACGGCTGAAAACGTGCGAGAAGTGAACGAGGCACGTTGACCAAGATCTCAAGTTAGAATGCGAAGGATCGACTCAGCAGAGCTCTAAAGTTCAGACATTACGTGGAACAAGTTGACAGTTCAGTTGTCGTTTAAGATTGCAGTTAGAATCAGTCAATGAAGAGGAGGGTTACATGAAGAGGAAGAACTAGGTCACATGACCAGGACACTGGAGTACAGGGACCTAAAATTGATGGGATATGAAGTTTTTTTTTTTTAAATGTTATTTCAATGGAAGGATTGAAAAATGTGTATATTTTGTTGAAACTGCTGGAGTGTAATAAATAAGAAGATGAAGCATATTTTTCACCTCCTTGTCTTTAATAGAATCAAGAGCTCCCTGCGCTATTAGCAGGGGGAATATTCATTATTGTCTCGCTCATTCTCTACACATGTTGGACCAATGACTTCTTGCAAATCTGTTTCCATTTCCAATAGCCCCTCTCTTCACGCTTTATAATAGACGGATACGTCAGATCGTTGGATGGTATAGTATCAGGGACTGGCTCCATTATGCAAGGTGGTGTTGGAGGTAAAATACTTAAACACCTCTCCTCATACAGGACTTATCGGAGTGCTCAGACTGCGTGACAGCAGGGTCCATAGGTTGCTGGGTGTCAGACGTTGGATGCTCAGGTGTCGGGGTTGATAAGCCAATCCCAACTATTGATGGTAACTTATCTGCACCACCTAGCTTATTTGGACATCCTTGATTTTTGGAATCATTCAACTCTTTAGCAGTGCCCTCGTTTAGAGAGGCATCAGGTGCATTATGCACCATAATGGCTGCTGAAAATTAGTTTGTGGATTTAATCCCAACTCTGATGCCAATGTGGCGGCTGTAGACTTCTTGATGGAGGGCTCCCTGGTGTGATTTAAAGAAAGCAGGGGGTCACCCATTGTAGTACTTGAACCCTCAAAAGGCCTCAAAATCCTCCGGGCCCATCAAATAGATGACTGTTTAAGCCTGATACTCCCAGTCTCCATTTCTGGGCAGACTTGGCTAGCAAAGGTTTCCCTGCATTTGATTTCAGCTTAACCCCCATCACGTAAGACTGCCCCTCCTCCTAATAAAGCCTTTGCAAGAGAAAAATCAGTAGGAGACTCCTAGAAGGCCACTTTGAGCTGTGTTGGCTAGCACACTGATAACAAAGAATTAAGCAAACAATGTCTAGTTTAGCCGCAAATAGAAAACGGTTCAACATGCAGGTAGTGAGAGACACAAACAATTTCTCTGATACAGAGTTATCGCCTGCTTCCTCCATACCTCTGACTATACTGGCTATGTTAACATGCTAACATGTAAAACATTCTGACATGTATATGGGCTAAGCTACGAAAAGCGTTAAGAGTGAGATGAAGTCAGGCTTCATGCCCACATTCACACCATACAGCCCTGGACTCTAGAAAGCACGACTGGTTATTTTTGCCGTGGCCTGAACCTCACATTTCTGGCAATTTACCTGACACATTTTGGGAGATGCCGCAAAACACCTGACTAGCAGTGTCAGCAGTGTACCTCCACAACAGGCACAATAGGCGAACTAGGCTCCCTCGCTTCTCTCTGAGAGACCCATGGATTCGAGAAAAGGACCCTGCTGCGGGTCCTACATTAGTTCTTACATCGTATCTCATAATCGTAACAGCTGTCAATCCACTCAACAACCACTGGCTTCCAACAGCCTGACAAGGACTGATGTGCATAGGGAATGTTACTAATGGCGCAGGTTGTCAGTAAGGAAGGGGGTCAATCGGTATAGGATGGTGCCTGATAGTTTCATACTGTGCAATATAATGCTGAATTGAAAGATGTGGTTTATGGTGTTGAAGGATGCTTGAGGAGTGTGAGTAGTGCTGTTGGATCTTTTGTCTGAAATGTTATGGAGGTCATCCAGGATGTGAAGTGCAGCCCTCTCAGTGATGTTTCATGGACAAAATCCAGAGTGGAAGGTGTTGAGTAGGTTTATTTTGGGGATGTGTTGCAGCTGATGGGTAGTGCCGAAGCATTCTTTGATTCTGGTGATGTATGGCAGTGAAAGGGAGATCATTTTCATGGAGATTGGGGTCAAGAGATGGCTATTTGAGGAGGGGTGAGATTTTTCCAGTTTTAAGTGCAGGGGAGGTAGTACCATGTAAGGGACAAGAGTCAAGGATGGTGAGCTAGTGGTGTGTGAGGGTGGAGATGTAATTGAACATGTTTTGAGGTGGGCATGTATCATCCAGGAAGTGTCCAGTTTTGTTTTGGTAGTAAGGGTGATGACAGTGCCTGGGTCAATTGGATGGAATGTGTCCCATCTGTTGAAATGTTTGGACGCAGAAGTGAAAGTGTAAGTGCAGAGGGGAGCTTGTGCCTGATGTGTACTTTGGTGTTGAAGTAGTCCACAAGGGTGATACATTCTGCACTGGATGGGGGTGTAGAAGGTGTGGACGGTAGTCTGGAAAGGGATTTGACAATCTTGTGTAGTTTCTGTGTATGATTGGATGCAGATTATTATTATTATTATTATTATTATTATTATTATTATTATTATTATTATTATTATTATTTGGCATGGACTTAGCTTCCAAACACAACAGAGGGTTTTACTACCATACGAGGAAGAACACAGTGAGGGAAGCAGAGAAAAAAGGAGCACAGAGCTAACATAGAAGGTTGGGTAATTAGTAGCATGGGGAAGACAGTAGGGAGCAGATCACTGAGACTCAGGTAGTGCGGGAAGTGCAGGGTGTGTGGACCTAGGTGTTAAGGCGGAGGATGGTTTTGAGCTTGTTCCTGAACTCTAGAAGTGAAGGGGCAAGTCTGATGTTGACGGGGAGAAGGTTCCAGAGTCTTGGAGCATTGACAGAGAAAGCATGTCTTCTCGTTTGTTCCTTCCTGCACTGTCATAATTCAAGTGTGCACTTTTCCTTACTTATGGTGGATCGCAGGCTTGAGGAGATGCAGAGATTATCAGTGAGGTAGCTTGGGGACTTGAAGATGACAGCCTTGTAGGTGATGCTACAAGATTTGAAGATTATACAGGTTTTTAGTGGTAGCCAGTGCAGTTCGATGACCGTCAAGGTGAGGTGGTTGAATCTGCAGAGTTCTTTAATCAGTCTGGTTGCAGCATGCAGGGCACATTTCAGGGTGCCTGTGTAGTAGCTGAAAGAGCTTCCAAAAAGGCATTGCCACCATTCAGGTATTGGAGTTCTTGGAGGTAATGGGTGGCTTTGGCATGGTTCATGGCTGCTTTGCATATTCTTCAGCAGTGTGTGAGTAGTGTTCTGGTTGTGGGGCATGGTTTCTTTTGCCAGGCTCTTTCTAGGGTCTGGTTTCCTGATAGATAGGGAGGAGCAAGCTTTTGAACCATGGTTTTTGATGGTGACTGCAGGCTTTTTATGATTTGAGATGTGCAATGTCTGTTATTGCCTGTGTGATGATGATGTTGTAGTTGTTGAGGAGAGTGGATAAATGAGTGTGTTGGGAGGAGAGGGGTTTGAGTGTTGCTAAGTCTACTGTAATGTCATTTCTTTCTCTGGCTGGTGGTCAAGGATGTTGCATAGCTGTGGCATTTTTTGTGGTTTAGTGAATGTGAATGGGATAGCAAAGAGGTCTGACCATGACACCATTATCATATTTTGCAACTACACACGCTTGTAGCTTGACATTAAAAGGTCCATGGTGTTTGGGGTAGGTGATGAGAATGTAAAGACTCTTCAAAGACGGCAGTTTTCGGGACAAGTGTCTCTTAAGCAGCGTGTTAATGGACCCTGGTTGGTTCATGTAGGTCCCCTGGCCATTGGAGGCTTCCTCAGCACCTGGAAAGAGCCTCTGGTGGTGTTGTGACGAACATGGTGTTCACCTCAATCCAGCTCAAGCCCCTTCTGAGGAGGGCAGCACATTATGCTTTTTATCACCTAGACTTTTGAAAGTACTTAGAGGATTTGCTTTCCATAATACAGGATGGGAGCCATACACATTATCTGTACAAGGTGCCTTATATTTAATTAAGCTTCTAAACATGAAATGAGCTTTGATAAATGAAATAGCTCTGGAGGAGTCAAAAGTATTTCTTGAATGGGACAGGAGTGCTTCAAAACAAATTGGAGAGTCCTGATTCAGGGGCTTAAAATATCACAGTGAAAAATTGCGAAATGCAATGAAAACATTGACAAATTAACAGAAAAAGTCACACACTTCCTTTCTTAATTTTTCCTGTTACGTTCTTTTATTCATAATTAGCTAAGGGGTAACATCACGGAAGAGACAGCTGAAATGTATGATGACTTTATAGTAGTGTGACCATTTCTAACCAGCCTGCAGCTCAGTCCCCCACTGCATCAGCACAAATCAGTCCAAAATCAAGCAGTGTTATGCCAGCAGTGCCCCCCCCCAACTGTGTATTCCCCAAGTGAACCAGGGAGCACTTCCACTACAGACTTTACAACCTCCTCTACCAACACATGTGCACTACAGGGATTCCCTGATTCTCATTCACTTGCTTGGCAAGGGAAATGCAGTAAGACAATGTGGATGGTGAAGGTGATCTCAAAAACACTCTGGATACTCGGGGATCCATGTGGATGGTGAAGGTGATCTCAAAAACACTCTGGATACTCGGGGATCCATGTGGATGGTGAAGATGATCTCAAAAACACTCTGGATTCTCGGGGATCCATGTGGATGGTGATGGTGATCTCATAAACACTCTGGATACTCAGGGATCTTGTGTTTTATCAGAGGGCTTCCAAAATAAGAACCAGACAAGTGTGTGTTATAGTTAAATATGTTTGTGCAGTGCTATAATGAGCAGACTTGAACCAATTATTACATGTAATAATGCCAGTAGATATGGGTCTATTATGAAACCAAGGATAGGCAACCCCTACAACGTGGACCCGTGGAACAGGAGACCAGAAAGTCAAAAAGAGAGGGTGAGTCACACGGTACAGTCTGCTAGATTAATCAAGCGAGATATTTAGCCATCAGATGGGGAAACCAAAAAGGGGATAGGCCAGCTCAAGGATAGTATAAAAACAGCATTTCTTTATTAAACACATATCAAATTGCCTAACAAATAGTGCAAAGTACATAATAAAACAGCATGTAAATTACAACTCATAGTGAAAATACACGAATAAAGTGCATGACAACCAATCACCCCCAATGCAGTTCGGGGTGAGAAAAGCATAAAGAGGGTTTACTGCTGTTCAAAAAGAAGAGAAAAGGGGAAAAGGACTATATCATGGATAAGTCCCTAAATGGATACCATTAATCACCCTAATATATTGATTAATACACAATCCAATATTCAATTCTTGATAGAAATTGGGTAATTCAATAAATTCTAAATAGACATTTTTGACAAAAAGTAGAAATGTAAAAGTGCTACGTGCAATATTACAAATTCTATCCAGCCTAATGATCTGGAATAACACAATTCATAAATAATAAATTAGAAATTGTCAGTCAAGCTTGCAATGCAATGGTAGTTAATAGCCAACCACCGGCACCTAGTGTAATCTCCAGCATTCTTATGTATTAGACTGGTATCACTAAGATAGTAAATAGTAGTTTTGACGACCCCAAAAGTGTCTAAGTCTTCACTCTCTAAAAAGAGCGGGGCAAATTGACAGAAGTCTTCCTCAGGACTAGAGAGAAACGGTTATAAGCTACTGGATCAACAAAGATTATTTTATAAAATAAATGGATGGACATCTTGGTTTTCTTCCATGTGTTCTCCCATATCATGAACCTTCTTCTGTGCATGTAAGTGATCCTTATAGTCCTTCTTTATCCGATTCATCAGTAAACCCATCAAAAAATCAAAAAAGAAGAAGAAAGAAACAAAAAAAGAAAATGTTAAAAACATATTGATAAAAATCCTTGACCTAGCCTAGCAACCCCGCAGTACCCCAATTCAGATTGTCTCATTGTGGTTCTCAAAGGAATCCAAATCACACACCAAATGCTGGAATAGAGTCATCTTGTCAGATCCACAATTGGATGAGGGATGGAAAACTCTACTCCATCCCAATGAAACAAGCCACGGATATTCATCTGAATCAATCTGAGAACACATGTTAGTGGGAGCGGAGAACTTAAATCAATATTTATCTCACTGCAATTCTTATGGCAATTATGTGAAAAGCATGGGCAGAGCAGTTAATCAGCAAAAAAGTACACAATTAAAATCCAAACCTTCATGATTAGAAGGGACCAGCTCCTCCTTGATTCAACAATGCAGAAAGGGAACCACTTTGCTCGAAAACTGCAATGTCACAGTTAGATATTAGTCCCATTCATCTGTACAGGAACTCCTATGTATTCGACCAGCTTATGTTCTGCTGAGTAAGAAGAAAGAAAAGAGCGAGGACACATCAACACAGTGAGTCATGAGCCTACATTTTCAACAGCAAAAGGTTTGTTGACAGATGTTGGCCAAAGCTCACGAGTCCTGCTACTCCAAGAGGACACTCTACTTGATAACTCACTAGCACTTATAATTGATTATAGTCATAGGACGTTATGCGTGGTGTTCGTAACACCAACTGCGGAAAGAAAACAGGTTACCTAAACTGAGCCATGTTGTATCATAACGCCTCTACAAGTAACTGGCAGAAACACATTAAAGTGGGTGTAATCCAAATAACAAGGAAACATCCTGTGGGATGTATTTACCCATGCATCCGAGCCCTACCTCAAAACTGTGCAGTACTGACATGAAAACATCATGATGGCCAGAGCTTCCCAGAAAATGCACAGGGAAATGCAGGAAGAATAGGCTGCCACCCATTTTTGCCGATGTTATGGGCACAGAAGGACACTGCCTAAAACCACCATTGGACTACCCGCACAGTAGTCTGAAACCATTGGGAATGGCAATGCTGATTGCCAAATGCAACCTAGAATTGTGGGGAATTCATTTCTTAAATCCCAAAAATGGGTGCATTACCAGTACTCACCACTATCCAAAAGCCGGCGTTTTAAAACCACTCTGTTTCCCTGAAGGCAAGTCAAAATGCCTATTTTCAAACATTGCAATATGTGCAAAATATTTACTGAACACCAGCAGACATTTGGCAGAATGGAGTTTTGTGTGCCTACAAAATCTGGGAAATGAAGATCATAAGACAAGGTTTATAACAAGACTGGCTGCGCTGTGGATTTCAGCAGTTTAAGTTGCACTGGATTGAAAGACACTAAAAAAAAAATCTAAATGTTTAAATTGACTGAGTGACCTACTTTTGAGTGTCACATAGGTTGCAATTGTTTAAATGTCATAGTTTTGCACTTAGAATCAGCTTTCTAGCTGCATCTGTGAAAATGTTGAGTTTTATTTGAAGGCAGAAACTGGGGAACAAAAAGTGACATTTTATCGGAAACCTGGCTTAAGGAACTGAATTCTGCCTGGCAACTACCCCCATCAGGAGTGAAATTTGAGTCACAGCTGTGTTCCCAGGCCAACCTTCCTTTTGCTGCCCACACTAAGGATATGCCATCTATCTGATAATTGAATTACCTGTGCTCTGCAGGAGAGTGAACAAAGCCCTCTTCACTCAGGCAAAGGTTTTTATTACCGCAGTCGTAAAATGTAGCTTCCTCTTGGCAGGAGCTGGGAGGGGCACTGCCTGTGAGAGCAAGCTGGCTTGGCAGAAACTGGAAAGACTGGTTTCTATACCATGTGACCTGGGAAACCACACCCCTTTGGAGCCAGAACATAACTTTAAAAAGATGAATAACTCATAGAGCGGACATGTGAAAATTTTATAAATGATACCATAATTCTTGTGATTTTTCTGCCCACAGTTTAAGAGGTTTTTCGACCCGGTGGCGTGTTCAGGGGGGTTTTAGCGGAAAAGTGGATATTACTCTAAATGTATGCATGTTAAAAATCTGAAACTTCATCAGTTAATGTCCGTACTCCCTGCGCACATGTATGTAAAGTTGGGTCAATGTCAGAAATTGCAAAATCAGTTAAAAAGTGAAATATGTGCCATTTCTGAATGCAAGCTCCCAGGAAGAGCAGAGTTTGAACAGGGGATACCTCCTGTAATGCATGATGGGTGCATATGATTTTAAAACAATATGTACCTCTGCAAATATGTATTTGTTTCAAATCTAGATTTGTGTGTAAGTTGACAGGAGGAGTGGACTTTCTGCAGGCTGTAAAATGACATCACTCTGACTCACAGTTCATTCCCCAATCAAATGATAAATGGAAGTTTGACCAATTAGAAGCTGAGAGAGAGGTAGGGTCAGTGATGCTAGAACACACCCACATTCTAAACACATAAAAGCAGACAGACAGGACAGATAGGGACTTTTGAATTTCATCTGCAGCGGGACGCTCTGCCGGAAAAATCCATACTTTACCTCCATCAAACCTCCAGAGAGCCAAACTAGAGACTTCAATCTATCCAGAACTAGAGACCAGACCAGAGGGAGAAAGCAGTGCTGTACCCAGAGAGAAAGCAGTGCTGTGCCCAGAGAGAGACCCGAGCCCAGTCCAAAACCCTGACCAGATCCATGGCGAGGCCCATTTAATTCAAGAATATAGTGTGAGTACCTAGAAACTGTGCAGAACCAATCTCCTAGTTAAAATCATATAATTCAATCTATTTAACCTAAGTAGAACTGCCTCCTAGCTGTCACCTGTCATTTTAGCTGCCAAATCTGCCACTTGTCATTTTGAACTTTAAAATTTGTAAAACCAAAAACGACCTTTATTTAATCGCTCATATCTCCGCGACCGTTTGTGCTAGAGACTTGCAGTAACTTTCATTTGGAAGATGAGATCGTCCTTGTGGTCCCTCTGTAATAGCGCTCGGCGCATCCGCGAATTTTACCGCGATTTGCAAATTTCTTCACCTGTAAAAACTGCTGCTGCTTGCCTTCCATTTGCCAGAAATTCGTTTAACCTGCTAACTATCCCTGCCTCATTGCTAGTGTGAGCCTGGACTAATATTAACTAGATACCACTCACCCTGAACCTCTGAAAAGGGAATTAAAAGCATTTTAGCATATTTTTTAATTCATTGCCAGCACATATCAAAGCAATTTGGGCCTGTGTTTTCAAATTTCTGTAGTGTAAGCTTGCTGGGGTGAACTGATTTACATTGATTGCATTTCTGAGAACTGTGTGTTTTCCTTCCATTTCCTTGCCTTGCATCAAGGGGGGGAGGGGATTGCCAGAGAAAAATGATTACATTGTTTGGTTGAAATCATATTGAGTATTTTCTGTACTGCATTCATTGAATATTGCATCCACCTGAGCTTACATAAAGCATTCTGTACCACCTTCTTCTTTTGTTCCTATTCACCTGTGGGCTATCTTATCCATTTCATCTCAACTCATTAGTGATTATAAAGAAGCGTGCTAGTGCCAGATTCTCCGTTGTTAATATTTATCATATCAGATTAAGTGTGATATTCAATTATTAATTTATTATAAAGCGTGATATATATATCTATTTTAAATTATCAAATAAACCTTTTAAACATGCAAAACAGAACTACTTCTTGGCTCAGTGGGGTCAGGGGGATTCCAAGAGAGGGGTGTTATACAGGGGTAGTCATCCAGAACGCATGAACTGGACCTAAAGATATATCAATAAGGGTTTTCATTCAGTATTCTAGACTAGGCGTTAACTTAGCTGTAGTGCTGAATTGAATCCTCTTACAAATTGGGGGCTCGAGCCGAGACGTTGGGTTAGATTTACCACTTGTGCAGCTTAATACAGTGTGCTAACTGACGGGATACATACATCCGGTCGGATCACCACGCTGCATTACGCTGTGAAGCATTCCTCAAAAGGGACACTCCAAGAAAAGTTCTGTTCTGCAAAAATAAAATACAAACTTCTGTAAGTCAGGACAGAGACCAATCTCTAGAATGACGACCTTAGTAGACATGAAAATAGCCAGAGAGCACCTCTTGCATAAGCTATTTGTGAGAGGTGAATGGACCCAACAGGGCCAGGATGTGTGGTTGCAGGCCATCACACAACAGGTCACTGAAACAGGGTCAGATATATATAGAGATCAGGGTCCCTTACATGTGGCCCTGAGTGAACTATATATGGCTCCTAAAGCCAAAGAGGAACACAATAAGATTGCCAGGATAGCAGCATACCTGTACCTATATATGGGAGACATGCAGGATAGATGTGCTGAAAGCCAAAATCTGGCAAATAGGCAACAGATGGCATTACAGAAGGCCCAATCTGATCTGGACTCTTCTGAGCAGAGGCTGCAGAGGAGCCAGGAGGCAGAAAATGACAGTAGGCAATATATCATTAAAATAAAAGAGGATATGGGCATCCTACAACAGGAAAAGACAGACCAGGATACCCGATTTCTGGCCCTGCAGAAGGAGCACCAAGACAGTTTGGACTCCTTACTGCAGAACCAGAAAAAGCTGGAGCAACAGATCAATTTCAACAGGGCATGCACAGAGCAGGTAGCCACCCTGCAAATCCAACTAGACAGAGAGAAAGAGGAGAGCAATAAACTGATTCTGAAAGACCTGGATACCCAGGCAGAGTTTGATGAGGAGCGCCAAAAAGCTGGTGCCCTTCAACGGCAAAGGGACGACCTGGCGGCACAAATGCAGGCTCTTAGTCAGGAAAGAGACGCCATAGGCCAGGAAGTCTGCCACTTAAAAAAGGAAATTGAAGAAAATCACCTGGCCCTCCAGGGGCTGGGTGATCTCCAAAAAGAAAACCAGAACTTGGTAGAGCACACCAGAAGGGTGGAAGATGCTCTAGCAAGAAAGGAGCAGGCCAATAGGGACATTGCCCAGGAGGTAAACCTCCTGCAGCAAAGACTGGCCCAGTTCTCCAGGACCAACCAGGAAGCACAGAGGGAGAATGAGGCCCTCTGTCAACACAATGATAGGCTCCAACAACAGGTAGCGATGCAGGAGAGACTGATAGAGTCGAGTAAGGCCTTAACAGAGGAACTGAAAGCACAAATGCAGGCTCTTGCATTGCAACAGGGAGCAGGGGCGGATAGAGATGAGGTCCGCTGGGAAAGAGAGACTCCTGACCATAACCGCAGGAGCACTAACACCAGGGGCCTTCATCTCCCCCAGTCCCTGGACTCTACCACCCCCATGTCCCCTGGCGCACATGAGCACAGGGCCACAGGGATGGCAGATTACTTTCCAGCTAAAAGTATGGGGCTCATAGGCCAGTACCACTCAGGAATGGAGGGGTGGGCATCCGGGTATGGGCACCCAAGTACAGTACAGTTCAGTGGGGAACCCCAGAAGAGTAGGCCCATTAAGGGCATCCTGAAAACCTCTGCCCAGTTAGGTCAGTGGAGGGGGTACCCATCAAATCCTGGCAGCAAGGAGGAATCTGAAGACTCCTCTGAACTGCGCAGGACACAGGAGACCAGGTCCCCACATTCTGCCAGCCATTCCCAGGCTCGCAGAATCCGGGAAAACCTGGAAGATCAGATGGGAACCTCTGGGAGCAGTGCCTCTGAGTCCGAGGATGAATGGACAAGGGTTACCCGAACCAAAAAGGCCAATAAGGCAAAAAGGGCCTTGCTTAAGGACCCCTTAAAGCAGATTAAGGCGATCAGGAGCGTCATTACGCCTTACCATAAGAACGCTAAGTATTCTGTTTGGGAGCACTTAGAGTTGTTTGAACAAATGATGGAGACTTTCCATTTGAAGGACAGCCAAAGCTGTATTCAATATGTAAAGTGGACCTTTTCCCCGGAATACTCCAGTTTCTTTGCGGGGCTGGAGGACCAAAATCATTTAAGATGGTCCACCTATAAGGCGGCCATCCTGAAACATTTTTCTGTTCACAGAAATCCTCAAGAGGCTCGCAAGGCAGCCTACAATTTGCAATGTGGGGAGGATCAGGCCCCACAAGAATTTGTGCAGGAGTTAAAGCGTGCTTTTGCACAGACCACAAGAAGGGTGCGCACAGATAGTAGAGAGTTCATAAATACGTTTTTCCATGCCTTGCCCAAATACATCATGACCCAGCTCGTGAGGGATTTTCACGAGAAAAGATCCTTAGATTGGGTCATTGAACAGGCTACCCGGATTTATGAGGTGCAGAAACCGATAGATAGCAAAAGTAATGCCCAGAAAAACCCCAAAGCCAACAGCACCCCTGCTGCTGCCAAGGTGGCAGAGGTAAAGGTCACCCCCGTTTTGGATTTGGAGATGGGGGGGCCTAAAAACCTACCTGCACCTAATAATGCTAGGCCCAGGAGGTCCTCGGGTCAGTCACAGACAGGGAGCCAGGGAGGCAGCCCCACAAATGGGGTCCCTCGCTCTCCTGACTATGTAAGTCCTCGCTACAAAGGTAACAGACCCATCCTGGGTTATGTGTGGACTCCTCCAGCCCAAGGGGGGGGATCCAGCCAAGCACCTAACCCAGGGAACTTCCCTCCAAACTTCCCACAGGAGGGCAGAAATTTACCAAACCCTGGGCAGAACTTTTTCCCCAGATATCCACCCGACAGCCCCAAAACCATCCATCCTTCTTTCCCCAATTCCCTGAGCCCAGACCACTGAATCCGGGAGAGGGGAGGCCAACGGTGGAGGGGTACCCAAATCTTCCCAACCCGGGGTATTACCAGAGGAGGGACAGCTACCCTTCCCAGGATCAGCCCAGGGGAGAAAACAGGGCCCCGTATCAGCCTGAGCGGGTTTCCCAGTTAGAGCGCCAGGTTCAAAACATGGCGCGGGATCTGGGCCACATACTGAGGGCTCAGCAGAACCCTCAGATGGGCGTGTCGGCGCAGAACGCACCCAACTCTGGACCTGGTGCTCCAGAACAATGACGGGGGCAGCACCCCGATAACACACCGGTTCCCAGGGAGGTGGCACAAAGGGAAGGGGGGGTGTAAAGCCTTGGAGGAAGCTTCCTTCCTCACTTGTAAACAGCCCCTGGAAACCCAGGAACCGGAAACAAAATCTCTTGCCCCTGAAAGTCTGCCCCCTAAGGAGCAGAGGGGGGGTGGGAGAAACAAAAGACCCAAACAGACTCAGTTTGAGGAGGAGGTACAGATCTTCCAATTTGAGGGAGAGGGATCCTCAGAGGATCCTGAGAAAAGGATCTTCTCCTTCAGAGAGGGGGGAACTCCTCCCAAAGAAAAATGGGTCCCTAGGAATGCAAATCCAGACTGGGGAGATGTGGAGACTGAGCTACCGCCGCCCACCATCTCATCCCAGAACCAACAGCAAGAAAATCCCCTGGTTCAAACCCATCCTGGTGACTGCCTCCAAAAAGGGGGGGGCGGCCCAGAACCGGAGCCAGGGGAACCCACAATGGCTCTGATCTCCAGTTGCCAAATTTTTCTTTCAGATTCCCAAGACTCTCCACAAAATTCTGCCCAAATCTCTTCGCTAGCAATGTCCAAAACCAGAAAGTTAGCCCACCAGTTGTCCAAAAATGTACATTACCTGTGCCCCCTTGAGGAGAAGGAGGGAAGATATTATGCCCCGGTACAAGTACAGGGGCAGGGTACAATCTCGGCACTGGTGGACACTGGATCTCAAGCTACCCTTCTGTCCAGAAGGGCCTTTGACGAACTGAATGCAGGAAGGGGAGAGAATTACCAAATTCCTCTCACCTCTCTTCCGGGACAACTACAGAACTTTGACGGGAAGGAAATTCCTGTTGAGGGGACTGCAGACTTGGACATTAAAATTGGGCGACATAAGTTGAAACACCCAGTCATAGTTGTGACCCCGGAGGGCACCCCTTGTTTACTAGGGAATGACCTCCTGAGAAGGTTGTCACCCCTAATAGATTGTGTAAACAAGGTCCTCTGGACCCAGACTAGCCGACCAATAAAATTAAAACAGAGTGTCAACCATGTTAGTTTAAACGGCACCTGCCACATGGTTGAACAAAAATCTGACCAAGTAGAATTTCACTTCCAGAACAACCAGATTCCAGACGTGACAGTAATAGCAGTAGGACAACAGACTAGTGATGGGGGGTCCTCTCTATTTCTGAAAATCAACCTTCCTTCCAGTTTAAAGTGGTATTCCACGCTGGAAGGAAACACTCTGAAATTCTATACCAATCCACAATCTGAAACTCCCACTCCTATAGTCCAGAAAGATGTGAAATCAGCTCAGAGCCTGGCTGAGATTCAGCAAATTGGAGAGCAGTTGTTCATCCCTGTTCAGTTAAATGATGGGAAGGACTCTGTTCTCGCTCGAGTGTGTGTGAACAACGGTAAGAGCTTCATCAGCGAAGCCATGTTCCGCCAACTCCCAAAAGATCCAGCCATTCCCACCTTCAAACTGATAGACAAATGGGAAATGTACCTGGAAGCACCTAATTCCAAACATCTCCTGCCAAGCAGGTGTATGCTCAAAATCTCCATTGGCAACAAGAGCATAGTCCACAATTGTTGGGTCGTGCGAGACGTCCCTGCCGCCTTTTACTTAGGCAGTGACATTCTCAATCGCTTTGCCATTAGTTTGGACCTAATAAACTTCAAAGCTTGGTCCCGATTAGCGGATAATCCCATGGGCTTTGATGATCCAGAAAAAGCATTTAGGTCAGCTCAATTGCTACCTTATGCAGTTGAAATTCAGGTTAAAGAGGAAGTCACCATCCCAGAAAGGACCCGACAATTCTCCCTGGAAGTGAAAGTTAAAAGGGGACAAGAGTTGAAAAACCCTGATGCTTACACACATCTAAATGCTTCTCTCCAACAGCAAGGGTTGGGGGTAAACCCAACTCCATTAGTCAACATAGAACATGACACCATTCCAATAGAGGTGGATAACAGCGACTTAAAGAGTATTACTCTAGCCGCAGGCACCATTATTGGAATGGCGGTTGATGACCGACATTTTTCCATTGATTTAGGTAATGAACTGTTAGGACCAATCCCCAAGGACTGTGTTGACAGTGACAGTGAGGACAATACAACACCAGACAGGATTTATACCCGGCATGGGGGGAACTTCCTGGTGTACACTTCCTGCCCGTATGGTAAGGAAGATGTGACGTGTGACTTCAGGAGGGATGAGGTGATTTTCCAGGTTCATGAAGGCTGCCTTGCCCACCTGAAGCCTCCGGTCCAAATCAGCACTCTGACCAGGGACTTCTCCACCCAGCTGGAGGAGGCCGCGGAGATAGCCAAACCAGAAGTCTTTCCAGGCTTCAGGCAGATGGTGGAAGAGAGTCAATCTAGCTGATGCCTGTGTGACTCTGGAACAAAAGCAAAAGTTGAAACAAGTTTTCTTGGATTTCCAAGATCTCTTTGCGGTAGACTCATATGACTGTGGTCGCACTGACATCCACACAACAACAATCCCCACGGACCCTGGCATGACTCCTGTGTTTGTGAAGCAATATCGCTTGCCTCTCGCATCAATGGAGTCCCTTACTGAAATAATTAAGAACCTTGAGTCCCGGGGAATAATTCGTCCAGTCCACAGCACCTTCAATAATCCGGTGCTGGGAATATTGAAGCCAAACGGCCAGTGGAGACTCTGCGCCGACCTCAGGGAGCTCAACAAACGGGTCCATACTTCCCGATGGCCTCTGCCCTACATTGACCAAGGGCTGGCCCAGATCCAGGGGTCACAGGTATTCACAGCAATAGACCTGACCAATGGATACTGGACTGTGCCTGTCAGTAGGGAGGACCAATACAAACTGGCTTTTACCTTTGGGGGCCAGCAATACACATGGACCCGGACTCCCTTCGGATACCTTAACTCCGGCAATGAGTTCAATATTTTCCTACATAAGGCCATGCCCGACCTGGGCGCGAGGGGTAACCTGGCTTATGTAGATGATGTCCTCATTAAAAGTTCATCTGTGGAGGAACACATAGCGGAGATCCGTTATGTTATGACGCAGTTGAGGGCCGCCGGAGCAAAACTTTCCTTTCAGAAAGCACAGTGGTGTAGAACCCGTGTTAATTTCTTGGGGCATGAGATTACTCCTCAGGGCCTCTGTCCCCAGGAAAAGAAAGTGGAAGCACTTCAGAAACTGAAAGACCCCACAACTTTGCGGGAACTAAGGAGCCTCCTTGGACTGACTAATTACAGCAGAAAGTTCATTGAGGGCTACGCAGAGATCACTAGACCCCTGATTCATCTCCTGAAGGGGGGGGGTCAAGTGGGAATGGGGTCCAGAACAAGCCGAGGCGGTAAAACAACTCAAAAGAAGCCTCTCACAAGCGCCTTGCCTAGCTTACCCTGTCAGAAACAAGGAGTTCTTCCTGGAGACAGGGTTCTCTAATACGTGCTTGACGGCCGTATTATACCAAAAGCATGACAAGGTCAATAAAGTAATCTCCTATGCGAGCAAAACTTTATCCTCTGTGGAGGAAAAATTCAACGATTGTGAGAAGGCACTCCTGGCAACGGTGTGGGCATTGAAGAATTACCGCCCGTTTATCCAGGGGGAACACATCATAGTGGAGACTCCACACCAGCCTCTGCAATATCTCCAAAGTGACCGAATCCGGGCCGGAAATGTGAGTAATTCCCGAATTACTTCCTGGATTCTGTCAATGCAAGGCTTTCCTGTGGAGGTCAGATATGGCCAAAACAAGAAGAGTCCACTCGCGCAAGGTCTGGCTGACTTGCATGATTGTGCCAGAGAAAACTGTCTCGAGGACGAAAGTCTAAAAATAAAGGACAACACGGAGGCATATCTTAATTCCCCACACAAAGTCTTTGAAGAGGACAAGTGTGAGGGAATGCCCACTGTCTATGTGGATGGATGCTCTTACCATGTTGACAACAACGGGGCGAAAGAACTGGTGGCTGGAGTAGGGAATGCATGGGTGAATGAGTCCCCAGAACCCTCCGCTGGATACAAAATTGGTCCCCGAAGTAGTCAGGTGGCAGAATTGATGGCTGTGCATCAGGCCATCCTCACTGCTGTCCAGCATCAACTCCACGAACTGGTCATAATCACAGATTCGGATTATGTACGGAACGGGTTCGTGGAGCACCTGGTTAATTGGAAAACCAGAGGCATGTTATGTGCTAACAACAAACCCTTGAAACATGGGAAGTTGATCCAAAACATTGATGATCTGGTCACCTCGAATGAGATGACCATCTATTGGAAAAAGATCAAGGGTCATTCCAAAGTAGAGGGACCAGACAAAACTGGAAATGACTTAGCTGATCAGCTGGCCAAAACCGGGGCCATCCAAGGGGATCTAATTGAGATTGAGTCCCTGTTGGGGGAAATCCAGGTCACTGCTATCACTAGGTCCCAGACAAATGCTCACAACGACCTTTCAATTGCACAATGGAGCAAGGAGACCCCTGATGCTGATTTGATTACCGCTCAGAAGGGGGATCCAATTATTGGTAAATTTTACCAGCACCTTGAGGACCCTGAGAACTTTCCCCTGACGGATACCGATTACATTGGGAAAGAGGACCTAAGAGTGTTGATGAAATGTCCAAAAATGTTCCGAATCCAAGACGGTTTGCTGGTAAGGAAATCCAAAGCTGGCCACGATCAGTGGGTGGTTCCTACCTCATTCCGAAGCCTGATGTTAAGTCACGCCCATGATGCGGCCACTGCCGGTCACAGGGGGTTTCACACAACATTGGAAATCTTAAGAGAGGTTGCATACTGGCCACACATGGGGCAGGACCTCGACCAATACTTGAAGGGGTGTCTTGTGTGTGCACAATTTCAGCCATCATCCCTCACGCACCGGGCACCTTTACAAAAGAGGGGAATGACACTCCCATGGTCAGATTTACAAATCGACTTTGTGGGCCCTGTGATTCGCTCGGCTAGGGGGAATAAGTACATGTTGACTGTGACATGCTTGTTTACCAAGTGGGTGGAATGTCTCCCAGCCCCAAACTGCAAGGCAGAAACGGCAGCTGCCTTGATGATTAACCACATCTTTTCCCGTTTTGGTCTACCTCAAAGGATTGAGTCAGACAGAGGTAGCCACTTCACCAGTGAAGTAATGACAAAGATGTGGGAGATACTGGGGGTCAAGAGAAAGCTGCATATTGCTTATAGACCAGCTTCTTCTGGGGCAGTAGAGAGATATAACCGGACAATTGTGAGCATATTAAAGAAGTTTGTGGCAGATTCTGGGCCAAGTTGGGATATCCGATTACCTCTGGTCCTAATGGCTATCAGATCTACCCCTTCATCTGCAACCAAAATGTCACCATTTGAGTTGATGACTGGGCGCAAGATGGTGCTTCCTCAGCATTTGCTCTACAGGACCCAAGAGCAGACACTGATAAATGCCTCCACTACTCATGAGTATGTAGAGAATTTAAGGAAACACCTCCAACATGCTTTTGCTTATGCTCAGCGGAATCTAGAAAGATCAGCTGATAGCATGAAGACCCACTATGACCTGAAAACTTCCAGGAAGGAATATCAGGTGGGGGACCGGGTCTATCTATACAACTTCCAAAGGAACCAGGCCAAGCAGCGCAAATTTTTGCCTACATGGAAAGGACCCTTTGAGATCATCGACAAGATCTCCCCGGTGGCCTACAAAATCCACATCCCCAAAGGTCCTTTGGCAGCGGGGGAAGACAAGTGGGTACACATAAACCAGTTGAAGTGTTGCCATCCCAGGCACACTCTGCAACAACTGGAGGAATCCTCTGGAATCCTAGCGGGTACTGTATCAGACTAATTCAGTTCCAATCATAAAACGTACCACATCTAGTCTCTAACATACTGTGATTTGTATGAAACTGTCTCTTAGTCATACTGTTTTTCAAAATAAGAATGTAATGTTTCGTGATGATGAAATGCATATGCTGCCCCACTATCTCAACGGTGGTGGAAAAACGTCTATGAATAGGTATTGCCGCTCTTCCTTTGTCGTCCTAGGAGAAAGAAAACCTTGAGACGGGCCAAGGAGGACGATCCGGAGACCGGGAGCTGAGACGCAACGGGCTCGGGGTACCACCCAATCTTCCCATCAGGACCGGCGAGGAGAACCGATCGATCAGTACCGGATGGAGAAGAAGATGCTGAATTGTGCCATCTATTGGAAGAAGATGAGGAAACATCCCAGATCTTGCGAGTCCCATCAGTGAAACCGAATGGCCATCGCAAGAGGGGGGCTTGTGGGATGTATTTACCCATGCATCCGAGCCCTACCTCAAAACTGTGCAGTACTGACATGAAAACATCATGATGGCCAGAGCTTCCCAGAAAATGCACAGGGAAATGCAGGAAGAATAGGCTGCCACCCATTTTTGCCGATGTTATGGGCACAGAAGGACACTGCCTAAAACCACCATTGGACTACCCGCACAGTAGTCTGAAACCATTGGGAATGGCAATGCTGATTGCCAAATGCAACCTAGAATTGTGGGGAATTCATTTCTTAAATCCCAAAAATGGGCGCAGTACCAGTACTCACCACTATCCAAAAGCCGGCGTTTTAAAACCACTCTGTTTCCCTGAAGGCAAGTCAAAATGCCTATTTTCAAACATTGCAATATGTGCAAAATATTTACTGAACACCAGCAGACATTTGGCAGAATGGAGTTTTGTGTGCCTACAAAATCTGGGAAATGAAGATCATAAGACAAGGTTTATAACAAGACTGGCTGCGCTGTGGATTTCAGCAGTTTAAGTTGCACTGGATTGAAAGACACTAAAAAAAAAATCTAAATGTTTAAATTGACTGAGTGACCTACTTTTGAGTGTCACATAGGTTGCAATTGTTTAAATGTCATAGTTTTGCACTTAGAATCAGCTTTCTAGCTGCATCTGTGAAAATGTTGAGTTTTATTTGAAGGCAGAAACTGGGGAACAAAAAGTGACATTTTATCGGAAACCTGGCTTAAGGAACTGAATTCTGCCTGGCAACTACCCCCATCAGGAGTGAAATTTGAGTCACAGCTGTGTTCCCAGGCCAACCTTCCTTTTGCTGCCCACACTAAGGATATGCCATCTATCTGATAATTGAATTACCTGTGCTCTGCAGGAGAGTGAACAAAGCCCTCTTCACTCAGGCAAAGGTTTTTATTACCGCAGTCGTAAAATGTAGCTTCCTCTTGGCAGGAGCTGGGAGGGGCACTGCCTGTGAGAGCAAGCTGGCTTGGCAGAAACTGGAAAGACTGGTTTCTATACCATGTGACCTGGGAAACCACACCCCTTTGGAGCCAGAACATAACTTTAAAAAGATGAATAACTCATCGAGCGGACATGTGAAAATTTTATAAATGATACCATAATTCTTCTGATTTTTCTGCCCACAGTTTAAGAGGTTTTTCGACCCGGTGGCTTGTTCAGTAGGGTTTTAGCGGAAAAGTGGATATTACTCTAAATGTATGCATGTTAAAAATCTGAAACTTCATCAGTTAATGTCCGTACTCCCTGCGCACATGTATGTAAAGTTGGGTCAATGTCAGAAATTGCAAAATCAGTTAAAAAGTGAAATATGTGCCATTTCTGAATGCAAGCTCCCAGGAAGAGCAGAGTTTGAACAGGGGATACCTCCTGTAATGCATGATGGGTGCATATGATTTTAAAACAATATGTACCTCTGCAAATATGTATTTGTTTCAAATCTAGATTTGTGTGTAAGTTGACAGGAGGAGTGGACTTTCTGCAGGCTGTAAAATGACATCACTCTGACTCACAGTTCATTCCCCAATCAAATGATAAATGGAAGTTTGACCAATTAGAAGCTGAGAGAGAGGTAGGGTCAGTGATGCTAGAACACACCCACATTCTAAACACATAAAAGCAGACAGACAGGACAGATAGGGACTTTTGAATTTCATCTGCAGCGGGACGCTCTGCCGGAAAAATCCATACTTTACCTCCATCAAACCTCCAGAGAGCCAAACTAGAGACTTCAATCTATCCAGAACTAGAGACCAGACCAGAGGGAGAAAGCAGTGCTGTACCCAGAGAGAAAGCAGTGCTGTGCCCAGAGAGAGACCCGAGCCCAGTCCAAAACCCTGACCAGATCCATGGCGAGGCCCATTTAATTCAAGAATATAGTGTGAGTACCTAGAAAACTGTGCAGAACCAATCTCCTAGTTAAAATCATATAATTCAATCTATTTAACCTAAGTAGAACTGCCTCCTAGCTGTCACCTGTCATTTTAGCTGCCAAATCTGCCACTTGTCATTTTGAACTTTAAAATTTGCAAAACCAAAAACGACCTTTATTTAATCGCTCATATCTCCGCGACCGTTTGTGCTAGAGACTTGCAGTAACTTTCATTTGGAAGATGAGATCCTAGGCTTTCCTAGGACCCCAAAACGATAGAGATAGTCCTTGTGGTCCCTCTGTAATAGCGCTCGGCGCATCCGCGAATTTTACCGCGATTTGCAAATTTCTTCACCTGTAAAAACTGCTGCTGCTTGCCTTCCATTTGCCAGAAATTCGTTTAACCTGCTAACTATCCCTGCCTCATTGCTAGTGTGAGCCTGGACTAATATTAACTAGATACCACTCACCCTGAACCTCTGAAAAGGGAATTAAAAGCATTTTAGCATTATTTTTAATTCATTGCCAGCACATATCAAAGCAATTTGGGCCTGTGTTTTCAAATTTCTGTAGTGTAAGCTTGCTGGGGTGAACTGATTTACATTGATTGCATTTCTGAGAACTGTGTGTTTTCCTTCCATTTCCTTGCCTTGCATCAAGGGGGGGAGGGGATTGCCAGAGAAAAATGATTACATTGTTTGGTTGAAATCATATTGAGTATTTTCTGTACTGCATTCATTGAATATTGCATCCACCTGAGCTTACATAAAGCATTCTGTACCACCTTCTTCTTTTGTTCCTATTCACCTGTGGGCTATCTTATCCATTTCATCTCAACTCATTAGTGATTATAAAGAAGCGTGCTAGTGCCAGATTCTCCGTTGTTAATATTTATCATATCAGATTAAGTGTGATATTCAATTATTAATTTATTATAAAGCGTGATATATATATCTATTTTAAATTATCAAATAAACCTTTTAAACTTGCAAAACAGAACTACTTCTTGGCTCAGTGGGGTCAGGGGGATTCCAAGAGAGGGGTGTTATACAGGGGTAGTCATCCAGAACGCATGAACTGGACCTAAAGATATATCAATAAGGGTTTTCATTCAGTATTCTAGACTAGGCGTTAACTTAGTTGTAGTGCTGAATTGAATCCTCTTACAATCCCTACCCAGCAGAAGCATACCAGGCCATATCTCCCTAACGTCAGGGGTATAGTGTGGCAAAATTCACAAGATGGTCTCAAATATTCAAGCGGCCATATAACGAAAACAAAAAAATATAAAAAAATACATAGTTTCTGTTTTAAATGGCCTCAAAGTCCTTCGTCGTAAATTCATGTTACGTAATTTAACAGGGTAAGTCCCTGGCATATTATGAGTGTTACAATATGTATATCCATTCCCAAATAACGTGTATACTGTCTGTGCACCGGCACAAGGAAACCGGTGAGGAATGCCCCAGTAGCCATACCTTAATAAAGAAAGAAAGCGCCTGCATGAGGAAGAGCCCCAGATGGCTACTTGCCAGTGTAGGAGTAGACGGACCGCTGATGTCGTGTGCGTCTCAAAGCAGCAGAGAAACAACGCGATCCCCGCGTTCGTCGGAGCAACCAGATGACCGAGCCCCTCCTGACGTGTGCTCCGGAAATAAAGTATCCAGTGGATCATGAGATCAAGAGGCAAAGTCATGTGACAAAGTGCCGTGGGAGTCTAGTTAAAGGGGAAGGCACTCACTACACTCTCTCACTTGTTAGGGGCAGAGAAGCCCACGTATATGAATATGAAAAAACCTCTGTTCTACCAACTCATTGCAATTCTCAAATAGCTCTAAGCGAGTATCTGTGTATATACATAACAGGTAAAGTCCAACTAAATTGAGCCCACAAAAAATGAATAAAATGAAACATTATAAATGAATAAATGAGATTGTGTATGGAAAAATTGGACACTGATCGTGGTGTAATAGCTGATACATTAGATTAATGTACAGCTATCTATCACCATCTCATATGCCTAGCTGCGCAATTCCAGAATAGGAGAAAAGCAAGTAAAAAGGAAATGACGCTCCCCTAATGTAGTTGGTAGCAGAAACACTGTCAAGAAAGGGGGCATCAACCTGCATTCCGGGAAGACAATGAAGCCACTCTTCCTGATGATTCAGGCCTTTATGGTAGCTATCAGTCTGGTACATCCACCATTGTTCCCGTTGGGAAAGCCTAGCTGAGGTATTGAGCCGGTCAGTCCCTGTGACACATTCTAAGGCCCACTATTTAAAGTGATCACAATTATGGCCATGTTCCATAAAATGGGCCACTAAGGGAGCACTACTGGTTCTAGTGCGAATTCTAGATTTGTGTTCAGAGATCCTAGTTTTAATGGTTCTTGCTGTTTTGCCTATATAAGATTTCTCACAGGGACAGATAATAACATAAATCACATTGGTAGAATTGCATGTTGTATGTTGCTTGAGGGACCACACTCTCCCATTGATGGTAACAGTAGAGCAGGCTGTGGTGAAATTCCAGGCACTGCAGAACCCAAATGGAAACCCACATGGAAAGTGTCCCAGTATCGGCTGAAAACGCCATTGTGAGTAGATGGTAGATTGTTTAGGGACTGATTTGCCTCAATCTGCTTGTGAGAGCCAATTATTTAGATTTCTGCCTTTTTTTTAAAACAAACAGTGGTCGCTCTAGTTCAGGACTATTGAGTTGAAGGAGATGCCAGTGTCTATAAATAATTATTTTGATCTCTTTAAGATGTGAATTAATGGTGGTGGCACATACGATACGTTGGTTGGTGATATCAGGCCTGCTGTGTTTGGTGAGTAGTACATCACAACGTTGATTTCTGGCTCTCTTGCGAGCCTGTTTCAGAAGATAAGCAGGGTAACCTCTAGCCACAAGTCTATTAGAGATAATCCCAACTTGTATAGAATAGTCACTGATTTTAGAGCAATTGCGTCTTGCTCTTAGAAACTGCCCATAAGGGATACTCTCCCTGAGTCCTGAGGATGTAAACTGTCGAATCACAAAATGGTGTTCTGATTTTTGAAATAGATCTACAATGATGTGATCGTTATCAATCTTAATGGTGAGGTCCACGCATGGAAGAGAGATGTTACTGCTGGACACAGTAAAATTGAGATTAGGGTTTAAGGTGTTGATCCATGGGAGAAAAGCAGATTTGTCTCCCTTTGTGGTGTCGCAGACAATTACTATATCATCTATATACCGCTTGTATAGATGTATAGCTGCAAAAAAAGGATTAGAATTATATAAAATGAAAGTCTTCTCAAACTGCCACATATACAAGATCACATAATTGGGGGCGAAGGCCGCCCCCATCTCCGTCCCCTTTACTTGCAGATAGTATGCATTCTTGAATCGAAAATAGTACCTATTCAGAGCTATCTCCAGCAGTTGGATGAAGAACTCACTAGGGATATGTTGGATCTCAGGTCGACTATTCAAGAAATTTTTTATAATCTGTAATGACGCAAGTGAGTGTATGTTGGAGTAGAGGGACTCTACATCCAAGGTAATAAGCATCTCATAATCCATATTGAATGGTAGATTTTCAAGATGTTTAATGGCATCTGTTGTATCCGATATATAAGTATCTGTATTGGCTGCTAAGGTTTCAAAAAGTAGTCCAGGAATTGACGTAGTGGTTCTAATATAGAACTACATAAAGAGACTATTGGGCGGCCCGGAGGGTTATTAGGATCTTTATGTATTTTAGGTAATATGTAAAACAGCGGAACCCTAGTACCCTTGGCAGTCAAGAATGATAATTCCTTTTCACTGATGACCTCTGCCTCACGGGCTGCCAAACAGATGACACTTATTTCTTTGCTGATCCCTTCAGTCGGATCACCACTCAATTTTCGATAGAATATGGAGTTATCGAGTTGTCTCATGACCTCCTGGTCATATTGGGCAGCATCAGGACCACAATCCCACCCCCTTTATCCACCTGCTTGATTATAATAGTTTGGTCTTCTTTGAGTTTTCTAAGACAGTCCCATCCTTTTTTGTAGAAATTGAAACTTGGTATCCGTGGATATCTGTCAGAATGATTATACAGAGAGTGAAAATCTCTAAGTACTGCCTTCTCAAAAATGGCTATCTCTTCAGAGATCATATTGAGGCTCAGCGTGAACGTGGATTTACATCTAAACGGGGTATTCGAATCAGTGTCTACTGTGTCTCTTTCGTTCGTACCGAAAAAATCTCTAAGTCTAATCTTACGGAAAAGACTCCGTAATTCAATTTCCGTCTCCATCTTTGAGGGATTTTGCATAGGCACAATCGAAAAGCCTCTTTCAAGCATGGTGATTTCTAGAGGACTAAGGTTTTTTTGAGAGCTATTGTACACTGCTGATGTAATCGTTACCTCCGATAGGACTGTCTCCTGGTTTCAAATAGGTTGTCTAAGGGTGGTGGTCCTAGTTTGGGTGGAGGAAAAGGGAGGTTGGGAACTGGGAAAGGTGGATTCTTGCCAAACTGGCCAAAAGAAGGGGGAGGACCATATTGAGGGTATTGCCAATATGGCCTGCCTCCTCTTCCACGGTTCTTTCCTCTATTCCTTCTATTCCCTCTGCCACGTGGGCCTCTGTTGGAATATGAAGTACTGCCATCTGAAGATGTATCTGAAAAAGTGACTTTCTTCGTATATGGCATAGAGCCCATTTGAGAACCACTAAAATTTTGCCAGTGTCCTGGTCCCTTGTACTCAGCATGAAGATAAGGAAAAGTACCTTTCTTTGTGAAGGCCAAAATATCTTTTCTAAGTTTTTCCATTTTTTTGTTAGTTGTTATTTTGATGAACTCATTTGATTGTTTTTAAATAAAGTCCAATTTTTCTTTTAAATTAGCAATCGAGGCATCTAGTGAAAATACTGTCTCTGCTTTTTGAATCGTAGAACGTGTTTGGTATGCCAGCAGTATAATTTTGGGATATGAGTTAAAATAAGTCAGGATTTATCATTCTCACAAACGATTATCACTCACACCCACCCTTCAGATACCACCTCGTTGAACTCTTTCTAGTTTTCACTACTGGCATGCACACACCCTGCCTCTCACCTCAGCTCCCAGGACTGCACCCTTGCATTGATTGCCTCAGACCTAGAAGGCTACTGCTTTGCTCTCTCATCGAACATGATAACATCATATGACACTTTTCTACCAGACAGGTCCCTCAAGTATCTCTCGTTGGACCCATACTGTTCACTCTAACCACATCATCCTTTGGCAAGCTCTCCTATCATCCCCTGCCTATGACAAACACATGTCTTACTCCTTCCCCTCATTCATACAAGAGCTATCTTTTAAGATAACAGACTTCTTGGCTACAGTGTGCTACTAAATCTTGATAAATTGCCTGTTATAACTGAGTAGATGGGCATTTTAGGTTCTAAAGAATCACCCGGTCTTCCCTCTTTCCTTTCCCTTGGCACTCCCACCCATGTCACATGTTTCACAACCTGGAGATTCTCATTGACAGGGATTAGAAAGATCAACCGTTCTGTAGTTCCATTGCTACGGCTGCCAGGTAGAACCTCTTAACTACCTTCAACTTGTTCAGCCTAGCATCATCCTTACCACTCTCTGCTCACCACGTGCTTGTGAGTGCCAGTCCAGACACTATTTCCTCCTCCTTAAATTCCTTCTACTTCTCTTCCAATTCATCCATCCGCTAGCTCCCCCTTAACTGGCTAATTCTTTCTCCCACTTCTCATTCCCCGTGCATCGAGATCTCAAGCCCTCATCAAATTCTCTGTTCCCCATTATTATTTACTGACCTCTGGATTTTGCTGCAACGCCTTTCTTGCTGCATGCCACTGGTACTCACTGCCCGCTGACATCAAATCTATAACAAATGTATTTGGCTTCAGGTGCATCCCTATGATAGACCTCTTTTCCATGAATGGGCATATATGATTACTTCTGTGATACCCCATGATTCCATACCACCTGTGGCTGAATGCCATATATTGACACTTGATAATCTTGTAAGAGAATTAGCATAGTTGATCGGAAATGTTTGATCTATCGACCTATTTGATCGTTTTAACGTGTCTGATTTCACCTTTGGAGCACATTGCCTGCATACTTTCCAAAATACCAAACATTGAGAGCAGGGGTGTTGCCCGCTCCCCATGTATGGTATTTCTAGGTTTCAGGGTGGAGAGGTGTCCCCCGCTTCCTTAAAATTGGAAGTGAGGGACAAGAAAAAAAGAAAATGAGTGTTCAAATGTGGGCCCGAGAAGATAAATTGCGGTCAGTTTGCCGCAAATCACAATAAAACTATCAAACACCAGCAAACCATTGTAAAAAATGGAACATTTTACAATGCCTTTCATATGTAATATGTTTTTATCTAACCATTGGAGGTTAGTATCATCCCCTTTTTATGACACTGCACTTTTCTACTACACCAGTTAACATGTTGGTCCATGCATCTGACCTACTATTGTAATGCACTCAACTATACGATTTCCCAGTCTGCATTGTGGGCCTGAGCAAACGTCTGTGAATGTGCATTGTAACTCCCAGTTTTATATAATTGTTAATAAAACAGTATCTTTGCCATCTTCCTGAGTTGTTTCAATTATTTGGAGTCAGAGTTATTCTGCAACCCCATCCATTGCATGTACGTTACTAAAGGACCATAAGCTCAAAAGTATGCGAGGGCAGGAGAAACATAATGGCCCTCATTACGACCCTGGCGGAAATCGAAAAACGATGGGGGAAATGCAATACCGCCATCGAATAGCGCTCGGTGCGATCATGACCCGTCACCGCAAAGTACGATGCCATTAGCGACACCGTAGTGAACGCCAACGCTAACTGCACCAAGTACGCGCACGCGCGCCATGCCAAACCGTAATTACCACCATGGCGCAACGGTACGCGAATTCTGACCTTAGCGGACATGCACCTAACGCCATCAAGCACGGCGGAAAGTACCATTCCGCCATGGTGAGAAGTACGGCATCGCGAACCAACCGTAAACGGCCCTACTGAGTGCCTGTACACCGCTCCCTGGCCACATTGTACAACTCCCCGTAGGTGCAATGAAGTCACACAATGCAACCAGTGAAATGTACAAGTCATCCATGCCTGCCACTGAACAAATGAATCTCAAGAGGGGCCAATGGGAGCTGCAGGGCACAGATGGCACGAATACCGAAGCTATACAAATGGACATGACCTCAGTCTCCCTCCAAGAAACGCACGCAAACACAGGCACCTGTGACCAGCCATATTCTGATAATCACATCATTCCACCAATCCACCTGGCTGACCGGCATCTGTTACACAAAAGCTAATCCCCCGCCCCTGAGCATGACATCATTAAAACAGTCATATTGGCAGCCCTTATCCCTGACCTCACTGGGCTTCGTAGGCAAACGCGCCCAGCACAGTACCACGCAACTATACTCCGAAGCTGGAACCCAATGCAGATCTCCTCACAATACATCGCTCCCCAAATAGGAATATGCCACATCACTTGCAAAGAAGAACGCTACACGGTTCATATCAGAATAGAAATTTAATGCACAACAAATTCACCAAGCCCATACAGCCATTAGGCCATGAACTCCAAAATATATTTCACCATTGTGGGCTGCATCCGCAATAAATGACCAGCTACTTCTTGTGTGACGCCCTGTTCCCTCATGGTACACAGGGGCTACATTCTCGTACGAAAAGGCAACATGGAAGCGCCTCGAACCGCAGGGCCGTCCCATTAGGGAGGCACTAGTCCAGCTGAAAGGCCGAAATGTTGCTCCTAGCCACTAGTACTGCGTAAGGGCATGTGGCCCATTGGCGATCGTCCCATAAGATCTATCTATATCGAGGTGAAAACACTATCACAAATGAGTGTTTCTGTGCATGCGTCTGTTAAAACAGAATCCATCAGATGGGATTAGTAACGTGCATAGACACAAGTGTCTGAAGGCGCGTCGAGACAGGGAGGGTTCAACAAGGCCAGATAGACGATGGTCCCACTATGGCAGCCCTGCATCACATAGCGCAGGGGAGGTGGATAGATTCCAAGAAGCCCTGTACATGGCAAACTCTGTATTAAATCATCTGTCCATGCATCCATACATCATTCCCTCATCCCGTAATGAAAACGCCTGTTTTCATACTCACATAACATGTGAAATTTCCATTGAGTCTGTGCGTCATGCAGCCTGCAAAATCCACTGTGCTCCAGCCCGTAATTCCAGTGTTGTGAAGTAACATGTAATTGGGAACGTCCGGCCTCATCGCCCACTTCGCTATTGCGCATCCCATACTATTCATATCAATCATTGCATCCTCGCCATGGCCCCTGTCCCAAGGACATTGAACAATAGAACGTTATATTTGCAGTCAGACCTGTGGGCATCTCCTCGCCGCTAGCTGAAAACCGAAAGCGCCGTCCTTCGAATCCCTCATTTGCAACATCACGTCGAAAAGGCATCTGTGGCCGCTTGAAATCACAAATTCATCCATCTAGTGCGGCTGTGTGTGAAAATGGCAACTGCCTTCACTCACAAATGGGACGCCCCGCCCGTCGGTGAACCTCGGTACAGTGTTGCATGAGGGTCCACCGTTACTCGAGTACTACGTTCCACTGACCCTTCACAAGTCTGTTCGCGACTGCAAAGATAGTATGTGAAACAATGGGACCATAGCAGAATGAACATATCAACCAATATTACACTGCCATCGGGTACAAATACATGATTGTAATAGCAAGATGCCATTTGTCGAATTGCAGCGTTGTGTGCGGGACGTGCTCGCCCAAAGGGGATAGCAGCTTGCACAGGTGGAATGAATCACCACAGGTGGAGGCTATACAGCCTGAAAACACATAAATTGCACACCCAACCCCCTCCCACAACCACACCCACTCCGAAATGCTACCGGCAGGACTAGCGATGTTGGCCCTGGGGGACCTGATAGCACTGCAAGTACTCCAACTTCAAGAAGAAGACGAACACAAACTACTACAACAACCGGCCGCACGGAGGAGACGCAGGAGGAGGAGGAGGGCAAGGTAAGGCCAGCAAAAGCCGCCAGCACAGCCACTACCACCACGCAGGCAGCCCGCAATCCCACGCCTCCGAGCACATCCGTTCGACCTCACTGATGAGCAGATCCACACCCTCTACCGTTTGGACCGGGACACCATAACCGCCATTGTGGACATGACACAGGCTGACCTTGTCAGCATGATAGATAGCCCAACCGCCATCCCACCCCTACTGAAGGTGGTGTCTGTACTCCACTTCCTGGCCACAGGCACCTACCAGCACACAGTCGGACAGTTGCATGGCATTTCACAGCCACTGTTCTCACGGACACTATTGCAAGTGCTCGATGCCCTCCTGAGGCACGCAGACGTCTACATCTCTCTACCACGTTCGGAGCAGGAGATCACGAACGCAAAAGTGGGATTCCATGCACTTGCCGGCATACCGGGTTGCATTGGTGCCATCGACTGCACCCATGTGGAATTGGTCGTCCCACATGCCATCGAGGCCCAGTACCGCAACCGAAAACAATTTCATTCTCTGAATGTACAAATGGTGTGTGACTCCAACAGGATCATTACACATTGTTGTGCCCGATTCCCTGGATCAACCCATGATTCCATGGTCTTGAGGAACTCTACAATACCACGCTACATGGAGCGACACGCAGGGAACAGATCCTGGCTACTCGGTGAGTCTCATTTCAAGCATGATAATGTGGGGTATGTGATGCGGCAATGACCTGGCAGGAAGGGGGGGGGGGTGCGTACGTAGCAATGGCATTCCTCACAATTCCTTTATTGTCCACATACAGGTGATGCCGGGTATCCACTGAAGAGATGGCTCCTTACACCAGTCCGGAACCCACGGGACCAGCATGAGGAGGACTACAACCATGCCCACTCACTTACCCGTGTAGTCATAGAACAGGCATTCGGCCTACTGAAGACTCGTTTCCGCTGCCTCAGCAGGTCTGGCGGGGCACTCCTGTACCGCCATGAGAAGGTTGCAAAGATGGTCATGGCATGTGTCATGCTACACAACATGTGCGTACGTAGAAATGTGCCCATGCCCCCTGACGCAGAACTGCAAGCACCTGAAGATGGTCATGATGAGGGTGGGGATGTGGCAGCACCTCAAGGAGTCTGCGAGGCACAGGAGGGCCGTGACATTCGTCAGCATATCATAGATGCATGCTTCTAGCACTCACGCCTGGTGGCTGATACATGGACACGGGACTCGTGGCACTGTGTGTGTCTGGAACATGCACAATATGGACTGTACGCCTATAATGGCCTCGTACACAAAGATCAATGTCCACACATCTCATTGGATGATCGTGCATTGTTTATGGCATATGTGATATCATGTTAAACACCCTATCGACCCGCCACCCAAGTGAGCCCAACACACCCCCTCCACCCTCCTACCTCCCCCCCGAACACCAGTGTCCAAAGATGCTCATTGTCAGTGGGCAGTCGCTATTGCAAGCCCCCTCTCCGGGTATCAGGGGCACCCCTGCCTGTGGAGTGCAGGTTCCTCCCAGATCTACGTTGGGGGCTGCCCTGGACGGAACTTGCAACGGATGATGTCTCTGCCTGCTCACGTCCATGCATGTCCCTAAGGGTTTGTGAGAGCTCAGTGAGCACACGGCGCACAGCGGCAAGTTCGGCACATACGTCTTTGGACGTCGCATGCAGTTCCCCCCTCAGGCTCTCGGTGCTTCTCTCCATTTGTACTCTCAGGCTCTCGGTGCTTCTCTCCATTTCTACTCTCAGGCTCTCGGTGCTACTCTCCATTTGTGCCCTTAGTGTCTCTGTACTTCTCTCCATTTCTGCCCTAAGTGTCTCAGTTGATGTTTCTATGTCTGCCTTAGTGCCCCCACATTCATCGGCATGGTCCTTGAGGAGCGTGGCCAGTTGCTGCTGTTGCACGATTACCTGGTCGAGGGACTGTTGCCTCTGCTGGGCCATGGCCATTTGCGGTGGTGTCACAGAGGGGCTGGTCACCTCATGTTGCCTTGCCACAGGGCTTGTGGGGGATGGCCAGTCGTCGTCTTGTGGGTGCCCCTGCGTGGTATCCTCATGGTGTACGGGATGGAACAGACAGGGGGATTGAGACAGGTCATGGATGGATCTAACTTCGACATCCCCGTTTTCTGTGTCGGAGCATGCTGCCATTAATGCAGTGTCACCTATGGTGCTGCTGCCACCAGAAGCAGTGCCTACTGTGGCATCCATTGGGGGGACCTGTGGTGGTGCTGTTGTGGGCATGCTGGCTGCTGGGGTGCCTGTTGGAGTTCCCTCCTGTGTGCTGCCACTTGATTTGTGCTGCTGCCGTGTCTTGATGCGTGCAGCTGAGGTGGATGGTCTTTGGCCGTTGGTCTTGGCCCTCTTTGCAGGTGTGCTGGTAGGGGTGTCCTGGAGCTCGTCGTTTGAATCGGACCCTGTGGTGGAGTAAAGGAGGGCGAGCGTTATAAATGGGTCTGTGGAAATTGGAATGGCAATGTATCACATGCATTGGGGTGGTACCTGAGGGTGATTTGGGTTGGGGCCTTGGAGGTGGTTTCATTTGTGTGTGGAGTGAGGGTGCAGTTGTTTTGCAGCCTGCAGTTAGGGTGTGCCTGCTGCACGTGTAGAGGGTGTTTTTAGGATTTTTAATTATTTATGTATTTGATGTGAGTTTTAAAGTGTGCTATCAGGCCTATGTATCTGGACGTTCTCCTGGACATGTGTTACTGTTGCACTATGTGGACACGTGGTACTTCACATGATTGGACATTGTGGTTTTGGCATTGTTTTATTTGGGACACCTACCTGATTCTTCGGATGTCTGCACTCCTTTCTCCATCCCTCCGACTCCCTCTATACTCTCCATTCCAATGGTGGAGGCACAGATTTCTTCCCAGGGGGTCAACTTGATGGGTGATTCCGATCCTCCCCCGGTAGCTGTGGCAATGTTGCGGTTGGCAGAAAGTATGCTACGGACGCGGATCCGCAGGTCAGCCCATCGCTTTCTGCATTGCTGTGGGTTGCGGGGTGCGGTCCCCACCGCACTTACCCGCTGTGCCACCAGGGCCCATATGGCCTTCTTGTTCGCAAGTGCCGTCCTGGTCATTTGCGTGGAGAAGACGACGGCAGCATTCTCCTGGAGGGTCTCTGTGAGCACGGTGAGTTCCTCAGCGGAGAAGTGGACCTGCCGCTTGCGGTCGCACGCTTTCTTCGCTACTTTTCCCATTTTTCTTGGTTTCACTAGGGTGGATGACGGGTTGGGATGTGTCTCAGGGTAGTATTTTTAATGGTTGTGTGGAAATAGTGTTTTTATAGGTGTACGGCGTGATGTTTCCCGTTCCGGGACCATGCTTTTACTTCCGTTTCCGTATATTTCCGGTCACCGTACTTTCCGATTGCCGCTCATTGCGGTGACCGCTAAGATGGGTGGCGGAATTGCACCTAGGGCGCCGTACGGCGGCGGTGTGGGCCGTTTTGGGGTCATTTCCGCCATCGCGGACTTTGCACTTCCGCCATGGCGTGGTGCTCGTGCCCGATGGGTCGGAATGAGCCGCACTTTGCTCCGTCGTGCAATGGCGGAAACGCTATTTACGTTATGGCGGTCCAGTCGGTTGCTTTCCGCCAGGGTCGTAATGAGGGCCAATGTGTGCAGCTATAACGAATTTCTATCGTGGAGGTTAGCTGCATTCTAATGGCAGAGGTGTTTTGCATTGTAACTTAGCGTAGTGCCTGGTATCGGAGCGTAGACATGCTTTTGGCTTGTATCCATAAGCAGTGCGATACATACCCATGTGCCTTCAGCTTGTGTCCATAAGCAGTGTGATATGTACCTATGTGTCCTGACTGGTTCACTGATTGCCTAGATGCAGATGGATTTAGGAGGCAGTGATGTCAGGGCGTGGCAAATTTGGTCAGTGACTATATAGATTCACTTAGTGAGTGCTTTAAGTGGGCCAGGGCCTGCCGGGGCCGGGCCCCGCCAGTCTCCAAAAAGTGGGGCTGAGCCGGGGCCCTGCCGGGGCCCCCCGGTCCCACCACGCCATGGCAGGACGCATTATCCCGCCACGGCCGCAGCCTTGACGGGAGATGCGCCCGCCAGTGTAACGTTAGGCAAGTGGACAGAAGTGCGAGCCAGCCACAGCGTTGCTGAGGCTAGCTGGCACTTCTGTCAGTCACTGTAACTTCCCTGATGACCCCCCCATCTGAGGGGTCATCAGGGAAGTTACAGTTCCTTTGTTTGCCCTCGCCAGGTCACTGACCCTCTGTGAACCTGCAGGATCCATGATCTAATATGTAGATTACATCACGGAGCCCACGGGTTCCCAGAGGGTGAAAGACGCCTCGGGCTCTGTGATCTCTGCTCAGAGCAGAGATCACTGAGCCCGAGGTGCCTGTCTCCTTTGGCAAATCTTTATAAAAGATGCCTTGAAATGTGTACGTTTCAAGCCATCTTTCATAAACGTAGAAATATTTTGGCTTGAAACGTACACAATTCAAGGCATCTTTTATAAAGCTTTGTCGACGGACAAAACCACTTTGGGTTTTGTCTGTCCTCAACGCTTTATAAAAGATGGCTTGTACGTTTCAAGCCGTCTTTTATGAACATAGAAATATGTTACAAATGTCTATGTTTAGAAAAGGTGGCTTGAAAAGTACACAAACCATAGTAAGGTAAGCACACAAGTGTGCGTAACTTACTATGGTTTGTACACTTTCAAGCCACCTTTTATAAACATAGAAATATGTAACATTGCTATGTTTATAAAAGAAGGCTTGAAAAATACCCAAACCATACTATTACGCATACAAACATATACATGCTCACATACATTTATATATTTGTTTGCGCACCTTACTATGATTTGTGCACTTTTAGGCCACGCCCACAGTGGATGCCACGCCCCCAAACGAGGGCCCCCCTCAATTTCTTACCCCACTTAAAGCACTGCCCTTAGTATAATACAGTATTGCGCACAATCAGAGATGTTCTTCTTTAAATTCTTTAGTCCACCATTATAAAAATAAATAAATACAAGATTGCCCCGCTTCCTCTTCTGACAATATTGCTAATATTAATCTTGTGGCACTGTAAATTTGCATCATAGAGTTAATCAGGGTGTTTCTATATTCTCTCCAATTCCCTGCTGCTGTAATTAAAGAAGAGGGAAAAACGAAAGTCTGCAAACTGCGCATACCAAAAATGTAAATGCAGTTAAAAATGCTGAACAACAATATATAACAGCAAATTGGATCCTTCATATTATTAATTGGCACACCTCATTAAACTGCAATTCAATCTTTCATGGTTCTGCGTTAAGGAATGTATTAATGAACACACTAGTGGATGTTCTGTCATTACAATCTGTAATTAAACTGTCCAATACAATTCATGATTATGAGCAAGAAAAATTACCAGCTTAAAATGCGTGTTAGTGTAGCTGCACTTCTGCACAGGCGGCCTTTCTTTGCGCAATTTGCAACTGTGAATCGCCTCATAAATGTGTCTTTGCAACACCTGATCACACTGGGAACATTAGGAAATGCGCAGATCACCTAACAGTAAAATGGGAGGCATGAATAGAATGCAAAACTGCTCAGTCGCATTCAGCAGCAAACAGAAATTGAAATGTAGGGAGAAAGACTGGAAGATGTGGAAACCTGTCCCAGCCTTCAAGAGAGTCGAAGCCGGTAGTGCCAGCTTCTCGGTGCTAGCACCTAAAAACCGGAATACGCTGCCACTCAAGCTCAGGAAAGAAACTTCCTTCACTGTGTTTAGAAAAGCCTAGAAAGCAAAGCTTTTCAACTAGACTGTACTTAACGAAGTTCCCCTGTGACCATGGAACATACCCGTTGTATCACTGCAATGTACCATGTCAGTGTTCTGTATCTATGTAATCTGTACTCAAGTGAAACTTCCTTAACACTGCCACGATGCCTCAGGGCCGCTGCATACTTTATAAATTCAAATAAATAAAAAGAGTAACAAAAAAAACATATTGAACGTAGAATTAATTGGGGTGAACTAATCAATAAGAGGTTGGAAGCAGGCACACAATGGGTCTCATTACGACCCAGGCGGTAAGGGGTTTACGGCGGCGTAAACAGCGCCGACCCTTACCGCCTGATTCCGAGGTCCCTTAGCGCCATGGAGGATTTAACACCTGCTTTTAGCAGGTGTTAAAATCCATGGCGCTAAGGGACCTTGTTGTTAATTACGCCACCGTAATTTACGGTGGCGTAATTAACGCCTTCCCCACTCCCATTATGCCCTATGGGGCAAAAATGGGAATGGGGAAGGGTAAATGGGTTAATGGGGACTTACCGCCCCGCCAACCTCGGAATGGGGCGGTAAGTCCGCCAACCACCATGGCGTAAACGTAGTTTACGCCATGGTGGTAAAGGTACGACCCAGGCGATAACTTACCGCCTGGGTCGTAATGAGGCCCAATTAGTTTACAGATACTGCAAATATCATCTCTGCAGGATTGCATACAACATGAATTCCCATTGGTGGGTTTGGCTGTTACAGCCCACTAGTCTGAACCCAAGTCAGTACAAGTGAAGCAAACGCCTCGTCTTGGGATGGTGGGATATATCCACTGCAAAGCACAGCTGGCCAGATATCATCCTGGCTGCAGATGTTTTCTTTAAGGAGACTGCATTCAAGTCAACATACATACCCATATTCCCTGCAAACAAAACATAGAAAACAAGATGGGCAGCACAAGAATTAGTTAACAGAAGTAGTCCCTTTAGTGTTTCCTTTGCCAGGCTATGGGTGCCAGAGAAGCAAATCTGAATTTCTGTCGAATTATATCACACCTCAGGCAGACCAAACTGTGGTTTGTCACCATGTGCCTTAGAGGTAACACAAACCTTAAAAAAAGACAGAAGTTTTAAAATATTTAAATGGGAATAATTAGTCATCTGGCATAAGGATAACGGGAGGCCATTCCATAGAGGATGACCCGCTACTGAGAATCTTCAATCTCTGCAGGATTTATGCGAAATTAGGAGATTCTTATATGATGTGGGAGACTGAATATGGATGATGTATCTGCTGATTCTGTGTCCCAAATGACTTGGTGCACTGTTATGCAATCATTTGTGCACCAGGCACATCACCTGCAACACTAATCTGGGCCTAACTGTAGGACAATGAAGGGGATAGTGAAAAGGGGCAATCAAAACTGATCTTGTCAGAATAAAGATGATTAAAGATGGTGTTGATAGCTTCATTCTGAACCTCTTGCAACCAATGAGTTGCAAACATCGATTTTAGAATTGTTGAAATCCCCCACTGTGGCTGGCAGTGAATGATCCCTGTCAATATAATGGATTATTCTCTTGAGCAGGAATTACTTTATAGAAGTCTGTCTTGATGGTTTCACTGATCTGGAAGCTCAGATCAAGATTGGCTTATCACTAAAGACCTGCATTTATGGATTTTGGGCACATCGCTAAATGGAAGCATTGAAGTGGCAAGTGGGGGACAGCTAGCTAAGGAATTTCCACATTTCTTTTTTGAGATCAATAACTCAACTTCTTGTTTTGCTGAGATCTGACCTAGGCCAAATTGTAAGCATCAAGATAAGCATTAAGGTTTCAACCTGACCAATTAGGGAAATTGTAGTTCGGGCAGCTGATGGTAATACACACTTGAGGGCCATCAACAAAATAATTAGATGTTAATCCATATTTTCAAAATATATCAGATAGTCTGCGGACATAGATGTTAAAGCAAAGTGGAAAAAGTGGGGAACACGGTGGAACACCACAGTTAATTCCGACTGACAATAAACAAAATGGTCCCAGTTTCACTACTCAGCATCTGGCTGTTAAAGCTGAATAGGACCATTTGAGAGGATGAACTGAGACCCAAATTAAAATAAAATATCAAGGTCCATGGTCCATTATGTTGAAGGCCACCAACGGTTTGAGTATGATTAGAAGTGTTTAGTGGCTAGCATCAGCTGCAGAAAGGATGTTGTCCCAAACCCTGAGAACGGGCATCAATTTTCCATGTCTTTTTTAAAGCCAGATTGACAAACATGCTGCATATCATTAGTTTTGACATGCTGTTGAATATGCGAAAACACAATTTGCTCCAACACCTTAGAATGTAATCAACGGCCTGCAGCTGGTTGATAATTGCAAAGGACTGGAAGATTCTGAAATTATTATTTTAGTAGCAGGGTAATACACACACATCAAACTCTTCGGGTCTAACCCCTGAACTAGATATGTATTCATAAATGCTGTGGTTGGATTTACAGTCACTGAAGCACATTTTTGGTTTGGTGGACAATGCTGGCCAGGCATGCTTAAGATGACTGGGTGGGAGAAGATTAGGTTGAAGAGATAGAACATCATCTGAAGACACCAAAGTAAAATCAAACTGAACTCCAGGACTATTTTTAGTGTTTGGAAAACACTGCATTAACAGGAGCTTTGACGGCCCTAAATAAGAGCCTGGCTGCAATGTTTTCTTCACTATAAAGTTGTTTTTATGGAAGAATGTGTTAAGCACCTCACCAGGAGCAAGCAAATTCTCAAACTGAGAGGGACAAGTTGCAGGGTTTAAATATGGTGCTCGAAAGGAAAGTCGGGCATTGAGATTGCTGATCGTAAGGTTAGGCGGCAAGTGAGAATCTGGTGGAGGAGGGGGGAAACATGGCCCTGGGAACTGCCAATAGAAAGAAATGGCAACCTGAGGGAAAGGCATAAGAGGTAGGCAAGGAACTCTTCTGTTCTTGCCTGATAATGCTTGCGTTTTGCAGATCCCGATTAGCCAATGTCCCCGCGTGGGTGCTAATGGAACTACGCAGTTTACTTATGACCTCACAAACATATTTGTGATGCACCTTCAGAAGATGCTGCCGCTCTTAATGTACTCTATTCTCAACATAATGTGTGACACAGTCTGACAAAAAGATGATCACCTCTTCTTGAAGATGTTTTGTAGGTCACTGCAAGTGCCAACGTATGCAGGAGAATAACAGTGGGCACCCTGAAAAGGACCATCAAGAATTATGGTAAGATCTGCAAATTGCATATTCTAATGTTGGATGGTGGATTTAAAATGAAACCCAGCATCTGAAGGAGAACAAATGTGCCAGCAGCCGAGGAGGATCATGAGGTATGATGTGACTGTCATCTCAGGAGGCATTGCAACAGATGTGTATATGCAACACAATTAAGTTAAATGTGGCCAACACCTGATAAAAGAACAAGAAAATGAACGTGTCATTTGGAAGTAATCAGATGATTCCATTACATATGGCACAATCTAACAGTCAGGTCCATCTGCAGGACTTTAGGTACCCTAATTTGATAACTAAATAAAAATGTAGTTATCCTCCCAGCCTTGCTATTTTGAAAATAGGCAGGAGCCAAATCTTGAGCACCATGTAAAGAGCTTGTAATTGTTTATTTGCCAAGCACTTATGCAGTGAAGTGAAGTGCTTCAAAGTGCTTCAAGGCGGGAAGAGAACAAGGGAATACAGTTGTCATTCTTAGGCCTTGAAGTTTCCGAATGAATTAACACAAATAACTAGAATACTAAGCCTGAGACATTTCTACTAGTGCACAGACATGACAGGAAGGAATGAGAGAAGGTGTGGGGGAGATGGAAAAGAACATACAATCAATAAACTACAGTACTATGCCTAACGACTTGTCAAGATAGTGCAAGTGCATGACAAAAGTTGGGAGAGAAGGGGGGTAGATTGGAAAGGACATACAGAACAAAAAAACGACTTGATACATGATTGTGCGGGAATTATGGTTTCAGTTATTTGGCTGCTGTGCACCAGCTGAGCCAGTGATGTCAGAGGGCTGTGAGGTCAGGGTGGAATGTGATGTGGGTGACAGTATGAGTTATCTGCGAATGAGAGTTACAGAAGGGGCTGGCTGGGTGTGTATGGCCAGTTGTTCATGTTTTGTACTTACCTACTCGTACTAATGGCTTTACCACAACAAATTGTGCAACTTCAAATAGGGCCTTGCTTCAAAATGGTGATACTCCTGCTCAGTGTTACAACATAGCTCAACAAAATGTATGTTACACTATATGCCCTTTTCAACTATGCATTCCACTCTTCATTGTTTTCTATATCTTCTCTGTATTCAGCAAACCTAATGCTACCAGAAGTGCAGCAAAACTATTTCTCTTAAGTGTGGCCAAACAAACTCTATTCTACTTGTGCTCATAATCTACAAAGTAACAAATGAACTTCTCAAACAACAAACAAGTCTAGAATCCTTGACTTAAAGCATTGTCTTATTTTATATTCTGCTCTTGCTTGGGAGGTGTCAGAGGCGGTGCATGATGTTGCATCTGTTCTACCTGCACAATCACAATTCCGACGGGTTTCACAGCCTAATGGACGGAGGGGAGTTATTTTCACGTTTAGTGGGTTGATTGGATAGTGTCTGTCCCGTTGATGGGCAGTAAAAAGGCAATCCCCAATAGAAGACAGCTTTTGTTATCCAGGAAGGAGAGATGACAAAATGGCAGACACATTCTTAAATTAAGCATGCATTCTGGTCTTTAAGCAGTTTCTATGACATTGTTGATGCCATTCTCTTATGTTTCCACCTAAGTGGAACGTGGTTGTGCAGGCTAGAGGTAAGATAGAGTGCTCATTAATTTCATGTGTTTACACTTACTCCGTTGTCTGCTTCTGTAGAGAGAATACCTGAAATGCAGTCATTGCCAGTAATTATGGTTGAGAGGTTGTCCATAAGTTCCTCAATGTGCTAATGAACATTGTATATGTTGTTGTCCCAACCTGGGTGTGTCACAATCTAGTGCCATCACGATTAGGCAGGATAGAAAAAACAAATAAATTCGAGTTTTCATTCATTAGCATACAGCTCGCATGAAAAGTCACATTAAATTCAATATCACAAACATGGTATATTCAAACATCAAACCATAACAGCGCCTAGAGTTTCCTTGTGTACCTCAGGTGATGACAGTCTTTGGATACCTCAAGAGAAAGGATGCCTTGGAATCTTCATGTTTTCCACTGTGGAGAATAGGTAAGGATGCCTCATCATCACTATTGGTTTGTATACATTCATCACATGAAAATAACCTCAATAAAATCAAAGATGTTTTTGGCGCATTTTGGTGGTGTAAGTCATTGCTACAGAGAAAGAGAAGGTGGCTAGGAGCAGACTTTCTCGTTGGCATGGCAACTGGTAATGCTTGTGACAGGAATACGCCAAAGCACTGAGCGTCTATCTGTGACCCCCCTCTGCCATATTAGCAAACAGGTGATGCTCTAACAGCATTTGCACCAATCAGGAGGACCGTTTTCTGCATAGCAGTGTTTCATTTCGTGCTGCACATTGATGCTTTTGTAGGCCACTCAGCCCCGCCCATCTGCGTGGTTTGCATTGCAATAGCCATGTCTTCTTCAGCGTGCAAAAATAAACCTGTTCTTTCGTAGATACCCCATAACCCGCTGGCTGCTAATAAAATATGTAACTTTTTTTGTGTGCTGATTGTCCCTATAGAAGCCCGTCGACACTTGCTTTGTGTTTTTCTTTTCTTTCGGTTCCCCTCAGACGCGCACAAATCATTTTTGTGAGGAGTGTCCATCTTTTTTTTTCCCATTGCCGTAAGCCCATGACACGACACCATGCTAGTGAGAGGTTGCAGCATTGGATGTTAGGAACATCTCCAGTAGCACTCAGAGAGCTCCCAGTATGTGAAGTGGGGGGGGCTTCACCACCATAGACTTCTCCCCGGATTTCCTAGAAAGTTATACATGCAAGCTGAATGTGACAAACCTGCAGTCTTACTTTTGTGCACTGTTTGCTCACAGTGTACTTCTTTCCAATTAATTTCGGTGTTGGGGAAACCCATATATCAGTTTGGTGTGATTTAAAGTCTCTTCCTTCTTTTAGTACTTGTTTTTATATATTCTTCTAAGATTCAATCCTATCATAACAAAATGGATTCTGGGACTTGATCAGTGCAGACTCATATCTTAATATCCTGTCTGAATACTTATTGTTAATCTTCATTACTCTGAGTCCTACTCTTCCTCATCCCAGGACTTGTGAGGTAGAACTCATCTCTGATTTTTCTCCCTATCGCCTCCCTTTCAGGGCATAGTATTACCCTGAAACAACACTCATCAGTTGGAGAGGTGGGCAGTGCAATCCTTGGACGAGGAAGAGTAGGACTAGGAATAATGGAGATTGCCAGTAAGTAATCAGAGCATTACCTCCACGTCCCTCTTACTCGTCCCAGTACTTACTTGTGATACATAACCAAGCTAAGTATTGAAAGTGTTGGGACTGTCTCAGATCGAAGTCAGTCACCCGCACAATGTGGAGGACCTCCAAGAGCAGGAGCCCTGAGAAGGGAGGGTCCCAACCAGGGTGACCCCCACCCAATGCTCTCAGAAACATTACCCCCTCCTGGCCCTGCCAGCCATGGATCATACATGAAGTGTCCCTGCCGAAAGCAGGGAAACAAACAACTGATTAGTGTCAGGTCGGGGGTTGTATTATGCCCCAAAGGAAGTAGGTGAGGTGAAAGAGATAAGAGTAAACATAAAAGAAGGGCTCCTGCCGGAGGTGGGGTGCCACCTCACATGTGAGCATTGGGCATGATGAAGACAGTCATAGCGGTAATGCACTGTCTTCGCTTAATCTGGTAAAAGGGCTGTCTGAACTCACCAATTATAGTGTTGCACAATGTTTAATCCTTACTCAGACTCAAATGCATCCTCATTTTGAATAGATTGATGACTGGTGGTGATACATTTACATTTGTTTGGGGTGCAAATTGTTTATGCAACTTTTGCAATCATTATTTTTATACCATAATTACAACAATTTTAGGAATGCTTTTCAATTGTGGTTGTTTTATGTAATTAGGTCTACAGTGATGAATTGTTTGTGAATATGTGTAACGCATTGATTAACTGGAAAGAACTGGGACAACAGAGGATGCTAACTCACTATATATGTATCTACTGTTCGTCGGTTAGATCTGTACATCCATGAGAATACTAGCTCCCATGTAGGTGTATGAAGTATCTTTTATTGTGTCGTATTCAAGGAAAGGGCGACACAGAGAATCCCACTCGACTCTATAACATGTCTTTTTAACACCACTTTGTTTCACCAGAGCTTTAGAACAGGGACAACTAGTGGAAGATGGCAGATCGACTATTGTGCATTTAGAGATGCAAATGTTATAAGATTCGGAATGGGAGTAGTGCATAACAAGCAGAATGCTGCGTGTAAAAGTGATCACAAGCAGATTCCCTCATCATGCACTTTCTTACCCTTTGCCAGTAGGTCTTGATAATACCATTTAAAACCCATGGGTGTGTTGAGACTTGCATTACTTTGCATGCTTCTTCTGTAATACTCCACTCAGTATTGGGGAAAATAAAGCTACAATGTTACTTTTTGCTCATCATGTTTCTGTAACAATACATATGGCAGGTTAGTTTATTATGTGATATTTGGATTTTTTAAGGCACATCTTTACGATTAAGTTTTGGAACCCAAACATGGCAAATATTTGTACAAGCTAGAGTTGGGAAGACATGTGATCATGTGCCTACTGCCTAAATCATAGTTTCCTCTCTTAAGTCTGTGATCCTGAGCAATCAACGAACCTCTCGTTCTCTTATCGGGCACAAGAAGTGATTCAGTTGGCTAAAAGAGATGTCATTCATAGTTTGCTAGAATGCAGTGTTGCTCCATGCATAGTAATAATATATATGATCATCATAATGGCCATTTCTAAAGTGCCCACAGCAAAATTCTTGGTGTTTGAGCTGACATATGAAAAGTCAATGCTTTCGTATGTAGAACAGAGCTGTGTTTTCCCCTTTCTGTTTTTAGTTTTGATTATTCGCTGGCACCAAAGCACCCGCTTATGCCAAAGCGATTGCATTAGAGTACAGCTAGGAAGAAATGACATTTGAGGAGGTTCACAAACCTTGTAGGTGTTGTTTCGTTATTTTCCCAACCATTGATGGCCATTCCTACCCACTCCCTGTCCCTCCCCACCCAAAATGCATTCTCCTGCGATCCCTTTGAGTTAGCCTTTTCAAGCCTTGCCATCAAACTGTGTGCTCGAAGTGCAAGCCCATTTTTTTCAAGACAGTCTTTGGAGAAGTAATTACTTAATTGAAGCTGTAAACCTGCTACTTGTGTAATTAAAATGTCTTAACCCAGTATGCCTACAGCCACTTGATTTATAAGCACTGTGTGTTCTTCACAGAAATCCTTTTAAAAACACGCATTGGAAAAACCAGGATGGATCGCTTGTGTATAAGTATTACACATTTGCCGGGCACTGCTATTACATGACCAGTTATTCACACCACTTTGCAGTTGCTACCATTGATAGCCACTCAATACCACTATGGCGTTGCCTGGCTAATGCACTTACCACAACCAACACAAAAGCCAAAACTGCTGACATTGCCAATGCTTGTTTCATGTATGCAACTAAGAAGCACACGGAGATGTGATGCTTAAATATACTTAGACCCACACATTACACTCTGCTCCTATCCTCACCGTGGTTTGCACTGCCTGACTGGCCTACATGACTATAGTATGTGCAGGAGGAGTGTCGGTCCCGAGAGGATTTGCGGACATTAGCCCTGGCTGGTGACTGATGTTGACTGGAAAATGGCTTGCCAAAGAGGGCATGTTCCAGTTCCATGTCACCTGGCATGCCAGGTGACATGCATCACCTGGCATGCCAAAGAGGGCAGGCAACAATTGAAGGAAAGGTGAGAACAGCCAGCCTTTTGTAACCTTACCCAAGTCAAGGATTGCCTTCTGCCGTGCAGCCCATTTGTGTTCATACAATGGGGCCCATTATGGGTTAATTAGAAGAAGAGCAGGCGAGGAGCTACCACTAAGTTTGGCATTGTCTTCGGGGTTGGTAACCCTCACACCAGCTCCCCCCTGCAAACATCTTTTTGAGTTCTGGTTTGCACTCTGTTGTTTAAAAGGCTTTGGAAAGGTACAGACCCAACACAATCCATAGAATAACTTTCCAGCATCTACAACTCTGTATCTCATGATGAAAGGAGCCTGGAAAAATAGCTAATATCACACGGTGACACTCACTACAGTAGCTGACAATGACCTCATGATGACAGTGGTTTGGATCAGCAAAAGATGGTTGGCCAGATTCGGACGCAGGTGGCTTTCAAACGATGCCAAAACACTGCAACTGTACTTCGGAAGTGAGACATGCGAGGCAGCTTCAAGTGCTTGCAGATGCTGAGCATGCAAATAGCAAACTATTGCAAACATCTTCTGTGTGTTTACACAGCTGTGGTCGTGCTAGTCAAAACGGCATGCAAAATAATGCAAAACAACTTTCAGCACACTAGATCATGGTATCTGTCGACACCACACTCAGCAAATCTCGCATACAAACAAAGGCAACACCTGGATGTGAAAAGTAACACTTCACGGCACCACATATGTGACTTGTTGTATATAACCAGTACTCGCGAGCCTTTGCTCTCATAGCATACTTCTTCCTAACATATTCCAGTCACACGGAAGAGATAGTGATATATATCACATCTGAAAAATGTACTTGCAAAACTGAAGGAACAAAGTAAAAATAATGACACTCAAGAAACCTTTCGACCCCTGAATTTTGATATCATTGATCCACTCTTTCCCCCTCGACTGCTTTGTAACCTCACCCATCGATCATGTAGGGACGATGTACATGAGTTTACAATCCCTTGCTAACTCAGCAAGAATAGGTCAGCACAGCTGCCATCACAAGGTTTTCTGATCTGAATCATCTTTTACTTGGCAGAGCTCCAGATCAACACACAAGGCATCTGGAAGAAAAGAACGAGAGATATCTTCTAGCGTTTGGAATGGGATGTGTTCTCTTCGTGTCGCAGGCAGTCTTAGACCTTGGAAGTCTGTGTGACGAAATGCCAACAGCTCTGCAGGATTACAAGGGTGAGGAGTGGCTAACCCGGCTTCACATTCCCCACATATCCACAAACCAACAGTGATCCCAAACATAAAGGTAAAACAGGATAAGCTAAGAGATATATCTCCTTCACGTTTTGTGGTAACATGGGCAACAGGAAGTCTGCACTCTCAGAAAGGGTGTACATGTGAGACAGTAGCAACACAAACAGAAATAGTAAAAAGTTCAAAATAAAAAGAATGTTCATTAAAAGTTCTATACAAATATATGTTTTCATTAAAAGAATCAATCATATAATTGGTGTAAGCCGGTAAGATAGACGACCGGTAAGATAGCTCAGCAGGGTGAGCGCTCGCTGCTGCGATCTGAGCCTGAACTGCAGGTCGCAGATTCGAATCCTGGCAAGGCCAACTCAGCCTTTCATCCTTCCGAGGTCGATAAATGAGTACCAATGTTGGTCGGGTGATATTGTATGTAAATATGTGCTCTGTAAAGTGCTTTGGATAAAGGCTCTTTATCAATAACACAACATTGTCATTAATATTATGAAAAAAAGCTTTCATAAACCCACCCATGTAAAAGAAGGTAGAAGATGCAGAAAAACATGCATTAACACTCTGAATACTTTGTCTGGGAGGAAACGGGCAAGACAATAAACAATGTTGACTAAAAGGTCTAATAGGGATTTTACCTATCTATAGTTCCTAAAAAGATGCACCGGAGGGGGGCAGGGTCACTTGAAAACAAATGATTCCAATCCAATGTTGGATGTTTCGACAGTGTCAAATCAGGCTTCAAGCTGTCAAATCGGGTTTGAAGGTGTCAAGTAATGTTGCTTCCAAGTAGTGAGTCTGCATCAATTCAGTTTAGAGTGGGTGGTTCATAGTGCGTCAAGCAATGCAGTTCAAAGGTTCACCAGGAGCAGTATGCTGAACGAGTATGGTTTGAAATGATGAGTTCAATTGGAGATTCATTGCAAATTCCTGGCTGTTCGATGCAGTGGTTCGAAGTCATCGGCATGTTGCGCAGGCGCATGAACCAGATAACGCTCTGCTCGGGTGATGCACAATAAGCCCTTTCAATGATGAGAGCACGTTAGTTCGAAGTAAGAGTTAGTGCCAAAGGCAGCACCAACCAGTCCCATCTGTATGAATGTCTCAAACCTGCTTCAAATGTGGCTAGAATCATTTTGAATGGTGAAAACAGGGATCCCGGATATGTTGGATCTCAGTGTAGGTGAGTCATTTTAATGTTCTTCTCTCCCAGCCCAGGGGAGGATTGTAAGTGTAGTGGGAGCCCTTGGTCTTCAGCCAGAGACACACTTAAAAGGGCCCTGGGAGGGGATAGTGAGCAGAGCCTGCCTTCGCCTGGGCGCACTCCTTTTTCACCTCAATGAGAGCTTTGGTAGGATCAGTTCTCTCAAAAGAGGTCCAAATGAATGCGTTTGTAAGATCTTGCAGGTCCAACAGTGGATCAAACAAGGAGTACAAGGCTTCCTTTGTTATAGGCAAAAGGGCACAGAGGAAATAAATCCAGCCTTCTGATGTCATACCAAGAGTGCCTCGTTCAACAGGAAGTGGGGGGGGGGCAGGAAGGCGAGAAAGTCCCATAGAAAAGAAGATGGCGGAATCCTTCCTCAAACCCACCTGTGTTCCCTGTCTGTACTACCTCCACCTTTTCCTAGACTGCATATGTATAGGATCTCCAGTGTGTGTTCACCTAGTGAGGCAGGCCTTTTTTATGGACTTGGCTCTTTGAAGCCAGGCTCACAGGGAGTCTCCAGCTAGAAAGTCAAAGGAAGCAGGCACGCTGTCCTTTTTTCCCTATTCACTGGAGGCGCATGTACTTCACATAGCCTCCTGTCTGAGCTCACTGGGGCGACAATTGTGATGATATGAATCAGATGTGGCATTAATATGTAATTATTAATTATTCATAATTAATCATGTATAATAATAATTAATAATCAATACGTCTTACATTATTTCACATTATGATTCCCCCAGTTGGATAGCTTATCATAATTACAATTGAGGTGTAGTCTTAAATTCAACCTATGTGCTGTAGTGGCTTGAGAACCTGTGACCTCTGAACACACTCTGTGCCACAAGAGTTTCAGATCATAATATGTTTGCTGCAGTGCACAGGTGTGCATTAGGCTTTTGGAATTGAGTTTAAGTAAGGGGGATCTGGTTAGCAGACCACCCTTTCTCATATGGACTGCCTGCATCATTTAATATTTTATTAAAAAACAACAAAGCTACAGCTTTTACACCCTTGCCAGATGGCAATCGTTCACAGTTTTTAACAGCGTATTCCATTAAAGCAACCAACACCAACCTGGTCCACAAACTGGAACACTCATCGGATGCAGGTAAGCCCGGAAAGAAATGGAACAACCAAGTTAATCATGAGAAAGCAAACACAAACATAAGCATGGCATTGATTTTCAGTCACATTAAGGGCAATGGATCACCGTCCCTGCAATGAACCCGCATCAGAAAAATTTCACATGATTCGTTAAGTGTGTCTGAATGCTTTAAAGAGGGTCTAAAGTCTGGAGCTTCCATTCAGACCATTCAGAGAGGCAAGGGGAAATTTCTGGAGCAATGCTCAAAATATGAAGGGAATTTGAATGAACAGTGGCACATTTGGAATAGCTGTAGGAAGAAAGGTAAGGACAGGTAGTGAGTGACTGGGCCCCAGTCACATATTTAGATTTAGGGGTGACTTTGCACACACAGCTCAGGATGATAATGTCAGTGATTTGAAGCTGGTGAACAACATGTGCCCTCGTGTGAGATCTGGGAGTCGGTGTCGGTGGAACCCCAGTGAGGGAGAGGGGGTAAGACATTCATTGATGGTGGTATGGCAGCACACGAGGGGTGAACAGGATTCAGGAAGGAGTGGAGGGGTGAAACAGTCATTCACATCAGTGAGAGATGGGGTGAGCAGTCAAAATGTGCGGTGCAGCAGTCCTGTAAGTGGTGAAGTGGTGATAGTGGAATATGCAGCATTGAGAGAGAGAATGAATCAAGAAAGTCAGGGTGTGGAGTAGAGTGGTCTTAGTGGGCTGGACAGTAGTCAGACAGAGAGGGAGCAACGCAATCAAAGAGGACTGCAGAACAGTCAATGGGGTAGATGCAGCCAGGGGACACAGGGTGGATGGAATATGCAGCACCAGTAGTATGTGACACAAAGAGGAGAACACAGCAACAGTCGGGGCAAAGGGGCAGAAGAGTCAATGGGTTAGATGCAGCCAGGAGACACAGGATGGATGGAATATGCAGCACCAGTATTATGTGACACAAAGAGGAGAACACAGCAAAAGTCGGGGCAAAGGGGCAGAAGAGTCAATGGGGTAGATGCAGCCAGGAGACACAGGATGGATGGAATATGCAGCACCAGTAGTATGTGACACAAAGAGGAGAACACAGCAACAGTCGGGGCAAAGGGGCAGAAGAGTCAATGGGGTAGATGCAGCCAGGAGACACAGGATGGATGGAATATGCAGCACCAGTAGTATGTGACACAAAGAGGAGAACACAGCAACAGTCGGGGCAAAGGGGCAGCAGAGTCAATGGGTTAGATGCAGCCAGGAGACACAGGATGGATGGAATATGCAGCACCAGTAGTATGTGACACAAAGAGGAGAACACAGCAACAGTCGGGGCAAAGGGGCAGAAGAGTCAATGGGGTAGATGCAGCCAGGAGACACAGGATGGATGGAATATGCAGCACCAGTAGTATGTGACACAAAGAGGAGAACACAGCAACAGTCGGGGCAAAGGGGCAGGTACTAAGTTTCTTAATTATTATATGGGGCGAGACAATCTAGGTGCTATTCTTACAAGATTGTCTGCGAAAATACACATTTGGTCTCGCTGGGAGCAGCAACAAACTTCAACGACTTATCTCCGCCAAGAACGTATGCTCTACCGTTCTGAGCAGTGTTTTGAGTTTGTGAGGCCCTGATGCAGAGATTACACATGAAACAGTGTCTAGTTTGAATGCACAAATGCGGTTTCACAATGCGCAATCAGCATTCCACATGATAATACTTTGATGTGCGTTACACATACAAACGTCTACCACTACCTAAATAAGATAGGAGGTTATTTCCTAGTCAGTTTGTACACACCCCTGACCCCCTCAGTGTCATTCTGTAGGTGCCTGATTGATTTTCTTGGACTGGTCTTCTTTTACCTCCCAGTGATTCTGACTTCCAATCATACCATTATCCCATGTGTACCATGCCACTTACCTGCTTTCTGAAAGCTACCCACAATATTTTCACTGATGTAGGCTGTAAACATCTCCGTGCTCAATCCTAACTCCTTTTTGGATAGATATGTACATGATCAACGTTTCTTTTCCACTACCAACATACCCTCAACTCAGTGTTGTTTGTATGTTCAAGGTATGTTCGGCATGCCGTGAACGTTCTGTTGTGATTTGCATTGACATGACAGCTATATATGTGATATGCATCTGCCACCCATTACAATCACATACATGAAAGTGAATGTGTGGACGCAGATGTACCCAGTACTGAGGCTCTATTCCTCAAACAACTTCTGCCCATGTCATTTCTTTGGGCATTTCTCTTTTGCACCTTTTAGTTTAGAATTTGGTTTGGAGCTTGTTCCAATATTTGTTGTCACTTCATTATGACCTGTGGGCATGAAGATGATTCAGTAAGGTTCCCTCTCAGATCTGTGCACATATGACATAATGAGTCATGATTTATACATGGGACTTTTAGGAGAAAACATGATTCGTTGCAGGTGCAAGGGAAGTGCAACCAGTCCTACCACACATATTCAGGTGCAATTCACAGTCATGATGCGTTGACACACGTTGGTCACCACAGCGACCTAAATGGTGGCTATTTTCAGTAGTGACAAGCCATAAAAGACAAGTAAGTGTGGATGCATTTTTGTGGAAATGTAAAATGTTAAAAGAAGCAAATGTGTTTCTATTTTGGACAGAGCAATAGTATGAGAGGCCTTTTCAGGGGCTTTTCAGAGGCTTGGAAGCATTGAATCTGGTTCTCGAACACACAGAGGCAGGATAACACTCGTCTGTGTGCCCTTAATAAAATCACAACTTTCGATCCCTGGCTGCATCACCATTCAGTGGCAGGCCAGGGATGCTCCTATTATTCTGGTTTAAAGCTCAGACATCAAACTTATGCCAGATATAAAATAGTCTTACAATAAATTACGCGCTGAAATCAAACATATTAGACCAATCTATGGCACTGAGGATATCTTCCAATCCTTGCAGCTTTTCAGTAATCATTGAATGCCATTGCCCCCAAACAGAGTGCGCATCAAAAGAGGGTATGTCAAAGACCACTGGTGAGAGCTCCCACCACACCTATTTGGCTATGATGGTGGAGGGGGCCGGCGTGTGGGGACATTTGAAGGACATACAAACTGAGACAAAGATTCCCTCATCTCTTTTGTAGCCACTTAATACAATGTAAGACCCCAAACTACAGGAAGCCTGGGGAAATCATAGAACACTGATTACTCCACCAGCTTACAACCTGATTTTGTCCTTTGAGAATTGGAAAACCAGACTCCCACAGGGGAATACGATGCTTACTAATCTCTCACTCTACTTTGCCGATCCATGTCATCTCTTTCTCCACCTGCACTCCCTCTTACTATAAGGTTTCATGGTCTGTCGCCCGACACAAATGATCTCCAGGGCGATCTACTCTAATTTTACCTATCTTTCGTCCTTGCCTCCAAGAACATTTTCTTTCCCCATCTTCTCCCACTACTCTTGCAATCGTAACCTTAAATTCCCAACCTATATGTAAAACAATCGCAATATTCTCGGATCGCTTTGATTTTCATGCTGCCCACCCCGTTGATGAGCCATGGTTAACACTGAGTCTTGTATCACTGAGACTTGTATCAACCCTTTTGCTATTTCTACCCCTGATTCCATACACACCAACTTTTCTATTGTCACTGCTATTTTCTTGCATTCTTCCCTATCCTATTAAAGCAGAGGTAGGGTTTGTCTGATGATCATGAAGGCCCATCCATCTGACCACTTCCTCCCTCTGATATTCTACTGCTATCCTCTTTTACTGTCACACAACTTGCGCACCACATCTTTTTACATCGTCTAATCTATAAACCCACAACTCCTTCAATTCCTCTGTGTGTGCCTTCTTTTCTAATCTGTAACTCTTTATCAACTCGATTCCAAATGAAGATCTAGTTTGTGACACCCACCAACTTGAATTTAACTCCCATACCAAACTCATCAATCTGCATAAAGACTTGTATTGTGTGGGATGTATTTACCCATGCATCCGGGCCCTACCTCAAAACTGTGCAGTACTGGCATTGAAAACATCATAATGGCCAGAGCTCCCCAGAAAATGCACAGGAAAATCCCATTTTGCCTATATTGTGAGTTCAGAGATGCAATGCTGATTGCCAAAAGCAAACCCATACTGTTGGGAATTCATTTTTCTTGAATGTCAAATATGGCAAAATCATGGGCACAGAATTACTTTACTGCAGAAACACACCAATGCCATGTCCTGAACATGGACAATCTACTCCATATAATATCACTTGCTGAAAGGAATCAATCTAAAAAAAAAAAAAATCCCAAGGATGGATGCAGTAACCACAAAATCCTGATGGTGGCGCTAGCGGTCTAAACTCTGACAGGAGAGCTGTCTTGCAAACTGCATGAGTGCAAAGAAAAGGGTCTTATTTCATCAAAGGTTCAAAGGGGTTGCCTGTCCTGAGAACTCTTGACACTTCAGAACTCAACACAAGAAGCCCGGAAATAACAGGGTTCTGTTAATTAAATGCAAAGTGGCCCCCTGGCCTCCTGATGTGAGCTTGCCAGACACCACACAAAGGACCCTTTCCTCTGAAAGGAATATGTTAATTCTGGATGTTTGCTGTCAACAAAGATCTGCCAGCCAGCAGAGATCTGTTGACTGACCCACCCAAGTCTTGGAGGCGGACTTCAACACTCTGAGGACTGAATTGAAAGTAAAATATATATTTTACAAAAACACTGATAACTCTTTGTAATCAAATGACAGAAATGTATAACTTTGAGAGCTTTAATTTAAAAAATGTACCTTTAATTCAAGCCCAAACTCCAATTTGTGTGATGTTCTGGGGCAAAACCCCATTGTTTATTAATATTACAGACTCCCTGTTTCAGCTAGACAAACGAAAATGCATTGGTATGTGGGTAGATATGTGAGGAACAGTTGTATAAAATTTAATGAAGATCCAATGTTGTTCAGCACATGAAAAAGTGCTAGAAGTTGCCATTTTTGAATGCAAGCTCCTAGAAAGAGCAGATTTGGACAGAGACATGGCTAAATTCAGCCACACCATGTATGTGTAATTTCAAACAACTGTGTAACTGTGAAATATGGATTTTGATCATATATAGATTTGGGTGCACAGATGATAGGGGAGTTGTTTCAAGAGATCATAAATGGATGACATCACTCTAACTCACAGCTCCTTCGCCAATCAAATGAGAAATGGAAGTTTGACCAATTAGAAGCTGAGAGAGAGGTAGGGTCAGTGATGCTAGAACACACCCACATTCTAAACACATAAAAGCAGACAGACAGGACAGATAGAGACCTTCAATTCCATCTGCAGCTGGAAGCTCTGCCGGAAAAATCCATACTTACCTCCATCAACCTCCAGAAAGCCAAACTAGAGACTTCAATCTATCCAGAACTAAGAGACCAGACCAGAGAGAAGGCAGTGCTGTATCCAGAGAGACCCAGACCAGCAGAGAGAGCTGACCCAGATCACTGTGAAGTGCAGAGGCCAGACCAGACCAGACCAGAGTCCAGTTTAAAACCCTGACCAGATCCGTGACGAGGCCCATTTAATTCAAGAATATAGTGTGAGTACCCAGCAGAACTGTGTAGAACCAATCTCTTAGTTTAAATTCATCTAATTCAATCTATTTAACCTAAGTAGAACTGCCTGATAGATCCAAATCTGTCACCTGTCATTCTAGCTGCAAAATGTGTCACTTGTCATTTTGAGCTTTTAAAATTTGCAAAACCAAAAACGACCTCTATTAAATCGGTCATAACTCTGTAACCGTTTGGGCTAGAGACTTGCAGAATCGTGGCTTTCCTATGAACCTAGAACCGCATTCCTACCCCTTATAGTTTTACCGCAATCGCGGAACACGCATTCGCGAATTTTACCGCGATTTGCAAATTTCTTCACATGTAAAAACTGCTGCTGCTTGCCTTCCATTTGCCAGAAATTCGTTTAACCTGCTAATTATCCCTGCATCATTGCTAGTGTGAGCCTGGACTAATATTAACTAGATACCACTCACCCTGAACCTCTGAAAGGGAATTAAAAGCATTTCCAGCATATTTCTCATCCATTGCTAGCACATATCAAAGCATTTTGCCTGTGTTTTCAAAACTCCTATCTGTTTTCTGTAGTGTAAGCTTGCTGGGGTGAACTGATTTACATTGATTGCATTTCTGAGAACTGTGTGTTTTCCTTCCATTTCCTTGCCTTGCATCAAGGGGGGGAGGGGATTGCCAGAGAAAAGTGATTACATTGTTTGGTTGAAATCATATTGAGTATTTTCTGTACTGCATTCATTGAATATTGCATCCACCTGAGCTTACATAAAGCATCCTCTACCACATTATACTTTTGTTCCTATTTACCAGTGTGCTACCTTATCCATTTCATGTCAACTCATTAGTGATTATAAGAAGTGTGCTAGTGCCAGATTCTCCGTTGTTGATCTTTATCATATCAGATTAAGTGTGCTATTCAATTATTAATTTATTATAAAGTGTGATATATATATTTTAAATTATCAAATAAACGTTTTAAACTTGCAAAACAGAACTACTTCTTGGCTCAGTGGGGTCAGGGGGATTCCAAGAGAGGGGTGTTATATAGGGGTAGTCATCCAGAACGCATGAACTGGACATAAAGATATATCAATAAGGGTTTTCATTCAGTATTATAGACTAGGCGTTGACTTAGCTGTAGTGTTGAATTGAATCCTCTTACAAATTGGGGGCTCGAGCCGGACGTTTGGGTTAGAATACCACTTGTGCAGCTTAATACAGTGTGCTAACTGACGGGATACATACATCCGGTCGGATCACCACGCTGCATTACGCTGTGAAGCATTCCTCAAATGGGACACTCCAAGAAAAGTTCTGTTCTGCAAAAATAAAATACTAACTTCTGTAAGTCAGGACAGAGACCAATCTCTAGAATGACGACCTTAGTAGACATGAAAATAGCCAGAGAGCACCTCTTGCATAAGCTATTTGTGAGAGGTGAATGGACTGAACAGGGCCAGGATGCCTGGTTGCAGCCATCACGCGACAGGTCACTGAAACAGGGTCAGATATATATAGAGATCAGGGTCCCTTACATGTGGCCCTGAGTGAACTATATATGGCTCCTAAAGCCAAAGAGGAACACAATAAGATTGCCAGGATAGCAGCATACCTGTACCTATATATGGGAGACATGCAGGATAGATGTGCTGAAAGCCAAAATCTGGCAAATAGGCAACAGATGGTGTTAGAGAAGGTCCAATCTGACCTGGTCTCTTCTGAGCAGAGGCTGCAGAGGAGCCAGGAGTCAGAAAATGACAGCAGACGGTACATCACTAAAATAAAGGAGGATATGGATATACTGCAACAGGAAAAGGTAGAACAGGATACTAGATTTCTGGCCCTGCAGAAGGAGCACCAAGACAGTTTGGACTCCTTACTGCAGAGCCAGAAAAAGCTGGAGCAACAATTAGACTTTAACAGGGCATGCACGGAGCAGGTAGCCACCCTGCAAAGTCATCTAGATAGAGTGAAGGTAGAGAGCAACAAGCTGATCTTGAAAGACCTGGATACCCAGGCAGAGTTTGATGAAGAACGCCAGAAAGCTGGTGCCTTTCAAAGGCAGAGGGACGACCTGGCGGCACAAATGCAGGCTCTTAGTCAGGAAAGAGACGCCTTAGGCCAGGAAGTCTGCCATTTAAAAAGGAAAATGGAAGAAAATCACCTGGCCCACCAGGGACTGGGTGACCTCCAAAAAGAACACCAGAACTTGTTAGAGCACACCAGGAGGGTGGAGGATGCTCTAGCAAGAAAGGAGCAGGCCAATAGGGACACAGCTCAGGAGGTAACCCTCCTGCAGCAAAGACTGGCCCAGTTCTCCAGGACCAACCAGGAAGCACAGAGGGAAAATGAGGCTCTCTGCCAGCACAATGAGAGGCTCCAGTAACAGGTAGCGATGCAGGAGAAACTGATAGAGTCGAGTAAGGCCTTAACAGAGGAACTGAAAGCACAAATGCAGGCTCTTGCATTGCAACAGGGAGCAGGGGCGGATAGAGATGAGGTCCGCTGGGAAAGAGAGACTCCTGACCATAACCGCAGGAGCCCTAACACCAGGGGCCTTCATCTCCCCCAGTCCCTGGACTCTACCACCCCCATGTCCCCTGGCGCACATGAGCACAGGGCTGCAGGGATGGCAGATTACTATCCAGCTAAGAGTATGGGGCTCATAGGCCAGTACCACTCAGGAATGGAGGGGTGGGCATCCGGGTATGGGCACCCAAGTACAGTACAGTTCGATGGGGAACCCCAGGAGAGTAGTCCCATTAAGGGCATCCTGAAAACCTCTGCCCAGTTAGGTCAGTGGAGGGGGTACCCATCAAATCCTGGCAGCAAGGAGGAATCTGAAGACTCCTCTGAACTGCGCAGGACACAGGAGACCAGGTCCCCACATTCTGCCAGCCATTCCCAGGCTCGCAGAATCCGGGAAAACCTGGAAGAACAGACGGGAACCTCTGGGAGCAGTGCCTCTGAGTCCGAGGATGAATGGACAAGGGTTACCCGAACCAAAAAGGCCAATAAGGCAAAAAGGGCCTTGCTTAAGGACCCCTTAAAGCAGGTTAAGGCGATCAGGAGCGTCATCACGCCTTGCCATAAGAACGCTAAGTATTCTGTTTGGGAGCACTTAGAGTTGTTTGAACAAATGATGGAGACTTTCCATTTGAAGGACAGCCAAAGCTTTATTCAATATGTAAAGTGGACCTTCTCCCCGGAATACTCCAGTTTCTTTGCGGGGCTGGAGGACCAAAATCATTTAAGATGGTCCACCTATAAGGCGGCCATCTTGAAACATTTTTCTGTTCACAGAAATCCTCAAGAGGCTCGCAAGGCAGCCTACAATTTGCAATGTGGGGAGGATCAGGCCCCACAAGAATTTGTGCAGGAGTTAAAGCGTGCTTTTGCACAGACCACAAGAAGGGTGCGCACGGATAGCAGGGAATTTATTAATACGTTTTTCCATGCCTTGCCCAAATATATCATGACCCAGCTCGTGAGGGATTTTCACGAGAAAAGATCTTTAGACTGGGTCATTGAACAGGCTACCCGGATCTATGAGGTGCAGAAACCGGTAGATAGCAAAAGTAATGCCCAGAAAAACCCCAAAGCCAACAGCACCCCTGCTGCTGCCAAGGTGGCAGAGGTAAAGGTCACCCCCATTTTGGATTTGGAGATGGGGGGGCCTAAAAACCTACCTGCACCTAATAATGCTAGGCCCAGAAGGTCCTCGGGCCAGTCACAGACAGGGAGCCAGGGAGGCAGCCCCACAAATGGGGTCCCTCGCTCTCCTGATTATGTAAGTCCCCGTTACAAGGGAAATCGACCCATCCTGGGTTATATGTGGACTCCTCCAGCCCAAGGGGGGGGATCCAGCCAAGCACCTAACCCAGGGAACTTCCCTCCAAACTTCCCACAGGAGGGCAGAAATTTACCAAACCCTGGGCAGAACTTTTTCCCCAGATATCCACCCGACTTTCAGCCCCAAAACCATCCATCCTTCTTTCCCCAATTCCCTGAGCCCAGACCACTGAATCCGGGAGAGGGGAGGCCAAGGGTGGAGGGGTACCCAAATCTTCCCAACCCGGGGTATTACCAGAGGAGGGACAGCTACCCTTCCCGGGATCAGCCCAGGGGAGAAAACAGGGCCCCGTATCAGCCTGAGCGGGTTTCCCAGTTAGAGCGCCAGGTTCAAAACATGGCGCGGGATCTGGGTCACATACTGAGGGCTCAGCAGAACCCTCAGATGGGCGTGCCGGCGCAGAACGCACCCAACTCTGGACCTGGTGCTCCAGAACAATGACGGGGGCTGCACCCCGATAACTCACCGGTTCCCAGGGAGGAGGCACAAAGGGAAGGGGGGTGTAAAGCCTTGGAGGAAGCTTCCTTCCTCACTTGTAAACAGCCCCTGGAAACCCAGGAACCGGAAACGAAATCTCTTGCCCCTGAAAGTCTGCCTCCTAAGGAGCAGAGGGGGGGTAGGAGAAACAAAAGACCCAAACAGACTCAGTTTGAGGAGGAGGTACAGATCTTCCAATTTGAGGGAGAGGGATCCTCAGAGGATCCTGGGAAAAGGATCTTCTCCTTCAGAGAGGGGGAACTCCCCCCAAAGAAAAATGGGTCCCTAGGGATGCAAATCCAGACTGGGGAGATGTGGAGACTGAGCTACCGCCGCCCACCATCTCATCCCAGAACCAACAGCAAGAAAATCCCCTGGTTCAAACCCATCCTGGGGACTGCCTCCAAAAAGGGGGGGGCAGCCCAGAACCGGAACCAGGGGAGCCCACAATGGCTCTGATCTCCAGTTGCCAACTTTTTCTTTCAGATTCCCAAGACTCTCCACAGAATTCTGCCCAAATCTCTTCGCTATCGATGTCCAAAACCAGAAAGTTAGCCCACCAGTTGTCCAAAAATGTGCATTATCTGTGCCCCCTTGAGGAGAAGGAGGGAAGATATTATGCCCCGGTACAAGTACAGGGGCAGGGTACAATCTCGGCACTGGTGGACACGGGATCTCAAGCTACCCTTCTGTCCAGAAGGGCCTTTGACGAACTGAATGCAGGAAGGGGAGAGAATTACCAAATTCCTCTCACCTCTCTTCCTGGACAACTACAGAACTTTGACGGGAAGGAAATTCCCGTCGAGGGGACGGCAGATTTGGACATTAAAATTGGGCGACATAAGTTGAAACACCCGGTCATAGTTGTGACCCCAGAGGGCACCCCTTGTTTACTAGGGAATGACCTCCTGAGAAGGTTGTCACCCCTAATAGATTGCGTAAACAAGGTCCTCTGGACCCAGACTAGCCGACCGATAAAATTAAAACAGAGTGTCAACCATGTTAGTTTAAACGGCACCTGCCACATGGTTGAACAAAAATCTGACCAAGTAGAATTTCACTTCCAGAACAACCAAATTCCAGACGTGACAGTCATAGCAGTAGGACAACAGACTGGTGATGGGGGGTCCTCTCTATTTCTGAAAATCAACCTTCCTTCCAGTCTAAAGTGGTATTCCACGCTGGAAGGAAACACTTTGAAATTCTATACCAATCCACAATCTGAAACTCCCACTCCTATAGTCCAGAAAGATGTGAAATCAGCTCAAAGCCTGGCTGATATTCAGCAAATTGGAGAGCAGTTGTTCATCCCTGTCCAGTTAAATGATGGGAAGGACTCTGTTCTCGCTCGAGTGTGTGTGAACAACGGTAAGAGCTTCATCAGCGAAGCCATGTTTCGCCAACTTCCAAAAGATCCAGCCATTCCCACCTTCAAACTGATAGACAAATGGGAAATGGACCTGGAAGCACCCAATTCAAAACATCTCCTGCCAAGCAGGTGTATGCTCAAAATCTCCATTGGCAACAAGAGCATAGTCCATAATTGTTGGGTCGTGCGAGACGTCACTGCCGCCTTTTACTTAGGCAGTGACATTCTCAATCGCTTTGCCATTAGTTTGGACCTAATAAACTTCAAAGCTTGGTCCCGATTAGCGGATAATCCCATGGGCTTTGATGATCCAGAAAAAGCATTTAGGTCAGCTCAATTGCTACCTTATGCAGTTGAAATTCAGGTTAAAGAGGAAGTCACCATCCCAGAAAGGACCCGACAATTCTCCCTGGAAGTGAAAGTTAAAAGGGGACAAGAGTTGAAAAACCCTGATGCTTACATACATCTAAATGCTTCTTTCCAACAGCAAGGGTTGGGGGTAAACCCAACTCCATTAGTCAACATAGAACATGACACCATTCCAATAGAGGTGGATAACAGCGACTTAAAGAGTATTACTCTAGCCGCAGGCATCATTATTGGAATGGCGGTCGATGACCGACATTTTTCCACCGACTTAGTAAATGAACTGTTAGGACCAATCCCCAAGGACTGTTTTGACAGTGACAGTGATGACAATACAACACCAGACAGGATCTTTACCCGGCATGGGGGGAACTTCCTGGTGTACACTTCCTGCCCCTATGGTAAGGAAGATGTGACTTGTGACTTCAGAAGGGATGAGGTGATTTTCCAGGTCCATGAGGGCTGCCTTTCCCACCTGAAGCCTCCGGTCCAAATCAGCACTCTGACCAGGGACTTCTCCACCCAGCTGGAGGAGGCCGCGGAAATAGCCAAACCAGAAGTCTTTCCAGGCTTCAGGCAGATGGTGGAAGAGAGAGTCAACCTAGCTGATGCCTGTGTGACTCTGGAACAAAAGCAAAAGTTGAAACAAGTTTTCTTGGATTTCCAAGATCTCTTTGCGGTAGACTCATATGACTGTGGTCGCACTGACATCCACACAACAACAATCCCCACGGACCCTGGCATGACTCCTGTGTTTGTGAAGCAATATCGCTTGCCTCTCGCATCAATGGAGTCCCTTACTGAAATAATTAAGAACCTTGAGTCCCGGGGAATAATCCGTCCAGTCCACAGCACCTTCAATAATCCGGTGCTGGGAATATTGAAGCCAAACGGCCAGTGGAGACTCTGTGCCAACCTCAGGGAGCTCAACAAACGGGTCCATACTTCCCGATGGCCTCTGCCCTACATTGACCAAGGGCTGGCCCAGATCCAGGGGTCACAGGTATTCACTGCAATAGACCTGACCAATGGATACTGGACTGTGCCTGTCAGTAGGGAGGACCAATACAAGCTGGCTTTTACCTTTGGGGGCCAGCAGTACACCTGGACCCGGACTCCCTTCGGATACCTCAACTCCGGCAATGAATTCAACATTTTTCTACACAAGGCCATGCCTGACTTGGGTGCAAGGGGTAACCTGGCTTATGTAGATGATGTCCTCATCAAAAGTTCATCTGTGGAGGAACACATAGCGGAGATCCGTTATGTTCTGACACAGTTGAGGGCTGCCGGAGCAAAACTTTCCTTTCAGAAAGCACAGTGGTGTAGAACCCGTGTTAATTTCTTGGGGCATGAGATTACTCCTCAGGGTCTCTGTCCCCAGGAAAAGAAAGTGGAAGCACTTCAGAAACTGAAAGACCCCACAACTCTGCGGGAACTAAGGAGCCTCCTTGGACTGACTAATTACAGCAGAAAGTTCATTGAGGGCTACGCAGAGATCACCAGACCCCTGATTCATCTCCTGAAGGGGGGGGTCAAGTGGGAATGGGGTCCAGAACAAGCCGAGGCGGTAAAACAACTCAAAAGAAGCCTCTCACAAGCGCCTTGCCTAGCTTACCCTGTCAGAAACAAGGAGTTCTTCCTGGAGACGGGGTTCTCTGATACGTGCTTGACGGCAGTATTATACCAAAAGCATGACAAGGTCAATAAAGTAATCTCCTATGCGAGCAAAACTTTATCCTCTGTGGAGGAAAAATTCAACGATTGTGAGAAGGCACTCCTGGCAACGGTGTGGGCATTGAAGAATTACCGCCCGTTTATCCAGGGGGAACACATCATAGTGGAGACTCCACACCAGCCTCTGCAATATCTCCAAAGTGACAGAATCCGGGCCGGAAATGTGAGTAATTCCCGAATTACTTCCTGGATTCTGTCAATGCAAGGCTTTCCTGTGGAGGTCAGATATGGCCAAAACAAGAAGAGTCCCCTCGCGCAAGGTCTGGCTGACTTGCATGATTGTGCCAGAGAAAACTGTCTCGAGGACGAAAGTCTGAAAATCAAGGACAACATGGAGGCATACCTTAATTCCCCACACAAAGTCTTTGAAGAAGACAAGTGTGAGGGAATGCCCACTGTGTATGTGGATGGAGGCTCTTACCATGTTGACAACAACGGGGAGAAAGAACTGGTGGCCGGCGTAGGGAATGCATGGGTGAATGAGTCCCCAGAACCCTCCGCTGGATACAAAATTGGTCCCCGAAGTAGTCAGGTGGCAGAATTGATGGCTGTGCATCAGGCCATCCTCACTGCTGTCCAGCATCAACTCCACGAACTGGTCATAATCACAGATTCGGATTATGTACGGAACGGGTTCGTGGAGCACCTGGTTAATTGGAAAACCAGAGGCATGTTATGTGTTAACAACAAACCCTTGAAACATGGGAAGTTGATCCAAAACATTGATGATCTGGTCACATCGAATGGGATGACCATCTACTGGAAAAAGATCAAGGGTCATTCCAAAGTAGAGGGACCAGACAAAACTGGAAATGACTTAGCTGATCAGCTGGCCAAAACCGGGGCCATCCAAGGGGATCTAATTGAGATTGAGTCCCTGTTGGGGGAAATCCAGGTCACTGCTATCACTAGGTCCCAGACAAATGCTCACAACGACCTTTCAATTGCACAATGGAGTAAGGAGACCCCTGATGATGATTTGATTACTGCTCAGAAGGGGGATCCAATTATTGGTAAATTTTACTAGCACCTTGAGGACCCTGAGAACTTTCCCCTGACGGATACCGATTACATTGGGAAAGAGGACCTAAGAGTGTTGATGAAATGTCCAAAAATGTTCCGGATTCAAGACGGTTTGCTGGTAAGGAAATCCAAAGCTGGCCACGATCAGTGGGTGGTTCCTACCTCATTCCGAAGCCTGATGTTAAGTCACGCCCATGATGCGGCCACCGCCGGTCATAGGGGGTTTCACACAACATTGGAAATCTTAAGAGAGGTTGCATACTGGCCACACATGGGGCAGGACCTTGACCAATACTTGAAGGGGTGTCTTGTGTGTGCACAATTTCAGCCATCATCCCTCACGCACCGTGCGCCTCTCCAAAAGAGGGGGATGACACTGCCATGGTCAGATTTACAAATCGACTTTGTAGGCCCTGTGATTCGCTCGGCTAGGGGGAATAAGTACATGTTGACTGTGACATGCTTGTTTACCAAGTGGGTGGAATGTCTCCCAGCCCCAAATTGCAAGGCAGAAACTGCAGCTGCCTTGATGATTAACCACATCTTTTCCCGTTTTGGTCTACCTCAAAGGATTGAGTCAGACAGAGGTAGCCACTTCACCAGTGAAGTAATGATAAAGATGTGGGAGATACTGGGGGTCAAAAGGAAGTTGCATATTGCTTATCGGCCAGCTTCTTCTGGGGCAGTAGAGAGATATAACCGGACAATTGTGAGCATATTAAAGAAGTTTGTGGCAGATTCTGGGCCAAGTTGGGATATCCGATTACCTCTGGTCCTAATGGCCATCAGATCTACCCCTTCATCTGCAACCAAAATGTCACCATTTGAGTTGATGACTGGGCGCAAGATGGTGCTTCCTCAGCATTTGCTCTACAGGACCCAAGAGCAGACACTGATAAATGCCTCCACTACTCATGAGTATGTAGAGAATTTAAGGAAACACCTCCAACATGCTTTTGCTTATGCTCAGCGGAATCTAGAAAGATCAGCTGATAGCATGAAGACCCATTATGACCTGAAAGCTTCCAGGAAGGAATATCAGGTGGGAGACCGGGTCTATCTATACAACTTCCAAAGGAACCAGGCCAAGCAGCGCAAATTTTTGCCTACATGGAAGGGACCCTTTGAGATCGTCGATAAGATCTCCCCTGTGGCCTACAAGATCCGCATCCCCAAAGGCGGTTCGGCAGAGGGGGAAGACAAGTGGGTCCACATAAACCAGTTGAAATGTTGCCATCCCAGGCACACTCTGCAACAACTGGAGGAATCCTCTGGAATCCTAGCGGGTACTGTATCAGACTAATTCAGTTCCAATCATAAAACATACCACATCTAGTCTCTAACATACTGTGATTTGTATGAAACTGTCTCTTAGTCATACTGTTTTTATTAAAATAAGAATGTATGTTTCGTTAGGATAAAATGCATATGCTGCCCCACTATCTCAACAGTGGTGGAAAAAAAAAATCGTCTATGAGTAGATATTGCCGCTTTTGCTTTATCATCCTAGGAGAGATGAAACCATGAAGAATGACCAAGAAGGACGATCCGGAGACCGGGAACGAAGATCCAATGGGCCCAGTGGACCGCCCAATACTCCCATCAGGACCGGCGAGGAGAACCGATCGATCCGACCGGATGGAGGAAAAGATGCTGAACTGTGCCATTTATCGGAAGAAGAGGAGAACTACATCCCAGATCTTGCGGGTCCCATTAGTGAAGGATCAGATGGCCACCGCAAGAAGGGGGGCTTGTGGGATGTATTTACCCATGCATCCGGGCCCTACCTCAAAACTGTGCAGTACTGGCATTGAAAACATCATAATGGCCAGAGCTCCCCAGAAAATGCACAGGAAAATCCCATTTTGCCTATATTGTGAGTTCAGAGATGCAATGCTGATTGCCAAAAGCAAACCCATACTGTTGGGAATTCATTTTTCTTGAATGTCAAATATGGCAAAATCATGGGCACAGAATTACTTTACTGCAGAAACACACCAATGCCATGTCCTGAACATGGACAATCTACTCCATATAATATCACTTGCTGAAAGGAATCAATCTAAAAAAAAAAAAAAATCCCAAGGATGGATGCAGTAACCACAAAATCCTGATGGTGGCGCTAGCGGTCTAAACTCTGACAGGAGAGCTGTCTTGCAAACTGCATGAGTGCAAAGAAAAGGGTCTTATTTCATCAAAGGTTCAAAGGGGTTGCCTGTCCTGAGAACTCTTGACACTTCAGAACTCAACACAAGAAGCCAGGAAATAACAGGGTTATGTTAATTAAATGCAAAGTGGCCCCCTGGCCTCCTGATGTGAGCTTGCCAGACACCACACAAAGGACCCTTTCCTCTGAAAGGAATATGTTAATTCTGGATGTTTGCTGTCAACAAAGATCTGCCAGCCAGCAGAGATCTGTGACTGACCCACCCAAGTCTTGGAGGCGGACTTCAACACTCTGAGGACTGAATTGAAAGTAAAATATATATTTTACAAAAACACTGATAACTCTTTGTAATCAAATGACAGAAATGTATAACTTTGAGAGCTTTAATTTAAAAAATGTACCTTTAATTCAAGCCCAAACTCCAATTTGTGTGATGTTCTGGGGCAAAACCCCATTGTTTATTAATATTACAGACTCCCTGTTTCAGCTAGACAAACGAAAATGCATTGGTATGTGGGTAGATATGTGAGGAACAGTTGTATAAAATTTAATGAAGATCCAATGTTGTTCAGCACATGAAAAAGTGCTAGAAGTTGCCATTTTTGAATGCAAGCTCCTAGAAAGAGCAGATTTGGACAGAGACATGGCTAAATTCAGCCACACCATGTATGTGTAATTTCAAACAACTGTGTAACTGTGAAATATGGATTTTGATCATATATAGATTTGGGTGCACAGATGATAGGGGAGTTGTTTCAAGAGATCATAAATGGATGACATCACTCTAACTCACAGCTCCTTCGCCAATCAAATGAGAAATGGAAGTTTGACCAATTAGAAGCTGAGAGAGAGGTAGGGTCAGTGATGCTAGAACACACCCACATTCTAAACACATAAAAGCAGACAGACAGGACAGATAGAGACCTTCAATTCCATCTGCAGCTGGAAGCTCTGCCGGAAAAATCCATACTTACCTCCATCAACCTCCAGAAAGCCAAACTAGAGACTTCAATCTATCCAGAACTAAGAGACCAGACCAGAGAGAAGGCAGTGCTGTATCCAGAGAGACCCAGACCAGCAGAGAGAGCTGACCCAGATCACTGTGAAGTGCAGAGGCCAGACCAGACCAGACCAGAGTCCAGTTTAAAACCCTGACCAGATCCGTGACGAGGCCCATTTAATTCAAGAATATAGTGTGAGTACCCAGCAGAACTGTGTAGAACCAATCTCTTAGTTTAAATTCATCTAATTCAATCTATTTAACCTAAGTAGAACTGCCTGATAGATCCAAATCTGTCACCTGTCATTCTAGCTGCAAAATTTGTCACTTGTCATTTTGAGCTTTTAAAATTTGCAAAACCAAAAACGACCTCTATTAAATTGGTCCTAACTCTGTAACCGTTTGGGCTAGAGACTTGCAGTAACTTTTATCTGAAAGCTTAGAATCGTGGCTTTCCTATGAACCTAGAACCGCATTCCTACCCCTTATAGTTTTACCGCAATCGCGGAACACGCATTCGCGAATTTTACCAAATTTCTTCACATGTAAAAACTGCTGCTGCTTGCCTTCCATTTGCCAGAAATTCGTTTAACCTGCTAATTATCCCTGCATCATTGCAAGTGTGAGCCTGGACTAATATTAACTAGATACCACTCACCCTGAACCTCTGAAAGGGAATTAAAAGCATTTCCAGCATATTTCTCATCCATTGCTAGCACATATCAAAGCATTTTGCCTGTGTTTTCAAAACTCCTATCTGTTTTCTGTAGTGTAAGCTTGCTGGGGTGAACTGATTTACATTGATTGCATTTCTGAGAACTGTGTGTTTTCCTTCCATTTCCTTGCCTTGCATCACGGGGGGGAGGGGATTGCCAGAGAAAAGTGATTACATTGTTTGGTTGAAATCATATTGAGTATTTTCTGTACTGCATTCATTGAATATTGCATCCACCTGAGCTTACATAAAGCATCCTCTACCACATTATACTTTTGTTCCTATTTACCAGTGTGCTACCTTATCCATTTCATGTCAACTCATTAGTGATTATAAGAAGTGTGCTAGTGCCAGATTCTCCGTTGTTGATCTTTATCATATCAGATTAAGTGTGCTATTCAATTATTCATTTATTATAAAGTGTGATATATATATATTTTAAATTATCAAATAAACCTTTTAAACTTGCAAAACAGAACTACTTCTTGGGTCAGTGGGGTCAGGGGGATTCCAAGAGAGGGGTGTTATATAGGGGTAGTCATCCAGAACGCATGAACTGGACATAAAGATATATCAATAAGGGTTTTCATTCAGTATTATAGACTAGGCGTTGACTTAGCTGTAGTGTTGAATTGAATCCTCTTACAAATGAAATTATCTTAAACTTGTCTTGCTTCACTGCTCACTCCTCACATCTTATCTCACTAAAGACCCTTCCCCTCATGACTACTATAATTGGTTATAATTATAATTGGTTATTTATAACGCTCTTAATACCTATAGGTTTCTAACCGCGGACCCATGGATCAAACCTGTGTTGCTCCACGTCGCCTTGCTTACAAAGTGAGCGTGTTGCCCCTGAGCTATTCTTGGGTCCTTTTACTCCACCCTCAACTTCAGTGTCACCATTTGCCCCAACTTTTCCTCCCTCCAATCCCCACCATTTCAACTTGCAAATTCAAATATGACTTTATATCATAGGCCCTGATTTTAACCTGGATCTCTGCTCTACATTGATCATCAATATCCCTCTCACTCATTCACCCCCTCTACTCTTTAATCAAACCCGGGGTCACCCCTCAGATACAACTTTTCAAAATGGGCATTCAATGCCACCAACATATGTGGAGCAAGTCCTGATAAACAAAATGTTTTCTCCAATATAAGAATGCCCTCCTCCCCTTCAATTTGGCCTTCCCTACCAAATTCCCAAATCTAATTACCACTCATCAATCTCATGACCACACTCCCTTCTACCCTCTCTTACCCTCATTGACAAACGTGGACACAATACCAACAGAATTATTGCTAAGTCAGCTGGCTGCTTACCTAGAAGCCATGCAGGCTCCTCCTTAATCTTGTGCTGTCTCCTCTTCCCTATCCTCTAATTACTTTGTTCATTACTTCTCTAAAAGTGAAAAAGTGGATACACTTGCTTCCTTCCTATCCCTCACCTCAGCCCCATCTTTCTCCTCTCCAATACCAATCTCCACCACCTCCGTCGTGCACTCCTTTGAGATCCCCTCCTGGTGCATTGATGCCTATCCATAGAAATCACAGCCTCTCTTGCACCTTTGCTAACCAGTTTTCCCCATAAATGTGAAGCAACTGGCACATCTTCACTGCTCCTATCTGTCCTGAATCTTAAACTTCAAAATATCCTCAGGAATCTTTCCTGACTGTGTTCAGGCTACCAATCTTAAAGGAGCCCTTGGCTGATCCCATCAAGTATGCCATCTATAGGTCATGATCTCTCTTTCCTCACTACTAAAATTGTATTTATTTTATTCATGGAACTTTTAGAGTGATAGAGCAGATCACATCACAGAACATTCAGATAAAAACATCACAATACAGTTCACAACAATATAAATAAAGAACCACTGTGTTAGGCAGAATCATACGCAGTACCCTTTGGGAACACCACACACAATTAAGACTACAAGTGCAAGTACAAATTCACCTTTGGTACAAGCCTGTACTACACAGTAAAGTGGTAGCGATGGCTGAGCAGCCAGACTTATCTCAAGAGTAAAGTGAGCAGTTTCAGAAGTTACACAAAGGACAGTAATTACTATGGTTCAAACAAACACGACTCAAGGTTTCTGAGTAAAAGAATATACATTCATTAACACATTCATTTGTAAAATAGTTCACTAAATAAAGCATCAGATAAATCACACTCTTAATATACTACACAACACCCAATCAATTCTGGACAAGTTAAGCTCAAAATGAAGTGTGAGCAAAATGGCACTCGAGCAATTTAAAAAGGGAGGGAAAGACGAGGTTATACAAAATTAAGCTGCACCAACAAGTAAGTAGGCATGGCAATTTAGAAAAGGCTTGCTACCATGAGGATTCAAATCAATAGGCCTTGGCCAATGTTAATGGTTCAGAGTCTTTGCAGAGGATCACACAGTTCAGAGTAGTTTGCGGTTAAGTCTTTGCCAAGAGTTTGAAACAAAGTTGGTCGGAAGAAAAGTTACTTAAAAGAATAGGGAAGGACAAACCCTCGGATTGGTGAAAGATTTAAAACACTTTCACTGCGGTTGGACAGAACGAACAACCGGGTTTGAACTGTACCTTTAGAAGAAGAATGATGCTGTAGCTGAGGCAGAAGTTCCTGGCAGATCCTGCAGGCTCACCGTTCCTGAAACGACTGTCTGACTGACACAAAGAAGGAAGACTGGAGGGTCCTGCACTGCCCAGGGAAGAATCCAGCAGCAGAGCAAAGCAATGACTAAAAAGTGTGCTCCTTAAAACCAATGCAGGGTACGGTCCTCCTGGCTATCCAGTTCATTGCAGCTGTGCACAGCAAATTCGACCAGGGGAGGGAGGTTTTGCTTGCTGTTTGGCGAACTGGTTGGTCCCACCAGCTCAAGGGCAGAAGATTCCTTGCAGATCTTCTCTGTCGTCGAAGATTGGAGATTTGTACCCGCAGCAGGGCTCCACCGGGAGGTTCAGTCGTGGTAGTAGTCCTCTTCCTTCAGCTTCTCTTCAGTTCTCTCGATCCAGTGGCGACTCTATATGCAGTTTTCCCCCATTCACACAGCCTGGCTGTCAATCACACAGCAGGGTGGCTGTCCTGGCAGGACAGTCACCTAGCCAATCAAACAAGAGTGTGACTTGGGTTTCCAAGGGAACCCATGGCAGGGGTCCTAAAACCCCTCCCTCACATCCTGTCTACCGAGACTCTAATCCGCCTAAGGAAGGCTTCTGTGCAGAAGCCCACCAAAGGATGACGAACAAAGGAACCAAACATGGTTTGGTGCACAGAGTAAAACACGAGAAAGTCCTTTACAAAAAGAAATGGAGAATAAACCTATCCGGAACCAAATAAAAGTAAATGGTGTCCAGCGGATTAAAGTTCGAGGCTACTAACCTAGCCCAAAACAGTACCAAGGCTATTTTCATAGACCATGGTGGGAAAACTATGGTAGATACCACTGCCACCAGACAAATCTTAAAGAAAGGGAACAAAATAATGTTCGATGAGAGACAGACAAAAAGGGATCACTATTAACCCTTTCCAGTACTCTATGTAAGAAAGTTTGTACTGGATCTGTGAATTTTCAAAGAATAATAAAGTCAATGGGAACTTTGCATGTTCTGGGAGACAGTAGTCAGTCCCAGAAAATGGAGTTTAAAGTGAGAAGTCTGAAAAAGACAACCCTGTGTCACTGCAGTAAAGGTGCTGTGTGACACACAGTAAAAAGATGATGCCAATGGAGTAGGTGATGCTCCACAGTCTATGAACCCAAAATGTTAAACAGACAGCAAAACACATGCAAGAGTGGGAAAAAAACCTCACACTCTTACCAGGTGAAACAAAAAATCCTAGAAATCCAGCAAAGCTGCTGAGGGACTCAGAAGGTAAGCAACATTAGCCATTCGGAGAAGTCTCCCTAACATGCTATTAACATATAAATAAAACACACATGATCTAAGTAAAACATAATACAAATTTGAGAAAAATTGAGTCATCATTTAGGAAAAATATACATGTTTAATAATGTTCTAAATTCCAACAAAGTCAGAACAGTATGAATATGTGAATTGTTGAAGAAAGTTGCAACATCATTTAAAAAGGCCTGTCTCTGAGGCTGTTACTTATTAACAATGAGAATACTAAGAACAATTGAATATCTTTGTCAAGAGCTTTAATTCATTCCTTAAAAATGAAGTTTCTCTGCATGATAGGCAGGGTGGTGGTATCTCAAGGTTTTAAAGTTAGGTAGCCTAATTTAAAAAGAATGTAGTGAATTTAAAGTAGTCCAATGTAAGGAATTTGAAATTGGAGAGACAAAGTCAGATTTATTTGCTCTTACAACAAATGTATCCACAGAGTGAAATGTTAGTTACAGGGGTCGGAAAGTAGGTTCAGAGACCACAATCAAAATCACATTACCCGCACCAATAGCCAATACAACAATGAACAACAGAATCAAAGGAATTTGAGGGTAACTAATATGTTATCCTCAAGAGAGGAAAGGTTGCTAGAATACCTCTTGCAATGATTGGCCACAGGAGAAATCATTGAAAGAGTGCAGTTGAGAAGAAATCCTAAGATACTAGGAGTAGAGTTTGCTTTTAAGGCTATGATTCTATTAAGCTATAAAAGCAACCAAAATTGGACAAAGTTGAACATTTTATCCCAAGCCAAACAGTAAACATTTGGAGTCATCTCTCCTTCAATGTCGTCCAGGCAATGCCCCAGGCAACAGGCATCCTGTTCTGATGACATTGATAGATATAAAGTAGTGGCATCTGCATATTGATGGATGGACATATCGTCTTTGTAAACTAGATAACTGAGCAAGTCAATGGCAAATCCTTGAATGTTTCGTCTCTAATAGGATATCCTCCTATCTGGACACCAATAACCTCACGGACATTTCGCCAAATCAGATTTTAACAGCTGTAATTCCAATGAACTAGCCCTCATCCACACCACTGACTATCTGACCTCTGATATCCCACATGCAAAAACATTCCCTCTTCAAACATCTACTGCTTGTTTTTAAATGCCTGTATGTGGTTGCACTTCTGTCTCCTAAGCTTACACTATCTTCCGCTACTCTCCTCAATGTACGTTCCACTCTAGTACTCTCCCCATTATCTTCATTCCCCAACCATCCTGCAATTAATGTAGCTTCTGTTCTTTCTCTCTTCATGCCCCACACCACTGGAACTCCACTCTGCTTCATGTTATAATCACAAATCAATGTACACTTTCAAATCAGCAAGAAGCTACACACTCCACTTACTCCCATATTTCACCCTCTGGATGACTGCCCTTCAACTAACTTCACTGTGGTTACTACCTTGTATATTTTCAATCCATTCAGAATAATGTGGATTATCTGTCCTGACCCCACACCTCTGTTCAAGTATCCCCCACCATCCACCCATCAGTTGATCACTACCTCTACCACTTATTTAATCGCCCTGACTCAGGATTGCCCCATTGACTGTCATTTCCTGTTTGTAAGTATAACTAGTTGATACACCCTGCATCCTTAAAAGATTAATAATGCAGTAAATACAATTCATTTAATGGAAGAATCGTGTAACCTTCAGTTGGGTGTTCACGTACTAGACCCAACAAACACGTGTATGGGGTTGCTGGTGGTACTCTCGTTCAGGTTGGAATTGCCATTGCATTTCGGTGCTGGACTGCCCCTGGGCAGGACAAAGACTGATATGCAAATGGATATTTCCCATCTGTGAAAGGCACAGTGAGTAAAAGCAGTGGCTGCGAACTCTGAAGTGGTTAATAACCACTGAACAGGTTATCAGGCCTTGTTCTGTCGAGAGAGGGGCGCCCGCTACCTTTGCAAACTAAATTTCAAGGAACCTGGGATTGGTAACCCTAGGTCTCCTGGGGGCAACCAGACGTGGTCTCCCTCTCACTGTGCTTAGAGAGGCATCAGCTTCACCTCACTGATGATCCCCAACAAGGGTGAAACACGTGTATGGGGTTGCTGGTGGTACTCTCGTTCAGGTTGGAATTGCCATTGCATTTCGGTGCTGGACTGCCCCTGGGCAGGACAAAGACTGATATGCAAATGGATATTTCCCATCTGTGAAAGGCACAGTGAGTAAAAGCAGTGGCTGCGAACTCTCAAGTGGTTAATAACCACTGAACAGGTTATCAGGCCTTGTTCTGTCGAGAGAGGGGCGCCCGCTACCTTTGCAAACTAAATTTCAAGGAACCTGGGATTGGTAACCCTAGGTCTCCTGGGGGCAACCAGACGTGGTCTCCCTCTCACTGTGCTTAGAGAGGCATCAGCTTCACCTCACTGATGATCCCCAACAAGGGTGAAACACGTGTATGGGGTTGCTGGTGGTACTCTCGTTCAGGTTGGAATTGCCATTGCATTTCGGTGCTGGACTGCCCCTGGGCAGGACAAAGACTGATATGCAAATGGATATTTCCCATCTGTGAAAGGCACAGTGAGTAAAAGCAGTGGCTGCGAACTCTCAAGTGGTTAATAACCACTGAACAGGTTATCAGGCCTTGTTCTGTCGAGAGAGGGGCGCCCGCTACCTTTACAAACTAAATTTCAAGGAACCTGGGATTGGTAACCCTAGGTCTCCTGGGGGCAACCAGACGTGGTCTCCCTCTCACTGTGCTTAGAGAGGCATCAGCTTCACCTCACTGATGATCCCCAACAAGGGTGAAACACGTGTATGGGGTTGCTGGTGGTACTCTCGTTCAGGTTGGAATTGCCATTGCATTTCGGTGCTGGACTGCCCCTGGGCAGGACAAAGACTGATATGCAAATGGATATTTCCCATCTGTGAAAGGCACAGTGAGTAAAAGCAGTGGCTGCGAACTCTCAAGTGGTTAATAACCACTGAACAGGTTATCAGGCCTTGTTCTGTCGAGAGAGGGGCGCCCGCTACCTTTACAAACTAAATTTCAAGGAACCTGGGATTGGTAACCCTAGGTCTCCTGGGGGCAACCAGACGTGGTCTCCCTCTCACTGTGCTTAGCGAGGCATCAGCTTCACCTCACTGATGATCCCCAACAAGGGTGAAAAACGTGTATGGGGTTGCTGGTGGTACTCTCGTTCAGGTTGGAATTGCCATTGCATTTCGGTGCTGGACTGCCCCTGGGCAGGACAAAGACTGATATGCAAATGGATATTTCCCATCTGTGAAAGGCACAGTGAGTAAAAGCAGTGGCTGCGAACTCTCAAGTGGTTAATAACCACTGAACAGGTTATCAGGCCTTGTTCTGTCGAGAGAGGGGCGCCCGCTACCTTTACAAACTAAATTTCAAGGAACCTGGGATTGGTAACCCTAGGTCTCCTGGGGGCAACCAGACGTGGTCTCCCTCTCACTGTGCTTAGAGAGGCATCAGCTTCACCTCACTGATGATCCCCAACAAGGGTGAAACACGTGTATGGGGTTGCTGGTGGTACTCTCGTTCAGGTTGGAATTGCCATTGCATTTCGGTGCTGGACTGCCCCTGGGCAGGACAAAGACTGATATGCAAATGGATATTTCCCATCTGTGAAAGGCACAGTGAGTAAAAGCAGTGGCTGCGAACTCTCAAGTGGTTAATAACCACTGAACAGGTTATCAGGCCTTGTTCTGTCGAGAGAGAGGGGCGCCCGCTACCTTTACAAACTAAATTTCAAGGAACCTGGGATTGGTAACCCTAGGTCTCCTGGGGGCAACCAGACGTGGTCTCCCTCTCACTGTGCTTAGAGAGGCATCAGCTTCACCTCACTGATGATCCCCAACAAGGGTGAAACACGTGTATGGGGTTGCTGGTGGTACTGTCGTTCAGGTTGGAATTGCCATTGCATTTCGGTGCTGGACTGCCCCTGGGCAGGACAAAGACTGATATGCAAATGGATATTTCCCATCTGTGAAAGGCACAGTGAGTAAAAGCAGTGGCTGCGAACTCTCAAGTGGTTAATAACCACTGAACAGGTTATCAGGCCTTGTTCTGTCGAGAGAGGGGCGCCCGCTACCTTTACAAACAACATTTCATTATTACTTGTGCATGAACAGCTGGATGAAAAAAGCAGCACCCTCCCTACCATGGCAAGCCAGGAATTTGATGCAAGGGAGTGGATTGAGAGGAAAATGGTGTATGCACATTCTTCTTCTGGGTTTCTCATGGGACATCAGTCCCTGTAATTGGAGCACATAGTTGGATTCTACACCTGTTAAACTTGGATTTCATAAGGCTAGGGAGCACAGTTTGTCTGAGGGCAGGCCTCTGCTGTTTCTTTAGAGGCAAATGCATGAGTGGTGTGGGCACTAGACTTACCTAAAAGCAAGCCCCTGCTTTAGGTGCTGCTGATGTATCTGCTGAGGAGGACTACTCAGGACCAGGGAGGTGTCCTGCTTGCCTGAGAGTACACCCATGCAATAACCTCAAAGGACTGGACTGGAGTCAGAGATGATAAACGCTAGGCCCAAGAGCAGGTCTCTTGGTGGAAATCTGCTGATTGCCATAGTACATGTGTATTTTAAGAATACATGGGCCATCTGTACTGCACCAATGTGTCCCTCAACTGCTAGATGGTGGAGTACAGCCAGCGACAAATCAAGCTTTAAGTTAACTTGACTTGGCTGCTGACCTTGCCTCTTCCCCTTCTAGCATCCTACATGCTCCCCCACCTGTTATGGAATTTTCCCCCAAGTCCCCTCCTTTCTAATGGTATTGCTTGCCCATGTCCAGTTTGTATTCCTAATGCTGTTGGAGTTTAATCACTCTGGCCTTTTTTTTGGACACTGTTTGAACATGTATTTGTGTTTCTCCAATCTGGACATCTTTTCCAAGGAAATAAGTTTATACCTGTCCTTCATTTAACTCACATTTGACATTGTATTTGTTGGGCTCTGCTCCACAGATTGTTCAGGAAACTTTGACCTCCTCCTTCACTAGGGTAACAATATCTTTCGCATCCATGGCAGTTTAAATGCATTATGTGTAATTAAACATTTGGTGTGGTCATTGCTTTAGATGTATGTTCACAGAGAAGGGAATGAATGAGATCTGAAGAAATTATTTCTGTGATACATTTTGATGATAAAACACATCATCTAAATACTCATAAGTGGAATTGCATTTCATTATATATATATGTGATATGATATTATATGGCATTTGTAACGCGCCTATACACAAGTGTTTCAATATATATATATAGTTCTTTTATACCTTGGTATAAAGTTGATGGAGTGCACTCCAAAAAGCAGTCCAGTGAGACTGTTCTACACCGAACACAGAGTCCAAAAACAAAGAATCTCCAAGCATTAAAAATATTCTTTAATTAGGTAAATGCCATGGACAGAAGAAAAGTGAACACAAAAATGACGCGTTTCACGGCAGAATGGCTGCTTGATCACGTTTCGGGTGCAAACACAAAGGAAGGACATATAAACCAGCGTGCTCTCTATGGTACTGATGTATAGATCGACGTGCACTAACACAACAGCTTATTTTACAAAATCCGCCATATTTGAACATGTTGCAGGCCCCAGTAGGTCGTGTTAAATACACTGGAATACATTCAAAAAAAGAAAGGACATCACATAAACTGTCAGTATTGCTCTTTTCTCAACAATATTTTAACCTGCGCAGTAGTCATTTTATGTTCACAATATAAATAATATGCAGTAGTATTTGTGGCATACAGAGAGTTACATATGTTGAGCCTCCTCTTCATGTGAATTTTCTTAATTACTGTTTGCAATCGGGATCATAAAAGGCATGAGGCAGCAAAACCCTGCATTGTTACAAGTGAAATAATGCCATAAACACATGGATCCGCCTGGTGTGCGGTTGCAATGGCCCCATTGTGTTTCCCTGCATGCCAGGTAGATATCCGATTTTTTGACAGACTCTGTGTCTGTTTGTATATCCGGCATGGATGAGACTGCATGTTTTTATATATAAATGAATGGCCAGTAAGCTCTAAAGTTGGAGACTGTGTCTATCGAGAAAGGTATTTCTCGCGAGGTAGAAAGTGAAGTTGCTAAAGTACATGGTGCTTTCGGCAATGACATATCAAGGTTTGTGGAGTTAGAGTTTTTTTTATATATTTTTTTTTTATAAATTGTTTTTACGTTACTAGGTATTGCTTCTTTAAAGTGCAAATGCCTCTATATGCTGTCTATGCAATTATGCAATAGACAATCTATTGCTAGTAAAGTGCAAGGTGCATTTATAGCAGCAATTTTAGTATTCCCTATATAGGGATACATTAAGTGCAAGTGCCTATATGTGCAAATATGCAGCAACCAACCCACAGTGGGTAAAGTGCAAAATGCAATTTAGCAGCCAATGATATACCCTATATGGGGGTATATAAAGTGCTTGGTGCGTGCAATACCTGAACATCAAATAGAAATAACTCACATTGCCAAATAAGAAATGATACAATTAAAATGCATAGCTACAAAAATTATAACACCACTATGATAAAACCTTAATACATTATGAGACACTTAATTATTTGCTGGCCAAATGCGCAGTTTAGAAAAGACATGTAAAGTTATTATAACTCTGCCAGTTAACTTGTGTTCCTAAATAACAAAGCAAAAGCACTGCCCACCCTTAAGAAACAAAGAAGATTAAAATTAGATAGCTAAAATGGAGAGAGACTAAAATTCATTCAATTTCTTTTTTGTCAGTAAAATATTGAATTGATAGTTTCTCTGTCCTTAAAAGCTAATCTGAAAAACTTTATGTCTGTCAACGAAATATAAACCTCTGTATATTATCAATAGATTCCATTATGAGTTTCTAAGAAAACTCACCTGTGTAGGATATACTGGTGTAACTAGAGATTATATTAAAAGTTGCCAGGGAATAGTGCAAAATAGAAGAGCGGTAATAGTGATAAAATCTACACTGTATGTAAAATGCCTTCATTACAGATTCCAGATACAAATACAGTCTGTTTGCTCAAGTGCCTAGAAAGGTATAAGGTTCCTCATCCAGATTGTGGCCCTTTGGCCTCTTTGTTTCCAGATCCAGAATGTACTTAGTCTCGGATTGTCTGAGGAGGAGCTTGCGATTGCCTCCTCTCGGTGCCTTCAGAACTGTGTATATCCCAAAGTAGGCGAAACCTTCTAATTACCTCCATGCTTTTCCTGAAAATGTAGGGCCATCAGATATGTGGGATCAGTATTCTTGATGGCTCTTATATGTTGTAGTATCCTAAGTTTCAGTTTACCAATAGTACTACCCACATACCATTTGTCACACGGACATATGGGTACATACAAAACATACTCAGTTTCACATGTGATCCGTGATTTTATAGTCATATTTTTGTGTAGTATTGGATGAAGGTATTTTTTGGTATTTTTGGCAAATTTACATGCCTTGCATTTCATGCATTTCTGAAAGCCATCTGATGTGACACTCAGCCAACTTTGACCTGCTGGAATTATTTTGGGGCTCATGTAGCTGGATACAAGGTTGTCCCGGAGTGAGGTAGGAATATATATATATATATGTATATATATATATATATATATATATATATATATATATATATATATATATTACACAGCCACAGTAGTAGTCCCTGTTTGCCTGTTTGTTTATTTATTTGTATGGCACACCGTACCCACTGGTATCTGGGTGCCTTTAGCACTGTTAAGCGTCTTCACTTCAACACTACAGCTAAGTCAATGCCTAATCTGGGATGCTGAGGGAAACCCTTATTGATATATTTTTAGGTCCAGTTCATGTACTCTGGATGACAACCCTTATATAACACCCCTCTTTTAGAATCCCCCTGACCCCACTGAGCCAAGAAGTAGGTCTGTTTTGCAAATTTAAAAGGTTTATTTGAGAAACATAACGATATCTATCTATCACACTTTTATAATAAATTAATATTGCATATCACACTTAAAATATGACAGTGATCAACAATGGATAATGTTCTACTGGTAAACTGATTTGGTTACTTAGAAGTAGTATAGAGGATGAGGTAGCTGAAATGCTTTATGGTTTCAAGGAAATGCAAGGTGGAATAAATTCAGTACAGAAAATAAACTGATATGGTTTCACAAGAGATAATATGTTCACTTTTCCCCTGGTGGCAATTCACCCCGCCCCCCCTATATGCAATGCAAGGAGATGGAAGTAACACACACAGTCTTCAGGAATACAATCAAATACAATACGGAATTCAGTTCCCCCCCAGCAAGCTTAGACAACAGGTATGCTTTTTAAAACACAGGCCCAAAATGCTTTTAAATGTGATGGCAATGGATGGGAAAAGGTGCTAACTGATTTTAATTCCCTCTAGAGATTCAGGGTGCGTGAGAGATGCTTGTTGGTATTAGTTCAGGCTCACTTTAGCAATTCTCTATGAGTTATTACCAGGTTGCAAACGGATTTTAACAAAGGAAAGAATGGAGCTGCTATTTTAACAAGTGGAGAAATTGAGCCAAATCGCAAATCACGGTAAATTTCGCGAGTGCGTAAATCGCGATTGTGGAAAAAAGTATAGGGCGTAGGAAGACGATTCTAGGTTAGTTGGAAATCACAGCTTTAAAATGAAAGTTAAATTTCGTTCCTAGCCCAAACGGTTCAAGAGATACGGACGATTTAATAAAGGTAGTTTTTCGGATTTAAAGTAAACTGAAAATGCCAGGTGACAGCTTGCAGCTGCAGAATTGACAGGTGACAGTTGTGCAGCTTTAAAAATGACAGATGACACGATTTCTAGGAGGCTGTTCTAATTAGGTTAAAATAGTTTGGATTGGATTATTTTAACTAAGAGATTGGGTTCTGCACAGTTCTGGCAGATACTCACTCCTAATTTTGAAATGAATTGGCCTTGTCATGGATCTGGTCAACACGTCCAGCGGCGGTTCTCTCTGCTCGGCGGGTCAATCAGGCACTGGTTCTGCTCACAGCGATCCGGGTCTGGTCTGCGGTTCCGGCAAAAATTCTGATTTTCAAACAGCTCTTGCTTGATTCTGAAGGCCTGCTGAGAATACGTTTGCTTGCAGTGGGCCTTCTTGGTTCAAATTTCTGTAGTCTCTGTTTAGCTTGGAAGTCTAAGTGTTGGATCTCTGGATGTGAAGTCGTCAGTCAGCACGCTCCGCAGCAAATGGAATTGAATGTCTCTACCTGCCCCAGCAGTCTCTTTTTTGTGTTTTGGAAGTGGGTGTGTGCGTGGCATAACTGAGCCTGCCCCTCTCTACTTGTCATTGGCCCAATTCTCCCCTCTCCCATGATTGGGGGAAGGAAATGGATTGTCATCATGATGAGGTCTGTTTATGGGTCAGAGGATCCTCCCCTGGTCAATTTGCCCACAAATCTATATTTGATTCAAATACATATTTCCCAGATACACAATTTGTTGAAATTACATGTACACATTATATATTCCTTATGGTCCATGCTTGTCCGCCTCTGATCTTCCTGGGGGCTTGCATTAAAAAATGACAACATTTTGCACTTTTTGACTGGTTTACCAATATCGGACATTTACCAAAAATTACACACATGTGCGCAAGGAGTATGGACATTAACTGATGAAGTGTCAGATTTTTAACATGCAGACATTTGGAGTAAGACCCTATTTTCCGCTAGCAACCCCCCAGCATACACCACAGGGTCCTAACACCTCTTAAAACGTGCACAGAAAATCACAAGAATAATGATATTACTTATATAATTCTGACAAGTCCGTACTATCCATCTTTTTTTAAATTATGCTCTGGCCCAGATGGGTGTGGTTTAGGTTCCAAAGCACATGGGGGGAACTTCTGTCTGCCCCCGCCTCCAGCTCGGGTGGCTCCCAGAGGCGCTTCTCCTCCCACTTCTCCCAAAAGGAAGCCACTTTACGGCCCCCCCAATATAACATTTGCCTGAGTCAAGGACCTCCTGCAGGTGCCCCTCCCCTAATCTAATCAGAGAGGTGTCAACTCCTTTTGGTGGGGAAGCAGGATGCAGCTAGGCCTGGGAAGAGTGGCTGAGCAGGTTTCTCCTGTCGGGGGTAGTTGTCGGGCAGAATTCAGCTAAATGTCACTTTAGTTCCCAGTTTAAATCAAACTTACAATGTTTACATATACATTAAATAATTATTTCCTTCAAGTCATTTCAGAATATAGTTTTACATTGTGTCCACCTCTTAGCAAGTCTTTCCATGGCCTGGTTTGGGTTCCTCTGTTCAGTTTTACACAAAATTCTGGTGGTTTTAAAACGCTGGCTTTCTGATAGTGGTGAGTACCGGTATTGCATCCATTTTTGGGATCTGTCTCGAATTACTGCATTTCAATAGAGTGGTCTTTTGCTTGATAGTATAGGACCCTTGCTTAACATTGTTTTGATGGCATCCTTACAGTAGAGTGGTGATATGGAACCCCCCACAAGAAGGTTGTCTCTTTGGAGTGGTCTTGTGCCAACTGCGCAGTTCTCCTGGATTCTGGCGTGAATGTGGGCGGCGATAGCTCATCCCCACATCCACCCAGTCTATTGATTTAGTTTGTTCTGGGATAGAATAATGGGCGGCGACCACTCATCCCCACATCTACCCAGTCTAAGGATTCAACATGGGTCAAAACCTTTGACAGCACATAGGATACAAGTATACTTTTAGCTTGGTTACAGCAGATGCAATATACAATAAGAAACATAGAAATATACAGGTTATACAAGAAGAGGATTTCGACATGATTTCTACATACAATGCAAAGAGTAATACAGTGAATGTCTATATACAGCGGCAACAGTAGAATAATGTGCCAGTTAAGGTAAATGGTACAAGATGGGGTAAAGGGATTATAAATATAATGTTCCAGGGCAGGGGTAGGAAGTCATAATCAGAATATGCAGTGTATAAGTCAGGAGGTCATGTAACCTAGTATAGGGCAAGACAGGGGCTATCCTGAATCGGTAGAAACCAACCAGTTTATGGTGTTACGCCTGAACATGTAGAATGGTTGGTTGGTTCTCAGTGAGATGGTTAAAGATTTCCAGGCTTGTGCTGCTTTGATGGGGAAGCTACTTCCTCATGCTTTTTTTAGTTTAAATCTAGGTACTACTAGACAGGATGAGTTGACTGACCTTGTGGGTCGTGAGGAGGATTATTTCATGATTCGCTCAGTGAGGTAAGTAGGGGCAGCTTGATTGAGGCATGTGTGTGTTAGAGATACAGTTTTAAGCATGATTTTGTCTTTAGTGGAGAGCCATTTTATCTATTTTCTCAAGTGCGGAATACGATGGGCAGCTCCAAGGGCGTTATTTTGCAGGATTTGGATTTTGTTGGTGATGTAGTTACTTGCTCCTGAATACAGAACATTACAATAATCCAATTTGGAGAGGATGAGGGCTCTGGCTAAGGAAGTGCAGTTATCTTTTGGAAGGAAGGGTCTACATGCCCTGATCAGTTTACAAGTATACGCAATGGAGAAAGCCATGGCGCTGACTTGTTTATTGAGTGTAAAGGTGGAATCAAGGTAAAAACCTAGGGTTTTTACTTCTTTAACCACTTTGAGGCTGTTACCGTCTATATTAAAGGCGGTGTAGTTTGGCCTTAGTTTGTTGAGGTTGGCTGTGTAAACCTGTCCAAATAAACATACACAACAACACATTTATAACTCCGAACACATCCACAACTGGCAATTCAAACACAATGTCATATTCCAAATAGATTTTCTCTGGTGTAAAATATAGAATATGCATGACCCTCCCTTCTTCCATTACAAACAATGGGTGCTTATTTGAAAAATATCCCACAAAATCACAAGATGATTAATTGAACTTTTCTCACTTTAAAGTTTATAATTGTTCTCACTTTAAAGTTGATTTCTTGTAACATAGGATGTATTCTCCTGTTAGCTGAATTACATTTCTTCCACATTTGGGCCTTAGTATTCATGGGTGTGCAGTTATATTGCTTCAAAGTTCTCCATTAATTCAAATTACACATACACTCATTCAAACTCAGTATTTGGGGAAAATGTACTCCAGGGCTCAATGTTGTTCTTAGAATGGGGTAGATCTCCATTGATCTTTGATTCTCCACACACTGAGCCACATGCCTTAGATTTAAAAGAAAGAACACACTAAACAGTTTTTGGGGTCAGTTTACCTTAGAGAAACAGTTGTGGGTTCCATTTTTGATAATGACATTGACACATCACCCAACTGACTCCCACCTCCACTGGCCCCCCATTACCCAGAGAATTGCTTTCAGAGGAATCTGCATTGTATACAAAAAACATCCAACTAAGAACACCATCCAACCTTCACAACAAACCGAAAACTATCAAATACACAAGCACAAGAGAAGCCCACCAACATCTCCTAGACATTTCACTCTGCCTACTAAACTGCACAATGATTCACGAAGTTGGCACCCGGAGTGTGAAAAACTCTATCACTCCACATCTGTACCAAAACCTCCATCATCACTATCTGCATAAGCCTCAAAACATAACACTGTTTGCACACCAGCCGGACCACGTGTCCTGCCATCCTCTTTCTATCCCGGTATCCCTATCCTGTCAGGAAAATGTTGTACATTCTTTCTTTTTCACATGCTCCCTTCTGACATTTAAAAGATTCTCTGAGATCATCTGGGTAGGGACAGCGCTGGACAAAAATGCTAATAATATAAATAAAATTAAAAAAAGGAAGTGATCCATGACTATATTTGGTGCCATGTGTATCCCTAACCCACGCTCATGGGAGTAATGTCCAGCAGCAAATCTTCCTGCAGGGTTTTATAAAGGATGCCCCGGAGACACACAAGCAGGGTGCATAGTATTTGCCATCATACATATGGGTGCTCCCAGCCAGCCTGTAAAAGGATGCGATACATGCTGCAACCTCCCTTGCGCTCAGGAACTTCAACAAATTACCTCTCAAACTCGCAACGAAAACATCAACTTCTCAGATAAACCAAGCAGCATTTTTGAAGAAGTTGTAGGGCTATTGCCACAGCGCCCCAGCTTAGAATGTTCAATTTTACAATGTAAAAGAAGAGTACAGATTGTGTTTGAGAATTAGGCGCACAATGGCATCCTATGCAGTGAAATGTGAATGTGACAAGGCCAACAGCATACACGTACAGAAGCGAATTGTAGGTTATTACACTCTCAAGCAATGCTTTCATATCTGAAGCCATTGCCCGTGCAACATGCTTCGTTTACTTTTTCATAAACAGCATTCATGAAAAAATAAAGGCATTTTTAAATAGAGAGTTTGATGAAAGCCTATTCATCCTGAACTATAGATGTGATCTGGTATACTGATGAACTCGAATTCCTCACACGTCCATTACATTAATCTCAACAAATTAACAAAGAGTATGGTTCTAACTAATACAGAATTATGGCAAGCTGCTTTCTGTTGAGAACTCTACAAACAATTTGAATTCACAGGAGAAGCTACAATTCCATTCTAATGACTACAGCTCACGTGGTAAGCATGGATGCACTACATGCGTGTGCCGGGTTTCATATGGTGCAAATCTTGCATTGAAGTGAATCGAGCAATTTACGATAAGGGGATAGAATAACATGGTGGAGTCTTGCGTATAAAATTAAGAGTAGGCTAATACAGATACTCTTGGAAGCACATATGCAGAGAAACATCAACTTTAGAAGTCAAGCATTTTGCTTTTGTGTGTTCGCTCTGCGGCAGGCCTGGACATCACAGCTGCAAGGCATCATCACTCGATGCAAAGCCTGCTTCCTCCTGAATGCATAGTGATGTGCTCAGACACCACCGCACTCAGGCATTGTCTCGAGGTGGCCAGAGAAGAACAAAGTGTCAGAATGAAGATATACAGACGAGGCAGGGTGCTGACAGCATCAGAGAAAAACCTCTCGCTCAGGCCACAAGAGGTGCTTCATTTTGGGCATAATGCGGCTGGGGAGAGATCCAGCCTCCTCGACGAGAGCCAAGATGCCATGTTCCAGATGCAGCAAGCACCAGCCCATCTGCTCTGGGAAATCAGAGATGAGATGCCCGATCACACTGCTGCGCAAGGGGGGCCAGGACTCGACAGCCCGCCGGAGAAGGCCAGGAACCAGAAGATGCTCATAAAAGCCTAACTAACAGGCCATTGTGTGCCAGCGAGCTGCCTTTATGCTGGCCAAGTGCGACAAGGGAGACACGATTGAAATCAGTGCCTTGCACAGGACTCCTACATCTGAGTTATCATTGCACATAAATCTTTCCCTGAAACAAAAAGATTCAAGGATTGTATTCCATTGTGAAAGTGTGTTTGCTCTCCATTACAATAGCTTCACTATTCATTTATTATTTAATTATAAATATCTTATATAACAGAAACGAGATATGTCTTCATCATATTCCATGTTGTATTTACATTCATAATCGACCATCCATTGCCTTCTCTGTTCTGTGAAAAAGTAAATAATTTGTAATAAACATGTTGCTTTTTAAACTTTTTTCTTAAACTCAATTTGCGTATACCACTCTATACAATGTGAACTCTTTGTCTGTTCTTAGGCCAAGCATTTGCAACATACTGGTTGCCAGTCCAGAAGTACACACTTACATTGCATTATATTGATAGAGGCAGAACTATTAGTGGAAGTAGGAGAAATAACGTTATTAGAGTAGATTTGAAGCTGTCGCCAGCAAACTAATTTAAAAGCGATACATCACATGCATTTGAACTTATAGTTACAATTCTATGCACTGCTCTTAACAGCACATATTGGCCAGATTTTTGAAAGCGAAAGCCCTTAGTAATTTCCAGGAAACTATAATGAGAAGCACGCGTTGCTAGGAAACAAAGGTTTATTACAGAGAATTAACGTCCGGGAGAAGTCAATCAGTCGCGTATGACCGAAAAGCTCAGAACTCGCCATGCCCGCATTAGTAAGTGGTATTTAGAGTCAAAAAACCACAAGAGTAGAATACATTTGCATGTAATCTAAATATTATGTATAACTGCATTCTAAGCATCGTATTGGCACCTGCCCAGATAAAACCTTAGTCAGCACATACTGCACTATTCTGATAGGACAGTACATGTCCCTATTCTCAATGGTTAGTGCATTTCCCTACTCCCATTGGTTAGTACAAAAACATGTCACATTTTGATGTGCATCTCCAAGCAGCTGACCTAATCATGCACGGTCAGAAAGAAGAGTGAAATAAACTAAATACAATGCCATTCTCCGTGAGACCCGATAACATGGCATCCTGTGCCATTCCCCGCGCCTGCAGCTCTCCCACTTTATAGCCTTCCAGTATTCCTATCACACAGGTGTCTCCCTCTGACACAGCCAAGTGTATCAGTGGCCTAACCCTTAGAAAAATAGCTATTATGAATGCTGCCTGGCCTTCCGTCCACATATTTGGAAGTTCACAGGCTCGGTGGGATGTGGTAGAAATGAAACTTAATTCAAAATGGCAGAGACTCTAAACTAAAATGGCTAAACAATGTGAGGCATACTTCCTGATAGAATGGTTAATATGGTACTTGTGCTGCTAGTTCACTCTTTGACTTGACAGCCCATAGCCTCTCTAGAATGATGCAGAAACAAAGCCTAATTCAATAAAATGGAAAGACCCCTTTGTTAATAGCAATCACACAGCATATATGTTCTCTTACTTTGAGGCCATTTCACCCCCATATTACATTTTTCAAAATGTTTTGGGCACAAGTGAGGACTGGAGAGGTGCAAGCGCAACTCCTCACTTGTAAAAAAAAAAACAGCAGCACAATTGTAGATGCACACATTCAGATGCTCTATTTATCACATTTGCACATTTCAACAAATAAGTGAGCATTTCCTGTCATTTAAAATCACATCCCAATTTCACAAACCTAACAGGCTCCCAGACATAGGGGGAGGTGCAAATCATGATAGGGTCTTTCACTGGCATGATTTTGTTTTTTAAAGTGTTTTTTAAAGTTTTTAAAGTGGGGCAGTCGTGGTTTAAACCCCCAAAGAATTAAATACCCCATCTTGGATGAATGTGCTCAGTGCAACCACGTGGCTGTTGGGAGTCTATCATAGCTTAGTGTCAGAACCTCAATACGAACCCTAATGAGTCTTGAGACAGCCCAATCTTCAGTCGTGGCCAAAAGAGACTCCTCTGGGAACAGCAGTCAGGATGAAATCCCATCATCAATACCAGGGCATCATCAGAGAGACCAACCACTGATGAACTAGGCAATCAGGTGAGGAGAGCATGTGTCATCACTTCTGGTTTGTGACTTCACTTTCTGTCTGTAACATCACTTACTGCCGCCATCTTAAAAATGTGACATCACTTCCTGCCACCACCTTGGATTGTTAACATCACAGCAATCTGGGATTGGTGCCGTCACTTCCTGTAGCCATCTTGGGCTGGTAACATAATTTCCTGTGGCCATTTTGAATTTGCCCAATCTCTAACGGTAGCCCTCTGAGAACAACCATCAGGAAGACAATGCCTCATCAGAGCAATGCCAGTGACAAAATCAGTGAGACCAACCAATGATGGACTTTGCAATGAAATGACGAGAGCAAGTGCCATCTCTACTGAACCCCCTAGGGGTGTTCAGTCAGGGGCTACCCAAGTGTGGGTGGAAGAGTGAAGGGTGAAGACCATCCACTGACCAGCCTCTTTGCCTCTTCACCTAGGACCTATTTGCTTTTGCCTTCTTCCCTGCTGAACCTGTGAGTACCCATATCTTGCTAAATACTGCACTGTCTCTCCACTCTTCACCTATTATATATTCACTCCTGCTGCTCCTTCTGCTCTTCCTACTCACCTCTCTCTATGCTTTGTCCAATCATGCTTCAACTTCCTCCTTTCCTATCCCATCTCAAAACTCCTACTACTCGATCACTCTTGCACCTTTTACTTCTAAAATGTAGAACACACTACTTCTAAAAAAACGAAGCTGACGAGCTAACCATGCCTCCCCTAATTGCCCAAATCACCTCTCTTCCTCTGAGAGTCAACCTCTCTTGTTTTCCTTACTGCATCAACTGAACATTTCACTCTGGACTGCTCAGTCTGTTGCAACAAAACCTCTTCATCACTGATTTCTTTCACACAAGCTCTCCTCCCCTAGACTTCCTTAGCATCACTTAAACCTGGATTTCTCCAACTGACACTCTGGCAGTCTTACATGACTCCAAACTATCCTTTATTTACTCTCATTGTCTAACTGGCATAGGAGGAGGCATAGGACACCTACTCTCTTCATACCTCAACACCTCACAAATCTCCAATGCCATGTCCTTTCCTACCTCTTTTGAATTCACCATCTTCACTTTTGTTCCCTCACTCTATCCACATCATCTCCATCTATCGCTGTCAAGTCCTACTGAACAATGCTTTGATGAACTTGGTCAACTCCTTGATTCTCTTTCCACTAGACATCAACTCAATCTCTTACGTGACTTTAATCTTCCCTCTCCAACGTCTTGTCAGAAATATAAACTACAGTCTTGTCTTAATGAGCATGCTCTCTACTCCAAAACCATCTCCTTTCCACCCACTGACCACTCCTTAGCGCTAGCCTTACCTATTGCTACAGGGAATATTAAACCTTCTACCTTGCCTCCCTTTCTCTCAGGCCTACAGTTCTCACTCTACTTCTTCACATCTGATGCCTCTTCCTCTTCCACTAACACTGCCTTTTCCAGTTTCCAACCTCTACTATATACGCAGTCTCCGCACAGACATGTCGGCTGCTGTGCAAATTGAGGCATGCCCACACGCAGGATGACGTCCAACTCTATGTCTCTGCCCTGAACTCTCCCAAGTCCCGTATTGATAGAACGAAAATGGAATTCTACCTCACCCTCATTGACTTTCACTCCAACCATCCTCACCGGTTACAAGGCGCCCTAAACTCACTCTTCCTAAAAAGATGACTATCAACTACACTCTCACAGCTAATGAACTAGTTGAATTTTTGCAAAATTAAAGACTCTTTTCTGACCTTCCTCACAATTCCTTCTCCTATATTCTACACTCCACCTACTTTACCAACATCCTCTGCCTTCATCTCTTAAATTAGTCACACTAATACTGAAGAAGCAGTATCTATATTGATAAAGACTAACCCCTCTTGTGCCCTATCAGGCGATCTTTCTCTTCAGCTAGTCATGCATATAGCCCTGTTAGTGGCCTCTCACCTCACTGAACTCATTAACCTGTCCTTTGACTCTGCTTGCTTTCCCACTATTTTCAAAACGACACTCATCCCTCTCCTGAAAAAAGGGGTTAACCCGAAACTACTGCTATCTTTTGCCCTGTGTATCTCCCTCCACGTTTCCCTAAAGTATGCAAATGGGTTGTGTTCAACTGTCTTACAAATTTCTTACCAGGAAAAAGAGCATGACAGACTGACCACCCCTCCCTCTAAGGTCTATCGACGACACAGATTGAGGTGCTTAGAAACTATTGCATGATTTTTTTATAAAAAACTATTAGTTGTTAATAGTATGCATGACATCAGAAAAACCAACTGTTTTTTCTGATGTCATGCATACTATTAACAACTAATATGCACAAAGAAAATGTAAATTGCTGAACCCTTATGTTACAGTACGAATGAATTAGTATGAAAGGTATGAATGGTGTATGAAAAAGCCAATAAATGCACAGTTTTTTTATAAAAATGTGTTTTTTTACCAAATTATTAAAATGATTTATACTTTTGTAATTTCACAGTCTGAGTCTAATAATCAGCGTCTTCAATAAGTACTTATTGCAAATTCATGCAATAGTTTCTAAGCACCTCAATCTGTGTCGTCAATAGACCTTAGAGAGAGGGGTAGTCAGTCTGTAATGCTCATTTTCCTGTTGAGAATCTCCCTGTTTACAGACTCCACCCCCCGATAACAAAACATTTTGGGAGTACCCATTGCTATAACTTACAAATTTCTTAGACACTCACAACCTTTGAGACGAGGCATGTTTTTGCTCCTGTTACTCCCTGGAAACTGCTTACATGAATGTCTCCAACTTCATCACCTCTGCTAACCACTCCAACCTATCCTCTATCCTAATTCTCCTTGACCCGGCTGCTGCCTATGACAAGGTAAATCCCTCTGATCTTGTTAATACTCTCTTTCCTTGGGATTTGTGATTAAGCCCTTTCCTGGATTAAATCCTGCCGGGTAACTTACCAATTCTCTGTCTACTAAAACAACAATACCTTTTGACTCACAACTTCAAATGTTGTTTGCTCCACAAGGCTCCTCTTGGGTCTCTTCCCATTCACACATTACACCGCTGCTCTTGGGGCACTAATCTACTCATTTGGATACTCATACTAATGTTTCACAGACATCTTCCTTTTTCCTGAACTCTCGTCTGATCTCTTTATCAAAATTCTGTACCATCTCTCTGCCATTAAATATTGGTTGGATTCACACTCTTTGATGTTAAACTCTACTAAAACATAGGTCCTTGTCTTGCCTGCCCAGTTCCCACCTGACAACCTCCCCTACTCTTATTCAGCTAGAAACCTCAGTGCCATCAATGACCCTTCTCTACTTTCATCTCCAAAACTGTAATGGCAGATCACCTCAAACTCCTAATTATTAGGAAAATCAAGCAATTCCTTTCAACACCACCAAGCATTGCTTAACCACTCTTACCTTCTCTAAAATGGACTACTGTGCCAGCATCCTCTTTGGTCTCCCCCTATATGTGTTCTGTCCTTTTGTGCAGATCATTAACTCTGGTACCAGGACTCTCTTTGAACTCCATCACTCCACACCTACTTCCTCGTACTGTCACCAGGCTGTATGACTGACGATGCAAAACAGGGTAGATTTCTATTTCTTCTCCTGGTTCACAAATCAACCCATGGTAAGGCACCACTGCATAGGTGTTGCTAAGGGGGTGGCTCAGGGGGCTATAGCCACGGGTCTTTTGGTTGTAGCCCCGGATAGCACCTCAGGGACTGCAACCAAAAGGCTATAGCTAGCACCTAATCCCACCAGTCCCGACATTAGATTAGCCCCTGATCTTTTCCAAACCCAGAAACACCCAAGCACCACTGTATGTATCCTCCTTTTTCCAACTCTACAAGCCTTCACATAATCTCTGCATTGCCTAGTCGCCTTCCCTTGTGGCACCTCAACCTCCCTGTGCTTCCTCTCACTTCCTCTTACTCGCCTCTTGATCCACCTATATGGAATTCTCTTCCCCTGGACATAAGAGAAGCAGTCCCAAACGTTAGGCTAAAAGCCAAACTAAAATCCTACCTCCTTGCCTCTGAGTTACCCTCTTAACCTACCTTTCATCTGGCTTCTAGCTAACATGTTTACCTTGCCTCTAACCTGCATCTGTCCCTCACTTTCTCTGCCTCCACTCTAGCACTTCATCCTTCGTGCCCACCTCCCTAACACAACTGGCTATACTGCTTACCTGCACTTAAAAAATATCTAATTTTGATTGTCATCGATCTATGAACGTCCATTCATGTTTTGTACCTGGTGACATTTACTCCCCTCCACAACCTTGTCAGAATGTCACTCTAACTCACAACTTTGTAAGAAACGTGTGGCTTCCCAATAAAGCTGATTTCTTATCTATTGTACATTCGTTTCTATTGTACATTCAAAAGAGCATTGTTCATTCCTGTATATAAGCAAATAAAGTATGCAACTTTACACCACTGTCCAGCCGCTCCTGAATTGCTCTGCTCACCTTTGAGATAAAGCTGATCTGAGCATTTCAGAAAGTATGCTAACACTGTCTACATGTTTGTTGGGTTATTTGGTAGTACAACATAGTGGTCATTTCAGTACAATGCAAAATAATGCAAAAAAAGAATGCAAACATAAATACATAAATAACTATACGTTTTATTAAGTGTTTTAGAGCGTGTGCAGAAATGTATGTTTTGCCATGAAGAAGACAAGACTTGCACAATAGTTTGGCCTGGTTTCTCGTTGAAATCAGCAAATTGGCAGTTGGGCGTCAGCAACAAAACATGCTGGACCTCAATAGATATATATATTATAATTCCTGGAAGAGCCTTGTCACTTCACTGGTTGGCATTTGAATAAAACTGACACCTGAGTGGCACCTTAATGAATGTTAGGCACGTTAATGACTTTTGAATGAATGGCACCTGAATTCGTTATGGAATCAATTGATGTCTCGCTCTTTGCACTTTAATATTTGCATTTTCTGTCTGTCTTGTCTGTCCTCTTATTACATCCTGATTGACTGTATGCTCATTCGCCCAATACAATGCTCAAATTAAATTGTATGGAATGTTTTGACTCTGCTCCGTGTATATATTACGATATTTATGCACTATGGTTTTTCTATGTAGGGTTTAGGTGATTTGTTTCCTATTATAAATACATTTCAACTTAACTCTAATGCAGTTTGGTATTTGCAGAAGAAGTTGCTTTGAAAGTAAGAATGCATCGATTGAAAAGTAAATGATTAGTCAGAAAGCATTTTGTGCTGGTGTGTGTAGAAGGTTTAACCAGGCTCTTTGTGATTTTCTTCTGTATTATATATATATATTTAATAAAATAGTGCACATTTAAAGGAACGTATTATCTGTGTTCCTTTCATTTGTTTTAGTATTTTAGCATCTGTCCCATTGTATTGTTGCTGTGCACACCTGGGGTCAGGTTACAGAAGCTTTGCTCCGGCACAAGTGCAAAGTTTGCACGGTATTAGTACTAGGGCAAAGTTTGCCCTATTTATAAAAAAAACGTGCAAATATTAGAAAAACATTGCTCCATGACAAGTGCATTGTGGCATGTTATAAGCAGTAGGTCAAACATTGCAAACATTGTACTAATGCAAAAAAAAGATACATTTTCACTGTATTCTTGCACCAGGGCAAAGTTCGCACTAGTGCTAATACAGAAAGATGTTAGCACTAGGGCAAACTTTGCCCCGGTGGGAAAAATGCATCACAAATTTATATTTTTGCACTGCTTAGAACATGCCAAAATGCACTTGTCATTGTGCAATAGTTTTCTAATATTTACAAGTGTTTTTTAGAAATAGGGCCAACGTTGCCCTCGTGCTAATACCTTGCAACCTTTGCACTTTCCCCAGTGCTACATGTCTGTAATCTGGCCTATGTCTTTTACATTCCACCGCATTGTGTGCATAGGTTGAACTACAGGTGTTGATGATCTGTACACACAGAAGGTGTGAGCAAGCCTTGTCCGGAGGCACAACCCTCATTCCTCACTATACACTTACATTTTTAAGGGTCAAGGGTCAGGAATAATGACCATATATTCCATTAAGTGTTCAAGAATGTACATGAGGCATTGTAATAACAAGTGACGCGTGATGCCCCGGTAAACCCGGTAAACCCACTACTAAATGCAGTGATGACAGATGAGAAATTGAGGTAGTTGTTATATATGTTACCCCCTAGATTCTGGTCTGCTTGAGCTAGATGTGTACTCAGCAGTGATCAGGACCACTGCTGCAATAGGGCTGTTCAGCCAGTTGCGTGGGCTGCATCCAGCACAGCAGCACCAGGGGCTCGATGTGTGCGATAAAAAAAAAAGAAGTTACACCCGTTTAAGAGGGGAGCCAAGATAAGATGGCTGCGTGAACGAGGAGCAATGCATCATGCCAATGGCCCAGACAGCGAGGAACAACGTGAGCAACTGCATAGCAGGTGATCAGTGACTGAGCTGCTCAGATATGTCACAGAGCGAAGAAAACAGGACATTTTAAATAATAATATAAATATGTCAAAACGGAAGTTGCTGAATGGTAATGCATTAGAAAATGGTAACTGACTTTTAAACAGCCAACAGGGATATTTTAATATAGGGTTGCTTAGTGGAATGCAGGCAACACAATGATAATGTTTTGCGCAGCATTTATGATAGGAAAAACACAAAACACAACATATTCCGATACCCCGAGCCCCAGCAATGCAGTAGTTGAAGAATCATCGATAACAGTACAATGTATGTAATTCCCAAGCAGATCACATTACTTAACCAGAATCCATGTACGCAGTATTTACATCTCAGTGAGTATGGGGTTACAACTACAAAACCGGAGAGGACGGGGGAGGTGACAAACTCAAGACATGGCAAGCATCATCAAACACAACAATGCAAAAGTTCCCATGCGATTTATCAAGCATAGAGCTCAGTGAAGGCTTAGCATAGCGAATTGTGAAACTCCATATATCTATGTGGAGCACTTTTCGAACCCGATTGCGTCTTCAAGTCCTGAATCCAACGTTCCAGATTTGGCATCTTTCTTCTCTTCCAAATTCTCGGTATTTGTCTCTTTGTCGTCGCTGTGGACTTATAAAAGATGGTGACTCAAGAGGCTCTTGGCTTGGAAACATTTTACCTAACACAAGATCCATCCTACTGAGAGCCTAACTCCACAGATGTTAGAATTACTTGAAATCACATATGCAAGAAGCATCCCAAGCAGTCATGATGGCCCATCGTTCAATTTCGGTTTTTGCAATGTGTCCAATGCAATCGAACCTATGCTCTTGCATGAACTTCAGCTAAAGGACGGCTTACAGGCATGAAGTGTATCATACTTTCCATGCCCTCTTTCTGCTAATGTGTTCCTCCCTAGCTCGAGTTCCCAGGTTTCCTGTAGCAACTTCCATTCATTCAGGATAGTAATTCCATCATCTTTCCTTGTTTGCATGGTAGCTACTGGGGAAGTGTATTTCCAAGTACAGCACATAGTGCAAGCTCTGCTAGAGTGTCCCAAGTCTGCCTGACCATAACCCTTTCCAGAATATGTTTTCTTGGAGTGCATCAAACGGTCTGAAAACTGAACATTTTCTGACCCACCCATGCATCATCATTCGGTATGCACCTGGACAACAAGGCCCTCAAGCAAATCTTTCTGTGCCACAAACTAACAATGTTGGCTGAGGAACCAATCTCCTCCAGATTGAGGGACAAAAAGAATGTGCCAGTGCCTCCACCCAAGCCCTAGAAGATGGCAGAGATATCTTACACACCAATCAAAGAAGAGATGCTAGCAATAATATGGGCAGCATACAAGTTCAGGTCGTTTGCTTGGGGCATACGGTCAGGAATACCGTAGAAGCGAGAAATAGGGGGTTCTTCTACAACTTTCTCACAATTGTCTTCAAATGTACCCATGTGCTGCCCCCCATCTCTCTGATTTACCTCGTTCTATGTGCCATCTTGCCCTCTCAGATCACAGAATGTATTTATTTTAACTGGTCCCGAACATCCCTTTGCTTTTTATCGCTTCCGATCTTTTGCTATACAGGTGCCCATAAAATTAGAACTCCATTCCCCGCTCACTGTGTTCTGCCTCATCTATCTATGTATTCCAATCAAACCCTAAAACCCATTCTTATCTTGGCTTGTCCGTTAATCCTCTTGCTTTCCCTTCTTCTGTTTTTACCCATGTTTACATTTTATCACAATCGGACCCTTGATCTATTTTGTTCCACGCCTTTGGCGAGAGGTGCTCTATGAATCCAATAAAATGCATGTAAATGAAATACTCACCACCATCAGATTCTGAAACTGATCTTGAATGTAAAGGACCTAGACAACGTTTTCTCTAGAATATGAAAAGGAGGAACACACATTCAATGCAATATATGTTTCCGGCTGTCAAAAATAGAAATGGCGGACTCGTCCTTCCCAAGAAATTCACTGGGAATGGCACAAAGACTGCAAGGAGGACGTATTTCTGTCAGGGCCTACTAAGAAGATAAACAAGACAACACTGAAGATCTTGGGACAAGAACCTTAGTGGGAAATCTTTTGCCGAAGGTAACAGTCTAAAAGGGGAGACATAATCATAGCCCCCAAAAATATTTGGCACCACATCATACATTTGGGGCACAAGGGATAACCGAAATAATACATTGATTAGTGTTGGCCCAGATATGATGTAAAAGTTGAAATACATGTGAGGGGATGTATCCTCTCTGAGCAAAGTGAATAGGTGTGTCTGAGTCACTGAAGTCTGATGACCAAAACCGCTGTTTCCTAGTTTACCTCAAGAGAGGTTTCCACAGCAGGGGAGGTCCAGCGTAATGGATGTTGTTCATTGATCTTTTGGAACTGTGGGTGGAGGTTACAATCCCTGGAAACATGAATATGAGCATAGTGATATATTTTCTGGATGCAGCATTTAGGGGGGAGTGTTTCAATAATATCCTTCTAACAGAAAACAACATCCGGGTAATGTTCAGGGAAAAAGGAGCTATCTTAGTGAACATGCAATAGAGCAATGCAATAGACCACTGTAGTAGTGCCATATGCCAATCCTAAACCAATGGGTTAGTCAAAAGACTCAACAAAATCTTTCAACATACCCCAAGGCAGACACAATCTTGCCAAAGCACTGCTATAGGGTCATCAAGAGTCTTATTAACCAATCTGTAAAACCCATTTCTTTAAAGAGTACATTCCAGGTATGACCAGTTTGCAATATAAAAAGCTTCCCCAGCATCAAAGAAACCCCCTGTTTTAGAGTCCTACCTACCATATTTCATTGAAGTTAAAGAAGATGACAATAGACTGCATCACTCCTACCTTATCATTATTTCAGAAGCTCACCTGTGATGCGTGATTGATATCTTAAAAAAGTGTATTTAGCCTCATGCATTATCGTCCATCATCCACAATTACTTGCACTTTGTTAAAGCTGACGGTAACCCGAATTGCCATGTATCACCAACGCAAGCTGACTTTATACACCTGTTGTGTTGGGTGTCCTGACCCACGTTTGAGCTATCATGCTGCAACATTTGGTGCTGTGGGCTTTGAAAATCCAAGATGGCCAAAAAACCCACATGTGCGCCAAAATCCAGGAGAACCACACCGTTTGTGCACACTAATATGGTTGCCTAACTTGCCACCCACCAGTGCGAGCAGGATGGGCCGGGATGCCATGAGTGAAATGTGTGCCAAAGGAAAAACCGCACTTTAAAATTACCTTTGGTTTCTCTGAATGCCAGCTCAAAAAGCCTATTTTCAAACATTGCAACACATCCAAAAATCTCACTGAACACCAGCGGACATCTGGCAGAATGAAGTATGTGTGCATACTAAATCTGGGAAGTTGAAGAGCCCCAAAACAATGTTCATAACAAGACTGGCTGAGCTCTGCAGGTCTGCAGCAGCCTAACTGAAACTGGATTTAAAACTACCAAAAATCGAAAATGTTTAAATTAACTGAGTGACCTACTTTTGAGTGTCACATAGTTTGTAACTGTTAAAATGTCATCGTTTTGAACTTAGAATCAGCATTCTAGCTGCATATGTAAAAATTGTCTTGACTTAAACTGGGGAACAAAAACTGACATTTTACCTGAAACCTGGCTTAAGGAAACTGGAATTCTGCCAGACAGCTACCCCCGACAGGAGTGGGGGCTTGCCCAACAAATGCATTCCCAGGCCTGGCTGCATTCTGTTGCTCCTGCCAAAAGGAGGTCACACACTCTCTGATTGAATTACCAGGGGATTGAAAGAAACTAAAGAAAGGGCCCAGGCAGATGGTTTATTAGGGTGGTCGTAAATGGCTTCCTTTTGAACAAAGCCCTGCCTTGACTCAGGCAGATGGTTTATTGGGGGGACCGTAAAACAGCTTCCTCTTGGCAGAGTTGGGAGGGGCAGGGTCTCTGAGCTTGGCAGAAACTGGATAAACTGGTTTCTATACCATGTGACCTGAAAAGACACACCCCTGTTGGCCAGAATATGATTCTAAGAAAGATGTATAACTCACTGTGCGGACTTGTCAAAATTATTTAAATGATACCATAATTCTTGTGATTTTTCGATGCACGTTTTAAGACGCGTTGGGAATTTGTGTGATGTTCTGGGGCAAAACCCCGCTATTTATTGACACCACAGACTCTGTGTTTAAGCTAGAGACATGGGAATTTACTGGAGTATGTATGGACAGGCCGTGTATATGTGTATAATTTTTAATGAAAAACCAATGTTGCAAAACCAGTTAAAAAACGCAAAATGTTGCCAGTTCTGAATGCGAGCTCTTAGAAACATCAGAGTTTGAACAGAGTATACCTCATGTGATCCGTGATGGGTGCATGTAATTTCAAACCACTGTGTATCTATGAAATATGTCTTTAGGTCAAATATAGATTTGTGTGTAATTAACAGGGGAGTATCCTTTCTGAAAGCCATTAAATGACATCATTCTGACACACAATCCTGTTCTCCAGTGAGAACGCAAAGAATTCTCCAACCTATCAGAACTCTGAAGGGGTTTGGCCTAGAAAGCTAGCCTCTCCACCCACTTTCAAAACACATAAAAAGAGACTGCTGGGACAGGTAGAGACATTCAATTCCATTTGCTGCGGAGCATGCTGACCGACGACTTCAAATCCAGAGATCCTACACTTAGACTTCCAAGCTAAACAGAGACTACAGAACTTTGAACCAAGAAGGCCCACTGCAAGCAAAAGTATTTCTCAGCAGGCCCAAAAATCATTTGCAGACTATCAACAGCCGGGAGAGCTGTTTGAATTCCCTGCCTAGAACATTGCCGGGACCAGTAGCAGTGTCCAGGAGCCGTGCAGATCAGCGCTGTGTCCGGAGAAAGCGGGACCAGGAGCCGTGCAGACCGGTACTAGACCAGACCAGCAGAACCCAAGATCCAGGAGCAGTGTCGGTGACCCAGAAAGCAGAGCTGTACTCGGAACCGGAGACCAGATCGCTGTGAAGTGCTGTGCGCAGTGACCGGATCCGTGACAAAGTCGCCTTCCTGTCCAAAATCTCTTGTGAGTACTCAGCAAAACTCAGAACATATCCCTTAGCTTAATATAATATAATTCAATCTACTTAACCTAAGTAGAACTGTCACCTGTCATTTTCTAGCTGCAAGCTGTAACCTGTCGCTTTGAACTTTTAAAATTTCAAATCCGAAAAACTACCTTTATTTAATCGTCCGTATCTCTGGAACCGTCTGGGCTAGGAACTTGGTTTAACTTTCCTCTGAAAGCTTAGAATCTCAGCTTTTCAATAAGCTTAGAACCGACTTGCTATATATGGTCAGTATACTCCTTATACGTTTGCCATAATCACGATTCACGCACTTGCGAATTTTACCGCGATTTGCGATTTGGTTAAAAATCCAGCCACGTGTAACCATGAGCAGTCATCTCTCTCTCTTTCCTTGCTAAAAATTTGTTTGCCTCTTAATCACCATCTCTGAATTATTGCTAAAGTGAGCCTGAACTCATATTAACTAGATACCACTCACCCTGAACCTCCTGAAGGGAATTAAAAGTATTTTCAGCATATTTCTCGCTGCATTGTCACCATATTCAAAGCATTTTGCCTGTGTTTCAAAACTCCTATTGTTGTATAAGCTTGCTGGGGTGAACTGAATTACATTTGATTGCATTTCTAAGAACTGTGTGCTCTCCTCTTCATTTCCTTACATTGCATAAGGGGGGGGGGGTGGATTGCCAGAGAAAAGTGATTACATTGTTTTGTTGAAATCATATTGAGTATTTTCTGTATTGCATTTTCATTCAACATTGCATCCATCTGAAACTAGATAAAGCATTCTCTACCACCTTATTCTTCTGTTCCTATTCCCAAGCGTGCTACCTCATCCTTTATACTACTCCTGGGTAACCAAATCAGTTTATTAGTAGAACATTACCCATTGTTGTTAACTGCTCATGTTCTGAAGTGTGATATTAATTATTAATTCATCATAAAAGTGTGATATATATATATATATATATATTGTTTAATTTTTCTCAAATAAACCTTTTAAACTTGCAAAACAGAACTACTTCTTGGCTCAGTGGGGTCAGGGGGATTCTAAGAGACGGGTGTTATATAGGGGTAGTCATCCAGAACTCATGAACTGGACATAAAGATATATCAATAAGGGTTTCCATTCAGTATCCCAGACTAGGCATTGACTTAGCTGTAGTGTTGAATTGAATCCTCTTACAGTTGGTCAGCTAAAATGGAACTATACTGTATTGTAATGTCTTTGTTCACATACGAAATGCCCCTAGATATCCTTGGGTTAGGTGCACTATAGAAATGCATAAATAACTAAATGATTAGCACATTTCTTTTGCATTATCTTGATGTCTGTATTCATTGATGAAAGATGTCTGTAGTTACCACATTGAGTGTGGTCCTTACTTGACTTGGTGAATAGAGAAATAAGGGCTACACAAATTGTTTCACATAGGTATGCTCTATCTATGGAAACATTTAAGAGACTGAATAGTGCTGGAGTGAGGTTTTGGGAGAAGCCGTGGTAGAACAATACTGCACGATCAATCATCACTAGTGACACAGCCAGATCCATCTATCCCGCAGACAACAGTACTGGGGACCTCATGAAGTTCAACAGTTCCTTCTAATTTCTCAAGATTCTCAACTTTCAGCTGGATCAATGTTCTGGAACAAGGAGCCCAGCACCAGTGCTATGGGATGCAACGGCTTATGGTATATGTTTTTCTAAAATGTGCCAATCACTGCCCTATTTTCTCTCACATTCTTTTTAACTTCAATGCAAAGTCTTCCTGCTGTTTTCCGTGCATGTTAACCTATCTGTTAGTATTCACCACTTTCTGTTTAACTTTATCAATCACTAATATTTCCAATTCCTGTTACATTGACTGCAGTGCATGTTTGCCCCTCGATATGTTACGACATCGTCATTATCAATATCCTTTATCTTGACCACGAGTTTAGAAGTTTAGAACTTCAGAGTGACAAATGATTACCACCCGTGCACTGTCATATTAATTGAGTACCATACTGCTCTCGTAGAGAGGCAAATCATTTTTAGGAACTCTCACACGCAATGCATTGAGAGGTCACTTCACTGGTCCATCAATATGAGCCTTCAATGTTATTACTGCTGGAGCATGATCAGATATCGCAATGCCTTGATGTTTCGACTTGCTCACCTTACTCAAGACAATAGAATAATCAATATGTGAGTAGGAGTTAGACTATCATGTAACCCATGAACACCACCCACTAATAATGGCGAGTTGTCAATTAAGACATCTGCTATAGCAAATATATATTCACAGATTGCAGCAAGCTGCTGAGACATGGAAGATCGGTGGGAACAACCCTTTTGCTTACTGGGAAGTTTTGACTTACTATGACCAGATAACCTCCATTCCAGGAGATGCTATCTGCCATAACAGCCCAATCTTAATATGGTGAGTAAGTAACAGCTTGCATTGCTGCTATCAAATCAACCATGGTCAAGAATGATGAGGACTAGGAGGCACTTAACATAAAGGCAGACATTGTAGGGAAAAGAATTACCAAAGGAAAGAGAACAGCCAAATTTTGATAGTCAGACTGAGGCCATTTCCAACTAATCTGACAGATTGACTACCATGGTCTCAAGAATGGCAAGCTTCACCTGTAGGAGCAACATAAGGGTGTCTGGATCTCCCTAGGCCGCAAAGAAGGGGGGCCTAACAGAATTACTCCAGAGGCACTTCCAAAGTTGTGCAATCTCCCCAAGGCCACGTTGCTAAAGCTAGGGATCAACTGAGAATTGATCTTTAACTTGATGAGGCATTAAGACCCTGACAATTCATTGTGGCATTTTTAAGGTACCCCGGTGAAGAAAGGATTTGTCAGATGAACTATGGAATGGGGAGATCTTCTACAGAGAGACAACAATGCAAAACAAAATATGACTTGCAGAGAGGTTGTGGACAAGTATACCGATTTCACCAAGGCAAAGGAAAACCCGTGACAGACACAACTGGCATCATTTATGGCGTTTCCAGACACACGTAAACTGGTTGTTAGAGGTTCAAGAGCAGATTTGTACTGAACAGCATAATACTGAGCCCATTCAAGGAGACCTAAATAGAGAGCCAATGGAGCAGTACACATCCACTTGAGTTTAGTTCACGAAAACAGGACATACAACTGTGGTCATATTGGTATTCTGGCATTTGACGTATTGAAGGCTCCTTGGGCGCTATAGCACATTGAGGCCTGGATTGGATAGCTTTATATATGTCAGTCTGTTAATTCTTCGGAGCAATGTTCACTGTGCCTGATGGTTGAGTATCAGTAGACAGATAAGAAAGATGCAGCATCTGGGGAGAATGTCTGCAGCCCGTTTCTATTTTTCTTTAATGTTGTTATTTTACTTTGCAATTTTTGGGGCTTTAGAAATGGCAGCACAATGGTTGTGTCACCCCCCCCCCTTTTATTTAATAAATCGTAAACACAGGGGCTCTCGTGCTGCAGAGTGCCTTATTCCTTGGGGATGAGTGCAGGGTCGCTGCAGTTTTCGCCCCTTTACACACTTGTGTATAGGCGCGTTATAAATGCCATATCATATCACAATAGGGAAATGTGTAAATGTCATGGGGAAGCAGAGCACCTAGGAGAGTGCCCGAGAGGCACTGACCTAACGTTTACATGATCAGTGTCTCTTCCACAAACTGCTGACAACTCCGCATTACTGTTAGGAGTGCTGGGGATGAGGAGAGGGATGTTTAGCTCTGTCACCTGTACTAAGCATCCTGGCCCTGGGCTAGCAGATAACCTGGTGAAACATTGGCGCAAAAAGGGGGTCCATCTGCTGGTTCCTGGACTCTGTATCCCATGTAATACAGGTGCCAACACAGACCCGCAGGCATATTTTGGGGATAAGCGGCAGGGGGCATAAGGCAGCCTGGTGCTCGGTTCCCAGGCTTTAGCGTGTGGCTGAACCCTGGTGGACAGGTGGGAGAGTGGCTATGATTTGGCCAAAGGCTGGTATTTACATTGATTAGACCTAGTTGTGTCACTGGCATGCAGAAATCATTAGGTGCCCGGGTCTACTTTATTGGCACTTGCTGTATCATTTGTGATGCATGATTGGTTAATGTGCTAGGGATTGGGGTCATGGTTGGTTAAACAAAGCTGGCTCATTCACTTCTCACACTTACTGAAAAGCATGCTGATTGATAATGATAGTGATAATGATGTGTTATTTATATAGCGCCTTTATCCAAAGCGCTTTACAGAGCACATATTTACATACAATATCACCCGACCGAAATTGGTACACTGATAAGGATGCTGGTGTGCAGCCTCTGCCTCTTCAACCCTTATTACGATCAGACATGTTCAGTAGAGCCCAACCAGTCACAGTCAAATACACTGCAATGTATTCTAGTCATGCACATTGATATTACACACTGCTTTCTTTTTTCTTTTGACCCCCATATTTCGGAATAGAAAGGCTGTTCGTGCCTCTGATCTATATACATTTAGAGCTGGGCTAAGGCACCACTGCAATGTGTATTGGCAAATCTAAGGAGCTCGTTACTTGATAGCTCAAGTATCAGTTGCAATGTCTCCAACTGTTTGTTACCTGATGTGCATTTACTTTCACATCTGATGCCTAAGTAGTCATAGATGGATACTTGTTTGAAAGGTATTCTTTCTCTGTCGGCCACACAATGTTGACCACGAAGAGGAGAATTGTATCCTGACAAGATTTCGGAGCATCAGTCGGCATATTAATAATACACAGGCAGACCAGTGTTGTTGCAAGAACTGAACCTTGTTGCACATATGCATATGGAATACCGTTAAGTGTCTCACCTAAACGCTCCATCGGACAACTGCTTCATTAGTACAGTTTAAGGTTATGAGAGCTTTGACTAACGGTGGTGGGGTAGCACATCCGTTAACCTTTCCCAAAGCAACATGGGGGCCACAGTCAAAGGCTCTTTCAAGATCTACAGAAGTACATAGAGTTAACATGTCTCAATGCAACATCATTGATAAAAATTAACAATAGCCTAAAGCACTGGCCGTGTGTGCTCACCCTGCGCTGAAGCCCCGCCTGAAGATGCTTTTAAACCTAGACGACCCTCATTCCAGTCATTCAGATGGCCCTATAAGACTCTGGCATATGTTTTATCGGCTGCAAACAGCTTACATTGATATACAATTACTAATAATATCTCTGCTCCCCTGTTTTTGGATTGGGATAATTTCAACCTTGGTCTTAGAGGTGAGTAGTAAAGAATGTGTACATTACTCCTGTCTCCCGCTTCTTTGTCTTGGTACCCCATTAGTGATTCATTATATCACACCTGCTCCTGCATCCTCGTCACCGTATTCATTCGTTCCAAATTACCCCACCTGGCGCCCATCCTCCATCCCAGTTCCTCACACTCATTCACTGTCGCAATCCCCCATGTGCGTCCACATCACAGTCCCTTGTATGCATCCTCATCACAGACCCTCACGCATCCTTCTGACAGTCCCTCATTCACCTCAACATCATCATTGTCCTTCAAACACATCCACCTCACAGTTCTTTGCATGCATTCTAGTCACAGACACTTTATTTCATTACTTATCCCTCTTCTGTGTTTCAGTCCCTGTTCCTCTTCCTAGCCCCATTTGCCCCTCCTTTTCCACAATGGTTGGCAATGCAGGAGACAGGCTATGGTGAAAGACTGAACCCTAAAGAAGTCATAGGACATATTCCGTGGCCAGATTACCTGATATGGGAAGAAACACATAGGGCCCGATTCATGGAATTATGTGTGCGTAAATCAGGAACGTGTGTGTCAAACTGCATGCTAAACACTACTCGCCGATACATGGAACTGACTGCGTGGGACTTTTCCAGGACTTGCGTGGAGCTCGAGCAGACTCAGCATGGTTCTGCAAGTGGCTGAATGCATTGCACGAGACTCCACACAGCGGTTGGGCGTGGCCTGCGTAGGGGCCGGGATAGGGGGCAGAACATGCAAAATGGGGAAGCACAAGCCAGAAAGTGGGCGATACGAGGGGCAGACCACAGGCCATCCATAGCACATCCACAAATTAGCACAAAAAAATGTATTCATGGATGTGACCGTGCAACTTCTCGCCTGTGAAATTCCCATGCATTGACCTTAAAATTTCTGCCACCCGGAAGCAGACAAATGGACTTGTAGGAATCATAAATCTGGGGGTGTGTTTGCATGCCAGATTTAGGGGTGCCTGCATGCAGACGGGGGTTCCGATCATACTGAGCGCAGTGCGTACACAGCATAGCAGGGATTTTTTTTCAGGGTTTAGCATGCAATTGGACCGGGTAAAGACATGCTTTCAGTGAAACTTTACGCATGTCCTCCGAGTGCCGGGTTGCAGTTATGGGGGACCCTGCACAGGTTCCCCAAGATGCAGGCACCCTTGCGGGGAACCCCTCACACTCTTTGAAGGGTGCATGTATTCACAACAGGAGGTGTAGCAAAGGTAGCTGTTCTGGCTGTTTTTGCTTTGCATGGGGGCGTGTTGGGGCGTTATGGGCTCTACCTGCGTATACGGTTACTTTGCGCAGACAATTCCATGAATACACACGGCGCGCATTTTGTGAAAAATAGCACAACAAAACTCTTGAAATTCAGTAAAAACATGTTGAGGTAAAGTGATGTTAAGATGCCTGTTAAATCAACAAAACCTAATAATTTTGGCAGGTGTTGGAAGCTACACAACACTAACTCCAAACTGCGCAATTGTGCGGTTCATGAGCACACTTATGACATCACTGATGACATTTCATATGAAATCACATAATGCATCTCTTAAATCATCATCAAAGACATCACTTAAAACTAGACCACATTGATGACATCACAAATTCACATCACTTATGACATCGCTGGAAAGTAAATGTCAGTATGAAAAATCAATGTCTATTTTTGAGAAACATTCTACCTGTACAATGTTAGTGTTTCCTAACAAATGAGAAATATACACCTTCAGTATGTCATGCCTTTCAAAATGAAATTCAAGGGGCCTCATTACGACCCTGGCGCTAATGGGTTAACGGCGCTGTGAAAGGCTGCGGCGCCGTTAACCCATTAGCGCCTGATTACGAGGTCCCTTTGCGGGACCCGACCTTAACTGCTGGTCTAAACCAGCCGTTAAAGTAGGGACCCGCAAAGGGACTTTGGTGCTAAGTACGGTACTGCAATTTGAGGTACGGTACTTAGCGCCTTCCCCATTCCCATTCAGCCCTATGGGGCAAAAATGGGAATGGGGAAGGGCCATGGAGGAAGGGGGAATTACCGCCCCGCCAACCTTGTAATGGGCTTGTAATTCCCCCTTTCTCCATGGCGGAGTCAGTAAGTTACCGGCATGGACCATGGTACTATTAGCAGCATGGTTTTCCACCTGGGTCGTAATGAGGCCCATAACGTGCTATATAAATGCCAAATAAGATAACATAACATAACATAACATTTGATTCAGATGGGAACTGCAGCCTGAATAGTATTGGCAGACTCCAGGAGTCCAAAGAGAACTGACTGATTTCCACACTGTTTGAGATACAGAAATGATGTCCATCTGATTGGAAACCAGTACTGCTATCACACACGGAGTCGGTAAGTTACCAGCATGGATTAGCACTATGGTTTTCCGCCTGGGTCGTAATGAGGCCCAAGGTCCAGAAAACTCCATTACATATACAGGTAATGAGATTGAAAGTTTTAGTGAACAATTGCATCCTCTTCCTCTCTTCTAACAACCTATAGCCTCCAAACATGCAATTAATGTTCCTCAAGAATGACCTTTAACTGTCCTCTTACTGAAGCATAACCATTTTACATGGTACCTTGCTGTATTCTCCTAGGAAGAACAGGCACTTTTTTGTAGAGTGCTCTTGGATCTACCCATCCAGAATTAACATCTGAAAGACTTTGTAATGTAATGTAGCAATATTTATAAAGTACAACACTAGGGCTCTAACGCATTTAGGCGCTAAAACAGACAGTGAGACCGCACCTCTAAAAGAAGCAAAAAAGAGAGTAGATTGAAATTTAGAAACAATAGATTTCAGAGCTTTCGAAAATGCATGTACATGATAAATCATCTAATAAAGGAAGAGTGTGGCTTTAAAAGATACTCTCCAGGCCTTCCAATGGGAAAGCCTGATCTAGCGTATTCGGTGTACTGTTTTTTGTTGCTCAAGCCTTACAAATGTGTTGTACGGTTAACAATCAGACAGACGGATGTCTTTTATATGCATCTGCGTCGTCTTCCCCAGATCACCTCAACACCCAAAGGTTATCAGATTTAAGAGAGAGCTGTTGGCAAACTGTGCCCATTTGAGCTTAATCACAAGCTTGTAGCGCGGAAGCAGCCAGAACGGCCTGAGTGAAGTCACACACAGCCCGTGGAATACCCAAAATGGAGCACAGAGGTTTCCCCTCTAATCTGTCTAACCACTTGAAGTGTTTTGATTGTAAACCTTCGATGCCATATTGTATTGCCGCAATAACGCTTGCTTTATATGTTTCAAGGAAATCCTCAACATTATAGCTGCCCTTCCTTAAAATAAATTTGTGAATTGCTGACCATTTCCTAAGGACTATCAGGTATTTGTGTAGAGTGACAGGTGAAGAGAAAACATACTATCCTGCTATTAAGCAGACTCATCCTGGCTGCAGTAGAGGTACCAATAAAAAGTGGTGTAGGTGGATATTTTTCACAAACAGGATACAAATGACTCAGGATTGGAGAGCAAGGCAAGTAGGAATCGTTAGTGATTTCTGTGTTCCAGGCGATGGAGAAGAAATGCATGGAGAGGAAGGTGGCAACCCAGTTTAGGGTGTTAACCTGTATTCCACGGGTGTCCAAAGGAGAGGGGGTGGTCTAACATAATGAAGGCAGCTGAGAGTTTGAAAAGAGTTAGAATAAAGGAGAGTTATTCATGATGACTATAGGCCAGAATGGTATAGGCTTAGATAAAATGAGTTTCAGTAGTCCTGCATTCATATTTATTTGTCTTATTTGTGTATAGGAGCTAACTGTTCTCTGATATATTGCTAATAACTGTCAAATGTTGTTTTGGCTAGAAAAAGCAAAGCAAGATACCCATTACTCCACACCAAGTTAAAACATCTGCAATCTCATTGACAATTAGCAATACCAAGTAATGAGGGGGGCTCTTTGTTGGATTGGCTATTCTGTAGTAGCCAGAGTCAGGTGATTGGTGGAAGTCTGTCTCCTTCTGTCTACCTTGCTCAGTTCACGTTTTGTTTCTTTTAATAATCTGCCACGTATATATCTTCTCATGTCACTTTATTTATTTTTTGTAGAAGGCAGACATCTATTTATTGTTGCATGGCTAAACACTTGTACAGGAGGGCGGAGTGACCTCTGACTGGGTCCATGGGATCAGAGGGCACCCTCGAGTACCTTTAAGATGAGATAGCTGCACCTTGAGGTGGATGGGGTGCGGGATTCTCTTACTCCAACATTAATCAATAAGGACAACTCAATGCTTTGGCAAAGGGAAGTCCGTTTAATGACAAGTACAAAAAACGGGGAAACAATAGGAAAGCCGAAGTTCAGTACACCCCTAATGTAATCTTATTTGGATAACAGTGATACGATTGCCCGTCTCACTTCAACTTCCAAAATCTTCATTCAAGCAGCAATTCTATAGGCAAAATTTGTCATCATTGACGTGTAACACTCGAAAGTTTGTCATGCAAGTCTATTGGTTGGAAAAGGTAACTTGAGTATAGGTACTATATCTGTATATGGTAACAGGGTGTGAGGATTGGATAACTCTTATCGGGTGGGCGTCTACGCCCATCCCTCTACATCACTCGTGCTAGACGTCACTACAAGTACGACCTCTTATTGGTTCTACTAGCTATAGGACCCTAGATTACTTGGCCCATTGTGATTGGGTCGGTTACACCCCTAGACATAAATCTCCACTTTAATTAGCAGCATGCAGAATGTTCCCGGGTGCGGTATGCCCCAAGATTCACCCTGCCTCCCTTCCCTCAATCAGTACTTTAGGGCTATGTGTCAATTAGTTGGCTGAGGATGGCCTCGAAACTGTAACTTCTTATCGGGAAAAAGTCTGCATTTTGGTTTTGGGTGACATCAGATGTTGGAACCTCTTTGCGTTTGGCTGGTCACATGTCAGTACACAGTGAATACGCTTAATTTTCCCTCTATTTGTGTATTTGATTCTCCCTTAGGCCTTGCCACCTGGCTGGGCCTCCTTATACTGACCTTCACGGGGCTGGCTGCTATGCTCTTAAGTTTCGATTCTTCGAAGTTGCCGCTCTCCTCCCTTCCTTAGGTTGACCTTGAATTCCCAGGCATGTGCTGCTTCTTGCTTAGTTTCGATTATGCTCTTTCGTCTGGCTTTGTGCTGGTATATGAATCCTGGCCTGTTTGACCCCTACCATCCTGGGCTTAATTCTGCTTTCATGTAGAGTGGACTGCACTTATATAATGTGCTTCATTGAGGTAGATATATATATATATTTGGCGCATGCCACTCTATTCTTCTACTAAGCATAGCAAGCAGTAATGTTTTCTTAGCTTCTTGCGTTACAAGCCTATGTACAGGCCTTCACTTTTGCATACTTTCATCCTGCTTTATGGTTACGTTTCTTTACCGTCTCTTCTATGTCTGTGATATCTTTATCCGTGGTGTTTCGTCTTAGTGTGTCATCTTTTTGGTTATTGTTTCGTTTATCTGTACATCTGTCAGGGCCCTTGTGTCGTCAACATTCGCCTAATGATTAAGGGCCTTTGGGTTTCTTCTGGGACAGTTTGAAAGTAGTCTTCATATCGTGTCAGCTGTTGGTACGGTTGTCTCAATGGGTACCTTGCTGTCCATGGTTGTCTGGTTATTGGCACTTCAACAGGTATTGCTCTTCCGATGGGCAGTGGGCAAAGCCCTAGCGTGGCTCTCTGCTGGTTTATTTGCTCATCATACGTAACATATCTTGGTGTTTGCTCAACATACGTCACATATCTTGGTGTTCCTGGTGCTTCAAAATGGGTGGCTGGAGTGCAGGCCATATCTGGGACCTCCTCTACCCACGGACAAATGTAGTTTGGCTAAAGAAAAAATTTGGTGTTTAACTCCACTCACCTAAATCTAGAACATCTGCTTAAGTTAATAAAAGTGAGACCTGCTAGTAGATGCGTTAATTCTCAATAGAAATGATCTCCTGGTAACATTACGCTGAAGATGACAGGCCTACTGAGTTTGCTGGAGAAATAGATGTAGAATGTTCCCCATTAGAGTTTCTTTTAGTTCATTGACAGAGCAGCTGACTTAACACGGTGCATGGATAAAGACGAAACAATAGTTTTGGCCATGAAAAATATGCAGCATTCGCTTTGATCCATGCTAAACTAGAACATCTACTAAAGTGAAAGAGGGACATGTATCTATGTTAAGTTGTAAATGTTAATAATTTGAGATGCAATCTGATTTATTGTTTGGAGGCAGATCTGGCAATTTTCTTGTGCTTATAACAAATAACAAATGCCAATAAACAGATTTGAAAATAAATAATCCAGAAGCGAATCTTTCATTCTTCCTGAAAATTAGCAAAAAAGCTGCTTATTGCTTAATATTGGTGGGTCTGTTACTGGATCTGCCATATCGTATAATCCGGGACTACTCCGGGACTACTTTGTAATTTGGGAATCTAGGGCTGTGCCGATTAGCATATTTAGTATTCGGCCGAATACTGAATAGTTTGTGAACTATTCGGCCGAATATGAGGCCTAACAGTTGCTTTAATTAAGAAATCGTTCTCCAAACTTGAATAAACACACTTATTATTAAAAAAATAATAAAGCACAATTTTAAATGCATTCTATACTAATTTCTCTTAATTATAATCAATGCAGCATCTTTATTTAAAGTATAAAATCCAGAAAAAAAAGCAGATTTAACCTTCATTGTCTGATTGCTCTGAGTAGGTGTAGGGTGTTTTCTCTCTGCGTGGTCGGGGAGTTGGGAGGTCATGCAGGGATTTATGTTTAGCAGCGATGGGCAAGCAGAATCCCAGGTAGCAGATTTGTGTTGTTGGGATGGGAGGTGAATGCCATGTATGGTATTTGTGTAAGAGATTCGCAGGCCCCAAGAAGGATGTTTATGGAGGTGTTTGGGAGGCAGGATGCAAGTAAGGTGGGCTTGCACTGTACGCCAGTAGAGCAATGGTGTTGTTGGTTCCAAGACTTGCATGCTCATTTTGTCGTTTTAGCCCTTGTTTGCCACCTGGAGCCAAGTCAGACTCCAAGACTCGGCCGGACTTGGCCCATCCCAGGAATTCTCTGGATCTCCCAACTCTACATCCTACAAATTCCACCAACAGCGCATAGGTCTCTGACTGTCTCATACAGAGTCCTCACATCTGTCTTGACCTGCTGTCAGACACTGGCTCACTTTGGAACTGGAGAAATTACTCAACATAAATTCCTCTGAGAGGTCTGTTATGTCAGGCAGACTAATATTCTCCCACCTAACCGAGCCCTGCCAGTCCCTACTACCTATTGTGAAGTCTTTATATTTCTACATGAGCCTGGCCTTTAGGAGCAAATGCTGCTCACTTTTCAATTATCCTGACCACTCCTTCTCGCCAGTACACAAACATATGCACCTTATCATTCCTGTTAAAATATCAGATAATGTAAAACTCAGGACTCAAGTCGTTAAAAAAAGAAAAGGGGGGAATATGACGTACGCAATGGGAAGTGACATGACAGGAACTGAATGTTTCCTGAAGTGAAAAATGCACATTTCTTTCAGTTTGTCTTTTCCAACTGAAGAAAGTGCACTTTGCTTATAGATATTCACCAAACGAAAAGGTTTTCCTATATTGTCGCTGGCTAAGTATAAAAGGTTCTTTCATGTCTAAGAATGTGTAACAAAACATGCCCTAAAGAGCAGATTACAATATAAGATATTTTTACAGCTGTGTGATAGCAATTTGCCTGGTCTTGTGGCTAAGTGTCTGGTATGATTGTATTCAGTTTTGCAAACTGATGTCTATATTTGCCTTTCTGAGTTCTTGTTGCATTGTATTCAAATGAGAATGACAAAGTATTCAGTAAGAGCCGAATAGCAAGAAACTATTCGGCAGCAGCCGGATAGCTTTTTTTTCAGCCAGAATTTGGCTGTATACTTACTTGAAGCCGAAGTTCAGTACACCCCTAATGTAATCTTATTAGGATAACACAATGGGCCTCATTACGACCCTGGCGCTAAGTGTTTAACGGCGCCGTAAAAGGCTGCGGCGCCGTTAAACACTTAGCGCCTTACTATGAGGTCCATTTGCGGGACCCGACCTGAATGGCTGGTCTAGACCAGCCTTTAAAGTAGGGGCCCGCAAAGGGACCTTGGTGCTAAGTACGGTACCACAATTTGTGGTACTGTACTTAGCACCTTCCCCATTTCCATAGAGCCCTATGGGGCGAAAATGGGAATGGGGAAGGGCCATGGTTCAATGGGGAATTACCACCCCGCCAACCTTGGAATGGGGTGGAAATTCCCCATTGAACCATGGCGGACCCGTTACAACACCGGCACCAACCGTGGTGCTAATAGCGCCATGGTTTAGCGCCGGTGTTGTAATGAGGGCCATTATCAGTGCTCAGGCAGTATTTGTACTGTTGTTATATGCTTTGCAATGTAAATCTGAAATTACAGTTCAAAAGAAAGAGATGTGTCGTTCTCCTGCATACACCCCAATCTAAACCGACTCCTAAAATAAATAGGGTCGAGCTGCTACATGGAGGAAAAACATTACATCTACCTAAAAAGTAGCCAAGCAATGAAAAAAACAACATGTCAAAAAAGGCATATTTGTATTCTGTACTTTGTAGTTCCTGTGGCCTTCTGTCACTGGCAAGCTGCCAAGTTTCCTTGCTTTGGCAGCTTGCTGGAATTCGCAAAAACGTTTTGTCCCTTCCTAAATGTTTAGTGATTAGTTTCTATTATGAAATTCTTTGGGAGGTTCTTACAGAGTCTGGCCCTAAGAACCAAGAATGCCCTGTTTCCCCATTTTCAGAATATGGTTTTTGGGATTTGAATCTGTGAAATACTCCTGAAGTGGAGTGCACATCTGGGAAATAGCATTGCAATTTGCACCTGAGGACATGTGTCCCTTGACCTTGAAGGGCACAATGGTCTATGCATAGGGATTTAAATATAATGTATATTAATACTGGTAGCCAATATTCATACCATAGCACCATAGATATGTGGTCAGATGTCTTCATATAGAGGAAGAGGAATTCTGTTTCTTTCTGGACTCACTGAGCACCACTATGATGTGTGGCAAAGAATTAGTTTGTGGTCCAACAACACCACTAGATTTGTCAACAACAGGTAAGATTGTTGACCTACTCCCACTGATGGATGCCAGACGGAAAATGACTAGGTCAATTTCAACATTTTCAAACTTGGAGGGATTTCATTTTAAGGTGTTTCGGCTCATCCAGTTATTGACTGCAAGGAGGCATTGCGAGAAAGCCAGGATGATGTCCTTAAGGCCGGGATGACATTTAAGAATCAGTTTGGTGTTTTGTACACAATTATACACTGACACACTGAAGAATTGATGATCCAAGTAAAGGAAGGATGTTGATACGGAATCGCAGAAATAGAATGATTCTTCTGAAGCCCACACTTGTGAAGTATCTATTTATTTTCAATTATTTTATTTTGGATATTTATTGGAAACAATCCTAGATTTGAAGTGCAGAGGACCTCTGTAAATCATATGTTTATATGATGCAATTTTAAGGGGCATATGTTGCAACAGGGTTCTATTAAATTACATTGTGTGGGGTGGGGACTGCTGGGGGTGGCATGGAGTGGTAATGTGTGTGATGAAGGTGTTCCTTGAAGAGGAGAGTCTTGGGATCTTTTCTGTAGATGTCTAGGGTGTGTTGTGAGTCTGATGTTGACAGGTATGAGGTTTCACAGATAGGTTGTAATTTTTGTTTCTCAGTTGGGTGCTTCTTGTGGAGCATTGGCTGCCAGCGATGGTGAACATGTGAGCCAGGCAGGTGGATGGTGCAGGTGACAGCTTTGTAATTGATGCAGGTAGATTTGAAGGTGATACATGCTTGAAGGGGCAGAACATGTTAGTGCATAATGTGGTCATGGTTGTTGCGGTACACTGGAGGTTGTTGGATACTTTGCCACCATCCAGTTGAGAAAGCAGAAGGGCCTGTACCATAGATGTGCATGTATAATCTCAAAGGAATGACTTGATTCTAAGCATGAGAGCTAGCTGCTTTTAAACTAACTGCATGATTGAACAGAGAGATGACTGTCAATGTGGGTTCCCAGGGACTTGGCACATGGTGTCAGATGTGGGGTACCTCTAGGACCATAATTGGCAGTCGTGTCTGGCTTTGGGTGTGTTCACTGAAATTTAAAAGGTGGAAATATTCTGTGTTAGTGGGATTTATTTTAATTATGCACTGAACATCCAGGATTGTACCAGGGAAACACAAACCTTGATGTTGTGGATATCTTTAATAGAAGATATTTTGAGGTAGATTTGTGTATCATCTTCATTGTGGTGTGCATGAATGTTGTAGTTGGACAGTAGGATTCGCAGGGGTTCCATGTAGGCGATAAAGATCAAGGATGAGAGGATGGATCCTCATGGGACTCCACAGGCGACAGATAGTGCAGGTGATCTGAAGGCAGGTATCTTGTACAACTACTGCCAGCCTTCTAGGTATGAGGTAAATTACTGTTTGATAATCTCACCAGTTCCAATGGGGATGTGCAGTATGCCAATGATTGATTGATGTTTTACTGTATTAAAGGCTGTGGGAATATCAAGTTGTACCAGAAGACAGATATGTCCATCAATGATGATTCAGGGAGTACTGTCTACCCACTTGCATCATGGCAGATCAGGGTATGAAACCATATTTATAGGTCTGTAAGAGATTGCTGGTGTCAATATGTGCTTGAAGTGTGTGGCTTTGGCTCTTTGAAACATCTTGCCTCAAAGTGGAAGGTAAGCAATGGAGCAGTAGATGACAAGGCCATCAGTCTCTAGTATTTTTGTAGCAGTGGGATTATTTGTCCAGTGTTTAGGGTACTAGAAAATTATTATTTGGGTGAGTTATGCATTTGAAAAAGGCAGTAAAAGATGGAGTGCTTCTGTGGGGAGTGTTTTGAGGATAATGGCTAGCAAGTTGCCATCTGAGTACAGGGTAGCTTTGGTAGTTGCCAGACTATTATTCAAGACCACCATGTAGAGTTTTGAAGGTGGTCCTTTGTGTTGTTCCTCATGATGTGATGAGTGCAGCAGTGTGTGTTATGTAGTTGGTGCAGATGTTTTGGTGGATTTTTCTGATCTTCTCAATAAAAAAGGTTGTTGATGGTAGTCGATATCACAATGGAATTAAAGTTTTAACGTTTTGGGAGAGGGCTGATGCACTGTTAAACTGCCAGGTTAGGTAAACGTGTGCCATGTTTTCCCTTGGTTTTGTATGACTCTTTTGCTGATGTTAAGTTATTTCATGTAGCTGGAGGCTGATGATTCATGTCTAATGGTGTGTTATTTCAATATAACATGCATGTTGATATCGTTTTTAGTTTGTTGAGATCTCCTAGGATGTTGATTCACTACTTAATTCCAGCTTCAGGTAGGGAGATGATTATGTTTTTGTGGTCATAAATGAGTGTTTCTAAATTAAATTCTTTGTAGGGGTGGAAGATCAGCTTGATAGGCTTACGTTATATCCAATTGATTGGAGCTATGATGCCGATATTGAAGGGAATGATGAAGTGATCAAATCAGTCATGGCTCATAGGTCTGTTGAAATGGAAGGTTGGTATGACAGTGATAATAACGCCTAGGAAATGTCCTTCCTTGTGAGCTGTGTTAGGAATGTGCATTAGCTGAAGTTCAGTGTGTCTAATAGGCTGAGCAGTGATGCCTTCATAGTCCTAGTGGCCATGCTTCCTGGGAGGTTGATGTCCCCAAAGACAATGTGGTAAGTGCATATGAGGGACATGTTGGTGACAAGGTTTGAACAATCGTCAATGAAGGAGGTGTTGGGCTTGAGGCCAGTAGATGGCATTGCAGTTGATTATTTCAATTGATGAGAGGGGACATTGGCAGGACAATTCTCTGAAGAAGCAAAGAGTGGCTACTATTATTCAGGTGCCAGGCCAAGAAGAGTTGTGGATGATGGCAAGTCATCTGCCTGTCTTGTTCAGCCTGTCTCTGAGTTGAATACTGTGACAGGTGGGGTGGAGATATCATGGATGTTGTTTGAGTAGAGGATGAGCCAGGCTTCTGTTATGAAGAGTGAATCCAGAACATATTTAATACCCTCTGCATAATCCACTAGGATTCTGGGGCCAGGGGCCGCACTATCTACAATGCTCTCTTCCTAAATATTCTTCCTCTAGAGCCCTCCACGCGTCCTCCTCCAACTCTTTGCGGGTGAACAATTTTTCAAACAGAGACTTGGGGATAGATTCTTATCTGCAGCAGGTGCCACCATCTGGAACAGCCTCCCTGCCTCTCTCTGTCTTGAGTCCTCAACACCTTCCTGTTCTATTCTTCCTTCTCTCTCCATCTCCCCTGCTAACCTCCTTTCTTTTCTCTCCTGCCTCCTTCCTCCTCTCTTCCCTAACTCTGTTCAGCCTCTTGCGGACTCCTCACCTGGTTCAACTCAAGAGCCTTACAGGTCCCAGGCTCCCCCACCAGTCTTGCACTTCCCTCTGGGCCTCTGCACTATCTTCCACACTACTGCACTTCAGCAAACGCCCCAGGTGAGGGATAACCTCTCTGAACTTAACCCAGGGCCGTGTGGACTGGGCACACTTGTTTCCCCCGTCCCCCTTCCTCGCACTACCGTCTGTACACTTGCATGACCTGAATGTACTAGTACTAGTAAGTGCATTTGACCTGCCCCCTCGCCCCCCACACTTTTTGTCTCCATTCCCTAGCTTGGTCACACCTGAAACACTTCATGCGCTTGCACTAGGAGAATTGCTGTCAAGACTATTACGCTAGTTTTTTGTTAGAGCATTTGGAAACTTCAAGCCCTAAGAATGACTACTGTATTCTTTTGTTCCCTTCCTGCCTTGAAGCGCTTTGAAGCAACCCACCTGCGTATAAGCGCTGTATAAATAAACAATTAGAATTACAATTACAATGGTTGGTAATGTTTTCTGTGGGCTGCATGTGTTATTGATGCATTGATGAGCTTCCACTTCTCCATGTTAGTAGGGGGTTCAGTTTATGTTTTGGTTTGAGTAGAATTTGGATTAAGCTGTTGTCATATAGATTCCATTATAGTGATATAATTGTGTGTTGTCTGCATTGTCTTATGATGGTAGCGATAGACAGTGAAAAAGAGGAATGAGACTCATGATATGGGCTTATCTGTGTTGTCTGCTATAGGGGTCCTAGGTCCTCCAGGCCCAAAGAAGGACACCCTGTTGAGGAGGGTTTAAAAGCAGAAATTTAGTTGGGAAGAACCGCACATAGGACTGAAGGTGGGTGGGGGTGAACATAAGAGGGAAAAGCAAGCAAAAAGGAGAAGAGAGGAACAGTACAAGGGGTTGGAGGCATGCAGGCGAGAAAAAACAGAATGGGAAAAAAATGGGATATGGGAGGAGAAGTAGAGCTCAAATGGTCGGAGGCAGTTTGGGAGAAAAACAGAAAAAGAAATGGCCTGATAATTCAGACGCAAAAGAGGGGAAGATCCCAGAATGCTAGAGATGGGTGGTGGAAAAAAACAATAAAAACGTCAAAAAGTAGGCCTGTAGCCAGTGTCAAATGATGGGTTTCAAGTAAGCAGAATGGGCCTAAGACAAACTACTAAATTTGGTTTGAGAAGTAGAATGTCAGCCCACTTAAGGCAGTCCCGTTGATGTCCACAGCCACAGGTCTGTCATACGGAATGTTGTAGCTCATATTTTGAAAAGCAACTGAGAATGGAAGAAGGAACAGAGTCCACTGCTGCCTTCCTCTGTCATAATCTGCAGGTTGCCACGAATTTCGGTAACATCTCTCTCTGGCCCATGGAAGGGGCATGAGCCTGACTGGTTTGATACTTTGAAACTGTTTTTGCCCAACAGGGATTGTTCAGATAGGACAGAGGATTGCCATGCTTTTTTGTCATTTAAACTTTATTGTGACGTATTTGACAGTGTACCAAAAACGGTGACCGTACATATCCATCATGGAACAACGTCGGCCATATTATCACAGAAAATTCAAGAGGACACATGAAAGAACTGCTGTTACAATACAATGGTGTTTGAGTAAAGAACTTTTAAACGATTTTAACACTTTTGAAAAAAGGAAACAAAAATAATACATATCCAAAATCAGCCATACTTGATGGAAAAAACAGGTTTCAAATACAGTGCATAGTGTGTATATAGGTACACATTCTACGTCCCATTTCACTGGTGACAATAATGAAAAAGATGACAACTCGTGTGGCTTGTGATGAATGCTGGGATCATCGTGGTCATTCATGAAGATTATCGACAGGCTCCAATCTGACAGAAATTGCGTAATTTTTATCTCGCAATGGCGCATAGCGGCCACAATTCACACCCATACCCACCCTTCCAGTGGGACCTTGGATTTCCAGTGTGTTGCAATCACAAGATGTGCTGCCACCAAAAAGTGAGAGGTCAACCTACAGCTTCGGGCATTCAGCTCGTAATGGCCCTAGGAGTCTTTGTTACCTAAGACAAAACTAGGGGGTCCATTTACAGTTCAAACCTACATATTCCCCATATCTGGTTGATCACTGCCCAAAAGAATAGAATTTTGGGACATCCCCCACCACATGTGAAAATAGGAGCCTGGCAATGCACCACACCACCAACAATGGGGGGAGAGCGCAGGAGACATCGGGCCTCATTACACGGTAGGCGGTAGCCATTGTGCTATTAGTGCCATGGCTACCCCCTTACCGCATTCTGGGTCCGTGTTCACGGAATGGGGACTTACCGGGTCATTCCGACCTTGGAGGACCCGGTAAGTCGCCATTCCGGGAACCATTCCCCATTCCCATTTGAGCCCCCATAGGGCTCAATGGGAATGGGGATGGAGCTAATAACGGGCCCATTAGCTCTGAAGTCCCTCAACGGGTCCCTTCCATAATGCCTGGTACCGGTGGCGGTAATCCCTTACCGCTTACTGTGCAATGAGTCCCATCTTCTGTATCTGCGCTGACGTGAGATATCATTGCATAACCACTTGACACTAGTTTCCCTCAGTTGCACAGCTTGAGATGTCTTGTTAGCCCTTGTCCAAATATGGTAACAGGCCCGATCATCAATGGGTGCTCCTATGTATTCCTCCCACCTAGACATGTGCTGTGCAGGGATTTAAACCTAGCTGCATTCAGCACCTTTTATAGTTATGTCAATCTAGCTGCCAGTGGGTCACCTACGAATAAATCCTCAAATTGAGTTGTATCCCGCCTCCCCTGAGATGCTACATTCATTCTAGATACCCAATGCCCGAGCTGCAAGTACCTAAACCCACCCCTCTCCTCAACCATGTGGGCCTGCTTGCATTCCTCAAATGTGAGAGGCCGATGGTCTCTGAACAACTGGCAGAGCCTGTACAGACCTCCCTCCTTCCAGTGGCGAAAGCCGTTCTGTGTCCATCCCCGGGGGGAACTCAGCATTATCCCAGATGCCAGTCATAGGTGAGGGGAAAGTGGTTGTGTCATATATACGTGCCACCTTTTCCCAGTACTCTAGGGTAGTTCTCGATGTTGGAAGTCCCCGCCCTTCCCATCTCCAGGACCCCAGGGAATGCCAACACCAGCAATGCAGGTGAGCTCCTAGGGTGTCTTGTTCAATAGTCACCCAGCGCTTGGGATTCCGCCTATTTGCCTGACTTTCCAGATTGGGAGCCAATTAATCTCCATATATGTAGTTTTCGATATCTGGCACTGTTAATCCCAACGCACTCTTAGATGCCATTAGTGTGTGTCTGGCTACTCTTGCAAACTTTCTTGACCTTATAAATCGGAACACATGTGACTGCAAATCTCTTAGCACCTGGGGATTGCCATGTTACAGAAATCTTGATGAGCATTCCTGAGACGACCCGAGGCATATGCAAACTTTAGAGAGTTTGGAAATATTCAACAGACCAAGATAAATTAATGACCTCTAAATATTTTAAAACTATAACTGGCATTTTGAAAATATGTGTATATTGATGATGGAAAGAGGCATTAGGGGAAACCAGGCATTTGTGTGCTTCCACTAACTTGACTAGTTTCACATTGGAGAGTGGAGTCAAGAGGGCATGCTAGCCTGTGCAGTACATTTAGGGGCATTGTGCATTACTTAAACATTGCTTTTCAAAAACAAAATGTCTCCAACACATTTTTCAGAGAAGTGTTTAAAATCTTATCGTTTAAAGCCGATGCATGTATGGGTGCAATTTGGGATCTTGGGTACTTCGCAAATATGAAAGGTTCCTCTATTATTAGTTTTGCAAGTTGTTATCCTCTATATCTTCAAATCCAGACCTATTTACTTCACCGCTGTATGTTTACCCTGCATTGAAGTTCATCCACAAATTGGTTTAATAACAGACATATAGTTTGAAGCGTTTTCCCTTTTAAGCTGTTTAGTCCTCAGTTTCTGAGGTGTTTCTCTGCAAAATGGCTGTTAAAAAAACAGATTCGATTTGCTTAAAGTTTAAATATTCTAAATACTTTCCAATACATTACATTTTAAACAAAACAATCAAAGTTCTTCCAAGTGGCAAAAAAGGAATTACTTACTCTTAATGATTGATTTTAGCAATATATGTCAATGGAAATATATTGACTGCCAAGTCAGGGTGGACAATTACTTGCTTAATTACGCTGCAAACAAAAAATCAGACATGTAGACAATCTTACTTTGGTGTTCAGGTCGGGGCGGGGCTCTGGTGAGTTTGGGCACACAGTTTATGCATATAGGGTTGGAGTTTGTGACCAGTCTTGTAGGCAGAGGCAGAAGGTCATTGCCAGCACAGCTATTGAAGATAAGAGTTTTGGAGATAACAGTGTTCACTTTTTAGAAAATCCCAGAGTTGGTTTGCAACATGAGATAACATTCAGTACTGGAAATAAGAGTTGTATCTTTCATCTATCTGTGGCTATAGAGAAGAGAGTCCCTAGTGGCCACCTTGCATAAGATCCACACACACACCCACACACACCACATATTATCAATAATCACCTGGGATGATATCATCTCAGAGTTGTCTGGTTCTAAGTACATTTAGCGGCTGTAACTGAGTGTGTAACACACATGCTATGGTGTTGCTAGGCGATCTCAGTAACCAAATCTAATGACATCCAAGTAAGGGACATTTCCTTTTAGTCACTAAGAAGGAGGTGACACTCCTCTAGAATTGTTCAGAGTTGAGAGATTTCATTTAGTGGCTAAAACTGTGACATCTTTTGTGTCTAGGAAGAGGACATTCGCTGTGACAAACTTGCAAGACATACACTCACGTGAACATTGTTGAGTGACAAATAAAGATGGGATGGATCCCAAAGTTGGCTGGTGGGTTTGCATGCTTCAATGCACTGTAACTGAGTAACAATACACATGCTAGTTAATTGTGACTTCTGTCTTGTAAATAATGTGAGTGAAAATCATCCATGACATACACACACACATGATGCATGTTGTTATTTTCTTCTATGGCATGGAACATGTCAGAGGTTTTGGGAGGCAAGAGATTACATTCAGAGGATGGACCTGAGTGTGATATATGTGTGTGAATAGGCAATAGAACAACTTAATGATCAGCTTACATGACATTGACATACAACATCTACTGTCTGAAATTACTAAAGAGGAGACCAGCTCAGGCTTAAATACAGGTAGAACCGTTCCTTCAGTGGACATAAATGGGAGTGCAACAAACTATCCATCTTACTGGAAACAGGGAGGAGTGTATCCAAAAGACCAACTTGTCTGACATGCATGTATCCATCAAGTGTTGTGAGTAACTACTATTAGAGGGATACAATTCCCCTTGGAGTTAGTTGTGTGCTGATTTGAAATCCATGAATTAATGCCATTTCTAAGTTTTAATATAGCTGTTCTGAAAATTAAATGTTGACTACATGTACATCCTACACACGCATACATTGGAGTGAGGGACTAGTTTGGTCAAACTATGAGATGGTCATGCATGTGTTAGATGGTTGATAACCATAATGAAAGTTCCCTGTTGTGGTTAAAACACAGAACTGGTTATATTTGGCTTAGGAAGTGTGTGAAATGATTATTTCTCAGTTATGGTAAACGTTCCAGTTATTGATATTATTTGTGTTATGATATGAGAATGCATAATGTGCACAGCAGCACTTTTCATTATCTCCAGGTGCTCTGGTATATTTGAAAGAGAGTGGGTGGGATTGGTAAATGGGGTTAGAGATGGAAAAACAAGATAGCTTTTACTTTGTGTTGATGTTTGCAGGTTTAATGTATTCTGAGAGCTGAGTACAAGGTAAGATTTTAGGTGTTCAAGAGCATTGAGCCACTTGTGTCCAGAAAGGATATCTCTTGTGAACATAATGCTGGGACGCAGTGGTTGTAGATGTGATATGCACATCAAGGGTATTAGGAAGTTATGTGTTAGTCACTTAGTTGGCGTGTAGTGTGTTTGGTGGCCAACACTGAGCAGAATTTACAGAGCAGATGTATTTTTTTACATATGCACCACAGCACCACTGACAACTCACAGGCTAATTCATAGAATCACGCGCACAAGTAGCGCACGCGGCTGGCGCACAGCGTGCGCCTGCGATAGTCTGCGCCAGGCACGTGCGCTAAAACAGATTTCCGCGCACAGCGTATTCATGGATTTCAAGCTCCCAAACCAGCCGTGGCGCAGAGAATCGCAGCGAGCCTGCAGCAGCGCCAGTAACGCCCCCAAGAACGCCCTCGCGCAAGGAAAAGCCATCAAAATCGCTAAATCATCGCTAAGGGCTGCGCTAACCCTGGACCACTTCACAGGGCAGGCAAACAAGAAAAGCAAAGCGGGCAATCTTCAAATCATGAGTACGCGGGAAGTACTACACGCGACTAGGCAGGGAACGTGAATTACAGGGGTACGCGGGAATCACCACACGCGAACAGCCAGGGTGCGTGTATTACAGGGGTACGCGTGAAGTAGAACACGCGATAGGCCAGGGAACGTGTATTACAGGGGTACGCGGGAATCACCACACGCGAACAGCCAGGGTACGTGTATTACAGTGGTACGCGTGAAGTAGAACACGCGATAGGCCAGGGAACGTGTATTACAGGGGTACGCGGGAATCATCACACGCGAACAGCCAGGGTGCGTGTATTACAGGGGTAGCGGGAAGTCCAACACGCGATTGGCCAGGGTACGTGTATTACAGGGGTACGCGTGAAGTAGAACACGCGATAGGCCAGGGAACGTGTATTACAGGGGTACGCGGGAATCATCACACGCGAACAGCCAGGGTGCGTGTATTACAGGGGTAGCCGGAAGTCCAACACGCGATTGGCCAGGGTACGTGTATTACAGGGGTACGCGTGAAGTAGAACACGCGATAGGCCAGGGAACGTGTATGACAGGGGTACGCGGGAATTATCACACGCGAACAGCCAGGGTGCGTGTATTACAGGGGTAGCGGGAAGTCCAACACGCGATTGGCCAGGGAACGTGTATTACAGGGGGACGCGTGAAGTAGAACACGCGATAGGCCAGGGAACGTGTATCACAGGGGTACGCGGGAATTATCACACGCGAATAGGCTGGGTGGGCCCTCACAGGTGTACCCTGTACACCCTCCACGGCCCCTGCAGGCAGCCCACAAAACAGTGGACTACCCTGCACACCTGATCATGTCCCCCTGCACCCCCATCCACCAGGGGCACCCTCCACCAGGCCCCCACCCATGTCTCCCACCACCCCCACCCCCCAGCAGTGCAGGGGCACCTGCCATCAGGCCCCCACCCATGTCTCCCACCACCCCCACCCCCCATCCACCAGGGGCACCCTCCACCAGGCCCCCACCCATGTCTCCCACCACCCCCACCCACCAGCACTGTGGGGCACGTGGCCAGCAGGCAGTCAGGCAGCAGCAGATGGCAGGTGGGAGCGTGCTCAGGGCTCTGGGGGACTTTAATTTGGCCTCCTGGCCAGGAGCGTGGTCTTTCGTGTTTGAACGCGTGGACAGCCTGATAGGGAGTGATTTTGCACGTGAAAACCCCACACTCAGCGAATCGCGCGAAAAGCCGTCACCAGCATATGTGCGTCAATAGTTACCTGCACGTGCAGTGTCAAAGCGTGTGATTGGTGAAAAAGGATCTACACGCAGGAGTGACAAAGCATGTGATTGGTGAAAAGTGAGCTACACGCAGGAGTGTCAAAGCGTGTGATTGGTGAAAAAGGATCCACACGCAGGAGTGACAAAGCGTGTGATTGGTGAAAAGTGAGCTACACGCAGGAGTGTCAAAGCGTGTGATTGGTGAAAAAGGATCCACACGCAGAAGTGACAAAGCGTGTGATTGGTGAACATGGGCCAAGCACGTACACGCCGTAAGTGACGCTGTACGTGTGGGCCTGTATAAAAGGTAGTGTTGAACACCATTTCCTTGTACGTGCTTTTCGTGGAGAGCGAGTGGGTGAATTCTGTACTTCTTGTCGTTTCACACGCGATTTACTTCACGGCGTTTCCAGTTCGTACTCCCTGTTACCTCTGACAGCTTTTTCTCTTTTTCCTCTAGTACTGGTTTACCTGGGCCTGTTCCCTCAAACAGTGTCCCCTTCTACTGTTGTCCTGTCTCCTCAGACAGCGTACACATCTTCTTTTGGCGGGGGTGTTGCCAACCAAACGCGCTCATTTTTCACGCTCTTTTACCTGGCAGACGGTGAGTCACGCACGTATCTAACTTCTGTGCTTGCCCCGTGTGTAGCCTACCCCTTCAGAGGTCATTCTAGGCTGCGTGTGACACGCATACGTTCATTGTGTTACTGGATGCCACAGCGTAGTGCAGGGTTTTCCATCAGCACACGTGGTCTAGGAGGGGTATTGTGCACGTTCCTTAACTTTTTTGGGGTGCCTGTGCGTTGCGTGACCCGTCATCTTTCCCCAGGGGTGTCATATAGCCTTGCCACTGCACTAGGGTACGAATACCATCTGGTACCCAACCCCTTTGACACCCAATTGCCCAGGACAATTGTGCACACCGACTCCCATACGCACAATACCATCAGTGCCATGGTTGGGAGGCGTGCAAGCCGTAAGGGTGGCAAAGGTGGCCGAGCCACACGTGGTGGCCGTGGAGGATCCACTAGGGGACGTGGTTGTGACTTGCAGGGTGCCCCTGTCCCCCCCAGTCTGGAGGACCAGTCAGGGACACCCATGCCCCCCCCCCCCCCAGTTGAGAGTCATGTGGCTGATACCAACCCTGATCAGCCCTTGTCGGACCAGGCCATTGTGGCACCAGACCTGTCCGAGGGTGATCCCATCGCTGACATCCAGGTCAGCAGGTCCACTGCACGTGCACCGGTGCACATTGGTGTCATCAGGGCACGCGCATCTATGCCAGATAGGTCATCTGCTGGCCCCCGTAGCCAGGGTGTGGCTCCATCCACCCCACCTCTCATACACCCTGCCAAGACTGTGTCGGTCCTAGTTCATGCACCTCAGATCAGGCCTGACCCCATCCCACTACCCCCAATGCCTGCACCTACTCCCATGCTGAGTGGGCAATCCCACACACCCAGTACTGAGTCCACCACGGCTCCTGCCCCTAGTGTCCACAGCGGCGTAGGACACACTGGATCCCCACCCCCTTCCAAGCGCAAGAGGAAGAGTGCACGTCCGGCACAGGCTGATGCACCAGGCACGGCTGCACAGTCCGGCCCATCAAGGAAGCCAAGCTTCACAGACGCCGAACTGAATGCACTTGTTCAGTATGTGTCAGATCATGATAGGGAAATGGTCATCGTTGCAGGGTCCAAGACCACACATGCCAGACGCCAGGCACACTGGCAGACCATTGCTGACAGAATAAGTGCCCTTGGAGTAGTGAGGCGCACAGCTAGTGATTGCCAGAAGCGCTGGAATGACCTTAAGCGCAGGGCAAAGGATAAGCTGGCCTCAAGTCATGCCGCAACCTTGGTGACTGGAGGTGGGTCCCCAGCACAGGAAATAGAACTCACACCACACGAGTCCGTAGCTGGATCCTACGTCACCGAGGGACAACTCCAAGGTGTGGGAGACCTCCCTGATTACGAGGCATCATCCGGTGAGTGCACATGCATGTGTGTATTATCCATGTGCATGGTGTGTGTGTGAAGCATTCATGTTGGGTGCCTGTCAAGGGGGTGTGTGGCAGAGTTGATAGTGGCACCCATGTGCCCCATCCAGTATGTTCAGTGCAACACCATCTGCCCACAGCACTATCCCTACTGGCAACAGTGCACATATGGCCCGACACCATGGAAGTTGCCCTTGAATTGTCATTTTGTCACTACATTGTTGCTCATACTCCCCTGTCTATTCATCTGATGTCTTACATACCATTCCTATACTTTCCCCCAGCCATTCAAGTTTCATCTTCACATGCCTGACATGCAATGATACCACATGCTAATGCGTCCTCTGTATATAAATGCCAACCAACATGCTGTCATACTGTGGATGTTGCCTTGACATCCACCTCCTACCTGTGGGCTTTGGTACCGTCTGGTTTCGAGCCCCATTCCCTCACACTCCATGCTGCTCTTCATGGTCTATCTTCCATGACTTCTACAGTTCAGACCATCGTGCCCTACTCACGACACCTGCTTGCCAAAAGTCAAATGAGGGCACCCTGCCCTCCAATGCGACCCACCCTATTGCTGACCAGTGCATCTGAGCCTACTCAAAGCTAACTCTCACTGACATCTGCTCATACATGCCTTTGCCTGTCCCATAGACCCTTCACATGGTCCCTGTCCTCTCTCCTTGCTCCTCTTCCACCATCAATGGTGGGACCCGTTGGGGTGTACTCCTGGCCTCCTTCCAATCCTCAGAGGCCACTATTGATGTGCATGGTAATGGGAGCGTCCCAGTCCAAGGCCCTTAGGCCAACCTCAATCTCCTTGAGAAATGCTACCCACATCTCATCAACTTCCTTACCTCTCCTGCTGTCCCCCCTCCTCTCTCCTCATCAATCCTGCACTGCCTCCCTGCACCCTCCCATGAACCTTCTCCGCCTCCCACTCCAACTCCTACACATGCTGCACCCCTGATCTCTAGCACTCCCCGTAAGTCCTACAAGGCTGTCAACCTCCTCCACAATTACACTCCTTTCACTGCGGCTGCATCAGGCATTCCTCCGATATCTGTCACTTACATGAGGTTATGCACCTTGACATCCTTGGTCTCATGGAAACATGTCTGACGGCCAGCTCTGTCTGCATCCTTCACACACTCCTACCTGATGTTCAGGAGACCCTCTCCTTGGCCCGCCACTACTGTGCAGGGGGGGCGTGCCCTTGGCTTCCCTGAGGGTATTCCTGCCACTGTCACTCCTACTTAGACCTACTCCACTCTGGAATGGCTTGTGTGACGTCTCTCTCCACCACACCTTGACATTCTCAAACAGTGCGTACTGTGTCTGGGAAAACTGGTCAAATGTACTACTTCCTTTCTGAGTGTCCTCACCTCTCCTCCTCACTCATGTCCCCAGACACAGAAATCCTCATCCTTGGTGCTGTACGCATCCACCTGCATGCTTGTTGACGCCCCCACGTGACCTTTCTGTGACCTCAGCAACTCCCTCTCACCCTCTAGACTCCCGTCTGTCCCTACTCATTCTGCAGGGCACACTCTTGATGCTCTGATCTCATCTGACTTTCCCCTCTCCGTCCATCTCTGCACTCCTCTCTCCTGGAGTGATCACATTCTCCTCTCCTCCCAGCTCACCCTCACCACCCCACAGGCAAAGCCACCCTCACCACTGTCACACACCTTCTTGGTATTCCGACCCATGAAGTGTGTGTCAGTCGAGGCTCATGCTGCCAAAATCTCCCCCCCATCCAGCTCCCCCTTAGGCTCACTCCCATCCTGACAGGGCCCACTCCATGCTCCACTCCATGTCAGGTACACTGGATGTCTTTGCCACGGTCATGACCACCTGTCTGAAGCCCCATGCCAATGCAGAGTCCTGGCATGACTCGGATCTTGTGAACCCAAACCACAGGTGCCCGGTGGCAGAGAGGGAATGTCCTGCATCATGGCCATCCTCTGGCAAACTGGCCTGCCACATGCTCCAAAGGCAATAGCGCCTCACCCTTTTCACCAAGATGAGATCCCCAATCCAAGGGCACATATCTGCGGCATGTGACAACTCTGCAGGACACATAGAAATCTGCAAGGACCTTGCCGAGCCAGATGCAGTGTGTACCTCCCCTGTCCCCTCCGAGCCCACAGCACTGCATGATTGACTCTGTACCCCTATAGGCCACCCCCCCAGAACTTGTCTGCGCCTAACACCATCTGCCCTTGACGTCAAGTCCTACTTACCTTGTACAGCACTTCCAGCCGCCACTTCCCCTTGCACTTCATTGTGCCACCCACCCCTGCACTTGCGTGACATGAATGACACCAGCACCAGTAGGATTGTTGACTGGCATCCCCTTCTGCCCCACCACCCCTCAGTGCTCCGCTGTACCTTCATACATTTCTGGACCGGTGCTTCACGAATGCAATATGAATCCTTTACAGGTGATGGGGAGGTGGAATCACATTGTTTACTGCATTTTGTTGATGTAGACAAGGCACTGTGCATCGTGGCCTATTTGGACTAGCAGATCCATGTACAACATGTATACTTATTGAAGTGACGATGCAATGTCAGGACCAGAGTGGTTGAAATCCAAAAAACTCGCCCTCCTCTCCCTCTTCACTTGGTGGCTATGTCACATGCCATGTGTGTGATGGCATGTGCCTTTGACATGGCAATCACCGGCCAATGTGTGATGGCAGTGCTAGGCAGCATGGTGAGCAGGCGTTGCTCTCCAATCTGTACATTGTATGCCCTGAGCCTCCCCTACAGACCCAGTGATGGTGAATGCATAGGAGGTCTCCCAGTCATGTGGGACATGTGTCGTAGAACTACTGCCTCTGTTGTTCATCAGCCCTTGTTGCATGCCATGGTGCTAATGCCTGTTTCCATTTTTCTCTTTCATGTCTTTGCAGGGGACGAAGCACTTGTTGATGCTGGGGATGTGGTGGTTGAGCCGTCCCAGGAGGGCAACCCGGGCCGACCTACCACAAGTGAGGGACGTGGTGTGTTTGTGGGTGAAAACCCACAAGTGCTGCAGGTCGTGCTGTCGAGGGGTGTCTCTGGGGGTTCCTCCCCCGAGCAGTATTCAGGTGTAGACTCGGAGGATGACACCTATGTGCAGTCGCAGGTGAGTGTTCTTGGGAGAGAATCTCCTCTGTCCGACCCACCTGCAGCCGGGCCATTGCCCTCAATGGGGATGTCAGTGTCGGCAGATCAGCCTCCGGTGGTTACGGATGCAGGGCCACACCACCCAATCTCTGATCCTGTTCCTGGGGCTGCAGATCAGAGAGGGAATGCAGTCCTGCAGCCTGAGGCCTTGCCGGCACAGCAAGGCGCAGTCCGCCTTGCCCCAGGCAGGTGTGGTGCCCGTCAACGTGGTGGCCGTATGCCACCTGGCAATACCGTTTGGGAGCAATCCATCTACGGTATGGCCACCCAACAGGCAGCATCATCCGAGATGATTGCACAGGCCATGGATAGGGTGGCCACTTCCATTGTCCCCCCAGAAAGGCTGATGGAGCGACTGGAGCAGGCTACAGAGTCCATCTGCCAGGCACACAGGGAGGATATGTTGGCGTCCAACATGGACAGGCGGGCGGCACTGGCGACTCTGCGGGAATCACTTTCCATGGAGTCCCAGCGCCACAGGGAAGGCCTGAGGGAAGAACTCCGTCACCTCAGGTCGACCCTGTTAGAGCTTGAGGCTTCATCCCATAGAAGGACAGAGGAGCAGCTGGAGCGTCTGACACGGACGCTCTCGGCCGAGATGCAGGCAACTCGTGCGGAGGTCAGGTCATCCCGGGAGTTACTGCATGGGGACCTCCGCATGATTATAACCCAGAACCAGAACTACCAGACCCGCCTGCTTGCAGCCATGGAGGAGCAAACTCGTGCTTTGCGTGGGCTGCCTCCCATTGTCACACCATCTTCTGAGGCAGCTCCCCCACCTCCAGAGTCAGCTGCAGGGTCTGGCCAGAGCCATAGCGACTCATCTCCCACAACAGAGTAGCCGTGTGGGCCACGAGCCTATGGGGTGTTTTCGTTTCCCATGATCCACACAGGTGGATTGTGGCGTGCATCCTGTCCTCGGACCTCATAGGTGCCCCCCCCCCCGCCGGCCCTTTCATGGCCATTTTTTCTCTATTTTATTTTTATTTTGCAAGAGTGTTGCCTTGTGTGGGTACCTGGGCATACACTGTATTGTGGCTGGGCACATGCAGGCTTGTCCTGAGTTTGGTTTCGATGCTTGGGTAGCAGACATCCACACCCCTCCTGCTTCCGTTTCCATGGGCTTGCAAAGGGTGTGCCCAAGTGACATCAAATTACACAGTGACATTGGACTCCCATGAGCTGTTGGCCAGTCCATAGTCAATACTGTGTAGACATTCATAGTGTTCATTGTTGTTGCACCTAACTATGCATGATGGTTTGATATGTGCCTCTACTTACATATGTTGCTCATGTTTTGCAGGTATTTCACACAGATCTTCACAAGGGCATACTCTCTGGAGTCAGACTACATGTCGGTAGATGTGCACTGACACTTTTGCATGGCGCCATCACTGTACATCTGGACGGTGAGGACATACCAGCAGAATCAGGTAATGAGACTACCATTGATTACATGCATTGGGCCTCATTACGACCCAGGCGGTAAGTTACCGCCTGGGCCGTGACTTTACCACCATGGCGTAAACTACGTTTACGCCATGGTGGTTGGCGGACTTACCGCCCCATTCCGAGGTCGGCGGGGCGGTAAGTCCCCAATCCCCATTTACCCTTCCCCATTCCCATTTTTGCCCCATAGGGCATAATGGGAGTGGGGAAGGCGTTAATTACGCCACCGTAAATTACGGTGGCGTAATTAACTCCATGGTCCCTTAGCGCCATGGATTTTAACACCTGCTAAAAGCAGGTGTTAAAAGCGCCATGGCGCTAAGGGACCTCGTAATTGGCGGTAAGGGGTCGGCGCAGCTAACGCTGGCGCTAACCCCTTACCGCCAGGGTCGTAATGAGGCCCATTGTGTCTTGTTTGGGTGGGCTTCAGGGTGGGTTGGTGTGTAATTTGATTGAAATTACTCTTACACAGGTGTGTAGTAGTGGCTCCAGGTCCGTTAGCTGCTCAAGTGCGGCTATGTTCCATTTGGGGCACTGCTATTTGTGACACTGGTGTCATGTTGTGATGGCCAGTTTGTTTGCTGTCACATACCATGACATGGTGTCCTCAGTGGCGGGACTGTGAAGGGAATGGGTGACATGGCAATGTTGTCATGTAGTGAATCGCCTGTGGCAATGCATATTAGATTGATGGAGTTGTGTCTTTGCGTTGTGATGCATTGCTGGTGTATGTGTAGCTAGGGGTGCACACATATTGACACTTCCATGTTAACAATCTCAGGCTGATGTGTATCTGACAGTTTATTGTCAAGTAAATTTCAGACATTGTCAGGTAGTGTCATCATTGATTGTCAGATGGTATGTGCCAGAGCAGTGTGCACTAGCCAGCACTGTGATTCCTAGGTGAAGAAGTTGGCCACCAGTTGCGTACGGGCTGCCTCCCCCCGTGCCCTTTCCCCTCCCATGGGCAGCGGGCGTGCATGTGGTTGTGGATGTGGGGCCCCACCATGTCCACGGGCAGGCCCCGGCGTGTTGCAACGTTGTGCAGGACACATGCTGCCACTATGATCCTGCACACTATTCGGGGAGCATATAACAGCTGCCCGCCAGAACGGTCAAGGGAGCGAAAGCGTGACTTGAGCACTCCGAATGTGCGCTCCACTATGCCCCGTGTTGCAATGTGGGCTGTGTTGTACCTTACCTGGGGTGGCGTGGTGGGGTTCCGGATTGGGGTCATCATGTGGGGGCTGATAGGGTAGGCACTGTCCCCTGTGGAGGTGGTGATGGGTATCATTAGTGGTGTTGTGTCATGACCCAGTATCTGACATGCATGCATGTGCAGTGGCATTCATGCTCACCAAGCAGCCATGTATCTCCATGCTGTCCAGCCTCTAGGTCCTGGCATAGGGTAGACATTCTGTAGATGAAGCTGTCGTGGGTGGACCCTGGATAGTTGGCATATACTGATGTGATTATTCCCTTGGCATTGCATACAACTTGCACGTTGATGGAATGCCAGTGCTTGTGGTTTCTATAGATGTGCTCTGTTGCCCTGGGTGGACGTAGAGCCACATGTGTGCAGTCAATTGCACCAAGCACTTTGGGGAATTGAGCCACACCATAGAATTCCTGGATGCACGTCCGCCTTTCTGCATGAGTCCTGGGGAGATATATGTGCCTGCGGACTGATGGCCGTGCAGTGATGATGTTCAAGACCTGGTGTAGGCAGCGTGACTGCGTGGCCTGTGACACACCACCCACTATGGCACTTGTCCGCTGAAAGGATCCAGTGGCCAAGAAGTGCAGTACATTCAGGACCTTCTGCAGGGGGCTGAGTGCTTGGGAGCACAGGGTGGGTGATGTGAGGTTATCCTCCCACTCACTGACCAGGTCCAGTATGATGTGTGCTGGAAACCTGTACCTCCCATACACCTGGTCATCAGGCATCCCGAATAGGCTGGTTCTGGGTGTGAATATTCTGGCCCTGACTCTCCTCCTCCTCCTCCTTTGGTAGCCCACTGCCACTGCTGCTAGGAACGGTATGTTCATCCTGGCATCTGGCTTGTTTATTGAAAAGTGCGCAAATTAATGCCTTGCGCGTGTTGTAGGCGAGCGTGTGAGCCTCGCACCCCTGGAATCGAGTTCCCACTCCAATCGCGTGTGGAAATTCCCACGCAGCAGGCATACAGGTGCGCTGACGTACTTGCTTGTGTAAGTGGCCGCGCACCCCTGAAATACACGTACTTATGCCAATGGCGTGTACGCGCACTTTTGCCCAATTACACGCGATGAAATACACGTACATAGGCCAATGGCGTGTACGCGCACTTTTGGCCAATTACACGCGATGAAATACACGTACATAGGCCAATGGCGTGTACGCGCACTTTTGGCCAATTACACGCGATGACACTCTGACGTGCAGTATTTCCGCGTGTGCTCCGTCTTCACGTGCTGAGTGAGGAACGCCCGTGCGGATCACGTCAGACGCGCTTACGCGATGAGGGACTCTGGTCCAATAGAATCGCGTATGCGTGCTGACGCACTTACGCGCTAAGGGCCTTTCCTCGGATTTCACGCTGACGTGCAGGAATTTCACGTGCCAAATCACTCCGTATCAAGCTGGCCACCCGAAAACACACGGAACACCACGCTCCTGCCCCGAAGGCCGAGTTACTGCCCCCACAGTGCCCTGAGCAGCCTCCCACGTGCTATCTGCTGCTGCCTGCCTGCCTGCCTGCCTGCTGCCACCGTGCCCTGCCATTTGGTGCCTGCACATCAGCCATCTGCAGGGGTCCAGTTGCTGTGTCCACCCCTGCTGGAACTGAAGACTCCCAACTGGGATTACATCGCTCCACAGCCCAGCCCCAGGACCCAGTTGCCCACCCACACCTGCCTCTGGGGTTGCCATGTCGGGCACTTCTACATCTGGCACCAGTGGCAACCCCGGGCCAGAGGGGCAGAGGGGCACCAGCTTCACTGCCACCGAAGTTGGTGTCCTGGTGGAGCATGTCCTGGGGCAGTATGATGCCCTCTTTGGATCGTCCAGCGCCAGCAAGGAAGGACGGGAGAGGATCTGGGTCGACTGTGTGGTTGCCATCAACGCGGAGGGGGTGGCAACCCGCAACGTCTTGAAGATCAAGAAGCGCTGGGAGGACTTGAGGTCCAGGACCCTTGTGAAGGCCCGGCGCCTCGTGGAGGGGGGCCGGGGCCACATGAGTTCCATCCAGAAGAGGGTCCTGGAACGCGTACGCCCAGCGCTCCACGCCCAGATCCTTGAGAGGGAGACCCGTCTGGAGTTGAGCGGTAAGTGTCCAAGCATCACTGTGTGAGACAGTGCATGTTGCGGTGTGCTGGTTCTATGATACTTGCCTGTATGTGTGCCATGGGCCATGTATGCATGTATGTGTGCTGGGACATCATGGTAATGCATGTGCGACCAGTGATGTGTGACCCACATGGTTGTTGCATGTGTTGAAATGCGGCATGGGGAGCACTATGCAGATTTGGGACATGAGAGCATGCCAGTCTCTGTACCTGGACATGGATGGGGGTGAAGGATGGGTGCTGATGCCAGGTACATATATGGTAGCCATGTCTGTGTGCCTGACCTGCATGTCTGTGACTTGTGCATGCCATGGATGCATGACACATGTGTGTGACAATGCACAGATTCAGTGACGCACCCAACTTCCCCTTGTTTTGCCTGTGTTCGGTGTGATTGGGGCCAGATGGATGTGACTGAGGTGAAGTGTGTGCATGTGATATGCATGAGCCATGATGCATGTGAGTTACATATCATTGAATGTTTCAAGAGTCAATTGGACATGCATGGAAATGTGCATGGCATGCACCATGCCTGTTACTGTGTGTGTTTTGCCTGGACTGACCCATGTGTTGTGGAGGGACATGATGGAAGTGTACTTTGACAGGGGTGCTCATCTGCTATTGCTTCCTGTCTAGGGGACCATTGTACAGTAGCCTGATGCTTGTGTCCTTTGTCTCCCTCTACGCAGCGGCTAGTGAAGAAGAGGGCGGAGACGGCGCTGTGGAGCAAGGCGGCGGGGATGCCCCCACGGCTGCAGCGGAAGGGGTGGGTGAGCCCCCACAGGGGCCTGCTACGGCGGGAGACGGTGAGGAGCCATCCAGGTTGGTGGTTTGCACAGAGGAGGAGGAGGCCGACACTGGTGCACACATGGGGCCTGGTGGGAGCATCCCTGCTGGTGCAAGTGGTGCAGTCCAGGGCCAGGGGCAGGAGGCAGCACAGGTCACCGTGGAGGTGCCTGTGCATGTCGCTGTCCCTGACCCTGTGAGTGCACCACCATGCACCAGCAGGGATGCCCCGTCCCAGGCCCGTCCGCAGGTAGAGGGGATGTCCATGTCAACTGACTCCCCTCCACCTGCGGCCGTGGGAACCCCTGGCCGCGTGGAGCAGGTCCTGATTGGGGTCGCGATGCGCACGGCTGTGATTCGTGATGCCGTGAATGCTTCCCGGGAGGAGCACGCACGTCATCACGAAGTGCACCGTGCCGACGTGGCCCAATTGGGATCGGCCATGTTCGGGGGGTTCCTGCATGTGTTGGCCAATCTGACGGCCCTCTCCTCCTCTGTGCAGGCTATCCACCGGTCGTTCTCCTTGCCGTCTTCCGGCCCAGATGCCACCATGGCCCCCTGTGGACCTGCCCCGACCAATGCAGCCAGCTCGGTGGGGATCCCATCCCTGCCGCAGTTGGGAGTCGGAGGTCCAGCAGGGGTGGACGACACAGCAAGTGGACCCCAGCAGATGGAAGATGTGCCGGCATCATCGGGCAGGGCACGTGCACGACGGCGTCGGTGGTTACCATCAGCCTGGATGCCGTCGTGCTGGCAGAGGCAGTGGCGTCGGAGGCAGCAGCGGGCTCGACGTGGGAGGCATCATGGCTCAGGGCCATCAAGATCAGAGGGGCAGGCATCGGCCGGAGGGCAGGGCAACCCTGGCATGGCGGTGTGTTCCGTGTGGGAGGAGTTTGGCCAGCGGATAGGTGCGGAGCGGCAGCGGGCGGAAGAGGAGCGGCTCGCCATGGCCAGGGCGGAGATCTCCATGCATCAGGCATTGAGGCGGGCTGAGTGCCTCGAGGAGGCTCGCAGGGAATTTGGTGAGCACATGGGGTTGTCCCTGCGAGACCTCGGGGCCAGGACTGAGTCCCGCCTCCAGGACATTGACATGGAGTTCGAGGATGCCCTGGCCAGCATCACCAAGTGAGCCGCAGGACTAGCCCGCTGCCTTTGTATATAGTTTTTTAGTTAGTTAGTGCTAGGTTTCCTTTATTTCTTTTTATTATTTTGGACCGCTTGGACAATGGCCACTTTTTTGTACATATTTTTTAACTTAGTTAGTATTAGGTTTCATTAGTGGTGTTGGGCTCATGGACCCTTGAACATTCCTGTATATATTGTTATTTTTTGGGAGATACATTTTTTTAATTTCATATTGTTTACACCATGTCGTAATGGTTTTTCTTTGATTTCATGCTACATGTGTTTGCTTTGGACAAAATCTATTGATTTTTCTATCCTTTGTTTTTTGGTTTCTCATTTTTGTTCCCGGACATGGACCTTTTATTTGCTTTGCCAGATAGTTGTATTAGTTTACTTATTTTTTTATTTAATACATTTTTATATTATCTTACACTTGTGTCATTTTTTCTTTGGTTTCTTACATGTCATGATATGGGTTTTGACATTCACTTGCACCCATTGTGTATGTGTGTGTGGCGGACATGTGTTCTTTTCCATACTTGCCTTTGGGGTTGTGTCATGTGATTGCATTCACTATGTGGGTGCATGCAATCCTTGCCTGGGTGTTTGTGCTGGGTATGCTGGCCATTACTGCCATTATTGTGTATCGTCAGGACCAGGGGCCAGGGGGACATGGGTGGGGGCCTGGTGGAGGGTGTCCCTGGTGGATGGGGGGTTGGGGGTGGTGGGAGACATGGGTTGGACATGGGTGGGGGCCTGCTGGCAGGTTCCCCACAGTGCTGGGGGTGGGGGTGGTGGGAGACATGGGTGGGGGCCTGGTGGAGGGTGCCCCTGGTGGATGGGGGGTTGGGGGTGGTGGGAGACATGGGTTGGACATGGGTGGGGGCCTGCTGGCAGGTTCCCCACAGTGCTGGGGGTGGGGGTGGTGGGAGACATGGGTGGGGGCCTGGTGGAGGGTGTCCCTGGTGGATGGGGGGTTGGGGGTGGTGGGAGACATGGGTTGGACATGGGTGGGGGCCTGCTGGCAGGTTCCCCACAGTGCTGGGGGTGGGGGTGGTGGGAGACATGGGTGGGGGCCTGGTGGAGGGTGCCCCTGGTGGATGGGGGGTTGGGGGTGGTGGGAGACATGGGTTGGACATGGGTGGGGGCCTGCTGGCAGGTTCCCCACAGTGCTGGGGGTGGGGGTGGTGGGAGACATGGGTGGGGGCCTGGTGGAGGGTGTCCCTGGTGGATGGGGGGTTGGGGGTGGTGGGAGACATGGGTTGGACATGGGTGGGGGCCTGCTGGCAGGTTCCCCACAGTGCTGGGGGTGGGGGTGGTGGGAGACATGGGTGGGGGCCTGGTGGAGGGTGCCCCTGGTGGATGGGGGGTTGGGGGTGGTGGGAGACATGGGTTGGACATGGGTGGGGGCCTGCTGGCAGGTTCCCCACAGTGCTGGGGGTGGGGGTGGTGGGAGACATGGGTGGGGGCCTGGTGGAGGGTGTCCCTGGTGGATGGGGGGTTGGGGGTGGTGGGAGACATGGGTGGGGGCCTGGTGGAGGGTGTCCCTGGTGGATGGGGATTGGGGGTGGTGGGAGACATGGGTTGGACATGGGTGGGGGCCTGCTGGCAGGTTCCCCACAGTGCTGGGGGTGGGGGTGGTGGGAGACATGGGTGGGGGCCTGGTGGAGGGTGCCCCTGGTGGATGGGGGGTTGGGGGTGGTGGGAGACATGGGTGGGGGCCTGGTGGAGGGTGTCCCTGGTGGATGGGGGTTGGGGGTGGTGGGAGACATGGGTTGGACATGGGTGGGGGCCTGCTGACAGGTTCCCCACAGTGGTGGGGGTGGGGGTGGTGGGAGACATGGGTGGGGGCCTGGTGGAGGGTGTCCCTGGTGGATGGGGGGTTGGGGGTGGTGGGAGACATGGGTTGGACATGGGTGGGGGCCTGGTGGAGGGTGCCCCTGGTGGATGGGGGGTTGGGGGTGGTGGGAGACATGGGTGGGGGCCTGGTGGAGGGTGTCCCTGGTGGATGGGGGTTGGGGGTGGTGGGAGACATGGGTTGGACATGGGTGGGGGCCTGCTGGCAGGTTCCCCACAGTGCTGGGGGTGGGGGTGGTGGGAGACATGGGTGGGGGCCTGGTGGAGGGTGCCCCTGGTGGATGGGGGGTTGGGGGTGGTGGGAGACATGGGTTGGACATGGGTGGGGGCCTGCTGGCAGGTTCACCACAGTGCTGGGGGTGGGGGTGGTGGGAGACATGGGTGGGGGCCTGGTGGAGGGTGTCCCTGGTGGATGGGGGGTGGGGGTGGTGGGAGACATGAGCAGGTGTGCAGGGTAGTTCCCTGTTGTGTGTGCTGCCTGCAGGGGCCGTGGAGGGTGTACAGGTAATGCCTGGGAGCACATAGCCAATTCGCGTGTGGAACTTCCCGCGCACTCCTGCAATCCACGTACCCGGCCATATCGCGTGTGGTACTTCCCGCGCACCCCTGGAATCCACGTAGCCGGCCATATCGCGTGTGGAACTTCCCGCGCACCCCTGGAATCCACGTACCCTGCCATATCGCGTGTGCAACTTCCCGCGCACCCCTGGAATCCACGTAGCCGGCCATATCGCGTGTGGAACTTCCCGCGCACCCCTGAAATCCACGTAGCCCGCCATTTCGCGTGTGGAACTTCCCGCGCACCCCTGAAATCCACGTAGCCGGCCATTTCGCGTGTGCAACTTCCCGCGCACCCCTGAAATCCACGTACCCTGCCATATCGCGTGTGGAACTTCCCGCGCACCTCTGCAATCCACGTAGCCGGCCATATCGCGTGTGGAACTTCCCGCGCACCCCTGAAATCCACGTTCCCTGCCATATCGCGTGTTGAACTTCCCGCGCACCCCTGTAATCCACGTAGCCGGCCATTTCGCGTGTGGAACTTCCCGCGCACCCCTGCAATCCACGTACCCTGCCATATCGCGTGTGGAACTTCCCGCGCACCCCTGCAATCCACGTACCGGGCCATATCGCGTGTGGGACTTCCCGCGCACCCCTGAAATCCACGTAGCCGGCCATTTCGCGTGTGCAACTTCCCGCGCACCCCTGGAATCCACGTACCCTGCCATATCGCGTGTGGAACTTCCCGCGCACCCCTGGAATCCACGTAGCCGGCCATTTCGCGTGTGCAACTTCCCGCGCACCCCTGAAATCCACGTACCCTGCCATATCGCGTGTGTAACTTCCCGCGCACCCCTGCAATCCACGTAGCCGGCCATATCGCGTGTGGAACTTCCCGCGCACCCCTGAAATCCACGTTCCCTGCCATATCGCGTGTGGAACTTCCCGCGCACCCCTGTAATCCACGTAGCTGGCCATTTCGCGTGTGGAACTTCCCGCGCACCCCTGCAATCCACGTACCCTGCCATATCGCGTGTGGAACTTCCCGCGCACCCCTGCAATCCACGTACCGGGCCATATCGCGTGTGGAACTTCCCGCGCACCCCTGGGATCCACGTAGCCGGCCATATCGCGTGTGGAACTTCCCGCGCACCCCTGTAATCCACGTACCCTGCCATATCGCGTGTGGAACTTCCCGCGCACCCCTGAAATCCACGTACCCGGCCATATCGCGTGTGCAACTTACCGCGCACCCCGGTATGCACGCACACGTTTATTTTTTCTCTCTGCGCGTGTCTGTGTTTGTGGGTACCCCTTTGTACGTCATTTGTCCTGGAGGGCCACAGTATTGGACATTGATCATGTCTGTATATAGGTGCTATTTGTTGGCGCACCTTTTAGCGCACATTTCTTGCAGGCGCAGAGACGCTACCGCCTGCTTTCTTGTGGCGGTCGTGTTTGTGCCTGTTTGTGCCTGTGCGCTGCTTTGAGCGTGCGCTTTTTTGCCCTATTCTATTCCATGAATACGTGTTGTATGCGAGCGTGTGGGCGTTCCGCGCACTTGCCTCCTAAACTTTCCCCGTGCCGCCCACATTCTTCCCCATTCCGAGTGTTGTGCCCCATTTTATTCCCCATTCCGAGTGTCCCGCCCTGTGTCCCGCCTACTTTAGAGCTGTGCGCTGCGCTCGGAGTGATGGCGCAGTGGCCGTGGCGCACGACGTTGGTTGACCTGTGCGCCGGCCTGCGCCGCGCGTTTTTTCCGCGCACGTCCTCTGCTTTTCTTGCGCAGGGACTTCCATGAATCGACGTGCGCTGGTTTCCCTGCGCTTTGCGCTGATTTTAGGCGCAGCGCACGTATTGGCCCCTCTGCGCCGGGATTTTCGGCGCACATTTATTCCATGAATCGGCCTGATAGTTGTTTGACTGTCACCCAAAAGATGAGCATATGTAATAAGCTCACCTCCAGCTAGCTAGCTGGGTTTTTTCTCTGGGGTTTAGTGTAGTGGGAAGGGTATTAAGAAGACATGTGTGAATGGTTTAGTTGATTTGTGTAGTGCGTTTGAGAGCAGAGCTTGAAAAATGAGTGGCTATGCTACGTACAGACTATAGTGAAACATTAGGGAGCAGATATCGTTTAATTTCCCATATAGTATAGGTGTTTGGGTTCCAATCACACCTTGCTTTGGTGTATGGTGTGACATTTGGGACAAGGTACCAGTGGAAGAATGAGAAGGAACAGGCAAGTCTTGTATTCTGTGGGGAAACTGAGAGCAAAAGTCACATTATGTTTAAACCTGTTTTGTGGAAAGGGAAACCAGACTATCTATCAATCCTTCATCGTTTGACTGAGGCTGAAAGGGTGATAAGATGCCATTAGCTAAATGCTGAGTTTGTAGTGGTGAAGAAAACTGTGAGGCCTCTGTTTGCTGCTGGATTAGGTATTGAAAAGCAAGGCCTATCATGTTCCTGAAACTTAGCTGATCCTTGGGTGTGCAGATTCCCTTTGATATAGGGTTTCAGAGTGTGACTACCATGTTGCAGAAAGCCAATCCTCTGTGTCTCACTCTAGTTTGTGTGTGGTTGCTAGTAGTAGTTCCGTAATAGATCTTAATCTACTTCTTGGTTGGTAATGAATGATCATATCTAAGATGAATTGAGCTGCATGGCCCTAAATGCCTCTGTGTGTGATACATGTTTTAGAGAATCCACGAGTTTAACAGCATCCACAGATACAGCTTTCTAAACACGTGATGTCTCTCAGGACTCGTGATACAACCATAGAAGCAATGGTTTCCCTCCCAGAGGTCTACATGTTTGCAAAAAAAGCAAATTGATATGAGAGGAACACAATATTGAAAAAAGCTCCTCAGAGAATACGTGCAATACCCCATTGTCAGGAAATCAACCCCGACTGCAGAAGAGAAATAGCAGGAAAACAATATAGACAGTTATAGGACCACATTGCTGAGCTGGAATGGATGTTGTGCAATTTTAAGGAGAGCTCAACACAATGACGCATAACTTTAAAATCCTCTCTGATTTAGGTGCTATCAGCCTTTGGGAGAACCCATCAGCCTGTTCAGATTCAATAATGGCTTCTCAGAAAGAGGAAGCACAATCAAGATTAAGGCAATGCTTGGAGACAAAAGTAGGATGGCTCAAACATGGCCCCGTACTTGCCCATCCTCTTGATGGGCAAACATAATTTCTATTTGGATGAAATTACTCCTGCTTATGAACAATCCCTATATATTTGCCCCAGACTGGGGATGTTACAAACAGCATACTTTACTAGTTCATGGTCTGATGTGGGGTCAGGTCTGTGCCTAATGTCTAAGACCGCAAATGAAATATTAATACATTGCATGCTAATTTATCCTACCACCCTGAGCCTAAGACACACCTATCTGAAAACGATATTGAAGGAAGCAGGGATCGGTCATGCAAGAGGTGCTATGATATACCTAATACAATTCGTACACCGCCAAGTTATCTTTGCAACTGCAAGACATACATATAGAACATGGCTTCAAAGAGGGCAGATTTTGGAAAGTGCCTCTTTTAGAGATTGAATAACAAGCAGCTGCAACTCTTCTGTATGTATCCTTTGTTATGAAAAGAGTAGGGCCAAATTGTTTTTAACAATGGTACTCAAAATGAGATTGTAAGAAAGGACCGGATTTTGGCCCAGCAACTGAGGCTGCAAGCAATGCTCTCCTCATAATAATATGTTTAGAAATAGGATTTTATGGAGCTATTCTTATTAACAGCCTAAACATGTTTGTTTTTAAATTAAACTAGCACTTATGCCTGGAAACATTGTTTTTTACATGCCTCTGTTTTGACTATGTGAAGAGCTACAGCTAAATGTTAACTGATAAATGCTCACTTTGAATTTAGTGTTTTACATGAATTTTGTGCTCAAATATATTTTACTGAATAAAAGTTTTTTGACTGACTGGGTTTATTTATTTATTTAAATATGTATGTATTTATTTTGATGTATTGATGCTCACTACACAATGATATTGCACCTCATTACAAGTATTGGGGTCTGGAAATAAGTGTGCTGGTAGCAACGTACCGGACCTTTATACTATGATGATGCCAGTATGGATCACACAGCAGGACTGCTCCCAGGGATTTTCTTATCTTATTTTTTTATTTTTATTTTTATTTTTAATACGAGTATATAATCACCGAAGTGATTTTTACAAGAAGATGAACATAACATTTCACAGCATATTTATCCAGACAAGAGAATAAGACTATAGTCTTATCTTATCACAATTACCCCTACTGGCATGGTTGACACAGAGGCACCGGCACCGTAAGTACCGGTGCCAGTATTTCTGTGTCTCCATTTCTATGGAGACGTATGGGACTCCATGGAAGTGGGGAGTAACCATTACCACCAACACTTATGGTATCCCAGTGGCACCAGGATATTAGGAGGTGGAACGGCTGTTACAGGGTTGACGGAAGTCTGTCACCTGCCGGCGGGCTTTCCAGCAACCCCGTTATGGGGGCCTGTTAGGCAGAATTACATGCAGTGCCCTTTGGGAACACTACACACAATTAAGACCACAGGTGTAAGCACAATCTCACCTTTGGTATAAGTCTGTACTATACGGTTTTGTGGTAGCAGGGCTGAGCAGCCAGGCTTATCTCAAGAGGGATGTGAGCAGTACAAGGTGTTACACAAAGGACTTGCAATGACAGTGGTACAAACTAACACTTACTCAAGGTTTCTTGGTAAAACAATATTCATTTATTTACACAGTTAGTTAGAAAACATTCCACTAGTATAAGCAGGTCAATATCACACTATAATACACTACAGTTCCAAACCAATAGGTTTCTGAACAAGTTAGGCTCCTCTGAAGTGGCACTTCAGTAACTTTCAAAAGTGGTAAAAAGACAAAGGTTATAAGAATCAAAACACAATTACTTTCATAGGCAGGGCAAATAGTTGCAGTTCACTACAAGAGACACTTCAAATCAATAGGTCTGCGCAAAAGTTAATGGATCAGCGTCTTGGATAGGATAGCACAGTTATGGTAGTAAAGGGTTAAGTCTTTGCCAATGTTCTTAGAAATAGTTTGCACGAAAAAGAGTTATATGTCGGATTAGGAGCAAACAAGACTCCAAAGTTGGCAAAGAGGATTTCTCTACCACATTTGCACAGTACCTTTTGAATGAAGAAAAGCTGTAGCTGAGGCAGCTGTTCCTGGCAGTTCCTGCAGATCTCGCTCTGTTCCTGAACCTCATTCATGGGGACAAGAGGGGGGACATCGGGAGGTGCCTGCACATCTAGAAGCTTGGCAAAATGTTGATTTAAGGTGTGAGTGCCTTAAAGTCCACAATCTGGTATTGTTCTCACTGGCTATCCAGTTTTCAACAGCATTCTGAAGAAAAATTGACCAGTATGGAGATGGTTTCCAGGTGGCTTGCAAGTTGATTGTTCCCACCATCTCAAGGGAAGAAGTTGTCCTTGAAGGGGCTTCTCTGTTGAGGGAGTTTCATGCAATTCGGACCTGCAGCAGGGCAAACCAACGGTCCAGGAGTTGCAGCAGTCGTCTTCCTTCAGCACATCTTCGGTTCTTTCATTCCAGTGGTCCACTCTGCCTTCCAATTCCCAGAGACCTGCTTTTAAACAGTTTTCTCCCATTCATTCCAGCCTGGCTGTCACTCACACAGCAGGGTGGCTGTTCGTGCTGGACAGTCAACCAGCCAATCATGCCAGGGTGCTTTCAGGTCTCCTAGGAAACTAAGCACAGGGAGTTTTGGGCACCTCCCTCACATCCTGTCCACCCCAGACACTCAGGCACCAGAGCGGGGCTTCAGTACGAAGCCCGCCAAAGGCAAACAAACAAAGGGACCTTTAAAAAAAAAAATGTCGAAAGAAGTCGATCGGAATCTGCTTGTACGACGCCATCTTGAAAAACATGGCTCCAGTGGATTCAGCTAGCGGAGCGTTTAAACGGGTTACGGTCGGGGGAATTATGGTAATACCACTGCCACCAGCCATTCTGAGAGGAAAGGGTAGCTTTTGAGGGCTACATTAGTTTTTTCTAGGCATAGGGAACACTAGGTATTCCCTCCAGCACTCTGCTGTAAGGCAGGGTGTGCTGAGTCTAGTAATTTAAAAAGACTAGCAAAGTCAATTTAACTTTAAATTCACTGGGAGACAGTAATCACTCCCAGAGAAGGTATTTAAACCTTGGGAAATCTAAAAGACATCCCTGTGTCACTGCACTGAGGGTGCCGTGTGACACACAAGAAAGTGATGATGCCCATGGAGTTGTCTAAAACTCCATATCCAAAGAACACAAAAGTAAAACACACATCAAAATACACGAAAGAGTGGGAAAGAAGGCTAATACTCTTTCCAGGTAAAAATTAAAGTCCTAGAAATCCAGCAAAGTTGCTGGGGGTGTCAAAAGGTAAGGGAAATTAGCACATTTATGAGAATTCTCCCTAACAGGGCCCTTGTTTTATTCCTGCCTTATTGGACCATGTGATCACTGGCTTTTTTACAACATTGTGCCTCTTTTTAGCCATGCTGTTTGACATATTGAATATGTAATTGCAGTGGTGGGATGTAACCACTAAATGCAGTTTGCGAAATGTCCACATGGTTTACTATTGATGTATCTTTCTGTTATCGGCATGGGTTTTCCCCTGCTCCACTGAATGCCTGGGTTCCCCATTGCCTTCTTAATGACATGCACAGCTATATGCCCTGCCGATGTACCACTGATCCAAAATGCATAGGCTTTTTACAGCTTTTTGGTATTTTCTGCAGTATAGTGGTTAACGCATTGAATACAACATTGCTTTGTCTCAACAAAAATGTGTAGTTGTGTACCTTTTTCAACATACAAATACAACAAGATCACTGACACCATTAAGGTATTTTGCTCTGGCTCTTTAGCCAGATTAAGGGTGTGCAACCCACACCACTGGCTTTCACTAGCCAAGGTCCACAGTTCTGCCATTATCTTGAATGCCATGTGCAGATGCATTTTCCAACACGTAGACACCTCTCACTTTGACATGAAATAGAATAACCAATAAACAATTGAGAATACTGAACCTAACTTTAGCGATGCCCGCTCACACCCAATATTGATACCACGTTAGTGTCTTCAATGGGGTTTTCTTTTTATTCCTTGAGAAGATTCACATGGCAAATGTGAGTTTTGATTTTTCTATCTTTTTGCGAGACTAAGTATTCGTACGGCCCTGTTTGATCTATTATTTAGTAAGAACCATAGCACCTAGAGAGCATTTTGTTTTCGGAAGAGAGGAGGAAAACTATGACTCTTTGGGCCTCATTACACGGTAGGCGGTAGCCATGGCGCTGTTAGCGCCATGACTACCCCCTACCACCGTCGGAGTCCGGGTTCCCGGAATAGGGACTTACCGGTCTATTTCGACCTTTGCGGGACCGGTAAGTCCCCATTCCGGGAACCATTTCCCATTCCCATTTGAGCCCCCATAGGGCTCAATGGGAATAGGGAAGGAGCTAATAGCGGTACCGCAATTTGCGGTACCGTTATTAGCTCTGAAATCCCTCAGCGGGAACCATCCATAACGCCTAGGCAGACCACACGTTAAGGACGGGACCCGCTGAGGGACCTCGTAGTAGGGCGGAAGGGGATTATCGGCACCAGTGCCCTTACCGGTGCCAGTAATCCCCTACCACCTACCGTGTAATGAGGCCCTTTGTCCAATTGAAAAGGACCTTAATACAGCTTTTCTATCATGGTAGGCCTTGTGGTGTTCCATGGTCTTTTAACTGCCATGGGTTTTCCCCCCAGTGCCAAATCCTTTTTTGGTGATTTTGGTATTTCGCCATTCTATGCCTTCTAACGTTTTCTGTTTCATTAACCCCTTAAGTGCCAAGGACGAGGTATCTCGTCCTTGGCAACAGGAAGGTAATCCCAAGGACGAGATACTTCGCCCCTGGCACTTCATGTTTGTCTGCACTATGGTTCTAACTGCCGCCATTTGCTCTTTCAGTCTCGGGAAAGTTTAGGATAGTGGTTCTTGTTTTGCAAATTCTGTTGTAAATTCTTTGACCGTGTGGCACAAAACAGCTGTGTGCCTGTGTTTACACAAACAAACACAATGTTTATTTGCAGTGGCGGACGTGGTGGTGGATGTGATACTATGCTAGGTGCCTTCCTCTAGGCTGCAAGCTGTAAGCAGTGCGGTGCAGCGCTGGAGTGAGGATCTCTCTTGTTCTGCCGCACCAGCCAATGTTGAGTCCTGTTGGGTGCTGAAGAAAACGCAGAGGAAAAAGTGGGAGAGAACTGCCTCAGACAAACAGACCTGTGGGTATTGTAAACCCCCCACTCCCCATGGTGGTAAGCCAAGCTGTTTAGGAGCTGGGCAGAATGAGGCCCCGGGAGTTCTATTGTGCGTCTCCTTGTATTACTGCTTATTTGTCTTGTGTACGTCCGGTGCGTGCAATTGGCACCTTGTTGGTGACACAGCTGGAGCTGGACACAGCGGAGATGGTTCCTTTAAACATTCACCTTATTAATTGTAGGGTCTCCCTTCTGGTTATTAGAAACTGGAGATGCCCAGCAGTTCACTTATTATTAGATCTGTAAAGTGAGGCTACCGCAAGTTGCATATGCCTCTAAATATCAAAGGTGTGTGCTACGCAAAATCAATAACTACGACTTTTTCTTTATTCATGTATACCCTTTCCATGCTTTGGGAATTTCACCGGGTAGCTCCATTCATTCATTTCTGTGATACACAGCAAACTACTTGCCCCAAGGCTACTAAAACCAGACCAGGCTGTGGGCTGTCTTAATGCCATTTGAACTTCTTTCCTCCGCCGTAAGCAGTGTGGGACACTTAAGTGGTGTGCTTCTTTATTCACTTCGAGACACATAGCAAATTACTTGTCTGAGGACGGCTGTGACCACAAAATAGTGTGGTGACTGCGGGGGTGTGTAAGCGCCACTTGAACCACTCCACAACGCCGTTAGCCTGAATGGCGGATGGAGATAGCAGAGCACTGACAACAGGTGATAGGATCAAGGTCTGTTGTAATCTGTATGTAGATCAGGGCAACAGTGCTATGGACATTATCCCAGAGGCGACCTCAGACAAGGCAGCAGTCATTGATGCATGCACTTATCCATTCAGGCACCCATATCCACCTCCCCACCCCCACCCGCCCCCCATGGTAATACAAGCACCAGCAGGGATAAACAACTCATTGAGAAATACGGTCCTAAAGAATTACTAACTTTGTTCTGATATGTGATGATCGAGCGAACAGGTATCTCAACTTGCTGTAACTCGAACTTTCCGAGAGACTAGCATGCCAGGGCCCTACAGTGACAGACACTATTATTGATGTAATCTCCCTGGAACATTTTAACTTGTCTAAGGGACCATTGACTAAGGGGTTGAAAGCGTCTTTTGCAATTATGGCACTATCGAGGACCAATCTACCTGTTTGCAGCCTTTTTCTCTGGGAGTTGTTGCTGTGGGCGGGTCGGAAAATGTGACAGCAGGCAGTCCAAACCAGGCCACTCATGGGGACCTATATGCAGTCACTGAATATGTTCTGTGCAGATTATAGTGATATACCTGATGTATCGAACCATATAGAATTGGCTGATGCTGCAGGCAGGAGAGGACATGATTGAGCTATTAGCGCCATGGCTACCCCCTTACCACATTCCAGGTCCGTGTTCCCGAAATAGGGACTTACTGGGTCATTCCGACCTTGCAGGACCCGGTAAGTCCCCATTCCCTGAACCATTCCCCATTCCCATTCAAGCCCCCATAGGGCTCAATGGGAATGCCATGGAACGGGCCCGCTATTAGCGGGCCCTTTATTAGCTCTGAAGTCCCTTACCGGGTCCTTTCCATAACGCCTGGTAAAACCAGGCATTGAGGAAGGGACCCGCTAAGGGACCTCGGAATAGGATGGTTAGGGATTACCGGCACGGGTGTCCTTTCCAGTGCTGGTAATCCCTTACCGCCCACCTCATAATGAGGCACTAAGTGTGTTATGGATGAAAATAGTTAGGTGGAGTCCAAACAGACCGTTATTGGCAGTGGCTGTACATTTCAAACAGAATCCCTGGTAATAGACTGTTGTGCTCTTGTAATTCCAGGGGGCATTCACATTACACACATGGGGGACCATATGGGAGACCATATGGAGATTTTTGGTATAGTGATGCTACATGAAACCTGGTCTATCGACCTGTATGCAATGCATGGGTTTGCCTCAATATCTACAGTAGCTCATAAAGGACCAATTGGAAGACCTAGAGGAAGTCTCCTCACTGCAGTAAACAACATATGGAGCATTGAAAAAGTGCATACTGGCTGTGAATGTGTTTGGGTAGGTAAACTGGCTGATATACCTACTACGGATATGTGTACCACCCTCCTACTAGAGCTATGCATGTCATTATCATGCACAAGGCAGAGGAGTCACTAGCCATAGTAGGCACTCAACACATCCTGGTAATTGTTGAAGGGGATTTTAATGCCCGTATTTCACCACACACTAGTAAGGAAGTATGGGAGGAAGTGATTTACATGTTCATACCTATTGTATACATATGGTTGTGTGGGCCTAAATGGCTATTGTACTAGGGACAAAGCAGGTGGATAAACTAGGGTAAATAGACACGGTGGATCCATTATTGATTATATCTTTGTTAACCAATATATGCTTCCTTTAAAAATTGATATGGGTATTGTATATTGAGAGGAAACCGAACATGTCCCTCTATGTGAACTTTTTGATATAAAGAGGCAGAACTGTAGCTGTGATATTTGTGGTGAGATCTCAGTTAACATTGCTGGTAATCACATCAGATGGAACCACATACGATTGTTAAAGGCTAATGATATAGCCAGTGAGGCTCTTGGAATCACTGATGGAGACTGTATTATGAGATTTGAAAACAAGAGGGTGGTTAGAGAGAGTACTATAACACACAAACCATCTGTAATTATCGCTATGATCGCAAGATGCATGCCGAAAAAAGGCCTTGAGACAGAATATAGAGCAAATGGTTAAACATCTCAAGTATGACATGGGGAAGGACGAGAGTGCCAATCTTGCAAGACTGATTAAGGAGTGACATAATACTTATCGCACTTGGGTATGCAGATATTTCAAACAGGTGCAACGGGCAAAGTGGCACATTTTATCACCATGTGCCACTAGTGGGAACACTCTAGAATTCTGGAAAATCATAGCCGATACTGACATCCAACATTCTCTGATCTCAGGGGTGTCAGGTACATATTGGGAGGGACACATTGGTAACACTCTGGGTAAGATGTGACACCAATTATAAGCATCTTGTTAATTACGATGCACAGTGCTACGGTGTCCTCTCTATCTCAGAACATTTGGGTATTATCAAAAAGTTAAACTGCTCCCGACCTGCAGGGAGGGATGGTACATGCGCCCTGTTGAAAAATTCTCCTGTGGTATGGGCAGAGGCACTGTGTGACTTGATGGCTTGCATCAGTACTACTGGCATTGTTCCCAGCTCTTGGACTGATAGTAACATTGTACCACTGTATAGAAAACTGTACACCAGGCAACTATCACAAGCTTGCAGTGATGGATATTCCATCAAACATATTTGCCAAGTTCTGCTTAAGGAACTCAATGCATGGGCAGATGATAACCAGCTGGTTCGGCACTTGGCTTGGTGTCAAGCAAGCGTGCCTACTTGCACTGACTCTATTTAATCTATATCTGACAGACTGCAACAGGCCCTTCATAGAGCCGACACCAGTGCAGTTAAGTACTGGAAGCATGGCGTATCATGTTTGGGGTACGCAACTGACATCATGATTATGATTATGGATTATACACTAAGGGTCTACAAAAAAGGCCACATGCACGTGAGAATTATGACATATTGAATGGTCTCTGTTGGGGGGCTGCTCCGGGTCACCGGGCAGCCCCCATACTCATGTGGGGTGACACCCGACGGGACTCACAGGTGCAGCGATCACGCCGCGGATACAAGGGTGGGGGGTCACCCCACCCGCTACGGACCACCGGAGCGACACACGTGGCCGGGGGCACCCGGCGCACAGCGGCCCCGGATCTGAGGGCACCCATGCCGGGGACGCCTCCCAGACCCGCCTCAAATGGTTAGGGGGACCTACAGGGACAGCGTTGCCATGCAGGGACACCGCCCGGACAGCGTTGCCCAGCAGGGGCACTGTCCTCAAGCTGAGCCCTGTCCTTGGGCCCAGCGCATGAAGCAGAGCAACAGCATCATGCTCCAAGGAACGACGCTGGAGCCAGTTGGTGGTCAGACTGTCGAGCCGGAAATAGCTCAGTACTTTTATTATGTTGGTCACGTGGCTACTGCCATGTGACCCATGACAACATCCTGGGAGCTACCATGCTCCCCGGGAGGTTACTTTACAACAGTCTCCCGATTAATGTCAGTAAAACAAAAGTCATGGAATTCAGAATGGGTTGGATAAAAAGAAGTAGTACTGTGTGCAGTGAAAATAACAGTTGGGTCGAGGTGGTCTTGGGTTACACATATCTAGTTGTGATTGATGACCAACTACCCTGGTGCGCACACTGGGAGTACATGCATGGTAAGGTACAGCAATGATTAGGTGCACTGAGGAAGATTGTTGGGATAAATGGAGGACACACTTTTAATACTTTTCTTACCATCTATCAAGCAAGTATACGATCCCTTATATTATATGGTGTGGACGTATGGGGGGCACAAATTCACCAGAGAACTAATAGTAAATCCCTGAAAACACTCTTGAGGCTTCCTCGGCGTATGCCCAGTGTGTACATAATGCTTGAGTGAGGTCTGTATAGTATTGGCATTGCAGTCTCGATAAAACTATTACTGCTGACTAGGACTAGGTCGAGGTGGTCTTGGGTTACACATATCTAGTTGTGATTGATGACCAACTACCCTGGTGCGCACACTGGGAGTACATGCATGGTAAGGTACAGCAATGATTAGGTGCACTGAGGAAGATTGTTGGGATAAATGGAGGACACACTTTTAATACTTTTCTTACCATCTATCAAGCAAGTATACGATCCCTTATATTATATGGTGTGGACGTATGGAGGGCACAAATTCACCAGAGAACTAATAGTAAATCCCTGAAAACACTCTTGAGGCTTCCTCGGAGTATGCCCAGTGTGTACATAATGCTTGACTGAGGTCTGTATAGTATTGGCATTGCAGTCTCGATAAAACTATTACTGCTGTCTAGGACAATTAATTCAATGGAACCGTCTGCTCTCATTCATATAGTGGCTGGAAAAATGCCCATGCACAACTATTGTTTGTAATGGGCAAGAAAGACTGATGTTTACTGAACTGATCCATTGCGTGGCAGCTTGGGGGGATTAACATTTTCTAAGTATAAATAGAGGGTGAAGAAATTGTTGAAAACCACTAATAAAGAGCAGCAGTCTGTTGGTATAGCAGTCTGTTGATCTGGCTACATAGAAAAACAGTAATAAATTAATGGGTTAATTTGATAAAAGGACAAACAACCCTAAATACCTCAGGTCATATCCAAATGCTGCCATAATTAGCAATTGTATGTTAATAAAAGTAAACTTTGAATTCATTGGTGCATGCATTGTCATCGTCTGTGAGCAGTGGTTCTTTAGATTCTGCTGGGAATCCGTTATTGAAACTATGAGGGATGTGTTTGTTGATTGTTTGAGTCTGAATGTCATTTGGTACCAACATTGTATTACATTCAGCAAGTATTGTTTTAGACGTTCTAAACAGGAGCTCTGGAAACGTTTTATGGGTGGGGACAAACTTAATATTTTGTATTTTTGTGTTTGATTTATTTATTGGTTATTTTGAATGCGCATATACACGTTGTTCGAGGTGCACAAAGACAAGAGAGGGACCAGGGTGAGCCAACAGTAACAATCCTACTAGACCTTGTGATATTCAGATCATGCAAGTGCACTAATGAGAAGTGCAGGGGAGAAGGGAAGGGGGAACTGCAGGTTAGTGCGGAGGAGCCCATAAGAAGGTGAGTGCCACGGGAGGCTAGGTAGACAGAACAAGGGAAAGCAGACAAAACAGTGGAAGAGGGTCAACTAACTAATTCCGAGGTAAGGGGCTGAAAGGGCTAAAAGGTGTGTTAAGGATTTCAATCAGGCACACACCCGGGTCTCGCCTAGCATGTAATGCACAAATGAAATACTTATTTATTAAGTTTATAGGTTAACAATTCTGAGTGATATACCACTCATATCACACCAGTCTCAAAATACCCCCCAGGTCACAGTGGAACAGGAATCAGGCTGGATTGTAAAGGTATCTATTTATTTATTTATTTATTTAAAATTCAATTCACACATCATTTTATATATATATATATTCAATGAAAAAACTTTGTTAAAAGGGACGTTATGGTTAAGTTGCGCTACTAAAAACCTATCAAATTCAGTAAAAAACTTTGTTAAAGGGACGTTATGGTTCAAAGTAAAACCGAAAAACCCCTGAAGTTCGGCAGTTATGGTAAGATAAGCAACCATAACTCCCACCACCGTGCACTGCTAACACTAACACCCAGGACATCAAAGATGGCATCACAAATGTCATTGATGACATCACTGATGACATCACATGGCTGGCTCTCACTTTTTTTCCTTTACTGACATATCTAAGCCACATAGTTTTCTTCAGTAACAGTCAGGAAGTAAAAATTGAAAAGGTGACACACGCCCTAGAGCTCATTCTCATTGTGTTTCTGGCTATTCCACAGAGCACACTGCATTTTGCTGCATACTTTGCAGATTTTGAGATTTCCATCTCCAAGACGATGACATCCATGGCTCCACAATTGCCACCTGGTGCTACATCTGCCTCAGCACCACCCACACCCTCTCCACCACCACCATCTCCCCAAGGGCCTGAAGAGGGGAACAGGAGTGAGGATACAGAGGAGGAAGAAGAGGATGACGAGAATGAGATAGAGGAAATTTCTACTACCCGCCCTCGGAGTGATTCTTGGGTGTGGCGGTTGTTTACCGTTCATGGGAATGTTCCTAAGGCTCGTGCGAACCGTGTCACCTGCAATGAATACAAAATGGTACTCAGTCGAGGGAGGCATGGTGCGTACAGCTTTGGGACCACGACCATGAAGCGACACCTGAACTCATTCCACACTTGGGCCATTCGCCAGGTTGTACCTTGCGAAGAGCATAGTAGGTTGATTGCCTCTACTTCATCCTCCGTTTCTGATCCTGTCACCACAAGGACCACCTCTGTGGGACAGCGTCTTCCTCAAGCTGCCTCACAGGCCATACAGAATTCTGATGACCCTTACCTTTTGGGGGTCACAGTTGTATGTATGTACTGTGACACAGTACTCTGCAGGGGGGAGCGACTTCGGAGTGCTTTTGAGACTATCGTCTCAGAGCACGAGAAGACCTGCTCACTACCCAAAAAAAACCCACTCTACATCTTCCTCTCTCAGCTCTCCCTTTCTTATCCCTGTGGTTGGTGTCCCCCCCTTTACCCTCCTTTCCCCTCCTCTCCTAGTGTGTCATGTATAAAAAAACAAAAAAAATACAAAATAACAAAAATAAAAAAATAAATGAGGCTCTTTTCAGAGCCGCCTTTCACAGTTAAAAAATAGAAGTGAAGATAAATAAAGCAGGGCCCTTTGTATATCTTAAAAGTCCGCAGACAGTACGCGAACATAAAAAAAATTGGGGTGCTACCCTATTGTAACCATTGCATTTTTCTCTGGGAGCAAGTGGTGGCTCTGAAAAGAGCCTTTGGGAGGTGTTTGTATGTCAAAAACTATAAATACTTAACACCTACTTCAAAATGGATGCTGTATTTCTAAAAAAGGTTGCAATGCATTTTGCACATTTCTCAGAAAAATCTGATTGCCAGCATAAGTAAGATGGACTCCATCTCTGCGAAAAATGTATGTACTACGAAACATAATATTTTCATTGTGAAAAGAGGACATGCCAAAATCTTTTACGAAGGCACAAACAGCCTTATTGACATTACGCCTTGCTTTCTCCATTTGTGGACCACATGAGAAAGAACAAAGCCACATTTGTCTCGGCGCAATCTGTGAAAAAATTACTTTGGAGTTTGGAAACATGTCCATGATCTTCTGAAGTCCATCTTTCATTGCAAATTGCAAAGAAATTCCAGAGACATGTCCTAAACTGTTCCCTCCACAATGAATTACAATTATGTCTGGATGTTCCTCTATCTTCAAAGTTGCACAGAGAGGTAGCAAGTCCAACCACTTCATTCCACGCACTCCATGCCAGTGCGCTTCCACATGTGGGAATCCAAGATCTATAGATACTCCACAACTTTCTGCATGCACCTTCAACCAATGTATCCACGAGTTTCCCAAAATCCACACACCATCTGTTTTTTGAAACACTCAGCCATAGCCATCTGTTCTTCTCTCATCAAAAAGAATATCTGAGAAAACCTCTCCTAGCACAACACACTCACTAAACTTTACTGACCAATCCCTTTGCTACATTCAATCTCATTTGCATACCTCCCCACCCCAAATTCCCCGGATGTAATACGCGGTGTCCTAGAACTACGGCCATGTCCGCGAACATATCGTAACATGGAGAGCCCTTCTACCATTTCCACTTCACTCTCTGTACCATTCCCTCATTGGATGTAGCTAAGAAATCACATGACCATCCACCAATCAAATCCAAGACCTCTACATGTAACTGAATCATCATAGATCAGCACTGCAAATGTACAGTGAATCTCTCGGAGTACAAGTCTCATACCATTGGCAAGCACGATCTACGAGAAATACTATACAAGTCTCCAAGATATCTACTTGCAGCTTCGTCCATATCCATATGCATGAACACAAACTACAGGCATGCATATTTTCTATACAGTACATGAACACATTTTCTAACCGACTTTTACCTTGTATAATCTGTAAAATGAATCTACGATAATTTTTTCACTGTCCTAAAATGAACTGTGACTTACAAACCTTTATACCGTTTAATTTCTTCATACACACACACACACACGCAAGTAATGTTAAACCAACATTTTTGAAATAAAATATATGGACTACAAATAATCAAACAAAAGCACATGCACACTCTATGATCAAATCTCAAACAATAATATTTGTACAAACACATAATTGGTTTTAATTTTTTCAATTTATATAATTACTTACAATTATATAGGACAAGCAGGCTATGACATTGACTCACTATTACGTGGAAAAGCAGGCTATGACATTAACTCACTATTACGTGGAAAAGCTTAGTTACAGGAATAGTGGTATACAGTGGTACATTATGAATTTCACAAGCCATAGTAAAGTTATTTTCTTTCCTACAGCTAGTCATAAGATAGTTTTAATGGTTTTGAGGAAGGCGCTGAGCATTTCAATTTAAAAAATCTATGTCTAAATTAAAAACAGTGTTATATACAAACCAAATTACTAATTTGTTTCTTTTACAATTGCAGTGAAGACCATTCTCCAGAAAAGAAGCAGTCGAATTTGAAGTACAAAGAACAACTAAGAAGTAAACTGCTCATTTTCGAAAAAAAGTAAATAAAATGTTACCATAATATTTGAATTATTACTCAAACACACGGGTTAATTCATGCTATTTCTGTGCCTTAAAATAGAGATTCTGCACCATTCTGACCAAAAATCCCCCGTCGTAAACAGTGATTTACTGGCAGAATGGTCCACAACTTCCTATTTTTCGACACACAAGTTAACCCAATTCAGCCGCTAGAATTTAGATGTTGTAGAACAAACAACTCTTTTAATTGTATAGCTTTAGATATACTATTTATACTTCTCCAAACCACTGGCTTACTTTTTTCTGTCATCTGAACCCCAGTTTAGTAACACATTAATTCAAGAATACCCATCCCTAGTAGTAGTACTTCCCAAAGCACAATCACACACCATTACATACATCTTTATCACCTTACTCAAACACTCATGCACACAACACACATGCATTCCAGAACACTGCAACCAATACCTTCTGTATTTTTTTCAACAGATCTTAAAGAATGCCTACCAAAAGCAACTCCGTAGAAAGGAACGCAGAAGTAGAGCAAATGAAAAGAAAACTCTCCAACATAAACATCCATCTATAGCAGAATTTGTGAAAAAAAGTTGAAACACAACAGCTAATACAGTCATGTAGTGAAACAGAAGAAGTTTCTAGTACAAAAACTTTGCCTCCTCTATCAAAAAGTAAAACAAACCAAAAAACAAATAACAGAAAATGAACTATCACTACAAATAAAAGTTCTTCTATAAATCTTGATGTAGTACAAAGTAAGCCTACCAAGAAAAGTATATTAGCCAAAATGTTCCGTCACAAAGTCCTTCAAAATCTTATGAAAACAGGAGAGAAACCAGGTTCAACACTTCAAACCTATTGCAGAAAAGTAATCTTAGAAGCATTGATAGACAGTGCAATTCTTCTCAAAAGAAAGTTATTTATTTTAGTGTTAAACAGAATAAAACCACTAACAAAACTAATAACTAAATTACAAAAAAGACCTCTCAATAAATGAAATGTCAACAGAAATAACTTCTTAAATATCTGTGGAGGTGAATGGAGTCACACTACAAGCACAGAACCATACTTTAATGAAGAAGCGTACAAACAAAAGCAAACAAATACAATTGCCATACATAGCAGTGGTCGAGGTTATGAAAAAGTTAATAATACCATAATGGAACAAGAAGTACTCCTTACAAAAATATGACCTGAAAACGTAGATTTACCCCTCCATTCAACTGAATCAGAACATCTAGTGTACAAATGGCCATGCACGTCAATGTGTAACATTCCCAAAAAAATGCTCAAGTCTTTACGCCAATTCCTCAATCAATATGTGAAAAGCAAAGACAAGCAAGGACATTCATTGGCCTGCATTACAGGACCTTCTTGCAAAACAACCTTCCATGATATCAAAAGAATATCAACACATCATGCAAGTATAATAAATCTAGTTTATAAACTGTACTATGCTAAAAGTCCTGCTTTAGCACTAGCCAATTTAAATAACATTCTTCTACATGGTACAGCAATGACCTACTAAAAGAAATCGACTATGTCCAGACAAAATATTTTGGAAGTGAAACCCACTTACAAGATGAATTAGCTGTAAACCAACTTTGTAAGTACTTCAGCTGAAGTACCAAACCACGTGTGTGTATGTTGCCGCAGAACTTTTTATAAAAGTAACACAAAAACTCTAGACCTATCATACAAAATAGAAGACAATGAAGAATCTAAATGGTTTGAATTAGCTCTCTACCTTATAGCAGAAAACAAATACGAAATAACTGACCCCATAATACTTTGCAGTTACTGCACTACAAAACTTGAAAACAACCAAACTCCTTCACGTGCTATCACAAATAACTTGGAATTATATCCACTACCAAAACCCTTTCAACAACTTAATTTATATGAGAGCATCATAATTCAACTGTTCACCCATTTCAAGCAATAATATACCTTCAACCAAAACCTGCAAAATTACCTCCCTCTGAATTAGTGAAAGGCATTTGTGGAAAAGTAGTGTATTTACCATTAGATCTAAAAGAAAATATGCACACTTTAGGAGTGCAACGTCCAATGCAACAATCTTTAATTATCTTGGTAAATGGAGTACCTACAAAAGACAAAAAAAATTGGCAACAACTGGTAGATTTACATAAAGCTAGAAAAGCCCTGCAATGTCTTAAAGAGAATAATGAATATTACAAAGAAATTAATATTGAAGAAAACTTGAAAGATACAACTGAAATAATTCAAGAGACACAAGAAGCTGGTCAATTTGAGCTTCTAGATCCTGCTACAATATCAAACACTTTAGACCATTATACAATTCATTCATTGCACTCTAATGACACCATAGAAGATGCACTGGAAACGAACCAAATGCGTCAAACAAAAGGATCACCAATCAGCATATGGGAAAAAAGTATAGAAACACGTGCTTTTCCTCTACTCTTTACGACTGGCAAAGGAGGAAGATACGATGATAGACCTATTCAAATATTGGCATCAGAATATCGCTCATTACAAATGTATTCTGAAGATCCCAGATTTTGACAAAATGTGGACTACATATTCCACCTACTCTTTGAAAGTGAACTAGCAACTTTATGTTACGGAGTTGCACACATATTAAAATCAGGATCACACTTTCAAAATATGACAGCTACACAATTATTACAAAAAGTTCAACAAAAAGATGAGGTTTTACAAGCAAATCCTACAAATCTATAAGCAAATACGCGTTGTACTAAAAAGTACTGGTTTCGAGGTCATGGAGATGTACATTGTATGTTCAGAAACCTTGGCCCACCCACTTGGCTTGTTACATTCAGTTGTGCAGAATATGCATTGGAAGATTTACATGCTTTCCTACGCATATCAAACGATAACAAAACAAACATAGTCTCACCTGGAGACTTTGTTCTCAGGATCCTGTTAATGTTTCAAGATATTTTCACCATCGCTTCATTGCTATGCTACATTTTATTTGTACTAAAACTGTTCCTCCCCTTGGAGAAGTGCAACACTTCTATTGGAGAAAAGAATACCAAGCCAGAGGAGGACCACATGTCCACATGCTTTTATGGATTAAAAATGCTCCTAAATTTGGTCATGTTTATTGAAAAATATGTCACTTGCGAAATTCCATCAGAATCCACAAATAGTGATCTTCATGCAAAAATGTAACAATTCCAAAGACCATAAATGTGGCAAATATTGTCGACGCAAATACAAAAACAAAGGGAAATACTACACCAAATGCCGATTGGTTTCCCTAGATCAGTTACAAATACAGGTCAGGTGAACAACCTCATGTCTTCAGTTAGACATAGTGTTAAAGGTAAGTCACCTAAAAATACATATTGCATAAAATGAAAAGAAGAAGAAAAATATATCAATGATTACAATGCAATCATTGCCCACTTATGGAATGCGAACGTAGATGTGCAGTACATTGCAGACAATTCTACTGCAGTTGCACAATATGTCACAGCATACTTAACCAAATCAGAAAAGACAGAGCTCCAAGACCTCTGGAATGACCTGTCATCAGATAAAACAGTGTCTCAGAAATTGTACAGCTTGGGCATGAAAATGCTGTCCCATAGAGAATGTGGATCCTATGAAGCAGCTGATCGATTAACTGGTACTGCATTGCATGGTAAATCTGCAAATATAGTATGGCTAAATCTTGGTCCAGCTAAATCTGGAAAAAGAGTTCTAAAATCATACGAAGATATAGAAACAATAGCCAAACATGATCCCAACAACCAAGACATTTTAAAAAACAATTTATTGGACACATACTACCCAAACAGGAATACCACTTTGGAAACCATGTGTCTATACCACATAGCCCAAAACTACACATACAAAAATAATATAAAATCTGATGAACAAAACCGTAAATACAAAATGACAAACTTTGAAGGCAGCTTAGTAAAACTCACCAAACCAAATTTAATTAATCATACCAAATTGTCATTCAAGACTCCTCAACATAAACAAGTATATCACATGTCCCTGCTACAACTCTTTAAACCATGGAGAAAAGAAGAAGAAATACTAGATAACTATGACTCATATGAAGACACTTTCAAAGCAAATGAAGCAGTATAACTGATGCAAATTTTGCACAGTACAAAACAATGTTGCACAATGAACAGCAACACGAAGAACTCCAGGCCCAACTAGATAAGGACACTCCTGACAGTAGTCAACCTACTGTCACAGGAAACCAAGAACCACTGGGAGACCCTCTAATAACAAATGAGGCAGAATTAGCTATGATAGAAGTAGAAAACACCATGTGTCAGTATTAAGATAAAGAAGACTTAACTATACTACAATGAAAGCTAAACAATGAGCAACATAGCATTTTTCAAGAAGTAACAACAGAAATTGCACATGGTGTACAGCATGAAAACAAAGAATACACCTGTCAAAATTACAAACCTATACTATTGTATGTAAGTGGTCAAGCTGGTTCTGGCAAAACATTCCTAATCTAAATCATCAGAAAGTTCTTTCAACAATTGACAAACAACAAACTGTCAGCTGTTGTCACTGCTCTCACAGGTTTAGCTGTCTACTACATAGGTGGTGTCACTTTACACCGATTACTACTATTGCCAGTAGAACACCAGAACAAATCAGATTATTACAAACTTTCTGCAGAAGCTGCAATGGAACTACACAGAGTATGGAAACAAATGAAAATGCTACTAATAGATGAAGTGAGCATTGTGTCCAACCTAATGTTGGCTTTGATTGACCTCAGATTACAAGAAGTACTCAAAACAAACTATGAAGAGCTCTTTGCAGAAAAACACATTATTGTTTTCGGAGATCTTCTTCAATTGAGACCAGTAAAAGGTGAGCCTATTTTTAAAACATTAGGACACAAACTCTGCCGTAAAACTGTTGGCAGCATAGGAAATGTCAACCTTTGGCAACATTTCCAATACAGAGAATTAACAGAAAACATGTGCCAATCTGCAGATCTCATTTATGCCAACATCTTAAAAAGTATCAGAGTTGGTATACTTTCTAAAGAAGCAGAAGCAACATTGAAAACCCGGCACATTCATGCACTTTATGGTGATAATGCATGTGCTACAGATGTTATGGAACAATTAGCCCACAAAAATGTCAATTGTATGGCCTTAATGCCAACTCTTGCAAGCTGTTTCAAATTCAATGAAATAATGTTAAGTAAAGAAATGCAACCAATAATGGAAATTAGCGCCACAGACAAACTAGATGTACATGGAATGACACTACCCATGTGTGACCAAGCCACAACAAGACTAAATAGTTTAGAAAAATCAATCTCAAACACAACAGGCTTGGAAAAGATATTAAAATTATCCTTAAATTGCAGAGTAATGCTGAAACGTAACCTTGGCGTGGACCAAGGACTAGTTAATGGAGCACTGGGTACAGTTGTTGGCTTTCAAACATACCCACATGACAACAAAATTCAGTTTGTCAATATTCTCTTTGCCAAACTTTCAGAAGTAAAAAGAATAGGATGCTCAACAGCTCGATTCCTTCTCTTCAAAGACATGTATGTACGCAGAGAACAATTTTCTCTAACTCTTGCATACGCAGACACCATTCAAAAATCACAAGGTCTTACCCTAGACAAACCAATGATAGACTTTGGTAACACAGTCTTTAAAGAAGGCATGAGCTACGTAGCACTATCACGCTTACGTACACTTGGCGGTCTATTTCTAATCAACTTTGATGCAAGTAAAATAAACGCTATATTCCTTGCATTTTAGAATACAATTGATTTTGTTCACTATACACTCCCCATCTAAACACATATTCTGTTCCACAAAAAGTAAAACATTATAAAACAAAAATAAATTAAACAGAAAAGCAACAGGATGTCACTGCAAATCCTCCAAAGAGAGTAAAAGAAAGTAATACTTCATCAAGTGCCACAAGCAAAAAAGAATCAATTAGGGAAAGTAAACCAGGTACTTCTTCAAAGAAGGAAGACAAACTCCAAAAAAAGCAGTCAGATACAGAACTACCTGGTCCATTTAAACTCTCAAATATAGTTGGAGTAAGTTGCTACGCAAATGTAGCAATGAATATTCTATTTCAATTGCCACCAATTGTTGAGAACATTTACTTACACAGTACATACCCATTGTGTTTGCAAATGTTAGTACTTCAGAGAAACGCAGCAAACAATCCTGACAACACGTATAGTGTTTATGGAATAAGACAACCATTGGACTACTGTGCTGGAATGGTGAAATTCACTATAAACTCACAGGAAGATCCACAATAATTTCTAATGTACTTACCTTTAGTACTGGAAAACAAAAACATACCTATAAATAAATCTTCCGGATTGCATACATGTGGAAACATACATGCACTCTCTGCAACAATGTAACACAAGAACAAATCCCCAATGAACGCTTTGTGTATATATCAATACCTAATTGTTAATCTGTTCCATTTCAGCAACTTGTACAAAATGCAAACCATGGCAGATTATGTTTGACCTGCAATTCAGATAATCGCTCCACGTTAGTAATACAAACACATATTAAATACGTAATACTAATGCTTTTACGTTCCAATGCAGATGGTACCAAACACAACTGCAAGCTGACTGGATTCATACATAGTCAAATATCACTTGGTGGAAAAACCTTCACAACAATAGGTATAATCTACCACGCAGGAGCCACAACCAATTCAGGGCACTACACTGCATATATAAAAGTGAAATGTGGATGGTTTGAATGTAATGATAGTACCATTACTCTAAAGCAGAGATTACCAGCAAATCTTACAAACATTTATTTAATGTTCTTAAAACCAAAATTTGATAACTAAACTGTACTTAAACCTTAAGTACGCTTGTAGTAAAAAAATATAAACTGTCACAATATTCCAAAAGCTATCTAACTGCCCAAAGATGCTACAACTAATCAGATAAATTAATACCACTCAAATAGAGAAAAAAATAGACAGTTAGAATATGCCAATTGATATCTAACTGTCCCAAAATTTAGAAATATCCAAACAGATAAATCAATACCACGAAATTATATAAAAAAATAAACAGTTAGAATACGCCTACTGGTATCTAACTGTTCCAAAATTTTACAATATCCAAACAAATACCTAATATCTTACTGCGCCCCAAAACTGGAACAATCCAATGTATAAAGCGTTAGCCAGAAACAACAAGTAAACATTGAAAACAAACAAATAAACTTAGCATAACACAAAAAGTTTTTTTTTTTAATCCAACATGGATTCTTTTTTTTTTTCTCCCACAGACCCAATGATTTTAGCAACAAACACAGAAACTGAGCAAATTGCACAGTACTGTGGTTTGCCATCTACTAAATATGAGGGTCAAAAAAAAGAAGAAAATGTTGATTGTACAATGTAATAAGTCTTTATAGAATACTAATACTAACATACAATTTTCTTTTATCACAGAAATGAACAAGAAAAACATGGACTTCCGTTACTAAACCAAATAGTAAGTATAACATGATAAATACAACCATCGCAGCATATCCCACCCATACTGGCTTATAACATCATCAATGATATTTGTGATGTCATCTTTAATGTCCTGGGTGTTAGTCTTAGCAATGCAATTAGATGGTGCGAGTTATGGTTGCTTAGCTTACTATAATGGGGGAATGTGCAGTGGTGTTTGGTTGCACTGTGAAGTATAACATTCCTTTAGTGAAATGTTTTCACTGAATGCACATATATATGTATGGCAGGGAAGGAAAAGCGAGTGGCTAAACAAGTGGTGTTGTCATTAATGCCATCATTGACATTTGAGATGACATCTTTCATGGTCTGGGTGTTAGTGCACAGGGGTGGTGGCAGGGTTGGGGGCTTAGTTTACCAGTGGAGAGTGCTGATGGGAAAAATGTGTTCTAGCCTACCATAACTGCCGAATTTCAGGGTTTTTTAGATTTTACTTGTAATCATAACGTCCTTTTACAATTTTTTTGTACAGAATGGCATACGTTTTTAATAGGGCAACTTAACCATAACGTCCCTTTAACAAAGTTTTTTTGTAGTGAATTTTCAATGTTTTTAGTAGGGCAACATAACCATAATGTCCCTTTCACAAATGCATTTTGAATGATTTGCATAGATTGGCATTACTGTAAGTGATTCATAACATACGTTCACCACCATTTTTTTTTATGATAGCCAAGGATGCCAATAGTAACACATAAGCATACTGTAAAGGAACATTTGACTGCACTGGCCATCTTTCTACGAATTGCACAGTAGCCACAGTAGCATATGCTCTTGCACAGCATGGCCACATGGTGCAGAACTCATACACACTTCACAATAAGATGTGCGAGTCATTGACAGTGCGGAATGACATTGTATGTTGTTATACAAACTTGTAACTGCAACACTTCCCATGCACAACTCAACAGGGCAAGTTGCACCACAATAGAAGCAAGAGTGCATACAGAGATCTTTCAATCAGTAAACGCCATTCCCCTTAAAAAAAGGGGGGATAAATTCCACTGCCAAGAGAGATTTTACGGCACTAACTCATGTGATAAAAAAAGGATTTTTTATCTTCAACCGGAACGCATCCGGCATTCCCGTTTGAAGAGAACAAATCCTTTTCCAAGATGGCCACCATGGAAAGGGAAGGCGGGCATTCCATAGAAAGTCTTTTTGCACTTTCCATTACAGCTGCCAGAAAGTAAAAAAGGAAATTGTGCGACCGTAGTGGGTGAACAACATTTGTATTTGTTCCAAAATGTGTGGTTATCAGCAACACCTTTAACAGAAAGGCAGTGCCTGGTGGACATGGCAACTTCAATATAATGTTTTGTCCCAACCAGTAAATGGGAGTATTTACCTCTGTGACATTGGGGTCAGTAAGCATACTTACAGGCTACCGCTCAGAGACGAAAGGCATACCATTCATTTGTTATGTGCATGACGACACTTGTAAAGTATCAAAACAGTACAACATGTGAAACACAATGGTGTTTGGTCATGGACAATGAACTTTACATAAATGTGTGGAACATATAATAAATATGTTTGGCAGAAATGTGCGTACAGAAGTCAAAGGAGTAGTCTTCTAACTTCTGGACAAAATCACAACAAACTCTGTGAAGAGAAATGAAGTGCACTAATGGCAGAAAGATGGCAAGCAACACCCTTACCACTGACCAGTGCACACATTTTTGTATAACTGCCACAAGGTGAAAAGGGTGAAGAAATGTGTAGTGCAAAGGTACAATGAAGCATTGCTTTTGAAACGTTTCTGTACAGCAAAAACTTTCAGTGCACCTGATCTCATTTTTCCACTCTTAGAAAGATACCAAATCTGACAACATCGCGTCTTCATGCAGAAGTAATCTTTGTATTTGGGGCAGCTGGGTAACAGAAAGTACCCTCACGGCACAAAAGCATAATAGATGGGCCTTAGCCTTATATTGCCAAAGCAAGTGGTGTGCAATAGCGTTCTGGATAACATACCTTTGCAGAGTAAACAAATGCTTTCGTACAGGCTTATGCACCGAAATACGGCACCTATTGAAAAACATACTACAACCTGCAACGTACCATGGCAGATTGTGAAGAGCAACATGAAATGAATAAAAAACACACTCACATGTAAAAAGTAGTACTGTACTTTTATTTCACAATGCACAGCGCTAAATCATCACCCTTTTCTCAGTTGCAAAGGAATTTGAAGTTTGTGTCTCCGCCGCACCATGAAAATGTTAATTTTGACGGTCACATTGATGTGTTTCCACACAGTCACTATGCGTTGGCACCACATTTTTTATCATGCACACAGTGTGCAGTGGTGACACAGTAGTCGGTTTCCTCTCACATTCATTGCCAAGATTCCATCAATCGCTGTGATGTAGTCCATCACAAAGTATAATGTTAGGGGCAATTGTGACATTGTTGGGTAACCACATATAAATTATGCGTTGTTGACACAGTAGGCGTATTCCTGTCACAGTGATTTACAAGGCAACGTGAATGGCAGTGAACTATGACACCATAAAGGAGGGTATGTTGCTTCTTACTGCTACAACTGCATAGGAGCATAGAGGTCTGATGCGGTCATCCCATTCAATGATGACGCACATACAACCGGTGACGAATAGCTGCAATTGACGATTGAAAAACCTGTCACTCCGACGCTGCAATCCATGACACTGGCAATACGGAATGAAGTAGCTGAGAGGAAAATGACAAAAAAGATCTATCAATATGAAGCCTTTGCGGAAATGTAAGGCATACTACATAGTATCTTTATATATAAAAAATGTTATATTGGGAAATATACTGACTCCCTACAAACGGTGACAATGTGCAATAGAGATGCTAGGTAAAAAAGTATCAGTGCCACATACATTTCGTAAGTCATAACGGAAATTGTAGTGACATCGTACAGACGGCGGTAATGTGCAATCTGAAATGACATAGCCACACAAACTTCCGAATGCATTAGTAGTAACAGTAATGTACAATATGAAACTTCAACGGCACACAAACTTCCAAGTGCATTACTAGTAATATATTTATTTTTTTTCACACTAAGTAAATAATGGCAGTTTGGTGTAAAGGCCTGAAAAATAAGCTTACATTATGTGCACCGGCTCATTTTGGCCTCCGCAGTCACGCAGTAGTTGTTTGCAGTAAGACGTCCTCGGGAACTGATATATCATGAGCTTCACAAACCTTTTTTGAAGCATAACTTATCAAAGGGAATGTTTCATAAACTGTGACTCCCTCCATTCTTTCTGTCTCTATTCCGTGTATGTCAAGGTCGAAAAACAATTGACCCTTATGAGGTTTGCTACATGTGTGCCCATACTGAGCGCCTACTGAAAAAATGAAATGAAATGAACTGACCTTCACTCCGAACACAAATACTTTCTCATTTTTCAACAACATATCAGCAGTCAATAATGAGAACCGTTATTCCCGACCATGTGCAAACGCGCCGTGTTGACGAATCCGTTCAGGTGGCTGCCTGAGATTCCAAAACATAGGATGCCAGTCTAACCGCACTACTTTTGGTGGTGGCTTCTTACATAGACGCATTAACGGCTTGTTGTACGTTGCCTACCAAGTTTCAATGTATGGGACGATGTTGGTAACAAGAATAAAGCACTGTTTCACTTTGTACTACCACATATAACTAATGCTTACCTTTTCGACACAGTGTTTCATGAAGGTATGTTTGCGGGAATTTCGGTGTTCAACACAAAAACTAAATGACCATGGTGGCCGTACCAAAAGAATGCTACGCACTTGACTCTGAGGCAGAACCAATCGGTGAAAGCGCTACATCTTGACGTACAGCATGCCCTAGATTAGCCAATGGAAATCTGCTCCACTGAGTGAACAGGGAAGTGGGACCGCCGAGCGGACATAGATATCACTAATTCTGAGACTACTACTTTTTGATCGTTTTAAAGGAAAGTACAGTATGATTTCTCACAAAATTTACAAAAGCACGTTTTAGGGAACAAGCCCCTGCTCCTGCTGCAAAATTGATGACAATCTGGCCAGTGGTTTGCCCTGTAACCGTGCACAAAGTTTTTACCCCATTATGTCTATGGAAAGAAAAGAAATTTTGGGACCCCCTCTATAACTTTGCCCTCCCTGGACGATTCCTTAGCAAACTTTGGGGAAAAATTCAGAGTGGCCCATATGCTTTTTTTGCAAACTTTGGTAAGGATTCGTCCAGGGGAAGCCGAGTAATAAACCGCGCCAAAAAGTGCTCTTCCCATGGAAACAGCAACTTAACCATAACTACTTGGCCACTACCGTGGCCATGTAAAATATATATATATATATATATATATATTTATATATATGGACAGGAATCACCACTGTGGTGACAATACAATCAGAAAATAAGTAAGGCAATTGAATTCACTTTTAAGCAGCACAGAAGATAAAACACACAGGGAAAAGACAGTTTTGGTTTGTGAACAGACAGTGCTTAGGTTAAGATAACCCCTGCAAAGTTCTCAATTCACAAATGAGCAATTCTACATAGATGTAAGTAAGCAGCAGGTATTCGGGAATAAACAACAGCATACAGTGTTGGTATGTTATCTTCCCTCCGCAAACAAGAGAGAAACGTTTTTGGAACTTTGACCCTTTAAAAACTGACATTTGGAAATGGCTTTGTGAACAATGAAAACAATTCCTATGAGAGCAACACTGAACAGGTCCTAACAAACATGAGCTACAAGATAAACAACAGTACACACTTTAGATCGGAATGGAAGTTAAGAAACACTTTGGATGGGAAAATACATTTGTAAAACCTTTGCAAAATGTGGATTTGCGGCTACATTTCACTATACGATTTTTAATAAAAATTGGTCAAATATACCATTTTGGTTTTTAGTTGTGGATGTAGCTACAGATCCTAGGTTTAACTGAGAGTTGAAACTAAGTCTCTAGCTATACAATTAAAGAAATGATGGAAGTTTTAGTGAGAGACGGTTTTGAAAATATAGAACAGAGAAAAGCAGAAATTTGGTTTTAAAAAAGACAGATTGCGTTATTTAAAATACCTTAATGACTATGAAAAAGAGAATGCCACCCGTGAATCTCCACAGTTGCGCACGGCCGATTGTAACTCTTCACATATGATACTCTGGTTTCTGTTTTTTACTGGAATTACTTTATTTAATCCAAATCACGAATGGGTTTATGGTTTTTTGAAACAATGAGAAAAATCTGCACAAAAATGGTTCTGACAATATTAGGGTTGTGAAGTTAAAGATGGCATGGGTTAAAATAGGGGTGGGACAGGGCAAATATACGATGGGTTACTCTGATTCCTGTTTATACTTACAGTCCAGCATAATAAAGATTGGACCGGAGGGTTATCACGGGTCGGGTCTACCGGCAGCAGGGCAACTCTGGCAGGATGGTCAGCTGGTGGTTCTGGTCAATTTGGACTGCACCTCAGACTGGATTTGGATTGGCCCTTCTGGTTACTGGACACGGTATATTAGCAGGATGGCGAGTTCAGTAGGCAAGCATGAATGGTAGCAAGCCAGACTGGATCAGATTTATTATTTCCTGAAGTTTAAGATGGTTCAAGATTTGGGAAGAGTTCAGCAAATGCTGGTCCTGGTTTTGCAAAGTAGACTGGAATCAGGACAAGATGAAACATTCTGGACAGGATGAAGAATTTAGGAACAAAGCGCTGCGCGTAAATCAAGAGGTAGTCAGGAATCAGTGTGTTTCTGTGTGTGGTAAAGTTCCTATATTCATCATGCCAAGTGACATCACAAAATGTATGGTAGGGGCAGAATTTCAAATCACACTCCCACGGCTGTGAGTGGTCAAAGGCACTTGCCTTGTTCTGGTTGGAAGTCAGAAAAGAGCTGTCAACTTTATGATGTGTTTTGGGAACTGCCGCATTGATTTGAACCACAATTTAACTTTTGCATAAATGCACATTACTATAATTATGCCCCCTAATGAAATCGGACGCATACATTACATATTTTGTGAGTTAGTCTTACGTCCAATTTGCATCTCTGTGAGAGCTGTCTTTGTCGTTCTGTGGAATTTTGGCCACGTTAATCATAACAGTTTGGCCTAACAATTTCTAGTTCAATACATATCTGGGAGATTACCCCTAGAACATGGGTATTCAATATCATATTTACAGCGTCAATAGTTTTGCCACAATTCGGGTTTGGTGGGGGCGTGACCTGAGCGCATGGCGTGAAGAAACTGCCTAGCAGAGCTCCTGCCCGCCATCTAACTATGATCCTATTACAGTGGACAAACACACCAAACTAAGAAGAAACCACAGCTGACTGGAGATGGATTCTCTCTCCCACCCCTGACATCAAGTCCGTTGAAAATAGAAGCCTGCATACCCCGGAACAGAGGGTTCATAATAGCACCCCAGTGACACCCAAAATGGCGCCTGTGGCTGAAGCTCGCTGACTGCACTAGCAACGGTGAGAGGAGGCTGACACATGCATTGAATGCAGCATGCCCCTAGCCAGGAAGACATCATTCTGACCGCTGTCGGCACCAACTGAATGCTGAATGCCTGAGCGGAGAACGCGGAGTCACGGACCCTGGTGCCTGACACTGGGGACGCCACGTTCTTAGTCCTCGAGAGTCTGGGCTGCAACAGAGCAACTTCACGAGAGTGAAGAGGTGAGCGGAGTGGGGATGGAATGCACAGCAACCCCACAGCCAGTGTGCTACTTGTGCGGAGGAGGGGAGTGGGTATAACACATCAATTGGGCCACCCACAGCACCAGACTGCTGATGCCGCAATGTGTGCCTGAATGCAGCCAATAGTCACACGAGAGCCTGTGCGCATTGTGTTAGCTGCCACCTGGCCCCTGCCAGCACTGCAACACACGCACCATCCCTACACTCTGCAAACGACCGGAGGCGGTTGTCGGGGAATTTTCACCCATGATACTGGTACCGGGGGAAGCTGAGCCGAGCTGGTGAGAGCCCCCAGAATGGACACCCACGCGCATCTGGGGATACCGGATGTCCTTGTCAGACCCAGAATTTAGGGATTGCTGTAGTGGAAACTAGGGAGGAGATCCCATTCGAGGCCTGAGGCAGGGAGACATACCACAGAGACAGTTGGTCACTGCTGCACTGTGAACGGGTGCGGTTGTCTCCCCAAAGGATTTTGATAGCGTGCCCACACACAACACAGGATCTTTACGCTCCAGGGGCAGGCCTGCGCCCGACCCAATAATAACGGACAATTGCACATAGTTGGCGGGCCTACCCTCCCATGCACCACAGCAATAGGAGAGCAAACGGGAATGACAACCTGAGGTCTGGCAAGACGGTGTCCCAACTCACACTCGGAGGGGCCGTGGAAGGAATACTGGATCAGCAACATAGCTGTGTTCATCCTGATGCACTGGGCTGACTGCGACACTGTGGGGATTGGCTTGTTTTGACCGGACTGTCTACCTCTTGATTCCGAGGGAAACAGGCCCCTGCCCTAGATAAGCACCACCAAACACTAACAACTGTACCCCCGGGGTTGTGGGGGTGGCCTTTTCGCAGATCACCACAAATCATGCAACTCATTGATCAGCCCGGCTGGACAGTCGCGATCACTGCTGAATTTAGACTAGTTGAAATGCATCCTCGCAGACCAGCTTGGAGCTGGGAACTAACTATCTTGCATACTGAACAGACATGTCCCCTAGCAATAATAAGGCTAAATCAACGATAATTGATTCTTTTACCGCAACTTAACAACGCACTTCAGTGCAAACTGATACGATCCCCAACACTGAACCACAGGCACTTGAAGATGGCTCCAAAGACAGGCACGTGCTGCAGGCCATAGCTGCACACCGAATATTTATAGACACAAAAATAGAGGAGGTTAAGTCAGACATGTCATTAATGAGGCAAGATGCCTGAAACCTGGCAGAGAGGGTTGCCACGGTGGAAACTGGTCTCCAAGAAATGACAGAAACCATGGCAGACTTGAAGGCGAGAGTAGGGGAGCTAGAGATGAAGATGGCAACCTTTGAGGTGAGGTCGGAGGACGTGGAAGGAATGGCTCGTCGTAACAACATTCGTCTACTGGGGGTTCTGGAAGGAATGGAAGGCTCTAACCCGACCGGGTTCGTAGAATTGTTGCTACAACAAGAAATTGGCGCTGGTAAGCTGTCCCAAGCCTTCACAGTGGAGAGAGCCCATAGATCCCTATAGACAAGACCGCCTCCAGGTTCACATCCCGGCCCGATGATTGCGAAGATCTTAAACTTTCAAGACAGGGAAATAATACTCAGGTACTCTAGGGAAGGGGGAGGGATCAAGAGAGATGCCTCCAGGATTGCAATCTATCCGGACTATACGCTCATGGTGCAACAAGTAAGGAACTCATTTGTTCTGATAAAAGCTAGACTTCGGCAACTCAACCTGAAATACATGTTGATGTACCCATCCCACCTAAAGGTACTCTACAAGGGGAAGGCAGTATTCTTGGAAACTCCGGCAGCAGCCAATATGTGGCTAGTGTATAATAATCTGGCTGGTGGGGAAGAACCAGTCACATGAGCAATGTTACACAGGGGGGAGGAGGAGGAGCACTGGAAACATGGGACTTTAAAGCATCTCGTAATGCTGCCGGTGTTTCCTCGTCCACCTGCAGGCGGGCGGTGTTAAACCCGCCAGGTCAGACCCGTCTGCAGGAGTTGTGATCGCCCGGCATGGAAACAGCTGTGGCGGCGGGTTTACCGCCACCATTGTTTCCATACTGGGCGATTTGTAATGAGGCCCATAGTGTTTGGGCGGGCAGGGTTATGGAGCTACATACTCCAAGTATGCTAGAGGTGTGTTCACTTGGATAAGCCCGCTGGTACCCTTTAAACTGAAAGTGGAGGTGAATGCGGGAGGCAGATACCTGATATTGTGTGGCCATATTGAACAGACTCAAATATGCATAGTCAACTCCTACTTTCCGAACCATAATATTCCTGTGCACCTGCAAACACTGAGCGCTGAGATAACCCATTACAGAGGTAGCTTCTTTATTTGGGGGGAGATTTTAATAGTGTGAGCGATTTAGACCTAGACATGCCCACCCCGCCATTGGCTCGGACAGGGACCTCCAAGGCATTAAATGCAACTCTAGACCAGCTGGACCTGGTAGATGTCTGGCGAGAACTACATCCGACAGAGAGGGGATACTCTTACTACTCCTCACCACACGGCTTATACACCAGGATCGACTATATATTTATAGGCAGAAATCATCTTATGCAAATAGAGACAATAGAATACTCGGGCAGATCGATCTCGACTCATTCCCCTTTAGTGATGGAATGGAAGATCACGGGGCCTAGACCCCCTATCCCATTATGGCGAATGCCCACAGAAGCACTCACCGATTTGGCCTTCAGGGAAAACCTCAGGGATAGTTTAGAGTGATACATAGAAGAGAATGTGGGTAGTGTGAAAAACTAGAGCACCGTATGGGAGGCGTTGAAGGTTGTGGTGCGAGGGGAGATCATAGCCAAGGCGGGGAGTGTAAGGGGAACCTTGCACGAGGACCTTGAACAGTGGGTGGGGAAATAGGATGGCTAGAGACCACAGCCCAAGGGATGAAACTGGATGAGGAGGCACTGAGTCAGACGAGAATTAAATGCAAAGAGGCATGGGGGCGGCTTGCCAAGTTTGATTACGCAACAAGATCTATCCGGGCACATAAGGAAAGGGACAAACCAAGTCGCCTCTTAGCATGGCTTTGCAGGAGAGAGAACCCCATAAATCTAACAACTATACTCAAGGACAGTGAGGGCTTGACACACCAGACACAACAGGCAATCAATGACACATTTAAATCATTCTATGCCCATCCATACGCACACGATACCCCGGTACCCCAAGACGACATACAAAACACATTGGAAGAGATTGGACTGCCTGCGCAGACCCCGGAACAATGCAAAACGCTAGAAGCAGAGATCACTGTTGACGACATCAATGAGGCAATAAAATCCCTAGCCACTAGTAAAACCCCTGGAAGCGATGGGGTACCCCCTGAATTTCATAAAGCATATCAAGAGTCACTCACACCACTGCTTCATGAGGTATACAAAGAGGCGTACAAGCTGGGGACAGTCCCGGGAAGCATGAGGGAAACACTACTGGTACCAATACCTAATCCCAGGAATGTGATTCGTACCGCCCGCTTGCGATGCTTAACTATGATTTCAAGATACTGACTATCATACTGGCTAAGCGGCTTTTCAGGGTGGTCGGTGGGCTGGTGCATGGTGACCAAAATGGCTTTGTGCCAGGCCGTAATACAACGGTAAACATCCGTAGGCTCCAACATGTTATGGCCCAGACAGAGGCGGCTAATGAACCATTTGCGTTGATATCGCTTGACACAATTAAAGCATTCAACTCCATATACTGGGAGTGGCTCCTGGCGGTCCTGAGGGAAATCGGGTTTGGTGAGAGGTTCATAAGATAAGTGACTGTTCTATACACCAACCCAACTGCCAGGGTAAAGTCTGGGAGAGTGGTGTCCTCGACCTGGGATATATGCAGAGGTACACCTCAGGGATGCCCTTTATCCCCTATGTTGTACATACTGGGTCTCGAACCAATTGCTATCTATTTCAGGAAACCATTCTTTGACGCCGGTATATGGGTGGGCGGGGTGGACCACATAATTTCACTGTATGCAGATGATGTTTTGCTGTATGTGAGGGATCCACGCCAGAATGTGTCAGTTATGCTAGAATTGCTGGAAAACTATGCTAGGGTCTCTGGGATTCACTTTAGTTTGCAGAAGTCCTGCCTGTTTCCATTAGCGGGCCTGAAAGGCAAGGGAGTGGTGGATTTGCACAAAGTTGCAATTCAATGGCAGCTGAGTTTGTTCAGGTACCTAGAGGTCAACATTTGCCATACACCCGAATCAATGCATTCAAATAATACTGGGGCGGTGGACAAAGGTCTGCGTACATCCAAAAAATTCTGGTTGAAACTGCTATTGTCAATAATGGGTAGGCCGTCAATCGCTAAAATTATCATTCTTCCGAGATTTTTATACCACTTCCAAAACAAATTTTATTACATTAAGGCCCCTTTTTTCCGCTTACTGGAAACACTGATCAGGGAATTCCTTTGGGGCAAAGGACAGCATAAACTATCACTGACCACACTGACCTTGCCCTATCCTGAGGGGGGCATACAACTACCGGACTTTGAAAAATATCACTTTGCTGCCCAGCTCAGATTTGTTGCCCGCTGGCTATCAGATGAGGCCACATCTGAGACAGGACTGCTGAGGTACTTGGCCAATACAATTGAAGGAATTGATCTGGGTGCCTCCTGGATTCCGGGAGAACATCCCCATTATAGTGGCCCTGGGGAGGCAGGTCTGGAAAAGGATGAGAACACTTCTACACCTAGAACACTCTTACTCACCAGACATCCTACTGGCTGCAGATGTGTTCAAAGTTAGTACGGATCTCTCGACAGTCAGGCACCGGGATAGATGGGGGGTGTATACGTGGGGCGACCTATACGAGGAGGAGGTTTTTAGGGATTTGACTCCTTGCAATCCAAAGAAGGACTACCAGCTCGGCAATTCTTGTGGTATCAAAGGGTCAGACAGGCGTCCAAGAAGAAATGGGCGGAATGGCCAGGGGAACCAGCAGCGCACCCAATGATAGATATTACTATACAATCTGGGCGATGTCTGGAGACCAGTATCTAGGATAGATAAACAATTAATTGACAAACCTAACCCTCGCAGTGGTGGCCTCAAGATGAAATGGGAGGAGGATCTCGGGGTAGATAATAATGAGAAAGAATGGGCGTGGGTACTAGCATTCCCTAAAGAAGTGTCAAGGAACGTCAGGTTCAGATTGATACAACTAAATGTGTTATACCACACCTACATGACGCCTAGCAGGGTGGCCAAATTCAGCAAGCATATCCAACCCCGATGCACATGGTGTGGGATGGACAGAGCAGGATTACTACACTTATTCTGGGAATGCCCCAAATCACAACGTCTATGGGACAAAGTGGAACAGTCCTGCAAGAGAATAGGCATAACACAATATGATTGGTCCCCTAAAGAGTGTCTCTTGGGAACTTACGCCAGGATAGCTAAGATGAAACACATAGGGCCTCATTCCGAGTTCGGAAGTAACCACACCGCTATTTGCGGCATGGCTGCCTCCGAACTCGTCCAAACTCCGGCCTGGTGAATGGAGTAATTACTGGTCCATTCTGAGGTCGGAGGGACTGGTAATTCCCCATTCACCAGGGCCATTCCCCATTCCCATTTGAGCCCCCATGGGGCTCAAATGGGAAGGGGGAAGGCGGCAATAACAATACCGTAATTTACGGTACCATTATAGACCTTGGAGTCCCCTTGCGGGTCCCGTCCTTACCGCCTCTAAGAGAAGGACCTGCAAAGTGAACTCGTAGTAGGGTGGTAAGGGTTTAACAGCACCGGTCTCGTTACCGGTGACCGTTAACCCTTACCACCCTACTCAGAATGAGGCCCCTAGTCAAGCTCGTGGACATGGCATGCATGTTAGCTAAGAGAACCATGGCAATGGCCTGGAAACAAACACAGGGCCCCCAGTACGGTACATTGTATAGGGAAATGGAGCGATGGTCAGAAGCGGAAACCAAAGCATGGGGGGAGGGAGTCTCAAGATCGGAAGACGGGATGAGTGTGACGTTCAACGCATGGAAAGCTCTGCTATGGGACATGTTTCACCCCTCAGATGATAAAGCCCCCTGAATAATCATACCCCACTAAAAAAATAAAAGGAATGTACAAATAAACTGCAAATAAGATCTCTCGGCAGCGTGCCGAGACCAAGGACCCAACCAACCTATGTACAGACACGACTTGCTATCATCATCCACCTAGTACAGTGTTCACTAACATATCCATAGAAATAGCATAAAATTAGATTTAAAACTACCCATTTTTAGATTTGTCCTCCTCCATGGCGCAAAGTTAAAGGTTAAGGCTTAATCACAAATAGGCATTTTAAACAACAGATTTTAGAAGGCGGTTTCAGCAATAATTTATTTTGTCTCTCCTTTCAACAGACAACAGCTGTCAAAGCCCTTTGATCAGGGTGGGATGTGGAGGGAAGTTTCCTGCCCCTCCCCAGAAGGAATCAATTTTCTGCCTGCCATTGACCTTGGCTCAGCCAAAGACGAATGTCTAATGAGGTCTTTGTTCTAAATATGTGAGAACCTCGAGCATCACTTAAGCTTTCCTGATAGCAGCATAGTGTCAACATGAAGTGTCATCTTTCCCAGGCTGGAAACTGTCCAATTATAATTAACCAGTTAACTCCAAACTGGGTAACTTTAAGATTCACCTAAAATCATTCATTTAAAATATATAAAATGCACAGAGTTTATAGGGTATTTTGACAATTAAAGGAATAAAGCCATTCAAAAAGAAATGCTTTTAAACAGATGAATTTTGCATTTCTTCAAGGAAAAAGCACTTTTACATCAGAGTTTCCTTTCCATCATCCACATCTACTCAGCACCATTTCTGTCCTTGAGTGCTGGAATTTGTTTTCAGTTTGGAAATAAGTATTCAGCCTTTGCTTGGAGTTTTCTCTGCACAGCTGAGATTGTTATATGTTGCCACTTTTAGCTGCATTTCTCCCATGAAGTTGAAATAAATGTTGCTGGGTTGCCTTTTTCATGAAATACATGTCTTAGCTGCTGTCAGTCAGTGAGGCCCGGTTTCTCTGAGCCCTCCTCGAGGATCTGTGATTTCAGCACACTTTTAATTTCAATAGTTCACTTGGAAAATGACTGAATTTAGTGCCAAAACAGCACTTTGAAGGTTGCAAGTGGTTGGGGAAGCTGCATTTTAAAAGGCATTTTCGGTTTTTAGCCCACTTCTGTGGCCTTGCTTCATGTTACATGTCATTTTTATGTCTGGCATTCTCCTGCAGTGAGTTCTGTTTTTACCCCAATTTCGACTGTATGTGACAGTGGTGTGCAGCCATTTGTGATGGCGAACCATGCACAGTTTTGCAGATGTTGGCATGCACAGGGGTTAGCACATCTATTTTTGGCTGTTTCCTTCCCCATTGGCAAAGGGGTGGAGTGGGGCTCATCGGCATGGGTAAAAATATCCCACACGTGCAAGCCCAGCCAGGCTAGTGTATGGGTAAGGACCTGGAAGGGCAAATGCATGATGAGGGGGCGAGTCAGTGGAGACCAAGTGCTGGGTTAGACTGGATTTGTAGGGCCTGGTGTCCAGTAAGACTCTGAAGGAAACATACAGCCGATCTAGGGCAGAGGGGAAATAAACAGGGGCGGGTGAATGAAGACAAGAAAAGGACGGTATTGAGGAGGTTCTGTAACTTAAGGAGTTCCAGATCAAGTCTGAGAAGGTCAGGGAGGCCATTCTAGAGGGAGGTACCTGCGAAGGAGAGAAATCTACTCTTGACTCTCTGCTTGGTGTTATTGTCAATAGTGGGGCTCACCTGTGTTTCGGTGTCTGATTTGCAGAAAGATATTTCAGCCTCAGCAGATGGCGTAGTCCGGTCCGGAGTCTTTTTTTTAGAGAAGAGATACGGTCTGTTCCGGGAACTCGCCACAGTGGTTGTGTAAGAAGGCAGACAGCAACCAAGGCGGAGGATTCCCTGCACAGCCTGTTGAGGGGAAAAAGCCAGTGGCAGAAAAAACCCCTGAATTATTTGAATGTGCACAGGGCTGGATGGCAGTCCAAAGATCTTTCAGTTCCGGGAAGAATACAGTCACTGAGGCGCGCTAGAGTAAGCGCCACGAGGAAATAAGGACAAGGGGGTCCGCAGCAGGGGATCCGGTAAGTGCAAGGTAACAGGTCCAGCTTCAGTATCCGACAGAAGAAGGCCGGAAAACCAAGTCCTTTCATCCATCCAATAAAGGATAGGCTGCAGGTAGGGTGTAAGGGAAAACTGGAGAAGGACCAAAGAAACTAAAAACAGAAGCCGTGAAACTAGACGTGATGCAGCAAAGACAAGAATGAATAGAAACAGAGAAGCGGACCATAAGTATAGAAAAAAGGGAAAGGCAGAATCCAGATGAACTCACCCAAACGTTTACGAGGAGAAAAAGAAAGTAGAATCAAAAGGAAACTCGGAGAGGAATGCGAAGTGAAAAAACCAGAGGCTAGAAGGAGCTGTGAAAATGGCAGTGTGAAAGTAAAGATGTCCCGGAGGAAAAGCAGTCCGAAAATGCCGAGAAAAGGAGGCGGAGTTACCAGAAAGTGAAAGCCTGAGCGCAGGCAGAGAAACGGAGGAAATAAACAGAAAGAAAAAGATGCCGAGAGTAGCACCGCTAAAGGCGGAAAAATAAGGATCAGGAACAAGGACGCTATAGAAGAGAGAATTCCAGTCGGGAGGAAAATACACAGAGGGCACGGGAACCAAAGGCACCAGTGTAGCGAAGAACAGGAAACAGTTGCAACGCAAGGATGGGGCGTGGCTAACCTCAATATGAAGAGCACAGAATGTAACAGCTAGAACGATGCACAGAGCGCCGTGACGGGTGTATAATGGCGCTTCCACCGTGTCCAACACTTCCATCGTCCTGTCCTCATGACAGTATGCCCCCTTCTAGGGGCACCTACCACGGGTTTACCGGGATGAAGGGCATGAAACTGCCGTACACATCTGGGAGCTGAAATACTGCTCACGGGTTCCCAGGAATCTTCAGCCTGAGAGTATCCTTTCCACCGGATCAAGTACTGAAGTCTGCCTCTGTAATACCTGGAGTCCAGGATCTTGTCTACTTCATAGACTTCTGGGTCAGGTTCCCTGCTCCTTATCTGGAACCTTTTCTTCCGGTGGTGAAGATCAGGGATAAATGACTTCAACAAAGAAGAGTGAAATACTGGGTGGATTCGGCTGAGTTGATGAGGAAGTTTTAGTCGAAAAGCCACTGGATTAATCCGAGCAGTGATAGAATATGGACCTAGATATTTGGGGGCCAATTTTGATGGATGAGTCCATCTGGGTAGGTACTTAGTAGAGAGCCAGACCTTATCTCCGACTTGCCAGTTAGGATCTTGGGTGCGGTGTAGGTCGGCCTGGTGTTTATATCGGGCTCGACTTTCTTTTAGATTACTTACAGCCGTCTTTTGGGTCTTGTGGATGTTTTCCTACAGAGAATCCACCGTTGGTATGTTTGAAGGTTGGATCTTATCCAGTGGAAAGGATCGAGGATGTTGCCCATAAATGCAGAAGAAGGGTGACATCTTGATGGCTGAGTGTACTGTATTATTATAAGAGAATTCGGCCAAGGGGAGGAGTGACACCCAGTCGTCTTGTTGATCATTGACAAAGCAACGGAGGTACTGCTCCATGGTGGCATTGAGTCGCTCTGTCTGTCCATTTGACTGGGGATGGTATCCAGAGGTGAGAGCCCTTTCAATCCCTAGTAGGTCACATAATGTCTTCCAGAATGTTGAAGTGAATTGTGAGCCTCGGTCAGATAGGATGGTAGTCGGAATACCATGGAGTTTAATTATGTCTCTGAGAAACACCTGCGCCATCTCCGGAGCCGAAGGTACTCCCTTCAGAGGGGTAAAGTGGCCCATCTTGCTGAAGCTGTCAACAGTAACCATAATTGCAGTGTATCCTTGTGATAATGGAAGATCTGTTACAAAATCTGTGGAGACATGTGACCACAGAGTAGTTGGTAGTCTGGGTTGTAGTAGTAGCCCCGCCGGTTTGGAAAAGATTGTCTTACTTCTGGCACAGATAGGACAAGAACTAACAAATTGTTTGATGTCAGAGAGCATGGATGGCCACCAAAACATCCGTCGGATCAGGTCTGATGTGGCCGCGAAGCCCTTATGACCTGCGATCCGAGAATTGTGACCCCAATGAAGGACTCGTTCTTGTAGTTTGGCATCGGGTACAAAGAGTCTTCCTTGATGGAACCACATTCCTTCTTTCTTGGTTAATTTGTTTCTTACACATCTGGGAAGAGGATTGAGAGCCTCTACTGAGGCTTCTTTTACTTTCTGAAGAAACTTTGAAATTGAATTTACAAATTGGACTTCTGGGAACATTCTTCTCCCTTAAAAGGTGGACTGGTGAAAGAAGAGGGACTCCTAGATAAGCAGTCTGCCAATATGTTCTTGCTACCCGGAAGGTAGGTAATGTAAAAATCATATTGAGCAAAGAAATAAGCCCATCGGGCTTGTCTGGAGTTCCTGCACTCCATTTGCTGTAATACCTTAAGATTGCTGTGGTCTGTACGAATTTCAAATGGGTGTCTTGACCCTTGAAGCAGATGTCTCCATTCCGAGCATGCCTGTTTAATGGACAGCAGCTCTTTCTCAATTACTGAGTAATTGTACTCACTGGGGTTTAGTGTGCGCAAGAGGTAGGCAATAGGGTGTTCCACCCCGTTATGCTCTTGTTTGAGTACTGCCCCCAAAGCTCCAGCTGAAGCGTCCGTTTCAACAATGAAGGGTTTTCTTTGATCAGGTTGTTTTAGAATGGGTGTGGAACAAAAGGCTTTCTTCAATCCTTGAAACGCTTGTTGCGCAGTGTGATTCCAACTGAGGGAACATCTTTTTTCAGAAGAGTAGTGATGGGGAGTACTTGTTCAGAGAAGTTGAGAATGAACCTTCTATACAAGTTGGAGAGACCCAAGAAGGCTTGTACTTCTTTTACAGTGGAAGGAGTGGGCCATTCGAGAATAGCCGTGACCTTCATCTGATCCATTTCAATGCCTTGTTCGGATAGGATAAATCCTAAATAGGGTACAGAAGACACAGCAATAATACATTTTTCTGGTTTTGCAAAGAGTTGATGGCGCCTCAATCGCTTCATAACCTCGGTGAGATGTTCCTGATGTTGATGAGGATGACGAGAAAAAACGAAAATGTCGTCCAAGTAAACAATTACTGAAACAAACAATAAGTCACCAAATAGATGGTCCAAAAACCTCTGGAAGGCTGCCGGGGCATTGACTAGACCAAACGGCATAACTCTGTATTCGAACAGTCCAAAATGAGTACGGAAAGCCGTCTTCCACTCGTCCCCTTTCTTTACCCTTAAGAGGTGATAGGCGCCTCTTAGGTCTAGTTTACTAAACAGGCGTGCCCCTTCGACTGCTTCCAGTATGTCCTTGATCAAAGGCATTGGGTAGCGATCTCTCACAGTGATCTTGTTTAGTCCTCTATAATCGATGCAAGGACGCAGCTCGCTAGTATCCTTCTTGGCGATAAAAAACAAAGAAGCCCCGGCTGGGGATTTAGAAGGCCGGATCAATCCGTTTTGCAGGTTTTGATCTAAATAGGTTCTTAGGCCTTGCTTTTCGGGTATGGTCAAGGAGAACATGCGCCCAAAGGGGACCGATATCTCCGGAATCAGGTCAATGACACAGTCTTCAGGACGGTGTGGGGGTAGATCTTTAGGTAATCGGTCTTCAAATACGTCAGCATACTCCTGAAATACTGAATGGATATGATGGACCTGAAGAGGTTCAGAAGCACAGAGGGGCACGAGACAGCAACTCTTTCTGTTTGATGATGGAGACAACAATGTTGGACACAAAACTCAGAATCAAATTTTATGGTGTTGAGGGACCCGTTTATCGTTGGATTGTGTCGGCGTAGCCAAGGGATCCCTAGAATTACAGGAAAATGTGCTGCTCTTATAACATCGAATTCAAGGGTTTCCTTGTGATGTGAAATACATACTTGGATGTTGGTAGCGGCTTGCACAATGGGTCCAGAACTCAAGGGGCGTCCGTCCACTCCTTCCACCTTTTGTTTCTCCTCTTTATTCACTAGGCAGATGCCTTCTTGTGTGGCCCAGTTTACGTCGAGGAAATTACCAGCTGCTCCGCTGTCAATGAGGGCTAGGGCCTTCTTCTTAGGTTGATCCTTCCACTGCAGAGTGAGTTGTAAAACCATAAGATGTGGATCTTCTCCTGAAGTTTGAGCACAAGGTGAGCCTTCCACTACACCCCGGTAAGCGGCTCCTTCTAAAACCGGGGTCCGTCGTTTCCCCGACGCCGTGGGGGTACTTCTGGGCAGTCCCTAAGAAGGTGGGCGTCTGATGCACAATACATGCAAAGGCCTCTTTCTTTTCTTCTGCTTCTTTCCACGGAGGAAAGGGGACCCCTGGTAGTGCTGATTTGCATTGGTTCTTCCCCTACCCGGTGGGATGTTTGAGGTGTCGAGGATGGGGGTCCAGGAACTGGGGATATCTGGGATCGACCCTTCCTTTTCTCTGTCTTTCATTCCAAAATACGATAGTCTATTTGAAGAACCAGAGAGAATAATTCAGCTAGCGTAGCAGGTCTAGGAACCCTTGCCAACTCATCTTTTAGATCTTCATGTAGACCTCTTCTGAATGCAGTATATTGCACGGTCTCGGGCCAACGCACTTCAGCTGCCAGTCTCTTAAATGCTGAGATATAGGACATTAGGTCTGTAGATCCTTGCTTGGTGTCAAACATAGCTTCACCCGCAGAGAAGCCAATCTCCTGGCGTTCAAAAGACTGTCGTAACAGGTTAGTGAAGGCGTTATAATCTTGCAGGACCGGATTATTGGACGTGACCAATGGAGTAGCCCATGCTAGGGCATTCCCAATCATGTTCGATATGAGAAATCCCACTCGAGTGCGGTCTGAGGCATACGTAGTTAGCCGGAATGTAAAATAGACCATGCAGGCATCCAAAAACTCCTTAACTTTCTTGGGTGCTCCATCAAATTTCCCAACCGCAAGAGAAAAAGGCGGTAGGTCAGACAGATGGGCATCTCTGGTGGTCACCATCTGTCGGAGCACTGCATTTTCAGCCTTCACTCCCTGCATCTCCAGGGAGAGGCTCTGTACTGCATTTATCAACTCCTGGACCTGCTCTGCTGTGGCCATAAGTGGCGTTGCAAACTGTCAATAGTGGGGCTCACCTGTGATTCGGTGTCTGATTCGCAGGAAGATATTTCAGCCTCAGCAGATGGCGTAGTCCGGTCCAGAGGTTTTTTTTTAGAGAAGAGATACGGTCTGTTCCGGGAACTCGCCACAGTGGTTGTGTAAGAAGGCAGACAGCAACCAAGGCGGAGGATTCCCTGCACAGCCTGTTGAGGGGAAAAAGCCAGTGGCAGAAAAAACCCCTGAATTATTTGAATGTGCACAGGGCTGGATGGCAGTCCAAAGATCTTTCAGTTCCGGGAAGAATACAGTCACTGAGGCGCGCTAGAGTAAGCGCCACGAGGAAATAAGGACAAGGGGGTCCGCAGCAGGGGATCCGGTAAGTGCAAGGTAACAGGTCCAGCTTCAGTATCCGACAGAAGAAGGCCGGAAAACCAAGTCCTTTCATCCATCCAATAAAGGATAGGCTGCAGGTAGGGTGTAAGGGAAAACTGGAGAAGGACCAAAGAAACTAAAAACAGAAGCCGTGAAACTAGACGTGATGCAGCAAAGACAAGAATGAATAGAAACAGAGAAGCGGACCATAAGTATAGAAAAAAGGGAAAGGCAGAATCCAGATGAACTCACCCAAACGTTTACAAGGAGAAAAAGAAAGTAGAATCAAAAGGAAACTCGGAGAGGAATGCGAAGTGAAAAAACCAGAGGCTAGAAGGAGCTGTGAAAATGGCAGTGTGAAAGTAAAGATGTCCCGGAGGAAAAGCAGTCCGAAAATGCCGAGAAAAGGAGGCGGAGTTACCAGAAAGTGAAAGTCCGAGCGCAGGCAGAGAAACGGAGGAAATAAACAGAAAGAAAAAGATGCCGAGAGTAGCACCGCTAAAGGCGGAAAAATAAGGATCAGGAACAAGGACGCTATAGAAGAGAGAATTCCAGTCGGGTGGAAAATACACAGAGGGCACGGGAACCAAAGGCACCAGTGTTGCGAAGAACAGGAAACAGTTGCAACGCAAGGAGGGGGCGTGGCTAACCTCAATATGAAGAGCACAGAACGTAACAGCTAGAACGCTGCACAGAGCGCCGTGAAGGGTGTATAATGGCATTTCCACCGTGTCCAACACTTCCATCGTCCTGTCCTCATGACAGTTATTTACTGCGATAATTTAATGGAAATATTTTATAAACTCATGTATGAATTGGATGTGTTTCTATTCTTATAATTTGTGTGATTATTTAATGGAAATATTATATGAAATTGGTTTATTAATTGAATGTCTTTCTATTCTTGTTGTTCTTTTATGAAGTGTATGGATTCTATTCATATTGAAAATATTCTATGTTGGAAATTGTACAAAGACGTTTTTAGATTATGTGTGCAACAAATAAATAAATAAATACATAAAGATATAAATATAGTGGTAAAGTAGCTTTCTCTTGTTCCTCCCAGGTTTCATGTAACATTTCTAAGACATCTTGCGGTTCACTCCCAAATAAAGGTTCAAATGAGAAAATCCCATCAAGGATTGTGGTAACTTTCTTATGACACAAGGGCCATTGGTTTCATAACATCACAATTCCTTACATCAACTTCAACAACCAGTTTCTTTAAGACATGCTTTAAAGTCTTGTTGAATCGTTTGACTAAACCATCAGTTTGAGTATGTCAAATTTTAATTTGAAGAAATTCCTTTACCTCTGACATGGGTTTAATCATAAAGGTAGATACTTGGTCTGTTAAGATCTCCTTTGGAAACCCAACTCTAGAAAGAAAAAGGAATGAAAAGCTTGAGAATATGTTGTGCCATGCTGTTCCATAATTGATAGTCTTCAGGGTAGTGAGGTTCATTGTCTAATATCACCTGTATATAGCAGTGTCTCAACGTTGATGGCTCTACGGGAACAACTACATCCACACCGATGTGTGAAAAAGGTTAGGTTGCCTATAATGGGTAGGGGTTGCAAGGGAGCCAAGGGGGCGTTTCACTACTGGTTTTCTGACATAGGGAAAGGGTGACCACAAAGTTGTTTACATCTGCATATATCCTGGGCCAATAGAACCGGTTCAGGATCTGTGCCTGGGATTTGGCTGCCCCTAATTTTTCCTCTGTCCGGTCGGAATGGGAGATCTCCAACAAAAGCTTCTCATAGCTTTTGGGCACCACCACTTGTGACATAGGGACACCCTCAAGTCTCTTATCTTATCCCTTCTATACAACAGTCCAGTCTTTCTTCCTTCCTTCTTCTTCAGGTAAAACGTAAAGAATAATGATGGCAAGCAAGGGATAATTCCATTGGGCAAAGTCTAAATCATGGATGAATTCAAGTTGTTTCTCTGTCATAGTACTTAGAGCTGCCTCAGTTCTAAAGTCAATTGCTGTGTTTGCTTCCCCAAAACCCTTGGTTCCTCTTTCAGTTTTACTAGAGGTCTTAACTTCCTGGAGTTTAAGGAACAGAGTATTTTCAAAAATTCCTTTAGCTATTCTCTACCCTGCATTAATTTGATAGACCTCTTTGCCATTATTTGCATTAGTACCTTCATATTTCACCAATAGTCAGGGGTTATGTTGCCTGATTATATGTGTAGGCCAAACCTCAAGGCTAATCCCAATTTAGAGGCAAGTGTAAGGCAGGTTCCAGGAGGGGGAATAAGAACTTAGTCTGTAGCTATTAGAATTCGGCCCCTAGGTTGAATCAATTCCCCCCTGCTACTAGATAGGTGAAATCCTATAGATTGTTCAATGGCAATTCATTTGTCGGGAGCTCGGTTACTGAGTTTCTCAAATCTAAGAGTTCCCCAGTTTATGGCAACTGAGCACCATCCTAGCTCTGAAACAATTTATGAGGGGTCAAAAATAAAATCTATATACAAAGTTGTCATGTTCTCAGGATCAGCCATTTATTAAACAAAAAGGGGTTGGGAACATACCTCTGCAGCCCTATTCTAAAGAGGAACTTCCCTACCTAGAAACTAAAACTAAGGTGCCTGTATATGTCAGGATGTCAGTTATTAAAGGTAGCCATTCTTGTGTTCAAAGTGCCCTAATCTGATCCTAACACTACAAATAAAACAACAAAGGCTGTAAGGAAATGTCTTTATCTTGATGTTGGCGAAAAGTGTCTAAAACCAAAAGTATAGGGATACATCCAATGAAATGTTCTCGAAGGTAAAGACCCTTGGATCCAGAGGTTGATCACATTCCCCTGGATTCTTAGATAGGATGGCAACAATGTCTGTGTAGTTAACAGTTCCTTTGTGTCTTCACTGCACTCCCAAATGTATTGTTTAAACAATTTGTTTTCTGACAGTCTTTCTTTAGTGTTTCTTGTAACTTTGCAGATCACCTGGTATACTCCCCTGCCAGGTATCTCCATACAATTTCAGCTGCATGGTGTACTCGTCTGCCAAGACTTTTCTTATGGTTTCTCAAATCACCTGGTATACTCCCCTGTCAGGAATCTTCATACAATGTAATCTGTCTAGTGTACTCGTCTGACAAGTCTTCTTATGCATTCCACAGTTCTTTAGTTATACCACAATAGCATATACAGTGAGGTGCTTGGCATATCTGTCTATGGTAAAATGTCCTGAAACCTCTTCCACACACTGGCATCTCATGCATCTGTACTTGATTGGGGTTTGCATTTGTACTTTGTCTTGTCTGCATTCAAACATTATTTTTATTGGATGTGTACTTTCCCTTTAATGTATTGAAACATTCTTTGGGTATTTCCTTCATCAGCAATTTCATACCATTCAAACATTTGCTGGCATGCCTTCCTGAATGCCCCTAGGTTCCCAGCTGCTCTGGGTAGATTCATTGGTTTCTTCCAGCGTCTCTGACTCTGCCTGAACCTCTGTTATGTGGTTCATTCACCGCCTTTCACTGCAGAGTGTGCTGACATTCTTCCAGCATCCTGCATGGTTCCATGATCACACGCCAGGTTTCCGTTTCAGCCCAGACTGGAGAGAGATGTCTCTCCAAGCGGCCCAATATCCAGGAGCACTGCGCGGCTCCCAGCATCTGAACAATCCTTCTTGCTCGCACGCAGTCTTTCTCGTCCAGTCCCGGCGGCCTATTCCTTTCCACAACAGCTGTCTTTGTGCCTCGAAGTTTGCGCATTTCAGCATGGTGTTAAACAACTTCTCCTGCACTCCTCAAGTTAACAGTGTGGTTGCCATCTTTAATGTCTCATGCACTGAAGGCTTTGAAAAACGACTAGCCTGTATGCTGAAACTTAAGCTCCAGTCACTTTGCACAAACTCTTTCATCCTCTTCCTCATCTCAGTACCCAAGTGATTATGGGAGTTGGAGTCCATGGATGGTATTGGACCTTTAACTCTTAGATGGGTTTTCTCAGGGTTTTCACATAAAGGAAGCTCAGAAACAAAAGGTTATGGGTGTTTGGGTCAAAATGGAGGCCTGACCACAATGACAATAGGTCAATGAAAACATAGTTATTAAAGGGTCTTCCTCACGGGGAAGGCAGGGGTACCCTGCCTTGGCGAATGCAGTCAAAACATCTGCCCAGTAGTTGTTTCCTCCCATGTGATTTTCCCTCTTAGAAACACCCCCAGGGTCAGAATCAGGTTGTGGCTGCTAACCACATGGGAGGAGCTACCCGCCGGGGAATCTGTGATGACTCCACTCGATTCAACAAAGAGGTCAATACTGGTAGTTATTGACTGCACTCAAGACATTCTGATTGAATAAGATGAGGCCAATAACAATTTCTATTTGCTAATATTTCATTCAGTGCAAGTGGAAAGGGAATTATGTCTTTGAATTATTTGTGTATGTATTCTGAATGTATTACACTGTAGCTTGTCTTTGCTACCAATGTATAACACTTCATATCTAAGGAAAATGCATTATGGAAACATAGCTTGTCCTTATATCAAAATGTGTTGAGTTAAAACGTATATTGTAGCTTATCAGTGTTTATTTTTTTCATTTAAAATGTTTACTTGTGACAAACATGACTGTATTTAGAAGGTAAAACTCACTTAAGACTGGGAACTGACAGTACACCAGAGCACATAAGATTTTGTGTTGGTATTGGATCATTTCCACAGAAGGATTACAGTAGTTTTTTAGTTAGTGATGCAAAAGCATCTAATGATTGAAGAGTACACTCAGAGCCTGGATTTAAAGACATGAACTGCAGGCTATCCCCATGTCTGGTGTCTTGAATGTCAAGAAGATTAAGTTATTGCACCAGTTTGCAGTTTGATCATGGCTGGTTGTTTCCATAGCTGCAGTGGACAGTAGATTAGTACACACAGAGGGTGGGGGCAAAACTTTGCTGGGGTATACCTGAAATACATGCACGCTTTCATTTGGGAAACCATGAGTCAGTGTTCAGGGCAGACAGGCTGATGGTGCAGATTTGCTATTATTCATTGAGTTACCTTGAAGGTGCTTAATCTACTACTGGTAAATGTGATCTTGTGAAATGTTAACTCTTGAGTAGGAGACTAGAGACAAGGTACAGCACAATATCACTTTGATCTGCTAGCGAAATGCTCATTCGACACAAAAATGTATCTCACTGTGTGACTCATATGGTGCAACAAGGGCATTAATGAAACTTTAGTAGTTAGAGTGTTTGACTGGCTATGAACAGTGGTCTGTTTCTCCCATGGTGCCCTGCACCACTGATTGGTGGCATACCACCAGTTGTACTATGTTTCATGGTTGCTGTGAGGGATTGCCAACTGGAAAGGGTGTATGTTAGGGAGAATGCTCTGTTTAGGCTGAATTTCCTAACCTAGTGAGTCCCCCAGCAGCTTTGCTGGATTTTTGGGGTTTATTTTTTTCTCCTGCCAAGAGTGAGACTCTTTTACCCTCACTCTTGGACCTGACTTGAGAGTGTTTCTGTGACTTACTATGTGCTTATGGGCTATGGGGTTTTGAATGTGTGTTACACAGCACCCTCCGTGCAGTAACACAGGGGTGTCATAGTGACCCCCAAACATAGACTCCACACCCTGGGGCTGACTACTGTCTCCCTGGGTCTGTAAAGTCACCATTGACTTTACTAGTCTTAACTTAGGAACTGAACCAGTACAAACCATCTTACTGTGGAAGTACTGGTAGGGGCAATTGGATTGCCCCTGGGTCTGTTGTCGAGGGGGTACTGTCCCGTCCCCCCTCGCCGAGTTCTGGCTGGTGGCAGTGGATACCACGGAAATATTCCACCGGAATATTTCCCAATGGGATTTCCCATTGTTTTGAATGCACCACTTTTTGGTGCATTGTTAAAGATACCGCCGGTTTATTTATTTAATATAAATTCACCGGTTGGGATTTGTTGCCAGAACTCGCCGCCAAAATGGCGTCTAGGTTCACTTCAGTAACCCTGAACCCGAGTCGAGCCTTTGTTCCACTTTTGGTGGGCTTCTGCACAGAAGCCCTCCAAAGTGGTGCCATTCTGTCTGGGTACCACAGGGGGTGTGGGAGGGGGTTTAGGCACCCTGGACTGAGTTGCCTTGCCAACTCAAGTCGCACTCTGGTGTGATTGGCCCAAGTGGTGAGCCCCCCCGCTCACCACTTAGCATGTTTGAGTGACACCTAGGCTGTATGAATGGGGGTTTGCTGCATAAAAGCAGGGTTTTTGGGACTGATTCTTCAGAAGTCGCCACAGGACCTAAGAAGCCGAAGAGGGAGAAGCCGAACCGACCTGCCAAGACGACACCACGGGTGGAGCCCGGCAGAACCGTCTCACCACTTTTTCCGACGACAGAGGAGATCTCCCGCCGGAGAGTCTCCTTCCCTTAACTGGTGGGGACAACCAGTTGCTGCCTTCTTTTCGCCGTCCCGAAGCATCTAGTGGCCGCCTTGCCTGTGCCAAGCACCCCGGCAACCGGGATACCACTTTTTACCTCAACCGCGACAGAGGGGTAAAAATCCTTTGTGACCGGAAAACTCCACGGCTGGTCTCATCCCTGGTAGTGCGACGACGTGCAGCTTTCCTCCACGTCGAGATCATTCTTCCTCTGGACGACGCCGCGACTTGCACCCACTACCAGGAACAACTACCACCGCTGGAGGATCCTTTCCACTTTTAAAGGTACTGTGTTCCGCCCGGCTTCCCTTGCCACCGATTGTACGAGGTAGATTTAGCCCTCGGCTCTCGAACCTGGGTAAGCCTGGGACACCCTAACTAAACTTTTCTAATCTCAGAAAACCCTTTTCTACTCACCTGTAAAGACTTGTGACACTGTGTGATCTTGGGCATATTTTCGCTTGGCTCCCTCTAAAGCGGGCCCCGAACCAATTCTCCTTGTCCCACAATTGATTGTCTTTCTAACCTTATGTGAAAAGTGTTTTACTTGATGTTTGCATTACTCCTACCTTTTTTCCTCCCTTTTCAGTAACTTGTTGGAGTGCCATCTAACGTTAAGCGCTCGCCTCTGTTTGGAAATAAGTGGTGTTAACTTAGACTTGTCCAACAAATGACTAGGGATGTACATATAATTAATAGTGACTGTGTTCTGACTTACTTACCTTTTTCTGTGCTAGTGTAATTTATGAGTGTTCCTTTAAAATAAATAAGTATATACTTTTACACCCAGCTCTGGTCAGTGTTTGCTTATACTACTGTGCCTCTGTACCTATCCTGTATCCTCTATATACTGTCTAACTCTTCTTGAGGGAAGTCTGACTGCTCAGCCACAGCTACCACAGTGAATCTGTGTGGTACAGACTGCTACCAAGTGGGTTTACTGCCCACACCTGTAGACTTAAATCTTTTGCAGTGGTCCCAGAGGGAACTGCACAGGTTTCTGCCTAACAGTGTATTAGACAATCCTTTCTTGATTGTCATTCACAATACAATGATGTTCCTAATCCATCTCAGAAAGTTTGATCTAAAGAACAGATCCTTACATTTCACACCATACCAAAATATTTTTGGGATGTGCACCTGAGTCCTGGTTTATCAGAATCCTTAGCTTCAGCCCTTGCTCTCCAGTGGCACATAGCAGTTATAGAGGTCACATATACCTTGTTTGACAGCTGCTGTGACAGCAAAGTTACTCCACTGCAGAGCCTGCATTTCAGTTTGCACTTTGCTTCAAAACCCTGGTAATTACTCTAATGCATCACATGGTGGCGGGATAATATTGAAATACATGCAATATGTTTTGGTATGGCGGCTGATTTGGCACATAATTGCTAAAACCACATCTGATTTGTGGCATACCAGTTTCAACCCTGTGAGTCCACACTGCTATGAGAAGCAATGTGGATTCTAGGCACCTTATTATCTGCATTCCGAAGACTGGCACAAAAGGCAGGAGGCCTGCCTCTGTTGACGCTCTGGGAGGTTGGATAACTCATGCCTGCCAGGCCAATCAGCTCAAATCAATAGTTCTCCTGGGCTTCTGGCTTCAAAAAGGAAATTCAATATCAAAGGCCTGATTCACACAAGAGGGTTGCTTGCACACTAGAGTGAATTTAAAGCTGCAGCTGTGAATGGTGTGACGTTATGGCATGCAAGAGAGCACGGTATGATTCAGGAAGGGTTCCTCAATTTTAATTTTCTGGGTCATTGCTCTTCTGCCTGTCCCCTCAACTTCCTGCAGACCAAGGCACTCTGGGTACAGTATCAGTAGGCTGTTTCACCTGTCTGATACAGGGGATTGGATGATTTAAGAGGGAGTCCCACTCATTTGTGAATTAAAAATGGACTTCAGGAAGAATTCCTTTGGACCCTGTTGGAAGAGAAGTCCTTTCCAGAGCCATCTACCCGATGTCCCTAGACAGGGGAAAGGTCAGCCCACTAGCCATTCTCAGGGCACATTGGGGGTGACTTAGTTGAGATCCAAGGCATACTATTCTGCTAGCAGACCACCATAGGCTGGCGGAGCAAAGACTAAACATGACCACCTTGTTCTATTACCTTCAGCAGTGAGACTCACAACATTCAGTGGGCCAAAACATCAAGGTTTCCTATTTTTCATCACTCAAACCAATTTAAACTGCATTCGAACTGTGTTTGCCATTTTTGAAAACCCAGGACCAAAGATGGTGCCTTTGGCACTCAACTTCAAACTTTGAACCAACGTTGCAACACCATCAAACCAGCTTGACGTGACATTGCCCCAGCAGAGCCATGTCACTTGTTTGACTTGTGCACCAGTGCCCCATGCAGAAGACTTGAAATCGACACATCAAATCAAGCATCCAACCGCCAGGACTTGGCATCACAGCTTGACTCAAACCGCATGATCATCAGATCACTCAGTGACCTGAACCAATGGTAGTCATCCTTTTGAACCAAAGGTCCAGCGTCAAACTGTTCTTGGAGTTCCATCGACCTGCATTGCTTGACACCATCTTCAAAACACAATGAGCACCACTCGAACAGACTCAGCAGTAAGTTGCTACCTGGGATCAATGCGACTTACCTCATCTGAACCATTTCAACCTGCATCTACAGCATCTCGAAGCATGGTTTGATCCTGTCGAACTGCCTAAGCACTTGAATCAGCTTTTGTGCAATGTACACACATCCTTTGTGTGACATTAGTGCAGTTATTGCCTTTTTCTTCCCTGCTAAAGTATCCATGGTGCCTAAACTTATTTGTTTAACATTTGTTGTCTTCTTTACACAATTGGATTTTGTACAGTCTTATTAACAATTAGTTGTATAATTATTATAATTTTTTTTAATGAAAATATATGTACCTTTATAGGACCTTGGTTGGACATTTTTATTTTTTAATTTGGAACAATTCTACTATTGTGGTTTGAGTAGCTACTTTCTCATGTTCACAACACTCATAAGTGTATAGTCTTCCCTTTGGCTCACATTACCACAAAAAGAGAAGTAGGTCTATCACTTGGCTGTACCTGTTTTAACTTTAAGACTGCTATCACAGTTGGTTTGTAGCAGTGTAAGGACTGGGTAGGCTGTTTATGCAATACTCATCATTGTACTCCTAAAGAGCAGACGTAATTTCATCACAGTTACAGGTCCTTTCAATCTCTTTCACTTCATCCTTTTCACTTGTTTCTCAAACTTTATAATGTGGTGTTCCTCAAGGGTCTGCCTTGTCCCCCAGTTTATTCAACATATACATTCAGCCACTGGTTGAGCTCATCCATTTCACACGGCCTCCACTGCTACTCATATGCTGATGACACGCAGATAGTTTTTAGGCTGGACCTGCCTGATTCTGGCCCAGCGTCTCAGCTGCGAGGGTGCACGGAAGCTGTGGGCAGATTAATAACTGGCTGAAGTTGAATGGGGACCAGACTGAATTGATTTTGGGGGTCCCCCTTCTGTCTTCCCTCTCTGGACTTCGTCTTTCTGGCCTCACTCATTGGGTCCGTTCCCCTCTCCAGTGGCATCTGTGACAGATTTAGGTATCAGGCTTTCATCTTCCGTGTCCCTGGAGGCACGAATGGCAGCTGTAAGTCAATCGGGGCATTACATGCTCAGGGTTTTACGCAAGGCTGCATGCTCCTGCAGTAGCTCAGCTTGTGCTTATCATTATCGACTTCTGCAATTCTCTTTACCTAACTCAATCACGTTATTTAATGCACCACCTCCAGCTTCTGAAAAAGCTAGGCTGGTAACCCAGACACCCTTTTGTATGTATATTTCATTTTTTATCACACACTAGGACATAATAGGATTGAGATTGCTCGTGTCGGAAGGCCTGTTCGGAGGCTACTGGAGGTGTGGCTTGACACAACGTTTTGCTACGATCGAGGATCCTTTCCTTGGAACTGAGAGAGTGAGAGAGTGCGCGAGCCGTAAGCTGGGAAGCTGGGAAGCTGTGAACCATGACCCGCAAAGCCGTGAAGCTGCAGCTCTTGCCCTCAGCCTCAAGAGCCCAATACACCTTGGCTATACCCTTGATATAGAAATTGCGCTGCGAGATTGGTGTCGGCATCTGCGTTGGCCTTAAGGGAGCCCCAATCACCATCCATTCCACAAGGATGTGTATGCACCTGAGGATGCTGGAGGACGCCTGAGACCGTGGCTTGGCTGCAGCGCCCCCAGCGCCCAAGCCCTTTGGGACCCTTGCTCCATTGTGCTGCTATAGGTGAGCAAACTGAGCTATTTTGGCGGCAGTGATATTTAATATTAGTGCCCCATTATAAACTGCTGGGGCTGGGGTACCACTGGTGCACCTGCTTACTGACTGCTTCTGGTCCTTCCTAGGTGGTGCTGCAGACGCCTTGATTTGCCTTGAGCACCCAATCACCTGGGCACCCGGACATATGTGCTGCCACTGATGTACTAGTGCATAGCACGTTTATTGATTGCCTTCCCAGACGGTGCTGCTGACACCTTGTGGTGCCTTGAACACCAGACCTCCTGGGTACTTGGATGTATGAGCATTTGTATACCTTGTGCCTGTGTGACGTGAGCTGGAGACTGTCTGGAGAGTTAATTTTGATCCGGCTCACTAACACTGCTATCAAGGTCACACGATAATTAAGGTCTGTACATCTGGTAGATCTCTATTATTCCTAGTGAGTGCCACACACACACAGACATATAGGCGAGGCTTTACCGCTTTTCTTAAAAGGCTTCTGAGCTTCTCTGACTATTTAATAGTCGGAAGCATTGAAATACAACCTCACATATGGTGAATCAGATGAATAGATTGACAAACTGAACACATCTCGAGGCAACTGTGGACCTATTAAAGAGACAATAGGAAAGCCTGGAGTTCTAATTAAATAGCGCAGATCAAATTGTTGTAACAACCGAACACACTTTACTGTTTGACATCTGGACTGTGATCTCAGGTGCAACTAGTACCCGGCTATTGTAACAAAGAAGCTAACAGCCAATCTGCTACATGCTGCAGCGCAAGAAGGCTCAGGAAATAACTTACAACCTGCGCCAGCGAAGCACTAAATGCAGCACACATATTGACGACCGTGTGATGACTAAGGGCAAGCAGAAAATTCAAGGATCTTTAGTTAAAGGAGCAATCACAGACTTTTTCCAGTGAATGAACATCCTGAAAATAACTCTACTACCATGGATGAAGCTGAGGCAGTAGTGATCAATAACACAAATCCTCAGTATCACTCTAGCTACGGCGACATCGACAATAACTCTCTGGTGGAGCTCTGCCTGTCTATGCAGAGATCCATGACACTAGCAATTACAAAACCCCTGCAGATACAATCCAGTGGTTCCACCATTGCAGACCCTCAATCTCAGAGGGATGAATCAGTGAGACTGTCAGCTTCGCCGAATCTGAATATACAGATGGATCCCTGCTCAGAAGGAAGAGACATCGAAGTGATTAATGCTACCTCTGCCCGTCCTTCTGACTTGGCTGAACTACAATTGTCCATGGCCTCGCTACAGTTTGCCCTTAAGATCCTGCTTAAAATGTGTGGCCGTATACTTGAAACTACAATTAGTCTGATACCACAAGACAATTCACTGCCAGAGATATATATCCCTAAAGCCAACGATAAGCCCGATGTTGTACCTAAAGGAAAGGACACATCAGAAGAATTTTTCTCCCGCAAGCAGCGGAGGCTAGCCAAAAGAGCAGCAATGAGCAAGAGACCATGTATAATGGCCTCACCTCTACCTGATACTGCACCTTTGGGTAAGCGCACCAGAAAGGCAAAGAAAAAAGCAGCAGTAGCGAAAAAATGTAACGATAAGCAGGCGGGCTATTTAACTAGCTGGCTCCTATCAGATAATGAATCTGAGAGTGATAGAGACGATGGAGATCTGCCTGATTGGGAACTATACATCTTGTTGAGGATCAAGATAAGAACTCTTCTACACCAAATAAAAAATCTAAATACCCAGCCGACGTGGAATTGGTTAATATCAAACCAGATGAGTTGGTTAAAGATAAGGCGGCTATGAAGTCTGGTAACCTGGTGTGCCTCATCAAAAATCTTTACCAACAAAGCGAACAAAGTTGGTTAACAAGGACCGAGCTAATTTTAAGACTCCATTCAGTATCTCAGCTATGGGTACTACGATCAGAAGACTTTGAGTTTATCAAACCCCTGTAAGTAATTAACACAAACATATCGGCAATTCACTATAAATTCCTCTCTTCTGCCCAAATGATGCAAAGTTTCAAGGAGAGCCTTTGAGTGGTGGACATCGAAATAGACGCTGATCCTGATTTGGAAGATCCGAAATGGCCCAATAAGATCATGGTGGAAACGCAAGAAACAGTTTGCTCCTCTCCCATACCTAAGGGCAAACATATCGAGATTACTGACATTCAGAAAGTCCTAACCTGGCTTGCAGCTTCTTTACCTAAGGTTGTGAACTCGCAGTGAGAATCTGCAATTGTGTCGTGGAACTGCAGAGGGTTCAGGCATTTGTTTTCCCCTTCGGACTCGCTCCACTCTCTTACCAACCACCTTTACATATGTCTACAGGAAACCTGGCTGACCTCATTCATCACCCTCAATGGCTATACAATTTATCAGGACTTGGCCAGAAGGGGAGGAGAGGAAGACCCTATAGCGGTCTGATTATAGGAATTAGGCATATGGTAAAATCACGTCAGATTCTCAAAGATAAAATAATTGCGGTTGAACAAGAGGGTTTATATGGAGCTTCCATTGAAAGAATTATTTTAATTAGCCTGTACAGCCCACCAGGAGGTAATACAACTGAGACCATTCAGGAAGCCATTCATGAGCGCTCACATCATGGTCATTGACACCTGGAAATAAAATGGTAGCTATTACCGGGGATTTTAACTGCCATATCAAAGGGTTTGTGTGCATTTCTATCAATCCCTCACTTAATCCTAAAAGTACTATGATACATGATGTTGAATATCTTGAGGGGCTGTGCTTCCTGAATTTCTTCAGCAAATCGGAGTTGGAGTTGATCAATGGTAGAACTCTCAGTGATAACCCAGGAAATTATATATGACACAATGGTAGATCTAAAAGCACTTTAGACTACGTATTTGTAAGCCCTGAGATGGCTTTGAACGTAACAGACATGAAGATCAACTTGAGTGGGTGGAGTGACCATTGTTCACTCACCTTGACATTTAAGATTGACTGCCCAGAACCAACAGCTAAGTCTCTGGGTAACATGGCAGTCAACCACCCTGGTACATGCATTCGCTGTTCAGAAAAAAAATATCAACAAAGCAGCCCTTATGGCTCAATCCCTGCACATAACTGATCTTGATCAGTTCCAAACAATGTCAGTGAATGACATCGAAGACTGGATCGCATCTTTTTCCTCAACACATGCCACATCCACTATCTGGATGATAGCTAAAGATGACAAGCCATATGAAACTTATGATAAAACCATCAGGCATGCAAAAAGGGTACTTAGAGCTACAATTCACAGGGCGAAAAAAAACAGTTGATCACTTATTTCTTATCATTCCACCTGCAGAAGAAATGACACCTTTGGTATCTCCTTTTAGCATTACAATCGACCATTTAATTCTTAAAATCAAAACTCTCAAGTCATCATGTGCACCTGGACCGAATGGTTTAGCAAATATAGTAATGAAAAGCAAACCTGTTGAAAATCTTGTTTGAAAAAATATTGGCTGAGGGAAGGATTCCTAAGTCTTGGCAAATAGCCTTTCTCGTTCCAATCTTCAAGAAAGGCAACAAGCTGGACCCCAGCAATTTCAGATTTTTATCTATGCTTAATTGCACGGGTAAAATGTTTGCGTCATTACGCCTTGAGAAACTGGAGGAACAGGCCGTTAATGCTGAGATATTCAATTGCATTCAGAGCGGCTTCAGGAAAGGATATTCTATGATACAAAATATCATCATCTTAGATATCTTACATACGAAGGCCATAAAGACTAGTAATCCCTCCTTGAATGCCCTTTTTGTTGACTTCCGGGCAGCCTTCGATTCAGTGTGTAGAGAAAAACTATGGGCTAAATTTGAACTTCTGGGATGCCCTTATGTACATATGACCTAAAACTATTTCACCAAGGCAATTCTGTGGCGCTTAGATTAGATAGTCAGGGGAATATGACAGCTGCAATCTCACAGAACAGTGGAGTTAAGCAGGGCTGCATGACAACTCCCTTTCTACACAATCTATTTACTTATGACCCCCCAGTCATTATATCTGCTGAACATAATTGTCCTCCAGCTGTTGGTATGGCCCACTGTCCGTTGTTGGCCTATGCCAACAATCTCATAATCATGGACCACACTTTTAGTGGGCTACAAAGATCAGCTAAGATATTATGGGATTATGCAGAGAGTAAATATCTGATAATCAACCGGGGAAAAACCCAGCTAATGGTAATCTCTGGTAGAAAGATTGCCCGTCTCTGACTTATAGTGCATGAAACCAAAATCAAATATACACAACAATATAGGTATTTAGGTGTTAAAGTAGACATAAAGAGTGAGTATAACTCATGCATTCAATCACGCAAAATTAGGGCCACTCAAATAACATCTTTGATAAGTCAATTTGCAACCAAAAATTGCGGCTTTAGTCTATGCGTAGTCCGTCAACTATATACACAGGTTCTGGCTCCTATGGTTGTGTATGGGCTAGAGGCACTGTTATTTATTGATTTGAACTGGTTACAAGTGGTTGAGGGTACATTTTGGCAGAGAATACTAGGCCTTCCACAATCTGATGGCGATAATTAGATTTGAGGTGGGTCTATCTTCTCTAAAATCTATAGTAATGAAAAAGAGAACAGAAATGTATTTAAGGATGGGCAGCAAGCCGGAGAATCTTCTTATGAGAGCTATTTATTGTGAAATCTCCAAAGAAACAACTAATTACCATCTCAAAAATAAAACTGAACATTTCCTGAAGGAGATGTTCTAGATTACCAGCAGTAATCATTCTGCAAAAATAGCCCTATCAAAAAAGGTTGATCTTTGGGACTGGCTCGAAAACTAGGAACACCTTGGTAAACTTCGGAAATACCAGTACATACATGATATGTTATATACATTCAAACAAATGCAGAGCTACTTGAATCTCTGTCCCTCAAGCAAGCTCAGACGATTCATTCTTTTATTGAGGATGGATAATCTACTGTTCTTGACAAATAGGAGTGTATATAGACATCAGTCCTCCTCGGAAAGATGCTGTTGTATATGTAAAAATGGATTGATCAAAAAAACTGTAAAACACATGCTCACAGAATCTGTAAACATGGTAGATATGTACCAATTATGCTATAGCAATTATGTACATGACTTGGAATCCATCAGAGAACCCATGTTTTGGCCATGTTGTATTAATTCCCAAAGCTTCGAGGTATTAATTGCTTTATTTAATGTTTGGCTAAAATAAGATCACTCGATAATTTTGAGTTCATGTAAATCAATGTAGAAAGTGCCATTAACTACTGGGCAAAGACCAGCCAATGACCGATATATGGACTGGACTTAAAACAATTGTGGTTGAAGCATGAATGGACGTGAGATGTGCCTAGCTTGTAGGCTTACTGTATAGTGACAAATTCTAAACATAATACTTAGATAAGAGGAAAGATGTTATCATCCCTGTCTTTACGTTGTAGATATCTATTTCTGTTTCTATAATATGACTGTATTTGGTGACTGTTTAAACTGGAAGCATTAAGAATTAGATCTTTTTTTAACTGCACACTTAATGTTTTTTTTATATTATGCGTTATATTTTTCTACTCGTTTTATTACTTTTTATTTGTTTTTGCTGCGTATCTAAATTAATTTGTAATCATGTGTAAAGTTTTGTTTATAAGCTGTATCACATTTTTAGAAAATATATATTTTGCCTGCCCTGAAACTATTGCACTGGCTTCCAGTTGTTCAGAGAATCCTCTTTAAGGCCATGTGCATTGTTCATCAGGCCTACTATGGCACGGGCCTGAATATGTACAGGTTATATTCCACCGCTATGTGACTTGTCTCCCTCTGCGTTCTGAAGAATCTCTCACTATCCAAGTACCTCAGATCTGGTTTACTCGTGTGGGGGTTGTGCTTTCTCTGTGGTAGCAGCAACGCTGTGGAATTCACTGCCATGGGCGCTGCATGCCACTAAGGCTCATTTATCCTTTTGCTGTCTTTTATAGACTTTACTGTTTTAATCTGATTGCTTGTCTCCTACAACCCAGTCTGTGTTCCAGCACCATGATGCCTTTTGGCGTACGGTGCACTCTATGAATATGAATAAGATAATATAAGGGTAAGGATCATCACAGTTACAGTGGCCTAACACAAAACATAAGGGCCCCCCTGTGAGCCATGCTGAGCCCCCCCCCCTCTAACTCAGCAACAAAGCACAGGTTGCGCCACAGTCTGGACCAGCCTAGATTACCACGCTTGCGCAATACACACAAATGTTCTGCTGCAGGAGTATGCACACACTGCACTAGGAGAAATATCTAAATATGTGTTTTAATGCATTATACATCACACTTTCTGAAAAAAATTGGCTAAAAGACCAGAGTGATTTTTTAGGGTAACACTAACCTAAAAATCCAATACATGCAAGTCTCCATCAGTGCACAGGAACATTATTGCTTTCATTAATATAATGCTTTTCTCTTAAAAATGCCACAATTAAAACATGTCCAACTGGCTACACAATATACACCAGTCTAGTCACATAATAACACATTGCAGTAAAGCATGCCAGGCCACATTTAGACATACCTAAACCGGTTGCACCAAAATGCCAGTCGAAGCATTAACACTTATCATGGTTATTTTATAACATGCTCAGAGAAATGTACAATGCTGCAGTACGAAAGGATAGACTGGCAGCACGCAAATGCCAATCTAACCAGGTAATTACACTTAGCAGAACTTCTTTATCAGAAAAGCCCAATTAAAAGAGGTCAAGCCAAACTAAGACATTACTAGACTGGCTGCACAAAAATGCCTCTTTAGCCACTAACACCACATAGCAAGCCTGCTTAGCCTGGACATGGATGACCATTACAATGTATTGCACAATCCCCATCTCACCTTACCACCCATTGCTCCCCACAGATCCCCTCTCCCCCCCCTGACCCAACCCCCAAAATCAGCTTCACGGCCCAGAATTACATCACACGTCCCTTTTCCTTGTCCCCATGCTTACGAATGAGGCTCCTTACTTCATAGGGAAGTACTGGGATGCAGGAGTAATGAATATTACAAGTACCTAAGCCAGTCATTGCCTCCATATCCCTCTACCTCATTCCAGTTCTTATGTATGGGTCAAAGTGCCTCATACACAAGTACTAGGACAAGGAAGAATAGGTCTATGATTAATGAAGATTACCAATAAGTAACCAAGGGATTGAACACAAGTAGTGGAAAAACACCATTGAGCTGGCTGGGCTTCACCATACCCCCCTTGACATTTTGGGCTAGTTGACTCGACAGGACACAGATGTTAAATGGCACCTGGGTTTCGCTATTAACAAAGGCCCAGCAATTACTAATGTAAAGCATTTCACTGTTAGTACCTGCATTGAAATTGATTATTCTTTAGGCAATTGCAATTGTGATGTGGGTTTAGTACTTGCATGCCAGGGAAGTGTTTGGAAGTGAAGAGTGGGGACAGGAGACTACTTATTCTCTCAGCAGTCCATAAGTGGGTGCTTTCAGACTTAAATGAGAGAGTGAATTGCTTTTGACATTGAAGATGCACTGTAATAGTCAAACTAGAATGCATAAAGAAGTTAGATGCCCAACACAAATAGGTTTGCCACTCCCCCACTGCCCTTGAAGATAGCACCTCTCTCAACATTTGAAGGGTTAGCCCCCATCCAAAATGTAGGTTTTGTTGGGACGCTGGACGCAAGCACACAAACCATCCAACCTACACATATACGGACACACAGCCACCCATACATCTTAGTGTGTACCCTTTCACCATACAGGCACACCCAGGCAGCCACTCAAACATTTAAGTGTGCACCCTTTCCTTTCACCATACAGGCATACCCAGGCAGTCACCCATATATGTAAGTGTGCACCCTTTCACCATACACTCACACAGGAAGCCAACTATACATTTAAGTGTGCACCCTTTCACCATACAGGAACACCCAGGCAGCCAGCCATACATGTAAGTATGCACCCTTTCACCATATACTCACACAGGCAGCCACCTACACATTTCACTGTGCACCCTTTCACCATACACTTACACATGTCGAGGGGCTGAGGGGAGCCCTATGGTTTACTTTTGAAGTCATAACGCTCCCCCACCCCATGACATGGATGCCTCCAGCCTAAAGGTTTCCATGTGATGGGGTTGGGGGAGCCCTCAGACTTCATAAAGAAAGAGTTTATTTGTGTAGTCCTTCTGCCTTCATAAAGACTTTTGTTTTCTCGTATACTGTAACATAAATAGCTTTTTTTTATAAAGGCAGAGTGACTAAAGGACAGTCGATCGCGGAACCCCTTGCAGCGTGGGGGTTACGGAGGCCCCCGCTACGCCAGTGCACAGTTACAAGGTAAAACAAAAGCATTACCGTTCGTCACTAGACCAGCAAAAATGTTTCTTAATTTTAAACTAGAGCTGTGATTTTGCTCATTTATTATGAAGAACCCAACTCCAGACTCAGAGGGGTAGGTCAGTAACATTTACCAAATGTTTGCTCTTTACGGCAAATTCTTGACAACATATTGTATTGAAATTCTTTGGCCAGCTCCAAAGTTTTCAACATTGAAAACTATTGCCAGGCATCAAAATATACTTATTTTTTTTCAGAGAACTTTCATATTCTGGTTTTGAGTAAACAGATGCTTTGTCCTCATGTGAATCACGTGCAATGCAGTGTTTTTGGAAGAAGAACATATTTTCAAAAATGTGTATTTTTGTAATGATCGATGCTTGGAAATGATATGTGCTTAGAAATGAGAATCTACAGCAGATTTCCCACAGAACGTGCCTACAGTAGAAATGTAGCACGATAACCTTGGAGCGAGTTATGTTTCCCAAGGCCTACACGTTTGTGACTCAGCCGCGTTTTCATCTAGTGATCCGCGATAATGTAGACAGTGTTTAAAACCTCTTTAACAAGAGGACTCCCGGGGACTTTTCTAATTAAGCCTGACTCACCTCTGCTCTGTATTGATTAAATTAGTTTCATGATTCTTGAATTCCTGTTCATTAAGTAAGGACCTCATTAATCAAGGTCCGCAAAGGGTTGCAAATCCTGCAGGAGATGAAAATGCAACCTTAGCAATCACATGACCTAATTCCTGGACTGTATTTTTAAACTGGTTCCTGAAAAATATGACCTTGAGACAAAAGTGTACTTACTAAAAATGTCTATAATGTTGATAATTAGTAAAACAACCTAGCTAATTGAAGGGCATTCGTGCATTAATTGATTCACTATTCCTTTATCAAATTAAACATATTTGTTATACTTGTTTTGGCATTGACGCATTTGACTAAATAATGTACTAGTGTATGTATTTGTATACAGCACAGGGAACTGTAATTTTCATATATATTTGGCTACAATCATAACTTTTAATCAAGTCATAATAGTGAACAGAAATCATCTGGGCCCGAGCTCCTGATCAGACAACACGCACGCATGGATCGACACGTGTTTTCTCCCTCTGTCCCCACATGCCATTCACACCGTCATCAGGCAACATCAAAGTCAACTTCTCCAGTGGTGGGGTGAGGACAGGTGCTCCTTGGTACAGTAAGTTGTGCATTTGTAAAAGTTGTATTCTTGAGCCGCAGCGTGTGTGTGCCCACTACCCCTTCCCTTTGTTCCAGTTGCTTCCTTGTTCGTTGGCCCTCTCCATCCCTCCCTCCCACTGTTCTCCCATTGGTTGGCTGGCCCTTTAAATCAGCCACCCAATCAAAACCCCTGTCGTGGCAGCCCCACAGCCAATGACCAGAGGCTAAAAACTGCTCCAGTGGTGACTGCCGGTGACTGCCATGGTAGCACATAGCCTGCAGACTTCGACCTGTTGCAACTGATAGCTAAGTCAAATCTGGGTGTGTTGTATTGTGTTGTGCTCAAAAACATAGCATTTTCCGCCCTTCTGGTAAAGTAAAATCTGGGTGTGTTGTAATGTGCTGTGGTCAAAAACATACAGGGTAATTCATAGAATTTCGCACAAAAGTGGCGCACGCGGCTGGCGCACAGTGTGCGCGTGCGAATGTCTGCGCCAGCCGTGTGCGCTAAAATCGATATCCGCGCACAGCGTATTCATGGATTTTAGCCTCCAAAACCAGCCGTGGCGCAGAGTGGCGCAGCGACCCTGCAGCAGCGCCAGTTACGCCCCCAAGAACGCCCTCGCGCAAGGAAAAGCCATAAAAATTCCCAATTCAGCTTAAAGGGCTGCCCTAACCCTGGACCAGTATACAGGGCTGCCAAAAAGCAAATGCCGAGCGGGGAGCGTGTATTACTGGGGTGCGCGGGAAGTTCCACACGCAATTTCAGCAGGGTACATGTATTTCTGGGGTGCGTGGAAGTTTAACACTCGATTTCAGCAGGGTACGTGTATTACTGGGGTGCGCGGGAAGTTCCACATGCGATTTCAGCAGGGTACGTGTATTACTGGGGTGCGGGTGAAGTTTCACACGCGATAGGCCCTGTGCGAGTGGGGTACGTGTATTACGGGGGAGCAGGGGAGTCCTACACGTGAATTGCCAGTGTGGGTCCTCCCAGGTGTTCCCTCTACACCCTCCACGGCCCCTGCAGGCAGCCCACACCACAGGGGAGTACCCTGCACCCCTGGTCATGTCCCGCAGGCAGCCCATCCACCATGGGCATGCCCCCCCAGCCAAGCCACATGTCACCTTGCACTAGTGATCACCAACGCATTACCCCCTTGCACCCCCACCCCCCAGCAGTGCAGGGCACCTGCCAGCAGGCCCCCACTCATGTCCCACTCATGTCCCCTTGCACCACCGCACCAAGCAGTGCAGGGCACCTGCCAGCAGGCCCTCACTCATGTCCCCCAGCACCCCCACCCCCCAGCAGTCAGGGGCACCTGACAGCAGGCCCCCACTCATGTCCCACTCATGTCCCCTTGCACCCCCACCCCCAAGCAGTGCAGGGCACCTGCCAGCAGGCCCCCACTCATGTCCCCCAGCACCCCCACCCCCCAGCAGTGCAGGTTACCTGCCAGCATGCCCCCACTCATGTCCCCTTGCACCCCCACCACCCAAGCAGTGCAGGGCACCTGCCAGCAGGCCCCCACTCATGTCCCACTCATGTCCCATTGCACCCCCACCCCCCAGCAGTGCAGGGCACCTGCCAGCAGGCCCCCACTCATGTCCCACTCATGTCCCCTTGCACCCCCACCTCCCAGCAGTGCAGGGCACCTGCCAGCAGGCCCCCACTCATGTCCCTTTGCACACCCACCCCCCAATCAGTGCAGGGCACCTGCCAGCAGGCCCCCACTCATGTCCCCTTGCACCCCCACCCCCCAAGCAGTGCAGGGCACCTGCCAGCAGGCCCCCACTCATGTCCCCTTGCACCCCCACCCCCCAAGCAGTGCAGGGCACCTGCCAGCAGGCCCCCACTCATGTCCCCCAGCACCCCCACACCCCAGCAGTGCAGGGCACCTGCCAGCAGGCCCCCACTCATGTCCCCTTGCACTCCCACCCCCCAGCAGTGCAGGGCACCTGCCAGCAGGCCCCCACACATGTCCCTTGCACCCTGTATGGGAGGATAGGTCCAAGAGAACCCCCTCCCCTGCAGCCCCCCCCTTGTGGAGTCCATGGCTCGTCAGGGACCCCCCTGCCACCAGGGCCCAGGTGGCGGGTAGACCACTGGCTGACACATTGACCAAACGTGCTGTATTAAACTAGGCCCTGGAAACCATTTTGTGAAACCAGAATGACATGGGCCCCTGTGCGCTGCAGCACGGCCCCCACCCTTGGAGAGTTCTCACTTGTCCCTGTGGCCGCAGCTCCCTGGCAGATCCGCTGAGAGCCCGTTCCCACGAACCGACGGACATGAGCTAGTGTTAGAAGCAAACACTGTAACATTCACCTTCCGCAGTGTATCACTGTCCACTGTATGACCCGGCCAGCAGGGCCAGGGTGGAAAAGAACTGTAACATGGTCCCCCGACAAAAGTAGAGACCCTAAATACCAATATGCAAACTGCCTGTGATGAAACTCTTTTCTCCATGACCTTTTGATAAAATATGTAAACTCCATGAAGATGGCAGAGTGTGTGTTCATGTGGCATCCTGGTTGAAATACCAATATCCCCTTAGCTATGTGCAAATGGTAGAAGGGTCCCGGGTTCTATGTTATATGTTTCTCCGAGAAGAATGTACTCCACGGCCATATGCCATAACTGAACTAATGCTGCTAGAGTGCAACGGAAATCAAGTGCAACTACATTGGGAGCTCATGTAAATTGTGTAAGAAAGCGCATAGAATGTATTCGAATGTTCAAGCTCACCATGTGTCAATGCCATCTGTCTTATTGGCCAGTTGTTCCTGCGCACTCCACCAACCTTAATACTACCTCGCTTATCGTGTATGCATAGAGTGTAACAAAATGTCGTGGTTGTTAAATACTTAACATAGAGTTATCAATAGCAAAATTGGTATAGGTAACGCATTTGAAATGGCCATGTAAAGGTACTAACAATGTAGAAATGTAAGCTTTTTAAAAAAAGACTCAATGAGTATTGTACATTATATGAATGTTTATGCCTCTTTATATAATCTGGAACACACGAGGAGAATACCATTGTGGGCATATCCAAGGCCATTTCCCCTCCCTCCCCATTGAAGCCTGCCAGACGAAAGGCAAAGGCCCGGGCTGCTCTGCCTCACCTCCCCCAATTCGGCTGGAGTCTTTTCAAGCATTCACGTCCCCCCCCACACAGCTCACATGGCCACGGCCTGCCACCTGAATTATTTACAACCCAGCAGTAAACCCTGGCCATAAACGCAGGCCAGAGGTGCCCTGTCCTAGACTCCACGACCCACCAGTTTACCCCAGGTTAATGGCCCCTGTAAAATTAGGACACCCAATATTATAGCAACACTGTAGGAACACATTCATAATGACTTCAAACGAGACATGAAAACTTGGACAGCTCACACCTTGCCCTGAGACCTAACCTCGTGACCTATGATACCCGGCCAACAGGATGATGGTAACCATATATTGATGTATCACCAAAGGACCCCACTCTAGGTGCATTGCTCCTGTGTTGCATTAACCTGTAGAATAACCTATTGTAGGATTTACAGGGAAAGATAATATTGCGGTATTGAATGAATGGGGTGTGCGTGGCCCTTAGGGCAGAAAGCCAAGGAAGACGTTCATCACTGACACTGGCCACGCCTGGCACCGCAGCACCGCCCGGATGAGCCCAGCTGACCTGCCCGCCCCACGTTGGCACCCCGTGACGTCCACCAACAACGGCGTAACACATCACAGCTGCACCTATAGGTAGTCATCGCCACCCAATCCCCACAAACATGTGCCCCCTATAGTGTGTAGGCTCTTATGAGGCGTTTTGTAAATATATACGCCTGTCTTTGCTACTGTCAGACAGAGCGCTCTCGGAGTTTGCAGAGTCCTTTGCATGCCCTATTTTGACTTATATAAACTCCCATTAAGCTCACCCGCACTTTGTCTTAGCCTTATTCCCATCTTGGGAGAGTCCATTACTGCCTCTCATTGTGGGGAGGGTCGTGCTATCTGGGGACGCTCGCCTTCAGTGGTGACCCCGACGTGATTATTTTTTTTAATATATCCCTACCGTCCCCTTTGGCACGAAAAGGGATACGCACGGTGCGCCGGCTCCGGTAAGCTGCCCGTCAACGGCAACCGGTACGCTTAGAAGTGCGCACTCAACAGAGAGAGGGTACGGGATCCCGGTTGAAAAATCCCCTTTGAGTACCGATCGCCGGAGCAGGGGCTGACCGTTGAGCGTGCGGCAGCGCTGCCTGGACGGACCCAGTTCGGAGACTCTCGGTTCAAGACGGGCACATGAGTATTAAGTGCGAGCGACCATAAAGGGAGCAGGGGAGGAAAACGGGACAGGGAACGAGGTCATATAAAAAGGGACACTTTGGGAATACTAACCACTCTAGACTTTCTTTACTTTTTCTTTGCATATGGCCATTAGGATCAAGAGGTGAAAAGAGATAAAGAGACGGGAACCTAGCTCCGCAAGGGGGTAGAAGGCGGCGCTGCATAGTGCTATCTTGACTAGTACTGGGAATATATGAAGAAGTGAAAAATAAGATAAAGGTGTCTGGTAAAAAAGGCAGACACGGTGAATACATTAGTAACTGCTATTCTTTCTATTCTTCTCTCTGGGTTTATGGGGAAAAACAGGGTTAGTACTGAAAAAAAAGAAGGAAAAAAAAAAGAGAAGATAACCTAAGTAAAAAGACGTGTTTATATCAAACTAAGAAAGAAGAAGACAACTAGGGAGGGAGGAAAAGGATTACGAGTTGAACTGTGAATAGAGTGTTGCTTGTTGGTGTATATGCATCGTGTGTGTCAGAAACATAGTTTGTTGAGACGAATATAGAATAATGGTAAAATGTGCATAATTATGGTGTGGTCATGCTAAGTGTGACCAGAAGAAATTTTACGGGGATGAGCTAAACTGACTTTTTTTTTTTTTTGAATAAATGTGCTGGAGATATTGGTAGTGCACAAAAGGTGGTTTGCTCTTGTATGTGCCCCCTAAACTATACAGAGTATAAGCTGTGCACACCCACTCCCATATTGCCCAGGTGGTGAAAACACACAGGCCCCTACACGCAGATATATATATATATATATATATATATGTATATATATATATATATATATATATATATATATATATTACATGGCCACGGTAGTGGCCATGTAGTTATGGTTAAGTTGCTGTTTCCATAGGAAAACCACTTTTTGGGTGGCTTATAACTTCGCTCTCCCTGGACGGATCAACACCAAACTTTGCAAAATAAGTATTTGGGTCACTCTGAATTTCTTAGCAAAGTTTGGTGAGGATTCGTCCAGGGGGGGCAAAGTTATAGGTGGGGTCCCAAAACTTTTTTTTTCCCCATAGACTGAATGGGAAAAAAATGTTGCTTGCGCCTACAGCCCAAACCACTAGACGGAGTTCCACCAAATTTGGACCAGGAGCAGCGGCTTGGTTCCGAAAGGGTGCTTTTGCAAATTTGCTGAAAATCCGTCCAGTATTTTTTTTTAAAATGACCAAAAAGTAGGTAAAAAAAATTAGTGATATCTGTGTTCGGTTCGCGGACACACTTCCCTGTTCGCTCCGCGGACAGTGTCCTGATTGGCCAATCGTCTTGCGTGATGTTCGCGGACATGCAACGTGTTCGCTGATTGGACGGCGTGGAGCGTGAAGCGCGTCAGATTTTTCGGTAGCGCCCGCCATCTTGGATTCGTGGACGTCCGCGGACAGCGCAGTGACACTTTGTTCAAAATGTGTATTTTGTGGAGTGTGTTGGTGTGTAGGAGTGTTTGGGAAGGGTGGGAGTGTATGAGATAGGATGGAAGTTGTGTTTTTTATGTGTTAGACGTTCTTTTTGTGTTGGATTTGTTTGCGGACATCACAGGTGTTCTGAAATGTTCTAAATAAACTGACTGGGGGGTGTTCTAAGGACTCAATATGTGTCCGTTTTGTTCGCAAGCAAAGTGAAACTGTTCTAAGAACACTTGCGGTGTCCGGGGAGTGTGCGTAGGGGGTGTCCTGAGGACGCTGTCCGTATTGTTCTCTGTCAAGTTGAATGTGTTCTAAGAACACCCGCGGTGTCCTGAAATGTTCGCAAATAAACAAAATGGGGGTGTTCTGAAGACATTTTTGAGAACACTCCCGGTTTCCTGAAATGTCCGTAAGGGGTGTCCTGAGGACGCTGTCCGTATTGTTCTCTGTCAAGTTGAATGTGTTCTAAGAACACCCGCAGTGTCCTGAAATGTTCGCAAATAAACAAAATGGGGGTGTTCTGAAGACACTTCTAAGAACACTAGCGGTGTCCGGGGAGTGTTCGTAGGGGGTGTCCTGAGGACGCTGTTCGTATTGTTCTCTGTCAAGTTGAATGTGTCCTAAGAACACTCGCGGTGTCCTGAAATGTTCGCAAATAAACAAAATGGGGGGATCTAAAGACGCTTCTAAGAACACTCGCGGTGTCCGGGGAGTGTTCGTAGGGGGTGTCCTGAGGACGCTGTCCGTATTGTTCTCTGTCAAGTTGAATGTGTCCTAAGAACACTCGCGGTGTCCTGAAATGTTCGCAAATAAACAAGATGGGGGTGTTCTGAAGACGCTTATAAGAATACTCCCGGTGTCCTGGAATGTTCGTAGGGGGTGTCCTGAGGACGCTGTCCGTATTGTTCTCTGTCAAGTTGAATGTGTTCTAAGAACACCCGCGGTGTCCTGAAATGTTCGCAAATAAACAAAATGGGAGTGTTCTGAAGACGCTTCTAAGAACACTCGCGGTGTCCGGGGAGTGTTCGTAGGGGGTGTCCTGAGGACGCTGTCCGTATTGTTCTCTGTCAAGTTGAATGTGTGCTAAGAACACTCGCAGTGTCCTGAAATGTTCGCAAATAAACAAGATGGTGGTGTTCTGAAGACGCTTCTAAGCACACTTGCGGTGTCCGGGGAGTGTTCGTAGGGGGTGTCCTGAGGACGCTGTCCGTATTGTTCTCTTTCAAGTTGAATGTGTCCTAAGAACACTCGCGGTGTCCTGAAATGTTCGCAAATAAACAAGATGGTGGTGTTCTGAAGAAGCTTTTAAGAACACTCCCGGTGTCCTGGAATGTTCGTAGGGGGTGTCCTGAGGACGCTGTCCGTATTGTTCTCTGTCAAGTTGAATGTGTCCTAAGAACACTCACGGTGTCCTGAAATGTTCGCAAATAAACAAGATGGTGGTGTTCTGAAGACGCTTCTAAGAACAATCGCGGTGTCCGGGGAGTGTTCGTAGGGGGTGTCCTGAGGACGCTGTCCGTATAGTTCTCTCTCAAGTTGAATGTGTTCTAAGAACACCCGCGGTGTCCTGAAATGTTCACAAATAAACAAAATGGGGGTGTTCGGAAGACATTTTTGAGAACACTCCCGGTGTCCTGGAATGTTCGTAGGGGGTGTCCTTAGGACGCTGTCCGTATTGTTCTTTGTTAAGTTGAAAGTGTTCTAAGAACTATCGCGTTGTTCTGAAATGTTCGTAGGGGGTGTCCTGAAAACGGTGTCCGTATTGTTCGCTGGCAAGTTCAAAGTGTTCTAAGAACACTCACATTGTTCACGGACATTAAAAGTTTCCCATAGATCATAGTTGAAATGTTTGACTCTATGGATGTGATATGCTGCGGTGTTTGTTGCCAGGGCATAGAGTCTTGGGTGCATGGCCATTTGGCCATGCACCCAAGACTCTATGCCCTGGCAACAACCACCGCAGCATATCACAGTCATATTTGCTTATAACTTTGGGTGAAAAACAAATGTATAAGGAACAAAGGTATTAGATACTATGGATGTGATATGCTGCTATGGTTGTCCTTATTATTGTATACCTACTGTTTGGTCTAGTAATGGGAGTCCATGTTTTTCTTCTTCCTTTCTGTGATAAAAGAAAATAGCATGTTAGTATTAGTATTTTGTAATGACTTATTACATTGTATAAGCAATATACTTTTATTTTTTTTCGACCCTCATATTTAGTAGAGTACAAATCAGAGTACTGTGCAATTTGCTCAGTTTCTGTATTTGTTGCTAAAATCATTGGGTCTGTGGGAGAAAAAAAATCCATGTTGGATTAAAAAAAAACCTTTTTCTGTTATGCTACAGTTTATTTGTTTTTTTGTTTTCAGTGTTCACTTGTTGTTTCTGGCTAATGCTTTATACTTTGCTTTGTTGTATTTTTTTTGGAGCAGTAACAGATTCTTCATTTGTTTTGATATTATAAAATTTTGGAGCAGTTAGATACCAATTGGCGTATTCTAACTGTCTATTTTTTTAATATATTTTAGTGGTTTTGATTTATCTATTTGGATATTGTTATATTTTGGGACAGTTAGATACCAATTGGCGTATTCTAACTGTGTATTTTTTGTCCTAATTTAGTGGTATTCATTTATCTGATTAGTTGTTGTAGAATCTTTGAGCTGTTAGATATTTTACTTAAAGGTTTAAATACAGTTTATTTATCAAATTTTGGTTTTAAGAACATCAAATAAGTGTTTGTAAGATTTGCTGGTAATCTCTGCTTTAGAGTAATGGTACTATCATTACATTCAAACCATCCACATTTCTTTTTTATATATGCCGTGAAGTGCCCTGAATTGGTTGTGGCTCCTGCGTGATAGATTATACCTATTGTTGTGAAGGTTTTCTTACCAAGTGATATTTGACTATGTGTGAATCCAGTCAGCTTGCAGTTGTTTTTGGTACCATCTGCATTGTAACGTAGAAGCATTAGTATTACGTATTTACTATGTGTTTGTATTACTAACGTGGAGCGATTATCTGAATTGCAGGTAGAGCATAATCTACCAAGGTTTGCATTTTGTACAAGTTGCTGAAATGGAATGGATTCACAATTTGGTATTGATATATATATGAAGCGTTCATTGGGAATTTCTTCTTGTGTCACATTGTTGCACAGAGTGCATGTATGTTTCCACATGTATGACATCTGGAAGATTTCATTTATAGGTATGTTTTTGTTTTCCAGTACTAATAGTAAGTACATTAGAAATTCTTGTGGATCTTCCTGTGAGTTTATAGTGAATTTCACCATTCCAGCACAGTAGTCCAATTGTCGTCTTATTCCAAAAACACTATATGTGTTGTCAGGATTGTTTGCTGCATTTCTGTGAAGTACTAACATTTGCAAACACAAAGGGTCTGTACTGTGTAAGTAAATGTTGTCAACAATTGGTGGTAATTGAAATAGAATATTCATTGCTACATTTGCATAGCAACTTACACCAACTATTTTTGAGAATTTAAATGGTCCAGGTAGTTCTGTATCTATCTGCTTTTTTTGGAGTTTGTCTTCCTTCTTTAAAGAAGTACCTGGTTTACTTTCTCTAATTGATTGTTTTTTGTTTGTGGTACTTGATGAAGTATTAGTTTCTTTTACTCTCTTTGGAGGATTTGCAGTGACGTCCTGTTGCATTTCTGTTTGATTTAGTTTTCTTTTACAACGTTTTAGTTTTTGTGGAACAGAATATGTGTTTAGATGGGGAGTGTATAGTGAGCGAAGTCTATTATATTCTAAAATGCAAGGAATATCAGCGTTTACTTTATTTGCAACAAAGTTGATTAGAAATAGACCGTCAAGTGTACGTAAGCGTGATAGTGCTACGTAGCTCATGCCTTCTTTAAAGACTGTGTTACCAATATCTATCATTGCTTTGTCTAGGGTAAGACCTTGTGATTTATGAATCGTGACTGCGTATGCAAGAGTTAGAGAAAATTGTTCTCTGCGTACATACATATCTTTGAAGAGAAGGAATCTAGCTGTTGAGCGTCCTATCCGTTTTACTTCTGAAAGTTTGTCAAAGAGTATATTGACAAACTGAATTTTGTTGTCACGTGGGTATGTTTGAAAGCCAACAACTGTACCCAGTGCTCCATTAACTAGTCCTTGGTCCACGTCAAGGTTACGTTTAAGCATTACTCTGCAATTTAAGGATAATTTTAACATCTTTTCTAAGCCTGCTGTGTTTGTGATTGATTTTTCTAAATTATTTAGTCTTGCTGTGGCTTGGTCACACATGGGTAGTGTCATACCATGTACATCTAGTTTGTCTGTGGTGCTAATTTCCATTATTGGTTGCATTTCTTTACTTAACATTATTTCATTGAATTTGAGACAGCTTGCAAGAGTTGGCATTAAGGCCATACAATTGACATTTTTGTGGGTTAATTGTTCCATAACATCTGTAGCACATGCATTATCGCCATAAAGTGCATTAATGTGCCGGGTTTTCAATGTTGCTTCTGCTTCTTTAGAAGGTATACCAACTCTCAAACTTTTTAAAATGTTGGCATAAGTTAGATCTGCAGATTGGCGCATGTTTTCTGTTAATTCTCTGTATTGGAAATGTTGCCAAAGGTTGACATTTCCAATGCTACCAACAGTTTTACGGCAGAGTTTGTGCCCTAATGTTTTAAAAATAGGTTCACCTTTTACTGGTGTTAATTGAAGCAGATCTGCAAAAACAATAATGTGTTTTCCTGCAAAGAGCTCTTCATAGTCTGTTTTGAGTACTTCTTGTAATCTGAGGTGAATCAAAGCTAACATCAGGTTGGAGACCATGCTCACTTCATCTATTAGTAGCATGTTCATTTGTTTCAATACTCTGCGTAATTCCATTGCAGCTTCTGCAGAAAGTTTGTAATAGTCTAATTTGTTCTGGTGTTCGTAATAGTAGTAATCGGTGTAATGTAACACCACCTATGTTGTAGGCAGCTAAACCTGTGGGGGCATTGACAACAGCTGACAGTTTGTTGTTTGTCAATTGTTGAAGGAACTTACTAATGATTTTGATTAGGAATGTTTTGCCAGAACCAGCTTCACCACTGAAGTACAGTAGTATAGGTTTATAATTATGGCAGGAACATTCTTTATTTTCATGTTTTACACCATGTGCAATTTGTTTTGTTACTTCTTGAAAAATGCTACTTTGCTCATTGTTTAGTTTTGATTGTAGTATAGTTAAGTCTTCCTTATCTTCATACTGACACATGGTGTTTTCTACTTCTATCATAGCTAATTCTGCCTCATTTGTTATTAGTGGTTCTCCCAGTGGTTCTTGGCTTCCTGTTACAGAAGGTTGACTACTGTCAGGAATATCCTTATCTAGTTGGGCTTGGAGTTCTTCTTCATGTTGTTGTTCATTGTGCAACATTGTTTTGTACTGTGTAAAGTTTACATCAGTTATAGTGCTTTCATTTGCTTTGAAAGCATCCTCATATGAGTCATAGTTATCTAGTAATTGTTCTTCTTTTCTCCATGGTTTGAAGAGTTGTAGCAGGGACATGTAATATACTTCTTTATGTTGAGGAGTCTTCAATGACAATTTGATATGATTAATTAAATTTGGTTTAGTTTGTTTAACTAAGCTGCCTTCACAGTCTGTCACTCTATATTTACGTGTATGTGTAGTTTTGGGCTATTTGGTATAGACACATGTTTTCCAAAGTATTACTTCTGTTTGGGTAGTATGTGTCCAATAAATTGTTTTTTAAAATGTCTTGGCTGTTGGGATCATGTTTGGCTATTGTTTCTATATCTTCATATGATTTTAGAACTCTTTTTCTAGATTTAGCTGGACCAAGACTTAGCCATACTATATTTTCAGATTTACCATACAATGAGGTACCAGTTAAACGATCAGCTGCTTCATAAGATCCACATTCTCTATGGGTGAGCATTTTTATGCCCAAGCTGTTTAATTTCTGAGATACTGTTTTATCTGATAACAGGTCATTCCAGAGGTCTTGGAGCTCTGTCTTTTCTGCTTTAGTTAAGTATGCTGTGACATATCGTGCAACTGCAGTAGAATTGTCTGCAATGTACTGCACATCTATGTTTGCATTCCATAAGTGGGCAATGATTGCTTTATAATCATTGATATATTTTTCTTCTTCTTTTCTTTTTATGTAATATGTATTTTTAGGTGACTTACCTTTAACACTATGTCTAACTGAAGACATGAGGTTGTTTACTTGACCTGTATTTGAAACTGGTCTAGGGAAACCAAATCGGCATTTGGTGTAGTATTTGCCTTTGTTTTTGTATTTGCGACGACAATATTTTCCACATTTGTGTCTTTGAAATTGTAAAATTTGTGCATAAAGGTCACTATTTGTGGCTTCTGATGGAATTTCACAAGTGACATATTTTTCAATAAACTGTAAAACAGTGGCATCACTGTCTTGACCAAATTTAGGAGCATCTTTAATCCATAAAAGCATGTGGATATGTGGTGCTCCTCTGGCTTGGTATTCTTTTCTCCAAAAGAAGTGTTGCACTTCTCCAAGGGGAGGAACAGTTTTATTACAAATAAAATGTAGCATAGCAATGAAGCAATGGTGAAAATATCTTGAAACATTAACAGGATCCAAAGAACAAAGTTCTCCAGGTGTTATTTGATATGCGTAGGAAATCATGTAAATCTTCCCATGCATATTCTGCACAACTTAATGTAACAAACCAAGTGGGTGGGCAAGGTTTCTGATCATACAACGTACATCTCCATGACGTCGAAACCAGTACTCTTTAGTACCACGCATATTTGCTAATAGATTTGTAATATTTGATTGTTAAACCTCATCCTTTTGTTGCACTTTCTCTAATAATTGTGTAGCTGTCATATTTTGAAAGTGTGATCCTGATTTTAATATGTGTGCAACTCCGTAACATAAAGTTGCTAGTTCACTTTCAAAGAGTAGGTGGAATATGTATTCCACATTTTGTCTAAATCTGGGATCTTCAGAATACATGCGTAATGAGCGGTATTCTGAAGCTGATATTTGAATAGGTCTATCATCATACCTTCCTCCTTTGCCAGTAGGAAAGAGTAGAGGAAAAGCACGTGCTTCTATACTTTTTTCCCATATACTGATTGGCGATCCTTTTGTTTGACGCATTTGGTAAGTTTCCAGTACATCTTGTACGGTGTCATTACAGTGCAAAGGATGAATTGTATAATGGTCTAAAGTATTTGATATTGTAGCAGGATCTAGTAGCTCAAATTGACCAGCTTCTTGTGTTTCTTGAATTATTTCAGTTGTATCTTTCAAGTTTTCTTCAATATTAATTTCTTTGTAATATTCATTATTCTCTTTAAGATATTGGAAGGCTTGTCTAACTTTATATAAATCTACCATCTGTTGCCATATGTTTTTGTCTTTTGTAGGTACTCCATTTACTAATATAATTAAAGATTGCTGCATTGGACGTTGCACTCCTAGAGTATGCACATTTTCTTTTAGATTTAACGGTAAATAAACTACTTTTCCACGAATGCCTTTTACCAATTCAGAGGGAGGTAATTTTGCTGTTTTTGGTTGAAGGCGTATTATTTGTTGAAATGGGTGTACTGTTTGAATTATGATGCTCTCATATAAATTAAGTTGTTGTAGAGGTTTTGGTACTGGGTATAATTCCAAATTATTTGTGATAGAACGTGAAGGAGTTTGGTTGTTGTCAAGTTTTGTAGTGCAATAACTGCAAAGTATTAAGGGCTCAGTTATTTCATATTTGTTTTCTGCTACAAGGTAGAGAGCTAATTCAAACCATTTAGAATCTTCATTGTCTTCTATTTTGTATGATAGGTCCACAGTTTTTGTGTTAATTTTATAAAAAATTCTACGGCAACATACACATACATGGTTTGGTACTTCAGCTGATGTACTTTTAAATTTTAGAATTTCTTTTTTGTATGTGTTTAGCAAAAGGTTGCCATGTGTAGAATTGTTGCTTAATTGGTTTAAAGCTATTTCATTATGTAAATGGCTTTCACTTCCAAAATATTTTTTCTGGATAGAGTGAATTTCTTCAAGTAGGTCTTTTGCTGTACCATGTAGAAGGATGTTATTTAACTTTGCTAGTGCTAAAGCAGGACTTTTAGCATAGTACAGTTTATAGACTAGATTTCTTATAGTTGAATGATGTGTTGATATCCTTTTGATATCATGGAAAGTGGTTTTACAAGTAGGTCCTGTAATGCAGGCCAATGAATGTCCTTGTAGTCCTGTGTACTTGCGCACTGGACAGGTATCTATATTTTGCAGTAATTTAATTTTGATTTTGTCTTTGCTTTTTACATATTTATTGAGGAATTGGAGTAAAGATTTGAAACATTGTTTGGGAATGTTACACATTGACGTGCATGGCCATTTGTACACTAGACGTTCTGATTCAGTTGAATGGAGGGGTAATTCTAAGTTTTCAGGGCATATTTTTGTAAGAAGTACTTCTTGTTCCATTATGGTATTATTCACTTTTTCATAACCTCAACCACTGCTATGTATGGCAATTGTATTTGTTTGCTTTTGTTTGTACGCTTCTTCATTAAAATATGGTCCTGTGCTTGTAGTGTGATTACATTCACCTCCGCTGATAATTAAGAAGTTCTTTCTGTTGATATTTTGCTTATTGAGAAGTCTTTTTTGTAATTTAGTTATTAGTTTTGTTAGTGGTTTCATTTTGTTTAACAGTAAAATAAATAAATTTCTTTTGAGAAGAATTGCACTGTCCATCAATGCTTCTAAGATTAATTTCCTACGATAGGTTTTAAGCTTTGAACCTGATTTCTCTCCTGTTTTTATAAGATTTTGAAGGACTTTGTGACGGTATATTTTGGCTAAAATACTTTTCTTGGTATGCTTACTTTGCACTATATTAAAATTTGAAGAAGTAGTTTTATCTGTACTGATAGCTGATTTTCTGTTAATTGTTTTTTGGTTTGTTTTACATTTTGATAGAGGAAGCGAAGTTGTTGTACTTGAAACTTCTTGTGTTTCACTAAATGATTGTATTAGCTGTTTTGTTTCAACTTTTTTTACAAATTCTGCTAGAGATGGATGCCTATGTTGGACACCTTTATTTTCATTTGCTCTACTTTTGCGTTGCTTTCTACGGACTTGACTTTTGGTAGGCATTCTTTAGGGTCTGTTGAAAAAAATAAAGAAGATATGGGTTGGGGTGTTCTGGAATGTATGTGTGCTGTGTGCATGAGTGTTTGAGTACGATGATAAAGATGTATGTAATGGTGTGTGATTGTGCATTGGGAACTAAAACTAGTAGGGATAGGTATTCTTGAATTTATGTGTTGCTAAACTGGGGTTCAGATGACAAAAAAAAAGTAAGCTAATGGTGTGGAAAAGTACAAATAGTAAAACTAATGTATACAATTAAAACAGCTGTTTGTTCTATAATATGAACATTTTAGTGGTTCAGTTGGGTAATTTGTGTGTCCAAAAATAGAAATTTGTGGGCCATTCTAGCTGTAAATCGCTGTTTAAGACATGGAAATTTTTGGACAAAATGGTACAAAATCTCTATTTTTAGAAACCGAAATAGCTTGTATTAATGTTATAGTATATTTGATTAATAATACAAATATGATAGTGATATTTTACTTACTTTTTTTTTAAATTACCAGGTAACTTCTTAGTTTTTCTTTCTTCTTCAAATTTGGCTGCTTCTTTTCAGGAAACTGGTCTTCACTGCAATTGTAAAAGCTTCAAATTAGTAACTTTGTTTGTATATAGCACTGTTTTTAATTTAGATATTGATTTTTTTAATTGAAATCCTCAGTGCCTTCTGTAAAACCATTAAACTAATTTATTTACATAAGATACATTGCATCAGTTCAGTAAATATGATATGTTCTTAATGAACAAATTGTATTGAATGACTAACTGTAGCAAAAAAAAATATCTTTACTATGTCTTGTGAAATTTATAATATATTAGTGAATACCACTATTTCTGTAAGTAAACTGTTATAGGTAATATCGCCTCAATGTCATGTCTAATTTAAAGTAATTAAGTAAATAAATAAATAAAAACAAAAAATATGAAATTGTATAAGTATTTTTATAAAGGTTTAAACATAGATTGTGTTTGCATGCAATTTTGTTTGAATATATGTAGTCTATATATTTCATTTAAAAAATGTTAGTTTAACATGATTTGAGTGTGTGTGTATAAAGAAAGTAAATAGTATAAAGGTTTATAAGTGATAGTTGATTTTAGGAAATTGAAAAAAGTACAGTAAATTCATTTTACAGATTTTACAAGGTAAAAGTCTGTTTGAAAATGTGTTCATCTACTACACAGAAAATATGCATACCTGAAGTTTGTGTTCATGCATATGGATATGCATGGAGCTGCAAGTAGAAATCTTGAAGACTTGTACAGTATTTCTGGTAGATGCTGCTTGCCAATGATATGACACTTGTACTCAGAGAGATTCAGAGTACATTTGCAGTGCTGATCTATGATGATGCAGTTAGATGTAGAGGTCCTGAATGTGATTGGTGCATGGTCATGTGATTTTCGAGGTACATCCAATGAGGGAATGGCAGAGAGAGTGTAGTGGAAATGGTCGAAGGGCTGTTCATGTTACGGTATGTCCGCGGACATGGCGGTAGTTCGCGGACATCCGGAGTTACATCCAGGGATTTTTGGGTTCAGAAGTCATGCAAATGAGAATAAACACTGAAAGGGATTGGTCAGGAAAGTTTGGTGGGTGTGTTGTGCCAGGAGAGATTTTCTCAGATACTCTTTTTGCTGAGAGAACAAAAGATAGCTATGGCTGTGTGTTTCAGAAAACAGATTGTTTGGATTTTAGGAGATTCGTGGATACATTGGTTGAAGGTGCATGCAGAAAGCTGTGGAGTAGCTGTAGATCTTGGATTCCCACATGTGGAAGTACACTGGCATGGAGTACGTGGAATGAAGTGGTTGGACTTGCTACCTCTCTGTGCTACTTTGGAGACAGAGCAACATCCAGACATAATTGTAATTCATTGTGGAGGGAACAGTTTAGGGCATGTGACTGGAATTTTTTTGCAATTTGCTATGAAAGAAGGACTTAGGAAGGTTATGGACATGTTTCCTAATTCTCAAGTGATATTTTCACGGATTGCGCACTGAAGAAGAGACAAATGTGGCTTCGTTCTTCTTCATTTGGTCCACAAATGGAAAAAGCATGGCGCAATGTTAATAAGGCTGTTTGTGCCTTTCTAAGAGATTTTGGCATGTCTTCTTTTCACAATGAAAATATTATGTTTTGTAGTACATACATTTTTCGCAGAGATGGAGTCCATCTTACTTATGCTGGCAATCAGATTTTTCTGAGAAATGTACAAAATACATTGCAACCTTTTTTGGAATTACAACAACGATTTTGAAGTAGATGTTAAGCATTTACAATTTTTGACTTACAAACACCACCCAAAGGCTCTTTTCAGAGCCACCACTTCTTTCCAGAGATAATTACAATGTTTGTGATGGAGTAGCAACCCAATTTTTTTAATGTTCGCAAACTGTCCGCGGACTTCTAAAAAATACAAAGAGCCCTGCTTCATTTATTTTCACTTCTATTTTTTAACTGGGAAAGGCGGCTCTGAAAAGAGCCGTATTTTTTTTTGATTTTTGTAATTTTGTATTTTTTTTGTTTTTCAGACACGACACACTAGGAGAGGAGGGTAAAGGAGGGTAAAGGGGGGACACCAACCACAGGGATAAGAAAGGGCGAGCTGAGACAGGAAGATGTAGAGTGGGTTTTATTTGGGTAGTGAGCAGGTCTTCTCGTGCTCTGAGACGATAGTCTCAAAAGCACTCCGAAGTCGCTCCCCCCTGCAGAGTACTGTGTCACAGTACATACATACAACTGTGACCCTCGAAAGGTAAGGGTCATCAGCATTCTGTATGGCCTGTGAGGCAGCTTGAGGAAGACGCTGTCCCACAGAGGTGGTCCTTGTGGTGACAGGATCAGAAACAGAGGATGAAGTAGAGGAAATCAACCTGCTACGTTCTTCGCAAGGTACAACCCTGCAAATAGCCCCAGAGTGAAATGACCTCAGGTGTCGCTTCATAGTAGTGGTCCCAAAGCTGTACTTACCGTGCTTCCCGCGACTGAGTATCATTTTGCACTCATTGCAGGTAACACGGTTCGCACGAGCCTTAGGAACATTACCATGAATGGTAAATAACCGCCACACCCAAGACTCACGCCTAGTGCGGGTAGTAGGGTTTTCCTCTACCTCATTCTCATCATCCTCTTCTTCCTCCTCCGCATCCTCACTCCTGTTCCCCTCTTCAGGCCCTTGGGGAGGTGGTGGTGGTGGAGGGGGTGGGGGTGGTACTGAAGCAGGTGCAGCACCAAATGGCAGTTCAGCAGCCAAGGATGCCATCTCGATGATGGTGTAGTCTGCAGGTGGCAGCTAAAATCACTGTGTTCTGAAGAATAGCCAGAAACACAATGGGAATAAGCTCTTGGGCGTGGTCTTTTATAGGGGTGCTTGTGCGCGGTTCGCGGACATGCGCACTGTCCGCGGACAGATCGAACACAAAAAAAGGATCGGAAAGTTTCAAAAGGTATATAGAAACTCAAGATTGCTATGTGGGACTTGTGCCATGGTGAGATTTTATTGAAAAATATTATGGATTAATTGAAAATGTACTTTTAAATTGTTCGGGGACACGAACAGTGTCTGCATTTCAGGACACACGATGAGCGTGGGCGCGGTCATATGATCCGTTCGCTAACTAGTCCGCGAAGGAAGCGCCTGTCCGCAGGACACCAAGTGCACGGAGATTGGTTAGCGCATGCGCATTGATGTCCTACGGACACTGTTCGGGTTCTGAAGTAATTAAAAGTGCGTCACCCGCGTGTGTTCTTAGAACAGTTTAAACTTGGTAGCGAACAGTAAGGACAAATATAGTGTTCTTCAGGACACGTGTAATTTTGTTTATGTACGAACATTTCAGGACACCAATTGTGTTCTTAGAACAGTTTCAACTTGCTAGCGAACACTACGAACAGGTATAGTGTTCCTCAGGACACCTCCATTTTCGTTTACGTACGAACATTTCAGGACACCAATAGCGTTCTTAGAACAGTTTGAACTTGCTAGCGAACAGTACCGGACAGGTATAGTGTTCTTTAGGACACTTTAATTTTTGTTTGTTTACGAACAATTCAGGACACCGCATGTGTTCTTAGTACAGTTTCATGTTGCTAGCGAACACTACGAACAGTTGTACTGTTGTTCAGGACACATCATTTTCGTTTATTTACGAACATTTCAGGACACCAATTGTGTTCTTAGGACAGTTTTAAGTTGATAGCGAACATTACGGACAGATATAGTGTTCTTCAGGACACCTCCATTTTCGTTTATGTACGAACATTTCAGAACACTCGCACTGTCCGCGGACACTTTTATTGTTTTTTTAAAAAAAAATCACAAACTATTCACAATACAATATAAAAATTAAACTTTATTTAACATATATTAATAATTTATGACAGAGAAAGTGAGGCAGAAACAGAAACAAAAACAGGAGAATTTGGGGTTTCAACATGATTGGTATTAGGTGAAGAAGGGATGGAAGTCTCATCAAAACGTTTTGGATTATGGAGAGGGTTTGGGGATAATTGACTACATGTGGGGCAATGGTACAAGGTTTTTGGTTTGAAATGATTTTCTACAAAAGTTTTTAAATTATTAAAATTAGCCAACAATACATCCATTTTTTCTTCTATATTGTGAAGACTGTTATCCATAACAGGGTTTTCTGAAGTTTTTTCTATTTTGGTATGCTCTGTACAAAAAAATAATATATATGTTAAATGTATATAAAAAAATAATAAATAAATGGTTTATATTATAAAGTGTTTACCATTAGTTTCACTATCTCGTGACATTTCTTCATGTGGGAAATTGTCCTCTAGCCATTCCAGAGTACTAGACATTTCTGTGAGAAAAAAAAAAAAGATAATATATTTTTTAATCTAATACAGAAAGTTTATGAATATATGAGTAAAATGAAGTACACTTACTATTTCTGGTAAGATAAGTCCTATGTATTCAGTGGGTCTGGTCTTGTTCTCAGTTCTGTTGTGTCTGTGAGGTAATTATGTTGGAAGCCAATTTATCTTCTTGTGGTATATTCCATTTCAGAACATATTGTATTTAAATGAATGGTTAGTGTGTTACATATATGGGTTACATTTCTTATGTATTACTATATATAATGTGTTTGTGTGCTGCTTTTTGAATTTGTTAAATGTTCCTATATTATGATATAACAATCAAACATACCCCCCCACCCCCCCCCCACAGTTTTTAGGTAGTGGTACTGTTCTCCGAACATATCCGCGAACATTAAATAAGTTCGCGGACATCAAGTTCATAAGAAGAGATCTAGTCAGTTCCATATGACATGTATATAAAGTTAAAGTCATTATTGTTAAGTTGTGCTACTAAAAAACTATGAAATTCAGTGAAAAAACTTTGTTAAAGGGACGTTATGGTTAAGTTGCGCTACTAAAAACCTATGAAATTCAGTGAAAAAAACTTTGTTAAAGGGACGTTATGGTTAAGTTGCACTACTAAAAACCTATGAAATTCAGTGAAAAAACTTTGTTAAAGGGACGTTATGGTTCCAAGTAAAACCGAAAAACCCTTGAAATTCACCAGTTATGGTAAGCTAAGCAACCATAACTCGCGCCACCACCGTGCACTGCTCAGACTAACACCCAGGAATCTCAAATTCCTTCAAAAGGCAACCATAGTCCACAGTGTCTTGGTTTTCTTTGACGTTATGTTTCAGTTTCTCTACTAGTAGGAGAATAGCGCTCGCTTTGATTTTTAGCCTTGTGCGTCCGCCCGATAACTCCAATTCAGGAAAGTTTCGGTACTTAGGCTCTTCCGTCTTCCAGAGAAGCTCAATTTCAAGCAGAGCATGGTCACTGACCATCTGATGGACTACTTTGAAGGAGTTTCTCCAGGGTAAGGTGTTTCTGGTGACAAAACAGTAGTCAAGGCAGGCCGCCCTCGAGTTCGCTGACCAGGTGTTTGATCCTAGGATGTCCCCTACTGTTTGACCGTTCAACATAGACATCTCCATGGTGTCTATTTCAGCGAGCCAGAGTTTTTCATTAGGCGGCAGAGTCTGTCTTCTTTTCAACAGTCCCTTTTTATCCAGCAGTTTAATATTTAGGTCCCCACATAAAATAATCAATTGGCCCTCATCCTCTAACATTGCTGCATCGATAGCCCTCATTATCTCCATTAGATATTTACTCGTGGATATTTCTGAGGGGTTCCAATATGTATTTATTAGAAGGAGTCTCCTTTCATTTCTACCTCTGTTTTTCACCACTTTAAGTATCTGTAGGAACGGGTTCAGGGTTTGGTGTTCTAGTACTTGCAGTTGACAATCCTCCTTCACTAGGGTTACCAGCCCTGCCCTCGGTCTTCCTAAGGGTCCTTTCTGTGCCGGATTTATGTAGACTTGATAGCCTTCACACACCGGGGTTCTTCTGATCCAGCTCTCTTGTATACAAATTAGTTCATATTTCACTAGGAAATTACTCTCCCCCGAGTAGAGATGACCAAAACCCAGTGTGTTCCATGATGCCAATAGTGGTTTGATTCCTTTTCCACTGCAATTAGTCTATTGTCTCTTTTTTTCTGGTATGATAGCGGGTTTGCTTCTTGTTTCCCCTTCTTTCAGTCTCTGAATACCGATTGCAGTCCCTTTTTCCCTCTGGTTTGAATTATCAATCGTATATCTCAGTTTTGTTAAATGATCCTCTGTGGCCTTTCGGTAGGTATTTATATTGCTCGTTAGATCTGAGCAGCGATCCCTTGTAGCCTCCTGGTGTTGTCTGGCACTTCACTTTTGTTTTAACCCCACTTCTTGCCTTATGTTCTCGGCTTTCCTTTCAAGGGTTTTCATAATGTTTTCCACCCTCACTGTAGGAGGTCTGACGGACTTTACCTCTCGTTAGTCACTTTTTCTTCCTGGGTCATCGAGTCTGTATCCCCAGGACTCAAGGTTATACCTTAACCCCCACAGATTTTCTTTTACTTTTCTTGTCCTCAGATGTAGTAGGACCACATCCGGCTTTTTTTCATCGATAAACTTGACTATTGCCACATCGTCACTATGGATTCTCGAGGTTGATGGTAGATCTTTAAATAGTGCCATCACCCTCGCCCTGTTCAGCACTATCCGTTTTCTATCACTCCACATCCGTTCCAGTCTCAATGTATGAAATTGACCTTGCTTACCCACGGTGTCCCATTCATCTCCTTGCTGGCTTACTTTTGTTTTCTTTTCTCGGTTCCTATGTCTCAGAGTTGTTCTCTCTTTCGAATACCGCTGATTGAGTGGGCTTGTTTGGAGTCTTTCATTACGCCTGACTTCCAGCTGCTTTAATAACTCCGGATTTTTTGTTGTGTTATTAGGGCTCCTTTTCCAGTCCGTTATAGTTAATCGAGGCTCTTTAGCTACGATGTCTCTCTTCCTTTCTTTGCTATCATTAAATCTTTCGTCACGATATTCGTGGGGAGATCTCCCTCTGTTTCCATGGTACCTGTCCCCTTTCTTCCTTTGGAGGCTTTTTCGAGAGTCACACCTCCTATGAGATCTGTTTTCTTGGTACCTTTTTACTGGGCTTCTTTTCTCATTTCGATGCTCCTCTTTCAGACGGTTGGTACCTTTAGATCTTTGGTTGTCCACTCCATAGTTTGTTATTTTTTCGTTGGGTTTCTCTTTCCTTTGGTCTTCGGGTCTTCTTATTTTTTTCTCCATAGGGGCAGAGTCTAATTGGTTGTCTATATCTTGCCATTCAGATAAGCTGATGTTGTCCCACAGCTCATTGAGTTCTTCAGCTGTTTCTATGAGGTCACTCAAGCAGACACTTATATCACAATCTTTTTCATTCTGTTGGCTCGCTGGTTTCCCCTTTGATGGTCCTGACAGACTGAGTTCTCTCCTTGGCCTCTTAGGTAAGGGCTCCTCCCTCTCCTCAATAAGCAATTTGATGTTCCTCAAGAATGCTCTGGATCCATTTGCTTTGCGCTTTTGAGCTTGATTTTTTGCTTTCTTTTGACTTGTTCCTTTCTTTTCTTTGGAAGAATTTTCTGGGCAGACGCTCCTTTTTTCTGCTTGATACGGAGATTCTTTGAAGATCGCATACGTTGATTTCTTTTCCTCGTCGTCTATTATCAACAGGCAGTCTGAATTATTGGGTCTAGTTGTCTTTAAACCCTTCCCTAATATTAGGGGACCGCCTGTTTTTTTTTTGCATTGATCACTTGACGCTTCCGGGTCCTGATCCCATTCAGAGTTTCGTTTGGGATCTGTTTTCAAAGAGGACTGCTGGTTTTGCTTCCTTATCCACTTGTGATCCTCAAGTATGGCTTCCATCAAGAGTTGCTTATCATTGGATTCCTGGCGCGCCAGGTCACAAAGGCGATTTTGCCACTGATGTGACAATTCAGATTCTTTTTGCAGTCTCATATCCAGTTGCTTCGTGAAGCTTACAATTTCCCCCATTCCTTCCTCAGTTTTTAATGCTAAGGTGTGTAGTAACTGCAAGTTTTCGTTCAGCTTCAAGAAGGGGGCAAGTGTGATGTTCAATGATGCCATCATCACATTCTGAATATGAGCCATGTCGTCCCTTTTTCCCTTGCAGAATAGATCGCTTATTTTTTCCATAGAAATGTCATCAATAGTCATAGGCTGTGTCATTTTCAACGGCCCCTGCGGAGCTTTACTTCTGTAGTCCGTTTGTCTGGGACTTGTATTTTGCTGTAAATGTCCCCCTCTTTGTGAGATATTAGCATCCAGTTGGTCTGTCAGGTCCGCCTCGTCATCAAGCGCTGCCAGTTTATCCTTGATGAATGAAAGACTCCTCGTTTTCTCCCTTACTATTTTATCAGTAATGTTTGAGATGTCCAGGATTAATTTAGCAGCGAGATTTGAGTTACTAAGCTTATCCTGGGTCGTGCCGTTGCAGCCACTTTGGGGAAGAAGGGTCGGCAAAGGGCCATTTCTCTGTTCCCTGTGATCACCCGGACTTTGGTCCGAGATGTTCAAAATGTTTGCGTCGAACATTCTCTGCCCCTGCCCCTCATTTGGTCGTGGGGGTTCCCCCCAGCTAGAGAGTATGCACTGGGTGGTCAATTTTTTCTGGGGCATCTCTTTCTCAGTAATCGAGTATACTGTGGTCACCCCCTTCCTCGTTGGTGTTTTATCCCGGGGGGTTACTGCCTCCCCTGCTTTGGGACAGGCTCCTGATGCGTCTTTTTGGGCGACCCCCTCCTCTGCTGTGATTGGGTCAGAAGTTTTGACCCCTTTTCCCCCCACTCCCAGCAACTTCTCTAGTGGAGCCTCCCGCTCTGATTGTTCAATGCAAAAACAAAGAGGTGATGGCTGGAAGGTTTAGACTGAATCTTAACCACTAGCATTGCTCGGGGCAACCCTCCAGACCATCGTTCTTCGCCTGCCAAGCCATTACAGAAGGAGAAAGACCATATGCAAATCAGGCTTGGCCCCACCCCAAAAGAGGCAGTCCAGCCCAAACTGCTAGGTCACATCCCTTTTGCACGAGACCACAAGCATCCCCAAACATGTTTCGCCCTTGTTGGGGTTCATCAGTGAGGAGTAGCTTGGGTCTCTAGGCCCAGCAGGCACGGGACCCACGTCTGGGCATACCCGTCCCACTCGGGGTGACAAAGCAAAAACAAAGAGGTGATGGCTGGAAGGTTTAGACTGAATCTTAACCACTGGCATTGCTCGGGGCAACCCTCCAGACCATCGTTCTTCGCCTGCCAAGCCATTACAGAAGTAGAAAGACCATATGCAAATCAGGCTTGGCCCCACCCCAAAAGAGGCAGTCCAGCCCAAACTGCTAGGTCACATCCCTTTTGCACGAGACCACAAGCATCCCCAAACATGTTTCGCCCTTGTTGGGGCTCATCAGTGAGGAGTAGCTTGGGTCTCTAGGCCCAGCAGGCACGGGACCCACGTCTGGGCAAACCCGTCCCACTCGGGGTGACAAAGCAAAAACAAAGAGGTGATGGCTGGAAGGTTTAGACTGAATCTTAACCACTGGCATTGCTCGGGGCAACCCTCCAGACCATCGTTCTTCGCCTGCCAAGCCATTACAGAAGGAGAAAGACCATATGTAAATCAGGCTTGGCCCCACCCCAAAAGAGGCAGTCCAGCCCAAACTGCTAGGTCACATCCCTTTTGCACGAGACCACAAGCATCCCCAAGCATGTTTCGCCCTTGTTGGTGCTCATCAGTGAGGAGTAGCTTGGGTCTCTAGGCCCAGCAGGCACGGGACCCACGTCTGGGCATACCCGTCCCACTCGGGGTGACAAAGCAAAAACAAAGAGGTGATGGCTGGAAGGTTTAGACTGAATCTTAACCACTGGCATTGCTCGGGGCAACCCTCCAGACCATCGTTCTTCACCTGCCAAGCCATTACAGAAGGAGAAAGACCATATGCAAATCAGGCTTGGCCCCACCCCAAAAGAGGCAGTCCAGCCCAAACTGCTAGGTCACATCCCTTTTGCACGAGACCACAAGCATCCCCAAACATGTTTCGCCCTTGTTGGGGCTCATCAGTGAGGAGTAGCTTGGGTCTCTAGGCCCAGCAGGCACGGGACCCACGTCTGGGCATACCCGTCCCACTCGGGGTGACAAAGCAAAAACAAAGAGGTGATGGCTGGAAGGTTTAGACTGAATCTTAACCACTGGCATTGCTCGGGGCAACCCTCCAGACCATTGTTCTTCACCTGCCAAGCCATTACAGAAGGAGAAAGACCATATGCAAATCAGGCTTGGCCCCACCCCAAAAGAGGCAGTCCAGCCCAAACTGCTAGGTCACATCCCTTTTGCACGAGACCACAAGCATCCCCAAACATGTTTCGCCCTTGTTGGGGCTCATCAGTGAGGAGTAGCTTGGGTCTCTAGGCCCAGCAGGCACGGGACCCACGTCTGGGCATACCCGTCCCACTCGGGGTGACAAAGCAAAAACAAAGAGGTGATGGCTGGAAGGTTTAGACTGAATCTTAACCACTAGCATTGCTCGGGGCAACCCTCCAGACCATCGTTCTTCGCCTGCCAAGCCATTACAGAAGGAGAAAGACCATATGCAAATCAGGCTTGGCCCCACCCCAAAAGAGGCAGTCCAGCCCAAACTGCTAGGTCACATCCCTTTTGCACGAGACCACAAGCATCCCCAAACATGTTTCGCCCTTGTTGGGGTTCATCAGTGAGGAGTAGCTTGGGTCTCTAGGCCCAGCAGGCACGGGACCCACGTCTGGGCATACCCGTCCCACTCGGGGTGACAAAGCAAAAACAAAGAGGTGATGGCTGGAAGGTTTAGACTGAATCTTAACCACTGGCATTGCTCGGGGCAACCCTCCAGACCATCGTTCTTCGCCTGCCAAGCCATTACAGAAGAAGAAAGACCATATGCAAATCAGGCTTGGCCCCACCCCAAAAGAGGCAGTCCAGCCCAAACTGCTAGGTCACATCCCTTTTGCACGAGACCACAAGCATCCCCAAACATGTTTCGCCCTTGTTGGGGCTAATCAGTGAGGAGTAGCTTGGGTCTCTAGGCCCAGCAGGCACGGGACCCACGTCTGGGCATACCCGTCCCACTCGGGGTGACAAAGCAAAAACAAAGAGGTGATGGCTGGAAGGTTTAGACTGAATCTTAACCACTGGCATTGCTCGGGGCAACCCTCCAGACCATCGTTCTTCGCCTGCCAAGCCATTACAGAAGGAGAAAGACCATATGCAAATCAGGCTTGGCCCCACCCCAAAAGAGGCAGTCCAGCCCAAACTGCTAGGTCACATCCCTTTTGCACGAGACCACAAGCATCCCCAAACATGTTTCGCCCTTGTTGGGGCCCATCAGTGAGGAGTAGCTTGGGTCTCTAGGCCCAGCAGGCACGGGACCCACGTCTGGGCATACCCGTCCCACTCGGGGTGACAAAGCAAAAACAAAGAGGTGATGGCTGGAAGGTTTAGACTGAATCTTAACCACTGGCATTGCTCGGGGCAACCCTCCAGACCATCGTTCTTCACCTGCCAAGCCATTACAGAAGGAGAAAGACCATATGCAAATCAGGCTTGGCCCCACCCCAAAAGAGGCAGTCCAGCCCAAACTGCTAGGTCACATCCCTTTTGCACGAGACCACAAGCATCCCCAAACATGTTTCGCCCTTGTTGGGGCTCATCAGTGAGGAGTAGCTTGGGTCTCTAGGCCCAGCAGGCACGGGACCCACGTCTGGGCATACCCGTCCCACTCGGGGTGACAAAGCAAAAACAAAGAGGTGATGGCTGGAAGGTTTAGACTGAATCTTAACCACTGGCATTGCTCGGGGCAACCCTCCAGACCATCGTTCTTCGCCTGCCAAGCCATTACAGAAGGAGAAAGACCATATGCAAATCAGGCTTGGCCCCACCACAAAAGAGGCAGTCCAGCCCAAACTGCTACGTCACATCCCTTTTGCACGAGACCACAAGCATCCCCAAACATGTTTCGACCTTGTTGGGGCTCATCAGTGAGGAGTAGCTTGGATCTCTAGGCCCAGCAGGCACGGGACCCAAGTCTGGGCATACCCGTCCCACTCGGGGTGACAAAGCAAAAACAAAGAGGTGATGGCTGGAAGGTTTAGACTGAATCTTAACCACTGGCATTGCTCGGGGCAACCCTCCAGACCATCGTTCATCGCCTGCCAAGCCATTACAGAAGGAGAAAGACCATATGCAAATCAGGCTTGGCCCCACCCCAAAAGAGGCAGTCCAGCCCAAACTGCTAGGTCACATCCCTTTTGCACGAGACCACAAGCATCCCCAAACATGTTTCGCCCTTGTTGGGGCTCATCAGTGAGGAGTAGCTTGGGTCTCTAGGCCCAGCAGGCACGGGACCCACATCTGGGCATACCCGTCCCACTCTGGGTGACAAAGCAAAAACAAAGAGGTGATGGCTGGAAGGTTTAGACTGAATCTTAACCACTGGCATTGCTCGTGGCAACCCTCCAGACCATCGTTCTTCGCCTGCCAAGCCATTACAGAAGGAGAAAGACCATATGCAAATCAGGCTTGGCCCCACCCCAAAAGAGGCAGTCCAGCCCAAACTGCTAGGTCACATCCCTTTTGCACGAGACCACAAGCATCCCCAAACATGTTTTGCCCTTGTTGGGGCTCATCAGTGAGGAGTAGCTTGGGTCTCTAGGCCCAGCAGGCACGGGACCCACGTCTGGGCATACCCGTCCCACTCGGGGTGACAAAGCAAAAACAAAGAGGTGATGGCTGGAAGGTTTAGACTGAATCTTAACCACTGGCATTGCTCGGGGCAACCCTCCAGACCATCGTTCTTGGTTTTCTGTGCAGAGGGGACCCGGCGTAGCAGTTCGGGCTGGGCTGCTACCTTCGGTGGCGGCAGCTGCTGACTGATTTGCACATGGCTGGTCCCCTTTTGCAATGGCGCAGACGGGCTAAAAAACGGTGGTGTGGAAGGTTGCCCAGAGCAATTGCCAGTGGTTTAGATTAATTCGAAACCTTCCACCCATCACTTTTGTGGTCAGTTTGTTTCTCCTTGTGAGAGAGGGTATGCCCAGACGTGGGTCCCTTGCTCGCTGTGCCACAGGGAACCAGGCTGCACCTCACTGAGGAGGTCCAACAAGGCCGAAACATGTCTGGGGTTGCTTGGTTTTCTGTGCAGAGGGGACCCGGCCTAGCAGTTCGGGCTGGGCTGCTACCTTCGGTGGCGGCAGCTGCTGACTGATTTGCACATGGCTGGTCCCCTTTTGCAATAGCGGAGACGGGCTAAAAAACGGTGGTGTGGAAGGTTGCCCAGAGCAATTTCCAGTGGTTTAGATTAATTCGAAACCTTCCACCCATCACTTTTGTGGTCAGTTTGTTTCTCCTTGTGAGAGAGGGTATGCCCAGACGTGGGTCCCTTGCTCGCTGTGCCACAGGGAACCAGGCTGCACCTCACTGAGGAGGTCCAACAAGGCCGAAACATGTCTGGGGTTGCTTGGTTTTCTGTGCAGAGGGGACCTGGCCTAGCAGTTCGGGCTGGGCTGCTACCTTCGGTGGCGGCAGCTGCTGACTGATTTGCACATGGCTGGTCCCCTTTTGCAATGGCGCAGACAGGCTAAAAAACGGTGGTGTGGAAGGTTGCCCAGAGCAATTGCCAGTGGTTTAGATTAATTCGAAACCTTCCACCCATCACTTTTGTGGTCAGTTTGTTTCTCCTTGTGAGAGAGGGTATGCCCAGACGTGGGTCCCTTGCTCGCTGTGCCACAGGGAACCAGGCTGCACCTCACTGAGGAGGTCCAACAAGGCCGAAACATGTCTGGGGTTGCTTGGTTTTCTGTGCAGAGGGGACCCGGCCTAGCAGTTCGGGCTGGGCTGCTACCTTCGGTGGCAGCAGCTGCTGACTGATTTGCACATGGCTGGTCCCCTTTTGCAGTGGCGCAGACGGGCTAAAAAACGGTGGTGTGGAAGGTTGCCCAGAGCAGTTGCCAGTGGTTTAGATTAATTCGAAACCTTCCACCCATCACTTTTGTGGTCTGATTGTTTAATGGTCAGATTCTCTTCGATTACGTCGGGCAATTCCTCAACAAGGTCTTCCCCGCTGAGCGTTTCTGAATGGATGGACTCGTTCAGGGCCTCATCAGTCTCCGGAGACCTCTGGGGGCTTTTCTTGTCACCCTGTTCGTTTGGAAAAACTAACTGCGTTACCCCTGCCTGGCCCTTTCCCACTCCAAGAGGGGTCTGATCTTGGGCGATTCTGACCTTGCTAGTGATTTGGTCATGATCTCTGTCATCGGGTGTTACGGCCGTCGGTGCAAGGTCTTCCCTGGCCGTTTCAGTCGCCAGGTGCTGGTCCTTCTCTGGGACTATTTTTTTCGGGAAGGCCAGTCGGCTTTGTCTCCAAGGCAACATGCCTTTATTGAGGCCTTCCGTAGTTGGTGATTGGCCCCCAGCAGGGACTGGATAAGAAGCAACCCGCTGCCTTACCTATTGTCGGATTTTCACACTTTCATCCGCCCCTGGATCTGAGGTGTCACTTTTCAGGCTTCCCATCATCGTGCAGCTCCTCTCTCTTTGCACCAGGAGAGAGGGAAACTTAATCTCCTGGTCGAGTGAAATGTGTCTTTAAACACTGCTCGGCACACCACAAGGATCTTCCCCTCTCAGCCACCTAACAGTCACACAACAGTCAGCGGCCTTTACCCCTGACGGGCTTAACGCTGCAAGGGTGGTCTGTGCTCCTTTTTGTGCCGGCAACTAAAATCACGTGACCTGTCACGTGATCGTGATGACGCTCCGCCTCCTCCAGGAAGCGAGCGTGAGGCCGTGAGATGATGTCACTGAAGGTAGACAGCTGGTATCCCAACCAGCAGCAGTGACAGCAGCAGCAGGAAGCTAGTTCACGGCCAACAGATGTCCAATGGAGAGGTAAGTATCAGCTAAAAGGATTGCAGTAATTGGGATGGACATAGATGGGTGTGAATGGCGCACTGTACTGTGCATCAATGCTGATATCGCCCTACGTGACTTGTCCGATGAGGATCTCTTTTCTGATTCAGAGAGTGATGGCGAAATAATAATGGAAATAGCAATACCATGTGAGATTTTAATTCAAACAAGACAAGTGCCCGTCCAGTTGATGGCAGTGGTGGGAGCACCGCCGCCATTTCTTGATGATGACATGAGACTGGTGCCACACAATCTGTGGACAACAGGCCCCCATGATGTAGGGTTGTTGCATGGAGTAACACCAGTAGTAATAAAACTCAAACCAGGGGCAATTGTGCCCCGAGTGAAGCAATACCCACTGTCCCGCGAAGCTGAGGAAGGGATAAAAGAGACAGTAAGTGCATTGCTAGCACAGGGGATAATAGTGCCCTCAAACTCCCCATGCAACACTTGTTCAAAAAAGCAAAGGGAGGGGCTTGGAGTATGATCCAAGATCTACGCCCCCTAAATGACGTCATACAAAAAAAATTTTCTTTGGTCCCGAACCCTGCATCCATACTGTGCAGTATCCCGAAGACGGCATCACATTTCACAGTAGTTGATTTGAAAAATGCATTTTTCTCCATCCCCTTGGCAGAAGAAAGCAGATACCTAACAGCATTCACACTAGGGGGGAGGAGATATGAGCATTGCAGGTTACCACAGGGGTACTGTGAGAGTCCCAGCATATTCAACCGCATACTACACGAAGACCTGGGTAATCTAACAGTTGAAAGTACAATCATTCAGTACCTAGACGATTTGCTCATCTGCGCACAGAATGAGGAGATATGCAGAACACTGCTGGCCCATAAATGGTACAAAGTGGACAAAGGGAAACTACAATACTGTCAGTCAGAAGTGCTGTACCTGGGACAGCTGATATCCAAGGATGGGAAAAGAATAATACCTGACAGAGTGGAAGCAATAAGGTCAGTGAGAGAACCAACCACAGTGAAAGAGATGCAAAAATTCCTAGGAATGTGTATCTATTGCAGAGCATGGATACTAGATTATGCAGCCTACACCAGACCCTTGCTGCAAGCGCTCAAAGAGGCCCAGCAAGAAAACAAGAAAATAGAGTGATCAAAAGAAATGAGTGACTCGTTTGGGTCACTAAAAGAGCTGATTTCGAGTGCTCCAGTACTCGCCAATCCTGACTATGAGCGCGAATTATACCTGTTTTCACATTGCAAGGGGACTCTTATGACAGCTGTGCTGACACAAAAGACTTCCCTAGGACACAAACCATTGGCTTACTATAGCGGCACATTGGATGCAGTAATGCAAGGCCAATTCGCGTGCGAGCAGTCTCTCGCTGCCGCCGCGTTCGCCATTGAGAAAAGTGCCACAATAGTAATGGGGTGCCCTGTGACGTTGTTTGTGGAACACTCATTGTTTGCAATACTGGAAAGATCAAAAAGTATACTGACTACACAGCGAGCAACTGCCTATGAGATAATATTGTCCAGCGCCAACATTCACGTAGTGAGGTGCAGGACAGTAAACCCATCAACATTCATCACAGAACCGTGCACGCTAGAAGACATGCAAGAACACAATTGTGCAACATACACAGGAGAAACAGGGGAGGGCACGGCAGTGTGTGAAAATGCCCTGAGCGAGGGAGAGGTGCACTTTGTAGATGGGTCAGCGTCAATTGACATGGACACAGGAGAGAAACATGTGGGACTAGCAGTAGTGAGGCTAGAAGAAGGTGAGTATGAAGTGTTAGTACAATACCGCCTTCTATCCCATTTCTCAGCCCAAGCAGCAGAACTTATCGCCCTAATAGAAGCATTACATGCAGCTAAGGGATGTGCAGTGACGATATACACAGATTCTGCTTACATGACGACCACCGTACACGGAGGTCTAGCCCGGTGGGGGCGGAGAGGGTTTCGAAGAGCGGATGGGACCCCAGTACAGCATGCTGAACTGTTGAAGGAATTAATTGAAGCTTTAAAAGGCCCAACAATGGTAGCAATAGTGAAATGCCAAGCACATACGTCCAACAACGACGTTGTGTCTTTGGGGAACGCGTCAGCAGACGCTGCTGCCAAGGAGGCTTCGTATTTTGAAAGACATGGAACAGGTGAGTACCTTTTGCAGCACCAGACGAACGAAGAACTTAAAGAAGGATACAATGCAATGCCCATATCAAAAATACTAGAGCTGCAGGAAAGTGCAAGTGGAGAAGAAAAAATGTTGTGGGAAAAGAGGGGTTGCAGCCAATCGGCAACAGATTTATTGTGGCGCCAAAATAACTCAGGAAAAGTAGTGACCATCAAACTGTTAAAAATAGCATTTCAGCAATTACACTTTCCAGCGCACAATACTAAACAACACATTGCGGCAGAGATACAGGAAGATTGGTTCGTGCCATGTCTCCAGGAGCATATATCCAGGTTGACAATGGAGTGCACGACTTGCCAAATATATAACCCCGGGATGACCCTACGGACACTCAGGGGGACAATTCCAAAACCAACAGGGCCCTTCAGAGAACTGCATATTGATTATGCAGACATGGGGGAGAGGTGTAATGGGGCACGCTACATGATAGTGGTTGTATATCCATTCTCAAGGTGGGTGGAAGCGGGTCCATGTGCGCGCCCTGATGCTAAGAGTGCTGCAAAGTTCCTATTGAGGGAAGTGTTCCCACGCTGATGAATTTGTGACGTAATTTGCTCAGACAACGGCACTCATTTTGTGAACAAACTCTTCAAGGAAGTGACTGCATTATTGGGTATAAAGCATAAACTCTGCTCGATTTATCATCCCCAAAGTAACGGCATTGTTGAGAAGATGAACGGCCTGTTAAAAGGAAGATTGTCTAAATTGTGTTTTTCGTTAAAGAAAAACTGGATCTACTGCCTACCGCTTGCACTGTTTGAGCTGAGGAATCAGCCGAGCAAGGATCATCATCTGTCCCCGCACGAAATTGTGACGGGAAGACGGATGCACACAGCACATTCCCCACTGCGCCAACACTCAGATGCACACAGAAGCGCCACAATATTAGGAGATGAATTCACAGATTACCTAAAGAAGCTAACTAGGGCAGCGCGTGCAATTTCAAGGCAACTCTCACCACCATTTAAAAGGGAAGAAGGGAAAACAACGGTGTCCTTTATGGAACCAGACACACAAGTACAATTAATGCCAGGAGAGTCCGGAGCTTTGTGTGCCGGTGGAATGCCCCAAGGTTCCATGGCCCATACGAGGTAATTTTTTGTACACCCACAGCTGTAAAGGTGAAGGGACTCAGATACTGGATACACTTAACAGATGTGCGAAAGGCATACAATAGTGTGCGGGAAGAAGTGGATGAGGAGGCACAGACAACAGCAAACAAAAATGATGGAAGTGATAAGTAAAGAGGAATGAATGGAGGAGTGGTAAATTAAGATGTTAACAAAACAATTATATTACAGGTTATTGATTGAGATAAATGAGAAAAATTAATAATGAAAAAAAATGTGTTTAATTAAAAATAATGGTGTAAGATATATGTATTTTCTTTTCCCTTCTCTGTGCACCCCTCTCCCCCCACACAACCATCTCCCTTTCTATGACTTCCTGGTACACACAGTACCAACAAAAATGTTTACATGCACATACTTAATGCACTTTTATATTTTAAACAGGAACTACCATGGCAACAAACGGGCATCCCGCAACGAATAGATTGATTAGATGTAGAAATGATTTAGCTGAAAGGTGTAGATATTCGTATGAGTGTGGATTGTCTGTATGCATTAAATTATTTTTTACAATACTGTTTTGCTTGGCTACCTATTGGTTTATAGCGTTCATCTCTATCGAGATGAACGAGGTGGGAGGGAATAACGGGACTAATGTAACAAATCAAACAACAACTGCGAATACTAAAGAAGGAGATTTTTTGGTGTGGGACGGATCTAAACTTGTATGGGGATATAACACGAAAACGCCCAATACAGCTACCTCGCCACATGAAAGACTGCAGGATAAAATGCAAGATAGCACCACTTCCCCGCCGAATACTTCCCCGCCAAATGTCTCCGATTACAATGCCCACAGTTGACATGATCGCAACCCTTCCGTTATATCATGGCTGTACAACACCCCCCCCACCGCACCCACACATGTAACCACCCCCACGACAGAGAACACACTGCCTGATAGAATAAAGAAAGAGAATGAGGAGATGGCAGTGAAATACGCAGCATTATATGATGAATGGGAAAAGGGGGGTGAAGGGAAGAAAGGGGGGTCTAAACTGCTCCTCACCCGTGAAGCCAGGAGATATCTTAGAAATCATAGGAGGAAAAGGGAGGTGGGAAGTAGAAAATACGACGAGTATTACGGGTTGGGACTGGACAAGATGGAAGACCCACGACACCCCATCAGACAAATAAATGGTATGCAGACATGAGTGCAACCGCCAAACAAACAACAAATGAGAGTTGCTATGCCTGCTCCCTTATTCTCCATGCTTCAGGTACACCCAAAGTATTGCTACCAAAAGAACTGCCTATTGTGGATGCCCAATGTCTCCTTCATCTCACGTTGTGCAGAATTAAGAACACCTTCCAGGCACACGAGGTAACTTTTAAAATGCTGCAGAATGAGAAGACATGTTACCCGAAAGCGGAAGGAGTAATATGTTTGGAAGAACCATTTTTCATAATAAAAGGGACCTTATTTTCAGAAAATAAGTGTAAAGATGAAGAAATAATGTGCAAAGCTGAGGCGCTGCGAGGTGTGACACCAGAGAAACTGCAGTGGATAGACAAGACATGTACACCAGTATGGAAGGACCACATCTCAAAATTGACCTGGGTGACTGCCATTGAAAAGCCCTTCAAACTACAGAAAGAAATAAACTATGAAGTGTGTTTCAAGGGAGACGGGAAGACTATCATGGGGGTAAACAAAAATTACAACAAGACCCTCACAATCCCGGATATGAGAAAAGGGACAGTGGCACTCATGGACACTTACTGGGTATGTGGCAGCCAGGCATACCTGCACCTCCCACAATCCTGGAGCGGCATCTGCTCATTGGCCACCCTACATTCTGCACTAATGGTGATACCAGAGAGCCACATTGGTGGGAGCAAGAAAATGTGAGAGACTCCTCGGCAGAATGATGCCCAACCAACTGCAGAGTCACAACTAGATGTCCTGTCTTCTGGCAATAAGGGGGAGATGCTGTCTCGGAACAGACGCTTGTCGAACTACATATCAAAAGCATCTTCAGAACTACTGGCACAGATCCCAGACAGATATCGATTGTTCAGTTCTGCAGAGACTTTCTTCGCCTCACTCATCCCCAGCATCCAGGCACGGGCAAATGCGAAATGGCTCCAAATCACACGCTGGGAGCTGATCCAGTTGGCGAATGACACTGAAGAAGGGTTTAACGTAATAAAAGTGGAGCTGAGAGGACTGCGGCTAATGACCATGCAGAATAGGTATGTCTTAGACCTATTAACAGCGATGGACGGAGGTGTTTGCTGAAAAATTGGAAGTGCCTGCTGCTCATTCGTACCTTCTGAAGATGCAGATAATGGTACCTTAGCCCATGTGATCGAAGCAGTACATAACCTAGGAGAGAGGATGAAAACGGAAGGTGGAGCCGAAGCAAGCACATGGTTCGACAACCTCTTCTCCTGGGTCCCGTCATGGCTGGGAATGACTGTCAACTTGCTGATGCCCACGGTGGTGTTACCCCTTTTTATTTTTTGTATGTGCCAGGTGGGTCTTCGATGTTGTGCAAACGCAGTACCAAATGGTGCGATGATGATGGTGACAATGGGCAATACTCGTGGTGCAATACAAAATGTGCAGGAGGTGGAGGTGCAAACAGGAGAAGAAAACACACCAAAATTCCAGATGGTGCCCATATACCACAGTGGGGATGTAGTAGACAGGCTTTGGCACACCACAATTAAAGAACCCCATTAACTCGAGTGGTATAAGGAGGTGTGGGTGGATTTGGAAGGGGACGGGGACTGTATATATATGACCTGTACACCAGACGAGTATGCTAGAAGGGGGGAAAGCCTGCGAGAGGTATGTAGGGCATGGATGCCCATAGAAGGCACCCCTGCGTGGGACGAGGCAGTAGCTGAAGAAAAGGAACGCCAGAGGTTGAGGCAGTTACAGTATTCGTTACTTAAGTAACGAAAGGGGGGAAATGCATGGGAGGATAGGTCCAAGAGACCCCCCTCCCCTGCAGCCCCGCCTTGTGGAGTCCATGGCTCGTCAGGGACCCCCCTGCTACCAGGGCCCAGGTGGCGGGTGGACCACTGGCTGACACATTGACCAAACGTGCTGTATTAAACTAGGCCCTGGAAACCATTTTGTGAAACCAGAATGACATGAGCCCCTGTGCGCCGCAGCACGGCCCCCACCCTTGGAGAGATCTCACTTGTCCCTGTGGCCGCAGCTCCCTGGCAGATCCACTGAGAGCCCGTTCCCACGAACCGACAGACATGAGCTAGTGTTAGAAGCAAACACTGTAACATTCACCTTCCGCAGTGTATCACTGTCCACTGTATGACCCGGCCAGCAGGGCCAGGGTGGAAAAGAACTGTAAAATGGTCCACCGACAAAAGTAGAGACCATAAATACCAATATGCAAACTGCCTGTGATGAAACTTTTTTCTCCATGACCTTTTGATAAAATATGTAAACTCCATGAAGATGGCATTGTGTGTGTTCATGTGGCATCCTGGTTGAAATACCTATATCCCCTTAGCTATGTGCAAATGGTAGAAGGGTCCCGGGTTCTATGTTATATGTTTCTCCGAGAAGAATGTACTCCACGGCCCTATGCCATAAATGAACTAATGCTGTTAGAGTGCAACGGAAATCAAGTGCAACTACATTGGGAGCTCATGTAAATTGTGTAAGAAAGCGCATAGAATGTATTTGAATGTTCAAGCTCACCATGTGTCAATGCCATCTGTCTTATTGGCCAGTTGTTCCTGCACACTCCACCAACCTTAATATTACCTCGCTTATCGTGTATGCATAGAGTGTAACAAAATGTTGTGGTTGTTAAATACTTAACATAGAGTTATCAATAGCAAAATTGGTATAGGTAACGCATTTGAAATGGCCATGTAAAGGTACTAACAATGTATAAATGTAAGCTTTTTATAAAAAGACTCAATGAGTATTGTACATTATATGAATGTTTATGCCTCTTTATATAATCTACAACACACGAGGAGAATACCATTGTGGGCATATCCAAGGCCATTTCCCCTCCCTCCCCATTGAAGCCTGCCAGACGAAAGGCAAAGGCCCGGGCTGCTCTGCCTCACCTCCCCCAATTGGGCTGGAGTCGTTTCAAGCATTCACGTCCCCCCCCGAAGCTCACATGGCCACGGCCTGCCACCTGAATCTGAATTATTTACAACCCAGCAGTAAACCCCGGCCATAAACGCAGGCCAGAGGTGCCCTGTCCTAGACTCCACGACCCACCAGTTCACCCCAGGTTAATGGCCCCTGTAAAATTAGGACACCCAATATTATAGCAACACTGTAGGAACACATTCATAATGACTTCTAACGAGACATGAAAACTTGGACAGCTCACACCTTGCCCTGAGACCTAACCTCATGACCTATGATACCCGGCCAACAGGATGATGTTAACCATGTATTGATGTATCACCAACGGACCCCACTCTAGGTGCATTCCTCCTGTGTTGCATTAACCTGTAGAATAACCTATTGTAGGATTTACAGGGAAAGATAATATTGCGGTATTGAATGAATGGGGTGTGCGTGGCCCTTAGGGCAGAAAGCCAAGGAAGACGTTCATCACTGACACTGGCCACGCCTGGCACCGCAGCACCGCCCGGATGAGCCCAGCTGACATGCCCGCCCCACGTTGGCACCCCGTGACGTCCACCAACCACGGCGTAACACATCACAGCTGCACCTATAGTTAGTCGTCCCCACCCAATCCCCACGAACATGTGCCCCCTATAGTGTGTAGGCTCTTATGACGCGTTTTGTAAATATATACGCCTGTCTTTGCTACTGTCAGACAGAGCGCTCTCGGAGTTGCAGAGTCCTTTGCATGCCCTATTTTGACTTAAATAAACTCCCATTAAGCTCACCCGCACTTTGTCTTAGCCTTATTCCCATCTTGGGAGAGTCCATTACTGCCTCTCATTGTGGGGAGGGTCGTGCTATCTGGGGACACTCGCCTTCAACCCCCACCCCCCAGCAGTGCAGGGCACCTGCCAGCAGGCCCCCACTCATGTCCCCTTGCACCCCCACCCCCCAGCAGTGCAGGGCACCTGCCAGCAGGCCCCGACACATGTCCCCCAGCCAACACGTCACCACAATCTAGATCCCTGGCCCTTATGGCCAGCCTCCACATGCCAACGACCCACCCAAGTATTGCATCCACCCACATAGAAATGCCAATTACATGATACAACCCCAATGGCAAGTATGTAAATGAACACATGTCCGTCACACACACACAATGGGTGCAAGTGAATGTCAAAACCCATATCATGGCATGCATGAAACCAATGAGATAATACCACAAATGGAAGTATAACTAAATATATATTAAAGATAACATGAACGTAAATCAAATTAAACACAATGGGAATAAAAAAATAAATGGTCCATGTCCGATAAATAATGAAAATCCAGAAAACATAAGCAAAAGAAATCCAAAAAGAAATGTTGTCCAAAGTCACAGTTCAAAAAATCAAATCCAAGGGAAAATAAAAAGTAAAAAACATTGCTCCATGGTGAACACAAAAAAAATATTAAAAAAGATGAATCCAATGTAGAACTATGTACAATTGAAGAATCCAGGGTCCATGAGCACAACATAAGAAATGAAACCTACCAAAAACTACTACCTAATAAAAAAACTATATACAAAAATGTGGTGCATTGTCCAAGCGGTCCAAAATAAAGAAAAAACGAAAGGAAACCTAATACTAACTAACTAACTATTTACAAGGGCAGCGGGCAAGTCCAACAGCTCACTTGTTGATGTCCCGGTCCAGGGCATCATCGAACTCCTGCTCGATGTCCGGGAGGCGGTCCTCTTCCATGGCCCCGAGGGTAAGCAGGGACGATGACATCTAGATCTCCAGGTCCCTGCGAATGGCCTCGAGGCACTCGGCCCGCCTCAGGGCCCTACGCATGGAGTTCTCCGCCCTGACCATTGTGAGCTGTGCCTCTTCCGCCCGCTGCCGCTCCGCATCTATCGCATGGCCCAACCGCTGCCACACGGAAGACACTCCCATTCCTGGGTCCATATGGCCGATGCCTGCCCCTCTGATGTTGATGGCCCAGAGCCATCATTGCTCCCACCTACAGCCTGCTCCTGCTGCTGCTGTCCATGTGCCCTGTCCGATGGTGCCTGCACATCCTCCATCTGCTGGTCTCCCGACTGTGGCAGGGAAGGGATCTCCACCACGCTGACTGTGTTGGTCAGGCCAGGTCCACAGGGGGCCCTGGTGGAATCTGGGCCAGAAGACGATGTGGAGAACGACCGGCGCATAGTCTCCACAGAGGAGGAGAGGTCCGCCAGAGTGCACGTCACATGTAGGAACCCACCGACCAGGGCCCCTCCCAGCAGTGCCATGTCACGACGCTGCTCTTCGTGATGGCGTGCGTTCTCCCCCCAGGAAGAACGCACGTCATCACGAATGTCACGCGTGCGCAACGCGACTCCCACCAGGACGGATCCCATACGGTTGCGGGACCCCTCGCCCGCAGGTAGTGGAGAGGCAGGTGATATGGCACTCTCCCCTACCTGCGGACGGGCCTGGGACAGGGCCTCCCTGCTGGTGCATTATGGTGCAGTCACAGGGTCAAGGACAGCGACATGCACAGACCACTCCGCGGTGACCTGTGCTGCCTCCTGACCCTGGCACTGGACTGCACCACTTGCACCAGTGGTACTACCCGCACCAGGCCCCATGTGCGGCTCAGTAGCGGGCTCCTCCTCCTCTGTGGAGACCACCAACCTGGATGTCTCCACACCGTCTTCCGCCATTGGAAGCCCCTGTGGGGGCTCACCCGGCCCTTCCGCCACAGCCATTGTGGCAAACGCTGCACCAGCCCCCTCGCTCCCGGATGATGGTAATTCCTGGAAGGGTGGCTAGGCCATGCGTCGCCGCCCGGTGGAAGCATCCCCGCCGCTTGGCTCCACAGCGCCGTCTCCGCCCTCTTCTTCACTTGACGCTGCATAGAGGGAGACTTAGAACACAAGCATCAGGGTACAGCACAAAATACCCTAGACAGGAAGCAATAACACATGAGTGGCACTGTCAAATGTCACTTCCATCCTGTCCTTCCACAACACATGGGTCAATGCATGCAACACACATGCAGAAACACTCCCGGCGCTTGCAATCAACATCAACACCCATGTACAAGGGCCCCTGTAAACCAAGATGTTGCCTTCAAAGTCACATGCATCCATGGCGTTTCAAAGTCAAACACACACTTCTCTGGCGCACACACACATGCACCATACATGTATATGACATCAGCACCCATTCCTCGCCCCCCCCTCCATGTCCAGGAACAGAGACTGGCATGCTTTCAGGTGTGCATTCTGCATAGAGGTCCACCATGTTGCATTAAAACACATGCACCTACCATGTGGTTCACACATAACTGGTCCCACATGCGTTACCATGATGTCCCTGCACACACACATCCATACATGGCCTATGTCACACATACAGGCAAGTATCAGACTACCAGCACACTGCAACATGCCCTGTCTCACACAGCAATGCTTGGCCACTTATAGCTCAACTCCAGACGGGTCTGCCTCCGAAGGATCTGGGCGTGGAGCGCTGGGCCTACGCGTTCCAGGACCCTCATCTGGATGTTGCTCAGGCTGACCCGGCCCCCCTCCGAGAGGCGCCGGGCCGTGTTGAGGGTCCTTGACTTGAAGTCCTCCCAGCGCTTTTTGACATGATGGAATTCGCGGACTGCCACCCCCTCCGCGTTGATGGCGGTCACGATGTCCGTCCAGATCCTGGTCCGTCCTTCCTTGTCCGTCTTGTTCCGAAGAGAGCATCATAATGCCCCAGGACATGCTCCACCAGGACACCAACTTCGGTGGCAGTGAAGCTGGTGGCCCTCTGCCTCTCTGGCTGGGGGTTGCCAGTGGTGCCAGATGGAGATGTGCCCGACATGGCAACCCCAGAGGCAGGAGTGGGTGGGCAACTGGGTCCTGGGGCTGGGCTGTGGAGCGATGGAATCCCAGTCGGGAGTCTTCTATTCCAGCAGGGGTGGACACAGCAACTGGACCCCTGCAGATGGCTGACGTGCAGGCACCAAATAGCAGGGCACGTGGGCAGCAGGCAGACAGGCAGCAGCAGATGGCTCGTGGGAGCGTGCTCGGGGCTCTTGGGGGCAGGAAAATGGCCTTCAGGGCAGGAGCGTGGTCTGGTCTTCCGTGTGTGTACGCGTGGCCAGCTTGATACGGAGTGATTTGGCACGTGAAAATCTTGCACATCAGCGTGTAATTCGAGGAAAGGCCCTTAGCGCGTAAGCGCGTCAGCACACGTACTCGATATCATTGGACCAAAGGCCCTTAGCGCGTAAACGCGTCAGTGACGTATTGTGCACAAGCGTTGCCCTTTCGCATGTAAAACTTGCTGCGCACCCCTGAAATTCACGTACTCCCTCGAACAGGGCCCTTTCGCGTGTGAAACTTCATGCGAACCCCGTAATACACGTACCCTGCTGAAATCGTGGATGAAACTTCACGCGAACCCCAGGAATACACGTACCCTGCTGAAATTACGGGTTGCCCCGAGAAATGCCAGTGGTTAAGATTCAGTCTAAACCTTCCAGCCATCACCTCTTTGTTTTTGCTTTGTCACCCCGAGTGGGACGGGTATGCCCAGACGTGGGTCCCGTGCCTGCTGGGCCTAGAGACCCAAGCTACTCCTCACTGATGAGCCCCAACAAGGTTGAAACATGTTTGGGGATGCTTGTGGTCTCGTGCAGAAGGGATGTGACCTAGCAGTTCAGGCTGGACTTCCCCTTTTGGGGTGGGGCCAAGCCTGATTTGCATATGGTCTTACCCCTTCTGTAATGGCTTGGCAGGCGAAGAACGATGGTCTGGAGGGTTGCCCCGAGCAATGGCAGTGGTTAAGATTCAGTCTAAACCTTCCAGCCATCACCTCTTTGTTTTTGCTTTGTCACCCCGAGTGGGACGGGTATGCCCAGACCTGGGTCCCGTGCCTGCTTGGCCTAGAGACCCAAGCTACTCCTCACTGATGAGCCCCAACAAGGGTGAAACATGTTTGGGGATGCTTGTGGTCTCGTGCAGAAGGGATGTGACCTAGCAGTTCGGGATGGACTTCCCCTTTTGGGGTGGGGCCAAGCCTGATTTGCATATGGTCTTACCCCTTCTGTAATGGCTTGGCAGGCGAAGAACGATGGTCTGGAGGGTTGCCCCGGGCAATGCCAGTGGTTAAGATTCAGTCTAAACCTTCCAGCCATCACCTCTTTGTTTTTGCTTTGTCACCCCGAGTGGGACGGGTATGCCCAGACGTGGGTCCCGTGCCTGCTGGGCCTAGAGACCCAAGCTACTCCTCACTGATGAGCCCCAACAAGGGTGAAACATGTTTGGGGATGCTTGTGGTCTCATGCAGAAGGGATGTGACTTAGCAGTTCGGGCTGGACTTCCCCTTTTGGGGTGGGGCCAAGCCTGATTTGCATATGGTCTTACCCCTTCTGTAATGGCTTGGCAGGCGAAGAACGATGGTCTGGAGGGTTGCTCCGAGCAATGCCAGTGGTTAAGATTCAGTCTAAACCTTCCAGCCATCACCTCTTTGTTTTTGCGAAATCACGGGTGAAACTTCACGTGAACCCCGTAATACACGTACCCTGCTGAAATCGCGGGTGAAACTTCAAGCGAACCCCAGGAATACACGTACCCTGCTGAAATCGCGGGTGAAACTTCACGCGAACCCCAGGAATACACATACCCTGCAGAAATTGCGGGTGAAACTTCACGCGAACCCCATAATACACGTACCCTGCTGAAATCGCGGGTGAAACTTCATGCGAACCCCAGGAATACACGTACCCTGCTGACATCGCGGGTGAAACTTCACGCGAACCCCGTAATACACGTACCTTGCTGAAATCGCGGGTGAAACTTCACGTGAACCCCAGGAATACACGTGCTCCGCTCAACAGGGCCCTTTCGCGTGTAAAACTGCACGCTGTACCCCAGAACTACACGTACCCTGCTCGCTCGCACAGGGCCAATATTCCTGGGGTTCGCGTGAAGTTTCCCGCGATTTCAGCAGGGTACGTGTATTACGGGGTTCGCGTGAAGTTTCACACGCGAAAGGCCCCTGTTCAAGGGAGTACGTGAATTTCAGGGGTTCACGGGAAGTTCCACTTGCGATAGGCCCTGTGCGAGTGGGGTACGTGTATTACTGGGGTTCGCAGGAAGTTTCACACGCGATAGGCCCTGTGCGAGTGGGGTAAGTCTATTTCAGGGGTTCGCAGGAAGTTTCAATCGCGATTTCAGGAGGGTACATGTATTCCTGGGGTTCGCGTGAAGTTTCACCCACGATTTCAGCAGGGTACATGTATTACGGGGTTCGCGGGAAGTTTCACACGCGATTTAGCTGTCAGAGCGGGGTACGTGAATTTCGGGGGTGCGCGGGGAGTCCTATACCTGAATTGGCAGTGTGGGTCCTCCCAGGTGTTCCCTCTACACCCTCCACGGCCCCTGCAGGCAGACCACACCACAGGGGACTACCCCGCACCCCTGGTCATGTCCCGCAGGCAGCCCATCCACCATGGCCATGCACCCCAGCCAAGCCACCTGTCCGTTTGCACCACTGATCACCAACTCATGTCCCCCTGCACCCCCAAACCCCAAGCAGTGCAGGGCACCTACCAGTAGGCTCCCACTCATGTCCCCTTGCACCCCCACCCCCAGCAGTGCGGGGCACCTGCCAGCAGGCCGCCACTCATGTCCCATCTCATGTCCCCTTGCACCCCCAGCACTGAGGGGCACCTGCCAGCAGGCCCCCACTCATGTCCCACTCATGTCCCCTTGCACCCCCATACCCCAGCAGTGCAGGGCACCTGCCAGCAGGCCCCCAATTCATGTCCCATTGCACCCCCAGCCCCCGGCACTGAGGGGCACCTGCCAGCAGGCCCCCTCTCATGTCCCATTGCACCCCCAGCACTGAGGGGCACCTGCCAGGAGGCCCCCACTCATGTCCCACTCATGTCCCCTTTCACCCCCACCCCCCAGCAGTGCAGGGCACTTGCCAGCAGGCCCCCACTCATGTCCACCAGCACCCCCACCCCCCAGCAATGCAGGGCACCTGCCAGCAGGCCCCCACTCATGTCCCCCAGCACCCCCACCCCCAGCAGTGCAGGCACCTGCCAGCAGGCCCCCACTCATGTCCCCTTGCACCCCCACCCCCCAGCAGTGAAATGGCGATCTCATGGCACAAATCAAAAGTCAACTATGTACATCAACACATGTCCGCCACACGAAGGCAGGCGGTAGCGTTCCTGCGCTAACAAAAAGCCTGTATATACAGCTCTGATGAATGTCCCATACTGTGGCCCTCTAGGACAAATGATGTGCAAAGGGGTACGGGACAAACACGGACACCCGCTTTGTCAAAAATAGCGTGTATTGCGGGGGTGCGCGGGAAGTTTCACACGCGATTGTGCCTGGGCGAGCGGGGTACTTGTACTTCAGGGGCTCTCGGGAAGTTTTACACGCGATTGGGTCTGGGTGAGCGGGGTACATGTACTTCAGGGGCTCGCGGGAAGTTTTACACGCGATTGTGCCTGGGTGAGCGGGGTACGTGTACTTCAGGGGCTCGCGGGAAGTTTTACACGTGATTGGGCCTGGGGGAGCGGGGTACGTGTATTACTGGGGTGGGCGGGGAAGTACAGGAGGCAAATGCGTGGAACGGCCACACGCACGCGCCAAAAAAGATGCGCTAATCCGGAAACACGTACGCCAGCAGGAAGCAGGCGTACGTGGACCCGCGCAGCATAAAAGTACGTGCAAACAACAAGCAAGCTCAGACGCCAGGATGAACATACCTTTCCTAGCAGCAGTGGTCGTGGGATACCGCAGGAGGAGGAGGAGGATAGTCAGGCCCAGAATTTTCACACCCAGAACCAGCCTTTTTGGCATGCCTGATGACCAGGTGTATGGGAGGTACAGGTTTCCACCTCACATAATACTCGACCTGGTCAGTGAGTGGGAGGATGACCTCACATCACCCATCCTCTGCTCCCAAGCACTCAGCCCCCTGGAGAAGGTCCTCAATGTACTGCACTTTTTGGCCACTGGATCATTTCAGCGGAAGAGTGCCATAATGGGGGGGTATGTCACAGGCCACGCAGTCACGCTGCCTACACCAGGTCTTGGCCATCATGGCTGCACGCCCATCAGTCCGCAGGCACATATACCTGCCCAGAACACCTGCAAAAAGGCAGGCTGCTGTCCAGGATTTCTACAGGGTGGCACAATTCCCCAAAGTCCTAGGTGCCATTGATTGCACCCATGTGGCTCTACGCCCCCCCAGGGCATCAGAGCACATCTACAGAAACCGCAAGCACTGGCGTTCCATCAACGTCCAGGTAGTATGTGATGCCAAGGGAATCATCACCTCAGTATATGCCAACTATCCAGGGTCCACCCACGACAGTTTTATTTACAGAATGTCAACCCTAAACCGGGACATAGAAGCTGGGCGGCATGGCGATACATGGTTGCTCGGTGAGTATAAATGCCACAGCACATGCATGCATGCCAGATACTGAGTAATTCACAACCCTACTAATGATACCCATCACCACCTCCCCAGGGGACAGTTCCTACACTCTGAGCACCCACATGATGACGCCAATTCGGAACCCCACCACGCCACCCGAGGTAAGATACAACACAGCCCATATTGCAACCCGGGGCATAGTGGAGCGCACATTCGGAGTGCCAAGTCACGCTTTCGCTCCCTTGACCGTTCTTGCGGGCAGCTGTTATACGCTCCCCTAGTAGTGTGCAGGATCATAGTGGCAGCATGTGTCCTGCACAACGTTGCAACACGCCGGGGCCTGCCGGTGGACATGGCGGTGCCCCCACATCCCCAACCACATGCACGCCCGCTGCGCATGGGAGGGGAAAGGGCACGGGGTGAGGCAGCCCGAACGCAGCTGGTGGCTAATTACTTCACTTAGAATCACACCCCTGTGGAGTGCACACAGCCCTGGCACATACCAACTGACAATCAATGATGATGACTCAAGGGACAGTCAACTGTCACTACCATACCAGCCTGAGATTGGTCACCTGGAAGTGTCACAATGTGTGCATACCTACCTACAGAAACACCACCAATGCTGTGTCATCAAAAGACACATATGCTGCTAAATGCATTACCCCCTTGCAAAATACAACATGAGGACAGTGCCATGTCACCCAACCCCTCCCCAGCACCACCACCCAACACACCATGGCATGTCATGCTATGTGAGAGCAAACAAAGCAATCCCGAAAACCTGACACAAGTGTCACAAAGTACAGTGTCCCTAATGGAAACTGGCCACAAACAATATGCTCCCAGTAATGTTGAACTAACGACACACATGGCCAAATACTTACCAACAATACAATGCAGCTACACAAGCTCAAACATAACTAAATCATGACAGTACTAAGTTAAAGTGGTCGTAGTCTTACAACCTGAATATGCCACCACATCGCCCCCTTCCAACTGTAGTCTTGCAGGCTTCAAAACTTGTCTGTGTACTGCATACAACATGAACTCCATCTCCAAAGTAGACGGCCTTGTGAAGACATGATGAATGAACCTGCAAATTCAGAGGGAGACATGGAAGCAGAAGCATACATAATTCCAACATGCACTGTACAATACAACTACAATATACACAAGGAATGTCTAAACAGTATTGACTACAGACTGCCCACACAGCTCATGGGAGCCCAACATCACTGTATACATCACTGTCACTTGGTCACACCCTTTGCAAGCCCATGGAAACGGGAATCAGGAGTGGTGTGTGTCTCATGAACCCAAGCATCAAACCCAAACTCAGGACAAGCCTGCATGTGCCCAGCCGGAATACAGTGGATGCCCACGGGAGCCACACAAGGCAACACGCTGTCAAAAAATAATCAAAAAGCAAAAATCAAAAAAGCAAAAATCAAAAATCAAAAATGGCCATGTGGGGGCCAGGGGGAGCACCCAGGAAGTCCGAAGAATGGGTGCGCACCAACAGCCGCCTGTGTGGATGTTGGGAAAAAAAAACACCTCCATGGGCTCATGGCCTGCACGGCTATGCCAATGTGGGAGAACTGCTGCTGTCGCTCTGAACACCCTCTGCTGCTGCCTGTAACGCTCACCTGATTCCCGTAGAGGCGCCGGTCTTGACTGGGCGTATACCGTATCTTCAAAGGTGATGTGTAACACACGGCTGGCTCTTTGGGCTGGACCTCTGTGCACTGTATGTCTGACTCGAAGGGTAAGATGTCTGCAGATAGAAAATATGGGATTAATGAACTGGGTTATTGAATGTCTCTCTCTTCTTCCCTTTCTCTTCTCCTGTAGAACCCCAAAGGTTAACGCTCTCACCTTAGGTAAGTGAACGCCGTGCTCTCCATCTGCCTCGGGGCAGGGTGCTGTAACCAGTTTCTTCACTGGAGAAGGGGAGCAGGCCTCTTGACTTCAGAGGACTGCTGTCCGTCGTTTACTGCACGAACGGTAAGTTTCGAGTAATTCTAATGTCTTTAAAAGTCTTTAGTAATGATGTCTCTTTTTTTGCAGGGTTCCGGCGATGGCGGATGACGGGCTGAAGTGAGTTGAAGATGGAGCCCGTGTGATGAATAGAAGCGCCTGGAAGCACGTAAGTAAGCGCTTGTTGCCTGCTTCACGATGCGCTCTAACTGTCTTTTTATTTTGCAGGTACAAGTTCGGAGCGGCTGCAGGGTGCCGGAATACCCACTGGGTTAGATGTGGAAAGGAGTAATGGCATGTGAGTATTAAAGTTCCCCGATGTCTTTAAACGCACCTTGTTTTGTCTTTCAGATGCGGGATGCAGCGCCGAAGGTCTCCGGAGCGTGCGAAGAGTTGGTAAGCTTTTGTCTTTCAGATGCCGGAATGCAGTGCGAAGACCTCCGGAGCGCACGAAGAGTAGGTAAGCCTTTGTCTTTCAGATGCCGGAATGCAGTGCGAGGCGTTGGTGACAGCCGATGGACCAGGTAAGTGAAGCACTGTCAATGAAGACCGTAATGCTAACCTGTTCTTTCTTGTCTTTATTGGTGTTGCCGAAGACTGGATTCAGGATGGTAAGCCTTTTTCCTTAGGCCCAGGATCAGATGCAGAAGACACGATGAGCGTTCTGCTGCAGAGGATGCAGAATAACGCAAAGCAAGATTCATCCATCGGGTGTGGTTTAAATAGCCTCCTGTAGTGCTTAGGTGTCTCCTTCCACAGCCACGCCTAGGTAAGAAAAGAGTTCCTGCTTTCCAGAAGAGTTCCAGTGTTCTGAACCTAGGGAGTGGCTCCTGCCCCACCCAACAGGAAAAGTAGTTCCAAACAGAAGAGGATCAGAGGCTCAACTGGCAGGCAAGTAAGCAGCATGGTCTGCTGCAGGTAAGTCCACCCAAGCATTATGAGCCCGGCGCTTCCAGCGCTGGGACTGGGCATATTTATGAGCCTGGTGCCACTGGCGCCAGGACTGGGTCCAAAAGGTCCCAATTGGGACTGGTTGGCCCTTGGAACCTGGGTTATGGATCTGCTTCCAAGGGAGTTGGGAAAACCCTGACCTTTTGGAAGCAGAGATCATGACACTGCCACAGGAGGTGGTGGTGCTATGGGAGGCAGCCCACGCAAAGCCCTGGTATGGTCCTCCATGGCAGCAAGCATGCGGGTGTGGAAGGTCTCGTTCTGGAGGATTATAGTGCGGAGATCCCCATGCAGCACCTGACGTGATGCCCGGATCTCCTCCCGAGTTGCCTGCATCTCAGCTGAGAGCGAATGTGTGAGCCGCTCCTGTTCTGTCCTCAAGTTAGTGGAAGTCTCAAGGTCAACAAGAGTCTCCCTGAGGTGATGGAGTTCTACCCTCAGGGCTTCCCTGTGGCCCTGGGACTCTATTGAAATCAATTGGCATAGAGTCTCCAGTGCCGCCCGTCTGTCCCTGTTGGACGCCAACATGTCGTCCGTGTGTGATTGGCAAATGGAGTCTTTTGCCTGCTGTAGTAGCTCCATCTGCCTTTCAGGGGGGGCAATGGAAGTGGCCACCCTCTCCATTGCTTGAGCCATCATCTCAACTGATGCTGCCTGTTGAGTTGCCATACCGTAAATGGATTGTTCCCATGCGGTATTGCCTGTAGGCGTATGGCCACCGCATCGGCGGGCACCACACCTGTTTGGGGCAAGGCGGTCTGCGCCTTGCTGTGCCGGCTCTGCCTGAGGCTGCAGGACTGCATTCCCCCTCTGATCTGCTGGCCCAGGAACAGGATCAGATGTTGTGGAGTGTGACCCTACACCCGTAACCGCCAAAGGCTGACTAACCAACACTGACATCCCCATAGAGGGTTCTACCCCTGGTGCAGGTGGGTTGGACAGAACAGAACCCCTTCCAGAAACACTTACATGCGACGCCACATAGGTCTCATCATCCGATTCAACACCTGAATAGAGGTATAAGGAGGTGCACCCAGAGACACCCCTTGACAGTATCGTCTGCAGCAAGAGTGGGTTCTCACCCACCACCACACCACGTCCCCCACTGCGTGGCCGGTTGTGCCTCAGGTTCCTCCTGGGTCTGACCATCTCCTCAACCTCACCAGCATCAAGTGTGTCATCCCCTGCAAAAACACGAAAGACAAAAAATGGAAACAGGCATTAGCACCATAGCACACAAATAGGCCTGACAAGCTACAGAACCAGTACATGATTTACACATGTCCCACATGACTATAACCCTCCCATGCATGCACTGTCACATAGTTGGAAGGGGAGGCAAATGGCAGACACTGATGACACCAAGATGGAAGAGCAACACATTTGCTGCATGCTGGGTTTCACTGCCATCACACATTGGCCTGTGAGTGGCATGTCCTATACACATAAATGACACATGACATCACACAGATGGCATGTACCATAGCCATGGCACATTGCACAAGTACATCCATATGTCAGTGAATGAGTACTGTCACCCATCCATGTGAGATGGACATGAAGAGATGAAAAATGCCACATAGTGTGAAAAGATGCGCCAGGTGACACACACTGCAACACATCCAGTGTACAAAAATACAGTGATTGCAGGGCCATGTACACATCAATGGTTGTGCACTTCAACATGACAGAAAACAACTAGCATGTTCCACATTCAAACAGGCCCGAAAACATCATGTGATCAGGACAATACTCATTCAGCCTGAATGGTCAAATCTTTCAACTACCAAGGTGACACACGTGGGACTATGTGGGGTTCTTCACTGACAGAAGCATGTCACATATGTCACAATAGGGCTGAGGAATGTGTTGCAAAAGTGGGAGAATTGAAACAATCAGCCAGAAAGAACACTGAAAAATACAAACAATGTTGTTGCATGATGCCACCTCAAGGGCAACTGCCGTAATGTTGCACTAAATTACTACTGTGGGCAGAAGGGATAGTGTCACACCCAAATTCAAGGCCGCAGAATGTTTTGGATGAAGCACATGGGTGACCCATACTACTCAGTCACACAACCTGTCACCCAAACAACAGACACATGCATTACACACACACGCATGGGCACTCACCGGACAATGTTTCATAATCGGGTAGTTCTCCCACACCTCGGATCTGTTCCTCTGTGATGAAGGTCTCAGCAACAGACTCATGTTCAGTGAGTTTGTTGTCCTCTTGTGGAGACCCACTGCCAGTCACCAGAGTAGTGGCATGACTTGAGGCCAGCTTGTCCTTTGCTCTGCGTTTCAGGTCGTTCCACCTTATGTCGTTGGCGATGGTCTGCCAGTGTGCCTTACTTTGACCAGGTGTGGTCTTGGACCCTGTAGTCACCACCATTTCGTGGCTATGTTGCGACACATAGCTCACAAGTGCATTAAGCTCCGCGTCATTAAAACAAGGCTTCCTTGACGTGCCGGAGTGTGTAGCCGTGCCTGGGGTCTCAGCCTGTCGTGCCAGAGCACCCTTCTACCTCTTTTTAGAAGGTGGAGCGGAGCCAGAGTGGCTAACGCCGCTCTGGTCAGTAGGGGCAGAATCACCGGTGGACTGGGTTGTTGGAGTGTGCGAATGCACATTGACCATAGAACTTGGTGCAGGCATTGTTTGAAGTGTGATGTTGGCAGGGGGAATATCAGTATGATGGACCAGGACCGACACTGTCCTGGCTGGGAGAGTCAGAGCTGGGACGGATGGAGCTGCAGCTGCCCCTGCAGCCTCACCACCCTGCATACTTGGGGCAGCAGATGACATAGCTGCCCCAGATCCACGTGCCTTGGTGACAACTTGCACCGCCACACGTGGCCTAGACTTGCTGACCTGGAAGTCAGCCAGGGAGTCATCCTGTGCCAGGTCAGGTGCCACAATGGGCTGGTCCAACAGGGGCTGAGCTGCGATGGTCTCAGCCACGTTTCCCTCAACCATGGGGGGGCATGGGTGTCCCTGATTGGTCCTCCACACATGTGGGTCTACGGGCACCCTGCAAATCCTGGCCACGTCCCCTACCGTGCCCACCACGTCCACCTTTTGAAGGTCGGCCACCTTTGCCTCCCTTACCGCTTGGTCGCCTCCCAACCATGGCACTGATGTTGTTGTGGGTATGGGAGGAGCAGTAAACTATTGTCCTGGGCAATTGGGGGTCAAAGGGGTAGGGGACTAGATGAAATTCGTACCCTATGCTCTAACAAGGCTGTCTGTGACCACTGGGGGAAGATGACGGGTCACGCAACGCACAGGCAGCCCAAAAACAAAAATAAACGTGCACGCAACCCCTCGTAGACCACGTGTGTGGAAAAATGAACCTGCACTACTGTGTGGCACCCAGAAACACAGAAATAAGCGTACGCGTAATACACGCAGCCTACAATGACCTCTGAAGGGGTACGCGACACACAGGGAAAGCGCAGTTGCTAAGTACGTGCGGAACTCACCGTCTGCCTGGAAAAAGAACGTGAAAAATAGGCGCGTGTGCGCGTTGGCAACACCCCCGCCAAAAGAAGAATTGTACGCTGTCTGAGGAGACAGGACAAAAGGAGAAGTGAACACTGTTTGAGGAAACAGGCCCAAAAAAAGTAGAAAAATGAAAGCTGTCAGAGGTAACAGGGAGTACGAACTTGAAACGCTGTGAAGTAATGGCATGTGAACCGACAAGAAGTAAGAATCCACCCACTCGCTCTCCACAAAAAGCACGTACAAGGAAATGGCATCCTACATGTACCTTTTAACCCGGCCCACACATACACGTCACTTACGCGTGTACGTGCCCTTTCCTCCAATTACACGCGCTGACACTCGGACGTGCAGCTTTTCCATGTGTGCTCTGTCATCACGTGCTATGAGGGAAACACCAGCGCGTGTCACGTCACAGATGCGCTTACACGCTAAGGGCCATTGGTCCAATGAAATCACGTACGTGCGCTGACGCGCTTACGCGCTAAGGGCCTTTCCTCGAATTACACGCTGATGTGCAAGAGTGGAAGACCACGCTCCTGCCCAGAAGGCCGAATTACTGACCCCCAGAGCCCCAAGCACGCTCCCACCTGCCATCTGCTGCTGCCTGATTGCCTGCTGCCCACGTGCCCTGCTATTTGCTGCCTGAAGGTCAGCCAGGGGTGCTGTTGCTGTGACCACCCCTGCTGGAACCGAAGACTCCCGAGTGGGATTCCATCAATCCACAGCTCAGCCACAGGACCCAGTTGCCCACCCACTCCTGCCTCTGGGGTTGCCATGTCGGGCACACCACCATCCTAGACCACTGGCAACCCCCAGCCAGAGAGGCAGAGGGCCACCAGCTTCACTGCCACCGAAGTTGGTGTCCTGGTGGTGCAAGTCCTGGGGCAGTATGATGCCCTCTTCGGAAGGTCACGTGCCGACAAGGAAGGACAGACCAGGATCTGGACGGACATTGTGACTGCCATCAACGCGGAGGGGGTGGCAGTCCGCAAATTCCATCATGTCAAGAAGTGCTGGGAGGACTTCAGGCCCAGGACCCTCAACAAGGCCCGGCGCCTCTTGAAGGCAGCGGATGCTAAGGGGCGCCAGGGCCACCTGTCGGAATACCAAATGAGGGTCCTGGAACGCGTATGCCCAGCGCTCCACATCCAGGTCCTTGAGAGGCAGACTCGTCTGGAGTCGAGCGGTAAGTGTACATGCATACTGATTGGAAGCTGTCCGTGTGGTGGTGTGCCAGTAGTGTGCAGGTTGCACATGTGGTTTTGTAGGGCCATGTATGGATGTGTATGTACAGGGCCGTGAGGCTGACACATGCAAGTCCTTTCATGTGTGAGACACATGGATGGTGTATTTGTGGGTAAGCATGCAGGCCAAATGCAGATGTGTGAGCACACATGTTTGAATGACTGTGTAGGTCAGTTGTCAAGGTTGTGGTGTCACACATGGATGTTGGTTCCAGCTGCATGTATCTGCACTGTGTACATGTGCATGTATGTGTATCTGACAAGTGTGCAACTGTCATGCAACATGGATGCATGTGAGACTGATATGTAGAAGACTGATTGCCAGATGTGACATGGATGCCAATCTCATCACTGCGACACTTGGTGGACGTGTACACATGCATGTAAGTGTGGTGGCGTGTGGGCATGTCTAGTGCACTCCCTGTGTCTCATGTGATGTGTGGCTCACCTTTGCCTGCTCATGCTGATTTATGTGTATGGATGGTGCTGGCTGTTGCGATTTGGCTGTGGAATAGCTCATGTGTGTGATTTGAAATGTCATGTGTGTTGGGGATTGTGATGCCATGTCTGAAGTTTGACAATGACACTCGTGTGCAACTGTCATGTGTGTATGAGTCCATTGTACAGTGCCCTGATGCCTGTGTCCTATCTCTCCCTGTCTGCAGCGTCGACTGATGAAGAGGGCTTAGAGGGTGCTGTGGAGCACAGCGGCAGGGATCGCACCGCCAGCCGGAGATGCAAGGCCCGGCTCCCCTCCCAGGTTGTCATCTCGTCGGGGAGTGAGGAGTCCGGTGCTGCATCCCAGGTCGCAGCTGCAGAGGGGAAGTCCAAGAGGCGGAGGTTAGAGTTGGACTCCTCGGCAGCCAAAGGGGCTGCTGAGACCCCACAGGGCCCGACGGAGGAAGATGGCACGGAGTCATCCAGGTTGGTAGGGGGTTTGGTGGAGGAGGAGGCCATACAAGGGACAGAGACGGGGTCTGGAGGTAGGGATTCCACTGGTGCTAGTGGTGCAGTGCAGGGGCAGGGACAGGAGGCAGCATAGGCCACCGCAGAGGTGCCTGTGTGTAATCCTGTCCCCGATCCTGTGACTGCATCATCCTGCACCAGCAGGGATACCTACGTCCAGACCCGTTCTAAGGGAGGGGATTGGCTTACACCAACTGGCCTTCCTCTCCCTGCGGATGTGGCTATCCGGCACCGGGTTGAGCCTGTCCTGGGTGGGGTGGCGTTGCGTCAACGTGCCATGAGAGCTCACCTGCAGTCTTTTCATGAGGAGACTGCACGTCTTCTCGCATTTCTCGTTGACCGCGTTGACCCACTGGGACAGCTTACCAGGGCCGGATTCCTCCGTTTTCTGGACCTTGTTCCGACCCCCTCCTCAACTGAACCCCCTATGTGCCAGTCGTCCTCTGTGCCATCTTCCCACCCATGTGTTACCTGGGTGCCCTGTGGAGCTGCCTGTGACCCTGCGGCCAGGCTGGTGGAGGACACATCCCTGCCACAGTCGGGAGTCGGACGTCCAGCAGGGGTGGCCACCTCAACAACTGCACCCCAGCTGGAGGAGGATGTGCAGGCAGCAGGAGCCAGGGCACAGGCAGCGGCACAGCAGCAGCAGCAACAAGGTGGGAGCCATGATGGCTCGGGGCCTTCATCATCGGAGGGGCAGGCATCGGCCATAGGGCAGGAGGACCCTGGACGGGAAGTGTCTTTCGTGTGGCAGCGGTTGGGCCATGCGATAGAAGCAGAGCGGCAGCGGGTGGAAGAGGTACGGCTCACGATGGTCAGGGCGGAGAACTCCATGCATAGGGCCCTGAGGCGGACCGAGTGCCTCGAGACCATTCGCAGGGACCTGAAGATCCAGATGTCAGCGTCCCTGCGAACCCTCGGGGCCATGGAAGAGGACCGCCTCCGGGACATCGAGCAGGAGTTCCATGATGCCCTGGCCCGGGACATCAACAAGTGAGCCGTTGGACTTGCCCGCTGCCCTTGTAAATAGTTAGTTAGTTAGTATTAGGTTTCCTTTAGTTTTTTCTTTATTTTGGACCGCTTGGACAATGCACCACATTTTTGTATATAGTTTTTTTATTAGCTAGTAGTTTTTGGTAGGTTTCATTTCTTATGTTGTGCTCATGGACCCTGGATTCTTCAATTGTACATAGTTCTACATTGGATTCATCTTTTTTAATATTTTTTTTGTGTTCACCATGGAGCAATGTTTTTTACTTTTTATTTTCCCTTGGATTTGATTTTTTGAACTGTGACTTTGGACAACATTTCTTTTTGGATTTCTTTTGCTTATGTTTTCTGGATTTTCATTATTTATCGGACATGGACCATTTCTTTTGTTATTCCCATTGTTGTGTGTTTAATTTGATTTACGTTCATGTTATCTTTAATATATATTTATTTATACTTCCATTTGTGGTATTATCTCATTGGTTTCATGCATGTCATGATATGGGTTTTGACATTCACTTGCACCCATTGTGTGTGTGTGACGGACATGTGTTCATTTACATACATGCCATTGGGGTTGTATCATGTAATTGGCATTTCTATGTGGGTGGATGCAATACTTGGGTGGGTCTTTGGCATGTGGAGGCTGGCCATAAGGGCCAGGGATCTAGATTGTGGTGACGTGTTGGCTGGGGGACATGTGTCGGGGCCTGCTGGCAGGTGCCCTGCACTGCTGGGGGGTGGGGATGCAAGGGGACATGAGTGGGACATGAGTGGGGGCCTGCTGGCAGGTGCCCCGCACTGCTGGGGTGTGGGGGTGCAAGGGAACATGAGTGGGGGCCTGCTGGCAGGTGCCCTGCACTGCTGGGGGTGGGGGTGCAAGGGGACATTAGTGTGGACCTGTTGGCAGGTGCCCTGCACTGCTGGGGTGTGGGGGTGCAAGGGGACATGAGTGGAACATGAGTGGGGGCCTGCTGGCAGGTGTCCTGCACTGCTGGGGGTGGGGGTGTAAGGGGACATGAGTGGGGGCCTGCTGGCAGGTGCCCTGCACTGCTGGGGGGTGGGGGTGCAAGGGGACATGAGTGGGGGCCTGCTGGCAGGTGCCCTGCACTGCTGGGGGTGGGGGTGCAAGGGGACATGAGTGGGGACCTGCTGGCAGGTGCCCTGCACTGCTGGGGTGTGGGGGTGCAAGGGGACCGCAGAGGTGCCTGTGTGTAATCCTGTCCCCGATCCTGTGACTGCATCATCCTGCACCAGCAGGGATACCTACGTCCAGACCCGTTCTAAGGGAGGGGATTGGCTTACACCAACTGGCCTTCCTCTCCCTGCGGATGTGGCTATCCGGCACCGGGTTGAGCCTGTCCTGGGTGGGGTGGCGTTGCGTCAACGTGCCATGAGAGCTCACCTGCAGTCTTTTCATGAGGAGACTGCACGTCTTCTCGCATTTCTCGTTGACCGCGTTGACCCACTGGGACAGCTTACCAGGGCCGGATTCCTCCGTTTTCTGGACCTTATTCCGACCCCCTCCTCAACTGAACCCCCTATGTGCCAGTCGTCCTCTGTGCCATCTTCCCACCCATGTGTTACCTGGGTGCCCTGTGGAGCTGCCTGTGACCCTGCGGCCAGGCTGGTGGAGGACACATCCCTGCCACAGTCGGGAGTCGGACGTCCAGCAGGGGTGGCCACCTCAACAACTGCACCCCAGCTGGAGGAGGATGTGCAGGCAGCAGGAGCCAGGGCACAGGCAGCGGCACAGCAGCAGCAGCAACAAGGTGGGAGCCATGATGGCTCGGGGCCTTCATCATCGGAGGGGCAGGCATCGGCCATAGGGCAGGAGGACCCTGGACGGGAAGTGTCTTTCGTGTGGCAGCGGTTGGGCCATGCGATAGAAGCAGAGCGGCAGCGGGTGGAAGAGGTACGGCTCACGATGGTCAGGGCGGAGAACTCCATGCATAGGGCCCTGAGGCGGACCGAGTGCCTCGAGACCATTCGCAGGGACCTGAAGATCCAGATGTCAGCGTCCCTGCGAACCCTCGGGGCCATGGAAGAGGACCGCCTCCGGGACATCGAGCAGGAGTTCCATGATGCCCTGGCCCGGGACATCAACAAGTGAGCTGTTGGACTTGCCCGCTGCCCTTGTAAATAGTTAGTTAGTTAGTATTAGGTTTCCTTTAGTTTTTTCTTTATTTTGGACCGCTTGGACAATGCACCACATTTTTGTATATAGTTTTTTTATTAGCTAGTAGTTTTTGGTAGGTTTCATTTCTTATGTTGTGCTCATGGACCCTGGATTCTTCAATTGTACATAGTTCTACATTGGATTCATCTTTTTTAATATTTTTTTTGTGTTCACCATGGAGCAATGTTTTTTACTTTTTATTTTCCCTTGGATTTGATTTTTTGAACTGTGACTTTGGACAACATTTCTTTTTGGATTTCTTTTGCTTATGTTTTCTGGATTTTCATTATTTATCGGACATGGACCATTTCTTTTGTTATTCCCATTGTTGTGTGTTTAATTTGATTTACGTTCATGTTATCTTTAATATATATTTATTTATACTTCCATTTGTGGTATTATCTCATTGGTTTCATGCATGTCATGATATGGGTTTTGACATTCACTTGCACCCATTGTGTGTGTGTGACGGACATGTGTTCATTTACATACATGCCATTGGGGTTGTATCATGTAATTGGCATTTCTATGTGGGTGGATGCAATACTTGGGTGGGTCTTTGGCATGTGGAGGCTGGCCATAAGGGCCAGGGATCTAGATTGTGGTGACGTGTTGGCTGGGGGACATGTGTCGGGGCCTGCTGGCAGGTGCCCTGCACTGCTGGGGGGTGGGGATGCAAGGGGACATGAGTGGGACATGAGTGGGGGCCTGCTGGCAGGTGCCCCGCACTGCTGGGGTGTGGGGGTGCAAGGGAACATGAGTGGGGGCCTGCTGGCAGGTGCCCTGCACTGCTGGGGGTGGGGGTGCAAGGGGACATTAGTGTGGACCTGTTGGCAGGTGCCCTGCACTGCTGGGGTGTGGGGGTGCAAGGGGACATGAGTGGAACATGAGTGGGGGCCTGCTGGCAGGTGTCCTGCACTGCTGGGGGTGGGGGTGTAAGGGGACATGAGTGGGGGCCTGCTGGCAGGTGCCCTGCACTGCTGGGGGGTGGGGGTGCAAGGGGACATGAGTGGGGGCCTGCTGGCAGGTGCCCTGCACTGCTGGGGGTGGGGGTGCAAGGGGACATGAGTGGGGACCTGCTGGCAGGTGCCCTGCACTGCTGGGGTGTGGGGGTGCAAGGGGACATGAGTGGGACATGGGTAGGGTCCTGCTGGTAGGTGCCCTGCACTGCTGGGGGTGGGGGTGTAAGGGGACATGAGTGGGGGCCTGTTGGCAGATGCCCCTCAGTGCTGGGGGCTGGGGGTGCAAGGGGACATGAGTGGGGGCCTGCTGGCAGGTGCCCCTCAGTGCTGGGGGGTGGGGGTGCAAGGGGACATGAGTGGGACATGAGTGGGGGCCTGTTGACAGGTGCCCTGCACTGCTGGAGGGTGGGGGTGCAAGGGGACATGAGTGGGACATGAGTGGGGACCTGCTGGCAGGTGCCCCGCACTGCTGGGGGGTGGGCGTGCAAGGGGACATGAGTGGGGGCCTGCTGGCAGGTGCCCTGCACTGCTGGGGGGTGGGGGTGCAAGGGGACATGAGTGGGACATGAGTGGGGGCCTGTTGGCAGGTGCCCTGCACTGCTGGGGGGTGGGGGTGTAAGGGGAAATGAGTGGGGGCCTGCTGGCATGTGCCCCACAGTGCTGGGGGGTGGGGGTGCAAGGGGACATGAATGGGACATGAGTGGGGGCCTGTTGGCAGGTGCCCTGCACTGCTGGGGGGTGGGGGTGCAAGGGGACATTAGTGGGGGCCTGCTGGCAGGTGCCCCTCAGTGCTGGGGGGCGGGGGCGCAAGGGGACATGAGTGGGGGCCTATTGGCAGGTGCACTGCACTGCTGGGGGGTGGGGGTGGAGGGGGTCATGCGTTGGTGATCAGTAGTGCAAGGTGACATGTGGCTTGGCTGGGGGGCATGCCCATGTTGGATGGGCTGCCTGCAGGACATGGCCAGGGGTGCAGGGCAGTCCCCTGTGGTGTGGGCTGCCTGCAGGGGCCGTGGAGGGTGTAGAGGGAACACCTGGGAGGACCCACACTGCCAGTTCACGTGTAGGACTCCCCTGCACCCCAGATATACACGTACCCCACTCGCACAGGGCATGTCGCGTGTGAAACTTCGCGCGCACCCCCGAAATACACATACCCCGCTCACCCAATGCCAATCGCATGTGAAACTTCCCGCGCACCCCAGATTTACACGTACCCAGGCCAATCGCGTGTGAAACTTCACGCGAACCCCAGGAATACACGCACCCCACTCGCACAGGGCCTATCGCCTGTGAAACTTCACGCAGCCCCAGATTTACACGCACCCCGCTCGTCCAAGGCCAATCGCGTGTTAAACTTCCTGCGCACCCCTGAAATACACGCACACGCTATTTTGGACACAGCGGGTGTGCGTGTTTGTCGCGTACCCCTTTGCACGTCATTTGTCCTAGTGGGCCAGAGTATGGGACAATCATCAGAGCTGTATATACATGCTTTTTGTTAGCGCACATTTTGGCACACATTTTTTTCATGCGCAGGGACGCTACCGCCTGCCTTCGTATGGCGTACGTGTTTAGGCCTGTGCGCGTCTTTGGCGGTGCGCTGGTTTGCCCTATTCGATTCCCTGAATACGTGTTGTAGGCGAGCGTGTGGGCGTTCCGCGCACTTGCCTCCTTTACTTCCCCGTGACGCCCACATTTTCACCCGTTGTTCCACATTCCGCGTGTCACGCCCTGTGTTACGCCTACTTTTGTTATGTGCGCCGCGCTATGTGCGCTTTCGCTGTGCCCGTAGCGCACACCGTTAGATGACCTGTGCGCCGGCATGCGCCACGCAGATTTTCAGCGCACATCGCACATTGTACTCGCGCACGGACTTCCATGAATCGATGTGCGCGGGTTTTGCTGCGATTCGCACGGTTTTGCATGCTTGCGCAGGAATTTTCAGCGCACATTAATTCCATGAATCGGCCTGATAGCCTTTTTCCCCCTTCTAGGAAAGTAAAATCTATTTTTTTTCGCATTCTGGTAACTGTGGCATTGTTGCTGGATCTCTCTAGGCTCCCACCTAGATGCACCCCACCCCCCCTGCAAGACGTGCCGTTCATTGTTGTGAATTACTTGTTCCCCTCCTGTGTCTTCCTTTTTTGTGACCACGACCCTCCTCCTCCACCTACCCCTGTGCATTTTCTGAGTTGTGTGCCACAGGGCTGTGCATCTCTCTCTCTTCTCGGACGCCCCTTCTCCTCCACCTACCTCCTTCACACCCCTTTGGTGCACTCTTTTGGCCACCCAAAACACCCCCTACCATGGCAGCCCCCTCAGCCAAGGACCAGAGGCTAAGGACAGCTCCAGTGGTGTCTGCCAGTGTCCGCTGTGGCAGCACATAGCCTGCAGCCATCCGCCTGCTGCGACTGATCAGGTAAGTCGAATCTGGGTGTGTTGTATTGTGCTGTGCTCAGAAACCTAACGTTTTTCCACTGTCTACGAAAGTCGAATCTGGCTGTGTTGTAAGGTGCTGTGCTCAAAAACTTGCCTTTTTCCCCCTTCTGGGAAAGTTGAATCTCAGTATTTTCATATTCTGGTAACTATGGCCCCCCTCCTCCTCTTCCCACTGTGCATTCTGAGTTGTGTTCCACATGGCTGTGCGTCTCTCTTCTCTCACTCACTTTTCCTCCACCTACCTCCTTTGTACCCCATATGGTGCTCTCTGTCTCCCCCATCTTCGCTGACTGCTACTCTATCTCTTACCCTATCCCTCTCACTAAGTCTGGATGTTCAAGAGGGACCTCTGGTCTCCAACCCAGGCTTCCCTATCGCTGATTCCTACACCAGTGCTTCATCCAGACAGACTCTCACTGACATCCTCGTTGTCATATCCTCTACAGACCTATGGGCCATTCATATGTTCTCTGGTCCATCTCCTTTATCCTCCTCTCCCATTCACGGTGTAACTAGGTGTGAGGTCCTCTTGGCCCTCTTCCACTCCTCCAAGACCATCATTAATGTATGTCTGAACGGCACTGTTTGATAGGTGTTTCTGCATCTTATCAACTTCCTCCTTCCCCTGCTGCTCCTTCCACCACCTCTCTGGCACCCTCATCTTCTTCCTCTACCCACCCTTGGGGCCCTCTACCACCTCCGCAGGGTGTAACTCAAGCCTGTACCCCTCAATAGGAGCCGTTCAAATGTGGCAGCCTGCTCAACGTCGCTACTCTCAACTCTCATTCGCTGTCAAACACTCCTCTGACATCTGTCACCTCCTCAACGAACTCGACCTAGATGTCCTTGCTCTCACGAGACATGGTTTACATCCAGCTCTGTCATGAGTTTTGACACTCTTCTCCCTCTGCACTACAAGATCCTTTAGAAACCCAGAACCAACCGTCCTGGAGGTGGAGTAGCCCTGATCTTTCTGGATAGGGCCCCAGCCTCTGTCATCCCTATGCATGCCTATTCCTCCTTTTAATGCCTTGTCTGCAGGCTCTCTATCTCATCTGGCCACGTTGTCCTCTACCTCTCTGAATAGGTCGACCCTTCCTCTTCTCTCTTTTACCTCTACTTCTCAACTTCCCCTCCTCAGAGATCTCAACATCCACCTTGATACTTCTAATCCCCCCTCTGGGATTTTCTGCAACCTCTGTGGCACTCTCTCTCTTTCCATTCTGCCATCTGGCCCAACACACTCTCACCACTCCTCTCTCTTGGTCTGACCACTTTCTATTCTCCGCTCATATGAAACTCTCTATCCCTCAGGCAAAGACCCCTCAGCGCTGCCACTTACCTTCTCGGTCATTCGGCCCATGAAGCGTGTCTCAGTGTATGCCGTTGCCTCTAGTCTCAGCTCCTCCTACTCCTGCGGCTGACTCACCCTGGCACACCCCTTTCTAATCTGCACCTTTCTATTTCCAACACCCTCGACATCCTTGCCCCTGTCATGAGAATCCGGCTAAAGCCTACCTCCAAGTGCAACTCTTGGTACGATTCCGACCTTGCCGTCCGGAAATGCAAGTGCAGGGTGGCTGAGAGGAAGTGGAGGACTTTGGGCACATCCTCTAACAAACTGGCCTGCCACCTGCTCCAAGGGCAATAAAAAATATCTGTCCTTTCCAAGAAGAAACACACATTCAAGCCCGTGTCTCTGCAGTCTCTAACAACATGGCTGAACTCTTTCAAATCTGCCATGAACTGGCCTATCCTGCTGCAGTCTCTACCTCTCCTGTTCCCTCCGAGGCACTTTTTATGGCTCTGGCCTCTCACTTCTCTGCTAAAACTCAGGGCGTCTGCCGATCCTACATGCCAGGCAAACTATCGCCCAATCTCCATCACCCCTTTCCTGGGCAAACTCTTGAAAAAGCTGGCCATCTCCCAGCTTACTCTCTACAGTGAATATGTTGGGTTATCTCCATGATGATCAGTCTGTCTTCAGAGATGCCAGAGGCACGGAAACTGCTCTCCTGAGCACCCGTGAACACCAGCTCTCTAACCTTGATTCCAGCATTCCTTCTGTCCTCATCCTCCTTGATCTTTCATCTGCTTTTGACATGGTCAACCATGCATCCTGATCAATCAACTCCGTGAGAACATGGGCATTACAGATCAGGCCATGGAGTGGCTGAACTCCTTCCTCTTTGACCGCTATTCCCAGGTTCAACTTGGTCCCTTTCTTTTTGCCACCTCTCGCTCTGCCTCTGGTGTTCCCCTCGCCTCTATCCTTTCACCCTGGTTTTTCAAACTCTACTTGGCTCCTTTGGCCCACCTGATCTCTACCTTCTCCTCTAAACTTCAGTGTCATCTAGATGACACACAGCTTTCCCTCAGGGTCCCCTCAGCCTCCTCTCCTCTCTCGCTCTTTCCTGACTGTCTATCGGCAATTCAGGATCGGTGCGCACCAATGATCTTTGCCTTAATGCCAGTAAGAAGGAGATCCTTCTCATTGGGACCCCTGCCCCGGCTTTCCCTCTTTCACTCTGGCCGTTCCCCGTGGGCCCTCTTCCTTCGCCTTCCTGCTAGGCAAAAAACCTTGGTGTCATCTTCGACTCCAATCTCTCTTTCTCTCCTGACATCTCGGACATTGCCAAGAAGTCCCACTACCAGCCGCACCTTCTCAAAAGGACTCTTCTCTTTCTCACTTTCCCCCAGAAGCTCACTGTCTCCAGAGAACTGGTTCTCTTAAGGCTGGACTACTGCAACATCCTCTTTCTCAATCTGCCTTCCTCTACTATCCGCCCTCTGCAATTAATCCGGAACAGGTCTGAAAGACTTATTCTTGGCCTTAAGCCCAGCAACTTTATTTCTCCAACCCTGAAATCTCTCCACTGGCTCCCGGTGGCTGCAATGATCAAGTTCAAGACCCTTTGCATCGTCCACAAGGCTTTCTGGGGCCGGGGCCTGCACTACATCCAACGCTCTCTTCCAAAATACTTTCCTTCTCGAGCCCTTCGCTCAGCTACCTCCAACTCTCTAAGGGTTAAACGCTTCTCAAGGCAGAGAGTGGCGGGTAGATCTCTTTCCTATGCAGGTGCTACCCTCTGGAAAGGCCTCCCTGCCCCTCTCAAACTTGGACCTGACCACATGAAGTTCTGTAAGCAGCTCAAAACATTCCTCCATTTCTCTGCTTTCTCTCTCTCCCTCCCCTGCTGACCTATCTGACCTACCGGTTTGCTGTTAACTGGTTGCTTGGCTACCCTCAGAGTCACAGTGGGTACCAGGCTCTTTCTTGATCAGTCACCCTTGCACTGCCTCCAAGCCTACCACGCACTTAGGGGCTGTAACTGTAACCATACAGTCCCTTGTTCTCCTTGCACTACCAAAAGCCACGCTGCCCTGGCTGCACTTACTCAGAGAATTGCTGACCTGTTTTCCGGAACCCTCTCCCTTGCACTTCCCCCTCCCTTTCCCCTTTCACTTCTCATTCCCGTACTTGCACGATCTGAATGACACAAGGCCAAGTAAGATTGTTTGTCTTGTCCTCCCTCTCTCTTCCATCTTCTGTTGCACCTAGAAACACTGGGGTACTGGCGCGTTAAAAATGACTTAGCATATCATATCTACTCTCCTCGTGTTTGCCACATATAGAGGCAACACATTCCATTAGCCACATTTCATTTCAGTCACATTGCTACTTGTGAAGATAGCAGAATGCATGCATGTAACCATCTGTCCCTGACATATCATTCACAGTGTCCTCCCTCTCTCTCTCTCTCTCTCTCTCTCTCTGTCTCTCTGTCTCTCTCTCTCTCTCTCTCTCTCTCTCTCAATTTGTTGTCTGCATGCAATTTCAATAACCACCCAAGTTGTTATCAACAGCACTGTGGCCAGAAGTAGGTTTCCGATACCATGAAGGAGAGGATGGGTGCCATTATTTGTTTTACAATTAAAAGATTGTGAATTAACCTTTTATTTGCAGATAAACATTATCAGTTTTTTTACGTCTTCTGGAGAATCTTTCATTCTGAGGGTACATTGGGGCTCATTCCCATCTTAGTTGCTATGTTGATTGTGTCATTGTTTGCGCCTGGATGCTCGCAGGCTGTCGGTGCATTATAAATACACAAAATAAATTCTGAGTTTGGTTGTAACTCTGTGGTAATTTCACTGAATTACTGGCAACATGAGTTATTGTTACTGCCATTTGGTCCCGTGGGTTTTCCACGGGAGTACAAGTGGTGGTAGGGTGGTGTTTGTCCACATGTATGGAGTCCATGGTTTTTTGGCGGGAATTACAACCAGTGGAATTAGAGAGTGGTAATGTCACTGATTTTACAGGGAAAAATCTAGGATTTATGTCCAGCATCAAGCTGGAGTTGAATCCTCCATAGTTCCTAAAAAAAATCGGTGGAATGATCACTTTGTAATTCTGCCGGTGGTCATTATGCCCAAACTTGTAATTTGGAGGTGTGGGAAAAATTGAGGTAATTCCATTAAAAAATGTGGCTATAACTGTTTGACATACCGGAAAACTAATAATTAGCCCCATTGTCCATATGGGGGTTGGTCAGAGCAACATGCATAGGCTTTGCAGGAGATGCAGAGGTTTTGAACGTCCATGTAATGGACTAGAGGACTAAGCTGTACGGCATATTTTTAATTATTTGTATTTGTGCATACTGTAACAGCTTCCTGAGCTGTAGTAAGAATCAAAAAGTGGCCGTTACTCAAAATGTAACATTGCCTTTGTTCTCATAAGAGAACTAGATTTTTGGTGTGAAGACTGCCGTGAAAGAACACATTTTGATATTGAAATGCATCATTTCAAGATGGATAGTGAGGGCCCTGTTACTGTACTCTTCTGAGAACTCTTTTAAAAAGAGAAGGGGAGGAAATAGCAACAATTAGGGTTGTGGAAGTTTTTGCTTAAAGTCAATGAAGAATTTTGGAACATATGAATGACCACAGATCTTTAAATTCCATGAATGTTTCATGTGTATGATTCACTCTGGTGATGGTGCTCATTTCATTTTTCTCACGACTCAAACTAACACTAAAGCATTTTTAACCATGAACCATATATACTCTTGCAGAGAGTCTCAAGCTTTTAATGTTAAGATAACATGGCTGCAATAGTTATCTATCTCCTGTTTACTTAAAGTTTTCACTACCCATTTTAAGGTAGAGCTTCCACTTAGGTGGTATCGATGGGATTCCCTCCAAAATTTAGTGTGCAATATCATTCTCTCCATTGAGGCCCAAGGACTGCCAGAACAGAGACCACAATTCCGGAATATTGGGAGAACCTTGCTTGATGGTGGAAGAAGAGAGGTTGAGAGGGGATGCAAGGTAGCAGGATAAGGATGGCTGTGTGAATACTAACCCCAAAGGGCACAGACCCTCTTAAAGAATGATATTTAAGTGCCTTTAAGGGCCTTTATTACATGTTACATGGAATAAGCTGTGAGGAGACGATACAGGTCCCACCACCCAGGCTGAAGGTCCCCAACCGACTATCTCAGAGCTTTCATCCAGAACGTCAGCATACACATGTTCCATCACTGACGTGGCAACATTCCATCAACCATCCACACACATAGGCACGATATAAAACATCTCCCTCCTTTATGAAATAATAGCACAACAATACACACAAACACACACTAACGGACACATCCCAGTTAAAATACACAACTACCTGCAAACCGTCTCTGGAGGCAATCTCTGCAAGTATAACAACCAAACACTAAACCCTACTAACTCATGGAAAGCTCTCCTAAAATAACGAATCTCCTTCTGTTAGCTCCTGCCACGAACCATCTTTTAGGCTCACACCCTAGAAACAATCCACCCGGTAGCTACCAGGTAAACACCCCTACACTCTACACCATCTACTAAGAACACTTGTCACCTTCCACCCGCCCCCGCCACAGACGGGCCCCGCGGCTCTCACCCCTAAGCACTACCTGTTCTCAACAGAGAACAAATACATCACCATAACTGCAGAAAAATTACCCACACGGCCGAAAGATATTCTCCAGCTCATAAAAATATTGCACAAGTGAGGACAAATATCTGCTATTAAACTTTCCCAAAGCAAAATGTCACTCACACCTTACAAACGAGAACCACACACAACAGGGACCCCTGATTACTATTATTGCAACACATCACACGGATGCCAACCCGTATACACCATGTTCCCACCTCGCATAATTTCAGAGATACTCAGCAGTGTTCTCCAAAAACATGCCACAACCCTACTAATTCCCCTTGCACCCAGTGACAAAATACTGTCACAACACACCAAGACCACATTCTCAGGGTAACAATGTGGTTCTTATTTGACCAGCACAAAAAAATAAAACATTATGACAAATACCCATTCCCACCAGAAATCCGACCATCCAAATTATAACGAAAGGACATCTCCTCTAGTCACCTACCATCTCCTATGATTTCAACCTGCAATTAATAATAATCATATGATCATCAGGACCCCAAAGTACAATTCAACCACCACGAAAATAATTTACACTTGACTGTCCCAAGCCGTAGCAGTACTCCCAAACCAAATACTCCCCACACTCCAACACCTCAATCACTTGAGCGATACTCTTCACCAAAACTAGTCAATAGAAATATTACACCTCCCCTCTCTAAAACACGGCCCCAACCAAAAGGAACATTAAACCCACTAGTTTCAAACAACCTGAGTAAACCTAAAGCAGCAAAAGCATCACGCTCCCTACGCATCATATCCACACTAAATGCTTGTTCATGCATGCTCACCATACTCACTCACTGCTTTGACTTTATTCACAATAATGGAGGCGCTACCTCCTTCATCCCTTTTTTTTTCTTACCGCTGGAGAGGTGCAGCCTTCCCAAGTCAGAAATATCCTTACTCTCCACATTCACCATTGCATCATTTAGGTGGAGGCGCTACCTCCATCTCCATGACTAATTACATCAGAAAGGCGCAACCTTCCCAATACACTCCAAACCTTTGCAGATTTCACACATAATCCTTATTCCGGTTGATAAATGCTTTGGATTTTGTAATCAATTCCTAACCCCATAACATAACGCATCATTGAACATGAGGCCATTGTCCATACCTGAAATTCCTCAATCCATGCCCTTCCGTTTGAAACAGTCCACACAATGACACCATGATGGCCTCTAACGCCATCCCTGGAAATCCTCAAAAAGTTATAACTAAATACACATGCCTTTGGACCTTTCACATCCGCACACATGTCACCCATAACCAAACTGTAGTCTAACAAGATTCTACCAAACTAGCATTATCATTGAATGCTTCCCTTTTTTCCAAACGTAAGCTCCTTAAAAAAAAACATTAAATCTGGATCGAGCTCCTGAAGAACCTGCAAATAACTAACATCTGCATTGTTCAAAATATAACCACATGCGTGGCAAAAGTAAACGTCGGACCATATTTCCTCATCCACGGATCTCTGTGGTGCTTCTGTGGTGATTCCTCATCTTCAGCTGAATGCTTTTGGACACCATGAAGAAGTGTCTCCTTCCCGCCATTCTCAGCTCTCTTAGCCAAAAGCTCGCCAAGCTCATCACTGTTTCCATCACCGGACCTCTTCAACTGTCGAGCACGATGCACATCGCACTCGTGAGTTTTACCATGTTCCACTGGTGCGAGCTTAGCACTGCCCTGGAGGGCGCTGGACACCTCAACACATCGAGGACTGCAGCGTTGAGACTCTATGTCAAGTCCACCAACATCCTCGAAATCATTTTCGCCCTCAACCATGCTTTGATAAAGCGGCACACCACCTCTCTGCTCCATTGCAACACGTGTCTGTATATACCAGAGTTTCCATCATCTTTCTGATTCCATTTTCATGGAACGCATGGAATCCCGCAGGGCTGCGACCAATCAGATGCTCATGCAATTGGCGCTGCCAAGTTTCTTTTCTCTAGAACAATTCACAGCAATCTCCAGGCAATGACTCCAATGTTCCATCATCCGAACACATACTCAGGTACTCCCGGGGTATGGTTATGTCATCACCATTTTCAAAACAGTACCGTATGGGACAGCACTTTGCGAGCCAACTGTCACACTCGACTAACATCACAGTTACAAATCACGCACCTGCTCCAATATCCGCCCCAAAGCTCCAGAAAACAGCCACTTCTTTATACATGCAATAGGAATTCCATTATGTGCGTATCTTCTTTCCCCAAGCATTGCACACAAGCTCTGATGCTTCCTTCAATTAATAGTCCCCGGGGCGCCTTTCCACTGGCCACCCCCGTCAGTGGATGTCAGCTTTCCAAGAAGTCATTGACCATTACCAGGACATTCAAACCATCAACCCACAGTTCCCTCGTGCCTGCGCCACGAACGCTGGGTGAGCCGTTCCGTTAAATCACCCTGGTCACCTTGGGTTGCCAAACTGTTCCTGGATGGGTATTCCCTCCCACGCTCAGGACGGACGTGCCCTGGGTGGTGGGACTTACTGTTGTTTAGGGGGCGGTATCTCCTCGTTCTTCCAGCTGCCCCCATCCAGCAGCACTCCTATCTGATTTGGGACTTTTCCTGCACGGGTCCTTTGTGACAGTTGCCTCCTCGCCAACGTAAGAAAGTTAATCAGAGCCTTCCAGATGCCTTTAAGTGCCTTTATTACATGTTCCATGGAATAAGCTGTGAGGAGACGATACCGGGTCCCACCACCCAGGCTGAAGGTTCCCAACCGACTATCTCGGAACCTTCATCCGGAAATTCAGCATATACATGTTCCACCACTGACGTGTTAACATTCCATCAACCATCCACACACATAGGCACGATATAACAGATATGTATATGGATAGGATAGGGATCTGCAACCCTCAGATCAGCCAATGTTTTCAGAAAATCCCTCACCATGGACTTTGATGGCTAGGACTTTTGTGAGATATATTCCAAAGTATCTGGCAACCCAAAGATTTTGGAATGCTGATATAGGAGGACATAAAGGTGATAAGATGATTATTTTCTTTTTTCGAAGGGATGGACACGCTGGTTGGAATCTGATTTGAGAGTTGTATTCAACTCAATTGATTCAAACCATTTGAATACGAATCTCAAATTTATTATATAGTTATATATATTATTATATATTTATAATGCACCTATACACAAGTGTTTCAAGACGCGACGAGGCAAGGGAGGGGGAACAGAGGGAAGACAGACAACGATCTTACTAGGCAAGGTGTAAGTCAGATCGCGCAAGTGCGGGGGGGAGTGCAGTACATGGAATAATAAAATAATAACATAAAATAAATAAAGAATGGCCAGCTGGTGGCAAATGCAGGGTGAGTGCAGACATAATTGCTGGTTTGGGGACTGTAGGGATACAGAAAACAGTCTCCAGGTGCAGGGGTTGCCAGGGAGGCAGCGCAAGCGTGCAACTGGCAGGGCCTGGGCCCGAGATCAGATGGGTGGCCAGGTAACCTGTGCAGTCTGATTATCAACCAGGACTTCAGCAGGGGAGAGGGGGAGAGAAAGCAGAAGCAAAGAGGAAGGTTTTTAGGTGCTTCCGGAACCGAAGATGGTTCTGCTCAAGTTTCAGGGAGGCAGGGAGGCTGTTCCAGGGGGAGGCCGCAGCCGAAGAGAGAGATCTACCACCAACTCGTTGCTTGGAGAAGCAACTGACCCAGAGGGAGTTGCAAGGCAGATGAGCGAAGAGCTCGAGAGGGAAGATATTTAGGTAGAGAGAGTTGAAGGCATTGAGGCCTCTGGCCCAAGATGGCCTTGTGGAAGTTGCAGAGAGTTTTAAATGTAATCCTCGCAGCCACTGGGAGCCAGTGCAGAGATTTCAGTCCTGGAGAGATATTATCCCTGGGCTTGAGGCCAAGGAAAAGTCTCACAGTCATGCTCTGGATGAGTTGCAGAGGGCATAGAGTAGAAGCAGGAAGATTTAGAAAGAGGCTGTTGCAATAGTCGAGCCTGGAGAGAACCAGAGCTCTGGAGACAGTGAGCATCTGGGGGAAGGAGAGGAAAGGAAGAATACCTCTAAGGCGGTGGAGATGGTAGTGTTACTTCTTATAGACGTCAGAGATGTGAGAGGAGAAAGAGAGTGTGGAGTCAAAGATGACCCCCAGGTTGTTTGCCTTTGCAGGAAGAGGGCCGAGAGAGGCCGGCCAGAGGGCGACAGGAAAGGAGGGAGTGGGTGTGCCGATGAGGAGAATCTCAGTCTTACTGGCATTAAGGCAGAGGTCATTGGCGGCATACAACTCCTGGATATCAGAAAGACAGTCAGAGATAAGGGATGGGGAAGAGGTGGCCGAAGGTAGCCAGAAAATTGAGTGTCATCCACATAGCATTGAAAGTTGGGCCAGAGAGTGGCAATGCGGTGGGCAAGGAGTGCCAGGTATTGGTTGAACAGCCAAGGAGAGAGGTTAGACCCCTGGGGGACACCACAGGTAGAGAAAAAGAAAGCAGAGAGGAAGGAGCCAAGTTGGACCTGTGAGGGTCGGTCAGAGAGGGAGTCAGGGCCTGACCGGTGATACCTAGGTTATCACAAAGACACTTTAGTGAGTGCTTCAGGAGGGATGGGAAGACTCCAGTAGTGGTTGCAGAAGTCAGCCAGAGCAGGAGCCAGAGTGTCAATGTGGTCCTTGATGGTTTTGGAGGAACAGGGTTGAACCTGTTTTAACGAGACTTTCATGGATCAGGCTTGTCTAGAAACCTTGTCTGCGGAGAACAGGGGAAAGGCAGAGAAGGAGGTAGGAGGGGTGGCTGCAGAAGGGCCAGAGAAAGAGCAGGGAGTATAGGGAGGGAGGGTAGAGAATGAGAGTGAGGACAGGATATCCTGAGTTTTAGAGATGACATGAAAAGCCAGTGCCGTGCAGAGGGCCTAGGAAGGGACAGGAGAGATAGAGACTGTGGCAGGATTGGCCAGTTCATTGTAGATTTTAAAGAGTTCAGCTAAGTTATTAGATGCCGCTGGGATGCGGGCTTGGATATGATCTCTCTTCTTGGTGTGGACAGAGAGCCGGTATTGCCTTTGGAGCAGGCGGCAGGCCAGTTTGTCAGAGGATGTTCAAGAAGCACACCATTTCCTCACAGCCACTTTGCACATGTGTTTAAGGGTGATGAGGTCTGAGTCATACCAGGAGTTGCACTTGGCTTTGGGATTCAGGTGGATCCTCATGACAGGGGCAAGGATATCAAGAGTATCAGATATAGCAGAGTGGAGTGTGAAGAGGGCTGTGTCAGGGTGAGAATCAGTCAAAGGGGGAGGTAGGGGGAGAAATTGGTGGCGAAAGCCTCAACTGATACGCGCTTCATGGGCCGGATGACCGAGAAGGTGGGTGGCAGTGATGGAAGTGGCTTGGCCTGTGGGGTAGAGAGTGTGAGATGGGAGGAAAGGAGAACATGATCACTCCAGGAGAGAGGAGTGGTGAGAGGGGAAGGTCTGAGGAGATCAGAACATCCACAATGTGCCCTGCAGTGTGAGTCAGGCCAGAGGGGAGAATAGTGAGTGAGAGTCGCAGAGGTTGCAAAAGAGTCCTGGTGGGTGTCCTGACCCACGTTTGAGCTATCATGCTGCAACATTTGGTGCTGTGGGCTTAGAAAATCCAAGATGGCCAAAAAGCCCACATGTGCGCCCGAATCCAGGAGAACCATGCAGTTTGCGCACACCAAAATGGTTGCCTAACCTGCCACCCACCAGTGCGAGCATGAGTGGAATGGGTGCCAAAGGAAAAACACCAGTGCCATGTGTTGAACCTGGAGAATATACTTCCATGTAATATCTCTTGTTTGAAATGCTTGAATCCAAGGCAGATCCCAAAAATGGCTGCAATACTGGTGCTCACCACTATCAGAAAGCCGGCGTTTTAAAACAACACCAGACCTTTGTGTAAAACTGAATAAATGAACCCAAAGCAGGCCAAAGAAAGACTTACTGAGAGGTGGATACAATGTAAAGTTATATTCTGAAGTGACTTGAAGGTTTGTAACAAGACTGGCTGAGCTCTGCAGGTCTGCAGCGGCTTACACTGAAACTGGGTTTAAAATTACCAAAAATCGAAATGTGTAAATAAACTGAGGGACAGACTTGTGACTGCAACATAGTTTGTCACTGTTAAAATGTCATAGTTTTGAACTTAGAATCAGCATTCTAGCTGCATGTGTAAAAATTGTTAGTTTTATTTGAATGCAGAAAACTGGGTAACTAAAAGTGACATTAGCTGGGGCCTGGCTTAAGGAACTGGATTCTGCCTGACAACTTCCCCCCAATTGGAGTGAAACTGGATCCACAGCAGTTCTCAGGCCTGGCCGCATTCTGAGGGGAGGCTACCCCTCTCTGATTGAATTACCAAGGGACTGCTAGAGACTAAACAAAGGACCCAGGCAGAGGGTTTATTGGGGGGAGGTCATAAATGGCTTCCTCTTGAACAATGGACCTCCCAGGGCCCAGGCAGATGGTTTATTGGGGGGGCCGTAAAATAGCTTCCTCTTGGCAGAAGCTGGGAGGGGCAGGGTCTCTGAGCTTGGCAGAAACTGGATAAACTGGTTTCTACACCATGTGACCTGGGAAGAGACACCCCTGTTGGCCAGAATATGATTTTAAGAAAGATGTATAACTCATGGTGCGGACTTGTCAAAATTAACTAAATGATACCATAATTCTTGTGATTTTTCTGCCCACATTTTAAGAGGTTTTAGGACCTGGTGGTATGATCTGGGGGGTTGCTAGCGGAAAATAGGGTTTCACTCCAAATGTATGCATGTTAAAAATCTGACACTTCCTTATATAAATGCATACATGCCTTGCGCACATTTGTATACATTTGAATGACAAACCAATGTTGCATAGCCCACTAAAATCGAAAATATGTTGCCATTTTTGAATTCAAGCCTCCAGGAAGAGCAGAGTTTGATCAGAGTATACCTCATGTGATGTGTGATGGGTGCATGTAATTTTAAACAAATGTGTACCTGTGCAAATATGTATTTGGGTCAAATATAGATTTGTGTGCAATTTGACAGGGGAGTATCCTTTCTGCAGACCATAAAACAGCATCATCATGACACACATTTCCTTCCCCCAATCAAAGCAGTGCGGAAAGCTTGACCAATGGGCAGTTGAGAGAGGGGCTGGCTAGTGATGCTGCACACACACCCACTTTCAAAAGACATAAAAAGAGCCACTGGAAGCTAGAGAGGAGATTCAAATCCAGTTGCTGCAACGCGCTCTGCCGGACCACACAACATCCAGAAGATACCAGATCCAACACTTAGACTTTAAAACTCCAAAGAACTTGATTCAGAACTCAAATCAGAGGCCTAAACCCACAAACTGAGAACTCTTCTCAGCGGGCCTCAGCATCCAGCAAACCTAACAGTGGTAGCAGCATCCAGGAGCCGTGCAGATCAGCGCTATGTCCAGAGAAAGCTGTGCAGAAAGATCCAGGAGCTGTGCACAGACGCTGTACCCAGAGATCCAGGAGCAGCGTCAGACCAGACCAGAAGAGCAGAGACCAGACGCTGTGCGCAGAGACCGTCCAGGGCGAAACCAGAACCGAAGCCATCTTGACCCGATCCGTGAGACCTAGACCTTCCAAATACACTGTGAGTGCAGCTAGGACGGTGTGAAACCAAATCTCTTAGTTTCCAGTGATATAATTCAATCTATTTAATCTAAGTAGAACTGCCTCCTAACTGTCACTTGTCAATTCTGCAGCCGCATAGCTGTCACCTGTCATTTTTAAAGGCTGTCACCTGTCATTTTGAGTTTACTTTAAATCCGAAAAATTACCTTTATTTAATCGTCTGTATCTCTGGAACCGTTTGGGCTAGAAACTTTTGCTGTAAACGTGATTCACGCATTCGCGAATTTTGTCGCGATTCGCGATTTGGTTAAAAATCCAGCCACGTGTGAAAACAGCAGCTTCCTTGCGTTCCTTTGCCAAAAATGTTGTTTGCCTCTTAATCACCATCCCTGAATCATTGCTAAAGTGAGCCTGCACTCATCCCTAGTATCTCTCACAAACCCTGAACCTCCTAAAGAGAATTAAAAGCATTTTCAGCATATTTTTCACTGCATTGTCACCATATTCAAAGCATTTTGCCTGTGTTTCAAAACTCCTATCTGTTGTATAAGCTGCTGGGGGGGAATTGAACTGAATTCTATTTGATTGCATTCCTAAGAACTGTGTGCTCTCATCTTCATCTCCTTACATTGCATAAAGGGGGGGTGAATTGTCCAAGAAATTGATTACATTGTCTTTTGCTAAAATCATATCAAGTTATTTTCTGTACTGCATTTTCATTCAACATTGCATCCATTTGGAATCCTAAAAGTATTTTTGCTACTTGATCCATCCTATACTAACTCATCATTGATTATAAAGAAGTGTGCTAGTGCCAGGCTATCCATTATTGATTACTGCTCAGATTAAGTGTGATATTCAATTATTAATTCATTATAAAAGTGCGATATATATATATATATATATATATATAATGTTTTTTTCAAATAAACCTTTTAAACTTGCAAAACAAATCTACTTCTTGGCTCAGTGGGGTCAGGGGGATTCTAAGAGAGGGGTGTTATACAGGGGTTGTCATCCAGAATATGAACCTGGACATAAAGATATATCAATAAGGGTTTTTCATTCAGTATCCCAGGCTAGGCATTGACTTGGCTGTAGTGCTGGATTGAATCTTCTTACAGTCCAGAGGGAGGACAGGAAGCATCCAGGTGGATGTTGAAGTCTCCAAGAAGTAGGAGTTGACTGGTCAAGGCCAGGAGTGAGGAGGAGAGGTTCGCCTACTCAGAGAGGAAGGAGGAAATCTGACCAGGTGGCCGATAGATAGTAGCCACAGTAAGGGAATGGCTAGGGGAGAGAGAGAGAGAGAGCCTGCAGACGAGGCATTCAAAAGAGGCGTAGGCCTGCATAGGGCTGACAGAGGCAGGAATCCACTCGTGGAGATCAGGGCTACACACCCTCTGGAGTGGTTGGACCTGGGCGCAGAGTGGATCTTGCAGCTATCAGAGGGGAGTATGTCAAAGCTTGTGGCAGAGCTGGCCGTGAACCATGTCTCAGTGAGACAGAGGACATCGAGGTCAGGTTCTTACAGAAGGCGGCAGATGTCGGAAGAGTGTTTGACAGATGAGCAGAGTTAAGAGTGGCAATGTGGAGAAGGTTGCCATCCTTGAAGGACTTCTGGGGAGATGTACAGATCAGAGGTATGCCCTGCTGAGGTCTGGAAGGAGCCCGAAGAAAGGGAATGAGAGGGCAAGGTAGCCGAGGAGGCAGCGGGGGAAGGCAAGGAGGTCATGGAGGGGGTAGATTGGACAGCAGGAGAAGAAAAGAAATTGATGAGGCGCGGGAAGCATCTATCAAAGAGGTGTAGGTTGGCCTGAGGGCCTTGGGTCAGGGTGGTCCCATTAGAATAAACATTAATGAACACCTTAGAGGAATGGAAGGAGGCCAGGAGGGCATCCCATTGGTTGCAGCCATTAATGGGAGAAGAATAGCAGGAGAGAGCACAGAGACCAAATGTAGGGTCCATAGGTCCGGCAAGGGAACGACAAAGAGGATGTCAGTGTGAGTTTCCTTGGAGGGTGGACTGGTATAGGTGTCAGCGATAGGTAGGCCTGGGTTGGAGACCAGGATATCCTTTTCAAACTTCTTCCTAGAATATTTTGTGAGGAGGCCAGGATTGTCAAAAGAGAAGCAGTTAGAAAAGATAGGACAGACAGAGAGTACCATAGAGTAGGAGGGAGAGGAGAGAGTGGAAGGGTGAGGGGAACATTATGGAAGGACACCGGGCACGGTGCAGGCAGACAAGACCGCGAGAGAGAAGAGGGTTGAGCAATAGGACAAGACGACAACACTCAGGATTAAGGAACTATCCAAATGCACGTTTAAGACAGGGGGAATCTAAGTTTGAGACCCTGAATGGAGGGAGAAGGCCTAGGTTTCACAATGCAATTTTAAGTACTGATACAGTGCAAATTACACAACAGGGGGACAAAAAAAAACATAAGTATGAGAATCCTGAATAGAGAGAGAAAGGCCTAGGTTTCACAATGCAATTTTAAGTACTGATACAGTGAAAATTAAACAACAGGGGGAAACACCACCTAAAGTTGAGAATCCTGACTATATGGAGAAAGGCCTAGGTTTCACAATGCAATTTTAAGTACTGATACAGTGAAAATTAAACAACAGGGGGAAGCACCACCTAAAGTTGAGAATCCTGACTATATGGAGAAAGGCCTAGGTTTCACAATGCAATTTTAAGTACTGATACAGTGGAAATTAAACAACATGGGGGGACACCTGTAGGTGGAAGGGGGGAAAACAGGGAAGTCAGAGGGATGGTGTCTGGCAACTGGCGTCACCTGTGGACACCTGCGGACACCTGCAGACACAACTAGGAGCAGCCTAGATGGGAGCAGCCCTTTGCCTAGGCGCCCTTAGCAGCAGGGGCTGCCGGGCAGGGGGCTCCCCAGGGAAGGTTGGTGATAAGGGAGGAAAGGTCAATCAGGGAGGGTGAGCAGGCTGGGAGGCAGGAGGGAAGGAAGGGAAAGGAAGTCGGAAGGGGAGAAAGGAAACAGGGGAAACGGGCAGGCCCTGAAGGGCAACGAAATGCACAACAAAGGCAGGTAACAAAATTAAAAAGTCAAGGTGGGAAAAGCAGACGGCAACAGAACCTTGCGCACTCACCTGCTCAGCCAATGTGAAATGGTGAGCGAGGTGAGCAGCAGCGGTCTGGACCCGGTTCCCAGAGACAGTGCGTCAATCAGGAGGGTGGGCAGGCTGGGAGGCGGGAGGGAAGGAGGGGAAAGGTGACAGAAGGGGAGAGAGGAAACCGGGGACACGGGCAGGCCCAGAAGGGCAACAAAATGCACAACAAAGGCAGGCAACAAGATTCAAAAGCCCAGGAGGGCAAAGCAGAAGGTAAGAGTACCTTCTCGCACTCACCCGCTCAGCCGATGTGAAACTTGTCAACATAAAGAATGTATCTAAAGAGGAAGGTGTCAGAATCATGTTATCTTGGGTAAAATTGTTAGGGACGTGAGATTCTTTGTATCCCTAGTTGAATGAAATGAATAACATCTAAACATTTTTTAAGGCAATGATTTTATCCAATTTATCACTCTTCAGAATTTTTCAAGTGCCATCCTTACAACAAGGGATGAACCTTAACAATTTTTTATGGAACAACAATTTTTAGAGGCGAGAGTTTGCTAAAAGGAATGTTTCTTAACAATGAAGCAGCTACACAAGAATGTATGACAGTTAATTTTTCCAGGTGCACCTTTTGTACAAGGATGATCTGTAACATTTGTTCCAAGAGCATCTTTGCTACAAGGGATGACTTGTAACAATGTGTCAATGAGTATCTTCACTACAAGGGAAGACACGCAGTAATGTTTCAGTGAGTGGCTTTTCTATAAGGAATGCTACTTAATGTTTCAAGAAGAAGCTTTCATACGAGGGATAACACCTAATAAAGGTTCAAGAAGTGGCTTTGCCACAAGGGATGACCATTAGCAAGTTTTAAAGCAGTGGCTCCACTACAACAGATGACTCATAATTATGTTGGGGTTTCAGCTTTCATTCAAGGGATGGCCAATAGCAAGGTTTCAAGTCAATTCTTTCATACAATGGATGCCCCTTAACAACAATATTAGGTTTCCTAGCCAGGTGCCTCAGCATCCCTGTGTTGGTAAAATATGCCCCTTATCCATCTTATTATTCCACCCCATTAATGTTGCATACCACCTTTGCATCATTTTTGATTGATGGTTCCTATGAGGCAAAGCTATAATATCTCCATGCCCCTGCTTTGAACTAATTTTTGAACCCACTATCCTTGAGGTTTGAAGTCTTCCAGTGGGCCCCTGCGGCAACACAATTGTGGATGTTGGACCTTATTTCACTGCAGCAGCCTAATGCAGTGGCTGCTGATGCTGCATGTCCTGACTTGGGATTTCCTGGCTTGGGGCAGTGGAGGAATAATCTCCCTCTGAAGTGTGATCCTTCCTATTCTCCTTCTACTTCTCAGGTTCATTCCCCTGTTTTCGTGTTTTACAAAATGTTAACAAAATCACACACCAAACACACACAGCACTGCCCCTTTGTCTCTGCCTCTTTCTAGTTCAAGCCAACTTGATACAGCTCAAATCAGCAGATTCCCATGGCTCAAAAAAGATTACGTTTATTTGAATCAGTAAGCATCTACTGGTTAAAAAACGTTGTTCCATCTCAAGCAATAGAGACTTATTGGATTGAAGTGGATTGTGTTTACACAAGCCTTGAATTAGTTCAATCATATATGTGCTGGCTCTGCTCAACTCCACTCATGAGCCATTGCTATGGAGATTTGAATGGCTTGAGGTGAGTTGAACAATGCACTCCATTGCTTAATCCGGTATTCAACTCAAGCACATCAAGGCCATTCCATCACTAGTTTTAGTGCATTCATGAGTTTTGCTCTTATTTCCATTTTTACTCATTTATTTTACTAAATCGAAAACCAATTCCCACAATCCTCTAAGAATGTGTGAACACTGCGCAGACAAGAACAAAAAAGATAACGAAAATGCAACATAAGACAGAGGTATGCTTTTGGGATTACATAACTACAATGTCCTTGTTTTGGTTGATGTAGTAGATAGTGGATGTATTTGTTTATTTATTTATTTATTTATTTTATGTTTTCCATTTGTAAAGTGCCTAAGCCCTCAGGCATCAGGGTGCTTTTGCATACCAGATACATTTTACAAAGCTTCGGATTTAGAGTTCAATACAATCACAGGGCAGAAGGGGATGCATCCTTATTTGTAAAGGCATGTTATTTTTCAGCAACTAGTTTTCAATTCCTTTCCAAATTGCAGTATGAATGGTGTGAATTTGCTCTGAGTGCTGAGTCCTACCTTCAATGGAATGTCCAGACCCTCACCACTTACCAGGGTTTATGAAGGATTCCTTCTTGCTCCTGAAGCAGTGCATTGTATGGTGACATGTCAAGACTGGGGTGCCCCAATCAAATGAGAAATGAGTAGTGAGGAAAAGCTCATCTTCATTGATCCTTCATGAGAAAAGATAAAAAATCTTCTTGAAAATTGCTAATGTTTAATTTTTTTAACAGTGTGATGCTCCATCCCTTTTTAAAGCCAAAGGTTACTGCACTTTTTATTTCTTATAATGTATAACAAACTTCTGTTGAATTGTGCTATATACCACAATTTTCAAATACTGATGCAGATGGCTAAAGTTATCGGAAGTCTTTAATTCAAAAAGAAAATATTTGGTTGGGAAGAGAAGATTATTAGTAATATGGGTTGCCACTGTAGCAATGTGGACAGCAGAATTCTGGTGCACATTAGACTACTTTCATGAATCCGACGCTGTTCACCAAAGTGCTCATAGTGATAACTTTTATGGTTATACCAAAAATACACAGTACACAATGGAACGTGTAGGATCACTTGTGGGATATGGAACTGGTGAGAGGCAACAACCTCCCTATGGACAGGAGAGGGTGCTGATGGTGAGCTTGTGGGCTGCGTTAAATGCTAGAGTCAAGGTCATGACTCACAAGAGATGGTATTCCAGTGATGGGGCAAGGAGGGAAAGCTAACCAATTGAAAAACAACACACGCTGGACTGGTGATGGAGAATTGGAGATAGGTGTCAAAATAAAGTTGGTCAGGAAGAGAGTAGCGGGTGCTGAACATAGCTAGAAATAGTGGGGAATTTAATTACTAGAATAAGAAATTGTACTAGATATCAGTGTTGCATAGTAAGACAACCAGCACAAATGAAAGAAAAAAAACAGAGATGGTGGAGATACAGGTCAAGATGGAGAAGGTACACATATAGAAGTTTACAATATTATTATGGGTCACATTAATAAGGATTGAGGACCAGGTTAAGCTAGAAGAGTAGTGGTGTTGAATGGGTACATGGGTTAAGTAAGTACAATAGTTAGTATGAATGATTCACCTAAAGGAAATTGACCAAATCTTACATATTGAAGGGAGTCACGAAGGGTCAATGCATTTCATGACACCTGCTCTTTCAGTTTTACTTTCAAGTACATTTCATTATCTAAGTTTGATCAATGGTTTGGTTCATAACGATCAACCATACTGAACTGGCCCGGCTTTCACTACGTCTTGTTTTAAATACAGGAAATTAGGTCAGGAATAGAGTAGAGGGTGATCGAATTATCTAGGAATGGTGGGGCTAGGCTATTATTGGATTTAAAGATTAGAAGAAGACATTCAACTATTTATCAGTGTTGCATAGTGATCCAATCAGCACAAATGAGGAATGCAGAGATGGAGGAGGAGGAGGGATAAGGGACGAGCCAAGATGTAGAAGGTGCATATATCAAAGTTTACAATATGTATATGGGTCACATTAATAGGGATTGAGGACCAGGATGAGCAGCAGTGATGTTGAATGGGTGCAAGGTTGAGTAAGTACAAGAGTTGGCATCAATGATTTTGTGGCTTGGTAATTGAGAAAGAGATGCAGTTTTCTGATTTTAGGCAGACTTAATTTGGCAGCCATTCCTCTTACAGTGAAATTGTACAAATGCTTTAATCTGCTATGAAAAAGACTTTTCTGAGTTTTAGGTAGGGAAATTAACCTAAGCATAACATGTTGATAATTTATGACACCAGTTGTATTTGTGCACAGTTGATGAACACATGACCAAATTTAGCACCCTTTGTAGGTTATCATGATAAAGTTGCACAATTTGAAAATATGGAATAGTTGATGATCTCTTTACTCAGTTAATGGCTTTGGGTTCACCTAAAGGACATTTACCAAATCGTACATTTAACAGGGAGCAAAGCAGGGTCAATATATTTCATGACAACTGTTTCTTTCACTTTCAACCGCACATTATTATTTTAGTTTGATAAACGATTTGGTTCAAAATGATTAACCATGCTGAACTGACTTTGTCTCACACTATGTATTGGTTTAGACTCACATTCACTCTCAGAAAATGATACTGGCCCTCATTACGACCCTGGCGGAAAGGGGTTTACGCCGGCGTAAAGCATGGCGTACCTTTCCGCCTGACTACGAGTTCCCGTAGCGCCATGGTGATTTTTACGCCTGCTTTTTGCAGGCGGAAAAATCCATGGCGCTACGGGACTTGTTGTTAATTACGCCACCGTAATTTACGGTGGCGTAATTAACGCCTTCCCCACTCCCATTATACCCTATGGGGCAAAAATGGGAATGGGGAAGGGTAAATGGGGATTGGGGACTTACCGCCCCGCCAAGTTCGGAATGGGGCGGTAAGTCCGCCAACCACCATGGCGGAGTTGGCAGCTTAGCGCCATGGACCATGGTGCAAATTGCACCAGGGTTCTCCGCCAGGGTCGTAATGAGGGCCACTGTATTTTTTTGGGTTGCTTTTGTCATGTTTGCCCCAAGATCATCTGGATAGGACCAGCACTGAAAAGAAATTCTAATAAAATAAAATAGATTGCATGTATTGTGACTTACAACATGGAGTAAGGGATTTCCATTCAGGTGGCTGGCTGCTGAAGCCACAACAAAACAGAAGAGGCAGGGGATACCAGGAACATCTTGGTACTATGATCTGGCCTGGATAGAACCTATATATTTATGTTAACATCAGAGATCATAGTACTTGTGTTTCTATGTGGTGAGCTCAGGCGTAGTTAACTCATGTTGACAGTCACCATTTCATCATAACTTCAAAGCATTGTGAAGAAAGCATGTCTCTAAACAGTGAGATGAAAGGCATTCAATGGAAATCAAGGACTCTCTCTAATAATTCAATATTTTTATTAATATGTAGAAAAACATCGTAAAAGATTGATCTCATTATTTTTTAGAAAAACATCACAAGTGTCAAAATCAGTGTAAACATTTACCAATCTGAGAAGATCACTGGTTCTTCTGATAAAATACATCATTCTCATCTAAAACCACATCAAACCATACGCCAAAAATACCTCATTCATATTCAGATGATTCATCATTTCATTCACGACTAATATCTAAATCATCACTTAAAAACAACATCCTACAATACAACAATATGACTTTGTGTCCATTACAAATATGAACGGTAGGATTTTAACAACTGAGTCGACCTCAATTATTTGGTCTAGTACATCACAAAAAGGCTCAGTATCATTTATATCAGTGCTGTTACTAATGACAGTGTTAGGGAGAATTCTCTGTTTAGGCTGAATTTCCTAACCTAGTGAGTCCCCCAGCAGCTTTGCTGGATTTCTGGAGTTTGTTTTTTCCATCCTGCCAAGAGTGAGACTCTTTTTTCTCCCACTCTTGGACATGAATGTGTGTAATTCCTTTGAATGTCAATGTGTTCTATGGGCTATGGGGTCTTTTACTCCATAGGGTCTCATATATTTTTCTATGTGTGTTACACCGCACCCTACGTGCCGTAACACTGGGGCGTCCTAGCGGACCTCCGTCATAGACTCCATACCCGGGGACTGACTACTGTCTCCCCGGACATGTAAAGTCACCATTGCTTTACTAGACCTAAATTTACTAACCGAACTAGTACAAACCATCCTATTGTGGACGTACTAGTAGGGGTAATTTGATTACTCCTGGGTCTGTTTTTCGAGGGGGCACAGTCCCGTCCCCCCTCGTCGAGTTTTGGCTGGTGGCAGTGGAAACTACTTGTTATATTCAAACCTGAATATAACCCTATGGGATTCTTCCCATTGTTGGAGATTGATACTTTTTCTCGTTAGTCTCTAACATACCACCGGTCTACTTAAATAAGTCTATCGGATGGTATTTTCTGCCAGAACTCGGTTTTTAAAATGGCGTCTGTGTTCGTCTCTGTGACTCCTAAACCAAAGGTTGAGCCCTTTGCTCCACTTTTGGCGGGCCTCTGTACAGAGACCCTCCAAAGTGGAGCCATTCTGTCTGGGTTACCACAGGGGTGTGGGAGGGGGGTTAGGCACCCAGGACGGAGTTGCCTTGCCAACTCCGGTCGCACTCTGGTGTGATTGGCCCAAGTGGTGAGCCTCCCCGCTCACCACTTAGCGTGTGTTGATTGACAGCTAGGCTGAATGAATGGGGGTTTTCTGCATAAAAGCAGGGCTTTTGGGATTGGATCTTCAGAAGTCGCCACAGGACCTAAGAATCCGACAAGGGTAAATCTGAGCTGACCTGCAACGACGACACCTCCGGTGGAGCCCTGCTGAACCGACTCACCACTTCCCGACGACAGAGGAGATCTCCCTGCCGGAGAGTCTCTTCCCCTGACTGGTGGGAACAACCAGTCCCTTTTGCTTTTTCTTTGCCTCAGGACGCAGTGGTCGAATTGCCCGTGCAGAGCAGCTCGGCAACCGGATAGCCACTACCCCTGTACCGCGACCAAAAGGTGGTGCCTTGTGACGGAGCACTCCGCGGCTGGTCTCTTCCCTGGTGGTGCAACGATCTTCAACTTTCCTTCGACGACAAGATCCTCTCTTCTCTTGGCAAAGACCGGACGTGCATCCACCAGCAGGAACAACTGCCCCCGCCGGAGCTGTCTCTCCACAATCAAGGTACTGTGTCTGCCTGGCTTCCCTTGTTGCCGGATAGAGTGAGGTGTCTTAATCCTCGCCTCCCCATAGGGTCGCCTCCAAGCTTTCTCTAGCGTACTGTTCTAAACTGGTCCAATCTTCCAATAACAATTTGCTACACAGACTCGAACGCATTTCCACAAAGAGACTTTTTGGGACATATCGCCTTGCCTCTCTCCGAGTGGGCCTGGCCTCTGAACTTTATGATCTATTGTGGTTCTTGTTTTCTTGCCTTGCATTTTTCCCGTGAAGTATTGAACTGTGTTGATTTCGTAACCTACTTATTTTTCTCTCCCGTCCTAACGAATATTAGAGTGCCATCTAGGTTGAAGCATACACCTCTGTCTGCAAATAAGTGATGCTGGTAAAACCTAGACTTGTCGAACTATTGTTAGGGGGATTGATCTTTTTCTTCGTAGAGTAATTGTAATTGAATTGTTTGCCGTGATAGTGCCAGAGTGTTTTCTATAGATGTTCCGTTATAAATAAAAACCTTTATATCTTTACACTGAAGCCTTGTTGTGTGTTTGCGTGTCTTACTGTGAAGAATGTCCCTATATTGTATACTCCACATACTGCTTAACTCTTCTTGAGGGAAGTCTGACTGCTCAGCCACAGCTACCAAGTGAATCTGTGTGGTACAGACTGCTACCAAGTGGGTTTACTGCCAAACACCTGTAGTCCTAAATCTTTTGCAGTGGTCCCAGAGGGAACTGCACAGGTTTCCGCCTAACACTGGTGTACAGCGGTGGGATTTGTATCGAGTATACAGTTTAGAGTGCTTTTCGACACTTTAGGATAACTAACCACAAAGCTTAGCACTAAAAAGCAACTTTCAAAAACATGTCTACGATGGAAGCTTACAGTCAAGAATCCTTGTCAGGTGAAAATACTGAGAGTTTACGAGCTCTCTGTAGGCAAGAGAATCTTTCTGTAAAGGGCAAGAAGTTAGAACTAATAGAGAGATTGCTGGCGAACCAAAGTCTGGGTACTGGTTCAGAGGAACCAATTTCTCCAGCAAATGTAGATAACAGTGATGGTGTTGATCTAAATCGTAATTCTGATGATAGTGATGAAGAGGCTGAAGAGGAAGGAGAGGCTAACGAAACTGTCTCCCCTGCTCCTCTACCTGCCTTACCAGCTGTACCTACGGGGCCCATACCAGGTCCCACATGTAACCCTGCTTATTTTGAACTCGAAAAAAAGAAGCTCAAATTAGAATACAAACGGTTCTTGGCTCAATCTGAACGAAACCAAGAGCTCGAGTTCAGACGGATGAATGCCCAGGCTGAGCAGAAGCAAGCTGAGTTAAGACTTAGGGAAATAGAACTTAATCACGAGTTAGAGATGCAAAAGCTGTCTATGGAAAATGCTTCTCTCTCCTCTGGTTCCTCTAGGAGCTCCAGTCCCAAAAGACCCAAGATGCCGAAGGAATTAGTGGGTATGTATAAACCGAGATTGGATGTGTTGGATTGGTTAAAACTGTTTGAATACAATCATGGGCTCCAGGACATCACCGGGAACGATTTACTTCCCTGGTTGTTCTCTAGGCTCCCTCCTGTTGCGACTGATGTGGTAATGGAATTGGGGGAGGCGGATGAGACGGATTACGAAAGTGTCAAACTAGCTTTGATAGCTAGATTTGGGAAGACCCCTTCCCAGTATTGTAAGAGGTTTAGAACCCTCAAAAAGCATGATGGTACCTCTTGGGCTACCTGGGTGAGTGAAGGGTTGAAAAACTTAGAGGGATGGATTAAGGGTTACAAAGTGAACACTTATGAGGGTATGAAGAATCTTTTTATGTTGGAGTCTATTTATGATGCCTGTTCTCCTGAGCTCAGACAGCACTTGGCTGATTCGAAGGAATTGGATTCCCGGAAGCTAGCTAAGGCTGCTGACTTATGGGTTGCCAACAGGGCTACCCATAAGGATTCTGGGGCAACTCAGAAAAAGGATGAGGGAAAACAGCCTAAAAAAGACTCAAAAGAGAATTCTAATAACTCAAATTCCAAAGAGGGCCCCAAACAAAACCAGAAGGGTAAGCCACAAGGAAAACCGCAGCAGAATAGTGTTTCTTCTGGTGTAAAACCGGAAAGAGGCCAGAACAAGCCACCATTCCAAAAACCATTTGGTAAATGCTTTGTTTGTGGCTCAACTGACCACGTGAAAGGAGATCCCAGATGTAAGGGTAAACCTTCAGGGGTCCAGCTTGTCTCCTTAGCCTTCGCTCCAGAGGAGGAAGTCCAAATGGCAAGTGGAAACTTTCTACTGCTAGCTGACGAACCCATTGGAGTCTCAGCCAGCGTTTCTTCAGTATCTCTGGGGTTGTGGGAACAGCAGAATTTAGATGTCTATAATTCTATCCCCGATAATACTAAAGAGTATTATAAGGACAGTGTCCAGGTGAATGGTCAGGAGACTCCTGCCATTAGGGACACTGGGGCCAGCATAACTGTGGTGGATAAATCGTTTTTTCAGGCTGAGGATGTTGCTAAGGCACCCAAACGCCTCACCAAGTTAGCTGGAGGGCCTGTGCAGGTGCTTCCCCAATTACCAGTTCTCATCCAGTGTAACGACATGACTGTGAAGATACCTGTCAGCATACAGAGTGAGGTACCAGGACGCGTACTGTTGGCTAACGATTTGAAAACTCTCGGAGCTGTATCGCATACTCCCAGAACTCCTAGTAAACGGTTACAGGAGCTAACCAGACCCGCAAGAGAGAGGACCATGCGCGGTACTCGCCAGGAGATGATGAAGAAAGAAATCACTCCTGCTCCACTGGAATTATCGGCCGCGGTCTCGAAGAAAACGGAAGCGAAAGGGAAACCTAAGACTCCTTCCCCGAAATCAGCAGCCGGCATTACAGTGCAGCCAACACGGACTTCCCCGCGGTTGTCCAAAGTTACACCCGTAACTCCACGTCCGGCTGAGGCTGAGAGGGAGGTACAACCCTGTGTGGTAGAATTAGACTCTGAGGAAGAGCTAATAGAAGGCCAGGAACTCATTGGAGATCTGGATCCTGTTGACCATCATGAGCTGCAGTCTTTACTGGCAGAAGGTGGACCCAGCAGGGCGGACTTCAGTAAGGGACAGAGAGAATGTCCAACTCTGGAAGGTCTTCGCCACCAGACAGAAGCTCTGGCTGAAGGGCAAGAGCCTAGGAAATACAGGTTGCACTGGGAAGATGGCCTCTTCTACCGTGAACCGACCGAGTCTGCACCTGGAGACTACAAACGACTTGTAGTTCCCCAAGAGAACGGACCACAGTTTTTGCAGTTAGCCCATGAGATTCCTTTGGCTGGTCACTTGAGTTTCAAGAAGACTAAGGAAAGGCTCTCTCTCTACTTCTATTGGCCGAAGATGGGGGCCGAAGTGGAAAAACACTGCAGGAGCTGCCACACCTGCCAGACCTCTGGTAAGGTTGGCTCCAAGAATGTGGCACCTTTAGTGCCTCTCCCAGTTGTGGGAGTCCAATTTGAGAGAGTAGGGATTGACATTGTTGGTCCCCTTGATCCTCCAACCTCCTCAGGCAACAGGTTTATACTTGTTGTAGTAGACCATGATACTAGGTATCCTAAGGCAATTCCTATGAGGACTGTTACAGCTCTGGCTGTACTAAGGCCCTCCTTGGTATTTTTACTAGGGTCAGGTTTCCTAAGGAAGTAATCTCTGACAGGGGATCAAACTTTTTGTCCCACTACATGAAAGCCATGTGGAAAACCTGTGGAGTTACTTACAAGTTCTCAACAGCTTACCACCCACAAACCAATGGGTTGGTAGAACGGTTCAACCGATCCATGAAGAGCATGATAGGTGCTTTAGAAGAACCCCTTAAGCGTAAGTGGGACCTTCTACTGCCATGCCTTCTCTTTGCTTATAGGGAAGTCCCTCAGGAGGGAGTAGGTTACTCTCCCTTCGAGCTTCTCTATGGTCATCCCGTCAGAGGTCCATTGGCCCTGATTAAGGAGGGGTTGGAGAGTGCTCCTTCGCCCAAGCCAATCAGAGTGACTGACTACGTGATAGGTCTCCGGAGGAGAATGTCGCACATGATGACGGAAGCAAGCGATAACTTGAAAGCTGGACAAGCATTGGTCAAGCACTGGCACGATCAAAAGGCTAACATGGTTGAGTTCGCTCAAGACCAGCTTGTTCTCGTTATGATCCCAACAAGGCAGAGGGCCTTGCAAGACAAGTGGATGTGACCCTTCAGAGTTGTGGGTAAACTCGGAGAGGTCAACTATCTGGTGGACTTGGGCAATCCCAAGGAGGCTCCGACAGTCTTTCACACCAACCGACTCAAAGCGTATGTCTCAAGACCCGATGTAGGAGCGTTGCTTCTAGCATCATCCGAGGGAGAAGAAGAGAGTGAAGCTCTTCCGGATCTCCTCAGAGGCTTACCTTTAGACGAAAAAATTGAAGGAGTAAATCTCTCCTCCAATCTGACACCCGAGCAACAAGAAGAGTGCAAATCTATGTTGAATCAGTTTGCCTCTCTGTTCTCGCTTTCACCAGGCTTGACCCCCTGGGGCCAGCACGATATACTCACTGGTGACTGTCTGCCGGTCAAAAGCAGAGGATACAGAATGTCAGAAAACGTACGAACCCACATCAAAGGTGAGGTCAGCAAGATGCTCGATCTCGGGGTAATAGAGCCCTCTACTAGTCCCTGGTCTAGCCCAGTTGTTTTAGTACCAAAGGCCGGATCTAAAGAACTTAGATTTTGCGTGGATTAAAGAGCTCTTAATGCAGTCACCAAGACTGATGCCCACCCTTTGCCAAGAACAGATGAGTTGGTGGATAAACTTGGTGCCGCCAAGTTCCTCAGCACATTTGACTTGACGTCAGGCTATTGGCAAATAGCCCTGACAGACCATGCCAAGGAGAAAACTGCATTTTCTACCCCCGTTGGCTTATACCAGTTTAAGGTTATGACTTTCGTATTGAAGAATGCACCTGCTACGTTTCAACGGATGGTAAACCAGGTTCTGAATGGGATGGAGGACTTCTGCATGGCATACTTGGATGACATCGCAGTGTTCAGCCATTCCTGGGAAGAACATGTAACCCACCTGAGAGATGTTTTGCAGGCTCTTGGACGAGCCAATCTGACCATAAAGGCAAGTAAATGCCAAATTAGACAGAGTAAGGTAGTCTATCTTGGACATGAGGTAGGAGGTGGAGAAATAAGGCCTTTGCTCAGTAAGATTGAAGCTGTGCAAGATTGGACAACACCTACTACTCAAACCCAAGTGAGAGCCTTCCTAGGCCTCACTGGGTACTACAGGAATTTTATAGAGAACTATGGGACCATAGCTTCTCCACTGAATGTCATCTCCTCGCCCAAATTCCCTAAAAAGGCTAGATGGAAGGAGGAGTGCAATCAGGCTTTTGAAAACCTGAAAAAGGCTCTTTGCCAAGCCCCAGTACTCAGAGCTCCTGATTACCGCCAAAACTTCATTGTGCAGACAGATGCTTCAAATGTAGGAATAGGTGCCGTACTCAGTCAACTGGATGGGAAAGGTAGGGAGCACCCCGTTTGCTTCATCAGCCGCAAGCTGAAGGATCCTGAAACAAGGTGGGCAACAATCGAAAGAGAGTGCTTTGCTATCGTGTGGGCTCTGAAGAAGTTTAGGCCGTACTTGTATGGTTCTACTTTTGTCATTCAGACTGACCACCAACCCTTGAGATGGTTAATGCAAATGAAAGGGAAAACCCAAAACTATTGAGATGGTCGATCTGCCTGCAAGGGTTTGATTTCACCATTGAGCACAGGTCAGGGTGTCACCACCAAAATGCTGATGGTCTCTCTAGGATGTATGTCATCGACTAGAGGTATGAGATTCATCCAGGAGTGGATTAAATCCTCCTGTCCCTTAGTCTGGAGGGGCGAATGTTAGGGATAATTCTCTGTTTAGGCTGAATTTCCTAACCTAGTGACTCCTCCAGCAGCTTTGCTGGATTTCTGGAGTTTGTTTTTTCCATCCTGCCAAGAGTGAGACTCTTTTTTCTCCCACTCTTGGACATGAATGTGTGTAATTCCTTTGAATGTCAATGTGTTCTATGGGCTATGAGGTCTTTTACTCCATAGGGTCTCATATGTTTTTCTATGTGTGTTACACCGCACCCTACGTGCCGTAACACTGGGGCGTCCTAGCGGACCTCCGTCATAGACTCCATACCCGGGGACTGACTACTGTCTCCCCGGGCATGTAAAGTCACCATTGGCTTTACTAGACCTAAATTTACTAACACAAACCATCCTATTGTGGACGTACTAGTAGGGGTAATTCGATTACTCCTGGGTCTGTTATTCGAGGGGGCACTGTCCCGTCCCCCCTCGTCGAGTTTTGGCTGGTGGCAGTGGAAACTACTTGTTATATTCGACCCCGAATATAACCCTATGGGATTCTTCCCATTGTTGGAGATTGATACTTTTTCTCGTTAGTCTCTAACATACCACCGGTCTACTTATCTTAAATAAGTCTATCGGATGGTATTTTCTGCCAGAATCGGTTTTTAAAATGGCGTCTGTGTTCGTCTCTGTGACTCCTAAACCAAAGGTTGAGCCCTTTGTTCCACTTTTGACGGGCCTCTGTACAGAGACCCTCCAAAGTGGTGCCATTCTGTCTGGGTTACCACAGGGTTGTGGGAGGAGGTTTAGGCACCCTGGACCGAGTTGCCTTGCCAACTCCGGTCGCACTCTGGTGTGATTGGCCCAAGTGGTGAGCCTCCGCGCTCACCACTTAGCGTGTGTTGATTGACAGCTAGGCTGAATGAATGGGGGTTTTCTGCATAAAAGCAGGGCTTTTGGGACTGGATCTTCAGAAGTCGCCAAAGGACCTAAGAATCCGACGAGGGTAAAGCTGAGCTGACCTGCAACGACGACACCTCCAGTGGAGCCCTGCTGAACCGACTCACCACTTCCCGACGACAGAGGAGATCTCCCTGCCGGAGAGTCTCTTCCCCTGACTGGTGGGAACAACCAGCCCCTTTTGCTTTTTCTTCGCCTCAGGACGCAGTGGTTGAATTGCCCGTGCAGAGCACCTCGGCAACCGGATAGCCACTACCCCTGTACCGCGACCAAAAGGTGGTGCCTTGTGACGGAGCACTCCGCGGCTGGTCTCTTCCCTGGTGGTGCAACGATCTTCAACTTTCCTTCGACGACGAGATCCTCTCTTCTCTTGGCAAAGACCGGACGTGCATCCACCACCAGGAACAACTGCCCCCGCTGGAGCTGTCTCTCCACAATCAAGGTACTGTGTCCGCCTGGCTTCCCTTGTTGCCGGATAGAGTGAGGTGTCATAATCCTCGCCTCCCCATAGGGTCGCCTCCAAGCTTTCTCTAGCGTACTGTTCTGAACTGGTCCAATCTTCCAATAACAATTTGCTACACAGACTCAAACGCATTTCCACAAAGAGACTTTTTGGGACATATCGCCTTGCCTCTCTCCGAGTGGGCCTGGCCTCTGAACTTTATGATCTATTGTGGTTCTTGTTTTCTTGCCTTGCATTTTTCCTGTGAAGTATTGAACTTTGTTGATTTCGTAACCTACTTATTTTTCTCTCCCGTCCTAACGAATATTAGAGTGCCATCTAGGTTGAAGCATACACCTCTGTCTGCAAATAAGTGATGCTGGTAAAACCTAGACTTGTCGAACTATTGTTAGGGGGATTGATCTTTTTCTTCGTAGAGTAATTGTAATTGAATTGTTTGCCGTGATAGTGCCAGAGTGTTTTCTATAGATGTTCCGTTATAAATAAATACCTTTATATCTTTACACTGAAGCCTTGTTGCGTGTTTGCTTGTCTTACTGTGAAGAATTGCCCTATATTGTATACTCCACATACTGCTTAACTCTTCTTGAGGGAAGTCTGACTGCTCAGCCACAGCTACCAAGTGAATCTGTGTGGTACAGACTGCTACCAAGTGGGTTTACTGCCAAACACCTGTAGTCCTAAATCTTTTGCAGTGGTCCCAGAGTGAACTGCACAGGTTTCCGCCTAACAGACAGCACATTCCAAAACCCGACATGTTTCTTTCTGTACAACGATTTTTCAACAGAAATTTTTCAGGGGCACAACAGTCCAGCGTTGTCAAAGGAACGTCAGTGGAATTAGGAACATGTAGACTACACCAACAACTCACCTATAAATAAAAACATAGAAACACAATCAATCGGACTAAATGTGCAAGTCTCCCTATTGATCATTGCTATCACTGCACCGTTAATGTACGGAGTGCAGAGTAAGGGTTATTAATACCCCTATGTTTCCTTCACCAATACCGGGATCATGCAGACCACCAAGGGAATCATGATCGGTACACCATCTTAATTGATGTATTTGAAAAACACCATCTCAATTAGTGTATTCAAAAAACACCACCCTCACCGACACCGCATGACACATCAGGACATCCAGGACTCATAATGCTATCCCAGAGGGTAAAGAAGTGAATGCCTCGTACCGAATAACAAATCAATAATATAACAAATTTATAAGAATATATCCAATGAACACTCACAGCTGGTCTCTAATTCTGGTGTTCACTTGGTACGCTCATCTCATCAAAAATGATGGTGCTGTGTTACCGTTTGCATGGTCATGATCTGCAATCTTAGTGACGGATGCAGAAATGTAGAACCCGATGATTCACAAGGGCAGGTCCTCACAAACCTACGATAACACAAAAATGGAAGCGAGTGTAAGGAAAAATGGGAAAAATGACTCCAAGGTCACTCCCTCATCAGCTAACCTGTCCTTAAGCAAATGGAAAACATGTGCTTATCATAACAACTGGTCCTAACCTTCACAGTCAGGAAACACTGCTTACCTCTTATATCAGAGAGTGTACCAGGAACCACGTGTTAGTGATTCAGCGAGCCGTAGGAGCAACATATGAGCTTACGGACACTGGATCATGTGAGCTCTCGTACTGTCACGTGATATTCACGTTACGTGAACTTGAACGTGATCAGTTTTTAAAGGTGTAGCCTCATTATGTGGGTATAAACGGGTCGATTGGGATCAAGCTCGGTTAAAAAAATCGCCAATCTATGGACAGTCAATCCTAAAATGTCCAACAGTTATTTAAATCTGTCGAAGTGACAAAAAATATTATGAATTATATCTGCCATTCAAGAAAGGTAGAGGTATAACACTAACTCATCCCGGGGAGTCCAAAACATGTAACGCTGTGTCGAATGATGGTGATATGCCCCAATGGCAAGGAAAACATACAAATCCCACGGACAATGGCTGTGCAAAAACACAACAAAACAGAAGAGGCAGGGGATACCAGGAATATCTTGGTACTATGATCTGGCCTGGATAGAACCTACTAGGTAGACACAAATCATCATACCATCTAACTCAGACAATTCAAATAAGACTTAACCCAGCATCTCACATGGACCGACATTGAGATATATGTGATTTGTTTATTAGTTACCAGGGAGACAGAAGGATATTTAGAAGGGGGTATCTTGGCTCTATTTGTCACTATTATGGATCAAACAACATAATTGTTGGATTTCATAATGTGCCTGACCTTGATGATCTAATACAAAGTGGATCAGGTCATAGTTCTTTATGGGAAGATGTAAATGTATGTTGGACAATATTAGTTAGTGTTTTTATTCTAGCATTTAGTTGAATTTAGTGCCCAGTTACTCCTGTTAAAAGTTCAGCATACATAGTCACTAGCCTACTTTAGGAAAGTATGTTATAATTGGCATTCCAATCATCTTGTAACCCCACTTTCATTGCAGACCAGGCAGTTCCTGGTGATAGGTGTTTGGCCTAATATAACAGTACACAACATCAGTTTTAGCTCAGAGGCACCGTGCAGAGTGGTCCGCTTCATGCTAACAATGGTCATCTGAATTCGAAAGTGGGATTATCTTAATGATTTACAATAAGGCACTTAAAGAGGGTGCACTGTTTATATTCTGTTGGCTTGCATATAGCAATCTTAACAAAACTATAAAAGTGCAGAATGTGCAGGGTGTTAAGTTGGTGGCCGTGTGGACACTGTGTTAGAACATAATATATTAACTGATAAGCTGTAATTGGAGGCACCCTGCACTGGCTCTGTTTTTTAATTCTTGTTTACTAGGGATTGTGAGAGATGTTGGTTAGGAGTGGTTTTAGCCCCAACCCCTGGGGCATCACAACTTAGCTCTGGGACAACAACACAGGCAAACGTCATGGCTGGTTCAATTGTCATTAGGCCATGGGCTGCAAGTAGCAACAGTCCACAAGTTGCCCATCCCAATAGCTGATGGAAACTCCAGAGTTCACTGAAATACACTCTTGTGGTCAGACATTTTACCAAGATACCACACCAATCTACTTGGCCCAGTGAATCAGAGTAGGGCTGACGCTCCATTTAGAGGTTGCACACATGTGTTCTGCTTTGGCACTCACTGTGATGGGTGAATTTGTCTGTGGAATATGCCTCCATTCTACTTGAAGTGAAAGGGTTGAGGGATTAGAGACTGCCTGTGGAAGACACACATTGATATTTTGCTGATGAGGGAGGGGAGGCCTGAATACTAGCATGCAAGCAAACTGAAGGAGGAGCGAATACTTACATGTTTCGTTCTAATACATGAATAAATCAGTTTGTTGCTATCATGACTCTCATTTCTTCTCTGGTGTATGTGTTGTGGGAGAAAAACTATACTAATGGAAGGTATACAAGGAGGTAGGAGGCCATCAAAATCAAACTTCTGGAACCATGTTGGGATGTCTGTCTGAGGGCTGTAGCCAGGTGGTGACTTGTACATTGTGGGAATGAGAATGAGGTAGTCATGGTTTACCAAGGACAACCCAAGGCAGAATTACTCCTGGTGAGCATCCTATTAAAGGTTGACCTTACCTTTGAGATACCTTATGCTGGGCTACTCAAACTAACATCCTGTGCTTAAATGCCAGGATTGCCATTGTAAAATTGTGTTTTTGCTACTTGTGACCGGTGTTCCAATATATGACAATATTTTCATGCACAACATTTCAATGGTGTCTGGAATCCCTCCAGACCAGCCAAATGGTGGGGAGCTTCCAGACACCATGGAAAATTCACACAACACAGACACACACGTGTGCACTCATTCAATCTCCCTCACACAAATTAGAAAATTACACTCACAAACCTGAGAGCCTACATTTATCTTTGGTAAGGCTTGGGCAGAAATGGCGTCCTCCTCTTCTCACCTCCAGCGGCACCAGCTTCTTCTGTTACATGTACACATGTACACATATGCAAGGCCAGTCCCAGAATCCTATCATTATCCATCTACTTACTTTCCCTACAAGCGAGCAGGGATGCAGTCAGCTTTGCAACTTCACCCTTGATATGAAACACTGTTGGAGAGTCAGTGATGAGGAGGCCTTCATTTTGATTATTGTTCCGGACTTCAGGGTTTTTACTTCACAACACTGGCCTCCTTACTGCATGTGCTGCACATGATGCAGAGGCTGGGCGGTGTATGGCCCAGGCTCTGCTCCAAATTGGGCCTCATTATAAGTTGGGTGGTGCGGTAAAACTGCGTTAGTAATACAGCTACTGCCGAAAGGTAATGCCGCTGAAATCCCATTTGCAGTCCTATGGACTCAAACTAATGGGGACGAACGCCAACTACCACCACTTGTAATCCGGCAGTAATACCACTGGACCAATTGGTAGTAACGGTAATTCTGTCTGGTGGTATGGTGCATTTACCATTGAGATACCACCAAACTTGTAATGAGCCCCTCTGTAAGTTAAAAGGGCTTCAAACATTTCAGCAGTCTTTGCATCTGCAAATAATCTTAAAATGTGTATATTCTTTTCAAATATGATTGTAATTTTTGCATTAAGGATTCAGTTACAGTATCTCACTTCATAATGAAAATTACAATAATTAAGTCTACATAACCCACTGGACTCTATATATGGGCGACCGGGGCCTGAGTGCCCGTGGGCATCAGTGTCCCCATTTTGAGCTTCACACTTATGGTCTACAATGCTACTTTGGTTTGCTTTGCTTTGCTTTTGAAACAGAATTAGTATACTTCACTACCCAGTGCAGGAATTTATATGAGGTGTATGAGTAATTCCAACATTTCCAAAGGATGGCTAAACACAGGACTCAATTTGTCCAACTAAAGTAGCAGGGTTATTACTCTATTCAGTTTTGCATTTAAAATGCATGCCACTTTCATCTTATAATAGAATGTTCTCGTAATTATTTTTCAGTGCAGCGTGTGGCATGTGTTTGTAATTACGTCAAGTTATCTCTTTGTTCTGCTTCAGGAATTGAAAGCGCATTTTGCTGCTTCACATTTTGATAAGCTCGTGCATTCGCTCCTATATATATACATGTTCATGAAAGGGCAGCCGTTTAGCAGAGATGATTGGCATCTGTAGAGCAGCACAGGATTCTAATCACAGACTCATTTGCATTCATGGTGCTCTTCTCTTAATTAACACCTGTACTGTAAATACACTTGCATATCTATGTGGATTTAAATATATTCCTAATTATTTTTTGTATTGCTAATAGATCTGTTCAATCTGTGTTTGACTAACACTTATTAATTCATCATGCTTTAGCATATGGTCACTACATTTTTCAAAAATAGCAGAATACTATATTATTTAGATGAAAACAGAGTAAGCAATTATTGGAATTATAATGTGTGTATTCCTTTTATAAATGTGCTAGTTAGATGCAACACAAGATGACCCGGTGTTTTTAAAACTAAAACCACATCATGGTGGAAATGTTGTGGTGTGGAAATGCTTCTTAGTGTATTTTTGTGCTACCAATATTTCTTTTGAAAGGCCCATCCATCTTGGGTAACTTCACAGGGCATCCATTTTCTGACCATTCACTTGTGAAGCTCCTGAATAGCCACAGCAAACCATTTATTAATGGAATATGACAGCCTCAGTGGACAAAACAGCATAATATCTACTGTTACTGTTAAGGCGCGTTATAAATGCCATAGCATATCAAATGGTTTTCATGGGGAATATGTCGGGACCATGACCAGGAAGAAGCCAGTGATGTCATTTAGACCTATAGTGCTCTGATAGTGGGCATCCATTATTTTAGGAGTCCACTGCTGATAGGCTAGTCCGGAGTGGGGTTATCTGTGGCCTTAAGGCGCTCGCCATGCACCCAGTGGCTGCTTACCACCAATCTGCAGCACACACACATTAAAGAATGTATGTTGGAGTGGAAACCTCAGAGATCATGAACCCCGCCTGTGCCCCAACCTGGGGGGCCATGAGCTTGCCTAATATTAACAACATAATTTCCCCTGCAGCAGTGTCATCAGGACAGACTATTTGTCAGAAATGTTTGTAAACTCAGGGATCTCACAAGAAGAATCCCACCAACCTTTGACCAGGGATGTTTGTCCCTGGTGGATCGTAGTAGCTGATGTGCATAAAATAATCTTGTGACAAGTCCAGCATAACAGTGTCCCAGGCTGCTCTTCAGTCTTCCGCATCCCCTCTTCCTCACACATGGGTGGTGGCATATCCATCCTCCCCGCAGAAAAACTGCAGCAGAAGAATGTGTCATATGGAAAAGGACAAACATCTATTGATTTAGAATCTTTCGGGTGGGCTGGCATAAGTGCAACTTAGAGAGAGAATCAATACATTGAGGTGGTGTTACTGCAGTCCAGGGGGTTTCATTTTGTAATATCTGCACTATGGACTGTTGTATTCCAAGCACTGCCCAGTCGTTGATTCATCAAAGCCACCCCAACCCCCATATATAGTCATTAATGCTGAAATACAGTAGTGGGATAACCCACGGAAGAAAAGGGTTCCATGTGATTATCCCTGCAAAAATGTTGCCATATAAGAATGGTGTTTTTTTGCAGTGACATTACCACATGGAACCGGGGGGACACCCCTGCACCCCCAATATTATTTTTAATTGAGTGGGGGCCACCCCCCTCTCCCATTTACCCCATAAATGATCCCCATAATTAATGTTGCCAATGTTTCCTGGCAACTATATGTATGACATTATTTATGGGGATAATATTACCAGATACAAAGAAAAGTGGGTGCACGCCTCGGGAGGTTAGGTCAGGGGCAACGTGCTCGACTTGGAAGCAAGACGACAGGGAGGACCTCAGGTTCGAACCCAGCGGCCGCACTTTGAAACCTCTGGGTAAAAAGCGCCTTATAAATGACCCATTATATATATCATATCATGCACCAAAAATGCAAGCTGCCTAAATACTCACAACAAAAGCTATAGTAAAACAAGAATTTATGGGACTGATTTTAACATGTTCATCAAGATTAACGATTCCGACAATGCCCTTGAGGCAATATGGACTACTGTGCTGCTGTCCACTTCCATTGGGAAATCAGTGAGCTAACTTGAAACGAGAAATAGGTTCTACAACATGTGTTTCTTTTTAAATCTCTGGAAGGGGAAGAAATGGGGTGAGGAAAGAGGGCATTCCTTAAAGCTTTAATACCAAGCAAACTGAACATCAATGTCAACCTCTCCTCTTTGGTGCAGAAGGCTCACAGGGTCCCATAACACCCCAACCCAGGCCAAACAAAAGTACAGCAAATTATTTTCATGCCCATGCATCACTTTCACCTAGTCAAGATTAACTAGGCACTACACAATATCCCTGATCTGGTGATCAAGGTCACAATGATCATCATCCAACTGTACTTAACAAAATAACTAAAGGGTACAGCTCAATAACAATAAAACATATGTGTTTCCTGCGACCCAGGCTGAAACCAGCTGGCCTCCACTTGACGCTCTGGAAATGGAAAGAGCAATGGCTGGCAGTGCTCCCTCCTGACCCCAATAACAGAGTTGCTAATAGTTGCTAACTTATTGAGGAATAAATGCCAGAAGCAATGAAACTGGCAATTCAATGGGCCTCATTCCATGCTTGGTAGTAGTAAACATGCAATTTTTTCTGGCACCTGCGAATGGGCAATTACCGGGTCATTATGGCCCAGCCGGACCCGGTAATTGCCCATTCGCGGGCGTCGGAATGCATTACCCCCATTCCCATTTGAGCCCCATAGGGCTCAAATGGGAATGGGGGGTCGGATGCACCAGGCACCATTGAGGATGGTGCCTGGTGCATCTGGCATGCTCTGCTCGCGGGTGTCGGTACGGCCGCCAGGACAGACTTGGTGGTCGTAATGGCACCCGCGAGCAGAACTCGTAGTTTGCCGGTCCGGGTACTATGGTACCAGCAAGCTTACCGGTACTGTAGTTCCCGGACCGGCAAACTTGTAATGACCCTCAATGTACTTTAATTACAGTAGGAGTATGATATTGTCTTGTCTGCTTGATTCCATAGATCTGCTGTATTTTGTGATGTTACTTGTAACAGAGCTACAGTGTTCTTTTTCTAGGATCGCTTCATTTAGCTCTCCTTGTGGAATGCATTGTCTAGAAAAGTTTGGTGATAATAGCATTAATTCCTGTATATATCTAGTTTGTACGGGTTGTGATTTCTTGAAGTCTCAACAACCTGAATTTACAAAGATGTCGGGCATGACACAGCCATTTTGGCTTTACCCTGATGTCGGCTTTAACATACACCACAATAAACACGAGCCTGATGTGAGCTCGAGCTCAATAAGGGCCCTCTGACACTCCTATGTAGCCTTGTATATACCACCATGAAATAGACCATTAACTTATGTACTCCTTCCTCCTTTTTAGTTTTAACACATTGGGCCTCATTCTAAGTTTGCCGGTCCGGTAACAATGGTGCCGGAAGACTACCGGCACCTTTGTTTCCAGACCGGCATACTATGGGTTTGCCTGCCGGAGCCGCTGTGCTCGACAGGATGGATGCTGCCAGGCACAGCGTTCACAGCAGGCAAAGCCGTCATGGAAGCACTGGCACCATTAATAAAACAATTTCACTTTTTGAGTATTTTTCAAAACACCAAACTCCTTGATGGTGGGTACTCCACAACTCTACAGTCAAACACTTCACATACTATTGTATCCAGCATGACATACGGTCTGGAATTGACTCTCTTCTGGTATCATGAAATCTGGCTTTGCAGAGTAACTAATCCAGATATCCTACTAACGGCAAAATTAGACCATTTATGCAGAACAAAGTTACTTATCTAATGACAGACACCACCTTAAAAGTGGGTTCACGCTTTACACTAAAACACCCTCCCCCCATGATAAAGTCAGTAAAACTTAGATAATTTAGTCAGAAAACCTCAGAGCAAATTTAGTTGGGATTAACAAGGATGTCCTTAAATCAACTATCAAAGGTTTCATGATCATGCAAATGGCTGGATAATACACAACATTCAATTAAAGGGCTCTAGGATATTGGAGTAGGAAATTACAAAGACTGTGGGATGTTCTAACCCACTAGTCTATGCCCTGCAACATCACTGTGTGCTGTGTTCATCAAAACAACAGAATCAGAAGTATGCAGGGAAACCTGAAAAATAGGCAGCCAATCCATTTTTCCTATGTCAGTGGTAACACAGGAGACCACTGCCAAAACCTATCATGGAGCTGCCCATGGAGTAAAATGAAACTACTTGAAAAAGCAGTGTTGCATTGCAAGGGAAACCCAGAACTGCTTTAAAAATCTGTTTTTCCTTGCCTGTTAAATTTGCAAAATAATGATTCTCAAACAGTACAAAAGATCCATAATCCTTTTTGGGTGTTAAACATCACTCTATTTAAAGAATCCCATAAGCACACATGTCAGGAGAAGCACATTTCATCAGAAGAATATCCACCTTCAAAGGTGCTTGCTTGGAAAAATATGTCAGATATGGGCGCAGTACCGCCGCTCACCTGTGTCAGAAACTGTCATTTACTTAACCTGTCAGTTTAAACTTGTACATTAAAATCAAAGTATGGAAAAGAAGAGACTTCCTATCAAAAGCAATATAGGTTGTACAATTCAATCTCTATGTTTTAAAAAGGCTGGAATTAAGAGATTTGTGGCTATATTTGTTATAAATGTTAATTGTATTTTAGAAAGAGACCATTTTAAACAGTGTTTCAAAAATGAGCTAAAACCAGCCACACTTGACTTCAAAAAGGCATTCCACAACTTCTCCCAAACAAAGGAATCTTCCCCCCTGCTCTCTGCTGAGGAACTGGCAGGGAGTTGCTTATGGAAGTTGGAGGGGATTTTGGCCTGTTGCTCTGACAGGAGACAAAAGAGTCCCTTGACTGAAAGGAAATGCAAATTTGGGTGTCAACAGAAACCAGCTGCTGGCAGGAAGAGACTCAGGTTGCTCTGGCCCGGCCAAAACCTTGGGGGCGGGGCTAGACTGAAATGTGTATCTGGCGCAGTAGAAAATATATGTTTGAGAAAAAGACTCATGGAAAATTGTGACAGACTGGTAAAAATCTGAAATGTATAGGTTGTTAAAATGAAAATGTGGCTCAGAGTTTAAAACTACTCTGGAATGTGTGCGATGTTCATAGACAGAACCACAAAAATGTTGATATTGTAGCAATTGTGATAGTGCTAGGAATATGAACATTTACAGGATTGTGCCCAGGTGTTATGTGCATGTATGTGGACAAATTTGTACAGATCTGGCACTGGGTAACCAACCAAAAGCGCGAAAAACTGTCAATTGTGAACCAAAACCCTTAAGAAGATGGGACTAGGACAGATATGTGCCTTATTTAATTTGGGATGTAAATATGTATTATTAGCAAGTTGGTGATATTGTAAATTTGCTTTATATGAAAAATAGATTTTCTGTGTAAACACAAAGGGGAGTTTTTTTTTTCCCTGGACCATATACACAGCATCATCATAACACATCATGCCACACTGTTTCCTTCTCAAATCAGGAGAGAGGGAATACTTTGACCAATCAGTTTCCTAGAGGGTGGGCTTATTATAATCAGCCTATCTAACCCTTTGGGAAATAAATAAATAGGGACAGTTGAGGACCTAGAGAGACACACATTCACCCATCAACTGATTTACCGGCAAAGCGCTCTGCAGGAAGAACCCAGATCCAGACTCCAGAACTCTGAAAGCAGAAGGCCCAATTCCAAAGCTGAACCCTTCTAAGCTGGCCTTTAAAATCTTGCAACCTGATTTTAACCCCAAACTTCCAAGGGGCACAACCAATTCAACAGCCGGGCTGTGCTGTTTTTCTGCTTCTTGCCAAGAACTCTTGCTAGTACCCAGAAATCCAAACAAGTAGAGCAGAGCTGTAACGCAGAACCAACCCGTCAGAACCAGAACCAGAGGCCGTGCAGTGTCCAGAGTGCCATGCTGAGTGCAGAACCAAGTGCCTGAATCCTGTCCGGTGGCTAGCAGATTCCAGTCCAAAACCCTTGACCAGATCTCTGACGGGCCCATTCCAAAACCATAGTTGTGAGTATTTAGCATCGAATTGTCCGTAGCCAATCTCTTATCCTTAAGTAATCCAATCCAACTCATATCCAGAACTGCATTACAGAATCTATTTTGTCTATCCTGAATCCTTCACTTATCCATATATTCCTGTGATAATTGTAATGATAATCATCTTTGCCATAATATATAGTTGCTGAAGGAAGGCAAGTGTTGCAGCGGGCAAAGATCAGACAGAGGAGCCTCTGGACTTGTGGCTGTACCGTTGGTATCTTCCATCTTCATAGCCCCTTAGTGTAAAGCCAATCCTTGTTTGTAATCTTCAAAGCGCATCTCTCATTTGAAATGTTGGCCCTTTTTAGAAAAATCAACCTTTACTAATATCTTCATAACTGGTTTACCACACATGCTAGGAACACAATTTAAGTGTCAAATTGAAGCTAACATCCTCAGCTTATATATATATTATAATCGCGCTTAACGTGCGAGGAAAGGTTTGCCGCGATTCTGCATTTGGCTCAATTCATTCCATGTAAAACAGCTATTTCTTTGCATTCAACCTCTGAATTTAGTTTCCAATCTGCTAGTTATTCAATCATCAGTGCTAGTGTTTACCTGAAGCCATCCAAAGCGGCTCCCAATAGTTCTGAATCCAATTTAGCGAATTAAAATCCATTTTTAGCATTTTTCCCATTCATTTAAAATCACATTCAAAAGCCTTTGACCTGTTTTCAAATCATTCCTGTTTCTCTCTATGCTTGCTGGGGGGAATAGGGATTGAAACTGCATTTGTAGAGTGTTTATTCCTAAAACCTGTTTTCTCTCCTTCCATCTCTATATTGTATTTTAGGAGGGGGATTGAATGGTATCAGGGGGAAAGAGTGATTGCTTCGCATTTGATTAAACACACAAAAGTATTATTTCTGTGCTGCATTAATTTCCTATCATTTCATTTCATTGAACCCACACAAAGTTTTCTTCTATGCTACATTATTCTTCTCATCCATACTCCTACAGATTAAAGAGATTGTTGATTGTAATATCACCCATTGGTGATCATTGTATAAATATTAATAGTGTGATATCTAGATATTGTTCAAATTCATAAAAGTGTGATATATATAGTTCAATTCATAAAATAAATCTTTTAACTTTGCAAAACAACCTAATTCTTGGTTCAGGGAGACCGGGGGGGAATCAAAGAGAGGGGCGTGATATAAGGGTACATCATTCAGAAATAAAAGAACTTTAGACATAAAAATATATAATTAAGGGTTTCAGCTGGGCATCTCACGCTAGGCATTGACTTAGGTGGAGTGCTGTGTGGAAACCACTTACAGATTGGGGGCTCAAATCTGGGATTTCTGAATTAGATATACCACTTATGACAGTGTAATACAGTGTGCTAACTGACAGGGTACATAGATCCTGTTGGAATACCACGCTGTGTTACACTGTGAAAAGCACCCCTCAAAAGGGAACGCTCTAAGGAAACGGTCTGTTTTGCAAAAATAAAATAAAACTTCTGTAAATCAGTAAGGAAATTAATATTACCAGAATGGCGACATTGGTAGAGATCAATATGGCTAAAGAACACCTTTTGCATAAGTTATTTGTGAGAGGTGAATGGACAGAGCAGGATCAGAATGTGTGGTTGCACAACAGATCACTGCAACAGAGTTAGAAATATGGAAAGACCAGGGTCCCTTACATATGGCCCTTACATATGGCCCTGAGTGAACTATATATGGCCCCTAAGACAAAGGATGAGCAAAACTAGATTGCCAAAATAGCGGCATATCTATACTTATCTATACTTATCTATTGGAGTCATACAGGATAAATACGCTGAAGGCCAAGATCTGGCAAGTAAGCAACTGCAGGCATTAGAAAAGGCCCAATCTGATCTGGACTCTTCTGAGCAGAGGCTGCAGATGAGCCAGGAGTCAGAAAATGAAAGTAGGCAGTATATAGTTAAAATAAAAGAGGATATGGGTATCCTGCAACAGTAAAAGGCAGAACAGGATATCAGAATTCTGGCCTTACAGAAGGAGTACCAAGAAGGTTTGGACTCCCTACTGCAGAGCCAGAAAAAGTTGGAGCAACAACTGGATTTCAACAGGGCATGCGCAGAGCAGGTAGTCACCCTGCAAAGCCACCTAGATAGAGAGAAGGCAGAGAGCAACACATTAATTCTGAAAGACCTGAACACCCAGGCAGAGATTGAGGAAGAGCGCCAGAAAGCTGGTGCGCTTCAAAGACAGAAGGACGACCTGGCAGCACAGAGGCAGGCTCTTGCGCAGAAAAGGGACACCTTAGGCCAGGAAGTCTGTCATTTAAAAGAGAAACTGGAAGAAAATCACCTGACCCTTCAGGGACTGGGTGACCTTCAAAAAGAGCATGCAAGATTGTTAGAGCACACCAGGAGGGCTGAAGATGCTCTAGCAAGGATCGGGACAGGGCTCAGGAAGTAACCCTCCTGCAGCAAAGACTGGCCCAGTACTCAAAAACAACCCGGAAGCACAAAGAGAAAATGAGGCTCACTGTGAGAACAATCACAGGCTCCACAGACAGGTATCAGGAGCTGATAGAGATGAGGTTCGCTGGGAAAGGGAAACACCTGAGCATAACCTCAGCAAACCTAGTACCAGAGGCCTTCATCTCTTCCAATCCCTGGACTCTGCCTCCCCCCTGTCCATTGAAACACATGAGCCCAGGGCCACAGGGATGGCAGATTTCAATCCAATCAGAAATATGGGGCTCATAGACCAGCTCCTTCCAGGAATGGATGGGCGGGCATCTGGGTATGGGTACCCCAGTAATTTAGTGGGGAACTCCATGAAAGTAGGCCCACTAAGGGCATCCTGAAAACCTCTGCCCAGCTAGGACAGTGGGTGGGGGGTTACCCATCAAATCCTGGGAGCAAGGAGGAATCAGAAGACTCCTCTGAGTGCCACACGACACAGGAGACTAGGTCCCCACATTCTGCCAGCCATTCCCAGGCTCGCAGAATCCGGGAAAACCTAGAAGACCAGACGGGCACCTCTGGGAACAGTGCCTCTGAATCAGAGGAGGAATGGACCAGGGTTACCCGAACCAAGAAGGCCAATAAGGCGAAAAGGGCCTTGCTTAAGGACCCCTTAAAACAGATCAAAGCGATAAGGAGTGTCATCACGCCTTATCATAAAAACGCTAAGTATTCTGTTTGGGAGCACTTAGAGCTCTTTGAGCAGATGATGGAAAATTTCCATTTGAAGGACAGCAGTAGCTGTATTCAGTATATGAAATGGACCTTCTCACCAGAATACTGCAGCTTCTTTGCGGGCCTGGAGGACCAAAATAATTGTAGATTGTCCACCTATAGGGCGGCCATCTTGAAGTATTTTTCTGTGCATAGACATCCTGAGGAGGCTCGCAAGGCAGCCTACAACTTGCAATGTGGGTAGGATTCAGGCCCCAGAAGAATTTGTGCAGGAATTAAAGCGTGCCTTTGCGCAGACCACCAAAAGGGTGCGTACAGACAGCAAATAATTTTTCAATACTTTTTTCCGTGCTCTACCAAAGTACACCATGACCCAGCTAGTGAGAGAAGGTCACAAGACTGGGTCATGGAACAGGCCACCCAAATTTATGTGGTGCAAAAGCCCATAGAAAACAAAAATAATCCTAAAAGCCCCAAACAAACCAACACCCCCGCTGCTGCTAAGGTGGCAGAGGTGAAGGTTGCCCCCATTTTAGATTTATAAGGGGAACAGACTCATCCAGGTTTATGTGTGGAATCTTCCAGTCCAAGGGGGGTATCCAAACAAGCACCAGCTAACCCAGGGAACTTCCATCCTCACATCCCCCAGGAGGGCAGAAATTCCCCAGATCCAGGACAGAACTTTTTCCCCAGGTACCCACAAAACTTTCAACCCCAGAACAATCCATCCTTTTTACCCCACTTTCCTGAGCCCAGACAACCCAATCCGGGAGAGGGAATGCCAAGGGTGGAGGGGTAGCCACATTTTCCAAACCCGGGGTATTTTCAGAGAAGGGATAGCTACCCTTCCCGGGATCAGCCCAGGGGAGACAACAGAACCCCATATCAGACTGAGCGGGTGTCACAGCTAGAGCGCCAGGTCCAAAACATGGCACAGGATCTTGGTCACATGCTGAGGGCTCAACAGAAGCCTCAGATGAGCATGCCGGCACAGAATGCATCAAACTCCAGACCTGGTGCTCCAGAACAATGACGGGGGCAGAACCCTGACAACCCACCGGTTCCCAGGGAGGAGGCACAAGGGGGAAGGGGGTGTAAAGCCTTGGAGGAAGCTTCCTTCCCTACTTGTAAAAAGCCCCCGGAAACCCAGGAACCGGAACCAAAATCTCCTGCCTCTGAAAGTCTGCCACCCAAGGAGCAGAGGGTGGGTAGGAGAAACAAAGAAACCAAACAGACCCATTTTGTGGAGGAGATACAAATCTTCCAATTTGAAGGAGAGGGATCCTCAGAGGATCCGTAAAGCACTAAAAACACATCTCTTCACTTAACCAACATAACATGCTTTGTTTTCTGTGTTTCTGTATGCTCAAAGAAAATGTTGACTAACTGTATTCTGTAACTAAGAGACCTTCTGGTCAGATGTAACCACACCAATGAAAATTCTTTGCAAACTCCTGTAACAAGTGCCACGATGCCCCTGGGCTGTATGTGCGCTTTACACATGCGAATAAATAAATAAAATAAAAAAATCCTGGGAAAAGGATATTCTCCTTCAGAGATGGGGGAACTTCTCCCAAAGAAAAATGGGTCCCAAAAGATTCAAATCCGGATTAGGTAGATGTGGGGACTGAGCTAGCGCCACCCATTATCCAACCCCAGAACCAACAGCATGAAAATCCCCTGGTTCAAAGCCATTCTGCTGACTGCCTCCAAAAAGGGGGGGCGACCCTGCACCAGAACCAGGGGAACCCAAAACATCTCCCATATATAGTTGTCCACTTTTCTTTTCAGATCCCCAAGACTCCCCACAGAATTCTGCCCAAATCACCTCCCTATCAGTGTCCAAAACTAGAAATCTAACCCACCAGTTGTCCGAAAATGTACATTATCTGTGCCCCCTTGCGGAGAAGGAGGGAAGATTCTATGCCCCGGTACAAATACAGGGGCAGGGTAGAATTTTGGCACTGGTGGACACTGGATCCCAAGCTACCCTTCTGTCCCAAAAGGCCTTTGATAAACTGAATTCATGAAGGGGGGAGAATTACCAAATTCCTCTCACCCTTCTTCCTGGACAACTTCAGAACTTTGACGGGAAGGAAATTCCCGTCGAGGGGACTGCGGATTTGGACATTCAAATTGGGCGACACAAGGTGAAGCACCCGGTCATATTTGTGACTCCAGAGGGCACCCCTTGTTTACTAGGGAATGACCTCCTGCGAAGGTTGTCACCCCTCATAGACTGTGTAAACAAGGTCCTCTGGACCCAGACTAACCGACCAATAAAATTAAAACAGAGTGTCAACCCTGTTAGTTTAAACGGCACCTGCCACATGGTTGAACAAAAACCTGACCAAGTAGAATTTCACTTCCAGAACAACCAAATCCCAGACGTGACAGTAATAACAGTAGGACAACACACTTGTGATCGGGGGTCCTCTCTATTACTGAAAATCAACTTTCCTTCCAGTCTAACGTGCATTCCACACTGGAAGGAAACACTCTGAAATTCTTTACCAATCCACAATCAGACACTCCCACTCCTATAGTCCAGAAAGATGAGGAATCAGCTCAAAGCCTGGCTGCTATTCAGCAAATTGGAGAGCAGTTGTTCATCCCTGTACCGTTAAATGAAGGGAAGGACTCTGTTCTCGCCCGAGTGCGTGTGAACAACTGTAAGAGATTCATGAGCGAAGCCATGTTCTGCCAACTCCCAAAAGATCTAGCCATTCCCAATTTCAAACTGACAGACAAATGGGAAATGGATCTGGAAACACCTAATTCCAAACATCTCCTGCCAAGCAGGTGTATGCTCAAAATCTCCATAGGCAACAAGAGCATAGTCCACAGTTGTTGGGTCATGCGAGACGTCACTGCCACCTTTTACTTAGGCAGTGACATTCTCAATCGCTTTGCCATTAGTTTGGACCTAATAAACTTCAAAGCTTGGTCCCGATTAGCGGATAATTCCATGCGCTTTGATGACCCAGAGAAAGCATTTAGATCAGCTCAACTGCTGCCTTATGCAGTTGAAATTTAGATTGGAGAGGAAGTCACCATCCCAGAAAGGACCCGACAATTCTCCCTGGAAGTGAAAGTTAAAAGAGGACAGAAATTGAAAAACCCTGATGCCTATGTTCATATAAATGCTTCTCTCCAACAGCAAGGGTTGGGGGTAAAGCCAATACCACTAGTCAATATAGAACACAACACCATTCCAATAGAGATGGATAACAGCGACTTAAAGAGTATCACTCTGGCCGCAGGCACCGTTATTGCAATGGCGGGTGATGACCGACATTTTTCCATAGATTTACGAAATGAACTGTTAGGACCAATCCCCAAGGACTGTTTTGACAGTGACAGTGATGACAACACAACACCAAACAGGATCTTTACCTGACATGGGGAGAACTTCCTGGTGTAGACTTCTTGCCCTTATGGTAAGGAAGATGTGACTTGTGACTTCAGGAGGGATGAGGTGATTTTCCAGGTCCGCGAGGACTGCCTTCCCCACCTGAAGCCACCAGTCCAAATCAGCACTTTGACCAGGGACTTCACCCAGCTGGAGGAGGCCGCTGAGATAGCAAAACCAGAAGTCTTTCAAGGCTTCATGCAGATGGCTGAAGAGAGAGTCAATCTAGCTGATGGCTGTGAGGCTCTGGAGCAGGGGCAAAAATTGAAACAAGTTTTCTTGGATTTTCAAGATCTCTTTGCGGTGGACTGATATGACTGTGGTCGCACCAACATCCACACAACAACAATTCCCACGGACCCTGGCGTGACTCCAGTGTTTGTGAAGCAATATCGCTTGCCTCTCGCATCAATGGAGTCCCTTACTGAAATAATTAAGAACCTTGATTCCAATCCGTCCAGTCCACAGCACCTTCAATAATCCAGTACTGAGGATATTGAAGCCAAACAGCCAGTTGAGACTATGCGCCGACCTTAGGGAGCTCAAAAAATGGGTCCATACTTCCCGATGGCCTCTTCCCTACATTGACCAAGGGCTGGCCCAGATCCAGGGGTCACAGGTATTCACTGCAATAGACCTGACCAATGGATACTGGACTGTGCCTGTCAGTAGGGAGGACCAATACAAGCTGGCCTTCACCTTTGGGGGGCAGCAGTACACATGGACCCGGACTCCCTTCAGATACATCAACTCCGGCAATGAATTCAACATTTCTCTACACAAGGCCATTCCCGACCTCGGTGAAAGGGGTAACCTGGCCTATGTAGATGATGTTCTCATCAAAAGCTCAACTGTGGAGGAACAAATAGCTGAGATCCGTTATGTTCTGACCCAGTTGAGGGCCGCCGGAGCAAAACTTTCCTTTCAAAAGGCACAGTGGTGTAGAACCCATGTAAATTTCTTGGGGCATGAGATTACTCCTCAGGGTCTCTGTCCCCAGGAAAATAAAGTGGAAGCACTCCAGAAATTGATGGACCCCACAACTCTGCGGGAACTAATGAGCCTCCTTGGACTGACAAATTACAGCAGAAAGTTCATTGAGGACTATGCAGAGATCACAAGACCCCTTATTCATCTTTTGAAGGGGCGGTCAAGTGCAAATGGGGTCCAGAACAAGCCGAGGCAGTAAGACAACTCAAAAGAAGCCTCTCACAAGCACCTTGCCTAGCTTACCCTGTCAAAAACAAGGAGTTTTTCTTGGAGACAGGGTTCTCTAATACATGCTTGACTGCAGTATTATATCAAAAGCATGACAAGGTCAATAAAGTAATCTCCTATGCAAGTAAAACTTTATCCTCTGTGGAGGAAAAATTTAACGATTGTGAGAAGGCACTCCTGGCAAGGGTGTGAGCATTGAAGAACTACTGCCTGTTCATCCAGTGGGAACACATCATAGTGGAGACTCCACACCAGCCTCTGCAATATCTCCAAAGTGACAGAATCTGGGCCGGAAATGTGAGTAATTCCCGAATTACTTCCTGGATTCTGTCAATGCAAGGCTTTCCTGTGGAGGTCATATATGGCCAAAACAAGAAGAGTCCCCTCACGCAAGGTCTGGCTGATTGCATGATTGTGCCAGAGAAAACTGTCTCGAGGACAAGAGTCTAAAAATCAAGGACAACGTGGAGGCATACCTCAATTCCCCACACAAAGTCTTTGAAGAAGACAAGTGTTAGGGAATGCCCACTGTCTATGTGGATGGATGCTCTTACCAAGATGACAACAACAGGGAAAAAGAACTTGTGGCCGGTGTGGGAAATGCATGGGTGAATGAGACCCCAGCTAGGTACCAGATTGGTCCCCGAAGTAGTCAAGTGGCAGAGTTGATGGCTGTGCATCAAGCCATCCTCACTGCTGTCCAACATCAACTCCACGAACTGGTCATAATCACAGATTCGGATTATGTACGGAACGGGTTTGTGGAGCACCTGGTTAACTGGAAAACCAGAGGCATGTTATGTGCTAATAACAAACCATTGAAACATGGGAAATGAATTCAAAATATTGATGATCTGGTTACCTCGAATGGGATGACCATCTACTGGAAAAAGATCAAGGGTCATTCCTTAGGAGAGGGACCAGACAAAACTGGAAATGACTTAGCTGATCAGCTGGCCAAAACCGGAGCCATACAAGGGGATCTACCTGAGATCGAGTCCCTGTTGGGGGAAATCCAGGTCACTGCCATCACTAGGTCCCAGACAAATGCTCACAATGAACTCTCAACAGCAAAATGGAGTAAGGAGACCCCCGATGCTGATTTGATTACGGCTCAAAAAGGGGATCCAATAATTGGTAAGTTTTATCAACACATTGAGGACCCTGAGAACTTTCCCATGATGGATACCAATTACATTGGGAAAGAGGAACTCAGAGTGTTGATCAAATGTCCAAAAATGTTCCGAATACAAGACGGTTTGCTGGTAAGGAGATCCCTAGCTGGCCATGATTAGTGGGTGGTCCCTAACTCATTCCAAAGCCTGATGTTCAGTCACGGCCATGACGCGGCCACAGCCAGTCATAGGGGGTTTCATACAACACTTGAAATCTTAAGAGAGATTGCATACTGGCCACACATGGGGCAGGACCTCTACCAATATTTGAAGGGGTGTCTTGTGTGTGCACAATTTCAGCCATCATCCCTCACACTCCGTGCACATCTCCAAAAGAGGGGGATGACACTGCCTTGGTCAGATTTACAAGTCGACTATATCGGGCCCGTGATTCGCTCCTCTAGGGAGAATAAGTACATGTTGACAGTGACATGCTTGTTTACTAAATGTGTGGTATGTCTCCCGGCCCAAACTGCAAGGCAGAAACAGCAGCTACCCTGATGATCATGTTCAGGGAGGGGAGGAAGTTACTGATGGGCCCATAGGTCAAAACTCACCCTTCGAGCTTGTAAGACAAGATAGCTGCACCATGTGAGGACAGGGGGTGCAGGATTCACATACTCCAGCACAACTAAATAATGAGGCGTCAGTAAGTTGGAAAAGTGAAGTCTGTTTAATGGCAAGTACATCAAAATGGGAAAACAAATGGAAATCAGCAGTGTTGCGATCACCTCTCGCCCCGACTTCCTCGAACTTCACTTGAACAGCCACTTTTATGCATAAAACTCATCATCATTGAGGTCTAACTTTACAAAAATCATCATGCAATACAATTGGTTAGGAAAGGTAACTTAAGTATAGGTGCTATATCTGTATACAGTAACTGAGCATGTGGATTGGATAACACTTATCCGGTGGGTGTCTCTGTCCAACCCTCTACATTACTCGTGATAGACATCACTACAAGTACAATGTCTCATTGGTACTACTGGCTATAGGACCCTAGATTACTTGGTCTATTGTGATTGGGCGGGTTACACCCCAGACATAAATCCCCATTTTAATTAGCAGCATGCAGAATGGAAACCCAGGTGCCTGGTGTCCCGAGTTTCACCCTGCCTCCCTTCCATCAATCAGTATCTTAGGGATATGTGTCAATTAGTTGGCTGGGTATGGCCTAGGGACTGTAGTCTCTTTTCAGGAGAAGTTATGGCATCCTCGGGCTCTGGATGACATCAGGCGGTGGTACTTCTTTGCGCCTGGCAGGTCACGTGTTTGTTCACCATAAATCTGCTTCAGTTTCCAGCTTTTATTGTATTTAATTCTGCTTCGGCTCTGACACCTGCCTGGGCCTCTCTTATCTTGACCTTCACGGGCGAACTGGTATGCTCCGGATTCTGATTCTTGCGAGTTGATGCTCTCCTCCCCTTCTCTGGTTGACCTAGATTTCCTAGGCATGAGCCGTTCTTTGTTGAGTTTCAATTCCACTCCTTCTCTTGCCTTTGGCTGGGTTTCGAAAACTTGGACTGTCAGGCCTCTGGCCGCCTGGGTACATTTCTGCTTTTACAAAATGGATTCGCACTTGTATAATGTGCTTCTTGAGGTAGATATATAGTCGGTGCATGCCGCTTCTATTATTCTACTAAGCATTGGAAGCAGTATCGCTTTCTTAGCATCTTGCGTTTCAAGCCTATTTAAACACGTTTAATAGGGCGGTTGCTTCCATCTTGTCTTGTAGCACCGTTTCCTTACATTTTAACATTGTCTCTTCTCTGTGTCCATTACATTTATTTTTGTAGATACTTGCACTGGCATGCTTGTCTTCGATAGCCACTTTTGTTAATTTGGGACTCTGTTCAGGTACTTATGTCATTTCTACTGGCCTTCCATTAAGGCTTTTGGGGTCTCTTTGTGGACAGCATGAAGATACTCCTCATTTCGTATCAGTGGCTGGTATGGCTGTCTGATAGGGTACTGTGCTGCCCAGGGTTGTCTTGTTATGGGCACTTCAACAGGCACGGATCTCCTAATCCATACTGGGCAGAGTTCCAGTGCGGCTCTCTGTTGGTTCATTTGCTCTTCATATGTCGCGCCCCTTGGCGGGTACCTTCTTGGCAGATCGAACTGAGGGGCAGGGGTGCAGGTCATGTCTTGAACCTCCTCTACAATCAACCACATCTTTTCACGTTTTAGACTACCCCAAAGGATCGAGTCAGACCAAAGTAGCCATTTCACCAGCGAAGTAATGACAAAGATGTGGGAGATACTTGGGGACGAAAGGAAGCTACATATTGCTTACCGGTAAGCCTCTAGGGGTGCAGTGGAGAGATACAATAAAACCATTGTGAGCATATTAAAAATGTTTGTGGCAGATTCTGGGCCAAGTTGGGATATTCGATTACCCCTTCATCTGCAAATAAAATGTCACTGTTTCAGCTGAGGACTGGATGCAGGATGGTGCTTCCCAAGAGCAGACACTGATCAATACCTCCACAACTCATGAGTATGTTGAAAATCTAATAAAACACCTTCAACATGCTTTTGCCTATGCTCAGCGAAATCTAGAGAGATCTGCCAACAGCATGAAGACCCACTATGACTTAAAGACTACCAGAAAAGAATACAATGTAGGAGACCGGGTCTACTTCTACAATTTCCAAAGGAAACAGGCCAAACAGCACAAATGTTTGCCTAGCTGGATGGGACCTTTTGAAATTGTATCTAGTATCTAGCTAAAATCTCACCAGTCACCTACAAAATCTGCATCCCCAAAGACAGTTTGGCGGAGGGGGAAGATAAGTGGGTCCATATTAACCAACTAAAGTGTTGCCATCCTAGGCACACTCTGCAGCAACTGGAGGAGTCTTTTGGAATCCCAGAGGGGGTCACTCCAGCTCCCTAGAAATCCAACTATAAAATATTCCATATATAGTCCATAAATTACAATCGGAATATGTATCCTGATTGTCAAAATGTATGTGTCCGCCCCCTACATTAATAGTGGTGGGGAAATGTCTACAAATATGATTTTGCTTTGTCATCCTAAGATTGGAAACCATGGAGACGAAGACCAAGGAGGACTACCCAGGGACCGGAGGAAAGTTCCAAGTGGCCCAGAGTATCGCTCAATACTCACATCAGGACTGGGCAAGGAGAACTGGTCGATCCACCCCTGATGGAGAAAAAGATGATGAACTTTGCCATTTTTGGAACCAAAAGAAATGAGACTGACATCCTAGTCTTGCAACTTCCCATTGATGGACGAACAATGCCAAACCGCAGGAGGGGGCTTGTGGGATGTTCTAACCCACCAGTCTATTCCCTGCAACATCACTGTGTGCTGTGGTCATCAAAACAACAGAATGGCTGCCGAAAAGCCTCATGTGGGCTAGAAATCTGAGAAGTGTGCAGGCAAACCTGAAAAATAGGCCGCCAATCCATTTTTCCTATGTCATTGGTAACACAGGAGACCACTGCCAAAACCTATCATGGAGCTGCCCACGGAGTAAAATGAAAGTACTTGAAAAAGCAGTGCTGCATTGCAAGGGAAACTTAGAACTGCTTTAAAAATCAGTTTTCCCTTGGCTGTTAAATTTGCAAAATAATGATTCTCAAACAGCACAAAAGATCCAACATCCTTGTTGGGTGTTAAACATCTCTGTATTTAAAGAATCCCATACGCACAAATGTCAGGAGAAGCACATTTCATCAGAAGAAAATCCACCTTCAAAGGTGCTTGCTTGGAAAAATATGTCAGATATGGGCGCAGTACCGCCGCTCGCCTGTGTCAGAAACTGTCATTTACTTAACCTTTCAGTTTCCACTTGTACATTAAATCAAAGTATGGAAAAGAAGAGACTTCCTATCAAAAGCAATATAGGCTGTACAATTCAATCTCTATGTTTTAGAAAGGCTGGAATTAAGAGTTAAGAGATTTGTGGCTATATTTGTTAAAAATGTTAATTGTATTTTAGAAAAAGACCATTTTAAACAGTGTTTCAAAAATGAGCTAAAGCCAGCCACACTGGACTTCAAAGACATTCCACAACTACTCCCAAACAAAGGAATCTTCCCCCCTGCTCTCTGCTGAGGAACTGGCAGGGAGTTGCTAATGGAAGTGGGAGGGGATTTTGGCCTGCTGCTCTGACAGGAGATAAACGACTCCCTTGACTGAAAGGAAATGCAAACTTGGGCGTCAACAGAAACCAGCTGCTGGCAGGAAGAGTCTCACATTACTCTGGCCCAGCCAAAACCTTGGGGGCGGGGCTAGACTGAAATGTGTATCTGGAGCAGTAGAAAATATATGTATGAGAAAAAGACTCATGGAAAACTGTGACAAACTGGAAAAATCTGAAATGTATAGGTTGTTAAAATGAAAATGTGGCTCACAGTTTAAAACTACTCTGGAATTTGTCCGATGTTCAGAGACTGAACCATAAAAATGTTGATATTGTAGCAATTGTGATAATGCTAGGAATATGAAAATGTACAGGATTGTGCCCAGGAGTTATGCACATGTATGTGGAAAAATTTGTACAGATCTGACACTGGGTAACCAACCAAAAGCGTGAAAAACTGTCAATTGTGAACCAAAACTCTTAAGAAGATGGGACTTGGACAGATATGTGCCTTATTTAATTTGGGATGTAAATATTTATTATTAGCAAGTTGGTGATATTGTAAATCTGCTTTATATAAAAATAGATTTTCTGTGTAAAAACAAAGGGGAGTTTTTTTCCCCTGGACCTTAAACAGAGCATCATCATGACACATCATGACACACTGTTTCCTTCTCAAATCAGGAGAGAGGGAATACTTTGACCAATCAGTTTCCTAGAGGGTGGGCTTATTATAATCAGCCTATCTAACCCTTTGGGAAATATGTAAATAGGGACTGTTGAGGACCTTGAGAGACACACATTCACCGATCAACTGATTTACAGGTGAAGCGCTCTGCAGGAAGAACCCAGAAGCAGACTCCAGAACTCTGAAAGCAGAAGGCCCAATTCCAAAGCTGAACCCTTCTCAGCTGGCCTTTAAAATCTTGCAACCTGATTTTAACCCCAAACTTCCAAGGGGCACAACCAATTCAACAGCCGGGCTGTGCTGTTTTTCTGCTTCTTGCCAAGAACTCTTGCTAGAACCCAGAGATGCAAACCAGTAGAGCAGTGCTGTAGCCCAGAACCAACCCATCAGATCCAGAACCAGAGGCTGTGCAGTGACTAGAGTACCTTGCTGAATCCAGAACCAAGCGCCTGAATCCTGTCGGGTGGCTAGCAGATTCCAGTCCAAAACCCTTGACCAGATCCCTGACTGTCCCATTCCAAAACCATAGTTGTGAGTATTTAGCATAGAATTGTCCATAGCCAATCTCTTATCCTTAAGTAATATAATCCAACCCATTCTATCATATCCAGAACTGCATTACAGAATCTATTTTGTCTATCCTGAATCCTTCTCTCATCGATATAGTCCTGTGATAATTGTAATGATAATCATCTTTGCGCTAATATATAGTTGCTCAAGGAAGGCAAGTGTCGCAGCGGGCAAAGATCAGACAGAGGCGCCTCTGGCCTGGTGGCTGTACCATTGGTATCTCGCATCTTCATAGCCCCTTAGTGTAAAGCCAATCCTTCTTTGTAATCTTCAAAAGCGCATCTCTCATTTGAAATCTTGACTCTTTTTAGAAAAATCGACCTTTACTAAAACCTTCATAATTTCTGTAACATCCTCAGCTTTCCAATTAATCCAGAGCTGCATCCCAACTCCTTATGGGTTTGCCGCAATCGCGATTATCACGCACGGAAAAGTTTGCAGCGATTCCGCATTTGGCTCAATTTCATTCCATGTAAAACAGCTATTTCTTTGCATTCAACCTCTGAATTTAGTTTCCAACTGCTAGTTATTCAATCATCAGTGCTAGTGTTTACCTGAAGCCAACCAAAGCAGCTCCCACTAGTTCTGAAACCAATTTAGCAAATTAAAATCCATTTTTAGCATTTTTCCCATTAATTTAAAATCACATTCAAAAGCCTTTGACCTTTTTTCAAATCATTCCTGTTTCTCTATATGCTTGCTAGGGGGAATTGGGATTGAAACTGCATTTGTAGAGTGTTTATTCCTGAAACCTGTTTTCTCTCCTTCCAGCTCTATATTGCATATTAGGGGGGATTGAGTGGTATCAGGGGGAAAGAGTGATTACATTGCATTTGATTGAACAGAAAAAAGTATTATTACTGTGCAGCAATAATTTCACATCATTGCATTTCATTGAACCCACACAAAGTTTTCTTCTATGCTACATTATTCTTCTCATCCATACTCCTACAGATTAAAGAGATTGTTGATTGTAATTTCACCCATTGGTGATCATTGTATAAATATTAATAGTGTGATATCTAGATATTGTTCAAATTCATAAAAGTGTGATATATATATATTGTTCCATTCATAAAATATATCTTTGAACTTTAAAAACTTCTTGGTTCAGTGAGACCGGGGGCGATTCAAAGAAGGGGCGTGATATAAGGGTACATCATTCAGAAATAAAAGAACTTTAGACATAAAAATATATAATTAAGGGTTTCAGCTGGGCATCTCACGCTAGGCATTGACTTAGATGGAGTGAAACCATTTACAAGACGGTGTGCCTGAAAATCCCCCTCAAAGCCCAGAATTCAGCGGTGCCTTGAATAACATTCTTAAGGATACAACATATTCTTGAAATGCAGGGCAGGCATTGTTGTTGCAGCTGGGACATCTAGGGAATTGATTGCTATGGACCAGGCAGGCAAATTGTTTGGTGGGCATCTGAGAATACAAAATGGCATACCCAAGTCACTTTGGGTAAATATGAGAATGGAACCATTATGCAAGCCTTGGTGGATACTATTACTACATTTCTAATCTTCAGTAAAGAAATACTAGATGAATACATTTCTTAGTGCACATCAGTTGCTGCCCTCTCTATGGGGATGCATTATGATCTTGAATCTTCATTTTTTCTTTGGGAATTGAAGTAAAAATACCAGTGTGATGAAATCTGAAAGGGACCTTGGTCCAGACACACTTGTGAAGAATGTTATAAGCATTTTGAAGATGTCCTGGTTCCACAACTTCAATGACTATTCTCATATTTTTGGTGTTCTGGTTTAATTACTGGCATTGTACATGACACTCTGATTGTCTGTCATCCCAAAGCCTCTAAGGTTCCCAAATAAATCTGCAATTACTACTGTATGGCATTATCCAATGAATACTGAAAGATGTATGCAGAGTGGTTGGCCAATACAGACTGATACACGTGCTTAGTCACCTTATTAGCACCGATCAACATGGTTCCCTAAAAGGGAATAATGCTTGGATAATGCATGAATTCTGTCAGTCAATTTTGTGCATGCGCATTTCTCTAAACCCTGGAGCTTGGTTTTGAAGACCATTCATAGATGGTGGTCTGTATGACACACCTTTGCTGCTAGTGATAGGTAGATACTACAGAAAAAATGCTATTCCCAAAATGGATTGTACACACCCAATCTCCTCCTGCTGCTATTACCCCAGACCTTGTTTAAAGCTTTAGGCACCATGCTGGCAATCTTTTTTATGGGAACTTCAAAGAGCAGTATTGTGGTCCACTTTCCAGACTTATCCCTGTAGCATGGGACAACCAGCGACAAGCCTGAAGTGAGGATGATGTCCAGCCAAAAAAATAGAAATGGCCCAAGGTTGTTAGGCAACTGATTGCTTTATTTATCTTAATAGTTGCCCTGGCTAGCTTACGCATTTTTAAAGAATATGAACGCAGATGATGAAATAAGCAGTCCTAGCTGTAAATAGCTGATTTAGACATAAACACTGGAATGCTCCACAATGACATCTCTTTGTGTAATCCTGATTTAGCTGTCACAAAAGCTGTCATGTGTAAGCACAAGAACTGTGTGTATATTTATTTAGAATGGTGTAGTCACCTTAAGTAATTTCTTAAGTGTATTCAATACAAAAGTGAACACTTTCATATGAAAAGCTTTTTTATTTCTAAGTTCTACTTTCTTCTTTTGCAAAAAACACTTTACCACGTATCTAGATTTTGGATCACACTTCTCCAAAGATTTGTGAACACTCGATAGTGGTACATTTTCCTTGACATATCTTTATTCCTCTGTTTTAAATTGATAGCACATTTGCTATTTTTTCTTCTAAACATCTTTGTTTTTATAATAGCTACTAACAGATTTGATGCATGTTTTTCTGTTCTTACTTGCACTAAAAACATTCCTGCTTCCATCAATTTGTTCAGTTGGTGCAACTTCTATTTGAAATTGAAGATTTTTAAAAGTATTATCAATTCAAGGTATTGTAGTATTATCTACAGTATCTGTATCTACAGATTAAGAACACTACATTTTAAAATATTATATTTTAAAACGTGACTACCCAGCACATGATTCTTTATTATGGCACAATTAACATGGTATAATGTACCATAACATGTTAATTGTTATACATAAATGTGTGGCAAGATAATCTGGTACATATCTTTGGTTTGATGTAGCAACCTGCCATTCATTAATCTCTGGTGTGTCCTCAATTCATGAGGAAGGTGATGAGGTAGTAGACCTGCAAGTTAATGCACTGCCATTCAGTTGCTCCATCCAGATTCCAGTTTTGACACCTTACAAACCTCTACTTAAAGACTGTAGCTCAACTCCATGCACACAGCATTGAGTAGGCTGCTGGTCACATGACCAAAGCCTGCCACTCAATTACTCCTCCCACCACCTATTTAATCAATCCTCCTTAAGTGTCATAATCAAAGGACATGCACAGATAAGGGCCTTAGCCACTATCGGGCATTTCACCTAATCACTAATTGCTACTACTGCTACTCAACAAAAGACATAACTATGTTTGTCCTCCCTCCACTGCCCATCTCCACTCTCACTAGGGTGTGAATGGCCTAGTGCCCTGGGCAGCCCCAGCATGCTACCCTAGCGAACCGCATCAATAATGCCATTGCCCCCATTTCAGTGAACATTTCTTAAGCAATACCTGAAATACTGTAGCCATAGCTTCAGAGTAAAATTCCCACACCACTTCTAAAGAGAAGAAATGTTCACTGGACGCTTACCAATTGACATTAGCTTTCGCTGTAATACATGAATTACCCAAAATATAAAAAATATAACATTTGCCAACATCAAAACCGATTGAGCATTTATCAGCTATACTCAATCATAAGACTTGTCATATTTAAGGCCACATTCAAAATTATCCACAAATCTAACACAAAAGTATTTTCAAATATGGAATCATAGTGAAGGTCTTGATATCCAACTTCAAACCACAAACACAGCAGCAATATGTCTTAAGGGTAGAGGTATGCTGCTTGTTTAATGATACAAATTACTATGCACCCCTATTCATTTTACATCTCCCTATGTCAGTATATTGTGTAACAATTACATAGCATGAAACCCAAAGAGGTTCCTGCCCTTCCCAAGCACACCATTTCCAAGCAAGTTTTGAAACTGCTAAGTTTGCTGATTATTATTGCTAAATTACTACCAGAATTAGATGAGAGTGGAAATACTGCAGTATAAAAGAATGCCCATGTAGACCTCTCCTCTAAGTGCTTAAGTAATGTGGGATGCTATTGAGCAGCTCATATAGCATACATAAAATGAGAAAAGTAGAGTTTCACTAAGTATATCTTTCACTTCATATATGAACATCACTGTGAACACCATTCTCAAAATTCTCAAATTCTCCACAGTTTTCTGAACAATGAAAATCCTCTACTTCTGAAATTAGCAGCATGTTTGAAATATCTAATCAAACAATAAATATACCCCAAAATAGCACAATCTCCTAAAACTACACCTCAGTCTCAAGCAATACAAATTTACTATGTAGAAAAACAGTTTTATGGCATGTATGAACATACTCAAAACAAACATTTTATGATAGGTTCAACAATTCAACAGCATTTTAGGTAATTGACATCCTATTGGCAGCCACCCAACATAGTGAACCGGGACAGCCGATGCAGCACTTTAAGGTGAGGTAGCAATACTTTGAGATGAATGGGGATGCAGGAGTTATGCAAACATCAATAATCAAAATGACTCTGGAAGTTGGCAAAAGTTAACTTTTTTAATACCAAGTATCTAAAACAGGGAGTACAACAGACATCAACTGATGTCTGATAGCATGGTTTCTCAATTTGCTTGAGAAAAAACATCATACTTGTAGTAAAAATGTGTCATTTATGACATTAACCTATGCACTCACTAACGTCATCCTATGTGACAAACTATAAAAACTGAGTGGCAAATGTGATAGGCTTAGAGGGAACTCTAAGTATATGTTCCATACTAGACTAAGAAAGTGATGACATCCTATTGGTTACACAAACTATAGGGGTCTTAATCATGCGACCCACTACAATTGGTTGTCACTCTTACAGCTGTCAGTACTTTTCGACACACTTTAGCAGCATGCACGCTGGACTTCCAAGTGCTGGTGAGCTGGTCATAACCATAGCTTAACACCAATTAGAATATCATCTATCATCTATCATCACCTCAGTGGCTGCACAGAAATTAAGACTTTGAACTTGGCCTTGGAAATGTTCCTTGTCCATGAGAATACAGGGGAGTAGAGGCACACTCTGCCTTTCTTCGTAGGTGTGGTCGGTCATGTTTGTCCAATCCCATCCATTCATGTGACTGAAGACCACAAATCTGAGCTCTAGTGCATTTAAAATACTATTTTTAATAGACCTCTGACGTCTTTCTTGTTTTTGTCTATTCCTTCTGAACAGGAGTTTCATTCTTTCACATGATTGGAACTAATATCTGCTCATCCCAGTCTCATAAGACCTTGGCTTCTTGGGACTCATCCAGTCTCGCCTTTCTGAGACTCACTTCTGTAATTCTGTTGTTTTACAACTGCGACACACTGGAAAAAAAGCCTTCCTTCTTTGGTCCAGCACTGCTATAACATATTGTGGAAACATCCACTCTTTACTTCATTCCTACATATGTATACGTTGGCGGATGCCGCAATCTATTCAATACATAGCTAGCCTAAATAATATTTTGTCTGTTTGTGTTTCTTTGCATCTGTACACATATAAAATGGGCCTCATTACGACCCTGGCGGAATGGGTTAACGGGTGCCGCAAATGGATGCGGACCCGTTAAACCCATTCTGCCTGATTACGAGGACCCCTCGCGGGACCCGCTAAGGACGCCTTGTAAAACCAGGTGTCCTTACCGGCTCCCGTGGGGGGACCGGGGAGCTAATAATGGGCCGGTCGTAATTAGCCCATTGTTAGCTCCCTGCACCAATTCCCATTGAGCCCTATAGGGGCTCGAATGGGAATGGGGAAGGTCCGGGCCCAGTTTCCCTGAGGGAGAAATTACTGGGCCCTCAAAACTCAGAATGGCCCGGTAATTCCCCTTTCAGGGAACCCGGACCCGGTTTTGGAGGCATCCATAACGCCAATAGCGGCATGGCTACCGCCAAAGCCGTAATGAGGCCCAATGACTTGATATCTTCATTGTTTCTGTAGAATATGTTTCCACATCTCGAGCCTGAGATGTCACTTAACTTGATACTGTCTTGATGCCTTATAGACTATGTTCACTTCTCTTGTTTCTGCATCTCTTCCATGTACATCAGTCTGGCTTTGTGTGACGTCACCAATCTGTGTTTTCATTTATTGGTCCTGCTTCTTCTGATATTTCATTCAAATGGCCATCATAATGTCTTGTATGCGGGTATGGCTTTCTCAATGTGAACCTTGCCTCCAGGATTCTTCTTGGTATCACATTTTCACTGGTACTGCACGTGTCTCACACTCTGGCTCTCAAAATGTAGGCAAAATGGCCAAGATGATTGAGGTAGGGGTACTTGGCTCCTTCGCTACCACACAGACAATGAACAATCAGAAAGTAAATACAAACATTCCACCATCTCTCCTCATGTACTCTTTCTCCATTTCTAATTCCAATATCTAAAAAATGACGAGCCGCAATTTCTTCTACCACACTAAAATGGAAAACTGCATGCAATGGTTGGAGAACAATTATACTACAGAGGAAGATATTTAAAAAGAAGATGCTGCAGAAAAGGAACCAGAAGAAAATATGTGTCTTGGCAGGCGAAAACGATGGTCTGGAGGGTTGCCCAGAGCAAAGCCAGAGGTTCAGATTAATTCAAAACCTTCTAGCCATCACCTTTTTTGTTTTGCTGCGGTCACCCCGAGTGGGATGAGTGTGCCCAGACGTGTGGCCCATGCCTGCTGGGCATAGAGACCCATGCTACTGCTCACTGATGAGGCCCAACAATACTGTTGCGACTGCCCTGCGGTGGATGCATTTGTGCTTGTCCCTGCTGTGGCACTTGCTGTACTTGCATTGCTTGCGTCTGATAAGATGTGTTATCTTGGGCAAAGCCCTCTCTCATCTCTGTGTTGTATGGCAGAGGATAATCTGTCTCCCTCTGGAAAAGTGGCCAGTTTGTACAATCCCTCGGCTCTCGTTTGGAGTTGCGTCTGGTCGCATGCAGAAGGGAGGTGATCAAGCAGTTAGGGATGGACTGCCCCTTTTTGGGGTTGGGGCCAATTCTGTATTGCATATGGTCTTTCCCTTTTTGTAATGGCTTGGCAGGTGATGAACGATGGTCTGGAAGGTTGTGCAGAGCAATGCCAGAGGTTCATATTATTTCAAACCCATCCAGCCATCACGTCTTTTGTTTTTCTGTAGTCACCCTGAGTGGGACGGATATGCCCAGAACTGGGTCCCGTGCCTGCTGGGCATAGAGACCCAAGCTACTCCTCACTGATCAGGCCCAGCAAGGCTGAAACATGTTTGGGGCTGCCTCTGGTCTTGTGCAGAAGGGATGTGACCAAGCAGGTTGGGCTGGACTGCCCCCTTTGGGGTGGGACCAAGCTTGATTTACATATGGCCTTTCCCCTTTTGTAATGGCTTGGCAGGCAAAGATCAATGTTCTGGAGCGTTTCTCAGAGCAATTCCAGAGGTTCAGATTAATTCAAATCCATCCAGCCATCACCTCTTTTGTTTTGCTGTAGTCACCCCAAGTAAGATGGGTAGGCCCAGACGTGGGTCCCGTGCCTGCTGGGATTAGAGACCCAAGCTACTCCTCACTGATGAGGCCCAACAATACTGTTGCGACTGCCCTGCGGTGGATGCATTTGTGCTTGTCCCTGCTGTGGCACTTCCTGTACTTGCATTGCTTGCGTCTGATAAGATGTGTTATCTTGGGCAAAGCCCTCTCTCGTCTCTGTGTTGTATGGCAGAGGATAATCTGTCTCCCTCTGGAAAAGTGGCCAGTTTGTACAATCCCTCGGCTCTCGCATACGCACTCAATATGTCCTGTCATTCCACAATTTCAACATACTGGGGCAGCCCTTCTGATAATCCCTCTTTGCTTATTTCCTCCCTGAGCACTCTGGTTCTCATTCTGTCTGTTGTTAAACCCACCTTGGTTATTCTGAAATCTGCCACCTCTTCCCCTATAAACCACACCTCTGCCTCATGGTGTAAACTCATACCCACATTGGTCCATTAGGCGAGGATTATTTACCTGTGATACACCCATTACATCCTGCATTCCCATTTCTTCTCTGCGTGTCAATATCACCCCTTCTATGGCAGATTTTTACAAACTTTTCTGAACCAACTTTGCTTCCTCAAATTTTCTATTTTCATCTTTCTTTTTGCTCTTCTCTTGTAATAACCAGCAAAGGTGTACAATTGTCAGCAATATCTCAGTCCATGGATTCGCTTCCATCCACACTTGTTTTTTCATCTGTCTCTTTACTTTTTCAGGTAACCTCTGACTTAAAATATGATATGATAATGCCATTCCCACAGCTCCCGAGTTTCAAGCTGCCATTTCTCTTGAATATCTTGAATATAAGAAATATGGTCTTCACTTTCTAACATTTTGGATGTGATAAGTGCACCAATATCTGATGTGTCAGGATATTGTACCCTGGGATCCCTCCAAACATCTGCCCTACAATTATTAAATGGTGCTCCATCATGTGCTATGTTTTGTTCAGTCACACTTGTATATGTCGCTCTACTCCATATGTCATCAGCCCTCTCTCCAAGAATGGCTGCCGGGTTGCAGTGTTTGGTGCCTATAGCCAGCGTATCTAACAAGGGGAACTGCGTGAACCCCATCCCATAGTCAGATTCCACTATTAATCTATCCATGGTAGGGGAAAATGGTCCCTGTCTGTCTTCTTGCCAGCAATTAACCTGCTTACATATGGTGGAGACTCTCCCTTCTCACTATGTGATCATCCTCGGTGACGCTCAGGATCTGCTATGGGAGCTGGGGTTCCTTCTTTGGGATGTTCCAGATCTGACCATCTTACTTCTTTATCCAACTGTGGGTTTCTGCCTCACGACCTGACTCTCTTGCTTTGTCTGACATATCATCCACCACTTATCTAGTATACACAAGGACAATGCTTGACGTTCATCACTAAACAGGTTTCCTTCCTCACTTTGTGATTGAGGTACTGGGGAGCGATCATCGTTCCCTCAAACTCCATACTCGTTATCTCGTCTTAATTGCTGATAGACCTTATTGATCTTTTCTCCAATGCTTTCCGCATCATCTCTTTCTTCTTCTAGCACTATTCTAGATACTGCTCGATAAGATACTGCTAGATAAGGTCACTCGTGCCTGGACCCTGTGGAGGAGCTGGAGCTCCCCCACCCCACTGCAGGAGCAGTGCTCACCTGAGAAGGCCAAACGCGCACCTTAATTGCAGGTAGGCCAACTGGCTTTCACCTCATTTCGAGCGCTCCTATGTGCAACAGAGTTTTTTTTCCCTAAATATCTGGACCCCTGCCTCAACTCATTCCTGCTGCCTAGATGCCCCTGTGTGCTTGAAAAGCACTGCAACTGCCCATGAATCTACTTGTCTGCAAATACCTCACCAGGTGCCACAAGGTTGTAAGCCATTTCAAAATGGCCGTTCGCCATTTTCAAAAAACTCTCTCTGCCTGAGCAAAAACAACAGGCTGAGGAGCGTGCTGATTGGACAAAGGCACCTTCTTTTTGGCCAATAGCGAGCCGCAGGCTCAAGCCGGCACACACATCAAGGCACATAGTAAAAGGCACCTTCCCTGTTGTGAGCCTGTCTGGAGCCTAGAGCCACGACCCTCAGACTTCTGCCCCCACCCCTGGATCACCTTCACCCACTGGAAAACCCTGATCCTAAGTCACTATTTGCTCGCTTCACCAAGCTGCTAACTGCACCTGGCTGACATTGGACTCAGAACCATGTAAGAATGTATACTTTACCGCTTTAAACAGATTGTGAACTATTACCCTTCTACTGTTAAAGCTTACAGCCTGATGTCACCATTATTACACATCTGCCTCAAGAATACGCATTTTTCGTCCAGGTATTATGCATGTATCTCATGTTTCACTGTTTCCCTGCATCTAATTTGCCTGCCTGTATCCAGTAGCATTGTTCACTGGCGCTATGTTTCTTATGTGTTGTCTACCTGTGACCGGCTTAGCACTACCTAGCACACGTCAGGAAACTGCAATCAGGTTTTATAATTGCTGCTCTTAGTTTAAACGCTATTGTAATTGATCCTACCTATCTGTACAGGCCATTCTCACAGTCAGACCCTGCTGCCACAGTTGCTATTACCTGCTTGCACACTGTATTTTACCCCAGGTTGTAATTTTCGAATCTGGACAGGTTGCAATAGTTGCTATTACTTACCTGCACACTGTATTTTACCCCAGGTTGTGATTTTCGAATCTAGACAGGTTGCCATAGTTGCTATTACTTGCCTGCAGACTGTATTTTACCCCAGGTTGCGATTCTCGGATCTAGACAGGTTGCCACAGTTGTTATTACCTGCGTGCACACTGTACTCTAGCCTAGGTTGTGATCTCTGAATTTAGCCAAACCTTTTGTCGCTAAAACTGCCCCCAAAGTTGTCATTTATGATGCACTCAGCAATCACCTGCATCTCTATTCGACTGCTGTATTGATTACTGCATTCTGGTACCTTGCTGCCCCATCTTTGAATACCCCCCGGGCATCTAAGATGCACCTAGTAGCTACCTGCCCTTCCATCTGACCGCCACATCTAACCTACACCCAACAGAATGTACCACCCAGGCATCTACTCAGCATTGCTGAGAGTTATTCTCCACCTCATCCATTTATCCGGCCAGCCTAGCCCTACCTTTAGCTCTGCCTCCATAGACAACATTCCCCCACTCATTTTGTATCTCACTACACTTGCAGCCTCACCGCTAGAAATGCCAAACTACGGGCCAGATTACCCAAACTATATGAACCTTTAGCCGGGGATTCCACCCAGTCTAAATTGACTAACCGGACCCCACCTATGTGCACAGTCACTCCTACCAACTGCCCCACGGACACACCCAAGCATAGCCTAACTAATACTATGACCAAGCATAAGGCTCACAACTTAACCACTATACCCACCTGCTCCAAAACTATTTCCACGCCCATAAGAGGTGCCTTAATTAATGCGCCATCTGTAGTAGCCCATGCCACAGATATAGCAGACCTTATTCTTGCAGTTGAACTAGATTTCCTAGCCATTACTGAGTCCTGGCTCCATGCAGCCGCTGGCCCAGCTCTCTCACTAGCCATCCCTGATGACTATACTATCCTCCGAGCGGACAGAGCAGAATCCAGAGGCGGTGGCCTCGCCATAATTGCCAAAACGCACCTCAACATTATACTTGACACACAAACCTCCTCCCTTCGTGTGAATCTCTCACAGCTAAGCTTCCCACTGCCACTCTCAAACCATCAATATCCATTTATTCTACAGGCCTCCTGGTCCTTTAGGTTCCTTTGAGGAAGACCTCACCACCATCCTCACTAACAACCTAAAAAATACCTCCCAGAGTCTCCTTCTAGGAGATTTCAACCTAGGCCTCAAAGATCCCAAAGACCTCCAGGCTACCCTCATTAACAATACCCTGTCAGAAATAGACTTTACCCAAAGAATATCCACCCCTGCCCACAACAAAGGGAGAACCCTTGACTGGGTCGCAGACTACAACTGTGTGGCCTCCATCACCGCTAATGCCCCTCAACCATGGTCTGACCACCACCTCCTCCCTTTCAACCTCGAAGCCTCAAGCCCCATCACCAATAACTTACGTGCCACAGCTATTCCTTCCTAATATCACAGCTGAAAAACTCATCCCCCTCATTCTACCGACCTTGAACCAAGGTTCTCAGCCACCTCCAACCCCCACCACCTTGTTGAAAGTTACAATAACAGCATGCGCTCAGGCTTAGACTCTATTGCACCCCTTAAACTGAGAAAATGTAAGCCAAAAAAACACCTGAACACTTGGTTCTCTACCCACCTAAAAACTCTCAGACTCGAGAAACGCATAAAGGAAAAAGCTTGGAGAAAATCTCCTACAGATACTAACAAGTTGATCTTCAACAAAATAGCCTCCTCATACAAAAAGTAAATAATTCTCGCTAAACAAGAATCATATAACCAGAGAATCTCACAAGCCAAATCCACGAACTGTTTTCTATTATCAAAGAGTTGGAAACTCCTGTCTTATTTTATTTATTTATTTTATTTTTTACATTTGTAGAGCGCACTGCAGCCCATAGACATCGAGGCGCTCTTACATGAAGGCGTAAGCAGCAAGATTATGTAAACATAAAAAACATAAGGTACTTAGTTACAGAGAGAGGAGCGGAGCATAGTTACAAATGACACATGTGTCATTTTGTGTGAATAGTCCCAGACACATGTGTGAAAGATAAACAATGGTGCACTAGTGTCCAAAATGCCCTGTCCAAAAAGTCACAGGCCTTCAAATCAAAATCAACAACAAGAAAGAATCCCTAACCAACTCTACTAACTCCACCAACACTCCCCCTTACCCACACCTCAGAACCCCATACCCAACCCACCCACCGGCTTCAGCTTCTCCAAAGTCTCTACATTGAAACTGGAAAAAATCACCCTCAGCCTTAAACCGTCTAATTGCCAGGGCCACCCTTGCCCCGCACAAATAATTAAAGACGCGGCAAGAGACCACTCACCATTCATTACCAAACTCATTAACGCCTCCTTCTCTTCAGGCATCATCCCCAACAACCTCAAAGAATGGTGGGTTCTCCCTCTACTTAAAAAACCCTCACTAGACCCTTACATACCCACAAACTACAGACCCATCACCACCGTCCCCTTCCTGCTCAAAATATGAGATAAGACTGCCTATCAACAAATACAAAAATATCTTGAACAAAACCACCTCCTGGGAATCTGGCAATCAGGCTTTAGACCCCAACATGGGACAGAAACTGCTCTCATTGATCTTAAGGCCCAAATCGACACTCTGAGAGATAATAGGAAAACTGCTCTACTACTCTTCCTAGACCTCTCAGCAGCATTTGATCTAGTAGATCACAAAATTGTATGCAACCACTTGGACTCGGCTGCTCACTTCTCCCAAGAAGCCATCGGTTGGATTGAGTCATTTCTGAGCAACAGATCTACGCGTGTCTTTTCCACCTCAGCTTCTGCCGACCCCATTCCCATCACATGTGGGGTCCCTCAGGTTTCATGTGTCTCCCCCACACTGTATAACGTGTTCACAAAGCCCCTGTTTGATGATCTTGACGGTCTGGGTATCACCTACACTAATTACGCCGATGATACCCAGATCCTCATCCCGTTGACGGGAGATTACAACAAGGATTTGGCCTTGGTGAACAGGGTATACCTCATCAGCCAGGCATGGATGGCCTCCCACAGTCTATGCCTGAATGATGACAAGACTGAACTCATCATCCTCGGATCCACCCACAATCTAAATAAACTGGACCATAACTACACCAGCTTCATTATAGACAGCAATCTCATCAAGGTATCTAAAGAAGTTAAAACCCTAGGAATCTACCTAGACTCTGCCCTCTCCTTCCATAAACAGGTTAGCTCCATGGCCACCTTGACAGCCTACACATGTAAGCTTATAAGAGCAGCTAAACCTTTCCTATCCACTCAGAACTGCATTACCTTAGCCAGAGCCCTTGTATTATCAAAACTGGACTATTGTAACACCCTCTACGTAGGAGCCAACAAAAAGGTAACCAATAAAATCCAGACCCTACAAAACAATGCTCTCAGAGCAGCGCTCAGCATCCCCAAGAGGGAACACATCTCTAACATCAGGAGAACTCACAATTGGCTTACCACCGACAAAATCCTGCTCAAAGTAGCCTCCTTAACACACAAATACCTCAATAATGCAGCCCCCCGCTACTTAGCCGACAGAATAAAAAGATACACCCCTAACAGGCCCACCAGATCCACCCATGCCAACTTACTTCCAGTTCCCAGATTCAATCGAACCAAAATGGGCGGCAACAGCTTCCAGGTGAAAGCAGCCCAACACTGGAACTCTTTACCACCCTCCCTTAGGACACCTCAAACCTATTCCCACTTTAGGCGTAGCTACATTCAGTGGTTAAAGAATAATGACCAATAACTGACCTTGCCTTTACTAATCATGTAATTATGCATACCTGTAAACTGTAAACTGTATAATACTGCATCCATCGCAACTGTATCAACCTATGTACACACTGTAAATTACTGTACACCACTGTAACCAAGCTGAGAATAACCTTGCTACTCCGGCGCCCTCATACCTTCGGGTCTGGCGCGCAATATTAATGAATAAACATAAACATAAACATAAACATAAACATAAACTGCTGGCGTTAATTCCTTTATTGGGAGAATCTCATCCACTCGAGCCTATAATATTTCTGGGCTTAGCCTCATTTGTTTCTTACAAATAAGACTGGTATCTGAACCTCACTGCCTTCTTGTTCACTCTATTTCTTAATCTACTTCCCACTGTTTTCCCGCATCTCTTCTAACTGTAACTATTTCTTCCTCTTGCCTTTGTTCTTCCCTCCTTACTCCTTCTTTTCTTTCCTCTTCTTGCCTTCATCTATGTACTCTTTCATCACTCACCCTTTGTGCTTCTTCCTCTTCTTTCTGTCTTTTCTTTCTGTCACTCTCTTCTGTTGTTCTTTGTCTATTAACGTATTTTCTTTGTTCCTCTGCCCGTTTTTCATCTTTTTCTTGTTCCTCCCTATATATGTTTTATCGTCATTCCCTACTTTTCCTTCTTTGCTAATCTTCCTTTAATCTCATTGCTCGTTCCTTATCTGTCTTTTCTTTTTTGTCTTTATCTGTTCTTTGCCTAACTTCTTTGATCCAGTAATATCTGTCCTCATCCATTTGTTTAATACATGTGCTACTTTGTCAGCCTTATCTTTTCCTCCTTTCTATCTCTTGATTACTCTGTCTATGTCTGTCGACAAATTTGAACGTTTGCTTTTTGTTTCTTGTCTTGTATACCTTTACAAATATCTTCCTTTCTTTTATTCTCTTCCGGACTATCATCACTACTGCAAGCGGGGGACTGGATTACTTTAACACGCCACTGATCTTAATTCCTATAAAGGATACACTCGTATCTCTTCTGTTGCAACACTCTTTTCTGCAGACAAGGTAAGGGGAGCTGAGGACTCAACGCCTGCCCCCTTATGCTGATTAAGCATCCACTCCTCAGGTGACAGGTCTTATTTTTCCTCTTGGTGCATCTTCTAAAGTTCTAAAAATGGTCATCTTTTCTCTAATTTCTTCCTCGTGTATGCAGCGTGTAAGTATGTGGTCATGTGTTGCAATACCGCTTTTGATAATGATCCCCCTTGTGCCCATGGAATGAACATTTTATCTGCTGTGCCCTTTACCCATTCTGCACTATACTGTTTGAGCTTGGGCGTGTGTTTTGGCAGTATCTTGAGTAAGTTAGAGGAGTGTCCTCCATAATGAAAAGTCTCAATTGACTGTCAATACTTACAAGAGCATTAAATAAACCCTTTACCTTGACTTAAATCACCATGTTTAATGTTTTAAAACAACAATTATGAGCAAGCACCATCAATCACTGCTCAATCCTCTTATTTTAATGACCTATCTATTCCTTTGATTGGCAGCAATTGTTTGCTACACTTTATCTTTAATCACTGTTACGTTTTCAGCTCTTCACAATTCTATCTCTTCTCGATACTTTATTTAACAAAACACATTTAGTCTAGTCAGGCATTACACATTATGAGACATTCGTCCTCATTACGACCCAGGCGGTAAGTTACCGCCTGGGCCGTGACTTTACCACCATGGCGTAAACTACGTTTACGCCATGGTGGTTGGCGGACTTACCGCCCCATTCCGAGGTTGGCGGGGGCGGTAAGTCCCCAATCCCCATTTACCCTTCCCCATTCCCATTTTTGCCCCATAGGGCATAATGGGAGTGGGGAAGGCGTTAATTACGCCACCGTAAATTACGGTGGCGTAATTAACTCCATGGTCCCTTAGCGCCATGGATTTTAACACCTGCTAAAAGCAGGTGTTAAAAGCGCCATGGCGCTAAGGGACCTCGTAATTGGCGGTAAGGGGTCGGCGCAGCTAACGCTGGCGTAAACCCCTTACCGCCAGGGTCGTAATGAGGCCCATTGTGATCACCTTCACACTTATTTATTTCTCATTCATAAATACGGGGTACTCTTCTCTCATATTTACTTTATCCTATACATGGTTTGAGACATCACCTTACACGGTCCTGACCTGTGTGTTTTCTCCTATTTCTACTCCCGTTGAAGTCTGAAATGTCTCCTTCTAATTTCCTTGAATAAGTACTCCTTGGCGGTCTCTCTTTTCCTCACAATATGTCCCTTTACTCAAAATTATTATAATACTGTCCCTGTATATTGTCATTCCCCCTAGTCTACTTACCATTTGTTAATCGCCTCAAGGCCAGCGGTATCGACTCCTCCTTCAATCCGACCACTTCACCTTTCTTTCGCAGAGCGCCCATGGAAACCAAGCAGGGATTTCTTCAAAGGGGGACCTACCCATCATCTTAGTTCTTCTTGCAAGTTTATTTTTATTTGGCTGCACTACACAGGAAACTCTGTGATCTTCCAACTAGCGGTGGCAGATGCCCGTTCATTTGGAACTCTGGAGCAGAACTAGTTTGGATCTTTAAACCATCTGCAATGCTACCACGTGAGCTTAAGGTCCTTTAGGAACGTGCATATGTAATGGATGGGATTATACAGAATAATTCAAATAGCTGAATCAAATCAAGAAGATGACAAAGTACTGTTTTATTAATAACTATCTAAAACAGGGAGTTTCAAACGAACATCAATGGATCTACGCTCAGTCTCTCAGCGATCTTTACACAAAGCATAGACTTTATACCACAAATACATCAGGGGTGATGTCATACTATGTGGCAATAATGACAAAGCTATTAAGTGTTGGGATTGGCTAACAATAACATCTAAGTATACATTTCTATAGGTACGAGTATTGTGTATGCCTGTCCATTATCAAGTGGGCAACATATGCCAACCTCTAAAACATTTCATCTTGAGAAACATTAGCTACACAGTTTCTCATTGGTCTTCAAACTAAAAGATCCTTCATTATGTGGAATAATACAATTGGCTGGCACACCTGTGCCAGATCCATAACATTCGGTTCACTTAGCAGCATGTAAGCCCAGGCCCAGGTGCAAGGAGATGGGGCATGATGCTACCCCACCACCTGATTAGCTGAGCATCTCTCATAGCTATGCCTTCTGCCATGAAGATTGTCTTTGAATTTGGCCTTGCAAAGTATCCTTGTCTTTTGGAACACATGGTAGTGAGAGCACTCACTATCGTGTTCTGGGACTCCAAGTTCGAACTCTATTCTCATCCTTGGCTCACAGAACAGGAGACCCGCTCTGACATAGACTCGACTGAAGATGGTCCCACTGCCACTGAATCACCTCTAGAAAACCCTTCGGATAAAACTCAGGGCAGGTTTTTTTAGAGCAAATAAGGAGATTTAGAAAAGGAGCCCAACAGGGCACAAAACAAGTCAGGTTTCAAGTACCATCCGTCCCAAGTACTACAACATGCAACACCTCCCTCGGCAGGAGGGGGGGCAGGACGAAGTACAGATAGAAACAGAGCTTTAACAGGTCAGGGTCGAGAAAGCAGTTAGGGATCTGACCACTAATTCTGTAGTTGTAAACCTATCACAGGGGAGTTTGAGTGATCTGGAGGAACTTGTTGTGATTGATTGATTGATTTATTTATTTATAGCGCGCTTTATCCTTTGCACCGACAGTGGGTACCGATTTCACTGACTTTCAGATATATATGTTTACATTTCCTTGCAAACTTAAATTAAACCATTTTTTTGTAACTCAATGCAACAATTTGTGCCACAAATAGTACAAGACCCACCTAGTGCACTCACTATATGAGATATTCAGAGTACACTCCTAATCATGTCTTTGGATTCAGATACCAACCAGCCAATAGCTGATAGACACCAAGATTTGGGGTGCAGGCCCAATATTTATCTACAAAGGAGCTTAAATGCAAATCTAAATTTTCGCCTCATCCTGCTAATGAACATGTGATAGAGACATTCCACCAAGCAGTCATCAATGACCTACACAGACACATTGACAAAATAAAGGGGCAGAAACCTAAATTCAAAGACAATCTCACGAGGGGAGAACGAAAAGCATTAAGAATTAAGAATTAAGAATTAAGAATTAAGAATTAATGATGTGATGATAATCTGGTTATTAAGGAAGCTGACAAGGGGGCAATGTGGTTCTACTGAACAGACTATGGGTAAGGCACATTTAGAAAGCGTGGATGCCACAGGAAACTATCAGGCAACCTGACCAAAGCAATCATTCAGAAACTGTATATGCTCATTGTTGGTTGGCACAGCAGGGGATCTCTGTAACTGATGAAGAGAGGCTTCTTCTTAAGATCAAAAACCCTGTTATGCCCACCATATATTTCTTACCTAAGATTCACAAGACCTTCGACAATTTATCAGAGGTTCTATGTATCATGAGTGGGATTGGGAGGGCCACAGACGGGCTATCTCAATACAGGCCCAGGTGCAAGGAGATGGGGCATGACGCTACACCTACCACCAAATTAGATGAGCATCTCTCATATCCCATCCCTTCCGCCATGAACATAGTCTTTTAACTTGGCCTTGCAAAGTATCCTTGTCTTTTAAAATACATGGGAGTGAGAGCACTCACTATCGTGTTCCAGGACTCCAAGTTTGAACTCTATTTTCATCCTTGGCTCAATGGACAGGAGACCATGATTGTTTAATGCTATAAATGAATTAAACTTGGCACTCATGGTGTTCTTTCTTTGCACCTTAACAAGAGATGATTCATCCTCTGCACATTGGCTCATTTGCAGAATGGATAGCTGACCTTGGCTGCTTCAATCTTCATTCCAGGCCAGGCAGCCTCATCTTGCAGCTCCACGATTCTGCTTATTCTTGCTGCAACACAGTTTGCCCTTCCTGCTTCATGGGTTCTGGTTTCATCATACCGGTGTACAGCTTCTATATAATGGCGGCTTCGTCTGCGTTGTATTCACTACGTATAGCCAGCTTCTATGATGACTTGGCCTACCTTGTGTTTCAGCATCTGTACATTTGTTGAACAGTTGATTTTCTACAGCACTTTGTGCATGTGTAATCCTTTTTTTATATTTTAAAAGTTCACTTGATTCTTTACTTTGTCATTAGTTTATTTAGGATGTATACATCCTCTTCAGTCAGTATCTCAGGAAGTAGTCCATACTTTTTGTGACATTACTGGCATCCTTTACTTGTTCTTTCTCATATTCCTTCAGGAAATTCCTCCCTTAGGTTGTCATCACTTCAGGGATACATTCGCTAGGGTTGTCTCAAAGGATATTTTCTTTCAAACACACACTTCAGTATTGGCACAATGGCTGGTGTCAAACACAGCATGGTCTCATGTCTCCAAGATATGGGCGGAAGGGGCCGGGGTTTCCTGCAGAGGTATGCAGCTGCTTTTATACACAGGCATGGGTTTGCCCTTGTAAAATGTTATCAATGGCTTCAATGAAAATGTACAGACTTTTATTGTGATATTTTTTTTTTAATTGTGCAGCAAATTGATTAATTTTTCTCTCCCAGTGATTTTTTTTAATTAAAGCTACAATAGGGTGGGCATATGTCTAAAGCCTAAGTATTTTGTTACCAGCACAGGTTTAATACACATTGGGCCTCATTACACGGTATGCGGTAAGGGTTTACCGGTACCAGTATTTTACCGGTACCGGTAAAACCTTACCGCCTTACTACGAGGTCCCTTTGCGGGTTGGAGAATGTAACACCTGCTTTTTGCAGGCGTTAAAAACCAAACCGCAAAGGGACCAGGGAGCTAATTACAGTACCGCAATTTGCGGTGCAGTAATTAGCACCTTCCCCATTATGCCCTATGGGGCAAAAATGGAAATGGGGAAGGGCAATGGAGGAAGGAGGAATTACCGCCTTCCCGACCTTGGAATAGGGCGGTAATTCCCCTTTCCACCAAGGCGGTACCGGTAAATTGCGAGCATGAACCATGGCGCTAATAGCGTCATGGTTTACCGCCGTCCGTGTAATGAGGCCCATTGTTTCCAGCTTCCAGCTGCTTTTCTGTCCCTTTTTTCCCTGATTACCCATTATGATGATGTTAGTTTTGCGGGGGTTAATTACCAGCTCATTCTCCGACTCATACATGCTCATGGACTCCAGCAAACACTGCAGTCCTCTGTGGGGTGGTCCATGAGCACGATGTAATCGGCATAAGCTAGCCAAATCAAACCCCCAGCAGGTTGTACCCCTCTGCTTAGTTTGTTGGCTTTAGCAAAGACTTGGAAACCACCCAATATGGGGGAGAGCAAAACCATGTTTCTTGTTGCATAATACACATAGGATCTCATTACGAGGTGGGCAGTAAGGGATTACCGGCACCGGTAATGGCACCGGTGCCGGTAATCCCTTACCGCCCTACTACGAGTTCCCTTTGAGGGTCCTCCCTTAACACCTGGTTTTTCCAGGCATTAAGGACAGGACCCGCAAAGGGATACCAGGGTCAATAACGTTACCGCAATTTGCGGTACTATTATTGCCGCTTTCCCCCTTCCCATTGTTCCCTATGGGGGTTCAAATGGGAATGGGGAATGGCTCTGGTGAATGGGGAATTACCGGTCCCGCCGACCTCGGAATGGACTAGTAATTGCTCCATCCACCAGACCGGAGTCAGAAGTATTTTGGAGGGAGCGATGGTGCTAATAGCGCCATGGCTACCTCCAACCTGGTAATGAGGCCCATAGTGTCCTTAATTTTAACTATAAACTCTGTATTTGTAAGAAGGTGAAGATTTCCCTATGAGTTCCAAGATATTAGTGTCAAATTATCAACGCATTCAACGGATAACCCTAATTCTCTATGTATATTAGCAATTAGTTGTCTGCCACAAGTTAGATGTGTCAAAGTGACTTTGTGACAAATCAAATGTCTTTTTACAGAGGGCTGAGGTAGATGATTTATCACTTCTCTAATGTGAGACCCATCAGAGATCCTATAGACCTTATGCTCACTACTTCCCCTGTACTTCTCACCCTCATCATTCAGAGCTCCCAGATAATCACAGAGAAACCAAGATTATTTCGTTTTTGCAGTTCAATTCTTGTACCAATTTGGAGCCAAAGTATAGAATACATCTGTTAGTATTCATTCTATCTGGGAACTCAACTTTCTCCAAATCGACTATTGGCAATGCCCTTAAAGAAGGGATTTAGGCACAAAATGTGTAAAACAGTGCTTCAATTCAGGCATACAGTTTAGCCATCACCCAGGCTTCTAGTAAATACCAATGTATTCCCCTTTGTTCTATTATTTAAGGCATCTCTTCCCAAGTTTAGGCGTTTAATGGGTATCGGTATTGACTGTTTATTCTCCACCACTTGCTTCTTGCATCTCTCAGTATGCTAAAAGGCCTATTAATTAGTTTTGTCTCGTGTTTATCATTTGGCCTCTGTAAATTACCAATTTGAGAAGCACGATTATTGTATTCAGACAGACTAGTTGTATCCCAGTGCAGACTATTAGCGAGCTAGTTCAAAACACGTGACGCAGTTTTATAGTTAGTTCTCCCCTCCACAGGGGCCTATATATGCATTGTAGCAATTCACCTGCAACAGAACTTATAGTTGAGCACTGCGGTAAGTCATCACCCCTAAGTGGATAAGCATTCGGCCTTGGATCAACTTGGTCGTTGTTCACAGTGAACCCAGAGTCCCTTTGTAAAGTTGTAGTAGTGTTACATTGACTATGATCTTTTAAATCAGAACCTTTATTTGAGCATAGCAGTAAGTCATTACCCCATAATGGATGATCATTCATCCTTGGATTAACTGTGCCTTTGTTCCTTGTGGTCCCCAAATCTGTTTATAAAGGAATATTGGTGCTACAATTTGAATAAGTGAGAACATTAGGCACCACCTTTACAGAGTTGCTATTCACAATATACCCAAACTCAGTCTGTGTAGAAGAATTCATAGTACATTCTTTTGAATCAACATTCCCCATTCTTAGGACAATAGCAGACCCTTCACCACAAGACTGAGTAGAAACATGTTTGGTCCCAATCACTACATCTGAGATTATACACATAGTGGCTTGGGTACTTGCATAAATCTACAGTGAATCAACTTGGATAGCAGACGAGACATGCCATGCACTTATTGCCTCTAGAGGGGAAATGTAATTATTATTCGACCGTTCATTTTCAACAACATCAATAACATGTTCTTCAATCAAAGATGTCTGTAGACCAGGGACAGAACCTTCAGAAGACCCACTCCGCGTTCTACCCAGTGACTCAATTATGGCAAAGTGTATAAAAAAAAATGTTTGCGGAGATACGTTTTTTCTTTTTTATCAACCTCTGTTTTTTTGTTTTCCTTAGTTGTCAAATCCTGCAATTTGATTCTTTTAACAGCAACCACCTACCCCTCTTAGGTTGAATTAAGTGCCTATCGGGACAATCATGGATAAATGCTGGGTCAATATTACAGACACCCGCATTAGTCCCAATTGCCCCCATTTCAGGATCAATTTCATAATTAGAATTAAACATCACAATGTCCTCATCAGATTCCATCGTAATAACAATCAGGATAGTATTTGGAATGTTCAACCCTGTCAAAACAGGTGCTTCGGGTATACAGGGAAGGCACATTGGGCTAGAAGGGCATTCAGGCGGGGTTAGCTCCTCTAATTTAGCATTAACATTACTAAGCATCATTGTATGAGCCTTTACCTCTTCCCAGATTTTGTCTTACAAATGTACAAAAGAACTTAAAACCGTATTGGGAGCAGATACAGTGGGTAATGTAGGATGTAGTCCACATCCCTTAATGTGTGATGTATAGAGTCTGCTACGTGAGAATCTTCACCCCTCAGAGATTTAGGTAACGAGTTAGCATCAGTATAGCTTAACACTAAATTAGTAAGGCATGTCAGGGGGTCAAGGAAGGATGCATCACGTGTGTGTTGGACCAAACTATTGCAATTACGTCTGGCATCTTTTAATGCTGCTGAGTCCCCGTGCCCAATCATACTCAAGTAATTTAAGTTATTGATATGCAAACAATCAAGGGTTGCAATTCCTCCAACAGTTACAATGGGCTTAGTTATGGCGTTGACACCTTTTACTTTAAAGAAATAGGTAATCATCTGTCCTGCAATAAAATGCATGGTTGGATGCAGAGATTAACTCTTCCCCAGTAGCAAATTAGTGTTCATTGAAGCTTTTCTTCCTCATTTAGAGTGGGCACCAGTTCACAAATCCTGCAAAACCGGTACATCCAATTAATTTGAAGATCCCTGAGCACAGTCCCAGGCAGCACCTAGGGTGACAACAATTTCAGCTTCTTAATAGAGAAAGACGCTTTGGATAGGGCCCATCGAGTATGAATTAACATTAATGATATCACACGCATTGTCTTGGGAAGAACCGTTATTCCAAGTTGGTAAAGAAGAAACAAGTACAGATGCCCCAGTACACTGCCATTATGATGTAAAAAAAATATGTAGCTCAGGTGGACTTGTTATAGGCAAATTACTCAGCTCAAAGGGTTTTAACACCCCAAAATCGCTGAAAACTGTCAATGTCAACAAGAACCAAAATATGAAGAAAGAAAAGAAACAATCCCTCAGCTCAAAGGGTATAAACGCCCCAGAGTCACTGAGAGATACCGAGAATTGCTTCAATTTCCAATAAGACTACTATTAGCCACTCCCTCAGCTGAAAGGGTTGAAACGCCCTGCAGTCACTGAGAGTCAGAATACTAATCCACTCAATTCCAAATGGGGCTATATACAGTCAATAGGACCAGTAAGAAGGCGGGTGCGGGCTTTATCATCACGTTAATCGACCTTACAGAGTCATTCTAAAGTGAGAGTACAAACAATTTAGCAGGAAACATAGCAATTATTGCAGTTAAACTTATTGATTCCTGTAGTGACATCTGGATTCACGAAGTGAGGATCCATATGTTAAAAGTACTGCATCAGCTCCCGCACAAACCGTTGCAGGCCACTTGCACACACTTCCGCACAATAAGAATACAGATGACTCTCCTGTCTCCCTACCTTAACTGTCTCAATTGTCCTTCAGGTCCTTTGCGGTGCTTTGCGCCGGGACAGTGTGTTTGAGCTCTTACAAGCCCTCCTCTTCATGGCTGATTTACATGTATCAAAAGGAAAGAGGGACAACCAGTAGTTCCCTCCGTATATTGCAAGTTGCTCCAGATGAAGTTATAGAGGTTCAGTGCCCCTAATAAAATCCTCCAAATAGTGAATTCAAAAACAGGCAGAGTGTCCTGTCTCAACTGTCCTTCAGGTCCTTCATGGCGCTTCGTGCTGGGACAGTGTATTTAAGCGATTAGGAGCCCTGCTTTTCCTAGCCGATTTCCCTGCTGCCAAAAGGAAAGAGGGACAACCAGTAGTTTGCTCTGTATATTGCACGTTGCTCCAGATAAAGTTATAGAGGTTCAGTGCTGCAAATAAAAGCCTCCAAATAGTGAATTCAGAAACAGGCAGAGTGACCTGTCTCAACTGTCCTCAAGGTCCTCCTGGATGCTTCTCTTCGGGCAACCGTAGGTTCAGTGTTCTTTCCCAAAAGGTTCTCTGACTCCTTCGGAAATACAGAGATATCTAAGCGAGTTATAAATTTCTTATTTCAATAAATGCTTACAGTATTTCTTATTGTGCATAATAACACACTTTGGAAGAAATTGCAATACTTTGTACTGTCTTTTTTTTATCTCTCATCTATGTCTAAAACAAATGCTGAATCTATGCCTTAATAAAGAGAACACTACCGATAAACACACACAAGTGAGCAAAATGTACATATACTAAAAGCACTTCCCAGCAAAAACATTTTTTTGGCGTAAATATAACATGTTAGCAGTCAATTGAATGTAATCTCAAAGTCCATTAACATTGCTGCAGTTGGTATGAAGAAAAAAAGATACGCATTTTTACATTAAAAGAAGTCAATATGCGCTCCGCAGTCTATTCCATTAAGTGATCTTGGAAATGATTGCGTGTAGTGCAATTTTTCATGCGTACCGTTTTGTAAATAATTGCTGTGTCAAATGTGTCACATTCAGACCTCTTATCTTGCTGACAATTTCATATCAGCACATGCCATTGCAATGCCTGGCTTATTGCATTCACCTGTGTTAGTATTACTTTGAAAACATAAATAGAGTAACCTTTACAATATAAGATTGCGTTTTCTCTATGTAGTTATGGAGGAAGAACAGATGCAATGCTGCCAAATTGTCCCTTCCTGTATGATGTGCGCAGGAGAATGTGTCAACAGATGTGTTTTTCCTGCCACCTTGAAGCCATTTGTAAAGCTGCAAATGATCTTGCTGAAGACATGTATGACATGAATTGATTATCTTTTTGTTTCCATCTGGTCCCACATTAATCAAATCAGGTTGCCTGATCCAGGATTAAAGCTCATGACCTGATTTACAAACGAATTGTATAATGGGAGGACTCCATCTGCTTTCTTAAAAAGGCCCTCAATATCAAAATTAGCCCCAGATATGATGATACACAGCAGTTACCCTTTAAAATCACTTCAAATAATGTTAATGATGTGTTATTTATATTGCACCTTTATCCAAAGCTTTTTTACAGAGCACATATTTACATACAATATCACCCAACCGAAACTGGTAATCATTTATCGACCTCTGAAGGATGAAAGGCTGAGTTGACCTTGCCGGAATTCGAACCTGCAACCTGCAGATACCGTTCAGATCACAACGCGCTGAGCATTCTTACCGGCTAATGAACCCACAATCCCTCCTCCCATGTTTTACCAAAAAACGACACTGCATGCTATCACACTCACAGCTCAGACCTCAGCAAAAACAAGAGTCATGCTTCTTGTAAGGAGACGATATGCGATTGTCTTTGAGAGCTGCCCAGGCTCCCCAGTCTGAGCATTTTCAACATCATCTATCTGATGGTGTCACTCGGTAGAGGAAGAAAAAGGGTATTCTGGATTAACTTTTGAAAACATTATTAATTAAGCAATCACCTCCACGTCGAGAGGCATGCAGAGCTGGTAATAGCCCGCCAACCACAGCCTAGGACGACAGTGGGTGATAGCTATTCACACGCCAAGGAGCAATCAAGATGCAAAGTGCAAAATGTGTTATTTTTGACAGGAGGTGGGCTGCATGCATTTTGCATGTGCCAAATCTCCCATCAAAAAAATAAGAAAAAGATGGTCACAGACAGAGTGCCTTTTCTATTCATATTGGGGCAGTTCAGAGCATACAGGACGGAGTACAGAAGCAGGACATGTGACTACAGGTAAGTAGGGTGTGGGGGAAGCATGTTGTGTTGAGGATTTATGTGGGGGGTGGGCAGGGAACCTGGGGGAGGTACTGATGGCTGAAGCACAGAGGTCCCACAAAGGAAATAGTGGCACCTGGGGACGTGGTAGTGGTGGCCTGTGAAACAAGTGGACACTGACAATGTCCACCTGCCTTTCCAATCACCTAATAAGCTGAGAGCCCTCCCACAAGGGCAAATATCAATGTATTTACTGCACCTGTCTTCTGAATTTGCCAATGAAAGCTTTGCCATTATAACATAATGGCGCACATCCTCTGTAGTGCAGCACTATTTTTTACGCATTGTTCTTGGGTCACTGCCACATGTTTTGTAGCATTGACCAGGGCAGCATCAGCAGTTCTCGTCGACTTAGATTGTAGTTGAAAGTTGTAGAGTGGGACAATGAGGCCAGTAGAACCATCCACCACCTCGAATGTAGAAATGAGGATACCAACTGGACTGGACTCTGCCAAATCCCTCTACTACAAAACATAATCTCCTCCCCTCACAATCCCCTTTCCAAGCTTCCATGGACTGCCCAATCTTTCCACACGTACCCCAAAGCCAACATCCATTGCCTTCTTCTTTTCTGCGAATAGCATTGCCCAGTACTTTTCCTTTGAAATCTCTAAAATGTGCAGCATTCTCATGACCATCCATTATCTCCCTCCCCGACCCTCTACCTGTTCATCAGCTCCCCTACCTCTTCTACCCTTGACCATATCTCCTGTTGAATTAGCACCCATCTGTCACAGTGCCAACCCATATTGCATTCCTATCAACCCTTATTCTCACCAAACGGTTAAAGACTTATGGGGTCATTACAACCCAGGCGGTAAGTACACCAACTTTACCACTATGGTGTAAACTACGTTTACACCATGGTGGATGGTGGATTTACCGCCCCATTCCAAGGTGAGTGGGGCGGTAAATCCCCATTTCCCATTTACCCTTCCCCATTCCCATTTTTGCCCCATAGGGCATAATGGGAGTGGCGAAGGCGCTAATTACGGCACCGTAAATTACGGTGCCGTAATTAGCACCAAGGCGGTTTAGTGCCATGGATTTTAACGGCTGCTGAAAGCAGCCGTTAAAATTGGAATCAGGCGTTAAGGGTTAACAACGGTGTTAACCCTTAACGCCTGAGTTGTAATGAGGCCCTTAGTCTAAATCACTTGCCCATAGCACTCTGAGCTCTTTAACCTCTTTCTCTCTGTTGGACTCTTCCCTGTCTGCTTCAAATCTGCACTGTCATAACCGTTTTGAAGAAACCATCTGCTGATACAAAAGCCCCAGCAAACTATTGGTATTTTGTCTCCTCATTATTTAAAAGTCATTAAGTGGATTGTGTTTGACCGAAACACAAAGTACCTAGAGGAAAATGGCCTTGGAGACCTATTCCAACATGGCTTTAGTAAATATTCCACTAAGATTGTGTTCATTATTGTGTTCATCTTTCACTTTAATGCTCACTACTGTTCTGCCACTTTCAGCACTGTGCACCATGCCTCTTTCATTCTCACTCTCCAGGACCATGGGTTTCACAGATCCGCTGTTGCCTGGATCACTTTCTACCTGAAAATCTTGTGGAACTTGCAAATCTCTGATCTCACCCCTTATACCATTGGAGTCCCCCAAGGATCAGTCTGTGAACCTCTTTTCTTCATCCTCCATACCATTGCCCTAGGAAGACTTATATCACCTTTTGGTCGATGACACCTCTTTCACTCCAGCCAGCTTGGGATGAATTAGGAACTGCCTCACTGCAATTTGTCACTGGATGGCTCTCCTCTGCCTCATGCTGAGTTCATCAAAAACAGAAGTAATCTTTCTCACTGCTTTCAATGCCAGCCCTACACTCCAATATGTATCTCTTTCTCGTCTGATCTTCTCTCTCCCTCAATAAAGGCTGTCCTCTTTCATAGCAATCTACAACTTCAACAATTCATCACTGCCTCTGCTGCTCGTATTAACTTCCTCAAAATTCATAAAATATGTCCTCTTCTTACTGATCACTCAATAAAAACTCTTATCTCCACTCTCATGCTCAGCAAACGTGACTACTGTTCAAGCCTGCTCCCTGCACATTCTATCTACGTTCTCCTTTCTTTAGAAAATGTCTTCAACTTTGCAATGCACACTCTGTTTACAACCTACTCAGATCCTCCTCCACTTCTATCTGCCAACAACATGATGGTTGGCTCTCCACACACAACCACTCCCCTTTCAAGTTCATTCTCCTAGTCTGCAAAAGATATCAATGATCTTGCTCCGCAGTACCTGTCTTATTACATCCCAGTTTACTGCGAGTTTGCTGGTAGGAGCACGAAACTCCTGGCAGGCCTGACCTGCTGGGAGTTCACGCCTGTACCAGAAGTGTTTTTACTGAATCATTGACATTGTTAGCAATGGTATAATCACTACTTGAGTGAGGGGATTGTGAGTTAAGGGTATAGAGGGAACTCTGAACAAAAACTAGCCCACCTGAATACACAAAGGGAGGTCATATAATCCTTTTCATTACTATATTAATTCCTGGCATCAATACATTGACAATGTTTTAATTATTTGAAGTGGTGGACAGGAAGTTCTAGTGACCTTCCTAGAGTAGTTGAACACTCAAGACAGATTTATTAACTTCACCATGCCTTTCGACTTGAACAAAATTCCGTTCTTAGATCTCAAAATCTATAAAACTACAAACAATAACCTAGGGACAAACCTGTTTAGAAAGCCAACAGACAAAAACACCCTCTTAGCATATGACAGCTTGCACCCTCAAAGCCTAAGAGAAAACCTTCACTTTGGCCGAATCCTGCGCATTTGTCGGAGTTACAGTACTATGGAGGATTTTGATACAAACAGTAATTGGTGAAGTGCCAAACTTAAGGAACACGGTTATCCTTCCTTAGTTATCCAAAGAGCCCAAAAAAAGAGCATCCAACACCAATAGGCAGATGGGCCTCAAGAAACAATCAAGACAACACATGGACAAAATCACATGTGTCACCTCTTTCTTGCCCATAAGCCACAGTCTGAGAAAACACATTCTCCAAAACTGGAGTACCTTACAGATGGATTATTTCTCTACAACAAATCATGTTTTGCATTCAAAAGAACCCATAATCTAAAAGATAAATTGGTACACACATACAAACAAAACAAAGCAAGACAACTCTGTGGAACTCACCCCCAGTAAAAGGTAACTTTAAATGTTGCAAGTGCTTTGTCTGCGCTCTGACCAACGACATGAATGAATTGGAACTGAATGGCTCAACGTGGAGACTGGACTCTTTCATGAACTGCCTCACCCAATGGCCAAAGTACAGGATTAAATGCCCCTGCGTACTCCGATATATGGGCAAAACCAAAAGGGAAATTTGTCCACTTCAAGGACGCTAAAAATAAACATACCGACTTACTATGGGTTGTTATCCAAACAGTCAAATGCTCCCCATGAGGTGGTGATAGATACCTCACATTGAGAAAACTTGAACAAAATCAGATTTATTACCTAGATACAGTAAATAATGGCCTCAACATTGCCATTGAATGGAATGTATTCATTCATTAACATTCACCCAGTCGCACTATAGGGTGCTGACGGATCCATAAATGAGGTGGGTGGTTTTTGATACCATAGTTTCCTGTTTTTGTCATGTATCACTATATATGACTAGCGTATAAACAACGAGTAGGTGGTTCTGCAATATTAAACACCTCTGGCCATCCTGCACCATGGCATTCATGCACGTTACCCAAAGACATTCACCACTGAATGGAATGTATTCATCCATTAATATTCACTCCTCCGCATTCCAGCCTTGTCGACATATCCAGGAACGAAGTTGATGGGTCTGCTACTAGAGTTCCCAATCCTTTGTCGTATATTACTATACATGATAAGTAAATGCATAACGAGAGAGGGCGGGCTTCCTGTAATACACATCCAAAAACACGTTGCTCTGCATGCTCTTGGTTCCTTTTCTTTCACTTTTTCTAGTCCATCACATTACATTTTGGCAGCAGTAAGCCCTTCCCCCAATATGGTTGCTCTGTATGCCCAAAGGCTCACAAACAACAGCGCGTGAGCCACTCATGACATCTAGATTATGACTCAGTCTATAAACACTCTGTCAGAAGGACAGTTGCTCCTGAAACTGCCCTTTAAACAACAGCATTCGCGGAAACTGAAAGCCAGGTGGTTTTCTTTTCTACTTGTGTTGGCCCCCATGCCGAGACGCTACGTGTCAGTGCCCCATGACGTCCTTTAATAGCAAGCTTATTTTGACTGGAAAACGCCAACATCACTCTGCCATTTTAAAAATTAGGCTAATTTCCAGTGCCACCATGAAAAACAGAAAACATAATGGAGTCGATTCATGGAGCAAACGTGCGCCGAAAATCCCAGCGCAAGCAGGCGCAAGGTAGCGCAAGCGTGAGAAACGCAGCGCACTTGCACGTGTGCGATTCAAGGAAGATGCTGCGTGTGTTTCCCGCTGTCCGTGCGCCCAATCCAGCCATGGCACATGCAGGCATACACGGCGTGCGCTATGCGCACAGCAAAAGCGCACATATCGCGGCGCACACAACCAAAGTGGGCGGAACAGTGGGCGTAACACGCGGAATGGGGAATAAGGCGTGAAAAAGAAGGCGTAACTGGGGAAGTACTGCAGGGAACTACACGGAACGCCCACACGCACGCGAACAACCCGTATTCATGGATTCAAATACGGGAAACCCACACACGGTAAAAGACGCACACAGGCGTCAACGCGTCTGCCACATGAAGACAGGCGGAAGCGTCCCCGCGCACAGTATAAAAGTGCACGCAAACAACAAACACGTATATACAGCTACGATGAATGCCCCATTTGTCTCAGCACTGATCATGGGACACCGCAGGAGGAGAAGAATAGCCAGGGCACGCATTTTCGCACCAAGGACAAGCCTTTTTGGGATGCCTGACGACCAGGTCTATGGCAGGTGTAGGTTTCCACCCCACATCATCCTAGACCTGTTCAGGGAGTGGGAAGATGACCTTACATCCCCCACCTTTTGCTCCCAAGCATTGAGCCCCTTTGAGAAGCTGCTCAATGTCCTGCATTTTTTGGCCACTGGGTCATTTCAGCGGACTACTGCCATAGTGGGGGGGGTCTCACAGGCCACGCAGTCACGCTGCCTATACCAGGTACTGGCAATCATGACAGCGCGCCCCTCAGTCGCAGGCACATATACATGCCCAGAACACCCACAGAAAGGCAGGCCGTTGTCCTGGATTTTTTCAGGGTGGCACACTTCCCCAAAGTGCTTGGTGCCATAGATTGCACCCATGTGGCCCTACGTTCACCTAGGGCCACTGAGCACATCTACCGAAACCGCAAGCACTGGCATTCCATCAATGTACAGGTCGTATGCGATGCAAAGGGAATCATCACCTCTGTCTATGCAAACTACCCTGGCGCCACCCATGACAGTTTCATATACAGAATGTCCGCCCTGAGCCGGGCATTGGAAGCTGGGCAGCATGGCGACACATGGCTCCTAGGTGAGTACAAATGCCCTTGCACATGCATGCATGTCACACACACTCACAAATAAACAAACCCCAATAATCACAACCATTTACACCTCCCCAGGGGATAGTGCCTACCCTCTGAGCAACCACATGATGACGCCAATCCGGAACCCCACCACACCACCCCAGGTAAGATACAACGCCGCCCATATTGCAACCAGGGCCATAGTGGAGCGCACATTCGGGATTGCTCAAGTCACGTTTCCGCTCCCTTGACCGCTCTGGCAGGCAGCTACTCTATGCACCACCAGTAGTATGCAGGATCATTGTGGCAGCAAGTGTCCTGCACAATGTTGCAACACGGCAGGGCGTCCCGGTGGACATGGTGGTGCCCCCACATCCCTAACCACAGGCACAGGCGCTGCCCATGGGAGGGGACAGGGCACATGGCGAGGAAGCCCGGACCCAGCTTGTAGCCACATTTTTCACCTAAACTCCCACCCCTGCGGAGTGCACACAGGCCTGGCACATACCAGGTGACAATCGATGATGACAAAGAGATAGTCAACTGTCACAACCCTACCACCCTGAGGTAGTTACCATGGAAGTGCCACATTGTCTGCATCCCTAGCTACTTAAACACAAGCTATCCTGTGTGACCAAAAGGCACACATATGACATGACATGATATGGCCTATACACAAATATTTCAAGGTGCGATGAGGCAGGGAGGGGGGAACATGGGAAGACAGACAATGGTACTACTAGGCCAGGTGTCATTTAGATTATGCAAGTGCAGGGGTAGGGGGAAGGGAAAAGTGCAAGGGGAAGGGGAGGGGGGAGTGCAGTACAGGGTAAGTAGACCAAAAAACAAATACATAGGCCAGCTGGTGGCAACTGCAAAGGTAAGTGCAGACAAGTGCTGGGAAGGGGGGGCTGTAGGGATAGAGAGACAGTACCGCAGTGCAGGGGTTGCCAGGAAGGCAGTGCAAGTGGAGAGTGGCTGGGCCAGGGACCGAGGTCGGTGAGAGTGGCCCAGTTGCAGATCCAGTGCAGTTCCAGTGAAGAATTTAGCAAGGGAGAGGCAGAGAGAAAGCAGAAGCAAAGAGGAAGGTCTTGAGGTGCTTCCCGAACCGGAGATGGTTCTCCTCAAGTTCCAGTGAGGCAGGAAGGCTGTTCCAGAGGGAGGGCCCTGCTGCGGAGAGAGATCTACCCCCAGCTAGTTGCTTTGAGAAGCGGATGACCCTGACATGCAAGGTGTGAATCACACACACCTGCAAAACAGGCCATGGCCATCACTGTTATGTCACTCAAACCCTCCCAACCACAACATGACATGGCAAGCAATACCCATACACCAACACAGTAACAATAAGGTACACATTGCCATGTCCAACATGTACAGTGGCATCAGACAATGATGCCTGACCCGGAATCAGATGAAATGAAAGACCAACAAAATCTCCCACCCAAAATAAGTCATTTCCAAATGCATTACAAGAGTTGTAGACGTAACATAACAATGAATGCCTGTCTACATGCACATTGTGCATTGCAAAATCAACACTGCAGCTTCTGTGTGCTGTGTCCTACTCCTGCACACACTGCTCAGCGCACAGCACAGTGAACAGCCATTGTGTGTGATGCACACCCTGAGCATCACATCTAAGCGACAGACCACATCAAAAAGCAAATTAGGCATGTACAGGATCCATAATTGGTCACAGAACAGGTGCTGCAGGGACACAGTGGGCACCAGAAGGCAAACAGTGTACACGTGGATATGCAAGGGTGGTAGTACATGTAGTGCATCAGAGTGCAAGTGTGTGGGTCAGCAAGGACATGCACTCAACATATGCATGTGCAATCAAGTGACCATCAGTGTTCTCTACACATCACATGTGAACATTCACCATGTGTACACCCCAGCATGTCAAACCACAACTATCCCCTCGCACCTGAAATGTAAACACAACACATGAACAGACATTGATCAGCAGAACACAACATGTACATAGGATACCACCATTACAATGTCAGGGTTCCCATCACACTGCAGGGCAAGGCAACTATCAACAACAACCCCCCCCTCCCTCACAAATGACCATGACCCACTGAACAACTGCACCTGGGTCATGGAGCCTTCAACCCTCAATTCCACCAGGCCACAGGATCACCTTTCCCCTTCGTCACCATCTCCCACCTTGTGTGTAAAAAGGTGCCTGCACCCTCACAATCCACACTCATTTCCAAAATCACAAAATCCAAGGCATAAAAACGAACCAGAACACCCTCCAGTAGATGACTTGACGTAGCAGTACCTCACAAAGGCCAAGTACTACCACAATGATGCAACAACCAAGGTAGCACAGTAAAACAATGTCACAACAGGATGTGAACCATGTGTGGTACATAACATAGAATGATGCACCATGAACGGATGTGTACTGTCACAGGTCCCGTGTACAGGCGCAGGAGTGTCACGAACCAACCACCCCCACCGTGTCCCAGGTGCCTGCAAGGTCAAACTCACACAGGCCCCTGAGACCGTGGTGGGGAAGGAGGGTCAGGGATATGCAGTCGGGACAGGTGTTGGCACACTGGATAACTGGAATGAGTGGCAGGAGAGGGGAGGAGGAATGACACATGAAAGTAGGGTGAAGTGGGAGAATGGAAGAACAGGCTCCCGCCCTTCCCCTCTCGCGCTTGGCCTAGAGGATCACGGCCTAGACACCCGCCACGAGAGGATTTTGCCTATCTACCAGACGATCAAATACCCTGGTACAGGAACATACGGATGTGCCCATCTACCTGCCCAGCAGCCCGCCCTGTCCATGCCGACACCTGCGGCACGGATCAACTCGACTAAACCTACACATCGTTAGAGATGCCATGACGACCTAGCCAACGGTCAGCACAACTGTGCAAACATGCACACCGGACACTCCCACACCAATCCACACGAAGAATATACTCAGTGCTATGACGTAGGTGACAGACATACTCACGGACGTGCATCTTTATTATTTTCCACATAGGCTCTCAAAATGCAGAAACGCAAGACGCATCATGAACTTATCTAAAAAGGCTTGCTCCCGCTTCTTCTAAGAACCATGTACCATAATGAAGAATATAACGGAGACACGATACTGAGGATAGAGCAATATGATACCGTAACCTAAAGCGCTCTGCATCAAACGGTTCCACCTATGCACCAGGCCCAAGTAGGCCGCAAGCAAAAGCTTCCATGAACATTGAATGAGCAAGAACTGGGTTGCTGACCCTGCAAAATGAGCCCGGCGAAAGCACACCGCCAAGGGCACGATGTTGCAATCTCGCACGCTGCAAGCCAACGCCAAGGTCGCACCTGCAAGATAAACCAGGCACACAGTAGGAAAAACAATATTAATTGTGTTGAATTTTGCCTCAAACACGGTCCCACCTCACGTGACAAAGCCAAACCTGACAAGATGCCAAGCCCAGGAGGAAGGAGACGCCTGAATCCCACGTTTCAAGACACAGGCAGATACAATTAAAAGACTCATTGGACATCTGCAGCAGTGGGAGTAGTAGACCTCCCAACATATGAATAAATCCTCACATTGTTTACACCTACCCATAGTAAAACATTGTTGCAAATTACAGGTGCACCGCGAGCTGGGAACAGCGATAGTCCCAGACTGGGAGGCTCGCGAGCGGACCAATCAGAACATGGGGCTCATATCACTGACGCCATTAACATTGACCAATCCTCATAGGTCTTCATGTAACAATTTTCATGTATCAAATTGAAGGGACAGCCCACGTATACCACCTGACTAACCCTCAACCACTAACACCGTTCTCTATATGTGTGCTATACTAACCCTACCACTCAAGTAACCAATCCCGAGTGGAGATAGGTTTTTTGCTAAACTTTCCAAGTGACGCAAGTAGCGCGTCATACTAAGGTAAAAAGGGCCTGCGAGCCCCACGATTGTGTGTGTGTCAGGACGGACGCGTACGCTCCTTGACCCATCCCTGCCGTTTTGTCTAATAAACAGCAGAGTCACCTTGCTTCTTGCGTGTGTCTCATACTCTATCTCTTTTGGGATATACGGGAGGAGTTGGGGCCTCCCTGCCTGGAGGTCTGCGGACGGCCCGGCCGACCCCGGCAGAATTTCCCCCCGACAAGGGAATGCACGAAAATGTACTACCTGCATGAACACATACACAATCCAAACAAACTTGGACATCATTATCATGGCCTTCTGTAGTCCAGGCTTAGGAGTGGCACAAATCAAACACCCCCTCTAGGGTTTTGGCGCCTGCAAGTTTGGGGCTTACACAGGCATCCGCAACCCCAGCGGGGAAAGAGGGTGAGGGAACGTTGCTTGGATAGGTACGGGAAGCAGGAACACTGGGTAGAGGGTACAGGGTTCAAAATTGCATAGGATTCCGGGTGATTTGGGGGAAAAAACATTCCAAATTGAATTAGACATTCATCCATGCATTAGTGCACCCCCCAGCAAGCCTATGCAGAGCAGTTTGAAAGAAAAACAACAAGACACTTAGCTCTGGTTTTGAGTGCTGGCCTCCTGCCTGCGCACTCTCAGGTCTGGTTACAGGAGCACTGCAATGCTGCAAAGAGAGTCACAGTCAACAACCTGTACGTGCCAATTACTCAAAAATACATCGCCAAACATGCCCCATAGCAACAAACTACTCTACAAACAGACAATCTGGTGTAGATGCTTCGTACCCATATATAGCATTACCCCTGTGATGGGTCATACACAGTCAATGCAGTAAGTCAGCCACCGGTGGGTGCGTGGCAAATGAAACACTAATGTGTCACAATTCACACAACATGCAATGTTCCCTGGGTAAGCAGACATACCCATATAGAAAGCCATGACTTCAGAGCAAGTTGTGTACCACCATGACCGAAACATGCACCCGAGTATGTCCCTTGCTGTATGTCCCTGTGAGCTGCCCCTTTCCATGTCTCGGAAGGCTACGTGGTTGATACAAGTGCCTCGATGGACTTTGGTGTACCGGAGGGCATGTGCCACTGCCCCTGCAGGTGTCCCAGACAACCTTACAATCAACAGCCATCAGTCCACCAACACATCTGAGCTGCATTGTGTGCTTCAACACCAATATTCGTCCAAGATCACCCTCAGTGCTGTGATTAAGCCTGCATGTGCAACTCGCCTGGTGCAAGCTTTGCTGTGTTGTGGCCCCCCTGTGCTGCTCACCTTGCCTGGAGTTCCTTGGAACACGTCAGCAGTTCTAGGATGTAGGTCTGCAATCCCTGTGCCTCTGCTTGTGCACACATGTGCATGTGGGCACCAACAAACGTGTACAGAATTCCGTCATCCAATGGGCCATGTCTGCTGGCAAAGGTGCTCTGGAGGCTCATCCCACTGCAGAAAGGGCATGAAACACATGATTAATGCTTCAAAGTCATCTGTGTGTGTCTCTTCAGGCATCTCATTACTTGACCATGTCAGAGAGTCACATCATAAATCACACCATCAGTCTGTCTTTCACATCCAAAGTGTGGAACACTATCTACAGCATGAATTGCAACAAGCACGTGTACAGTAAAGATAAGAAACATACTACACAATGCATAGCAATGAATGTACACATTAATCATGAAACACCCCACCTAGCAAAAGCTGAACAGTGGACAATAACACCAAAATCATCCCCACTAGGGGTGTAAACACAAGTCACACAGCACCAGACATGCCACAGATATGACAGTCCAAAGCCCTTGTGTAAAAGGTTGTGACACCGAACCATCCTTGCGAGCCCATGGATAAGGGAGGCCTCCAGTGGCATATGTGAGTCAAGGACCCCAAGCAGCAAACACATACACAAGACAAGCCTGAAGGGCCCAGCTGGAACAGACAGTGGATGCCTTCAAAAGCCACAAAGCACCGCACCGTCACATGAAAGCACAATAGACAAGCAATTTTAAACTATATTAACTAATTACACTAACTATGGAAAACCTACATTACCTAATTAAACTAACTATCAAACAGAAACTTAACTAACTAAACTAAAAGAAAAATCAAAAATGGCCACATACGACCCGGGGGGGAGTGGAGGCACCCAGGAGGAGGGAGGTACAGGGTGCTGCTCAACATCCACATGCGATGATGCTGAGCCAAAAAAAAACCTCCATGGGCTCAACGCCTGCACAGCCCGACCTATGTGGGAGATAAATGGTCGTCTGAGCCTGGCTCATCCTGTAAAGGAGGACGTGGCACAGTAGCCTGGCCACGCCTAGCCGCAGCTTGCCCCTCGTTGGCAGCAAGTCTGCCGGACGGGTGAGCCTGGTTCTGTGTGGCGATGTGACGTAGGTCTGCATGCAGAACCTCACGTGATACACGTGCTTCCTCTTGCAAGGTAGCACGTGTAACACAGAGTTCCTCCTGCAAGGCCTGGCTGGACAACCGCTGCACCTCCCGGCAAGCCTATAGCTCAGCCGAGATGGTACGCTCAAGCTGTGCAAATCTCTCCTCTTCCCGCTGCCTCTGGGACATCATAAGGACACCCAGAGTGGATTTGAGGGAAGCATACTCCTCCCTCAGGGCATCCATGTGCGCCTCTGCATGAGCAGCAATTGCTTGACGCAGAGACGACATTTCAGCCTGGCGTGCCCTGTCTGAGGCCGCCAGGCCCAGCCTGAGTGAGCGGGCCGTGGACCGTGCCGCTTGCTGCTGGAGAAGCACCTGCCTAGAAGGGGGGAGCACAGATCGGGCCACACGCTCCATGCTCTCAGTTATGTTCTCCATTGCTGCCCCCTGCCGTTCTGAATTGGCAGTCATGTCTTGCTCCCACTCAGTATACTGCGTTTGCGTGCGGCGACCGCGTTGCCGGGCTTGACCCCTGCGGGACCCAAGGACCGGGGGTCCTCGCTGTGTTGGCACCACCCAAGGCTGCACAACTACATGCCCCCGTCGACGTGATGTCCCAGGCACAGTGTGGAGGGTGACCCTGCGTCCCGATCCACCACGGGCGGAGGACACCTGTCTGATTCCTCAGTGCAGGTGTCGCAGACAGAGGAGTGTCCACATCAGAATCACACACCCCTGACACATGGACTTGATGCTCATCCTACTCAACATGGACGTCAGAGTCGTCATTAATGCTGGACTCATAGGCAGCCAGAGACAAGATGGACTGTAGCACTTGGGGGTTTTCGTGGCCTACCACCCCACGACCCCCACTAGTGCCGGGTTGATGTAGTGGTAACAACCGTGTGTCTGGCATGACAACACCATCCTCCACCTCCATTGCGTCATCACCTGAAAAATAGAGAGAAAAAAGGTCACTACACGTGTCAGAAGCACACAACACACACACACACCGACAGCAAACGCATCAGGCAGACATGTGACACACAATATATAACCTGGCATGCATGATGTGTCAACTTTGAATTGCTTCTGTGATCAGACCTGTTAAAATGTGGCAGTTTCCATGGAAGTGGGTCTATGCAGTGCAGAAAATGTGTACGCCACTCACTACCTACATGTACAAGGACTCCATGGTGTGTGCCAGGAAATGTGAAGGCAGTGCAATGTCAAATTCAGACATCACGTGCATTGTGCATTCAATGTGTACCATATCTAGAAGCCAAGCACCCCTCCACCCCAGTTCCAAAGCAGGGATGCCTAGCATGGTATCAACAGGCTGACCATACACCTGTGTATTGACAGGGAGTGATGACTGGCATCAACAGCTTAATGTGATTTAAGTGACAACACTGCAAATGATGCTGGGACAGTAAGCAGGACACATGATGAAAACTCTGGATGCCGCCCATGTGTGAAGAAGACACAACAACACTTGGACAGAGTCATTGGCCATTGAACAGGCTGAGGCCTGTGAGCCACACAGATTGTCAGACCCTAAACATGTGTGCAACGCACGACTGAGCCACAGTTGACATGGGAAGGCTGATGAGATGGCAGGCAATGTATGTAACCAAGGACTTGTATTACAGTGATCATCCAGTCAAGGACACATAGGGCCATGCGTGCAATGCACATGGAGCATGAATGGGCACTCATGTCCCTGCGGGACATCTGACCTATGCACAGTACAAGTGAGATACAAGATTGAAGAACACCAGTGCAAAGGTGGAACTGGGGTGCAGAGTGGTGGAGGAGGGGCAAGGGATCATGCCTACATGGAGTGCCCGCAGGCAGGTAGAGGAGACATGAATGACGGAAGCATTGCATTACTTACACATCAGAACCATGTACACGTCACATGTAGTGGCAATCATGCACAACACATCCCACAAGTGAAACACACACATCCTCAACAGACACGCATCAACACTCACTGGACTGGGCATCAAAGTCCAGCATCTCTCCCACTCCTTCGACCAATTCAGGTGGTATGAACTTCGCAACGAGTGCCTCATGCGGAGTGAGCACTTCCTCCTCTGGTGCAGGCCCACCGCCAGTCACCAGAGTCAAGTTGTAATTAGAGGCATGCTTAGCCTTACTGCTGGGTTTGATGTCCAACGCTTTTTGCACTCTTGCGCCGTGCGCACCTCATGGCCGAATTAACTGACATGTTCCGCAACATGCTTCCAGTGGGTGTCACGTTGGGCAGCTGTAGTCTGACTATTGGAACCCACTAGCATGTCACGACTGTGGCCCCGCACGTAGTCCACAAGGAAGTCCAGTTCCTGCTTGCAGAAAGGCTTCTTCCTCGACGTGCAGGAGGTCGTGGCTCTGTGTGGGGTCCCAGCCTGTGCTGCAGGTGCAACCTTCCTCCTCTTGGACTGTGGCGCAGACCCTGGCTGGCTAATGCCGCCCTGACCAGTATGGCCAGTGGGTTCAGTGGATTGAGCCAAGGGAGTGGCAGGTGGAGGGACGACCAAAGGCCTGACTTGTGTCAGTGGCAGCTGGGTGCCCTCTAATGGACCCTGCGAAGCAACATCAGCTGTGGCAGAGTCATTGACCGCAACAGTCCTGGTTGGCAGACTCACAACCGGGGTGTTGTTGGGTGCATCTGCCCCTGCACTTGCCAACCCCCGGCTGTTCGGGGCAGCAGATGACATGACTGCCCCAGGGACACGTGTCTTGGTCTGAGCAGCCTGGCCTGCCCCTATGGTTTCCCTCCTGGCTTGTTGGAGATCTACCAAGGGCTCCTCAAGTGCCAACGCAGCCTGCGCTGGTAGACCCTGAGCCTGGGTGGCGGTGTCCGCAGCTGCACCTGCAGCTACCACTACCCTTGGGCCCGTGGCAGTCGATGGAACAGACTGCCGGGTCACACGGCACCAGTGCCAGATGCAGAAGCTGCATCCCCCGGAACCACAGGGGTGGTGGCATGACTGCACCGACACATGGCACAACATTGTGCTCAAGTGGCGCACCCCTGCCTCTTGCACCTCTGTGGCCGCCCTGGACACCCTGGAGTCCCCCTACTCCCTGGTCACCACGGCCATGTCCCCGACCACGCCCGCCACGAGGAGGACGCCCAGCTGAGGCGCCCCTCACCTTTGGTGGCCTCCCAACCATGGCACAGATGTAGTAGTGCCGGCACAGATGGAGTGGTGCCAATGGGAGGTGTACACCACAATTGACCTGGGCAATTGGGTGAAGGGGGTGGGAAGCAAGATGTTAACAGCCCCCCTGCACCTGCAAGGCTGTATGTGACCCCGGTGATGTAGTGATGGGTCACGCAACGCTCAGGCACCCCAAAACTGCAGTAAAAACGTGCACGCAACCCTGCAGCCTACGTGTGTGGATTCAACCTCCCGCAGTACGCGGTGGCACCCAGTAACACGAATAACGCGTACGCGTGGGACACGCAGACTACTATGACATCGAAAATGGGTGCAATACACAGGGGCACCCACAGTGGGAAAAAGAGCATCTGCGACTCACCGTCTGACTAGCGCGATGCAGAATAACAGGTGTAGCCAATACCCCCGCCAAAAGAAGAGATACGTCCTTGATAGCTGTGAAGTTGTGATGGCGTGCGAAACAACAGGAAGCAGCAACACACGTCGGTCTCCACGAAAGGCACGTACAGCGAACTGCTGGGCCCGCTCACCTTTAACCTGTGCTGAGGGAAACGTCACTTACGCGCATGGGCCCTTTCCTCGGATTACACGCGGACGTGCAGTTTTTCACGCGCGCTGAAATGCCCATACACGCCTGCGCGCGTCATGTCACAGGGGCGCTTGCGCTTGAGGGGCCTTCTGTCCAATGAAATTGCGTATGCATGCAGACGCGCTTACGCGCTAAGGGCCTTTCCTCGAATTACATGCTGATGTGCAGAATTTTCACGTGCCAAATCACTCCGTATCAAGCAGGCCACGCGTAAGCACACGGAAGACCACGCTCCTGCCCAGAAGGCAAAATTACTGCCCCCCAGAGCCCCGAGCACGCTCCCACCTGCCATATGCTGCTGCCTGACTGCCTGCTGCCCACGTGCCCTGCCATTTGCTGCCTGCACATCAGCCAGGGGTGCTGTTGCTGTTACCACCCCTGCTGGAAACGAAGACTCCCAACTGGGATTCCATCGCTCCACAGCCCAGCCCCAGGACCCAGTTGCCCACCCACTCCTGCCTCTGGGGTTGTCATGTCGGGCACTGCAACATCTGGCACCACTGACAACCCCCGGCCAGAGAGGCAGAGGGGCAACAGCTTCAGTGCCAGGGAAGTTGGTGTCCTGGTGGAGCAAGTCCTGGGGCAGTATGATGCCCTCTTCGGAAGTTCTCGTGCCGACAAGGAAGGACGGACTCGGATCTGGACGGACATCGTGACTGCCATCGACGCGGAGGGGGTGGCAGTCCGCGACTTCCAACATGTCAAGAAGCGCTGGGAGGACTTCAGGTCCAGGACCCTGAACAAGGCCCGGCGCCTCTTGAAGGCAGCAGATGCTAAGGGGAGCCGGGGCCACTTGTCGGAAGATCAGATGAGGGTCCTGGAATGCATATCCCCAGCGCTCCACGTCCAGGTCCTTGAGAGGCAGACCCGTCTGGAGTCGAGCGGTAAGTGTACATGCATCCTGATTGTGAGCTGTGCGTGTGGTGATGTTTCAGTAGTGTGCAGGTTGCACATCTGTTTGTATGGGGTCGAGTATGGGTGGGGGTGTACAGGGCCGTGAGGCTAACACATGCGAGGGCTGTAATGTGTGAGACATGGATGGTGCTTGTGTGTGTAGGCTTGCATGCCAAATGCAGTTGTGTGGGCACACATGTTTGGATGAAGGTGTATGTAAGAAGACATGTTCGTGATGGTCCACATGTATGTTGTTTTCAGCTGCACGTATCAGCACTGTGTACATGTGCATTTGTATGTATTTGACAAGGGTGCAACAGTGATGCAACATGGATGCATGTGACAGCGGGATGTGGAAGCCTGATTGGCAGATGTGACATGGATGCCCATCTGAACACTGCGACACTTGGCAAGGTGTACACATGCATGCAAGTGTGGTGGTGCGTGTACATGTGTAGTGCACTTCCTGTGTTGGATGTGATGTCTGGCTCAGCCTTGCCTGCTCATGCTGTTGTATGTGTATGGGTGGTGCTGGCAGTTGCGATATGGCTGTGGTATGGCTCATGTGTGCGAGTTGAAATGACATGTGTGTTGGGGATTGTGATGACATGTCTGAGGTTTGCCAATGCCACTCATGTACAACTGTCATGTGTGTATGTGTCCATTGTACAGTGCCCTGATGCCTGTGTTTTATTTCACCCTGTCTGCAGCGTCAACTGAAGAAGAGGGCGGAGAAGGTGCTGTGGAGCACAGCGGCGGGGATCCCACCGCCAGCCGGAGACACAAGGCCCGGCTCACCTCCCAGGTTGTGATCTCGTCGCGGAGTGAGGAGTCCGGTGCCGCGTCCCAGGCCGCAGCTGCCGGGGGGAGGTCCAAGAGGCGGAGGTTGGAGTTGGACTCCTCAGCAGCAGAAGGGTTCAGCTGGGACACCACAGGGCCCAACGGGGAAGATGGCACGGAGTCATCCAGGTTGGTGGGGGGTTTGGTAGAGGAGGGGGCCGTGCAAGCAACAGAGACGGGGTCTGGAGGTGGGGATTCCACTGGTGCTAGTGGTGCAGTGCAGGACCAGGGACAGGAGGCAGCATCGGCCGCCGCAGAGGTGCCTGTGTGCAAACCTGTCCCTGCATCATCTTGCACCAGCAGGGATGCCTACGTCCAGACCCGTTTTCAGGCAGGGGATGAGCTCACGACAACTGGCCTTCCTCTGCCTGCGTACGTGGCTATCCGGGTCCGGGTTGAGCCTGTCCTGACTGGTGTGGCGTTGCGTCAATGGGGCATGCGAGATGACCTGCAGTCTTTTCATGAGGAGACTGCACGTCATCTCGAATGGCTCGTTGACCGCATCAGCCTACTGGGACAGGTCACCCAGGCCGGATTCCTCCGTTTGATGGGGCTTGCTGCGACCCCCTCCTCAACTGAACCCCCTATGCGCCAGTTGTCCTCCGTGCCATCTTCCCACCCATCAGTCACCTGGGTGCCCTGTGGAGCTGCCTCTGACGGTGCGGCCAGGCTGGTGGAGGAGGCATCCCTGCCACAGTCGGGAGTCGGACATCCAGCAGGGGTGGCCACATCAACGACTGCACCCCAGCCAGCGGAGGATGTGCAGGCAGCAGGAGGCAGTGCACGGGCAGAGGCACAGCAGCAGCAGCAACGTGGTGGGAGCCATGAAGGCTCGGGGCCTTCGACATCGGAGGGGCAGGCATCGGCCGGAGGGCAGGACGACCCAGGACAGAAAGTGTCTTCCGTGTGGCAGCGGTTGGGCCACACCATAGATGCGGAGCGGCAGCGGGCGGAAGAGGCACGGCTCACGATGCTCAGGGCGGAGAGGGCCCTGAGGCAGGCCGAGTGCCTCGAGGCAATCCACAGGGGGTTGGAGGTGGACACGTCGATGGCCCTGCGGACCCTCGGGGCCATGGAGGAGGACCGCCTCCGGGACATTGAGCAGGAGTTTGATGATGCCCTGGCCCGGGACATCCAAAAGTGAGCCGTCAGACTATCCCACTGCCCTTGTACATAGTTCTGTAGTTAGTGTTAGGTTTCCTTTGTTTTTGCATTTTTTTTGGACCTTTTGGACAATGGGACTTATTTTTGTATATAGTTTTTTTTTTTATTAGGTAGTGTTGTTAGATAGGTTTCATTTCTTTTGTTGGGATCATGGACCCTGGCTTGTTCATCTGTACATAGTTCACTGTTGGATTTTCTTTTTATTTTACAATTTACCGATGGAGCAATGGCTTTCAATTATAATTTTCCATTGGATTTTCTTTTGTGGACTGTGACTTTGGACACCATTCCTTTGGATTATGATTTTTGGTTTTGCATTTTTTCACGGACATGCTTCTTTTTATTTTTTTACATTCCCATTTCTGTTTGTTTATTTTTGATTCAATTTATGTTTCCTTTAATACATATTTTTTGATCAAACTTCAATGTGTAGTATCATCTCATAGGTTTCATGCATATCATGATATGGGTTTTGAGATTCACTGACACCCATTGGGTGTATGTGAGGGACATGTGTTTGTTTCCAAACTTGCAATTGGTGTTCTATCATGTTATTGCCATTTCTAAGTGGGTGGATGCAATACTCGGGTGGGTGTTTTGCATTTGGAGGCTGACCATAGGGACCAGGGATCTAGATTGTGATGACATGTTGGCTGGGGAACATGAGTTGGGGCTTGGTGGAGGGTGCACCACAGTGCTGGGGGGTGGGGGTGCAGGGGAACATGAGTTGGGGCCTGGTGGAGGGTGCACCACAGTGCTGGGGGGTGGGGGTGATGGGAGACATGAGTGGGAGCCTGGTGGAGGGTGCACTACAGTGCTGGGGGGTGGTGGTGCAGGGGAACATGAGTTGGACATGAGTGGGGGCCTGCTGGCAGGTGCCCCACAGTGCTGGGGGGTGAGGTTGCAGGGCAACATGAATTGGGGCCTGGTGGAGGGTGCACCACAGTGCTGGGGGGTGGGGGTGCAGGGGAACATGAGTTGGGGCCTGGTGGAGGGTGCACCAAAGTGCTGGGGGGTGGGGGTGCAGGGGAACATGAGTTGGGGCCTGGTGGAGGGTGCACCACAGTGCTGGGGGGTGGGGGTGCAGGTGAACATGAGTTGGGGCCTGGTGGAAGGTGCACCACAGTGCTGGGGGGTGGGGGTGATGGGAGACATGAGTGGGAGCCTGGTGGAGGGTGCACCACAGTGCTGGGGGTGGGGGTGCAGGGGAACATGAGTTGGGGCCTGGTGGAGGGTGCACCACAGTGCTGGGGTGTGTGGGTGCAGGGGAACATGAGTTGGGGCCTGGTGGAGGGTGCACCACAGTGCTGGGGGGTGGGGGTGATGGGAGACATGAGTGGGAGCCTGGTGGTGGGTGCACCACAGTGCTGGGGGGTGGGGGTGCAGGGGAACATGAGTTGGACATGAGTGGGGGCCTGCTGGCAGGTGCCCCACAGTGCTGGGGGGTGGGGGTGCAGGGGAACATGAGTTGGACATGAGTGGGGGCCTGCTGGCAGGTGTGCCACAGTGCTGGGGGGTGGGGGTGCAGGGGAACATGAGTTGGACATGAGTGGGGGCCTGCTGGCGGGTGCCCAACAGTGCTGGTGGGTGGGGATGATGGGAGACATGAGTGGGAGCCTGGTGGAGGGTGCACCACAGTGCTGGGGGGTGAGGGTGCAGGGGAACATGAGTTGGACATGAATGGGGGCCTGCTGGCAGGTGCCCCACAGTGCTGGGGGGTGGGGTGCAGGGGAACATGAGTTGGGGCCTGGTGGTGGGTGCACCACAGTGCTGGGGGGTGGGGGTGCAGGGGAACATGAGTTGGGGCCTGGTGGAGGGTGCACCACAGTGCTGGGGGTGGGGTGGTGGGAGACATGAGTGGGAGCCTGGTGGAGGGTGCACCACAGTGCTGGGGGGCGGGGGTGCAGGGGAACATGAGTTGGACATGAGTGGGGGCCTGCTGGCAGGTGCCCCACAGTGCTGGGGGGTGGGGGTGCAGGGGAACATGAGTTGGACATGAGTGGGGGCCTGCTGGCAGGTGCCCCACAGTGCTGGGGGGTGGGGGTGCATGGGAACATGAGTTGGACATGAGTGGGGGCCTGCTGGCCGGTGCCCCACAGTGCTGGTGGGTGGGGGTGATGGGAGACATGAGTGGGAGCCTGGTGGAGGGTGCACCACAGTGCTGGGGGGTGGGGGTGCAGGGGAACATGAGTTGGACATGAGTGGGGGCCTGCTGGCAGGTGCCCCACAGTGCTGGGGGGTGGGGGTGCAGGGAAACATGAGTTGGGGCCTGGTGGAGGGTGCACCACAGTGCTGGGGGGTGGGGGTGCAGGGGAACATGAGTTGGGGCCTGGTGGAGGGTGCACCACAGTGCTGGGGGGTGGGGGTGATGGGAGACATGAGTGGGAGCCTGGTGGAGGGTGCACCACAGTGCTGGGGGGTGGGGGTGCAGGGGAACATGAGATGGGGCCTGGTGGAGGGTGCACCACAGTGCTGGGGGTTGGGGGTGCAGGGGAACATGAGTTGGACATGAGTGGGGGCCTGCTGGCAGATGCCCCACAGTGCTGGGGGGTGGGGGTGCAGGGGAACAAGAGTTGGACATGAGTGGGGGCCTGCTGGCAGGTGCCCCACAGTGCTGGGGGATGGGGGTGCAGGGGAACATGAGTTGGACATGAGTGGGCCTGCTGGCGGGTGCCCCACAGTGCTGGTGGGTGGGGGTGATGGGAGACATGAGTGGGAGCCTGGTGGAGGGTGCACCACAGTGCTGGGGGGTGGGGGTGCAGGGGAACATGAGTTGGACATGAGTGGGGGCCTGCTGGCAGGTGCCCCACAGTGCTGGGGGGTGGGGGTGCAGGGGAACATGAGTTGGGGCCTGGTGGAGGGTGCACCACAGTGCTGGGGGGTGGGGGTGATGGGAGACATGAGTTGGACATGAGTAGGGGCCTGCTGGCAGGTGCCCCACAGTGCTGGGGGGTGGGGGTGCAGGGGAACATGAGTTGGGGCCTGGTGGAGGGTGCACCACAGTGCTGGGGGGTGGGGGTGATGGGAGACATGAGTTGGACATGAGTGGGGGCCTGCTGGCAGGTGCCCCACAGTGCTGGGGGGTGGGGGTGCAGGGGAATATGAGTTGGGCATGAGTGGGGGCCTGCTGGCAGGTGCCCCACAGTGCTGGGGGGTGGGCGTGCAGGGGAACATGAGTTGGGGCCTGTTGGAGGGTGCACCACAGTGCTGGGGGGTGGGGGGGCAGGGGAACATGAGTTGGGGCCTGGTGGAGGGTGCACCACAGTGCTGGGGGGTGGGGGTGCAGGGGAACATGAATTGGGGCCTGGTGGAGGGTGCACCACAGTGCTGGGGGGTGGGGGTGATGGGAGACATGAGTGGGAGCCTGGTGGAGGGTCCACCACAGTACTGGGGGGTAGGGGTGCAGGGGAACATGAGTTGGGGCCTGGTGGAGGGTGCACCACAGTGCTGGGGGGTGGGGGTGCAGGGGAACATGAGTTGGGGCCTGGTGGAGGGTGCACCACAGTGCTGGGGGTGATGAGAGACATAAGTAGGAGCCTGCTGGCGGGTGCCCCACAGTGCTGGTGGGTGGGGTGATGGGAGACATGAGTGGGAGCCTGGTGGATGGTGCGCCACAGTGCTAAGGGTTGGGGGTGCAGGGGAACATGAGTTGGACATGAGTGGGGCCTGCTGGCAGGTGCCCCACAGTGCTGGGGGGTGGGGGTGCAGGGGAACATGAGTTGGGGCCTGGTGGAGGGTGCACCACAGTGCTGGGGGGTGGGGGTGATGGGAGACATGAATGGGAGCCTGGTGGAGGGTGCACCACAGTGCTGGGGGGTGGGGGTGCAGGGGAACATGAGTTGGACATGAGTGGGGGCCTGCTGGCAGGTGCCCCACAGTGCTGGGGGGTGGGGGTGCAGGGGAACATGAGTTGGGGCCTGGTGGAGGGTGTACCACAGTGCTGGGGGGTGGGGGAGCAGGGGAACATGAGTTGGACATGAGTGGGGGCCTGCTGGCAGGTGCCCCACAGTGCTAGGTGGTGGGGGTGCAGGGGAAAATGAGTTGGGGCCTGGTGGAGTGTGCACCACAGCACTGGGGGGTGGGGTTGCAGGGGAACATGAGTTGGACATGAGTGGGGGCCTGCTGGCAGGTGCCCCACAGTGCTGGGTGGTGGGGGTGGTGGGAGACATGAGTGGGAGCCTGTTGGAGGGTGCACCACAGTGCTGGGGGGTGGGAGTGGTGGGAGACGAGTGGGAGCCTGGTGGAGGGTGCACCACAGTGCTGGGGGGTGGGGGCGCAGGGGAACATGAGTTGGGGCCTGGTTGAGGGTGCACCACAGTGCTGCGGGGTGGGGGTGCAGGGGCACATGAGTTGGGACCTGGTGGAGGGTGCCCCACAGTGCTGGGGGGTTGGGGTGCAGGGGGACTAGTGGGGGTGCAGGCTAGTCCCCCGTGGTGTGCGCTGCCTGCAGGGGCCATGGAGGTTGTGGAGCGAACACCTGGGAGGACCCACACGGCCAATTCACGTGTAGTACTCCACGGAACCCCTGAAATACACGTACCCTGCTGATATCGCGTGTGAAACTTCCCGCGCACCCCAAGATACACATAGCCAGGACATTCGCGTGTGGAACTTCCAGTGCACCCCTGGAATACACGTACCCTGCTGATATCACATGTGAAAATTTCCCCGCACCCCAAAATACACGTAGCCAGGAAATTCGCGTGTGGAACTTCCAGCGCACCCCTGATATACACGTACCCTGCTGATATCGCCTGTGAAACTTCCCGCGCACCCCAAGATACACGTAGCCAGGACATTCGCGTGTGGAACTTCCAGCGCACCCCTGGAATACACGTACCCTGCTGATATCGCGTGTGAAACTTTCCCCGCACCCCAAAATACACGTAGCCAGGAAATTCGCGTGTGGAACTTCCAGCGCACCCCTGATATACACGTACCCTGCTGATATCGCGTGTGAAACTTCCCGCGCACCCCAAGATACACGTAGCCAGGACATTCGCGTGTGGAACTTCCAGCGCACCCCTGGAATACACGTACCCTGCTGATATCACATGTGAAACTTCCTGCGTACCCCTGATGTACACGTACCCTGATGGAATCGCGTGTGGAACTTCCAGCGCACCCCTAAAATACACGTACCCAGCTGAAATGACGTGAGGTACTTCCCACACACCCCAGTGATACACTTAGCCCGCTTGCCGTGCTGGTACAGTGTTAGCGCAGCCCTTTGCGCTGGATTGGGGATTTTGATGGCTTTTCCCTGCGCGAGAGGCGTTCTTGGGGGCATAACTGGCGCTGCTGCAGGGTCGCTGCGCCACTGTGCGCCACGGCTGGTTTTGGTAGCTGGAATCCATGAATACGCTGTGCGCGGAAATGGATTTTAGCGCACGCGGCTGGCGCAGGGATTCGCACGCGCACTCTGTAGCCCAGCCGAGTGCGCCACTTGTGCGCTAAATTCTATGAATTACCCCCAATATGTGTTTTTGTTTATTTTCACCCACAGAAGACTATGCATAGTTCTCTGTAGAGGATCACTGGCTCAGCTATTAATCCTGTGAGTCCGTAGACAGATATCATATATCTGTGTCAAAAACTGCAGCAACAGCGCAAATATACAAGGTTTCAGTTATATGATAAGGTAACACATATATTACCATCTTCACTGAATATATGTACACAACATTGTTAAGATGGACTAAGGATTTTTCCTGCTCCTTCTTTTTACTCTAAGTAACCTGGATGAGATGAATGTAGCATGTGTTGACGTGTCTTCCATACTACAACCTCATACACACTAAAGTAATGAAAGGTGTTGGATCAGATGTGATGTTCCTTTCTATCATTAGAGCGTCAACAGAGATCAGTTTTTAATCGATTTGTGTTTGTGTTGTATATGTATATCTCTGGACCGAACAGCAACTGACGGGAAATTAACCGCTCAATGTCAATTCATTACTATCCCTTCTGTGTCATGACGATGGTTTAAAGGGTTTAAAATCTATATGAAACTGATATATTTACACTGCTGTCCCCTTTAATCCAGAAACACGTTGTGTGTTGACACTATTAGTGGATTATTGTTTTGATTTCTATCGTGAATTGGTCTTTCATGAGTGTTACTAACAGCACTATAAATGCAGTGAGGCATCATTAATGTATGCTTATTATAGTGGAATTCATATATTTTTTTGGTTTTTTTCTGTTTTAGTCTTGTTATGTAATTAATCTCTCTGCCATGAAATGTACCATGCTCTGCACAGATTTTATATGTTTTTTTTCAGAATAAAACTTTGTTTTTTAAATGACCCTGACCACATGTAACTGCTGATTCACGAACAGCATGAAAAAACGTGGCTACCCAAAACAAGAAAAATAAATATTTGGCCTCTTGTTTCACTAACACTTCCGTTCTCTTGTTCCTTTCCAAAACAAGGTGTGTTCTGTTTTTCTGGAACACACTTAGTCTGACCTCCCTTTGTGTATTAAAGTGGGGTAGCTTGTGGGACTATGTTTTTGTTCACCATTAGCAACGGTACCAGTGCTTTAGTGACACCATTCCCGTGGTGTCCTATTGGACTCCGCAGGAATGGGGATTTACCGTTTCCAGCGGCTTCCATAAAATCCTGGTGGAACTGGGAAGCCAGGCAGCGGAAACAGTGTTACAGGCTTGCTGGCAAACCCGTAATGAGGGCCATTTTATTATAATATTTGTGTGCATCGAAGAGTAATGCTAGATTGAATATTACAATTAAAGTCATTACAAGTGACCCGTCTGGGGAAATTGCTGGTAAAAGTGGCAGTAATAGTGTGTCCAGCACTTTTCCCAGACCGTTAAACTCAAGGTTTGATGGAGGGGGTTCCCTGATTTACTTCCTGCCAAGAGTTGGAGGTAAATCAGGCCCCTACCAGCAAAAAAACAACCCACATTTCCGGCACTGATATTACCTGTGCCGGGAATACCACCAATCCCCTCCATGGAGTCCTACCGAAAATAGCTAATGTTGCTCCTTTTCTGTAGTTCAGAAATCCATTTTCCTGCACCCGAATGTAAACTTGGTAGTGCACTCTTTAAATTCTCCTTATCTATTTGGGGCCACAGCATATATTGCGGTTGACCCTTCCTTTCTCTAATAGGGGGAATTGTGGCAATCCTGATTCATAATCATACCCGCCCATTCCCCTTGATTTCCAAGCAGTGCTGCTGTCGCCTGTTGGTTTTCATCCTGGTAATGCCCTTTTCTGCTTATTTAAGGTCGGGATGTAACCCCTGTACTGTGCAATCGTGCTTGTGGTCGTTCAATATATGGTGTTGGTTTTGGTGTTTTTTCTATGGGGTCTTCTAAATCTGACAATTTAACCCCTTTTATATATGCCCGATTCCCTTGAAAATATGCATGCACTCTCTCTCTGCCCCCTCTCCTTCTCCTGGCTTTCTTCATATGACATAATTATGCCTCAGCTCGTGTGGTTGTTATCCTCTTCTACATCCTCAAGATCCATTCTGCTTAAGGACATTGTTCTATGATCGTCTGTTATGACATCCCTTGATTTACCTTCAGTTCCCCTTGATGGGGAACTTTTTATATTCTCATGAGTCTCATATCTTTCTCTGTCCCTCATTTGGCCTTATCATTTCCCATGCCTCTGCTCTATGTATTCTGTGTCCTGCTGACCAGCCAATGCTGATCACAGCATTCCTTGGAGCTCCCCTTGGGGCTGTTGTGACGATCTTTCTTCTTCCAATCATTCTTGTGCTTCTATAGGCATTATGCTTCTGTGTCATAAATGTTCTACTTCATGATCTTTTTATCCCCTATCATAATCATATCACTAATTCCCTTAACTCCCCTTCCTCTCGCCTTCATTGCAACCTACGTACTTTGAATCTTTGGGCTTCTACCTCTTTTTGTGACTCCTCTTCCAAGCTCTCCTTTTCTTTTCTCATCTCATGCCTTTTCTGTTCCTCCCTTCACTCACATTATTTGTCCCTTCCTTCTTTGTATATTCTGTCTTCTTCTTTTGCTTCCTCTCTTTTCTCTCCTTCATCCCTTTCCTCTCTTTCCCATACTCCATCAATGCCGTTATCGTATAGTTTGAGAAATATTTGCCCTCCCATGCATTCATTCTGAACTATTGTCATGCCCTTAGCTTCATCCTTTGTTCCCTTATGTCTTGCTGCCTTTTCCTCTATCTATGTCTGTGTGCTTTGTCTTTCCTTTCTCTCATCATACCGACTATCTTCATCTCGTGTTGATATATATTTGCTTTCTTGATTCCCGCTCTCATCTGAGGTGTCTTCAATGTAATAAGCATGAGACTCATACATTGGATTAACATACTCCTCTGCTGCCTTTAATTCCTTTAAAGGATAAAATCACTTTTCTTCAACCTCTAGATCTTGCTTTTCAGGAGGCAAAATAGGAGCGGAAGGTGTTACGTCTTGTCCTTTATTCTGATTAAGCATCCACTCCCTTTCAGATGGATCTTATTTCTCACTCAGGTAAATTGCCTACAGTTCTAGAAATGCCAATCTTTTCTCTAACGTCTTTCCTTTATAATAGGCATGTAATTAGGTCATCGTGTGACACAATAACTGTTTTGCTAATAAACCCTCTTGTAGTCTGGACATAAGTGTCCTATTAGTTGTGTATTTGACCGAACAGGCCACTCAATCAACTGAATCCTCAAGGCATTCATGGTGCTCCGACACACCACGCTCATGTCTGTATGGCCAAAAAAGGTCTGCCGTGCACCACATCAAGACTGGCACCACATGCACTGAAGGGACCGGCTCGAGTGGCCTCGCCAAGCACCACACTAGGCACCATACACAACAAAGGAGGATGGTAGTATTCTACATATTATTTTTGGTTGGGGGTAGAAGTGAGCAGGTTACCAAAAGGGGGTGACCGAGTGTAGCAGGAAGCAGTTTTTTTTTTGTTCTTGTTTTGGAAAGGAACAAGAGAACGGAAGTGTTAGTGAAACAAGAGGCCACATATTTATTTTTCTTGTTTTGGGTAGCCACGTTTTTTCATGTTGGAATTATTCTCTCCTGCCTCCTCTCTCCAACCTCTGCAATGCTGATATAAGAAAGTAATGGAACTGTTGGGGAAAGGATTTAGGGGACCATGCACAACTTAAAGACATGATATTCTCATATCGAGGTGCTTTCAATGACAGGGTTCTTTGTGATATCATAGACAACTGTTTTTTGTTATAGTCTGATGTCACTTGGTGACCTCATTGAAAATGTATATATATTCCCATATCAAATCGATAACCATCTACCTAATTCTATATGTTTTCTTATATACAAGAAGTCCAGCTTTTCTCTCGTTTATATGCTGCCAAAAGAACTTAATTAAAGGTTAATTTACCCCATAAACACCTTATAAATCTCCATGCATTGCTGCCAGCATATGATGTTGATGCCAACTTTACTGGACTGAATTGTAATGTATTTTTTTTTCTTTTACACCAGCTAAAAGTTGTAAATGCTGCCCGCAATGCTTACAGGGCAGGCATCATTTTCACAATTATTACGTCTATGCTCTGTGGGGGAAGTTTTGTGAATTGCATGGAGGACAACTTTTTGCAGATAATTGTATAGTTTACTACGTGCAATTTATTATGCGTTTTAGAAAATTAACTCCTTCATGTTTTTGACTGACAGAAAAAAGAAAAAAACAGCCATAACCATGATTCCGGCTCTTTGTACAATTTACAAGGGAACATGCATCTAAGTAGAAGTTGGGCTATCAGTAGAATGTGCAAAATTGAATATACTAGCCTTAGTTAACCTTACATTGTGTTGACCTTATTTTCTCTGTGATATAACTTGTTTTAGCTAATTTTATTGATTAATTGTACATGATTTTGTCATTTTGTATAATAATTTTATTAGTATGAATTAATTTATGTTTCCAAAAAATGGTGTAATGTGTAAAAATTAATATTTTTTTCTTTGTAACTAAATGCACAATAATAAAAAAAAGAACATAATCAAAGAGATTTTTTCGTTGGGACAAGATACCTCCTCAAAAAGCTTTACAGAAAATGTCCTCAATGTATTCTTATCTCGCATGCAGCAATGATATGATATGATAGCTTATTTATATAGCACCTATACACAATGGGCATCATTACGAGGTTGGAGGTAGCCATGCTGTTTTTAGTGGCATGGCTACCTCAAAACTCGGTTCCAGGTCCCACAAAAGGGGTGTTACCGGGGCATTCCGACCTTGGAGGGCCTGGTAATTCCCTTTCGCGGGACCCGGACGTGGTGTATCCCCATTCCCATTTGAGCCCCCATAGGGCTCAATGGGAATGGGTAGGATGCTAACAAAGGGCCCGTAAATGGCAGGCCCGTTAGAATCCTGGTCTGCTAGCGGGTCCCGCTCTGCACGTCTGGTCTGACCAGGCGTTCAGAGTGGGGCCCGCTGCAGTCCTCGTAATGTGACGGCCCAGAATGAAAGGTGCCGGTCCCTTACCGGAACCATTCATTCTGTGGCTGCCTTCGACGGTATGAGGCCCAATGTGTTCCGAGCGCTTCACGGTAAGGGAGGGAACACGGGAAAATACAATGACATTCTTACAGGCCATGAAAACAAGAATGTGAAATTAACTATGGTACTCGGCCTGACAACATTTTAGATTGTGCAAGAGCTAAAACACAGATAGGAAGGAAATGGGAAACAGACAGGTGACTACCTTAGTAGGCCTGTCAACATTTCTAGTAGAGCCGGAGATTAAAAAGAGGTGAGGGAGGGGGGAGGAGCAAGGAGGTAGACAAACAAAACAAGCGACTCACGTAGTAGGCTTGAAGACATTTCAGATAGTGCTGGAGGGAGGGCGGGGGGAACAGGGAGGGGGAGGAGACAAACATGTTTTGCTATCATACTAGGTCCAGGGACAATTCTAATAGAGTAAGTGCATAGAAAAAGTAAAGGAGGGTGAGAAGGTAGAGGGAGAAGGGAGAAGGGAGAGGAGGAGAAAACAGAGAATAAAACAGTAAGAAAAAATATACATATATATATATATATATATATATATATATATATATATATATATATATATATATATGTATATATATATATATATATATATATATATATACAAAACGCAGGTGCCAACTAAGTGTACATCTGAACAGCTTGCACACTCCCATTCACATGCATACATACACACTTTTTCATTCACCGTGTATTCTTCATACAGCATTCCTGAAACCACTTACATGCAGGCATATATAAAAAGAAACACACACAAATGCACACTTTCACACACAGGCACATTCCTGAATGTAGACTCAGAAAACCCCATTGTATGCACACATACATTCTAACACATGACGTACACATTACTAACTACTTAACTTACCTGCTCACACTCTCAGCACACAGCCATGTAGCACACAACCGGGTGGATCACCTATCTTCTCCTCTGAAGACGATGGCTCACAGGGTATAACTCTTCTGCTTGGTGCATACGGTATTCACGCAGTAGTGAGTGGTGGTGCGGCCAGACTTCCTTCGCTGTGCCGGCCTATCATTTGTATGTTCTACGTCTTTTGCAGAGCCAAAAGTACTGCATAGATATTAAAAAAATAATTAAAAGAATAACTGGTTGTATTTGATCTGCATTAGTGACATGTTGCATTGCAGGCAGCTGCTTCAATGTTCATCCTAAGTGACGAAGGGGAATGGGTTACTTGGCAACAAAGGGTGTATAGAAACAACCTTGATTCACTTACCCATGATGGTTGGTGATATCGTACACAGTAACGACCAGAAAAAAAAAACACCTGGAGGGGAGTTGGGTGAAATTTCCCAAGATGAGGCTAGTGCAGGGGGATGTTCCTCCGGCAAGGAGCTCTGTTAAGGAGCCAGAGTTTAAGGTCTTTCTCACATTATCTGTGTCACCAGTATTGCCGTATGCTCATTAGCAGCTTGTTACACATTCTTGGCACTGTGAACATCTTCACTCCTGCAAAGGATTTCCTTTATTTGATGCCAATGTCAATGTGAGGAGTAAAGGTTGACAAGATTATTTGGGTACTTGTGGTATGTGTTGTGTAGGGTCTTAAGGGTTACAGATAGAATGTTGTGGGTGATCCTTTTGTCTAGGGAATCCAATGTACTGTTTCTTGACTGATGGTGATGTCATATCTTCTGACTTTGCCTTTATGTCTGGCAGCACAATTCTGACCAGTTGAGGTTTCTTAATCAGCCACTGAGGAGCGCCTGTTTGAATACTAGTCCGGTTTTATAGAAGCAGTAAAATGAGTGCTTTGCCATTTTCCTTCTTTTTAGGAATCCCAACAGCGGGGTCATGTGTTATAACAAATGCAGTTGAACATGGTTCTTTCTGATTATTACTCTGGCTTCAAAGGTCAAAGTGGATTTTGACAGGACCCCAAGGTTACTTACCCTGGAGATGGGTGTTGGAGGGCACACCCGCGAACTTGGCAAAGAGAAAGGTAATTGACAGACTCGATCTCTAGGCCAAATGCGAACACGTCAGTATTGTCCCGGTGACAGCTATTTTACATTCAATCAAAATTGTACTGAGTATTATGGGACATGGAATGTAATAGGTTTATATCAAGCATCTTGGGCAGTTGAAGAAATCTGGTCTTTTAACACAGTTTTTGCAGCAGTCTGGGCTGTATTTGCCAACATCTAACTGACTTTTCAGTGGACAGCAGTTTGATATAGTGCATGCTATGGCACACAATTACATTACGTGATGACCCAAAAGTTACCAATGAAGCATAGCTACAGGTAATAGAAAAGCACTGTATGTGGCGTTGAAGGGAGCCATGGCTTATTTGGTCATGCAACGCTGACATGGGAACGTGCACTTGAAACTTTCATGTGACCTTTGATAACTGCTGTTTGACATATGATGGATGTAGCTGGTCGTACGTTTTCGCGAATAAAGAGCCAGGGGAACACAAGCTACTCTTGGAAATTGTGCAGTCTTCTCAGAAAATGTATTCTTGCTCCCAAAACAGAAACATTACTTGGGTTTCTAGCGCCCCATGTACTAAATTGCACTCATGACTTTATAGTCAATTGGCGGTCAACAGCACTAAACATCTTAACTGGTGCAGACATAACACTAGATCTCCTTCTGGAAAACCCATCAAGAGCCAAACTGAGACTTTACCAACATGATTGGTTTAGGAAACAACAAAAATATGGTACATATGTTGATTTTAAATCCAACCCTTTTGGCCCTATTAAATTGCACTCTGTAGCCAATTATCTGATCAGAAGTCCATCTGTCAAATTTAGAAGTGCTTATTTAAGGTTCAGACTTAACCTATGGCCGTGCAAAGATGTTTTATCTAGACGAGGCGTTGTTGGCAAGAAGGAAAACACATGCAGAATTTGTAGTCTTGAGAATCAGCCTGAGAGTTTGAAACATCTATTGATAGAATGTACCATGCTTGCTGAGAAACGCAATGCATATATGAAACATAGGGCCTCATTATGAGTCCGGTGGTAGCCGCGCTGGAAAAACCAGCAGACTGCCGCCGGACCCGAAATACCATTCCGCCTCTGTGATTGCCAGAATCATTGGGGCATTACAACCCTGGTGACCCGGTAATTCCGGAGACATAATTCCGCAAATCCCCATTTCCAATAGGACTCCATGGGGATGGGGACAATGGAAACACCAGTTCTGTCTATGACGGAGCAGATGTTTCCATTTCTGCATGCATAACTCGGAACCAGCCGGTCCGGAAACAACGGTGGCGGCCTATTTACCGCAACCCTTGTTTCCGGACCGGCAGACTCATAATGAGGCCTATTGTTTGAGCAACTTGATAGTTTTAGACCCAATCATACTTTGTCAGCACATTTTCTCCACTCAACGTACAACTGTTAGAATAGCTATAATTTATTTTTAGAGGCCTTGAATCTAGAAAACAATAGAACCTAATGTTATCAATTTCTTGAGGATTTAAAATAAAAGTATAATTTGAAGTAGTATATTGAATTTGTATAATCTAAGATCTTAACCTTTTAAAATGTAAAATTAACATTGTTTTATTCAATCTTATTTTGTGTACTTGAGTGAAATATTGTATTGCATATTTTTATGCTTTTTCCCATGGTTTTAACTGAGATGTATGTTATTGCTTAGAGATCCATATTGTGCTGCTGATGTGATGTGACAATGTGAAGTGATTTTATGCTGAAATTATATTATCATATATTGTATCATTAAAATTGAAAGGTTGAATAATACTCAGCCATACCAATAAAAAAAGAAATAGAAATAAAGAGCCAGGGGAGGGTAATGTAAGTGGAATGAGAGGAAGTGGCAATGGGTAGTATTGATTGGGGTTGCTTGCAACAACTCATCTTCCGTCTCCCAGCATATTTCTAGGTGGTTTCATTGAGGATATGCACATGTATTCTGAGGGGAGCAGCAATGCATTGGTTTCCTCTTTAACTGGTACTACCAAGAGAAAACCAAGAATTATCTAGATGCGTGTGTGCTTAAAATCCACTGCATATGTATGTTGTGATGTTTGTGAGGGTGTGAGAGGAGTGCTGACATGTTTGTGCAGTCCAGTTCTGCTGTGTTTTCTATGAGCAGGTGAGCTGAACTAGAGGTACTATCAGACATTCAGCTGCAGTGTGATTGGAAAGTCACATGCCTAGTGTTTATTTTGTTTTGTAACATGCTACATGTGAGCAAGCCACTTCAAAGTGCAAGTGCGATTATGACAGAGGGATCTCCCAAATGTTTGTGAACTGTATTTAGCCACAACTACAGGAACCTGTTGAAAATAACATCATCCATGATTCACAACTCATAGGAGAGTGAGAAGAACTTAATATACCTTATTCTCGCTGTGGTACATCCTATAGATCTGGCTGCACAATGAATCCTCATTTGACACAATCACTCAAGGAAGACTACTAAAAGAAACTAGAGGACATGGGAGGAAGGGTAATTGCCCTATGCCGGATTTCCTCATTCCAGACAGAAAGAAAACACCCATGGCCCCTGTCAATTCACATCCTCGCAAACTAATATACAGAGTATACTTTGAATCCAGTCTCTCACCTTTACACTACTAAAGGTATAAGATCCTGCTTCTGGAACGTATTAGCAACTTAGGACACACATGATTCAACTATGTAGACGATAAGCAAAAAAACTCACAGATGGCCTGCAACTAACTCCTCAAACCTTAGAACTTGCCTCAGACATGTGAACTCTTGGATGACATTAAACAGACTGAATCTCATCACAAACAAACAGAGCTCATGTTATGCAGGCTTACATCATTAAGCTCCACACCAATCCCCTGACTGGATGAAATGTTCTCTTGCCCACTGCCCACTTCAAGTGTCAAGAACCTTGGAATCCTGATGGACAGAAGTCTTATATTAGAGGCACAGGTTAAAGTCATTATAAGGAGATTCTTCTTCCAATTCCCCAACTCCATTCTACCATATGCAATTTGCCCTCTGTGGCCTTCAAGGTCAGAACCATGACTAGACTAAACCAACAGCCTTTATTCTGATGTCTAGTATATGTACTAAACAGACTACAAAGATACACACATACGTCAGCCACATTCTTCCTAATGCTAAAAAGCTATGACACACATTGCAGTGGCAGCCAATCAAAAATACATTCTTCCAGAAACGTTGATCAAACTGCTTTGCACTTCTTTCCTGATGTCATCAATCGCTGCGCTCCCATATGGATCCCAATGCCTCACTCCATTTATCTTATTTCATCTAATGGCCTTCTCACTGACTAATCAAGGCCTTTTAAAAACTCTCATTTCTTCACACAACACATACATTCACTGATCCCCCACATGAGGTGGCTACCACGGATACATCAGTTACCAAATTGCATTAATTGAGCTATGACTTAGCTCTCATCTTTATCACTAGGAATCCCCTCCCATCAGTGGTGAACCCAGTACCAAAGCACTTAACAGATTCGATATGGATATCTGTCCTCCAGATAAGTATATTCCCAAGGGTCATCGGCACAACCAGAGAAGCATTTAGACTTCAGTTCTTCTGACCTAGATCCATCAACATCACCGGTTTTGCATCAGCCCCCCCCCTCTATTCCACTAACAGAGCCCTTCCTCATTTTTTACAGAGCATGTACAGTGAGGTCAACACCATTTCATAAAGCAACTGATAAGACCACTTTGAATTACATTACAACAATACTAAGGGCCTGATTCACATATTGTTTTCATATGGGATTGCCCCATTATAAAATGCTTCTGTGAATCAGGCCCTACGTGTTTCAAGTTGATTGTATTTTTAGAAATTCTACTTTTAAGAATATCAACATATCACATTCAGCCATATTGGTATTAGTCATGACTTGGACAATCAGGTTTCTGTCTATCCTGTTTGGATCAGAAAGAAAGACCTAATTACTTTTTGTTAAGCTGGAATGTTCAATATGACCATTTGAAAATGGTCTGGGGACTATCCTAACCATGGGAAACAACCAATTAACAAGAGAGTGAAGCACTATCAAAGGATTTTGAGTAGGTAATGTCTATCTGAAAATTCTCATTGGTGTCTAACAGGGAATTACCAATATGAAAAAAGGTTTCTAAATTATCTTTTCAAATGTTCAAGTGAAACATTGATATCTTCAATTGTGAGGTTTTTCTTAAGTTGTCTTCTGACCTATGAGCTTTTCGGATCAAGCAGTAAGAAGGATCCATCTGAACAAGTCGGTAGGATGATTAATGCTTCTGAGAAAATTGAGACTCTGGTGCTTCTATTCTTCTATTCTTCTATTCTTAAAATCTTAAATTGAAACAGTGTATACAATTTAAGATTATTGAAGTATGGTAGATGTGTTCATATCCATGTTGCGCTGTCCTTTATTGGTTTGGAACTGTTTGCTACTTGTAGAGCAGGCCACCCTTGTATTGCCCAAGATTAATCGGGAGGATAGCTGAGAGGCAACATGCTCGCCTTGGAAGCAAAACAACACGGAGCAATACAGGTTTGATCCCCGTGTCAGCGCTTCAAAACCTCTGGGTATTAAGCGTGTTATAAATATCATATGATATCATACCATTTATTAATTGAGCATTTCTTTCAGAAAAACATTTTTTTTAGATAGATGCTTATTTAGGCTCTCATTGGATATCATCTAGAATCTATTTTAAACATCTCGATAAATATGTTTGTTATATTGTATTTTCAGTTTTAGTAACATCCTTGATTACTTATATTTAAATTATTTTTAAATTTGTATTTAGTATTTCCTGTGAATGTGTGTAATGTTTATTGAAATAGTCATATAATAAGTATAACAAACTGCAAAGGCTTATCAATATAAACAGGTGTTTTCATGATTTTGAAAATTGTGTTGCAATCAGGTTTGTATCGTCTGTCAATTTAACGTTCTTCTTGTGTAGGTTTGAGACATGTTCTGCAATAGTTCTATCCAAAATATTAACTCTAAAGATTGACCACCTTTCATATGATGTGCAAATACATTTGATTTAATAACACAGTCATAAATTGGAATGGGGGTAGTAGAGTGTCTCTGCATAGCTGTTGTGGTTGTGGTTTTATTATGTAATTAAAAAGATGGAGAGAAGGAGACGGCGCTCAAGGGCCGAGCCAAGATAGTCACTCTTCTGTGAGATCCTGTGACACCTGACAACTATCAGGTCTGCTGTCTCTGCCTGAATCACTACTGCTGTAGTGTGCAAACTGTGGGGCCTTGTTTGCCTGGTCGGCGCCATGCTGGAAACACCTGAGTAGGTTGCTTTAACTGTGAGCAAGTGGCGAGGCCTGTGATAGTTGTGACAATGTGATGTGGTGGTTGGCTCCGCCGGGTGACTCAGACAAGCAGAAAGCAGAGATCCGAGATGGGGTGCTTGAGCCTCTCCCACCAGCTGGGACTGACTGGTGTCAAGCATGGAGGCTCTGATCCACACAGTGGGCTCTTGGAGTTATTTCTCCTGATCGGTGTGGAAAACGCGGGAGGGTATGGCTGTGAGGAGACGGCACCCAGAATTATCGGGGCCCTCCCAGTTGAGCCGCAGGACAGGGAAGTGCCCTGATCCCAGTCCATATGCCCCCGGCACCCTTGCTGCAGAGCATAGGAGTTGCCTGCATTTTACAATACACTGGGCCGCAGCATGGCCAGCAGACAAGTGACTGGTGGTGTTGCGGGAGAGGGGCCAGAGCCAGGTGCGTGGAGCAGATGCGGCTCATGCATATATCCCTGGGGGTCTCTCATCATCCTGCCTGCATGGAAGGTGTCTTACTGCTGGACATCGATGCCGTCCTGGGCCCCCAAGACTGCACATGGGCCTTTGACTTTGGCTGGGAGCTGAATACTGTGGTGGGGGATTTGTCAGCAGGAGAACACATACACCCGTAGAGAAGGGGAGCAAGGATCTGCTAAGGTTGCCTAAGGTTGGACCTGTGCACAGGAAAAGCTGACCTGGTAAAGGTGTGTTAGACAGAATCACATGCAGTACCCTTTTGGAAAACTGCATGCAATTAGGACTACAAGTGTAAGCACAATTTCACCTTTGGCACAAGCCTGTACTACACAGTTATGTGGTAGGAGTGGCTGAACAGCCCGACTTATCTCAAGAGTTTAATTGAGCAGTAGAACAAGTTACACAAAGGACCAACTAATACAGTGATTCAAACAAACACTTACTCTAGGTTTCTTGGTAGAAGAATATACATGTATTTACTCAGTCAGTTAGAAAATATTACACTAGAAAGAGCAGCTCAATATCACACACTAATAAATCACAAAGACACAACCGATAACTAAATGAACAAGTTTAGCTCCACTCACGTGGTGGCAAAATGGCACTTCAGATACTTAATAAAGGGTTAAGAAAACAAGGTTATAAGAACAGACAGCCAAAATACATTTGTAGGCAAGGCAAAGGGTTTCAGTTAGTTACAACCAGCAATTCTTCTCAATAGGCCTTGGCCAAAGTCAATGGTTCAGAGTCTTTGTATAAGATAGTACAGATCTGGTAGATAATGGTTGACTCTTTGCCATGGAGTTTAGAAGAGTTTGGCTAGACGAAAAGTTTGACAAATATTTAGGGAAGGACATGGCCAAAAGATTTCCGTACCGCGTTTGCACAGTACCTTTGTATTGAAGAAGAGCTGTAGCTGAGGCAGTTGTTCCAGGCAGTTCGAGCAGATCTCGCTGTTCCTGAGCTTCAGTCGTGGGGACAGGAAGGAGGACGGTGGGAGGTTCCTGCACTGCCCAGGGATGAGGCCAAAAGCTTAGCAAGACGTTGGTTTAAGGTGTGCATGCCTTAAAGTCCACAAACTGGTTTCCTTCCATCTGGCTATCCAGTTTTCAACAGCACTCTGATGAAAATTCGACCAGGTGGGGACGGTGTCCAGGTGGCTTACGAGTTGGTTGTTCCCACCAAACTCAAGGGAAGAAGTTAACATTAAAGGGCTTCTCTGTCAATTGGAGTTTCAGGCAATTCGAACCTGCAGCAGGGCTTCACCAGTCGTCCAGGAGTTGCAGCAGTCCTCTTCCTTCAGCTCGTCTTCGGTTCTTTCGTTCCGTGCTTTCCAAAACCCAGAGACCAGCTATTGATCAGTTTTCCCCTATTCATTCCAGCCTGGCTGTCACTCACGCAACAGGGTGGCTATCCTTGCAGAACAGCAAGCCGGCCAATCAGGCCAGAGTAAATTCAGGTCTCCTAGGAGACTAAGCACAGGGAGTTTCGGGCACTTCCCTCACATCCTGTCCACCCCAAACACTCAAGTGCCAGAGGAGGGCTTTAGCACTGAAGCCCGCCAAAGGCCATCAAACAAAGGGACCAAACCTGGTTTGTCGCATAGAGACAAACACAAGAAGGAACTTTCCTAAAAGAAATGGCGAAATTTACAGATAGGTCTTGGGCGCCATATTGAAAAACATGGTTGACCCGATTTTTAGCTACCGTTGTTAGCAGTCGGGAAAAATCATGGTAGTTGATCTAAACTACTGCCACCAGCCATTTAAAGTAGGAAAGGGTAACATTTGACTGTTACATTAGTGTTTTGATTCAGGGGAAGCTAGGCAGCATTCTTTAGTAAGATAGTGTGTGTTGGGTCATTAAATTTAAAGAGACTAGTAAAGTCAATTTAACTTTACAGGCTCTGGGAGACGGTAGTCTTTCCCAGAGATGGTATTTAAACCTTGGGGAGTCTGAAAGACACCACTGTGCCACTGCACTGAAGGTGCTATGTGACACACAGAAAAAGAGGATGCCCATGGAGTTGTTTTAAAACTTCGTAACCAAAGAACACAAAAGTAAAACACACACAAAATAGTTGGAAGAGTGAGGAAAAAAAGGCTCACGCTCTTCCCAGGAAAAACAATCAAATCCTCGAAATCCAGCAAAGTTGCTGGGGTCTCAAAAGGTAAGGGAAATTAGCATATATCGAGAATTCTCCCTAACAAGGTGGAGCCCTGATCATTTGCCTCTGGCTATAGGCAACCAGGTGCTCTAACACTGTGGTGCAGGCCGGGGGACACCGAGAGCAGACTTCCAGGAGTGTGTGGGGTGCCAGAGGCCCGTTTAGTGGAGAAACACACAGGATACCCCAGAGTCGGTTTCTTCTCACATATTGCCAGTGGCGGAAGGCAAACTGTGGAGGTAGGGTTGGTGAGAGGTGCTGCCACTGCCTGGGGTATTGCACTGTTTTTTTCTCTGGACTCATGGTGTCTGTTGGCCCCCCTTGAGGTTGCTCCTGTCTGGTGAGGCCCGCACTGTGATGGATTGGGGTGAGCTGTGTTGGCTTGGACACTGATCGCTGCTCTTGTGGGTACACAGCAACCAGGCCCAACATCGGAAGCATGATAAAGCGCAGTATAAGATCCCCTTTGTACCCTCTCACAGGCTAAAGCCGCAATGTGAGGATCCTGCAAAGTGGACAAACATGCCTGAACCTGATCTGGAACCCTCGCCAGATTCTCTTAGAGCTATCAAGTGCATCCTCACTCAATTGCAGGGAGGTATTACCTCGCTGGACAGCAAAACTGACACTCTTACCTGTAAAGTTGACCATATGAGGCAGGCATGGCGAGAGGCTAGATGAGGTGGGTCATTACTGACAAGTTAGGGTAGTCTGTGGGGGTGGGGGCAGGGGAGCTGTTTTCAGTTGATCAGTTGTTTGGGGTTAGTTCAGGTCAGACGGAACACATTTTCCCAGCCTTAACTTGTGATCATGGTATGGTTGGCAGTGGTTTGATTTAGGCGACGCACAGATCTAACATTTCCATTTGCTGTGGGGAGAGTGTGCAGTTAAAAAGTCAAAAACATTATGTCGAAAGACATAATGTTGAAAAAAAAGTCGACATTTTTTTTTCCGAATGTTTTATTTTTTTATTTATATGTCTTTTGGGGTTCTGTAAGTAAAAGAAAGGGGTACAACCAAAGAAAAATGGTGGGGTTGTGGGAAACCCCCCCATTTCGAACAAAAAAGAAACAAAAAAAGACATTCACATTTTTTTTGACTTTTTTTTCCGACATTATGTCTTTCGACATAATGTAATTCGAATTAATCACTATAAAACTGTGGGGAGTACACTTATGTGGGGGGCTCTGGTGGGGAGAGTAATAGCTGAGCTTGATCTGCCCGGCCCCTGGTTGGGCGCTCTCTGGGTCATGGTGGGCTGGAAAAGAGGTGGGCGGCGAGGGGAACTGGCAACATGGCACAAGATATACACCTCTGTGAGGCGCTAAGGTTTGCACTTGATATGGATAACAAAGGGGTCATGTGAATGACATGAAATGTTAGAGGTCTGAATTTCCCCTATAAGACAAGAACAGTTCTGTGTTTCATGCAGAGGTACTGGGTGGACATAGCATTTCTTCAAGAGACGCACCTTTGCAATCGGGTGAAGGAGCATTCGACAAGGCTTGGGCCTGTCACAGGTATTTTTCATCATACTGTAGATACTGCCGTGGGGTTTGCATAGTCATAAAGGGTACATTGGGGTCCCGTTGAACGGAGGTGGTGAAGGACACTGAGGACAGGTTCCTGATCATTACAGGTGTGGTTCAGGGGAGGGGATTCATGTTTTTAAACTACTGTGACCCTAACATTGCCTCCACTGAGACTCTAGAATTTATTGAGGAACATTTTAGGAAACAACCGGGGAGTACAGTGTGTTGGGCGGGGGACTTTAATGCAGTTATGAATGTCTCTCTGGATAGGTCTGGCGATCATGGGAGGGGTTGCCCAAGACCACCTGTACATTGTGACTGATCTGTGTGAATGAGGGGTTTGTTAACATATGGATGGACCTCCACTGCTCATTACAGTGTTCAAGTGCTCGGTGCATGGTTTGTCTTCTAGACTGACTATATCTTGGTCTCTAGAAAACAGGTCTGGCTGGTTCTCTTATTGTAAGATTCTAGCACACATGCTCTCCAACCATACCCCTCTTGTTGTGTCTATCCTAATCCATGGGAAATGGTAGCGGGGCATTACTTGGTATTTTAAGAATGAGAGTCTGCCTGAAGCTGTGTTCTGGGAGGAAATAAGGGAGGGAGTACTCCACTTCTTCCAAGAAAGAGAGGGTTCTTTAGTCTCTTTCTCTTCACGGTGGGAAGCCTTTAAGTGTGCAATAAGAGGTTTGTGAATTGCTAAGGAGACTTGCATGCTCAGGGTCATACGTGCAGAACTGGGCACACACAAAACTTTGTTGAGGGGATTGGAAACAGGAGCAGGGTTCTCTACAGATGTTGATATGCAGGCTATGTTCCGAGAAGGTCTGGGGTTGTATAGGGATGCAGTGGAATGAGAGGTAAGGTTCCTTAATAGGAGAGCAGCGCAGAGATGGTATGGGAAGGGTCAGAGAACTGGTACCTTGTTGGCCAGGCTGCTTAAGTCAGAAGTCTCCAAGTTGCATATAGTGTCAATTGCAAGTCATTCAGACAAGCTTCTGCAGACAGATGAGGAGATAACAGGGACATTTGTGGATTTCTAGAGGGCTTTGTTTTCCACTAGTCTCACTGTGGGGCAGGTGGCCGATTGATGAGTACCTGGAGCAAAATGGCCTATACTGGGCAGTGCAGAAGGAAAGAGAATGGTTGGTTAGACCTTGTGATGAGGTGAATGTGCACAACCAACTGTTCCTTTAGGTTAGCTAAGTATTTACAAATGATTGTTTTTCAACGTTTGGGGTCCAAACCCACTGAAAAAGTGCCTCAGTGAAATGGCACTAGAAATAGGAATTGTACAAGGACCTTGGCTGTGTAGCTAGTGATGTGGGCTGCACTCCCGTGACCACTGATGTGTGCTATATATTTGCTTGTATCCTGTTTGTCTCAACTTAGTAATTTCTTAAGACCATGTAGATTTCGATTTCATTCAAGATTTATTCTTTAAATTAATCACAGTTTAAAAATCACTGTTTGTGCAGATGCCTCCAACTGGGTATTAAGGGCCAATGCATTTTGAATACAGTTATCCTTCATCGGGGCTTGTTAGATCTAGTTACAATTAAGGTCACAACATGTAATCATCATCAACAAATTAAACATAGCCATTTGTATTTTATCACAATCATTTACAGGTATTTAGATAGTTGCCCACATGTGGTATTATGCAAAGTAATTCAAAATCCAAAATCAAGATATTGTCCAGTGATTTCCAAAACGTAAGAACATTTCATGTATGGCATCATTGCGCATAAATCACATAAATCACATTAAAAGGTGTGTTAATGTAAATATACATACATATTCAAACGTTATCAAGCGGGAGGTCAATGTGGCGGTGGAGAAGAAAAAAGAAGAATCGTAAAATTCCATTAGCACCTCATATGTATGCAATGATTAGAAGTAAAGCGTAGTGCTTGTTCACACAGAACTATCAAATTGTCTGCAATGATCATATGTTCGTACGTTCATACGTACGTACGTGTAATGCTAGTGCTGCTTACGGTGTCAGTAGACACATGAGAGAGGTGTTTGCGCTGCTCTGTAAAGATGCAGAATAATTCAATGAGTAAGCCTGTGTGGAGATTCGCCTCATCCTGTAGTCCCTTAGCAGTCTATGGCCCTCATTACAAGTCAGGCTGATTCACACTTTAACGCCTGCTTTTTGCAGGCATTAAAGTCCAAGGCGCTAAGCGACCTTGGTGCTAATTAGGGCACCGTAATTTACGGTGCCGTAATTAGCGCCTTCCCCATCCCCATTATGCCCTGTGGGGCAAAAATGGGAATGGGGAAGGGCAAATGGTGAATGGGGAATTACCGCCCAACTCAACCTTGGAATGGGGCGGTAATTCCGCCATCCACCATGGCGGAATCCGGCATGGACCATGGTCCACCGCCTGACTTGTAATGAGGGCCTATGTCTTACCTTGTCGCTGCGATGTAGTGTAGAGACGGCGCGTGAGCATGTGTTCGAGTTCCATATGGTTATGTTGTGAATACTGTTGCCATGGTGACCAGGAATCACTATTTTCCATGGCATCCATCTTATAATGGTGTTGCTCTCTATCTATAGTGCCGTAATGCTATAAACTCTATGAGGCATATGAACTAGGTCTGTGTATTAAGTGTTAGATTGTGAGCTATTAAATATTTGTAGAAATGCAAACATGCGAAACTCATAGCGAAGTACGTTGATTGGTTTCTTAAGTGATCGCTACTGTTAAAATAAGAGGGGGACAACTTGGAGAGAGCTAACTGCCCTGTTGGGTGGACATACTAATAAGCCATACTGCTTTACATTGAGCCTGTAATGTTTCTATCTCGTTCTGCATACTTACATATATCAAGATGATTACGTTTGACAACCAAGTAGGCAACAATATCCAGTGGAACTTGCATTATGTACTAGTTACACACCATCTCTAATTCAGTTATACAAATTAGATGTGCTAATCAGAATAACCATTTGTCATTGGCAATATCACATAACGTTAAGCCTAAACAATATAAATCATATTCTGTGTGCATACAAATACCAGAATGATCACATGTGATGGCAGTATTAACAACAATTCCTAATAATTGTTTTAAGAATAAGTAGAATTCTTTGTTACAAAAAACAACTCAGATCAAGCTCATCATTGATTCCACTTGTAGCTAATGAGTCCAATTTGTGGATCCATAAAGCCTCTTGCTGGGCCCTCCATTTTCTCATGTCCTTACTAGATCCTTTCGTAGACAGTACTTCAAGTACTGTGAATCGCAATTGTGTAATATGAGTGTCCGTAGTCCTTAAAGTGCCTAGCTACTGCTGACGCAGGGTTGGCGTTCCGGATAAAAGATTTATGTTCATTAATCCTTACCCGCACTTTACCTGATGTCTCTCCTACGTAATACTTCCCACAAGGACACTTGATGGCATAAATTACATTTTCTGACATGCAGGTAGCATGATGCTTGAGCTTGATTTTTGATCCTGTTCTGTAGTGTGACACAGTATTACCTTTCATTGCATTGTTACTATTGCCACAGCTCATACAAGGGTACATTCCTGGATGTTTATGGGTTCCTTTGTGGCCGATTTGCCTCATGTATTCACCAGCATATTACGTAAATTGTTGCTTCTTTTGTATGCGAATAACAGAGGTTGTGGAAAAAGGTATTTGGTTCTTGTGTCACTTGTGGGTATGCGCCACCTATTTTTGATGATTTCTTTGATCCGTCTGCTTTGTATCTAATACTTTGTTACGAATACCAGTTCAGGATTTTCACAATTAGTTCTTTTAGTGAGGAGTTGGTTGTATTCTTGTGTCTCTGTCTTGCTACGTGCTGCTTGTAGATCGGTTAGAGGGTAGCCCCTCTCTTCTAGTCTATCTTGAAGTTGTTGTAGTTGCATTTTGCAATCTTCTGGATCGCTCACAATCTGTTTGATCCTCAGCATTTGTCTGAGGTTCAAACAGAATTTGTCTTATAGAGTGTGGTGTTTATTCTGTTCCCACTGATCATTGTCTGTACATTGAGATAATGTATGTTAGGATTACCAATTTCTAAGGTGAATTGTAACCATGCATCTATACTGTTCAGGTAAGTGAGAAAATATTCTAAGTCTGTCCAGTTTCCTGTCCACACTCTGAATATGTTGTCAATGTAACAAACCCATGTCTTCAAATGCTGTTTCCATCTTTGATTTTCCATGATGTGTGAGACTTCAAATTGGTACATGAAACAATTTGCATATGCCGGCTCCATGGTTGCCCCCATGGCAGTCACAGATATCTGTGAATAATACTTCTGGTTGTACTTGAAGCATGAGTGTGCAGAAATGAAATTTAACAGAATCATCAAAAATGTTTCTTTACCACAATTTGTCCTTCTTGTAGCAATAAAGTCTGAACTGCCTCTTGCCCCTGGTTATGAGGAATACTTGTGTACAAACTCATGACATTGATCATGAAAAGTATGTCTTGCTCATTCAATTCGATTTGATCTAATATCTGGAGGAAGTGAGTCGTGTCTTTGGCATATGTGGGGATTGCCTGAATAATCGGTTCTAAAAATAATCTATGTAAGTAGCAACAGGCTGTAGGATGCTTTCTGTAGCAGCCACAATCGACCTTCCTGGGGGATTGTCTAATATTTTGTGTATTTTGGGCAGGTTATACAGATGAGGCATCTTGGGGTATGATGTGAATACATATGATCTGGTTTCTGTGGTGATCCATTCATTTTCCAATGCATCATCTAATATTGCTTCCAATTCTTTCTTGATTTCTATCGTTGGATCTCGTGCCAGTTACACATATGTATGCTCGTCAGATAATTGCCGTAAGCATTCTTGATGGTATTGCTTGGTATCGTGTTTCACTATTGCTCCGCCTTTGTCAGCTGGTCGAATCATGATAGAATCATCTGTAAACAAATTCTTGATTTGTGATAGTTCTCCTCGGTTCAAGTTGTGTCTCCTTGGAGCATTGAACTGTACTTTTTTCAGGTCATTAAGGACCATCGTCTCAAAAATATCAATAGCTGGTATGTTGACTGGTGCACAGAATGTACTTTTTGGTTTGAATTCGGTGTACCCTGTGGTTTTTTCTGGAGCAGATAGGCTAGGTGATTCCGCGAAAAATGTTTTAAGTTTGAGTTTACGTACTAATTTGTACACTACCATTTGTGTCTGAAATCTGTTTGTGCTATAAGTCGGCGCAAATTTTAAACCTTTTCCAAGTGTCTGGATTTCTTGTTTGGATACATTTCTTTTGGAGAGATTCACCACTAGGTTCGATTCATATGTTGCCTGGTCAGCAATGGTTGGCTATGTCACTAACAGAACAGGAAATCCAACGAGCCTTTAAGGTGCTTCCCACCGGGAAAATGGCTCACCCGGATGGCCTCTTGGCCAATTTCTATAAAACGTATGCAGATTTTTTGGTATTGATATTGATATTTTTATTTTTATTCATTTTCATTTATTTGTATTTATTGGTCCCTCATATGCTCTGTATGTGTCAGCAGGCGTTACAGGATGGCGCCCTACTGGAGTCAATACAGACACTGTGGTCACCCTTCTCCTGAAGCAGGGAAAAAGCATGGAAAGTTGCTCTTCTTATTGTCCAATTTCACTGATCAATCTGGACAATACAATCCTAGCTATAGCGCTGGCCAACAGGCTCATCCTGATAATGCCCCAGCATGTACTGGTTGACCAGGCCGCATTCATCCCTGGAAGATTGATGTCATACAGGCTGCAGAGAATATTCAGACTCCTGACAGTTCTGAAACAGCAATCCTCAGTGGTTGTGGAACTTTGAGATACTGAGAAGGCGTTTGGCTCCATTGAGTGACCCTTTCTCCTCACAGTTCTGAGGTGTATGGTGATGGGAGAGGATTTTGTCAGATTGGTCACCCTGCTATAGCAAGGTCCAGTGGTTCATCTCTGGGTGAATGGTAGGATCTACTCCCCCATCAAGATGGAACGGGGAACAAAGCATGGGTATCCGCTGTCCCCCCCAGTTTTTTGCGCACGCGGTGGAGCCCTTAGCAGAACTTGTCCACTCAAGGCATGTAGATAGGGGAGTGCAAATGTTCAAGCAGAGAATGGTTATTTCACTTTATGCAGATGATTTAATCCTGTTTATTTCAGATCCTGCAGTGAATCTGGCACCTGTCCAGAGGGACAGCCTGGTTTTTGGTCTCTTCTCTGTGCTCAAACTATCAACCCTTCTAAGTCGGTGTTGCTTCTTCTAACCGATGAGTGGAAGGCAGTCTGTGGATGGTTGGTAAGTATTGGGTACTCTGAGGACCCCCAAATCTAAAGGAAACAGAAGTACCTAAGCCGGAGCATAGATAAAGCCCCAGCATGGAAAGAACCTGGGCGGGGTAAACCACACAACTGACAAGTGCAAGAAGAAGGCACAAGGTAAGGCAGAAGGAAGCAGAAAGCGAAACAGAATAATAAGGTAGGCAGAGCCCGGAAAGGGAAGCAGCAGCAGAACAAAATAACGCGCTGCAAAGGGCGGAGGAGAAAGAAAAATGGAGACCAGAAGCGGCAGGAAGACGAAGGGCAGAGTGGGAGTCCAATGCAATAGGAGCGAGCAAAAGAGGGAAAATAGGCAAAGAGTGGAGCACTGCTTAGGGAAAGGAACATAAGGAGCGCAAGCAACAACAGAGGAAAACCTAGTACATCACAACGCGCCGGCTGCTGCAAAACTCCTGAAACAAAAGCTCCATGTTGCAAAGAATTAGACCGCTATGCAGAGTGCATAGAAAAATGTAAAGGAGAAATCAATGGAATCGCGATCTCCAACGATTCCATACACACCATCCCCCAGGATATATGACAGTTATCTTGAGGTGATGGGGGCAATGTCAGCACAAAATCTATGGGGAGAAGTTGGTGTGCACTGAGTCTCTTCTTCGCAGGTGGATGAACCTTCCTCTGACTTGTGTTGGATGAATATAATCAAGATGGCAATATTGTAGCAAGTCCTTTATACATTCCTAAATGTTTGCATACTGGCTCCCGCCAAATTCTTTAAATCTCCGAAATCTATTAAAACAAACTTCATCTGGCAGGTAAGAAAAGCCAAATTAATTGGGAAAAGCTGGTAGCACCCCTAGAGAAAGGATGGCGTGCCCTCCCCGAATTTTAAGCTTACTGGACAGCAGCACCGGCTTCTTTCTACCTCATTTGCAAGATGTGGTGAAAAGACAGGGCACTTGTGCAAATTGAGAGGGCAATAGTTGCCCCCTCACTCCTTAGGGCAGTCATTCTTAGCTCATTGCACCATATTACCAAGATGCGCAATATGGTCAAACTTACCTGTTGCTCTTGGAAGAGGATTGAGGGCACAGCACGCACTCGGTTACTTCACTCCCTGCTTCTCCCACTTGAACATGTTTGGGGGATTCCGCTCAATTTATGGAAAGGTTGGATATCACATGTTGGCTGAAACTCTACCCTAATGGTCAATTTCTTATGTTGGACGACTTTAAGGCTGGGGTGAAGGTTTTAGCGTTAGACAAATTTCTATATTTCAAGTTTCGGATTTAAGGAAGGTTATCTGACTTCCCCTGGAAGCCCCATATTGCACCTGTCTTGCATGGGATGATTAGCGTGTGGATAAAATCCAGAATAATCTCCAAGCTGTAGGATGCCATGATCAACAAAGCTGTAGTGTGGGCCATAGATTCCAGGCTCAAGTGGGCAGACACACTAGGTGCACCCCTTTCAGAAGAATTATGGGGATACTGTTGCACGCATAAGCGCAAAGTGTTCATCAACAGCAAAATCAAATTAATACACTTCAGATGCCTACACCAGTACTTTCTGACCTCAATGGATATCCGCAGATCATTCCCGAGGCATATGACTTGTGCCAAAGATGAAGCGTTTCCCCAGCGTCATTTCTGCATTTGGCTTAGGACTGTCCACAAATTCAGGCTTTTTGGGCCAGGTGTTTGAAATGATTGAGAGCATTGCGTGTGTGGGTAGATGTGTCCCCAATGTGGCTCTGCTGGTTTATAAACTCGAGCTGCCTAAGCATGTAAGAAAGCTTTTGGGCCTTTTGCTACTATTGGCCAAGAGGAGAGTGGCCATGGTGTGGGGCAGGGGACGTGCTCCTGGCTACGAACCGTGGAAGTCTGATATACTATATTGTTGTGAAACTGAGTTGGACTTTGGAACTATTGTGCACCCAGCCTCGATACCGGGGTCCGTATGTATCGTGCTTGCTGTGAATTAGCAGTGCTGCATCTGTGGGGCCTGATCATCAATCTATCTGATAAGTCTGATATTACTGTGTTTACTTTTCTTCTTGGTAGAATTTCAACTTTCGGCAGTGGGTGCATGGTGAAGATGGCATTGCCATCTGCACAGTGAATAAGTGTTGTATGTTTCATTTATATTTCAAAAGATCAACAAAAACAGCAAAAAAAAATAAGCTGTAGAGAAAGAGGACAGATCTGTTGAATATCTCTTCTAAAGTGTAAGTAATTTGAGACTTCCACATTGACCCTCCTTTTACTAGTTGAATGTTGGCACAGCTTCTAAATTGATTTAGAAATGTGTGTACATATGTATTTGATGATTTAGATGCCAATGGCCCGATTCTAAGTCACATGAAATGCACAGCAGAAAGCCGGCATGATCCCTGCCAATACTATGCACCACCATTTTGAGGTGGGCACGAGGAGTGGTGCAGAGATGACATATAAGTAGTGACACTATAATCTCTCTGTTGTTTAAGGAAAGTATCTCCATCTGCCATCTTAATAATGACTGCAAGATATTGCCACAAAAGTAGCAAATAACGAGAATTTACTCATAACCAATCTCAATCCCAATGCCTGGGACCTACAGACGAACTTCACACCTATTGTTTATGATTGTTTGTGAAAATATAAAGACGTGCCTCAAGATATATTGTTGTACGAAGCAAGATGTTTGAGAGGGTTTTTCTTTGCTCTGTCTACGCTTTATATGGGGTTTGTGCTCCCCGAATATGCACACATCAACAACTGACAGGTACATTTTTCATCTGTTGAGGAAATTAAAAGGGAGGACCAGTTTTCCCATCAATATTGTCTTCCTTCAAAGATTCGCTGGTCACTAAACTCAAAACTGCTGTCAGATTTCTGTGCTTGAAATAATGACAAAGAACTAAACGTTATTCTGTGTAGTGATCTTAATGAATATGCTTAAGTTGGCTATTGCATGAATCATTTTATTTATTAAAGACTTCGGAAAATTGTCCAGATACAGCCTAAACCACAGTAAAATAAACTTGATGGTGTACAATATTTAAGTGTTAAAAACCTGGGCAGTAAAGGATAATCATTTGCAGTGTCTAGGGATTTGAGTTTCCAAAACCAGACTGAAGCTATTCCAACATCATTATTTTCCAGTTAGGCTAACACAGTTAAATTGATGGACGACAATACCTCTATCAAATATAGTGATCATGTGTATTAAATTAGGTAGTGATGGTTCTCTACATTTAGATGGAAGTCCTCCATACATTATTCAACAAACCTGGACTGACCACCACCTCATTTGCTTCTCATCCACTATAGAGCCTCCTAAATTAGATAATCCGGAAATAGTACCACCCATGTCAACCAAAAGCAAAAAAGAAATTACGGCTGAAAAGCTACTCCCACTCCTCCTACCAGCTCTCACAGCTAGCGCTATTAACTCTGACCTTAATACGCTAGTTGAGACATTCAACAACACCATGTCAAAAGCCTTGGACATAATTGCCCCTATCAAACTACGTAAAAGTAAATGAGAATCTCATCTTAACTCATGGTTCACCCCCCACCTCAAAGAACTACGAATCCAAAAACGTAAACTCCAAGCTCTCTGGAGGCACACGCCTTCAGTTCAGAATAAAACTGTACTCGAGAACATTGCTAAAAAATATAAGAAGGAAATAATCCAAACTAAAAAAGACACATTTAACGAGAGGATTAGTAAAGCTAACTCTAATTCCAAAGAACTCTTTCCATCCTCCGGGAAATGGAAAACCTGATTGCTCCCACAGACAATGTCCCCAAGGACAAAGAATGGTGCACCAGCATCCAAAACGCCTTAGCGAATAAAATCACAACTCTACAATCTAAAATTGCAAAGAAGAAAGCGTCCTTGAGCTCCTCTGGAACCCACACTACCCACTCGACTGATACACCGAGAACAGTCACTCAAAGCAATTGCAAACGATTCAGATTTACCAACATATCCATATTGGAAACTGAAAAGGTGATATCATCCCTGAAACCATCTAACTGCCAAGGTGACAGCTGCCAGCACAAGTTAGTAAGGACGCAGCTAGAGACTTAGCACCCTTCATATCTAAATTAATCAATACATCCTTTAGATCCAGCACTGTACCCATAAACCTCAAAGAATCTTGGGTACTGCCTCCCCTTAAGAAACAGACCCTTGACCCAGCTATCCCTACCAATTACAGGCCCATTACCACCCTCCCATTTCTCCTTAAAATTATCGACAGAGTAGCCTACCTCCAGATCCAAAAATATTTAGAGTCCAACCAACTAGTAGGATCACGCCAATCTGGATTCAGACGACTACATCGCACTGAAACGGCCCTAATCAACATTAAGACACAAATCGACGAGTTGAAGGATTAAGGTAAAACAGCTATGCTCCTCCTCCTTGAATTGTCGGCGGCATTTGACCTGGTGGACCATGCAGTTTTATGCAACCACCTAGCGTCTGCCGCCAATTTCTCAAGCGAAGCTGTAGCCTGGGTACAATCCTTCCTAGCTAACCGTACGATGAGAGTGTTCTCCCCCTTAGCTTCAGCGGACCCAATACAAATCACCTGTGGCGTCCCACAAGGTTCATGTGTCTCCCCCACAATGTACAACATCTTCACTAAGCCACTCTTCGACAAACTTGACAGACTGGGGGTAACTTATACTAATTATGCGGACGATACGCAGATCCTCATACCTCTATCTGGCAACTTCGTCGAAGACACAGCTCTAGTAAACAAGATTTACCTCCTCATTCAGGCATGGATGGCCTCCCACGGCCTCTGCCTGAATGACGACAAAACAGAGATACTGATCCTGGGATCCGACTCTAACCTCAAAAAACTCAGCCCTAATTATCTTGCCTTCAACAAAGATGGCAATATAATTAAAGTGGCAACCAAGGTAAAAACACTAGGTTTCTACCTCGATTCCACATTATCTCTCAAAAGACAAGTTAATTCCCTCGCTTCCTCCACGGCTTACACCTGCAAACTAATCAGGGCCTGCAGACCTTACCTTTCCAAAACCAACTCTATCATGCCCTAGTAATGTCTAAATTGGACTATTGTAACGCCCTATAGGCGGGCGCCAGTAAAATTGTCATAAGCAAAATGCAAATACTGCGGAATACTGCTCTTAGAGCAGCCTTGGACATACCCCGCAGAGCACACATCTCCAACATCAGGAAAGACCATCATTAGTTAAAAATCTGTGACAGAGTTCTCCTCAAGACGCTATCTCTCACCCACAAAGGACTGAACAATTCCGCGCCCCCATACATCTCGGTCAGACTGACCAGAAAATCCTCTACTCACCATACTAGAGCTTCTAACCACTTCCTACTTGAAACACCGAGATTCAGACTAACAAAAGCGGGTGGAGCAAGCTTCCCTGTTAGAGCTGGCCTTGCCTGGAATGCACTCCCCTACCTTACTCTAGATTTAGATGCAAAGTGAAAAGTTGGCTCTGGACCAATGACGACCAACCAACTGATCCTCTGTTCTAGGACCGGATCAACCACTGTAAATCATTACCACAATACTTCTGAAACCGGTCTATAGACTATCTCATTGCCCTTGTGATGTGAGATACCCTCATCTTGTATCTCGTGTATATTTGTATTGTAAAAACGTTAATAATACATGTAATGCATGTTCTGTATATATCCTCTATATGTAACCTAAGCTTAAGTATTCTTGTAATGGCTGCGCCCGGCTACCCCTGGGTTTGGAGCGCATTATCAAATAAACTAAACTAATCTCTCAATGCATGAGTCACATTTTTTTTGTTTAAATTAATGATAGATTGATTATGTTATTTATTTTGATAAAAGAAAGTTGCCTCACAAAAAACGTCCCAATTACTAAAAAATAGTCCTAAGCCATATAGATCTTAAGGCATGTCATAGAGATTGGCAGTTCATAGAAAAACATATCTAATAATGCACATGTTTTCTTCAGTTGAATATGGACGTTTTCTTGTAAATTGATTAGGAAATGCTTGAGATATGAACGTCGTCTTCAGCATAGATTAACCATATGATATGTATATTGCACAGAAAATACATATAATAACTTCACGTATTGAAATTGCGCCCAACATGCCGGTTGGAAGATGTTAACCACTTACATATGTGTTGTATCTGCCCTATGTATGCCATTATATCAGCATAAATAAATCACCCACATTGCTGAAATTGCATACAGTATCACTACGTATGAAAAAGAGCTAATTAATTTTGGGATTGTTTCAGAATGTGATTCAAGCATTCAATAACAGAGGTTTTTTTTTTAATGGATTAAGTTAATAGACAGAACATAGATTGTCAATAGATGATAAAAAGTTCCCTCCGTCAATGTATTTGGATGACTGAATGGAGACCAATTTACTTAAACGAGCAGATAATCTCTTTGATATTAAGGCCTAAGATAGTTGACTTTGGTATTGCTCTACTTGATTATACAAGTCACTTAAAAAGTTACAATTATTATCTTTTCCTCTTCAACATGCATACCTGTTCAATATGTCTATATAGTAACAAATGATTATTTTTGATACTTTTTCTAGAGTTGGTCTCGTCAAGAATCAGACGTCAGCCAATTGGTTGCCTCCACTGAACTAGATGGTTCCATTTTAGAATAAGAGATTATACTTTCCAAAGATGGCACACAAAGGAAGACATACATAAAAACAACAAGCGAGTTTTGAAATGCTGCTAATGCAACCTGGAAAACTGAGAAAGACATGGCCAAAGAAGGAGATCTCATTTGCTGCTGAACTCTAGAAACACCCCGGCGGCCAGAAAAGCAAGAACCTGCATGCGTCATGGAATGGAACACGCATGGCAAAGTAGTCAGTTGACAATGCATAGTGGGCTTATAGGGGTTACGTATACTTGAAGTACTGTTCGAAATATTTAGTCCTGACAGCATTAAGCATCAGACATTTGTCTTTTCACCTGAAATGAAGCTGAATAGGACTCTCAAGGGGGACTTAGGCAGATGTGACAATGAGGCACTGCATTGTGATAGTTTCTATTTGAGGTTCAGCGCCTCCATGTGAGGCTGATAGCCCTATGTTTATGTAGTATTTTTATAATAACAATAAACTACCAAAAAAAGTCACATCATGTATACATCTATATACAACACATAACAATGAACTACCACTAAAAAATACAATCACATGACCACACATCTTCATTGTCTGTGAGATCTGTAATGATCTTTATGAAATTAGATTCTTCATGGACTGAAGAGGACTGTGGTAAAGTATCAACGGAACATTCAGGAATCTGCATCTAGAAGTCTCTGAAATAAATAGAGCGCTAAGCTGACTTGTGTTCTTCTTAGTCTGGTTCATGCCCCTGACAGTGTCTGGGATGGAGACTCTAGCATATTCTTTGCTATCTCCCTTGAGGCTTCTCATCTGTTGTCTTCCAGCTTCTGACTCTCCCCTAGCTCCTCTCCCCTCCTCACTGTGCCCCCACAATGGTAGCACACAGGCTGTTGCACACCCTGCAGAACCTTGTGCCTTTAGGATTGGTAGTTGTGTCATTATCACATAGGCTGTGTCCCCTGCTTTCACAAATCCATGACTGTGATTAGTTAGTCCAGTCATCCCACTCTTGCCCTGACTCGTGCTTTACTTAAATCTCTAACTGGTTTCCATGATGGTGGCCTTCTGCTCATACTGTTGAGACCCCAAAGGATCCCGTTTCCATGTACATTAAAATAGCTATGTATAGTGCACAATTGGTGTCACTGTGTCATCATACAGTTGGCAATATTCACGTTTTAACAGAGAAAATATACACAGATTATCAGGGATCTTAAAAGTTTGAAGTAAACACAGTAACGTGGGATTCACTTTTTAACACTAGTGACATGCTCATTCGGGGTAGAATAAGCCCAGAGCCAGTTGTGATAGTCACATTACACAAGACATAGTAATTAGATATAGTTTTGATGAATGTGTTGTTACATTCTGCGTATTAATGTATATATTTATTGATACATTGTTAGTACGCCTTATTATACGTTTATACTAATTGTGTGCTATTTAAAATAGCTCTATGCATTGGTTTCTAATCAGTGCACATACTATAGTGACTGGTCAGGTATAGATTGGCCAATTTTACATTTAAATGGGGGTCATTTCTCCTCCTCGCCCCTGCTGACTTCCTGGCTGAAGCTGAAACTGCACTGGTTACATGGCCACCCTCTGATCTCAGGCCCCCTCCCCCACCAGTCGTACACCTGTACTGTCTTCCTGGCAACCCCGCACTTAGGGACTGATTTCTGTATCCCTACAGTTCCACTACCAGCACTTGACACCTGATGTCTGCACTTACCCTTGCACTTACCACCAGCTGGCCGTGCTTTACTTATTGTTTATTATTCTTATCCCATGCACTGTACTTTCCCCCCCTGCCCTCCTTCCCATGCACTTGCGTGGTCTGAATGACAACTGGCCTAGTAGGATCGTTGTCTGTCTTCTCTCTGTTCCCCCTCCCTTGCCTCGTTGCGCCTTGAAACACTTGTATAGAAGCGTTAAAAATGCCATATCATATATCATATATCACATATCATATATCATATATCATATATCATGTTGACTGAGCTGCCATTGCACGATATTGTGGGTTTCACTACCCTATCCTAAAGGGGAGACACTCACAACAATTACATTGTTTACAGACATTTCATTCCAGAGAGTTTTCTAAAATAACTAGTTGAGCATTAATCTGGTGATTTCATGCACGCGCTAGCCAGGGATAATGGTGGCTATGTGTTTCCGGAGCACTTCACCTTTACCGATTGCTCACTTTATCATGTATTTTGTTGATTTGTTTCTAATTAAACATTGTGTTTAATGAGGAAAGAGGGAAATAATTGTCCCTGCAGTACCTTTAAAATGAATAATTGTCCATTATATCAAATTCAAGTTTATAATCAGCACCATAATGGTGGCTTCTCTTTGCCTCCATCGAAGATAATTAGATAGTTTGCATTTGAGCTGCTGTATTTAAAGCTTGGTAATTATTATTGATGTAAGAGGTCTCTCATAACTTCCACCGGGGAGGCACGTCTCCTATGCACGCTGGCTACTTATTATCACCAATTAGGGAAACATGACGCCGAAAGTGGATTTTTCTCAACAATATTGAAATCAAGGTTCTGAAAAGTTGTAAATGTAATAAGTATAAACATTACGAGTTATTAAATGTAATGAATAAATAGCCATTTTCAGCAACGCGTTCCTGTTAAAACTGTGTCCAACAGATAAAATGAGGCATTATATCGTTACACTATAATAGCAACATAAAATCATCCATTTGTATTGCTTTTCTTTTAGTACATGGTAGTTTTTTCTTTTTTTTTTTCTCACTGTGCCTTATAATGCACGTGCATTCTTTATAGGTAACTATAATGTGTGATCAGAAGCCTGTGTTCTGCGTGTGACTGTGTGACATTCTCAATGTAACCAATGTGCACAATGATTCATTGGAATGCATTAGTAGCTGAATAGTTTTGCCTGTATTAACATTTCTTAACATTCACCTGCATTATGTTATCAATACAGATTATTATAACTATGCACACAAATTCCCATAATGGGTAAAGGGCATGTGATATTATTCACTGTCTGGTCATGTTCTGGTGTTAAGGGATGTGTGGTTACACTCCCATTATTGTCCCTACTTTTGATAGAAGTGTACCAATGTTTGTATAATAATAATTATTATTATTATTATTATTATTGGTATTGTTATTATTATTATTATTATTATTAGTGTTGTTGCTATTGTTATTGGTGTTATTATTCGTATTATTATTATTATTATTCTAAACATTATGGTGCAAACCTACCTCAGGCGAAATTGAGCAAAGTTCAGGTCATAGAACAACACACTGGCAGTGAAATGTTAACAAGTCATCAAGTAAATACTACTAAGATTTGGCACAGTAGATACTAAGTGTTCGGGTGCACACAAGATAGCCAGAATGTAGGTTACACCAAGGTGTTGTTGGTAGAGGTAGGTCTTCAGTTCAATCCCAAACTGAAGGAAACTTGGAGCTGTCAAGTTTGACACTGGTAGGAGTTCCAGGGGACCAGAGAGTAGAACGAGAAGGATTGTTTCTTATTGTTGTTCTTGCATGCCACTCTAGTTTACCGGCTGGTCATGGTCTTACTGTGAGATGACCATGCGCTGCACAGTGTTTTTTAGTTGGACGTTTGCCATCAGGCAGGCTGACATGCTGGTGGTGGTTGACTTGTAGGTAAGAACACGATTTAGGACCAGAGGGGGATAATTGCTATTTCTTCATCCAACCTTTCTTTAGAATGATTGGCCCTTCCTTACCATGGGGGCCACACCCTGGTGTTGGGTTTCCTCCTGCAAAACATTTCCAATAGAGACACCCGTGGTTGAATGGGGAGTACAATTGTGAGCCACTACTGTGTCTGTGACTGCCGCCCTCTAGTTTCCACCTGGGCAAAGTGCACATTGTATTATGTTCTTGATAAAAATCGTTATCTTATTTCTTTTTTTAAATTATATAGATTACATGTGAAACTTTATTTATGATAAATTTCCATCTTAGAATATAAGAAGCTCATTCAAAAATCAAGAAGTAAAACAAGCATAACTATTCATCGTCCACACATTTTATACAAGTTCCATGATACTATTCAGAAACTGAATTATGCAATATATCAGCTTTTTGTTTTTTCCTGACAGGATCTGAGCCCATCTGGTTTGTCGATCCATCTGTTGCGTCGAGACCTTAAAATGATCTCTGGAGATAATTCTCTTTTCTGCTTTTGCAGGGCATTCCATAAGAATATGTTGTTTCCTGCACTTGGTTGTTAGAGCAAAAGCGGCAGAATTGATCTGCCATGGGGATTGATCTGAGTTTTGCTAGTCTATGTCTAGTCGGAAAGAGATTCAACCAGAGTTTCATAAATGAGTCATGTATGGTCTGATCTGGGAACCGAGTTGGATAAATCGGCAGGTCATTCATGGCCCTTATGTCGATGTCACACTGCAGATTCAACTGATATGCCGATGTTCATGAATTGTTTTAATCTCATCATTCCATTGTAGCTTTATTTTTGCATGGTGTGGGCGGAATATAAACATTTCTAATGATATATCCATGGCTTTTAGTTGCGTTTCCATCAAGCATTTCCATTCATTCAGTGCCTTGTTGTTCATCCCAAGTATATTGGTTTCCAGGATTTGAAATGCAGGAACGTGATCTTTATTCAGAGTTTTACGGAATAGATATACTTGTTTCCAGGGAACAATTGCGGCAATTGATAGTGTAGCAATTTCAAATTTAATTCTGCGCATGGGGTATGTAGGAGGTAAAGCTAGAATGTTTCTCCAAAAAAATTGCTTTGTACTTTTGCCATTCAGTGTGTGGAAAATGTATCAAAGTTTCACTGCCATAAGTTATAAATAGGGATAGATTTTTGCCTATAAAAGGCAATGATCGGTTTGAAGGATACATTTCCATATTTAAGATGGAGAAATCTCCCCTGTCTTGCTAATGATTATGCTTTAATTTTCAGGGCATCTGTAAATTCCTTCTCTGTTCTTGATTGATTTATTAGCAATCTTAAATATTTAATCGCAGTCATGACAGTGAGCATTTATCACCCAAGATTAATGCAGAAATCTTTTCTTTGTTGCTGGAAGTTTAATCAATTGCATTATTTTGTTTTCTCTGTATTGATTTCTATTTCATTTTTCTTCATGTAATTCTCCATCATGTTGAGACTTTCTTGAAGACCACTCATTGTTTTATCCATCAAGACAATATCGTCAGCATACATCATAATCGGAATCGGTACTGAGTTGATCTCCGTCGGACAGTTCCAATTTGCTAGTTTGTCCCAGAGTAGTTGTCTGTTAATAGTATCAAATGCCATGTGGAGATCTATGACTGCAATGAAAATGTGGGTTTTGTAATGATCACCTCCTGTTTGATGAGGTTTAGAATCATCAAATGTATGTTTGTACCAATTTTTGATGTAAAACCAGTTTGTCTCACCGCAAATCAGTTCTCTGCTTTTGCCCAGTTGGTTAAGTTCTTCAGCAGGAAAGTGGCAAACAGTATTCCCAGGGAATCTGATAGGGCGATCGGTCAGTAGTTGGTTGGTTCCCCCCGCGTCCTTGCTTAAATATAGGGATAAGAATTGCTTTCCTCCATGTGTCTGGGATTTTGCTAAGTTTGGAAATTAAGACAAATAACTGCTCCATTATATTTGCCCATTGTACGGTGCCTGTTTTATGATAGCATTAGACACGCCATCTGGTCCTGCCGCACGAGACTAATTGAGCTTGGAGATTATTGAAAGAATGCTTTCTTGAACCCACGTAAGCGACCATTTCTTGGAAGATTGAGTTATTGTCGATGGATTATCTACATCTCTTGGTTTATATAGACTGGTAAAGTGTTGTATCCATTTATCTTCCGGTACATTTAATGTTAAGGGATCTTGGCATTGTTGGTAGCATTTAACAGCGACCAGAGCTCATGTAAGTTTTTATTTTTGAAAGTTGCTAGCATGTTCTCAGCATCTATTTGCTATAGTGTGATTCTTTTCATTTTTATCCAGTTATTATAATTCTGTTTAACCAGCTTGATCTTTCCACTGGTTTGCTTGTTATCATTTTTCACTGGATTCTGAGGTTTTTCCGCATTTCTTTCTTTTTTTCAGCAATTTTTTTGTTGTAGTAGTGTTTATGCTTCTTTGTGTTCTTTACCTTATATATCACTTGCTGTTGAAAAGTAAGAAAAAGCCATTCATAGTTCAGTTTTACAGTTTGTTCCATGAGTAACTGTTCAAAGTGTTTTGATAACACATTCATTTGGGGTTGGTGTAGCCTTAATATCATTTTAAGAGTGTTTATTTCTAAGGTAGGCAGCAGTATTTTTTTTATTTTTTATTTGGCTATGCCACAGCCGTGAGATTGGAGGTTTATGGTGGTCGCTGTTAGGTGCTCTGATGTTATCCGTGCTAGTTATTGTATCCATTATTCCAGGTGAGGCGTAAATATAATATATGATGGCTTTGGAGTTTCCTTGCATCCAGGTAGGCATGAGTTATCTCTACAAATTGAGAGCTGATCCTGTTAGTTTCAGATTTCGGATCACAGTTTCCTTGCTCCATCTACAGGCTTTATCATTAAGTTCACTGTGATCATAGAGACATCCTTTTGTGTCATAAAGGTGGATATTAAGATCGCCACAAAGGATGAAGTTAATGTTCTCATATTTGCCCGCTGCTTCATCAATGGCTGTAAAAAACGGGATGATGAAGTTTTCATCACTGATGAATATCAGGTTCCAGTAGAGATTGAAAATCGCCAGGATTTTGGAATACAATGGTCTCAGTGGGTCTTCAATTTGTAGAATCAAACATTGGGCCCAAGGATTCAGGTTGATCGTGTGCACAACTAAGACGTTCCATTTGACTTTAATCAGTATCAACATGCCAGTCGATGGTCTGCCTTGTTTTGGTTGTATTGCAGGGTTCATATAGGTTATGTACCCCCACACAAAGGGATTTGAATGATCCACGTTTCCTGTAAGCATATTATGTTGAATTTGTCAAAGTCCACAATCGGTTGTTGGAATAGGTGAGTATGACCTCTGGTGTTCCAGGTGCATAGTAGCCAAGGTGTTGTATGACAGTTGCTTCATGGTTATGACTGAGAGTGCTTTGGATGTGGTCCGTTCTCAAGATTGTCTTCTATTTCTCTCCATATGAAGTGTTTGGTTATCTTTGAGCTAGATCTGTTTGTTAAATTCAAGATATGTTGTTTGTGATGCAGGGATGAATAAGCATCTTTGTTTAATGATGATGACCGACTTTGGGTTTCTTTTCTGCTTAAGTTATCATCCGTCTCTTGAGTGTATTGATTTGGATGGCCAGATATTTTTGTGTAAGTCGTTCATCAATTTGAGACTTGTGTGCACTGGAAACCAAGTTGGTGAAAAGTCTGTTTTAGCGATAAAATTAAATTCATCATTTGGTTATTGTGGAGCTCAATCTGTACTCTGTCTAATTCCTGTTCATCAAGGAATTCTACGATCCTGATATCTTCCATTCAGATTTTTTTCAGCGGTGGTATCCCTTGGAATAATCTCAGGACATTTGTTCTGTTGAGTATTAACCACTCTTTCCTTGGTTTGAATCGAAACAATTTGATGAGATATTGAACCCTCGAGTTCTGTGGATCCGTAAATGTTTGCAATTCGCAATCCCACTTGCTATCGCGGTGGACATTCTCACTTTTGGCGGCCTTTAATGTCATGTGTAATGTGGGCTAGCTTGGATTTATCATTCATAGGTGTGTCTCCGATGTTATATCTAAAATCTCATCACACGAAAAGGCTGTTGACACTGATTGCAAGCCTAAGTCTTCATCATATTGGTGTAAAATTATCAGTGACGAGTTATTAATATTGATGTTCTGATTTGTCGTTGGTATTGCTAGTTCGTCAGAATATGTCGTTAAAATTATTAGATCTTCCTGCTGTATTGGTTGTTCGTGAGAAACTACTGCCTTGTCTCTATGGGCGCTTTACTTTTATCCAATCTTTGTGGTGGTTTTCCTTTAGTTAGTTTCTCTGGTTTGTTCTGTGGCATTGATATATTCCTAAGAAAGGCTCTAGAGCCTCTGTTTTTTGTTTGTCTTTCTACCTTTTTCTTTTTTCAATATAGGAGTTGGATTGATCTTGGGTTGTGTGAACATTTGAAATATCTCTGTCTGTTTTATCACCTTGTTATTATCTTGCGGAGTGGGCATTGGTAAATTCGGCAGGCCATGTGTCATAGGTGGAGCCACTATGGAAGTATCTTGATTCATTCCTATGTTGGAAGTCGGCATATCTAGGTAGGTCTGCATTGACAAAGTCTTCATCTCATTTATGCTAGGCTGGCCGTTCGTTTACGTGATCTTTTACTGAGGTCGATCTTTCAGCAGGGCCATCATGGCAGCTGTCAATTTTATCGGCCTTATCTGCCATAATCATATCAAAGAGCCTAGATTGTCTTCTGCTTCCATATCCAGTCGCCTCTGTACATTGGTAACAACATTTTCTAAATTAAGTTGTTCAGTATGTATCATGGCAAGAAGAGTGGCTTGATCTTTAATTGCATCGTTGGTGGTTTATTGAAGTTTTAGACACGGTATCATTGTCTGAGAAATAATAGTAATCAGCATATTTTGATGATCTATCATATTCGTCAGAATTCTCTGCTGTTGACAACTTTCTGGATCTTCACATTGGCAGTTGGTTTCTTTGGTTTCGGCAGATCATTTCTGCATTGTACTTATATCTTTTGAGTCTTCTCAGAAGTTGTCTCAATGGCTTGTCCAGTGATCTAGCTTGTGTGGCCGGTCTTTCTCATCGTTATCAGTAGAGGGGCCATCTGCATTCTCCCCAAGTTGCCAGTATGGGGCATCCATTCCTTTATTTTCAATCTTTTGTCTGCAGGAGTTGAGGTGACTTGCGTGACTATTTTCATTAAGTCATAGATATCTCCAAAGATCTCCCTTCTTTTTTTCATGGCAGCTCATCAGAGTCTCTATTTCCATAACATCCAGAGACAGTCGAGCTGCTCTTGTGTTCGGGGGCGGGGTTGTAATTGTAATTTATGTTATTCAGTTTTGGTTTTTCCACTGTACAGTTCTCGCCAATGTAGTTTGGCCAGCCACGCTTTTTCTTTCATGTTAACTTGTGGCCATGTTGATTTCTCCGATCTCATGAAGGTATCTATATTGTGCAAAATTGCAAGCTCGATTAGACAGCTCTGTGGTATTGTCTCATTCTCTAGATCCTAGAGTGATGACAGAGATGTCCTCTTTATGAACCTGGCGGAATGTCATCTTGAATATCTGTGGGGGACACTGCAAATGCCATAGATGGAATACTTACAGTATTCGATATTTTGTTTGCATGATCATGTTGTTGTACTAGCTGTGCCTCTTGGTCTACTTGATAATGATAATGATAATGATGTGTTATTTATATAGTGCCTTAATCCAAAGCGCTTTACAGAGCACATATTTACATACAATATCAGCCAATCGAAATTGGTACAGGGGTCATTTCTGACAGCAGTGGAAATACCAGTGGGATGAGTTGTTACTTCAATTTCTCTAATGTTTAAGTTATTGCACCTTGGAGAGTTAGAGAGTGATGTCTGCAGTGGGCTCTTGTGTGCCATGCTAATGTGTAACTCATCCCGTGGTAGATTCGCAACCCTCGCAGTGTTTCTTTTACCTGCGGCGGTATCCTGTGTGGTAGCATTCTCTGTTGTTACTGTTAGCTTGTCAGGGTTTCCAGTTTTCGCAATGGATATCGCTGATTGGGTGCTTTCTGGGGGTGTGCTTGCTTCTGTCCCTGTGTTTGGAAGCAGTTCCTCATTTGTACGACAATTGGTTGTTGGTTTTACATGCTTCTCATAGTGCAAATTAGTGAGGGTTTGTTCAATGGTCCATTGCGTTGTAGAACACGGGTGGAAACTTTTGTCCATGGCAGTGACTTTCCTGCGTTGTCTTGCTCTCGGGTCAGATGTATTAGGCATTGTTAGTTGCTGCTGTGTAGTAAAAAGGCAGGTAATGCGTTTCTTGCTGCCTTTCGTTAACGTGTATACAGATAGGTATAAACTCAAGCAAGCACTATCGCCTAAGAGCCACAAAGGGGTAGATGATCTGAATTCACTGAATTCAGCAGATGCAAAGGGACTGGTGTTTCAGCATTCAAGCAATATATCAATGCAATTGCAGGGCTCTTGGAATGCAGCGCGACAGGTCGCTAAACACTGCTGACCGGCAGCTAGACGATATGTAAATATGTAGGAAGGAGATGCCAAAGTGAGTCAAGGTGAGTCGATTCCGGGAGGACTTTTACACGTGTGTTCACAGTTCGCTCGGGCAGAGAAGGGGTTAGGCGTTAGAGGGTCTTCGAGGGGACATATGCTGGAATCACATCAGTGAATGGCGGGCGGGATCAAAGGTGGGAACCCCCACAGTCTCCCACTCATCTGGCCAGAAAGAGCTTCGCAGAGTGGATTTAGAAGCAAGTATTCACATGGTCTGCTTACCGGAGCTGGAGCGGAGGATCCAGTTGGAGCGCTCTTTGCTCTCCTAGTGCGAAGAGCATCTTCAATGATGAATCTTTATTGTGGGTTTGCCCTTACAGTAAAGATGATGTTCTCCAGACGTGGCCGAAGGCGCGTGGCAACGGAGCCCGCAGAGCCCAAAGACCAAAAGTCTCTGCTGCCAGACTCTGTGGTACGCTCCGCGGTCTTCCAAGGCTTTTGAAGGGAGGAGCCAATAAACAGCAAAAGGGGACTACAGTCCTTGAGTCCTCTGCAGAAACGAATCAAGCAAGCAGTGATAGTCACACAGTGATCATAAGACTCTGATGCCAGACTTCGCCTTGTTCTTTATAATATGGTTCATGCTTTAAACCATGGCTTTAGTTTCGGAATGATATAAAATAATTGTGCAATGTTCCATACCAATGTTTCAGAGGAATAAGTCAAATCCCTGAGACACTAATTGGACCCCTTTATCTGTGAGTAGAATACCCTTCCCTTTGGAATATATCATCTAGAAATTTGATGACATGGTTTGTACAGGTACTTAGAAGAAACCAAACCTCTACACAACTATATGCAAGCCTAACAGAAACATAAAACACATGTGTGGAAGCACTTTTGATAGTCCAATAATGTAAACACGTATACTTTTCCATGGGATGTTGGGTGTGGTCATTAAGGTCATGCATACAGTGCGAGACGGACATGTTTTCTTTTATTACTTTCACACACCAGGCATTCTCTGACCAGCCTCTCTACTTCCATATAACACACAGGCAACTAGAAATCCCGTCTTTGTCTCTGCTAGGGATTTATCATGCCCTGGTGTCCTTCTGGGGCTGGTTCCACAATTCCAATGTGTATGCCTTCAGGTGGAATGATCCAGCCCCCTCTCATCACAAATCCATGTGTACAAGGTAGCAATTGCCTTCACATACCAACTGCACCTGTCCTCTTCTAGTGACTCTCTGACCTTGATGTATTTCTTATCCTCACTCATAGCAACATCCCAATGCTCCTTTGACAAAACTCCTTGTTCAATCTTGAGAACTTGGTCTTCTGCCTCATCTTCCCCGTTTCCTTCTTTAGCATCAGTGTTCTTAGAGAGCTTCACGCAGATATATTCGTGCAAGTCTGCCACCCACTTCCGTAAGTGGCATGACACCCTATCTAGGCGTTTGCGTGTTAAAATCTCTGTAAGAGGTTTATGGTCAAACCTAATCTCGAACTTTGATCACCAAAGGAAAGGTCTGCTTTCAATAAAACCAGCTTGGCAGCCAACTTCTCTTTGTCTACTGTAGAATGGTTCTGCTCTGCAGCTATAAGTAGAGCTTTGCAAAATTATTAGATTTATCTCAGCGGGTCTCAAAACCATCATCTCTCAGATTTTGATATGCTGTGCTTATTTCTTGCCTTTGCGTCACGCTGGTGGAATGTTTGCTGTCATGAGACGACTTCCCCCATTCCCTAATACACACCAAAACAAAATTGAAACTTGTTTTCAGCCAATTTGCCTTAACACGTAACCCATTTTAATTTTGGGCGTGTTGATATGCACATTTTGCATAAATTGCAAGATTCTCTTCCATGCACTTGAGAGAAACTCTCCATTTCGGTGTCCATCTATGTGGGGCTAACATTTTGTGATCGCACAAATGCGCCTTTCGATGCACATCGTGAACAAATGACTTGAACTCCGAACATCTGTACTGCATGCATGTGCACTACTTCACAGTTTCCCAATTTCTGTAAACTGCACATCCGTATTATGTTAAGGGAGGGCGTGAATGGTGATGCCGAACACAGCAGCTGAAGCAGCACAAAACATTCCAGTGGAGACACACCAGCAGATGTAAGCCTTAGCTTCCATTTGTCTAATGTGGGCTTCATCAACAGCATGCATGCCAGCCCAGCAATGCTACCTGCATTCCACCCAACACCACCATTGAATCAAAGTATGAGGAGACCACCATCATTTGACATCAAGATGAAACAGAAAGGAATTGGAAGAGGAGGGGGAGGCATACCAGGATACCACTCTTTGAACCTCCTACCTTTCAGCCCTCAAACTCCCATTGCCAGTCAAGGGGCCGAAGTACTCACAGCAGCCACAACAACCAATACAGAAGTGGAACAGGGATGCCACCATCACAGCCATTGGTGGTACCACCACCTTATCAGGCGACTACTCCACCACCACTGAACCATTAGATGCCACAACCACAGCAACAGATGACACCACCACAACTGGGCCACTAGCCACCACCTGCGCCCCAGCAACTGACCCACCCACAGGCGCAGAGTCTGAGGAAGCTATGATCAAGGTCCAGCAGGATGATGAGGAAGAGGAGGCACCCTTCACAGAGCTTGACCTTCTACAGTCAAATGACTTGCAATCACAGTCTGTGTCACCAACAGCAATGAGGAAGAGGAGTGCACAGTGCAATCACCAGCCCGGAATCTGAGAAGCGCAGAAACCACCACTACAAGCACAGCAGCCACTGACCCAACCACAGGACCAGCAGTTGCCAACCATATCACATGACCAGCATTCACCAGCACATCAACTCCCACCACCACTGCTGGACCATCAGCAGCAGCCACTGACTGCACCACAGAACCAGCACCCACTAGACCATCAGCTCCCACCACCACCACTGCCTGACCATCAGCTGCCACTGCAAACACCACCACCAGACCAATATTCCCCAGTCAAGCAAACCCCAGCACCAAAACTAGAGGCAAGTCTTGGACCTAGAACCACTTTGGCCTTACAGTCGACATATTCACGGCTGTTGCAAATGTCACCTGCCTCCACTGCACAGTCTGCAACAATGATAAGGAAGAGTAATGCCCAGTGCCACCACCAACACAGAAGCCGAGAAGAGTAGCAACCATCAACACTAGTCCACTAGCCGCTGAATGCAAAAAAGGACCAGCAGCCACGACCGCATCACAGGATCAGCATCTGTCAAAACATCAGCTCCCATCACCACTTATGGACCATTGCAGCAGCCACTGACCACACCACAGTACCAGCATCCACTGGACCATCTGCTTCCACCACCACAACTGCCAGTCCATCAGCTCCCAACACCAGTACAGGACAGCCACCAACACCAGACCAATGTGTGCCAGTCCAGCAGTCCCCGGCACCACCACTGGAGGCATGTGCTAGACATCCCAGAGTCCACAATATCAAGGCTGTTGCAACAGCCATGTGCTGCCAGTGCAGTCATAAAGTTAGAAGGGGAGTCATTTCCACCAACATTTTTTGCTTGGTTTATCGGACATGTCCCTAAACATGGAAATGCCCCAAAAGATAACCAGAGGTTCGAAGGGCTGTGGCACAGCAGCACCAGTGACGATGACCGCAGGCAGTGCATCCACCACCACCGCTAGAATGACCACCCTGATGACCTCCACCACAACGACTGACACAGCATCAACACAGACAGATAAAGCTTCTCAAAGGGCCTCAGCAAGTAGCCTACAATCTCTGGTGATCATGAGAAGCACACCACTGAAGCACGCTTGTCATGTCCCTGTTGTTCATGCTGTTTTGGGTTGTGCTATCCAAGTAGTGCCGAAACAGGGCAACATACCATGCCTTGACTGCTTGGTTCAATCAAGCGGGTTCTGTGGATTGCTTCTAGGGTGTGGCAAGATGCTGTTTCAAATGTGTTGGCTTTTGCGCATGAACACACCAAGAAGCACCACCCTGAAGAGTACCGGTCTATTTGGAAAAAGGAGCTACACATCAGGAAGATGAGTGCTCCACCCCTGACCAAGGCTCACCGAAACAAAGGAGAAGGACATGACGAGTAGGAGCCAGATTAATCCTATGCATTGGCACATGTATACACACACACACAGTAACCACTTTGTATTTTTGTTTTCTCCCCCAGGAAGACAGTGTACCCATTAGGTAGTGGTTGTGTTAGTGAAGCAAGGGGTGGAGATTCGGCTGCACCAGAATATAAGGAAGGCCTGGCAGACCAGCACTCCAGGAAAGGATAAGTACCTAGACTATATAACTATCACTTGCTTTGTCTTTTGCACACACACACACACACACACATACATATTCCTAGGTAACCATATCTTTGGCTTTTTGTTTTGTACTCCAGAAGGACAGCGTGCCGGTAATGGAGTGTTGGTGTTGGTTTGGGCGAGGCATGGAGATGTGGCCCCACCACAATATATGGAATGCTTGACAGCTTGGCAGCACTCCAGGAAAGGATAAGTACCTAGTCTTCTTGACTGTTTTCTTTTTTTTGTAACTATGGGCCTCATTACACGGATGGCGGAGAACCATGGCGCTATTAGCGCCATGGTTCATGCCGTCAAAATACCGGCACCGCCTTGGCGGAAAGGGGAATTACCGCCCCATTCCAAGGTTGGCGGGCGGTAATTGCCCCTTCCACCATTGCCCTTCCCCATTCCCATGTTTGCCCCATAGGGCTCAATGGGAATGGGGAAGGCGCTAATTACGGTACCGCAAATTGTGGTACCGTAATTAGCTCCCTGGGTCCCTTTGCGGGTTGGTTTTTAACGCCTGCAAAAAGCAGGCATTAAATCCTCCAACCCGCAAAGGGACCTCGTAGTAAGGCGGTAAGGATTTACCGGTACCAGTATTTTACCGGTACCGGTAAATCTTTACCGCCATCCGTGTAATGAGGCCCATATGTCTTTATGTTTTACACACATAATACATATTCCCAAGAAACCACCACTTTGTCTTTTTGTGTTCTGCTCAAGGAGGAAAGAATGCCCATGAGAGATCAGTGGCATTAGCGTGGCAAGGGGTGGCGATGGGGCCTACCAGATGATAAGGAAGGCATGGCAGCCCAGTTCTCCATGAAAGGATAAGGACCTACTCTTCTTGACTGCTTTGCTGTACTTTTACTATCTCTCTCTTTGTCTTTTACACACACACATAACCACACACACATATTCCTAAGTAACCACCACTTTGGCTTTTTGTTTTCTCCCCAAGTAGGACAGAGTGCCTGTCGGGGAGCGTTGGTATTGGCAGAGTAACGGGTGTCATAGACCCCGCCCGAAGACAAGGAAGGCCTGGCAGACTAGCACTTCAGGAAAGGATAAGTACCTAGACTTCCTGCTTGTTTTTCATTTTTTTTTATCTGTCTCTCTCTTTCTCTTTTACACACACAAAGATAAATATTCCCAAGTAACTACCACTTTGGTCCCCCAGGATCAAGAGCCAATTGTGAGGGCAATCCAGGACTACAAATTCCAAAATGCAAAGAAAGAAATTGGAATGTGCTAGCTACAGTGCACGTGCAAAGGATTACAAGGCAAGGAATAAAATAAAAAAAGTGTTAATCATGTTTTTATTTTTACCCTTCAAAGATTTTTTGGGTGGCACTTTTTCAATTCCCACAACAAACACATTCTACATCAAGCATTGACATTTCACACACTTACAGAGAGGACACCATCAAGGTGCAGAAAGCTCAGTTTGGAAAAAAATATTGGCTGCAAGCTAGTTATGAATGAAATAAATGTGTTGTTTGGGTTTGTTGAATTATTCTGTGTGCGTGTGTGTATATTTGTGAGAGAGTGAGTGTGCATTTGTGCAATGTGTGCAGGTGGCATGAAATAAACACAATCCACTGGCTGCTGGCTCAAGGGGAGCGTGTGTTTTTGGCACATGATGAAGGAAGTGGATGGGAATGGACATGGATAGAAATGGACAGGGGCAGTCAATAGGTGGGTAAATGGCAAGCATGGTATCTATCCACATATTCCCAACTAACCACCACTTTGTGGACTACAACCACACAAAACACAAAATAATGTATTAGAATGTAAAAAACACAGGTAAGTAACTAGAACTACACACTTCTACATATACACATTAACTTTGACCACTTCACTTTCAATTGAATTTCATATTGAAGTGAAGAAGGGAATTGCACACAAAATACATAGCCATAGTAATCACCACTGCAACCCATCTTCGCCATGAATGCTTTCATATCCATCCTTAAGGGGGGTTGTGGAAATAAAGGGGATTTGGGCATGTGTATCTTGTTCATTTTTAGAAATGTTAGATTCTTAACACTGGTTGTAGCCAAGCATGTCGTCTTGGCTGCCACTATTCCCCCAGCAGCACTGAAGCAACATTCCAGATTAACTATTGCTGGGGCAATAGTAAGGACTTTAAGTGCATCTCATGCCAATTCGGGCCACACATCCTTCTTTCCTCCACAGTCCTGTAGGAGTTAGCCTGGGGGCTTATGTTTTTTTGCACATATGCCGCTACATTGTCTGATGCCCAGGCATGAGGGCTGTCCTCAACATTAGACATTTCCCCAAAAAGCCTCATGCTCGATAGGTGGTAATAGCATAAATGATAGTTGCATACACCCCCATAGTGAGACCTTCTATTATTGCCCTTGACTGCCATTACCATGGTAGGTCACTGGATATGTTGTGGAAGACTTCCTTTAGTTTGTCATGAAGTGTTTTTTTCTACACCTGGCAATTTTGAAGCCAGATCAGGGAAATTTGCAGACACATGCTCCTGCATGGCAAATCCAAAAAAGCAGCAGTTATGTGTATGTCCTCATTTCGAATTGCAGAGATCCATGGGTCTACCTGCAAGCACATTGACATTTTCCTGCAGAACATCCCCACTTGCACACCCTCTGCATCATCGTGCACTCTGAAACCAAACCTCATGTTCTCCAGACGCCTTTTAAGAGGAACAATAAGTGGCAAGATTTCATTCAGGCCTGCTTCCTCACAGCTCACCCTGCAGTGCCACCCAGTGCTTCAGCTTGCCGGTGTGCCATGAAATAGTCACTTATTGCATGCCTTCGAGGGGGAGTTCCAACATACAGATTGCAGAATTCCAGCCAGTGACAACCTTCAACTTGATCTGGTGGTGTAGCCCATAGTGTGTTTCCAGGAAGAAGGCTAATGCATTGCATTTGGCATAGGAACAGAACTGGGCACATATATAGCAAGCACATTGCAGCATTTCAGCAAGGGTGGGATATTTTAGGACCCATATGAAAACAAGGTTAACCACACATGCAACACATGGAACGTGGGTTATTTCAGCCCGGATCAGGGACTCCTACCATTGTCTGCAGTAACACAGCCAACTATGAGAGAGTTGAATCCAAGCCCTTCTGCAATAACCCAAACAAGATTTGCGCAAATGTCTGATGATTTCTGTGGCATCTGATATAAACTCTACAAACAGAGCATTGCATGTTGGTGCTGGTTGAATGGCAATATGCGGTATGATTGTTGACCCCACTGTGCTCTTTGATTGTGGTTTACCAAAGGAGACACAGTGTGCTATTACAGTCGTGTAGCCAGTGCTCTGAGCACTAATCCACATGTGCATGGTGAGGTGAACCTTCTCCATCCCTAACCTTTGTAATACCCTGTACAGTTCTTCCACCACCTTTTTTTCTGCAGTGTCGGAACAGTGACATTGCAGAAATAATGCTGATGTGCTATTTTCCATCTAGGTATGGTGCATGCCATTAGTTCTTTAAAGCCCTGGTTCTCTGCAAAGTAGAAGGGCAGCAGATGGACAGCAAGCATCTTTGACGTGTGAGCCTTAGGTTTCTGTGCATTTGGATATTTGCCATCGTAAAGCGTTTTTTTCGCCAAAGACTCTGTAAATATTGGCTGGCAGTGGTGTTTTTGTCGCGGCATCTCATATCGGTGGATCCTCCTATATGGCCCGCATGGCTCCATACTCATGTGTGTTTACCCACCTTGTCCCTGCTCACCTCATTTTTGCATAAGGAATACAAACTGCAATGTTGCTCTTTGCTTTGCCAGTAGTGAAGTAAGGCTACAGTGCAGACTTTCTGTGGAATGGAGTACTGCTGCATTCAGTTTGTGGGTCTGTGGTTAGTAACAGTGTTGTGGTAGTTTTGGCTTTCTGCAGCGGAGTGCTGTTGGCAGACAATATGCAAAGGACTTCCTCACTTTCTTTAATCACCGAAATGTCTTCAACCATGGAGTCGTCAAATTCCTCATGAGTCAGAAAGTGCATTGGTTGATCCATTTTTGAAAAAACAATTTTTTGTAGGCTCTCAATGCTAGCACTGCCCAGGATTCCACAATCAGTTGCTGCTTTGTGTGTTTCTTTGTGAACAACATCACTGTTCGCCGCTGCCACTGACAGTGAGTGTGTTGACCCACAGGAATGCAGAGGAACATGATCATCCATGTCCATTATATCAGCCAAAGCAAGTGTGGCGGACATACAGCACATGGAGTTGGCCATGTTATTTGATTTGCTTAGGTCTTGTGAAAACATAACCTTCATAGCCTATTGTCAGCTGAGCCCCTCTGCACACATCTCTAGTCAAAGTGGAGGCAATGTAGGCATGTAGAAGCATGATGATGAGACAGCACTATTCAAGTACAAGCCCCAACAATACATGAGCGACACACAAGTTGCCTGCATCCCCCTATCGCTGATAGACAAGATTTCCCTGCCATGCCAATGCAACAAAGTGGAACAGCAGGACAAGCACACCATGGTCATTGTGCACACCATTGTTCCCTTGAGCACCTTGGTTGTTGTTTATCCAAGCCAGCCACATCGGCTCTCCTTCTGCTCGGCCTCCTTCAACTCTCTGTGGGCGAGCCTTTTCTACAAACAGAGATTTGTGGGTATAATGTATCCTCTGCAGGTGCCTCCTTCGGGAAGAGCATCCCAGCCTTTCTACATCTTGAGCCGGACCTCCTCAAGTTCCGGACACTCCTCAAGACCTTCGTCTTCTCTTCCTCTTTCTCTCTCCCTCTCCCCTGCTAACCTCCTTTCTCCTCTCTCCTGCATCCCTCCTACTTTATCCCCTCCAACTCTGCTCAGTCTCGCTGACTGGTTGCCTGGTGAATATCACAGGCTCCCCCCCCCTCCCCAGTCCTGCACATGCCTCCAGACCTCTGCACTCTGAATTTGCGCTTCTGCACTCAGAATATGTTCCATGTGCGGGTCAACCTCTCTGCACTTAACCCAGGCACCTGACAGTCTGGGCGCACTTGTTCCCCCTCTCTCTCCCTCGCACTTCCTGTCTGCTCACTTGCACAACCTTGAATGTACTCGGCCTAGCAATATCGTTTGTCCTGTCCTCCCTTTGTCTCCCCTCCCTAGCTAGGTGCATTATTGATGATGACCTATCACGACCTATCATCAATCAATCTGAATGTCGCCAAGCCTAGTACGTTAGTTTATTGTTCTGTATGTCCTTTCCTCCCCAACCCCCCACCTTTTTACCACACTCCTTGCCTTGCACTTGTACTATCTGACAAGTTGTTAGGCCTAGTATGTCAATTTACTGATTGTATGCTCTTTCCTTCTCCCCCACCCCCTGTTCTCTCCTTACCTCCTGTCATGCACTTGCACTCGTAGAAATGCATCAGGGCTAGTATGCTTGTTAACTTTGTTAGATCATTCGTAAACTTCTTGGCATACGAATTACTACTGTATCCCCTTGTTCCCTTCCTGCCTTGAAGTGCTTTGCAGCACTTCATTTGTGTATATGCGAGTTACAAATAAACAATTACAATTACAAATGACAGTGGTACTGATGAACACTCCAGAAAAAAGTGTACATATTTAAACTAACCTTGGCGATGCTGTTACCTTTGTGCCTTAATCCCTCCACAATGCATCAAGAATAAATAAGTTGCACCCACTTCCCCAACACATGAGAAAATTACAAGTTTACCCAACCATGACCAATGCAATGTGGTGGAACAGCAGTACAAAAGCGGGGTGGTCATTGTGGGTGCCCTTTTCGCTTTGATCACCTTGTTACCGTGCTCCCCTTGGTCGTCATATGCCCAAGCCAGCGATGCACAAGTCAGTGACTGAGGAACACTACAGAAAAAGCACACATATTTGAACTAGCCTGGGTGAGGCCGTTACCTTTGTGCCTGAAGCCCCCCACAATGCATTAGCAATACACAATTTTCCCCACCCCTCCAATGCATTGAACAAAACACAAGTTTACCCCTGCCATGACCAAAGCAATGCGGTGGAACAGCAATACAAGTGCAGCAGGTTCGTCGTGGGTGACATGATTGTTTTGATTGCCTTGGTCACCTTGGTCGGCTTGGTCATTGTATACCCAAGCATGAGAAGTAGATGTCAGTGGCAGAGGAAGCCAACAACTACTAATGAACTCACACATAATTAAACCAGCATGGGGAAGACTTTTACCTTTGTGCCTGAGGCCACCCACAATGCCTGAACAACACACAAGTTGACCATACTTCAACCCTACACATGCACCTAATGAAAGTGGGGATAAGGGGGTATGTGGAAGCATGATGAGACAACTCAAATCAAGTATAAGCCCCCACAATGCATGAGCAATATACAAGTTGACCCTGCCACCACCAAATACATGTCTCTAATTAAAGTGGGGGTAATGTGGGCATGTGGAAGATTGATGAGACAGCACAAATCATGTACAAGCCCCCATGATTGCAATACACAGTGGAGCCACTGCCACGCCACACATGTACCTAATGAAAGTGGGGACAAGGGGGTAAGTGGGGCATGTGGAAGCATGATTTGACAACCAAACTCGAGTTCAAGCCCCCCCCACAATGCATGAGCATGAGTGATACACAAGTTGACACCGCCCCCAAGTTTACCCCTCCATGATTACTTACCATTGCAGCAAGGCGGAACAGCAGAACAAGTGCAGGATGGTTGCCCTGGTCACCCCTGTCGCCTTGATCAGCTTGGTTGTCATCTACCCAAGACAGCCAAGGAGATGTCATCCACAGAGGAAGCCAACTGCCACTGATAAACACACCAGAAAAAATGCCAATATTTATACTAGCCTGGGAAGGGCTGTTACCTAAGCTAGCCATGTTTGGCCATTCCCCAATAGCTGCTAGTTGCTGCTAGAGCTCAAAGAGACCGGCAAATTGAGAGTAGCCAAACAAAATATATTGTTTTGCTGCACAAAACAAATGCAAAATTAAATGTTGCACTGTTTCCCCACACACTACCAGCAGAACATACTGCTGTTTCACAGCAAACAAACACGTTGTCAAAAAAAACATGCTGGGGTGGTGGTGACTGGTTTGCTTGGGCGAAGTTGGTCATTGGTGTGCAAAATTCCTGTTACACCATGCGAAACCGCAACAAGCTAAATTCTGCCTTGTGCTCAAAATTCCTTTAGTGGTGCTAGGCAGAATCATATGCAGTACCCTTTGAAACACCACAAACAATTAAGACTACAAGTGACAGTGCAAATTCACCTTTGGTACAAGCCTGTCCTACACAATAAAGTGGTAGTGATGGCTGAGCAGCCAGGCTTATCTCAAGAGTAAAGTGAGCAGTATCAATAGTTACACAAAGGACATAAATTACAATGGTTCAAACAAACACTGACTCATGGTTTATGAGTAAAAGAATATACATTTATTTACACATCACCCAATAGATTCTGGACAAGGTGAGCTCAAAATGAAGTGTGAGCAAAATGGCACTCCAGAAATTTAAAAGGGAGGGAAAGACAAGGTTAGACAAAAGTTGAGCAGCACCAACAAATAGGTAAGCATGCGAATCTACAAAAAAGGCAACTATGTTGAGGAAATCAAATCAAGAGGCCTGGGCCAAAGTCAATGGACCAAAGTCTTTGCAGAGGATCACAAAGTTCAGAGTAGTTTGTGATTAAGTCTTTGCCAAGAGTTCGGAACGAAGTTGGTTGGACGAAAAGTTACTTTAAAGAATAGAGAAGGACAAGCCCTCGGATTGGCGCAAGATTTCAAACACCTTCACCACGGTTGGACGGAACGAACAACCAGGTTTGAACAGTATCTTAAATGGAAAAGAAGGCTGTAGCTGAGGCAGAAGTTCCTGGCAGGTCTTGCAGGCTCACGGTTCCTGAAGCGACTTTTGGACTGACACGAAGTAGGAAAACAGGAGGGTCCTGCACTGCCCAGGGAAGAAACCAGCAGCAGAGCAAAGCAACAAATAAAAGGTGGGCTACTTAAAACCCAAGCAGGGTCCGGTCCTCCTGACTATCCGGTTCACTGTAACTGTGCACAGCATGTTCAACCAGAGGAGGGAGGCTGGCTTGCAGTTTGGCGAAGTGGTTGGTCCAAACAGCTCAAGGGGAGAAGATTCCTTGCAGATCTTCCCTGTCACCGAAGTTTGGAGATTCGGACCTGCCGCAGGACTTCACCGGGAGGTTCGTCATGGTAGAGGTCCTATTCTGTCAGCTTCTCTTCGGTTCTCTCAATCCAGTGGAGACTCCGCCTTCTCAGTCCCAAAGACCTGCTTTTAATGCAGTTTTCCCCTATTCACCCAGCCTGGCTGTCAATCACACAGCAGGGTGGCTGTCCCAGCGGGACAGTCACCACAGCCAATCATACAGAGTGCGACATGGGTCTCCAAGGAGACCCTGTGCAGGGAGTCTCAAACCCCTCTCTCACATCCTGTCCCCACATTCAGGCACCTAAGGAGGGTTTCTGTGCAGAAGGCCGCCAAAGGTCTGCGAACAAAGGAACCAAACCTGGCTTGGTGCACAGAGTAAAACATGAGAAAGACTTTTACAAAAAGAAATGGCGAATAAACCCAGCCGGAACCAAATAAAAGTAAATGGGGTCCAGCAGATTTAAATTTGAGGCTACTAAATTAGCCTAAACCAGTACCAAGGCTATTTAAATAGACCACGGTAGGAGAAATAGGGTAGATACCTCTGCCACCAGTCACATTTTAAAGAAAGGGGAACAAAATAATGTTCTGTGAGAAACAGACAAAAAGGGATAACTATTAACCCTTTCCAGAACTCTATGTAAGATAGTTTGTACTCGGTCTGTGAATTTAAAAAGACTAATAAAGTCAATGGCAACTTTCCATGTTCTGGGAGACAGTAGTCAGTCCCAGAAAATGGAGTTTAAAGTGGGAAGTCTGAAAAAGACAACCCTGTGTCAGTGAACTAAAGGTTCTGTGTAACACACAGTAAAAAGATGATGTTTATGGAGTAGGTTAGGCTCCACAGTCTATGAACACAAAAATGTTAAACACACATAGCCAAACACATGTAAGAGTGGGAAAAAGGCTCAAACTCTTACCAGGTGAAAAAAATGAATCCTAGAAATCCAGCAAAGCTTCTGAGGGACTCAGTAGGTAAGGGAAATTAGCCATTCTGGAGAATTCTCCCTAACAAGTGGCGTAAATGTGATTGTGATTTTACATTTCTTGCGGAAGCTGAAACCAGTGCTAAACTACCCGTTTTACTTGGTGGGAAGAAGTTTCCCTCACTCCCAGTAATACGTACTCTTGATGCAAATGCAACTGTATATTCTTTGCCTTTCTCTATATGCATTAGGTCAGCTCCCAAACCCTTGTTACTAGCATCCAATTTCACAATACATTTCCTATTGGGCATACACTTGTTTGGAGAAGGAGCACTTTGCAGTACCTCCTTTACTGCTTGTTATTCTGATGCACAGACATCATTCCATTCAAAGGCAATACCCTACATTTCCATCTTCCTCATGTTGTACATTGATTCCATGAAGCATAGTACGAATTTGGGGCAATTTTCTGAAATCCAAGAAATTACATGAATTGTTCCTTGTTATTCAGGGCAGATTGATTGTGTATAGTGCATACCAAATTATTCCAATATTCTACAGCCCATTGGTATATATGTGCCACACATATTAGATTTTTGTTTTTATAAAATCTACTCTTCTCTTTGCGTATAGTCATTCCTGATTCCCCTAGTGTCTTTAGTGCTAGTTGTAATCTCACCCAATGTTCTTGTCAATCCTTTCCATACATAAGTTCATCATCAAAATATATGATTCCTTCTTCATTCTGAAATAACTGATGACTTGTTCTTTGAAAAGCAGCTGCTGCCGACATTGAAATAATCCCTCTGGTGTTATGAAAGCCATACGGCTCTGAGAGTCTGGGTGTAATCGTATATGATGGTAGGCCAAATTGGGATAAAGGGACTAGAGCAAACTAGACTTATCTAACATGCTCAACTGTTCCATAGTGTTTGATAAAGAGTGTCTATGCGGAATTATGGACTCGTTCAAAGCTCTGAGATCTATTCAAGGTCTCAATTGTCTATTGCTTCTGTGCACAATAGCAAGAGTTGACAGTCATTCTGGTGGCTACAATCTTTCAATCCCTCCTTGCTCTTCTATCGCCATTTGCTAAGACTTAGATTGTTTGGATGAAATTACTGACTCCAAAGCATTTCTATCCAGGTAAAGGTCCCACCTTTTTATGGTGGAAAATCTTTACAAGGGTTTACTTCCTTTGAGTGAAACATAGATCTTACCTTCGGCTGTGAGATCCTTCGATTTGAATTCAGCTTTGAACAATCCGAGCAATGTAATGCTTTCTACCACCAAATGCTTCTGGACTTATGTCAATGATATTGTGGTATGCCCAAGCAAGAAATTTGTTGTTGTATATTTTCTCATGTAAGAATGTATACTTCGCTCCTGAGTCAATCATCATGTCTAATGCTTTGCCTGCCACGACTAACTGTGCCACTGCTTTCTCTGTATCAGAATACTCATCCTCAGTTAAAAGTACCAAACCATCTAGTTCTTCATATATCTTCAGTACAGCATGTGGTGGATATGTTGCGACATTTCACAAAATGTACTCTTCTATTACATTTCTTGCACACTACTTTATTGGCTGGGCACATGTCACTTGTGGAAAAGTGATACATGCTATCACAGCTATAGCATGCATTTCTCTCTTCCCTTTCAGGTTAACCTAGCGATTATTGCTGACTCCCCTCCTGAAAGACCATCCTCTTATCTCTGGAGCTCTTGGGATGCCTTGTTGAACAACATTAACTGGTTGGTTTTGGTTTCCAGATACTGCTTAATTTTCTAATTCTTACCTACATTCACCTGTATTTTCCACATCTTTGGCTATGCATAGCCATAGTAGTTTAACTAGAGTGGGGTATGCACTTCGCACATAGTGTATCCCTCACTTTTCTTTCCCTACACTGAAGCATACATTGGTCTCTGGGGTGTTCTTCCAGGTTCTAAGCAAACTAACATTTTGCTGCCAGGCCACTTAGGGCCATTATGAATTGTTCAATGGATCCCCATTCAGCTTGGACTCTCATCAGAAACATTACACCATTCCAGTATTACACTGATCTTTCACAATATTTGTCTAGCATCTTAATGCACGTATTGTATTATTTAGGTCCTGCAACTTCATTGTGGCTCAGTGGGGGAGGATTTTCAAACTGGTCTTGCCCACTGTTTCCTAATCAATGAATTAGGAGTGATTCTCTGGAGGTTTGAGACATTGGCAGCCTGGACATGATGTTCATATCTTTTTTTTCCATGTGTTCCCCTGGAATACGTTGTTTTCCTGGTACTTGTGAAAGAAAACAGTGTTGTGAACGCCATGCACACATCATATGTCACAGTTGCTGTTCATATGCTTTTCTCCTATAAATGTCTTTGTTTGTGTTGTGGTTTCCACTAGTTTTGTGTACTCTTATATATTGGGGCTGTTTGCCTTGTGCTGCACTTCATACTTGTTATAGTGTCTGCTTCAATTCTTTGTCTGAGCAACACATTCTGTTTTTCAAGATCTTGGTGGTGGCTTTAGTGTTTCTAGAATATGGCCTCTCGCATGACAGTGAGGTGTGCACATGCCAGAAGCATGTCAAATTACACAGTGCAGCTGGATGCAATGGTTCCATTTTGTGTGCTCAGCTCGCCTTCATATTTCATTTGGTTGGTGCACCTTATCTTTTCTGGCAATTCTGATGGGCAAAACTGATGTCTGGTCCAATGGTGCAGCTGAACAATTCCCAAGCCAACGCAGGCAGCTCTGTGGCACTTTGGCAGGCTCTTTCTCAATGGAGGCAGCCCCATTGAAGCAGCTGCTGCCGCTCTTTGCTAATGACACATGGATGCGAGACTGTAAGTGATTTAGAATCATGTATTGCTCTTTGTAGTAACAAGCTTCAGTCACTCCTAATACCTCACCGCCTGTCCTCTCAAACGTCCTCCTCAATTGCCTTCTAGACCCGCCGTGAATTCCATACTCAATACATGAGAATGCCAAAATGAGCAAAGCAGAGTGATATCTTGTGGGCCTTTGACCTTCAGGTACAAGAGAGTAGCACATCTGTACTGCTACTTCACAATGTTGGGGTCATCTAAGAGTCAGGCCATTATTTCCATATGGAGTTGGCCAAGCAGAAAATGGAAATCTGAGAGACCGCACAGGGGATGAAGGAACATTTGAAAATGAGGGAGCCCATCTGGACACCCTGATGTCTGCCAGATTGGAAGTATATGAACCCATTTAGATTGGTACCAGAGAAGCCCTTCTTGTTAGAAAGAGGGTGTGGACTGTGTGCTTTTCTACTATGCCAAATGCAACTGAGAGGTCCAGGAAGACCATAAGGCACAAGTCCCCTTTATTGACAATATGAATGGTTTTGTGAAGCAACTGGGTGGTTGCTGTTTAGTACTGCATTTGGGGCAGAACCTGTATTGGTAATCTGGATCAAACCAAGTTGCTCAATTCTTTAAATATTAATCAGCATTGTTCGTCACATCATTATACATTGGGATCCATCCTGACAAAAAATATTGCATTTCAAGAAATCAGCTGATGTGTTTGCTATATTTGGGACCTCCATACCAGAATCTCATTTGGGTTTTGGTGTATGCCAGAACTTTGCAAAAGGCATTGGGGGTCATTCCGAGTTTGGAGGTAGGCATGGTGCTATTAGCTGTTAGCACCATGGCTGCCTCCAAACTCGGGTCCGGGTCCGGGTAGGCGGAATGGGGACTTACCGGGACATTCCGAGCTATGCGGACCCGGTAAGTCCCCATGCCAAATACCATTCCCCATTCCCATTCGAGCCTCCATAGGGCTCAATGGGAATGGGGAAGGCGCTAATAATCGGCCCGCAAATTGCGGGCCCGTTATTAGCTCCATGGTCCCTTAACGGGTCCCGCTAAGAACGGCTGGTCAGACCAGCCGTTCTTGGTGGAACCCGCTAAGGGACTTCGGAGTAGGACAGAGGGGGGTTACCGGCACCGGCATCCTTACCAGTGCCGGTAACCCCTTACCGCCCAACTTGGATTGACCCCCATTGTTTCTAAAGCCCTCTGGAGTGAGACTTCTAATCCTCCACATTGCAGTGCAACATGTTTAGAACATAAAAAAACACCTGACCCAGGATCCGTTGTTAAAGATTACTAATCAGGGCCTAGTCTCTGGTACATTTGTGGGGTCAAAATAGAAAAGTGACTTCTGATGTGAACAGTATAAATTATTCCTTTGAGGTTTAAGCCTTTAATCATGTGGGAGACCCTGCCCTGATGCATGCTGGTTGATAAGTAAGCCTGACAGGTTTGGTGCATGCATAAAATGAATACTCTACCCTATGAGGATTCTGGCCTACTCCACACCACTTTTTTAAAAAACAAAATAAATAAAAACAGATGCTTAGCTGGGGCTTCAACAATATTTGGGTGTCCAGAGCAAAGATGCATATTTGCAGGTCACTGACATGTTGATGGCCATCCCAGCAAACATTTGTGGAAGCTTTTTCAGGAGAATCACAGAGGGACTATTGTTCAGTCAGGTAGTTTTAGCCAAACACCCTTTTTATTGAAGCATAATCTGTTCCATAATAAAAGAATTCTAGATTAACACTGAGTATAAGAATCAAAATGTGGTGCCAGAGTTTGTCATATAAGCATTGTAAGCGACTTCAATTCAACACAACAGCTAAGTCAATGCCTAGTCTGGGATGCTGATGGAAGCCCTTATTGATGTATTTTTATGTCCAGTTCGTTTACTCTGGATGACAACCCTCATATAGCACCCCTCTCTTAGAATGCCCCTGACCCCACTGAGCCAAGGAGTAGGTTTGTTTTGCAAATTAAAAGGTTTATTTGAAAATTAAACTATATATATATATATATATATCACGCTTTTATAGTAAATTAATATTTGATAGCACACGTGAAGTTGATAGTGATCAACAATGGATAATGTTACAGTGGTACACTGTTTTTGATGGCTTAGAAATGATATAGAGAGGTTAAAGTAGCTGAGAATGCTTTTATGGCTTCAAGGACAATGCAATGATGAATGAAAATGCAGTACAGAAAATAAACTTGATATGACTTCAACAAAAGACAATGTAATCACTTTTCTTTGACAATTCATCCCCCCCCCTTTATGCAAGGTAAAGAGTTGGCAGGAAAGCACACAGTTCTCAGGAATGCAATCAAATATAATTCAGTTCCCCCCTAGCAAGCTTAGAGGAAAACAGGTAGGATTCTTAAACACAGGCAATATACTTTGATGTTGTTGCAATTAAGTGAAAAATATGCGAAAAATGCTTTTAATTCCCTATAGGAGGTTCAGGGTGAGTGAGAGATACTTAAAATGAATTCAGGATCACTTTAGCAATGCTCTATGAATGATTGTCAGGTTGCAAACGAATTTCAGCAAGGAAAGCAAGGACAAATATTTTTACACGTGGCTGAAATTAAGCAAAATGTCAAATCGCAGCAATTTAGTTGCGTGCGTCGAGCCCAATTACAGAGGCAGTATAAGGAGAGGGAAGTCAGTTCTAGATCCGTTGGAAAGCCTACCATCTTAGCTTTAAGATGAAAGTTAAATCTCGTTCCTAGCACAAATGGTTCCGGAGATACGGCCGATTTAGTAAAGGTAGTTTTTCGGATTTGAAGTTTTAAAGCTCAGAATGACAGATGACAGTTTTCAGTTTTAAAAATGACAGAATGACACGATTTTAGGAGGTAGTTCTAATAGGCTAAAATAGTTTGGATTAGATTATTTTAAACTAAGGGACTGGGTTTGGCACAGTGCTAGCTGGGTACTCACACTAGATTTTGGACAGGAATGCGACTTCGCCACGGACCGGGTCAGGATTGGTTGCGGTTCCCTCGCCACGGACGGTCTCGGCCTGGTTCTGCTCACTGGATAATTCTACCTTCTGGGTCAGCTCTGCTAGCGGCACTGCACAGCGGTCTGGATCTCTGGTTCTGACAAAAGTTCTCTGCACTGCACGGCGGTCTGGTCTCTGGTTCTGACAAAAGTTCTTGGCAAAAATTCAAACAGCTCGCCCGGCTGTTGAATAGTTTGCAAATGATTTGGAGGCCTTCTGAAAAAGGATTCAGCTTGTGGATTCAGGCCTCTCTCCTACAAATTCTGGAGGCAATTTCTGGTCTCTGGAGATTGATGGATTTGAAGTCTGGATCTCTGGATGTGAAGTCTGAAGTCAAAATGCTCAGCAGAAAGTGAAAAAGAAAAGCCCTATCTGGCTTCCAGTGGCTATTTTTATGTGTTTAGAAAGTGGGTGGGTCAGCTAATTCTGCATGCCCAACCCACTAAGGGTTCTGATAGGTTGAAGAGTTTTCTGTGCTCTCACTGGAGAACAGAGTTGTGTGTCAGAGTGAGTCATGAGGTGTCATCTTTATGGCATACAGAAAGAACACTCCCCTTGTCAATGTGCACACAAATCTATTTCTGATCCAAATACATATTTCCTAGATACACAATTTGTTGAAATTACATGTACATATTACAGATTACTCATGGTCCATGCTTGTTCAATTCTGATCTTCCTGGGGGCTTGCATTCACAAATGGCAACTTAATTTCATTTTTAGTTGGTTTCCCAATGTTAAATCTGTATCACAAATTGCACAAATGTACACCCTCCTTCTACACACATTCCAGTAATTTACTAGGCTTCTAGCATAAACCCGGTGTCTGTAATATCAATAAGTAGCGGGGTTTCGCCTCAGAACATGGTACAAAGTTGAATCAAGTCTTGAATTGTGGGTACATTTCTTGGATTAAGGTTCTCCAAATTGCTCATTTTTGTGAGCTTAATACAATATTTTAGAAGCATTTAACTTAAACATATATTTGCTGCAATATGATTCCACAAAGGTGTCTGAGTCCGCCCCCAGAAACTTGGGAGTACCACATGTCTCTCCTCTCCCAGGCAGTGCTCTGTTTACAGTCCACACTGAAAATCAGCATACCCCATTCAATTGCAAGAGTCTATTGTGTCGGCTGAGGTCAGCAGGCCAGGGGGCCACTCTGCATTTGGTTAGCATGGACCTGTGATTTCCTGGGATGTTGTGTGGGTCTCTGAGGTGAGAAGGTTTCCCAGCCTCGTGGCCTGTTAATGCAATCAGATTGTCTCTGGGAACAGCAGGTGGTTAAGAGTTTTAATTAACCAGCGGGCCTTTGACGTTCCCAGCTGTCTCAGGAGGCTGATTAGCTTCTGAAGTAGCAGTTCTCCTGTCAGAGTTTAGACCGCTAGCGCCGATTTGTGGACAAAGCTGGTACTGCACCCATTTTTGGGATCTGTCTTGAATTAATGCATTTCAATAGAGTGGTCTTTTGCTTGATAGTATAGGATCCTTGCTTAACATTGTTTTGATGGCATCCTTACAGTAGAGTGGTGACGTGGAACCCCCCACAAGAAGGTTGTATCTTTAGAGTGGTCTTGTGTCCATGATTTTAGCAACTTTTTGACATCAATAAAAACGGATTTTGAACAGAACCATCTTTCTTTGCACACGTGGGTTGCAAATTAGGTGACCATTTTGGTGTGCGCAAACTGCACGGTTCTCCTGGATTCTGGTGTGAATGTGGGCGGCGACAGCTCATCCCCACATCTACCCAGTCTATTGATTTAGTTTGTTCTGGGATAGAATAATGGGTGGCGACAGCTCATCCCCACATCTACGCAGTCTATTGATTCAAAATGGGTCAAAACCCTTGACAGCATCTATTACAAACCCAGTGCAATGGAAGCATGGTGAGAAAACACCACATTTCCTAATGTGCCATGTTTACTTGTGTATTATATGTGTGTGTCCCTAAATGCAATTCTTCATCTGAGATTTGGCGGACTCACAGGATCTTGCCAGATTTAGCAGCAGTACACAATATTATGGGTCTAAGATTGGCAAATTAACATCACAGCAACAATCACAGAGATGTGATGGATCAATCAGAGCCCTAGAATGTCTAAGAAGTTTCATTAACATGTGTGTGTGTGTGTGTAATATGCTTTTATACTGTGTCAAACACCCACTTTAGTTTATTCAAAGTGCCTTTTTTATCCGAGGAGTGGCGTAATGTGCCTGCATCAGGAATAGCCTGACCTTAATCTTCTCCAGGAAAGAAAATGAGCAAGTAGAAGAAAAGAGGATTTTAGACCAGGAAATAGATGATATAACTACAGGGAGTCAGGGAGCGATGCAGCAGGATTTGTGTTAGCATGGGTGCATATCAGTCTGGTTAGGTGGACCAAAGACATGCAAATGGGAAGAGACTGAACTTGATGTTCAGTGATAATTATGTTGCATTTTCAAGGAATATTTGGATAATCTTAAATTGGCACACAAATTAATGTTGAATGCATGAGATGCTCAAGAGTGTACTCCGGCAATACTGAAAGTTTGTTGGTTTATTTTCTAGGGCATCTTTATATATGTTACCCCAGGTAAACCTCCTGAATATTAATTCTGTGACTGCCAAGCCTGAGCCAAGTGTGGCATAGTCAAGAATACACTGAGAAGTCTTTTCTCATCAGCTCTTTAAACTCTATACCTCTGCTCTTGAGGCCCTAATCTCTTCCTGTGGGTTCTCATATTACATCTTCCCGGAAAACACTCACAACTTCTATTTTCTTGAACTCTCCACAGATCTCTCTATCAACATTTCAAATTGTCTCTCTGCCATTACATTATATTATTCAATATTGGAGGGCCTCTTCTTCCCTACCAAACACGCATCACCTATCTATCTATCTATCTATCTATCTATCTATCTATCTATCTATCTATCTATCTATCTATCTATATTGTTTTTTATATCACAGCATTTTTGCCCGTAGGCCTCAAGACACTCACATAGACAGAAACAGACATATAGAATGGTAGTCATTCCGTGTAGATTTTTCAATATCAGCTGGAACAAGATGGAATTAACTAGACCATCCTTCCATCAAACATCATTGTATTCAGTTGCTATTTTTAAATAGAGTAATGGACACACAGCTCTTGAGTTCAAGGGAAAGAGGATTCGAGGTGGTAGGTGCCCAGACATTAAAACTGTCACCACCAATACTCTTGAGAGTTACACGCGGCTGGTACAGCAGCTGATTGCTGTTTTTGTGGAGGGTCCTTCTTACGAAAGCTCTTTTTATCCTATTGAAGAGGTAGCAGGGTGCATTATCTGATAGGCACAAATGTATACCAAAACTGCGCCTTTGCATTTACTTTGCTGCTCAACAGGGAGCCAATGCAGCTGACTCTTAGCAGACGAGCTCGTGGAGCGGCAAGTCAGTCCATAGACTGCACGGACAGCTCCATTTTGAATTACTTGCAGCTTTTTTATATTTGTCTTGGATGTACCCATCCAGATGCTATTGCATTTGTCCAGTTTTGTATTTAGGATTGCACCTGCAATCATGATTATGTTCGTCTCTGGCAGGTACGGGCAAATCTGCCAGAGTAGATCTGTGTAAAAGGCGCATGATGATTTCAAATGTGAAATGTGCCTCTTAAAAGATTAAGACTACCAGAATTTTAACATGTTCAGACACTTTGATATCATTGCCATTCATCTTAAAACATGTATAATGACCATCCATCTGTTGTAGTCTTTTTTGGGTGCCTATGATCAGCAGCTCTGTTTTTTCTTCATTTAGAGCCAAGGAGTTTAGTGACCATCCATCTTCATATGGCTTCAAACACACCATTGAATCTATTGACATTATCCCTATACACACCAGACAGCTCAAAAACTATCTGGGTGTCATCATCGTAGTTCGCTAACCCGACACCCAGCGTTGTGAGCAAGTCACATAGAGATTTAGAAAAAAACATTAAACAATAATGGAGATAGGCATGAGCCCTGTGGCACACCACATATCAAGGATGTTTTTTTTTCTTCGAGAAGGCATTTCCTTTGACCAATGTGGCCATTCTAGGTCCTGAGAAGGATTTAAACCAATTGGCAGCCTGAGATGTACATTTCCCTACCTCCATTAATCTGTCCACCAATAGATGGTGGTCATTCAAATCAAAGGCTGAGGAAAGGTCCAATAAAAGGAGTAATGCTGGATTACCTCCCTGCCTATCCAGTTCTCACATGACACTGTCACCTAACACCTTCAACTAGAAACCTCAGCGTCATCTAAGACTCCTCTCCCAACTGCTCTACTTTCATCTCCAAAACTGGAACCATGCCTTGCCTGAACCATCTAAATAAACGGACAATCAGGCCACTCCTTCCTTTCGACACCACCAAGCATCTCTTAACCACTTGTGTCTTCTCTAAACTGGACTACTCTGCCAGCACCCTGTTTGGTCTCTCCAACCATTCTTTCTGTCCTCCCGACAAGATCATTAACTTCACTACCAGGACTCTCTCACTTCCTCTTACTGTGACCAGGATTGATGATGCCCCCTCGACTGCCCTTTAGCACCTTGCCATCCCTGTACCTCCCCTCGCTAGCACTTTTTGGACCTGATCACGAGTTGGGCGGTATCCAGGCTGGGATACCGCCCAACTTTGTGAGCATTGGCACCCACCCGTCCGGCGGTATTACATGGGTTATCTGTTAACTGTAAGTCCCCATTCCCCATTGGGCCCGTTGGACGCAATGGGGATTTTTTGGTACAATTACTCTGTGGTTATACCTCTGGGGGTAATTGTAATTTTATCTGAGTGTTTACCCCCAGCGCTCTGCTGGGAGTAAACAAGCCAGACTCACAAAAGGGCCAGTCCTTAATTGCGGCGGTAACGCCATTCCCACCACATTTAAGGGCTAACGCCCAACCTGTAATAAGGCCCTTTCTCTCTTCTTGGTCCACTTGCATGGGATTCTATTCCAGACTTAAGAAAAAACAGTCAACACCAATGTGTTCAAAGTCAAATTGAAAGCCTAACACCTTGCCTCTGAGTTACCCTTTTAGCCTACCCTTCAACTGCCTTCGAGCTAACAGTGTTCCCTTGCCTCTAACCGGCAGCTTCCCCTCACTTTACTTCTCTGCCTCCACTCTAACACTTTCTGCATCATGTTTACATCCCTAAAATAGCTGCCCGTGCCACCCACCTATTCTTAAAAAAATCTAATTTTGATTGTCCTTAATCTATGTAAGTTCACCCATGTGTTGTACCCCAGTGACTGGTCAGAATGTCACTCAAACTCACCCCATTGTAAGTAGCTCACTTCTTTCTGTAAAATCAGAAATGTTTACTGTTATTCAACAATCGTTGGAGGAGCACTCCTCGATCCAAACAGAAATTCAGGAAACCAAGTTACCAAAATCTTCCACTTTATTTCAATTTCATAAAATCCTCACACATATTCATGGCAAAATAGTATCAAAAGCCACACACATTGTGGTTCTCCCAAAGTGCCTGAGGCATCCTAGATGGGGTTAAGGCGTTTCGCGGGCTTCCGTCCGTTTGTTCACAACAAGTGACCCAAACATTCCTGTGGGTTAAAATACCCCATGTGACTTACTAACAACAACCGAAATCACATGTCACAACGGTGTCGGCCATTTCAGAACGGGTTTGTGTACTTAAAAATAATATTAGATCTGTGCTCCCACATGGTATATGGTGTCAGTACTAAAATGTATCCTCATCAGTAGATTACTGCTAATAGTGTATACTGACAGCATCAACACTGTGTTGTTGTCTATAAATATAGTTTTATGTATTATTTTTCACATAATGCTCGCCGCCATTATATACATGTAGATACAACGTGCTGGATATGCTAATGCATATACTATTTGTAGAGCACATTTAGGAGATATAAACATCATTAAAGTGCATAGTGTTACTCATATTACAATGCTGTTTTTCAGATCTAAGGTGTGTAATTATTTAGCAGCCTGTTGATAAAGTGCATAGTGCGCATAGTGTTACCACTAACAATAGTACAATTCTATCTGACAGAGCTAATATCAATGTAAAAAGCAGCCAACTACAAAATTGTATAATGCACCTGTTTCTCAACCTCAAATGACACTCACTGAGTTAGAAATCATCAAACACAATTCAATTTGGCAACTGATCTTATCAAAAGGCACCAATTGGCCTCCAATTAACATACATATGGTATTTGAATTCAATTTAAAGTGCAAAGTGCTAGCAGCAATATCTAAGGTGCCAATACTGTTCTTTTGTCATAAAGTGCAAATGCTTATGTATTTCAAGAACAGCAAATACCAATATCAGTGCAGCCTGCCCATAAAAAAGATGTTAAAACCTCCTGTAGTTAGTCACATGTCTATAAAATACAAAACAATTCCTATAATAAGTGTGTATTCCCTCAAACAAACCCATCAAATCCCAAAATGTGAGTTAAAACAAAATTTCTACAGCGTATACTGTCTTTCAAATACTGGATAGAGAGGAGATAAAATTCATAAAGACATAACATCATTCTTGTCATAGGCATATATAAATATATAGGTGTGGATAACCGTATCTCAACAGCTGATCAGGCCTGGGGGTAACTATGATGTGACAGAGAGAGAATCAAAGCAGTACATAAATCTATCCATGCGATTAACTAGATGAAGATAAAACCGGGTATGTCAGATGGTAATACAACAATGATGACATTCTTCGTTATCAATATTCTAGCCCAGGAATGTATATAGTTCTTCATCTATATTGTGTCCGCTGGGTGATTTGCTCTCAAAGTCTAAAATACAGCAGGTGTCTTTCTGTCGAAGTCTTTTCTCTCTGTCACCACCTCTCGGGTCCATATCAATCCTATGGATGCCAAAGAAAGTAAAGCTGTAAATTTTGCTTTTGTGATGGTCCTTGAAATGTTTAGCTATGGGATAGTTTAAATCTTGGTGTTGGATTGCCCTCACATGTTGCTGGATGCGGATCTTTAATTTGCACTTAGTGCTGCCGATGTACCATTTTTGGCACGCACATGCCAGTACATAAATAACAAATTTAGTTTCGCATTTCATTTTCTCCTGTATGTACATATATAAATACATGTGGACATTGTTGGTAACAGAAGGCATCAAAATGGTATGGTACTATTGGAAAATGTCTGGCACCTTATTATAAAAAGTTATTTTATTAAGAAATAGCTTGATGTCATGTCATGCTATGGCATTAACCAGCCATTGAAATGGGTAATTAAAGCCATAAGCACCCGTCCCCTGGGACATGTCTAATTTAGAGTATTTTTGTTCCATGAACGTGTCGCTTTGAGGCATCCCATTCACAAAATGAAACGATTTTTCAAAGATGGCTAACATGGAAAGGGAAGGCAGGGCTCCAAACGGAGCCCCTCTTCCCTTTCTGTGGCAGCCTCACGCATGAAGAAGACAAAGAGGAAGTATTGGCGGCATGTGCCAGCACTGCAGTGGATTAAGTGTGGAGGGGGATTAGATAAAAAGAGGTCCAGTGTGGGGGATGATGGTGTGCAGGGGAAAAAGCCATCGGGCAGCTCGGAATGTGGGATAGCATCAGGAGATTCAGCCCGTGTTCCTAGCCTCCTGAGTGGATGCCTCCCCTCCAGTGGGTGCTCATTTACCTACATTTGCAGTCTGACATGGTGGTACTTTCTGGGGAGTAGTCTATCAATGTATAATAAAATATAGACCGCAATATTAAAACACTGTTATGTTATGAAGTACTGCAGCAACATAGTATCAATCCCAAAGCAGCGAGGCGTCTTTTCTTTTTGCAAAATATTTTAGGACATGAGCATGTACTTGGCCCAGCAGTGCTCAGGCTTTTAATCATTCCACAGTGCTAGGGTGTCATTGTCAATCTGAACATGTTAAACCAATGTACACAAATATGATAGCAAAGCCCTTCTACTTGCCATTCTACCTTACACCACACTAGACCCTAAACCGTCAGGTTCTATGGACACGGAAGCTAGATGGAATGTGAGGGTGGTGCTTGAACTGCGGTCCTATTGTGTCAAAGCACTGCACTGATCTTCCTGGAATTTCCTGTGGACTGCTAGGAAGATTATGGGGATATACATTGTGGTTTGGGAAGCAAGCCTCCTCTTGGTATCACGCTGGGGCCTTCTGCATAATCCAGCAATGTCTAGCCTTCTCAAATTTGGCAGCTGTTACTGTGTCCTTTCAATAGAGAACAGCAGGAGAATCAAAGGCCTAAACAGCACTACAGAGTCGTATTGCCTGCTTATAATTGAAGGACTCCTTTGGGCATATGGCAGATTTCTAAAAATCAGTTCCCTCCTGTGTATTATGTTTTAATTTGGATGTTTTGGGGAGTACTACCTTTCACCTACTGACTGCTTCAAAGATCATGGCATTAGATAATATAGCAAAATGACATCATGAAACATGGCATAATGTAACTTAACATAACGTGATCCTACAAGCTAGTATAACATAACCCGCAACCTCTCCTAAAAAAAGGGCGGACAAATGAATAACAAATGCAAAGGACAAAATGATAAAAACTCCACAAAAAACGAGAAATTCAAACAGGGTCACAAGTTTGCAATAGGGAATTGAGAATTCAAAAAGGATAAACGAAGTGTGGTTACGGAGTTAGTGAAAGTCCAAACAGGTGTCTATGTGAGGGGTTGTGTTGCCAATCTAAACAGCAAAGGATGTTAACATGCTTTTAGGTTTGGGAACAAAACTCATTATGAGTGATGTAGTTTGGGATAAATGGTGGTTAACTGTGTTACCACTGCATTACCGCTGCATTACTTCACCGCCATACTACAACTTTGGTGGTAAGGTAAAACTGGAGATAAGTCCTGCACCTTAAAGATAAAATACAGCAAAATCAGCACAATTAACATCGTCGGAAATTTTAACGCCGCTGCTAATTCTGCCGAAATCCCCATGGAGCCCTATTGACTCTAAAAAATGTAAATCTGCACAACCAAATGACAGTAACGGTAATTCCGTTTGGCGTTATTTCAGCAGATTTACCTCAGAAATACAGCACACTTGTAATGAGGCCCATAGATCCTAGCAGATAAACGTTTTAACAGCATGTCAAGAACTTTACAACAAAAGGCCCAACTCATTTCCTGGGTTGTGTTATGCGGTTTAAGAGATATCTACACGAGGACAGGTCTGCTGTAGTCACTGATAGCAATGCATATCTTTCTGTTGAACATTGCATTTGTGTTTATGTCATTTTAGTTTTTACTTTGTTTTTTTTTAGAATGTTCTTTAATCTTGGCTCCACACTTAGAGAACCCATTTGTGAGTTTTTTGTGATCGTTTACAGACATGTGTGAAAACCTATATGTAACAGCCAACTTTCTCATGTCTTTTAAAAGCCTTTACATGTAACCTGTGCATTCAAAGGAATGCATCCCTCCGTCCTCATGCTACTTGATCTCTCCTCTGCTTGCGACATGGTCAACCATACCATCCTGCTCAATCATCTCTGTGATGACCTGGGTATCACCGATCAGACTCTGTCCTGGCTGACCTCTTTCCTTTCTGATCAACCCTGTAAGGTACAACGTGGGTCCTTCCTATCCTCTGTCTCCCTCTCTACCTGTGGTGTTCCCCCAGGGTCTACTCTCTCGCCCTGGATTTTCAACCAATACCTGGCAACTCTCACCTGCTGCATTTCCATTTTCTGATCAAACTTCCAGTGCTATGCTGATGACACCCAACTCATTTTCAGGCTTCCCTCCTCTCCTTCCCTCATCTCCGATTGTTATTCAAAATTGGTGTGCCGCGAAAGATCTTTGTCCAAATGCCAACAAGACTGAGATCCTCCTCACTGTTACACCTTCACCATCCTTTCCCCTCACCCTCTGGCCGGCCTCCGTTGGCCCTCCTCCTGCCCCTACCAGTGAAGCTAAGAACCTCCGGGTCATCTTTGACTCCACACTTTCCTTCTCTGCACACATCTCTGACGTCTCTAAAAAGCCACATTTCTTACTGAACATGCTTAGAGGTAATATGCCGTTCCTCTCCTTCCCTCAGAAGCTCATTGTCTCCCAAGCTTTGGTTCTCTCTAGGTTGGACTACTGTAACAGCCTCTTTCTAAATCTACCTGCCTCCACTCTCCGCCCTTTACAACTAATCCAGGACAGGACTGCGAGACATGTCCTTGGCCTCAAGCCCTGGGATCTCCAGCTCTGAAATCCCTTCATTGGATCCCAGTGGATGAAATGATTCAATGTAAAACCCTTTGCATTGTCCACAAGGCTTTCTGAGGCCTGGGTCCCTTCAACTATCCCTCGTAAAAACCTCACCTCTCGAGCCCTTCGCTCCTCTACTTCTGACTCCCTTAGGGTCAGTCATTTTTCAAAGAATCGAGCTGAGGGCAGATCGTTGTCTTTGTCTGGGGCCGCCCTTTGAAACAGCCTCCCGGCAGTGGCGTCACCAGGAATCAAAATTAGGAGGGGCACAGAGGAGGCCAAAGACAAAAGTACGGGGGACACAGACAAAAGTAGGAGGATAACATGGTTTCTGCTCGTCTTAGGTGGGGGGCAGAAGGGGGGCACAGGGTTTCACAGGGGGGGCCCTGAAACCCCCCCGTGCCCTCCCTAGAGATACCACTGCATCGCAAAGAACCTTGAAACTTGAGGAGAACTATCTCTGGTTCCGGAAGCATCTCAATACCGTCCTCTTCCCTTCTGCCTTTGTACCTCTTCTCCCCTGCTGATGTGTTTTCTCTCTTGGCATTGTGCACCTGCCCACCCTCTGTCCTTCGGGGCCAGGCACCTGTTCACCCTGTCCCCTGAACTGGCTCTGGGCCACCCCTTGCACTGAGATCTGACTAATCATTCACTTGCCACTTGCTGGCTGCACTACCACTTTACATTTCCTGTATTTATTTATTTTTTTCACTTATTATTTATTCTGTTCTCTCCTCTGTTCCATGATTTCCACTTCTCCCCCTTCCTCGCACTTTCCCCCTTTTCCCTTTTCCATGAACCCGCACGTTATTAATGTCACTGGGCCTAGTAAGATTGTAGTTTTTGTTCTCCCTTATTCCCCTCCCTTTGCTTGGTCGTGCTCTGAAACACTTCATATCACATCATAACAAGGACATTTGAAACATTCAATAAACCCTTACTTAGATACACTTCTGTAAGCGTTTGTGTTTTACCATTTCCTTGATTTGTTTAATCCCTTTGCTTTCTTCTGACAAATATCGAAAAATAAAGAAACTCATCTTTTGGGAAAGGTTTTCTAAAAACAAGCAATAAAGTAAGCAACTCAATAAACTTTCAAACCTATCTAAACAATGGGGGTTCAATTTGGCTGGAATGATACAAACCATTTGGAGCTATGGTGCAAAATGGTTTGAAACTTTCAAACCGGAGGTTGAGCCAATTGTAAAGAGACAAGCATTTGATGGCTCAACCTGGCTTGAATACAACTATTTGGTAATGCTGAATTCTAAGAAACCGAACCAGTACCTTAAAGTTTAGTGTTACTAGTGACTAAGGAAATTATACATCAAATGAAGTAGAATGATAACAGTGCAAAGGATGTGCATTTTTCATCTGTTTTCATGCTAGAAATGAGCAGATCACCTTATCCACAAAGGTGACCTGTGCAAAATATGGACTTGCCAGCACTGTGGCACACACTACCCCACTCCCGACACTGATGTTTGAAAGGCACCCAGCACCCTTGTGCTGAAATGTTTTTAAAAAAAGCATTGATATCCCTGCTTAAAGAACGGGAGAGCAGGTGGGCCAGCAGTTTTCTTTTCAATTGCTGGTCCATGAAATTGAAAATGCATGATGGGGCAGTAAGGCCACTGTCATGCCTTCTGCATAACCTTGTGCCTATTCCAAACTGAAACAGTGGAATTTGCATACTTTCAGTGCATTTCAAACAGTAGTCCGTTGATAAATGTGAGGTGCACTTTGAAAACAAGAAACAAAGACTTAGGGCCCGATTCATGGAATTTTCTTCACGGCTCAAAGTGCTTTTGCACTGCTGAAAAGTGACTTTGCACAGCCGACACAAAACCTGAGTCATGGAACTGTGCAAAGTGTATTTTTGCAGTGCAAAGTCAGTGAAAAGTAATTCTTGCAGTACAACACGTCCTTCCAGGTTATGGGCAATTCACAAAGTAAACATTTTGAAGACTTAAAAGGGAGTTTTAAGAGTAAGGAATATATAATTCTTATCCTCAAAGAAAAAAAGGGGTTAGCTTGCAATCAGAACTATTGAAACTGGGACATGTGAAGGGCTGAAATGCAGCTGCTTATCATATATTGAACCCAGACACTTCTAAATAGGGATGTTTTCAAGAGAAAGATGAAGTTCAAAATATGGTACTTTGATCTCAGTATATCTATATTTTAGCATATAAAACATACTAGATACTTTCCCTCCATTTCATCCATGCCAAATCTAAGTAAAATCTCAGGAAACAGCTCATGTTGAAAAGTTTGATACATTTTTGAAGGAGAGATAATAAGCTCAAACACCCAATATGCCTGTTATTGATGCTATTTTACTGAGAAAAGTGGTGCAGACATTTGAAAACTCTTCACATCAAGAAATGATTTTCCTGCTCTTAACCAATCAGTGTAGGAGTTGCCATCTGGTTTTCTGCCCTGAAATCTGAGCTTCCCATTAGCACAGCTACTGAATAGAAAATAATGTATTCAAGAACACCTCATATTGGCTGGAGTAACCCCCTTAAAAAGTTCAGCTCTATGATGTGAAGGGGACAAATATGAAACATCTGAAGGAGAAACAGGAGGTCATTAAGATATCCAGGGTTCCCATATGCAGGCAGACTGATTTAGTTCTGTACGTCAGGCATCCAGGACACGAAGGGCCATGTTCACCATGGATTTCATAGTACTATTTAACATGTGAGGTTTGGCCAAATGTATGTATTCACTTTTATTATTTGATATAATACATGGTATAGTGGCACTGACGTATCCAAATTAATGAATTAGTCATTTGCAATTTTGCAAACAATTTTAAAAATTAAACCCTAATTCATAAAAAATGGCATAACAAAAATAGAAAGATTCTTCTGAGTACAGTTACTATGAAATGTCAATATCAACTATGCACGTATTACTGTTAATTTATCTGATGGTTCTAGGACTTGATAGTTAGGCCATATGAAACATCATATACAACCCATCTTCAGTCTTATTTCATTTGTTCTAGACATTCATCAGGGCATTAGACTTTCAACAGGACATTACGACTCTGCCGCTAAGTGAAAAACAATGGCAGTAAATGGTTACCACCATTGTTTTCCGCTAGGTCCGATCATGACCCTTGACCGTTAACTACGATGTCATTAGCGGCATCGTAGTTAACGCTGCCGCTAACTGCGCCAAGGGCGCGCGCATGCGTCCCCCCGCACCGTACTTAGCGCCATGGCGGAAAGGTACGCGAATGCTGACCCAAGCGGACATGCACCTAACGCCATCACCCAGCCCGTTAAGTACCTTACCGCCATGGTGCTAATTACGCCATCGCGAACCAACCGTAAATGGCCATGTAAAGTGAATGCAGCTGCCACAGGTGCACAGAAACAGCACAGGTGAAGGCAATACAGACTCAGGAAGTACAAAAAGAGCACACCCCACCCCTTCCCACACCCAGTCACTCTCCACAATGATACCAATACGACTAGCAATGTTGGGGTTGGAGGACCTGATAGCAATGCAAGTGCTACAACAGCAACAACAACAACAGGCAGCACAGAGGAGACGCAGGAGGAGAAGGAGGGCAAGGCAGGCCCAGCAAGCCCCACCAGCACAGCCAGTGCCACCACGCATGCAGCCCCCAATCCCACGCATCAGAGCCAATCCATTCAACCTCACTGCTGAGCAGATCCACACCCTTTACCGTTTGGACCGGGACACCATCACCGCCATCGTAGACATGACACACAACGACATTGTCAGCATGATAGAAACTCCAACCGCCATCCCACCCCGACTGAAGGTAGTGTCTGTACTCCACTTCCTGGCCACAGGCACCTATCAGCACACAGTGGGGCACTTGCGTGGCATTTCAAAACCATTATTCTCACAAACACTCATCCAAGTGCTCGATGCCCTCCTCAAGCACACAGACGACCACATCTCATTACCACGGACTGCCCAGGAGATTGCAAACACCAAAGTGGGTTTCCATGCACTAGCCGGCATACCTGGTTGCATTGGTACCATCGACTGCACCCATGTGGAATTGGTGGTTCCACGTGCCATGGAGGTACCGTACCGCAACCGGAAACAGTTCCACTCAATCAACGTGCAAATGGTCTGTGAATCAACAAGATCATCACACATTGTTGTGCCCGATTCCCCGGATCAACCCATGATTCTATGGTCCTGAGGAACTCCACAATACCACGCTACATGGAGCGACATGCAGGCCCAAGATCCTGGCTACTCGGTGAGTCCAATGTCATGACCATGGAAATGTGAAGTGGGTAGGTGAATGACGTACCAATGCATACTCCACCTAGCTGAAAGGGGGGGATGATGCATACTCCACCTGGCTGAAAGGGGGGGGGAATGATGCATACCCCACCTGGCTGAAAGGGGGGGGTGATGCATACTCCACCTGGCTGAAAGGGGGGGGGAATGATGCATACTCCACCTGGCTGAAAGGGGGGGGGGTGATGCATACTCCACCTGGCTGAAAGGGGGGGGGGTGATGCATACTCCACCTGGTTGAAAGGGGGGGATGATGCATACTCCACCTGGCTGAAAGGGGGGGGGAATGATGCATACTCCACCTGGCTGAAAGGGGGGGGGATGATGCATACTCCACCTGGTTGAAAGGGGGGGGGGTGATGCATACTCCACGTGGCTGAAAGGGGGGGAATGATGCATACTCCACCTGGCTGAAAGGGGGGGAATGATGCATACTCCAATTGGCTGTGAGTAACAGAGAGAACGGAGACAGATGATACCCTAAAGCAACCCAAACTCCACCCAACACCAGTAAAGCCAATACCCAATGTATGCAGCCCTACCATGTGAATGAGGTTGTGTCCCAACCATGACACAACCATCTGCAACTGCATTCTACCAATTCAGACCACATTGTCAACAATGAAAAGCACCTACATGCACGTCACCAAACACCATCAACCGATAGGCCTGTCCCCCATAACTGCCCACGAAGGAGGCACATGATGGACAGAAACATAAACACACCATTACACAGACAGCAGGGCCCCCAAAATGTCCCTGTCGACATCAGCATTGCTCACTGGGGTCATGTTGAGGCCCACAGCAATGTTGCAATGATGTGCACATTTCCATCACAGGACATGTGCCAGTCCAACTAACCAAACGGCATGAACGGACACAGTGGATGGGCACTCACAATGCACTCCACCCCTCTGCATACATTGGGTGATGGCATGCAAAACAGGCCATGGGAGCCATGAGCATATACTGGTTGCATTGTGTGAATCAATTAGTGCATGTAGAAGTGAGCCAAAGTAGCAGTTGGATGCAAGCCATGGTGGCACATCATGTTCTTGATCAGACGGCATGACTGACACATACATTCTCGCCTACATACAGGTGATGCAGGCTATCCCCTGAAGAGGTGGCTCCTTACACCAGTCCGGAACCCTCAGAACCAGCACGAGGAGGACTTCAACCGTGCACATACACGTACCGGTGTGGTCATAGAGCAGACATTCGGCCTATTGAAGGCACGGTTCCGATGCTCCAGCAGGTCTGGTGGGGCACTCCTGTACCGCCATGAGAAGGTGGCAAAGATCGTCATGGCATGTGTCATGCTACACAATATGTGCGTCAGACGGAATGTGCCCCTGCCCCCTGACGCAGAACTGCAACCACCTGACGATGAGGAGGGTGCAGATGGGGCGGCACCCCATGGAGGAGGCGATGCACAAGAGGGGCGTGAAATGCGTCAAAATATCATCGACCACTGCTTCTAGCACACACGGCTGGTGTGTATCACATGGAGACTGCACTTGGGGCACTGTGTGTCTCTGGGACATGCACACTGTGGACTGTACACCAATAAAGCACACATATTCAATGAAAATGTCCACACATTTCATTTTGGAAAAGCAAAAAGTGTATTTCAATCATAAAACGTTGTGACACACCCCATTCACCTCCCCCCTCCCCCCTGCACACCACAACACACCCCCTCCCACCTCCCCCCTCCCCTGCACACCCCAACACACCCCCTCCCACTCCCCCCTCCCCCTGCACACCCCAACACACCCCCTCCCACCTCCCCCCTCTCCCCTGCACACCCCAACACACCCCCTCCCACCTCCCCCCTCCCCCTGCACACCCCAACACACCCCATGTAAGTGTCAACAGATGCCTGTGACAGTGGCCACAGGCTGTTACAAGCCCCCTCTCCCGGCCCCCGGGGCACCCCTGGCTGTGGAGCGCAGGTTCCGTCCAGAACATCGGACGGGGCTGCTCTGTGCAGAACTGGCAGCGGAGGATGTCCCTGCCTGCTCCCGTGCATGCACATCCTGTAGGGTGTGGGTGAGCTCAGTGAGCGCACGACGCAACCCGGCAAGTTCACCACAAATGTCCCTAGACATTTACTCCCACGGTTGGAGTTTCAGTGGGGATTCCGAACCTCCACCGGTACCCAGGGCAAGGTTGCGGTTCGCAGAGATGACGGCTCTGACCCGTATGAGAAGGTCATCCCAACGCTTCCTGCACTGCTGTGGGGTGCAGGGTACGGTCCCCACCGCGCTGACGCGCTCGGCCACCAGGGCCCATATGGCCTTCTTTTTTGCTATCGCTGGCCTGGTCATTTCAGGCGAGAAAACGACAGCTGCATTGTCTTGCAGGGTCTCCGCAAGCATGCAGAGTTCCTCCCGGGTAAATCTTTCCTGGCGCTGGCGGTCACATGCCTTCTTAACAACTTTAGGCATTTTTGGGTGGTTGGATGGGTGGGTGATGGGTTGGGACAGGTGTCAGGGTTGGATCTGGTGTTGTTCGGAAAGATGGCAAGGGATTGTGTTTTTAAAGATGGCCGACGTGCTGTTTCCTGTTCCGTCGCGATGACGCTATTTCCGGTTCTGCTTTTTATGGTGACCGCTAATTGCGGCCACCGCAAATACTGTGGCCGCTACTTACGGTGGCGGAAGTGCACCTTGCTCGCCCTACGATGCCGGTAGGGGCCCTTTCCGCCATGGCGTTATTTACATTACCGCCATGGCGTAATGCTCGTGCGCGATGGGTCGTAATGTGGCGCTCTTTCCGCCATCAGCCCACGGCGTAAACGCTCATTACGCCATGGCGGTAATGTCGGCAGATTACCGCCTGGGTCGTAATGAGGCATTGTAAGTACACATACTACTCCATGTTAGTTCTTGTGTGTCAAAGTTAACCCTTTATAGAATAATTAAAGGGATTAGACTATTTGCAAATGTCTGAAATTCAAAACCTCTTGTTGTGTATTGTCATTTCTGATTTACCTTATTCTGGTTTTTCTGTTTTGAATTAATGTCTTCAAGTATCATTGTGTTTGTTCAACAGCACTACAGGTGATAGACCATAGGGTTTATATTACTTGACGGTGTTACTGTTAATCAGTTTTGAATACATATACTATTGTGGATCAATCATACCTTATTATTAAAATTGCTACAAGGTCACAGGATCAATCCGCCAGTTGCATATGCTGATAGGCGGTCCCATAGACTATTTACTTGCCTAGAAAGCAAAATGTGCGGACTACTATAATACTATTATATGGTTAGCTTAACCTCGTTGCGATAAGATAAAAATAAGATATACAATTGCTATTAACCTTATTTTCCAATGGAGATTGTATCTTAAATGAATTACCTTTTCGGTATTAGCGTATGCTGTAGTTACAGGGCACGATCTGATTTATAAGTCCCTATACAATTAATTGAGATCAAACTAAGTTATTCTTATTGTCTATTGCAGAAGTGAATAAATATATTAAGTAGAGTCAAATATATTGTTACCTTTTAAACCTGATTACATTGTTCTTAATGCAAGGGCAGTTTCTCCTTCGCTCGACTGCCTTTGCATTCCACATTACAGGTCACTACCTTTCTCTGGACTGCAAGGCGATTTGAAAATATGTCATTGTGTTCAGTTGCCAAACTTGTGTAGCGTATGAAGCAAGTTCTTCACGTGGTGGACATGTTGCAACAGGATCATTCTTATGTGTTTACCCTGTGAAATAGGATTAGAACTCGTCTTGTTGCATTACATGTGAGTCTTATATTAAACATCCTTTGTTCTGATATCTGTATGTACAGTGTCTCTAGACACTGTACTGGAGTAGGCGCAGGAATATGTTCTGGCCAGTCACTAAGCAGAGGCATTCGGAGGGAGCCTGTAGCATGGCCAGTGTGAGCAAAGTCATGCTGCTCTGTTTTAAATAAATAAACCTTGCAAGTAAGTAAACTGATACCTTGAAAGAGTGTTTACAAAGTGCATCTCAATAACCATGTGCTACACTGCAGGGCATATTGGCCTCTACTAGATGCAAATGTGTTCATGCCCTTTGCTTTCCCAGAGACTAAATATATCTGGGTCTGTATGTTATGATGTTCAATGCATTTTACAGATTACTGGGTGGTTTAAAAAAAAGTGTTTGCCCTGTGACGGCCATATTTATTATAATCCTTAATGACTTTTTTTTCAAATTAAATTATGTATGGCTAACATGTAACACATCAAACTGATACAAAAAAATACAGTTACCTATTAGTTTAACTGTAAACATACTATAAATAACCAGTGCAAACAAAATTAATACAACCGTTATCATAACAAACCATTAAAAAATACACCATATTAATGATCATGTATTACATTATTTGCTAGTACTTAAAGTGACTACATAAAGGATGATGAAAGGGAATTAGAAATCTCAAAGGCAACCGTGGGTGGGTAAGTTTCACTCTTTCATTTTCCCTAGGAAATAAACTGTCATTTCAAAACAATCCATGTGAACTGCATTACAATTTGAAACGACTGAGAAGTGACAGTGTTTGTGAGCGAATATATGATGTCCATAATTGAGTTGATTATTGATTGCTCCACTAGTTTGATTTCATACATTTGTTAATGTGTGACATTTCAAAAAATGATTTGCCTTTTGTTTCGTAGAATAATTCAAATGTTAAAAGAAACATTATGCTGAAATGTTGTATTAGCTGCAATGCTAAGAAGTCATATTAAGAATAAATCCTACCCACTGATAGAAGTGTGTGTGTTTTGTAATGGAACGGTATAATTAATTAGTACGTAGTTATTTCGATATTGTATTTTACTTAGCTTCTTTTTGCGACAGCGATTCGACCATATTTCCTTGTATTAATGAAAGGGTGCCAACTGGCATTATGGTGTAGTGTGATAAACGTTAAAAGAACATATTGTCACAACATAGTTTATCTCTTGTCCAAGATGTAGGGAGTGAGATTGTCTTGCACCAGATCATTAGATTGATTTGACCAGCGACTGTAAAACGGATCGGAAAAAATTAATTGTACGACTCTTGTTTGAGGTTGGTTTGTTGAACCTTTTTGAATGAGGTTCCCTGCAAATCACATTGTTGTTAAAGATACAGACCCATCAAGTAATGGACAAGAGCAGTGAGAGAAGATGGTGGAAGTGTTGAAGGCACCGAGAGGTGCAATTATTTAACTGGGTGAGACCCTTCAAGTGATTAGAAGGAGGTAGCGAGAAGATCTGGTGTTTTCATAGAGAAGATTATGTCTGTGGGGGATGGGCACGGGATATTTGTGTAAGCAGATAGTATTTGTTTATTCACACATCTTTGAAACTATTATGTATTCTTTACAATGACAACAAGATAGAAGACGCAGTTGCAAACACTGAGTGCAATCTCCTGCCCCCATCTTTATATTTATCTCGCACATATTATTGTTTCTCATCAAACAGAAAAGGTGACACCCTATGCTACCAGACAATTCTACGAATATGTATTGACAACTAACATTGCTCTCCTCTGCATAAGTATTTAGAACACTCATTTGCAAATACCACTGAATGTTATCACCTGTTGGTAAACAATTCCTAAGAATGTCTTCAAACATGATATCTGTTCCCATTGCAAAGCTAGCAAAGCTTCCAAACTGTTTTGCCACATCACTCACAAACACCAGGTACATTCACAGTCACTGAAGGTTATCTCCTGCCACCTAAACATTCTAATGGATTGTTCTTGGAATGTTTCTCCTGTCCACCAAAAACACTTGGCACTCCAAGTTACAGTCATTGAATGTAACTAGTATTTTATATCATCAATCACAGAAAGTAACACAAATAAAACAAATAAAAACTGTATGCAATGTATCTCCCTAAGCAAAGTATGGCAATCTGTCATGGCAACGGATACTTTGTTTTCTAACAAAACCACACAATAGCATTTTGTCTCCTCATAATACATGGTTTGTAAAATCAGTTATAGCCACTGAATGTAATCTAGATACTGTCACTGGATGTAATGTCCAGCTTCTAACCAATCCTGAGAATGTACCTTTGAATCGAGCATGTTGTGATGCTTTTCTTCAGTAATGATTTAAAGACATATACGTTACACTCAGTTTAAGACACTGAATATAATATCCAGCCTCCAAAAAGTAATTTTTTCTCCTGAATTTGTATTTTGTCACGTTCATCAGACTAAATTCCAATGCCTTTCTCTATCCATCAGAATATGTAGCACAGACAGCTACCAACATTTAATGTAGAGTTTCTTTTTCAGCCAGTATGTTTTTCATCACAAGTCCTTGCATCTACTGTGTCTCATCCCACAAACATAGGCTGGCATTGAATGTATTTATGTATTTATGCATGTATTTATTTGTTTGAATTTATAAAGCATACAAAGCAGCCCTGGGGCATTGTGGTGCTGTTACAAGAGTGCTCTGGCGCTGTTACAAGAGTGCTTACTTGGATACACAGAAAAGACAAGAACACCTGTCTGAGGTTCTTGGTTACATTGAGCCTGTTGCCAGACAGGTGAGCAGGCCTATTTTGGCCCTCTCCCTGCTCCCAACTGCAAAGCTAAAAACCTCTGGGTCATCTTGGACTCCACACTCTCTTTCTCTCCTCACATCTCTGACGTCTCTAAGAAGTCACACTACCAGCTGCACCTCCTCAGAGGTATTCTTTCTTTCCTCCCCTTCACCCAGAAGCTCACTATCTCCAGAGCTCTAGTTCTCTCTAGGCTGAACTATTGCAACAGCCTCTTTCTAAATGTGCCTTCTTCTACTCTATGCCCTCTGCAACTCATCCAGAACAGGACTGTAAGACTTGTCCTTGGCATCAAACCCAGGGATAGTATCTATCTAGGACTGAAATCTCTGCACTGGCTCCCAGTGGCTGCACGGATTAAGTTCAAAACCCTCTGCATTGTCCACAAGGCCTTCTGGGACCTGGGGCCAAAATACCTTCAATTCTCTCTTCCTAAATAACTTCCCTCTCAAGCTCTTTTCTCATCTGCCTCCAACTCCCTCAGGCTCAGTCGTTTCTCCAAGCAACGACTTGGTGGTAGATCTCTCTCTTTGGTTGGCGACTCCCTCTGAAACAGCCTCCCTGCTTCCCTGAAACATCAGGAGAACCATCTTCAGTTCCAGAAGCACATTAAAACCTTCCTCTTTTCTTCTGTTTTCTCTCCCCTTCTCCCCTGCTGAATTCCTGGCTGATACTGAGACTGCACTGGTTACCTGGCAACCCTTCTGATCTCGGGCCCAAGCCCTGCCAGTTGCACACCTGCAGATTCAGATTTGCCATTCGTAATTCTCAAGTTATAAGAAGCATATTTAGCTGCTGTGATGTGTTTTTTGTACTGGGTGGCAAGCTTCTTGTAGGTCAGTAGGGAGATGTCCTGTGGGTTGACTTGCCAGTTGCTGAGAGATATGCATTTGAGGGAGTGTAGTTCTTTAGGTTCTGTTGTGAAGCAGGAAAGAACGTCGTGAACAACGTGCATCTAATTTCTTAGCTCAAGAAAATCCTGTTCTTCTTTCTTCATGAATTGTATGTTATCCTGTACACTACAAACGTTTTGCACATTCAGTTGGGACCACTGATTCTAATCTCATGCATCCAGAAGCTTCTAAAATATTTTGTTGCAATAGTATTTTCACTCATCACAAATTTCTACACCTGTATTTTGTTTTCATTTTTCACAAAAAGATGACACACCCGTTTGAAAATTCCGCTGGATGTAATATCCTGCCTAAAAAAAGGACTACATTTGTTCTCTGCACTTGAACAATTTTGTACCAAATGTGTTGTCTCATCAATCAGCAAAAGCCATCACATTTAGTAGCTGTCACCAGATGTAATACCCTGATTACATCCAATTATAGAACTACTACCTAGCAACTAGAATGTTGCATTACAAATACATGTGACTGGTAGTTTGCCTAGACACACAAGTATGATTGGTACACTCAATTAAAGACACAGAATATAATATCCTGCCCACAAACATTGCTAATATTGTTTTGTTCACAACTAGTATTTTGACTTATCACAAATATTTGCAAATGCATGTATCTCGCATATAACATAAATGTGGCACACTCATTTACAGTAAATTAATATAATCTCTTACCACAAAGAATTTCTAAGATTTCTCCTCTTCAACTGTTTTGTTGCATCACAAATATTTGCAACTGGTATGTTTCTCATCTGTAACACATGAATAGCACACTCACTTAAAATCAATCAGTGCAATTCTCTGTTGAAAGCAATTTTAAGATTGTTATATGCACATATCACCGTGTCTCCCCTGTCAAAACAAAATGAGGACATTGAGGCTACTGAATGTATTTGGCTAATGCCAAAACGTTCTTAACTTTGGTCTTTGCAGCTAGCATTTTGTCTCATCCACTATAAAATGTGGCACACTTATATACAGTCAGTCAGTGAATGCAATCTCCTGCCTCATTCCAATTCAAGGAATATGTATTGAAAGCCAGTATGCAGTTTCATTACAAATCCTCAATATTATTATTTGGTATCATTATCATAAAATGTTGGCACACTTAGTTACAACCACTAGATGTAAACTCCTCCCCTCAATCAATTCTAAGAATATTTCTTTGCAATTAGTCGTTTGGCTCATCACAAATCTTTGCAACCAGTATATTTTCTTGTCTATAACAAACTTTGCCTCAGTTACAGTCACCAACATTAATTACTGCAGTGTACCATGGAGGATTAACAACTCTGCAGTAGATGTTCAGGTGAGCTTCAACATAAGGTTGGTTTATATGTTTGAATGTATAATGTTATTGCTCTAGTCATGCATTGCCACCAAGATGGCACCCTTTGTTTGCATATCAAATGTATCTAAATACCTCATGAATGCACCATTCTGAAACTTCTAATAACTAGTTTCCTAGTTTCACTTCTATTTAGAACAGAACAGAACTGCTCGATTACCCCTCTCCTAGTCTACCCTTGAGTGGTCAGAAGAAAGAATAGGATAAATTATCGATTTCATCTATCCAAAATTCATACGAACCGTAAAGATGGTTGTGCCAAAAAAGTGAACAAATACATTAAAAACACATTGTAATCAAATAATTAAATACACAGTCATGAAATGTGTGCCTTCCACAAGGCATCACAAACATTCAAATTGATATTAACAAAGTTGGAGACAGAAACCAGTCCAGAATTATTACGTTTTTGGTGGCTATGGTTAGTATGTGACATTCATGGTTTATCACAATGACACAATATTTTCACCAACACATATTTTGGCAGGGGAACATACTTTAAATTTACAGCAAAAGCACAACGTTATTTTGCTGAAAAGACACAGTTGTTTAAATGTCTGTGGGATGTCTGTATATGTTTCAGCTAAACAGATTACGTCAACACCGTCCCTGGTGTTCCACTGTTTGTATTGTAGCCCTCTTCAGGACAGTACGTTGCTTTGATGAGTTGACAAATAGTTCAACACAAATCCCTGATATGTCAGAGTTTAAATGGAAGCTATAGGATAGAGACATAAATGAAAGCTTATTTTAGCAAATAGACTGGAAAGCGGGCGGTATCTTAAAACATTACAGTGTTAAAAACTTTTTTTGGCAGAGTTCATATATAGTAGGGCAGATTTCATGTCCTCCACACACACTTTCCACTGACCTTTTTAGTGTTGTTGTGGTTGGACTAGAGCGTAGTCATTTCTTTTGAAGACAGGAGATTATTTTCTTTTTATAGTTTGCGTTCTGCAATACACTTTTTATCCTCTTTTTTACTTTTCATTGAGAGTGATTGCTTCGTTGTTTATTGATTATTTGGGTGCACGGGACCTGTTTTTAAACAAACCTGCATCGAATGGTGAAGAAATTCCTTTCTATGTAACATCTTTTACATTTTTCAATTGCTCGTTTACTGACCTTTGTGAATCTTGATAACTTTCAAAATACTGTTGCACCATTGTCTAAAGGTCGGGCGACATAGCTTGTCTACGGATTTTGGTCAGCTTTCTATTTTTCTTTTTGTTATCGTATCGTCCACCTTCTCCCTGTGCTGCAAGGCAAAAGAAGCGATACTCAGAGCATTTCAAAGTATCGCATTCAAGTCTCACATTTTATTTTTTGGACTTTTTGTTTTTTAGACAGACACATTGGGGCTTACGGCGTGTTGAAGCAAAAGACTAGGGCGCCAAGTCCCATGCTGTAGTTTCATGCAATTTAGAAGCGCGAGATCGTATATTTACCTTCTTATTTCACAGTGTTTCTGTGCGGTGTCCTCACAGCATCCTTTCTCATGGGTCTCTGATGGCAAACGATTACAGCGTTTCGAGGCTGTAAGTGTTTTCCTTCTTTTGTTTTCAAGGCGTCACGTGATCGCGAGTTGACGTGCTAGATCTTCCTGTAAGATCGTTCCGTTTCGTCCTCCATATTGAGTGAGTAGGTAAACTGAATATATACCATTGGGTCGGTGTATTTCCAATTCATGGTTCGATGTGATTTGCAACGAATGATCCGATCTCAGTGCGTGATTTTGGGTAGTGACCTTAAAGCCCAATGTGTCAATGTTCACACTTGATGTTGTGTTTTTTATATTCAAGCGTGTGTTGACCACAAGAGTTGCTCAAATAATTGGGTTTTTTTATTACTTTTTCCAATCATATATATTGGACTCCTGATTTAGGAGACCATGATGTCCAATCTTCATTATTCATTTGATAGGCTGCCTATTATGTGCAGCCATTTCCTTTTATGTAAAATGGTGCCCTGTAGTTTTGACAGTCCCCTCTTGGGACATGTAGTTCCTATTTAGAAGACAATTCCCCATTCAACTGCGGAGTTTAGGCCATTATTTACAGTATCTAAGTTGAAAATCTATTTCTGTTCACATTTGCGTAGTGCCAGGTCTCTGTCCCTGCCTCTTTTTGATATTTGGACTGTTTGAATTATGAGCCAAAATATTTCACTTGGTTTATGTTTTAGACGTGTGTAGTGGGCCACCAACAGTTTATTCGGAGTTTGGTTTCTGATGTTACATCTGTGCTCACCGATCTGGGTTTCAATGTGTCTTTTGGTTTTGCTAATATACAAAAGTTGGCACGGGCACTGGATGGCATACATGGCCCATTGTGAAGCACAATTAGTGGAGGTCTTTAATTGCCAATTTCTCCCTTTCAGCATGATGTTTTTCAAACATTTGGTTAATGGGCAGTCAGAGCAGTTGCCACATTTAAAATGTCCAATAACAGGTGGCAATTCCCAAAGGGCTCTCTGTGTGTCAACTTTTTTAGTTTCTTTTGGATACGTGTGCACTAGGTTGACTCTCAGGTTATTTTGTCTTTTAAAGGCAAATCTTGGTGGCACAGGGGCAAAATCTTCTGTTTTTATAATGTGCCCGTTTTTCAAGACCAATTTCCGTAGATTGTGGCTAACGGGACTGAAGGTGGTGACACAAGTCATTTTTTCCGCTGTTGTTCTCTTTGTCGGATTTAGGCATGTTTCTCGATTTCTATTTTTGGCTCTTTTGTATGCCATATTGATTTGTTTTTTTGGGGCATCCTCTTTGTTTTAGACATTGTTTCAGTTGTTTCTCATATGCTTCATAGTCTTCTAAGTGGGTGCAATTTCTCTGGACTCTTAAAAATGGACCTATTGGGAGGTTAGCTTTTAGGCTAGATGGATGGTAACTTTGATACTCCAGAAGGGTGTTTATATCTGTCTTTTTCCTGAAGAGATTGGTTGTTAAAGTCCCATCACTCTGTGTCTTAATTTCCAAGTCTAAGAAAGGGATCATATCGGCATCATGAGACATCGTGAAATTGATGGTGCTGTTACATTGGTTTAGCCATTGATGGAATTCCTCTAGGTGGGTGACTGTGCCTCTCCAAACCATAAAGCAATCATCTACATACCTGTGTCAGGCTCTGATGTTTGATTTGTAAGGGTTATTGGCGTGGTAGATGGAGTTGTTTTCCACAAAGTCCATATACAGGTTTGCAAAGTCCGGCACGAAAGTCGTGCCCATACTGGTCCCATGTCTTTGGTTATAGAATATCTCTCCACAAAGGAAGTAGTTTTCCATTAATGCTAGTTTGGCACATTCCAAAATGAAGGCGGTGGGGACAGTTTTGTTGTTGATGTTACGTTGATTGAGATATTGCTCAAGGACATTCAAGCATTCTAGTTGGGGAATGCTGGTGTATAAGGAAACCACATCCAAAGTGACCAAAATGTCGCCATGTTCAATCTGAATGTTGTCAAGGGTTTTGATCATGCTGATAGTATCCTTGATATAAGATTTCATTTGTAACACAAAAGGCATCAGAAACCAATCAACATAGATGGACAGAGTTTCTAAAATCTAGTCTATGGCAGAGACAATGGGTCTTCTTGGCTGTTTTTCACTGTTTTTATGTACTTTAGGCAGCAGATAGAACGCTGGAATGGTTGGGTTGGTTTTAATGAGGAACATTTTTTCATCATGATCAATCCACCCTTTTCCTCGGGTGTGTGACATTAGGCTGATTATTTCCTCTTTTAGTCTCGGTGTGGGATCTCCTTGTAGTTGTCTATAGAATTTCTGATTTGAAAGTTGGGACTTCGCTTCTTTGTCACATGCATCTTTGTTCCATAAGACAATACCCCCTCCCTTGTCTGCAGATTTAATCACAAACAAGGTATTTGTTTGTAGGTTTTTCAATGCGTGTCTTTCGGTCGGGTATAGATTATCTTTTCTAGAAGTTTTTTCTTTTTTTCTAGATATTAATCTTCTTGTTTCTTCAATGATTTTGTTCTCGAAAGCCACAATGGCAGGACTTATCATGGTTGTAGTTGGACAAAATGTAGATGGTAGTTTTAGGCCTGTGGTACTTTTTGCTTTTTCCTTTTCGCTCGTTGGGGGATTTCTAAAGAAATATTTCAAACGTATGGTTCGAAAGAATTTTTGTAGTTCGATTTCTGTTTTGAAGTTGTCTGCTTTTCTGACAGGAACGAAACTTAGTCCTCGACTTAGTACTTTTCTTTCTCCCTCAGTGAGTACATGTGTAGAGAGATTTAAGATGGGTATTGTCCATTCTGGACTGGTCCGTTCGTGGTGGGCCTTGTGTTCGATTGCGGCCTCCTCAGCCCCTCCCTTGAAAAAACTGTTGTTTCTGGTTTCTTCCTCCTCGTGACATATTTGTATTTGTGCTGTTGTCAGAGTCACTGCTGGTAGTGCTATTAGTGGTGTTTGAAAAAGTCACATATTGTTTTCTTTGGTATCCATTTCTTCCTCTCGGTGGACCTGATTTATTGAGGTTGTCATAGAATGTTTCAACAAGATAGGGATAGGTCTTTGTTTCCTTGTACATGTCGATGTCTTTTTTTAGTTTCCAAATTTTCTTGTCAATAGTTATTTTTTTGAACTTATTCATTTCTTCCTCTATTTTCTCAAGTTTCTGTTTGATCTCTGTGATGACTTTATCAGATTTTATTTTTTACACCAAAATATGTATTTCTGCTTGTTGTTCCATGTCCTCTTCTATTGTGTCATTGTGATAAACCATGAATGTCACTTACTAACCATAGCCACCAAAAACGTAATAATTATGGACTGGTTTCTGTCTCCAACTTTTTTAATATCAATTTGAATGTTTGTGATGCCTTGTGGAAAGCACACATTTCATGACTGTGTATTGAAATATTTGATTAAAATGTGTTTTTAATGTATTTGTTCACTTTTTTGGCACAACAATCTTTACGGTTCATATGAATTTTGGATAGATGAAATAGATAATGTATCCTATTCTTTCTTCTGACCACTCCAAAGGGTAGACTAGGAGAGGGGTAATCGAGCAGTTCTGTTCTGTTCTAAATACCGTGCAAGTGGTCCTTATAACTCTCAATCACCCTGAAACAAAAGATTTGGGACTTACCCAGTATTTTCTCCTAGTTTCACTTCAGGAATTTGTTCCGTGATTGTTTCTAATTGTTTCTAGCTCTTTGGAATTGCAGGCAAATATCAAATCCAAAATTGTGCAGGTCCTGATCTGTACAAGAGCCTTCCTAAAGAGAGGGCATTAGAGTTATACTTTCTTTAGCAGATTTCAATAGAAACACACAAAATGTAGGATTGGATTCTTAATAGCGTAGTGAAAGAATAAGTAGCTCTCACTAAATAGCTTATGAATTAGGCATTTACAAAACACATAGGGAAAGCCTGCCCTTCACAGGCCCTTAATTTTTCTGAGGCTAATACATTGAATATGGTTAATTTTGATAATGGTTAAAAGTGATAGGTATTTGGCATGGCGTGCTACATAGGAACACATCGTATTACTATTTTCATTTATACAATCTCAAACTCAGAGAAGACACAAAGATGATGTGCCACGTTTAATTTTAAAATTATGCAAGAGTCAATGACAGAACCATTTCATTCATCTGAGGTGACCTTGGCATGTGTGATATTCATACTTTCCCGCCGGCGGTAAGTGCATGACATTTTGGTGGATTTCCCCCCAGCTCTGAGCCGTGATTTGGCGGTAACCCTTAAATGCGGCAGTAATAGCGCTACCGCCGCATTTACGGGTTACCGCCAAATTCGTGATGAGGCCATGTGTGAATTTTAGTTGAAGATATTCAGGCCCTAGGCCAAAAACGCACGATGAGCGATACGTAGGAACTTAAAAAGAATCTGCTTTTTGAAAGGCAACCAGTGAAGCTGTCTGAGAAAAGGGGACATATGCACCCCATAGGAAGGACGAAGAATGGCCCTGGCAGTCGCATTTTGCAAAAGTTGGAGGCGCTTTATAAGAAAACGTGGCTGAGCCAAATACAATGAGTTGCAGTAGTCAACTGCACTCAGCACAAGAGCCGCCACAACAGGAGCCTGAAATGTTTCCGGAATATAGGGAAGCACCTTCTGAAGAATTTGTAATTTAAAGTGGGCAGCTTTACATATATGTGCCACCTGCTCATGCATCGAGAGGAATAAGGTAATTTGTACCCCCAGATTCCGAACAGAGGGGGATGGTAGGGGAAAAGGGCCCAAGGACTTTGTCCAGAAGTCACTTGTCCAGAACAACAAGGGGGTGTGTGTATCCACAACCAGGATCTCAGTGTTGTTTCCATTAAGCTTTAACCAGTTCGCTGTCATCCAGGCTGCTAGGTCTTCAAAACACCTCCTAAGCAGGGCGGCAGTATCACAATGGGTACCATCGAGGCGCAGAAGGATCTGTGTATCGTCAGCGTTGGAATAATAACTGAAACCATGAAAGTAGATAGGGAGAAGATTAGGCCCAATGTAGATGTTTAACAGTATAGGGGAAAGAGCGGACCCCTGAGGGACACCACATCCAAGCAGCATGGGTTTTGAACGAAAAGGGGGAAGAGAGACAGATTGAGATCGATCGGTAAGAAACACAGTGGACCATCTGAGAACCAGTCCGGACAAACCGGCCAAGAGATCAGGGTAGGGTGGTCTACTGTGTTAAATGTGGTGGACAGATCTAACAGCATCACTGCTCCAACACCCCCCTGATCCACCAGATGAACCTAGTCGTCCATCACTGAGTTTAGGACGGATTATGTCCCCCTCTCTGTGTGGAAACCAGACTGGAAAGAGTCAAAGAACCCAGAGGTCTCGAGAAAAGTGGAGAGCGGCAGTGATACCAGTGCCTCCAACAATTTCATGAGGAACAGGAGGAGTGAGATAGGGTGGAAATTAGCAAGTATAGAGGGATCAAGAGAGGGCTTTTTTGCACAGGGGCCACCAATGTGTGCTTAAGAATCGTTGGAATAAAACCTTCATGGATAGAAATATTGACAGCAGTGGGGAGACCAGATCAGTAGAGATTTCCTTAAGAAGGGTCAGAGGGATGTCATCAGCAGGAGAGGGCGATTTAACGCGGCCGATTGCTACTAGCACATCCTGCTCCGAGAACACTGGAAAGTTTGACAAATTACCACTTGGGGGGGGTCCATAGGATGGGAGCCACAGCTGGCAGGCCAGCCTCCTCCTCAATGTTCTTCCAAATATCCTCAATCTTTGTGTGAAAAAAGAGGAGAACGAGTCACACATATCATGATATGGTGGTGCCTGAGGTCTTGTTCTAGTAGGAGCAGAAATGGACTGCACCAACTCAAACAGGACCATGGGTGATTTATGGCTGATTCCACCTTGCAGGAAAATAAGCCTTTTTTGGCTTCAATAACTGCTTTGTGATAGATAAGCTGATAAAGAGTGGTGAAATGCAAGCCTAGCTTAAGGGGAGTAGTCAATGCGTCATTTCCTCTCTGCTTGTCTACATCTTAACTTTCCTGCCATAAGCTCTAACGAAAACCAAGGTTCGGAGGGATGATTTTTCTGTTTACCAATTTTAAGAGGAGCAAGCAGGTCAGCAGCAGCTGTAAATGTGGCTTACTTCATAGTGAGAGAGCAAGGATAGTCCAACTCACAGTGTGACATCAGTGAAGCCACTAATTGGTGGTTTGTAACTTTATTCCAACTGTGTCTGGGAATGGCAGGATTAGAAGAAGGTGTGATGTGCGTGGCCTGATGTATACAAAAAGGGACAAGGGAATGGTCAGACCATACTATAGCGAGAGGAGGAAGAATAGACATAAAATCCCTAGGCACACAGATAAAGTCAAGCGTATTGCCTAACTGGTGGGTAGGCTCCCTGACACATTGGGGTAAACCCAGGTCAGCCATAAGAGACAAAGTTTGCGACTTGGCCAGTGTTTGTGGCATTTGCTGGAAGATTAAAATCGCAGACAAACAGGAGTTTGGAGTATTTAAAATGCAACTCCATCGCCAATGTTGGAAACTCTGTAGAGAACCGACTATCGATTCCAGGGGGGTGATAGACCACCAGTATAGTGAGTGTCGAAGAGGGTATATAGAGATCAGAGCTAAAAGACACTCAATTTTAAGAGTCTGTTCCAGTGCAACACTGACAGTTTTATATGTAGCCTCATGTATAATGGCCACTCCTCCCCCAGGATGCGAGGCGAAACGGTTTATGTGCACCATATTTGGGGGGGAGAGCCTGAACAATCGCAGGACCTGATGACTCACAGAGCCATGTTTCGGTAAGGCAAAGAAAGTCAAACTGATAGGACAGTACTCAGTCATGGCAGTCTATGGAATGGGCCACCAGGGAACAGCCCACCTTTCAGGCCTGCAAGGGGTAGGGTGTTTGGTCGAATAGGATATTTATCAAAACCTACATGCCAATTAGTATTTTGTGGAGCAAGCCATAGCAAGGTGCTACATTCCACCTTACCTATCCTGACATTTCCTCCAGCATCTTCAGATGTCCTCTGCACGTCCCGTGCACAGACGGGCGCAGACGTGCTTGCCTTAAGCACGTCTTCAGCACACTGACAGCATGCCCGCTGCGCACTATCGCTGCATGGGCATTCTCTCCGGCACATAAATGCCGGAGAGGATGACACGTGGCAACTGGCCCCGCATCCTCAGAAGCACAGAGAGGGCTACCGAGGAACTAACAAAGCAAGATTATGCGTCCTAGCAATGCGCCGTCGGGAAATGCATTTAAAAATCACAATACACGTAATTTTTAAAAGCACTTGAAATGATATGATGATACATCAATAGCATGCTAAAACAACAAAGAAGGCGTTATTCTGGCCCCGCACGCGATTCCTCACCTTCAGAGAGCAGCGTTCTCTCCGGCACTAAATGCCAGAGAGGATGACACATAGCAACAGGCCCACCTCCACAGAAGCAGAGAGAGGACTACCGAGGAACTAACAGAGCAAGATTATGGGCCTCATTACGACCCAGGCGGTAAGTTACCGCCTGGGCCGTGACTTTACCACCATGGCGTAAACTATGTTTACGCCATGGTGGTTGGTGGATTTACCGCCCCATTCCAACCTTGGCGGGGCGGTAAATCCCCATTTTCCCATTTACCCTTCCCCATTCCCATTTTGCCCCATAGGGCATAATGGGAGTGGGGAAGGCGTTAATTACGCCACCGTAAATTACGGTGCCGTAATTAACTCCATGGTCCCTTAGCGCCATGGCCCTCATTCTGACCCTGGCGGAATTCGAAAAACGATGGCGGAAATGTAATACCGCCATCGAATACCGCTCGTTGCGATTATGACCCGTCACCGTAAAGTACGATTCCATTAGCGACACCGTAGTGAACGCCAACGCTAACTGCACCAAGTACGCGCACGCGCGCCTTGCAAAACCGTAATTTCCGCCATGGCGCAACGGTACGCGAATTCTGACCCTAGCGGACATTTACTTAACACCATCAAGCATGGCGGAAAGTACCATTCCGCCATGGTGAGAATTACGGCATCGCGAACCAACCGTAAATGGCCCTACTGAGTGCTTGTACTCCACTCCCTGCCCACATTGCACAACTCCTCGTAGGCGCAATGTAGTCACACTATGCAACCAGTGAAATGTACAAGTCACCCATGCATGCCAACGAACAAATGCATGCAGGGGCTCCAAGTGCCTTGTGAGTGGCCATCCACTACTGATGCAGCACAGGCATGTGAAGGTTCAAGTACACCAAAATGAACTGAAATATTCCATGAGACAAAACAACAATAGTCCCCCATCGCTTGCCACCAGTGTAAATCAACATTCAAAGCAGTATCCTGAGGGAGACTGCACCAGCCCTGTACTCTTGCCAGTAGACAAACCAACCATCAGCATAAGCATGTACCACACAAGTTGGCAGAGTGACTGAGCAGCCAGGCTTATCTCAAGAGGGGCCAATGGGAGCTGTAGGGCACAGATGGCACGAATACAGAAGCAATTCCAATGGACCTGACCTCAGTCTCCCTCCAAGAAACGCACGCAAACACAGGCACCTGTGACAAGCCATTTTCTGATAATCCCATCATTCTACCAAATCACCTGGCTGACCGGCATCTGTTGCACAAAAGCTAATCCCCCGCCCCTGAGCATGACATCATAAAAACAGTCATAATGGCAGCCCCTGTCCCTGACCTCACTGGGCTTCGTAGGCAAACGCAGCCAGTACAGTACCACACAACTCTACTCAGAAGCCGGAACCCAATGCAGATCAACTCACAATACATTGCGCCACAAATCGGAATATGCTACATCACTAGCAAAGAATAACGCTACACGGTTAATATCGGAATATAAATTTAATGCACATCAAAATCACCAAGCCCATAAAGCCATTTGCTCATAAACTCCCAAATAATTTTCATTACTGTGGGCTGCATCCGCAATAAATGACCAGCTTCATCTTGTGTGACGCCCTGTTCCTTCATGGTACACAGGGGCTACATTTACGTTCAAAAAGGCAACATGGAAGCGCCTAGAACCACAGGGCCGTCCCATGAAGTAGGCACTAGTCCAGCTGAAAGGTTGATATGTTGCTCCTAGCCACTAGTACTGCGTAAGGGCATGTGGCCCTTTGGCGATCGTCCCATAAGATCGTAATGGTGCTCCACTGATTAACTCGAAGCTGCAGGTGTCGACTGTAAAAGCCATCTGCAGGAGTGGCGTACAGATGGCAGCGGCAAAAGGGGAGGAGATACCTGTCACCCAAATGAAAAAAAAAATAATAGTATGGGCATCCGAACTTCATATGTATTACTCACTTCATTCAACACACTAAATCTACAACCATATGCATGCTAGCCCACTCAAAAGGATTAATTTCACCGAAAAATCACTTGCGAATCACAACGATATAAATCGAGGTGAATACACTATTACAAACGAGTGTTTGTGTGCATGCGTCTGTTAAAACAGAATCCATTAGATGGGATTAGTAACGTGCATAGACACAAGTGTTTGAAGGCGCGTCGAGACAGGGAGGGTTCAACAAGGGCAGATAGACTATGGTCCCACTATGGCAGCTTTGCATCACATAGCGCAGGGGAAGGGGATAGATTCCAAAAAGCCATGTACATGGCAAACTCACAATTAAATCATCTGTCCATGCATCCATTCATCATTCCCTCATCCCGGTATAAAAACGCCTGAATATTTACTCACATAACATTTGAAACTTCCATTGAGTCTGTGCGTAATGCAGTCTGCAAAATCCACTGTGCTCCTGCCCGGATTTCTAGTGTAGTGAAGTAACATGTATTTGGGAACGTCCTGCCTTATCGTCCACTACGCTATTGCGCATCCCATTCAATTCATATCAATCATTGCATTCTCGTCATGGGCCCTGTCCCAAGGACATTCAACAATAGAACGTTATATTTCCAGTCAGACCTGTGGGCGTCTCCTCGCCGCTAGTTGAAAACCAAAAGCGCTGTCCTTCGAATTCCTCATTTGCAACATCACGTCGAAAAGGCATCTGTGAACGCTTGAATTCACAAATACATCTATGTAGTGCGGCTGTGTGTGAAAATGGTAACTGGCTTCAATCACTAATGGGACTCCCCGCCCGTCGGTGAACGTCGGTACAGTGCTGCATGAGGGTCCACCGTTGATCGAGTACTACATTCCACTGACCCTTCACAAGTTTGTTCGCGACTGCAAATATACTATGTGAAACAATGGGACCATAGCAGAATTAACATATAAACCAATATTTCACTGCCATCGGGATTAAATACATGATTGTAATTGCAAGATGCCATGCGTCAAATTGCAGCGTTGTGTGCGGGACGTGCTCGCCCAAAAGTTATTGCAGCTGGCACAGGTGGAATGAATCACCACAGGTGGAGGCTATACAGCCTGAAAACACATAAATTGCACACCCAAACCCCTCCCACAACCACACCCACTCCAAAATGCTACCGACAGGACTAGCGATGTTGGGCCTGGGGGACCTGATAGCACTGCAAGTACTCCAACTTCAAGAAGAAGACGAACACCAACTACTACAACAACCGGCCGCACAGAGGAGACGCAGGAGGAGGAGGAGGAGGGCAAGGCAGGGGCAGCAAGGCCCACCAGCACAGCCACTACCACCACGCAGGCAGCCCGCAATCCCACGCCTCCGAGCTAATCCGTTCAACCTCACTGCTGAGCAGATCCACACCCTCTACCGTTTGGACTGGGACACCATAACCGCCATTGTCAACATGACACACGCTGACCTTGTCAGCATGATAGATAGCCCAACCGCCATCCCACCCCTACTGAAGGTGGTGTCTGTACTCCACTTCCTGGCCACAGGCACCTACCAGCACACAGTCGGACAGTTGCATGGCATTTCACAGCCACTATTGTCACGGACACTATTCCAAGTGCTCGATGCCCTCCTGAAGCACACAGACGACTACATCTCTTTACCACTCTCGGAGCAGGAGCTTACGAACACAAAAGTGGGATTCCATGCACTTGGCGGCATACCGGGTTGCATTGGTGCCATCGACTGCACCCATGTGGAATTGGTTGTCCCACATGCCATGGAGGTCCAGTACCGCAACCGGAAACAATATCATTCTATCAATGTACAAATGGTGTGTGACTCCAACAGGATCTTTACACATTGTTGTGCCCGATTTCCAGGATCAACCCATGATTCTATGGTCTTGAGGAACTCTACAATACCACGCTACATGGAGCGACATGCAGGGCAACGATCCTGGCTACTCGGTGAGTCTCATTTAATGCATGAGAATGTGGGGTAGGTGATGCGTCAATGACCTGGCAGGAAGGGGGTGGGGATGCGTACGTACCAATGTCATTCCACAAACATCCTTCATTGTCCACATACAGGTGATGCCGGGTATCCACTGAAGAGATGGCTCCTTACACCAATCCAGAACCCACAGAACCAGCATGAGGAGGACTACAACCATGCCCACTCACGTACCCGTGTAGTCATAGAACAGGCATTCGGCCTACTCAAGGCTCGTTTCCGCTGCCTCAGCAGGTCTGGCGGGGCACTCCTGTACCGCCATGAGAAGGTTGCAAAGATGGTCATGGCATGTGTCATGCTACACAACATGTGCGTACATAGAAATGTGGCCATGCCCCCTGACGCAGAACTGCAAGCACCTGAAGATGGTCATGATGAGGGTGGGGATGTGGCAGCACCTCAAGGAGTCCGCGAGGCACAGGAGGCCCGTGAAATTCGTCAGAATCTCATAGATGCATGCCTCTAGCACTCACGCCTGGTGGCTGTTACATGGACACGGGACTTGTGGCAGTGTGTGAGTCTGGAACATGCACAATGTGGACTGTACGCCAAGAAAGGGCTCGTACACAAAGATCAATGTCCACACATCTCATTGGATGAATATGAAGATATGTATAGCAAATGTGAAATGATATTACACACCCAATCGACCCGCCACCCAAAAAAGCCCAACACACCCCCTCCACCCTCCTACCTCCCCCCCGAACACCAGTGTCCAAAGTTGCTCATTGTCAGTGGGCAGACGCTATTGCAAGCCCCCTCTCCGTGTATCAGGGGCACCCCTGCCTGTGGAGCGCAGGTTCCTCCCAGGTCTACGTTGGGGGCTGCCCTGGACGGAACTTGCAACGGATGATGTCTCTGCCTGCTCACGTCCATGCATGTCCCAAAGGGTTTGTGAGAGCTCAGTGAGCACACGGCGCACAGCGGCAAGTTCACCACATACGTCTTTGGACGTCGCATGCAGTTCCCCCTCAGGCTCTCGGTGCTTCTCTCCATTTGTCCCCTCAGGCTCTCGGTGCTTCTCTCCATTTGTCCCCTCAGGCTCTCGGTGCTTCCCTCCATTTGTGCCCTTAGTGTCTCTGTACTTCGCTCCATTTCTGCCCTAAGTGTCTCAGTAGATGTTTCAATGGCTGCCTTAGAACCCCCACATTCAGCAGCATGCTCCTTGAGGAGCATGGCCAGTTGCTGCTGTTGCACAATCATCTGCTCGAGGGACTGTTGCCTCTGCTGGGCCATGCCCATTCGCGGTGGTGTCACAGAGGGGCTGATCACCTCATGTTGCCTTGCCACAGGCCTTGTGGGGGTTGGCCAGTCGTCGTCTTGTGGGTGCCCCTGCGTGGTTTCCTCATGGTGTACGGGATGAAACAAACAGGGGGATTGAGACAGGTCATGGATGGGTCCTACATCGACAGCACCGTTTTCTGTGTCGGAGCTTGCTGGCATGAAAGCAGTGTCACCTGTGGTGCTGCTGCCACCAGAAGCAGTGGCTTCTGTGGCATCCATTGGGGGGACCTGTGGTGCTGCTGTTGTGGACATGCTGGCTGCTGGGGTGCCTGTTGAAGTCCCCTCCAGTGTGCTGCCACTTGATTTGTGCTGCTGCCGTGTCTTGATCCGTGCAGCTGAGGTGGAGGGTCTTTGGCCGTTGGTCTTGGCCCTCTTTGCAGGTGTGCTGGTAGGGGTGTCCTGAAGCTCGTCGTTTGAATCGGACCCTGTGGTGGAGTAAAGGAGGGCGAGCGTTATTTATGGGTCTGTGGAAATTGGAATGGCAATGTATCACATGCATTGGGGTGGTACCTGAGGGTGATTTGGGTCAGGGCCTTGGAGGTGGTCTCATTTTTGTGTGGATTGAGGATGCAGTTATTTTGCAGCCTGCAGTTAGGGTGTGCATGCTGCACATGTAGAGGGTGTTTTTAGGATTTTTACTTATTTATGTATTTAATCTGACTTTTAAAGGGCTCTATCATGGCAATGTATGTGGACGTTCACCTGGACTTGTGTTTCTATTGCACTATGGGGACACATGGTACTTCACATGATTGGACATTGTGGATTTAGCATTGTTTTATTTGGGCCACCTACCTGATTCTTCAGATGTCTGCACTCCTTTCTCCATCCCTCCGACTCCCTCTATGCTCTCCATTCCAATGGTGGAGGCACAGATTTCTTCCCAGGGGGTCAACTTGATGGGTGATTCCGATCCTCCCCCGGTAGCTGTGGCAATGTTTCGGTTGGCAGAAAGTATGCTCCGGACGCGTATCCGCAAGTCGTCCCATCGCTTTCTGCATTGCTGTGGGTTGCGGGGTGCGGTCCCCACCGCACTGACCCGCTGTGCCACCAGGGCCCATATGGCCTTCTTGTTCGCAAGTGCCGTCCTGGTCATTTGCGTCGAGAAGACGACGGCAGCATTCTCCTGGAGGGTCTCTGTGAGCACGGTGAGTTCCTCATGGGAGAAGTGGACCTGCCGCTTGCGATCGCACGCTTTTTTAGCAATTTTTCCCATATTTATTTTTTTAACTGGGGTGGCTAACGGGTTGGGATGTGTCTCGGGGTCGGATTTGTAATGGTTGTGTTGGGATTCTGATTTTATAGGTGTACGGCGTGCTGTTTCCCGTTCCGGCCCCATGTTTTTACTTCCGTTTCCGTATATTTACGGTGACCGTAATTTGCGCTGACCGCTCATTACGGTGACCGCTAAGATGGGTGGCGGAATTGCACCTAGGGCGGTGTACGACGGCGGTAAGGGGCGTTTTGGGGTCATTTCCGCCATCGCGGACTTTGCACTTCCGCCATGGCGTGATGCTCGTGCCCGATGGGTCAGAATTAGCCGCACTTTGCTCCATCGTGCAATGGCGGAAACGCTATTTACGCTATGGCGGTCATGTCAGTTACTTTCCGCCAGGGTCGTAATGAGGGCCCATGGATTTTAACACCTGCTAAAAGCAGGTGTTAAGTCCGGCATGGCGCTAAGGGACCTCGTACTCAGGCGGTAAGGGTCGGTGCTGTTTACGCCGCCGTAAAACCCTTACCGCCTGAGTTGTAATGAGGCCCTATGCGTCCTAGCAACGCGCGTCAGGAAATGAATTAACAATCACAATACACGTACATCTTAAAAACACATTAAATGATATGACAATGCATCAATAGCATGATAAAAAAAACAAACAAGGCTTTATTGCACGCGAGACCTCACCTTCAGAGAGCAGCGCTCTCACCGCACTAAATGGCAATTACATTTGGCATCAACATTTGGAGTGCTTTGGTGTGTGTAAATGTCTTTAGAATGGGAGCGTTAGACTTAGACTTAGCCAACAACATGTTTGTATTCAATACCGTATAAATCTTTTAGGCAGAATCCTGTGCAGTTCCCTTGGGGACTACTGCAAGAAGATTAAGACTACAGGAGTAAGCAGTAAACCCAATTGGTAGCAGTCTGTACCACCCAGATTTACCTGGTAGCAGTGGCTGAGCAGTCAGACTTCTCTCAAGAAGAGTAGGGCAGTATACAGAGGATAAACAATAGGGCTAAAAGCACAGTAGGGCAAGCAAACACTGACCAGAGCTTGGTATCAAAAGTATATAATATATAATATATATAATATATAATTTTTTATTTAACACACACTTAAGGAAATACACTAGCACTTCAAATCAAAGCAAGTTCAAACACAATCAGAAAAGTATACACACCTCCATTAAGAATTATCAGACAAGTCTAAGTCAAAACACCACTATTTGTAAAAACAGATGCGAGCGCGTAACTTAGATGGCACTCCAATAATTAAGTAAAAGGGAGGGAAAAAGGCAGGTCATGAAAATAAAACAGTTCCCAACACTTTTCTAAGACCAAAACAAGTTAGTGAAGGCAGAGTCTACTGTAGAGCCAAAGTTCATAGGCCAGGCCCACTTTAAATGGAGCAAGGTGAAATGTGCCCAAGATCACACAGTTTAGAAATGCGTTCAAGTCTTTGTAAAAATGTTCAAAAGAGGTTGGGTTGATTCAGAAGGTAAAGTTAGAAGGTCTGGGGACCAGCCCAGTTGGAAAGCCAAGGATTTAAGGGTCACCTTTAGCAAATCGTAGAAAGGGAGGCCAGGTGGAATACAGTACCTTTAACCTTGAGGAAGCTCCAGCGGTGGCAGTGGTTCCTGGCAGCGGGTGCAGTTTGTGGTTTCAACGAGAGAAAGAGAAGATCTCGTCGAGCAGGAAACTTGAAGTCATTGACTGCCCAGCGAAAAGACCAGCCGCGGAGTTTGTCGGTTAAAAGGTGCCTTCCTTTTATTCGCGGTCACAGTGGTGAAGCTTGGCTATCCGGCCGCCGGGGTGCTTGCCACTGGCAATTCGACTTAGAGACATCCTGGAAGGCGAATGGCGAACTGGTTGTTCCCACCAGCTCAGAGGAAGAAGACTCTTTCAGCAGAAGATCTTCTCTTGTCGTCGGGAAAGTGGTGAGGTCGTTGCAGCAGGGCTCCACCGGTGGTGTCGTTGCTGCAGATGGCTCAGCGTCTCCCCTCTTTGGATTTCTTAGGTCCTGTGGCGACTTCTGAAGTTCCAGTCCCAAAAGCCTTGCTTTTATGAAGAAAAACCCCATTCAACAGCCTAGCTGTCACTTATACATGCTAAGTGGTGAGCCGGGCAGCTCACCACTGGGCCAATCAGAACAGAGTGCAACTTCGGTTGCTAAGGCAACGCAGTCCAGGGTGCCAATTCCCCCACCCAGACATCCTGTGGAACCTAGACAGAGTGGCACCAGTTGGAGGGCTTCTGTGGAGAAGCCCGCCGAAAAGTGGAACAAAGGGCCCGAACTTGGTTGGAGTTACAGAGCCAGACACAAAGGCCATTTTGGAAAAGAGTTCTGGTGAAAAGACCCAACCGGTGATTTTATATTAAATAAATAAACCGGCAGTATCTTTAACATTGCACCAAAAAGTGGTGCGTTTAAAATCAATGGGAAAATCCTATAGGAAATATTCCAGTGGAATATTTTGCGTGGTAACCATTGCCACCAGCCAGAAACTCGACAAGGGGGGACTGGACAGTGCCCCCTTGGAAACAGACCCAGGGGTAATCTAATTAACCCCTTCCAGTACTTCCACAATATGATGGTTTGTACTGGTTCTGTTCACAATTTTGGACTAGTAAAGACTATGGTGACTTTACATGCCCTGGGAGACAGTAGTCAGTCCCAGGGTTTGGAGTCTATGTTTGGGGGTCACTATGACACCCCTGTGTTACTGCACTGAGGGTGCTGTGTAACACATACCCTAAAACAGATGATACCCTATGGAGTAAAAAGACCCCATAGCCCATAAGAACACAATAAGTCAAAGACATACCTCAAATCATGCCTAAGAGTGCGAGAAAAAGAGTCTCACTCTTAGCAGGAGAAAAAAACAAACCCCAAAAATCCAGCAAAGCTGCTGGGAGACTCACTAGGTTTGGGAAATTAGCCTTATAAGAGAATTCTCCCTAACACTCGCCCCCCCCCCCAGACTAAGGGACAGGAGGATTGAATCCACTCCTGGATGAATCTCATACCTCTAGTCGGTTACAAACATCCTAGAGAGACCATCAGCATTTTGGTGGTGACACCCTGACCTTTTCTCAATGGTGAAATCAAAGGTTTTCTTTTGTAAGCTATATGACCTACAAACCCTTTGAGGAACATCTTACTTTTTAAATCTATAGGGGATCTGGTTGACCAGTCCCTCAGAAGTTGGTACAACTTCTGAACCTGTGCTAGGCTTTTTCAAGGGGTCCTTATAAAGGATTCCCTTAGATCTAGAGGGGCCTCCAGGGTTCCTCACCACCTCTCTGTTGGGAGCAGGTTGGGTCTCAGGCCTCTTGGTTGGAGGGGTTGGGATTAGGCAATGTACCTGCTTCCCATTCCTCTTAGATCTAACCTTACCTACTTTAAGAGTTTCCCTCCCAATACTAGGACTTGAGTTGGAGTCTTCAGTAGAAGGTCCAACAGTTTGAAGGTTTTTGGCCTTAGACTTCTCTTTTCAGGTTTTCCACCAGCACTGAGAATTACCAGTTCTCTTAGGCCTAGAGAGGGATCCAGTTGGTCTATCCACCTCTTCCTCAGAAGCAGGAGGAGTCAGGGACTCTATAACTAGGGGAACAATGATGGAGCTTGGTTTGGGCTCCCATTTCCCTAACATACCAGCCTGAAATGTGCCTGGGTTAGAGGTCAATTTACTAACACCAAGGCTTGTAGTGGGGTTGGTTCTCTGTAGAGGTTTCCACAGGCTTAGAGGGGTCCCTTAAGGTGGCCTCTCTAGCCAATTTGGTTAGGTCCTGCTTCTCCATGCTGGGAGGCCTGGGGGTACTGGATACTACTCCTAGAGTTCTTAGATCATTCCCCAACAGGACTCTCCCAGGGACATCAGTCTGAACACTGACAGGAATCCTCACTGTCATGTTATTACACTGAATGAGGGCTGGTAGAATAGGAACCATCTGGACAGGGACTCCAGAATTTCGAGTGGGACCTTTGGGTGCATTAGCAACATCCTCAGATTTGAAAAAGCTTTCATCCACTACTGTTCTGCTGGCCCCAGTGTCTCTCCTGGCAGGAGTATCCTGGCCATTGACAAGAACACTATCCATGTAATATACTTTAGAGTTTGCTGGTAGGGAGTCATACACACCCCTATTCTGTTTGCTAAGCAGACCCATGGACTCTAAGGATACACTTGCTTGAAGACTGAAGGGTTCTTCAGCAAAGACTTCAAAGTGAGCACTAGCCACTTGTACTTCCTCCTCAGGAGTGAATGCTAAGGAGACTGTGCTGATCCCTGCAGGTTTACCCTTACATCTGGGATCTCCTTTGATGTGGTCAATTGCCCCACAGAGATAGCATGTTCCAAATGATCTCTGGATGGGGGGCTTCTGCTGACATCTTTCTGGTTGAACACCAGAGGGCTCACTAGCCCTATTTGGTTTCCGTTGGGGCTTACCCTGGGTATTTTATGGCTTGTTGCCCTTTTTGGGTTGGGAGGTATTAGAAGTCTCTTGGTTCCTTTTTGGTGGCTGCTTTCCCTCATTCCTTTTCTGAGTGACCCCTGAATCCTCGTGAGTAGCCCTGTTGGCAACCCACAAGTCAGCAGCCTTAGCTAGCTTCTTGGGATCTATTTCCTTTGAATCAGCCAAGTGCTGTCTGAGCTCAGGAGAGCAGGCATCATAAATTGTCTCCAACATAACAAGATTTCTCATTCCATCATAAGTGTTCACTCTGTAACCCTTAATCAATTCCTCTAAGTTCTTCAAACTTTCACTCATCCAGGTAGCCCAAGGGGTACCATCTTGTTTTTTGAGGGTCCTAAACCTCTTAAGGTACTGGGAAGGGGTCTTACCCAAATCTAGCTATTAAAGCTAGCTTCACACATTCATAGCCCATCCTATCCACCTCCCCCAACTCCATTACCACATCAGATGCAACAGGGGGGAGCCAGGAGATAAGCCAAGGAAGCAACTGATTCCCTGAGATGTCCTGGAGCCCATGATTATACTCAAACATAGCCAACCAATCCAACACATCCAACTTAGGTTCATACATACCCACAATCTCTTTAGGCATCTGGGGTCTTTTGGGATTGGAACTCCTAGAGGATCCGGGGAGATAAGCATTTTCCACAGACAATTTCTTCATCTCTAGCTCATGTTTCAGCTCCATTTCTCTGAGCCTTAGTTCTTGGTGCTTTTGTTCAGATTGGGCACTAATTCTTTTGAAATCTAATTCAAGCCTCATTGTTTCTAGTTCAATGAATGCAGGACTTAATGTGGGACCTGACAAAGGTCCAGTAGACACAGCTTGAGGTGGCAGAGCAGGCAGAGGGCCAGTGGGGACAGTTACATTGGCCTCACTTTCCTCATCTGACTCTACAACAATACTATCAATACTTTGATTCATATTAACCTCCTTACTGTTAGTTACAGTTGCTGGGGAGATGGGCTCATCTGAACCACTACCCAGACTTTGGTTTTCTAATAATCTTTCAATCAATTCTATTTTCTTTCCTTTTACAGGGAGATTTGTATGTCTACAAAGTGCTCAGCTGTATTTGCAGTAAGAGACTCCTGGCTGTACCTTTCCATAGTTGACTTGTTAGAAAATAAACTTTTCTAGTGCTACGCCTTGTGGTTAGTTGCACCAAAGTATTGGAAGCACTCTACAATGTATACTCAATACACATCCCACCGCTGTACACCAGTGTTAGGCAGAATCATGTGCAGTTCCCTTGGGGACTACTGAAAGAAGATTAAGACTACAGGAGTAAGCAGTAAACCCAATTGGTAGCAGTCTGTACCACCCAGATTTACCTGGTAGATGTGGCTGAGCAATCAGACTTCTCTCAAGAAGAATAGGGCAGCATACAGAGGATACACAATAGGGCTAAAAACACAGTAGGGCAAGCAAACACTGACCAGAGCTTGGTATCAAAAGTATATAATTATTTATTTAAAACACACTTAAGGAAATACACTAGCACTTTAAATCAAAGCAAGTTCAAACACAATCAGAAAAGTATACACACCTCCCTTAAGAATTATTAGACAAGTCTAAGTCAAAACACCACTATTTGTAAAAACAGATGCGAGCGCGTAACTTAGATGGCACTCCAATAATTAAGTAAAAGGGAGAGAAAAAGGCAGGTCATGAAAATAAAACAGTTCCCAACACTTTTCTAAGACCAAAACAAGTTAGTGAAGGCAGAGTCTACTGTAGAGCCAAAGTTCATAGGCCAGGCCCACTTTAAATGGAGCAAGGTGAAATGTGCCCAAGATCACACAGTTTAGAAATGCATTCAAGTCTTTCTAAAAATGTTCAAAAGAGGTTGGGTTGATTCAGAAGGTAAAGTTAGAAGGTCTGGGGGCCAACCCAGTTGGAAAGCCAAGGATTTAAGGATCACCTTTAACAAACCGTAGAAAGGGAGGCCAGGTGGAATACAGTACCTTTAACCTTGAGGAAGCTCCAGCAGTGGCAGTTGTTCCTGGTAGTGGGTGCAGTTCGTGGTTTCGACCAGGGGAAGAGAAGATCTCGTCGAGGAGGAAACTTGAAGTCATTGACTACCCAGGGAAGAGACCAGACGCTGAGTTTGTCTGTAAAAAGGTGCGTTCATTTTATTCGCGGTTACAGTGGTGAAGCTTGGCTATCTGGCCGCCGGGGTGCTTGCCACTGGCGATTCGACCAAGAGACGTCCTGGAAGGCGAATGGCGAACTGGTTGATCCCACCAGCTCAGAGGAAGAAGACTCTTTCAGCAGAAGATCTTCTCTTATTGTCGGGAAAGTGGTGAGGTCGTTGCAGCAGGGCTCCACCGGTGGTGTCGTCGTTGCAGATGGCTCAGCTTCTCTCCTCTTCGGATTTCTCAGGTCCTGTGGTGACATCTGAAGTTCCAGTCCCAAAAGTCCTGATTTTATGCAGAAAAACCCCCATTCAACAGCCTAGCTGTCACTTATACATGCTAACTGGTGAGCCGGGCGGCTCACCACTGGGCCAATCAGAACAGAGTGCAACTTGGGTTGCTAAGGCAATGCAGTCTAGGGTGCCAATTCCCCCACCCACACATCCTGTGGAACCTAGACATAGTGGCACCAGTTGCAGGGCTTCTGTGGAGAAGCCCGCCAAAAGGTGGAACGAAGGGCCCGACCTTGGTTGGAGTTACAGAGACAGACACAAATGCCATTTTGGAAAAGAGTTCTGGCAAAAAGACCCAACCGGTGATTTTATATTAAATAAATAAACCAGCAGTATCTTTAACATTGCACCAAAAAGTGGTGCGTTTTAAATCAATGGGAAAATCCCATAGGAAATATTCCGGTGGAATATTTTGCGTAGTAACCACTGCCACCAGCCAAAAACTCGACAAGGGGGGATTGGACAGTGCCCCCTTGGAAACAGACCCAGGGGCAATCTAATTAACCCCTTCCAGTACTTCCACAATATAATGGTTTGTACTGGTTCTGTTCACAATTTTGGACTAATAAAGCCAATGGTGACTTTACATGCCCTGGGAGACAGTAGTCAGTCTCAGCCTATGGAGTCTATGTGTGTGTTACTGCACTGAAGGTGCTGTGTAACACATACACTAAAACAGATTATAGATACCCTATGGAGTAAAAAGACCCCATAGCCCATAAGTATACAATAAGTTAAAGACATACCTCAAATCATGCCTAAGAGTGGGAGAAAAAGAGTCTCACTCTTAGCAGGAGAAAAAAACAAACCCCAAAAATCCAGGAAAGCTGCTGGGGGACTCACTAGGTTTGGGAAATTAGCCTTATAAGAGAATTCTCCCTAACAACATCATAATTAATTGCATATCAGTTTCCATTATAGGTTGGATGGCCTGGCCCCCGGCTAATGGTGGAAAAGGAGGGCTAGCATCTATTAAATGATAAATCCTGCTCTTTAGACTATCTCCATGAGCAATGACAAGATTACTTTTGTTGACAACCCGGTTGATCCATGAACTCCCAGGTGTTAAACTCCCAGGGTTCCATTATTATTAACACAGATGGCTTATCGACCCACTGGGAAACTTATGGCCCATAGTGCTTTTTAGTTTTAACACTCCTGTCATAAATTGACCATCAGACTGTGTATAATCTGGGGTGGCCAGTACGGGTGCCGAACAAATAATTTCTTTTACGTCGTCAAACTCATTACAGCTGTCCACTGTAACTTATGGTCATTTGTTTTTTGTGCTTCCCCAAGGGCCTATAGAAGTGGTTTTGTGTATGCCACATAATCTAGGATCCAAGCCCTACAGTAATTATACAGACCCAGAAACTTCTGCATCTCTTTAACTGAGATGGGTCTGCGAGTGGTGCATAAGGGTGCTGGCCCATCAGGTACTACTCTCTTACCATTCGCCCCAAATAGCTTACTTCCTGTTGGCCATATTCAATTTGGGTTTGCTGACCTCATACCCTTTATAGGCTAGCAATTGTAGGAGTGCAATGAAGTCCCTTTGGCAGTGCTGTTCACTGTCACTACATACCAGCAGATCGTCCACATACTGAATAATCATGCTAGGCACCAGAATATTCCCAAGATTGGCATGCAGTATTCTGTTAAATATACTCGGGCTCTCACACCCTAGAGGTAACCTAGTGTGTTCAAACCATATATGTCCTGTGTAAATGCTGTGAGGTATCTCGACTACAGTAAAATATGTGGCTTCCTGGGGGATGCTGCATAAAATTGTCACAGGATTCGGAACAACTGGAAATTCTTTCTGCACCACATCATTTAGGGGACACAAGTTCTGAATCATTCCCAAGTTGCCCTGTTGATTTTTTAGAAGGGTGTATTGCCATGTTAAACAGGGACGTAGATGGCACGATAATCCCCTGGTCCAGTAGGGCCTGCATTGTTTTCTAATTCCCTCCCCCTCCTCTCTCGATAGTGGATATTGCCTTACCCTGGGCAGTACCACACCTGGATGCAATGTTATATGCACAGGTGTTACATGTTTCAATAATCCTACATCATGAGGATTTGTAGTCCACAACTGTGAAGGCACATGCTGTAAATCTTCATCACAAAAATGGAGATGGAGTTAATGCTGCCATTAAGGGACACTGCACTCTTTGGTAATGTATCTATATGGATAAAGATCTTCAGAATTATTTCCCCTCTTTGTCGATAGTTCCACACCCGTCCATGTCCATACCCAATAGGACAATCCTCTTGTCTGACACCAACAACCCATTTAAATCCAGCAATAACATCATTCCTGTCACAACCTCAGGTGATATCTCTGGAGGAAAGATGAAATCAGTGGCCACTCGCCAACACTGTTTGGCAATCTGGGGCACCGCCTTCACAAGTACTGTAATGCTATAAATAAACATGTCCGGGTCTACGCGAATCCCGCGGACTACCACTCCCCTTGTCATGGTGTGTATTATCAGCATTGCCCTCACAGCACCATCCCAGGTGTGGAACAGACTACAGCATGATCTGTAAAGGATATAGTCATATTTAACTTGCTGAGCAGGTCCTTACCCAGTAAATTGACAGAAGAACTATCGTAATACAGTAAGGGCACCCGTACTTCCTTCTCTCCCACCGTTACATCTAATCCTTCAGTCTATGGAACCTTGGAAACAGCCCCTGAAAAGAGAATCCTTGAATGTCAATATATTTTCCTGATAGTGGTGAGTTTCCATCCATGATACATTATTTAGTTGCACCAGAGTCCACCATGAATATGAACTACTTATTTCCTACCCGCACCCCCACCAAAGGGTTCTCCTCAGGGTAGCGAGTCGTCAACAAGACCGGACATGCAAGTGCTCTCTGTGGTCTGTCCTAATCAGGACATGTGTTTGTTCTAGGAAATGAGAAGGGGCTACCTCCTACCACTTCTTGCACCCGGTAGTGGCAGCCCAACCTGGTACCCTGTTCACTGGGGCAGCACCACCCTGCTGTTGCTGTGGCAGGTGCTGCACTTGTGTGTCCGGTGCTTGTGGCTGCTGATTATAGGTTTGGTAATGCCCCCGTGAATATTTTTGATGATGATACCCTGGACCCTGTTGCAGGAACCCTAGACCTTGGGACCCTTGGAGCCCTTGGCCCTGTTGCTATGGCCCATAATGATACCCCACTGCAGACCTGCTCCTGCATTCCCTTGCAAAATGTCCCCACCTCAAACAATTCCAACATTAGGAAGGTCTGAACACAAATCCCCCCAGACACAAATCCTCCTCCTCTTGCTGCTCAAATTCCTGCTCTTCCTTGCTCAGGCCCTCCTTGTTGCCATGGTGGGATAGGATATTTTTGCCCCCCGCTCGACTGTCCTTGTCCTCCTTCAGCCTAGAGTGCCACAATAGTGGCACTCACCACTTGCTGGGTACTCTCTGTTCCTCCTGTTCTGGTTTCGATACAGACACCTGGACAGCAACATTTGCCAATTTTTTCTCTACCAATTTTGCTTCTTCTCATTGTCGTCTTTGGACTTTTTCCTTTTCCTACTCCTTAATCCTTTTACAATGATGCACTATCATACTGTGTATTTCCGGCCACCCCTTTGCCTCAATAAACCTGATCTTATCCAGTGCTCTCTGCACTTCCTTCGGCAAGCCCGTCTTTACAATAAATTAGAAAAATGGTATTGATTGATCCGACTGCCCTCCCATCTCATCTTTACATTTCTCTTGCATTTTAAGAATTAATCAAACTGGGTCCTTATAATCACCCGTAGTATATTGCATCAAGGACTGTAAATCAGGGATATCTGGGAAGGGCCTACGTAGTGCGTCCCAAACCAATGCTCTAACTTCATTGAATGATGCTCCATCATGTGCATCATCTCCCGAAGTTACTCCCGGGTAAGCAGCCCTAACCCACACATCCCCAGCTGATCCCCAATTGCAGCAACCAGCAAGCTCTTTGGTCCCCTATTACCAGGGGCATCCCTGCTGTTTGCTTTCCAAATTTGTATATACACTTACTTGCCCCTGCTGTGATCTGTGGGTGTGCCTTAATTGAATTATTCTTATCCATTTGGGACCAGGGCACATGCTGTGTCCTACCGTTCCCCTTATGTATTAGGGGCTTCTGCAGCTTCACCCTTCTTCATTGCTCCTTTTCTATTTAGCAATGCCATCCGGCCGGCCCTGTTCCCCAAACTGCCCTACGCCCACAAACCTCCCCCTTGGGGGGTACTCTCAGTCGCCTCTTCACCCCTTCCTTCTCCTTCACTCTGACCCTCGTCAAACGTATTATCACCTTCTTCCTCCACATTCTCTCCCATCACAGTATCCTCCTCTCCCAAGATGATCCATCCATCCGGGCTTCTTTCTTTCTCAACACCTACACTTCTTGTTCCTTCAGTATCCATCTTAAGCAGCACTTCCCCAGATTTCTATGCTCCTGACCCTTCTCTTGATGCCCTTACATCACTTACTGTTCCTGGGGATGTCTGTATACTCCTCAGTTCTGTTATCAATCCTGTCAACCTATCCTCAAAATCCCTAGACCTGTAACCCGCTGATGTCAGTACTTCAGGAGAGTGGGCATACTGAGGTGGGGGAGCAGTAGCCTTTGGTATCAATAGCATTTCAGGGGACCCTCCTGCAGCAGATGAGATTTTCTATTACAGTGGGTACATAGCTTGGCTTAGTAAATCCTTCTGTGGGATATGTCGTCAAGGGATATAATCCCCTACTCTCCCCTAGCACCCCTCCTTCTCCTTCCCCCTTTCTACACTTCACATCTCTCTGTCTCTGCACCTCGATTTCATTCCCTTCATCTTCTGGATCTTCAAACATATGCCAGAGATCTAGAATTTCTGCTGTAGCTCCTTCCCCTTATCTTTTGCCACTTAAAATGTGGACATGTGATCCAGAATGCTCTTGTGTGAGCCCTGCCCTGGCCATGGGCAGGGCATCCCTCTCCTCCTGTCCCCTCAATCCACTGCTGATGATATTTTTCCACCCCGTAATGACACAGTGGCAGTGCTTCTACATATGATCCATCAGTGTATCACCCTGTATGCTAATGATATCTATCTCTTACTAAACATGTAACATCCTGCTAATGCGCCACGCATGCTGACGCTTGTTCGTGAGAACAAAAATAGAGGAAATCAACCTCCACCCTTCTCTATCACCCTTCCTTGCAGACACACACCGCTCCACAAGATCATCCAACACCAAAAAGCGACACACGCAATTTCCCACCCTTCAAGGACCTGTTTTTTACCCAAGAAGCACAAACACAATAGATTAAAACAACACGCTAAACTAGCAACAACTACTTGTTCCTGGCCTTCTACTTATACAAGACCACTACTCTTATTTTTAAATTCCTCCTTTAAATAATATATAATCTTGTGGTACCACCTTCCCTACCCTTCCGAGGAGGGGCTCCCTGCCTTGCCTTTGGCTTACCTTATAATGTCTTACCTTATAATACTTTACCGAAACACTCCATTCATAATATGAATCTTAACAACAAATAACCTTGACCTCATCCATGTCACATTGCTGACCTTGTTCTCCAAGTACTCACACCTTTCAAACTTTCCCATGTATCTGTCCCCTAGTTGTTATCTCTTACAATAGTCTACTCGCATGTGCATGCTCACCCGAACTCCTTCATCGCTAGGATCCAACACCGGCCTTCACACTCCTTGGAGCTGCGCCCCGCTTCAAAGAGAGAGAGGACTTTTCTAAAAATGGCTCCTGCTAATCCATTTGAAACATATGCTGGTGGTCGCAGCTCTTTCTGCAGAAGTGTCCTGGAAGCCTCCCTACAACCCATTAGGGAAGAAAGACCCAAGTCGATCTTGTAAGGATAACAAGTTTTAAACTCACAAGAAGATGAGAGCAACAGCAAGGAACTCTGAGGCCAAGAATGTACTGCCAAAAAGAGGTACAAGCAGAAACCTTTAAAGTTACACAGCGTCATGATGATGCAACAACATACATTAAAAACCGGTGCTGCTGATTGAATGGGCCCTATAGAGGTACCACCTTTATCCATAAGGGATGGCAGTTTATTGGTCTCAGCCCAGTCTTTCAGTTTTCCATTATGTGGGTGCTGCAGGGCTCATCTTCTTTTCATGTTGAAGGTCAGAAAACAAATTAATTGTACTTCTACTATCCAGCTTGTTTCATCACTCATATTGTACACTTGGCAGGCCTTAAGACGGGCACAAAGAAGGTTCTGTGATACTCTAACCTTCACACACATTTCACTCACTCTCCTCAACGCCACCTAGCTCCAAGGTCTCCACCCTTGTGTTGAACTATAATTTATCCCTCCCAGCACCTCACAATACACATGACACAATTTTCACTTTGCCAGTAAGCCCTATCTGTCCTCTTTGAACATTTCAAGACTTGTTACTTTGGGGTTGGTGGTCAAAGGGCACCTGGTGCCATCTAATTCAGGGTTCCTGGTGTTTAGTCAGTTATATGGGCTCTAATTTGTGGTCACCTGGGAATGAGCCAGGTCATGCTTTAGCCAGTGTGAGATAAACTGAACATCAGGCGCCGGTCTCTTATTATAATTTACGAACAATGCATAGACGTTGTCGTAGTTGGGGTTGTGAGCTGTCCTTATGGGAGCTCGGGGATGGCTGGGGATTTCTGTGATCTCGTGAAATTGGGCCTAGTGCATTCAATACTGCATTTACCACACATGCCTTCCCTTCCACCTATGATTACTAATGTATATGCAAAATAGCGATGAAGCTCATGTCTTGGTCACAACATCGTAGTTAGACTTTATTTCATTATTTTAAAATTATGTCCTGTTAAATGGGAAGGCATCCCTTTCACTGTCCCCCTACCCTCTGCCTTGAACACATCTCACGTCACTTTAAATCGCCTTTGGGCGGCATGGGGCTGTCCCCTTCCCAAAACATTGTACATCATTGTTAACCAAATAATAGAATAACGACTGAGTATGATATGCAGAAACTGAGTTGATGATTACATAGGTAAAACAATGTGCAATTTAAGGTACTTCCAATATACCACATATCCCTTAGCCTAATGAAAAATCAACTATCTCAAGTGATACTGATAACATATGCAGTCCTAGAACAACTAAAATTCAGCATTCCAGTGCATTTAACTTCCTCAAACAATGGACACTAAAAAAAAAACAGTATAACTAAGAGACAGTTTCATGCAAATCACAATATTTTAGAGACTAGATGTGGAATGTTTTATGATTGGAACTGAATTAGTCTGAGACAGTACCCGCTAGGATTCCAGAGGATTCCTCCAGTTGTTGCAGAGTGTGCCTGGGATGGCAACATTTCAACTGGTTTATGTGGACCCACTTGTCTTCCCCCTCTGCCGAACCGCCTTTGGGGATGCGGATCTTGTAGGCCACAGGGGAGATCTTATCGACGATCTCAAAGGGTCCTTTCCATGTAGGCAAAAATTTGCGCTGCTTGGCCTGGTTCCTTTGGAAGTTGTATAGATAGACCCGGTCTCCCACCTGATATTCCTTCCTGGAAGTTTTCAGGTCATAATGGGTCTTCATGCTATCAGCTGATCTTTCTAGATTCCGCTGAGCATAAGCAAAAGCATGTTGGAGGTGTTTCCTTAAGTTCTCTACATACTCATGAGTAGTGGAGGCATTTATCAGTGTCTGCTCTTGGGTCCTATAGAGCAAATGCTGAGGAAGCACCATCTTGCGCCCAGTCATCAACTCAAATGGTGACATTTTGGTTGCAGATGAAGGGGTAGATCTGATGGCCATTAGGACCAGAGGTAATCGGATATCCCAACTTGGCCCAGAATCTGCCACAAACTTCTTTAATATGCTCACAATTGTCCGGTTATATCTCTCTACTGCCCCAGAAGAAGCTGGTCTATAAGCAATATGCAGCTTTCTCTTGACCCCCAGTATCTCCCACATCTTTGTCATTACTTCACTGGTGAAGTGGCTACCTCTGTCTGACTCAATCCTTTGAGGTAGACCAAAACGGGAAAAGATGTGGTTAATCATCAAGGCAGCTGCAGTTTCTGCCTTGCAATTTGGGGCTGGGAGACATTCCACCCACTTGGTAAACAAGCATGTCACAGTCAACATGTACTTATTCCCCCTAGCCGAGCGAATCACAGGGCCTACAAAGTCGATTTGTAAATCTGACCATGGCAGTGTCATTCCCCTCTTTTGTAAAGGCGCCCGGTGTGTGAGGGATGTCGGCTGAAATTGTGCACACACAAGACAACCCTTCAAATATTGGTTGAGGTCCTGGCCCATGTGTGGCCAGTATGCAACCTCTCTTAAGATTTCCAATGTTGTGTGAAACCCCCTATGATCGGCGGTGGCCGCATCATGGGCGTGACTTAACATCAGGCTTCGGAGTGAGGTAGGAACCACCCACTGATCGTGGCCAGCTTTGGATTTCCTTACCAGCAAACCGTCTTGGATCCGGAACATTTTTGGACATTTCATCAACACTCTTAGGTCCTCTTTCCCAATGTAATCGGTATCCGTCAGGGGAAAGTTCTCAGGGTCCTCAAGGTGCTGGTAAAATTTACCAATAATTGGATCCCCCTTCTGAGCGGTAATCAAATCAGCATCAGGGGTCTCCTTACTCCATTGTGCAATTGAAAGGTCGTTGTGAGCATTGGTCTGGGACCTAGTGATAGCAGTGACCTGGATTTCCCCCAATAGGGACTCAATCTCAATTAGATCCCCTTGGATGGCCCCGGTTTTGGCCAGCTGATCAGCTAAGTCATTTCCAGTTTTGTCTGGTCCCTCTACTTTGGAATGACCCTTGATCTTTTTCCAATAGATGGTCATCCCATTCGATGTGACCAGATCATCAATGTTTTGGATCAACTTCCCATGTTTCAAGGGTTTGTTGTTAGCACATAACATGCCTCTGGTTTTCCAATTAACCAGGTGCTCCACGAACCCGTTCCGTACATAATCCGAATCTGTGATTATGACCAGTTCGTGGAGTTGATGCTGGACAGCAGTGAGGATGGCTTGATGCACAGCCATCAATTCTGCCACCTGACTACTTCGGGGACCAATTTTGTATCCAGCGGAGGGTTCTGGGGACTCATTCACCCATGCATTCCCTACGCCGGCCACCAGTTCTTTCTCCCCGTTGTTGTCAACATGGTAAGAGCATCCATCCACATAGACAGTGGGCATTCCCTCACACTTGTCTTCTTCAAAGACCTTGTGTGGGGAATTAAGGTATGCCTCCATGTTGTCCTTGATTTTTAGACTTTCGTCCTCGAGACAGTTTTCTCTGGCACAATCATGCAAGTCAGCCAGACCTTGCGCGAGTGGACTCTTCTTGTTTTGGCCATATCTGACCTCCACAGGAAAGCCTTGCATTGACAGAATCCAGGAAGTAATTCGGGAATTACTCACATTTCCGGCCCGGATTCTGTCACTTTGGAGATATTGCAGAGGCTGGTGTGGAGTCTCCACTATGATGTGTTCCCCCTGGATAAATGGGCGGTAATTCTTCAATGCCCACACCGTTGCCAGGAGTGCCTTCTCACAATCGTTGAATTTTTCCTCCACAGAGGATAAAGTTTTGCTCGCATAGGAGATAACTTTATTGACCTTGTCATGCTTCTGGTATAATACTGCCGTCAAGCACGTATTAGAGAACCCCGTCTCCAGGAAGAACTCCTTGTTTCTGACAGGGTAAGCTAGGCAGGGCGCTTGTGAGAGGCTTCTTTTGAGTTGTTTTACTGCCTCGGATTGTTCTGGACCCCATTCCCACTTGACCCCCCCCTTTAGGAGATGAATCAGGGGTCTGGTGATCTCTGCGTAGCCCTCAATGAACATTCTGCTGTAATTAGTCAGTCCAAGGAGGCTCCTTAGTTCCCGCAGAGTTGTGGGGTCTTTTAGTTTCTGAAGTGCTTCCACTTTCTTTTCCTGGGGACAGAGGCCCTGAGGAGTAATCTCATGCCCCAAGAAATTAACACGGGTTCTACACCACTGTGCTTTCTGAAAGGAAAGTTTTGCTCCGGCGGCCCTCAACTGTGTCAGAACATAACGGATCTCCGCTATGTGTTCCTCCACAGATGAACTTTTGATGAGGACATCATCTACATAAGCCAGGTTACCCCTCGCACCCAGGTCGGGCATGGCCTTATGTAGGAAAATGTTGAATTCATTGCCGGAGTTGAGGTATCCGAAGGGAGTCCGGGTCCATGTGTACTGCTGGCCCCCAAAGGTAAAAGCCAGCTTGTATTGGTCCTCCCTACTGACAGGCACGGTCCAGTATCCATTGGTCAGGTCTATTGCAGTGAATACCTGTGACCCCTGGATCTGGGCTAGCCCTTGGTCAATGTAGGGAAGAGGCCATCGGGAAGTATGGACCCGTTTGTTGAGCTCCCTGAGGTCGGCGCAGAGTCTCCACTGGCCGTTTGGCTTCAATATTCCCAGCACCGGATTATTGAAGGTGCTGTGGACGGGACGGATTATTCCCCGGGACTCCAGGTTCTTAATTATTTCAGTAAGGGACTCCATTGATGCGAGAGGCAAGCGATATTGCTTCACAAACACAGGAGTCATGCCAGGGTCCGTGGGGATTGCTGTTGTGTGGATGTCAGTGCGACCACAGTCATATGAGTCTACCGCAAAGAGATCTTGGAAATCCAAGAAAACTTGTTTCAACTTTTGCTTTTGTTCCAGAGTCACACAGGCATCAGCTAGGTTGACTCTCTCTTCCACCATCTGCCTGAAGCCTGGAAAGACTTCTGGTTTGGCTATTTCAGCGGCCTCCTCCAGCTGGGTGGAGAAGTCCCTGGTCAGAGTGCTGATTTGGACTGGAGGCTTCAGGTGGGAAAGGCAGTCCTCATGGACCTGGAAAATCACCTCATCCCTCCTGAAGTCACAAGTCACATCTTCCTTACCATAGGGGCAGGAAGTGTACACCAGGAAGTTCCCCCCATGCCGGGTAAAGATCCTGTCTGGTGTTGTATTGTCATCACTGTCACTGTCAAAACAGTCCTTGGGGATTGATCCTAACAGTTCATTTACAAGATCAATGGAGAAATGTCGGTCATCAACCGCCATTCCAATAATGGTGCCTGCGGCTAGAGTAATACTCTTTACGTCGCTGTTATCCACCTCTATTGGGATGGTGTCATGTTCTATGTTGACTAATGGTGTTGGGTTTACCCCCAACCCTTGCTGTTGGAGAGAAGCATTTAGATGTATGTAAGCATCAGGGTTTTTCAACTCTTGTCCCCTTTTAACTTTCACTTCCAGGGAGAATTGTCGGGTCCTTTCTGGGATGGTGACTTCCTCTTTAATCTGAATTTCAACTGCATAAGGTAGTAATTGAGCTGACCTAAATGCTTTTTCTGGATCATCAAAGCCCATGGGATTATCCGCTAATCGGGACCAAGCTTTGAAGTTTATTAGGTCCAAACTAATGGCAAAGCGATTGAGAATGTCACTGCCTAAGTAAAAGGCGGCAGGGACGTCTCGCACGACCCAACAATTGTGGACTATGCTCTTGTTGCCAATGGAGATTTTGAGCATACACCTGCTTGGCAGGAGATGTTTTGAATTGGGTGCTTCCAGGTCCATTTCCCATTTGTCTATCAGTTTGAAGGTGGGAATGGCTGGATCTTTTGGGAGTTGGCGGAACATGGCTTCGCTGATGAAGCTCTTACCGTTGTTCACACACACTCGAGCGAGAACAGAGTCCTTCCCATCATTTAACTGAACAGGGATGAACAGCTGCTCTCCAATTTGCTGAATATCAGCCAGGCTCTGAGCTGATTTCACATCTTTCTGGACTATAGGAGTGGGAGTTTCAGGTTGTGGATTGGTATAGAATTTCAGAGTGTTTCCTTCCAGCGTGGAATACCACCTTAAACTGGAAGGAAGGTTGATTTTCAGAAATAGAGAGGACCCCCCATCACCAGTCTGTTGTCCTACTGCTATGACTGTCACGTCTGGAATTTGGTTGTTCTGGAAGTGAAATTCTACTTGGTCAGATTTTTGTTCAACCATGTGGCATGTGCCGTTTAAACTAACATGGTTGACACTCTGTTTTAATTTTATTGGTCGGCTAGTCTGGGTCCAGAGGACCTTGTTTACGCAATCTATTAGGGGTGACAACCTTCTCAGGAGGTCATTCCCTAGTAAACAAGGGGTGCCCTCTGGGGTCACAACTATGACCGGGTGTTTCAACTTGTGTCGCCCAATTTTAATGTCCAAGTCTGCAGTCCCCTCAACGGGAATTTCCTTCCCGTCAAAGTTCTGTAGTTGTCCCGGAAGAGAGGTGAGAGGAATTTGGTAATTCTCTCCCCTTCCTGCATTCAGTTCGTCAAAGGCCCTTCTGGACAGAAGGGTAGCTTGAGATCCAGTGTCCACCAGTGCCGAGATTGTACCCTGCCCCTGTACTTGTACCGGGGCATAATATCTTCCCTCCTTCTCCTCAAGGGGGCACAGGTAATGTACATTTTTGGACAACTGGTGGGCTAACTTTCTGGTTTTGGACATCGATAGCGAAGAGATTTGGGCAGAATTCTGTGGAGAGTCTTGGGAATCTGAAAGAAAAAGTTGGCAACTGGAGATCATAGCCATTGTGGGTTCCCCTGGTTCCGGTTCTGGGCTGCCCCCCCTTTTTGGAGGCAGTCCCCAGGATGGGTTTGAACCAGGGGATTTTCTTGCTGTTGGTTCTGGGATGAGATGGTGGGCGTCGGTAGCTCAGTCTCCACATCTCCCCAGTCTGGATTTGCATCCCTAGGGACCCATTTTTCTTTGGGAGGAGTTCCCCCCTCTCTGAAGGAGAAGATCCTTTTCCCAGGATCCTCTGAGGATCCCTCTCCCTCAAACTGGAAGATCTGTACCTCCTCCTCAAACTGAGTCTGTTTGGGTCTTTTGTTTCTCCTACCCCCCCTCTGCTCCTTAGGAGGCAGACTTTCAGGGGCAAGAGATTTCGTTTCCGGTTCCTGGGTTTCCAGGGGCTGTTTACAAGTGAGGAAGGAAGCTTCCTCCAAGGCTTTACACCCCCCTTCCCTTTGTGCCTCCTCCCTGGGAACCGGTGAGTTATCGGGGTGCTGCCCCCGTCATTGTTCTGGAGCACCAGGTCCAGAGTTGGGTGCGTTCTGCGCCGGCACGCCCATCTGAGGGTTCTGCTGAGCCCTCAGTATGTGACCCAGGTCCCGCGCCATGTTTTGAACCTGGCGCTCTAACTGGGAAACCCGCTCAGGCTGATACGGGGCCCTGTTTTCTCCCCTGGGCTGATCCCGGGAAGGGTAGCTATCCCTCCTCTGGTAATACCCCGGGTTGGGAAGATTTGGGTACCCCTCCACCCTTGGCCTCCCCTCTCCCGGATTCAGTGGTCTGGGCTCAGGGAATTGGGGAAAGAAGGATGGATGGTTTTGGGGCTGAAAGTTGGGTGGATACCTGGGGAAAAAGTTCTGCCCAGGATTTGGAGAGTTTCTGCCCTCCTGTGGGAAGTTTGGAGGGAAGTTCCCTGGGTTAGGTGCTTGGCTGGATCCCCCCCCTTGGGCTGGAGGAGTCCACACATAACCCAGGATGGGTCGATTTCCCTTGTAACGTGGACTTACATAATCAGGAGAGCGAGGGACCCCATTTGTGGGGCTGCCTCCCTGGCTCCCTGTCTGTGACTGGCCCGAGGACCTTCTGGGCCTAGCATTATTAGGTGCAGGTAGGTTTTTAGGCCCCCCCATCTCCAACTCCAAAACGGGGGTGACCTTTACCTCTGCCACCTTGGCAGCCGCAGGGGTGCTGTTGGCTTTGGGGTTTTTCTGGGCATTGCTTTTATTTTCTATGGGCTTCTGCACCTCATAGATCCGGGTAGCCTGTTCAATGACCCAGTCTAAAGATCTTTTCTCATGAAAATCCCTCACAAGCTGGGTCATGATATATTTGGGCAAGGCATGAAAAAATGTATTAACGAATTCTCGACTGTCTGTGCGCACCCTTCTTGTGGTCTGTGCAAAAGCACGCTTTAACTCCTGCACAAATTCTTGTGGGGCCTGATCCTCCCCACATTGCAAATTGTAGGCTGCCTTGCGAGCCTCTTGAGGATTTCTGTGAACAGAAAAATGTTTCAGGATGGCCGCCTTATAGGTGGACCATCTTAAATGATTTTGGTCCTCCAGCCCCGCAAAGAAACTGGAGTATTCCGGGGAGAAGGTCCACTTTACATATTGAATGCAGCTTTGGCTGTCCTTCAAATGGAAAGTCTCCATCATTTGTTCAAACAACTCTAAGTGCTCCCAAACAGAATACTTAGCGTTCTTATGGTAAGGCGTGATGACGCTCCTGATCGCCTTAATCTGCTTTAAGGGGTCCTTAAGCAAGGCCCTTTTTGCCTTACTGGCCTTTTTGGTTCGGGTAACCCTTGTCCATTCTTCCTCGGACTCAGAGGCACTGCTCCCAGAGGTTCCCGTCTGTTCTTCCAGGTTTTCCCGGATTCTGCGAGCCTGGGAATGGCTGGCAGAATGTGGGGACCTGGTCTCCTGTGTCCTGCGCAGTTCAGAGGAGTCTTCAGATTCCTCCTTGCTGCCAGGATTTGATGGGTACCCCCTCCACTGACCTAACTGGGCAGAGGTTTTCAGGATGCCCTTAATGGGCCTACTCTCCTGGGGTTCCCCATTGAACTGTACTGTACTTGGGTGCCCATACCCGGATGCCCACCCCTCCATTCCTGAGTGGTTCTGGCCTATGAGCCCCATACTCTTAGCTGGATAGTAATCTGCCATCCCTGTGGCCCTGTGCTCATGTGCGCCAGGGAACATGGGGGTGGCAGAGTCCAGGGACTGAGAGGTATGAGGGCCTCTGGTACTAGGGCTCCTGAGGTTATGCTCCGGAGTTTCCCTTTCCCAGCGAACCTCATCTCTATCCGCCCCTGCTCCCTGTTGCAAGGCAAGAGCCTGCATTTGTGCCTTCAGTTCTTCAGTTAAGGCCTTACTGGACTCTATCAGTCTCTCCTGCATCGCTACCTGTTGTTGGAGCCTATCATTGTGTTCACAGAGGGCCTCGTTTTCCCTCTGTGCTTCCTGGTTGGTCCTGGAGAACTGGGCCAGTCTTTGCTGCAGGAGGGTTACCTCCTGAGCTGTGTCCCTATTGGCCTGCTCCTTTCTTGCTAGAGCATCCTCCACCCTCCTGGTGTGCTCTAACAAGTTCTGGTGTTCTTTTTGGAGATCACCCAGTCCCTGGTGGGCCAGGTGATTTTCTTCCATTTTTCTTTTTAAATGGCAGACTTCCTGGCCTAAGGCGTCTCTTTCCTGACTAAGAGCCTGCATTTGTGCCGCCAGGTCGTCCCTTTGCCGTTGAAGGGCACCAGCTTTTTGGCGCTCCTCATCAAACTCTGCCTGGGTATCCAGGTCTTTCAAGATCAGCTTGTTGCTCTCTACCTTCACTCTATCTAGATGACTTTGCAGGGTGGCTACCTGCTCCGTGCATGCCCTGTTAAAGTCTAATTGTTGCTCCAGCTTTTTCTGGCTCTGCAGTAAGGAGTCCAAACTGTCTTGGTGCTCCTTCTGCAGGGCCAGAAATCTGGTATCCTGTTCTGACTTTTCCTTTTGCAGCACATCCATATCCTCCTTCATTTTAGTGATGTACAGTCTGCTGTCATTTTCTGACTCCTGGCTCCTCTGCAGCCTCTGCTCAGAAGAGACCAGGTCAGATTGGACCTTCTGTAATGCCAGCAGTTGCCTACTCGCCAGATCTTGGCCTTCAGCACATTTGTCCTGCACGGCTCCCATATGTAAATATAAATACGCCGCTACCCTGGCAATCTTATTGTGTTCATCTTTGGCTTTAGGAGCCATATATAGTTCACTCAGGGCCACATGTAAGGGACCCTGATCTCTATATATATCTGACCCTGTTTCAGTGACCTGTTGTGTGATGGCCTGCAACCACGCATCCTGGCCCTGTTCGGTCCATTCACCTCTCACAAATAGCTTATGCAAGAGGTGCTCTCTGGCTATTTTCATGTCTACTAAGGTCGTCATTCTAGAGATTGGTCTCTGTCCTGACTTACAGAAGTTTGTATTTTATTTTTGCAGAACAGAACTTTTCTTGGAGTGTCCCTTTTGAGGAATGCTTCACAGCGTAATGCAGCGTGGTAATCCGACCGGATGTATGTATCCCGTCAGTTAGCACACTGTATTAAGCTGCACAAGTGGTAAATCTAACCCAACGTCTCGGCTCGAGCCCCCAATTTGTAAGAGGATTCAATTCAACACTACAGCTAAGTCAACGCCTAGTCTATAATACTGAATGAAAACCCTTATTGATATATCTTTAGGTCCAGTTCATGCGTTCTGGATGACTACCCCTGTATAACACCCCTCTCTTGGAATCCCCCTGACCCCACTGAGCCAAGAAGTAGTTCTGTTTTGCAAGTTTAAAAGGTTTATTTGATAATTTAAAATAGATATATATAGATCACACTTTATAATAAATTAATAATTGAATAGCACACTTAATCTGATATGATAACGATTAATAACGGAGAATCTGGCACTAACACGCTTCTCTATAATCAATAAGGAGTTGACATGAAATGGATAAGGTAGCACACTGGTAAATAGGAACAAAAGTATAATGTGGTAGAGGATGCTTTATGTAAGCTCAGGTGGATGCAATATTCAATGAATGCAGTACAGAAAATACTCAATATGATTTCAACCAAACAATGTAATCACTTTTCTCTGGCTATTCACTCCCCCCCTCTTTATGCAATGCAAGGAAATGGGAGGAAAGCACACAGCTCTCAGAAATGCAATCAATGTAATCAGTTCAATCCAGCAAGCTTAGACAACAGAAAACAGATAGGAGTTTTGAAATCTCAGGCCCAAATTGCTTTGATATGTGCTGGCAATGAATGAGAAATATGCTGGAAACGCTTTTAATTCCCTTTCAGAGGTTCAGGGTGAGTGGTATCTAGTTAATATTAGTCCAGGCTCACACTAGCAATGATGCAGGGATAGTTAGCAGGTTAAACGAATTTCTGACAAATGGAAAGCAAACAGCAGCAGTTTTTACATGTGAAGAAATTGCAAATCGCGGTAAAATTCGCGGATGCGTGTTCCGCGATTGCGGTAAAACTATAAGGGTTAGGAATGCGGTTCTTGGTGCGATTCAAAGCTACGATTCTAAGCTATCAGAGGAAAGTTACTGCAAGTCTCTAGCCCAAACGGTCGCGGAGATATGAGCGATTTAATAAAGGTCGTTTTTGGGTTTGCAAATTTCAAAAGCTCAAAATGACAAGTGCAGCTTGCAACTAGAAATGACAGGTGACAGCTAGGAGGCAGTTCTACTTAGGTTAAATAGATTGAATTAGATGAATTTAAACTAAGAGATTGGTTCTACACAGTTTTCTAGGTACTCACACTATATTCTTGAGTTAAATGGGCCTCATCACGGATCTGGTCAGGGTTTTAAACTGGACTCTGGTCTGGTCTGGTCTGGCCTCTGCACTTCACAGTGATCTGGGTCAGCTCTCTCTCTGGATCTCTGGTCTGGGTCTCTAGTGCTGGATAGATTGAAGTCTCTAGTTTGGCTCTCTGGAGGTTTGATGGAGGTAAAGTATGGATTTTTCCGGCAGAGTGTCCCGCTGCAAATGGAATTTGAAGGTCCTATCTGTCCTGTCTGTCTGCTTTTATGTGTTTAGAATGTGGGTGTGTTCTAGCATCACTGACCCTACCTCTCTCTCAGCTTCTAATTGGTCAAACTTCCATTTATCATTTGATTGGGGAATGAACTGTGAGTCAGAGTGATGTCATTTTACAGCCTGCAGAAAGTCCACTCCTCCTGTCAACTTACACACAAATCTAGATTTGAAACAAATACATATTTGCAGAGGTACATATTGTTTTAAAATCATATGCACCCATCATGCATTACAGGAGGTATCCCCTGTTCAAACTCTGCTCTTCCTGGGAGCTTGCATTCAGAAATGGCACATATTTCACTTTTTAACTGATTTTTCAATTTCTGACATTGACCCAACTTTACATATATGTGTGCAGGGAGTATGGACATTAACTGAAGAAGTTTCAGATTTTTAACATGCATACAGTTAGAGTAATATCCATTTTTCCGCTAAAACCCCCCTGAACATGCCACCGGGTCGAAAAACCTCTTAAAATGTGGGCAGAAAAATCACAAGAATTATGGTATCATTTATAAAATTTTCACATGTCCGCTCTATGAGTTATTCATCTTTTTAAAGTTATGTTCTGGCTCCTAAGGGGTGTGGTTTCCCAGGTCACATGGTATAGAAACCAGTCTTTCCAGTTTCTGCCAAGCCAGCTTGCTCTCACAGGCAGTGCCCCTCCCAGCTCTTGCCAAGAGGAAGCTACAATTTACGACTGCGGTAATAAAAACCTTTGCCTGAGTGAAGAGGGCTTTGTTCACTCTCTTGCAGAGCACAGATAATTCAATTATCAGATAGATGGCATATCCTTAGTGTGGGCAGCAAAAGGAAGGTTGGCCTGGGAACACAGTGGTGACTCAAATTTCACTCCTGATGGGGGTAGTTGCCAGGCAGAATCAAGTTCCTTAAGCCAGACTTTCAGCTACTGTCATGTTATTTGTTGCTTTTTAAATTAACTTGCAATTTTACACATGCAGCTAGAATGCTGATTCTAAGTGCAAAACTATGACATTTAAACAATTGCAACCTATGTGACACTCAACATAGCTCACTCATTTAATCTAAACATGTTCGATTTTAGTGTCTTTAAATCCAGTGCAACTTAAACTGCTGACTCCATAGCAGTTTTGTTATAAGCATTGTTTTGGGCTCTTCATTTCCCAGATTTTGTAGGCACACAACACTCCATTCTACCAAATGTCTGCTGGTGTCCAGTGAGTTTTTAGATGTGTTGCAATGTTTAAAATAGACAGTTTGAGCCTGCCTTCAGAGAAACACAGGGTGGTTTTAAACTGCCGGCTTTTGGATAGTGGTGAGTACTGGTACTGCACCCATTTTTGGGATTTAAGAAAATGAATTCCCAACAGTTATGGGTTTGCTTTTGGCCATCAGCATTGCCACTCCCAATGGTTTCAGACTACTGTGCGGGTAGTCCAATGGTGGTTTTAAAGCGCTTTGAAGCTAACCGGCGCTACTGTTTTTCCTTTGGCAACCCATTTCCCTCATGGCAACCCAGCCTTTCATTCTCGCACTGGTGGGTGGCAAGTGAGGCAACCATTTTAGTGTGCGCACAAACTGCGCAGCTTTCCTGGATTTCAGCGCACATGTGGGTTTTCCGCCATCTTGAATTTTCTAAGCCCACAGCACCAAATGTTGCAGCATGATAGCTTAAACGTGGGTCAGGACACCCAACAACTAACATTGACTCGGTACCACTGGAAGGATGGAACCCAGCTTGATGTCCACAAAGTCAGGTAGACATTTGCATATCAGGGTCTCATTATGCCAACCAAACAGATCACAGGAATCTGAGGTGGCTTATGGCTATTTAGGGTGAGACCCCAAAGTTGTTGTGTTGGACCATAACCCAGTAAATATGTGTGCCTTCAGAATGAGCCAGACCATTAAAATAGTGAATCACAACCTTTTTGTCTGGGGGCGTCTGAGCAATTGCCATTTGGCAAGGGCGTGGGAGTCCTGGATTTTTTTTTTTATTAACTAATACAATGGTGTTGGTAATTCCACCTCAAAAAGTGTGACTTGCTAATCAGGCCCTCCTTTTCCAAAGCTCCAACCTAAAAGCATATTGTACACATGAGCTCAGCTGCATCAGTAGCCTGGCCTGCAGAGCCTGCTCTTTAGTGTCACAGAGCAGGTTGAGGGGTAACATGTGCCATCTTGACAGCTGCAGTGACAGCCAAGTCACTACAGAATAGGGCTTCATTTAACAAATGCACATTTCATCTGTGGAAGGGTTAAATGTATTCACCCAGATTGGCTGTCCTTGTTCCAGCCAGCAGACTTTAGCCCAGGGGGATAAGTCTTTCTTTTCTTTTGATAGGGTGAGTACCACCATCTATAGAGAGACAGAGAGGCTGTCAAACTGAAAAATAAAAACATTGCCAGTTGGCAATTCCTCACACAGTTATAGATAATTTCAGCCAAGGGTGCCGCAGTTAAATCAAGGCCATGACTGTTGGAAAAGTTATTATTCAACCAGGATGTTTCAGTATTGTACATGTTACTCTGGAGCTGCTATGATATTAAATCAGATGCACTTGTGTTGGGAAGGAAATTAACCTCTCCCACCCCCCCAGGTTCTTTAGAGTAAGGCAAATCCAATAACCACACTTGCGATGTACTGGGTGGGCTGGGGGCGCTTAGAAACCCTGCACGAACACAATTTTAAATATAAATGTGTAGATTTAGTTCACACATATAAGGAAGTGCCATTTTTTGTAATTATTGTAGAAACATTCGGCTCTGCATTGCCGCACAGTAAACACAGGTCCAACGAAGAAACCTGAATAGGCCCAAGTACTGATGGCAAAAAGTCCCTCGCTAATTCCGATAGAAACTTCCCTTTGTTCCTTAACTGTTGCAAATACTTGTTATCCCAGGAAGCAATGCACCCTGCAAGGCTGTGAGACAGCAGCAGGCACCTCACTGTGAACATTCATCACAGCCAGGCCAAAAGCAAACCCCAACCCCCACCCAGCCCACCCTGAATTATGACACCCACAACTGCCCCAGACCAAGACTGTTAAATTCTGCGATAGTAGGTGACTTCAGACCAGCAACCATAAACCCAGTGGTCTTAAAAGATCTAAAAGAACATGACCATTCCACCTTATTTCATAATGACACACTTTGTAATGCAAGGTACAATGCAAGGTAATGCAATGTGAAACATTATAGTCCAAAGCGAGGGTGGAAACCTTGGGTGTGGATGGTGCTATATGGAATGAGAGAAGAATGTGTGGGTCAGCAAGAATCTCAGCCTCCCGTTATGCCAGTCCCAAAGCTTCCCAGGTACATGCCATAATGATAGAGTAGGACTGTTTTAGAATAGTAACTAATGAGGAACGTGACCTTCGTTCCCTGGAGAGATGAGCACAGCTGACCCCATGTGATATAAGATGGATGGTTAGGGCTGGGACCAATAGCAGCCTGGCATACCCTATGGAGAAGGTTGCCCATGCATAGGGTCTCACCAACCAACCACACAGGTTTTTTCTGTATATGTGGCATTACAAATTATGATGTGTTCCCTTAAACCATCCTGCTTGTACCATTTTCCGGCAGAACATTCTCGAGCAGCAGAGTTCTTTGCTGGCCTACCTATTTTTTGTGTGATTAAAACTTGTTATCCTTGCAAGAATCTCTTTGTTTTTTTGTTTTCCCTAGTGAGTTGCATTTTTTCTGGCATGAGCGTTCAGGTGCGTGCCTTTATTTGCTCGTATGTCAGTGGACTGGTTCCAGCAAGTAGGACATGTGTACTATTCATTTTTAGCATGTGGCCTTTAGAATTTGAGTCCTGGTTAGCAAAGCTAACTTTCTGATAGAGAAAAGTCATCATCATTTTACATAACAAACATAAAAATACCTTGGGTTCGCACAAGCACACAGATGGCATGTCTGTATATGCCACATATATAAACGTGTGTATAGGTGCATTATAAATGCCATATTATATCATCTTATAGTTGGCCTTTCTCATCAATAGCCATTGCTATTGGATCTGTGTTTGACATTTTTCATTGTTCTTTGGGAGATGTCTCTCTATGATCCTTAACCAACTCCAACCTGTAGCCATTTCCCCTATTCCTGAATGCCCAATTGTCTGGCATTATCACATGAAAAGTAGTGTATCCTCTCTCCTACTGGGAAATACAGTCAATAGTCAGAAATTAGATAATTCCCATAGATGCTTAATAGAGTAGGAATCTGGGCTGTTCCCAATAAGGAGCATCCCCGGCTCACTTGCTGGCATTCAACAGAAGTTGGTCATCTAGATTTCTTGAAAACACTTGGTTGAGCCAGATAATGTTTGGCTAGTGTAGTTATTCCCTGATGAGTGTATAAAAAAGGTTGGGTCCTCAAAATATTTTTTCGTCCTGCTGTATACATCTGGACTGTACACAACTGTTTCACGGATTAATCTTTTTCCAGTCTTGCACATGAATGATATGATGTGCTGCAACTGCTGCTCCTCCAGTCATTGGTCATGTTTGACAGCAACTGGACATGTCTCTCCATTCCTGATAGGACTTTGCAGCAGTCTTTTCTCTTATTCATTATGGAGTATTCCATTGTAAATCCGTTCATGTTCATTCCAATCTTACATAATCCTCTTTCACCTGAATGTCTTATCAACTCTAACAATGTCGTTGTTAGGGAGAATTCTCCAGAATGGCTAATTTCCCTTACCTACTGAGTCCCTCAGAAGCTTTTCTGGATTTCTAGGATTTATTTTTCTCACCTGGCAAGTGTGTGAGACATTTTTTCCTACACTTACATGTATTTTGCTGTGTGTGTTTAACATTATCTTGTGTTCATAGACTTCACATGCATCATCGTTTTAATGTGTGTTACACAGCACCTTCAGTGCAGTGACACAGGGTTGTCTTCTAGACTCCCCAACTCAGACTCCATTTTCTGGGACTGACTACTGTCTCCTAGAACATGAAAAGTTGCCTTTCACTTTATTAGTCTCTTTAAAATCCACAGACCCAGTACAAACTATCTTACATAGAGTACTGGAAAAGGTTAATACTTATCCCTTTTTGTCTATTTCTCTTGGAGCATTGTTTCGCTCCCTTTTCATTAAGACTTGGCTGGTGGCAGTGGTAACTACCCTATTTTTCCTACCACAGTTATCTTAAATACCTTGGTATTGTTTTAGGCTATCTTGGTAGCCTCAAACTTAAACCTGCTACACCATATACATTTGTATACGGTTACGGCTGGGTTTATTCGCCATTTCTTTTTGAAAATATCTTTCTTGTGTTTTGCTCTGCGTGCCAAACCAGGTTTAGTTCCTTTGTTCACCATCCTTTTGCGGGCTTCTACACAGAAGCCCTCCTTAGGTGCCTGTATGTTTGGGGGGGACAGGATGTGAGGGAGGGGTTTAGGACTCCCTGAACAGGGTTTCCTTGGAGACCCATGTCGCACTCTGATCTGATTGGTTGTGGTGACTGTCCCGGCTGGACAGCCACCCTGCTGTGCGATTGACAGCCAGGCTGTGTGAATGGGGGAAAACTGCATAAAAAGCAGTTCTCTGGAGCTGGAAAGGCAGAGTCGCCACTGGAACGAAAGAACTGAAGAGGAGCTGACAGAAGAGGACCCCTACAACGACTGAACCGCCCGGTGAAGCCCTGCTGCAGGTCTGAATCTTCATACTCCAACGACAGGGAAGAACGTCTAGGAATCTTCTCCCATTGAGCTGGTGGGACCAACCAGTTCACCCAAACTCCAAGCCAGGCCTCCCTCCTCTGGTCAAATTTGCTGTACAGAGCTAGAGTGAACCGGATAGCCAGGAAGGTCGGACCCTGCTTGGGTTTTAAGCAGCGCACCTTTTTCTTTGTTGCTTTACTCTGCTGCTGCTTTCTTCCCTGGGAAGTGCAGGACCCTCCAGTCTTCCTACTTTGTGTCAGCCTGACAGTCGCTTCAGGAACCGTGAGCCTGCAGGACCTGCCAGGAACGTCTGCCTCAGCTACAGCTGCTTCTCCGTTTTAGGGTACTGTTCGAATCCGGTGGACGTTTCGTCCAGCCGCTTTGAAGATGTGTGAAACCTTTCGCCAATCCGAGGGCTTGTCGTTCTCTACTCTTTAAACTAACTTTTCTGCCAACCAACCTTGTCCGGAACTGTTGGCAAAGACTTAACCGCAAACTACCCTGAACTGTGGGATCTTGAGCAAAAGACTTTTGTCCTATTGACTTTGGCCCTAAGCCTTTTTGATTTGATTCCATCACTGTAGTTCCTCTTTCTAGATTGCCCTGCTTACTTACCTGTTGGTGCTTCTCAATGTTTGTCTATCTTTGTCTTTCCCTCCCTTTTAAGTTATTGAAGTGCCATTTTGCTCACACTTCGTTTTTGAGCTTAACTCGTCCAGAATATATCGGGAGTGGTATGGTGTATTAATAGTGTGATTTCTAAACTGCTTTACTTTAGTGAAATGTTTTACAACTGATGTGTAAATAAATGTATATTCTTTTACTCAGCAACCTTGAGTCAGTGTCTCTTTGAATCATAGTAATTGCTGTCCTTTGTGTAACTATTGATACTGCTCACTTACTATTGAGATAAGTTTGGCTGCTCAGCCATCGCTACCACTTAACTGTGTAGTACAGGCTTGTACCAAAGGTGAAATTGTACTGTCACTTGTTCTCTTCATTGTGTGTGTTGTTCCCAAAGGGTACTGCATATCTTTCTGCCTAACAGTTTTTATGCCAGATGTATTTTGTTCACACAGTTGGGAATTTTGACCTTCTTAGAGTCTGCCCCTTTTCTGTTGATCATCTTATTTACAGTACGAAGAACAGGGACTTTCTTGCTAAGAAGTAAGTAATAGTAGCTAGTGTAATCCTTTATTGCTTCCTCCTTGACTGGCTGGTATGGAAATTCCAGATTCCCCCTTATGTCATCACTTCAGATCGTCTCTCTTAAGAGCTATATCTTCCTTTCACGTCAGGGTCCCATTCTTCATCCTGATTGTGTTCCTGACAAATCTTGTATCTCTCCCTGTTTAAAACCTTCTGTCAACAGCATCTGAAATCCTTTCTTTGACTTAGAAAATCGTAGTCAGAGCGGAAAAGCCCATGGATGTCTCTCTGTATCAGTATCTTGGACGGTGAACGGGACGGGGCAGCTGTCTCAATATTTGCCTGCTGTGACTTGCAGGGATTTCTAACTAGAATGAGATATCTCTCTCATTCTCCAGTCCCTTGTTTGACAAGTCCTCCTGTCATTGCAGCTGCATCTCCTGTCTCTCTGCTACTCGTCTGTATATATAAATATTTTGAAGATGAAATATCCTGCCATGCAAATCCTTATCAAATGATTCCATGCATGTCCTGAATTCAGCACATCTTATTATAGGTGCAAGGGAGGTTGACTGACTCACCCTCATCCTAAGCAAAATACATTGGCTTCCTCTCCAGGCCAGGATACTGTTCAAAACATAATTTATCATCTACAAAGCAGTCACGGGTAACACACATTGTACCTGCCGACTATACTCCACCTATCTTTTGCCATATGCTCTTCACACAGCAAATCAACCAAATGGCTCGAATCACAATTAGTCCTCAAAGAGGGGACCCACTAACAATCCTTCTCTTGTCACACACTCACGCTCGGGAACCAAATCTGGGTATCAGCTTTTTATGCCCTCACAATTCTCTAATTTCGTGAATCTCTCAAAATGCGTTTTTTTCAACAACACCTGACCATGGTCTAATCCCAATGGACACAACGACCACAACTCACTGTGCTGCACTTCTGTTAAAAGATGCCAACACAGGCTCCCGCTACCCACAGCCTGTGCATCCCTCCATTGCCCCCGAGCTAGGTCAGCTCTTTAAACAATAACATAAATACAATGAATTGCATCATGCTGCTAATCACAAATATCCAGTGGGTCCCAATGATATCACCACAGTGCTCTCACCCTGGCCTACCATGCTCTCATGGTTGATATATCTTTACCTTTGGGACTGTGCTACCAGGGTGCCTGAATGATGTCATCAGTGTACATTATGGAGAAGAAAAAAGAACATGACAGTCATGATACATGTGGTACATCTCGTCCCATTGTTTGCACATGTTGAATTCTGCGGCCATTTTATTTCCCTGTTGGACCGAATCCCACACCTTCACACTTGCAAGCATTAGCATCTTGTCTCAAATGTACCATAGTCTTGCAAGGATCCTGTGGCTTGCCATTATCAACACCCACAGTGAATTGCAATTCAATATCTACAATGAATCACTGCTACTAACACTACTATTAGATTAATGTGCCCCACATAAGCATGTTAGCTTAGTCCATATGTTTGATTTGTGACATGTTTTTTTTTTAATACACTTTTTTAAAGATGTTCTGGACACTTGCTCTGTGGAGTTATGGCCTGCAGTTTTTCAACCTAAGTATTTGGTTTACCGACCTATGCGTGTAGCCTGTGTTTATCCTCTTTGTGTTCCCTTTGCCATTTTCAAGCCCATGGCCCAGGCACGAGTCCACCCTTTGGATTCTGTCAGATTACTGAAGGGAAATAGTGGTATCCAGGTGGCAGCACCGGTTATATCGCCAGCTAAGAGGTGAGGGGCTGGGCTTAAGTCACCCGGAAGGAGAAGGAATGTTTGTGCTATGGTCTCTAACTGGACGGTAAAGTGTCACAGAGTAAGGGATATGATGAGGGAGAAGGCCCTGGGTTAATGGCAGCAGCATTACAGGTAAACCACAGCACGAATGATGGATCTGTCCCCTTATGTATAGTGTACATTCTGCTAACAAATGAGTTGCTGTGAGCAGAAGTATATTGTATTCTTTCACTTACGCTGTATTGTTCAGCGGTTTATGGAATGGCCAGGCCTTGCCCTTCTCCTCTCCTTGTTGATCTGCTTTTATCTACTCGTTTTTATACATTGTATATACAAAGTTGCAAAAGACATCTCCAGGTGTCCATGCTTCGGATTGGGAAAACGGGGAGACACATGCAGGCATCCCTTTAACCATGTGCAGCTCATTTGCTAAATGGGCTACCTACTGGTGGCCTGCTCCTTTCATTAAAGGAACAAAAGTAGAGGCTGGGTGGCCCAGCACTCCTTCTGTTTCTTAGTGAGAGGAGCTAACCTCCTCTAGGCAGCCCTTTCACTGAAGGAGCTGCATGGTGAAAGGGCTCCTATGGGGGGCACAGGCAGCCCTTTAACCGGTTCCATGTAATAATGTTGCCACAAAAATATCGCCATACAAAAATATCGCCGAAAAATGGTCGTTTTTTTTGTGGCGACATTATTGCATGGAACATGCCGGGGATACCCCAGCAACCCCCAATTTTTTATTTTTTTTGTTGCCCCTATCGCCACATATATGGTCACCCAAATAATATCACACCATTTTCCCGGCGATATTATTTACGGCGACCATATATGTGGCGATATTAATACCTGATACCCTTTAACCATCAGGATCCTTGAATGAAAGGGCTGCCTGGTGTTATAAACTCTCTTTCAGAAACAAAGGGAGAGCTGGGGCACACTGGAATCATTCCTTTGTTGCTCCCGGCACCTCCTTTTTTCATAGACACAGGCACTGACTCCCCTCATACACCCTGACAGCGGGGCTCGGAGCCCACGATTTATAACTAAAATGTGGGGATGGTACACCAAAGGATCGCATGGAGATCCTAGCATTTGCCAGGCTCCCACACCAGTAGGTGGAGGGGTGGGGGGCTCTTGTTAGGGGATGTTGCCTAAGTCCAGATGGGTGGGATACAGCCACCCATATTTAGGCCACGCCCCTAACTAGAGCCACCCCCTCTGTGTCGAATCCGAGACACGCTTGAGGCACTGGGTGCCCCTGAAAGATAGATGAGAGTATAAGTATGCAATGGTAATGCTGTTCGCTGTTGTCCCACCCAGCACAATTAGACCTCCTTCCCCATACAGTGCTCTTGACTTCAACATTTTGTGGCAGGGTAAGGTACATATTGTGGCACACATCGGTTCATTTGGTATCCAACATGTATGCTGAGTTACATATGACAGGTTAAAACTAACGTCGAGAATTCAATTGCCCATTTACTTGTCATGCTCTAGTGAGGGATCATGTGTATTTACATGGTGACGGTGTCTTTTACACCGCAGCTGTGCTCCTCGTACATCGGAAATTATCCAAGGAAATACTAAGATGTGTTTGTTTAGTGGAATTTCACAAATGTGTGCTGAATATTTGAAAAGGGTGTTTTTTAGTGGCTGCTGCATGATCAATTGCTCTCTCTAAATGCTTCAAGGTCTGCTCTTTCTACAAAAAAAGGGGCCATATTACAGAAGCATTGCACTGGTGCAACTAGGCACAAGTACAATTAGCAGTAGTCAAAGATGTACGTAGTGCAAAAACATGTTCTTTCAATGCATCTTTGCACATGGGCAAAGGGTTAGTATTAGGGAAAACATCTAGAAATGCTTCGAAAGAATGTATGTTTTGCGTGTGTTGCACTTGCACCTGTACAAAGTGTATGTAATGCTGCTGAACAGTCTTCATCTCCCCAGGTAACCTCGGACTGTGTTCAACAATGCGATCAGTTGATTCTATTACTAACACGTTCAACATTTGGAAGATCCGAGCATAATTTACGATTATAGACGCCTGCTAGTTTTGTCCCAAGTCGGCATGCATGCAGAGGACAGTAATGCATGCCAGCCCATCTCTGTGGCCATCACAGCCCACAGAAGTGTTTAAACTGCATGCTCCCCTTCAGTTCTCCTTCACTGCACTTCCAAATTGCATCGTTATTGTAGCAGTCTCCTCTGGAATGAACGCCAGTGCTCCATATAAACATGCTTTACAGTATCATAAAGTGTGAGATATCTTCTCGCAGGTGAGAGATGCGATTCTCTGATGGAAGGGATACGTTTATCTGAACTCATTTTTTTTTTTACTGAGATACTTACTATAGCATATTTCTCAACTTTTTAGAATCACATTCTGATCAAAAACTGCCTTAGGTTGCATGTCATCATTTGTTCAGTGAAAGTGAAAATATCTCTTTAAAACTGAGAACATAAATGTTTTCACAGAAATTACCCAAACTATTTTGAGGGGTTTGAAGCCGGCTTTTGGCCAAGAAACCGTATTAAATAATGAGAGTACATGGTTCGTTCATATTGCATCACAAATCTGGTAAGAACATAATTTAAACAAGCCGCATTACTATTGGTTATGTAGCAGAGGACATGCTAAACATAATACATCCCAGAACACCAACAATAAACTGGAACATGTTGTACCAGATTGCCATGCAGGCTCGGTCATGATACCTCTGTCAACAATATAGTCCTATGTTGCCCTGTGATGGATTTATTCTGCCAGTGCCAAAAGCAGATCAAAGAGTGCTGTCAATACAATGTGATGAGGATTGCCCCAAAACACCTACTCATCCCCACACTGCTGCTCAACCAACAGTGATCTCAGAAGTAAAGGTGACCCACGCACAAGGTGGAAAGAATTCCTCCTTTACCGCTTTCAGGTGGCATTGGCGGAGCGAAGTCCGTAATATTTTCAATTGGGGTCTGAGCCAACAATGAAGCATCCAAGACAACAATAGCACTCTGGTACTAAAATGAATACCCAATCAAGGTTCTAAAAATACAAATCAAACTAAAACACTAATGACCCACCTCTGTAATGAAATGCATAGGCTGTGAAGACTTTTGGTTGAAAGAGGCACTAGGCAATTGTCTTTGTAACACAGTTTTATTTTGAGTATAAGTTTTTAAAAAGGTAAGGAGTGGGGTCTTAATTGTCACTAGGACCCTTAATACCAGTCCAAACCACTGTGCATACCTATACATTGGCCCTCACTACGAGATTGGCGGTAACCATGCTGCTATTGGCGGCATGGCTGCCGCCAAAATCGTGTCGGGGTCTGGGTCCTCGGAATGAGGACTTACCGGGCCATTCCGAGTTCGGAAGGCCCGGTAATTCCTCCCTCCAAGGACCCGGACATGGTCTTTCCCCATTCCCATTTCAGCCCCTATAGGGCTGAAAGGGAATTGGAGAGGGAGCAAACAACGGGCCATTACGAGATGGCTGGTTGTTTGCTCCCTCTTCCCCTTGCGGGACCCGATAAGCACGCCTGGTTTTCCCAGGCGTGCTTACCGTGTCCCGCGAGGGGAACTGTAATGCAGCAGTATGGAGTGAATGGCGCCGGCACCTTTTACGGCGCCGTTCACTCCGAACCGCCAGGGTCGTAATGAGGCCCATTGTCTTCTTTGCCTCACTAGTGTTTCTAGCTGCTTTTCTTGGGGTCGAATCGCCATCGAGATGGTCGCAAGGGTTAAAAATGAGGCAGACATGATGAACTTGGTTTGAGACTTGGAGGAACCTTGGAAAAAGGCAACATTTATATCCTTCCAGTTGAACTGCAGTGGAGAGGTGTTTTGACTGTGCCCAATGATGCAATGTTCTCCCACAGCTGCAATCAGCTTGAAGAAGCTGGTGAAAAAACAGGCACTGGTCGCGTCGGAGGCTCTAAAAGACTTGACAAGGTTTGAGAGCCTCAAAGGGCTTTGTAGTGGGAAACAGACAACAAGGCTGCCTCTCTTAATTCTGGATTGTTGTACGACCGTGCCCATGGTCTCAGATGATGTGTATGCCCTTCATGTGCCCTACCCGACTAGAAAGCTTACCAGAGAACACTTGCAGGTATGTCACTTCCACTGAACAGCATGCCGGGTATTAGTGTGATCTTTGTTCAGACTTGTCCCTCAATAAGATTCTTTGGGAATCCTTCATCTTGAGTGTAATGATGATTCAACTATGGGGTGTGGTGTTCTCATCTCCACATATAGTGTGGAGTATGCATTGTGCTTGGTGCTAGCAGAGCTTCATTTGAAGTATGCACTCCTGCCCTACCTTTTGGAGGGATGTTGTGTTCCTCTGGGAGAGTGTCAATACTTCCCACCAGAGAAGAATCTGAGCCTGCAAGACTGGCGCGATCAACCGCTTCTCTATGAACCCCAACCCCAGACAATGATCGACACATCTATGCCAACTGCAGCAGGCACATGAAACCAGCTGAAAAGAAAATGACATCAGAGGCTTCTGGAAATGTACACCTGTATTTCCTCATAGGCCACTATATCAAACTAGATAGATCTTTACATATATATTTAACCCAATGACAACATGCTTTGGGGATACACAGTCATATATAATTCAAAAATAAGTTCATGTGCTTGATTGCTGCCCATAGCAATTGAAATAATGTGCATTCTGGCAGACTGTGTCAGTTGCTGGGATGTCAGTAGACAGAGTCTAGCAAACAGAACACACGTGTACTATGCTTTTTTAGCATGTACCATTTAGAAAGTGAGGTTGCCAACATATGCCAACATTGGCATAGTCAAAATGTGTTTTCTTGCTGTAGCACTGAATATTTTCCAGCTTTGCAATTGTAGACCACACATTCCTGAGCTGGCTGTGCCTAATATCAGGCATTACGGGCAAAGTAAAGAAGTCAATTGTAGTACAAGTATTTATTATTCAAAGCGTATCAACAGAACAAACCAGTTTCAACATGCTGGTGGAATATGGACAATTTCAGTATATTTTGAATTAGTTTGAACTCTGATGGTTTCTGGGCTCATTTTGCCACATTCGTTTGGGGATCCTTAATTGATTACTCCAGTTGTGTTACCACTAATTTAGAACATCATTAATCGGTATTGCATTGTTTGGCTGACATGAGATTTTTCGATGGAATTTTTGCTGAAACAATTCCATCGAAAAACACTCATCACAATATATATAGGGGAAGGGGTTGTAAGAAGTGGAAAGGGGGTTAGGTTGGGGAAATAGCGTAGGGTTAGGGGAGCTTTGGGGGTCCCCCCAAAATAAAATAAATAACATTTGGTGATTTCTTTACAATGGAATTCTTTCAGCAAAAAATCAATCGAATAAACTCTGTTGGTGAAAGAACATAGAACCATTTAATTGGTTGAAGATGTAACCCTCTTGCAAGGCCCTTGCCCTAAAAACATATTTCTTCTGTTTGTTCATAAGAGAAGGCCAACTCACTGAGAATCCCACATGCATTATAAGGCAGAGTAGATGGCCAAAGTTCTCAGAATCCCCTGGGCATTTTGTACAAGAGGCCAAAGCACCGAGAAGTCTGCATGCACATGCATTGATTAAATGTGTGAGAAGGCCAAATCACAGGGAACCCCATGAACACTTTGTACTGTAAAAAATAAGATATTTTTTTCAGTTAGGTTTCTACAAACTACACTATTTATGTATAATCAAAGAAGTATTGTATACCATTGGAGATGTTATTGTCACTATTTCATCTTTTGGAAAGTTCTCCTCAAACCAGATCAGTCTGTTTGCCATGGTAAAATTTTGGTCTGGCTGCCCTTAAATGCAAGCGCAGAGCAGCGGAACAGATCCTCAGGTGCACCCTTGACAAACTGGCCTGCATCCTTCTTCAAAGGCAATACAGACTGTGCACCTGGTCCAATAAGAGAATCCACATTCAAGTGTGCATCTCTGCAGCAGCTAACAACAAAGACAAACTTTTCTAAGTCTGCAAGGATCTGGCCAATCCTACTTCAGCGTCATCCTCTACTGCACCCACCCAGGCCCTTTGCTCGGCCCTGGCTGCACACTTCACCACCAAAACACAGGATATGTTGTCCTCTCTTGCCTGCGTACCCACTCATGTAGAAACATCTCTGGGGACCCCCATTGGTCACCCCCACCCAGTACCCCTCCCCCTCTCCTCACTCTCTCCTGTCGCACCTGAGGAGGTCTCTAGACAAGTCTGGTCTATGAAAAACTCTTCCAAACAGGTGGTCTCTACTTGTGGTTTCCCCCATGACTACACATCCCGTTTCCTACACCACAATCTATTCCCTGAGTGTTCATCCACCACCGCTAACCAGCATAGTCATCCAGGTAATGTGGTCTTCTATAACTCTGCCCCACCTTGAAGTGGACAGCGAAATATCAGATGTGCCTGAAGATTTTCCGAACCTTTCAAACAGACTTGATTTCGGTGTTCAGACCTCTTCCTCCTCGCTCATTCCTGGTTGTCTGTCCGCAAATCAGTCTTGGTGTGCTGCAAATGAGCAAATGATCTCTGTCTAAATGCCATCAAGACAGAGAACATCCTCATTGGGATGCCTCCTCCCGCTTTTACTCTGGCCAGCCTCCCTTGACCCTGTGTCCTCACCCACTAGTGAGGCAAAACATCTGGGGGTCTCTTCTCTGGGGGTCATCTTTGACTCCACTCTCTCCTTCACCTCTCACATCTCAGATATCTCTAAAAAAAATCCCACTACCAGCTGCACCTCCTCAGAGGTATTCTACCTTTTCGAGCTTTCTCCCAGAGGCTTACCATCTCCACAGCCCTGGTTCTCTCTAGACTGGACTACTGCAACAGTCTCTTTCTCAATCTTCCTACTTCTACTCTCCAACCTCTCCAACTTATCCAGAACAGAACTGCAAGTCTTTCTGGGGCCAGGGCCTGCACTAAAACTCTCTCTCCCAAATTACTATCCTTCTAGAGCCCTCCACTCGTCCTCTTCCAACTCTCTATGTTGAACAGAAACTTGGGGGTAGATCTTTATCTTCTGCAGGTGCTTCCCTCTGGAACAACCTCCCTGCATCTCTGAGCCTGATCTCCTTAAATTCTGGAAACTCCTCAAAACCTTCCTCTTCCCTTCCACTTTCTCTTTTCCTCTACCTTGCTAAGCTCCTTTCTATTCTTGCCTACTTCCCTCCTCCTTCTCTTCCTCACCTCTTCTCCGATTCTACTGACTGGTCGCCTGGTGCACCTCCAGAGCCACATAGGTCCCATTCTCCCCTGCCAGTCCTTGCACTTGCCTCTGGGCCGGTGCACTCTACTCACCACTACTGCACTTCCCGAATTTGTTCCATGAGAAAAGAAAACTCTCTGCACTTAACCCAGGGCCCTGCTGGACTGGGTGCACTTGTTCCCCTCCCCCTACCTTACACTTCCTGCCTGCGTACTTACATTAGCTAGAATGGACTAGGCCTAGTTCACCAGGCCTAGTGTGCTAGCTTTTTGTTTCTGTATGTTTTTCTCCCACCCCCCATCACCTCACTCAGTGCCATGAACTTACACTATCTGAAATGTTTATGGCCTAGTACGGTAGTTTATGGATTGTATGTTCTTCTCCTTTTCTCAACTTCCTTCTTGTCATGCACTTGCACTAGTAGTAATGCCATCAGACCTAGTACACTAGTCATTTTTTGTTATATCATTCGGAAAGTTCAAGGCCTAGGAATTACTCTCTATTACCTTATTCCCTTCCCTCCTAGAAGCGCTTTGTATCACTTCACTTGTGAATAAGCGTTTTACAAATCAACAATTAGAATTACTATTTCTGTGAGAACAATATAGTGCTATTTTCTTATAACAAATGTTTATCTAATGAATCATAATGATATAGAAGTAAATATAGTTCACTTCAGTGTGACCTTGTTTTCCAACAAGAACCTTATGTTTGTGAGTGTGTATGCAGAGTTCTACTGAGGTGATAATATGAGGTGTACAGTTATAGTTTCTGGTTGGTGCATTCTATTATGTTGTGTGCTAAATGAAAAAAATCATTTGTAACTTTTGAAATAAAAATGTGTACAAAAAATATATTTGCATGTAGCAAATATAAGTAATGCTGTTTTATGTGTATCTGTTTGTTGGTTGATGGGTAGAAAATGTTTTGTTCTCCCTTGTGCTTCTGGGCTATGTGAATGTTACCAGATGTCTGCGGACTACCGTACTGTCCACGGACTCTCCAGCTACTACATTAGGGGGTGAGGATAATCTAAGGAATATGTAGCAGATTTATCGTATTGTTTGGCGCCCTGGCACCGTTCCACCCCTTGCCCGCCCTTTCCCAGGGGGAGGGTCAGAGGTTGTTGGGCATGACCCCGCAGCGGTTACAAGGCTGCCTCCTCCATTTTGCTTTGGGGTCATCTTTTTGTCTTCATCTACATAACCGCTGCATTTGTTCATTTGCCTTTTCCTGCCAATTACTCCTTTGCGCATGCACCCTGCTGCGCTTTGTTATTCTCCCATAATCAATTGGCATGACACAGTATTTCAAATGGCAAACTTGGCCGCAGTTTTATTTGCATGACAACAGGCATATTGTACACATTTGTGACCTTCAGTCTGCAAGTGTGGTGCTTGCTTTCCGGCTTTCCCTTGCTTCCCCCTATACTTTGTATAGTAGGTCCCCAAATCCCCCGACCCTTTGTACCTGAGCCAATCCTGCCCGTGCAGGTGTCCGTGGGTGGGGAGAGCACAGTTTGTTTTGGGGGAAGCTGAGCCTTGGTCGTTGCCACCAGATTGAAGGTTCACTGGTAAAAACCTATGAAATTCATTGAAAAAACGTTGATAAAGGGATGTTATGGTTATGTTGCACTAATAAAAACCTATGAAATTCACTAAAAGAACTTTGTTAAAGGGACATTAAATGTACATGTAAAACTGAAAAACCCATAATTCAGGCCGCCAATATGTAATGCTAAGACTAACTCCCAGGACATGAAAAATGAGAACACAAATGTCATTGATGACATCACTGATAACATCACATATGCAGGTGACTTATTTTTGTTCACTAACATAACTAGGCCTGCTGGTTTTCTTCACTGACAGTCACACATTTATAATTCAAAAGATGCTTTATAGCTAGATGTTAATCTTGGCCTATGTTGTTAAGGTACTCTCCTTACAGTTTGGCCTCAACTCATAGTGTGCATCCATAGATAAATAAGCGTGCGTTAAAAACACAATTAATTTGTATAAATAATAATAATAAACTCTAATGTTATCCTCATTTTTTTTTCTGATACTCTTTCTCTCCACTGCAGTTTCACTGTATGTGCAACAATGCATTGTGTCTCTTTATATTGTTTGTATTATCACAAATGTGTACTACGTCTTGTATTCTTAGCTTCTAATTTCAAGTTTAACATTAGACAAAATTCGAATAGCCTTACATTCATTATTTTACTGACCGATATTACCAAATTAAAAATACTGTACGTCTGTGGTGCATGCTGCACCGATTTCCTATGTGTATGTATTATTAGGTTGTTTTATTAACAAGAACACTCCACTATAACATTTTGTATAAACAAGTACATTTTTGAATATATGAAATAGTTTGACAGGTCCCCCAATCATACGTGATATGTTGCTACCAACATTGTTCACACAACCCCTTCTAGCAAGTTTTCATAAGAATTCATTTGATATGTGATGTTATCAGTGATGCCATCGATGACTTTTGTGATGTCATTTTTCATGCTCAGTGCACGATGGAGACGCTTAGTTTACTATAACTGGCGAATTTCAAGGTTTTTTTGGTTTAACTTGTAACTTTAACAACGTTTTTTCCGTGAATTTGAAAGGTTTGTATTAGTGCAACTTAACCATAACGTCCCTTTAACAAATATTGTTCAAGAAATACATATAAATATATATTGTAAGCAGTCTAGGTAGGCCCAAGGTAAACATTTTGTATAATTTACTCTGTAATGTTGGACAAATATGGGAATGTGTTTAACAACTTGGCCTCAATTATACATGGGCAAAGACGTTTTCAGAAGAGCTTATAATATATTTAATTAAGAAGATGAAACACACATCTCTTAATCTCTGGCCTGGCCCGATTTTTTTCATTAAAGATGCTCCTTAGATGTTGCCCCCCCTTGACAAATAATGTTATTAAGATTAAGTTTTAGACAATGTTTTAGGATGCTTTAATCGGGCGACAACTAGGTTGGGGAATTTTCCACTCACCTCGAATCAGGCACGCACAACTTCTATGTATTCAATAACATTTTTCTATGAATCTGGGACCCCCAATTTAACAATATTGATTCCCCACAGCCTATACATCTATGAACTCCCAATGCCAATGGCTACAACAATGAAGAATGATCACATTGCAATGCTACATTTAGTTGAATACAAATGTTTGTAAACACACACATCACCATCTATACATTTGGTTTACCTTGAGCGCGCATCCACCACGGATTGAAAAATGTATGAAGGTTAAAAATGAAGCTTTCTTTTGAAAAGGGACATAATAAAATCAGGTCAACCCTGCGTGTCTAACTCGTCTCTACTTCTTAATAATTGAAAATGGCATCTAATACATTATTCCCAAAAAATCAATTTAAACGGCAAGCTACTTGATATTGCTGCATGTAAATTGCTTGCAAAATGAAAATCTACGTTCAACGTGTATGTTTGCTAGATTCCCTTCAGTGGTGTTTCTATTGCATGCATTTTTAAAAGTGCAATTTTATCCTTTTCAATTGGTAACTTAAAGGTTGAAAAATGGGTATCTGTTACTAACCATGTCCCCTTTGTCTTGAGTGGCTCAGTGCCATAAATAACGCTGCTTGGTGATGTACCCAGGAAATGACTTTACTTTTCTATATATGTACACAGTGAGCTATCATTTTAGTTCCAAATATATTTCTTCTGTGCCTGCCCATTCCAAAGAAAAGGCGTCAGAGGATCTCCCAACAAACACACCATATGATCTATTTCATGAAATCTATCATTTCAGAAGCACCTACTCGTCTGAAATATTAATTTATTTCCAAGTAATTACAGAAAATGTATATACCTCCCAACCTTCAGTACCTTCACAAATAAAAGGTCCTGGAATTTAATATTTTCCCCCTTAGAGTCGCTTCAATTATATGTTCCCTTGGCTTTATATTGAAATAGAAATTCTATTTGGCTGTCTCACAGACAGGTAGATTCCCTCTTCAGGGATGGTGCAATTCTCCTCCTCATGGGGCAGATGGGTATCGGTCAGCATGATGGGGTCAGCTACTCTTCAAATCTGGTTTCCTTCATTCTGTACTGGGCCTGTCTGCTGTCTTTTCCATTCTTGGGTTGTAACTCCACCCAGGCCTTTCTCGCACTGCATTGCTTGTAATTCAACCCTTTATCCAAATGAAAGCAAACAATTCCATTCTCCTTTCTGTTGTTTTAAATTGTCCTTTTTCTCCTTCTCATCAGTCTGTCAGTCAGATCATCCCTCTCAGTGAGTGAGCAGGTGAGTTTCCAGAATCTCTGAGTTGGGACTTTTATAGATTAGAAACCTTTACCTTTCGAGGTGTGTATCATGTGTCTGACCAAATTGTTCAGTGTATTTGATTGGAAAATGTTCCTAAAGTGACATCACAATAACTATAATTTTGGCACTTATTGGGCATATTAATGAAGAGCACAGTCTAAAGGGAATAACATTTACACACAGTTTCCCTCCCCTTTGATATGATGTCATCGTTGATAATTCTACAATTGTAGTTTTCTGAAACTGTATGTTCCTCATACAGGATCAGGAAAATAATCAGTCTATCACATTGCTCTCAAATAGGTGAATCCACTGATTTCAGCGTGTCATTTGGTGTGCGTTTAACAGATTTTGGGGTGTTGTACTTTCACTCAATAATTAATTTCCCATCTCAAAATAATTACATAGCCAGAGCAGATGCTAGGATATATAAACAAATGGTGTTCAACATTTCTGTGCAAAAATATCTACATTTGCCTAATTTGCAATTATCAAAATTACACATCTGCTTGTCTCTTGTGTCAGACTTCATGTAAATTGCATGCTCCTGGCTGATGGGAAGATATGATTATTTGGAGAGCAGACCAATGATCAGAATATTTTCTTTGGATTTATAAGGCATGTTTTCCTCTGGAAGGCCTGGCTTTTAAGAAAAAAAAGGTCTAGGCAGAGTCATGAAGTTTATAGTTTGGTTTAGAAGCCTGTGTTTATACTGTTCTCTAGGGAAAGCAACCACCAGTCCTTTAGCTCTTGGGGGATGCTCTCAAGAGAAATGTACACAGAAGTTGCAATGAAAAGAGACGAATATAAAAACAAAAATGTGAGCTGCATCCTTCACACAGCATCTATTAAAGCCACTTGCGAGTAAATGTACAATGTTGTTAGCCCATCTACAACAAGGGCCTGATTCATGGAAAAGTGACCAGAAATGCACCAAGAGTGACACTGCACAAGCCAGCATGCAGAAGCTTCTCTGCCCACTCTGCATATTCATGGAATTGTTTGCGCAAAGTAACCATATATGAACGTCTCGGACAGAACACCCCCAACACTCTCCTAGGCAAATCAAATACAGCCATAAACAGTCACCTTTGTGTGCTCGCCGGGCGCAAATACATGCACTCTGAAAACAGTGCTTGGGGTCCCCCACGAGCAGGCCTGCATCTCAGGGACACTGCGCTGGGTCCCCCGTAACTGTTACTGGCACCCTGAGAACATGCGTACAATTCATCATAACTCGGGTAAAAGTCTGCGTGTGAACCCCAGTAAACCATTTTTGCAACCCGCTACAAACCCTCTGCTGCGTACATGTACCCTAAATCCGACAACTGATCTTACCTTTGCGCAGTGATCCCTATGCGCAAGTGTCTGTACACCTGCCTTCAGGTGGCGGATAGTCAGAGGTCTTTGTGTGGCCATGCCCTGCCGGAGGTTGCGCAGTAGGGTCCCTGAATACGTATTGTCCTGCCCAATAGTGGGCATGCAATGCATAACGCCCACTTGTTCACCTGTTCTTCCCAATTTTTGGTGTTTCGCACCCTTCCACACCCACTGCGCAACACACATCCATGCTCTACATGTTGTCTTGTGCAAGGCTCTCGGCTGCTCACTTGGGCATGCTGGGCTGCTGCAAAATCCACAGACATACATGGTTAATCCCATGCATCCGATTCCATGGATCGACGAATGGGATTACGCACATAGTTTGACACAATAGTTCCCTATTTTCGATGCAAATAATTCCATGAATCGGCCCTAAATACATGTCCAAAGTAACTGACAAATCCAACAAAATAAGCACTTTCAGTTAACAGAAAATATCCAGCAACCTTTTGTTAATTGGAGAATAATCCGATCTGGGATGAAAAGGACAGCATTGCCCAGAAAAGTGAAAATCAAATATCGGCACACATTATTCAATTTATTTCCTTACAGAACTGAGAATCAGCTTGCATAATGGAACATTAAGAGATATTGGGGGTCATTACGAGGTAGGAGGTAACCATGCCGCTATTAGCAGCATGGCTACCCCGTTACCAGGTACCGGGGTCTGGGTTCCTTGAATGAGGAATTACCGGGCCATTCCAACCTTAAAGGGGTTAATAACGGGCCCATTGTTAGCATGCTGGTCTACTCGTGGGACCCGCTAAGGACGCCTGGTTTTACCAGGCGTCCTTAGCTGGTCCCGCGAGGAGACCTCATAATAGGGCGTTAAAGGGTTGGCGGCTCCGGCACCTTTACCAGCACCATTAACCCCTTACCGCCAACCTCGTAATGACCCTCAATGAAAGAAAATGTTTAAAAAACTTTGACAGGAGTTTTATTGCAAAGAGATAATATATTTGACTGCTTAAATTTACAATTGCAGTGTAAAAAATAAAACTACTTATAAAGACTGCATTGGAGATGAAGCCGCTTTGGTCTGGAAGTTAAAATTGCAAATATCCCTCAACAAACTACATGAAATGGGGATACTTTCCCATGACAAAAGTGCAAACACCGGTTTTAACTATAACTGTAAAAACCTATGACATATTACTGGATTGATCAAATGTGCTCTCTGTTCTCGGAAGCCAGGTCTTTAAATGTAAAACCAATGATACTCTTTAACAACCCCATTGTCATTGGACCTATGCTAAACACCCATACAAATAACAGTAATATGCTCTGGGAAGTGGCCTGCAGTTGCCTGAAATGGCCTGCAGTTGTCTGTTCTCCCAGCAATCTCTCCACCAGCCAGGAGGTTGTACTTCACACCTTCATAGACTTTGTGTCTGATACAAGGGGCAGGCAGATACTGGAATTACACCAGGTGACAGGAATGGGTCATAAATGGCAATGCTGGTAACTGTAACTGGTCCCATGACAACCACATTCTCCAGAAACGTAAATGCTGAAGCTGTGATCTCAAAGGAACTGATATCAGTTGAGCTGATAACAGGCAGAGGAACTGGACCTGTTATGTACTATTTAGTTAACTTAGTAAAAAACAATATATTTTAAATTGTACATATGGAATCATAGTTGTTTTTATAACTTTGTATTTAAATGTCATAGGAGGTTGTTCTTTAAAAGTTTTTTTTTCTATATTTGTTTAGTTATGTAAACTAGGCAAATGTGGATATTTGCAAGCAGAAATGGCAATGCAAGGTAGTTATCCTGAAATGAAAAAAAAAAATGTGGAAGAGTATCAGTGTGCAAAATGTTAAAATCTGTACCAAAAACATTACATGTTGTGTCCGAGATGAAAATTATATTATTTTATTGCCTGAGTGAGAGTATTTTGTTAAACCAGTTAGCAGCATGATGACAAGTTGGGAACGTGAAGTTTCAGAAAATTCAAATTGTTTAATGTAGACATCTCTGAGGTGAAATCTCATAAAATGGCAGGAAAACTGGTTTGAATAGTCACTCTCACTAGACTAACCTCTTCATTAATATGCCCAATGAGTATGTATGGGATGGTTTAGTGTGATGTTACTCTTAGAACACTGTCCAATCACAAACACTGACCAATTTGATTAGGGAAATGATACACATCTCTAAAGGGAGAAGTTTCTGATCAATAAACGTCCAACTCCATGGTTTCTGGGGACACCCTTGCTCAATTACTATCTGGGAGGGACTGATTGACAGACTGAAAATGGAGAAAAAGAAGAATTGGCAACAGCAGAAAGGGACATGGAATAGATTGATTTCCCTTAGGACCCATTTTGGATTATAAGCAGTATACTGCAAGAGAGGCCAATATGGACTTAAAGTTTGAGGCTTTCTTCAGTGGAAAAGACAGCAGACAGACCTCATCTTGCTGACTAGTGTCTACCTTTTTCTCGAGGGGTACAATTGAAACCATATGATGGTGCCCAACTGTCTGTGAGCCAGCTAAAAATGAATTCCTATTTAAGTATAATATTCAGGGGAAAAAATGTTAAGGCACGCGATACACTAAAGAGGGAAAATATTTGTATTTGGCCTGTTTTTATTTGTGCAAGTACTGAAGGGCAAGAATATATGTATAACATTACTTTACATCCTGAGAAATTAATAAATATATATGAATTGTATGTGTTTCTGGAATTATAGATGTCATAGAATAGGCCCTTTCAGGTGTACACTGGGAGATCCCCTGCCTCCTTCTATTTGTAATGATCAAGCATGGAGAAGTGTTCTGGCAGCCAAAAGTGCAAATGTAGCACTGATGTGACTAGTGTATTGATCATTATTCATGGGATTCACCATTGACATTGTAATTCCATAGATGCATAATTTGTTTATATCTAAATTGATTTACTAATTTCTATTTCATTAATAAAATGGACCTTCTTTGAAACCCTGAGGGTTTCTTGTCCCAAAAGGGAAGGAAGGATTTAGGGAATTAATATTTGTTAAATTGGGTTCCCAGGTTCTTTATTCAGTAAATACAAATTCTGCGCACCTAAATTCGGTTGGTAGGAAAAAACAAAAACAGTTTCCATCTGATAGAAATATCCTATATCCTATAATGCAGCCTTTCTTTCTTTTCCATATTGCAATTGTCATTTTAAACAGAGCAACATTATAACATTTTCTTTGCAAACTTCTTTCAAATGTTTCCATTTTTAGTTTCTGTATGTTCTTTATACAAAGCCGAGCCTTAATCCTGTAAAGAAAAGAAATATAATGGAGGTCCCAATTCATTTTTTACAGGTCAATAATTTTGTGTGATTTTCAACCCAGATTGGAATGCTCTCCCGTTAATAAAATGTTGCAGGATACTTCCTGTTAAGTGGTAAGATTTATTTCGGGCCATGTCAGCTCTTTCGGACATATATTCTTGTTGTAGATGGGCTGCTAATATTTCAAATTTCCTCACACATGTCTTTTTCAATTGCTTTGAGTAGGATGAATGATTGATAGATTGATCGTTTATTTTTTAATGTGCCTACACACACATGTGTTTCAAAGCGCTTCAAGGCAATGGAGGGAGCAAGGGAAAATACAATGAAAATGCAATGACATTCTTACAATGCCTTGAGAAATTAAGAATGTGAATACTAGGCCTGGTGACATTTCTGAACTATGAAAAAATACGGAGGGGAGGGGGGGTGTTAGATGACAACAGACAAGCGACTAAAGTACTAGGCCTGACAACATTTCTGGCAGAGACAGAGATTGAAAAGATGTGTAGGCGGGGTGGGGGTAGAAGAGGAACAAAAGAAGTGACTGTCGTACTAGGCCTGACGAGATTTCAGGTAGTGCTAGAGGGGAAGGGGGAGGTACAAACAATGAGGCAGGGGAACGAAACTAACAAGCTACTATCGTACTAGGTCTGACGACATTTGTGATAGAGTATGTGCAAAGAATATAGTAAGGGGAGGGGGAGAGAAAAAAAGATAAGCAGAGGGAGAGAAGACTGAGAAGAACTGAGTGTGGCGAAAGAGAATAAGGGGCAAGCCGGCAAAAAAACTGTGTTATTGGGCGGAAAAGCAAGTGACGAGCACTTCAGGTTGCAGAGCTAAATACTGAACACATTGGCCCTCATTCCAACCCAGGTGGTAAGTTCCCATGGTGGACGGATTTACCGCCCCATTCCAAGGTGAGTGGGGTGGTAAATCCCCAATCCCCATTTACCCTTCCCCATTCCCATTTTTGCCCCATAGGGCATAATGGGAGTGGGGAAGGCGCTAATTACAGCACCGTAAATTACGGTGCCATAATTAGCGCCAAGGACGCTTAGCGTCTTGGTACTTAACGCCTGCTAAAGCAGGCATTAAGGTGGAAATCAGGCGTTGAGGCTAAACGGCGCCAACGGCGCCGTTAAACCCTTAACGCCTGGGTTGGAATGAGGGCCATAATGTTGCAAAATCATGATGTTAAAGGAATTCCAGCATGAGAACGACAAAATGCGAGATGGGTGAACCAACATGAGTCACATGAGTCCAAAATGTCAAATCAAAGCGTCAGCAACAAAGGCAGTGAGGTGTAAGCAAAGTGTGTCAATACAAACTCCCACAATGGGCAGGGAGGGCTTGATTGATGTAAGGGGGAAAGCAGGAGAGGGCTATGAAGGGGGAGGCAGCATATTAAAAGATTCAAACATACAGCCATTAAATTCATACAACAGGGAGGAGCGAAAAACAACAGGCAGGCATACATACATCATAAGCATAAAGCAAGGGGGAGGCGAAAACAACAGGCAGGCAAACAAAGGCAACACAAGCGAGGGGGGGCATGCGCAAATGGCACAGCAAGTTTGCATAATATAGCCAGATTTGAAATTTAGCTAAATGCATGAAAGACAGCCAGATTGGAAACTAAACCAAATGCATAAAATACAGCCAGATTTGAAATTAAGCTTAATGCATAAAACACAGCCAGATTAGAAATAGCAACCAGAATCAGATGCTAGCAGTGGGTGCAAAAAAACGCAATGCAATCAGGAGTGCAAACATAGGAGACAAGCAGAAAAGGAAACTGAAAGTCAAAAGATGGTAGAAGCATGTCCTGAAGGAGGCAACTAACCCATAGTTATGGAGGAGTGAATGTCATGGAACTCCAGATTTCTTAGAAAAGTGAGGTAGCAGCATCATGGAAGTTGAAATGCAGGGGTGTAAGAAAAAACCTCAAGCAGCGTTCTGGTAGTGGACAGGAGCCTTTGTTGTGTGCTTTGGAAGGATGGGCTGGCTCCCGACTCCCAGTACCTGTGATTGGGTTATAAGGGCCAAAGCAACCAATTGGAGCGGGGAAGGGCCGGCTCAAATGCAGGAAACATAGGAAGTTACTGGAGGAATGGTGAGGCCTTATTGTCAGGCCCAAAAAAGATGTGGCTCAAATTAATTGTCGGCAGCAGATGGGTACCCAGAGGTGGGTAGTGTGCAGAGCGCAACGCTGCTGGTAACAAGTTAATAAACACATGCTCTTTAAAATGTAGGCAACAAACAGCGTGGAAAACAAGATTGAGCAACAACATCAAACAATGCCCCCAGAAATACTTCAGCCTTACCAGGCCCAATGCGGCATCAGAAGGCACGCGGCACAATGCTGCAGGTTGCCGGAGTTGTTGGGGGAAGCTCGGCTTCGTCAAGATGAAAGGAATAATGAGGGTGGGATAAAATGGAGGATTTTGGTCGTGTCTGCTCGCAGGAGGTTCAATTGTGCTCTTGAGATGTCCTTACCTCAGTGTTGGAGCTCCCCTAGTGCTGAGTGGGTGTGAAAGATCCAAGAAAAAATATTGTATTTCCTTGCACTGCCTCTCCTTGTGTGGGGGTAGTCCTCCCTCTGAAGGCTGCCTTGGTACAGCCCTATCAGAATTGTGTTTGTCCGAATGCGATTTTACAATCATTTGGTAGGAAGGGAAAGGGCTGGAGGAGGAGGGACCACTGATGAGCAGTCTTATTTATAACCTTTGTACTGCAGTTTGTTGTACTGTGTTTGACACACCTAGATAAATGAAGCAGATTATATTATCACTGTTGGATGCTTCTGGCTAAGTTTCGGGGGAGGTAATACAAAAAAAGGTTACTGCTTAAAGCGTACCTCTTAGGGCGGTAACTCCTCTATCAGTGATGCTCAAGCATGTTATTCCGAAACAGCTTGTGGGAAGAGAGGATCACCCATGTTTTTCTTGTGGTGGCGGATGTAGCTATAACATAGAAGGGTGTGTTCAGTTCTCTATGATCACTGCTGCTTGTATATTGGACAGTTGGTCTTGCGTTTGATTGCACATTCACTGTTTTGTGTATTCTTGGGTGCGCCAGGCACGAACGTTCATGGTTACGCCGTGAGCCTCCTTCAAAGCAGAATGCAACAAAAGGTCCCGCTCCTTGAACTACTGCACTGACCTGCGGCCACAGAATCCGGGTTTGCTCCCTTGTTTCTCTGGTGCTTGCTGTTGTTTTTTTTATTATTATTATTTGCCACTTTTCTTTTCATCTTTTACTTCGGTGTTGATTTCCCTACAAAAGCAATGTAGGTCACTAGAATATCAAGACCGCTGCTCTGATCAATAAATCATTAAAATGACCCAGCTCTGTGTGAGGGGGTTTCAAAGAGATGCTGCCCTTCCTTACCAAATAGGGTTTCCACGAGAGAAGCCTTGTTCCAGTGGCACTAGGTGAGCAATTTGTTTTACATGTAAGGTTACATTGGTATCAAGGAAGTCAACCATTATTAGTTGCACTAAAAATAAAGTTATTTATTCTATTTCCAGCCAACTTGTGTTTCCACCCTCCTGGGTTTTTATCAAGTCAAGAGGTATGTTACTATGTCTCATAAGTCAATGAAAATGCTATTAGGAAATGCAAGGTTTTGGAGAGTCCAGAAGCGATGCGCAAAAAGTAGTCACTATAATACCAGGTCTCCTGGTTAGGCTGGTGTACATTTCATCAGCCCTGGTGGGGCCAGGGTTACTAATATTTTGAAGTGGTTTTCCAAGAAGAAATCATTTCAGTAGTGAAAGAATGGACCATTAATCTGTAAGGCCGTGTCAGACCTCCTGAGAGAAGCCTATCATCATGCAGTGATCTACCAGGTCAAAGGCCGCCGATAGGTCGAGGAGGAGTTGCATGGCAGTCTTTCCTTTATCATTAATCTCATTGATTTGGGTTTAAAGTTAAATTAAGGCTTTCTCAGTGCCGTGCTGCGGTCTGAAGCCCGATTGTCGGGTGCCTAGTAGTTTGCGAGTTTCTAGATATTGCTGGATTTGCAGTATGTTACTCGGTCTATTATCTTTAATAAGAAAGGTACCGTGGTGATGGGTCTGTAATTGGTGGGGATTGCAGGGTCTTGGGTTTGCTTCTTGAGGAGAGGCAGAACCCATGATTCTTTGAGATTACTTGGTATGGTGCTGGAGGAGAAGGATGCATTGATAAGTTTGGTTATGAAGGGATCTAATTCCTTTGCAGCATCCTTGATTATCTGGGGGGTGGGGGCAGTTGTTACCTTTGCAATTGGATGGTTTAAGTGAGGCGATGACTTTTTCTGTTTCTGGGATGGAGATTTTGGCTAATTTGAAGAGGTTCTAGTCAGGAGGGGTGGTAGATTTGCTAGGAGATGATTTGAAAGTGGTTAGGGAGTCTTTTTTCAGTGTGATTTTAGTTTGGAGAGTTTTGATTTTGTTGGTTGGAGCGTTTTGGACGCTGGTACACCATTGTTTGTCTTTGGTTACGTTGTCTGGTGGGGGGATGGGGGATTCTAGTTCCCTTAGTATAGTAAATAGTTCCCTAGTATTGGAGCTGGATTTTTTGATTATTTCATTGAATAGGTTTTTTTAGTGAGCGTGATTTCTTTTTTGTAATTATTTGCAAAGAGTTTAAGTTGTAGTTTGTTCTCTTCTGTGGGGGTGTTGCGCCATTGGATTTTAGTTTTCTTTTGCACGTTCTAAGTTCTTTCAGATGGGGGGTGAACCAGGACTTCAGGTGAGCTTGTTGTTTGCTTTTTTGCATTTTTAGTGGGGCAATGATGTCCAGTCCGTTCTTCATGGTGTTGTTGTAACTTTCTACTAGGCACTCTGGATTTAAGTTGTCGGGGAGAGCATTGAGGGTTGGTAGTAGAAGTGGTAGTAGGTTGTCAGGAGTTATATTTTTTTTTGCTCTAGTGGGCAGTGGTGGTGCCATGATCTTTTCTTTGCTGACTTCTTTATTGAGTGATAGTGTGAAGTCAATGAGGTAGTGGTCTGTCCAATGTTGGGGAGTGATTTTGGTGATGGTAGTATCGCAGTTCAATATGGTGATCCAGTCCAAGGTCCTACCTTTCTTATCGGTGGGGGTAAGGACTTTTTGAGTTAGACCGTGTTCAACTAGCATGGTGGCTATGGCTTGTGCTGAGCTGTCATCAGGGTCGTTCAGGCCAAGATTCATGTCACCTAATAATAGTATTTGAGAGGTGTCTTTTGTGTTGTTGGCTAATAGGGTGGATAGGTCAGCTTCAAATGACCCAATGGTGCCAGGTGGCCTATATATTAGGTAGATGGTTAAGGTGCAGCAGTTGGAGATGGGTAGTTTGGCTGTGAGGATCTCGAAAGATTTGAGAGGTGTTTGAGTAAGTGGTTTTAGCTCGAGGTCAGTTTTTGCTATGATGGCCAGACCAACTCCTTTGTTTTGGGTCTGTCCATTCTGATTATTTGATAGTTTTCAGGGATGGCTTTTGAGAGTGCTGGGCCTGCGGCATGGTGCAACCAAGATTCAGTGATTGCCAGGCGGTCAAGGTTGTTGGTAGATAAGGTGTCTGCTATTTCCGTGGCATGAGCCACTAGGGATCTAGCATTGATCAAGGCTCCGGTTAGAGTAGTTGTATCGGGTGAATCCTGGATGGTGATGGGTATGAGTTTAGGTTGGGTGCAGTTATTATAGGGCGTGGTTAGGTTAGGACATACTCTGGGAAGCCATGGGGTAGATCTCAGAGGAGAATTAGGAATTTTGTTGTGGTAGGTGGGCTCGTAGAGACAGGGCAGTCTGGCGCGAAGCCTGATGTTTCTTTCTGTGGTCGGGCAGGGTACATTTTCTACTGGGTGCATGGTTGTTGCTGCCACAGAGGTGGTAAGGTGTAGTAGGGTCATGAGGAGATACAGTAGGGTGGCGGGTTGACTCTTGCTAGTGTGCATTGTATAAGGAGTAGTTATCTTAAGTTACTGGTCGTAAAAGACAGTAGAGATATAGCACATTGATTAGCATCAGGTAGGACACAGCAGTTGGTATAAGGCAGTTGTAGGTAACACAGTGGCTAGATAGTTACAGCACAGTGGCTGGTATGGGCTGGGTGTCATCTAGATTCAAATTTCACACAAGACAGCAAATATCACAGTTTGTCACCATATTATGAAGGCCATGTGGAATCATTGTGGAAGGCCATGACAGTAATTCAAAGTATTAAAGAAGCAAGCATAGCTACGAATACAGCAGCTTTAGGGGTCATTGATAATACATACCTAGGCTATTCAAAATCACCCCTCATAAAGACATATGAACAAAAGGTACCATCAATTATCATATATGGCCTAGAGTGCCTACCAGTAATATAACCCATGTGGCTTGTCATTTAGAAATATGCCAGCTGTAATCGGTAATTGGGCCAGCTTGTAGAAGAGTCACGTTTATCTGATTTTGCTGGGAGGAAACAGCAGAAATTGAGTTAGGGGTGTCAATACCTAGATCCTGACGAATGCTTCTGGAGGCCACATGACACCCATATCAAAGAAGGGTATCCAATGCATCGCCCCTCCACGGGTCTACAGTAAATGACATTGACCTGACGTCTTGGTTGGGAAGTTCTTGAATTTCTAAACTCCTGTAGGGGCGAGAGAACAGCTTTTAATACTCTAATTAGTATGAAGATAAGGATGTAATACACTATTTCCCCCGTATACTCATATAGATGTGTGTGAAGCCAGGCAGTGAACGTAACCCATGCTGGGGTGAAAAGACAAGACCCCCACAGGAAAAGGATAAGGGGATGGAAGTACAAGGAAAAATAATGACACAGCTTGTAAGGGGAAACATACTCTCTATGAGATCTAGGACTCCTGCGGTCCTTGACTAACAAATAATATGTACCGTGAAAAAGCCAGAACTTGGAATACAAGTAGTCTGCAATAGGAGGTCTAAGGCATTGGAGAAGAAATCTAATGTTGCTCACATGCCACACTGCTCACAGCGATCCATCTCATCAGGCCGAACAGGAAGTGATGCTGTCTTCTTCTGATTGGCTAGCAATGATTCCCTCGCCTTGCAACTGTCCTGTGAGATGCTATTTTGGATACAGGCACAAGGCAAAGAGACACGCTGGACACTAAGGCAAGGCCAGAGCTTGCAGGATGTGGTGCAACGTGTTCCTAACATTAGGTCACCCTTCAGGTCGCCTCAAGGGCTTTGGTGTCTGTGGATAGCGGAGTGAATTCTCTCAGTAGGTTTGTTATATAGAAGTTCTTTGCTGGTTCCCAGGTCCTATCTTCTGGGCCATAACCCTACCAATCCAACAAGTAGTTCAGATTTCTACCTTGCCATTTGCAAACTATGATCTGTGAGACCATATATTCTTCTTCCCCTTTTATTTTCAGATGTGGTTGTCTGGAATAGAAATCCTCATAGAATGATAGGGCTGAAGCAAATACACGTGGAATATGGGATGTATTCAGAAATTAGGTGGTAATGAGAACTAGATAGCCACGGGATTGATGTTTTTGGATGAAATAAGGACCTATGTATTTGGATATGTATTTGCAGAATATATTGGGCATAGTCATGTTCTTGGTGGACAACCAGGCTTTTTGACCGACTTTGTATTTGCGTTCTGGCCAACTGTGGTGATCAGAATATGGTAAAGGTGCAAATTCAGAACTGCCGATGGGGGTGCAACTACCAATTATGCAAGTGATCGGCTGGATGCAACAAGGAAACGGAGGGGTTACTCCTGGGGGTGAAAACGTCATTGACTGCTGTGCTGTGTAACCTATGCGAAGGTGCAGCAGGAGAAGTCTACGGGGAGAGTGGGATTTATGTTACAGAGTGAGGCACAAGGTTGAGAGACACATTGGGGATAGGGATAAGGAGTTGCAGTAGTGGGTAGAAAGGGTAGTGCAGCACGATGTGAACAATACTATTGCTATTTATGGAGTAAAGGTGTCAGGTAAGTAACACATTTTTCTTTTCACAGCTACATACCCCATGTGAATGAACCCTTTTGCCAAGCTCAGGTTGTCCTGTGTTTTCGATGGAAACTGACCAATGGCAGATGAATACAGTTCCAGAGGTCAGAACAATCACGTAATGCTTCGTAACCGAATTGTAGTGCAGCGTGGGAAAGTTCATAATGTCATGTGGGGTCATGTTGTACAGTTGGGGCAAGGAAGTCATGATCCAATTGTGATCAATGTTATGATATGATATGATATATGATATGATATGATATGGCATTTATAATGCGCCTTTAGACAAGTATTTCAAGGTGCGACGAGGCAAGGGTGGGGGAACAGAGCGAGGACAAAGAGAACAATCTTACTAGGCCTAATGATAATGAGATTGCACAAGTGCAGGGGATTGGGGAGGGGAAAAATGCAAGGGGGAGGGGAGAATGAGCAAGTGCCGAACATGGGATAAAAACAAGTAGTGCGCCAGCAAGTGGCAAGTGCGAGGGTTAAAGTGCAGACAGCAGGTGTCTTATAATTGCAGGTAAGGGGACTCTAAGGTTGCAGATAAAGACCAAAGTGCAAGGGTTGCCAGGAGGCAGTGCAGGGGTGCAACTGGGCAGGCAGTGACCTGGGCCTGAATTCAGAGCGTAACCAGGTGACCAGTGCAGTATCAGACAGGAGATTAGCAGGGGCGAGGAAGAGAGAAGGTAGAAGCAAAGAGGAAGTCCTTGAGGTGCATCTGGAACCATAGATGGTTCTGCTCAAGTTTCAGAGAGACATGGAGGCTGTTCCAGAGGGAAGCGCCAGCCAAAGAAAGAAATCTGCCCCCCAACTCATTGCGTGGAGAAGCGACTGACCTTCAAGGAGTTGGAGTTGGAGGAGCAAAGAGCTTGGGAGGGAAGATGTTTCCGAAGAGAGAGTTCGAGGTATTGAGGTCCCAGGCCCCAGAAGGCCTTGTGGACAATGCAGAGGGTCTTGAACTTTATCCGTGTAGCTGCTGGGAGCCAATGGAGAGATTTCAGGGCTGGAGAGATACGATCCCTGGGCTTGAGGCCAAGGACAAGTCTCGCAGTCCTGTTCTGGATGAGTTGTAGAGAACGGAGAGTAGAGGCAGGCGTATTTAAAAAGAGGTTGTTACAATAGTCCCTGCCACTCTTAAACTTGAGGAGAACCATCTCCGGTTCCGGAAGCACCTCAAGACCTTCCTCTTTTCATCTGCCTTTGCTCCCCCTCTCCCTTGCTGATCTGCTCTCTCTTGGCACTGTGCACCTGGCCACACTGTCCCCTGGGCCTAGGCATCTGCTCACCCTGCCACCCTTCTGCACTGCCTCCCGGCCATCCCTTGCATTGGGGACTGTATCTGTACCCCTACAGTCCCTCAACCCCATTTTCTTCTTTTTATGCACTTATCAGACTTACCAAGTTCTGCTGCCGTAATCACAGCACTTGCCACTTGCTGGCTGCACTACCCCTGTTTATTGCTCATTATCTATTTTATTTATTATTATTTATCTGTTTCTCTTCTGCTCCACACTTTCCACTCTCCCCCTTCCATGCACTTTTTCCCCTTTCCCTTTCCCATGCACTTGCACGTTCTCAATGTCACTTGGCCAAGTAAGATTGTTGTTTTGTTCTCCCCTATTCCCCTCCCTTGCCTCGTCGCGCTCTGAAACACTTGTGTACGAGCGCAATACAAATAAAATATCATATCATATCTTGTCCTGGGTTTTAGAGATGAAATGAGAAGCCAGGGCCGTGCAGAGGGCCTGGGAGGGGTCAGGAGAGACTGCAGCAGGATTGGCTAGCTCCTTGCAGATTTTAAAGGGTTCAGCCGAGTTGTTAGATGCTGCAGAGACGTGGGCTTGGATGTGAGCTCGCTTTTTGGTGAGGACAGAGATTTGGTATTGCCTTTGGAGCAGGCGGCAGGCCAGTTTGTCAGACTATGCACAGCAAGCCAGCCATTTCCTCTCAGCCACCCTACCCTTGAGTATAAGGCTGACGAGTTCTGAGTTGTACCAGGACTTGCAGTAGGCTTTGGGCTTCCAGCGGATCCTCATGACAGAGGTAAGTGCATCAAGAGTATCAGAGATAGAAGAGTGGAGCTTGGAAAGGCCTTTGTCAGGATGTGAGTCAGCTAGAGGTGTAGGAGGAGAGAAAATGGTATACAAAAGCCTCATCTGACACTTTTCATGGGTCGAATGACCAAGAAGGTGGGTGGCAGTGTGGGGTTTGACTCACTCTGAGAGGTGGAGATGGAGAGATGAGAGTAGAGGAAAAAGTGGTCACTCCAGGAGAGAGGAGTGATAAGAGGGTTAGAGAGGGGGAGTTCTGAGGAGATCAGAACATCCAGAGTGTGCCCTACAGAGTGAGTCGGGCCAGAGCGAAGAATAGAGAGAGAGAGAGAGAAAGAGAGAGAGTCACTGAGTTCACGAAAGAGTCCAGAGGAGGGACAGGAAGCATCCAGGTGGATGTTGAGGTGTCCAAGGAGGAGGAGTGGAGTGCTTGAGGCCAGGAGGGAAGAGGAGAGGTCCACCTACACAGGGAGGAAGGAGGTTATCTGACCATGTGGCCGGTAGATAGTAGCCACAATGAGAGAGTGGCCAGGAGAGAGAGAGACTGCAGACAAGGCATTCAATGGAGGAATAGGCCTTCAAAAGAATGATAGAGGCAAAAATCCACCTTGTAAATATCAAGGCTACACCCTCTGTGCAACGGTTGGGTCTAGGCACGGAGAGGTAATTGTAGCCATCTGGGAGGAAAGTGGCAAAGTTTGTGACAGGCTTGCTGTGAACCATGTCTCGGTGAGACCAAGAACATCAAGGTTAATTTCTTCCAGAAGACGGCAGATGTCGGAGGAGTGTTTGACAGCTGAGTGAGAATTGAGAGAGGCAAGGTAAAGAAGGTTGCATACTTAAAAGACATCTGGCAGGGGTACACATTGGGGGTACTCCCTGTGGAAGTGTAGAGGGAGCCCGGGGGAGGGTGGGTGCCACTTGGTGGCACCATTAATTGAAGAGGAAGAAAAAGGAGAGAGCACAGAGCCCATATGAGGAGTCCGTAGGTCTGGCAAAGCAACGACAAAGATGATGTCAGTGAGGGTCTGTCTGGAGGAAGCGCTGGTATGGGTATCAGTAATAGGGAGGCCTGGGTTGGAGACCAGGATATCCTTTTTGAATGTCTTCCTACCAGACCTACTTTGAAGGGCAGGATAGTCAATAGAAAAGCAGTTAGAGAAGATAGGAGAAACAGAGAGCACCATAGAGGATGCAAAGGTTGGAGAGGAGGAGAGAGGAAAAGGGGTGGAGGCGAGGAGAGGGAAAATGTAAAGGGGAGACACTGTGGGAGGACACAATAACAAGTAATAAATAATGAACCGATTAAATGAAGGGCTTGAGAGGACAAGAGAAGAGTAAATAAATAGAAGTGAAAAACAAACCAGTTAGCAGAATAGAATGACGGGATCTAAAGGAAAATGGACACAGCAGGGGAACACCCAGGCAGAGCAGGGTCTGGAAAACGAAGATCAAGGGAACCTAAGGAGAAATATGGGAAAACATACATACAGAAGTAGGCAGTACTGAATATGGCTAGGACGAGAGTACCTGAAAGAGAAGGATGCAGCAGGGAACAATAAGGCAGGATTAGGACTAGATGAATGAGCAGTCATCAAAGAGACCCTAAAGAGAAGAATGTGAGAAACAAATGGAGGTAGGCAGTGTAAGTGATTTCAACCCAGCACTTCACCTAAGTCAATGCCTAGCGTGGGATGCACAATTGAAACCCTTAATTATATATTTTTGTCTATAAATTATTTTATTTCTGAATGATGTACCCTTATATCACGCCCCTCTCTTGAATCCCCCCGGTCTCACTGCACCAGGAAACAATCTGTTTTGAAAACTTAAAAGATTTATTTTATGGATTTGCACAATATATATCACACTATTTAATATTTATACAATGATCACCAATGGGGTGATGTTACCATCAACAATCTCTTTAATCAGAATGAGTATGGATAGGAAAAATAATGCAGCATAGAATAATACTTTGTGTGGGTTCAGTCAAATGCAATGTCACTCTTTCCCCCTGCACACTACTCTATCCCCCAATATGCAGTAAAAAGAGATGGAAGGGGAAAACACAGGTTTCAGGAAATACAGAATTCAACAAATACAGTATTAATCCCAATTTCATCCAGCAAACTCAGAGAGAAACAGGAATGATTGCAAACAGGTCAACTGCTTTTGAATGTGGCTTTGAATGAATGGTTAAAAACACTGAAAAATTGATGTAATTCACTAAATGGGATTCAAAACTAGTGGGAGCCGCTTTGTATAGTTCCATATAAACACTGACAATGATAATTGAGTCACTAGCAGATTGAACACTTAATTGTGAAGTCGGATGCAAAGAACAGCTGTTTTACACGTGATGAAATTGAACCAAACGAAAAATTTGTGGCAAACTTTTCCGTGCGCAGGAAGTGCGATTGCAGAAAAACTATAAGCGATTGCAGAAAAACTATAAGCTGAGGATGTTAGCATACACGGTACAGAAGTTACAGAGGGTTTAGTAGAGGTCGGTTTTTCTCAGAAAGTGTCACAATTTTCAAATGAAAGATGCGCTTTTTTTAAAATTACAAACAAGTTTCTTATACTAGGGAGTCTATGAAGATGCAAAATGCCCAACGGTACAGCCTGTCTGGCTTTTGCCTGTCGGGACACTTGTCTTTCATCAGCAAATATATTAGCGCAAAGATGATATTATCACTACCATTACCAAAGGACTATAGGAATGAGAGAAAGATTTGTAACGCTCACCTGATTCCCACGGAGGCGCCGGACTTGGCAGGATGGTGTCTGTGACTCGAAAAGTGAAGTGCAGGACTCGATTGGCTTCCAGGGCTGAGCCTCTTCGCACTGTGTGTCTAACTCGAAGAGTGAGATATCTGCAGGTGAAAGAATATGGGGTTAATGATCTGGGGTTGTCGGGTATCTCTCTCCCTTTCCCTTCCTCGCTTTTCCGTGGAGCCCCAAGGTCAACGTGCTCACCTTAGATAGGTGAATGCTGGACTCTCCATCTGCGTCTGGTGCAGGGTGCCGTTGCCAGTTCCTTCACTGGATGAAACGTAGGCCTCTTGACATCAGAGGATTGCTACCGTTGTTAACTGCACGAACTGTGAGTTTCCGGACACCTTTTAAGTCCTTACAGTCTTTAGGTGCGTGGGCACGTTAATGTGGAACAGGGCTCTGTTTAATGCTTTTTCTATTTGTCTTGCAGGGCTCTTGAGGTAGAAGATGGTGTGAAGAAAGCCGAAGTTCGAGCCAGAGTCTTGGAATGACGCGCTTGGAAATGCGTAAGTAAATGCCGGTTGCCTGCTTTTCAAAAGCTCTCTAACTGTCTCTTTTCCCTTCCAGTTGTGAGTTCGGGTGTTGAAGAGACGTTGGAAACGCCGGAGTATTTGCAGGCGCCCTATTGTGGCGGGCGCGATGGCGCGTAAGTAAAATACCTGTCTAATGTCTCTTCTTTTGTCTTTCAGGTGCAGGATTGCAGCGTTGAAGAAAACCGTAATTCCCGGAGTGCCGGTAAGTAATTCCACACAGGAATAACTATGCTTTTGTCTTCACAGGCGGAGGAGCAGCGTGAAGAGATGGTAGCTGCCGATGTATCAGGTGAGGAAAGCGCTGCGCGTGAAGGTCGCTGTGCTAACCTGTTGTTTCTTGTCTTTGCAGGTGCTACTGAAGGCTGGATACAGGAATGGTAAGCGTTTGTTCTTGCAGGTTCAGGATCGGAAAGAAGAAAACTGGAACAGACACGATGATCGTTCTGCTGCAGATGCAGAATAACGCGAAGCACGTTTCATCAATCGGGTGTGGTTTAAATAGCCTTGGAGTGATGAGGCGTCTTCCTCCACGGCCTTGCCTAGGTAAGAAAAGAGTTCCTGTTCCAGAAGAGTTCCAGTGTTGTATCCAGGGAGTGGAGCTTGCCCCACCCAGGTAAGAAAGTAGTCCCGGCTCACAGAGGATTCCTATGTGGCTGGTAAGTAAGCAGCATGGTCTGCTGCAGGTAAATCCACCCAAGCATCTTCATACAAATTATGAGCCCGGCGCTTCCAGTGCCGGGACCAGTGACTTTGATGAGCCTGGTGCCACCGGCGCCAGGACAAGGTCCAAAAGGTCCCAGTGGGGACCGGCTGGTGCCTAGGATGAAGGTTAGGGGCCTGCTTCCAAGGACGTTGGGCTGGTCCTAGCTCCTTGGAAGCAGTGATCATGACAGCACCCCCCCTCAAGGCCCCTCCTAAACGTGTCTTCTCCGGGGGTTTTGGCTTGTCGGGGTGATTCAGGTGGAATTTCTTGACCAGACGAGGTGCGTGGACATGTTCTGAGGGTTCCCAAGACCTTTCATGGGGGCCGTATCCTTTCCAATCAACCAGGTAATATAATTTAGATTTGGAGATTTTGGAGTCTAGGATGTTCTTTACTTCGAACTCAAGTTCTCCATCCACTAGAACAGGTTCTGGGAGTTCGGTCAATCGGGTTTCTGGTTGTACTGGTTTTAGTAAGGAGACATGGAATACTGGATGTATTTTCATATGCGAAGGCAATTCCAATTTGACAGCCACCGGATTAATTATGGCAGAGATGAGAAAGGGTCCTAAGTATCTCGGGATGAAGGTGCGGGGTCCTTTTAGAGGCAGGTGCTTAGTGGATAACCAGACCTGATCTCCCACTGCGTAGTGAGGGGCCTCTTTACGGTGTTGATCCGCTCCTTTCTTGTATAGAGCTTTAGCTCTTTGCAGATGGGCAGTGGCTTCTTTAAAAGTACGAGTGATCACCGAGTGCAAGTGATCCACAGCAGGTGTTTCGAATTCTTGGGGAGGATCCAGGTTAGAGGTCCTAGGATGGTTTCCGTATAATAGGAAGAAGGGAGTCTTCCCGGTTCCAGAATGGGTCGAATTGTTATAAGCGTATTCAGCGATCCAAAGGATATCCTTCCAAGGGTTTTCAGTTTGTTGGAGCATGCAACGTAAATATTGCTCCAGAGTTTGATTTGTCCTCTCGGTTTGTCCGTCAGTTTGGGGATGGTGACTGGTTGAAAGTCTCACATCAATTTGGGCTAAGCGACAGCAACTTTGCCAAAAGTGGGAGATGAATTGACTTCCCCTATCGGAGACCAAAACCGAGGGAAAACCGTGTAACCGAACGATGTTTTCTACGAATTCTCGGGCTAATACTGAAGCTGAAGGTAGGCCCTTCAGGGGAATGAAGTGAGCCATCTTGGAGAATAGATCCACGACTACTAGAATGGTATTATACCCTGAGCATGGAGGTAAGTCCGTGATGAAATCCATGGACAGGGTATGCCATGGACAGGGAGGGATGTCCAGTGGGTGTAAGAGGCCTGCTGGTTTCTCCTTCTGACTTTTATTCTGAGCACACACACCGCAGGAGATTACAAAGTCTCTAATATCCTTCTTCCATGATGGCCACCAGAAATGTCTTTTGACCTTTTCCATGGTTTTGGTAATGCCAGGGTGACCCTCCATTAAAGAGTCGTGATAACAGGAGATTACATGTTTTTGTATTTTCTCACAGGGCAAGTACAATCGTCCTCGGAAATATGGTAGGTCTTGGTCCATTGAGAAATCCTTTCCCTTGAATTGCCAGTCCTGTAATTCTGACGGAGTTAGGAGTGATTTGACTGTAGTCTCGATGTCTTCAAAGGATTGAGCGCTGACCAAGCCCAAAATCCTTTGTTCCGGGATTATGGGTATTGGTTCAGAATTGGTCAAGTGTTCATCTATTCCCATCCGGGAGAGGGCATCTGCTTTTCCGTTTTTACTGCCTGGTCGATAAGTAATTATAAAGTCAAACTCAGCCAAAAACAGAGCCCAGCGGAGCTGCCTGGAAGACTGAGCTTTGGCCGTCTTCAGATATTGTAAATTGCGGTGATCTGTCATTACGGTGACTGTGTGTCTGGCTCCCAAAAGATAATGCCGCCAGGCTTTAAAGGCTGATCTGATAGCTAAAAGTTCCTTGTCTGTAATTGAATAGTTGATCTCGGGAGCCGAGAATTTGCGGGACCAAAAGGCTACAGGATGTAATTGGTGTGTGACCGTATCTCTTTGTGATAAAACTGCCCCCATAGCAAGACTAGAAGCATCTGTTTCTACAATGAAGGGGAGTTCTGGGCGAGGGTGTTTTAGAACAGGTGCAGAGATGAATTTAGCTTTTAAGTCCTGAAAAGCTTGTTCTGCCCCGGTAGACCACTCAAAACATTTGTTTTTCTTTAATAGAGCGGTGATGGGCTGGACTATTTGAGAGAATTCAGGAATGAACCTGCGGTAAAAGTTAGCGAAGCCTAACATGCTTTGAACTCCTTTTACAGAGGTTGGTGAAGGCAACTTGATGATTGCATCGACTTTCTTTGAATCCATATGGACTCTGTTTGGTGACAATATGAATCCCAGGAACTCAACTTCAGTTACGTTGAAAACGCATTTTTCAAGCTTAGCAAAAAGGTTATGTTGACGTAATCTCTCGAGGACCTCTTAACGTGTTTCTGATGTTCCTCTTCAGATGATGAATAGACGAGGATGTCATCAATGTAGACAACAACACACACATCTATGAATTCTCTAAAGACATCATTCATAAAATACTGGAAGGCGGCAGGAGCGTTGCATAGTCCAAAGGGCATAACTTGATATTCAAACAGCCCATACTTGGTGCAGAAGGCCGTCTTCCATTCATCGCCCTCTTTTATTCGTACCAAGTGGTAGACTCCTCTGAGATCCAACTTTGTATATATACATGCGTCTTTGACTTGGTCCAGGAGTTCAGGGATCAAAGGTAATGGGTATATGTTTTTAACAGTGATTTGATTCAGGGCGCGGTAATCTATACAAGTCCTAAGGTCTCCTTCCATTTTCGGAACGAAGAACAAAGCCGAGGAAGCTGGAGATTTTGAAGGATGGATAAATCCGTTAGCTAGGTATTGGTCCAGATATTGTCTGAGGTGAAGCTTCTCTTGCTCGGTGAGGGCATAAATCCTACTGCAAGGAGGAGTTGTTCCAGGTATCAGATCTATTTGACAGTCGTAAGACCTATGAGGAGGCAGGGTGTTAGCTTGGTCCTTCCGAAAGACGTCTTGGAATTTCTGGTATTCGGGAGGTAGTTTCTGAACCTCAGAAGAGATTGCCGCCAGTGAAACATCAGGCCGAGGATAACAAGTGGAGATACATTCTGGAAACTGAACCGTCTTTGCTCGCCAATCGATCTGAGGATTGTGCTTCTCTAACCAAGGAATTCCCAGAATGATCTGGAACTGAGGGGCCTTGATCACATCGAACACAATTTTCTCCCGGTGTCCCTCTTGGCTCACTAACGTCACTTCTTGGGTGGCGTGAGTTACTGGTCCGGAGGCTATCTCCGTGCCATCCACTGTAGTAATGACGTCTTTTACTGCCTTAGGGTCAAGAGGTAGATTCATCCTTGATACCATTTCACGGTCCACATAATTACCGATTGCTCCGCTGTCGATGTAAGCTTCAATTGCATGCAAACGATCCGGACGTTCAGGGCTAATGAGGACCATAGGCACCACGAAATGCGAGGTCATGGAACAGATTTTAACGCTCGGCAAGAGGACCTCTACACTTGTCGGGCTAGGTCGTTTCCCTGCTCAGAATTTGTGGTACAGGTATCTGCGGCTCCTACAGCCTTCTTAGCTGGTTTCACTGGACAGTCTCGAAGAAAGTGCCCCGAGTTTCCGCAATAGAGGCATAATTGCAGCTGTCTTCTCCTTTCTCGCTCTTTTTGGGTTAAAGGTCCTTTCATGCTGCCTATTTGCATGGGTTCCACGGTGTCAGCTCCCCTAGTAGAGGTCTGCGTTTTAGAAAACACTTGGGTATCAAATTTGGAACGATCAGCCTTTCTGTTCTGTAATCTGTGGTCCAATTGAACAACTAAGTCAATATAGTGTGAGCATTCTTGTGGAGGATTCACAACTTGAGCTAACACATCCTTGAGCTCTCCACGCAGGCCTCTGTAGAAAAGCATTATTCTTTTATCCTCAGGCCATTGAGTTTCCACTATAAGTCTGTTGAATGAGGCAATGTAAGTCAAGAGGTCTTGATTACCCTGTCGTAACAAAAGGAGTTCATTATCCAAGGCCAGCCCTTGTGCATGTCTTGCGAACAGTTTCTCCATGCTGGACTGGAAGGCCTGGAAATCATGAAGAACCGGATCATCCTGAGTGACTAAAGGGATCGACCAATCTGCGGCACTGCCACTGAGATAAGAAAGCACAAAAGCCACCTTGGCCTGATCTGTTGGGAAGGCAGCTGGTCTACATAAGAAGTGTAGGCGGCACTGGTTAATGAACACTGCAAATCTCTTTGGGTCCCCAGAAAAGCGTTCGGGCGGAGCCAAGGGCACATTACCGGGTAGATTGATTTGCACTGGATTTGAGGAAGATGCTAAAGGATAATTTCCTCCTGGAGCGGGCAAAGGTGTTTGTCCTGCCTGCGTTTGTAGCAATTGCCTAGCGAGGTCCTCTGTTCGCTCCTTGGATATTATCAGCTCTCTTCTTAGAGCGTTTGTTTCCTGACAAGCTGCATGTACTTCTGCTCTTAGTTCCCCAAGAACCTGGGCCAATTGATCAGTATCCGAGGTTTCCATTGCGCCTGGGTAGGAGTTTTGCCGTGGGCTTCGCGTTCTGTAACGCTGACCTGATTCCCACGGAGGCGCCGGTCTTGGCAGGATGGTGTCTGTGACTCGAAAAGTGAAGTGCAGGACTCGATTGGCTTCCGGGGCTGAGCCTCTTCGCAGAGTGAGATATCTGCAGGTGAAAGAATATGGGGTTAATGATCTGGGGTTGTCGGGTATCTCTCTCCCTTTCCCTTCCTCGCTTTTCCATGGAGCCCCAAGGTCAACGTGCTCACCTTAGATAGGTGAATGCTGGACTCTCCATCTGCGTCTGGTGCAGGGTGCCGTTGCCAGTTCCTTCACTGGATGAAACGTAGGCCTCTTGACATCAGAGGATTGCTACCGTCGTTAACTGCACGAACTGTGAGTTTCCGGACACCTTTTAAGTCCTTACAGTCTTTAGGTGCGTGGGCACGTTAATGTGGAACAGGGCTCTGTATAATGCTTTTTCTATTTGTCTTGCAGGGCTCTTGAGGTAGAAGATGGTGTGAAGAAAGCCGAAGTTCGAGCCAGAGTCTTGGAATTACGCGCTTAGAAATGCGTAAGTAAATGCCGGTTGCCAGCTTTTCAAAAGCTCTCTAACTGTCTCTTTTCCCTTGCAGTTGTGAGTTCGGGTGTTGAAGAGACGTTGGAAACGCCGGAATATTTGCAGGTGCCCTATTGTGGCGGGCGCGATGGCGCGTAAGTAAAATACCTGTCTAATGTCTCTTCTTTTGTCTTTCAGGTGCAGGATTGCAGCGTTGAAGAAAACCGGAATTCCCGGAGTGCCGGTAAGTAATTCCACACAGGAATAACTATGCTTTTGTCTTCACAGGCGGAGGAGCAGCGTGAAGAGATGGTAGCTGCCGATGGATCAGGTGAGGAAAGCGCTGCACGTGAAGGTCGCCGTGCTAACCTGTTGTTTCTTGTCTTTGCAGGTGCTACTGAAGGCTGGATACAGGAATGGTAAGCGTTTGTTCTTGCAGGTTCAGGATCGGAAAGAAGAAAACTGGAACAGACACGGTGAGCGTTCTGCTGCAGATGCAGAATAACGCGAAGCACGTTTCATCAATCGGGTGTGGTTTAAATAGCCTTGGAGTGATGAGGCGTCTTCCTCCACGGCCTCGCCTAGGTAAGAAAAGAGTTCCTGTTCCAGAAGAGTTCCAGTGTTGTATCCAGGGAGTGGAGCTTGCCCCACCCAGGTAAGAAAGTAGTCCCGGCTCACAGAGGATTCCTATGTGGCTGGTAAGTAAGCAGCATGGTCTGCTGCAGGTAAGTCCACCCAAGCATCTTCATACAAATTATGAGCCCGGCGCTTCCAGTGCCGGGACCAGTGACTTTGATGAGCCTGGTGCCACCGGCGCCAGGACAAGGTCCAAAAGGTCCCAGTGGGGACCGGCTGGTGCCTAGGATGAAGGTTAGGGGCCTGCCTCAAAGGACGTTGGGCTGGTCCTAGCTCCTTGGAAGCAGTGATCATGACAGATTCAGGAAAGACAAACATTTTCTACAATGCAGTTCTGGATATGATAGAATGGGTTTGGATAGGATTACTTATGAACGGCCCAATTCTATGCTATAGATACTCACTACTTCTGTTTGGAATGGACCCGTCAGGGATATGGTCAAAGATTTCTGGACTGGAATTCTGATAGCCCACAGGACAGGATTCAGGGCGCTCGGATTCTGCCTCAGCACGGCACTCTGGACACTGCACGGCACTGTGGACTGGATCTAATGGGTTGGTTCTGGGTTGCAGCTATTTGGTTACAGCTCTGCTCTACTGGTTTGGATCTCTGGATTCTAGCAAGAGTTCTTGGCAAGAAAGCAGAAACAGCACAGCCAGGCTGTTCTTTTTGGTGTTCCCCTTGGAAGTCTGGGGTAAAATCTGGTTTCAGGATTTTAAAAGGCAAAGCTGAGAAGGCTTCAGCTTTGGAATTGGGCCTTTCTGCTTTCAAAAGTTCTGGAGTCTTGGATATGGGTTTCTCCTGCAGAGTGCTTCACCAGCAATCAGTTGATGGGTGAATCTGTGTATGCCCTTCTAGGTCCTAAACTGTCTCTATGTATGTATTTCCTAAAGGGGTGGGTAGGCTGAATTATACTAGGCACACCCTCTAGGAATCCTATAGGTTAGGCTCTATCCTCTTCCCTGATTTGAGAAGGAAATCTGGTGCCATGATGATGCTGTATTTTTCAATCCAGGGAGACCCTCCCCTTTGTTTCTGCACAGTAAATCTATTTTTCATATAAGGCATATTTACAATATTACCAACTTGCTAGCAATAACATATTTACATCACAGATTTAGTGGAGCAAGTATCCGTCCAAGTTCCATCTCGTTGAGAGCTTTGGTTCAGATTTGACAGTTTTTTGCGCTTTTGCTTGGGTACCCAATGTCAGATCTGTCCACATTTTTGTACATATATGCGCATGACATCTGGGCACAATCCTGTGAAGTTTCATATTTCCAGCATCATCACAACTGCTAAAAATCACAATTTCTGTAGTCATGTCTCTGAACATAGCACAGAGTTCTGAGTAGTTTCAAAAGTTGACCGGAATTTTCATGTTAACAACCTTATATTTTACGGATTTTTACAATTTTGCACAGTTCTCTCTGAGTCTTTTTCAAAAAGATACTTTTTGTGGTTTACGGATACACATATCTGTCTGGCCCGCCCCCAGAGTTTTGCTGGGCCAAGAGCAATCCAGGCCTCCCTTCCTGCTGGCAGGGGTTTCTGTTGACACTTGAATTTCCATACCCTTTCAGTCCAGGAAGTCTATTGTCTCTCCTCAGAGCAGCAGAGCAAATCTCCTCCCCCCTCCATTAGCATCCAACTGAGAGTTCCTGGCTTTGCTGAGAAGGAGGAGAGCTGCCTTTGTTGGAACAAACTGTGGAATGTGCTTTGAAGTCCTCTGGCTGGTATCAGTTCACTTTAAAAACCCAACTTGTTTAAATTTGTCTTTGATAAAATAAACTTACATTTCAAAATGGGCGAACAGATCTCTAATTCCAGTCTTTTTTAAATATAGGGATTAAATAGTGGCAACCTATATTGCTTTTGATGGCAAATCACTTTGTTTTAACAGTTTGATTTTAATGCACACATTTTAAACTGCCAGTGTAATTAAATGACAACTTTGACACAGGCGGCCAGAGGTGCTGCACCCATATTCTGACAGATTTCCACAAGCAAGCACACTTTTTAATGTGGATATTCTCTGATAGATTTTGCTTTTCCTGACATAGTGCGCTTATGTGGATTCCTTAAATAAGGTGATGGTTAGCACCCATCAAAGATGTTGGATCTTTTCTAATGTTTGGGAACCATGATTTTGCAATTTCAGCAGCCAAGGAAAAAACGTATTTTAGAGCACTTCTGGTTTTCCTGGCAATTAAGCACTGCCTTTCAGATAGTTCCATTTCCCTCTGTGGGCAGCCCAATGACAGGTTTTGGCAGTGTGGCCTCCTGTTCCCCACTGACACAGGCAAAGTAGATTGGCATCCAATTTTTCCGGTTTCCCTCTGCACCTGGCTTTTTGCGGCCATGCTGTTGGTTCTGGTGAACGCAGCGCATAGTGATGTTGCAGGGCAGAGCCTAGTGGGTCAATGCATCCCACAGCAGTACACATAAGAGTAGTCAAGAAAGCAAAAAACAAAAACAGCAACAGTGAAATAAGCAAGGGGCCCAGAAGAAACACATAGCAGCACAATGTAGAAACAGGGCCTGGGAGGGAAAGAGGGGGAGAGGGGTCCTGCAGGGTGGCAAGGATGCAGAGAGGGTGCATGGGTGCTAGTGAGGACACAAAAGCAGACACAATCAAAGAATGCAAGGGACCACGCAGGCTGAGGAAGTGCAGGCCCGAGCCTAGCCAAGATTGGAAGGGGCTCAGACAGGAGTGCAACTTATCCACACTCACTGTCTACACCACAGACCCCTTTGTCACCAAACACCTGTGTCGTTCAACACTGCAGCCTTGTCCTGCGAGGACTTTGCCGCAGAGGGTCCGAAGTTCAGATTTTATAGGCTCAATAGCGTGGACATAGAAAATGTGGTACGTGTCAAGGGGCAGCATCTCCTGCGAACCTGCATTGTTCAACACCGTGGCCTTGTCCTGCAAGGACTTTGCCGCAGAGGGTCTAAACCTCAGATTTTATAGGCTCGATAGCATGGATGTAGCTAACATGCTACGTGTCGTAGTGCAGCATCTCCTGCGAACCTGCATCATTCAACACTGTGGCTTGTCCTTCGAGGGCTTTGCCACAGAGGGTCTGAACCTTGGATGGTATAGGCTCGACAGCGTGGATGTAGCAAACGTGCTATGTGTCATCAGGCAGTGTCTCCTGCAAACCTGCATCATTCAACACTGGGACCCTGTCCTGCAAGGGTTTTGCCGCACAGGTTCCGAACCTCAGAATTTACAAGCTCAATAGTGTGGACGTAACAAATGTGCCACGTGTCCGCGGGCAGTGTTTCCTGCAAACCTGCGTCATTCAACACTGTGGCCTTGTCCTGCGAGGGCTTTGCTGCAGATGGTCGCAAACACTTCAGCATTGGCAGAATCTCTGGGATAATCAATGATCTTGAAGTTGGCTCCAGGTTAGAGAGAACGAGGAGGCCACACGCTCTCTCACTGGTGATGTCAGCTGAATTTATATCCAATGTCTATATGAATTTAGGGGACTGACGCAGTCCCACCAATCAGCTTTTAGTAATCAGTAAAGCACTGTTATTTTTGTTGGATGGTCAATATCCATTTGTCTGCAGAAGCAACTTGAGTGGGGATCAATGTTTCCATGGGTGGTATGCAGTCTAAGAAAAAAGAAAAAATTGAGAAACTCCTGTGGAAGTAGAATGTATTGTTATATCTGAATTCGGCTAGGGATAGAAAGGATGACCATTCATTCTCTCAATAACTGAAATAACACCAGAAATGCTGTTCAATGGTTTGGTGGAACTGTTCTGTTTGACCATCAGTCTGGGAATTGTGCTCAGTAGAGAAGCATATGTCCACTCCCACATGTTGATACAAAGTCTTCGAAAATGTGGACACAAATTGAGGACCTCTATCTGATATTATGATGTTGGGAGTTCATAGTGTCCAAAGATTGTATTCAGGAACAGACCTGCAAGTTCTGCAGTTGTGGGTAGCCCTTTGAGGGGTTCCAAACATGCTATTTTTCCGAATGAAGCCACACAGACTAAATGGAATTATTACCCTGTGACATCAGAAGGAGCATGACAAAATACATGCTGATGGTGTGCCATGGTTGTGGAGGTATAGGAAACGGATGTAGTAATCCAGTGCTTTTTGCACTGGTGCATATCTCACAACCATTCACATATTCTTTGATAACCTGGACCATAGTATCCCATCACGTATGACGTTGGACACATTGAAGTGTTTTTCTTTGTCCATAATTTCCGGCTGCTAGACTGTCGGACACCATTCCATAATCTGTTGATGGTCAGTGGTTCTTGGTATCCATAATGTGTTGTCATGATAAAGGAGTCCATTGATGTAATGATAATCTTTCTCATGTAGAAATGCTGTGGCTTCTTGTGGCATGCATGTCAATTTCATGGAGTCCATGAACTTGGAGGCTTTTGAGGACAAAGCCAGTATCATATTTTCTGGTAATACAAAAGCAAGAACTGTTTTACTTGTTCTTCAAGGGTATCCCAACTATTGGATAAGGCATCTGCTTTCAGATTCAGGGGAGCGGGTGTTTACATCACGATAAAGGTGGAACAACAGAAAGAATGAACCCATCTAGAATGTAGTTGATTTGTACAACCTGTGGTTTTCAAAAAGCCTAGGTTCAGATGGTCTGTTAACACTGTGATAGGAATTAGAGATCTCTATAGGTGGTGTCTCCAAGCAAAGATGCTGCAAATTTTCTCAGAAGGTGTACGTTTCCTGGAATGAAAAGCCACTGGATGTAGAGCATTGTATTATTTAATTATTTTATTTATTTATTGTTTATTATGTATTGGTCATTTGTATGGCAACTATACACACGTGTTTCCAGGCGCCACAAGGCAAAGGGGGTTGGGGGGCATAGGATAAAAAAATAAGCAGTCATAGTCGTACTAGGCCTTGTGACATTCTTACCGTCCAAGTGCAGAGTCAAAAAAGTGCAGGGGAGGGTGGAAATAGTGTGCAGGGCTGGGGAGGGGAGAGAGGGTTGGAGTGAGGGTGAGAAATATAGGAGTAGAGTGTAAGGGGGACTGAGCAAATGCTAGGGGGAGCTTCGGAGGGAAAGTGCAGGAGAAGAAGGGAACAGAGTAGTGCAAGGACAATGTGGACCAGAATCAGGCTAGTCCAGGAAGGGAGCCATAAGGTAAGTGCTGGTTATGAATGCTGGTGTGGGTGGGATGGGTCAAGGGGGCTTGGCCACAGGAGACTCATAAGGGACCAGGCACCAGTCACAGCAGCAGAGGAACATTAGCATAGGGGGAGGAAAAGAAAAGGAAAGTCTTGTGGAGTTTTCAGAACTTAAGCTGATCCTGCTGAGGGGGGCAGGGAGGCCCTTTCAGAGGGAGGCTCCTGTCAAGGAGAGGGATCTACTTCCCACTCTCTGCTTGGAGAAGCATCTGACCTGCAGAGAGTTGGAGCTAGAGGACCGAAAAACTTTAGCAGTGAGGTATTTTGGGAGAGAAAGCTGGATGTACAGAGTTCCCTTTCCCCAGACAGCCTTGTGTATGATGCAAAGGGTCTTGAATTTGATCCTTGCTTCTCACTGGGAGCCAGTGGAGAGATTTTAGGTCTGGAGCAATGTGGTCCCTGGGCTTGAGGCCAAGGATAAGTTCGTAGCCCTATTCTGGTTTAGTTGAATAGGGCAGAGGTAAGAGAGAGGCAGATTGAGGAAGAGGCTGTTGCAGTAGTCCAGCCTAGAGAGAAACAGTGTGTTGGAGACATTGAGCTTCTGGGGAAATGAGGAAAGGAACAATGCCTCTTAGGACCTGGAGATGAACATTTGAATTCTTGGCTAGGTCCATGATACGCAGAGAGAAGGAGAGAGTGGAGTCGAAGTAAACCCCAAGATTTATAACCTCACAGGACGGTGAGAGGAGGGGACCCAATGAGGGTGGCCAGAGAGTGGGGGGAAAGAGGATACAGGTGTCCCAATGAGAAGGATCTCTGTCTTGCTGACATTAAGGCAGAGATTGTTAGCAGAGCACCACATCTGGATAGCAGTCAGGCAATCAGGTATGAGAGAGGAAGAGGAAGAAGTAGAGGATAGAAGCATAACAGAAAGTTGAGTGTCATCAGCATGCACTGAAAGTAAGGCTAGAAAGTGGAAATCAAGTGAGCCAGAGGTGCAAGGTAGATGTTTAGTATTTGGCTTTCATTCAGAACATACTGCTGTGATTGCTTGGTAGGAGACATCTGTATCCACTATATAAGGGAGGTTAGCTGTGGGGAGAAGAAGTACTGTGGATGTGGTGTATTTTTGTTTAAGTTTCAGGAAAGCTTCTTCTGCTGGTGAATCCCAGTGATAGGCCACTCCTTTTAAGTAGTCTAGTTAGAGGAGAGCTTATGTGTGAATAATGGGTTATGAATCACCTGTAATAAATAGATAAACCTAGAAACCTCTGAAGGTCTTTCAAATCATGAGGTATGGCCCATTCTAAGACAGATCTGACCTTTTCTTGTACAGTTTTTACCTCTGAAGGTGATAGAATGGGCCCCAAAAAGACACAGGGGGTCATTACGAGGTAAGCGGTAAGGGGTTAGCGGCGTGCACAGCATCAGTTCCTCACAATCCTTCTTGGGGATGCAGAAGAGGTTATGTCGAGGGGCGGATAAACCCTTTTTTTTAAGATTGTCCTGCATATACTCTTCTAGGATTTTAGGTTCCTTTAGGATCAATGCTTACGTCTTGGTTGGGGAGTTCTTGAATCTCTCCCTTCCTGTAGGGAACAGGTTCTAATACTCTAATTAGTAGGAAGTTATTTATGTAATACACTTTTTCCCCAGTATACTCACATGGATGTGTGATGAGTGAACCTAACCCATGCTGGGATGAAAAGACAAGACCCCTGCAGGTAAAAAGATAAGGGCATGGAGGTATAAGGAAAAAACATTGACACAAATTGGAAGGAGAAATACGCTCTCTATGAGATCTAGGTATTCTGCTATCCCTGACTAACAAACAATACTTACTGTGAAAAGGCCTGGACTGGGTATTTAGTTGGTCTGCAATGGTGAGGTCCAAGGCATTGGAGCAGAAATCTAACATTTCTCAGATGCGTTGGGCTGCTCGCAGTGAACCGTATTATCACAGCGAACTGCAAGTGATGCTGTTTTCTTTGAGTTAGCTTGCAATTATTCCATTGTCTGGCGATGTCCCATTAGATGCCATTTGGAATATAAGTGCCAGCGAATGGGATGAGCTGGAAGTCACGGGAAGGACGTCATTTGCAGTATGTGGTGCAAGGTGCTCTTAACATGTAGTGACAGACCAGTCAGTGACCGTCTCTTGAAGAGAGTTTATGAGGCATAGGCCATTGGGAATCACTTGGTAGGAAAAGCAGGCAGACTCAGAAATCCCTGACGGGAGCTTGTACTAGAGGTAAAAGCATATTTGCTTAATTTGCTTGCTGGAAGAAGCAGTGATTCAGGGTGAAGGGTGACACATCAGTCAGTGTCTATTTCTGGAAGCAAGTTGAGAAGAAACATGCAAACAGATCACACCCATGAGGAGGGATGATCGGAGCCACAAATCCCTGGGTTCAGCTTGTGGCAGAGATGCACTTGCTTAATTACGCTGGTCAGAACAGCACAGATTTTGGCCAAGTTGGGTAACACACCAGTCAAAGTCCCTCTCTTAAAGCATGGCATCTGGGAGGCGTAGTGGGAGGAACTGGGATTATTTGATGGAAGTTTGTGGATGATTAAAGTTCATATGAGGTTTGAGGTGAGCAGATTGGATCTAATGAATACCATTGAAGAATTTATATAATAAAGTAAGGAGTGTCACAGAAAAATTGACCATTTTTATGTGACCCCTGAGGTTGGCAGACATTTCGTGCCCACCTTCCCTCTACATTTTGTAGTATCCGCCTCACCCTATAGGCCAACAGTCTCCTCTGTTTCCCTCCCACAGGCCCCCGTTATTTTTCCATTGAGGGTGCCAGAAACAGCCCAATCTTCACGGTGTTGAGGAGATTCTTGGATGTTCTAAACTATCCCCTGAAGAATGTACGCCCTAGATGGGCTGTGAAGAACAGAAACATGTTGGGATCGTCATTTTAACAACACATTGAGATTTTTGTGTTTTGTTATGTGATATCTTTTATGTTCTTTGCATCTGTATGAATTGTGTTCTATATTTTAGAAATTGTTTTTTGTTGGGCCCAATGGGTAATGGGAAATTCCCAAATGGGCCCAATGGAAAATGGGGACTTACAGTTCTTCCAAATCCGTGATCCGGCGCTAATAGCACCGGGGGGGTTTGGTGGTAGGGTTTATAGCCCCAGCAGTAATTGTGCCGGGGTTAGCGTCCAACTCGTGATGAGGCCCCTAGTCTTAAAAAAACGTTATATCTGGTTTTGCCATAAAGCTTAACATAACTAGCGATATCCCAATATCGAGCGTTTCTTTTAATTTTTTCTACATAATTGGGGTCGAAAGTCAGGACGTCAGCAGATAAGCCTAGTTGAGCAATACATGTCATTGCAGTGTTCGCAAGTTCGCCAAGAAAAGAGTTTTTAACACCCTGATCCGTCTCTTTGTCCATAAGCAAAAATAGGTCCTTTGAAATCTGTGTATTACCCAAAAACTTCTCGTATAAAAGAGTTCTTTGTACATACCAGGACAAAATCAGCGAAGTGACCCTGAACTTTAGTCGCTACTCTTCTACAGGGACACAATTTGGCACATTTATAACCAATCTGAATATTTTACCTTCAAATTGTTCCAACCAAGCAACCTGTTTATTGTTCAGGACGACCATGCCATATAGTATGGTAGATACCATACTGGTAGAATATACCTCCAGTAGTCCTTCAATATTATAATCACCACGATTCTTGATAAAATATTTACGAGCTGATAATTTTCTCCATACTTCTTCTTGATAGTGACACCAGGGTTTGAAGTGATCGAGAAACCAAAATAATTATATTCAAGCACTCGTCTGTATGCATACTTACCCTTGTCAGTTCCTTTTTTACTTATGCACAATATTTTGGATTTAGAAATATTGATAATCATGCTATTCCTTTTAGCATAGTCTGGCAACGGTTTATGGAACGCTGTAGGCCGACTGGAGTGAGATCTATCATTATTACATTGTTGGCATATGATAGCCACTGTATCTTTGTACTGTTTATGCTCGGAGGAAAGTTGTTTATAGCTGAAAAGACATTCCTGAAGTCCGTAGTGAAAAGAATATACAGAATTGGTCCCAGCACACAGCCATGTTTGAGGACGTTATTAGTTTGCATATATTTAGTGCAGAGTCCCACCAACTACAAGCAAACTGCAATTGAAGTATTAGTGTACAATTGCTGTATGTAATACAACAAATCTCCATCGATACCCCAGGCTATGAGTTTGTCCCAGAGCAGAGCTCATGGAACAGGATCAAAGACCTTGCTGAAATCCATGCAGTAACAGTAAAGATATGGTCTATTAAGCTTTTTTGTTTCCCCTGCTAGATATTGCAAGACACTTATATTTTTGATAGTATTAACATTTGTTCGAAATCCTGTTTGAAAAGGACTGAGTATGTCTCTATCTTGAGAGCCCATCTGGTAAGTTTACGCAAAAGAATAGTGGCAAATATTTTTTGACTCGTATCCATCAAGGCAAGCAATCTATCATTTTGGGGATTTAGCCTGTCGTCCTTCTTAAAAATGGGAACCCAAATCAATTTTTGCCAACTGTGAGGGAGGATTCTGTTTTTCCGATATATTTGTAGTTACATTAGATATGCCTTTCTGTCCCAGGGTGCATGAACCTTTTAAATTTGTAATGATGGTACACAAAAGCTCCTCACTTATATCAAATTTTATGAATAGCCATATTATGAATAGCCACCTGAGTTTTGTTCGGATCCAGCACTGTTTCAGAATCGAAGTACAGGTTAGCAATATATCCTGCCCAATTTTTTCAGGTACACAGGATTAAGTTCACATGGGCTAACACCTTTCTTATGTTTGTTAAAGTGAGCCAAGAATGTTTTGTACTATTGTGCGACTTCAGCCAACTGAACAACAAGAGCCAGTTTGAGTTGTTTGTTGAGAATGTGTAATGTTTATGGGATTCCTACTTTTTGTTGCCAGGTTTTTCAAAGAAGTCAATTTATCCTCACAAGTCAATGATGTATCTTTTATGATCATGTTTTAAGCTCTACCATAGACGTTCCTTTTTTCGGTACGGTTGATCGTTTTATTTTGCGATACCATTAGTGATCTTTTAGTGATCCTTCTTCCAGTATTTACCATCTGTATAGGATTGAAATATATCTAAACCATGTTTTATAAGTGGCAGTTTGATTTGGACAAGGCTAATCCTATACTATTCTTCTCCTGTAAGAAAGCCTTATTGAAGAACTTAATTCGTTTTGCTGTCCAACTTATACAGTTGCTGTTGGTACTCTTGTTCAAAAGGGAATTGCCATAGCATTTTGGTGTTGGACTGCCCATGTGGGTGGGACTAAGACTGATATGCCAATGGATATTTCGCATCTGTGAAAGGTACAGTGAGCTATAATGTGCCTGCAGATTCTAGAGTGGGTATCAATCCATAGACCAGGCCTTTTTTGCCTATTTCGTTCTCATACGGGGCGCCCATGACACATTTTTTTTTCCCCAAGGGCCTTAGGTTTAGTCACCCTAAGTGTCCTAGTGTCACCCAGACGTGGACCCATTGCTCACTGTGCTCAGAGAGCACAGCTCCACCTCACTGATGATGCCCAACAAGGCTGAAACACGTGTATGGGGGTGCTGTTGGTACTCTTGTTCAGAAGGGAATTGCCATAGCATTTTGGTGCTGGACTGCCCATGTGGGTGGGTGTTACGCTCACCTGGTCTCTGTGGAGGCATTGGGGCACGGTTGCAGCCCTCCCAGGGGTGAGGTTGCTCGGGTCCGACTGCGCTTATGTGGTGATTGGTGGTAATAGGTGATGCTGCTCGGGACTGCTCCTGTTGATTAGTTTTGGCAAGCACTCCGTCCCGCTGCTTCTGGCAGGGGTGTTTGTATGATCTGGACAGAGTTCCTTCACTGGTCCCTTGCACATGGTAGTCCAGTCCTGCTGCGACTAAGCCACTATACTTCAGGTAAGTTTTCTTGTTTGCCTTTGTCTTTCCTCGTCTGTTTTTGTTGTATTGTGAAGTTTGTTGTCTTGTATTGCTGTCCGTTCCACTTTTGATGTTTGCTCTTTTGCTTTCTTCCCTTGCGGCCAGCAGAAGCTGCAGAGCTTGAGGTGGCAGCCGGAGGGAATGAGGAATGAAGCTGCAGCAGTACAGTAGCTGGTAAGTTGTTAAGTAGGGGTGCGCAGGGTTCAAATACGGTGCGGCCCTAGGACGGATGTTCTAACCTTGTCTTTCTTCTTCTTCACAGGGTCCGTATTCGTGGATGCAGAGTGCAGTGATGTGGTGTCTGGATCAAGATCACTGGATGTCAGGAGATGAGTCTGCAGATGAAGCAATGACGCACCAGTTTCCTGGAGGTGAGTATGCAGGAGAACGCCTGGTTTCAAAGGTAAGTAAACTGGTCCAAGCGGCGGTGAGTGTTAAATTGCATGTGAGTGCACAGTAACACGAAGCACCAGCCTTAAGGATGGAGCAGCTTATATAGCTGAGCTTCTGAAGCCACACCCACAAGGTTCAACCTGCCTGCCACACTCTGCCACACCCGATGAGTCAGCATATGATGATCAGGCCTAGGGAGCCACACCCGATGAGTCAGCACATGAGTATGTTCTCTGGAATAAAGGCTTTAAGCTCCTGGAACGTTGTGTAAAATAAAAGCATTCCTGCATTGAAATAAAGTAAATGCACTCCTGCACTGAAATAAAGTGTTCCTGCTCACATCTCTATATGAGCCTGGCTCCAAAGGCGCCAAGACTGAGGCAAGCCAGGGCCTCTATGTTTATGGTACCCAAAGGGACATAAGTGAGTCAAGTGACCCATTTCCCGATCACTAGATGATGTGGTTTTTGTGTTCTGAGGCTTGTGGCCATGACAGCACTGCCACTCAAGGCCCCTCTCATGGGTGGTTTCCCCCCTGGCCCTGGTTTAGTGGGGTTATTGCAGTGGAACTGCCTGATTAATCGTGGAGCATGGATATGCTCACTGGGTTCCCAGGTCCGATCTTGGGGTCCGTAACCTTTCCAGTCTACAAGGTAGTATAACTTGGACCGACCATCTTAGAGTCTAGGATCCTTTTAACTTTGTATTCTGGTTCTCCTTCAACTATTTCGGGATCCGGTGCAGTATCGATCCACGTACCTGGTCTCAATGGTTTTAGGTGAGAGACATAACACACGGGGTGGATCCACATGTGGGCCGGTAATTCTAATTTCATTGCCGCAGGGTTGATCACAGTCTTGATAGTGTAGGGTCCCAGGTATCTGGGACAAAACTCCCGTGGTCCTTCAGGGGAATATTTTTGGATGCTAACCAAACCTTTTCTCTGACTTGGTAGTTGGGAGCTTCCCTTTGGTGTCGTCAGCAAACTGCTTGTATTTCTCTTTGGCTCTGGCAAGATGCTCTGCTGCTTCCTTAAAAACCAGGGTGATGGTTTTGTGTAAGGTTGTTAGAGCAGGCATTTCTATTGATTCTGGTGTGTCAAAAATGGATGTCCGTGGATGACGACCGTTCACTATATACAATGGGCTTTTTCGCGTACTGGTGTGAATGCAGTTGTCATATGCGTATTCTGCTAACCAAAGTATGTCCTTCCAGGTATCCTTGATTTGTTGCAGCATACACCTTATGTATTGCTAGAGGGTCTGGTTAGTCCGTTCGGTTTGGCCGTCAGTTTGGGGGTGATAGCTTGTAGATAACCAGAGGTCGATTTTGTCAATTTTACAACACCTTTTCCAGAATGCAGAGATAAAATGAGTTCCTCAGTCTGATATCAATATTGATGGGAACCTGTGTAGCCAGACAATATGTTCCAAAAACACGGTAGCCAGAGTAGAAGCAGTTGGGAGACCTTTCAGGGGAATAAAGTGGGCCTTTTTGGAAAACAGATCTATGATAACTAAGATGGTATTGTACCGTTACAGGAGGGAAGGTCTGTAATAAAATCTATTGATAGCATATGCCAAGGTGCTGGGGGTACCTCTAAAGGACACAGCAGACCTGCGGGACTTGCCACAAGTTGCGATGAACTGGAATATGTCCTTTCGCCAAGTTCGCCACCAGTAATTTTTCTTTATTTTGGCTTGGGTTTTGGCTATTCCCAGATGCCCTTCTACTAATGAATCATGATAGTTTGCTATTATTTGATTCTGTAATTTCTTATCTGGGATGCACAATCGTCCTTGGTAGTAGGGTAGGTTGTCCACGATCGTATACCGTTCTCCCTTCCCTCGCTATTCCTGTTGTGCTGTTGGACTAATCAAGTGTTGCAGGTCAGATTTTAAGTTGTCTAGTGTGGTGGTTGCGCCAAGCATGCGTTGGATTCGTCCTGCAGCGATGACGGCCACAGGGTCTGGTGTAGTGAATGCCTATTCTCCCTCACTCATGCGAGACAGGGCATCCGCTTTTTCATTGCGTACTCCAGGTCTATAGGTGATGACAAAGTCATAGTCCGCTAACAAGAGAGCCCAGCGGAGTTGGCGTGATGATTGCGCTTTCACGGTCTTCAGATATTGTAGATTGCGATGACCTGTGATGACGGTGACTGTATGTCTAGCTCCAAGAAGATAATGTCTCCAGGCTTTGAACGCTACCTTAATTGCTAGCAGTTCTTTATCAGTGATTGCATAATTCAATTCAAGGGCTGAAATCTTGCGAGATTAGAATGCCACGGGATGCAACTGACCTGTTTTGGGGTCTCATTGTTACAGGACTGCTCCTATTGCTATGTTAGAGGCATCAGTTTCGACCACGTATGGTAGTTCTGGTCGAGGATGATGTAGAATTGGTTCTGTGGAAAATGCTTGTTTTAGCCCCTGGAAGGCTTTCTCTGCCTCTGCAGACCAATTAAATTGTTTATTTTTCTTAGGAAAGAGTTGATTGGGTGGACGATCTCGAAGAACCCAAGAATGAACCAGCAATAAATGTTGCTGAACCCGAGTACACTCTGTACTCCCTTTATGGATGTCGGTGAGGGCCAGTTAAGGACACTGTCTACCTTGCGCGTGTCCTTGTGGACGCCTTGTGGTGAGAGAATAAAGCCAAGGAATTCTACCTCTGTCACATGAAAGAAGCATTTCTCCAATTTGGCATATAGCCAGCGTTGCCACAGCTTCCCCAAAACTGCCCGGATCTGGTTGACATGGTACTCCTTGGTGGTGAAATAGATAAGAACGTCATCAATATAGACAAGAGCGCAGACCTCCAACAGTTTGCGGAGCATGTCATTCATGAAAAATTGGAACGCCACCGGGGCATTATATAGTGCAAAGGGCATAACCTGATATTCATAAAGGCCATATTTAGTGCGAAAGGCGGTCTTCCGCTCGTCTCCTTTGTTGACTCTTACTAGATGGTAGGCCCCTCGCAAGTCTAGTTTTGTATATATCTGAGCGTTTTTGACATGATCCAAGAGCCCGGGGATAAGCGGTAATGGGTACCGTTTTTTTACCGTGATCTGGTTAAGTGCTCTGTAGTCAATGCAAGTTCTCAGGTCTCCCTCCTTTTTAGGAACAAAAAAGAGGGGCGAGGATGCAGGGGATTGGACGCACGAATGAAGCCATTTACCAGAAACTGATCAAGGTAGATTTTTAGATGCTGGTTTTCCTGTTCTGTTAGGGCGTAAATCTGTGTGCAGGAAACTGAGCTCCAGGTACTAGAACAATTTGGCAGTCATACAGTCTTTGCGGAGGCAAGGTGTTTGCTTGCTCTTTTTGAAAGACATCTTGGTAATCCAGGTATTCAGGTGGTAGTGAACCGGCGAGGCCCCGTATGGTTTCTTTCTTCGATGAACCTCGGTTGGTAAGACCTTTTAATGAGAATCCCTTGCTATAACAGGTGTCGGCACAGTCTTGGGGAAAGGTCAGAACTCGTTTACGCCAGTCAGTCCTGGGATTGTGGGTCTCCAGCCAGGTCATTCCCAATATCATCTGGAACTGAGGACCGCCGATGAGATAGAAGGTGATATCCTCTTGGTGACCGTCCAGACACAGAAGCGTGACCTTCTCGGTGTGATGCATTACTGGGCCGGATGATAGCTGTGACGTTTTCGGAAACCTGCTTCTGTCGGAGAGGAAGGCCTATACGGGTAGCCAGATCTTGGTCCATGTAATTTCAAACAGCCCCACTGGCAATGTGTGCCTCCAAGGCATGTATTTTCGACGGTTGCTTGTGGTTTACCAGGAACACAGGGATGACTAGATGTGAGGTCTGTATAGGTTCCTATTCACCACTCAACAAGCGGACCCCTACGCTTGACGGTCGTTGGAGTATTCCGAGTCATGTTCTTCTTCTTCACCCTTGTCAGTTGCTCCAACTGCTTTCCTGGGTGTTTTCACAGGGCATTCTCAGAGATAGTGACCTGCCTTACCACAGTACAAACAAAGCTGCTGCTGTCTCCTTTTCTCCCTTTATGCCTTGGTGAGTGGGCTCAGGAAGCCCCGATTTGCATTGGCTCAGACCGATCATGTGGTTTGGTTTGATTCTCACGGGGTCGCACGTAGACTGACCGCCCCTCGGCCTTGGCCCTATCCATCTTCCCATCCTGAACTCTGTGATCAAGCTTCACTGTTAAGTTGCTGCATTCAGAACATCTTTCCGGGGGATTTACTACTTGGGCTAATACGTCCTTACGTTCCCCTTGCAAGTCTTGGTAAAAGAGCATAGTTCTTTTCTCCTTTGGACAGTTAGTTTGTGCTATCGGACGATTGAAGGAAGTGATATATATTAGTAAGTCTTGATTACCCTGCCGTAGTGATAACAGTCCACTGTCCAGAGCCCACCCTTGAGTATGCCATGTAAATACTTTCTCCATTTCACGCTGGAAACCTCCGAAGTCTCAAAGCAAAATCATCCTGGTTTACCAAGTGTATTTACCAGTCCGCTGCATTACCTCCCAAATATGAGAGTACAAATGCCACTCTCGCTTGATCGTTGGAGAATGCTCCAGGTCTGCACAAGAAATGTAGGCGACATTGATTCATAAAGATGGTGTACTTATTCGGATTGCCTGTGAAGCGTTCTGTGGGGTAGGGGAACCCCCACTGGAAGAACCACCTGTACTGGCGTGGGGAGGCACGGCAGGAGGGGCAAACCCCGGCAGTGGGACCTGGCCTGCCTGTGCCTGGAGCATTTGCCTTGCTAGTTCATCTGTCCGCTCCCGGTTCACAAATAGATCCCTCCTTAGAGCATTGGTTTCCTTTCTTGAGACATGAACTTCAGCCCGTAACCCACCCAGTAATCGGGCCAACTGGTCCATTTCAGAAGTTTTCATAACGCCCAGACAGAGATTCAAAGAGGCTTTGCATTCTGTTATGCTCACCTGGTCTCTGCGGAGGAGTTGGGGCAATGTTGCAGCCCTCCCGGGGATAAGATCGCTAGGGTTCGACTTTGCCCTCTGCACTTATGTAGTGACTGGTGGTAATAGGTGATGCTGCTCGGGACTGCTCCTGTTGATTAGTTTTGGCGAGCACTCTGTCCTGCTGCTTCTGGCAGGGGCGCTTGTATGAACTGGACCGAGTTCATTCACTGGTCTCTTGCACGTGGTAGTCCAGTCCTGCTGCGACTAAGCCACTATACTTCAGGTAAGTGTTCCTGTTTGCCTTTGTCTTTCCTCGTCTGTTTTTGTTGTATTGTAAAGTTTGTTGTCTTGTTGTCTACAATATGATATCCCATTTTACAAACCCTCCTTTTGGCCTAAGCCAAGCGCTAAACTACTTCTAGTCACTTTACGAGTAACCACGTCTCAATGTCCATACATCCTGAATCACTATCAGAGATATCAATTGCCATGAAGTCGGATACTGAGATTTGCTTCGGCAAAAAATCATTAGATATTTTCTCTGGGGCGTACACCTTGTGTCCTAATGTACCTTTCGCTTGTGCACAACATTCTCCTAACATCGAACACATACTAGGAAGACATTGTATACAACAACAAAGAAACAACAGAATACCTAAAATAATCAGCAAGACTGAAAGTGGCTTCCATCCCCAAGATCGCAAGAAGTCCCAGAACCAAGCGCTAAGATCCCAGTTTCCCTCGGAAACATGCACTTCTGAACTAAGGACGTGCAGATTTTGTATTGCTCTGAAAATCGTTGGGGAGGAATCTGGCACGAAAACACAGCAAGCGGACCCCACTAATTTACATACCCCACTACGCTCAGCCAGGATGACATCTCATGCCATCCGGTTCTGAAGTGCCAGTAACCTTATTGCTTGTTGTTCTAGAGTCATGTTATAGACTCTGTCAGTGGTCCGGTCGATGGTACTCTCCAGTACTCTTGCTAGTCTTCTGATATCTTCAGAGTTCAGTATTTGCCCCCAAAATGGAACAACGGATTTAGCTACATCGCCCAGAACTTGTGCTGAAGTATCGCCATACTCGTCCCGCCGTGGACGAGCATTTGAAATTTTTACAGTACTAGCAATGAATACCCCGGGTAACAAAATCCCTAAATAACAGGTTCCCTGCCAATCCCTGGGCAACCATGGAAATGCTACATTACCGCAAACAAAGTAGACAGGTTTGCCTACATACAAAGGTCTGTCCTCACTAGTCAAATTCACAATGTTGGCGCAACCCTTGAAATCACCCATTGACTGAGTACCATTCCTCTGTATGCAGAAAGAAACTGAATCAGGGCTTTGGTTAACAGTGTAAGAAGGTGGCCTGGCATCCCTATTGCCTATAGGAGCCATCTTGAAAGAGATCAAAGATTGAAAAAGACGGGACAGTCTATCAGAAGGCCTAATAGAAGAAACATTAAGCTGCTCCTATTTGTGAAGAGTGAGCATACCAAGGGCGTTGGAACTCGTTTCTCAAAATCATTCAAGTTCGTTCCATCAAAGTTCCCCGAGATGCTATTGTTCCATCGGCCAAAGAATAGTGCCCTTAGAGAAGAATAGCATGCAGTTGTCAAAGGAAAAGGATGAATATACCAACCCAGCCCCTTATCCCTGTGTTGCGGTAAATGCGAACAGACCCAACAATTGGACCTATTGAAAATGGCATGTGTAGCATTCATAATGAGTAATAGAGTATTGTTATGGTAACTCTGTCTGTGCTGAGATTCTCTAGGAGATAGAGTGTGCAGATGCACAAAAGTGGTACATTTCCAGTAGGTAACACATTTTCAAGCGGATGTACTTCTTCCAGATACCAGAAACCTAAGGCAATGACTATTGTAAAACCAGTTAACATAATCACAAGACAACAATACGTTTTCGGGGCCCACACATTTGATTGTTCATTTTCACGGCCGGTCACATAGTCTCTTATCTGTTCCGTACGAGTGGGTGTGGCGCAGGCATTGTTTCTTCAAACGATTGCACCAAAGTTAATTTGCTGGCGATCTCTCGATCGAGCATCTTCTTAGTCCTTTCAAAAACCCTAGCCAACAGAATACCCTTATGTACAAAAGATCATGCCAAAGAGACAAGCCCTTCGATGATTTTCCTTGATGGCACAGCCAAACCGTGCAGTAAGTCTACTTCCTCGGACGCAGATCATACCTTGTGATCCCTGGTACTGAATGATCTGTGAACAACCTGTTGTTACATCCTGATAGAAGCGGTGAGCTCAAAGCAGGATCTGACACAAGATTCGAAACAACTTTTGAAAACGGAACTGTTGGAGAGTGTGGAGATGAAGTGGCTGTTTCCCCAGCGGGCTCAGGGAGAGTCTCCGACACACTCTCAATGCTGTTTGATGACAAAAGATTGTTGGTAACGGTATTGGTGAGCGGTTCTATCTCTTCTGTAGTGTGTGGCAAAGGGAAAGGAATCCTCTTGATGTGAGACGCATGGATCCAATGCTTCCTGCCCTCCACTCGCACTGCCGTCTGTGTGACCAGAAGAACTTGGTGGGGCCCCGCCAACGTGGTGCGAGGCAAGAAGATCGTTCAAACGACTTAGTCAGGACCCATTCTCCCGGCCGTATGCTGTGACCTGGGCCCTCATGGTTTACAGGTAAAGCCTCTCGCACCTGCTGATAAATCAAATACACATTTGTAGTAAACTGTCCACAGTAGTCAGAAAGAAGTACATTTTTGACTTTGCGTAGAGAATGGGGCTTCGGTAAATTCCAAATGTTAGCTGGCCTACCCATGACCACCTCAAATGGAGAGAGCCCATTCTTAGTTTGATGGGTCGTTCTAATAGATAATAACATGAGTGGTAAGGCGTCCGGCCATTTTTAGTTTGGTGCCGGCACATGTCTTAGCAAGCTTGTTCTTGATGATGCCGTTGTGTCTTTCTACTAAACCAGCACTCTGAGCGTGCCTAGCCGAATGGAACAGTTTATCGATCTGTAATTCCGCGCATATCTGCAGAATTACAGCAGCGATAAAATGTGGACCATTGTCCGACCATATAACTCTTGGCAAACCAAACCTAGGAAAATATTCCTTCAGCATGGTCTTTGCCGTTGTCATAGCTGTGGCATCTTTGACTGGAAAGGCTTCAACCCATTTACTAAAAGCACAGATAACCACTAGTACGTATTTGTAGTTATTACAACGCTCCATTTCAATGAAATCAAGGTGGATTACCTCAAAGGGGACAGAAGGTGGACCAAAACTACCCCTAGGAGTCGATATGCCCTTCCCCACATTATGCTGAAGACAAATCATACACCCTTGGATAAAGTGCTCGGCTATTTTAGAGATCTTATAATTTACCCACACACCTTGCAATATTTTGGTGACCTTTCGTGCAGAAATATGCGTGGGACCATGAGCCATAACAACCATCATCGTAACTTATGCATCAGGCAGTAACCATTTCCTTTCTACTTTGTCCACCCAACACCCATCATCACCCACTTTTGCCAAAACCCTCGGCCCATTTCTTAGATTCCTCTAACGTGGCATCAGCTTGAATATTTTTCACAGATTCAAAACCTTCATTCAAAGTACAGGCATTTGTGGCTTCATTTGAAGTATACATTTCTTAAGAGAGATCAGTGGCAGTCTGTTTGGCTATCTGGTCAGCAAAAGTGTTCCCTTTACCTACATTATTTAGTTTAGTTTAGTTTATTATTTGATAATGCGCTCAAAATCCTGGGGTAGCCGGGTACAGTGGTAGCAAGAGTACTTAAGCTTGGTTACATACAGAGAATACATTACATGTTATTACAGTATTTACAGTACAAATATACAGGTTGTCAGTACATCCCATCTACTAGTCTAAGGTACAGCTTTCAAAGTAGTACAGGTTTCAAAGGTATTTACATGCAGAAGTCCAGTGTCTAGTACCGGGGAGCAGTTTGGTGGGTGTCGGTAGTCCAGAGCCAACTTTTCACTTTACATCTGAATCTAGCGTATGGCTGATAATCTCTTAGTGCAGAAGGGAGTGCGTTCCAGTTGCAGGCAGCTCGAACAGGGAAGCTTGCGCTGCCCGATTTTGTGAGTCTGAATCTGGGGGTTTCTAGTAGGAGATGGTTGGCGGCTCTGGTATGGTGACTGGAAGATATTCTAGTCAGTCTAGCCGAGATATATGGTGGCGCGGTATTGTTCAGTCCTTTGTAGGTGATAGAGAGCGTCTTGAGGAGAATTCTGTTACTTATTTTTAGCCAGTGGTGGTTTTTCCCGATATTAGATATATATTCTCTTTGCGGTATGTCCAAGGCTGCTCTAAGAGAATCGTTCTGTAGTATTTGCATTTTGTTTATGATGGTTTTATTAGCACCTGCATATATGGCACTGCAGTAATCTAATTTAGACATTATTAAGGCATTGGTAAGAGTGATGCAGTTAGTTTTGGAAAGGTAGGGTCCGCAAGCCCTGATTAATTTGCAGGTATAGGCTGTAGATGAGGCCAAAGAGTTGACTTGTTTTTTGTGAGATAGTGTGGAATCCAGGTAGAAACCTAGTGTTTTCACCTCGGTTACCACGTTAATTACATTACCATCTATATTAAAGGCTGTGTATCTAGGGCTGAGTTTTTTTAGGTTAGATTCGGAGCCCAGGATCAGTATCTCTGTTTTCTCATCATTCAGGCAGAGTCTGTGGGAGGCCATCCATGCCTGAATGAGGAGGTAAATCTTGTTTACTAGAGCTGTGTCTGCGACAAAGTTGCCAGATAGTGGTATGAGGATCTGCATGTCGTCCGCGGAGTTCATATAAGTTACCCCCAATCTGTCAAGTTTATCGAAGAGCGGCATAGTGAAGATGTTGTACATTGTTGGGGAGACACATGAACCTTGTGGAACACCACAGGTGATTTGTATTGGGTCCGCTGAGGCTGAAGGGGAGAACACTCTCATCGTACGGTTGGCTAGGAAGGATTGCACCCAGGCTATAGCTTCCCTTGAGAAATGGGCGGCAGACGCTAGATGTTTACATAACACTGCATGGTCAACCAGGTCGAAGGCCGCCAATAGGTCAAGGAGAAGGAGCATAGCTGTTTTACCTTTATCCTCCAACTTGTCGATTTGTGTTTTCAGGTCAATTAAAGCCGTTCCAGATTGGCATGATCCTAATAGTTGGTTCATCTCCAGGTAATTTTGGATCTAAAGGTAGGCTACTCTGTCAATGATTTTAAGAAGGAACGGGACCGTGGTAATGGGCCTGTAATTAGTGGGGATAGCTGGGTCAAGGGTCCGTTTTTTGAGGAGAGGCAGTACCCATGATTCTTTGAGGTTAGAGGGCACAATGCTAGATCTGAAGGAGGCATTAATTAACTTAGCGATGAAGGGTGCTAAATCTCTAGCCTCGTCCTTAATTACTTGTTCCGGGCAGCTGTCCCCCTGACAGTTCAATGGTTTCAGTTTAAGATAACCTTTTCAGTTTCCAGTATGGAAATGTTGGTAACCCTAAATAGTTTACAGCTGCTAGGTACATCTGTACTTGGTGCATCTGTTAGAGGTGTGGTCTGAGTTTCTGTGGGACTCAAGGTAGCCTTCTTCTTTGCAATTTTGGATTGTAAAGTTATTATGATTTTCTGATGTGCTGCGCATTTAATAATTGCTAGCTGAGTAGGGAGTGCAAGCGTTGAGAGTAATTTACTATCAAGGATCCATGCTGGATGTTCATGCAATGTGAGGTCAAGAAACCTTGTTCTGCCCAAAGTCTGCCGAAGTTGTGAACCACCCCAAAGGCATACTGACTGTCAGTATGTATATTTACGATAAGCCCTTTGGAAAGTTCACAAGCTCGGGTCAATGCTATAATCTTTACAGCCTGCGCAGAGTTATGCGTGATTCATTTGGTCTCCACGACCGTGCTCAATATGGTGATTGCATAAGCAGCTGTGGATGCACCATCCGGGAGTTTGAAACAGGAGCCATCGCAAAACAGCTCCCCTTGTGGATTGTTCAAAGGAGTATCTTTTAGATCAATTCTGCCTTTTGTATCTTGTTCTGTAATGTAAAGGCAGTCATGTGACTCTTTGTCACTGCAAGCAGTACCTTGCAGAAAAGGTAAAAATTCAGCTGGATTCAATACACAACACCTCTTTATTTGAATATGCGGTGCAAACAAGATCAATTCATATCTTGTTAATCGTGCGGAAGTGAGGTGTTGCATTTGTGTTCTGTTTAATAGAATGTCTACAGAGTGAGGTACCATCAGGGTTAAAGCATGGCCTAGGACCATTCCCTAGCTCTGTTTTACAGACGCAGCAGCAGCAGCAACAGCTCTGAAACATCTTGGCAAAGTGCATGCAATAGGATCAAGGGCGGAGAAAAGTAGCCGCAAAGCCTATTCTTCCCTCCATGTTCCAGCGTTAATACAGCCAAAGCACATCCATCATATTCATGCACATACAACACGAAGGCCTTTTCATAATTTGGTGTGCCCAAAACTGGTGCCGAGCACAATGCAGTCTTAAGTAGATCAAATGCTTGCTGGTGTTCCAAGTTCCACGGCAATGGCGAAGAAATGCCCTTCTTCGTGAAAGCCAACATTGGTTTAATCACTAAAAAGAAGTTCGGGATCCACTGCCTACAGTACAAAGCCATTCCTATCAAGGCTCTGACTTCCTTCTGTGTATTTGCGACAGACGTGCTAGAAATGATTTTTATCCGTTCAGGCGTCAACCTTCTTCCCGCCTTTGATAGGAGATAGCCTAAATAGGTGACCTCCTGTCGACAATATTTAAACTTTTAAAGTGAAGCTTTGTGTCCATGTCATGCTAAGTGGATAAGCAACAACACGGTGCCCTCCTTACAGGCGCTCTCTGAGTCAGCAGCTAAGAGTAGATTGTTGACATACTGAAGCAGTATACAAGTGGTGGGCAACTCGAGTGTGTCGAGCTGCTCTTTCAAAGCCCTACTGTAAATGCTAGGACTCTCCGTGTAACATTGCGGTGCACGTGTAAAGGTAAATGAGCATCCTCCTAAGGTGAATGCGAACAAGTATCTACTGTCTTTGTGTATAGGAATACGAAAGAAGGCGTTCTTTAGATCCACAACACTAAATGAGTAGCTGAAGCTGGAATCATAGTTAATATTGTCGTCACGTCGGGCACAATGGGAAATTGTGGAGCAACAATCTTATTGATGGCACGTAAATCAATAATGAAACGGAAAGCAATTGTATTATCACCTTTTTTGCACACAGGAAAAATTGGACTATTGCACAAACTACCTGCAATTTCCTCAATCACCCCACGATGCACAAAATCGGAGACTATGCTTTTCAAAGCTTGCTCACAATCGACCGAGATCTTATACTGGGAAATACGTGGCAACTTTACTCCATGTTTCAAAATAATCTTAACGGCTCAATTTGCAAGACACCGACATCATTATCATCAAATGCCCATAAACACTCCAGAACATCACTGAATTCCGACAGAAAGTTGCTGTGGTGAAATCGTCAAACGCACTCCATCAGAAGAACAATGAATTACCACATTTAATTCCTTCAAAAGATTCAACCCCAACACATTCTCTTCACAATTCGTAGTCAAGAGGAATGGACAGTGGTCCGTAAATGGACACAAAGTAATCGGTACCGGCGAAGAATCCGGACAGACTACGGGTGTGCCAGAAATCTGTATAGAAACATTGGTTTGCCCTGACAGTGGAATGTTTGGAACCCGTGAATGGTCAATGGAACACTTCTGTGCCCCTGTACCTATCAAGAATATATGTTTCCTATTTCCCACTAACATCTCAACGTAGGGACCTTTCTTATTAACGGGAATAGGCGTCGGTTCCAAACCCTGCTTCGGGCAATCCTAACGAAACAAAATGTTCTCAAAAGGAAGTTCGATTAACCACTTAGTGCCTGATTATCCTGTGAAAAAGGTTTCTGTGAATCTTGCGAAAACTGATTTCTACCAGGACCCCCTGCCCCAGGGCAGCCTCTGGATCGTCTACCCATATTACCAAATTCGTTATTCGACCTCTGCTGGAGGATCAGGCATTGTGCACGCCAATGACCCTCTTGTCTGCAATAAGCACACTGGTTTATGTTTACAGGACCCAATGGCGCATTTCCCTGTGGAACATACTTTCCTCTAAATTGTGAATTACCCCTTCTAGGGCCTCTAACAATTTTCTGCAATAGAACTTTTGTTTTTAAGTCTCCTTTTCTCTTTTCAATTCTTTTTTTTTCATTATTGACACGATTCTCATAGTATCGAGCCATATGCAATATTTCTGACTGAGATTTAGCTTGCCAAGCGCTCTCTGAAGACATAATTTGTGACTGGATGTCAGGCAGTAATCCATGCACAAATTTGTCCACAAATAGTCGTTTCCCAGACTCTGTACTCAAATCGTGTCCACTGAAATCTGAAAATACTTGTTTCCTCTGCATTTCTGGAGTATACTGACTATATGTGTCATATACTTCAACAGGAGTTATCGACATGTCTGAAATCCACCTAATCGCATCTTTCGTACAAATTTGTGTTTCCTCATTTATCGATTTGCAACAAGGAAAAAAACGTTTCTGTACTAACATAGCGTCCAAACTATCATCATCTACATCTTCATTCCGTAACTTTTCCAACTCCCTTCTATACTCAAAAACCCTCTCGACGTGCTTGTTTACTTTCTCCGCAGTATCTCTAGAAAATGCTAAAATATTCAGATCCCTTAACCCTTGTGGGAGATCTATATCATTTAACCTGTTCCACATTATTCGTAAATGAACTCCCAAGCCTTCAATAAAAACGTTTTTCTCAGCAAAATTTTCTAAGTTCCAGAGTGTGGCAAAAACATCAGCTTGTTCACTCTTCTCCATGCAATGTCTAGCCCATGCAGTCAATTCATGCTTTCTCTCTGGAGACACAGTATTACGAGTTACAGCCCTCGATCCCGCTCCCCGATCAACTACAAGCATAGCAGAACTTGGAAGAGGGAGAGTAGGCAAACCTTGTACATTCGGAAATAAAGGTGCTATTACTGGTGCAGCAGGCAAATCCACCGGACCCGTAACAGCAGGCAAAGGTGGAGGAGCAGGTGGGGGAGCAACGACAAGAGGTGGAACAACAGCCGGAGGAAGAGGAACATTAAGAGGAACAATAGGAAGAGCAGGAGGAGCTACGGAAGGAGGAATAACAGCAGGAAGAGGAACATACGGAGGTGGCGCAGTGGCACCAGGCCTTCGTTCATTGAAAAGTTTGTCGATCAGCTCATCAGATACATGAAAGTCTTTAGAAGGATACATTTTCTGGATACTAAGTGAAAAAGCCCTATCCATATTGCTAACTGATTCAGACTGTTTATTTTGATTCTATAACAACGCTTTTTCGGCGTTCGTCATATGACAGGGTGCATGTTTTTCCCTACTCTTAAGTTGCTGCATAGCTTCTTCCTTCCAATTCTGTAAAATATCAAATGCTGCTGGTCTAGCCTTTTTCTTTAATAATATGGATTCTAAGTATTCAATACGAGGAATTTCAAAACTACCATTGATTGGCCACTGAATTTCGGAAGCATGTGTAGTTTGTCTGTGCCAAATATCATTAAACACTATGCTACCAATGCCGTGCTTACAGTACATAGTACATGCCGGCGACCCCTCCATTGGTGCCGGTAGGCCAAATTCCAAAGATTGTCTGTCACTGAAGCAGGCAGCCAATTTCCCAGTCATATCAGAATACTGGTGTTACCAGGTCAATAATTGTACTCCCTAGTGCAATACGCCAAAACTAATTATCAGGATACTCAAGAATCGGGTCACGACTCACCTGATCAAATCCTAAGGCGGTCCGATTGGATTTCAAAGTACTAACAAATGTCCCACGTGGTTGGTGATTTCGGCAATTCTACCCGCCTCGATATATGGACCCTCGTCAAGATGCCGTCTCGGACCGCGGGCTCACCGTCCACCGATCGGGTCGTGCAGCACTGCTGAGGTGTCGCGTCTCATCCAAGAAAGGGGCCCCCTCTGTCACTGTCCGATCCCGGTCCGATAGCCGCGTCAACCTTCAACGAGATGGCATCAATCTTGAGGGTCCCTATTCGGGCACCATCTGTAAAAGCAAAAGAAAATATCGAGGCTGAGTACCCCAAAAGGAAATACACCAAACACAGGCTTATAAAGATTCACAGATCTTTATTCTAAGACTTTACAGTTTACAAAGAAACAAAGTATCAGATAGCTATATGGCCCTCAGTACATCAAAGGGAATACCAGCCCTTTCGGTGTGAGAAGTGAGTGGTACTGGACGTCTAAACAGTTGCACATTTCAAACATTTCCAATTATAATGTCCAGCCCCTCTACAGGTTAATTATACAGGGTCTAGAGTTTGTGCCGAGTTCACTTCTGGCTTGTCCAACTATATGCATATGGATTATCCTCAGTTTACATATGAACAAGTCACAATGGAGAAAGTGTATTCTTGGATTAACAATAAGCCTTAACACATGTCCTATACAATGCAGTTCAGCTAGTGTCCACGTTCAGTATTGGTATTACATTGTAGTAGATGTATGTCCGTGGATCGGACTTGTTGGCGCAGATAATTCCTCTGTGTACAAGTCAGGCATGGGACAAGATCTCTTTACTCAACCCAAACATTTGACCAACGGACAGTTTAGACATTAACTCACATACAAAGTTCAGGACGGCTCAGTTACAAGTGGGAAACACTGTTCACCATATTAGAACACAGAAATACTTTAGAATAGAAATCAAAATGGCGGACGGATCTAAAATGGCGGCTAAGTCGATCTAAGATCGGAAGTTTGCAACGCAGTTTTCTTCTCAGAGCGACTGGGCTTAGGCCAATATGTACAATAAAGGAGGCACGATATGATGTCCCATTTAACATGTTGTGCATGAACATTTTTCAGGGCAGAGGCTACAGGGGCACTGAAATCAGGGATAAAGTGGAGGCATTTTAAGCCCAGTTGATAATGCCACATATTTTGCACTTGAGCCTTGTGGAAACAAACAGTGCATCGCATGTCCTTGCTGCACAACTAATTGTCAAGAAAATGCACACACCCTGCTTTGTGCATGGTCACATGCTTTATCAGCAATTGTGAGCCTCTCACATACACGGTTGTGGTGTCTTTGAATAACAGCTCCCATTTCAGCTTGGCTTTCACCTCCAAAATTAAACTTCAAGTGTACCACAAGTTGCTGCTGCCTGCACAATCCGAAGTCCTCAGTGGCCACTCATTGGAATTCTACATTGCATATTCTGAGTAGGAAATGTGAGCTGTGTAATGCCCTAACAGATCACTGCAACACTCATAGCAGCACTCTAGATGAGGCATCTTCTAACACTGTGTCAGTGACAGCTGCTCTGCAGTGCTTACCATGAGCGACACCATTGTGAGATGGCCTTCAAGAGGTTTAGTCATTACAAAACATCCATGTGTGTGATTCCCCCTCTGATGTACCTACTGAGGTCATCATAACAAACAGGGCAAGGTTCTGTGCCATAGCAGATGATTCGATGCAGCATGGCTGGTGAGGGACCTGCATCCAGCCTTGAGCAGTGATCTCTGGGTAGTTGAATTTAAAGCTAACATGAGCAGCCTGCTGGCTTCCTTTCTCGATCCGTATTTCAAAGTAAACAGGCCACTTTTCATTTGTAAACCTCATGGGTGGGTATCTTATGGCAAGCAATATGATGAGTACATTCTATACAAATCTACAAGGATACTACGTTAATTAGGAACCCAAGGAGCAGGAAGAATAGTAACCAGTTATCCTTTAGCAAACAACACTGCATTGCACACATCTCATGGATGGCCACTTGAGGAAAGCTTTGTGGGCAGTGTTGGTGCAGAATACAGGGGGAAGGATTGGTGGAACACCCCTCACAGTGACTTGACCATCTTGAATACAGATGGGTAATTAAAAAGAGTGGAACATCAGCTGCACGGATGCTTCATACATATCTATTGGACACTTCATTCGTACAAAGCGATGATGACTCATTATGGTATTGACACAGGAAGCTGTCTGTTGGCCTTCAATTAATTGATGTCAAAAGTCTAAGCAGTCCCTGCAAGTATGGAGCCGGAGATAGTTTTTTGTGTGGCGGGTTGTATTGGGCCTCATTCCGAGTATGGCGGTAAGGGATAGCGGCCACCGCTAACGAGAGCGGTGGCGGTAATCCCTTACCGCCATACTCCGAGTTCCCTTTGCGCCATGGCGGATTTAACACCTGCTTTTAGCAGGTGTTAAAAACCATGGCGCTAAGGGACCTTGATGTTAATTACGCCACCGTAATTTACGGTGGCGTAATTAACGCCTTCCCCACTCCCATTATGCCCTATGGGGCAAAAATGGGAATGGGGAAGGGTAAATGGGGATTGGGGAATTACCGCCCCGCCACCCTTGGAATGGGGCGGTAATTCCGCCATCCACCATGAGGCCCATTGTCTCTAACTGCAGCAGAAACATTTTATTGCCCAATTTTGAACTATTGGCACTTATAAAAAATAACTCAGTATTTGTGGAAGACTATGGAAAGACATCTACCCATAGCAAAGACACCAGTCCCGATGATAATAATGATGATTTGTTACCCAATTCATGTCTGACACTGAAAGTTGGAACAGTGTGGTACTTATTTGTGTTGGAGTGGATAGCTTTAGTTTTCACTGTGACTAAGAGACCCTGATCATTTTCTGTTTCACACATCCGTTTCATCCACCATACTTCAAGTGAGGTTTTTGAATCCAGATGCCACCATGGGAATGTTTTCACTGAAGCATCGGCACCATTACTAATGGTGCCGATGCTTCCGAGATGATTATGCCTATCGGCCACACTTCGCACAGCAGGGTCAGACCTGTCGCAACCAGCCGCCCCTGCAAGCAAACTTGTAATGTGGCAGACCGAAAACAAGGGTGCTGGTGAGCTTACAGACCGCCACACTCATAATGAGGCACATCTTCTCTAAAATATGTGTCTGCTATTGGATATTCTCTTTCCCACGACAACACCTGTAACAAATCAACCTTCATTCATATTTCTTTTGCTATGAAAGATGGGTCTTGCTTCATGCATTTAATGGTTGTGTTACTCGCTTTTTAAAGTAGTTTAGATGTAATCATACAATATGACATGCAATTAGCACATTTCAAGGCCCACATTACATTGCAGTCCATAACATCCTTTTGCAGAACGTCTGCTACTGTGTTTGCACAGCGGTGCTGAATGGCAAATCGTGTTTGCAGGGACTGGCACAGAAAACGTACAAACATTCATGATAGATTGTGTTTTATTGTATAGCTGACTTCTCTCAAAGTGTAAAATGTACACGAGAATGTTATACAGTTTCTTTTAAGAACACATCCTAAGACTCCTTCTTATATCATGAAACACAAGCAGTAATCACCTTTGCATTTAGTTGTGCATGCACATCATGTAATTGTTGTTGGCAATATATAGCAACACCACTTTGCTCTAAATAGATCTCTTTCTAAATCATTTGTTCAACAAGTCGTATACTCTTAAGCTCTTAAAACAATCAAATGAATGAATCAGACACTCTTAATGAGAAAAACAGTTAGTGGTGAATATATTTCCATAACTCATAAAGGCATGTTCATCCTGATTTGAATAGGAAATCTGTATAACCACTGCCCACTTCCACATTTAAGAGAATGCATCATATTTTAATAATGTTGTCCTCTATTTATTGCAGGTAAGATTGCCACAACTTTGTCCTTTACAACAACAAAAAAAACCCAAAAAATGGCCGAATTAATTTAGTACCAGTTTTGCTGCTAGGATAATATGGAATGGAGTAAAATGTGTTATTTACTATGTGTTGACATAGCATAAAATGGCATATGGTAAACATGTCTGTTTTTATGTTATGCAGTAACAAATACAAAAAAAACTATCTGATTAAGTGTCACCTCAGTGCAAACGTTTTTATGTAAAATGGATAGTGGGAACACTGGTGTGTGCCATTCCGGATTATTTTAGCATTTGCACAGTAGTTGCTCCAGCATTACCTAAAAATGTTGGATCATTTGGCCCTCATCTGTTGCTAAACTTGTTTTTGTCATGTGTCAATAGAACATTCAAACTTTACAAGGGAACGTGCAATCTACATGAGTGCTTTTAATTCTGTGGGGCAGATTCATGAAAAATCTGGTTTTCTGCCAACACTTTATTTTGTAGCAGGATTGGGATGCACACTGAATCCTCATAACTGCTGAACCCATATGCATGCAAATTGTATGGGCCGAACCCTTACCCTCACCAGTAATAAGCAAGAGCACACATTTGTCAACTGTTGTCAATAAAAAGCTGTAGGATTTTATTGTGCAGATATGGTTATGGAATAACAATAATCACATATCATAATATCATCATACTTTTGGGCACCGGGTACAGAGGTTACCCCCTTTGGCCCGTGCCGCCTTATTGTCCCACGACTGTACAGAGTCCTTCTTTGTTTTTTCTTTGTTCTTCTCCCTTCCTTTGTAGGGTGGGTGGGTTTTATGGTAAAGAAACAAAGATTGGAGAATGCTGAGTGCACAGCGAACCTCCTGTTTGTGTGGGTCCCCGTTCAGGGTCCACAAACAAGTAGTGTTTTCTTAGAGCATGCTGCTCTTATTTATAAGACCCAGGGGAGCCCTGGGTCTTTGATGTGCATAGTGGGGGAGCTGTAGTCCAGCCCCCAGGCCGGTGTAGCCGACTGTATATGCCCTCAGGAGGGGGTGGGCAGGTCCTTGACCCTGCTCCCTGCCTGATAGCTACCTTCCTAGTGCTTAGCACCTTGTTGCTTGGTGGAAGGGTGAGGTGATTGTTCACACCTCACCCTTCCCTTGCTTTTGTATGCTGGAGACGGCGTGTCTCTGTGTCCGTGGGTGGGTGAGCATGCTTGGGGGTGGGGGTTGCCCCTCTCCCAGGCCTGCCACATGGTAACATCAGTTACCCTGCCTCGCCTTGGGCGGCCCTGCGGCATTGCCCATAACTGCTGTACCCATATGCATGCAAATTGCATGGGCCGAACCCTTACCCTCACCAGTAATAAGCAAGAGCACACATTTGTCAAGTGTTGGCAATAAAAGGCCATAGGATTTTATTGTGCAGATATGGTTATGGAATAATAATATTCACATATCATAATATCATCATACTTTTGGGCACCGGGTCCAGAGGTTACCCCCTCTGGCCCGTGTTGCCACACACGGAAAGGTTGCTGGCTGACCGTGTTCCACCGAAAGTATCTCTACTGGCAACCCCTGGAGGCTAGGGTAGCTGTGATTTGTGATGCCCGGGTGTTTTATGAAACCCAGGCTTCGTGCTAAACAACATTTTTCCGACGCCCCTGTGTAGTTTTCGTCTATAAATGTCTATTGATTTGTAACAATTGGCCCCCCGCCATTTCTTTCTGGGCAGGATGGTCGAGAACTAGATTTCTGTGTCCCTCCAGTTATGCCCCTAGATGTATTATCAGGAATTCTGGCGGGTCTCCTTATGTGACCAGCTCTGCTAGTGTGTTGTGGATTTCGGACCAGAGAAGACCTCTGTATCCCCACCAGGAAGCTATGGTGTTCCTAAAGGGTGGACCCTCTTTAGTTTCTTCTGCCCATCGGCCTGTCCTGAAGACGAATGAGTGGCCGACTATCCATGCTGATCGGAGTGGTGTCCTCTCCCCGGAAGTTGTTTCTGGAGGGGTGGAGCAAAAGAGAAAAAGGGGAGGAGGGCTATATCAGCTGTGGTCTGATGAATCTTTTGTAGCAATCTGACTTCCATCCCCCTATGTTTTTTAGTTGTTCTGGTGCCAGGCCTCCTTGCCATGCTGAAGTGGCGGCCCCGATTCTAAAGGAATAGGTGCCAAAATATTTAGGGTCCTATCCTGCTTTGCTGATTGCTTTCATCAGCACCCCTTTAAATTGGTAATGGCTTAGTGCCGAGGCATCCCTGTGGATTAAGATCCCCCCACTTTTGGCCTTTGAGCGTAGTAAAGGTTGGTGATGCACACCGGGCAGTTTGCTGCATCATCAATGCAGCAAATGTTGATGGTTCTTTTGGCCCCCGTTTTGGACTGTTGGATATCTCTGCTGACGCTGTCTTGTCTGACCCTGCCCTCCATGATGCCTAACCCATTGTTGGCTTTTGTGCTGGAGGCAATGAGTTCCCCTACCCAGAAGGCCCCAAAGTATGCTAGAAAAAATGCGGTTTTAAATAGCATGGTCTCATAGCGGTGCCAGCATATGGCCTCCAGTTGTTCTGCAATGTTTACTAGTTTGTTGAAATCTAAGGGGCGGCAGGTGTCTACCTTGGGTCCCTCTGTTCTGCCCTAGCCTTTCATGGCATAGGAGATCAGAGTGTTCTGAGTGGGGTCTGAGTCTCCCCGTATTTTGGAAAAATATGAAATTGCTACCAGCTGTCTTTTTGCCCAGTCCCTCTTGAAACCCTGGTTGTGAGCCCATTTTAAAAATATTTCTATGTTTTTAATCGTTATTAATTCTCCATGGTTTAAACCTGCAGCTTTGAATACTGTTTGTAGGCACTTACTGTTTTGAGCTGCGGTAGTGCCTGCCACTGCCTTCTCGGCCATTTCTGTTAGGAACCCTATGCCTGGGTTCCTGTTTTCTGTGGATAGCGTGATGTTGGCACCCGTTTTTGAGGTGCCTGGTTCTTGTTGGGCATCCTGGCCTGGGCTCTCTGGCGCTGGCGTTGATGCCGTTTTTCTTAGTTTCCCGTTATTGGCCAGCATTTTGCTGGTATTGCTGTCATCTGTTTTTGGGCATGTGGTGCTAGCTCCCGGAACCTTGTGCACTGAAAGCGAGATAAAGCATCTGCAATATTATTGTGTGCTCCAGCGATGTGTTTTGCTTTGACCACAATGTTTTCCTGCAGTGTGACTGCTGTAATGGCTCGTAGTACTTTCAGCACTAAATGGCATTTGGTAGATCTTCTGTTTATGGAGCCTACCACCTCCATGTTGTCACACCAGACCAATAGTTCCGTGGTAGCTAGCTGCCTGCCCCAGATGTGTATGGTTAGCTAAATGGGAAATATTTCTAGGAGGGTGATGTTTTTTGTCCACCCTGCCATTTGCCATGAATTGGGTCAGTGTCCTGCCACCCATTCTGCGTCACGTATGGCTCCAAACCCCCTGCTCTCGGCTGCATCAGTAAAAAGGACCCTTGTATTCAATGGTGTGCACCAAAGTGAGGTCCCGTTGAAGTTTCTGAGGAAATTCCCCCGAAACTTCCAGGTCTTGTTTTACTTCTTTGCCTAGCCGTATGTGTAAATGGGGTTTCGTGTACGATTTGATTTTTAGTTCCAGACTTCTGGAGAATATCTTCCCCTGGGGGATTATTCTGTCTGCAAAGTTGAGGCTTCCAGTCAGTGACTGGATTTCTTTTACTGTGGCCTTGTCCTTTGTTGTCAGGCCTTGTATTTTTTTGCAGTAGTTCTGCTATCTTAGTTTTTGGAATTCTGCATAGGCCCCGTGCAGAATCTATTTCAATACCCAGAAAGATTATGTTGATGGCTGGTTTGGTCATTTTCTCTGTTGCCAGCGGGATGCCCCACTGTGCAGCCATTTCCTCTAACTTGGCCAGAGCTCTACTGCATTCGTCAGAATTTGCTGGTCCTAATACCATGAAGTCATCAAGGTAGTGAACTATTTTGGCTCCTGGTCTTTGTTTTTGGAATGCCCATTAGAAAAAAAGAGCTGAATTGTTCAAATAGGGCGCAGGATACTGCACATCCCATGAGGAGGCATCTGTCTATATAGAATTTGTTTTGAAAGTGAACCCTAGCCATTGATGGGAGTCTGGGTGGACTGGCAGTAATCTGAAAGCAGATTCTATGTCCAATTTGGCCATAAGGGTGTTCGTAACACACGCCTCTATGAGTCTTACTGCTTCTTGGAAGTGTGTGTAGGATACCGCAGATTCTGTGTGCGGGATGCCATCGTTCAGTGATTGGCCTTTTGGGTAGGATAGGTGGTGGATTGGCCTCATTTTTATGGGTTCTTTTTTTTTTGGGGACCAAGCCTGGTGGAGAGACTATGAACTCCGCGAGGTGGAGGAAGTCCCAGGGGCCTGCAATCCTGCCTAGTAGTAGTTCCCTCTCAATTTTGGTGTCTACCATTTCTGGGTTATCCATGGCTGGTTTCAGGTTTTTGGGGATTTTTTGTGACCTGTCCCTTTGATGATGAAACCATTGGTGAAAACTTGCAGGATAGCCCTACTGTTTTGTTTATCTGGGTAGTTCCTCAGCGCATATCTAAAGTTGTTAGGATTGATGGGTGTTCTCCCTGGTTCTAGAAATGGGATTGATGGGAGGGTGTTGCTACTAGGCTTTTGCATTTTTGGCTGGGAGTTTGGTGCAATTGGTTGCTGCATTGTCACCTTTGCAGTTGGTGCACGTGTGTTTGTACCAGCATTCCTTCCCCCAGTTGTACTGATTTTTCCCAAAGTTCCTGCATGGGATATTGGCGTTGGCGGGGTGTTTTTTGTTCTGTTTGTGCGTATTAGACTTAGCCGCCCATGGCTGGTTCTTCCAAAAGGGCTGCTCTCCTTTCTTGTATTTTTCATTTTCAGAATTTATGGGGCACTGTGAAATTCGGTTGTTTTTGGGTATTGTTTGGTTGGCCTCTTCCTCTGATGGAGGCTCGGCGTTTAGCATGTATAGATCATTCTGTACCTTGTCCCATTCTATGGCTGGCCTCTCTGACATGCTCCGCCTGAATCTAATATCATATTCTATCCAGGTTTTTACCTTTTGTGCTATATTTACTTCTCTGATCTTGTCCATGTATGCCTATAGTTGTCTACCATCCCTGGGGAATTTTTCCTCATAGATGGTTGCTCGGATGGCAAAAGATTGTAACCAGTTGTCCCTGTTCTGTTCTACCTGGGCGTTCCTAGCTATGACTTTTTCCTCTATCTTTTTGGGATCCCTGAAAGCATCTATCCCTTTGCGTTGGGCTTCTATAAGTGAAAAGATTTCGATGAACTCTTTTGCCCATATGGTTTCTTTGATTATAATGTCAATGTTCCATGCCAGGCATCTTTTGTATATGTTCAGGATTTCTATTTGGAAGGATTTCAGCTTTAGGTCTAGTTGGGCACTGCTGATCATTAACATCCCTGTGCCCCTTTACACAAACAAATGTTGGGCTGCTGTTTCTATTTCGGCCGCCCCCCGTGCTCCTGTTAAATTTTATGATTTGTTATAATTTTGTACCAAAAATGAGCAATATTGAGTGTCGTCCGTGAAATTATGCTTTGCCACCGACCACGAGGCTCATAACCCCATCATCAGGTTTGTAGGCAGGACGCTTTACCTCTGTACTATATAACCTGTTGGCTATAAATGTTATTTTCTGGCATTTTTCCAACTGGAAGCGAAATTAATGGGGCTCCTTATTGTGGCGTACGAGCCGCCCTGTCTAGATAGGGCAGCCGCGTACTAGCGGGCCTGTTTGGTTCGTTGCCTTGCCACCAAACGGAGGCTTAGACTATTCATTTAGCCGCTCTTCGTGAGCCTCTGCCCGGCGCCGTGGCCGACTTACTTGAAATAATGTTGCAAAGTCACTGCAGCGCCGGGTTCCTTCCTTCACGCTTCCACAGACCGCTCCTGCTGCAGCTTCACGACTCCCTGGATCACTCAGCTGGGCCTATCACGTTTGTTTGTTTATCCACACTAACGGTGAAGCGGGGGATCTGCAAGGGATTTACTGAAACAGTACAATGTTTCAAGAGAGAAAGTGATGCTGCGTGTACGGCGAACACCAGAAAGTCAAGAAAAACACGATGCTGAGTGCACAGCAAACGTGTTAAAGTAAAGAAACAAAGATTGGGGGACGCTGAGTGCACAGCGAACCTCCTGTTTGTTTGGGTCCCCGTTCAGAGTCCACAAACAAGTAGTGTTTTCTTAGAGCATGCAGCTCTTATTTATAAGACCCAGGGGAGCCCTGGGTCTTTGATGTGCATAGTGGGGGAGCTGTAGTCCAGACCCCAGGCCAGTGTAGCTGACTGTCTATGCCCCCAGGAGGGAGGGGGACAGGTCCTTGACCCTGCCTGATAGCTACCTTCCTGGTGCTTAGCACCTTGTTGCTTGGTGGAAGGGTGAGGTGATTGTTTACACCTCACCCTTCCCTTGCTTTTGTATACTGGAGACGGCATGTCTCCGTGTCCGTGGGGGGGAGAGGAGAAGGCTTGGGTGTGGGGCTGCCCCTCTCCCAGGCCTGCCACATGGTAACATCAGTTACCCTGCCTCGCCTTGGGCGGCGCTGCGGCATTGCCCACAAGTTGTGTGTTGCACGCACTGTGGCCAAAAATGGCAGTGAAACACTCACGTAAACTACATCTCAATGTGCAAGCCCCAAAAATGCAAAAAACTAAAAGTAATATGAATAATAATATAAATAGAATCAAACATGTTTCCATAAACGGTAGGTTGAACCAGTTTCAGGAAAATGTTTTAAAAAAGCGACCCTTGTTTAAAATGGTTCTCATTCCAAGTGGAGGCAGAAAATGTGCTTATAGATCAAGTCATGATTTTTGTGAATCAATTTGTGCCATTCCCATGAGTTCAGGAAGAAGCTCTTTCCACATAAAAAAGTGAGGCATGCTTCGAGGCACTGGTAATGTTTATTTATTTGCAGCCGGCCGTGAATGGCTGTTTCCGCATTTCCGTGACTCAAGTGCAATGTTGTCCAGCCGTTTGCGCACATTTTAGCAGCCACAAGACCTCTTATGGCACGCTAAATGATTTGTTAACCAGTCTCTATGCACATACATAAAGCATATTTTAAACAATATTCTTAATTGTTCTTTTTTACTTTAGAAAAAAACCTGGATTCAAGATGCTCGTGTTTAAATATTTAATTCCCCTCTTATTTCTCTTTTTTCAGAGCTCGTATATTGAAATGATGAAACAGGAGGCGACTTTCCATTGATTATTAAAACAAGTTGAACATGCATTGTTTTCCTTTTCTTTGCGTTGTGAGATTTTAATTAAAACATGAGCTGTTTCTTAATCCTGTCCAGCACCTGCCCACCTTCAAAGTGATGTCCTTCCCAGAAATATTAGAACATGCGCATGATATGCTTATGCTGTAATGCCTTCTCTCAAAGCAACTCTCGCACTTGTGTGTCAAACTCAGAAGTGGGAAAATGTATGCAACTTTAATCAGTACTGCTATACAAAATAGTCCTCAATGCCTTTAATCAACTATGTTCAGCACTCAAACACAATCAGCATGTGTAGGGTACGTCTTGCATTGTATTGCATTGTAGTTATCATTTATATGGCACCTTTTTACATTTATATGGCCTCAGCATGCTTTGTGGTAGGAGGAACGCCCTCAGGGACTGAATCCAGGTATGTGAACATTCTCAGTAAAAGGATTACAGTCTGTGTAGGCATTTGGCCAAGATTAGGAATTAGGTGGGCTGGCTAAGCTCCAGTAAGCAACCCAAGAGGTCAGGTGTGTGGACAGGTGCTGAGGGAGGTCATGACAGAGCGCTAGTGCAAAAGAAATGATGTGTGCCTAGCTAGACTAAAAATTGGCGTAGGTTGTCACTGTATTCTAATGGCAGAGGTATTGAGGCAAGTCTGGTGTAAGGGTGAAGTTGTTACATGTCCACCTAGACCACATTTTTCATAGTCGTAGCTGCATTCCAAAGTGTGTGGATGGATAGCTGTGCCTGCGGCAGATGTCCACTGATGTGATGCATTTATAGCTGTGCCTGCGGCAGATGTCCACTGATGTGATGCATTTATAGCTGTGCCTGCGGCAGATGTCCACTGATGTGATGCATTTATGTATTTATTTATTTGTTTTCACTGTGCCGAAGCCCGCAGGCATCAGGGTGCAACAGGGAATACAAGACAAGCAAGACAAAATCTCTTAAGGAAATCCATCCTAATCTTAACTTTTTTTTTTCAAGTTTTGGCTGGATTGTGGGTTCAATTAGCTTTGGTAGTTCCTTTCTCATCTTAGCTTGACAGGGAGTTTGTTCCATATCAGGGCTACTCTGACTGGTAAAGCTCTGCCCATGCCCTGTGAGCATTTGAACTGGGTGTTTTTTATCTGGTTCTTTCCTTATGATCTTAGGGATCTTGTAGGTGTGTACATGTTGATCCTTTCTTTAAGATAACCTGGAGCTTGTCCAAATAGGCACCTGTGTGCTAAGATCATGCTCTTGAAAATGATTCCTTCTTCAACTGCCAGCCAGTGAAGATCAATTTGGTCTTTGGTAAGATGTTTTTCTCCATGGCCTTTTTTTATTTTTCTGACCGAATTGTTTAGAATTGTTTGGCACTTGGCCATGCAACTTTTACTTGAGCCAATCATCAAAGCATTTCCGTAGTCCAGTCGTGATAAAATAATGGCTCATGCAATGGTTGTTGTGTTCTTTTCGCATAAATACGGTCTAATGGATCAAAGTAGGCAATTATAGTATTGGCAGTTCTTTTGTAGGTGAATTAACTGAGCCTCAGCACCTAGTGACACTTCCAGGGTCATGCCCAGAGTTTTCACTTCATCTCTAACTGGAATGGCTGAATCCTTGATGATAAAAGACTTGTACTGGGGACTGAATTTATGCCTTGCATGGATAGAGACAACAATCATAAGCTCAGTCTTCTTTGCATTTAGACACATCCAGTTAAACTCAGGTAGAGCTTATCTTTGATCTCCCTGTGTGAACAGTTAATCTCTGTGAAGAAGACAAGTTACGCTCATATGCAAATTGTAGACACAATGGTCAGGGTTCCATAAGCGCAAATAGGCTAGGTATCTTATACCGTCTAAGCATGGAAGCTATGCTGCCATAGGATCTATAGTCATAGTATTTTCTAGCGCAATAGACAGGCTCCCCTTACAGTCTAACTCTATATCTTCTAAGTTTCATAATAGGCTAAGATTGGCCCTCTTGCAGTGCAGGATCAAGGATACCTGCATATATCGTTATGGGTTACAGTGGTTGACTTATAGACCTTCTAATTGCAAACAATAGATTACCATCATATATATTCTAGCTCAATGGACAGGATAAACATTACAAGGTGCTGCCAAAGTGTCCACTCCCAGATCCATCCGGGTGCAGCGCCTTGCTCACCCCCCAATCCACCCAACCTTTACAGATCTCCCAAGTGAAATACCCTTGCCACCTATAACAATCTGCTCCAGAGCTGCACCTGTGCAGGTCTTCCCACTTCTTACTGTGCCACTGGCTTTGCTGTGTTTGGTTCTAATGTCATCTGTAAGGCAGTGTCATCTCTAGTTTGGAACAGGGAATGCTGGCTTATTTATTTCATTTATTTATGTTTTTCATATGTAAAGAGCCTAAACCCACAGGCATCAAGGCGCTGTTGCGTAACCAGTTACATGGTGCATACAATTAACAAAACAGGTAGGTGTAGAGCAACAAGAAGGAACCCCAAACTATCGCTTCAGATGTGTGTGCTCAAACAGGATAGTGTTTAGGTAAAGAGCCAAGTTTTTAGGTTTTTTCCCGAATGAATCTCTCCGCTCTTAGCAAGCGAGGAAGGGAGTTCCAGTGAAAGGCAGCTACTGCAGGAAAGCCAGCCTCTCCTTCTCTGGCTCTTTAGAATTTTGGCGGTACGATTCGGTGAGCGTGGTTGGACCTCACAGGTCTGGCAGTGCTAGATCTCAAATTATCATGGGCCAGATTCTTGAGCACTGTGTTCGAGAGGCATGTGTGCGTGATGGTAAGGATTTTTAAAGTGATCCTTTCCTGGATGGGCAGCCAGTGCACCTCCTTTCTTGCTGCAGAGATAGGGTCTCTTTTTCAGATATTAAGTGCGGAGCGTAGCACATTGTTGTGTATTACTTACATTTTGCAAATGCTCTTCTTGGAGGTGCCTGCAAAGAGGGCATTGCGGTTATCATGTCTTGCACCAGTTACTGCCCGTGTGATGGTGAGACAGTTTTCCAGAATCAGGAATTGTCTAGCTGCATTAATACGTTTTGCAGTGTAGACCGCTGATGATGCCATTGCGTTGACTTGTTTTGTGATAGAGAGGGTAGAATCTAGGTGTACTATGAGAGATTTCAGACGCTTAGACCAGGATCTTGATGCCATCCATCAGGAAGGATGAGTATTGGGGCGAAAGTTTCCTTAGCATTGCTGATGACCCTACTATAAGGATCTTTGTCTTATCATCGTTCAGAATGAGATGATTCGTGGTCATCCAAGCATGGATTGTTAAGTAGAATTTGTTGATTGTGCTTGTGTCCTCTACATAGGACCCAGAGAGGATGAGGAGAATTTGGGTGTCATCGGCATAGTTGGTGTAGGCTATGCCAGTGTCGTCCAGGAGGTCCTACAGGGGCTTGGTGAAGATATTATAAAAGGTAAAAGAGACACAGGATCCTTGCGGGACACCATAAGGGTTAGGTGCAGCGGTGCCGCTAACCAATTCTGAGAAGACTCATGGTTCTTCCTTCAAGGAAAGATGCAATGCAAGTCGTGGCTTCTTATGAAAGGTTAGCAGCGGATGTGAGGTGATGGCACACGTTTTTGTGGTCAACCAAGTCAAAAGCAGCTGAGGCGGAAGGAGAAGAGCTGTCTGTCCTTTATCTCTGAAATTGTCAAGCTGATTTTTTAAGTCTAACAGTGCTGATCTGTTCCCGGTTCTAGCCAGAAGCCAGACTGCTGCTTACCTAGCATTTGATTGGATTCTAGGAAAGACTTTGTTTGGTTATACGCTGCTCTGTCCAGGATCTTTAGTTGGAATGGAATTGTGGTAAAAGGGCGGTATATATTGGGAACTGCTGGGCCTAAATAAGGTTTTTTAAGTAGGGGGAGGAGCCAAGATTCTTTCAGGCTGGCAGGTACATGGTTCGATGTGAAAGAGGCGTTGATGAATCTGGTAATGAATGGGACTAGGGTGTCGGAGTAGTCTTTGATGATAGATGCCGGGCAGATGTCACCTTTACATTTGGCGGGTTTATGATTTCTGAGGATGTTCGAAGTCTCATTCTCTGAGACTGCTCTAAAGTGAAAGGTCGGCGTACTTGCATTGGTTTTAATGCAGTTTTGTTTCAGAGATATTCAGATATATTTTCTGTTGTAAAGAGCATATTTTAGTCTTCATGGCCATTTAAATACTTGAGAACGACTGCTTGTCTTTCCTGATAGTAGATGGGAAGGGGGTGGCAAGCATTTCCAGCTCTCTAAGTATGCAGAATATTTCCTGTGAATAGGAGCTGGCATTTGTTAATTTCACTGCAATACCAGAAAGTTTGTATTCTCTGGCAATCTTGTTAAATGCAGTTTTAGGAGTATTGGCTGGCACCTTTTTCCATGTAGCTTCCGTTAGCTGTTTTTTTTGCTCGCAGGCCTGGAGTTCTGAGGTGAACCATGCATTGATGTGGGCGACTGGTTTGGCATTCCACAGAGACAAGGGGGCAAATGGGTTCACTGCCTTGGTTAAGGTATTTGTATAGATGTTTGCTAGTACCCTACGGTCAGTTGTGTTAATGTGGTCCTGCAGGAGGGGAGTAAGATGAGGGGAGATGGTTTCTGTGGGCATCTTTCGGGCACTACGTGACCAGGTTGAGGTTAGGCCAATGGTGTAGGCAGGTGAGGTTTCAAAGTTAGGAACGTGAAGGACAGGACGTGATGATCAGACCAACAGCACAGAGAGATGGCTGAGATAGTAATATAACTACTGAGGTCAGCCATCAAGTCTAGGGCCCTGCCTTTGTTATGCCTTGGTGTTGACACACAGGGACTGATTCCTGGAATCAGGTGCAGAAATGGTGCAAGGGGCGTGTGCCGGGAATGACCCTGCATGAGCCATTGTGCAGAATTATTTTTGCACGCAACAGGTCTTCATGGATTTCAAGACGCATTACAAGCCATCGCGCAAGTGACAACAACGTGCGTGAGGAAAGCCCACAACATAAACCCATGCACACCAACAAGCAATTTATTGGACTAATACAGCGCCAGCCTCCGTGCCACCCCAGGGCCAGCCTCCAGCACTTCAACAAAATAGCGTGCCTCACCTCGCAAGCCCAGTCCATAACCCAGGGAAATCATGTGCCTCACCTCTCAATTCCATGCTACATCTCAGAGATAAAAACATGCACCTCTCCTCGCAATCCCACGCCGCACTCCAGAGATAATGCGTGCACTCCCTCGTAAGTCCAGGCTGCCCCCCAGCAATAAGGCAGGCCCTCCTCATAAGTGTAGGCTACACCTATTACAAAAATGTGAGTCCCCCACACCCTCGTTACCCATCCTGTCTGCATACCCCCTACTGTTATGTTATGTGAACTTGTAGAGCGCAGCGTACGCCCAAAGGCATCTTGGTGCTGGGGGTAGAAGGAGAGAAGAGATTAGATGAGCTAGAAGAGAAGAGTCTTCAGTGCACGTCTGAAGGTCAGGTGATTGGCAGTGGCATGGAGTGCCTAGGAAGTAGGTTCCATGCTATGGCAGCAGCCACTGAAAAAGCGCGGCCTCCCGTTTGAGTGTGTTTAACACGGGGAACCAGAAGGAGTACCACGGACTGGGAGCGCAGAGGACGGTTTGGCACATATTGAGTAAACTTTTCCTGCAAGTATTCAGCTCCCACCTTGTAGAAGGCCCGGTGAACAAGACACCTGGATTTGAAATGGATCTCTTGTTCAATGGGGAGCCAGTGAAGCTAACGAAGGAGGGGGGTAATGTGCAAACGTGCTGGCAGGCGCAATATTGCACGAGCCGCAGCGTTCTGGAGCATTTGGATCGATTGAACAGATTGTGTGATGGCCAAAGTACAGCGAGTTACAATAATCCACTGAACTAAGGACCAATGCTCCAACCACTGGGGCATGAAACTGGCCAGGGATGAAAGGAAGAACATTTCTTAATGTCCACAATTTAAAATGGCCGGCTTTACAAATGCCGCCCACTTGTTCGGTCATCGTTAAAGAAGAAGAGAACTTAACACCCAAGTTTCTCATCATAGGAGACGGGAGAGGGAAGAGGCCAAGAGACGTGCGCCAGAAGTCCGGGGTCCAGTAGTTAAGGGGGGGTATTGGTCCCTACCACCAGGACCTCTGTAACGATTAAGCTTAAGGGAATTGGTAGCCATCCACATACCTAAATCTTCAAGGCAATTGCTGAGACAGGCAACAGTGTCAAGCCGAGAGAGGTCCAGACGTACCAAGATTTGCGTGTCATGAGCATAGGAATAAAATCGGATACCGTGAGATAGAATAAGAAGGAGAAGCGGCCAGATATAGATATTAAAGAGGATGGGCGACAGGTCAGAGCCCTGAGGCACTCCACAGAACAGTGCAACTGATTTCGAACAGTAGGGAGGCAGAAAGACCGATTGAGACCGATCGGTCAAAAAGTCTGCGAACCATTTCAACACCTGGCCCCCTAGGACTGCGTCTGACAAACGGGATATGAGTATAGAATGATCAACTGTGTCGAACGTGGGTGAGAGGTCGAGTAATAGCAAGGCCCCCACCCCGCCCTGATCGACTAACTGGGTAAGGTCATTGAATACGGAATTGAGGACCAATTTGGTGCCTCTCCCTGGACCAAAACCGGAATGAAAAGTATCAAAGAAGCCAGAGGACTACATATAAGAAGAGAGGAGGGGAGAAACAACTGCCTCCAGAGATTTCATCATGGCTGGGAGAAGGGAGATGGGACGGAAATCAGCCAGGACAGCAGGGTCCAGAGAGGGCTTTTTCAGGAGCGGAAGCACCCTGGCGTGTTTTAGGGAGCCAGGTATCACCCCCTCTTGAAATTATGTTTTAATGGCAGTGGTAATTTCAGTAATAATGTCAGGGGAGATGGCTTTAAGCACATCTAAAGGAATGGCATCAGCAGGAGATGCTGATTTAAGACCCTGAATGGCTTTTAAAATATTCTGTTCAGAGACCACCGGGAAAGTAACCCAAGAAGCAGTGAGAGTAGGAAGGTCAGGAAAAGATGCATTTGTGTCTGAAGCATCCTGTTTGACTTTGATGTCTTCGCATATGGCGATAATCTTAGAGTGAAAGGAAGAGGAGAGAGATTTGCACAGAGCTAGTGAAGGCTCGATAGAAGGACCAGAGTTAGAAGGCGTAGAAAGAGATTGCACCAGTTCAAAAAGCACCTTAGGCTTGTTGACAACTGCACATCAACCACTGTAGTCCAGACACCACCAACCAGTACCCCTTACCTGTGACAACCCCCACAGTCAGCCCTCCTCCAGACTGATCACCACCCACAGGCCGCCCCTTCACACTTGCTACCCTCCACAGGCAGTCCCCTCCAAACTGGAAATGACTCACAGCCAGCCCCCTCCAGACTGGACACCCCCCCACAGGCAGCTTCCTCAATAATGGACACAACCCCCAGCCCTCCTTACCTGTGACAACACTCACAGGCAGCCCGCCCAGTCTGGACACCACCCACAGGCAACCCCCTACAGACCGTACACCCCACACAGGCAGCACTCTCCAGTCTGGGCACCACCCACAGGCAGCCCCCTCCAGACTTGACTCCACCCCCAGCCCCCCTCACATGTCCTCACCCTGTTGCCCTGTGGGTAGAATCGGTTTAGATCATTGTATAAGCACCTAACAAGTTAAATGTTAAATGTTAAAGGTATTTGTGCCATGCACTGTCACCAACAGAGTTGGTCCCCAGGCGCTTTGGCAGATCTGCAAATGAGAAGGCGGGATGGGTTAGTAGGGTGAAGAGGGAGTAGGGTAGTGAGAGGAGTGGTGTTCTGTTGGCAGTTGCATCTCGGGAAACACTGTGCACTGAACTTTTGGTGTGCGTATCTATTGGGATGTGTGCAACATGCATGCATGTGGAGAGAGGTAAATCAAACATATATAGATGTTTCAGGTGCAAAGGGGCAAAGAGTCTCAAGGCCTCCCGAGACTCTTGTAAAAAGAGCAGAAGAATGTGACTTGTTGTTTGTCAGCAGGTGACACCAATATGCACTCCCAAGGGATACAATAATCCCAAAAATTTCATTTGAGAACATATAATGCAGCCAACCCTAAAACCTGAGTCACTTCGAAATACGTTATCTAATTCAGATGTTTAAATAATTTTCAATATCTGGCGTCAAACAGGTGACAAGTGGCCATATCTGCATTCATACTTATCAGAGAACCCCCCACAAGTCCAAACATTTCAATATTGTACTTATTACTTATTACTTATTGGAAATAAAAGCTTCATATTCAGTAAGTTGTGTTTAAAAATATAATTACAACAATACATATCATGAAGGAAGAAAGTAACTCTCCAAAATTAATGATATGAACATCAATACCTGTACAAGAGGTTTAAATCATAAAATAATAAACTGTGTCATCTGTGTTGCACGGTCACTGGCAATGGTATCAGGCTTCACAAATTTCAAATTGGGTAAAATCATATTAATTGGTACCAACGCGTTTCAGGTTCTCCATAAATCCTTCTTCAGGGCCAAGGAGCCTATTATTCCTTGTTAATGTGATCAAACCTTGAGAGCCTGGATGTGTACCTGATAGGTAACACAGAGAGGCCGGGTTAAGAAGGGGTCAATGTATAGTATAGGAATAAAAACAAGGTATTAGAAGTGACTAACCTTAAGTCTTCCTTATAAGGGCATACAGTGTCCAGGCACTGTATTCCAATTTCATACAGTTTGGAAAATCAATATGTTGTTGATACTGTACTCAAGCCAGCCATGCTGCAGAATTTCATTCCTCAATTGTCTCCCAGGGTGGTGCTTCACCGGGAAAGATGAAAGTCTACTGCTGGGTTACTTATCCTGAGAATCACCGTTTCTGTAGAGAAAAGGAAAACCAATCGTAGTAATGGAATGGTTTTTGTGTGCATGTATACCTAAAGGCTTTCAATTCAAACTGCTCTATAGATGGAGGGGGCATCTACTGCAATGTTCTGCTATACATAATATTAGTCTGCCATCGTAATATGACATTATTAAAATGGAATACTATACGAGCGCTGTCCGCAATAGTATCCACACAGACAGCTCGTCCGAACATGCTAGTCACGAGTATTAGCAAGAATTCCCTTAAGGTCTTATCCCAGCTGTCCCCCCGCTTGCAATAAGCAGATGTTTCATAGCTCGCTCTGGGCTTACCCTCATGTAACCGTGAAACGTCCCGCGCCAGCCTTCTCTGCTGCGCGTCGCCGCTGAAAGAAGTGCTTATATGGTTGCTAGGTGGGCAATCGGCATGCCCATTTCAGCATGGCACGTCCATTTTAGTGTGGGAATGTGGTCGTAACTAAGGGACACTACTTGGGATTACCATGTCTAAACGTCTTAACCCATTGGAAGAAGTGTTAAGTACATAATCATATGAAATATTGTAAGAACCGTCAGGCGGGGAGCCCGGTGGGTACAGTCATGGCTGACACGGGGAGGGGCAGACGGGTGCCCCATTCCTGTCAATGTACATGGATTTCCAAAGCAGAATACGTACTCGCCGTGTCACTGTCGGTATGTAACACAGAGGAACTATACTCAAAGGGCATCGCTAATAGCGCAATTACACCAATGAGAGTTCTTAAATGTGTCGAGCAGAATCCTGTGGTTCCGAAGAATAGGTGGCAGACCACACGAGCATGTGTTTGTTACAGTGTAATATTTATTGTATCCCCAGACGATGGACTGGGACCATGGGACAAACTATTGTGTCTCATATTGCTGAACCACACCCAGTTACTCTCCCTCATGCTAAAAAGGGCGGGGCATTTTCTGTGTTATCGTTGATCAGCTGAGTTGGCATGTATTGTGTGCATCCCCAGACATAATAGTATTACAGGGTTACACAATTCAACATTGTATGTATCACAACAGTTAAGTCATAGGGCCTCATTCCGAGTATGGCGTTAAGGGATAGCGGCCACCGGTAACGAGACCGGTGGCGGTGATCCCTTACCGCCATACTCCGAGTTCCCTTTGCGCCCTCGCCCTTAACGCCTGCTTTGAGCAGGTGTTAAAGTCGAGGGCGCAAAGGGGCCTCCAAGCCAATAACGGTGACCGTAATGAACGGTCACCGTTATTTGCATCTTCCCCATTCCCATTGAGCCCTATGGGGGCTCATTTGGGAATGGGAAAGAGCCTTGGTGAATGGGGAATTACCGCCCCGCCAACCTTGGAATGGGGTGGTAATTCCGCCATCCACCAAGGCGCTGCCGGTCCGGTTACGGCGTCAACCAAGGCGTTAATAGCGCCATTGGTTAGCGCCGTACTCGGAATGAGGCCCATAGCATTGATATTTTCAAAGAACTCACAGTGTCAACAGCCAACGATGGCTATTGGATTATAATCAACTCTGCTGTAATCCCAAATATCTTTCTCTTAACATGATTTCATAATGCTTAGGCTTATAACAGTTCCAAGCCCTGATGGCATCAAATGTTCATTCCAATGACAGTGGAGTTTCACATATATTGATGTGTGTGTGGACCCTGTCACATTGGATTCTGGCTAGACAAAACACATAAAGTCTGATTCACAGTTCATGCCCCTAGGGTGGACAGTGTCTAAAAGGTCAATCCACAGGACTTCCCTTTGTAGTAATTTCCTGTGTAGATCCTCTCTTCTACGCCTTTAAGTTGGGCAACCGTGTGTCCATTAATAATCACCAATGAGTTATGTGTTGCCATGCTGCCTAGCTTTCAGGGCCCAGTGTAGCTGGCACCTCTTGAAGATGTAACATATCATGGGTGCTGCCAGGATAGTTGGCATACACTTCAGTAATGATGCCCTTGGCATCACACTCAAATTGAACATTGGAGTGCCAATGTTTGCAGTTGCGGTAGATGTGCTCTGTTGCCCGAGTTGGACATAGAGCAACAAGTGTGCAATCAATGGCACCTCGCACTTTTGAGAAGTATGCCACCCCAAAAAAGTCCTGGACCACTACATGCCTTTCTGCTGGTGTTCTGGGCATATAGATATGCCAGCGGATAAAAGCACGTGCAGTTTGGATAGCCAACACCGCGTATAAGAAGCATGACTTTGTGTCCTGGTAGATGCCTCTGACTATGGCAGTTGTACGCTGGAATGATCTAGTGTCCAAAAAATGCAGAACAGTGAGCACCTTTTGCAAGGGGCTCAGTGCTTGGGAGTGCACACTAGGTGATGTGAGGTAATCTTCCCACTCTGTGACCAGGTGTAGTAGGAACCTATACCTGCCAAAGACCTGCTTATCAGGCATCCCAAAAAGGCTGGTCCTGGGTGGAAGATCCGGGCCCTGGCCATCCTCCTCCTCCTGTGGTGTCCCAGGATTACTGCAGCAACAAATGGGTCATTCAGCGTGGCTGTATACATGCGTTTGTTGATCGCACATGCTTTTTATGCATTTGTTAGTGTGCACGTCGACGTTTACACCTGCTATGTTTCTGGATGTGCACGTGGTTTTTCGCACACCTGTTTGCCCTGTTCAATTCCATGAATACAGTTGTTCTGCATGCGTATGGGTGCTGTGATTGTTTGATGGTGTAACGTCCGTCGGTACGCCCACATTTTCGCTTGTTCTTCCTCATTCCACGTGTTCCACCCCCTTTTTAGGTGGTTATGCTGGCCCGGCCGGCCCTTCCCTTGGAGTCTCACACAAGGCGTTTGTTGGCTCACAGTGACCTGTTGGACCAGCGCATATCCTTGCAAGTCCCGGGTAAGCCCTGTGCATTGTGTTCCATGAATCGAAAAACTGAGACTTGCACATGATTGTGCGTGCAAGTCCTGTTTTTGGAGTGCAGATTATTCCAGGAATCAGGCCCACTGTGTTTGAAACCAATGTCTGAGAGTGTATTTGCTTGGGATATGTCTATCAGGTCAGACGGGTCATGGAGTACTAGGTTAAAATCCCCTAGTATTATGGATCTGGTGTTAGGCTTAGTGTTATATCCCACTGGAGTAGGTCTTCTTTGAAGGAGGAAGAGGGCCTGTTGAAGGCTAGATGATGTGTGTAGAGAGAGAGTCTGTTGGTGAGGATGTGAGTCTGACAGAGAGTAACTCACAATTCTCTATCTTAGGCATGATGTAATGTCTAATTTGTAAGGTGTCTCCAAAGATGGGGGCAACCCCCTCCAACACCCCCACCTCTGGCATCTTTCCTGTCATCTCTCAGAATGTCAAAGCCATCCGGTATTGCAAGGGATAGGGCTAGGCCGGAAGCTTGGTGTAACCAGGTTTCTGTGATGGCTACCATGTCAATGATTTGAGAGGTGATGAAGTTGTGAATGTCGAAGGCATGGGCAGGGATAGAGCTGGCATTTATGATGGTGGATTTCAGGCAAGGGGTAAACTCAGCTACTGTGTGGGTATTACCTAGTAGGCTGTTAGTAGGTTCCTTAGGCAGTGTGTTGGGAGTGATTTAAAGTTTACTGCAGGAAGAGGAGGAGGTGGTAGCTCTGTTGGCTAAAACAGGTTCTGGGTCCTAGTGTTAGAATAGGCACTTAATGTTTTAGTGTTAGTCTGGCTGGTGATGGGGGTCCTAACAGTTTCCTCTAGTCTAGGGCTATTTTTAAAATTTCTATTACCTTTAGCATTTTGTGTTACAGACTTCATGAGGGTTAATGCAGGATGTGTTTGAGTGACTAACCTTTCATTGAGTGACTCGACTGACTCGAGTGGTGGGAGGAAGACATTGGGGGCTTATTTTAAGCATTATGGTGCCCGGCCTGCTGTGTCCTATTGAAGAGAAGGCAAGGGTACTGGTGCCTCCACCAAAAAACAATGGTCCAAAAGGCCCATACAGAGAGGGGAGGGCATCCCCTTAAAATGGGCAGTAGATTAGGCATTGGGATCGCTGTAGAAGCAACATACTCGAGTTACCAGTTCACGTATCCTGGCAGCAGGGCTGGATTAGGGCGCTATGATTTCTGGGTTGACGATGATTGGGGATACAGTGAGGGAGGGCGATAGCAAGTGACTGAGGCAACTGTGACTGTGGCATGGAGGGTGCGACTGTAGAGGGAGCCTGCCTGGGGTAATGAAGTTGGAGGGCCTGTTGCATATGGGCTTGGTCGGTAGGGCTAGTGGGATGCAATATTTTTTTTGGCACCATGATAGCAAGTGGCGCTGCTCTGCACCTGAGTGATGCTGGGGAGTGAAACCAAATAGGGGTGAGAAATCGATTGGTATTGTGCCAATTTGTCAATGTTTGTATGCGGATGATTGGCGTGGTTTAGGGACCTGGCAGCAGCACGTGACATGAATGATGCAGTTTTAGGGAAGGTGGAAGAATTAGGTAGAAAAATGTTCAAAGCACATTTCACACAAAAACATCAGGGTGTCAATAGATTAATGGAGCCATACGTATCATACATTACTGCAGGCTTACCTTTAGGGTGGGAGACATGCAAAAGAAAGCAGCAGAGTGCGGCAGGGAGCTCCTGCAGCCTTTGCTTCAGCCTTCTGAAGTGGCCGGCTCCACCATCCAGCGGGAAGGGGCAACAACCACAAGACCGTGTGCTGGCCAATCCAATTGCTTCTTCTGGGTCATGGTAGCCCTATGGCAGCTATTGCATTCTGCAGCGGCCATCTTATCAGGTGCTGCTGCATCCACGCAAAACACCATGTTGCTCATAACAGAAGGATGCCTTTGGGATCAAGGAGGAGCTAAGGCACAACAGAGAGGCAGAGAGCTCCTGCAACCTTTTGCTTTGGCCTTCTGATGCAGCCAGATCCACCATCTGTCCGGGAGGGGGCACGGCCATAAGAATGTGCCCTGGCCAATCCAATTGCTTCTTCTGGGTCATATTAGCCTTATGGAGGCATTCACTTTCTGTGGTGGCCATCTTATCAGGTGTAATTGTAATATGTCGTCCATAACCTTGTGATACCCAGTTTCAAAAACATTCTGAGTTCTTGTCGGCAATCCCCTTAGATCTGTGACATGACAAGGGCTACCAGTATGGATCCTCTAGGTGTGCACCTGAGGTGGAGAGTAAGGATGGGAATTTAGTGCATATTTCATACCCTGAGCAGCTATCCTGATACTTTTCTTTGGTAAAGTACCAGCTACCGTCAGAGTGTCAAGAGTTGCTTACATGTAGCCTGAGCGCACCAGTCAGAGAAAAGGGGCCAGGAGAGCTGAAGTGTGTTATTGCACAGTGTGTGGTCTGCAGTTTCAGTGAGTAGGGCGAGCCACCATGACAACACTCAGCATCTGGCTGTTGGTTTATGTACAAGAGGGTTGTCAGTGTTTTGATGTGTATAGGGTGGGCTGCCGGCATCTGCTGCAGACGTGATGTGTTGGTTTTTCAATGAGAGTGATGCTAATGTGGTGATGGAAATGGGGTGGGTAAAAGGGTTTCAGGTTGTCATAGGGAATATCCACGTTTTGAGGGTCTTTCTGAAAGAGAGGAGGTTATCAATGAGGCAAATGTGGGGAGGAAGTGAGTTCTAGATGCCAGGGGCTTGGGTGGAGAAAGAGAATCCTTCCAATTTGGTACAGCTGCAATGTGGGGTAATGAGAAAAGCAGAAACAGATTTGAGGGTCCTCGTGGGTTGATAGCATAGGAATTTGAAGTTACTCTTAGAACTAAACCCTCATTCACAAAATGATCTGTTCTTTGTGGTGCTTTCCACTTGCACCCTCCTGCTACCTCATGCATGTTACCCAACTGTGAAAGTGCAACTATGATGAATTGACTTATGCCTTGCAGGGGTACACATATTAGAAGAGGTTAAACCACCTACTGAGCCTCACACTTCTACAAATCAAGAGCCAACAAAGCCTTAAAGGAAAAGCAGACACAGTTAGACATATAACTTCTTCAACGTTTGTGGTAACATGGACCGAGGGAATGCTATAATCTCAAGAGGGATATGAATGTGATTCAGTAGTAACCCAACCCATCTCAAACCCAACCAGTACAAAATAAAGGAATTTCTAATCAAGATTTAATTCAAATACATATATACTTTAATTAAACACACCATATGCAACAACGACTAAATCAAACCAAATACAGAAACACGCCACTGGAAAAATAACCCAGAATATGCAAGAAATCCAGATGCAACACTCTGGAAAGTGAGACCGCGTGAGAAAAGGCAATAAAGTTGATTTGTAAAAATTGATTAATGTGACCTAGCCTCTAGAGCCCAACATCGAACAGGGGGACAGTTATTAGGCAACATTACCTTTACAGTGTCTTGGCAGTTTGACAACTGTGAGCCAGGCTTCTCTGCACTGTTTGGTGGTTTAATTCAGTTTGAAATTTGGCAGTCACGGTAGGCCAGCACCAAGAAGGTGTTAAGTCAAGGTCAAATGGAAGGAGGCTGCAATTGGAAGCATTACTCAAGAGATGTTGATTGTGGCGGTCATGAGGTTCAGTTCGGAAATTGATGTCTGATGGAAGTCGAGCTGGTGACGGGATGCGTGTTCAATGTGGAGGCTTGAGGCATCCGGTTCAGGTAGAACACCAGGGTCATTCAAGGTGGTTCAGGCTGAGGCAGAGACTGACTTCAGCTGGCATGGTGTAGAGGCAAACTGGTTTGAATGGGCAGAACTGCGGTTCAAAATTAAGTGAGTTCAAATGGAAGCTCCTGAGGGTCATGTTGCCTCAAACCGGGTGCAACAAGATCGTATCAGAGCGTATAGTGGGATTTCAAAAAAGGTAGCAGGCGCTCCGCTCCAGAAACAAAATGGCATGATAACCTGCTCTGTGGTTATTTCCCACTTTAAGATGAGAGTTTGCAACACACACTTTTTGCTCACTGTACCTTTCACCGATGGGAAATATCCATTTGCATATCAGTCTTAGTCCCGCCCATATGGGCAGACCAGCACCGAAAGGCTATGGCAATTCCCTTCTGACCAAGAGTACCAACCCAGTAACAGCTTGTAGTGGTAAAACAGCTAAATTGATGGTATTCTGGCTGATCTAACTGTCAGAAGTTGTGAGTACCACTCCAAGGCCTCAGGGACAAGATGAGTCATTTTCTCAGGCTTTCATACATGGGGGAGGATGAAAAACACCTGAAACACCTGCAGGCATCCTTCAGAATGGTGAGGTACTAAGCAGTAGTGTGACTGGCAGAGATGCAGGTCTTGTTCCAGCAGCAGGTCAACCCCTATGGGTCCTGGGGATGCCTAGGGGACGGAGATTGCCTCCACCTTTGAACGCCTCCCTTCACCTCACAACAAGAGGAGTTTGGAAAAGACTACTCACCAGAAGGGTTCAACTAAAACTTCATGAACGTTTAAAGTTCTGAGATGATTCAAAGAAGGAGAAGGAAACATCTTTTGAAGACAAATGTCTACAGTTGATTGGTAAAAATCAAGCCTGCTTTAAGGGCCCAATCCCTGTCCTTGGAATAGGTTGACTTTGCCTTCTTATGGCACACCCAAAGTGCCTGGTGTTACAAGAGTGGAGGGTACAGAAAAGAAATATGGAGGCAGGGAGAAACAAGATGGGGAAGATCCCTCTGTCTACACTAATCCCACCTCGTCCCTTCTCTGTAGAATTAAAGTCCCTTTTGGTATGCAGCACCCTGGTGTGAGGCTACTCCCTTTGGGAATGGGTATGTCCTTTCATTCATGTTCCCAGGACTTTTTACTGTGGAGTGACTATTCCTTTGTTCCTCACAAAAGAACAGTGTGAGGCAACCCCAAGGGCTACAGTAGTGATGGCAAGGATAGCCTGCCTGGGGGGAATACACATTACCCTTGCATAGCAGAACTGGGCTCCCGGGCGGACACATGGAAGATATAAAATTGATGTGGCTTGGATAATTAAGAGAGATGCTAGCCAGGATACCTCAAGCTCAGGTATGGTGTATATTTGCAGTTTAACATGCCACCAGGATTACATTCTCATAGTTAAAAAGGTTTTGGAAGAGGGAAGCACATCTTAAATGCAGCCCCAGTGCTGTAGAGCCTTGGCTGTCACTGTAGCTGTCAAGAGGACACATATTACACCTGAACCTGCTATGTGCCACTGGAGAGCAGCCGCTGCAGATTAGGGTATGATTCAGCAGGGCGCAGGTGTACACTATATTTATTGGTAATGAGCTTTTAAAAAAGTCAAATCTGATCGACAGATTTCCCTTCCTAAAATGAATTTACCAGCATCATTGTATTAACTAATACGACATAAAAATGCCAAGCCTTTCACACCCATGCCAGATGGCAATTCCTCACAGCATCATTGTGTCCCATATTAATTGTTGTCCTACTGAGATATTGTGCTTGCATGTCTAGTTGTATTACGGTGATATTACACCAATGTCATCCCTTTTAATTCATGGCATTCAGTGATACTGCACCCTGGTGTTCCATATGTATTTTTTCTCTACTATCCTATTGTGCCCTGATGTCCCTACATATTGTTGAATTACTCTGATATTGTTCCCTGGTATCCAGATTAATTTCACCCCTACTGGGATCTTGCACCCTGGTTTGCTCTATTAATTAATTTTCTACTGTGATATTGCACCCAGGTTTCCCTTTACATGAGAATAACTTTTTATTACATTTTAAATGATAATACATCGTCATTTTTATTGTTGCCCTACTGTGATATTGTCAATTGATATTCAGTTGAAGTACTCTGAAAGATCACATTGTATCTTGATGCCCCCTATTTATTGCCCCCATGTTATAATGTTGGACCCTCTTCTACCATACTTATTGTAGCCCTACTGTGCTTTTGTGACGCTTACTCTCCTAATTTGATATTGTTCCACGCCATCCAGATTCATTTTTCCCCCACTGAGATGCTGCTGGCTGTTTTTCCATTATAGATCTGTGCCATGTATCATTTTACACCTGCTGTGCTTTTGATTCATGGTCTAACTGTATGTTATGCCCGACTGAGAATATGGGCCCTGATACATTGTATCAACACTCTAAATTGTCCACTACCAACGGAGCGTTAACTGTATACTCTTCAAAACTCAAATACGTTATACAGATGCCAACTAAGGCGCACAAAGCTATTTATAATCTAAATTCAAGCAATTCTAATGCACTGCTTTGTATCGAAATAGTCTCTAAAATTACCAACTGCCATCCATCCTTCTATTTGTCACTAAAATATGTCAAACAATACACATGGATTTACACTAAAAATATGTATTCAACAGCATCACCCATGAGATGAGGACATACCAGAAATGCCTATATCAATTGTGATGAGACATACAGCTCCAGAAGGCTTGACATCCTTTCTATTGGGCTTGCAACAGAAGTTGAGGCTCTCACCTTTTACATCAAATCCTATGAGGTGGACAATGGAGTCCCTCAAGCAACAGCATTGTCTCCCTTATTATGTAATATCCTTCCACAGCTGATGATCCTGCAAATCCAAAACATGGATCTGCAGATCTATAATTGTGCTGATGACCCACAGCTAATACTTAGGATCATGCAAGTTCCCAATAGGCCTACTCTGAAGTTCTAAGGAAGTCTTTTTTCCGCAAATATCTGGATTGTACAAAATCAGCTGAAGCTTAATCCATGTGAAACAGAGATGCTGGTATTGGGGGCTCCTAAAACAGCCCGACCAAGCTAACTTTAGCCTTCAATCCTAAGAGCAAACTCTAACTCTTCAGAAAGAGTGAAATATGTGGGTATACTTCTGGAAACACATATTACGATGGAGGTGCAGGTGACAGCTGTTGTGAACAAATGTTTTGTGTGTCAGCAATCATGAAGACTTGCATTTGCAGTACTTCCAAATCCATGTAGCGTAAAAGTGGTCATGTTGTTAGTGCTGCCACCGTTATATCATGCAAATGATACCTGTGGGGTCTCAACATGGCTTATGCACAGGCTTCAAAGAGCTCCGAACATTGCAGAGTGATTGTGAGATTGCGTAACTTCTACCTTTTCACACCAACAACTTTGCATTTCTCCTGGTGCATGAAAGAGTGGATTTCAATGTAGCATGTATTTCACATTGAGTCTTCTATTGAATAGGGACACATCTACTGACATGTAATTTACATTCCAGCATTTTGCTCTTAACGGAAGTTGTAAACATGTATGTCCAACATCCTGAATGTAAAAATAAGTGCAGGCTGAGTGAATATTATTGAAGTGAGCAATTCTGCCATTTTATTTAATTGGTCCTGGGCATTATGAATATTGAATTGAGCTTAGGCCTTATGAACATTGCTGAAGTGAATGTGTCTGCCATTTTTTTCATTGGATTTCATCTCTGCACCATCCTAGAGAAACGTTCAGGTGCTTGACAGAATGGCTGGCAGTGCAAATATGAGTCATGGCCCAAGAATTAGACCTCACATGTATTTTCCAATACAGACCCTTTCCCAGACACTCAGTATTGCAAGAAATAATTGGTTGTGTCCTTGAATGTGATGTGCAGGCGGTTTGTAATAGTCACAAAGATGAATTCTGATTTGGAGGAAAAACAGGGGTTTGCCAATAGCATGTGTTGCCAAAATGTCTTATTGCAAGGTAGGGAGTTTACTGTATCTAGTGTATTGCTGTGTAGAGCGGATCTCCCTCTTCTCACTAGCTGCTTGCATTAGGTCACCCGCGATGGAATGCACATAGATTGTAACACTTTGTTGAGGTAGCCAATCACGGTAGGCCAATTTCTGTTTTAATTAGTTTGTATAGGCAGGATCCAATAGAATGATTATTATGTGATTATGCCTAATGTCTAGAATGTATTCTAATATATTTTAATGTTGTGGTTTTCGCCTTTAAATACTGTAGCCCAATGAGGGTGGGTCAGGTTTTCAGTGTTTGTGGTGAGCTCATGAGACCCACTGACCTCCCGGACATTCTGTATTTGTATTAAAATGGTGTATTCTTGTGATTCGTGCATCTCTTTCTTGCTTCCTGAAAATAACTACAGGCCTACGTGTGCAGTTCCCAAGATGTGCAATACACTACCAATCCATATAAGAATGGACTGTGATCATGCTGCATTTAGGAAACGGACTCATATTTCCAGAAGGATTTATCTAAGGTCTAGCTGGAGAGCTTATGGTGACTGAGAATGCTTCCACGAATGTGATCTTTAATTTGAACAGAGTCAACAGATAAGAGGTGCAAAACATGATTCTGTATGTGTTCCCTAGGGTTGTGAATGATCTGTTTTGCTTATTTGCTATCTTATCTTAGCTGCTCACTCGCAACAGACTCCAGAACCAAATGCACAACAGCAAATATGCAAATCATTTTTCTGCTCAACAAAATAGCAACGCATGAGAAAATATCATTCAATCCCTTAAATATGGCACACTTTAGATGGGGAAAAGAACTGTGTACTTGAATGGAGTGCAAAAAGGAGTATGTATAACTGGTGACATTTATATCTTAGTGCCTTTACTAATCATTCTACCAGGTTCAGTCGCTTAGGATTTTTTCTTTAATCCCTCACATGCCCTAGGGACATATACATGTGTCCTAAAAATTGACCAATGTTACCTTTATGTTGTATATATAGGTACCAGAATAAAGGTGTAGAGGAAGCTGTGCTTCCTCCAAGTGCCAGAGTGCTAAGTTGTTATCTATGTATATTTACAGGGAGGATTGCAAAAGAACGCACAATAGATAAGAAATCAGATTTGACGTGAAGCAGTGAGCTTTTTACAATGTGGTGTGTTTGAGTGGGATTAAGACTAGGTTGTGGAGGGAGTAAATGGAACAGTCAACTGGCACAATACATAGGTGGACATGCATAGATTAAAGACAACCAGCCTTAGACATTTCAAGTGCAGGTATGCTGTACGGCCAGCTGTGTTAGGGATGTGACCATGATGGATGAAGTGCTAGATTGGAAGCAGTAGCAAGTAAGAGGCAGGGTAGAGCCTATAGCCAAGGGAACATTGTTAGCTAGAAGGTAGGTGAGAGGTAGTTTAAGAGCATAACTCAAAGGCAAGGCAGTACGCTTTTAGTTTGGTTTTGAACACATCATTGTGGACAGTTTCTTGGATGTCTGGGGAAGAGAATTCCATGCAAGTGGACAAAGAAGAGAGAATAAATGGAAGCACAGGGAGGACACAGTGCCACAGGGATAGTCAAGGAGGCAGAGCAGAGATTACAGAAAGGCTTGTAGGGTTGGATAGATGAGGATATGTAAAATGGTTCCTTCCCGTGGATGAATTTGTGACCCATGAGTAGAAATTTAAATCTGGCCCAGGTTTGCATCGTCAGCCATCCATCCTGGTGACGGTACAAGGAAGTAGGTGTGAAGTGATGGAATTCAAAGAGCGTCCTGATAGCAAAGTTAATATTTTTTTTGAGAGGACAGAAAACATAGTTGTGGAGACCAAAGAGGATGATGGAACAGTAGTCCAGTTTATCGAATACAAGAGTGGTTAGGAGATCCTTGGTGGTGTTGAATGAAAGGAGGTGCCTGTATTTCCTAGTATTTACGAGGTTTCAGCGAGCCACCATTGCAGTTTGGAGATGAAAGTAGAGAAGTTCTGAGACGGTTCATAGATGACACCAACGTTTCTAGCCGAAGAAGAGTAGGGGAGAGTATCATATGGAAACTGGAGAGGCAAGGGAAGAGATGAGGGAGAGTATTTGGCAGGGAAGAAGATTGCCTGTATTTTTTTAGAGTTTAACACCAGAGCGCAGCACAGCATTGTTAACCATATAAACCATACAGTCATTAGTAACAATCTATAAATCAGTAGGAGGATCAGTGGCCCGTTACTTACTGCAGAGGGTGCTGTTGCCACCTGGGCATCTAGGCATCAAGGCGAGAGGCCGACATGGCACGGAACACTCAGCTCACCCTGCTCGCTCTGCTCTGTGTCCGGTATATGTAGCAAGCTGCCTCCTTTTGCAGCAGACAAAAATGAAAGACTTTGTTTCAATTTCAGTGCTGTAACAAAGTAACAGAGTGTGCCCACACCACGGAACACTCAGCTCACTCTGCTCGCTCTGCTCTGCATCCGGTGTATGTAGCAAGCCGTCTCCTCTTGTAGTAGACACATATGAAAGATTCTGTTTGGATTTCAGTGCTGTAACAAAGTAACAGAGTGTGCCCACAACACTGCAACGCTCAGCTCACTGGAATGAAGTCACTATTAACCCTGATCACTCCCTGCACTCTATCTTCAGGAAGCCCCACCCACCATTGAACTTTTTGGTAAGTGGCTCTTCAGCGCCTTCATTCCCCCAATGAGATGTACCTTTCAGAGACCGGGCTTCAATCCCAAGTGGAATACAGCCCAACTCAAATCAGTCAAAATCCTCAAGCACCAACTAGAGTGGACATGGAGAACAACTCCCAACCCTCAAAACAAGACCTCTCTTGCAAGACTAACAAGGGACTAGAACATACATTGCACCAAAATCCACCTGCCCTAATGTGCATGAGTGCAGGCCAGATATAACAAGATAACACTACGCATTAAGTACCTGCTCAGAACAGCCATTTCAACCTTCAGGGTACGAATCTATGTGATTACTGCGCCACCTGTAATTCCACCGCCGAAAATGTCGACTCCAACTACTGTGCAGTGTTGTGATCAGATAGATCACTTTTGCCCACATGACCCGGCCTGCAATCCTCAAACCTGCATCCCTCCACTTACGTTTACTGTGGGGCACTTCTGTGTACACTGCCTACTGCCTTGTACCCCTGTGCCTCAGTTCCTCTCCCTTATGTGGGGCAGGGCTGACACTGTTGGGTTCTTTTCTTCTGCCACTTATCGTAGTGGTAAGTGGGGGACACCACCGCAACCCCTGACTCCTGCCGCTGCAACCAATGAGAGCGGGGGACACGTCTGCAACCCCCTCTCCGCTCGGGCGCAGTAATGGGAGTCGGAATAATATGTAGGGTGAAAGCCGCAGTAACTTCCTGGTCGTAGTAATCTCGGTGACCTTTTGGTATCATTCCCAGAATGTATGAATCTCTGGAGTTCTGACCAAGACCTTCAAATGATCAAGTTCCACAAAGCTTAGAAGTGAGATACATCTTGCACGTTTATTATTGATTCTATTCATATTACAAATGACCCCGAAGTGCTTCATTTTTCTTTATCAAATTATCTCTCAGACAATATAGATTACAATACAACATAATATAAAATAGTATCAATTAAAAGCAGCTATAAAATGCCTACAGATAGTTCTCATCTTACATAAACAGCATCAATAACTTGACCAAAGCTAGACTCTGCAATCGCCCGATTTTACAAGACTCTCTATCAAAGCAACATTTGTGCTCATTTCCTAAATTTAAGAAGGTTACAGTTCTGCTGAATGCATGGAGGGTGAAAAGTCCTGCCTGTAACAAGGAAACTGATATAGAGCTCCTAGAAGTAGAGGATTGGCACATTTTGGGACCTTCAACTGAATGACTTCATGTGTCTGCAGGCCCTTTGACCCGCAGAAGCAACTACTTTAGAGGCCATGTAACCAGGATTATCTGAGTGAATGGCTTTGTGGGCCAGGCAAGCAACACAAAGCAAGTTCCTGGCTCTCAAGTGAGCCAATGGAATGGTTGCAGAAAAGGAGCCATGTTTTAAAACGTCTTGGTCCCTGCAACAGAAATGGCTTCCGTTTGGAGTACTGCCAGGAGAAAATGTGGAACAAAAAGAACACAATTCCATTGTGTTATTATGTGAAACACCCAGAGCCATAAAAAAAAGCCATACATGACAGGAAGCAAAAGGTTTAATAGATTTGAAAGAACATAATTGAAAATTGGCAACCTTTTTCTGATCCATTGCAAAACCCAACGACTTAGAGGAGTGAGCAAAGGAAAACCTTTGCAGATGGCACATAGGCAAGTTTAAGCCATGTCTTACTTGAGTCTCTTGAAATATAATGTGACAGCAAAATAAACACAGTTTGATCAGTGTTTAGTTTTAAAAAGTGTGAAGTCCTCCGGATCGCAAACCCGAGAAGGCACATTTGGAGATGATGGATGTCACAACGTTATGTCACAGGCAACTGGTTGTCATCATCATAGGAATGGGGCTGCCTTTGCCAGCAGTCAGCTCCACCAGTGCAATCATACTTAGAGTAAACATAATTAGAGATGGGATAGACCTCTGTGAAATCTCAATATCTAGCCATTAGGAGGAGAACCAAATGAGTGATGGCCACCATGCAAAGTTGGTAAAAAAGTTGCAGACCACACAAGGACCCTACCCACGATGCCCATCCACGGTACCAGGATATCTAGAAGCACCCCACGCTTGATACTATCAAAATGCAGCCAAGAGATCCAGGTGTACTAACAAGCAGGTAGCCCCACTATCGAATACATCCTAGACATCATCTATTCTCTGCATGCTTGTGGCCTCTCGATGTATGCCATTTTAGAAGCTAGATGGAAATGGGACCAGGAGATGATGTTCTCTGAACCAATTATTAATATGGATCACCTTGTGTACAAACCTTCCAATAAAGACAGGCAAGTTACTGGGCATAAATCAGTTACAGTACAGGGAGGACTTCTTTAAAAGCGGAGTCACATGTACACATTACCATTGATTGGTTTTAATAATATACATTAGAAGATTGATGATGGGGTTGTTATGAAGATTGCATTCTTCACAAAATGGATTGATGTAAATGAGGACAGGGCAGGGCATAGCTGCATTACACTAACACCCCCTCCCATCCTTTGCATTTCTTGGTGTCAGGCACAGGTTGATGACTAAGGGGGTCATTACATGTTCCCCGGTCTGTAAAAAATGGCAGTACAATTGCTGGAAAATCCAGCTCCTGTGTTTTTTCTGGACCGGGGAAACACAAGTTTGCCGGTTGGGGCACTGATTTACAACCAGACCTGACCTGCTGGTAAAGCAGGTCCCCACCAGCAAATAAATGCCAGAAATACCAGCACCATTACTACCTGTGCCGGTAATTCTGCCAAGCCCCTCCCTGGAATAGGGATTTACCACCCTTCCTGCCACATCTAAACTCCTAGTAATACCAGGATATCAGGCAGCGGAAACGGTAGGGGCAGGTTGCCGGTATCCCTGCCGGAATTATCGGAATTACCGGCAGCATACTGGCAAACTTGAAACAAGCCCCTGTAGACATGCATTAATTCCCTGTATTGTTATATGTTATGTGCTAAGATTAGTATTCCACCCACCTAGGTCCAAGGACCACATCTCCACCAGAAGCAGCCATCACCCGAATAGCCATATTTACATTGACCTCTCTATAGCAGGAGTTGTATTGTATGAACACATGGAAATGCTGTATCTGCACATGGATGTTTCCAGTCCGGAAACTGCAGGTCTGTCACCTATTTGCTTTGCAACCCATACCCCCTATGATCAGGTCACACTGCAGACTCCAACCCTTTCTGAATATGGATAATTGCTGATATGCACTGTATACATTCCGGTAATGATCTCCACACAAGAAGAATGTGATGTTATGTGTGGCATTGTTCGCCAGTACAAAATATGTTTATGTTTTTTTTTTTTTAAACCGCAGTCTTTGTTCTAAATAGTATTAAATATAGGAAATGTTGCATTTCCTCGTATTTCACCAGAGGCATTGCTGCTAAAGAGCCCAGAGACGTATTTTCCCAATTATAAACAAGATTTGTTTTCATGTCAAAATAGTTTAAAATCCTGATAACCTGCTTAAGTGGCAATGATGCATGCACACATCCACAGTGATATGATTTAGGTGCTGACACATATGTACCAGATGCTGGGCAAAATGAGTGTCTGGAATTTGCAGGTACAGTCATTTGAATCCCTGCAAGCGGCTGTCCATTTCAAAGAAATCAGTTCTAAAGGAAGCATATATGCACAATGTCCTTTTGCCAATCTATTGGATGTCTTTCAAGCTTGATATGCAGTTTATTAAAGGAGAGAGTTTAAGATATGTTTAAAGATGTCATTTGTACTTTGTAACAAGGCATGCTTATTGTCATCCACGGTGCGTGATATTTTCTCCATTTTGATGCTATTGAGTTTAGAAAATGTGTAACACACAAGCTTGCCATCTCATTCTCTTTCTAAGTCCAACCAACATGAAGCTTCCCTTTTTAAAAAATTCCCATTCAATAAAAAGGGAAATGGAACTTCATTTATGGAAGTTTCACATATGTAAAATGGTAGCACGAGATATACCTATAAGGATAGCTCGAAATGAAGAATTATATTTCCAGGCTGTCTGAAGTTCTTAAGTACCTGTGTTAGACATTCTCAAATTGTCCCAGTCTATATGGCATCACTACACATGTCATCGGCCTTAGATTGTGTCATACAAGCTAATTTATGGTCTAAATTGTTACGTTTTAGAGTTCCTCCTAAATTGGTGCAATTCATTGCTCTTCTTCATAGACATACATCAATCAAGATTTGTTTAACTCGGGAGGGGGATCTTTCTAGATCTATTCCCTCTTCAGTTGGCCTTAAGCAGGGTTTCATATTAGCTCCCACCCTATTTAATGTGTACTTTACTGACTTTGACAAGTTGTGATAAATGGATAATATTCTTCCTGCCATGGTAGGCCAGTTGAAATTGCACTGGCTTGCATTTGCAGGCGACTTGATTTTTTTCACCATATGCCCTTTGGCCTGCACCAAAATTAGACATATTTTCTCAATATGCAGCACCGAACAAACTACAGGCTAATGGCTTCAAATCTAAAAATTTAATGAGGCAGGTACTTGGAGAAAAAAGGATAGAGTGTGTTCCTTTCATAAGGTATTTGGGGTATAATCTTTCAAATTCTTTTTCTATTGCAATGTGGAAAGGTACTGTGAGGGTTCATCGAATCACCTCACACATGAAATGTCTATTGTCCCAAGTGAATACATTTTCCAATTTCTTATAGTGAAGATATTAAGGTAGGTACACAAAATGTATCTGCTCCTTTGTTGTGTAGCACAGATACCTCAGCAAACCTCTTGGACAGATATCTCCTACGTAAGCTCCACAGAGGAAGGTATAGTATGCTGGACTCCAAGTTTGTATACCTAAGAGAAGTGGGCACATTTGCATGCAAACTGTATTGACAGCACAATCAGGGTGTGCCTGTACACCCTTCTTTGCTTCTTTATGGGGTAATGTATTTGTCACGTGGGTATCGGGAATCAGAGATCAGATATGGCAGGTACCGATTGAATGTTTGTTTTGGCCTGCTGAGCCGCAGAATAAAACACCAGGCCCCATTGTCACAGTTATTCTAGAAGCAGTGGTTGTCAATAAGAACAGGATACTCTCAGGTACCGATGTGGAGGGTGGAGTGTGCTGCACAGTTCTGTTCATTCATCCAACCTTATCGCTAATGGACATGTCCAACGAGCAATAGTTTGAAGACACTGAAGACCCAGGAGGGATGGTTTTTGAGATTGGTGTACCATGCCAGATAGTGATAGAGCAAAGTGAAGTAGCACATACCATGCTCATGGTTATAAATACATTGTCACATTGGAAGTAGGATTTGGAAATAGTGCCAGACCATTTATGCACTACCAATCCTCATGATGTGGGGCTGCTAAAGAGTGTTGGAGCAGTGCAGATATAATTGAAGCCTGGTCCGATATTACCATGGGTTAAGCAGTACCCCATGTCTAGAGAGGCAGACAAGGGAATTCATGACATAATCATGGTGTTGTTGAAGCATAGCATAATACCGCTTCAGTGTCCCCATTTGACACAGCCATTTACCCTGTGAAGATAAATGGGTGAAGTTGGAGGATGGTCCAGGTTTTGCGTCACCTCAATAATATTGTTGAGGTGGATTTTCCAGTGGTACCAAATCCTGCTTCTATTCTCTGTAATACCCTACCTGGTCAACCCACTTCATGGTGATAGATTTTTTCTCGGCCCCCTTACAGCCCGATTTTCAGTACCTCACTGCATTTACGTACCATGGTCAGAGATTCAAGCAGATGGTTGTGAATCTCAGAGTGTTTTGAACATGGTCGTTCAAATTGATTTGGGGAATTTACGTGTGTCCAGTACAGTAACCCAGTACGTGGATGATTTTCTAGTCTGTAGCACTTGAAAAGAGCACTGCCGAGGAGCAGGGGTACAAAATAGACAAAGACAAATTGCAGTACTGACAGACAGAGGTAGTATATTTGTGACAAGTTATATTGCCCACATGAAGGAAGGTAATGTCAGAGAGAGCCACCGCAGTTCAGAATACACCTCAGCCACTCACAGAGAAACAAATGCAGCAGTTTTGGGCACTATTGTAGATCTTGGATCTTTGATTACTCAGGTTACACAATGCCCTCACTGCAGGGACTTAAGGAGGTGCAGAAAGTTAAGGGTCTGATAAAATGGTATGAAGAAATGGTGATTTACTTTTGTCAACTCAAGGCTCTGATCAGCAATGCTCCGGTTTTGAAAGAAACCATTTAATCTGTTTTTGCATTCAAATGGGCAGGGTTGGAAACTTTGTTTTCGTCCCTCCTGGCACCTTGCATCTAAACTGTGGCAAATGCAAAGTGGTTCCAAGTGACTCAGTATGACCTCCTGCTATTTATCAATAGCTCAAAATCAACTTTCAGTGCCATCAATGAAGAACTGCAGGCACTGAGGCTCATAGCCTTGCAGAATAGGTATATCCTCAAACTCCTAATGGAGGGAGGAGTCGGCAGACGATCGGAAGCACCTGCTGCACGTTTGTACCCTGTAATGATTTGGAGAATGGTTCCCTGACTGTTGCCACCTTGCCCAAGCTCAGAGTGATCATGGAGAATGAGGCAGGAATCACAAATGACCCTTGATTGTATCTCTTTCTTCTTGGGTGCCATCTTGGATGATCCAAGCTGTGAACATTTGAATGCCAATTTCTATCTTTGTCCTTATTATTATTTGTTTCTGTAAAATTGTCTTACAATGCTGTTCTGCCTAGGTACCAAATGCATATGCCATGATGACTGTGAACCTGTCCAAAGCTAGAACCACTATCATTTCATATGACATGGGTACTCAGAGTGAAGTTGTCTTGTGTTCTCCAACAAGTTGGGATAACTTTGTACAGCAGCAGGTAGATTGCGGAAATGGTGGTGGGACAAGTTGGAGTTGTTCATCATAGCAGTATACCTATATTGTGACCAATGTGGAAGATGATTGTAGGATATTTCCCCAAGATTATGGTTTTAAAGAACAGGAAATTATGTTTTAGTTACATTATTAAATAAAGGAGGGAATGTTGGGGTGGACAGGAAAGGTCCGAATGAGGAAGATGGATTCACATTGTTTGTGCCATATATGTGACTCGGGGTGTGGCAAAGTTGCAATTTGCAATTTTATTTGTAATCAGTGTAGTTAATGCGAATGGGATCTGTTACGTTGTGTTTAAATTGATACATTTTAGATGTGCACGCATGCATCAAGATAAAGGACACAATCGCCAATGAAATATAAAATAAAGGAGGGAATGTTGGGGTGGACAGGAAAGGTCCGAATGAGGAAGATGGATTCACATTGTTTGTGCCATATATGTGACTCGGGGTGTGGCAAAGTTGCAATTTGCAATTTTATTTGTAATCAGTGTAGTTAATGCGAATGGGATCTGTTACGTTGTGTTCAAATTGATACATTTTAGATGTGCACGCATGCATCAAGATAAAGGACACAATCGCCAATGAAATATAAACACAATCTAGATGTGATGTTCTATGAAGTGTATAGAAACTTGGAAACAAGGAGTTTCATAATGCATATGTGAGGAAGGGGACTTGTCACAGAAAACCCACTGTGAAGAAGACATAATAGATAGTAAACATGCAGACAATGACATATAGACATAGGGATCGGTATGTAGATTTATAAATCTATATGTAGTTTTTTTTCTTTTATACATTAGTTAAACTCTGCAGTCAGGGGTTCACAAGGTAATGTTAAGTGACTGGGAAAAACTGGTTTTGCCTGGTTAGAGGCAGAAGGAGAGGTCATGATTAGCCATGACATTGAGCAGATGGCCAGCTAACAAACCAGTCAGGGTTTTTATAGCTTGGCAGTATCACAGAGAAAAATGTAATCATTTAAGTGCCAGGGAGCTTTTTATTGATTGTTCAGGAGGTTACAGCTATTTTCTTTTGCCAAGCCATGGGGTGAAGTCACGCTCGATGCCCGAGTGGATGACATTTGTGGTTTTCAACAGTTTTCTCAGGATTTGACCAGAGGCCAAGTTTTTTAGTGTTTAGTGATAGGACTGCTTTGGGTTAAGGTGATTAAAGGTCCATCCACACAAGTTCAATAATTTCAGTGACTGGTGCAGCAGTATATGGAACCTCTGATCAGCACTTGCAAACTTGCTACTTCTAGATATGCCCCAATGTCTGGCACTAGACGATACACTGCTGATTTGGCTGCCTGATCTGCTGCCTCGTTGCAGAGGGAAATTGGGACTGTGTTGTAAGTATGGTCAGCACACTTATCCACTGAGAAAATTGCTGGCTTCGAGAGGGCATAAATCAATCCGTCTAGTGATGCTGAATGTTGCACTGGGGAACCATCAGCCCCGCAACAAACTATCCTCTTCCATCCGGAAAATGCTGAATGCAAAGTGGTGGTGACATATGCTGAATCATTGCATATTGTCACACAGAACCCTTGGGATGCTTCAAGTGCTTCACTTAGGGGAATGAGCTCTGCAGCTTGGTCAGAGTAATGCATGGGCAGTCTTTTCTGAACCAGCACCTCCTATTCTCCATCTACTGGCCTAGTGTAGGTGATGTATTCAAAGATCTGTGCCCTACAGTAAATGCACAGCCCAAGGAACTTCTACATGTCATTATCTGTGACTGGCTGTGCGGAGCTGTGCACTGCAGCTGCATGCTCAGTTGTCACTCTCTAACCATCAGTGGAGATACATTGTCCTAAATATGATATATCGTGTTGACGGTATTGCATTTTGGTGCTGTCCACCTTGTACCCTTTGTCTGCAGTGATACAGTGATGGAGTCCACTCTCCACTGCTGTTTGCTTGTATTGCATACCAAGAACTCGTCAACATATTGGGTTATGAAACTTAGGCACATGTACTTTCCCTAAATCAACATGGAGCATTCTATTGAGAATACTGGGGACTCACAGTACCCCTGTGGGAGTCGAGTATGCTGGACTCTCATCCCACGGTATGTGAATGCAATGAGGTAGTGATAATCGGGATGCAATGGGATGGAGGAAAATGCCTTCTTTAAATCAATGACAGTGAAAAAAGTTGATTTGGTGGGTATGATACAAAGGATAGTTGCTTGGTTTGGTACAACTGGGAATTCATCTCGAACAACACTGTTTAAGGGCTGAAATCCTGAATCATCCTCTAACTGGACCACTTTGATTTTTTTTTTTAACCAGGTATATAGGCGTGTTACAGGAAGATTCTGAGGACACTATAATGCTCTGGTCAACAATGCTGTGATGGTGCCACACATCCCCTGGTCTTCCTGCGTGGACAACAGGTACTGCTTTACTCTAGGTAATAGTGCACCTGGTGTGTGGGTTATCTGTACTGTTGCCATTTCTATGTCATGGGGATTACTTGTCCATAAACCTTCAGGTACTTGGGCTAAGTCGTCCTGTGCAAATGATGGCACCTTCCAACTACTTGGCTGGGACATGGGACACTGCAATATTGAATCATTATTTCACAGGGGACACAAAATTCCAATATTACTTCCCTGACTTTTTCAGCATCCTCAAACAGTTGTCCGTCTAACACAGCCTTAATTGTTGGATCAATGCATAGGACCATGTGCCACTCTCCTCCCTCTGCATGTGTCCCTATAAATATAACTTTGTCTCCTGAGGCCCCACCTCTTCCAGATGTAATACAAGTATCATTCATGCTTCATGGTTTTGGGGCATAGCTGGTTAATACAAAATCAGATGGTACCCTCCACATTCGGCTGATCATACCTCGCATTGCGTTAAGCAGAACCTTGACCCGTATGTAAACAATTATGGGGATACAGGTACTCCTTGGGTTGTTCTCTCTCTTCCTAATGTGTGCACTACTATCGCTATGGCCCTCACATTACATATTTCTGGGGCCTAACACACTACACCTTCCTCTGTGAATGATATTGTCATGTTGAGTTTGCTTAGCACATCTCTCCCTAAAACATTCATAGGGGACACAGCTGAAAACAGCAACAGGGTGTCTACATCGCTGTTGCCTACTTTTATCGGCAATTCATGTGTGAATGTAACTGATGTGTTGCCCCTGAGAACTTTTGTGTGTCCGTTGCTTCACCCAATAAGGGGAAATGCCCTTCCCTGATGCATGAGTTTGTTGCTCTGGTGTATAGTATAAACACAAATGATGTGATTCCCATCTCCACGCCCTCAAGTGGTTCCTCTTCTGGGTTGGCAGTTAATGATAGGAATGGGCCAGCTTGGGACTGGTACTCAAGAAAGCCTTTCCTTTCATTCCCAAGTATTGTAATGCTCTGCTGGTTGCAGCTTGCCTTAATGGCAGCATTGATGATTGCAACACGATCTATATTTCCCAGACTGCTTACCTAATTCTTTGCTCGCAGGTTTTGCAAAATACAGCAGTTTGTCCGGTCAGGGGTATTCTCTATGGCCACCATGTCACAGCAGCTTGCCAATCTTTGCACTGTTAACCTATTTCAGCTCGAGTTAAGTTTAAAACTCTGTGCATTATCCATCGTGCCCTGAATGCGAAGGGCTGCCAGGCTATCCAGGATCAATTACAGCGCTACTGTCCAGGGTATTTTCTTTGATCTACGAATGCAGCTTTATTGAAGATCGCTAGATATCACAAAGAACGAGTAAGAGGCAGAGCTTTCTCCATGGCTGACCCAGAACTTTGGAAAACTCTCTCGGTGGCCCTATGGTGCACTGAAGATGTTGAGCTGTTTAAATGCAGAATAAAAACCCATCTGTTTGCTTAAGTGATGTCTCTCTCCTAGTATCTGTGCTGCACCAAGATACCTTCAGAGATAGGGAGCTCTATAAATACCTGATTAATTGATTGACTGATTGATTGATTGATTGATTGTACATATTGTGCCCTCCCAGGACCTTTGCACAATAAACAGACCTGTGCCCCTACCGGCCTCCCCTTCATCTTCTTCTCCCCTTGTTTCCCTTTTACTACCTCCATGTGTTGATGATGCAATCTCTATCTGGGTCCCCACAAACATATAATTGATATAATGGGTGTGGACTCATCCTCCCCCTGATCCTCCTCTGTGTCACACTCTTCCTCGTCCACAACTGTGGCTATGTTAGCATCGTTCCAAACCTATCCTTAATCCAAGCTCCCAGCCTGTGGCATTCCGTTATCTTGCCCCTCAGAATACTTTCATGTACCTTCAGTCTCCACATGCACATCCCTAATCGCAGTACTATCAATATGAAACAAAATGTCAACTGCTCGCCATTCCTCTGTCCCATGCAGGGGCTCTCTGGCCATCTCTTCTGTACAACTTCAACCATGCCAGCTCTCCTTCTGTCTTCCTTAAAGCCGTCTCTAAAACCCTCTGTGGACTCTGCTCTAGTTATCTGTGCATTGAAGCTCAAGCAGCTGCTATAACTTTTAGGATATTCTCGTACTGTGAGTGCGCTGAAGGACGAGGAGCAGAGGTGGGCAGTGGTATGTACAAAGGATTTATAAACATTGTCTCTGCAAGCATGGGAGAATACCTACAGGGAGAGGAAGCACTATGCAGACTGTGCTCAGAGGGACAGGGCATCTCTACTTTCATGGGCACTGGGGGGCACATCCTCCAAATCTTCCACCATCTACCACAGTTATAGAACCCCCTCCCTGTTCTTCAATTTCTTTCCCTTAAACTTGGCCAACAGAAATGGGTACATATGGCCCAACACCTCCTTGTTATTTTTTTCTTGCTCTGACCTTTGCTTATGCATGCCACCCATTTCTTATGATGTTTTATAATTTCACCCAATACCAAAGAAGAGCCATACACATATACTCCAATGGAGTAGACAGATCTATTTTGGTGGCCCCTATTCACTCGTAAGTTCTTTAATCAACCCAGGCACCGATCCAGCAGTGCCTTAATGCCCCTTCTCCACCAATTTCCCATGTGTGCCCCCCACTCATCACTCTTCACACCCTCACCTCATTTGACCACACTATTATAATCCACACACTCTAGCACCAATCATGCACACATTACTGTTGTCACACAAAATTATATATATATACAAAAAAGCTGAAACCCTCCTCGGTCCTTACCACCACAAGAAAGACATCAAAATAGAAGTACTATTATATCGGGCAGAGGAATCCCATTCCCTCTCTTTATACTCGCCTCTACCCTTATTTCTCTTTATTCTCCTTTTTTCTGCAGCACTGCCTTCTCCCCCAATCAGAGGGGATACTGTTACTCTCTTATCCTCCTTTCAGCTCATAATATATGCCATGACTTCAATCCATATAACTAAATACATATATTATACCACGTGGTCTTTCCACTCCGGCGCGCACACACACACACACACACACACACACACACACACACACACACACACACACACTCTCTCTCTCTCTCTTCAACACTCTCACACCCCTTCCCCTTATTGCTTTCAACCACAAAAGTGCACTTACATCTACATGCTCTCCCGAGTTCCTCCCTCACGGTGTTCCATCAATGATATGCACAATCTGGGAGCAGCGCGCTGCCCCAAGAGCTGACAGGAATTCAGGCTACCCAGCTCTTGTAAACCTCTCCAATTTGTGCACAGAGAACTGGTCCCTGCAGCTGGGCAGGGCCCCTCTGAATGTCCACCCAGGAATCCTACTTTACCGCCCGAACCAGAAAATGATCAAATACCCATAACGGACTAGGGACACAAACTCATTTGTAGTTTCCTGCTCTAGAAGATTGTTCAGTTTATTTAAAAATGGATATGTAAGTATTTTCCTTATGATCACATTAATAATGCTGTCCTGCCTATTCCAAATAATGTTACCTGGTGTAAATCTCAGTTACTCCTTTTAAACTTTGGCTGGTACTCTGCCTTACTCCTGATTTACTATTTTATTTCCATGAGTAAATCAGGTGTAAGTCAGCGACTCTGATATTCCGCGGGAGTAACAATTTTGATTTTTTTATTTCATCGACTGCTTTCTTTTTGTGAAACTCATTAGAAAGTCAGAGTTGCTACCTGTAACATCTTTGTGTCTCACGCCCAAACTTAAATGCTTGTGCAATGCTGCTTCTTTTTTGCATTGGACATACTCCCAGGACAAAATTGGTCTCGAGCTGTATCATTTGGTATGTTTATGTATAACAGTGTTTACATTGACGACCTCTCTTTTATAACACATTAGAGACACCCCCCTTTTTTACAATTCCGGATGTATACAAACATACCACATATATTAATGAGCATCGGCCATCATATGTTATTACTATGATAAAAGTAATTTTGACTAACGCAGACCCTCTGCAAGCAATTAAAAATAAAAACACGAGTGAGATTTATTTTATATTGACTAAACATGGCAGGCTACATGCCAAAGCAAGCAGACTGTCTATTAGAAAAACGTGAACAAGTGGTAAATGTGCTTTCGTAATAACTACAACACAAACCCTCTGAAAAATCTGTAAATCTGTTACTTGTGACAGTATTATGGCTGTTTTGTTGTGTTTTGTATTTTTCTGCTGACCGCCTTGGCACTGGAACTGTGCTGCCAGCTGCACTATATTTTCACTGGGCAGTCATCAGAAACAAGTTTGGCTGCCACCTGTCTCATTACTCATCTACTGTGCCAGCGCTGGGTCTGGTAAATGTGCCCCGGGCAGAACACAGAATAACACAACATATCCCGATGCTACGCACAGCTACATTTCCAGAAAGGAAGGGGAAGCTTGACATTTAACTAACCAAACATGCACACATAATAATCATCATCAACATCTTTTTATTTGACCAGCAGAGTACACTACTATTGCAAAACATACATGAAACAAGAAAATCTAAGACTACATAAATTCAATTTAATACATCATTTCCATACAATACGCAAAAATCTTAAAACCTACAACTGACCATATACGACTGTTTTATGGGAAGAGGGAATACATCAGAAAACACCCTTGCACTCTCCAAGCACCACAGCAGGAGTTTATTAATGTGTATTTTCAACTTTCGATATAACTACTGAATAAAAGGAACATGTGAAGTGTAATGTTTTAAAATACAAATGTTTGTATCCTTTAGGAGAAACCGGGTTGAGGTGTCTGTGGGCCTCATTACGAGGTTGGAGGTAATTGTGGCGCTATTAGCGCCACGACTACATCCAATACCGGTACCGTGTCCGGTCCCGATCAATGGGGACTTACCGGTTTATTCTGATCTTTGCGGGTCCGGTAAGTCCCCATTGAAAAAGCCATTCCCCATTCCCATTTCAGCCCTCATAGGGCTCAATGGGAAGGGGGAAGGTGCTAATAACGGTACCAAAAATTGCGGTACCGTTATTAGCTCTGAAGTCCCTTAACAGGTCCTTCCATAACGCCTGATAGAACCAGGCGTTAAGGAAGGACCCGCTAAGGGACCTCATAGTAGGGCAGTAAGGGATTACCAGCACAGGTGCCTTTACCGGTGCCGGTAATCCCTTAGCGTCTACCTCGTAATGAGGCCCTATGTGTTGTTTGGTCCTAAAATTCCAAATGTGGTGAGGAAATATAAAGATTTTTAAGCCAGAGATGTTCATAACATGAATAAAATGTATTTCTTTCCCCACAATATTAGTGCAAAAATAAGATGTGAATGAATGAATGATGAAACAATACTGGACCATATTCCTCACTGTCTACTATCAATGGGCCACATTATAGGTCAGCCGGTCTGGTAGAAAAGTGCTGACACTTTACCGGACCGACCGACTACGGGTTTGCAGGTGGGGCACATGGGTTACCTCCAGCTGGAGGGCAGATCCCCTGGAGTCCTGTGGGACTCCATGAATGGGGATTTACACTGTCACTAAGGCACTCAGAATCCCATGGCAATGCCGCCGAAGAAAGTGCGGGAAAGAGCATCTGCATTTGCCGGTATCCTGGCGGCTCTACTGCCAGGATAGCAGCAACATTAGATTGCGGCCTAATGTTTCTTAGATCATGCCCATGACAAATGTGATGCTGTTCACCAAGGAAGTAGTTAGACTGTATAGGGCCTCATTACAAGTGTGCCGGTCCGGTAACAATGGTGCTGGTAAGCCTACCGGCACCATTGTTTCCGGACTGGCACACTATGAGTCTGCGAGCGGGTGCCATCCCTCCCACCAGGTCAGACCTGGCAGGTGGGACGGCACCCGCTCGCAGACTTTCCGGGCAGCACCAGCACCGTTATTAATGGTGCCGGTGCTTCCCTCATCCCCATTCCAATTGAGTCCTATGGGACTCAAATGGGAATGGGGATTTACATTTTTCCAGTGCCTGACTTCCAGGAACACCGGGGTAGTAATCCCCCAGTGTTTCCACTGAGCCAGGTGCTGGGAAAATGCAAAAGTCCAGCAGCAGCCTGGGAGTTTTTACCGGCAAGGCTACCGCTAGACTCATAATGAGGCCCTAGGTCCTATATATTATTCTAAAACAAGATCGGAAGATAGGATTAAAGTCTCTTTCTTTACTTCCAACTCTTCAGTAGTTGAAGAGAAAAACCATGCTTAAATACAAAAACACATTGGCCCTCATTCCGAGGTTGGTGCTAGTCATGGCGCTTTTAGAGCCATGACTAGCACCAATACCGGTACCGCCACCGATGTGGTGGTATGGGGACTTACCGGTCCATTCCGCCCTTTGCGGTACCGCTAAGTCCCCAGTTAAAATGCGATTCCCTCCCATTTGAGCCCCCTTAGGGCTCAATGGGAAGGGGGAAGGCGGAAATAACGGTACCGCAAATTGCGGTACTGCTATTGACGCCGGTATCCCTTTGCGGGTCCCGTCCTTAACACCTGCTAAAACCAGGTGTTAAGGGAAGGACCCGCAAAGGGACCTCGGAATGGGGCGCAAAGGGATTAACGGCACCAGTGTCATTACCGGTGCCAGGTATCCCTTTGCGCATGGGTCTTAATGACCCCATTGAAACAGTACAAACAACGTAAGTATCTATTTCCTTAAGTCTCTTTCCACTCCTTTCAGCTTGGACTGCCTTGCCCAGTGCAACCACCAGTCAGCTTACTATACACCTCACTCTCTGCCTTGAGCCAGTTCTCTTTAGTTGCCACTCTTTGGCATATGAGTAGTGCATTAGGGGTGCTGCTATTTAGCATATAACCAATGTGTGCATTCAAAGTGTTTGATTTATAGTTAAAGCTTTTAGCGTTTTGTCAATACTGTAATACATTTGATCTCATGATATTAAGAGGCCATGGACGCAACCATCCACTATAGTAAAAGGTGTGAAGCCATGGTCAATTAGTGGAGCGCTTGTAAGTAGCATTTCATAGAGAGGGAGAGTGCAAAATCATGCCAGTAGTCTAATTAGAAGGGTTTATTTAATTGCTTATAATTGGGAATACATGGCACCCCAACATATTAGCTGCAGCACATCCATGTGGTCTGGGGACACATATTCAGTCCCCCCTTGGTGAACACTCAGATATTTTTGTTTTCTTACTTAAAACAATAAGGACAATAATAAAATATAAAACATGTCGAGGAGCTAGAGTAGGTCTTCAGTGGATTAGAAATATTAAGGCTACCTGATCCATGAAGAGAGCAAATATCCTGACCAGGTCCTTACAGTTCACTTCAAGAGAGTTCTTGGGGACTCTGTGGTGGAGGGCATTAAGCCTCTTCAAGAGCAGCTGGAGGCTTCCAGGGCACCCTAGGGCCACGGGTGGAGTGGCCTACAGGGAACTCTGGAGATTTCCCAGTAGGTCTCTGCACCCTGGGCCTCGATTGCGTGGTGACTTATTTTATTTCAAAATGTTCTCATAGGTATAGGGTTGGGCTTGCTGAAAATGTGTAATATGAGGCCACATTAAAAATGATTTCCCGGGCCGCTTTTGGTTCCCAGTCCACCCCAGCCTAGGGCACACAGAGACATCAAAGATAAGCTCCATCTCAGCTTAAGGTATGTATAAATGCACCACTTAGGTGGACATCTGCCGCAGGCACAGCTATTCATCCATACACTTTAGAATGCTCCTACGACTATGACTTACGCGATCTAGTTGGACACTTACTGGCTTCTCCCCTTACACCAGACTTGCCTCAAGACCTAGACAATTTTCGGTCTAGCTTGTCACATATCGAGTCTCTTGCACTCATATCGAGTCTAATCACTCAATGTTTAAAACATTTGATTCCAATCCCATTTCTGATGTGGTGGCTAGAGTAGTTAATAGGTTTTGAATTATCTTAATATTCCTCTTTGGTCTTGCCAGAAGAATGACTACCCATATAAGGATAGTGCAGGGGGTCTTGATGCCTTTGTTGTGAGGGTCCAGATCCAGCACTGCCAAGGGGGTGTACATTCTAGTTAATGCAAATAAAGAGTTGTCAGGAGTGCTGACATTATTGGGCAGAGGTGGTATGTAAATGGTTTAATATACAGCAGCTGGCGCAGTGCAGAAAAGCACACAAGGGGACAGAAAGGAGTGTGTGTAACTTTTTTTAGTGATGGGATAGATGGCACAGTGTGGACATAAGGGTGGGGGAGTGTAGTGTTTTAGGAGGCAATATGGTAGGGGCTTTTGAGCAATATGTGAAAACTAGGTAGGGCATCCTTTGTAGGCCCATGTTGGGAAAGCATATTTGTAGACAGCTTACAATACAAATCTGTGAGCTTTTTGATAGCAAGGGTCATTATTTTGAATACTCAGCAGAAACAGTGCACAGACATATTACAGAAATGACATTTCCAGGGAGAACGCAGTCCTATCGTAGTCCCTTCATGAGATACTGAAAAGGCCACTGAGCTAGGCACCTCGGTGTCCGAGAACAATTAGCAGAGAAAAAGAAATCAAACACAGTTAATTAAAATATATTCACAGTGTTGGGTAAGGTTTTTAGAAGCATACATGGCAGTGAGGTGTGAGAAGCAAGCTGGTAGACTAGAAATATGGGGTACAGGTTGAGGGGTGCATGTCAGGGAACCAATCAGAGGAGAGATGTTTTGGTGTTCCTAGGGTGCAACATTGTAAAGTGTCCTCGCTGATGTCCACATGGCAGATTACTGTTGAAACTCGATGAGAAGGCCGCACCCTGTGCCATCTCAAGTTGCCTTGTCCAATCAGTATGCAGCAGGTTTTCCATTTGTATATTGGGCTCTGCCACCCAATGGCAAACAGGTGTGTTTGATTGACCAGCACAATAATGTAATTTTGGGGCAATGTGAGAAAGGTTGTGACGTCACAAGGAGTGTCAATGTGATTGTGTTCCAAGAAATATTGTATCCAATAAGGGTCATCTAAGGTAAAGCACACTATAGGTGTCTGATGTAGTTCCACCAATCAGCTCCTGTGACCTGCCCCAAAAATATAAATAAAATGTTGTATTGTAATTTTGCATCTTGTGTATACAAAGTATAGCTGTAGTTGGTGGCGTTTTCAATTAATTCAGTTCAGTTTCACAGGGCTGTCTGAATCGTATATCACAGCTGTTTTTTGTCCAATAAATCTGTGTTACTTCTTGCCTGGTGTATGCTCCTTTTTGTTGACTTTTTCTTTCCTGGAACTACTTTTGATGGAGGTCCCCTAGTATATTGTTGATGCCACAGCGAGATCTTCAGTTCCCTCAGCAAGCTGAGTATATTCTTGCTGCACACCTGGGGGTGCTGGGCACGTGGTCTGGGATTAGTTTGAAGTGCACTCGCGAGGAGATCCCCCAGACGCCGAGTTCACAATAGTCTTTCTGGCCTGAGTGCCGCCCATGCTCAGAGTGAGTTTCAGGCCATGGGGGAAGACTCAGCATCAAGAGGACTCAAGGATCTCAAGTGCACATCAGTGTTCCCGTGCATGAACCTAGGACTTAATGACATCACCGACACCCAAGCCTTCTATTGAAGCTCAGGGCTTCACCTTGCGTATCACCAACATAACTCATACCAAAGGCTGCATGTTGGACTGGCTCGCTGAACTGCATTACCAATATATCCAACAACGATCGATCCTTGCCCTTGGTCAGACCATAATGTTATACTGTTTACCATCAGCACTACCTCACAGCATAGCACATCCACCCTTCTTGCTCCAGCGGCACTCTCCCGCAACCATTGTGACATCAGACCTGACAAGATTCTCCCTCTACTACTACCCCTCACCGCCCACCTGGACCATTCCGCTAATCCTACATCCTTAGTGGCCCTTTACAACCAAATGCTGGAAGCAGCAATTGGTCAACCACAAAGCCAAACCCTTAGCACATAGCAATTTTTGGTACACCGCTAGTCTTAAAGATGTACGCAGTAAAAAAGAAATGCAGAGAGCATTTGGAATGAAACACCCACCCACGACAATAAACAGCAATTCAATACACTAGCCACCATCCAAGCCAAGAGTAAAGCATACAACACGAGAATTGAGAACACCAACTCAGGCACAAGAGAACTGTTCACCATTCTACAAGAACTGGAATCTCCATCCCAGTCCCCAGACAACTGCATCAAATACCAGCTACGTGCAAGAACATACAAAAGGCCCTCACTGACAAGATCACACTTTTACAAAATAAGATAAAAACAAAAAAAACTCAAGCTCGATCCCATGGTCCAGCCTACAGACCCGGATTCATTGCCACCAACCTCGTACCCGAGTTTGAATTCACCCCTATCACCACGGCTGAAACTATCAAAATCATAAAGGGCTTAAAGCCTTCGAGAGTCCAAGGTCACGTATGTCGGTCCATACTCATTAAAGACTGTGCAGACAATCTGGCCCCATTTATCACAACTCGGATCAATAATTCCTTCGCCTCTAACTAAATACTGGAAAACCTGGTACAAGATTGGGTACTTCCACTGCTAAAGAAGCCTACATTAGACCCTAATATGCCTACCGATTACCGGCCTATTTCAACAGTACCCTTTCTACAAAGAATAATTGACAGAGTAGCATACGTACAAATACAGAGCCACCTTGAAACCCATAACCTTCTTGGCCTCCACCAATCATGTTTCTGCTCAGGCCACGGAAATGAAACAGCCCTGTTGGACCTAAAAATCCAAATGGATCAAATCAGAGACAGAGGCGACTTAGCCATATTCCTCCTCCTGATCCTCTCGGCTGCATTCGACTTAGTAAACAACAACATCCTGTGACCAAACCTATCTCAGGCTGCCTAATTTTCGAAGAATGCCATAAACTCGATCAAATCCTTCCTTTCTATTCGCACCATAAGAGTCTTCTCTATGACTGCCTCAGCACCTCCCACAAGGCTCCTGTGCATCCCCTACCTTGTACAATGTATTTACAAAACCTCTCTTTGATCTCCTTGACAGATTGGGTGTCTCCTATACCAATTATGCGGATGATACCCAAATAATGCTTCCTATCACTGGAAATTATGACATAGACACCAAGGGCCTCATTACAACTCAGGCGTTAAGGGTTAACGCCACCGTTAACCCTCAACGCCTGATTCTGATTTTAACGCCTGCTTTTAGCAGGCGTTAAAATCCATGGCGCTAACCTGCCATGGTGCTAATTACGCCGCCGTAATTTACGGCGGCGTAATTAGCGCCTTCCCCACTCCCATTATGCCCTATGGGGCAAAAATGGGAATGGGGAAGGGAAAATGGGAAATGGGGATTTACCGCCCCACTCACCTTGGAATGGGGCGGTACATCCGCCATCCACCATGGTGTAAACAGAGTTTACACCATGGTGGTAAAGTTGGTGCACTTAGCACCAAGGTTGTAATGAGGCCCCAAGTCTTTGAACACCATTTACCTAACCACCCAAGCCTTGATGGTGAAACACAAACTATTTCTGAATGATGATAAAACGGAGATTATCATTGTTGGCAGCCTATCTAGGCTAAAGAGCCTACCACCAGCCTACAAATCCTTTGACATTGACAGCAATAACATTACGGTAGCCAACGAGGTAAAAACCTTAGGTGTGTACCTGGACTCCTCACTCTCCCAAACTGGACATGTGAAAGTCATCACATCAGCATCAGCCTATGCTGCCAAACTCATTACCTCTTGCAGACATTTCTTAACCACAGACAATTGCATAACACTTGCCAGAACTCTAATGCTTTCCAGGATTGGTTATTGCAACAGCCTCTTTACAGGATCCATGGCCAAAAATATTAACAAACTCCAGATCGTAGAGAATAATGCAGTTAGAGCAGCCCACAATATCCCAAAAAAAGACCACATATCTTCAGTCAGACGAAACATCCACTGGCTACCACTGCGGGATCGAATCAAATTTAAAATATTATCCCTTACACAAAAATCTAACACTGCTCCGTTATACCTGACAAAACAAATCTCCAAAGTTCAAACTACAAGACCCACCCGTTCGTCATACTCAGGTCATTTAGCCACCCAAAGATTCAAACAACAAAAAGCAGGAGGTTACAGTTTCCCGGTTATCAGAGCCAAATATTGGAATGCCATGCCCCTAGAGCTAAGAGTAGCCCCATCTCTCTGGTCCTTCCGTAGAAGCCTCAGAACGTGTCTGTTTAGCCAAGACTTCCATTAAACCACTACCTTTCTGGAGAAATTGATAGGAAAACTAACATAATGCACTGTCATACGATTGTGACCATTGTTTAACCTATGCATGCAAGGATTTTATTGCTGAAGTATTGAACCTATGTAACTCCTGTAACTTTACTAATAATGTAATGCAACCAATTCCTTAAGTATTAGTGCTCAGATGCCTGAGCCTATGTTAACAATTTCATAAGTACAAGCACCTAGATGCCTGAGGGTTAGGTGTGCTATATAAATGTAAAAATACATAAAAAAATAAAAATGAACGAGCAGAGCTGTACATACACGCACGTGTATGGGGTGTTTAGTGTGTATAGGACGCATCCTACAGGAGAGGATGATCAACTGTAGCATTCATAGATTTTACATGCACCCCTCCATTAGGGAGAGGTTGTGTGGTGGGCACATCTATAGTAGAATCAATGATTGCGTAGACAGTGACAGACTTCCATTAGATGGAGCTGTGCACAGTGCAGGCGATTGCATAATTGTCTCATTTTTATTGTTATTTTGGGGATTGAGGTTAGAGATTATTGAGGTAAAGAGGATACGTGCTGATTATTGTTGTTAAGTGCATGCAGTGCATTGGAAATATTGTGGTATATCATATTGGTCAAGGTGGAAGGGCTGTCACGAGATTGTTGCTGTAAATAGTAGTGCTTAGTGAGTGTGTAAATAGTTTGTTGGCCCAATGAGAATGTGCCAGTTAGTTTTATAATAAGTAGATTTGTTTGTAAAACGAATTGTGTGGGCCTGTGGAGAGGGTCAGAGAATTTTGTTTTTTGTGTAACTGAGGCTGAGTTGAAGGTGTGGATGTGAGGAGAGGTGGTGTGGGTATGAGGTAAGTGGGAAGTGTGTATGCATATGTGTGTTGTAGGGAGTGGTGTGTTGATTGTGTGCATATGGAAGTGAAGTAATGGTGATTGCCATTTTTGGTGAATTGGGAGGGAAGCTAAATTGCATGAGGGCAGGAGGGAGGCACTCATGACTGTGATAAGTAAGTTGGAGTGGACAAAAAGGGGGAACAATGGTGTTGATTGCTATTATGGAAATACTCCTGGAGCATCTTTGCACTTAATTGCCCCAATATTGAGATAAAATAGTTAACTATAATTTACATAGGGTGTGGGACACAGCAGGCAGTGTTTTGGAGAATGACAAGGAAAAGGAACGTTTGATAATGATACAGTAGAAAATATAATCAAATATTTGCTGGCAACATATAAAAAGGTACCAAATTGAAGCATGGACAAACATTTTAGGCCTTTGGAAGTTGCATGAAGAGAAAAAGAAATGAGCCCAACAAAGAGATGGGGCAAGGTAGTAACATAGCGATGCCACCCACCACACCAACCCCTCCCTACGGGCTGTACCCTACTCAGAAGCCTGCAGCAGTGTTCAGAAACCTACAATGGGTGTCCCCATCTAGGGACATGACATACATAGGGAAGGAAAGCCAGAGGCTAGGACCACTGCTACTGAGAGAACAGCAGCAACTAAGTACTTAGCTGACATAGAAAAAAGTGTGCAGCGGCCGTTAGAAACCATGTTCAAGGCAGCAGGGTATGAGATTGAGAGGGCGACCCAGAAAAAGAAGGGGGAGTGAGGTTCAATGGGAAAGCTAAGTCTCTGGACATCTAGAAAAATAATGTTTACATTGGATAAAAAGACCCCGGAGGAAGAAGTCTCTGTGGGGTCTTAAATGGAATCAGATAGGATAGAGAAAAGGAAAGTGAGGAAAAGAGAAGATGGAGGAGAGAAAGAGAGTGAGAAAAGGACAAAGGAAGGGAGAAAGAAGGTGTGACCAGCAGGGACTGGTCCAAGACCCTCAGAAATAGGACTTGACGGATAGTGGGAGTCAGATCGGCAAAGGACATTGTTGCAACAGCAGCACTGACACAGCTGCCGCTGTTGCAGAAGGAGAGGGTTGGCAGAGCATGGGTAGAGACAATTTGATGTATAACTTGCCATCCCTCAGGGCAGAGGCAGGCAAATGGATATATGCGCTTAAGAAATAGATATCAGCGATTACTCTGGCGATCAGTGACTTGAAGAGCTTATTTGCAGCCTTATTTGGTTAGCAAGGGGATAAAATATGGGAAAAGGCAGGTTGCGATGAGTTAAATTGAGTAGTAATATTCAGAATAATGCACCCGTCAATAACTGTTCTGCACATATATGGAAAGTATTGAGGAACACGTACCCAGACAGATCAGACATTCTGGCATGCAAAATGAAGTCAGACGAAGAACCAACAAAATATATACAACAGATGAAGGAGATGTGGACATTACAGACACAACAAGCATGGTATGTGGACATACCAATATTTCATCACATATTACTGAGGGGTCTCCCCATCGATGTGCAAGAATCCTTAGAGAAGGTGGTTGAAATTGAGGCAAAGAGGTGGCCAGATATATAGACCCACATTGTACACTTTTGTAAGAGGAAACAGGAAAGAGAGAAAGAATTGTCAGATAATGCAATGTAGGCAAAGGCAAAATTGGTGCAAAAGAAATGATCAAAAATGTCCATGGAAGGGGCTGTACTTACAAACATTGTTCCAGGGCAGCTTGAAGCAGCTACCGTCCAACAAGGGGGGTTAGTCGCAGGAGACGTGCCACGGGGAGGAGTATATCCCACAGCAAGGAGGCGGGTTCCAGCGGTAGGGAGGGTATTCCCACCAGGGGGCATAACAGCCACAAAGGTACTATCAGCAAGGGGGTTGCAACCCTCAGATGGGATACTATCACCATGGCAGAGGGTACTCGCAGAGAGGAAGGAGGTATGGAAATGGAGCAGCTGGACCCAGATTTGGAGGACTATATTTTGTGGTTGGGCAGAACGTACACTTTGCACATATGTAACCACATAGAGAACAGCCACAGTATGGCCAAGAGGGGACATGGCGGGCCCAGGTTATGCACACCCCATGCAAACACTGATGCAACCCATGCAGCCACAGATGCAACCTATACAACCACAGCAAGGGCCCCTCACAAAGACCGTTCAACCTGCAGAGTGCGTGGTCCCCCAGATACTAGAGACAGACACTTAGCAGCAAGCAACAGTACCACAGAATGCCTTATATGCTCAAGTATCCATCTATTCACAAGAAGACAGCACATTGGATGCACCAAATACAGTACCACACTAGACAGGAGTGGCAGTACCTGGAGGTAATCTGTTTCCATTTCCAGGACAAGGAAGAACTGTCCAATAGGCTAGCCCACAGAGGACTCATGTGTGCCCAATTATTTTGGTAACTAAACACCCCAAAGGGAAACTTGAGGTAGCAGTGTAGACTGGACAAAAATATTTCTCATTTTTGGTTGACAGGGGAGAAACCACATCCTGCATTAAGGAGGGTGTATTCCCCTTGTCAGACAAGGTAATGGACACATAGGGATTTTCAGGGACTGTTGAAATGGTTTGAATTACATAAAACACACCACTCAATAGGCACACAGCAAATAATAGTGCCCCTGATGTACTCCAAAGACACGCTCATCAACATTTTAGGGAGAGACATAATGAACAAATTCGATATGACAATTTAATTCTCAGACAAGGGTATCATATGCTCAACGTCTGGCATTTTCTATTAGCAAGTCGCTGCAATCATACAAACATTTTGCCCACGCAGCACCCTGCGAAGGCTCACTGCACCAGGAACGACACTCACAATACATCTAGAGGCAGCACTCACACGGAAGGACATGGTCATATTATATGGGACACATGAGGAGGATATAAAGTGGCAAACGGTCCTAAGTATTGAACCAACATTATGGTTAAAAGACTTGACAGAATAACAACTGTTCTCAGAGGACAAAGAGGAGGGGGAGATAGTATTTCCGATCTGTACCCCTTGCCAGGTGATTATAGAAGAGAGGTAAGTCCCCTAGAGGATGCAGATAGTGTGCACATTATCAGTCAACTTGTGGGACAATTTGAAAAAAGTACCAGATTTACTATGGACCAGTGAGTCCCATGATGTAGGATTGTTGAAAGGAGCAGGCAGTCAGTATAACATTGAAGGGGGGCGGGCATTATTGCCACAGGTATAACAACCCACTGGCATGAGAAGTAGACAAGGGCACAAATCACTCCATACATTGTGGTGATAGAGCATAATATAAATGTTAGAATCACTGTGTAAATGCGCCATTTACCCTGTCAAGAACTTGAACGGCGGGGCTAAGAGATTTATACAAGATCTCTGCTCCTTGAACAATATAGTGGCAGCAGAGTTCCCACAAGTATCAAATCCATCCACCATGCTCTGTAATACCCCCACAGAGACGACATGCTTCATAGTCATAGGCTTGTTCTTTTCCATCCCATTGCACCCAGACTCACATTCTCTCATTCTGTTTACGTATCGCGGGACCAGTTTCCAACACACCTGTTTAACACAAGGGTATTGTGAGTCACCTAGTGTGTTTAATAGAGTAATCCAGATAGACTTAAGTAACTTTCAAATGCTCAGCCAGCACAGGCATCCAGTACGTGGATGACCTCCCGGTGTGCAGTACAACATAGGACCAATGCAGGAAAGATTGAGTGGAACTCTTGGCATTACCATCAGAGAAGGGATACTAGATGGACAAGGAGAAATTGCAGTACTGCCAACACAAAGTAGTTTATGTAGGACGGATAATATCAGTACACAGCAGGAGGATCACCCCAGAGAGGGCAGAAGCACCACACGGCACACCACAGTCAAGCACAGTCAAGCGGATGCAGCATTTCTTGGGTCTGCACAACCTTTGGAGGGCCTGGGCTAATTAAAGTGCTCATTCAAATCGCATGTCCAGTTTATCTTCAACAGTATCACAGTAGTTATAAGGACTGGTTAAGAGAAGCTTGACAGTGTTGAAATGAAGGAGGTGCCCACATTTCCTAATATTTAGATGGTTGAGGCCAGCTGTTGTTCCAGTTTTGGAGATGAAAGTAGAGAAGGTGAAATAAAGGGTCATAGATGAGGCTTAAGATTCTAGCTGAAGAAGAGTAAGGGAGAGTGTCAGGTGGGTACTGGATAGGCTCAGGAAAAGTTGAGAGATAGCTTTTGGCAGGGAAGAAGAGCAGCTCTGTATTGGTAGAGTGCAACATCAGAGAGTGCAAAGCAATTCAATATTCAATGGTAGAGAGACATATTTGGATATCATCCGTGAAGAGTTGTTACGAGAACCCAAAGGAGGACATTAGTGCCCCAAGACCAGAGGTGTAGAGTGTAAAGTGGAACGGACCCAAGACAGAGCTTTGTGGAACAGCAACAGTTAGAGGACTGGGTTGAGAGGTGTTGTTGCTCCAGGAGACAGGGATTTGGCGAGGTGCAAGGCAGGATTGAAGCCAGGCAAGGGCTCGATTACGAATCCCAAGAAAAAAGAGAGTATTAGGGAGATAAGAGTGATTGGCAGTGTCAAAGGCAGCAGACAGGTCAAGGAGAATTAGGATAGAGGATAGGTGTGAGTGCTTAGCAGAGGCGATGAAGTTGACACATTCATGAGAGCATTTTCCATGGCAGGAGGTGAAACTTTCTTGAAGGTTTCTTGAAAGTTGTGGATATCTAAAATGTTGGTAAGACGGTTGAACACAACCCTTAAGAGAACTTTAGAGTAGCTGAGAAGGAGAGACACAGGGTGAAAGTTAGCCAGTAGCTGCGGGTCAGCCCCTTGCTTTTTTTAGGAGAGGGATGACCGTGGCTCTTTTGTAAACAAAGGGAAAGCAAACAGAGTTAAAAGACAGGTTGAAGAGTTCAGATAGGTGAGAGGCCACTAAAGGGGAGCAATAGGACCAGATGGGGTACATGCGGGGATAGCCTTCGTCAGTAAAGATAGCATTTTGTCAGTATTAGTGTGACTAAAGTGGGAGATAGAGGCTGAGGATAAGGGTAAAGTAGGTGGAGTGTATAATGTAGGAGGCGTGAGTGCAAGGTCTGCACATTTTTGCAGCAAAGTATTCAGCTGTGTCTTTAGCTTAGAGAGTGGAGTTGATAGTCATAAATTTAGGAGGAGTGGTGAGTGAGTTTAGCGTGCACTGTAGTCAGTGAGAATAGTTGGAGTGAGAGTCAATGAGGATTAGGTAGAATTACCATTTTGCTCTAGAGTTGCAGGTTCTCATGCGAGTGGGTAGGCCTCCATTTGCACAGTAGCTAATGTATGCCTCTGTGGAGAGAGCATTTGAATAGGGGGAACCCATGGCTGAGGATGCAGAGACTTAGGATCACATTGATATCGCACATTTGTCAGCTCCTGTTCGGTCAGTCAGGGCTATACCGCCAAGCAGCAGGATAGAAACACAGATCACCCAGCCTCCCATTCATCTCCCTTGTGAGGGACGGTAACAACCTCCCCCAGAGACAATCAAAGAGCAGGCAGCTGTCCCAGGCCCACCCATTCAGAAGTAGTTGTCTAACACTAGGGTGCAGCATGTATGATGGCCTTTGTTGTCAGTAAGGTGGGTAAGGAGGGAAGGGGGCTGGCGTAGGATAGGCAGGAGGGGTCTGGTCACTGGAAGAAGCTTTCTACTATCTTGTTTCTCACTGTCTCTTTCCTTTTCCTGTCCCCTCCACTTATTCTGGAGCAAAGAAATGTGGGTGTGATATTAACAGGGCAAAGTCCACTCTGGCCAGTAGCAGGGATTGGTCCACTAAAGCATGCTAGCTTTAGACCTTGAGACTTGTGCCTTTTAAAAGAAGGGAGTTCCCACCCCTTCAGCAGATTCCTCACAGATCCTCTTAGACACTTTAAAGCTGCCGATTCATTTGTAGATCTCACCAGACTTCCTTTCAAAGAGATGTACTTTCCAAAGTCCTCAGCCAGAGGTGAAGAGGAAGCTATCCAAGACAGAAGGAAGATCTGTCCACTACACACTCCCAGGACACATCGGGAGTGACCAGTGCTGTGCGCCAAGACCAACAACTCTGCAATGGATCTTCTAAGCTGGGAGAGCAGACCCTGAACAACATAATCCTGCCCTTAAGTCTTCTGTGGAGTCTCAGAGCAACCAGGGCACCAAATCAGTCTATGCTCCATGTATTACTGCATCGAACCATTCGCTCTATGTTGAACTCATCTTGAACATGAGGAAATGTTGGTACTAGTGTCTGCATTCCTCCAACCAGCCAAAATACTGCTTGCATCTAAACCAGCTTGACACTGCATCTTGTCTACCTACTATGCCCGAAGTTACTTCTCAATGCCTGGGCCCAAACCAAATCACTGGAGAGTCACTTGTTGACTCTAACAGGGGGATGCAACCATGGCTCAGACCAGCTAGCCCTAGAACTTCTGCCTCTTCTTTCTCACATCGACGCACAGATGATCACCATTTGGACGACCATCACCCGCCGACTCAAACCACTGGAGTGTCACTCATCGACCATCCCCTATGGCTTAAGCTCGATTTCGCCTGGCCAATTATGAAGCTTTCCTGGGACTAGCGAGACCTGCATCTTTGAAGAGCCACTGTTGTAGCACACAGAGCACTCACATTCTCCCCTACTAGACACCTTCTTGCTGCCAGGGCCCCCATGATCCTACATGCCTGAACTGAGCCTGATAAGCTTGTTTCAATGTTCAACCCTGGTTTCACCGTGTCAGCCAAACAAGAACTGAATCCAGGTACTGTTGACATTGAACTGACATTGAACTGCCACCACGGTCCACTTGGACCCTACAAACTGGTTAGGTCATAATTGCTCCTAGTTTCAACAAGATATATTTTTTATGGTGGCACCTTACCTACCACCTCTGGAACTACACTCAGAGTGCTACTTTCGCCAGTATGTTGCATCATCTCTGTCATTCCTTTGTGGTGGGATTTTGTGAAGTCCGTTCTTTTCATTCTACTTGCAGATGGTGTGTTTAATTAACAAGTATATATTTTTTAGAACTGTGTTTGGGCATTCTCTTTATTTTGGACTGATATGCTGTGTTAGTTGGGTCACTACTGGTCCACTGTCACACCCCTCTTAGGAATATAGCCATCCCTGTGCCCATGTTACCACAAAAGGTGAAGGAGGTATATCTCTTAATTGTCCCTGAGTTGTGTTTTGGTTTGTAGAAGTGTGATGGCTGAGGCGGCCATTTTACCCCTACTCATAATTGTACTCCTTCGAAGCGGAATTAGATTGATCACATCAGGTACCCTTTGTGGAAATGCTTCTGCCATCTGCACATGTATTGTTGTAAGTCGTTTCTGATCAAAATTGGAATCCATGTTCTTGAAATAAATACAAATACACATATTGTGGGGTCTTCTTAAGGGTGCCAAATTCCTCTTTACTCATTTCAATAGGTTTCTCATTCCAAACACCTTACACACATGTAAAGTCTAATTCCCTGGTTGCCTCATTCTTATATATTTTCCCCATGAAGCTGAAATTGCTTAGAGAGAAAGAAACAAAAGTAATTCTTTTGAAAATAACTTTTTTTTTCTCCCCCCAGCCATTTCAGATAACCCGCTCCCACCCATCCCCTTACTGACCCCTTGGTGGCACACTTCTCTGTCTGACGCCGACTAGCCTTGTCGCTGCAACGCCTGTTCCCTTCACTTTTGTTATCGGGAACCAGAAGCACAGGGAGCTTTTTTTTTATTTAATTTGTTTAACTTTTTAGTTCGGGAAGTGGAGACACCGCCACAACCCCTGCTCCCCTTGTTCACTGTAATGGCTCAGAATGTGATATTCAATCAACATTTTCAGCTATACGTAATTTTCGTATAGTGGAAATTCGATTAAATCTCCCATTTGTTTTTTTTTCAAATCATTCTTTGCATTCCTTCTTTAAGCTGTATGCGGATGTCATGTATCTCTTATGAAAAAGAGCCTAGAGTTACAAAAACCCACTTCCTATTCACTCTTCAAATATGTTCAACATAATACACAGGTGTGTCTAATACTGCACTGTCACTCTTATGTGTGTACTCTTGGGTGTGAAAATCTATCACTTGTTCCCTAAAAACATCATACTTGATGAACATATATATATCTAAATGAATCAAACCAGCTTAAAGATGTAATTAATAATATGATTACATTGGAATAACTGTACTAAAAGATATCAATCAGTTGCTTATTGAAAACATTTGCTTGAAGTAAAAATATTTTGAAAAGTTAATCTTTTGAATTTGGTAATAATATTGTATTAACATAGACATTGATATTCATTAATTTGTTGTGAAGCAGCACTCTTGGTAGATCTATACAAACGGTTTTGTTCAATTGCCAATTATGGTTGTTCAGCAAATCCTTATACCTCCATGAGGAAATTAACATATTTCTGCATAAGGTACTTCTGCTTCAAAACACCAGCCCTAGCGCTTTTCTTTTTAAATTGGGTAGTCTCTTAGAACAGTCCTTAAACCTGTGACCATAGCAATAAATCTGAGGCAAAATTTGGGGCTCACAAACCACCTTCACCCAAAATGTAGTGACCCATATCACCACCTTAGTGATCGTAACTGATGCAGGCCCTGATCATTAGTAACTTGGCTATTGAAATAGAATATGAATGGTCTGGCCCACAAAATATATCAATCATCTTCCACTTATCACGTATGAAGCAGTCCGACTTTTTTTGTTCTGCATCTAAAGCAGACCACATCATTTCAACACAAGAAAGTTGTAACTGGTTGCCTAAAGATAAAGAATGGTTTAACATTTTTGTTGGAAATTCACAAAGCTTTTTCTGGGCATATGTCTTATTTACACCTGGAACCGGGTGCATCTTATTTTGGTGGAAGATACACTGATTTGTTTAGACGTGCACACCTTAACATTTCTGCTATGTTATGATGAATCATCGTCACATGAAAACCTGTTTGAACTAATCTATGTTGGGTGTGTCAAATGGGTGTGTGATCTAGTAGTGTGTCAAGAAGTTAGTCAGTGGAAATAAAGAAAGGATTCATGTACATGTAATTCACTGAACTGTATCTGATAAAACAGTGCTCACCTCTTTTGTTGTGAGTAAAAACCTCACTTTCTTTTTACTGTTCTTTATTTACCAATTTTTTCACTGCCAACAGGTACATGGGGTTTGGTTGTGTTAGGAATTTAAAAAGAGGGAAAATGGAGGATAGGAGTGTGTGAGGGGTTTGTTTGTGGCTCTCCCACCACATTTTGCAGTCAAAATCACTTAAAAGATGAGTTTATCACAATGAAAGCAATGTTGTGTTCTAAGAGGACAATTACAACATATCTTCTGTTGCATAACTTACACGTAAGACTTTGTAGAGTGAATGGAGGAGTGAGAAAATGAAAACTTGGTGAATGAGTGGGTTGAATGTTAAGAGTGTAACTGTGTGTTTAAACATTGTTTTATGTGTGAGAAGAATCGTTTTGACAATGTCTAAATTCAGATTGTCATTTTTACAAACCAAATCGCAGAATATACTCTCTGCGATTTCAGGTGCATCTGTGCTTTCCAAGGGAATCAAGCAGTACTTGATTCCCTTGGAAAGGTATTTCAAAAGCCATAGGTTTCAAGTAGATTCACTCTGGGACTTAGTGAAAAGCATTTTATATCATACATTGCTTTTAAGGTAAACCAAATGTGCGCTAGCCATAATTTACATCAGCAATTGTTAATCTTGATTAACAGGGGACCTCTTTTCCTTTGTGTTTAACCAACAATGATTCATAAAATACACAGCCAAATAAACTAAAATACTGAATTGCATGTGTCATCAGTTATGCATCTCCTCAACATCGCAAGTCTTCCCAAATCTTCAACAGAAATTACCAACATAAAATGTAATAGAGCAGACTCTTGCTGCAAGACCAGCATGTCTGGAACACTCACCACCTGGGGTAGCCTGTTGTCCCATTAATGGTCATAAGGAAAGCGCTGCAACAACACCTTGTAAGAACTGACAAGGACTTATTTGTCAACATCTCCAAAACATTGTTGTAGTATTTTATTGAGTAAGTCATTAGTGATTCAATGGTGTTATGTTTTACTTTGTTATTCATATGCACAGATGGGGTATAGGTTTTGAATGTACTGGGAATTTAGGATCCAAGAATGCTAGAATGTATTGGTTGTTGGAATAATGCACAGGAAAGCATCAGTTATGAAGCTGTTTATGATGTGATCAGTGGGTTATTAATTCTATACTTAAATAAACATATAAAACTACAAAAGTGGTGAGAGAAGATATTTCAGTGGCGACGAGGATGGGATACTTCAAAAACGTTAACCCACGAGTAGCCGTTGCTTATAAAACATTATCAGTAAGATTTAGCATTTTAGGGAAGAAAGAAGTGTCTTGAAAATGTGGCAAGACGTTTCTGTAACTACACTGCTTCATTTGTTTAAGGAGGAATTTGGACTTGGCAAAGAAGCACATCGGGAGAAAGAGAAGCTTCACTGAGAACAAGTAAGTCAGGCACTTTGCAGTGAACAAGTATCCCCATTGGATTAAGATATACAGAGTGTGTGCGTTTTCAACATAGAATAGGCATAAGACTGAGCCGTTACTGTATTTGATATCTCTACTGGAGTTGCGAGTTTTCAATCTTAAAGGATCTCTCATGTGACTTCAATGATACTTAACTGGAGTAAATGCGAAAGTACCACACAAGACTTTTAAGTTTTCAGAAGAAAATACATGTGTACCAGTGGAGGAAAGCTCGTAATACTGCATATGTGCCAATATTAAAGATGTTTTAATTGTGAACAAAAAACACATATGGCACCATTGCAGACCATATAGCTGAAGTTGCATTATTTGAAAAATACGATACACATTATTCAAAGAGCTCCCGAAATAAGTGATACATCAAACAGCTATACACTTCATTATCAGCAAACAGAACTCGCAACAAATGTATGGATTGAAAAACATGCTGCAAATGACAAATGACATTTAAAATGTGCTGTATCCCATAAGATTACAATGCAAGAATAAAAGGAACATATGCAGATGAGCACCTTCTACAAGAAATAAAGGTGATAAGGAAACAACAATCACAATAATAAAGTGAACAATTTTAAATCAGAACAGCTGAACCAATTGCACATAATATACATAAAGGTATATGGTGTAAGCCATAAATAACAAACATCAAGATATATGTACTGAAAAATAATTCTTCCAAGTAAAGAAACATAACTGGTCACTATGCAACCACCTCCCGATTATTTCATGAATACAACGGGTAAACCAAACATTCCATGGAACCAATGGAAGAAAGGATTTGATCATTATGTTCTTGCTGCCCATGGATTGAACTTTTCTAATGAAAGAAAAAAATGTCTTTTGATACATTGTTTGGGTAATTATGGGCAAGAACAATTTGAGAATTTACCAGCACTTTCTGAAACAGATACCGTTGAACTTACTGAATATGAAAAATGTATCAAAATATTAGATCGTCATTATGACAAACCCATCAGCATCATGCTAGAAAGCAAGAAGAGAATGAAACTGTTGAGCAATATTTCACTGCTTTGCGAGGTTTGGCCACATCCTATGATTTTGGGATTAAACTTAATGAAAGACATTGTGGTCAGTTCATGTTAGAATGCAAAGATAACAAAATAAGAGAAGCTCTTTGGGCAAAAGGAAATCCTTTTTTAGAAGAAGTAATTAGAGTTGCAAAAGAGGTGGAGCATACTAATACCTGTCTGAAAGAACTTGAAAGGAGAAATGATGATGATAATAAGAAATAGAAAATGGTAAGATTCCAGAAGTAATGGCTATAGAAGGAAATGACTATACAAAGAAAAAAGGTTTTTATCAAGAAAGAAATAATGCACGTGAAGAAGAAATATATAAAGTCTAAAGACAAGGAGAAGAACATGACAATTGTCGATGTTACAGGTGCAATAGCCTGTTTCATTTAGCTTCAAGTGATGTATGCCCAGTCATAAAGGAGTTATGCAAGAGATGTAATAGGAGAGGGCATCTCACTAAGTTTTGTAAAACTAAAAAGGAAAACATAAATTGTTTGGAAGAACTACGTGAAAGTTCTGAAGAAAATACTTTTTCGGTGGAAGAGGTTGTTCTTTGTGAGATGATGCTGACAAGGAAAGGCCCAAGGCTATGATAGAATTGAATAGTGAGAAACTGGAAATGGTAATTGATTCTTGTGATAAATATCCCCTATTGCCCAACTATATGTTTGAGAAAATATTTGGAACCAGTGTAAACCTAATTGTGATTGACATTAACCGAGTGGTGTATGGAGGAATGCAAATTGATCTTATTGGGTGGTTTTGGGCAGAAATGATATTTAAGGACAGGTCAGCAAAAGGAAAAGTATATGTTACAGTGAAAGGAATACAACCACTACTAAGCTTGTCTCACCAGGCTAGATTGAAGATTAAGTTGGATGCAGCTGAGGAGGAATCTGTTTATGCGTTGGATCAGGCACTAGTAGGTGAACATTTAAAGACTTTTGATGATCATATAGTATTTAGAGAACAACTTGGTGTTTTAAAAGATTTTTCTCACAGAATTAGATTGAAGCATGATGCAATACCTGTAGTACACAAATTGATACCAGTTCCATTGAATGTAAAGGCAGCTGTAAAGGAAGAACTTGAAAGATTGCTTAGTGATTTTGTGATTGAGAGAATAGACTCTTCAGATGGGTGTCACCTTTGGTGATAGTGTACACACCAAATGGAAAATTGAGATTGTGCATAGACCTTAGATGTGTCAATAAATGTGTGATTCCTGATAGGCACCCATTGCCAAATATAGCTGAAATGTTAGGTACCATTGGAAATGCTAAGATTATGAGTATGTTAGATCTAAGGTCAACTTACCACCAAATAATGTTACATTCTATGTCAAGAGATATTAAGGCATTCATTACCAGTGAAGGTTTGTTTCGGTGCAAAAGGATGCCTTTTGGTCTTGTATCTGCAGCATCGTTGTTCCAACATGTCATTCATCATCGTTTTAATCAAATGCAAGGAATTTTGTTTTTTCAGGATAATGTCCTGATTTATGGTAAAGATCAAATGGAACATGATGATAGATTATACACGGTATTAGATATATTTAAAGATGCTGGATTTACCTTGAGTAAAGATAAATGTAAGTTCAATAGATCTACCATATTTTATGTGGGTATTCAATCAAGTACACACGTTTGCATATAGAAAAAACAGAAGATTAAAACAACATGTCCTAAAACTAACAATTAAAAAGTCTCTTTCCCCACTATATTTGACTAAAGGAAACATTTGTCAATATTGAAAGTTACATACAAATGCATGACACCACTATTTATAATACTGGAAAAATGGTGCATTTCTACTTATACAAACTGAGTTTGCCATATGGTGTCCCCTTTTATTGATAGGAAAAAATGGCAGTACATGTCTACTCCATTACCTTTTGCCACATATAATGGGCAGCAGCATTATTACACAGCCACGTTAGTGGCTGTGTAGTTATGGTTAAATTGCTAATCCCATAGGAAGAGCACTTTTTGGGTGGCTGATAACTTCGCTCTCCCTGGACGAATCCTCATCAAACCTTTCAAAAGAAGTATATGGCCCAGTCTGATTTTCTTTGCAACGTTTGGTGAGGTCTGGTCCAGGGGAGGCAAAGTTATAGGGGGTCCCAAAATGAATTTTTTTCCTATAGACTGAATGGGGAAAAAGCTTTGCTCACGTCTACAGCCCAAACCGCAGGATGGATTTTCACCAAATTTGCGTCAGGAGTGGCGGCTTGTCCCAAAAGCAGGCTTTTGTAAATTTGATGAAAATCCATCCAGTATTTATTTTTTAAAAGACCAAAAAGTAGGTCACAAAAAAATTAGTGATATCTATGTCTGCTCTGCGGACACATTTCCCTGTTCGCTCTGCAAACAGGACACTGATTGGCTAATCGGCTTGTGTCATGTCCGCAGACATGCAACGTGTTTGCTGATTGGCTGGAATGAAGCGTGAGGTGCGTTGTGTTGTTTCGATGCGCTCGGCATCTTGGACAGCGCGGCGACGAACGGAGGAGAAATACAACCTTGGCAAGTGTGTTGGTGTGTAAGAGTGCTTGGGGAGGGTGGGGGAGTAAGAGATGGGTCAAATGCTGTATTTGTTTAGGTGGCAGGCACCGGTGATGTGTTTGTCATGTCCGGGGTCACTGCGGCTGTCCGCGGACATAAAAAAATACAATGCAGTACTCCATATAGCCAGTTAAAATGTTTGATTCTATGGGTGTGATCTATGGGTGTGATACGGCCTTCGTCCATACACCCAAGACTCTAAGCCCTGGCCACAACCACCGCAGCATATCACACCCATATATCACACCCATAGAATCAAACATCTATCAAATATTTGCAAATCTACAGTTTTTGTTGTGTTTGATTTGTATAGTTTGTATGTGAAGTTTTGGATACGTCATGTCATTAAGATTGTTGAGTTTGGTAACAAGCACTGCAGTATAACATATCAATGGAAGTAAACTTTTTGTATTGTGGTGTATGGTTAGATGTTTGCTTCAATGGTTGTTTTATGGAGCAGTATTTATGAGTTCTATTTATTATAATATACTGATTTTTTGTGATTGGATATATTTATTTCATGACGTGGGTAACTTGAGCAGATATTCTTTTTTCAATTTCTGTGATAAAAGAAAATATCATGTTAGTATAGGTAGTTTAGAAAGAATGTTTACATTGAATAATAAACATTTCTGCTTAATTTCGACCCTCATACTTAGTACTTTACAAACTAGTGTACTGTGCAATTTGCTCAGTTTCTGTGTGTGTTGCTTAAATCATTGGGTCTGTGGGAAAAAAAAATCCATGTTGGATTAAAAAAACCTTTTTTTGTTATGGTACAGTATATTTCTTCCTTTGTTATTTCTGGCTAATGTTCTGTTGGCTTGTTGCAAATTGTAAGATACCTGTTGTTGAATTGTAACTGTTATAGTTTTTTTTTATATTCTAAGTTGCTAATCTATCTGTTGGGTTGTTTCAGATTCTTGGAGCAGTTAGATACAAGTTGGCGTATTCTAACTGTTTATTTCTTTTTGTAATTTAGTGGTATTGATTTATCTGTTTGGTTGTTGTAAAATCTACGCCTGTTGGCGTATTCTAACTGTTTATTTTTTGTTATATTTCAGTGGTATTTATTTATCTGTTTGGTTGTTGCAAAATCTTGGGGCCGTTAGATACCTGTTGGCGTATTCTAACTGTTTATTTCTTGTTATAATTTAGTGGTGTTGATTTATCTGTTTGGTTGTTGCAGAATCTTGGAGCAGTTAGATACCTGTTGGCATATTCTCACTGTTTGTAGTTTTCTTATTGAAGTTTTATTAATGTTTATGCACAGATTGGTTATTAAATTTTGGTTTTAAGAATATTAAATTCGCGTTTTTAGGATTTGCTGGTAATCTTTGCATTAGAGTAATGGTATTATCATTACATTCGAACCATCCACAATTCTTTTTTATATATGCAGTGACCTGCATTGGTTGTGGCTCCTGCATGGTAGATTATAGCTATTGTTGTGAAGGTTTTCTTACCAAGTGATACTTGACCATGTGTGAATCCAGGCAGCTTGCAGTTGTTTTTGGTACCATCTGCATTGTAACGTACAAGCATTAATATTACGTATTTACTATGTGTATTTATTTGTAAGGTGGGGCAATTATCTGAATTGCAGGTAGTACATAATCTGCCATGGTTTGCATTTTGTACAAGTTGCTGAAATCGAACGGATTCACAGTTAGGTATGGATACATACAAAAAGCATTCATTAGGGATTTGTTCCTGTGCCACATTGTTGCAGAGAGTGCATGTATGTTTCCACATGTGTGAAATCTGGAAGATTTCATTTATATGTATGTTTTTCTTTTCCAGTACTTGTAGTAAGTACATTAGACATTCTTGTGAGTTTATAGTGAATTTAACCATTCCAGCACAGTAGTCCAATTCTTGTCTCATACCATAAACACTATGGGGGTAATTCATAGAATTCAGCGCACAAGTGGCGCATGCGGCTGGCACACAGTGTGCGCGTGCAAATCCCTGCGCCAGCCGCGTGCGCTAAAATCCATTTGCGCGCACAGCGTATTCATGGATTCCAGCAACCAAAACCAGCCGTGGCGCACAGTGGCGCAGCGACCCTGCAGCAGTGCCAGTTACGCCCCCAAGAACGCCTCTCGCGCAGGGAAAAGCCATCAATATACCCAATCCAGCGCAAAGGGCTGCGCTAACCCTGTACCAGCACAGCAAGCGGGCTACGTGTATCACTGGGGTGCGCGGGGAGTACCTCACGCGATTGGCCCCGTGCGAGCAGGGTACGCGTATTTCAGGGGTGTGCGGGAAGTTCCACACGCGATTACATCATGGTACGTGTATTTCAGGGGTGCGTGGGAAGTTCCACACGTGATTCCATCAGGGTACGTGTATTACAGGGGTGCGCGGGAAGTTCCACACGCGATTGGGCCCTTGCGAGCAGGGTACGCGTATTTCAGGAGTGCGCGGGAAGTTCCACACGCGATTTCATCATGGTACGTGTATTTCAGGGGTACGCGGGAAGTTCCACACGCGATTCCATCAGGGTACGTGTATTACAGGGGTGCGCGGGAAGTTCCACACGCGATTGGGCCCTTGCGAGCAGGGTACGTGTATTTCAAGGGTGCGCGGGAAGTTCCACACGCGATTTCATCATGGTACGTGTATTTCAGGGGTGCACGGGAATTTCCACACGCGATTGGGCCCTTGCGAGCAGGGTACGCGTATTTCAGGGGTGCGCGGGAAGTTCCACACGCGATTTCATCATGGTACGTGTATTTCAGGGGTGCGCGGGAAGTTCCACACGCGATTCCATCAGGGTACGTGTATTACAGGGGTGCGTGGGGAGCACCACACGCAATTCCATCAGGGTACGTGTATTACAGGGGTGCGCGGGGAGCACCACACGTGAATTGCACGTGTGGGTCCTCCCAGGTGTTCCCTCTACACCCTCACACCACAGGGGCCTACCCTGCACATGTCCTGCAGGCACCCCATCCACCATGACCATGCCCCCCAGCCAACCCACATGTCAACTTGCACTACTGCCCAACAATGCATGTCCCCCTGCACCCCCCAGCCACCAGGGGCAGCCTCCACCAGGCCCCCACCCATATCTCCCAGCACCCCCACCCCCCAGCACTGTGGGGCACCTGCCAGCAGGCCCCCACCCATGTCCAACTCATGTCTCCCACCCCCCCCACCCCCCAGCACTGTGGGGCACCTGCCAGCAGGCCCCCACCCATGTCCAACTCATGTTCCCCACCACCCCCACCCCCCAGCACTGTGGGGCACCTGCCAGCAGGCCCCCACCCATGTCCAACTCATGTTCCCCACCACCCCCACCCCCCAGCACTGTGGGGCACCTGCCAGCAGGCCCCCACCCATGTCCAACTCATGTCTCCCACCACCCCCACCCCCCAGCACTGTGGGGCACCTGCCAGCAGGCCCCCACCCACATCCAACTCATGTCTCCCACCACCCCCACCCCCCAGCACTGTCGGGCACCTGCCAGCAGGCCCCCACCCATGTCAAACTCATGTCTCCCACCACCCCCACCCCCCAGCACTGTGGGGCACCTGCCAGCAGGCCCCCACCCATGTCCAACGCATGTCTCCCACCACCCCCACCCCCCAGCACTGTGGGGCACCTGCCAGCAGGCCCACACCCATGTCCAACTCATGTCTCCCACCACCCCCACCCCCAAGCACTGTGGGGCACCTGCCAGCAGGCCCCCACCCATGTCCCATCCATGCCCCCCTGCACCTGGGTCCCACCAATCCCCAATCATGTCCGTAATGGCCATCCTCCCCTGCCAAAAGGCCCAACCAACTATCACATCCACCCACATATCAAAGGCAATGACATGTTACACACCCAATGTAAATAATGCAAATGAACACATGTCTGTCACACACAATGGCTGCAAGTGAATTTTAAGACACCCAACATGACATGCATGAAAGCAATGAGATGATACGACACATTGAAGGATGAAAATAAAAATGTATTTAAAATCAACTTGAATGGAAATGAAATGAGAAAAACCACAAAGCAAAACAACCAAAAGAAGAAGAATGTCCATGAAAAAAAATCAAAAACACACAGCACAATCCAAAAAAATGGTGTCCAAAGTCACAGTCAGAAAAGTAATCCAAGTGTAAATGATAAACAAAAACCATTGCTCCATGGCGATGAAAAAAATCCAAAAAATAGACAAATCCATTGAAGAACTATTTACAAGATAATCCTGGGTCCATGAGCCCAACCAAATGAAACCTAACTATGAGAACTAACTAAAAACTGAACTACATACAAAAATGTGGCGCATTGTCCAATCGCAACCAAATAAAAAAAATAAATGAAGGAAACCTAACACTAACTATATAACTATATACAAAGGCGGCGGGCAAGTCCAGCGGCTCACTCCGTGGTGTTCCGGGCCAGGGCATCATCGAACTCCTGTTCGATGTCCCGGAGGCGGTCCTGTTCCATGGCCCCGAGGGTCCGCAGGGACGACGCCGTCTCCTCCTCCAACCCCCTGCGGATTGCCTCGAGGCACTCGGCCCGCCTCAGGGCCCTCCGCATGGAGTTCTCCGCCCTGACCATTGTGAGCCGCGCCTCTTCCGCCCGCCGCCGCTCCGCACCTATCTGCTGGCCCAACCGCTGCCACACGGAAGACACTTCCTGTCCTGGGTCCTCCTGCCCTCCGGCCGATGCCTGCCCCTCCGATGTTGATGGCCCCGAGCCATGATGCCTCCCACGTTGACTCCGCTGCTGCCTCCGACGCCACTGCCTCTGCCAGCACGACGGCATCCAGGCTGATGGAATCCACCAACGCCGTCGTGCACGTGCCCTGCCTGATGATGCCGGCACATCCTCCATCTGCAGGGGTACAGTTGTTGTGGTGTCCAGCCCTGCTGGACCTCTGACTCCCGACTGTGGCAGGGATGGGATCCCCACCGAGCTGGCTGCATTGGTCAGGGCAGGTCCACAGGGGGCCCTGGTGGCATCTGGGCCGGAAGACGGCAAGGAGAACGACTGGCGTATAGTCTCCACAGAGGAGGAGAGGGCCGCCAGATTGGCCGACACATGCAGGAAACCCCCGAACATGGACAATCCCAATTGGGCCACGTCGGCATGGTGCTCTTCGTAATGACGTGCGTGCTCCTCCTGGGAAGCACGCACGGCATCACGAATCACAGCCGTGCACATCGCGACCCCAATCAGGACCTTCTCCATATGGCCAGGGGTCCCCTCATCCGCAGGTGGAGGGGAGTCAGATGACATGGACATCCCCTCTACCTGCGGAAGGGCCTGGGACGGGGCATCCCTGCTGGTGCATGGTGGTGCACCCACAGGGTCAGGGACAGCGACATGCACAGGCCCCTCCACGGTGACCTGTGCTGCCTCCTGCCCCTGCCCCTGGACTGCACCACTTGCACCAGCAGGGATGCCCCCACCAGGCCCCATGTGCGCCTCAGTGGCGGCCTCCTCCTCCTCTGTGGAAACCACCAACCTGGATGGCTCCTGACCGTCTTCCACCGTAGCAGGCCCCTGTGGGGGCTCATCCACCCCTTCCGCTGCAGCCGTGGGGGCATCCCTGCCGCCTTGCTCCACAGCGCCGTCTCCGCCCTCTTCTTCACTAGCCGCTGCGTAGAGGGAGACATAGAACACAAGCATCAGGGTACTGTACAATGGTCCCCTAGACAGGAAGCAATAGCAGATGAGTGCCACTGTCAAAGTACACTTCCATCATGTCCCTCCACAACACATGTATCAGTCCAGGCAAAACACACACAGTGACAGTCATGGTGCATGCCATGGACATTTCCATACATGTCCAATGGACTCTCGAAACATACAATGTAATGGAACTCACATGCATCATGGGTCATGCCTATCACATGCACACACTTCACCTCAGTCACATCCATCTGGCCCCGTACACCCCAATCACAGTGGATACAAGGATGACTAGGCTGCATCAGTGAATATGTACATTGTCACAGACATGTGTCATGCATCCATGGCATTCACAAGTCACAGACACGCAGGTCAGGCACACAGACATGGATACCATATATGTACCTGGCATCAGCACCCATCCCTCACCCCCACCCATGTCCAGGAACAGAGACTGCCATGCTCTCATGTGTACAATCTGCATAGGGCTCCCCATGTCGCATTTAAACACATGCAACAACCGTGCGGTTCACACATTACTGGTCGCATATGCATTACCATGATGTCCCTGCACACATAAATGCGTACATGGCCTATGTCACACATACAGGCAAGTATCAGACAACCAGCACACTGCAACATGCCCTGTCTCACACAGCAATGCTTGGCCACTTACCGCTCAACTCCAGACATCTCCCTCTCAAGGACCTGGGCGTGGAGCGCTGGGTGTACGCGTTCCAGGACCCTCATCTGGATGGAACTCATGCGGCCCCGACCCCCCTCCACGAGGCGCCGGGCCTTTATGAGGGTCCTGGACCTCAAGTCCTCCCAGCGCTTCTTGACCTTCTGGATGGTGCGGGTTGCCACCCCCTCCGCGTTGATGGCAACCACACAGTTGGCCCAGATCCTCTCCCGTCCTTCCTTGTTGGCGCGGGACTATCCGAAGAGGGCATCATACTGCCCCAGGACTTGCTCCACCAGGACACCAACTTCGGTGGCAGTGAAGCTGGTGCCCCTCTGCCCCTCTGGCCCGGGGTTGCCACTGGTGCCAGATGTGGATGTGCCCGACATGGCAACCCCAGGGGCAGGAGTGGGTGGGCAACTGGGTCCTGGGGCTGGGCTGTGGAGCGATGTTATCCGAGTTAGGAGTCTTCTGTTCCAGCAGGGGTGGACACAGCAACTGGACCCCTGCAGATGGCTGATGTGCAGGCACCAAATGGCAGGGCACGGTGGCAGCAGGCAGGCAGGCAGGCAGCAGCAGATGGCACGTGGGAGGCTGCTCGGGGCACTGGGGGGCAGTAATTCGGCCTTCTGGGCAGGAGCGTGGTCTTCCATGTGTTTTCGCGTGGCCAGCTTGATACGGAGTGATTTGGCATGTGAAAATCCTGCACGTCAGCGTGAAAATCGAGGAAAGGCCCTTAGCGCGTAAGCGCGTCAGCACGCATACACGCTTTCATTGGACCAAAGGCCCTTACAGCGTAAGCGAGTCTGTGACGTTTTGCGCACGGGCGTTGCCCTGGCAGGGCTTGGAGATCCCGCGTGCCTTTACACTGTTCTGTACGTGCTTTTCATGCAGTGCGTGTGTTTTCCATCCGTTGGGGTTCACACGCTATTACTTCACAGCGGGTGTTGGCTACGCGTTCTTCTACACGCAAGGCAGACGGTGAGTGGTACCCTGCTCCCCCAGGACCGATCGCGTTAAAAAGTTCACGCGAACCCCTGAAATACACGTAGCCTGCTCTCCCAGGCCCGATCGCGTGAAAAGTTCACGCGAACCCCTGAAATACACGTAGCCCGCTCCCCCAGGCCCGATCGCGTGAAAAAGTTCACGCGAACCCCTGAAATACACGTAGCCCGCTCCTCCAGGCCCGATCGCGTGAATAACTTCACGCGAACCCCTGATAAACACGTAGCCCGCTCCCCCAGGCCCGATCGCGTGAAAAACTTCACGCGAACCCCTGATATACACGTAGCCCGCTCCCCCAGGCCCGATCGCGTGAAAAAGTTCACGCGAACCCCTGAAATACACGTAGCCCGCTCCCCCAGGCCCGATCGCGTGAAAAACTTCACGCGAACCCCTGAAATACACGCAGCCCGCTCCCCCAGGCCCGATCGCGTAAATAACTTCACGCGAACCCCTGATATACATGTAGCCCGCTCCCCCAGGCCCGATCGCGTGAAAGAGTTCACGCGCACCCCCAAATACATGTACCCCGCTCAATCGTGTCTTACTTCCCGTGCACCCCCGATATACACGTGCCCCGCTCAATCGCGTGTGTAACTTCCCGCGCACCCCCCGATATACACGTGCCCCGCTCGCACAGGCCCAATTGCTGTATGTTGCCACTTTTGTAATGCGCAGGGACGCTACCGCCTGCCTTCGTGTGGCGGACGTGTTTCGCCTTGTGCGTGTCTTTGGCTGTGCGTGGCTTTGCCCTATTCGATTCCATGAATACGTGTGGTTCGAGTGCGTGTGGGCGTTCCGTCTGCTTCCCTGCAGTACATCCCCAGTTACGCCCTTATTTTCGCGCGTTGTTCCCCATTCCGCGCATTACGCCCCATGTCCCGCCCACTTTCTGGTGTATGCGCCGAGGTTGTGCGCTTTCACTGTGCGCGTCGCGCACGCCTTTCGGGATGTTGCAGTGACTTGTGCGCCATGCACGGGTTTGGCGCACATCCCGGGGTGTACACGCGCAGGGACTTCCATGAATCGCACGCGTGCGCGTGCACCTGTTTTTTTCCGCTTGCTCCCGCTTGCGCCTGCTTGCGCGAAGATTTTCGGCGCACGTTTGTTCCATGAATCGGCCCCTAAATGTGTTGTCAGGCTTGTTGCTTGCATTTCTATGAAGGACTAACATTTGCAAACACAGTTGGTCTGTATTGTGTAAGTAGATGTTGTCAACAATTGGTGGCAATTGAAATAGAATATTTAATGCTACATTTGCATAGCAATTTACACCAATTATCGAATCTCTGCGCCAGCCGCGTGCGCTAAAATCCATTTCCGTGCACAGCGTATTCATGGATTTCAGCTACCAAAACCAGCCGTGGCGCGCAGTTGCGCAGCGACCCTGCAGCAGCGCCAGTTATGCCCCCAAGAACGCCCCTCGCGCAGGGAAAAGCCATCAAAATCCCCAATCCAGCGCAAAGGCTTGCGCTAACCCTGTACCAGCACGGCAAGCGGGGTATGTGTATTACTGGGCTTCGCGGGAAGTTTCACACGTGATTGGCCCTGTGTGAGCGGGGTACGTGTATTTCAGGGGTGCGCGGGAAGTTTCACACGTAATTTCAGCAGGGTATGTGTATTTCAGGGGTGCACGGGAAGTTTCACACGCAATTTCAGCAGGGTACGTGTATTTCAGGGGTGCGTGGGAAGTTTCACATGTGATTTCAGCAGGGTACGTGTATTTCAGGGGTGCGCGGGAAGTTTAACATGCGATTGGCCTGGGTACGTGTATTTCAGGGGTGCGCGTGAAGTGTTACACGCAATTTCAGCAGGGTACGTGTATTTCAGGGGTGCGCGGGAAGTTTCACACGCGATCTCAGCAGGGTACGTGTATAACTGGGGATCGCATGAAGTTTCACACGCAATTGGAGCAGATTACGTGTATTACGGTGTTCGCGGGAAGTCTCACACGCGATTTCAGCAGGGTACGTGTATTTCGGGATGCCGGGGAGTCCTACACGTGATTTGGCAGTGTGGGTCCTCCCAGGTGTTCCCTGTACACCCTCCATGGCCCCTGCAGGCAGCCCACACCACAGGGGACTACCCTGCACCCCTGGTCATGTCCAGCAGGCCGCCCACACAACATGGGCATGCCCCCCAGCAAAGCCACATGTCTCCTTGCACTACTGATCACCAACTCATGTCCCCTTGTACCCCAACCCCCCAGCAGTGCAGGGCACCTGCCAGCAGGACCCCACTCATGCCCCACTCATGTCCCCCTGCACCCACACCCCCAACAGAACATGGCACCTGCCAGCAGGCCCCCACTCATGTCCCCTTGCACCCCCACCCCCCAGCAGTGCAGGGCACCTGCCAGCAGGCCACCACTCATGTCCCACTCATGTCCCCCTGCACCCCTACTCCCAGAAGTGCAGGGCACCTGCCAGCAGGCCCCCACTCATGTCCCCTTGCACCCCCACCCCCCAGCAGTGTGGGGCACCTGCCAGCAGGCCCCCACTTATGTCCCACTCATGTCCCCCTGCACCCCCACTCCCCAGCAGTGCAGGGCACCTGCCAGCAGGCCCCCACTCATGTCCCACTCATGTCCCCCTGCGCCCCCACCCCCCAGCAGTGCAGGGCACCTGCCAGCAGGCCCCCACTCATGTCCTCTTGCACCCCCACCCCCAAGCAGTGCAGGGCACCTGCCATCAGGCCCCCACTCATGTCCCCTTGTACCCCACCCCCAGCAGTGCGTGGCACCTGCCAGCAGGCCCCCACTCATGCCCCACTCATGTCCCCCTGCCCCCAGATCATGACGATCCTCAATCATGGCCCTTATGACCAGCCTCCCCAGCCCAAAGACCCAACCAAGTATTGCATCCACCCACAAAGAAAAGGCAATTACATGATACAACCCCAATGGCAAGTATGTAAATGAACACATGTCCATCACACACACACAATGGTTGCAAGTGAATGTGAAAACCCATATCATGACATGCATGAAACCAATGAGATAATACCACACATCGAAGTATGAAGACAAAAATGTATTAAACACATGAATGTAATGGAAATCAAACAAACAACAATGGTAATAAAAAAAGAAAAGCTGCATGTCCCTTAAAAACTGAAAAACAAGAAATCATAATCCAAAGAAATCCAAAGGAAATGGTGTCCAAAGTCACAATCCAATAAAGCAAATCCAAGGGAAAAAAGAAAAGTGAAAACCATTGCTCCATGGTGAAATAAAAAAAAAAAAGAGAAGAATCCAATGGTGAACTATATACAGATGAACAATCCAGGGTCCATGAGCCCAACTGAAGAAATGAAACCTATCAAAAATACTACCTAATAAAAAACTATATACAGAAACGTGGTGCATTGTCCAAGTGCAACCAAAATAAAGAAAAAACAAAAGGAAACCGAACACTATCTAACTATATACAATGGTGGCGGGCAAGTCCAGCGGCTCACTTTGTGGTGTCCCGGGCCAGGGCATCATCGAACTCCATGTCGATGTCCCGGAGGCGGGCCTCTGCCCTGGCCCCGAGGTCTCGCAGGGAGGCACTAATGGCTTGTTCGAACTCCCTGCGAGTTGCCTCGATGCACTCTGCCCGCCTCAACGCCCGACACATGGAGTTCTCTGCCCTGACCATCGTTACCCGCGCCTCTTCCCCCCGCCGCCGCTCCGCACCTATCTGCTGGCCCAACCGCAGCCACACAGAAGACACTCCCATTCCTGGGTCCTCCTGCCCTATGGCCGATGCCTGCCCCTCCGATGTTGATTGTCCCGAGCCATCATTGCTCCCACCTACAGCCTGCTCCTGCTGCTGCTGCTGCTGTCCATGTGCCCTGTCCGATGGTGCCTGCACATCCTCCATCTGCTGGTCTCCAGTTGAGGTGTCCACCCCTGCTGGACCGCCAACTCCCGACTGTGGCAGGGATGGGATCTCCACCAAGCTGGCTGTGTTGGTCAGGCCAGGTCCACATGGGGCCCTGGTGGAATCTGGGCCGGAAGACGATGTGGAGAACGACTGGCGCATAGCCTCCACAGAGGAGGAGAGGTCCGCCAGAGTGCGTCTCACATGTAGGAACCCACCGACCAGGGCCCCTTCCAGCAGTGCCATGTCACGACGCTGCTCTTCATGATGTTGTGCGTTCTCCGCCCAGGAACAATGCATGTCATCACGAATGTCACGTGTGCGCAACGCAACACCTACCAGGACGTATCCCATACTGTCGCGGGACCCCTCGCCCGCAGGTAGTGGAGAGGCAGGTGACATGGCACTCTCCCCTACCTGTGGACGGGCCTGGGACAGGGCCTCCCTGCTGGTGCATGATGGTGCAGTCACAGGGTCAAGGACAGCGACATGCACAGGCCCCTCTGCGGTGACTTGTGCTGCCTTCTGACCCTGGCCCTGGACTGCACCACTTGCACCAGTAGTACTACCCCCACCAGGCCCCATGTGCGGCTCAGTAGCGGGCTCCTCCCCCTCTGTGGAGACCACCAATCTGGATGTCTCCGCACCGTCTTCCACCATTGGAAGCCCCTGTGGGGGCTAACCCGGCCCTTCCGCCACAGCCGTTGTGGCAGACGTGGCACCAGCCCCCTCGCTCCCGGATGATGGTAATTCCTGGGAGGGTGGCTGGGCCTTGCGTCGCTGCGCGGTGGAGGCATCCCCGCCGCTTGGCTCCACAGCGCCGTCTCCGCCCTCTTCTTCACTTGACGCTGCGTAGAGGGAGATATAGAACAAAAGCATCAGGGTACAGCACAAAATACCCTAGACAGGAAGCAATAACACATGAGTGGCACTGTCAAATGTCACTTCCATCCTGTCCTTCCACAACACATGGGTCAATGCATGCAACACACATGCAGAAACACTCCCGGCGCCTGCAATGAACATCAACAAACATGTACAAGGGCCCCTGTAAACCAAGATGTTGCCTTCAAAGTCACATGCATCCATGACGTTTCAAAGTAAAACACACACTTCTCTGGCACACACACACACACGTGCACCATACATGTACATGACATCAGCACCCATTCCTCACCCCCCTCCATGTCCAGGAACAGAGACTGCCATGCTTTTAGGTGTGCATTCTGCATAGAGGTCCCCATGTTGCATTAAAACACATGTACCTACCATGTGGTTCACACATAACTGGTCTCACATGCATGACCATGATGTCCCTGCACACACAAATCCATACATGGCCTATGTCACACATACAGGCAAGTATCAGACTACCAGCACACTGCAGCATGCCCTGTCTCACACAGCAATGCTTGGCCACTTACTGCTCAACTCCAGCCGGGTCTGCCTCCGAAGGATCTGGCCGTGGAGCGCTGGGCTTACACGTTCCAGGACCCTCATCTGGATGTTGCTCAGGCTGAACCGGCCCCCCTCTGTGAGGCGCCGGGCCTTGTTGACGGTCCTGGACCTGAAGTCCTCCCAGCACTTCTTGACATGTTGGTAGTTGCGGGTTGGCACCCCCTCCGCGTTGATGGCAACCACTGCGTCATCCCAGATCCGCTGTCGTCCTTCCTTGTTGGCGCGTCTTGTTCCAAAGAGGGCATCATAATGCCCCAGGACATGCTCCACCAGGACACCAACTTCGGTGGCAGTGAAGCTGGTGGCCCTCTGCCTCTCTGGCTAGGGGTTGCCAGTGGTGCCAGATGGAGATGTGCCTGTTAGGGAGAATTCAATGTTTAGGCTGAATTTCCTAACCTAGTGAGTCCCCCAGCAGCTTTGCTGGATTTCTGGAGTTTGTTTTTGTCCATCCTGCCAAGAGTGAGACTCTTTTCTCCACCTCTTGGACATGAATGTGGTTGATTCCTGTGAATGTCAATGTGTTCTATGGGCTATGGGGTCTTTTACTCCATAGGGTCTCATGTGTTTTGCTATGTGTGTTACACCGCACCCTCCATGCCGTAACACTCGGGTGCCCTAGAGGATCCCCACCACTCTGGTGTGATTGGCTCACCACTTGGGCCAATCACACCAGAGTGCGACTTGAGATGGCAAGGCAACTCAGTCCAGGGTGCCTAAACCCCCTCCCACATCCCCTGTGGTACCCAGACAGAATGGCACCACTTTGGAGGGCTTCTGTGTAGAAGCCCGCCAAAAGTGGAACAAAGGGCTCAACCTTTGGTTCGGAGTTACAGAGGTGAACACAGACGCCATTTTAAAAACCGAGTTCTGTCACAGCCTTCTTCCCCTGACTGGTGGGAACAACCAGTCCCTTTGCTTTTTCTTCGCTTCCAGGGCGTAGTGGACGAATTGCACGTGCTGAGCACCCCGGCAATCGGATAGCCAATAGCCAGTACCGCGACCAAAAGGTGGTGCCTTGTGACGGAGCACTCCGCAGCTGGTCTCTTCCCTGGTGGTGCAACGATCTTCAACTTTCCTTCGACGACGAGATCATCTCATCTCTTGACACATGCCTAGGCTCCCTCAGTGTCAATTAAAATCTACTATACCACTTTGGACTCAACTAGTGTTTACGCGCAGTGTGGTTGCAAAACAATTGCTCTTGTGGTACTTTTTGGGACATATCGCCTTGCCTCTCTCCGAGTGGGCCTGGCCTCTGAACTCAACAATGGGAAGAATCCCGTAGACTTATATTCGAAGTCGAATATAACAAGTAGTTTCCACTGCCACCAGCCAAACCTCGACGAGGGGGGACGGGACAGTGCCCCCTGGAATAACAGACCCAGGGGTATTCGAATTACCCCTACTAGTAGGTCCACAATAGGATGGTTTGTACTAGTTCTGTTAGTACATTTAAGTCTAGTAAAGCCAATGGTGACTTTACATGCCCTGGGAGACAGTAGTCAGTCCCAGGGTATGGAGTCTATGGTGGGGATCATCTAGGACGTCCCAGTGTTACGGCACGGAGGGTGCGGTGTAACACACATAGCAAAACACATGAGACCCTATGGAGTAAAAGACCCCATAGCCCATAGAACACATTGACATTCACAGGAATCAACCACATTCATGTCCAAGAGGGGGAAAAAGAGTCTCACTCTTGGCAGGATGGACAAAAACAAACTCCAGAAATCTAGCAAAGCTGCTGGGGGACTCACTAGGTTAGGAAATTCAGCCTAAACAGAGAATTCTCCCTAACACTCGCCCCCCAGACTAAGGGACAGGAGGATTTATTCCACTCCTGGATGAATCTCATACCTCTAGTCGATGACATACATCCTAGAGAGACCATCAGCATTTTCGTGGTGACACCCTTACCTGTGCTCAATGGTGAAATCAAACCCTTGCAGGCAGATTGACCATCTTAGTAGTTTTGTGTTTTCCCCTTTCATTTGCATTAACCATCTCAAGGGTTGGTGGTCAGTCTGAATGACAAAAGTAGAACCATACAAGTATGGCCTAAACTTCTTCAGAGCCCACACGATAGCAAAGCATTGTCTCTCGATTGTTGCCCACCTTGTTTCAGGATCCTTCAGCTTGCGGCTGATGAAGCAAACAGGGTGATCCCTACCTTTCCCATCGAGTTGACTGAGTACGGCACCTATTCCTACATTAGAAGCATCTGTCTGCACAATGAAAGTTTGGTGGTAATCAGGAGTTCTGACTACTGGGGCTTGGCAAAGAGCCTTTTTCAGGTTTTCAGAAGCCTGATTGCACTCCTCGTTCCATCTAACCTTTTTAGGAAATTTTGGAGAGGAGATGACATTCATAGGAGAAGCTATGGTCCCATAGTTCTCAATGGAATTCCTGTAATACCCAGTGCGACCTAGGAAGGCTCTCACTTGGGTCTGAGTAGGAGGTGTTGTCCAATTTTGCATAGCTTCAATCTTACTGAGCAAAGGCCTTATTTCTCCACCTCCCACCTCATGTCCAAGATAGACTACCTTACTCTGTCCAATTTGGCATTTACTCACCTTTGTGATCAGATTGGCTCGTCCAAGAGCCTGCAAAACATCTCTTAGGTGGGTTACATGTTTTTCCCAGGAATTGCTGAACACTGCTATGTCATCCAAGTATGCCATGCAGAAGTCCTCCATCCCATTCAGAACCTGGTTTACCATCTGTTGAAATGTAGCAGGTGCATTTTCAATCCGAAAGGCATCACCTTAAACTGGTATAAGCCAAAGGGGGTAGAAAATGCAGTTTTCTCCTTGGCATGGTCTGTCAGGGCTATTTGCCAATAGCCTGACGTCAAGTCAAATGTGCTGAGGAACTTGGCCGAACCAAGTTTATCCACCAACTCATCTGTTCTTGGCAAAGGGTGGGCATCAGTCTTGGTGACTGCATTAAGAGCTCTATAATCCACGCAGATTCTAAGTTCTTTAGATCCTGCCTTTGGTACTAACACAACTGGGCTAGACCATGGACTAGTAGAGGACTCTATTACCCCGAGATCAAGCATCTTGCTCACCTCACCTTTGATGTGGGTTTGTACATTTTCTGACATTCGGTATCCTCTGCTTTTGACTGGCAGACAGTCACCAGTGAGTATGTCATGCTAGCCCTAAGGGGTCAAACCTGGTGAAAGTGAGAACAGAGAGGCAAACTGATTCAACATAGATTTGCACTCTTCTTGTTGCTCAGGTGTCAGATTTGAAGAGAGATTCACTCCTTCAATTTTTTCGTCTAAAGGTAAGCCTCAGAGGAGATCCGGAAGAGCTTCACTCTCTTCTTCTTCCTCTGATGATGCTAGAAGCAACGCTCCTACATCAGGTCTCGAGACATACGCTTTGAGTCGGTTGGTGTGGAAGACTGTCAGAGCATCCTTGGGATTGCCCAACTCCACCAGATAGTTGACCTCTCCAAGTTTACCCACAACTCTGAAGGGTCCCATCCATTTGTCTTGCAAGGCCCTCTGCCTTGTTGGGATCATAACGAGAACTAGCTGATCTTGAGTGAACTCAACCATGTTAGCCTTTTGATCATGCCAGTGCTTGACCAATGCTTGTCCAGCTTTCAAGTAATCACTTGCTTCTGTCATCATGTGCGACATTCTCCTCTGGAGACCTATCACGTAGTCAGTCACTCTGACTGGCTTGGGGGAAGGAGCACTCTCCAACCCCTCCTTAATCAGGTCCAATGGACCTCTGGCGGGATGACCATAGAGAAGCTCAAAGGGAGAATAACCTACTCCCTCCTGAGGGACTTCTCTATAAGCAAAGAGAAGGCATGGCAGTAGAAGATCCCACTTTCGTTTAAGGGGTTCTTATAAAGCACCTATCATGCTCTTCATGGTTCGATTGAACCTTTCTACCAATCCATTGGTTTGTGGGTGGTAAGCTGTTGAGAACTTGTAAGTAACTCCACAGGTTTTCCACATGGCTTTCATTTAGTGGGACATAAAGTTTGACCCCCTGTCAGAGATTATTTCCTTAGGAAACCGAGTTGGTTTCATACCCTGCCTTTTCTCTCCCGTTCTAACGAATATTAGAGTGCGATCTAGGTTAAAGCATTCACCTCTGTCTGCAAATAAGTGGTGCCGTTGAACCTAGACTTGTCGAAATATTGTTAGAGGAGTGAGATAAGTATAGTAATTGTAATTGAAGTTGTTTGCCGTATTAGTGCCAGTGTGTTTTTCATAGATGTGTTTTTATAAATAAATAACTATATATCTTTACACCCAAGCTCTGTTCTGTGTCTGCTTGTTCAACTGTGTAAATTGCCCTATTTTGTATACGCCACATACTGCCTAACTCTTCTTGAGGGAAGTCTGACTGCTCAGCCACAGCTACCAAGTGAATCTGTGTGGTACAGACTGCTACCAAGTGGGTTTACTGCCAAACACCTGTAGGCCTAAATCTTTTGCTGTGGTCCCAGAGGGAACTGCACAGGTTTCCGCTTAACAGTGCCCGACATGGCAACCCCAGAGGCAGAAGTGGGTGGGCAACTGGGTCCTGGGGCTGGGCTGTGGAGCGATGGAATGCCAGTCGGGAGTCTTCTGTTCCAGCAGGGGTGGACACAGCAACTGGACCCCTGCAGATGGCTGACGTGCAGGCACCAAACAGCAGGGCACGTGGGCAGCGGGCAGGCAGGCAGCAGCAGATGGCTGGTGGGAGCGTGCTCGGTGCTCTTGGGGGCAGGAAAATGGCCTTCAGGGCTGGAGCGTGGTCTTCCGTGTGTGTACGCGTGGCCAGCTTGATACGGAGTGATTTGGCACATGAAAATCTTGCACGTCAGCGTGTAATTCGAGGAAAGGCCCTTAGCGCGTAATCGCGTCAGCACATGTACGCGATATCATTGGACCAAAGGCCCTTAGCACGTAAGCGCATCTGTGACGTATTGTGCACGGGCGTTGCCCTTTCGCGTTTAAAACTTGCCGTGCACACCTGAAATATGAGTACTCCGCTCGAACAGGGCCCTTTGGCGTGTGAAACATCACGCAAACCCCGTAATACACATACCCTGCTGAAATCGTGGGTGAAACTTCACGCGAACCCCGTAATACACGTACCCTGCTGAAATCGCAGGTGAAACTTCACGCAAACCCTGTAATACACGTACCCTGCTGAAATTGCCGGTGAAACTTCACGCGAACCCCAGGAATACACGTACCCTGCTGAAATTGCGGGTGTAACTTCCCGCGAACCCCAGGAATACACATACTCAGCTCAACAGGGCCCTTTCGCGTTTAAAACTTCACGCTGTACCCCAGAACTACACGTACCCCGCTCGCTCGCACAGGGCCAATATTCCTGGGGTTCACGTGAAGTTTCACACGCGATAGGCCCTGGGCGAGTGGGGTAAGTGTATTACTGGGGTTCGGTGAAGTTTCACATGTGATAGGCCCTGTGCGAGTGGGGTACGTGTATTACTGGGGTTCGCGAGAAGTTTCACATGCGATTTTGCTGTCAGAGCAGGGTACGTGAATTTCGGGGGTACGCGGGGAGTCCTACACGTGAATTGGCAGTGTGGAAACTCCCAGGTGTTCCCTCTACACCCTCCATGACCCCTGCAGGCCGACCACACCACAGGGGACTACCCCACACCCCTGGTCGTGTCCCGCAGGCAGCTATCCACCATGGGCATGCACCCCAGCCAAGCCAACTGTCCGCTTGCACCACTGATCACCAACTCATGTCCCCTTGCACCCCCACCCCCCAGCAGTGCGGGGCACCTGCAGCAGGCCCCCACTCATGTCCCCCTACACCCCCACCCCCCAGTAGTGCAGGGCACCTGCCAGCAGGCCCCCACTCATGTCCCACTCATGTCCCCCTGCACCCAAACCCACCAGCAGTGCGGTGCACCTGCCAGCAGGCCCCCACTCATGTCCCATTCATGTCCCCTTGCACCCCCACCCCCCAGCAGTGTGGAGCACCTGCTAGCAGGCCCCCACTCATGTCCCCCTGCACCCCCAGCCCCCAGCAGTGCGGGGCACCTGCCAGCAGGCCCCCACTCATGTACCACTCATGTCCCCCTGCACCCCTGACCCCCAGCAGTGTGGGGCACCTGCCAGCAGGTCCCCACTTATGTCCCACTCATGTCCCCCTGCAACCCCACCCCCCAGCAGTGCGGGGCACCTGCCAGCAGGAGCCCACTCATGTCCCCTTGCACCCCCACCCCCCAGCAGTGCAGGGCACCTGTCAGCAGGCCCACACTCATGTCCCCTTGCACCCCCACCACCCATCAGTGCAGGGCACCTGCCAGCAGGCCCCCACCCATGTCCCCTTGCACCCCCACCCCCCAGCAGTGCAGGGCACCTGCCAGCAGGCCCCCACTCATGTCCCCCACAACATGTCATCACGATACGCAATCATGGGCCTAATGGCCACCCAAATCCCACCCCACGCCACCCCAGTCGAAACACACAACCAAGTATTACATACACCCCATATTGAAATCCCCATCACATGAAACATCCCAAATGGCAAGTATGCACATCAATACATGTCCATCACACACACACAATGGGTGCAAGTGAATAAGAAAACATGCATTGTGACATGTAGGAAACCAAGGAAAGCATACCACACAATGAAGTATCAAATAAAAATGTATTAGACACAAAAGCAAGGGAATGAAATGAAATCACACAATAATGTAAATAATAAATAAAAAGCTGCATGTCCAAAATATGAAAAAGAAGATGTGTAAAACCAGAATAAAAATCAATCCAAATGCAAATGGGTCCAAAGAGTCTGTCCGTCAAATCAAATTCAAAGTGAAAAAAAAGAAAAATCCATTGATCCATGGTTAAAAAAAATGGCAAATGAAGTGAAATCCATTGTGGAAGTATATACAAAGTACAAATCCAGGGTCCATGAGCCCAACCATTGGAAGGAAACCTACAAAAACCCTACATAATGAACAACTATATACAAAAAGATGGGGCATTGTCCAAGCGCCCCAAATGAAAAGAAAAACAAAAGGAAACCTAACACTATATAATTATTTACAATGGCAGCGGGCTAGTCCAACGGCTCACTTTCTGATTTCCCGGGCCAGGGCATCATTGAACTCCTGCTCGAAGTCCCGGAGACGTTCCTCTTCCATGGCCTGAGGGTTCGCAGGGACAATGACATCTGGACCTCCAGATCCCTGCGAATTGCCTCGAGGCACTAGGCCTGCCTCGCGGCCCTATGCATGGAGTCCTCCGCCCTGACCATCGTGAGTTGTGCCTCTTCCGCCCGCTGCCGCTCTGCATCTATAGCATGGCCCAACCGCTGCCACACGGAAGACACTTCCCGTCCTGGGTCCTCCTGCCCTCTGGCCGATGCCTGCCTCTCCGATGTTGAAGGCCCCGAGCCATCATGGCTCCCACCTTGTTGCTTCTGTGCCTCTGCCTGTGCCCTGGCTCCTGCTGCCTGCACATCCTCCTCTGGCTGGGGTGCAGTTGTTGATGTGGCCACCCCTGCTGGACGTCCTATTCCCGAGGGAGGGATGTGTACTCCACCAGCCTGGACGCAGGGTCAGAGGCAGCTCCACAGGGCACCCAGGTGACACATGGGTGGGAAGATGGCACGGAGGACGACTGGCGCATAGGGGGTTCAGTTGAGGAGGAAGTCAGAACAAGGTCCAGAAAACAGAGGAATCTGGCCCTGGTGAGCTGTCCCAGTGGGTCAATGCGGTCAACGAGCCATGCGAGAAGACGTGCAGTCTCCTCATGAAAAGACTGCAGGTCAGCTTGCATGGCACGTTGACGCAACGCCACCCCACCCAGGACAGGCTCAACCCGGTGCCGGATAGCCACATTCGCAGGAAGAGGAAGGCCAGTTGGTTTAAGCCGATCCCCTCCCTGAGAACGGGTCTGGACGTAGGCATCCCTGCTGGTGTGGGATGATGCAGTGACAGGATCCGGGACAGGATTACACACAGGCACATCAGTGGCGGCCTGTGCTGCCTCCTGTCCCTGCCCCTGCACTGCACCACTAGCACCAGGGGAATCCCCACCTCCAGACCCTGTCCCTGTCCCTTGCATGGCCTCCTCCTCCACCAAACCCCCAACCAACCTGGATGACTCCATGCCATCTTCCTCCGTCAGACCCTGTGGGGTCTCAGCTGCCCCTTCTGCTGCCGAGGAGTCCAACTCCGACCTCCGCCTCTTGGACCTATCCTCGGCAGCTGCGACCTGGGACGTGTCACAGGACTCCTCACTCCCCGACGAGATCACAACCTGGGAGGGGAGCCGGGCCTTGCGTCTCCGGCTGGCGGTGCAATCCCTGCTGCTGGGCTCCACAGCACCCTCTCCGCCCTCTTCATCAGTTGATGCTGCAGACAGGGAGAGATAGAAGACAGGCATCAGGGCACTGTACAATGGACTGATACACACATGACAGTTCCACATGAGTGGCAGTGTCAAACCTCAGACATGGCATCACAATCCCCAACACACAGGTCATTTGAAATCATACACATGAGCTATTCCACAACCATATCCCAATGGCCAGCACCATCCATACACATACAACAGAATGAGCAGCCAAAGATGAGCCAGATATCACATGAAACACAGGGAGTGCACTAGACATGCACACACGCCACCACACTTACATGCATGTGTACACCTCCACCAACTGTCACAGTGATGAGATCGGCATCCATGTCACATCTGGCAATCAGCCTTCTACATATCAGTGTCACATGCATCCATGTTGCATCACTGTTGCACCCGTGTCAAATACACACACATGCACATGTACACGGTGCAGATACATGCAGCTGGAACCAACATCCATGTGTGACACCACTACCATGCCAATTTACATACACAGTTATTCAAACATGTGTGCTCACACATATGCATTTGGCCTGCATGCTTACCCACACATACACCATCCATGTGTCTCACACATGAGAGGACTCACATGTGATAGCCTCACGGCCCTATACATACACATCCATACATGGCCCTACAAAACCACATGTGCAACCTGCACACTACTGGCACACCACCACACGCACAGCTTCCAATCAGTATGCATGTACACTTACCGCTCGACTCCAGACGGGTCTGCCTCTCAAGGACCTGGACGTGGAGCGCTGGGCATATGCGTTCCAGGACCCTCATCTGGTGTTCCGACAGGTGGCCCCGGTGCCCCTTAGCATCCGCTGCCTTCAAGAGGTGCCGGGCCTTGTTGAGGGTCCTGGACCTGAAGTCCTCCCAGCGCTTCTTGACATGTTGGAATTTGCGGACTGCCACCCCCTCCGCGTTGATGGCAGTCACGATGTCCGTCCAGATCCTGGTCCGTCCTTCCTTGTCAGCGCGCAAACCTCCGAAAAGGGCATCATACTTCCCCAGGACTTGCTCCACCAGGACACGAACTTCGGTGGCAGTGAAGCTGGTGGCCCTCTGCATCTCCGGCTGGGGGTTGCCAGTGGTCTCAGATGGTGGTGTGCCCGACATGGCAACCCCAGAGGCAGGTGTGGGTGGGCAACTGGGTCCTGGGGATGGGCTGTTGGAGCGATGGTATCCAGTCGGGAGCCTTCAGTTCCAGCAGGGGTGGTCACAGCAACTGCACCCCTGGCTGATGTGCAGGCAGCAAATAGCAGGGCACGTGGGCACAGGCAGGCAGCATCAGATGGCAGGTGGGAGCATGCTCAGGGTTCTGGGGGGCAGGAAAATGGCCTTCAGGGCAGGAGCATGGTCTTCCGTGTGTTTTCGCGTGGCCAGCGATTTCATTGGACCAAAGGCCATTCGCGTGTGTGTAAGCACTTCCGTGATGTGACGCATGGGGGCGTGCCTGGGCATTTCCCCCCGTGACGTGGTCATAGTGGATTAGGAAAGGGACTATGCGCGTAAGTGACGTGACACGCGCGGGCGTTTCCCTCAGCATGGGTTAAAGGTGAGCGGGGCCAGCAGTTCGCTGTACGTGCCTTTCGTGGAGACCGACGTGTGTTGCTGCTTTGTGTTGTTTCACGCGCCATCACAACTTCATAGCTATCAAGGACGTATTTCTTCTTTTGGCGGGGGTATTCCAGGGTGTCCAGGGCAGCCACAGAGGGGGAAGAGGCAGGGGTGCGCCACTTGAGCACGATGTTGTGCCATGTGTCGGTGCAGTCATGCCACCACCCCCTGTGGTTCCAGGAGATGCAGCTTCTGCATCTGGCACAGGCACCCGTGTGACCCGGCAGTCCGTACCATCGACTGCCATGGGCCCAAGGGTAGTGGTAGCTGCAGGTGCAGCTTTGGACACCACCACCCAGGCTCAGGGTCTGCAAGCGCAGCCTGCGTTGGCACTGGAGGAGCCCTTGGAAGATTTCCAAAAGGCCAGGAGGGAAACCATAGGGGCAGGCAGGGCTGCCCTGACCAAGACATGTGTCCCTGGGGCAGTTATGTCATCTGCTGCCCCAAACAGCCGGGTGTTGGCAAGTGCAGGGGCAGATGCACCCAACAACACCCCGGTTATGAGTTTGCCAACCAGGACAGTTGTGGTCAATGACCCTGTCACAGCAGATGTTGCTGCACAGGGTCCATTAGAGGGCAGCCAGCTGCCACTGACAGAAGTCAGGCCTTTGGTCATCCCTCCACCTGCCACTCCCTTGGCTCAATCCACCGAACCCACTGGCCATACTGGTCAGGGCGGCATTAGCCAGCCAGGGTCTGAGCCACAATCCAAGAGGAGGAAGGTTGCACCTGCAGCACAGGCTGGGACCTCACACACAGCCATGTCCTCCTGCATGTCGAGGAAGAAGCCTTTCTGCAACCAGGAACTGGACTTCCTCGTGGGCTACGTGCGGGGCCACAGCCGTGACATGCTAGTGGGTGCCAATAGTCAGACTACGGCTGCCCAACGTGATACCCACTGGAAGCATGTTGCGGAAAATGTCAGTTCATTCGGCCATGAGGTGAGCATGGCGCAAGAGTGAAAAAAGCATTGGAATGACATCAAACACAGCGCTAAGTCTAAGCGTGCCTCAAATTACAACTTGACTCTGGTGACTGGCGGTGGGCCTGCACCAGAGGAGGAAGTCCTCACTCCGCATGGTTCACTTGTTGCGGAGTTCAAACCATCTGAATCGGTCGAAGAAGTGGGAGAGATGCCGGACTTTGATGCCCAGTCCAGTGAGTGTTGATGCGTGTTTGTTGAGGACATGTGTGTTTTACTTGTGGGATGTGTTGTGCATGATTGCCACTACATGTGAGGTGTACATGGTTCGGATGTGCAAGTAATGCAACGCTTCCGTGATGCATGTCTGCTCTGCTGGATGGTGGATATGTGTAGCAGACGGGGACTGTCGGCATCAACACTATTGCACCCTACTCACATGCTGGTTACCAGTATGCCCCTCCGGTCCATGTCCCAGTTCACTGGCCCTTCTGCTTGTAGCGTGGGGTGACCTTCCTCTCAGCCCAGGCACGATGTCATAGCATGACTGACGTGCATGTGTCCTCTGCCTGCATGCAGGTACTCCATGTAGGCATGCTCCCTTGCCCCTCCACCCCCCGCTCTGCACCCCAATTTCACCTTTGCACTGGTCTGCTTCAATATTGCCGTTGGGTACTTCCCTGTTAATGCGTCCTGTGTACATGCAAACTTCCCGCAACCAATCTGCCAGACATATGCTGTGTGGTACAGCCTTAGTTCTTGATGCAGGGTATTTCACTTGTACTGTGCAGAGGTCAGATGCCCCACAGGGATATGAGTGCCCGTTCATGCTCCATGTGCATTGCACGCATGCCCCTATGTGTCCTTGACTGGATGATCACTGCTAATACAAGTCCTGGGTGGCATACATTGCATGGCATTTCATCAGCCTTCCCATGTCTACTGTGGCTCAGCACTGCGTTACACACATGTTGAGGGGCTGACAATCTGGGTGGGTCACAGGCCTCAGTCTGTTTAATGGTCAATGACTCTGTCCAACTGGTGTAGTGTCCTCTTCACACGTGTGTGGCCTCCAGATGTTTCATCATGTGTCCTGCTTACTGTCCCATCATCATTAGCAGTTTTGTCACTTGACTCACATGAAGCTGTTGATGCTAGTCAACACTGCCTGTCAATGCACAGGTCTATGGTCAGCCTTTTGATAACATGCTAGGCATCCATGCTTTTGCACTTGGGTGGAGGGGTGCTTTGCTTGTAGATATGCTGCCCATTGAATGCACATTGCATGTGATGCCTGAAGTTGACCTTGCACTGCCATCACATTTTCTGACACACACCATGAAGTACTTGTACATGTAGGTAGTGACTAACATACACATTGGCTGCACTGCATAGACCCACTTCAATGCAAACTGCCACCTTTCAACAGGTCTGATCACAGAAGCAATTCCAAGTTGACCCAGCATGCATTCCAGGTTCTATTTTGTGTGTCACATGTCTGCCTGATGTTGTCGGTGTGTGTGTGTTGTGTGCCTCTGACATGTGTAGTGACCTTTTTTCTCTCTATTTTTCAGATGATGATGCAATGGAGCCGGAGGATGGTGTTGTCATGCCAGGTACAGGGTTGGTATCACTACATCAACCCGGCACAAGTGGGGGTCGTGGGGTGCCAGGCCACGAAAACCCCCAAGTGCTACAGGCCATCTTGTCTCTGGCTTCCTATGAGTCCAGCCCTGATGACGACTCTGACGTCCAGGTCGAGTTGGATGAGCATCAGGTCCATGTGTCAGGGGTGAGTGATTCTGATGTGGACACTCCTCTGTCCACGACTCCTGCACTGAGGGGTCAGACAGTCTTGGAACATCCACCCGTGGTGGATCGGGATGCAGGGTCACCCTCCACACCAGTCACTGATGTGCCTGGGACATCACATCGACGGGGGCATGTAGTCGTGCAGCCGCGGGCGGTACCAACACGACGAGGACAACCGGTCCTTGGGTCACACAGGGATCAAGCCCAGCAACGCGGTCGCCACGCGCAAACGCTGTATACTGAGTGGGAGCAAGACATGACTGCCAATTCAGAATGGCAGGGGGCAGCAATGGAGAACATCGCTGAGAGCATGGAGCGTGTGGTCCGATCCGTGCTCCCCCCTGCTAGGCAGGTGCTTCTCCAGCAGCAGGCGGCACGGTCCACGGCCCGCTCGCTCAGGCTGGGCATGGCGGCCTCAGACAGGGTACGCCAGGCTGAAATGTCGTCTCTGCGTCAAGCAATTGCTGCTCACGCAGAGGCACACATGGAGGCCCTGAGGGAGGAGTATGCTTCACTCAGATCCACTCTGGGTGTCCTTCTGATGTCCCAGAGGGAGCGGTCAGAGGAGAGGTTTGCACAGCTTGAGCGTACCATCTCGGCTGAGCTACAGGCTTGCCGGCAGGTGCAGCGGTTGTCCAGCCAGGCCTGGCAGGAGGAACTCTGTGTTACACGTGCTACCTTGCAAGAGGAAGCACGTGTATCACGGGAGGTTCTGCATGCAGACCTACGTGTCATCGCCACACAGAACCAGGCTCACCTGTCCGGCAGACTTGCTGCCGACGAGGGGCAAGCTGCGGCTAGGCATGGCCAGGCTACTGTGCCACGTCCTCCTTTTCAGGATGAGCCAGACTTGGACGACCATCTATCTCCCACATAGGTCGGGCTGTGCAGGTGTTGAGCCCATGGAGGTTTTTTTTTTGGCTCAGCATCATCGCATGTGGGTGTTGAGCAGCACCCTGTACCTCCCCCCTCCTGGTTGCTCCCCTCCCCAGGTCGTATGTGGCCATTTTTTATTTTTCTTTTAATTTAGTTAATTAAGTTTCTGTTTGATAGTTAGTTTAATTAGGTAAAGTAGGTTTTTCGTAGTTAGTGTAATTAGTTAATAAAGTTTAAAATTGCTTGTCTATTGTGCTTTCATGTGACAGTGTGATGCTTTGTGGCTTTTGAAAGCATCCACTTTCTGTTCCAGCTGGGCCCTTCAGGCTTGTCTTGTGTATGTGTTTGCTGCTTGGGGTCCTTGAGTCACATATGCCACTCCTGCTTCCCTTATCCATGGGCTCGCAAGGATGGTTCGGTGTAACAGCCTATTCCACAAGGGCTTTGGACTGTCATATCTGTGGCATGTCTGCTGCTGTGGAACGTGTGTTAACACCCCTAGTGGGGATGATTGGGGTGTTATTGACCACTGTTCTGCTTTTGCTAGATGGGGTGTTTCATGATTCATGTGTACATTCATTGCTATGCATTGTGTCTTATGTTTCTTATCTTTACTGTAGATGTGCTTGTTGCAATTCATGCCGTAGATAGTGTGTTCCACACTTTGGCTGTGAAAGACGGACTGTGGTGTGATTTCTGATGTACGTCCCTGACATGGTCCAGTGATGTGATGCCTGAAGAGACACACACAGATGAATCTAATGCATTAATCATGTGTTTCATGCCCTTTCTGCAGGGGGATGAGCCTCCAGACCACCTTTGCCAGCGGACATGGGCCATTGGACGTCTGGAATCTGGAAACGTTTGGTGGTGCCCTCATCCACATGTGTGCGCAAGCAGAGGCACAGGGATTGCAATCATACATCCGAAAACTGGTGATGTGTTTCAAGGGACTCCAGGCAAGGTGAGCAGCACAGGGGGGCCACAACACAGCAATCCTTCGACCAAGCCAGTTGCACATGCATGCTTAGTAGCAGCACTGAGGGTGAGCTTGGATGAATATTGGTGTTGAAAAGCACAATACAGCTCAGATGTGTTGGTGGACTTATGACTAGTTGATTGTAAGGTTGTCTGGGGCACCTGCAGGGGCAGTGGCATATTCCCTCCGGTCCACCATGGTCCATTGAGGCACTTGTATCACCCAAGTAGCATTCCGAGACATGGAAAGAAGCAGCTGACAGGGACAGACGGCAAGGGACAGACTCGGGTGCAGTGCATTTCATTTCCATGTAGAATTTGAAACATGCACTACCTACTTTATTTGGGTCATGGTGGAACACGACTTGTTTGGAAGTCATACCTTGCTATATGCGTCTGTCTGCTTACCCAGGGAACATTGCATGTTGTGTGATTCGTGACATATTGGTGTTCCATTTGCCACGCACCCACCGGCGCCTGACTTGCTGCATTGACTGTGTATGAACCATCACAGGTATATGTTATATATGGGTACGAAGCATCCACACCTGATTGTCTGTTTGTAGTGTAGTTTGTTACTTTGGGGCATATTTGGTGGTGTGTTTGTGTGTTATGGGCATGCACAGAATTTTAACTGTGGCTTTCTTTGCCGCATTGAGGTGCTCCTGTTACTGGACCTGAGAGTGCGCAGGCAAGAGGCCAGCACTCACCCCAGAGATAAGTTTCTCTTTGACTTCCATTTCAGTGAATTGCTGCTATGTTTATGATGAACAAGTTTGGTATTATTGTGTATGTGTTAATGTGAGTACTACATTCTTGGCCATTCCCTACTTTCCTGTGTGAATCCTACTCCCCTCTCCTGCCCCTCATTCCGGTTATCCAGTATGCCAACGCCTGTCCCTACTCCATATACCTGACCCTCCTTCCCCACCAGGGTCTCAGAGGCCTGTGTGAGTTTGACCTTGCAGCCACCCAGACCACGGTGGGGGTGGTTGGTTCGTGCCACTCCTGTATCTGTACATGGGAGCAGTGACAGTACACATCCGTTTGTGGTGCTTCATTCTATGTTATGTACCACACATGGTACACATCCTGTTGTGACATTGTTTTACTGTGCTACCTTGGTTGTTACGTCATTGTGGTAGTACTTGGCCATTGAGGCACTTGTATCACCCAAGTAGCGTTCCGAGACATGGAAAGAAACAGCTGACAGGGACAGACGGCAAGGGACAGACTCGGGTGCAATGCATTTAATTTCCATGTAGAATTTGAAACGAGCAATACCTACTTTATTTGGGTCATGGTGGAACACGACTTGTTTGGAAGTCATACCTTGCTATATGCGTCTGTCTGCTTACCCAGGAAACATTGCATGTTGTGTGATTCGTGACATATTGGTGTTCCATTTGCCACGCACCCGCCGGCGCCTGACTTGCTGCATTGACTGTGTATGAACCATCACAGGTATATGTTATATATGGGTACGAAGCATCCACACCTGATTGTCTGTTTGTAGTGTAGTTTGTTACTTTGGGGCATATTTGGTGGTGTGTTTGTGTGTTATGGGCATGCACAGAATTTTAACTGTGGCTTTCTTTGCAGCATTGAGGTGCTCCTGTTACTGGACCTGAGAGTGCGCAGGCAAGAGGCCAGCACTCACCCCAGAGATAAGTTTCTCTTTGACTTCCATTTCAGTGAATTGCTGCTATCTTTATGATGAACAAGTTTGGTATTATTGTGTATGTGTTAATGTGAGTACTACATTCTTGGCCATTCCCTACTTTCCTGTGTGAATCCTACTCCCCTCTCCTGCCCCTCATTCCGGTTATCCAGTATGCCAACGCCTGTCCCTACTCCATATACCTGACTCTCCTTCCCCACCAGGGTCTCAGAGGCCTGTGTGAGTTTGACCTTGCAGCCACCCAGACCACGGTGGGGGTGGTTGGTTCGTGCCACTCCTGTATCTGTACATGGGAGCAGTGACAGTACACATCCGTTTGTGGTGCTTCATTCTATGTTATGTACCACACATGGTACACATCCTGTTGTGACATTGTTTTACTGTGCTACCTTGGTTGTTACGTCATTGTGGTAGTACTTGGCCTTTGTGAGGTACTGCTACTTCAAGTCATCTACTGGAGGCTGTTCTGGTTAGTTTTTTTGCCTGCAGGCTTTTTGCTTGGCTTCTGTGTTGGCCTGCTGTGAGTTCTCTTGGATGCAGTGTTTTTGCAAATCAAGGCGGACTCTGAAGGTGCAGGCAACTTTTTACACACAAGGTGGGAGATGGTGACAAAGCGGAAGGGTGATCCTGTGGCCAGGTGAAATTCAAGGATGTAGGCTCCATAACCCCGGTACAGTTGTTCAGTGGGTCATGGTGATTTGTGAGGGAAGGGTGGTGCTTGGTTGGTGATCGTTGCCTTGCCCTGCAGTGTGATGGGCACCCTGACATTGTAATTGTGGTATCCTATGTACATGATGTGTTCTGCTGATCAATGCCTGTTCATGTGTTGTGTTTATCTTTCAGGTGTGAGGCAGGGTCGGACTGGGACAAGAAATAGGCCCGGACAACAAAAAAAAAGTGGCCCACCACTCCCCTCAAAAAAGTGGCCCACCCCTTGCCTCAGAAAAAGTGACCCCTTTCGGGATACCAATGCCCCTATGCCCTCGACAAAGACACTGTGGGGTGCTTCCGAACTGCACACAGTCAGCAACAAAGGCTAGCTATCATCCGGGGTCAGACTGGGCCATGCAATTGTCTCAGGCACCAAAGAAAAAGTGGCCCGCAGTTGCAAATGGCTTTTCATTCCTTTTGTGATACTGTTTGAATAGTACCCAGGCGGAGCTTTTTGATAAAGTGACATGCAAATTGTATATTTTAAAGAATATTTATTCAGCAAGCAACACTGGTCAAAACTACTAGTCGCAGTGTGAATTAACTCATCAAACTGGCCCACATGGGCCAATAAGGGTCCCACTTTGGCCAAAAAAACGGTCCCACACCAGCATTTTGTGTTTTTGGTTGGCCCTGGGCCTATTGTCCTACAGGCCAGTCCGAGGCTGCTCCCAGCTCAACTGACTTTTCAGTACTGACACTTTTTCCCTCATCTTTTCCCCCAGTTGCAACCCCTCCCCACAGAAAAAAAGTCATGTTTTACCATGGGCAGGGCCACAATCCATCTCTATCAAGGAAGCCTAAATGCTTTGAGAGCAATGTAGCAGCATGCAATACTCTTTACCTAACTATTCATGCCAATGAACAGGTACAGCCAGCTTCCAAAACGGATACAGTTACATTTCGCTCATGCCCATATTGCCCAACAAATACAACCAGCTCTGATGCCCAAGGGGCCGTACAGCATAACTGGTACAGCCTGCTCCCAGCTATGGTAAAGCTAGCTCAAACACAATCGGCTCCTGATCATTCTCTGTGAACGTTGCTGCACCCATTTAGTAACAGGTAGAGGAGCAAATTCCCACATATGTCAGGCAATAGATAGCGCAAGGTAATGAAACGGGTATTTGTAAATCAAACCACATCTGGCATGGATGTCATGTAGGGGTTGCCAGGGCTCTGCCTGGTGACCCCTGAAGCCTCCCTTGCTACCCCTGTGGTCTCCCTTGCTACCCCTAATTTAAAATTGGGGCTCCTGGGCTGTGGTCAGCAGCATGTGGCTCTGTGTTTCTTAAGTGGCTAGTTTTCTGATAGCTATAGCCGGTAAGATAGCTCAGTGGGTTCAGCGCTCACTACTGCAATGTGCGTGTGCTCTGCAGGTTGCAGGTTCAGCTCCCAGAGAGGTCAGCCTTTTATCCTGCTGAGGTTGAGTGAGTACCAACACAGGTTGAGTGAGTTTGTAGGTATATTTGGTCTATATGAAGCTCTTACAAGTAAGTGCTATATAATAACACAACATTATCATTTGGCCTTGGACATCTGCTTGCATTCACAGTAATTTGGTAAATTGGCCCATATGCGCTGATATACTGGTATGGAAACACGCTGCACCTACTAAGGCACGTAGGTGGATAACACACACCAGCAGATACCCAAACCAAATGCACACATACAGCAGACAAAGATTTGACACACACACACACACACACACACACACAGGTGCCTCCATAATGCATCACAAACAAATACTCAGAACACTTACTCCGTCTCCGCACACCTACACCACGACATACCATCCACAACATAGATACACACGAAACACACACATACACATTACTCGCTTGATTGTTACACTAACAAAACACATGTTTGCATGTCGCACCTACATAAGCAAAGACCAACTCACAGACACATCCAAGATACACATTCTCTGCAGAGACATACACAGGCAGACACACACACACACACATATATACTGCGCCAACCAACCACATACAGACATGAGCAACATAAACTATATATTCACACATAATCACGCACAGTACATATGTGGTGCACCCAACACAATCATGAACGTCCAGTAACACACACGCGATACTTACTGCACGTCCACCACATATACCCTCTCAAACATATACAAGGTGAACTCGGGCAACCAGATGCACGAGACGCAACTAAACATACCCCCCCCAAACCGCAGCACACAGCTCCGAGCCTATCAACATTGTAATGAAGTCCTCATGCTTTTAAATATTGACACTATTTATTTGCACATTCCATTGAAATGCAGTTGAGATCAGATGGGGCATCATTTTTGTGTGGGGTGGCCGTGGAGGGGTCACAGGCGGGATATGGCCATTTTATAACTAAATATGAGTGTAAAACGCTGGCCCTGACTTGCAAAGGAAGGCGATTTCAAAGCTATGCATAGAATCACTCGCACGCACTTCCATCGCTCTAGGACGTCATTATGGGGGGTGCAGGTGTGTGCAATGTAAATGTTTATAAATGTGTACATTTGTCACAGTGACCCCAGACGATCACAACAGAACGAACAGAGGGCAGACGGCACACTGATGATAATAAGTAGGAAAGTCACCAAGGAAATGAGTGCCATAAAGTTGTTCCTTTATAGTTAAGAGTTTTGCCGGGACTGTCCCGTAATCGGGTGCTCTGCTCTGTCCCCCTTTCTCAAGATTATTTTTTTCACTGCATTGTTCCCGGTTTTTGGTAGTAGGTCTTCTTAGCTGGCAGGCAGGAATGCACAATCTCAAACAGTAGGAATGTGACATTTTACAAATTAAGATTGTGATTGTAATTATTTGTAAAGCGCTTAAACACAAGTGTAGTGCTTCAAAGCTGGTGGTAATTTGTCATAAAATAATTATAATATATGTTTATTCCACCAATAACACTTGAACCTCCTTCTGCTCCAACCACTATTGAAATGTAGTGCCTTGACAGCCACTTTCAAGCGCTATTCCTACTTTTATGTTAGTTGCCCTGTCCCGGTCTGTTACTTTTTAAATCTGGTCACCCTATTTATACTACCTATTATATGGAGAGAGAGAGAGATAGAGAGAGAGAGAGAGAGAGAGAGAAAAGGAGAGAGAGAGAGGGGGGGGAGAGAGAAAAAAGAGAGAGAGAGAGAGAGAGAGAGAGAGAGAGAATGTGACTTCATCAAGGAGATTTGATCGACTCCAAATCCATCTAATATTTTGTTCTTTTAAGCCATATTTCAGCAAATATATGCAGGTGGGACACCCCTGGAGCCCCACCTTGCCCCCACCTCAATTATTACCCTTAACACCTCTCCCCACATATGTTTACAGGCAGGTCACAGAGTCGTAAAAAAACGCACTCATTTTGAAATACCGCTGCGATGCTTTAACATTCGAATTTGGAAAAACCAAAAGGCGGTCCTAAGTCTCTATGTGCAGGTTAATGCCTTTTCTGGCTTACACATTTTCTGAATTTGACCTTTTGCAGTCAAGCAGAGAAGAAACGCGAAAAGCAGTACATTCTTGTAACGTAGTCCCCTCACTCTGACCGATCCATTATTACAGAAGGCGCGCCGCCCACATGTAATGCACACACGTGCCCTCTCCTACAAATGAGCCATTTGCCCTAAACATAACTGAAACCGTTCCCATCTGTAGACCACTGGGTTGCTTTTACCACCTAGACACATTTCACCTCCTCGCTCCGGAAACGGCTAAAATCCCGGCTCATCCAGACCCTGCGCTCTTGTTCATAGTAGCGCCTAATACTAGTTTTTGTGGTCTCTGCACCATCCAAGCACTTGTATGTGTACTGTACATCTTAAACAAATAAATGCGTGGGCTTTTCTAAAATAAAACAACGTGAAGGGTAAAGGGGTGGGTCAAGCCATTGAGACAAATAGGATTTAGGAATGAAGTGGTGCGATTCTGGGCTTGGCCCCCCCCCCTCCATTTGTTTCCTGTAAAGTGTGCTAGTAATGAATTCATTATGACTTGACCAGGTCATCTGCCCTGACAATATTCCATTCATGGATCCCAGCACTGCTGGTTTGTATGGCCAGTGTTCCACACTCCCTCTTTTCTGGAATTCGTATAGCCCCATACTTCACATGGCAGGCAGTACAGCAGGTGCCTAGTGTCACTGGCGTTAAAACAAAACAAAACAAAAATCAACCCAAAAAAAAACCACAGTGATGAATGAAGCGAAATGCTCAGGGAGCGGACCCGGCCATTTGCGGCCTAATCTGCGTGAAGGAATCGGCTACTGTCGACGAATGATGCCCTGCTCAAGAGAGATGGGAGGCGAAACGTGGGTTATGTCACTTATGTGAGATTCTGGCAGGAAAGTGGGGGAAAAAACGCAGCCGACGCAAAATGGCCATGGTTTAAAGTTGACAGCTTTACTCAACGCTGCCTGAAAGTCTTTTTTTTTGTTCTCATTTGAATTTCTGAAGATTTAATGCACTGCACAGCGGTACATGAGTTTTATGTACTCAGATGAAATACTTGTTTCCGTGAAATGACTGTGAAATGGATTGTTCAACTAATTCATACAGCTGGTAAGATAGCTCAGTAGGTTGAGCTCTCGTTCGTGCAATCTGTTTGATTCACAGGTTCAAATCCCGGCAAGGTCGACTCGGGCTTTCTTCCTGAGTAACATCTTCTATTGGGTAATATAAATGTATGTAACATTTGTTCTATGTAAAGCGCTTTGGGTAAAAGCGCTATGTAAATAAAAAAAGTTATTATAATGTACTTGTGTCTCAGGTAGGGTTGCTGTCAGGCCATAGGTTAGCCGTTGTGCTTTGTTCTGTTCTAATGATTTACACATGGTTCTTTTTATGTCAAAGCAGGTAGAGAGAGTTTTTTTTTCTGGAAACTTCTAGAAGCTTTGTATATCTAAAATAAAGAACTTGGGGACAGATTGTAAAATGTAAACATGAATAGAGGGGGAATTTGCACCCAGTCTTAATAATTAGTACCCAGAACTGTTGAATCATTAGAACTCGCATTCCTCTACAGAACCCTGCAGCTCCCGTTCTGCAGCCTGTCAGGCTATTAAAAAGGGGGAAAAACATGTGCCAACCAGGCTTTGTCTCGGGAGGATAGCTCAGGGGCAACACGCTCACCTTGGAAGCAAGACGACACAAAGCAACACAAGTTCGATTCCCCCGGTTCGCGCTTAGAAACCTTCGGGTATTAAGAGCGTTATAAATAACCTATCATATCATATCAGGCTTGGCTCCACCCCAAAAAGGACGGGCCAGCTCAAACTGCAAGATCCCAGCCAAATTCAGTTAATAAGATTCAATGGATTTGGCTTCGACCAAATCTCCTGCCAGTAAACCTTTGGCTGGCTGCTCGGATTTGGGTGAAGTATTCCAAACAAAAAGTTTCTAATGCCCCTCCAAAACTGGAAAGATTGGGAAAGATCCATTAAAAAATGTTAAAGTAGTACCTGCAGTGATATTAATGATACATATGGTGATCCATTCTTGTATCACTTCACACAGCAGACCTGCATGCAGCCCCCCCCCCCGCCCCACCCCAGGCACACTCACATGGCATGGCATGGCAGGGAAAGCCCCTGAAAAGACAGTCCACTCCTTACCTCAGTTGGCTGGCTGTTGGCTGGGCTGCCTGCTGCTGTCTGTGTGGCCGGCACTGGCACTGGGCACTCCACTGTCTGCTGGCCGGCCGCCTCAGTGCTGCCTTGTGGTCCTCCTGTCCTGTGTGGGCTGTGGGCACTGGCACTGTCGTCGCTCGTCGGTCTCGAGAGTCGAGGAGGTCCACTGCAGACGGTGTGTGCTTCAGTGCTTGTGTTGTGGGGCACTGGGGCTCATATAGCAGCAGCCCAGCCTCTTCAGCAGCATAATGTATGAATGCATTTGGCGGCAAATTGGGCAGGCATTCGTCCACGGTGCTGGCAGCCCCGGGGCCCAGCCCAGCCCCCAGGCACACAAGTTGAAGACAGCTGCTAACTTGCTTTCAACTTTGCAAAGAAGTGTTACTTACTTCCTGCAGCAAAGTTGAAAGCAAGTGTGATATCAATGTGAAGTGTCAGTCACTGTGTTTACAGTGCCGGGCTCAGCGCCTCGGCCCCAGCTCAGCGGAGCCCGCAGGCAGGCTGCACCCCCCAGGGTCAGGAGGTCTCGGAGGGGGGAGGACGGAGGAGGGAGGCAGGTGTTACAATTGCTTTGGTCGGTGTACCGTGTTTGCAATTGCTAAGTTCAGCCTTCCTCCCTCCCACAGTACAGATTCACAACTGTCGTTCTCTCTCTCTGTGGGCTGTGGCCGCCGCAGCTGCAGGCCAGAGGCTCGTGAGCTGACGGCAGGCGCACCGGCCCCCTGCAGTGGCACTGGCGGGTGCCCAGCTGGCCCACTGACGCGACACCGGCCCGTGAATTATGCACATGCATCTGCATCTGCATGCATCATAAATTATGATGCATGCATGCAGATGCACATGCAATCATCAAAGCAAGGTAACATCTAGTGACTACTAGTGTTACCTTGCTATGATAATTGTGCAGAGCAGCCGGCGCCGCCGGCGCGTGGCACCCCCCCTCGCCCCTCCTGGCTGGCTCCCGCCTCCCGGCCCTGCTCCTCACTCACACCAGGGCACTGGCAGGCGAGGCGACTCACTCTCCACCCCCTCCCCCCCCCGGCCATCCCCATCTGACTTGGCCGCGCGCGGGCCGCGTCGCCGCGAATACTCACGGCTCGGCGCACTGTCTGCAGCGCACACATGCAAAAAAAAAAAAGACTTTTTCTTTTTTTTTTTTTTTTTAAACCGGCCCAGAGGTGGCTGCCGGAAAACCGGCCCCAGGAGACCCCAAAGTCGTTCGGCCACGGGCCGAAAGACCGAAAGGGCCAGTCCGACCCTGGTGTGAGGGGATAGTTGTGGTTTGACATGCTGGGGTGTACACATGGTGAATGTTCTCATGTGATGTGTAGAGGACACTGATGGTCACTTTATTGCACATGTATATGTTGAGTGCATGTCCCTACGGACCCACACACTCGCACTATAATGCACTACATGTACAACCACCCTTCCATGTCCATGTGTACACTCTGTTTTCCTTCTGGTGCCCACTGTGTCCCTGCAGCACATGTCCTATGACCCATTGTGGATCCTGTACATGCCTAATTTGCTTTTTGATGTGGTTTGTCGCTTAGATGTGCTGCTCAGGGTGTGCATCACACGCAATGGCTGTTAACTGTGCTGTCCACTGGGCAGTGTGTTGCAGGAGGTGGACACGGCACACAGAAGCTGCAGTGTTGATTTTTCAATGCACAATGTGCATGTACAAAAAAAGAAATAATCAGGATGAAGAAGATCCTACAAATAAGCCAGTTGTGCCGTGCATGTATATTTATTTTACATTGACACAGTCCTTTTTTAGTTCATTCAACAATTTATTTTACAGATCTTTCGATAAGCACAAAGGTTTTTTGGCATTAAATGGACACAAGTTATTGTGAACGGTGGAACACGGGTTAAGTGTCAACCTCTGATGTATTGAGGTTGAAGCTCCACACTGAAATACATTCCCTGTATAGATGTGATAGAAAAAGAACTATCAAGCAGGGAAAGTATACATGAGGCTTGAAGATGGCCCCAGGGTTAGTTCACATAAGGTGTACACAACAAATATTTACATAACATACACAAGGGGGAAGATACAGTTGTGTCACGGGGATCGACACAGGTGTGGACACAGTTGTGTTTCGGCCAAAACATGGCTTGATTGAAGCCGGTCTATATGCTGGCCTTCATCAGGAAAGGCACCATTGGTGGTGCTGTCCGTTGATTCTGTGGGTTTAAGAGAGGCAGTGAGGATCTTCAAATGAAGGGGTGATTTAATTAATTTAGGATAGTATTAGATACAGTGTTACATTTCATGGTGTAACTAAGAAGCGGTTTACCTGCTGTTCCAGTGGCAGTGGCAAACTGAGAACTATCCTCACGTAGTTAAAGGACAGTGTGTGCGTGATTGCACTTAGGGATCTGCCTGAGAATGCTTCAGGTCGACATCTCTCGGGTTCCTACTGACTGTGAAAGACCACAGCGGGTCCCAGACCTGAGAGAAAGAGAATACAGGATCAGAACGCATGACCCTGGATCAGGATTCAGAGGAGTGGATTCGATGATAGTAAAAGAATCCTACTTGGGGTAGATTGCCCTTGAAGAGCATGGTGGTGGGCGAGTGCGTGGCTATGAGGTGTAGACATCTGGCCGGTGGTTCAGGTGGTCTGAAAGACTGAAGTCGATGCAGTGAGACCGATTTGGGAAAAAAAGCACGGGGAGTGTGGAAGACTTAGAGTGCCTGAAGATGCGTGCATGAAGTGGCGCTGAGATGTAGTAGGGAACACTATATTCCATGCAGTGAGATCGAGTTGGGATCTGGTGGGTGAGGAAAGGCGGGTAATTAAGTGCCTGTATGTGGCGGTGTGGACACCTGAATTGTCTACTTGTAGTTATAAGTGGATGCAAAATGGCAAGCCAAGTCAAAAGAGGGGCGCGCTCTGGTAAATAGTTAAAAAGCTAAGGTGCTGTTCCCTGGCTAGTTTACCGTAGTATGTCCGGCGTACCTCTGTATAAGGGGTCCTCAGCTCGAAATGAAACTGTGAGGAGAATGCTGAATGCTGTGTAAATATACATTGTGCAGGCTAGGCGGCAGCCAATCAAAAAAGCGCATTGGAAGTACCCAATCGGTACAGGAGGGAGTTTGAACCAATCGCGTGTTGTCAAGAAGGTGAAGCATACTAGAACTACTCAAATAGTGGAGCATCATGGGAGGTGTGGTCCTGTAAGCACCGTTTCGAGGTGGGCGTTGGTGGGGTTGGTGAGTTTGGTGAGGGAGTCTTTCTTGTTTTTAATTTTAGTTTGAAGGCCAGTGACTTTGTTATTTAGTGCATTTTCGACGCTGGTTCACCATTGTTTGTTCTTGGCGCAAGTATCTGGAATTATCACTGGTGTTTCCAATTCTTTCAGGATAGTAAATAATTCTTTGGTGCTGGAGTTGGATTGTGAGATTCTCTGGTTATAGGATTCTTGTTTGGCCGCTATGATTTCTTTTTTTATAATTGGCCATTATTTTACTGAGCAGTAACTTGTTATGGTCTGTCGGAGACTGTCTCCAGATTTGTTCCAGTTTACGTTTTTCCAATCTAAGAGTTTTAAGGTGGCTGGAGAACCATTGGTTGAGGTACTTTTTTGGTTTGCATTTTCTAAGTTTTAGTGGTGCAATGGCGTCTTAGGCTGTGCGCATGGTGTTGTTATAGCCTTCTACAAGGTCATAAGGGTTGGTGTCAGGGAGTTGGTTGAGCGTAGGAAGGATGAGCGGGATCAGTTTTTCCACTGTAATGTTTTACATATGATTTATAAGGCACATGCAGTCTATCCACAGGTCTTACTCAGGTTTTATTACTCTTGCTCTTTTAAAAATGGCACAACCTACAGGTTCCATTACTACACTTTCAAACTCATCTATGTTTGTTCCATCTAATTGCCCCATGTCACTCTTATTCGATTTCCCATAAAATAGTGCACTTAGTGATGCATAACATGCCATATTAAGGGGTAATGGCTGTACATACCAACCCATTCCTTTCCGGCCATGCTGGGGTAAATGGGAGCAGACCAAACAATTTGTTCTATTCATTATGCAATGAGTCATATTCATGATCAAAAGCAACGTGTTATTGTCATACCCTCTTCTGTGTCTTTGTTCTAAATGTCGGAGAGTATAAGTGACTACATGGACTGGACTATCTGCAGCAGGGGCATAAGTAGCAGGCAAAAGAGAACTTAGTGATTGCACGCTTTCCAGATACCATAATGCTGGGATTAGTGTTATAATCATCAGCATGAATTTACTACAGCAAATTCTTCTAGACATCTTTATAGTCTCTATATCTCTAACATCATCAGCATGGGTGCAGGAGGGGACAGACGTAAGTATAGGCATTGTCTGCAATTCTTCTCTCGGAAATGTTTGTCACGACTAGTTTCTTCGCAGCAGCAGCACCCGTTTAAACAGCAAAGCGTCCAAAGAAATCTGCAAAACGTCTAGGCCAGTTCTCGTTAGCCTGCTTTATAAAGAAATAGCAAGCTTATTGCGGTTCTGCACAGTGCTCCAAAACGTTAGAGCAAGCATCTGTTGTGTTGGTACCATATGCACCCCGCTTGTTAGGGTGATCAACATAGGCCAGACCATTTTTTTTTTCAAAGACAGCGCCGGGAAGCCGCGTTCCAGAGCTTTCATGCCGATGCAGATTTGGCACAGCTCCCACACTCCACTTCCCTAGGCCTCAGATTCCCAATTCATTCGTGTTGGGAATGGAGGCAAAGCAAGACAAAATGTAGATCGGATCACTTTCGATTTTGATAACGTAGGTTGTACCTTATTGCTCTAGGTACTGTGTAATCCATGAATAATGCAGAGTCACTTCCAGATGCAGGCTCAGTGCCAGCCGGTGATGCAATAGGTGATGGAACAGGCTTAATATCAGCCCGAAATGATGCAGGTTCAGCTGGGCAAGGTTGGGCCACCTTTAGCCTCTTCTCCTTTGTGGCAATCTTTCCAAGCAGTTTCTCTGGCTTAGGCAATATTTGTGGCAGAGAACTGGCGATAATGTCTTTCGAGTTGAGGGCAGCGGTTTCTTTCTTTTCGTCTGAATCGGACAGCTCTTTCAACAGGAATGTACTTCTTTTTGTGTGGGTGGCATGGATCCATGCCTTTCGACCATCCACTCGGACTGCAGTGTGCGTTGCCAGGAGGATCTGGTAGGGGCCCTTCCAGCGAGGTGCAAGCAAGGATTTTCTTTCAAAGTTATTTACCAGAATCCACTCTCCTGGCTGCAGACAATGCCCCGGGCCTGTGTATCTGACAGAAAGAGCCTTCTGCACCTGCTGATGAATCAAACACAATTTTTGACTTAACACGCTACAATAAGTGCTGAGCAAAGGGTGTTAAATTTCGCTCAAACTTCTCGGCTGCGGAGCACTCCAAACATTTGCGGGTCTCCCCATAATGATTTCGTAAGGGGAGAGCCCAGTTCTTGCCTGCACAGACGTGCACATACACAAAAAAGCTAATGGCAGAGCATCAGGCCACTTCTACTGGCTCCCTGAGCATATTTTACTAATCTTATTCTTCAGGATGCCGTTTTGGCGCTCAACAAGACCGGCACTCTTTGGATGCCTAGCTGAAGGGAATCGCTTATCAATCTTGAGGCCTGCACAAATTTGTAATATCACGGCAGCAACACAATGTGGGCCATTTTCTGACCATTTGACTCGTGGCAGGCCGAATCTGGAAAAGTACTCCTTCAGCATCACTTTTGCTGTGCTTATTGCTGTGCAATACTTAAGCGGGTATGCATACACCGATTTACTGAATGCACAGAGTACTACAAGGATGTACTTTAGGTTCTGACATCTTTCCATTTCTATGAAGTCAAAATGTACCACTTCAAATGGCATGGAGGGGGGCCAAAACTGCCTACTGGGGTAGTTGTTCCTTTTCCAATGTTGTGTTGCAGACATGTCATACAATTATGAACCAGTCTTTCAGCAGTTTTCCTAATGTGCAGATCTGCCATACTGTGTTTAAATGCTGTATCATTTTCTTAGCACATATGTTTGTGGGATTGTGGGACCATAATTACCTTTGCGGTTACATAGGAGTTGGACAGCACCCGTTTTTTACTTTCTTTGTCTACCCAGCAACCCTCTATGTCTAATTCTGCTGATCTCTCAGCCCAAGCTTTGCAGTTGCTTCTGCCTGCATTTCTTTAACTGTGGCAATCCCATTTTATACCATACAGGGTACCTCTTCTGATTTTTCAAAGAACATTTGTTCTTGTGTGGATCCTTAGCAGTTTGTTTCGCAATCTTGTCGGCAAATGCATTCCCTTTTCCAACGTTACACGTTACTTTCTTAGGCGCTTGGAATTTCATTATTGCTACTCGCTTAGGACGCGCCATTGCAGAAAACAATCTTGCTATCAAAGGACCATGTTGAATCTTTGTTCCATGTGATGTTAGAATACCCCTCTCAGCCCAGAGTTGACCAAACGTGTGTACCAACCCAAATGCGTACTGACTGTCAATATATATGTTCACATTCAAGTTTTCAAGAATTTCACATGCCCTGGTCAACGCTATTATTTCTTCAGCCTGTGCTGAATTATATGGGATCTTCTTGCTTTCTACAATACTCTTTAGTGTCGTGATGGCATATGCAGCAGTTGATGTGCCATCAGGCAATTTAAAACAGGAACCGTCACAAAACAGTTCTCCATCTGGTTCTTTCTGTGGGGTGTCTGTTAGGTCAATTCTTCCTTTCGTCTCCTGTTCAGTAACCATTACACAATCATGGGGTGGCAGTTCCTTTTCATCCGTTATTTCATTGGGTGGGGGTATTAGCTCTGCAGGATTCAAAGCTCAACATCTAAAAATTTGAATATTTGTTGCAAATAGTATGATTTTATATCTTGTCAGTCTAGCTGATGTAAAATGTTGCATCTGCATTCTATTTATAAGAATGTCTACTGTGTGAGGCACCATTAAGGTTAAGACGTGACCCAAACCATTCCCTCGGTTTGTTTTACTGAAGCAGAAGCCGCAGCAACAGCTCGCAAACTGTGCGGCAAAGCGCATGCAACAGCATCCAGCGTGAAACAAAAATAACCGCATGGTCTATTTCTCCCTCCTTGTTCCTGAGTCAAAACTGCCAAAGCACAACCATTGCTCTCATGCACAAATAACTTGAAATTCTTTTAATAATTTGGTGTGCCCAAAACTGGAGCTGAACACAATGCAGTTATGAGCTGATCAAATGCATCCTGACATTTCATGCTGCATGGCAAAGGCAAAGCAACATCCTTCTTTGTCAATGCCACCATCGGTTTCACAATCATGGCAAAGTTAGCAATCCACTGCCTGCAATATGAAGCCATGCCTATTATGGCTCTGACTTCCTTCTGTGTCTTTGGAATAGGCATACCAGAGATGCTTTCTATTCTTTCTGGTGTCAGTCTCCTTCCCTCTTTTGAAAGTAGGTAGCCCAAATAGGCCACCTCCTTTCAACAATACTGGAATTTTTTTAATGATGCTTTATGTCCATATGCTGCCAGATGTGTCAATAATTTTCTCGACAAATGTCTTCTGTGTCAGCAGCAATCAATAGATCATCAATGTACTGTAAGAGTACACAACGCGTTGGTAACTGCAGCATGTCTAGTTGTTCTGTTAATGCTCTGCTATAAATGCACAAGCTTAAAGTGTAACCTTGTGGAATTCTTGTGAATGTGAAAGAACATCCTCCTAGCATAAAAGCAAAAAGATATCTGCTAGCTGGATGTACTGGGATGCTAAAACATGCATTCTTTAGATCTATAACACTAAGTATGTTGCTTATGCTGGAATCATAGTTAAAATGGTAGTGACATCTGGGACGTATTGAAATTGGGGATCAACTACCTTATTCAATCGACGCAAATCAATTATGAAATGATATGGTATTTCTTTACCTCCTTTTTTATAAACTGGGAGAATCAGACTATTGAAATGCTACCCTTAATCTCTTCAATTACGCTTTGTTTGAGCAAATCAGAAACAATGCATTTCAATGCTTTTTCACCTTCCACTGAAATTTTATACTGCAGAATACGTGGCAATGTAATTCCCTCCTTCAAAACAATTTTCACTGACTCTATTTTTAAGCAACCAATATCATTGTCATTTATTGCCCATATACAAGTTGGTACACTACTTAATTCAGTTGGCAATGGTTTGGATAAAAATTGTGACACTGGCATTTTTTGTGGTGTTATTGTCAAATACACTCCATCAGGGGAACATTGAATAAACACACTCAATGTTTTCAACAAATTTAAACCCAATACATTTTCGCCACAATTTTGTGTTAGAAGAAACGGGCAAGACTCAGTGAACGGGCCTAATGTTATAGGTACTGACTGTGACACTGGACTAATTACTGGTGTACCCGCGAACCCTACTGAAACATTCTTCTGCCCTGACAGTGGTATCTCTGGAACCAAGTGATGATCTATTGAGCACTTCTGTGCACCTGTGTCCACTAGAAAAGCGTGTTCCCTATTCCCAACTCTCATTTCTACACAGTGTCCTTTCTGGTCTACGGGAATAGACACTGGTTCCAATCCCTGTCTTGGGCTGTCCTAGTTGAACAATACATCATCAGATGGAAAGTCACCAGAGTAGTATGAATTTGACTGGGCATCAAAATCGTTTCCTTCCCTGCACCACTCTGCTGATATTGATTTTGGTTCTGATTGTTATTCCCCTGGTTATTCTGATTCTGGTGCTGCAGCATCCTTGAGTTTCTATTTTCTCTTTGCGTTCCGGGCAACATCTATTCTGTATTCTCTGAGCATTTCTATTCTGTAAATGTGGACACTGTGCTCTCCAATGACCTTCTTCACTACAATATGCACATTGATTCAATCCAATTGGACCTCCGCGCATGTTAGACAAATTCCCTCTAGTTTGTGCATGACCTCCGCCCCTGTTATTATTCGCTACCTGCTGCATCAATACTATCGTTTTTAGATTCACCCTAACCCTTGTTTCTTTCTCCTTTTCTGTATTTACTCTATTCTCATAGTATTGTGCCATGTGTAATACTTCACTCTGTGATTTTGCTTGCCACTCACTTTCAGATTTCATTATTACATTTTGAATCTTTGGTAACAACCCGCTCAAATCTTGACCGCTAAAATCTGCAAATACTTCCTCAAATCTGATAAAATAGTCAGTAGCTAATTCATCTTTACCTTTCACACATGCCGTTAATTTGTCCCAGACAATTCTTCTTTCAGGTACAAGTATTTTTAATTTCTGTACTGAGCGTGCTGGTAATGCTAATAAAACTGGCAATGGCTTTTCGCCAGCTTTCCTGTCTGTATCTTCCTTGATGAAATGCTCCCATGTCCCACCCAAAATATCAACATCATCTACACTTCTAATTTGTTTCCATATATCTGTTGGGAGAATTACAGGAAATAATAGATTAATATCACTCATTGTGAAAATAGACAATTTCAAATAGGACTCAATCTCTTAATAAAATCCTGCCAGATTTTTCCTCAAATCAGGGATTGTTTGTTTTATATTATTTACCTCCTGTGTGGAGAAAGGGACATGCACCAATTGTGCTGTATAATGGGCTTCTATTACCCTCACCGGTTGTCAACCAGCTGCAGCAACTCAACTTTTGGCACAAAGGTGGGAGAGACTTCTCTCATGGGCAATATCAAACTGGGCGTTTCCTCATTGGTTTGTTTACTAAGCACTATAGGTAAATCGAGGGAGAAGGCACACTTGCCAGTTTCAGGTGAAAACACTATTTTATATATTGTCATTAATTGGGGGGCAACAATACTTTTTTCATAACATTCATCTTGCAAATACTCACCTTCAAAGCCCTCCTCTGCATCTCTATTGTATATTGGTCAAATGTTTCATGCACCTCCATTGGAGAAATGGTAGCATCTGTAATCCATCTAATTGCCTCTCGTGTACATATTTGAATTTCTTCACTATTTGGTTTTGACGGCGGGAAAAATTGCCACTTGAGATATGGTATCACCTGTTGTTTCCCTCTTTTCACCACTGCAAGCAACTCATAAAGCTCACTTTTGAACTCAAATAGTGATGTGTGAGAAAGCATTTAGATCCCTCAATTTCTGCAGCGCGAACATACCGGTCAATTTCGTCCACCTATTTATCAGATACTCCCCATGCATTCTAACAGTACCTGTTGTTTGCCAAGCTTCTTATAGTCATACATTGCACTTAGCGGGGAACCCTCGTCATTGCCTTCAATTTACGTTTCTGCCCATTCTTTCAGTTCTTCTCTCCCCTCCTCTCCCTGCTCACTGTACTGCAAGTTACTCTGGTGCTCTCCCTTTGTGCAGACTCTGCCTCCATAGAACTGCCTCCTGCGGCCGCTATTAATTCATGTTCTGTCAGTGGTGGGAGAAATGGTATCACATGCTCAGAGGGGGATGGTGGTGCGGGTGGAACAACAGGAATGGAGGGTAGCAACTGAGGAGGAGCCAGGTATATTGGTGCAATATTGTCAATATAACTTTGAGGACGCTCTTTTCTCTGTTCGTTCACAATTTTGTTTGTTAGTTCATCTGATGCATGCAACTCTTGTGGATATATTTTTGTATGCCGAATTGGATACTCCTATCCTCTCTCCTAATTGGAAACCCCTATCCTCAGTCATTTTTAGCTCTTCTTATTCTAGCACCTTCTCTGTGTTTGATTTGTGTCTCTGTGCATGTTTCTCCCTACTTTTTAGACAGAGATTAGCTTCCTTCCTCCAGTCTCTTATGACGTCAAATATCGCGGGGTGTGCTTTCTTGTGCAGCAGTACTGATTCTAGGTGTTCTATACGTGCCATATCAAAAGTACCATCTTTCGGCCATTGCAAATCTTCTACATGTCTGGTCTGCCTATGCCAAATTTCCCTATTATTACTCCTATCCCATATTTTAAATACATTTCAAATGCCTGCAACCCTATGGGTGGCGCAACCTGGCCAGTTTCCAAAGATTGTTTACCGCAGTGGAAAAATCCCACTAGCCAGGAAGACAATTTCCCAGGTATATTGATCTTATTCATATCTTACCCTGGGTGTTTGAGCTATCAAGAGCAACTCTCAACCAAAATCAAGGCTGTTAAGAATCGGGGCACGACTCACCTAATCAATCAGTTTGTCTCTCAAGACGCAATTCGTCTGTATAGAGAAGCAGCAAAGAATCGGCGTGACTGCGTATCTGGCTCAATCTGCCTCATTTCGGGACACTCACCTCGATGCTCTCTGGCTGCTGCGCGTTGATCAGGGATTGGCTGTGTACAGATCTGCAAAGGAGTCCCATCACTTTTAAAGGGGCGCCCCGAACACCTTTCGATCCCGACTCAACGGCCTTGTCCTCGATTTGTTTTCGCCTTCTTCAAATTCAATGTACACAATGGAGAAAAAGGGGAGGGTCCCTATTCAGGTGCCATTTTTTGCGAGGTTCTGAAGACCCTCCGCATATGGAAACAAGGCATCATCCCCATACACTAGTGATACGACAGACACAAGGTTTGATTTCCAAGTACTAGGGTTTATTGTAAAGTAAATATATTCTCAGTCGGCCGACTGGGTCTGCCGTCTAACAACGTGTGTCTCCTAAACCTCATGAGACCCAAGAGAGCGAACATTTTACAACAGTCCCATATATAAGAAAAAACAATCATACAATCTCTTTGTGACACATCAAAACCGCCCATCATGTATCTTCTTGAGCTAGGGTTCGGTGATTGACAATTATGACAAATATGACACATTATGACACACTTCTTACCCGATCTATATTACTCGTTTTAGCAACAGTTGCAATTTTGCAGTAGGCAGACATAGTTTTTTGTTATGAAGAACACAATTCACTTGTTCAGCGAGGATTCTGTGTTCGTAGGAGAGAAACATTCCAAAGCGTGATATCTACTGGTTTCTATTTGTGAACTAAGGGTCAGCCTGATCTGAGGAGTACCCCAAAGGGGGGGTGCTAGAAAAGTATAATTCATGCTGTACCGGCCTGTTTCTACAGCTTTGGCGAGACCGGCTGGCACCTGGGCCGCTGATTAAATGCCTCGCTGTTCGCCTTCAAGGACTTGTGAGGGAGGAAAACAATGTATTTCTGTACTGTTTGGCATTTCTGTCTGGGACGGTCTCTCATCATGTCAAACTGTGGCCTGGCATGAGCTTTCAAAATAAAATACATGTTGCAAAGTGTTGAACAGAAAGGAAGGGAAAGCAAATGGCAGATGTTAAAGCAAAAATGGATGCCCTCTGGTTATGCTGACGATTCCCTATTGGCGATGCAAGACATATGATGCGATTGGTTTTTGGCCAACATAATATACCTTCTATGCTTTTATGATTTGGTAGGATAGTTTCTAGATTTACAGATTAACATTTCCTATTCTGCCAACAGTATTACGGCAGAGTTTGTGTCTTAATGTTTTAAAAATAGGTTCACATTTCACTGGTGTCAATCGAAGAAGATCCCCAAAAACAATAATGTGTTTTCCTCCAATGAGGTCTTCATGTTTTGAGTACTTCATGTAATCTGAGGTGAATCAAAGCCAACATTAGGTTGGAGACCATGCTCACTTCATCTATTTGTAGAATTTTCATTTGTTTTAAGACTCTGTGTAATTCCATTTCATCTTCTGTAGAAAGTATGTCATATTGTAATTTGTTTTGGTGTTCTACTGGAAGGAGTAGTAATCGGTGTAAAGTGACACCACCTATGTAGTAGGTACCTAAACCTGTGGGGGCAGTTACAACAGCTGACAGTTAGTTGTTTGTCAATTGTTGAAGGAACTTGCTGATGATTTTGATTAAGAATGTTTAGCCTGAACCAGCTTTACGACTGACGTATAGTAGTATAGGTTTGTAATTTTGGTAGGTTCCTTCTTTATTTTCATGTTGTACACCATGTGTAATTTCTTTTGATACTTCTTGAAAAATGCTATGCTGCTCTTTGTTCAGTTTTGATTGAAGTACAGTTAAGTCTTCTGTATCTTCTTCATAGTGACATATGGTGTTTTCTACTTCTGTCATAGCTAATTCTGCCTCATTTGCTATTAGTGGCTGTCCCAGTGGTTCTTGGCTTCCTGTTACAGAAGGGTGACTACTGTCGGGAGTGTCCTTATCTAGTTGGGCCTGGAGTTCTTCTTTGTGTTGCTGTTCATTGTGCAACATTGTTTTGTACTGTGTAACTTTTACAAAGGTTATAATGCTTTAATTTGCTTTAAAAGCGTCTTCATAGGAGTCATAGATATCTAGTATATCTTCTTCTTTTCTCCATGGTTTAAAAAGTTGTAGCAGGGACCTGTAATATATTTCTTTATGTTGAGGAGTTTTTAATGACAATTTGATTTCATTAATTAAGCTTTGTTTGGTAAGTTTCACTAAGCTGCCTTCACAATTTTTCACTGTGTATCTACCTTTATTTTCATAGGGTTGTATATTATTTTTGTATGTGAAGTTTTGGGGTACATGGTATAGACACATGGTTTCCAAAGTGGTACTCCTGTTTGGGTAGTATGTGTCCAGTAAATTGTTTTTCAAAATGTCTTGCTGTTGGGATGATTTTTGGCTATTGTTTCTATGTTGTCGTATGATTTGAGAACTCTTTTTCTAGATTTAACAGGACCAAGACTTAGCCATACTATATTTTCATATTTTCCATACAAAGCAGTACCGGTTAAACGATCTGCAGCTTCATAGCAGGCACATTTTCTATGAAAGAGCATTTTTATGCCTAAACTGTACAATTTCTGAGACATTGGCCTCATTAGGACCCAGGCGGTAAGGGGTTTACGGCGGCGTAAACAGCGCCGACCCTTACCGCCTGATTCCGAGGTCCCTTAGCGCCATGGAGGATTTAACACCTGCTTTTAGCAGGTGTTAAAATCCATGGCGCTAAGGGACCTTGTTGTTAATTACGCCAAAAATTGGGGCAAAAATGGGAATGGGGAAGGGTAAATGGGTTAATGGGGACTTACCGCCCCGCCAACCTCGGAATGGGGCGGTAAGTCCGCCAACCACCATGGCGTAAACGTAGTTTACGCCATGGTGGTAAAGGTACGACCCAGGCGGTAACTTACCGCCTGGGACGTAATGAGGCCCAGTGTTTTGTCCGATGATAGGTCATCCCAGAGGTCTTGAAGCTCTTTCTTTTTAGATTTGGTTAAGTAGGCTGTAACATAGCATGCAACTGCAGTGGAATTGTCTGCAATGTACTGCACATCTATGTTTGCATTCCTTAAGAGGGCAATGATTGCATTGTAATCATTGATATATTTTGCTTCTTCTGTTCTTTTAATGTAATATGTGTTCTTAGGTGATATACCTTTAACACTATGTCTAACTGAAGACATGAAGTTGTTCACTTCACCTCTTTCTGTAACTGATCTAAGGAAACCAAAGCGGCATTTGGAGTAGTATTTCCCTTTGTTTTTGTATTTGCGACAACAATATTTCCCACATTTGTGTCTTTGAAATTGTACAATTTGTGCATGAAGATCACTATTTGTTGCTTCTGATGGAATTTCTCAGTGACATATTTTTTGATAAACTATAAAACGGTGGCATCACTGTCTTAAGGAAATTTAGGAGCATCTTTAATCCATAAAAGCATATGGATATGTGGTGCTCCATTGGCTTGGTATCCTTTTCTCCAAAAGAAGTGTTACACTTCTCCGAGGGGAGGAACAGTTTTATTACAAATAAAGTGTAGCATAGCAATGACGCAATGATGGAAATATCTTCAAACATTAACAGGATCTAGAGAGTAAAGTTCTCCAAGTGTTAGTATATCTATATTTGTTTTGTTTTTGTTTGATATGCATAGGAAATCATGTAAATCTTCCCATGCATATACTGCACAACTTAATGTAACAAACCAAGTACGCGGGCCAAGGTTTCTTATCATACAACGTACATCCCCGTGACCTCGGAACAGTACTCTTTAGTACCATGCATGTTTGCTAACAGATTTGTAATGCTTGATTGTAGAACCTCATTTTTTCTTGCTCTTTTTGTATTAATTGCGTAGCTGACATATTTAGAAAGTGGGTATCTGATTTCAATGTGTGTGCAACTCCGTAGCATAGAGTTGCTAGTTCACTTTCAAAGAGTAGGTGGAATATGTATTCCACATTTTGTCTAAATCTGGGATCTTCAGAATACATTCGTAACAAGCGGTAATCTGATGCTGTTATCTGAAAGGGACTATCATCGTACCTTCCTCCTTTCCCAGTAGGAAAGAGTAGAGGAAAAGGATGTGCTTCTATACTTTTTTTCCAATATGCTGATTGGTGATCCTTTGGTTTGTCGCATTTTGTATGTTTCTAGTGCATCATCTATGGTGTCATTAGAGTCTAATGGTCTAAAATATTGGATACTGTAGCAGGATCTAGAAGTTCAAATTTACTAGTTTCTGGTGACTCTTGAATTATTTCAGTGGTTTCCCTCAAGTTTTCTTCAATATTCATTTCTTTGTAGTATTCATTGTTGTCTTTAAGATATTGCAAGGCTTGTCTAACTTTATGTAAGTATACGAGTTGTTGCCAAATGTGTTTGTCTTTTGTAGGTACACCATTTACTAAGACAATTAAAAATTGCTCTATTGGACGTTGCACTCCCAGAGTGTTCACATTTTCTTTCAGATCTAATGGTAAATAATCTACTTTGTCACGAATGCCTTTCACTAATTCAGAGGGAGGTAATTTTGCTGTTTTTGATTGAAAGCGTATTCTTGCTTGAAATGGGTGCACTGTTTGAATTATGATGCTCTCATATAAATTGAGTTGTTGCAGGGGTTTTGGTAGTGGGAATAATTCCAAGTTATTTGTGATAGCACGTGAAGGAGTTTGGTTGATGTCAAGTTTTATAGTGCAGTAAGTGCAAAGTATTAAGGCGTCAGTTATTTCATATTTGTTTTCTGCTATAAGGTAGAGAGCTAATTCAAACCATTGTCTTTTATTTTGTATGTTACATCTACAGTTTTTGTGTTACTTTTATAAAAAGTTTTGTGGCAACACACACACACATGGTTTTGTACTTCAGCGGATGTACTTTTACATTTTAGTATTTCTTTTTTGTATGTGTGTAGTAGAAGGTTGCCATCTGTACAATTGTTGCTAGACTGTTGTAAAGCTATTGCATTTTGTAAGTGGCTTTCACTTCCAAAATATTTTCTCTGGATATGCTCAATTTCTTCGAGTAGGTCATTGGCTGTACCATGTAGAAGATTGTTATTTAAATTGGCTGGGGCTAAAGCAGGACTTTTAGCATAGTACAGTTTATAGACTAGATTTCTTATAGTTGAATGATGTGTTGCTATCATTTTGATATAATGGAAGGTGCTTTTACAAATAGGTCCTGAAATGCAGGCTAATGAAAGTCCTTGTAGTCCTGTGTGTTTGCACAATGGACAGGTATCCATATTTTGTAGTTGTTTCATTTTGTTTTTGTCTTTGCCTTTCATACTGATTGAGGAACTGGCGTAAAGATTTGAAATATTTTTTGGCAATGATACATATTGACGTGCATGTCCATTTGTATACTGGTCATTCGGGTTCAGTCGAATGGCGAGATGATGCTGAGTTTTCTGGGGACATTTTTGTAAGCAGCATCTCTTGTTGCGTTATGGTATTATTAACTTTTGCATACCCTTGTTTACTGCTATGTATGGCAATTGTGTTTGTTTGCTTTAGTTTGTATGCTTCTTCATTAAAATATGGTTCTGTGCACATGGTGTGACTCCAATCACCTGCACATAAATTTAAGAAGTTATTTTTGTTGACATTCCATTTATTGAGAAGTCTTTTTTTGTATTTTAGTAGTTAGTTATGTTAGTGGTTTCATTCTGTTTAACACTAAAATAAATAACTTCCTTTTGAGAAGGATTGCACTGTCTATCAAAGCTTCTAAGATTAATTTTCTACGGTAGGTTTTAAGGGTTGTGCATGATTTCTCTTCTGTTTTTATAAGATTCTGAAGGACTCTGTGGCGGAACATTTTTTCTAAAATACTTTTTTTGGTATGGTGACTTGCCACTATATCAAGATTTATAGGAGCAGTGTTAGCAGTAGTGGTAGCTGAATTCTTGTTAATCAATTTCTGTTTCGTTTTACATTTTGAAAGATGAGGGAAAGTTTTTGTAATGGAAGCTTGTTTTATTTCGCTTAATGACTCTATTAGATCTTTTGTTTGAACTTTTTGTAAAAATTCTGCTAGGATGCTTATTTTGGACACTTTTATTTTCATTTGCTCTACTTCTGCGTTGCTTTCTACAGACTTGCTTCTTGGTAGGAATTCTTTGGGGTCTGTTGAAATAAAAGAAGGTATGGGTTGGGCTGTTCTGCAATGTATGTGTGCTGTGTGCATGAGTGTCTGAGTATGATGGTAAGGATATATGTTGTACTGTGTGATTGTGCTTTGGGCAGCTACAACTAGTTGGAAAGGCTATTTGTGTATTTGTTTGTTACTATACTGGGGTTCAGATGACAGTACAAAATAAACTAGTGGTGAGGAGAAGCACTAATACTAAATCTAATGGTATAACATTCTAGTTAGTATTGTTGAGTTATGTAATTTGTGTGGTGAAAAACGGGTATGTGTGCGCCATTCTGCCTGCTAATCCCTGTTTAACAAATGGGGATTCGTGAGCAGAATGGTCCACAAATCTCTGTTTTTCGGCGCAAAAATTCCATGAATCAACCCCACAGTGTGTTTGAGTAACAGTAAGAATATTATGGTAGCATTGTACTTACTTTTTTGTTTGGAATGAGCAGATTTCTTCTGGGTTGTTGTTTGTACTTCAGATGTTGCTGCATTTCAGGAGAGTGGTCTTCACTGCATTGTGAAAGAAGTTAGTAATTTTGTGTGTTTATAGCACTGATGTTAATTTGTTAATTTAGACGTTGATTTTTATGTTTTTGTAGTAGTATTCTTGTTTGATAACTGAACAAAGTGTGTGAATGCAGTTTCCTTTGACAATGTGCAGGCTTTATATTTTACATACACTATGTTAGTTCAACATGCTTTGCAAATGAGTAGAATACTAAGTGTATGAAACTCACTTGGTTTCTTATGGCTGTGTTATTGAATGTTAGGAGATAGAAGAAATAATTATATACTTATTTTGCAATTTTTATAAGGTAAATGGCAGAGACTGTATAGAAAAGCATGGATTGTATGCATTTGTGAAGGTATGGGTAATAAAGCAGAAGGATGTGATTTACAGGCAGTGGTGTTATTTCAGCTGGGAGCTTTTCAATGATAGTGTCTATCTGTGTGAGTGTATGAAGATGCATGACCTTAAGACTGGCTGGTTGTAATTTTATAATACACTACTAAGGGGCCGATTCATGGAACAAATGTGCGCAGAAAATCCCAGCGAAAGCTTGCGCAAGGTGGTGCAAGCGTGAGAAAGCAAGCGCACGCACACGCGTGCGATTCAAGGAAGGCGCTGCGCATGTTTTCCACTGGTTGTGCACCATATCCGTGCGTGGCACACACGGGCGCACACGTCATTGCAACAACCTTAACACTGTGTGCGACGTGCACAGGGTCAGCGCACAACATCCGCGCCCAGATAAAAAAGGGGATGGGACATGGGGGGCGTAAAGCACGGAATGGGGAACAACGTGTGAAAAAGAAGGCGTAACTGGGGAAGTACTGCAGGGAAATACACGGAACACCCACACGCACGCGAACAACTCGTATTCATGGATTTGAATACGGGAAAGGTGGTATGCGATGCCAAGGGAATCTTCACCTCTGTCTATGCAAACTACCATGCTCCACCCATGACAGTTTCGTATACAGAATGTCCGCCCTGAGCCGGGCCCTGGAAGCTGGCCAGCATGGCGACACATGGCTCCTAGGTGAGTACAAATGCCGTGCACATGCATGCATGTCACACACAGACAAATACACAAACCCCAATAATCACAACCATTATCACCTCTCCAGGGGACAGTGCCTACCCTCTGAGCAACCATAAGATGACGCCAATCCGGAACCCCACCACCCCATCCCAGGTAAAATACATACTCAGCCCTCAGGGCCTCCATGTGTGCCTCTGCATGAGCAGCAATTGCTTCATGCAGAGACATCATTTCACCTGGCGTGCCCTGTCTGAGGCTGCCATGCCCAGCCTCAGCGAGCGGGCCGTGGCGCCTGCTGCTGGAGAAGCACCTGCCTAGCAGGGGGGAGCACGGATTGGGCCACACGCTCCATGCTCACAGCGATGTTCTCCATTGCTGCCCCCTGGCGTTCAGAATTGGCAGTCATGTCTTGCTCCCACTCAGTATACCGCAGTTGCACGCGGCCACCGCGTTGCTGGGCTTGACACCTGCGGGACCCAAGGACCAGGTGTCCTCGTTGTGTTGGCACCGTCCGTGGCTGCACGACTACATGCCCCTGTCGACGTGATGGCCCAGGCACATCAGCGACTGGTGTGAAGGGTGACCCTGCATCCCGAACTACCACAAGCGGAGGTTCCAAGACTGTCTGACCCCTCAGTGCAGGTGTCGCGGACAGAGGAGTGCCCACATCAGAATCACTCACCCCTGACATATGGACCTGATGCACATCCAACTCGACATGGAAGTCAGAGTGGTCATCAGGGCTGGACTCATTGCCAGCCAAAGTCAAGATGGTCTGTAGCACATGTGGGTTTTCGTGGCCTACCACCCCACGACCCCCACTTGTGCCGGGTTGCTATAGTGATAACAACCCTGTGTCTGGCATGACAACACCATCCTCTGGCTCCATTGCGTCATCATCTGAAAAGTAGAGAGAAAAAAGTTCACTACACATGTTAGAAGCACACAACACACACACACACATAGACATCACACAGACACCAAACACATCAAGCAGACATGTCACACACAAAAGAGAACCTGCCATGCATTCTGGGTCAACTTGACCTTGCTTCTGTGATTAGGCATGTAGAAGGATGTTATATCGCTCAGAAGTGGGTCGATGCAGTGCAGCAAATTTGTACGTTACTCACTATCTACATGTACAAGTACTTCATGATGTTTATAAGAAAATGTGAAGGCAGTGCAAGGTCAACTTCATGCATCACGTGCAATGTGCATGTAATGGGTAGAATGGCTAAAGCAAACCATCCCTCCCCCCAAGTGGAAATGCAGGGATGCCTTGCATGGTATCAAAAGGATGACCATAGACCTGTGTATTGACAGACAGTGTTGACTAGCATCAATTGCATCATGTGAGTCAAGTGCAACATAGCAGATGATGATGGGACAGTAAGCAGGACACATGATGAAACCTCCGGAGTACACCCACGTGTGAAGAAGACACCACACCAGTTGGACAGAGTCCAACAGACTGTCACACCCTAAACATGTGTGCGACGCAGGACTGAGCCACAGTGGCCATGGGAAGGCTGATGAAATGCCATGCAATGTAGGTCACCCTGGACACGTACTACAATGATCATCCAGGCAAGGACACATAGGGGCATGCATGGAATGCACATGGATCATGAATGGCCACTCATGTCCCTGCGGAGCATCTGACATCTGCACAGTCCAAGTTAGACACCCTGCATCAAGTACAAAGGATATACCACACTGCATATGTCTGGCAGGTTAGCTGGTGGAAGTTAGCATGTAGACAAGACGCATGAACAGGCAAGTACTTAACGGCAAAATTGATGCAGACCAGTGAAAAGGTGAAATTGGGGTGCAGAGGGGGGTGGAGGGGCAAGGGAGCATGCCTACGTGGAGTACCCAAATGCAGGTAGAGGACACATGCACGTCAGTCAAGCTATGACATAGTCCCAGGGCTGAGAGGAAGGTCACCCCAGACTACATGCAGAAGGGCCAGTGAGCTGGAACATGGACCGGAGGGGCATCCTGGTGACCAGCATGTGAGTAGGGTGCAATAGTGGTGATGCGGACAGTCCCCGTCTGCTCCGCATGTCCACCATCCTGCAGAGCAGCCATGCATCAGTGAAGCATTGCATTACTTGCACATCAGAACCATGTACACATGACATGTAGTGGCAGTCATGCACAACACATCACACAAGTAAAACACACATGTCCTCAACAAACATGCAGCAACACTCACTAGACTGGGCATCAAAGTCTGGCATCTATCCCACTCCTTCGACCGATTCAGGTGGTATGAACTCCACAATGAGTGACTCGTGCAGAGTGAGGTCTTCCTCCTCAGGTGCAGGCCCACTGCCAGTCACCAGAGTCAAGTTGTAATTTGAGGCATGCTTAGCCTTAGCGCTGCGTTTGAGGTAATTCCAACGCTTTTTGCACTCTTGCGCCATGCGCACCTCATGGCCGAATGCACTCACATGTTCCGCTACTTGCTTCCAGTGGGCAGCCGTAGTCTGCCAATTAGGCCCCACTAGCATGTCACGGTTGTGGTCCTGCACGTAGTCCACGAGGAAGTCCAGTTCCTGGTTGCAGAAAGGCTTCTTCCTCGACATGCAGGAGGTCGTGGCTGTGTGTGGGGTCCCAGCCTGTGCTGCAGGTGCAACCTTCCTCCTCTTGGATTGTGGCGCAGACCCTGGCTGGCAAATGCCGCCCTGATCAGTATGGCCAGTGGCACCGGTGGATTGAGCCAAGGGAGTGGCAGGTAGAGGGATGACCAAAGGCCTGACTTGCATCAGTGGCAGCTGGGTGCCCTCTAATGGACCCTGCACAGCAACATCCACTGTGGCAGGGTCATTGACCGTGACTGTACTGATTGGTAGACTCACAAAAGGGGTGTTGTTGGCTGCATCTGCCCCTGCACTTGCCAACACCCGGCTGGTCGGGGCAGCAGATGACATTACTATCCCAGGGACATGTGTCTCGGTCAGGGCAGCCCAGCGTGCACCTACGGTTTGCCTCCTGCCCTGTTGGAAATCTCCCAAGGACTCTTCAAGTGCCAACGCAGCCAGTGCTGGCAGACCCTGAGCTTGAATGGTGGTGGTGTCCACAGCTGCACATGTAGCTACCACTACCCTTGGGCCCATGGCAGTCGATGAAACAGACTTCTGGGTCACATGGTTACCAGTGCCAGATGCAGAAGCTGCATCTCCCGGAACCACAGGGGGTGGTGGCATGACTGCACCGACACATGGCACAACATTGTGCACAAGTGGAGCACCCCTGCCTCTTCCCCCTCTGCGGCCACCCTGGACACCCTGGAGTCCCCCTACTCCCTGGTCACCCCGGCCACGTCCCTGACCACGCCAGCCATGAGGAGTACACCCAGCTGAGGTGCCCCTCACCTTTGGTGGCCTCCCAACCATGGCACAGATGGAGCAGTGCCAGCACAGATGGAATAGTGCCAATGGGAGGTGTACACCACAATTGTCCTGGGCAATTGGGATGAAGGGGTGGGATGCACGATGTTAAGAGCACCCCAGCACCTTCAAGGCTGTATGTGACCCCGGTGATGAAGTGACGGGTCACGCAATGCTCAGGCACCCCAAAACTGCAGTAAAACCGTGCACGCAACCCCCGCAGCCTACGTGCGTGGAATTAATATTCCGCAGTACGCAGTGGCACTCAGGAACATGAAAAACGCGTACGCGTGGGACACGCAGGCTACTGTGACCTCGAAAATGGGTACACGATACAAAGGGGCACCCGCAGTGGGAAAAATTGCGTGCGTGACTCACCATCAGAATAGGGCGATGATGAAAAACACGCGTAGCCAATACCCCCGCCAAATGAAGAGATACGTCCTTGATCCGCTGTGAAGTTGTGATGGCGCACAAAACAACATGAAGTAGCAACACACACGTCGGTCTCCACGAAAGGCACGTACAGTGAACTGCTGGCCCCGCTCACCTTTAACCCGTGCTGAGGGAAACGCCCGCGCGTGTCGCGTCACTTACGCGCGTAGGCCCTTTCCTCGATTTACACGCATTAACATGCGGACGTGCAGTTTTTTCACGTGCTGAATCACTATGCACACGTCACGAGGGAAACACCCGCGCAGGTAACGTCCAAGACGCGCTTACGCGCTAAGTGCCTTTCCTCGGATTTCACGCTGACGTGAAGCCCATACTCCTGCCCAGAAGGCCATTTTCCTGCTCCCCAGAGCCCCGAGCATGCTCCCACCTGCCATCTGCTGTTGCCTGCCTGCTGCCCACATGCCCTGCTATTTGGTGCCTGCATGTCAGCCATCTGCAGGGGTGCAGTTTCTGTGACCACCCCTGCTGGAACAGAAGACTCCCGACTGGGATACCATCACTCAACAGCCCAGCCCCAGGACCCAGTTGCCCACCCACACCTGCCTCTGGGGTTGCCATTTTGGACACAACACCATCTGGCACCACTGGCAACCCCCAGCCAGAGAGGCAGAGGGCCACCAGCTTCAGTGCCAGGGAAGTTGGTGTCCTGGTGGAGCAAGTCCTGGGGCAGTATGATGCCTTCTTTGGAAGTTTGCATGCCGACAATCAAGGACAGAAGAGGATCTGGATGGACATCATGACTGCCATCAACGAGGAGGTAGTGGCAGTCCGCGAGATCAAACGTGTCGGAAGCGCTGGGAGGACTTCAGGTCCAGGACCCTCAACAAGGCCCGGCGCCTATTGAAGGCAGCGGGTGCCAAGGGGTGCCGGGTCCACCTCAACGACAACCAAATGACGGTCCTGGAACGCATACGCCCAGCGCTCCACGTCCAGGTCCTTGAGAGGCAGACCCGTCTGGAGTCGAGCAGTAAGTGTACATGCATACTTGCATACTGATTGGACGCGGTGCGTGTTGTGGTGTGCCAGTAGTGTGCAGGTTGCACATATGTCTTTGTAGGGACATGTATCGCTTCATATGTACAGGGACGTGAACCTGCCACATGTGATTCCTCTCAAGTGTGAGACACATCAATGGTGTATGTGTTGGTAAGCATGCTGTGCAAATGTATGTGTGGGTGCACACATGTAATGAATTATCAGTATGTACTGTGGCATGGTTGTGGTGTCACACATGGATGCTGGTTCATGCTGCATGTATCTGCACTATGCACATGTGCATGTGGGTGTATTTGACAAGTGTGCAACTGTGATGCAACATGGATGCATGTGACAATAACATGTAGAAGGCTGAATGCGAGACGTGACATGGATGGCGATCTCATCACTGCGACATTTGGTGGAGATGTACACATGCATGTAAGTCTGGTGGTGTGTGTGCATGTGTTGTGCACTCCCCGTGTTTCATGTGACGTCAGGCTCACCCTCGGCTGCTCGTGCTGTTGTTTGTGTATGGATGGTGCTGCCTGGTGCAATATTTTATTGTATTGTTTATTTATTTATAGAGCGCACCGGGCCGTTAGGCAACTGGGCGCTTGTGAAAATCTTAAGTTACAGTTGCATAAATATTTTACAATTCTTATGATAGAGTTACAGGTTAATGTTACATGAATATCTTACATTTCTTATTTTACAGTTCTTATGTTACAGCTGCAGGCATATTTTACAGGTTACATACAGGATATTAGGATCATAGGGAAAGGGGGGAGGTGTCAAAGAGACCGGTTATTCGGAGGAGAGGAGTCAGCAGTCGTTGGTTTGTAGTCAGAGTTTAACATTGTTTTTGAATATGTGAAAGGAGGGAATGGCTCTAAGTGGATCCGGAATAGAGTTCCATAGATTTGCAGCCAGTACTGGGAAGCTTGAGCCTCCTGTTTGTTTTAGATTAAAATTGGGAATTCTGATGGTATTAGATTGGGCCTTTCTGATGGGGCAATCGGATGTGTGTCTGGTAAATTTCTCAGTGAGGTAAGCGGGTGCTTTGTTGTTAAGACAGTTGTGTGTAGTGTTCAGGGTTTTGAACTTGATGCGGTCATTGATGGACAGCCATTTAGCAGTTCTTCTTTGGTCAGATATATGTTGGCCTTTGGGAATGCCTAGTGCTGTTCTGAGGGCGTTATTTTGAAAGGTTTGGAGTTTGTGGGTGTTGTGTTTGCTGGTACCTAGATATCTGTTGATTTGCTCACATTTGTGAGTTGAAATGACATGTGCGCTGGGGAGTGTGAAGCCATGTCTGTAGTTTTACACTGCCACTCATGTACAACTGTCATGTGTGTATCAGTCCATTGTACGGTACCCTGATGCCTGTGTTCTATCTCTCCCTGTCTGCAGTGTCAACTGATGAAGAGGGCGGAGAGGGTGCTGTGGAGCAAAGCGGCAGGGATCGCACCACCAGCCACAGAGGCAAGGCCCAGCTCACCTCCCACATTGTCATCTCGTCTGGGAGTGGGGAGTCTGGTGCCGCAGCCCAGGCCGCAGCTGCCGAGGGTAGGTCGAAGAGGCAGAGGTCGGAGGTGGACTCCTCAGCAGCAGAAGGGGCAGCTGAGACCCCACAGGGTCCGACGGAGGAAGATGGCATGGAGTCATCCAGATTGGTGGGGGGTTTGGTGGAGGAGGAGGCCGTGGAAGGGACACACACGGGGTCTGGAGGTAGAGATTCCACTGGTGCTAGTGGTGCAGTGCAGGGGCAGGGACAGGAGGCAGCACAGGCCGCCGCAGAGGTGCCTGTGTGTAATCCTGTCCCCGATCCTGTGACTGCATCATCCTGCACCAGCAGGGATGCCTACGTCCAGACCCGTTTTCAAGGAGGGGATGAGCGCACAACAACTGGCCTTCCTCTCCCTGCGGACGTGTCAATCCGGGACCGGGTTGAGCTGGGAAGGCGTTGCGTCAACAGGGCATGCAAAGTGACCTGCAGTGTTTTCGTGAAGACACTGCGCGTCATCTCGGATGCCTCGTTGACCGCGTTGATCTACTGGGATGGGTCACCAGGGCTGGATTCCTCTGTATGCTGGACATTCTTCCGACCCCCTCCTCTCCTGAACCCCCTATGCGCCAGTCTCCTCCATGCCACCTTCTCACCCATGTATCACCTGGGAACCCTGTGGAGCTGCCTCTGACCCAGTGGCCAGGCTGGTGGAGGACACATCCCTGCCACAGTCGGTAGTCGGACGTCCAGCAGGGGTGGCCACCACAACAACTGCACCCCATCCAGAGGAGGACGTGCAGGCACAGGCACAGCAGCAGCAGCAACAAGGTGGGAGCGATGGAGGCTTGGGGCCATCAACATCCGAGGGGCAGGCATCGGCCACAGGGTAGGAGGACCCAGGATTGGGAGTGTTTTCCGTGTGGCAGCGGTTGGGCCAGGCCATAGATGCAGAGCGGCGGCGGGTGGAAGAGGCACGGCTCACAATGGTCAGGGCAGAGAACCTGATGCGGAGGGCGCTGAGGCGGGCCGAGTGCCTTGAGGCAATTCGCAGGGAGTTGGAGTTGAACATGGCATCGTCCCTGCGAACCCTCGGGGCATGGATGAGGACCGCCTCCAGGACATAGAGCAGGAGTTCGATGATGTCCCGGCCCGGTAAATCAGAAAGTGAGCCGTTGCACTAGCCCGCCGCCATTGTATATAGTTTTTAGTGTTAGGTTTCATTTTTGTTTTGCTTTATTTTGGGGTGATTGGACTATGCCCCACACTTTTTTATATAGTTATTTCTTAGTTTGTTTGATGGGTTTCATTTCTTTCGTTGGGCTCATGGACCCTTTGAACATTCATTGTACATAGTTGAACATTGGATTTGTGGGAACATACTTTTTTTTCACCATGGATCATTTTACATTTTACGTTTCCTTTGGATTTGCTTTGGTGGACGGAGAGTTTGGACGAATATTCTTTTGGATTTCTTTGGATTGGTTCTACATTTCATTTTAGTATGTTTTGGACATGCATTTCATTTCATGTTTGACTTTTTTTATGCTTTCTTTTTATTACATTCTTTTTGTTCATAATACATTTTCATATTTTACTTCCATGTGTGGTATTCGCTCATTGGGTTCATTCATGTCAAAATGTGGGTTTACACAATCAATGGCACCTAGTGTGTGTGTGTGATGGACATATGTTGATGTACATAGTTGACTTTTGGTTTGTGTCAGTGTGGGGTGGATTGGGAAATTCATTGCATCTCAAGACTGGGGTGGCGTGCTTTGGGATTTTGGTGGACATGAGGGCCATGATTGTGCATCTTTATGACGTGTTGGGGGGGGCATGAGTCGGGGCCTGCTGGCAGGTGCCCGTCACTGCTGCGGGGGGTACAGGGAGACATGAGTTGGGGCCTGCTGGCAGGTGCACGTCACTGCTGGGTGGGGGTGGTGCAGGGGGACATGAGTAGGGCCTGCTGGCAGGTGCACATCACTGCTGGGTGGGGGTGGTGCAGGGGGACATGAGTTGGGGCCTGCTGGCAGGTGCCCGTCACTGCTGGGGGGGTGCATGGGGACATGAGTGGGGCCTGCTGGCAGGTGCCCATCACTGCTGGGTTGGGGGTGCAGGGGGACAAGAGTCGTGGCCTGCTGGCAGGTTCCCATTGTTAGGCAGAAACCTGTGCAGTTCCCTCTGGGACCACTGCAAAAGATTTAGGACTACAGGTGTTTGGCCGTAAACCCACTTGGTAGCAGTCTGTACCACACAGATTCACTTGGTAGCTGTGGCTGAACAGTCAGACTTCCCTCAAGAAGAGTTAGGCAGTATACAGAGTATTCACAATAGGTCAAATGAACACAGTAGAACAAGCAAACACTGACCAGAGCTTGGTGTAAAAGAGATATAATTATTTATTTAAAACCACATCTAATAAAACACACAGGCACTAATATTAAGCAGTTCAAAAACACAGTCACTAAAGGATATACACTCCCTTAAAAGAATATTAGAAAAGTCTTAAGTAAAGCACCACTTATTTTCAGACAGCGGTGAGTGCTTAACGCAGATGGCACTATAATAATTCGGTTTAAAAGGGAGAGAAAGGCAGAGCATAAATTGAAACAGATCCCAACACTTTCAAAAGAACACAGCAAGAGACGAAGGCAGAGTCAAACCATGAAGTTAGAGTTCAGAAAGCCGGATCCACATTAAGAGGATCAGAATGAAATGTGTCCAAGGTCACACGGTTGAAAAGTGCACAAAAGTCTCGAAAGGGTTCAGAAAGAGTTGGACCAAAAGAAAGGGACCAGTTAGATGGTCATGGTGGCCAGCCCAGTCCAGAAGGTTAAGGGATTATTATTACCTTGTAGCAATCTTTAGAAAGGGAGGCCTGGCGGCCACAGTACCTTAAAGTGGTGAGAATACTCCAGCGGGGGCAGTTGTTCCTGGCAGCGGATGTAAGTCGGTGCTTCCTCCGGGGGAAGAGAGGATCTCTTCGGGGAGGAAGACAGGAGTATGTTGCACTGCCAGGGAAGAAACCAGCCACAGAGTTCTCAGTTAAAAGGAGCGGTCCTTTTATTCGCGGTCCAGTGGTAAGTGGCTATCCAGTTGCCGGGGTGCTTGGCACGGCAATTCGACCACAAGACATCCTGGGATGCGAGAAAAAGAAGGTAAACTGGTTGTGGCCACCAGTCAGGGGAAGAAGACTCTCCAGCCGGGAGATCTTCTCTGTCGTCGGGAAGTGGTGAATCGGTTCCACAGGGCTCCACTGGTGGTGTTGTCGTAGCAGGCCGGCTCAGCTTCACCCTCGTCGGATTCTCAGGTCCTGTGGCGACTTCTGAAGTTCCAGTCCCAAAAGCCCTGCTTTTATGCAGCACACCCCCATTCACTCAGCCTAGCTGTCAATCAAACATGCTAAGTGATGAGCCGGCCGGCTCACCACTTGGGCCAATCACACAAGAGTGCGACTTGAGTTACCAAGGTAACTCAGTCCAGGGTGCCTAAATCCCCTCCCACACCCCCTGTGGTACCCAGACAGAGTGGCACCACTTTTGGAGGCTTCTGTGGAGAAGCCCGCCAAAAAGTGGAACAAAGGGCTCGACTTGGGTTGGAGTCACAGAAGAGAACACAAACGCCATTTTAGAATCGAGTCCTGGCAAAAAATACCAACCAGCGAATTAATATTAAATAAATAAACTGGCGGTATGTTCGAGGCTATGAGAATTACATAATTGAAGTTGGTAGCTTTGAACAATGGGAAAATCCCATAGAGATATATTTGCGGTTGAATATAAAAAGTAGCATCCACTGCCACCAGCCAAAACTCGATCAGGGGGGACGGAGACGTGCCCCCTCGACTAACAGACCCCGGGGCAATCGAATTGCCCCGACCAATACGTCCACAATATGATGGTTTGTACTGGTTTCTGTTCATAATTTGGGACTAGTAAAGCCAGTGGTGACTTTACATGCCCTGTGAGACAGTAGTCAGTCCCAGGGTATGGAGTCTATGGTCGGTGTCACTATGACACCTCTGTGTCACTGCACTGAGGGTGCTGTGTAACACACATAGTAAAAACACATGAGACCCTATTGTCATGATCTCTGCTTCCAAAGGGTCAGGGTTTTCCCAACTCCCTTGGAAGCAGATCCATAACCCAGGTTCCGAGTGCCAACCAGTCCCAATTGGGACCTTTTGGACCCAGTCCTGGCGCCAGTGGCACCAGGCTCATAAATATGCCCAGTCCCAGCGCTGGAAGCGCCGGGCTCATAATGCTTGGGTGGACTTACCTGCAGCAGACCATGCTGCTTACTTGCCTGCCAGTTGAGCCTCTGATCCTCTTCTGTTTGGAACTACTTTTCCTGTTGGGTGGGGCAGGAGCCACTCCCTAGATTCCGAACACTGGAACTATTCTGGAAAGCAGGAACTCTTTTCTTACCTAGGCGTGGCTGTGGAAGGAGACACCTAAGCACTACAGGAGGCTATTTAAACCACACCCGATGGATGAATCTTGCTTTGCGTTATTCTGCATCCTCTGCAGCAGAACGCTCATCGTGTCTTCTGCATCTGATCCTGGGCCTAAGGAAAAAGGCTTACCATCCTGAATCCAGTCTTCAGCAACACCTATAAAGACAAGAAAGAACAGGTTAGCATTACGGTCTTCAGTGACAGCTCTTCACTTACCTGGTCCATCGGCTGTCACCAACGCCTCGCGCTGCATTCCGGCATCTGAAAGACAAAGGCTTACCTACTCTTCGTGCGCTCCGGAGGTCTTCTCACTGCATTCCGGCATCTGAAAGACAAAAGCTTACCAACTCTTCGCACGCTCCGGAGGCCTTCGGCGCTGCATCCCGCATCTGAAAGACAAAACAAGGTGCGTTTAAAGACATTGGGGAACTTTAATACTCACGTGCCATTACTCCTTTCCACATCTAACCCAGTGGGTATTCCGGCACCCTGCAGCCGCTCCGAACTTGTACCTGCAAAATAAAAAGACAGTTAGAGCGCATCGTGAAGCAGGCAACAAGCGCTTACTTACGTGCTTCCAGGCGCTTCTATTCATCACATGGGCTCCATCTTCAACTCACTTCAGCCCGTCATCCGCCATCGCCGGAACCCTGCAAAACAAGAGACATCATTACTAAAGACTTTAAAGACATTAGAATTACTCGAAACTTACCGTTCGTTCAGTAAACGACGGACAGCAGTCCTCTGAAGTCAAGAGGCCTGCTCCCCTTATCCAGTGAAGAAACTGGTTACAGCACCCTGCCCCGAGGCAGATGGAGAGCACAGCGTTCACTTACCTAAGGTGAGAGCGTTAACCTTTGGGGTTCTACAGGAGAAGAGAAAGGGAAGAAGAGAGAGACATTCAATAACCCAGTTCCTTAATCCCATATTTTCTATCTGCAGACATCGTACCCTTCGAGTCAGACATACAGTGCACAGAGGTCCAGCCCAAAGAGCCAGCCGTGTGTTACACATCACCTTTGAAGATACGGCATACGCCCAGTCAAGACCGGCGCCTCTACGGGAATCAGGTGAGCGTTACACCTATGGAGTTAAAGACCCCATAGCCCATAAAATACATTAACAGTCAAAGGAACCCCTCAAATCATGTCCAGGAGTGTGAAGAAAAGAGACTCACTCTTGGCAGGAGAAAAAAAAAACAAACTCCAGAAATCCAGCAAAGCTGCTGGGGGTCTCACTAGGTTAGGAAATTCAGCCTAAACAGAGAATTCTCCCTAACACCCCTCACTGCTGGGTGGGGGGTGCAGGGGGACATGAGTCAGGGCCTGCTGGCAGGTGCCCATCACTGCTGGGTGGGGGGGTGAGGGGGACATGAGTCGGGACCTGCTGGCAGGTGCCTGTCACTGCTGGGTGGGGGCTGCAGGGGGACCTGAGTCGGTGCTCACTTCAGCATGGTGACATGTAGACTGGCTGGGGGGCATGGCCAGGGTGGATGGGCTGCCTGTGGGGCATGGCCAGGGGTGCAGGGTAGTCCCCTGTGGTATGGGCTGCCTGCTATCCCTGGGGAGGGTGGTGAGGGCTCACCTGGGAGGACACACACTGCAAATTCCCATTGGGGCAACCCAGTAATACACGTACCCTGCTCGCACAGGGCCTATCGCGTGTGAAACTCCCCGCGAACCCCAGTAATACACGTAACCTGCTTGCACAGGTCATATCGCGTGTGAAACTCCCCGTGAACCCCAGTCATACACGTAGCCCGCTCACCCAGGGCCTATTGCGTGTGCAACTCTCCGCGAACCCCAGTCATACACATATGCCACTCATACAGGGTCTATCGAGTGTGTAACTCCCTGCGAACCCCAGTCATATACATACCCCGTTTGACCAAGGCCTATCGCGTGTGTGACTCCCCACGAACCCCAGTCATACACGCACTCCGCTCGCACAGGGCCTATCACGTGTGATACTCCCCGCGAACCCCATTAATACACGTACCCCACTCGCACAGGGCATATCGCGTGTAAAAATTCCCGCGCACCCCTACAATACACGTACCCCGCTCGAACATGGCCAATCGCATGTGATTCTCCCGGTGCACCCCCGTAATACACGTACCCGCTCGCACAAGGCCAATTGCGTGTAAAACTTCCTGCGCACCCCTGTAATACACGTACCCCGCTCGCACAGGGCCAATCGCGTGTAAAAATTCCTGCGCACCCCTGAAATACACATACCCCACTCGAACAGGGCCAATTGCATGTGATTCTCCCTGCGCACCCCCGAAATACACGTATCCCGCTCGCATAGGGCCTATTGCGTGTGATTCTCCCCGCGCAGCAGGGTACGTGTATTCGGAGGGGTGCGCAGGGAATTTTACAGACGTTTTCGTGGTTGGGAGGGCTGTATGCTGGTCCACTAGCCTGTGCGCCATGTATGGGATTTGTGCGCTGTTCATGGCACACAGGGAGGGGGTGGGGGCATAACTGGCGCTGCTGCAGGGTCACTGCACCACTCTGCACCACGGCTGGTTATGGATGTTTAAATCCATGAATACACTGTGCGCGGAAATGGATTTTGGCGCACGCCGCTGGCGCAGACTGCCGCACGCGCACACTGTGCGCCAGCCGCGTGCACCACTTGTGCGCTGAATTCTATGAATTACCCCCTAAGTGTTTTTCTACAATTATACTGTTATTTCTCCCATCTTTTAATATTTTAATTTTTTAGATAGCTGTGTGTGTAAAAAAAAAATTGAAAGATGACAGGTATGGAAGTCACAGTTGATTATAGCAGGTGGGAAAAATGACAGTAAGATCATTTTAAATGTTATACAGGTTAAGTGGCAGTTACTCTGTTCATATGCATTCATAAGAGTTGTACATGTACTGTGCAGAAAATATGCATACCTGTAGTTCGTATTCATGCATGTGGGTATGTATTCAGCTGCGAGTAGAAATCTTGGAGACTTGTACAGTAGTGTTTGTAGTAGGTGTTTTCCAATGATATGAGACTTGCACTCAGAGTGATCAACAGTACATTTGAAGTGCTGAACTCTGATGATGGAGTTAGATGTGGAGGGCTTGGATGTGATTGGTGGTTGGTTGTGTGACTGCTTAGCTGTATCCGATGAGGGAATGGCAGAGAGAGTGAAGTGGAAAGGGTGGAAGGGCTGTCTAAGAGTTACGCGGTCCATGGACACCGCGGCTGTCCGTGGACAGGGCGTGCCACATCCGGGGTTTTCTAGCAAATCCAGCATGGAAAGGGGACTGTAGGGATCAGCCAATCAGATGTTGGGGTTTTGGATTTGTGTTGAAAGAGACTGTGGGCCTCATTACGACTCTGGCGGAACGGGTTAAACGGCGCCGTAAAAGGTGACAGCGCCGTTCAACCCGTTCCGCCACATTACGAGGTCCCCTCGCGGGACACGTTAAGCATGCCTGAGAAAACCAGGCGTGCTTACCGGGTCCCGCGAGGGGAAGAGGAAGCAAACAATGGGCCATCTCATTATGGCCCGTTGTTTGCTCCCTCTCCCATTCCCATTCAGCCCTATGGGGGCTGAAATGGGAATGGGGAAGGACTGCGTCCGGGTCCTTGAGGGAGGAATTACCAGGCCTTCCGAACTCGGAATGGCCAGTAAGTCCTCATTCTGAGGACCCGGACACGGATGCGATTTCGGCGGCAGCCATGCCGCCAATAGCGGCATGGCAACCGGCCGAACTCGTAATGAGGGCCTGTGTGTAGTGAAGATGGCAGAGGTGGAGAAAGTCAGGGTGTTGGTGCTTGGAGATATGTTTGTGCATGGTTTACAGCAGTATGCTCAATGCAGTCATGTGGTAAACAAGTTTGATGTTAAAGGAATGGAGATGGAGTGGAGCACTGTACCTGATTGCAATGTACAGGGAATTGTATACGTTTGTGACGATATGGGCAGGATGAACAGTCCCCATGTGGTAGTTTTGCACTATGGTGCTTTCCATTTCGGCTATGTCAGTGCCCCTACTTTGTTGGCAGATTTGGAACACTTGGTTCAAGCATTTACTTATCTTTTATGGGAATTGCCATTCTGTTTTGGAATGTAAGGCTTGCTTTGGAGAAGGCTATATGAAGATTTCAGGAGTAAGAAGTAAGAAATAAAAAAACAAAAAATACAAAAAACAGGTGTCTTTCAAGCATCTGCAAAAAAAACTAAAAAAAAGCTCTGTTTAGAGCCAACCGCAAAGGGGAAATGGGGCACACTATTTAAATTTACATTCACCACGCTCAGATTTTCGATATGTCCGTGGGCATGGCCGTAGTCCACGGACAGTTCATATTTCATACAGGGATTTTGGGGTGGAGAGGCATGCAAATGAGAATCAGCAAAGCAAGGGATTGGTCAGTAAAGTTTACTGGGTGTGTTGTGTAAGGAGAGAGTTTGTCAGAAAGTATTTTTCTTGAGTGAAGAACAGATAGCTATGGCTGTATGTTTTAGAAAACAGATTATCTGGATTTTGGGAGACTCATGAATACATTGGTTGGAGGTGCATGCAGAACGCTGTGGAGTAGCTGTAGATCTTGGATTCCCTCATATGGAAGTGCACTGGCATGGAGTGCGTGGAATGAAGTGGCTGGACTTGGTACTTCTCTGTGCTAGTTTGGAGACAGAGCTTCATCCAGACATAATTATAATTCATTGTTGTGGGAACATTGTAGGACATGTGTCTGGAATTTCATTGGAATTTGCAATGAAAGAAGGATTTGCGAAGATTATGGACATGTTTCAAATTCCCAAGTAATTTTTTCTCGTATTGCTTAGAGACAAATGTGGCTGCTTTCTTCTTCATTTGGTCCACAAATGGAGAAAGCAAGGCTCAATGTCAATAAGGCTGTTTGTGCCTTTCTAAGAGATGTTGGCATGTCCTCTTTTCACAATGAAAATATTATGTTTTGTAGCACATACATTTTTTGTAGAGATGGAGTCCATTTTACTTATGCTGGCAATCAGATTTTTCTGGGAAATGTACAAAATGCATTGCAACCTTTTTTGGAATTACAGCCATCCATTTTGCAGTAGTTGTTGACCATTTCAAATTTTTCACACACAAAAATACACCACCAAAAGGCCCTTTTTCGAGCCACCACTTCCTCCCAGAGAAAAGTGCAATGGTTATGATAGGGCAGCACCCCAAGATTTTAGATGTCCACGAACTGTCCGCGTACTTCTAAAAAATGCACAGGGCCCTGCTCCATTTATTTGCCAATTCTATTTTTAAACTGTGAAAGGCGGCTCTGAAAAGAGCCTTTTTTTATTTTTGTTGTTTTATATATTGTTTTGTACACACGACACACTAGGAGAGGAGGGGAAAGGAGGGTAAGGAAGGGAAACCAACCACAGGGATAAGAAAGGGCAGGTGGAGAGAGGAGTAATGTAGGGTGGGCATTATTTAGGTAGATAGCAGACCTTCTGGTGCTCCTTGTCCGCAGTCTCGAAAGCACTTTGAAGATTCTCTCTCCTGTAGAGTACTGTGTCGCAGTACATACACAATATGTGACCCTCAAAAGGTAAGGGTCAACAGAATTGTGAATGGCCTGTGAGGCAGCTGGAGGGATGCATTGTCCCACAGGTGTGTCTCTTGTGCTGACAGGAGCGGAAACAGAGGATGTGGTAGAGGAACTCAACCTACTACGTTGATCACAAGGTACAACCTTACGAATGGCCCCACTGTGGAACAACCTTAGGTGTCGCTTCATGGATGTCGTACCAAAGCTGTATGAACCAGGCCTCCCACGACTCAGCACCATTTCACACTAATTGCAAGTGACCTTGTTCGCACATGCTTTTGGTACGTCACCATGAATGGTAAACAACCGCCACACCCTTGACTCACGGCGACTGCTATTAGTAGAGACTTCCAATACCTCATCCTCTTCATTCTCTTCATCCTCTTCATCCTTCTCCTCTACATCCTCAAGCCTGTTCCCCTCTGCAGGCCCTTGGGGAGGCGGTGGTGGTGGAGGGGTTGGGAGTGGTGCTGAGGCAGATGTAGCACCAGCTGGAGCAGCAGCAGCTATCGATGCCATCAGGGTTAGTGAGATAATCTCAGCAAGAGCAGCAAAGGCGGCAAAAGTCAATTTGCAATAGCCAGAAGCACAATGAAGATCAGCTCTGGGGTGTGGCCTTTTATACGGGTGCAGGTGCGCACTCCATGGACAGCCACGTTGTCCGCAGACAGATCGAACACCCCAAAAAGGCTCAAAAAATTCCAAAAAGTATGGAGAAAGCCAGGGCCATTGTCTGGGACATGTGCAATGGTGAATTTGTCACTGTAAAATACTTTGGATTGTCTGAAAAAGTACATTTAAAATGTTCAGGGACCCGGACAGTGTCCGCAAATCAGGACACATGCTCAGTGTGGGTGCGGTCACATGATGACGTTGCAAACACATCCACGAAGGGAACAGGTGTCCACAGGACACCAAATGCACAGGAATGGTCATGCGCATGCGCACGGGTGTTCTACGGACAGTGTTCAGGTGCTCTAACTAATTAAAAGTGTGACACAAGGGAGATGGATAGTTACGGACAGGCACGATGTTCGTAGGATTTATGGGTGTGGTGCGCATGTGCGTAGATGTTCTACAGACAGTACGGACGGGTAAAGTGTCCTTAGAACACTTCCATTTGGGTTAATTGCGAACATTCCAGACACTGGGTGTGTTCTAAGAGCAGTTCTATGTTGCTTGCGGACAGTACGGACAGGTAAAGTGTCCCTAGGACACCTCCATTTTGGTTAATTGCGAACATTCCAGACACCGGGTGTGTTCTAAGAACAGTTCCAGCTTGCTTGCGAACAGTACGGACGGGTATAGTGTTCTTAGGACACCTCCATTTTTGTTAATTGCGAACATTCAGGACACCACGTGTGTTCTAAGAACAGTTCCATCTTGCTTGCGGATAGTACAGACAGGTACAGTGTCCTTAGGACACCTCCGTTTTATTTAATTATGGACATTCTAGACAGCACGCGTGTTCTAAAAACAGTTCCATCTTGCTTGCGAACATTACGGACAGGTATAGTGTTCTTAGGACACCTCCATTTTGGATAAGTACGGACATCCCGGACACGTGTGTGTTCTAAGAACAGTTCCATCTTGCTTGTGGATAGTACAGACAGGTATAGTGTCCTTAGGACACCTCCATTTTGGTTAATTAGGGACATCCCGGACACAGCGCGTGTTCTAAAAACAGGTCCATCTTGCTTGCGGATGGTACGGACAGGTATAGTGTCCTTAGGACACCTCCATTTTGGTTAATTACAGACATCCCGGACACAGCGCATGTTCTAGAACAGTTCCATCTTGCTTTTGGACAGTACGGACAGGTATAGTGTCCTTAGGACTCCCCCATTTTGCTAATTACGGACATCCCGGACATCCCGAACAGGCTGAACTTGTTCAATGTTTATGTGGCATGATAGAACAATCTAAGATACCCACTAAGTTTTTGGGTAGTGTTGCTGTTGTCCGCGTCCATCTGCGGACATACGCACAGTCTGCGAACTTCAAAATCACTAGCAGGGGGTTTGGCATGTTCTATGTTACATGTATATAAAGTAAGGGAATCCTAGTAAACATCTACCAAATTCACACTATGTATATGTGTATTCAGTAAAAAAAATAAAATAAAATAACGATAAAGGGAGGTTATGGTTAAGTAGCACTACTCAAAACCTATGAAATTCAGTAAAAAAACTTTGTTAAAGGGATGTTATGGTTAAGTTGCGCTACTAAAAACCTTTGAAATTCAATAAAATGCCTTGTTAAATGGACGATATGGTTCCAAGTAAAACCGAAAAACCCCTAAAATTTGCCAGTGATGGTAAGCTAAACAACCTTAACTCGCGCCACCACCTTGCACTGCTAAAACTAACACCCAGGACTTCAAAGATGACATCACAAATGTCATTGTTTCCACCTCAATTTCATAATGTCTACACATTATATCATCAGCTTGGTGTTCCGTTCTGATCCACTTTTTCAAATATTCTTTAGTCCCCAATATATTCAGTCCTAATTGCAGTGTGAAACATCTCAGAGATGGATTACACCATTTTGTTAAGTAGGTTCTAGGTTTTCTCCCTTCAAATCCTTCTACTCAATTTACACAAGTTGTCAATGGACCACATTACACGGTAGGCAGTAGCCATGGTGCTATTAGCGCCATGGCTACCCCCTTACTGCATTCCGGGTTTGTGTTCCCAGAATAGGGATTTACTGGGTCATTCGGACCCTGGAGGACCCAGTAAATCCCCATTCGGGGAACCATTACCCATTCCAATTTGAGCCCCCATAGGGCTCAATGGGAATGGGGAAGGAGCTAATAACGGTACCGCAATTTGCAGTACCGTTATTACCTCTGAAGGGCGGTAAGGGATTACCGGCACCAGTGCCCTTACCGGTGCCGGTAATCCCTTACCACCTATCGTGTAATGAGGCCCAATGTCTTTTATTTTATCCACTTCCGGTCATTCAAATATTGTTTCTATATTTAGACCCAGTGACCGTAAGTAGGCTTCTGTAAAAGTACGCATATTATTGTTGAAGTAGTTGTGACGTGAGCCTATTGTTATTTTTCCCATTAACTGAATCAAGAGATTTGTGCGAGCTACCCCATTACTAATTTTCAGATATAAGAGTGATTTTCTAATAGCCTAGCTTGTATATAAGGACTCTAATCCATACTCTAATCTCAGGGCCTCCACTGGCACTCCCTTTGGCATGTTCATTATGGACCAGAGAATGTTACCTTCCAGTTTGGATAACCACCCTATTTCCTTTTCTGGCAGTGCCTCACGTGCATACAGTATCACCGGGCTCACACTAGATTTGTTAATTTGTAAGAAGCCTTCGATGTTTCCTCCACCATTTTTCTCATCATAGGCTTTTATAGCTAACCACCTTCTCCATATCTTTGTTACGATATATTCTTTGTATTGCAATAATGATGGTGTTGCCCATATGGGAAAGCCCAGATATAGCACGTCCGTTGCCCTTTCCAATTTTGTACCTTCCAAATACCATGATAGTGGGCCTCATTAAATGGATGGCGGTGAACCATGGCACTATTAGCCGGCACCGCCTTGGTGGAAAGGGGAATTACCGCCCTATTCCAAGGTTGGCGGGGCGGTAATTCCCCCTTCCACCATTGCCCTTCCCCATTCCCATTTTTGCCCCATAGGGCTCTATGGGAATGGGGAAGGCACTAGTTACGGTACCGCAAATTGCGGTACCGTAATTAGCTCCACAGGTCCATTTGAGGTTTGGTTTTTAACGCCTGCAAAAAGCAGGCGTTAAATTCCCCAACCCGCAAAGGGACCATGTAGTAAGGCGCTAAGGATTTACCGGTACAGGTAAAATACTGGTACCGGTAAACCCTTACCGCCATCCGTGTAATGAGGCCCAGTGTTTTTAACTTTCTGATGGAGTCTTTAAGACACATAACTCTTGTTTAATTTTTGTTTATGGTCATAGAGTTCTCTTTAGCATATTTTTCCAGAGCACTCAAGGAGCGCTGCAGGCCAATATCAAGTTAGATTTGAATGCTTCACCCACTCTTAAAGCTTTCAATCCAAACAATACTAGTAATATTACAACTGATGCCAGTGATCACGGTCTTGGTGCTGTTTTGTCGCAAATGGATGGTAGAAGTGAGTGTCCCATTGCGTTTGTGGCAAGAGTACTAAAACAAGCTGAGACAAACTATTCAACAATTGACAAGGAGTTGTTAGCTGCAAGATGGGCTGTTGAAAAATGTAGATCATTTATATGGGGAACTATGTTTGTGGTTAGGTCTGACCACAAACCCCTTAATTTATTTATTTTAGATAACCCCTTAAGGAAATTCTCACTACTATGGACCTTGATAAGACGTCATCCAGAATTAGGAAATGGGGAGCAAGTCTACAAGAATACAATTTTGATGTTGAATTCCTGCAAGGAGTAAAAAACAAATCAGCTGATTGTTTGTCGAGATTAACCAATGTGGTTGAAAGTGTGGATGATGAGCAGCAGTGTAATGATGAGGAATACATTTTGCGTATATGCAAAGATATTGTATCTGAGGAGGAATGGGTGGCAGCAATGAATCTAGATGCAACTCTCACTAAAGTGAGGGAATTACTAAAAAGTGGTATGAAGGTAGTAAGATCAGGAAAGGTGTATTGCCGGATGCAGTGAGGCATGTATTTGAGGAGTTACATTTACATGATGATTTGGTGTTAAGGAATGGAAAACAATTTCCTCCTGAAGGAGTGAGGAAGAAGATATTACAAATAGCTCATGAGGGACATCAAGAGATGACCAAAACTAAGCAGAGAGTTAGACAGGATTTTTGGTGGTCTGCTGTTGATCTGGAAGTGGAAAGACTAACTTGTGATTGTTGTGCCTGTGAAGACTCAGCTAAGGGCTATGCAACCAGGCAGATTCTGATTACTATAACCTCCATTCCCACTATGCCATGGGATCCTGTTGGATTAGATATTGTAGGTCATGTAAGATGTCAGGGCAATTTGAAATATTGCATGGTACTCATAGACATGTTGTCCAGGTGGGCAGAAATTGAGTGGGTGCAAAAGATTTGCACGAAAGATGTAATAGCGTTTTTGGATAACATTTTCAAACGTGAGGTATTTCCAACCATGATTATCACTGACAACGGTGTACAATTGGTGTCACAAGAGATTAGTTTGTTTCTTAAGGAGAATGAAGTTGAACACAGGACAAGCTCTATCTGTCATCCCCAGACTAATGGAATCGTAGAAAGATTCAATAAGGTTAAGAACAGCATTAGGTGTGCATTAAGTGACAATACCGATTGGAAAAAGGAGGTAAAAGATACCATAGTTGCTTATAGATTTACACCACATTCCACTACGGGGATTATACCATTTGAGAAATGAAGGGGTAGGGAACCCAATACCAGGTTGTGTCCAGCATGGTTGGGCTGATCATGTGTTCAGAATGTTGATTGTGAAGAAGTGAGCAGAAAAGTGTTGCAGAAGCAGGGATATAATAAAGGGCGGTATGATGTGAGAAATGCAGTTAGGGAGTCCCAAATTAAATTTGGTAATTGGGTGAGAATAAATCTCCCAGTGGTCAATGCCAGAGGTTTGATCAAATGGTCTGATCCCATTCAAACAGTTAAAAGATTTCATGGTGCCATAAAGGTATCAGATGGGAGAGTGTGGAATCTCAATAGAGTATGTAAATGCTCAAAACAAGAGAATGATGGGAAAAGACACGTTAAGGTTAGAAAGGAAGTGGAACAAACCAGAGACATTCAAGTTTGTAAGAATGATTGATATAAATGTATATGTACAAGACCATTGTATCTGAAAGATTTTGTACTTTGACATTGTATCTCATGTTATTCTGTATATCTCCGTAAGGTACTGCATTGTATATCCAAGTTACTTTCAACTTGGTAAGTAATCTGAATACTTCAACATCAAGTGTATATTTTTCTGTACATATGTTAAATGTATTGTTGTGAGTCACTGTAAAGAAGGGAGGTGTGTAGTATTTTATTGTGTAAGTCATTGGTAATTCAATGGTGTTCTGTTTTTCATTGTTATTCATATGTACAGATGGGCTATAGGTATGGAATGTAGAATGTACTGGGAAGCCAGGATACTAAAATGTTAGAATGTATTGGTTGTAGGAATGATGCACAGGAAACCATCAGTTATGAAGCTGTTTATGATGTGACTGGTGGGTTATTAATTCTATACTTAAATAAAAATAAAAAACTACAAAAGTGGTGTTAGAAGATATTTCAGTTGTATTTGCCTGCACCCTAGTACAGGCTATTGTTTACAAAGCAGTAGTAACCTTAATGGCAGAGAGTGGCAGTAGGTGGTGGAAACATAAGTTTCCTGATCATATCTGAGTCCATTTTCTGGGTGACCGAAAGCTTTAGGCCTATAACTGGCACCTGCTTGATCTTTATTCGTGGAATATATGTCATCATTCGGTTTTGCAAAAATGAGGGCGACACTATCTTCCCTATCAACTGTTACCTCACTTTTTTAAATTGCTCTTTCCATGTCCCATTCTTGTAAAATCTCCTCCCTAAATATTCATTAACTCTAAAAGACAAGTAGTTGAATTACATTATGATATGTTATTTTATGTTATGTTATGTTAGTGATTCTTATAAAGCACACGGTCGCCTGAAGGTATCATGGTGCTAAGAGAGATGGAGCAGCCCATGAAAATTTTGAAACCTGTCCAGCTCACTGATGATCAATAATAGAGAATCCCATAATCTTGGGATAAAAACTGCAAATCGCTGGTCTCCACCACGCGCAAACCTATGAGTAGGTGAGACCAACTACATCTTAACTTTCTAACGTAAAGCGCATGATGGGATACATCTGTAAAGCTTGTTCTGCAGATACTTCGACTCTCACTTCTCTGCAGACTACACCCACATCTAAGTCACAATGCAAACATCTCTGCCTTTAAAATGCAGCTATTCCCCACGATAACATCCGGTCTAGTTGCACACATAATGAATCTCCTGCTCAGGCATACCCTCCAGTTTATCTCTCAGCACCCATCCATTACATGCAATACACTCAGATACATTGAAAAACACTACCACCATTAAAATACAGCTATCTGGTACATCATGACATTTACGGTTCTGGAGCGGGCTATCTTCACTCCAAACTTAGTCTTTATCAGTCGGCGAGACTACTTCAGTCGTCCTCTCAAACTTTGCTCAATATTCCTAGGTTACATAAGAATTGAACGATCTTTCTCTGTTTTGGCCCCCACAATGTGGAACCTTTGACCAAGGGAGCTTTGTGATATCGCTGATCATCTTCAGTTTCGTAGGAATCTGAACTAACTTCTTTTTGAGTCCTGAGTGAGGCCTTTTTCTCTCACTCAACATGTGTTTGCTTAGAGCCTTGATGATTTAGGGCCTTGTTGCACACTATACATCTTTAAATAAATAAATTAAGTAAATAAATAACTAAATCCCCCACAATAAACATTTGGTATAGCTGCACATTTAATGCCTTCGCCTGCTCTCATTTTCTCTCCAGACTACACCCATATCTAAGTCACACTGCAAAACACTTCTGCCATTAGAATGCAACTATCCACCATGACTGAATTTGGTCTAGCTGCTCACATAATGTATCTCCTGCTCTCACATACTTCAGACCACCAATCAGAACCCTTCCACTAAATGCACTAATAAGACAAAGTACATAACACCTCTGTCGTTAGAATGCAGCTATTATCCATGATAAAAATTGGGTCTAGCTGCACACATAGTGCTTCTGCTACACTCACATACTCTCTAGACAACCTCTCAGTACCCATCTACATGTCTGTTCAACACGGATGACTACCAGGGACTTGGCCACCCCTACTTACCTTGCATTGGCTAAAATGCACACACGCATTCTACAACTCTGTGATGAATTTCCCATACCCGGACCTCTGTCCCACAAGTGCATTGGGACCATACAATGGTGCACATTAAATTACATGGAGGCCTGATTCAGCAACCAATGAAATCATCAACAAGGGCAAAGGTAGGAGCAAATTAAACAAACCACTGCATGTTGAACTATCTGTAATTGTGTGATTTGATAAGCCAGACTACCCACATACAAAGCATTCCAATAGACGAGTTTAGGTATTTTCAAATCACCTACGATACTAGGAAAATGAGCAGGGCCAATAAATGGCAGTGCCTAGCATAAAAGCCAAAGTTTAAAAAGGCAGTTTTAAGTGCCTGTTTAATCCATCGTTCCAAGAGAATGCTGCCAGAAAAGTCCAAGATCTTAGACTTTTCTGGTAAGATATTTAGGCATATCAAACAGCCTCAGAGTTGTCAGTAAATTGTCAGGAGAGTACAATTTGGACTTATGTCCTGGAAGTATAACATCAGTTTTAATGGGGGTGAGCCTTAGTGTTGTCCAGCATCCAAGTTTTCACCTTGACCAGACATTCCATTAAGCCATCAGCTGTTGCATCACTGCCAGCTAGATTCCACTGATTCAGGTAGATTCATTGCGTATTTTCCACTTCAATCTGCAAATATTGACCAACACAGCGAGACTGCTATGTCAAGAATTTTTCATAGGAGCAGCACAGTGTCTTCAAAATTAATAATGGTTTGTCCACAAACATAAGAGCGTCCACTGAAAGTGTTGACAGTGTATCAATATCATGAATGTAAAAAGAAGGAGAAGAATTGCTATACACATGCATACTCCCTTTGTTTCAGGGAAGGAAGGGGTTATCTCTCCTTCCTGTCCACTTCTAATGACTGCATCATTTACTAAATATAGACGTTTAATAAAGCATCTTGACGTTGTGCGGGGATCTTATTATACACAGATTCTCTCATGAAACTGGCTCAAAGACACTATCAAATGCAGTAGTAAAATCAACAAACAGCATGCTTAGAGTGCATTCTTAGACCATCAAATATTTCTCAAGGACTGTATCTTGTTGTAATATGTGATCTTTTTTTCAAATACTCAAACCGGGGTCTGGGAGAGCCCAAATAACCACTTTTTACAAAAATTGACCTCTGCCCTAATTTCGGGAAGGTGAAACTAATCAGTAAGAAAATGGTAGAGGAAATGTTTCTTCAACAGTCACTTATTCTAAAGCATTGCTACAAATCACATTTCCAAAAAAGTGATAAATCATCAATACCAAATAATTTTATTAAGATTCAATACAAGATAAAAATCTCATGAGGTAGAAACTACAATACAGTAAATTACATAAAACAACCATGTTTTGAATGACCAAACATAAAAGGTAAACATGCATCAATTGTTTATGACAAAAATCATGAGAAGCTAGATCAGTCTTTTAATTTTTATCAATGAAATATACATTTTCAATTTAAATAGTACACTTGGTTACAACTCCAAGTTACACACTCAACATGTTTCAGTCCTTTTGGAAACTCTGGGACTTTCTTTAGGAGTAGTCATCACAAAGGAGTTTTTTTTTTTAAACCCACAAAAGCTTCTTTTAATGAAGACACTTTCACTTGTTTGTAGACGTGACTGGGACCACTAGTGCGAACAGACCTCCGTCGGGTCATATGTCCAATTATCACACTTCAACAGAGCACATTTTACTCCAATAGGATTCTGAATTAGGTCATCAATGGATCGATCACATTGCGCTGGTAGTTGGTTCGCTTGACTAAACAGATCCTGTAGGAACTGAGAGGTCTTACATTGAAGGTCAGCTGCTGCTTCCATAGAGAGAGACTGCTCATTTGGATACCATACAAGCCTGCATAATGTAAGCATTTTCCATGATAAATGATATTTTAGGGAATTAAGTCCCAATTTGTATCTTAAGGGTACAATTGGATAGCTTAGTGGGACATGAAAAATTGTTTGCCAAGTTTGTCCTTCTAGTCGCGTCCAATTTACCCTCAGTGAGAATGGCACTATGCCGAGGCCATAAAGAAGAGACAGAATAACTTTGGCTTTGCAACATTTTATCAGAAGAACTATGCAAAATGTACATTTTTTCTTTTAATTTGAGCTACAAGTGGTATTATTTTGAGCTCAAGATCTTGTTCGAGTAGTTTGCTAGTGTTGATAGAGCAAAACGTTATCCCCAGATAGGTCAATTTGGTGGTTACAGGGAGTATCTGATCACTGAGTGACCACTTAAATGTACTTGGGATTTTATGGGGTCTCCTAAATGACAGAATCCTTGTTTTTGATGAATTCACCGTTAGTTAATTTATTTTGGTGTATCAGCCAAATGTGAAAAGAAGGTGTTGAAGGCCTCTCAGTGAGTAGTCAAGCAATACTACATCATCAGCATAAGCAATCCAGTAAAAAGGTTGTTTCCCAATTCTTGCACTTGTCAATGCTTGATGCTCTAGTGCGTTGTTTAAATCAGCCAAATAAAGAGTGAAAAGGCATGCAGCCAGGATACATCCATGTCTCACGCCTCTTTCAGTTGATTCCTCACCAGACAGATCGCCATGTGTGTTTAATCTGACTTGAAGAGTGGTTTTTGAGTGGTGTCTTCTAAGAATGGCTAACAGGCTAGGTGGTAGACCCCATTGTTGAAATTTCACCCAGAGGCACTCTCCGTTGACAGTATCAAAAGTGCTGTAAAGATCTAGCCTAGAACCATATAATATTCAACCATCTTTTTAAACTATTTAAAGAAGTAGAAATACCTTTTTGGAATCCTGTCTGTAGCTTAGATATGATACTGTTACTAATTATCCATTCATCGAGGTGTTTTAGTGCAATTGCAGCAAAGATTTTGCCATATGCATCTAAAAGGGCGATTGAGCGATAGCTGGCAGGGTCTTCTTGACCACCTTTTTTGTGGTTAGGGATCACAATGGCTGACGTCCAAAATGGCGGGAGCTTGCACAATTTTTGAACTCTAATGAACACTACCTTCAAAAGTGAATCTCAAAGGGTGGAGTTTGATTTTAATATTGCATTAGAAAGGCCATTGGGGCTGCATCCCGTCGTCATTCGTCATATACCATTCTGTTTCTGAGCTAATAGACAGGGAGGAAACTGTACATGATTTTAAAATGTTGACACCAGGCGGTGTTGGAGACCATGTTACTTTGCAGCTGAATCTAGAAACACTCTTGGTTATTTATTAGTTTCCAAAAATTACAAGAATTCTTGGTTGTCAATACTGTTAACATAACTTCTTTGATGTCTAAGATAGTTATGATTACGGGACGATTTACGGTAATTACCACATAATATTCTTAGCTCTACGGTATATGCAAAGAGTTTTAATTTTTTCAATTTTAGATTTCTGACGTCTTTTCTTAACTGTCTCTTTTTTAACCAGGTTTCTTCATCAAAAGAATGGACGTGTGTTTTCATTAAACCGAGGACACTAGGAGATAGATGATTTAGTTCTCATAGGAAGGTTACATATTCCTGCAGCCTTGTCTACCTCTTTACTTGCTCCAGGAGTGCAGACAGCAGCCAATGCAAAATGGCTCCAGTTCACCCACTGAGAGCTTATGTTGATGGTAAAGGCACCGAAAGGGGAATTAATGCCATTAAAGAGGAGCTTCTAGCGCTGCCCTTCATCACCCTGCAGAATAGATGCGTTCTGGACATGATACCGGCCATGGAAAGGGGGTTGCGCGAAAGTAGGGATAAGTTGTTGCACTATGACTCCAACAAACAATGCCAAGAACGTCAGCCTGACTGACACCATTGCCGAGTTGCACACCCAATGTAGCCATAGAGATAGAGACTTGACAAGTGGTCAGCGATGATTGGTACAGTGCACTTTTTTCTTCGACGCGTAGGTGGTTGAGCAATGTTTTTAAAATGTTGGTTCCCATCTTCATAGTGATGATTGTTGGTCCCCTGTATGAACTTTTTCCCCACTCCCAGACCCCGCCGGATACATTGAAGCATGGTTAGATTCTTATTCGGATGGAGATTGGAACTTTTTGTCATGCACCCCAGAAGAATATTAAACAAGTGGAGAAAGTTTGCGTGGAGTTTGTAAAGTTTGGGTCCACAAAGATAATTATGATAGGACCACAGAGGAGGGGTCAGAGTTGATTGTTAATAAATTACCGAAATGGGGGAGTGTTAATATGAAAATCCAATGTTCTAAGTACGTGTGCAGGTATAAGTTGAGAAAGCCTCCTGACCCCCGAGCTAGATTGTAGGCCTTTAATGGTGATGTGGCTGTCATGTGTAAGTTGGCTTATTATGACACAGCTTTAGGAAGACAGATAAACATGCATGTATCAACGTGCACTTTGCAGTAAATATTCATACAGCAATGTATTGAAACACACATATAGTAAAAACCTTTAAACATATTCGGGCAGGGTATTTTTCTTTCTTGAAGTAAAAGTTTTTTTCCTTCTGTAAGCATTTCTTTTTTATATTTACACTTTTTCTTTATAAGCATATGTTAGGTTGTAGAGTAAGACATGCCCCCATTATGGAGTTTGCGTTTGGGTAGTGTGAGCTGCCATAGGTCATTTTGAGCCAGAGAACGGCCATTTTAGTATAACAACAGGGTCAACATTAGGTTTACAGCTTTTCACCATGTTGTTCTGTTAAGGCCCTTTTAATCGAACTTTATTTTTTGTTGAGTGCAGGCACCTCAAGGTCAGTATATTTGGTTAGGAAAAGCAGACATTGATTAATTGTTGATAAGGAAGCTGCCCCCATAACTTGAAATCCAATTCCAGACAAGCAGGTGCCATCCGAGATGAAAGGTAAAAAACACACAAAGGATGCAAGGACAGAGCATGGCATTAGTGCCAATTTAGAGCATGAACAGAATAACCCCAGTACCATGAAAGGCCCTGTTTTTGTGAGGCAATTGCCTTAATAATTTGAACTAAATAGACAAAACTAAATTCAAACAGCAGTGCCTCAGCTAGGTAGTTCATCCAAAAGATGCCGGGAAGGTTATGGTGTATGAGTTTGTAGCTGGTGTTAAGAGGTGAGTCACAGAACGTGCAGGTTTAGGGTTTGGAGAACAGAGACTCCAATTATAATGGTCAAGGGCTTCACAACATATCTGTCCTCCCTATAGTTTCCCACATTGTTTGTTTGTTTGTTTGTTTATTTGATAAAGCGCAACCAAAACGCTCAGGTAGCTGGGCGCAAGCATTACAAGAATATTTAAAAGCTTAGTTACAAGGTAGATTAGATACATACATAAAATTGCTAAACTAAGGTACTTACAATGAGAGGAATATTATTACAGCATAATTTCCAATATTTCCAAGGGATCCCATCAGACAAACCATGGAGTCAGGTGGATCAAGGGAATGTGTACATTAGAGGTATGACAGACCTAACAGTCGTAGAAAGAGAAGTAGTCTAGGTCTAGAATCAATTATAGGTTAAGACGGGTCAACTACAGTTCGATTCAGACATAATTAGTCCATAATCAGGATAGGATTTTACACCTAAATCTAGAGTACGGTTGGTCAGTTCTAATATCTAAGGGCAATCTATTCCAGGAGTGTGCAGCTATAACCGGGAAGCTATAGCCATCAGCTGTCTTCTGTTTATATCTAGGGACCACTAGTGTGTAGGCATTGGCCGATCTTGTGGGTCGGTTGGAAGTTATTTTGTTTATTCTCTCTGCAAGGTATGGAGGCGCTATGTTTTTTAGGCATTTGGAGGTGAGGGACAGCATTTTGAGGAGGATCCTGTCCTTGACCTTGAGCCAGTGAACATCTCTTCTGAAGGTGGAGATGTGATCTCTGTTTGGAATTTTTAAGGCTGCTCTTAAGGCTTTGTCTTGGAGTCTTTGCAATTTGTCCATAATGTACATATTGGATCCCGCGTATAAAGTGTTGCAATAATCCAGTCTAGATAATATGAGCACAGCGCATTGGCTAAGGTAATGCGGCTAGTTTCAGAGAGAAATGGTCTGCAAGCTCTTATCAATTTGCAGGTATATGCTGATGATGATGCTAGTGAGTTGACTTGCTTCTTGAGGGTGAGCGAAGCGTCAAGATAGAAGCCAAGGGTTTTGACTGCAGTCATTACTTTAATGATATTATTATCAATGTTGAAAGAGGCATAGCTGGGGTTAAGTTTTTTAATGGCAGTTTCTGATCCAAGGATTAATAGCTCCGTTTTGTCGTCATTCAGGCAGAGGCCCTGGGTTGCCATCCATGCCTGAATGAGGAGGTATGTCTTATTTACTAAGGCTGAGTCTTCCAAGAAGTTGCCCGAAAGGGGAATGAGAATCTGGGTGTAATCTGCATAGTTTGTGTAGGTGACACCCAATCTGTCTAACTTGTCGAACAAGGGCTTAGTAAAATTGTTATACATCATAGGAGAGACGCATGATCCCTGTGGTACGCCGCAAGGGACTTGTATGGGATCAGCAGCTGCCAGAGGAGAGAAGACTCTCATTGTGCGGTTAGCTAGGAAGGATTGAACTCAAGTCATAGCATCACTTGAGAAATGGGCAGCTGACCCAAGGTGGTTGCATAATACTGCATGGTCCACCAAGTCAAAAGCTGCCGATAGGTCAAGGAGGAGTAGCATAGCTGGGTTACCATTGTCCTTCAACTCGTCAATTTGAGTCTTAAGTTCAATCAAGGCTGTTTCGGTGCCAGGAAGAGGGCGGAATCCAGACTGTCATGATCCTAGTAAGTTGTTGGCTTCTAAGTAGTCCTGTATTTGTAAATAGGCTACTCTGTCGAGAATTTGGAGTAAGAAGGGAACAGTAGTGATGGGTCTGTAATTATTCGGAATGGAGGGGTCTAAAGTTTGTTTTTTTAGCAAAGGGAGCACCCATGAGTGTTTAAGGTTATTGGGCACTCGGTTCGTCGTAAATGAAGCATTGATAAGCTTCAAGATGAAAGGGGCTAGGTCTTTAGCTGCATCCTTTATCATTTGGGCTGGGCAGTTATCATCTTTGCAGTTAGAGGGTTTGAGTGAGAGTATGATTTTTTCTGTTTCAATAATGGAAATTTCTCTGAATATGAAAGGTGTGGTGGTACTGTCATGTATGCTAGAAGTCAGTTGCTGCAGAGGTTGGGCCTCTGAGGGTAGAAGTAGAGAGGCTTTTTTTTTGGCTTTTTTAAGTTGGAGGGAAGTGATTTTGTTTGACAGGGAATTTTGTATGTCAGTACACCAAATGTTTGTCCTTAGGAGTATTGTCGGCTTGTGGTATTGGTGATTCCATGTCACGAAGGATAGAAAAGTGTTCCTTGGTGTCTGATTTTGCCTTGGAAATTCTATCATTGAATGAATTCTTTTTAGTGCTAATTATTTCCGTCTTGTACAGTTTGGATACGTTTGTTAACTTAAGCTCGTTCTCCTCAGTGGGTGAGTGGTGCCAAATGGATTGGAGCTTTCATTTTTGCATCCTTAGTTCTTTTAATTGGGGTGTGAACCATGTATTAAGGTGAGACTTCTGTCTGCCCGTGCATTTTGACTGGTGCAATGGTGTCGAAAGCCTTAGTCAGGGTACTGTTGAAGACTTCCACTAGCAAGGCAGGGTCTGTCCTGTTGGCTAAGTTGTTACGGTCGGGTAGAAGATGAGGAATTAACTTTCCCACCGTAATGTCCTTTTTACTTCTAGTGGGTAGTGCTGGTACCATAACTAGTTTTGGGGCGATTGAGGTCAAGGGAGGCAGAGAAAGTGATGAGATGATGGTTTATCCAAGATTGCGGTGTGGTATTAGTAATGTTAATGTTACAGTTTAGGTCTGCAATCCAATCTAAAGTCCTACCTTTGGTGTGTGTAGGGGTGGTGACTTTTTGAGTCAAACCATGGTCATGCAGTACAGCATCTACTGATTGGGCATGTTTGTCATTTTTATCATTAAATCCGAGTTTAAAGTCTCCCATGAGCAGGATTTGCAAGTGATCTTTAGTGTTGTTGGCTAGGATACAGTTTATGTCATCTTCAAAGGAGCATAGTGGTCCAGGTGGTCTGTAGACCACATGGATGGTTAGGGTCCGGTTATTAGAAAGATGCAGTTTGGCTGTAAGTGTCTTGCAAGATTGGTATACTGGGTTATTAGCTAGATTCAGCGATAGGTTGGTTTTGTAGTTAATAGCTAGTCCACCACATTTGGTATTAGGTCTGTCAGCTCTGAGAATCTAATAACCATCCGGTACAGCTATCATAAGGGCAGGACCTGCAGCCTCATGAAGCCATGTTTCAGTTATGGCCCGCAAGTCCAAGTTCTCATTGGTAAGAGTGTCAGCGATATCAGAAGCGTGAGCCACCATGGATCTGGCATTGATGAGTGACCTAGATAGTAATAGGGTACTTGTAGTTATCATAATGGGGGAAGGCCGTGTTGTGGATCGGATAGCTCTTCACACGTGTCTGGACGTTGTGGCTAGATGTACAGCAGACAAGTTGTTGGGATTGTGCTGTTGTGTGCTTTTATTGGATACATTTATAGATTGGACAGCTTTGCATGTCGAATTTCTACTAGTAAAGGTTATTTTAGGACACATTCCCATTTGTCACATCGCAGTGGGATTTCAAAGGCTCAAAGTTATCTAAAAATGTTTTATAGTCCAATCAGTACAGAACTTTCTTGGTTAGGAATAGCTCATATGGGCCAGCTAATAAGGAAACGGTATGAACATGAATGAAGTCATGGGTTGAGGGTCTGGATTTCTTGGGGAGGCAAGGGTGAATCTGTCAAGGAGTGGGAGGGATGTATGATGTTATGTAGGGGTTTTGTGACACATAGCCAATGATATTTTTAGGTTTTGAATTATTGTAAACTTATCAAATATGGTAAATGTGTGGTTTGCACATTTCAATTGTTTAGCCCTGGATGGTCGTGTGAGACAGTGTCCAGTTTTGATGCTGTGTGCTCCCTCTCCTGGCAATTCTGGAAATAATGCTGTGTTCTTGCTGTAGTTTGTGTACTCTATTTTTGAGCATTTTGTGTCTTCTAATTTTGTATCGTTTTGGGACAGCTCCGCCATTACATTAGATTTAAATTGATACAATATAATTTGCTGCATTGAGTATAGCTGACCACTATAAGGGTTGGCTAAAATGGTCCCAAAACCTCCTTCTTAGTGTGGCATATGCGTGCACGAGGAGCTTCATACGTTCAGGAATTGTGCAGTTATACAGCATTTTTGGCCAGTGATATAAGGGAAAACTGCATGACCCCAACAATGAGAATTAACTGTAGCTTCCCAAGGAGGTGGACGCTTGGGTGGAAGGGATGGGTAGCTCCTAGATGCCTGTGCATTTTTAACATGCAAAATGTGAGGTATGGGGTACTGTAATGGTTTGTTATGTTATACATTGGAAAACCTAATAAAGAAATAAAAAATAAAAACAAAGGTAGACCATACAGTTTCTTCAACAAGGTTGATTGGGAATGCTATTTCCTTCCCCCCCCCCCCCCCGCCAAGGCAAAATAACAAACCCATGCCCATACTTTTACGTTTATGTGCCCAGAAATCGTAAAACACTTGTTGTTGCTAATCCACGGTAGCCAGAGAACCTACAGGCTGTTGTTAATTTCATGTTTATGGAAATAAACTAAAGAGAGAAGTCAAGCTGCACAAAATGGGTTTGCTCCAAACTACATCTGCCGCTCGAGGAACATAATGTATTGGCTCTTTGAAATGAATGCAACCTGTGCCAAAATCAACGATGATCACAGATGCCATTATTAAAAACATATGAGTCATATCTTCGTAAAACCCACGGTATTAAATATAAGAGCATATGAAATGTGAGTGAATGGAGACATTCCATAATAGGGTATGTGAAAATGTGCCTTTGGCAATGGATGCTCGTTTTTTTTTATTATAAATTATTGTTGCTCACAGATTTTGTCATACGATACTATGTATATACTTATGGGCGCAATGCCCAGGCACAGTACGCGGCCTTTAAACCTTTGCATGAGTAGACTGTATGAAGCCAGGGACCCAGAAGTGGCATTGCATATCTCTTCCAGAAAAAAGTTACAAAAAAGAAATGACACAACCACGCAGTAAAGCTAGTAGCTAGTAGTTGTGTTTGGCGATTAAACTTCAGTACTGCAACTCTGAAAAACATATGTTCATACTATCAAGCAAAATACCTTTGGACAACTGTAGCCTTATTTTCTGATGTAATATTTATGAAGGTTGCATTTACAAATGTAGTTCAGTCTAGATGTACTTCCGATGTTGGCAGATTGCAGTGTTAGCTGGCACTGCATGTGCTGAGAGCGAGCATCACTGCACATTCAAAGAAAAATAACTTTCGCCATTCAGATTTATAACCTCAACTAACACAAAGCAGTGCTATTTATTAGTCAGTGCCTAAAGACTGGGTTGCAAGGTCGATTGTTTCCAGGTATTAATGGGATATGGATGCATTGGTAGATGTCCACGATGGAAAATAAAGTACAAACTCAGATTATTTAGAACAAATTCAAACGGTGGTACAGATTTTTACTGCAACGTGTACATTCATTTCATGGTAGCCATTTTGCAGAAACATGCTTTGCATGAAAGGTGGCCTAGTTGCCAAGGCCAAAGCACCCTTGAGATTTTTTTTTCTTCATGCTTTTATGATTTTATGCAACTGTCACAAAGGTCAACATTAATAAGAAGATCATAAAGGTTGACATATAGCATCCTTGATGAGTGCTACAATTGTTCTGCTGAACTCTTTAAATCATCAAAGATACAGTTCGGATGCCTGTGCAGCTTCTATGCATGGCCAAATGATTCAGACTACCAAAAATCTTTTAGCGCACTAGAAAGTGAAGGTGTGTGGCAGCAGAGGCGTGGGGAACGCAGTTGGCAGCTGGTTATATGATAAGTTTGACAAATATATTTTGAAGGTAGTCATAGCAAATTGGGTGGCCCAGGTATAGGGCTTGGGCGATATTGTGTAGCAGTAGTGCAATATAACGTGAAACTGACTCATGGCCAGGTGCAGCAAATACTGAAGCATTGTCATATTGGAAGTGAGGCATAGGATTGGATGTGTAGTACTGTGGCATAATGAAGAGTTAAAATTATTCCCACTTTCCAAATCCCCATGAGTGAAGCTGAGAATAGTAGCATTCATGCCAAATATATAATGGTTTAATGTATCCAGCTGTAGGCCTGTGGAACAAGATTAAAATCTGAACTGCAGTGCGAGGGTAGGGCAGTGGACACATTCATGGGAGTCCGGTTAGAGGTCTCAAGCTGCCAACATGCATGGTTTCTATTTAGGACACTAGCACCCCCTGGGACAATGGCTGTCCTATTTGAACTGCCAGGAGGCTGGAAAATAGAGTACATTAACTCATCACACTTGGCTGATTAATGTGGTTACGAGAAAGCAACGAGGTGTACTGTGGGTGGGCAACTGATAAGTGGGACGCGAGGAGCAGAACATCCCGTGATTTGTTATACAAAGAGCAAGATGTGATGCCAACATATCTAGTCCAGAGCTGGAGAGGCATGGTTGTGGTGCCTGTGGGTCTGGTATCAAGTGGTGCGCATTATTATTTTAAAGGGCTAATTTGACCTTGAGTTGCCCACTGAGCTCATGCTACTGACCAGGTGCACACCATGTGACTAGGACGATGGGGCAGGTAACATCCCAGGTAACTCACCAATTCAGTAGCTGGGAACCAAGGTGATGGAATAGGGGAACCACCTGTTAGAGGGTAGGGGTAGTTTAGGATGGTATTGACCTAAAAGATCCTATCTAGAATGTCATAGACATGGTATTGCGGCATTCGGCATAGATATAAAATACTGAATCCGGAAATGCCAGGGTAGGTGAGCAAGAGTTGTGGGGGTGACCCTGCACTTCTACTTCAGTATTGTTGGGTTCAGGGGCTGTGGGGGTGTCCCCCCATACATGAAATTCTGTGCAGGACAAAAAAAAAGAAAAAAGAAAAGCTTGAATTGCAAAATGGGGCAGAGTGGGCCTCTGTATTTTGCAATTTAATCTTTTAATCTACAATCTTTTAACGTACATCCTTTTAGGATGTGGCCAATCAGTTAAGGGACTATAAGGGACTGGTAGTATGTATATAAGTGTTAGTGAATGAGGGTGGGGGAATAACACTGTGTAATGTTTACATCATGAGTGACAATTTCTTTCCTTAAAAGCCATGTACCTACTTTCAACTGACAGAGAGCTCCGTGTCAGTTGGGTTCTATGGGACCTTCTGATACCTTTTTACTTTTTGCATACAAAATAAATATTGTTTTCCTTGCAAAGTGGCACACCAATCATTTTTCCATAGAGAGTTGTTGTTGTCTGGTTGTCTAAAGGTCTTGTCTTAACAAATTATAGGGCTTCATACACCTTTTGGAATATTAGCAGTCTTAATACTTCTACTCTGCACTATTATTACTACAAGTGAATAAAGTCATTTAGTACCTAGTTATGGGTTTGATTTACTCCACATTCCAACGTTCCATTGGACTTCAATGTAGATTTGCAATATTATCACATCTGGTAATACTTTTAGCACCTTATCGTCATTGCGAGTGGAGTGGTAAAACCACTTGTCACAAGCAAGTATCTTTTTCCGTCATCTGTGTCCAAACCAGCAATGAGGTGGTTGTTTTTGGGATATACCCTGTCTCTCTGTTACTGCTACACTTAAAATCATGCACACTGTCAAATTGTGAACTCTTCCAGAGGTATCCTCTCTGCTTTAATGGACAAAACTGTAGTAATTACTGTAGGAAAAATCACCACATGGGATAATGCTTCAGAATTACCCGTGGACCGCTATGGTGTGCAAAAATGTGCCTTGCAAACACAACTATTTTTCTCATAACCTTCTGGAACAGGCCTTGTGCCAGAAACATCAAATGGGTTTCATTGTGTATCTTTCTCAGAAATACCTCCACATCTGTTATCAAGTTTTAAGTGTTTTGACACTTCCAGGAAATCAGAAGTGTTATCCATTAGATTACCTCAAAGATTAATGTTTTTCCCATCTCATTTAAAGAAAATGTGTTTGCCACCATAGGCATTTAGCTCACAAAAGACGTGTGGCAGCTGCAAAGATTTTGAGAATGAGAGCATTTATTTTGCCTATATTCTCACTCTCTTTACACATTGTAATATGCAATGTGCAACAAGGTCATAACCTACTATTGCTTTCAGAGCTTAACATTCTTCTTATCTGGGACCATTCTGAGGCAGTGATTCAGTGTCTGGTAGGGTAGTGGTGCACCACATTGTATGGTTCACAAGCATCAAAATGACTAGACAGGTAGCTGATGTCTGGGTTAGCATCAAAAGCAGTTTGAGGAAGGAACCAAAGCAGAGAGTTGTTATTTGCACCTGGTTGCTTTACAACCTAATTCCATGGTCCCATTGGATAAGATGCGTCCTTAATCTGTACTACCAAGCTGGGACGGTTGCCCAATGTCCAATGAGTCAATTCAAAGGCCCCTCTTTCTGGGGAATGGAATAGCCCCTCTGTGGAAAACCTGCGCCTTCAATTCTATGACAGAAAACATTGGATCAGACTGTAACGAAAACCAGCCCCCCGATCAATATTTCTTCTTCATAAATCCAAAGATGAATCCCCTAAGGCAGGGGCCCCTCCTCATATGGGAAACACACTAAAGTGGACTGGTCCAGCACATCTGGGAGTAACCAACCCTTGTTGCTGTGGCAAGTCCCCTTTGCCTGTTGATGTCATTCCCAGAGTGTCTTGTCTGCAGGAAGTCCAAAGGGGGACAGAAGGTTTCGGGGCCCTAGCAAAAACCAAGATGGTGAGGCTGATCTGTTTTCTGAACCTCTTCTCTAGGCTACTCTCACGAACTCCACCAAAAGGTCTCCAGCAACCTGTTGAAACCTATCAATTGCACAATCAATTGTGTCTTTGAAGCTCCATCTTCCAGCTTACCCCCAACAGAGACGTCACGCGACCTAGGGAGGGTGCCGAACCATACCACAGGGATAAAAGGTAGTGCTTCCTGGCCACACCTAAATTGTTGTCATGGATGAAACTGGACCCTCCCAAAATGAAACCACATCGGCCCTGACAAAGAGTGATTGTCTGCCAGAATAACAATACTTTACTCACCTCTTAGATCGCGAGTAAAAACACATATTTTTTTCTTACTACCGTTTTTGCTGTAAAAATGAAGATAAGGAATGGTGAAAGGTATATAGAAAGGGGGCAGGTAAGAGGGAGTGTGGGGTTCTCCGCCCAAAAGATTGGGGACAAAATTGATAAAATAAATTATTGTTTTTATCTGTGAGCAAAAACATGTGTTATTCTACCCTGGAACTGTGAAAATGTGACAGTAACACTGTTGCGGTAATTTGTGCAGAATTACAGCAAGCAGCAATTCCGTCAACATCCCCCTTGGAGTCCTATGGACTCCATTTAATGGGGACTAACACCACCTACTACCACTTGTAATCCAGAGGCAATGCTGCCAGACCAAGTGGTGGTAATAGTAATTCAATTCAGTTTGGTGATACCTCGTTGAATTGATCACAGATATACCACCAAAAACCTAATGAGGCCGATTATATGACATCCATTGCTTGGGGGTTGTATACTCCCAACAGCCACATATCAGAACCTAGACATGGCTTAAATATCTTAGTTTTACTGGGTTCATACAATTATGTAATTATAAACTACCTGCTCACTTTCAATAGTATTCACATTTGTATTGACCTTGTTTAGTATTCAAAATGAGCTTCATACAATCTAAAAGTTAGATGCCATTTCAGGCACACATGCTGCTCACATGCCAATTACCCATACCTAGCAGCATGTATTCAGGGGTTATCGTAAATCAGCACGTTGAACAACTTCATAGTGCCTTTCAAAGCATAGGGATGTTTCAGGGATACCCTATGTTGACTGGATGTTTCCGCTGCTTCAAAATTACAAGCAATCTGACAAACACAGAACATTGTAAACTAGACACCCTACTTCACACTTGATTTGAAATGACAGCTACCAAGTATCAGGAAGGTTTATTTTTTGAACGCATGTTTGTTTCTGAATTGCTAGAAGACATAGAAGCTATGACAGAGTATTGTGATTTGCATACTGGTAACCAGTCCACAATCTCCATTCAACATCACCAGAAAACAAGTAAAGTTACTAAGCTCAGATACAACACACATGTTAGAAAGTACTCTGCACAAGGTAAACCAAACAGTACCTGCTAATAAAACGTGTTGTTGGCCAGGTTATTTCTGCAATAATGGAGGCATCTGTTAGGCGGAAACCTGTGCAGTTCCCTCTGGGACCACTGCAAAAGATTTAGGACTACAGGTGTTTGGCAGTAAACCCACTTGGTAGCAGTCTGTACCACACAGATTCACTTGGTAGCTGTGGCTGAGCAGTCAGACTTCCCTCAAGAAGAGTTAGGCAGAATGTGGAGTATACAAAATAGGGCAATTTACACAGTAGAACAAGCAAACACGGAACAAGGCTTCGGTGTAAAGATATATAGTTATTTATTTAAAAAACACATCTATGGAAAACACTCTGGAACTAATACGGCAAACAACTTCAATTACAATTACTATAAGTAAATCAATCCCCTAACAATAGTTCGTCAAGTCTCGGTTCAACGGCACCACTTATTTGCAGACAGAGGTGAATGCTTTAACCTAGATGGCACTCTAGTATTCGTTAGGACGGGAGAGAAAAGGCAGGGTATGAAATCAACTCGGTACCAACACTTTTACAAACAAATGCAAGGCAAGTAAGGCAGGGTCTACTGTAGATCGCAAAGTTCAGAGGCCAGGCCTACTTGGAGAGTGGCGAGGCGATATGTCCCAAAAAGTATCACAGTGGAAATGCACTTCGAGTCTTTGTCGCAAATTGTTATAGAAAGATTGGACCAGTTCAGAACAGAAAGTTAAGAAGGCTTGGAGGCGACCCAATGGAGAGGCGAGGATTCAGACACCTCACGCTAACCGACACAAGGGAAGCCAGGCGGACATGGTACCTTGTAAGAGCAGAGACAGCTCCGGCGGGAGCAGTTGTTCCTGGTGGTGGATGCAAGTCGGGGCTTTGCCAAGAGATGAGATGATCTCGTCGTCAAAGGAAAGTTGAAGATCGTTGCACCACCAGGGAAGAGACCAGCCGCGGAGTGCTCCGTCACAGGCAATACCTTTTGGTCGCGGTACGGGCTAGTGGCTATCCAGTTGCCGGGGTGCTCTGCACAGGCAATTCGACCACTACGTCCTGGAACGAAGAAAAAGCAAAGGGGACTGGTTGTTCCCACCAGTCAGGGGAAGAGACTCTCCGGCGGGGAGATCTCCTCTGTCGTCGGGAAGTGGTGAGTCGGTTCAGCAGGGCTCCACCGGAGGTGTTGTCGTTGCAGGTCGGCTCAGCTTTACCCTCGTCAGATTCTTGGGTCCTGTGGTGACTTCTGAAGATCCAGTCCCAAAAGCCCTGCTTTTATGCAGAAAAACCCCCATTCATTCAGCCTAGCTGTCAATCAAAACACGCTAAGTGGTGAGCGGGGTGGCTCACCACTTGGGCCAATCACACAAGAGTGCGACTTGAGTTGGCAAGGCAACTCAGTCCAGGGTGCCTAAACCCCCTCCCACACTCCCTGTGGTACCCAGACAGAATGGCACCACTTTGGAGGGCCTCTGTGCAGAAGCCCGCCAAGAGTGAAACAAAGGGCTCAACCTTTGGTTTAGGAGTCACAGAGACGAACACAGATGCCATTTTAAAAACCGAGTTCTGGCAGAAAATACCAAGCGATAGATTTATTTAAGATAAATAAACCGGTGGTATGTTAGAGATTAACGAGAAAAAGTATTAACCTCCAACAATGGGAAGAATCCCATAGGGTTATATTCGGGTCGAATATAACAAGTAGTTTCCACTGCCACCAGCCAAAACTCGACGAGGGGGGACGGGACAGTGCCCCCTCGAATAACAGACCCGGGAGTAATCGAATTACCCCTACTAGTGCGTCCACAATAGGATGGTTTGTACTAGTTCTGTTAGTAAATTTAGGTCTAGTAAAGCCAATGGTGACTTTACATGCCTGGGGAGACAGTAGTCAGTCCCCGGGTATGGAGTCTATGGTGGGGATCCTCTAGGACGCCCTGGTGTTACGGCACGGAGGGTGCGTTGTAACACACATAGCAAAACCTATGAGACCCTATGGAGTAAAAGACCCCATAGCCCATAGAACACATTGACATTCAAAGGAATTAACCACATTCACATCCAAGAGTGGGAGAAAAGAGTCTCACTCTTGGCAGGATGGAAAAAAACAAACTCCAGATATCCAGCAAAGCTGCTGGGGGACTCACTAGGTTAGGAAATTCAGCCTAAACAGAGAATTCTCCCTAACACTCGCCCCCCCAGACTAAGGGACAGGGGGATTTAATCCACTCCTGGATGAATCTCATACCTCTAGTCGATGACATACATCCTAGAGAGACCATCAGCATTTTGGTAGTGACACCCTGACCTGTGCTCAACGGTGAAATCAAACCCTTGCAGGCAGATCGACCATCTCAATAGTTTTGGGTTTTCTCCTTTCATTTGCATTAACCATCTCGAGGGTTGGTGGTCAGTCTGAATGACAAAAGTAGAACCATACAAGTATGGCCTAAACTTCTTCAGAGCCCACACGATAGCAAAGCATTCTCTTTCGATTGTTGCCCACCTTGTTTCAGGATCCTTCAGCTTGCGGCTGATGAAGCAAACAGGGTGCTCCCTACCTTTCCCATCCATTTGACTGAGTACGGCACCTATTCCTACATTTGAAGCATCTGTCTGCACAATGAAAGTTTGGCGGTAATCAGGAGCTCTGAGTACTGGGGCTTGGCAAAGAGCCTTTTTCAGGTTATCAAAAGCCTGATTGCACTCCCCGTTCCATCTAAACTTTTTAGGAAATCGGGGCGAGGAGATGACATTCAGTGGAGAAGCTATGGTCCCATATTTCTCAATGAAATTCCTGTAATACCCAGTGAGGCCTAGGAAGGCTCTCACTTGGGTCTAAGTAGTAGGTGTTGTCCAATTTTGCACAGCTTCAATCTTACTGAGCAAAGGCCTTATTTCTCCACCTCCTACCTCATGTCCAAGATAGACTACCTTACTCTGTCCAATTTGGCATTTACTCGCCTTTATGGTCAGATTGGCTCGTCCAAGAGCCTGCAAAACATCTCTGAGGTGGGTTACATGTTCTTCCCAGGAATTGCTGAACACTGCTATGTCATCCAAGTATGCCATGCAGAAGTCCTCCATCCCATTCAGAACCTGGTTTACCATCTGTTGAAATGTAGCAGGTGCACTTTTCAATCTGAAAGGCATTACCTTAAACTGGTATAAGCCAACGGGGTTAGAAAATGCAGTCTTCTCCTTGCCATGGTCTGTCAGGGCTATTTGCCAATAGCCTGACGTCAAGTCAGATGTGCTGAGGAACTTGGCTGCGCCAAGTTTGTCCACCAACTCATCTGTTCTTGGCAAAGGGTGGGCATCAGTCTTGGTGACTGCATTAAAATCTCTATAATCCACGCAGAACCTAAGTTCTTTAGATCCGCCCTTTGGTACTAACACAACTGGGCTAGACCATGGACTAGTAGAGGGCTCTATTACTCCGAGGTCAAGCATCTTGCTGACCTCACCTTTGATGTGGGTTTGTACGTTTTCTGACATTCAGTATCCTCTGCTTTTGACTGGCAGACAGTCACCAGTGAGTATGTCATGCTGGCCCCAAGGGGTCAAGCCTGGTGAAAGCGAGAACAGAGAGGCAAACTGATTCAACATAGATTTGCACTCTTCTTGTTGCTCGGGTGTCAGATTTGAAGAGAGATTTACTTCTTCAATTTTTTTGTCTAAAGGTAAGCCTCTGAGGAGATCCGGAAGAGCTTCACTCTCTTTTTCTTCCTCGGATGATGCTAGAAGCAACGCTCCTACATCAGGTCTTGAGACATACGCTTTGAGTCGGTTGGTGTGGAAGACTGTCGGAGCCTCCTTGGGATTGCCCAAGTCCACCAGATAGTTGACCTCTCCGAGTTTACCCACAACTCTGAAGGGTCCCATCCATTTTTCTTGCAAGGCCCTCTGCCTTGTTGGGATCATAACGGGGACGAGCTGGTCTTGAGCTAACTCAACCATGTTAGCCTTTTTATCATGCCAGTCCTTGACCAAAGCTTGTCCAGCTTTCAATTTATCGCTTGCTTCTGTCATCATGTGCGACATTCTCCTCCAGAGACCTATCACGTAGTCAGTCACTCTGACTGGCTTGGGGGAAGGAGCACTCTCCAACCCCTCCTTAATCAGGGCCAATGGAACTCTGACGGGATGACCATAGAGAAGCTCAAAGGGAGAATAACCTACTCCCTCCTGAGGGACTTCTCTATAAGCAAAGAGAAGGCATGGCAGTAGAAGGTCCCACTTACGCTTAAGGGGTTCCTCTAAAGCACCTATCATGCTCTTCATGGTTCGGTTGAACCATTTTACCAACCCATTGGTTTGTGGGTGGTACGCCGTTGAGAACTTGTAAGTAACTCCACACGTTTTCCACATGGCTTTCATGTAGTGGGACATAAAGTTTGACCCCCTGTCAGAGATTACTTCCTTAGGAAACCCGACCCTGGTAAAAATACCAAAAAGGGCCTTAGCCACAGCCGGAGCTGTAACAGTCCTCATAGGAATGGCCTCAGGATACCTAGTAGCATGGTCTACTACAACAAGTATAAACCTGTTGCCTGAGGAGGTTGGAGGATCTAGGGGACCAACAATGTCAATCCCTACTCTCTCAAATGGGACTCCCACAACTGGGAGAGGCACTAAAGGTGCCACATTCTTGGAGCCAACCTTACCAGAGGTCTGGCAGGTGTGGTAACTCCTGCAGTGTTTTTCTACTCCGGCCCCCATCTTCGGCCAATAAAAGTAGAGAGAGAGCCTTTCCTTAGTCTTCTTGAAACTCAAGTGACCAGCCAAAGGAATCTCGTGGGCTAACTGCAAGAACTGTGGTCTCTTCTCTTGGGGTACTACAAGTCGTTTGTAGTCTTCAGGTGCAGACTCGGTCGGTTCACTGTAGAAGAGGCCATCGTCCCAGTGCAACCTGTATTTCCCAGGCTCTTGCCCTGCAGCCTGAGATTCTGTCTGGTGGCGAAGACCTTCCAGAGTTGGACATTCTCTCTGTCCCTTACTGAAGTCTGCCCTGCTGGGTCCACCTTCTGCCAGTAAGACTGCAGCTCAGGATGGTCAACAGGATCCAGATCTCCAATGAGTTCCTGGCCTTCCATTAGCTCTTCTTCAGAGTCTAATTCTACCACACAGGGTTGTACCTCCCTCTCAGCCTCAGCTGGAGGTGGAGTTACTGGTGTAACTTTGGACAACCGCGGGGAAGTCCTTGTTGGCTACACTGAAACGCTGGCTGCTGGTTTCAGGGTAGAAGTCTTAGGTTTCCCTTTCGCTTCTGATTTCTTGGAGACAGCAGCTGACAGTTCCCGTGGAGCAGGAGTGATTTCTTTCTTCATCATCTCCTGGGGAGTACCGCGCATGGTTCTCTCCCTTGCAGGTCTGGTTAGCTCCTGTAACCGTTTACTAGGAGGTCTGGGGGTATGCGATACAACTCAGAGAGTTTTCAAATTGTTACACAACAGAACGCGTCCTGGTACCTCACTCTGTATGCTGGCAGGTATCTTCACAGTCATGTCGTTACACTGGATGAGAACTGGTAATTGAGGAAGCATCTGCACAGGCCCTCCAGCTAACTTGGTGAGGCGTTTGGGTGCCTTAGCAACATCCTCAGCCTGAAAAAAATGACTTATCCACCACAGTTATGCTGGCCCCAGTGTCTCTAATGGCAGGAGTCTCCTGACCATTCACCTGGACACTGTCCTTATAATACTCTTTAGTATTATCGGGGATAGAATTATAGATGTCTAAATTCTGTTGTTCCCACAAACCCAGAGATACTAAAGAAACGCTGGCTGAGACTCCAATGGGTTCATCAGCCAGCAGTAGAAAGTTTCCACTTGCCATTTGGACTTCCTCCTCTGGAGCGAAGGCTAAGGAGAAAAGCTGGACCCCTGAAGGTTTACCCTTACATCTGGGATCTCCTTTCATGTGGTCAGTCGAGCCACAAACAAAGCATTTACCGAATGCTTACTGGAATGGTGGCTTGTTCTGGCCTCCTTCCGGTTTGGCACCAGAAGACACACTATTCTGCTGCGGTTTTCGTTGTGGTTTACCCTTCTGGTTTTGTTTGAGGCCCTCTTTGGAATTTGAGTTATTCGAATTCTCGTTTGAGTCTTTCTTAGGCTGTTTTCCCTCATCCTTTTTCTGAGTTGCCCCAGAATCCTTATGCCTAGCCCTGTTGGCAACCCATAAGTCAGCAGCCTTAGCTAGCTCCCCGGAATCCAATTCCTTCGAATCAGCCAAGTGCTGTCTGAGCTCAGGAGAACAGGCATCATAAATAGACTCCAACATAAAAAGATTCTTCATACCCTCATAAGTGTTCACTTTGTAACTCTTAATCCATCCCTCTAGGTTTTTCAACCCTTCACTCACCCAGGTAGCCCAAGGGGTACCATCGTGCTTTTTGAGGGTTCTAAACCTCTTAAGATACTGGGAAGGGGTCTTCCCGAATCTAGCTATTAAAGCTAGTTTCACACTTTTGTAATCCTTCTTATCCGCCTCCCCCAACTCCATTACCACATCAGTCGCAACAGGGGGGAGCCTAGAGAACGACCAGGGAAGTAAATCATTTCCGGTGATGTCCTGGAGCCCATGATTGTACTATGAGACCCTATGGAGTAAAAGACCCCATAGCCCATAGAACACATTGACATTCAAAGGAATTAACCACATTCACGTCCAAGAGTGGGAGAAAAGAGTCTCACTCTTGGCAGGATGGAAAAAAACAAACTCCAGAAATCCAGCAAAGCTGCTGGGGGACTCACTAGGTTAGGAAATTCAGCCTAAACAGAGAATTCTCCCTAACAGCATCTATACATGAAAGGTATATACCTACTGGTGTTGCAAACCAAATCTCAACAAAAGAAAGCGGTCTTACTAATACATCACCAAAACAGGATGCAGCAATTTGATGAGTCCTATAATGAGCAGCGGTCACTTGAAAATTAAACAACAGGTGATAGAAATGACATTACAAATGGTGCAAAGAGGTGTGGGGTTGAGATGTAGACTTTGCAAATGATGATTCTATGGAATGTTGGACACAAGGTAAACACCAACGTGTCGATAGGCAAGAGAGAGAACAAGGTAGCAATACAATATTTCAATATTTAGAATCCAGTAAACTAGCAAAGGAAATCACCAGCAGACTGATATGGAAGCTTTGCCAGAGTAATGTGAAGAGCCACTGGTACCCGACCCGCAACTTCCACCCAATGTCACCAGAAAACAATGAGGAGCACCTGCTCAGATACAACACATGTGTTTGAAAGTACTCCACCAACAATGCAAAACAAACTACCCTCTAATACAAGCATTTGGTACAAGCTGCATTTGTCCCCACCACACAAGTCGAATGTTGTGTAAAGGGAGTGTCTTATACAGTGCACTATTGACAGCTGTCTCAGTGAATGATATGATATGATAGTCTATTTATATAGCACCTATACACAATGGGTGTCATTACGAGTTTGGAGGTAGCCATGCTGTGTTTAGCGGCATGGCTACCCCCAAACCCCTGGTCCGGGTCATTATCTCTCAAAAGGAGATTTACTGGGCCATTCCAACCTCGGAGGGCCCGGTAATTCCCTTTCGCGAGACCCAGAACCAGACCCGGTATGTCCCAATTCACATTTGAGCCCTCACAGGGCTCAATGGGAATGGGGAGGATGCTAACAACGGGCCCGTTAATGACGGGCCCGTTGTTAGCATCCTGTAATGCTAGCATGTCCCGCTCTACACGTCTGGTCTGGCCAGGCGTCCAGAGCGGGACCCCTTGCAGAACCCGTAATGTGGTGGCCCGGAATTAACGGTGCCGGTTGACCCCAGCACATCGACGAGGAGACTTTACCCTTTCAAACTCTAGAAAACCGTTACAAGAAGCTTATGAAGAAGTCCAGTTGAGAGCCGGGACCCACCAAGAGCCAACCCCAGGATCATGCACAAAACCCAGACAGAAGAGCGAGAAAAGGCCAGTCAAGTCCACCCCACTCCCCTCCTAGATGAAGAACTGAAAGAACTGCCCTTCGTCCATATCTGGAAATGTTCCAACATCCAGATGGGTACATGCCACCCGGGCTAAACGGCTATCTGGAAAGCAAAAGTACCCAGAAACCTTCAACAAGGGAAACAAGACCAGGAACTGCTCTAATCCCAGCCCAAAGCAAGCCCCTCGGAGATCGGCTCATCGTTCCAAAACAGAATGCACCTTCAAAATCAAACAAATACCAGACAACTAAAAATATGTGGTACTGAACCGTGGTTTCGTGCTACAACTTTTTAAATGTGTCCCGTCGCTTAGACGAGTGGAAACTAAAGACCTTGCCCTGGTAGAACCTTTTCATGAAGGGAAAATCGCCAGTGCCTACCTTTATGTGCACACTAACTGGGCAAAAATCAGGATCCCGGAGGCTGCCGAAGATTTACTGAAGCTGGGGTTCGATTTGTTTGAACTTGAAGCGAGTGCAGACCCCACCTCACAACGAAAACCTCCTGAGACGGCCTGGTCTAAAAAACCTCTTCTCTCTACGAAGTAGTAAATCACAATTGCCTCGGACAAACATGGAGCTGACGTGCCCTGAACAGCAAGTCCCAAACAAAGAACAAACCATTCCGGATTGCCACACATGGAACACGCCTCCGAGTCCTCGTCTAGCAACAGATACTTTCCTTCCTACGAAAGACGTGCAAAGTAACCAAAGTGCATATAAAGACCCTCTGGGAACAGGAAGATTCCCGGCAGGCCCTATGGCAAAAATTCAACGCACCATAATCCAATCTCCTAAATCAATGGACTCAGGCCTTCAACAAACCCTCAAATCAGCCCCCGTATCGCAATTATGGGCCTGGATACCGAAAGGCCCTGATGCTCAGCAAGAACAAATAGCAATCTGCTAAGTACCCCTTTGCCCCTCTCTCCGCCAGACTAATCGCTGGGAAAGAAGAGATGTCTTTGGGGTCATGGAACATGCTTGGATTTCTGCATCTGACCAAGAAAGGGGATCTAAACCTTGGGTGCTTTGACATAATCTGCATACAAGAGTCCTGGATGACAGCACGACCCGTCATGGATGGATACGATATTGCATGTGCTTCAGCGACTAAAGGGATTTTTGGCCGACCCTCTTCCAGCCTCACAACAGCTATTCACTGTGTTTGCGGTCTACACCTCAAGAAAACATTGAGATCGACTACATATCTTCTCGCTACGGAAGTAAGCTGGGAGCAGCCGTAGGGGAAATGGAGACACCCACACAGCTGCTCTTAATCGTCATCAATGTTTACTGGAACCTTGTAGCCATGAGTGATTCTGCTTTCATAGCCTTGATTGGAGAGACTATTGATGAAGCTCTTGTGAACTGTACAGAGTCTCTGCTGATCCTTTGTGGTGACCTGAACACCACCTGGCCCTCGCAGGAAGCTACCTGGCTCCCCGTACCTCCTTCATCGCCCAGAAACAGACGTGGATCAAAGTGGCTGTCTCTGATGTCCTCTAGAGACCTGCTCTGTGCTGGTGACCTATTCTCTAGAGTAAATAGACCACCAACTTGGGAAATATGCAACTCCCACGCGGACATTGATCATATTTTTGTAAGCAGACAACTGGCACTCTTAACCACCTCGTTCGAAGTTCTTAAATCCTCAGATAGCGACCACAATCTGTTGGCCCTGAAGTGGAAGACTCATCCAAAGGAGAACTTACACATGATTGCACAAGTGGAGTCTAACAACCAACAAAACCGCCTAAAACTCTCGGCGGCCTCATTCTTGAAGATCAAGTAACATAACCAAAAAAAAGGAACCGAGCTCCGTAAACAGCAAGTCCCATTACTACAAGATTATCAACCTCTCCTGGTACCATTCATACTGCAACCTAACAGCTTTAGACACAGAAACAAACCCTACACGCATGAGCACAGCAGAGAACTGGTCGAGAAAAGGCGTCTAGTGAGGAAAGCGAGAAGAAAACTGCGCACTTACCCTTCGTTAGAAAACCAAGACAGCTTCAACAAGATCCAGCTAACCTACAAATCCTGGATCAGACAACATCGGGCACATCTCTACCAACAAGATGCGGAAGCTATGTTGAAGTTGGTCTGCGTCCACTACCCACGGGAGTTCTGGTCCCTGCTAAGATCCACATCTGCCCCCCTGGAAGTATCACCAACAAACCCTATCAGTGCGGTAGAGTGGATAAACTTTTATAAAAACCTGTTCCAGACACCGTCGGCTCTAGCTCCTTTCGAGACCCGCACCAAACTGGAGCCTGGGTAGATCTGAGCAACAAAACAGAGATAACGAAGGTTCTCCAAAGGCTCAAACCATCGAGAGCACCTGGTCCGGATGGAATCACCAACCTTGACCTCAAACAAAACTCAAAAGAATGGTCCACGCTGATTGGCGAAATCTTTAAACGATGTAAACAATCTAGACATATTCCGTCCTCATGGACCACATCTATCGTGGTGCCCATATTTAAAAAAGGGCGCAAAGAAGAACCAAAAAACTACCGCCCTATAGCACTGCTGGACACTATCAGCAAAGTTTTTGGAGCACTGCTCTTACAACATTTCCAGCGATGGGCAAGGCACGCTGTGTGTGCTGACCCATTTCAGATGGGGTTTACTAAAAACAATGGCACGGCGACAAACATCATGTTCCTCAGTGCTTTAAAAAGCAAAGTCCTCGGAGGAGCGCCACGAGTCTTCCTGGTGTTCGTAGACCTGGCGCAAGCCTTTGACCAGGTAAACAGAGCGAAATTGTGGGAAAAGCTGAGACTCTGGAACTGTCCTACAGAAATTCTTCAACCGATACAAGCGCTACATAAAGACACCAACCTCCGGGTGAGGCTGAACCAAGCGGGTTTATTATCGGCAGAAATCCCAGTGGGAAGAGGAGTGAAACAGGGCTGTCCATTAGCCCAGGCCCTCTTTATTGCATACCTTGGTGATTTCAAGGACTCTGAACTACCCATTCGCTCTTTTCCGCCGTCCATGGGGAATCAGAAAACTACAAGGTAATATATGCAGATGACTTGATCTTAATGGACATGACCCCGATTGGCCTCCAGCGCCAGTTAGATAATCTGGCCGTCTACACCAGAGCAAACGACCTTACCATCAACGTATCTAAAACTAAGATACTTTTCCTAGAAAAAAGGAAACGGCCACAAGAAAAAACGTCCTAGCATCTGGAGGGGGTCGCTCTAGAAAAAGTCAACAGCTTCAAATACTTGGGAATAACTTTTGACTGTTCAAGCATTAATTCAACCCTACAGAGCTCCTTAATGGACAAAGTTAACAAACTGGACAAGAAATTTGTACGCTTTTCTCTGTTACCAATGATCCGATTTTACCGCGCAAAGGTGATTCCGTCCCTTACCTACACAGAGGAAGCCCTGCCGCACGCACCAGGACACCTGTGGCTGCAGTTAGAGGGTTACTTTTGGCGTATGGTATTAGGCCTCCCAAAGTCAACATCTATGCCACTAATAAGAAGAGAGCTAGGCCTTCTCTCTCTGGGAGGGACTACAGAGATAAAAACAATGATGCTATACAGGAAGACGCTGCTCCCGGACTGCCCGCACCTACTAGCCACAATACGTGCAGAAACTCTAGCCACGCGCTGCAACGTGCTAAATTCTTGGGCAGCAGCGTGCAAAACGAAACTGCTGGAAATCCAGTCCTCGGAGGTCGATCTCATCCGGCATCTGAAAAAAATAAAAAGGAAAATGGGCGAGCTTGACTGGATTAAAACCCTGTACAATGCAGCAAAGGTGAAATCAGTCAGTCACCTCCCGCCTTACCAAAACAAATTGAACTCAGTTCCAAATTACCTGAGTAAGTTCCCCAGCAACCCAGCCAGAAACTTGTTCCTGAGAGCACGCTTAAACCTGCTGGCAAAAAATGAGATTCTAAAGCGTAGAGGGCAAAGCAACTCAGACTCATGTCGTTTCTGTATGAACGAAGCAGAGGTGGAAACCATACGCCATTTGCTATTAAACTCTCCAGGAACAAAAGAAATAGGTGAGAAATTTCTTTTACTGCACCTCTCGGCATCAAACACGAAGGAAGAGGAACTGTGGTGGGGCCGCTTAATGAGCGGAGAAAGGACAACTTGGACAATTGCCACAACACAAACCCTTAAACTTATCCTGTCCTCGCAGTCCTCAAAGTCGGCTTCTTAATAGCAACCTAAGCCATCACAGCAACATTTCAGGAACTTAACCCAAACAAACAGTCTTTGCAGCTTGCAGCAACGCTCCTTTTTTTTTTCTTTTTTTTTTCCCTCTTCCTTTTCTTCCTTTTGTCTTTTCTGCATCTCCTTCTTGGACTGCCTTGGTATATGTTTTTGTTGATCTACAGACTTCTCCTTCTTCTAGAATGTTTTGTAAAAATCATTACATTGATTAAATCAACTAAATAAATAAAAAAATAAAAAAAATATATTCTGTACCTTCCTTTCATGAAAGTCCTTCTTCCAATCACTGCTTTACAAGAAAATATATAACAGGGAGACAAATAGCTCTGGTCCATTTAGGGACACACTATATTTGAGGATGGAGATGGTCATTTATAGCATGTGCAATGGCTGGTGGAAAGCAAGAAAACATATTTAGGTCTGAGAAAGATGGAATGATTTCAACCAAACACACTATTTATAATTATAACATATTATTTCAACAAGTATGTCAATGTCTGCCCTTGGTAACAAAGCCTTAAATCTTTCATAGGCCAGCAGTTATAGAGACTGGACATTTTTCCACATAGATGCCTATCTGTGGGAGAGAGCCAGACATTTGTTTCATACAGCAGGCTATTTATGTGAAATAATATATGTGTTATTTGTTATAATACGCAGGTTCAATTCCACTCAAGCCAGTCAATGAAATTTCATTCCATGCAGAATAATAACCAAGACACTAATGTTTCTCAATGCAGCCAGGCAATTCTACATTATGCCCACTTTGAATAACTTCACTACATTTAAATATCCTATTCATCAATATCGTATCAAGTGCATGTTGTATCTGGTGAAAGGAAAAAGAACTGCTGAGGCCAACTTTGCACTATTAGATAATATGACGTTTCATCAACCAAGACACTGTGGCACACTCAAGCTGGCCCCCCTGCCATGTACTTAATATTATTGGCATCGCCTATGTTCCCCTATCCCAAATTACGAAATGTTCCACGCATGGCTCCCCCTTATCTCCTTCGAACCCCAGGTGTCCAGTAATGAATGATTTGACTGGTGCACTACTCTTTAGTCTGTTTCGAGGATTTATTTGCTTTTGGTTGTGTATCTACTTGTAATTGATATGCAAATATCACTCATTGGGTGAGGGCAGCAGTGCTCTAAATCTTCTTCTTGTCCATTGGCATTACAAAACCCTACGCCCTGTACACATGCATTTGTTCTTGAAAGGGTTCATTCCTACCGGCTCACATTCTGTTCCCACCCTAATCAAGCTCTGCAGCTGGACATAATTAGCACTTTTCTGTATTCTGTGTGTGCCTCTGACCTCGGCTTCTCTCCTGGGGGACGGGGAAAGGGGATGTGTTTTGGAGCTGGAGTAGCAGCTCCACATTCCGGCCTGTGTTCTATTCTATTCATCGTGTGCTAGGCCTTAACATCCAAAATGGTGACACTCCTGCCATCTTCTGCCATATTAACACACTGATCCGGCTTCTACCACAATACATTGCTGACTCCATCTTACCCCTAATTTTGTCTATCCCGAAAATCAAACTACACTACATTAATAGGAATACAAAACCTAAACACTGGGCCTATATGCTGCCCTGTCTATGACTCTGAACCCACAACAATAATGCATTTCGTTGCTCTTTCTGTTCTGCTATATGTGATTATCTAATATGTGTCAAATCTAACTACAACCAAGTTTGTGCTTCTGCAGCACCACCTGCATCCTATTGCACGATTGTTCATTCTAATAGGTTTTTCTCAATGGGAATCGTTTGGCCTGGCTGGGACACTGTATGCATCACAACTCAGGGATCAATCCTGGTGCGTTTTGGAGAAAACTGGTCCTACTTACCTGAAGCCACCATGCCCCCATGCTATATTCAGCTCAGGACAGGAGACTTTGGGGATTGAAGCCGAAAAAGGGAAAATCTCAAATGGAACAATCTTGCAGAAGACACAGCGACTCTCTCACTTGCCTCGTAGACTGGGATGTCAAGCAGCACAAGAACAGCGAATGCAGGAAGCCATAAAAGGCAAGAGTCAAGTAGGAGGCAGCAGTATGGAATCCAGGAAGAGGTCAGAGAACAGCAAGTGAAGATGGGACACAGTTGAGAAGAGAACGCAGAAAAACAAGGCCTTTAGAAGAGGAAATAACCCAAGGAATGGGAACTAGTGTCGAGATGCAAAAAAACCAGCAGCAGTGCTGCTAATATGTATTCTGGTGCTGCGAGTCCAAAGTGACTCAGAACTGGAAATCCCCAATCCTGGGAAGGTCAGTGGTGACCAAGGCGGCCACCATCTTGGAATGGGCACTTCTCCATTGATTGCAGCATGGACAATGCAACACCCTGGTGTCACACCTCTCTTTATTATCTGCCCCCAAAAGATCCATCACAGTTGATGGTTCCTGTGTCCTTCTGGGTGCAAGGCTTCCATGCTAGCCATTGGTGACTTTTCATTGTGTGGGAGGAAGTGTTACTTTGACACTATATTTAATACCCAGGTCATTCAGCATGTTAGTAGTGATAAAATGGAGCCCTTCTCCCAACTTTTCACAAAGGCCACACACTGGGCCTCATTACGTGTATGGTGGTAAGGCGCCGGTATCAATACCATCACCGTTGTTACCGTACCACCATACTATGAGTTCTGCTCGTGGGTGCCCTTACAGCCACCAGGCTTTACCGGATGGCCGTACCGGGACCAGCGAGCAGAACTTGATGGTAGCAACGGTACCATTAATAACGGTACCGTTGCTACTACCCTCCCCATTCCCATGGGCTCAAATAACCCTTGGGCAATTAAAACTTCCCCTTCCCCATTCACCTCCTGCTCCCCTAGTCCCTTTCCTTTCTCTATTCTACCCAAAAGAAATGCACCAACACATACAACCACCTCCCTCTGCCTGCTTTCTTCCCCTTTCTCTCTCTCTCTCTCTCTCTGTCTCTCTCTCTCGCTCCCTTTCTCTCACTCTCTCTATTTGTTTCGCACTCTCTCTCTATCTCACTCAATCTTGCTCTCACAGTCCCTAACCAATGGCAACAACAGGAAAGGGGAGGTTTGCTGTTTTGCTGTTCGATTTCATTTTCTCTTACTGGGTTGAGTTGCTCAAAATGGCTAAAATCAATTGATTCCTATGGCTGATTTGCTTCGATATGTCTATTTGAAAAACCTGTAATCCAATTCGAGCAATAGACACCAAGTGGCTCAAAATGGATTTAGCCTAGTGGAACCAGCAGCCTTCTTGGAGTGTTGACATCACTTTCTGTGGCCATCTTTGATCGGTGACAACACTTCCAGCTGCCAACTTGGATCAACCCCATCTCCAGCTGAAGGCTACAAGAGGCTTTTATGGGAACGCAATCTGAAAGAAATCGCCTCATCCCAGCAACACAAGGGACAATATCAGAGAGACCAAACACTGATGGATTAGGTGAGCAGGTGACAAGAACATGTGTCATCCCTTCTGAATTCCCTATGGGTGTCGAGCCAGGGACATCCCAGTGAAATGCGGAACAGTGAAGGGTGAAGACCAGCCTCTTTGCATCTTAGACTTTTAGCTTTTGCATTTGCCTCCTCCCTGTTGCATGTGTGAGTACCGAAAGCTTCCTAATTACTACACTGACTCTACTCACTGTGCTACTCAACTATAATGCATTAACTCCTGCTCCTTCTGGTGCTCCTTTAACTCACTTCTCCCTACACTTTCTGCAATCACGCTACAACTTACTCCTTTCATGTCCATATTATAAAACTTACAACTCGAAACTCCCACTACTTCATCTTTCTTCCACCTGCATACAACAAACAAAGCCGACAAGCTAATCATACCTCCTCTAACACCTATCCATCTCATCTCTCTTCCTCTGTGACTCAACTTTACCTCATCAATTGAGCATTGAACTCTGGAATACTCAGTCTGTATGCAATAAAACATCTGTTTTCACTGAGTAACTCCAGCTCTCCTCCCCCTAGACCTTCTTGCTATCACTGAAACCTGGATTTTTCCATCTGACACTGACACTCTGGTGTCCCTTCAAAACTCCAAACTATCCATCATACACTCTCCTGGATTGATTAGAAAAGTTATAGGCATCACTCTCTCTTCACTCCTCATTTCCTCACAAATCTCTAATGCTGCATCATCTCCTAGCTCTTTTGAATTCACCATCTCTATTTTTACTCTGCCTCACTCGGTTCACATCATCTCCATCGATCACCCCCTTGTCCCACTGGACCATTCTTTGATCATCTTTGGCAACTCCTTGATTCTTCTTCCACTGAACATCACCTCATTCTATTAGGTGACTTTGACCTTCTGTGACAAATCCTTGAATGTCGTCCCTTCTTACCCAGTAGGAGACCCTTCCCATGAGGCCAGGGAGGGGTGACCACTACCCGATAGTCCCCCTGGTGGTGGTATTCAGTGGGTGGGTCTCATGGGCAAGGACCGAGCTGAGCAACTAGTGAGAGAAGTACAGGTCTGTGACCTGCACCCAGTTGAGGAAAACATCACAAATTCTCTTCGCTGGCACAAAATCTGGCAGAAGAATGAACCAGGTCTCCCAAATGACCTCAGCAGCATCATACGAGTCTGAGACCAACAATTACAATCAAGTAAAGCAAAGTGAAAGATAGACCAGGAGAAGAGAAGTATACTCCCTAGTGGAGTAGAACTGGGGGAATACAGTACCAAGAGAAGGAAGACATTTTCATGGCACACCAAATCCTGGGCAAGGGAGTAAATCCCCCAGCCTCAGTGAACTTTGATAAAGATCCACCTGCCTTTTTTAACTGTGGCAAAAAGTCTGAAAGTACGTCATACCCAATGGTGTTGTGTATCATGAAGCCAAGAGAGGCCAGGAGAAGAAATCCATACCCCCTGATCATGTGGATCTTGAAGCAAAGCCAAGGAAGCACCAGGGAAGAGAGTCATTACTTGGGTACTGTGAAAGCATTGAGAACAAAAAACCTGGAGAAGGGTAGCATTCTCCCAGGACTCAATAGTGGAGTTAACTATGGTCAAAAAGGTATGGTGTTTGAGTTCAAACTTTACATTTTTATTTGGTATTTGTATTTGTATTTATTGTGTTTTATATGGTGCCTTTGTCCAAAAAGCTTTACATAGGACAGTCAACAATATAATGAGTCAGAATGCAAATCAACGTTTGAAAACAGTAACAATAAAACTGTGTTCATAAACAGTAACAATCAATTACCATTCCTGGGAGTAATCAGTCGATCAGCGTTTATAAACAGTAACAATCAATTAGCATTCATAAAAGTAAATTAATCAGTGTTCAAGGCAGATTAAATGAATTAGAGGACTGTAGCAGGTGGGTTTTTAGAGAGGATTGGAACAGAGGATAGGAAGTAATGGAGCGAAGACACAGGGGAAGCAGTGGAACTGAGACGTGGAGAAGGTAGTCATTCTCCCAGGCGAAGTTCCCACCTGCAATTTGACATTGCCCAGAGGAAGGGAGTCATTCCTCTGGACCAGGCAGACCCTTTGCCTCTTTAGTATTAGTTACAATTGTGAGGGACAGAGGTAGGCATTTTGACAAACAATGGTGAACTCTTTTTTTATTTAGATATAGATTCTGACAGAGCCCCTAGTGTTTAGTTGAGACAGGCATTCCCCTCTTAGAGTTATGGATGGATAGGTTTCCTCTTTATTTTTACTAAATAAATGCTTATGCCAACAAGCATGCCAACTGTGCATCAGTCTCCTCCTTCTGCATCCTTATACTTTCCTCCCAACCACTTTTCAGAAATCTGAACTTCAGTCTTTTCTTAGTGACCATGCTCTCCACTCTATACATGATCTGCCTGCCCACATAGAGATACGCCTTTAGATCTCTTATTTCTCTCCACCTCTATCTCAGCCACTAATACTACTGTCACACCATGCTCAGGAGGATAGCTCAGGGGCAACGCACTCATCTTAGAAACAAGACGATATGGTGCAACACAGGTTCCATCCCCGGGTCCGCGATTAGAAACCTCTGGGTATTAAGCGCGTTATAAATAACCCATTGCATTACAATTACAATGCATATTTGATGACTCAATTGTTTCCACCACCATCTCCTTTCCACCCTCTGGCCTTTCCTCACCACTTGCATCACCTAATACTAAAAGGAAGTGTAAACCTGTTGCCATCCCTCCTTTATCTCCAACCTACTACAGTTATCACTCTCCTCCTTCACACCCCAATGCCTACTCCACAAGCAATGCCTTCTCCAGCTTCCAATCCCTACTTAATGACTCATTCTCCTTTCACTTTCCACTGCTTACTTTCACCCCTAAGTCTTAGCATTCTCAGCCATGGGTCACCTCATTCATACGCTCTCTCCGCACAGACATGCACATTCTGCTGCGCAAATGGAGGTGTACCCAAGTGCATGAGGACCTGCAACTCTACATCTATGCTCTGATCTCTCACCAGTCCACTCTTGATAGACTGAAAAGGGAATTCTCCCTAACCCTCATTGACTCTCACACCAGCCATTTTCGCCGGCTCCAGGGCACCACATACTTACGTTACAAATAAATAAACTAAACTAAACACATGCATTACTCCTCCTAAATCATGACTATTAACTCCACTCTCACAGCGAATTACCTATCTGAATACTTCACTGCAAAAATGGCCACAATTAGAGACTCTCGCCTGACCTTGCCCACACTCCCTCCTCCTACACTTTACACTCTAGCATCATCCTCTGCCTCTATCTCCAACTTTATTCAAACTAATACTGACAAAGTGCTATCTCTACTGATGAAGGCTAACCACTCTTTTGTCCCATCAGACCTTCTTGCTACTCAGCTAGTCAGGCCTACTGCCCCATCAGTGGCCTCTCACCTCACTGAACTCTTCAATCTGTTCTTCAACTCTGAGTGCTTTCCCTGTTTTTAAAACAGGCACCCCATACCTTTCCTAAAAAAGCAAGAGGCTGACCCAAACCTACCAGATACATTTTGTTTTGTGTCTCTCCTTCCACACTACACACTAAAGTGCTTGAAAGGGTTGTGTTCAACTGTCTTACACAATTCTTAGACATCCACAACATTCAAGACCCCCTACAGGCATGTTTCCGCTCCTGTCACTCCATGGCAACTGCTTTCATGAATGTGTCCAATATCATTGCCTCTGCTAAGCACTCCAACCTATCATCTATCCTAATTCCCTTTGAACTTTCTGCTGCCTTTGACAGTGTTGATCACTCTGATCTCCTTATACTCTTTCATTTTGGGATTCATGATCCTACCTTGCATTTTGCCAATTCTCTGTCTCCCAGAGCAACACCACCTCTTAACTCTCTCCTATAACTATTTGGTGCTCCACAAGGTTCTGTCTTGGGTCTGCTTCTCTTACTCTAAATCTCTGATCTTGGGGCACACATCTCCTCTTTTGGGTTCTCATACCAACCCTTCACAGACAACACCCAAATATTATTCTCTGTTCTTTCACTCTCCTCTGATCACTCTACCAACATTCACAGTTTCTCTCTGCATTAAATATTGAATGGCTCTGTACTCTCTGATGTTAAATTCTACCAAAACAGAGGTGCTCTTCTTCCCTGCCAAACGCTCTCTCTCATCTCTTCCTTTGCCTACCCAGTTACCACCTGACACCCTCACCTCCTCTTCTTCAGCTAGAAACCGCAACATCATCTATGACCCTTCTCTCACCATACATTCATCTACAAAACTGGAACATCAGCTCACCTATACATCCTTAATCTTTGGAAAGTCTGGCACCTCTTTCTTTTCAATACTGCCAAGCATCTTTTAGCCACTCTTGTCTTCTCTAAACTGGACTGCTGCACTAGCATCCTCATTGGTCTCCCCAAATATGTTTTCTGTCCTCTCAACAAGATCATTGCTTCAATACCAGTACACTCATTGAACTCCCTCACTTAACACCTACTTCTGCGTACCATCTCCAGGCTGGATGCCTGTATCTATTCTCTTCTATCCAACTCCACAAACCTACTCATAATCTCTGTTCTGCCTCCACAACTACCCTTGTGGCTCCTCGCCCTCCATGTGCTCCCTCTCGCTTCCATTCGTTCTCTGTTATTGCTCTACTTGCATGGAATTTTCTTCACTGTTTATCCGAGAAATAGTCCACACGGATTTGTTCAAAACCAAAGTAAAAACCACACCCCTGAGTTAAACTCTTAACCTTCCTCTCATCTGCCTGCTAGCTAACATGTTTCCTTCGCCCCTAACCAGCCTCTGTCCCTCACTTCCTGTGCCTCCACTTTACCACTTCACACATCATAGTCACATCCCGATCACTGCTGGCTGTATCACCTACCTGCACTTAAAAATGTCAAATTTTGGTTGTACTTAATCTATGTATGTCCACTTATGCATTGTCCCTGGTTACTGTTCCATTTACTCCCCTCCACAACCTGGTGAGAATGTTCTTAAACTCACCCCATTGTAAGAAACTCACTGCTTCCCGTCAAATCTGATTTCTTACCTATTGTACGTCTTTTTGTGATTTAAAGAGCTTTGTTCTGCCTGTTTATTTGTTTGTTTGTTTATTTATTTGTAACGCGCGCCAGACCCAAAAGTATCAGGACGCGAGAACAAGAATACTTTAAGCTTACATGTTACAAGGTTACATAGTCACAGAGAAAATCAACAGGTAAGTACAACAATACACCGCAAAATACAAATTCAGTTACAGGTGTGTAATCACAGCTGAGGTGGGTCCGATCTAGTAAAAAACACAAATCTGAGTTAAACTCTTAACCTTCCTCTCATCTGCCTGCTAGCTAACATGTTTCCATCGCCCCTAACCAGCCTCTGTCCCTCACTTCCTGTGCCTCCACTTTACCACTTCACGCATCATAGTCACATCCCGATCACTGCTGGCCGTATCACCTACCTGTACTTAAAAATGTCACATTTTGGTCGTCCTAATCTATGTATGTCCACTTATGTATTGTCGCTGGTTACTGTTCCATTTACTTCCTTCCACAACCTGGTCAGAATGTTCTTAAACTCACCCCATTGTAAGAAACTCACTGCTTCCCGTCAAATCTGATTTCTTACCTATTGTACGTCTTTTTGTGATTTAAAGAGCTTTGTTCTGCCTGTTTATTTGTTTGTTTGTTTATTTATTTGTAACGCGCGCCAGACCCAAAAGTATCAGGACGCGAGAACAAGAATACTTTAAGCTTACATGTTACAAGGTTACATAGTCACAGAGAAAATCAACAGGTCAGTACATCAATACAACGCAAAATACAGATTCAGTTGCAGTTGTGTAATCACAGCTGGGGTGGGTCCGATCTAGGTTGCAGTCAAGTACTAAGAGTAGCCGGTCATGCTGGAGGTGCAGATTGTTATCTTTAAGCGACTGGATGATGTTTATTCGAAAATGTGGGTAAGATTGATCAGTCCTTAAGGTGGGTGAGAGGGAGTTCCACAGTTGGGCTGCTTTAACGGGGAAGCTGTTCCCTTCTATTGTAGTCATTTTGAAAGGGGGAACTGCTACGCAATTAGTGTAAGCTGCTCTGGTGGGGCTGGACGTGGCTCTTCCTATGAATCTCTCTGTCAAGTAGCTTGGAGCTAGATTATTGAGGCATTTAAATGTAAGGGAAGCAGTTTTAAAGTTGATTTTGTCAGTGGTTGAAAGCCAGTTAGATTGTCTTCTAATCGTTGATATGTGTTCTCTATTGGGCATTCCTAGGGCTGTTCTAAGGGCATTATTTTGTAATATTTGGAATTTGTTGGTGATGTATTTCTTGGCTCTCAGGTAAAGAGCGTTGGTAATCCAATTGGGACCGCACAAGTGCTCTTGCAAGGTGGTGAAGCTGGTAGTGGAAACATAAGGTTTCGCCGATCTAATCAGCTTACAAGTGTAGGCTGTGGAAGATGCCATAGCCTTCAGTTGTTTTGCCAGTGTGAGGCTAGAGTCGAGGTAAAAACCTAGTGTTTTTACCTCCTTAGCAGCTTAGATAGTATGTCCATCTATCGCAAAGGCTGTGTAGTCCTGGCTGAGTTTCTTGATGTTGGGCATCGTCCCCAGGATGATGAGTTCCATTGTGTCATCATTCAGGCATAGACCATGAAGTGCCATCCATGCCTGGATGATGAGATATATCCTATTCACCAAGGCCAAATCCTGTTTATAGTCCCCCAAAAGTGGGTGAGAATCTGCACAGTTAGTGTAGGTAACACCCAGAAGGTCCAGATCATCCAACAGGGGCTTGGTAAAAATGTTATACATGGTAGGGGAGACACATGATCCCTGGGGTACACCACATGTGATGGGAGCATGGTCAGAAGCTGCTGTAGTGGAGAAGACCATCATAGTTCTTCCGCTTAGAAAAGATTTGATCCATACTATGGCTTGGGGTGAGAAGTGCACTGCTGATTCTAAGTGGTTACATAGTACTTTGTGGTCCACCAGGTCAAACGCTGCTGAGCGATCCAGGAAAAGAAGTAAGGCAGCTTTTCCCTGATCCCTAAGCTCATCGACCTGGTCCTTAAGATCCTGTATATAAATAAATCAAAATAAATAAATCTCAAGTTGAATTCAACATTCACCAATGCACCTCGATTCCACTCTTGAGGCCTTTCTATTCAGGCTCGGCTCCAGCAAACCAAATCATTTTCTGAATTTCTTGAGCTAGCATTCGAGACAAGCACTATATAACCAAATCATCCCTAGTTAATTCTGCATGGTCCATATATTTGCCAGAACCCAAAGACACAAACGTAAATGTGAGAATACAATATATCATTGTACATAAGATTTCGGATACTCGTTTTGCCTGTTGAAAACTTCCTGCATCTTCATTCTGTAGGGGGAATTCCCTCGTTTGCATTGGGTGTATCCGATATGTGTGAAGGATTGATTGAACACATGTACTCTTTTAGCAAAGCATACAAAATCTCATCAGTGACCTGTGTGAATGCGATCATCAGAATGTGGTGAACACACACATCTGCACTAAAAACAACAAATACTTGAAGGTGGGAAGCAGTTTCCCAAAGAGACTGCAGTTACAGGCAGCTCCACCTGTAAGGCTACCTCACCTCCTTTAAAGTTAACATTGACCTTTCACTCTCACTAATGCTGTTAGCATTCCCAAACTGAGCCTGGGAGCTCAGGAGCAACATTCTATTGTGTTATATTATGTTATGTTATGGTATTGGGCATGTTGTGGATCAGTGCAGAGAGTAGGGTAGTAAATAGTGCTTGTGTGCACTCAGTATATGTGCAGCCCTTGTCGTTTACATGGCGTGTAGCTGCATTCTAATGCTAGGTATGATGCAGTGGTTGTGTGAGATCAGTAGAATATGTGCGTGCAGCAACGCTGATTTGACTTGGGGGGAGGCAAATGCATTCTGGCGGAGGTCGAGCTTGTGCATGAGATTATGTGTGCAGCTAGGCCGATTTTCTGTGGGAGATAGCTGCCTCCAAAAGATCGTTGAAGTGTTCATGGAGGTGTACAATTATGTGTTCAGCTAGGCTGAATGAATTGAGGGGTATAGCTGCATTCTATTGTGTGTTGGTGCGGAGGAGAGAACTAGCACATTCGTATGTGTGAGTATATGTGCAAATTGGAAGGAGGCCCCTGTTCCTGATTATCTTCCAGTGCCTGCTGAGGTGACGTTAGCTCCCTATTTTAGAGGTTCAGAGCGTTTTATGGATACATGAACATTTCATTCAGGCTTGAAACAACGTGCTCACACAAGAAGAAGACATTGTTAGACTAATGGGTGCTTTTTGTAAGGCACACAAGGCACGGCATCTGCGCGGTTCCAGAGGTGCAGCGTGGGACTTATATAATCTTCCCCCTTGAATCTAGTGTGTGATGGACAGTTTAACTACTATAACTACCCTCTCTGACACATACTGTACTCTTTTTCCATATCGACACTAAATCCATGTGTAACTATTGGTGATATCTGTGTATTTTATTTACGTTTGAGAAACTCCGCAAACTCAGCTTACAAGCACGCATTCAAAAAATAGCATTAGAGGCTTGAAGGGTTAAGCAGCAAGAAGAGTTGCATTTTATCTTTTGACTTGAATGCGCCTATGTGTATTTCTGACTGCAGCAACTTCCCTGCTTTCAGGCATTTGGCATTGTCTGTTCATGTTGAATATTATTATTCTGTTCATGCTAACATTGACAAGGCTGTCTCATTATATCATTTTGATTTGCAACAAGGAATGTCTTTAGATTGGTAAGAAGAAAAGTGTGTGATAAGGCATTCATAATGTTACATGCTTAGTTGAATGGCATGGAACCAAATTAAATAGTCTGCTGTATAGTTTGGAGGGAAGGGCCTAATTATTATTATTTGGGAACACAGTAATTGGCAATGCGATTATCTCTTCCCTTTATTTCTTTGCATTCCTGATGTATTTGTTTACATTTCATGAATAACTTTTTTTCGATCCAGCTTATTCATTACAAGAAGATTGTAAATGACGCTGTTTGCTCATCATTTGCATAAACTAATTGTTGCATTGCTAATTACTACTTGTATTATTCCCATGAGCCTTATCTTTAGAGGTGGTTTATTGCATAGCAGACCTAGGGAATATAAAAGATTGTTGAATGTTTTTCTGAGAGAGTCTGTTAGACTAATCATAGTCAATTAAGAGGCTGCAGGCTTGCGGCTGGACTTTATGTAGGTGTCCTGCTATGTCGGGGTTGCTCTGTTGTAAAAACTAGTGCAGAATCATTGCACCCAGCACTCCTAATAGTTGTTATAGTATGTTTGTATGCTTGTAAGAAATCATGACAGAAGGTGTTGGACTGTCCATCTACCCTGGTATTTCTCCCATATCTTCAGTTTATCAGAGTACCTTTGGGAGCATTGCGGATTGCTGTGTGTTTTCAGGAGGCATTGAGTTGTGTTGGGGATTCTTAGCTCCAGATTGCTACTACTAATTCCTAATTGGTATGCTCTAGAATAAATTGATGTGGATAAATTGTCCGTGGTTGGTTGCACAGAAACAATGGACATTCAAGAGGTTTCTTCATTGGTTATTCATGTGAAATATGAGTGTCTGCATTACCTCCCTCCTCTAAAACCTATGAGCAGACAACCTTACATTCTGTTTATAGGTTTTTCTTGGAGACTTGAAGCCAGGCTGAGACAGTGGCAGCCATTAATTTACATTCTGTTTACTTTTTTCAGCAGGGTGTTTTGATTGCCAATTGTGCTCCTCAATCTATACCATATATGGAGCTTCTTTCCGACCTCTCTTAGTTCTTTCTGCAAGTCTTGTAGGTCCACTATTGATGTAGAATGGACTTAATCAGCCACATTGTACACGAGGCAGCGATTGCATGCAGGCGTCTACCAATGTTAGCACTTAGTGGCAGAGGTGTTCGCTCTATTCAATGTTATATGTCTACGAGGTGAAGAATAAAATAGTGAATGCGAGACAAACTCACTTTTATGCTTCCATTTGCCACTCCACTACTTGGACAAGAGAACTCTGCCTGCGAAATGTCCCTATAGAATCTTCCTAGTTTTAACAAGGTGCAAAACCAAACATATGTCCATTTGAATGTACTAATTTTATGGATACATGAACATTTCATTCAGGCATAAAACTAAGTGCTCACGAAAGAAGAAGAAATTGAGCCTCATGGCAAACGTTTCTCGCCTCTATGCACCACCCCCGCTCTGCAAACAAATTAAACAGTGTGGCAAATTAAGGCAAAATCACATTAAGCCTGGCATTTGCATCTTTATTTTCCACTCCGCCCCTTTTAAAAAGATGGCACATGTGTGTTTAGTGAGTCTTCAATATGAATTTAAGAATTGGGAAATACTTTTTATTATCTAGGAGTAACTGTAGCTAGAATAATTTTCCCCTCTTTCTGTTGCGCAAGATTCATGTTGTGAATCGTAATCTGTGGGAGTCTATATTTGCCCCTATCGGCCACTACAATATGCTTAGCGCCCTATTCCTTACTTCATAAATTGTCCATTGTCAAGCTTGGGAGCCTTATATATGGTTTATTTTTCAATTTATTTTTGACAATAGTGCGACAAATAAAAACTGATGTATTACTGTCTAGACAATGGGCCTCATTACGAGTCAGTCGGTAACCCGGACTCGTAACATTTTACCTGAACCTAGCTGCCAGGTGCCACCGTACATTACAAGTACTGGTGGAACGGGAAGCTGGTTGCCGGAAAAGGTTAGTCTCCATTCACTCCATGGGAATGGGTTCATTGAAGCATTGGTACTTTTACTAACGGTGCTGATGTTTCCGTGATGAGTCTGCCTACCGCGGCCGCTGCGCCCGGCAGGGTCAGGCCTGTCGGGCGCAGAGGTCCCGGCAGGCAAACTCGTAGTGTGGTGGTCCAAAAAACAAGGGTGCTGGTGAGCTTAACGGCAGCCTTGTTTCTGGATCGATACACTCATGTATTAAATAGAGTGCCTCTAGTTCTATAGGAATAGGGTAACCAATTATTCTTCACTAGTAAAGATAAAGAGTAGTGCAGATCGGGAAAAATGACTGATCAATAAAGTGAGAAAGAACGAGTATGGAAAGAAAAGGGCAGGATTAGGAATGAGGAAGGACGAAGAGAGCAAATGTGATGCCAGTTTCAAACAATAAAGTTCAGAGGAAGATCGGGCAGAACAGAGATACAAAGAGATCTGCAGAAGCACAAATGAAGACACATGAAGACAAACAGAAAGCCAATGATTGTGAGAGAGCAAGGGTGCGACCAAGAGATTACCGAAAGACAAGGAGACCACAAGGGGTCAGATGGCTAAGGTAAGGAGTTAAGGGGTTCAGATGAATAGGAGAGTCCCAGAGTAAAGCAGAAATGTTATGCACTACACAGAGCTAGCATGTGAAATCTAACTAATTTAGGAAAGAGTAACAATGTGAGATACAAGCATGTAAGCGGCATAGGGCCTCATCATGAGGTGCGTGGTAGCCCTTAAATGTGGTTGTACTGGTATTACTGCTGTGTTTAAGGGCTGGCCCTATCACGATTTGGCCACTAAAAAGGCTGTTTTACCTCCAGATTTTTGCTGGAGGTGAAAATTCAATTTAGAGCCCTGTTTTTGGCGCAATTATCACCAGCTGTATTAGCGCGTGGTATTTGTGCTGAAAATGCCCCAACTGGTCCAATGGACGCAATGTGGAATGGGGATTTACCATTAACGCCCAACCTGTGATCCGGCGCTAATAGCGCCGAACCATTTGTTGCTAACGCAATTACAGTTGGGCGGTATTACTGCCGGGATACCGCCCAACTCATGATGAGGCTCATAGTCTACAACTGAAAGGTGAATCCATATGACTTCATTATGCATTGCATGTTTGTGACACACTGACTACTACCCTGCAGGAGTACAAGGAGAAATAGAGGCTAAAGCGAACACTGAGCCCTCAGACGTCTACACACCAATAGCCATCCCAATGAAAAAGATCAAAAAGGGCACAATTAGAGATATACCTGCTTTGCCTTTTCTGGTAACATGGGCTGGGGAACAATATACTCTAAAGAGGGATGTGAATGTAGTTCAGTAGAAACCCAAACAGCTAAGTATAACAATCCAAAACAAAGGACAAAATCAAGGTTCTATACAAATATGTATATAATTTAATCATACAAACGATGTACAATGATAAGTAAATAGAAGGTAGCCCTTAAAAGTGGTGGTACTGGTATTACTGCTGTGTTTAAGGGCTGGCCCTATCACGAGTTGGCCACTAAAGAGGCTGTTTTACCTCCAGATTTTTGCTGGAGGTGAAAATTCAATTTAGAGCCCTGTTTTTGGCGCAATTATCACCAGCTGTATTAGCGTGTGGTATTTGTGCTGAAAATGCCCCAAATGGTCCAATGGACGCAATGTGGAATGGGGATTTACCATTAACGCCCAACCTGTGATCCGGCGCTAATAGTGCTGAACCATTTGTTGCTAACGCAATTACAGTTGGGCGGTATTACTGCCGGGATACCGCCCAACTCATGATGAGGCTCATAGTCTACAACTGAAAGGTGAATCCATATGACTTCATTATGCATTGCATGTTTGTGACACACTGACTACTACCATGCAGGAGTACAAGGAGAAATAGAGGCTAAAGCGAACACTGAGCCCTCAGACGTCTACACACCAATAGCCATCCCAATGAAAAAGATCAAAAAGGGCACAATTAGAGATATACCTGCTTTGCCTTTTCTGGTAACATGGGCTGGGGAACAATATACTCTAAAGAGGGATGTGAATGTAGTTCAGTAGAAACCCAAACAGCTAAGTATAACAATCCAAAACAAAGGAACAAAATCAAGGTTCTATACAAATATGTATATAATTTTATCATACAAATGATGTACAATGATAAGTAAATAGAAAGCACTACAACAACCCAGCCATTTTGAAAGAACAGAAAATATGCAAAGATAGCAGATGTAGCACTCTGGATAATGTGGCAGGGTGAGACAAGTCAATAAAAAACACCATTTTCAAAAGAATATGTTCTCAAGTTCCAAAAGGAATTCATGTGACCCTGCCAGTCACTAGGCCCCAAAATGGACCAGGGGGTCAGTTATCAGTCAATATTAAATTTTGCAATGTCTTAGTAGTTTGAAATCTGCAAACCCAGCTTTTCAGCGCTGTTCAATAGTTTGAATCAATTTGAGATGCAACAGTCTCAGTTATCCAGCGGCGAGCAGGTGTCATGGCGGGGTCGAACTGGTAAAAGACTGTCGTTCAAAGCGGCTCGAGCAGTGTGGACCATGGAGTTCACCAGGTTTGGTTTGACACCGGACAAATGATGACGGGATGCGCAGGCAAGTCTGTTTGATGCAGCTTTAAGGATGCAGTTTTGGAACTACATCGGTGGTGGTTCGGTCATCGACTCGATCAGCGAACAAGAGGCTGGTGGGTTGAACAGTCATTTGAGCAATGCAGATGCAGCTTCACTTTTTTCTGAGTTGTGGCAGTGATGTGCTTCAGCTGGCGCAGTGCAAAGGATTGCTTGTTCGAACGTGAAGACTGTGGTTTTAAGTACGAAGAGAGCATAAGGTATCTCCTTGTTCCAGCGGCAGTTCACTCCCAATTGTGCCTGGTGATGGTTAGGAGGCAGCGTCTTCCCTCTACATTGGAGCACCTGTCTTCACCTGACAACTTTGGATAAGACATCTCTCCAAAAAGGGTCCAAAAAAATCTTGAAGCATTTAAGGTTTGAATTCCAGATATGTTTCAAAGAAGTGTTGAGTTGAGAAACCACTTCTTTTAAAGGCAAACACCCTCATGTGACTGCATGAAAGCTAGCCGGCTTTAGGGGTAAAATCCCTTTTCTTTGAACTGGTGGACTTTGCCTTTTGACATCACATTCAAAGTCCTTTCTGCTACAGGAAGTGGAGTGGTCAGGAAGAAAAGGTAGAAGCAGATAATGTCCACTAATGGACATTTTCTCCAGGTTTGAACTGAAATATCATTCTTATGCGGATGACACGCATATCTATGTAAGACTGAAATTCGCACTGGAAGACACACATCATGTTTTAACCTGTGCTAGCGCTATTAAAAGTTGGATGCTTGAGAGTAAGCTCAAACATAACCCTGCAAAAACAGGTCATAGTGTTCAGTCCAAAATATCTTCAATCGGAACTACCACAAAATGACTCTGTGTCCTGCTATTTTTGATGTGGCTATATCCTTCTCATGCAAGTAAAAAAATCCTGGTTGCATTTGGCAGGCATCCTTGAGCTGTAATGCCCATGTCTCAGAAGTTGTCAAATCTGTTTTTATTAACATAGGCTTCTAATGATTTTGCCATCCATTTCTGTATTGTACTGTGTTGCAGAGGTGGGAACTATGGTAAACTCCAGACGTGCTTATTGTAGCAATTTTCTTTTGGGAGTACTTGAAAGCCAATTAAATTGGCTGCAGGTTGCCCAGAATGCGACTGTTAGACTGGTATACAATCTGCCAAAAAAGGGACCCATTTCGAAGTATTGGAGGAATCTGCACTGGCTGCCCGTTCAGAAACAGATCAAAGTTAGATCCTTGTGTTTAATACACAAGTGTACTCAAGGAGTGGCCCCTAGCTTCTTGGCCTCTAAGGTTAAGTCTTACCAGCCATAATGCACCCTGCACTTGAATCGGAAACTTGTGTCACCCGGGTGAGCGATGCTTTTCTATTGAGGGATCCTGTCTCTGGAAAGCATTTCCAGTTGAACTAATGGACATACCTTTTATTACCCTTTTTCAGAAACATCTGAAAACTCAACTGTTTCAAAAACTGTTTTACCTGGGGATGTTTTGATGGGCAAATAAATCGAATATCTGCACATAGATGCAGGTTTTCTGCTTGGTTCCGGAAGGGTATGCGCATTCCAAATCAAATCAAATCAGAGCAACAAGATGGCAGAACCTTCTTCCACCTGAAAACAGGTCTGTCTTTCTGTGCAAACCGTATCTCTTTTCCTTCTCAGTATATTCAAAATTCATGCTGGTGAGAGGCTACTCATTCTGTGAATGGGTGTGCCCTTTGATTCCTGTTCAAAGTGAAGCTTCCTTTGGAGCAGCTGTCTTTCTGGGGAGATGTTACCTGCATTCACAAAGAGAGCAAATCCCCCAAGGCTCCAGTCTTGCCAGCAGTGGGAAGGTCCAGCCTATCTGGGGAGAATACTCACAACCCTTCCACAGCTAAACTGGCATCACTGGGTTGACACATGTGTAGTATCGAGTTGATGTGTCTTGGATAACTATGAGAGATGCTGGTCATCATACCCCAAAGTTAGGTATAGCTTATGTGGCTTATATGTATAGTTTTGAGTGCCACTAGAACAGCACACAGTTATACAGTGTTTAGAACAGGGGTGCATATCGCAGTAGTGCAGTATCTATTTAGGGATATTGTCTCTGGAAAGCACTTCCAGTTGAACTAAGGAACATACCTTTTATTACCCTTTTTTGGAAACATCTGAAAACTCACTTGTGTCAATAACTGTTTTCCCTGGTGATGTTTTAATTGGGCAAATAAATCGAATGTCTGCACATAGATGCAGGTTTCCTGCTTGGTTGCAGAAGGATATGCGCGTTCCAAATCAAATCAAATACCTGCCCTCACCAAGAGAGGCAATCCCCCAAGGTTCCAGTCTTGCCAGCAGTCGGAAGGTCCAGCCTAGCTGGGGAGAATACTCACAACGCTTCCACAGCTAAACTGGCATCACTGGGTTGACACATGTGTAGTATTGAGTTGATGTGTCTTGGATAACTATGAGAGATGCTGGTCATCATACCCCAAAGTCAGGTATAGCCTATGTGGCTTATATGTATAGTTTTGAGTGCCACCAGGACAGCACACAGTTATACAGTGTTTAGAACAGGGGTGCATATCGCAGTACTTCAGAGACTTGGGGGCATGTGCCTCATTTCATCAATTAATAACAATTAAAAAAGACAGTGCTGCTACAGCTATGCCAGATGGTAATTCCTCACAATGTTCCAGCAGAATGCTTCCCTGCTATAAAACATGATGGTGTTGCTGTCCAAAAGCATGCAATCATTATTAATACTATCTGCTACTCAGTTGTTAGCTCCTTTCCACCACGCTCTCCTGGTTTGTCATATTTAAAAAATGCTATCAGTCCACTGTTATATATAAGCATTTGTGGCATTCAAGCACATTTTTCATTAACCGCTAGCATGCTCATCTATTGTAGCTGGCTAGGATGTGACTTCCATCAACACCAAGCTTTGTGACAAGACTGGACTTGACATAGCAAGATCTTGATGTACTTGGGTTATGCATTTGCCCATACATTCCCATATGGACCACCTCAATTTGATCTTGTGAAAGTCTCCAGTGCCATTTCACACCCTTAATTGCCATCTCTCTGCATAACCTTTCAACTGTGAATGTATCATAATAATAACATCCTCAACCAATCCAGCATCCCCTGATAAATACATGAAAACCATATTAGACCATGTTGCACCTATGGCAAGACCTAGAACTATGACTGAAACCTTTTCAAATGACTGCACGGGTGCAGAAGTTAAAGAGTGATAGCAGATTATCTGTGAACTAATTGCTGTACAAATAGGGCAACTGTATAGTAAACCCCACTGCTCAAACTCACAAGGGCAGAGCACTATGGATCTATTTTTTAAAGTAAGCTGTGTGTCATATGAAAATGACATGATGGAGTGAGGAGTGCCTAAAATCATCTTCACATGCTCATCTGTTCAAGTGTATACACCATGGCCACATAGAATAACAATAGTTAACCTCAAAGCATCATAGACTAACTAGGATTTTACATTAGACATCCATCGGCACAACCACAGTTAATTGGCAAAGCATCTGGGCATCGTAAGACCTCTAACATAGCACCTCCATTTGCTCCGTCGGCATCGCTTGAGGGTAAGGTTATTCCTAGAACAAGACATGGCTTTCTCAAGCTAACTCAGTAAGTGTCAGTTTCCAGATTGGACATAGACATCGAAGAGAAAAGAAAATACACATTAAAGTTAAAATGAATGAGGTTAAGATTTGGAATCACCTACGGATGTGGTACTTCAAACAAGCATGGGACGAAAGTCTTTTGATGTGGGATTGGAACATAAATTACAAACAATATAATGGATCAGCACAACAATAGATGAAATCTCCAAGGAAAAACCTGTTTCCCCATCGTGAAAAAGTGTAACAGCAAAATGGTTTACCCCACTACTCTGCGCAATGAAAAGGAAAAACCGAAAAAAGTTCAACTTGAATGGAGAAACAAAAACGACAGATCGAAGAAATGTCAATTCCAACAACAAATCCACTCATACAAAAAGGAGACCAAAAAGGCCCAAAAAGTGTTCAACAACACAATCTCCAAAGCACCCAACACACAAAAAGAAATGTTTAAAATCATACACAAAATAAGAAACCTCCTGGCTGTAGGAACACACCGATACCTTCGCTGGAACTATGCAATGACCTTGCAGACCACTTCAAAAACAAAATCAGCGCTATCCGATGGGACCAGTGCGTGTGTCTGCATTCGTTTTGGCAAGCACAGGCCAGAATCTCAAAAACACTCAAAATTGGATACTGGGGGGGGGGGAGCAGTTAACCAGGACAATCCTGATGAGAGATCATAAGGGCATTGAGATCCCAAATGTACTGGGACCCAAAATAGATTTTAAAATGCTGGCCTTTCCATCAGGTCTGAATAGTCTTCCAACACACACAGAACAGATGGACATTGAGGGTGTGGAGGATAAACAGTGTGCTGCCTCTGATGCTGTTCTGATATTAGCCCCTCCCTCATAGGCACAGGCCTGAACAAGAAAGACCCTGACATGTGTCTTGGGAATAGTCCCCTGCTCAGTCTCAGTCCTCATTGCACCCCCACAACATCTGGTCCACACTGTCTGCATAATGCTGATTCAGCCGTCAAGGGGGTACCCATGGTCTGTGGATGCAGATGCATCCTTGTCTTGTCCAAGCTAGCAGGTCTAAATATGTTGCTTCTGGTCCTCATAGAAGCCATGGGGAGAGGGGCAGCCATGGGTGGGACAACTGGTCGGGTGGACGCTAAGGGGGTTTACCAACCACCTGAGCAGACAGCCCACCATAACCCTGAAATCCCCACTAATATAATGAGCACCAGTAAGACGTGGTCATTTCGTGCAAACGGAGAAAGCACTGATCCTAACATTGCCATGGCCAATAAGGTGCCCCAGGCCCCAATTCATTCTGGCCCTCGGTGCCCGCTCCAAGATCAGGGAATCAAGCTGCACAATTGTCTCAGCGGACCGCATGCAAAGGGGAAGAATATGTAACTAGCACTAACCCAATGAATGATAAAGCAGTTGGTAAGGTTGGCAATACAGCACGGAACCATGCCCACAATGATGCTTGCCCTAGGGTTTGTAGATCACACCCCGGGGAGTGTATGGCCAATAGTAAGGTGAGTGGGGGTCCTAAGAGGAGAAAAGTATTCCTGCACAATGTCCCAAAACTTTCCTCAATAAACTAGAATCCAGGGAAGTTCTTATAAAGAAAAGGACAGATTGGCTCCACGCTGCACGTGGCTGCCTAACCCGGGAGGACATTCTAAACTGCACTAGACTGTGCTACCAGGAGGAGTTCACCTGTAACTTTCTTCAGATATAATTCAGGGGCCAAAATGTAGCTAATGGTATTCTGGGTATCAACATCAGATGCTGTCCAATACCCAACAGCATGGTTTTAATCAGCCCCTACATACATTAAAGCATTGACCACCCCTTTGAAACCAGGCCTCAGTATCCTGTGCTATCCCATGCTGATGCAATACCACTGAGGAAAAGGACCTCGGATAACTGCAGTTGGAGTATGTGAACCTTTAATAAATCTGTGAAAACATGTAATTGAGTGACAGTCTCGCCGGATATCAGTGGGACTCTGGGGCTAGAGTAAATGCTATATCATATCATGGGAGGATGCATTGTTATTGTAATTCCTACTGCTATTTGTTTGTGTTAGGACATACTTGTATGGCCTCATGGCCGACATAATGTTATTGACTGCCTGGTCATTCTCTGACTGGAACCACATGTTAATTAAGTGGCAGATTTTTCACATGGTCAAATACTGTTTAGGGTTTGTGAACAACATGGCTCACACGGATTTAAAGGATTCTTCATCTGTGAAAATCATAGTTTGCATTAAAAAAAAAGAAACAGGAATAGACTGTTCAACTTCACAAAGTGGAATGTAGTAAAGCAGGTTTTCCATTCTAAGGAAAACATTTGAAATTGTATAACCAATGTATTTTTTTGTTTAATAAAATTGTGCAGAAACGAAATGCGAATGACTTAGTGGACTCTGAGGGTCAATTAAATGGAAATCTTGATCTTGTTACAGGGTTCATGTCTCCTTAAGAGACCGAGACCCTGTCACGTGAGACGCATCACGTGACGTAGCACGTCAGGGGGAGGTGGTACAAAGGAAGTTCAGTTAGTGGATGTATTGCAATAAAGTAAGACGTGACATCCACCTTGGCGTGTCTGTCCTTAATTCGTGTGCCCATCGGGGTCATAACAGATCCCTTTCCTATTTCAATGTAATACTGTCAATTTTGCGTGACCCTTTAAATTAATCCATACCTTTTTTTTTCTCCAAAATAGAATTTCCTAGCATAAACCCGAGCCTGTAGACAAAGTAATTAAATTATCCGAACCTTCTTACATCTTCTTATATCTATGTCAATTCTAGAAACCAATAATGCACAATGCGGACGTTAGACTCAAGTCTGCTTTCCCTGTTCATTCTGTTGGAGGCGTCCACCTTAAAGTCTGAACCCAGCGCGGTACATGGGTGGTGTGCTTGCAGTGTACTGTTGTGCTGTGCTGCTGTCCTGAGGGAGGGAGTGAGGGAGGGAGTGTGGACCCGTAATCATCAGGTCGGATCCATAGCCCCACTCATCTTTGGCTGTTTGGTGACACTTGCACCTGCCTGCCTCCCGAAGTATTTTTCGTTTCAAAACCCGTTTGTTGGAAAATCCCTTTGTTGGAAAACATGTTTATTCAAACTAATTGATCGCAACTGACTGCATTTACACATGTTTTTAAACATTGTTAGAATATTTTTGACTTAAGGAGTGGGTCAGCTTTGCCCTCGGAGTCGCCTATCAATTTACACCCAGTTTCTGACCAGGAAATGCTTCTGACAGTAACTCTCCCACTGCGGATGTCACAGTAGGAGAAAGCCATCGACTGCCGGTTACTGCCATTGCATGCAAGCCATCATTGTTTAACCAAGCAGGGGGGCAGAAAGAACTACCTTTGATTTGTAAACCACTCTCCTTTTCTTCAGCTCTGCCTGCAGCTAAATTCTTTATACTGCAAAGCACTGTGTGCTATGCAGACACCAGGCTTCTGCCCATACAAGTTAACAGGGTCTATAGTGTTCTTCGGGGTTCAAGGGGTAGCGAGAATATGAGAGTACCAACTTGGCCAATTTTAACAAATGCAATGATTGCTTGGAAAAGGCCAGGGGTTGACCAAAGCTCCATGATTGTACAGCAAGAGGGACCATCCCTGTAACGCTCACCTGGTATTCACGGGGACGTCAATCAGCCGGTCCTGGCCTCTTACGACCTCGAACCTCTCCCTGGAGGCTATCCGACTGGCAACTGGGCCTGAAACACAGGATTGGTAGAGTTTAACTCCCTATTGTCTCTGAGGGGTCCAACACTTCCCTTTGATCCACAGCTCACCTTGTTTTCTTGGATGGTGTGTTCTCCGTCCTGCTTTCAACGCAGGGGTGCGTTGATTGAAGCAGGATCATTGGTGCCTAGATACGTCACTGGCGAGAGTCTGACTGGTAAGTATAAAGAGTCTTTGAACAGTTCTCTAACTTCGTTCCTTTCCTTCTTAGATGATGGGCGTCGTCCATGGATGGTGGCGTGCTGCTGAAAGGAGTGACGCTGAAGGTGAGTGAGAGCGCGATGCACGATGCTCCCTTTTCATGTTTGTATTGAACTCAGTTCTTTTTCTGTGTCTTTTCGGTGCCGCAACGTTGTCAGCGTGGTTGCCGGTTATGAAGAACAAATGCGGTGAGTAAGCGCGGTATGCGCCGCCTCTGGATGTTTCTACGCTAACCTGGATTGTCTTTTCCCCCTCGCAGATGGATAAGAATTTCTGGAGACACAGTTCCCCCAGAGTGGCCGGGATTCAGGTAAGCGTTTGAAGCTCGTACTGTATTTGAAAAAAAATAAGCAAAGAGCTGTAAAATGCTTACTAACGCCTTTTCTCTGTTCTTTTCCTCTTCATTAGGAAGCGGCATGCCGGGATGGGAATGACACCGCCGAAGATGCCCGCAGAACAGAAGGAGCGTTGAATGATGGGCAGAAGGGCTGCAAGGTAAGGCTGTTCCTAACGGTGTTCTTGTTCTTGCACGAGCCGAGCGCAGAAGAAAGATGCAGGCCCACTGGAGACCGATCCGAACACAGTGAGTGTCACGCTGCAGGTGCAGAAAACGCAAAGCATGCTTCTCAGCCTGGGTGTGGCTTAAATAGTCTCTGGGTATCCCAGGTGCCTCTGGGCTGAACCACGCCCAAAAGACTAGACCGCACATGCAGTTCTGGGAACCAAAATATGTGGGGGCTTCCATCTTGTCCCCATCAACGCACTACAAGTCCAATCCCCAATGTTATCCTATGGGAGTGAGTGAGTCTGGTGCCACAAGTGCCAAGTCTGACTCCAAGTGAGTCTTTGGAGGGATGGAGAGGCCCTTGAGGGCCATGTAGTTGATCGTGGCCTGGCTCCAGCCTGACATCTTGGAGGGCTGGGGACAAGAGGGGCAGGAATTATGACAATCCCATGGCCTACAAGTACTCTTGGAAAGTGTTCTACCCAAATAGAGATATTGTTCTCAATGGCTTGTGGGATGTATTGACCCACTCCGCTATTCTATGCGGCATCACCCTGCCAGTTATGGTGAAAGAAACGGCCACAATGGTGGCAAAACCCTTGTGCGCGCCAAAAACCTACACAAACCTACAAAAACCTACAAAACCCGTGTGCTTCAGCACACAAAAAGAGGGATCCACAACCTGCCACCCATGGTGCATCTGCATTGGAATAGAGCACACCCTGCAGAAATGTGCCAGTGGGCTCCTGCTCCAGCAAACAGAGTGCAGAGAGAGAAGCAGCACTTTGCATGTGAAACTATAAAATGTGCCTACAAATGACATTTTCGTTGTTGCTAAAAAACTCCAAAATGCCTATAACACAACACTTCTCAACATTCAAAATATTGCCTGGTGCTAAAATTCATGTATCTAATGAAGCATTGTGAACATTAAAAGTCCTAATGTGAAGAGCAAAACATTCTTCAGACAAACTGGATTGTCTGAAAACTGACAGCCCATGCCAAAATCTGGGTGCAGTACCCTGGGCTACCTGAATGACAGCTGTCAGATGAGTTACTGATGAAACTTTAAGGGATCTAAAACTAAAAAGTCTGCTGGATTAGCAAACATAAAAAGGATTTTTTGCCAAAAAGAATATAGATCTCAGTTGCTTTTTATCCCACAGATTGAAGGCTAAGAAAGTAATGTATTTATGTGATTTGATGCAATAAGTTTGGTTTTGCTGGGTTTTAATTACGAATACATTAACCTGGCTGAGCTGCAAGAATTGGAAAAGCAGGTTCCCCCAGGGGGAGGGACATCCACTCAGCTGAAACTCACTTGGAAGTGTGAATTTCAGGTTAGTCCAGACTCTTGTCTATAGAAAGAGAAGGAACAATGACTGAGCTTTAGCCCAGGAAGCTGGAGGTGTGAAGGTGGTTGTAAATGCCTCCTGGAAGGAACAAACAAGGAGGGGGATGCCCATGGGCTGCAGGGCGACAAAAAGGGATGGACCATCTGTTGCTAAACATGAACAAAGAACAATTCTTAAAAGACTCATAACTTGTCATCCAAAAGGGTGCAAAATAGCTAAGGACAGAGTAGTGAATCTAATTTCCGGCTGCACGTTTTAAGAGGCGGCAAAACCGTGTAACATGTTCTGGACAGGAATGGCAATATATGTGGTTTTATGCAAAATGTATTAATGTGAGAATTGTGAAAATGTACACATACATCCCTATTTTAAACACACACATTTGTAGAAAGTTTGATACAATTTGGAAATTGTGTTCATAGTGAAAAGGACAACAGTCTGTTGAAAGTTGAGACAAGATCCCACCACTGCAGGGTTTTGAGGAATAGCTGCTGCATAATATATGGCATATTTGTGTGTGATTTGTATAAAGCTGACCAATGTAGACATGTACATTTAGTATCAAATCTGATTTTGAGACCAGTGGCTAAAGGGAGGTCTCTGAGGACTGTAAAGCAAATCATAAAATGTGACATCATCCGGCCTTGATCCAATCACTCAAATTGCAAGGCGGAGATTAAGTTTTGATCCTATCCCAGCTCACAGGAGCAAGCTTAGCTAAGCCGGCCCATACATCCACTTTGTGTTGTCATTTTATAGCTTAAATAGAGACAACTTACAACGGATAGGGACTCAGAGATCCACTCACTATCCTGATTGCTGGTGGAGCGCTCTGCTGCTGAATCTACATCTTCCTTGTTCCAGACTCCAGAAACTTGGCAAAGCAAAGGCCTATGCATAGCTGAACCATTCTCAGCTAGTCCTCAAATTCTAGAAAAGAATCCCAAAAGCCTAGGGGAAGCATCATAATACACCCTGGCATGCTGTTAATGCTTTCCTGCTGAATTGAAATATCCTCAGAACCAAGAAGGGCAGATCCCGTGCAGTCCTGTGCCGTGCTGTGACCAGAGAGCCTTGCTGACCCTGTACAGTCCTATGTGCCCAGCTGTCCATCCCTGATAGATCCGATTCAATGGTCCAGAATCCTGACAGTCAAAAATCTTAAATCCATGTGTTTTGTGAGTATTAACAGGAAGTTAGAAACTGTTGATTACCTTGCATTATCTTGTACCCCCCTAACATCTGAACTATCCTTACTTTCATATTCAGTAACATTGTCTAAATCTGTAGTGAAATCTTATTCTGTCTATATCTAAAAGCATCCTTTTCCTAGTCATTTTGTCGACTTTGATCTATTAATTTCATTCGAGTGACCAGCCTAGCCTTCCAAGGTGGACAGCGAGGAACCAGGACTGAGTCGCGATTCACTCCCGACTCTTACGTTGTGCTGTCCTGGTCGCTTAGCTTGGATGCTCTAGTCCATAGTCAATATGTTCTTGATTTTAAAACTAAAGCCTCTGTCCAAAATCACACCTTTATTTTTGAAAAACAACCTTCGCTAAAAGCTCTATAACTCCCTCAGTTGTGATAGAAACAAAATGTTAACTCCTGCTTGTACCTAACATCTGCAGCTATCGATAGAACCCACTATGGCCAAAATAGTGCAAGGAAAAGTTTGCCGTGATTTTAAAATCTGAAAGGTTTTTACACGTGTGAAATAGCTTTAAATTGTTTCTGACCTGGACTTTAAGATTTCAAATGTTTTCTTTGGACTAAGTCATTGCTTGTGACTGTGTGCAACTGTTCAAAGTGGCTCCCATAGGAATTCCTAACAATTTAAGTATTTTGGCCATATTTGGTGTTTTTGCCCAGTCAATTCTAAAGACAATTTTAAAAGCCAATCTGACAGCTGAAAAGTCAATTCTGTTTTCTCTTGTGTTTTATGGGGGGGGAGGTGGGACTGATATTCGGTTTGATTTGAGATATTCCTGAATACCTGCTCTCTCCTCCCATCTCTTTAGATTACCTATTGGGGGGTTGAGGGGTGTTGCAGTGGGAACCTCTAACCATAGTGTTATCTGATCTGAACCAACACAAAAGGATTATTTTCTGTGCTGCATTTGTTTTGCTCATTACTTACTCCTAGTGTATTAAAGATATTATTCAGTGTTCTGTCACCCCATTGGTGATTGTTGTTTGCCTCTTAAAATATACTGTGATTACATTTTAAATACAAAAATACATATTTACCTTTGCAAACTCACCTGATTCCTGGTTCAGTGTGACCAGGGGGAGGGGAGGGGCGAAGGATGAAGGGTGTGATAAGAGTGGTATATTGTTCAGAATATTGAATTTATAGACAAAAATAAATAAGGGTTTCAGTTGTGCACTACATGCTGGGCTTTGACTTGGGTGTGTGCCGGATTGAAATCACTTACAGGCTCTAATATTCTAAGATAGATAGTGAACTTTCAACCATCCTCTGTATGACAGCTTCATCAGCTTCTGCTGCAATTGTCCTCATAGTCCCACCTATTCTTTTGTTTATCCTAAGAATTCTTTGCATCTTCTTATTGGCTTCCATTATTGCCATATTTATGCCATAGACCTGTTTCTGCAGGAGAATGGGCCGAGGCATGTACCCCTCTCTACCGTAGCTGTTAACTGCTTCAAACGCCCTTCTATTTCATTGCCCATTAAATGGTGAAGTGCATTCAACTCACAATCCACTGTCTTGACATTTTCGTTACCTGCCCAATATTTCTTTGCAACCAATGTAGTGTTTTACCTACATGGATGGCTTCCACTCCTGCCCCGTACATCTGGATTGGCCCTTACGTATTCTAATAGTAAGTTTAATTATAAAATGATCGCTATAATTTATGTCACTCACTCCTAAAGAATGTATCAACTCTGCACATGCATTGCTTCCCAACAAATTGTCTAATGTGGATGTCTGCCTGCCTAAACACCACCTGGTTTTACCAGAGTAATCTCTGTTTGTTCTGCCATTGAACATTACCAACTCCTATTCTTTAAAGAACGACATCCATTGGGTGCCCTTGGAGTTCCCACATCTCTTAACCATTGTACGTATGGCTTCACCATTCCTATAGTTGGAACGTTGCTCACTATCTCTGCAGCCTGCATTCAGGTCACCCCCGATAAGAACAACATCTTTGCTGGCCTCAGACATCCACGATACACATAGATCATCAATACATTCCATAATACCGTCAAGGTCAAGTACATCCGGGTCACATAAACATTAATAAACAGCATCTTCATCCGTGCACTTGACCCTGTGATGCATACCTCCACTGCCAAGATGTTTTTGCTGTTACAGGGCACATTCGAATGGTGGGTATACAATTATTGTTTTATCGCAATTAGCAGTCCAGCAAAGGGGTGACTCTTCTTACCCTTCTATGCTGTTACTTGTACATTACCTACCCCTCTAGGTGTATGTCTGAGTTCAGCCAAGTCTCTTGGAGGAAACACTTTTAATTTTTCACTAGTAAATCATGGGATCCTTTGTCTCCCAACAAATGGCCATGCCCTCGAGTATTCCAACTTGCCACCTTCAATGTTCACCTACATTCTGCCATTTGTAAGACTAGAACCCTCTTAAACCATTCCAGCCCTGAGCATCTTCTAACCTGGCATCAGATATAGTTTTTAATTGGGCGATGTCTTTGTCTGCTTGCTTATGCAGGAGTGTGAATTCACTGTAGCCTTTGAACTCACGTCGGGTTGTCTACTGCATATCCCATTTTCAATGTTTCATTCACATGTGTCCGAATCATCCTGGGCACCATGGGCGTTGAACAATGTACTTCAACATAGTTCACTTGATTAACCTTCCCAGTAAATACAAAGCAAACCAAAAATCACTTGTGGTTAGAACTGTGAAAGCCCCAAACCAAAAACTGGTTTAATAGTGATGAAGTCTTAAATAACTGATAGGCAGAAAGATACACCCAGGAAACATTTAGATGGGACCAAAACATGTGTAGATCATTGACACTATTCCTGTCAAACAAAAGGTGAGTGATTTAAAGACCAGGACTGCCATTACTGCGTAGGGAAACCCTTTAGTGGAAGTTAATGGCAAGATGTGCAACTTCTCTGCATTTATTATTAATGAAGATAGAAGTATGTGGTGTTCATGTTGGTGGCGGTTAACTGAGAAGGGGATTGTAGTTTACTAATAGAGACTAGCAGCTCTCCACCAGTAAATTAGGAGCCCATCTGATGCTGTTCCTGCATTGAATTTTCAATGCATTGAATCCCGAAAGCAGAATTGAGCTGGGAGCTCAGATGATTGGCCCTGGTTACCTGGAAGCTTGGCGAACAATGGACAGTTCTTTAGCCACCCACTGGCCTAAGTGATTTGCAAACGCTCATTTCGGAAATCGAGGGGTCCCAGCAGCATTATGAAGAATGATCATGTTAAAAACAATGTTGCAAGATATAGTATTGTATTATTACAAGAGACCTGGCTCAATACATAAGTATATGTAGACTGTTCTACAATAGAGTCACCATCTATGGGAGGACGCCCACCAGGTGGCATCTTAATAATGATCATAAATACAATGCTAGGCACACTGGGAGTAATCCCTAATAAAAACGTGCTGCCCATTAGAAGCGAGAATTGCATTGAAGGACGCCGTGGCATGCATTTCCCTATTCTTATGCAATATTTACTTGAACCCCTGGACCACTGGACTAGATACTTATATGGTTATCGTATCAGAGTTATGTTAAACAATAATAGTTGAAATGCAGGGTAAAGATATTATATTAGCTCGGGACTTTAACCCAGATTGCATGACGGCCCAAAACGCGGACTCAAAAACTTTTGGTAGATTGCAGGCTGCTAAAAATTGCCAAAAATTGGGAGAACTTTTGAGGTATGGATTTTTTTTCAATACTTTATTTTACTTTTGCAAATTTACAACTTATAACCAAGAGTTACACCACTGCGCAGTCTTGCTGCTAATTTGTGCAGGTAGTTTTACTTTTTTAATACCAAATGTAAATCCCCCTCGCCCCCCATCGCTCACCTGTCAGAAGTATAGGCAGTAACATCTTTGGCACCTTCACGGTGCAGGATTCCCTGCGTTCCTCATCTGGGGATTGCACGTTACTGTTACTACCATCCCTTAGGACCTGGGGCAGTCACCCTCACTAGATCGATGTTTGCCTCGGTCTCTCACCCGTCCGTACCCCCCTCTACTGTGGTATCCACCTTGGATCGCAAACAGTATTTTCGGAGGCAGAGAGACCATTCCATTTCCCTTGCGGGGTGCATATCATCTGCGTCTCCTGTGAGATTCTCCATCTTGTGTATTTCCCTAGCTAAGGGGGCCTGCATTGCTACATTTGTAATTCCTGGCATTTCCACCTAATTACCATACATAGCCTGGCTTCCAGGAGCAACAAATGTGACATATGTGGGACACGTAACCAATCCTCTTCCCCCTCTTCAATGCCGAATAGTGCCCACACGGGAACCCTGGGTCTGTGTATTATTTCTAGGTCCTTGACCCATCCCAGTACCTCCTTGTAGAAGCACTGCACCTTCGAACATGTCCACCACATGTGCCAATAGTCTGCCCTCCCACCACATCCCCTCCAACATGATGGATCCACCCCATCATACGTTTTTGAAAGGCGATCTGGGTCATATTGCCATCTATAAAAGAGCATAAGGCTGTGATATTTATATTGGCAGGCTATTGATGTCCTATGTGTGTTCGTACAGAGGCGCTCCCACTTTTACTAATCAAGAACTCTCTCTAAGCACTTCTCCCACCTCTTCTTCTGTTCCTCCTCCCCTTGTCACCAGCAATCCCCTATATATACTAAAGATCAGTCCTTTTGTCGATATGACACTTCTGAGAATAGATTCTGTCGCCATCAGGTCTCTTTGCACACCCTCTCCCAATTTCTCAGACATCAATACCCCCTCCAACTGTATATAGTGAAAGATGGAGAGTGGCTCCAGGTGCAATCCTCCCTGTCTTACTGCCTGGTGTCACTGTTATCCACCTGCCCGACCCTTGAACGCACTGCTTTGAACCATGTTTGGAACCGGAGCAGCTCCTGAATGTCATCTCTGATGGGGGGAGCCCATATATGGCTGAGCAGTGATGGCCATGTAGTGAGAACCTTCATCTCTGATTTCACCCACCATAGTCTCCAAAGTGGACCCAATACCCTATACTGAAAAACTGTGCAGAGTATCGACATGCTGGGGGTCAACAGCCATTCACCAACTGTTACCGTTCTCATCAGATTGTTCTCAATCCCTACCCACTGCTTTTCTGCATCTCCTCTCAAATCAGATACCAATGCCTGGAATTGTGCTGCCCTGTAATAGTTGTACATATCTGGGCGTCCCACTCCCCCACCCTCCTTCGCTTGTGTCAAGATCGAGCACACCAATCTTGGTTTCTCCCCTGCCACAGGAACCAATTGATTCGACATTTGAGCTCTGTGAATAGCTCCCTTGGAATGTCGATTGGGAGCATCTCGTAATGGTAGAGCACATTTGGGAGCAGCGTCATCTTAACCGCATTTCAGCAGCCTAACCATGACTGGGTCATGCCGGACGATCTGTCCAGGTTTGCAATGAGGGAATTGAGGAGCAGCAGGAAGTTGGCCTGATTATATAAATCTTATGTGTCCCTGGTTAACTTTATTCGTAAATACTTAATTTTGACTTCCTCAATGGGGTTTACTAAACTCTGCAGGTTTTCCCCTATTGATTGATTGATTGATTGATTGTTTATTTACATAGCGCCGATACACAATGTGTTTCAAAGCGCTTCAAGGAGGGAGGGAACATAGGAAAAATACAGTAACATTCAATAAAAGTCCTTGAAACAATACAGAATGTGAAAAATAACTATCGTAAAAGGCCTGACGACATTTCTGATAGTGCAAGTGCATAGACAAATAAGGCAAGAGGGAAAGGAAAAGGAAGGAGAGCAAAACAAGCAGTAACATTACTATGCCTGACGGCAATTGATGTAGTGCAGGAGGTGAACAAGAGGAGGAGTGGGAGGAGGGTGTGGGGGGGATAAGAGAGGGGAGAAAGGGAATAACAGACACGCTATGATGCAAATTTGTCAGCGACAAATTTATAGAGCAGGGGAGGGGGAGGAAGGAGAAGACAAGGAGGGGAGGAGGGGAGACAGACAAGCTGATATCAAAGTCAGGGGAACAATGATAAGAGTAAGTGCTAAGTGGGGGGGAGTAAGAGAGGAGCGAGGAAGATAGTGGGCTGAGGTGTAAGAAGGTGGTGAAAAGAAAAAAGAGATGGGTGGGGGGTAAGAGGTAGAAAGGGGGGTAGGGGGGGCACACAGACACTCACAGGGGGTTTAGGGGGCACACAGACACTCACGGGGGTTTAGGGGCACACAGACACTCATGGGGGGTTTAGGGGCACACAGACACTCACAGGGGTTTAGGGGGCACACAGACACTCACGGGGGGTTTAGGGGGCACAAAGACACTCACGGGGAGTTTAGTGGGCACACAGACACTCAGGGGGGATTAGGGGGCACACAGACACTCACGGGGGGTTAAGGTGGCACACAGACACTCACGGGGGGTTTGGGGGGCACACAGACACTCATGGGGGTTTAGGGGGCACACAGAGACTCAGGGGGGATTAGGGGGCATACAGACACTCACGGGGGGTTTAGGGGGCACACACACTCACGGGGGGTTGAGGTGGCACACAGACACTGACTGGCATTTAGGGAGCAGACAGACACTCACGGGGGGTTTAGGGGGCACACAAACACTCATGGGGGGTTAGAGGGCACACAGATACTCACGGGGGGTTTACGGGGCACACGCTCTCTACTATACGGAAAGAGTACTGACTTGTCAGTGTTAACTTTCAAGCTTGCAACCGGCCCATATTCCTGCAGCACATGTAGGACAGCTAGGATCATAAACTGTGGGTTTGCCAGGTAAGAAGCATTTCATCGGCATACATTCCTATTTTATATTCTACCTTTCCTATCTTAATTCCTTCGATCCTTCCATCTTCCCTAAATAGGGAATCATGGGGTTCAATAGGCAGAACAAAAATCAGGGGTGAGAGTGGGAAGCCCTGACTAGTTCCTCTCCCAAAGTAAAGTCACTCGATGTCCTACCATTGACCACCACTCTCGCTGTTGGCTTAGTGTAAACTGCTTTCACCCCTTTTAGGAACCATTCCCCAAATCCCTGGTTCTTGAGGACCTCATATAAGAAACCCAACTCCACCCGATCAAACAGCATTTTGGTATCCAGGCTCAACAACACGTGCCCCCCCCACAAACAAAAGTGGTCCATCAGGTCCAAGGTATTCCTCATGGCATCACCCCCTTACCTCCCCATTATAAATCCAACTTGATCTGGGTGGATCAGACGGGGCAGTATTTTCTCCAACCACATTGCCAGTATTCTCTTGAATTTCTCTTCATCCAGGTTCAGCAGGGAGATTGAGTGGTAAGATTTGCAGCTACTTGGGTCTCTCCCATATTTAGGGATTACAGAAATTCATGTTTTGCTAAATGAGGGTGGCGCTACGCCAGTCTCCAATCTATGGTTATATAATTGAGCCAATCGAAGGATGAGAACCTTAGCAAATGTCTTGAAAAATCCCAGGATATAACCATACCGCCCTCCGGCCTTCCGACTAGGGAGCCTGTTTATAGTTGCCATCACACTCCTTAGATGTGATCAGGTCCTCTATGGAGAGAATGTCATCCTCCCTAAGCTTCTCCAGATCAAGTCTCCCCACAAGTGTGACTGTCTTCACCTGATCTGCATAAGTATTCCTCAATTCCTCTGACATTGTTTACAACTGCCACCTTTGATCCCTGACCCTTAGACCCATCTTTCTGCTCTCTGCACCCTCATTCTTGCTGTCAGCGGGGCATCTAGCTTGGCCCCTTCTCATAAAACGTCTGTTTAAGAAATTTTAGTGTCGGAATAGTGTCCCCCATTCCCATTGATTTCAATTCCACCTGAAAGGCCTGTGGAATAACAACATGGCTGGAATTGGTCCTAAGCCACTCCGCCTAGCTCTCACCATCTCTCCTCCTGATTGCTCACTGCATCAAGGAAGTGCTTCTTAATTAGAAGACCTAGGGCAGCTGTGCCAGGGCAGCCATTGGCTAAGGGCCAGAGGCAAAGGGCAGCTCCTCACTAAGCAGTTCAACTCCATGTTTAACAGTGTTTGCCAGAGTTGCCTGGTGCAGACAATTTACGTGACTGATATGGTAAGTGTGGTGGAGTACAGCCATTTGGGACTCCAGCAATGCTCCACCAATCATACTACCTAATATCACATACGCACATACATTTAGCCTAATTGTGTAAGGAGGCCATATTTTGAATCTAGCCTAAAGTGTCAAGCTACAACAGTTTACCTTTAACCTTACTGTATAAGGTGGATCATTGGGGGCAGGAAATGTACAAGACCGAGAGGGATTGTTGGGGTAGGAACTGTTCCACACTTAGAGGGATTGTTGGGGTAGCACATGCTCCACACATTTGTTGTGTAGGAAATGTACTACACTTAGATGGATTTTTGGGGGTGACAAATGAGTTACTCCGAACTAACCATACTAAAAATGAATATTCTTCATACCATCAAACTCTGAACTAAACACAGCAACAGCTCTATTACACCCACCACAAACAGCATCCACTTCACAACACCCAACATGAAACCATGAATAATCATACCTCAACACCACATGAAGGCTACCAACCAAAAACAGACCTATGCTCAGCGACAGGTTTCTCTGAACTGAAGCTCCCAACAGCACATCAATGCTTTCTTCCTCTGCTCCTTCTCGATCCTACTGAAAACCCCACAAACCTCTTTCCTTTTCAGATCCGCCAGAGTGGCAAGCGACCATACGAGTGGCAAGAGTGTGTGATACAAGACCCTTTAACATAACATAACCATTTTCTTCTGCAAAAGCATGTTATCTGCTTTCTCAAATCACCCCTTCTGGTGCATGCCCTTCTTCAGTTCCACAATCTCCCTGCAAATCCTATCCTTTATCCTTCTACACTCTATTTTCCTTCTTGCCCCTTCACTAATCAGGCAGCATCTGCAGATTGCTTTACCCGCATCCAAGAGTGTAATAGTATCCACATCCCCAGTGTTATTTAATTGGAAGTATTCCTCCACTGTGGTAACAAACTGTTCAGTGAAGTGTGAGTCCCTCCAGAGGGAGTAATTATTCCTCCAATGAGATTGATCATCCCTGGAATATCCACCACCATTCCCACCATATCATGGTCCGACCATCCCATTGGAGGATTCTTGAAATGGTGCACCTGTGAGGCATACTCATGACTGAAAAGGAGATAATCTAGGTATGTATAGGTGTCATGTGACCTAGAGTAGAAGGTGCACCTCTAATGGCCGGAGTGTGTTACTCTCCAGATGTCGGTGAATCCCCCATATCAAGAGCTCTCCCAAATGCATCATCGTGGACCTGCCCTATATGACCTTCCCATTGAGAATCTGTCTCACTGTACATCCACGCAGGAGTTAATGTACCCCCTTCTATTAACATATTGCTTCGAATGGCGAGTATCGTATCCAGTGTAACGCTCACCTGGCTCCCACGGAGGCGCTGGTCTAGTCGGGGTTGCTGTGGCCTCTTCAAGCGTGAAGCACAGAACTCGGACCACCGATTGAACAGGACCCCCAAATCTTGCTTGTCTGGCCCATAGGAATATCCTTCTGCAGATGAGAAAGGGGAATTAACTGTCTGCAGAATAGTGTGCTTGCTTCCGCTTTTCCCCCCTTCGTTCTTCTCTGACTTCCTCCAAAACCCTCGGTTTAAGCTCACCTTATGGTTTGGAAGGATGAACTCTCCATCCCGCTTCTGGTGCAGGGGCGCTCGTTCGTCCAGTTACTTCACTGGTTTTCAGAATGGCGCTGGCAAAATCCACTTGACTTTTCGGAGCGATACGCCGTAAGTATGAAGATTCAAAAGTTCAAGTGTGAGCCTCTTTTAATGTTGTCTTCCTAACCTGTGATCTGTCCTTTATTTCAGGTGCAGAATGAAGGCAATGCGTTGAGGGGTTAAATTGCCGACGGTAAAATCAGGTGAGTTAGTGATGAGGGCGACCCCTCTAAATGTCTTTATAATTCCCCAGTAATGTCTTTTGTCCTTTCCCCATAGGGGCCGGGGTGCGGTACCTGCCAAAGAAGCGGCGCCGACCCGAAATGTGGAATGGTTCACCACGAAAAGCCGGTAAGTATTATGGCTGAAAATTCGGCTTTCCTCCTGTGTTCCCTCTGCTCACCTTTTGTCTCTTCTTCTCTCCCCTAGGTGCAGAGATGTGGCGACCGGTGCTGACAGCCGCGATGGAGCCGGGAGATGTCTCGAGGACAGGTGAGTGAAGCGCGGCGCTGCAGCGAGCAACGCAATGCTTTTAAATGGAAGTCTCTCTTCAAGAATGCTCGCGTGAAGATTCCGGATGCAGGTAAGAAGTTTGAATAAGTTCTTGGTTTTCACCTTTCTCTTTTCTTCTTTCCTTACAGGTGTTCCAGGTTCGAGGCGGGCGTGGCTGGAGTCCAGGTGCAGGAGCAGGCACGGTGAGCGTTCAGCTGCTGGGATGCAGAACAACACGAAGCACGTGTGGCTGTCCGGGCGTGGCTTAAATAGCCGTGGAAGAAGTCCCAGGTAAGTATTCTTCCACAGCCCCACCCAAGTAACAAAATAGTCCCTTCAGAAAAATAGTCCCTCCTAAGCCTCATTTGGCTTGGGTCTTCATGCAGCATGGTCTGCATCAGGTGATTATGCAGCATGGTCTGCATCAGGTAAGAGCACCAAACACTTTTACAGTTACAGCCCCTTTATGAGCCTATGGCGCCAGGACTGATGTCCAACATGAGCCTGGCGCCAAAGGCGCCAGGACAGAGTCCAAAGAGCCCCTATAAGGGGCCGCTGGGCTTTTACCCGGGGGCATGCTGCCTGCTCCCGGGGGTGTTGGGCCTGGCCTGGTGCTCCGGGGGTAGGCATCATGACATCCAGTGTCTGTATGTAGAAGACCCTCTGACTCTCATTGGGGGCATAAACTGATACACAAACCATCTGGGTTCCCTCTAGCTGATCGTGAACGAGATGTTTAACCTAGTTTAGTGAAGATACCTTCACATGCACCATACTGAGTAGTTTATGTATGATTATGCCTTCTCCTGCCTTCTTACTGGTGTTGGATGTCCAATGCACCTGCCCCAGCCATCCTTCCTGAAGGGTCCTTAAGTTCACCTCTTTCATTTTCACCACCAGTGATCATTTTGTGGGTGAGTTAAGGCCCTTATATTTGAGAGCCCAATCTGCAAACTGGATTCACCCCTCAGCACCTTTGTCACATCAGCCACAAAGAACCTATTCACCCTCCTGTTAATCTTCACCTCCGTGCTCTCAGCTCTGTATGATGTTCCTCCTGTGCCTCACCCATCAAAGTGTAAACTGCCCCTTATGCCATTGCTCCCCACCCTTATATAAAAACCATTAAAGGTTGAGCATCGATTAAATTACCTTCACGGGTCACTGGTGGGAGAGGCACCACTTAGCTTCATGAACTTCCTGCCGACCTTACCCCTTCTGCATCTTGTGAGTCCTTCCAAGGTTCCTGGATCTGTGTGCTTCCCACAGTTATGTTCTCTGTCGGTCTCCCCTATGTGACCAGCCTTTTCTCCAAATGCTGCAAGACCTGGTCAATTTCTTTTCTGCTCCCCACTGTGAGAAACCAGAAGGTGTCTCACCCATTAGTCCCTGAGGATCTATCATCCAGGTGGCCTGGATACAGCCATCATTTTTGGATCCAGTTCTTAGGGGTGGAACAGTGCGGGAGGATCACCTGGGTGAGGGGTCTTCGTGGAGTGGGAGTGGGACACCGGATGGTGAGACATGGTATCCCCTTCCCTGTAATACCTTTACCCCATCCTACCCAGTTGGATACTTAAGAACTCCACCCACCCTTTACAACATAAAGACTTTCACATGGACAGTCCGCTATGGGAGAAAACAGACTAACACCAGAGCAATATACATGACCTGTCCAAATGCATTGGTCAGGCAAGGTCAGGCAATTACTGACAACTCCTCACACCCGACTTCTATTAGACTTTCCCACACAGATAAAAGGTGGAGCACGAGAGTAAACTCTGAGCGAGGCAAAGCACACGAGGAAACAGCAGTTTTGCGACATCAGCTGGAGAGAGAAGAAAGACGGCAAAACCGGAGTGGATCGCAGGAAGGGAAATTCCCTTGACCTTTCTGACAAGGAACCGTTACTTTCACAACCCCTCGAAAGTAGAAAGCATAAGATATGGAATCCAGTCTGTGGAATCCTGCATTGTCTTTTGGAGATACCCGGGGAACTCCTGTGTCATTAATCAATGCGGGGAGAAGAAGCAGCCTCTGTGGTACCAACCTTGGCTCCAAGAACAAAGCAGCATCAGTGAAATCAACACAGCCGGTGAGTTGGGGAGACCGATACAACACCGGTCTGTGTTGAAGCCAAGGTTGAAAACAGCAACATTGTATGGTGAGTGCTGGAACGAACATTGATAAAACGTGTGTGATAGAAGATGCTGAACCGCTAATGAGTGTTTGAACTTTGAAAGTAAAAGATACTATACTTTCGACCGAGTGGTCCGGCACCGTGTGGGTGCAAAATCGAAGGTCTCCGTAAGGTATCCAGTTAAGAAGTGGCAAAAGTGACAGCTTAAGAATTGGAAATCAAAGTGGTCCTGAGGTGGGTCAAGCAAAATTCCATGTACAGTCGAAAGTGTTCAATGTTGATACAGTAAAGAAAGTTTTTAGAAAAACGGGGTGAATTGGTCCGAGCCAGTGGAGGGAGAATAATTGAAGGTCTTGTGTTAAATTTAATCTGAGCCCTACAGAGGGGGGCCCAAGGTGAAAAGTGAATCATCAGATAGAAGTTGGGCATTTGAGAATGCAGAGGAGAAAGGAACTGTGAATGTTTATTTTTCGCATCAGCAAAACAAAAGAGATGATGACTGGGGTACCCGTCCCTCTCGGGCTGACTAAATCAAAACAAAAGAGGTGATGGCTAGAAGATTTTAAAATAATTGAAACCTCCGGCATTGCTACGGCCAACGCTCCAGACCATCATTCTACACCTGCCAAGCCATTACAGAAAGGGGAAAGATCATATGAAAATCAGGTTTGGTCCTTCCCCAAAAGGGGCAGTCCAGCCTTAACTACTAAGTCACATCCCTTCTGCACAAGACCACAAGCATCCCCAAACATGTTCCAGCACTGGCGTAACAGGGGCCCCTGCAGCCCCTGCAGTGTGGGGGGCCCCGCCAGAACATGCACTGGGAAGGGACCCCACTTGTAGAAAAAAAAAGAAACTTTTTTTTGGGCAAAAATGTTTTTTTTTCTTTTTGAATTCACTCTGCTTTTATAAAAAAATAATTTCTGTAACAGAAATAATTTCTTTATGAAGTCAGAGTGACTTCAAAAAGAAACAATGGGCCTCATTAAAGGTTTAGCGGAAACCGTGCCATTGCAACCAGCAGGTTGCCGCCGGACCCGTAATGATTTACCGGTGCCCGACTTCCCTGTAACACCGAGGGATTACAACCCAAGCGGTCTGGGAAGTCAAGTGCCGGTAAATGGTAAGTCCCCATTTCCATAAAGTCCTATCGGACTCTATGGGAATGGGGACCACAGAAGCACCGGCACCATTAACGGTGCCGGTGCTTCTGTGAAAACTATGCGGGTGGGTGCCGTTCTGCCGGGCAGGTCTGACCTGCCGGGCAGGACGGCAACCGCCCGCAGGGCTGTAATATGCCGGCCCAGAAACAACAGTGCCGGTGAGCTTACCAGCACTGTTGTTTACAGTCCAGCATAGTTATCATGAGGCCAAATTTCTTTTTTAAGTGTTAGGGCTCCCCTCAACCCCATGATGTGTGCGTGTGTGAGTGTATGTTGAAAGGGTGCACACTTAACTGTATAGGTGGCTGCCTGTGCGAGTGTATGGTGAAAGGGTGCACACTTTAATATACGGGTGGCTACCTGGGCGAGCCTGTATGGTGAAAGGGCGCACACTTAAATGTATAGGTGGCTGCCTGTGTGAGTGTATGGTGAAAGGGTGAACACTTAAATGTATGGGTGGGTGCCTAGGTGTGTGTGGCTGTATGGTGAAAGGGTGCACACGTAAATTTATGGGTGGCTGCCTGGGTGTGCCTGTATGGTGAAAGGGTGCACACTTAAATGTATGGATGGCTACCTTGGTGTGCCAGTATGGTGAAAGAATGCACACTTAAATGTATGGATGGCTGGGTGTGCATGCGTGTATATGGTGAATGGTGTGTGTGCTTGCGTTCAGGGGCGGAACAAAACCTACATTTCGGGGGCTAACCCTTCAAGTGTTGGGAGGGGTGCCAACTTCATCTGCGGTGGGGGAGGGGCAAACTTATTTGTTTGGATCATCTAATTTCTTTATGCATTTTTATGAGACTATTCTAGTGCAGCTTCAATGTTACAAGCAGTTAACTCTCTCCTTTAAGGTTTAAAGCACCCATTTATGGACTGCTGTGAGAATGAGTGGTCTCCTGTTCCCTCTCTACCCTTCCAATCACTCCCCTGGCATGCAAGTATTAAACCCACATCACGATTTCAATTGCCTAAAAAATGTGGCATTTGAATGCAGGTACTAACAGTGAATTCCTTTATGTTAGTAATTGGTGGGTTCTTGTTAACAGAGAAACCCAGGTGTTGTTTAACATCTGTATCCTTTTCTGTCTGGCAACTGCTCTTAAGGTCAGCCAGGTCTAGTCAACATAGCCCAACATTTCGGGGGGGGGGAGTGCTGAATCCCAGTCAACTCAATGGTGTTGCACCAATACTTGTGTTTAATGCCTGGATTACTTATTGGTAATCTTCATTACTCCTAGCTCTATTCTTCCTCGTCCCAGTGTGTATGAGACAGTAATTGTGTATAAGGCACTCTGCCTCATACACAAGTACTGGGAGGGGGTAGAGGTACTTGGAGGTAATGCTTGATTTAGCTACCTGTAATCTTCATTACTCCTAGTCCCACTCTTCCCCATCCCAGTACTTACCTATGAGGCAAGGAGCCTAAACCGTAAGATCTGTGTCAGGAAGAGGGACGTGGAGGTAATTCTGGGCCAAGGAGCAGATTTTGGAGGTTGGGGTGGGAGGGAGAGGGGATGTGTGAGGGGGGCAGTTTTAATGGCTGTCCATGTCCAGGCTAAGCAGGCATGATATGTGGTGTTAGTGGCTAAAGAGACATTTTGGTGCAGCCAGTCTAGTCATTCCTCAGTTTGGTATGACTTTTTTTTTAATGGGGCATTTATGATAAAGCAGTCCTGCTAAGTGAATTACATGGCTAGACTGCCATTTGGGTTCTGCCAGTCTAGCCATTTCTTACTGTGGCATTGTATATTTTTCTGGGCATCTGTGATCGAATTATATGATATAAGTCATTTATAACGCACCTGCACACAAGTGTTTCTAGGCGCGAGAAGACAAGGGATGGAAGATAGAGGGAGGACAAGACAAACGATCTTACTAGGCCTTGTGTCATTCAGATCGTGCAAGTGCAAGAACGAGAAGCGCAAGGGGAAAGGGAGGGGGGAAGTGCAAGGGAGAGGGGAGGGGAAAAACAGGGCAGCAATTCTCTGAGTAAGTGCTGTCAGGGCAGCACAGCTCTGGGTAGTGCAAGGAGAACAAGGGACTGTAGGGTTACAGTTACAGCCCCTAAGTGCATGGTAAAACCAGAGGCAGTGCAAGGGTGACTGATCAAGAAAGAGTCTCAACTCAGTGAGACTCTGAGGGTAGCCAAGCAACCAGTCGGTACAGCAGACAGGTAGGTCAGGTAGGCCAGCAGGGGAGGCAGAGAGAGAAAGCAGAGGGGAAGAGGAAAGTTTTGAGCTGCTTCCAGAACTTCAGGTGGTCTACTAAAGCTTGAGAGGGGCAGGGAGGCTATTACAGAGGGAGACACCTGCAGAGGAGAGAGATCTACCCCCCACTCTCTTCCTGGAGAAGCGTTGAATCCTTACAGAGTTGTAGGTAGCGGATTGAAGGGATCGAGAAGTAAGATATTTTTGAAGATAGCGTTGGATGTAGTGTAGTCCCCAGGCCCAGAAAGCCTTGTGGACAATACAAAGGGTCTTGAACTTGATATTTGCAGCAACGGGGAGCCAGTGGAGAGATTTCAGGGTTGGAGAGATACGATCCCTGTGCTTGAGGCCAAGGATAAGTCTCGCAGTCCTGTTTTGGATTAGTTGCAGGGGCTGGATAGTAGAGGAAGGCAGATTGAGAAAGAGGCTGTTGCGGTAGTCCAGCCTAGACAGAACCAGGGCTCTGCAGACAGTGAGCTTCTGGTGGAAAGTCAGAAAGGAAAGAGTTCCTTTGAGGAGGAGCAGCTGGTAGTGGGACTTCTTGGGGACATCCGAGATGTGAGGAGAGAAAGAGAGAGTGGAGTCAAAGATGACACCAGTGTTGTTTGCCTCACAGGAAGGCAGCCAGAGTGATAGAGGGAAAGCAGGGGCCCAAATGGGAAGGATCTCCATCTTACTGACATTAAGGCAGAGATCGTTGGAGGCACACCAATCCTGAATTGCGGATAGACAGGGAATGAGCGAGAGGAGAGAGGAGTGTGAGGGGAGCCTGAAGGAAAGCAGAGTGTCATCCGCATTACACTGAAAGTTAGAGGAGAATGTAGAGATATCATGTGGGTCGAAGGGGCCACATAGAGGTTGAAAAAACCAGAGTGAGAGGATGGAGAGGGGAGAAAGGGATCAAGTTGGACCTGGGAGGGGCAGTCCAAGAGGAAGGAGGTCAGCCACTCAAGGGCCTGATCCGTGATGCCCAGGTTCTCAAGAAGTCGATTGATCAGGATTAAACAGGATGGCATGGTTGGCCGTGTCGAAAGCACAGGAAAGATCAAGGAGGATGAGGACAGAAAGAATGCTGGAATCAAGGGTAGAGAGCAGAACTTCACAGGTGTTCAGGACAGCAGTTTCCGTGTCTCTGGCAGCTCTGAAGCCAGACTGAAGTTCATGGAGACAACCAACAGATTCCGTGTGGAGAGTAAGCTGGGAGATGGCCAGCTTTTCCAAAGGTTTTCCCAGGAAAGGGGTGATGGAGATTGGGCGATAGTTTGCTGGGCAGGCAGGATCTGCAGACAGCTTCTTGAGGAGTGGGTGCATAAGGGAGTGCTTAACAGTAGAGGGGAAAGAGTGTTTACAGAAATCGGTCAAGGCTGGAGCGAGGGTGTCAATATGGTTCTTGATGGTTCTGGTGGAGCAAAAGAGCACCTGTTTGGATGACACTTTCATAGATCGGACTTGTCTAGAAACCTTGTCAGGTGTTGTCAGAGAGAAAGAGAAGAAAGGAGGAAGAGAGGTAGAGATGGCCAAAGGGGGGCCGAGAGAGGAAGAGGGAGAGGAAGAGGAGATGGAGGATAGGATGTCCTGAGTTTTAGCATAGAAGTGAGATGACAGAGCCATACAGAGGGCCTGGGAGGGAACAGGAGAGGTAAAGACCGCAACAGAATTGATTAGTTCTTTTCAGATTTTAAAGAGTTTGGCCGTGTTGTTAGAGGCCACAGAGACACAGGCTTGAATGTGTGTTCTATACTTGATGAGTGTTCTTGCTTCGACTGCCATTTTGGTGCAACCTGTCTAGATATGTCTAAATGTGGCCTGGCAAGCTTTATTATATTGTTATTACATGTCTACACTGGTCTACATTGTGCAGCCAGTTGGACATGTTATCATTGTGGAATGGCATTTTTAATAGCAAAACATGAATGTTCCCGTGCACTGTTGGTGACTTGCATCTATTGGATTGGTGTTACCCTACAAAACAATTGCAAACACTCTGGCTTTTTTCTCAGGCAGTGTGCTGTATGTTATATTAAAACACATATTTATATCTTTCTCCTAGTGCAGTGTGCGGCATATCCGTTCAGCAGCACGTTTTTGCGTATTGCGCAAGTGTGATAATCTAGGCCGGTCCAGAATGTGGCGAGACCCTAAGATTTGTTGCTGAGTTGGGGGGCCCCCTCAGCATGGCTCGCAGGGGGCCCCCACATCTTGGGTTACGCCACTGTTTTCCAGCCTTGTTGGACCTCATCAGTGAAGAGTAGCTTGGTTCTCTAGGCCCAGCAGGCATTGGACCCACGTCTGGGCATACCCGTCCCACTTGGGTTGACTAAAGTAAAACAAAAGAGGTGATATCTGTAAGATTTTGAATTAATCGAACCCTCTGACATTGCTCTGGGCAAACCTCCAGACCATCGTACTTCACCTGCCAAGCCATTACAGAAAGGGGAAAGACCATATGCAAATCAGGATTGGTTCCACCCCAAAAGGGGCAGTCTAGCAGGAACTGCTAAATCACAAACCTTCTGCACGTGACCACAAGCATCCCTAAACATGTTTCAGCCTTGTTGGGCCTCATCTGTGAGGAGTATCTTGAATCTCTAGGCCCAACATACACAGGATCCATCACGGGGCATACCTGTCCCACTCAAGGTGACTAAAGCAAAACAAAAGTGGTGATGGCTGGAACATTTTGAATTAATCAAAACCTCTGGCATTTCTCTGGGCAATCCTCCATACCATCGTTCTTCGCCTGCAAAGCTATTACAGAAAGGGAAAAGACCATATGCAAATCAGTCTTGGTCCAACCCTAAAAGTGGCAGTCCAGCCTATCGGCCTAATCAGTGAGGAGTAGCTTGATCTCTATGCCCAGCAGGCACGGAACCCACGTCTGGGCATACCCGTCCTATTTGTGGTGACTAAAGCAAAACAAAATCCCTGTGGATGCCCTGCTGTTTTCTGTTTCAGGTTACTTTACCCTCCTCTGTTCCCTGACTCCACTGTTATGCCCTAAAAGTGCTGTCACACTTCTCTTGGGGTTGGACTCCCGGCTTCCTCCACTCCCGGTGCCAGCCGGGGTCTCACACAGCCAATCTGCAAGGGCACTCTGGGCACTGGCACGTGGGTCACCTTCCTGTCTTTAAATCGCAGCCCCACAGTTTCACCCCCTGGCTCACTGTGTCCATTTTCTTCTATCTGCGGGGCAGAGAGAGCTGGACACTCTGATCACAAAAGTAGCTCTCTTTGGCGTTTATTGCTCTGGCTGCATTTCGGAGTCATTCTGGGGCAAGGATGCTCTCAATGCAGAGGTCCGTTCTTGGCACCTGCCCCTTCCCCCACCAACGTCCAGTATCCTCTCCACAAGGCTTGCCAGGCCGCAGAACCAGTCTGCCTCGATCGCTGTGCCAATGGCTTCTCCTCTATTCCTCTTGCACACACACTTCACGCACCATACATTGGTGTATCTGTACGGTTCCTTGCATCTTCATCTAATTTTCATCTCAATAGTGCCAGCTGGCATCGGAGCCAAAGTTCAGGTGGCCATTGCAGTTGGTGCCCCCTGGTGGTCTCCGGAGGTATGGAATTTTAGAATGTCGAATAGCAGCATCTGTGGTGACATCCCAGGAAAAATAACTTGTTCAGGGAACCATACAAGCTCATGTATAAACTATGTAATGCTTACATCTGCATGATGTGACTGCTGCCTAACCATTTCTGTGACAGAAGGACCTGTCAGTGGCCATTAAATCTTAATGGCTACATTTGACATAGGAATTAAGACATCTAAGTTAGGCAAGCGGATTGATCACACAGCACATATTAAGGTTAACTATATGGTTAAGAAATCGGGTAGCAAACAAAAAATGATCAGGCACATACAGTCCTTGAAAATGCCACAGTATCAGTGACAATGTTAACGATCTCCCCCTTGAATTTCTGTAACTTTCTATATGCTAGAGACCAATCAACTGGTAACCACAATAAAAGAATAGGGCAGCACAGACAGTTTTTTTTAGAAAAACGAGCCCTAAAATATAATGTACGAGTCTTGAGCCAAATCTACTCTGTGGATGATGATTATCTCCTCAAGGTTGGTCGTGCCAAACAGAATTATAACAATTGGCTTTGGTCCTATAAATATGGCTGACTGCAAAATGAGGGCCAATGTATGTTACAGATAATGAAAACTACAAAACACCCGCATTTTTTGGACTTTGATCAATGACTTAGTTACCCTGCAAGAAGCTTTACAATGTAATGTGGTGAACATGGAGGCTTGGGGCAAACACATAAAATCTTATATAAACTAAAAACGCAGGGACCTGTATTAGATGTTTCTGCATGTGACTGCTCCTTTGATTTTGGTGTGTTAGATGTTAATATTAATGTTAAAGGACATTTGTACTGCGCACTATCACCACCGAAGTGGTCCCCTGGCGCTCTGACGGCTCTGAAAAAGGGGAGGAGAGGGGTGGGTTAGTGGGAATAAGATGGAAAAGTGCAAGAGAGCAGTGATGTGCTGTTGACAGCCTCAGCCCGGTGGGTCCGTTGGCTGGGCTTGATGTGTTTGTGGTCCGCAATCGTCGTGTGCTGTTGTGCAAGTCTATGTGTGGTTTGTTTTGTTGTTGCATTGTTATGAAGTTTGTGCAGGTTGCTGTGTTTTAGGCTTGTGGTTGTGTTTGGTTATAGTTTGAGAGGTGTATGCAGAGGGATGGAATTGTTAGTTGGTTGGTTAGTTGGCATTGCTGTCCTTGCAATTGTGGGATTCCATCTAGGTGCGGCACATGTTGACAGTCACATTTCTATCTAGATGGATCTAGGATCTAGATTCGAGGCAAGCACGATGTGGAGATATTGATTAAAAAAGCCTCGATCTCTGGTGCACCCTGTCCAAATAGGTTAAGTAACGCTATTCTGAAGAGTAATGAGGCCCTTTTGCAAATATTCTATACATAGGGAGATAGATCAGATCCCATCATCTATCAGCCAATTGCCTTACGAGACCCTGATAGTAACATCTTTGCTTCTCTGATCTTGCAGAGGTTAGAAGAAGGGGCACTTACTTCTAACACCCTTAAAAAACTACAGACAGGGTGTTCCCTGTGAAAATACCCCCCTAAAAAAGACAGTAATTACAAAAAGTCACTGTGGTTAAAGGTAGTTTTGTTTTGTTCCATGTAATGGAAGCGGGGGACACCGCTGCAGCCCCCAAACCCATTATACGTTCAAGAAAAGTGGGGGACAACCCACAAAACCCCACTCTCCTTGAACGTATGGGACAGTATACGACAAAACAGCTTTTCACCACAGCTTTTTCACAGTGACTTTTTGAATTACTACGTTTTTGTAGGGGATATTTTCACTGGATACGAGACAAGGAACGAGTACCACGACTAATGGTTTTATCATGAATTGCCTCCATGAGCAAGCATGATGTAAGGAGATCTTGACAATCTTTGCGTCATCTATATACTTTTACCAGGTGTTGGATACAACCAATAGGACTCGACTGTGTAATAAGCTAAGGGACTGTCAACTTCCGGATTATCTATTGGCATTACTCATGCATATACATGAAGACTCCACGGTTCAAGTGAGACTGGATAGGCAGGGGAGCCTAACGGGCACATTTCCCAAACATATGGGTCTCCGTCAGGGATACGCTCTGCCCCCTGCCTGTTCAATTTATATCTTTCTGACCTGGAAACACAACTGGCATGTATGGCTTTCACACCCCCAAGAATCGGAGACCTTATTGTCCCTTAGATGTCATACGCAGAGTCGTCATTCTGACAGATCACTCGCAAATTGCCCTGCAGCACCTTACAAATGCAAGTGTACCCTATGGCCCGGAGAATGATTGGTCATAAATGACAAGAAAACCGAGTATTATTAGATTCACTGCCATTCAAAAGAGATCTTATGCTCAGGAAAACAATCAATACCCCAGTGACTTATATTGGGTATCTGGGTTATGACTTAGAACTGTGTTATAGAGCGGTTGAAAAAGAAGGCAATGCAATCTGTGACTCACTTAAATGGATCAAAAATAGATATTGTCGTTTTACAGAACTGCCCTTTATTGAGAATTATAAAAATGGTACCTTCACTGCTATATGGCCAAGTGGTAAGTTACCTTTCAAGTGAGAGAGACTGGAACCAACATAAATCCATAATTTGGAAAATGGGCCATAATCTTCCAATCCATTTGTTGTTAATGTTAAAGGTTTTTATACCACACACCGATACCACTTGTGTGGTCTCCAGGTGCTCAGGCAGATCTGTAATGCAAGGCGGAGGTGGGTAGTTAGTAGGGTTGAGTGGGAGAAGAGCAAGAGAGCTGTGATGTGCTGTTGGCAGCTTCAGTTTGGAAACACAGTTCACTGAGCCCAGATGTGATTTCCGGAAGTTGGCCACTTTGTGCTGTTTTGTGAGGTTATGTGTGGTTTGTTTTGTTGTTGGGTTGTTGTGAAGAACATGCAGATTGTGGCGCTGTAGAGGTCTGGTTGTGTTAAGTCCAGAATTTCAGAGGTGTGTGCAGAGGGTGAGTTTGTTAGTACTGGTTGCTGATGCGAGTTCTGATAAACCATCTAGGTGTTCCACAACTCTCACCCACGAAATCCACCTAAGTGCACCACATCTACCACTACACAGGTATCCATCCAACTGCGCCCCACCCACTCCAAAAAACCACCCAAGTGCATCACTCCCCCTACCCTTAGGATCTATCCAAGTCAATCAAACTTTCCCCACCCCTGAAAAACTATTCAAGTGCATCACAACTCCCACCCCTGAAGTTCAGCACTTCCCACTCCTACAATCCACCCAAGTGTATCATACTTCCCACCCCAGGAGTCAACCCGAGTGTGTCACACCTTCCCCACTGCCGAGAAAATGTGTCTGAGAGCATCACATTTTTACCCACAAGGCCATCTAAGCCTGTCAGATTTTCCAGCCCTGACATCCATCCAAGTGCATCATGATTCCCAGTCTTGAAATCTGTCTAAGTGCATAACATGTCCTACCCATGAAATGTGTATAACTGCGTCATCTGTGGCTGTCCTGATCTTAGTTTCCCTCCTGGTTGCCCTTTCTGCGTTTTACATTGATTGTAACCTCATTGATCCTAATTCTTAAGCTTCTTCTGTATTTGTGATGCTGTCTGTTTTTTTCTTTTTTTGTTCAGGATCAATTTCTACCTAGGTGATGTGTTCATGGGTCTAAAGTGGATCAGCAGGGAATGGTTTGTCGTGTTCTTTGATATCCTGTGGCGCATTATCTGTTATCTATTGGGGGGTCTGATGTATTGCTCCTGTTCACATGTTGTTCCTGAATGGGGTTACACCTAGACCAAGAGTTTCCCTTCCCTGATTTTCCATCACATGGTTTCCATTGAGCCTCCTCCTCTGGCCTAATCCTATCAGGCCTGCCAGCGTGTCCTGCTTCTTATTAGTCCCTCTTTAGGGGGTGGGGAGAGGGTGGCTCTATTTAAGGTGGTCTCTCTTGCCAGTTCTATCCCTCATTCCTCCAGTCTTTTCCAACTCTTTTTCAATTTTCAGTGCTTGTCCAGTTACGAGATGTGTGTGCTCTGTTTATTCGGTATCATTGTATTTGGAACTGAAGAGCCAGGTTTTAATGAATTTTATGAATTTTTTATGGTCCTCCATATTTTATATTTCCCTTGGAAGGGAGCTTTAAAGTTTCACAGCTGAGCAGCAGAATGCTGATCCACCCAGTTTTTTCTTTGAGTATATCTTCAATGAATTCCACTCCTTAGCCATGTATTTCTCGGTGCGTTATGAACATTGTTTTGAAACAAATTCTTTTTTAACTGACAGCCAGGGGAACATCCTAATTGCTGGTGTGATGTCTACTCTTCTGTTGAGTTTAAGGAGAAGTCTGGCTGCCACGTTTTGTATTAGTTGCAGTTTCCTTAGTAGGTATTCTGGCATTCCAAGGTATATGCTGTTCGCATAATCTATTCTGGACATGATGAGGGATATGATGGCCAGTGTTTTGTGTGTGAACAAGAGGAATGGTAGTATTTTTTGGATCATTTGTGGGTGGATGAAGCACTGCTGGATTATCTTTTTAACTCGGGGTTCTAGTGTTAACTCTTTATCCTTGAGGTTTTTTACAGCTGCAGATGGTTTTGGTGGATTTCCCCGTTCTATGGTGTATGATATCTGCTGATTGTTTTGAGCTGTAATCATGATTCCAGTTTTTTATGGGTTAATATTGAGTTTGTTGATGTTCATCCATTGGTAGAGAACCTTCACACACTCTACTAGGGGTGCGCCCTCTTGTATATCACTGTATTTGAATACGAATTTCAGAGCAGATTTTCTAAACCAGGAGGAAAGTGGCTGGAAGGTCCAAAGTATGAGTATAGTATTGAGTTTGGAGTAGTGAGCATTAGAGAAAAAGTTTGAGACATGCATAAGCACAGTCTTGGTGGAGTGTTTATTATGCAACACAAATTGAAGTGGATCTCCAAGGACAATATCCTCATGGTACTTAGTGAGCCGGTTGAAGGCCACCCCTTTTTCAATAATTGGGAAAGAGAGAAACTGGATGATTGTTTGCTGGAATGCTTGGGTCAGCAGAGGGTTTCTTCAATAGGGGAAGACAGTTGGAGATTTGAAGGTGGGAGGGAGGATCCGGCTGAGAGGAGAGGTCAAAGAGCTCATTGAACTAAGGGCAAGTGATTTAGACCAGGTCTTTGACCATTTTGGGGAGGAACAGGGTACATAAGAGTGCAAGTTCAGTTGGTGCTAATTCAATAGGAAAGGTAGGGGAGAAGCAGTCGAGAGTAGTTGGAGTAGGGGATAGCTGGTGGCCAGAAGGAGGGCTAGAGAGGGAAGAACTATGAGAAAATTACACATTTTAGAGATTTTAGATGCAAAGTAGTAAGCAAAGTCATTAGTAGAAAGAGAGGAGGCAATGGATATTGGGAGGTGTGAGAACAGATTGAAGGTTTATGAAAGTTTGTGGGGATGATTGTAAAGGGAGGAGATTAGGTTTGTGAAGTAGGAGGAGTGCAGAGATTAGGGCAGAAAGGGAATTTGTGTAAACTGAGGAGAGCTGGTGTCCATAATTTGCTCCAATGCTGTTGCTCACTGAACATATTTGTTTTGAGGGTCTGAATTTCAGGGGTGATCCAAGGCTTAGGTTGAGGACTGGAAGAAGTGAATGTATAAGCAGGATACTGTTGGTCAAATGGAGTTATGGGTACATAGTAAAATTCACAGAAAGCATAATGAAGGGAAGTTTCATGAAAAGGGGAAGACACTGGAGAGAGTTCCCCATGTCATTAAGGTAAAGGGCAAGACAGTTCTACCTAAATGTCCTTGAGGACCATACCACTACATCCATACACATTCCTTAATGGGGTGACTGAGTTGTTAGGTCTGGTGCCAGGGATTAGATTAGAGATACAATTCTGTGCATAACTGCCAAATTCATGTTTAGGCCAGTGGTTTAGCAGGAAAGGTTGCCAATCACAACTATCACTTTTCATTTGGAATCAGTAATCACCAAGGCAGACATTGTAACCGTGTCCAGTTTGGACAATGATGATCTTGAAAGGCACACAATGTTATGTGTTGACCCAACACAGCGATTGAGGGATGTGTCTGATGAATGGCTGTTTGTGGATACAGAAGATGAGGGAGCATTTAAATCTCCATACCCTTCCAGCTAATTGTAGAAAACAGAGATACTGCACACCTTGCTCCTTGCCAACACATTTTCATCGAACTTGCAGGAAGAAGTAGACAGGGTGCTCATTCAGTTATGGACCAGTAGCCCACATGATGTAGGGCTACTATAGCATAGGGACAGTGTGCATCAAGCTAAAGCCAGGCACAGTTTTTCCCTGAGTGAGACAATATCACATGTCAAGCAAAGCAGATGAAGGGATGTATTCCACCATTGAGGCATTATGACAGCAGGGCAAAATACAACCATCAGAGTCACCAGTCTACATGGCTATTTATCATGTTAAAGAACACAAAGGGGTCAACATGGAGGAGTGTTCAGGACTCCTGACCAATGTTGAACAATAATGTAGAGGCAGAATTCCCAGTGGTCCCCAATCCCTTCACCATACTGTATAACATCCCCACAGAAGCCACCTATTTAATAGACCCCAAAAATGCATTATTTTCTATCCTAATACACTCTGAGTCACAACCTCTTATAGCATTTACTTACAGAATTCAATGGTACTAACACACTTGTTTGCCCCAAGGGTTCTGTGAGTCCCCAGGTATTTTTAACAGGGTGTTGCAAATGGATCTAGTGAGCTTACAATCACACAGCACAGTGATTCAGTATGTGGACTACCGCCTAGTCTGTAGTATGACAGAAAAGCTATGTAGGAATGACTCAGTAAAACCTTTGACCTTATTGGCACCAAAGGGTTACACAGTGGACAAGATTCATTTGCAGTATTGTCAGTAAAGAGTTGTGTACCTAGGGCAGATAATATCATTGGCAGGCAGAAATAATAACCCCAGGAAGGGCCACAGCAGTGCAGAACACACCACAACCTACCAAAATCTATCAGATGCAAACGTTTTAGGCTTATGTAACTTTTCCCGAGCATGGTAATTTGACTATTCAACATATACCAAACCCCTACTGCAAAGACTAAAGGAAGCGCAGAAAGTAAAAGGGCCCATTGTCTGGACAGATCATGTGACAATATAATTTCAGGAGCTGCCCAGTTCTGATCACACCAGATTATAAAAATGATTAGTTTTGTTCTCACACTCTAACGAAAAATTGATGACAGCAGTCTTCACACAGAAATCTTCATGGTGACATAAGGCTCTGGCTTATTACAGTGGTCTCCTGGTCCACGTCATGCAGGGACACTTCCCATGCGAACAGGCTCTGCCAGCCACTGCATTTGCTATACAGAAATTGTCTTCCATTACCATGGGGTGTAGAGCATGCACTTTTCACAAATCTAGAAAAATCAAAATCCACTTTCACCAGACAATGAGCATCTGGGTATGAGGCTATTCTGCCAAATCCCTCTGTCCACATTGTGAGGTGTCCCACTAATCCAGTAAAATGTATTACAGAACCAGTACACGCAAATGACACGGTATATGATTCTACTATGTATGAGGACAGTGCCTGCATTAGGGAGGATGCGTTTGAAGAAGGGAACATGCACTTCTTTGACAGTTTGGCAGTGATCGATCAGAGTATTAGGTCCAGGCATGCGCGGGCAGTAATAGATAGCCTTGAATCAGGGGTTTACCAAGTGCTCGCTAAGGTGCCACTTCCCGTGTGTTATTCTACGCAGTCAGCAGAGCTTGTAGCCCAAATAACAGCATTGGAACTATCATAAGGGTGCTCCTCTAGCTTTTAATACGATTCAGCTTCCATCACATCCACAGTAAACAATGGCCTGTCCAGATGGCAAAGGCGAGGGGTTAAAATATCAGATGGTACACTTGTGCTGTCTACAACACTTCTCTCCAGTTTGATAGAGCATTAGTGCTCTCTGCAGCAGCCGCAGTAGTAAAATGTACAGCTCATAAAAACAACACAGACCCAATTGCTTATGGCGACCATGAAGCAGAACTAGCGGCAAAGGAAGCAGTATATTTAGAAAATCCCAATGATATAATGGCCTCTGAATTATCACTACATCTGGTATTAATTAAAGTTTCTTGTAATGCTCTTCGTCTACTTTTTGTGGTTTTCCCCTTCTCATGATGGATCAAAGCAGGTCCCTGTGCTCAGCCTGATTCGAAATCTGCAGTAAAATGTTTGGTGCGTGAAGTGTTTCCCCAATGGGGGATTTGTGGTGTTATCAGGTCTGACAACGGCACCCAAAGTATGTTATATGTTGAATATAACAAACACATTGTGCTCTATCACCAACAGGCCAACAGCATACTTGAACACATGAACAGTTTGCTCAAATAAAAACGTATAAAGTTATGTGACACACAAAAAATGGTGTGGTTGCACTGTTTGCCTCTCGCTCTGTTTGCATTGCGAAGTCAGCCAGGGTCTGACCATCACCTCACCTTGCTTGAAATTACAACAGGCAGAATAATGCATACTCCTCTCACACCTACATGCGCAACCTCTGATGCAAAAACCTCTGAACAGATTTTAGGAGAAGAGTTCCAGGGGTACATTTGGGGGTTCTACATGATTTCGCCAACCTATTTTTGGTTGTGGTACTTTTCATCGCTGACCCTTTCATCGCCAACATTTTTTTATTTATTTTTTATTTATGGGGGGGCTGCGCCCCTCCAAAACCCCCCCTTACTTAAATAATCATACCCCAACCCGCACAAACACCCCCCTAAAACATTTTTTTAAATAAAAATGTTGACGATGAAAGGGTCGGCGATGAAAAGTACCACAACCAAAAATAGGTCGGCGAAATGCGTGTATACCCATTAGGGAGCTAACAATATCTGTCCATTTTATATCTGGCCAGGTTGGGCCACATCACATCGTTCATGACCACATGTAGACGAGTTCTATTGAATTGAGCTTAGGCTTTGAGGTTGTTGAATTGAGCTTAGGCGTTGTCAACATTGCTGAAGTGAATGTTTCTGCCATTTACTGAATTGGATTTCATTTCTACAGCATCATAGATAACCTTTCAGGTTGCCAAGTATACAGCTGGATGGCTAGCAGCACAAATATGAGTCATTGTCCAACAATGAGGTCTTGATTGTTTTTTCATAGAAAACCTTTCTCAGAGATTAGAATGTTCCAAGAACTAACGGTTTGTGTCATTTTCATATGTAGATGGGTACAGGATAATAACAAGGACAGCATTTAATGTGGGAGAGAATTGGGTTTTGGGTATAGCTTGGGATGCCAAGATGTTTGGTCACACTGAAGTGAATATCACTGTATCTAGATGTTGGTAGAGGATGCATGTCTTGCTCCCCTCACTGAGTGCAGGTTAGATCATCTGCAATGGGATGCATACAGAATGTTATATATTGTTGCAGTAGTCAATTAGGGTAGGCCAATTTTTGTAGCAATTAGGCACTATAAGTAGGAGCCAATAGGAGATTTTGAATGTAGGTATACCTAATGTTTAGAATCTATTCTAATATATTCTAATTTAGTGGGCTTTGCCTTCAAATACAGTGTAGCCCAAAGTGGGCAGGTTGAGAGTTGTCATTTTTGTGGTCTCAGAGACCAGCTGACCTCCCGGTAGTTATTGCATTCACATTAAAACTGTGTTTTCTTGCAATTCATGAGTCTCTTTATTGTTTCCTGAAAATCACCAATGTATAGGTCAGGGAGGAAAGTGAATTAGTAAGTAAGACAAGGTCATGTGAAATCCCACCAGACTCGGTACGCTAGCTGTTGAGGAGTAGAGTGAGTGGTCATATTAAAGGGAGTTAAGTTCAAGGCAGGTGGCTGTAGATGGCCTGGAGAGGATACATTCTGCTTGCATGACAATGGAGATGTTGGTAGGAAGTGACTCAAGTAGAAGGGTGGGTTCAGGGAAGAAGGATTTGAGAGGACCACAGTGTCAGAGGTCAGCGTTCGAGAACAGTGAGATGGGTTCTTGTAACACAGATATAGAGGGACAGTGTTGAGGGGGAACCCCACAATGTGGCCCATCCTAATAGAGTGGGGAGGGTGGGAGAAGGTAGCAGAGTCAGTGTGGGGAGCTGTAATTGTAGGAGAGTCATGAGGGGCAATCCAGGTTTCTACGATAGCACGAAGTAAAAGTTGACGTTGTTGAGAGTTGAAGTGTTTCAGTGGGGGTCATTACAACCCGGGCGGTAAGAGATTACCGGTACTGGTAAGGGCACCAGTACTGGTAATCGCTTACCGCCCTACTCCGAGTTCCCTTTGCGGGTCCACCGTTAACGCCTGGTTTTACCAGGCATTAAGGACAGGACCCACAAAGGGACCTTAGAGCTAATAACGGTACCGCAATTTGCGGTACCGTTTTTAGCACCTTCCCCATTCCCATTGAGCCCTGGAGAATGGGGAATTACCGCCCCCACCAACCTTGGAACGGGGCGTTAATAGCTCTATTCACCAGGGCGGAGTCGGTAAGGATTTGGAGGCAGCCATGGCGCTAATACCGCCATGGCTACCTCCAACCTCGTAATGAGGCCCAGTGATTTAGCAAGACTTGTTGCCAAGTGAAAGAGTAATTGAAGGTGAGGAGAGGAAGAGCTGTTGTGTGGTAGGTGAGGGGTATAGGTGAAGTTGGAGATACTGAAATCACTGCATCATCTTATTTGAGGGGTTCAGGTGCCCGGAGAAAGGAGGAAGATGTGAAGGCCTGAGAGAGATGTACAAGTTACATCAAGTTGAGGCTAAAGGCAACGAGACAATGGAAGGACAATAATGAAAGACAGGGAAATATAGGAATGAAATAGGAAACATAAAATACCCAAGGAGACAATGGGTGTCTCCCTAGATGAAGTGTGAAAATGGGACGAGTGGATTTTCCACAGCACTCTGCCATGTCTGTAAAATCGGTTGAAAAAGGGCACAGATGTTAAAAAACGAGCTTTTTATAGGCCTGTTTTTTTTTTTTAACAAGTCTTGCCATTAGATACTTTATTTTAAAAATTGGCTGTAAGTGTCAAACGTATAACCCCAATGCTTTTTTTTCCATAAAAATTAAATAGGGTTTGCAAGTGTATCTCACATTTATTGCATGCATACATGAAAGCTTTTATCAGGTTTCAAAAGTACAGCAACCTTCTCTTGCAGAGCTTTCTAAGCAATGCTTGCCCTTGAGTTAAAATGTGTCATTAGAGGATAGCGGATGGAAAAGGAGAGGACTGTCAAAAATTATCCTAAATTCTTCGGGGGTGGGGGGGGATGATGGTGTGAGAAGACGTGGAGGACACTGGGTGAAGGGCCAAAACAGATGTTCTCTCTAAGTCACATTGAGGCTTTGCTGACTTTATAATTACAAGTAGAACTGACAGGGTCACAAGCACAAATAAAGCTTCACTGGAGGCTTTTGAAATGTATATTTAGATGAGAACCGTGGCATTGGACTCTTGACATGTTCCGCAGCCACATTGTTCTTGAGAAAATGCTGGTACAATTATTTCTGCATTTTCCTTAGTTTCTTTCTTAATTAGGAATACTGTCATAGTTTTCTTCTTTGGAAATACGATATCCATATGAAATGTTCGTTATTGTGTATAGCAGCTGCTGATGTTTGTAAATTTGGTTAAATGCCAAATATTAATTTACATCTGATAACTGACAGCATAAACCGCATTGCGCTTAACCAGAAACTACAACTGCCTGGCGGTAAACTAGGAGGAAATACTGGCATTAATCAAAATGTACTGAGATAACAATAGCATGCACAACATCAAATGGGAATGGGACAGCAGGATAGTACTACTGATATTAATTGATTATTGATTTACATTTACTGATTATGTTTATGCCACAAAGCTAAAAAGGATTATGGATGTATATTGTGAAAATATAGCCAGGAAGCAACAGAGCACATTCATAGGGAATGTAAATGCTGCTGCTTGCAGACATTGCAACACATCCTTTTCCCCTTGCTTACTAATCATGAGGCATCCCCTCCCCCACCTTTGATGGACTATGTTTGTATGCAACTTGCAATCCGAAACGAACCCAAAAGAGGCCCTGTAGGCTTCTTACCACCGTTATAACACTGCAATAGAGATTGCATCCTTGTGTGTGTCTGTCGCTTGGACATTCTCCTAGAAGGCCCAAGAAGAGCTAGGATTCTTCCATGTAATTTTTTTATTTATTCGTCCCACAACTGGTGTCGAGGCATGTGGCTGGATGCAGATCACGAATCATCGCATGGTTCACTTGCACAGTGTGAGAGCAGGGGCTGCTTATGGTGCAATGTCTGTTTAAATGGACATATCAACCAGGTAGCAACTGCGGCTAGGCACTGTTGGTATTAGCTCCCAGTGACAGCACACTTCATGAAATAGGTTTGATAGACTTTGTGTTTCCTATGGAGATAAAATGCATCCTCAATATCATGATATATATATTTTTTCTCTTTCCGAAGATATATCAGTGTCTGCTCCTGTGTTCCTCAAACATGCTCAGAAAAATCTTTTTGACACTAAAGAGATGTTTTGATGCAACTTCATGGCCATGAAACTTGACCCACCTACATGGTGTGGGGTGAAGCTAGCGTCACCATCACAAGAGCGCTGACCGACATGACTGTAGAGTACCAGATGTGAGGAGGATGTAGATATTTCGAGATTTGTTTCTCAACATATAACTCCTGACTTGAAAGAAGTGACAACATTTTTCTTATAGAAGACACAGAGATAACAATTTCATAAGTAACTCAGACTTGTAAAAGAAGACAAATTAGAAACAATGGGTCTCATTATAAGTTTGCCGGTCCGGAAAAAACGGTACCAGTAAGCTTGCCGGTACCGTTGTTTCTGGACCGGCAAACTAAGAGTTCTGCGAGTGGGTGCCTTTCAGCCCACCGGAACTGACCTGGTGGGTGGAACGGCACCCGCTCCCAGACCTTGACGGATGCAAGGGCAGCATTCATGAATTAATGGCGGTGCATCCGTCCTCCCCATTCCCATTGAGTCCGATGGGAACTCAAATGGGAATGGGGAGTCATATTTTCTGGCCCCCGGGAATGGGCAATTAACGGGTCTTTCAGGGCTGTAATGCCCCGGTAATTGTCCATTGCAAGGTGCCGGAAAACTCATGACTCCAGCGGCCGCTACCACCAAAGTCATAATGACCCCCGATATCTCCTTACATGATCATAAATCAACTGCCATGTAAGAGAATGCAATGGTTTGGTGACCCAATCAATGTTATAGAAATTAATCAGTGGCAACAGTTTGTTTGCAGCAGGGGCATTTAACAATGTCTTTAAGGCCCCTAACTCCAGGTACGGCTGGAGGATGTTGTCTGTAATGCTTGTATAACCCATTAATCCCTTGTGGTGAATGGATGAAGGGGGGTAAAAAGGTCTGTTTGCAGAATTACTATTAACGCTATTTCATCCCACAGATTTACTGTAGGATTACGAGTGGTGGTAGACAGTGACATTCAAATTTTTTAGAGTCTATAGGACTACATGGAGATTTTGGTGGAATTCCGCCAGCAGTAATTCCACCAATTTTCCTATTTTGTGACAGTAAGGTGGGGGAAAGTAATGCAACCGTAATGCAGTGGTTACAGTGTTACGACTGCATTACCATTGTGCTTTCCTGCACCCCTGTACTCATAATGAAGCCCAGTGTCTTTTTAATCAACAAATACCGAGGCATTTGTACAGTAGGAGCAAAGGGAAAAACACAATGAATAATAATATACAGCAAAATGAAAAAAAGATGTGTTGCTCAAAAAGACACGCACAGACCTGATTGAGTCATGCACAGGTTGGTCAGAGGAACAAAATGCAAAATATACAGCAAAATGTATAATATTCTGCACAATGTACAACAGGATTGGGCAAATGCGATACCTAGTAGGACCACCATACAAATGCAGTAGATTCAGAGGCACTAAATAAAATGAAATATAAACTGTGTAATAAAATATAGTCCGGAAAATGCATAATATGGTCTGCCACATTAAACAACCAGCAGGGCTAATGTACATGCATCGTTGGTTTGGAGGGACAAAATTAAATGAAACATATGCCATGGAATGAAAACTATTCCTCAAAATGCACAAAATGATCTGCTACACCAGATACCCAGCCGTGTCACCCTACATGCATAGTAGGGTGTGATGAACAAAGGGAAATGAAAAATAAGCCACATATCTGAAAAATGCAGGAACATATTTGCAGCCCCTAAAAACACACACACTCCTAATCAATCATGCACACTATGGTCAGAGGTCTATTATACAATTCTCCAACTGTGGACTTAACACATTTAGAGAGTGACAGAGTATAACATATCGAGATACAGGTTTTCAAAGGTAAGGGACATTCTTCCATGTTATTTCCCTATTTAAACATCGTTTTTTTTAAAAGTTCATCAACAAATTATGTCTTCAGCTCAGTAACCTGGTTTTCACCAAAAAAAGACAAACTGTCACTCTACAATTCTGGACTTCATCAGGACATTTATCAGAGTAGCAAACAAGATGAATGTGGCACATTCTGAGGGCACTGTTCAACCACTAACCTAAGTACATAAAGACTAAACAATTATAGTAATAGATTCTGTCCTAGCATACTGCAGACGTCATTTTTACTTGATTATGGTCCATGGTCATTAGAGAGGCATGACTTCTCTATGGTTTATCTTTCTTCTGAAACTACAACCGTTACAGGCTTACTGCATGCATCCAAAAAAGATCTCCAAATGTAGGACATGTCCCTTATTCTTCAGATGGTAATACAACTAGGTCACACAAAAGTTTTAATTTCAAATACTCTTTTTGTTACCATAATTCTTTTTACATTGGTAGTGTCAGGAGAAATTGGTATTAACCACAACTGCAACACATTTCTGTTCTATCATATTTCACAATTTGTCATTCAGACAAACCTGATAAAACATTTTACCTCTTTAAATCTATCCATCCCTCTTATCGATGATCATAATATTCTATTACATTTTCGGAAAGGAATTGCCAGTCTAGTAATTTATGAATATAAAGTAGACACAAGTTTTGATATTGTATGGTTCAACTATTCTAAAAGACCTTACCAAACCATAAAGATGTTCAAACCATTTCTATGGGTATTCTGTATAAAAAAATGCATCTCTGATCCACAATATCCAGTTGTACCACGACTGATCTTCCTCTTACATCAGATGTATCTGATTGTAGTGTCAAAAACGGAATGTCATCTTCACTATGACTCTGTTTAGTATGAGGCTCCTCTAATCCTCGATTAGCTTGTTAAGTTATAATGGTACAATGTAATTTTGCAGACAGTCGTTTTTTCGATGGCATTTTTACCGAAAACTTTCCTTCGAAAAAACTCATTGAAATATATATGTGGAATGGGTAAGGGGTTAAGATGGATGGGAAGGGGTTTGGTGTAGTCTATTACATAGGGAAACGGGCTTGAGGGGAACTCCTCCAACATTTTCTTTTATTAGATGATTTGTTTCAATGGATTTTTTTAAATTAATTCCAAAATCCATTGGGAAAACGAATGTCGGTAAAACAACATAGAACATGGACAAATTATGCCATAAACGCCATTTGTGATCTGATTATGCACATTTCACTGCATTTTCCATTTTCAAATTGGATATGTCTGCGTATGTGTTCTAACCACCATATCCTAGTCATCGAGTTCTCAACTTAATCTTCTGTTCTATTTGAGTGAACCTAAAGGACAATAACATTTTTCCCCATATTCTGAACAACATTTTTTTCTCCTTTAGCACACCGGATCATCAACGGGTGGTATTTTTCAAAACGAGTTTCCTTAATGCAGCTGAACATTTGGTAAAAGTAGTTGAAAAAAAGACTCTATCCTTAAGCATGTAAGCATGCAGAGAGCGGGTGCTCAAGCTGTGGTTCCTGATGGCAGTGGGTTTGGTGCCGGTAAAAGGGCAGAGCCCTGCGGGTGGAAACCCGGACAAAGAACCTTCCGGTCCCTCAGCACTGTCACCGGGAGGATCCGAGATTCTCTCGGCTTTCTATCTTTCTCTTGACAATAATGACTCCCTGCTATTTTAACAAGGTCAATTTATATGTCTCCTGAACAATTTTACAGGTTAACATCCATATTTCCGTCTTTTATGCCATGCTTCTTAGGTTGCTGTCTCCAAAGTATGACTCCAGGGAAAATTATTTTTCTAGGCCCTAGCGTGGTGAATTTTATAAAGAAGAATTGTATTATGATCTGTTCTTTAAGATACACGTTAGTTGTAAATTGGTCTGGATTCCACCTGTCTCACAAGTCAATGGGTGCTGAATGCCCTTGTCTAACAATGTTGTATATATTGTATCACATAGTAAACAGCTGGTTGAAATTCTGGACATTTAGCCAGTGCTAAAACAGATCATGGATGCCTCTGCGCCTCTTCAGAATATAAAGATGTTCTGAAAATAGTGTGTACATATGCATATTTATATATTGATGAAATGTACCAGTAGTATCATTATATTGATGTTCAAGCAACTCCATGTTCAAATTGTCAAGACAGTGCCATAGTTGTGCCTTGTATCTGAAGAAATAAATCAGCTGCATATATACAATATTTCTTTCCCAAGGCAATAGATAAGACATTCACAATAAAATATGTTGATACTGAATGGGGTGCTGGTCTATTATTTAGGGGAATGTCTACTACTCTCACTTATTTTACTATACAATGCTGCTAAATACAGAGAAATTAACAATTCTGAACATATTTCAAACCGCAAATCTTCTACCACGTTGACAACATCTCTTGTCTCTGCAAGGGAGGCTGGAGTATTTTCAGGTAGTGGCTGTAAGAACAAATCAATGTATTTACATAGATGCTTTAAGACGCAGCCACAGCTTGATGCTGTTGTGTGGCCCTGAGGGGGAGTGGCATCATTGTGTACTTTAGGAAGAGCATATAGGTATGGATGTGAAATTGGTGGATTGTTCAAACATGCTAATTCCTGATTATTAACAATTGATGCTTCTAATGCTTTGTGTGTGAAGTGTGTTATTAATGTTCATATTTCAGGGAAGGCCTAATCATGTAACAATTGTTAATGGTTTGTATTTCCGATTACATCAAAAAACCATTTCGTCATAATATGATAAATTCATAAGTACAATTTCACCACCACAGGTTACACTATAATGTCTTACATCTGTTAGCATTAACAGAGCATGACTTTCTCCCCTACTTAAATTAATCAGTACACATTTCTCATCTTTACAATATATTTATTCCAAAGGCAATAGCATAATATTCTCAAAACTCCACATTTCTACTGCCATGGATTCTTCCAAGGAGGTAAGACTAGATAGTATTATTAGAACGTTCCACTGCTTCTCAGTTACGAACGTGTGTCTTGAACATCATTTCACTAAAGATGTTTTCTGTCACAACTTAAACGGTACTTGGTTATTATGGTGAGAGGGACTCACAACCTGAGTAAACAAATCTACAAAACATGTAGGCTGGGGTAACACATCCGTGCTCACACTACAACACATGATCACACCATGAAACTCAGTGGACATCATGCAAAAACCCAAACTATTTCCACAACAGAACACCATCACATATATAGATCACAGCAAAGCATCATTGCTGCAGGGCTCAAACAAATCCAAAAATGTGAATACCGCCATATGATCAAAGCAAAAAAATAAATGAGGAATAAACCATGCAATAAACAAATCCATCCACATAAACAATGCAGAACAAGAAAGCAAAGTGAATCCCAAAACTATGTCATGATACAAGAGATACATCAATCACCACCACCAATTGTAACCAGCATCATGTGGAACAAATAAACACATGCACACACTACACATTTACTTTCACCTGTGTTAACACCAAAGTGTTGACACACTCCTAACTTCAAATAAACACAAATGACATGGATCATTTACAAAGCCACAGAGCAGACATCCAAGGCATTGCATCATACATTCATGTTGACACACGTACAGAACAATCTAAGCCTCAAAATCTCTTCACTTGTCTGTCGGTGCGTTATAAATGTCATGCCATATCATAACTACCACATAACATGCACACTTTTGGAAACATTTGAAAACATGTAGACACAAAAAATCATGATTGGTCAATCCCAAATGCTCCCAACTTCTGTTGCAAACCACAGGAAGAAAAGCTCTATGACTCTGCTGAAGCTGTGGACAAACATTTAGAAAGTGTATGCTCCATATTCACACCCACATGGATATTAGTATATTCATTCAACTATGTAACAAAACAACACAACAATCTGGATCTATTCTTATTCTAGCACACTTTCAATTCCACAAACATAGCACAACAAAATAAATAACACAAATATTATTAACATTTAACTTTAGCTTCCCACACCCATCCTGGACCAGCGTCTTTACATCCATCCTCTATTTATAAACATCATCCTTGGACACTCCCTTTCGTTTCCCCATCAACTCCCGGCCATATTCCCTTTGATGGATCACCCTCTCCTTATTTCGTATTCATCCGAATTTAGAACATGGAAAGTCATGTATTAATTGAACATTGACACCCTTAATGCTCACTCCAAGACCATGAGATAGAACGTACTGGTCCTTTCAGAGACCATGTTCTCTGAACACTAAAACAGTTTGATAGACTAGTATAATGCTAAGTACTGCACTGGAAAGATTAAGAAGGAGGGTGAGTTACCCTGATTTTCCCTCCTCTCTCCAAGCCACTGTGGTCCAATACCCTCTCTCTCTTGTTTTGAATTCTTATTCTGCAAATGCTTAATTGGTCCTAATACCAAATGTATTATTTCCCAGACTTACCACTACAATGGTAACCTTATTGCCAGCCTCACAATCTCTTCAAATGTTTTGTTGATTTTGCAGTTTTAAAATCTTGCTGGACCCTCATTTCCCCAATGTGTGTGATTCTATGGGAACTGACGTTCTGATCCCAACCAGTCTGGAGCCCACACTACGCATGTTATAGCTGTACTCATAACTAACTTCCTGGTGTCTTCTCTACCATGGTGTGACCATCATCTTCTTCTGTTGCAGCTTTCTGTATTTCCAAATACTTCATTCTGCACACTAATGGATCTTGAGTCCAGCACTGCTAGACTTATTGCACAGCACATGTTTGAAACCATTAACAGGGTAATTCATAGACAGGCCGATTCATGGAATAATTAGCGCGGCGCAAGTGGGCAAAAACGTGCGAATCGCAGTGGAATAGCGAAAATCGCAGTGCAATTGCGAAAATCGCACGAAAAGCAGCGCACGTCGATTCATGGAAGGCCGTGCGCGAGAAAACCAGCGGATGTGCGATAAAAAAGTGCGCGGCGCACGTTGGCGCACAGGCCATCTAACAGCGTGCGCCAGGTCACAGCGAAAATCGCACAGGCCACAGCGAAATTCGCACATAGCGCGGCGCACGCAACAAAAGTAGGCGGAACACGGGCGTAACACTCGGAATGGGGAACAACTTGCCAAAACGTGGGCGTCACGGGGGAAGTACAGGGCACAAGTGCGCGGAACGCCCACACGCTCGCCTACAACACGTATTCATGGAATAGAATAGGGCAAAAAAGCGCACGCTCGAACCAGCGCGCAGGCACAAACACGACCGCCACAAGAAAGCAGGCGGTAGCGTCTCTGCGGCTGTAAGAAATGTGCGCCAAAAGGTGCGCCAACAAATAGCACCTATATACTGCCATGATGAATGTCCCATACTGTGGCCCTCCAGGAAAAATGACGTGCAAAGGGGTACCCACAAACACGGACACCCGCTGACAAAAAATACGTGTGCGTGTATACCGGGGTGCGCGGGAAGTCTAACACGCGATTTCAGCAGGGTACGTGCATCACAGGGGTTCGCGTGAAGTTATTCATGCGATCGGGCCTGGGGGAGCGGGCTACGTGTATTTCAGGGGTTCGCGTGAAGTTTCACACGCGATCGGGTCTGGGGGAGCGGGCTACGTGTATTACAGGGGTTCGCGTGAAGTTCCTCACGCGATCGGGCCTGGTGGAGCGTGCTACGTGTATTTCAGGGGTTCGCGTGAAGTTTCACACGCGATCGGGCCTGGGGGAGTGGGATACGTGTATTACAGGGGTTTGCGTGAAGTTCCTCACGCGATCGGGCCTGGGGTAGCGGGCTACGTGTATTACAGGGGTTTGCGTGAAGTTCCTCACGCGATCGGGCCTGGGGGAGCGGGCTACGTGTATTCCAGGGGTGCGCGTGAAGTTCCACACGCGAATAGCCTGGGCGCGTGTATTTCAGGGGTGCGCGGGAAGTTCCACACGCGAATAGCCTGGGGGCGCGTGGATTCCAGGGGTGCGCGTGAAGTTCCACACGCGAATAGCCTGGGCGCGTGTATTTCAGGGGTGCGCGGGAAGTTCCACACGCGAATAGCCTGGGCGCGTGTATTTCAGGGGTGCGCGGGAAGTTCCACACGCGAATAGCCTGGGCGCGTGTATTTCAGGGGTGCGCGGGAAGTTCCACACGCGAATAGCCTGGGCGCGTGTATTTCAGGGGTGCGCGGGAAGTTCCACACGCGAATAGCCTGGGGGCGCGTGTATTCCAGGGGTGCGCGTGAAGTTCCACATGCGAATAGCCTGGGCGCGTGTATTTCAGGGGTGCGCGGGAAGTTCCACACGCGAATAGCCTGGGCGCGTGTATTTCAGGGGTGCGCGGGAAGTTCCACACGCGAATAGCCTGGGCGCGTGTATTTCAGGGGTGCGCGGGAAGTTCCACACGCGAATAGCCTGGGCGCGTGTATTTCAGGGGTGCGCGGGAAGTTCCACACGCGAATAGCCTGGGGGCGCGTGTATTTCAGGGATGCGCGGGAAGTTCCACACGCGAATAGCCTGGGCGCGCGTATTTCAGGGGTGCGCGGGAAGTTCCACACGCGAATAGCCTGGGCGCGCGTATTTCAGGGGTGCGCGGGAAGTTCCACACGCGAATAGCCTGGGCGCGTGTATTTCAGGGGTGCGCGGGAAGTTCCACACGCGAATAGCCTGGGCGCGTGTATTTCAGGGGTGCGCGGGAAGTTCCACACGCGAATAGCCTGGGGGCGCGTGTATTCCAGGGGTGCGCGTGAAGTTCCACATGCGAATAGCCTGGGCGCGTGTATTTCAGGGGTGCGCGGGAAGTTCCACACGCAAATAGCCTGGACGCGTGTATTTCAGGGGTGTGCGGGAAGTTCCACATGCGAATAGCCTGGGCGCGTGTAATTCAGGGGTGCGCGGGAAGTTCCACACGCGAATAGCCTGGGCGCGTGTATTTCAGGGGTGCGCGGGAAGTTCCACACGCGAATAGCCTGGGGGCGCGTGTATTTCAGGGGTGCGCGGGAAGTTCCACACGCGAATAGCCTGGGCGCGTGTATTTCAGGGGTGCGCGGGAAGTTCCACACGCGAATAGCCTGGGCGCGTGTATTTCAGGGGTGCGCGGGAAGTTCCACACGCGAATAGCCTGGGCGCGTGTATTTCAGGGGTGCGCGGGAACTTCCACATGTGATTTGACAGTGTGGGTCCTCCCAGGTGTACCCTGTACACCCTCCAGGGCCCCTGCAGGCAGCCCACACCACAGGGGACTACCCTGCATCCCTGGTCATGTCCCGCAGGCAGCCCACCCACCATGGGCATGCCCCCCAGCAAAGGCACATGTCTCCTTGAACTAATGAACACCAACTCATGTCCCCTTGCACCCCCACCCCCCAGCACTGTGGGGCACCTGCCAGCAGGCCCCCACCCATGTCCAACTCATGTCCCCCACCACCCCCACCCCCCAGCACTGTGGGGCACCTGCCAGCAGGCCCCCACCCATGTCCAACTCATGTCTCCCACCACCCCCACCCCCCAGCCACCAGGGTCACCCTCCACCAGGCCCCCACTCATGTCCAACTCATGTCTCCCACCACCCCCACACCCCAGCAGTGCAGGGTCACCCTCCACCAGGGCCCCCACTCATGTCTCCCACCACCCCCACCCCCCAGCCACCAGGGGCATCCTCCACCAGGCCCCCACTCATGTCTCCCACCACCCCCACACCCCAGCAGTGCAGGGTCACCCTCCACCAGGCCCCCACTCATGTCTCCCACCACCCCCACCCCCCAGCCACCAGGGGCACCCTCCACCAGGCCCCCACTCATGTCTCCCACCACCCCCACACCCCAGCAGTGCAGGGTCACCGTCCACCAGGCCCCCACTCATGTCTCCCACCACCCCCACCCCCCAGCCACCAGGGTCACCCTCCACCAGGCCCCCACTCATGTCTCCCACCACCCCCACCCCCCAGCCACCAGGGTCACCCTCCACCAGGCCCCCACTCATGTCTCCCACCACCCCCACACCCCAGCAGTGCAGGGTCACCCTCCACCAGGCCCCCACTCATGTCTCCCACCACCCCCACCCCCCAGCCACCAGGGTCACCCTCCACCAGGCCCCCACTCATGTCTCCCACCACCCCCACCCCCCAGCCACCAGGGGCACCCTCCACCAGGCCCCCACTCATGTCTCCCACCACCCCCAAACCCCAGCAGTGCAGGGTCACCCTCCACCAGGCCCCCACTCATGTCTCCCACCACCCCCACCCCCCAGCCACCAGGGTCACCCTCCACCAGGCCCCCACTCATGTCTCCCACCACCCCCACCCCCCAGCCACCAGGGTCACCCTCCACCAGGCCCCCACTCATGTCTCCCACCACCCCCACACCCCAGCCACCAGGGGCTCCCTCCACCAGGCCCCCATTCATGTCACCCACCACCCCCAAACCCCAGCAGTGCAGGGTCACCCTCCACCAGGCCCCCACTCATGTCTCCCACCACCCCCACCCCCCAGCCACCAGGGGCACCCTCCACCAGGCCCCCACTCATGTCACCCACCACCCCCACACCCCAGCCACCAGGGGCACCCTCCACCAGGCCCCCACTCATGTCACCCACCACCCCCACCCCCCAGCCACCAGGGGCAGCCTCCACCAGGCCCCCACTCATGTCACCCACCACCCCCACCCCCCAGCCACCAGGGGCACCCTCCACCAGGCCCCCACTCATGTCTCCCACCACCCCCAAACCCCAGCAGTGCAGGGTCACCCTCCACCAGGCCCCCACTCATGTCTCCCACCACCCCCACCCCCCAGCCACCAGGGGCACCCTCCACCAGGCCCCCACTCATGTCTCCCACCACCCCCACCCCCCAGCCACCAGGGGCACCCTCCACCAGGCCCCCACCCATGTCTCCCACCACCCCCACCCCCCCAGCACTGTGGGGCACCTGCCAGCAGGCCCCCACCCATGTCCAATCCATGCCCCCCTGCACCTGGGTCCCAACATTCCCCAATCATGTCCGTAATGCCCATTCTCCCCTGCCAAAAGGCCCAACCAACTATCACACCCACCCACATATCAAAGGCAATTACATGTTACACCTCCAATTTAAATAATGCAATTGAACACATGTCTGTCACACACAATGGCTGCAAGTGAATGACAAAACACCCAACATGACATGCCTGAAAGCAATGAGATGATACGACACATTGAAGAATCAAAAAAAATATGTATTGAACAGCAAGTAGAATGGAAATGAAATAAGAAAAAACACAAAGCAAATCAAACAAAACAAGATGAATGTCCAAGAAAATAATCTGAAAAATTAAAATAAGCCAATGAAGAACCATGAAGAAGATCATCCTGGGTCCATGAGCCCAACCAAATTAAACCTAACAATGACTACTAACTAAAAACTGAACTATATACAAAAAAGTGGTGCATTGTCCAATCGCAACCAAAAAAAAATCAAAAAAACAAAGGAAACCTAACCCTAACTATACAACTATATACAAAGGCAGCGGGCTATTCGGACGGCTCACTGGTTGTTGTCATGGGCCAGGGCATCATCGAACTTCTGGTCAATGGCTTGGAGGCGGGCATGTTCCCTGGCCCCGAGGTCCCGCAGGGATAACGCAGTGTCAAGCTCAAACTCCCTGCGAAGACCCTCGAGGCACTCAGCCCGCCTCAGCGCCCTCCGCATGGAGTCCTCCGCCCTGACCATCGTGAGCCGTTCCTCCTCTGCCCGCTGCCGCTCCGCACCTATCCGCTGGCACAACCGCTCCCACACAGAAGCCACTCCCATTCCAGGGTTCTCCTGCCCTCCGGCCGATGCCTGCACCCCTGTTGTTGATGGCCCCGAGCCATGATGCCTCCCATGTTGAGCCTGCTGCTGCCTCCGACGCAACTGCCTGTGCCAGCACGACGGCATCCAGGCTGATGGAAACCACCGACGCCGTCGTGCACGTGCCCTGCCCGATGATGCCGTCACATCCTCCATCTGCTGGGGTCCAGTTGCTGTGGTGTCCACCCCTGCTGGATCTCTGACTCCCGACTGTGGCAGGGATGGGATCCCCACCGAGCTGGCTGCATTGGTCGGGGCAGGTCCACAGGGGGCCCTGGTGGCATCTGGGCTGGAAGACGGCAAGGAGAACGACTGGTGGATAGCCTGCACAGAGGAGGAGAGGGCCGCCACATTGGCCAACACATGCAGGAAACCCCCGAACATGGCCGATCCCAATTGGGCCACGTCGGCACGGTGCACTTCGTGATGACGTGCGTGCTCCTCCCGGGAAGCACGCACGGCATCACGAATCACAGCCGTGCGCATCGCGACCCCAATCAGGACCTTCTCCGCACGGCCAGGGGTTCCCACGTCCGCAGGTGGAGGGGAGTCAGGTGACATGGACATCCCCTCTACCTGCGGACAGGCCTGGGACGGGGCATCCCTGCTGGTGCATGGTGGTGCACTCACAGGGTCAGGGACAGCGACATGCACAGGCCCCTCCACGGTGACCTGTGCTGCCTCCTGCCCCTGGCCCTGGACTGCACCACTTGCACCAGCAGGGATGCCCCCACCAGGCCCCATGTGTGCCCCAGTGGCGGCCTCCTCCTCCTCTGTGCAAACCACAAACCTGGATGGCTCCTCACCGTCTCCCACCGTAGCAGGCCCCTGTGGGGGCTCACCCACCCCTTCCGCTGCATCCGTGGGGGCATCCCCGCCGCCTTGCTCCACAGCGCCGTCTCCGCCCTCTTCTTCACTAGCCGCTGCGTAGAGGGAGACAAAGAACACAAGCATCAGGGCACTGTACAATGGTCCCCTAGACAGGAAGCAATAGCAGATGAGCACCACTGTCAAAGTACACTTCCATCATGTCCCTCCACAACACATGGGTCAGTCCAGGCAAAACACACACAGTAACAGGCATGGTGCATGCCATGGACATTTCCATGCATGTCCAATGGACTCTTGAAACATTCAATGATATGTAACTCACATGCATCATGGCTCATGCCTATCACATGCACACACTTCACCTCAGTCACATCCATCTGGCCCCAAACACACCAAACACAGCGGATACAAGGGTAATTTGGCTGCTTTACTGAATCTGTGCATTGTCACACACATGTGTCATGCATCCATGGCATGCACAAGTCACAGACACGCAGGTCAGGCACACAGACATAGCTACCATATATGTACCTGGCATCAGCACCCATCCCTCACCCCCACCCATGTCCAGGTACAGAGACTGGCATGCTCTCATGTTCAAAATCTGCATAGGGCTCCCCATGCGGCATTTCAACACATGCAACAACCATGTGCATCACACATCACTGGTCGCACATGCATTACCATGATGTCCCTGCACACATACATGCATACATGGCCTATGGCACACATACAGGCAAGTATCATAGAACCAGCACACCGCAACATGCCCTGTCTCACACAGTAATGCATGGACACTTACCGCTCAACTCCAGACGGGCCTCCCTCTCAAGGATCTGGGCGTGGAGCGCTGGGCGTACGCGTTCCAGGACCCTCATCTGGATGGAACTCATGCGGCCCCGGCCCCCCTCCACGAGGCGCCGGGCCTTCACAAGGGTCCTGGACCTCAAGTCCTCCCAGCGCTTCTTGATCTTCAGGACGTCGCGGGTTGCCACCCCCTCCGCGTTGATGGCAACCACACAGTCGGCCCAGATCCTCTGCCGTCCTTCCTTGCTGGCGCGGGACGATCCAAAGAGGGCATCATACTGCCCCAGGACATGCTCCACCAGGACACCAACTTCGGTGACAGTGAAGCTGGTGCCCCTCTGCCCCTCTGGCCTGGGGTTGCCACTGGTGCCAGATGTGGAAGTGCCCGACATGGCAACCCCAGAGGCAGGTGTGGGTGGGCAACTGGGTCCTGGGGCTGGACTGTGGAGCGATGTAATCCCAGTCGGGAGTCTTCAGTTCCAGCAGGGGTGGACACAGCAACTGGACCCCTGCAGATGGCTGATGTGCAGGCACCAAATGGCAGGGCACGGTGGCAGCAGGCAGGCAGGCAGGCAGCAGCAGATGGCACGTGGGAGGCTGCTCGGGGCACTGAGGGGCAGTAACTCGGCCTTCTGGGCAGGAGCGTGGTCTTCCGTGTGTTTTCGCGTGGCCAGCTTGATACGGAGTGATTTGGCACGTGAAAATCCTGCACGTCAGCGTGAAATCCGAGGAAAGGCCCTTAGCGCGTAAGCGCGTCAGCACGCATACGCGATTCTATTGGACCAGAGTCCCTCAGCGCGTAAGCGCGTCTGTGACGTGACCCGCACGGGTGTTCCCCACTCAGCACGTGATGACGGGGCACACGTGGAGATACTGCACGTCAGAGTGTCATCGCGTGTAATTGGACAAAAGTGCTCGTACACGCGATTGGCCTATGTACGTGTATTTAATGGGTGCGCGGGCACTTATACACGCAAGTACGTCAGCGAACCTGTATCCCGGGGTGCGTGTGAATTTCCACACGCTATTGGACTGGGAACTGGATTCCAGGGGTGCGCGGGTCACACGCTGTATCCCGTGGTGCGTGTGAATTTCCACACGCTATTGGACTGGGAACTGGATTCCAGGGGTGCGCGGGTCACACGCTGTATCCCGTGGTGCGTGTGAATTTCCACACGCTATTGGACTGGGAACTGGATTCCAGGGGTGCGCGGGTCACACGCTGTATCCCGTGGTGCGTGTGAATTTCCACACGCTATTGGACTGGGAACTGGATTCCAGGGGTGCGCGGGTCACACGCTCGCCTAGAACACGCGCAAAGCATAAATTTGCGGACTTTAACAATAACAAGCTCAGACGCCAGGATGAACATACCGTTCCTAGCAGCAGTGGCAGTGGGCTACCAAAGGAGGAGGAGGAGGATAGTCAGGGCCAGAATATTCACACCCAGAACCAGCCTTTTCGGGATGCCTGATGACCAGGTGTATGGGAGGTACAGGTTTTCACCACACATTATACTGGACCTGGTGAGTGAGTGGGAGGATGACCTCACATCACCCACCCTGTGCTCCCAAGCACTCAGCCCCCTGGAGAAGGTCCTCAATGTACTGCACTTCTTAGCCACTGGATCATTTCAGCGGACAAGTGCCATAGTGGGTGGGGTGTCACAGGCCACCCAGTCACGCTGCCTACACCAGGTCTTGAACATCATCACTGCACGCCCATCAGTCCGCAGGCACATATACCTGCCCAGAACACCTGCAGAAAGGCATGCTGCCGCCCTGGATTTTTACGCTGTGGCACGATTCCCCAAAGTGCTAGGTGCCATCGACTGCACCCATGTGGCTCTACGTCCCCCCAGGGCATCTGAGCACATCTATAGGAACCGCAAGCACTGGCATTCCATCAATGTGCAGGTAGCATGTAATGCCAAGGGAATCATCACCTCAGTATATGCCAACTATCCCGGCTCCACCCACGACAGCTTCATTTACCGAATGTCCACCCTAAGCTGGGACCTAGAAGCTGGGCGGCATGGCGATACATGGCTGCATGGTGAGTATGTATGCCACTGCACATGCATGCATGTTGGATACTGAGCAAGGTCACAACCCCACCAATGATACCAATCACCACCTCCACAGGGGACAGTGCCTACCCTCTCAGCCCCCACATGATGACGCCAATTCGGAACCCCACCACGCCACCCCAGGTAAGATATAACACAGCCCACATTACAACCAGGGGCATAGTGGAGCGCACATTCGGAGTGCTAAAGTCACGCTTTCGCTCCCTTGACCGTTCTGGCGGGCAGCTGTTATACGCTCCCCCAGTAGTGTGCAGGATCATAGTGGCAGCATGTGTCCTGCACAACGTTGCAACACGCCGGGGCCTGGCCGTGGACATGGTGGTGGCCCCACATCCCCAACCACATGCACAGCCGCTGCGCATGGGAGGGGAAAGGGCACGGGGGGAGGCAGCCCGTACACAGCTAGTGGCTAATTACTTCACATAGAAATCACACCCCTGTGGAGTGCACACTGCCCTGGCACATTCCATCTGACAATCAATGATGACTCAACCTGACACTGATCCTGAATGTCTGGAGAATGAACCGGGAATACCATGTCAGCCTGAGATTGTTCACCTGGAAGTGTCACAATGTGTGCATCCCTACCCACACAGACACCACCAATGCAGTTTTGTGAAGTTACACATTGAAGCAGCTAAAATGAATACCCACTTGCAAAATGCAACAAGAGGACAGTGCCATGTCAGCCAACCCAACCCCAGCACCGCCACACGACACACCGTGCCATGTCATGCTAATTGCAGGTAAACAAAGTAATCCCCACAACATGACATCAGTCTCACTATGTACAGTGGCACTATTAGAAACCTGCAACACCTGAAATGCTCACAGCAATGCCGGACCAACAACATACTTGAGCACGTAGTACCATTAACATGACATCACAAATGTTACATATTAGTAGTCTCACCACCTGGAAATGCCTGCACTCCCACCACTACCAACTGTGCAGTGTTGTCGCCATGTAGAGTTGTAGGTGCACTGCTGCCAACATGGACCCCATCTCCAGACTAGAGGTCCTTGTGTGGACATGAGGAAGGGACCTGCAAATTGGGAGGTAGACACAGAAGAAGAGTTACACATCAATGCAACATGCAGTGTACAACACAACAGCAATATGCACTAGGAATGTATACACAGTATTGACTACAGACTGCCCACACAGCTCATGGGAGTCCAACGTCACTGTGTAATTCGCTGTCACTTGGGCACACCCTTTGCAAGCCCATGGAAACGGGAAGCAGGAGGGGTGTGTGTGACTCAAACCCAAGCATCTGAACCAAATACAAGCCTGCATGTGCCCAGCCACAATGCAGCGTATGCCCACAGGAACCACGGAAGCCAACAGATCGTCCCAAAAAAATTGGGAATAAAAGAAATCAAAATAAAAATAAAAATAAGAAACAATCAAAAATGGCCATTGATGGGCCCGGAGGGGGGGTTGGGGAGGCCACCCAGGAGGTCCGAGGACAGGAGTCACACCAGAACCCACCTGCGTGGATCCTGGGAAGATAAAACACCTCCATGGGCTCATGGCCCACACGGCTACCCTATTGTGGGAGTATCACTGCTGTCGCTATTATCACCCTGTGCAGCTGCATCCGGAGGTGGTTGCACTATGGGAGGCAGCCCACGCAAGGCCTTAGTCTGCTCCTCCATGGCTGCAAGCATGCGGGTGTGGTAGGTCTGGTTCTGGAGGATGAGTGTGCGGAGGTCCCCATGCAACAACTCACGGGATGCCCGGACCTCCGCCCTCGTTGCCTGCATCTCAGCTGAGAGCGTACGGGTGAGATGCTCCAGCTGCTGTTCTGTCCTTTGGTGTGTTGAAGCCTCAAGCCTCAAGCTCAACAAGCTCAACAAGAGTCGTCCTGAGGTGAAGGAGCTCCTGCCTCAGGGCTTCCCTGTGGCCCTGGGACTCAATGGAGATGGCCTCCTGCAGAGTCGCCAGTGCCGCCCGCCTGTCCCTGTTGGACCCCAACATGTCCTCCCTGTGTGACTGGCAAATGGAGTCGGTTGCCTGCTCTATTCGCTCCATCAGCCTTTCTGGGGGGACAATGGAAGTGGCCACCCTATCCATGGCCTGAGCCATCATCTCGGATGATGCAGCCTGTTGGGTTGCCATACCGTAAATGGATTGCTCCCATGCGGTATTGCCGGGTGGCGTACGGCCACCACGTCGGCGGGCACCACACCTGTCTGGGGCAAGGCGAACTGCGCCTTGCTGTGCCGGCACTGCCTGAGGCTGCAGGACTGCATTCCCCCTCTGATCTGCTGGCCCAGGAACAGGATCAGATGTCGCGGAGTGTGACCCTGCATCCGTAACCACCGAAGGCGTAGCTGCCAACACTGACATCCCCATGGAGGGTTCTGACCCTGGTGCAGGTGGGTGAGACAGAACAGAATCCCTCCCTGGAACACTCACCTGCGACGGCACGTAGGTCTCATCCGAATCAACACCTGAGTACAGCTCGGGGGAGGTGCAGCCAGAGACACCCCTTGAGAGCACGACCTGCAGCACTTCTGGGTTCTCCCCCACCACCACACCACGTCCCTCACTGGTGGTTGGTTGGCCCTCGGACCCCTCCTGGGTCTGCACCATCTCCACAACCCCAGCAGTATCAGGTGCGTCTTCCCCTGCAAAGACATGAAAACGAAGAAATGGAAACAGGCATTAGCACCATGGCACACATTGAGGGCTGAGAAGCAAGAGAACCAGTACTTGATTGACACATGTCCCACATGACTAAAACCCTCCCATGCATGCACCCTCACTGCGTATGAAGTGCAGGCAAATGGCACACACTGATGACACCAAGATGGAAGATGAACACATTTTCTGCATGCTGCCTGGCAGTGGCATCACACATTGGCCTGTGATTGGCAGGTGAAACACACATGCCATCACACAGATGGCATGTACCATTGCTATTGAGTGAAGATGGAGAGGAGGGCAGCACCTATTCATTCAGTCCAGTTCCCGCATGTAATTGCTTTTCTAATTCTAACAGGTCAGATTTTTCACCTGGAGCTGCCAGTCTGAAATGGTCCAATTGCACAGGGACATGTGTGTACAAATGATATCCAGGTAACAAAGTCACTCCACTTTACCATACCCATGTCAGACATGTGACTAGTGGACAGCGACATGCCTAGTGAAAGTGGTGGAATGCAAACAAACTGACTGAATGAACAGTGAAAAAGAAGCAAATATGTTGTGGCAAGGTGACACTTCAAGGGCAACTGGCGTGCAGTTGGGCTAGATGTCTACTGTTGGCAGAAGGGATACTGCTATGGCCAAATGCAGCTGCGCAGGAAGGATTGCATGAAGCACATGGCTGACCCATACGACTCAGGCGCACACACTCTCACCTGGCACCCGAACAGAAGCCCTCACACACACACCATGCACATGGATGACACACACATGCATGTGCACTCACCGGACAATGCCTCGTAATCAGCCAGATCTCCCACGCCTTGGATCTGTTCCTCCGTGACGTAGGTCCCAGCGACTGACTCATGTGGAGTGAGTTCCATGTCTACTACTGGAGACCCACCTCCAGTCACTAGAGTTGCGGCATGACTTGAGGCCAGCTTACTCTTTGCCCTGCGCTTTAGGTCATTCCAGCGCTTATAGCAATCATTGGCTGTGCGCCTCACGATTCCAAGGGCACTTACGATGTCCGCAACGGTCTGCCAGTGTGCCGGGCTCTGGGGGGCGTGAAGTTTTACACGCGATTAGCCAGGGCACGTGTATTACAGGGGTACGCGGGAATTATCACACGCGATTTGGCTGGGTAGGTGTATTACAGGGGTACACGGGACGTTTTACACGCGATTTGGCTGGGTACGTGTATTACAGGGGTGCGCTGGAATTATCACACGCGATTTGGCTGGGTATGTGTATTACAGGGGTACAAGGGAAGTTTTACACGCGATTTGGCTGGGTACGTGTATTACAGGGGTGCGCTGGAATTATCACACGCGATTTGGCTGGGTAGGTGTATTACAGGGGTACAAGGGAAGTTTTACACGCGATTTGGCTGGGTACGTGTATTACAGGGGTGCGCTGGAATTATCACACGCGATTTGGCCAGGTACGTGTATTACAGGGGTGCGCGGGAATTATCACACGCGATTTGGCTGGGTACGTGTATTACAGGGGTGCGTGGGAAGTTACACACGCGATTAGGCTGGGTGGGTCCTCACAGGTGTTCCCTGTACACCCTCCACGGCCCCTGCAGGCAGCCCACAAAACAGGGGACTACCCTGCACACCTGCTCATGTCCCCCTGTACCCCCACCCCCCAGCCACCAGGGGCACCCTCCACCAGGCCCCCACCCATGTCTACCACCACCCCCACCCCCCAGCCACCAGAGGCAGCCTCCACCAGGCCCCCACCCATGTCTACCACCACCCCCGCCCCCCAGCCACCAGGGGCAGCCTCCACCAGGCCCCCACCCATGTCCCCCTGCACCCCCACCCCCCAGCCACCAGGGGCAGCCTCCACCAGGACCCCACTCATGTCCCCTATCACCCCCAACCCCCAGCCACCAGGGGCAGCCTCCACCAGGCCCCCACTCATGTCTCCCACCACCCCCACCCCCCAGCAGTGCAGGGGCAGCCTCCACCAGGCCCCCACTCATGTCCCCTATCACCCCCACCCCCCAGCAGTGCAGGGGCAACCTCCAACAGGCCCCCACTCATGTCCCCTATCACCCCCACCCCCCAGCCACCAGGGGCACCCTCCACCAGGCCCCCACCCATGTCTCCCACCACCCCCACCCCCCAGCAGTGCAGGGGCAGCCTCCACCAGGCCCCCACTCATGTCTCCCACCACCCCCACCCCCAGCCACCAGGCGCAGCCTCCACCAGGCCCCCACTCATGTCTCCCCCCACCCCCACCCCCCAGCAGTGCAGGGGCACCCTCCACCAGGCCCCCACTCATGTCTACCACCACCCCCACCCCCCATCCACCAGGGGCACCCTCCACCAGGCCCCCACCCATGTCTCCCACCACCCCCACCCCCCAGCAGTGCAGGGGCACCCTCCACCAGGCCCCCACTCATGTCTCCCACCACCCCCACCCCCAGCCACCAGGCGCAGCCTCCACCAGGCCCCCACTCATGTCTCCCACCACCCCCACCCCCCCAGCCACCAGGGGCAGCCTCCACCAGGCCCCCACCCATGTCTACCACCACCCCCACCCCCCAGTCACCAGGGGAAGCCTCCACCAGGCCCCCACCCATGTCTACCACCCCTCCCACCCCCCAGCAGTGCAGGGGCACCCTCCACCAGGCCCCCACTCATGTCTACCACCACCCCCACCCCCCAGCCAACAGGGGCAGCCTCCACCAGGCCCCCACTCATGTCTCCCACCACCCCCACCCCCCAGCAGTGCAGGGGCACCCTCCACCAGGCCCCCACTCATGTCCCCTATCACCCCACCCCCCAGCAGTGCAGGGGCACCCTCCACCAGGCCCCCACTCATGTCCCCTATCACCCCCACCCCCCAGCCACCAGGGGAAGCCTCCACCAGGCGCCCACCCATGTCCCCCTGCACCCCCACCCCCCAGCCACCAGGGGAAGCCTCCACCAGGCCCCCACCCATGTCTACCACCCTTCCCACCCCCCAGCAGTGCAGGGGCACCCTCCACCAGGCCCCCACTCATGTCTCCCAGCGTGCTACGTGTATTTCAGGGGTGCGCGGGTGTATTTCAGGGGTGCGCGGGAAGTTCCACACGCGAATAGCCTGGGCGCATGCATTTCAGGGGTGCGCGGGAAGTTTTACACGTGACTTCAGCAGGGTACGTGTATTTCAGGTATGCGCGGGAATTCTCACACACGATTTGGCTTGGTACGTGTATTACAGGGGTGCGTGGGAAGTTACACACGCGATTAGGCTGGGTGGGTCCTCACAGGTGTTCCCTGTACACCCTCCACTGCCCCTGCAGGCAGCCCACAAAACAGGGGACTACCCTGCACACCTGCTCATGTCACCCACCACCCCCACCCCCCACCATCCAGGGGCACCCTCCACCAGGCCCCCACTCATGCCCGACTCATGTCTCCCACCACCCCCACCCCCCAGCACTGTGGGGCACCTGCCAGCAGGCCCCAACCCATGTCACCCACCACCCCCACCCCCCAGCAGTGCAGGGGCAGCCTCCACCAGGCCCCCACCCATGTCTCCCACCACCCCCACCCCCCAGCAGTGCAGGGGCAGCCCCCACCAGGCCCCCACTCATGTCCCCTATCACCCCCACCCCCCCAGCCACCAGGGGCAGCCTCCACCAGGCCCCCACTCATGTCTCCCACCACCCCCACCCCCCAGCCAGCAGGGGCAGCCTCCACCAGGCCCCCACTCATGTCTCCCACCACCCCCACCCCCCAGCCACCAGGGGCAGCCTCCACCAGGCCCCCACCAGTGTCTCCCACCACCCCCACCCCCCAGCAGTGCAGGGGCAGCCTCCACCAGGCCCCCACTCATGTCCCCTATCACCCCCAACCCCCAGCCACCAGGGGCAGCCTCCACCAGGCCCCCACCCATGTCTCCCACCACCCCCACCCCCCAGCCACCAGGGGCAGCCTCCACCAGGCCCCCACTCATGTCTCCCACCACCCCCACCCCCCAGCCACCAGGGGCAGCCTCCACCAGGCCCCCACCAGTGTCTCCCACCACCCCCACCCCCCAGCAGTGCAGGGGCAGCCTCCACCAGGCCCCCACTCATGTCCCCTATCACCCCCAACCCCCAGCCACCAGGGGCAGCCTCCACCAGGCCCCCACCCATGTCTACCACCACCCCCACCCCCCAGCCACCAGGGGAAGCCTCCACCAGGCCCCCACTCATGTCCCCTATCACCCCCACCCCCCAGCACTGTGGGGCAGCCTCCACCAGGCCCCCACTCATGTCCCCTATCACCCCCACCCCCCAGCAGTGCAGGGGCAGCAGGCAGTCAGGCAGCAGCAGGTGGGAGCGTGCTCGGGCTCTGGGGGGCAGTAGTTCGGCCTTCCGGGCAGGAGCGTGGTATTCCGTGTGCGTACGCGTGGCCAGCTTGGTACGGAGTGATTTTGCACGTGAAAATCCTGCACGTCAGCGTGAAAACTGAGGAAAGGCCCTCAGCGCGTAAGCGCGTCTGTGACGTGACCCGCACAGGTGTTTCCCACACAGCACGTGATGACAGAGCACACGTGGAAAGACTGCACGTCAGAGTGTAATCGCGTGTGATTGGTGGAAATGGCCCTACACGCAGAAGTGACAAAGCGTGTAATTGGTGGAAATGGCCCTACACGCAGAAGTGACAAAGCATGTAATAGGTGGAAATGGCCCTAGCGCGTACACGCCGCGTAAGTGACGCTGGACGTGTGGGCCTATATAAAAGGTACGTGTAGAACACGTTTTCCTTGTATGTGCTTTTCGTGGAGAGCGAGTGGGTGAATTCTGTACTTCTTGTCGTTTCACACGCAATTTACTTCACGGCGTTTCAAGTTCGTATTCCCTGTTACCTCTGACAGCTTTTTCTCTTTTTTCTCTTTTACTGGTTTACCTGGGCCTGTTCCCTAAAACAGTGTTCCCTTCTACTGTTGTCCTGTCTCCTCAGACAGCGGACAAATCTTCTTTTGGCGGGGGTGTTGCCAACCAAACGTGCTCCTTTTACACGCTTGTTTACCAGGCAGACGGTGAGTCACGCACGTATCTAACATCTGTGCTTGCCCCGTGTGTAGCCTACCCCTTCAGAGGTCATTCTAGGCTGCGTGTGACACGCATACGTTCATTCTTGTGTTTCTGGGTGGCACAGCGTAGTGCAGGTTTTTCTTTCTGCACACGTGGTCTAGGAGGGGTTGCGTGCACGTCATCTCCCTTTTTTGGGCCTCCTGTGCGTTGCGTGACCCGTCATCTTTCCCCAGGGGTTACATTCAGCCTTGCTAGAGCACTAGGGTACAATTACCATCTGGTACCCAACCCCTTTGACCCCCAATTGCCCAGGACAATAGTCTACATCCACTCCCATACGCACATTAACATCAGTGCCATGGCTGGGAGGCGAGGATTCCGTAAGGGTGGCAAAGGTGGAAGAGCCACAAGTGGTGGCCGTGGTGGATCCGGTAGGGGACGTGGTCGTAACTTGCAGGGTGAGCCTGTCCCCCCATGTGTGGAGGACCAGTCACGGGCACCCATAATCCCCCCCTCCCCCCCCCATTGAGGCTGATGTGGCTGACACCATCCATGCTCAGCCCTTGTTGGACCAGCCCAATGTGGCACCAGACCTGGCTGACTCCATGGCTGACTTCCAGGTCAGCAGGGCTACGACACGTGCGTTGGTGCACGTTGATGCCATCATGCCACGTGGATCTGGGGCAGCAAGGTCATCTGCTGCACCAAGGAGGCAGGGCGGAGAGGCTGCAGGGGCAGCTGCGGCTCCATCCACCCCAGCCCTCACACACCCAGCCAGGACAGTGTCGGTCCTAGTCCATGCTGCTGACATTCCCCCTGACACCATCACACTAGAGCCAATGCCTGCACCAACTCCCATGCTGAGTGTGCAATCCCACACTCCTGATACAGAGTCCACCAGGGCTCCTGCCCCTAGTGTCCAGAGCGGCGCAGGACACTCAGGATCACCACCACCTTCCAAGCGGAAAAGGAAGAGTGCTCGTCCGGCACAGGCTGATGCCCCAGACACGGCTACACAGTCCGGCCCGTCCAGGAAGCCCAGCTTCACGGATGACGAACTGAATGCACTTGTCGAGTATGTGTCCGGACATGACAACGAGATGGTCATTGTTGCAGGATCCAAGACCACACCTGCACAACGCCAGGCACACTGGCAGACCGTTGCGGACATCGTAAGTGCCCTTGGAATCGTGAGGCGCACAGCCAATGATTGCTATAAGCGCTGGAATGACCTAAAGCGCAGGGCAAAGAGTAAGCTGGCCTCAAGTCATGCCGCAACTCTAGTGACTGGAGGTGGGTCTCCAGTAGTAGACATGGAACTCACTCCACATGAGTCAGTCGCTGGGACCTACGTCACGGAGGAACAGATCCAAGGCGTGGGAGATCTGGCTGATTACGAGGCATTGTCCGGTGAGTGCACATGCATGTGTGTGTCATCCATGTGCATGGTGTGTGTGTGAGGGCTTCTGTTCGGGTGCCAGGTCAGAGTGTGTGCGCCTCAGTCGTATGGGTCAGCCATGTGCTTCATGCAATCCTTCCTGCGCAGCTGCATTTGGCCATAGCAGTATCCCTTCTGCCAACAGTAGACATCTAGCCCAACTGCACGCCAGTTGCCCTTGAAGTGTCACCTTGCCACAACATATTTGCTTCTTTTTCACTGTTCATCAGTCAGTTTGTTTGCATTCCACCACTTTCACTAGGCATGTCGCTGTCCACTAGTCACATGTCTGACATGGGTATGGTAAAGTGGAGTGACTTTGTTACCTGGATATCATTTGTACACACATGTCCCTGTGCAATTGGACCATTTCAGACTGGCAGCTCCAGGTGAAAAATCTGACCTGTTAGAATTAGAAAAGCAATTACATGCGGGAACTGGACTGAATGAATAGGTGCTGCCCTCCTCTCCATTTTCACTCAATAGCAATGGTACATGCCATCTGTGTGATGGCATGTGTGTTTCACCTGCCAATCACAGGCCAATGTGTGATGCCACTGCCAGGCAGCATGCAGAAAATGTGTTCATCTTCCATCTTGGTGTCATCAGTGTGTGCCATTTGCCTGCACTTCATACGCAGTGAGGGTGCATGCATGGGAGGGTTTTAGTCATGTGGGACATGTGTCAATCAAGTACTGGTTCTCTTGCTTCTCAGCCCTCAATGTGTGCCATGGTGCTAATGCCTGTTTCCATTTCTTTGTTTTCATGTCTTTGCAGGGGAAGACGCACCTGATACTGCTGGGGTTGTGGAGATGGTGCAGACCCAGGAGGGGTCCGAGGGTCGACCAACCACCAGTGAGGGACGTGGTGTGGTGGTGGGGGAGAACCCACAAGTGCTGCAGGTCGTGCTCTCAAGGGGTGTCTCTGGCTGCACCTCCCCCGAGCTGTACTCAGGTGTTGATTCGGATGAGACCTACGTGCCGTCGCAGGTGAGTGTTCCAGGGAGGGATTCTGTTCTGTCTCACCCACCTGCACCAGGGTCAGAACCCTCCATGGGGATGTCAGTGTTGGCAGCTACGCCTTCGGTGGTTACGGATGCAGGGTCACACTCCGCGACATCTGATCCTGTTCCTGGGCCAGCAGATCAGAGGGGGAATGCAGTCCTGCAGCCTCAGGCAGTGCCGGCACAGCAAGGCGCAGTTCGCCTTGCCCCAGACAGGTGTGGTGCCCGCCGACGTGGTGGCCGTACACCACCCGGCAATACCGCATGGGAGCAATCCATTTACGGTATGGCAACCCAACAGGCTGCATCATCCGAGATGATGGCTCAGGCCATGGATAGGGTGGCCACTTCCATTGTCCCCCCAGAAAGGCTGATGGAGCGACTAGAGCAGGCAACCGACTCCATTTGCCAGTCACACAGGGAGGACATGTTGGGGTCCAACAGGGACAGGCGGGCGGCACTGGCGACTCTGCAGGAGGCCATCTCCATTGAGTCCCAGGGCCACAGGGAAGCCCTGAGGCAGGAGCTCCTTCACCTCAGGACGACTCTTGTTGAGCTTGAGGCTTCAACACACCAAAGGACAGAACAGCAGCTGGAGCGTCTCACCCGTACGCTCTCAGCTGAGATGCAGGCAACGAGGGCGGAGGTCCGGGCATCCCGTGAGTTGTTGCATGGGGACCTCCGCACACTCATCCTCCAGAACCAGACCTACCACACCCGCATGCTTGCAGCCATGGAGGAGCAGACTAGGGCCTTGCGTGGGCTGCCTCCCATAGTGCAACCACCTCCGGATGCAGCTGCACAGGGTGATAATAGCGACAGCAGTGATACTCCCACAATAGGGTAGCCGTGTGGGCCATGAGCCCATGGAGGTGTTTTATCTTCCCAGGATCCACGCAGGTGGGTTCTGGTGTGCATCCTGTCCTCGGACCTCCTGGGTGGCCTCCCCAACCCCCCCGGGCCCATCAATGGCCATTTTTGATTGTTTCTTATTTTTATTTTTATTTTGATTTCTTTTATTCCCAATTTTTTTGGGACGATCTGTTGGCTTCCGTGGTTCCTGTGGGCATACGCTGCATTGTGGCTGGGCACATGCAGGCTTGTAATGTATTTGGTTCAGATGCTTGGGTTTGAGTCACACACACCCCTCCTGCTTCCCGTTTCCATGGGCTTGCAAAGGGTGTGCCCAAGTGACAGTGATTTACACAGTGACGTTGGACTCCCATGAGCTGTGTGGGCAGTCTGTAGTCAATACTGTGTATACATTCCTAGTGCATATTGCTGTTGTGTTGTACACTGCATGTTGCATTGATGTGTAACTCTTCTTCTGTGTCTACCTCCCAATTTGCAGGTCCCTTCCTCATGTCCACACAAGGACCTCTAGTCTGGAGATGGGGTCCATGTTGGCAGCAGTGCACCTACAACTCTACATGGCGACAACACTGCACAGTTGGTAGTGGTGGGAGTGCAGGCATTTCCAGGTGGTGAGACTACTAATATGTAACATTTGTGATGTCATGTTAATGGTACTACGTGCTCAAGTATGTTGTTGGTCCGGCATTGCTGTGAGCATTTCAGGTGTTGCAGGTTTCTAATAGTGCCACTGTACATAGTGAGACTGATGTCATGTTGTGGGGATTACTTTGTTTACCTGCAATTAGCATGACATGGCACGGTGTGTCGTGTGGCGGTGCTGGGGTTGGGTTGGCTGACATGGCACTGTCCTCTTGTTGCATTTTGCAAGTGGGTATTCATTTTAGCTGCTTCAATGTGTAACTTCACAAAACTGCATTGGTGGTGTCTGTGTGGGTAGGGATGCACACATTGTGACACTTCCAGGTGAACAATCTCAGGCTGACATGGTATTCCCGGTTCATTCTCCAGACATTCAGGATCAGTGTCAGGTTGAGTCATCATTGATTGTCAGATGGAATGTGCCAGGGCAGTGTGCACTCCACAGGGGTGTGATTTCTATGTGAAGTAATTAGCCACTAGCTGTGTATGGGCTGCCTCCCCCCGTGCCCTTTCCCCTCCCATGCGCAGCGGCTGTGCATGTGGTTGGGGATGTGGGGCCACCACCATGTCCACGGCCAGGCCCCGGCGTGTTGCAACGTTGTGCAGGACACATGCTGCCACTATGATCCTGCACACTACTGGGGGAGCGTATAACAGCTGCCCGCCAGAACGGTCAAGGGAGCGAAAGCGTGACTTTAGCACTCCGAATGTGCGCTCCACTATGCCCCTGGTTGTAATGTGGGCTGTGTTATATCTTACCTGGGGTGGCGTGGTGGGGTTCCGAATTGGCGTCATCATGTGGGGGCTGAGAGGATAGGCACTGTCCCCTGTGGAGGTGGTGATTGGTATCATTGGTGGGGTTGTGACCTTGCTCAGTATCCAACATGCATGCATGTGCAGTGGCATACATACTCACCAAGCAGCCATGTATCGCCATGCCGCCCAGCTTCTAGGTCCCGGCTTAGGGTGGACATTCGGTAAATGAAGCTGTCGTGGGTGGAGCCGGGATAGTTGGCATATACTGAGGTGATGATTCCCTTGGCATTACATGCTACCTGCACGTTGATGGAATGCCAGTGCTTGCGGTTCCTATAGATGTGCTCAGATGCCCTGGGGGGATGTAGAACCGCATGGGTGCAGTCGATGGCACCTAGCACTTTGGGGAATCGTGCCACAGCGTAAAAATCCAGGGCGGCAGCATGCCTTTCTGCAGGTGTTCTGGGCAGGTATATGTGCCTGCGGACTGATGGGTGTGCAGTGATGATGTTCAAGACCTGGTGTAGGCAGCGTGACTGGGTGGCCTGTGACAACCCACCCACTATGGCACTTGTCCGCTGAAATGATCCAGTGGCTAAGAAGTGCAGTACATTGAGGACCTTCTCCAGGGGGCTGAGTGCTTGGGAGCACAGGGTGGGTGATGTGAGGTCATCCTCCCACTCACTCACCAGGTCCAGTATAATGTGTGGTGGAAACCTGTACCTCCCATACACCTGGTCATCAGGCATCCCGAAAAGGCTGGTTCTGGGTGTGAATATTCTGGCCCTGACTATCCTCCTCCTCCTCCTTTGGTAGCCCACTGCCACTGCTGCTAGGAACGGTATGTTCATCCTGGCGTCTGAGCTTGTTATTGTTAAAGTCCGCAAATTTATGCTTTGCGCGTGTTCTAGGCGAGCGTGTGACCCGCGCAACCCTGGAATCCAGTTCCCAGTCCAATAGCGTGTGGAAATTCACACGCACCACGGGATACAGCGTGTGACCCGCGCACCCCTGGAATCCAGTTCCCAGTCCAATAGCGTGTGGAAATTCACACGCACCACGGGATACAGGTTCGCTGACGTACTTGCGTGTATAAGTGCCCGCGCACCCATTAAATACACGTACATAGGCCAATCGCGTGTACACGCACTTTTGTCCAATTACACGCGATGACACTCTGACGTGCAGTATCTCCACGTGTGCCCCGTCATCACGTGCTGAGTGGGGAACACCCGTGCGGGTCACATCACAGACGCGCTTACGCGCTGAGGGACTCTGGTCAAATAGAATCGCGTATGCGTGCTGACGCGCTTACGCGCTAAGGGCCTTTCCTCGGATTTCACGCTGACGTGCAGGATTTTCACGTGCCAAATCACTCCGTATCAAGCTGGCCACGCGAAAACACACGTAAGACCACGCTCCTGCCCAGAAGGCCGAGTTACTGCCCCTCAGTGCCCCGAGCAGCCTCCCACATGCCATCTGCTGCTGCCTGCCTGCCTGCCTGCCTGCTTCCACCGTGCCCTGCCATTTGGTGCCTTCACATCAGCCATCTGCAGGGGTCCAGTTGCTGTGTCCACCCCTGCTGGAACTGAAGACTCCCGACTGGGATTACATCACTCCACAGCCCAGCCCCAGGACCCAGTTGCCCACCCACACCTGCCTCTGGGGTTGCCATGTCGGGCACTTCCACATCTGGCACCAGTGGCAACCCCAGGCCAGAGGGGCAGAGGGGCACCAGCTTCACTGTCACCGAAGTTGGTGTCCTGGTGGAGCATATCCTGGGGCAGTATGATGCCCTCTTTGGATCGTCCCGCGCCAGCAAGGAAGGACGGCAGAGGATCTGGGCCGACTGTGTGGTTGCCATCAACGCGGAGGGGGTGGCAACCCGCGACGTCCTGAAGATCAAGAAGCGCTGGGAGGACTTGAGGTCCAGGACCCTTGTGAAGGCCCGGCGCCTCGTGGAGGGGGGCCGGGGCCGCATGAGTTCCATCCAGATGAGGGTCCTGGAACGCGTACGCCCAGCGCTCCACGCCCAGATCCTTGAGAGGGAGGCCCGTCTGGAGTTGAGCGGTAAGTGTCCATGCATTACTGTGTGAGACAGGGCATGTTGCGGTGTGCTGGTTCTATGATACTTGCCTGTATGTGTGCCATAGGCCATGTATGCATGTATGTGTGCAGGGACATCATGGTAATGCATGTGCGACCAGTGATGTGTGATGCACATGGTTGTTGCATGTGTTGAAATGCCGCATGGGGAGCCCTATGCAGATTTTGAACATGAGAGCATGCCAGTCTCTGTACCTGGACATGGGTGGGGGTGAGGGATGGGTGCTGATGCCAGGTACATATATGGTAGCCATGTCTGTGTGCCTGACCTGCGTGTCTGTGACTTGTGCATGCCATGGATGCATGACACATGTGTGTGACAATGCACAGATTCAGTAAAGCAGCCAAATTACCCTTGTATCCGCTGTGTTTGGTGTGTTTGGGGCCAGATGGATGTGACTGAGGTGAAGTGTGTGCATGTGATAGGCATGATCCATGATGCATGTGAGTTACATATCATTGAATGTTTCAAGAGTCCATTGGACATGCATGGAAATGTCCATGGCATGCACCATGCCTGTTACTGTGTGTGTTTTGGCTGGACTGACCCATGTGTTGTGGAGGGACATGATGGAAGTGTACTTTGACAGTGGTGCTCATCTGCTATTGCTTCCTGTCTAGGGGACCATTGTACAGTGCCCTGATGCTTGTGTTCTTTGTCTCCATCTACGCAGCGGCTAGTGAAGAAGAGGGCGGAGACGGCGCTGTGGAGCAAGGCGGCGGGGATGCCCCCACGGCTGCAGCGGAAGGGGTGGGTGAGCCCCCACAGGGGCCTACTACGGTGGGAGACGGTGAGGAGCCATCCAGGTTGGTGGTTTGCACAGAGGAGGAGGAGGCCGCCACTGGGGCACACATGGGGCCTGGTGGGGGCATCCCTGCTGGTGCAAGTGGTGCAGTCCAGGGCCAGGGGCAGGAGGCAGCACAGGTCACCGTGGAGGGGCCTGTGCATGTCGCTGTCCCTGACCCTGTGAGTGCACCACCATGCACCAGCAGGGATGCCCCGTCCCAGGCCTGTCCGCAGGTAGAGGGGATGTCCATGTCACCTGACTCCCCTCCACCTGCGGACGTGGGAACCCCTGGCCGTGCGGAGAAGGTCCTGATTGGGGTCGCGATGCGCACGGCTGTGATTCGTGATGCCGTGCGTGCTTCCCGGGAGGAGCACGCACGTCATCACGAAGTGCACCGTGCCGACGTGGCCCAATTGGGATCGGCCATGTTCGGGGGTTTCCTGCATGTGTTGGCCAATGTGGCGGCCCTCTCCTCCTCTGTGCAGGCTATCCACCAGTCGTTCTCCTTGCCGTCTTCCAGCCCAGATGCCACCAGGGCCCCCTGTGGACCTGCCCCGACCAATGCAGCCAGCTCGGTGGGGATCCCATCCCTGCCACAGTCGGGAGTCAGAGATCCAGCAGGGGTGGACACCACAGCAACTGGACCCCAGCAGATGGAGGATGTGACGGCATCATCGGGCAGGGCACGTGCACGACGGCGTCGGTGGTTTCCATCAGCCTGGATGCCGTCGTGCTGGCACAGGCAGTTGCGTCGGAGGCAGCAGCAGGCTCAACGTGGGAGGCATCATGGCTCGGGGCCATCAACATCAGGGGTGCAGGCATCGGCCGGAGGGCAGGAGAACCCTGGAATGGGAGTGGCTTCCGTGTAGGAGCGGTTGTGCCAGCGGATAGGTGCGGAGCGGCAGCGGGCAGAGGAGGAACGGCTCACGATGGTCAGGGCGGAGGACTCCATGCGGAGGGCGCTGAGGCGGGCTGAGTGCCTCGAGGGTCTTCGCAGGGAGTTTGAGCTTGACACTGCGTTATCCCTGCGGGACCTCGGGGCCAGGGAACATGCCCGCCTCCAAGCCATTGACCAGGAGTTCGATGATGCCCTGGCCCATGACAACAACCAGTGAGCCGTCCGAATAGCCCGCTGCCTTTGTATATAGTTGTATAGTTAGGGTTAGGTTTCCTTTGTTTTTTTGATTTTTTTTTGGTTGCGATTGGACAATGCACCACTTTTTTGTATATAGTTCAGTTTTTAGTTAGTAGTCATAGTTAGGTTTAATTCGGTTGGGCTCATGGACCCAGGATGATCTTCTTCATGGTTCTTCATTGGCTTATTTTAATTTTTCAGATTATTTTCTTGGACATTCATCTTGTTTTGTTTGATTTGCTTTGTGTTTTTTCTTATTTCATTTCCATTCTACTTGCTGTTCAATACATATTTTTTTTGATTCTTCAATGTGTCGTATCATCTCATTGCTTTCAGGCATGTCATGTTGGGTGTTTTGTCATTCACTTGCAGCCATTGTGTGTGACAGACATGTGTTCAATTGCATGATTTAAATTGGGGGTGTAACATGTAATTGCCTTTGATATGTGGGTGGGTGTGATAGTTGGTTGGGCCTTTTGGCAGGGGAGAATGGGCATTACGGACATGATTGGGGAATGTTGGGACCCAGGTGCAGGGGGGCATGGATTGGACATGGGTGGGGGCCTGCTGGCAGGTGCCCCACAGTGCTGGGGGGGTGGGGGTGGTGGGAGACATGGGTGGGGGCCTGGTGGAGGGTGCCCCTGGTGGCTGGGGGGTGGGGGTGGTGGGAGACATGAGTGGGGGCCTGGTGGAGGGTGCCCCTGGTGGCTGGGGGGTGGGGGTGGTGGGAGACATGAGTGGGGGCCTGGTGGAGGGTGACCCTGCACTGCTGGGGTTTGGGGGTGGTGGGAGACATGAGTGGGGGCCTGGTGGAGGGTGCCCCTGGTGGCTGGGGGGTGGGGGTGGTGGGTGACATGAGTGGGGGCCTGGTGGAGGCTGCCCCTGGTGGCTGGGGGGTGGGGGTGGTGGGTGACATGAGTGGGGGCCTGGTGGAGGGTGCCCCTGGTGGCTGGGGTGTGGAGGTGGTGGGTGACATGAGTGGGGGCCTGGTGGAGGGTGCCCCTGGTGGCTGGGGGGTGGGGGTGGTGGGAGACATGAGTGGGGGCCTGGTGGAGGGTGACCCTGCACTGCTGGGGTGTGGGGGTGGTGGGTGACATGAATGGGGGCCTGGTGGAGGGTGCCCCTGGTGGCTGGGGTGTGGGGGTGGTGGGAGACATGAGTGGGGGCCTGGTGGAGGGTGACCCTGGTGGCTGGGGGGTGGGGGTGGTGGGAGACATGAGTGGGGGCCTGATGGAGGGTGACCCTGGTGGCTGGGGGGTGGGGGTGGTGGGAGACATGAGTGGGGGCCTGGTGGAGGGTGACCCTGCACTGCTGGGGTTTGGGGGTGGTGGGAGACATGAGTGGGGGCCTGGTGGAGGGTGCCCCTGGTGGCTGGGGGGTGGGGGTGGTGGGAGACATGAGTGGGGGCCTGGTGGAGGGTGACCCTGGTGGCTGGGGGGTGGGGGTGGTGGGAGACATGAGTGGGGGCCTGGTGGAGGGTGACCCTGCACTGCTGGGGTGTGGGGGTGGTGGGAGACATGAGTGGGGGCCTGGTGGAGGGTGACCCTGGTGGCTGGGGGGTGGGGGTGGTGGGAGACATGAGTGGGGGCCTGGTGGAGGGTGACCCTGGTGGCTGGGGGGTGGGGGTGGTGGGAGACATGAGTGGGGGCCTGGTGGAGGGTGACCCTGCACTGCTGGGGTGTGGGGGTGGTGGGAGAAATGAGTGGGGGCCTGGTGGAGGGTGCCCCTGGTGGCTGGGGGGTGGGGGTGGTGGGAGACATGAGTGGGGGCCTGGTGAAGGGTGACCCTGCACTGCTGGGGTGTGGGGGTGGTGGGAGACATGAGTGGGGGCCTGGTGGAGCGTGCCCCTGGTGGCTGGGGGTGGGGGTGGTGGGAGACATGAGTGGGGGCCTGGTGGAGGGTGACCCTGCACTGCTGGGGTGTGGGGGTGGTGGGAGACATGAGTTGGACATGAGTGGGGGCCTGGTGGAGGGTGACCCTGGTGGCTGGGGGGTGGGGGTGGTGGGAGACATGAGTTGGACATGGGTGGGGGCCTGCTGGCAGGTGCCCCACAGTGCTGGGGGGTGGGGGTGGTGGGGGACATGAGTTGGACATGGGTGGGGGCCTGCTGGCAGGTGCCCCACAGTGCTGGGGGGTGGGGGTGCAAGGGGACATGAGTTGGTGTTCATTAGTTCAAGGAGACATGTGCCTTTGCTGGGGGGCATGCCCATGGTGGGTGGGCTGCCTGCGGGACATGACCAGGGATGCAGGGTAGTCCCCTGTGGTGTGGGCTGCCTGCAGGGGCCGTGGAGGGTGTACAGGGTACACCTGGGAGGACCCACACTGTCAAATCACATGTGGAACTTCCCGCGCACCCCTGAAATACACGTGCCCAGGCTATTCGCGTGTGGAACTTCCCGCGCACCCCTGAAATACACGCGCCCAGGCTATTCGCGTGTGGAACTTCCCGCGCACCCCTGAAATACACGCGCCCAGGCTATTCGCGTGTGGAACTTCCCGCGCACCCCTGAAATACACGCGCCCAGGCTATTCGCGTGTGGAACTTCCCGCGCACCCCTGAAATACACGCGCCCCCAGGCTATTCACGTGTGGAACTTCCCGCGCACCCCTGAAATACACGCGCCCAGGCTATTCGCGTGTGGAACTTCCCGCGCACCCCTGAAATACACGCGCCCAGGCTATTCGCGTGTGGAACTTCCCGCGCACCCCTGAAATACACGCGCCCCCAGGCTATTCGCGTGTGGAACTTCCCGCGCACCCCTGAAATACACGCACCCAGGCTATTCGCGTGTGGAACTTCCCGCGCACCACTGAAATACACGCGCCCAGGCTATTCGCGTGTGGAACTTCACGCGCACCCCTGGAATACACGCGCCCACAGGCTATTCGCGTGTGGAACTTCCCGCGCACCCCTGAAATACACGCGCCCAGGCTATTCGCGTGTGGAACTTCCCGCGCACCCCTGAAATACACGCGCCCAGGCTATTCGCGTGTGGAACTTCCCGCGCACCCCTGAAATACACGCGCCCAGGCTATTCGCGTGTGGAACTTCCCGCGCACCCCTGAAATACACGCGCCCAGGCTATTCGCGTGTGGAACTTCACGCGCACCCCTGGAATCCACGCGCCCCCAGGCTATTCGCGTGTGGAACTTCCCGCGCACCCCTGAAATACACGCGCCCAGGCTATTCGCGTGTGGAACTTCACGCGCTCCCTTGGAATACACGTAGCCCGCTCCCCCAGGCCCGATCGCGTGAATAACTTCACGCGAACCCCTGTGATGCACGTACCCTGCTGAAATCGCGTGTTAGACTTCCCGCGCACCCCGGTATACACGCACACGTATTTTTTGTCAGCGGGTGTCCGTGTTTGTGGGTACCCCTTTGCACGTCATTTTTCCTGGAGGGCCACAGTATGGGACATTCATCATGGCAGTATATAGGTGCTATTTGTTGGCGCACCTTTTGGCGCACATTTCTTACAGCCGCAGAGACGCTACCGCCTGCTTTCTTGTGGCGGTCGTGTTTGTGCCTGTGCGCTGGTTTGAGCGTGCGCTTTTTTGCCCTATTCTATTCCATGAATACGTGTTGTAGGCGAGCGTGTGGGCGTTCCGCGCACTTGTGCCCTTTACTTCCCCCGTGACGCCCACGTTTTGTCAAGTTGTTCCCCATTCCGAGTGTTACGCCCGTGTTCCGCCTACTTTTGTTGCGTGCGCTGCGCTATGTGCGAATTTCGCTGTGGCCTGTGCGATTTTCGCTGTGACCTGGCGCACGCTGTTAGATGGCCTGTGCGCCAACGTGCACCGCGCACTTTTTTATCGCACATCCGCTGGTTTTCTCGCGCACGGCCTTCCATGAATCGACGTGCGCTGCTTTTCGTGCAATTTTCGCAATTGCACTGCGATTTTCGCTATTCCACTGCGATTCGCACGTTTTTGCCCACTTGCGCCGCGCTAATTATTCCATGAATCGGCCTGTAAGTGTTTAAACCTTGGCACATCTTCACCTGAATCCATGCATGCTAGCAGAGGTCGACGTGAGTGGAACCTTTCAGAAGCAGAGTATCACTACTTTTATTTTGTACTTTTAACAGTTTCACTATTTTTTGCAACCATTGTCACCATTTCAGTATTAGTTTTCATTTAAATTAAAGCAAAACTCTTCCTATTATCACACAATAGCAGTTATAGCTAAACTGAAATCTGTTTCACTGTGAATTCATGAAGCCTGAATAAAATCTTATCCTGGATGAATTCTAACTAGTTTCATCTTCAGTATCTGGAGCTGGAGGCGGTTGTGCTAACACTCTCACACTACACCCCATCTCCCCTGATTTTTTGGAAACACGTGTCAAGTTGTTATCTCAGCTTAAATGTTTTGATGTTACAGTTGAAAAGGTCCAGGCCATTTCCACAGGATTTTAACAGTTGCTGACAACATGGGATTTTCCCCTTCGTGCTACTGGACAATAGTACAATTATTGTAGGAGCTTTAGTGGATAGTCATTTGGAGTACTCCAATGCACGTTGTGTGTTATATGAGGGCCACATACTATTCATCCCTCAGACTTTGCTAGACCATAAGAGATACACGATTGTCAGTCTTGTGAGCAGGCGTTGTAATAAATGAACACATTCCATTCATGACAGGTCACATTTCTCTAGTGACAAGACCCTGTTGAAGCAGCTGATGTTCAGGTATGTGTTAAGTATTCAAGATCAGCACGTAGAGGTGTTGAATTCACAAAGGCCATATAGACATGTTTGGATTGAACGACCAAATGAGAGAAATGTATGTAAAACAGTACAATGGACTGCCTTCTTTTGCCTGTTCCACCCATTTGCTGTCAACCTGGGCTAATCACAACCCGTTAAATATGTTTTCCACCTCACTTCCTCCCTCCCGCCGACTTTTCCACCCCGCTAGAAACTCAATTCCACTACTTCTTTTGCACACTTATGCCACTGCATGCTGGCATCATTCTGAAGTCAGACAAGCCTTGGGCAATGATTGATTGATTGACTGATTGATAGTTTATTTGTATAGCGCCTATAATCAATGTGTTTCAAAGCACTTCAAGGCAAGGGAGGGAACAAGGGAAATACAATGACATTCTTACAAGGCCTTGAGACATTAAGAATGTGAAAATAACTATCGTACTAGGTTTGGTGACATTTCAGTGCAAGAGCTATGACAAAGATAGGGAGCGGAGGAGGAATGGAGGAGATGAAACAGACAAGCAACTTTCGTACTAGGCCTGATGACATTTCTGGTAGAGCCGGAGATAGACACAAGGTGAGGGGTGGGGGGAGGAGGGATGATGAGAGGAACAAAACAAGTGACTATCGTACTAGGTCTGACAACATTTCAGATAGTGCTGGAGTGGGAGGGGGAGGAACAAACAACGAGGGGGGGGAACCATCAATCTACTATTGTACTAGGTCTAATGACATTATGGATAGAGTAAGTGAAAACAATATAGTAAGTAAAGGGGGAGGGAGATGGAAAAAGATAGGGAGAGGAAGAGAAGACTGCAAATGGTGAGTGTGGTGAAAGAGGAGAAAAGGCAAGCAGAGTGGTGGGGAGAGAAATACAACAAACAGGCAAACAGACATCACAAGCATACAGCAGGGGGGGCTGCACAAATGGCACAAGAAGTTTGCATAACACAGATTTAAGACAAGCTATATGCATAAAACACAGCCAGATTTGAAACAAGCTAAGTGCATAAAACACAATCAGATTTAAAACAAGCTAAATGCCTAAAACACAGCCAGATTTGAAGCAAGCTAAATGCAAAAAAAGCACAGTCAGATTTGAAACAAGCTAAATGCATAAAATACAGCCAAATTTGAAACAACCTAAATGCAAAAAAACACAGTCAGATTTGAAACAAGATAAATGCATAAAATACAGCCAAATTTGAAACAACCTAAATGCAAAAAACACAGTCAGATTTAAAACAAGCTAAATGCATAAAAAACAGCCAGATCTGAAGTAGCAACCAGAGTCAGGTGCTAGCAGTGGGTCCAAAAACGCAATGCAATCAGGAGTGCAAACATGGGAGACAGGCAGAGAAGGAAGCTGAAAGACAACAGAGGGTAGAAGCGTGTCCAGAAGCAGGGAACTAACCCATAGTTATGGAGTTGTGAATGATATGGAAGTCCAGATTGCTTAGAAAGTTAACAGCATCATGGAAGTCCAAATGCAGGGGGGGTGACAAGAAAATACATCAAGCAACATTCTGGTAGCAGACAGGGAGGAGACAGGGGCCCTCATCTTGGGCCTTAGTACAGGTGAGCCAGCTCCCGCCTCCCGGTTGCCTTAATTGGCTAAAGTGCCGAAAGCAGCCAATGGGAGGAGGAACATGGCTGGGCCCAGGCTGGTAGGCAAAGTGAGACAATGGCATAGGTGATCAGGGTGAGCATTACAGCCTTCAGTGATCAATCAATCACTTCGCCGACGTGCACATTCAGAAAATAACAAATTTAAAAATGCAGATTCTCTGAAAAAGATACTTGCTCTGCCTAAATATTACCAGGCTTACCCCAGTAAGTTGCAGATGATGATGCAGGCAGGGTCAGCCTTAGCAGTGTCATCTTCACCCTTCTATCAGAAGGAGAGTGAGGGGAAATAGATGAGGGCCTTGTTGTGGGCCTTAGTGCACCTGGGACAGCTCCTGCCTCCCAGTTGCCTATAATTGGCTAAAGGCCGAAAGCAGCCAATGGGAGGAGGGGCAGGGCCAGTCCCAGGCAAGTAGGTATGAAAGATTAAAGAATATTGAGGCTTAATACCACATAATAGGAATACGCCAGTCACAAGTCAAAAGGTACCATGTACATTTATTAACGGGCAGCTGTCTGGCTCTCAGCACCACGCAATGTGTGCAAGCAGACACCATGGGATGAGAGGTTCTGGAAATTTCAAATACACGTACATTTATACAGATTTTCCACAATCCCAGACACATCATCCAGCCCCTCTTTGTGTCATACATTTACCTATGGTTCATGGCCTATCCACATAACTAAGTCATGTTTAAACATCTTTGAATAGTTTGTTGTTTTCCTTCATATGCTTTACAAATAAAGGACACAAAGGTTTTGCTCGCTTATATTTGTCTATCATTTGTTCTTGAGTTTAAGGTCAGCTGAGATTCAACGAGCGAAAACAAAGATTTCTGCAGAAAAAAGCATGTTCAAATATTTGTTATTTTACTTTGCTGTTTGAACGGAGAAGGCACTGTTGGAACAGATGGTATCTAAATTACTGATTAGTACAGCTTTTGTTTAACACCAAGGGTTCTCAGTGTAGGACAAAAAATCCACTTTAGCAGCTTCAACATTCTTATCTACGTTAACCTTGTGGAAAACAGTACAAAGTTAATTTTGTTCTGCTGGAGCCAAAAACACAATTCTAAACATGGGACAGAAAGCAAGAGGTGATCAAAATTGCGGATAACTGAAAATGGCGGCGTAGTCAACCTGTTTCAGGTTCATTCAATGCAATTCACAGTGTGATGTGAATGTGCTTAGGCCAATGTTTACTATCAGGCGGCATTCATGCTAAATATATTTTTACAGGTAAAGTGATATGAAGAAATAAATGGCCATGTTGGAAGGCCATTGCTGCTTCTGTGATTGAAAACAATTTGAAAGATTCTGTACCAGGGGACTTCTGGTAAAAGTAATCACAGGAACAAGAAAACAACCCAAAAAAGGAGCATAGACCAAGCAAAAAGTAACACAAATGTATTGGAGCCAAACAGCTGAAAAGTGAATTTCAGACAACCTTCTGGATCTGAACTTAATGAAATGAGCTGTCAATGCCGGACACTGCGGTTAAACAGTTTATACCCAAATTACAAAATAATCATACAATATTGTAGTTACATTTTTCTGGGACGGTCACAGAAATTGATTGGTGGAACTATTTCAGTCTCCTATAAGAATAGTAATGTTAAATGGCCCTGATCAAATAAACACATTAACGCCCCTCAATTACGTGATCATAATGATCATTCAAAAACACTTGTTTGCCATTGGTTGACAATGCCCAATAAACAAATTGCTTGAGATGGCAAGGGGCAAGACATCCACACTGAGTTTGACAAACAAAGTGCCCCAAGGACATCAGCGAGGACACTGTACAATGCTGTACCCTACACCAAAACCTCTCTCTGCTGATTGGCTCCCAGTCATGCGCCCCAGTACCCATTCCCCAATATTTTGGCCCCACAGCTCCCTTATCACTCATTGCTTTTATGTGTAGTCTGAAAAAACTAACCACACTATGGCTGAATTTTAATTAACTGTGTTTGGATTCTGTTTCTCTGCCAATTCAACTAGTGCACCCAGGTGCCTAGCTCAATGACCTCAAGACTATCTCTTAGAATGATTTTGATGGTGCTGCGTTCTCCTCGGAAACTTCAGCTGTGCAACATTTCTGCACACTGTTTCTTCTGAATGTTCAAACAATACATACTGCAATCACAAAAAGGCCTGCAGCTCTTTTATTATAAGATATCTGCTAGAAATGCTTTCCCAATATGGCCCTACAAAAAAATCTGCTGTTCACATATTGCACAAACACCCCCCAACCACATTACTCCCCAATGCCCTTTGCACCATCACCCGGTTCCCGTGCTGTACAAGTACTCATTACTAGCCCAAAGCACCCACCCTTCTTTGCGTTCCACCATCTAACCTATTGCGCTGCACCTGCTTCTGTGTCCCCTTAGGCAAGCAGCACTGCCTTCAATGACATCCCAACCCCCGATGTCACCCACCACATTACTCTCAACGTGACCACGGTGCTTGCTCAAATGGTATGTGCGCCCCACTTGGCAGCATTGAACCTGGGCCTTTACAACATTTCCTTGTGGTTTGATCTGAAGTTGCAATGCATCAAAGAGAAAAACAGTGGCTTGAATGTCATAGTGCTAAACAGAAGTATGTAAATATGCCTGCAGTTTACAATGACGTGTCACACATAACACAGGATGCCACAAACATACAGACAGAAAATATATACTAAGAATGCAGCTACTCGTAGAATAATAAGTCTGAAGATGTAATGTCAAGTGCTATTGTGGAAAATGCTTAATTTCTAATGGAAATGGGCAAAGCCTACACTCTTTTTAAGAATTTCTTGTGGCGATGTCCACCCTCTGTACAAGCAGTCAACATGTTGAAAATGGGAATATGATGATGCACACTGAGAGTTCTGAAACTAAAAGGATTTATTTCAAGCCAACAGAAGATTGCCAGTGGTAGCAACTTGTGCCTCTAAGCTACCCCAAGTGAATCCCATAGAAGTCAGATTGCATTTGGAATATGCTTCTTTCTTGTTTCATCTTATCTCGTTGTCATTGATCTTTGAGCACAGGCCACTGTTCCTACCTTCACACCATTCCTTTGTCAGATCGGGTTGTGTTGGCAAATACTATGAGAGCCGCATCTGAGCATGTTGATCGCTGAATGGCCAGAATTATCAACAACAACATTATCAACCAGATTCACCCCGCCTTAGAGAACCTGTTTATTCTGTGCTCCCACAGAATCACCATATCAATGCCAAACTTAGTGTGGACAGCCTATCGACATAGCACAGAGCAGCCCAAAGCTCCTGGACTCAAGCGATCCGACAGCCTCAGCCTCCCAAGTAGCTTGGGTTACAGGCAAACGCCACAGTGCCCGGCCTCTGATGTCCTTTCTCATACCTAGCAGAAGAACACATCATGCCCTTGCTTAAGAAAGTAATTGATGGGTCCAGCATCCCAGCGTATTTACGCCCAATGTCCAGCAACACTTGTATTGAAAAAATCAGAGAGAAGCTGATGTCTTAAAAACTGCTCTGGTAAAATCAGTGGTATGACCTCATGCATGATCACTAGTCAGTATTTAGGCCTTCTATTAATTAAAGATAAAAGACTGATGCCACTAGAGTCCAATATCTTGACCATCCTATCCCCTTGCATCTCTAGATGGCCTTTGATACTGTCAATCATTCCATATTAGGTGGACACCTGGAATGGCCTTCGCTGGAGCTGTTCTCGTCCATCCTAAAGAACACGAAGGATGCACATTGTAAATCATTTACATATATAAATACATGCATATGCAGAAAACACTTAAAATGCATTATGTGCATTGCCTAAATAACCTAATAAATGAGGAACATGGCACTTTATGAAAACACCTGCCATCATCTAAGGAGTGGTAGAGACCACCAGCGTGATCAGCAGGGATCCCAACAGAAAGAACATGTTTAGCATCCAAGGGTCACAGTATTCCTTGCAGAGAGAAAATACAGGAAGCTGCTGTTGAAGGGAATGGTTGAAGATGCTTTGGCACAAATGGTGCTTGTTATCCCTTTCTGAGATCGGGGAGTCTCTTTTGTGCAAGGCCTTCAGATTCAGCGCCACCTTCGATGGGCTGGTGGCAACACACGCTGTAGATACAGAAGCAGTGAGGTAGAATTGTACGAAGAAGGTGCATCCTAGTAAGTGGATGGTCCTATTGGTCACATTAATGACCCATACCTTCATGCTCTTCAGGTTCATTGACTCCGTAGTTGGTTGGGCCTGCTATACCAGTAAATGCCCTGGGAATTCCCCACGTTCTGCTGTAGCCATTAAACAGACATCATGGGTGTTGCTCCCCACTCAGTCACACTCTGCAAGGAACCATCACTGTGGTGTGTGCCAAAATCATGATCTGCCCAAAGGAGGTGGTGCCAATATCGTCAATTGGGCTATCTGGTGGCGTTCTGGACCATATCTCTCTTTACAAGGTTGCCTGCTGGCACATGGGGTGCATGGACAATTAGATGGAATGTCATGGTCCAGCCATCTCCCAACATAATGCTTCCAGTGTGTCAAACCTTGAGGAATTGGTTCCATTCAGCACCAGTGTTGCAGGATCTTCCATCCGACTGACTGCTTCAGACCAGAGCTTGGTTGCCTATATAGAATTGACTCCAGATACATAGCGTGGAAACTGCAGCCTGATCTGGATATAACCCAGATATTTTCAGGGGTTTTCTATCATGGCAAGAAAGTTCAATCCACCGAAAGGAATCCAATGGGATGTGCATACATGATGGTCACCTGTGGCTGCAATCCAGAAGCACATGTGCCTGTCATCTAGCTATGTCAACTGTCACAGTAGCATGTGGAACTAGGAGCCTGTCAGGTAGTCCCCATGATGTTCGGGTACTGCACATGCTGGTAGTTAGCCTACAGGTGATCTTCATTTTGTGTGGACTAGCCGGTCTGGGCAGATTCTGGTTCCCAGATCACTTTGCCACTGACCGTGTCACTGCAGCCTTGGGCCTGCATGGTGGCACAGACTTGTTTTCCATCTATACTCATTCAGAAGCAGAGCACAGTCATTATAAGCATTCAGGTGTTCAGCTTCCTGTTCCTCAATGGAGTTTCTCAATATTGCTTATGTTCGACTGTTCAAGGCCTGGATCCTCTCCATGACTCTGAGGTAATCTGGAAGATTTGTGCTAATACGGAAGGGATGGCACAGTAAAGAGAGCTGTTTATACACTTGGGCGGCAATGGCTCCTAAGCGTGCCAAAGGAGCCGGTGTTCTCTTGCTTGGGATGGCAGTACAGAGCGTCTTCCATGCTTTGGTGGCAGGAATGTCACTACAGGCAAGGGCTTGGCCAGCGTCCTCTGTAGCTGCATTGCCTCAATGGTTTGGTTCAACATTCAATTCTAAACCTAAGCAACTTCAAGAAATATGAAAAGAGCACTTTTAAAATATCTAAAAACAGTTAATATATCCAAAATCTGTATACAGTGCACTATGTGAGAAACCATAGTGTGTCTCACCTGCTACTCCATGTGGATCTCTCTCTCAGGTGGCCAGAACACGGCCATCGCTTTTGGATCGAGAACCTGGGGGTGGACTAGTGCTGGAGGATCCCCTGGGTGAGGGATCTTCAGGGACTGGGGGTGAGGCTGCCCATGGCAATATACAGTATTCCTCCCTTTCCCATACCTATGATCCCTCCTATTTCATAGGATTCTCCAATGTCCCAACCCCCCTCTTTCCACACAAACACAGGGCCGAGGAAGAGGACGACTGAGATGAATGACACTAACTCTCACGTATCGCTTTGGACATGTCCTGTCAGTCTAGAAAAATGGATACCTCTCATATGTAACGGCAAACATATTTTTATGGCCGTGGGCCAACCGTCTCATGCACGATATAACAGAATATAGGTTTCCGAGTTTGCCAATGAACTGCCATTTTGATGTAAAAAGAATCGCCATTTTGTTTTCTAACCGTTGCTCATTGCTTTCTGTTCTTATTGCTTCGCAGTACATTTTCTGCTTACACTGCTCGACTGTAAAACATTGTTGTCTGCACGTAAAAGGACAAGGCCGCAGGGCCGTGAGGATAACAAGAGTTTGTTGAAACCCAACGTAGGCAGCGCCAGGAAGAATGCCCGGCTCTCTCCCGAATGTAGCCTTGAAGCAGAGCTGCAGGGCATTTAATCATTTTGCTGCTGCCAGCCAGTCTCGTTATATGGTAGAATATGTTAGAATAAAGCAGCTAAAGGCATGAATTATGCTCTTCTTACAGCTCCCCTTTACTGAGCCCTGTTAGAGCGTGTCGGCTCCCAGGACACAAATAGCACCTCATAGATAGCAAGGTCTGGAATGCAACTCTTCCCCCGTATGTAGCTCGCTTCCAAGAACAGAAGCACTGTGTTCTGTTCAACAACTGAAAGATGCCTCTGCACTTACAAATTGCAAATTGTTACTAGAATAGATATTTGAAGGTGTCATAATTGTCGAAAGTGTCCATCATTACACCAAGTTCAAAGAAACTCAATAAAGGGGGGTGTTAAATATGTCATAGCTGATTGTTTGATATGCATTTTGTATATATGTAACTGATGTACGTAATTCACTCTCTTGCATCCCTCGAGGTCTAGAGATGCACGTCGCGGGGCGTGAGACTGAGTTGGCCAACTGAGACTTTTTGCTTTGCAATAAACCCTAGCTTTGGGAATACAACCTCGTGTCTGGCGTATCTATCGCGTGTGGTGACTCGCCTTGTTTCAATAGACATAAGCCCCTAGGGGCCCCTTTCAGTCCCACTAATTGGGTCAAGCACAGTCAGGAACTTTACTCTAAGTGCATACACCTGATGCCAATTAGCTCTCCTAACACGGATATAAGGCGGAACGTAGAAGCACACTCTGAGCAAGGTGGAACACAAGTAAAAGCATAACTTCCAGGTCAATGACAAACCTACTGGAGCAGAGCAACGGACCGAGGGACGAGAGCCATGGAGGAGAATCCCAAGAGTTCCCTGCAGGAGGTTGTTGCCTCCAAAAGGCAGCAAAAGGCATGTGGAGAAGGCATATGCGCAAACAAGGGAGCTATATTGTGTTTCAAGGACACCAGCGACCCTACCGGTTGAACGGCTGCTGGTTGCTGTAATTCGGTACCAGCCTGGGGATGTGTGGGTTAAGGCCAGTTGCCCGGGAGTATCTTTGGCGGACGATGCACATGATTGAGCATCATTCAATGTAGTTAGAGCATTGGCATGCGATGCACTAAAGAGGGCCTTCCCCGATACCGCTGATTTACAATCATTTGATGCAGTATACTATGGGTGATGATGATGACCTGACTCGATTTATTCTTAAACTGCAAGAAAAGTGGAGAGCTGAGACGGGAGGGCCCTGGGATCAATCAATACCATTTTATTGTAAAGAGGGGCTTGCCGAAGTAAATGCAGAAGTCATTGGATAAGATCGTGGGGGATCCAGTTGAGTCTTAGGAGTCAGTGAGCAGTGTGAGCAGTGACATTTCCATTGAATTTCCTGAAGCCGGAGCTAATTTTACCAAGAAACGCACAAAAACCTACACTCACCGCAGAGTGGTCGCAGAGTCCAGCTGAGTCTTAGAAGTCTTTGGGGGTTCTTGTGGCTCCTGACCCATGGACCAGCGCATTACTGTTCTAATACATCAATGAGTGGCAAGGGGAAATCCCCCAACATCCGGTGACACGACTACAGCTACACCGAGGCACGGTGGACGCCATGGAAGTCGTACAGTCAAGGTCTGGCCAACAAGTAAGTTCGATAAGCACCACAATAAATGCAGTGCCTCATAATGGCGCATGCAAGTCCTGCTTGGGGGGCCCTTTGAGCTTGCAGATGCCAGTGAGAAATGGCGTCCTGATAAACTGCCTGTGCGCCTCTGCACTTAACTTTGCAACTAACTATAATTCAAACACAAGGAACCAAAAAATACTTACTGAGGTGTGAGGTGGCGGCCCTGCTTTGGGCTGCGTGTCTGTGGGCACCCGACAGGAGTCATTGCTGATGCCGGTGATGGTCCCAGGGAGTGGGCTTGAGAGGTTGGGGGAATGGGCAGCGCTACCGCAGCTGGGGGTGCTCGGATGGTGGGCGGCTAAGGCTCTGCTGCATGGCAGGTGGAGTGATTGGCTTATGGCAAGACGTCGAATACCGCGTCGCCAACCATGTCAGCTTCGCTTACAGACCTAATCGCACACAAAAAAGGAGCACAGATTTTTGAGACCACTCTTGACTCAAACACAAAACCTGTCATTCTAGTGGGGAAACATTGTCTGCAGGCAGCAACTATAATAAAATTGGCTGAAAAGCCACTCAGTTGACTCCCCCAACGGGAGCGTCATTGGAGGCACACCAGTTTGTAACACTGAAAGATTTAATGACAAACAAGCCTTCGTCGGACGATGAGGTATTTGACACCATCATTGTGGGATGCCAAACGGAACAAAACAAGGTTGCACCACACAGAGTTAGTCTCCACTTGTGATATTCCACGTCATAGGTTCAGTGTAAAAGTCTATAATTGGTTGGGCATAGATCCATATGAGGCGCCAGTGGAACCTGGTCATGACAAGAGGCTGGAGGGCCCTGCGTGACGAGTCTGAGGGATTCCCTTCATTGTCTGCCATCGTCCCAGGTAGGGGAGTGTCCCGACTTGGAAGATGTTCAATGAACAAACACAAAAATTCGATTGAGGTGGTGAACAACTTGTTACAAGATTTAACTCAGATTAACAGTGCACGCAGAGAGAGAAAGTCGGAAGGTCCTTATGAAACTTCAAAGAGCTTGGTCGAAACAGACCAGTCTCCATTTGTAAAACTCAAGAGTCCCACTGAGAATAGGTGGTTCTATGTTGCCGTAAAACACAGAAGGATCGAAGACACTGACTCTTCTGGAATATACTGCTCTCAACAAAGAGCAGGCAAAAGCACAAAGCAAAAGACTCCTCTGTCCAACACACTTTGTGGGGCATTGTCCTCCCCTATATAAAGTATGACAAAGGAGGTGACTATAGCTTCACTGAGAATTCAGCATGAAAAAAGGAGTCGACAACAAACGACTCATCTACAGAATCATCACTTGTGGAACGAGAGTATCCTAAAATACGGAGACTACAGCAAAAGGTTAATCCAAGGCAAAATGACTTAAAGCAAAATCAGGAAGTACTGAGCAAAATAATTATTCTAGAACTGCAACCAATCCTGATGTCCTCCATGTCTATGATGTTGTGTCCATTTACAAAAATGTATGAACAGATGAAAGACAATGTTAAAGATCTAACCACGTTGGTCGCCCTAATGAACTCAAAATTGGTAAGCATAGAATGCGACAACATGCTCTTCAAACAAAGTCACATGAATTAAATAATAAGATCGATGCCTCCTTTTCGGCCTGGCAGACCAAAAAGCCACAACAGCGGGGATAAATAGCTTCTTGTGGAGGTCGCAAATTAAGCCTTGGGGATCCTGAGAAACCAAAGGAAGTTGTTTATTCTCTTCTGGTTTTTTTTGCAGTTTTATTTGAAGAACCAGAGCTTAGGGTTACACTTACAGATTTGATATTGCACAGGAACTTTCTTGAGCTATTCATTCTTTGTAATTTTTTTGTGATCACATTTTTAGATTTTTTTACCAACATTTGTTTAGGGCCGACCAACTTTCCACCTTGTTTATTCTTGATGTTAAAGATTGCAAAGTTACCTTTGGTGGCCCCATTGCTCCTGTGAATATCTTTGGCTAGCCCAGAAGTGTATACACCTGGACATTTATCGTCTGCCGACGTAGGGGGTATTTGCTTATCTGTGTTTGCCCTATTTCCACTCTGTTTCACGCTTTTTAGAGCACCAGAGAATGAGGAAATGTCCTCATCTCCTTGCAACACTGAATCTTCATTAACTAGGATTTACGGCTTTTCTTTTCCCAAGGAGACGTGCGCGCCCTCAATGCTTCCCACACTGACACCCTCAATGGCCACATGTCGATGGCGATTGACGAGCTGCAAAGTGACATACTACAACATAGCATAACTGGATCTTCTGAATAATGTGGCAGGAACTCATAAAAGCTGTCAGCGAACTGTCATGGTGCTCTGAAGAGATATTGAAAGGGCGGAAGCTGTCCCTCCTTTATAAGTGTGGTGGAGGAGGGATTAGGGAATGTAAGGAAGTAGGAATCAATATGTTTTGGCTTGAGAAATTGAATTTTGGAAAATAGTTTTTTTAAAGGTGTGTAATAAACCATATCAAAATAATGAAAATACAAAATAAATGATCATGGGTATTGAGGCGAAGGATTGGCCGGAAATACATAGTATAATAATGGGTCACTGGAAATCACATGCCTCACCTCGCAATTCCAGCCAACACCCCTGAGAAAACAGGTGCCCTCCCTCGCAAACCCATCCCATACCGCAGATAAGTCACGCGCCCCCTCGGAAATGTGGGCAACACCCCTTACAAAAACGTGAGTTCCCCCTACACCCTTGGCACCCATCCTGTCCACATACCCCCCTACTGCACATGAACCACTGTAGTCCACACACCGCCCCCTGGCCCCCCCCCACACCTGTGACACCACCCACAGGCAGCCCCCTCCATACGGGACACCACCTGCAGCTCCCCTCACCTGTCATAACCCCACAGGGAGCCCCTTCCAGACAGGACACCTGCTACAGGCAGGGCAGCCCCATCCAGTTGGGACACCCTCTTCATGCAGACCACTCCAGATGAGACACCAGCCATCCAGCCCCCTCACCTGTGACACCCCCCACAGGCAGCCTCCTCCAGACAGGACACCACCCCTCTAACCTCCTCACCTTTGACACCCCCACAGGCATCCCCTTCCAGACAGGACACCCCCCACAGGCAGCGTCCACCAGATGGGAAATCCCCCACAGACAGCCCCCTAAAGATAGGACACCATCACTCAGCCCCCCTGACCTGTGACACCCCCCAAAGGCAGCACCTTCTAAATGGGACAGCACTCCCAGCCTCCCTCACTGTTGACACCACCCACAGGCATTACCCTCCAGATAGGATACCCCCCACAGGCAGCCCCCTTCAGGCAGGACACCATCCCCAACCGCCCTCACCTGTGACACCCCTCACAGGCATCCCCTCCAGATGGGACAACCCCCACTGCAGCCCCCTCCAGACAAGACACCATCCACCAGCCACCTTCACCTGTGAAACTCCCACAGGCAGTCCTCTTGAGACGGGACATCACCCCTCAGCGCCCCTCACATTTGACACCACCCAACCCAGCCCCCTCCAGATGGGACACCATCCCCAGCCCCCCTCACCTGTGACATACCCCACACAACCCCCTCCAGATGGGATCCCCCCACAGGCAGCCCCCTTCAGACGGGACACTCCCCACAGGCAGACTCCTCCAGACGGGACACCCCCCAAGGCAGCCCACTTCAGGCAGGACACACTCCACAGGCAGACTCCTCCAGACGGGACACCACCCAAAGGCAGGCCCCTCCAGATGGGACACCCCCCAGGCACAGCCCTCCAGATGGGACACCCCCCACAGGCAGCCCATCCAGATGGGAAGGTGGGACACCCCCTAGAGGCAGCCCCCACTAGATGGGACACCTCTCCCCCAACCCCCTCACCTGTTGCACCCCACACAGGCAGACCCCTCCAGATGGGACAAAACCCCCCCATCACCCATCACCTGTGACACCACCCTCAGGCAGGCCTCTCCAGCTGGGACACCCTCACAGACAGCCCCCTCCTGACTGGACACCACCACCTAGCACCCTTCACCTGTGACACCCCCCAAAGGCAGCCACCTAAAGACGGGACAACGTCCACAGGCAGACACCTCCAAATAGGACTCCCCCACAAGCAGCCCCTCCAGCCCCCTGAACTGTGACATCCTCCACAGGAAGCCCCCCTCCAGATGGGACACCACGCCCACAGCCCACCTCACCTGTGACACCGCCCACAGGCAGCCCCATAAAGATGGGACACCAACCGCCCTAACCTGAGACACCCAAGATCCACAAAAAATGGCCAGGCATGTCACAGCCTGGGCGTGAGTGAGCTGGGTGTCAAAATACCTGTCAGGACTCTAAAACATGACCGGTCCATTCATGGGTGATGGTAGGGCAGTCAGACAGAGCATGACTCACAGAGACTGGTGAATTGTGCAGCCACTCAGGAAGATCGAATATGTGCCACTACTGCATTCCAGTGGTAGAGGTTGACCAACACATGAGAGAAGGCATTGTGTGACTGCACATGCCTGTGAAGCTGTATGCATGACATGTGTTTTACACAGCAAAAACAAAGTAATGTGCTATGCATGTGACCATTGAACACTCCCACAGTGAGTGCACCACCCTCTACCCCAACCACACTGATGCCATACACAGAGCTATGCAGCACAGGTAAATGCAAATTCACTATACAGTGCACACCCATGTGTCTGATGGACATACCACCACATATGCATCCTGCCATCCACAGCCATGCCTGTAACAACAATACACAAGCATGCACGCAACAAGACACATGATGTGCAAAGTAGAGAAGTACTGGCTGAAAATAGCAAAAAGGCCCAGACACAAATGAACTGCAGGAAGTGTGGAATCTAACATACAGAATGATGTACATTGAAGAAATATGTAAAAAAAAAAAACTTTGAATGAAGGTAAAAGTAGCCCTTGAAAAATATGTACAAAAGGGAAATCCTTAAGCCTAAAGAACTACATACAATAAAAAAGGAAGGAATGTCTGAAAAGTCTGGGTAAAATAATAAAGAAAGAAAGGAAACCAACACCTTAATAACTATGTACACAGGCAGCGGGCTAGTCCGACTGCTCCTTGACAATCTCTCAGGCTCTCTAACAGGGCTGAGTCCAGCGCCACGTCCTCACTCCTCAGGCGGACCTCTGTTCTTGCCTGGAGGGCTTGCAGGGTCTCCAGCATCTGTGTCTCTATCACCTCGGCTTCACTGCAAGTGGCTTCCAGGATGGCATAATGCCTCCTTGCCGGATGCATCTCAATCCCTGTCCTGGCCAACACAATCCTTGCTTCCCAAACCCGCTGCCTCTCTGCTCCGATCTGCTGTCCATATCTCCGAAACATGGAAGACATCCTGTCCCTCAGGTCCATGTGTGCCTCCCGCCTCACACTGGGATCTGCCCCCTTTGGATGTAGTGCCCTGAGAATTGTAGCATCCACCTGGTTGCCAGCTGCTGCCACAGTCCCTGGTGCCTGCTTTGTGTGTACGCCCCTCGGGCTGATGAGGAAACCCGGGGGCGTACGCCCTGTGCCCTGCTTCTGGGTGCCTGCTGTCCCTCAATTGCCGGTGACCCTGTCGGTGTCTGGGTAGGCACGGTGACCACCTCAGCTGATTGACGTTGGACTCCCAACTCGGGCAGAGATGTTGGCTCCACCAGAGTGGGCAATGTGGTGGGACTGGTTCACAGGGTGCCCTGGCAGTATCGCAACTGGAAGGCCCCCCGGGGAAGGACTGGCGCACAGAGGAGGTTTACGCAACCACATCGCTCCCTGAAGAAGTACTTTCATGGGGGCGTGGCTGGGCCTTGCGCCTCTGTCTGGTGGAGTCATTTGTGCTGCCATGCTCCACAGCACTGCCTCCACCCTGTTCATCAGATGCAACTGTGGAAAAACAGAAACAGAACAGAAACATCAGTGTACTGCACGAATTTGTGTGTGGCAATACCAACATTCACATGAACATGACTATTCAAGGGAACAACCATCATCCTCCTCACCCACACACATGGTCATCCAATTCACATCCATGCAGATACATGCATGCCAATCACTCCAGACATTCACATCAGGCTACGTGCCACTGTCACGACCAATCAATTGTATATGCTCCACACACATGCATCATGTGCACATGCACATGTCACCATGCCACAGCAAAAAGCACATACACACATCAACAGAGTGGCCATAAGCAGTGTGATGAGCAATCACAGCAGAGCCCCGGTAACTGTAATCCCTCTACATGACTTTGGGCCTCATCACGAGTCTGGCGGCAACCCTTAAATGCGGCGGTAGAGCTATTACCGCCACATTTAAGGGTCCGCCAGAACATGGCTTTGGCGGATTTCCCCCCAACTCTGATATGGGGGGAAAACCACGGCAAAATTGCCGATTTTTGGCACAATTACTGCTGGCGGGAAATCTGCCAGCGGTAATAGCGCAAGTTTCCCCATTGGGCCCAATGGGGAATGGTCAATAACCCTTCCGCCAAACCCGTGATCCGGCGCTAATAGCACTGGCGTTACTGCCCAACTCGTGATGAGGCCCTATGTCAGACATCCAAATGCACGTGTTGCATCCAGGCATGAGTGATGCCCATTCACACATTCCCATCACTGGCATATACACATGAACATCATGCATGCACATGAAGCGGGCAATAGTACCTCAACTGTCACACTTGTCACACGGGCACGTCTCAGACACAAGTAAGAAAACATGTTCATGGTCTGAAAGGCAGCAATACAACACATTACAAGTGATATCACATTCAAAATACATATGGTCCAATGCACACATGGAGAGCAATGTCTGGGGCATGCACACAGACATCTGTCTCAGATTCATACTTGTTGCAATCCTGAAGGGCACGCTGACAACATGCAGCAACATGCACATGCACCATATAGCATAGCAACACATGGATACTCACCAGTTGACTCCAGACGTTCACACAATTCGCAGACCTCGGTGTGCAGCGCCGGGTAAAACTTGTCCAGGACCTGCATGTTGGTATTGGACATCCGGCACCTGCGCGCATGGTGCACCTCTGCGGTGGCACTGGCCTGGATGTAGCGCAGGGCCTTTCTGTGGGTCCTGGACATCAGGTCCTCCCACATTCTTGAAGGTGTGTGATGCTAGCCCCTCTGTGTTGACTGGGGAGCGGTCGTGGTGGTATGGCACGGTAGGAGCTCAGTGAATCAGTAAAGGTGGTCACTGGTAGAGCACTGGCAATGGCTGGACAGCAGGCACTTCAAACACAGTGCAGGTGGGCAGTAGGCACACACTGGACAGGCAGCAACAGATGGCTAGGTACGAGGAGGTGCAGGAAAGTAGCAGGCATGTAAAATGGCACGGAGACAGGAGCGTGGGTCTTCTGTGTATTATTCCATGGCCAGCCGGAAACAGAGGGACAGGACTTGGTGCATAAAAAATTAGCATGGAAACATGAAATCCGAGGAAAGACCCTCAGCGTGTCACTTACGTGACATGTGGAGCGTGCTGGCATTGAGCATGCCAGAATTAGGGATACATAAGTATGTGTAAAAGCAACTCCGACAGTATGTGCAAAGGGGAGTAGATGGGCAAGTGGAATACTGCTAATTTTGGGGTGCCACACAATTTGTTCACTTCAGCGACCGTACAAACTTATTTTGGTGGGGGAATTGCCTCCACGCATACGCGCTTCTACTTTTGTACTTTCAGAGGCTAACAGTGAGTCGCGTAGCATTTTTCCTGCTCTGGGTGCCCCTGTGTTTCACATACCTCTATTCTTACCTTTACTGTAGCTTTCTGGGGTTTGCATAGCACATTTTTAGTGTTGCTGGCTGCCACTGAAGATCGTGTAACGCATTTTGTTTTTACGGAAGCTATGCTAGTCTCGTCTATGCACTATTTCTTTTTTTGGGGTGTCTGAGCATTACACATCCCATATTTTTGTCACCTGGGGTACTTTTGAGCCTTGCTGGACCAGAGAAATACATTTTCCATCACGTACACTGTCGCCTCACTCTCATTGCCTAGGACAATTGCTTGGTTTGCCTTCCATTGTTCACTTACACCTGGAACATGAGTGGAAAGGCCCCAAGAGGGAAAGGTGACAGAGGTGGAGAGGGTCATGGACGTGCAGAGGAAGCAGCTGTCCCAACTCAAAGGATCCAGGGACGTACAGCGGTAGCAGCTGTCCCAGCCCGATGGGTCCAGGAACGTGCAGCGGAAGCAGCTGTCCCATTCCCAAGGGTCCAGGAGCATGCAGCGAAAGCAGCTGTCCCAGTCCCAAGGGTCCAGTGACGTGCAGCGCAAGCAGCTGTGCCAGCGCCAAGGGTCCAGGGAAGTGGAGGTATAGCAGCTGTTCAAGCCCCGAATGGTAAGAGACATGCAGCTAAAGCAGCTGTCCCAGCCCCGAAGGGTAAGAGACAAGCAGCTAAAGCAGCTGTCCCAGCCCCAGAGGGTGATGCCATGCCCCAGGCCATTAGTGATCTGGCATCTGGAGCCCAGAGCGGTCCCAGCCACACAGGGTCAACACCAACACCACGTGCCAAGAAGACAAAGCCTGCACAGCAGGAACAGGCTCAACGCCAAGGCACGGCACAGGACACTGGCACGTTGAGGAATAGGAACTTTGATGATGAAGAACTCCAGATTCTTATGGACTACATGACGGAGCACTACCGTGACATGTGCCTGCAACCGGGGAGCACATATCCACCTGCTCATCGTATGGTGCATTGGCAGCATGTCACAGATGAGATCAACACCTCAGGGCTTGAGAGGCGCACTGCTGCTCAGGTAGTCAAGCGCTGGAATGACCTCACCCGTCGCACCAAGTCCATGCTGGGTGCCAACCTCGCCTCTGCTATGGCAACTAGAGGGGGGTCACCAGAGGACGCAAGGCATGGGAGGCCGGCCAAATTACGAGGGAACATTTAGCGAGTGACCAATATTGTGCATCCTGAGTACGTATAGTGAAGCACAACAAAGATGTATGATTGTGTTGCGCATCTGGCTGCATTTGAATGACGGCCTTGGGTGAACCATGTTGTGGTGTACTGACTCCTGTCCAGTGTACTCAAGAGTGGATACAACCCATGTGTTTTACATCAGTTGAACATGACCGTAGGATAGTAATCATCCCACACTAGCATACCCACCCAACATCTGCAACATGAACCACAACGTGACGTATTGTTAGTTGCATCTTGATGTCAGCGACTCTGCTAGACATGTGCTTGTGTCTGAAGCATGAGTTACACTTCATGCAGTGCAGGGCATAGATTATCTATTCACGCATGTACGTAGGTGCTTCCATGCTACATAGAACATATAAGATGACTACCAACACACTTCACGGCGTGCCATGAGTGAGTGTGCATATTTCTAGACCTTGCACATCCCTGCTGCCGCTATGGCATTGATTCCACAGTCAAATTGTTGTGAGGCCTGATCCCTGTTACCCTGCCACACTCACCACACACTCCATGGGTCCATACTCCTGTCTCACATGACCATGCCCATTTCACTGGTATTAGTAAATAGTTTGCTGTGCCATGTTCCATAACGTGCTTGCTAATGACCATGTTTGTTGGTAATGTGTCCACTGGCTGCATGGCCCTGAGCAAGGTATGTTGTTGACAGTCTGCATATGCCATGATCAGATGGCTTCTTGTACATAGTGTGTGGATGCTGTTTCTTTCATGGTGACATGCCCTGCATATTTTTGCATGACAGCAATGTGATACACATGTTTACTGTAGACAAGTTGCACATGACCTCTCATGTCTATGTCTGTCCTTGTTCAGGTGGTGATGCCGTGATGCAGGTGGTGATCCCTCGGTGGCCAACATTCCATTGTGACATCGGCCTATGTGTGTTTATGCTTCAAGCATGGTCCTACCGGGAGTGCTAGAGGTGAGTATTTGTGTACTTGCATTCTAGTGGTTTGAATCACTGCTGCACTCTACAAAATGTGTTGCCAACTTGCTAACCCATCCGCTGCGTCTTCTGCACCTACTCCTTCACAGTCCCTTTGTAATGTACTTGCATCTCATTTATTTTCAAAAAGCCAGGACATACTAAACCTCCTTGTGACAGGCTCTTCCAACACAACCCTCTTTGAACCTGCCCCCCCACCACTCACCCTCCTCCTTCTCCTTCTTCGCTCATGTCTCCCCTGAAGAAGTCACCGGAGTTGTCAACTCCATGAAGGTCTCTTCCAAACAGGTGGGCCCATGCTCATCCATATCCATCAAGGACAACATCACCTCTCTGACCCCTGCTCTTGCTGATCTCTGCAACCACTCCTTTGTTGCTGTTCCATATCCATCCTCCGTCAAGCACTCCCTTGTGCGCCCCACCCTTACAATACCATCTGCAGACCCTTCCCGCCCAACCAACTACCGCTCCATTTCAATCACCCCGTTCCTGGGGAAACAGCTTGAGAAGTTGGCCCTCCCCTAAATAAACACCCATGACATACTTGTTGGCGGTGTACATGTACACCAGTGTGGATTCCAACCTTCCTGAGCCACGGACACTGCTCTCCTGAACACCCATGAAGAACTGCTAGCATCCTTCAATTCATAATGCCCTGCTGTTCTCATCCTCCTTGATATCTCATCTGCATTTTACAAAGTAAACCATTCCATCCTCATAAAAATGCTTCATGAGCAGGCAGTTGACTGGCTTAGCTCATTTCCTGATGCATGTCTGTTTCAGAGTCTGTGCACCGGCTGCAGCTCACAATGATTTCTAAAGGTAAAAGTGTGCTTTGCATCCTTTTCTTTTGCATAGTCCTATTTGCAGACCTGCCAGAGTAGTACATTTTCTCTGTGCCTGACTAAATCTTGCCTGACTTATGCCAACGGAAAGACTTTGCCACGGAGACATGGCTTGTAGTACTTTCCTTCTCGCAAGAGGTCTCACTCTGGGCCGCTTTAGGAAAACACACTGTACTCCCCCTGGGAAGAATGGCAGGATCAGGTACATCTGTGCCTGTCCCTCTCTTATGCTATGCCCCCCTCTGGAATGGGTACCCTCCTTTGGGGTTCGGGATCACTACCCATCTCCAGGGGTGGTGGAAGAATGGAATGCAGTCATGAATGTTGATGAAACGTTGATGAGATTGAAGGACACTCTAGAAAGTGGCAAAGTGTCTTGTGTTGAGAGTCGTGAAGATATAGGAGACCTCCGTCCCCAAGTGCCGCACAGGGAGAACCACTTAATCACTCCCTGTGCAACCTTTGAGGCCACAGGTGGAGATAATCCGAAGCCGGAACCCAAGTACTAGGAACCCCAAGGCAGCTGTGAAAAAAGGCAATGGTTAGATACCAAGCAGACAGGATACTACATATAATAATCAGAAGACAATCAGAGTCTTACCGGGGATCTGATGAAAGGGATGGTGAACCTGAACGGGAGGATGGTTCCGGGACTCATGTAGGCAAAGGACCCACCCTGCGGGATAGATCTAGATGTTCTTCGCCAGTCTCCACCTGGAGAGTGTATTTGTAGAAGGGCCCCAGGTAATCAGATGGCAGCCACCAACTGGAAAGTGAGATTAACCGTGCAGAAGTGCAATCAGGGAGGCCCAAGAGAGGTCCATTGCAGAAAAAGGTCTGAAGCCAGGAAGAGCCGTCCGAACCAAAGGGAAAAACAAAAACCTGATCCAGAGGAAGTCCGTAGTTCAGTCCGGGGTCAGGAGCCGTGATGAGCAGAAGAGCCGATGCAGCAAAATCCAAGCGTGATCCACAAGAAGTCCAGAAAACAAAAGCCAGGTCCAAGGAAGCCAGGTAAGCAACATAGGTAAGTAAGCCAAACAGAGTTTTCCAGGTAAACCAACTGTGAAGCGTAGTATACCGGCACTGCACTGCTTAAATATCGTCTACTTCCTGGTCACATGACGCTAAACGGAGTCACGTGACCGTGAACCCGGGGCACGTGACCGTTTCCTCGGGTCACGTGATCGGGCCACAACGGTACGAGCGAGTGTGTTACTGCTCGTGCGGTGGCCTAATCTCCATGGCAACTGCCAATGGAGAAACGGCCACAATCGTGACTGTAGGGTGTATGGTGTTTGTCTGGCTAGCGCGCGAGCCAAACTGGGTTTCCTGCGTGAGCCCCGGGAGACAGGTGAATGGGAGGGACAGGTCACTAGACTGGGTGTCGGGACATGGCCGGAGGAACTACCCGAAGACATGACACAAAGTGAATGAGGAAATATTTCAATTATTCCTATAAGACGTGTTTAACATGGTGCCTAATGAATTGCATGTTGAGATTGGATTTGTGTTGGTGATAAAATTGTGCCACCTGTTGGAGTGAAGGAGAACATATTATTGATTGCCCATGAGGGACATCTAAGAATGTCAAAATCAAACAGAGGGTTAGATGAGATCATTTGTGGACAGGTGTTGATTTGTAAAATGAATGAATGGTCAAAGGGTACAGTACATGTGAGGATTCAATTGGTTTGTTATTAGGACTATTCCTGTGACAGTCATGACAATTGCAATAGTTACATGGGAAAGAGTAGGTTTTGATAGTATTGGTCCTGTGAGGAGACAAGTTTATTGCATGGTGTTGGCTGATTTTTTGTCTAGATGGGTTGAGCTAGAGTGAAAACAAAATATATGCTCTAGTGACATTTTAAAATTGCTTGATTTTGTATTTCAGAGGGAAGACTATTCCACTATTTTTCCCACTGTTAATGGTGTACAACTAGTAGTGTGCAAGATGGAGAGTTTTCTTAAGCGGAAGCGGATTGAACATCACACAATTTCTATTTACCAACTTGCAACTAATGGGTTAGTTGAAAGATGTAATCATGTAATACAGCAGATCATCGAGGGTGCCATGGTAGATAAGAAGGACTTGAAGAAAGCTATTGATGAGACTGTAGTGGCATACTTTTTCTTTCATCTGCTTCTCACTGAGAGTGAGGTCCTGTTTCCACCCTCCTGGCCATCTGTTGTTCTCCTGCACATGTAGAGTTTATGCCTGGCTGCTGACCATTCCATTAGGCAGGTTCACTTTCTGTGCATTACTGCACCTCCAGGGGAATTGTTGATCATGAAAAATCAAAATTGAAAAAAAAAGAAAAATATAAGAACAAAAAACGAAATGTGCATAAAATTGTTGGAAAGGACTGTTTTATTTGGCATTTTCATTGTGCTGCCATTTTTTAGCTTTTTACTACCTGGAGCTGCCTTGCTATTTTGAAAGCACACGTTTTTTCCCACTATTGCCAGCTTATTTGACTGTTTTTTGGCCCTTCCAAGATGGCCACCATGGTTTTCTTTGTTGTGTAGGCAGGCTGTGCTGATCCACCTCTCCCTGTGCTGCACTCCTATTGGTTGCTGAGTGTTTTCTTCAGGGACCAGCAGGCTTCAGCTGGCCCTCTCTGCAAAGGCCCACTTCTAAGGCCCCTGTCTGCTCCCTGTCCACTTCTGGAACGCTAATTGGGGTCCTCCCTGCACCTTAACCACAATGATGCTGCCACCTCAATCCTCTAAGAAATCTGGACTGCCTTGACTTTGCCTCCTCCAGAACTATGGGTTAGTTCCCTCCTTATGGACTCACTCCTACCGCCTTTGACTATCACTGTTCTTTCTGCTTGTTACTCCCATGTTGTCATCCTGATGCGCAGTGCTTCCTAAAACCCTTTGCTAACATCCGGTTTCAAGATTGAAAAGTCAAATCTTGCTGTTTTTGCTTTGTTCTAAAAAGTCAAATCTTGCTTTTTTTGCTTTGTTCTAAAAAGTCAAATATTGCTGTTTTTGCTCTTCGCAAAAAAAAGCCTTGCTGTTTTGCTTTGTTGTAAAAAGTCAAATCATGCTGTTTTTGCTTTGTGATAAAAAGTCAAGTCTTGCTGTTTTTGCTTTGTTCTAAAAAGTCAAATCGTGCTGTTTTTGCTTTGTGCTAAAAAGTCAAATCCTGCTGTTTTTGCAATGTTCTAAAAAGTCAAATCTAGCTGTTTTTGCTTTGTTCTAAAAAATCAAATCTTGCTATCTTGCTGTTTTTGCTTTGTTGTAAAAAGTCAAATGTTGCTGTTTTTGCTTTGTGCTAAAAAGTCAAATCTTGCTGTTTTTGCTTTGTGCTAAAAAGTCAAATTTTGCTGGCCATTGTGAAATTCTCTGTATACTGTTTCTTCTCTGTAACCTGCCAGCCTAGTAACCTCACCACTCCCTTAAGTCCCAAACCTACCTTCCTTAGCCCCCCCCAGTATCTCCATCCTCTCCTCGCTTCCACCCCAATGGCGCTTTCTGTTTCTCTTATCTTTTCCAACTGCTTCTCCATTGACTATCCTTACCTTCTCACTAAGTCTGGTAGGAAGAAGTTCAAAAAGGATATATTGGCCTCTAACCCTGGTCTTCCTATCGCTGACACCTATTCCAATGCTTCTGCTCGACAGACCCTCACCGACATCCTCTTTGTCGTTCCTTCGCCAGATCTATGGACTCCTCATATGGTCTCTGTGCTCTGCCCTATCTCCTCCTCTCCCATTAATGGTGGCACTCGCTGGGAAGTTCTCATGGCTTTCTTCGAGTCCTCTAAAGTCATCATTAATGTCTACCTAAATGGCACTGTCATGGTCGAATGCCCTAAGGCCAATCTCCTCCTCTTTGATAGGCGCTTCCCTCGACTCATCAATTTCCTCTCATCTGCTGTCCCCTCCTCTCCCCCCTTGGCTACCTTGCCCTCTCTCTCCTCCTCCTTCTCTGCCCCTCCTAGGGCTCTTTCTCCTCCGCAGGGCGTACCTCTGATCTGTACCCCTCCCCGAAAGGTCTTTTAAGCTGGCAACCTTCTTCATATTGCCACTCTCAACTCTCGCTCTGCTGTCAAACACTCCTCTGACATCTTACACCTGCTTGAAGAACTAGACCTTGATGCCCTTGGTCTTACTGAGAAATGGTTCACGGCCAGCTCTGTCACAAGCTTTGACACACTCCTCCCTGATGGCTACAAGATCCTCTCAGCACCCAAATCCTCCTGGTCCGATGGGGGGGGTAGCCCTGATAATTCCTGAGTGGATTCCTGCCTCTGTCATTCCCACTCAGACCTACTCCTCTTTTGAATGCCTTGTCTGTAGGCTTTCTCTCTCGCCTACCCATTCCTTTACTGTGGTTACCATCTACCGGCCTTCTGGTCAAATCACCTCATTTCTCTCTGAGTGGGCAGACCTCTTCTCCTCCCTCTTGGCCTCTACCACTCAACTCCTCCTCCTCGGTGACTTCAATATACATTTAGATTCTCCTTGCTCCTCCTCTGTACTCTTCTATGACCTCTGCGACTCCCTCTCCCTGTCCATCCTCCCCTCTGGCCCGACTCACTCTGCAGGGCACACACTTGATGTCTTGATCTCCTCTGACCTCCCCCTCTCCATCCCTCTGACGACTCCTCTCTCCTGGAGCGATCACTCCCTCCTCTCCTCTCATCTCTCCCTCTCTCACCCCCAAGCCAAGCCTACCCCAACACTGCCAACTACCTTCTCAGACATCCGGCCCATGAAGCGTGCGTCAGTTGAGGCTTTTGCCGCCACTTTCTCTCCCCCATCCACCTTTGGTTATCTCACACCCTGACACAGCCCTGTCTGTGCTCTACTCTTCAATTTCTGATACGCTTGATGCTCTTGCCCCTGTCATGAGGATCCGTTTGAAGTCCAAAGCCAAGTGTAATTTCTGGTATGACTCTGACCTAGCTACACTTAAATGTAAGTGTAGGGCTGCTGAGAGGAAATGGAGGACTTCCTGTTCATCCTCTGACAAACTGGCCTGTTGTCTGCTACAAAGGCAATTCCGACTCTCTGTCCTCACCAAGAAGAGAGTCCACATTCAAGCTTGTGTCTCTGTGGCATCTAACAACTCGGCCGAACTCTGTAACCTCTGCAAGGAGGTGGCCAACCCTGCTGCAGTCTCTACCCCTCCTGTCTTCTCCCAGGCTATTTGCAATGCCCTTGCCTCTCACTTAATTTCAAAAACCGAGGACATCCTGTCCACCCTCTCCACCCACACCTCTCCCCTCCCCATCTGTGCTTGCTGACCCTCCTTTAGCCACCCCCCCCCACCGTCCTTCTCATCCTTTCCTCCTTTCTCCCCTGACAAGGTCACTAGACAAGTCTGATATGTGAAAGCCTCGTCAAAACAGGTTCATCCCTGTTCCTCTAAAATCATCAAGGACCACATTGACACCCTCGCTCCGGCCCTTGCTGATTTTTGCAACCACTCCTCTGCCTCGGGAATCTTCCCCTCCCCTCTGAAGCACTCCTTTGTGCATCCTCTTCTCAAGAAATCCACAGCTGATCCTTCTTGTCCAGCTGGTTGTATACTAATTGACCTTTTCACAATTGACGTTGGGAGAATTGACCTCAGGAGAATTAACCTAATTTAGAAGGTCAATTAGGACATATATGCAGGGGGAAACCCCCCGCAACCCCCCACACAATGCAAAACCCCCTGCAACCTCTCACCCAATCCCCTTATATTATTTGTAATCCAAAAACAACACAATACATATATAAAAGAACTAAAATAATATAAAGGTCAATTGTGCAGAAGGTCAATTAGGACCTCTATAATTAGGTCAATTGTGCAAAAGGTCAATTGTAAAAGGTCAATTTGGGTAATACCGTCCAGCTAAGTATCGCCCAATTTCCATTCCTCCCTTTCTTGGCAAACTCCTGGAAAAGTTGGCCATCTCTCAGCTTAATCTTCATTCCAATTCTGTTGGCTGTCTCCATGACCACCAGTCTGGCTTCAGAGCTGCCAGAATCACGGAAACTGCAACATCCGTGAAGATCTGCTCTCCAACCTTGACTCTAACATTCCCTCTGTCCTCATCCTCCTCGATCTCTTTTCTGCCTTCGGCACGGTCAACCATACCATCCTGCTCAACCGTCTCTGTGAAAACCTGGTTATCACTGATCAGGCTCTGGCTTTGCTGACCTCTTTCCTCTTAGATTGACCCTCCCAGGTCCAACTTGGGTCCTTCCTTTCATCTATCTTCCTCTCTACCTGTGGTGTTCCCCAGGGTTGTAACCTCTCACCCTGGCTTTTCAACCAATACCTGGCAACTCTCGCCCACTGCATTGCCACTTTCTGCTCAAATTTCCAGTGCTACACTGACGACACTCAACTCATTTTCAGGCTGCCCTCTGCCACCTCCTCTCCCTCTCTCATCTCTGAGTGCCTAACTGCCATTCAAGATTGGTGTGCCGCCAATGATCTATGTCTGAATGCCAGCAAGACAGAGATACTCCTCATTGGCACACCTTCACCATCTTTTCCCCTCGCTCTCTGGCTGGACTCCCTTGGCCCTCCTCCTACCCCCACCTGCGAGGCTAAGAACCTCAGGGTCTCCACCCTTTCCTTCTCTGCTCACATCTCTGAGGTCTATAAAAAGTCAAATTTCCGACTGCACCTCCTCAGAGGTACTCTGCCTTTCCTCTCCTTCCCCCAGAAGCTCATGGTATCCCAAGCTCTGGTTCTCTCTAGCTTGAACTATTGTAACAGCCTCTTTCTAAATCTACTTGCTTCTACACTCCATTCTCTGAAACTAATCCAGAACAGGACTGCAAGACTGCAAGAGTTGTCCTTGGCCTCAAGCCCTGGGATCTAATGTTGCCTGGTGTGGGTGGGTAAATCTAATTTGAGTAAGGTAAAATGGGAAGATGTGAGAGAAAATATTACAGAGGGACAGCTGAGTAACAAAGTTGTGTATGATATTCGGAAAGCATTGAAAGTGTGCGATGTGGTGGAAGGTGAGTATGTGCGAATTAAACAGTCACTTGCATTACAGAAGCAAGGTTGCTAATAATATAAACCCCATAATGGTGATGGGAGTGGTGTATGGAGAAGTAAAGCAGCAGATGGAACAGTTTGGGATATGGGTAGAGTGAGTAGTTGTGGGAAGCTGCTGTCACAGACAAATACTAGTTGAAAAAGGACAGTTCATAGGAATGATGATATACGTAACCAGTGTAATGAGAAGGAGTATGGTAATGGGGTCGACCAAGAGAGAGAGGAGGAGACCTTTATATCTTGACTAATTCAGTATGTAATATCCATCACTGCATGGTTATTCGCCATTTGGGTACCATTTAGGTTTGTTTGGATAGTAAATTACTGAGAACATTCACTGTGATTTTCCAGTCATTTCTTTTCATAGCATTATCTACAGTTCAATGTGTACCTGGTTTATTTCTTTTTTTTTCATTTTTCCTTCAGGTGATGTGCATTTTGTAGGCAGTATATCAAAGCATTGTTAACAGTGCATTGTTATGGATAAGGAAAGGAGATGTGTATGTTATATTCTTTGTAACATGTGTAGCATTCTCACTGTGTGTTATATTCTCTGTAACATGTGTAGCATTCGCACTGTGTGTTATATTCTTTGTAACATGTGTAGCATTCTCACTGTGTGTTATATTCTTTGTAACATGTGTAGCATTCTCACTGTGTGTTATATTCTTTGTAACATGTGTAGCATTATCACTGTGTGTTATATTCTTTGTAACATGTGTAGCATTCTCACTGTGTGTTATATTCTTTGTAACATGTGTAGCATTCTCACTGTGTGTTATATTCTTTGTGACATGTGTAGCATTCTCACCGTGTGTTATATTCTCTGTAACATGTGTAGCATTCTCATTGTGTGTTATATTCTTTGTAACATGTGTAGCATTCTCACTGTGTGTTATATTCTCTGTAACATGTGAAGCATTCTCACTGTGTGTTATATTCTTTGTAACATGTGTAGCATTCTCACTGTGTGTTATATTCTCTGTAACATGTGTAGCATTCTCTCTGTGTGTTATATTCTTTGTAACATGTGTAGCATTCTCACTGTGTGTTATATTCTTTGTAACATGTGTAGCATTCTCACTGTGTGTTATATTCTTTGTAACATGTGTAGCATTCTCTCTGTGTGTTATATTCTTTGTAACATGTGTAGCATTCTCACTGTGTGTTATATTCTTTGTAACATGTAACAGCCACATCACCCCCGATTCTATGTTCCATAATTGTCCATTTGAAAGGATCCATTCTTCCTTTGTCATCATCTCTCCACCAAGTACTTTATCATTATCATCCTCACTGTCATCAATCACATTAGTGTGTCTTGATAAACAGTATGCTGCCTTAGGCTGCCTGGAAAATATTCCACATCCCATATTTGCTCCTGCAGGTTTGTAATCTGTTTTCTTATTTCAAAACAATACTTTGCCAAACCCTTTGGCAGTCAAAACCTCTTTCAAAGGTTTGTGATCTGACTTCAATACAAACCTATTTCCCCACAAGAACGGTCTGAACTTCACAATAGCTCATTTGATCGCTAACAACTCATTCTCTACAGTAGAATAATTCACCTCTGATTTTCTGAACCATCTAGATGCAAATTCCACTTTGAATGCCTGATCTCATTCTCTCTGTGACAGGACTTCGCCCAAACCATATTGCTGGCATCCTTTCTCACCACACTCACTCTGGAAGAATTATAGTTACTCTGAATGGTTGTTTGATTCAGAGGCCTTTTTATTTCCACACATTTGGTTTCACTGCAGCTATCCTACTCAAAATTCACCTCTTTATTTATCAATTTCTTCATAGGAAAAGCCTTATTTGCAAATACTGGAATACATCTGTCATAATATTCAGCCATACCCAAAAACAACAATTGTTCCTCCCAACCCCAATAATACCGTTCACTAAATCGTCCTTGGGTTTAAACAAATGTTTGGAAATGTCATGCACTAGATTCTGCATGCACTCCTTATGCAACTTTCATTTTTCTTGGCTCAGCATCATACCAGCTGTCTGAAGGCTATGTACTGCTCTCAACATTCTCCTATTGCGTTCCTCAACAGTCTTCCAATAAACCAACACATCATCTTGGAAACAAATGATTCCTTATTAATCCAGAAAAAGATGATTCATTATGCGTTCGACACAGCAGCCACTGAAACCAAACCGAAGGGCATGTGCACACATTGAAATAGACCCCCTGGTGTAATAAAAGGAGTCATGCTTTTGGTGAGGGCTGTAATTTGATTTGATGGTAAGATGACTTCAAGTCTGAGGTTGAAAACCACTCTGCTTCCTCAATAGTTAATAGCATTCTGGTAATATTGAAAACAAGATGCCTGTCATGCACACACATGTATCAAGTACCCTCAAGTCAATGCACAGCCTGAGTTTCCCATTAGGTTTTCTTACCAGCACCAATGGTAAAACCCATTCTGCCAAATCCACTGCTTCTATAACTGCTTCTTCATGAACTTTGCCCCATACTGCAATGAAATACGTATTCGTTTGTGAGCAACAGGAACAGCATTCTCTTTCATCCTTATCTTGTGTGAAAAGTCCCTCAGGCACCTAACTCAGCTCCAAACACTCAATGTCGCACTGCCTTCCTTCACATTGCTGACATTGCATAAAACACATCACTGTGATCATGTTCACTACCAACCGCAAACACAGCTTCTTCAATGTTGGGATCAAATTTGATATTGAGTCTCTTCTGATGGGACCAACTGAGAAGTGGGGAGATTTCCTTTGTCAATACATAGACTCTCCTTTTCCCTGAGCGTTCTTTGAACTACATGGTTGCCCAAAACCTCCCCAAAAGTTCAATATGTTTTTCTCCATACATGACAGGGTTTACGTCTACCTTTCTCAGAGACACTCTGCCCTTCCATGACTTGTCAAAAATCTTTTTCTGCATGAGAGTATACTTTGCACCTGAGTCGATAACCATTTCTACTGTCAGCTCTTGAAGATGTATTTGTGCGATAGGTTTCTCTGTAATGCCTCAGTATTGTCCTGGATCGACATTATTGCATCCATCATCTCATCAGTCGTATATGTGGACTCCTCTAACTCCTCACGCAGTTCATCCAAATCATCAACAGATTCTCCCTTGCTCCTTCAATAATTGGTGAAATGCCCCAACAATTACATTTCTTGCACAGTGATTTCAGGCTAGGACAATTGTCATTGTTTGCCAAATAAAACAGACTTTCAAACCTAAAACACTGTTTCCTTTCTTCCTCTTCGTTTTTTGCCCCTCCTAAAGGTCTTTTTCAGCACACATGTCGTTTTCTTCTTTGCTTGAACAACTAAAATTTCTGATGAGGTAGACGGTTCACTCTTCATATCAGTGCTATTTCATGCACTTGCTAGTGTGTTCAAGTTCTTTGGCGAATCTGAGAACTTCCTCTCAATACGGGTTTCATTCTGACCACAATTCTTCTTGCACTTTCCCATCCTTGCATTCTAACATAAACTGATCTAGCAGTTGCTCCTCTAAGATACCCACAAATTCACACCTTGTGGCATGTATTGTTCAATTGACTCACTTTGCGCCTGCACAATGTTTATCAAAATGATACCTCTCAAGAACAATACTGAGTTTCTGATCCCTGCATTTGTCCAACACCCTTGTACATCTCTCATAATAAGTATGACCTTTGGGCTTCAATTCACTCAAAGACAGAAGATGCTTAAATTGTTGTTCACTGTAGTTGTTCACTGTAGTTCATCAGGCAATGTATCAGCAACACTTCTTGCCTTCAATTGAGTCATTTGGGTCATGCAAAGCTTGCACATAATGGTCAAACCGTTCCTTCCATCTCTTCCACAGTACTTGAGGATCCCCTTGTGTTTCCAGAAAAGAATTGAGAGGAGGAACACCTTGCATGGCTGTTGATTCAATATGCACCTCGTCGTATTAGCACTAATGTAGTCCTTTCTGAATTTCACTATCAGTTCCAGGTATTCATTATTCATTTATATTTATTTGGGATATGATTCCACTATCAGTTCCTGAAATACATTTTTCATGTATGTTTATCTATTACTTTGGAAAGATTGTCCTTGCACAATCAATGTTTAAAATTGGGTTGTTTCATCCAATCATCCGTTTGTTGCTTAGCAACTCATAGTGGCCAATACTCTTCACCATTATGCTATGCATGTCTGCACTCTGTAGGGTGCTTTCCTCAGTTATGCACATGGTGCGTGCGGACAGAGCACATCTGAGCACCTGCAGGGACACCGAATTATGGAACAGAGGTTGGCTCTCTGCAGTATTCCTGTTACCCTTGTAATCTGAATTAGGAAACAGGTGTGTGCTCACTGCAGCATTCCTTTGACCCTGGCACGTCGCTTCACGCACTCAGAGCAACTTTCCCCATGTCGCTGCATCTGGAGACATCAGAGTGGAAACATAGCTACTCAGTGGGGTGCCACTATCCTTTACCACTCGTGGTCAGTATAACAATGTGTCTCCTGTTGGGATGCACACCCAGGGTCCCGACCAGGCCAAATGATTCTAGTTGAAAAATACCTATTATAACAAACTATTGTGTGAGCAGATTGTAGGCAGTGCGGCAGAAGCAGGTGTTGTTTTAGTTAGGTTTGACACATATTAGATAATCATATATAGCAACACTGAAATGCCAACAAAATGTATCATTATTGCGGTTGCAGGGGTCATAGGTAGGGCAGCATATAGGCCTTGTGTTTTACGTTCTGTATTTGTAGAAACGTACTATAATGTGATGTGTGGTATGGTATTTTTTATTTATAAAGCGCCTACACAGAGGCAAGTGTTTCAAAGTGCTCTAGGATGGTGGGAACACAGGGAAAAAACAACAGTTGCTCAGAGCCCTGGAATTTCTGAAGCGATAACGGTCTGCAGAGGCAGATTACGTGAAATATAGTACATTTAACAGTTGAGATACAACACATAGGCCTGGCTGCGATTCTGCAGTTTTTTCAAGTGCAAATTAAGGGGAGAGACAAGGAAGGAAAGAACGATCTACAGGCAGAGCTGTAGTGCATATTCAGACATGACGGGGGAGGGTCAGGGGACAAACTGCACCCAGTCAGTAGAGACTGGGGCAGTGCGGAGAGAAAAGCTCTCAGGATGTATTGCAAGTGCAGTGAATGGGTTGGGTGCAGGGCCCTGAGGCAAGTGCAGAAGGACTGGCAGGAGCGCCTGGGACCTGTGAGACTCTGGGATACACCAGATGGCCAGTGAGTGAGCTGTATATAAAGGAGGGAGAGAGGGGAGAGAAGAGAGCTTGGTTAGCATGGTGAGAGAGAAGGCAGAGGAGAGAAGGAATTTCTTGAGGAGTTTCCAGAACTTAAGAATATCAGGATCAAGACAGAGGGTGGCAGGGAGGCTGTTCTAGAGGGAGGCGCCAGCTGAGGAAAAGGATCTCCCTCCAAATCTCTGCTTGGAGAACCTGCTCACTTGCATAAGGTTGGAGGTAGATGAGCGGAGGGCTCAGGAGGGACAGTATTTAGCAAGGCAACAGTGAAACAAAGTAGGTCCCAGGCCCCAGAAAGCCTTGTGGACAATTCAGAGGGTCTAGAATTTGATCCTTGAAGCCACGGGGAGCAAGTGTAGGGATTTCAGTGCCGGAGAGATGCAGTCCCTGGTCTTGAGGCCAAGGATAAGTCTCACAGTTCTGTTCTGGATGAGTTGCAGAGGGCGCAAAGCAGAAGCAGGGAGGTTGAGGAAGAGGCTGTTGCAGTAATCCAGCCTAGAGAGAACTAGGGCTCTGGAGACTGTGAGCAGCTGGGGAAAGTGAGAAAGGGAAGAGTACCTCTAAGGAGGTGTAGTTGATAGATTGTTTTTGAGATGTCAGAAATGTGTGAGGAAAAGTAGAGAGTGGAGTTGAAGATGATCCGAAGATTTCTGGCCTTACAGGTTGGGGTGGGTGCAGGGCCAAGTGAGGCCGTCCAGAGTGAGAGGGGGGAAGCAGGAGCAGGGGTCCCAATGAGAACAATCTCAGTTTTGCTGGCATTGAGACAGAGGTCGTTTGCAGTACACTATGCCTGAACAGCGAACAGACAGTCGGGTATGAGTGAGGAGGAGGAGGCTTCCGAGGGTAGCCTGAAGGATAGTTGTGTGACATCGGCGTAACACTGGAAATTAGAGGTGAAAGTGGCAATCACACATGCCAGGGTGGCCATGTACATGTTGAAAAACCTTGGGGATAGGTTAGAACCCTGAGGAACACTGCAGGTTGAGAGGGTGATAGTCGAGAGAAAGGCACCAAGTTATACCTGGGATGGGCGGTTGGAGAGAAAAGAGGTTAACCAAGCCAGAGCCTGACCTGAGATTCCCAGGGCGTCACGAAGCGGTGATAGCAAGATGTTGTGGTTAACCGTGTCAAAGGCGGAGGAGAGATCAAGGAGAATGAGGACAGAGGGAGTGTTAGTGTCAAGAATTGAACAGGTATTCACAGGTGTTCAGAAGAGCAGTTTCCATGCCTTTGGATGCTCTAAAGCCAGACTGATGGTCGTGGAAACAACTGATTTCTTCTATGTGGAGGTTTACATGAGAGATAGCCAGCTTCTCCAGCAGTTTGCCCAGAAAAGGAGTGATAGAGATTGTGTGGTAGTTTAAAGGAATGAAGGGGTCAGCACAGGGTTTCTTGAGCAGAGAGTGCACAAGGGAGTGCTTGAGAGCAGTTTGGAAAACACCAATGGAAAAGGGGAGGTTGCAAAGCTCAGCCAAGGCTGGTGCGAGGGAGTCAATGGTGTCCTGAATGGTTTTGGGAGTGCAAGGGTCCATTTGCTTGGTTGAGGCCTTCATAGGCCAGACTTGTCTGGCAAACTCATCAGGTGTGATGGGAGAGAGAGAGGAAAATGGAAGTTGGGGCCAAGGGAGGCACAGGTGCTAGTGTGTGAAGTGGTGTGGGGGGAAGGGAGGAGAGGATGTCTTGGCTTTTTGTGGTGAACTGTGCTGCCAGGGCCGAGCAGAAGTCCTGGGTGGGAGTGACAGAAGAGGAGGCTGCTGCGGGATTAGCCAGTTACTTGCAGACTTTGAAACGTTCAGCCATGTTCTCTGATGCCACAGAGATGCAGGCTTCAATAAAGACTCTTTTTCTTGGAGCGGATGCAGAGTCCATTTCCGCTCATTTGCCCTACCCTTGCATTTAAGGGCAGACAGGACGGAGTCGTACCAAGAGTTGCACTTTTTGGATGGCTTCACTTGGACTCTCATTAAAGGGACAAGGAAGAAACCAAAGTAGGTGAAAAATGGACTCAACACAGTATCGTGTTGAGAAGCGAGGTCAGTGTGTTAACATGGCAGGAGTGTTGCCATTTTGGATGTTAAGGCCTAGCATACAATGAATAAAATAGAACTCAGGCCGTGATGTGGAGATGCAGCTCATTTAGTTCATCTCCAAAAGCAAAACCCTACTCCCTTTCCCCAGGAGTGAAGCCAAGGTCAGAGGCATCGATGGTACACAGATAAGTGATACGCACACGAGCGAGTACCGGCTGAGTACCGCTTTACCCGCTCTGCCTGCTGTCCTGTTGGCCCCTGCGACCCTTGGACTGAATTGGAGGCTCATTTGGCCCGTTTTCAAGAGCGGTCCTTTGTTTGTTTCGACTCTGCTCGACCGCTGCCTGATCCCGCCCCCAGTCACAGCAATTGGCTGGGTGGAGTGGCTGCACCTACAAACTGCCCGCGCACGCGCACAGCGCGCGCGCACACGAGCGAGTACCGGCTGAGTACCGCTTTACCCGCTCTGCCTGCTGTCCTGTTGGCCCCTGCGACCCTTGGACTGAATTGGAGGCTCATTTGGCCCGTTTTCAAGGTGACCCATCGGCAACGATTAGAAGCGAACAATCTTCATTGTGCCCAAGAACTTTCTCAATCTCTCGTTCCAGATTGATTGATTGTTTGTTGTTTGTTTGTTTTTAGAGCGGTCCTTTGTTTGTTTCGACTCTGCTCGACCGCTGCCTGATCCCGCCCCCAGTCACAGCAATTGGCTGGGTGGAGTGGCTGCACCTACAAACTGCCCGCGCACGCGCACAGCGCGCGCGCACACGAGCGAGTACCGGCTGAGTACCGCTTTACCCGTTTTGCCGCGATTGACGCAGGACGTGGGACCCCTCAGTCGGCGGCTCCATAGTACGTGTTGCTTGCCTTCTCCCCTTATTTGCTCATAGGTTAGCGTGCTCAGTAAATATGTGCACGCTTACTTATTCTTTAAAGACGGGAATGCCCCCGGTGCTAACCAATGGCATTGGCGCCATGCTTAACTCACATACGCCGCAAAAAAAAAACGTGCTTTCCCATAAATCAATTGTATTGACACCAGTGGAGAGCTCTGCAAGGGGAGTGGAGGCCACGCGGTTTAATCCGCCCTTGCTATCGACACCAAAAATCACTGCGCATACCCCTGCCCTGCCCTTACAGACTAAAAATATAGGCACCCGTGGTACTGCCAATGGCCAACATTTAGCCTGGAAAACACTTGTTGGTTCTGCCCAACGTGGTGAAATATCGGATCATACAATGCTCAATACACCAGGTCAAAGGATCCCCCATGTTGAGCTTACATCACCAATATCGATAACACCTCTGGACCAGATCCCAGTGGTCCCCCAGGTTGTATCGTCACCATCTTTTCAATCCTCACATGGTGGGTCCCCAATTTCAATACGAAATTCGTTAACTCTTTCCCCGTGCTCACAAGTTGACCAGCCCTCCATTGTGCATTCCCTTTCATCTATCTCATATGTCCATCCCACACCGCGCCGCCCGAGAATTAACTCCATGCATGAGGCGCCAGGTCACCAACCAGCCCTGGTTGAAGTGACGTTGTCCGCCATAAACACCACCTTGCTGGCCATGTTTAAACTCTTTGAGGCCCTGGACGCCAAAATATCTAAACAAGAGCTAAAGCTAGATGAGCTACTTACATGGACTCAAAAAGTTAAACTAACTGTTTCTACACCTATTCCGCTAAACACTGATTCGCCATGTTTGGAAATCCAGAACATGGCGTCATATTGGCCTGCCACCCCTAAGGGTCCTACCAACTTCCCCACTGTGCCAGCGGTCCCTCATATAATAACATCAGTGCCGCCACCGCACTCACCGTCCAACGCTAACCCAAAAAACACCTCATGGGTTAGTTTGCAGGACTCTGTGATCCCTGATGTGGTGGCGGGCCCGGTCAAGCCAAATTTGCCTCTTACCAATCTAGTCCCGCTCGGCTCGCCTCCTCTTGTGCAAAGCTCGAATCTCAAAACCAAGATTGTGAAGCCACACCCTCAATCTAAGAAGAAACATAAAATTCTACCGGCGGTGCGCTTGACAAAAGCTTCCCTAAATGCGTTCTTCAAGAAAATAACTATGCCGACACCTGAGGAGGTTGGTATATTACAACGCCCTATTGGATGCCCACCAAAAAAAAACCTGATTCTCACTGATGCATTGCAACCTATGTCTGTGCCAGCTCATGACCCACTGGACGAACTGGTGGAGGCCTTGGACTCTATCTCCTCGGCCCCCACTCCTGTGGCTGCAACTCCTGCAGTTTTACCTACCCCTCGTGCTCTAGAGATCCCTGCTGTGACTCATGAAAAGCAAAGATCTCTATTGTTGAGAGAAATGCGTAAGGCCCTTGACTCCTACATGGATGATCATAACCGGGTCCCTCCCCAGTCATTACCAAATGTTGATCATTGTAATCCATCCAAGTCAGTTACCTGGTCCTCCCCGGTGGCTTCTCAGACGAAACCACCAATTTTAACGCGACACACTGACTCACAGCGTACACAGTGTCTTCCAGATTGGTTGAATGCGACACCACGCGATGAGCTGTCTCGTTTGCCTTCCTCATTTGATGGTAATAGAGCGCCTCAGCCCAACCTTACCCAGTCTCGAAAATCAGGCTCGACAGCACCTAAATGTCATACCCTGATTCTGAAATGTCGAGAAGGCTCCCATCCAACATATAACCTGAATAGACAAAGTGTGCTTAACATCTTTAGCGATGTTTATGAATTAGAAGACCTGACCTCTCAAGACATAGCACAGGTTGAATACCTGAACGAAGTCTCGACAGACATCGTAAGACTATGGATCCCTTCTGGTATAGTTTTAAACACGTTATGGCTCGCCAAACGATCTCTATTTGAAATGGGTTTCCTTTTGGCCCAAGATCCGGCCCGCTCGAATGAAAGTTCCAAATTGGTAACGAAACAGCATCCCCAAATATATGTTAGTGCTCGCGCTGACACAAATGCACCCTACAATTAATCATTAACAGGTTCCTCAGCCCAGGTGACTAAAATAGCCTCCTGGAATACGCGTGGTCATAGTCACTTGCATTTATCTGTTCAATCATTATCTGAATACGCGATTATTGCTCTTCAGGAGACATGGTACTTAGTCCCCCCGACCTGGGACAGTTTTAATGTTTGTTTATTGCCAGCAAAGATGGGATCACGTGGTCGACCTTCCTCGGGCCTTGTGGTGGCAGTCAATCAAAAATTGGGCCTTAAAATAGAGCCTTGGATGCATGTGGATATCTTCATCCAAGTAGTTAAGATCACCCATAACAAGTTTACCATTGCCCTTATTAACATCTATCGTAATCCAGTAGGTCTGGCGGACACAGTCTTATTCGAAGGGTTAGCAGCGATTCTTGATGCAATCGCAACTGCTAAGGATATTTCCCATGTGCTCCTCATGGGCGATTTAAATATGGATTGCACCTCGGCCCAACTCCAGAGGAACTCTAAGGCATTAACCACATGGTCTCATCTTATGCTGGACCATAACATGCGAGTTTTGAATGGCTCAGTTAAGCGGGATATTCCGCCCCAACCGACATGGCAGCGAGGTTTAAGTCAAAGCACGATTGACTATATGTATGTTGATCATGTTATGTATAGCCATGTAATTTGTTTTGACATAATTCCATATCCTGCGAGTGACCACCATCTCTTATCATTACAACTGAGCTGCTTTGATGAACAACCAAATAATCAATGGCTGGCGCAAAATCTAACCATCAATAATGCCAAAAACCGCTTGAAATGGTCCAAGAAGTCTCTAATGCAATTTTCGCATGCACTTTGTGACATTGATCACCCCCAGCAGCTGATTGAATATACTGATTTCCTGAAACCTTTTCGTAATACCATAGTGACCAATCCGCGTACATGGAAACACAAACACCAGTTCGACCAAGCACTTAAAGTCCGGAAGGCCGAATGGTGTAAAGAAAAAAGACTCATCCAGAGAGCAAACCCTTATAATAGCCATACCTTAGTTAGAGCCAGTAGGTGTAGGTACCAGAACTGGCTCCGGGCTTGGCGAGCGCAGCTATATCAAAAAGACAGCGAAACAATGTTTAGGTCGATTCTTTCGAAAAATTCAGCCGAAACATGGCGCCTGCTCAACACAAATCTCAATTTAACACAAGCCCACGTCCAAACCAGTGCGGTATTGGAGGGGGATTGGATAGCACATTTCACCAGCCTATATCTTGATCCAGTATATCGACATTATGTCTATAAGCCTCAAGCTAAAACACAGTGGAACATAAGGTGTTCACAACCCCTCCTCAAAGATCTGATTGTAAATCTAAACCCCTCTAGAGCGGCTGGACCAGATGGCCTCCATAACGTCATTTTGCAAGAAAATCCCGAGCTATGGGCTAAAAATCTTCATGCCATCTTCACTGAAGTTTTGATCCATCATGCCCTTCCAAGCTCTTGGCTGTGCTCAGTCATTGTACCAATCTATAAGAAAGGTGACCGTTCCAATCCTTGTAATTATCGGCCAATAGCCCTCTTAGATGCCCCGGGGAAACTCTTTGCGAAATTGGTGTTGTCAGAATTTAATCACTGGACCTATTCCTGTGCTAAACGCGACCCCCATCAAACAGGTTTTGTGGCAGGTCTGGGCACCTGTGTGAATCTGCTGACCTTAAATGCACTTAAAGCACATTGCCAGGCTCAGAATCAAGCCATTTATTTTGCGTTTATTGATTTGCACGCAGCTTTCGATTCGGTCTCACGAACCCTTTTGATGGCTAAACTTGCAAGGGACACATGTCCCTCGTCCCTGCATGATATCATCCATGCGTTGCATTCAGCAACCACGATTCTGGTGAGACTCACCTTAGATGGGCTTCTATCTGCGCCAATTAACACCGAGCGTGGGCTAAAACAAGGCTGCCTGTTAGCCGCGGCAATCTTTAATTATTTTATTCATGATTTAACGCCAATTTTGCAACAGACTAGCTCTGATGCGCCGTCTTTGAAAGGCCATAAAATTACTAACTTAAATTACGCAGATGATATCGTACTTATATCCAAGACCCCAGTGGGTCTGCAGCATTTAATCGATGCATTTAATCGATATCTCACGGCGAATGAGCTGGTGGTTAATCTAAACAAAACTCAGATTGTTGTATATAAGGCAAAGCGGCTACATAAATATAACCTGACATGGTCACTCAATAATTCACCTATCACAATAGTAAATAATTACACCTATTTGGGTATTGAATTTTCTGGTGAAGTTAAACCCAACAGCCAAATAGAACGAATGGAAATCAAATTAAAAACTGCAATTTCACAAACCAAAACGATTCTGTTCAAATTTGGGAAATTTACCATCCAATCTGCCCTGACCTTCTGGACAATGAAAGCCATACCAGCGATCTTATACGGGGCCGAAACATTACTAAATTGCAACATGCAATTTCTTGGGAGGCTTGAAGGAAAGTACTGGAGGTCGGTTCTATCCCTTCCCCAGTGTGTGCCGTGTACGTGGTTGCGCTTTGAATTGGGTCTGACCTCCTTGCGCGCAATTTACACCTGGCGATGTTGCATGTTACTCCGCAAATGCCTCATGGCAACGGACAACACCTACCTTTTAAAGGTAATCGCGGAATACATGCTGACAGCTGAGAAATATTTCACAAATTCATGGCTAAACTTATGTTTAGAAGCATTAGCATTAGCAAATATCACCATTCTCAATCTCATACATAACCCGGAAAGGGCCAAAAAAATATTCTATAATCTTGATTGGGCGAACACTATTGACAACTGTAACACCTATTGTCAACCCTGTAAATTTCGTTTTTGGCCAAAATTGAGGAAAAGTCCTGAACCATACTTATTAAAATTTCCCTCACCTAAATTAAGAGCTGGGTATTTAAGAGCCCGTTTTGATCTATGGCCTACTTTTCAGGTCCAAGTACGGCGAAAATTAAGATCTGCCACGTTAATTGATTGTCGTTTTTGCATGCAAAGTAATACTCCCGAATCTCTTGAACATCTAGTCTGTCATTGCCCATGTTTAGCCGGCTTGAGAGTAACGCACTTTAAATATCTGATGTCGTCTATAGCCGCGGTTGCCCAGGAACTGCGGTGGTCATTTTTGCTCTGTGCCAATCAATACCCCCTACAGATTGCATTAACAAATTTAATTTATGCGTTAAAATTGGAGACTGGTAATCAGTTTTAGACGGCCGTTATGGCGCATTTTGTTGTTTATCCTTATTTTGTCTTTTGTCTCCTTTTTTGTTTTTCTGTCTAAAAATGTATGGGGTTTTGTATTGACTGGTTCTTACTACTTTGCAACTCAACTGTTTATGTAGATTGTTATGATGACTGCACTAAATATCATTTGTATATTGAAAAAGTTGTTTTTACAGCTGAACCAATAAAAAAAAAAAAAAAATGAAAATAATTGTGTCCAGCTGCAGTGCTTAAATAGGGTGCAAATGGAATGTGAGATGGTAGGGATGTGCACTTTGACAGACAAATTCATGAGAACAGGGCATAAGGTCTTGTGATGCCAATGGGCAAGATAAGGATTTAGAGCACTACTGCCCTCCCCAATGAGAGGTAATCCCATTTGAATTTTAAGTAGGCATGCAACCAAAAGCAAATACAACTCTCAAATTCAGACGCAAGAGCTGTGCCTTGGTTAAGTCATTATTGGGCACTTGGGGTTCAAAGGCGATAAGGAGGGGGATCTGTTTCTGGAACGTTTGTTCCATGTCTTGGTATAAGAGGAGACAAGGTGATGCCAATAAATTAAGTACAAGGTTGGAGAGGCAGCTTGTGTGTGCCATGGCGTCAGGGTTGATGAGAAAGCCTATTGTCTATTAGTGCAGAGTTGGCCTCACCAAGATACTTTGATCGTGTCTGGAACTGGGGGATGCATATCATGTGATGGTCTCAATTTACGGATATATCACTAATGGGAAACCACCCATCAGGTACCTGGATTTGAGCATGATGATATAGGGGACCACATGTTTAGGGTAATGTGCTTAGATTAGATGCAGCCAATTGGTCCAGGCATTATAGGGGGCATAGCATGTTCTATAGGCAGTAGCCAATGAGAGTGGAGGGATTATGTTGTACTCATTATTATGCATAGTCTTGTTAATTTGTGTTTTTCTCTGCTGTACAAGATTAACGTCTTGAGAAAAGACCAGCTCTGTGTCAGTTTGTGTCTACCGGACCTTTCTGGATGTGATACCACCTTGTTTTCCCTTTCAACGAGGTGCAGTGATTATTTGGCCTTCTTGGATTATTTTTACAGGTGGTTTGTGGTTGCTTTCCTTTCACTCACAACAGTAAGTGAACATGTGATTGTTATTAGCATCAATACGCCACACCGACACGGGCTGCTCATACTGACTATTATGGAACCTAGAATCAGGGGCGACGGGGCTGATTCCATGTTCCAAAGAATGTAACACACAGTGGCCCTCATTACGACCCTGGCGGAAAGTGACTGACCGGACCGCAACAGCGTAAATAGCGTTTCCGCCATTGCACGAAGGAGCAAAGAGCGGTCCATTCCGACCCATCGGGCACGAGCACCACGCCATGGCGGAAGTGCAAAGTCCGCGATGGCGCAAATGTCCCCAAAACGGCCCACACCGCCGCCGTACGTCGCCCTAGGTGCAATACCGCCACCCATCACAGCGGACACCGCAGAGTGCGCCTACCGGAAAGTACGGTGACCGGAAATATACGGAAACGGAAGTAAAAACATGGGCCCGGAACGGGAAACAACCCGCCGTACACCTATAAAACCACTAAAACCACACTACCACTAAAAACACAACCCTGAGACACACCCCAACCCGTCATCCACCCTAGCGAAACCAAGAAAAATGGGAAAAGCAGCGAAGAAAGCGTGCGACCGCAAGCGGCAGGTCCACTTCTCCCGCGAGGAACTCACCGTGCTAACAGAGACCCTCCAGGAGAATGCTGCCGTCGTCTTCTCCACGCAAATGACCAGGACGGCACTTGCGAACAAGAAGGCCATATGGGCTCTGGTAGCACAGCGGGTAAGCGCGGTGGGGACCGCACCCCGCACACCACAACAATGCCGAAAGCGGTGGGACGACCTGCGGATACGCGTCCGCAGCATACTCTCTGCCAACCGCAACATTGCCACAGCCACCGGGGGAGGTCCTGAATCACCCATCAAGTTGACCCCCTGGGAAGAAATCTGTGCCTCCACCATCGGAATGGAGAGCATTGAGGGAGTCGGAGGGATGGAGAAAGGAGTGCAGACATCAGAAGAATCAGGTAGGTGGGCCAGATAAAATAATGCTAAAACCACAATGTCCAATCATGTGAAGTACCATGTGTCCACATAGTGCAACAGGAACACATGTCCAGGAGAACGTCCACACACATCGCCCTCATAGCGCACCTTAAAAACACAATAAATACATAAATAATAAAAAACCCCTAAAACACCCACCACACGTCCAGCAGGCACACCCTAACTGCAGGCTGCCAAACAACTGCACCCTCACCCCACACACAAATGAAAGCACCTCTAAGGCCCCGACCCAAATCACCCTCATGTACCACCCCAATGCATGTGATACAATGCCATTCCAATACCCACAGACCCATTAATAACCCTCGCCCTCCTTTACTCCACCACAGGGTCCGATCCAAACGACGAGCATCAGGACACCCCTACCAGCACACCTGCAAAGAGGGCCGAGACCAACGGCCAAAGACCCTCCACCTCAGCTGCACGCATCAAGACACGGCAGCAGCACAAATCAGGTGGCAGCACAGAGGAGGGAACATCAACAGGCACCCCAGCAGCCAGCATGCCCACTACACCACCACCACAGCTCCCCCCAACGGATGCCACAGAAGGCACTGGCTCTGGTGGCAGCAGCACCATAGGTGACACCCCAATGATGGCAGCATGCTCCGACACAGAAGACGGAGATGTCGAAGTCAGATCCATCCATGACCTGTCCCAATCCCCCTGTCTGTCCCATCCCGTACAACATGAGAATACCACGGAGGGGCACCCACAAGACGACGACTGGCCATCCCCCCCAAGCCCTGTGGCAAGGCAACATGAGGTCAACAGCCCCTCTGTGACCCCCCCGCAAATGGCCATGGCCCAGCAGAGGCAACAGTCCCTCGACAAGTTAATCGGGCAACAGCAGCAACTGGCCACGCTCCTCAAGGACCATGCCGATGAATGTGGGGGCACTAAGGCAGACATAGAAACATCAACTGAGACACTCAGGGCAGAAATGGAGAGAGGTACAGAGACACTAAGGGCACAAATTGAGAGTAGCACCGAGAGCCTGAGAGTCCAAATGGAGAGAAGCACCGAGAGCCTGAGAGTCCAAATGGAGAGAAGCACCGAGAGCCTGAGGGGGGAACTGCATGCGACGTCCAAAGACGTATGTGCCGAACTTGCTGCAGTGCGCCGTGTGCTCACGGAGCTCTCACAAACCCTTAGGGACATGCATGGACGTGAGCAGGCAGAGACATCTTCCGTTGCTAGTTCCGTCCAGGGCAGCCCCCAACGTAGATCTGGGAGGAACCTGCGCTCCACAGGCAGGGGCGCCCCTGACACCCGCAGAGGGGGCTTGCAATAGCGACAGTCCACTGACAATGAGCATCTTTGGACACTGGTGTTCGGGGGGGAGGTAGGAGGGTGGAGGGGGTGTGTTGGGCTCACTTGGGTGGCGGGTCGATAGGGTGTTCAATATGATATCACATATGCCATAAACAAGTGCACGATCAACCAATGAGAAGTGTCGACAATGATCATTATGTACTAGGCCATCCTAGGCGTATAGTCCATATTGTGCATGTACCAGACACACACAGTGCCACGAGTCCCGTGTCCATGTATCAGCCACCAGGCGTGAGTGCTAGAAGCATGCATCAATGACATGCTGACGAATGTCACGGCCCTCCGGTGCCTCGCAGACTCCTTGAGGTGCTGCCACATCTCCACCCTCATCATGACCATCATCAGGTGCTTGCAGTTCTGCGTCTGGGGGCATGGGCACATTTCTACGTACGCACATGTTGTGGAGCATGACACATGCCATCACCATCTTTGCAACCTTCTCATGGCGGTACAGGAGTGCCCCGCCAGACCTGCTGAGGCAGCGGAAACGAGTCTTCAGTAGGCCGAATGCCTGTTCAATGACTACACGGGTACGTGAGTGGGCATGGTTGTAGTCCTCCTCATGCTGGTCCCGTGGGTTCCGGACTGGTGTGAGGAGCCATCTCTTCAGTGGATACCCAGCATCACCTGTATGTGGACGATAAACGTATGATGTGGAATGCCATTGCTACGTACGCACACCCCCCCCCCTTCCTGCCAGGTCATTGCCGCATCACATACCCCACATCATCATGCATGAAAAGAGACTCACCGAGTAGCCAGGATCTGTTCCCTGCGTGTCGCTCCATGTAGCGTGGTATAGTAGAGTTCCTCAAGACCATAGAATCATGGGTTGATCCAGGGAATCTGGCACAACAATGTGTAATGATCCTGTTGGAGTCACACACCATCTGTACATTCAGGGAATGATATTGTTTTCGGTTGCGGTACTGGGCCTCCATGGCATGTGGGACGACCAATTCCACATGGGTGCAGTCGATGGCACCAATGCAACCCGGTATGCCGGCAAGTGCATGGAATCCCACTTTTGTGTTGGTAATGTCCTGCTCCGAGCGTGGTAGAGAGATGTAGTCGTCTGCGTGCTTCAGGAGGGCATCGAGCACTTGCAATAGTGTCCGTGAGAACAGTGGCTGAGAAATGCCATGCAACTGTCCGACTGTGTGCTGGTAGGTGCCCGTGGCCAGGAAGTGGAGTACAGACACCACCTTCAGTAGGGGTGGGATGGCGGTTGGGCTGTCTATCATGCTGACAAGGTCAGCCTGTGTCATGTCCACTATTGCGGCTATGGTGTTCCGGTCCAAACGGTAGAGGGTGTGGATCTGCTCATCAGTGAGGTTGAACGGATGTGCTCGGAGGCGTGGGATTGCGGGCTGCCTGCGTGGTGGTAGTGGCTGTGCTGGCGGCCCTTGCTGGCCCTGCCTTGGCCTCCTCCTCCTCCTGCGTCTCCTCCGTGCGGCCGGTTGTAGTTGGTGTTCGTCTTCTTCTTGGAGTTGGAGTACTTGCAGTGCTATCAGGTCCCCCAGGGCCAACATCGCGAGTCCTGCCGGTAGCATTTCGGAGTGGGTGTGGTTGTGGGAGGAGACTGGGTGTGCACTTTATGTGTTTTCAGGCTGTATGGCCTCCACCTGTGGTGATTCATTCCACCTGTGCAAGCTGCTCTCCCCTTTGTGCGAGCACGTCCCGCACACAACGCTGCTAATCGAGGAACGGCATCTTGCTATTGCAATCATGTATTTGTACCCGATGGCCGTGTAACATTAGTTGATATGTACATTCGGCTATGGTCCCATTGTTTCACATACAATCTTTGCAGTCGCGAACAGACTTGTGATGGGTCAGTGGAACGTAGTACTCGAGTAACGGTGGGCCCTCATGCATCACTGTACAGGGTTGCAACGACGGGCGGGGCGTCCCATTAGTGGGTGATGGCAGTTGACATTTTCACACACAGCTGCACTAGCTGGATTATTTTGTGATTTCAAACGGCCACAGATGCCTTTTCGACGTGATGTTGCAAATGAGGAATTCGAAGGCCGGCGCTTTCGGTCTTCGGCTAGCTGAGAGGAGATGCCCACAGGTCTGACTGCAAGTATAATGTTCTATTGTTCGATGTCCTTGAGACAGAGGCCATGGCGAGGAAGCAATGATTGATATGAATAGTTTGGGATGCGCTATATTGACGTGGGCGATGAGGCCGGACGTCCCCAAAATCATGTAACTTCACAACACAGAAATTACGGGCTGGGACACTGTGGATTTTGCAGGCTGCATAACGCACAGACTCAATGGAAATCCCGAATGTCTTGTGAGTAAATATTCCGGTGTATTTATTGCAGGATGAGGGAATGATGAATGGATGCATGGCCAGCTGATTTGATACAGGGTTTGCCATGTACAGGGCTTGTTGGAATCTATCCGCCTCCCCTGCGCTATGTGATGCAGGGCTGCCATAGTGGCACCATCGTCTATCTGGCCTTGTTGAGCCCTCCCTGTCTCGAGGCGCCTTCAGACACTTGTGTCCATGCACGTTGACATTCCCATCTGATGGAATCTGTTTTGACAGACGCATGCACAGGTACACTCGTTTGGGATGGTGTTTACACCTCGATATAGATAGTTATGAGTGGCAAGTGGTTTTGGGGTGGTGATGATCCTTTGGAGTGGGCTAGCATGCATATGGCTGTGGATTTAGTGTGGTCATTGGAGTGAGTTCTTCGAAAGTAGTTCTGATGGCCATTCTGTTCTTTTTCTTTTCTTTTTGTTGACAGGTATCTCCTACCCTTTTGCCACTGCCATCTGTATGCCACTCCTGCAGATGGCGTTTACTCCCGACACCTGCTGCTTCGTGTTAATCAGTGGAGCAGCATTACGATCTTATGGGACGATCGCCAATGGGCCACATGCCCTTACGCAGTACTAGTGGCTCGGAGCAACATTTCGGCCTTTCAGTTGGACTAGTGCCTCCCCATTGGGACGGGCCTGCGGTTCTGTGCGCTTCCATGTTGCCTTTTCGTACGTGAATGTGGCTCTGTGTACCATGATGGGACAGGGCGTCACACAAGTAGTAGCTGGTCATTCCTTGCGGATGCAGCCCACAATGGTGATATGTGTTTTGGAGTTCATGGACTGATGGCTGTATGAGCTTGGTGATTTAGTTGTGCATTAAATTACTATTCTGATATGGCCCGTGTAGCGTTCTTCTTTGCGAGTGATGTGGCATATTCCTATTTGGGGAGCGATGTTTTGTGAGGAGATCTGCATTGGGTTCCGGTTTCGGAGTATAGTCGCGTGGTACTGTGCTGGGCGCGTTTGCCTACGGAGCCCAGTGAGGTCAGGGATGGGGGATGCCAATATGACTGTTTGGATGTTGTCATGCTCAGGGGCGGGGGATTGGGTTTTGTGTGACAGACGACGGTCAGCCAGGTGGACTGGTGGAATGTTGTGATTTTCGGAATATTGCTGGTCACAGGTGCCTGTGTTTGCGTGCGTTTCGGGGGGGGGGACTGTGGTCATGTCCATTGGAATGGCTTCTGTATTCGTGCCATCTGTGCCCTGCAGCTCCCATTGGCCCCTCTTGTGGATCTTTTGTTCGTTGGCATGCATGGGTGACTTGTACATTTCACTGGTAGCATTGTGACTTCATTGCACCTACGAGGAGTTGTGCTTTGTGGGCAGGGAGCGGTGTACAGGCACTCAGTGGGGCCGTTTACGGTTGATTCGCGATGCCGTACTTCTCACCATGGCGGAATGGTGCTTTCCGCCATGCTTGATGGCGTTAGGTACATGTCCGCTAGGGTCGGAATTCGCGTACCCTTGCGCCATGGTGGTATTTACGGTTTGGCATGGCGCGCGCGCGCGTACTTGGTGCAGTTAGCGTTGGCGTTCACTACGGTGTCGCTAATGACTTCGTACTTTGCGGTGGCAGGTCATAGTCGCACCGAGCGCTATTCGATGGCGGTATTGCATCTCCGCCATCGTTTTCCGATTTCCGCCAGGGTCGTAATGAGGGCCAGTGAGAATGCCACAAGGTACTTCAGTTAAAGAGAGAAGTGGTAGGACAAGCCTTCTGTAACACGGTGTCCACAAGACGCAGTGGAAGCCTGGACACAATATAATTATGTTGAGCATAATTTACACAGATAGCAAAGGTGAGCTCCCGGCGAATTTGAGGTGACCCGTGGTATCAGAATGGCATTCTAATCTGGCAGATAAACAGGACTGTGACAAATAGCAGTGACATGGCTGCCAGCAGCAAAGACAAGACTCGGAATCGGTTTCCATGCGTGGACCAGCGCCAGCTCTCTGTGACAAATGCTTTCTGTCTGTCAGCGCCTCACCCTGAACTTTCATCCATCAGCAGATAGACAGGAATAGTCTCCCCCTCTGTACAGCGCACAGTCACTGCGAAAGAGAGTGGGAGCCGAACGATCACAGGAAAGAGTGGGTGAAATCGCGAAAAAACGTCACCACTTTTAAAAATAATATGCTCAGCATTCTAACGATACATTTCTCACACTATACAATTCACAATGCGTATTTAATTGATTTCTACAGAAATCGCCAAATGAATACATTTCAGACCAACAGAAAAAGATACATAATTTTACTTGAGTGATGGTTAATTAACACCTTATTCGGCTGAATTAGCACACACATCAAGCTGATTAACTGAACTGTGTACATGGCTTTTGATAGAGGTAAATACAATAGGTGTCATTTCCAGAGAATGTTCTTACACGTATTTGTGTTTGTTCATAAACGGGTTTGTAAGCCTTCGCAAACTCCTTGACATTTCAAACGACTTCTTAATTATGCTCAACACGATTATACCCTCCCTGGCCAGGTTTGCAATGCTTCGTGTGCAACTCGTGGTACAGAAGGCTTGTCCTACAAGTACCTTGTGGCATTATTAACTACTTCTGCAATCCTTATGTTAATGGTACTGTCTGCTCAGTCTATAGCATCCTGCTGCTTGATGTGCTCTTGCCATTGCTACCGCATCACCAAGCAATACAATAGTAGATTACATACAACAATGTAACAGTATTTTTTCTATGTAAACCCCAGTAACCCATGTGTAACCGTAGTCTTAAGTCAAGCACCCAGATGCCTGACGGTTAGGTGCGCTTCATAAATGTAATAAATAAATAAATAAAGGTACAGGACATTGTGTTTCAATACACTATTTGAATCAGTCTTTAAACAAATATTTCATAGACTGAAATTACCTTGTGGAACGCCAGTTTTCAAGTTACAGATATGCTCTACTTCATAAATAGCGGGGCCAGTGGGATTTATTTTGGGCATCAATATAAATGTTGTGGAAAAGAAATCCGGTTAATTCCAGTTGCATCTGTTGTCACTGGCGATTTCCTTGGGTCTGGTTGAGAGATCTTCAGCTGCCTAGCAGACTTGTTGCTTCTCTCTGCAGGAGGACCCTCTGTGCATGCGGGTCCTACTGAATTACCGAAGAGGCTGTTGTGGAAGTGTTCATTTTGTAGATTACAGCGTAACTCTGGAGGCTGTTGGGGAATTTGATTTCGAATTGTGAAATCTAAAGAAATATTGCTATTAGGCACCATTGAAAAATAGAAAAACAAAATCTCCTGAGAGAAGTGAGAGATTACAGAAAAAAACAACATTCCTACAGGCTTTGCAAAAGTTAAAGAACTCAGACAGAGCTCGGCTTTCCAATAGAGGACCATTGCAGAGGCAGGGATCCGCCTTCTCATGGGCATACCTGAATATAGAGACTGCCAGAAACTGCAAGAAGATGTTGATCAGAGCATTGGAGATTTTGAATGGGAAAATAAGACATGGCCGTTTTCCCAACAGTGTTCTGTCCATGAATGGATATGAAAGTCAGACAAGCGTTTTTAAATGTGAATCAACAACTGGTAGCCAATGAGACATTGGTTCAAGTCCAGCAGATATGACCGCATTACAAGTTGGGTGCTAAGTGGAAAAAGTGACATTAACGCAATTACCACCACTTTTACCACTCTCCCAAATAAGAGGTCACTGAATGTGGGTGCTAATACTGCTGTCGGAATTTACCCTGGGGAATTACCTCTGAAAACTGGCAGCATTAGTCCTGATGGTAAATCCACCAGTGGAATTATCCCTACGGATAAAGATGGTAATTCCACCACATTACAAGTGGAAATATCGAAATACAACCAAAATGGGCATTAGTTCCACCAAAAACATAGTGCCATTACCTCCACCAAAAAGGTAGAGGTAAAGGCATCCAGGTGATAAAAATGAATCAACAGGTGCCAAATAATTGCCACCAAAAGGGTATTTAAGGCCCAAACCTTCCCCAAATACACTTCCAAGCAACATTCAGACACAACCACATATGAACTATGGCACAAGCTTCTACTGTTCCTTGTTTTCCAGCGGCAGTAAAGGTCACAGCAGAGATGGATACAGGCACCACAACAGCAGAGTAGAAGTATGTTGTGGAGGCTGCTCATACCACCTGTCCGTCCTTCGTCCTGGACACTGGCTGATGAACAATTAGTCACACTGTATTGCTAGGACCAGCACACAATTGCTGACCCGCTTACACTGACTGAGACCAATCTTCAAAGCGCCATCGCCATCAGAACTGCCATCCCACCCCTACTGAAATGATTGTCCGTCCTCCACTTCTATGCCATAGGTGTATTCCAAAACTCTGTTGGGATGCTGCATGGCATGTCTCAAACAATATTCTCCAAAGTGCTGGAACAAGAGTTGGGTGTGCTCATGGGGCATGCCCATCATCACATCCTCCTACACATCACGCAGGCCCAGATTCACACTTCAAAGGCATGGCTGGATGGCTTTTGTCCAGTTCCCCAATGTCACAACATCGCTGGACTGCACACACGTGGCATTTGTTCCCTCGACCGCCAGAAGTGGCGCCAGCATATCGAAACCGTAAACAGTATCATTCCATGAACATACAGATAATATGTGAAGCAGATCTCACCATCAGCCAGTGCTGCGGCCGATTTCCAGATTCCACCCATAATGCCATGATCCTGAGGAACAGCTTCCATGAACACACTTACAGAACAGCATAACTGGATTCTGGGTAATCTGAAAATGATGTTGCACATACGCACATATGGAGACAGGTATGAGATCAAATGTGAGCAAACAATAAGTGACATAATTCCCACAAAAAAATGCATGAAATAGGCCATGGCGTAATACCCACCTTCTGCTGGCCACAGAGTTACCTAAGATGATTCTATAGGCTCTCCCTGTATGTTTAAAATCAGGCTCATGATTCTTTGCATCAATCAAGGCCCCTGTCTAGTCCACTAAACCATTACCAGTCAATGCACAGATAGAGGCCAGTAAATGCCCTAGGCCCATTGTTGTAGTATCACCTTCAGTGGTGATGCCCAAACAGACAGAAACCCATGAACAATGATATCGGACACACTGCACTCTTCTACCTATGACCATTGAATGCCACTGACCCCACATCATGATCTATAGGGTGATATCCACAAACTCTTAAGAGCACACAAAGGCCACTAACACAATAAGAATAGTAACAATCTGACAACCAATAGCTGTGTTCAACACAGTCCTTTCTACCTTTTGTAAGGAACTCAGGCTATGCACACTTACTGTGGTTGATGGCACCTGCAAGGCACCCTGGGACACTGCATGTGATAGCCTATAATGAAGCACACAAGAGGGCCAGAGCATCCATTGAGCCCACATTTGCATCGCCAAATGGAAAGTTAAGGTGCCTCCACCAGACAGGTGGGGTGCTCATGTACAGCCAAGTAAAAATCAGACACATTCTCACATATGCAATGCTGCACACCATGTGCATACAGCAGAATATTCCAATGTCTCCAGATCTGGACAATTTCCCACCCTGGCTCTGATGATGAAGAAGTTGCAGGTGACAACAGGGCACCTCAGGATAGACATCAGGGCGTGAAAGAAGGATGCATTGTCTGGCAAGACTTAATGGACAACTATGTTTGATTTCATGGACGTGTCTAATACTTCTTTCTTTTCTCACATTTTTGACTTGGAGTGATGGGATGAAGAATGTGCTGATGTGAGTGCCTAGGTGGTGTGCTTGCCATGGATCATTCGGCTGGGGTGGGTAGAACTGAACTAGCCTGATCACCAACCCCAGGATGTGCAACAGATTGAGGATTATAGCTCAGAGCACATTTTCATTACTGACAGACATGTCCTCTGCTAACTCCTGCACCCTTTAGCTCATCAGTGTGTTGCTGGCTGTGCCAGCTGCTGCACTGCAACACAAACAGTCCAAGGCAATAGGCAACATCCTGGATGCACCCCACACCATGTCTCATATTGCCAGGTAGTGGCACAGTTGTTCCTGGGCAATGCATTCATCATATCCTGCCACTGTTCAATCTGTATGAGCCTCTCCCAGATGTCATTGAATGTGTGTTGCAGATCTGGACTTGGTATCACATGGTGGTGACTTCCATCAGAGCCAGAATTGTGTGCACTGTCTGCATCTTCATCCTCTGGAGGTGAGTCAGTGTCTTCTGCATGGTGACAAGGCAGGGCACATCAAGATAGTAAGGGGGAGGGACTGGTGTGCAGACGTGAGATGCTAGGAAGGGAAGAGGAGTTCATTGATATGTGGCTTACTGAGGCAGCTGCAGATGTGGTGTTAGTGGTGCCTGACATAGCTGTTTTAGTGTGGACAGGTAAAGTGTTTGTGTCCTGCGCATTGGTCTGGCCAACAGACTAACTAGAGTCAGAGGTGGTGTTGCTGGTTTGCAGCCTAAGCTTGGTGCCAAAAGTGGTGGCAGTTGGCTGAGTGGGAGGTGCTTCTGTAGGCTGCACAATGTGGTTGCAACAACTATTGTAGCTGTGCTGGTGCCGTCAGAGTTGGCTGTTGTGGTGCTCTCTAACTGCGAGGTCCTGGTGGTCTCGTTGTTGACATGGCTACTCACTAGACGTCCTGGGGGCTGCATCACTGGACCGTAAAGCATGTGTGCTGGTGCCATACAGGAACCTGCAGGAATGGCAGATGTGCTGGACCTGTCCATGTCTTCGAGGCTGTCGTGTGTGCCTTTTGGGGACATGGCATGATCCCACTTGTGGAAATGTAGCTGTAATTTCATGCAGTTTAGCAGTCAGGTACTGGGAAAACTGGGTTGGCCTTGTGAAAAGCTCCCGTATGGGGCTTGCTCTAATGGCAGGCAATGTCACAGGTGACTGGCTTGACGATAGGTTGTGATTTTTAACTGTTGGGAATATATACATTGACTGGCCTGTGGTCTCATGAACTTAACAATTGTTCAAGGTCATGTGTGCCCATGTAGACCTGGGCCCATGTTCTTTTTGAAATGAGTACTCATATCACCTGAGACCTGCCCTGCTACTCATGATAGTGTGACATTTGGGGGAACACATTGTGCATATAGATGCCTTGCTGTTACTGATCTATTGGACTTGTTGTCTAGCTGTGCGATTTGTGCTATGCATATTGTGGGTGAGGGCTCTTTGGCTGATTTGTTGGGGATACATGTATGTCGTGCATAATGCCAGCAGACGTTGGTGATGTACTATGGATTAATTTAGGATACTTGCATGTCAGATGTATGTCCAACATGAAGGGCCTCCTCCTTCTCTATCGTTGGCCTTTTTGGGAGTTACCTCCTGCCATGTCCCCTGATTTACAGTTCTGGGGTGGTTTGTGTGTTGCCTATGTATTGGCTCTCCACGGCTCTGCAGGGTGACCACAAGTGTGGAGGTTAGCAATCAATGGTGGTTGGTGTGAAAATGTCCCATGGGTCACACCATGTACTCACCAGGACCTTCCTGGCTTCCTGCTCTGACCTCTGTCATAACTCCACTCTCCAGGCCTACCATTTACAGTTTGCCGCTCACTGTCTCCTCCTAGGGTGTGAGGTGCACAGGCTCTTCTGTCCCTCTTCAGTGACTGCCATCTCCCTATGGAGGATGGCTGCTAATTTGTGAACCCTGACTTTGAGGTGATTCCCCCTTCCTAAGGTCCTTACAATCCCCAGGTATTTCAGTTTTGTACACCATATAGCTTTTCAGAATTGGCCAACACTTGCTCAGCTGAATTTTAGCTTGCAAAGCTGCATTTCTGGGAGCTTGACATTTCCCTTGCCTGCTGACATGTTTGGGCAGAGTTACAAGTTTGGATGGCACTTCGAGAATGCTGATTTTGAGTGAATTGAGTTTTTAAAGATGGCCACTGTTGTACTTCAAATTTGCATCATGACGATTATACGCTATGTGAAAATGCTGCCAGTGGATTTTGTGCTTAGTGAAATTAGCATGTCCCAATTCCATTAATTTTACAGCAATAATGGTATTTTCACCGAAAATTGCCAGATTTAACGTTTTTATTCATTTTTCATTGGTAATTCCATCTAACATGATTACAATTCCCACCAATGATTGGTGCACGCATCTGTCCACCTTAGATTTGGTGGCAATTCTGCTGGACACCACATCGGTAACATTAATTCTGTCATGCACAATTATCGCCAAATGTATCACCCTACTTGAAATGAGGGGCATAGTCTCTTCATTACAAAACAAACACCTACCATTCTGCAGCATTTTGAATGTCCATGTAATGAAATAACTTCTGCCCTGAAGCAGTACAAGGAATAGTAGTAAAGCACCTACTCAGCACTCAAACTGCTACAAAGTAAGAGTGATCCCAGTCATGAAGTTAAATCTTGCAGGGTTAAGAGATATTCCTCCTTCACCTTGTGTGGTGATGTGGGCGGAGGAAAGGCTATACTCTCAAGAAGGGTGTGAATGTGATTCAGTAGTAACCCAAACAGCAAAGTACACCACTCCAAAATAAAAGTGAACAGCCAAACTGAGGTTCCATACATGTATATATACATATACATTAATTAGACAAACAATCTGCAAAAATAACTAAATAGAACTACAGTACACAAAACCCACCCACGAGGAAAGAACACAGAATATACTAAGATAGCAAGGTACCACACTCTGGGTCACGATTCAGATATGAAAGGCATTCATAACCACAATGGTCATAAAATGATATGTTCTTGAGTGCAAAAAGGAATTGAAGTGAACTAAATAGTCTATAGGGCCCAAAACTGAATGAAGGGCACAGTTATTAATCCATAAATCCTGTCTGCAGTTCTTGGAGATTTGATAAAATTGAACAACGCTTCTTGGTGCAACGTGATCGCTTGTGAAACACTTGTGTACAGGCGCATTACAAATGACTTCTCATATTTGTGTTCAGCACCCAACCAACCAGTACCAGGCACAGTGACTAGGGAGGGATATGTTAAAACCGATTAGTAGAACCTAGTGTGATTCCACACAATCACGCATGTTTATCATAACAGTGCCAGAAGAAAATAATGAGGGATGATGGCTGATGGAGCAACATAGTGGGAAAAAGGGTTTGACAAGTCCCAAAGTTTAAAAAAGTGTAATTGCAATATCAATAATAATGCGTAAGAATGTAGATTATCCCTGCTAACTGCACAGGGAGTATTAATTCTGTTAAAGACTAAGGAGGCGAGCATTATGCTTTCACTTATTTTATTACTTTCCAGCAGTTTCAACTATAACATGAGGAAAAACAGAAAAAGATGTCTTTATTTTCAGCACTTTTCTTTTTTCCCATAACAAAACTACAAGTCCCAAGATATTTGTAGTCCATCTAGCACTGTTCCTTGCTATGACCACATCCTCTTCCTTAGGTTCCTCCTCTTTTTTTAATGCTCTGAACTGCATCTTTCCAACTTGAAACAACAACTGGTCCAACAACGAGGTGAACTATTTGAACTGGTGCTGTTGGTGCTGCGGAATCCGCTGCGAGGCGAACCTTCATACAATCCATGAACATCCGAATCGTCCGATCTCAGTTGCTCTTTTGGTCTTCCCCTGAGGAGCATATAAACAACAATATCAGGGTGGTGTTACGGTACTGCAGTACAAAGTCATAAACAATGCCAAACATTTTACTTTACTGTGCAGTACGCATGAGGGAGGGAAAGTAATGCTTGCCTCCTTAGTCTTTAATAGAATTAATACTCCCTGCGCAGTTAGCAGGGGTAATCTACATTCTATGACAAGACTGGAGGCGAGCATTATGCTCGTCTAAATCTTCCCTAATACAGTTGTTGCTATCCCTCTAATAGGCTTAAAATAAAACTGTTTAAATGTACAATCGCTCGCCCAGTTTGCTGTTTGCATAATCTCCTGTAGGGTTACCCCCGCTGTGAACGCTTTGGATGCCATGGCGCCTCTCACTGAGTGTGCTCCGTGTTCCCTGAGGTCTATGCCTGCCAATTGCATCACTTCGCGCACCCATCTAGCTATGGTAGCCGTAGCCACCGCCTGGAAAGGTTTCCTGCGCGCTATTAATAATTGAGTGGTGCCGTCTGCCCTGCACTCGGCTGTTCTGATCCCATACTCCTTAATGCATCTAGCTACGCACCACTTGGAATCGGATAGTGCACTGAGGTAGATCCGTCTTTGTCCTTTTCGCTATCGAGAATGTAACCCCCTCGGGGCCAAAAACCTTCCTATTAACCTCCAAGGCCTTCACGTCTGCTACTCTCTTACATGATATCAGACACAACAGCATCGCTAGTTTGCCTGATAATTGTTTTAACGATAAAAATCTGTCTGATGGCCAGCTGTCTATAAGCTTGAGCACAACTGTGACGTCCCATAGTTGCCTATACCTTGGCTCGCGCGGTGCCTTGTATCGAGCTCCTTTTATGAGCCTGGCTACTGTCGGGTGTTCTCCTGCTGGCATGCCCTCCACTGGCAAATGGCCTGCTGAAATGGCTGACCGGTAGACCCCAATCGTCCTAAAGGCCTTCCCGTCCTGCAACAGGTGTGCTAAAAAATTCAACATTGCAACTATAGGTGCTGAAACGGGATGAACATTTCTCCCTCTGCACCATTTTGTCCATTTGGCCCAAGCCGCGTCGTAGCTCCTCCAGGTGGAGGGGGCCCAGGATTCTGCGATAAGCTCTGCAGCCTGTGTCAAAATGCCTGGCAGTTCCCAGCATCTCCTGATACTCTGCACGCTATTAGTGGGAGAGTCCCCCTCACTCTCAGAGGGTGAAACGATCCAGCTGGGTCCGTGAGCAGGTGTTGCCCTTCCGGGAGCAACCGAGGAATGTCCGCGGTCATCTCCATCAATGTCGGACACCACACTTGCGACTTCCACATCGGGGCTATTAGGATCAGCTCTGCTCTCTCCCGGCGACACTTCGCTAGTACTCTGCTTAGCATCACGAAGGGAGGAAAGGTGTAATGTATCAGCCCCGACCACGTCTGGAGGAAAGCATCCGTGCCCTGTGCGGCTGGGTCCAGCCTCCAGCTGAAAAAGCTGCTCGTCTGCGTGTTGAGCCGTGATGCGAATAGATCGTAATGCACTGGACCCCATCTCTTGTTCAGGAGCTGAAACGTCTCTGTCTCCAGTTTCCAGTCGCTGGAGTCTGTCAGATAACGTGAGTTCCAATCGGCTCTCACGTTGAGTTGTCCCGGTAGGTATTCTGCTGTGACTGACCTTCTGAACTGAAGGCATGAGTGCCAGAAGTCCTTTGCCAGTTCTGCTAGCAGTTTGGACCTCATACCGGCCAAGTGATTTATATATCTCACGGCTGATATGTTGTCCATTTTGAGGAGTACGCAAGAACTCACTCTCTCCTTGGTGAATGCCTTGATGGCGAATGACCCTGCCAGGAGCTCCAGGCAGTTTATATGAAGCTGAAGTTCTTCTTCGCTCCATTTCCCTCCGGTCTCCACGGACCCGCATCTCGCTCCCCAACCTTGTCGACTGTGTCCGACTCTATCACTAGGTCTGGTTGGTCTCCAAAAATGGCACGGCCATCCAGGCGTCCATATTCTTCAACCACCACTCCAGTTCTGTGATAGAATCCTGGTCTAGGGGCACTCTCTGGTGGTATCTCAGACCCCGTTGAAGGTGACTGATCTTCAGTCTCTGCAGGGGTCGATAATGTAAGGGCCCCGGGAAAATAGCTTGGATTGAGGCAGCTAGCATCCCCACTATCCTTGCTAGTCTCCTGAGGGAGATCTCTTACTCTTTCAGGCAGTCTCTGATCTCCTTTTTGATATCTTTGATCTTCCTGTTCGGTAATTCCAAGGTTGCTTTTCTGGTGTCTACGACAAAACCCAGGAAGTCTAACCTTTGCGCAGGCTTGGTCTGCGACTTCTCTCTGTTCACTAGGAAACCCAGGGTTTGTAGGAGCTCCTGCACCCAGGCGGTTTGGTACACCAGTGTACTCTGCTCCTGAGCTAGAAGGAGAAGATCGTCCAGATATATGATCATTTATATACCCTTCTCCCGGATCGCTTCTGCTACTGGATTCATCAAATTGGTGAAGACCCAGGGTGCTGAAGCTAGCCCGAAGGGCATTGTACTGAAATGACACAGCTGTCCCTTCCACCTGAATGCTAGATACTCTCTGAACTCCACCTGTACTGGTATAGTCAGATAGGCATCTTTCAGGTCTATCCTGGTTAGCCAGTCTCCCTCTCTCAGGGTGTTGCAAAGCTGGTGTATGCCTTCCATTTTGAAATGCCGGTATACCACCCAGCTGTTCAGTTCCTTTAGGTTTTTAATGGCTCGTACCTTCTCTTTCCTGTGTACCAGGAACATAGGACTGACAAAACGAGGGCTTGCTTCGCAGATCTCTATGGCACCCTTCAGCTGGAGTTGCTGAAGTTCCTGATGTAGTTTGACCCGGTCTGCCTCCTGCAGGTGGATCTCTGCCGGTCGAGACTCTTGCGCTGGCGCTTGAATGAAATCTATGTGCAACCCTCTTACTGTTTGCAGAACCCATGCGTCGGAGGATAGCATGCACCAGTTCTCCCAAAAGAGCTGCGTTCTCCTCCCCACTGGAGGATAGTACCCTTCTCTCACCTGGTGAAAGGTTCTGGCCACGGCTGGCTCCTCTTTCTCTGCCACCTCTAGGGAAGCAACCTCTCGATGGGAAGAAAGAGTCTTGCTGTTTTACTCCCAATACTGTGCTCTTGAATTCTGGGGTCTTCTTCCTCCTTGGTGGCGACCGGCCGATCGACCCCGATGGCGGCCGGTCCCAATAAAAACTCTGCCAGGAAATATCCTGTGGATGGATGCCTGAGCCTTCTCTAGAGAGGTAAAAGTGGTAACGAATTTGCCCATTTCCTTGCCGAAAGTCTCTCCAAAAAGGAGTCCTTGGGCAGCCTCTCCTGCTTCGTAATTCGCCAGATCACTTAACTTGGAGTCAATCTTAAGTAGAAGGCCACGTCTCCTCTCAGATGAAATGGCGCAGTTGGCGTTCCCCAGCAGGCATACCGCCCTTTGGGACCAGTTCGCTAGGGTTTCAGGGTCAATTTCCTATCCTGTGTCTCTGGCCCTCTTGGCCAAGTCCATTATTTTAGCCAGGGGTCATGCAATGTCTAGGACCTTCTCCTGACAACTCCACCAGGACCTATCAATACCCTTTCTCGGGTCTTTGTTTGTTTTCGCGACAAAGACCAGCATCTTCGGATCTAGGTCCGGCGTATCTGCTACTTTTCCTGGTAGGTCTGGGCAGGGGCATTCCACCTGTAAGCGCTGCCTCACTTCTTTGTTTAAGGCTTTTCTTAGCCTGGCCGTCATATATTTTGTCACTCTTGGATATGGTTGCCAATCGGAGGCTTTCGGATTCCTAATGCTATCGGGATCAAACATATCGGAATCCTCCTCTGGCTCCTCGTCCAGATGTTTTTCTTTGCGAATTCTCTTGCCGCTGGGTTTCACCCATTCCTCCTCTTCCTTCTCAGCTACTTCTAGCGAGGCTTCCAAGCCTAGGTCTTCGGTCCCCATATTCTCTTCCCCTGGGCAGGTGGTCTCGAGGCTTGGCACGGCCGATCGCTGTATAAAGGCTTCCTTAAGCTTGGCAAAAGCGTCGGCAGCCTCTGGGGCCTTATCAGGTACCCCGTATGGATGACCCGGGGGGTCATAAGAGGCCTTTCTCTTACGGGTCTGTGTACACCCCTTAGCTTCTGTAGGCGTGATGCTCTTTTTTAAGGTGCTCTCCCTGGCTGCGAGGTCCTGGGACTGCTCCTCCTCGCTCCATTCAAACTCAGACATTTTATAGTGCTGTGTGTACCTCTGCGGTGTCTAGTGCACACCCACGGCTCGTTGGTTCAGTACAATCAGCTAACCCCGAAATCGGTAGGGCTTCTAATTCAGAATAATCATATAAGTATTTATTCTTTTTTTAACTTTTTTTTCAATTATTTATTTATTTTTTTAATTTAGTGGCAGGCACCTGTGTTTTGCTGACTTATCATGCACCTTGGTAGGTGTTAATGGCTTTCTTGCCTGCAGCGTATGCTGCTGTCTTGCTTGCAGAGCCCCTCCTTTGCTGTCCTAGGCTCGTAGGCCTCTCTTTCCACGTTATCCTCTGTGGGAGGAAACCTGGGCTTTGATCTGGTGGATCTTCAAGGGTTGATAATGCCCCTGCTCCGTTCTTTATTAAAAACGAATCGTTCAAGATAAACACTTTGTACTTGTTCGGCACACCTCGTAAACTATTAATAATGGTGCCGGACTTCCAACGGTTGTGTTTGAGGGAAGTGCGTCACACAGCTGACCCGCCTCTCCAAAGGAGGGGGCCGCTGCGTCGCCCCTTCCCTCACTCTGCCTTCCCAAAGGTGGGGGCCGCTGCGTACGGCCTGGCAAGGGAGAGCGAGCCCCTGGGCATGTCGTGAATGCGACACAGGGCTCCTCTCCCTGAAAGGGGCCCTTAGGGGTACCTCGCGATATGGAAACAAGGCAATAACCATACACGAAAGGATGCACCAGACACGAGGTTCAAATTCTATTAGCACCACGGTCCATGCCGCTAAGGTTACGATTCCGCCATGGTGGATGGCGGAATTACCGCCCCATTCCAAGGTGAGTGGGGCGGTAATTCCCCATTCACCATTTGCCCTTCCCTATTCCCATTTTTGCCCCCATAGGGCATAATGGGCATAATGGGAATGGGGAAGGCGCTAATTACGGCACCGTAAATTACGGTGCAGTAATTAGCTCCAAAGTCCCTTTGCGTTAAAAGCAGGCGTTAAACACCAACCCGCAAAGGGACACTTGTAATCAGGCGTTAAGGGTTAACGGCGCCGACGGCGCCGTTAAACCCTTAACGCCTGAGTTGTAATGAGGGCCAGTGACTAGTTAATACTGCATGCTAAAAAACCTAATCACAGAAATAGTTTCTAAAATGATTAGCAATTTCACAATATATCTGTCACGGGTTATAGGGTGCCGCACACTACTGCACCTCAGTAATAGTGACTACTATGTGTATCCACGAAAACAACAAAATAAGGGATTACATCAAGATGCCTAGATCCGTACCAATGAGCACAATGGAATGATCATCACTACCTACTTTGTAACCAATGATGACATATATATGTCTGTGCATTTTCTCTTATGCCCTGACCAACGGCCCACTTTGGTATGTTACATTCATATTATTACATTTTACTGATTTTTTTTATTTGGTTTGATTTATTGACAAATGCTTTACTATTTACCTTTTGTAAATACATGTCACCATGTTTAACATATTTACTCACTTACTCAGCCTAGAGAATGACCTAGCGTCGAAGCATGTGTCACCTGAACATATGAATAAACTAGCAAGCACAACTCTAAAGAATATTTGCGACTATATTCTTTCAATGTAACAAAGGGAATTGGAACTTTGGCAGGGCGTGGATCAACAGCACTAACCGACTGTTCAAACCCGACTTATCATATCATACCATATCAAACCAAGGTTGCATCTGGAGGATTGTGCATCCCAAGCGAGGAGCAGCCATTGAGATGGTTTGAAACAGTAGCTCAGAGCAGTTCAAGGGTGGTGTTTGAGCGATGCTAGTTGGATGGTTCAACATGGTTGGTTCGAAGAGAGGGTCTGCTTTGAGTCTTGGAATCTGCTGGTTGATTTCAGGGTGTGACACTACTGTGGTTCGAGAAGAGGTCCAGTGAAGGTTTGAAGCTGTGAACCTGATGATCCAAGGTGGCAACATGATATTGAGCAGGTTCGAGTCGTTTGGTAACCACTGGATCAGGTCGATGCATGACATGATGTTTACAGCGATTCGAAACGAGGTCTGGCAAATTGCAATTGGTTCAAGCCAGGCTGGTTGCGGGCTCTACTTGGGATGCAACAGCATTACAATGAGGCTCGCTGAACTTCAAAGAGATGCTCAATGATTGTGAGAGCCACCAGGGTCGGGTAGATAGTTGTGGTGATGGCAAAGGTGCTGGTGACTGAATGCACAGTTTGAGTTGGGCAGTTCGATGCAATGTTTGAAGGTTACAGTATAATGGGTCCACCAGGGACTGTCCGACTCTCGATTATGATCGGCAACAAAGACGCTGACAGTATGAATTGCAGTTTGAATGGTGCAGGTGTAGTAATGGCTTCTTGTTTATGCTGAGGCAGCAACTCGCTCAGCTAGCATGGTATGGCAGCAAACTGGTTCAAAAGATGCAACACAGCAGTTCGTAGATCAGCTGAGTTTCAAAGACAACACCATAGGGTCCTGTTGAATCAACTGTTTGAAACACACACAAATGACGGTTCAAAGAGGTTCCATGGTGAAAACACATGGATCCTGCTTGCGAGTCCCACTCCAGTGTCTCAGGGACTAGATGGGTCCTTTTTCTCTGGCTCCCACCTATGGGGGAGTCTGGAACATAACTGCAGGCACCCTTCAACACAGTGAGGTCATGGGTACCCTTGTGGCTGGCACAGAGGCAGGTTTTGTTCCAGCAGCAGGTACCCTGCAATGTGCCCTGGAACTGATTAGGGGGCAAAGCATGCCTCTGCCATAGACAATTAGCATTCAACTGTGGGAGAGGGATTTGGCCGGACTACTTCCCCAACAGAGGTCCAATTAATTCCTCCATAGATGTTTGTTCCAAAGGGAATCCACAAAGTAGTGGGAGACCCAATCTTTTAAAGGCACAAGTCCAGAGGTTATTGTACCAAACAAATCCTGCTGTAAGTGTTCCAATCCCTGGTCTTTAGAAAAGTGGATTTTACCTTCTAAAGGAATTGGAGGGAACAGGAAGAAGGAGAGAATGTAGAGAGAAACAAGATTGTGTAATCTTCCACCAACTGGTCTGAGCAGCACTGTTCACACCAGCTCTGCCTCCCATACTCCCTCCATTGCCAACATCATCAAAGAGACGTTTGGTATGCAGAACCCTTTTTGGAGGTCAGTACTTTTGTGAAGGTGATTCCTGTTCCTAGAACCTCTTCGCATGGAGTGGCTGTCTCACTGGAGGATGTGTTAACTGCACTCACAAATGATGAAATAGAGGCAACCCCCATGACTACAGTCATGCTGAAATTAACAGGCAGAGTCTATCTGGGGAGGATACACATAAGCTTTCCACAACTGACCCGGGCTCACAGGGCTGACAAATGTGTGATATCAAATTGATGTGGCTAGGATAATTATGAGAGATTATAGCCACCATACCAAACACAGGTATGGCTTGTATTTACAGTTTAACAACTGTCATAGTTATTTAGTTTTTGCAGCAGGGGTGTATGCCCTGCACTGGAGTGACATGGCTACACACCAGCTGTCAAATGGGCACCAGTGTTCCCTTTACCATGCTTTGTGCCACTGGAGAACATGTGCTGCAGATCAGGATACTGATCCAGCAGGGCACAGATGACCACTGCTTTTGGCATGGAGCTTATGAAAGGGAGCTCTGATTAGTAGATGTCCCTTCCTGAGATGGAATTGCCCTTATCCTTTCTATCAGTTCAATACAAAATAAAAAAAAAAAACATGGCTTCTAGAAGGCATCATGCATGGCATTAGCCTACTCCAACTTAGATGATGTGGTAGTCCTCTCTCACAATATATAACAGAGTGGTACAAAGTTGGCAGAGACTGACGTATACCCCCTTATTATTGTATTCATCTGAGCTTTCATTCCTAGTAGGATTCCCAGAACAAATTGAGATGTTTTCTTTATTAGTAAAGACGGTGTACAGACAAATGTATTTATTTATTTATTTTTGTGTTTAAACTCACAAAACCCATAGGCATCTAGGTGCTAGTTACAAAAAGTGCAATGTACAGATTGAAGTGCAGATAACATGCTTAAGAGTAACAAAGTGAGTACACAGAGTGGAGAGGCGCCTCGTCTCATGGTACAGGGGGCTACATCAGGTGTGCAAGTATGCATTAGAGGGATACATTTCCCTACACTGGGTTCCTAGTATGATATAAGTGCATGCAGTATTGACAACAGGCAGATATATGGGAAGAGTAGGTGCTAGTTAGGAATATTGTTGAAGCTACAGGAGCAGCACACAGCTGGTAAAACATGTAAAATGCAAATTGCAGTGCGAGGCTGGTGGAACATAAGAAATGCTGTAACAGCGCAAGGTTGGCGGAGCATATGGGATGAAAATGCAGCTCAAGTGGTTTTTACTTGCACCCCTGATCCATGACCAAGAGTGCTAAAGGTATTGATATGTACATATTTGGTGTTCTTTCCTCGGGTGTGACTTTTGTAATGTGTTTTTGTATTTCGTTATTATTGCAGATGGTGTGTTTCATTAAAGTACACATACTTTTATAGAACATTGATTGGGCATTCCCTTAATTTTGGATTGGTGTTCTATTGCGGTTTGGGTTGCTACTGAATCACATGCACACCTCTTGTGAGAACATAGCCTTCCCTCAGCCCATGTTACCACACAGTTAATATCCGAGAAGAAATCACATTTGACTTTTTGTTATTGTTATTGTTATTGTTATTTTGCATTTATATAGCGCCTTATATACCATTGGTATGGTCTGAAGGCGCTGGTAGCTTGAACGCCCTTGGGAACCGAAGTTCGAGTCAGTAGAGAGATTAGAGAGAGTCCAATGGTGCGTATGTGCACCCGGTATGTGTGCAGCTGGTGCGGAGTTCGTGTGGTAGCTGCTTCTTAGCGGTAGGTGTGGTGGTGGAGAGATCAGGAGTATGTGTTTGCTCTGACTGGAATTATCCCGACCGAGTGTGGTTGCGTTATGCCTGAGGAGAACGCCTAGCTGGGGGTGTGGGGCCAGCAGTTTTTACTTAGAGTGATGGGGGGTGAGCGGGAGATGTTGATATGAGAACAGTTATACCGAATGGTGTCATAGTATCCCTGTGTTCTATTTGAGTGGTGGTGTAAAGAAGAGAGTAAGCATGGGGTGTGGTATGATATATGCTCGTTCAAATGTTCCCTGCATTCCACACATCTGTCTGCTTGACATACTTACACTCTCAAGTGTGCCTTGCGTGTACTGGTCTATCACTCATTCTCCAGTGTGCTGCTGCGTGTGCTCTCATGGATTCCACATGCATGCGCTATGCACTCTTGTCCTCCCCGCGCGTGCACCCCAGTCTACCACGCGCATGTACTCCCGTCTGCCTACGCACTCATCCACACTGTATACTCGTCCGATCTATATACTCCTCTGTTCTGTACTCTCATCCGCTCTGTATCCTCATCCGGTCATCACACTCATCTGGTATACATATTCATCCTATCCACACACTCATCCGCTCAACATACTCATCCGCTCTATGTGCTGTTCATCCGTTCAACATACTCATCCGTTCAATGTACTCATCCGCTCTACATACCCATCTGCTCCAAACACTCGTTCGTTCCATGTTGGAAGTCCGCTCCACACACTTATCTGCTCCATACGCTCGTCCGCTCCACACACTCATCAACTTCACACACCCATCTACATCACATACACTCATCTGCTCCATATACACTCATCCGTTCCACACTCTCGTCCGCTCCACATATATTAATCCGCTCCCCACACTCAGCCGCTCCCCCACACTCAGCCGCTCCCTCACACTCAGCCGCTCCCCACCCTCGTCCGCTCCCCACCCTCGTCCGCTCTCCACCCTCGTCCGCTCCCCACACTCGTCCGCTCCCCACACTCGTCCTCTCCCCGCACTCGTCCGCTCCCCGCACTCGTCCGCTCTCCGCACTCGTCCGCACTCCATATTCGTCCGCACTCCATATTCGTACGCACTCCATATTCGTATGCACTCCACACTCGTATGCACTCCACACTCGTACGCACTCCACACTCGTACGCACTGCACACTCGTCTGGTCCCCACACTCATTAGCTCTCCACCCTCGTCCGCACTCCACACTCGTCCGCACTCCACACTCGTCCGCACTCCACACTCGTCCGCAGTCCACATTCGTCCACACTCCACATTCGTACGCACTGCACACTCGTACGCACTGCACACTCGTAAGCACTGCACACTCATACACACTGCACACTCGTCTGCTCTCCACATTCATCCGCTCTCCACGCTCATCCTTTCTACATGCTTGTTCACTCTTACACGTTCGTCTGGTCAAGACGTTCATACAGTTGATATGTTCGTGCGTTCAGTGTAGTCATCAGTTCTACGCCCTTCTGCGTTGTATTTTTCTTCTCTGTGTTTACGTATTCATCAACTCTGCATGTACTCAACAACTCCACACGCTGGTCCGCTCTACCCACACCAACCACGCTACACACTTATTGGCTTTAGTATGTTCATCTATTCCATCCGATCTCCATACTCATTTGGTCTTTCTAGTCGTTTGTTCTTCCATTCATGCGCTCTTACACTTAGTGCATTCATCTGTTCTATACACTTCATCCATTCTAACTATTTGATCTTACTACTACGTCCCTCCTCATTTATTGTGTCCATTTCATCAGTTTAGATCTCCTATTTTCACACAGATTTATTCCTATTATCCACTTCATTGTTTTGGTCTACATTACTCATTTAGATTTGTTTGTCTTTCTTAGTTTACATTCGAGTTTATTAGCTGTCAATTTCTCGCTTCAGGTAGTTTGTTGGGTTGGTGGTTATTGTGATGATGCTAGTTTGGAAACCGGTTGGTTTTAGGGGAAGAGCCAGGTTTTCAGTAATGATAATGCAACATTTTGAGTCATTTTAGGAATGCCTTGGCTGGAAAAGCATGACCCTATTATAAACTGGGTTCAACATACATTGTCATTTGCCCCAGATACCAGTGACTGTGTTTATTCCCCTCATGTACTCATGTGGTGTGCCTTTCAGCTTCAACCTGATGACTCCAAAACAAAGGTGATTGGGGCAGTGCCGGAACTGCCACAAGAATGTCACATTTTCAAGTTTTCATATCAAAGACATTTATCTATTTATTTGTTTATCTATTTCTGACGTGCTGGAGCTCGCAGGCATCATGACGCACATTGCAGACACACACAAAGACAGACAATTCTAGCTGGGAATTCTATTCACGGGTGAAGCCATCACAATTAAATAATAGTGTCTTCAATCGTTTGCAGAAAGTAAGGAGATTACTAGCTCTTTGTATGTCCACTGGTAGTCCCTCTTGTTCGCTTAAACTTTGGGCATATAAGCCAAAAAGTGTCACTTGATCTAGTATCTCTCCTGTGTGATTTTATGACAATATTTTCCTTAAGATAAGATGGTGGCGGATCCAAATAAACATTTGTGTGTTAGGTAATAACCTTGGAAAGGATCCTGGATGCCACCGGCAATCAATGCAATTCCCTTCTGGCAGTGGAAATATGGTCCCTTCTTGATATATTCTTAACAATGGCAATGAATCATTCTGAAGAGTTTGTAGTTTAGCTATACAACTTTTATTTGTGCCACCCCGAATCGCATTGCAATAGTCTAGTCAGTGTAATACTTTTTGTACTAGAATTTTGCAATTCTTATTAGTGACATATGGTTTGACCAATCTCAGCAATATGAGATTGTACTGGGATTTCTTTACCACACTGTCAACCTGGGCATTAGCACCAAGGGCCGAGTCCAACACTACACTCAATGTGTTCGCCTTGTCCTGTACTTTAATACCGTACCCATCTATAGTAAAGTTTGAGAAACATTAGTCCAATTTTGTTCTGGTTTGCGGAGACCCAAAAATCCAGATCTCTGTTTTTCCACTGTTCAGACCTAACCAATTGGCTGTCATCCAGTCTTTCACCAATTTATAGATACTTTGGATTTTTCTGGCATCCTCAGCATAATCACCACGTATTTCAATCAAAACGTGTGTATCATTAGCGTAGTTTGTGAACATTTCCCCAGCCTTATCGAGGAGATTGCACAGTGGAAGAATGTAGACATTAAAGAGAGCCATGGACAGGCACGCCCCCTGTGGAACTCGACAGGTGGATTTCTATCCATACATGCAGCCTGTTCCCAACAAACCCTTGACGTTCTATTGAGGAGAAAGGACTCTATCCACCCAATAGCATCCGTCGAACAACAACCCACAGTTGACAAGGTGGCCAGAAGCTTTTGATGGTCCAGAAGATCAAAAGCTGCTGACAAATCAAGCAGCATCAACAACCCTGTATTGCTCCGATCCACAATTCCCAACATCTGGGTCTGTAAATCCAATAACGCACTCTCGGTTCCGTTATTGAATCTAAACCCTGATTGTTTAGAGTGTAAAATATTTCTATGATCCAGATGTTCCTGGAACTGTTTCAAGGCCACCTTGTCCATAACTTTTAAAAGGAAAGGGACATTCGTAATGGGCCTCAAGTTATTAACATCCATTGGGTCTTGTCCTGTCTTTTTGGCGTAACCACTACCTTCTTAACATTCTCAGGAATGGTTTTATGAAAAAGGGTAGCATTTGTAAAACATGTCAAGAATGGCGCAAATGTACAAATATTGTTCAATGTAATCTTAGCAGCAATGGCATCACCAAGACAAGATGTAGGCCGCATTTTTCCAATATCTTCTCCATGTCTTTAACAGAGATAGCGGAGAAGTTAAATAGTGAGGAACTCTCCCCTCCAATCATCATACCAGTCTCAGGCGAGACATCAGAGATAGATTCTGCTGCGATCTTCGCTTATACCCCTAAAACCTCATTTCCAAAAGCTTGTTGTATTCTTATGCAGTCCTTGTTTGTGGGCGAAAGAGATTCTGATTCCACGTATGGTTTTTCTAAACTTCTCCGTAATGATTGCATTAACCAACGCATTTATGGAGGCAACCCAATCCTATGTATTTCCTTTATTATATGTAGGCTCTTTTTTATGGACAACTACCTCTATATTGTTTAATAATTGTTCCAGTAGTAATGCATCCTTGTCAGCACAATCCCCCTTCCATCTATTCAGATCCCTTATCATTAAGGTGGAACAATTTGTTGTGTTTAATCCAGCTTGAAAGCTGGTAAAATCCTCATTAAGGTTTGGCAGATCATTTGATAGCTGATAACCGCACAAATATTCATACAATTTACAGGAGAGGAAGTCATTTTTAAAAGAAGGGGCTCACAACCATCACAACTCATGGATGATTTGAATACACATAGTTCTTCCTTGGCTATGACCACAACTCCTCCCCCAGATCCCACTTTTCTATTCTTTTCAAAGAATCTATAGCCCTTAGGGGTTGCTAAATCAATAATAGGTTCACTTGAGTCCTGGAGCCACGTCTCTGTTATTGCCATAAGTTCTATTTCCTTGTCCAAAATATAATCGTGAATGTCTATGGCACAAATTATGAGAAGGTACTGCTCTGATGATGTTATTATTGCCAGATCTACCTGGATGCACACATACCATGTAGCGCTCAGGTTTTGTGAGTGATATTTTCAGTCACAGTAACTGAGACATGTGCCAATAACTGGCCAACAGATTAGATCGGCACTCAGTCTTCTGAAACATTACCTCTCTTAGAAAGGGACCTTCATATATGAATGAATTACCTTGAACTATATGAAAGTACTATTAATACCAAGTATCCATTACCGCTAATTCCAGGAATGTAGATCAAGTCAAAGAGGCCCAGGTGCACACTGAATTGGATTTAAGAAAGCATTAACAGCTTGGTGTAGTTCACTGAGTTGATAAATAGAAAACTGCTTAATGTACCATGTGATGTTCTTCATGCTTTGCAGTACCCCACACAACCTCAATAATTAAAGAATGAGCTGTTGAGGGAATACCTGGATGAGCACTCGGTGGTATTCTGTAAATGATTCTACCTAATCTGCCTATTCTATGAACAGAGAGGTGCCTCCTGATCTAACACCTCTAACCACAACAATCACACTCATTAATTAGGGCAAGAAACTAACAGTTTTTCAAATGAATATTCAGATTTATGTTAAATTAGTACCTGGCGAGGGGGATGTGGCGTCCTAGACAATGAGGAGGCTTGGAACAGGGTCCTTACCATACAGGGTAATATCCAGCTCCAAGACTCCTCGGAGCGGGAGGCCACCGCCTTCCCTCGCTGGGAATCAGGTAAGTGTGCCACTGGCTCCCGGCACCACCTTCCCCTCAGCCCAACCCCCCTTTTCCACACATTTAGGCCCCCCTCTGCCTTCCCATTTACCTTCTGCATCATTGTGCCTTGCTGGCGCCAGGAACTGTACCCAGCGCATCTCCTGAACACGATTAGCCACAATGGACAATGGACAGGGAGAATGGACTACGCGTAGTCTCTTCTCCTTTCCATGGTGGCCATTTTGTGTGTTTACATTTTTAAAATGGCCGCTATGAAAAGGGAGAAGGGACTATGTGAAGTCCCTATAGTCCCTTCTCCCTTTCCATGGCAGACATTTTCATTATTTATGTGTTTCTATTAATTTCAATGGCTGCCATGGAAAGGGAGAAGGGACTATGTGCAGTACCTTCAGCCTGATCACTGGCAGACATTGTTTTTCTCGAGTCAACAATAGTTTTGATGCGCATTCTCCGCTCAAGAAATAAATGCTATTAGTAACCCTTTACAACGTATCGGTATACTAATAGCAATAGAAGCCGAAGAAGGGGGCATCACCAGTCTGGTAATCACCCGGTCCTTACGTTAAAGCCCTCACTTCTCTCGGGCTTGTAACTGATGCCTCCTCCTCAGGTTCTATTGCTTAAGTAAGCAAATCTGAATTAAAGTTGTTCCTCTACCTTTATGCTGGGGAACACACCCACAACATTGTGTAGGGGGAAAATTGTAAGCAATAAGCCCCAAGCTGGGGGGACATTACCGCTTCAGGTAATGCCACGGAGCCCATTAATGCAGGGCCGCTTCAGGTAATGCTCCTTAACGCAGGGACCTGGGGCATTAGCAGTAGCAGTAATGCCACCCCAGTGAATGGCTTATTACTATTAGTACACTGTCCCATAAGACTGGGGTACTAATAGAGGCGTTTTTAAGTTGTGATTTGCCTTTCACGTCGTGCAACTGAAAAAAATGATTTATTTAAAAAAAAAGATGACTACCATAGAAAGCTTGAAGGGATTATGAGTAGTCCCTTCTCCCTTTCCATGGCAGGCATGCAAAAACAAAGAAAATGGAAACAAAAAAGATGGCCGCCATGGAATGGGGATAAGGGACTACATGTAGCCCCTTCTCCCTTTCCATGGCAGCGATTAAAAAGGAATACAAAAAAGGTCAATAAAGAGAATGGCGCCATGGAATGGGGAGAAGCGCTACATGTAGTCCCTTCTCCATTTCCATGGTGGCCAGTCACAGGAACGTTGAGGGATACAGTAGCAGGTAAGGCTTTGTCGATCTGGTAAAGACCCGGCGAAAGCCAAACAGATCATTTGAACAATTTGATTTTCCCTTGCTGTGTACTACTTACAAATAAGTGGAGGCAGCTTGCCTACATAAAAGATAACCCAGCCTGCCTTTAGGTGTCTCACTATTTGGAATCACAATGCACACAAGCATCCATTCATATACAATCAAAACTAAAGGGCTATTCTAAACAAATATATACTTCTTCAGGATTAACATTTGAGTTATTACTGCTTGTTAACATCACTATTTCTTATGAACACCAAATATTCTCTTCAGAAATGTACAATGCTAGCTGATATACCGAGTATTGCCCATGCTTTCATTCACTCATAGGTACAGGTAACTGCAAAATTTGGTGCAGATTGGTGAAACGGTGTTGAATTGTATCAGGACGAAAGCTTCACCCAGCCACCAACCGACAAACAAATGTTGAATTTTGCTGAAATACAGGGAAAGGGGTGGGGTGTCCAAACGTCATGCAGCCAGTAATGGTCACAGGGTCCTAACAGGTGGCTGTGCAGAATGTGGTGCAAATTGATGAAACGGTGTGGAATTGTATAGGGAACATACACAAAGTCATAAACCTGTTAAGCGGCTTTACTTCAACACTACAGCTAAGACAATGCCTAGTCTGGGATGCTGAGGAAAACCCTTATTGATGTATTTTTATGTCCAGTTCAGTACTCTGGATGACAACCCTTGTATAACACCCCCCTCTTAGAATCCCCTTGACCACACTGAGCCAAGAAGTAGGTTTGTTTTGCAAATTAAAAGGTTTATTTGAAAAATTAAACAATATATATATATATCACACTTTTATAATAAATTAATATCTGATAGTACACTTAGACATATGATGTGGATCCACAATGGGTAATGTTACAGTGGTACACTTGATTACTTAGGAGTAGTATAGAGGATGAGGTAGCTGAAAATGCTTGATGGTTTCAAGGAAATGCAAGGTGGAATAAAATGCAGTACAGCAAATAAACTTGATATGATTTCAACCAACAGCAATGTAATCACCTTTTAGCAAAGAGAAGCAAAAAGCTGCTGATTTTTACCGATGAAGAAATCGTGCCAAATCGCAAATTGCGCTAATTTTCGTGAGTGCGTGTCTCGCGATTACGGAGGCACTATAAAGAGTAGCAAGTCGGTTCTAGGTCCATTGGAAAGCCTAGAATCCCAGCTTTAAAATGAAACTCAAAATGACAGGTGACAGTTTGCAGCTTTAGAATGACAGATGACAGCTCGCAGCTTTGGAATGACAGATGACAGGATTTCTAGGAGGCAGTTCTACTTAGGTTAAAATAGTTTGGATTAGATTATTTTAACTAAGAGATTGGTTTTGCACAGTGAGTACTCACACTATATTTTTGAAATAAGCCGTCAAGGTCTGGTCAGGTTGGACAGGACTTCTGGCGGTTCTGCTCACAGCGATCTGGGTCAGCTCTGCTTTGCTGGTCTAGCCTCTCTGGATACAGCGGCCTCTGGTTCTGGATACTGCTCTGCTGGTCTAGACTCTCTGGATACAGCAGCCTCTGGTTCTGGATACTGCTCTGCTTTCCGGTCTGGATCAAGTGGATTCTGGATGTAACACTGCTTTCTGGGTACTGGCAAAGGTTCTTGGCAAAGAATTCAGACAGCTCGCCCGGCTGTGGAATAGTTTGCAAATGATTTTAAGGATCCTGAGGCCTGCTGAGAAGAGTTCTCAGTTTGTGGGTTTAGGCCCTTGCTTTAAGTTCTGAAGTAAATTTCTGGTCTCTGAAGATTGATGGATGTGAAGTCTGGAGTCTCCCGGCAGAGCGTCCCACAGAAAATGGAATTGCATGTCTCTACCTGTCCCAGCAGTCTCTTTTTATGTGTTTTGGAAATGGGTGGAGAGGCTAGCATCACTAAGCCTGCCCCTCTCTTGATTTGATAAGTCAATAGATTCCTTGGTCCCTGATTTGGGGAGGGATAGTGTGTCAGAGTGATGTCATTTTTATGACCTGCAGAAATGACACTCCCCTGGTCAATGTGCACACAAATCTATATTTGATTCAAATACATATTTCCCAGATACACAATCTGTTGAAATTACATATACACATATATATTCCTTATGGTCCATGCTTGTCCGCATCTGATCTTCCTGGGGGCTTGCATTCAAAAATGACAACATTTTGCGCTTTTTGACTGGTTTACCAATATCGGACATTTACCAAAAGTTACACACATGTGCGCAAGGAGTATGGACATTAATTGATGAAGTGTCAGATTTTTAACATGCAGACATTTGGAGTAAGACCCTATTTTCTGCTAGCAACCCCCAGCATACACCACAGGGTCCTAACACCTCTTAAAACGTGCACAGAAAAATCACAAGAATAAGGATATTACTTATATCATTCTGACTAGTCCGTACTATGAATTATCCATCTTTTTTTAAAATTATGCTCTGGCCCAGAGGGGTGTGGTTTAGGTTCCAAAGCACATGGGGGAAGCTTCTGTCTGCCCCCGCCTCCAGCTCCGGTGGCTCCCAGAGGCACTTCTCCTCCCACTTCTCCCAAGAGGAAGCCACTTTACGGCCCCCCCAATATGACATTTGCCTGAGTCCAGGACAAGGCTTTGTTCAACCTCCTGCGGTGCCCCTCCCCTAATCTAATCAGAGAGGTGTCAACTCCTTTTGGTGGGGAAGCAGGATGCAGCTAGGCCTGGGAAGAGTGGCTGAGCAGGTTTCTCCTGTCGGGGGTAGTTGTCAGGTTCAGAATTCAGCTAAATGTCACTTTAGTTCCCAGTTTAAATCAAACTTACAATTTTTACCTATCCATTAAATAATTACTTCCTTCAAGTCATTTCAGAATATAGTTTTACATTGTATCCACCTCTTAGCAAGTCTTTCCTTGGCCTGGTTTGGGTTCCTCTGTTCAGTTTTACACAAAAGTCTGGTGGTTTTAAAACGCCGGCTTTCTGATAGTGGTGAGTACCGGTATTGCATCCATTTTTGGGATTAAGAAAATGAATTCCTCACAGTTCTGAGTTGCTTTTTGGCAATCAGCATTGCCATTCCCAATGGTTTCAGGCTACTGTGTGTGTAGACCAATGGTGGTTTTAGGCAGTGCCCTCCTGTGCTCACAACATAGGCAAAAATGGTTGGCAGCCTATTCTTCATGTTTTCCCTGTGCACTCTCTGGGGAGTTCTGGCCATCATGATGTTTTCCATGCCAGTACTGCACAGTTTTATGGTAGGGCTTGGATGCATGGGTAAAAACATCCCACAAACCCAAACACACATTTTCCCTTTTGCTCAAATCTGGGGAAAGTGGTGGGCTGTCCAAATTTCATGTAGGGTCCTAACAGGTGACTGTGCAACATTTGATGTTTTATTTTTGTGAAATGGTGTGGAATTGTATGGGGAACATACACAAAGTCACAAACCCACAAACACAGAGACTGCAAAATGTGGTGCAGATTGATAAACCGGTGTGGAAATGTATAGGGAACATTCGCAAAGCCAAACACCCACAATCCCACAATCACATTTTCACTTTTGCTGAAATCTGGGGAAAGGGGTGGTGTGTCCAGGTGTCATGTAGCCAGATGTCCTGAGCATCCTAATATGTGACTGCAAAAAATGTGGTACAGAGTGGTGAAACCGTGTGGAATTGCATAGGGAACATACGCAAAGCCACAAACCCACAACCTCACACTCAATTTTTCACTTATGCTAAACCTGCCACAGGGAAGGATGCCTCTGTGGCTGTCTGCTGACCCAGCGTGTTCTGTTTGTGCCTGGCCCCACCCCCATGGAAGGCAGGAAGAGGCTTAAAAACCTCAGCGGGTCACCCTTAAGTGCGTAAGCTTGATGCAGGGTAGGGTGCTGCTGTCTGTGGCTGTCGGTGGCTGGAGGAGGTCGATATGAGTGAAGGCAATGCTGCTATTTGCTCACTGAGTGTTCACCTTGTGATAACACGTATGCGCTCAAATCTCTGTGAGTACAAATCCTTCTTTTCCTGGAATTCGGTATCCCAGTAAAGTGTTGCAAGCCTCCCTGATCTTGTTGTTGCAACTTCCGCCTTGTGCTGTGGTTGCACTGTGACCTTTTCGGGCCTGCACTTTCATTTGTACTGTACTGTACTGTGCTGTACTGCTCTAAGATATTGCTCTAAGACATAAAGCATTAAGGCTCCAAGTTTTTACTTCCAACACACCTTGTGCTTGTGTTCTGTGCCCCTGGTGCTCGGTGTGTCGTGAGCTGTCTACCAAAGGAAAGCAATAGTAACTTTAGTACTGCCGACAAACACTGCTGCTGCTGTAGTAATTGCTGCTGAAATCTGTGAAGGGTACCGAGGTGAAACTCATTTAATGGAGTGCTTAGATTTTAACCATCAACCACTTTTTTATCTACTAGATTTTAATAGACCCAGCGTGAGTTGTGCTTTTAATAATTCATTTCATCATCCAACTTACTGATTATTTTTGTATGTATCCATTACGTACACAATTACTTGCACAATTTGCTTACCAAACGAAACACTCATCATCCCAGACATGACAAAATGAACGACTGCATTAATGGACAATTACTGGGTTTGCGGCAAACAGGCGTACCTACACCTTTCACAGACATGGAGGGGCACACGCTCTCTGGCAACGCTGCATTCCACTCTGTATCCCCACGGAAAGTGGTGAGTGAAGCACTGACTGGAAAAAAGCCCCCCCCAAACAGTTGAAGAGGTACGAGTAACTGCTAACAAGAGAAGACATAACATGGCCATGGAATAGTGAATACTTGTGGGTGTGACCAAGAGTGAGCACTGCAAGGAGCTAGGAGGTCCTGGGAGTATCACTAACAAAGCACCCAAGACTGATTTGAATTTCTATCGCTCAAACTAGCTACAAGATACTCCCTGAACCCCAAGCAGCCTGACATCTATACTAGATCTGACCCCCCAACTGACAACACTCAGCCAAAACGATCCCCCCGGTTCGCACTAATCAAGTGGTACAGTCCAAACTGACTGAGATTAAAGAGACTCTTATGACAGCTGTCCCTTATGATATGATCTTATGATATGATATGATATTTTATTTGTATCGCGCTCATACACATGTGTTTCAGAGTACAACAAGGCAAGGGAGGGGAGCAGGGGAGAACACAACAACGATCTTACTAGGCCCAGTGACATTAAGAACGTGCAAGTGCATGGGAAAGGGAAAGGAGAAAAGCGTATGGAAGGGGGAGAGTGGAGAGTGCGGGGCAGAGGAGAAACAGATAAATAATAATAAATAAAAATAAATGGATAATAGAGGCAATAAACAGAGGTAGGCAAACAAAGGGGGGGGTCTGGGAATCTCTCTACCAGCACGAACACAGCCCAATGACCTGTTCTTGGGTGAATAACCCCTGGGAGAGACTCTACCAAGTCTTTAGCTCACTGTCCTTTTCACAGAGAAGAAATTTCCCTGCATATCAGCCTTTGTCCTGCCCAGGGGCAGTCCAGCGCCGAAATGCTAGGCAATTCTCCTCTGAACAAGAGTACCATCAGTAACCCCATACACGTGTTTCAGCCTTGTTGGGCATCATCAGTGAGGTGAAACTGTTGCCTCTCTAAGAACAGTGAGCAAGGGGTCCACGTCTGGATTGCCCTGTTAATTTAGGGAGAAACACAAAGTTAATGTATGCAAACAAAGGGGGGGTCTGGGAATCTCTTTACCAGCACGAACACAGCCCAATGACCTGTTCTTGGGTGAATAACCCCTGGGAGAGACTCTACCAAGTCTTTAGCTCACTCCTTTTCACAGAGAAGAAATTTCCCCTCATATCAGCCTTTGTCCTGCCCAGGGGCAGTCCAGCGCCGAAATGCCAGGCAATTCTCCTCTGAACAAGAGTACCATCAGTAACCCCATGCACGTGTTTCAGCCTTGTTGGGCATCATCAGTGAGGTGAAACTGTTGCCTCTCTAAGAACAGTGAGCAAGGGGTCCACGTCTGGATTGCCCTGTTAACTTAGGGAGAAACCCAAAGTTAATGTATGCAAACAAAGGGGGGGTCTGGGAATCTCTCTACCAGCACGAACACAGCCCAATGACCTGTTCTTGGGTGAATAACCCCTGGGAGAGACTCTACCAAGTCTTTAGCTCACTGTCCTTTTCACAGAGAAGAAATGTCCCCGCATATCAGCCTTTGTCCTGCCGAGGGGCAGTCCAGCGCCGAAATGCTAGGCAATTCTCCTCTGAACAAGAGTACCATCAGTAACCCCATACACGTGTTTCAGCCTTGTTGGGCATCATCAGTGAGGTGAAACTGTTGCCTCTCTAAGAACAGTGAGCAAGGGGTCCACGTCTGGATTGCCCTGTTAATTTAGGGAGAAACACAAAGTTAATGTATGCAAACAAAGGGGGGGTCTGGGAATCTCTCTACCAGCACGAACACAGCCCAATGACCTGTTCTTGGGTGAATAACCCCTGGGAGAGACTCTACCAAGTCTTTAGCTCACTCCTTTTCACAGAGAAGAAATTTCCCCGCATATCAGCCTTTGTCCTGCCCAGGGGCAGTCCAGCGCCGAAATGCCAGGCAATTCTCCTCTGAACAAGAGTACCATCAGTAACCCCATTCACGTGTTTCAGCCTTGTTGGGCATCATCAGTGAGGTGAAACTGTTGCCTCTCTAAGAACAGTGAGCAAGGGGTCCACGTCAGGATTGCCCTGTTAACTTAGGGAGAAACCCAAAGTTAATGTATGCAAACAAAGGGGGGGTCTGGGAATCTCTCTACCAGCACGAACACAGCCCAATGACCTGTTCTTGGGTGAATAAGCCCTGGGAGAGACTCTACCAAGTCTTTAGCTCACTGTCCTTTTCACAGAGAAGAAATGTCCCCGCATATCAGCCTTTGTCCTGCCCAGGGGCAGTCCAGCGCCGAAATGCTAGGCAATTCTCCTCTGAACAAGAGTACCATCAGTAACCCCATACACGTGTTTCAGCCTTGTTGGGCATCATCAGTGAGGTGAAACTGTTGCCTCTCTAAGAACAGTGAGCAAGGGGTCCACGTCTGGATTGCCCTGTTAACTTAGGGAGAAACCCAAAGTTAATGTACGCAAACAAAGGGGGGGTCTGGGAATCTCTCTACCAGCACGAACACAGCCCAATGACCTGTTCTTGGGTGAATTACCCCTGGGAGAGACTCTACCAAGTCTTTAGCTCACTGTCCTTTTCACAGAGAAGAAATTTCCCCGCATATCAGCCTTTGTCCTGCCCAGTGGCAGTCCAGCGCCGAAATGCTAGGCAATTCTCCTCTGAACAAGAGTACCATCAGTAACCCCATACACGTGTTTCAGCCTTGTTGGGCATCATCAGTGAGGTGAAACTGTTGCCTCTCTAAGAACAGTGAGTTTAGTGTCATCAGCATAGCACTGGAAATTTGAGCAGAAAATGGCAATGCAGTGGGCGAGAGTTGCCAGGTATTGGTTGAAAAGCCTGGGTGAGAGGTTAGACCCCTGGGGAACACCACAGGTAGAGAGGAAGATGATAGGAAGGACCTAAGTTGGACCTGGGATGGTCGATCAGAGTGGAAAGAGGTCAGCCAGGCAAGACCCTGATCAGTGATACACAGATTATCACAGAGATGGTTGAGCAGGATGGTATGGTTGACTGTGTCGAAGGCAGAAGTGAGATCGAGTAGGATGAGGAAAGAGGGAATGTTAGAGTCAAGGTTGGAGAGCAGATCTTCACGGATGTTCAGGAGAGCAGTTTCCATGCTTCTGGCAGCTCTGAAGCCAGACTGACGGTCATGGAGACTTGCAACAGAATCGGAATGAAGGTAAAGCTGAGATATGGCCATCTTTTCCAGGAGTTTGCCCAGAAAGGAGGTAATGGAAATTGGGTGATAGTTAACAGGACAAGAAGGATCAGCTGTGGGTTTCTTGAGAAGAGGATGCACAAGGGAGTGCTTCAGAGGGGAGTGAAAGGATCCTGAGGCAAAGGAGTGGTTGCAAAAATCGTCAAGGGCCGGAGCAGGGGTGTCAATGTGGTCCTTGATGGTTTTAGAGGAACAGGGATGAACCTGTTTTGACAAGGCTGTCATAGATCGGATCTGTCTATCGGCCTCATCAGGGGAGAAAAGAGGAAAGGACGAGAATGAGAGTGGGGGATGATTAATGGGGGTCAGCAGGCACAGACTTATAGGGAATAGGAGGGGGAGGGGATGAGAGGCTAGACAGGATGTCCTGGGTTTTTGAGATAAAGTAAGAGGCAAGGGCATTGCAGAGAGCCTGGGAGGCATGAGGGGGAGTAGTGACTGCAGCAGGGTCTGCAAGCTCCTTGCAGATTTTAAAGAGTTTGGCCGAGTTGTTAGACCCTGCAGAGACACAAGCTTGAATGTGGACCCTCTTCTTGGTGTGGACAGAGAGTCGGTATTGCCTTTGGAACAGGCGACAGGCCAGTTTGTCAGAGGATGAGGAAGAAGCCCTCCATTTCCTCTCAACTGCCATACATTTACGTTTAGTGTAGCTAGGTCAGAGTCATACCAGAAATTGCACTTGGCTTTGGACTACAAGTGGATCCTTATGACAGGGGTAATAGCATCTCGAGTATCAGAAATAGAAGAGTAGAGAGGCGAACAGGGCTGTGTCCGGGTGTGAGTCAACCAGTGGAGGAGGGGAGGTGAGAGAAGGTGGCAGCGAAAGCCTCAACTGACACACGCTTCATGGGTCAGATGTCCGAGAAGGTAGGTAGCAGTGATGGGGTGGGCTTGGCTAGGGGGGAAGAGAGTGAGAGATGAGAGGAGAGAAGGCAATGGTCACTCCAGGAGAGAGGAATGGTCATACGGATAGAGAGAGGGTGGCCAGAGGAGATTAAGACATCAAGTGTGTGTCCTGCAGAGTGGGTCGGGCCAGAGGGAAGGTTAGAGTGGGAGAGGGAGTTGCAGAGGTCACGAAAGAGCAGAGATGAGGGACAGGGAGAATCAAGGTGGATGTTGAGGTCACCAAGGAGGAGGAGTTGAGTGGGTGAGGCCAGGAGTGAGGAGGAGAGGTTGTTAAACAGGAAATCATATTGTGCCTCCTTTCAATATATATTGGTTTAAGCCTAGTCGCTCTGCGAAGAAAACTGTGTTGCAAAGTTCCGATTTTGGATCGACTTTGCCGCCATTTAAGGATCATCCGCCATTTTGATTTCTGTTCATATGTGATTCTCTGTTCTAAAATGGTGGACTGTGTTTCCAACTTGTAACCGAGCCTTCCCAACCTTTGAATCTTGTTAATGGTTAGACTGTCCGCGGGCCAACTGTTTAAACTAGGTAAAGAGACCTTGTACTGAGAATGACTTGTTGCCCGAGGATTACCTGCACTAACAAGCCTCATCCACGAATATACATCGAGGACAATGTAATGCAAATGTTGAGCGTGGACACTGGCAGAACTGCATTGTGAAGGGATATGTGCTAAGGCTTACTGTTGGAGCTGAGAATATACATCGCCATTGTAACTTGTTGGAAACGCAAACCCATGTAATCCATGTGCATATTATTGTATGAGCCATAAGTGAACTCGGCACAAACTCTAGACCACAGATTATTAACCTGTAAAGGGGCTGGACAATATTACTGAATTGTATAAAAAGCCGAATGTCCAGATGTCCAGCACTCTCACTCCTCACTCTGAAGGGCTGGTACTCATTGTGATGTATTGAGAGCCAGATAGATATCTGTATTTCTGTTTCTTTTTAACTGTACAGTAGATTAAAGATCTGTGAATCTTTATAGCCAGTGTTTGGTGTATTTCCTTTGTGGTACTCAGCCTCGATATTTCCTTGCTTTTACAAGGTCAGCCCACTCAGAGAGAAAAGAGGTGATTTGACCAGGTGGCCGGTAGAGAGTAGCGACAGTGAGAGAGTGACTAGGAGAGATTGAGAGCCTGCAGACAAGGCATTTGAAAGAGGAGTAGATCTGAGTGGGAATGATAATGGCAGGAATCCACTCAGGAAAGATCAGGGCAACACCCCTTCCAGGCTGAGTGGATCTGGGTGCGGAGAGGATCTTATAGCCATCGGGGAGGAGAGTGTCAATTCTTGTGACAGAGCTGGCCGTGAACCATGTCTCTGTAATCAAGGTTGATTTCTTCAAGGAGGTGGCAGATGTCAGAGGAATGTTTGACAGCAGAGCGAGAGTTGAGACTGGCAAGATGAAGAAGGTTGCCAGCCTTCAAGACCTTTCCGGGGATGGGTACAAATCAGAGGTATGCCCTGCGGAGTCGTGAAGGTAGCCTGAAGCGGGCCAGAGGAGGGAAGAGTGGGCAATGTAGCTGAGGAATGAGAGGAGGGGACAGCGGGAGATGAAAAGAAGTTGATGAGGCGAGGGACCTGCCTATCGAAGAGGAGGAGATTGGCCCGAGGACCTTGGACCATGACAGTGCCATTTAGGTAGACATTAAGGATGACTCTGGAGGAATTGAAAGAAGCCATGAGGACTTCCCTGCGAGTGCCACCATTTATGGGAGAGGCGGAGACAGGACAGAGCACAGAGATCATATGGGGGTCCATAGATCCGGCGAAGGAACAACAAAGAGGATGCCGGTGATGGTCTGTCTGGAAGAGGTGCTGATATAGATATCAGTGATAGGGAGACCAGGGTTGGAGGCCAAGATATCCTTTTTAAATATCTCCTTTTCAGACTTAGTGAGAAGGGAAGGATAGTTGATAGAGAAGCAGTTGGAATAGATGGGAGAAACAGAAAGTTTCTTGCATCGAATCCTGCGGAGTAACAACAAGACTCTTTCCAAAGGAGAGCGGAGGTCGCCGGTGAAAAAAGGTAAGAATCCCATGCACCCCGCATCAGACTTGAAAACTCTTAAAGAGTTGACGCCCACCGCCACCCAACTCCAGTCCTTAGGAGTTGGTAGAAGGGGGGAGGACACACCCCGTAATATGGATACGAACAAAGAGTCCCTTGAAATTGCAACAGCGCCCTCACGGATATTTGCCGCCCCCCCGCAAAGCCCCACGGACATCAGCAAGGTGGCGAAAACAGCGCAGGACCAGAGCACTGCTTCGGCGGGTGGTTCTTCAGTCCTGACTACCAGAGGGTGGTCAGACTGGGACCCTGCCCTGGCCCTGTGCGCTAACACATGAGGGGGGCGGACTGAGCTACCAAACATCTATAAGTCCCCAGAGAGGAACGTAGGGGACTCAGTACAGACACTGCCGAGTGAAAGACCGGTCATTGTAACTAGACCCCTAATTCACAGTACTAAAGATGTACAGATGGCGACAGATGGGAGCAAAGATTTAAATGATAGCATCGGTGCACCTAGCCCCACACACACTGTAATCAGCTACCCAAACAACCAGCCAATAAGGATAAAGGAGGGAAATGTGAGTTTGGAGACTAGAGTAGCACCGATTGACTGCATAACCAAGGAATCGAATCCTGATACAGGAGACTGGGTCGATCTTGGGTCCCCAGGACTTACGAATATGACGGACCCAAAAAAGTGCAATAAATCCAATGGCAACAAGCGCTATTATATTAAGCGCCAAAAGGGGAAAAAAACAGCCGCAAGCGCATCCTTAAACCAAAACCACCAAGATAATAAAATATCCACGCATCATCAGAAAAACCTCGGTACTACGGGGATAAACAAAGTTAAAAGTGCGCCAGTGGAAAAACCAGCAGCAGGGCCGGGAATGTACCAAAAACCCTGTATCCCAAATGCCATGTTTACCTTCTTCAAGACTAAACAGAAGAAACGCAAATTAGAAACAGAGGACGAAATCACTGATGCGGAAATTCTAGAAGTGATAGAGGGATCTTTCCCTTCGACAAAAGAGAGGAAAACGGATACTGATATGACAGACAGTGAGAGCAAAATCGGAGATGGTGAAAGGGGATCAAGAGTAGCGTATCAGCCAGGGGTCAGCCCAAATAAAATGGAACAAAAGGAAGCAAATGTAGAGGAAACAAGTCAGGCAATTCAGTCTAGTCCAAGGGAAAAAATGTGCATAAATGAGACTGAACAAAAGAAAACAAACATTGAAGAAATAAAACAGGCAAATCAGTCTATCACGAAAGATAAGGAGACGCAGACCAAAAAGATGACCACGGGAAAAGACCTGCCGACTGAACCGACAAGCCCAAATAAAGCCGTTGGGGAAGAAAACACAGCGTCAGACACTCTAAGGAAGGTGGCTGACCTTCCAAAAGCCCCCTCGAAAATTAACGAGAGCCATCTTATTCCACAGTTGGGGCCTGAAGAAACCAAATCGGGGCCGAGTACTAACTTAAGGAGAAAATCAATCTCCACTGAGCCACTGATCCATGGCGCAGACATACTACCAATGTCGAAAACAACGCTACAAAGCGGGCACCAAAAATGGACTGAACAGGAAGAGATGCGGGCCCTATTAAAAATCCGGAACCCCCATGACTTAGTACCAGGCGAGATCCCAAGAAAAGAGCAGAGGGACCTGCAAGTACTACCTGAAAGTCCAAAAAGAAACTTGAGACCCGAAATACAGGCCAGAAAGAAAACAAATAATGAGACAGGGAGATATCAAGAAGGCGCTCAATGCCCAAGAGCTCAAATGAGTGATCAATCCTGGACAAAAATCCACCACCAGCATACAGAAAGAGGAGCAAAATTAACCAGGCAAGCCAAAGAAGGAGGAACAATAGATGCAATTGCCTCTAAAACACTATCAGACTGTGCTGAAGTATCTATCGCGACAGCTGGGACCTCGATATGGGACATTTCAGCTACCCAAACCGAAACTGGCCCAGCCAGGGAAAGTTTGAACACGCCTGCCAAACACAGAAGGCACAGTGAAATTATGATCGATTCCCAAAAACCATCCCCAAACAAAAAACCTGATATGACCACAATTATGGCGGCGCTTACGATCGCACTTGCACCATTTTGCAAACTATATGAAACAATTAGCGATGCGGCAAAAGACAACACTACACTATTGTGCAAGATGCAATCCAAGCTAGAGTTTCTGGAGGGTTATATTACAGCCGCAGAGATCAAAAACAGCAAGCAGGAGTCAATTTGGGAGGAGAAATGGGCTAATCTAGAGATGGAAAGAAAAGAAGCACTAGCTGCAAAAAAAATTGTAAAAATATGTATGGACAGAGCTTGTCAAACAACGGCGAAGTGGGACAAGAAAGAAATGGAACCAATCTTTAATAAGCAAAAATCAAAAATGGACAGAGCCTGTCAAACAACGGCAAAGTGGGATGAGAAAGAAATGAATCAATCTTCAATAAGCAAAAATCAAAAAACGCGAATGATCTGTCAGAACTTCAAACTCAGAATATGATTGGTGCCGCAAAAATAGCACCAGCAATGACAAATCAAAAGAAAAAAGTGGCTCTGTGTTTGACATGTGAAACTATCACAGGTCAATCAAACAAAATAAAAATAGCGTCATCCGAATCCGAAAAGGAAGATGAAATAATCAACTTAACCCAAAGCTCCGAATCTCTATTTCACAAAATTGCGGCGACGACAAAAAACTTGAAACCGACAGAAAAATCACCGAGAACGGTGAATGAATTCATGAGCGTAAGTGCACTGATGAACTTATCATTACATCTCGAAGCAGACGTGCAGGGTGAAGAGTACACAAGTCCAGAGGGACTAGCAAAAGAAAGCAAATCTGTCCCTGAAAGTAGGAGGGAAACAAATAGCGACAAAGTTCTAGTTAGTTCAATGCCAAAACCGGTAAAGAGTAAAAAACAAACAGACAACGAGACTTGCTCTAGCCATGGATCATCCCCCTTGAATCAAAGATTACACCGGTGCTACGAAGAGAAAACAAGTAAAAGGGGTGAGGGGGAGAGCAGAGAAATTGCACTTAAATACCACTCGGAAAAAAAAAATAAGAACCCAGACAACACCGAAAAAGAATATAGAGTCTTCAAACTAGAACAAATATCTTGCAAAAGCAGATACATCGTGCTTAACAGGAAAACGATATTGTACTTATTAAGTAAGGTACCCTGCTTACAACATCTGAAGTCCGAAGACTTTCTACTAATAGAACCCTACCATTGTGATCAAAAAGCCAAGTCCTATCTACACATTCAATCCAAGGCACTAAAAGGAGTGCCGGAGGAAGCCTATAAAGACTTAGAACAAGCCGAATTTATCTTGACAGAAATAGGTACGTCAAAAACAGATCTAAAAGCGCAGTCCTCAAAGGAGAGAGAGAGCCTTAAATGGCATTATACATCCAGAACAAAAGAACTCTACAATAGAAAAAGACATGCCCCCTCGGACCATATGGAACAAGAAAACCGACGGCAGTACGAGTGGGAAAAAAGGGGGATGAGAAACGAAATATATAGACGAACAGAGCCCGAATATAGGGAAGAACGAAAAGAAGAATGATCCAGGTATGGGGGTCAATCCCAGGAAAGAAAGGAACGACACAGAGCTGAAACTGTGGCTCAGTTGAAAATGACCAAGACCAGGAGTGAAAGGTTGGAAGAGGAGTGTAGAATGATAAAAGAGCGAGACATGAAAATGGGAGAGAGCCAAGAACTTAGACAACCAAAGGGACCATGGAATTGGCTGAAAAAAACGTTAAACCCTCAACAGGATAAATAGCAACCACCAGAAGGTGGGCCTAGAAGCACACCGCCTCCAACCTACTACCAAGCAACGATTCCTCCGAAATTGATCTCGATGGCCTCATGGAATACGAGAGGCCACAGACATTTGACGAACCCTGAAAATCAAGATCTGGGGGTTTTCGACATCCTATGTCTCCAAGAGCACTGGCTAACAGAAAAACCATCTTTAGACGGCTTTGAGATAGCCTTCTCTCCCGCCATAAAAGGCCCGCTGGGCCGTCCGTCTGCTGGACTCCTGCTAGCAATAAAGGCAGGTTCAGGAATTTCCATCATAAAAACGATATCCGAGTCGTATGGCATACTGGCAGTTTCTACAACATGGACCCAAGTCGACGAAAGGGAAAAGGAATGTGAAAAAGAGAAATTAGCTTTGATAACAATATACTGGAACCCGGAAAAATCTACCACATCAGATTTTTGTAACCGAATAGCAGGAACAATTGACGACATTATTCTTGAAGATCCACAAACGCACATAATAATCTGTGGAGATTTAAATGCTAACTGCAGCAATGAAAATGAAAATAGGGTGGAAAAGATAAAATCTTCAGGGGAACACAGAGGACAAGTATGGAAGAGGCTAATGAAATCGAGAAATCTCCACAATGTGGCTTCTGTGAAATCCTGGAATATAAATACTCCCACATGGGAAAGGGGCAATTCTAGCGCAAACATTGATTACTTTTTCATCTCCAACAGTCTAGTGGCATGCATAGAAGACTACTCAGTGACAAAAACCCAAGAGAGTGACCACAATCTATTGGCTATAAAGTGGAAAGCACTACGACCTGTAAACAGCTACTACAACAACCAGATTGAGTCGAATAATCAACAAAACCGAGTATGTCTGACTGCGGCTAATATCGAGTCCATTATTAAAAAATACAAAACCAGTATCCACGAGCAAGGGGAAAGGACCCAAAGGCCGGACTATCTTCCATTTCTACTCCAATACAGATCGAAGAAGTCAGCGAAAAGGCAAAAGGCAAAACAAAACAAACATATATTTGACAACCTGATCGCGGAAAGAAAAAGATCCCTGAGAAAATTGAAAATAAAAATAAAAAATGATAACTCACCTACAGCTTGGAACAAATGGAAAGAAGAAAATTTAAAATACAAAGCCTGGATCCGAGGTCATAGATACGTAATGTATCAAAAAGATGCAGAGAACATGCTTTGCACGTTAAGCACCAAAAAAACTGGTGACTTCTGGGCACTTATCAAGAAACCAGATAAGAATGTGGACAATCAGATCGTAAACGCAGTGAGTGAAAAGGCATTGGGTGATAGGCAGTGGTACCTTTCACAATGCAATAAGACACATGTATGGGGACAGAGACTGGGGCCCTCCAAATTCCCTCGCTCTGCTCAGGGGGTGGGGTGGGGGTATAAATGGTGAAAACTCTAGTAAGAGTACTGCCACAGGTTTAGAGGGGTCATTATACCCAATGACAAGTTCATGTCCCTGACCCGGTCACATTGAATTAAGTTAGTGCCTCTGTGATGTGTGTAAACGTCGGCAGTTAAATTTGAATCCCGGCAAGACTGAATCACTCCTTCACCCTTGATATCCTTCATAACCATGTACTGAGTATGAATAATCCAACATTATCATTCTTAGAAGCGGAGGAATGTGGCATGTTGCCCTACATAGGAATGTCATATTATTTTGACAAAAACGTGAATGGGGGACATACAAAATATGCCATGCACTCTTGCCGAGAACAATTGACTTTAGAACTCACGTGACTTTTATCCTACGCTGCCGAATCCCTTACTTCTTTGCCCAGGATAAAGGTGTTATCACACAAACATGTTGCAGCCCATGACTGGAAAGTATACAATATGTTCTTGGGCTGCTTTTGACCATCACAAGCTGTAGATAAACAATGTAATCAATTGAGGTTCAAATGAATCTACCTGCGTGTGTTACTGAATAGGAGTGTCATGATCTAGCAGACTGACACGCTTCTGTCATAATCCTGCCATTAGAGTATAATCCTACCTCATATGTTGCGCACACCCTCCTTACAGAGCTGAATATAGAGATCTCAGTGCCTACTGTAATGGGGTCGCTGTCAACCCTTCTGATAGAAGCATCGGTCACAGCTCATTATAATGCTGCACGTCTAAACCCTAGGCAACTGAGCATTGCCTGACAGATGCACTGAACACTGTGCTTTTTTTAGTCCGCTGTGCTGCTCAGGCTCTGTGCACAGTAGCTGCAATTGCACTGCTATTTCTGTGCTGAACATCTTTGCATTGCCATGGCTGGGAGTTTTCTGCAGAATAGCTCTACATTGAAATTAATTCTGAGCGTATTTTTCTGATACAAACTCATTGTGGATATTCTGACAATCTAAGACTTGCTTTGTTAAGGATACAATGGCAAACATCGACTGGGTAATGATGTATTACCGACAGATCAGTTATAAACATCTTTATGCTTTTCGTTGATTTTTAGAATATTGTGAGGATAACTGTCAATACAATACAGGGGTTATTTTACCAGCTCCTGAGTGCAATGGCAAGGCCTAATTATTAGACTGGGCGCTTTGAAACAGATTTGACTTCCTGTATAATCGCCTACAAATGAACAATACATAAATACAATAAAATACATCCGCTGCTATATATGCCTAATCATTCTACACTTCAGGGTATTTTTCTGCCATTTGAAGTCAGAGAAAGCAGCACAAAACTTAATCAACATGTCCGCTGTGTTTTACTCCTTCGACTCCGAAGGCCACCTTCTTTCAAGCCTGCGTGAGATGTTAATGCCCGTGTAAACGCAATGGATTCCCGCCCATGGACGTCATTTGGTGGCAGTCAGAGGTAGCAGCTGCTAACCCTGGCATTCTACTTGGTCCCTCTGCCACTGCCCTTATGACCCCTGGAGTATTGCCCTTCACACTTAGATGTCTGCAAATTGATAACTCACTGAATGAAAAAGCACAATTTGCCTTAAAAAAATTGCATAGGTTTTATAATTTTGTGTGTGCAATCTCATTCCACTTCAAAAAGATAACTGCTTATTCGGTGGAAACTAACACCACATAAGGCGCCTGCTGCTGTGTGCAGTGCGTACCGTGGCACAAGGAAACGGAGCGTTGTCCACAGTAGCACCTGGAGTGGCATCGGAAGAATTATTGTCTGGGCACATAAGCACTTATGTGTTGTTGGGACCCCTGCTTGGATTGTTTAACTTTCACAGAAATGGCAAAACGAAAGAGTAAACACAGGTGAAATCACCTCTTTCCTTTTAGTTTACTGATAAACGTAAATATTCCAGACGCCAAAACAGGCAGATTCCAAATGAGTTAACATCTCATGCAGGTGTCAATGAATGTGCCCTTTGAAGTCAAAAGAGCAATGATCCCTCCCAAAATGCTCTGAAATGAATAAAGGAGGCATAACTAGCTGCACCATGCATGGTTCCTTATCTCGTCCATCAGAGCGCTTCTAAGAAGTTGAACTTGCTGTTACCTTTGTGTAGAGCATTCATTCAAATATGTGTGTGCTAAAACATTACCTTACAATGTCAAGCACACGCTGATGGGAGGAATTGGATGAATTCTCCGGCCATTCTGATCTAAGCACTAGCTAAAAATAAAGGTCCTATAGATAAGGTGAGTCTGACTCCCATAGAAATCCCTCAAAAGTCTATAATTTATAACTTTTGATCCGAGTAACAGATTTGACCTTAATTCCGAAAGTAATTAGGGTCTCGCAGGCCCCCCAGACTAGAATGTTTCGCAAAGATTTACATGTCAGACTGTGGAGAAAAAAAGAGAACATTGTTTAAAAAAAGCAATACAAAAATGAGGCACCTATTCTAAATGAAGATGCCCCATACACTGTATTTTATCCTCTGTAGTCTCACCCTTGCTATTATATATTGTGTAATTGTACCTATTAAATGTATTCCCATTTAGTTTACTGTCATGTGTTACACTCTGCTTTCTTTATCTTCATCTACTTTACTTAACTACATGAGCAGTCTTTCACTGTACTGATCTTTTAACTTCTATTGTATTGTGAACTCTAACAAAAATGTTTTTGGGTATCAATTAATTGTACTTTATTATTTATATGTAATTAATAGTCCTTAGCAGGACTGTTTTGGTGTACCATGAGTGTAGTATTTTAACACATTTGGAGAACTGTTTTGATGTAATGAAGGCACACCATATTTTCCTTCATCGGTTAGGTGGACTCCATCATGTATATATAAATTGGTTGTGTAGAACTGTATGTTGTTGTCTGAAATCCATAATTGGTTGTAGCCACTCATGAATGCTGAAGCTACTTTATTAACATTTCTCTATGATTTAACAATGTTACCATTACATTTGGTGGTCCATCTCCATTTATTCCTCTGAGTCAAATTGGAAAAGGTAAAGATGGTGTGAGGAAAAGGTTACATTAGTATTTCCAAGTCTTTTTTTTTATCATTAAAGTAGGGACACAGCTTGTACATTCCCCAAATAATTTCCTCCGCAATGAATGAGTATGATGTCTGGGTGCCATGTACTTGTTAGACTGAACAATTCTGGAAAAACTTGCAACCAATGCATTCCAGCAATTCAAACCATTGTAAAATCTCACACACCAAGGTGCATGTTAATATTCAGTTTCTCACAAAAATGAACCAAAACAGCCAACTGTCTCTGATCAGCAACACGGTTTTCTTTCCAGCCATGATATCTGCAGTCTTTCTCTGTTTCAAGGAAAATTATTCTTAGTTGAATTTCTTTGAATGTGGTATGTGTGATGTATGTGTGTTTTGGTGCGTGGAAACCGTTGATGTTACTCTTGTAATTCTGTGTTTGTCTGTGATAGGTTACACTCAAAATGTGTTGGGCATTGTTGTATTTTGGACAGTAAATATAGTTCTCTTTTTGTGATTTTGATTTTGGAAAGTATTATAGCTATCATTGTATGCAGTTTTGTTCTTCTGATCGTATAACTCTATGGACTATACGCTCATTGTTTGTGTCCAGCCCATCCTTTCCCTGTTTTTGAACCTTATCCAACCTACCTAACCCCAATCTTCTATATCCTAACTGCTATGTATAATTTTTCATCACCCACTTTAAATAACTCCATGAGCAGTCATGTTTTGAATTGACACCTTTTAAGTACCATTGTATCACTACTGTCTATTTTGACATTTATATTCCATCCTTAAAGATAAAAAAGAAAAGAATTTGGATAGTCGTGGGTTAATACCCCAGTCATTGTTGTTGCTGTGTGCCACGCTCAATATAGCAATCACTCTGCATATTTTTATATTTGTGGCTATCCGAATACTCCTGAGGGAAGTCAAGAATCTGCAGCATAATAAAATTATGAGAAATGTACAGATTAATTTATGCAACATTAACCAGGAAACAAAGACATATAACCAAACTATGTTTTCAGTTTTACAAACAAATCCATGAAGACATGCCAAAATCGAAACATTATTTTTAGTATACATCTTTTTAAAGTATAGTCATACCAAAATTATTTTGAGTATACCTCTTTTTAAAGTACAGGCATACCAATATTTCAAATAATAGGTACATAAGAAAAATGTGTGTGTAAACGTATTAACACTTATCAAAACCTATTTGTTTGTATACGTATTAATACTTAGCAAAAGCTACATTAATAACCTAACACATGTAATTTCAATACTTCTTGTAAAATCTGTGTGCGTCCCTTGTTTGGCCACATACACACATCAAAATGTAATGTAATATTGACATTTCAAAATGTTGGTGTTCCTGCTGGTGCCTCTGCATCACCTAAACTACCAGACGGTACTCCTTCAGTCTCAGTTGCGTCCCTGCCCGCTGGTACTCCTGTGGCACCTATACTCCCAGCTGCTCCAGCACCTGAACTTCCGACTGCCATTCATATCATATTGGAATATTGGAATTATTCATATTGGAATTATTTTTTAAACTTGGAATTCTTATTTAAACTTCTATTTGATCACATAGTTGTGAGCAGTGTAGGGGAGGATTGGTCGAAAAGACCCCCCTTGCCTACATCCCTTCCCCAGGTGAGGGCCATGGCTCATCGGGCATCCCCTCCTTACCACCAGGGCCCAGGTGGCGGAGGGCTCACCTGCTGTAGACATTGCCCAAACGTATTGAATTTAGCTAGGCCCCAGAAACCATTTTGTCTAATAAAGATGGTGTGAGCTCGGTGCACTGTAGCGCGGCCCCCACCTTTGGAGAGTTTCAATTATCCCTGTGGCCGCAGCTCCCTGGCAGATCCGCTGTGAGCCCGTTCCCACGAATAAGACGGACATGAGCTAGTGTAAGATACCAACACTGTAACATTTCACCTTCCGCAGTGCATCACTGCTCCCAGCATGACCCGGCCAGCGAAGCCTGGGTGAAAAAGAGAACTGTAAAATGGCCCTCGGATAAAAGCAAAAGTTCTCAAATACTAATACCAAAACTACTTGCAATGCGTGCATTTTCTCCACAAAACTTCTCCTATTAAGGAAACATGTAAAATGGATAAATATGGTCGAATTCATGTTTACATGACATTAGCAATGAAGCACCCACACCACTGCAGTTGTGTGCAAATAATAAAAAGCGTTCCGGGGGACTATTCGTTATGTGTACCATTGAAAATCTTACACCCCACGGTCCCGCGCCATAACCGAACTAATGCTGCTAGAGTGCAAGGAAAGACAAATGTAACCATACGGAGGGCTCATGCGAAGGACGCGCGAGAATGCACCCTTCATGTGTGTATGTCTAAGCCCCTTATGTGCCATTACCATCACGTACGGTGGCGAGTCGTTTTCTATGTGCTCCACCAACCTCACTACTACCTCACTTACCGCAAATGTATATGCATATAACTAAAATGTTGTAGTTGTTAAAACATAGTGTACAAATAATGTGCTCAGACTGGCTATATTTGAGAGACATTTAGCAAAGTTAAAATATATGTTTTGGAATGATTCAAATGAGTATTGTATAGTATTCGAATGGTTATGATGCTTTTACCTAAAAATCAGCAACACACGAGGAAGATACCTTTGTGAATATGTGCAAGGCCATTCCCCCTCCCTCCCTGCGAAGACTGCCAAACAAGAGAGCAGAGGCCCGCGCCGCCTTGCTCCACCTCCCCCAACTAGGCTGGAGCCGCTTCAAAGATTTGTAGTCCCCTCTGCAGCACCCAAGGCCACAGCCCGCCACCTGCATTATTTACAGCCCAGCAGTAAACCTCCGCCTGAATACACAAATCCAAAGGCGCCCTCTCTTAAACCCCACAACCCACCGGATCACCTTAGGCTCATGGCCCCTGTACAATTAGGACACCCAATACTATGGCAACATACACCAGCACATTCATAACGACTTCTAACAAGACAGAAAGACATGTACCGCCTGTCCCATGCCCTGAGACCTAGCCTCTCGACCTATGGTACCCGGTCAACAGGACACTGGTAACCATGCACTGATGAATCGCCATCAAACCCCTCTCAAGGTGCATTCCTCCTGTGTTGCATTAACCTGTAGAATAACCTATTGAAAGATTTACTAAGGAAGATAATATTACAATAACTGAATGACTGCGGTGTGCATGGCCTAGGGCAAATAAGTGAGGAAAAAACATTCATCTCTGACACTGGCCACAGTGGTACAACAAAACCGTCCGGATGAACCCAGCTGACCTGCCAGGCCCAGCCCAACCCACGAGGCTGACCAGTGACGTCCTCCAGCCAAGGCCAACCACATCGCAGCAGCGCCTATAGCTAGTCGCCGCCACCCAATCCCATTGAACTTGTGCCCCCTATAGTATGTAGGTTCTGATGACGTTTTTTGTAAATATATACGCCTGTCTTTGCTATTGTCAGACAGAGCGCTCTCGGAGTTTGCAGAGTTCTTTGCATGCCCTATTCTGATTGATAAACTCCCATTTACGCTATTCTGATTGATAAACTCCCATTTACGCTCACCCGCACTCTGTCTTGGCCTTATTCCCATCCTGGGAGAGTCTTTCATTGTCTCTCATTGCGGGGAGAATCGTGCTGGTTGGGGCCGCTTGCCTTCAGCAGTATGGAATATTTTTATATGAAATCAAACTTCATTTTAAAATATACAAATTACATCTACATTGCATTACAATACTTCTTTTTTAATTGGTGTGCATCCTTTTTTGGCCACTCAGACACTTAGGAAGCTAATGAACATGTTGTATAAACTACTATAAAAAACAAAACATTTCCACAGTGTAGTTACTTAATACATTGTACAACTTTTCTGAAACCTCCACATTGCAAATATACCATCTTTAATCGTTGAAAAAATTAACACTTAAAGTAAGCTGTTTTTTAATTGAATTGGAAGAATCTTTTAAAACATTGTGTGCATCCTTATTTTGACCACCAATACACATAACACGTAAACACAGTATATCAAAATTCTTACCTAAAACTCTTATTAGTAGGTATATCTCATTTATTTTACAAACATTGAATTTAATTGTTTTTGAACCTAGGTCCTACTGTTTACTTGTTTCATATGCAAACATTCATGGCCTTCTATACTCCCTAAAATCCAAAATAATGTACATGGAACCATTTATGTAACCTAGCACTTATAGGGAACACCTGTACATATTACTATATACACTGTTTTACACAATAAATCAGATGTAGAAGATTTCAGAATGTTGTTTTCTCTTGTGATTTATATAATTTTAGGAATATTATCTCTACACCTATTTCATACTGATTTTAAAATACACCCTAGTAACAATCCATCTCCTATTTTACATACAACACTAAAACATATTTTAAAATGTTGCTTATCACAAAATTAAATACACATACTTTAAACCCTTTGGCAATCTAGCTTGATGTATGACTATTGATTCATAGGAAACAAGCCAATCTACTTCTGTACGCACCCAGGTTGTGAAAATGTCCACAGTGAATGGATGCTCCCTCATGAGAAATAATTCCACACGTCTTAAAAGTGTGCTTACTAAGAGAAACCTGACTACTTACAAAATTCATTACTGCCATGTTAATTACCTTTCATCTATAGTGTATCTTTGAAACATAATCAATACATAATTATTAAAAACTAGATTTTGCAGTTTTGATTGTGAATTACAACCACAGTAATATGGAATGATTTACTTAGAAGATCAGAACAATTTACGCTTTTATAACCAGCGAAGGGAACACTTACAAATATTTCAGAAATATCCTGATCAGAGGAATATTTTTTACATTGTGAACCCACATGATTGCCTGTGTAACTTATTTCTACATACCTATCAACACTAACACTTTCCTAAACTAATAAATTGAAGACAGTGAGTAACAATTCTTGACTATTTTCATGTGTATTGTGAGAAAATTGTTGATTTCCATTTGCAACAGCTACTACATTTCAGATTGACATTGCCAAATGTGTAATATGCAGTTTTTCATCTACAGATATTGAAGAAATGCAAGTTCCATATGTAGCTGCTCGCCTGCTGTGTAAGCTATTTCTTCATTAATGGTGTAATTTGAAACAATATATACAAAGCTGCATTAGAATAGCATTCAATTAATGTTTCATTACTAAATCTGAAATGAGAGTATGTCATAGTTGAACAACTCTCCTACTCTGGTAGATTCTGCTTTTTTGTAGTCTTAAAATGAATGATTGTATTTGAATGTAGTTTCACTGACTCCTTATGTTTCCTGGTTAAGTGCTTAGCAGGGATGGGTATGAGGTTCAGGTGAGGAACATACAGTACATTTAACCTATTATATTATTCTATGCAATACATCTCAGTTATCACTTTTCTTTCATCAAAGTTTATTACAAATACACCTTCAATATGTTTCACACGTGACAGAGCTGCATATGACACACCGTCTTTAAACACTGTATTACCAATGCCAATATGTGCATCTTCTAAAGTCAACCCGTGTGATTTATGAATAGTAATTGCATATGCAGAGCACAATGTAAATGGTGCTCTTTTCACAATGGTATCCTTAAAAAGCATGAAATGTGCAGAGGTCTGAGAAATCAAATGGGTTTCTTATACACGATCACACATTACTTCAACATGTTTAATATTTGTACTGTGAGGAAAAGTGTGAAATGCAATCCCTCTTTCCATCGCTTCATTGACTAGATCAAGTCCTACATTCAGGTCCCTCTTTAACATTACTCGTTGTTAGGGAGAATTTGTCATGCCTGCGCCATGGGCACACACATTGGCAACCATCATGGACTATTTGTTATTCATTTATCTTCGGAATACTCTTGGAACAACCCCTATTCACACTTTGGTACTTAATTCCCATTTGAGTGACTTTGGTTCCTTCTTATTTAACTCAACTAACTACATGTACCACAATGCACCCTGCTACAGCTATCAATTCCTGGCCATTCCCATTCGTCATCATTGGAACCACAATCCCCAGAAGCCCTAGGGATCTGTGCTGCTTCCACCATCTCAGGACTGGAGAGGGAGGGGGCAGATTGTATTCAGGTGTGCTGCTCCAGGTGCTGCCAATTAGCCTGCCTCAGTACTGGGTAGGGCGGTATTTAAGCAGCTGCCTGCAGAAGCTCAGTCTCTTGCATCAAGAGTCCTCCCAGCCCCTTTTTGCCTTTTGACTCAAATTTGTATGCTGTTCCTGCTGCTGCATTTTCCTGATTTTATTCCAGTGCTCTTTCTGGGCTCCCTGCCTTGCAGCCTGCTATACCCTGCTGCCTACAGCCCTAGCCTTTTGGGGTCCCTGCCTCACAGCCCTGCTCCTCTGGGCTTCCTGTCTTGCAGCCTGCTACACCCTGCTGCCTACAGCCCTAGCCTTTTGGGCTCCCTGCCTCACAGCACTGCTCCTCTGGGCTTCCTGCCCTGCAGCCTGCTACACCCTGTTGCCTACAGCCCTAGCCTTTTGGGCTCCCTGCCTCACAGCCCTGCTCCTCTGGGCTTCCTGCCTTGCAGCCTGTTACACTCCGCTGCCTACAGCCATAGCCTTCCGGGCTCCCTGCCTCGCTCCTCTGCTCCTCTGAGCTTGCGCCTTGCTGCTCTGCTCCTCTGGGCTCCCTGCCTTGCAGCCTGCTACTCTCTTCTGCTTTCAGCCCTGACCCTCTGGTCTCTCTGCCTCTACGCCCTGTTCCTTTGGGTTCGCTCCTCTCTGCCCTACTCCTCTGGGCTCTCTTGTCTGCCGCCTACTACAGCTCTCAGTCCTGCTCCTCTGGACTTTCTGCCTTGCAGCCTACTACAGTCCTCTGCAATCTACTACAGTTTTTCTGTACCTTGTACCATTCGGTATTGCAGCATTGCTTCCTTGTTTGCAGCCCCCCCTCGTTCCTGGCTGCTGCTCCCTTGCTCTCTTCCTTGTTTGCAACCCCTTGTTCTTGATCCCTGTCCTTCTCTTCCTTGACTCCTCTGTCCTCCCCTTTAGTTTACCCATTTCTATTGTCCTTCCTTCATTCCCTTCTGATTGATTTCTCTTAGACTTCCTTGTCCCTGGTTATTTCTGTTCTTGTCTCTCTTGTGTCTTATGTTGATCCCTTGTACAGAGCTTGACTGTTGGTTTCCGGCAGGCAACCTCCGCCCCTTCCCGTGTCACGTTTTCTTTTTCACAGACACCCACAGCTGTTGTTTCCAGCCATGAGCAGACAGAGTGGGCCGCTGTAATAGCAATCCATGCAGGAGGCTGGATTTTCCAAAGATCTGTGGAACACTCTTTTTCCATATCTGCATACACCCCAAGAGGAAATCCAGTTTGTTTGTATCTTTGTATTTCCTGCCCTTTCTGTTCACAACTACAGTTGCCTACTTTTCTTTCTTGAGGAGTTTCCTGCTGTGTGTGTACTTATCTGGGATTTCTTTTTTCACCTGGTAAGAGTGTGAGCCTTTTTTCCCACTCTTAAATGTGATTTGCTGTGCGTGTTTAACATGTTTTTGTTCATAGACTGTGGAGCTTCGCTTACTCCAAAGGCATCATCTTTTTACTGTGTGTTACACAGCACCTTCAGTGCAGTGAGGCAGGGCTGTCTTTTAGACTTCCCAACTCAGACTCCATTTTCTGGGACTGACTACTGTCTCCCACAACATATAAAGTTGCCATTAACTTTATTAGCCTCAGTAAAACCACAGACCCAGTACACCCTATTTTACATAGAGTACTGGAAAGGGTTAATACTTATCGCTATTTGTCTGTTTCTCTTGGAGCGTTGTTTCACTCCCTTTTCCTCAAGACTTGGCTGGTGGTTGTGGTAACTACCCTATTTTTCCTACCGCGGGTAACTTAAATAACCTTAAACCCGCTAAACCATATATGTCTTATTACGGTTCTGGCTGGGTTTATTCGCCATTTCTTTTTGTAAAAGTCTTTCTCGTGTTTTACTCTGCGTGCCAAACCAGGTTTGATTCCTTTATTTACCATCTTTTCGCAGGATTCTACGCAGAAGCCCTACTTAGGCACCTGTATGTCTGGGGGGGACAGGATGTGAAGGAGGGGTTTAGGACTCCCTGCACAGGCTCTCCTTGGAGACCCATGTCGCACTCTGAACTGATTGGCTGTTGTGACTGTCAAGGCGGGACAGCCACCCTGCTGTGTGATTGACAGCCAGGCTGTGTGAATTGGGGAAAACTGCATAAAAAGCAGGTCTTGCGTTTACAAGATGGCCGCCGGCACTGTGTAGACGTGCCGACGGCAGCTCCAGATCCCGAGGCCTGGTTCTGGCGGCCCTACCCCCCCGCCGCACCGAGGCGCAGTGTCAGAGGTCCAGGAAGCACCGGAGAATGCATTGCTGCAGTCCCGCTGTGCTCCGGAACCCCTGAGGCGGCGTCAGCGGGACGCGACTTGGAGGAGCGGGGATCTCGCCCCTCTCCCCCAGGAAGCAGGACTGGTGCTGCGAGCTGCTGGGAGAGCCTGCGAAGAGGAGCCGGGGCCCCAGCGGGGAGCGAGCAGAAGGACTGGGACGTCGGGGGAAGCCCGGCCTTTGCAGCTACGGGCATAGTCGGTGGAGGCGCGCCAGAGCACCGGTGCACCTCTCGAGGATCGTGGATAAAAGTGGTGGGGGGTCCGTTCCCCCCCGAAAAGGCACCCATGCAGGTGGCCACTGCGGCACAGCGGGGCCCCATTGAGAGGAAGGCAGCCAGTGGAGCCCCCAGGGAAGGGGTGGCCATGATCTACCAGCAGATGGAGCCTCAGGCAGGGACACAGTGATCAGTGAACGGACACTGGGATGCCTGGCACCCCCCACCCGTGTCAAGCCCACGCCGGAGCAGAGGTGAGGAGTGTGGCAGTGGGGAAGAAGGGGAGAGAGGAGGATGGAGCACACCCACCAAGTGAAGTGAGCAGGCCCCTATAAGGGAAATGAGTGTGGGGTGCGGGGGAGGCCCAGAGGTGCATCTGAGAAGGAGCGAGCACCAGCCGCCACCGAGGTGGAGAGTGGTGGCATTGGCAAAAGTGGGGTCCTCACTGGGCAGAAGCACCCCACGCAGTCAGAGTGACCAAGGGCCTGGAGGACAGTGAGGACCCCCAATCGAGGGAGGAGGTACCAGCAAATCAAACAATATTGTAGGGGTGGTGTAAGCCCTGAGCTGGAGGGGCAACAGTGGTATTGACCCACCCTGATTCCCACGGTGGCAGACGGAAGAGCATGTCTCTGGGCCTGATATGATGGGGGAGCAGGCAGTTGGAAGGGAGCTGAGTGCTGCAAACTGGTGCTGGATAGCACCCCCAATTTGGATACGGCGAGGGCCAGGTGGAAAGAGGGGAGAGGCCCACGGACCTGAACGACAATAAGGCGATGGTGAGTGGAAGCACACTGGAAGAGACCGAGCAACATCACATATCGGTCAGAACGGCCATCGGCAGTGAGGAGCCGGTTCATGCAGGGAGAAAGGCCGTCCAAGCAATTGAGGAGACAGTGGGGACCTCAACCGCCGGTGATCGATGCAGGTAAGCCGCGGAGTGGATCTACCACAGATGTCTTCAAGGTCCAAGGGGAGTGCAGGGAAATCTGTTCATCTTGCGAGCGAACCCCAGGGAACTTTAACTGCGCTCTGGCCAGCAATGGAGGGCAGAGACTTGGGCAAAGGAGGGGGTGAACAGTCGAGGGAGGCACAGGATGAGGAACGACCTGTGGCACCAATGCAGATGACGAGACAAGACCTCAGAGGGGAAATGCTGAACTTGAGGGACTCTCTGGCCAAAACTTTTCAAGAGCAATTTCAATTGATGAGGAGTAACCTAAACACGGCATTGGGAGAACTGCGGCAGGAGATGGCTCAGCTGGGGGAGAGGACAGATCTATTGGAAAGTGGCCTCCAAGAGTGCGAAAGGGACACAATAGCAAATGGTGAGGCCATAGATCGATTGGACATTGCAACAAGTAATTTGGAGGCGATGGTCAAGGATTTGGAGAACAGATCCCGAAGGGTCAACATCAGGATTAAATCTTTGCCGGAGGCCGTCACCGATAAACAAGTGAAGCGGGAGGTCCAAGGGGTCTTTGCGTGGCTCCTGGGGGAGGAATCCCCATGTGCGATTGAGCTGGACAGGGTCCACAGGGTGGGCCGGACCCTGGGAGGACAAAACACCATACCACAAGATGTTTTGATGGCTTTTGCTCAGTACGGTCAAAAGGAGGCGGTATTGAGAGCGGCGAGGCATAGCGAACCGGTGCTTTATAAAGGACAAGACATCTCTTTATTCCAGGACCTGCCCGCCAGTACACTGGTGAAGAGAAGGCTTATGGGCCCGGTTGTAAGGGAGCTGGCCAAGAAGGGGATAAAATACAAATGGTCCTTCCCATTCGGGTTGGTGTTTGAGTGGGCGGCGAGCCAGAGGCGAGCTACTACCCTTCAGGAGGCAGCCGGTATAATCCGACTTGATCTGGAAAATGGGGGGGCCAGGAGGGAGGCCCCCCGGCCTGGATCAAACAAAGGGAGAGAGGCAGACCATGGGAAAGGTCCTCGGTGGGGGAAGGGACTCGAAGTAGGAGAAAAGTGGTGCTGCGGCGGCCAGCTGCAGGGGAATCTGGCGGTATCCAAGAGGGGAAGGGTAGGAGCAGCACAAGGGAGCCGGGGGGGCATAGACTCTCGGTGGGAGGCCTTATTTTGGGGGTGGTGGGAATAGAGGCTTTCTAGGGGGGCCTGGGAGGATGGAGTTGAAAACATCCGGGAACGACTAAGGGCAGGTGTTTCCAAGGGGAAGGGGGGACAAATAGGGGGAGAAGGTGGAGGGGTGGTCTCACCCTAAGTTGGGGATTCAGGGTGGGGAAGGGAGGAGGGGATAGTGGGAGGGAGGGTGGTCTGGGGATAGCCATAGCAGCCAATGAAGTAGGCCAGACTTGGGGGAATGGGAGGATGGAAATGGGAGGGGCAGTAGAAGGGAGAGAAGATTAGAGCCCCCACAGGAGGGTGGGGGGATGCCCAAGGCAAACCCAGGGAAGGGGTGGCAGGGTGGTCAAGGAGGGCACACCGTTCTTCAACTAAGCATTTAGGTGATTAACACATAATGTGAGGGGGCTAAACTCCCCCCTCAAATGAACAAAACTGGAGCAATTTACCAGCTCCCACAAGCCGGATGTGCTGGCATTGCAAGAGACCCATTTACTAAGGCAGGACCAGGGACGACTGCAACTGAAGGGCTTCCCACAGATATTGTTTGCATGGGTTCTTCAAAGAAAGGGGGTGTAGCCCTGGCTTTCGGGAGGGGGATACACTTTAGAACCCAGGATATTCTTAGGGACACTAACGGGAGATACATTATGGTGAGGGGGGAGATAATGGGCTCATCCTATACTATCGTATCAGTGTATGGCACTAATGCGGGTCGGGACAAGTTCTTGCGCGAAACCCTGGGCATCTTAGAGAACTTCGCGAGGGGACAAGTGATACTGATGGGAGATTTTAATCTTGCGTCGGATAGGAGGCGGGATCGGCCCAGCATGAGGGAGGTGGGGGCGGTGTGGTGGCTTCTCCCCTGCTGAAGGAGAGATGGGAGGAGGTTGGACTACGAGATGTATGGAGGGAATTACGGGGAGAAGAGGAGGGGTTTACATTTCTCTCTGATGTCCACAGAACCCATTCCCAAATTGATTACATCTGGGTATCCGCTAGCCTGGTTGGGGAGGTGGAGTCTGTTGAGGTGGATCCTCTGGGGATAGCCGACCACAAAGTGGTGCAGATGAAAATGCGGCTGGGGAGGTGAAGGCCGGGGCTGTGGAGCTGGAAATACCCGGGGGAACTTCTGAAGGACCAAGTGCTGTGGGAGGAGATTGGAGGCAAAATCCAGGAATTCTTTGCAGGAACAATAGTTTGGGTATGAGTCAGAGCACTAGGTGGGACGCCTTTAAGGTGACTTTGAGGGGGGAACTCATCGCTAAAAAGGCAGAGGGAAACAGGCTAATGAGAGGTCTAGAAACTCAGTTGGAAGCGTAGGTGGAGGCCCCCAGGGCGCGAGTACGGGAGACCCCTACCAGGAAGGTATATAGGGAATATAGGTTAGTGGAAGGCCAGCTGGGGATTCTAAGGACCAAAAAGGCAGAAGAAGCAATGCTCCGGGTGAGGTAAAAATTCTACGCAAAGGCCAATCAGGCAGACTCACTCCTGGCTTGCCTCCTGAGTGGACAAAGGGAGCAAAATGTTATAACGGCCATCAAGTATGAGAGGGGGGATAGACTCACCCGGGCTGAAGAGATAAAGGGAAGACTGGCCAAATTCTATGAAGCGCTGTACACTTCACTGGGCCCACAGCTTCGGCTGCAGAGAGAGTTCTTGGGGACCCTGCCTCTCCCCCGATTACCTCAAAAGGAAGGCGAAGATCTGGGGCCGACCTATCACGGAGGACAAGGTGAGAGCTACCATTATGTCAACCCCCTATAATAAAGCCCCGGGGCCAGATGGCTACCCAGCCTCCTTTTATAAAACCTACTCCCATTTACTGGTCCCGCACTTAACACAATTATTCAACACGTTTGGGGCTGGAGGCAGAATTACCCCTTCGATCGAGGTGGCCAAAATAACGCTTATCCATAAAGTGGGGAGTGACCCGGAGGAATGCACTTCCTATCGCCCTATCGCCCTTATCAACAAAAAGGCAAACATTTTTACTAAAATATTGGCAAAGCGCCTGGAAAAGCACCTACCCTCACTGATCAACCAAGACCAGGCAAGATTTGTGCTAGGAAGGCAACACACTGACAATATCAGGCGGGTGACTCACTTAGTGGAGAAGTCATGAAAGACGACCACTCCGGCGATCCTTTTAGCGCTCGATGCTGAAAAAGCGTTCGATCGGGTGGAGTGGTAGTTTTTATTCCAAATGATGGAAAAATCGGCCTGGGGAAGGGTTTCATAAATATGGTTACTGCTAATTCTAAGAATCCCACGGCGCGTGTTTTAGTGAATAGAGAAATGTCTCACCCATTCAGTCTGAAGCGAGGGACGAAACAGGGCTGCCCTCTTTCCCCTCTTTCCCTCAGGACACCCCCTACGAACACTCCCCCGACACTGCGAGTGTTCTTAGAAGCGTCTTCAGAACACCCCCATTGTGTTTATTTGCGAACATTTCAGGACACCGCGGGTGTTCTTAGAGCACATTCAACTTGACAGAGAACAATACGGACAGCGTCCTCAGGACACCCCCTACGAACATTTCAGGACACCGGGAGTGTTCTCAAAAATGTCTTCAGAACACCCCCATTTTGTTTATTTGCGAACATTTCAGGACACCGCAGGACAGAGAACAATACGGACAGCGTCCTCAGGACACCCTCTACGAACACTCCCCCGACACCGCAAGTGTTCTTAGAAGCATCTTCAGAACGCCCCCATTTTGTTTATTTGCAAACATTTCAGGACACTGCGAGTGTTCTTAGGACACATTCAACTTGACAGAGAACAATACGGACAGCGTCCTCAGGACACCCCCTACGAACACTGCCCGGACACCGCGAGTGTTCTTAGAAGCGTCTTCAGAACACCCCCATTTTGTTTATTTGCGAACATTTCCGGACACCGCGGGTGTCTTAGAACACATTCAACTTGACAGAGAACAATAAGGACAGCGTCCTCAGGACACCCCCTATGAACATTTCAGGACACCGGGAGTGTTCTCAAAAACGTCTTCAGAACACCCCCATTTTGTTTATTTGCGAACATTTCAGGACACCGCGGGTGTTCTTAGAACACATTCAACTTGACAGAGAACAATACGGAGAGCGTCCTTAGAACACCCCCTACGAACACTCCCCAGACACCGCGAGTGTTCTTAGAACAGTTGCACTTTGCTTGCGAACAAAACAGACACATATTGAGTTCTTAGAACACCCCCCAGTCACCCAGTCAGTTTATTTAGAACATTTCAGAACACCTGTAATGTCCGCAAACAAATCGAACACAAAAACAACGTCTAACACATAAAAAACACAACTTTCATCCTATCTCATACACTCCCACCCTACCCAAACACTCCTAGACACCAACACACTCTACTAAATACACATTTTGAACAAAGTTTCACCGCGCTGTCCGCGGACGTCCGCGAATCCAATATGGCGGGCACTACCGAAAAATCTGACGCGCTTCACGCTCCGCGCCGTCCAATCAGCGAACACGTTGCATGTCTGTGAACATCACGCAAGACGATTGGCCAATCAGGACACTGTCCGCGGAGCGAACAGGGAAGTGTGTCCGCGAACCGAACACAGATATCACAAATTTTTTTGACCTACTTTTTGGTCATATTAAAAAAAACTACTGGACGGATTTTCACCAAATTTGCAAATGCACGCTTTCGGGACCAAGCCGCTGCTCCTGGTCCAAATTTGGTGGAAATCTGTCCAGCGGTTTGGGCTGTAGGCGCGAGCAAAAATGTTTTCCCATTCAGTCTATGGGAAAAAAAAAGTTTTGGGACCCCCCCTACAAACACTCCCAGACACCGCGAGTGTTCTTAGAAGCGTCTTCAGAACACCCCCATTTTGTTTATTTGTGAACATTTCAGGACACCGCGGGTGTTCTTAGAACACATTCAACTTGACAGAGAACAATACGGACAGCGGCTTCAGGACAACCCCTACGAACATTTCAGGACACTGGGAGTGTTCTCAAAAATGTCTTCAGAACACCCCCATTTTGTTTATTTGCGAACATTTCAGGACACTGCGGGTGTTCTTAGAACACATTCAACTTGACAGAGAACAATACGGACAGTGTCCTCAGGACACCCCCTACGAACACTCCCCCGACACTGCGAGTGTTCTTAGAAGCGTCTTCAGAACACCCCCATTTTGTTTATTTGCGAACATTTCAGGACACCGCGAGTGTTCTTAGGACACATTCAACTTGACAGAGAACCATACATTTGTTTTTCACCCAAAGTTATAAGCAAATATGAATTTGATATGCTGCGGTGGTTGTTGCCAGGGCATACAGTCTTGGGTGCATGGCCACATGGCCATGCACCCAAGACTCTATGCCCTGGCAACAACCAACGCAGCATATCACATCCATAGAGTCAAACATTTCAACTATGATCTATGGGAAACTTTTAATGTCCGCGAACAATGTGAGTGTTCTTAGAACACTTTGAACTTGCCAGCGAACAATACGGACACCGTTTTCACGACACCCCCTTACGAACATTTCAGAACAACGCGATAGTTCTTAGAACACTTTCAACTTAACAACGAACAATACGGACAGCGTCCTAAGGACACCCCCTACGAACATTCCAGGACACCGGGAGTGTTCTCAAAAACGTCTTCAGAACACCCCATTTTGTTTATTTGCGAACATTTCAGGACACCGCGGGTGTTCTTACAACACATTCAACTTGACAGAGAACAATACGGACAGCGTCCTCAGGACACCCCCTACGAACACTCCCCGGAGACCGCAAGTGTTCTTAGAAGCTTCTTCAGAACACCACCATCTTGTATATTTGCAAACATTTCAGGACACCGCAGGTGTTCTTAGGACACATTCAACTTGACAGAGAACAATACGGACAGCGTCCTCAGGACACCCACTACGAACACTCCCCGGACACCGCGAGTGTTCTTTGAAGCGTCTTCAGAACACCACCATCTTGTTTATTTGCGAACATTTCAGGACACCGCGAGTGTTCTTAGGACACATTCAACTTGACAGAGAAGAATACGGACAGCGTCCTCAGGACACCCCCTACGAACACTCCCCGGACACCGCGAGTGTTCTTAGAAGCGTCTTCAGAACACCACCATCTTGTTTATTTGCGAATATTTCAGGACACCACGAGTGTTCTTAGAACACATTCAACTTGACAGAGAACAATACGGACAGCGTCCTCAGGACACCCCCTACGAACACTCCCCGGACACCACGAGTGTTCTTAGAAGCGTCTTCAGAACACCCCCATTTTGTTTATTTGAGAACATTTCAGGACACTGCGGGTGTTCTTAGAACACATTCAACTTGACAGAGAACAATACAGACAGCGTCCTCAGGACACCCCATACGAACATTCCAGGACACCGGGAGTGTTCTTACAAGCGCCTTCAGAACACCACCATCTTGTTTATTTGCGAACATTTCAGGACACCGCGAGTGTTCTTAGGACTCATTCAACTTGACAGAGAACAATACGGACAGCGTCCTCAGGACACCCCCTACGAACACTCCCCGGACACCGCAAGTGTTCTTAGAAGAGTCTTCAGAACACCCCCATTTTGTTTATTTGTGAACATTTCAGGACACCGCGAGTGTTCTTAGGACACATTCAACTTGACAGAGAACAATACGGACAGCGTCCTCAGGACACCCCCTACGAACACTCCCCGAACACCGCAAGTGTTCTTGGGACACATTCAACTTGACAGAGAACAATACGGACAGCGTCCTCAGGACACCCCCTACAAACACTCCCCGGACACCGCGAGTGTTCTTAGAAGCGTCTTCAGAACACCACCATCTTGTTTATTTGCAAACATTTCAGGACACCGCAGGTGTTCTTAGGACACATTCAACTTGACAGAGAACAATACGGACAGCGTCCTCAGGACACCCCCTACGAACACTCCCCGGACACCGCGAGTGTTCTTAGAAGCGTCTTCAGAACACCACCATCTTGTTTATTTGCGAATATTTCAGGACACCACGAGTGTTCTTAGAACACATTCAACTTGACAGAGAACAATACGGACAGCGTCCTCAGGACACCCCCTACGAACACTCCCCGGACACCGCGAGTGTTCTTAGAAGCGTCTTCAGAACACCACCATCTTGTTTATTTGCGAATATTTCAGGACACCGCGAGTGTTCTTAGAACACATTCAACTTGACAGAGAACAATACGGACAGCGTCCTCAGGACACCCCCTACGAACACTCCCCGGACACCACGAGTGTTCTTAGAAGCGTCTTCAGAACACCCCCATTTTGTTTATTTGCAAACATTTTAGGACACTGCGGGTGTTCTTAGAACACATTCAACTTGACAGAGCACAATACAGACAGCGTCCTCAGGACACCCCATACGAACATTCCAGGACACCGGGAGTGTTCTTAGAAGTGTCTTCAGAACACCACCATCTTGTTTATTTGCGAACATTTCAGGACACCGCGAGTGTTCTTAGGACACATTCAACTTGACAGAGAACAATACGGACAGCGTCCTCAGGACACCCCCTACGAACACTCCCCGGGCACCGCGAGTGTTCTTAGAAGCGTCTTCAGAACACCCCCATTTTGTTTATTTGTGAACATTTCAGGACACCGCGAGTGTTCTTAGGACACATTCAACTTGACAGAGAACAATACGGACAGCGTCCTCAGGACACCCCCTACGAACACTCCCCGAACACCGCAAGTGTTCTTGGGACACATTCAACTTGACAGAGAACAATACGGACAGCGTCCTCAGGACACCCCCTACAAACACTCCCCGGACACCGCGAGTGTTCTTAGAAGCGTCTTCAGAACACCACCATCTTGTTTATTTGCGAACATTTCAGGACACCGCGAGTGTTCTTAGAACACATTCAACTTGACAGAGAACAATACGGACAGCGTCCTCAGGACACCCCCTACGAACACTCCCCGGACACCACGAGTGTTCTTAGAAGCGTCTTCAGAACACCCCCATTTTGTTTATTTGCAAACATTTTAGGACACTGCGGGTGTTCTTAGAACACATTCAACTTGACAGAGCACAATACAGACAGCGTCCTCAGGACACCCCATACGAACATTCCAGGACACCGGGAGTGTTCTTAGAAGTGTCTTCAGAACACCACCATCTTGTTTATTTGCGAACATTTCAGGACACCGCGAGTGTTCTTAGGACACATTCAACTTGACAGAGAACAATACGGACAGCGTCCTCAGGACACCCCCTACGAACACTCCCCGGGCACCGCGAGTGTTCTTAGAAGCGTCTTCAGAACACCCCCATTTTGTTTATTTGTGAACATTTCAGGACACCGCGAGTGTTCTTAGGACACATTCAACTTGACAGAGAACAATACGGACAGCGTCTTCAGGACACCCCCTAAGAACACTTCCCGAACACCGCAAGTGTTCTTGGAAGCGTCTTCAGAACACCCCCATTTTGTTTATTTGCGAACATTTCAGGACACCGCGGGTGTTCTTAGAACACATTCAACTTGACAGAGAACAATACGGACAGCGTCCTCAGGAAACCCCCTACGAACATTTCAGGACACCGGGAGTGTTCTCAAAAATGTCTTCAGAACACCCCCATTTTGTTTATTTGCGAACATTTCAGGACACCGCAGGTGTTCTTAGAACACATTCAACTTGACAGAGAACAATACGGACAGCGTCTTCAGGACACCCCCTAAGAACACTTCCCGAACACCGCAAGTGTTCTTTGAAGCGTCTTCAGAACTCCACCATCTTGTTTATTTGCGAACATTTCAGGACACCGCGAGTGTTCTTAGGACACATTCAACTTGACAGAGAACAATACGGACAGCGTCCTCAGGACACCCCCTACGAACACTCCCCGGACACCGCGAGTGTTCTTAGAAGCGTCTTCAGAACACCACCATCTTGTTTATTTGCGAATATTTCAGGACACCACGAGTGTTCTTAGAACACATTCAACTTGACAGAGAACAATACGGACAGCGTCCTCAGGACACCCCCTACGAACACTCCCCGGACACCACGAGTGTTCTTAGAAGCGTCTTCAGAACACCCCCATTTCGTTTATTTGAGAACATTTCAGGACACTGCGGGTGTTCTTAGAACACATTCAACTTGACAGAGAACAATACAGACAGCGTCCTCAGGACACCCCATACGAACATTCCAGGACACCGGGAGTGTTCTTAGAAGCGCCTTCAGAACACCACCATCTTGTTTATTTGCGAACATTTCAGGACACCGCGAGTGTTCTTAGGACTCATTCAACTTGACAGAGAACAATACGGACAGCGTCCTCAGGACACCCCCTACGAACACTCCCCGGACACCGCGAGTGTTCTTAGAAGAGTCTTCAGAACACCCCCATTTTGTTTATTTGTGAACATTTCAGGACACCGCGAGTGTTCTTAGGACACATTCAACTTGACAGAGAACAATACGGACAGCGTCCTCAGGACACCCCCTACGAACACTCCCCGAACACCGCAAGTGTTCTTGGGACACATTCAACTTGACAGAGAACAATACGGACAGCGTCCTCAGGACACCCCCTACAAACACTCCCCGGACACCGCGAGTGTTCTTAGAAGCGTCTTCAGAACACCACCATCTTGTTTATTTGCGAACATTTCAGGACACCGCGAGTGTTCTTAGAACACATTCAACTTGACAGAGCACAATACAGACAGCGTCCTCAGGACACCCCATACGAACATTCCAGGACACCGGGAGTGTTCTTAGAAGTGTCTTCAGAACACCACCATCTTGTTTATTTGCGAACATTTCAGGACACCGCGAGTGTTCTTAGGACACATTCAACTTGACAGAGAACAATACGGACAGCGTCCTCAGGACACCCCCTACGAACACTCCCCGGGCACCGCGAGTGTTCTTAGAAGCGTCTTCAGAACACCCCCATTTTGTTTATTTGTGAACATTTCAGGACACCGCGAGTGTTCTTAGGACACATTCAACTTGACAGAGAACAATACGGACAGCGTCTTCAGGACACCCCCTAAGAACACTTCCCGAACACCGCAAGTGTTCTTGGAAGCGTCTTCAGAACACCCCCATTTTGTTTATTTGCGAACATTTCAGGACACCGCGGGTGTTCTTAGAACACATTCAACTTGACAGAGAACAATACGGACAGCGTCCTCAGGACACCCCCTACGAACATTTCAGGACACCGGGAGTGTTCTCAAAAATGTCTTCAGAACACCCCCATTTTGTTTATTTGCAAACATTTCAGGACACTGCGAGTGTTCTTAGGACACATTCAACTTGACAGAGAACAATACGGACAGCGTCCTCAGGACACCCCCTACGAACACTCCCCGGACACCGCGAGTGTTCTTAGAAGCGTCTTCAGAACACCCCCATTTTGTTTATTTGCGAACATTTCCGGACACCGCGGGTGTTCTTAGAACACATTCAACTTGACAGAGAACAATAAGGACAGCGTCCTCAGGACACCCCCTATGAACATTTCAGGACACCGGGAGTGTTCTCAAAAACGTCTTCAGAACACCCCCATTTTGTTTATTTGCGAACATTTCAGGACACCGCGGGTGTTCTTAGAACACATTCAACTTGACAGAGAACAATACGGAGAGCGTCCTTAGGACACCCCCTACGAACACTCCCCAGACACCGCGAGTGTTCTTAGAACAGTTGCACTTTGCTTGCGAACAAAACAGACACATATTGAGTTCTTAGAACACCCCCCAGTCACCCAGTCAGTTTATTTAGAACATTTCAGAACACCTGTAATGTCCGCAAACAAATCGAACACAAAAAGAACGTCTAACACATAAAAAACACAACTTTCATCCTATCTCATACACTCCCATCCTACCCAAACACTCCTAGACACCAACACACTCTACTAAATACACATTTTGAACAAAGTTTCACCGCGCTGTCCGCGGACGTCCGCGAATCCAATATGGCGGGCACTACCGAAAAATCTGACGCGCTTCACGCTCCACGCCGTCCAATCAGCGAACACGTTGCATGTCTGCGAACATCACGCAAGACGATTGGCCAATCAGGACACTGTCCGCGGAGCGAACAGGGAAGTGTGTCCGCGAACCGAACACAGATATCACAAATTTTTTTTGACCTACTTTTTGGTCATATTAAAAAAAGCTACTGGACGGATTTTCACCAAATTTGCAAAAGCACGCTTTCGGGACCAAGCCGCTGCTCCTGGTCCAAATTTGGTGGAAATCTGTCCAGCGGTTTGGGCTGTAGGCGCGAGCAAAAATGTTTTCCCATTCAGCCTATGGGAAAAAAAAAGTTTTGGGACCCCCCCTACGAACACTCCCCAGACACCGCGAGTGTTCTTAGAAGCGTCTTCAGAACACCCCCATTTTGTTTATTTGTGAACATTTCAGGACACCGCGGGTGTTCTTAGAACACATTCAACTTGACAGAGAACAATACGGACAGCGGCTTCGGGACACCCCCTACGAACATTTCAGGACACTGGGAGTGTTCTCAAAAATGTCTTCAGAACACCCCCATTTTGTTTATTTGCGAACATTTCAGGACACTGCGGGTGTTCTTAGAACACATTCAACTTGACAGAGAACAATACGGACAGTGTCCTCAGGACACCCCCTACGAACACTCCCCCGACACTGCGAGTGTTCTTACAAGCGTCTTCAGAACACCCCCATTTTGTTTATTTGCGAACATTTCAGGACACCGCGAGTGTTCTTAGGACACATTCAACTTGACAGAGAACCATACATTTGTTTTTCACCCACATTCAACTTGACAAAAAATTCAGAGTGACCCAAATACTTTTTTTGCAAAGTTGGTGAGGATCCGTCCAGGGAGAGCGAAGTTATAAGCCACCCAAAAAGTGCTCTTCCTATGGAAACAGCAACTTAACCATAACTACATGGCCACTACCGTGGCCATGTAATATATATATATATATATATATATATATATATATATATATAAAAGATTATTCTCCATATATTAGCAGCTCCTAACCATGTGGGATTTTCATGTGGGCTTCATGGCCACTTGGTCTTTAGAGTGCAATACTTTCAAGGACTGATTGTTCAAAAAAATAATACAGATGACGTGTGTTTTCTTAGTGAGTTATGAGATATTTTTATCTTAGGAAACACATGGCATCCGGAACTGTGGCCTGTCCCCCATCCATGCAACAACCGGGAACAACCTTGCTTAGCTTTAAAGCAAGGAAGGTGCTGCCCACTCAGGCATTTATTGCATGGAAAAATATTGTTTGACCTTTCAGGCCCTCACCAAGTGTCCACCTCATCTGTGCCATCTCCCAACACTTCCCCGAAGGAATCCTCACTTTGCCTGCCCTCTCCCATTCCAACAATTACACTCTGTTTTTCTGTGATGCAGTTTGCTTTGAGATGTTGGCTATTCACAGCTTGACCTCAGTTTATAGCCGAGGGTATGGAAATATTGTTTGATCCTCATGTTACAAACCTGGTCCCTAGCCCTCCTACAACTCCCAAATGTCACTTTGTGTCCTCTTGCCACCTCATCACCTCTGGCCTGATAGCATTGATCATGTTTTTTGACCTGCAAAAGCCTTTTTTCTGTGTTTCATTTTCTGAAAGCCTGAGCTATACACTGGGGTCTAACCGCTGCTATCTCTCACATTGAGAAACAAAAAGGATAATGAATGTCTAATTTGTAAACACCCAGATTCTTCAAAATTTAACAGAGAAATAGCTATTTTTTTTGGCAGAGGGGGGAACCCTTTTTTCCCCTCGCTCCGTCAAACACTTAAAAAAGTACTGGACAGAATAACCCCAAACTACAAAATGATCGCTAGTAAATACTTCATGCCCAAGTTGTTTTGATTCTGGTTGAATTCCATCCAGCGGTTTGGACTGTGTGGCTATGCAAATATGAGCATGTACAGGGAAAGTAAAGTGAGCAAAAAAGCAGCTGTATTACCAGAACGTGTTCATAACCTAACTGAGTATCTTCATGCACACAAATGATTCTGTGTTTCAAGGCTGCTTCTTCCCCTATGTATATGTATCATATGATGTGACTGGACCTTAAGGAAAGTAGTCTAGGAGCATATGAGAAGGGTTAGGTCTACAAATATTGTACCTTTTCTATTTTGAGTTCCTGAATGTCAATGAAGAAAACCATCTGGCCTAGATATGTCAGTAAAGAAATAAATAGGGAGCCAGACATGTGATGTAATCAGTGATGTCATCACTGACATTTGTGATGTCATATTTGATGTCATGGGTGTTAGTCTTAGCAGTGCACGGTGTTGTTACAAGTTACGGTTGCTTAGCTTACCATAACTGGCGAATTTCTTGGGTTTTTTGGTTTTACTTCTAAACATAATATGGATACATTGTTATTTGTCCAAAGTAACTATTTCGCCTCTTAAGTGATATGCTATTATGCAAGTCTATGCAAAAAGGATTAGCATACTCGTCCTTGGCACTTAAGAGGTTAACAACATTTTTTTCACTGAATTTGGTTTTTATTAGCGCAACTTAACTATAATAACTCTTTAACAAAGTGTTTTCACTGAATTTCATAGGATTTTATCAGGATACCCTTATTTTGTACAGACATACCATACAACATACTGAACCCACTGACTCCATACATATGGGTTCAGTGTCCGCAGACTATGTGATTGTGCAACCCGGGTAGCATCCACAATGCCCAAAAGCTCAGGGGGTATTTTACAATGTTGTAGCATACAACAAACACACTAAACATGTTGAAAGAGCACCACATAACTGAATTACAAAGAGGAATAAACTAGGTCTACAAACTCTATACTTAAAAAAACCAGAGTGCAATTCCATAAGATATGCAAAATAATGGACCACACCAAAAACAAAAATAACCTAAGCCTCCAGCAGAATTACCTCACTGCTGCTTTATACAGAACCTGCAAACCAACTGTCAATATTACACCTGCAAAGCACTGACAACTCAACTGTACAACAAACTGGTAAGTGCACTACATCGATTACTACAGCAACACACTTTGTTCAATATGCTACACGGAAAAATAATGTATTTTTCTTTACACAGAAATGTCTAACACCCTTGAGTGGCTTCAAGAAAATGTTCCTCGGGAAGAAATGAGTGAAGACAGTGATACTATTGGTACACAGTACAGTTTCCAAAGTATACCAATTAATACACATTGTTTTAAATGTACCTGACACATTTTTCTTTCTTTAACAGTAAATACAGAAAATAAAAGCAATGCCCCAGAAACAATACATCATGTACAACTGCAAAACCAAATAAAGAAACAACAAAGTGACACTGTGCAAAACATCTAGTGCACTTGGAAGAAAAAATGGACAATTATTGAACACTTTTACTGATTTGAAAGGCTTTGCACAAAGACATATCATGGAGAAAATTAAATATCACTGCCCCACATGCACCTGTACCCCTTCTCCTTGCCCCAGCCAACCATCCCCACAAATTCCCCATCACCAAAAACGTTACAATGAAACCTCAATCCCTTCATCACCTAACACCCAACCTCTAGAAAAACCAAATTTCCCTCTATATGTGTCCATTTCTGCTTCCTCCTCTCTTTCATAATTTGAATATATATTTCTGTAAACAAAGTTATATGTATACTATTCCTGTATGTGTCTCGTTTTTCTTTTTTAAAACTCTGGTTAGGAGTCTGCAGACAGCACGACAGATCAGAATGTCTGCAATTACCTAAAACGGAGGTGTCCTACAGACACCTAATCTGTCTGGGCTGTCTGCAATCAAAATGGAGGTTCGCCGCAGAACACCAAGCCTGTCTGCAAATCCGCAAAGTTGTGACACTCCTTTAATTAGTTTGGGGACTGTAGCCCTGGTGGGAGGACACCTGAACGCATGCGCATCCCACCTTCAGGGTCCTATGATCATTGAGACTGTCCATAATTAACCAAAATGGAGGTGTCCTACGGACACTTAATCTGCCTGTGCTGTCCTCAATCAAAATGGAGGTGTCAGCAGAACACCAAGCTTGGCCGTATGTCTGCAAAGTTGTGATGCACGTTTAATTCGTTCGGGACCCTAGTCCTGTCCGGAAGACACCTAAACGCATGTGCATCCCACTTTCGGGTCTTATGAACATTTTGCCTTTCCGGCACTGTCCACTGCATGTGTTGCACTTTCAATTAGTCTGGGGAGCCCAACCCTGTTCATAGAACACCTATGCGCATGCGTGCAACCGATCCCGCGCAAAAGGGTGTCCTATGGACACGTAACCTGTCTGGGATGTCTGCAATCACAATTGGGGGTCCGTAGAACACCGAGCCTGTCTGCAATTCTGCAAAGTTGTGACACACCTTTGATTAGTTTGGGGAAACTAACCTTGTATGAAGGACACCTGGAAACATGCACATCCCACTTTTGGCATCCTATGAACATTGCACCTGTCCGGAACTGTCTGACTTATGTGTGTTCCATTTTTAATTAGTCCGGGGAGCCCAACCCTGATGATAGAACACCTATGCACATGTGTACAACCAATCCTGCGCAATAGGTGTCCTACGGACACCAGTCCCATTCACGGACGTCTGTGATGTCACCATGTGACCACAGCCGTGCTATGCGTAGGCCCGTGTCCATGGGCAATGTCTGAACAAAGTGCTTTTTTGAGCAATCCAAGGTGTTTCACTGTAAAACTTCACCCATGCACAGGTCCCAGACCATACCCCTAGCGATCTATACACTTTTTGGAGCTTTTTGACCTCTATTTAGTGTTTGGAGTATCTGCGGAGCACTCAGCTATCCGTGGAGCTCGTCCCGGCACTGCTTTAAAGGTCCACGCCCCAGTACTGTTCCTCATTCTGTTTTTGGATACCAGGACAGAGAATTGCTGCATATAGCTGGTTTCCTCACATTGCTATTCCTGCTGTGCTGAGCTACTTTTTGCAAGACTATTGCACATCAAATGGCAACCATGGCTACTCCTTCTGCTGCTGCCTCTGCTTCAGCACCACCCCCACCACCTCCACCACTACCAACTTCCCAACAGCCTGGAGAGTGGAAAAGGCGTGGAGATGTAGAGAGGGATGAAGAGGAAGATGAGGATGAGGTAGTGGAAGTTCTTATTACTGCCAGCCAGCGTGAGTCTTGGGTGTGGAGGCTCTTTAACACCATTGGAGGGGTACCCAATGCACGTGCAGACCAAGTGTGCTGCACTGAGTGCAAAATGGTGCTCAGTCCTGGCCAACCAGGTCTGTACATCTACCGGACCACCTCCATGCAGCGACACCTGAGGTTCAACCACAAGGCTGCAGTTTGGAGGGTTGTCCCCTTTAACCAAAGTAATAGGTTGATTTCCTCTACAACATTCTCTGTATCTGCTCCTGCCACCACAAGAGACACTCCTGTGGGGCAGTGCATCCGTGAACCAGCACCAAAGGCCATACGTGATGCTCCAGACCCTTACATTTTGAGGGTCACTGTATTGTGGATGTACTGTGATGCAGTACTCTACAGGGTGGAACAATTCTGGAGGCTTCGGTCCGGGAGCATGAGCAAGAGTGCCACCTACCCAAGTGAGGCTCACCCAACATCTTCCTCTCGCCACTTACCCTTTCTTAGTCCTTTGGTTGGTGCCCCTTCCCTACCCTCCCTTTCCTTCCTTTCATTATGTGTCATGTCTCAAAAACCAAAAATAAATACAAAACAAAAACCAAATAAAGAAAAGGCTCTTTTCAGAGCCACCTTTCACAGTTTAAAAATAGAAGTGCCAATGAAATGGTGCAGGCCCCTGGGCATTCTGAGAAGTCCGCGGACAGCACAGTAGTCCGCGGACTTTCAAAAAATGTGAGTGGTGGCACTTTCAAAAACATTGCACTTTTTTCCGGGAGAAAGTGGTGGCTCTTAAAAGAGCGTTTTTGCGCTGTTTGTTTGCTTTTGGACGAGTGGAACAGTCCAACACCTACTAGAAAAAATGCTTCCTACCCTTGCAAAAAGGGTTGCAAGGCATTTGAATATTTTACAGAAAAAGCTGATTAACAGCATAAGTAAGATCGACTCCATCTCTGTGAAAAATGTCTGTGCTACAAAAAGTAATATTTTCATTGTGGAAGGACGACATACCAACATCTCTCAAAAAGGCCTTGTTAACATTGCACCTCACTTTCTCCATTTGTGGACCAAATAAAGAAGAGCGCAGCCAGGTCTATCTCTATGCAAAGCGAGAAAAAAATACTCTAGATGCAATGACTTTCCCAAGGTCGTCCTTCATCGCAAACTGCAGTGAGATTCCAGTAACATGTCCTGAACTGTCCCCTCCACAATGAACATTAATAATGTCTGGATGATGGAGTGCCACCAAAGTTGCACAAAGAGGAACCAAATTCAGCCACTTCATTTCACGCACTCCACACCAGTGCACATCCACATGATGGAATCAAGATGTGCAGCCACTCCACAGTGTTCTGCATGCACTTCCAACCAATATATCCAGGAGTCCCCCAAAATCCACACACTCTGCCTCCTGAAAGACACAGCCATAGCCATATCCAACTGCACTCCTCTCAGCAAATAGACCTTTTGCCACAGCTTTTCCTTGCACACCACACCCAGGAAAATGTATTGACCAAACCCCTAACCTCCACAGTCCAATTTCCATGCCTACCAACCTTAAAAACCCCAGATGTGGCATGTGCAATCCACGGACTAACGCTGTGTCCGCAGACATAGCGTGCAATCTGTGATGGTCGGGACAGAAATTGCAATGAGGGTACCCATTTACTCTTTGATGGTGGCTCTAAAAAGATACTTTTTTTTGTTTTGTTTTTGCTGAGATTTTCAGATGTTCTTTTACTACACCTAGAAAATGCACTCTACATGACTTAACAACCACCTTCTAATTGGGCTGCTTCCTTTCACATCACTTTGGCTTTTCCTGCTGTGCTGAAATTACCACAATTGCGAAGCCGTGAGAGAGTTATCTGGCACTGTCCTTCGTTCAATTTATCTTATGTCCCATCTCCCATTTACAGCCTCGGATGAAGAGTCGGTTTAGACTCAAAACACGTGTCAAGCTACTTTGCAAATAAATCCATCGGACTTACATTACCACATCTCTCTTCAATTACTTGCAACACATGCCACTCTTGGGCGCAGTGCGACTGAGAATTGCCCGTGTTCTAATACCTTCTAATTGTATTTTGAATGTTACTAAGTAATATTTTATTCCCACATTCCTTCAAAGTAATGGCATCACAAAAAAAAAGCACTTGCACTATCCTCCAAAATGTTCTCATTTGGGAATGATGACATCCCAACTGCATATATACAAGAATATATCCCTTGGTTAACAAGACACCTTCCTTTGTCTTGTTGAGGATTAAACACACTACAACACATCCATGCACCCCAAAGAGGTATTTGGGAAAGGATGACCTTTGCACATGGACATAGGTGCATTATTGCCTTCAGGGACTGCTTCAGGTCACCCTGCAAAGTTATTGCACTCACATACCCCAACAACATTCCTACACAATAAATCACCAGGATATTTGCACTCTTGAAAACAGACACATTTTTACAAAGAGTAAATACACCATGCAGATGTAACCCTGGCACATCACACCAAAAATGCTTCCCCTCCCTCCAATCCAAGGTTGGCAGAAATGCCACATATCTATGCATCCATCTGCAGATTTCTTATAAAACAATCTCCCATCATCCACACACTCACTCTTGCCATCTCTCCAACCACAACCATCTACACTACACACAGCAATGAAAAAAAGATGACCCTCTCTCCCTATGAATCAGACCCTCAACACCTGATTGGATAATACCCCCAGTCCCATGTCCATGACAGGTATGCTGAGAAGCCCTGGATAACCATCCAACAATCACATCCAAGACCTCTACATCTACCTCTATGATCACACTTCAGCAGTTTAGATCTACTGTTGAATACTCTGGCTACAAGTCTTACGTTATTCCAAAGCACCTCCAGAGGAAAGTACTATACAACTCCCCAACATATCTTCTTTCAGATTTATCCACATCTACATCCATCAACACAAGCTACAGGTATGCATATATTTTGTACACTATATTTGCAACTCTTTTATAAATGCCTGTGAACAGGATACATGCCACTTACCCAGTATAACCTACTCCATAAGCATACTGTCATTTGTCCCATCTCCTACCATCAAGTGGCACTTACAATGCGGTTTACTTTAAAAGGTTTCTTTTACCGATATGATCCATTGTAATGTGCAAACTGTTATTCATTTCATTCCTACTGCCATTTTTACAACCACTTCCCCATTAACACACTGGCTATAAAATGCCTACAATACACACAGAAAAAGAAAACTGCATGTTAATGGAATTCCACACACAGAAACATAATACTTTGTAATGGGTCGCCCGATGAGTGGATTAATTGTAGCAATACAAAATGAGTTAGAGTGGATATTAAGATATAGCCGCCACCCCACACCGGTTGTGCAGTTGCTAGCAATAGGTTGCCCGAATGAACCAACAGAAAAGGGCAGAACTCTCATAATAGTGAATTTCTATTGGAATCCGGCAGATGCAAGAACGGAGAATATGCTGGATGATGTGACCTGATTGATTGATGAAGACAGGCCAATTGGAGAAGAAACTACATCATCATCAAATACGGTAAAAAGAGGCGTTAACTGGAGGCAGGTCCTGCAATCTAGAAACTGTGTGATCCTGAATGGGATAATGAAAGGAGATATCCCAGGGAGACCGACCTGGAAGGGAACCACAAGTTTGCAGATTCTGGATTACATCAGTGTTTCATCAAATATGAGTGGGATTATTGATAGTATGGAAGTTCACGAAACTAAGAAGAGCGACCATTATCAATTAAGAATGGTTTGAAACAACATAAATAATGAACCACCTAAGATATTTGAGGAAAACTTGAGGATGTATCCAGGCCGAAACAGACTTAGCATAAAAGAAAATGCACTGCCGAGGCTGACAAAAAAATTAGTGAATTTAATTGAATCAGCCACGGAGGGTATGGACAAAAAATGTATAGACTATACCCCGTTATTTCAACAATTTAGAATACAACAGAGAGCGGGAGACCGGATGCCATCAATGTCTCATAAGCACGCATATGTTATTCAGATTGTGAAAAAGAAGAAACTCTTAAAAAAGAATTACGTGTGTAAAACAGAGTAAATTAGATAACAAAGCTCAGGGAATACACAAATTAAAACAAAGATACTGTAATTGGTTAAAATTGCGCAGCAATAAAAGGATAAAAAAAGATGCACAATCTATGTTAGAGAATATAAAAGCGAAGAATACCACAGCAATATGGGCTACATTAAATCAAATGGAGGCCCCACAAGACGCTCTGATGTCTCATCCAATTTCAGCAGCGTCTTGGGTCACATGTTATACAAATAACCAAGAAGAGGAGTATACCTCAAAGCAAACACATAGATCAGCTACATCCGGTCTGCCCCAATATGGATCCAAAGATATTGGACCTGGAAATAGAAACAATTGTAGACCTAATAAGGAGATTGAAGAACTCCAGTGCGCAAGGTCCAGATGGCTGTCGAACGTGCAGCTGAAGAAAAATCTGGAATTATGGGCCATTGTTCTCCACCACCTATATAGAGGGATATTGACAACGGCACAAATCGCTTCGACATAGAAGATGGCGGTAGTGGTCCCGGTTTTTAAAAAGGGACGTAGAACGGACCTGGTCAACTACCGCCCAAATGCATTGCTCGATGTGGCCGGGAAAATCTTTGGGTAAATCTTGTTAAAAGCTTTGTTAAAATCGAGTGAGAGAACGGGTCATTTAGACAAATGGCTTGTAGGGATTGTAAAGGGAATTGGCACCTCGGCTAACATCTTTATATTAAATCTCTTAACAGCAAAAGCAAAACAGAACAATGGTAAAAAAAATCTGCATAGTATTTATAGATTTGTCAAAAGCTTTCGACTCAATTAAAAGATCGTTGCTATGGGGAAAACTGGAGACATGGAGGTGCCCGAAGATCATCCTGAATAACATCAAAGGCCTGCACTAAAATACGTCAATTAAAGTTAAATTGGACAGCATAGAGCTTTTGTCTGAATCTATCCCAATAAACATTGGGGTCAAACAAGGATGCCCGTTGGCTCCAGTACTCTATAAACTGTTTACGTGGGTAACGCCTTCCAAGAAATTTGTTTTTTTCTTCCAAATTTGGTGAATACTGACATCAGAAGACTACTTTACACTGACAATATTGTCATCTTGGATCAGACCCCAATAGGGTTTACAGAGACAGTTGATGCCATGCAAATCTATCTTGATTCAAATCAGCTAATAATCAGAGAAATCTCAGCCTAAAACAAGCCTTTACTTTGGCACTGGTTCTGAAGCATCCAGACCTAGCTTTGCCATTCATAGTAGAGACTGATGCCTCTAGTTATGCTCTTGGAGCGGTACTGTCCCAACGAGATTCGCAAACCGGGTTGTTACGCCCAGTGGCTTATTATTCTCGGAAATTACTTCCAGCTGAAGTCAATTATACTATAGCTGACTGGGAACTGTTGGCTGTGAAAGCAGAATTCGAGGAATGGCGACATTATCTGCTGGGGGCTCACCATACCATACCATAACATTGATAACGGACCACCGGAACTTGCAGTTCATTAAAACTGCCAAAACCCTTAGTTCTCGACAGTTATGCTTGGTGCTCTTTTTGCTGATTATAATTTCCTCATTACGTATCGCCCGGGCTCAGATAACAAAAAGGGCGACATTTTGTCATGATATCCAGAGACCGAGACCAAAGAAGCAACAGAGCCCCATCCGATAGTACCAACTACTCGTATTATTGGGATAGTAGGGGAGTCTAACATCTTTGAGGATGTTCTCTACGCCATGTCAGCTCACGAATTACAAAACGGGTGCTCTAGGGGCTCACAGCACACCTTGGTAGATGGCCTCCCGTATTACGCTAAGGCTTTTTATTTACCCACTGTAATGCTCAGAAAAGAAGTTATGCAATGGTGCAATGATGCCCCCACAGCAGTTCACACAGGGATAGCCAAGACCCAACAAAATGTAGCACACCATTACGGGTGGCCTACCTTGCACCGTGATGTACAGATTTATGTAACAGAGTGTGGCACTTGTGGAAGACAGAAGGCTTGTCACCAAAAACCTGCAGGTTAGCTACAACCATTGCCCACTCCACCAACCCCTAACATACTATTACCATGGACTTAATTGTGGATCGGTAGTATCCAAAACTATACTTCAATTTTGGAAGTGGTTAATTCACTAACCAAAATTAGTCACTTTGTCCCCTGTAAGGGGGTTCCCACAGCCGGGGAATGGGCAGAACTGTTCTGACAAAGCATAGTACGACTGCATGGATTACCCACGCGGGTTATCACAGACTGTGGTCTGCAGTTTACCTCTCACTTCTGGCGAGCCTTCTGTCAATTGATCGGCATGAAGGTGAGTTTATCCTTTGGATACCACCCAGAAACCGATGGACAGACTGAAAAGGTAAACCAAGGGTTAGAGCAATACCTGCGTTGCTATGCTACCAGTTCTGAAACATTTTGGGTTGAATATGTCTGGCTAGCCATAATCACCTACAATAACACTGTACATAGTTCCATAAAGTATACCCCGTTTTTGGTGTATATGGCTACCATCCAAGGGTTTTTCCCACAGTCTCTAGTTCTCCCCAGGTAGATCTGCCCATGTTAGTAGGGCAACATTCCCATGTCCCAGGTCTGGTCCCATATACTGCAAAACCAGAAAGTCACTAAACAGACCTATAAGACTTATGCTGATAAAAAGCGCCATGAAAGCCCTCAGTACAAACAAGGAAATTGGGTTTGGCTCTCAACACGCTATATTTAAATGCCTGGTCCCGTAAATTGCAACCTCAATTCATCGGCCAATTCACCATATCCACTGTGGTTAACCCTGTGGCAGTGAGGCTTAGTCTGCCCAGTCAAATGAAAATCCACCCCATTTTCCATGTTTCCTTGTTGAAGTCGGCCAAACCCTCCACTCGTACTGAGACACCACCGCCCATTCTGGTACAAGGCCAACCGGAGTAAAGGTACCTAGCAACGTAAGGATGGGCTTTACTATTTTATAGATTGGGTGGGATACAGCCCTGAGGACCGTTCTTTGGAGCCTGCAAAAAACGTCCACGCTCCCAGACTGGTTAAGAAACTCGATCATAACTATCCAAAATAAACCCAAACCCAGGTCCTTCTGTGTGGGGGGGAGTACTGCCATGGGTTAAGGCTTGAAGTACTGTTTACATGGTCCTGCTGGGGGCCATAGACTAATGACAACCAGTAAAAAGAAGAAACATGTAGTAAGAAAAATAATCCAGCCTTACAAAAGGCTTCTGTGTGCTTCTTGCATAAGAAAAGGCCTACATACTACATTTCCCAGGTATCATGGGGCCAAGAACTACTTGATTAAGCCCATGTTCGGCGGGGCACATGCGCGTGTGCGCACAAGGACATCCAGTGCATGGGGTTGTGCTCAGACGCTCGACCAGAGAAGACGTGTCTGCCGGAGCTCTGAGCAAGGGGAATCACACGAGGTGCTACGCCCCAGAGATCCACCACCCAGGCCCGTCGCCTGCTACAGATAAGCACAGCCCGATTCAGGGAGCGAGCAGCACAGGAGGAAAGCGTGCAAGGCAGCGAAGGAAGCAAGCCACTCAGGAAGCAGCAAGGGGCACGCGCAGGTGGCATTGCCCGGAGTTCTCATGTCCCTCTGCTCCAGAGAAGCTAAGTCCATTACACCAGCCTTTCAGCACCATAGTGCCCAAATGGGCAGCCTTGAATCGCACGCAGATCCTAGTTTGGCAACAGCGCGAGAGCAGTTCATATACTTAGCATGCTAATTAGCCATGTGCCATTAGCCATGTGCCGCGGCTCATGTAGCAATTGCATTTAGCCTCACGCGGCTTTCCAGGATAGCCGCAACCCATCACGTGCGACAGACAGCACAGATTTAGCCATGTTTTTGTGCACTATTTACCAACCCTCAGCCCCAGCAAGCAGCCTCATTGCAAAGCCACGTGTGGCCACTGATCCGCATGTGGACAGTTGCATGCGCTTTAACACATAGACAGACTGCACAACTATAGAGCATGGAATAGGGTTTACTAACCATTTGCATGAACTGAATCTGTTTCATGCCATGTGTGTGAGGAAAGACACCGATTAGTAATTTCTACTCTCTTTGCAGAAATAATACTGCTCCAGACACCGGACCAGAGAGTGCACAGGCAGGAGGCCAGCACTCACCCAAGAGATAAGTCTCTTTCTGGCTCCTAAGCTTTATTGTGTGGGTATGGGGGAATAGTGCATGTTACAGTGTATACGTTAAGCCTTATTGTGTTATCCTATGTCCCGTTCCCATCCACCTCCGCTCTCCTAATCCTCTACCTGGTTACCCTAACGGCCTGTACCCATCCAACCTTCGTGTTCCTAACCCTCTTTCCCAGCTGGGGTCTCGGGGGCTTGTTTAAGTCTTATCTTGCAAGCGTCCAGACCACAGAGGAGATGGTTGGTTCATGCCACTCCTGAGCCTGGAAACTTAAGCCATGACAGCTAGCATTAACTTTCCTGCTCCTCTTCTCTCTCTAGAGTCTTTCCACTATCATTGTCAGTTCCCGGTCGGTCTAATTTAAATGCTTTCTGTCCTCCTACCCATTTATCCGGTTTAACTACTGCTCCTTGTTCCCCTCATTTCATTTTGTTCACCGTGTTAACTTTTCTTTTGCCTCTGTAAACTGCGCTTCTAAACTGTGCTATGTATCATGTTCTACACACTCTTGTAGGGTGCATTTAGTACCACTTTCCTTTTCCATTTCTTTGTCATTACCTTCCAACTCTGGGGGCTCATATCGGGGAATACTATAACCTGCAGCAGCTTGCAATGGATATAATCCTGACACGGTTGAATACAGAAGACATGGTTGAGGGTGAGGAGACCCTAAATCATCTTTCACCAATAAAATATATGCTTATACACCACCCTTCCCTTTATATAGGGTATCTCCTCTTAAATACTATTTTTCTCCACACCCCCAAAAGGGGCTGGGGTTTACACCCTGCTGTGTGTTCCTCCCTAGCTACTGTCACAGGTATCTATTACTCTTTCTTCAAATTCTTTCAACTTAAACAACAAATAACAAAACAATACCCGGGGTTGTTGTCATGCACGGATATACACAGAATCCTTCGATTTACAAGGTATGCAGGTTTCAAATCTCCTCTATTTCCCCGCTTCCGCCCTCTGTGCCCAGCGTGCCACATGTGACACCGGGCAGGAATTTGCTGAAAAATGGGGCCCTTGCCATCCTTCTCTGTAGGGGGCAATTAAGCACTCCCTGCAGGCAGACTCAGCTGTCCAAGGGAGCCAGAGCAAGGAGTCCTTCACTCACCGCCAGACACTGGGGATCTCAACAGTACCTCCAAAGGTTAAGATAGTCCCAAAATATACTAGTAAAAGAAATAACTCAATAATTAGTGTTATTCCAATTGCAAGAGAAAATCCAGCTTTATTAAAAAGCAAACAGCCGCTTGAATAGCATATGACAAAATGGAATCAGGAGCTGCAACTTTTTATATTCAAAATGTGTCATAAATGATGTCACAATTAGCTATTTTCTTTAAATGTCTATTCTAGTCCTGGATTGGATGGTAGAATATATGATTATCTATAAGTCAACCTCATTATAATTGGTTCTTTTATAACTAGTGACTCCTCCTATGTCGAGCCTCCTACAATGATATGTTCCTACTTAGCATCTAACTGTTTGGGACTATACTACATTGGTCGATTAGAACAACACAAGGTGATTTGGACAGGTCTTAGCAGTCTTGACTCTTACCTGCCTTATGTCCTCTTTCTCCTTGATCTATCCTCTGCTATCCACAAGATCAACCACGGCATCCTGCTCAATCGTCCCATGACAACCTGGGTGTCATTGGTCAGGTCCTAGCCTGGTTGACCTCCTTTCTCACAGACCAACCTTCCCAGGTCCAACTTGGGTCTTTCCTCTCTTCTATCTCTCTCTCTACTTATGGTGTTCCCCAGGGTTCTAACTCTCTCCTTGGTTCTTAAATCACTACCTGGTACCTCTTGCCTACTGCATCTCTACCTTCTGTTCTAACTTTGAGTGTAATGCGGATGACACCCAGCTCTCCTCCAGGCTCCCCTCAACCTCTTCTGTGCCTTCTCTCATACCTGACTGTCTGCAACAAAGGAACGGTGTGCCTCCTACAATCTCTGCTTTAATGTCATTAAGACTGAGAACCTCGTCATTGGGACGCCTACTCCCGCCTTCCCTCTGTCACTCTGGCCACCCATCCTGGGCCTTCTACCTGGTCCAAGGCCCTCTGCATCATTCACAAGGCTTTCTGGGGCCGAGGACCACACTACATCCAACTTTCTCTTCCTAAGCATCTTCCTTCTCGAGCCCTCCTCTCATCTACCTCCAACTCTCTGAGGGTTAGACGCTTCTCCAGGAAGAGAGTGGGGGTAGATCTCTGCCACAGCTTGGGCATCCCTCTCGAACAGCATCCCTGCCTCTCTTATACTTGAGCAGGACCACCTAAGGTTCCAGAAGCAACTCAAGGCCATCCTTTTAGCTTCTGCTTTCTCTATCCAACTCCCTTGTTGATGTCCCTATTTGCTGTACTCCAGGTTATCTGGCCACCCACTGAACTTATGGGATCAGGCTTCTGCATGACCAACTGGCCTTGCCCTGCCTCTTGGCCTCCTACTACTCAGGGCCAGTATCTGTATCCATACAGTCCCCTGACTCTCTGCACTTATGAGCCACCTACTGGCAGCACTTATGAGTTCTCTTGCACTCCCCGCTAGACCCCTGGTACTTCTCTCCCTCCCTATGACCCAACCTGGCACAATCAGACTGACACAATCAGACTGACACAAGGCCTAGTAACAGGGGCGTTGCTAGGGGGGGCTACGGGGGCTATAGCCCCTGATCTTTTGGTTGTAGCCCCGTATAGAATCTCAGGAGCTACAGCCAAAAGTCCCAAGAGTTCCAACATCAGCATAGCCCCGGGTCTTTTCCAGACCTAGCAACTCCCCTGCCTAGTAGGATTGTCATTTTGTCCTCTGTCTGTATTCCCTTGCACAACCAGTACCAGTCTCATGCGGAGTCCCCAAAGGATCCTGTGTCTCCCTCACTTTATATAATGTGTTCAAGAAACCACTGTTGGATGATCTCGACAATTTGGGTGTCACCTACACTAATTATGCTGATGACACCCAAATACTCAACGCTCTCACTGGAAACTATGCTACTGATTTCAAAGCGCTGAATGACATTTACATTATCATCCAAGCCTGGATCGCTAAGCGTGGTCTATGTCTAAATGATGACAAGGCGGAATTACTCCTCTTGGGATCACAATCTAAAAGCAATAATCTTGATGGACAGTTCAACTCCTTCAGTATTGATGGTAACAACATCAAGGTCTCAAAGGATGTGAAAACCTTAGGTATATACATTGACTCAACTCTGAAGCTATGTAGAGAAACTAATGTGATAGCCTCCTCAACGGCCTATGCCTGTAAATGAATTACAGCTTGCAGACCATTCCTCACACTGCCAACTGCACTCTAGCCAGAGCATTTGTTTTATCAAAAGTAGACTATTGCAATGCACTCTACCAGGGAACTAACCAACAAAACCTGAACAAGATACAGGATGCACAAAATAACACCATCAGATTGGCACTAAATATTCCCAGGTTACAACACATCTCCGAATCAAGACACAACCTGAACTGGCTATTGGTCAATCAATGAATTGCCCTCAAAACTATATCCTTAACACACAAGTGCCTTGCTAACCATGCAGCCAGTTACTTGACCAATAACATATCTCACAACACCTCAGACCGCCCTACCAGAGCTGCACTGTCACATTGTCTCTAGATCCTGAGTTTCGAATGGCAGAAGGCAGGAGGTAGTAGTTTCCCTGTACTAGCAGCTAAGTTGTGGAACTCCCTACCCTTAATGCTAAGATCTGAACCATCCTTACACATGTTTAGGAAATATGCAAAAACTTGGCTCTCCACACAAGAGAACTAACTACCTGCCGTCCTTGATGACTGTCTATACTGCTATTTTGTACTTTACTGAACTTAATTCACTTCATCATTTTTTTGTAACCATATGTAATTTAATGTAACCATGTAACTTATTCTTATGTAAGAAATGCACCCAGATGCCTCAGGGTTGGTGCACTTTACAAATAAACAAAATACAAATACAAATATCAGCCTTGGCCACCTTCAAGCAGTACCAAGTTTCATGGTGAGTAAGGAGAGATGGATATACTGCCATAATCGAGTTAAAGAAAATACTCCCCACGAGTTACCAGGCCCGGGTTTTCACTGTCAGTCTTGTTCAGGGCCTTGGCATGCTGCTTCTGTGTCTGGATTTGCTACAGAAATGGCAGGAGCGCTATCATAATAGGTGACCACTAGTTGAAGCTCAATTGCATCCATTTATTGGTTGTTCTACGATTCTAACGTGTGTGCTTTCCTTTGGCAGCCGCTCAGGGCGCTGTGTATTCATTTGTTAAGTGAGCAATAGGCACAGTAGCTACTTGCACCTGGCATTCAAGGATATGTGTGTTTCTCACTACTGCCAAATGGAACTAATTGACTTGTAATAATTAGACTGTGTGACCTGTGAAACGCTATCTGGTGAGGTTTCAGCTTGCTATACTGAACTCCCTTCAGCGCACTGATCTTGGTTGCAGGCATCTACTGTCTGAGCTAAGTGAGTCCTGAAAACTGTGTTAAGCAATTTTGTCTCAGGTTGCAGTATTTCAGAATTGAGGCATTGTTGGGTTTAGTCTAAAATGGCAATACTTCAGTTCATGTTCCGCGATGTTGTGATCTTTGTCTCTTACATGTTAATGTTTTTTGTGTCTTCATATATGTGTTCTTTGTGTCTACGTGCACATTTTCTTCATGTCAACATAAAAGTGTTCTTCATGTCTGCGTGTGAGTATTTTTCATGTCTGTGTGCTTCTGCATGTCTATTACGTGTAGTGTGTGTGTGTGTGTGTTACCATATTTAGGGTATGCTTTACCATAACAAGACTTGTATTTCTCTATGTTCCATCTGTTCACCTACCTGCATACCCATCTTTTCTCTGCTATGTGAAATTAATTTGGATTAAATGTTCATGTATATATTTATAAATGAAACCAAATACATGTTTTGTGATTGTATTATTATTTAATGATCAATTCATGCCTACATTACTTATTTGGTTGGTTGTATCATTTGCATCAATTGGTAGCCTTGATAAAGACGATGGGCCTCATTCCGACCCTGGCGTTAACCAAGGCGCTATTAGCGCCTTGGTTGACGCCGTTATTTTTCCGACTCCGCCATGGTGAATGGCAGAATTACCGCCCCATTCCAAGGTTGGCGGGGTCGGTAATTCCCCATTCTCCATGGGCCCTTCCCCATTCCCATTTCTGCCCCATAGGGCTCAATGGGAATGGGGAAGGTGCTAATTACGGCACCGTAAATTACGGTGCCGTAATTAGCTCCTAGGTCCCTTTGCGGGTTGCTTTTTTAACGCCTACAAAAAGCAGACGTTAAGTACCAACCCGCAAAGGGAACTCGGAATAGGTCGTTAAGGCTTTAACGGCACCGGTCTCGTTACCGGTGACCGTTAACCCTTACCGCCCTACTCGGAATGAACCCCGATGTGTCGAAACACGTGTAGGCTGCCCAAGATTGTAATGTTTAACAGATTGCTCTTGAAACTCAAGACAGCAGAAAGAATTACTGTTTGCTAATTGCACGTTAATAGTATTCATATTTGTTAGTAATACATTAAATACTCTCAATCAAAAACATGCATTACAATACCTAAAACCTTAAATACCAAATCTATACTATACTGGATACAATTCATGTAAAACTGTACACAAAACAAATATATGTTGTCTATTAATAAGAAAGATGCCTTAACATACTCATATAATCTCTAGATTGAGACGTGATCCTCATCGTTAATTACTTAACACAGTGCTTCTTTGCATGTCCATGATTCGTTCCTGCACAAAAATTGATCGTATCCACAGTTTACTTTGACAGCATATCTGGGACTTTTTTGTGTTAAAAGTTGAAGAAATTGAACCGTTCCAAGATAAAAATAATTTTACATAACATTCATTTCAAACATGAGAACATAAGAAAAGCAAGACTAAAAAGAAGAAACACTATAAAGCACGTACGAGGATGGCAAAACAATGTCACTAAAAACAGCGTAGAGGTCTTCACAATGACAATAAATAAAGCAAATTACCATGTATGACGAATACAAAATAAGATTTCATACACATGACTGACTACATTTTTTACCACACTCCCCCAAGTTTAAAATTCTCAGAAAACGAATCCCTGCCAAAGATATAGAAATATAACTCCCTACTAAACATATCTGCCACAAGATTTCGCTTTCGACGAATGACTGAGAAGGCACACATTTCTTAAATGCAGACACCCGAATGGACAATAATTATGGGCAGTAGACCATAAGATGTTTCAGAGTTTCTAGCTCTTCCAAATTATTACAAAACATGCAGTGACCCACACCCTTCAAACCTGAATTACACAGTCTGATCCTTTCGCTGGTTGAGAAAAAATGTATTTGAATCTACAGAATTCCAGCCCTGCTTTGGGATATGGAAAAAGATAAAGATGGAATTCAAATGTACACAATCTCGTATGGTCAAACTGTAAATGCTGCATGGTTTTAAATAAGTGACACCCTTCTGTTGTTTTAATCCAGTCTCCTTGCTGCAAGGTTTCTCTACCCCACCTGCATTAGACTGCAGGTCTTATACTGATTGCCCAATATCCATCAGGTCCATACTACAATACCACACACATGCATTAAGTTCCAAATCCTTCCCTCTATATTTTCCCTCTGCAAGAATAATGCACAAAGTGTCCTGAGGGGGTTTAACATTCTGTATAATAGCTGCAGGTACTTCCATTTGGCTCTGAAGGCCAATTAATTGACACCCAACTCAAAATTGATGGCAGCAATAGGTATTGCATTCAGCACTTTTAGAACTCTGAGGCAGATGTAACTTTCTATTTTATACAGAGAATCCACTGCCCAGGGTTGTAATACTTCTATACCACGGGTACGTTTGGGCACTACTTTGTCTTCATAAAATTTGAGCAGAAGAATCAATAAATATTTGCAGTATTTCAATTTTATTCTCAGCATCCATGAGGCCATAAGAGTAGCTTTGTGCATTAGCTAACTACAATGTCACTTCTTGCAATGATTGCTAAGGATGGTACAACCCAAATAAAAGATACTCCCTACTGCCTCCAAAATGCTTGAGTTGAAGTGCCAACAGAAGGACTTCTCTCCATTTCACTTGGCTATTATCAATATCTTGGTCTTGGAGACATCGACTTTTACTGAGTTAGTCACAGCATTGTCGGAAAACACTGTAATTAGTCAATGCAAACCTATGGGGGTAAAATCAGAAAGCAGAAAATGATCTGCATATGAGAGGTAGGTTATGTGTGTATTATCGATCCTTGGGGAAAACAATGATTTGCCTTTCAGATAATCTCACATGTCAGACACATAGAGATAAAAGTGGCAGGGGGAAGAATGCACCCCTGTCCCAGTCCTATATGGGTGTTGATGGCTCTGGATAGGGTTCCCTGTTGATCTGATCTAACTCATACCTTAGTCTTCTCATGTAGCCCCACTATAAATCCAAACAGATTCAAGGGAATACTCCAATCCAGTAATTAGTTCCACAAAGTATTCCTGTTCACTAGGTTGAAAGCAGAACTTAAGTCTATGGATGTCACCTAGAACTTGTTATTATCACCATTACAGATCTAGTCCTAAAAACACTTCAGGACAAAGGCATTAAGGCTATGGGCATGATTCTCCTGAATCCAGTTTGTTCTTGCCAGGTTCTCCCAGTGGGTATGGCCCACTCCTCCAAATATCAGAACAATATGCTGTCAGCATCCAATAACATTTTTGGCCCATAGCAGCAAGGGTTGGATGTTAAGCCCTTCTTTTTTGTATACCAGCAATATATGTGATGTATGCCATGAGGGTGGAAAGGTGGCCTTTTCAGTGACGTCATTAAAGAGATATGATATGATAGTTTATTTATATAGCTCCTATGCACAATGACCCTCATTCCGAGGTTGGTGGTAGTCATGGCGCCATTTGCGCCATGACTACCACCAAAAACGGTACCATGTCCGGATTGGTGAAATGTGGACTTACCGGTCCAGTCCGACCTTGGCCATAGGGCTCAATGGGAAAGTGGAGGGTGTAAATAACGGGCCGGCATATGTCAAGCACGTTATTTGCGCCCAGGTCCCTTAGCAGGTCCCGTCCTTAACACCTGGTCAGACCAGGCGTTAAGGAAGGGACCTGCTAAGGGACCTCGTAGTAGGGTGGTAAGGGATTACCGGCACCGGTCTCCTTACCAGTGCCTGGTATCCCTTACCGCCCCACTCGGAATGAGGGCCAATGTGTTTCAAAGCGCTTCAAGGCAATCGAGGGAACAAGGGAAAATACAATGACATTCTTACAGGTCATGAACAGTAAGGATGTGAATTTATCTATCGTAATCGGCCTAACGACATTTCAGATAGTGCAAGAGCTAAGGCATAGATAAGGAAGGGAGTGGGAGAGTGGGAAGGAAATGGATACAGACAGGCGACTACCGTACTAAGCCTGACAACATTTCTGTTAGTACCAGAGAAAAACAAGAGGTGAGGGAGAGGGGTGCAGAAAGGTAGGGGAGGAACAAAACAAGCAACTATCATACTAGGCCTAATGACATTTCAGATAGTGCTGGAGTGGGGGTGGGGAGGAAAAAACGAGTAAGGGGAGGGAGGAGGAGAAAGACGAGGTTGCTATCATACTATGTCCAGCTTTCTAAGTGGTGAAAAAAAGCAGCAGGCAGGAAGGCACCAGGTGGGCGGGGCTTAGGCCTGGCAACCTAGATCCACTTGCACCTGCTCCCAAACTGCAAAGGAAAAGAGGCTGGAGGGCTCCTTAAGTAGGGGAAAAGAGCAGCAGGCAGGAAGGCCCCAGGTGGGCAGGGCTTCTAAGTGGTGAAAAAGAGCGGCAGGCAGGAAGGCACCAGGTGGGCGGGGCTTAAGTCAGGTGACTTAGATCCACTTACACCTGCTCCCCATCTGCAAAGGAAAAGAGGCTGGAGGGTTCCTTAAGTAGGGAAAAAGAGTGGCAAGCAGGAAGGCACCAGGTGGGCGGGGCTTGCTAAGTGGTGAAAAAGAGTGGCAAGCAGGAAGGCACCAGGTGGACGGGGCTTAGGCCAGGTGACCTAGATCCACTTGCATCTGCTCCCCATCTGCAAAGGAAAAGAGGCTGGAGGGCTCCTTCAGTAGGGAAAAAGAGTGGCAAGCAGGAAGGCGCCAGATAGGTGTGGCTTGCTAAGTGGTGAAAAAGAGTGGCAGGCAGGAAGGCACCAGATGGACGGGGTTGCTAAGTGGTGAAAAAGAGCAGCAAGCAGGAAGGCACCAGGTAGGCAGGGCTTGCTAAGTAGTGAAAAAGAGTGGCAGGCAGGAAGGCATCAGGTGGACGGGCATGCTAAGTGGTGAAAAAGAGCGGCAGGCAGGAAGGCACCAGGTGGACGGGGCTTAGGCCAGGTGACCTAGATCCACTTGCACCTGTTCCCCATCTGCAAAGGAAAAGAGGCGGGAGGGCTCCTTAAGTAGGGAAAAAGAGTGGCAAGCAGGAAGGCACCATGTAGGCAGGGCTTGCTAAGTGGTGAAAAAGAGTGGCAGCCAGGAAGGCACCAGATGGGCGGGGCTTGCTAAGTGGTGAAAAAGAGCAGCAATCAGGAAGGCACCAGGTAGGCGGGGCTTGCTAAGTGGTGAAAAAGAGCGGCAGGCAGGAAGGCACCAGGTGGGCGAGCTTGCTAAGTGGTGAAAAAGAGCGGCAAGCAGGAAGGAACCAGGTGGGCGGGGCTTGCTAAGTGGTAATAAAAGCAGCAGGCAGAAAGGCACCAGGTGGGCGGGGCTTAGGCCAGGTGACCTAGATCCACTTGCACCTGCTCCCCATCTGCAAAGGAAAGAGACTGGAGGGCTCCTTAAATAGGGAAAAAGAGCGGCAAGCAGGAGTGCACCAGGTGGGCGGGGCTGGCTAAGTGGTGAAAAAGAGCGGCAGGCAGGAAGGCACCAGGTGGGCGGGGCTTAGCCCAGGTGACCTAGATCCACTTGCACCTGCTCCCCATCTGCAAAGGAAAAGAGCCTGGAGGGCTGCTTAAATAGGGTAAAAGAGCAGCAAGCAGGAGGGCACCAGATGGGTGGAGCTTGCTAAGTGGCGAAAAAGAGTGGCAGACAGGAAGGCACCAGGTGGGTGGGGTTTGCTAAGTTTTGAAAAAGAGAGGCAGGCAGGAAGGCACCAGGTGGGCGGGCTTGCTAAGTGGTGAAAATGAGTGGCAGCCAGGAAGACACAAGATGGGCGGGGCTTGCTAAGTGGTTAAAAAGAGCAGCAATCAGGAAGGCACCAGGTAGGTGGGGCTTGCTAAGTGGTGAAAAAGAGCGGCAGGCAGGAAGGCACCAGGTGGGCGGGCTTGCTAAGTGGTGAAAAAGAGCGGCAAGCAGGAAGGAACCAGGTGGGCGGGGCTTGCTAAGTGGTGAAAAAAAGCGGCAGGCAGAAAGGCACCAAGTGGGCGGGGCTTAGGCCAGGTGACCTAGATCCACTTGCACCTGCTCCCCATCTGCAAAGGAAAAGAGACTGGAGGGCTCCATAAATAGGGAAAAAGAGCGGCAAGCAGGAGGACACCAGGTGGGCGGGGCTGGCTAAGTGGTGAAAAAGAGTGGAAGTCAGGAAGGTACCAGGTGGGCTAAGTGGTGAAAAAGAGCAGCAAGCAGGAAGGAGCCAGGCGGGCAGGGCTTGCTAAGTGGTGAAAAAGAGCAGCAGGCAGGAAGGCACCAGGTGGGTGGGGCTTAGGCCAGGTGACCTTGATCCACTTGCACCTGCTCCCCATCTGCAAAGGAAAAGAGGCTGGAGGGCTCCTTAAGTAGAGAAAAAGAGCGGCAAGCAGGAAGGCACTAGGTGGCCAGGCTTGTTAAGTGGTGAAAAAGAGCGGCAGGCCGGAAGGCACCAGGTGGGGGGGGGCTTGCTAAGTGGTGAAAAGAGCGGCAAGCAGGAAGGCACCAGGTGGGCGAGACTTGCTAAGTTTTGAAAAAGAGCGGCAGACAGGAAGGCACTGGTGGCCGGGGCTTAGGCAAGGTGACCTAGATCCACTTGCACCTGCTCCCCATCTGCAAAGGAAAAGAGGATGGAGGGCTCCTTAAGTAGGGACAAAGAGCGGCAAGCAGGAAGGTACCAGGTGGGCGGGGCTCGTTAAGTGGTGAAAAAGAGCAGGAGGCAGGAAGGCACCAGGTGGGAGGGGCAAAAGCCAGGTGACCTAGATCCACTTGCACCTGCTCCCCATCCCCAGATGTGTAGGATAGAAGCCCAAATAGCCGGGTCACATTTAAACAAAAGGTTTGATACATTATTCGGACCCGGAGCCCTTGAACTACTGGACTTCACAATAATGTCCTCTACTAACTGATGGTCGACTTTAAATAAACTATCCGAGCCATCCTCCCCTAATTGATTTCGAACACTATTTTAGATTGATAGAAGAGACTCGTAGTGTCTAACTCAAGTGGTTTCCTTAACCGCATCATGATGTTTTAGCAATTTAAACATACGTCCCCTGTCATTTTGTTTCAACCTGACTTGCTCTTGTTTGCACCAGTTCTTATGACGTTGTCTAATACGACAAATGTCCTTGTCTGGCTCATTTACCACAGATATTAAGATATTTTACATTTTTTGCCCCTTGGTACCTATTTAACAGGCTATTTCTCTTTTGCCACTTAAGCTACCTTTATGGCTTTCGACCAGGAATTTCAAAAGTTGGTTAGTGAGAATGTGGCAATTTTCCATTCGAAAATGGTCATATTAAATATCTCTACTAGAGAATCATTGTGTTTCAAGATGGTCCCCTTGTTCCACGTTATACGTCCCCCCCCGCCTTAATCAGTGTATTAATTACCCCACGTGGGGTTTCTACTGATAGACCAGGGTCAGCTTTAATATTTTAAAAAACAATGATCACTCCAGTGATTAGCATAGATCTGTAGCTCCTTACAACAGGCAAACATCAGTGGATCAGTAAAGATGTAATCTATGACTGATCTACTTGAGCCCCTATGCCATGTTTACTCCCCTGGAATGTCCCCAACGATGTTATCATTCAGTTTGAACAAACCAAGAGCATGCATAGACTCCGACAATATTACGAAATGTCTCTCCTTTGTATTTATAGCAATGTAGTAAGTTACATTACTATTGTGTGTCAAGTTGTTGTCTGTCTCCCCTGGGCATAAGGAATTTATATTGCCTGTAATAAGAACATACCTCCCAATGTTTTGGTATTCCAATTGATTATGTAGTCACTTGTATATGCAAGATATGACTGTATCTCAGATAAACCAGTGTGCCAGTAGACATTTAGTAACAAGATAAACCTGGCTACTGGGCCAGAGAGGCACAATTCAATGGATTGAGCTTCCCACTGCAAATCAAACACTTTGTCATGGGGCATGATGTGATGAAACACATTAAACCTCCCACCAGACATCTGGCATCACCCTTAGTTGTGGCCTGAAGGGGGATACTATATCCATCAAGGGTTGGACATGAAGCCAAGTCTCTTGAAATAACAAAAGGTGGTCCTTTGTGAAACGTTGTGAATGGCTGTGTGTATTCCGGGACAATATGGAATCATTTTGAAGTACATTTCAGTCCTTATGGTAATCTTTCCTGTACAACGCCCCAGATATCCAGAACCAATCCCTAGATTCATAGAGGGAAGGTCCTACCTTAAGGAATACACTTCCACGCACCCTGTGATACACTAGGGGCTGTTATATTGTCATAATGTTTACAGTTTGGAATTGTTAATGGACCAATAACACACATTGTACCACATGATTCAAAGCCCACTTATTTTACCTAAAAGCCTATCATCTTGAGTGAGTCTGATTTCCTAAGTATGTTCTCCATTATGAATCTGTATCCCATATCGACTATTAGGAGATCTGTCCGCTCAGGGTAAAAATAATCAACCCTATCAATATATTTTAATGATTTGTCCCCCAGATTAGGACCTCTGCAAACACGGCCATGATTCAGGAGAGATTGCATATTAAGGGTTTGCTGTCCCATCCGTGTTGCTCCAATATAAAGCTGTGAGGGTGTGGTTCCTGTCTCCTTTTGATTAAACCAAATTAACCATTTCCGGGTCCAGTACGCCTACCTCCGAATCCACTTTCATGACCTATTTTAAAAGAGGTTTCCACCCCAAAAACTGCCCTCAAAACACTAACCACTGGCGTCACCTTGGATGTACCAAGACAACCACCCCACCTGTATGTTAACATGTCCATTGGTGCAGCTCTATTTTGAGAACCTGCTTCCACCATTGACTTAATGTACCCCGAATCATGCCCTGATTCAGTACTCCTTCCACACCTGCACTGCCTCCATCACATGGTTTCCTTGGCTTAATGGGCCCCGATGGCGATCAGCAATTACAGATATTCACCCCCTCTTGAGATCCGACATACAGCTGAATAGCTGGTACTATATGTGTTAAATTGACCATGGCACATCCGGTGGAGTTTGTGTAAAATCAACTTCACTTTTTGTACACTTGTCAATATGTAAGAGTTTTGCCTCAACCTTGCCTACATCTCGCATACTTTTAATGCTTTCTAACTCACCCGTTTGGACAGATTATACTGCAGCTCTGGTTGTAAGCTGGTAACCAGCAGCACTTTTAAATGTTCAGGATGGTTCTTTATTGATGATCTAAGTGCAAAAGATTCATGGATGGTCAAATTCTGAAGACATTTCCTGGACAATTTCCGTCCAGCCATACACACTGAAACAGTCTTACTTTTCCTCACAGCAGGTGTTATCAGATGTGCAGTTTTGCAAGAAGATTTATTTAAACCTGGTTCTGCAATAGACACCGATTTGTTTCCCCATAGCATTTGTTTCTTTTATGGGGACAAGAACCACTTCAGCTGTTTGTAGTCACGAATCAGGTGGTTATACAGAACCATTATGTATATTGACATGTTTGACTTTGGTGTCCCCAAAGCACTGTGAGGGCCCAGGTGCATGTTGAGGCATCATTATCGCCTGGGATAGGTCGGATGTTACGGTGCCCTTTTCTAGATGTAACCAGGATTTCAAATCAGTATCATGAGCTGCATTGTCCGGTTCTCTGCCAATCGTCATCCAGCAAGATTCTATGCATTTTGACTTGTGTCTTTATGTTTTCGAATAGCGATGCAAACGTGGACAACACGTACTTTAATGAAACATGGGCATATCCAGCATATCCAGCACTGTCCTCAATGTCCAGAGCTGGTCCAGAGCTGGTTGTCTAATTGTATGTGATGTGAGTGGGTTCGTTCTTGGACATTGAGTAGAAATGTATGAGATATTAGCTGCCTCCTGACCATCTGAAAATATAAATGCAGGGAATTGACTGCTTGCGCACAAGATAATTCCTGTTGCTCAGGATATATGTCCGTATGCCTAAGCAATTCTGTATCCAAAACTGAAGGTGTAATCTCAAGCACTACAGGTGGTTTGCAGTGGCATCTGGTGAATTTATTAACTGGTGGCGCATAGATATTTCTCACCGATAAGCCTTAGCGACTGAGCGCAGAGAGGGACCCCAGACCAACCTAGGGGGGTTTGAAAAAAAGTGTTAGAGGTATGCATTTTACGATACCATTTTCAAACAAAAAGACTGAAAATGTATTGGTTTTACAGGCAGTTCTTAAGAAGAAGAATGAAGTATTTCAGTACTCTTACTTTGTAAAATGCCACAAACAATCACAAACATGCCTTTTACGTCACACAAAGAACCACAACTAAATTGATTTTCTCACCTGTAAGGAAGGTCTGGCTCTTTTCTGTGCCAACTGATGCAAATATATCCTGAGGTCATTGTATCTCTGAAATAATACTGCACATGAATGTCCTGGAAGTGACATTGAATTTCAGCACTGGCACAATGATCTCATGACAAAACACATTAGTATTTTGTCAAAAATGTTTAGCTATTGAAAACAATTCAACCTTTTTATTGTGATATACAGATGCATCATGTATGTATAAACATAACACACACACCCATATTAAAAAGAGAGAACAATACAAAAGAGCCCCTAAATCCCTAACTAACATGTCAATACAACAACAAATGAACATTACATATAGTAAAGGTATGTCAGTAACTTTAAGAAAACATATATAAAGGAGGCGCTTTTTCCTAAGGGAATTGCTCTGTAAAAAATCATGATTTTACATGCACAGAGGCTGTGAGTATATTGAAGAATGTATGGGTCATCCTACAAGTCTTAAATACATTTGAACATGCACTGTCTATTAGGAGTCGCTCTTGCTCACTTCTTGTAGTTTGCATGCCTTTCTTTAACACTTGCAAACGTCTCAATAACTTGCTTATTGAATTCCAAAATGTCATTGATAAATTGCTTTTCAATAGAAAGCATAGCCAGTGAATTAAGTCTGTCTTCATTCATTGTATTTCTTAGGTTTTTTTTTCAAACAGTTTTTGTTGGTTTTCACAGCCATAATATAACATGAACATTCCAACATTTTTTGTCCCCGGCACCCTCCACCCACTCCCCCCAGGAGAAGTTTTGCTGGTTCCGTAGTTGTACTCGGTAAGTGGTCACATAATGTCCAATATCCACATTTTATAAGGGCACCATTGGAGCACATAGTCACTTTGAAGGTACCTTAGCGCATCTTCCCAGTTGCGCTTAAAAACAACTTCATCTCTTAGTGCCACGTGGGTAGCCCATTCCAACGCAATAAAGTTCCACACTTTTTGTAATCAATCTATGCCCGTAGGGCCTTGTATTTGTTTCCATTTATGGGCGACAACCAACCATGCAGCTATAAGTAACAGCATGCGTTTCTGTCTTTGAGAAAGTGTTTTCTGTTTTGGATCCCACATTCCACATAACCGAATCCCCAAATCGATGGGTCCAATATGCGGGAATATCCTTTCTATATGCTCCTGAATCTCTTCCCAAAACGATCTTCTTTTAGGGCAGTCCCACCAAATATGTTTCCAATCTCCCTTCCCCCCACATCACCTCCAACAAATTGTTGACATTGTTGGTTACATCAAGTGTAGTCGTTCAGGAGTGTAATGCCATTGAAACATCCGTTACGGGGTTGCTATGCATTGCTGCGATTGTCATTGGTGTGGTCATGAGAATCCTCAACAAAATAATAGTCTCTGAAAATGTTTGTTCAAGAGTGTTATCAATAAATAGCCTATATACAGAAGTGGCACTATTAGCACATTGCAATTCAGGTCTTTCATAGATTAAGGATAATTCGTGTGCAGTTTGGCTTTATTCAGTAGGTTTGGACAGTTTTACTTAGTACTTCAACAGGAAAAAATTACATTGTATCTCTGAAACTGGTCACCCTGCAATAATGTGCTGCTTACTAGATGTCCAGTAAAGGTAATGTGGCAGTGACAATTATATGGCAGTGACAATTATGTCACACAATTCATTTGCCACTTGATACAAGTGCTCTAGCTTTGATCTGTGACATGTGGCAGTTTAGCATCTACATTGTCAGTGGCTTCTCTTAGCCTTTTGATGCTGCAGACAAAGTGTTTTGTGGCTTTTTCTACATGCAATGTGTCAATGGGGGTCATTCCGAGTTGGGCGGTAAGGGGTTACCAGCACCAGTAAGGATGCCGGTGACCCCCTACCACTCTATTCCGAGGTCCCTTAGCGGGTCCCACCAAGAACGGCTGGTCTGACCAGCCGTTCTTAGCGGGACCCGATAAGGGACCTTAGAGCTAATAACGGGCCCACAATTTTCCAGCCCATTATTACCGCCTTCCCCATTCCCATTGAGCCCTATCCTCGCAAAGGTCTCTTTCCCTGGAATCATCTATGATATGATATAATATGGCACTTATAACGCGCCTATACACAAGCGTTTCAAGCTGCAAGTGCTGCAGAGCTAAACAGTCTTTTTGAGTGTAGTCTGCACTCAAAAAGGGTGTTTAGATTTTGTTAGCAAGTGTGACACCCCAAGAAACAGAGCAAAAACAGGTCAAACAACTTGCTGATTTACAGAGAAGGAAGTGTAATATAAATCGTTGCACGCCGTACCACTAGTCGGTTCTCATTTTACAGAGCATACATACGTGACTTACTTCTAAAACCAACCCTTTGCGGGTTGGTTTTTTAACACCTGCTAAAAGCAGGCGTTATGTTGGGTGTTCTGACCCACGTTTGGACTATTATGCTACAACATTTGGTGCTGTGGGCTTAGGAAATCCAAGATGGCCAAAAAAGCCCACATGTGTGCCAGAATCTTTGAAAAACGCGCAGTTTGTGCGCACACCAAAATGGCCGCCTGACTTGCCACCCCCCGGTGCGGGTGTGCTGGGTCAGAAGAGCCATGAGTGAAATGGGGTGCCAAAGAGAAAAACAGCAGTGCCTGTTCGCTAGAAAGCACTTTAAAAATCACCCTTTGTTTCTCTGAAGGCAAGCTCAGAATGCCCATTTCAAACATTGCAGAATATCCAACAATCTCACTGAACACCAGCAGACATTTGACAGAATAAAGTCTTGTGGGCATACAAAATCTGGAAAGAGGATGAGCCTAAAATAATGTTCATAGCAAAACTGGCTGAGCTGTGGATTTCAGCAGTTTAAGTAAATTTGGACTGAAAGACACTAAAAATCTAAATGTTTAAAAGAAATGAGTGACCTACTTTTGAGTGTCACTTAGGTTCCAATTGTTTAAATGTCATAGTTTTAAACTTAGAATCAGCATTCTAGCTGCATGTGTAAAAATTGGAAGTTTGATTTGGACAGGAAACTGGCAGCCAAAGAGACATTTAGCTGAGGCCTGGCTTAAAAAGAGAGGGAATTTTGCCCACCAGCTACCTCCGACAGGAGTTGAGACTTGCACAACAGCTGTGTTCCCAGGCCTAGCTGCCTTTTGCTGTTCCCACCAAAAGGGATATGACACTTCTCTGATTGAATTACCTGGGCTCTGCAGGAAATTGAACAAAGCCCTGTCCTGACTCAGGCAAATGTTTTATTGGGGGGTCGTAAAAGTGGCTTCCTCCTGGAAGGAAAGGGCAGGAGCTCTGCCTGTGAGAGCAAGCTGGCTTGGCAGAACTGGAAAAACCAGAAATTCAACCTTGTGCTGGGGGGAAACCACACCCCTTTGGGGCCAGAACATAAATCTAAAAAGATGGATCATTCATAGAGCGGACTTGTGAAAATTTTATAAGTGATATCATTATTCTTGTGATTTTTCTGTGCACATTTGAAGACGTGTTAGGACCCGGTGGTATGTTCAGGGGGTGTTTTAGCGGAAAAGAGGATATTACTCTAAATGTATGTATGTTAAAAATCTGACACTCCACCACCTAATGCCCACATGCTTTGAGAACATTTGTGTAAATGCGGGGACAAATCCAATATTGGTAACCTGACCAAAAAGTGAAATATGTTGCCATTTTTGAACCCAAGCTCCTAGAAACGACAGAATTGGAACAGGGGCTACCATCCTACTTTACCTCCATCAACCTCCAGAGAGCCAACACAGAGACTTCAATCTATCCACCTTCAGAGACCAAGACTTTACTTCAGAATCTGTAGCAGAGAGGTCAACTACAAGCTAAATCCCTCTTTAGCAGGCCTCAAATCATTGTAACTATTCACAGCCAGGCGAGCTGTTTGAATTCTTTGCAAGAACGCTTGCCATTTGCCAGAAAGCAGTGTTGTATCCAGAGAGAGACCAGCTGAACCGGAGACCGCTGTATCCGGACCCACAGACCTGATCGGAACCAGAGACCCAAACCAGACCAGCAGAGTAGAGCTGACTCAGACGCTGTGTGCAGAGACCGTCCGTAGCGAGTGAAGAAAACCCGCTGACCAGATAGTGACGAGGCCCAGTCCTTCTAAAACTTAGGAGTGAGTATCCGCCAAAACTGTGCAAAACCCAATCTCTTAGTTAAAATAATCTAATGCAAGCTATTTTAACTTGAGTAGAACTGTCTCCTAGAGATCATGTCACCTGTCATTCTTAAGCTGCGAGCTGTCATATGTAATTCCAAAGTTGCACGCTGTCACTTGTCATTTTGAGTTGCTTTAAATCCGAAAATCTACCTTTACTAAATCGTTCATAACTCCGGAACCGTTTGGGTTAGGAACGAAATTTAACTTTCATCTGGAAGCTGAGATCCTAGGCTGTCCCAGGATCCCAAAACGAAAGTGCCCGGCGCACTCGGAAAAATCTGCCGCGATTTGACATTTTGCCGCGAATTGAAAGGTTAGCTCACGTGTAAAAATCTGCAGCTGCTTGCCTTCCGTTGCAAAAAATCGTTTGCAACCTGACAACCATTCATAGAGCATTGATAAAGTGATCCTGAACTCATTCAAAGTATCTATCACTCACCCTGAACCTCTAGAGGGAATTAAAAGCATTTTAGCATATTTTTCACTTCATTGCCAGCACATATAAAAGCATTTTGGGCCTGTGTTTCAAATTTCTCTAAGCTTGCTGGGGTGAACTGAATTACATTTGATTGCATTTCTGAGAACTGTGTGCTTGCCTTCCATTTCCTTGCATTGCATAAAGGGGGGGGGGGTGGATTGCCAGAGAAAAGTGATTACATTGTTTTGTTGAACTCATATTGAGTATTTCTGTACTGCATTTTCATTCCACCTTGCATCCATTTGAAACCATAAAAGTATTGTTGCTATCTTATCCATCCTATAACCACTCATCATTGATTATAAAGAGGTGTGCTAGTGCCAGACTATCCATTATTGATTACTGCTCAGACTAAGTGTGATATTCAATTATTACTTTATTATAAAGTGTGATATATATATATATTGTTTAAATTCTCGAATAAACCTTTTAACTTGCAAAACAGAACTACTTCTTGGCTCAGTGGGGTCAGGGGGATTCCAAGAGAGGGGTGTTATATAGGGGTAGTCATCCAGAACTCATGAACTGGACATAAAGATATATCAATAAGGGTTTCCATTCAGTATCCCAGACTAGGCATTGACTTAGCTGTAGTGTTGAATTGAATCCTCTTACAGTTAAAGTGCAACCCGCAAAGGGACCTCGTAATAAGGCGTTAAGGGTTTAACGGCGCCGACTCCTTTTACGGCGCCGTTAACCCCTTAACGCCTGGGTTGTAATGAGGCCCAAAGAGCTTGCAAAGCACCAGCGTCCATTTCAAGATGTGTTTGTATCCATGATGTCTACTATCCTGACATGAAAAAATATTAAGTTGCTGTAAGTCACTAATCACATGTTTTCAACATCATGAATAAAAACGAACTGGAATTGTGTGACAAATAATCTGCACATCTATATGTGTTTATTACAAAACGTCTTTTAATACATGTCTTAAAACACTGAAAGTACCGTGGAGTTAACTCTATTTTTCAGGTTGGCATTATCTTGCTTTCTGGGATTTATATTTTACCAATCAGGATGTGAAAATTAAAACCAGTCCTTATAGAAACATGTAGAGCCAAAAGTTGGCTTTACATGTTGTCATAAAGGCTTTGTTATGCAATTTCTGTCTTTTTAATGCAATTTGTGTTTTTGTAAGTAAACTCTATACGAAATTACTAACTCAAAGTGTTTGATTTCAAGGTCAACAGTATAACCGTACACTATGTAGACATTGAAATCCAACAATGTGAGCCAACACACTGCCACTCATACCCCTCCCAGCCCCCCACTGCTGATTAATGTCCTGCCATAATCATTTTCTTAAGTTTCACAAAACCATGCCGACTGTTGGCCAGCGCAGGATTGGTTGCAGGTGGGCACACTGGACTGGGGCCAGCAGGAAACCAACATTATATATAATTGGCATTAATTTTGTTTTAAGTTTCCTGCGCTACCATGCAAATTATGGTAGTGCTTTTGGAGGAGGTGGGTCTCCTTAGAGGAGGACTTTTCAGAGAGGATTCCTGCTGAGATAGTTGGTGGAGAGGGCAGATGGGTGTGGCTCTTTGTCAGAGCAGGATTCCTACATGGGTCTGATCTTAACACTTGCCTTTCGAAGGGTCCTCAATAGACCCAGACACAAGTCGAGTCCCATTTTATAGGGAAAGGTCCCCTTTTAATACTCTGTTTCCCAGACAGGGCCCTGATGCTTGCTGGTTTATGCTTGTCTCCCCTTTCCCCCACCCGTCTTCCCCACTACTGGTTAGCAATAATGGTCCGTTGCTAGGAGCGCGGAAAACGTCCCTGAACAAGGCCGGGACTAACCTTCAACCAGAAGCTGAGACCCCAGTTTCACATGCAAGGCCCCATATAACTACGGGTTGGGATGCCAACAAGTGACACTACCCTTGCCTGGTCACCCACCTAGAAGTTTGCACCCAAAACCCAGTAAATAAACGACCCAAACGAGGTACAGTCAGTGGTGAAAGACCCAAACTTGGCCCTCACAAAGGAAATCAGTACCTCCACCCCACACACATCAACAGTGTTCATGGGTGATCTGCTAAGCAAGAGAGATCATATTCAACCTCACCCCTCCCCAGCCGAACATTGGGGAACAGAGATCACACAACAACTTCATAGGTGGGGAACACGTGTGCTCCGCAATGAGCGACACAGGCTCATCCCCTCCCTCAACACAATGGACAGCAGAGGGAAAACAGAAAGAGAGAGGGGCAACTATGAAATAAAGTAAAAGGGACATAACAAAGGAAAGGGTGGAGACAAACAACAAAGAAAGAGAAAGGAACACCCACATTCAAAGAAAGACAAATATAGAAACATGCAAAGAAAGAGTGAAGGATATAAACTGAGATAGTGAGAAACCGAGATAAATAGACTAATACTAAGACAAATGCACAAGGGGTTAACTTCTCGATGGAATATATTCAAAATATGAATTCCGTTAAGTTTCCTGAGCTACCCCAGACTGGGAAGCCCAGCACTCTTAAAACGAAATTCATGCCAATTACATGTTCATAATTGGCATGAATTTCGTTGTGAGAGTACTGGGCTTCCTGGCCCGTGGCACCACCAGGAAACCCTCAGCCCTCAGCCCGGGGGAGCCCATATAACTCAGAGAGGGCCTGGAGCTGGAGGAGACCAAAATGGTTTTGGGAACCTCCAGCTCCAGGGTCCAGGCCAAAACAAAACCCAATATAGAGACCTACCTGCAGCAGCCGAGGGTCAGGTGCTAAACTTCATGCTTTGTCTTATGTTCAGTCGATTGGGGAAGTGCCAGAAGCTGCCTCGTGCTGTGGGTGGCCACGCCCTATATCATTGCCCCTCACATGCTGGGGTGGGATCAGCAGCTCCTGACCCCACCCCAGCTAATGACAGTCAAGTATAGAGGGAATGTCATGACTCCCAAGGCGTTTCCCCGCTATGATGTCATTTTGCACATCTCGCTGCTCCAAAAGCGCCCTTCCAACCCACATGCACAGTCAGAAAGCAATTGGACAGCATTGCTCCTCACCCTGGCTGCTGGTATGTACTGCAGGCAACCAGCAAACACAGTGGTGGCTCATTATTCAAGGGGGAGAATAAAAGGAGGGGCTCCGTCCCACAGACCCTCAATAACATGCCACCACTGGTGGTTTGTCATGGGGAGATGTTGATACTCCGTGCCCAGCTAATTCCGGGTGCAGAACCGGAGTACATGGAAAGTCTGTACTCTTCATCAGCCTTTTGGAGATAGTAGTAAATTCTGTCTTGATGGTTTAAAAGCTAACCCCTGCGGGAAAGGCGTTACAGGCGCTATTTGTTCATTACCAATAAATATGTCCCTGGGGAATAGTTGCAGGGGTAAAGCACGTGCCAATTCAAACGTGTGATCCTCGATATTGGGTAATCCCGTTTTGGCCAAGCTTCTGAGCCCAAACATTTCCCTGTTCATTTTGAATAAAAATAAAGTGCAATTCCGTTCACGTGGGCTAAGGCAGAAGGAAAAGTCAATCCGCAGCCGGTTGTCTGCCGAAAGCTGGCAGAGACCAAAACCTGGCGATTCCAGTCCACAATTATCAGGAACAATTGGCCTCCGGAGCAAAGGTGCTTGTCAGGTGACACATTCCACAAGATTAGTATGCAAAGCGAAATGTCCCATTGTATGCAAAAGTGCCTACAATGGGACATTCAGCAACGCAGGTATCGCCTAAGAAAAGAAAGCAGCTCTACAGGTATGCACTGAGGCTCCTCGTTAGCACCCCTTACTTCAGTACTCTGCAGATCCAGGCAGCAAGCACGCCGACCCAACATCACCGGGCGAACTCCAGTTACCTGGCTGCGGTGCAGGCTACGAGCACCACGAGCAAGACTAGGCTGTTGTTTACAAGGTTCTGGGGAGATGAACCCCCAGGCTGCTGATGCAGAGCTGCAAGGTTTCAGAGGCTTTCAGAGGCCACACGTCTCCAGTAGAAATGCTTGTCTGCTCTCCAATACCGACACCGAAACTACAGAGGAAAGGATCTCTCAGCGTATAAATGTCAGGCTGCACCTGCTCCAATGCTACGTTTCTCAGTGAGGCCGCCCCCGACAGTGGGAATAAGGCATAACAAATGCACTTGACCCAGCAATCTGATCAACAGGAAATGCTGAAGATCGTCCTACTTTCTCGAATGACACATGCATTTCTAAGATCTCTGCACCCATCTCATAGGGTTGTTGAGTGGTAGGAGATTTAAACAGATTAATAACATTACCCTCCTACAATCAGGGGATTTCATTTGACAAGCGTTGCCTGAGTAAGTTTGAGTACGTCAAAAACGATGGCAAACGGTGGATACTTCCATGTATATTCACCAATGTGGTATGCAGACCTAAACAGGCCTATGCTCGAAATGGTATTGCACAACAAAACAAAAAAAGTATTTCATTAAAGTTGTAACCTGTAACATTACCTGAAGAAATATCTTGCCATGTTGGAAAGGTACCAACATGCATCAAATGGAATGTAATTAAGCTGCCTGTATTGTCAGGCTCTGGTTTAGCTTATTCTAGGTTTTCGTTGACTGTTCAATCTTTTAGACATGCAGTGCAACGTGTTTCTGATAAAAAAATATGTCAAATTGTATTTGAGTGTGCATAACTTAGCCAAACATTGTGTATGCTCTTGTAGTGTAACAGAGATCATTATGGGAGTTGACAATGTCACAATTGTTTCTTGAATAGGGAGCAGTATTATGTAACAGAGATCATTATGGAAGTTGACAATGTCACAATTGTTTCTTGAATAGGGAGCAATGTGAAAGACAAGTCAATTTCTATTTTGAATATATTCTGAAAACTGTTTTCCTTCACTTGTCAAAAAGGCTGAAATGTTATACTTTATTCACAAGGAGATGACATGTTAGTCATTTTTCATTCATTGGGGGTTAACATAACTGTGCATGACACTGTCATAGCAATGTAACCACCTTCTCCATTAACTCTGAAGGGGAGAACACAGAATATATTCAATGACATCCTCAAACCTAAGTGTACCTTTTTCCTGCTTCAATATGTTTCCTGTGTCTTTGAAATCCAAGTAGCAATGCCAATGAAATTAAACAATAGGTCCATTTTCAAGGGAACAATGCTTCACTACTGTGGCGCATAAAGCAAGAAACTCCCATTTAATTGCAAACTCTCATAAAGGTGGGTTATTTTATTGCAATCGAGTATATGATATTTTGCATGTTTTCTTTTGATGGATACCGGACATCCATTTGTTCACGTTTCCTGCAAGTTTTCTATACCTCAGATCGTTGCTACAGTCATTGCAAGGCTGCAACAATGACCTGAGCTGTGTGAAACCAAGCATCCTTAGTAGGACAGTACCTGCTCACCTGTGAGATAGCTATTTTTGAACGTATATGCCCAGGCCCTGCACCTGGATTTACATGTGTGTTTTTACGGTGTCTCTCTCTGCTGCTTTAGCAGTCAAGGGCTGTAAACCCGATTTAGGAGTCATGGTTAATAATCATGAAGTAGTAGCAGATTATTTAGCACTAGTATTTCCCCAGTTTTCCCTAGAACCTGTCTTCTTCGTCTGTGGTCAGATTGAGGAGTTCCACAGTTTCATTTGCATGCAGGCCACCCTAGAAATCTTTGGTAGCCAAGGTGGCTTAAGGATGCCTCTGACTGTGTGCTGTCTGGAGTTTTTCAACACTGTGAAAGAGGACAGGTGAACAGCCTGATTCTTCCATAAAGGTGGCAGCCATTATGTGTTGACCGGCACAGAGAGTGCTCAGGCATTTATTCTCAGATTGCTTTATTCACGTGACCACCACTCTGTTGTTTAATACTCATGTGCTACCCAAACTCCAGGGAGTTTGACTCTGATGCCAAAGGGCACTCTACGACATGATAGTGCAGTGCAGATGTGACAAAACTGACTTCTTCATTGCAGCAGTACAGGGATGAACAGTGGCCAAGCCGTCTACTCAGCCCATACACCTCTACCAACCAACAGTGATTCCAAACATAAAAGTAAAACAGGCACAGATAAGAGACATCACTCCTTTGCTTTGTGTGGATACATGGTCTTGCTTCCAAGGCGAGCACATTGCCCCTGAGCTATCCTCCCAAGACAAGCTCCCCTGAGCTATCCTTTGAGACAAGTCCTGCCTCACACTAGCTGGATGCACTCTAGAGAGCCTTTGATATTGTTTTAAAAAAATATTTGTATAATTGATTTTTTAATTGAATTGTTTAATTGAATTATATTTTTTATCAAACCTTGGTTGGGCAATCTTTTATTTTGGAACTCTTGTGCTATCACTGTTTGGGTTCAACTGACTCCCATTCACACTCCCTCTGAGAGCTAGTGTGAGGCAGGACTTGCCTCAAAGGATAGCACAGGGGAGCTTGTCTTGGGAGGATAGCTCAGGGGCAATGTGCTTGCCTTGTAAGCAAGACGACACGGAGCACCACAGGTTTGATCCCCGGAACTGCGCTTAGAAACCTCAGGGTATTAAGTGCGTTATAAATAACCTATCATATCATATGAAAGAAGTACGATTCAGAGGAGATCTCTAGCTGGGAGTCCCCATGCCTAGCAAGGTGTAAGCTTTAATCCCAGAGAGCTAATACAGGCATTCATCTTGCCCTTCGTCTCATTCACTGTAATGCAAACAGGCAGGTGTATGAAATCCACAAAATCCACAGAGCTTTCTAAACTCACGGGCATGACACTGGTAATCTACGAATCACAAGTGGCTTGATAAGTATTTGAACTCTCCACCACCATAGCACTCATAGGCGTGACTTATATTTTCAGATGAACCTGTAAACGTGGGAAGTTTAAAATAATCATATTATATTTGCAACTTAAATGCAGGCTTTGCAGTGCAGTGACTTGGCTGTCCCAGCAGCTGTAATGTGACCTGGTCTAAAGAAATGGCTGCAATCACAGGTTTAAGTTGTGCATTTGGCATGGGTTTGCATTAGCAGACCACTCTTTTTGGGATGTATTACCCACATATTTTTATTATTAATACAAATCAAAATGAATGAGGGATGTTACACTCTTCTCAGACTGCAATCCTTCATAGAGGATGCAACATATTTTTCTTTCCCAGCAAATGTGATTATTTGTCAAGAGTTCCTAGAAACAGGACACATAAGCATATCATTGAAATGCTCCATAATAAATATGTTAACATTGATTTTCGAACAAAGACTTTCCTTAATTAAGGTAGGGTGACATAACCTGACTCCAACAATCAGATACATTGGGCCTCATCACGAGTTTGGCGGTAACTCTTAAATGCGGCAGTAGCACTATTACCGCCACATTTAAAGGTCCGCCAAATCACACTTCGGCTGATTTCCCCCCCAGCTCTTAGCTGGGGGGAAATCTGCCAAAATGTTGCGCTCTTACCGCCGGCGGGAAATCCGGGGGATGGGGAATTTCCAAATGGGCTTAATGGGGAATGGGCAATACCCGTTCCACCAAACCCGTGATCTGGCGCTATTAGCACCAGGGGGTTCGGCGGTAGGGCTATTGGCGCTGCACCGGCGTTACCGCCCAACTCGTGATGAGGCCCAATTGTGTTTTGATGTTTTGGGAATTTAACAAATTTACTCTGTATATGCAATGTGTCATAACTGATTCCATATACGAATTAGGCTACATTGAAATTAAGTTGAACATTGTAGAATGCAACCGAGAGATATGAAGGTCTTTGTTCACATACCCGGAATCACTTTCGGGGATGACCAGTATAAGATAAAAGGACAAAACACCGACCCTCGATAAGAATTACAGATTCTTAATGTTACAGGTATGAATACAAAGCATTGCCAAGCTAAGAGTTTAGAATAAACTGCTAGAATGTGTGGCACACATTCTCAAAAACCAAAATGTGGCGCAAATCTGAGATGCTCCACACATTTGCATGAGGTAGCTGCACGGCATTCACAGAAGTGTGTATCACATACAGCACATCAAAGGAATACACAATGAGCACTAAAGATGGGCAAAGTTAACAGAAAGAACTCAAACAAGTTTGCAAAAGGGAGTGATCACAGAACGTAGAAAGTAGGAATGCTCAAAATCTCTGACTGTAAAGATCTGAAAACCAGATGTGCTCCAAAATTCCATTCAACATGTGTCCAATCACAGTGTGGTGGAAGTGGCCCAGTAAAGAGTGCAACTGATTCGTCCAACCAAATAAGTCACACAGGGCACCCCAATCACAACAAGAAACGCAGTATAAAAGGTCAGCAGAGGCAGGCACACTGGTGCAATGGCACCTTGCTCTACATCCTGTGGGCATCATGCTGCTGCCCAACGGATGAGGATGAGGAAGGAAATCATGTACAGGAGAATGGTCATCTTATTTCAACTGGCAGATGAGGCATGCCTTTCTATCCCATATAATACTGTAGGTGACGAGTCAGTGGATGGGGCCCCGTACAGCACCCACAATGTGGTTCATATAAGAGGACTGGTGCTATCACCTCAGATATCTTCCAGGCCTCACATTCAAGGTCACTATATATGGTTCTACATGTCTCACAGGCATACCAAGGGCTTTATCTTATTATTATTATTATTATTATTATTATTATTATTATTATTATTATTATTTATCATGTATTTGCCATATGGTCAACAACATTAACCTTTAGCAAAAACAGAAAATATTTTAAATATACCATGCATACAATTAATACAATACATACAATTACACTCCCTTTAAATCTAAACCAATAGAATGTTAAGACATTTATAGACAACGTTTTTTCATTTGAGTTAATAATTCGATTCCAAACATACTCTTGCGATAACAGTACAGTGTGTTAAAAAAAAAAAAAAGAACTAGTCAACAATTGTTTCATTAGAGGTTTGAAGTTTTCACATACTACTATAAATGTTTCGGTAATTGAACCTGGATGTGACAGAATCTACATAGTCTCTCATTTCTTACAATTCCCATGCAAGCACCTTAGACTTAATTTGTGAAAACCAAATGTAACCTAAACCTTAACAATGCTGCTCTAAAAGCCTGGGATGGATGTTTTCCCAGGTACAATGATAAAACATTAAAGGTTCTAATATCGTAAGGTGAACAATATAATATATCATAGTCTCCAATCCTTTCTCTATTAGTTATCCAATCCAATGAATATCATGTATGGATTTATCGCTTTATTCGTATACTTTATTAGCGTTTCAGTTTTACATTAAAACTTTTCGCTATTCAACTAACACACAATTAAAATTCAATATACAATATCCGCACACATTTAAAAGGTCATTAGCCATGATTATTAATCGTGATAGTGAATTGAGTTTTAGTTTCATTCATTTCGATGTAACATTGAGTGACTCAATCTATGTCATGTTCAGTTTCTCAAGATATCTGATCGCGCCTAAGTTCAAGGACACGGGTTCTGCATTTATGAAACAATTCCAAATGTCTTTCCTGGACAAGGATCTATATTCTTTAAAAAAAATCTTTGATAAAATTCAGTACGTAGCTCACCTAAATTCTTGCAGGATACAACTACATGTTTGAGAGTGTCTTTTTCATCATTACAGTAGCGACAATTATAGTTGGAACCTCCTTCTTTCTGTCACAGCGCTTGCAGGGACCTAGTTGGCCAAAGATTTACTCATAGGTGCATAATATTGGCTTGATACGGCTGGTCAGGATATTTCCTTAGATATTTGGGTATTTATTTGCACTTTTTGGGCAGAAAGTTTGCTCCTTTGCCTTTTTGATAGCTTTTGCATTTCCTTTTAGTATTAAATACAATCAGTACCCCATTGTTTTGTTTTCACAGGTTCAGTGTTATTAATGAAGGTAGTTTTGTCAATATCAGCATCTCTCATGATCTCTTGGCAGTATTTGCCCCATCGACTCAAGCTATGATTGTGGTTGTTCTGAATAGTTTTTGTAATAATTGGCATCAAGGTTTGCACATGCCCTTCTTGAGTTAGATGTTTTCTGTATATGCATATTGTATTCCACTGAACATAAGCTTTGAGCGATGTTAGTCCAAATTCATATCGAATAATCGATATCGGGAAACATGTTGGTACTGGTAATGGTTTTTTCCAGAATAAGCCTGCGATTTTGTCCCATTCGGGTTGATATTGTGATAACTTGGCTTGGGCACCATAAATTAGTGAAGATACAACTTATTTATTTATTTATTTATCCAGATTTATAGAGCGCACGTCAGCCCGGAGGCATCGTGGCGCTTGTTACAGACAATATCTTAGTTACATAGGATACAGTAATTACATAAAATACAGAATTTACAGTGGATATGTATACATTAGCAATGCAGTATATTTACATGGATTCCTGAGAGTTTCACGGATATTTCACAAGGAATTAGGTTTTCAGTTTCCTGCGAAAAGTGGGGAGTGCGTTTTCCGCTCTAATGTCAGCAGGGAGAGCGTTCCAGGTCTTGGCTGCAATGTAGGGGAAACTTAGACCTCCGGCTTTGGCTCTTTTGATGCGTGGGATGCAGATTAGGTTGGAGTATTGTGTCCTGGTGGGACGGGAGGAGGAGGGTTTGAGGATGGTTTCTGATAGATAGGACGGGGCGGAGAGAGAGAGGCATTTGTGAGTGAGGGTGAGGATTTTGAGAGTGATCCGTTCTTTGACCGGGAGCCATTGGGCTGAGTGCCTGGCCTGGGTGATATGCTCTCTTCTTGGGATACTAAGAGCGGCCCGGAGAGCATTGTTCTGGGTGATTTGTAGTCTGTTTATGTTTTTGGCTGATGTGCCTGCTAGGAGTGCATTGCAGTAGTCCAGTTTGGCTCCAATGGTTGCCCTTGCTATAGAGAGGCAATTTGGTTTAGAGAGGTAGGGCTTGATGGCGTTTATGAGTTTGGTGGTGTGTGCGGATGCGGATGTGATTGCGCTGACTTGTCTAGTCATGGATAGTGAGGAGTCAAGGTATACTCCAAGAGTCTTTACGGCTGTGGAAACAGGGATGATGGAGTTGTCAATGGAGAAGTTGGCGTACAGTTTGTCAAGTTTGTCTAGGGTGTTCTGTTGACCTAATATCATGATTTCCGTTTTGTCACCATTGAGGCAGAGGCCATTGACAGCCATCCAGGCCTTGATGACGGAGTAGATTGTGTGGAGTGCCTTGGCGTCTTTGTTGTATGATCCTGAAAGGGGTAGAAGTACTTGTGTGTCGTCCGCGTAGTTTGTGTATGTGATGCCGTATGAGTCAAGTTTGTCAAAGAGGGGCTTGGTGAACAAGTTGTAGAGTGTGGGTGCAGTGCAAGATCCTTGAGGGACCCCGCAGTGGATTGTCGTGGGAGTGGCGTTGGCGATGTCTGAGAAGACTTTCATGGCTCTTCCCTCGAGGAAGGAAGTGATCCAGAGGGCTGCTTCTTTGGAGAAGTTGGCTGAGTGTGTGAGGTGTGAAGTGAGAGTCTTGTGATCAACCAGATCAAACGCGGCTGAGAGATCTAAAAGGAGCAAAAGAGCAGGCTTGCCTTTGTCCATGATTTGGGTGATCTGATTCTTCAGATCTACCAGGGCTGTTTCCGTGCCATGTCCTTTCCGGAAGCCTGATTGCCTAGTCCCGAGGATGGAATGGGTTTCCAGAAAGTGTTGGATTTGGCAGTGTGCAGCTTTGTCCAGTAGTTTCAGCAGAAATGGCACCGTGGTTATGGGTCTGTAGTTGTTTGGTTGTAATGGGTCGAGAGTGTTTTTTTTTTCTGATTGTAGTAGATCAGTGTTGGGATATATGAGCATTTCACAAATTGCATCTGGATTATTTTCCCTTGAGAACTCAAAGATTTGACCTTATTTTTATATATTTTTTTTTATGGAGCTTCTGTTAGGTTGTTATTTATGTTGATGCCTAAGTATTTGTATTCATCGCACAGCATTATTGCTATACTTTCTGTGGCAATTGGAATTCCGATATTTGACGTTTACCATTTTTATTTGTAATTTTCATGATGTTCGATTTACTGATATTAATCTACAATTGATTGGCAGTTGCATAGTTGTTAAAGGCCGCAGTTGACGCTGTAGGATTATGGGTGTCTGGTCTATAAGAACAAGATCATCAGTGTACAGTAACCAATCAATAAAGTGCTTTCCTAGTTTTGGCAGGAATTATCTCATTTATTGCATGTACATATTTAAGTCACTGATTTAAAAATTAAATAATGTTGCAGCAAGGATGCAACCTTGCTTAAAACCATCATTTTTGTTTCTCTTTGGTAGGAGCATATATATGATCCGTCTCACCCAACATCATGTTTCTATTGGCTACCCAACTATCCAATACTTTACAAGTACCGAGTTTAAGCTGCCTATGCAACAACATAAAAAACACATTCTTTGGAGGGGGCAATCATTTTGTAAAAAGGTGTAATACCTTACAATTATGACAGTTATGGCTGCATAACAATGTCCACCCCACTCCTTTCCCCAGATTTCAGCACCTCCATTCATGAGACGGGTGCCTGAAATCGGCAAAGGATCAATGTGGTCACGAAGGATTGGTCCTGAACCCTAGAATGGTTCCTAAAATATTTGAGGTGCAATTCTCTGCAACCCACTCCAGCAATGCCAGGGAGAGGTAACAGGTCGGGAGAGAGCACAGTAGGTCCCAGTATGCAGCAGCACACCAGCTCTTGCCTCCCCCAACATTTGCTCTGGGGTATGTCAGCCAACAACACATGCCCATTCTCCGTGCAATTTACATCAGAGTACAGAGCACAGCAAGCGATAAGCAAACCAGAAGAGCACCCTACTGGCTAATCGATGTTCAACAATCGATGAGAGTGCTGTCATGTCTGTCCCCAGAATCCTTTCAGAGAACGGCTACTTTTTGCTAGTCATCAATGAAAGGAAATCTGTTTTTGACAACTCTGACTGTCTAAATGAATTTATTCATAAAATAAAACATAGTGTAAGACAGTTTGACAAATGTGCTCAAATGATTGGACTATGCTTTAGAACTTTATTAATAAGGTCATTTGGACCTGGAGCATGCAACATACTGCTCTTCTTAATAGTAAGCAGTATATCATGTTTACCCCCCCACCACTCCGCTTCACCCAGAATGCATGTCTACCCCGACCCCTCTGCTTCACCCAGTATGCATGTCAACCCACGACCCCCTGCTTCACCCAGTATGCATGTCTACCCCCCACCCCTCCGCCTCTCCCAGTATGCTTGTCTACACCCCCGCCCCTCCACTTCATCCAGTATGCATGTTTACTCCCCCACCCCTCCGCTTCTCCCGGAATGCATGTCTACCCCCCATCCCTCCGCTTCACCTAGTATGCTTGCCTACCCCCGAATACCCCCAGTATGCATGTCTACCCCCACCCCTCTGCTTCACACAGTATGCATGTCTACCCCCACCCCTCTGCTTCACCCAGTATGCATGTTTACCCCCACCCCTCCGTTTCACCCAGTATGCATGCCTACCCCCATCCCTCCACTTCATCCAGTATGCATGTTTACTCCCCCACCCCTCCGCTTCTCCCAGAATGCATGTCTACCCCCCACCCCTCCGCTTCACCCAGTATGCTTGCCTACCCCCGAATACCCCCAGTATGCATGTCTACCCCCACCCCTTTGCTTCACCCAGTATGCATGTCTACCCCCACCCCTCTGCTTCACCCAGTATGCATGTTTACCCCCCACCCCTCCGTTTCACCCAGTATGCATGCCTACCCCCATCCCTCCACTTCACCCAGTATGCATGTCTACCCACACCCCTCGGCTTCAACCAGTATGCATGTCTACCGCTAACCCCTTCTTTTCACCCAGTATTCATGTCAACCCCCTCAGGGACCAGGCTCCATCCGTTTTCGCCAAGTGTATCAAGTACAGAGAGCCAAATACATTGGTATGATATGAAATCTAAACTGATTCCGAAATTTGATTCTCTTTTTACACCATTCATGAAAATGTAATACCAGTTCACCTTTATCAATATATTATGTTGGTACTTAAATAATGAGGAATTTGAGCAGTCAGAAATGAAAGGCGGAAACAAAGGTGTTGTGTTTTTGGTTGAAGGCGTTTATTTCAAAGAAAAATTGGTTGGGAAATAGCCCATCTGACCCTATTCTAAAGAGTAGTTTCCCCACCAAAAAAAACAAACACTAGGGACATGTCTGTTGCAGGATGTCAATAACTGAAGTGCTATCCTGACCCTCACACTACATACAAAACAGTAAAGTGTGAAAGTAAATGTCTACAACCTGACGTTGGCAAAAAAGTGTTCACAACTGAAAATTAAAATAGCTCCAAAGAAAATGGTCTCCAAGGTGAAAGAATTTGGATCCTTTCCCTGGATTCTGAAATAGGATGGAAATATCTCTTATATTAACAACTCGTATGTGTCTATTCTTGATTCATAAGGCTCCTGTCAAGCAACACGTTCTATAAAAGTGTTTCTTTAACACAGGTGTCTGCTTTGTCTAGCAAACACAGTCCTTATTTAGGATTTCTTGTAGCTTTGCAACCTGCCTAGTATTCTCCCCTGCCAGGACTCTTTATGCAATTTAAACTGCCTGGTGTACTCTCCTTCCAGATCTTCTCTTATGATTTCACTTGCCTTGTATACTCTCCTGACAGGCCTGCTCTTGTGTTTCACTTGCCTGGCATGCTTCTCTAACCAGAACGTGTTATGTGTTCCATTTGCCTAGTGTCCTGCCCTTGCCAGGATTTCTTATGTGTATCAAAGTTTCTCTCAAAAACTGTATACACCGTTCTTGACTCAGTGTATCTGTCTGTGGTTATGTAGTGAACTGGATAACCCAGCCCTTTAAAATGAGTAGCAATTACCCTGAAGATGGACGGGGATGCAGATTTTAATTCATACATCAATAATCAAAATGACTCAGCTAGTTGGAAAAAGAAAGACCGTTTTAATATCAATTATCTAAAACAGGGAGCATAAGAAATATCAACAAATTCCCTTGATCCTCTTACTCAATGCATTTAAGAAAAAACTGAGAATGTATACACAAAACCCGTCATCACAGATGTTGTCCTGCGTCACCAACGTCATCCTACGTGTCAAACTACAAAAACCTATGAGTATGGGTGAATGGCACTGAGTGAACATCTAAGTGGTGTCTAGTCAAAGGATCGAATCTAAAGGATTGACAGGTCAAAGGATCGACACCAAAGGGTCGAGAGGTCAAAGGATCGAATTTTTTTAAAAATTATATATATTTTTTTAGGTTTTCGTTTAGGGAGAAAAGTGGTTTTTAGCAAAAAAAAAGGGGTTGGGGGGGACCCCCCAAAAAATAAAATGTGAAAAAATAAAATAAAACATTCGATCCTTTGACCTCTCGACCCTTTGGTGTCACCGCCGAATTGATCGCCTGTTGTTTAGAGGGCTCCGAAAAAGGCACACGACACAGGGTGGGTTAATAGAAATAATTTAACCGGCCTGTAGCCGGTCAAGCGCTCTACTCGCTGTGCCACTTCACTGTAGCCGGTCAAGTGGCACAGCGAGTAGAGCGCTCGCTTTGACATCCGTGCACAGCTTGCTAACGCAGGTTCGAATCCCGGCACGGCCAAACTCAGCCTTTCATCCTTCCGTGGTCGATAAATGAGCACCACACACTGTGGCTAATAATAAGCAGCGCTGAGATACCTGACGGTTCTTAGCACTATATAAATGCGAAAATATTATTATTTTATTATTAACATACTCCATTGCACTATCTTCGCTAGCAAATAGTTTCACGCCCTAATAAATAAAATGAATATTTTTAATAAAGATCGGCTGGTGAGACTAATTTATGTTTTTTAAAACAGGTATGTTGCCCCATTTTGCCAATATCACGATTTTCAGACTCCAGCGGATGGATTTTTCAACTGCCAGGTGCAGCTCCATGTAAGCAACTTCATGACCCTCACCCTTTTATGGGACAATCGCCAAGGACCAATATGCCCTTACACAGTACTAGCCGCTAGAAGCAACATACCAACCATTATGGTGGTCTAATGCCTCGTTGTTGGAGCAACCTTCCGATTATCAGTGCAACGATTTACTGCTTTTATCATAAACCAACAGCCTATCTACCACAAAGGAACAGCGCGTGTTGTCTTCTGGGTTCTTTGTAAAGTCGCGTAGGACTGGAGACGACTGGGCGCGTTTGAGGATGCACCCTGTAACCTCATGGAGAGAGGCGGGGAATATGAATGCTTTCATAATGTCAGGCTTAGGGGAAGGAGATATGATTTAGTGTCGCAAAAGCAAGTCTGCCAGGTCAATAGCGCCAGTCATATGATTATCACATAATGTTGGTGCACACCAGCCTGATTTATCGTCTCTTTAGTGGACAAAAAGTCGGGTGAGGCCCATAGGAAATTGTACTATCAGCGGACAAAAGGAGGGTTCGTAGAACACTTTCAACCTGACAACGAACAATACAAACAATGTTCTCAGAACACCCCCATTTTGTGTAATTGCAACCATTTCGGGACACCGCGAGTTTTCTTAGAACACATTCAATTTGACAGATTACAATACGGACAGCGTCCTCAGGACACCCCCAGTTTGTGTATTTACGAACATTTAAATACACTGTGAGTGTTTTTAGCTCAATTTAACTTTCCTTGCGAACAAAAAGGACACATACTCCATCCTCTGAACACCCCACCATATAGTTTATTTACAAAATGTCAGAACAGCAGTGTTCTCCGCGGACAAATCGAACACAACAAAAGCATATAACACATTAAAAAAAACATTGAACCTATCTCATACTCCCCCACCCTCCCCAAACACTCTTACACACCAACACACTCCACTAAATACAATTTTTAATCCAAGTTTCACCGCGCTGTACGCGGTCGACGGCGAATACAAGATGGCGGGCGCCACAGAAAATATGACGCGCTCCACGCCCCACGCCGTCCAATCAGCGAACACGTTGCAAGTCCGTGGACATGACGCAAGCCCATGGGCCAATCGGGGCGTTGTCCACGGAGCGAACAGGGAAGTCCGTCCGCGAAGCGAACACAGATATCACGAATTTTTTTGCCTTACATTTTGGTCATTTTTTAAAAAACTACCGGACGGATTTACACCAAATTTGCAAAAGCACACTTTCGAGACCAAGCCTCCGCTCCTGCCGCAAATTTGGTGTAAATCCGTCCAGCGGTTCGGGCTGTAGCCGTGCGCACATTATTTTCCCATTATGTCTATAGGAAAAAACAAAAGTTTTGGGACCCCCCCTATAACTTTGCCTCCCCTGGGCCAAACCTCTCCAAACTATGCAAAGAAATTCAGACTGGGCCATATACTCTTTTTGCAAAGTTTGGTGAGGATTCGTCCAGAGGGAGCAAAGTTATAAGCCACCCAAAAAGTGCTCTTCCTATGGAAACACCAACTTAACCATAACTACATGGATGCTACTGCGTCCATGTAATATATTCGTGCTTGCCGCAATCTATTCACTAAAAAGCTAGCCTCAAGATTATTTCTTCTGCTTGCGTTTCTTTTGCATCTGTACACGTGTAAAATATCTTAATGACTTCATCTGTTTCTGTGGCATAAGCCTCTTGACCTTAATCCCAAGATGTCACTTATCCTAGGCACTTTCTTGATGCCTTATAGAATATTTGAATTCTCTAGTCTCTGCATCTCTTCTAGGTATGTCAGCTCAGCTCTGTGTGACGTCACCATTCATTGTTAGGGAGAATGCTTTGATAAGGCTAATTTCCCAAACCTAGTGAGTCCCCCAGCAGCTTTGCTGGATTTTTGGGGCTTGTTTTTTTCTCCTGCTAAGAGTGAGACTCTTTTCCTCCCACTATTAGGCATGATTTGAGGTATGTCTCTGACTTTTTGTCTGCTGATGGGCTATGGGGTTTTTTACTCCATAGGGTATAATCTGTTTTTGTGTATGTGTTACACAGCACCCTCAGTGCAGTAACAGAGGGGTGTCATAGTGACCCCCAAACATAGACTCCATGCCCTGGGGCAGACTACTGTCTCCCAGGGCATGTAAAGTCACCATTGACTTTACTAGTCCAAAATTGTGAAAAGAACCAGTACAAACCATCATATTGTGGAAGTACTGCCCTGGGTCTGTTTCCAAGGGGGCACTGTCCAGTCCCCCCTTGTCGTTAAACGCACCACTTTTTGGTGCAAAGTAAAAGATACCGCCAGTTTATTTATTTAATATTAAATCACTGGTTGGGCCTTTTTGCCAGAACTCTTTTCTAAAATGGCGTTCGTGTCCTTCTATGTAACTCCAACCAAGGTCGGCCCCTTGTTCCACTTTTTGGCGGGCTTCTCCACAGAAGCCCTCCAACTGGTGCCACTCTGTCTGGGTTCCACAGGATGTGTGGGTCGAGAATTGGCACCCTGGACTGCGTTGCATTAGCAAATCAAAACGCGCTCTTTGTTTTGATTGGGCCAGTGGTGAGCTGCCCGGCTCACCACTTAGCATGTTTGAGTGACAGCTAGGCTGTTGAATGAGGGTTTGTCTGCATAATAGCAGGGCTTTTGGGACTGGAACTTCAGAAGTCACCACATGACCTAAGAAATCCGAAGAGGGAAGAAGCTGAGCCATCTGTAACAATGACACCACCGGTGGAGCCCTGCTGCAACGACCTCACCACTTTCCCGACGACAAGAGGAGATCTTCTGTTGGAAGAGTTTTCTCCCTCTGAGCTGGTGGGATCAACCAGTTTGCCAATTCGCCTTCCAGGATGTTGAATCGCCCGTGCCAAGCAACCCGGCGGCTGGATAGCCAAGCTGCACCGCTGTGACCGCGAATACCAGGAACATACCTTTTCACCGACGAACTCCGCGGCTGGTTTCTTCCCTGGGCAGTGCAACGACTCCAAGTTTCCTCCTCGATGAGATTCTCACTTCCCCTGGTTGAAACCACAAACGGCACCCGCTGCCAGGAACAACTGCCACCGCTGGAGCTTCCTCACTCTTTATGGTACTGTGTTCTACCTGGCCTCCCTTTCTTCGGTTTGCCCAAGGTGACCCTTAAATCCTTGGGTTTCCAACTGGGTTGGCACATAGACCTTCTAACTTTGTCTTTTGAACAACCCCAACCTCTTTTGAACATTTCTACAAAGACAAATGCATTGCTAAACCGTGTGATCTTGGGCACATTTTGCCTTGCTCCATTCAAAGTGGGCCTGGCCTATGAACTTTGGCTCTACAGTATACCCTGCCTTCAGTAACTTGATTTTGTCTCTTAAAAGTGTTGGGAACTGTTTTATTTGTATGACCTGCATTTTTCTCTCCCTTTAACCTAATTATTGGAGTGCCATCTGAGTTACACGCTCAGCTCTGTTTTGACAAAAAGTGGTGTTTCAATTTAGACTTGTCTAGTAATTGCTAAGGGAGGTGTAAATACTTTTCTGATTGTGTTGGAACTTGCTTTTGATTAATAGTGCTAGTGTATTTTCTAAAGTGTGTGTTAAATACATACTAATATACTTTTTGATACAAAGCTCTGGTCAGTGTTTGCTTGTTCTGCTGTGTTTATGGCCTTATTGTGTAGCCTCTGTATACTGCCTAACTCTTCTTGAGAGAAGTCTGACTGCTCAGCTACAGCTACCAGGTAAATCTGAGTGGTACAGACTGCTACCAAGTGGGTTTACTGCCAAACACCTTTAGTCCTAAATCTTTTGCAGTGGTCCCAGAGGGAACTGCACAGGTTTCTGCCTAACACTTAGCTGCAGTCTTTACTGGCTGAAGGTGGACCCAACAGGGCAGACTTCAGTAAGGCACAAAGAAAATGTCCAACTCTGGAAGATCTTCACCACCAGGCAGCTTCTCAGGCTGATGGGCAGGAGCCTGGGAAGTATAGGTTACACTGGGAAGATGGCCTTTTCTACAGTGAACCGACTGAGTCTGCACCTGGAGACTACAAGAGACTTGTAGTGCCTCAAGCAAACAGACTCCAGTTCTTGCAGCTAGCCCATGAGATTCCTTTGGCTGGTCACTTGAGTTTCTAGAAGACCAAGGAAAGGCTCTCTCTCTACTTTTATTGGCCAAAAATGGGGGATGAAGTAGATAAGTTCTGCAAGAGCTGCCACACCTGCCAAACCTCTGGTAAGAGTGGTTCCAAGAATGTGGCACCTTTAGTGTCTCTCCCAGTAGTGGGAGTCCCATTTGAGAGAGTAGGGATCGACATTGTTGGTCCACTTGATCCTCCAACCTCCTCAGGCAACAGGTTTATCCTTGTTGTAGTAGACCATGCTACTAGGTAAGGCTTGTGTAATAGTAGAATGCAAATGACTAACTGCAGGCATTTCTAAATGCTGAGGCAAATCTAGTTCTGAGGTTCGTGGGTGTTGTCCATATATGGTATAAAAGGGGCTTTGTCCGGATCCTGAATGTACAGAGTTATTGTATGCATACTCGGAAATCCACAAAATATCTTTCCAATTTCTTTCGGTCTGGTGTAGCATGCAAGGCAGGTACTGTTCAAGGGTCTGGTTGGTCCTCTCCGTCTGACCATCGGTCTGGGGATGGTGACTGGTTGATAACCTCACGTCGATTTGCGCCAGTAGACAACATTTCTTCCAAAAATGTGAAATGAATTGACTACCTCGGTCAGAGACCAATACGGAAGGAAATCTGTGTATTCAAACAATGTTTTTGAGGAACTCCTTGGCCAGAATTGAAGCAGAAGGTATCCCTTTAGAGGAATAAAGTGGGCCATCTTGGAAAAAAGATCCACAATAACTAGAATGGTGTTAAATGCCTTCCATGGAGGTAGATCTCTAATAAAGTCTAACGATAAGGTGTGCCATGGTGTAGGTGGAATATCCAAAGGTTGTAAGAGGCCAGCTGTTTTTTTCTTCTGACTTTTGTTTTGGGCGCAAATGCCACAAGACATTACAAATGACTTTACGTCTTATCGCCAGGTGGGCCACCAGAATTGTCTCTTAATTTTAGCTTCAGTTTTTGCGATACCTGGGTGTCCTTCCATCAGGGTGTCATGATAATTGGAGATGACTAGTTCTTGTAGTTCCTTGTGTGGTAGAAATAGTCGCCCTTGATAATAAGGTAGGTCATTGATGACTGAGTTGTCCGGGCCTTTCTTCACCCAGTCCTGCAGGGCTGTTGGATCGAAGAGTTGTTGGATCTTTACTTGAATATTCTCTAGTGTCTGTAGAGTGGTTATGCCAAGAATTCTTTGTTCTCAAATTATAGACACTGGTTACGGGTTCGCATATGCTTCTCCCATCCCTATTCGGGATAAGGCATCTGCCTTGCCATTTTTACAACCTGATCGATAAGTGATCACGAAATCGAACTCGGCAAAGAACAATGCCCATCTAAGTTGACGCAACGATTGGGCCTTGGCTGTTTTTAAATACTGCAAGTTCCGGTGAACGGTGTTTACCATAATGGTATGCCTGGCACCGAGAAGATAATGCCGCCAAGCCTTGAAGGTGGATTTGATGGCTAATAATTCTTTATGTGTAACCGCATAGTTTAACTCGGGTGCCGAGAACTTTCTGGACCAAAATGCTACAGGGTGAAGTTGACCGGTTTCAGGATCCTTCTGGGACAGGACAGCTCCCATGGCTAAACTGGATGCATCAGTTTCAACTATGTATGGAAGTTCGGGGCTTGGATGCTTTAAGACAGGTGCAGATGTGAATTTCGCTTTCAGCTCTTGGAACGCCTTTTCAGCTTCTTTGGTCCACAAGAAGCGTTTGTTTTTTCGCAAAAGTGCTGTGATAGGGTGTGCAACATGTGAGAAATCCGGAATTAATCTGCAGTAGAAATTAGCAAATCCGAGCATGCTTTGTACCCCTTTAACTGATCTGGGTGATGGCCACTTTAGGATTGCGTCCACCTTTCGAGAGTCCATTCGGACTCCTTTTGGAGTCAGGATAAATCCAAGGAATTCAACTTCTGTAGCATGAAAAACGCATTTTTCCAATTTTGTATATCACTTGTGCTGGCATAGTTTCTCAAGGACTGCACGAACGTGCTTCACATGGTCTGACTCTGAAGAGGAGTACACTAGAATATCGTCTATGTATACAACAACACAGACGTCAATGAGTTCACGAAGAACATCGTTCATAAAATACTGGAAGGCTGCTGCTGCATTGCACAACCCGAAGGGCATCACCTGGTATTCGAATAACCCGTACTTAGTGCAAAAAGCAGTTTTCCATTCGTCGCCTTTCTTTACACGTACCAGATGATATGCCCCTCAGAGATCTAATTTAGTGTAGATGCAAGCGTCCTTTACTTGGTCTAGTAATTCGGGGATCAGAGGCAATGGTTATCGGTTCTTAACCGTGATCTGATTTAATGCGCGGTAGTCTATGCACGTTCTGAGGTCACCTTCCTTTTTAGGCACGAAGAACAATGCTGAAGATGCAGGGGACTTGGATGGACGAATGAAGCCATTAGCAAGGTATTGGTTCAAGTATTGTCGTAGGTGAAGGTTTTCGGGTTCCGTAAGGGCGTAGATCCTACACATTGGTGGTTGTGCACCAGGTATGAGATCAATTTGACAATCGTATGATCTGTGAGGTGATAGGGTTTTTGCCTGTTACTTTTGGAAAACATCCTGGAATTCTTGATATTCCTGAGGTAACTGCAGAACTGGAGTAGCGACTGTGGCCAGGCCTTGGTTCAAGTTTTTTTTTGGGTAACAAGTATGTGCACAATCCTGAGGTGGGTTCACAACTTGGGCCAAATGTCTTTGAGTTCACCCCGAAGTCCACGATGAAATAATGCAATTCATTTTACCTCTGGCCATCCGGTTTCCACCACTAACCTATTGAAAGTGGCGATATAGGTTAGTAGATCCTGGTTACCTTGTTGTAATGATAAAAGTTTGTTATCCAGGGCCTGTCCCTGTGAATGTCTGGCAAATAGTCTTTCCATGCTCAATTGAAAACCTTGAAAATCCCGAAGAAGAGGGTCATCCTGGTTACCTAATGGAATTGACCAATCCGCTGCGCTGCCACTAAGATATGATAGTACAAAGGCTACTTTGGTTTGGTCGTTCAGAAAAGCTCCAGGTCTGCATAAAAAGTGCAAGCGGCATTGGTTCATAAACACGGCAAACTTTTTTGGGTCCCCAGCAAAACGTTCGGGTGGAGCTAAAGGAATGCTCCCTGGTAGAACCACTTGCAAAGGATTGCTCGATGAAACAGGAGTTGGATTCCCCCCGAGTCCAGGTAATGGTGTTTTCCCAGCTTGGTTTTGCAGTAATTGTCTAGCAAGATCATCAGTGCGCTTCTTTGACACAATCAGTTCTCTCCTGAGGGCATTAGTCTCTTGGCACGCGGAGTGCACTTCTGCCCTAAGTTCCCCTAACAATAGGGCTAGTTGGTCGGTTTCTGAGGTTTCCATAACGCCCGGGTGGGGATTTGTAGATAGGCTTTGCATTCTGTTACGCTCACCTGGCTTCCACAGGGGCGTCGGTCGGACCCGGACAGCTGCGGTCTCCACCCACATGATGTGTAGTGCAGTGATGACTGACTGGATCTGCCCTCCTAATCTTGTCTGCTTAACCCGTAGAAATATTCTCCTGCAAGTGGAGAGATGGATATAGCCACTTGTGGATTCAAGTGTTGGCACCCCCACAGTCCTCCCCAACTAATCACCTCCAAAATGCCCTCACATCAATCTCACCTTATATTCTTGAAATATGAGCTCTCCATCCTGCGTGGATTTGCAGGGGCGCGTCGATTCCAGTTACTTCACTGGTTTGAAGGCTCGGGAGAGTTCCAGAGAGTATTGACTCTAAGGTTCCTGGTGAGGACCAGTAACTATTAAGTTCATAGAGTTCAATATGTCCGATGTTCACTCTTCTTGCCCCCTTCCTTTCTTGCCTTGCAGCTGGCTCGTGAAAAGATGCTCTGGTGGCAGCTGGTGGCACTTAGGTAAGAGTCTGTATTACCCGGCGCTGTCCGATAAATGTTGCACGAGGAAAACGTGTTGTTTTGTCTCTCTTTACAGATGCAGCACGTGAAAAATATGGAGAGTCACAAAAGGATGCCTACGGTGGTAAATCAGGTAAGTCTATGGTGGTAAGAATTATATTTGTTGGTTCCCTCGGCTCACCTTGTGGTTTCATTTTGTCTCCTAGGTGCCGAAGTTCGGCAAAGAAATGATGGAGGCAGCGCCGACCCGAAGGATGCTGTGAAGACTGGTGAGTATGGCGTGGCGCTGTAGCTGGAGGTGGGGCGCGTGCAGAAATGATGTTCTTTACAGGTTCGGAGACAAGATGGATCCAGAATCAGGTGTGGAATAGAAATAAGTTTGTTTTCTAACCTTGTCCCTTTCTTTCCTCTTTGTTTTAGGAGCTCCGGATTTGAGGTGGGCGTGGCAGAAGACTGGATGCAGGCTGCAGGCACGGTGAGTGTTACGCTGCTGGATGCAGAATAACACGAAGTGTGTGTTGCTGGTCGGGCGTGGTTTAAATAGCCTCAAAAGTAGTCCCAGGTAAGAAGTCCCTAGAAACACACCCGAGTAAAAAATAGTCCCTGTAGAAAAATAGTCCCTTTCAGGCTTCATGTTGGATTGGAGTCATTTGCAGCATGGTCTGCCTGAGGTAAGGAATGACTATGAGCTTGGCGCCTTAGGCGCCAGGACTGATTCCTACTATGAGTCTGGAGCCTAAGGCGCCAGGACTGAACCCAGATAGCCCCTAGCCGGGGCTGCTGAGGTTTTACTAAATGTCTAGATGCCTGCTCCTGGGGCTGATGGGCTTGGTCCGGATGCCTGGGGGTAGGCATCATGACAGTTACCTACAAGTTCTCGACCACCTACCACCCTCAGACAAATGAGTTGGTTGAAAGGTTTAATAGAACAATGAAGAGCATGATAGGTGCTTTAGAAGAACCCCTTAAGAGAAAGTGGGATCTTCTACTGCCATGCCTTCTCTTTGCTTATAGAGAAGTCCCACAGGATAGAGTAGGTTATAGTCCCTTTGAACTTCTTCATGGCCATCCAGTCAGAGGTCCATTGGCCCTGATTAAGGAGGGGTTGGATAGTGTTCCTACCCCCAAGCTAGTCAGAGTGATTGACTATGTGATAGGACTTCAGAGGAGAATGTCACAGATGATGGCTCAAGCTATTGATAACCTGAAGGCTCGTCAAGCTTTGGTCAAGCACTAGCATGATCAAAAGGCTAACATGGTTGAATTCACTCAAGACCAGCTAGTTCTCGTTATGATACCAACAAGGCAGAGGGCCTTGCAAGACAAATGGATGGGACCCTTCAAGGTTGTGGGAAAACATGGAGAGGTGAACTATCTGGTGGACTTGGGCAATCCCAAGGAGGCTCCCAGAGTCTTCCACATCAACAGACTAAAAGCGTATGTCTCTAGACCTGAAGTAGGAGCCTTGCTTCTAGCTTCAGCAGAAGAAGAGGAAGAAGAGAGTGAACCTCTCCCTGATCTCCTCAGAGGCTTACCTTTGGATGAAAAGATTGAAGGAGTTAATCTCTCTTCAAATCTGACACCTGAGCAACAAGAGGAGTGCAAATCTATGTTAAATCAGTTTGCCTCCCTGTTCTCACTTTCACCAGGCTTGACCCGTTGGGGCCAGCATGATATACTCACTGGTGACTGTCTGCCAGTAAAAAGCAGAGGGTACAGAATGTCAGAGAATGTAAGAACCCACATCAAAGGAGAGGTCAGCAAGATGCTTCACCTCGGGGTAATAGAACCCTCTACTAGTCCATGGTCTAGCCCAGTTGTGTTAGTACCAAAGGCAGGATCCAAAGAATTGAGATTCTGTGTGGTCTATAGAGCTCTTAATGCAGTCACCAAGACGGATGCCCATCCTTTTCCAAGGACAGATGAGTTGGTGGATAGACTTGGTTCAGCCAAGTACCTCAGCACATTTGACCTGACGTCAGGCTATTGGCAAATACCCCTGGCAGACCATGCCAAGGAGAAAACTGCATTTTCTACCCCAGTTGGCTTATACCAATTTAAGGTTATGCATTTTGGACTGAAAAATGCACCTGCTACATTCCAAAGGATGGTAAATCAGGTTCTGACTGGGATGGAGGACTTCTGCATGGCATACTTGGATGACATTGCAGTGTTCAGCCAAACCTGGGAAGAGCATGTTGACCACCTGGGACATGTTTTGCAGGCTCTTTGAGAAGGCCAATCTGACCATAAAGGCAGATAAATGCCAGAATGGACAGAGTAAAGTGGTCTACCTTGGACATGAGATAGGAGGTGGAGAAATAAGGCCTTTGCCCAGTAACATTGAAGCTGTGCAAAATTGGACAACACCTACTACTCAGACCCAGGTGAGAGCCTTCTTAGGCCTCACTTGGTACTACAGGAATTTTGTAGCGAACTATGGGACAATAGCTTTTCCACTGAATGTGCTGGATTTTTGGGGTTTGTTTTTTTTCTTTTTGGTGCAATGTTAAAGATACCTCCGGTTTATTTATTTAATATTAAATCACCGGTTGGGTCTTCTTGCCAGAACTATTTTCTAAAATGGCGTTCGTGTCCGTCTCTGTAAGTCCAACCAAGGTCAGGCCCTTTGTTCCACTTTTTGGCGGGCTTCTCCACAGAAGCCCTCCAACTGGTTCCACTCTGCCTGGGTTCCACAGGATGTGTGGGTGGGGGAATTGGCACCCTGGACTGCGTTGCCTTAGCAACTCAAGTCGCACTCTGTTCTTTTTGGGCCAGTGGTGAGCCGCCCGGCTCACCACTTAGCATGTTTGAGTAACAGCTAAGCTGTTGAATGGGGGGTTTAATGCATAAAAGCAGGGCTTTTGGGACTGGAACTTCAGAAGTCACCACAGGACCTAAGAAATCCAAAGAGGGAAGAAGCAAAGCCATCTGCAACGACAACACCACCGGTGGAGCCCTGCTGCTAGGACCTCACCACTTTCCCGACGACAAGAGGAGATCTTCTGCTGGAAGAGTCGTCTCCGTTTGAGCTGGTGGGATCAACCAGTTTGCCAATTCGCTTTCCAGGATGTCTCTTGGTCGAATCGCCCGTGCCAAGCACCCCAGCATCTGGATAGCCAAGCTGCACCACTGTGACCGCGAATACCAGGAACACACCTTTTCACCGACGAACTCCGCGGCTGGTTGCTTCCATGGGCAGTGCAACGACTCCAATTTTCCTCCTCGACGAGATCCTCTCTTCCAGTGGTCGAAACCATGAACAGCACCCGCTGCCAGGAACAACTGCCACCGCTGGAGCTTCCTTACTCTTTAATGTACTGTGTTCTACCTGGCCTCCCTTTCTTCGGTTTGCCCAAAGTGACCCTTAAATCCTTGGCTTTCCAACTGGGTTGGCCCCCAGAATTTCTAACTTTGTATTTTGAACGACCCCAACCTCTTTTGAACATTTCTACAAAGACTTGAATGCATTGCTAAACCGTGTGATCGTTGGCACATTTCGCCCTGCTCCATTCAAAGTCGATCCGCAGCACACCATCGAGAAGGGCAGGAGCCCAGCCTCCAGAGAGCCCTGAGCGGCCCCCATCACCCACAACCCAGACGCACCTCGGATTGCCTCGGCACCCTGGACACCAAAAGGGTGAGGCAACCACTAGCTGGATTGGTCCAGCAATATCTTCGGTATGCGCATTAAGCATACTTTGCTTTGATCCCCATCCTCGCTCCGAACCGCACCGTGTTGTAGGAACTGCCTGACCTTGTCCACCTCTTCCGCCTGACTTCAAGATGGCGGGCGCATTGCGGCACCAGAGCGAGGCTCTGGCCGCGCGGCTTTGCAGCTAGGCAACTGAAGCCTTTTATCCTTCTCCTTCCGCCGGCAGGCGGAAACGCCGGCCACCGACAAAGGCCCACACCAAGGCCCCTGTTTGCTCCCTGTTCGCTCCATGGCGCTTCAAGTGGCAGACTAAGAGTAACGACCATTCGCTCAGCACCCGCGGACACACTAGTGCAAGGCACTATAACTTATAAGGTAACTTCGAAATAATGGTCACTCTCTAACTCACTGTGAATATGATTGACAACAACTGCAAAGACTCTGCAAAGCCTTGCCCTAATCAATGTACAATATCTACCGAATCTACATCATGTGCCTAACATGTGTCAGATATGACATGCTGCTAATCAGTTTCCCTGCATGAGTACTAAATCTGTATTAGGGCTACACTATGTTCTCTTGCTATCCAGTCAGATTTACACCAATTGTCGTATTGCTCAAATAGCATCTGATATCTCGAATTTATATGTATCTAGACATGTTTCCAGCTCTCGAATCTAGTCATATTTAGACATACTGTTCAAAGATTTATACAAGATGTATTCAGCCAACCTGCGCTATCTCTAACTCTGAGATACTTAGACCTACTGCCTTGTCAAACAGAGAAGCACTCAGCCTGCTGGCACGAGGTGACCTTAGTTAGCAACTTTGTGCCTAACTCACTGTGCAGCCTCTCTCCCAAGCTCAAAGGGCTTACACACATTCCCTTACTAGCACCTATTCAGTTAAGACCTTACCTCCAACTCTATTTAGAATGCGTCTACCTACCATAAGTTTACACGCCTCCGTCCTCATCCTCCTGAACCTCGCTACTTATTGTAAGATGGCACCACAATTGTCCACATTGCCCCCTCCTTCTAGCCTCACCAACCAGACTCCACCCCTTACAGAGCCAGCCAACTTTCAGCTACTACCTAGTCTCCCCCGTACTACCATAGACAGAAACCTAACACTTAGAGCTAGACTAGCCAAAATGTATGAGCCACTGGCCCGATCGCTGCCTACCTTACATTAATCCTCAAAGCAGTCTCCCCAACTCAGCCCCAATATCAAAACTGCTAACTTACATCACAACCTCACCTCCAGTCCCATACTCGTACACCCTTGCCAGAGTACACCTGGACCAACTCAAGATAAACGACACACAAGTACTACTGAGAATACAACTACTACTACAAATACAGTCAGCCCTAAAATCAAAGGAGCCTTGATCAATGCTAGATCCTTAGTAGCACATGCTATAGAAATAGCAGACTTGATCCTCAAAGACGACCTAGACTTCCTGGCTATCACCGAGTCCTGGTTACACCCTGCAGCAGGCCCCACGATCATGCTAGCAGTCCCAGATAAGTACACCATCCTGAGGCAAGATCGCCCTAACTCCAGAGGAGGGGGTGTCGCTATTATACATAAACTCAGCCTACCCATGAGACTTGCTACACCCAACATTGTCCAATCCTGCGAAAACCTGTCACTCAAAGTCCCACTCAATAACACCCAAACACTTACCATACACCTAATTTACCGTCCGCCAGGACCCATCAGTACCTTCGATGAAGACCTCAACGCCATCCTAACTAATAATCTTAAAACCTCATCTCAAGTCCTCAACATGGGGGACTTCAACCTAGGCTACAACGACCCAGCAGACCCTATATCTAATTCTATTGCCACCACCCTTGCTGAACTAGGCTTCGCGCAAAGAAGCATGGCCCCCACTCACTCGAAAGGTAGAATACTTGATTGGGTGGCCGATTACAACTGTGTAGCAAACATCACCAATATCTCACCGTTAATCTGGTCCGACCATCACCTAGTCTTGTTCTGGCTAACTACCGATAGACCGACACCTACGCCTACCACAACAGCCCCACCTATCCTCACCAGAAACAAGAAAAACATTACCGCAGAAAGACTCATCCCGAACCTTCTCCCCATCCTTGATTCACTTCCGGACAACACAGACCCAGAGATCCTAGTTGAGGAATATAATAAAGCCATGGCCACAGCACTGGACCTCATCGCCCCTCTCAAACTCAGACCCAGCAAACAGAAATCACACCTCAACAAATGGTATACACCATTCCTTAAAAATTTGAGGCAACAAAAGAGAAATTGCAAAACTACATGGAAAAAATGTCCCTCAGCTGCTAACAAACTCAATCTATCTAAAATAACTGCACTCTACAAAAAAGAAATATACATGGCCAAACGAACTTCCTTTGACTCTCGCATATCATCTGCCAAGTCCAATATGAAAGAACTCTTTTCCATTCTCAAAGAAGTCGAAACCCCCATACTACCCCTTGATACCTGCACCAAAGATAAAAACTGGTGCTCAGAAATTCAGAATGCCCTGGCCAATAAGATCAAGACCCTCCAAACTAAAATTTCTAGCAAAAAAGCGACCTTAAAAGACTTGCCTCCCTCCAGAAGACCAGACAAGTGCGTAACCACAGACCCCACCCGTTTCAAATTTTCAAAAGTCAATACTCTCGACGTAGAAAAAATTATCTTTTCCTTGAAACCCTCTAACTGCCAGGGAAACCTTTGCCCAGCACAGCTTATCAAAGACGCTGCTCGCGATCTTTCACCCTTCATTACGAAACTGATCAACGCCTCTTTCACCACTGGCTCCATCCCCACGAATCTAAAACAATCCTGGGTACTTCCATTACTAAAAAAACCTACTCTTGACCCAGCCATACCTACCAATTACCGACCTATAACAACTGTTCCCTTTTTACAAAAAATCCTAGACAAGGTCGCCTACGTCCAAATACAGAGGCACCTGGAAGAACACCACCTCCTAGGATCCAGACAATCAGGATTCCGCCCTCAACATGGGACTGAGACTACACTCATCGACCTGAAAGCTCAGATTGACACACTCAGGAACAAAGGACAAGTTGCCTTGCTCCTCCTCCTTGACCTTTCTGCTGCTTTCGATCTGGTCGACCACTCTGTCCTATGCTCACATCTCCACACAGCAGCACACTTCTCGCCTGAGGCCATCTCCTGGATCACCTCATTCATTAACGGTAGAACTATGAGGGTCTTCTCGCCCACAGCTGCAGCAGTTCCCATACCCATCACCTGTGGTGTACCACAGGGCTCCTGCGTCTCCCCTACACTGTACAAAATATTTACCAAGCCCCTTTTCGATGATTTGGATCATCTTGGTATCACCTACACTAATTATGCAGATGATACTCAGATCCTCCTTCCGCTTTCTGGAGATTATGGAAAGGATTTGGCCTTGCTAATTAGGGTGTACATCATCATCCAGGCATGGATGGCCACTCACGGACTATGCCTGAATGATGAGAAAACAGAGCTTATCATCATGGGCACAACACACAGTCTAAGGAAATTTAGCCCGGCCTACAATTCTTTCAAGATAGATGGGAACAACATTAAAGTTGGTCAGGAGGTTAAAACTTTGGGCTTCTACTTAGACTCTAACCTCTCCTTCAAAAGACAACTGAGCTCACTGGCATCCTCATCTGCATACACGTGCAAACTTATCCGCTCAGCTAAACCATTTCTGCCAGATACCAGCTGTCTTACAATCGCTAGAGCCCTTATACTATCCCGCCTTGACTATTGTAATGCCCTTTACCTGGGATCCTCCAAGGCTACCACTAGCAAGATACAAACTCTCCAGAATAACGCCTTGAGAGCAGCCCTAGGGATCCCCAGAAGAGAGCATATATCAGGACTCAGTCAACAGAACAATTGGCTCTCCACCAGAGATAAAATTCTCCTAAAACGGCTTCACTCACCTACAAATCCCTTAACAATGCCGCCCCGATCTACCTGATTAACAGGTTCCATAGACAAGTTTCCGCGAGACCCCTCTGAACGGCTTACAAAGACCGCCTCTCTGTCCCAAATTATAAACTCGCCACCATAGGAGGTAACAGCTTCCCGGTAAAAGCAGCCAAACTTTGGAACTCTTTGCCCCCTAACCTTAGAGCAGACATGCCCTACCTGAACTTCCACTCTAAGGTCATCTCATGGCTGAAACTGAAGGACCTCCCAGACAATTAAATGCCAAGGTTATTCCTCATGTGATCCGTACTGGTATGCATGCCACTTCTATTGTGTATATATTGTATATATTGCTTGATTTCTCTGCTGTTCTGTACATTCTCCCTACTCCAATTCGTATTTTTACACCTTGTAACCAAGTTTCGCATATTCTTGTACATGCTTCGCCCTGATACCCCTGGGTATAACTGCGCAATATAAATAATAAACTAAACTAAACTAAACTAAAGTGGGCCTGGCCTATGAACTTTGGCTTTACAGTATACCCTGCCTTCAGTAACTTAATTTTGTCTCTTGAAAGTGTTGGGAACTGTTTTATTTGTATGACCTGCATTTTTCTCTCCCTTTAACCTAATTATTGGAGTGCCATCTGAGTTACGCGCTCACCTCTGTTTTGACAAAAAGTGGTGTTTTAACTTAGACTTGTCTAGTAATTGCTAAAGGAGGTGTAAATACTTTTCTGATTGTGTTGGAACTTTCTTTTGATTAATAGTGCTAGTGTATTTTCTAAAGTGTGTGTTAAATAAATAATTATACACTTTTTGATACAAATCTCTGGTCAGTGTTTGCTTGTTCTACTGTGTTTTTGGCCCTATTGTGTATCCTCTGTATACTGCCTAACTCTTCTTGAGAGAAGTCTGACTGCTCAGCCACAGCTACCAGGTAAATCTGGGTGTTACCAATTGGGTTTACTGCTTACTCCTGTAGTCTTAATCTTTTTTGTGTTAGTCCCCAAGGGAACTGCACAGGATTCTGCCGAACATTCATCAAGACGATTCATTTGCTCTGCTTCTCCAGGAATCTCATTTAAACAACCATCATATCTCCTTGTGTGCCGAAATGGTTTCCTCAATGGGAATCTTGCCCCTAGGATTCCCTTTGGCCTTTGTCAACTACTCTGTGTATGTCACATACTCTGGTTTCCAACATACGGGCAATAGGGATGGAACGGTTGAGGTTGGGGTACTTGGCTCCTCCTCTACACTTCATTCAAACTTTGACCCGTACTTGCATCTCATACATTCATATCTTATTGGGTCTCAAATATGTATTTTGCCTTTTTCTGCTTTCAGAAAGGTTTCTTGTAGTTTCTGTATTAGCGATTTCATAACATTCAAATTGTTGTTGGTGTGGTCACTGTGTGGGAGTGAAGGGTCGGTTAGGCCCCCCTCACACAGTCAGCACAATTTAAGCCACTTGCTCATAAAGTAATGGGGGACGCTTCCATTGCTCGCATGCACAATAGCAGTTTCATTAGCAGTGGCAGAGGCGAGGTTGTTGTGCGAGACACTTGGCTTCCATTTTGTGCACCTTCGACTCCATCTTTGAACTAGGCCTCACTGCGATAATACGAAAAGGTCTCTCTCCCCTCTGTAGCACCGCGCACACCGCGCTCCTAGCCCCCACCATTTTTTATCTCTGTCTGAAAGCTTTGCAGCTCCAGTTCTCACAGATGAGCCGGAGATAATTTTAAACAAATACCCTCATGTAACATTTCACTCTTCCTCTGAGATCACTGTCCTGTGTGTGAACCGGCCTGAAACATGCCCATCCGTCTCTGCAAACCTGCCGGTGCCCTCTGATTCTCACTGTTGGAAAGTTACTGCCATTATGACCTAGTGCCCTCACAAGGTTTTATCTTGATGTAACAGACGTGTGACCCTGCTGAGCAGCCCACCCCAACTATCATCAGACCGCTGTCACAATATATTGTACCCTAGAACTAACAAATCTCAGAATGCCTCTTAGCCTCTTTGATGTGCCCTGACCAACCCCACAATCGATGTTATCTCGCTGACAAAGACCCTAAGCCCAGGGCTTCATATGAGTCCCAATAAATGATGTTGTGATTTATGTAGACGATTTTATAGGTTTGTGTTAATGTACTCAAAGGAGTTGTAGTGACTGTTATTTAGTGCATGTCTAATAGTATTATTTCATGTAGGGAGGTGGAAAATGTATTACTTGTAGACTACTGCAACCAGTTGACTAAAAACCTGTATTTCATTTATCATCAGGTTTACTCGGCTTTACCTGTACGGTTCACGGGCCCAGGACACGATATTCAGCCTTGAAGTTGGGTCCTAGTGAAGGCCTACGAAAGGTCTTCCTGTCTCGCTCCTCGCTGGAAGGGACCCTACCAGGTGCTGTTGGTCACCCGGACAGCAGTGCGGGTGGCTGGGAAAAAACATTGGATCCATGCGACGCATGTCAAGAAACTTCCTCACCCGACGCCACACGTTACAGAAGAAGCAGAACCCCTCGCTGATGCTATAATCTCTGATCTTGGAGTAGCAAACAGTGCTGTGAGTGCGTCAGAGAATTTCTCTGAGCCCGTGGAGCTTGGGGAACAGTCCATTTCGTCTCCGCACTATTTTGAAAAATCACTTCCGGAAAACACTGTTTCAAGTTCTGCGACTTCCGTCGCCTCTGATACGCCTCTTCCCTCAGGAAGTGACGACACCTTATTTTCGGATCAAACCGTTTTGGGTACCACCAGGTACAACCTTCGACGAAGAAAATAGAACTGTGGCACGGGTCTTTAAGTGCATTTGGAAAAGAGAAGTGATTGAAAAGTTTTCTTTTGTATAGGAAAGTTCCTTTCGAACAAAAGGAGCAAAAGAAAAAAAAGGGGATTCTGCTGGCTAGGGTTGGGAAGGACTAAGAAGTCGCGCGACCGTAGTGTCGCCAGCAACGAACATTGGGGTCGTCAATTAAGAAACTGCAATGCCTGCACCTCCACCGCTGCTCCCCGCACTGGACTTGTGAATAGGGGGGTGACCAACTCGGACAACGAACAATGTGCCTGGGCCCCAAAAACATATTGCTGTGTTTTGTTAATGATAATTGGTATTTGGGCAATTACTGCTGTAGGACTTTGGTACTTAAAAGAAATTTACCCTCTAAAACCTCTACTGCCAATTGAGATTGTACCTACTGCTTTGACTCCCTCTGTACACCTTCACACTCTGTCCCCTAAAGACTCCCAACATAGACGAAAGTATCATAATAACACTTCAATGATAGTAATGAATGCAACGCATGCCATTTTTAATAAGAGTAATTGTTGGATTTGCACTCATTTACCGCAACATGGGAAAAAGGGGCTAGGATGATATATTCACCCTTTACCTTTAACGACTGCTTGCTATGCCTCTCTTAGAGCACTATTTTTTGGCCGTTGGAATGATAGCATCTCAGGGAACTTTGATGGAACTAATTTGAATGATTTTGAGAAACGTGAATTAACTCCCCTGGGATGCTCGCTTTTTGCAAATAGAAGTAAACCTAATGTTGCTTCTATTAGGCCGTCTGATAAACTATCTCTTCCCTTTCAAACTCTAATTTCCTTTAAAATGGCTCTGATAGGCAATAAGGAGGCCGTGCCTCCTTCCTACTCTATAAATCACAGCCCTGATTCAGCCCCCTTTTGTGTACAAAGAAATGGCACTCGGCCAATGGGAGATTTTGAAGGTTGTATGAACATTGTAAATTTGACTGGAGAAAACAGGCCTCTGTATGTAGGGGGCCTGTCTATTTTGTTTGTGGTATTACAGCATTTCCCTGGTTGCCCAAGGATTGGCAGGGAACCTGTTATTTAGGAATCCTGTTACCTGGGGTATTTGTAGCTAGTACATTGGAGGTTTCTAAGGCTCGCCCACGGCGGGACGCGAACGGAGATACCCCTGGGCAAGTATTGGGAGATATAGCAAAATCTGTTGTGCTCTTTTGGGGACAGATAGCAAACTCTGAGAACATTAGGGGACTAGCAAGGGTACTGGAGAGAACCATCAACCGGACCACGGACATACTCTACAATATGACACTAGAACAAAAAGCAATAAGATTGGTAGCACTCCAAAATCGGATGGCATTAGATGTCATTCTGGCAGAACGAGGTGGAGTATGCAAATTGGTGGGGTCCGCTTGTTGTGTTTTCGTACCAGATTCCTCACCAACAATTTTTAAAGCAATACAGAACTTGCATATCCTTAGTTCTGAAGTGCATGTTCCTGTAGGAGATTGGAATATTAGCACCTGGTTTCAGGATTCTTTACGATCTTGGGGTTGGAAGGTGCTTTCTGTTATTCTGGTTATTTTGGGGATCCTGTTATTCCTTTGTTGCTATTTTCAATGTCTACCGAGTATATGTGTAATGCTAGGGGGATGTTGTGCTCAAGCAGTGAGCACAGTAGGGCACAGAATGTATGCCCCAGATACAGCATCTAAAGAGTTCGTGTTACAAGAGGTTCTGATGAACGACCTAATGGCTATAGATATTACAGACAATGATTCAGGATTTATGGATGACAATGCATGGAGTTATTTGCAAAAGTATTAGAAATGATATTAGCACTTGGCATAGGCCAAAAGGAGGGTCTGTCGGAATCGAAATAATATTATGCCTCCTATCGCAGTAATTACATGTGTATTGGCCTACGCCAAGTTGTCTAAAATATCATGCGAATAGACTCCTTGGCAAGGTCCTGACCTTAGAGAAAGTAATGTAAGTCGCCATCTTGGATTTAGCCGCCATTTTAGGTTCTCTTGTAATGTGGAAGTCACCCTGTACATCAAAATGGAGGCTGAATGACATTCTGAGTAAGATTCTGTCCGTTGTGACCTCCGCACACACGAATAATTAATATGCCTGCAGGCCACTTGCTGGGGTCGCGACCTGAGACCTTGTCCTATTGCTGACCCATGTGTAAATGTACAATTATATCAGCGAAACTGATCAAAATTCATAAATTATAGGATTGACCTGGCAAGGAACCCTAAGCCTGATCCCAAGAAATGGTTAACCCGCGAGAGGGTTGGCCAAGGGCTGGACAAATCATATAAAAGACCCAAGTATTCCAATGTACGGTCTCCCTACTAATGCATCGAACCGTCGTTGAAGTTCGTTACGTTACTCTGAGAGCCGAATAGCTATCAGTTTGTCAATTGACTTTGGTAACTATTGTAGCTTTTAAATAAAGCACTTGTATGTCCTTTGTAACCTGTGTTGGTGCGTTTCTTTTGGGCTTCCCAGCCTCAATTTAATTTTTATGTTTTCACAACTTTAGAATTTTACCATATGACCATGCATTTCTGTTCATGCAATTGTCTGTAATTCAACATGTGTTGTTTATCTTTCCGAGTATTTGTATAATGTGAGCTCCTTTATAGTGCATTTTGCACTCTTCTAACTCATTGAGCTGGCTACTTAGAAGACTATTTGGAATTATTGCATTGTTCACTGTAAATTATGTGAATTATGAATAATTCCTCGAGCTGCGCTATTTTGTGTTGTATTCGGCATGTAAGTTTCATGCTTTGAATATTGGTTTTATTATCTACTAATCATCACACTGACACTTTACTATCTGAATTACCTGCTTATGGCTTCTTTCTATAATTGGCTTTTGAATCTGTGCATTTTAAATGCACTATGCACTTATGTATATTTTTAGCTCTACGCACCATATTTAATCAAAGTTTTTTGCATTGTCACTGCATTGCTCCTCTGTTTTCCTTGTTCTATTCTGTCCTTTGAAACATGGGAGGTGTCGTTGTGTGTGGGTAGGCTATATTAAGTTAAGTAGTCCAACCTTGTTTGTCATGACCATGAATACGCTGTGGAAACAGTAGAATATTGTATTTTGTTGTCAGGCACTTTATGCATAGGGTGGATTAATAAAACCCCTTTCTTCGTAGCCTTCCTGGTCTGTTGAGGCTTATTTTGATAATAGCCGAAATTGTGCTCATCACTGCCTGTCTGTTGAGGTTTTCAATTAGCTCACACCTGTGTTTTGGGTTTGTGGCTCAGTGGACTAATGTATCCACTGCAGTGACATGTGTTTAACCTCATGGTCACAGGTTCGAATCCTGACATGACCACTCAGCCTTTCATCCTTCTGAGGTTGATAAAATGAGTATTATTAAGTTGGGTAACAATAAACATCTGTTATTATTGCCAAGATGCCCTTTCAGGGGTGGAACATGCCCTTCACAAATACACCTGTTATGTTATGTGTGGTTTGGTAATGCTGAATCTGCAGACATCGGACATGTTTCATTTACTCCACCACCATTTGAACATCGTAATTATAATATGCAAATGTAATAACTTCACCTTTATCAATACATCATGTTTGGACTTAATGGAGAATGATTTTCTGAATCCAACATTTGTGTGCCATTTCTAAAGCCCGACATCCAGTCACAGATTATGTCCTCTGAGAGCGCTTGGCAGGCAAAATCTCAATCTGAAGTTTTGCACATGGCTCAGTATTATGAGAATCGTGTTAATAATGAGAAGGAGAAAATAGAGAAGAGGAAAGGAGATCTGAAAACTAAAGTATTATTACAACAAATTGTTAGAAACCCCAGAGGAGGCACGACACAGACCAGAGGTCAATATGTCCCAACAGGAAACGCTCCTTTTCGTTCTGTGAATATTAATCAATGTGCTTATTGCCGCCAGGAAGGTCATTGGCGAGCACAGTGCCCTGTCCTTCGACAAAGGTCCAACAGTGCGTTTGGGAGTATGGGTAGACGACCTAGAGGCCGCCCTGGGGCAGGGGGCTCTGATAGAGGTCAGTTTTTGCAAGATCCTCAGCAACCTTTTTCACAGGAAAATCAGACCTCGAGTGTGGACTCGAGGAACATATTTGATCACCCTTCTGCTGCCTACCTTTCTGAAGAGCTTCCTTCCGATGATTTCATTAGGACTGCTCGAAGCAGGGTTTGGAACCTTCACCTATTCCCGTTAATCAGAGAGGCCCCTATGTTGAATTATTAGTGTGGAATAGGAAACGCCAGTTTTTGATAGACACTGGAGCACAGAAGTGTGAATTGATCATTCCCGGGTTCCAAACATTCCACTGTCAGGGCAAACAAATGTTTCTGTAGGGTTTTCTGGTATACCAATTGTCTGTCCGATTTCTTCGCCGGTGTCTGTTTCTTTGGTTCCCTTTACGGACCATTGCCCTTTTCTTCTGACTTCGAACTTTGGAGAGAATTTGCTGGGGTTAAATTTGTTAAAGAAATTGAATGCAGTAATTCATTGTTCCTCTGATGGAGTACGACTGACGGTTTCACCACAGCAACTTCCCAATTCTCAGTTTCTGATTCGACCATTGCCTCCTGAGTTTAGCGTTGTCCCGGAATGTTTATGGCCGGTTGACGACAATGATGTCGGGGTACTACAGATTGAGCCCGTTAAAATAGTTTTGAAACATGGAATTAAATTACCACGCATTCCGCAGTATAAAATATCAGTTGAGGGTGAGCGTGCTTTGAAATGCATTGTCTCCGATTTTGTGCATCGTGGGGTGATCGAGGAGATTGCAGGTAGTTTATGTAACAGTCCGATTTTGCCTGTATACAAGAAAGGCAACAATGCAATCCCATACTGGTTCATAATTGATCTTCGTGCTATTAACAGAGTTGTCACCCCGCAATTTCCAATTGTTCCTGATGTAACAACGATATTGACAATGATCCCTGCTACGGCTATGCACTTCAGAGTTGTGGATTTAAAAAATGCTTTCCTTAGCATTCCTATACATGAGGAAAGTAGATATTTGTTTGCGTTCACCTTAGGGGGACGTTCATTTACATTTACTCGGGCACCTCAAGGGTATACTGAAAGTCCAAGCATTTATAGTAGAGCTTTGAAAGAGGAGCTCGACACCCTTCAATTGCCATCTACTTGTAAACTGCTTCAGTATGTCGATGATTTGCTTTTGGCTGCAGATTCTGAAAGTGCTTGTAAAGAAGGCACTGTACATTTGCTTGTTCATCTAGCTAAAAATGGTCATAAAGCTTCGCTCAAGAAATTTCAATATTGTTGTCAGGAGGTCGCCTGTTTAGGCTACCTCCTGTCAAAGGAGGGGAGAAGATTGACACCTGAAAGAATAAAACACATTTCTGACATGTCTGTTCCAAATACACAGAAGGAAGTCAGAGCCTTAATAGGTATGGCTTCTTTCTGTAGGTTGTGGATCCCGAACTTTTCACTGGTGATAAAACCGATGTTGGCTTTGACGAAGAAGGGCATTTCTCTGCCACTGCCATGGAAATCGGAACATCAACGATCATTTGAGCTTCTCAAAAACGCGTTATGCTCTGCACCGGTTCTGGGTACTCCAAATTATGACAAGGACTTTGTGTTGTTTGTGCATGAATGTGATGGATGTGCTTTGGCTGTGTTAACATAGGAACAATGAGGGAAGAATAGGCCGTGCGGCTACTACTCCTCCGCCCTGGATCCTGTCGCATGCGCTTTGCCAAGATGGTTGCGAGCAGTCACTGCTGCTGCCGCGTCTGTAAAACAGAGTGAGGGAATGGTCCTAGGCCATGATTTGATTTTGATGGTACCTCACTCTGTAGATATCCTATTGAACAAAACCCAAACGCAACACCTCACCTCTGCACGGCTAACAAGGTATGAATTAATTCTGTTTGCCCCTCACATTCAAATTAAGAGGTGTTGTGTTCTTAATCTGGCTGAACTCTTACCTTTCCCGCAAAATACTGTTTGCGGTGACGAAGAATTACATGACTGCCTGTATACCACTGAACAAGAAACGAAGGGCAGGATAGATCTTATAGATACTCCTTTGGACAAGGCAGAAGGGGAGCTGTTTTGTGATGGCTCCTGCTTCAAACTTTCAGATGGTACATCTACAGCTGCTTACGCAGTTACTACGTTGAGTACAGTTGTTGAAACTAAGAGAATTTCGTATAACTCCGCGCAGGCTGCAGAGATTATAGAGTTGACCCGAGCTTGTGAACTCTCCGAGGGGCGTATAATAAATATATATACTGATAGCCAGTACGCCTTTGGTGTGGCTCAAAACTTCGGGAGGCTCTGGTCGGAAAGAGGGTTCCTGACCTCACATGGGACCAAGATCCAGCATGGCCCCCTTCTGTTCCCTTCGAGGTCATCCACTTTGATTTTATTGAGATGGAACGGTGTAACAATCTAAAATATGTTCTTGTAATTATTTGTGCTTTTAGTAAATGGGTCGAGGCTTTCCCCGTTAAAGATGCTACTGCCATGACCACTGCAAAGACTATGGTAAAAGAATTCTTTCCTCGATTTGGGCTCCCAAGGGTAATTTGGTCGGACAATGGTCCCCATTTTGTTGCAGCAGTAATTTTGCAGATATGCACAGCGTTACATATTGAGAAACAATTTCACTCAGCCAGACACCCTCAAAGTGCTGGGTTGGTAGAAAGACATATTGGTATCTTAAAGAATAAGTTTGCAAAAACATGTGCCGATACCAAACTGAAATGGCCAGATGCCTTACCTATTGTATTATTAGCTATGCGTACCACACCTCAAACTAAGATTGGGCTTTCTCCATTTGAGGTAGTGATGGGGAGACCTGCTAACATTTGGGGCCTCCCAAAGCCTAAAGCCCTGAGGGAGGTGGAAAATGTATTACTTGTAGACTACTGCAACCAGTTGACTAAAAACCTGTATTTCATTTATCATCAGGTTTACTCGGCTTTACCTGTACGGTTCACGGGCCCAGGACACGATATTCAGCCTTGAAGTTGGGTCCTAGTGAAGGCCTACGAAAGGTCTTCCTGTCTCGCTCCTCGCTGGAAGGGACCCTACCAGGTGCTGTTGGTCACCCGGACAGCAGTGCGGGTGGCTGGGAAAAAACATTGGATCCATGCGACGCATGTCAAGAAACTTCCTCACCCGACGCCACACGTTACAGAAGAAGCAGAACCCCTCGCTGATGCTATAATCTCTGATCTTGGAGTAGCAAACAGTGCTGTGAGTGCGTCAGAGAATTTCTCTGAGCCCGTGGAGCTTGGGGAACAGTCCATTTCGTCTCCGCACTATTTTGAAAAATCACTTCCGGAAAACACTGTTTCAAGTTCTGCGACTTCCGTCGCCTCTGATACGCCTCTTCCCTCAGGAAGTGACGACACCTTATTTTCGGATCAAACCGTTTTGGGTACCACCAGGTACAACCTTCGACGAAGAAAATAGAACTGTGGCACGGGTCTTTAAGTGCATTTGGAAAAGAGAAGTGATTGAAAAGTTTTCTTTTGTATAGGAAAGTTCCTTTCGAACAAAAGGAGCAAAAGAAAAAAAAGGGGATTCTGCTGGCTAGGGTTGGGAAGGACTAAGAAGTTGCGCGACCGTAGTGTCGCCAGCAACGAACATTGGGGTCGTCAATTAAGAAACTGCAATGCCTGCACCTCCACCGCTGCTCCCCGCACTGGACTTGTGAATAGGGGGGTGACCAACTCGGACAACGAACAATGTGCCTGGGCCCCAAAAACATATTGCTGTGTTTTGTTAATGATAATTGGTATTTGGGCAATTACTGCTGTAGGACTTTGGTACTTAAAAGAAATTTACCCTCTAAAACCTCTACTGCCAATTGAGATTGTACCTACTGCTTTGACTCCCTCTGTACACCTTCACACTCTGTCCCCTAAAGACTCCCAACATAGACGAAAGTATCATAATAACACTTCAATGATAGTAATGAATGCAACGCATGCCATTTTTAATAAGAGTAATTGTTGGATTTGCACTCATTTACCGCAACATGGGAAAAAGGGGCTAGGATGATATATTCACCCTTTACCTTTAACGACTGCTTGCTATGCCTCTCTTAGAGCACTATTTTTTGGCCGTTGGAATGATAGCATCTCAGGGAACTTTGATGGAACTAATTTGAATGATTTTGAGAAACGTGAATTAACTCCCCTGGGATGCTCGCTTTTTGCAAATAGAAGTAAACCTAATGTTGCTTCTATTAGGCCGTCTGATAAACTATCTCTTCCCTTTCAAACTCTAATTTCCTTTAAAATGGCTCTGATAGGCAATAAGGAGGCCGTGCCTCCTTCCTACTCTATAAATCACAGCCCTGATTCAGCCCCCTTTTGTGTACAAAGAAATGGCACTCGGCCAATGGGAGATTTTGAAGGTTGTATGAACATTGTAAATTTGACTGGAGAAAACAGGCCTCTGTATGTAGGGGGCCTGTCTATTTTGTTTGTGGTATTACAGCATTTCCCTGGTTGCCCAAGGATTGGCAGGGAACCTGTTATTTAGGAATCCTGTTACCTGGGGTATTTGTAGCTAGTACATTGGAGGTTTCTAAGGCTCGCCCACGGCGGGACGCGAACGGAGATACCCCTGGGCAAGTATTGGGAGATATAGCAAAATCTGTTGTGCTCTTTTGGGGACAGATAGCAAACTCTGAGAACATTAGGGGACTAGCAAGGGTACTGGAGAGAACCATCAACCGGACCACGGACATACTCTACAATATGACACTAGAACAAAAAGCAATAAGATTGGTAGCACTCCAAAATCGGATGGCATTAGATGTCATTCTGGCAGAACGAGGTGGAGTATGCAAATTGGTGGGGTCCGCTTGTTGTGTTTTCGTACCAGATTCCTCACCAACAATTTTTAAAGCAATACAGAACTTGCATATCCTTAGTTCTGAAGTGCATGTTCCTGTAGGAGATTGGAATATTAGCACCTGGTTTCAGGATTCTTTACGATCTTGGGGTTGGAAGGTGCTTTCTGTTATTCTGGTTATTTTGGGGATCCTGTTATTCCTTTGTTGCTATTTTCAATGTCTACCGAGTATATGTGTAATGCTAGGGGGATGTTGTGCTCAAGCAGTGAGCACAGTAGGGCACAGAATGTATGCCCCAGATACAGCATCTAAAGAGTTCGTGTTACAAGAGGTTCTGATGAACGACCTAATGGCTATAGATATTACAGACAATGATTCAGGATTTATGGATGACAATGCATGGAGTTATTTGCAAAAGTATTAGAAATGATATTAGCACTTGGCATAGGCCAAAAGGAGGGTCTGTCGGAATCGAAATAATATTATGCCTCCTATCGCAGTAATTACATGTGTATTGGCCTACGCCAAGTTGTCTAAAATATCATGCGAATAGACTCCTTGGCAAGGTCCTGACCTTAGAGAAAGTAATGTAAGTCGCCATCTTGGATTTAGCCGCCATTTTAGGTTCTCTTGTAATGTGGAAGTCACCCTGTACATCAAAATGGAGGCTGAATGACATTCTGAGTAAGATTCTGTCCGTTGTGACCTCCGCACACACAAATAATTAATATGCCTGCAGGCCACTTGCTGGGGTCGCGACCTGAGACCTTGTCCTATTGCTGACCCATGTGTAAATGTACAATTATATCAGCGAAACTGATCAAAATTCATAAATTATAGGATTGACCTGGCAAGGAACCCTAAGCCTGATCCCAAGAAATGGTTAACCCGCGAGAGGGTTGGCCAAGGGCTGGACAAATCATATAAAAGACCCAAGTATTCCAATGTACGGTCTCCCTACTAATGCATCGAACCGTCGTTGAAGTTCGTTACGTTACTCTGAGAGCCGAATAGCTATCAGTTTGTCAATTGACTTTGGTAACTATTGTAGCTTTTAAATAAAGCACTTGTATGTCCTTTGTAACCTGTGTTGGTGCGTTTCTTTTGGGCTTCCCAGCCTCAATTTAATTTTTATGTTTTCACAACTTTAGAATTTTACCATATGACCATGCATTTCTGTTCATGCAATTGTCTGTAATTCAACATGTGTTGTTTATCTTTCCGAGTATTTGTATAATGTGAGCTCCTTTATAGTGCATTTTGCACTCTTCTAACTCATTGAGCTGGCTACTTAGAAGACTATTTGGAATTATTGCATTGTTCACTGTAAATTATGTGAATTATGAATAATTCCTCGAGCTGCGCTATTTTGTGTTGTATTCGGCATGTAAGTTTCATGCTTTGAATATTGGTTTTATTATCTACTAATCATCACACTGACACTTTACTATCTGAATTACCTGCTTATGGCTTCTTTCTATAATTGGCTTTTGAATCTGTGCATTTTAAATGCACTATGCACTTATGTATATTTTTAGCTCTACGCACCATATTTAATCAAAGTTTTTTGCATTGTCACTGCATTGCTCCTCTGTTTTCCTTGTTCTATTCTGTCCTTTGAAACATGGGAGGTGTCGTTGTGTGTGGGTAGGCTATATTAAGTTAAGTAGTCCAACCTTGTTTGTCATGACCATGAATACGCTGTGGAAACAGTAGAATATTGTATTTTGTTGTCAGGCACTTTATGCATAGGGTGGATTAATAAAACCCCTTTCTTCGTAGCCTTCCTGGTCTGTTGAGGCTTATTTTGATAATAGCCGAAATTGTGCTCATCACTGCCTGTCTGTTGAGGTTTTCAATTAGCTCACACCTGTGTTTTGGGTTTGTGGCTCAGTGGACTAATGTATCCACTGCAGTGACATGTGTTTAACCTCATGGTCACAGGTTCGAATCCTGACATGACCACTCAGCCTTTCATCCTTCTGAGGTTGATAAAATGAGTATTATTAAGTTGGGTAACAATAAACATCTGTTATTATTGCCAAGATGCCCTTTCAGGGGTGGAACATGCCCTTCACAAATACACCTGTTATGTTATGTGTGGTTTGGTAATGCTGAATCTGCAGACATCGGACATGTTTCATTTACTCCACCACCATTTGAACATCGTAATTATAATATGCAAATGTAATAACTTCACCTTTATCAATACATCATGTTTGGACTTAATGGAGAATGATTTTCTGAATCCAACATTTGTGTGCCATTTCTAAAGCAGATAAACATTCCAACGTTATTACCGAATAGAGGATTACATTTCTATGTCATTTTAAATTATGTAATTTTGTTTTTCAATTTTTGTTGATTGGTGAGCCACAGCTAAGCTAACTATTAACAATTTAAAAAGCTGGCTTACATCCCTTGAGATCGGAGCCATCATAAAAAGGCATGCAGCGATGGTCACTTATTGATGAACCACAGGTTAAAAAGGTTGAGGTCAGGCTAGAAACCTGGTGTTTGAAGTAATGTCTCAGTCAAGAAGCAGATCCCTCCCATGTGACCTGGTTCTGGCCAGTATGCTATGAGACACTGAGAAAATGAGGATTGTGAATTGCAAATAAGCCTATTTGCCCCTAGTGTTTAGAGTTCATAATATATCTGAATACCCATCTGTGTATCAAGTTTGGCTTTGTGGGTTTGTTACTAATTAGTTACTAATTGATTATGTGTTTTTATGGTACCCGAAAACAGATTTTATTTAAAGTGGAATACAAAAATGAAAACCTGGCTATATGTTAGTGGTGTATTTTTCTCTTAACTCAACAGTTGATAATGTATTTTAATTCAATATATTCAATGTTTATATATTTTAAAGTGTTGTGCTGGATTTCTTGCACATTTATATATACGTTTTTAACATTTGCTCACTGTAGCTTTGGGAGGCTTATAAAATAGACATGATCAAGCCATGCACACTATTTTTTCTTTAATAATAAGTGTTTAGTTACTTTATATAACCTGACAATAAGAATGTAAAACACTGCATCAATGCTGCAAGATCTGGTAGAATCCTCACCTGGGATATTTTGATATTGACATGTTGACAGAACCTTGGAAGCCATCCATGTATTTAGACACTGATGGCTGTTGCCACTCTGTTAATTGTTTTGTTTGCCTTATAAGGGCAGGATATGCATAAGGTTCCAAGAAGAGAATCTCAAAGGCTTTTATTTCAAGGTAAGAAGTTGTCCCCCTCTGACCACTTAAAGAATTCTAGACTGCACAGACAATTTCAGTATATGCTCAGAAAGGCGAATATTTACATTATTCATCTTGTTGCGGCTTATTCTTTGTTCTTCTGGACTCATCCCACATCTTGTTGTGCTCCAACACCTTGAAGCGTTGCATGTGCTGGATGGAATTACCAATATTGACCTCAAACCCGAATAACTGGACAGACTCAAAGAATATGGCAAAGTACTACTTTGTTGTCAGCTTGAATAAAGCAGGGCAATCTGGCGAACAACAAACTGTAGTCTGCACACTCACACTTAAAAGTTTTATACCTCAATGTACGTCATCTATGGTGTCATCCTACGTGGAAAACTGTAAAACTAAAACATATTGAAGGGAGGGATTGTTTAAGGGAACATATATACCTATATATCTTATAGCTATTAGTGGTATTACTGGATGGCCCTTATCTAGTGAGCATGCCTTGAACCACCTCTAAATATGTATAATACACATTATAGCAGAATCACAGCAGCAGGTCTATGTAGGAACATTGTATAGGATGTTCCTACATAGACCCTCTTATTGTTTGGCATTCTCTCCCAAACTTGGACTTTTGGGTCAGTAACAGCACGTAAGCAAAACAAAGCTCAGGTGCAAAGAGCAACATCAGACTAATACCCACTTGCCCAATTAGTCCATCATCTCTCATCGGTCAGGCCCTAAGCCAAGGTTTCTTCTTTATAGTTGACCTTGCATACTGTTCTCTGTTCTGGGACGTCCAAGGTAGTGTACGTAGTCAATTATCTTTGTCTGGTGGTTAAAGAATAGCCCTTGTTTTCGAATTCTGAATCACGTGTTAGGAGACCACGATTTTGTCCATTTCTTCCTTTTATTTACAACTATTTGATTTAATTAAGCTGAGTGTAATTACTCTGTTTGGCCTCTGGAGACTTGCTCACTACACCTTGCGTAGGCTTTTCCCATCTTAGATTGCCCAATACGTATTCTTACAGATGTTTTCTTCTTCGCTTAATCTAAGAGAAATATGTGTTACTTACATGGCTTATCCTCTTGACTCCCCTTATGCCCTTCAATTATTCGTTGATTTAGCATCATTGATGCCAGGACAATAGACTCCTCTGTGTTCGTCACACAAAACTGTTTTTCCAGCTCCTTCTGACTCTGCAGCCCTGGGTAGCCTGATTGGTTTTAACATGAGTCAGCGTCAATCTTTTTTCTTGTTTTCTTCTGCAGCAAGCTTCTATTTGTCTCAACTACCTTGCATATCTTTCCAGTGCATTGTCATGTCTTTCCCTCACAATGTCACTCTGCCTTTGCCTTATTTCACTTATAGCTCTTTGATATCTGATGGTGTGTGCTGACATCCTTCCACCCTTTCAGTACAGGAGCGCATTCACTACGGTTGTCTGAGTGCATATCGTCCCTCATACACTCAATGAGCTATTGGGATAATACCTGGTGTACCACACAGGGCTCTTCTCCTGCTGTTCCAACATGATGGAGGTGAGGGGGCGGGAGCTAGGGACGACATGTCCACCGGCACCTCTACATTGCCTCTAAATGACCAAGCTATGAAGCTATGAATCAGACTACATATTCCTTCATTAATTTTGTCATTTTTATAGTGCCTTTCACCATAGTTATGGTACCAATGGCCTTGTTGGTTGAATGCCCTCTTAGACACCGGAGTCTAAATGTAGGGTAATTGGGAGGTGCTATTATGTGTGTGTGCTTTTTTAGCAATTAAAGACATGTGGGGATGTTTGTCACCCATGTCATAATGGTTTGTGGATGGGCGCAGCAGAGGAAACTATGAACTAAACAGGTTGGATTGTGTTTAAGAAGATAGAGAATTATGTGGGAAGCTACATTTTGAATTTATGTCATTAAAGCTAGCTTCATTCTTATGGCAGAGGTGTTGTGCTATAGCATTTCTGTTATATGGGAGTGCAGGGTGTGTGGAAGGAGCCCGTGCCTTTTGCTAAATTATAAAGGTGTGGTGTGTGAGCGGAGAAATAGAATAGCTGTACAATCAGAAATGTTTACATCCTGGGTTCCACCTATGTACAAAGAGTTGTGCTACATATCACTTAGATTCAAAGGGGGTGCAGGGCCCAAAATGCATAGGTAGAGTAAATGAGATCAGAATTAGGAAAACACCTAGATTTAAAAGGGGAGCAGGGCCTAACATGTTTGGACATATTTTAGAAAAACCGTATGCAATATGCAATATATGGCTACCATAAACAATTAATCAACATTGCAGACTTAGGCTACACCACTCAAAGGGCAAATGCAGAATATGTCAACCCACCAGAGCTAGTCAAAACACAGAATATGGCTACTCCATACAACTAGGCTCAACTCAGAATTTTGCAACCTTACACAATGAGGCTAAATGCAGAATATGGCTACCTTACACAATTGGGAATGCTAATCATTGAGTTCCAAATCATCATGTCACAGGATTTTCTCCATGTATACTTTATTATGTCCATCCTGTCATGAATGGCAACCACATTTAAACATTCTTTAAAATCTACCTTTTAATTCGAACATGGCTTCAGGCCTAATTTTGGACACCAGTCAAGCATCCACTCATATATTATTTCTGGCTGTGCAGCTATTTTTCTCAAGTGCAGGCAGAGGCCATGACTGTAAATGGCAACATCCTGTTAGTATTCCCTCCCACAGGGCATTATTTTAGGCTGTAAAACGCAATACAAGATATTACACATGGGTTCACAGTGGCAAGACCTGCAGAGCAGCAGGAAAATGTACCACATTAGAATAGTATGCAACAAATGCAACCAACCAGTGAATCACATATGATATCATATGATATGATAGTCTGTTTGTATAGCACCTATACACGATGTGTTTCAAAGCGCGTCAAGGCCAGGGAGACATAGGAAAATACAATGCCATTCTTACAGGCCATGAACAGCAAGGATGTGAAATTAACTATCATAGTTAGCCTGACACCATTTTAGATAGTGCAAGAGCTAAGACATAGATAAGGAAGGGAGGGGGAAAGTCGGAAGGAAATGGAAACAGACAGGCGACTACAGTACTACGCCTGACAACATTTCTGGTAGAGCTGGAGAAAAACAAAGGGTGAAGGATATGGGTGCAGAAAGGGAGGGGAGGAACAAAACAAGTGACTATCGTACTAGGCCTGACTACATTTCAGATAGTGCTGGAGGGGGGACAAGTAAGGGGAAGGGGAGGAAATAGACAGGTTGGTATCATACTAGGTCCAGGGACAATTCTGATGGGGTAAGTGAATAGAAGAAAGTAAGGGGAGAATATAGGAAAAGGTAGAAGGGGGGGAGGAGGAGAGAACAGAGAGTAAGCATTCAAAAAGTGCGGAGAAGCAAGAGGGAATAGCAAATACAATTGCAGAAGTAAGTAGTAACACATAATGTTGCAAGCCAGGATACAAGATGAAGATGGGAACAGCATGATTCAGGTCCACCATGAGTACAAGATGCAAAGGAAGTCCAGCATGAACGTTGAGAAAGGGCCATTGATGCACACTAACCCTGGTAATGCTTGGATGAGGACTCACCAGGGGAAAACATGGTTTAGGCAGTTATCCAGAAACAATTCAGGAGACTCCTGCCAGAGGTGCAGTTTAGAACATTCATTCTCACAGTGTAAAATATCATTTAGATTACAAACATAATGGTTAATCATCACCATAACAGTTCTTAGTTAGGTTCTAATTAGCAGAAGTCATTTGTCAATTATGTACTAGTCGAGCACTATGCTCAACTGTAAAGTACAGCCCTTGAAGACTCATATCCCATTGAGAAACATGGGACTCTCGGCCTGTCTTCTTTAAATGTTCATGATCTGTTTGTATCTTGAAGATGCACTATGCCATGGTTTGTCCAAAGTGCTTTAGGCCAAACAAATGCACATAATTCTCAGTCAACCAGGGCCAGGTTACTTTCACTGTCTTTAAACTGGTGGCTAATTTATGTTTCAGGGTATAGTCTGCCGTATTCATGCAGCACTGAGAAGACTTTGTCTACCCCTATGTTGGATGTACCAGTTTAAGTAATAAATGGAGTTCTGTAGTCGATGGCACTCAGCAATGGACTCCAGTACATTCCATATTTCTGTCCTTGGAATGATTGCTGGCAGTTCATTATCCAAATGACCTTCTTCGGATGCATGATCAATGCGACTGCAGTAAAAGGAGATCATTTGTTCCCATAGGCAATCATACTGTTCCTGTATTACCCAGTAGAGCAAAAGAGAGCACTCCCCTGGGTTTGGTTGGTGTATGGTTCCCACTCAAGAAGTACATTAAACTTTAGCAATGTTCTCCAACTATTTCTCGAGGTGGATCCTATGCTCCTCCAAATTGTAGAGCTGAGTTGTTTTTTAAGTGCGTGTCACAACAGTCTCTGAACTAATGAGGTTCTGATATAATTGCTTTTCAATGGCTCAATGTTTGTTTTCCAGATCAAAGCACATTACCCCCAGCAAGTGAGTCCTAAAGCCTACAGAATGTCGTCTTCTCTTTGGCAGGTTCAATTTAGGTAAATGCCAATAATCTAAGGTCAGATCAAAGGTGGCAGAAATTGAGCCATCCCTAATGTATCCACAAACTGTTTTATAGTGATTGCCTTGACAGCCAAACCATCGACAACCATACCCTTGACAAAAAAGCATCAACAAAAAAAACATTTAATGCATTTTTTCTATTCTTTTTTTTTAATGGGGGGTTCCCCCCTAACCTGTCTTTTTAACATTTAAACCCCGTTTTTGCTAAACTAAACCCTTTACCATTGAAAATAATGCATTCAATGTTTTTTTGTCAATGCTTTTTTTCAAGGATATGGTTGTCGATGGTTTGGCTGTCGAGGCAATGCCTGGATACCCCACAAACTCACCAGCTTACTCTAAACAGTGTACATGTGCACCATTGGCTTAATTCAATTTCCCAATAATCCACACAAAATCTCCTATTGAAGGTTATAGATTTCACAATCAATATGACAGTTCTTTTCAGTAGACTCTAGGAGCATTCAATAACCCACTGGTCCTATAATGTGATCATTTCAGCTTGATGATTCCTGGAACATGATTCCTGGAACATGTTTGCTATGCTGTAACTTCAATCAACCATCGGTTTTACAGCTTGATGATTTTGAAAATTGATGAATCTTGGAGCATGTTTGATGCCCTGTAACTTTGGCTACTGTTTTCATACCAATATTCTTTATACAACAATGGGTTTCACGTAATATCAGGGGAAAAGGGATGTCCAAATATTGGAGAAAAGACTCATTCTCTTACCTGAATGTCAAGTGTAGACAGAAATCCGCCCCATAAACCAAGTGATCCTTAGATTTCCTTAGTAGGAGGTCAGGGAGAGTCTCTATGTTCACATCTTCTTCTCTTAAGCAGGTTCACCTGGGAAACCCAATGCAATTCCAAGTGTTCCAATTATTAGGATAATGCACTCTGTTCAGGTTCAGTCAAAGGGCCATTTTCCCACTGATTATCTGTAGTTCGTCAGGCAATCGCCCCAACAATATCATCATTGTTGTACCATTCCCTCTCAAGGTGTCCCCATAGCACTGGCACTAGGTGTATTTTAATTGTGCCCTAGAATTGCTAGACACTTGACAAGATACGGCTTTCATGGACACTCTACATGGACTCCACATCACAAGAAACAAGCTACTGATTTCACTATAGTTTCCCTCATTCAGGGGCGAATGAAAAAAGGATGGGGTGCTGGCTCAGAGGTACCCACATGCTTCCATAGTGCATACCACCCAGTGCCTGCAGGTTCACTGTCGGAAGCACACCCTGACAGTAGAGTATGTGTAAAGCTGTGGATTGCCCTTAAGATTTGGAGTCAAACTCACTGTAAAAGGGATGACTTTACAGTACTGTCCTTTTTCCCATGTCTGTAGAGTAGGATGCTCTGATGCTGTCAGAACTGTACATGATCCAAGCTCCATTCTTTCAGCTCTTGAAGGTTTCATAGGTAGGTATCAAGTTCTCCTCAAGGATCTCAGATTGCTCTACTTCATGAGTAGATATTTGTTCAGTTTCTTTGTTAGTGTCTAGGCTGGTAGAGTGAACTCCTCTGCATTGTTTCCTTTCTTTACTGTGATCATGTGATGAAAGCACCTGCCAAGTGGAATTTTGCATATATAATGACCATATCACACTGAGGTTGTCAGGCACCACCATTACAGGGTCATATCCCTGCACATGTAGAGATTGTCAAGCAAGCCAGCCATCTCTCTGGATTGCTAGAACAGCAGCACAGTAAGATTGTGGTCCCAACTAGCGTATTAAGCACTGGAATACGGGAACACATCAAATGAAAATACACATTGTCGGTATGGACCGATGTAGAAATGTTAAAACATTGATATGATATGATATGATAGTTTATTTATATAGCGCCTATACACAATGTGTTTCAAAGTGCTTCAAGGCAAGCGAGGGAACAAGGGAAAATGCAGTAAGGATGTGAAATTAACTATCATACTCAGCCTGACGACATTTCAGATAGTGCAAGAACTAAGACATAGATAAGGAAGGGAGGGGAAGAGTGAGAAGGACATGGAAATAGACATGCGACTACCATTCTAGGCCTGACGACATTTCTGGTAGAGCTATAGAAAAACAAAAGGTGAGGGAGAGGGATGCAGAAAGGGAGGAGAGGAACTAAACAAGCGACTATCGTACTAGGCCTGATGACATTTCAGATAGTGCTGGAGGGTGTGGAGGGAACAGTAAATGGAGGGGAAGGAGACAGACGAGGTTGCTATCATACGAGGTCCAGTGACAATTCTGATAGAGTAAGTTCATAGAAGAACGTAAGGGGAGGAGGGGAGGAGATAGGAAAAGGGAGAAAGGGAGAGGAGGAGAGAACAGAGAGTAAGCAGTCAAAAATAATAGAGAAGCAAGAGGGGAAAGCAGATACAATTGCAGAAGTCAGTAGTAACACATAATGTTGCAAGCCAGAATACAAGATGAAGATGGGAACAACATGGTTCAGGGCTACCATGAGTACAAGATGCAAAGGAAGTCCAGCATGAGAGTTGAGAAAGGGTGACGCACCATGAATCAATGAATTCCATAAAATTCAAATCCAGCATTGGCCACAAGATGGTGATGGTGAAACCAGAATGTATCAGGACAGACTCCTGCAGAAGTAGGCTGGAGGGAGCGGGGGAAGGAGCAGGGTAGAAGAATCAAGCAAAACAGGCAACACCTGTTTGCCTTGAAGGGGGGCACAAGGGAACATCTTGGGGGACAAGAGGAGGTGGGGATGGCCTGTGGGGACAGAGGGATTAATCACATGTTGGTGCATGCTCACCTGATGTCTGAGCTTGGGGTCGGGCCATGGGTCCTCCTGGTCCGAACGGGTCCAAACAGGAATTTCCCTTTTCTTTGACTGCCCTTCACTTCAGACGCCCTTGATCTAAGAGTTAAGAGCAGGAAGGAAGAGGCAGGGACAAGAAGGTGTGTGGTGCTTATGCCAGGTAATACAGACCAACTTGCACCTGCTCGCCATCGGCAAAGCAAAAGAGACTGGAGGGCTCCTTAAGTAGGGAAAAAGAGCGGGAAGCAGGAAGGCACCAGGTGGGTGGGGCTTGCTAAGTGATGAAAAAGAGCAGCAATCAGGAAGGCACTGGTTGGCTAGGCTTGCTAAGTGGTGAAAAAGAGTGGCAAACAGGAAGGCACCATGTGGGCAGGGCTTAGGACAGGTGACCTAGATCCACTTGCACCTGCTCCCCACCTGCAAAGCAAAAGAAAATGGAGCGCTCATTAAGTAGGGAAAAAGAGCGGCAAGAAGGAAGGCACCAGTTGGGCACTGCTTGCTAAGTGGTGAAAAAGAGCAGCAAGCAGCAGGCACCAGGTGGGAGGGGCTTGCTAAGTGGTGAAAAAGAGCAGCAAGCAGGAAGGCACCAGGTGGGTATGGCTTGCTAAGTGGTGAAAAGGAGCGACAAGCAGGAAGGCACCAGGTGGGTGGGGCTTGCTAGGTGGTGAACAAGAACAGCAACCAGGAAGGCACCAGGGAGGCAGGGCTTAGGCCAGGTGACCTAGATCCACTTGCACCTGCTCCCCATCTGCAAAGCAAAAGAGGCTGGAATGCTCCTTAAATATGGAAAAAGAGTGGGAAGCAGGAAGGCACCAGGTGGGCGGGGCTTGCTAAGTGGTGAAAAAGCAGCAATCAGGAAGGAACCATGTGGGAGGGGGTTGCTAAGGGGTGAAAAGGAGCTACAAGCAGGAAGGCACCATGTGGGAGGGGCTTGCTAGGTGGTGATAAAGAACGTAAAGCAGGAAGGCACCAGGGGGGCGAGGCTTAGGGCAGGTGACCTAGATCCACTTGCACCTGCTTCCCATTTGCAAAGCAAAAGAGGCTGGAATGCTCCTTAAATATGGAAAAAGAGCAGCAAGCAGGATGGAATGAGATGGACGGGGCTTGCTAAGTGGTGATAATGAGCGGCAAGCAGGAAGGCAACGGTTATCTGGGCTTGCTAAGTGGTGAAAAAGAGCAGAAAGCAGGAAGGCACAAGGTGGGCGGGTTTAGGCCAGGTGACCTAGATTCACTTGCACATGCTCCCCGTCTGCAAAGCAAAAGAGGTTGGAGGGCTCCTGTAAGAGGATTCAATTCAGCACTACAGCCAAGTCAACGCCTAGTCTAGAATACTGAATGAAAACCCTTATTGATATATCTTTATGTCCAGGTCATGCGTTCTGGATGACTACCCCTATATAACACCCCTCTCTTGGAATCCTCCTGACCCCACTGAGCCAAGAAGTAGTTCTGTTTTGCAAGTTAAAAGGTTTAATTGATAATTTAAACAATAGATATATATATCACATTTTAGAATAAATTAATAATTGAATAGCACACTTAATCTGATATGATAAAGATTAACAACGGAGAATCTGGCACTAGCACACCTCTTTATAATCGCTAAGGAGTTGACATGAAATGGATAAGGTAGCACATTGGTAAGTAGGGACAGAAGAATAATGTTATAGAGAATGCTTTATAGAGTTCAAATGGATGCAATGTTGAATGAAAGGCAGTACAGAAAATACTCAATATGATTTCAACAAAACAATGTAATCACTTTTCTCTGGCAATCCACTCCCCCCCTTTATGCAATGCAAGGAAATGGAAGGAAGCACACAGTTCTCAGAAATGCAATCAAATGTGATTCAGTTCACCCCAGCAAGCTTGGACTACAGAAGTTTAAAACACAGGCCCAAAATGCTTTTATATGTGCTGGGAATGAAGTGAAAAATATGCTAAAATGCTTTTAATTCCCTCTAGAGGTTTAGGGTGAGTGGTATATGCTTTGAATAAGTTCAGGATCACTTTAGCAATGCTCTATAATGGTTGTCAGGTTGCAAACGAATTTTTGCAACGGAAGGCAAGCAGCAGCAGATTTTTACACGTGGAGAAATTGGCAAATCGCGGTAAAATTCGCCAGTGCGCCGGGCGTGATTACAGAGGAACTACAAGGACTATCACTATTGTTTTGGGGTCCTAGGACAGCCTAGGATCTCAGCTTCCAGATGAAAGTTACTGCAAGTCTCTAAGACAAACGGTCGCGGAGATATGAGCGATTTTGTAAAGGTCGTTTTTCAGATTTGAAATTTTAAAGTTCAAAGTGACAAGTGACAGTTTTGCAAAATGACAAGGTACAACTTCTAGGAGACAGTTCTGGTTAGATTAAAATAGATTGAATTATATTACTTTAACTAAGAGATTGGTTCTGCACAGTTCTACTATGTACTTACAATATATTTAGAAATATGCTTCGCCACGGATCTGGTCAGGTTTTGGACTGGACTCCGGTTCAGCTCTCTGGTTCTGCTAACAGCGGTCTGGGTCAGCTCTGCTCTGCCTCTGGTCTGGTCTGGGTCTCTGAAGGTGGTTAGATTGAAGTCTCTAGGTTGGCTCTCTGAAGGTTGATGGAGGTAAAGTATGGATTTTTCCGGCAGAGCGTCCCGCAGCAGATGGAAATGAATGTCCCTATCTGTCCTGTCTGTCTGCTTTTATCTGTTTTTAAAATGGGTGTGTGTGCAGCATCACTAGACCCTACCCCTCGCCACTTATCATTGGCCAAGCTTTCATTTCTCCCCTGATTGGGGGAGCTAAGTTGTGTCAGAGTGATGTCATTTTACAGCCTGCAGAAAGTCCACTCCTCCTGTCAACTTGCACACAAATCTAGATTTGAACCAAATACATATTTGCAGAGGTACATATTGTTTTAAAATCATATGCACCCATCATGCATTACAGGAGGTATACCCTGTTCAAACTCTGCTCTTTCTGGGGGCTTGCATTCAGAAATGGCACATATTTCACTTTTTAACTGATTTTGCAATATCGGACATTAACCCAAATTTAAACACATGTGCGCAAGGAGTATGGACATTAATTGATGAAGTGTCAGATTTTTAACATGCATACATTTAGAGTAATATCCTCTTTTCCGCTAAAACCCCCCTGAACATACCACCGGTTCTAAAAACCTCTTAAAATGTGGGCAGAAAAATCACAAGAATTATGGTATCATTTATAAAATTTTCACATGTCCGCTCTATGAATCATCCATCTTTTTAGAGTTATGTTCTGGCCCCAAAGGGGTGTGGTTTCCCCCCAGCACAAGGTTGAATTTCTGGTTTTTCCAGTTCTGCCAAGCCAGCTTGCTCTCACAGGCAGTGCCCCTCCCCTTTCCTTCCAGGAGGAAGCTCCATTTACGACTCCCGCCAATAAAACATTTGCCTGAGTCAGGGCAGGGCTTTGTTCAGAGCTCCTGTATTCTGTGGGGGCTCCCCTTAATTCAATTATCAGAGAGATGGCATATCCTTAGTGTGGCCAGCAAAAGGCAGATAGGCCTGGGAATACAGCTGTGACTCAAGTTTCACTCCTGATGGGGGGTAGTTACCAGGCAAAATTGGAATCTCTTTAAGCCAGTTTTTAGCTACATGTCATTTCTGTTCCCCAGTTTTCTGCATTCAAATACAACTAACAATTTTACATATGCAGCTAGAATGCTGATTCTAAGTTTAAAACTATGACATTTAAACAATTGCAACCTATGTGACACTCATAAATAGGTCACTCATTTCTTTTAAACATTTAGATTTTTAGTGTCTTTCAGTCCACATTTACTTAAACTGCTGAAATCCACAGCTCAGCCAGTCTTGTTATAAACATTGTTTTGGGCTCTTCATCTTCCCAGATTTATAATGCACACAAAATTTCCTTCTGCCAAATGTCTGCTGGTGTTCAGTGAACATTTTGCATATGTGCAATGTTTAAAATGGGCATTTGAAGCTTGCATTCAGGGAAACCTGGGTGGTTTTTGAAGCGCTGTTTTGAGCTAACCGGCGCTACTGTTTTTCCTTTGGCAACCCATTTTGGTGTGCGCACAACTGCGCAGCTCTCCTGGATTCTGGGATGAAATGATGGGCGGCGACAGCGCATCCCCATCTTTACCCACTCCAATGATTTATTTTTGTTCTGGAGTAAAATGATGGGCAGCGACAGCTTAATCCCCACATTTACCCCATCTAATGATTCCACATGGGTCAAAACCCTCCACACTCCTTAAGTAGGGAAAAAGAGCAGCAAGCAGGAAGGTACCAGTTGGCCGGGCTTGGTAAGTGGTAAAAAAGAGCGGCAAGCAGGAAGGCACCAGGTGGGTGGGGCTTAGTCCAGGTGACCCAGATCCACTTACACCTGCTCTCCATCTCCAAATCAAAAGAGGCTGGAGGGCTCCTTAAGTAGGGAAAAAGAGTGGCAAGCAGGAAGGCACCAGGTGGGCAGGGCTTGCTAAGTGGGGAAAAAGAGCGGCAACCAGGAAGGCACCAGGTGGGTGGGGCTTAGGCCAGGTGACCTAGATCCACTTGCACCTGCTCCCCATCTGCAAAGCAAACAATGCTGGAGGGCTCCTTAAGTAGGGAAAAGAGCGGCAAGCAGGAAGGCACCAGATGGGCGGGGCTTGCTAAGTGGAGAAAAAGAGCAGCAGGCAGGGAGGCACCAGGTGGGCAGGGTTTAGGCCAGGTGAACTTAATCCACTTGCACCTGCTCTCCATCTGCCAAATTGAAATTCCCTCGCTTTGGTCCTCTGAGAGCGCAGACATTTGGTGATGATCTGCTCGCAAAATCTTCTGTTAACATAATTTCTTTTGGTCAAGACCTACATGGGGTGACAATTTTACCCTTGTCATTGCAATAACTCGTTTATCCAACTATAGAGCAAAGCACTTTATTATGAAAGTATAGGATGTTTGTAGTTTGATGGCATGTTTCCTTAATATTGCTATCATCATTACAACATACAAATGTTGCTGCTAGGATCTTAGAGGATTACATTTTTTAGATGGTTGTGAACTTTTAGACAATTTGGTATACATAGGAATTGTTTTATTATTTCAACACATTGTTAATCAAATAATAATAATCTGTAGACCCTGTAACACATCTATCAGCATGAACAGAATCCTGTATAGCAACATTGTGCTGTGCAAATTAGATCTCATCCAGCACATCCTCATTTCCATATTTCGATGGATTTACACACAATATTTGAGGGGATGCCTCTGATATGCTCCTAAGGCTAGAAAGGCAAGATGGCTGACTTGGATTTTGGCATTCTGGCAGGCATTCTTCCTTCAGTGAATATGATTCCTCAGTCATTTCACCCGAAATAACTTAATGAATATTCTTCTTACTGCCCCCAACAACGTAGAGATTGCCAATCCCTTAGACATTCCCACCATTAACATAACATTCCCTCTATTCTTTTGGGAACCTATCGGGAGGAATATTGTTGGCTAGCTGTTTAGTATTGCCCTTATACCTTCAGGGTAACTTGGTATGCTACCCTTTGTTCTTCAGCCATAGCAGTAAAATTAGGGTTGACCCACTTGAACGGGGTGCAAAGAGATGAGTCAGTTTCGATTTACCAAAACTAAGAAATATGCAAGTAGTAGTTAAGGATATAAAGTTAAGTGCATAAATGTATTATCATGATAAGATCTTCAGGCACAGATGAGCAGCGTGTAGAAAACCATCAATGGAAAATAGCATGGTAAGTTATCATTGCTGGCATAGAATGGGGGACATTGGAGAGTACATAAAGTAGACAGTAGTGATTTTTAGCAGAGTAAAGATCACGGTATGAAGTCTTATGGAGAAGCGAGAATGTTGGAGGTTTTTCTAAAAAGTATAACATGCCTAAAATGCTGGTTTAGACATGATAAATGTGTCAGTGAAGAGTCTGACAGTGACAGTACGGAGAAATGGGTGAAGATAAATGAACAAGTGGCAAGTATAGTGGCACCATTCATTCCCTAGCAACAGCTCTCCCACATTCTGCACAAGGATGAGCGTACTAATCCAAAAGGGATCTTCAGGATCTGTCGAATCGCCCAGTGAGTTTGAAATATTGAATGAAATTGGACATTATCAAGAACTTGTTTGAAAACATAACTTGTAAGTTGCTTTCAATCATTGGGTTGGAGTATTCAGAACTTCAAATGGGAGTTACAGAGCCTCTTCGTAACTTTTAGCATTGTGGGGCATGGGGCAAGCAGGAGATAGTAGGAGAATGACTACCATAATGTTGGTTTATAAACAACCATGAGTGAACTTTCTCTGAAATGATCCGCGAGATCCTGCAAATCTCCTAGTGAGGTTACGACATGTTTGCAGATTCCATAGAACTCTCCTGAATCTGTGAAAATATCCTTTAAGAGCTGTACATTTCCATGGCTCTTTGAGACGTTTGAGCAGGTGCCAGCTGAATCATGGAAAAAAGACATACACGAAATGCATTAAAAGACTTAAGGAAGGAAGGGAAAGTTTGTGGGCCAGGGAGGCATCGGGAGACACTGGATGGTGGCTGGCAAGAGGGAATGGAGTCCTATGGATATCTGAATGTTATCCAATCACATTAAGCTTTGTATTTAGATATCGCAGGAAATAAATGCCCCTACTGAAGAGATGTCTGTGTAAGCTGGAGGTCACAGATCTAAATCTGGGTAAGAAGAATGCATCCTTTCATCGTTCTGAAGGTGAGTAAATTAGTAAAGTTGAAGTGGGGAATTATAAGAGTGCAAGACCAGCACACGCAGTCACATGTCAGGCATGCCTGAGGCTGATCTTTTTAAATATTATTGATGTTTATATATTTTTTTTTTTTTAATTGATTTGGCTGAATAATTCAACCTTTCAAACAGAGTAGTTTACATCAACAATAGTTTCATACATTATAAATCTGAATAAAATTAATTTGGTACAAAAGGTAAAATTAAAATGTACAAATATATAGTTTTACAAAGTCTTGCATTCTTAGCTTGATTGATCAGGGATCACATGATTAACAAATTGAACTAACACAATTTGAACAGAGGAATTCGTGCTAGTCAGTAAGTAATGCCAAATTTTTTCAATAGAATATTCTATGTAGAAGTTACATTTTGCATGAAAAAATTTGTACCTCACATATTTCAGAGCTGGGCACTCAACCACTAAGTGGCATAAAGTCTCAATTGTTTGGTAGTTAAGGCAGTATCTACAAAAGGTTTGATCTTGGGGCACCAGATGTCTCCTTCCCAAGATCTGTCTTGTTAAACACAAATTTAGCCGAATGCGCATCAACTGGGTTCTCATATAGCTTGAAGGACATTTAATTAGATATGACTCTGGACTACGCATTTTTTTGTGCGAATACTTTACCAAGTCGGAATATACATATTCTAAGCATTGTTGGCGCGTGTTTATCCAATCATGGTGGTGTAGTTTTAATTTTGCCTTAGTTGGATTCATCAACAGTAATTCAATTGAGATGTCAGCCTTAACTAGTATGTCTAATACACATTCAGACCATTTCTCTGGGAATTTCAATTTGGAGGTTATCAAATGGTTAGCCAACACACCCAGGATATTGTGAGACGATGCCCAATTAAACATTTCCGATAAAATGAGCAAAATTTCCATAAAACTTGACAAAATATGGAGATTAGTCCCAGTTCATAACGAATCATTGGGATAGGGGTCGATTGCGGCAATCTCAACAAACCTTTCCAAAATTGAGATTCAAGACGGTCCCAAAAAGTTCTTGGCTTTGGAGCTACAGTCTCTGCTCCATAGATTAGAATGGGAGTTACTTTTTGCTGGAAAAAGGCAATTACGTGAGTTAGTGTGAATTTGCCGTATTTAAACATTAAAATTTTGGTTTGCGATATTAGCGAGCGATTTTTTGCATCAAGTGTGACACGATATATATCATCGTTCAATACTTCTGAAAATGGAAGACCTAGATACTTGTAGTAAGGCACTACGAGTAACTCTTGATTATGCAAAGACCAGGTAAATCTACAAGTTTTTTTGATTGCTGATTTGTGACACACAACAATTTGAGTTTTTTCAGGGTTAATAGTTAAATTGTTCTCAAGAACATACTCTTGCAATTTATTTAGCAGGTTTTGAAGACCATAGGGTGAACATGACAGTAATACCAGGTCATCGGCGTAAAGCAGCCATGTAACTTTCTGAATGCCCAGCTTAGGTGAATCGGAGATTGTATTCTCAAGTTTCATACCGATGTCTAACAGAAAAAAATTAAATAATGTAGCCGCAAGGATACACCCTTGCTTTAAGCCTCGCTCAGTTGGAATAATAGCTGTAAGGAGCCCCTCTAAAGATAATCTCACCTGCAAAGAGGTGTGGGAATGCAAGAGTTTTATTAATGTGAGAATTGAGGAGGGACACCCGTGTTGATGGAGTTTTTGAAATAGTAGATGCCGATCAATTGAATCGAATGCAATACTGAAGTCAACAAAGGCAACATAAAGATTGCGATTTTCATTAACATATTTTTGCTTGATCAGATTAAGTGCGAGCATGTTTGGAGCAGTGCCAATTCCTTTAATGAACCCAGACTGGAAAGGGTCTCTTTTGAATTTCTGCTGCGTCCAATCATTGAACTCTCGCAAAATAATCCGACAAAACAGTTTGCCTGGAGCATCTAGTATAGCAATCGGACGGTAACTTTGAGGCTGCTGACAATCGCCTTTCTTAAACAGTGGTATAATTATAGAGTGTCTCCATGTAGCAGGAATAGTTTGTGTAACAATAATATTTTGAAAGATCTGAAATAAGGCCTCTGCCCATAAATTCGGATTACTCTTGAATGTTTTATTCGAAAGCCCATCTAATCCTGGAGCCTTGGATTCACTCAGTGTTGAAATAATATGCAATATATCACCTTTGGTGAAGTTGAGGTGAAATGGCATAATCTTACCAAAGTGAGGCCCCACAGGTGATGTTATAGGTCGCGCATATATTCTGGTAAAATGTGCAATCCAACTTTTTTCGAATACATTATGCGACTGTATCAGTGTTTGAGGGTTAGATGAAACTAAATTTAGTGTGGACCACATTTGAGCTGTATTTTGATTCCGAGTCATGGATAGCATATTCTCTCCATCTTTTTGATAGAGGTTTGCTCGGTAATAGCGCGTCCAGTTTCGATATTTTGTTTTAATACTAGTCAAAACTGGGATTCTATATTTAAGAGGAAGAAGGTTAGCTTTTCGCTTTTGTGTACGAAACTCAGTTTTTATCTTTTTTACCAATATATCAAATACATGGTTTCTCAAGGCTGTTTGTCGTTTGGGGTCTTGACTCCTTGGGACGAAGTCCTGCATGAGATCATAATAGCAAACGTTTGGATGAGAGCTGCTTAGTCATGAGTGGGTAAATGCTGCCACTAATGAACTAGTGTAACGTTGTATTGTTGTGTCATACCATTTAATTCGATTTAGCTGAGAGTTTGCACTAAGCACTTCAGAGTAAGTAGCTGCATGCTTTAGTGGTGTTGCCAAGGAAGTTGTCCAGTGACTAGTTAGAAGCAAATGATCACTGTCACTGCGAGGCAAGACCTTAAAAGTTACTCCACTCATGAACAACTTTGAGTCAACATATATGTAATCAATAGTAGCTCTTCGCACGCCCCTTTGCCACGTGTGACTTGGTGGAACATCTCCTTCACAAGCTCCATTTAACATACAAAAACCCCGTGAGGACATCAAGTCTTCCCATTGGATTAGTCTAGAATTTTCTGATGGGACTCGTGCGGAAAGAAGGTGCACATTAAGGTCTCCAGCAATTATGGTATGTACTATTTCTGGAGACATCACAATAAAGTCCAACATACAAATCATTTCCTTAAAAAAGAGTTCATCAGTAATGTTAACATGGTTCCAATAGATATTAATTAAAGCATATGACATTGAGCAAACAGAAATAATGGTTAGTTGCATGAATGCATTTGAAGAATAGGTTGACATAAGTTCAGTGGTAGAACTAATTTTGATGGCAGTTAGAAGACCAGACATCGGCCGACCTTTTTCGCCGCGTACGGCAGGGGTAAAGTGTATAGTATGTCCTTGCCAAATTGGAGAGTTAGTAAGCATGGTTTCTTGCAACATAATTATGTCAAACTGATTAAGGTCTGTACTATAGTTGTTAAACAAATGGGAGTGACCACAAGAGTTCCAGGAGGCAAGGAGTATTAACTTGGCAGGTGATTGTTGGCTTAGTTAACTATTTGATACACAGTTGCTTTTACAATTGCACTGAGATACACACTCTCCATTTCCCGAGTTAACCACTGCAGCAGCCTCCTGTGAAGGGTCCCTGTGGAGTTCATTCGTCAGTGACGAGCCGGGGGTAATCAAAAAACCCATATCAAAAAGTTGATTTTTAGCAGACCATATAATATTGCGAACTAAACGAGATCGCAGTTTAATGCAACTGATTGTTAGAATGTTTTTTTCAATAAATTCTACTTGTTCAATGTCGGCTGAACTCACATCCTCAAGCTCATCTATGTCAGAAAAGATCTCAAGAATACTTTTTCTGTTTAAGAGGAATTGTGGATGAGGAGCTGGGCGACATCCAATAATCAATGAATTCAAGTTATTATCCCTTGCCAGAGGTTTAGTTTGATTTTTCTCTGGGACAGGTACTTGTTGGAATTTGACTATTGGTTGTGCTGTACTCTTCGGTTGAGTTTTTGGTAATAGTGCTCGCACCATTTCGGCTATTTCTAGCCCATAACTCTCCGATGAAGCATCCTCAAATTTGTTTTTTTGAATTGGATTGCCACCTCTTCTAACTTCCTCACCAGAGTGAATTGCTTTGGGAACATTAGAGCAAGCCTTATAGCAATCATTCAGTGGGGGTGGGACGCGGTCATTAGGAATGGTTTCAGAGGTCACGTGTGGTACAGGGACTATTTGTTTGGCTCCCAATATGGGAACTTGCACAAAATTGGCCATGTAGGCTTCAACCGCCCTTTTAATTTCTGCTTGTCTAGAGGCTTGCTCTTTAAGGGCAGTTGAGCTAGTAGACTCACTGGGGGGAACAATATCGATCGTAGGGGGAATCACCGGTTCAATGGGTATCGAAGAGTGATGACTCTCAATGGCTTCCACTAAACTATCTAGTGGTGAGTGAGGTAAGGGTTAGACAGAGAATTTACATTTCCTCCTCTCGCTCTCCGCTTTTGATTCAAGAGTACATATTTTTTTGTAATGGCAGTAGACAATTTGTTATTTTTTTGACTTGGGGTGGTAAGTGCATTAATAAACTGTTTTGCTGAATTTGAAACGTCCCCTTTTCTAGTTTTTATGTTTTTGGATTTCTTTTTTTCCGGAGCTACAATTGTTTTTTGGTTTAGTTTACCTAGGTCTTGATTTATAGGATTTGTAGCGGGCGTTCCGCTCTTAGCAGGTTTAGCAAAAATTGTGTAAATTGGCTTATTGCTTAACTCTGCACAAGGTGGCGGAGAATTCAATTCTCCAGTCACAGAATCCATTGGGTCAAAAATAATTTTTGGGAAAAAGGGCACTACATAAGGAACATCATGAATCTCCACGTTGGGGCGAGACTCTTCTCGATTGTGACCAGCATTAAAAGGAGATGATGCCTTGTCATAGTGCTCGATTCTAATGGGAGATGTGGATTTAGATTCAACCGAATGAATGTCTTTTAGGTTAGGCAATTGAACAGCGGCTTGCCATGCCATAATAGATGTAATCTGTGCATTTTGTGTATTTAGCTTTTCATTAAGGGATTCGAACAATTTCACTAATGTGTTCATAGTTGTGTTCATAGCTTCTAGTGCTAGACCCACAATTCTATTACCCATCTGAGGGGACTGCGAGTCTCTGGGAATAATTTCCCTGATTTGAGATTCTCTGTTTAGTGTGTACCTTGGGGTGGGGTCAAGAAATGATGAGGAAGAGTTAGACTCTTCGATACTAACATTAGAAAACATTTTTGGGGAGAATGATAATTTTTCTGAAATGGTTTGCACTGAGTAACTAGTATGCATGGAGTCTAAATCAATTACCACTATGTCTGTTTTGTCTTTATTGGGGTTTTTATGATCAAGAGTCTGACCACTTATTGGTATTGTAATTATATCATTTGAGGGTATATTATTTGAAGTGGCCAAATACAGCATTTCACACTCAGGCGATTGTAAAGACAAATCAGTTAACTCTACTGCATTTGGGCAAACAACTCCTTCAACGGCATGACATTTTCCCACCTGGTTAGCAGGGCATAACAGGTTCATCCCTCTTGTTGACTGGCCCAAGAAACAGTTACGAGTGTCCGCCGTAGTTAAATCCTTTGATGGATTCGCTGGAGGCGGACCCGAGGCCAACTGTTTTGGAGTGGAGCAATTTCGAGAAAAAAAGCTTTTTAAAGATTTAGTCCATTCCTTCGATTTCAAGGGGTTGAATTCATCTGTTGCAGATTTTACTGGCATTCCAGTCCGTAGTGAGTAAAGTGGCTGAGTCATTTTTCAACTAAAGTAATAACTAGCAGCTCAGTAGTTACGAAATAGCTGAATGAGTGAGTGAACACAGCAACAATGGTAAACAAAACGCTGAGTTCTACTGTGAGCCCCGAGCAGCGCCGCAGCGAAGCGGCAAAGCGGGACTCACCGGGACTCGCTCGGGTGCGCGCGCGCGGTGCGCGTGGCTCGAGGCTTATATAGGCCCGCCTCCAACAGGGACCAGCACAAAGCCTAGGTAAATATAAACAAGGTATGAGTAATATATAGTCTGCCTTGTGTAAAGAGTAAAAGAAAACACACAGAGATGGGCTTTCTTGGAAGTCGATTTCACCTGCTGGGCGTTGTAGTCCACAAAAATCCAAAGTCAGAGGAGAGCAGGGCAGACTGCAGCAGCGTGTAGCGGCAAAGCGGGACTCACCGGGAATCGCACGGGTGCGTGCGCGCGGTGCGCACGGGTCGAGGCTTATATAGGCACGCCTCCAACAGGGAGCATCACAAAGCCTGCTGGGCGTTGTAGTCCACAAAAATCCAAAGTCCAGAGGAGAGCAGGGCAGACTGCAGCAGCATGTAGCGGCAAAGCGGGACCTACCGGGACTCGCTCGGGTTCGGCATTGTGTCAGAATCTTTTCAGTGTTGAGTGCAAGTAGCGATTCACAGGCTGGAGAACCTTGGGGTTCACAATCCACATCAGGAACGCTTAAAAAGGGTGAATCACACTCTGGGTGCTCCTCCCATGGCTCAGCACGCTGCCCACAATATAGGTAATAGAAACCAGCCATGGTCCTGTTAAAAGCCTATGGAGCTGGGGAAGAGTTAGTCATGCATTAGGGGTGCATGAAGTTTCATCCTGATGAGTTGGCTTCTGTAAGGACTATTGATGTTTTATTTTTTTAAATAATTGGTATAGTCCATGTCAATTGCCTCTGAAAGGCCAATACACATGACCTAGATTCAGTCGCGTCACACATTCAGGATTCAGACTTTCCTTAAAAGAATACAAATCTTCAAGTCGGATTGCGATGTTATGTGTTCTCTAGCTGGGAATAACACGTGACATATCGACAGTAAAAGACCTAAGGGTAAGTGCAAGACATGATCCTGACATTAATGAATGTAACAGGGCTGTTTGGTGCATAATTTGTGCTGCAGGATAGCCCCTGGAGATGGCCAGGAGACCTTTCTGAATAAGGTAACCTGCACATTTTGCACAGCAAATGAGAATTGAATTCTGTACATGTTCTATTTGACGTTGATTTCGGGAATACTTCACTGTTTTTTTTTTTTTTAGATTACTATTTTTGACAGCTGCTTCATTTTACTTTCTATATTAAATACAGATCCATGTGAAACCAATTAGTCATGTAGACACTTTACCTTCTTAGAGTGTTCTTGGCAGGAAAGGTTCTGAATTTCTGACTGATTCCATTAGCGTCATTCTTTGTTTCCTTTGAACCTGTGTGCCCAAGAAATGCTCTGACCTCTTCAACCCAATGTTTACAGCAACATTTAATCGGAGTTGGAACCACCAATCCCTTACCACTGTGCACTATACCTAATTACCTAAATAATGTCAAATGTACGATATTCAGGGTTCGGACACATGTATTCTCCCCGACTTCATGCTGTATGACACCCATGCTCATGATGTCGCCCTGTCACCCCAGGGCCTCTTTAGAGAGATTGTATTTTGCCCCAGGACAGTGGCATGTTTTGTAAAGAAAAGGACCTTAGGCCTGATGATTGTAGTAGACAGGTTTGGGTGGCTGCTGCGTCATCATGCCATGTGTATCCCTATTCTCTGACGCCCACCTCTCTTGAAAGGGCTCCATAGTGGCCTCCGTATAAAAGACACGAGGAGAGTGAAAACACCTCCATGTTACACCACATGTACAGGTGCCTTTGTGCTTATCAATCACACACGCCGTGTGCAGATGAAGATGCTGTTACCTGGTACATTTCTGATTCTGCACTTTCTTTTGGTTTGAGATACATCACATCTGAAGCAGGAAGACTGGCCTAATGATTTGGCATATAGACTGGCCTACACATCTAACAGCCATGAAAGCAGATGTCTCAGCGATGCATGGAAGTGCAAGACATGGAAGAGAACTTCTGCAAATGTTAGCCGCACTTTTCTTCTAGACTGCAGACATTCTGTGCTTCAGAGAAATAGCCATGCTGCCTGTCTTATGCCATGCCTGCACTGCCATGAAAGGCTAGGGCACTAGAAATTCCAAAACTGCTGCACGGCTTCCACCCTTTTCAATCATGATCAAGGTAGTCAGGAGAAATGACTCAACCTGAATTCCTGTTATGCTGAACCATATTCTGAGGTTGTGAACCTGAAGCCTCAATGTAACTCTTAATTATATTCACTTCACTGATTTACATATGTAATCGTATGTTCTGTGGAACTGTTTATTATATGAAACACTATACGCGTGTATGTTCTGTCTTACTCCTAAATCCATCATGTTATTATGATGTGCAGCAACGTCCAATATGTGTGTCTATGTGTCTATTTGCTTTGTTATCACAATCATGGCTTATTCATTTTAGAGAACAAATATCATATTATTAGGCTTGCCTTCATACCGTGTGTTTACATATATACTGTTGTAGAAAATGCTTACTATACGTACAGGCATATAGAAAAATAGCAGAGCACAGTGTGCAATATATAAATGCATAACGTATCTCCCAATAGTGAGCATTTGATACTGCCAGCAAGTGCCCTAATTCAATGAGATATTTCGAAATGAAGGGGCAATGGACCCCTTGGCCTTTTGGTTTTCTTTAATGCTAAGTTAGATATATAGAGCACAGAATTGTAAGAGAAGGCCGTGTCACCTTCGAATAAGGCTAGATTCAAAAACGTGTCTCGCACTGTCGAGAATGAACCGCTGCCCGCGGCCTGATGTATGTGAGCGCCGATACAGCAGTCAGCACGGATGCAATGAAGATGAATGTGGGACTCCGTCATGCTACACATAGAGCTGTTACAGCCGCATGGAGTCCAGCGCGTGATTCCTGATAGCTCTGATGCATCACGGCTGCCAAACGCCGAGTCCACAGGGCCCTGCAGACAGGGCGCCCTTTTCATTAGCCGGGTCTCACCATTCATCCAAGAGTGCTTGGGGTAAGCCCTCCGTGGCCAGCAGAGGATGGCAGGCGGTGTCTGCTCTTGGCGTTAGGAATGGTCTGCTTCAGCGTGTATAACAAAAAAAATAGTAAAACCTTAATACTCGTTAAGGCCCCGCGCATGACTACAGCAACACTAACTACTTCGAGTGGGGAGGAGATGGTCGTTAGGCGCTCGCATCAGCCACCTTTTTGTGTTTCTTTCGCAACAAAACAGATATGCATCATTTTCAGGTCGAAATGTAGAGTCTCATTAAATTAGGTTAATAACACATCGTACAATACAATGTTTATATGTGGAAGACGCCGTGCATTAAGAACTATATAGCAATGTGATTACTATTGGAATTATTCTTATAGTTAGTGGTAGTATTCTTACTACTTGTATTTTTAATATTACTAGCTATTAATATTAGTAAAACCAATATTGCTGGAGGTTTCTGAGTGCGGATTCAGAGATCGAACTCGTGTTTTCCACATCATCTTGCTTCCCAGGCGTGTATGTTGCTCCTGAGCTATCCTCCGGAGACTATTACTAGTAGCATTGGTAGTAGTACCATTATGCTGAGATCATACTAATTATAGGGACCACATCCTTAGCAGTGTATTTTGAACTCATTTCTTGAGCAGCAAAACATCATTGACAATGTAATTGACTGGGTCAAAATGTATGCCTAATGCATAGAATATGTTGCCAATCATTGCACGGTTCAAACGTTGAAAACTTCTCTGGCCTAAGTGTCATTGCCTCACTAAGGTGCACGTTGTGAACTGTCTGAAACTAGCTGCCGTGGGCTTAATATAACACATCAGTGTTGGAGCAAACGCCGTTCTGAACATGGAGGAAACCTGCAACAGCAAAAAGCAGAAGTGCTGAGACTTGGGAATGTGATTAAGGGAGACTCACTGCTACTGTGGCAATAAGACCCGAGGCGATGAGCCAATACCGCCCCAGGGAATATCGTGTGGTATGGCTCGGAAAAGAGCCAATCCACATGTTATATTCCCGGTGTCCAGAGACTGTGAACAAGTTTTAGTATGAGCTTTGTCCAGCAGGTTGGATGGCGAGGTTTATAAGCTGTGTGTGGGATTGTGTCAACTATTGAGTCGTAATGTTGCAGTGCTAGTGAAGTTCCAGGGGATGGTTCGGGGGTATAGTAAGGATGTTTGTGCATGGTCAAGATTATGTTGTGTCTCTTCATCCAATACAGACCCTCTTCTTTGGCATTGTGTGGCTTTCTGTCATTGTTACCACAAGTGCCATCAAGATTGTGGGGTGCTAGCCATGGCATCTACTCACAGGCAGCAGATGGAAAGGGTCACTAACGACATTGTCCTCTGTAAAGAGCTGAGACACATCAGTGACAGGGAGTTTGCCCTGGCAATGCCGCGTGCAGACAGTCAGGCACGGTATGCCTGCCTTCAGGAGCAACTCATGCCTCCGCAATAGGCTGACGGGGAAAGGGGTGCTCCAATTGCCAACCGGCAGCTGGAACAACATGCCACAAATTCCCCAAGATATACTACCTTTGCCTTGATAAAGACCCGTTGGGGTTGAAACACGTGTCGGCTGACCACTTCCTTTACCACATGCCAATTTTTGGGACAATAAAAACCACATGTGAAGACACAGCAACCTGTGTGAGATCCTTATTATTTACAAGGGTCGAATATATCATAGCCTACTGCAAGGTAACCAGGAAAATATTTTACGTGCTCCAGTACAATGCTGCCGTAACAGTGCAGTTGTGGGATAAATGTAGAAATCTAATCTTAAGCATTGCATGTAATAAACTGACTTTGATGCAATTAAACTAATCGAGCGATGATATCCCCTTACCACTTCCTGAATCTCCACTTGCTTTTTAACTTCACCATTCCATGGTTTACGCCCTTCTTCCTGATGTGGCACACTCTCCTCCCGCCAATGTCTTCTGGTAACGTAAGAGTTAGGCATCTTTACAGAGAACACGTGTGCACTGTTGAAACACAGCATGTGTTAATATGTATCGAGTGTGAGGAGTGAACAGACCAGAACACAGTCTGGAATAAGACAACGTCATAGAAGGCAAGACATGCTGTCATGCAGTATAATGAACCACAACTGGGGATATGAGAGAAGGGTATACCTAACTGACTGTGAACAATGACCATAACGGATAATGCAAGGCATTACTCTGCCTTCCCACAACTGCTTATTCTTGACCTATGGATGGGGCAGGTGTGAAGAATTATTCAATTGCATATCTGGTAGCTTTGGATGGGAACCATTTAACCTAATAGGAAAGTAAGCACTCCTCAATCGATGCTGGGCTGAGGGTCACCTGTGGCATTCATCATGAGGCATTTACCTGACTCTTCTATGATGATGCCAGGGCAGATGATTTTGTGGTGACCTGCGCAGTCCCTCAGGGCTCCTGCTTATCCCCCGCATTGCATAACATTTTAACCAAGCCTCTCTTTGAACTACTGTAATTTAAAATAATTTGCTAATAATACCCAGTGTCTTATTCCGCTATCAGATGATTACTTCAGGGACAATGAAACTATCAATGCAGTTTAAACCCTTATTCAGACCTGGATGGTGGACAATAGGTTGCCTCTGAATGATTCTCAAACAGAGTTTATGATAGTTACTATAGCTGCACGGCTGAAAAACCCAAGTCCTGACTTTCGGGTATTGCTGATAGCGGGCTGGGCCATTGTTAGACTTCCCAAGGGCAAGACCGTCGGTATATTTCTTGATCAAGAACTTAGCATGAGGGAGCATGTGTCCTGCACCTCCTACTATCTGAAACTGAATGTTCAGCTAAGACCTTTCCTGACATGTTATTTATTTGTTTATTTATTTATTCGCATTTGTTGAGCGCAAAGCGGACCGACGGCATCATGGCGCTTGTTACAGAGTTGCTTATACTTAGTTACATACAGTTCATGTCCGTTGGTGTTACATAGGACAACAATCCTATTCAGATACATACATCATGCATTGAACAGCAGGAGGATCAGGTGTACAAGGTTAGTTGAAGAGGGTGGTTTTTAGTTTTTTTGCGGAAGGTGAAGAGAGATGTTTCAGCTCTGAGGTCAGTGGGCAGGGAGTTCCATAGCTTTGGTGCGAGGAAGGGGAATCCTATGCCTCCTGCTTTAGATCTGTTGATGTGCTGTGTAGTTAGTTGATTAGTGTATTGTGTTCTTATCGGTCTAGTGGTCTAGTGGATTGAGTTTTACATAATGTGTCAGATAGGTAAGACGGTGCTGCGAGATTGATGCATTTATGCGTGGCGGTGAGAATTTTGAAGGAGAAACGGTCCTTGACTGGGAGCCAGTGGGCTGTCTTCCTAGCTTGTGTGATGTGATCTCTTTTCGGTATGCTGAGGGCTGCTCTAAGAGCGTTGTTTTGAGTTGTTTGGAGCCTGGATACGTTTTTTTAGAGGTGCCGGCTAGGAGCACATTACAGTAGTCTAGCTTGGTTCCTATGGTTTCTCTGGCGATAGAGAGACAGTTATCCTTGGTTAGGAATGGTTTAATTGCATTGATGAGTTTAGTACTCAGTGCAGAGGCCGAGACTATGGCGATGACTTGTTTGTCCATATATAATGTAGCATCTATGTGAACCCCCAGTGTTTTTACTGAAGGTAGAACTTGGATGATACAGTTATCTATGTTGAATTTGAGGTACAGCGGGGTGAGGTTGGAGAGAGTGGATTTCTGTCCTATAATGAGTATTTCGGTCTTGTTATAGGTGTGTCACCATTGCACAGGCCATAATTAGGCCAAATTGCTTTTCCATTTTGCAAGGTGTGAGCAAAGGAGAAATCATCCTGATACAGATCATGCAGAACAATGAAGTCAGGGCTGTAGAAGCCCTACACAGTAATTATCATGTCTCTGAGCCTATGAGGGCTCTGCATTGGCTTCCTATTGCCAGTCGAAATACCTTCCGCCTCTTGTGTGTCACACATAAGTGCATCTATGGCAGCAGCACTGGATACTTATCCACTATACTCTCCTGGCTGCTTGTATGAAGGGTGTTCAGCTCAAACAATAGAAGCCCAGGACTAATCCTACAAGATCATTCAGGGGCCCTTTGCTCACGCAGCGGCGAGAAGTTGAAATGCCCTTCCTCCAGATCTGAGGGCCTGTCACTCCTTTGCCAGTTCTAAACAAGGATTAAAGACAACCCTGTTCTACTGATTCTCCTGAGAGTTTTCCCCTCTAAAGCCAAGTAAAGGTTTTATGTATGTTTTGGTGTTTGCCATGTAAGCGCTACTATGTCTGCGGGCCTGCCTTCAGTGCTATACAAATTAGTAAAGTAAAGTTAGAAGATGAAGAGAACACAGTATTAGAAATGTCCATATTTTTTCTGTTTCTGGAACTACCTAAGCCATTTCCTATTCCTCGAGTCCTCATCCAAGTGTCACGAGGTTTAGTGTGCACCAATGGTTGCATGGGATTCACTGGTTGGTTTCATTTGTTGTATAATATTCTAATGCCTCATGTTGCCCTGCAGGTGTCGTCAATGTGAGCCCATGCGTAATATAGATCATTGAATTTTACAGCATAAATGATGCCCTATGGGATGCAATAATAAAAGGATGTTGCCATTTACGGTCATGTTACAACAGGAAAGTAACTATATATTTGAAAAGCACTTGTTTTACTTAAAAATCCAGGTCTCAATGAAATTTATATAGCAATCCCTAGAGACTTGTCAATGGTGTGTGTTTGTGGCTATTGATTATGACCATGGCTAAGGTATGAGATGTCCTTGCCTAGTGAAATCAAGACATTTGTAATTACAAACTTATTTTGAAATAGCGAGGGGGCATTGAAATGTACTAGGACAATGTATTAGCAGAATGTACAAATTGGAAAGAGGAATAATACATTAAAAAGAATACCATTCCATTTAATCCCATAAGCCATTATTCAATATAAAATCATTATGCAATGATCAACAATATACAGTTAACATTAAATGTAAGAATCACACCAATGCACGGTTACATATTGAATTTAAGACCACACCATTATTATTGGAGAGCAATACTGATGATGCAATGGTCATGGTCAGATCTTAAAATAATATCATACAAAGTTAGAAGGGCATACACAACATGACGATATTATTTCAAAATACGACACATGCCCAAGATGATACAATAAAATCCTCGCTTTTAAGAAGCATTGTTCGAAGCCAGCTCAATGCTGTTCCACCCCTTTCAACAAACAGGTTCTTGTGAGCAAGGCCTTATCACAACAAAATGAATGACATTCAAATGTTGCGTTGATTTGCACAGACTCATTGCCTGGTTATGCCCACATACACCCAATTGATTGAACAATGGTTTCAAATATCAAAAACTCAGGTTCAGATAGCAGAGACAACATAACAGAAAATGGTCTAAGGAGTCATCACCCGCTTTGCATATGGTGCAGAGACTTGCAACGTTGGTCTGTCCGGTATTTGTAAACTTGGACACATTTAGGGGATTAACCTGAATTTGAGATAACGTGCTTGTGCAAACATCGGAAAAATAACATTCTCGGAAGGATAGCTCAGCGACAACGTGCTCGCCTTGGAAGCAAGACGACACGAAGCATCACAAGTTAGATTCCCAGGTCCGTCCTTAGAAACCTCTGGGTATTAAGCACTTTATAAATAGCGTATCATATCATTCAAGAAGTCTTCATAACCAAAGTCAATTTTGCATTTGAGGTACAATTTCCCTGTTGTCAGCTGAAGACAAGCATATTCCATCCTATGCACTGCTCGGACCGTGGCCACCTCGTAATGTTTATTTTTTGAACCATGCTGCAAAGCATGCAGATTTTCCCAATAAGGGCTAGGGTCCAGATTTAGTAAAGTATGCTGGAACCATGGAAGCAGACTGATACCCACCAGAGGTATAACAGGCTTGAGAGATTCTCTGTATCTTTACAGCCATGGCATACACCAAATTCTGGGTCCAAAACAAAACAGGGTTCAATGTAATGTCTTCAATAATAGGCCTAATGTACAACTCCAGGTGAAGTGATGCACAGGGTGTGCTTTGGAGGAGAAGCTTTTGAAAAAATACATTTTCATTGGTGGTAGACCCATGAAAGTTGCTACACCCCCAGATGTATGACCTATATAAGGCCAAAGGTTTGGCCTGTCCATTGTACACATGGATTGATGGTAGGATTGCTCCACCCCTTGCCAATTGGCAAACCTTCTTGCAACCCCACAGTTACAAATCTAAATTTGTGGCTGCCTTTGCAAGATGGGTTGACAAAAGGCAATTCTCTGCAAGCCTTAGGCCTAAATAGTCATATGAGACTATTGCCCTCTGTTTCCATGAACAGTCAATAGGACTTGCATTAGGAGGGCCGGAAGGTCATGACCTTCATTTTAACAACATTGATCTCAGTTCACATGGAGATGAAAGATACATTTGAATACAGCACATTTGGAAGATAAAACGGAGGAATGATGCCTGACATTTAAGAAATAAAGACAAGTGACAGATTGCGTTATCAGGAATAATGAGACTTCATTTCCATCATGTAAAATCACAGCATGTAAAGAGAAAGGCCTATTTTGTAAAAGTGAACACTGGTTTCCTATGTTAACTGTGGCCTATCTGTGTGCATAAGATTAATAATGAATATACCTCTGTTCTAACAGAGTAGAAAAGAAAGATTGAATTTATGAACAGCAGGCCTAGGTGCAATACAAAATCTTACATGTTAAACACATTGTGTCAATGTAGAATGCTATTCTTTTAGAATTATGTATGTAGCTTGTTTTCCCCTCATTGAACTGAAAGGTCTGAGCCTCTGAAACTTTAACCTCAAGACCTTTTCGCGGAAGACCTCTAGGAGAAGAAGGCCTAATTTTCAGTGTACATGCTAAAAATACAGACAAGTAGATCTGACTTATGGAGGTGGCAGATAAGCCAGCGAGCAGAAGTGATATTAAGGTGCAATCTCCCCATTAAATGTGCAATAGCTTCAAACAAACTTTGAAGCCCAGGAGGGGAGGGCATGATCACATGGGCCAGCCAGATGTCCTAATCAGGTCACAGGAGAGAAACAGAACCTAAGAAATGGTGGGGAGTGTGAAACTCAAGAACACTTGCGGGGCCTTGCTATTGACTAACATGAAATACATTTTAGTGAATAAAAGTGCATTGTGTGTTCCACTGAATTCATCTTGGGTTCATATTAAAGGGGATCAGTAGCCCGTTGGGACCATGTAAAAACGAATTTTGGGTGATGCATACAAGTTGAGTTTAAAGACAATTATGTTTCTGGCCTTCTCATAATTCCGAGGGAATGGACATTTGGTGTGGTGATAGGTTATGGAAGTAACGTTTGAATCATGAAGTGTCAGAGTTGTGAATACATCAGCTCAGGAGTAAATCGATAAAAATGGTAGCTCCTCCCAGGAAGGGCATGCCGAGATGTGATTAGTATTTTCCGACTAATCATTAAATATAGAATTCAAAAGTATATAGGTTCATGTAGTTATCCGAAAGATTAGGGTAGTTACCATGTTAGCAGATTTTCAGAACCCAAAAGTGAAGAGCTACCTGTCATTTTGAAATTATGTATGTTTCCTCCTCCCTCAGCTTCTATAACCCATACCATCAAACATCTGGTCCTATCAGCAGCCAGTGGACGTCTTGGTGGGAGGTGAAGGGAGAGAGTTAGACAATCCCTATTGAGGGAATTATTACAATATGAGGTGTCATCAGCACTATATCTTGGACATTTCCAGTATATGAAGGAACCTGCAAGAAAACATCTAAGGAGACCAGGAGAGCTGCCTAATCCATTGTGGCACCACCTTTTCAGGGGATCTAAGCTAAATAAAGACCTTCCTAGAAGGAGGGAGAAATAGAGATCAAGAGACTTTTCTTGAAAACCTGGGAGCCCTATCTGAGAGAGGCCTGTGGCTGGAGAGACCTGACTGCTGGGTAGAGGCTTAAGGAGTGAGCTGCGGCCTGAAAGAGGGCCCTAGGATCTGACGGGCCTCTTGAGCTAAGAACAGAGAACTCTGATTTAAATAGATATATCTAAAGCTAACAATTGTGTGGGGAGCTACCTGCCTTGATACCTTTCCCTTAGTGGGTGGAGGGTAAGCAAAACTGGGTAGACTCTGCCCATATTGAACTAAAAAGTGAACTCAATGAATCTGCTATAGAAGAACACCCTATCCACTTACCTTGAATCATGTTAAAATCTGTCTGTTTAACCATAACCTTTGCATTGGTGGGTTGTCGGCCATTCAATTAGGCTTTGAACTTGGCTTTGCAGAGGTTCTCTGTGCCTGAGAATAAAAGGGAGTGTGGCATGGTCTTATCTTCTGTTTTCGGTGTTGCTCCACCCGCATTCTAATTCTATCTGACCATTGAAACACTTGTGTATAGGCGCGTTACAAATGCCATATCATATCATATCATATCATCTGACTGGAGACCACGTTTTAGAGCTCTTCGTTGCATATAATACTATTAAATGATGAACTCTTGACACCTTCAGGGTTTTTTCATTCCACCACAAACACAAGTTTGTTTCTTTCTCACGTTCATGTAGTTTCTTGACAGACAACTGGGCTCACGGTGGCCTCGACACTTGGTGCTCGGCCAGCCAGCCTTTCTTGAATTCTCCTTCGCCATTAGCTATTTTACAACTGCGCCACACTCAAGCCCTTTCCATTCACAGGGTTCAAGTTTGCTAAAGTGCATTGTAGAACATCCAGATTCTATATATTTCTATGTATATACTTTGGTGCATCGCCACAATCTGTTCACTACGTAGCCAGCCTCAGGATTACTTTGTCTACTTGCATTACAGCATCTGTACAAGTGTAAAATGACTTTCATTTTAATCTCAAAATGTTGCTTTACTTCGACACCTCCTTTTCAGATCTTATAGAATGTGTATGTTCCTTCTTCATTTATGTCTTTTCTGGGTGCATCAGTTCTGCTTTTCATGACGTCACCAGTCCTCTTTCTCATCCACTTTCATACTTCCTCCGGGATTGTGTCCAGAAGACCATCATTTCTTTGCAAACGCATATAAGGTTTTCTCAGTGGATACCTTGCCTCAAGAATTCTTTGCAGTATAGGTATCCTCATTGGTACTGCACATGTCACAATTTCCATTTCCCAAAATATAGGCAACATGGGGGCTGAGTTGTTTTTTAGGGTTTTTTGGCTCCTCCTCTACAGTGGGCATGTTCTGCATGCATGGGACTATATTAATCTGACTTCACATGTGGCCTATGCATGCTTTCAGGATATGCGATATAGGAAACACTGTGATGTTTGAGAATTCTATCTGGATTCTACAAATCGGGTTCTGTTCCTACGATGTTCTCTGCGCTGGGAAGGTGTGCAATCAGTGTGATAGATTGCATGGTGTCCCCAGTCACATCCTCCATACTGGTACTTGTTGGTGGTATCTAAACCCACTTCTCTGGTTTGGTGTGTGAGTGGGTTGGCAGCTATGTTTGTGGTTTCCTTTACCATCATGTTTGTCTCTGTGTGATTTGGGTGGCAAATTGATGTTGGCAATAGAAAGGAGAGTGTTGTACATGTGCAAATAGTATTTGTATGCCAGATGTGCAGTGATATTGGCAATGAGAAGGTAAAGGTGCAGGCCTGTGCATGGAGGGTTAGCGTTTCGGTTATGAATCAGTCCAATGCATCATAGAATGACTGCGTCTCTCTGGCAAGTTCTGACCCATATCATTGCCGGTGTGTCTCCTCTGTCGATGTGTCTTCACAGTGGCATAGTGTAGAGGGAGCCAGTGGGAGGGATAATTGTGTGTGTGCACATGGTTTATGTGGTGTGGCGTCTTTATTGTGCATTCAGATTGATGACATAATGTGTGTTGTCCTGCATCAATGCCATGGCGTTCATTCTGATGAGGCCCAACAAGGCAATAACATGTTTGGGGCTGCTTTTGGTCTTGTGCAGAAGGGATGAGAGCAAGCAGTTTGGGCTGGACTGTCCCTTTTCATGAGGGACCAAGCCTGATTTATACATGGTCTTTCCCCTTTTGTAATCGCAATGGTCTGGAGGGTTGCCCAGACCAATGGCAGAAGATAAGATTAATTCTAAACTTTCCAGCCATCACCCCTTTTCTTTTGCTATAGTCATTCCGAGTGAGACGGGTATGCCCAAACGTGGGTCATGTGCCTGCTGGGCCTAGAGACCCACGCTGCTCCTATCAAGGCTGAACATTTGTTTGGGGATGCTTGTGGATTCGTGCTGAAGGCATGTGACCAAGCAGTTTGGCCAGGACTGTCCCTTCTGGGGTGGGACTAAGTCTGATTTGTAAATGGTATTTCCCCTTTTGTAATGGCCTGGCAGGTGAAAACAATGGTCAGGAGGGTTACCCAGAGCAATGGAAGAGGTTAAGATTAATTCTAAACCTGGCAGCGACACCCCTTTTGCTTTCCTATACTCACCCAGAGTGGGACAGGAATGCCCAGATGTGGGTCCTGTGCTTGCTGGGCCTAGAGACCCAAGCTACTTCTCGCTGATGAGGCTGAAACATGTTTGGGGATGCTTGGGGTCTCATGCAGAAGGGATTTGATCAATCAGTTTGGGCTAGACTGCCCCGTTTGTGGTGAGACCAAGCCTGATTTAGATGTGGTCTTTCCCCTTTTGACTTGGCAGGCGAAAGACAATGTTCTGGAGGGTTGCCAAGTGCCATGCCAGAGGTTAAGATTAATTCTCAAACCTTCCAGCTATCACACCTTTTGTTTTGCTATAGTCACCCCAAGTGGGACAGGTATGCCCAGACATGGGTCCCGTTCCTGTTGGGCCCAGATACCTAAGCTCCTCCTCACTGATGAGGCCCACCAAAGCAGAAACATGTTTGGGCATGCTCTTGGTCTTGTGCAGAATGGATGTGACCAACCAGTTGGTTGGCTGGAGTGCCCCTTTTGGGGTGGGAACAAGCCTGATATACATATAGTCTTTCCCCTTTTGTAATGGCCTGGCAGGTGAAGAACGGTGGTCTGTAGGATTGCCCAGAGCAATGCCAGAGGTTAAGATAAATGCTAACCCTTCCCGCCATCACCCCTTTTGTTTTGCAATGGCGTACATTCTGCATTTAATTTGCTGATTTTCCAGACACGCATCTCCCACCCATTTAACAATTGCACATGTGCCGTTGTGGGATGTTTTAAGCCACTTGGCTCAGCCCTGTGACATCCCTGTGTGCTGGTGGCACCAGAATCAGCAGAATGGCCATAAAAGGCCGATGCACGCCAAAACCTATGAAAAGTTCACTTTGAAACCGGAAAGGATGGCTTCCAGATCTACTTTGCCTGTTGTCAGTGGTGGATGGAGACCTCACTGCTGAAACCTGTCACTGGGCTGCCTACCAAGTAAAAATGGAAACTGCTTGAAAGGTTGTGCTTTACGGCAAGAAACCCAGAAATTGCTCTTTAATCCATTTTTCTTGGTTGCTGAAAATACAAATAATGGTCCAAAACTTCAGAAAACACCCAATATCTTTTCTGGGTGTTATCCGCCACTTCATTTAAGGAATCAATATGAACACACAATGTCAGGAAAAGCAGATCTATCATCAAGATATCCACTGTAAAAAGTGTGCTTGCCTGTGAAAATCTGTCAAAATATGGGCGCAGTACCAGCGGCCTCCTGTGACTGTTTCAAAAGCCTGCATTTAAACAGCAAAGTTGCACCATGAAGATCTAATGTCTTAAATCTAAGTGACCTGTCATTAAGAGGAACATAGGTTGTAACTATTTAATCTCCATGGTTTAGAGACTGGAATTAAAGTTATAGTGCTTGATTAAAAATAGCAAGTTTTATTTTAAATTAAGAAAATGTTATAATTTGACAGTGAATTTAGCTGAAACTCAGAGTAATCAAACCAGTTCCCCCCAGCTTTCCCCAACAAAAGGCATCTCTCCTGCTTCTCACCAAAGGCCAGGAACTCACATTGATATGATATGATATGATATGATATGATATGGTATTTGTAACGCGCCTATACACAGGTGTTTCAAGGCGCGACGAGGCAGGGAGGGGAGGGACAAGGGGAGACAGACAACGATCCTACTAGGCCAGGTGTCATTCAGATCGCGCAAGTGCAGGGGTGGGGGAGGGGGAAAAGTGCAAGGGGAAGGGGAGGGGGGGAAGTGCAGTACAAGGTAAGTGGCGTAAAGTAATAAATAAATAAATAGGGCCAGCTGGTGGCAAGTGCGAGGTAAGTGCAGAGCAAGTGCTGGGGAAGGGGGGGGGCTGTAGGGATACAGAGACAGTCCCGCAGTGCAAAGGGGTTCCAGGGCATCAGTGCAAGTGGAGAGTGGCTGGGCCCAGGACCGAGGCCGTTTAGAGTGGTCCAGTTGCAGGATCAGTGCAGTTTCAGTGAAGAATTAATTAGCTGTTCAGCAGGGGAGAGGGAGAGAGAAAGCAGAAGCAAAGAGGAAGGTTTTGAGGTGCTTCCGGAACCAGAGATGGTTCTCCTCAAGTTTCAGGGAGGCAGAAAGGCTGTTCCAGAGGGAGGCCCCTGCCGCGGAGAGAGATCTACCCACAGCTCGATGCTTCGAGAAGCGGCTAACCCTGAGGGAATTGGAGGCGGATGAGCGAAGGGCTCGGGAAGGAAGATATTTTGGGAAGAGAGAGTTGAAGGTATTTAGGACCCAGGCCCCAGAAGGCCTTGTGGACAATGCAGAGGGTTTTGAACTTTATCCTCGCAGCCACTGGGAGCCAGTGTAGAGATTTCAGTCCTGGAGAGATACGGTCCCTGGGCTTGAGGCCAAGGACAAGTCTCGCAGTTCTGTTCTGGATGAGTTGCAGAGGGCGGAGAGTGGAGCCAGGCAGGTTAAGATAGAGGCTGTTACAGTAGTCCAGCTTCGAGAGAACCAGGGCTCGGGAGACAGTGAGCTTCTGGGGGAAGGAGAGGAAGGGAAGAATACCTCTGAGGAGGTGCAGCTGGTAGTGTGACCTCTTGGCGACGTCAGAAATATGAGAAGAGAAGGAGAGTGTGGAGTCGAAGATGACCCCAAGGTTTTTTGCCTTGCCGGTAGGAGCAGGGAGGGGGCCAAGGGAGGCAGGCCAGAGAGCTGCAGGGAAGGAAGGAGTGGGAGTACCGATGAGTAGAATCTCAGTCTTACTGGCATTAAGGCAGAGGTCATTGGCGGCACACCATTCTTGGATAGCGACAGACAGTCAGAGATGAGGGAAGGAGAGGGGGAGGCTGAGGGTAGCCTGAAAATGAGCTGGGTATCGTCCGCATAGCACTGGAAATTAGGGCAGAGAGCGGCGATGCGGTGGGCAAGGAGTGCCAGATACTGGTTGAACAGCCAGGGAGAGAGATTAGATCCCTGGGGGACACCACAGGTGGAGAAAAAGATGTCGGAGAGGAAGGACCCCAGTTGGACCTGGGAGGGTCGATTTGAAAGGAAAGAGGTCAGCCACGCCAGAGCCTGACCAGTGATACCCAGGTTTTCCCGGAGACGGTTGAGCAGGATGGCATGGTTGACAGTGTCAAAGGCAGAGGAGAGATCGAGCAGAATGAGAACACACGGAGTGTTGGAATCGAGGTTCAAGAGCAGGTCTTCACGGATGTTCAGGAGAGCAGTTTCCGTGCTTCTGGCAGCTCTGAAGCCAAATTGATGGTCATGAAGACTACCAACAGATTCAGAATGGAGGTTAAGCTGGGAGATGGCCAGTTTCTCCAGGAGCTTGCCCAGGAAGGGAGTGATGGAGATAGGGCGATAGTTAGCCGGGCAGGAGGGGTCGGAGGAGGGTTTCTTGAGAAGAGGGTGCACAAGGGAGTGCTTGAGGGGGGAAGGGAAGACTCCAGAGGCGAAGGAGTGGTTGCAGAAGTCAGCCAGGGCAGGAGCCAGGGAGTCGATGTGGTCCTTGATAGTTTTGGAGGAACAGGGGTGAACCTGTTTAGACGAGACATTCATTGATCGGACTTGTCTGGAAACCTCGTCAGCAGAGAAAGGTGGAAAGGCAGAGAAAGAGGGAGGAGGGGTGACCGCAGAAGGGCCAGAGGAAGGGACGGGTAGGGAGGGAGGGAGGTGAAAGAAGGAGAGCGAGGACAGGATGTCCTGAGTTTTAGAGATGAAGTGAGAGGCCAGTGCAGTGCAGAGGGCCTGGGAGGGGACAGGAGAGGTAGAGACTGCAACAGGGCTCGCCAGCTCCTTGCAGATTTTAAAGAGTTCGGCGGAGTTGTTTGATGCCGCAGAGATGCGGGCTTGGATAAGGGCTCTCTTCTTGGTGAGAATGGAGAGCCGGTACTGCCTTTGGAGCAGGCGGCAGGCCAGTTTGTCAGAGGATGAACATGAAGCACGCCATTTCCTCTCTGCAACCCTGCACTTGCGTTTTAGGGTGGCGAGATCCGAGTCATACCAGGAGTTACATTTGGCTTTGGGCTTCAGGCGGATTCTCATGATGGGGGCAAGGATATCAAGAGTAACAGATATAGCAGAGTGGAGCATGGAGAGGGCTGTGTCAGGGTGGGAGCCAGCCGAAGGGGCAGGGGGGGCGAGAAGGTAGCAGCGAAAGCCTCAACTGACACACGCTTCATGGGTCGGATGACCGAGAAGGTGGGTGGCAGTGAAGAGGGTGGCTTTGCCTGTGGGGTAGGCAGGGTGAGGTGGGAGGATAGGAGAAAGTGATCACTCCAGGAGAGAGGAGTGGAGAGAGGGACGGAGAGGGGAAGGTCAGAAGAGATCAGAGCATCAAGAGTGTGCCCAGCAGAGTGAGTAGGCCCAGATGGGAGAATAGAGAGTGAGAGAGAGTCGCAGAGGTCACGAAAGAGACCAGTGGGGGGACTGGAGGCATCAAGGTGGATGTTAAAGTCGCCAAGAAAGAGGAGTTGAGTGGTTGAGGACAGGAGTGCGGAGGAGAGGTCAGCCCACTCAGAGAGGAAGGAGGAAATTTAACCAGGTGGCCGATAGATAGTAGCCACGGTAAGGGAATGGCTAGGAGAGAGAGAGAGTCGGCAGACAAGACATTCAAAAGAGGAGTAGGTCTGCGTAGGAGTGACAGTGGCAGGAACCCACTCAGGGAAGATAAGGGCAACACCCCCCCTGCACGGTTGGGCCTGGGCATGGAGAGGATCTTGTAACCGTCAGGTAGGAGTGTGTCAAAGCAGGTGGCAGAGCTGGCTGTGAACCATGTCTCAGTGAGACAAAGGACGTCGAGGTCCAGTTCCTCAAGAAGGTGACAGATATTGGAGGAGTGCTTGATGGCAGAGCGAGTGTTTAGTGTGGCAATGTGGAGAAGGCTGCCATCCTTGAAGAACTTCCGGGGAGGGGTACAGATCAGAGGTACGCCCTGTGGAGGTATTAAAGAAGGAGGTGAAGAAGGAGCACGAGAGGGGGCAGGGAGGGAGGGTAGAGGCAAGGTAGCCAAGGATAGAGAAGGGGGGACAGCAGGAGAGGAGAGGAAGTTGATGAGGTGTGGGAAGCGTCTATCGAAGAGGTGAAGGTTGGCCTGAGGGCCTTGGACCAAGACGGTCCCATTAGCGTAGACATTAATGATGGCCTTAGAGGAGCGGAAGGGGGCCAAGAGGACATCCCAACGGGTGCCACCATTAATGGGAGAGGAGGAGAAAGGAGAGATCACAGAGACCATATGAAGGGTCCATAGGTCAGGCGAAGGCACGAAAAAGAGGATGTCAGTGAGAGTTTCCTTAGAGCAGGCATTAGTGTAGGTGTCAGCGATAGGGAGGCCTGGGTTGGAGACCAGGATGTCCTTTTTAAACTTTTTCCTACCAGATTTAGTGAGGAGAGCAGGATAGTCAATGGAGAAGCAGTTAGAGAAGATAGGCGAGACGGAGAGCACCATGGAGTAGGAGGGAGGGAGGGGGGGAGACAGACGAAACGAGAGCACGCAGACAGGAAGTGAGCGGCAAGCACAAGTTACCACAATTAGAGCAAACAAACAGTAATGCGTATTAGGTACCGGGCCACCTAAGTTTGAGAATCCTGCGAGGGGAGAAAAGCACCCTAGTATACCACAAATCAGAGCAAAAACAGTAATGCGTATTAGGTACCGGGCCACCTAAGTTTGAGAATCCTGCGAGGGGAGAAAAGCACCCTAGTATACCACAGATCAGAGCAAACAGTAATGCGTATTAGGTACCGGGCCACCTAAGTTTGAGAATCCTGCGAGGGGAGAAAAAGCACACTAGTATACCACAGATCAGAGCAAACAGTAATGCGTATTAGGTACCGGGCCACCTAAGTTTGAGAATCCTGCGAGGGGAGAAAAAGCACCCTAGTATACCACAGATCAGAGCAAACAGTAATGCGTATTAGGTACCGGGCCACCTAAGTTTGAGAATCCTGCGAGGGGAGAAAAAGCACCCTAGTATACCACAGATCAGAGCAAACAGTAATGCGTATTAGGTACCGGGCCACCTAAGTTTGAGAATCCTGCGAGGGGAGAAAAAGCACCCTAGTATACCTCAACTGTGAATACAGTATGGCAGGCCACATGCGGATGTAACCAGGAGTAGGAGGGGTGGGCCGGGGAACGGAGAACAGGTGGAAACTGGCGCCTGGCGTCCCCTGCGGACACCTGCAGACACACAGGGAGCCGCACTGTAGGAGTCGCCCTTGGCCTGGGGCCCTTAGCTACGGGGGCTGCCGGGCAGAGGGCTGCCCAGGAAGGGGGAGGTTATAGGCAGAGGGAGAGGAGGGGGGGGTGGGTGGGCAGGGAGGCGGGGAGGGAGAGGAAGACCAGGAAGTGGGAGGGGGGAGCAGGAGCAGGCCAAACACCGCGCTAGGAGCGCGAGGAACAATTCAACTTTTCTTTTTTAAAAACAAAACACTCACGGAGGCCCAGGCAGTGCTTCTCAGGCCTGCTGTTCCCCTCAGGCCACCGGCGACCGCTCTCCACGCTCAGCTGGAGAAAAGAAGCGAGCGTGGGGAAAGAGACATTCAGGTGTTCATTAAGAGGGGGGGAGATTTGGACTGCTGCTCCTGGAGGAGGCAATGAACCTTCCTTGGCTGAAAGGATATGCAGATTGTAAGTGTCAAGAGTTGCCTCTGCCAGAGGAAGAAGGCAGGGATTACACTTGAGCTGCAAGAAACCTTTGGAGGCGGGGATAGACATTTTTGTTGATTCTCAATGGACAGAAAGCATATTTTTGAAAAAGACTGATGAATGACTGTGCAAATTTGTAAGAATTGTAAAATTATAGTATTGTTAATATGATTTTTTTTTGTGCGCATTTTAAAAGGACCCAGATCTCTGTGCGATCTTCTGAGAAGGCATAGTGAAAATTCTGGTTTTGTAGCAATTGTATTCAGGTCAGAAGCATGAAACTTCATACGATTATGGCCATATACAATGCCCACATATGTATAAAATTGTGGACAAATTAGACATTGTGTCCCGGAAAAAAGTGTGAAAAATTATCAAATCCAGACCCAAGACCTCACTGCTACGGGGCTTGGAAGAATATGTGCTCCAACAAATATGTGATCTATGTATGTCATTGGTATAAAGATTGTACACATGTAAAGTTGTATTATATCAAAAATCGATTTTATGTACAAAAGACAAAGGGGAGGTCTCATAAACCGCATCATCATGATGACACTCTGTTTTTCCTCAAATCAAGGGAGAGAGCAGACCTTAGCCAATGGACTACCTAGGGGGAGCGCCTAGGATAATTCAGCTTACCCACCCCTTCATCAAACACATAAATAGAGACAGCCTAGGACCTAGAAAGACAGACTGATCCACCCACCATCCCGAATTCGGTGAAGCACTCGCAAGGAGACCCATCCATGCTCCTTGTTCCAGACTCCAAACACTTTGCAAGCAGAAAGGCTCCTTGCATAGCAAACCACTTTCATCTGGGCCTAACTTCCAGAACCCATCCCTCAACTTAAAGAGGAAACCAAAGAGCAGCCAGGCTGTGCTGTAACTGCTTGCCTGCCAAAGAATCATTTTCATAACCAGAAGGGCAGATTAAACCCGGTCTCGTGCCGTGCTGTGCTGTGCTGACCAGAGAGCCATTGCAGATCCAGTCCAGTCCTGCCGTGTGGTGTCCAGAGGGCCTTTCTGATTGCTGACCCGTCCAGTCCGGTGTGCCCCACAGTCTGTCCCAGAAATCTTTGACCAGAATCCCTGACGGTTCCATTCAAAACATTGGTAGTGAGTATCCATTGTATAGGATTGTCACTAGCCTATGTACTATCTATAGTCATCCATATCCAAATCAAATCTATCTTATATCCAGAACTGTATTGCTAGAAATCCTTTTTGTCTTGCCTGAACTCTCTCTCTTATCCTATAGTCCTTTTGTAATAATATTGTTAAAATCATCTTTGCGCTGATATATTTTATCTGAAGAAAGGCAAGTGTCTCGGCGGGCAAAAACCTGATCGGTGATATCCTGATCTGGTGGCTGTGCTGTCGTGTAGTTTGCATCTTCATAAATCCATCCCTAGTGTAAAGAAACCTTGTTTGTATTTTAAAAGCGCAACTTTGTTTTACATTTGGCCTCTTTCTGAAAAAACGACCTCCACGAAAACGTCCATAACTCTTTCACCTTTTATGCTAGAAAAGGAATTTAAGTGTCTCCTTGAAGCTAACATCCTAAGCTTTCCAATGAACCCCTTATAGTTTATCCACAATCGTGCTTATCGTGCACGGAAAAGTTTGCCGCAAATGTTTTCATTTGGCTCAAATCTATAACGTGTGAAATAGCTTTTTATTGCACCCAACCTCAAAATTAAGTTTTTCACTTGCTTCTTACTCTCATATCATTGCTAGTGTTTGTCTGAACCCAGACAAAGCGGCTCCCATTAGAATTTCAACAATTTTAGCAATTTAGACCATTTTCAGTGTTTTCACCATTTCATTCAAGCCAACTTTAAAACCATTTTTGGCAAGTTTGCAATCATTCCTGTTTCTCTCTTTGTGTGTGCTGGGGGAAATTGGGATTGATATATCATATTGATTTCTGCATTCCCGAAACCTGTTCTCTCTCTTTCTATCTCTTTATATTGCATATTGGGGGATTGAGGGGTGTGCAGATGGAAATATTAACCACATTGCCATTGATTTGAACAAAACCACAAAAGGATTATTTCTGTGCTGCATTATTTTTCCCATCATTGCTCCTTGTGATAAAAGAGATTGTCAGTGTGACATCACCCCATTGGTGATGATTGTATAACCATTAAAAATAGTGTGATATCTATATTGTGAAATCCATAAAATACATATTTTAACTTTGCAAACCAGCCTGCTTCCTGGTTCAGTATTGTTTATCTATAAAGCGCCTATACACAGGCAAGTGTTTCAAAGTGATCAAGGAGGGTGGAAACATGGAGAGAGAACATCAGTCGCTAACAGCCCTTGAATATCTGAGACAATAATAGTCTGCACAGGCAGGGTAAGTACATATAATACATTTAACAGTTGATGAAACACCAAATAGGCCTGATGGTGATTCTGCAGTTTTACCAGTGCAAGTAGGTGGTGAAGACAGAGGGAACAGACAGAAAACGATTGTTAGTTATTTGCACTTGCACAAATAGTGTTGAAGCAGGTGGCCTGTGGCCTGTGAGTGGTGTAATGATGTGCATTGTACTGTGCATTGTACTGTGCTGTTGGCCTATCATTTTGTTTGTGATAAATGGGCAGCCACGGTGTGTACAGGGTTCTAGCTATGTGATGATTTATGTATGTATGTATGTATGTATGCATCGATGGATGGAGGGATGGATGGATGGATGGATGGCTGGATGGAGAGTGATCATCTGTTCTGATGTGTGGCATTATTATAGTTATTTTGCCTTTGGGCAGAGTGTGAGCAAGGGGGTGGAGCCATGTGCTGGATGCATGGCATGTGTCATAGGGTGTAATTGCATCATCTGTCCCATATGCACAAACAATAATATTGTGTTGTTGTTTGTGTAATCAATTTAGTGCGTACATTTGTACAGCTCAACAGACGATCTATGTCACTACATGGCATACATTATCATGTGTGTTGTGACACACAGGTACTTTTCTGACCTTTGACCCTCTTGCTTACTGCAGTGCTGTATTCCAAGGCAGCCTCCTTTGGGATAAGAGACAGTATCATCTTTTCCCTAGAAATGCATTGATCTGATTGCCCTTGTGGGTTTCTCCCAGTGCCTGATCCAGGGTGATCTGGCAATGTTTGAGCTTCATCCAATGCTTCTAGTCCCTCCTCCTTTTCTTAAATGCCTCCACACTGTGTGACTTCATGCCCAGGGTCATGAGCAGTGGGCCCAAAAGAAACATGTTCGTCTTTGGGAAAATATGATTGCCGTTACATGTACAATGGCATATCTGAAGGCTGTGGTGGTTCCAGACAAAACCTATTAGTGCAAATTTCCAATGACCATAGACAAAGCCTGTAAAGCCATGGCTAGTGGAATCTGAAGAAACTCATTGGTGCAACATGTACAGTGGCCATGGCGAGTGGACCTCAAAAAAACATATGGGTCTTTGGTACAGTGAGCTAAAGTGTGGCTGCGGACTCTCGAGTGGGTACCTTTCCAAATAACAGGTCAATTGGCTGTGTGTGTTCCCGCAGAGGGGTGCCTACGGACTATTTTTTGATTGTCTGATAATAGCCTATTGGTTTGTGGGCAAGAGTCGAAACACATCAGCAAACCTATAAAAGCACAAATGACATAGCTACTGTGAATTAATTCCACGCAACATGTTTAGGTCTAGGACACATCTGCTGGATTGGTTGCTTTCATTCTAATAATGGGTTAGACATAGAATATAAATACGCAATGCTCATGCTCTGCATGATGTTTCTCTCAGTTCCCAAATGTTATTATGTGGGCAGAAGTAGCCTTGTTTTGATGTGTCCCTGCCAATGAGTAGGCTCTGTGTACAGTCAGACCAGATATAGGTGAGGATATACCATGGTGAATAAGAGCTGCACTGACATACATACTTGAAACAACCCGTTATGTTGCCGTTTATCAAATGTTTGAATAGGACTTGCAGAATGACCACATGCCCATTATTGCACATGCACAGTGAGTTGCAAAAGAGCAGAACTGCTTCCTGACTCAGGACAAAACACAAGATACACATTTTCTTTTCCAAACATTTTGGGATAGCTCTGCTGAATGGGTCACACTATTTGTATCAGCTGTTAAGAGTATTGCTGTTATGACGACATGTGCTCCTCTTCTTCTCTCTTCTCTCCCTCACTTCTTTCAACCACCTTCCTCGGACCCTCAATGTGCTCTCAATTTCTCCCATCTAATCCAACTGCTACGCTATCTTCTCCTATCCTGTACCCCTCACTAAGTCTGGAAGGAAAAGGTTCAAGAGGGATATCCGGTCCCTAACCCAGGCCTTCCTATCACTGATACTTATACCAGGGCCTCCTCCAGACAGACTCTCACTGACATCCTCTTTGTTATTCCCTCTCCAGACCTAGGGAACCCTCATATGGTCGCTGTTCTCTCCCCTTTCTCCTCCACTCCCATTAATTCCTCCGAAGCCATCATCAATGTCTATCTCAATTGCACCGTCTTGGTCCAGGGCCCTCAGTCCAATCTCCTCCTGTTAGATAAGCATTTCACGTGCCTTATGAATGTATTTACTTCTCCTGCTACTCCAACTAGCACCTCGCTGGCTCCTCTCCCACCTCCTTCTTCCGCACCTCTCTGGCACCTTACGCCACTAGCCACTATGTCACCTCCTGCGGCCCCCTCCACCCATTCTCGGGCCCCTCAACCACTTCCGCTGGCTTTACCTTATGCTTTTACCTCATCCCGGAAGTATTTCAAATGTGGCAACCGACGCCAAGTTGCTACACTCAACTCTGCCTCTGCTGTCAAACACTCCTCTGACATCTGCCACCTCCTGAAAGAACTTGGTCTGGAGGTCCTCACTCTCATTGAGACACTCTCCTGCTTGATGGCTACAAGACCCTTACAATCCCAGAACCAACTGTCCTGGAGGTGGAGTAGCTCTGATCTTTTGAGAGGGGGTCCATGCTGCTGTCATTCCTATGCAGGCCTGCACCTCCTTTGAAGGCCTGGTCTGCAGGCTCTTCATCTCTCCTGGCCTCTCTCTGACTGTGCCCAGCATCTAGAGGCCACCTGGCCAGGTGATCCTCTTCCACTCAGATTGGACTGACCACTTTCTGCTTTCCTTTCACCTGAAACTTTCTGTTCCTCAGGGAAATCCCACCAGAGCACTACCATCTACCTTCTCTGCCGTTCGACCCATGAAGCGTATTTCTGTGGATGCCCATGCCTCTATTTTCTCTTCATTCCTGCGGCTGACGCACACTCTGACACATCCCTCTCTAACGTGCATCTTTCCATCTCCAACACACTGGACATCCTGGCCCCTGTCATTAGAATCCATCAGAAGCCTACCTCCAAGTGCAACTCTTGGTCTACCTCCAACCTCGCCGCCATGAAACGCAAGTGCAGTGTGGCTGAGAGGAAGTGGAGGGCTTTGGGCGAATCCTCTGACAAACTGGTCTGCCTTCTGCTCCAAAGACAATACCAACTCTCTGCCCTGTCCAAGAAGAATGTCCCCATCCAAGCATGCGTCTCTGCAGTCTCAAACAACACAGCTGAACTCTTTAAAATCTGCAAGGAGCTGGCCAATCCTTTTGCAGTCTCCACCTCTCCTGTTCCCTCCCAGGCTCTCTATATGGCTCTGGCTTCTCAATTCACCACTACAACTCAGGACATCCTGTTCTCGCTCTCCTCCTCCTCTCCCTCTACCTCTCTTGGCCCCCCTCTGGCCGCTTCTCCCTCTACTGCTCCTTTCACCTCTTTCACTCTGACAACACCTGATAATGTTCCTAGACAAGTCCGATCTATGAAAGTGTCATGCAAACAGTTGCTCCACTGCTCTTCCAGAACCATCAAGGACCACATTGACACCCTTGCTCCAGCATTTGCCTAAATCTGCAATCACTCTTTCGCCACTGTATCCTTCCCCTATCTCCTCAAGCACTCCCTTGTGCAGCCCCTCCTCAAAAAGCCTTCTGCCAATCCTACCTGCCCGGCAAACTATCACCCAATCTCTATCACTCATTTCCTGGGAAACCTCCTGGAAGATCTGGCCATCTCCCAGCTAACTCTCCGCACTGAATCTGTTGGTTGTCTCCATGACCATCAGTGTGGCTTCAGAGGAGCGAGAGGCAAAGAAAAGGCTCTCCTGAACACCTGTGAAGATCTGCTCTCTAATCTTGACTACAGTATTCCTTCTGTCCTCATCCTCCTTGACATTTCCTCTGCTTTTGACATGTTCAATCACGCCATCCTGAACAATCGACTCTGTGATAACCTGGGCACCACTGGTCTGGCCCTGGAATAGTTGACCTCCTTCCTCCTGGACCGACCAACCCAGGTCCAACTTTGGTCCTTTCTCTCCACCACCTTTCTCTAAAAATGCAGTGTTCCTTAGGGCTCTACTCTCTCACCTTGGCTCTTCAATGTCTATTTATCCCCTTTGGCCCATCTGATCTTGACCTTCTGCTCTAACTTTCAGTGTTATGCAGTTGACACTATCTTTCAGGCCCCCCCTTAACCTCCTCCCCTCTCTTGCTCATTCTTGACTGTCTATTCGCGATTCAGGATTGGTGCGCCTCCAATGATCTCTGTCTTACTAGTAGTAAGACAGAGATCCTTCTAATTGGGACCCCTACTCCTACTTTCTATCTTTCACTCTGGCCGCCCTCCTTGGGACCTCTTCCTTTGCCTTCCTGTGAGGCTAAAATCCTTGGTGTCATCTTCAACGGCACTCTCTCCTTCTCCCCTCACATCACTGACCTCTCCAAGAAGGCTCACTACCAGCTGCACCTCCTCAGAGGTATTCTTCATTTTCACACTTTCCCCCAGAAACTTACTGTCTCCAGAGCTCTGGCTCTCTCTAGGTTGCACTATTGCAACAGCCTCTTTCTCAATCTGTCTTCCTCTACTCACTGTCCTCTGCAACTAATCAACAATAGGACTGCAAGACTTATCCTTGGCCTCAAGCCCATGAACCATATCTCTCCAGCCCTGAAATCTCTCCACTGGCTCCCATTGCCTGTAAGGATCAAGTTCAAGACCCTCTTCATCGTCTGCAAGGGTTTTTGGGGCCGGGGTCCGCACTACATCCAACTCTTGCTTCGAAAATACCTTCCTTCTTAAGCCTTTTCCTCAGCTACCTCCAACTCTCGGAGGGTCAGACGCATCTCCAGGCAGAGATTGGGGAGTAGATCTCTCTCCTTTCAAAGTGCCTCCCTCTGTAATGGTCTCCCTGCTCCTCTCAAACTTGGGTTGGATCACCTGAAGTTCCGGAAGCATCTCAAGACCTTCCTTCTCCGATCTGCTTTCTCTCTCTCCCTCCCCTGCTGAACTACCTGTCTGCTGCACCGACTGGTTGTTTGGCTACCCTCAGAGTCTCACTGGATACCAGGTTCCTCCATGATTAGTCTCCGCTGCACTGCTTCCGGGCCTACCATGCGTTCAGGGGGTTGTAACAACAACCTCTACAGTCCCCTGCATCCTTGCACTTACCCAGAGCTGTGCTGCCCTGGCTGTACTTACTCAGAGCAATGTTGCCCTGATTGCATTTACCGCTTCCCTTTTCCTGGCACTTCCCTCTCCCCTTCCCCCTGTACATTGCTTTGGCGCACTTGCAGGATCTGAATAACACAGGGCTTAGAGAGATCATTTGTCTTGTCCGCCCTCTGTTATCCCTCCCTTGTCTTGTTACACCTAGAAACACTTGTATACAGGCGCGTTATAAATGACTTATATCATATCATATCATATCAAGCTTTTTTGCCTGTTATAAATAAACTGTCATAGCAGATTTTCACATCTTTCTCCTCACCTTCCACCCCAGTGATCTGAAGAGATGCCCCATCTTTGGTGCTGATAATCCAATAATGCACACATCATGCACCGCAATTAATATATCTGCCCAGCTGAAGTTGTCTGTCTAAAGTGCCAGACCGCGTGGAGCTAGAAAGAGTTTCTGTGCCATGGTTAATGAATTGAACATCATAAATCCAGATGTTCTGCAGATTGTTTGAAACATTCTATTATAAATGCAGACGCGAAGAGTCCCTTTTGTATTGTGTTAATGTGCCCCTTTTGTGAAAAAATAACTCACTGTCTCATTACCGAAGCCCAGAGGAAGGCATATAAATTAAGCCAAAATTAGCTGTTAATTAGAAATATGCAAGAAGCCATTATGGAGAACCGTAAGAATGACAAACAGCATTAATGACATTCTGTGATGTCTGGTTTAATGCAAACAATAAAGAAATATGGATAGAAATGTGCAAGTTTTCATTGAATACTTTTTTTGTATAAAAATGGTCTATTCGTGTTTATCCAAAGGATCTTGATCTCGCTAGTAGCAATGAAGGAAAAACCAGTCTAACAATATATCAATACTTTTATGGCGGTGAAAGACTTTCCTAGAGTTTAAAATACTGAATTAATGTGGACATTATCGAGTGTTCGTTGGATATTATGGGCCTCATTGTAACACTGACGGTAGCCGTGCCTGTTAAACAGGCATGACTGCTGCCAGAGTTGTATTTTTTCCAGCACCCGTCAATGAGGAATTACCAGGTAATTCCGACATTGCCGGACCCGGTAATTCCTGCATTGCCGGATGCCGGGGCCTGTCAATCCCCATTCCCATTTGAGCCCCATAGGGTTCAATGGGAACGGGGACGTCGGATGCTGATGCATCTGACATTCTGCACTCGCTGCATGCTCTGCCCGCCAGGCCAGACCTCGCGGGCTGACAGGCGCCTGCGAGCACAGCTCATAGTATGGTGGTCCAGGAACTACGGTACCGGCATGCTAACCGGTACCGTAGGTCCTGAACCGCCCTATGACTTGTATTTGCTGCTTTCAATAATTGGATTGGATTTTCAAGAACTGTAAATGAGACATATTGACATTCCTTCATAAAGTCTGGAATCACAGGGCATGGGACAAACAGGGAAAGGTAACAGAATGACTACCATAACGTTGGATTTGTTATCACGCATGGGTGAAATGTCTCAAAAATGACCTATGGGCTTCACCAAATCTAATCTCCTAGGTAGATTAACGGCTTCCCACTGATTCTTTGTCTATCCCGAATTGCATTCAAAAGCTAGACATGTTCAGGCATGTTTTTAAACAATTTGGCCAGGAGTGGGGTCATTCTTGGGAATCAAATAAACACAATACCTAATAAAGGCTTCAGGAAGCTAGGAAAGGGATGTGAAAGATGAGGTTGGGTGGCGGGTTTAGCCAGAGTAAATGGGGTTCTGTGCATCTGTGAACGTTTTCCATGTAGGAAAGCGCATTATTTTGTGCAGGGAAATACATCAGGGGCCAGATTACAGAAACTTTGCAGCAGTGCAAATGCAAAGTTTGCACAGTATTAGCACAAGGGCAAAGTTTGCTCTATTTTTAAAAACACTGGGACACATTAAAAAACCATTGCACCTCGACAAGTGCAGTTTGGCATATTAAAAGCACCAGGGCTAAAATTGCCCTAGTGCTAAAAAGATATATTTTTGATGCATTTTTGCATCAGGGCAAAGTTTGCCCCAGTGCTAATACCATTCTGTATTAGCACTAGGGCAAACATTGCCCCGGTGAAAAAATGTGAAAATCCGTCTTTGTTGCATTGGGGCAATGTTTGCCCTGGTGCTTTTAATATGTCAAACTGCACTTGTTGAGGTGCAATGGTTTTTTAATGTGTCTCAGTGTTTTTTAAAATAGGGCAAACTTTGCCCTATTGCTAATACCGTGCAAACTTTGCACTTGTACCGGTGCAAAGTTTCTGTAATCTGGCCCCAGTAGTTTATTGCCTCACTGCAAAGATCTCCTTGCAGGCTGAAGATCTAAGCTTTCACTCTGGTTAAGAAGAACTCAGCCTGTAATCATTTGTATTGTGCCGCTGACAGAATGAACTGCTTCTTAGCGCAGGTAGTTAAAAGTATAGGCTCATATACACCAGGATCAAAGGTACCACAATGATAATGAAACCACAAGGGCCAAATATTTAAGCAAAAAGGTTTTTAAGACGTTCCTAAAACGAGGGAGCAGAATGATACTCCGAATAACAGTCGGCATTAAATTCCACCATCTGGGACCATGGATGGAAACGCACCTGTCACCTCTGGAAACACAACTGGACTACGGGATCAGCAATAGAAGGGTTTCTGAAGATTGCAACGCACGTGTTGGCACATGTCTGAAACATATCTTGGTGCTAGATTTTGCAAACACTTGAAGACCAGGCAAAGAATCTTAAAATATCTACTTTCCTTGACGGGAAACCAGTCCAGTGGCAGGGCTGAAATGGATGAAATTCAGTCGTACTGCTGCATTCTGAGCCCTCTGAAGCTGGGACAGTTATCTCTCAGGAATACCTGGCATTGTGCTATTGCCGTAGTCCAGTCTCAAATGGATCAATGCCCCAACCACAGTAGCGTGGTCTAACTGGGGAGCAAATGGGAGAGTTAGACATAGCAGGCTTAGAGCGTGGAACACTGTTTGCACCTTGGCTCCAACCTGTTGCTCACTTGATCAAATTAGTCAAATTGAAGTAGATTGCATGTCTGATCAGGAAATCATGCACATGTCAAAAATGTATAGGTCTGCTTTATATAATTCAGAGATCAATGCATTGAGTATTATTGATGTTTATAATATTACAATACAGGGAATTCATAACAGACATGGACCTCTGAAAGCCTTTAACACTGGGAATCTGTCATTTATATGTGTAATGCTCACCTGGTACCCACGGGGGCGCCACCCAGTCCAAACTGTTTCCGAAATGGCTTCCAAAGTATGGTAGTTGGTGCTTGATTGTGTAGGTTTCTCCTCGCGAATCCCATTCCTGTGACAACTTGGGAGTCATCTCGCATTGCATCTCATGCCGCAATTCATCTTGAGTCATCGTGGTTCTAATGCCTAGGACCTTGTCACTCGGAATGATAGCCACGGGATCGGGGGTCGTATATACCAGTTCATCCGTACCCAGGCGGGAAAGGGCGTCAGCTTTTACATTCTTGACTCCTGGTCAAAAAGTGATTAAATAATCATATTCTGCGAAGAAAAGGGCCCAGCGTAACTGTCGTGAAGATTGGGCCCTGGCAGTCTTTAAGTATTGCAGATTCCGGTGGTCTGTTATCACAGTGATAGTGTGCCTGGCACCGAGAAGATAGTGCCGCCTGTGATTGAATGCACTATTTGAGAAAATCCTGGAATGAATCGGCGGTAAAAATGTGCAAAGCCCAACATGTTCTGGATTCCTTTGAACGAGTTTGGAGCTGGCCAGTTTAGGATGGCATCGACCTTCTGTGCATCCATTCGGATTCCTTTTGTAGTGAGAATGAAGCCGAGGAACTCCACCTCGGTGACATGAAACAAACATTTCTCGAGTTTGGCATAGAGATGATGCTGGCAGAGTTTCGCAAGGACGGAGCGGACATGCTTCAAGTGGTCTTGTTTCGAAGCCGAGTATACCAGAATATCGTCTATATAGACCAGGGCACAGACATCAATCAGCTCTCTCAGGACATCGTTCATGAAATACTGATATGCAGCGGGGGCATTACAAAGGCCAAATGGCATTACCTGATACTCGTACAGGCCATATTTGGTGCGAAACGCGGTCTTCCATTCATCTCTTTTTTTAACTCAGAGGAGATGGTATGCTCCTCTAAGATCTAATTTTCTATAGATTTGGGCATCTTTGACTTGGTCCAGCAATTCCGGAATAAGTGGCAAGGGGTAACAATTCTTTATGGTGATTTGGTTCAGTGCACGAAAGTCGATGCAAGTCCTCAAATTTCCTATCTTCTTCAGTATGAAGAATAGGGGGATGCTGCTGGTGACTTTGAGGGGCGAATAAAACCATTAGCCAGGTATTGCTCAAGGTAGGATTTCAAATGTTGGGAAATGTAGGGATTTGAGCTCCTGGTACCAGATCAATTTGGCAAACATAAGGCCTGTGTGGCGGTAGAGTGTTAGCTTGTTCTTTTTGAAACACATCCTGAATGTCCTGATATTCACTCGGTAAAGTACCAACCACCCCCAGGGTCATTGCTCTGGTTCCATGGACTGAGGGACTGGTAATCGTTGCCTTACTTTCCTTGGCATAGCATGTGTGGAGGCAGTCTTTCGAGAACACCAGCTCTCGAGTACGCCAATCTATAAGCGGATTGTGTGCAACCAACCACAGCATCCCGAGGATCAACCGGAATGAGGTACCTTGATGAAGTCAAAGGCAATCGATTCCCGTGGCCATCTTGACACAGAAGGGTTAGGACTGTTGTGCACTGGGATATTGGGCCGGTAGCGATATCTGTACCATCTACTGTGGTTACTGTTTCAGTGGTTGACTTAGGACATAGGGAGAGCCCCATCTTTGCTGCAAGATCCTGGTCCATATAATTCCCAACTGCTCCGCTGTCGATGTAAGCCTCCACGGAATGCATCTTAGACGGTTGTTGGTGGTTGATTAGAATAACGGGCAAAGCAAAATGGGAGGTCTGTAATTGACTTTCTTCGCTCGACAAATGGACCTCTACATTTGCCGGGCTTGGTAGTATTCTGACTCTTCACTCGTGGCCTCCTTATCCGTGGCACCCACAGTTCTCCTTGGAGGTTTTACTGGGTACTCTTTAAGAAAATGACCTGCTTTTCCGCAGTATAAACATAACTTCAGTTCCCTTCTCTTATCTCTTTCAGCATTAGTTAAAGGCGGTTTCACCCCTCCCAGTTGCATCGGTTCCACCAAATTGCCCGTTGGTTGTGGAATCTGGTCTTTGGGCCGCACCAACAGTGGGCGAACGTCAGGTCTGTTCCAATCTGCCCTTCAGTCTTGCAAGCTCTGATCAAGTTGAACCACAAGGTTGATGAACTCTCCACAGTCTTTCGGCAGATCCACCACTTAGGCAAGTACGTCCTTTAACTCCCCCCATAGACCCCGATGAAATAACGTGGTCCTTTTCTCCTCCAGCCACCCTGCTTCAACCACAAGCCTGTTAAAGGTTGCTATATAGGTTAGTAGGTCCTGGTTTCCTTGACGAAGAGACAAGAGTTCATTATCTACTGCCTTCCCATGAGTACGACGGGCGAAGAGCTTGTCCATCTTGTGCTGGAAACCCCCAAAATCTCGTAACAGAGGATCATCCTGACTGACAAAAGGTACTGACCAGACCACTCAAATAAGACAGCAGAAAGGCAACTTGCGACTGATCATTAGGGATGGCTCCATGTCTGCAAAGAAAATGGAGTCGACACTGGTTCATGAAGGTGGCCTATTTTCTAGGGTGCCCCGTAAAACGTTCCAGTGGGGATAATGGTGGGGCTAATGGAACTGCTCCTGGGTGAGTGATTTGTACCTGATTGGTCGGTGGTGTAGGCATTGATGAAACGTTCCCAGGCAAAGGAGCTTGTCCGGCCTGTTATTGGAGAAGCTGTCTACTCAGCTCATCAGTCTGTTCCTTTGACACTATCAACTCCCTCTGCAATGCATTGGTCTCCTGTCTGTCTTATATTGTGAGGCTTCACGTTCTGTAATGCTCACCAGGTATCCAAGGGGGCGCCACCCAGTCCGAACTGTTTCACCCTTGGACCTCTTCCTTTGGACCCTCGTGTGGCTGAAGACCAGGTCTGAAACACAGTAGTTAGATTTTAGCTTGGTATTCTCCTCTGACCCGGGGCCCACCTCCCAGAGGGACCAAAGGACCTCCTGGCGCACTTCTCACCTTGCTTCTTGATAAGGTGCGCGCTCCGTCCTGCCACACAATCTGGGAGGCACACTGTCATGAGGCATGGCTCTGCTACATCAATAAAAGGTGAGAGGTTAGGGGTTATGCGGGTCGTATGTCTTCTGGATAGGGTCTGTAAATACGGGGACTGGTTTGCAGAGATTAATGTATTTTTCCAAGACCAGGCTCTAGCTCGGTCACTCACAGGGCAGTGATGTATGGAGGAAGGCAAGAGATACAGTGTTCAGTGGGTAGCCTTCCATGCCCAGTCTTCTGTGAGAACAGGATAGTCACAGAGACAGAGAGGAGGTGGAGGAAGGAGGTTGGGCTGCTGGCTGCGCACAGACGCTGATGGGGAGAGGCGCCAGCCTGCAGCTTGGTGCTTCCTAAGGGCTCTTCTAGGCCTACTGACAAATGGAGTCGTAATTGGGCCTACCTGTATGGGTTGCATATGTGTGGGTCACCCTGGGGCAGCCCATCACCCTGGCTAGGGGCACATGGTCAGCCTCGGTGTGAGTGTAGCGTGTCTATGTGTACTGGAATATAGGGGGGGGTCAAAAAAGACCCTTCCTTCCTTGCAAAAGGACCAGGGGGGCCGAACGACAATGTACCTGTTGCTGAAGAAGTTCTTGGTGCTCGACAGTGTTGAGCCGGTTCCAGGGTGCTTCGCAGCCTTTCAGACAGAGTTAGTGGTGGGAGAGAGAGCTGCGGGTACCATGCGGCAGGCAGTACGGAAAGCCAAGCTGGATGGACATCTGCAGGCTGTCCGGCACTGTGGCTCGGGCCAAGATTCATTGTCTCTGTGCTGGTTGGCGGATCTGGAATGCTGGTCGAGGCATCTTGACGGCTCTGGTGACTGCAGACTGATGACTGCTGACAGTCAGCGGTGAAGCTGGATGCTGTTCGATGACTCGACTGTCTTGAAAATGTCCTTAAAAGATGGACGCTGGAGGATGCTTGTGTGGCACTCCTCCTAGATTCTTCGCTGGGCTAGTGTCCTTTTAAGGCAGACAGCCCAAAGCTCAGGAAAGAACATAGCAGTTCACACTGTGTGCTGGCTGGGTACCGGTTCTGGAGCTGTTGGATGGGTCCACTCAGTCTGGTATATCCCTCTGTTACCTGGGAGATGTTTAGAGGAGGGATCTTGCTTCCCTCTTGGATCTCCTGAACTCCCTTCACTGGTGGAAGATGTAAGGTAGACTGTACCTTCAGCTTAGGTACAAATGAGTCTTTCTTCTTACTCCATTCAAAGTCCTCCGATGATCTCATCAGTGAGGGGCTCAGCCCTCTTTTAAAGCCAAACGGGCCCCACTGATTGGTGCAGGCTAAGCCCAACTTAATGGATCAATAATGGGTGCACACCAGCAATATTCAGTGATGCTTCAGGTCAGAATCAGAGCTCTTGGCAACAGACAGGGGAAGGATGTCAACATACACTTCTAAGTCCCACATATCTTCATGTCTGCTGTACATCAAAGTAATTAACTGCCCTATGCAGCGCTTGATCACAACATGGGCCTCCTTTGAAGTAGGGGGTTGCAGGCAGACATTTGTCTCCTACAATTCACATACGTCTCTGCTCTGAAAGGAGTGGCTCCAGACAGGACATTCACTGCCCTTTCATTCCAAGGAGGGGTGTTAGTACCATGTTGACAGACTGCATTACAAAGAGGTGTACGGCGGTTGGTCTCCATTGTCACTCCCTGCATCCAGGCCTTCCTTGAGGCCTGCTAATTAACCTTCTTCAGTATTTGCTGCCACCATCAAGGTGCAGCAATGGAGATGCAGATCCATGGGGCCTTGAAATGCTAATCAGGCTGCCCATGGGCGGGGCTTTTGAAGTATCCACAGCTGTCAGGTGTCAGCTACACATGACAGGGGACAGTGGCGCAGGTAAGCTGTGTCCTCCCGGGGTACATGACTATTTTTCGGCTGTGCGGTGAGCATGGAAAATATGTACGAGAATGGCCCCACATGGTTGAATTCCTTACAGTCCACCAGGGCTCTGCCTTGTCTTCAATGTTGTTTAATATCTATATTCGATCACTGGTTGCTCTTATCCGCTCCCGAGGCGTCAGGTGTTACTCATATGTGGACGACACGCAAACCCCGGTCTGATTAGATCTGGACCAAGGTGGTGTGTCGTCTCGCCTGCGTGACTGGCCCACCCACCCAATCTGTGGGTGATTGGATGGGTGCCAAATGCTCTAGCTAAATGGGGACAATACAGAGGTTATGGTGGTGAGCACCTCTCCTGAATCTGACTCTTGGTCCCCTTTCTTCTGTCCATCCTCACTGGGTGGGTTTGCTATTCCATTCGTGAAAAATCGGGGTGTCTATCTGTCTGCATCTTTGTCTATGGTTTGGCAGGTGAGTGTGCTAGGTCAATGTGGGCATTTACTACTGAGAGTTCTTCGTAATATCCTACCTTTTCTTCCTCCTGCGCTTCATCCTCTAGTCGTGGCCTCTCTTATCTCCAGTAGGCTTTCCTACTGTAACGCTCTCTACCTGGCTCAGCCGGCTGCCCTTATTCACCATCTGCAATTGTTGCAGAACTTAGCTGCTCGGACAGCCACAGCAACACTATATGAGTCTGGTGCTGCAACATCTGCCTTGGCTTCAGCAGAAACAGAGAACAGCCTTCAAATCTCTCTGCCTGGTCCACCTGGCCTATTATCAGGCTGGTGCTGATTTCCTTCGGGACAAGTTCCACCCCTTTATTCTTTCTCTGGCTCTGCATTCCCGAAGTGATCGCTTGTTCCAGGTCCCCAAATTCCGTCTCCAGAGAGTTGGTGGCCAGGCCTTCTATGTGGCGGCTAGTAAACTTTGGAATAGCCTTCCACTTAAGTTAAGACTGTTTGCAAATTTTCGTTGTCTGCTTAAACCTGTTCTCTTTTGCTAAACCCAGTGATTGTTGTGGCTCTGCTGTGTTCGTCCTGGCGCCAAGATGCCCTCGGCTGTACGTGCACGCTTCAAATTCAGAAAACATATCATAACAGTAAATATGTGTGAAAAAAACGGCGGTGGGTTTTCAGGAGGGCCTTATATACAATTAATGTTTTTGGGGAGGGAAGGATTGGCCTTAAATAGAAAACACATCTGCTGGAAGCATACACGGGTATTATAGCTCAGTGGCAACATGCTCGTCTTGGAAGCAAGACAACATAGAGCAACACAGGTGTGAATCCCGGAACAGCGCTTAGAAACCTCTGGGTATTAAGCACCTTATAAAAAAACAATTACAATTACAATTTCATTGACCTGTTCCTGTAAACATGAGTTGTTCGTGGTATTTAAGTGCTTAACTCTATAAACCACTCCAGGTACATAGAAGCCAGTAAGGTTTTTCTGTCTCCACTTTGACACTTCGGATATCATGTTGTGTTAATTGTGGAGCAGACTAAGGGGCCTGGTTCACAGAACGTTTCCCCTATGGGATTGCACCATTATAAAACACTTCTGTGAATCAGACCCTATGTCTTTCTTGCTGAAGAGGTTTAGAGATTAAGGTTACATTGCTAATCCGATTTATGACCTCCTTACTGTACATTTTCTCAAAATAGCAAGACCGCCAAATGTAGACAAACATATTAGAGGGTAGAGTGGCAGTTCTAGTAGAAGTTTGAAACATTACAATTTCAACTGGTTCAAAGAGATTGAAATTTCCGTTCATCAAATTTCCATTCATCAAATTTCCATTCATCAAAAGTTTGAGGAATGAGGTTTGATTGATTTCGAACTTTCATCTACAGAAAGCAGGAGAGTCAAAATGCTTTGCGTTTGGCATTTGAAGAGTCCAGGTTGAAATAATAAATAGTTATGGAAGAGAAATTGGGTCTCATTAAAAGTTTGGCAGTAGCTTTGCCGGTACAATCGGCAGGCTGCCGCCAAACTTGCAACATTTTCCGGTGCCCGTGAATGGGAAATTACCGGGGCATTGTGGCCCCACCGGACCCTGTAATTGCCTATTCTCGGGCGCCGGAAAAAGGATGCTCCCCATTCCCATTCGGCCGCATAGGGCTGAATAGGAATGGGGAGGTCGGATGCAGAGGCACCGTTTATAACGGTACCTCTGCATCCGGCATGCTGTGCTCGCTGGTGCCTTTCTGCCCGCCAGGTCTGACCAGGCGGGCAGAAAGGCAGCCGCGAGCACAACTCCCAGTTTGCCGGTTCACGGAACTACGGTACCGGCAAGCTTACCGGTACCGTAGTTCCCGACCGGCAAACTCATAAGGAGGCTCATTGTGTAGCTATTATATTTTTTACAAACCCTGAAAATAGGGTTTATAACATAACATGTTATGGTACAAATTAAGCAATAATAGTGTCTAAGGGGAGTTAGATAATTTGGTTAGTTGGCAGTTTGGGGCAAATACATTTTGATGGAGGTGGAGTATACCAAACCAATGTGAAAAAAGCTGTGTCATTCTTATTTCTACATTTCTACATTTTTGAAACAAGCTGTGTTATTCATATTTTTACATCTCTACATATATGATGAGATGAATATCAAAATCGCATGAAACCCACATTAATTATGGAGGCAGTGACGATTGCCAAAGCAGTGTTAATCACATGTGCTTTCTGTAGGTGGACTAGGCAGTTAAAAATTAGTGACACGTATTATAGACAGAGAGAATGACAAGAGGTGCTCGGTGCATGTGTTTTTGGTAGGCAGAAGAAAAGGACCCAGTAGTGGTAACACCACTTGTGTTCGTATAGAGTGGACAACCTCAAAACAGCATTAGGTGCATACTTGTTTTTCTTTCTGCTGATTTCCCCCATTGAACTAAATTACATTTTCAGAATAAATGCTTCAATTAAAATCCTGACTGACTTTTCTGTGAGTTAGGTCATTTTAGCCTCATACCTTGGACCAACCACATTGGCTGACAGTTCCGTGAGAGCTTCTCCAAATTGTACCACCTTGCTTTTTTGAATGTCAGCACAAGCCGCCTTAGGATGAGTACTGCAGAAATATGATATGGCATTTATAATGCCCATGTACACAAGTGTTTCTAGGTGTAAAAAGACAAGGGGGTGGGGGTGGAGGACAAAACAATGATCTTACTAGTCCTTTTGTCATTCAGAACAGGCAAGTGCGGGGAGAGGATGGGGAGGAGTGCCAAAATATGGGGGGGATTGGAGAAGTGCAGGTAAAGGAAAGTGCAGCCAAGGGGAGGCTCTTAAGTGCAGAGAAATGGGACTGTAGTGTTACAGAAACAGACCAAAAATCCTGTGGGAGCCAGGCTGCAGTGCAAGGTAGTTGCAGCTGGACATGCAAGGACCTGGGCCCAAGTTCAGAGGGTGGCCAGGTGGCCAGTGCATGGACCAGAAGGGTCATCAGCATGGGAGAGGAATAGAGAAGACAGAGGTGAAGAGAAATGTCTTGAGTTGCTTCCGGAACCAGAGCTGGTTCTGCTCAAGTTTGAGAGAGGCAGGGAGTCTGTTCCAGAGGGAGGCCCCAGCCGAAGAAAGAAATCTGCCCCCAAATCTTTGCTTGGAAAAGCGACTGACCCTCAGAGAGTTGGAGGTGGATGAGCGGATTGCTCGAGAAGGGAGATATTTAGGAAGAGAGAGTTGGAAGCAGTGTGGTCCCAGGGCCCAGAAAGCCTTGTGGATGATGCAGAGGGTCTTGAACTTGATCATTGCCGCCACTGGGAGACAGTGAAGAGATTTCAGGCCAGAGAGATACGATCCCTGGGCTTGAGGCCAAGGACAAGTCTCGCAGTCGAGTCCTGGATAAGTTGTAGAGGAGGGAGCGTAGAGGCAGGACCAGAGCTCTAGAGACAGTGAGCTTCTGGGGGAAAGTGAGGAAAGGAGGAATACCTGTGAGGAGATGCATCTAATAGTTGGACTTCGTAGAGACATCAGAGATGTGAGGAGAGAAGGAGAGGGTGGAGTTGAAGATGACCCCAGGGTTCTTAGCCTCACAGGTGGGAGAAGGAAGATGGCCCAGAGTGGCTGGTCAGAGAGAGAGAGGAAAAGAGGGACCTCAGTCTTACTGGCATCAAGGTAGGGATCATTGTCGGCATCCCACTCCTGGATTACATACAGACAGTCAGGAATGAGAGTAGGGGTAGAGGCAGTTGAGGGGAGCCTGAAAGAGAGCTGGGTGTCTTCCGCATAACACTGAAAAGTAGAGCTGAGAGCAAGGATGCAGTGGGCAAGAAGTGCCAGGTATTGGTTGGACAGCCAGGGAGAAAGGTTAGGCCCCAGGGGTACACCACAGGTAGAGAGACAGATAGAAGAGAGGAAGGACCCCAGTTGGTCCTGGGAGGGTTGATCAGTGAGAAAGGAGGTCAGCCAGCCCAAAGCCTGATCGGTGATAACAAGATTGTCACGGATGCCGTTGAGCAGGATGACATGGTTGACCATATCAAAAGCATAAAAAAGATCTAGGAGAATGAGGACAGAAGAAAGGTTAAAATCAAGGTTAGAGAGAAGGTCTTCACAGATGTTCAGGGGAGCCGCGTCCATGCTCCTGGCTGTTCTGAAGCCCGACTGCTGGTCATGGATATAAACCAACAGATTTGGTGTGAATATTAAACTGGGAGATGTCCACCTTTTCTAAGAGTGTGCCAGCAGAGGGCTTCTTAAGGAGGGAGTGCACAAGGGAGTGCTTAAGGTGGAGGGGAATGTTCCAGTGGCAAAAGAGTGATTGCAGATATCGGCCAGAGCTGGAGCAAGGGTGTCGATTTGGTTCTTGATTGTTTTGGAAAAACAGGGAAGAACCTGTTCTGAACAGACTTTCATGGATCAGACTTGTCTAGAAACGTCACCAGGGGTGAACAAGGGAAAGGCAGAGAAGGGAGGAGGAGAGGACGCCAAAGGCATGCCAGGAGCAGAGGGGGAGGATGAAGAGGAAGAGGAAGAAAGGATCTCTTGAGTTTTAGTGTTGAAATGAGAAGACAAGGCCGTACAGAAGGCCTGGGAGGGAACAGGAGAGTTAGAGACTGCAGCAGGGTTTGACACCTCCTTGCAGATTACATGCAGTAGAACCTTTTCTTTTCTGTAAGATGAATTTTTGTTACTTGTTGGTAGCAGTGGACTGGTGTTTATTAGTATTAATGGTGCACTACTCTACACTTCTACATACATTGTGATAATGCCTTTTTACTGACCTTATTTTTGAAATGGCTACTCCTCCTGGTTAAACCCCATCTTGTTTGTGCATGTCTGCCTTTTCTTCTGCTGAACAATGTATAGCTTTTCAGGTTGACCCTGTTTAGAGTTCTTTGGCTCCTCGGAACAACTAGTAAAGAAATCTCAATTATTTAATTCTTGACAATGCTAAATGCAATTTCACATATTGTGTCTCTATGAATGGCTAGGGAACCAGTAGAATTGAAGACACTGGTAGCAGTGATACAGTGGTAAGCTGCTCCTTACAAAATCCAAAGGACATTGCTGAGACTCCTTTAGTGTTTATCAAACTGGCCCCCACTCTAAAGTTCACACTTATGGAGTTCACAGATTAATGTTTCCTTATATGTGAGCATCTGGAACCAGTTTCCAAGATGTGTGCAGTTAGGCAAAGGCCTAAAAACTTTAAGACTTGTCTCTGGTACAACATATCCTCCTCCTAGGACCAGATCTCAGATTAAAAATGCCCACACTGCACTGAAGTATCTGCCAAGCTTCAGGAAAAGGTAATGCCATGAACAAGAAGGTGACAATGCATTTTTTCCTTCAACACCTCCAAATACAGCTGGGATATGGGGCCTGATCCTATTCTCTCTACTACTCTTGAGAAAGAAGACGAGAAAGTCACTGAGTCGATTTAAGAGTTCAAAACTATACTGAGCTACAACCTTTGCTAGCAGAAGGTGGATCCTCCCGGACACAAGTCAGTGAGGGTTGGAAAAAGGGCCCCAACCAAGAATGCCTTAGAATGCAAGTGTCTCCCAGGCCCCCAGAGGATACAAAGAATTGATTCAGAAAATGGACTCCTTAACAGAGAAATTATAGAGTGTGCTGCTGGAAACAACAAGAGGTACGGCTAGCAGGGCACATTTCGATGGTGCAAGTGATTCAAAAACCACCACTAATTGCCTTTCTTTATTGTAGGTACTACATTTGAGAATGTAGGGAGGGTCATCAGTGGTCCACTTGACCATTCTACTTCCTCAGGAAACCTGTTTTCTTTGTGATTGTTGATCATACACTACATCCTCTGAGGAAATCACATTGAGAAAAGGAACTCCAGGTTCAGTGGTTAAGGCACTTCTTGGTATTTCTACATGAAATCACTTTCCAAACGAAGTTGTGTTCAAGAGAGGACCAGGTTGATTTCCACCCACATGAAGCCCATGTAAAAGGAATGACAATAACATTCTACTGCATATTAATAACAAACCAATAGGATAGTTGAGAGATCCAGCAGAACCCCTAAGAGCACAATAGACCATTTGTTTTAAATACCCATAAGAAGGAATGGGGATCATCTTCTACCATGGCTGTTATTTCGTTGCAGAGAGGTGCTCCAAGAGAATATTTATTTCATTCCCTTTGAGTTACTCTTTATACATCAAGTCAGAAGCCCTTTGGCTCTGGAGAAGAAACATTGAAAACAAGCATTCCTGCCCCACCTTATGTGTTGGAATGTATGCTGGGTATCAGAAAGAAAAGCTGATTCTACCGGAACCGAATACCACTCTGATGGCAGGTCATACATTGGTGAATCACTGGTATTTATTTTATTTCTTGATCAGAAGTGCTCATCGTTGATCCTCTACAGCTCTACACATGGGCTGGCCTCACTAATTTGTATCAAAGCATGGGCAAGTGAACTATTTAGTGGACATAGACAATGCAAGAGTGACCGCAGTTGTCTTTCACATACATAGACTGAACAAAATAATTTCTAAGATTGAATTAGGAACCCTACTTTCTGACAGAGTGGAAAAGGAAAGGGGGCGTTTTCTAGATATATTTCAAATTTGCCCATTTGATTCCTATTTGGAAGGAGTAAACCTTTTCTACAAAAATGACCCTAAAGCAACACTAGAAAGGAAAGACATTGATCAAAGTGTTTCCTTTCTGATATGCTCCCCTGCTTATACTCGCCCCAGGGATAACACTCTATAGTTGACATGCACATTTACAATGGAGCTAAAGTACTTGTCAAAAACATTTTCTATAAGATTCCATATGAGGGAAGGATACACATCAAAGCTAAAGTCAACCAGATGTTGGCACTTGTGGTGATTAAGCCATGTAATAATCATTGGTCTAGTCCATTAGCACGTGTGCATCAAGCATGATACAAATATTTGAGATTATTTGTAGACTATAAAACTCTTAATGATGTAACCACGATAGATGTTTACCCTCTTTCATGAGCTGATGAGCAAGTGGACAAGCTAGGTAAAGTACAGTAGCACCTTTGACTTTATAAGTGGTAACTGGAAGATAGCTGTATAAATGAGGTCTCGGCCAGAGGTGACACTGAGACTGGTGTAGAAACATGAAACATCTTTACTGAGGTTCCAGTCTCAGGTACAATGCATAGGTATTCATATGTGGGGCATCAGGTAATATACGTGGGGATAAAATCCACCAGCCTCCTCCCTCAGTCTACCCATCTTCCAACTGACACTCTCAGAAACATTCAGAAGATAACATTTTCACACACAATGTGTTTCAAAGCGCTTCAAGGCAAGGGAGGGAACAACGGAAAATACAACAACATTCTTACAGGCCATGAACAGTAAGGATGTGAAATTAACTATCGTACTCGGCCTGACGACATTTCAGATAGTGCAAGAGCTAAGACATAGATAAGGACGGGAGGGGGAGAGTGGGAAGGAAATGGAAACAGACAGGTGACCACCGTACTAGGCCTGACAACATTTCTGGTAGAGCCGGAGAAAAACAAAAGGTGAGGGAGAGGGGTGCAGAAAGGGAGGGGAGGAACAAAACAAGCGACTATCATACTAGTAATTGGAGGGTGGAGGAAACAGAAGAGGTTGCTATCATATTAGGTCCAGGGACAATTCTGCTAGAGTAAGTGCATAGAAGAAAGTAAGGGGAGGAGATAGGAAAAGGGAGAAGGGAAAGGAGGAGAGAAAAGAGAGTAAGCAGTCAAAAAGAGTGGAGAAGCAAGAGTGGAGAGCGAATACAATTGCAGAAGTCAGTAGTAACACATAATGTTGCAAGCCAGGATACAAGATGAAGATGGGAACAGCATGATTCAGGGCCACCATGAGTACAAGATGCAAAGGATTCCATGGAAGTCACTCCTAGCATTCCATGCACACAGGGAAGGACGCAGGTAAAGACAGAAACCAACACATCTTCCTCCTTTAACAATGCAACACAACACCCAAGAAGTGAAAGACATACATGCACACACACACTCACAATCAGAACGCATGTGCATGCCTCAACTCCCAGAACCAATCTTCCCAATAACACACCCAACTTAAACCCTGTAACCGTTCTCACCTAGTGGGAAAAATCTGCACCATACAATGCCTCTCCCTTTTTGTACTGAGTAAGCGAGAAACACCAAAATATCTTAAGAAAGGACGCAACATGAAAACTCTCAAACATCTTCAGGCTTTCACCCCCAAACCACATGACTCAGGGAAAACCATGCAGTGCAAATGTGTCAAGTGTACCCCACTGGGCACAGAGAATAATCTCCCAACACAAACCTGCATACACTCATCACTTCCAATTGGATCAACTACACCTCACTGACCACACTAGAACTAAAACAAGCGTCCAACACCCCTCAGGATATGACACGCCAAGCCCTCCGGGTGTCCAACACCCCTCGGAAGCCATCACCCACCTATGCTAGTGGACCATACACTATAACTCCAATGTAGGAAGCATCCATAAACCACACCAAATCATCAACCACTCACACCAGACAAATGTCAAACATGTTAAAACAGGAACATTCCTAAACTTTCTGATAAAACCATAATATTCTAACAGTTCTCTAAGCAAATAAAAGTGCAAAAAGAATGCTCCTTTAGAAAATGCACTGAAAACTCTGCACTTTAAAAGTCCATTCCCTAACATACGCTGTTCACTAAAAGGTTAAATATGCTACAACAACATGCACATTCCATACTATTCTTAGCAAGTCCATGTCCTAACTAACGTTATTACTAAGTTCAACCTGTGGAAGAAAAAATTGTTAAAAAACAAAACGTTAACATAGTGCACTTTAAATCTCGCTAAACAGAGGCCACGACTACAACCAATACATTCCGTGCACACCAAACCATAAAGTAAAACAGGCCTCACATGACAGCCACCTGCACTAAGTGAAAAGATATGATAGGCTATTTATAACACGCTTAATAGCCGGAGGTTTCTCTGTGCCTTCCTATACCAACAGACACTTTGATTTCTCCGTTTCAGGCTCCCCCACCAAAGAACTCTGTAACTGTACTTGCCACCTGAGCTCGCTAGTACTGGGGTTCCCATGGAGTGTGCAAAGAGCCAAACACCACTTCTCCCATTGCGGTGTTCCCTCTCGCTACCACACCATGACAGTCCTCACAGCTCCAGATAAAAAGGAAACTGAGTTCACACACTCCTATGTGTAAACAGTGTATAGAACAGCACCCCGCAGAACAGACGCACCGTGATCACACATCATGAACACATCCTTCCAAACACTTGCATCCTTGACGTTCCAGCACATCATCATTCAAACAATGAAGCCAAGCTGTGTAGCCAAGCTGAGTAGAGGTCTGGGCCAGCAAACTCTCCAGCCCCGGAAAACTGCAGCCATAATGGACCACATCAGCCCCTTACCCTTCAATTCTGCTCCAGACTCCAAACCAATACAATGGTAACTGTATCACAGGTCCTATTAGTGTCGTTAGCTCCAACCACTGCCACAGCTCACTGTAGTAACTTCACTTCATAACCACGCAGGGCCACATCCCTACACACACACTGCAGCGAATATGGTAAAATGGTGAAGACTATGATATCATGCCTGACTAGCTCTTAGAGAGATCAGCTGCCCTCTCCCTTTACCTCTGCTACCAAGCACCACCAGGGACAAACACGGCTCCCAGCCACGCCAGCTCTGCTCAGGGGCTTTCCTGACAACTCACGGCTCAGGGACCCTCCTCCACTTTCCTGCTGCTCAGCTTTCCGCCCCTCAGCAGCCATGCATACTTCTACTCCTGAGCTCTGCTGCCTCTGGCAGGCAATGGATTCCCCCTCACAGTCCGAGCTGGCACTTGGTCCTTGCCTCTCACATCAATGGCTGGCTCTCACTGCATACTGTCCCTTTACCAATTTCTCTGCTGCCCCTTGCAGAATCATATGGCACCTGGCCCCGGATGGTGACTCCTACACCAAAGGGTGGGCCTCACAGACCCACTGCTCCCAGCAGCACTGCTACCTTGAGGGAGGGTGGTCTCTGGGGTTGGGGAGCGGTGGACATCCCTCTTCTTGATGTCCTTTCCAGGTGCTGTCCCCCCAGCACAACTCACTCAGGTTCCTCCAGCTTGTCACCCGTGTAGAAACAAGCAGATGCCACTGAGACTGGTGTAGAAACATGTAAGATCTTTACTGAGGTGCCAGTCTGAGGTACAAGGCATATATATGTGAGAAATCAGGTAGGTTACACAGGGATAACATCCACCAGCATGCTCTCTCACTCAAACCATCTTTCAACTGACACTCTCAGAACCATTCAGAAGATAACATTCTCATGCACAGCATTCCATGGAAGTTACTCCTACCATTCCATGCATACAGGGAAGGATGAAGCAAAAGACAGGATACAGCAATCACCTTGACCAACAATGTCAAGGGGAAGACAGCATGTCCAGTTCCAGGAGGCCTTTAACAGTTATGTGTGAAGGGTGCTGGATTTTTTGATTGAAGAATATACCTTCACCTTCAAGAAGCTGGTGAACCATGTTCTGAATGGGTGCATGACTCGTGAATAGCATATCTTGAGGGAATATCTGTATTTAGCACAACATGAAAAGACAGTGTTTCTCTCATAGGAGATTGCTGCAGGCTCTTCAACAGGCCATCTTGACAATGAAGGTATGTAAATGTCAGACTGTTAAACCTTACCTTGGTTTTCTTGGGTATGTGGTCAGACGGGTAATGTGTTTCAACCTCTACTCAGCAAAGTATAAGCTGCACAGTACTGGGAGATGCATAGCATCCAGTCTAAAGTGATATACTTATTTTCATTCGCTGCTGGTTGACTGCAGCAGGCATCTCAGGTGAACACGGGCAACCACAGAGTGGAGCTGCTTGGTTGGGAGCTTCCTTTTACCTTGTGGCCCTTAGGCTAGGGCTGCCCTGAGCAGTGGCGGTCCAGGGAGAATATGCTAGAACGGCCTCACGGCCAAGTAGGTGGTTAGGGGTGTGATGGGCGGTGGGTGGGATGGCAGGCCATGAAACGGGTAGAGGAGCATTCGGGGAAACTAGACTATCACTGTAAAATTGAACACTTGAAAATAAAGATATGCAAAATGACCAGCAAAGGCTGGAGGGGCACACAGGCAGCTGGGGCAGATGACTTAACCATGAGGCAGGTGCAGAGAGTGGAAGTGGAGCTGCAATCCGAGGGCTCAGACCATCATGTTGATTGTGAGTGGCCTGACGGCACAATCGCGGGTCGAGCAGGATGGGTGGCGTGAGGGGAAGGCAGGCCAGGAAATGGGTTGCGGAGGGAGCAGGGAGGGCAGACTAACGCAGAGAGAAAAAATGAAAATGCACAAGATATGCAAAATTACCAGCAAATGCTGAATGGGCACGCAGGCAGCAGGGGCAAAATACTTATCATGAGGCAGGTGCAGATGGTGGTAAAGCAGCAATTGGAGGGCTCAGATCTTCATGTTGATTGTGGATGGCCTCATGGCCCAATCAGTGGTCGGGTTGGATAGGAGACGGGAGGGGAAGGCATGCTAGGAAATGGGTAGTGGAGGGAGCCGGAGAGCAGACCAACGTCGGGGGAAAACATGAAAATAAAGAGGTGCAAAATGAACAGCAAAGGCTCGATGGGAACGTAGGCTAACCACTGTCCACAGGGCAGATGCAGAGAATGGAAGTGGAGCTGCAATCCAAGGGGGTCAGATCCTTTGTTGATTGTGGATGATCTCATGTCCCAATCGGGGGTTTGGGGTGGGATGGGAGGCGGGGGGGGGGTAGCCCAGGAAATGGGTAGTGGAGCTAGCAGGCAGAGGAGACGATCAGCGGGATAGAAATGAAAATAAAGATATGCACAATTTCCAGCAGTGGCTGAATGGGCACGCAGGCAGCAGGGGCAAATCACTTAGCACGAGACAGGTGCAGAGAGTGGAAGAGGAGCTGCAATCCAGGGGCTCAGTCCCTCGTGTTGATTATGGATGGCCTCACAGCCCGGTCGGTGGTCAGGGGTGGAATGGGAGGTGGGAAGGCAAGGCAGGCAAAGAAATGGGTAGTGGGGGGAGAAGGGGAGGGCAGACTAATTCAGGGGGAACAAAAATGAAAATAAAGAGATGCAAAATTACCAGCAGAGGCTGGATGAGCATGCAGGCAGCAGGGCAAACCACTAACCATCAGGCAGATGCAAAGAGTCGAAGAGCAGCTCAAATCTGAGGACTCAGACTCCTGTGTTGATTGTGGACGGCCTAATGGCCCAATCAGTGGTTGGGGGAGGGATGGGAGGCTGGAGGGAAGGCCGGCCAGGAAATTGGTAGTGGACCAAGCAGCAAGAGCAGACTAACACTGAAAAAAGGGAAAATGAAAATGAAGAGAGTTAAAACTACCAGCAAAGGCAGGATGGGCATGCATGCAGTGTTAGGGAGAATTCTTCAGAATGGCTAATTTCCCTTACCTACAAAGTCCTTCCGCGGCTTTGCTGGATTTCTAGAATTTAAACTTTTCACCTGGTAAGAATCTGAACCTTTTTCCGACTCGTAAATGTGTTTTTGGATATGTGTTGTACATTTTGTGCTCATGGACTATGGAATCTCACCTACTCCATAGGCATCATCTTTTTACTGTGTGTCACATTGGCACTCTTAGTGCAGTGATACAAGGATGTCTTTTTAGACTTCCCACTTTAAACTCAATTTTCTGGGACTGACTACTGTCTCCCAGAACATGTAAAGTTGCCATTGACTTGACTAGTCTTTTTAAATTTACAGACCCAATGCAAAATATCTTCCATAGAGTAATGGCAGGGTTAATAGTTATCCCTTTTTGTCTATTTCTTATGGAACATTATTTTGTTCCCCTTTCTCTAATATTTGGCTGGTGGCAGTGGTATTGCCATTTTTATTTTACTGTGAGCTATGCAAATATCCTCAGTACTGTTAGAAGCTTTGGTGGTAGCCTCAAACTTTAATCCGCTGGACCCCTTTTAATTTTATTTGGATCCAGTTGGGTTTATTCACAATTTCTTTTTGTAAAGGTCTTTCTCGTGTTTTACTCTGCATGCCAAACAAGGTTTGGTTCCTTTGTTTGACGTCCTTTGGCGGGCTTCTGCACAGAAGCCCTCCTTAGGCGCCTGAGTGTCTGGGTGGACAGGATGTGAGGGAGGGGTTTGAGGCCTCCTGCATAGGGTCTCCTTGGAGACCCAAGTCGCACTCTAGTTTGATTGGCTAGGTGGCTGTCCTTCCAGGACAGCTACCCTGCTGTGTGATTGACAGCCAGGCTGTGTGAATGGGGGAAAACTGCTTAAAAGCAGGTCTCTGGGACTTGGAAGGCAGAGTCGCCACTGGAACAAGAGAACCAACGAGGAGCTGAAGGAAGACGACTGCTGCAACTACTGGAAATCCCTGTGAAGCCCTGCTTCAGGTCCGAATTGCCTGAAACTCTGACGACAGTGAACATCTGCAAGGAGTCTTCTCCCCTTGAGCCTGGTGGGACCAACCAGTTCACAAAGCCCTTGGACCTCCTGTTCAGCCTGGTCAAATTTGCTGTGCTACAGGAAAAGAGTCAATTTGTGGTTTTAAGGAGAACACCTTTTATTTGTCACTTTGCTCTGCTGCTGGCTTCTTCCCTGGGAAGCGCAGGACCCTCCAGTTTTCCTCCTTCTTGTCAGACCGACAGTCGCTTCAGGAACCGTGAGCCTGCAGGAACTGCCAGGAACAACCGCCTCAGGCACAGCATTCTTCTTCATCTAAGGTACTGTTCAAATCCGGTTGTCCCTTCGTCCGACCACAGTGAAAGTTTTTTAAATCTTTCGCCTCTTGGAAGGCTTGTCCTTCTCTACTCTTTTGAATAACTTTTCCTTCAAGCAACTTCGTTTTGAAGGCTTGGCAACGACTTAACCGTGAACTGCTCTGAACTGTGTGATCCTCTGCAAAGACTCTGAACCATTAACATTGGCCCAGGCCTATTGATTTGAATCCTAGCTGTAGTAAGCCTTTTATAGATTACCCTGCCTATTACTTGTGTGTGTTGTTGATTTGTGATAACCTTGTTCATTCTCTCCCCTTTTAAATTGCTGGAGTGCCATTTTGCTCACACTTCATTTTGAGCTTAACTTGACCAGCATTGATTAGGTGTGGTGTAGTGTATTAAGATTGTGATTTTCTGCTGATTTATATTAGTGAACTGTTTGATAACTGATGGTGTAAATAAATGTATATTCTTATACTCAGAAACCTTGAATCAGTGTTTGCTTGAATCATAGTAATTACTGTCCTTTGTGTAACTTCTGATACTGCTCACTTTACTCTTGGGATAAGTCTGGCTGCTCAGCCATCGCTACCACTTTACTGTGTAGTACTGGCTTGTACCAAATGTGAATTTGTACTTGCACTTGTAGTCTTAATTGTGTGTGGGGTTCCCAAAGGGTACTGCATATGATTCTGCCTAACATGCAGCAGGGGCAAAACACTTACCATGAGGCAGGTGCAGAGAGCTAGTTCTAGAAAGACCAGAAAATGTGTAGCAGAGTTAACAAAGAAGAACCATTCAGCTGCTGTAAAAGAGTGAACAGATCTAGTTGCCTACAACATAGGAGGATTACTACCACATAGGAGGTGTAACTTTACACCAACTACTTCTCGCCCCAGTAGAACATCAAAAGAAATTAGAATACTACAAATTGTCCACAGAGGCTGCTACTGAAGTATGCTGAATTTTTCAACAAATGATGGTCCTCCTAGTTGATGATATCAGCATGGTTTCCAACCTCATGCTGGCTTTAAATCACCTCACACTGCAGAAAGTCCTAAAAACTGACTATGAAGAACTGTTTAGAGGAAAACACATTATTGTTTTCTGAACCCTCCTATAGTTAACACCAGTGAAAGGTCAATCCATATTCAAAACATTATGACACAAAGAATGATGTAATACACTAGGATTCATTGGAAATCTATGGCTGTATTTTGCTACAGAGAACTAACTCAAAACATAAGTGAGTTTGCAGATCTTACCTAGGCTAACATTTTAAACGCATTATAACTTGCCTGCTTACTGAAGAAGAAAAATTCACCTTAACAAATGGAGTAATCCATGGGCTGTATGGGCAAAATATATCTGCCAATGATATCATTGAACATTAACTCAGCAAAATCAAAATTCAATGTGCTTAATGCAAATGCTTGCAAGTTGTAGTCAAATCACTGAAACAATGTTGAAAAAAGAAATGCAACCCAGAGTGCATTGTCAGAGGTATTGACCCATGTTTGAGTCATTAAGCAGCAACAGTTGGTGCTGTGGGCTTAGACAATCCAAGATGGCCGAAAAGCCCATGTTGAGCCAGGATCCAGGAAAACCGCGCAGTTTTTGCGCACACCAAAATGGTCACCTGACCTACCACCCACCAGTGCGAGCGTAATGGGCCAGGAGTGCCATGAGTGGAATGTGTGCCAAAGGAAAAACAGCAGTGCCTGTTAGCCCAAAAAGCGCTTTGAAATCACCTTTGTTTCTCTGAAATGCAAGCTAAAAATGCCTATTTTAAACATTGCAAGATATTCAAAAATCTCAATGAACGCCAGCAGACATTTGGCAGAATGTAGTCTTGTTTGCATACAAAATCTGGAAAGATGGAGAGCCCTAAACAATGTTTATAACAAAACTGGCTGAGCTGTGGATGTCAGCAGCCTAAGTTAAATTGGACTGAAAGACACTACAATCTAAATGTTTAAAATAAAGCGGTGACCTACTGTTGAGTGTCACATAGTTTGCAACTGTTAAATGTCATAGTTTTGAACTTAGAATCAGTGTTCTAGCTGCATGTGTAAAAATTGTAAGGTTGTTTTGAATGAAGAAAAACTGGGAACAAAAGTGACATTTGGCTGAAGCCTGGCTTGAAGAGAGTGAATTCTGCCCGGCAACTACCCCCGACAGGAGTTGAAACTTGCTCAGCCACTCTTCCCAGGCCTGGCTGCATTCTGCTGCCCCCACCAAAAGGAGATGACACCTCCCTGATTGAATCAGGGGAGGAGCACCTAGGACTGGAGGGAAACAGAACAATGAGCCTTCCTTGGCTCAGGTAAATGTAAAATTAGGGGGGGTCGTAAATGGCTTCCTCTTGAGAGAAACTGGGAGGGGCAGTGCCTCTGTGAGCAACTTGAGTTGGAGGAAGTGGACAAACCAGAAATTCCACCATGTGCTTTGGGAAATCACACCCCTCTGGGCCAGAGCATAATTTTAAAAAGATGGATAATTCCACATTCTGAGGCAAAACCCCATGAATTATGGAGATTGCAGACCCGGGGTTCACGCTAGAAAAATGAAAATTCACTGGAATATGTGTAGAGAGATGTTGTACATCTGTGTAAATTTGGGTAAAAATCCAATATTGGTAAACCAACTAAAAATGAAAATAAGTTGCCATTTTTGAACCCTGGCTCTTAGAAACATCAGAGTTGGAACAGAGACCTACCTGAAATAATATATGATATGTACATGTAATGAAAACCACTTGTGTATTTGGGAAATATGTTTAGTTATGAAAATGATTTTCTAAGGTAAAAGCAAAGGGGAGTGTTCTTTCTTTGGAGCCATAAACATGACACCTGATTACATAGGATGACTCACTGCTCCCTTCTCAAATCAGGTCAAAGAGAAATCCTTGACCTATCAAATCGTGAGTGGGTTGGGCATAGAAAGTTAGCATCCACACCCATTTTCAAAAGAAAGAAAAAGAGCCACTGGAAGCCAGACAGGGACATTCATTTTCCAACCTTCAACTGAATTCCTGCGCAGCACGCTGACGGAGAACTCCAAAACCTGAACTCCAGAGATCCAGACTAACTCCAGAACAAAAACCCCAAAGAGCTGAACTCTTCAGCAGGCCTCAAAATCTTTTGCAAACTATTCAACCGCCGGGCTGTGCGGTTTGCTGCTTGCTGAGAGTCCTGTGTATCCAGAACAGAACCAGTACCCAGAAAGCAGTGCGGTATCCAGAATCCACTTGATCCAGACCAGCAGAACCAGAGACCCAGACCAGACTGCTGTGAACCGAACCGGTGCCTGATTGACCCGCCGAGCAGAGAGAACCGCAGCTAAACTTGTTGACCAGATCTGTGACGAGGCCATACCTTTCAAATTTATAGTTTGAGTACCCAGCTAGAACTGTGCAGAACCCATCTCTTAGCTTAAAATAATATGATTCAAAACATTTAACCTGTCCAAAACTGCATCATAGAATCGTGTGTCCCTTCTCCGATTTTAAACCTGTAAAAGTGTCATTTGCCATTTTGAATCATTATTTCATTTCTGAAAAACCACCTTCATCAAATCGTCCGTATCTCTTGAACCGTTTGTGTGGAAGCGAGATTTAACTTTCATTTTAAAGCTAAGATTCGAGGCTTCCCAACGAACCCAGATCCGACTTTCTATTCATTATACTTTTTCTGCAATCGCGCTCGACACACTCAGAAAAAGTGCCACTAAAATGTCTTCATTTGTCAAAATAGCAGCTTCTTGCTTTCCTTTGCTGAAATTCGTTTGCAACCTGACAATCATTCATAGAGCATTGCTAAATGATCCTGAACTAATTTAAAGTAGCTATCACCCACCCTGAATCTCTTATAGGGAATTAAAATCATTTTTAGCATTTTTTTCCCTTCTTTGCATACCACCTTTAAAGTACTTTGCCTGTGTTTAAAATCATCCCTGTTTCTCTAAGCTTGCTAGGGGGGAACTGAATTTGGATTGTACAGTGATTGTATTCCTGAAGACTGTGTGTGTTACTTCCATCTCCTTACATTGCATAGGGGGGGAGTGAATTGTCAGAGAAAAAGTAATCATATTATCTTTTGCTGAAATCATATCAAGTTTATTTCTTTACTGCCTTTAATTCATCTTTGCATCTCCTTGAAACCATAAAGCATTCCCAGCTACCTTGTTCTTTCTGTACCAACTCCTAAGTAATAAAATAAGTGTGCTAGTGTAAGATTATCCATTGTTGATCAACATCATATTCTTAAGTGTGATATCAAATATTAATTTATTATAAAAGTGTGATATATATATTGTTACATTTTCAATAAATCTTTTAATTTGCAAAACAAACCTACTTCTTGGCTCAGTGGGTTCAGGGGGATTCTAAGAGAGGGGCGTTATACAAGGGTTTATCATCCAGATTATAACTTGTCATAAAAATATATAAATAAGGGCTTCCCTTGAGCAATCCCAGACAAGGCACTGACTTAGTGGGAATGCTTGATTGGAGTCATTAAGAGCATATCAGCTCTACTGATGGAATGACCCTCCCTATGTGTCAACAAGCATAAGCACAAATAAATAGCTTAGAAAATGTACCTCCAACACAGCTGGATTCATTTTTTGTTTTTTTTTTTACTCTGTCTCTATACGTTAGAGTAATTGTAAAATGTAACATTGACAAAGAACAAGCTTTAGTAAATACAGCAATTGGTGCAGTTGCTGGCTTCTAAAAATATGCACACAAGAACAATTTTCAGTTTGTCAATACCTACTTCGACACACTTGCCGAAGTTAAAAGAATAGGACACACAATGGCATATTTCTTTCTTTTCAAAGACATGTATGTACGAACAGAACAATTCTTTCTCTCTCTCTCTCTCTTGCATATGCTGTCACTATTCATAAGTCACAAGGTCTAACTCTTGACCACACACTCATCAACATTGTCAGCACAGTCTTCAAAGAATGTTTCAGTTTCTCACCATGTCCACATCTACGTACACATAATGGTTTATTCCAAGTTAACTTCTAGACTACAACAGTCTATATTCTCTTCACCCCCCTATTAAGCTAACACCCCCTATCAAGCTATGTACAATGTGCCTGAAAGAAGAAAACCTTTAAAAAAGACAACTAATAAAAAAAGAAACTATAGTAGATCTCCCTGCAAACCCACTCAGAAAACAAGAAAAACTCCAGGTCCTTTAAGCGATTCATACACAAAACTCGCTGGTCCAAAAACAACTCCAGGCCCATCAAAGGATACAAAGGCAAAGTTTTCTGGCGGGTTTAAATTCGGCAACACAACTGGAGTAAATTTCTATGCAAATGTGTCAATCAATCTTCTCATTCAAATGCCACCACTTATTGAGAACAATTACTTAAACTTAAACTTAAACAAATAAGACCAGTTGTGTTTGCAAATGCTCTTCCTTCATAGACATACCACAAACAAAACCTGATAGCACCTAAAGTTCCTCAAGTATAAGGCAAGAATTAGATCACTGGATAGGAATGATTAAACCATAAACGCACAGCAAGATCGACAAGAATTCCTAATGTACTTACGAAAAGGACTAGAAACAAAGAAAATCACGATAAATACAATCTTCCACATTTCTTGCGTGGAAACATACATGCACTCTCTGGGACCATGTTTCCTAAAAGCACATCACTAAGGAACGATCTGTGTAGATATCCATAGAAAATTGTGAATTTGTTCCCTTTCAACAGCTTCTACAAAATGCAAATCATGGCATATTGTGCTGCTGTTGTTACAATTCAGACAATCCATCCAGCATACAAATATGTCATACTAATGCTTTTAGGTATAATGAAGATGTTACAAAAAATAACTGTAAGTTCACTACCTTTACACATGGCCAAGTATCTCTTGGGAAGAAAACCTTCACAACAGTAGGCATAATATTGCCCGCTGGTGCCACAACCACTTTAGGCCACTATACTGCATATGTGAAAAAAAGAAGTGGTTGTTTTGAATGTAACAACACTTCTGTTACTCAAAACGATTGGTTACCAGTAAATCTAACAATTGCCTACTTTTTATTACTTCAACACAAATGTATTATTGTTATTGTGCATTTTTATAGTGCCTTATATATCATTGAAATGATCACAATGCGCTTGCGGGTTAAACAGTCTTGGGGACCACAGTCCAGATCAGTGGAGAGAGTAGGGGACTCTATAGTACTTGGGTGCACTCTGTATGTGTGCAGCCAGTGTGGTTGGCACGTCGGTTGCTGCATTCAAACACAAGGTGAGGTGCAGTGGTTATGAGAGATCAGTGGAATGTGAGCAGCAAAGTAGTTGGACTCTGAGACTGCATTCTGGTGGCCATGGCCCTGTGTAAGAGATTTATGTGTGCAGCTAGGCTGATGTCTTTGTGGGGTATAGCTGCGTTCTATCAGGCCGTTGAGGTGTTCATGGAGTAGTGTAGGTATGTGTGCATCTAGGCCAAAATTAATTGAGGAGTTTAGCTGTGCTCTATTGTTTGTTGGTGTAAAATGGAGAGTGAGCAAATTGGTATGAGTGATGAGTGACTGTGCTTACTGGTTAGAGGCCTCTGATTCTGATTATTTTCAGAACTCAATGTGGATGCCGTGTCTGTCCTGGTCGTTCGTGGTAGAGGATCTCAAAGTCCGATTCTCTGGAGGGTGTGGGTAGGTTATCTTTGCTCTGTTGGTGGGTTTTCAAATCTGAGGCTCTGTTTTAGGAGTCATAGGGCCCATTTCTGGGTCCCTGGTCATGGTTTATGGTGGGGCTGGGAAACTCATTGGCATGCAGGTGGTTTTAGATGTGAAATATATTGCAGCAACATATTTAATAAATAATTAGAATATGCCAATTGGTATCTAACTACTGTAAACCTACCCTTAATTACAATACACTTAAAACATGCCATCACACTTATAATTACATAATACATTCATAATAGTACAATAGTACTTTTAAAATTCAATACAGTTAGAATACACCAATAGGTATCTAACTACTTCAAACACACAGATACATTGTATAACAAGGAAAGTTTAAAACCATGTACCAAACTGTACCTGTGCACAATTATTTTTTTGTAATCCACCATGGATTTTTGTTCCCAATGGCCCACTGATTACTACATATTAATACAACAGCAGTGTACCACACACACACATGTTGTACCAAACATAGAACATACATTGAACTATTTATGTGGGACAAAAAAGTAAATATATATGTACAACTCTAACTAATTACATTTTCAAAGTAAATTCTATAACACATTGTACTTTCTTTACCTTACAGAGAAGCAAGCATAGATTGCAGCCTTCTTACCATATTCAATTAAGTATCCACACCCAGTATCAATTACTGTTGAGATCTCACTCTGGCCATAGTGACTGAAGAAAAAGTATTGTAATCAATTGTGAGTATCCATCTATAAATTGCAGCCTTCTTATCCTATTCAAGCAACCATCCATGGGCACTATCAATCACAATGGTCATATCAATGTACCATTATAACTGAGGAGACATTTCTCTACCAATGGCCATGTGCACATTTCTGGAACCATCATAAAAAACTGTATACACTTAAATAATACACTTCAACCAATGCATATTATTGTAGTAATAGTTACTGAGCACAAATTATTATGACCATAACCTGTGTCCAGTTCCGCGAGATGTCATGGCACACGGCAGTCCTTCTACTCTTTTTATATTCATCTCTCTAAAACTTCCTGATAGGCTACTTTCCAACAGTCACACAGTAATCCACCAATCACATTCAAAACCTCTACATATAACCCTCTTACTAACTTCACCAGATCAGATGTACCATTCAACTCTCACAGTGCTGTTCTCTTGTGATTCACAGTCTCCTCTATGACAAATTGCAGATTTAAGAAGCTCTACATCGAATAGGAAATTCCACAGGTATGCTTTCCTTTTTATATGTATGATGTGGATGGTTTAGTGCCAGACGTGGGGTACATCAATGAATGGTGTTGTTTACATGAATTTTAGCACATGACCCATTACAATTATGACTGAATCCCCTAGTTTATTTGTACACTTGTAGTGGTAGCTTGTACTTAGTTTAAACTGATGCAATGCGATTTTTGCATGGCACATAGTCACCTTTTATGACTCCAGTTGTCAGGTATATTGTATTACCAATAGGCCGACAGGGCCACTAAATGCACTTTAATCCATCTTTAATGTTAATAACATCCGGGGTGGAACCCAATTAATGATTTTAACAACTTTTTGTATTTTGAATAGTGTTTTAAGGCATTCAAGCCAGGCACAGGTCACTTTACATCATTTAATTGCTGGTTCATTTTGCACTGAGATGACTAAACATGTGTTCACTTTGTTATGTTGCACAGCACACAGTCACTTTTGATGTCTAATAGTCGTTGATTGGTATGTATTAACGTTTATAGTGCACATAGGTCAACTGGCAGATTTATGTCATGATTTTAAGGAATGGAGGTATGAGACCTTGTATTCTATTTTATATGGCAATGTTATAGCATGGCAGCCATAACGTACACAGACATGGACAAGGTTTGTGGGCTGGGAACATAGAACAGGGACAAGGACATTTGTTCCATAGAGTTGGATTATGTTTATATGTTGTGTACAAACACCAGAACTGCTGTGTAATCAAGCCATCAGAAAGTGGCAAAACTTGTTACATGCAGCCTCTGCTGCTAATTTTTACTATGTTCATTGAAAACATTGTTCTTGATTCTCCACGTGTGTTTTGGGCAATTTTTCTGGAGCACAAGTGTTCTCCAGGACATTTTGTGAGTGTCTTTACTTTTGGAAATATATATATATATATATATATATATATATATATATATATATATATATATATATATATATATATATATATGTTGAAGAAAAAAAAAGAGGAGAGGGGCGCACTCCAGTTCCCTGCACAGTAAACCTTCCCAGCCACAGGTGTTCTCCTCCGACCGGTTTCTGTGCCAATACACGTCATCAGGGAGGCTGTCTTAACTTGCAGCTCACAGCAAGTGCAGGTGTTACCACTTAGTGAGGATTCTGCTGCAAGGACTTCTGGTAGCTGTAGTCATCAGGTTAGCAAGGAACAGACTCACACCCAATCCCACAGTGGGGAAAGGGGGGGAGTAGCCTACAGTGAGGCACTCCAAAGTTGGGCATAAATTACCCCGGTGCAGCACCCTATTAGATTTCTGAAGATTCCACCCTTCAGAAAACTTACAAATGTGTTGAAAAAAAAAGAGGAGAGGGGCGCACTCCAGTTCCCTGCACAGTAAACCTTCCCAGCCACAGGTGTTCTCCTCCGACCGGTTTCTGTGCCAATACACGTCATCAGGGAGGCTGTCTTAACTTGCAGCTCACAGCAAGTGCAGGTGTTACCACTTAGTGAGGATTCTGCTGCAAGGACTTCTGGTAGCTGTAGTCATCAGGTTAGCAAGGAACAGACTCACACCCAATCCCACAGTGGGGAAAGGGGGGGAGTAGCCTACAGTGAGGCACTCCAAAGTTGGGCATAAATTACCCCGGTGCAGCACCCTATTAGATTTCTGAAGATTCCACCCTTCAGAAAACTTACAAATGTGTTGAAAAAAAAAGAGGAGAGGGGCGCACTCCAGTTCCCTGCACAGTAAACCTTCCCAGCCACAGGTGTTCTCCTCCGACCGGTTTCTGTGCCAATACACGTCATCAGGGAGGCTGTCTTAACTTGCAGCTCACAGCAAGTGCAGGTGTTACCACTTAGTGAGGATTCTGCTGCAAGGACTTCTGGTAGCTGTAGTCATCAGGTTAGCAAGGAACAGACTCACACCCAATCCCACAGTGGGGAAAGGGGGGGAGTAGCCTACAGTGAGGCACTCCAAAGTTGGGCATAAATTACCCCGGTGCAGCACCCTATTAGATTTCTGAAGATTCCACCCTTCAGAAAACTTACAAATGTGTTGAAAAAAAAAGAGGAGAGGGGCGCACTCCAGTTCCCTGCACAGTAAACCTTCCCAGCCACAGGTGTTCTCCTCCGACCGGTTTCTGTGCCAATACACGTCATCAGGGAGGCTGTCTTAACTTGCAGCTCACAGCAAGTGCAGGTGTTACCACTTAGTGAGGATTCTGCTGCAAGGACTTCTGGTAGCTGTAGTCATCAGGTTAGCAAGGAACAGACTCACACCCAATCCCACAGTGGGGAAAGGGGGGGAGTAGCCTACAGTGAGGCACTCCAAAGTTGGGCATAAATTACCCCGGTGCAGCACCCTATTAGATTTCTGAAGATTCCACCCTTCAGAAAACTTACAAATGTGTTGAAAAAAAAAGAGGAGAGGGGCGCACTCCAGTTCCCTGCACAGTAAACCTTCCCAGCCACAGGTGTTCTCCTCCGACCGGTTTCTGTGCCAATACACGTCATCAGGGAGGCTGTCTTAACTTGCAGCTCACAGCAAGTGCAGGTGTTACCACTTAGTGAGGATTCTGCTGCAAGGACTTCTGGTAGCTGTAGTCATCAGGTTAGCAAGGAACAGACTCACACCCAATCCCACAGTGGGGAAAGGGGGGGAGTAGCCTACAGTGAGGCACTCCAAAGTTGGGCATAAATTACCCCGGTGCAGCACCCTATTAGATTTCTGAAGATTCCACCCTTCAGAAAACTTACAAATGTGTTGAAAAAAAAAGAGGAGAGGGGCGCACTCCAGTTCCCTGCACAGTAAACCTTCCCAGCCACAGGTGTTCTCCTCCGACCGGTTTCTGTGCCAATACACGTCATCAGGGAGGCTGTCTTAACTTGCAGCTCACAGCAAGTGCAGGTGTTACCACTTAGTGAGGATTCTGCTGCAAGGACTTCTGGTAGCTGTAGTCATCAGGTTAGCAAGGAACAGACTCACACCCAATCCCACAGTGGGGAAAGGGGGGGAGTAGCCTACAGTGAGGCACTCCAAAGTTGGGCATAAATTACCCCGGTGCAGCACCCTATTAGATTTCTGAAGATTCCACCCTTCAGAAAACTTACAAATGTGTTGAAAAAAAAAGAGGAGAGGGGCGCACTCCAGTTCCCTGCACAGTAAACCTTCCCAGCCACAGGTGTTCTCCTCCGACCGGTTTCTGTGCCAATACACGTCATCAGGGAGGCTGTCTTAACTTGCAGCTCACAGCAAGTGCAGGTGTTACCACTTATATATATAATATATATATATATATATATATATATATTAAGAAAGCAGAAAAAACACAGACTCGCGCTTCAGATTGCACTCGAAGGATCCCCCAAAATGCCTGGAACAACAACCAACAAAGAAAAAAGAAGTGGAAGTGGATAAAACAATTTTGGTTTATTAATGTCATATGAACAAAGCAAAACACAAAATATATAATTTTCAGGGAGCACATGTAGGTGAAACACACAAATCCAGTCTGTCATGCTCCTTTTCTTATCTGTTATCATGTGAATAAAGGAACATTAAAATGGAGATTGATGACGTGAGGCTCTAAATAACTTGCTAACTCCTGCCCCAGCGAGAGCGATGTAATGTAGGGGTTTCCTTATAGTATGGTAATATAATTGTACCATACAAGTTTTCAAAAAGTTCATTCTTCTTAACTTTTCAGAATCAGAATCCTTTGAGCGCTGCTCGTACACCTATGCATTGCCAGTGTTTTACTTAGATGCAATTAAAAACAGCCACCCCTAAAATGCAGCATGTCTCCCTACATATAGACCTACACTATTTTACAAACACTGATGCCAGATTACAAATAGTGCCAAGATATTACGTGACTGATTCATGGAATTATTTGCGTGAAAAACGCAGATTTGCGCTACTTTCTGGCCAAAAATCCCTATACTTCGCATTACATGTCCTCAAACCAAGTGCCACTTGCCAATACTGTTCACATGTTTCGCAAATGCTTTTCCCTTACTTGTAAAAATGGTATTCTAAAGGATCAGACTTACAAAAGAGAAGAAGAGTAGTTAGAACAGGAACATCACATTGGCTAAAGGATCAGACTTACACATGAAAAGAAAGAGCAGTTGAAACAGGCCAGATTCCTCCTTCAGTTCAGCACAATCTAAACAAAATTGTATGGGTTTTTCCAATCCATCTTTGATAGTCTGGTATTTTTCTAAAATATAAACTGGACAAATGCGGAAAACAAACCTATGAAATAACAAAACCCTTGGAGTTCAAGGAAAAATGATGGTTAATGATCAGTCAAGGTAAGAAAATTATCGCAACAAATCCCCTGAAATTGAATGCATTTGGGAACTCAGGACCAGCTTAACTCAGCGTGTTCCCATTGCATAGCCCAAGAGGACATATTTATTTGAAGAGAAGGGATTCACAATGCCATAAAAAAAGGACATTTCAGGGATATAGCATTATAGGGGAGATCAATGGGAACACACAAGTGTTTTAAAATCTAAAGTGGGCTTGGCCTAAGGCCGTGCTCACTGATCATGAGCTAAGGCCATGGCTAGTTGTCTGGTGGTGACAATAAAGTGGGCGGGACTGAAGGCCATGGATTGTGGTCTGGAAGTGTTCTAAAATGGACATTGGGAATGGCTGAAGGAAGTGTCCACTGGCCATGGGGTAAGGACGTGACTCATGGTCTGGTAGTAAATATAGTGGGCCGGTAGTGTTCTAAAATTGTGGGCACAGCCAAAAGCCATAGCTAGTGACCAGGTAGTGATTTTAAAAAATACAGTGGCCAATACCTCCGGCCATGGCCTCTGTCCATGTTGCACCAATAGGTTTGTTTGGTTCCCACTAGAACTGGCCTTCGACTAAGGCCAGTGGTAACATCCTTCAGCCATGCACACTGTACATTTAGCACCAATAGGTTTCATTGGGGTCCACTAGCCATGGCCTCCATCCGTGGCCACTGTACATGATGCACCAATACGTTTATTTGATGCCCCCAAGCCATGGCCTTCAGCAATGTGAATGGCCAGTGGCACAAAGAAGCATTACAAACTGCCTAGTTGATGTGATCGCTTTAGGTCTTCCCCCGGTATTCCCTCTATAATTCGAAAATGTTAGAAAATCAAAAAGTCTTGCCAATCCTCTCAGGTACTCATCAAGTACCCCCTCCTCTTTCCATGGTCTCCCCACTCCCCATGGCTGCTTTTTCCCTCCCAGGCCCACTCCCAATTCCCCCTTTCAATCTTTTGATCATGTGACACATTTTCTTTTCTGAGCACATCTTCTGTTGTAGTCATAGGACTCTCTTCCCCCATTCGCCCAATAATCCTAAAACCTTTGAACTTTAACTGGCACCCCAGACCACTCCGAACTCTCCAATTTCACATGGTGTTCTCTGTCGCTACATGTCACCTTGTGCAATTGTATCCTTTTTCTCATCCAAATAGCTTTTTGAGCACGTTTTGTTCTCACATTACCCCAGTATTAGCCTGATAATCACATTCAGTAAAAAAAAAAAAAAAAGAAATTGCGGCTTTTGAAAAGCCTATCTGCTGCAAAGTCCCAATGGAAGATACAGCAATATTTTTGGGAACATGTGGCATCATCTTCTCCGTCAAAACTACTAGAATGATTAACCCCTAACCCGTGAACGCTTCATGACCAAAGTTGTTTCTTATTTGGTCCGAATCCTCCCAGCAGTTTTTGCACGTCTGTTTTGCCAAATTTTGAGTTTTTTCTAATGGGAAAATGTATTGTACTAGGCTGAAAAATACTTTTTTGGCTTTCTTAATAACGTTATCATTTTTTAACAAATCCTTTACAAAATGTCCATACTGGAGTGACAAACCTTTTCTTTGGAAAATGTCATCTACATCTATTTTATAAGTCAAAAGTTATTAGCAATATAATTTTCGGATTTCCTATGACTCAAGGTTATCACTTTAACTATTGGTCGACTACTGCTGCCCTATAATATACCTGGGATAAAGCTGCACATTTCACAGTTTGTAATCTGTAATTGTTATGTTCATGAGAAAGGTTTGATTAATGTGTACTGTGTCCAATGTTTCTTACTAGAAATAAAATGGGCTAATTTACAAAGATTTTTTTTATTTGACTGCACCATTGTGATATGATAGGTTATTTATATCATGCTTAATACCCAGAGGTTTCTAAGAACGGACCTGGGGATCAAACCTGCGTTGCTCCACGTCATCTTGCTTCTAGTGCGAGCATGTTGCCCCTGAGCTATCCTTTGGAAGACTTTATTATTTAATTTTTTTGCATTTTTAAAACTAAGACAGCCCATGGGCAATCAAGGTGCTGTTACAGTAATTTTCTTTTTTTTTTTTAGTTGCGTAATTGTAATCTTTTTTTTTTCTTAGTTGCATATTTATAACACGCCTAAATACCCAGAGGTTTCTAATTGCGGATCCAGGGATCGAACCTGTGTTGCTTAGTGTCTCTTGCTCCCAAGGAGGGCATGTTACTGCTGAGCTATCCTCCCGGGACACACCTCTGACACACCACGCCCAATTCGAATTGAATTGAAGTCAGTTTGTGTGACTGAAAAGATTAGGCTTTGGGTATTATTACATTTTGCATTATAATCAATACTGAAAGGCACATATTTCATTTTAGGACTTTATAATTCACCTTTCATCTGATTTCACCAATATTGGTGAGAATGTGCTTCTTTTACATTATTTGTAATAGCCATTAACATACTGCATTTTAAAAGTTTATTTTAGGTTATTTTTGGTGACTTGCCAGCAGCAGGCCCATCTCCAGGGCACTTTAAAGGATTTGAGCTGTGTTTCAAAGGTGATGAATCACTGTAACACTGGGTCAATACCTCACATTTATTCTGACACTGTAGTTATGTCTTCCGGTCGAGGCGGCTGAATGGACAAGATGTGCCAATCAATCATAGGAAAATCATGTTTGGTCAGTTGTTTCTAAGTGCTTCAGAGGTGCTCAATTGCTAGGTAGATTATTTGGAACTGGGTATCCTCCATACCCTTTATTGACCAGCTCAATATACAAATGACAGCTCAGGCATGGCCTTATTTAATCCAGATGTTTAATCACAGTCTGAAAATAAGATATGGTTTGAAACTGGATTGATGTGGTACTCTTTGTATACTGAAAAACAACAGTTGCCGGAGGAAATGCCCTGTTGTGACTGGAACTTGCAGTTCTGGGTTGGCTTCCAGAAGAGCACACAGAGCTGGATCTCCTGCATCTTCTCCCAGAGCTGGATCTCCTGCATCTTCTCCCTCAGGGTGAAGCGAACTGAGGCATCTCAAGGCACAATGTTTCCTTCTGTGTATCTTGGTGCCTTGCCTCTTGGTCCTAAACTGCAGGAAACGTCTTTGTGCTTCCTGTTGTTCATGCCTATCTTGCACGTGAACGTTAAGGGGGTGGTGTCTCACTCCTCTAACCACCTGCCATCATCCCTATGAAAGAAGACTTTGATCTGCAAACAGCCTCAACAGGTAAACAGCCCAGTGATCTTCACCACTATATTAACGGGTAACTTCATGCATGGAATGGGTGTCTTTTGAGCCTTTTTTTCTGTTGTTGAAAGGTGACAAATCCATTGAGAAATTGAGTGAATTTTAGGAAAGTAACAGGGCCCACCTTAAAACTGCCTGGGCCTAAAATGACCTGTGGGAAGGATTTTCTTTTTCCTTTTTTTGTTTAATGTAACTCTCAGAATGTGTACTGTTTCCAAATTGCAATGTGTCCCCAGTTTTCCAGAACTTTACATTCTTATTTAGATAAAACAGCAATTCCCCCCAGACCCACATTGAATGCATACTGTTCCTTCAACCAAGGAAGTTTGACATGCTAGTTCTTCATTTCGAGAATGATCTGTGCTGTGGCTTTCTTTTAGAAATCAGTTCACTCTGCAATAATTCATGCAGTGGTTCATCTCTGCACAGAATTTTCAGTTAGTCCTTGTGTGATATGAAAACGAGATTAAACGAGGTTAACATGGTTTGAATATTTATTTGAACCCTGAATCTCGTGGTGGTGTTGACCATACTTCCACCAAAGCTGAACATATTTGAATGAAATTCTTTTCGACTGACCAGTGTAAACATATCTGGCTTATGTTGCTAATATTCAATTGACAATGGTCGGTTGGTGTAAATGTTGCCACACATTTAGCTGGAAACTAGTTAAGAAATTAGCATTTGGCCCTTTGTGTTTTTGCCACAATATTCAAAGTAATGCCCCATTTTTTCAGGAAATTACCACATGTATTCCCTTTATTGCAAAATGTAACTTTTAAAAAATAAATCAACACAATGCACTGCTTGTCGTTTGAAACTAAAATCACGAGACAGTAAAATATCCCAGTGGGTTGTGCTTCAATCCAGAGAGGTTTATAGAATCCTTGTCTAATTGATGGCTAATATTTATGTGCTTGAAAAATAAGTACCATTGAGAAATAATACCACATTTAACATAAATGGCATGAGCACTAGATAAGTAGTATCTTTGGTACATCATGGTGCTATCATTTGCCTAATTTGATGTCAGTCTACAAAGACTGAAAGCAAATTGTGCCCCTCTCAATGGACTTTCGCAAGCATGCACTGCCTACATAAATTAAAAAGGCACCTCTCCTGGCATCTGTCGAATTTTGTTATTATTGTATGACCAATCTATATATTGTAGTCAGCATTGTAACATACAGAGCGATTTTTTTTTTTTTTGTAGATTGTATTAGAGAGACTAACATAATTAAGTAGCAGACTGTAGTTGGTGATACTCCTTTGTGAAGAGAAAAAGAAAAAAATCAACCTTTTTGTGAAATTAATCTTTTTGTAATTGATGTGTCTTGCGGACACATGCTGTAGGCAAAGGGGCCTTTGTCTAATAGAGCATCCCCTTCAGAGAAGTGGAGAAGCTGTGTAGTATCCCCCTTTTCAAATTAGAGGCAGTCAACCGGCAAACAAAATTCATGTGAAGTCATTTATTAAAATAAAATTGAAGCGATCACCTGCAAGTACTCATTAAAAATAAGACCACCAGAGTGAAAAAAGATCCGAAGAATGGAAATTGTGTTTTCAATGGCATTCGAATAAAATTGCTTCATCTGGATTCTACCAAATCACAGAAGTTGTAAAAACCTGCTCGTAATCTTAATATGTTCAGTGAAAAATATTCGGTATTATCATGAAATCAGCAACGATGTTTCTTTTTTATGTCATGAAGGACATCGCTTAATTTCTTGATATTCTCTTTTTTGTGTTTGTTAATTCTGCAATTGCTCTACCAGCTATACATGTTTAAGTATCTTCCAAATCCCACGTATTTTGGCCAAAATAATATAATACCATTGGCAGAGCTGGTTTCCTTCATGCCATGTCAAGTTTGTGGTGTTACAGTCCATGATTTGATATGATATGTATAACGCGCTTACTACCTAGAGGTTTCTAAGCACGACCCAGGCATCGAGTCTGTGTTGCTTGGTGTCGTTTTGTTTCCAAGGCGAACACTTTGCCGCTGAGCTATCCTCCTGAGCTTTCCTCCCTATCCACCTGACACTGTCCATGTCTGTTTTATTTTGCTCCAGTAGTGCTAATTAACATTAACCAATATGCTGCGCGTAGTCTTGGTAAATTGTTTCATATGTCTCCTTTGTTTGTATTGTTTTTATTTTTAAAAGTATATTCAAATGTGTACATACACATCAACAATAAAACATGAAGATTAATCAAAACATGCACGTGACAACTTCAACATGTCAACTGGCTCAGTTTACCACAACAGGAGCAAAGGACCTGTGCAAAAAGTAACATGTATGTACGTTAAAGCAGAAATGGCTAATTGCTCTGCTGAGCGCACTTTGTTTAATCTGTTACCTACGAGCAAAAAGAATGGTGCAAAATAAGTGCGTCATGTTTGCACCACACAACGTGGGAACTCCGAATTAACATTACATTTTGATTTGGTATATGTGTAAATCATACGCCATATTAACTAAGCCCTAAGCTACTTCTGGAGGAGTGCATGGAGACTGCATTAAGCATAAGCGTAGGTTTTGCATGTCTTTATATACCAAATAACTGTCACTCCCACTCCATCCACAGTACTGTGGAGTGGTGGAGCATGTTTTCAGCATTGTCAGTACCTTTGACCCTCATTAATGTTGTGAACAAACTAATGCTGGCAGCACAGTAATGCTGTTAGTGTGTCTGTGCCGCATTGAACTGGCAAGAGTCAAACATCAAGTACACATTTGTATGGGGCAAGGGCCGCTCAGGCGTTGGTACAGCCTGTCATGGCACCCTCTTTTGACTGTTGCACCTCTCCTGTGGGGGCTCCCGTCTACCAAAAATACTCATGTGCAGTGGTCGAAGTGTACGAAAAGAAGTAGTGGAGCTATGTTCCCTACTGGTCTGCACCGCTCCCAGCAAACCCCATCGCCATACCCCCTCCCATGCACAGTATAAACCCCCAAATGCATGCGCCTGCAGTTTAAGGGAATGTTCAGTGCACTGCACTGAAAGTGCAAGTTTCAACTGCTTCCTACACATTTATTTTAAAACAAAACCGTTCCGGAACGGTTTCTTTTTAAAATAATAGTGTAGGAGCTGTAAAAGGTAATTTAAAAAAGTATAGGAGCACCGCTCCCGACCGCTCCCGCTCACTTCGACCACTGCTCATGTGGAATAGGATACCTTTATTTGCATGGGCCCGCCCCCCTGCAAACAAGATGACACTTCCATTAGAATGTTTACCAGCAATGGACATGTGGTGGATGACTGAAGACGTCTCTTCGGCACCAACTGCCGAAAAAACAAAACGTATTTTAAGTAATATTTCATCTTTATTGAATGTATATATTGACAAACCTTGTAGGGTTTGTTAGGCCTGCTGCTCCAACTGAGAGACTTTGCTTGGGGGCCGTGTCACTTACAGTACGGATTAGTGAATTCTTTTGACTAAAGAGCATTATTATTCCTCTGAAATTGTGCAAATGCCCTAGTGTAGCAAGGGAATTGGAAAAACTAAATTGGATTTATAGGTTGGGTACTCCCTGTTAGGGAGGATTCTCAAGAATGGCTAATTTCCCTTACCTACTGAGTCCCTCAGCAGCTTTGCTGGATTTCTAGGATTGGTTTTTTGACCTGGTAAGAGTGTGAGCCTTTTTTTCCCCAGTCTTACACAGGGACATCATTTAGGGGTTTACCAGAGGTCGCAACTGTGAGACCTTGAGACCTCTGTGGTCTCCCTTGTGACCTCTAAAAAATATATATATATATTTTTTTGTAATGCAAGCTCCTGGGCTGTGGCCAGCCCCATGTGGCTCTTTACTTATGGGGTGGCTGGCTTTCTTGTTCAGGCCCCTTAAAAACAAAAGAAGAAAAATAAGGAGTGCCACAAGTCTAACACTTTCAGCACTGACCCTAAATAAGAAAGAATAGGAATTCCAAATAATGGACCTCATTACGACCCAGGCGCTAAGTGGTTAACGGCGCCGTAAAAGGCTGCGGCGCCGTTAACCACTTAGCGCCTTACTACGAGGTCCCTTTGCGGGACCTGACCTGAACGGCTGGTCTGGACCAGCCGTTAAAGTAGGGACCCGCAAAGGGACTTCACAGGCAGTTACAGAACCGCAATTTGCGGTACCGTAATTGCTGCCTTCCCCATTCCCAATGAGCCCTATGGGGCAAAAATGGGAATGGGGAAGGGCCATGGGGAAATGGGAAAATACCGCCCCGCCAACCTTGGCGGACTCGTTACAACACCGGCACCAACCATGGTGCTAATAGCTCCATGGTTTAGCGCCGGTGTTGTAATGAGGGCCAATGTGTCTTTCTGGAATTCTATACAATAATTGCTAGACTCATTAAAGGTTTATTTTAGGCACACATCAGAGAATGAGTCACTGATTTAGATTGTTCTTAAAAGCATCAACACAGCCTTTCATCCTTCTGAGGTAGATAAATGAGTACCAACACATTGGGTAATATTGGTGTATATTTTTTTCTATATAAAGTGCTTAATTGTAAGTGCTATATAATAACACATCATTATCATTTGGTCATGGACGTCTACTTGCAATCACAGTAATTTGGTAATATGGGCCTATACACACTGATCTTAATGATACATATGGTGATCCATTCTTTTATGAAATGTATATCACATTATATCACATTATAGTGATATTATAGTGATATTGTAACCATATTTTCCGTAGTGTACAATTTTACAATTTTATGTGGTGCCACTTCCTATTTTGTCAACGGGTGAAAGATGGTGTTCCATTGCTTCCCGCAATATCACTTCAGGGTGGGGTCAAATGACATTACTTCCTGTGATGTCATCAGGGGGTCAAAGGTCATGTGATGTCACTTCCGCTACCCCTGGCATTTTTGTGAAATGACGTCCCTGTTCTTACATGTGTTTTGCTGTGTGTGTTTAACATTTTTGTGTTCATAGACTGTGGAGCCTCACCTACTCCATAGGCATCATCTTTTTACTGTTTGTTACACAGCACCGTTAGAGCAGTGACACAGGGTTGTCTTTTTCAGACTTCCCACTTCAAACTCCATTTTCTGGGACTGACTACTGTCTCCCAGAACATGTAAAGTTGCCATTGACTTTATCAGTCTTTTTTCACAGACCCAGTACAAACTAATTACATAGAGTTCTGGAAAGGGTTAATAGTTATCCCTTTTTGTCTGTTTCTCATGGAACACTATTTAGATCCCCTTTCTTTTAGAATTGGATGGTGGCAGTAGTATCTACCCTATTTTTCCTACCGTGGTCTATTTAAATAGGCTTGGTACTGTTTTAGGCTAAGTTAGTAGCCTCAAACTTAAACCCGCTGGACCCCATTTACTTTTATTTGGTTCTGGCTGGGTTTATTCACCATTTCTTTTTGTAAAGGTCTTTCTCGTGTTTTACTCTGCGTGCCAAACCAGGTTTGTTTCCTTTGTTCGCCGTCCTTTGGTGGGCTTCTGAGGGAGACAGGATGTGAGGGAGGGGTTTGAGACTCCCTGCACAGGGTCTCCTTGGAGACCCATGTCACACTCTGTATGACTGGCTGTGGTGACTGTCCAGCCGGGACAGCCAACCTGCTATGTGATTGACAACCAGGCTGTGTGAATTGGGGAAAACTGCATAAGTAGGGACTGAGAAGGCAGAGTCGCCACTGGGTCGAGAGAACCGAAAGAAGCTGACAGAAGGGGACCTCTACCATGACTAAGCCCTGCTGCGGGTCCGAATCTCCAAACTTCGACGACAGGTAAGATCTGCAAGGAATCTTCTCCCCTTGAGCTGGTGGGACCAACCAGTTCACCAAACTGCAAGCCAGGCTTCCCTACTCTAGTCAAATTTGCTGTGCACAGCTACAGTGAACCGGATAGCCAGGATGACCGTACCCTGCTTGAGTTTTAAGGAGCCCACCTTTTATTTGCTGCTTTGCTCTTCCCTGCTGGTTTCTTCCTTGGTCAGTCCTGGACCCTCCAGTCTTTCTACTTCATGCCAGTCTGACAGTCGCTTCAGGAACCGTGAGCCTGCAGGTCCTGCCAGGAAAGTCTGCCTCAGCTACAGCCTTCTTCTTCATTTAAGGTACTGTTCAAATCTGTTTTTTCGTTCCGTCCGACCGCAGTGAAAGTTTTTGAAACCTTTCACCAATCCGAGGGCTTGTCCTTCTCTGTTCTTTAAAGTAACTGGCCAACCAACTTTTCGTTCTGAACTCTTGCCAAAGACTTAATCGGGAACTACCCTGAACTGTGTGATCCTCTGCAAAGACTTTGGTCCATTGACTTTGGCCCAGGCCTCTTGATTTGATTTCCTCACTGTAGTTACTTTTTTCTAGATTGCCCTGCTTACTTAGTTGTTGGTGCTGCTCAACTTTTGTCTAACCTTGCCTTTCCCTCCTTTTAAATTGCTGCAGTGCCATTTTGCTCACACTTCATTTTGAGCTTAACTTGTCCAGAATCTATTGGGTAGTGTGTAGTATATTAAGAGTGTGATTTCTCTACTGCTTTACTTGGTGAATTGTTTTTCAACTGATGTGTAAATAAATGTATATGCTTTTAGTCAGAAACCTTGAGTCAGTGTTTGTTTGAACCATAGTAACTGCTGTCCTTTGTGTAACTATTGGTACTGCTCACTTTATTCTTTAGATAGGTCTGGCTGCTCAGCCATCGCTACCACTTTACTGTGTAGTACAGGCTTGTACCAAAGGTGAATTTGTACTTTCACTTGTAGTCTTAATTGTATGTGGTGTCCCAAATGGTACTGCATATGATTCTGCCTAACACTCCCACACTAACATCTTCAGGAGACCTGGGTTACAAAAGTGAATACTGGAAACTCAGCCGTGGCTTCAGAGGTGGCAGGGAGTTTAAGAGCCTACAAGAACCTGCAGGGTGAAATATCCAATTTAAAGAAACAGAACCTGAACTTGGAAATGGCAATTAGAAAACTTAAACTTCAGTTGTTGGGAGTGCAAGAAAATGCTGATTTTGATAAGGACTTTGATACACGTGTCCTTGGGATACTGGCTAAAGTGCTTGGGAAGAAGATTGTTTTTTAAAAATGTTTGGATTATTCATATAGAACTGGTAAATCATTTTGATGCTCACAAAAGTAAGCAGAAAGGAAAAAATTGGATAAATCCGAGCGATAAAGGCAAACTATCTTTGGATGGAAGAGCCCTGGCCATATACCCGGATTATCCCAAAGAAATAGGGGGGAGGAGGAAGGCATTCAAAGAAGCAAAGGCTCTAGCTGCAGAGAAAAACATTAAGGTCATCTTGGTTAAGCCTGCATTTTTGAAGTTATTCTTTGAAGGGGGCATGAAGAGTACAGAAGACCCTGCAGAGGCCGAACTGTGGCTCAGACGAAAACAACCAAGAAGGATCGACCAGGATTAACAATTTCACAAAAGGACCAATTTTGTAAACATTTATTATTTTATTTGACATTGTTTTGGGAGGACATACCGTTTATTTAGCACATATTATTAGTATTATTTTCAATTTACTGACATTATAATTGATTATTTGAGAATATATTCTGAGATTACCATTGCTTACAATGGCTCCAATATGTTTTCATATACTCGTGACATGGATTTGAATGTGTACGTGTGATTGTATACATTATAAGGCCCCTTCCTCTAAGGGACGGGCAGAGATTCTGGCGATCATATTACATAATTACAGGAGAAGGCAGGAGAATGAGAAGGAAATAGTAGGAAATGCACATGAGGCAGAAGTGAAGTTAGTGCAGAAGAAATTAGTGAAGTTAAGCATTGAAGGAGCAGTGATTATGGTCCTCCCGTAGGGCAGTTAGAACAGTGTATGGTGCCGGGGGAAGCGAGAATGGACACGAGGGTATGGAGGAAATCAAGACAACAGAGATCACTGGTGAGTGTACCAGGGAGGATTCCAGGGGGTTATACAAGTGGGAGAGAGGAATTCCAATGGTTTTCTGGAGGTAGAGGAGTATTTGGAGGGTTGGGGCTGAGTTTTGGTGGACCAAGTCTGTGTTGGTCACGTGGGAAAATAGGCCATTTTGCATGAGAGTGTAGGAGTAGACAAGCGGCTGTGTACAAGCACTCACATATCCCTGCAGACTGATTGCCCTGGTCACATATCCCCAGCAGTATGGGATAATGCCTTCTAATGTTCTGTATAGCGCAGCACCCGAGCTGGTGCCCGTACAGGGCCAACGGCCTCAATATTAGGCACCATATCACCATCGATGCAACACCAGTGCAGAAAGCACACCTGTGTATGCACAGCAACAAACTCAACAGCCATCACCATAAGTGTATGACAAAAATGCATTCCTGCAGATACAGTGATTAAGTATCAATAGGCAAGTGTGTTGGGTCGTAATACCTGCCTGTTCCAGGACAGAACACATACCCAGATTAGGACAGCACACAGAGAGCTTTGGCATGCCCAGTTCTATCATTTACTGCCGAGCCGGAAGAGGAACCCCTCATGGGTATAGAGATGGGAAACAAATAATGTGTGTTTTGTGCTTGACAAAGGTGCAACAACATCAGTCATAAAGGAAGGGTGCATGCTCTTATCAGGTGAAGTATTGGACACAGAAGGGGTCTCTGGGGCAATCAATTTGGCTTCATGCACAGAAGATGTACCTATCAATTTGTTAGACTGGGATTTGTTAAGTAAGTCGAACATGACAATACAATTTTCAGAATAAGGGGTAGTGTGGACCACACCAGGAATTTGTTATGCTATGGTCATGGTGGTAACACAAGCATTGTACAGTTATGGCACCACTAGAGGAATACCTTTACACTTCGATTTGTATATTCATGGAGTAACTGTGTTATTGAGTTGGGTGCCAGGTACTACAAACAAGCCAATGAGGGTGCCATCAGATTTTTTGTTTCAGGCTGCAGTGCCCCAAGATCATGGTCTGGGTACCATCATTATGCTAGATTTGGAGGGGGTGTTCATATAGACTGACAAGTAGGGAGCTGAGTGGTGTACAGTTGTGTGCATTGATCTGGCTCAACCACTGAGCTGGCTGTTCTTTGAAGATGCTAATAATGATGTTGAGATTATATTGGAGGTCTGTATCCCGTGTCAAATAATGATTCAGCACCGGTATGTTGCTTGCCCTGTACATATTGCTAAGTGCATGCCTGTACTCTTACAGGAGGTTCTGTTACAGGTCCCTAGAACTTTATGGATGGGCAGCCACCATGATGTAGGACTCTTGAAGAGCATAGGGACAGTACGTATGATGTTGAAAATAGGAGCAGTATCCATTGTCAAGAGAGGCAGATGAGGGAATGCACAAGACAATTGTCACAATACGGCACCAGGAAAATATAGTACACTGAGCATTCCCATGTAAAACAGCTATATACCGTTCATATGAACATGGCCGCCAGGGTGATTCTTCATCCTCCATTTGGCACTCGTATGACCCCACTTCGACACCAACTACTCTGGCTCCCGGTAGAGAAACGTGTTCTATTCCATTATACATATTTCTGCTAGGGTCCTATGCTCCCTAACTTCTTTGACATTTTAGATCCCTTCTGTAAAGCACTCTCATATAGGGGGGGTCAAACCTTTTCTGTGGCTGCTGCGAAAGCCTGGAACTCCCTCCCACGTGCTCTGCAGGCTGTGATGCCTCATGTATCCTTTTGCCGCATACTAAAGACCCTTCTGTTTTAGGTTTGTCCCCTCTGTCTCGCTGCTCTGGTCTGGGCCTGATGGTTTTTAGCACCAAGTTGCATTTGGTTGTACTTCATATAACATTTCAAAAAAGCAAAAGGGTCAGGTTGGATGATTATAATGGATTTAAACCTGTTAAATAATATTTATGAGGGTGTGTTCCCAGTTGCACCGAACCCTGCCAAGATCCTCTGCAATATAACAAATGAGCCTACACATTTCAATGTCATTGATTTAAAAAAAGAAAAGTGTTCTTTTACATTCCATTGCACCCAGAGTCTGAAAATCTCACTCTGCTTATTTATCAAAGCCAAAGGGTCCAACACACACGACATCCTCAGGGGTACTGTAAATCTCCCAGTATTTGGAACAGAGTATAACGATTTTGGCAATATACATTTACTGAGGAAGGTCATTCAGTATGTGGATCACCTATTAGTGTGCAGAACAGCGAGGAATTGTGTAGAGCAAGTTCTATTACACTTTTGCAATTGCTTGCAGACAAAGTAGATAAGGACAAAATGCTTAATTGTCAGAAAGACTTAGTTTATTTGGGACAAAGAGTAACACCAGAAAGGGCAGCAGCAGTACAGAGAACACCACAGTCAGTTATAGCGAAAGAAATGCAGTAGTTCTTGGGATTGTACAATTATTGTAGAGCATGGATTTTTGATTATTCCACGTATACAAAACCTCTACTGCAGGGATGAAAAGAGGCACAATAAAGAAAAGGGTCTTTTACATGGATGGGAGAAATTATCACGTTTCCAGGAACTTAAAGATGTTATAAGCAACACTCCAGTATTGGAAAACCCTGATTACACAATGGGCCTCATTCCGAGTATGGCGGTAAGGGATAGCGGCCACCGCTAACGAGACCGGTGGCGGTAATCCCTTACCACCATACTCCGAGTTCCCTTTGCGCCCTCGCCCTTAACGCCTGCTTTGAGCAGGTGTTAAAGTCGAGGGCGCAAAGGTGCCTCCAAGCCAATAACGGTGACCGTAATGAACGGTCACCGTTATTTGCATCTTCCCCATTCCCATTGAGCCCTATGGGGGCTCATTTGGGAATGGGGAAGAGCCTTGGTGAATGGGGAATTACCGCCCCGCCAACCTTGGAATGGGGCGGTAATTCCGCCATCCACCAAGGCGCTGCCGGTCCGGGTACGGCGTCAACCAAGGCGTTAATAGCGCCATTGGTTAGCGCCGTACTCGGAATGAGGCCCGATGTATTTGATCTGTTCCACATTCCAATGGACTAGTTATGATGGCTGTATTGGCCCAACACACATCTCTAGGACACAAATCCCTAGCATATTACAGTGACATGGTAGATTCTGTAATGCAGGGCCAATTCACTTGTGAACAAGCATAGGCCGCTGTAGCCTTTGCCATTGAAAATTCAGCAACAGTCACTATGGGGTGTTCAGTTACACTATAATGTTCACAATTTTTGAGAGATCTAAATCACCTTGACCACATAAAGTGCCTCTGCATGTGAAGTGATTTTGTCAAGCCCGTCGATTCGTATTGTGTGATCCGCACAGTGAACCATGCCACGTTCATCGCAATACCAGTTGAGGACGGTGGGGAGGTGCATGATTGTTTTGCTTATGAAGTCCCCTCCCCTACCTTCATATTGAAGATATGAGATAGGGCATAAGTCCTGACAACTGCCCCCCACCAATGCCATATCGCAGACACTAAAGGCATTATTCACTAAGAGGATCCAATCAGATCGAAGAAGAGATGAACCTGCAAGATGTGACATGTATGGGCATGCTGTAGCTGGAGAATAATGAGAGCAAGTGACTTCATCCCACTTCTGACACACACAGATGCACTAGACAAAAACAGCTATGCATTTATCACAAAGCTTCATAAACATTAGGTCAAACTACATGTATACATGAAGAACGTACATTGTGCGCAATAGACACTAGAAAACACATATTCAAAAATATCTGGTGTAATGCAAGATGCATAAAGAACACACATGATGTTTGCATAATGCAGTAGAACAACAATGAAACACAGGGCTCTTGGATAAAATGGACGATGCTGCTATGCCTAAATAAATGGGAGAGTGTGAAGGAGCATCAAAGCTGCAGGGAAAGCAGACCTGCAGACCCGCTGAATCAGCAAAAGAAACAGAGATGACCAAACCAAACAGTAGCTGCACAGCATGCCAAGGTTGTTGAAGAAAAGGGAGGTATTGGACTAGTAACGAGGAGCGCATAAGATAAACAGAGCAAGACATATTAGTCTTAGATTAAATAAAGTAGTGGACAACATTAAAGGACCAGATGCTCAATAATTAATACTAATAATAATGTTAATTTTAATGTTAAAGGTATTTATATAGCACACCGTCACCAATGGAATTGGTCCCTAGGTGCTCAGGTGGATCTGCAAACAAGGAGGTAGCGGTGGGTTAGTGGGATGAAGAGGGCATAGGAAAGTGAGAAGGAGGTGCCCTGTTGGCAGCTTCAGTTAAATTTTCACTTTGCGCTGAGCTTGAGTGTGAATATCGGATCGATGTGAGTACTGGACTGCTGTTGATGTGATTTATGTGTTGATTGTTTGTTTTTGCTCTGTGCTGAAGTGTGCGTGGTTTGCTGTGTGAGAAGTGGTTATGTGGGTTTTTGTGTGAGTTAAGTATGCAGACATGTGAGCTTTGGGTTAGTGGGTTATATGCCTCTTAATCTTTGTCATTCTTGTTCTATGTATCCGGTTGTCATAAGGTTCTTTCTCCTTCTTTCCTGACTGTCTAGTTTCTAGGGCAATGGCGTGGTTGGTTTCCAGCTATGTTATTGAGCTTAGTACACCTGGTTGGGCGAGCATTATCTCCTACTCTGATAATGGTGCTGTATTTACATTCACCCGCTCCTTCCTATTTTCTATCGGTGGTCAATTGCTGCCTGTGATTTCACTGTGGGCCAAGGTGTTATTGATAGGTCATCCTTACCTTCCATCCCGATTCATCTGTGGTTGTTCTAGGTTGTGTATCTTGATTTGGTAAGTGGATATTTTGTAGATTGGGATATCCCTTACTTCTGTTGAGAGCCAAAGACTTAGGGAATAGGGGATATGTTTCCTCTCTCAGCATTGTTTCCGCTGTGTATTGCCTCTATAGGCATTATTTCTAGTTAGGGAATGAAGAGCCAAGATTTGAGAAGTTTCCTGAATTTTAGGTGATTTCTTGTGTTACGTATGTTCTTTGGTAGTTCGTCCCAGGTTTTTGGTGCAAGGTGAGAGAAAGAGGATCCTCCAAGTTTTCTTTTCATGTATGGTTTTGGTTCCAAACAGATGTCGCTACTAGATCTGAGAGGTCTTGTTGTGCGATGTACGTTTACCTTTCTCTAAGGAACTCTGCGCCTTGGTCGTGGATTGCTCTGTGCATTATCCACATTGATTTGAACTTGATTTGCTGTTTGATGGGTAGCCAGTGCAGTGTTTTCAGTGCTGATGTGATGTGTTATCTCTGAGGTAATTTATGGAGCAATCTGGCCGCTGCGTTTTGTATGTGTTTAGTTATTTTAGTAGTCGTTCAGGCATGCCTAGATATAAGCTATTGGCGTAGTCTAATCTGGACATGACGAGAGCGATGACGGTAATTGTTTTGTTGGTGAATGACATAAATGGTAGGATCCTTATAACTATTTAATTGTGGCTCTAGAGTAAGTTTGTTGTCCATCAGAACTCCCATGTTTTTTACAATTGACAATGGGGTTGGGGTATCACCAAGTTCTTTTGGCCAGGGGATGTAGTTGTTTTCTTCTCTGTTTTTTGTGATAATCATTATTTCTGTTTTGCCTGGGTTGAGTTTGAGGTAGTTTGATTTTATCCAGTTGTATGTTTCATGAAGGCAGTTCTCTAATGTTGAGTTTTCTTCTTGTGAGTCGTGTATTTTATAGACTATTTGTGTGTCATCAGAGTAGTCTTTCAATGATTTTAATTAGTTGAGACAGGTAGATGTTGAATAGTAATGGGGAGAATGATGACCCTTGTGGGACTTCGCATGACGATTCGCTTGGGCTTGATTTAAAAGGTTTCATTCATATCATTTCTGTTCTGTTTGTTGGGATGGATTTGATCCATAGTAAGGCGTTGTAATGATTCCAAATTCTTCCAGTCTCATAATGAGGATGTTATGGTTAACTGTGTCTAATGCCGCAGAGAGGTCTAGAAGTATCAAAGTGATGCTGTAGTTTGAGTCTGCGTTTGACTTTAGATCATCCCAGATTGAGAGAAGTACTGTTTCCATTCCTCTCATCGGTCTGAAGCCTACCTGTTCATGGTGTTCCTCTATGAATTCTTGGGTAGTTCTATATATGATGGAGAAGTAGCTTGAAAATGTCTACAGTGGACAGAGTGGGTAATAGAACACATAGTAAAGGTTAAAATCCTGGTAACAGCCAAACATAAAAACTGAAAACACAGTCTCTTCACACATGACCTAGAGTTAAAGGACAAGGGCTATTCATTAGCTCCAGACACAGAGAAGTCAAGACCTTGACTCCCTCTGATTCCCAGACTAAAAGATACAAGATATATCCCAGTTCAAAGCTGGCTTGTGGCCTAGGAATTCAGAGATGGTGTGTTAAAATTGGGAAAGGCGGCACCTGCCAAGTAAACATGGTTGGCAAAGCTAATGCCAACCAATCATTGCTCTTAAATGGTGTCATTTTGCAACAGTTGCAAAACCAATCAAGGAATGTAGAAATGACAGGTATTCACCATTATCAATTTAGAGGTGTTCACAGGTGGAACCATCAGATCAAGTCAAACCAATCAGAATGCTGACCGCTATAGATTATATACTTATATGATACTACTAACCCAATCCCACCGTACAGTATGTTTTAATAATCCAGATAACGTTGTGACATCCGAAGTATGTTCTGTTTTTTTGCAAGGGGCTTGTTGGAATTTCCCAACACGTTTGTGTCAAATTGCACAATGGGTCATCTTTAAAACACTGGCTCAGTATGTTGTGTGGCACATTACCCCATCCCACTAGGCCACACCAGGAGCTGCACATTGACTATGTGGATCTGATCAACAGGTGCAGTCATTATAGTTACCTTATAATTGTAGTGTGTCCTTCTCCAGTTGGGTTAAGGCTGATCATTGGGCACAACCTGATGCAAAATCTGCTGCCAGACCTTTAGGACACAAGGTATTTCCTCGTTGGGGGTGTGTGACATCCTAAAATGTGATAATGGAACTCATTTTTTTATTATTTATTTAAGGAAATTGTGACCCTATTGGGGATAAAGCACCAACTGTGCTCAATATATCATCCTCAGGCCAATGAGATTGTTAAAAAGATGATCAGACTTTTGAAGAAAAAACTGTCCAAGATATGTGTAACGTTAGAAAGGAACTGGGAATCCACCAGGGGGCGCCGAGATGCACTGACGCATCCGCACTGGTCTCCTCCAAAGGGTGCCGTAAGAGGGACCTGAGCCCCCCCCAGACCCCCAGGAGTGCAGTGACGACCCCCCCCCCGCGGATCACTGACTCGGCGGAGCCCCCGCGGATCCCAACTCCGATCTCCCGGCGTGGAGATTTCGCCGAGAACGGACCCTCGGAAGGAGGAGGGAGGAGGAGCTCCGCCTTCCCCCGCGCTGCGGCTCCGCAGGAAGTAACGGAGAGCCGCGGCTCGGGTAGGCCCCGCGGGTGCTGCCCCCCTTCACGCCGAACTTCGCTGGGGCGGACCCAGCCTCCCCAGGGCCCCGAGCGGGACCACATAAGGCCTTGAGCGCTGCACGGCTCAGAACCGGGAGAGGGAGTGAGCCCAGCCTCTCCCAGCATCGCAACCCCTTGCGCGGGGCGCCGGCAAGCCGCGGCCTACGTGAGCCCTACAACGCAGCCGGTCGGCGCGGAAGAGCGCCCCCCCCGCTTCCCCCTGAACCTCGTAGCGGGGGCTTGCGAATCCTCTTGAATCCGGACGAGCTTCGGGCTGGGCCCGGCGGATCGCGCCCCCCCCGAGCCCACCGCTGGACTGTGGAGCTGGCGCAGGAGTGCACTCAGGAGGCACGACCTGCCCCCCAAGATCTTCAACCCCATCGACGGCCAGTCTTCATCGGGGACCCCTAGAGGTGGAGGCCCCCGCAAAGGTGCCCACGATAGCCCCTCCACCCCTCCCCAGGCGCCCCAAATCAACAACCGGCATCACGGAGAAAGGGGTACCCCCCGGGCCAACCACAGCGTTTATTGAAGGACTCCAAAATAGTGACCACAAAGGCTCGAATCAAACCCGGGACGAGGAGTGATAGGCGCGTATCGGCTGGGCCTTGGAGACTTGGCCTGAGCAACCTTCCACCCCAACAGTGAGTACAACGCCAAGGCCGTATACAGGGAAGACCCACCGCTGCCCTCCCCCTGGTGTAATTTGGTGACCCGACGCTACTGCCCATAGGACCTAGGGCATTAGGAAGAGGACCCCGTGGAGATGGTCAGGGGAGGCCTATGAGCTGGAAGGAATCCCTGCAGAGATTTCGACGCAAACCCTCAGGCTCGCCAACCCGCCCGGAGATGGCGGCCCCGGCGCCCCTGGATATGTCTGACGCTAGCACGGTCACCAAAGGCATGGCGGCCCTCCTGGAGGAAATAAGAGGCTTCAGAGCAGACATAACGCTACGGCTGGATACCTTGGATAAAAAAGTGGACAACATAGACGACAGGGTCCAGGCGCTTGAAAATAACACAGCCTCGAATGACATTTTCGAGACGCAATTCGACATGCGCCTATCGGAACTCGAGAGGAGATAAGAGAAATGCTCCCTAAAACTGGATGACCTGGAAAATAGGGAACGACGCTGTAACCTTCGCTTTTTGGGGTTCCCGGAGCGGGAAGGTGAAACGCAAATGGACATAATCAAAGCTGTGAACGCAGTAGTGGGATCTCTCTTCGATGGGGCGAACACGAATGAACCCACAATTGACAGAGCTCACAGGGCGGGAGCGATCAACAGAGGCCCCAGGTCCATTCTCGTGCGTTTCCACTACTTCACGGAGAAGGACAAAATTCTGGGACTGGCACATAAGAGGGGCCCGGTGGACTGGGAGGGAGCCCGGATTTCGGTGTACCAGGATTTGTCCGCCTTCACCCTGGCAAGACGTTGTCTCTGTTCCCCGCTGACGAAAATGCTTCAAACCAAGGGGGTCCGATACAGGTGGGGATACCCTTTTTCGCTTTCCTTTGAACTGGAAGGGTACAAATACGCCCTGGTCACGGAGGACGACATTCGCAGGGTGTCGGGCGAACTTTTCGGAGAACCAAACGGGGAAGGGGAAGACCGAGAACATGGAAGAGAGCCCGTCGGATCCGGGAGAATTAAGGCTTCTCAGGAGAGACGTAAAGTCCGAGGCCACAGGAAGTTCAGAAGAGTGGCTCCGGCATCCCCTGGGCAACCTGACACTTGAGGGTCCCCAGGAAGCTTCACGGTCTAGTTTGTTTTCCATGTCATTGGGGGAAGCACTGTGATTATCCGTAATGTAAACATGATAGGGGGGGGCTCAAGTTGTGGTTGTTGAAGAGTTTATGAGCCCGGAGGAGGGAGACACTGGTGGCCTGGCTCAGCGACAGGATGAAGCCGCTGGTCTACCAGGCGTTCAGGGGGGAGGTGGGAGGGGGGAGGCAAAGGTTGGGGTTAGTTCGAGAGGACTCTAATGGGGCCAAGCCAAGTTTTCTGGTCTGTTTTGTAACTGTGGTTTTGTTATTGGACTATAGCGGGGGGTGGAAGCACTGCGGGAGCGCTGGAATTATCCGTCCCGAGAAGGGAGATATGAGCTCTTACCATTGCTATGATGGATGATTCCTTGCAATATTTGACAGTGGGTTCGCTAAATGTGCGGGGACTCAACTCTCCCACCAAAAGGTCGTTGCTGGTGAGGGAATTCACAAGGCTCCGACTCCATTTCTTATTTGTACAAGAGACACATTGGGTTCGGGACAGGGAGCCAAAGCTGAGAGCTAAAGCTATTGATCAAGTCTATGCAGCGTCCTTCCAGGCCAAGAAACGGGGAGTGGCCCTATTGGTCTCCCCGGGGGCTCACTTCGTTCTCAAAGCCCAGAGCTCAGACCCGGAAGGACGATATATCATGGTTAAAGGGGAGGTGAGGGGTCGGCTCTTCACCCTGGTTGGCATTTATGCCCCGAATGAGGCGCAAGATGGCTTCTGGATGGGGATGAGAGAGAAAATCGTGGCTTTTTCCGAGGGTACTTTGCTGGTTGGGGGGGATTTTAATATGGTTCTCTGCCCTGATAGAGACAGGAGCGCGCCCAATCCATGCCCTAACCAACGCCTCCAAAAAAAATGGCCGAGGCATTTCAATCAGTTAACGACGATCTGGGCTTGAGCGACACACACCACACAGAAAAAGATCGAGACCCCGACTTCACCTTTTTCTCGAAACCCCATGCTACTTTTTCCCGTATTGATTATATCACGGAATCGGGGGTGGAGGTGGTTCCCTGGACAGACCACGACATGGTTAGAATAAAAATGGGTGTGCCCCCGGCCCCGCCACCTGGGTCCCTATGGAGGTGTAACGACCTTCTTCTACATGATAAAGAGGTGCGACGATCCCTCCTTACAGCCATCACCAAATACTTCTCTATCAATGACAACGGGGAGGTCGGAGTTTTGGGTGTTTGGGAGGCATTCAAGGCGACCATTAGAGGTATTCTCATCGAGACAGGTTCAAGAAAGAAAAGGGAGAGGGGTCAGGAGGAGACACGGTTGAGGAAAAAGATAGAGGCTATCCAACCTGGTGGGAAACTAAAAACACAAATGTTCCCCGGGAAGTGGGAGGAACTCCAAAGGCTGCGCACAAGCCTGGCAGACCTCCAGGTGGGACAAACAGAAAAAAAGCTGTCCTTCCTGAAACAGAAGTACATGGAAAAGGGGGAAAAGGCTGATAAAATACTTGCTTGGAGGCTCCGGGAGCTCGGAAATAGTAGGAGGGTTAACTCCATCCGGCCTCCGGGAGGAGAGCCAACTGTAAGAGATAGCAAAATAGCTGAACACTTTCGCCACTATTATGAACGCTTATACAGCTCGGAATACGTAGGGGACGGAACCGAGATAGACAGCTTCTTGGACTCTCTCCCGATTCCCGGCCTCTCACCTGAAAAAGCAGACATACTGGATCTCCCCGTGTCTCCAGAGGAGATAATAGATACCATATTCTCCCTGAAGAGTGGAACAGCCCCAGGCGACGATGGGTTCACAGTCAAATTTTATAAGACTTACCGGTCTACGCTAGCCCCGTTTATGGCCAAAATGTTCAACTCGGCACTGGACAGGGGCACCCTCCCACCTTCGATGATGTCAGCTTTGATAGTAGTGATCCCCAAGGAGGGGAAGGACCCTTCCCAGTGTCAATCGTATCGCCCCATTTCCCTTCTTAACGTAGATGTCAAGATTCTGGCCAAACTTCTGGCGAACAGACTGGCGAAACTCCTCCCCTCGCTTATACATGGAGATCAGGTAGGGTTCATCCCGGGACGCCAGGGGTCCGATAACATACGAAAGACCCTAGACCTCATGTACGAGGCCTCGAGGCAGGGGAAAGAGGGCTACCTGCTAGCTTTAGATTCAGAAAAGGCCTTCGACCGTGTCGAGTGGCCTTATATGGGCAAAGTTCTCCAGAAAATGGGCCTCGGGGAGAATTTTTCTAGATGGGTCTCGACACTATATAATACTCCCACGGCAAGAGTTTTGGTTAACGGCGGCATGTCGGAACCCTTGGCTCTATCTAGAGGATCCCGGCAAGGCTGTCCCCTTTCCCCCCTTCTATACGCTCTGGCAATGGAGCCTCTGGCCATAGCGATCAGAGAAGACTGTGAAATAACGGGGATAAGCTGTGGCGACTGCGAGTTTAAACTCTCACTATTTGCCGACGATATCTTGGGGTACCTAACTAATCTCCAGGCCTCACTACCTAGATTATTTGATCTTATAAACCTCTACGGGGCCTTCTCGGGGCTTAAGATAAACGCCTCCAAGTCTAGTATTATGCCAATGGGTCCCGGGGACAAAGACATTGGGGATCGCCCGGAATTCTGGGGAGTGAGGATAGAACGTGTGTCCACCAGGTATCTGGGCACCAGCATTCCTAGGAACCTATCGCTACTATATCAGTTTAACTTCCCGGAGATCTTGGCCAAAATCAGCAGCGATCTCAAACGCTGGCCTCCCCTTACACTCTCCTGGTTTGGCCGTATGGTGACGGTTAAAATGAATATATTACCTCGCCTCCTGTATCTCTTCGCAGCCCTCCCTGTGGTCATTCCTGAATCCTTCTTTGAGGTTCTACAGGCCAGAGTTCTCCAGTTTATATGGGACGGGAGGAGACCAAGAGTCAAATTCTCCACCTTGACCCTGCCGAAGTCTCACGGTGGGTTCGCCCTCCCCGACTTCAGACTATACTATAAAGCCGCTCAGCTCCGGGTGATGATGGAGCACATGCGAGAGGATATGAGGACGTACTGGACGTATATAGAGGATATCCACACCCACCCTAAAAAAGTTAGAGATCTACTATGGGCCTCCCCGAAAACCATCCCCTCCTATCTTAGAGAACACCCCACACTGGCAGTCCTCTGGGCACTCTGGAAGCCAAATAAAGATAACAAAAAGCTGTCATCCTGGCCGGCCCCTTTAACATCGCTATGGGGTCCCCCTATCAACCTAGACACCAGAGGCTTCCGCGACACGCAAGCTTGGTCAGACATGGGGTTGGAGAGAGCTTCTCAGCTCTCCCGTGAGGAGGGCTTCATAGATTATGAACAATTGACCGAAGCACTGGGTGATAAACCGCCGTCGATCTTTGAGTACTTGCGTTTGAAGGGAATTCTGACTCACCCTCGATGGGCTGACAACCTATCCCGCCCCCTCACCCCCTTTGAAGAAGTAATAGCTAAAAGTGTCTCTCGAAAGGGTTCCCTGTCCAAGTTCTACAGTACATTGATAACAGCTAATCTGGAGGGTAGGCAACCCTTCAAACGTATATGGGAAGAAAGGCTGGGCATGGAGTTGGATGACCATACATGGAGGGCAGTCTTCAAAACCATATTTACCGGTACTCTGTAGACCGCAGCCATGGAGCATAGTTTCAAGATTCTCCACTCCTGGCATCGCCCCCCAGCCACCCTTTCCAAAATGTTCGCAGAAGTAACCCCCTACTGTCCTAGGCTATGTCACCAAAGAGGCACATGGTTCCATATGTGGTGGGGATGCCCGGTTATTCAGGTGTACTGGTCGGAGCTTCTCAGCTGGATCAAGGATATAGAGGGATTCTGTCCATCGCTTCTCCCCTTAGAAATCCTCCTGGGTACTCCCATGCCGGAAACGGAACAGAGTGCATTCCCGAGGGTCATCGGGGCCATGCTGAGGGCGGGGAGGCTAGCATTGGCCCAAAAGTGGAAAAGCCCCTTATCACCAACTAAGGAGGAATGGCTCTGTAAATTAAGGGCTATATTTACTTATGAAAAACTTACGGCTGTGAAGAACGATAAAGTCTCAGAGTTCTCACAGGAATGGACAGCAGTTCTCCTCCACGATGAATGTGTCTCTATGCGACTGTAATGATGGCTCCCAATATGTGTCCCCCGGGCTTACCCCAGCGCGGGCCCTAGAACTGGAGACTGTCCATTAATTGGCTCTGAACCGCGCTGCTCCCACGATGTCAAATTGTATAACAAGTGCATATAACGATGTTCGAAAGTTCTCACTGCTGCTTCTGTAACCTGCAAAAACCTCAAAACTTGGTATGTTGCAAAGTTGGGGGGGCGGGAAGGGTGGGGGGTGGGGGAAGGGGATTATGTTGAAAAAGTTGGGGGGGATGGGGCGGGAGGGGGGAGGCGGGATGGGACTAAAATGTAAAAAATACCGGCAGTTATGTTTGCTTAATCTGTTGCTGGCAGGGATGCTTGCGCACCCTACCTTATATGTATTATGTCAATAAAAACAAAGTCAAAAAAAAAAAGAAAGGAACTGGGTGAATGTCTGCCTCTGGCTTTGTTTAGCCTAGAACGCAACCCAGTAAAAACCACGACAGCTAACGTTGTGACATCCGAAGTAACATTTTTTTTAATTTTAAACAGTTGTTTTGCATTATGAATTTAGGGGGCTTTGAGACTTGTGTGCTTTGCTTCCCTGTTTTTACAATCGCTAAATAAAACCAGGCCTTCGTCATTTACTCACAATCTTCTGTTTTTGGGACCAGGATTTCCCAGCCTACCTGGGCTGTATAGGAATGGAATATTGGTCCCTCCATTGCATGACAATCTAATAAGAGCAAGAGAGGATGCATTTGAGGAGGTCATTTTTGTTGATGAGTCATCAACGATTGATCAGGAGACTGGCCAGTGGTGCACATCATAGATGGGGGTTATGAGATCATAGTTCAGAAGTGTTTACCAACACATTACTCAGCTCAAGCTGCGTTGCTAATTGCATTGATTGAAGCATTAGAATCATCCAAACGATGCTTTGTGACCATTTACCCTGATTCCACATATGCCACTACCACTGTACATTCAGGGTTATCCAAGTTGAAAACAAGGGGCTTTCGAAGATCAGATCACTTACCTGTACAGCATGTGGCCTTATCAGAGAGACTGATTTATGCCCTGTCTTGCCCATCACTAGTTGCAGTGGTTAAATGTGCCACCCGCACCCAGAATACAGACCTTATTTCTCTTGGTAATGATGTAGCAGATAAGGCTGCCAAAGAAGCGGTATATCATAGGGACCCAGAAGTCACTTCATATCCTGAGGTGGCAAACCAATAGTTATAGTTAACAATCCCATACACTGCACAGCATGAGTTGCACACATAATTGAATTACAAGGCCTGAAGCCCCAGAACAAGAAAGACCTTTGGGTCATGCAAGGTTGCTCACAGTCACTGACTGATTTGATTTGGAGGAACATGTTACAGGTAAATTACTAATGCCACAGGAGTTGATCATATTTTCTTTTGAGCAGCTGCACTAATAAGCACATTTTGCCAAACACCACATTTCTGCTGAGATTCAGGAGGACTGGTTTGTGTCCAACTGGTTGGAATTTCCTAACACGTTTGTGTCAAATTGCACAATGGGTCATCTTTAAACACTGGCCAGATGCTCAGTATGTTGTGTGGCACATTACCCCATCCCACTGGGCCACACCAGGAGCTGCACATTGACTATGTGGATCTGATCAACAGGTGTAGTCATTATAGCTACCTTATTTTTGTAGTGTGTCCTTTCTCCCGTTGGGTTAGGGCTGATCATTGGGCACAAGCTGATGCAAAATCTGCTGCCAGACTTTTAGGACACAAGGTATTTCCTCGTTGGGGGTGTGTGACATCCTAAAATTTGATAATGGAACTCATTTTTTAATTATTTATTTAAGGAAATTGTATCCCTATTTGGGATAAAGCACCAACTGTGCTCAATATATCATCCTCAGGCCAATGTGATTGTTAAAAAGATGACTTTTGAAGAAAGAACTGTCCAAGATATGTGTAACGTTAGAAAGGAACTGGGTGAATGTCTGCCTCTGGCTTTGTTTAGCCTAGAACGCAACCCAGTAAAAACCACGACTTGTCCCTGCACAAGATAGTGACAGGGGGAAGAATGCACAGGCCTCTTACTTCTAACCGCACATCATCAGATCCTCACAGGGCAGCAGGGTGCTTGGGGAAGGGGTTTTAGGTGTATTTGAATGAGTTAACATGATGTAGAAATGTTTTTACTGGCCAGATTGCTCCATGAATCAAAGATATTGCTGCAGTATCACCAACAGATGAACATAGCCTGTTACCACTGCAGCTGTTTGCTGGGGACAACAATTATATCAGAAATGTCACTAACCGCTGAAATGAACAGAAATTCCAGACCCCTATACAGAGGTGTTCACCAACCCCTTTGTTGTTCGGGTGAAAGAGTTGCGGTTTGTGTTCACCTATCCGAGAATGGGAAAGCACCTGGCACCCTTCCATCTTCTAACGAGAATGACCCACTTGTTGACTAAGATTAAAGTATACTTTGTAACAGGTTTCTTTTCGATATTGCAGGTGATTAATCACCTCTGCAGGCTCAACACTACACGAGTCATGTCATTTATATGTTATGCTGTATATTTTGTTTTCTTTGTCGAGTAACTATAGTGATGTGTAGTTATTTTATATGGTGGGCCATATAAAGGGGGGTTATGGGAACAAAACAGAAGTATCTTTGTGGATAACATGAATTAGGAGAGAAAATGAGGAAGATTTTTAATATAACATTTACAAAGGGGTAGTGTTTGACACTGTGGCAGATGTGCACCGCCTAGAGTCAGACAAAATGTAGTATAATCACTTGAACAAAGGGGGAGGCAAAGGTAAAAAAAGAGTTGATATGCATGCTCTTTGATACCACCTGCAACGGGCACACCCAAGTTGTTCATTCCTCATTTAATGCTGCTCTTATAACCCAGTGTTTGGCAGACTTTGCCCTGTGCAGGGCACACTGTCCAAGCGATAATAATGGAAAGAGATGAGGAAGAATGTGCCAAGAAGAAAGAACAAACCTGGTGTAGAGTAAGACCTTTGCTGAAGATGGAGTGAGCCCATGTTTTCCAACAAAAGATGGGTGGCAGGAGTAGTGAGCTGTGCAGCAGAGTCTTAATGGGGTTTCCGCAAGATGTGGTGGCATGTGTGATCCAGAACTTTGGCAGAACATGGCTTGACTATGTGTGCGAAACTAACATGGATCGAGCTAAGCGAAATACCAGCCAAACTTACAGAATCCCGCTGAATATTATTTTTGCTTACGAGGAAATGTCAGGAACAATTAGCCATTGTAATAAAACATTATTCATTCCTGATCTGACCAAAGGTACAGCAGCGTTGATTGATATGTACTGGGTCTGTGGACGATATGCATATTTGCAACTCCCACCATCATGGAGGGGCACATGCTCACTGACCACCCTACACTCAACAGTTTTGCTAGTTCCTGACTATCATCAGCCAGTAATAAAGGTGCCGATCCTAGAACCAAACTAAGCCCTCATCCGATTGGCGTGCCCATCGCCCAGCAAGAATTTGTCTTCAGATGAGAACCATCTATTTATCCAAAGACTCTTCTGAAAAATTAAAGGCAATTCATTCTGGATCAATATCACCTATTTATAAAGCGTGGGACTTCTGTTTACCCCCTCCTGGTGCAAGGTTTACAGACTGCAGCCAATGCCAAGTGGCTGCAGGCATCCAAGGACAATTGGCTACAGATCACCAGGTGGTAGATGCTTCAGATGGTGAACCAGACAGAGTCTTAACTGGATAAAAAACAAGTTAAGGAAAATTAGGTTTTTGACCCTTCAGAACAGATACGTTCTGGATTTGCTCATGGCTATGGGAAGGGGCGTATGCAAGAACATGGATCTGTCTTTCTGCACGCATATCCCCAAATGATTCAGAAAAATGGTTCCTTGTTCCATGCAATAGGGGCCTTGCATTATTTGAGGATTGCGATGGAGAATGTAGCAGGTGTGAACACTGATGATTGGTTTGATTTAATGTTTTCATGGGTCCAATTGATGTTAGAAATAGGTGTCAAAATGCTGGATTTCACCATGCATTTTCTGCTTGTACTCTTTTGTTCATGTCAGATGATCCTGAGGTGCTGCACAAAGACGTTGCCAAAGAGCACTAAGATGATGGTGTCAAAAAGGTGAGTAGAGCTTCTCCTCTCACAAAACACCCAGATTGATAGGTGGGATGGGGTTGTAAAACCAAGGATGGTGAAAACAGAGCAGGCTTTGGAACCACTGGGAATTTTGACCACATCCCTACCAGACGCAGAGAACTATGTCAAGTGCTGGGTTGATTTAGCAGGAGTTGGCAGTGCTGTATCATGACTGGCACTCTGGAAGAGTATGTCCAAGGAGGAGGGGGAAATGGCATTGAAATTATGAACGCCGGTAAGGTGTGGGAAGAGTTGTAGCAGGGGAAAGATGGAGTCAGAATGGTATTGTGGTAGAAACGAAGTTAGCAGGTTAACAAAGCAGAAATATTGTCATATTGGAAGTTAAGGTCTGATACACTTTGAACAAAATAGAATACAGGCCTTTGTGTGGAGCTGTTTTTGTGTGTAGCTGAGCTCCAAAACCAAATCACCTTTTCCATTCCCACGAGAGAAGCCGAGTCAGAGGCACCCACAGTGCACAGATACCCACTGATTGTATCCAGCTGCAGAGCCTGAATAGGGTGGGAACGGAATGTGAGCTGCAGGGAAAGTTGGTAGGGAAGTGCCCTTTGTAGGACAAAGTCATATGAACAGGCCATAGGGTTTTGTGATGCCAATGGGCAAAGCGAAGATTAAGAGCACTACTGCCCTCCCCAGGGAGCGGTCATTCCATATGAATTACAAATAGACAAACAACCAAAATTAAATAAATCCCTGAAAGTCAGACTCAAGAGTGGTACCCCAGTCATGTCATTACCGGACACCTTGGGTCTGAAGAAGACAAGGGGGAGCTCCGTCTGGAACGTTCCATGATTTGGGATAGGAGGAGCAGAGGTGATGTTGTTAAATTATGTACATAGTCGGGGAGACAGCTTGTGTGCACCACATTGTCTGGATTAATGAGAAGGCCAATTGTCTTATCAAAAGCAGAGTTGGCCTCACCAGTTTACTTTGATTGGCTATTTATGAATATATCGACAAGGGGAAACCACCAATCATGCACCTGGATTTGTAAGGGACGATGTAGAAGAGCATGTGTATAGGGGAATGGGTTTAGACTAAAAAAGGTCAATCAATCCAAGGACCATAGTTGGGCATTAGCATGTTATATATATATAGGTGGCAGCCAATGAGGGTTGAGGGATTATGTTGTATCTCACCATTATGTTAGTATTATAATTTATGACTTATCAGCCTATACGAGATGTAACCCTTTGAAAAAATCAGAAAGCTCCTTCTCAATTCGGTTCTATAGGACCATCTGAGACCTTTTTGCATGTAATACACCTTAGTTTCCCTTTCAAAGAGGTGCAGTGCTTATTTGGCTTTCTCAATTATTTCTTCTTCCGGGATTTTGGGTTACACTTGCTTTCACTTTCTGTCACAAGTAGACAAGCCATTGCCCCTCCGTCCCCCTTATGGGCACTTCACTTTGCAGGCCCCTGAAGGATACACAAACACCAACTTTCTTCCCCTGGAGGAATGGAAGGGGAAGCCAGGAAAGTGACTGGGTACCCCCAGGGAGTCTGTGATTTTAGTCATTGGGAGCGGGGCATGCAGGTAGGTAGAAGAAGCATTGCAGGAAGCAGAACAAGTCTTAAGAGAAACATTGAAGAGGAGAGCAACAACGAAGAGCACAACACCTATAAGTACCGACGAGTGGGGAGCGAGGCAGATATTCTTTAAAATAGACAGCCAGGTGGTTTAAATCCCTCCAATAGGGATAGGGGAGAATGAGAATGAGTAACATACAAACATAGATGGAGGGGATAGATGAGAAGAAGAGGGCAGTGAGTGGAAGTCAGAGTGCTCAGAGGAGAAAACCCCGTGATGCAACAGGCTTCGACTGGTATTCAGGCAACTAGCCTTTGCTAAGAAGAGGAGATGAAGGAAAGCAATACAATCTAGAAAGCGAGGAACACAGTTGCCACTGCTAAAGGAGGGAGGGGAAACACTGCAGTAAATCCCCTGCTACAAAATGGATCATGACAATCGAATGCGTATCTTGCCTCCCTCACAGAGTGAGTGGGCAGGTGCAACTATGCACTAGAAAAACACACAGCAGGAGTCACGTTAGCAGTAGGGGACATAAAGAGCTTGCTCAGCTCCCTGCTCGGGATGCAGGCAGATGGGAATTAGAGAAAGGCAGAGCTCAAGGGAGTGACACTGCGTGATACCTATCACGATGTAGCTTCCTGAACTGTTCAGCACAGGTGTGGGAGGTCGTGAGGGATATATACCCAGAGGTTGAAGTGGGCGGGAGCGGTTTGGAGTGGTGCTGCTCTACTTCTTTTAATTACGTTTCACTTTTCATATACTTTTGTAGGAAGAAGTTGAAACTTGCACTTTCAGTGGACTGCACAGGACGTTTCCTTAAAGAGCAGGCACATGGGTTTGGGGGTTTTATTGTGCATGGGAGGGGACGCGGCGATGAGGTCTGTGGGGAGCGGTGCAGGCCAGTAGGGAACATAGTTCCACTACTTCTTTTCGTACACTTCAATCACTGCATTTACCCGGATAGGGCGGATATGAACTATATGATGGCCCACACGATGACGTCAGGTAAGGACCCTGCAGCTTACATACAAAAGATACAGGAGATGTGGCAATTAGAGACCAGGGACTCATGGGACAAAAACATACCCATTTTCTATCACCTCGTAAACGAGGGTCTCCTCACAGAAGTATAAGTAATGGGAACACAGTTGATAAAGAAGCAAAACCATGGCCTGAAATACAGGCCCACATACTACACAATTGTCGACAGAAGCAGGATACAGATCAGGTTGAATACCGCAGAGGGCAGGAGCAAAGTTAGTATAGAAAAAATGAGCAACGATGAACTTGGAGGTGCAGTAATAACCAGCATCACAGATACACAATCTGAGCCCAGCCCACTACAAGGAGGGGCACCAGGGCTTAGAATGGACATGGAATAGTTTCAGAGAGGACAGGTATGTTTTTAGAGGTGTAGAGAGGGAGGATTTGCAGAGATGATATCCCTAGTTTGGCAGCAATGCTGGTCATGTGGGAAGATGGGTAATTTTGTGCGTGAATGTAGGAGTAGGTCAACCATGCCCTTTAATCCTAATGTCACGGCACATTACCGCACCTACTGTGGGATGTTTTTACCCATGCATCCAAGCCCTACAATAAAACTGTGCAGTACTGGCATGGAAAACATCATGATGGCCAGAACTCCCCAGAGAGTGCACAGGGAAAACATGAAGAATAGGCTGCCTGCATTTTTGCCTATGTTGTGAGCACAGGAGGGCACTGCCTAAAACCACCATTGGGCTACACACACAGTAGCCTGAAACCATTGGGAATGGCAATGCTGATTGCCAAAAAAGCAACTCAGAACTGTGGGGAATTCATTTGCTTAATCCCAAAAATGGTTGCATTACCAGTACTCACCACTATCAGAAAGCCGGCGTTTTAAAACCACCAGACTTTTGTGTAAAACTGCACAAATGAAACAAAACCAGACCAAGGAAAGACTTGCTAAGAGGTGGATACAATGTAAAATTATATTCTGAAATGACCTGAAGGAAGTAATTATTTAATGTATAGGTAAAAATGGTCAGTTTGATTTGAATGTAGAAAACTGGGAACAAAAAGTGACATTTAGCTGAAACCTGGCTTAATGAAACTAGATTCTGCCTGACAACTACCCCCGACAGGAGTTGAAACTGGATCAACAGCTGTGTTCCCTGCCAGGCCTGGCTGCATCCTGAGGTCACATGGCCCTGTTGATTGAAAGGGGAGTGGCAGCTGGGGACTACAGGGAGTTGAACAAAGGCCTGTCCTGGACTCAGGCAAATGTTATATTGGGGGCGTCGTAAAAGTGGCTTCCTCTTAGGGGAAACTGGGAGGGGCAGTGCCTCTGCTAGCAGCTGAGCTTGGGGGAAGTGGATAAACCAGTTATTCCACCCTGTGATGTGGGAAGCCACACCCCTTTTTGACCAGGGCATAATTTTAAAAAGATAGATAACTCATAGTGCGGACTTGTCAGAATTATATAAGTAATATCATTATTTTTGTGATTTTTCTGTGAACATTTTGAGAGGGGTTAGGACCCTGTGGTGTATTCTGGGGGGTTGTTAGCAGAAAATAGGGTCTCACACCAAATGTCTGCATGTTAAAAATCTGACACTTCATCAATTAATGTCCATACTCCTTTGGTAAGTGTCCGATATTGCAAAACCAGTTAAAAAGCTCAAAATGTTGTCATTTTTGAATGCAAGCCCCCAGGAAGATCAGAGGCAGACAAGCATGGACCATAAGGAATATATAATGTGCACATGTAATTTCAACAAATTGTATATCTGGGAAGGATGTATTTGAATCAAATATAGATTTGTGGGCAAACTGACCAGGGGAGGATCCTCTGACCCATAAACAGACTTCATCATGCTGACAATCCATTTCCTTCCCCCAATCATGGGAGAGGGGAGAATTGGGCCAATGACAAGTAGAGAGGGGCAGGCTTAGCTAGGCCCAGGCACACACCCATTTTCAAAACACATAAAAAGAGACTGCTGGGACAGGTAGAGAGATTCAATATCATTTGCTGCAGAGCATGCTGACCGACGACTTCACATCCAGAGATCCAACACTTAGACTTCCAAGCTAAACAGAGACTGCAGCACTTTGAACTAAGAAGGCCCACTGCAAGCAAAAGTATTTGTCAGCAGGCCTCAAAATCATTTGCAAACTCTTCCACAGCCGGGCGAGCTGTTTGAATTCTTTTGCCAAGAACAATTGCCAGAGACCAGACCAGAGATCCAGAGTGACCCAGACCGCTGTGAGCAGATCCAGAGAGCTGACCCAGATCACTGTGAAGTGCCGAGACCAGAACCAGAGTCCAGTCCAAAACCTGACCAGATCCGTGGCGAGGCCTATTTCAAATTTATATATAGCAGAACTGTGCAGAACCAATCTGTTAGTTAAAATGATATAATCCAAACTATTTTAACCTAAGTAGAACTGCCTCCTAGAAATCGTATCATCTGTCATTTTTAAAGCTGCACAACTGTCACCTGTCAATTCTGCAGCTGCAAGCTGTCACCTGTCATTTTCAGTTTACTTTAAATCCGAAAAGCAACCTTTACAAAATCGTTCATATCTCTGGAACCGTTTGTCCTAGGAACTTGGTTGAACTTTCCTCTGAAAGCTTAGAATCTCACCTTTCCAACGAACCTAGAATCGACTTGTACTTTTGCCAGAATCACGAATTTTGCCGCGATTTGCGATTTGGCCTGATTTCTTTACCTGTAAAAAGATAGCAGCTTTTTGCTTTCCTCTGCTAAAAATGTGTTTGCCTCTTAATAACCATCCCTGAATCATTGCTAAAGTGAGCCTGAGCTCATACCAAGTATCTCTCACTCACCCTGAACCTCCTAAAGGGAATTAATAGCATTTTCAGCATATTTCTCACTTCATTGCCACCACATTCAAAGCACTTGGGCCTGTGTTTTAAAACTCATACCTGTTTTCTCTAAGCTTGCTGGGGTGGGAATTGAATTTCGTATTGTATTTGATTGCTTTCCTGAGAACTGTGTGTGTTACTTCCATCTCCTTCCATTTCTTACATTGCATAGGGGAGGGGGTGAATTGCCAGAGAAAAAGTGATTATCTTATCTTTTGCTAAAATCATATCAAGTATTTCTGTACTGCATTTTATTCCCCATTGCTTTTCCCTTGAAATCATAAAAGTATTTTTGCTACTGTATCCATCCTATACTAACTCCTCATTGATTGTCAAGAAGTGTGCTAGTGTCAGATTAGCCATTGTTGATTAACATTATATTTATAAGGGCGATATCGATTATTAATTTATTATAAAAGCGTGGTATCTATATTTTGTTTTATTTCTCAAATAAACCTTTTAAACTTGCAAAACAGAACTACTTCTTGGCTCAGTGGGGGTCAGGGGATTCTAAGAGAGGGGTGTTATATAGGGGTAGTCATCCAGAACTCATGAACTGGACATAAAGATATATCAATAAGGGTTTCCATTCAGTATCCCAGACTAGGCATTGACTTAGCTGTAGTGTTGAATTGAATCCTCTTACACTACCACCTCCAGCAGCAGCCCAATGTCCCCATCCCTTATGCTCTGAGCCTCGCACCACAACCGCAGGTTCACCCCAACAAGTGTATCCACAGCAAATGCAGCCCCAGGTGCAGATTTTAACCCAGGCATCCACTCCGGTGTGGGAAAAGAACACTGTTACACTGGTCCGGTAATGCATTACGCAGGTTCGAGCGTGTGGGGGGCAAGCCTTTTCCACTCTAAGGGTCTGCCACTACTACCCAAAAGGACAGCCACAGAGGGCTTTACTATGCCCAGCGCTATCAGTAATTGCCAACCAGGCAGATGAGGAGCAGGTGCAGGCAAATGCGGAAAAGGTGCAAGTGGATCTATGTCACCTGCCCTAAGCCCTGCCCACCAGGTGCCTTCCAGGTTGACGCTCTTGTTCACCACTTAAGAAGACCTTCGCCCGCCCACTTGCTGCCTTCCTGGTTGCCGCTCTTTTTCCCTACTTAAGGAGCCCGTCAGCCTCTTTTCCTTTGCAGATGGGGAGCATGTGCAAGTGGATCTAGGTGACCTGGTCCAAGCCCCGCCCACTCAGTGCCTTCCTGGTTGCTGCTCTTTTTCCCTACTTAAGGAGCCCTCCAGACTCTTTTCCTTTGCAGATGGGGAGCAGGTGCAAGTGGATCTAGGTCACCTGGCTTAAGCCCCGCCCACCTGGTGCCTTCCCGGTTGCCACTCTTTTTCCCTACTTAAGGAGCCCTCAAGCCTCTTTTCCTTTGCCGATGGGGATCAGGTGCAAGTGGATCTAAGTCACTTGGCCTAAGCCCCACCCACCTTCTTAGCCCTTCCCCTTCCTTGCTGCTCTTGACTCTTAGATCAAGGGCATCTCTCGCCCAGGCGTCTGAAGCAAAGGGCAGATGAAGAAAAGGGCAATTCCTGTTTGAACCTCCCAAACCCCTGCCCTGACGCAGGTAAGAATGCACCAACATGTGTTTACTCCCTCTGTCCACGCAGGCCATACCCACCATCATCAGGCAATGCCCACGTCAACTTCTCTGGTGCTTGGGTGAGGACAGGTGCATGGTGGCACAGTAAGTTAAAAGTTAAATTCTCATGCATGGTCCCTTGCAACTCCCTATCACGTGCGCCTCACACATACCCTTCTCTAGCCTCCTGCACGCATGCGCCCCTTTTGCTCTTCATCATTAACTGACCTGTTTTGCATTGTATTGCTCTGTGTCCTGTTCTATTCATCCCTCCGCTAGGTTTACATTTGTCAACTGTTTTTATTCTTTTGTATATTTTTCATTGTTCTGTTGCACTCCACCCTCCTCTAGGTTTTCTTTTTAATTACTGCTCTGTTCCTGATGCTATGGTAACCTGATTTGCTTACCATAATGCCTTGTTTTCCGCCTGCTCTTCCATATGAGTCTCAATCATCCACAATTGTCTTGTCCCTTTCTGTCTCTCCTGCTTGCACCCCTTCTTGGATCCTCCCCTAGTGCCTCCCATACCGTTCCCCTGCACCGTTCCTCTCTCCTCTTCCTCTACCTAGTCTATGGTGCTCTCAGTTTCGCCTATCTTTTCAAACTACTTCCCTATCGACTATCCTGCGCTCCTCACTAAGTCTGGTAGGAAGAAGTTCAAACAGGATATCCTGGTCTCCAACCCAGGCCTCCCTATCGCTGACACCTACATCAGTGCTTCCTCCAGATAGACTCTCACCGACATCCTCTTTGTTGTTCCCTTGCCAGACCTATGGACTCTTCATATGGTCTCTGTGCTCTCTCCTTTCTCTTCTACTTCCATTAATGGTGGCACCCTGTGGGAGGCCCCCCTGGCCCACTTCCACTCCTTTAAGGTCATCATTAATGTTTACCAGAATGGCACCTTCTTGCTCCAAGGCCACCATGCCAACCTTCTCCTCTTTGATAGAGGCTTTCAGTGCCTCATCAATTTCCTTTCTTTTCCTGCTGTGTCTTCTCTCCCTTCTTTGGCTTCCTTGCCACCCCACTCTTCCTCCTCCTGGGCTACCTTGCCCTCTCCTCCTTCCTCTTTTGCCCCCCCTTCGGGATCCTTTTAGAGCTCTGCAGGATGTACCTCTGATTTGTACTCCTCCCCAGAAGACTTTGAAGGTTGGCAATCTTCTCCATATTGCCACTCCCAACTCTCACTCAGCTGTCAAATACTCCTCTGACATCTGCCGCCTCCTGGAAGAACTTGATCTCGATTTCCTCGGTCTCACTGAGACATGGTCAACGGCTTGCTCTGTCACGAGCTTTGAGACACTCCTCTGTGATGTCTACAAGATCTGCTCCACGCCCAGATCCAACCCTTCCAGAGGGTGTGCAGCCTTGATCTTCCCAGAGTTTATTCCTGCCTCTGTCATTACTATGAAGGCCTACTTCTTTTTCAAATGCTTTGTCTGCAGGATCTCTCTCTCTCATGACCACACTCTAACCGTGGATACTATCTATTGGCCACCTGGTCAGATCACCTCCTTCCTCTATTAGTGGGCGGACCTCTCCTCTTCCCTTCTGGCCTCGACCACTCAACTCCTCCTTTTCTGAGACTTTACCATCCACCCGGATGCTTCCTGTCCCTCCTCTGGACTCTTTCGCAACCTCTGCGACTCTCTCTCTCTTTCTATTCTCCCCTCTGGCCTGACTCACTCTGCAAAGCACAATCTTGGTGTTCTGATCTCCTCAGACATCCCCCTCTCTATCCCCCTCACCACTCCTCTCTCCTGGAGTGTTCACTTTCTCTTTTCCTCCCGTCTCTCCCTTTCTACCCCTCAGGCCAAGCCAACTCCAGCACTGCCACCTAACGTCTCGATCTGTTACACTCACCTGGCTCCCACAGGGGCATCGGACGGACCCGGACGGCTGCGGTCTCCACCAACGTGATGTGTAGTGCAGAGATGACTGACTGGACTGGCCCTCCTAATCTTGTCTGCTTGACCCGTAGAAGTATTCTCCTGCAAGTGGAGAGATGGATTTAGCCACCCATTGATGGCACCCGCACAGTCCTCCCCACTAATCACCTCCGAAGTGCCCTCTCAGCAATCTCACCATATACTCTTGAAAGATGAGCTCTCCATCCTGCCTGGATTGTAGGGGCGCGTTGATGCCAGTTCCTTCACTGGTTTTGAAGGTGTGGGAGAGTTCCGGAGAGTATTGACTCTGAGGTTCCTGGCGAGGACCAGTAAATATCAAGTTCATAGAGTTCAATATGTCCGATGTTCACTCTTGTTCCCCCATTCCTTCCTTGTCTTGCAGCTGGGTTCGTGAGAAGATGATCTCATGGTAGCTGGTGGCACTCAGGTAAGTGTCTGTATTACCTGACGCTGTCCGGTGAATGTTGCACATGTTTAACGTGTTGTTTTCTCTCTCTTTGCAGGTGCGGCACATGGAGATGTGGAGAGTTATAGAATAATGCCTCTGGTGGTAAATCAGGTAAGACTATGGTGATAAGAGTTATATTTGTTGGTTTTCTCGGTTCACCTTGTTGTTTCTTTTGTCCCCCAGGTGCCGGAGTTCGGCGAAGAAATGATGGAGGCAGCGCTGAATCGAAAGATGCAGCGAGGACTGGTGAGTATGGCGCTGCACTGCAGCGCGAGATGTGACGCGTACTGAAATGATGTTCTTTCCAGGTCCGGAGGCGAGACGGATCAGGAATCAGGTGAGGAATTTGAAAATAGTTAGTTTTCTAACCTTGTCCTTTTCTTTCCTCTTTGCTTTAGGAGTTCGAGATTCGACTGGATGCTGACTGCAGGCACAGTGAGCGTTACGCTGCTGGATGCAGAATAACGCAAAGCGTGTGCTGCTGTTCGGGCGTGGTTTAAATATCCTCCAAAGTAGTTCCAGGAAAGAAGTTCCCCAGAACCACGCCCGAGTAAAAAATAGTCCCTGAAATAAAATAGTCCCATCCAGGCCTCACGTTGGCTTGGACTAATTTGCCGCATGGTCTGCATCAGGTAAGTAAAGTCTATGAGCCTGGCGCCCAACGCGCCAGGACTGATTTCTATGATGAGCCTGGCGCCTAAGGCGCCAGGACTGAACACAAACAGCCCCCAGCCGGGGCTGTTGGGCTTTTAATAAGAATCTGGATGCCTGCTCCCGGAGCTGGTGGGCTTGGTCCTGATGCCCGGGGGCAGGCATCATGACACGATCATCCGATAATCCTACATATGAAGCGTGTGTAAATTGAGGCTTTCAACACCACTTTCACCCTCCTCTGGCTGACTCACATCCTGACAGAGCCCATTCACTGATCATCTTGATGTTCTTGCTCCTGTCATGAGGATCCACTTGAAGCCCAGAGCCAAGTGCAACTCCTGGTATGACTCTGACCTCGTCACCCTTAAACACAAGTGAAGGGTGGCTGAGAGGAAATGGCTAGCTTTTTGGGCATCCGCTGACAAACTGGGCTGCTTCCTGCTCCAAATGCAATACCGGCTCTCTGTCCACACTTTGAAGTGAGCCCACATCCAAGCCTGCATATCTGTGGCATCTAACAAGTCGGCCAAATTCTTTAAACATCTGCAAGGAGCTGGCCAATCCTGCTGCAGTCTCTACCTCTCCTTTCCTTTCCTAGCCCCTCTGCACGACCCTGGCTTCTAATTTAATCTCTAAAACCCAGGACATCCTGTCCACACTCTCGTCCTTTCCTCCTCCTCCCTCTACTCTCTCCTCTGCCTGCGCCCCCCCCTGTGGCCACCTCTCCTCCCTCTTTCTCTTTCTCACCCTGGTTCTCCCCTAAAAAGGTTTCTAGACAAGTCTGGTCTATGAAAGATACATCAAAACAGGTTCTACCCTGTTCTTCCAAAGCCATCAAGGACCAAATTGACACCCTCACTCCTGACCTGGCTGATTTCTGTAACCACTCATTTGCCTTTGGAGCCATCCCTGCACCCCTAATGCACTCCCTTGATCACCCTTTTCTCAGGAAAACCTCAGCCAACCACTCCTGCCTGGCTAACTATCGCCCGATCTCCATCACTACTTTCCTGGGCATACTCCTGGAAATCTCCCAGCTTAATCTTAACACTGAATCTGTTGGGGTTCTTCATGACCATCAGTCTGGCTCCGAGTGGCCAGAAACATGGAAACTGCTCTCCTGAACATCCGTGAAGACCTTCTCTGTAACCTTGATTCTAATCTCCCCTCTGTCCTCATCTTACTCGATCTCTCTTCTGCCTTTGACATGGTCAATCATGCCATCCTGCTCAATCGACTCTGTGATAACCTGGGTATTACCGATCAGGCCCTGGCCTGGCTGGCCTTGTTCCTCTCGGATCGACCCTCCCAGGTCCAACTTGGGTACTTCCTTTCCTCTATCTCTCTCTCTACCTGTGGTGTTCCCCAGGGGTCTAACCTCTCTCCCTGGTTCTTCAACCGATACCTGCCACCTCTTGACCAATGCATTGCCGCTCTGTGGTCCAACTTTCAGTGCTATGTGGATGACATCAGCTCATTTTCAGGCTCCCCCCTGCCACCTCTTCTCCTTCTGTCATCTGTGACAGTCTGTCTGCTATCCAGGAGTGGTGTGCCGCCAACGATCTCTGCTTAATGCCAGTAAGATAGAGATTCTCCTCATCAGCACACCTGGCCCTCCTTTCCTGTCACTGCTGGCCAGCCTCCCTTGGCCCTCTTCCTGCTCCCACCTCTGAGGCTGTGAACCTTGGCGTCTTCTTCGACTCCATACTCTCCTTTTCTCCACACATCTCTGATGGCTCTAAAAAGTCAAACTACCAACTGCACCTCCTCAGAGGTATTCTTCGTTTCATCTCCTTCCCACAGAAGCTCACTGTCTCTAGAGCACTGGCCCTCTCTAGGCTGGACTACTGCAAAAAACTCTTTCTCTTTGGCCTCAAGCACAAGGATTGTATCTCTCCAGTACTGAAATCTCTGCATTGGGTCCCAGTGGTTGCAAGGATTAAGTTCAAGACCATCTGCATTGTCCACAAGGCCCTCTGGGGCCTGGGTCCTGAATATCTCTTTGTAAATACCTTCCTACTCAAGCTCTTCACTCCTCCACCTCAAACTCCCTCAGGGTCAGTCGCTTCTCCAAGCAACAAATTGGTGGTAGATGTCTTTCTTTGGCTAGGGCCACCCTCTGGAACAGCCTCCCTGCCTCTCCGATACTTGAGGAGAACCATCTCTGGTTCCAAAAGCACCTCAAGACCTTCCTCTTTGCTTTTGCCTTCTCTCTTCCTCTCCCTTGCTGGTTTCCTTTCTGATACTGCACTGGCCACCTGTCTAACCTCTGAATTCGGGCCCAGGTCCCTGCCAGCCCAGTTGCACACCTTCACTGCCTCCCAGCAACCCTTGCACTTGGGTCTGTATCTGTAACCCTACAGTCCCCCTACCTGTACTTTTGGACACCTGCTGTCTGCACTTACCCTTGCACCTGCCACCTGCTGGCCGCTCTTCGTGTTATTGTTTTGATCCCATGTACAGCACTGCCCCCTCCTCTTTCCCCTGGCACTTTTCCCCTCCCCCTCCCTTGCACTTGCACAATCTCAATGTCACTTGGCCTAGTAAGATTGTTGTCTCTGTCCTCCTTCTGTTCCTCCTTCCTTGCCTCGTTGGGCCGTGAAACACTTGTGTATAGATGCGTTACAAATGCCATATCATATCAAGAAGAGGAACCCCAAGTGAAGATAAGGAATAGAACATTCTCTTTTCTGGTCGACACAAGGGCCACACAATCCTGCATAAGGGAGTGGTTGTTTCCGCTGTCAGACAAGATAATGGGCACTGTGAGAAACCTGAAGGTGTCTCCCTGTCTAAACCTCGACGATCCATTAACCATGTGGCCAGGACACGGCCATCGCTATTGGATCCAGTTCAGGGGGTGGACCAGTGAGGGAGGGTCACCTGGATTGGGGGTCCTTGAGGAGTGAGAGTGGGAAACCGATGTATGAGACAATGGATCCCCCTTCCTTTGACATCTGTTCCCCATCCTCTCATGTAGGACATTCGAAAACACTGCCCCCCCATTTTGCGACATGAACACCTTCGCACCACACAATAGACAACAGACTAATGTTAAAGCTGTGTGCCTGATATGTACCAACCTGAGCTACAGGCAAAGTCAGGCAATTGTCCCAAATCACACACACATGACAGCCCTTCCTTTTCCCCCCAGGGATAAAAGGTGGAACAAGAGAGCGCCGGACGAGCAAGGCGAGCACGACAAGACGGCTACCACGCAGCAAATCAAGAGAAGGAGAAAGGCGGCAGGAATTGATAGGGTGGCAAGTAGAGGAGTCCCATACCCGCAGAACCTTTGTGGAAGAGAGCCTAAGACCATGAACAATAGCACAAGTGTCTTGCAGCAGATGTCAACGGTACATGGGTCAAGCATATGCCGATAAGCAGGAGTGAGGGATGCCTGTGGTGTTAGCTTTGAATGCAGAAAGAAGGGCCAAGCGGTGCGTCACAGCTGGTGAGTCAAGGGGAGAACCAATAGGATCAGGCTGTATTGAATAAGAATCGCCGGAGTGTCAAGTTTGAACCATGTTCAATGAACTTTGAATGAACTGCAAAAGTGTGAAGGGGAGATCAGCAACAGGGGTAATCAGACCATGTGGGGGCTAACTAAAGAGACTCTGGTTGATCCCTATCTGAGTGAAACTATGATTACTAGAAGGCCATGGGAGGGCCAGCAAAATAGGTCAAAGTTGTCATACATGGGGGCAAGCAAAATCCCAATACAATCGATAGACTATGATCTACAAGCAGTGTGAAAGAAAGTGAGGTGAATCCTGCCAACATTGAACTATTTAAGAGGAGAATATTGAAAGTAAAGAGTGGTCAGTGCCCAGAAGAGGGGGACCCAGTGGTGAGCCACTATCACCCTGATCGAGGCCCACAGTAAACCCAGTGAAGGGAGGCTAAGAATTGATAGGGGTCAGAGCCCGGCAGAGGGCATCCAAGGGAGAATAATTGTCACCCCAAGATTGAGAAAAGTGAAAGCAAAAGTTAAGAAATGGCAAAAGTGAACCCAAAGGAGGGATGCCAGAGAAGAGGGGTCCGAGCCCAGCAGAAGCAGAGGGAGATCAGAGATGAAGCTATCACCCAGGTACTAGCAGCCAAGTGAAGTCCAAGCCCAGCAGAGGGAGATCCAGCAGTGAAGCCATCACCCGAATACTGACAGTCAAGAGGGTTCCAAGCCTGACAGAGGGAGATCCAGGGGTGAAGCTATCAGCCAAACTTCAAGTAAAGAACTGAGATATAAATTAAGTAGTATGATACAAGAAGAATTTTGGGCCTCATTACGAGTTGGGCGCAAAGGGATACCGGGCACCGGTAAGGACACTGGTGCTGGTAATCCCTTTGCGCCTTATTCCGAGTTCCCTTAGCGGGTCCCTTCCTTAACGCCTGGTTTTACCAGGCGTTAAGGACGGGACCCGTTAAGGGACTTTAGAGCTAATAACGGTACCGCAAATTGCGGTATCGTTATTAGCACCTTCCCATTGAGCCCTATGGGGGCTCAAATGGGAATAGGGAACGGCTTTTTCAATGGAGACTTACCTGTCCCGCAAAGGTCGGAATAGACCGGTAAGTCCCCATTGAACCAGGGCAGACTTGGTACCAGTACTGGAGGTAGTCATGGCGCTAATAGCGCCATGATTACCTCCAAACTCGGAATGAGGCCCTTTCATTTGGTTGAAGGAACTTTTATTTTTTGTTATTTTTTAAGACATCAGGCCGTGAAAGCAAAATACTTTTCAGAGGAAACAAGAGTTGGCCATCGACGGTCCTGAGAACTGCCATTGGAACTGGTGTAATGTGCTGGATAAGCCTGAGACTGTACTGCGATCCAAGCTCCCATCTTACACTGTGCACAACATGTGGGCAAGGAAGGCCCAGGCCACTGCAGCCTGACATAATATTTGAGAACACTTCTTTCTTTTCTTAAAAAGGATCCCACACAATTTATTGTATTAGTTGTGAGGTTTGGTATTAGATTTCTTAGTATAGGCCATTTTATTTTTGACACAACGCCACTAGGACTGCCTTATTTTCATTTGAAGGTCAACGCCAGCTCCCATCTTAGATTTAGGTTTAATTAGGCATTTCTCCAACCTGCATTACATAATTCATTGTTCATTAAAAACCCTTGAACTGTGATCACGGTGTCTCTCTTACTAGTTGTCACCATGAGTTCCTCACAGCACAAAGGATTCTCTAGAGTTATTATGGGGATTCCTTCCTCAAATGATTTATTGAACACCATAGGCACATGTGACTTGTCAGCCCCACTGCTGTACTCATGAGGCACACCAGTAAATCTCCTGGATAGGGATAACCTGATAATTTTGTTTACAGAAGAGGGCATAGTGTGCTCCACACCAGTCACATACTACAAATACTACACCAGGGCAGTTGCGGTCATCCATGCATTGTGAGCACACATCACTTTGAGGAGGATGCTGCTTCACCCAGAGGTATTCCTCTATGGGGTAACCGTGCTGTTAGAGCTGGTGCCAGGGATTATAGGAAAGATTTTGCACATACCGTCTGAATTTGTATTTAGACCAGCAGTTCAACAAGAAATATGAACAGGTTTCATAGTTGCTTTACATTTAGCCACAGTTATCACCAGGTCTGATCATGTCATTGTGTGTGGCACCGAAAAGGATTACCTCGAGTGGTGCTCCATTATCTGCATCAATCCCATTCAGAAGTTGAGGATGTGTCCAACGAACACCTGTTCGAAGACACCCAGACGGAAGGGGAAATAATATGTGAGACAGTTATACCATTCCAGATAAGTGTGGAGAACAGTGCCTCACACCCAGCTCCTAGCCAAATACCTGCCATCACTCTTGCAGAAGGTTTTCGGAAATGGTACCCTGCTGACTAGTTTCCTTAATGATTTAGGACTATTGAAGAGCATAGGAGCATTGTGAATTAGGTTAAAGCCAGACATAGCCCTACACTGAGTAAAGCAGAGGAAGGCATTTACCTGACCATTGTTGCATTGCGGCAGCAAGGGGTCATTCAGTTATCAGAATCCCCATGTAACACAACTGTGTACCCAGTCAAAAATGCAAAGGGTAATCTTTGAGGTTGATTATGGATTTGCCCCCACTAAATAACATTGTAGAAGCAGAATTTCCAGTGGTCCCTAATCCCACCACCATCCTTTGCAATATTCCTGTAGAAGCAACTCACTTCAATGTGGTAGGCATTAAGAATTCCTTTTTTCTCTATCCCACTACAACACAACTTCCATCCCCTTACTGTATTCCCCTACAGTTGCCAAAGATTCCAACACACTTTTTTGCCTCAAGGTTACTGAAAATCCCCAAGCATTTTTAACAGGGTACTACAGTTGGACCTAGGAAGCATAAAAATACAGAGCACCATAATACAATATGCTATCATGTGGACATCCTTTCACTAAGGTTATTGGTGTTAAAGAAAAGAGATGAAAGTATGAATACCGTCTTCAATGATATAGGATGGACCCCCAAATGAGGAGACAACTTTGTTACTATGACGATCTCTCTAGGGAAATGTATGGATTCATGGAATTGGCACAAACATTTTGTTCATCTGGGTAGGTTGAAAATCTATAAATTCTTCTCTAATGTATTATACATGTTTAAGAGACCGCAAAGGTACTTGAATGTGTGTCCCGCTCCTAGCCTAAGACGATTTATTCTTTCATTAAGAATGAATCATCTGCCAGTCCTGTCTGTAGTTGGTGTTAAACGCTCGGTTCCCAAAGAGGAACGTTACTGCCGCATATGTCTGAATAGAGCTGCAACTGAGACAGCGAAACATGTTTTAACAGAATGTCCTATTATGGAAAAAATCTATGTAATCCACCTAGGCAGATTTGTTCACCAATTGGAGACGATTAAAGATCTCACATTCTGGTTCCAATGTATTAAAACTAGCAATTTATGTATGTTCATGTCCCTATTCAGGGTATGGGCCACTGCTGAAAAGCATTGGAGCGCAGACACCTACATTCCTTGGGGTACATTAACGAGGGCAGACAGAAGTTCTGATTTGCTATTGAAGATTGAGAAATTAGGACACTTAGAAATATCCACTTTAGCTAAACCATTGAATAGCGAGAAACTACAGAAACAATTGCTTATTGGGCTAATCATATGCTATGTTGCGGATCCCCGAAAGTAGTAGTAATCAATCAATCAGTTGAATACAATGAATTTAGCAGAAGGCTGGCTGACTGATTGAGAGTATCAGCCTCATCACGAGTTGGGCGCTATCCCCGGCGGTATTACCAATGTGGCTATTAGCATTACCATTGGGACCATTTGGGAATTCCCCATTCCCAATTGGGCCCAAAGGCTAATTTTCTGTGCTACTACCGTCGGTGGTATTAGCTTGCAGTAATAGCGCAGAGAATCAGCAATATTGCTGCAGATTTCCCACCCAGCTCATAGCTGGAGGTAAATCCTGCCAAACTCGTGATTTGGCAGACCCTTAAATGCAGCAGTAATAGCATTACCGCCACATTTAAGGGTTACCATCAAACTCATGATAAGGCAGTATCTATTTTATTTTTTTGTCTTTTTATTATTTCTGCATTGATTAGGTATAGGTTTTAAATTCAAAAGTATATATATATTATTTTCATGCTTGAATTTGTGAAAAAAATCTATTGGTATTTTGATATGTGTAAAGTTTCCTTTGTAAAACGATATCACATTAAATAAAAATGTTAAAAAACGAATACTATATGTAGATGCACTTCTAGTGTGCTGCACCTCAGAGGAGCAGTGCAAACATGATTCAGTGAAGCTCCTGACATTACTGGCAGAAAAGGGCTATAACATGGACAAGGAGATGTTGCAGTACTGTCGAAAGGAGGTAGTATACATGGGACAGATAATATAATTGGCAGGGAAAAAAAAATAATGCCAGAGAAAGCAACAGCAGAACAGTATACACAGTGACTTTCCACAAAAAAAGCAGTTGCAGCACTTTTTGGGGTTATGAAATTACAATCGAGCTTGGATATTTGATTATTCAGTTTACACCAAACTACTGCTCCAAGGGCTTAAAGAGGCCCAGACGGTAAAAGTGATGAATGCATTTCAGGAACTCAAAAACGCAATCAGTAAACCCCTGTTCTAGTCACATGGGATTACAAAACGCAATTCTATCTGTTTTCCCATGCAAATGGTCAGGTAATGACAGCAGTTCTTACACAGAAGACCTCAATGGGACAAAACCCCAGGCTTATTACAGTGGTCTGTTGGACCCCATCAGGCAGGGACACTTTCCATGTGAACAGGCTCTAGCAGAAGCAACTTTCACCATAGAGAAATGAGCCACCATCTCTATGGGATTCCCAGCAACTCTTGGCCTGCTGCACCTCCCACACCGGAGCTCCTCAAAGCTACGTAACCTAACTCCCCTACCACTTCCAAATCCGATACCCCTCTATTGCAATATTCACACCCACATAGTGATCAGAGCGCTGTGCTCCGTAACGCAGTGACAGAGAATAAAATAGAAAGGTTAGAAGTAACAGCAGAAGAATATATAAAGGAAGGGACTGAATTAGCTTTTTCACATATGCTGACTGACTACCATACACCTGAACGAAAATATTTGTTAGAACACATGGGACAACCACTTGCCCAAGAATAGTGAACACTCATTGATACCACAGTACCCAGAGAATTGCAACATTTAAATTATTCAGCATGCACCATAAATACACTAGAAGATGCACATCAGCACCTATCTGAGCTGTTCTCACATAGGAGGAACTACATGAACTACAGATAGCAAAGCTAGATGCTTTAGGAATATCTTGTCCTTTAAAAAACAAAGCATTCATTCAGAAAAGCACTGTCCGCAAACATGGTGAAGATAGTGCAGAGAAACGCATCATCTTTAGAGACGCTCTCAGATGGATTCTAATCCATCCCTTTCTCCACAAGCAAATCCATGACACATTTAAGAAATACTCCTCATCCATTCAAACCTGGTAATACAAATAATGGCTGAATACCTGCAAGAAGAATACATTAAAAGGAAATTGTGTTGTACAGCAGATGTTATGGAAATTTATAAGCGCACTTTCATAAATGACACTGCACTCACTTCCCTGTCTCTTGACTTAGCTTTACTGCTCAACAATAGGATTGATAAGGCCACCACTCTGATGCTCTTGTGAGAGGGGCCACCAACACTTGTCCCACCAATAGAGGAACCAGGCAATGGTGACATGCGTGCTAGGACAGTTGACACACACTATATTGAAGAATGTTTATATGTCCCCTTTTCCAGACAAGATGTTAACACAACTAAGCAATCCATCTCAGACACCACTGGGTTCTATAAGGAAGTAGTCGGTCTTGGCTTCTACTTTTTTTGCCTTCAGGTATATAGATGTGTTATTTCCTGTCATTTTACCTTCTGATTTATGGAAGGAATTAGGATCATAGATGATAACGGGGCATTGGAGGCTCATGGCCAGAGCTCATGGCTGCTAACCTACAGAGAAAAGCAGCTGAGAAACCGCCAGAGATAATAGTAGCATTACCTAACGCCATCCTTGCTAAACTTTTTTTTTTAGTACCAGAAAAAAGGATTGTATAGGACAAATTCACAGCCTGCTTGCAAGGGAAACCTGAGGGGGCAACAGAGTATTTCAATAGTTATCAGAATTTATTTTCTGACTACAACAGACAAGATTTGAGCACTGATTCGGGAAAGAGATTGTTTGTTGACAAGTTTTTACATGGTATCTTTCCCAAGACTCAGTCTCAAATCACAGCTTCAGAGAGTGCATGGCAATCAAAGACACCTTCCGAAATACTAATGATGGCTCAGTATTAAGAGAACAGAGCTAACACTGAGAAGGAAAGGATAGAAAAGAAAAAAGTAGATCTGAAGTCTAGGGTGTTGTTACAGCAGGTAGCTAGGGGACGGCAAGGATATGCCCCAAATAGAGGACAGGTTATTCCACACAATGTGAAAGTGAATGAGAACTAGTGCACCTACTGTAAGCAGGAAGGCTCTGGAGGGCACAATGCCCCATACTCCAGCGGAAAGGAAAGAATATGTACACGAGAAAAGGAAGAGGATGTAGTAATGGCATGCAGGGACCAAATAGAAGCCAGTTTTCTCACCCTCCACAGTTCAGCAATAATACAGCAATTGCAGACGCGCAACACCCGACAAAGCCCTTCCCTGACAGAATAGTTTTTCAGAGGAGTAAACATCTGACGACACATTCTTTGGCTAGGACAGCCCGAAACAGGGGCTGGAACCTTCCCATATCCCTGTCAATCAAAAAGGACCGACGTTACAATGAAAGGAGGGGATAGGCCAAACACATTACTAGTTGATACTGGGGCACAAATGTGCTCCTTTGATCATCTATCGGTTCCAGATATTCCTCTGTCAGGGCAACAAAATGTTTCTGTAGGGTTCGCTGGCACACCTGTAACGAGTCTGGTCTCCAAACTGGTACCTATTTCTCTGGGACCATTGACTGATGTATGTCCTTTTCTGTTGACAAATATCTTTGGTGAAAACTTGTTAGGTTTGGATTTACTGATGAAATGGTATGCTATTATTTACTGCTCACCCGATGGTGTATATTTGTTTATTTCACTGCAGTACACTTTTACATCTCAGTTGTTAGAACTCCCACTACCCAGTGAATTGCAAAGTGTACCCACTCATTTAAGGGCCCTTAGTGAAAATGATGTGGGAAGACTCGATATTGAACCAGTACGCATCCAGTTAAAGCAAAATGTCATATAACCGCGTATACCACAATCCAAGGTTTCAGTGAACGGAGAAGCTGCACTGAAAATAATAATTTCAGATCTTGTAAATCTAGGTGTAATTGAACAGATTACGGGTAGCACTTGTAACAGTCCCGTACATCCTGTTTACAAAAAGGATGACAGCGCACTGCCTTACTATGTTGTAATTGACTTGTGGGTTATCAATAAAATTGCTTGTCTGCAATTTCCCATATTACATGAGATCACAAATATTTTGACTATGATTCTTGCACAGGCCAATCATTTTATGTGGTAGATTTAAAGAATGCATTGTTAAACATAACGATACATGCTGACAGTGGGTGCGTATTCACCTTTACTCTGGGATGGTTATCGTTTACATTCACTAGAATACACCAAGGATAAACTGACAACCGAAGAGTGTATAGTAGGGCACTGAAGGAACAACTAGACACTTTAGAATTACCTTAATCTTGCACATTGATACAAGGTTTATAGTGATATTTTCAAATTGAATAATTTCGAATGCATTAATTTTGAATCAAAAATGTCGGAAAAAATATGTCGAATTAAAAAAAAAAATAATAATAACTAGTGGGGGGTTCCCCACCAACCACCTGTTTTTTTTTTAATATGCCTTTTTTTACAAGCCAAACACCAAAAAAACATATAAAATTATAAACAAAATATTAAACATTTTTTTTCGACATTTTCTTTTGCGAAATGAATGCTTTTGAAATTATTCATTTGACATTTTAACTGCACACCTTGATAAAATACATTAACAACCTACTTATTGCTGCAGATTGTGAGGAAGCTTGCAAGGAGGGCACTGTGTTCTTAACACACTTGGCTAACAACGGTTATAAGGCTTCTTTAATGAATTTCCAATATTGTCAACAGGAGGTTGCCTACTTAGGATACCTCCTGTCGAAGAATGGTAGGCGTCCTTCACCAGAAAGAGCACAGATTATCTCTGACATAGCAGTTCCAAAAAGATAAACTGAAGTTAGAACTGTTATTGCGATGACCTACTATTGCAGGCAATGTATTCTGAAATGTTGTTAATCCATTGTTAGCACTAATGAAAAAAATATGCAGTGCTACCTCTAACTTGGAATACAGCTTGTCAAGATGCTTTTGATATGCTCAAAACTGCTCTGTGTTCCGCGCCAGTATTGGGCATACCAAATTACAGTAAGGTGTTATTTGTGCATGAACAAGATGGTTGTGCTTTGACTGTTTTAACACAGGAACATGGGGGAAGAACAGGCTGTGCAGATATTTTTCCTCCACGTTGGACCCTGTTGCATGTGCTTTGTCAACATGTCTTAAAGCTGTGGCTTCTGCTGCTGCAACAGTAAAACTGAGCAAAGGCATGGTTTTGGGTGACTCCTTAACCGTAATGGTGCCTCACTCAGTAGATGTACTATTGAACAGAACACAAACACAGCATCTCACATCTGCTCGCCTCACTAGATACAAGCTCATTTTGTTTGCACCTGACATCAAAATTAAACAATGTAACATGTTAAACCCAGGTGAAGCGTTACCTCACTTAGAGGATAGTAGCACTCGTGATACAAATCATGATTGCATTTTTATCACTGAAAATAAAACAAAAGGAAGAATCGATTTGACTGACACACCTCTGCCGTACTCAGATGGAGAAATATGTTGTGATGGTTCTTGCTTTATACTTCCAGACAGCACTTCTACTGCTGCCTAGGCAATCACCACACTAGATACAATGGTATAAGCAGCATAAACAATTTCCCTAACTCAAGCTTGTGAGGTAGCTCAAGGGTTGAAAGTAAATATGTATACAGACACCAGTATGCCTTTGATGTAGCTAACAATTTTGGGAAACTATGGCCTAAAAGGGGATTTCTGACATCACATGTCACCAAGATTCAGCATAGTCCTTTGAAAGTACAGCTTCTATCAGCACTAGCATTACCTGTACAGCTAGCAATAATGAAATGTGCAGCCCACCAGAAAGTCATTGACAGTATTGGGAAAGGCAATTCTTTTACAGACCAAATTGACAAACAAACAGCACAGACTTACAGTCTGGAATGCACATATTAGGTCTTGCTAAATGGGTACCTCCGAATGGGATGATGGAAGAGGACATTAGCAGTGTAAAAGAGAGTCAGGCCAAGGCCACAGCCGATGAAATCAAAGAGTGGCGATCAGGACCAGCCCGTGTAGTTGAGGGAGGTTGTTGGGTTGACCATGACAAACATAAATGTATGTTATCTAATGCATATGTACATGCATTATTGACCTTGGCCATGGCCCATCCCACATAAGTGCAAAAGACATTTGTAAACACATAGACCCGTATGGAGGAACCCCAACATACCCAAAATAGCAGACCCTCTGGTCAAGAATTTCATGATCTGTTTAGAGCATACCATTGGGAAAGGAAAACCAGTAACTAAGGGAAGCTTTGGTCCACCTTCAATGCCCTTTGAAGTAATTACCTTTTTATTTTATTGAGATTGAAAGCCAGAATACTAAATACCTTTTAGTTGTAGTTTGTGCATTTATCAAATGGGTCACAGCTGTCCTCTGAAATATAACACTGCAATGTCAACATCAAAAGTAATGCTAAAAGAGTACTTTCCCTGTTTTGGTTTACCAAGGGTAATCCGGTCAGACAATGGTAAACACTGTATAGCATCAGTCAGCAAGAACGTGTTTGAGGGATTACAGATAAGAAAGAGAATTTATTCTGCAAACCTTCCCCAATTGTAAGGATTAGTTGAGAGGCACAACAACATCCTAAAGACCAAGCTAGCAAAGATATGTGCAGCTCTACCATTGATGTTAATATCGATAAGACAGCACAAGCAATAACAGGTCTTTGCCCACATGAGATTGTGAGGGGAAGACCTGCTAATGTGTGGAATGCACCCAGATTGAAAACATTGTCTGAGATTGAGTATCCATTTTTGGTAGAGTATGGTAACCAGTTAACTCAAAACTTGAGTTTGATTCACCAACAGGTGCTAGAAGCGTTGCCTGATCGATATGTTCTGGCCACACCATTCGTCCTGGCGACTACGTACTGGTGAAAGACTTCAAGTAGAAATCCAGCTTGAACCACACTGTAAGGGAACACTCCAGGTCCTATTGGCCACCCGACCTCCGTGCATGTAGATGACAAGAAACATTGGATTCATGCAGCACAACTAAAACAAGTACCTTTGCCTTTGCCCAATTGCAGATAAGTTAAAAAAGAGGGGGAAACTGATTTGGAAAAAAAATATATGCCTCAGCGCATACCTTTCAGTGACATAGAAGACACTAATCCACATTTTAAACAGTCAGATGTTTCACCTTTGTCAACCACTGACACATTGTTTGAGGATCACTCTGTGCCAGGGTGTCCAGATATAATCTTCCACCACGGAAATAGCTAGAGAAGGAATTCTTGTGAGTAGGACAGTGGTGTATAAATACTGCACCACAAGAAACCTATGCTATTTCCTCCAAATCCCCCAAAGACACCTGGAAGCTGAGTGGGCGGGGGGCAGGGAAAAGAAAACTCCAAGCAAGATAGGTCCTGTGGTCATTTGCCACCCATAGGTGCATTTTTTAAAGTCTATATCAGTGAGGCATCTTAGCGGACACTGAAAGACTATGCCTCTGTTTGGGGTACACAGAAGAGATGAAATGGAATATTTTGCCACTGGAATGACCAGGTCCAAAGGATTGTGGTCAACTAGAGATCAATGTGTGATTACAGCTATTGTGGCATGTATCATACCTAGATTAATACCTGTTTTATGGTTTCTGGAAAACTCACCCCCCTTAGCTCACTATTGATTATGGTCAGCTACACTACTATGCATCCTTTCTATGTACACGCATACGCACTTTGTCCCCTTGATATTTAACACTTAGATGGATATCACAATAACACCTTCATACAAATAATATATGATACTCATGCAATACTGAACAAAACCAATTGCTGGGTATGTTCCCACCTTTTACAACAAGGTGAGAAAGGGTTAGGATGGTACGTATATCCTTTCCCATTGTCCACTGCTCGATATCCATCCTTTTGGGCTATGTTTTTTGGTAGATGGAACAACATTAGCACAGGTACCTTTGATGGGACAAATATAAATATGTTTGATCAGAAGGTGCTACTACCTTTAGGATGTTTGGTGTTTGCTAAATGGTGCAGTACAAACACTGCCTCTACCAAAAGCTCTGACAGGAACTCTAGGCCATATCAATCAATGATCACATTTCGAATGTCACCAGTAGGAAATAGGGAAGCAATTCCTACAACAGAGACAATTAACAATAAGCACACCACAGTACCATTTTGTCTAAGGTTCTAGGTACATGGGTACATATGACAAATGTATGAATACTGCAGTTTTGGTGAACAAAAAAACAGCCCTTGTTCATTGGGGTATCAATTTACTTTGTCTGTGGAAAACAATATATCCATGGTTACCCAAAAATTGGAAAGGAACATGATACTTATGGATACTGTTACCAGAGGTGTACTTGACATCAGAAATATTGAAACACCATCCTAGGAGGGATATCGATAACGATACAACTGGCCAAATTTTGGGGCATGTGTCAAAATCGATTGTTCCCTTTTGGGGCCTGGCGATAAACTCCCCAGACATAAAATGTTTGGCTCAAGTGTTAGAAAGAATGATTAATGAGACAACCAATATACTATTCAACCCACCTTCTTAGTCCTTCAGTAAAGCAGCCAACATCTCAAAGTGATTATAATTCAAATTACCACCCAGATGTCATGTCCCATGACAAGCCTTATAAAGTCAGTAATAACTGCCCATTGATATCCACAATTCATTGAAACCTCTAGGCTCCCTCCTCCTCTGAGGAATACACTCCTCATGTGCAGCTCCTGATCTCCTCCAGATCGCTGTTGCTCCAGCCTCTCAAATGGCCAATTGTATCGGGACTATGATGCGTCTGTTTCTTCTTTAAAGCAATGGATACTCTTAAACTCTTCTGACTAACCCCCAGCTTATATTATATGAGCTTCTTGGGATTCTGCACCCTCCCATTCTGCTTTGCTGAGCTGGCTCTACATTTCTGGAACACTGAAGGGACTTTGCTCCCCTTGTTTCTTACCACATTTTCAGTCATTTCACAGAGGCAACCATTCATTTGTTTTATATTGTCGAAAATACCACACTTTTTGTGGCCTGAAATTATACCTTGTGTTGGCTTTTAAATACTGAAAGGAAGTGTGAGGAACTGAGCGGGTTATAAGAATATAACAAGGCCCGGCTTTGATGCCTGATCTTGTGTACAAGCCTTGTAGTACCTATCAGAAAAGTGTAGATGTGGAATAAATACTACACTTTACAATGCTCACACTTCGGTGTTACAAAAATATGTTTTATTTTATTCATTACATTCAAATTGAATCAACAATTGTTTAGCAAAGTTACAACAATTCCATAAACAAGAATGATATATAGCAAAAAGTAAAAAAAAAAAAATAAGTAAATAAGAAAGTATGTCCATCCAAAAGAAGCAAGAAAATCAAGAACATGTTACACTTCCAATCTCTGGAAGAACATCAATCAAGTATTTGACTGCTGTTACAAAACAATGATCTATTTCAACAATTTTCAATTATAAATGCAACAAAAAAATATACAAAATACATTTAAACATAAAAACACTAAAACAGTGTGGGGATATTAAGGGTACTTCCTTAATATGTAGCGAATGTGTTCACGCAAGTTGTACTTAGTGGATTTAAGTGGGTATGCTATGCATCACTTATAGATGTATGCAGAGTTGGTTGTCCGGAGTTCAAATCCACTTTGTATATCTGGATAGAGTTTGTTATTCACAAGTGGTTGCTACAAAGCATTCCCCTGTGGATCACATAAGAATGACCCGACACAACATGTTTCAGCCCTTCTTATGATGATTCACACATCCATGCAATAATCAATTTAGGTCAACATACAGTCTCGTTCCTAGATCTTGTGGGCATGAATACAGAACAGGAAATCATTGAGGCCACACTATTCTACAAACCAACAGATACAAATACTGCATTACACAAGCTGCTATCCCTCAAGCCTGAAATCAAATCTTCCCTACGGACAATTCCTAAGAATAAGAAGAAAATGCTCCCAGACAGCAGAATTTACGAGACATGCAGGTATCCTGGAAAAAAGATTGAAAGAACAAAGCTACCCAAGTACCACGATGAAACTGGCCAAGAGAAGAGCATGACACACCACTAGAGAATCCTGCCTGACTGTTCAGGAGTGAGAGCAAGAGTAAAGGATTACCTGTGTCTCTACATAAAATGTTATTAGTAACACATTAAAGAAAGTGATCCTAAAAATAAGGAACATTATATAAACTCTTGACTTCACTCCACCTAAACCACATTTTGCATTCAAGAAGCCTCAGAACATAAAACAAATGCTTGTGCATACATATCAGCAAAACAACCAAGACAGGTATCAATCCTGGATGCGTGTGTAATCCCCCCTGTTGTAGTTCATAACAGATGTAGAGATTGTTCGGTCTGCTCTCTCACACGCAACAAAACAACAGTGGATTTGTACGTATTAGTGTGGGAATACAATGATCTGTACAATTGAAAAACAAAGTGGGCCATCTATGCCATTAAGTATCCATGCAACCTGTTATACATCGGCAAAACAAAAAGAGACATTTGCCAAAGAATCAGTGAATACAGATCATGTCTAAAAAAACAGGTTTCTGAGAACCCGATGGTGGAACACTTCCAGACAAAAACACATTTATTTGATGACGTTGTACTCTACATTCTATCCTTTTGTTCCCATTGTCAGGATATCACATTTTTGAGCATAAGACCCCCTATTACAGAAAATCAGTGGTCGACACTTGTTTTTCAAAATGCCTTGAATGGTGACAACATTCATCTGTTCATTGGACAACCTGCCTGGACTTCGGTGAGTAGTACTTGCCCATATTAGAAGGTTTGGATTCTGCAGTTATCTAACAGGGAAGAAACATTGCTGGGATACAGGGTGTTGACAACAGACAGTACCAATGACAGGCTCCCCGATTTGACAATTGCAAAGTGACAGAGAAGAGTACCTGGATAACAAAGACAATCGTTTTATTTCAGGTAATGGAAGATTTAAAAAATGTTCCAGGACTAAAAAGAAGTACCCTGGACATACATGTCTTCCCCTATGAATGGTGAGAACCTCCCAATCTATAATGAGAGACAAGCTGAATTGCTGAGTGAGAGTATGCTGAGGTAATCCATCCATAAGATGGTCTACCTCTAGGCTAGCCAAGGTTGAGCTCCTGGTGGGAATTTAGCACCAGAGAGTTCTAAGTTGTGACTTGATACGCTGATTAGTACGATGAACGTGGTGTACAAATGTAAGGTTTGACAAAGTGGGAAAGGATCTACAAACCTCATAATGCCCTCAAGCAAAAATGAAGGTCCAGAATCCATATCAGAGGGTGAGGATATAAAATAAAAGATGGGAAAAGAAAATAACTGTCCATAATTACCCTTCATGTATTTGCAATTATCAGCCATGCAAGTCGAAATATTGTGCCCATTTTGGTAACAACAAAAAAATCTATTGACTTTCATGGTATAATAGGGGAAGACAAGTTGTGTGGTAAGATCCAGGCAGCCACTCACAGTTAATGGAGATGCCCCAAAGGTATCTCTAACAAGTTTTCGTCTGAGAAATAGCTATTGATCAGATGCCCCACTGGAACACGCTGCTAGCTGATTGTAAACTGTGTGGTAGTGTGCTGCTCTGAATAAAAAAATGCAATGAAGATGTATATGTAGTGTTAAGCTTTTAATGAATGTAACATTGTGTCTAATAAATAACACTCTTTTAGACCTGATATAAGAGTGAGTAGCATTTGGTGTAGACGTCCTTTCTGATACTGTTGAAATGAAATACATATTTAATAATAATAATAATTTGGCATTTATATAGCGCTACGAACCCTCAGGTATCTGAGCGCTGCTTATTATTACCCACGGTGTGTGGTGCTCATTTATCGACCTCGGAAGGATGAAAGGCTGAGTTTGGCCCTGCCGGGATTCGAACCTGCGTTAGCAGGCTCTGCACGGGTGTCAAAGCGAGCGCTCTACTCGCTGTGCCACTTGACCGGCTATTTGTATAGATTGCAAGGGTAGTGACTGACCCCTTGAGGTTGCATTGTTCCATGACGACATACCTGCCCTTAAATGCTGACATGAATGGCAGATAAAAAATAAGAGCAGGTTGCTTACATTTATGCTCCTCTCGTGTTAATAATCAGCACCATTAGAAATGAGTCACTAATAAAAGGATGGTTTACATTTTGTCTCTAGCTTTCATGTTCACTCCCTTTGCCATTGATGCAGAAATGTGTGTTCATTCTTAATTGCACACATTTGTCCCTTGGCCATGCCTCAGAAGCAGTATAGTTGTGGGCTATACCAGTCCATGTAGTCCATGAATCTGCAAAACCTATTTTCCAACTTTGTATATCTTAGAAAATCTCAAAGAGTATTTTATTCATGGAGGGATGTACTCACTCAAGGGCAAGTGCAGTGGATTGTTCAATAAAGTCATCATATTAGGCTTATGAATGAATTATGAATACACACACTCATGCAAAGTGTCATGAGTCAGCTGTATTTTTTATGGTCATGTGAAACAAATACTTCAGAGAATGATGCTGGCATCTCTAATGTGCTCTTAGAGCCTACATAGGTGGAAATAAACATGTCCTATGCTGACAACTGCTGCCGCAGACTGAGGGATACAAACCATGTGTGTGTTATCAAATGCCGGATTCATTATTCATCATCAGGTTTATTCTGATATGCATGAACAATCCACTAAAACAGTACACAATACAAACATATCTAAAAAATAGATACACAATACAATAAACATCCATTAGAAAACACAACAAGCAATAATATCTAAAATGATTATTGGTACAATTAATTGAGTAGTGTATTGACTCAATTCAGGGCACCATGGTTATCAAACATTTCCTTTGGTACAATGCTTTTTTTCAGAAATTAAAATAGTGACCAACCCACACATGGAGAGTCCACCCAAAACAGATAAATTAAAGTCGGTCGATACACAACAAAACCCTGTTCCTGCAATAAAGGTTGAATAAGCCACCTTCTGGCCAGATCATAGACAGGGTAAAAAAATAACAGGTGATCTAAGTCCTCATAAGGAGCACTGCATACCAGACAGGATTGGTCCCCTCCTCCCCTGAACCATCCTGCCACCTTGGCCCTAAAATGGATACAGTTAAACCTTGTCCTGGATATCAGCACACGGTCTGCAGGAAATACTGACCAGATCAAGTAACGCTGTACACCAAAGGGTATTAAGGTCATCAGACCACGATTCTTGGGTTTTGAAATTTCTGAACCTTCTCTGTCTAGTCTTACAGATTCCTATAGACATACTGTCCAATGATTCATCTCTCTCCGGGAGAGTGTACTGCTTGGAGGGTACAAATGCATGGTTTTGATGCCCCCCAGTTGTATTTTGATATTGCACAGCCATGGGATCTTATATCCCAGATTCATGTCCAGTGGAAACATTATCAGTTAATGTGTTAAAGTGGCTTTGACATTAGCCCCATAACCATTATTCATAAACACTTCATTTCAGCAGAAAACTAAAAGCAACAACAAAACAAAGCTAAAGTACCTTTTTGACAGACAAGTTACCAAATACATAACATAACCTTAAATTTTAACCACATCACGAAAAGTTTCAGTCCCCAATTCCTAAAATCATACAATGAATAGAAAATAAAATTGACAACGCAACCAATCTTCTCCATGATTACTATCCGATTCAATTATGGTACATTCAACAACTCATATAGATACATTCGAGTTACTTTTTAGAATTATTAATCAACTTCACAATTTTACATATCCTGGCCCAATCATTAACAATTTGAGACTAAAAATACAACGTCTTGGAGGAGTGAGTTTTGACAAACTTCATCTGTCCTTCTACTGTAAGCGCCAAACTAGTGTTAGAGAAAGAAGTGTATATTGATTGGTCGATTGTCATAGAGTTACTTGTTAAGTATTTGGTAAAATTGCATATGTTACTTCTCTTGATTTATTGGTTCTGTACTGTACTAGAAGTAGCTGTGAAAAACATACTGTATTCAAAGACGTAAACTGTTGGCAAATTCATTGATAGTTATTGTAAACTTGGTTTTCATCCATGGATAAGCTAAATGCCACATAAGAGTTCAGGTTCATGAGAGCCATAATGTTGTTGTTATAAAACTTTATTTCGACCATAAGATCATAAACGGCAAAATACATGTTACATTGCATTGAATCAATTTTACAATCCATAAGATACACTAAAACACCTACAAAATAAAAATAAAACGTAAAAAGGAATTGGTTAAAAGAAAGTCCACAGTAAAGTTGAGCTTCAAAACATGTTATAACTGCATACACATCGATACAGACCATATGTGCATCAATCAAAGGAGACTATTAAATAACGATAAAAGCCCCACTATAAAGAAACAAGTATCAATACACTAGGAGGCAGGAGAGCAATGCTCGCTGCCTCTGATAATAATAAGAGTTACCCTGAGTAGGATTCTCCCGTCCTGCACAAAACGTTCCCAGCAACCCAAGAACTGTGTGACATTACTGGGCTAAACACTCTGTGCAATTTCCTAAGGGTCTTAAAACAGTGTGCTTCTTTATTTGCATATGCTGTCCTCGTAATGTTTTGAAACTGTTTCCTTTGCTGAGATCACAGTACCATCTTCCTATAACTTATGTGCAAAGCCCATCTAAGGCATTTGCCAGTTGCAAAAACTGCTGGGGTAGCCACAGAATTAAGACAAACTGCCATTGCCTCACGCACTCATCTACAATTACGCAGAGTGGTTTTAGGAAACGTTTTCTGAGAGGCAACTGGGCACAACACCAGAAAATGTTCAACATCCTCAATTGCGCTGAAACAGAGAGGGCATGTGGGAGCGACCTCACTATGCCAACTATGTCTTACAGATGCTGTTGGCAGTGTGGCGAATCAAAATTGTATATACAAGGATCGTTCATACTTCGGATTCACATAATAGAGGTAATCCGATACGAGGGCTCATTTTAAATCCTTTGTATGGTGGAGTGGAGGGGCAGCATTCAACTTGCGCTTCTTGTGCCTCCCTTATTTCCATACAAATTCTCAGCATCTGCGTCGGCATGGATTTTCATCCCAGCAAAAATGCTGGAGCTCTCTATGGCATCTGCCAGCTTTATGTACCAGCATAAAGCAGATTGCCCCTGCAGAGATTCATTGCACATGCTCCCTGCCATGCTTGCACGTTGGCATGGTTCCATTCTATTTGCAAACATTGCTTACCGTGCGCACATGGTAAGCAGTGTTCACAATTGAAAAGGGTTTCATTGTAATTTTGAGTGCTGCTTGCCACACAAGCATATCAAGCAGCGCTCTCAATGAAAAGTAAATGCTGCCTGGCATGCCAGTATGACAGTCAACGATTATTCACTTTTCACTGCAGAGTGGGAATGTGATGGGCAAAAGGCAGCGTAGTCGGTTGTACGCCGCCTTTTGCCCTTTACATTTGAACCCTGTAGTGCAAATGATAAAAACTTGGCTGCATGGACCGGCCTACTTTCATCTTTAAACATAATGACTCCCCGCTGTCAAATTACTCATTCCAGGAAAATGAGAACCATTGTGATTATAACAGTATTTATTCGTGCACATGTCAGTCTATATCGAACAGATTGATCTATTATTTTTGCAAACGTAAAACAGTGTTACATTGTACAATTTGAATTACCAGTACATTTGTGTTTGGAATAGAAATCGTACATGTTTCTGTAAAATAAAAACCATGCACTGTATGTTTTAACAGTGACACCTTGGTTGCACACTCTCTAAAGTTGAAACCATAGAAATTCGAGTTCTTCTCTGCATCTCCCCAACTCCAAGTGAACACAAAACAAATCCAAGACTGCCTCGTTCTTACTTATACATTGCCTTTAATTAAAAACATGTTTTTAATGTAATTTAATTCTTCTAAATCCTAATCAAATCTTTTAAGCGTGTCCCGTGCTTGATTGCATAATCCACAGATTAATAGCAGCTCAACAAATTAATATGTAATAAAGCATTGCCACCCTTCTCAAATAATAGTTTTCATTGCACATATTTACAAACAGATATTGCAACCCAATCGGTTCATCATGGCAACTACAAAGCCATCTGTTTTAAATGTTACTCTGACTTGTATGTTCACGTCTTTCACTGCCTTCTCAAAGAATACTTTTATTTGTACATATTTACAAACAGCTATTGCAAAGCAAGCGTGAGTGAAAGACGAGAACATACAAGTCAAAGTAAAATGGAACACAGATGGCTTTGTAGTTGCTAGGATGACGTTTTATTTTCGATTAGAGTTGGAAATGACTATATGGGCTTGTTAGATCAAGAACAGAGAATTAATTGTGTTTGTTGTGTACTTTGGAGTTTGCTGCATCTCTTCCTCTCCGCCAAACACGTCAAAAAACGAATTAATGTTAACAGACAACAATCTCTCATTGGCAGTCTCTCTTTCCTTTGAGGGTTAACACTTTAAAGATTATTAGTTCAATTAAGGGCGTGTGTATACAAATGATAAATCAAAATGATGTATTATTTGACATATCGATGACCAGATACATCAACATATGGTATACTGCTATGCAAAAACTTAGGCCGAACATGGAATATATTCAAGTGGCTTTGGAAGAAGTTCCTTTCATTTTTTTTATATTTGTTTTTGTTGCACACAAATTATACTAGAAAGAGTTCTGGAAGGAGCAAGGGACGGCAGTGAAAGTGGGGCAGGTTAAATTCCAGTTGTTCACAATATAGCATTTATGTCACAAGCAGAACAATTCTTGTTTATTGGAGTGAGACTATATTCTATTAATACATCATTTCATTTAGTAAACTTTTTAAGACAGATGTCCTTGTTTTGGGTGCTGGGATAAGCATGGTCCCAGGGATGGACATTATCGAGGAGTGGTGGGAACCCTGTGATGGAGGCACCTTCAGGGATAGCTCTGATTGCAGTGTTAGGGCAGAGGGTTGTTTCTTGATATTGATCTTAATATTGTCATGTTTTGTCTGAAGTTGTGAAGGATGGGGTTCCAACTGTTATGGGAAATAACGGATGGATGTGCTGCCTCCAATTCGCTGTTCCTTAAACCGGTCTGGGAAGAAATTGCTTGGTTTGTAGTGTTTACATACTTATAACGCTCTTTTAAAAATCATCAAGCCACCTGTTCATTCGTCTTTTGTGTAGTAAAAAATAAAAAAGGTAAATCATTCATTGTTCGACCAGATAACTCCCTATTACAGGGGCAGCACTTTTCACGTCACAGGATTTATTTTAAAACATTACTGCTCCCCTTCAATTAAACTAATTGGATCCAACATGGCACCAAATATTTGTAAATGGAAGGTGTTCTTTCCCATTAACATGGAGCAGCCACTACAGATACATCACAGTAAATCAGTCAACTCAACTCTTTGAATATAGGCTAATACTCCCACAATCAAATAGGAGACAGTGGGCATAGCCTGTCCCTTGCTTGCATCCTCCCACACATATTCGTTGATATGTTCAAATCAGTGGTAACTGCAGACTAGTGTTCATATTATCATGGAACGATCTAATGATCATTACATGATCATTGTCTCGGGAGGGTAGATCAGGGGCAACATGCTAGCCTTGGAAGCAGGACAGCACTGAGCAACACAGGTTCGATCCCCGGGTCCGTGCTTCTAAACCCCTGGGTTAAGTGTGTTATAAATGACCAATTAACATTTTGAACTCCAAGGTAAACATGAAGGTGCAACCAATTATGGTTTACAACACAATACTTTTATATTTTCACTCTCCTAAAATATAACCCACTGGAAATGGAAATTACTTCATTATCTCCGACATGAACTTGTGTCCGCCCCATGAAGAATGTGCCGAGCTAAACAACTGAAGTTCCAGCTGAAGGGTCAGTAATCATATGGCTATTATTTCTCAGAACTGCTAAACTCACCTGGTTCATGGAGCTGAGGCACAGTGTCTGCAGGTTACACAGCTGGCTACAGACACTGATGCATTGCTTGTGAAGTCTGTATCATCTTGCCTGCATCATCAATCATGTTAAAACAAACTTTCAAACTCAAATTGCCCTGGGCCTTAAATGATAATCATTGCAAAGCCAACATGTATGATTGTACCACTGTGACATGCAATGCAGACATTTATGATAAGAGACCACAGGCCTGATTTACAATAAAAACAAGTTTAAATGGGAACGCGATGGTAAGAAGAGATTGAGACAGAGAGAGAGGGTTATAGAGAGATTGAGAGAGAGGGTGAGCGAGATTGAGACAGTGAGAGAGATTGAGACAGAGAGAGAGGGTGAGAGAGTTTGAGGCAGATACAAGGATACGAGAGAGATTGAGACAGAGAGAGAGGGTAAGAGAGAGATTGAGACACATAGAGGGTGAGAGGGATTGAGACAGACAGAGGGTGAGAGGTTGAGAGAGAGGGTGTGAGAGATGGAGACAGAGAGAGAGAGATTGAGAGACAGAGAGAGTGGTTGAGATACAGAGAGAGGTTGAAAGACAGAGAGAAGCTGGGGTTGAGGGGGAGAGAGGTCAATAGGGGTACAAAGATAGAATGAAATGGAGACACAGAGGGACATATTTAGGGGCAAAGAAGGAATGATAGAAGAAGCGATAAAGATGACATGATAATATACTCACTGTGAGACTGCGCCTGAGAAATTAGCTAGGACAAGGTCAACAGAGAAGGACTAGAATGAAGAGGAAGAGCTTGGATAAAGAGTTAGGTAGACGAACAAGGACTGAGGATTAGTACTATGAATGAGAAGGGTTAAGATCAGCGAGGATGACTAAAATGAAGGAGAAGTACTGAGATAAAGAAAAGGGATCATTACTGGGTTCAGAAATATGATATGACATGATAAATCACGTGTAATGCGCCCGTACACTAGTGTTTCTTGTGTATTGGGATGAAGGAAAGGAGTGGGTTGAAGCAGAAGGACTAGCACAACAGGAGAACTACTGGGTTGAAGGAGGCAAATAAGGACTGAGGCAAAGGAGAATGAGGACTGGTATTGTGACGGAGTGCGAGTGGTGAGAAGAAGTACTTGGATGAATTAGACCACGTAGTGGGATGATGGAGCATAGTAGTTTCTTGGGTGAAGGGGAAGGAGAGCTACTATGAAAAAGATACAGGGCCTCATTAAGACCCAGGCGCTAAGTGTTTAATGGCGCCGTAAAAGGCTGTGGCGCCGTTAAACACCTAGCACCTAATTACGAGGTCCCTTTGCGGGACCCGACCTTAACGGCTGGTTTTACCAGCCGTTAAAGTAGGGACCCGCAAAGGGACCTTGGTGCTAATTACGGTACCGCAATTTGCGGTACCGTAATTAGCGCCTTCCCCATTCCCATTGAGCCCTATGGAGCAAAAATGGGAATGGGTAAGGGCCATGGCGGCATGGGGAATTACCGCCCCACCAACCTCGGAATGGGGTGGTAATTCCCCATTCCGCCATGGCGGATCCGGCATGGACGGAGTCCTAATGAGGCCCACAGTCTTAGATAAAAGAAAATTAGAAGTATTACAATGAAGGAGAAAGATGGACAGTGGAGACAGAGAATGACTGCCTTCTCTGTCTAATCGCCATTCAAAATTGGTGTTTCGCCAAAGATTTTGGTCTAACTGCCAACAACACTGAGATCCTCCTCATTGGTACACCTTCACCATCCTTTCCCCGCACTATCTGGCCCGCCTCCCTTGGCCCTCCTCCTACCCCTACCAGCGAGGTTAAGAATCTTGGGGTCACCTTTGATTCCACATTTTCCTTCTCTGCACACATCTCAGATGTCTCTAAAAAGTCACACCTCTTACTGCACCTCTTTAGAGGTACTCTGCCTTTCCTCTCCTTCCTTCAGAAGCTCACTGTCTCCCAAGCTCTGGTTCTCTCTAGGTTGGTAGTGTGTAAGTTTGTTTTAGAGGAATTCCGGGCCTGTCCCATGGAGGGCACAATTTGTGATCCACATGGGGCCTCATTACACGGTAGGTGGTAAGCTTTTACCGGTACCAGTAAGGGCACTGGTACCGGTAAACCCTTACCGGCTTACTACGAGGTCCCTTTGCGGGACCCGACATTAACGGCTGGTACCGTAATTAGCCCCTTCCCCATTCCCATTGAGCCCTATGGGCTAATAGCACCATGGTTTACCGCCTACCGTGTAATGAGGCCCATGGTCTTAAAAGTCACGGATCAGCCGATAGGAAGGCAGAATAGCACTCTAAAGGCATGAGTGATGTGTTCTCTGGTTTAGAGAGCAAGGAGGAGTCTAGGCAGGAGCATCCACAAAGAGGGAATTGGTGTAATTTAGGCAGAAGAAAATGATAGCCAGTGTTGCTGAGACTATGTGAGGGTAGTATTGTGGCCAAGAGCCTTGCAGCAAATAGGTAATATATGAAAATAAGGGGAGGGACAGAGACTGATGGCAAATCGTGCATCCTGTATTATATATTGCAAATACACAGCATACAGAGGGATCAGCAGGGAACACAGCATGCAAGTGTTCAAGTAGTTTGGCAAACAGAGCTCTCCCTAGGGCCCCCACGTTAGAGTGCCGGTTTATATAGCATATCATAGGCAAACACTAATATGTTTCAGTACTTTATCAATGGGGGTGTTACTTGGCACGATATTGAAAGCATTTGGCAAGATCTGTCGAAATCAATCTTTTGACCTTGTGATATGATATGATATGATATTTTATTTATATCGCGCTCATACACAAGTGTTTCAGAGCATGACCAAGCAAAGGGAGGGCAACAAGGGAGAACAAAAACAGCAATCTTACTAGGCCCAGTGACATTGAGAACATGCAAGTGCATGGAAAAGGGAAAAGGGGGGAAAGTGCATGGGAGGAGGGGGAGGAGTGGAAAGTGCCACTCCTCCTTGTGATCCCCCTTTTATTCCACCAGAACTGGAGGATACTCCTTCTTCGTCCAAGCACCCACCCTCTGGAACTCTTGACTACACCTTCAGAAAGTTCCTCAAAATGTGGTTATTCCCTCCAGCAACTTGAATATCTTCCTGTTTTTCCTCTTACCTCTTGGCACCTAGGCCTTGACACAGTCGGTGCCTCCCCAGTATATTCTACAGAGCAAGGTAACATACATTTCTCAGAGCAGACTGGACAACTCAGATCACTGCGTTACAAAAAAGGCAAAGCTCCATCTGAGCCTCTAGCTACATAGTCAAACACCACTTCAGTGAACTCCAGACACAGCCACCAACTTGCACGCAATCACCCCCATACACCAGACTGAAACACACTCTGCCATCACAATGCAGCTATGACCTACGACGTAAATTCAGTCTAGCTGTCCAAATAATAACTGTCTTGCACTAGCACATTCTGCTGTCCACCTCAGCTCACCTGCACATGCCCGACCACCATGGGTAGCTTACTTGAGCATGCCAGCCCACCTAACTCCCTAGTTTCATTTACAAAGCTGTTGCCACACCACACCACTTCACGGTCATCACCATACACATCCACCAATCCGGGACCTTCCATCATTGAACTAGTATCCTTCACACCATCCACTGCAACCACCCTATCCTAGTTCCAGTTGCACCATCTGCTGCTCTCACAAAATTAGTCATCAATTTAAGGACCTTCTTTGGTTGTGAAAACTTTGATCTTCTTTTTACTGCATGCATATCCTTCCTGATCCTCAAACACAAACCTTCTAGCATAGTCATAGCGCTATATATGGGAGATAACAGTAGGGTTTCTACGAATGCCACTTATCCATAATACAACACGATGTCCCTGCAGGACTGCGTCACAAGGTCACAAGTGAGATGGTGAGATTTCTTGCCAAATGTCTGCAATATTGTGCCAACTAACATTGCTATTGTGAAAGTACTGAAACATATTAGTGTTTGCCTTCCACCAAATTTCATATGATCCAAAAATGACAAATCACGCTCAGGCAAAGAATACAGCAACAATTCTTGTCTATGAGTCTTCAATGCCTTGACACAATTGTGACACACTCCACACTACCTAATACTCTTATCGATATAAGAACATGCCTTAGCTTGTGACACAGAGTTTTTGCTTCCGACCTCAACACAATCCTGTGAGCAAATCCCTGCAAGCATCCCACCTTATTATTACATACTTCTGGAAACTATTCTTCCTCAGTTGCATTGTTGTGTACTAACAAAACAGATTCCACGCTCCTGGGTTCAAGCCTGATTCCCAACACTGCTTGATCCCGCCATCCTAAAATGTCTACTCCGTCCTTTGTCACATGCATGCTGACCACTGCTAACCTTCCTTTATATTCTACCAGGACAGGAAACATCCCTTTCATTGCAATCCTATATCCTTCATATCCTCCAGGGTCTCTGATGTTGGACCGCTTGAGCATACTTTTCAGTCCCACCTCTTGCAGTTTCCTCCACCTGCCCTCAGACCGAATCAAATAAGACTAACAACTGTCCACCATTACCTTCACTTGAAAGCCATATATTCTGATCTTGCAACTTGGAGACTTCAGGTGAGAATAATCTTCTTTAGCTCCTGCACGTCCACCACGCAGTCTTCACCATCTGAACTCTTGTCTTCTTCAACTTCTTGAATGCAATACACTTTTTTCTTCCTGCAGCAAGTGACTACAAAATGTCCCATTAGGCCACAATTCAAACACTTTTGATTGAGAGCAGGGCATATTTTAGAGCTGGCGAAATGTACCGCCATACCCATAGCATCTCCCTTTCTTGCCATCTGAGAACACCAAAGCCATTTTTTCCACCTTTGGTATCGCTCTCCTTTTTGTGGTCTTTCTTCTTGTTGCTACCTTTCTTGCTCCTCTTCGTGATTACATTCACTTGACCCTGTTCTTTACTTGGGTTAGTTTTACATGCATCTGCCACATCACTTTTCTTTCTTCTCCTTTATCGATCGGGAGCACAACTGTGTGTGCTCCAACTTTTTTGCAATCGCAATTGCTTCTTCAAAGGGGGGGTTTCCAACACATCCATAACCTTCATTGAACTCTTTGCGTGTATAATAATGTGGTCCTTTATGAGTTCATCTGTCCTGATCCTGACCGTGAATTCACATTTGTTTGCTAGTGTCCTTGTATTGACATGATCTAGTGATTAATTTTCTTCTTGTTTTTGAGTTTAGACATTGAGCGGGTTCTTTTCTCTAACCCGAGAGCTCTTGGATCTTCATCCTCTCTTGTGCCAGGCCTAAACACCGGCAACACCAACAGCCCCTGCTGCAGACGTGCCGCAGGGTATCTGCTGCCACTCCTCAGCTACACACACCAACCAGAGGCAGTGCACATTGCCTGTGGCTCACCTGTTGCTCCTCCACAGCCGAGGCCGCGCCATCAGCACTGCAGTATCCGCCCGCATCCGCCCGGGCGATCCAAGACCCGTCATTGCCAAAATGAAGTACCAGTGGTGAGAAGGAATTGCAGGTAAATCCGTTTATTAATAGAGACTGCTAGGCAAACAACCAGCTCACTCCACAACCACTGATCCAACTGCCAACCACCTCCCACCTCCCATTCCGCATTCCCTGTTCCACTTCTAGAATGACACAGACCAGGGTCCGAGCCAGCCACCACAGTTAGGATTTAAGATTTTCTCTACTTTTTTGAAAACCGTGTATATCGTCATGAAACATGATCTTAATACATCTTTCTCTGCTGCTGTTCTCGACTGGGCCACACATTGTCTGAATAGCTTAAGAATCTGCAGAGATGTGATGTTTTAAAACGTGTAGATTACTTTGCACACTATACAAATTGCTGTTTGCACATTTGAACCTTTATTATATCAAGTATGAAGGGAAGTTAAATAGTTTGCTTTATTTGAAAGAATGGACTGTGCAACACCTTGACTATTTTACAATATTCCTCTTTTTATGGGAAGGCTAACCTTTGCATGGAGTGAGTCTAATTCTTGTGGCTTACGCTTTGCCCACAATGCAGTTTAATGAATTATAATAGTATGTTTTTTTTTATTGTACACATTTTATCTGGAACATTATTTGTCCATGTATGTGCTTTTATCAAGACTGTTTCCTGCTTATAATGATCCATTTACGAATTTATTCCTCGAGTACAGGGAAAAGGACGCACCGGCATACACAATTAAATTAAATTAATCCAATGGATGCATTGCCTAATTTGACTCTTTGCTGAGACAACAGAGATCTCTCTGGGATCAGTGACGGATTTGACCGAGGATCGAAAGAACATCAGATCTATCTAGTTAACCTTTATGTGTAGCTCACTGATTCCAGAGATTTCTTTTTTGTTTTCTCTTTACTTTCTGTGGTTTATAATCCAGCATTTATAATCGGAGAAGCAACACCAGAGACACCAGAATTCAAATGTCAAAAAACAAGCACAAATAAACCATCTATTCCTCTCATGGAAGAACTAAAAGCAACCATAACCAAAACAGAAAACTCGCTTCACATTCTCTAAAAAGCAAAGCATCATGTTGAAAAAATAAATATATATACCACTAGTAATTACCACTGACAATCCATGTTCTCCTTGCAAAATGCATAATAACACTTTGTTTTAAAATCTTATTCCATAACAGTTCTTAAAAAGTAGGTAGATAGATACCGTAGATGTAAACCTGGGGACAGATTATCAAGGAGCAAATGCTTTGATAATGAAAAATGGAACAAACAGATTTTGTTCCAATCTATATTAACTAAAAACATTTGCACTAGGGAAAACATTTATGGGGCTGCTATTTGCACGACATTTGCTGCATAGCATACAACAAAAGGTGTCTACTTTTTTTCATGTAACACAGCAAATATAGCAAATAAAATAGCCTGCTCCAACTTCCCCTGGTGAAAACCTGTTCAGATAATACCAATTGGGGTAAATCTGTTTCTTCTATTCTCTATTATCAGACCAGCAAAATTGGCACTAAATTAATTTGCTCTGTTTTTTTGCACCAGTGCAAATATTTGATAATCGGGCCCAGAGTGTAAAATACAGCTGCAAAATTGAGTCAATGCTACAAATTCCCATTATGGAACAAAATACAGTCAGACGTTAACTGCATTAACTTTGTGTCCTTGCACACACAGACTTACACACACACACTTATGGTGATGAGGGTGAAGTTTGGGAGTTAGGAGTCACTGGCCATGCTCTAAAATGTATGATGTGTTCAGCTTCATTCTCAGCCCCAGCTGTTGTAGTACCTGTATTTTATTAAGACCACCATTGTTTGTGGTAATGCCAATGGAGTAATATACCCTTGCGATGTTGTGTATGTTATATGACTATCTATCTATCTATCTATCTATCTATCTATCTATCTATCTATCTATCTATCTATCTATCTATCTATCTATCTATCTATTCTGATTTTTATATAGCGCCCTATCGCCCATAGGCATCAAAGCACTCACAACAAAAACAGAAACAACATGGAACACAAGACTGCAAAAAGAACGAAGTAGAGATTCTATTAGACTTCTCCTTTGTCAAACAAGTGCGTCTTAAGCAGTTTCTTAAAGATGGTACGAGACATGCTGTTTTTTATGAGTGATGGCATAGCATTCCAAATCATCGGTGCCCAGTGTGTAAAGTTTGTACCACCAACTCTCCAAAGTTTCATGTGGTTGTTGCAGATTAGTTTTTCTTAAAGTTTCATCTCCACAGTCTCATACCTGCATCTGTTTTCCGGTACAGATTAGCTGTTTCATTGTTAATTGCGTTGTTAGAACAATCTGCTAGGACATCATATGTTTGGATCCACATGTGCAGTAATATAGCCCTTTAAATTATGTGCTCAGCAACAGTGCATTTACTATATCATGCTTGAATACTAAATGTGATTATGTTGCATTACGCATGTTATGTTACATGATGATGCTGGCAGGTATTTGTATACAAATTACCTAAAGTGTTTTGTACTCTTGCACAATCATTGTAACACTCATACCCCCCAAGTTCTTCACAGAAGGCACTGAAGTCACATATCGTGTAACTTCTTTACTCAAGCTTCTGGTTACAAGTCTTCAAGTTCCAAGTTACAGGTCATTAGGTTAAGGAGACACAGAGATATCCACGGGCACCATCTCACTCAGGCAGCTCACTTCTCGACTGACATATATAGAACACTAACAGGGAATCACACATCAACATTCCACATCTCACACTCCACAGGCATTCTGGAAGCTTGCATGCTCACAGCATAACATAAGGGAAAGAAGCACATCACAACACATTCTTTTTTGCTGAAAAATTAAAGCAAGTTATAACTTTTTTCTAAGTAGCACAAGTACATTGAGAACAGATGGCTTATAGCAATTTTCGTTTCATTAGAGTCTTGCGTGCTCACATATATTCTCTATCATATTAAGCTGAAAAATGAGGTGTTTAGCCTGCACTGGTTTATTTAAATATTTGGACATTTACATTCCCCATTTGTTGTTATTTAATCTTTTATGTAGAGTACCATATATGGCAATGAAGATGTTTTAAGCTGCAAACAAGGAGGCTTCCGGAAAGGGGAGTCATAGTAGAATAAAGAGACCTGGGAGTGCAATTAAACAATCACTTTAAGGTACAGAGCATGAAATATTCAAGGGAAACAAGATTCATTAATTAATTAAAGAGTGGCGTCTAACACTGCTGTTCTAACTGCTGTTGGGGGCAGAGCCTTCAATGATTTCTTATGGGAATTCAGAATGAACATAGACACTCTTAGCACTTAAGGTTGACATCCAGTGAATTCCAAAAAGAAGAGAGCATTGAAGTATTATTTGTGATAAATTGACTTTGCACTGAACAACTACACTTTGAACCGGCCCTAAATCACAGAGTGGAGCAAAGTGACTTTGCACTGCAAAAGTACTCTTTGAACCACGCTAAATGGGCCTTATTCACAAATAAAGTCTATTAAAGGCCTAATTCATGGATTGCTTAGCGTGGCGCAAAGTGACTTTACACGGCCAACAAACACATTGTACCAGGTCTAATTCACAGACCGGTGCAAAGTGTATTGTTGTGGAGCAAAGTCACTTTTCACTGCAAAAGTACTCTTTGCACCAAGCTAAACGGGCCTAATAAAAAATACAAATAAAACACAAATTAATGTTTTTTAAAAAATAAATTAGGCCCATTTCGCATGGTTCAAAGAGTACTTTTGTAGTTTACACACAAACAATGGGTAGGGAAAAATGTCCAAGGATGAAAATAAATAAAAGTCAAAAATGAAACCTAACACTAAGGAACTATGTATATTGGCAGCGGGCTAGTCTGATAGGATGTCAGCCAGGGCTTCCACCAGGGCCGACTCAACAACAGCATCCACTTCCTGTATAATCACCTGTTCATTTATTGGGTTCCAAATGCTGTGATAGACACATTAGTGAGATCTCTCCTGTGGAGATAGGTGGAGTATCTAAAAAGGATTGGTTAGAATCAGTTATCTCAACTATAGAAATAGAGTGATCATTCTTTGCAGTCTCTAGAGGTTCACTGCCTCTATCCTCAGCAAATAATGATTGCGAGGATGCAGGGATCTCTGTTTTACTTTTGGTGGCTATTTCTAAGCTGTTAGAATCACTAACTATCAAACATTGCTGAGCACATTCTACAAGATCATCCCCAGTGTCTGACGACACGGGTAGTGGGAGAGCTGATACACACACCATACTCACGCGTCTTGTTCTAGGTCCTATTGATGTTTCCTTTCCATCAATTCTCGTATGCAAAATTTTCCTTTTCATGACCGAATGACAAGGTGGATCAAACAAAGTATTCCCATAGAGCAGAATTACGTGTTTAACAACTTGATATACTCTCTCGCAGTAAGAATTGCCTATGCACAAATTAATGTCCACATTCAACAAAAGTGTATAGCCTCCAGTCAATCACATAATATTGGTGCCTAAGTACAACATTACCATCGCACTTTTACTTGTGCGCGAAATATTCACCACCTCCCGCCTCACCGCCTGAGCCTAACAGCCCAGTTGCGAGCCACTTCCGGCTGGGCATTCACGGTGCGCGCACACAACCTTGAAGTAGGAGGCTGTGGTGATGCAGAGAATGTGGGGGCGGAGCTGGAAAGAAAGAGAAGCGACAGTTAGTTTTCCATTGTGAATGCCGGTGCAAACAAAGCCCTGTGAGCCCAGTGAGCCCAATGAGACCTGCACAGAGTTCCTCAAATAAAGAGCAAGTCCATGTAAAGTAAATCAATTACTTGATCTGTGTTGTCCTTGTTGCGCCTCCCTCCCAGCTTCAGCTTGCCGACAGGTGCTTCCAAACAGCGCGTTCCAACAAATCGTCCAGTAGCTCAAATACCAAGCATAACACACAGCCTGACAGCCCACTTGTGGCCCACTTCCGGGTGCACCATCGTTTCTACTTCTCAGCAATCTCTCCCTTGCTCTGCTCCATGTCCTGTGTGACAGAGATGGGGGGAAAAAACTGAAAATGGGTGTGTGAACGGTCAATGTTAATTCAAATAAGTTGTAGAATAAGATGCTACAAAAAGCTATCTAATATACCCAACATCACATGTGGAGATCATGTATAGGTTCTATAATTTATAATAATCTGGTATAGATATACACAAAAAAACCAATATCCAAACAGTGTCTAATAAACTCATCAATTGGACACGAAATACATATAAATCAACGTGTAGAACAAATCAAAAGTGCTCAGCACAGGAAAAATTGAAAATAGACAATACAAGCACTCTTTGTAACAGGATGTAATGACTGCCATTTGAAAGAAAAAATAGCAAAGCAGCAGTATACATTCACATATGTAATGGAAGCCATTCATTGATAGGATAATAAATACCTCCTCAAAGCAATCTCAGTAAAATCCATCCAGGTCATAAACATATGTTACTAGTTTACTAGAGGAGACAACAAGGAAGGGAATTGTAGTTCCTACAGGTACTTATTTGCTCAACAGGTGCAACAGCACCGGCGCAACAACATGAAGCCGATATGTGGTTTATTTAAAGCACACACAGCACCTTCCGCTGCTTTCATTATTTGTCACTGCACCGCATGGTGTTATTATACTTTACTTTTACCATTTACTTGTACATTTAGGAAGTAGAAGTTTTAAATTATGATCTCTGATCGCGTCGTTCAAATTGTGTCCTTGGACTATTGGTTTAGGCTTTTACCAGACAAGCATTTTTTTTAAAACAGTGTTTTTAAAAAAATGTAGAACTTATTGTTCTAGTTCCTTGTTCCTAGTTTTTGTTAATGACTCCAATCAAGCATTCCCACTAAGTCAGTGCCTTGTCTGGGATTGCTCAAGGGAAGCCCTTATTTATATATTTTTATGACAAGTTATAATCTGGATGATGAACCCTTGTATAACGCCCCTCTCTTAGAATCCCCCTGACCTCACTGAGCCAGGAAGTAGGTTTGTTTTGCAAATTAAAAAGGTTTATTTGAAAAATTAAACAATATATAAATATCACACTTTTATAAATAAATTGATAATTGATAGCACACTTGTGAATATGAGCAGTAATCAGTAATAGGTAATCCTACAGTAACACAGTTCTTGGTTACTTATGAATAAGAACAGAGGACTAAGGTAGCAGAGAATGCTTTATATGGTTCAAGGAAATACAAGGTGGGACAGAATGCAACACAGAAATAATTTGATATGATTTCAACGAGAAAATGTGATCACTTTTTCTTTTGACAATTCTCCCCCCCCCCCCCTTTCTGCAATTTAAGGAAATGGAAGGAGAGCACACAGTCTTCAAGAATACCAACAAACATGCAATACAAAGTTCCAATTCCCCCCCATCAAGCTGAGAGCACCAGGGATAATGTTTAAACACGGTCCCAAAACACTTTAATGTGGTGGCATGCAAAGAAGGGACAAATATGCTAAAAATTCCCTTAAAGAGATTCAGGGTGGGTGATAGCTACTTTAAATTAGTTCAGGATCACTTTAGCAATGCTCTATGAATGATTGTCAGGTTTCAAACGAATTTCAGCAAAGGAAAGCAAGAAGCTGCTATTTTGACAAGTGAAGAAATTTGAGCCAAATCGCAAATTGCGGCACTTTTTCCGAGTGCATCTACCGTGATTACGGAAAGAGTATAATGAATAGATACAGGTTCGTTGGAAAGCCTAGAATCTTAGCTTTAAAATGAAAGTTAAATCTCGCTTCTAGCACAAACGGTTCCAGAGATACGGACAATTTTATGAAGGTGGTTTTCAGAAATGAAATAAGGATTCAAAATGGCAAATTACACTTTTACAGGTTTAAAATCGGAGAAGGGACACACGATTCTATGATGCAGTTTTGGACAGGTTAAATGTTTTGAATCATATTATTTTAAGCTAAGAGATGGGTTCTGCACAGTTCTAGCTGGGTACTCACACTATAAATTTGAAAGGAATGGCCTCGTCAGAGATCTGGTCAACAAGTTTAGCTGCGGTTCTCTCTGCTCGGTGGGTCAATCAGGCACTGGTTCTGCTCACAGTGGTCTGGGTCTGGGTCTCTGGTCTCTGGTTCTGTTCTGGATACATAGGATTCTTAGCAAGCAGCAAACCGCACAGCCCGGCGGTTGAATAGTTTGCAAAAGATTTTGAGGCCTGCTGAAGAGTTCAGCTCTTTGGAGTTTTTGTTCTGGAGTTAGTCTGGATCTCTGGAGTTCTGGTTTCTGTAGTTCTCCGTCAGTGTGCTGTGCAGGAATTCAGTTGAAGGTTGGAAAATGAATGTCCCTGTTTGGCTTCCAGTGGCTCTTTTTATGTCTTTAGAAAATGGGATGGATGCTAACTTTCTATGCCCAACCTACTCACGATTTGATAGGTCAAAGATTTCTCTTTGACCTGATTTCAGAAGGGAGCAGTGAGTCAGAGTGAGTCAGAGTCTTACAGTCTATTGAAGAAACGCCCCTTTGCTTTTACTTAGAAAATTATTTTTTCATAACTAACAGGGTTCCCAGATACACACGTCATTGACATTACATGTACATATCATATATCACATAAGGTAGTCTCTGTTCCAACTCTGATGTTTCTAAGAGCTTGCATTCAAAAATGACAACTTGTTTTTGTTTTTGGTAGCTTTTGCAACATTGGTTTTTCATCAAATCTTTACACAGATGTACACCATCTCTCTACAGATATTCCAGTCAATTTAAATTTTTCTAGCGTGAACCCCGTGTCGGCAATCTCCATAATTCATGGGGTTTTACCTCAGAACATGGTACAGAGTCCTAAAACCTCTTAAAATGTGCACAGAAAAATCACAAGAATAATGATATTAATTATATAATTTTGACAAGTCCGTACTATGAATTATCCATCTTTTTAAAATTATGCTCTGGCCCAGAGGGGTGTGGTTTCCCAAAGCACATGGTGGAATTTCTGGTTTGTCCACTTCCTCCAACTCAAGTTGCTCACAGAGGCACTGCCCCTCCCCGTTTCTCTCAAGAGGAAACCATTTACGACCCCCCCTAATTTAACTTTTGCCTGAGCCAGAGAAGGCTCATTGCTCTGATTCCCTCCAGTCCTAGGTGCTCCTCCCCTGATTCAATCAGGGAGGTGTCATCTCCTTTTGGTGGGGGAAGCAGAATGCAGCCAGGCCTGGGAAGAGTGGCTGAGCAAGTTTCAACTCCTGTCGGGGGTAGTTGCCGGGCAGAATTCAATCTCTTTAAGCCAGGCTTCAGCTAAATGTCACTTTTGTTCCCAGTTTTTATTCATCCCAATCAAACTTACAATTTTTACACATGCAGCTAGAACGCTGATTCTAAGTTCAAAACTATGACATTTAACAGTTGCAAACTATGTGACACTCAACAGTAGGTCACTCATTTATTTTAAACATTTTGATTTTAGTGGTTTTAAATCCAATTTCAGTTAAGCTGCTGACATCCACAGCTCAGCCAGTTTTGTTATAAACATTGTTTTGGGCTCTTCATCTTTCCAGATTTTCTATGCACACAAGACTACATTCTGCCAAATGTCTGCTGGGGAGATTTTGAATATCTTGCAATGTTTAAAATAGGCATTTTTAGCTTGCATTTCAGAGAAACAAAGGTGATTTCAAAGCGCTTTTTGAGCTAACAGGCACTGCTGTTTTTCCTTTGGCACACATTCCACACATGGCACTCCTTGCCCATCATGCTCGCACTGGTGGGTGGTAGGTCAGGCACCCATTTTGGTGTGCACAAAAACTGCGTGGTTTTCGTGGATTCTGGCACAAATGTGGGCTCTTCCGCCCTCTTGGATTTCCTAAGCCCACAGCACCAAATGTTGCAGCATAATAGTCCAAATGTGGGTCAGGACACCCAACAAGCTCCCCCGCCCGACTGCGCTTTGATTTCGAGTCGAGGGGGAGTCGGGTGCAAAGGATGTTTTGATCCACGCACTGGGATGTCCGCATTATCTTCTTCCGATTCCGCAGATGACAAAGTTCAGCATCTTTTCCTCCATCAGGGTGGATCGATCAGTTCTCCTCGCCGGTCCTGATGGGAGTATTGGGCGGTACCCCGGGTCCCTCGGATCTTTGCTCCCGGTCCCCAGGTCATCTTCTGTGGTCAGTCTCCAGGTTTTCTTTCTCCTAGGATGAGAAAGAAAAGTGGCAATACACATTCCTAGAAATGTTTCCACCACTATTAATGGTGTGGCGAACAGATACATTTTATACATCATGATACATTTGACGGTCTTATTTTAAAAACAGGATATAATTAGGAGACATTTACATGATGTTACTATATTTTTGATATGTGGAATATTTTGGGGTTGGAACTGAATTACTCTTGAGCGTCCCCCTTTGGTATTGCAGAGGACTCCTCCAATTGCTGCATGGTGGGCCTGGGATGGCAACACTATAGCTGATTAATATGGACCCACTTGTCTTCCCCCTCTGCCAAACTACCTTTGGGGATGCGGATCTTGTAAGCAACTGGGGAGATCTTGTCTATAATTTCAAACGGTCCCTTCCAGGTAGGCAAAAATGTTCGCTGTTTGGCCTGGTTCCTTTGGAAATTGTATAGATAGACCCGGTCTCTCACATTATATACTTTCCTGGAAGTTTTCAAATCGTAATGGGTCTTCATGCTATCAGCTGATCTTTCTAGATTCCTCTGAGCATAGGCAAAAGCATGTTGAAGGTGTTTCCTTAAATTCTCCACATACTCATGAGTTGTGGAGACATTTATCAATGTCTGCTCTTGGATCCTGTAGAGCAAATGCTGGGGAAGCACCATCTTGGGTCCAGTGATCAGCTCAAATGATGACATTTTAGTTGCAGATGAAGGGGTAGGTCTGATGGCCATTAGGACAAGAGGTAATCGGATATCACAACTTGGCCCAGAATCTGCCACAAACTTTTTTAATATGCTCAAAATGGTTCGGTTGTAGCGTTCCACTGCCCCAGAAGAAGCTGGCCGGTAAGCAATATGTAGCTTCCTTTTGACCCCCAGTATCTCCCACATCTTTGTCATTACTTCACTGGTGAAATGGCTACCTCTGTCCGACTCAATCCTTTGAGGTAGACCAATACGGGAAAAGATGTGGTTAATCATCAGGGCAGCTGCTGTTTCTGCCTTGCAGTTTGGGGCCGGGAGACATTCCACCCACTTGGTAAACAAGCATGTGACCGTCAACATGTACTTGTTTCCCCTAGATGAGCAAATCACGGGGCCTATGAAGTCGATTTGCATATCTGACCATGGCAGTGTCATCCCCCTCTTTTGGAGAGGCGCCCGGTGTGTGAAGGATGTTGGCTGAAATTGTGCACACACAAGACACCCCTTCAAGTATTGGTTGAGGTCTTGCCCCATGTGTGGCCAGTATGCAACCTCTCTTAAGATCTCAAGTGTTGTGTGAAACCCCCTTGACCGTCAGTGGCCGCATCATGGGTGTGACTTAACATCAGGCTTCGGAATGAGGTAGGGACCACCCACTGATCATGGCCAGCTTGGGATTTCCTTACCAACAAACTGTCTTGGATTCGGAACATTTTTGGACATTTCATCAACACTCTAAGGTCCTCTTTCCCAATGTAATTGGTATCCGTCAGGGGAAAGTTCTCAGGGTCCTCAATGTGTTGGTAAAACTTACCAATTATTGGATCCCCCTTCTGAGCCATGATTAAATCAGTATCAGAGGTCTCCTTACTCCATTGTGCAGTTGAAAGATCATTGTGAGCATTTGTCTGGGACCTAGTGATAGCAGTGACCTGGATTTCCCCCAACAGGGACTCTATTTCTATTAGATCCCCTTGAATGGCCCCAGTTTTGGCCAGCTGATCAGCTAAGTCATTCCCAGTTTTGTCTGGTCCCTCTACTTTGGAATGACCCTTGATCTTTTTCCAATAGATGGTCATCCCATTCAAAGTGACCAGATCATCAATGTTTTGGATTAACTTCCCATGTTTCAAGGGTTTGTTATTAGCACATAACATGCCTCTGGTTTTCCAATTAACCAGGTGCTCCACGAACCCGTTCCATACATAATCCGAATCTATGATTATGACCAGTTCGTGGAGTTGATGTTGGACAGCAGTGAGGGTGGCCTGATGCACAGCCATCAACTCTGCCACCTGACTACTTTGGGGACCAATTTTGTACCTAGTGGAGGGTTCTGGAAACTCCTTCACCCATGCATTCCCTACGCCGGCCACCAGTTCTTTCTCCCTGTTGTTGTCAACGTGGTAAGAGCATCCATCCACATAGACAGTGGGCATCCCCTCACACTTGTCTTCTTCAAAGACTTTGTGTGGGGAATTAAGGTATGCCTCCATGTTGTCCTTGATTTTTAGACTTTCCTCCTCGAGACAGTTTTCTCTGGCACAATCATGCAAGTCACCCAGACCTTGTGCGAGGGGACTCTTCTTGTTTTGGCCATATCTGACCTCCACAGAAAAGCCTTGCATTGACAGAATCCAGGAAGTAATTCGGGAATTACTCACATTTACGGCCCGGATTCTGTCACTTTGGAGATATTGCAGAGGCTGGTGTGGAGTCTCCACTATGATGTGTTCCCCCTGGATGAAAGGGTGATAATTCTTCAATGCCCACAACGTTGCCAGGAGTGCCTTCTCACAATCGTTGAATTTTTCCTCCACAGAGGATAAAGGTTTGCTCGCATAGGAGATTACTTTATTGACCTTGTCATGCTTTTGGTTTAATACTGCCATCAAGCACATATTAGAGAACCCTGTCTCCAGGAAGAACTCCTTGTTTCTGGCAGGGTAAGCTATGCAAGGCGCTTATGAGAGGCTTCTTTTCAGTTGTCTTACTGCCTCGGATTGTTCTGGACCCCATTCCCACTTGACCCCCCCCTTCAAAAGATGAATCAGGGGTCTAGTGATCTCTGCGTAGCCCTCAATGAACTTTCTGCTGTAATTAGTCAGTCCAAGGAGGCTCCTTAGTTCCCGCAGAGTTGTGGGATCCTTCAGTTTCTGAAGTGCTTCCACTTTCTTTTCTTGGGGACAGAGACCCTGAGGAGTAATCTCATGCCCCAAGAAATTAACACGGGTTCTACACCACTGTGCTTTCTGAAACGAAAGTTTGGCTTCGGCGGTCCTCAACTGTGTCAGAACATAACGGATCTCTGCTATATGTTCCTCCACAGATAAACTTTTGATGAGGACATCATCTACATAAGCCAGGTTACCCCTCGCACCCAGGTCGGGCATGGCCTTATGTAGGAAAATGTTGTATTCATTGCCGGAGTTGAGGTATCTGAAGGGAGTTCGGGTCCATGTGTACTGCTGGCCCCCAAAGGTAAAAGCCAGTTTGTATTGGTCCTCCCTACTGACAGGTACGGTTCAGTATCCATTGGTCAGGTCTATTGCAGTAAATACCTGTGACCCCTGAATCTGGGCCAGCCCTTGGTCAATGTAGGGCAGAGGCCATCGGGAAGTATGGACCCGTTTGATGAGCTACCTAAGGTCGGCGCAGAGTCTCCACTGCCCGTTTGGCTTCAATATTCCCAGCACCGGATTATTGAAGGTTCTGTGGACTGGACGGATTATTCCCCGGGACTCAAGGTTCTTAATTATTTCAGTAAGGGACTCCATGGATGCGAGGGGCAAACGATATTGCTTCACAAACACTGGAGTCATGCCAGGGTCCATGGGAATTGTTGTTGTGTGGATGTCGGTGCGACCACAGTCATATGAGTCTACCGCGAAGAGATCTTGGAATTCCAGGCATCAGCTAGGTGGACTCTCTCTTCCACCATTTGCCTGAAGCCTGGAAAGTCTTCTGGTTTTGCTATCTCAGCGGCCCCCTCCAGCTGGGTGGAGAAGTCCCTGGTCAGAGTGCTGATTTGGACTGGAGGCTTCAGGTGGGAAAGGCAGCCCTCATGGACCTGGAAAATCACCTCATCCCCTCTGAAGTCACAAGTCACATCTTCCTTACCATAAGGGCAGGAAGTATACACCAGGAAGTTCCCCCCATGCCGGGTAAAGATCCTGTCTGGTTTTGTATTGTCATCACTGTTACTGTCAAAATAGTCCTTGGGGATTGGTCCTAACAGTTAATTTCCTAGATCAATGGAGAAATGTCGGTCATCAACCGCCATTGCAATAATGGTGCCTGCGGCTAGAGTAATACTCTTTAAGTCGCTGTTATCCACCTCTATTGGAATGGTGTCATGTTCGATATTGACTAATGGTGTTGGGTTTACCCCCAACCCTTGCTGTTGGAGAGAAGCATTTAGATGAATATAAGCATCAGGGTTTTTCAATTTTTGGCCTCTTTTAACTTTCACTCCCAGGGAGAATTGTCGGGTCCTTTCTGGTATGGTGACTTCTTCTTTAATCTGAATTTCAACTGCATAAGGTAGCAATTGAGCTGACCTAAATGCTTTTTCTGGATCATCAAAGCCCATGGGATTATCCGCTAATCGGAACCAAGCTTTGAAGTTTATTAGGTCCAAACTAATGGCAAAACGATTAAGAATGTCACTGCCTAAGTAAAAGGCGGCAGTGACGTCTCGCACGACCCAACAATTATGGACTATGCTCTTGCTGCCGATGGAGATTTTGAGTATACACCTGCTTGGCAGGAGATGTTTGGAATTGGGTGCTTCCAGGTCCATTTCCCATTTGTCTACCAGTTTGAATGTGGGAATGGCTGGATCTTTTGGGAGTTGGCGGAACATGACTTCGCTGATGAAGCTCTTACCGTTGTTCACACACACTCGGGCGAGAACAGAGTCCTTCCCATCATTTAACTGAACAGGGATGAACAACTGCTCTCCAATTTGCTGAATATCAGCCAGGCTCTGAGCTGATTTCACATCTTTCTGGACTATCGGAGTGGGAATGTCTGATTGTGGATTAGTAAAGAATTTCAGAGTGTTTCCTTCCAGTGTGGAATACCACCTTAAACTGGAAGGTTGATTTTCAGAAATAGAGAGGACCCCCCATCACCAGTCTGTTGTCTTACTGCTATTACTGTCACATCTGGAATTTGGTCGTTCTGGAAGTGGAATTCTACTTGGTCAGATTTTTGTTCAACCATGTGGCATGTGCCGTTTAAACTAATATGGTTGACACTCTGTTTTAATTTTATTGGTCGGCTAGTCTGAGTCCAGAGGACCTTGTTTACGCAATCTATTAGGGGTGACAATCTTCTCAGGAGGTCATTCCCTAGTAAACAAGGGGTGCCCTCTGGAGCCACTACTATGACGGGGTGTTTCACCTTGTGTCACCCAATTTTAATGTCCAAATCCTCAGTCCCCTCGACGGGAATTTCCTTCCTGTCAAAGTTCTGGAGTTGTCCAGGAAGAGAGGTGAGAAGAATTTGGTAATTCTCCCCCCTTCCTGCATTTAATTCATCAAAGGCCCTTTTGGACAGAAGAGTAACTTGGGGTCCAGTGTCCACCAGTGCCAGAATTGTACCCTGCCCCTGTACTTGTACCGGGGCATAGTATCTTCCCTCCTTCTCGTCAAGGAGGCACAGATAATGCACATTTTTGGACAACTGGTAGGCTAATTTTCTGGTTTTGGACATTGCGAGAGAAGAAATTTGGGCAGAATTCTGTGGAGAGTCATGGGAATCTGCAAGAAAAAGTTGGCAAACTTGAAATGGTTTTGGGTTCCCCTGGTTCTGGTTCTGGGTCGCCCCCCCCCCTTTTTGGAGGTAGTCATCAGGATGGGTTTGACCCATGGGATTTTGGTATTGTTGGTTCTCGGATAGAATGATGGGCGGCGACAGCTCAATCCCCACATCTACCCAGTCTATTAATGCGGTTTTGGGTTCCCCTCGTTCCGGCCTGGGTGCCCCCCTCCCTTTTTGGAGGCAGTCACCAGGATGGGTTTGAACCAGGGGTTTTAGGTATAGTTGGTTCTGGGATAGAATGATGGGCGGCGACAGCTCAATCCCCACATCTACCCAGTCTGGGTTGGAATCCCTTGGGACCCATTTTTCCTTGGGAGGAGTTCCCCCATCTCTGAAGGAGAATGAGGACAATGTCCATTTGACATACTGAATGCAGCTACTGCTGTCCTTCAAATGGAAAGTCTCCATCATTTGCTCATAAAGCACCAAGTGTTCCCAAACAGAATACTTGGTGTTCTTGTGGTAAGGTGTGATGACACTCCTTATTGCCTTGATCTGCTTTAAGGGGTCCTTCAGCATGGCCCTTTTTGCCTTATTGGCCTTTTTGGTTCGGGTAACCCTGGTCCATTCATCCTCTGACTCAGAAGCACTGCTCCCAGAGGTGCCCGTCTGATCTTCCAGGTTCTCCCGGATTCTGTGAGCCTGGGAATGGCTGGCAGAATGTGGGGACCTGGTCCCCTGTGTCCTGGGCCCCTCAGAGGAGACTTCAGATCCCTCCTTGCTGCCAGGATTTGATGGGTACCCCCCCCACTGACATAACTGGGCAGAGGTTTTCAGGATGCCCTTAGTGGGCCTACTCTCCTGGGGTTCCCCACTAAATTGCACTGTGCTTAGGTGCCCATACCGTGATGCCCGCCCATCCATTCCTGGGAGGTACTGGCCTATGAACCCCATACTTTTGGCTGGATAGTAATCTGCCCTCCCTGTGGCCCTGTGCTCATGTGCACCAGGGGACATGGGGTTGGCAGAGTCCAAGGACTGGGAGAGATGAAGGCCTCTGGTACTAGGGCTCCTGAGGTTGTGCTCAGGAGTTTCCCTTTCCCAGCAAACTTCATCTCTATCAGCCCCTGCTCCCTGTTGCAATGCAAGAGCCTGCGCTTTCAGTTCCTCAGTTAAGGCCTTACTAGACTCTATCAGTCTCTCCTGCATGGCTACCTGTTGCTGGAGCCTATCATTGTGCTGACAGAGAGCCTCATTCTCTCTCTGTGCCTCCTTATTGGTCCTGGAATACTGGGCCAGTCTTTGCTGCAGGGTGGTTACCTCCTGGGTACCATCCCTACTGGCCTGATCCTTTCTTGCCAGAGCATCTTCCACCCTCCTGGTGTGCTCTAGCATGTCCTGATGCTCTTTTTGGAGGTCACCCAGTCCCTGGAGGGCCAGGTGATTTTCTTCCATTTTCCTTTTTAAGTGGCAGACTTCCTGGCCTAAGGTATCCCTTTCCTGAGTAAGAGCCTGCATCTGTGCCGCCAGGTCGTCTCTCTGCTGTTGAAGGGCACCAGCTTTCTGGTGCTCTTCATCAAACTCTGCCTGGGTATCCAGGTCTTTCAAAATCATTTTATTGCTTTCCTCTTTCTCTCTGTCTAGTTGGATTTGCAGGGTGGCTACCTGCTCTGTGCACGCCCTGTTGAAATTTATCTGTTGCTCAAGCTTTTTCTGGCTCTGCAGTAAGGAGTCAAAACTGTCTTGGTGCTCCTTCTGCAAGGCCAGAATTCTGGTATCCTGGTCAGCCTTTTCCTGTTACAGGATATCCATATCCTCCTTTATTTTAATGATGTACTGTCTACTCTCATTTTCGGACTCCTGGCTTCTGTGCAGCCCCTGCTCTGAGTCCATATCAGAATCGGCCTTCTGTAATGCCAGCAGTTGCCTACTTGCCAGATCTTGGCCTTCAGCACATTTGTCCTGCATGGCTCCCATATATAGATATAAATATGCCGCTATCCTGACAATCTTATTGTGTTCATCTTTAGCTTTAGGAGCCATATATAGTTCACTCAGGGCCCCATGTAGTGGACCCTGATCTCTCCATATGTCTGACCCTGTTTCAGTGATCTGGGGTGCGATTGCCTGCAACCAGACCGCCTGGTCCTGATGAGCCCACTCACCTCTCACAAATAGCTTATGTAAGAAGTGCTCCCCTGGCTCTTTTGATGTCTACCAGTGTCGTCATTCTGGAAGTTGATTTCCTTCCTGACTTACACAAGTTAGTATTTTATTTTGCAAAACAGACCGTTTCTTGAGAGTGTTCCTTTTTGAGGGGTGTTTTCACAGCGTAGCACAGCGTGGTGTTCTAACAGGATTTATGTATCCTATCAGTTAGTACACTGTATTAAGCTGCACAAGCGGCAGATCTAATCCAGAATCCCCGGCTTCGAGCTGCAACTGTGTTAATGACTCCAATCAAGCATTCCCACTAAGTCAGTTCCTTGTCTGGGATTGCTCAAGGGAAGCCCTTATTTATATATTTTTATGACAACTTATAATCTGGGTGATGAACCCTTGTATAACGCCCCAAAGCAGCAGTATACATTCACATATGTAATGGAAGCCATTCATTCATAGGATAATAAATACCTCCTCAAAGCAATCTCAGTAAAATCCATCCAGGTCATAAACATATGTTACTAGTTTACTAGAGGAGACAACAAGGAAGGGAATTGTAGTTCCTACAGGTACTTATTTGCTCAACAGGTGCAACAGCACCGGTGCAACAACATGAAGCCGATATGTGGTTTATTTAAAGCACGCACAGCACCTTCCGCTGCTTTCATTATTTGTCACTGCACCGCATGGTGTTATTATACTTTACTTTTACCATTTACTTGTACATTTAGGAAGTAGAAGTTTTAAATTATGATCTCTGATCGCGTCGTTCAAATTGTGTCCTTGGACTATTGGTTTAGGCTTTTACCAGACAAGCATTTTTTTTTAAAACAGTGTTTTTAAAAAAATGTAGAACTTATTGTTCTAGTTCCTTGTTCCTAGTTTTTGTTAATGACTCCAATCAAGCATTCCCACTAAGTCAGTGCCTTGTCTGGGATTGCTCAAGGGAAGCCCTTATTTATATATTTTTATGACAAGTTATAATCTGGATGATGAACCCTTGTATAACGCCCCTCTCTTAGAATCCCCCTGACCTCACTGAGCCAGGAAGTAGGTTTGTTTTGCAAATTAAAAAGGTTTATTTGAAAAATTAAACAATATATAAATATCACACTTTTATAAATAAATTGATAATTGATAGCACACTTGTGAATATGAGCAGTAATCAGCAATAGGTAATCCTACAGTAGCACTGTTCTTGGTTACTTATGAATAAGAACAGAGGACTAAGGTAGCAAAGAATGCTTTATATGGTTCAAGGAAATGCAAGGTGGGACAGAATGCAACACAGAAATAATTTGATATGATTTCAACAAGAGATAATGTGATCACTTTTTCTTTTAACAATTCACTCCCCCCCCTTTATGCAATATAAGGAAATGGAAGGAGAGCACACAGTCTTCAAGAATACCAACAAAAATGCAATACAAAGTTCCAATTCCCCCCCAGCAAGCTGAGAGCACCAGGGATGATTTTTAAACACAGGCCCAAAATACTTTAATGTGGTGGCATGCAAAGAAGGGAAAAATCTGCTAAAAATTCCCTTTAAGACATTCAGGGTGGGTGATAGCTATTTTAAATTAGTTCAGGATCACTTTAGCAATGCTCTATGAATGATTGTCAGGTTGCAAACGAATTTCAGCAAAGGAAAGCAAGAAGCTGCTATTTTGACAAGTGAAGAAATTTGAGCCAAATTGCAAATCGCGGCACCTTTTCCTAGTGCGTCTAGCGTGATTACGGAAAGGGTATAATGAATAGGTTTGTTGGAAAGCCTAGAATCTTAGCTTTAAAATGAAAGTTAAATCTCGCTTCTAGCACAAACGGTTCCAGAGATACGGACACATTTATGTATGTGGTTTTTCAGATATGAAATAAGGATTCAAAATGGCAAATGACACTTTTACAGGTTTAAAATCGGAGAAGGGACACACGATTCTCTGATACAGTTTTGGACAGGTTAAATGTTTTGAATCAGATTATTTTAAGCTAAGAGATGGGTTCTGCACAGTTCTAGCTGGGTACTCACACTATAAATTTGAAAGGAATGGCCTCTTCACGGATCTGGTCAACAAGTTTAGCTGCGGTTCTCTCTGCTCGGTGGTTCAATCAGGCACCGGTTCTGCTCACAGCGGTCTGGGTCTCTGGTTCTGTTCTGGATACACATGATTCTTAGCAAGCAGCAAACCGCACAGCCCGGCGGTTGAATAGTTTGCAAAAGATTTTGAGGCCTGCTGAAGAGTTCAGCTCTTTGGAGTTTTTGTTCTGGAGTTAGCCTGGATCTCTGGTTTCTGGAGTTCTCCGTCAGCGTGCTGCACAGGAATTCAGTTGAAGGTTGGAAAATGAATGTCCCTGTCTGGCTTCCAGTGGCTCTTTTTATGTCTTTAGAAAATGGGAGTGGATGCTAACTTTCTATGCCCAACCCATTCACGATTTGATAGGTCAATGATTTCTCTTTGACCTGATTTGAGAAGGGAGTAGTGAGTCAGATTGAGTCAGAGTCTTACAGTCTATTGAAGAAACGCCCCTTTGCTTTTACTTGCATTAAAAAATGACAACTTATTTTCGTTTTTGGTAGCTTTTGCAACATTGGTTTTTCATCAAATCTTTACATAGATGTACACCATCTCTCTACAGATATTCCAGTAAATTTTCATTTTTCTAGCGTGAACCCCGTGTCTGCAATCCCCATAATTCATGGGGTTTTGCCTCAGAACATTGTACAGAGTCCTAACACCTCTTAAAATGTGCACAGAAAAATCACAAGAATAATATTTATAAAATATTAAAATATTTAAAAAAATATGCTCTGGCTCGGAGGGGTGTGGTTTCCCAAAGCACATGGTGGAATTTCTGGTTTGTCCACTTCCTCCAACTCAAGTTGCTCACAGAGGCACTGCCCCTCCCCGTTTCTCTCAAGAGGAAGCCATTTACGACCCCCCCCCTAATTTAACATTTGCCTGAGGGCTCATTGTTCTGTTTCCCTCCAGTCCTAGGTCCTCCTCCCCTGATTCAATAAGGGAGGTGTCATCTCCTTTTGGTGGAGGCAGCAGAATGCAGCCAGGCCTGGGAAGAGTGGCTGAGCAAGTTTCAACTCCTGTCGGGGGTAGTTGCCGGGCAGAATTCAATTACTTTAAGCCAGTCTTCAGCTAAATGTCACTTTTGTTCCCAGTTTTTCTTCATCCAAATCAAACTTACAATTTTTACACATGCAGCTAGAACGCTGATTCTAAGTTCAAAACTATGACATTTAACAGTTGCAAACTATGTGACACTCAACAGTAGGTCACTCATTTATTTTAAACATTTTGATTTTAGTGGTTTTAAATTCAATTTCAGTTAAGCTGCTGACATCCACAGCTCAGCCAGTTTTGTTATAAACATTGTGTTGGGCTCTTCATCTTTCCAGATTTTGTATGCACACAAGACTACATTCTGCCAAATGTCTGCTAGTGTTCAGTGAGATTTTTGAATATCTTGCAATGTTTAAAATAGGCATTTTTAGCTTGCATTTCAGAGAAACAAAGGTGATTTCAAAGCGCTTTTTGAGCTAACAGGCACTGCTGCTTTTCTTTTGGCACACATTCCACTCATGGCACTCCTGGCCCATCACGCTCGCACTGGTGGGTGGTAGGTCAGACGACCATTTTGGTGTGCGCAAAAACTGCGCGGTTTTCCTGGATTCTGGCGCAAATGTGGGCTCTTCCACCCCCTTGGATTTCCTAAGCCCACAGCACCAAATGTTGCAGCATAATAGTCCAAACGTGGGTCAGGACACCCAACATTATTGCACTAGTTCTTGACCCTCTCTAGATTTGAAAATCAGAGTGAGCCCAATTTTCTTTGCTATTTATAAGGTGCAGCGTCTGCTGCACACGACCAGTAAAGAACTACAAGTCCCAAGGGAATTGTAGTTCCTACAGGTACTTATTTGCCCAATAGGTGCAACAGCGCTGTCCAACAACATCAAGCCGGTCTGTGGTGGTCGGTGGCATACAGGAGTACGCAGCAAACTCAGCCCATTGCGCAGTGCCAGGTAATCTACTATTAGCTCTTGTAAAACTGTTGCAAATAAACCATTGTCGTACTTAACAGGATCAGAGCCCCTCTGACGTGCCTACACTTGGTTAGCATCATAGAGAATACCATGATGAAGCATTACTCTGAGAACACATTGTTGTCCCTAAGAGACTCACTGCACAGTTCTTTATCATCCTTGCCTTGAACAAACTAAGATTCCTAGAGATCTCTGATATTGTACCCAAGACCATTGCAACCTCCACCACAGTAACTAAGCTAACAATGGCATTAATCAATGCTAGATCAGCCATCAATAATGCCATTGTTATAAATGATTTTATTCTGACCTCCAATCTAGATGTTCTCTGTATGTCTGAGTCCTGGTTTTCTTCCACCTGTACAACCATATTTCACCTTTTGATACCTGACAATTACCAAATGAAGTGGCTTAATAGGGAAAAATATAAAGGAGGTAAAGTTGCCATATTGTGTAACCAAACCCTTGAACTACAGAACCTCCACACATTGAACTGGGTCATTGTATCATAGGTACTGACCTGCACCTGCCGGTTTTCTCTTAGTGACTCATGTCAATTAATCGTTTGTTATAGATGTCCTGGGTCAGCTAGTCTTTTCTTGGACGCCCTGGATTTCTACCTGGGAACCAAAGCACTCTGTCACACAAAGGTTGTCGTCTTAGGTGACCTAAATACATGGTGTAACAAGGCTGATGAAGTGGACTGTAGACACTTGAGAGGCATTCCTGAATCCCATAACTTTAGTAAGTTATCCCTGCTGCTGACACACAAAAATGGGCACTGTCTTGATCCTATACTGTCTAAAGGTTTACATCAAGGTCATATAGACAATATGCTGGTTAGATGGTCAGACCATTTTATGGTGCTCTTCACCATGACCACAAACCATCTTTCAAACAGATTGAAGCAAATAAAAAATACAGAATTGCGTCACCGGAAGGAGGATTTGGACCTTATCTCGGACTAACAGTTACTGGGTAACATCACAGCTACACACACAGATACCACAGGTTCAGCACTGTACTCAAGAATAATGTTACAGCTGTAAGTTAATTGTGACAATATTGCCCGCCTACATAAATTCACAGTAGATCCTAAGAAAAGCAATCAATGGTATAAGTATAGGACTCTATCGTAAGGGTGAAAAAAATGGCTTGAGACCAGAACTCAAATTGATTGCGCTAGGGTCAAGCTTGCATGGAAGACATATAAGGATAAGATTATTTGAGCTAAAACCCAATGTCTTCAGAAAGAGATTGACCTAGCAAATAATCAACCAAAAGCTCTTTTTAGGGTTATGAGAATGTCCCCAAACCTAGGTGTATACAAGCAAGCCTACTGCCCTCTTCAAAGATGGTCAATGATTTTAATGCCTTCTTCTCAGATACAATTGATCTGCTCAGAAGCAATATAGCTGACCAAAGAAAGACTCTTTGTATGGAGGCTGTTACTGAGAATCTGGGTCCAGATAATATAGTGACCGTGCCTGTGTTCACTTTCTCCATACTCACAGCAGAAATTATTGAGTCACTGATTGCCCAATTAAAGCCCACCAATCACACCTACGACCTATACCATCCTGTCTGACTAAACAGCATGCTCATGTCTTAGGCAAACCTGCCCAGACACTGGAGAATGCATCTCTCTCCCAAGACTATGTACCCGATGAATTTAAAAAAATCTTTTCCGACCACATTACTAAAAAAGCCCAATTTGGACCATAATATACTGGCTAACTATCGTCCCATTCCAGGTCTCCTGTGGCCTGCAAAAATCCTGGAGAAGATTTTCAACACTCAGTTATAGAGTTTCCTGTAGGAAAATTACATCTTAGTCCCTTACCAATCAGGATTTCGATCAGATCATGGGACCGAGGCCGCTTTACTTGCTGCAGAGGGCGACCTGTTTGAGACTGCCAACAATGGTGACATTAGCATGCTTGTCATGTGCAACTTTTCGGCAGCCTTCAACACTGTTGATTTTGATATACTTAAAACAAGACTACTATCACTTACTCATATGTCTGGTATAGTCATTCGGTGGTTTACATAATTTCTGACCAATCATTCTCAACAGGTCAAGTCAGGCTCATGTTTGTTTGTTTGTTTGATTATCAGCTTATATAGTGCACCGAACCCGGAGGTATCTGGGCGCTTTTACTTAAAAAATTACATAGTTACAGCATGACAGTGATATACAGAAGTGGATACAATATATACGGGAAATAAACAAGATATATAGTACTTTTTAGAAGAAATGGTACAGTGGTAATTGGTCTGAAGTTAGTTGGAATATTTTGGTCATGGGTTGTTTTTTTGAGTAGGGGCATGACGTAGGCGTCTTTGAGATTTTTGGGGACGGTGCAAGAGGTAAAGGAGGGTTTTATAAAAGAGGTAATGAAGGGGGCAAATTCATTAGCTCCCTCTTTTATAATAGGGGCTGGACATGTGTCTCCTTGGCACCTAGAAGGCTTAAGGCTCTTGATGGTAGATTTGACCTCTGTCGTGGTGACGGGTGAATTCAAAGAATTTGCAATCTTTGGGTGCCAAGCAGTGCCCAGAGCTATATTTGCATTGAATGTTGTCTAGGTCACTCATTTTGGCTGTAGTGGCCAGGCAGGATCTTTTGGTTTAAATTTTAGCTTGTAGTAGTACAATTTTGTTCAACAGTACCTTCCGATTGTTGGAACACCAGTGGGTGTCTTTGTTGCATGTGTCTGGCGGGGAGATAGGAGATTCCAATTATTTAAGGATAGTAGAGAGCTCCTTGGTACTACACTTGGCGTTATGGATTCGATTGTTGTAGTTTTGGCTTTTTGTTTCCAGAATGGCAGTTTTGTAGACAATGGAGGCTTTAGAGAACTTTTCTATATTATGAATCAACGTTTTTTTTTTTGTCCAAGACGCTTCAGCGTTCAGCTCAGATGTAAACCATTTATTTAGGTGAGCCAAATGTTTGGCTTTCCTTAGTTTAAGAGGGGCTAGTTGTTCGAGGGCATGGAGTAGAGTCTGGTTGTATGCGTCCACCAGTGTAGAGGGATCTAGGTCGGTGGGCAGTTGTTGGTTAGTGATGGGTTGAGTAAGTGGGAGTATACTTTGTAATGATATTAGGCGATTATTTCTGGTAAGAGCTACTGGGGCTTTAATATCTTTAGGAGATGAAAGTTTAGAGGCATGGATTTCGAAGGAGATGACATTATGGTCTGACCACTCACATGGTGAATTGGTGAGAATTTTTGTGTTGCAATTTAGGTCTGCTACCCAATCTAGAGTTCTGCCTTTGCAGTGAGTAGGGTCTGTGATGCGCAGGGAGAACCCTAATTCTGTGGTGGCATTTTCTATGGCCAAAGCATTAGGGTCTCAATTGTCATGTAAGCCTAGATTCAAGTCACCAAGAAGCAAGATTTGCAAGCATGGTTTGGTATTTTGCGATAGAAGGCAAGTAATATCTTCCTCAAAGGAGGAGATCTGGTCAGGTAGTCTGTAAATATTGTGAATGAGGAGTGTACGTGCAGCTGATAAAGGGAGTTTAAGGGAGAGTTGGTCTCCGGAAGGGAAAGGGAGGCTAGTGTATTCTCTATGACCAGATTATTTTTAGCTATAATGGTGACCCCACCACCTCTCTTGGTAGATCTGTCTGCTCTGATAATGCAATAGTCGTCTTGGACTACTAGCATTAGTGCAGGACCTGCTGCTGGGCGAACCAGGTTTCAGTGATCGCTAGAAGTTCTAATTTATGAGAGGTGATAAGGTCTGCTATATCTAAGGCATGTGCAATTAAAGATCTAGAATTGATGAGGGCCTCTGTGATATAGGAGGATACCGACTGTGGTTGTATTAAGGGAGTGGTGGCTGTAGATGTTAGGGACTGAGGCAGATATGTTTGAAGGTCTTCACAAGTTGTGACTTTGGGATTAGACCGAGGGATTGTGTGGTGTGGTCTGCTTTTTAAATAGGAGCGAGAGCCACGTCTTTCGTTACTAATAGAGGTGGGACAAGGTAAGTTCATAATAGAATGAATTGGATGGTGGACTAGTGGGGAAAGTTGAGGGTTCCAGCCATAGTCTGCAGTGTTTGATGCTTGTTATGTTTTAGTGTACTTGTGCAGCAGTGGGTTTTTACCTGCATTAGGATTAGGGAGCAATAGCGATAGCGCTTTAATGAGGAGGGCGTTCTGCCAGTGCGCCATGGGTGTGGGTAGGCACTTGCTGTTTTATGAAGAGGCAGAGATCCAGTGTCCTAATAGGAACTTGTGAGCAGGTCCAGGTAAGGGCAATGAGGGCAATGAGGGCAGCTGACTTCACTAATTGACATGTCTATTGGTGCCCTTGTTAATTAAGTAGGATAGACCGGGTGCAGGTCTAAATACGTTCTGCTCAACTATAGTTGGTTAGTACAGATGGGCCCAGGCAGATGAAATAGGTGACAGATGAAAATCATCTTCTATAACAATCCAAAAGTTAACATGAACATACATCAGTATTAACAGTCATCAGACAGTGTAGCAGTTGGACAATCAACAATGAACATTCATCTTTGTTAGGCAGGCAATAATAGTTATTGTATATGGAAAGCTCGGCTAATAATCCGGTGGAGGTAGAGGAGTACAAGAGGAATGCTGAATGGGAAGCAGCAAGATATTGGGTCTATGGAAAAATACATTATAATGGGACAGGCTGAGACGGACGGTTATGCTATAGCGCATTCAGTTGTGTTACTCTGACCAAGGTGTTAAATAGGCCAGTAGCTTAATCAAGTTAAGTCTCGGGGTATGTATGGTGGGCAAGCAAATATGCACTAGGATCTACTCGGTGTAGGAGCATCAATCATGCTAGGAGCAGAATTCACACAATGCCGTAATACACATAAACTCGCACTGGGGATATCTGTCTGAAGCTCATCCCTGACACCTTTACTGTTCAATTTGTCCATCCACCCACTGCTTAAAATATTTGCCCAATTCAATCTACACTACCACTCTTATGCAGATGATACGCAAATATACGTTAGCCTGAATCAACCATTGGAGGCAGTTGAGCGGGTATTGAAATGTGCTGACAACAGACTCCAGTTGAATCCCTCCAAAACGGAGGTTATTGTCCCTGGTCCAAAATAGAAACTGAAGAATGTTTTGGGACTGTTTTTCTCTGTTCAGAGAAGCTACTAATTACACACAGACAGTAAAAACATCTGGGCTGCATTTCGCAGTCCAGTATGAGCTGAAACCTACAGGTTAACCAAAGCATCAAAGCCTTCTACTTTCAAATTAAACTATTAAAACCTCTGCTTGCACTTATCTCTGCTAATGATGGCCATAGGTGGTAGGAGCCCTTACTAACACCAAATTGGATTACTGTAATGTCTTACTGGCTGGCATACCTAGATTCCAACTTCAGCGTCTCCAGATTACTCAAAACTCTGCAGTGCGACTGATTTTCTCACTACCACGAAGGACCTTGATCTATGAGTTTCAAAAAAGTTCTTCACTGGCTTCCAGTGCAGCACTGGATACAGGTCAAGATATTGAATCTTGTTTATAAGTGTATTCACGGTCTTGCCCCAGCCTATCTGACCTCAAAGATCATAACTCACCGGCCCACTTGTGCCTTGCAATCTTTGGGAAAGGGCCTTTTAGTAATTCCATCTTCTAGAACTCACATGCGGTGATAGATATTTTTCCTCAGTAGGTCCTGGAACTCCCTTCCTTTACATCTATGGCAAATTCACTCTTTAACCATTTTTAGGAAACAACTAAACATGTATCTGTTCAGTTAATTTCTTTCTGGGTCATTTGGTACATGTAACCTATACATCATCTGATAAATAAGTTATCTGCGCCCAGATGCAGCTCGCTGCTAGGCTCCCTCCCGGGATATGCGCTATATAAATAAAATCTTTTTAAAAAAACAATGAAATGAAATGATGGTCGTCAGCTTTGAGCTCCAAGAAGAACACTCCAACGAATGTCCCCTCAAAATATACATCAACCTAAAAAAGCCAATGTTTTTGTCGGGGCTAAGGGGCCATGATTTAAAAGAGATTATAAATAAAGATCGAATCAACCGAAAATAGGGGGGAGGAGCAACACAGAACTCCACATGTGCACTGGGTTGTAAAACCAAACATGCTTACTCATCTCGGAAGGAGTAGTGTAAGAACATTTCGAAGCCTGCCTTGAACAATTGCGGAGCTCCTAAAAAGAAAGAACATATAAGAAAATCTACTCCTTGTGAGAGAAAAAATAAATGTGAAACACACACTTGAAAACGAGTAACCAGTGGTTTACTTATAAACTGGACGTATCCTCAATTCTCCCCACTGCAGAGACTGGATAAATGTACCCGGGTTAAAACATTACTCAGAATTGTAAGGGGCAATAGGGCAAGACTCGAATTGTAGGCCCAACTTGCAAAGATGGGCCCTTTTTTGTTGGTCAAAATGCAAAACGTTTTGCCCAAAGTGGTGCAGTTTGATGAGTTGCTTCACTTTGTAGCTAGTACATTTGACCAGTGTTACTGAACAAATATTGTTTAAAATCACAATGTGACACACATTTTCCCCAAAAAACTCAATCTTTGGGATTACAGAAGTAGTCTGTCAGAAAAGGAATGAATTGCCAATTCGACTGTTGGCCACCTTTTCATCGGTGCCCTGGACAATTTTATGCCCCAGTCCGATCCTGATAGAAGGTTCCTGAAAACCAGGCAGCCAAAAAGAAGCAATGAAAGGGGGTGGTTATGTCCCCCATGTCTCCAATGGCACTGGGCTGGAAGAGCACATTTTCATGACATACAACTCTCAGAATCACGCTTTCACCTGAAGAGCAGAGCCAACTGCACTGTACAGTGTGCCTAGCCAGCGCGTAAAAGTCAGTTGTTATAGGAACACATCATATGTGATTACCAGGATATAAAGAAGCACGGATACAATCAAACCATTCATAATAGTCATGTCAGGCATGGAAGATGAAAAGAGTCCACATAATACATCAGATTGAGCGCAATTCATCAAAATGGAAGAGAAAATACGCAGAATGCATGAAAAACCTCCAACGGTGTTCAATGCTTCAGAAAGAGAGAGTTCTGAAGGCATCCCAAAGGGTGCCATTTTATCTATCATTCAGACCATCTTCAAAGGTCCGCAGTGCATACATCCAATAGTGTTCCTATGTGCTAACGTATCCTGTAGTGAATAGTTGGTGGCAGCATTTAATTTGATCTAGTCTTGATTGTGGCCCATCGAGTTGAAAGGTCCGTCCAAGGGGGCAGTTGGGGAATCTGTTTGAATTTTAGACCTGTGTTCAGGTATATGGGTAAAGACGGGCCTGGAGGTAGGTCTGTACACATACTGGTTGGCACATGGGCATTGCACTGCCTATATGACGTCGTAAATTATGCAGGTACTCTGGAATTTAAATCGCCATTTCCATACAGAGATAGGAAATCATAAAGTGCATTTTTCACTCTGCTCCCCATACCCCTCCACCCTTTCGAATGTGGAGTCGTTGCTGGCTTCCAACGTGGACCCCTACAGCAAAAGTCAATTGCAGTGTTACTAGATTGTGACAGATGAGCATTCCGCTTGCTGATCCGCCATGAGTGCAATGGTAGACAAGGACTTGCAGTGTTATGAACCCTTAAAATGTCTCCCTGTCACCACAGTGTCCTATGGCACATCTCCATTCCAGCCTAATGCTGTGGTTGTGCTGTGGGGTGGTATGCCTATAAACAAGGAAACGTTTTCCATGAAAAGGAAGACAGAGAAGCAAGACAGGAGTGAACAAATACATATCAGAGGCTTATAGAATAGACTAGATTGACCTTAATATTAGCTCGCATGGTGTGTAACAGCTCCATGGAGCTAGTATATCTATAGATTAGCAATCTCCTTCCTCCTCCACCAGGCAAATGGAATAACACTGCCACAGTTATGTGGCATAACTGTTGGAATGCAATACCACTGTAACTGAAAGCCCTGCCACTATTATGATTCAGAATTCTCAAACGTCAGCCACCGGCAGCTTATGTGGCCAACACAGTACTAGATACAAATGGCAAGCATGTATTTATTAGCAATGAATTTACCTAGGGGCTATGCAGCTATTTGCAAGCTCTACGTCGACGCCATGATGCCTAATGTTACTTCATGATGTGCAATCACTTCATTATAGTTTGGATCCTTCATTTGCTCCCTTGAGAATGTGAGTGTTGAAATCCTTAAATCCAAAAACTATCACCTAATTTTTGATAAACCACATGCCAAGAACATTGTTGCCTAAAATGCAAATAATTTGTATTATTATTGCAATGGACACTGACACTCACTTTGCTGATGTTATCTGTCCAGTCAAGTTCAAAGTCATTTATAGGCCATGTTGTCTTGTTGGTTTTTAAAATCGTTCATGTTATCTTCTTAACAGCTGTAGATTGCATCATTGTGTCATACCAGATTAGGATTTTTAAATAAGATATGTGGTGTGTCCAGGAGCAGGCTATACTTTTTAAAAGGGTGTGGCTAGCGTGAAAGTATCAAAACATCAAACGTCTGATGAGTACCAACATAAAATAGATGTTCAATTAAGGCTTTACCAAACTAAAACTTTAATTATGCCAATGAGACAGATACAATATTACAAACACTAGAAAGCTATGACCGTACGGAAAGACAAAGTGGGCCTCATTACAAGTTTGCTGGTAGAAAATCGGAATTACGGCATGCCGGTGCTACCGTGTCCGTGTGGCACTGCTGCCAGAATCAACAGTTGATTCCGTGTCAGCTTGCACGCATTCTGGTATGCCAGAAACAGTACACCGGCATGCCGGTAACACCACCCAACGGCCCCGAAAACTCCCATTTCAGCAGCCTCGCTGCAGCTGACTCTGATTCTGGCTCTGCGCTCAAACACAACCCATTGCAATACCTAGTGTACATGAGTCAGAGTCATTTCCAAAGCAATGGCAAAGCACCCAACACATGTCCTCAAGGCAACCAGCTGCACTGAGGTGCAAGACACATTTTAGCAAGGCTGAATTTAACAAGTGGGCGGACACGCTAGTGGAGAACGAAGAAGAAGTCTTCAGCATTGATCTACGCCAGCAAACCCAATTGTGGAAAAAGGCCATCTGGACGGAGGTGGCCCGGAAAGTGTCAGCGGTCAGGACAACCCCCAGAAAAGTCAGGGACTGGTGCAAGAGGTGGGTCGATCTACGTCTCCAGGTAAGGAACCTCCTTTCCGCACGGCGTGCCCAGGGCACAGCCACATGAGGCGGACCTGCATCACCAATCAACACCAGGCCTGGGAAGAAACATGCAGCAGCATCATGCACCTGGAGACTATCAAGGGAGTTAGAGATGCAGTGGCTAGAGGTGTCACATCTGATGAAGCCGGTGAGTCCCCGTAAGCCCAATATCAGATCACACACCTTGTACCCACAATGCAAATGAGTAGTACAACATGTCAAGTATGTCATACCCAAGGCCAGTGCAGCCCTATATTATGCTTGAAATGGCAGAAGAGAACACATGGATAAGCGAAAAAACACAAGATTTTCTGACACAGAAATTCCCTCAAACTCCACATCTCTATTTGCTACCCAAAATTCATAAATCTCTTCTGAAACCGCCTGGACGACCAATTGTGGCTGCCACACATATCATTCTCCAACCCTTGGGCATCTACATTGATACAATTCTGCAGCCATTTATAAGAAACATCCAACCTACATCAAAGACACTACACATTTCTTGAACAGATTGTCTAGCATCCAATCGAAAGAACATGATCATTTAGTAACCATCGATGTGAATAGTCTGTATACTTCCATTCCGCATTGTCTGGGCAAATTAGCAGTGGACTGGCTGCTTTTACAAGAAGAAGAAATAGGGGCATCTAAAGAATAGATCATGATGCTACTTGACTTTATTGCACAAAATGCTTACTTTCAGTACGAGAAACAATACGTTCCACAAATCAGTGGCACGGCCATGGAGGCAACCATGGCTCCAGCCTATGCAAACTCATTTATGTTGAAATTTGAAGAGGATCATATCATCAAACACCCAGTCTTGCACCGATACATCAAGCACCGGGGCAGGTATATAGACGATATCTTCCTAGTTTGGACTGGCCAACAGGCAAACCTTGATCCATTTCTGGGATACATCAATTTGATTGACAAAAAAATTCAATTCACGTATGAAATTGGCCAGCCTAGTGTACATTTTCTAGATGTCCTAGTGACTCCAAATAGACCATCATTCAACACAGAAGTTTACCATAAACCGACCGATAGAAACAACCTCCTTCATAGGATGAGTTTCCATCTGGCAGCCACTATATGCAGTTTACCATACAGCCAACTACTACGTATAAAAATAATTACCAACATAGATTCCAAATATGCACAAGAAAAAGAAGAACTGCTCTATAAATTCAAACCAAGAGGTTTCAAAGAAGAAGAACTCAAACGTGCTGCAGAAAAAGCTGATACACAAGAAAGAACCCAATTATTAGAGACAAAGGGACCAAAAAGTAAAGATATCCCAATGGTCTTCGTCAGTAAATACAGTATTTATTCCTCCAAAATCAAGAAAATAATTCTTAAACATTGGCCGATGTTAACTTGCAATGACAAATTTCAGAATCTGTTCCACGAAAGCACGGTTTTTGCTAACCAACGAAGTAGCAACTTGACGGGCCTGTTAGTCAACACCAAACCCAAAATGATTAAGAAAGTTCTGTGAAAAAAACAAGGGACAATTCCATGTATGTCATGCAGCAATTGCAATAACATCATAAAGGGCAACACAGTCACACACCCCAGAACTGGAGTAAAGATAAAAATCAAGGACTATTCTACTTGCATGTCAGAAGGTGTTATATACTGCATCAAGTGCCCTTGCGGGTTATTGTACTTTGGCCAGACTGGCAGAAAGGCACGAGTAAAATGGAACAAACATAAATCAAATGTGAGAACCAACAACCATTACTCTCTGGTTGCTAGACATTTTAATCAAGCAAAACATCAGATATCACAAATGCGATTTCAAATCCTTGAAGTAGTATAAATGATGAATATCAGAACCAGTGCTACCAAAAGACTAGAGCAACGCGAAGCACATTAGATTGAGAGGCTAGACACAGTATCGCCTCGTGGGCTCAATGAAGAGTTGAACCTGGATTGCTTCATATGAAAAAAACATTGTCAAGTTGATATTGCTTGGTTTGAATCTAAGTATATGTCTTTCTCTATTATGTGTCTATTATTTATTATTTTCCATTTTTTTCTTTCTTTCTTTTTTTCAGCAAATACTCACAATGCAATTTCACTGGCTGGAGTTAAGCCAGACTTTATGTTGAAAGGTATGTTTAGCATTATGTACAGACATGAGTGTTCTATTGTTCTGCAAATGTTCGAATTAGGTTGTAAGCATTGACAAAGAAAGACTGGTAAGGTCTACATCACCTGGTTATTGTATCTACCTCAATATTCAGGTCTGTTTATCATCTGTATAAAGTCAGATTGTGTGTGGATTCAATGTGCATTGATTATCCACATTTTGCCTGAATATGCAAGAGGAATTAATGACTTACCACTTGAATTTTAGCATTTACCATTAACATGCCCTGGCATTTATATGCTTTCATGATTATTGAAATTTGTGGTATGCCATCCACTAACGTAACTACTCAACTTTACAGTTTCTATGGGACAGAATTTCAGGTAAACATCCAGTTTCTCTTGGTCTAATGATAGAATGACGCACATATTAACATAAATAGGTTGCTTTACCAGTTAATTCAAATCCTGCAAGACTCATTTTTACCAAGCGTGTACATTTAAGATTTATACTTTCAGCATCCCTGTACCTACGCATTTACTGCTTTAAGTTTAGTGTTCGCAATAAAAAGGAGCCGCTCTCTCACATCGGAGGCTCGTTGCAACGTTACCATAGACACATTAGCAGAAGACTTTGGAGTCAGGTTGCCATGACCTTTCTCTACAAACGCTGAGCAACGTAATCACGCAACGTTCTACACAAGAACGTTTCCTTGACAACATTCGCACCTAATCAGATCTGTCCGCCGTGGGCAGATCTCAACAATGCTGAGAATTGTCTTCACAACTTTCACACGCCACTAAGTAGGCGAATATTTTAAGTAATAGCACGCTTACTGAGCGAAGTACGGCAAGTCAGGGAGTCTGATTCCTGCTATTTATATTCCTTACAATTGATAGGCGGTTCCTACTGCGAACCTGCATCTTTTTTACCACGGGTTGGCACACATACATCCAGACCATCGGGAGCAGCGGACGCCATGACATCCTTCGCTACCTCCAATATAGAAAGAAGATAGTTGCAATATTCTATGAGGTAAACCCAATTCAATCTATGTAAACTATTTTCAACAACATTGAGATAAGTGCAATGAGATCAACCAGATGTCAAAGTACCATACACAATTAATCTGTTTTGCAGAGAGGACTGCTATAGCGAATCTACCATAGAGGAATTATTTGAAATTTGCAACATGTGTGCCTAGATCAGCAATGTGCATTACATGAGAGTTTCTTTACATATCAACATGCACAACGAGGTATGTGTACTTTTACTCAATATAATGCGCAAAGTATCATCGAAGTTCAAAACAATATGAAATTGGATAATTTTATTTACAGGATTACATCTTTAATGTCTCATAGGCACACAGCTACGTATAATTAATCCAAAGCCGATCAAATGTGAAAACCAATGGAAATGTGCGATATATTTCATCCCAGGAGATAATTCTAAGATTTGATTGATGCAAATTGAAACATCACTATAATGACCAAGTGACAAGGACATACATCATTGCAGGTATTTCCTCACTGAGCATAGTTACTCATGATATGATTCTCTTTTGTAAGTACTCCAATTGATTTCTGTACTTTGTTTGTGTTTTATTTTTTGTGCTTTAGAAATTTGCCCTGATGAAGGACCAGGCATAGGTCCGAAATGCATTGGCATATTATTTCTGCTTCTCTTAAATTGATGAATTAAAGAAGTTACCTATAACAAAACTTGGTTGGGATTTCTTTTCCACACCATTTGTTGGTGTTGGATTAATATTCAACATCAAGATATATATTGATTCAATATTTTTCAGTAGTTTTTACTACAATTGGTGACCCAAGGTCTGATGACAATTTTCTTCTCATCAGACATTACTCAATTTCGTGTTTACCCAGTACAGTGTATACTGGTTCACTTGGTGACGCCATTAATCACATACTCTAAAATAACTAATAGTTAATATAAACTTCAGATTTACCTAGTGGTGCCCGTCCCAACCTCTCTTTGTTCTGGCACACCCATAACACCCAAACACCAGTACCCCAGGCAACAGCCACTGCACACACCATGTCTGCACACCACACAAGCACCCACACAGCATCCCCGACACATGCATCTGTGCACCATGCCATGGCCACCACCAAGTCCATGACAACACACATACATCGGAAAGTACTAGCACTTATGTCTGTCTGATGTCCTGCCTTTCTGATCCATACAGGCACATCATCTGTCAATGAGGCTGAACAGCTGACTGCATTCGGGAACACCAGGCCACGCTGCAGCTGGACGATCGCCACCTCCACCCAGGATTCAAATTCATCCACCAGCAGATGGGAGTGGGCCACTATTCCTGCTGTCCAGCCACCACCCGACCAGGTGGCAGCTGCCACTCAGCCACCACCTGACTGGGCGGTACATGTGGCTCATCCACCACCACAGCAAGAGGAACCTCTGACACATCCACCACCACAGCAGGAGGCACTTTCGGCTCATCCACCAGCCCAGTAGAAGGAACCTGTGGCACATCCAACAGCCCAGCAGGAGGAACCTGTGGCATATCCACCAGCCCAGCAGGAGGAACATGTGGCACATCCACCAGCCCAGCAGGAGGAACCTGTGGAACATCCACCAGGCCAGCAGGAGGAACATGCACCCCTTATGCAAGGGGGTCTACCCGACAACATTGGGGACAAGGTTGGAGTCTAAAATCTATCTAGAGACCAGAGCTATGCGAAGGCTGAGGGATTCATTCCTGGGCGCCCAATGAGCCCCCAACCCACACAACCACCACCCCTATGCAATGTTGGGGATATAGAAGGGCACCTGTCTAGAATGATGGCACAACAGAAATCGATGGCCAGAATGGTGCAACAACAGCTGCATGAGGCGCAGCTCATGCGTGAGACACTTCAGGCCACCTCCAGGAGGTCTGCACGAGTTCAGGGCAGAGCCACAGCAGCCATTTCCCATCTGGTATGGAGTGTGAGGGAGGGGAATGGGGTAATTTCATCCCGGGTGGAGTCCATATCGGTGTTGGTGCAGGCACTTGTGGACCAACGGCACATGCCCTTGCCACTGGCACCATCCACAAGTTCCACTACTGGAAGTTCCCTACCAAGCAGCCCAAGGTATACATTAGAGCGGCTGACTCGCCCTGCAGAAGGTTGCACCCCTCAGCCTAAAAGGGGATGTAAATAGGACACAGATTGAGTGTGTGTGGGGAGGGATAATGTTGCAGAGCTTTCTGGTATTTGACGTCTTCAATGTTTTTGCTCCTCACCTCAAACAGGAGTTTGTTCTTTTCACATGTTTTGTAGCTACTGAATGAACATCCAAGCTCATGGTGGCCTTGACTTCCTGGTACTGGGCCAGCCAAGCTCTTCTTGAATATACCTCTGGTATTAAGTCATTTTCCAACTGCGCCACACTGAAAAAGTCTTTCTAGTTACTGGGGACAAACTCAGCTAAAGTGTGTTGTGAAACATCCATAGTCTATACATTTGTATGCATATATGCTGGCGCAATGCTGCAATCTATTCACTACGTAGCCAGCCTTTAAGAATACTTTGTCTACTTACGTTACCGCATCTGTACAATTGTAAAATGACTTGACATAGTTTCTGTAGCATGAGCATCTTCATCTCAAGTCTGAAATGTTGCTAATCATTAACACCTCCTCCTTAGATCTTCATAGAATGCTTACATTCTTCAGCCTGTTGTCTCTTCTCTGGATACGTCAGCTCAGCTTCGCATGACGTCATCAATCTTCTCTTTTGCTGGTTTTTAACACTTCTTTAGGGATTTCATTCAAGCGGCCAATATATTGTCGCCAGTGCATATATGTCTTTCTCAATACTTCCAGGATTCTTTTCGGTATAGGTACTCTCATTGGTACTGTACGTGTCTCACACTCTGGCTCCCACCATATAGGCATCATGCAGGCGGAGCTTTGAGTGGGGGTACTTGGCTCCACCTCTACAAGGGGGTGTGGGGAGGGATTGTTTGGGAGGGGTTGTCAGGAGGGATAGTTGGGGATTGGGTGTGGGGAGGGATATTTTGGTGGGATGGTATAGGGAGTTAAGATCTTTTTCAATTCTAAATATTTCAAATCACAATATATTTTGTGTTGGTAAAAGAAATCATGACTATACATTGATCTTTCAGTGTGAGTGCATTTATTCATGTACAGTGCCCTCTGTGCTCAATATCCTCTGCTTTGTGTGTAACAGCTGCTCAAAAATAGTGATCAATAAGTTCCCCACATGTGGCACGTCCATCCCAGCCAACAGCCTCTTCATCATCAGTGTCTTCATCAGCCTCTGGTGGAAGCAAGTCCATGTCAGAGGGCAGGGAGACATTCTGCCTGATGTACATGTTGTGCAACATGGCACATGCAAGCACAATCTTTCCAACTTTTTCAGGGCTGTACATCAGCACCCACCCCTCCCAGATCTGCTAAAACAGCAGAACCTGGCCTTCAACAGGCCAAAAGTATGCTCAATGGTGCAGCGAGTACAGACATGGGCACGGTTGTACGCCTGTTGGTGCATGTTGTGTGGTTGCCTGATGGCGGTCAATAACCATGGCTTCAGGGTATACCCAGCATCACCTGCACAGGAGCAACAAAAAGTGTACATCTCAATTTCCTGGTTATATCATGTTGGCACAGGCCATTTGAGATGAATAACATGCACAAGCGAAATTGAGTTTTGCTCGCATTTTTTCAATTTTGTATACCAGATAGGGCACTTGGTCAGTATGCATGTGGGGTGTGTGTTGTACAGTTGCATTTGCATGGACCATTCATACACTACATGAGTTACATCACTTCTCATGCAACTGACACACATGGAATTGATGTTTGTCAGTCATGTGTCACAAATGAAATTCTACTATATGCCCATGTAGCACATTGTCCTTATCATTTCCATGATGTGCAGGTGTGAATTTTTGGTACGAAGGGTATACAGTCTTCATGATGAATTTTCTATATAGACACGCCTATGAGTCGTGACTCGGATGACAATGGCACATATTGATTAAATGTGTGAGTTTGGTGAGGTCTAGTATCTACAAAAGGGTGGGGAGGGTATTTAGGGGTTGGAGGTGGTGGTTGGGGGTAACCCCTCTAGTATATCTTTTAGTGATGTTACATCCTGCACGTTTCAGTATAAATCCATTGAATTGAAAAGTATCTGCATGTAACCGGTATATGTAACTGGTACTAATAAGCAAACTGTGCCTGTAACATGTGTATGCAGCAAGATGTTTTGGGGGTGGTAGCCTATGCATTCTGTGGCTGTGCATCATGAGTTGTGTGTTTGCTTGAATGTGTTTTTACTTGTTGCAGCCACAATGGTGAGGTGCATTCTGGTACATGTAGTTTTTGGAATGTTGCTGTATGGAATAGATGTAGTTATGAATACACTGTATATTTGTCATACATGGTGGCACAGCTGTCAAGGTCTTCCACTCTGGCATGGTATTACTGTGTTGCTTCTTAACTTAAACCTACAAACTTGCACATTTCATGCACTCGCACTGCTGAGTAGGTTCCTGTGCATTTCAATGTTTGCGGTTTACTGGTTTGACAATTGTGGGTACAATTTCACCTTGCTATTGTTCTTCATCTACCTTACCCATTTAATGCCTTGTGCGGCCTCTGTGCGCCTTCACAGAAGTTTGCTAATTGATTCAGGAGATTGCATTAGGAGTAATGATGGTTAAATGCATGCAGTGAGCACATCCACTGGTCATGGGTGTCATACTGGGACATGATTCAACACTGCACAGGGCCTAGTAGTTGGACTCACCCAGCAGCCAGGTGTGCTATGCTGGTTACTGCCACCCCCCAATTCAACACTGCACAGGGCCTAGTAGTTGGACTCACCCAGCAGCCAGGTGTGCTAAGCTGGTTACTGCCCCCCCCAATTCAACACTGCACAAGGCCTAGTAGTTGGACTCACCCAGCAGCCATGTGCGCTGTCCAGCGGGTCGTGCTATGTACTGTGGCAGCGTGGAGTTCCGCAGCACCATGGAGACATGTGTTGAGCCGGGGAATCTTGCACAGCAATGGGTGATGAGGTTGGGGGTATCACACACCATCTGTAGGTTCAGTGAATGTATCATATTCCTGTTGCTGTACACTACCTCCACTTCATGCCTGTCCACAAGCTCAACATGTGTGCAGTCCACCGCACCAGTGACATTAGGCATGCCTTCAAGGGCATGGAAGGCTATTTTTTGTTGTATTCACCTCATCAGCAGTCCGTGGTAGGCTGATGTACTCTCGTACGTGGCTGAGGAGTGCATCAATCACCTGGCAGAGCACACAGGAGAAACAGGGTTTTGAGATACCATGCAGATGCCCAACTGTGTGCTGGTATACCCATGTGGCAAGGAAGTGTATCACAGACACTACCTTCAGCAAGGAGGGGATGTCAGTGCGGATATTGATGAGGCTCACCAGGTCATCATGTATCAGGTCCACTGATTGTGTCCCCGACTAACTGGTACAGGGTGTGGATTTGAGCGGGGGTGAGGTTGAATGGTGTGGCCATTGAGCGAGGGATGGGTGGCTGCCTGCGGGCTGTAACCTTCTGGACATTGGGGATTTGATGGGCCATGATAGCCCTCTTTCTCCTCAAGTGTCTCTGCTTCATTCTTCACCTCAGTGCCTCTTCAATTAATAGTTATGCAGTTCTGCTACAGCAACTGCTAGCAGTGTGGTGCTGGAAGGGGTGTGGGGTGTGGTAGTGGTCCTTTTGTGCTGTGGCACAGCCCATTGGATCCACCAGCACATGGGGTATGTTTTTACACACCAGAATCCACTTAACGCCTGGTCCGCGATGCCAGTGTATCCAGCATCGTTTTCACATTGTTACCAGTATGCACATGCCGGTGATTGCGTGTCTGTGCACCTCAAAATAACCACTTACATATGCCGAGCTGGTATCTCAGGCACGGCTGCCGCGTGTATCCGCAGATACCAGCAACGGTATTGCTGGTCGTAGTGGGTCACTTGCAATGCTGGTGTTACCGGGATCGCAACTCGGAGTAAGCCGGTCCGGAAAATGATGCCAGTACGGATATACCGGCACCACTATTTCCAGAGCGGCATACTTGTAATGACGTCCAGTGAATGCAGCATTTTGGATAAGTGACACTCTGTATATCGAAGAACAGGGGACTGCAGGTAAACAGTCTTGGAGAGAAGTCAAACAAGTTAAGGAATATGATATTAATGGATTTATTTTATTTAATATGTCAAGTTCAGTTGAACTTTTCACAGATCTAATAATAAAACAAAGAATAATTTAAATATAATGACATCAATTGTATTCATCCTAAAACCTAATTTACATTATAGATAACTAATATGGACAAAATATGAACCCTATACTGTTCCAAATTCAGCATTCAACATCTCAAACATTTACATCATTTGTATTTTCTTTATTTGTAGAACGTGCCGGGCCCACAGGCATAATCAAGTTTAGCAGTCTAAAAACGTGCATCCAAACTGCAAATGGCAAAGCAGTAAGGCCTGAGTTTAGACATTAATACCAACATTCTTCACTCTTGATGAAATCATGATCATGGACAAAATTGCACATATATAAGCTGCCTAAAATCCAACAATGTTTTCATATGTTGAGATGTTTCAGGGACATGTCTTAATTTATATATGCAACAATATCTGTTTTCAACCGAGATCGTCAATTTAAAGGATAGTTCCGGGACTTTTTTTTTATTGTTCCTATGGTTCGGCCATGTGTTTTTAAACATAAATCGGTAGATCGTAGAAAACTTTCCTATGGACCTTACCCGACTTTTCGTCCATTAAAGCACTCGAAAACATCCGCCATTTTATGATAATCCTCTCACTTGCCGCATCGCCCTGGCTCACCTGCTTTTGCGGCACTAAATCAAATCCCCCGCCCCTGAGCCTGACATCAGCAGACGCGTACCGCCCATTTCCCGTTTCGTGTCAACAATCGCTGCGCCTCAGCTAATGAAGTGTCGCCATGGAAATGGCAGGACGCCTCTTTCCTCAATAAGTATAAACAGACCGTTTCACAACACACAGCAGCAGATTTTCGAATCCATTCCTCTCTCTGTGTTACTTTGAGTATTCTGTGACTCGTTTCTGTGCTCTGGTCAGCTACCTTCGTTGATTGTAGCCCGTGTGAACAGATACCAGTACCACCGCTATAAATTATTTTACTTTCTTTACCACATAATGGCTACAATAATGCCGTATATGTACGAGCCCGAGTACACCGAGGAAGAACTACTGGAAAGGCAAGCACGCGAAAACGATGGGGATTCGGACGGCAGTTGGGAGGACCAGTCAACGGATGAAGAGCCTGGACCATGTCGCATGGACGGCGTCTCCACCTGGTGCACGTGCAATCGGTGCGAGCTAATGCCAACTGAGGAGGAGAACTGCTGCTGCCGAGAAAACTCGGGATGCCTGGCCTACATTTCGGAAGGCGAGCCAAGTCCGCAATGCATCACCGAGCTGCCAGAGTTCAGGGAAGCCTGCCTCTCACGGACCGTGTTGAGGATGATGATGGTGCTTATGCACGAACTTCGCGGCACTGTTCGTCCGCGTAATCCGAGTAACGAGTAAGTATACTCTGGTTGTGATGTCAGTGATGCCACTACTATGTCATGGTCGTCTCCCACATATAAAATTACATCTACATATCATTCGAATGCATGTAAATTGGTTCCATATTGTGCATTTTCTAGATAGAATTTTTTTCAAAGCAGAATGACATTTTTTACCTGAATCGACAGTGATAAGAAAGTTTTGTCATTTTAATACAGTTTGCATCGTTCATTTTCACAGGTGGTACAGGCTGGTGGCCTATCGTTGCTTCACTTGGTGGCTTCACGGGAGGCTCGGACACCGCGTTCGGAGAGTAATACCTGCCTGTGCGGTACTTGCCATTAGACAACATTTCCCCAGCGACAGTGGACAATACCGCGGATTTTCCCTGGATGTGCTGCAACCGCAAATTTACAATGTGTAATGTTTATTATTTATGTTCAATTGAAATTAAGATCCAAAATAAAACCCAATATATATTTTAACAATGGTTGTTTTGATTTGTTCAAGCGTTGGCAATAAAAGGAAGGCCGTTGTATTTTATTGATACAAAACATGGTTATAGGTAAATATGGTTGATCATAATAAATCATCCTTTTGGGCACCGGGTACAGAGATGACCACCTCTGGCCCGTGCCGCCTTGCCACCACAGGCCAGCCTGCTGCTGACTAACTGCCTAGGCATCCAGGGTCTCCAGGGTGAACTGCACCCATATATTCTCCTGGGAGGGTGAGGTATTTATAAACTCACCCCCCTGCCTTCCATGTACTAGATCCTGCAGCCAGCCTCTTACATGCAGTTAGATGGCCTCTCCTTGGTGAGGCCCTGCGGCAAACGAGTCTTGTCTGCACGACCACCGCCCCAATCCACCCCCCGCCCTATCAAAGGCAGTTTGCACCGGGGTACTTGTGCTGGCAACTGGAGCAGTCAGGGAGCGATAAAGGCCAAGAGGTGCCAAAGACCATGTACACTTCAAAGTGGTCTATAGAGCATGGGTTGTTGTTCCCATGTCTACCTCCAGACCCCGTGTCTCCTGCCAAGCATCCCCCCTCACGCTGGACGGCCCCCTGCAATCCACATAAGTGTGTCTCCATTCACGAGTCTTCCTGTGTCTTGTCTGCACGACCACCGCCCCAATCCACCCCCGCCCTATCAAAGGCAGTTCGCACCGGGGTACTTGTGCTGGCAAGTGGAGCTGTCAGGGAGCGATAAAGGCCAAGAGGTGCCAAAGACCATGTACACTTCAAAGTGGTCTATAGAGCATGGGTTGTTGTTCCCATGTCTACCTCCAGACCCCGTGTCTCCTGCCAAGCATCCCCCCTCACGCTGGACGGCCCCCTGCAATCCACATAATGCCACGACATATACACGTCATTCATTCACAAACACACCCCTGTTTCGAATTCTTTATAACCCACTTCATATTTCTAATGAGCACTTCTTTGCGCTTTGCTAGTCAACCCGTGAAGGTGCTGGTTATCTGCTCTTCGTCTCTGTGAACTTCCGTGACCACTTCGAGGAAACTCGTCAGTTTGCAACCTGTGAACTGCTCCCTGTTCTACGACAAGAAACTACTCTGATCCCTGCATCTAACTGTTTGTTCGTCAAGGTAAGGCCATGTACCATAATCATTTTGCGTCCAATTTCTTTTCGTTCAAGACAGTACATGCAAGGAACTAGTCACATGTTCTGAGTTTACATTGGTATTCATAGAGAATTGTTGATCTTTACTTTTCAGAACTTTCCACAATGCCTGCCTGTTCCATTGGCGGTTGCCCTTCGAAGACCCATAATAAATCTGAAGGTACTATAATGCATGTTTTCCCTAAGACAATAGATCAGATAAGAGAATGGGTCCGATATTGCGGATATCCACCGTCTGAGCTTGAAAGTAGAGTCCTAGAGGTCTTTGCGGACAAGAGGGGTGATCGATACCGCATCTGCAGCAGGCACTTTACCTCTGACATGTACTCCACATCATTGCTAATAAAGAAGAACACACCGCGAGCGAGGCGAAAATTGCTCTCAACCGCTATTCCCACTCTATTCGTCCACATCCCTCCACTGGTGAGTCAAGTTTACGTATTTATCTCTTGGCCTTGCGGTAGTGTGTAGCATTAGCTAACAATAATTTCCCCATTTATGTATCCACTCAATATGAAGGCGGAAGATTCTCCATCCGTGTCGTTATTGCAGTCATCAGCCACTTCAAGCGCCTATCGGGTAATCTTACTTGGCTATTCTGCCACTGACTTGTTTTAGGCATGTAAATCAATAGTTTTAATTTATCGTGTAATTATGTTACCTAATGGTACACCCTTGTACTCGTCCTCTAGTCTTTGTTTTCAGTTATAATTATTGTTATCCAAAATAACGCAAGTACTGTCTTTCAGGGAGATGCTGAGGAGTCCAACGTATTGACGACTACCGTTGATGTCACTCAGATGCTCGAGGTACGTTTCAGGACAGTTCCGTCGCCCTCCTATGTGTCTTGTTTTTTCAATTTTGTGTTCATTACTAATGAAAGTCCTATGTTTCAGGGAGTCGATGGAGCATTAGTCCAAGAAGAAGGGGGAGCATGCAGTTACGGGTCGGCGCAACAGCTTGCAGAAGTGTGCACCGCAGTTACATCGTCCCTTGATGTTCTTATGCATTTCGAGGTATGGATACTGACAGTTCGATCAAGCGAAATCATATGACGTGATTACATCCGCTATACTTCCTTCTTTATTAACGCAAGTACTATGTTTCAGGGAGATGACGGAGCTTCTTCTACAAGAACATCACCCCTAGTAGTTGATGCAGATCTCTGGGTGGTGACACTTCCAACGATCAAGCAAATCGAATCATATTTACATATCCATTATTTATTTTAGACAACTGATCATTTGTGCAGGTCTATTTAGATGAGCCGTTCACGCCTGCACAAAGTTTCTGTTCTTTTTATCAAAATAGAAAACCATACTAATGCAATTACTGTGTTTCAGGGAGTCACTGAAGCATCATCTTCAATAATATCATCAATGGAAGTCTATGAGGAGCCCGAGGTATGGATCTTGACAGTTCCATCTAACTAGATCAACAATGCGTGAATAATTGTCGTTTGAATGTTCTACACAAAGCGTTCATTCGTGTTTTGCTATTGAGATGTACGTGGGTATTGGTCCCCAAGTACATTTTGTGTTTTCGATATTATTATACATACTAATGAAAGTTCTATGTTTCAGGGAGTCGATGGAGCGTCAGTGCGTGATGGATGTGCTTATCATGAAAATGTAGTCGTTGCAGCGCAAGAGGAAGTGGAGACATGCACACACGAGTCGGAGCAACAGCGTCCTGATGTTGAAGTTCGAGGCAAGAAAGTTTCAAAGAAAAGAAAGCAAAAGAAGGTTAGTGTCCTGGTCACTATATTATGTTGTTTTTCACTGTTAATAGTTCAATACTGTAAGTTGTGTTTAAACTGAACATCCCTTTTCCAATCTGTCCTCTAGTTGCGAGTGGGTGTACGAACTAGATCTACACAGACAGTGAAGCGAACGAGAGATGTTGCTTGTCAAACCTTTTGGCAGGGACTTGAGACTGGAGATGCATCGTGCCAATGGGAAGAATATGAAGTGATTGACAACGGAGCTATACCACCACCAGCCATTGATAGTGAATGTCCTCCTGGTAGTTCGGATGCAGTTGGAGATAAATTCACAGAATCCACACCCGCAAAAACTAAGACCGCAAGAAAGTTGAAGAAATTGTCCTATTCACCCATTGCCGGAGAAGGAACAGATGTTGCAATGGAAGAGAATGAAGTGGACTACAATTAAACACCTTCAATATCACTGAACATAGCGGAAGACGATATCAGAGATTCTACCTTTCATGTGAGTGACATGTCCTCAACGTTACAGGCCGAACCAGCTGGGATGCAGAGTGACAGTATAAGGAAAGAGGCCAAATTCATTGTATTCGATAGTTGTTTGATTGATATTATTATTCGGTTGAAATGTGGGCATTCGGTAGGTGGGGAAGTATGTGGGGAGCCATTGATTAATGTGACTCGTGCAATTCGAGGCACTAACCTTAAAATACATGCCACCTGTACAAAATATCATCCTTTCTCATGGTCTGCACAACCCATGCTGGGACAACTGCCAGCAGGCAATCTACTTTGTGCAGCGGCTGCACTTTTTAGTGGTTCAAGTTTTAAAAAATTAGAGTCTTTCTTTCAGTTTGTGGGAATCCGTTTCATTGCGAAAACTCAGTTCTACAAATACCAAACCGATTATCTATTTCCAGCCATTAGCGAAGCTTGGAGAATGGAAAAAATGTCTATTGATAGTACATTCGCGGGCAAACGGTTCAGGCTAGCCGGTGATGGACAGTGCGACAGCCCAGGATTTTCAGCCAAGTACTGCACCTACACTTTCAGGACATGGAAAGTAAGAAAATTGTGAGTTCGGTGGTCGTGCAGGTGTCACAAAGTACATCCTCAGTGGCCATGGAGAAAGTTGGCTTTGTAGCATCATTGCAAGAACTACAATCGCGGGGAATGGTGATCGACCTGATAGCCACGGACAGACACGTTTCAATTGCCAAGACAATGAGAGAAGAGTACAAAAATATAAATCACCAATTTGACGTTTGGCATCTTGCAAAAACAATCAATAAAAAATTGTCGGCTGCAGGTAAAAAAAAAGATATGCAAGGTATTTCACAGTGGTCCAAGTCAATCAGCAACCATCTTTGGTGGAGCTCAAAAACATGTGGAGGGTCGTTGGAAATTCTACTGGAAAAATGGCGGTCAGTAATGCTACACTGTACAAACGTGCACAGCTGGAACACGAACCAACATTTCCACAATTGTGAACATGGCCATTTGTCCACAGAGGAGGCACGGAAGAAGAAGTGGTTGATTCCTTCATCACCCACTCACAAAGCCATTGAAAAGATTGTATTTGATAAAACTATAACAAAAGCTTTGAGGGGACTCACGGAATTCTGCCACACAGGAGATTTGGAGGTGTTCCACAATATGTGCCTAAAGTACAGGCCAAAACGATTGCATTTTGGCATGGAGGGCATGATAAATCGGACTCTTTTAGCGGTCTTGGCACATAACCATAATGTCGGCCGTCAACAAAGTAGGACGACCGGAACTTTAGGGACGCTTCGCTACAATAAGGCCTTCACTAAAAGAAGTAAACAATGGGTGATCAAACCAGTGTTTGAGGATATGCAATATGAGTTTATTGAGAGACTTATTGTTGACGTCCTAGATAGGCACATAAATGGAGTTGTGAACGAACCTGTGCAGGTGACAACTGCATTGCCACCCAACATTGCCTCTGTTCCATGTCCACCTAAAGAAGAGCTCATTGAGAAATACACATCACGGTTTAAATGATTGTAATTTGATTGTCTGTTCTCTCGAGTCTCCTCATGTCGCAGGCCCATTGAATATGTTTATCTATCCAACCTTGTTCATTTGCGCATTAAATTAAACCAAACAGTAATATAAATGATGGGGCAGAAATGTGGGGCAGAAAAGCGCGCAGACAAAATGCAAAGATGGAGTGTAAATTTCAAGTCCTGTAAGACGGCCTTACACTGAATGTAGCTAACTAGGAATGTGTGTTCGTTCAAAGTGAAGGTCAGCTGCTTTGATTTTTTCTCGGGTGCCAGAATGGCCCACGACTCAGTATAAGGTTCTATTGTTATTTGACCTTGACAGGCCGGGACCACGTAAGAAACGATAATGAATATAATTTCAGAAACGAAAGCCATTTCATGTTCGTTCATTAGAAGAAATAAAACGTCGGCATAGAAGGAGTTGTATTTCGGGGCTGCCCTACGCACAGACACAATGGAAAATGCAAATATAATGTAAGTAACTCTTTAGATGAGTTTATACCGCAATTTAATTACTATACAGTAGCTTTAAAGACGGGTTAAGTTGTACTTGTTCATTCTATGTGGCATATTGTTTTGTACCGCGCACTATCTTGGGGAGAACCGTCTCCTTTTACGGAAGCACCTCCAAACCTTCCTCTTTGCTTCTGCTTTCTCTCTCCCTCTCCCCTGCTACAACTTGTCCACTGTCTGCGACCTCGGTCCTGGGCCCTTCCACTCTCCACCTGCACTCCCTGTCAACCCCTGCACTGGGGGACTGTCTCAGTATCCTACAGCCCCCCCTTGACGTATAAAACCCAGTTGCACTGTCCTAGCTATGAAATAATTTCCAGACCTAATATATAAAATGAATAATTTTAATAAAGATCTGATGGTGAGACTAATTTCCTTTTTTTATGTTTTTCAAATAGATACATCGTCCATTATTGTCTGTGTCACGAGTACCAGACACCGGCGGATGGCTTCTATAATCGCCAGTTGCTTCTCCGCGTGAACAACGTTAGCACCCTGACCATTTTGTGGGACGATCGCCAAGTACAAGTATGCCCTTATGCGGTACTAACGGCTAGATGCAACATACAGACCGTTGTGGTGCCCTAGTGCCTCGTTGTTGGAATAACCATGCGATTATCAGTACGACCGAAGAGCTTATTTTATCGTAAACCAACACCCTGTCTACTGCACACGAACATCGCTTGCCTCAAGACGAAATATTTTGGATCGAGAGCAAATAAAAATTCTTTGATCTAAGACCCTGAGTACAGCAAAGGAACATCGTGTGCCTCGAAACGAACTTTTCGGAACGTGAGCAAATAAAAATGCAAATCGCTGAATATTATCAAAACATTTGATGTCAAATAAATGTACTTTGCCAAATGTACAATCTTGCCGTTTGCTTTTAAACCACTGTTTCATATTCCGAATTGTGGCGCTGTATTGTGAGATGATCTAAGACCCTGTGTACAGCAAAGGAACATCGTGTGCCTCGAAACGAACTTTTTGGAACGTGAGCAAATAAAAATGCTAATCGCTGAATATTCTCAAAACATTTGATGTCAAATAAATGTACTTTACAAATTTACAATCTTGCGGTTTAATTTAAAAGTACAGTTTCATATTCCCAATTGTGGCGCGCTGTGTTGTTTGAGCTCATCTGTGTTGATTTCCTGGTTCTGTGTGGAGTCGCGTAGAAGACGCCTGGGCGCGTTTGCCTACGCAGCTCAGTCACGTCACGGATAGAGGCGGGGAATATGAATGTTTTGATCAAGTCTGTTTCAGGGGCGGGGGATTTGATTTAGTGCCGCAAAAGCAGGTGAGCCAGGGCGATGCGGCAAGTGAGAGGATTATCATAAAATGGCGGATGTTTTCGAGTGCGTTAATGGACGAAAAGTCGGGTAAGGTCCATAGGAAAGTTTTCTACGATCTACCGATTTATGTTTAAAAACACATGGCCGAACCATAGGAACAATAAAAAAAAAGTCCCGGAACTATCCTTTAAGGCCTGTCACAGTCAAGAATGGTAGCTGGTTAATATGCAATTGTAGAATTGACCTGCTAGTAGCTTGGCAAAGTCTCGAAGTTCGGAGAAGCTTGGGACATGCAGGCAATGTTCATAATAGAGTAGCAAGAAGGTTCAAGAAACAGTTTGCAGTGTAGATTGAAATCTTCTATGATGCTGCAAGTGGATTATTCCATGAAGATGATTCTGAGAAGTTCAAATAAAGGATGTTTTACCCTCTTATATAGTCATGTTGCCACTAAGGATTGACCCATAAAGCCTTCTGTAAGGGGCAAATCGCTGCTGAGTTAACAAGGGTTATTCCTAGCGATGTTTACTCCCAGAGTGCATTGTCTGCAGGAAGTTGGGGGATCTCAGGAAGGAAGTGTCACCTCTCCCATGAAAGTGACATGCCGTCCCAAAATAGAATCAAGAGTTTTCTTGACAGGTACATCATCTGTTATGGGAAGCCATAAGGATATGCAATTAAATATAGTTTAAATCGCTGGTACCAATGGTAATGTCAAATCATGACTTTTGGAATCAATGATTCCCATGTCACTCTGTAGCTGCTATGCTGTCATTTCATATTGCTGTTGAAAGGGTGCTAGAGAGCTGAGCCAAGATGGCCGTGAGCCTGTGAGCTCGTAATAACCTCATTTTGATCCAGACATGATCCTGATGTTTCGTGGCCAAATCAAACCTTTATTCGCAGCTTCGCCCACAAATGGGTGAAATTTGGGGTCCTGCACGATTTGAAGAACGTAGACACGGACAGCAACATTCGGGGTCCCTTTGCAGCAAGACCTTGGTGTTGACATGCAAGGGAGACATCTTCCAGTTGAGAGTGCTCTGTACACATCGTTAGATGCCCAGTGGGTGAGTGAGGGATGACAGCGACAGCAACGGGCTTGCTGTGCTGGAGTGGATGCAGTACTGTCCCTGTGAAAGCCGCCTAGTCCAGCATGAGAGGAGAGTGGAGTCTCCGGTGCATGGGCGCTGTCACTGGGAAAACTGCCGGGTCCTCTACCAGAGGTGAGCGAAGGCTCTGGTATGGGTGAAGAAGAATGCCTGGCGGTCGCGGGTAGCTGATGGCCCCCATGTGCAGGTAAAGCACTAGAGCAGAGGACATCTGACTGAGAAACACTGGCAGGGAGAGCCTAGGGATTGGAGAGCGGAATCATGCTTCCGGCCGAGCTGAGGGCTACAAATAGTTGAAAAGGAACACACCCAGCAGAGACGGATACCCAAGGCATGCTGGAGAAGAGCTGATGGCAACACACTGGAAGACTGCTAAACGACTGAACAAAGGTGTGTGCGGGGTTCCAGTGGTCAACACTGCTGTATTATACATTAAGCAAGCTCACATGGGTTATAACCTGAGCTCCCCCTCACCTCTAAATGTGGGCATTGGAGGCTGAGGGCCCTATGGAAGAGCCGCACCGGGGCAACTAATTCTGGAGGGGGACAAGCTGTGGTGAAATTATTAACTGCCAATCCCCTCTGGCACACCGAACGATCTGAGGATACGACCCACCTTCTGAAGAGGGAACCCAGTGCTGATAAGCTAGTGCACATACACTGCTCCCTCACACCCACACGGACCAGTGTTAAAACTTCATGGCAAGGGAGCTGCCCCCTTTATGAGACAGTATGTAGAAAACCACAGAACTGAAAGGATTATGGTGGAGAAAGGAACATCAAGGCACCACATGAGGTGACCACTAAAACAGTGAAGAGGGGCTGCTGGGAGTTAGTGCTTTGCACCTGCAGCGGGATCACCAGGAAGACCAGATGGTGGTAGGAGGCACTGAGCGTGGTGGTCAGTGTCTATACTGGGAAATTGTATTCTGTTAGTGGCCCAGTCGAGCCCCACAAAGTGTCGGCATGGCCTAGGCACCTGGCAAGATGTCAAATAATGGCAAAGGGATGAAACAGCAATACAAACTACAATTTGACACTCTCAAACCAAAAAACAAAGGGCAATGAAAGATTCTCCGGATGAGAGTGTTCAGTCTTCATCCCAAGACACTTCTGGGGCATTTTGAGACATCAAGAGATGTACAATCAGTTACAAAACATCATACAATCACTTGATGGGAAGATGGACACCCCAACATGTAAAGTGCACCTCATGCAAGTCCGCCTTGATAAACATGGGGAGAGATTGTAAGAAGTTGAGGGACGAGTGTCCACGATAGAAGATGTTCCCTGTATACGTCCAGGGAAATGACGCTGCTGAAGCGGGCTCTGAAGGAACTGGCTGATAAGCAGGAGGATCTCGAGTCCAGATATAGGAGGAAGTATCTGAGAATAGTAGGAGTTCCTGAAACGGTGGAGCAGAAATGCATGGAACCCTTATTTGAGGAGATGCTGCACGAAGCACTGGGAGCTGAGGATTTCTCAGCAGTATTTAAAGTGGAGTGGGTGCACCAAATACCAAGTTGGAAGAAGTCGATACCTGGGGCCCCTAAACATCCGATTGTAGCCCTAATGTTGAACTATCGGGACAGCGATCTCCCTATTCACAAAGCGAGGGAAAAGGGAACCGTAACTTAGTAAGGAGATAACATTAAACTCTTTCTGAATGTTTCTGATAAGGTGCAAGCATCCTGGAGAATGTACATGGATGTAAAGAAACGACTGCGGGAGAGGGGCATACGCTATGCCATGTTGTTCCCTACAAATTAAGAATAGAACATGAGGGATGAGCAATTTTCTTTCACACTCCGGATGAGGCCAACGCTTTCCTTGAACAATTTCTACAGAACCCCAGATAGCGGGAAAATAATGGGTGATACAGCACCTATTATGATGTATACTTTCCTATTGTCAATGCCCGATATGAAGTGGGACGTCTGAATTGGTGGCAGCTGGGGCACAAGTGTAAATGTAGTAGGGTTGTGGTGGATGGCCGGGTACTGAGCTGCCCCTCATGCGGAAGCTTAAGTTTGCTAAAAGGGGGAGGGGGTGAAGCTGATCTGTTGGGGTTGTCAGCTGGGCAGGGGGCTCACAATACTGACAGGTTGGGGTTGCCAGTGGGGGAGGGGGAGGAGATGGAAAGGATATAACATTAAACTCTTTCTGAATGTTTCAGATAAGGTGCAAGCATCCCGGAGAATGTACATGGATGTAAAGAAACCACTGCGGCAGAGGGGCATACGCTATGCCATGTTGTTCCCTACAAATTAAGAATAGAACATGAGGGATGAGCAATTTTCTTTCACACTCCGGATGAGGCCAACGCTTTCCTTGAACAATTTCTACAGAACCTCAGATAGCGGGAAAATAATGGGTGATACAGCACCTATTATGATGTATACTTTCCTATTGTCAATGCCCGATATGAAGTGGGACGTCTGAATTGGTGGCAGCTGGGGCACAAGTGTGAATGTAGTAGGGTTGTGGTGGATGGCCGGGGTGTGAATGTAGTAGGGTTGTGGTGGATGGCCGGGTACTGAGCTGCCCCTCATGCGGAAGCTTAAGTTTGCTAAAAGGGGGAGGGGGTGAAGCTGATCTGTTGGGGTTGTCAGCTGGGCAGGGGGCTCACAATACTGACAGGTTGGGGTTGCCAGTGGGGGAGGGGGAGGAGATGGAAAGGATATAACATTAAACTCTTTCTGAATGTTTCAGATAAGGTGCAAGCATCCCGGAGAATGTACATGGATGTAAATAAACCACTGCGGGAGAGGGGCATACGCTATGCCATGTTGTTCCCTACAAATTAAGAATAGAACACGAGGGATGAGCAATTTTCTTTCACACTCCGGATGAGGCCAACGCTTTCCTTGAACAATTTCCACAGAACCCCAGATAGCGGGGAAATAATGCATGATACAGCACCTATTATGATGTATACTTATCTATTGTCAATGGCCGATATGAAGTGGGACGTTTGAATTGGTGGCAGCTGGGGCACAAGTGTGACTGTAGTAGGGTTGTGGTGGATGGCTGGGTACTGAGCTGCCCCTCATGCGGAAGCTTAAGTTTGCTAAAAGGGGAGGGGGTAAAGCTGATCTGTTGGGGTTGTCAGCTGGGCAGGGGGCTCACAATACTGACAGGTTGGGGTTGTCAGTGGGGGAGGGGGAGGAGATGGAAAGGATGATGGGGGCAAGAAATATTGATGTACAGAGGAATTGTTTGTTACTCAAATATGATGGGCTACAGGTGCCATATGGGAATGTAACTCCCAGATTAAGAAATCCAGTATCAGACTGTTACCATGAGTATGTAATGACTGTGTCAGTTAGGAGTATCACATGGAATGTGACAGGGTGAACTCTCTGTCTAAGTGTTGTAAGGTCCTGCTATATATACAGCAACATCAAGTGGGAATAGCGTTCCTACAGGAGTTGCACTTAACATCAGAGGTGGAATCTTTTGGGAACATTTGGGGATGCCACTGTTACTTCTCATTGTATTCCTTGTATGCAAGGGGTGTGTGTATTCTCATTCATTGTTCTGCTGGATTCTGAATGATTACCACATTTAAGGATAAGGAGGGGCAGGGCCTCGTGGTGAAGGGTACTATACAAGGTACACTATATACATTGGCCAAATACTATTGCCCGAACCAGGATACTGTGGAGGCGCTTGAGTGGATCCACCTTCATTTGGGGAGGTTCACACCTGGGGAAGTCATCTGGGTGGGCGATTTCAATGCGGTCATGGACCCAGATCGGGATCGCACTGGTGTACCCACCATCTGGCGCCAAAGGGCACCCACCTTCTGGCGCCAAAAGGGACTGGCAAATTACAGGGCTGTGTTTAACATGCGAGGTTAGCGATATTTGGAGGATCAGGAATCAAGAGGCACTGCAGTAGACATACCATTCCTCTGTCCATAATGCAGCATCATGGCTGGATTTTCTTCTGGTCTCCCATATGCTGATGGGGAAGGTCACAGAGGCGGCCATTCTGGCGCGCATTTATTAGACTATGCCCCAGTACTATTGACACACTGGGTATTTAAGAGTGAGTGTCTGATGGATGCTCTGTTTCGAGAGAGCCTGACTGGAGCAATAGACATGTTGTTTTTACATCAATGTTGAATTGGTTGGGTCATCTGGGGTCCTTTGGGACAGCTTTAAATGTGTAAAAAAGGCTAGTGCATATCAAGAGAATTGGGGGTACTAAGACAAATAAAGAGCAAACTGGCTAGTACGAGGGCCCACATACATGCACTGCAGTCGGGAGCAACCACACCTACACTCATGTAACAGGTAGCTATTTCAGAGTATTTGCAGTTGTTCAATGATTTAGAGCATAGAGAAGCAACATTTGTTTAGGTAAAAGTGGCAGTATGGCAATATGGGGAAGCACGAAAGCCAGGTAGGATACTAGTGAGGGAAGCAAGATTGGACAATCTCAAGGACTGAGTTTTGTCATCTCGGGAGAATAGCTCAGGGGCAATGTGCTTGCCTTGGAAGCAAGACGATACGGAGTAACGTAGGTTCGATCCCCGGAACCTCGCTTACAAACCTTTGGGTATTAAGCACATTATAAATAACCTATCATATCATATCATAACAGACACGCAGGGGGTGCATAGGTTTACGGACTTGGAGAGTTCAGGAATTTGGTCAGTTCTATTGTCAGCTATACTCATCCCATATCCCAGTCTCCCAAAATGAGGTAAACAGTTACTTGGACCAGGTAGCCTCAGATTGGTGCACGGATGAGAACATGGAGTGGTTGGGTTGCCCGGTGTCTTTGGCGCAGGTGCTCAGGACTATTAGGTCTCTCCCATCTGGGAAATATCCCGGGCCTGATGGATTTAAAGCGAAGTGTTATGAACACTATGCTACGAAACTTGCTCCCTATTTACTACCGGCCTATTTCCCTCATTAACTTGGATAATAAAATAATGACCAAAATACTGGCCTCCCGACTGGTGCCCCTGATGCAAACAATGGTGAAGGCAGATCAATCTAGGTTAATTCTGGGGAGGTCCACCTCCTATGGAATACGCAGGATGTTTAGGTTGATTTCTGCGGTGCAACAAGAAGAACCAATATTGGTGGCCTTTTTAGATGCCAGTAATCCATTTCATTCGGTGAAATGGCTCTACCCGTTTACAGTATTGCGCAGGATGGGGATGGTGGAGCAATTTATTTCAATGATGTTGTTACTTTATACGCTGCCTACTACCAATATATGGGTTAATGGTCAGCTCACACCAAACATAAAGTTGGGAGGCACACCCGGCAGGGGTGCCCTCTATCGCCATTACTATTCACGCTGGTGATAGAGACGCTGGCTGAGAGAATAAGGGAGATTCACCTGTATAGAGAGGTTCAGTTATACAAACATAGGGTGGTCATTTCTCTCTATGCGGATGACATGGTGCTTTTCATCAGTGACCCCATGCCTAACCTAGACCCAATTATTTGTGACGTTCTACGGTTGGGGGACATCTCAGGGCTGCAAAGTAATTCTGTTCCCACTAACGAACAGCGTGGACCAGTATCTGGATGGGTGGGTGTTACGCTCACCTCGTCTCTGCGGAGAGGTTGAGGCACAGTTGCAGCCATCCCTGGAATGTGATCACCCCTGTCCGGCTTCTCCCTCTGTGAGTATTCTGTGGGTTGCAGTAAGTGGTAGCACTGCTCCTGCGTAACTGTGAGAGGAGGTGAGTTTCCCAATCTGTGACTGCTTCCCCTCTCAAACCCTTCTTCCCAAAGCGTGGTTTGTGTGAGCATGCGCCGGCCCATAGAAGCTCTCATGGTAAATATTGTTGATGAGCTCTCTGCCCTGCTTCTTCTGGCAGGGGCGCTTGTACAATGGGACCAAGTTCCTTCACTGGCCCCTTGCATGTGGTAGTCCAGTCCAGCTGCGACTATGCCACTTTGTGTTGGTAAGTGTCTTTGTTCTTCCCCTTGTCTCTTTTAGCCTGTTGTTCTTCTGCTCCTTTCTTAAAGTGTTTGTATTGTTCATTCCAATCTTGTTTTAAAAATTGTCATCTGCTCTTTAAATAATGTCTTGCTTCTGCTTTCTTCTGAATAGGTGAAGCTCTGGCCAAGGAGCAGCTTCGAGCCTGAGACGAAGCCGGTTGGAAGAGGAATGAATCCGCGATAATCTGACAACAGGTGGTTTAAGGATGAGCGCGAGGTCCGCTGGTAGCGCAACCTCAAACTGAATGTTTTTTAAATGTCTAACCTTGTCTTTCATCTTCCTTGCAGGAGTTGTCTTCATGGAAGAGGGCCGTGTCATGCTGCGGTGTCGAGGTGAAGATTCTGCGTTCCGGAAGGTATGAAGATGGAATAATGGTGCCGGGTTCAGCGGAAGATGCGTGCAGATGAGAGAAGGTCCCCAAAGTAAGTGTGAAGGTGGGAAGCTGGATTCCAAGAGGTAAGTCTGCACCCAGGCAGCGGTGAGTGTTACGCTGCATGCGAGTGCAGAATAACATGAAGGGCCGGCCTCAGGATTGGAGCAGCTTATATATCTTTATAGGGTTTCAATGGCACATGGTTCAGACCCGATACCTAGGAGTCAGCATTTCCTGAGACAGAGCCATCGTATATAAGAACAACTACCAGAGGGTACTAGAACAGGCTAGAGGGGCAATGGATAGAGGGTGGACTTTGCCTCTTGACCTCTATGGTAGAATCTCCCTGATTGAAATGGTGCTATTACCCAGGTTCATATATGTTTTTCTTAATGTTCCGCTCATAGTACCCAGAGTGTACTTCTAAGATCTGAGATCCGCGATGTTGCTGTTTATTTGGGTTGGGAAACAGTCTAGAATCCCGTGGGATAAGCTGGTGGCACCAATAGATGAGGTGGGTCTTGCACTGCCAGAGTTTGAGACGTATTACAATTTGCCTCAGGCAGGGTTTCTTCTCTATTGGTTCAGGGATCAATGGGAGAGAAGGCACGTGGAGGTTGAATGAGCAATCGTGGCACCTTTATTTTGTGATCAATTATCTATAGAGCGCCTGACAAAGCATCCCACATAGGTAATATGATAGAACTGACCTCCAGAGCATGGACTCGTATTGAACATAAATCTAGAGGGGACGTCCTCTACTCCCCAGAGCTGCCAGTTATTCACACACACACATGATCCCCCTTACTAGCAAGACGTGACCTTTTCCCAAATGGGCAGTTTACAACATTGAAGGAGCAGAGAGCCAAGGGGGAACTCACAGCCTTGGAAGTGTCTTTGTATTACAGGCTAAGAAAATCCATATGTCAGTTGTTCCTGATGTTCCCCAAACAACCGGACTGACCCCTATACTAGATAAGATGCTCCAGGCTGGTTATCACAATACAGTGGTCTCAGTATGTTATGTGCCTCAACAACAAGGAGGAGACAATGGCCTCCTCCAGGAAAACGTGGGAGCTTTCATTGGGGCATGAGATCTCAGATGAGACATTGAGGTATTGCTATGAGGGGACGAGGAAAATGGCTCTCATTGCCAGATTTAAGATAATCCATTTTATATACCTGCATCTATTTTATTGCACACCAGCTCAACTACAGAGCATTTTCACGGATATTACAAGTGGTTGGGTAAGATGCACTAACATGACAGCTGATTTGTTTCATATGCTGTGGGGATGCCCTCCGATTTTGGCCTTCTGGAGACAAGTATTTGGAATAGCGGGTGGGAGATTAGAACCGAGCCCACTGATTGCATTATTAGGGTATACTAGGTCGATCCCTGAGGTATCAGGAAAGTAATCAGGCTGTTTCTGCTCCTGGCAAAGTGGCGTGTGGTGATGATGTGGGGTGGAATACAGTGCTCGAAGGTGGAGCACTGTCGGGCTGATATCCTGTACTGCAATGATATGGAAATCGGATACGGTGGACTAATGCACACTTGGTCTGGTATATGGGGACCGTATACACAGAACCTGTAGACACAAACTCAAGAGATGGACGGAGGCCCATTAGAGTCCCTGGTAAACTAGGCAGTCAATAACAATGTAAAGTACAGGGCTGCCCGATTACAGAGGGGTGGATGAACCTAACGGTGGTGGAATGATGAACGAGAAACATGTTAATTGACCCAGAACTGCTCGGCTGTGAAAATGTGCAAGCGATACCCAAGAAGCTGTAACTAAGAATGTGATATCCCGATTGTATGCACTGTACATAATTGCAGGGTTTAATGGATATGGTTAATGTTGGCACATGGGTGCCAGTTATGTTGGAAAATGCCAATAAAAAGAGTTTATATGTTTTACTTATACTCATATTGCTGTTGCCAGAGTGTCAATTATGTTCACATGTGTGAACTATACCTTTAGTATAGGGCACGCTGGGCTGTTCAGCATAGTTTGCTTTCTGAAAGAGAACATCAGCATCATTTATACAACAAAGATACCAAGAAACCTGAGGGTAGGACAACTTCACAGATGGCATTCTGTCACAGCTTGTCTCCCCATGTTTCTGTTTATTCCTCAGCTGTTCTGTAGTATTGCCCAGCAGCTAGAGCACAGCCGTAAGGGTTATGATGTAGAGCATCTAGGCATCAACTCATGCCTGACAAATTATGAAACCGAATATCACTGCGCTAAGGGACAATGTAGCAAGTATGCACGTTTCAATCAGTTCCAGGCTATCACACATCCACTGTAGGATATTGCCACTGAATTCAGTATAGGAGTCATAATTATCTGTCTTTTTGCCTCCATCTATAGCCACTGTTTCAGCTCTATTGCCAATAAACAGCATGGTGTTGCTGGTTTCCTCCAGAAAGATTCTATGGTGATTACCACAACCTTTAAACCAGTGGAAGTTGCACTTCCCTTGCAGGTTGGCCACTTTTCCAGATGACGCCTTGAAGGCAGCATCCCTATCAAATGTAGGTGGGCTAGCAGCAGATTGGTCTACAGGGGGAAGGACCAATTCTGGACGATGTTGACTCTTGGAAAATCGCCGAATAGAGAATACATCGATCTGCTTTTGCGAAATCCAAATATTTATTGGATCACAGTTGCAGAAAAGAAAGGCTCTCTCGCTCTTGCAAGGTGGTTTTTGACTCAACTTGTTTATATGCTCCACAGCCTTCCAAAGATTTTTTGAGTACTTGTACTGTACAACTCCAAATATTGGGCTATAACTGTGTTTAGTAATAGTGCCATGACAAAGGCAACAACAATGCAGAGAAGGAGCCATTACTTTGTATCAACGTGCGGGGGTGCAAAGACAGCCCAGATTCAGAGTTTTGTGAACATTTCCCAGCTCCAATAATCTATACGAGGAGGGAGGCAACAGCCTGGGAATCAATCTCGTTTCTCGAATTGTGGGATCAAATGCGCATTACCTCAGGTTATTCGGCTCCATAGATTGACAGCCCATCACTCCATGTCTTCAATCAAATGAAGGCCTCTGAGTAGGTTAAAGGAGAGAGGTCCTGAGGCTGTCTGAATCCATGTGCACCTTTTAGCATCCTTTCTTCTTCCTGTCGCTGCTGATTTAACAGAAGGGAGAGGGAGATCTCCAGTGCTAAGTGCATAAACTAGACAACCTATTAGTAAAGCACTTCTTTCGCGGCAAGGGCAGTGGTGCCACTTCACCACAGAAGTCTTATTCACCAAGCGCTATCTTGTCATGCATAACCACTGCAAATTAAATTTAATTGGAAATCAGGGCTGGTGAATTAGGGGAGAGGGCCAATATGATTGGTCTTTGTAGCACACCCTTCTGAATAATGAATGATTAAAGAAGTAACTTAATGATGAGTCTTCTTGACTTTGCCTCGCGGTAGACAAAAGTCACAGGGGCTCATTACGATTTTGGCGGTAGCCATGCTGCTATTGGCGGCATGGCTGCCGCCAAAATTGGATCCGGGTCCCCAGAATGAGGAATTACCGGGCCATTCCGACATCGGAGGGCCTGGTAATTCCTCCCTCTGGGAACCCGGACCCCGGCTTTCCCCATTCCCATTTCAGCCCCCATAGGGCTGAATGGGAATGGGAGAGGGAGCAAACAACGGGCCGATTACGAGCAGCCCATTGTTTGCTCCCTCTTCCCCTCGCGGGACCCACTCTGCACGTCTGGTAAAACCAGACGTGCAGACTGGGTCCCGCGAGGGGACCTCGTAATCAGGCGGTACGGGGTTGACGACGCCAGCACCTTTACCGGCGCCGTTAACCCCTTACCACCTGACTTGTAATGAGGCCCACAATATTTTCACAATCACCTAAGCATTGACATCTCCCAAAATAATTTTTCCAATATCTTTTGAATCACTGGTGGATTTAGCTGATTTTTTTTCTTTAAACTGTCTGCCACAGACCCTTTCAAACTGAAAATGTTTGGAGAAACTGTGTTAAACATATCAAACGGTTTGTACCATAGGCACTTTCTCAAAGAGAAACAAGGTGCTTCCATTGAGTTCGCTGCATGGATTGTCACCAAATTAAAAACAAATTGGGATCAGAGTGTCACAACAAATAACGTTTCTTTTGGTTTGGTGGAAAACGTCCAGTAATTATTTAAACTTTGAACGGGTCTCTGGTTGAAAGTAAAACTTTTACATATCTCCTATGATACACACCACAAAGGATTTACAGAAAAGAAATGCAAACTTTTAAAGTGCTGCTAGTCCATCAAAACGGTTTATGTATCTCCCATGGTGAATTACAGGACTGAGGCATTTCAGAAAAGTAAGCCGTCTTTTATTTTGCCACATGCAATCAATCCCTGCTGTAATCCCGCAGGAAGTTGAAAAGGGCAGAATTCGCATTAGGGCAGGGGTGAAGAGGGAGGACAGAATACCACATCGGTAGTTGGAGAGTCTGTTTTGTGGCTGTTTATATATTACCTCAGGAATCAAGGTATTTCCTAAGGGATTCCTGCAGGACCATGACAATAGGAGAAACAATATGTGTTGCTTGAACAGGCACGAGGAAAATAGAAGAGTGTCCAGCAGGATTTACCAAGGGAAGGGGTGCGGTTATATAGGAGAACTGAGAAAGAAGGTGGAGTGCACATGGAGAGCGGCAGTATAAGTGGGAATGAAGAGAAGTTGTATATTATCAAGTGTTGTCCCATTGCTATGGTAATAAGCAAATACTGCATTACTACGGGAACAATGGCCACGATAATACAAGGAATGAGTGTGATGCGCTTCCACGTGAATGTTTCAGGGAAAACTACAGTAGAAAAAAATGGGGACCGAAAAAAAGACCAGCCAATCTCAATGTTGCATCTGGGTATTTAGTAATGAGGGGGATATAAGCGATGGTTATAGGTCAGTGGGTGGTGCTCTAATCTGTGCATCATGGAACTAACCATGATCGAAAGTCAAGGTTGGTGGGATCTGGTGATTTTGGGAAAGGGATATGGACATCTGAGTTAAGATTGTTCTCACACCTGCAGAATTTCCAGGGGTTTGTTATGATGAATCAGTTTATCTTAACTAACGTTTTTTCACTGAATACAAATTCTATTGCTGATAACTTTATGGATTTGGATGAACTGGATGACATTTCCCATCCAAATAAATGTGGATGTAAACTGGACAATTTAAGAAACATTTGTTATAAAGTTAAAAGTTTATTATAAAAACAACAAAGTACAATTTTCGGCCTACTCGCATTCATTTTCACATAGAGAAAAAGTGCATCAATTGAACACTGGTAACGCGAAAAACACTGTACAGATTTGAAACAGATGACAAACAGCTTAAGCAAAAACCACAGTGAAGTGTCCGGTGACAATAAGGAGAGTTATGGGGCTGAAACGGGTAAGTTTAAAATAAATATTAAGTATATTATATCATATGAGGAGGAGGGAGACAACAAGTCTATCTGCCAAGGCTAGCAGCTGTTGTCGTTCAATCTACATTCCATATTCTTTATCCACGCTTCTTCTCTCGGCATGCTCTAAGTCTCTCTCTCGCTCAGCTGGCTGATGAGTGCTGCATGAACGTTCTGCAGAGATGAGCTTCTGCCGGCAGCTGTAAACTACTATGCAACAAGGATATTACACATCTCCCTTCCTTTATATACACAAAATGAAACAGCACCGGGGATGACAAATGTCTATGTACATATTCATAAACACGTGTATGGGGTTACTGATGGTACTCTTGTTCAGAGGAGAATTGCCTAGCATTTCGGCGCTGGACTGCCCCTGGGCAGGACAAAGGCTGATATGCGGGGACATTTCTTCTCTGTGAAAAGGACAGTGAGCTAAAGACTTGGTAGAGTCTCTCCCAGGAGTTATTCACCCAAGAACAGGTCATTGGGCTGTGTTCGTGCTGGTAGAGAGATTCCCAGACCCCCCTTTGTTTGCATATTCACACAAAGTCCTCCAATTTTCTGGGCTTGCGATCTGGTCTCCCACATCTGGAACTGCGGGACATCTCGCTGATGTGACTGGGCAAGGAAATTAACTCAGACCTGTTGGATTTCACCTCTCACACATTCTTTTTCTCACATACAACATTCTGATCTTTCTTATTACTCACTTCACTCTGACCTTCCTTTCTATCATCCTCTTTCCTCATCATCACTTTACTTCTCTTGTCAGGTGAGTGTCTATTGTCATCACATATCCATACTCTTTCGACATTCCAGATTCTGCCATCTTCGGTCCTGACAGAGTGCTTGAATGCTTCTAACACCCTGATGGGCTTGGACCACTTGCAGGGACCTTCTCTGAGAACAGGAGGCAAATTAACTCTTACCATTTTTCCCACCACAGTACCTTCATCATATTTTCCCATGGGCCTCTTTTCATCGTAAACACTTTTGTTCCTCATCTGGGTATCTCTTATTTTGTCACACACCGATCCAAAGTCTTTGTTGACTCTATTGTTCTCATTATCTAACCACATGGGCGCTAATTTGGTGTGCGCCTTTTTACCCCTACTTAACTCAAATGGAGAAAGGCCTGTAGTTGAATGGGGTGTAAACCTATGTGCAACAATTGTCTCCTTGACAGCCTTTTCCCAATCCATGCCGTTGGACCATGCTAACCTAATGGTCTGTTTCAACACTTTGTTGAAGCGCTCCACAGTACCATTAGTTTGAGGATGGTAAATGGCACTTTTTTATGTAGAATAGAATATTTTTTACAAAATTCTCTCATTTCTTTTGATCTAAATTGAGTACCATTATCTGTCATGATGCTACTCGGATAACCTTCCCTCTCACATATTTCAGATAGAAAAGTGATTACAGTATTTCCAGTGGTATTGGGTGCAATAAGTACTTCAACCCATCTAATGAGCAAATCAATAACTACTAAACAATATTTTTGTACACCAGCACTGCAAACTGGACCCAATACATCCATGCCCAAATCCTTCCATGCTTTATCTGGAATTTCAGTCACAACCATGGTTTGTTTTACTCCCACACAACTCTTATCATTATTGTGGCAAAGTATACAATCCCTGATATGTCGTTCTATTTGCAGGTCGCATCCTGGCCACCAGTAGTCATTTCTTATGCGTTGCTTGGTCTTAACCATTCCTTGATGGCCCTCATGTCCGAGTTCCATAACTCTTCTTCTCAAACTACTTGGTGGAATTATCTTGTCTCCTCTCATAACTATGTCCTTATGTACATGTAACTCATAAGCAACAGGCCAATATTCTGAGAGATTAGCTTTTTCAAACATGGCTTTGTTCCATGGAGCTTGACTGCATATCAATTCTTTAAGATTAACCATAAGACTGTCACTTTTTATAGCTTCACTCCATTCCATCCTTGAAATAGAAGTGTTTTCAATATTAAGAACATTTTCAGTATTATCATCTTCATCTGTAGTTTCTGACACATTCGTCAAACGTGACAAGCAATCAGCTGCAATATTTTTTGTACCTGGTACATATCGTACATTGCAATTATACTCCTGAAGGAGTATCAGCCATCTTCTGATCCGATTGGACAGTTTGTCCAATCCTTTGGACATGATAACATGGATCAATGGTTTGTGGTCTGTTCGGAACTCCACTTCGCGACCCTAAATAAAACTTGTAAACTTTTCTGCTGACCACTTAATTGCCAATGCTTCTTTTTCTATGGCTGCGTATGATTTTTCTGCTCCTTTAAGAAGTCTCGAAGTGAATGCTATCACCATCTCTCGCCCATTATGTTCCTGGGTGCCAACAGCTCCCAATCCAATATTGCTGGCGTCTGTGGTAATGATGACTTTCTTATCACTAACACATTGTTTTAAAGCAGGAGCCTTATCAATAGCAGTTTTAATAAATTCAAACTCTTCCTCGCATTCGTTGTTCAACATAAAAGCTTTTTTCTTATTGGCTTCACGTAGGGGAACAGTATGTACAGCAAAATCATGGACAAACTTTGAATAATACTCAGCCATACCTAAAAACGTGCGTACTTCTTCTTTTGTACTTGGTCTGGGCATATTCTTTATGGATTGACCAATTATTCTTTTGGAGATATTCCCTCGGCTGAAATCTTATGCCCTAAATATTCAATTTCAGAACAGTCAATTTTGCATTCTTCTTTGCTTAAAGTCATTCCTGCTCCACAGAGTTTTCCACAGACATATCTCAGTCTTTCATCATGATTTTTTTTACTATTAGCATGAATTATTATATCGTCTTGGAAGCATATCACTCCTGGTACTCTTTCAAATAATCTATGCATAATCTTCTGAAAGACAGATGCTGCCGACACGAGACCAAACGGCATCCTCTTAAACTGATATAATCCATCCGGTGTGATAAAAGCTGTAAGATGTTTAGACTTCTCGTGTAACTTCACTTGATGGTAAGCTGACGTAAGATCAAGACTAGAGAAATGACTCGAAGGCCCAATGGTAGATATCAGCTCTTCAATATTGGGCAAGGGATGTCTATCCGGTATGATACATTTATTAAGTTCTCTCATATCAATGCAAATTCGTAGCTTTCCTGACTTCTTCCTGAGAACTACCAACGGCGACACCCATTCGCTGGCGTCTATGCTTTCAATTATGCCTTTAATTTCCATGAGTTTGATCTCTCTCCTGACTTCATCTCTCATGGATATTGGAACACTCCTTAATTTCTGAACTACCGGCATATGATCAGATTTAAGTCTTATCTCATGCACATATCCCCTAAGACATCCGATACCACTGCAAAACACTTCTGTCATGACATCATCAGAATTACAATTCTTCACTATGGGGTCAATCTTTTGTTTATTTGGCTCATCTTGAACAGCAAACACAGATTCTTCAGCAATCAAATCTATTTTCACATGCAATTTGCTTTGATGAGTCCAGCTCAATAGGGGAGTTTGACCTGAGTCAGTGATGTAGAGCTTTCCATTGGCTTTTCTTCCTTTGAATTTCAAGTTGCCCCAAAACCATCCTATGGTATCTATCTTCACACCACCATAATCTCTGGGTTTGATATCTGTTTCATGTAGATATTCATGTCTTTTTTTATCCCATAGTTGTTTTGGTACTAGGGTATATTTTGCTCCTGTATCTATCATCATGTCAATTTCGACACCATCAAGATGAACTTTGGCTTTGGGACTCTCTAATACTCTTTCATCTTCATCATCCATGACCACAAACACACAATATTCACCTTCATCTTGATCACTGCGATCACTACTAGAGTTTCCACCTATCCAGTTGGTGGACATGCTGCGAAATCTGCAGCACTTGGAATAGTGTCCTTTTCCTTTACAATTACTACATATGATCTTCAATGCTGGCCATTCTGGATCATCTGCCTAATGATTTGCACTGTCGCATCTGTAACATCTGCCTTGACGTTTTTTTCTTGAATTGGTAATGGAATTATCCTTCCTGTAGTAGTTGTTAGTATTGCCTTTTTGATATGATCTGTACTTCCCTCTGTCCGTTGGTGATTGATGTGACTTGTTGGACATTTTCTTCTTTATTCTGGAGTTAGTCACCAAAGCAATGGATTCTTTTACATCATTATTGTCACATGTTAATTTGGCAAGTTTCATATTGCTTGACTCTAATTTTACAGATTTCATCTTGTTCTCGAGTTCTTTAACAAACTCTTCAGTGTGCTCCACCTCCTTTGCCACTCTAAGCACCATGTCTAGCGAAGGATCATTTTCAGACCATAACTTCTCTCTTACTTTTGCACTTCTGCATTCCAACATGAATTGGTCTCTTAACCTTTCATCTAGTTGCTCATTAAAGTTGCATGTTTTAGCAAGCTTGCGTAAAGCAGTCACATATTTTTCAACACTTTCCCCCTCCTCCTGTGTTCGTTTACCAAACTTGTATCTCTCCAGGATGATGGTCACTTTTTTTCATAATGTTTGTTTATCTTCTTTATAGTGCGCTCGTATTCATTGATGTCTACATCTTCATCCGCAGGAAGTTCAGGTAAAGACTCATATTTTTCTTGACCTGCAGGCCCTAGGCAGTGTAATAACAGTGACTTTCTCTTGTCAGCACTACAATTTGGTCCACACACCACACCTGCATAGTGTTCAAAGGACCGTATCCACCTCTTCCAAGGAATATTAGGTGCCTCTGCATCAGGCATAAATAATGCTGGAGGAGGCACACTGCTGAATGCCATCCCTGCAGCTGGGTATGATACTGTACCCACTGATGACAAGTCAATGTGAGGTAAATCGATTTGAATAGAATGTGTTGATATTCCTTAGAAGCAATGCACATTAGAGTCTCCTTTGGCTGGTATGGAACAGTTAATGAAAGAGTAAGTAAATTGCATAGGCCTTCTATGTGTTCACAATAGCTGTTGTATGTTCTCTGCACAGTGCAAAGTTATTTCACTTATTTCCTTTATGATCGTATTTGGATATACATGTAAAATGTAGTTTTCCTTTTCCCTTAAAAGTTTTCCTGGAATGATGTGTGTGTCCCTTTAAGTATATTTAAGGACACGCTCGCAAAGCAATTCTCATTTACGTTGTTTACCAACGTAGGAGTAAACGTGTATGTCACTTTAAGGGCACCATACGCATGCGTCTAACACGGTGGAAAATGAGCAGCGCGTATGAGGAAATGGCACAGCAGATGTATGGCACAGCGCTTCAGTGATCGGAGAAGCTCCCTGAACAATGTAATGAAAAACGTTACCGTACAGACAAATCGGGCCGCTGCAACGCTCGGGCTTGAGCGGAGCTGCCTGATGGGTGTCAGCTGTGAGAGGTACTGCAATCCTTGTCGCCAATTGAAGTGTCCAGTGAAAAATAAGGAGAGTACTATGGGGCTGAAACAGGTAAGTTTAATATATATATAAAGTATATTATATCATATGAGGAGGAGGGAGACAACGAGTCTATCTGCCAAGGCCAGCAGCTGTTGTCGTTCAATCTACATTCCACATTCTTTATCCACGCTTCTTCTCTCGGCACGCTCTAAGTCTCTCTCTCGCTCAGCTGGCTGATGAGTGCTGCATGAACGTTCTGCAGAGATGAGCTTCTGCCGGCAGCTGTAAACTACTATGCAACAAGGATATTACACACAGCAGCTGGGCCTTTGCTGAGGGTTGTAATTTCTCCAAAATGCCTGGGGTAGCGGACATGACATTACATGACGCTTTACCTCTGATGACATCACATGACATCACAGGAAGTGATGTAATCTGACCAAACCCTGATATGACATCACGGGAAGTGATGGAGCACAACCTTTCACCCCTTGGCAAAACAGGAAGTGGCATCACATAGCATTGTTTCTAAGTACACTATGAAAAATATGGTTACAGTATCACTATAAAGTGATATACATGCGATACAAGAATGGATCACCACATGTATCATTAATAGCAGTGCGTATTTTGTCACATATTACCAAATTACTGTGAATGCAAGCAGACGTCCAAGGCCAACCGATAATTATTTTTTATTATATGGCACTTACTCTTAAGTGCTTCATATAGAACAGATCTACATACAATATCACCCAACTTGTGCTGGTACTCATTTATCAACCTCAGCAGGAAGATACACTGAGTTACCGTTGCCGGGAGTCGTGTCTGTAAACTGCAGATAACACACACATTGCAGCAATGAGCACTCTACCCACTGAGCTATTTTACCGGCTGTAGCTACCAGAAAACCAGCCACTCCAGAAGCAAAGAGCCACATGCTGCAGGCCACAGTCCAGGGGCCTCAATTAAAACATACAAAAATAAATAAAGGTTGTATTAAATTATTATTTTTTTAATTGTTTTGGAGGGGTAGCAAGGGAGACGACAGGGGTAGCAAGGGCAACTTCAGGGGTCGTAGTTATGACCCCTGGCTATCCCTAAATGACGTCCCTGTCTTTGCTGGTTCAGGGGTAAATCATCCGGTAGTTTTTGTATATTAATTAGAGAAGGGGATGGCCCCTGCTCCCAAGACACGTTTATATATCTCCCATTGTTCTTTGTGGCAGAGAAACTGAAAGCCCTTTCAAAATTGAAAATGTGCCATTTTTTTTTTGTTGGCTTGATGCAAGTGGCTTCAACAGTAACATAGATAGTAGCCGAACATTTAAAGTGTACACAATTTTATTTGGTGGAGGAATGAGGGTGTATTCATTAGGCAAGAGGTAGGGAGGGGAAGAGGATGGCAAGTGAAGTGGGGGAGTTGTGGGTTGGATGGCAATCATGCATGGGGTAGAAAATGTTTGGCTTTTTCAGGGAATAATAACGTAATATCGCAAGAGTATCACGGTTACATCACAAGACATGCTCAGAAAAGATAATGCATCACACAACATGAAGAGTGAAAGGGGGTCATTTGAGAGGGCCATGGTGGGAAAATCTAACGGAAGGGAGTGGTGGGACCAAGACAAGAGGAGGGGGACACATAGGGCCTCATTACATGGTAGGCGGAGGACCAGGGTCCATGCCGTTAAAATACCGGCACCGCCTTGGTGGAAAGGGGAATTACCGCCCTATTCCAAGGTTGGCGGGGCGGTAATTCCCCCTTACCCCATTGCCCTTCCCCATTCCCATTTCTGCTCAATAGGGCTCTATGGGAATGGGGAAGGCGCTAATTACGGTGCCGCAAATTGCGGTACCGTAATTAGCACCCTGGACCCTTTGCGGGTTGGTTTTTAACACCTGCTGAACAGCAGGCGTTAAAGTACCTACCCGCAAAGGGACCTCGTAGTAAGGCAGTAAGGGTTAATGGTCACCGGTACCATTACCGGTCACCGTTAACCCTTACCGCCTTCCGTGTAATGAGGCCCTGTGGGTGTCAGTGAGGTTTGGTAAGACTACATTTTTAAGCATTTTCCTGTTACCAGGAGAATCAGGAACCGTTCTATCACTGTGGGAATCAGCAATCCTGGAATTATTACCAGGATATGATTACAGCAATAGCAAGGCAGGGGAGCGGGGGGGGGGGGTGCGGTGGTGCAGTCAGTAAGAGAGTGTTTTAAAGCAGCACACATTATATTGACTAGGCAGAGAGCTCTTTGGGACTAATTGGCACAACCAATTCTACCTTGCTTGTAAAAAAGTTTTCTGTGACACTTTATAGACTCCAATTAAAAAGTAACTATCATGCAAGGTTTAATGTGTACACTGCAAGAGTTTAACACATGTGAGCAACAATATTTTAAACTAATAAAATATACTTTTTTATAACAGGTTTATTAAACTGCTTAAACTATTGCTCAGTCGCACATCACACGCTGCATGTTGACGTTTTTAAATCCAAAGACACAACACATTGATTATATGGATCAACAAATAGAAGATTACATTAAGAAACAGGCCAGATTTTAAAGGGCATAACAGTGCGTGGCCATGTATTATAACAAATACAATACTATCTACCATACTTTATAAGGATGATACAGGTCACCTCAGCGCTCCATTGCCTTCGGCCTCATTCCTACATTTTGTCCCAGAACTCCTCAGTAAATGTGGTATCCTTATAATGTACAGCAGGATGTACTATATGATATACATATTCCTTTCAGCAAAATGTGAATACGACAGACATTGATTAGAATTATTAGAAACAAACAAATCCATTCAAACACAAAGTAATGCATCACTATAGACTTATAGAGAAATAGTTGGGTCATTATGACATTATAATGACCCACCACACAGTTATGACCCAAGGAGAGGCCAAGAGCCATACATTGGGGAAAGATTGATATATCTTGAAATAATGAACAGTCCGAAATTCTATAACTCTATTAGCACACAGTGATAATTAAGATTAAGAGTTGTGGTGCTTAATAACAACGTTACTTTAATTGAACAATATAACACACATTGGGAGGACAGGACTAGGAGGTCAGTTAATAGTCCAGGGCATGAGTTACAGGCTTGGGCCATTACCTCACCTACCTCACCTAGCAATGCCCCATAAGAGAGGGGTATATTGCTATTACAACCCCCAACATGCTCTCCGGGTAGCTAATCCTGCATTTTATAAATTACATAGACAGTGCAGAGGATGTTTCTCAACATAAAATAAAAATAAAAATGCACATGAAAATGTTTACCATGGATGTACGGAGAAAGGAACAACATGTAGTCCCTTCTCCCTTTCCATGGCAGCCATTGCCAGGATGGGAACACTCTGGACCAGAGATTATTCATGGCATCAGCTAGGGACAAGACAGCACAAGACAGCCACAAGTGGGGCAGTGGTTGGGATGGGCTGTGGAAAGGCTAAGCAGTTAGGGAGGAGGACATTGGATGAATGGTGGGGGATTTGGGCAAAGGAGACTTACCTTACACCCTCAGGCAAGAATTTACTCTCCTGCTTGCAAAGAGGCTTGAAACAAAGGCAATACCGTTGCCAACCTTCCTATTGACTAGTAGGATTCTTAAATAACCTTGCAAGGTGTTCACACTGAAAAAAGTAAAAAGACAGACAGTGTTAGTAAAATGCATTTGGATTTCTTTATCAACATTTAAAAAACAAAGCTATCTTTAATAGCAAACTTGCTTGAACTGAATCACGCTTAACATAAGCATGCATTGGGCATCACGTAAAAGAAAATAGTTTCTCTATAAGATAGTGAACGTGTTTTAGCTTTCCATTTCATGTGTTAAATTGCATGTTGCATCAAAAGAAAATCTCACAGACTATATATTTATTGTTTAATGAAACCTTGCCTCTAACTAGTATGGTTGTTTCTCTGTTTACTTTTCAAAAGAGAATGTTCATAAATAACTCAATACCAGTAGTGATGTACTACACTTTGCTTAGTTGACACAAAGTCAGCAACGCTCTCCATGTGATAATAACCAATACACCAATGTGCTACATTGTAGCTGAATCGCCTTATTTTAGCTTAGGGATGAGTGAGTACTACCAGCATTAGCATTGCTACCCATATGTGCAGCTGTATCATGATATACAATTGTGCATTCTTCGCAGGAAGGATGCACTCATCCCACATCCTATTAGTTTGGCATTTTTAAGGAAATGTGTGAAGGCTTCCATGACTCCTAAGGGTCATATAGCAAGGACTATCAGATAGCGAAGATCCCACTATTACTTACTGTTCAATGTGCCAAACAAGCAACTACATTCCACTGTTAAACGGAAATCATATAGCGCCTCCTTTTGATTTATATTGGCCTAAGCCTAGTTGCTCTATGGGGAAAACCATGTTGCAAAGTTCCGATTTTGGATCGACTTCACCGCCATTTTAGGGTTTTCCGCCATTGTGATTTCCGTTCGTATGATTCTCGGTTCTGAAATGGTGGACTGTGTTTTCAACTTGCAACCAAGCCTTTGAGTTCTGTTAATGTTTAGGCTGTCCGAGAGCCGACTGTTTAGACTAGGTAAAGAGACCTTGTGCTCCGTATGAACTGCCATATGGGTATTGTCTGCGCACATAAGAGTCATCCCTGTGTAAACGTTGGGACAATGCAGAGTAAATCTCAATCGTGGACACAGGCCAAACTACATTGTGAAGGGATATAGACTAAGGCTTACCGCGGGATCCGAGAATATACATCACCATTGTAACTTGATGGAAATGCAAACTCATGTAATCCTTCTGCATATTTTTGTATAAGCTTGATGTGAACTAGGCACAAACTCTAGACCATGAATTATTAACATGTAGAGGGGCTGGACAATATTTCTGAAAACTGCATAAAAGTACGAATGTCTAGATATCCAGCACTCTCTCTCCTCTCTTTGATGGGCTGGTACTTATTTCAGGGTGTTGAGAGCCAGATAGCTATCTGTATCTATGTTTCTTTGTAAACTGCGCAGAATAAAAGATCTGTGAATCTTTATGGCCCATGTTTGGTGTATTTCCTTTGTGGTACTCAGCCTCGATATTTCTTTTGCTTTTATACCACCTTCCAAACTCCCTAATTAAACGTGACTTATCAAACCATCTTTTCCCAGATAGTAATGAACAATAGCAACATTAAAACATACATACACAATACTAGAATCTATTGTAAATAGTCTTTATTGTCTCCAACAAATAAAATAATTGCAACCAAAGCCCAACTCCAATCAAAAAAAACAAAGAAAACATGTGCAGATAAAAATAAGTGAGCGGCATACACTCATCTTTCACAGAAACAATTCATAGAAAATGACAAGTAAGAGTAGAGTTGCCCCTTCCCTTGCAAATTACAACCACACCAAAATAAGTCTCATTCCTCCACCACCACCAGAAAAATAAATGCAAACAACTACCTCTCAAAATAATTCCAATAGACCATGAGTCCACCACAAAACAGATATGGGAACCAAATCTCCCAATGTCAGTGTAGGCCCAATAAAAACAGTCTTATGTGTCAACCTCGTTCAAATATTTACATCAATTTCTAAAACAATATGTGAAAATAATAGACAAAAGAAGAAGCAAAACTCTTCAAAACTTGGACTCGTGTACATTGCATATCCACACCAGAGTATGACAACATTATTTTGGGAGATAGGCTGTTACATAACTTGCAACTGCAGCTGAATTGTCAGAAATGTAGTAAACATCATTATTAGCCTTCCGCATAGATGCAATGATGGGATTGTGTTAGGCAGAATTATATGCAGTACCCTTTGGGAACACCACACACAATTAAGACTACAAGTGTCAGTAAAGTTTCACCTTTGGTACAAGCCTGTACTACACAGTAAAGCGGTAGCTATGGCTGAGCAGCTAGACCTATTTTAAGAGTAAAGTGAGCAGAACAAGAGGTTACACAAAGGACAACAATTACTATGATTCAAACATACACTGATTCAAGGTTTCTGAGTAAAAGAATATACATTTATTTACACCATCAGTTATAAAACAGTTCACTATTATAAAGCAGTAGAAAATCCCAATCTTAATACACTACGCAACAACCAATCATTTCTGGACAAGTTAAGCTCAAAATGAAATGTGAGCAAAATGGCACTCCAGCAATTTAAAGGGGAGTCTTTGCAGAGGATCACACAGTTCAATGTAGTTCACGGTTAAGTCGTTGCCAAGAGATCAAAACGCAGTTGGTCGGAGGAAATGTTATTCAAAAGAGAAGAGAAGGACAAGCCTTCGAAAAGGCAAAATATTTAAAACACTTTCACTGTGGCCGGGTGGCACGAACGACTGGATTTGAACAGTACCTTACATGAAGAAGAATGCTGTAGCTGAGGCGGTAATTCCTGGCAGTTCCTGCAAGCTCACGGTTCCTGAAGTGATGTTAAAGATTGACAAGAAGGAGGAAGACTGGAGCATCCTGCGCAGCCCAGGGAAGAAGCCAACAGTGGAGCAAAATGTTGAATAAAAGGTGCGCTCCTCAATAGCACAAAGGGACTCTTTCGAGCTGGCTATCCGGTTTCCTGTGGCACAGCAAATTCGACCAGTCTGAAGAAGAGGTCCAGGGTCATTGTGAGCTGGTTGGTCCCACCAGGCTCAAGGGGAGAAGACTCTTTGCAGATCTCCTCTGTCGTCGAAGTTTCAGGAGATTTGGACCTGCAGCAGGGCTTCACCGGGATGTCCAGTAGTTGCAGCAGTCATCTTCCTTCAGCTTCTCGTTGGCTCTCTCGATCCAGTGGCGACTCTGCCTTCCAGTCCCAGAGACAGGCTTTTTATGCACCCAATTCCCCATTCACACAGCCTGGCTGTCAATCACACAGCAGGGTGGCTGTCCTGGACAGACAGTCACCTAGCCAATCAAACTAGAGTGTGACTTGCGTCTCCAAGGAAACCCTCTGCAGGGAGTCTCACACCCCTCCCTCACATCCTGTCCCCCTCAGACAACACAAGCCCGCAAAAGGACGGCGAACAAAGGAACCAAACCCGATTTGGCGCACAGAGTAAAACACGAGAAAGACCTTTACACAAAGAAATGGCGAATAAATCCCACCGGAACCAAATAAAAATAAAAGTGGTCCAGCGGGTTTAGAGTTCGAGGCTATCACCATAGCTATACCGAGGCTATTTTTCATAGCTCGCAGTAGAAAGAAAAGGGAAGATACCACTGCCAACAGCCAAATCTTAGAAAAAGGCGAACAAAATAATGTTCATTGAGAAACAGACAAAAAGGGATAACTATTAACCCTTCCAGTACTCTATGGAACATAGTTTGTACTGGGTCTGTAAATTTTAAAAAAAACTAGTAAAGTCAATGGCAACTTTATATGTTCTGGGAGACAGTAGTCAGTCCCAGAAAATGGAGTTTAAAGTGGGAAGTCTGAAAAGACAACCCTGGGTCACTGTACTAAAGCTGCTGTCTGACACACAGTAAAAAGATGATGCCTATGGAGTAGGTGAGACTCCATAGTCCATGAGCACAAAATGTATAACACACAGCAAAAACACATGCAAGAGGGGGAAAGAAAGGCTCATACTCTTACCAGGTGAAAACAATAAATCCTAGAAACCCAGCAAAGCTGCTGAGGCAATCAGTAGGTAAGGGAAATTAGCCATTCTGGAGAATTCTCCCTAACAGATTGTAATTATGAAAGTATTTTTTTTTCTTTTTTGTTTGGTTTGCTTTCTTTTCGTCTGGTTATTATTTTAATGGAATATTTCGCCCTTGATTATGCCTTTTTTAGTGGATGTAAATTTTAAAATTGAGATTCTTCTTTTCTCCTGCTCCTTTAGCTTGATTAGTTATGTTGAGCGGATTAGAGAAGCAAGATTATGTTTTGATAGTTCTTTTAATACTGTGAATGTAAATAGAAGATTTTGTAAAAGGTTTTTGCATAACCAAATACAAATAAAAAATAAATAATAAATAAATAAAAAATAAAATGATGAATGTACTTAGAAATTTCATTTGTTTTCAATATGGTATGTGTTTTTAGTAGACTCACTTTTAATGCTGTGTCTAACAGCAGACGTGGACATATTTACTGGCCCCTGGTGCAAACGGGTGAGGTGAATCCAAAACAATAGGGAACACAAGATTTTAGTTCATATGTCATTCATTATTTTTTCTGTTGAGATTTTGCATGTCATTAATTCTTAGATACATTCTGAGAGGATCTCATCACTGTCCATTTTATCCACAAAACATGTGAATAAGAGGTGCTCCTCTAGACTTGTAGGTACTCTTTCTTCCAAAACGTTTGTTCTAAAAACCTAGTGGAGGGCAATCCATGCTGAAGATGAAATGTAACATTGCAATTAAACCGCGTGTGGAGAAACATCAAAGATGTACTGGATCTAATGAACATAGCACTTCTTTGCTTTTTTTAATGTAATCTGTCTTTATTTTGTTTGCAGTGTGTTTCATCTCTTCGGGAATACATCATGTAGGGTTTTCGTAGTGGATACCTTTTCACGAATGTTCGATGCAGAATAGCCACACTGCTTGTGTCAAACATGGCACAATTTCAGGCTTCCAGCATACAGGTAGTAGGGGGTTGGGACTTCCTGCAGGGGCACTTGGCTGGTTGCTATCCTGGTCAGGCTGTATGCTCGTTGTGCCGTTGCTATGTGCTTCTGCTTCTTAGAAGCACTAGAAGCAGAGGCCCATTTGCAGGCATAAAAAAAATTGCCACTGTCCACTGAGGGAATATTGCTTTATCCACTGTTCACTATACTCAAAAGGCAGGCCGTCCATAAAGAATAGTATACCTTCCAAACTCCTTAATTTGACATGAATTACACAACTACACATTACTGAAACCCAATGCAGATATTCCTTGTTTTCTCTCCAAGAGATTCAAAATATGCCAACCACCTCTAAAGGAAGGCAAGGAAACATCATTACACAGGTAAACTCAATGAAGGTCATACACTCACCCTCCACTAAAACAATTCATACAAAATGTAAAGAAAGTCTCACCTACAACAGCCACCAAATTAGGTCTCATTCCATCACCTCCATCAAAAAAAGAAATGCAAACAATTAACTTTCAAAATAGTTTTGAAAGGCTATGAGACCCTAACACTGACCAGAGATATGTAAACCATGTTCTTCAATGCCAATGTGGTCCCGATATGAAATTCTAAATAACACACTTTACAAAAAAAAGTCCCATAGTTAAAGGCAATCATTGACAGTGCATTCAAATAACAAGAAAACGATACCAGTTTAATACAAAATGATACCATCTACACAAGTATTTAAAAGCTAGAAACAAAACTGAGAATCAAGCAAAAGGTCATTCATGATAACTTCTTGAAGTTTTGTGAGGGGGATTGGTATCACACTACCAGCACAGACCTCTACTACCATCAAAAAGCCTCCAACCAGGGACAACATGAAGGACATTTCAATGTATACACATGGTACAGGCTATGAGACAGTCAAAACATATTATTATTATGAAAAAAGAAACTTTAACCCAAAAACGTTCCCAGGAAAAATTGAACCCAATGCTCCACCTGTCCAGACACCATTACATTCTATCTGCAAATGGTTCATGCAGCAGGATCTGCAATGTGCACCCACAGTCTTTCAGGAGCGGAAGCACATAGTGACAGCACAGCGAGCATACAGCATAACAGGAGAGCGACCAGCCCACGATCACACAGGGTGGATATAGTAATGCTCTTGCCCAACAGGAAGCTCTCCAGCCCAGGAACTAAGGGGGCAAGACACAACAATTGCTAGCCTTGAAAAGGACCATAGAGGTCGAAACATGTGTCTTCAGTACAATATTAAAACCACACTGGGTTAAGAATCAAACTTCTGTGTGGATATCCATCCTTTCAATTTTAGAGCACAAGGTATCTGGGACTGTACCTATTTATATATTTACCTACCACTGAACCAATTAACACAGACAATTATTTTATTTTAGATCGAAAGCACAAATAGGAAATGTGGTACCTGTGCTTGCAGTGGCTTGGTGCACAAGCAGCTGTCACGGATAGATAGGCAACATTTGAACCTGCTCTTTGCCAGAGCATAGAGTATTAAAGGGGGAGTTTTGATTGCAAGTCCTCAATTTCAGCAACATAATTTCTCAAATCATTTATTTTTAAGAAAATTAAAAAAGGTTTGGTCTATCCCAACCTCACCAGGTGGAATTCTTTCACAGTGTAATTTAATGAAAATGTTTTCTAGACTAACTGGACGTAAGCAGGTACATAGTAAAATCGTTATTAGACTTGTCAAACGACATCGCATGTTAAAATGATCATATTTCTTAAATAATGTAATTCAATGTTAATCCTATAAATTGCAGGCAGCACAATGTCACAGAGACAGTGTGAAACATTATTACAATTAAAATTCTGTTCGCAGTTCAAAGACAGCTTTGAAGAAATGTAATATATGTTAACTCATTTTTCTTTCTCTGAAAGCTTATGATGTAACTTTTAACGTGTTTAATTTACAATTTTAAATTGCTGTATATTATCTATGCTTGCCATTCATTCCCTATCATGTCTTTAAACAGTTGACAGGTTTTTATGTTTAACAAAACCTGTGACATTATGAAAGCTTGTCCTGTGGGCAGCTAGCAAACCAATAGCATGTCATTGCTTACAGGACATACCTTTTCATTAATTTGCTCTTGGCAGAGACATGTAGAAACATGCCACTCCAACACAAACTGATCACTTCCAGTTGGATTAATCTTGACGCAAGGAAATTGCTTTCAATTGCCTTCAAGGCACGATTGTCCCTGCATGCTTTTCTATATTTGCAACCCGTTTTAAAATTTCAATTTTGCGACATTCACAAACATGTGTTTCATTTATGCGTAGACTGTAGCCATACAAGTATTGCAAGTTCCTACATTCTGAGTGACATGATTCACACATGGGAATCTGCAAGCACCTTTGTGTTACAGATTTTTGGTCATTTGCAGAATCAGTGAGCATAGCCGCCAGAGTGCCCTGTTGTTTCTTGAACAGGTGTGGTAGGGTTTTGCCAGACCGTGCAGTTGGATTCCGTGTACCCTGTTTCCCCTATTTAGGACCAGGCAAAGTGAACACTTACATTTAGAGGCATTTTCCGACCCATGGTCTTTGGTTACGTCACATTTCCATCTTTAAATAAGGGGTGGCCATGGAAAACATACCCCTGAATTCAGGGACCCTTTAAGACATGGCATAGCAAATGCTGACAAAGAACTCTTGTATGTTGAACTCAGCCTTTCTCTGAAGTGGGTGCAGGTGAAGTAACTGAACAACTGAAAGAATTCAGGTCATAGCAACAGTTGCAAATATACTGATGTTCTTTCTGACTTGCTCTAACACTCATAAGTCAATAGGAGACAGGGGGTGTTTGTTTTAAGAATGTCTACAACAGTGCAAATGGAGTATAGTCTATGAAATCGGAACAGTTCAGATAGGATGTTTTGTTATCCTACACATAATGGCGAACTCTACATTCTGACCATTCTCGGCTGTGCTATGTAAGGCTGGACTTTCACCCTCTAATGATTACACAGGACAGGACAACCAGGCCACACTACAGTGGAAACCATGTATCTGACAGATTCTAGTGTTGTGCATGTGTGGATGCTTGGATTTGAATTACAGTATTTCTATACATGTAACTGGCTTTAATAAAAACAATTTTCGAAAGTTACATTACAGATGGGATTAATTTGCTGAGACTACGTTGTTTGTTCATTACAGTAAATTTCCCTCAGAAGCAAGAATAGCAGTCGTGTGCATATAGTAGGTAGACTCATCCCAGCTCACCTCCCATGGCGGTCCGTTAAGAGCTAATGATAACCTCTGAAGAAAGGGAAAGAGAGATACACACACCCACCGAAACCAGATAGACAACACCATTTGACCTGGCACAACCAAACAGAAACAACATACCAAAAAGCAAGATTCAGATTCAACAGAGGTCTAGGCTTACTGAAGAGAGGATGAATTAGTAGAGAGAACTGGTACAATCCAAATTCCAGCAGAGAGAGTAGATTTCAAATCAGACCGTTGCTTGGTTGTGTGACATATGCCAGGTGGTGAAGGCTTGAGCCAGGTTTTGAAGAGATGGCTTTAATGGCTGTGTGGAGAACATTCCAGTGGAATGAGGTAAGTGGGGGAAATGAGTGAGAGCGGGAGGAGGCACAGAGGCAGAAGGGCTATCTGTGCAGCAATCATGATCAGAGATTTCGAGAGAGAGATAACAGTGGGATGCAGTCAGCAATACATTTAAGGAGGGAACTACGTCATGGAGAGACATCCATCTTAGTGATGATAGGTTGAGGTGTAGGAGGATCTGAAAAGGTTGAAGAGGGTGTTTGTTGCAATGCTAAGGACTATGGTGAGGAGAGCAGATGTGAAGAAGGCTGCAGAAATTGCTTAAGTAATACTTCATATGACTTATGTTAGATATATTTTCTGGAGGAGTTACACCTAATTCTGTGGTATTTTATTATGGTGGTAAATAGTGGTATTTTATTGTGGTATAGTATCTCTTGTGATCATTCATTGGTGGATTCCCCTTTATAGTGGCAAATCTCCCCTCAGAATATAGTGTAACAAATGTCCTTTTTCTATCAGGGTTACTCACTCAAACTTTATTCTGTACTTGGTACACTCAGTATCTAATGTACAATGCCAATGTATGCTCTAACAGCCAAAGTGCAAAATATATATATCACATTATAAGCAAACAATTGTACACACATGTCAGGCACTCCTAAGACTCACTTATTAGGAACAAATCTACTTCAGATTTTACCACATGTGGTAAAATGAATTACCCCCTATGGTAAAATAAGCCTGGCCCCTGTTGAACTAATAAGCTAATTAAATGCAGTCTTGTAATAAAAACACAACCACCTTGCTTCCAAATCTCAAAGTTGTTATGTAATGTTAAAATTCAAAGCTATTCAGACAATTCCATTATGCAATAAAATACCTCTCATCTAAATCCACCCACATCATCTGACCTGCTCAGTGTTTATCCCTATTGAAAATAACGGTCTTGCTAAACTACAAATGCAACATCTCTTCCTTTCGCTTCCTGTGCACTCAGAGGCCTTATTTAGCAGCGCATATTTCAGCTTGCCACAAGCTCATGCTATACTGCAAGTTTAAAAATCCCATTGAACAGAGCCACATGCATTTCAAATTTGGATTCAGAACATTTATTTCCATGTAAACTAATTTGCACTCAAGGTTAAAAGACATGGGATTCAGTTTGTTAATTGGGATTGTATTAAGTTAGTATGTTAATGTATATTAGTTATTACGTTTGGTGCAAATTCAGTCAAATGAAATACTATCCTGAAGTGAACAATTTTAAACATGTGCTTTTTGTTCCTGGACCCTCTGCATTTCCCATCTGGTGCGCAAGCCGGCTGTTTCTATTACTTTGTTTCTATATAAAGCCCACTAAAACTACATGTGCATACTAAGATAATACACCCCTGTAACTCACAGCCCACCAGCTATTCAAAGCCCCCAGCTATTTTGTATAATGTTTAGAAGGTTACATGTGGATGTGTTGGAAGTGCCCATGATCAACTAGAAGTTTGGCTTACTAAAGTTGGATAAACAAGCCAAATTCTGTTATTTAATTTGAAAGCTTCCAATTCAAACTCTTTAAGGACCTGTCTTTTATGCAGGCCGATGAACACAGCTAACAATGTTTTGTCATGTCATGTGGATTAGCTCTCCTCTGCTATCGCCCTGAATAATAAACTTCTTGATCTTGGCAATACAAGTTAATTATTAGATCTGCAAGGTTCCCATTACCAAAATCTTACGCTACCTCAAGAATTCATATAAAAGTCATTGGACCTCATTATCAGACCAGCGGTAGCCATGCTGGTATAATGCCCGGGAATGGGCAATTACCGGGTCATTACGGGCCCAAAGGACCCGGTAATTGCCCATTCCGGGCGCCAGAAAAAAATACTCCCAATTCCCATTTGAGTCCATTGGACTCAATGGGAATGGGGAGGCCGGATGCACCGGCACCCGCGAGCAGACCTCAGAGTTTGCCGACCCGTTAACAATGATTGTTACCGTACCAGCAAACTCATAATGAGGCCCATTGTTTGAATGTTATCTTCTCAAGAGATTTAGATTTAAATTTAATTTCACCTCTTCCTATCTGGTGGAGTGACAATATTCTCTTGTGTCACTTTACTAATAGATGTCTCTGCTCATGTGCTGCAATGGCCAAAAATAGCTCTTCTGTGGATTAGCTGAAATTACCTAATCTCCACTTTACCAAGTTGTAGGAAGGACTCTTCCACTATTCTTTTTAATGACCAATGCCAAGCATCTTTTCAAATGTCTGTTGACTCTCACGCCACTTTGTCTTCTTTTTGCCAAACAAACTTTCCAGTTCTCGTTCCTCTCCTTTCTGCTCTACTGTAAGTATCGGCATCTGGTGCTGCCTCTTCTTGCCTCTTCTTACCGGCATAGTTACACATTACATGAGTCAGAGGCTCTCTGAACCTGGGTCATGATGGGGGAGGGTTGAGCAGAAGTACTGGAAACTACCCGGAATGAGCTTGTGCTTCGTACCTCCAACTACTCACGTGCAGGATCCCCGGCAGTGGCACCTAACTTGCACACAACAGTAGGAGCGGGAAGAGATTGCAGGGACTCGATGGACAGGACCATTGCTGAGTCAGGTGGTCGCAACGCCGCAGCTGTCTGATTTATAAAAGACATTTCTCACTTTTATGACTTTGGCTGGCAGAGCTATGCCTTGTGTCACAAGAGTCATAAACCAAGTAGCACCTCAATGGAATTAAGAGGAATTTTGGGCCTGCGGAAGACAATGTGTGAGCTGCATTTCTCATGGAAATTCAACGGTTAGGCAATTTCATGCAGTACCCTCTGGGACCACCACAAACAATTAGGACTACAGGTGTAAGCAAAACCAACCTTTGGTATAAGTCTGTACTACACAGTTTAGTGGTAGCAGGAATGAGCAGCCAGGCTTATCTCAAGAGTGAATGTGAGCAGTACAAGAGGTTACACAAATGTCTTTCAGTCACAGTGGTTCAAGTAGACACTTATACTGAAGGTTACTTGGTAAAACACTTATTAATTTATTACACAATCATTTATCAAACATTTCACTAGAAGGAGGCAACTTAATATCTTACACTAATATACTTCAATACAAAACTCTAAGATTTGAGACAGTTTGAGCTCACCTGAATAGGAGCAAAATAGCAGTTCAATTACTTAACAGTGAGCAAAAAGGGACAAGGTAAGTAGAATAGATCTCATATACTTGTTAGATAGTGCAAATAGTGTCAGTTCACCAGAAGAGTTCAATTCAAGTCAATAGGCCTAGGCCAACGTCAATGGGCTAGTGTTCTGGATAGGAAAGAGCAGTTCTGGTATCAAACGTTAAAGTCTTTGCAAAAGTTCTTAGAAGTAGTTTAGCTGAAAAAGAATCATATGTATGGTCACAAGCTTATTAGTCCTGAAAGTTGGGAAAGTTTCACAAACGTTCACCATGAGAGTGGAGTTCTCTCAATCGGGTTGGCACAGTACCTTTGTATGAAGAAACAAATGCTGCTGAAGTTGTTGGTTCCTGGCAGTTCCTGCAGATCTCACTGTTCCTGAGCCTCAGTCGTGCGACAAGAGGGAGGACGTTAGGGGACTCCTGCACTGCATGGGATCATTGACGAAAGCAAACAAGATGGAGTCACTTCAGTTCCATTAGCTGTAGAGTCAAGAACACAAGCAGGTATCCCTTTCCTTGGTTAATCCTAACCAGCCTTGAGAATGGTATCCAGGTTTCTTATGAGATGATTTGTCCCACCAACTCAAAGGAAGAAGCCGTCCTTGAAGGAGCTTCTCTGTCGAATGGAGTTTGGCAATTTGGACCTTCAGCAAGGCTTCAACAGGCAAACCAATGGTCCAGGAGTTGCAGCAGCCGTCCTCTTCCAGCTCTTCTTTGGTTCTTTCGTTCCAGTGGACGACTATGTTTCCAGTCCAAGAGACTCGCCGTTTAAACAGTTCTATCCCTTTCATTCCAGCTTAGCTGTCACTCACCCAGCAGGGTGGCTGTCCTTGCCGGACAGTCAGCCAGCCAATCACGCCAGAGTGCATTTGGGTCTCATAGGAGACTAAGCACAAGGAGTTTCGGGCACCCTTATCACTTCCTGCCCACCTCAGACACTCAGACGCCAGAGGCGGTCTTCACTCCTGAAGCAAGCCAAAGGCACACAAACAAAGGGACCAAACCTGGTTTGGCACGCAGAGACAAACTGTAGAAGGACTTTTCAATAAAGAAACAGCGAAAAAAGAAGACCGGGACCCGTTTAAACAAAGGGGTTTAAGGCGCCATCTTGAAAAACATGGCTCCTGTGATTTTTACCTACCGGTGTTCCCAGTTGGGAAAAATCATGGTAGTTTGTTGTGAAACCACTGCCACGAGCCTTTTCGATAGGAAAGGGTAGCATTTGACTGCTACATGAGTATGTAGACACAGGGGATACTATGTAACCTCTCCAGCACTACATTGTAAGATGGTGTGTGCTGGGTCTATGAATTTGGAAAGACTAGTAAAGTCAATTTCACTTTACATTCTCTGGGAAACAGTAGTTTATCCCAGAGAAGGTATTTAAAACTTTGACAAGTCTCAAAGACATCCCTGTGTCACTGCACTGAAGGTGCTGTGTAACACACATGAATAGATGATGCCTATGGAGTTATCTAAAACCCCATATTCAAATAACACAAGTGGAAAACACACATCAAACCACATGAAAGAGTGGGAAAAAAGGCTCACAGTCTTTCCAGGTAAAAAAAAAAAAATCAAGTACTCAAAATCCAGCAGATTTGCTGGGGGTCTCTAATGTGAAGGGAATTAGCAAAGTTTTGAGAATTCTCCCTAACATCAACACGCCCTTGCAGTTCATGAAGAAGTGAACAAAAATAGGTTCTATTGCTAAGACTTTTTACCAATTCTCCAGGCATTTCTCAAGAAATTGAGTCTTTAAGATTTTTTAGGCAACAAATGCAATACTGTTGTGCTTGATAAGATTCACAAGAGCTTACAATGTGCCACATTTCCACATCTTCCTTTTGACACCAAGTCTGTTTTACAACCAAAACTTGTTTTCACTTTCAATGAATCTTCCAACTAGCAGTATTTCCATATTAAGCTGTCTTAAGCCCACTCAATCCTGTGTGGATGTATTACCCTCTTTTGCTAAACAAGATCATTATCTTGCCTTGTCTGGACACAATAACCATTTTGCCAATCTGTCTCTTAGTCATATGATTGTACCCCTAGACTTCAAGACCAATGATATCACTCTTCTCTTCTAAAGAAATTGTCGCTATACCCATCTGTGCTGGGATATTGTCACTATACAGCTGGCTTCCCTAAAAGTCTAAGATTCTTGAGAGAATAGCAATGCAAGAACCGATGGTCTTGTTTGAAAGCAATTACATTCTTGATATTCTCCATTTCTTTTTGTCCCAGGCACGGAAAGGAAATCTTGCGAGTCTGTCTCTGCAATGATCTTCTATACTATTCTGATTTGGGTCATTTGTCTTTGCTCATTAAGTTGGACTTTTCTGCTGTTTTGGAAATAGTAGATCACTGCATTCTTCTCTCCCACCTGTTGCAATTAGTAAGAGTTTCTGGACACTTGGTAAAATAAATTAGGAGTTTTCTTTCAAGCAGAACACAAGCAGTGGAGATGAGCCCATTTGTCTGAGTTTCCTCTCTAGTTGTTTGTGTTCTACCTCAGCGAACCTTCAGTTCCAGCCTTTTGTTTAATATATTTTGCCCTTGGCGTCTATTATTCAGAACCGTAATATCCAGTACCACAATTATGCAAATGATAGCCAATTGTTTTTAAGGTATCTTGCCATCATTAGCTTCAGCTATGCTTAAGGAGATTAAATCATGGCTGACTAACAAAAACCTTCAAGTGAACCCTTCCAAAACTGTGATCATGCAAATATGACTCAAACATGTGTTAAATGGTTCCCCCAGGTATCCTCTCTTTAACTTGTTATTTGATCTCCTGATATCTGTTACAGAAAATGTAAAACAGCTTGCAACTCTCCAGGATCATGCATTACTATGAGTCTGTATCTGCCTGTTGTTACTACAGCACACTCTTACTTATATTCCTTCCTCTGGTCATGCTGCTGTGGTTGGTGATTAACTCACATTTAGACTATACAAATACTTTGCATGCTGGCCTTCCAAAGTAATCCAACATGCAGCTTTCTACTTAATCTTTAACCTCCATAGGTACTCATACCACCATAACATGCAACTTTTACTATTTGACTATCTGGCAAAATAGGGCAGCAAGATGCATGCTTGGCCTTAAGCCCAGTGGCTGTTTTTCTTCTGCCCTAAAAAGTATTCACTGGCTCCCGGCTGCTGCAAGGATTAAATACAAATACCTCTGCATCATCCACAAGGCTGTCTGGTCAACAACTTTATCTTAGTGAATACCCTCCTTCTAGACCACTACGTTCCTCTGGCACCAACAGGCTCACTCCTATGGATCAGCCTGCCCCTCCCTCTGTGTTTTGAGCAGGAATTTCTTAAATTACGGAAGCTCCTCTAGACTTTCCTCTTTACCTCCTCCTTTCCTTTTTCTCTCCTCTGCTAATCTGACAGTTGCTCTGATTGGTGTCCTGGGCCCTTATGTATCTGTGGGGCCCTGACCTCCCACACCCAATCACCCCTGTTCCTGTCCACCCCCAGCATTGCTTTGGCACATCCTCCACATTGGCTCCTGGCCGTGTAGCACTAACCATATGCACTTCATCTGTGGCTCACCAACGTGCTTGGGCACCCCAGCACCCCAGCACCCCAGCACTTACCCCCTCTGCCCTCTTCCTTGATGCACTTGTACGTTCTGAATACTCACAAGGCATAGTAGTTTGGTCCTTTTCCCGTTTCCTTCACTGCTTTTTAAATATTATGTGTTTAGGTGTGTTTCACTCCATTTGCACCTGTGGGCGCATTAAAATGGTATTTTACCTGCTGTATAAGCACCCAATAAGCAAACAATACATGAAAAAAAGATTTTTGTCAAGATGCTTTGCTTGGTTTACAATGGTACGTATGGATTAGCACCATATTATCTCATCTAGTTCATTCCTTATAAATCTGTGAGTTCACTCCACTCAGAACATCGGTCTGCAGCACTGACCATTCTCGACACTGATCCAACGCTAAGTCACAGCTGGATCAATACACCATTCCACCTTTCAATACCAGCTGAACTACAAGAAAGCACATGGCAGCCCAGCTAAATGCCGCTGAGGACCAAAGACAAAGAAATAGGGTACTGTGATGAAGCCCTGTCCCCAGACCACTTTTGGGACCATTGGGACCATTATGTGCTCCCGGCTCCGTCTTTTTCTTACAAGGCGACTTCTTGAATATTGCCATTGTGCTAATTGTGTGCCTAAACAGCTCAGCTCATCTATTCAGAGTGCTAGTGTTTGCTTGTGTTTTAAGTGTATTTATCAGAATATGTATTGCTTATTTAAAGGTGTATGACACTCATCATAGGTTTGACAGTAATTTTGCGGGACATCTGCCGAATTACCAGCATCCTCAATTATAGTTACCACCACTTGCTCCTGTGGATTTACTATGGGATTACACATTTGTATTCATTTATTATTCTTATTATTCTTATATAGCGCTTTAATTGAAAGTGCAAATACAAATGCTGGTAGGTTTGTGTAATTCCCAGTTTTCAGAGTCCTCGGTTGTTCTGCCAATTGTTGCTAATTGTTGCTAGTACGATATGAGATATACCTCGAGCTTTTTACTGTAAGTAAATCTTCCTCAATATCGCCAAGCTCATAGCACGGAAGTGCCGTAATATGGTGGTAATTTGATGCCAACATAATTACTGTCACATAACCGCTATGTACTTGTAATGATGCCCATATTTTTATAACATTTTGATTGGACATTCTTATATTTTGGTTGCTCTGGACTATTGCTGTTATCAGCTCACACCCATCCTGAAGATATAACCTACCCTCGGTCTGTGCTACCACTCGAGGTGAAGCAGGTATACCTTTTTCGGCTGTGCCTGTTTAATCTTTATGATTGAGATTAATGCTGGATTATAGTAGTGTGGACCTGAGCAGGCTGTTTAGCCACTTCACATTCCTGTACTACTACAGAGCCAAATTGATTTTGTCACAGTGGTAGGGCTGTTGTTTTTTGGGAAGACGAAGGGCCTGATTCTGAACCTTGGAGAAAGGTAGTGTGGAAAGCTGACATTCTCCCACATAGTTTCCAGCACCACCATTCTGAGGTGGGTGGAAGGACTAGATGTGCTCTATTGAGCTTTGTGTGTGACTGTTTTGATTTATAAAAGTCTCATAGAGCTTTCAGAAAATCAGAAAAGTGTTGTTGACTTTTGGGACATGTATTTTATTGTTTTACAAAAGAAACACATGTACTGTAGATGTTAATAACACCTCACAACTCCTTTAGTTTATAGTCCAAATCAAAGCTTTGCAAGGAGAATCCCTCCACGGTGACTGGCAAGCATTACTTATATGGTTGCTAAAGCTGTTGTCAGGCCATAAATAAAACACATGCAAAAATGGAGTCGTTATGCCTGGCAGCCACATTCTTACTTTAACAGAATATGGTGCTTTTAAGAAAAGTGCTGATTCTCCATGGAACACCAGTTGTCTGCATGCATTGGCGAGTCATGCAATCAGTCTCATCTGTGGTGTTCCAATATATGATAGGCAATGTTGAAGAACATTGTACAACGTGTTTAAATGGGTACCTGTGTATCATCACAAAACGTAAATAGAACGAGAAGGAGAGAGAATGAGAGAGAGATGGTATCATATTTTCTGTTTTGTTAAAGTTCCTATGTGAAAAGTTGTGATTTGTTGTATCCTTCTCAAACTGTGCATTAAGGGAGGAAGGATAGCTCAGGGGCAACATATGTGTCTTGGAAGCAAGACAGCACAGTGCAACACGAGTTAATATCTCAATCCTGTGCTTAGAAACAACTTGTTGGCATTACGCTCGTTATAAATTAACAATTCTAATTCTTATAATTACATTCAGCAGCTCAGATATGTGAAAAACCAGAGTCTGGTTGGTGGTGGTCTGAGCTTTGCATGTGTGTTATTTGGACCACTCAGGTTTAGGGTGGAGTCACAGGAAGGGAAAGGATGCATTACACTTGTGTTCATGTTAATGTACATGTCTTTGGTTTTGCTGACTTCAACTGCCCCCTTTTGTATACACTGAATAAGGATTTAAAAAAAAAAATAGATTATTCGGTATTCATTCTCTCTTAAGCATAAGAAGTAGCAAACAGCGGTGCAATTATACAGTATGAGCGCATTAGTTTACTCTTAATCTGAGGGAGGGGCAACTATTCTCTCATACATAATGAGATGTTTAGTCTCTTCCACAATTTCGTTAAGTACCCAACAGTTCAACTTGAGTAAAACACTAACATGTTGGCAAAGAGGGCCTGTGAATCCTTTCCCTTCCTGTACCATGATAGATGACAGTGTATTATTAGCGTTTTAATACTCTTGCACAATGATAGTACCATGTATTTAATAAGAATAATAATAACTTAGCATTTATATAGCAGTACGAACCCTTTTGTATCTGAGCGCTGCTTATAATTACCCACGGTGTGTGGTGCTCATTTATTGACCTCGGAAGGATGAAAGGCTGAGTTTGGCCCTGCCGGGATTGGAACCTGCGTCAGCAGACTCTGCACGGATGTCAAAGCGAGCACTCCTACTCACTCTGCTATCGGACTGGCTAATGCTGACAAACCAGCATCCCATCTGATGTGTTCTCTTGCTTTCTATATTTCAGACTTAAGCTAGGTAGTACATTTATGGTTACAATGAGCCCTTGTTTTTCCTCTTTATATTATGATGGGTTTAGGTGCAGTCCCTTACATCACATTTAGGCCATTGCAAAGCTCCTAGGATTTATAATCAAGAGTGAGAGGGATATACATGGGCCTCTCCACTGCAAATATTCTCAAAAACGTAGTTCATTACTTGAGATGACCAGGTGACACTAAAGATCTCATTACAGGGTTGGAAACCGGCAAGGCTACTTCCAAACTTGCAAGAAAGTCTGGCACCCGTGAATGGGTAATTAATAGGACATTTCCACCCTGCCGGACCCAGTAATTGCCCTTTCGCGGGTGCCGGAATCGGGTGATCCCCATTCCCATTTGAGCGCCATAGGGCTCAATCAGAATGGGGATGCCTGTAGCACCGGCACTGTTCATAACGGTGCCTGTGCTACAGGCATGCTGTGCCCGCAGGTCGGACCTGGCGGAATGAAAGGCACCCGCAAGCACAACTCAGAGTTTGCCACAGGCAAGCTTACCGGTACCGTTGTATCCGGACCGGCAAGCTCATAATGAGACCCACTGTCTAGAATTCCATGTAGCCTGCATAATCTCTGGACATATTAACCCATGACTACCCAAAGCATATGTGTGCTTGTGTTATGTGGATCGATAGTGTATGTGAACTGAGGTTTGCAGATAAATGAGGCACCCTTAAGAAAGATTTTCAGGTAAGGAACATATCAAAAGACAGCAGCACAACCATAGAGCCCAAATCAGTATATTTATTATAGGAATAATTTATTTCCAGATCACCAAAATAAAGATGCATCGCACAGTCTCCTACTCACTGATTCCAGGAAGTCTACATTGCTTCAGGAATACTGATACATTCGGCAAACATTAAGAAAAGGGCAGATAGAGATTACATATAAAAAGTTGCAATCCTGCCGTAACCCGGCCACACAACAACAAGCACAACATACTGCTCTACCAAACAAGAGGCTTCTGAAACCCTTTAATACCTTTAGAGAGTCAGTTTGGGATGCACACTTAGGGCCTCATTACACGGATGGAGGTAAGGGTTTACCGGTACCGGTATTTTACTGGTACCGGTAAATCCTTACCACCTTACTACAAGGTCCCTTTGCGGGTTGGGGAATTTAAAGCCTGCTTTTTGCAGGCTGTAAAAACCAACCCGCAAAGGGACCAGGGAGCTAATTATGGTACCGCAATTTGCGGTACCATAATTAGCACCTTCCCCATTCCCATAGAGCCCTATGGGGCAAAAATGGGAATGGGGAAGGGCAATGGTGGAAGGGGGAATTACTGCCCCTCCAACCTTGGAATAGGGCGGTAATTCCCCTTTCCACCAAGGCGGTGCCGGTATTTTACCGGCATGAACCATGGTGCTATTTGCGCCATGGTTCACCGCCATCCGTGTAATGAGGCCCTTAGACTGCTATGCTGATGACATCTACATGTACCAATTTCACATGTTGAGGAGGAAATTGGATTACTGTTTTATTATCTGCTTGCAATTTGTATGTGTTTACATTATACTGTGCTCTGGTAGATTTAACTAGTTTGCAATTCCAAAAATAATTAAATTACATTAAAATTAAATATTTAGATTGAAATGAGAGGGAGGCAAACACAGAGATGAGCAGCAAAAGATAGGGAGAAGTACTTATGTTAATATTGTCTCCATCAGTATGTTACACAACACTAACATTGAAGAGCAATAAGGGAAGCAAAAAAAAAGAGGAACCAGCACAAGGTGGAAGAAGTAGTTGAAGTAGTGGAATTATTAGGCATGGTTGCTATCTTTTATATCATTGCTACCACTCTCGGGAGGTGTCAAAGAGATAAGATGAAATGAAGAGAGGCAGAAATACTACAGGGAAGATAATGAGTAGCAAAGCAGAGTATGTTAGGTTATTTTAGTGTGACTTGTATTCCACACAACTGTCATTTTTCATGGTCTCCATTTCTCAAGCATATCTGACAAAGAGGGGAGTTGGGGTAGTTAGTTGGTTAGTAAGGTTGAGAGAGAAAAGTGCAAGAGAGATTTGATGTGCTGTTGGTAGCTTCAGTTCGGAAAAAAAAGGTCACTGTCTGCTGGTATTATTTTAGTCGATTGGCATTGTGTGATGTTTTGTGGGTGGTTTTATGAGGGTGGTTCATGTGTGTGTTGGGTGTTGTGGAGAGTTGGTAGAATGCCTGTAGCTTCAGTGTTTTGTGGTGAGGGTCGGGTGGTGGGCACGCACTGTGTTGGCGAGCTTTATGTAAGGGATTATTTATAATGTGCTTAATACCCAGGGTGTTCTAAGCACGGACCGGGAGATCGAACAACCTGTGTTGCTCCACATAGTCTTGCTTCCAAGATGAGTGCCTTGCCCCTGAGCTATCCTCCCGAGACTCTCGATTAGCAAGGTGACTCGGGATTGTATATGTTGTTATTGCATTGGGATTCCTTTTATTCCTTTCCACTTTGGGGTTGAAAATTCAATTTCATAGGCGTTTCTTGCTTTGCAGTGATGTGGTTTCTCTCTCCAGTGTTTTCTTCAGATTGGTGCATTAAAGAGCCATGTTCTTAATAGCTTCCTGTATTGTAGGTGATCTTCTGTTGTTCGTATTTCCTTTTGGAGTGGTTTCCAGAGTCTTCCCACTATGCAGGATAATGTTGAATCCCCCCACATTTTGATTTTGTGTATTGTTTCAGATTGAGGCGGATGCTGTTGCTGGATCTTAGTGGTTGTGTTGATTTGTAGATGGAGATTTCTTCCTGTTGTCTTCCAAGGTGTTGACTTGAATTGTGCTATCTGGGATGTTTCTGACAAGAAGGATTTTAGCTAGAGGAGAGTTGTGTTGCTGATCCCACTGTCTTCTAGTCTTTTGATGAGTGTGTCATGGTTGACTGTGTTGAAGGCTGCTGAGGGATTGAGTAGGATTAGTGCTGAGTTGATGCTGGAGTCTGTGTTGGTCTTTATATAATCCCATATACATAGTAGTGTACTTTCTGATCCTCTCATGGGTTGAATCCTATTTGTGCTTGATCTAATAGCCAGTTGTTTCCTACATATTCCAAGATTTGTTCATAGGTGTAGCTTTGTAGTAGTTTTGCATGGTATCGTATACTTGGAATTGGTCTGTAGTTGGTTAGGTCTTCCATGTTTCTCAAAGTATCTTTGATGTAGGCTGTTTGTAAGCTTGTGCCATGGTTCCTGTTGCTAGTGAGTGGTTGAAGAGGTTGAGGTAATATTCTGGTGTTGTTCTTTGGGTGAGGATGATCTTTTAGGCATCTGGTAGGCATGGGTCTGCTGGAAAGCCCGCTCTGTTGCTTTTGCTCACCAGGCTGTTGAATGTATCTGTCCAGATCAGCAGGAGGTGGTTTAGTCTATTCAGTGGTTCTGTTGTTGGCTGGTTGAGGTCATCAGTGAAGCTTTTTGGCTTGCTCTTTAAGATTTGGATGCAAGTGATTTTAGTTTTGATGTGGTCGGCAAGGTTGCTGCATGGTTTTTGCGTGGGTTTGGTACATTGTTTCACATGGATGGGTTTCTTGTTTACAATGTTGAACATGTCTTTCTGGTATTGCTTGATTTTATGATCCATTTGTTGTGGTATGTCTTTTTTGTTTTGAGAATTATAGCTTTGTACAGTCTAATCTGTCTTTGGTGCAATGTCATCTAGTGTTTTGTGATCCAATTTTGGAGTGTGTCTGTTCTTGCTTCTCTTCTATGCCGTCTAGGATGGTGATTGATGGTTTTGTGGCCTCCAGCCTCATTATTTAGGTGTGCACTGTTATTGGCTCTCAAGTTTCTTTTCAGAATCGGATGGTTTTTTGGGAGGTTGCTAGCTATCCTTTTTGGCAGATGGATCGCAAAGGGTATAATGAGGTAGTCGCTCCATAGGATTACACTGTAAGTGCAGTTGTGACCAGGCTTTTGTTGCAGAATATTGCATCTAGTGTGTGGCCTGCTATGTGTGTTTCTCCTTTGACCAATTGTTGTAGATGCATTGTTGTTAGTTGATTAGCTAATGTTTTGGGTGAGTTGATGTTCTCTTCTTCGAACCAGATATTGAAGTGTTCCATCATGATCAGGTGATCATGTTTAATGGCAATGCTGGTGATGCCATCCACAAAGGTGACTGCAATGGTCGAATCATAGGTTTGTGTCCTGTAGACAAGTAGACACGTCAGATTGGTTTGCTGGTATAAGGTTAGGTGTAGGATGACTCATTCACAGTTTGGGATGTTTAATGGCAATGCTGTTTTTATTTTTAGCTAGTCCTTGTATGCTACGGTGAGTCCTCCTCCTCACTTTTTGTTCTCGTTTGCCTTGCTTGAGTTTTAAGCATGTTGTTGGGCAGGCAGTCGTGCACTATTACATTGTAGTTTTGAGTTAGCCAGGTTTCTGTGAGGAACAGCATGTTTATCCCTTCATTGCATAGCAGGTCATATATATTTCCTGCTGTGTGCTTGGATATTGACTAGGTTGCAGTGTATCATTTCTGTCTGTTGTTGTCTGTTTTGTCTTTGGCTGTGTATTCTGATAGTTGTGTTGGTGTTGGTAATTTTTTCCACCAGATTGATTATTCAGGTTTTTCTGCTGTTTCTTCATTGAGTAGTTCAGCCAGGTTTTGTATTGGTTTGGTGTCTTCATTATGGTTGCCTTCCTAATGACATTGATGGTGCCTTTTGTTGTGCCAATTCGCTGTATTGTGTATAGGCGTTGTTTCTTTCTGGTATGTTTCCCACCTTTCCACTAGGTTTCTGGTTATCTGTCTAATGTGCTTGTGGTTCTTGAGGATAGATGGTAGCTCTAGTAGGTGGTAGGTTGACAGGAAGGGTGTTAGGCATAGCAATTTTGCTCTTGTTCTGGAGAGTGGGTCTGTCTCCGGTGAGGATTTAGGTGTGTTATCCCTTGGTATACATGTATTCCCGGGGAGCTTCTTCCACTTCATTCATTCTGTTGAGCTTGTTCCATGTGCATACACAGTTTTTTTGTGTCTTGTATACTTACTTTTGAATCCATTCCAAAGTGATGATTGCAAAGAGAATAGTAATGAGAGAAGTAAGGTGAAGTGGGATAAAGAGAAAAAAAGACAACACAATAATGTTACAGGACACACAGTGGTATTTCTTTCAGCATAATGACAGCCAATGCCTTTCTTGATAAATGATACCCCCTCATTCAGTAAGAACACCCAGACATGAGTTTAATGTGACAATGTTCTAAAATGGAAATGGAAACATGTTATGTTGCCCATCTGTAAAATCTTTACTCATTCTGTTTTGCCTTCCAAATTTTCAAACATGAGTATCTCATGGAATGTATCTTTCTCTTCCAACACATTTCTCCTATACCGGTCTTCTAGACTTATTTAAAATAATTTTGCAGTTTGTTTGAATCACTTCATTGGGTTTTAGTCATCTGTTGTTTGCACTGCATACCAAGACATGTCCGTGTGTCTCATGCATGAGTTAATTAGCCTTGCCCTTTGCATAGGCTTTCTTGGTCAGTTAACTCTGCATACCTCAAGGTGGTACAGTTATGGAGATCTCTTGCAGACATCGTAGTGCCTTGTCTATGATAAGTCAGAGCTAAGCTTCCTAGAGGAAGCATGGACAACATACTGGACTCAATCAACTCTTTCTTGAATGTGTCCAGCTACCTCAGAATGGTGTCTGGAGCTCCAGTGAATGAACATGCATCTGCACTCCTTCTGAATGTCAAAACTGGTCATCAGGTCAACATTAACCCACTACATGAGGCTAGTGCTCCTCCCAGACAAGGAAATCTGTTCTGGGTTAAGATTGACATCTCATGGTGTGGGCTAGATTCTAGACGCAGTGGCCTCACTTTGAAAGTCATTTTAGTTCTTTCAGAACTTTACCTGAGATATCATATGGCCAAGTTTTGGGTTCTATTTCACGGTTCCCATTATTTAGTGGAAGCAAATGGGTTTTCAGATAGCTGTATTCCGTGGATCACCTATGGCACCATGTTGGCTATGAATCCAGCCGTCTTGTATGCCAAACTGGATAGAAATATCAAATGAGTCATATGTAATCCATCAGCAGTTGTGGAGAGCCCCCTACCTTGAATGTCTTGCATTTTCCCTGATTGGTGGCAGCTGTTATTCTGGAATGAGAATATGTCTCCCTATGGGTCTTGGTCCACCATGTGCCCCACCCCCACCCCCTGGCATGTCTGACACTCCATGAGAGGCATACAATTCACCAAACGTTGTAGAATTCTGCCATTGGCAGGAATCACCACTTAAGTTGCTTGACCCTCAGAGTCTTTGGTGCAACCCACATTAGCATGCTTGACCTTGAGGAGATTTTTTCCTCAGACAAGTTGCTACCTTTCTCCCCAGATTAGCCTAGATCTCCTCTTTCTGCTCATGGAACACTGTCCTGAGTTGGTGCTACCATTCTTTCCCAAATAAGTCTGAATTTCATTCCTATAAAGATGCTGAAACTCCAGTTTCCAAAACTCTGCTCAGGGAATTGACCACACACTTGGGCCAGTGGCTGGATCCTTGGGTAATTTGTTTTCCCTTGACACAGCTTGGCAATCTCATGGAACTTGGACATGCTCTTTGTGCTTCCTCTTAGACTTTATGCAATAATTAATGCTGCCAAAACAATAGTCAGCATAATTTATGGTTGGAACTACAACAGTATCATATTGTCTTCGATCCTCCAACTTTCAGTCCTGCTGAATTAAAACATTATTGACCAATACATTTGATTTGGTTCATTGTTCACTGTTTTAAGAATTCCTCCAATAGCTAAACATAAAAGATTACAGATAGTCCTGGTTGTTGTTCTTAAACATTGACTCAGTTGCAAAAAGAATAAAAAATAAAGCACTCGACCCCTATGCCATTAATTCTAACTGAAGTATTTATATATTTATATTTTATTTATTGTAATACTTCGTAACGCGCCAAATCGCCCGCAGGTCTCAAGGCACACAAAAAACACAAAACAAGACAGCAAACCAAAGAGAAACACAGAATACGAGAAAAGGGAAACAAAATCTAAGGGGCTCTAAAGAGAAATGTTTTCAGCTTCTTTTTGAATTTGGCGAGAGAGGTGGATAATTTAAGGTCCAAAGGAATCAAATTCCAGGTAGCAGAGGCCACAACATCAAACCTGGTCTTCTCAAATTTGGCTTGGCGAAATCTGGGTTGACTAAGTTTGTTTGAGTGAACCAAGGGATTGTACAGGTACATATCACTGAATACATTCAGCAAGGTAGCTGGGTGCTGCAGCATTCAGACACTTGAACATGTCAGGATCTCAAAAGAGATCCGGTGCTCAATAGGCAGCCAATCCAGTTTTTGTCTGGCTTCAGTGATGGAGTGCCGTTTAGGAAGACCCAGCAGTGCCATTGTGTGTGACCTGTAGGGTGGTCAAGTTGGATTGAGCAGTGTCTGCTAAGAGACTGTTACTGTAATCTAGCCTCTAGTTGATTAAAGCCGAGGCTAGGATGGACATGTTGTTAACAGACACAAAGGGATGCAAGGAACCCAGCTGCTTATTAATCCAACCACATGAAGCACAGATCTTAGCTACATGACGTCTCATGGTAAGCTCTGAGTCAATCCTGACACTGAGCGTTTTGACGCTCTCAGCCACGGAAATGGAAAAATTAGAAATCAAAAAAGATGCATATTCCGATGAGAGATTTTCATGTGATTGGCATGCTTTGAACACTCACATTGTGTTTTAAAGAAAATATTGAAACCCCCATGACGCTCAGTTCAGAGGATCAAAGAGGCACCAAGAGGAAGGGGTAGGGGCTGGTGGTAGCTGACATCACAGAGGACCATCCACTTGATCTTAAGAGCTTTGTAACTGCAGCAACTTTAATATGTGCTATTGGAGCTGTAATTGCGATGGCTGCTGCCACCAGACCTACCCCTCTTTTGATACCCATTCCAGAATTACAAGTGTTCTCATTCCAATCATAGGGACATGAAAGAGTTCTGATTTGGAATGTTCTGTTATTATCTTCAGAGTCAGGAGTGAGATATGTGCAAAATTGCAGTATTGCACGGCTATGGTAGTGTTTCTCAAGTGCCCTCTCTTAATCCCTATTACCCATTTTTACCATGGTAGGCAGCGAAAATATCATTAACATGGATAGGGATAACATCTGCATCACCATCAGAGGGACTATGTGTAGATAGATTGGCCAAAGTGGCCGAACTTGTTTGGTTTTTATTTCGGAATAAAATCAACACAGCCCAACCGATCAGAACTCATCAGCATGTACTATCTCTGAAATGTCCCGTTTTCCAAGTATCAGATGAAGCAATAAAGGAGATAGTAACATATTTAATTAACTAGTCAAATGTTTACTGTATCCACTGTGAATACCAATAAATGCATGGATTAGTCTTTGGCAGGGAGGATAGCTCTGTGTCAATGACTTTGTCTTTGAAGTAAGAAAACTAAGAGCATCATGGTTTTGAGACCTGATCCTGCAATTATATCATGCTCTCCGGCAACAAGTGTGATATAAAACCTCAATGTAATGTTTTTCTTTTAAATATTTGATACAACCTTCTACAGAAATCACATTATATAACTAGGTTAAGAGGAGGTGAAATGTCATTAATCCACCAAGCTCACAGCACCACTGACCAAGTCCCACGACAGAAATCAAGGCTGCCCCATGACAGATATGCTGAGAAGGTTGAGTTAGAGCTCCTAGAGATCTGAAATGGCATGCAGTGCGCAATGACAGGTTTTTGGCATGCCATACCTGTCTTTCGAAACTAAAGATTTACATATTTTGGAAAATGACTACATGGACTCTGAAAACCTTCCTAGAATATTTTTTAAACAATGTATTGCTACTGTTATATCGTGTATGACTGAATGGTCTACATGATCTGCTGTCCAAGGATAGAACTGACATAGCTTTAAAAAGTACATTAATAAAGTTGAACACTATCCGAATCATGCTTTCTGGTGTACAAATGCAACATTGAATCATCCTTCCATACATAATTAGCATTTATGAGAAAATGTAGAATATATATGTAACGATTTCAAAAGAAATTTAGATATTACAATTATCACAGGCCAGATTGGCAGTCACACTTAACGTCTTACCGTTTTCAAACTGTGGATGGATGGGAAACAGAACACAATGAGAAAATGTGGGCACATGTCAGTAGAATAAGTGAAGGGATTGTGGAGTCAATAGTGAACATAAATGTTAGATTCAGGCAAGCAATGAGTATATGAAAAAAGCAGTGTGCTCTTTCAAGATGAAGAGATCCCGGCAGATTCCGGACTTTTGCCAAGAAGTTGCTACATCCAGCCATCATTCTCATTGAGGAGACACATGTTCATATTACTCAAAGAACTGGAACGTGTTTGTGAAGTGATTTGGTTAGAATCAATGTGATGCCTTGAAATGGGATGTGAAAAATCTCCCGCAGATCTCCATCAAAACGAGCAAGGCAGGTTTATTTGGAGAAAAGCAGTTCCCACTAACTGAAGTATGTTGGTTTTACTGAAAGATGTTAATGACTTCTGGAATAAGTTTGCTGTAGCTTCACCCCTAGTTTGTCATTAATTAGGCAAGTTTAATTGGCCACATCACCTTCTAGGTCAATGGTTCTGTTTGGGATCTTCCTATTCTTCCCAGTAGTTTGGTTTTGAAGAATTGTCATTGGTGAGTTGAAGGTGACATTCGCTGAGGACTGTCTGGATTACCCATAGTAACATATGGTTAAAACCAAGATATTCAAAATGTAGCATTTCACGCTACACTGGAAATGTAATTGAAACATTCCAAAACAGAAGGAATTGGTTACATTTGTCAAGTGCAAGAAGTTATTTGTTGTTTTCATTAAATCGTTTTAAATCGAAAAACAAGATTTTGTTGTATTCTACACCATCTCAGATATGTCTACCTTTGTTCAATAAAACAACACATTTGAAAGACAACTCCTATCTATTCTTCAGTTTTCTTTACTCAGTGGGTCAAGTCGCTCAATGGGAAATATTTATCGTCTCTTGGCATCTTGTTAAGATGTGTGCACTCTGCTAGAAAACTAGTGGAATTTATCCATTAGAAATCTGTACTAGTTTTGAAATGACAATGCTAAAAATGATACTCGTGTCTTAACAGACCCCACCATTTGGTTCTCTGTGATTTTGCTGCCTGTAATTACTTCAAATTAATTTTCAAAATCTAATTTTTATAATAAAAAAAATGTGTGATGTTCTCCTACCCTAAATCTCTCCCTGTTAGGGAGAATTCTCTGTAAAGGCTAATTTCCCAAACCTAGTGAGTCCCCCAGCAGCTTTGCTGGATTTTTGGGGTTTAATTTTTCTCCTGCTAAGAGTGAGACTCTTTTTCTCCCACTCTTAGGCATGATTTGAGAATGTCCTTTGACTATCTAATGTGTTTTATGGGCTATGGGGTCTTGTACTCCATAGGGCTTCATGTGTTTTTGGTAAGTGTGTTACACAGCACCCTCAGTGCAGTAACACAGGGGTGTCATAGTGACCCCCAAACATAGACTCCATACCCTGGGACTGACTACTGTCTCCAAGGGCATGTAAAGTCACCATTGGCTTTACTAGTCTTAAATTGTGAACAGAACCAGTACAAACCATCATATTGTGGAAGTACTGGTAGGGGTAATTTTTTTTTATTGTTTTGGTTTATTTACAAACCTTTACAAAATCACAAAAAGTATCAAACATTATCATTAAAAGAAAAGTAGAAATACAGAAAAAGCAAGCTATGTAAATAAAGAGATCAGAAATGTACATATTTTGTAAAGGAATTTCCAGATCACAATCATATTGCATATTACTCATAGTACAGGATTACATTTTAACTTTTTCAACAAATTTCAATTTTCATACAGTAAACTTTTAAGATCAATAGCTAATTCCTATGTCTAAAATCTTTGCCTTCATTAACTCAAGTCACAAACATTTCTTAAAAAGATTGTTACACACATTTTTAAACGTATACAATTATCGTGTAACATTCAATACCATATGAAGTCTCTATTTACTTTGTTGGTTGAGACTACAAATTTCGCAAAATATTCTAGCCTTTGAGCCTTCAAGTGAGGGCATACCAGTAAAATGTGTTGCAAGGTTTCTACTACACCAGAAATATTACAGAATCGGCACCATGGACTGCCTTCTGAAGAATGATTTCTAATACATTTTATTTGGTTAGTAGATAAAACATTAAAGCAAAAGCACATAAAATGAATACACAGCTGTTTACACGGATATTGGACCAAGTAGCCTTCCATGACAGGCTGCCATTTCCAAATGGAACAGGCAGATTTATAAAGTTTAGATTCTAAAATGTGTCCTGTAGTTCTTTGCCAATCAAAGCCCATAAGGCTGATTTTTACTTTTACCGGCTTGTTACATAACGAGACCATAGATAAACCTAACTCTTTCAGACAGGTCTCAGTTTCAGCTTTAAGCACACACATGAAAGGATTCAGTAATTCATGATAGGCACAGGCGTACAAGGTTTCATCCAATGATGTTTTACATTTTTTCCAAAGGCATAATCTCTTCCAGTTTGCATAGGAAGAAAGCGATTGCAAACCCAATTCGTATCTTATTAGGTCTAGAGGAATACATTTGGGAAAGAACCACAACACAGCTCTCCAAACTTTTGCTTCAATATTGGTCAGATGTGCATGCAACCCATTAGGGAATAGTTAAATTCCATAGGTTAAACGTGGAACAACTTTTTTATTGTAGAATTCCCTCAACGGGACCAAAGAGAACTTTCCAAATTTATTATCTATGGCCCTCAATTGTCTAATGGCTATTTCTGATTTCAAGTTCAGCTGTCTTTTTATCAGATTAGTGGAATCCAGCCTAGAGAAATAAAAGCGCAAATACTTAAACAATGGTTGTTCCTTAATCCTCTTTCCTTCTTCACAGACCAAAGAAAAAGCATTCTCCCTTTTATTATGTTTACCAAACCGGACGATAACCGTTTTAGATATATTGAATTTAAGTTTAAGAGCGTCTATACATTTTTCAAAAGCTCTAAGAAGCCTTTGGAGTCCAATTTTGCTTCTATCCAACAGAAGAAAATCATCGGCGTATGCCATCCAATCAATGCACACAGCGTTCAGTTTGGGACAAACCATACCTTTACTACCAAGCGCGTTTTGAGCACCACACACATAAAGATTAAAGACTGTAGGGGCCAACATACACCCTTGACGTAGTCCGTTCGGAAATTATGATTTCCTTAGAGAGTAAACCTTCTGTTGTTAGACGTATCTTCAGCCTGGTGTCCGTCTATAGGGCGATAATAATTTGAAGTAATTGAGCTGGAATACCAAGGTCTTTTAGCTTTAGCCATAGAAGTTGCCTATCGACAAGATCAAAAGCAGAGTCCACAAATAGAGGTCTCTCACCCGGATTCATAGAATTAGCTATTAAGGTTTTTAATAGAAGGCCCCCACAGTCAGTTCCAATATTTTTTTTAATACCTATTTGTTTCATATCAAGAATGGATTCATCTTTAATCCATTCTTGCAAGTCAATTAATACCAAGGAACACAAGATTTTAGACTCTGGTTCGGCAACTGCTATAGGCCTGTAACTAGTTGGACACATACGGACCCCTTCTTGTAAACCGGTATTACAATAGAGACCTTCCACGATTGAGGAATGATCTAGTTCTCTAAAATGTTAGCATATAGAGTTGACAACATTTTTGCCCATATTACCGGGTCCATTTTCAACAATTTGTTTGACAGATTATTCGGTCCAGTGGCACCAGAGTTTTGGGATTTCTTAATAAGGGCTGTAATATCATAAACTGAAGCCTTCAAAGACCATGTCAGGCTTTCAGCAATTTTCAATTGGCTTGACATCTTATTAGCAGTATATAGTTTAGAGAAATGTCCCAGCCATACGTCCTCGTTGATAACATTCACAGCCTTATCCTGTTGAGGTTTTTCAATATCATTGATTAAATACCAAAAGTTGGTACATCCATGTCCACGCAGAGCTTTCAGCATCAGCTCACCGTCCTGTTGCATACGAGAACCTTTGTAATGTATATGCCAATTTTTGTAGGATTGTTTAAGTTTATTTTTTCTCAACATGAATTCCAAAGGCAATAAACCAACTTTGTTTAACTGTTCTCTTCTATATAGAATATAGAATCTTACGTGCATGAACCACTGTATCCGTATGGTGTCTATGATTAACATTCATTTTATTAACGTTAGCGTGAAAAGGAACCACGTTTTCAATGGTTTTTTTAATATAGTCAGAGAAATTTAAAGGTGAATAACAAACCTCTCGATGGGACTTAGACATAGCCCAATAGTCATTAATCATTGTAGAAGTGAATCTAACGTTCTTTTTGTGACACCACTTAATTCTATTCCCTTGCTGATTAATCTTCACCCCATGTGTATACTTCTCATTACCCAGACCATGAAAGTCCACTGCCATTTTAAGAGTTGAGAAAGCAATGATCACTAGTACTAGAGTCCAAAACTTCAAAGTTGCACAAGTTCCTAGAAATGCCAGATGAAACAAAAATGTAGTCTATAGTACATTCAAGAACTCTGGCTTCCCAAGTACAGTGATCACTTCTTAGAAGTTCTAACCCCAAGGATTCCGCAAAATGCATCCACAACATTCCACCTATAATACTGCAACCTCCCACCCGTGAGTGCATGTAAACATTTGCCAGCATATCATCGCCCACTAACTGATCACAAAGACAATTAGCATTCATGTCACCTGCCATCACAATGTGTCCTCCCAAATTTGTCTCCCTCCAAGTTTTGATTATTTTTCCCAGTTTGATCTGCTCCCTTCCTAGTTGCTGGTCAGTCAATTTACTTGGATTCCAGTAGATGTTAATAAGAAGGACAGAAAAACAATTCTTGTTTACTCCAAGTTTAAAAGCAGCCACAAGAAAGTGGTGTTGCACACACCATTCTCCCATTTTAGAGAAACGATTAGCTTGTTTGGCAGCTATAAGCAGACCACCCTTCGGGCGCCCCTTGCTGCATCCATGTGCACAAGCAGTAACCACAGTAAACCCTTCCCAACACAACTGCTCCCTTGACCAGGTCTCTTGAAGAAGAACAAAATCAAATTGGGATAGATAGCTTGATACTTTTTCATTATTCAAAAGATTCAAGCATCCCCTTGAATTCCAGCTCACCAGTTTAAGATTCGAGCAGGAGCTAAAGGGGATTGCCAAGTTTTCTGAATGAGTCAATAGATTCCCTCAGGGTCAAGGCCAACCACCTCCATTCCTGTTTATTCAGATCTAATTCAACATTAGAAGACTTGTTAACTTGGTTAGATTCTTGTTGCTCTGCTTCAAGCAGTCTAGATTTCTGTTGTATAAACACAGGGAGTTTATATTCAAAAATGTCAAAACCTTGTTTTTGAAGAGATTAAGCCTCCCTTAATAATAGAGACCTAACCAGAGGAGAAGGTATGACAAGTCTTGCATAGTCAAATCTGGATCTATGAATAAAATCAACCAAGATAACGTCCGCGTAATAATCAAACTAAGCTCAGGTATAGTAGCTAATAAGGATAGAATGTATGGCCTGTTTAATGAAGTATGACCTTTGTCCTTAAATAGTACTTTCAGTATCAGACCGGGATTTCAGGAAAGACTGGTTGTCTTAAATCAGTGTCCTGTGCACCAGAGTAAAACCCCAGTTATCAGATTCAGATTCTTTTGGTTTCACATCATGGTTTTCTCTTCCCAACCCTCTAGATTCATTATCCTTCAGTATTTCAGAGACATTTTCTTGTAACAGTCGAGAGTGAGTTGTTCCCAAGGTACATTTTTTTTATAGAAACTTGATTCTCCCCAAGCACCTTCAAAATAGCTCGCCTTAAGTCATTCTCTTTAGCCTCTTCATCAAAACCCTGAGCACCAGCAAATGTCTCACAATTAGCCTTGGGGAAAAGAAGCTCATTCACCATGTCCACATCATTTTCTTGTAACAATCTAGGGTGAGTTTTTCCCACAGAACAGTTGTTTATGGAGGCTTGATTCTCCCCAAGCACCTTCGAAATAACACGCCTTAAGTCATTCTCTTTAGCCTCTTCATCAAGACCCTGAGCACCAAAACTTGTCTCATTATTAGCATTGAAGTGTGTATTAGTATTCCAAGCCTCATTGTTACTTCTCCACTCCACACTACCCAAACCAGTATTAACTGTAATTCCAGAGTGTTTCACACAAGTAGACCCCTTAGGTCGCATTTCATTAATTGATTCCCCAGAATTGCCTGCACAACCTACAGGTACAGAATGTGTTGCTTGTATAACTTTAAGCATACTGTTATTAGCGCAGTCGTCATGCAGTTTAGTCCCCCAGACAATTTTACGGTTTAGGTTATCTTTACTGAATTAGAGTGAGTGTGTACCTTTAAAGATCTGATAAATAACGTCCGACTTTCTTTTCAGGGCATCACTCAATGTGTTCTCCCCTTCAGTGAAGGCACCCCTTTGAGTACATTCCACATCAATTGTTTATCCCGTAATGGTAGCCGTTGTCAAGCTATTAGTCCCCATGCTTGTGGGATTCTTTGTAGGCTCAGAGAGCACAACACCCTCTTCATGAGCAAGTTGTTGCATATCCAATTTCCTCATACATTTGTTTCTTGCCGCATTATTATTTATTTTTTTGTTTTGTTTGGCCAGTTTCTTACTCTGTCGTTTAGAAATTTTTACCTTAAAGACATCATTAATAGAAGTCTTTGGGAGGCCATTTTTTTCCTTGCCAGTTACAAAGACCACCTGTGACTCTGTAAGTAAACCTTCTGTCGATGAACCACCCCCTACTACACCGTCTTGGGTGGGTGGAATTATGATTATCTCATCAATGGAAAGAGTTTTGTCCAGGACAGTTATATCATTAACCCTTAGCAGCCCTGGCACACAGGCCAGAATGTTAGAGGTTTCTTTACTCAATGCCGCAGCAAAAGATTCAATTATATACTGAGGCATTTTCACAAACTCTGTGGCTAAGTTGGTTAGAGCTGCTGTCTGTTTTCTCACATCTGATAGCAGTAATCTATTAAATATGCTAATTGTTGCAGCAAAATCAGATCCAATTCCCATGTGGGTCACATCATTTTTAAGTGTTACATCAGAGTCTAACTTGTGACTTGCCTCCAAGGATGGATCAAATAAAGAGTCAACAAAATTGTCATAAGAAAAACTGCTTTCTTTCGTAGCTTTAGGTTCCTCCAGGGTATCCTCTTTCTCTAGGATAATAACCTTCCCTAAGTTAGATTGAGGTAGTTCCTCATCAACAAAGAGAAGTTGCGAGGGGTCCATTGGGTCCTCTATGGTTTTGCAGTTAGGAGAGCAATCCTGGGCGCATTCCAGCAGGGCTTCTTCGTCATCACTAATAACAGGAAGTGGAAGGGCCACTGCCCGCGCCAAGCTCGCACGTCGTGTACTAACTGCATTAAAAAAGTCTGCTCTAATGTCTTTCATTGCAATGGCAGCTTTCTTTTTCCCCATAATCAAATCACACTAAAGCAGCTTATAGGTAACGTTTGACCTGCTATATAGAAGGAATCAGAGACAAACCAGTTGTATTCAGCAAAATAAATGCTTAGCCAATAAAAGAAAAACGCAAAAGTAGCACTGTAGCATCACACAACATATTAAATCACATGTTCTCCTTACCAACCAGAGCCCCAAACACTGTAGCTTATTTCACTACAGGTGAACTTCAAGGGGCGTTTTACTCAGTGAAGTAGGTGAAAAAGGAAAAATAGTGATCGTAGACCTGCACCGCTCACTGCTCACAGTGAACAGTAAACAGTGCTTGAAGGTGCTTCACAGCGTGGGTAGTTATAGAAAAGGGTCGGGACTTCCTGAGGGCGGAGCTAGTGACGCTCACTGGGAACCAAAAGAGAAAGAAAAAGAAAATATAGGTAAGGTTACTTAGGTTCAGTACTACCAAAGAGTCCATGCATATCAATGCATATCAATGCCCATGAGTCCAAAAAAGTCCAGTGAGAACAACATGAATGGCAGTTCGCAATGCATTCACCTCCTGGCAACAGCGGTGTTAAAGCAAAAGACGTCCTCTTGCCGGCGAATGCAGCAGCAGCATAGAAGGAGGTCCGCACAGTCTGGCCGAACAGTAAACAGTGCTTGAAAGTACTTCACGGTGCGTGCGCAGGTGCACTGCACCGTGGGTAGTTATAGAAAATGGTCGGGACTTCCTGAGGGCGGAGCTAGTGACGCTCACTCAACATGTGGAAAAACGAAACATGGAGAGATCCACAACCAACGACCAAACAATTTGATTGGCCCTGGGTCTGTTTTCCAAGCGGGCACTGTCCAGTCCCCCCTTGTCGAGTTTCTGGCTGGTGACAGTGGATACCACGCGAAATGTTCCACCGGATTATTTCCTATGGGATTTTCCCATTCATTTTATACGCACCACTTTTTGGTGCAATGTTAAAGATACCGCTGGGTTATTTATTTAATATTTATTCTCCGGTTGGGTCTTTTTGCCAGGACTCGGTTTTAAAATGGCATTTGTGTTCGCCTCTGAAACTCTAACCCAAGTCGAGCCCTTTGTTCCACTTTTTGGCGGGCTTCTCCACAGAAGCCCTCCAAATGGTGCCACTCTGTCTGGGGTCAACAGGATGTGTGGGAGGGGGATTAGGCACTCTTGACTGTTGCCTTGGCAACCCAAGTCGCACACTTGTGTGATTGGCCCAGTGGTGAGCCGCCCGGCTCACCACTTTGCATGTTTGAGTGACAGCTAGGCTGATGAATGGGGGTTTTGCTGCATAAAAGCAGGGCTTTGGGGACTGGAACTTCGGAAATCGCCACAGGACCTAAAGAATCCGAAGAGGGGAGAAGCTGAGCCATCTACAATGACAACACCACCGGTGGAGCCCTGCTGTACGAAACTCACCACTTTCCCCAGGACAGAGGAGATCTTCTTCCAGGAGAGTCTTCTTCCCCTTGAGCTGGTGGGACCAACCAGTTCACCTTTTTCACCTTCCTGGATCGTCTCGTGGTCGAATTGCCCATGCCCAGCACCCCGGTGGCCGGATAGCCACGCTTCACCACTAGCGCAAATAAAAGGGTAGTACCTTTTAACCGGGAAACTCCACGGCGGGTTTCTTCCCTGGCAGTGCAACGACCTCCAGTTTTCCTCCACATCGAGATCTTCTCTTCGCCTGGACGAAGCCCTGACTTGCACCCGCTGCCAGGAACACCTGCCCCCGCTGGAGCTTTCTCACCATGTCACGTACTGTGTCCCGCCTGGTCTCCCTTGCAACAGACTGTCCAAGGTGTCCCGTAAATCTTTGACTCTCTATCCTGGGGTGACCTCGGACCTGTTAACATTACCTTTCTAACTTGATCCAACCTCTTTTGACTTTAACGCAAAGACTTTGAGTGCATTTTCACTGTGTGATCTTGGGCACATTCCACCTTGCTCTCTCCAAGAGTGGGCCTGGCCTATGAACTTTTTGCTATACAGTAGACCCTGCCTTTCTTGACTTGCTGTGGTTTCTTAAAATTGTTGGTACTGTGTTATTTTCCTATTCTGCCTTTTGTCTCCCTTTTTAAACAAATTATTGGAGTGCCATCTATGGTTACGTGCTCACCTCTGTTTTGCTAAATAAGTGGTGTCTTAACCTAGACTTGTCAAATAATGAACTAGGGAGGTGTATATACATCTAGTGACTGTGTTTGAACTTGTTTGACATATTAGTGCCAGTGTCTTTTTACAAGTGTGTTTTTAAATAATTAATTGTATACTTTTATACCAAAGCTCTGGTCAGTGTTTGCTTGTGCTACTGTATTTTTAGCCCTATTGTGTATACTCTATATACTGCCTAACTCTTATTGAGAGAAGTCTGACTGCTCAGCCACAGCTAGCAGGTATATCTGGGTGGTGCAGACTGCTACCAATTGGATTTACTGCTAACTCCTGTAGACTTAAACTTTTTGCAGTGGTCCCTAAGGGAACTGCACAGGTTTCTGCCTAACACTCCTCACCATTATTAACCCCTTAACCCACCATCCCCTATATTACTTGAAGTGTTTTCAAAATAATTACTTCTAAGGAAAGTAATCCGAAGTAATTACTGTTGGAAAAACCAGGGGATGCCCACCGTTTTCCGATGAACCTGGAGCTTACAATACGATTGCCATGATTGTCATCAAACACATTATATAATACCAATATGTCATGACCCCTCATCTATTAAACATATTGTGCATACACTTAAACGATTTACATGTATTACAAAAATGTTCCATTCATACAAAGGACCTCTTAGAAATGTGCATATTACATGTAGTTTCAGGCGGCTATCTCATGTTAATAATAGTCACTCACAAATAAAGCTTGCTCTTTCAAACATCGGTTTCAGCATAAGGTATTGTCTATACCACACAAATGCATTTTGGGTACTGCCCCCTGGTGCTTGACAGATCGTCTACAGATTAATACACCTACAAGAACCCTTGGCTCCAATGATTGCACCTTGCTCTATCAACCCACTTCAAACTCACTGAATATTGTGGTATGAGTTTTGACATCTAAGCACCACAGACCTGGAATGAACTTCCCTCCTTCCGTTGTGATCTCACTTGCCGAATCAGATTTAAAAAGGACTTGAAGATGTACCGTTTTAACATAGGAATTGACTAAGTGTGTCCTTGTAACTTTTGTATTCTATTGTCCTCTCTCTGCCCTGATGTAGTCGCCCTGAGGCCTTATGGTGTTTGGTGCCTTACAAAATCAATAAATTAAGGTTGGGTGGTGGAAATTGGGGTTGGGGGTGGGGGAAGGAGGGGACTGGGATTGGGGGCCACTCTTATCTGATTCCCGATGAGAGAAGATGGTGGCCTCCCGCTCAGAGAGGGCTTGGAGCGGGGTCTTTACTATCTGCTAAAGCCCCCATTCTAAGTCTCCTGATTAGCTGGGAGGCCACCATATCCCATTCACCGGACACTAATCACTAATCATTGCATATGCAACACCAAACACCTTGGCTACCAAGTCATGATGCAATTCCCAGATGATGCTGATTCCCATGTTGATTGTTCTGCTGTCATACTTTTTGCTAAAGGGTGGCCATAAGCGACACAATTTTGAAAAAATCAAGGAACATATGATGGTATCAGTGGAGGCATAATTCGAACACAGCTTCAACTGCATCTCCTTCTTATGTGGTGGCAAGTGTCAAAACCACTTAAAAAACAGTGCTGTAACTAAGAAGCTTGTAGAAGTGTACATGCGACTTTGCACTACCAACACACATCCTGATTCACAGAGCGGTTCAAAGTGTAATTTTGCAGTGCAAGGTGACTTTGTACCACTTTTGCACCACTGCTTAAATACACTTTGCACCACTCTGTGAATCAGGCCGTTTGTTGGCAGTGCAAAGTCACTTTGCACTGTGGTAAACGTGTCATGAATCGGGCCCTTAATTTGCGTTTGCTCACACATTCTGCAAGTCCTGATTACTCAAGGTCCTTTTTTTGTCCTCCTTTTATCTCATATGTTCCCAGGCTAAGAAAATGCAGCAGCATGACTTCGTACTGCCTATTAGGATTGGGAGATTGCATTATATAAATGACAATTCGTAAAAGATGTGGAAGCTATTCAGACTTCCAGTGTTACAGTTTGAGTTTCAAGATTTTTTAAGATAATTAATCATACAATCACTTAGGTAATCCTGTAACATACAGATTGTTATTTTCTTTCTTTTATAATGTGGCGCTTCTAAATTGTCCATCAGCATTAAAATCAATTCCTGCTAAAAACTCTCATAGTCTAGGACGAATTGTTTGAAATCCATGGTCCTTTTCTGGTGTAATACTCCACTGAAAATGACAAGTGGGGATTTGGTCAATTCCTCCTTCAAATTAATGCATTTGTTTTGCATTTCTATGAATTATTGTCTCGTTATCAAGTTCATCCACATTTTATACACATTTGAAAACAAATTTCAATTCAAATCGTGTGGATTGGGATACCATTGAGTTAACAGAGTGCACCCCTCCGTAATGTGCCTCAATACTATTAGTCCACTTGGCCAGCTTGCCCAGATACAATGTAAACCATAAGCATCAGTTTGAACATATTTTGTCTGGTATGCTTTATTTATAAACGCCATATAGAAACCACCGTTGCTTGCGTCAGTTTGATACAATGAACTCATGGTGAGTTTTTCCTTGGATATTTCTTTCATGAATTTTAGTATTATACATTTTGTTAAGAGCATACACACATACCCACACAGTAAAAAAGATTAAGGCCCTCATTCCGAGTTTGGAGGTAAGTACCGTCCCTTACCGGCATGGCGCAAATAGCGTGTCTGAGCTAGCAGACTATTACGACTTTGCGGGCACAAGCTTTGCGCCATGCCCGTAAGCTACCTAGTGCCATGCCGCAAAAGGGCCACAAAAAGCCCTTACCGGCATGAAGTGCACCGTAGATAACACTACCGCCATACTCCAAAGCAGCATTAGCGGTGACCGTTATTAGCGGTCACCGCTATTTATGGTCAACGTTAAATAGCGGAACAGGAAATAGCGTCATCGCAGAGGAACAGGAAGGAGCACGGCAGCCATCTGTAAAAACACAATCCATTGCCATCCTCACCACACAGGACCCCTGGTACTGTGGTGAACTTCCAAAAAGCACATACTACTTTCCAACAATGCCTAAAGCATCCAAGAAGGGATCTGCCCACCTCCGAAAGGAGCGCTTCAGCCCGGATGAACTACAGATGCTCGAAGAGGCCCTGCATGAGCACGCAGGGACAGTGTTCAATACCAACATGAGGAGGGAGGCAGTGTTGTGGAAAAAGGAAATTTGGGCACTAGTCGAGCAGAAGGTCAGTGCAGTGGGCAACACCCCCGCACGGTCAAGGATTGCCGCAAAGGGTGGGATGACCTGTGGCTGAGGGTGCGGAACATTCTTTTGGCAAACCGTGCCCAGGCCTTGGAGACCGGAGGAGGACCAAGTTCTCCAATTAAGCTCACACCGTGGGAGGAAACATGTGTGAGCATGATATGCCCAGAATCTATAGAAGGCGTAGGAGAGATGGAGTGTGGCACCACGTCTTCTGCTGATGGAGGTGAGTGTCCAAATTAAAAACTACTAAGCCAAATGTGATGAAAGTCTATGCCAATGTCTGTCCTAAGAGTGACGCCATGGTCGGCCACACACACACTCTATGTAAAGTATGCCGAAGCAAGTGAGACACATACCGATGCCTGGTGTAAGGCCATAACGCACATGACACATACCACACAAACTAGGAAATCGCATGAGGCACACACTGTGCATGACCTAAATTGTGAGCATGTCAGACAGCACAGTACCTGGCCAACATGAGTGACACCGACATATGGCTGCATTTACCACCCATGTATGGAATGACGTGCTGTTCCCAACCCAAATGCCTATTACCCACAATTGTGTGGATGTGCAATCATACCAATGTATGTGTGATGCCTATCCAAACATTACTCATGCCGTCCCTCTCTTTCACCCCCACAGGCAGTTAGCATGACAGTGAGGAGGAGGACACCAACCCTGCACAGGACAGCAACCGTCTCTCCACATCCAGGGGCCAAGCCAGGGGGCGCCGGGTCCCAGCAAGGAAGCCAACACAGGGATACATACCACCAGCAACAACAAGGCCCATGGAGGGCACACCAGCCCCACCCCACCCCTCACTGCACTGCCTGCAGACACTTGTCCAACACCACGTTCGGAGGAATCCAGTGTGGCTGGGGAGGTGGCAGCCACGGCCCCCCTCACAGTCAAAGGCAGCCCCAATGACATCTGGGGCACCATTGAGGACGACTCAGTGGATGTTGTACACACCCCAGCAAAATTGGCATCCCTCCAGGTATCCATGAGTTGCACCGTAGATACGAACACACCGGAGCAGTCTGGGCAAGAACAGACCCAGGGACATATCAGTCCTGTAAACAGTCCCGGCGAGGATGAGCAGGCTGGGCATGCCAGCCAAATCCCAGCAGGGCCACTGGTGCAGCCGCAGGAGCACAGAGGGCTGACCAGCTCTCTGCCCTAATTTCGTAATTTGTGCAGGACAATTGGCAGGCCAGGGAGGAGTGGAGCGTGGATTTGAGGGCACTGGGCCAGTCCATCACTGATAACACAAACCGCCTCTGCGAGGTGCTTGGTCGCATAGCCAATGCTTTGGAGGCAGCTCTTCCCACCCAACAGCCTCAGCATGAGGACACACCATCCACAAGCAACTCTACACAGACCAGCCCGCTCCGCCGGTCGCTCTGTGCGCTGTGCCGACGGGACATGCCTCCCCCTGGCTCTGGGAGTGCTGAGTGACTGTACTGGCAGCCTCATTTGGGCTCCGTGGACCATCTGGGACTTGTATGAAGGAGTTGTGGGGGAGGGGGGGGTGTGAGGGTGTGTGGGGGAATTGTGGGGAGAGGTGGGTCAGGGGGTTGAGGGGAGTGAGGGTGTGTTGGGGAGTTGTGGGGGGAGGCGGAGAGGGGTGAGGGTGGTGGAGGGTTTGTTTTTCACGTTAATATTATTACTTTCAATACACTGGTTGTGTTACAAAAAAAGAACCAGAGTGGACATTCATCATTGCGCATGTGTCATTTAATCTTGCACAGTGCATAGTGTACATGAACCCCCACATCCAGTGCACTATGTCCTACCATTATGTCACCCTCTGCTGACATGTAAGTCAGAAATATTGTGCAATCACTGACTGGTGCACAGCATGTCCCTCCTGTGCATCGCTACCGTGATGAGGTCCTGCCACATCTTCATCATCCCCTTCTTCATCAGGTGGTAGGTGTTCCATGTCAGGGGGCAGGGCACATTCCGGCGGATGCACATATTGTGCAGCATTACACATGCCATGGTGATCTTGGCCACCCTCTCATATCTGTAGAGGAGTGCCCCACCCGACCGGCTGAGGCAGCAAAATCGTGCCTTCAACAGGCCAAAGTCGGCTCAATTACCACACGTGTACGGGTATGGGAACAATTGTAGTCCTCCTCGTGCCTGCTCTGTGGGTTTCAAACTGACCACAAAAGTGATGGGTGGAAGGTTTCGAATGAATCTAAACCACTGGCAATTGCTCTGGTCAACCTTCCACACCACCGTTTTTTACCCCGTCTGCACCATTGCAAAAGGGGACCAGCCATGTGCAAATCAGTCAGCAGCTGCCGCCACCGAAGGTAGCAGTCCAGCCCAAACTGCTAGGCCAGGTCCCCTCTATATAGAAAACCAAGCAACCCAAGACATGTTTCGGCCTTGTTGGACCTCCTCAGTGAGGTGCAGCCTGGTTCCCTGTGGCGCAGCGAGCAAGGGACCCACGTCTGGGCATACCCTCTCTCACAAGGAGAAACAAACTGACCACAAAAGTGATGGGTGGAAGGTTTCAAATGAATCTAAACCACTGGCAATTGCTCTGGGAAACCTTCCACACCACCGTTCTTTAGCCTGTCTGCACCATTGTAAAAGGGGACCAGCCATGTGCAAATCAGTCAGCAGCTGCCGTCACCGAAGGTAGCAGCCCAGCCCGAACTGCTAGGCCAGGTCCCCTCTGCATAGAAAACCAAGCAACCCCAGACATGTTTCGGCCTTGTTGGACATCCTCAGTGAGGTGCAGCCTGGTTCCCTGTGGCGCAGCGAGCAAGGGACCCACGTCTGGGCATACCCTCTCACACAAGGAGAAACAAACTGACCACAAAAGTGATGGGTGGAAGGTTTCGAATGAATCTAAACCACTGGCAATTGTTCTGGGTAACCTTCCACACCACCGTTTTTTAGCCCGTCTGTGGGTTCAAACAGGGGTCAGGAGCCACGCCTTCAAGGCATAACCACCATCACCTGCATGAGAGGGGAATGAAGGTAAATGTTTGCACATTCATGTTGGACAACTGTACTAGTCTCACATGGCTTCAAGGTAATTTGTGCCCACATGAACATGTCCCTGGATGCATTGACCCCATTTCAGGTCCCGCTCTGTGTCCTGTGCAATGGACTAATGGTGTGGGTTGCATCTTCAAGATGATTCATGGTGGGCACTGACATCTTGTTGCACGTGCATCGTATACGCATACAGCAGTGTTCGAGTAAAATTAGTGATGTCTTGTGTACTGTGAGATATAGTAGTAGAGAAGCGTTGGCTGTAGTCTGTACAATATTGGGCATTTTGCACTGATCATTTCCATGGTGACATGCAGCACTCCGATGGGTGTGCTGAACCAGTGATACACTGTGGAATCCCTGGTTGGCTCAGTTCAATGCACTCCCAGGGATTATTGTCCTGTGTGGTGATATGCTGGAGACAGCAACATAGTGCATATGCGCTGCATGGTGCAGGATGACTTTACGGTGTGTGAGAGCCACTGACGAGTGGTGCATGTGTTGTGTGATGTGGGCTGGTTACCTGTTAGTCATGTAGTGATAGGTGTCGGCCTTACTTCATCACTATGGGATTTGGGTGTCATGTACCGTTTCTGATGCTTTGGGGCACAGTTTTTGGTGATGTGCACTGACATCAACATTCCCACCCAGGTGGAGTATGCATCCCCCCTTCCCACCCAGGTGGAGTATGCATCCCCCCGCCTTCCCACCCAGGTGGAGTATGCATCCCCCCCTTCCCACCCAGTTGGAGTATGCATCAAGCCACCTCACAACCCTGATGCACTGCCATGGCCCAGTCAGGCAACTCACCAAGCAGCCAGGCACGTCGTCCAGCATGTCGCTCCATGAAGCATGGTAGCGTGGAGTTCCGCAGGACCATAGTGTCATGAGTTGATCCGGGATATCGGGCACAACAATGTGTGATGATCTTGCTGGCGTCACACACCGTCTGCACATTGATGGAGTGGTATTGCTTGCGGTTGCAATACACCACCTATATGGCAGGGGGGACGACCAACTTCATGTGGGTGCAGTTGACGGCATCTACACAATTTGGCATGCCTGGCAGTGCATGGAAGGCAACTTTTATATCAAATATCTCCTGGGGAGTCAGTTGTAGGGATATGCTGTCCCTTGTGTGCTTGAGGAGGGCATCCAGCAATTGGTTCAGAATCTGGGAAAATAAGCGTTGTGATATGCCATGCATGTGCCCCACTGTGTGCTAGTAGGTGCCTGTGGCAAGGAAGTGGAGCACAGACACTACCTTCAGTAGATGGGGGATGGCGGTGAGTATTTCTATGAGGCTCACTATGTTGTTGTGTATCAGGTCCACTATGGTGGTGATGGTGTCCCGGTCAAGCCGGTACAGGGTGTGGATCTGCTCAGGGGTTAGATTGAATGGACTGGCTCTGATGCAAGGGATTGTGGGCTGCCGGGCTGGTAAGGGTGGCTGCACTGGTGGGGCATGCTGGGCCTGTCTCACCCTCCTTCTCCTGCGTCTCCTCTGTGGTGGGGGCTGTTGTTGTTGTTGATGTTGAGGCATTGCAAGCAGGGCCTCCAGCTCCAGTAATGCTACTACTATTGGTATCATCTTGGTGTGGGAGGGTGTGTGGTGTGTGGGTGTGCTCCTTTTGTACTGGCCCTGACTCCATTGCCTCCACCTGTGCTGATTGTGTGCACCTGTGGCACTTGGAAACACTGCTCAGGGCTATTTACAACCGGTCGGCGATTCCGGTATTTACACCATGCTGGTATGCACTTTTTCCGCCTTCATGAGGCCATTATTTGCATGTCCGCCTCACTTGTGATCTTCTCCGGTTTACGGCATGCCGCTAATGCCGGCATGGAGAGTCGCGTGTGTGCGCCCAGACCGCTATTTATGGCATCGTACTTTACAATGCCGTTAATAGCGGTCTGGTTGTTCAGAATAGCCCCTAGCGGTAGACGATGCCGGTAATCCTTTACCTGCACCGTTTTTACCTTACCTCCAAAGTCGGAATGGGGGCCTAACACTTTCCAGATGGTTACTATCATGTCTTTCGGTGAACCCTCTTTTTGACCTGCCACAAGTAAAGCACATTATTTTTGTTTTACCTTTATTAATTTTCAAGGATAATTCTTAGCATATTTAGACTGGCATTTGAGCTATTTTCGAGACCTACCTTGGTTACGTCTCACTATATGGTATCATCTGCATATACAAGGTAGTTTATATAGGTCATCCGAACCTAAGGAGGAAAGTTGCTGGCACATATGAAAGCTACATCAATAACTATAATTGCAGTCAAGATGCATCCCCGTTGAAGGCCGTTTTTAACAATTATTGGATTTGTAAACTTACCAGTGACGTCAAGTGGGAACCTATCCTTCATCTTACTATGAAGTCTATACTGGTCTATACTGGACACTGGTCTATACCCCAGAAAGTCAGTTCCTGCCATAGCTTATGTCTTTTGCCTTCATGAAAAGCAACAGAACAACCGTTGGCACCCTTGCATTACCCATCGACCAATCAACTACATGGAACAACAGTCTTCAGTGACCAATATATGGCTGCTTTTAGCCAGAATAGAACACCTCTGCACAATCCGGCTCCCTTTCATACTATGTACCCTCTAAATCAAAGAGATGACTCTGCTCATGCTCGGACTATCTTAATATAAATTCCCAGCCTTTACAGTCTGCCTTTGTATGCACATCTTTGCTGTGGTAACATCTGCACCATTAGTTTTTCTGCAGCACTTTGAGATGAATCTACCACTTTCCAAGCTGAGTTACAAAACAGTTCTACTCACGCGAACATCCAACGTTGGAGCTGTTAAAGTAATGCAAGAAATATAGGAACATAATGTCTGACAAGGCAAACTCTTTTACAGACAAGCAGTCATATCCATTGCTCCATAACGGCGTATTGTGAAAATGCAGTGTCGGGGGGAAATTCTGCTGGGGTCGGCCGGGCCGTCCGCAGACCTCCGGGCAGGGAGGCCCCAACTCCTCCCGTATATCCCAAATGAGATAGAGTATGCGACACACACAAGAAGCAAGGTGACTCTGCTGTTTATTAAACAAAAAAAGGTAGGGATGGGTTAAGGAGCGTACGCGTCCGTCCTGACACACACACAATCGTGGGCTCGCAGGCCCTTTTTACTTTAGTGTGACGCGCTACTCGCGTCATCTCAAAAGTTTAGCAAAAAACCTATCTCCACTCTGGATTGGTTGCTCGAGTGGTAGGGTTAGTATAGCATACGTATAGAAAACAATATTAGTGGGTAAGGTGAGTCAGGTGATATATCTGGGTTGTCCCTACAATTAGATACATGAGAATTGTTACATGAAGACTACTAATGATTGGTCAATGTTAATGGCGTCAGTGATAAGAGCCCCATGTTCTGATTGGTGCGTTCGCGAGCCTCCCAGTCTGGGACCATCGCTGTTCCCAGCTGGCGGTGCACCTGTCATTGGCAACAATGTTTCACTATGAGTACGTGTAGACAATGTGAAGACTTATTCATGAGCTCGAAGGCCGACTACTCCCACTGTCGCAGATGCCCATTGAGCCTTTCAAGTGTATCTGCCTGTGTCTCGTACTGAGGGATCCAGACGCCTTCTTTCTCCTGGACTTGGCATCCTGTCAGGTTCGGCTTGGTCACGTGAGGTGGGACCGTGTTTGAGGCAGACTTTACACCATTAATATTGTTTTTCCACTGTGCGCTTGGTTTGATTTTGCAGGTGTGACTTTAACGTTGGTGTGCGGCATGCGGGGTTGCAACATCGTGCCCTTGATGGTCTGCTTTTGGAATGTGGGTTTGCAACATTACGACCTTGGCTGTCTGCTTCTCGCCGGGCTCATTTTGCAGGATCAGCAACCCGACTCTTGTTCTTTTCACGTTCATGGGAGCTCTTGCTTGCGGCCTACTTAGGCCTGGTGTATAGGTAGAACCATTTGGTGCACAGGCGCTTTAGTTTATAGTGACATATTGTCTTATGACCAGTATCATGTCTTCGTTATATTTCTCATTATGGCATCTGGGTTTAGGAAAAGCGTAAGCAAGCTCTTTAGATGAGTTCATGATGCGTCTTGCGTTTCTGCATTTTAAAAGCCTATATGAAAAATAATAAAGATGCACGTCCGTGAGTATGTCTGTCGCCTACGTCATAGCACTGAGTATATTCTTCGTGTAGATTGGTGCGGGAGTGTCCATCGTGTATATTTGCACAGGTGCGCTGATCGTTGACTAGGTCGTCATGGCATCTCTAACGACGTGTTGGCTTTAGTCTAGTTGATCCGTGCCGCAGGTGTCAGCATGGGCAGGTCGTGCTGTCGGGCAGGCAGATGGACACATCCGTATGTTCCTGTACCAGGGTATTTGGTCGTCTGGTAGATGGGCAAACTCTTCTCGTGGTGGGTGCCTGGGCCGTGATCCTTTAGGCCAGGCGCGAGAGGGCAGGGACGGGAGTCTGTTTTTCCATTCTCCCACTTCAGTCCCCCCTCTGGTCGACTTGTCGACCACAAACATATCCTTTTCATTATCACCTCTCACTCTCCATATTTTAGTTATCCCTCCTAGATGTTCATAGTGGTTAACATGATCTTCAAACGACCAGTACATATATTCACAGGTTCCTCCAGGAGTACAGTATACCCATTTCCCTATGTAACTCCTGGGGTTTCTTGGGTTTTCGATCTTCACTGAGGGTGGGTCCAGATGGTTAGTAATGATCTGGTTTCGCAGCTTCTCCCTTTCTTGTATTATTATGCCTGCGTGTTGGCCGTCATCTGCTGGCATCAAGGGGTGCATACCAACCATTTCAAGCAACTCGTCAGTGGTGCATGCCTTCCGGGCCTTCCAAAATCTTATTATGATCAGTGTAGCTCCAGCCAAAATAGTACAACCAACTATAATTTTCAGTCCATCTGACAGCCAAGATGGCATCCATGACCATAATAGTGAAAACCAGCTCTCATCCTTTTTTACACCGTTGCTTTCATCCATCATTTTGGAGTGCATCTGGGCCAATTGTGAAACTGCTTCTGTCAGTGTGCCGTTGTCAGCATCGTTGGCAGGAATGAACGTGCAGCATGATTGTCCTATCTTTGTGCATACTCCTCCTTCCATGGCTGTGAGGAGGTCCAATACATATCTGTTCTGGAGTGCTACCATCCTTACAGCTCGCAACTCCTCTTTTATTGCGTTGAATCCATTTACTGTAGAATTGATGGTCATCATTAATTCCCATCTAGTTATCTGGAGCCATTTTGCGTTTGCGTAAGCCTGCAGTCCTGGATGGATTATTGAGGAGAAGAACATTGCTGCTCTGCTGAATAGTCTGTGTTCTGGCGGAATTAAAGTGAGGGCTGTTTCCGACCTTCCCCATAGGTAATTTCCAGTCAGAGGTTCTCCTTGTCTTTTCCTTCTATTCAGGACGGTATTGTTACCGTTGGTCCTGTTCCCTTGCTCCTTGACGTGTACCATCGTGCATACACCATTCCACAGGGGGATCAGTGTGTGGTATGCTTTTTCTCCGCAGGCCCAGTAATGGTCCATTATTACTGCTGTTCCTGCTCCCCCCTCAGGCAACTCCATCACGCTGGCACAATTGGTGTTGTATCCTACGTCCACTTCCCCTTTATGTTGGTAGCATACCTTAGGCGCAGTCAGCGGCAGGATTGTTATTGGGTCTTCATCCGTCTCTACCCATGTGAGCATTGGTACGTACTTGATCCAAGTCGTCCAGCATCTGTGGTTGTGTGCCTCGATAGTTGAGATAGTTTCCTTTGTCACCATGTTGCTTCCAATCACTCCTATCTCCCAATTGTTATCCAAGTACACCTTCCCCGTTATCGTCACCAGTGGCCTCTCCCAGCATCCTAGTTTACCAGGAACTTCAGTTGCATACCAATCACATGGCAAATACTGCAATGTCACTTTCTTTGTTTCCCCTTTTGCAGGACCACTTGTTATGCATCTGAATGCTTCAGCATGTAAACTGCTCTTGTGGTAACTCAAATAGGTCTTGAGGAAGTTGTTTTCGTATGGGTATGAATCTCGTGTTTTCCACACCATGTGCACCACTGTCCCTTGAAACCTTCCTTTCGTTTGGAACAGTGCCAAGTATATAATGCATCGTGTTGTCTTTTCATCTATTTCTGTGGCAACAAATGTTCGGGACGCGCTCATGGCGTATGGTATTAATGAGCAAACGTAGCAGCTGTCTTCTGTTGTCTGCTTACCAATGCGGGTCATGTGTTGATACCATATGTTGTTTGAGACATGTGCTGAATCTTGGATATAATTATCAATACCTTTATTATCTGAGTATGTGCTGCGTTTAACTCTATTTTGTTTATGTATAGTTTTACTAGTATCACCTGACGTAACACCTGTTGCAGCTGGGGATGGGGGTATATTAGGTTTGGGTACAGCAGTAATATTGATAGCACAGCTGTACTGCCATACAGAGGCAGCCAAGAACCCGGTGATCATCAAAATCCCTATTATTTTTATTACATATGCTAATTTCACCGGCATTTTGCTCTTACCATTGCTGCGGTCCGGCAGCGTATTCTTGCGACGTTAAAGTTTCCCGCCTGAAAATTCCCAATATGCTTATTATTAAATGTTAGTTATTGTTAATTAAGCTCTCCCTATCAGGTAGTCATTCAGTGCCCAGGCGAAGAGCTGTCCCCACGCCAATCTAAGCGACCTATCTCTTAGGGCAGGCAGGTATGGGTGAAGGTGGGGCATTGAGTGTTCTATGGCCAAGAGGAATGCTGTGTAGTACACACGTACCCTTCTCTTTTTCAGGTACGTTGGCCTTTTTATTTCATATACAAATCGGTGCGACAATTCTTCTGGGTAGTAATCACCTGGGGGTACCATCTACTCCTGGGCAATGAATTTGTTAGTTATCTATTTCCTTAACAGTACAATAATACGCAGTTCCTGCATATGCGAGAGAAAAGAAGAGAAAGCATTCACGTGTTTACATGTGTACTTGTGCAATACAATGTCCTTTAGTACAGTTATTACTCGTAGTGGAGGTGGGGGTCAATGGGCAGGGGGTTTGGGTTCAATTGGCGGAAGTAGTTTTACTCTTTGAGCGTGTGACCATGGGGTGGGCAGTATGGGGATTACCCTTTTCTTCTTCAGTTATTGTCTCTGGGAAATCTGGGGAGTGACAGGGTATGGGAACACTTGGGTCGTTGGCTGTGATAGAACTCTCTTCTTCCGTTGGCAATGTTGTTGTTGTTCTTCCAACAGACCTGTCGGTGGCGCTGGGGCGGGTCTGGGGTCTGTAGATCTTTGCATCGTGTAGGTGATTCCAGGCGCGCTTATCCTGTAGCTTTACTGCTCTCGTTGATACCTCCTCTACTAGATGTGGGCCAGTAAACCGTGGATCATTCCATTTTCTATTGAAATTGCGAAGCAGTACGTGGTCACCTTTAGTAACTTTACACAGTGTTTCTTTGTCCAATTCTTTATCCGCCTCTTCTTGTTGATTGCTGTTAGACCCGCCCCGTGTGCGCTCGAGCTGTTGAGACACAAACACCACACTAGTAATCAAAGAAGACACATATTGGTACATTTCATCACCAAAGACATCTGCTGTACTTTCATTATCGGTAAATGCTCTTGATGTGGGCGTTAGGGGAAGGCGCATCTGACGTCCGGTAACCACCTCGTGTGGGGTGAGGTGGTGGTCGGACCCTGGTCTATTCCTTAGCTCGAATAGGGCTAATGGAAGACAATATAACCAACTCTTGTTAGTTGCTTGCTGTATCTTTGCGATTGCCTCCTTTAATAGGCCATTCAGGCGTTCACATACACCGTTGGCCTGTGGGTGGTATGCACATGCAAATTTATGTTTTATGTTCAGCAAGGATGTAATGTGCTGGAACATTTCGTTTGCGAAATGTGGGCCATTGTCTGACCTTAACACCTCGCACACTCCCCATCTTGGGAAGACCTCCCTCACTAGGAATTTAGCTGCTCTAAATGCATCTGGGTGTGAACAGGGCCCTGCTTCAATCCACCTAGAGAATGGGCATACTACTACGATCATATACCTATTTCCTTGACATATATTGATCATATCAACATAATCAATATGGAGATGCCGGAAAGGTCCCTCTGGCCGGGGTATAGTACCTCTTACCACCTTTAGAGTATGGCCGGCCGTAAACTGTTGACATGTGAGACAATTACTGATAAAATTAGACACATGAGAATTTAGCTCGGGGAAGAACCAGTCTTCCCTAATTCGTGCTGCAATTACTTCCTTGCCTGTGTGGGCTGGATGATGTAGTTGGCTTAGGGCAGTGTCCAAAAGTGCCAATGGTATTACAACTTTCCCAGTGCCACCCTGGCGCCATAGTGCGTCAGTTGGTGACATTATGCATCCTCTTTTTACCCATATTTCTTTTTCGGCCATTGGTGCGGCCGCTTGTAGCTCCATAATCTGCGTGGCTGGGAGATGGGAGTACCCTTCTCTTATCAACATCTCCTTAGCTATTCCCCTCCCTCTCCCTCTCTGTGACTCTGGGGGGTTCCATATCTCACCAAAGTATGCAGCATACTTCGCATGTGCGTCTGCTGCTGCATTCCCCTTTGAGACGTGATCTTCACCATTGGTGTGTGCGGTGCATTTTACTAAAGCTAATTCTTGGGGGTCGTTTATTACTTCAATTAGTTCAGCCAATAAGAGAGCATGTTGCACTGGAGTGCCATCAGCTCTTCTAAACCCTCTTCCTCTCCATTTTGACAGCCCTGAGTGGACAGTAGATGTAACATATGCGCTGTCGGAGTATATGGTTACTCGTTTGTGGAGGCTTTCCTTCAACGCCAAGATCAGTGCAACCAGCTCTGCTGCTTGAGCGGAGTAATGCTGTGATAATTGTACACATTTTATTGCCACACACACCGGTACCTCCATCATTTTTACCACTGCTGCCCCAGTTCTCCTAATACCATCCCCTTGATCGATAGTTGATGACCCATCAATAAGTAAGAGCTCACCACCCTCCAGTGCATTTTCTTCAACCTTTCTAGTACATGAGTACATTTCAGTTATTTCCGTACAGTCATGGGCATAATCTCCCTCCTCAATTACTTCTGCTATGAACCTTGCAGGGTTGACCGTGCTACATCTAACAATTGATAGTTCAGCTCTTGATAAAATGATCTCATAACCTGATGCTCTCTGCGTGGTTAGGGTGGACTTAGGTTTATTCAATATCGCAAATAGTGCATGCTCCACAAACAAAGTAGTTGGGCAGCCCATGGTGATTGCTGATGCCTTTTCCACTGCAAAAGCAGCTGCGGCGAGACCTTGTTCGCAAGGGAAGTGACCCAACATTACAGGATCTAAGTGGCCGCTGTAAAATGCTACTGGTTTGTAGCCCATGCTTGTTTTTTGAGCCAACACTGCTTTCATTACTGCTGAGTCGCAGTGTGAGAATATAAAAAATCGTCTCTCATAATCTGGGGATGCCAGTACTGGAGCAGTAGATATCGCATCTTTCAATTCACCAAAAGCCTCTTTCATCTCCATTGTCCACCCCAGCTTGTTCTCCCCTTTATTAGCTTCCCTCAACGCCTCAAGCAGGGGTCCTATGTACGAGCTGTAATCAAACACCCATGCTCTACAATAGTGGCACAGCCCCAGAAACTGCTGCAGTTCCCTCACAGTTTGTGGCAGTGGAGTGTTTGAAATGGCTTGTGCTCTTTGTGGTGCAATCTTTCTTCCATATTGGGATATGAGTTGACCAATGTAAAGTACCTGTTCCTGACAGTACTGTATTTTTTCCATGTCTACCTTGTAACCTTTTTCAGCCAATATTGTCAGCATCTTTAAAGAGTCCTCTCTGCATGTTCTTTCGTTCGTGCTGCAGATTATTATGTCATCCACATACTGCAACACCGTACTTTCCACTTCAATATTACCCAAATCCATCTGTATCACTCTATTGAAAATTGAGGGTGATTCGCAATACCCTTGTGGCAATCTAGTGTGTTTCCACTTTGTGTTTCTGTAAGTGAAGCTCGTCAGATCTTGTGAGTCGGGGTGCAATGGTATTGAGAAAAAAGCATTTTTAAGGTCGATCACTGTAAATCGTGATGCCTCTGCTGGAATGCCACACAATATCGTGGCCGGGTTTGCTGCTACGGGATATTCTGCTTCTACTATGTTGTTCAAGGGCCTGAGGTCCTGTATGAAGCGCCAAGACCCCCCTTTAGCCTTGCGCACTGGGTACACAGCCGTGTTGCAAGGTGATTCCGAGGGGACCAATATGCCATTATTTACAAGGGCCGTTATGGTTTCATATATACCCTCATCTGCCTCTTTTGATAGTGGGTACTGTTTAACTCTGGGAAGTATTGCACCTTTTTTCAATTTTATCATTACTCCCCCTATACTTTTTATACACCCCACGTCATAGGGGCCGGTAGTCCACAATGATTTGGGTACTTTTGACATATCCTCCTTAAAGAAGGGGACTGGGGTGCATGCGGGTGCCTCAAGTGCCATTGCAATTTTCTGTGCTACTTGTTTGTACCCCACTCATTTCCACACTCATCATGAACACCATTTCACCTTCTTCCTTTTCATCTGAGAACAGTTCCTCATCTGACACCTGGGTGAGCCTACATCCATCTGCTAATGCTATCACGGCCCTCCATGGTCTTCCTTCTTTGTCTTGGGCATGTACAGCAATGTAGTCAGCTGTTGCAATAATACTCTCAATGTCCATTAAGAACACCTTCCCTTCTGGTTCATTAGCAGGTGTTTCTGGTCTGAACAGATAGGTTGCTGGCCTCCTCCATATTTTCCCTTCTATCCCTGGCATCCATGCAATTGCCATATCTGTTCCATACTGGAATAGTTCGCCATCTATTGGCTCCGCCCTAATCGCTGTCTGTCCGCAGTATGCTTGCATAATTTGTCGTGCTGTGAGCATGTTAATCCCTGGAGTAGAGCAAATTATGCCGTCCTCTGTAAAGGAGATCGTCATATTCAACCTGTTCATTATGTCTCTCCCCAATATATTTACTGGTGAGGCACTTTAATATAAAAGTGGAACTGACAGATCATAATCTCCAATAGATAAGGGAATGTTATCAGTAAAGGGAACCAACCCTCTAGCCCCAGAAAATCCTTGGGTGTTCATGGCTTCGCCTGACATCTTAAACTTACCTTCCCTTATGCAAGACTGGGTTGCCCCGGTGTCAATAAGGAATGATAATTTTTTGTCACCTATCGTTACCTCTATGCGTGGCTCCTCCGCACTATTAGGTGTTACTGACAGGATGGGACACACCAAGGCCGTCTGTGGGCTGTCCTATTGAGGGTACAATGATTGGCCATTTCCTGTGTAAGGGTTGTGTCCCGATACCGTCACCCTGCCCAGTTGTGTTTGTTGTGCTTGGGGTTGCTGTGTCATCGCTACCTGTTGTTGTGGCAGCGAACACGTCTGTGGCTGTTGTTGTGTCAGTTGTGGTTGTTGTTCACTTCCCTGTTGCAACGTCTGCTGTTGCTGTATGCCCTGCTGTTCCTGTGAGGGCCTTTGCTGTCCCTGTTCACTCCATGATGGTATACCAGGTCTAACTCTACACGTGCGGGACATGTGTCCTAATAGTCCACAACTCCAACACACCGGCGGTTCCCTACTTTGCCATGGAAAGCTCCCTGTGTTGTCCTGGTATACTGGTTGCCCTGTGGGGTAGGGGTTTCTAAATCCTCCCACCTGTTGTTGGGTGTTATATCCGTATCCTCTCCCTCTCATAAATCCTCCTCTCCCCCTGTTATAATTATAATAACCAGCTCCTGCCATCGTATGTCCACCTCCCATGCTGGTCATGTATGGTTGTATTTGCGGCGCCTGTTGTGTTACAGTCTGTGAAGGTGGTATTTGTGCAGAATCTTGTGCAGCCACTACTTGTGTGGGGCTTTGGGTCATTGTTGTGGGCGTAGTTATTAGTGCCCCTTCCATCGTATACTTGGTAAGTTTTTTCTGTACTAGTTTAGCCTCTTCTGTTTTCCTGTCCTCTTCCTTTTGTTTCATTTTACCTTGCCATGTTCTGCAATGATGCACTATAGTAAGTTGTATTTCTGGCCATGGTTTTGCTTCCATTCCCACTACTTTCTTTAGTTGTTTCTGAACTCCTTCTGGGAGCCCTTGTACTAGTATATGATAGAATATTGCTGGTGTTTTATCCCATTGTTCCCTCGTTTCCATACGCCACTTCTCTTGGATCTCCTGGATATAATCAACAGGATCTTCATTTTAACGCATCTTACGAGAGGTAATTGCACCTATGTCTGATGTGTCTGGGTACTGTACCCTCAGTGCCTGCCATAGTGCGTGTCTGCAGTTTGCGAATGGTGCCCCATCGTGCGGTGTGTTTGTTATTGTTACCCCGTGGAATTCCGCTCTCTTCCAAATGTCATCCGCTCTATCCCCTAATATTGATATTAACAGGCCCTTTACGTCTCCTACTGCTAGTTTCTGTCCTGCGGTGTGTTTTTCCATTTCATATATCCACTTACCCGCACCTCCACTCAATGACGGGAGCCTGCATTTTATATTTTCTTTATCGGTATGCTTCCAAGGGACGTACTGTGGTCTAACCCCTCCTCTCTCTAAAAGTGGCATCAAGTTATTTCTTGTTTCACCCATTGTGTTCCATAATACCGAGTCCTCACACCCTTCCTCCTCCTCTCTTTCTTTTACATCTTCAATTTCGTCCGTATTTCCCCTGCTCGCAACTTTTTCTTCTACATTTTTTCCTGCGTTTAATGTGGGCATGTTTATTCTACTTTCTTGCCTGCGACTAGGGAGGTTTCTAAGCCGATATGCATAGGGTGTCAATCCTTCTGTGAATGGCGCGAGTTTTATTTTGCGTAACGAGCGTGAGGTGGTTGAGCATGTAGGGTGCAATGGGGGAGGGTGTGATGGTGGTGGGGATGGTGCTGCTTCATGTGTTTGTCTTTCCACTATTCTTCGCTCTCCCTCCTCACTTCTTTCCAGTTCATCCATTCTCCTACTTATCCATGGTGAGTCTATGTTGGTTCGGGTGATGTATAGTTTATCTAGACTTTCCCTTCCACTGCTACTTCCTTCTTTCTCCACTCCTTCTTCTTCCCCACTGCAAAAGTCAGTCATAAACGGTAACCCCCACATGGTCTTTTTCCCCTTGATCGTTACTGTTTCTAAATCTATTAGATTCAGTTCTCTTGTTTCTCCTTTATCAACCACTCCCCTTTGTGCTGATGTTGTGGCTACTTCTGTGTTTCTATATACATTCCCCCATTCTCCACTCTCCCTACTCCTATCTACTCTTTCTCCTTCATCTCTCTCCTCCATCTACCTACTATTTTCCTCCCTTTTCCTTTTTAACTCCTCCATTACTTCACTTCTCATCTTTTCTAATATTCTTTCATCCTCCTTCTTCCTTTCCCATTTCATCCTTTCTCTTTCTACTATACTCTCTATCACTCTCCCCTCTTCGTATTTCTTAGTAGTTTCTGATAGTACTCTCCTCTTCCACATTGCCATTTCTTTTTCTTTTTCTTCCTCTTCCCTTTTCTTTTCTCGCAGTACTACTCTTGATACCCTTTCTGCTGCTGCTTTTACCCTTTCAGCTTCTCTCTTTTGCTCCTCTGTTCGTTCCCGTATTTTTTCCAATTCGTCCTTACCTTCTTTTCTTTTCCTCGCTCTCTCTTTCTCCTCCCTTTCAAGCTGCTTAATCAATTCATTCTGCTCATCCCTTAATTTTGCTAGTCGTTCCTCCAAAATCTCTTCCTGTTGTCGCAACAGCTCTTCTCCCCTCATTTCACTATCCCTAGCATTATCCTCATCTGTTTTCTTTACTACCTCCTTCTCTTCTCCTGTTAATGAACCCCGTAGTTTTAATAATATCTGTGCAGCCACCCACTCATCGTTTCCTATTTCCACAGTCTGGTTTTCTCCAGTTCCCCCTTCCCCCGCTGGCATCTTCCTATGAGCCACATATGGTGGAGGGCTGTATGCCGGGTTCGAGTATCCCTCAGCCGCCCTTAACTGTCCTCTTTCTATTTCTCCTTGTTCTCTTAAAGGGTACAACCCCCCTACCTCTGTTTTTTCCCCCTTTGCTATGGGTATCTCGTTGCTCTGTTCCTTTTTTATCTCATCTGTTTTATTATTCTCTTCTCCTCCCTCTCTTCGGTTCCCCGTGTTCTTTGGACCCTCACTCCCCTTTTCCCCATCCTTTCCTTCCTCCTTAATCTCTTTTTCTTCCGGTATTTCCCCCATGGTGAGCATTACATTTGATCCTGGTCTGGACCCCTGGAACATCCTCCATAAGTTAAACACCTCCACATGGTTTGCCAACTTCTTCCCTTTATATGTATTGTGCAGATGGTTTAATAATGAATGTTGGACATATCGATCGAAGCTACCATTAGGCAGCCACGGTGTTAGCATCTTGTTATCCGTCCCCTGGGTCCATTCTATGCTATATTTAATCAGTTTCTCCCTATGGGGTAGCAGTGTTGCGCAGATGTGTTGTAGTGGGGTAATGAGTGTGTTCCCCCACCCTCCCGATCCTGCCCCGTATGACATAGTAGCGCTCCACTTGTTACCCTTCCCCTATCTGGTAGCAGTTTATCTCACTAGCAGATTACAATATACAGCCTTATATCGCTTACCTGGCCCCGTAAGTTTGGGGACTTACGATAGTCCGCTAAGAGAAATTACAGAAAATATGGTATGTTACATTTATATATTTCCTTCTGTCACCCTTACGGCCCCCTGCGGCCGAGGCGCACCTAGCCCCCTGCGGCTGCGTACCCCTTAAGACGTTCTTATACAGTCGTCCTATTTCCACGTTCTCCTCCCTCTTCTACGCTGGCCGTGGCCGGCGTTCTCCGTGCGCGGCCACGTTCCCCCTGTTCACCTTTCCCCGATCAACTCATTGCCGTTTATCCCCGTTTCCACTTCCTTACCACAACTCTCTCCCCCCACCAACCTCAGGATGGAATATGCCTTGTGCTCGGGATATCCTATGAAAACCCTAGTGGTGACGTCCCCGATTTCTTCGAGCTACTGATTAGTTCTTCATATATTCTTTAAATTCAAAATACACTTCCAATCTACCCCCGTTAACCCTACAGCTGTCTTCCTGTCACTCCTGGAACAAGGTAATCAAATCAATCATATAATCGGACTGCGCACACTGCGTCGCCTCGCGTGTGATATGCCCCTCGACAGGAGGGCTTAACCAGCCAATTATCTTCCGTATTAGGCAACTACCTAGCTACCGCCTACAGGGAAACGTCATCTACCTATCGAGTTTCTTGCTCGAACAATAGGGATTCTCATCTACTCATTGATCAACAAATGCCAAATCGTAGGAAATCACGCACACCCACACCCTTACACGTAGTCGCGACCTAGGCCAATCAGTCTCTACGAGCGGCCGCACGTGATGTTTTCGTGCTCCGCCTCCTCCCTTTGCGTAATGTAGCCGTCTGCTCTCGCACTTGTTCGGCTACCATTCATTCCATTTTCAACACTAAATTCTCAAACCTTCGCCGCACACCTGTGTAACACCTCCCGCCTCCCTTATTTAACTCCTCCCCCCTCCCTCACAATTTCACATTTCTTGTTGTGTGTGGCATGCTCACCAAGTTCTCTTGATGCGGGGCCGCTCGACTGCGTGCACCCCTCCAAGCGGCTCGCCACCTCCCCTCGTTCGCACATTCATGTTGGACAACTGTACTAGTCTCACATGGCTTCAAGGTAATTTGTGCCCACATGAACATGTCCCTGGATGCATTGTCCCCATTTCAGGTCCCGCTCTGTGTCCTGTGCAATGGACTAATGGTGTGGGTTGCATCTTCAAGATGATTCATGGTGGGCACTGACATCTTGTTGCACGTGCATCGTATACGCATACAGCAGTGTTCGAGTAAAATTAGTGATGTCTTGTGTACTGTGAGATTTAGTAGTAGAGAAGCGTTGGCTGTAGTCTGTACAATAGTGGGCATTTTGCACTGATCATTTCCATGGTGACATGCAGCACTCCGATGGGTGTGCTGAACCAGTGATATACTGTGGAATCCCTGGTTGGCTCAGTTCAATGCACTCCCAGGGATGATTGTCCTGTGTGGTGATATGCTGGAGACAGCAACATAGTGCATATGCGCTGCATGGTGCAGGATGACTTTACGGTGTGTGAGAGCCACTGATGAGTGGTGCATGTGTTGTGTGATGTGGGCTGGTTACCTGTTAGTCATGTAGTGATAGGTGTCGGCCTTACTTCATCACTATGGGATTTGGGTGTCATGTACCGTTTCTGATGCTTTGGGGCACAGTTTTTGGTGATGTGCACTGACATCAACATTCCCACCCAGGTGGAGTATGCATCCCCCCTTCCCACCCAGGTGGAGTATGCATCTCCCCGCCTTCCCACCCAGGTGGAGTATGCATCCCCCCCTTCCCACCCAGTTGGAGTATGCATCAAGCCACCTCACAACCCTGATGCACTGCCATGGCCCAGTCAGGCAACTCACCAAGCAGCCAGGCACGTCGTCCAGCATGTCGCTCCATGAAGCATGGTAGCGTGGAGTTCCGCAGGACCATAGTGTCATGAGTTGATCCGGGATATCGGGCACAGCAATGTGTGATGATCTTGCTGGCGTCACACACCGTCTGCACATTGATGGAGTGGTATTGCTTGCGGTTGCAATACACCACCTCCATGGCAGGGGGGACAACCAACTTCACGTGGGTGCAGTTGACGGCATCTACACAATTTGGCATGCCTGGCAGTGCATGGAAGGCAACTTTTGTATCAAATATCTCCTGTGGAGTCAGTTGTAGGGATATGCTGTCCCTTGTGTGCTTGAGGAGGGCATCCAGCAATTGGTTCAGAATCTGGGAAAATAAGCGTTGTGATATGCCATGCATGTGCCCCACTGTGTGCTAGTAGGTGCCTGTGGCAAGGAAGTGGAGCACAGACACTACCTTCAGTAGATGGGGGATGGCAGTGAGTATTTCTATGAGGCTCACTATGTTGTTGTGTATCAGGTCCACTATGGTGGTGATGGTCTCCCGGTCAAGCCGGTACAGGGTGTGGATCTGCTCAGGGGTTAGATTGAATGGACTGGCTCTGATGCGAGGGATTGTGGGCTGCCGGGCTGGTAAGGGTGGCTGCACTGGTGGAGCATGCTGGGCCTGTCTCACCCTCCTTCTCCTGCATCTCCTCTGTGGTGGGGGCTGTTGTTGTTGTTGATGTTGAGGCATTGCAAGCAGGGCCTCCAGCTCCAGTAATGCTACTACTATTGGTATCATCTTGGTGTGGGAGGGTGTGTGGTGTGTGGGTGTGCTCCTTTTGTACTGGCCCTGACTCCATTGCCTCCACCTGTGCTGATTGTGTGCACCTGTGGCACTTGGAAACACTGCTCAGGGCTATTTACACCCGGTCGGCGATTCCGGTATTTACACCATGCTGGTATGCACTTTTTCCGCCTTCATGAGGCCATTATTTGCATGTCCGCCTCACTTGTGATATTCTCTGGTTTACGGCATGCCGCTAATGCCGGCATGGAGAGTCGCGTGCGTGCGCCCAGACCGCTATTTACGGCATCGTACTTTACAATGCCGTTCATAGTGGTCTGGTTGTTCAGAATAGCCCCTAGCGGTAGACGATGCCGGTAATCCTTTACCTGCATCGTTTTTACCTTACCTCCAAAGTCGGAATGGGGGCCTAACACTTTCCAGATGGTTACTATCATGTCTTTCGGTGAACCCTCTTTTTGACCTGCCACAAGTAAAGCACATTATTTTTGTTTTACCTTTATTAATTTTCAAGGATAATTCTTAGCATATTTAGACTGGCATTTGAGCTATTTTCGAGACCTACCTTGGTTACGTCTCACTATATGGTATCATCTGCATATACAAGGTAGTTTATATAGGTCATCCGAACCTAAGGAGGAAAGTTGCTGGCACATATGAAAGCTACATCAATAACTATAATTGTAGTCAAGATGCATCCCCGTTGAAGGCCGTTTTTAACAATTATTGGATTTGTAAACTTACCAGTGACGTCGAGTGGGAACCTATCCTTCATCTTACTATGAAGTCTATACTGGTCTATACTGGACACTGGTCTATACCCCAGAAAGTCAGTTCCTGCCATAGCTTATGTCTTTTGCCTTCATGAAAAGCAACAGAACAACCGTTGGCACCCTTGCATTACCCATCGACCAATCAACTACATGGAACAACAGTCTTCAGTGACCAATATATGGCAGCTTTTAGCCAGAATAGAACACCTCTGCACAATCCGGGTCCTTTCATACTATGTACCCTCTAAATCAAAGAGATGACTCTGCTCATGCTCGGACTATCTTAATATAAATTCCCAGCCTTTACAGTCTGCCCTTGTATGCACATCTTTGCTGTGGTAACATCTGCACCATTAGTTTTTCTGCAGCACTTTGAGATGAATCTACCACTTTCCAAGCTGAGTTACAAAACAGTTCTACTCATGCGAACATCCAACGTTGGAGCTGTTAAAGTAATTCAAGAAATAAAGGAACATAATGTCTGACAAGGCAAACTCTTTAACAGACAAGCAGTCATATCCATTGCTCCATAACGGCGTATTGTGAAAATGCAGTGTCGGGGGGAAATTCTGCCGGGGTCGGCCGGGCCGTCCGCAGACCTCCGGGCAGGGAGGCCCCAACTCCTCCCGTATATCCCAAACGAGATAGAGTATGCGACACACACAAGAAGCAAGGTGACTCTGCTGTTTATTAAACAAAAAAAGGCAGGGATGGGTTAAGGAGCGTACGCGTCCGTCCTGACACACACACAATCGTGGGCTCGCAGGCCCTTTTTACTTTAGTGTGACGCGCATACTCGCGTCATCTCAAAAGTTTAGCAAAAAACCTATCTCCACTCTGGATTGGTTGCTCGAGTGGTAGGGTTAGTATAGCATACGTATAGAGAACAATATTAGTGGGTAAGGTGAGTCAGGTGATATATCTGGGTTGTCCCTACAATTAGATACATGAGAATTGTTACATGAAGACTACTAATGATTGGTCAATGTTAATGGCGTCAGTGATAAGAGCCCCATGATCTGATTGGTGCGTTTGCGAGCCTCCCAGTCTGGGACCATCGCTGTTCCCAGCTGGCGGTGCACCTGTCATTGGCAACAATGTTTCACTATGAGTACGTGTAGACAATGTGAAGACTTATTCATTAGCTGGAAGGCCGACTACTCCCACTGTCGCAGATGCCCATTGAGCCTTTCAAGTGTATCTGCCTGTGTCTCGTACTGAGGGATCCAGACGCCTTCTTTCTCCTGGACTTGGCATCCTGTCAGGTTCGGCTTGGTCACGTGAGGTGGGACCGTGTTTGAGGCAGACTTTACACCATTAATATTGTTTTTCCACTGTGCGCTTGGTTTGATTTTGCAGGTGTGACTTTAACGTTGGTGTGTGGCATGCGGGGTTGCAACATCGTGCCCTTGATGGTCTGCTTTTGGAATGTGGGTTTGCAACATTACGACCTTGGCTGTCTGCTTCTCGCCGGGCTCATTTTGCAGGATCAGCAACCCGACTCTTGTTCTTTTCACGTTCATGGGAGCTCTTGCTTGCGGCCTACTTAGGCCTGGTGTATAGGTAGAACCATTTGGTGCACAGGCGCTTTAGGTTATAGTGACATATTGTCTTATGACCAGTATCATGTCTTCGTTATATTTCTCATTATGGCATCTGGGTTTAGGAAAAGCGTAAGCAAGCTCTTTAGATGAGTTCATGATGCGTCTTGCGTTTCTGCATTTTAAAAGCCTATATGAAAAATAATAAAGATGCACGTCCGTGAGTATGTCTGTCGCCTACGTCATAGCACTGAGTATATTGTTCGTATAGATTGGTGCGGGAGTGTCCAGCGTGTATATTTGCACAGGTGCGCTGATCGTTGACTAGGTTGTCATGGCATCTCTAACGACGTGTTGGCTTTAGTCTAGTTGATCCGTGCCGCAGGTGTCAGCATGGGCAGGTCGTGCTGTCGGGCAGGCAGATGGACACATCCGTATGTTCCTGTACCAGGGTATTTGGTCGTCTGGTAGATGGGCAAACTCTTCTCGTGGCGGGTGCCTGGGCCGTGATCCTTTAGGCCAGGCACGAGAGGGCAGGGACGGGAGTCTGTTTTTCCATTCTCCCACTTCAGCAGCATGTAAACTCCTGTCTTCCTGTCTGACCATTCAGTGATCTCCTTTAACATATTTGGTAACCAATCTATTAACAAGTGGTTTCAAAATAAGGATGAGACGAATACCTGGAATACAACCAAAATGAGCTGCAAACAAATTCCATACCTGATTTGAAATACTGCCTGAACCTTAGTTATGCAACGCACTCAAGCAATTCTATGCAGGTGCGAGTTCCACCAAAGGCATTCTGTCCCATTCTCGAGCTGTATTGCCATGTCATTACAATCAGGTCTCAACCTCCACCTCAACTCCATCCCATAACAAAGCAACATTATCATGCAGTTTGTAGTATGAAGTGAATCCTTCTAGTCTGCAAATTATGTCTTTATCGCTGTGATGAAGCATAATTGACGTCTACTCCTAGAAAAAAATCTCTAAAGCAGCCTATCTTTGTCTCTAATATTCTTCGAAATACATCATCCAAAAAGCCTACAGAGAAAAGCCTGTTTCAAAGTGCTTATCCCAATTATTTTCAGAAACCGTGTTTAGCTGAATATCTGACTGGGATGCACCCACTTCACTGACTATTTTCCAAAAGACTGAGGTGTTCTTATTCCTTGAATTCAAAACCATCTGCTCAGCATTTCTTTGGAGTCTCAGAGCATGAATAAACCACAACCAGGTCCTATAAGTCTGTTTGGCTTTTTTACGAAATCTGCTACCCCTTCAGAGTCAAGAGAATTGGGGCATCTGACTTTCCTAATCAGGGATCTCGGTTACATCCTCTTCTCCAATAAGGAGAGATCATAAACGTGCCAATGACTAAGGGGCCGCCACGAGGGATACGGCTGAGACTTACCCAGGGTAAGAGTATTTTCCATAAACAAACCAACGTTGTTAACACTTAAAGTATCCATTTACCAGGATAAAGAGAAGTCAGATATACACAAGGAAAGAATGTCATTTACCCTTGAAATAGGTTTTGGATTACAAATGATCCTATTACCGGCAGATTTAACAGATAAATAAGTGGGCCCATCAGTATCAGATCTTACATGGCTGCATTTCAACTCAACAACAAGCATGCTATGATCACTCCAAGGAGAGTTGGTGACAGTCACCATCTTACATCTGTGAAAAAACACTTCACTAGTGAAAACATAATCAATGATAGAGAACAGATTGCTAGTGTGCCAAGTGGGATGTCCTAGGCATATCGCTGTTGACGGCCCCATTCAGCATCAAAAAACCTAATATAAACATGCAGTTCAGCCATACTCACCCTTGGAACAATTTGTGACTAACACTACCACAAGGAGACAAAGGATTTCCATATAATATTAGTACCAAGGCAGGAAGCATTTAGATCACCAGCAAGGGGTAGATACCCCACATTATTTGAGCAACCAAAAGTTGACCTTTTCGAAGGACGAACATTTGGTAGTACCTTCTTTAGGACTTTTGGTTAGGTACGTCTTTTCAACTGAGGCTTTTTGGCTGAAACCAACATAACCGCCGATCAGTCCAATATAAATCTCTAAAATCCATGCAATCAATGTCGTTGGACGAGATGGCTATCAGGCTAGGTATTTCAGCCAGCACTCCAAGAATATTTTTTCTGTTCAGCACAAGATTTAAATTTTCTGGTAGCAAGTTCTCAACAAAACTCTGTGAGGTCGGGCCGGACCCACAGGGCCCTTATTCCCAAAATGACCAGTTGTCTGCAGAGGGCCCTTTGGATAAAAATTCACTAGAGAGTGACAAAATCCCTCAGGACCACTGATCTCCTTCAGTGCCAAATTAACTTGGATACTACACAAATTAGTGCCACCCACTCTACCAGGGACATTGCGGGAGGAAGAAAGAGTAATGTTTGAGTAATTGCCATGAGAAGCATCTGGTCCTCAGAGCCTTTAAGGACACTATATGCTAGAGTGGTTCAGGTGACAGTTCCAACCAAAAAAGGGCCATGGTGGTGCTAGAGCTACCCCCCACCAAACACTGTGTAGAATGCCGTATCAGTCCCTAACTTTCCACATTCTGCTGGAAAAACATCCTTTGGGGTCTGGGGGGGATGGTGCTGCACCACCTAATAAAAGGCCTGTCACAGAGGGTTTTGCAAAACCTAGCAGAGGTTCACGGTCATTCTGGACCATGAGCGAGATCCAGGTGATCTGGATTCAGAAATCTTAGGAGCCATTTCAGTTACAAAGGAAGGATTCAGCCCACTCAACTTCTGCCTAGAAGAGGGCCTTTTTTAAGTGCTTCAAACCTTCAGGTTACACTCCTTCAGGTTTCGCTCCTCCAGCACTCTGTCTTGTCAGGGTGCTAGGAATTTCCTTGATGGTTGCTAAGCATTGTCCCTGGAGAGTACATTTGTTTTGACTTCTTCACTTGGGAGGCATTGCCCTTCTTCCCACGAGCAATGATTTCACAAGAGGGCTGAGTAAACTTTCCTACAATCACAGAACCTGAGAGATCTGGAGATACTAAATGTACAGATTGTGCACATATGCTATTGTTGGACACACCTTTGATAAAAACAGGAAAACTGGACTCAACTGGACTCAACCCCCAGCGCGTCTACCTTAGCGACAGCCGATGAAGGCGATCTTACTCCATGACGCATCAAGTGAACATGGGGAAGTAATGGACCAAGCACTACAGGAGAATCTTAAGGGAGAGCCACTGTCACAACAAGGCTGCCTGTCGGGAGGGAGCCTGTCGTGAGCTGCCGGAGCCAGGGGCCACGAACGCTGCCTGACTCTCACGACATCGCCCCCTATGCTGTAGCTTTGTCCACAGCTTTATTTCGTTAAGCGCTTGCTTTGTGTCCAGCAGACTCCTTTCACTCCCTTGTCACTCGAGCGCCACCTGCTGAACCTTTTAACCATCCACAATGACACTTGACCTGTTCTGCTGTGCCCACGAGTCTAAATGCAACTTTGCCGCATTGTGCACTACTGCCCTGTAGCCCGCATAAGCTACCCATTGCTCCCACCCGTGAGTGATCAACACTCCCTCACCCATCTGCCGATGCCTACATTGAAAACATTTCGCTCCCATGATTTGCCTTCAGCACCGCTTGCATTGTATGTAAAACGGATTCATTGATTTCTATGTACTGTATTGCCGATACAACGCATGTTTAGCATACGCACACTATGCACGGCCTTTTTAGGCACCATGTACTACATGGCTAACTAACATGCTGCATTTTGTAAACCCTAGTACCTTGTTCATGCCTCCTGCACACAAAGCTGTAGTTCCCATCCTCACCGGTGGACTACCCACTTACTGCACATAAATAGACACCTTGGTTGCGCACAATTGAATCTTGAAGACCCATTGCCTGCACATATAGTACTTGACCTCACCCGCAGACCTTGCATGTCACAGCTTTACGACTACTGAGTCTCTCTGCGCACTGTACCTCATTCTGCGTATTGCACCTCTCACTGCCACCAGTGTCGTAAGCCTCCTGTACACATCAAACACTAGTGTCTTAGGTCTCTGCACTAAAGTCAAACCTAGATATCAATCTGACTGAATATCCTCATTGCATTTACATAACTTAAATGTACTAACTGCTGTTTCCAGTCACTAGTGCTTCAGGCCTTTGTGCGAAAGTCGTATTTAGATGTCAGCTTGCTTGTATATCCTTATTGCATTTCCATAACTTAAAGGTACTAATTGCTGGTTCCAGTCACTAGTGCTTCAGGTCCTTGTGCTATAGTCGAATTTAGATGCCAGCTTGCTTGAATACTCTCACTGCATCTCTACAGTGTAAAGGCACTAAATGTTAGTTCACTATACCCCCAGACATTAACAATTCAGGCATATCACTGAAGTATCTACGGCTAAATTCAATATCTAGACATCAGCTCACGATATGCCCCTGGTATAATTAAGAAAATGTCCCTCACTTGCCTTATGAAAGCCACCTTGACCCTAATACTATTCATCGCTATATCCAGCACAATGGCCTCCACTCTCGAAATTAGCCCTCCTTAGGACAGAAACCTGTAACTTAGATCCAGACTACCTAGCATCTATGAACCAGAAGAAAACCACCAGAATAATGCCAATAGACGTACTACTGCCCAACCTAAAAACTTGCACCTCTTACCTAAACAATCCAATCACACTGGTGATCAACTCCTCCTATAACTTGCACAACCCTGGACACCTTATCTCTTAAAACCTGCCAATCCAGCAAACCTAATAGCTCTCTAACACTACCAGGATCTCTCATCAATGAAAGATCAGTGGTGGCCCATGCCACAGAAATTGCGGACATCTTAAACAAGGACAACCTGACCTACTGGCCATAACAGACACTTGGCTTCACGAGGCTGCGGGACTAACACTAATGTTAGCAGTGCCCGATAAATACCCAATTATCAGAGCCGACAGGCCTAATGCCAGAGGTGGCGGACTAACCATCATCTGCAAAACCACCTATCCTATCAGAATTACCACATCAATCTCCTGCTCATCCTGTGAAGTACTCACAGCCAAAATGCCCCTTTCTAACAACTGCACGCCCTCAATCCATTTAATATACAGACCCCCATGGCCTCTAGGCACCTTTGAAGACGATTTAACTAGCCTCATAGCTAATAATACCAAGACCACGCCCAAACCCTACTACTGGGAGACTTTAACCTTGGCTTTAATGAAACTGATAATAAACATGCAGCATTAGTTGTAGCCCTGCTCAAGGACCATGGCCTTGATCAAAAAGTCCTCTCCCCCACCCACATCAAAGGAAGGACCCTCGACTGGGTATCGGAACTGAACTGTAACATCAGTATCTCCGATATTGTTCCACAAACATGGATGGATCATTATCTAATAAACTTTTCCGCCACCCTGGATCTTCTTAGCCCCAAAATCAACAACATGGTTCCCCCTCTCCTGACCAGAAGTAAGAAGGACATGTCTGCTGAAAATATTATCCCTCTCCTCCTTCCAGCCATAAATGGATTAGAAAGTAACAACCCAGACACCCTGGTAAATACTTTCAATGATGCTATGACCAAAGCATTAGACGCAGTTGCTCCACTCAAACTACGTAAAGCTAAACAGGAAGCCCACCTAAATGCCTGGTTTACGCCTCACCTCAAATCGCTAAGACTACAAAAAAGAAAGCTCCAATCCATCTGGCGTCACTCTCCCACCGAATACAACAAAAACAACCTAACCGAATTTGCCAACTCATACAAAACAGAAAATATCATAACCTTTAATGACAGGATCGCAAAAGCCAATTTTAATACTAAAGAGCTCTTAACTAGCCTCCACGAAATGGAATCCCGTATTCAACCAATAGACAATGCCCCCAAAAACAAAGATTGGTGCGCAAACATACAAAACGCCCTTGCCAATAAAATCTCCTTGCTTCAATGCAAAATTGCAAAAAAAAAGCCCACACGTCCACCTCCTGGCCAACAAATACCCCAATCCCAAGGGAATAAAACCACTGCTCCATTTAGCTTCAAATCTATCTCCATAATTGACACAGAATAAATAATACTCTCCCTCAAACCCTCTAACTGTAAGGGTGACTCCTGCCCAGCACAAATAATAAAAGATGCAGCTAGGGATCTAGCTCCCTTCATCTCCAAGCTCATAAACTCCTCCTCTAAATCCAACATGGTACCTACCAACCTCAAAGAAGCATGGGTCCTCCCATTAGTGAAAAAACAAACTCTGGACCCCACCATCGCCACCAACTACAGACCAATCACCACTGTGCCTTTTCTACTAAAGATTCTAGACAGAGCTGCCTACATACAAATCCAGGACTACCTGGAGGCTAACCACCTGCTTGGCTAACGGCAATCTGTCTTCCGCCCACTCCATGGCACGGAAACAGCTCTGATAGACCTCAAGACACAAATTGAGGAACTTAAGGACAACGGGAAAACAGCCTTGCTCCTCCTACTGGACTTGTCGGCTGCGTTTGACCTGGTGGACCATGCAGTCTTATGCATCCACCTCGAATCTGCCGCCAACTTCACTGTAGATGCTATAGCCTGGGTCCAATCCTTCTTAGAAAATCGCACTATGCGAGTCTTCTCGACTATCATCTTAGCTGACCCTATCAAAATAACATGCGGTGTGCCACAAGGATCCTATGTCTCCCCCACCATGTACAATATCTTCACCAAGCCTTTGTTTGACAAGTTGTACAGACCGGGCGTCATCTACACGAATTACGCAGATGACACCCAGATCCTCATACCCCTTTTGGGTGACTACGAGACAGACTTAGCCTTGGTGAACAAGATATACACGCTCATTTAGGCATGGATGGCCGCACACAGCCTCTGCCTGAATGATGATAAAACAGAACTACTAATATTAGGCTCTGAAACCAACATCAAAAAACTATGTCCAAACTACACATCCTTCAGCATTGATAACAACCCTATCAAAGTGATGTCTGTGGTTAAAACCCTTGGATTCTATCTGTACTCCTCCCTTACCCTCAAGAAGCAGGTGAACTCCCTCGCCTCTTCCACTACCTACACCTGCAAACTCATCCGTGCAGCTAGACCATACCTCTCCAGCGCCAGCTAGATCACACTAGCTAATGCCCTTATCATGTCTAGGTTATATTACTGTAATGCCCTGTACTCTGGAACCAATAAATATATCACTGATAAACTTCAAAGACTACAGAACAATGCCCTAAGAGCAGCACGAAATATCCCCTTCAGAGAGCACATCACTAACTTCAGGAAAGAGGTTAACTGGTTAAAAATAACGGACAGAATCCTACTTAAAACAGCATCCCTCACATCTAAATGTCTAAACAACCCAGCCCCCGTATCTTATGGAAAAAATCAACAGGAAAATCACCACGCGACCTACGAGATCTGCTAACACCTTCAAACTAGAAATGCCAAGGTTTTAACACTCCACCGCGGGAGGGACTAGCTTTCCTGTCAGAGCTGCTCAATGTTGGAACAAACTACCACTCGACCTCAGAACGGAACAACCGTACCCAAAATTCAGGCACAAGATAATTAATTGGCTGCGTGCCAATGACACATAACTTACACCTAGCTTCCTACCTAGCCACAACTGTACCCATTGCCCGGACACCCTATACATGCCCTGCTTCCAGGGATATGTTTGTATATAATCTTTGTACATAGATCCTGTTCTTTTCTGCCGCTGTGCCTTTATATGCTTATGCCTGTACATAGTCTCACATATGTTTGCTCATTTTACCAATGCATTGTATATACTCATGCCAAATATTGTAACAAGCTTAAGTCTTCATGTAAACTTTTGCGCCCGGCTACCCACGGGTTTGGCGTGCATTAACAAATAAATAAACAAACAAACAAACACATTCCCCAGCAAGTCCCTAGAGATGACTGAGGTTTGTTTGGAATGAAGGAAATCCTTCAATTTAGTCTGAAAATCAAGGTTCTCAAATATTAATAGTAACGACTCCAACACTGCAGAATTGTATAATGCAGCTTGATTTCTACTTGTAAGCTTTTGGAAATCAAAACCAAAATACAAAATGCTTGACTGATTTCGTGCAGCACTCCTTGGTCCAACGAGACCTCTTGCTCAAAAGGCAGTCGGTTATCCACTCGTTTTAGAATATTAGACAGTCTCCTAGTGGGAACTGGGCCAGAGGCGTATACATAAAAGGTGATAGAGGTGTCAGAATCAAACGTAGCAACCTCAGAAAAAATAAGTAGAGTGTCAAGGAAAGAACATGTTACGGTGCCTGAGCCTATTCAACAGCATGAGCGGCACCCAAGAAAAGATCATCTGAAATTGACAAGACACTGCCAGATGTGGGTGCAGAGGGCATGTTTACTAAAGAATTCGAGACAGTAGACTAGGTCGCTGAATCGGAACGCACAGGATTAAAGAATTGACTTTAGACCCTCTTCAGGGTTTAGTAGATTGTGCTGGCAGTGAGCTGCAGTCCATATTAGAGCTGGAGGGCCCCTCACCCGGTGACAGTTAATAAAGGAACCATTCACCCTCCAGACAGTTGAATTTACCAACCAATGGCTTTCCAGTGCTCTCCCTGCACCAACAGCAGTAACAGCCCACAATCTGTGAGCGCTCCACTCTCCTTGCTGACTATAAGGTTCTGGTGTGCTGAAAAAAAGTGCACTGTGCAGAAACAAAGACTCCAACAGGAAAGTACAGCAGCAGTAACAGCCTACACTCAGCATGCATTCCCCCTTCAACTGCCGGTTGACTTTACTCTACTTTGCACACTTCCCTCCTACAACACCAACCGATTAAATGCCTTTTCGCCCGAGGGTGATGAAAGTTATAGAGCCTCCCTTCCCTGTGTATTCAGTGGAGGTACTCAACGTCTGCAGTTTAGGCAGCAACCCGCAGAGAAAAACAACTGATTCTTTAGCTGCAACTTCATTTACTCACGTGGTTCCACTGGGACAGACTTGTGACCCTCCAATATTTCGAGTGTGCAAGGATCACCATTAAGCTCGGCTCCAGTGATAACCCCTAGTACTCTTCAGCTCTAAAACACCCAACTCCTAGGGCACAGGGCTTCCAGGCTACCAGGCCTCCTGAACTTACAGGTGGTCAACAGGGCAATGAACTGACCTAACCGCACTGCACCAAGCAGCGCTTGCCTAAGACATCTAACACTCGAGAAAAGGACAGCAGGGCATCCCATGTCCCACTTCGCTTCACACATATCATCAAACTGCACTGGCACCAGTCCAAGCATAGAGTGTAAAGCACACCTCCAGTGACTTCCAACAATCACTGTGTACTTTTCAGGTCTGTATTGCTTTCAGAGGGAACTATGTGGAACCTGAGACTGCTGAATTTAGGGCTTGGCCACTGTGTTGTTGGAAGATGAGCACTGATTGGAAAACTGTTCTGAAACTCAGGGAAGCGATAAAAGGCTTGATTATACAGAAGAGTGCAATATTGTATCATGCTACTTGTTTCTTCCTGGTGATGTGTGTTTTCGAAGAAGAGGTCATGGTTTATGGTAAATTTCAGAGGTTTTGCACGGGGGCTGCAAATACATGCATGCACTGAGCTTCACGTCAGTCACCCAATTCTAGTTTTGGGCTTGTTTGTTGGGGTGTACTAGTAGAATCAATGATGTCTTTGAGATTCAGGTAGATGCTTGATATCCAGGCTTGCATGAGGGACAGACAGTGGTTGTATGTCAATAAGCCAATTGATCTTTTGGTAAAGCTTCTTGGCTCTGCATATTGGTGTACATGTATGTTGATTTTGGTGAGAAGATCCTCCAGAGATTCCATGCACAGTGTGAAGATGACAGGAAAGGGTATGGAGCATTGTGGAACTCTGCAGGTTAAGGTATGGAGCATTGTGGAACTCTGCAGGTCAAGGTATGGAGCATTGTGGAACTCTGCAGGTTAAGGTATGGAGCATTGTGGAACTCTGCAGGTTACTGGCTGCAGCTTGGGTCTGCTTTGGTCTTTCTGGATGGGGTCGGTTCTGTTGGAACTAGTACTGTAGGTTTGTTCTAGTACTTTGTTACTCTGAAAACAGATTTCTTTGCATGTTTTCTTTTTATCTCACCTAATTGCAGTTCCTCTTTCTTCTTACAAATTGCCTAGAGGGGTTATATTTTGCAGCACCTGCGTCACTAAACTGCTCATCACATGTTCGCATCAGCTACATAAGTTTCCTTTTTTTCTCTGGCACCCTACATTTACAGTCCTGAAGTGCCGTGTCTTGGCACAAAAAGCATGTTGAGTTTTGGACATCTAGTTACTGGAACATTCTTTCTTTACATAGAAAAATATTGTCTGAGAAAATAAAAGAGGAAAGCCAGTCATTTTCTTTTTGAAACAAATGCACATGGACAATTCCATGTTAAACCTCAGAGTATAACTATATGCACAAAAGCTTCTTGTAGTGCAGAAATCTCACCACAGGCACTACGTCCCACCACACCTTTCTACCATTACTAACCCTAAATTGTGACAAATTTGATTTCAAGCGAAACTGAATTTTCGTGCATTCTACCACATGTTTAAAATGGCCTAATCTTTATCACAACCTTTTCAGCATAAGCAGGATATTTCTTCAAAATAGATGGGAATGGGAGGGAACATAATATTAACAGTAAGTCTAATACCATTTGATTTGCTCCAGTATAGAAAGCCACCTCACATTGCTGTAATTCGCCACTCTGAACCCTTGGGAAAGACACGGATTATTTGAGGTAAGGTTTATAGTAGCAGGTCGATTGAAAGTGCAGATGACTGATGTTATTGCGATTTGCTAATTACGCCAACTTATCCAACTCAAACATATTTAGATGGCGATCTCCTCTCCTCTGGACTGTACCAATCTTCGGACATGGTGACATTTGTCATCCAAGGGGTGCGGGGGCTCACTGAAGTGGCATACTCCCATTTATCCACATTGACAAGTAACCATGTAGCCCTTTTTAGTTCAGTTTAACACATTCAAACACATTTCTTTTTTTTTCGAACGGAATTGTCTCCTACGGTAGGTTATAATGCAGTCTAAGCAGCTAAAATTTGACATGGATCACACCAGCAGAACACGATAAATAAGTCATTGGGCCTCATTACGAGGTATGCCGGTAAGGGAAAAATGATGCCGGTATACCGGCATCATTTAACGTTCCATAGCATTCTGACCCACAAACCCGGTATTAACGGCACCGTTATTTACTGTGCCGCAAATATCGGCATAGGCGCGTATGCGTAATAGGTGCCAATTACAACCCACGCAAACATGCAAATACAGGCATCGCGAACCCGGTAATAAAAGGCTGCATGATGCCGGCAAAACAGGCACTGCGGACCACCCACAAACAGCAACCAAGATACAAGGCAGCTGCCACAGGTGCACACAATCCCCACAGGTGGAGTCAAAGGAGGCTCTGCCAGTATGAACTGAGCACACCCACACACCACAACCCCCCCCCCACAGGTGTAGGCAATGTAGAGTGGCCCAGTACAAAAGGAGCACACCTATACACCATACCCCTTCCTACACCAAAATGCTACCACTAGCATTTGCAATCATGGCGCAGGAGGACATGCCTATACTGCTACAGCAACAACAGCAACAACAACTACAGCAGCAAGAACAGGCAGCACAGAGGAGACGCAGGAGGAGAAGGAGGGTGAGACAGGGCCAGCAATTACCACCAGCGCAGCCACCAGCGCCTCGTAGGCAGCCACCAATCCCTCGCACCAGACCCAGCCCATTCAACCTAACCCCTGAGCAGATCCACACCCTGGACCGTGACACCATCACCACCATAGTGGACATGATACAGAACGACATTGCCAGCCACATACAAATACGCACTGCCATCGCCCCACCACTAAAGGTGGTGTCTGTGCTACACTTCCTGGCCACAGGCACCTACCAAAACACAGTGGGCCAGCTGCATGACATTTCACAACCACTATTCTCACGCATGCTGAACCAAGTGCTGGATGCCCTCCTGAAGCATGCAAGCACCCACATATCCCTACCACGGACTGCCCAGGAGATAGCCGAAACCAAAGTAGGCTTCCATGCACTGGCAGGCATGCCCAATTGTGTTGGTGCCATCGACTGCACCCATGTGGAATTGGTAGTCCCCCATGCCATAGAGGCGGTGTACCGCAATCGCAAGCAATACCACTCCATCAATGTGCAAATGGCATGTGACTCCAGCAAGATCATCACCCATTGCTGCGCCCGATTTCCTGGATCCACACATGATGCCATGGTACTGCGCAACTCCACGCTACCCCATCACAAGGAGAGACATGCTGGACCACGTGCCTGGCTGCTCGGTGAGTTGCACAACAGGCCCATGGCCATGCTGTGGGGTACTCATGTATGGGGATGCAGAAGGGGGGGCTACTGCCCCCGGGTGGGAAAGGTGGGGGGATACTTCACCAGGGTGGGAAAGGTGGGGGGAAACTTCACCAGGGTGGCAAAGGGGTGTTAATAGTACACCTGGGTGGCAATAGCCAGTGAGTGGAGAATGAATGCAGAGCTAAACACTCCTCACCTGACCCAGCCAAACGGAAAATGACACATCACTGGGCCACATATCACAAATAATGCATATGGATGACAACAAGTAAGAGGCACAACCGGGGCACCATGGTGATGGCAAGCAATGCATGACTGAAAAGGATGGCAACTGTAGCAATGCGGCTAGTGTGACCATGCATAGTGAAGAGTATACAGCATGAATTGGAGGCTAAACATTGTCGCACTGCCACAGCACATCTGCCTCAGCATGCATGATTACACCCTTCATCATCTATTCAACCCCATCCAGTGTTCCACACCTCTTTACAGTATACATTCCATATAGGTGACTATTTGGTACACGTACAGGGACATGTGCATGCCCAGACCAAATAGCTGCTGCCATGACCGTGCTCCCTGAAGGTGGCAGTTTACAGTGACACACACCTATTTGTATCCGCTTGCAGGTGATGGAGGATATCCCTTGAGGCCGTGGCTACTTACCCCTGTGAGGAACCCGCAGAACAGCCATGAAGAGGAGTACAATAGTGTGCACACTCGTACCCATGTTGTGATTGAGCAGACCTTTGGCCTGTTTAAAGGCGCGGTTCCGCTGCCTAAGCAGGTCTGGTGGGGCACCCCTATATAGGCCTGAGAAGGTGGCAAAATCACCATGGCCTGTGTCATGCTGCACAACATGTGCGTCCGAAGGAATGTACCAATGCCACCTGACATTGACATGCATGGGCCGGGTGAGGATGAAAGGGATAGAGACAGAGGCGAAGGAGCCCCCCTGCCAGTACGTGATGCACGGGATGGCCATGCTGTACGCCAAGCACTAATTGACAAATACTTTTGAAACACAGGGACGATCAATGACTTGTGTCAGTCAGACACTGGGCCAATGAGAACATGCACAAAGGGAATGTTGGTGGTTGGGCGCTGAACACCGTAACACATTAAATGGATGAACACAAAAAATAACAATGTCCAGCCATGGATTTTTCTCATCACAACTTGTGTATTATTTGTAACAGCAAAACTGTGCCCACTCCCCCCTCCCAGAACCCCCCAACAAACTCCCTCACCCACCCCACATACCCCAGTGAATAGGCCAACAAACTCCCTACCCACCCCACATACCCCAGTGAATAAGCCAACAAACTCCCTCACCCACCCCACAGATCCCAAATGTCCCCATATGTGCAAAAAACAGTGTTGCCTTCACCATTGTAGTTCCTCACATATTGTCATTTCCCATAATGTCATTTCTTTGTGACTTTTGTGTCTGGGGGTGCCATGGCCGAGTGCCGTGCGCTCCTGCGCGTTAAGCGCACAGGGCTTGAGTGCACCGAGGTGGAAGGGGATGACGTGGTCGAGGTGTCTATTATCCGTTCCCTGGCTGGGCCATGGTGTGGCTGCTGCACTTGCGTGATGTTCGCAAGAAGGGCCTGGGTCAGTGACCCCATGCACTCCCGGAATGCACACGTGGACGCCTCCACGGCAGCTGTATTGGCAGCAATGGCCGTGGCTATGGCCTTCATGGCCTCATCACCAGCGACGACCTGTTGTCGCATTATCTGGAGCATTTCTTCTTGGCTGGCCTCTACCGTTGCCAGACGGACCTCGAAGGGGGTTTCAGCCGCAGGTGTACTGGTGGCTGGCGGGGTGGTGGAAGGCAGGGTGGTGGAAGGCAGGGTGGTGGCTGGCGGGGTGGTGGAAGGCACCTGCGTGGGGTCCTCGTCCTGGGCAGTGTCCTCCTCGAAGATGCCAATGTCCGATTCTCCAAGGTCGGAGTCATGCAGACATGGGTCATCCTGGCTCTCAGTCTCCACTGGTGGGGGGGTGCTGGCAATGGGCGTTGGGCTGGGCGTTCCGGACATTACCTCTGCCTCTTCAGCCACCTCTGTGGACACGACGTCCGTGGTGGCCGGCGGAACAGCTACCACTGTCGCAGCAGGTGCCCCCTGCAGGGTTGATGCCTTGCGTGGCTGTGGTGTGGCTGCAGGCAATTTCTTGGACAAGGGGGTGGCGGTGCCCTGGTCGCCTTGCGTGCACTGGATGTGCTCGCACCCCTATCCTCTGTTACACCTTCCTCATCAGTGCCTGGGAGATAGAAGAGATGCAGGTCATCAGTGATGTTGCCAAATGGCAGCTGTGATGTTTTGCGGTGTGATATTTTCATACATACAGGTACAATTTAATTTCTGTTGTGTGGCATTTGGTGTACTGAGGGGACATGTTGGCAATCATTGCATGGACGGTGGCATGGGATTGTTTTGGTGTTTGTGGGGGGGGCATGAGCATGGTTGGGTCATGTTGCACCTCTGTTGGGATTGGAATTTTCACTCATCATGTGTGTGGTGCAGGGGGTGGCACTCATTATTCTATTGATTTGTTGATGTCGCCTTGGGACATGCATTGGCGTGCCTAATCTGACTTCAACATCACTTGTGTCACCTCATGCTTTGTTTTGCGTGGATGTGATGGTTCACTCAGCTTCCTCTGTTGTAGTTGCTGCGCCAAACTCCTGGTCTCCTATCCCCTCTATGGATTCCGGGTCAATAAATCCACTTGCAGTCTCCTCCCATGCGCTGAGCTTTACAGGGGAGTGTGTGCCACCGCCTGTCGCCATTGCGGCCCTCCGGTTCTCCGTCAGAATCTTCCGGACCCGGAGGCGGAGGTCGTCCCAGTGCTTTCGGCAATCCTGTACACTCCTTGGGGTGCTCCCCACTGCCGACACCCTCGTAGCAACCTCCTGCCACACCTCTTTTTTTTGGGTTTGGGCCGCATGCTTAAGGTCTGTGTTTCTGATGATGCCAGCATGCTGTTCGAGGGTGTTTGCCAGCATTGTCAGTTCAGCATCACAAAAACGCTGCTTCCTCTTCCGTTGGGTGCTTTTTCTGGTGGCCTTCGACATCCTGATTGAGTTGTGGCACTCAACAACACGGGTGTAGTGGTGGTTATGGAGGATGGCAATGGATTGTGTTTTTAAAGATGGCCCATGGCCCATTTCCCGTTCCTGCGCAATGATGTAATTTCCGGATCTGGTTTTTACGTACACAGTGATACCGTGCCGGTATCACCGTGCCGGTATTCAGGTGTTAGTATGAAGCGGTAACGCTATGGGCGGGCCGCGCGATGTCGGTATAAGGGGGTTGGTGGCACTTTACCGGCATGGCGGGATTGCCACTACCGGCATGGGGGAATGCGCGTGCTAGCGCACTCGTAATCACCGCTGTTAGCGGGTTCATACGTGCACGGACACGCTCATTCCGGCATGCCGGAAATGGACCCGCTATTACCGGGCAACTTGTAATGAGGCCCATTGTATCTATCTCACCGATTCTCACTGATTCCGGCAAGGGTAAACATACATAACATAACATATGCATTCTCAGTAAAAAATAAATAAAAACAATCCAGTTAGCTGGAAAACCAACTTTTAGAATAAGGAGTAATTAGAAATCACAAATCAAATTGTATTATATTTGTTAGAAGCATCATTTCTGGCATTAAGGATGACATTTTCTGAAAACGACCTCATTAGTGTTTTCTGTCATCCACTATAAATGAAACAAAAAGACAGAGGGATACATGCCTTGAAAAAATAGAGCATGTCCTGTATTTCAGGGATGTATGTTATCAGAATGTGGCATGCTTTGTTTCTAGAAATACAAAAATAACCTGATGTAGATCTTGGAGGTTGCCATATAAACAACACAGTTGAATAGCATCCTATATAAATCCCATTTTTAAGAGCATAGAAAAAAGTGAATAACAGGTCTATTCCCATTTTCTTCCCTTAATTATGTTTGGATCCCAACCATTTCTTCTTAATGTGTCGGTGGGTTTGCGCATGACAAGAGATACCACATAAAAAAGATTTGATTTCCAGATGTGCCATATCGGTTTGAAACGTTCAGCTACTTTTAATTTAGAATTTTGTGTCCTTAACTTTTACAAAATCATATGCATGCATATATATGTATATTTTAATGCATGTTGTATAGGATTAATAACGTGTGAATTTATCTTCATTAACAACCAGGGTAGAATGGTCAGATGTTTTCAGCCAAAATGGATCCAAGGGTTCCATGAAATAATCATCAGTATAGTTTGTTGGGTTGGTGCCCTTTTAATGGTATGGATACATGCAACACAACTGAGTTACAGCCCACCAGTCTCTCCTCTCCCACACCTTTCACTTTGAATTGAATTGATATTTTATTTCTATTGTGCTCGTACACAAGTGTTTCAGAGCGTGACAAGGCAAGGGAGGCTTACACCCTCAGAGCCTGTGTAATTGACCAGTGTGGCTCTCCTCTGCCTATGTTGCCTGCTTGCGTGTGAGTCCTATCTCCCTCTTGGGTTTCCTCTTTGCACATGACTTCTGAGAAAACATGTTGCTACCAGCTGGCCAAACTTTTATTCATGGTCTTTATTTATTTCACTTTTATCCTATGTACTGCACTGCCACCTCCTCTTCTCCCTCGCCTTTTTCCCCTTCCCCCCTGCAATCTCAATGTCACCTGGCCTAGTAGGATTGTTGTCTGTCTTCCCTCTGTTTCCCTTCCCTTGTGCCTTGAAACACTTGTGTATCTGCAGTCCCACTACCAGCACTTTACACCTAATGTCTGCACTTACCCTTGCACTTGCCACCTGCTGGCCGTACTTTACTTATTGTTATTTATTTTCTTATCCCATGTACTGCACTGTCCTCTCTCCCTTGCCCCCCACACTTCTCCTCTTTCCCCTTCTCATGCACTTGTGCAATCTGAATGACACCTGGCCTAGTAGGATCGTTGTATGTCTTCCCTCTGTTCCCCCTCCCTTGCCTCGTCACGCCTTTAAACACTTGTGTACAGGCGCGTTATAAATGCCATATCACATCATACCACATGTGGGATAGAAATGAGTGTAATTTCTATGTATACTTGCAAGAAACGTTTGTAGAGGCGCTTGGGGAGTTTTCTGAGTGGCTATAAGCAATATCCTCCTATTTCTTCAACAGGTGGGCATTAGTATGCCCAATGGTGTTAGGTGGGTGTTTGTTTCAGAATCGGAAGAAATTACCAAATCCAAAAGTCTGAACTGTCAAAAAGTCCGAAAATGCATACCACCAATGTTTCGAACACCAAAAGTTCGAAACTTTGGTGGTATGCATTTTAGGTAGGTAAAAAAAAAAAACGACTGCGGGGGCTGCGGGCCCCGCTCACCAGACTATACAGTATAGTGAGCGGGGTTTGCGGGGACACCCCTGCAGCACACACGACAAAAGAAAAAAAAAAGAAAACAGGGGCTGCGGTGGTGTCCCCTGCAACACCCCGCTCACTACACTGTATAGTATAGTGAGCGGGGGTTGCGGAGGACACCCCCGCAGCACACCCTGCTAACTATATTACACAGTAGTATGCCCGAAAAAAAGAAAAGAAAAGGACTCTGCGGTGCCGGATCCCAATCACAGAAGTGAAAGGGAACTGGCGCTGCAGTGACACAATGCGTCTTGAAAGGTAAGTATGGTGTGCGTGGAGGTATGTTGGGGGTGTGGATGTGTTGGGGGTGTGGTTGGGGGTGTGTTGTGAGTATGTTGTGGGTGTGGCTGGCGGTGTAGGTTTGTAGGGTTTTGCAATGTATGTTTGCATGGGAAATGTACTAACATTTTGTGGTGCGTACATTTCCCATGCAAACATTTCCGTCGTGGACTTTTCTGCGACGGTAAAATCACGGAGATCTGTTTCATGGTTTCTTGATCAGTACTGTATGTAACTTCTCCAAGAAGGCAACAGTATTCCGATCAGTCACTATGACTTCAGAAATAATGTTTTTCCGTTAAGTTTTTCGCTAACGGAAATCATTTTTATTTGAAGTCAGAGTCACTTCCAAAATAAATTATTTGTTTTTGAAGTCTCAGGGCCCCCTTATGACATGTATGGAGAACTGAAGCTCCTCTCTCCTGTTCATGACATGAGACAAGTTCCTACAAGAGGAAGCACAGAACTGAAGGCCAATATCCAGAGATCCCCGAGCGCCAGATTCGCTGGAAAAGATAGGAAACATGCGCACCAAATGAGCAAGTGAATGTGTTTATGCGTGTGTTTAATGCTGGGTTGCGGAGCAGATTTTGGGGGTTTGTTGGAGGGTTTGACAGGGTTAGCAGATAAGTAGGGGGCATATGTTTTATGCGCGCAACCAAGGAGTGCAAAAGCGAGTACTGTCTAGCCATGTTCAGCCCGATACTCTGCTCATCCTACTAGTGCCCGCCTTGCCGTCATCAACAACGGATACTTTCTCAGTTGATTCTACGTGTACCCAACGGTACTTGGACTCTTTCATAGACTTGCAATTACAAACTCTGTAATTTTATTTATGTATTTAATTAATACACATGCAACCATGTATATACAATATAAAAACATTTCACAATAAAAGTATTTCACAATAAAACAGTCATAATGTTCACAATAAATTGAGAAAAATTGAATGAACAACAATAACATGTTTTTGTTTTTACAATATAAAACATGTGAACTATTGAAATAAACATCCAGATTATCTATCCAGTCAATATCATCAAAACTAGTTAGTTGTATTTGTATTTACAACACACATTCAGAAGGTTGGTTTAAAATGTACTCACATTTCCAATAAATCAGAATAAAAAAATATATAAAATTCTTATCCTGTCCATCCATAAATAGATGCCAACATTGTGATTTATTGGCACAAATGAACTGGTTGTCATACAATTTTAGGTACGATGTTCTAAGACCATGCAAGATTTCACACTCAACTAATAAGGGTTTCAGTGTTTCCAGTACCATATTGCCACAATGGCAACACATCCACTAACTCTTGGTACTCCATTAAAATCACCCTTCCGCTCCCAGGTTGTGCTGCAATTGAATTTCTTTTGCAAATACTTACGTATTACTTTAGGAGCTGGGTAGGCTTTAATATACGCTGGTGTATATTTTCAATTTAGACGATGCTCTAAATAGACACCGCTGTACTTGGCGAGAGTTGCCAAATTTACAATATTTGCTTCCAAGATACTTTCCTTAATCTTCTTTTTTAACCACGTTTTAAAGCATCCTTGAGCATGGCTGGTCGTAGTATTAGCAAATGTGGTCCTCTAATTTTACTTATAAGCGCTACTTATTGTGGCTAAAGCACTTAATTTTTCTTCCTTTACTTTAGCCACGCCCACAAACAATGTGAAAACCTTTCAAACCAAGAATGCGTGCGAGGAGTGCACCAGCGAGTGCTGTTCAGCTGTTCCACTGTGCCGCTCCTGGCAGTGCATCCTTGGATATTAATTTTGCCTAATAACTCTGAGTGCTTTGAGTATTGTCATAATCATTCTTAGCTGGTTCATTTCCTTTATGGCAGTGTATAAACTCACGACCGCAATGCCCCACACTCCCTCAACCCCTTCACCACCTTTCAGTAAACCTGGAAACCAGAAAAGTACAAGCATTACGACTCCAACTTGCCATCTTCCTCCCCGCCAACAACTCAAACAAGTCAGTATTGCAAGAACGGACATCAGACAATTTTTGTTTTATGCCCAAGGATTCAATTGGCATTTGCTCGTACCACCTGCGCTTAACCTAAAATCAATGACATCTCCACATTCTTCGTCCTCTTCTAGGTGCTCATCACCAACTTCCTTTCAAAATGCTGAATTATCAGATGCCAATCTCGAATCATGCACAACTCCCCACTTAGCAGAACTGCTTCAAGAGCTATTTTATACTTCTTCCGTTATATCTGAAAACATGCTGGATCCGTGTGTGCAGGTCGCTATTCACACAACGGAGTCCTTGCAAATCCTGAGGCTATATTAGCAAGTGGTTCAACACATATCTGTAGCGGATGATCTCATTCCTTCTAGCGCCCCCAGCACTACAACAGCTTCAACTAGTACAGCATCACATGCAGATTTTTCATCCCCTATCTCATCATCCCTAAAACCTCATGGAGTTCCAAGCAAAGATGTGATTCCAGGTCCACCACCAACTAGACTTTCTTTGTCTCCACGGATAAAACCATTCCTGCAAAGAGCATTTTCCACTTTTTCTGAAAACTTGTCTGCTGTCTCTTTCAACAAACCAACACTGAGGCCTTCCTTTGATTTTCCCCAACATCCCTCCTTACTAGTAGATACTGTTCTTGCTGCTCTCAACTCAAACATCATCATGCTGACGAAACTCCATGACTCTATGGATCAGCGGATCACAGAGCAAAATAACAATGTGCTTAATCTAATTGCGAAACTAGATTGGTTGGCCTCATATATTGTGCATCAAGAAAAAAATGATTTCCCTCAGATCAGTGACCCAGCAGTGACAAATCCTGAAAACCTTATGCATACCACGAACATCCTGCCAGTGATTGTAATAGAGTCTGTCTCTTCTGACGAAATAACAACTCAGGAGATGGCGATCGCTCCTCGTGTACCAACATCTCCACCATTAGCTGAAGAACAGAAATAATTGAAGTTTTATAAACCATTGAAATTGACACCTCTGAAAATCCTCCACATGATGTTTTTCAATCAAAAAACGAAGAAAAAAAGGAAAATAAAATAGACAAACTAATGAGGCAATATTTTCTCAACCTAAAAAAAAAACAAAGAATCAACCTGCCCAATGGCAAACAAATGTGAACCAAATATCAAAAAACTGTGTTCAAAAACTTCCCTCCTCTCAGAATGATGAGAGCTGCCTAGAAGTCCCAGTTAGCAGTCCAATAAAAGACAAGTCTCATACCCTCCAAATCCCATCGCACTCGATGGAGGCAGCCCCGTCTATTTCTTCACTACAATCACCGGCAGGGGCTCAAGGTAGTATACCAAATGTATTGAAACCAAATCATATTGAAAGTACTAATTTTCAAAATGTGCCCAAATAGATATAGTTCACCAAAGCTTATATCACCCTGAGTCAGGGATAAACCAAATTAAACAAAGTATATGCGTGAATTTAGATGTAGACTATGAACAATTCAAAACCTTGGAATAAAAAAGGAAACTCGGATAATGAGGGTCTTTTCTGATACTTCAGTAGCCCCTCCTACATTGGTGACTTATGGCGTACCAAAAGGATCCTGCATGTCACGCACCTTATACAATGCATTTACTAAGCTCTTATTCGACAAGCTTGACAAAATGGGTATCGCGTATGCAAACTATGCGGACGATACAGAAATACTCATACCGATTACTGGATCTATGACACATACTCCAAAGATCTAAACAAAATCTTCCTTGCAATCCAGGCTTGGATTGCTCTCAATGAACTGTGTCTTAATGATGACAAGACCGAGTTAATTTTAATCGGAAATAAATCTAAGATAAATAATCTCCCACAAGAGCACAAATCATTCAACATCAATGACAACACCATCATGGTCGCAAACGAAATAAAAACTCTTAGGGTCTACATTTACTCTTCCCTCACCTTACATAGACAGGTCAACGCCATAGTCTCCTCTGCTGCCTACACGGCTAACTTGGTAAGAGGTAGCAGACCTTTCCTTTCTACTGACAAGTCCATCACTCTGGCTAGAGCCTTGATACTCTCCAGAATTGACTATTGTAATTCTTTATTTGCAGGAACCAGTACCAGAAACATCAAGAAATTACAAATGGTACAAAACAATGCTATCAGAGCGGCACTGAATATTCCCAACAACAAACATATTTAGACTATTAGGCGAAACATCCACTTGCTCCCACTCCAGGACAGGAGCACATTTATGCTCACAAATGCATTTCAAATAATGTGCCAGTCTATCTTAGAAACCTGATCATCAAAAACAAACCTACTCGGTCATCTTATACCAACATCCTTATCACACTGAGATATAGAAGACAGAAAGCGTGAGGTACAAGTTTTCCAGTGATAGCAGCCAAATTATGGAATGCCCTCCCCACACGACTAAGAAACAACCCTGCCCTCTGATCATTTAGGAGAAATCTAAGAACCCTACTTTTTAGATCTGACCCTACACAACTGTCTCCCTGCCTCATAGTATCTATGGTGACCCCTCCACCTGTGAAAAGAGAAAAATAATATGAGGCCGGGGAACCCAAAGGAAACACACCAAACACTGGTTACAAAGGAACATACAAAGTACTTTATTTTAAGGTCAAGCAATAACAAAGTCAAATGACAGGTCAGATAGCTATCGGCCCTCAGTGTAACACAACGAACTTCAACGGGGTTCGATGTATTCAGTGAGAGAGTGTACATTTGGGACATTCAGGCTTTTATACATTTCTCCAGCCTGTTGTACAACCCCTTCGCGGGTTAACCATTCCATGAATGTGTAACAGGTCTTGGGTCTCTGCCAGGTCAACTCTAATTTATTCATTTGTATGTGCATAGATCAGTTCTGTTGATACAGGTAATCCATTTACATGCAGGTTAACAGAAGGACAAGGTCTCAGTTCACGACCCTAACAAGTGGCCTGCAGGCAAGTTATACATTAGCTGTACGGAGGTCATGCCGACCAGATTCTGTTCGAAATGGCATCGTCCACTATTTTGATGTTCAGGGTGACTCTTAAACAGCAAGAGAACCTAAAATGGCGGTTTGATTCAAGATGGCGACTTACATCAATTTCTAAGGTCGAGACCTTGCCGTAGAGAGTTATTCGCGTACAGTTTTATGCGACTTGGCGTAGGCCAATATACATACAATCATTTACACTAGGAGGCATAATTTAATATCCAGTTTGACACACCAACATCAGGACAAACACTATGAATACATAGCCTTAGTCAGTGTAACTGCTGCTATCCTATTTGCCTAAGTCTTCATGTATCTCTTGAATGTGTAACGTATATGTGCACCTACTGTCTAAGTCAGAATGTAAATCGTGTATATGTAAGTTTTTGTGCTCCTATTGTATAAATGCATGTACTTGAAGATCCAAAAACCTGTAACCATATTCTTAAGTCACAGCACCTAGATGCCTCTGGACTTTGTGCACTTTAGAAATGCACAACTAAATAAAATAAATACATAATAAATTAACACAAGCTTCATCTGTTCCATCCAAGGTAATTTGGATAAAACCAAATGAAATATATCCTAAGCCTAACAAACTAGTCAATGAACAAGCCTTGAATCAAAACTCTGCCAATGATGATTTGATGTCAAATGGTAATCATTCTATTGCTGCTCAGGCTTCGATCTTGGAATCAGAGAATATTAAAATAAAAATGCTAAATAGATTATTCTCTGATCCCTTTGTTAGGCGGAAACCTGTGCAGTTCCCTCTGGGACCACTGCAAAAGATTTAGGACTACAAGTGTTTGGCAATAAACCCACTTGGTAGCAGTCTGTACCACACAGATTCACTTGGTAGCTGTGGCTGAGCAGTCAGACTTCCCTCAAGAAGAGTTAAGCAGTATGTGGAGTATACAATATAGGACAATCCTTCACAGTAAGACAAGCAAACACGTAACAAGGCTTCAGTGTAAAGATATTAAGGTATTTATTTATAACGGAACATCTATGAAAAACACTATGGCACTATCACGGCAAACAATTCAATTACAATTACTCTACGAAGAAGAAACGATCAAACCCCCTAACAATATGTCGACAAGTCTAGGTTCTACCGGCATCACTTATTTACAGACAGAGGTGTATGCCTCAACCTAGATGGCACTCTAATATTAGTTAGGTTGGGAGAGAAAAATAAGTAGGTTACGAAATCAACACAGTTCAATACTTCACGGGAAAAATGCAAGGCAAGAAGGCAAGGACCACAATAGATCGTAAAGTTCAGAGGCCAGGCCCACTCGGAGAGAGGCAAGGCGGTATGTCCCAAAAAGTCTCTAGTGGAAATGCGTTCGAGTCTTTGTAGCAAATTTATTTTATTTTATTTTATTTATATATTTATAACGCGCCGCAGCTCGCGAGCATCAGGCGCGACAAAAACACAAAAAGGCAGAGGTCACGGGACTACGTAAAAAGAGAGAGGGGAGGACTCAGAGGAGTCCAGGCTGAAGAATAACGAATTACCGGAAAAGTAATGTTTTCAGCTGCTTCCTGAATAAATTGTTATCGGCAGATTGAACTAGTTCAGAACAATACGTGAGAAAGCTTGGAGGCGACCCAACGGAAAGGAGAGGATTAAGACACCTCACTCGAACCGATCGAAAGGGAAGCCAGGCGGACACGGTACCTTGGTTGTGGAGAGACAGCTCCGGCGGGGGCAGTTGTTCCTGGTGGTGGATGCACGTCGGGTCTTTGCCAAGAGTAGAGATGATCTCGTCGTCGAAGAAAGTGAAGTCTGGTGCACCACCAGGGAAGAGACCAGCCACGGAGTGCTCGGTCACAAGGCATCACCTTTTGGTCGCGGTACAGGGGTAGTGGCTATCCGGTTGCCGGGGTGCACTGCACTGGCAATTCCACCACCGCGTCCTGAGGTGAAGAAAAAGGAAAGGGGACTGGTTGTTCCCACCAGTCAGGGGAAGAGACTCTCCAGCAGGGAGATCTCCTCTGTCGTCGGGAAGTGGTGAGTCAGTTCAGCAGGGCTCCACCGGAGGTGTCGTCGTTGCAGGTCGGCTCAGCGTTACCCTCGTCGGATTCTTAGGTCCTGTGGCGACTTCTGAAGATCCAGTCCCAAAAGCCCTGCTTTTATGCAGAAAACCCCCATTCATTCAACCTAGCTGTCAATCAACACTCGCTAAGTTGTGAGCGGGGAGGTTCACCACTTGGACCAATCACACCAGAGTGCGACCGGAGTTGGAAAGGCAACTCGGTCCAGGGTGCCTAAACCCCCTCCCACACCCCTGTGGTAACCCAGACAGAATGGCACCACTTTGGAGGGTCTCTGTACAGAGGCCCGCCAAAAGTGGAACAAAGGGCTCAACCTTTGGTTTAGGAGTCACAGAGACGAACACAGACGCCATTTTAAAAACCGAGTTCTGGCAGAAAATACCATCCGATAAACTTATTTAAGATAAGTAGACGGGTGGTACGTTAGAGATTAATGAGGAAAAGTATCAATCTCCAACAATAGGAAGAATCCCATAGGGTTATGTTCGGGGTCGAACATAACAAGTAGTTTCCACTGCCACCAGCCAAAACTCGACGAGGGGGGACGGGACAGTGCCCCCTCGATTAACAGATCCAGGAGTAATCGAATTACCCCTACTAGCACGTCCACAATAAGATGGTTTGTCCTAGTTCTGTTAGTAAATTTAGGTCTAGTAAAGCCAATGGTGACTTTACATGCCTGGGGAGACAGTAGTCAGTCCCCGGGTATGGAGTCTATGGCGGAGGTCCGCTAGGACGCCCCAGTGTTACGGCACATAGGGTTCGGTGTAACACACATAGAAAAACATATGAGACCCTATGGAGTGAAAGACCCCATGGCCCATAGAACACATTGACATTTAAGGGAATTACACACATTCATGTCCAAGAGTGGGAGAAAAAGAGTCTCACTCTTGGCAGGATGGAAAAAACAAACTCCAGAAATCCAGCAAAGCTGCTGGGGGACTCACTCGGTTAGGAAATTCAGCCTAAACAGAGAATTCTCCCTGACACTCGCCCCCCCCCCCCAGACTAAGGGACAGGAGGATTTAATCCACTCCTGGATGAATCTCATACCTCTAGTCGATGACATACATCCTAGAGAGACCATCAGCATTTTGGTGGTGACATCCTGACATGTCCTCAATGGTGAAATCAAACCCTTGCAGGCAGATCGACCATCTCAATAGTTTTGGGTTTTCCCCTTTCATTTGCATTAACCATCTCAAGGGTTGGTGGTCAGTCTGAATGACAAAAGTAGAACCATACAAGTACGGCCTAAACTTCTTCAGAGCCCACACGATAGCAAAGCACTCTCTTTCGATTGTTGCCCACCTTGTTTCAAGATCCTTCAGCTTGCGGCTGATGAAGCAAACGGGGTGCTCCCTACCTTTCCCATCCAGTTGACTGAGTACGGCACCTATCCCTACATTTGAAGCATCTGTCTGCACAATGAAGTGTTGGCGGTAATCAGGAGCTCTGAGTACTGGGGCTTGGCAAAGAGCCTTTTTCAGGTTTTCAAAAGCCTGATTGCACTCCTCGTTCCATTTAACCTTTTTAGGAAATTTGGGCGAGGAGATGACATTCAGTGGAGAAGCTATGGTCCCATAGTTTTCTATGAAATTCCTGTAGTACCCAGTGAGGCCTAGGAAGGCTCTCACTTGGGTTTGAGTAGTAGGTGTTGTCCAATTTTGCACAGCTTCAATCTTACTGAGCAAAGGCCTTATCTCTCCACGTCCTACCTCATGTCCAAGATAGACTACCTTACTCTGTCCAATTTGACATTTACTCGCCTTTATGGTCAGATTGGCTCGTCCAAGAGCCTGCAAAACATCTCTCAGGTGGGTTACATGTTCTTCCCAGGAATTGCTGAACACTGCGATGTCATCCAAGTATGCCATGCAGAAGTCCTCCATCCCATTCAGAACCTGGTTTTCCATCCGTTGAAACGTAGCAGGTGCATTCTTCAATCCGAAAGGCATTACCTTAAACTGGTATAAGCCAACGGGGCTGGAAAATGCAGGTTTCTCCTTGGCATGGTCTGTCAGGACTATTTGCCAATAGCCTGACGTCAAGTCAAATGTGCTGAGGAACTTGGCGGCGCCAAGTTTATCCACCAACTCATCTGTTCTTGGCAAAGGGTGGGCATCAGTCTTGGTGATTGCATTAAGAGCTCTATAATCGACGCAGAATCTAAGCTCTTTAGATCCGGCCTTTGGTACTAACACAACTGGGCTAGACCATGGACTAGTAGAGGGCTCTATTACCCCGAGATCAAGCATCTTGCTGACCTCACCTTTGATGTGGGTTCGTACGTTTTCTGACATTCTGTATCCTCTGCTTTTTACTGGCAGACAGTCACCAGTGAGTATGTCATGCTGGCCCCAAGGGGTCAAGCCTGGTGAAAGCGAGAACAGAGAGGCAAACTGATTCAACATAGATTTGCACTCTTCTTGTTGCTCGGGTGTCAGATTGGAGGAGAGATTTACTCCTTCAATTTGTTCGTCTATAGGTAAGCCTCTGAGGAGATCCGGAAGAGCTTCACTCTCTTCTTCTTCCTCGGATGATGCTAGAAGCAACGCTCCTACATCAGGTCGTGAGACATACGCTTTGAGGCGGTTGGTGTGGAAGACGGTCGGAGCCTCCTTGGGATTGCCCAAGTCCACCAGATAGTTAACCTCTCCGAGTTTACCCACAACTCTGAAGGGTCCCATCCATTTATCTTGCAAGGCCCTCTGCCTTGTTGGGATCATAACGAGAATGAGCTGGTCTTGAGCAAACTCAACCATGTTAGCCTTTTGATCGTGCCAGTGCTTGACCAATGCTTGTCCAGCTTTCAAGTTATCGCTTGCTTCCATCATCATGTTCGGCATTCTCCTCCGGAGACCTATCACGTAGTCAGTCACTCTGACTGGCTTGGGGGAAGGAGCACTCTCCAACCCCTCCTTAATCAGGGCCAATGGACCTCTGACGGGATAACCATAGAGAAGTTCGAAGGGAGAGTAACCTACTCCCTCCTGAGGGACTTCTCTATAAGCAAAGAGAAGGCATGGCAGTGGAAGGTCCCACTTACACTTAAGGGGTTCTTCTAAAGCACCTATCATGCTCTTCATGGTTCGGTAGAACCGTTCTACCAACCCATTGGTTTGGGGGTGGTAGGCCATTGAGAACTTGTAAGTAACTCCACAGGTTTTCCACATGGCTTTCATGTAGTGGGACATAAAGTTTGACCCCCTGTCAGAGATTACTTCCTTAGGAAACCCGACCCTAGTAAAAATACCAAGAAGGGCCTTAGCCACAGCCGGAGCTGTAACAGTCCTCATAGGAATTGTCTCAGGATACCTAGTAGCATGGTCTACTACAACAAGTATAAACCTGTTGCCTGAGGAGGTTGGAGGATCAAGGGGACCAACAATGTCAATCCCTACTCTCTCAAATGGGACTCCCACAACTGGGAGAGGCACTAAAGTTGCCACATTCTTGGAGCCAACCTTACCAGAGGTCTGGCAGGTGTGGCAGCTCCTGCAGTGTTCTTCTACTTCGGCCTCCATCTTTGGCCAATAGAAGTAGAGAGAGAGCCTTTCCTTAGTCTTCTTGAAACTCAAGTGACCAGCCAAAGGAATCTTGTGGGCTAACTGCAAGAACTGTCGTCTGTTCTCTTGGGGTACTACAAGTCGTTTGTAGTCTCCAGGTGCAGACTTGGTCGGTTCACTGTAGAAGAGGCCATCTTCCCAGTGCAACCTGTATTTCCCAGGCTCTTGCCCTTCAGCCTGGGCTTCTGCCTGGTGGCGAAGACCTTCCAGAGTTGGACATTCTCTCTGTCCCTTACTGAAGTCTGCCCTGCTGGGTCCACCTTCTGCCAGTAAAGACTGCAGCTCAGGATGGTCAACAGGATCCAGATCTCCAATGAGTTCCTGGCATTCCATTAGCTCTTCCTCAGAGTCTAATTCTACCACACAGGGTTGTACCTCCCTCTCAGCCTCAGCTGGAGGTGGAGTTACGGGTGTAACTTTGGACAACCGCGGGGAAGTCCGTGTTGGCTGCACTGAAATGCTGGCTGCTGGTTTCGGGATAGAAGTCTTAGGTTTCCCTTTCGCTTCTGATTTATTGGAGACAGCTGCCGACAATTCTAGTGGAGCAGGAGTTATTTCTGTCTTCATCATCTCCTGGAGAGTACCGCGCATGGTCCTCTCTCTTGCGGGTCTGGTTAGCTCCTGTAACCGTTTACTTGGAGGTCTGGGAGTATGCGATACAACTCCAAGAGTTTTCAAATCGTTACCCAACAGTACGCGTCCTGGTACCTCACTCTGTATGCTGACAGGTATCTTTACAGTCATGTCGTTACACTGGATGAGAACTGGTAATTGGGGAAGCCTCTGCACAGGCCCTCCAGCTAACTTGGTGAGGCGTTTGGGTGCCTTAGCAACATCCTCAGCCTGAAAAAACAATTTATCCACCACAGTTATGCTGGCCCCAGTGTCCCTAATGGCAGGAGTCTCCTGACCACTCACCTGGACACTGTCCTTATAATACTCTTTAGTATTATCGGGGATAGAATTATAGACATCTAAATTCTGTTGTTCCCACAACCCCAGAGATACTAAAGAACCGCTGGCTGAGACTCCAATGGGTTCATCAGCTAGCAGTAGAAAGTTTCCACTTGCCATTTCGACTTCCTCCTCTGGAGCGAAGGCTAAGGAGACAAGCTGGACCCCTGAAGGTTTACCCTTACATCTGGGATCTCCTTTCACGTGGTCAGTCGAGCCACAAACAAAGCATTTACCGAACGCCTTTTGGAATGGTGGCTTGTTCTGACCTCCTTCCGGTTTGGCACCAGAAGACACACTATTCTGCTGTGGTTTTCCCGGTGGCTTACCCTTCTGGTTTTGTTTGGGGCCCTCTTTGGAATTTGAGTTATTCGAATTCTCTTTTGAGTCTTTTTTAGGCTGTTTTCCCTCATCCTTTTTCTGAGTTGCCCCAGAATCCTTATGAGTAGCCCTGTTGGCAACCCACAAGTCAGCAGCCCTAGCTAGCTTCCGGGAATCCAATTCCTTCGAATCAGCCAAGTGCTGTCTGAGCTCAGGAGAACAGGCATCATAAATCGACTCCAACATAAAAAGATTCTTCATACCTTCACTTTGTAACCCTTTATCCATCCCTCTAAGTTTCTCAACCCTTCACTCACCCAGGTAGCCCAAGGGGTACCATCATGCTTTTTGAGGGTTCTAAACCTCTTAAGATACTGGGAAGGGGTCTTCCCGGATCTAGCTATTAAAGCTAGTTTCACACTTTCGTAATCCGTCTTATCCGCCTCCCCCAACTCCATTACCACATCAGTCGCAACAGGAGGGAGCCTAGAGAACAACCAGGGAAGTAAATCATTCCCGGTGATGTCCTGGAGCCCATGATTGTACTCAAACAGTTTTAACCAATCCAACACATCCAATCTCGGTTCATACATACCCACTAATTCCTTCGGCATCCGGGGTCTTTTGGGACTGGAGCTCCTAGAGGAACCAGAGGAGAGAGAAGCATTTTCGATAGACAACTTTTTCATCTCTAATTCGTGATTAAGTTCTATTTCCCTGAGTCTTAACTCAGCTTGCTTCTGCTCAGCCTGGGCATTCATCCGTCTGACCTCGAGCTCTTGGTTTCGTTCAGATTGAGCCAAGAACCGTTTGTATTCTAATTCGAGCTTCATTTTTTCAAGTTCAAAATAAGCAGGGTTACTTGTGGGACCTGGTATGGGCCCCGTAGGTACAGCTGGTAAGGCAGGTAGAGAAGCAGGGGAGACAGTTTTGTTAGCCTCTCCGTCCTCGTCAGCCTCTTCATCGCTATTATCGGAATTACGATTCAGATCAACACCATCACTGTTATCTACAGTTGCTGGAGAAATTGGTTCCTCTGAACCAGTACCCAGACTTTGGTTCGCCAGCAATCTCTCTATTAGTTCTAACTTCTTGCCTCTTACAGAAAGATTCTCTTGCCTACAGAGAGCTCGCATTCTCTCAATATTTTCAGCTGACAAGGATTCTTGACTGTAAGTTTCCATCGTAGACATGTTTTTTGAAAGTTGCTTTTTACTGCTAAGCTTTGTGGTTAGTTATCCTAAAGTGTCGAAAAAAGCACTCTAAACTGTATACTCGATACAAATCCCACCGCTATACTCGATACAAATCCCACCGCTGTACACCAGTGTTAGGCGGAAACCTGTGCAGTTCCCTCTGGGACCACTGCAAAAGATTTAGGACTACAGGTGTTTGGCAGTAAACCCACTTGGTAGCAGTCTGTACCACACAGATTCACTTGGTAGCTGTGGCTGAGCAGTCAGACTTCCCTCAAGAAGAGTTAAGCAGTATGTGGAGTATACAATATAGGACAATCCTTCACAGTAAGTCAAGAAAACACGTAACAAGGCTTCAGTGTAAAGATATTAAGGTATTTATTTATAACGGAACATCTATGAAAAACACTATGGCACTATCACGGCAAACAATTCAATTACAATTACTCTACGAAGAAGAAACAATCAAACCCCCTAACAATATGTCGACAAGTCTAGGCTCTACCGGCATCACTTATTTACAGACAGAGGTGTATGCCTCAACCTAGATGGCACTCTAATATTAGTTAGAACGGGAGAGAAAAATAAGTAGGTTACAAAATCAACATAGTTCAATACTTCACGGGAAAAATGCAAGGCAAGAAGGCAAGGACCACAATAGATCGTAAAGTTCACAGGCCAGGCCCACTCGGAGAGAGGCAAGGCGGTATGTCCCAAAAAGTCTCTAGTGGAAATGCGTTCGAGTCTTTGTAGCAAATTGTTATCGGCAGATTGAACTAGTTCAGAACAATACGTGAGAAAGCTTGGAGGCGACCCAAAGGAGAGGATTAAGACACCTCACTCAAACCGATCGAAAGGGAAGCCAGGCGGACACGGTACCTTGGTTGTGGAGAGACAGCTCCGGCGGGGGCAGTTGTTCCTGGTGGTGGATGCACGTCGGGTCTTTGCCAAGAGTAGATATGATCTCGTCGTCGAAGAAAAGTGAAGTCCGGTGCACCACCAGGGAAGAGACCAGCCGCGGAGTGCTCGGTCACAAGGCACCACTTTTGGTCGCGGTACAGGGGTAGTGGCTATCCGGTTGCCGGGGTGCTCTGCACTGGCAATTCGACCACTGCGTCCTGAGGCGAAGAAAAAGCAAAGGGGACTGGTTGTTCCCACCAGTCAGGGGAAGAGACTCTCCAGCAGGGAGATCTCCTCTGTCGTCGGGAAGTGGTGAGTCAGTTCAGCAGGGCTCCACCGGAGGTGTCGTCGTTGCAGGTCGGCTCAGCGTTACCCTCGTCGGATTCTTAGGTCCTGTGGCGACTTCTGAAGATCCAGTCCCAAAAGCCCTGCTTTGATGCAGAAAACCCCCATTCATTAAGCCTAGCTGTCAATCAACACTCGCTAAGTGGTGAGCAGGGAGGCTCACCACTTGGGCCAATCACACCAGAGTGCGACTGGAGTTGGCAAGGCAACTCGGTCCAGGGTGCCTAAACCCCCTCCCACACCCCTGTGGTAACCCAGACAGAATGGCACCACTTTGGAGGGTCTCTGTACAGAGGCCCGCCAAAAGTGGAACAAAGGGCTCAACCTTTGGTTTAGGAGTCACAGAGACGAACACAGACGCCATTTTAAAAACCGAGTTCTGGCAGAAAATACCATCCCATAAACTTATTTAAGATAAGTAGACCGGTGGTACGTTAGAGATTAATGAGGAAAAGTATCAATCTCCAACAATGGGAAGAATCCCATAGGGTTATGTTCGGGGTCGAACATAACAAGTAGTTTCCACTGCCACCAGCCAAAACTCGAGGAGGGGGGACGGGACAGTGCTCCCTCGAGTAACAGATCCAGGAGTAATCGAATTACCCCTACTAGCACGTCCACAATAAGATGGTTTGTACTAGTTCTGTTAGTAAATTTAGGTCTAGTAAAGCCAATGGTGACTTTACATGCCCGTGGAGACAGTAGTCAGTACCCGGGTATGGAGTCTATGGCGGAGGTCCGCTAGGACGCCCCAGTGTTACGGCACGTAGGGTGCGGTGTAACACACATAGAAAAACATATGAGACCCTATGGAGTAAAAGACCCCATAGCCCATAGAACACATTGACATTTAAAGGAATTACACACATTCATGTCCAAGAGTGGGAGAAAAAGAGTCTCACTCTTGGCAGGATGGAAAAAACAAACTCCAGAAATCCAGCAAAGCTGCTGGGGGACTCACTAGGTTAGGGAATTCAGCCTAAACAGAGAATTCTCCCTAACACCCTTTCCAAATAGATTGATCATATTGACAGTTTACAATTCAATTCATGACCTAGAACTCATTTCCTCTCAATATATTCAATCAGTAAGTTTTGTATAAGCATCACATTTCAATAATGTGGAACTAAATGTGTCCTCTCAAATTGCCAAAAATCTGATTTGGCAGATACAAACAATCTAAAAGCATGTGGCTTTCTAGTTGGAAAAAGAATAACACATTCACTTCTCAATAATGAAAAAGAGCAACACTCTGCTAAAATCTCTAAAGAAAATGTATCTGAACACAGGTCAAAGAGAAAAGATTCTTTACAACCCTCATGTAAATGCAACTGCTCTTGTAACTCTGTGAGAAATTTGACACAATCTCAACCAAATGCTAAAGTCGACCCTCATACTCCTACGCCCACCCCCTTTCCTTCATACGTGTGGCACAATCTGTCCTTTGGGATGTTACCTCTATTTTTATGAGGGGTACCACACGTGGCTGTGACCCCGCGCGCCTGAGCTCCACCCTGAGCAACGCCCTTTAGTCCTTTATCTGCGCGGTCGGGGATAGATGCATCAGCATCACTGGGAATTTTTGTTCCCTTTGTCCTTTCTTCCTGCTCCGGTTCCTCCCTCATCTAGTCTAGTCCTCTGTCTATGCTGGAGCGTGTTGGATTCATGTCCTGTTCTTCATGCAAACGTCGCTTCGCTAGGGCAGATCCCCACTCTCTTTGTTTGGAGTGCCGAGGACCAGAACATCATTGGAATTTGTGCTTCTACTGCGACTCCCTCTCCATCCAGGCACTCCAGCGTTGTCTTCTTTGGTGGGAGGAGGTGTTTCAGCGTCTTCCTCCACCTCATTTGCAGCTCAATCTTTCTCATCCCCAAGAGAAATTCAAGATAATCATACCTCGCCAAATAAAGTCCTCTCTTCAGAAGGGCGACTGGCTCAGTGTAGTGGACCTTCAGGATGCTGATAAGCGCATACTGATATGGAGGCCGCATCAGAAATATCTGCGGTTCTCCCTGTGAGGAGAACATTTCCAGTTCTGTGTGCTCCCTTTTGGTCTCAGCTCAGCGCTGTGTGTCTTTACGAAGATGATGTTGGTCATCGCAGCTTTCCTCCGCCTACAGGGTGTTCATGTATATCCGTATTTAGACGCCTGGATCCTCTGCAGCCCTTGTCCACCGACGGCGTTGAGCAATCTCCAACCTCTCCTCCAGCTCCTGTTCCACCTTTGGCTGTCTGTGAACTTGTGGAAATCTTCCATGACAGTCTCCCAAGACCTGATTTTCCTGGGTTTCTGTTGGAATACGATCAATTCCAGGGTGTTCCTAACAGCGGACAGGAGTGAGATATATCCTCCACGTGTCAGCACTTCCTCCAGTCAGCGCACATGATGGCTTGGTGGTTTCAAAGGATTCTGGACCTCATGGCTTCATGTGTGCTTGACTTGTGCTTTTGGAGGGGTGTCGGTCCCTGGTCACCTAAACTGAAAAAACGTTTTCACTGCAGCTACCAGATTCCTTTGAGTCTAATCAGTAACACCTGTTAATGAAACACAGCCTCCCTGATGATTATTTGAGATAAGAAAGCGCTTGGTGCAGAACAACTACAGAAAACAGAACTGCAGCTGATGGGATCTAACCCTGTTAATACTGAGCAGCTGAATTGCAGCAGAAGGGAGCTAACCCTGTTAATACTTCTTCATCTTTGGGATTTAACCCAGATATATATTTTTTGCAACAGGTTTAATTGACCAGGACCTGGAGTGCGCACCTCGCCCTCCTTCATGCTTTCACTATATAATAATAAAACTACTCAAATGAATGACATATTTTCCCCAGATACATAAAAAGAAAAGTACCAACATTCAATAACAAACAATCACACTCAGAGAAATCTATTTTTCCCCTCACCCAGCATCTTTCATAGCTGTGGCTATTAGACACGACTACAGATCTTGTTTTCTATCCGCGGCCATACGTACATTTTTCTCAAAACCAAAAATCAAACTAATACAGCCTTCAAAACTTCAAATAAAATAAGAGAACACCTAACCACATCAAATAATAAACACAAATAACCTTATGTACTGTATCATCCTCATCACAATATCATTATTGCACAGAAAATGTATGTTTATAGATGTGGCTATAAATATAACCGCGTCTATGGGTAAAATCACTTAAATGACAAAGTGTTGACGTGCCTACACACATGCTATTTATAGATGAGATTATACAACAGACATTCATGTCAGTTTGCTGATAGCCACGGCTATTCCCAAAAACGATGGATTTAAAATTGTATTTGCACTCCACCAAACTCCAAACAAGTGTCCTCCACATTCCTACCGCCCTATCCCCCCTCCACTTTGCATGGTCCTTCTCCACTCCTCTAGTCTCTTACAATCCCTTAAAACACTCAATGCATCTAAGATGCTACCCAAACCAAACTTTCGGATAGCCGTGGCTACCAAACATCAACAAAAACACGACATTACATGTTTCCTCCTATAGCCGCTGCTGCACAAGGGATGACATCTACCTGCGGATATCAAAGCTGCACACTGAATGTCTCCTGTATAGCTGCAAATAATTACAACAGCACCATCAACCAATTAAAAACTACAAAACACAAACATCATAAAAACCCTTCTCATACAAAATACTAGGAATTCAAAGTAGAAATAATTTTCCTGGACACAGAGAACACTGCAGATATCATGGCTGGTTTGAAAAGTGTGTGGCATGCTCGCAGACAGTTGGCTGTCTTTGCTACAGTTTTTTTTTTTCAAAACTCAAAATTGACATGGACCTAGGTTTCATAAATTCTACAACTAAATGGCTTGGATTGCGGGGAATTAGTTGGTTTCAAGCTTACCCAAAATTGTCCGGTTGGAAAAGTACAGGGCACCTAGCCAGCATACTAATTCATTTTGGAGGCAATGATTTGGGGAATATATGAGATGTGTTCCTTACTTTAATGATCAAACAAGACAAGCCAAAACTAATGGAACTATTTCCTCACACCAGCTTCATATTTTCCAATTTGACTCAGAGGCAAAAATGAAGATGGACCACCAGATTTAATGGTACAATTGAGAAATCCTGGAGAAATGTTAATAAATCAGTTTCAGCATTCATGAGAGACCACAAAGAATTATGGTTTTCGAACAACAACATACAGTACTACATAACCAATTTCTATAGACCTGACAGAGTACACCTAACTGATGAAGGAAATGGGGTGTTCCTTCAAAACATCAAAACAGCAGTTCAGAGGCTAAAATACTACATTCAGTGTACCACAAAACAGTCCATTTAAGGACTACTTATCCATATAAATACACAAATACAATACAATTAAAATAAAATGTTTTTTATTAAACCGTTATTACATTTCATTGACTCTTATCATAACCGCGGATACAAAAATTTAATTAAAAGGGGACCTCACTTCTGGCTTTATACTGCAACACAACTTAAAATATCAAGACAGTACAACACTGGTCATGTACGTATGTGAAATAGCTGAAAAAAGCAAGCTGAGAATAATACATAACAGTTAATTAGGTAAACAAATATTCCACAGCCACACAACATACTACCATAAGTAAGAATACGCAACCTAAAATACATTGTAAAGGACATAGAACATAAAAATAGAAAATAATTGATCCTTGCATTATTAATTAAAAATTAAGTCTTACATATACAAAAGCCTGAAAACACACAGCCAAAATAAAAAAAAAAGAGTCCCAAATACCTACCATCTCACTGACTATGGCCTTTGGCCATAGCCAGTGACGGTTCAGCCCCGATGTCACTATACCTATAGAAATAACTTTCAAAGAGAAATGAAACACTGACATCCCAAAATATATAACTGCAGGAAAAAAAAGCGACTCGGGCAAAAAAAAAGTATTGTGTCCTGTCCTGCAGCACCTCAACAAGTGCCCCCTCATCTGTGCAAGCTCCCCAAACTCCCCACATTGCCTCCTTACCTGCCTACCCTCTCCCTTTCCCTCCACAACACACCCTGTGTCTGTGTTGGATTTTGCTTTCAGATGTTGGCTATTTGCGGCTATAGTCGAGGCTCTGGAAAGTGTTGTGCTGCAAACACAGTCCCTAGACCCCTTCCAACTTCAACATTTCAATTGGTGCCCTCTACCCTCCCCCCCCACCTCTAGTCTAATGGCATATCCATATTTTGTGACCTGCAAGTAGCTTTTTTACTGTGTTTCATTTTCACATATCCTCGGCTATAGCCGTGAATATTGCTTGCATCTAGAGAAAAACAAGATGGCGGTCATTTAATTTCTAAAAACACCTGGTTTCGGGTAAATCCCCAAAATATCACTATCTATTTTTGGGAAGTGGGAACCCCTTTCTATATCAAATATTTAAAAAATGACTGCATGGAATAAACCAAACCATGCATGGATCGCGAGTCAACACTTTGTGCCCAAGTTGTTTTGGTCCTGGTCCAAAACCGTCCAGCTGCTTGGGCTGTGTGATTTGGCAAACATTTGCAATGTTTGTGTAGGGGAAAAGGAATGGGAAGTAGGCTGCACTTTAGATTTTTCTTTTTTGACGCTTAATAACATTTCTATTTTGTAACAAATCTTTATGAAACTTTGCGTCCTGGAGGGTCTTTAATCACTTTTAGAATTTCGACCAAAACCGTTGCTCGAATCAAATGTTATTAACAATAGAATTTTGAGGAGTTCCTGTGTGTCTCCGACTCACATTAACTATAGGGCGGCGACCGCTGATATATATTGTAAGAAAAGACTTCAGAAAATCTGTGTTGACTGTATTTGAATGGGGTCCTCTGGCATTAAGTGAAATAGGTTTCCATCAATCTCTTTTTCGACAAAAATCCAATATTGGCCCTCTTTATAACTGCTGAGGTTTTCTTAAATGTAACTATTAATTTGTAGTCAAATCAGCTATCTCAGCAATTGAAACATATAGCATTAGAGAATTAGAGAAACATATGCCTTGTAAGGCCCAGAATATACAAAAAGAAATCAGCTGATTTGTGTAGGGCGACCATTTCAGAAAACTGTATTAATATGTCCTTTCATTTCTTTCTTATTTGGCGTAGGATATGTATTGGGTTCCGATAGCCCAAACTGACTGGTGGTTTAAGGATATTCTAAAGTTAGATAAAACTGGGAGCGGAGTGGACAGAGTGTTTCCTGTGTTTGGCAGTCTGTTTGCCATTGCTATTCTGAAGGAGGAGCTAGCTGACAAAACCTCCTTGCAAAACGAAGCGGATCGGAGTGGACAGAGTGTTTCCTGTGTTTGGCAGTCTGTTTGCCATTGCTATTCTGAAGGAGGAGCTAGCTGACAAAACCTCCTTGCAAAACGAAGCGGAGCGGAGCAGAGTGGGCAGAGTGTTTCCTGTGTTCCCTGGTGGTCCGTGGTGGTCTGGGGAAGTCCGTGGTGAGGAGGTTCTTATCGGTGGAGGGTGACATTGAAGCGGAAAGGAACCGGTAAGAGCAGCCACGCACATACTGTCCTGCAGTCCCGCTGTTTGACGCTCAACAAAAATTGGAGCGCACTGTGATCCGCGAGCAGAGAGCTCCGAAAGCCCTGAGTATGAGGACTGGAGCCTTAGCTCCAGCCAATACTCGAGCGCATGCGAAGCGAGGGAAGACGATCCAAAACGCCCAGCTAAGGAGCTCAAACACCCCAATTGCAGCGTTAGGGAAAATCTTACCGGCGGAGGAGAGAGCAGAGTCACAATGCGCGATGACTCTGGTCTCGGCGCACCCTCGCACTGCAGTCTTGCACGGAATAAGAAATGTGCGGAAAGACAGCGTGGTGCATAGTCGAATATCTAAAGACGACAGAGCAGCAAGTGAAGAGCTGGATACTACAAGTGAATGTGAGGGGGAGAGCGAATATGAGCTCGCCGACGACAAGGACGATTCAACAGAAGGGGGCACTGGGGCCCTGGCGGAGTGGGCGGCCGTGAGCATGGAGACCGAGAGCGGCGGGAAAGGGGGTCCTCCTTTCGTTAAAGAAAATGCAAAGTCTAATCAGCTACATACACAGGAAATTGCAGCCATGTCAAGTGATGAAATAGAAGATTTGCCAGCAAAAACAGGGGTGGGGATGGTGGACGAGTCGAGACTGAAAGTTTGCTCTTTAATGATACATTGCGCCCAGGCAGCGACTACACCGCTGTCAAGTCACCAGTTCGACACATGAGCGAAACGAATCCCCCCCTCTGATTGATATGAGGACGTCCGAGAGCGTCAACTCAAATCCTGGCAATCTGAACGCTCAGACAGGACCCAGAAACCACTCTGACAAAGTCACTGAGGTGGTTGACCTAACCAGTGACGAACTAAGATGCAATCAGCAAAGGAAACCAACGAACAACATGGTTTGTGCGACAGAGGAGGACACAGCATCAAGTATGCTGCAAAAAATGAAGGAGACAACTCAAAGGAGAGAGAAACACTCAAGTGAGTCCCTAGCGGGTCAGGAAGTTGTGACCTCAGGGAACTCATTAAAACCATTACATTCTGGTTCTTCTTTAAAGATACTGGCATGGACAAGAGTGGCTGCAATGCACAAGCCGGATCGCAAAATAATGAATCAATTGACTCAAAATGTGAAGGAAGATGCCCAAACAAGTAACACGGTAAGGGCAGTGGACTTAGAAATCTCCCCTTCAGATTTGACAGAGAAAGTGAGTATTGATGAGGCAGAAGATGACCCCATTGAGGAGTGGTCCCGTGCCGCGAGATGGAAAGAAAGAATCACAACTGAAAGAGCTTTTGAGCCATTACGTAGAAGAGACTCTTTGGGGATTGCCGACCAAGTCTTGAAAGACCTCGCAGAGATGAATTCCAAATGATCACAATCACGACAGACCTCAGTAACAAATACCTGTGGAAGAGCAATCCCACAAGTAGAATGGCAAGCGATTAAGGAAAGGAGCTTACATGAAGTGATGACGCTGGAAGCGAATACCCCGTCCTTAGAGTCAAGAAATGAAGAGATTTCAGTTTCTCAAAAAAAGGAGCAGGAGAAAGTTAAGCTCTGACCTAGAACTCGAAGGTGCGAATAAACGATTCAAAGGAAGAAAAAGATAGATCATGGCGCCCACACCCAAGAGACTGAGAGAGTATGTGGCGAGACCGGCATCATCCGAGTCTGATGACGAAGAAAAGTCCCCATCTGCTACAAACGAGAAGCAGCAGTTCGAACAACTTCCAGACCCGATGGTTCCAAGAAATCTTCAAGAAGTCGCGACACTCGTAGAGACGATAATTGAAAAACAAAGCCCCATATTGATGTCAGCAACAACGATAGCGGTGGCCCCTTTGATGAAACTCTACAAGAATTTAAATGAGAGCTTCCGCGACCAAACCACCTTGGTCGCCCTCCTGAACTTGAAAATTGTAAAACTTGAGCTTGACCTGATGGATATGACGGCCCAGGTTGTGACAGCAAGAAGAGGTAACGACATATCCTTAACAGCGCTAAGAAAGTTGTTAAAAACCACAGCCGAAGATAAAAGACTCCTGGCAGAAGTGAAGAAACAAGCTCTGACGCTCTTACAAAAAGATTGTGAAAACAGAGTTGACTCGGTGGTGAAATGTGTTCTGCCGAAAACTCAATCGAGTTTGGAAATAGTGACTGTTGCAACCTCAATAGGCATCAAGGAAGGACCTACAAGGAACGACAAAACGCCAAAATCAACACCTCTGTCTCAAAAAACAAAGAGGAACCAGAATTGCTGCTCTGAAATAGAACTTGGAATATCTACCGTGATCAGCGATAGCCTGGAGAAAGCCAATAAGAGAAAGGACTCCCCCAAAGAGGCTAACGAAAGAGATAAGGCTATGAACGGAAACATCCTCGAATCACCATTAAAAAAAATGATGACTGCAGAAGTAGACCTTACAGAGAATGCACAAAATGGAAACGAAGATGGAGGAGGAGAGAACGAGGCTCCAGTCGAACCGACGCCCAGTGAAAAAGATAAAGGCGACAGGCCTACGTTATTGGGCAGCAAAACCACCACCACAGACGAAAGGAAGAACGAGGCTGAGCGGTTTGACATTTTTGAGACCCGAAAACCAAAGGGGAGCACCGGGCATAACTCGCAAGGCCGGACTGCCAACCTGAAACAGAGCAAATGTAAAAAGAAATCCAAAAACCAGCAAGTACAAAAGACCAAAAATCTGCAAAGTTCAGCAAACTTCTTCCGAAATATCAAAGCGTTAACCATCACAGTAAACCACACGTATCCCATGGCTACAAACAACAAAAAATGTAACACAGATTCCAGTGAGGTGGCAGAAAAGGTGATTCTAGAATCTCAACCCAAGATCAAGGCCCCGCACACGGAGATAAACAAAAAAGAAAGGAAAACAAATGCTCCATTGGTGATTGACGACGATGTTGCTGATGAAGAAGAACTATTAAATATGTCAATTTACAGTTCCCCGCAGAGGAGGAGGTTGAGGACTAAAGTGCTGGTGAGATCAACAAAGAATGTGAAGTGAAAAGTCAACAAGATAAGACAGAAGGAGTCACAATCACTCTGTGCAAGACCCCTATTGGGCCTGAGAAAGAGAGAGAGTTGTCTCAATCAGGAAAAAGAGTCTTTTCATGGCCCAAGACTCCAAAAAAAGAGGAATCCTCAACAAAGAACAAAGGTCTTAATGTGGGAAATGTCCACATTTTTTATACTCTAGAGGAGAAACGTGCAAGGAGCGCACAGCAAGCAAAAAATGATGATCGTAGTCCAGTTGGTCCACTGAGTAAGTCTATTAACAATGTAACGAAGTGCAAACTGACGGTGGGGGTACAGAAAGCAAAGGCAAACATCTCGAAAATTCCAGAAAAAGCATCCAAACCTATTGCCTCCATTTGCAATTCTAAGAGTGATGTCAATCCTCACCCATATAGGGTGTTTGTAGAAAAATTGACCACAAGAAAAACGACCCCCCCCTAAATAGACATACGATACTGCAGATATTCCAAAAGATCCCGGTGTTAAGATCAGCCCACGAATTGACCGGGTCGAAATCATAGCAGATTAAAACCAGAAATTTGTTCTGCTATACATCACAGAGAAAAAGATTGTGGAATTGATTATGATGAGTGCGAGACATTTGTGTGACGCAGGCTACCAAGCTTACGAGGTAGACAATGCGCTGGTGGGAAATGAATGCGACAGTTCAAAAGACAAAAGATTACTAAAGGGAAAAGAAAAGGAAATCCAGCTGAGTAACTCTCCGAAAATGAGCTCAAAAAGTGAAGCGGGATTACAATGTTCATTGGATGAGATAAGACAGAAGAAAATCAAAATAACAGTAGAGAATACCCAAGGTCCAAAGGGAGCAAAGCTCATGGAGTCATTGACCCATGAAGAGGAGTCCCAAACATGGAGATGGCGAAGCAAAAAGCTTAAATGGTTCATCGATGAGTTAATGCCAAAGGTCAAAGTTGGTGATAACCTCCTGGAACACGAGGGGGTTCTCCCACCTACTGAGTTCAACATCCGAATTCCTAATAAAAGCCGATCTCATTTGCATGCAAGAAACGTGGCTAACACGTATACCATGTGTTGAAGGATTTGAAGTAGCTTTCAATCCAGCTATTAGCAAGAAAAAAGGTTTCCCAATGTCGTGTCAATTAACCCTTATCAAAAGGAAAAGTGTTCTGAGAATCAAGTCAGTTCTGAATCTATCGCCCCACCTCCAAAAGATCTGCATCGAACCAGTGATTCAATCAATAACGAATAAACAAACCATCCACATCTTAAATGTGTACTGGAACACAACTTCGAAATCACACTTAAAATTCGAAGATGACCTCTTAGACGCAATTGACAACATACTAGCGGAAGACCCAAACGCACTGTTGATAATGTGCGGAGACTTTAATATGAAATTGATCGAGATCTCGCAATCCAAGGCTCTAGCGAATCACAGAGAAAGAGTAAATTGTGATCGCTGGCTTGAAGAAATGTCTCTAAGAAACCTAGTAATGTTGAATGGAGCAACAAGGGGCAATACACCAGCTAAACCAACATGGACACGAGGCCGTCAAAAATCGATATTAGATTACACCTTTGTTTCAGACAACTTACTGCATGAAATAGATTCATTCCAGGTGTTTTTGACCAACCAAAGCACCACAACATGGTGTCGGCTGAATGGAATAAGATCAACTCGGCGGAGCGCAGGCAATGGAGACAAGAATTATCTGTGGTCCCAGGCCGGAATAGATTGCGCATGAAAAAGTGCGATATTGTGACAGTAACAGAATTGCTGCAACAAACTCAAGAACAGAGCCCGCCTACTTCAACTGAATACCAGCAGTTCCTTGAGATTTACAAAGTCAAAAAGAGGACCTCCTTGTCGAGACATGAGTTTCAAAAACACCAGTAGGATCCTGAGGTGGCAAGAAGGAAGAGAGAGCTAAGAAAAACGACAAGAAAAATTCTTGCCTTAAAACCTGTGGATGCGGAAACTCAACTAAAAAAAGTGAAAAACCAATATAACAACTGGTGTAAACAACATAGAGCAGTAATTGAACAAAGGGACGCTGAATCAATGCTGAACGCCTTAAATTAAAGGAACTCTAGAGGTTTTTGGGCCATTATCAATGACACACAGAATTCCGACAAGGCACTACTGTCAAGCATGGTTCAAGAAAAGGAGTGGGAAAACCACTTCACAAATCTATTCAAAAAAAGAAAAATCTCTAGTCCAACAAAGGTGGATCCAAGACAGCAGTGCGAAATTGAAATGGAGAGAGATGACATCCGAGCGACTATCAGAAAATGTAGCGCCTCCTGTGCAGCTGGTACGGATAGCCTGTCGAATACAGACTTAAAAGAATAACATCGCAGAATGGTCAGATTTCTGTTACACCATGTTTAGCTCGATAACAAAGGAAGGAAAATTCCCGGCGACATGGAAATCTGGGATCATTGTCCCAATCTTCAAGAAGGGTATTCGATCTGACCCTGCGAATTATCGACCAATAGCCCTACTCGATGTAGTAGGGAAAGTGTTTGCATCGATGCTATTGGCCCAACTGACTACGTGGATCCACCAACATAAAATCTATGACGAACACCAGTCGGGGTTCGTCAAAGGAGTAGGGTGCAGTGTAAACCTGCTCACACTGAATCTGCTAAAAATTGACGCCATCAGAACAGGCCAAAAAATATATCTGGCATTTATTGATATGGCGAACGCTTTTGATGTAGTGGACAGAGAAACCTTATGGAAGAAAGAGGGTGCAACGTGAGTCTTATCCAAGCCATTAAAGACCTATACTCCATCACCTACATACAGCTGAGGCTAGATCGTGAAGGAAATCTAACAAATCCCATACCGACGGAGCGAGGAGTGAAACAAGGGTGCCCACTAGGAGCTACTCTGTTTAACTTTTATATATCAGAAGTAGGAACATCATTGGCATCTGTGGTGTCATTCCCGCCGTTCATAAATGGAGTGCCGATAAATCACATCTTGTATGCGGATGATATGGTAATCCTAGACCAGATGCCCATTGGTCTCCAAAGAAAACTGACAGCTTTAAGAACCTTCATTGAAGATCTGGGTCTTGAGATCAATGTGGCAAAATCGGAAATTTTAGTACTGGAAAATCAAAGAGGAAAGAAGTCCAGTAAAAAAAAATCATCTTGGTCTATAGGGTCAAATAACCTAAATAATGTGCTGCACACAGGATATTTAGGAACGAAGATCAACTCTAGCATAAACAACGTTCCAATGATGAAAAAACTCCTAAATAGCTGTAAACTATTAACAGCACAAGGCACCATTATACAGCAAAGATATGGGTAATTTTCTTACAAACCGGTAAGAAAATGTTACCGAAGTAAAGTAACTCCAATTCTCACTTATGGCGCTGAGAACATGTTTGGGTGCGATCACAGAATATGGGCCCGATGTGAAGGTCTTTTTTGAAAAGGATTCTGCAGATCCCACTAAGCACACCAACAGCATGTGTATTGTTTGAAGTGGGAATCTCTACTCTCAACGCATGAATTACCTGGAATAAATTAGCATTATTCAGGAAGACGTATGAAGATGCAAATCTGCCCTCCGTTAAATTCTTGATAGAAAAAAAGGTACAAAGACAACAGCGTTGTGTGACTGGAAGCGACAGTGCAAAGAGATCTTAGCACAATTGGGTTCAGATGAACAAACTCTATGGCACAATCCAGATCTGGTGAAAAGAAAACTACTAGACTTGGATTGGATAGAAATTAATGAGAAAAGATCATCTCAAAAATGTATGCAAAACACTCTGCCAGAAGCCAAAAGACGTAACACGATTCCGAATTACTTAATCTTATCACCCTGTAAACGGTTAAGAAGATTGTACTTAAAATTTCGCCTGAATATGTATGAAACAAAAGAGATCTTAAAACATCGAAGAATGATCTCGGCAAGAAACTCTAAATGCAGGTTGTGCGCAAATGAAGATGAAAATCTAAAACATCTGGTCTTGTTTAGCACCGAACTAAAAGATCAACGTGAAAATTGTTTAGAGAAGGAGAGAATTCGAGCCCAGACATATAATCCCGAGGAATGGTGGACGCATCTTCATATTGGGGAAAGTAAATCCCTGATGATTGCAGTGATGAGATTCCTTGAACAAATACAAATTCGACTAGACGCAACATCAGCACACTCCGAGGATGAGGTCTCCCCATAAGACAGAACTGAGGACTGGTGATGCCTCTAAAATCATAAAAGACATGTATCAAGTATATATAGAAATAAAATGCTCGAGGTCTAAATAGTGTGCAAACAAAAATGAACTAGATGAACTAACTAGAGTTAAGTGAAAGTTTTGTCTTTTTCTTTTTTTTTTGTTTTCTTCAAATTTTCAAAAAGTTTGTAAAAACTAAATGAAATAAAAAAAAAAAGTTAAATAAAACTGGAGATAAAGCTGCAGATCACCCTGAGTTCACAGCTATATAGTCAGCACTATCGCAAATAAGACTTGCTTTGGATTAAAGCATAAGGGAGAATGCTATGCAGGTAATATAAAAGTATTAACTCTCTCTAGAGAATGATGCTTAGTTGGTCTAAACATGTTCAATAGCAGCATAAGGCAGGCAACAATTACATTCAGAAATTATATGATTTAGGAATGGGGTACATTTGAAAGGGTGCCACTAGCATTTTGGCTGACCTTTTAGCAAATAGACAATGGTTGGCTGAATGATGGATTCATTTCATGGCATGCAGAATGCCTCTGGCCTACAGCATCATATTCGATGAACTATACAATTGGTTATTTTGAAATTATGACACACTTTTTGTTTAAATTAAACTGTTGTTTTTATACATTGTGCTTAATGCCGCCCGTCTGCCTCTAAGCGCAGTACATTGACTGGGTAATGAACCCATTATGCTATGGATAGTCTTGTTTACAAAACCGGTGTGCTGCCCTCTGGGGTGGACTGGCCTACACAGAGCTCTGGAGATTTCCCGGTAGGCCTCTATGTCCAAATGTTCTTTTTGGGAAAAGGGTTGGGCTTGCTCAAAATGTGTAATATGTGGGCACTTTTAAAAATTATTCCCAGGGACTCTTTTGGTTCCCAGTCCACCCTTGGCTTCTCTTGAGCTATTCCTTCCCGGTTTTAAGGGTGATTATTTTGCAAATGATTGGTGCTTGTGGATGTGGTGGATACATTTTGTGGTAAGCTCAGCACTCATTGCCTAAAGAGGTAGATAGGATATTTCAAAAGAAAGAATACACTATCAGCAGCTCACAATTCATTCCAAAGCAGATCAGTTACGGTACGAAAGGTATAATGTTGAGTTATAGTGGGCACAGTGATGCAAGCATATTTTTGCCAAGCTTTCAATAATATGTAAACATATTTCGTCAACTTGACCTTACATCTGAAAAGTTCAAATTACACATTCAGTTATTCACTAACATACACAAAATTGCAATTTCAAAGCATGACCATTCAGCAGCGGAAATGTCAGTTCTGACTGGACGTCACGCGCCTTGAATTAAATCAAACAACAAAGTGACACTGGTATCATATAGGGTCACCATATTGTCTCTCATCTGCCTTCGTATCCTCACAGTACAAGCACCAATATAGCTCCCACACACGCTGTTTGACTTCACGCAAGTCATAGCCAATGGTTGGCTTAACAACCGCACATACCATGCCAGGGTCACCTTTGGCACCATCTTCCACACATTGTACCACATGTGGAAATAGCCTGGCTTACAGAAATGGTTCACCAATAACATATGTTAGTTCACTTTCTAAAAAAACGTGGATTGATTGTATGTCGTGTTTACCTGATAACCTTATTTATCTTACCGCTATAGAAACGCTCAAAAATGATAGCAACTTTTTAGGGATCTTACAAATACATTTAATTCAAAAGTGACATAAACTGTAGTTAGACAATACAACCTTACAAAAAGAAATGGCAATTTCATTAAAAAAAATCAAATGCGTTTACGGTAATTAATTATTCAAACAACAGTGACTACATCTGTAACCACACTTACTCCAACCCAAAGGTACAATGGTAATTTATCAATACAGCAATCTTATTGAATTACATAGAGATATATATTGCAAGAACTCCGTGCTGAATCCTTTCCTTTTTTTACAGTCGAAAGCAATGTTTTATGGTTCCTCCTAAAACGTACAATGTGTCTACAAAATGACACGTGCCCATTCACATTGCTCCTACTGCACTAAAGGACCATCTGGGGAATCAATGTTTACTCTATTGCAAAGAATGGTGTTCATAATCTTCTAATCATTGTGGTCAGGGGCTGAGAAGAACGCATATCAAGGAACAGATTATGTAGCAATTAATAGCTAACAGAACATATTTCTAGTATCAACCAGTCTCATCACATAAGATGTGTATACTGCTCTGCATGGATCCATGAGCTCACAACTTTGCTCAGAAAATGGTTAATTGTCAATATTTACTCCAAATAAGAAGTGGTTCTTAAATATCTCCCCCTTTAATTCCTTCATAGAAGCTAGGATTTACAATCACTCACAAATAGCCACCAAATGCTTGCTATTATTCAGTTTATTTGAGAAGAGATTATGACCTCCAAACAAATATAAGCATAAAAGACAAAAAATATTAATCAAATATGTACTGAAGGGGTGGTATTACCCAAATCACAAATAACTTTATGTTTGTAATTGTGGGGCGGGGGTTTTTGTGTACAGCATGGAAGGTCCTTTACTAACATATTGATCAATAATTGGGTCAGATTTGAGAATATTCCAATGTTTTTTCTAAATCGTCCACACTGCAGAGTTTTGTGTACTACAATTTACATTAGGCCTCATTACGACCCTGGTGGAAGACCATGGTGCTGTTAGCACCATGGTCCATGCCGGCAAGTTACCGACTCCGCCATGGAGATAGGGGGAATTACCACCCCATTACAAGGTTGGCAGGGTGGTAATTCCCATAGGGCTCAATGGGAATGGGGAAGGCGCTAAGTACGGTGCCGCAAATTGCGGCACCATAATTAGCACCAAGGTCCCTTTGCGGGTCCCTACTTTAACGGCTGGTCTACACCAGAAGTTAAGGTCCGGTCCCGCAAAGGGTAATTAGGCGCTAATAGGTTACCGGCGCTGCAGCCTTTTACGGCGCCGTTAACCCATTAGCGCCTGGGTCGTAATGAGGCCCATTATCCCTGGCTTGTTGGTTGGTTGTAATTTCTGGATGAATTAACCTTTAAAAATAGAAACAGAGTTTGTCACAGCCATTGAAATAAAGTATCTACAAATCAAATAACATTCATTCATCAAGCCTTGAAAGGTTTATGTAAATATGGTGATTGCCCAGTTTGTAAAATTGATTTGGAAAAAACAAAGGTGATAACAATCAATGATTGTTATATAAATATGAAGTGATTTATAAATTTTAAATGCACATTTGTTGTTTACTCTATCAACTGTAATTGTGGCAAGCACTACACCCGCAGAACCTAAAAGGTGTTAGGTATTTGAATTCATGAACATTTGTATACCATCAAACAATCAGATCAAAGATATCCTGCTTCATTGTATTTGGACCAAGAACAGGAAGATTCCCGAGTAGAGACATCCCATGTGAAAGTATCTACAAACCACCAAGGACAGAGAGAGGCAGTGACATACATAGACCAATTTTATTTACAAAAAAAAACATGATAGTCATCAGATGATTTTGGAAATATTACAATGTTCTTAGGGTTCCTTATTTTAAACTTAATATGTGAATTACATTTCAATACATTTTCATGTAAAGCTTAACTTCACCTTGGACAACCAACATCAATAATTTGACTAATGCTCAATATTATCAACATGGTATGGATGATATGAAACTTCCCCATGTGGTTTTTACAAAAATCATATTCAAGAATTATCATTAAATCTTAGCCACTTTATAGTTCCCAACAATTTCATTGCGATGTAGGATACATATTTTGCATAACATTCACTTTGAGGCAATGTTTGGAACTTAGAATGTACGACTATACTACGGACAAGGCAGAAATATTGAACAACATATCGTAACTATGTCAAATATGTGACATCATAACTGGGACTAAGGCGATCACATAACAATGACATAATTTAAAGGAATGCGGCATACATGAACATAACCTGCCAAAATTAACAAGTTTCAAAAGTAAGTAAACAGGTTTTGGAACTACGCATTGTAGTGAGGGGATTATTTTACACAGTGAATGGAGTCATTGATAAAGGGTATGGGTATAATAGACAGCCTTCAACAATTTTAATAACAATAGAAAACTGTGTGACAGGGAATGCTATTTAACACGGTCCGGATCTCCATGTTGATCTTCTCCATATTAAATGATGAAAAGTCAAGTTTTATATCACATATAAATAGTCAACAAAAAATCCTTGGATCACTATTACAGTTTTGGATTTCGCTTACTACACTTCGTGGGAATAAAATACAACAAACCACTCACAAAGATAAGCATTTATAGTAAAGATGGTGTATCCAAGGAACATCCTGGTACACAAGTAGGCTTCTGTACCTTTGTTGAACTAATTGCTTATTGTATGGCATTCACTTACAATAGTAGGTCTCAGATTATCATTATTCCTATTACAGCCTCTACAGGAATTCAATTATTTTGCAGTATTCAGAGAACATCAACATTTTAAATAACAAATAACAGATGTGCTTGTCTACACTAAAGACTAGTGTGCATGCTATAAATTAGATTACACACTAATGATATAGGTATTACTGATCTTTTCCTGTGAAAATATGACTTTGAATAACAATATCAGACATCATATATCAATGTGAAAATGAGTGCATCTTCAGAAAATGCGCCAATCTGAATTTCAAGCATTGTCAGTTTGGTTTACATATTAAGAATAGTTTACTGTGAAGAACATTTATAAAAATAAGTATTCCTTTTTTCCACTCACAAGCAGTCTGTTTCATATAGGTTGGCACATTTCTCATGGAAATAGTTACATTTTACTGTCGTATTTAAGCAACAGAAATGGTTCAAATTATATTGTATGCCGTAAATATATGAAATTATGGCTATTAAAGTAAGAAATAGAATTCCTGGGCATCATTTTTACTATACAGTCTCACTGAAAATTGTACATTATTTACAAAGATTGTAAGATCCAAAAAGGTCTTTCAATTAAATACTCAGCTTTTGTGCAAATTGACCAATTCTTCAGTATCCTTTCTAATAGCTATCACCAGTTTTTTTTAAAAAAATGTTTTTCATATGGGACATAATGTCAGAAATTAATCTTCTTTAAAATTAACATGCATACATACTAGGAGCCGTAGTATTATTTCCTTCCACCTCGTTGAAACTGAAATTCAAATACATGTTTATTCAGCACCTTCTCCATGAACCACAATATGAATTATAGTGAAAGATATAGGTAATATGTGTAGAGGAGGAGCCAAAAGCCTTCACTAGAAGCCCCGCCCCTGACCTGCCTATATGGTGGGAACCAGAGATAGCCTCTAACGATGCCAATAACATGAGGAGCCTTTGAAGCAAAGCACCCGTTGAGAAAGCCATTCTTTATGTATCCACGATGAGCTGACAGTCTCTTAGGAAAGATCCCTGAAGAGCACGAGAAGATGAATGAAAGAGCAGACTGGTGACATCACATGATGTAACATGACACACTGAGAAGAGATAATAGTGGGGAACGTAAAGAGAACATATAGAATCCAGTGACGAAGTAAAGAATTGAATAATCTTTTACGTGTAAAATGAAGATGCAAAACCGTTTATAACTGTACCGAGCCAGCAATGCAAGCAGACTAAGTGATCATAGAAGCTAGCTATACATTGTATATAGACTGCAGGCGGTGCCGCCACGGTATATATGTAAGCATAAGAAATCTGTATGTTCCACATAGTGTTTTAGAAAACTGGGATTCCAGGAGCATGAAGTCTGAAGTGTGTTGCAGTTAACAAATAGTAGCTGACGAGCAAGAAAGAATCAAGGAGGCTGGTCTGACCCAGTGTCAAGAAGGCCAGTGCAGCTGAGAACTGGTTTTCTATTCAAAGGATACAATTAATACAAGAGACGAGCCAAGCTCCTGCCAAGGTGCAGCTGAGAGACAACGAGTGCCAAGTGCTATTCCTTTTAATACCATTTAATATTGAAAAGAAGCTTGAAACTTGGTCGTCAGTCATGTGACCTGGATGGAAATTGACTTAAGCAGACTCTGCAGAGACCAGAAGATAACAGCATGCACACACTCCCTACTATTCCCAGGCGTTGTGAAGCCTACAAGGCCATGTTCAAAGACTAATTGAATGACAGAAAGTAAGAGTGGTGATATATGTTGTATATGTTGGGCTAATTGGGTTGGGAAGTATGGTCAAGACCAAACACACCAGCACTTGGAGTACCAGCTGGTGCGATGCTACTAGTGGAATATTCCAGAAGGGGACAAGTGTGGCAACCAATTATAGAGGGCCACGTATCAAAAGCTCTATAGTTTGAGATCCATTAGATTGTTGTCTATTTTGTGACAAAGAAGATGACTTGCACTAGAGGTGGGCTTAGTTGCCCAAATGACAGTAGAGGCCCAATCACAACCTAAACTCTCATAGAACGTATATGTAGATGTTCCCCGTTACCCAACCACAGCCCCACATACATTTTTAAAGTTTACCACATAGTATGACGTCAATGACGACAAATGTTTGTTATAAAAGGATGTTTTTATGTAAATCGGAGAGTATTTGCTATGAGACGTCCATTGATGTCCCTTGTACTCCCCGTTTAAGATAATTGTTAATAAAACAGCATAGACCTTGCCAACTTCTTGAGTCAACCGTATTATTGATGTTTGAGTAATTTCTTCATCCCTATCCTTCCCATAAGAGTACCACCTTGTCTCAAAGAGCCTCCTTGGGTTCATATGTTTAAACCTGTATGCTGTGGTGAGATAAATAATGTTATGAGGTAACCACAACACAATAACCTGAGATGTTAAGAAAGTAGACAATATTATTGTTCATTCAATTGGTCAGCACATATACTTTCCATCTGAATACTTTTATCTTTTTTCTTGTGAACCACAGAAATGGGAAACTGCTAAGAAACATCAAAAGTTAGCAAGCAATGTTGGATTGGAATGTGCCCTTTGTTTTATGGACAATTGGTGAATTACACAATCACACATGTTTACGCTACCCAAGAGGGCAGTGATGCCCTTCCTCTCCTTCCTACATATTGTAGTGCAGGGAGTTTTACACACACATCCTCTTTACAAATGGAGTAATTAATACGGACAACAACACTCTGGAACAATTTTACTACCAATGGAAACCTCAGAGACAAGAAATGGTATTCAACTATGCTAAACATCTCCATTAGAAAGAAGATCAATTTAATTGATTAATCCCATCAACGGCTCCTTGGCCACCGTTGCCATCTCTAATTTCTAATCCACAGGTAAAATATACTTATTGCACTTTGTCTGGTGTAAAAACAATAAAGCAGAGTCAAAGAAAACAATGTATAGTTGGGATCACCCATGCAAGGAAGATTCGGAAACCAAAGTTGGCTTCTCTACCTTTTTTAAACTAATTTCCTATTTTATGCTATTCAGTTCAATTATTATGGGGCCTAATTTACAAAAAGAAGCACCAAGACAGCGCTAAGTAGTAATTTGGCTCCAATACGTGTAGCTCTCTGGATGTCCCACATAATCCTTGCATGTAGGGACACAACAATCAGAATTTATAAATCGTGTTGCATGCTGAACAGACAAAACAGTATGCTGGCACACACTCATGATCTGTTGGGAAAAAGTTCCAGTCACATACTGAACAGTCATGTATACCCACACCCACTTACTGCCACTACAAGGTGACAAACACGTTCACTGTGGAGCACTTACCTACCACAACTCCGCAGGCTTGTGTTTTCCATGAACTACACCTGATCACTTGGAATTAGTGCTGGTGAATCAAAGACACTCACCTCTTCCATGGCTTCCTCTTGGATCACACTCAGCTGCACAACAACAGGAAACTGCTTTTTTACTGCAGCTATACTTTGGTCCCCTGAGGTTTGTAGCCCAGTGAATCAGAGTAAGACCACACCCCTTCTCATTATACTACCCATCTACCAGGCTGGGTTCAGAAAAAGCTTAACTAAACCAGACCACATTGTTGTGCTCTAAACCATTATATACAAATATGCGAGGCTAAGGCTTTTTGGATATAGCAAAGGCCTTTGATTCTATTGATCATCCCCGTCTCTGGAATAAACTCCAGAGAATGGGCGTCCCAATCCCCCTTCTTCAACTGATTGTCCGCCCATACTCTAAGACTAGGGCCTCTGTTAGCGGTCACCCGGGGCCCAGATCGACTAGTGAGTTTTCAACTAATAAAGGCATGTCCCAGGGTTGTCCACTGGCTCCACTGCTGTTTCTCATCTTCTTATCAGATATCATGCCTGGCCCACTTCAGATAGGTACAATTCTTCCATGTCTGAATGGGGTCATGCACCATACCCTTTTATATGCAGACAACACCATCCTATTGGATTTGACACCACATGGACTTGCCAATAGCTTGAACTATGTATCTGGGTATTTCAAAGCTATCGGCTTGAATTTGAATATGAAGAAAACAAAGCTAGTGAGGTTTGGCACTAACAAAAGTAAGAACAATTGGTCTATATACAATGCAAATATAAATGTGGTTGAATCATATTGCTATCTGGCTGTTATGCTTTCAAGCAATTGCCTGTGGTCTGCTCAACTAGCATTATTTGAATATAGCTTACGTACTAGCCTGGGTGGATTAAAAAGATGTTATCAAAAATGTGGAGGCTTCCATTTTGATAAATGCATTCAGGTACTGGAAGCAAACATTTATTCTTCCATCTTGCATGGCAGTGATATCTGGGGCTGTGCGAGTTGTACTGTCATCGATTGCATTTTGCATATTTATCTGAGAAAGCTGCTCAGTTTGATTTCCAGCATCACAGGGCTCCCACTTGCTCTTGAAGCCAGGGTTTTAAATATTGGTGGTCGAGCTGAACCTGGGTTCCTCAAGTATTTTTCGTAAACTACACCTGTGCCCTTCAGAGAACCCTAACATTATGAATGTGATGGAAGAGTTAGCAAAAGCCAAGACCTATGCCACATACCCTGGTCTAAGAAAAGTTCCATATTGTGTAGAAAGTGAGGGATAGATTTTGACGAACTGAGGGCATCTTAATGTCCAAAAAACTGCTGAACATGAAAGCAAGAAGATGATATTTTGATCCTGCTATAAACAGCATGAAAAATGCACGCTCACTGGGACACCTAATGGTGGCACTTTGTACCTACCACAAGAATTTCTCAGTGAATTCTCTTTGTTCACCAGTGCAGAGATGTATAATGGCTATGAATGTTTTACCATTAAGTGACCGGATGTCGTGGAAGTTCAGTACTAAACTATGTACTTGTGGTAGTGGGGTTGTAGAGGATATAACTCACTTTTGACTTATCTGCAAAAAACATTTAGATCTGAGGTGCCAGTGACAGAGAATGCATTTTATTGCTAACAATATTAGATGTGTCTCTGATGCAAGTGTGTCCTGTTTTGTGTTAATGCTTGCTTTGTTAACGATTTATGTGAGTATATTATCACTTATTTTAAGTGTATGGCAAGAAAATGTTAAGTTTATATTTTCTTCCTTTTATCAAGTCTTGCCCCCAACAGCTGCACTGAATATTTTAACATGACTGTTTCAATAATGCATTTTATATTGTATTTTATTTTGTCTGTAAATGGTGACAGCCAATAAAGTACTTATCTCTCTCTCTCATCCCCAACACCAATGTGCTATATCTGTTTTTGAAGTGTGAGCAAATCTACATGGACAAACAAAGTGCCAAAGGGTCACCTAAACAGCTGAGGTAGCATAAAGGAACACAACGTTCAAGAAATAGAAACATTGAGAAGTTAATGGCAGAGCTGCCAACATATACCCCAAACATCACTGCACCATGGGGCATCTGGCCAGGCATCTAAACAAATGAGTACACATCCTCAGTAAGAATCCCATGACATCATCATGAAATATACCCACATAGCCACCATTAGACACGCAGTCCAGAAAATACTCAACCAACACTGATACTATGACAGTAAACATGCACACACCCTACACAAGGAATGACATAGGCAACCCTATCATGCTAAACCCACCCTTGTGATGACACCTTCCCTACTTGAGAAACACATGTCCAAATGCAATATGGGCAAGTCAATCAAAGTAATACACCATGCCTACCTCAAACAACACCCAACATGTACACATGTACAATGGAAGTGTCATGCCAACAACAGCATACACATTTAACACACATGCACACCATGTACATTAATGACCAATATGTCTGTACTGCAAAGCATGGACGTAGCCAACCAACAGATATGAATGACGAGGATGTGAAGACATGTGCAACTTCAAACATGTCATCTCCCCATATCTACCATTGCCCAAATATGTATATTGCCCAGGAAGGCATCATACTAAACATCACATTCACATGAAGTATGCACACATGTCCCCCAGCAAATAGGCCAGTACCAATATGACGAACAGAGTTAGCCCTAAACACAGACAGACACAGGACATACTTAGTTGGAGATCATGTTCAATCAAAAGGTTAATATGGACAAAGAAGCTCAAAAGTATGCATACACCAACAAGCTAAAACATGCAGCACTTGGCACTAAGTGACAACAAATGGTGGTGTTGAATAACAAAACATAAACATATTAATGCAAAACTATATACAATGATCGAAACAGAGTAATGGTCTTTGAAAAAATGAGTGACAACTCACTTTTGACTTATCTGCAAAAAACATTTAGATCTGAGATGCCAGTGACAGAGAATGCATTTTATTGCTAACAATATTAGATGTGCATTTGCCTCCGGTCATTGGCCACTTTAAATGTGGTGATTGCTCAGTATGCTGCTTACTAGTAACATCAAAGATATAGATCTGAAAGGTTGCAAGTGGCAATTTAAAACATTCACAAAGTAAACCTACAAGTACGGAACTATATACAAGAGTCTGCAGGCTAGTCCATGCTAATCTCAGACAATGCCTCAGCCAAGGGCTGTTCTCCATCCACATCTGTCTCTTGCAGGTGGACCACTGTTGCTTCCTGGACTGAATCTTATCTGCAGGCTTGCAAGAATCTTTCAGGATGTCAGCCCCCATCTGTGCCAACCTCTCCACAACCTTGTGTGCACACTGCCTTTCTTTGTCCCGCTGCCTCACAAATTCCACATGTGATGACGCCAGCACATTGTTGTGCCTCCTACCTCACTTGCATCATGTGTGCACCTCCTTGCCTCCTCCTAGCAATGCCATCCAGGATTTGCATCCTCATCAAAAACATCCTTCTGTCAATGTGTCTGTGCTGGATGATTCACACAGAGGATTTCACAATAAATATACCACGTTCTGCCTTTAACCGCATGCCTAATCTACGGATAAACTGGTATATACATATGCATCAATGTATATACCAGTTTATCAATGGTTGACAAAATCGTCCTACACAAACCATTTTATGGCATTTGCCTCCGGTCATTGGCCACTTTAAATGTGGTGATTGCTCAGTATGCTGCTTACTAGTAACATCAAAGATATAGATCTGAAAGGTTGCAAGTGGCAATTTAAAACATTCACAAATTGCAACACTAAATGGGAAATTTATGGGCTAAGGTTCCCATGTGGGTTATTTTATATTGGCAAAACCAAAAGACCAGTACGGCAAAGCATTAGCAAGAACCGCTCGTGCGTGAAAAAGATAAGCCCTTAGTGGCTCATTACAAACTAGCTAAACATCGTTATAACGACATGTTCTGGTTCATTATGCAAATAGGCCAAGCCCACTGTCGTAGTGGAGAGAACTAAAATTGGAACAAAAGTAGATTTTTGACTTGAACTCAGTGAAGGAGGGGCTTAACATCACCATAGAGTGGACGTATTTGTTCATTAGCCACCTGTAATTTTTAAATGAGTATAATGTTTGTGTAGGACTGAGATGTTCAAACACCTATGGGGGTTATAATCCAGTAAGAGCAATGTACCCAATGGCATCATGATGGGGACAGACACCCAGTGAGGATGATTTCAACTAGATAGATATAAGAAAGATCACACCCAGGGAAATAAAATAGCGTCTGAAGTCCCCTGGGAGAATCTATAGTTTGAATAACAGAAATACAATTGCCCTGTTAAACAGTGAGGCTTTTGTGATCACTTGGATATGAGTCCGCAATACACATGATGCCTATTAAGTAAGTGGGGAAATAATTGCATTGGATATTCTAGATGGGACATATGTGTGTGGTTCCATCCAATAATAATACCGAGTTTAGATAGATGGCGATACAAAACATTTATTTTGCTTCATAAAAGAAATTTCGAAGGATTCCACAAGACACCATTATTATTAGAAATGTAAAAGCAAGTAAGATGTAATTTGCCTCCTTTAAGCTGTCTTTAAGCTAAATTAGCTAAATTAGTGAATCTGGTCACACTCAACATGGCCTTCTTGGCCTTACCATTCTATGGGCCTCATTACGACCCTGGCGGTAAGGGGTTTACGCCAGCGTTAGCTGCGCCGACCCCTTACCCCCAATTACGAGGTCCCTTAGCGCCATGGAGCTTTTAACACCCGCTTTTAGCGGGTGTTAAAATCCATGGCGCTAAGGGACCATGGAGTTAATTACGCCACCGTAATTTACGGTGGCGTAATTAACGCCTTCCCCACTCCCATTATGCCCTATGGGGCAAAAATGGGAATGGGGAAGGGTAAATGGGGATTGGGGACTTACCGCCCCGCCAAGGTCGGAATGGGGCGGTAAGTCCGCCAACCACCATGGCGTAAACATAGTTTACGCCATGGTGGTAAAGTGACGGCCCAGGCGGTAACTTACCGCCTGGGTCGTAATGAGGCCCTATGTCAGTAATGAACGTTCTAACACCATGAAAGAAGCTATAAAACATGTGACACTTGACTACGCATGTTTTGTTCATTTTGAAAATACGCAGTGATAAAACGCAAAAATAGATCCCGATTTCAGGTAAGTGTTGACCCTGTTAATTCAAATTACAAACGAAAATATGTAGAAAAACAGGATTACTTATTCAGGTCATGTCCATTACATTCGTAGGGCTTTCACAGTTCACGGACGGACCGATCGTTTGACGAAGGGCTGAACCATACGAAAGAGCATTTTGCCACATGAATAAATCAGCAGTATCGCTCCCTTGGATTTAAGATCATGGGCCAATAAGGTGACTGTCAAGATTCCTGACTACTTATGAACGAGTTAAGTCACACATTTATGCAAGAACATTGTATATTTCAAAGTCAATGATTGAACGGACTAGGAAACAATTAGCCTGATGTGAATCTAATAATAGTGTGGCCATAGTGGGGATTAGATATTTAAAATTCAACCTATTCAGTGAGCCCCGTAGCATTACGTTGAAGTGTAAATAGTAAATATACATTTGTTTTGCTCTTTTAGTGAGGCCACCGGAAAGGAGTGTTGTTGCCAGTTGAGAGAAGAGGTGGCCCATCTGCCCGTGATACAAGCAGACAATGAGTTGCTTGCATAGCATCATGGATAGGCACCTGCCACCTCAAGCAACCCATCAGCAGTGGCATCAATGCATCCTGAATGGGCACATTGGCCAGAAGTGCAAGCTGTGTATTGTTGGAGGCATCAGTGAAGGTGGGTAGTGCTGCAGCAGATGGTCCTGGGACAAGAGGTTGTGTTGACCCCTCCATGGTGGACTGCACGGTCTCCTGTCTATGGGCCATGTGTGCAGCATGCACACCCCCCACAGTATCCCCACCTGACACCGCGGGCACGCCTGCAAAGGCCTCCTTCTCCTCCTCCATCAACCAGACACCTCCAATGAAACATAGCTGGTGTAGCTAAGGTTTCATGCTTCCGGACCGTGGTATACTGAAGATTTAAACACATTAAAGATTCTCCGCAGGCAGAAGAAGATGGAGAATACAGTATAAGCCAGCAAAAAAATCCTGTTTCGGCAAGCCTCCATCAAATACCAGGAAACAATTTCTTTGGTAAACAAATCCTTCTTTAGTAAGAAAGTTGCAGATGCCATCAACCAACCTAAAGCGCGTTTTGAGTTGGTAAAGTCATTATACCTACCTGCAAAAAGCTCCTCTAATAGTATACCGTTGCAAGCTCGCTGTGACTCCCTGGCTTCATTCTTTGAGGAAAAGATCTGTTCCATTCGTAACAATGTATGCTCTCCTTCTGACTTTCCGAATCTGCCTTTTTTGACATTGGGACTCATTACGAGGTATGCCGGTAGCAAAACCGCATCCGTGTCAGTGTCCTCGGAATGAGGACTTACCGGACCATTCCGAGTTCGGATGGCCCGGTAATTCCTCACTCGAGGACACGGACACAGTTCATCCCCATTCCCATTTCAGCCCCCATAGGGGATAGGAGAGGGAGTAAACAACGGGCCATAACGAGGTTTTCCCAGGCGTGCTTAACGTGTCCCGCGAGGGGACCTCGTAATGTGGCGGAACGGGTTGAACGGCGCCGCAGCCTTTTACGGCGCCGTTTAACCCGTTCCGCCAGGGTCGTAATGAGGCCCATTGTGTCCACGGCTGGCTGGTAATCATGTCCTACCTTTTTCCTGCAAGACGTGCAGTCTGCTACACATATGCTTTAGTCTGCTTCTCCCCTTGACCCTATTCCTCTTGCTATTCTGAAAGATATATCTATGGACATTGGTTCCTGGATTACACTGGTGATTAATGATTCTCCTGTTTCTGGGTTTATTCTGAAGCCCCCTGCTTTTTGTAGTCATCCATTCACTGGCCATGACAACCGTTGTTCATGTATGAGCCACAATGTGAAGTTGCATGAGGGTGAGTCCCATTCAGAAGTCGCAGAGATTGAAAAACAATGTTTAATAATTGATGTTCATTCCACATTTGGAGTATAAATTATTCAGTGGCACTGCAAGATCAAGTCCATGTAGCACTCACCTCAAACAGGGTGAAGATGCATATGAATAGGCGTAACCACAAATCTGGCCTTGGCCAATTTGGCAAAGGGGGTGATAAGAATGTTGGCAACACAATTTCCTGCATGCATGTTTGTAAGCATGAGAAAATGTAATACTTCTACATGTTGTAAGTAGGCATATATGATGTATGAATGGTCATCTAATCCTCCAATCTGTGGCTTGATGCAGGACCAAATGTGCACTAAAATGATTGCACAGAGCATTATATGTTAGTCACCTGTGCCTTCCACATTTCTGAATACAAAGCTTCAATGTCTGATGTATGTTTGGGTGGCCCTATTAAGTCTCTATGCATTTGAAATCGCATGTGCATGTACAGTTAGGTAGGTAGGTATATGAATATTATTGTTTGACTTTGTGAATGTGAGGACACAGAGAATGAGGAGGAGGAGGAGGACGAGGTGGATGAGGCACAACCATCCACTAGTGCTGCCCGGGATGCTGTGCCTGGTGAGAATCCCCTTGTGTTGCAGGCCACCATCAGCAACCTGCTGCCTCGTCTTCCGATGATGCTGCCGAATCTGATGTGGAAGGGACTTGGTGGAAGGTCTACCACTGAGTAGTTTGGATGCCATGGAGCTCCTTATGTTCTTTGAGGCTGCCCTGGTCCTGGGAATTGAGAGGCCTGCTTCTGTGGTGGATTCTGTGTCTGCAGGTTTGCCGCCTACCATCATGGAGTCAGCAGCAGAGGCTGATGTCCATCGGAGGGTTGTAGGCTAACAGACTACGACAGTGCACTCACTGAGATGGGCCCAGGCTCCATCTGTAAACCTAAAGACAAATCACTGCACAACTCCTTTCTTTCCCCAGTGTGGCGCCACGTATAAATGAATAGGTACAAGGTTTAGCCAGACCTCAATTATTACATTATCTACTGTCCTGCAGGGCTGATGCTAAATCACATCCCCAAGATGGTGTTAGGTGCAAAGTCATGTTTCATGTTAAAGCTTTAATATGCTGTTCCAAGCCTCATAACCAGAGCATTAGTATAGTGGAGGATCCGACACAATTGCCCAGTGTCACTGGAACTAGAGCTGCTGTGGGTGCTGTAGTACCCCTGACCTGCTAGAAAGAGTTCAACAGCACAAACAACAACTATCCTTACTTTAGTGTTTATTTCGGCATTTTCTGCGTTCAAATACAATTCATCACCAGGCTTGATTGGATGGAATCTAGTAACATTCTGACATTCAAACCTTTTTTTAATACCACATGTTTACATTTTCTTTGTGTCTATAAAGAAAACATTCTGTGACTCAAACCAAATGCCCCCTCTTCTAATCTGAGCAGGTGCAGTGTGTAGTGTAAGAGCCCTTCTAAGGAGGGCTGCTATACGTTAAACAGGATTGTAGCATTGTCAGCAGGGCTGCTATATTGTTAATGTGTTAGGGAATGCTACAATGTATAATGGTAATGTTCACAGCAAGGTTTCTATACTTCTAAACTATTTTAAATGAGGTAGTGCCAAGACTCCTCCACACTATCGCTTTACTTTTTATCTTAAAATGAAGTCTCAAGACTTTTTGGAATTATTGCTTAAACACTGACTCAATTTCTATGCAAATTCCCCTCTATCACTCATGGACACACATTGAGAGACACTTGAAACAATTCCAAGAAGAAGTCGACGAAGATGACTATAAAAATAGCAACTTATAACATCAATCAATTTCGACAACTGTAAGTTACGAGAGAACGCTAGGATGCATAGACCATACAGGTCTAAAAGAATGGAACATAGAATTTTGGCAGTAGCAAAGTAAACTCCCAAGGTGATGATAAGGAGAAGTTTTAATGTTGCATGTTCCGATGATGAAATGCCTTTCATTTCGAATTTGTGCTTTGAACATTTTATGATTGTAACAGCTTGGGATTTGATGATGAAATGAATAGATAGTGGTTTATGTGATGTGAAACTGAATTAATGAACTAATATGTATTTATTTGTTTATTTATTTTGACATTTGTATAGTGCACCTAACCCGGAGGCTTCAAGGCGCTTTTTGAATAAGATGTTGGTTACAAGAGTTGCTTACATAGGTTACATACTTTAGTTACAGTGGTTAGATCTTGCATTAGGGTACGGTCTTACACAGTAGGTTACATACTTTAGTTACAGTGGTTGCATCTTGCATTAGGGTGGTTACATCTTGCATTAGGGTACGGTCTTACACAGTAAGTTACATACTTTGGTTACAGTGGTTGCATCTTGCTTTAGGGTACAGTCTTACACAGTAGGTTACATACTTTAGTCACAGTGGTTTCATCTTGCATTAGGGTACGGTCTTACACAGTAGGTTACATACTTTAGTCACAGTGGTTTCATCTTGCATTAGGGTAAGGTCTTACACAGTAGGTTACATACTTTGGTTACAGTGGTTTCATCTTGCATTAGGGTAAGGTCTTTCAGAGTAGGTTACATACTTGGGTTACAGTGGTTTCATCTTGCATTAGGGTAAGGTCTTACACAGTAGGTTACATACTTTGGTTACAGTGGTTGCATCTTGCATTAGGGTACAGTCTTACACAGTAGGTTACATACTTTGGCTACAGTGGTTTTATCTTGCATTAGGGTAAGGTCTTACACAGTAGGTTACATACTTTAGTTACAGTGGTTTCATCTTGCATTAGGGTAAGGTCTTACACAGTAGGTTACATACTTTGGTTACAGTGGTTTCATCTTGCATTAGGGTAAGGTCTTACACAGTAGGTTACATACTTTGGTTACAGTGGTTTCATCTTGCATTAGGGTAAGGTCTTACACAGTAGGTTACATACTTTGGTTACAGTGGTTGCATCTTGCATTAGGGTACGGTCTTACACAGTAGGTTACATACTTTAGTTACAGTGGTTTCATCTTGCATTAGGGTAAGGTCTTACACAGTAGGTTACATACTTTGGTTACAGTGGTTGCATCTTGAATTAGGTTATGGTAGTTATACATTACATCAGGTTACTATGTGCTGTGATTTATGTTTATGTTCATCAAAATTTCAATATGAAATAAACACAATAAAATAAATAAAAATTTAATGCAGTATCAGCGGCGACAACCTGCTTTTTTTAATGGGAGAACACCATAGACTCTAAGCAAGGATTTCATTATTTAAATAATACAACAACACAAACATTTAGCAGCAGAACTGCTTTATATTCATGGAATGGTACTAGACCATTTTCCACATCTCCTATAGTGTTACTGGAGAGCAAGAGACCTTTTCAGAAACATTATCCCGTAGGACTGCTATAGGTTTAGCAAAAGTACCTGAAGCCCGCAAAATAACCCGAACATGATGACTCATTGGTTATAGTTTTAAGTTCCCTGCTCTTCACCCAGCACATTTATTGTCTCCCCAATGCGTGACAGTGGCAGTCCCGTATGTCGAGGTGCCTGTTGGGCTGGGACAAAGGTTTCTAACAGTCAGTGGGCCTCATTACACGGTAGGCTTTAATGGCTTACCGGTACCGCTAAGGGCACCGGTACAGGTAAACCCTTACCGCCTTACTACGAGGTTCCTTTGCGGGACCAGACCTTAACGGCTGGTCTAGACCAGCCGTTAAAGTTGGGACCCGCAAAGGGACCTTTGTGCTAATTACGGTACCGCAATTTGCCGTACCGTAATTAGCCCCTTCTCCATTCCCATTGAGCCCTATGGGGCAAACATAGGAATGGGGAATGGCCATGGAGAAAGGGGGAATTACCGCCCGCCAACCTTGGAATAGGGTGGTAATTCCCCTTTTCTCCATGGTGGTACTGGTATGGTACCGGCGGCAAAAATGGTGCTAATAGCACCATGGTTTACCGCCTACCGTGTAATGAGGCCCAGTGTCTATGTGAATGCTACTGGCACAACATCATTCGCCTGTTAGTGGAACCATCCTGGCACATGCAACAGATGTTAATATATCATCTTTTATTCTTAGGTTCCAGTTGTGGTGGGAGCTTGTTAAATATTGTGTAATGCATGCATTCGAGCTGATGTAATTAATCTTTCCACTTCCAAACTGGATGCAGTATACACATTTCAGAGATATTTGGAACACTTAACGGTGTGTAGAGGGTCTTCTCTACTTTTTTAAAGACCAATAATATATTTTAAAAGAGTTGTTTGACTTTTAAATGACTGTTGTACATTGTTACTCGCACTATACTTAGAATTCTCAGAAGACACGTCATTCCTATAATACTGCAGGGGCATGGAATGAGATTCCTCTGTTCATCACTTGAAAAACAAGACAATAATCTTGGTGGGGAACTCCTGGTGGCGGGAGTAGAGCACAGTGTCAGTGAAATCAAATAATTAACACAGAATTCAGTGCTTTGGGAGTTTGAGTGTCAGGTGAAAGAGACGAGACAACTAGAGTTCTGAGGGTGAGTCTGGGGAGGCATCTCCTTTACCAGAGGATGAGCAACAATGAGTCATGCAAACAACAATGAGAGAACGCCTCTAGAAAGCAAGTGAAAGCAACTGGTGATGCATAGGTGGTGATGCATAGGTGTAAAGGGTGTGTACAAGCACATATGATCAGCCGCACTTGCCGAGCCATAGAAGTCCAGCGCAACGCAACGGCTTTGCGAATAACGCTGCGCTGCAACAAGAGAGGAGCAGGTCGAGTCTGTCACAAGTGCCTCTGCCCAAGCAGCATATTAACTGAGGAAGTGAGTACTGGAGGAGACACTGAACAAAGAATTTGAACCCTTAACAATCAGGCATAATATGGTGAGAGAGGCCAGCGGAGCAGAGAAAGCTTGAAAAGGTGGTCTTCAAAGCCTGATTACAAAGGTGAATTGAGGCTAACAATTTAGGTAGAGCCTAGAGATCTTATATCTATAATACTTAATGAATCTGCACAGGGGATATGTTTACCCTGAGATATGGCTTCGCCTGTCAGTCCTTCCTCTTCTTAAAATTCTCTCTTACTGGACAGTCAGACTGCAATTAAATAATGGAAAGTGGGCAAAAGTGATCAGCGGTGACTGTGGATTTGGACTTGGTTGCAGACGTTTTCTAGTTTGTTTACTATTGTGCTTACTGGAGGCGTGGTCTGTACAGCTCACTACTGCTACTATTCTTTAAAAAGCCCATTTCACTGCGGCTCGCAGAGTGGAAAGTGGGTGAAAGTGAGCTGCGGTGACTGTGGATTTGGACTTGGTTACAGACGTTTTCTAGTCTGTTTACTCCTGTGTTTACAGGCGGTGTGGTCTGTGCAGCTGACTACTGCTACTATTCTTCAAAAAGCCCATTCCACCGCGGAAAGCGGATCGGATAGTGGGCAAAAGTGATCTGCGTTGATCTCGGGAGTCGAGGCAGTTGGAGGCGCAAGAACCTTTGGCGGGCGGTGGCGGTGACTGTTGGAATTTTCTTATGACCCACTAACTAAAGGCCGACCTTGCTCCATGACTCTATAAGTTAACGTGCATGAATTCAAGTTCTAAGTTCATCGTGTTGCAAGTCTATTGTGAACTGCGGAGAGACTGATGGATAATGTACTTTGATCCCGGCATTTTCCATGCAAAGGTCAATGACCCCAGCACCTACAAAGCCCATGGAGAACAATGCGCAAAGGCCATATGTCGAAGAGGACTCCCCCAATACAGGCACTGCAGGCAGATTATCTGCCTCACCCAATCTTGCAATAAATCTGGAAGTCTTGGCCAGTGAAGTTGAACCAGAGGTAATAGAACACTCTTTCTCATACCCCACAGTGCTAGCGGAACTCCAATCTTCAATGGCCTCGCTGCAATTTGCATTGAAAATATTGTTAAACATGTGCAGCTGTATACTTGAAAATACTATTATAAGCAAAAATCCAACTACATTTCACCTGAAAATTCCAAAGGAGAAGCCAAAAATATCTCACCAGACACGGAGCAAGATTCACCAACCCACTGGCCAAAGCTAGAGCCTTATTTGAATATCACTGATAAGTCAGTGATTTTCTAATCTAGGAAACAACGATGCCTGTCAAGAAAGATCGCTGGGTGTAAACTCCTGTGTGCTGTTGCTTCTCCTCTTCCTGACACCTCACAAGAGTGAAAAAAACGAAAAAATCTAAGAAGAGAGTGGCACAGGAAAAAAAACGCCACTCTAACGGTGCTGGCTGTCTGACAGGTTGGATCATACCCGACTAAGTAAATTAGACATTTGGCGGAGATGAAGAAACCGCAGAGGTGGTACCATTCCATCTTTTAGGTGAATCTGCTAAGAACTTTTCTACGCCATAAAAAAGGATGACCATTCCATCACGAGAAAGGAGATTATCATTTACTGACTCTGCGGATAAAGAATCAAGAATTTGAATAAAGAAAGCCAATACAAATGGCTTGCAAGAACAGAACTCATATCTAGACTTCACTCGGTCCCGCAGTTACGAGCGCTTAGGTCGGAGGTCTTTGAATTCATTGAACCATTAAAAGTTCTCAACCCAAATGTAACAGCAATTCACTGCAAACTCCTTGATACAGCCCAAATGATTAGTTTATTGAAAGTTTATTGATGACTGATGTGGAGATCGGTGCTGACCCTGAAAAAGAAGATCCAAAGTGGCCAATCAAGGACAAAACTCAGAGCAAGAACGTACCTTGGCCTTCATCTCTACAGAGAGGAAAAGATGTGCAGATGGCAGACATTGAAAACATGTTAAAGTGGCTTGCAGAATCCTTACCAGTTGTTGTACAAAAGCACGGATCTAATTCTATATTTTCACAGAATTCGAGGGGTTTTAATCATATCATTTACCCTGAGGGCTTGCTTCCTTACTTTGCGAACCAAATGTGTTTGTGTATCCAGGAATCCTGGTTCACTTCACCCATTACATTAAATGGCTACATCAGTCTGTAGCTAAGAAGGGATTGTGGGGAAGACCTTATGGGGTACTGATTATTGTTTGGTTTTTTTTACATTCAGTTAAATCTTGTAAAATAACCAGTAAATTAGATGAGCACATTATTGCTGTTGAAGTAGAGAGATTAATCTATGGTGAAGTAGAAACAATGCTGCTGATCAGCCTATACAAAGCCTCGGGGTGAAAATCTAAGAGAATCCTTACAAGAGGCCTTGCATGACCTCATTACATCATGATCCAATGGTCTTTGGTCTCTAAGATAATTGTCAGTGATTTTAAATGTCACATGAGTGGGGGATTGGGTACTACCACTAACCCGTCTGTAAAACCTTGGAGTGAAATGATCTACACAGTTGAGGAGCCCGAGAGATTGTACTAGCTAATCTTTTTTTGTAGCTGGGACCTTGAAATGGTGAATGGGCAGACTCCCAGTGATTATCCAGGGAGACATACCTGGAAAAGTGGAAGAGCCGCCCAGAGTACCCTTGACTATATTTTCATCAGCTCTGAAATAGCGACCCTTGTTAAGGATATGAAGGTCAGCCCCAATCATTGGAATGATCACGACACATTAATCTTGACATTCGCTACCAATGATGTAAGTCACATTACTAAATCTCTGGGCAACATGAGGGTAAATCACTCTGTGACTCACATTTGCTGGTCAGAACAGAACATAGATAAGTCTGCCCTTGCAACGTCTGTGATGATAACAACTAGCAATAGAGTGTTTATGACAACGCCAGTGAATGAGATAGAGAAGTGATTTCTTCTTTCACAAGTTGTCATGCTACTTCATCTGCAATGATGATAATAAAAGATTTGCCTAAAAGTAACCCTTATGACCGTAGTATCAGAGATGCCGAAAGTAAATTAAGGGCAGAAATTTGCAAAGCTAAAAGAGCCTGTGGTGCACCTTTAATCTATTATTCTACCTGTAGGGCACTTAAGAATAGATATAGAGCTTGGGTAAAACATCAGAGATTTATTAAGAAGATAGCACAATGGCAACATGCGGTTCTAGTCCTATGCTCAGGAAACTCCTGAAATATATGGGCAATATTGGGGGAAGCCATTGCCCATGACCTATCCCATTTTAAACGACCATCAGTCTGGATTTTGGGTTGGATATGGCACTGAAACAGCGCTCCTCGAACTCAAGTCTAAGCTGATGGCCCGTATGGATAACAAGGAAGCATCTCTGCTCATGTTACTGGATCTCTCCACGGCCTTTGACCTGGTGGACCACGATATCATGGCCACCAGGTTGTGTGAAGTTGCTAATTTCCCCCCGCTAGCTCGCAACTGGGTATTGTCATTTCTTAACAATCGAGATAGCAGAGTCTTCTGTGGAAACGCTGAATCTGACGCCATCGTCACGACTTATCCACAGGGTGCTTGCACCTCCCTTTGCTTTTACAATATTTTTACCGCTCCTCTGTTTGCAATGCTTGATCATGAGATATTATATTTACCAACTATGCCGATGACACCCAATGTGTCATCCCGCTCTCTGGATCTCATAGTATAGATGAGTTGGCCATCAACAGAGTCTTTACTCTAATTGAAACCTGGATGGTCCACAATAAGTTAGCACTGAGCAAGTAAAAAACTGAACTGCGTGTAATTGGCTCACCACACACTATTAATGAACTTGGCCCTCAGTATGATAACTTCCAGTTGGGAGAAGATTCCATCAAACCCCTCAAAAAAGTGAAAACGATGGGAGTGACCTTTGATGAACCCATGAACATGAAACAGCATGTCAGTAGTCTTGTTTCATCATGTGCTTACTACATCAAACTTTTAGCACACTTAAGGCCTATTATCTCACAGGACAATGCAGAGACTATTGCGACAGCAATAGTAGGCGCAAAAATAGATTATTGCTCTAGTCTCCTTATGGGAATCAATAAGTCCGAATGTAACAGGTTACAAATATGTCAAAATGGGGCTATTAGAGCCATCATGAATCTCAAATATAGAGATCACGTTACGACAGCGAGACGTGAGTTGCACTGGTTGCCTATGGCGGCCAGATTCCTATTTCACACTCTTACTATTGTACACAAGTGCAGATCTGGGAACATGTCTGGATATTTACAGCAGCTAGTATCCATAAGAACTAACACATGAACGCTGAGGTCAAATAATCTGCACCTACTATTTGAACCAAAGTGCCACTCTGTTAGAGTAGCTAACGCAGCCTTCACTTCAAATGGACCTAGAGCTTGGAATGCTCTCCCTCTAGAGCTGAGATCCATTGACTCCCTGAACCTGTTTAAGAAAAGATTAAAAAGCCATTTGTTCAATTAAATGATCTTGACATGCTATTAAAATATTCTCCTTCTGGCTTCCCTTTTTGGATCTTTTCGCTTTGTTATTTGTTGTATTTGTTGTGTAGTGCCCTCATGCCTTAGGGTCTATGGTTTTGTATTAAAGTAAAGTAAAGTAAAGTAAAGTAAAGAAAAGTCAAGTCAAGTCAAGTAAAGTAAATAGAAGGGTCCCTCTGATCAACTCAATTGGTCCAGGAGTGGGACAATTTCCTGGAAAATCGTAATATTAGTACAGGAGTGGTAGACCAAGGAGAGATTAATGTGCTACATCCTTGTCCTCCTTTCAGTATTACATCAAATATGCTTGTTGCCAAAATTAAAATTTTTAAATCTTACTGAGCACCTGGAACTAATAGACTGGCAAATATTGTGTTAAAAAAACACTCCTGAATTCTTGGCAAAGCTATTAAAAATACTGTTCAGTACGGTACTGGCAGAAGGAATAATACCCAGCTCCTGTCAGACTGTAATCCTCATTCCGGTTTTTAAAAAGGGTTGTAAAATGGAGCCAGGAAATTATAGGATGCTGTCTATGTTAGATTGCATGGGCAAACTATTTGCAATGTTTCTTTTACAGGAACTACAAGAGTGGGTGGATAATGCTGGACTGCTCAATCGATTCCAAAGTGGCTTCAGACAAGGTTATTCCACAGCACATAATAATCTAATCATGCATAGCCTGAGAATGAAAGATATGAAGACTGGCAACCCTATACTCTATGTTCTTTACATAGATTTTAAAGCAGCATTTGATCTGGTCTGCAGGTTTAGGCTATGGCTTAAGTTGGAAAGATTGGGTTGCCCAGAGAGATTGTTGTATTACCTAGGACTTATTCATCATGATACAATTGTCTCTCTTAAGCTCGATACTCCCAGTACCATGACTAATCCCATAAAACAAAATAGGGGGGAGGGTCAAACAGGTCTCTGTGACTGCCCCATTACTGTACAACCTGTTTGTATATGATTTGCCAATAGCCATTTCAGAAGTATATAATTGCCCTCCAAAAATAGGCACAACTCATTGTTCTGTATTAGCATACGCTGATGATATTGTCATCCTGGCCACACTTTTAGTGGTCTTGTTGGATCAGCCAAAGCACTATCGGCGTATGTGGATACTAACGGACTGATCATCACCGAGAGAAAACTCAGGTGATGATCTTTTCTGGCAAAAAGACTGCTCGCCTTCAATTACTGGTGCAGGAGATAGAGATCCTCCATGCGCCACAATATAAATATCTTGGGGTTGAGATTGAAGTTATGGGGGATTATCTCTCTTGCATCCAGTCACGCGAGGCCAGAGCAGCCCAATTGACAGCCCTCATCTATCAATTTACCATCAATCAAAGCGACTATGCTATCTGGGGAGCTCACCAATTATATACTCAGGCACAAATCCCTTATATCTATTGATCTGAAATGGCTGCAAATATTTGAAGGTACATTTTGGATGAAGATCCTTGGCCTCCCTTCATACATTCCTACGGCCATTATCAGACTTGAATTAGAACTGTTATCATTAAAATCAATCGTTTTGAAAAAACAAGCTGAAATGTATTTGAAAAGCCATAATGCTCTGGAAAATCTGCTTTTAGCTTCAATGTATCAAGAAATATCTAAAGAATCTGGGAATTCACATCTCAAGAAGAGCATGGAAAGCTTATACAGAGAGATGGCTGGATTCCAGGATGAGGAGGCGATACCACCTCAATGAAGTTATCACCGGCTAAACATGTTGATCTATTGGATTGATTGGAAAATTACTCTCATTTTAGCAGTCTCAAAAGATATCATTTCATATCTTAAATATTATATACATTTAAGAGCTGTCAGAAATGTCTTAAACTATGGGCCTCATTACGACCCAGGCGGTAAGTTACCGCCTGGGCCGTGACTTTACCACCATGGCGTAAACTACGTTTACGCCATGGTGGTTGGCGGACTTACCGCCCCATTCCGACCTAGGCGGGGCGGTAAGTCCCCAATCCCCATTTACCCTTCCCCATTCCCATTTTTGCCCCATAGGGCATAATGGGAGTGGGGAAGGCGTTAATTACGCCACCGTAAATTACGGTGGCATAATTAACTCCATGGTCCCTTAGCGCCATGGATTTTAACACCTGCTAAAAGCAGGTGTTAAAAGCACCATGGCGCTAGGGGACCTTGTAATTGGCGGTAAGGGGTCGGCGCAGCTAACGCTGGCGTAGACCCCTTACCGCCAGGGTCGTAATGAGGCCCAATGTCTTTCACCTAGGCTTAGAAGTTTCACACTATTAGTTAGAACTGACCATCTTCCTGTCTTGGCGGTTATTGGTAGCAAAAGGCAGCTGTCGACAACTGAACACAACTGCCGTATATGCAAGGATAATGAGATAAATGAGACTGCTAAACATGTTCTTACTAAATTCCCTAATATGGTAAAGGTTTATCAAACTCACTATGGAAGATTTGTTCACCATCTGGAATCTTTAAGTGAGTCTAACTTTTGGCTTCAATGTTTAAGTACGAAGAATCTTAGTCTCCTCATATCACTATACAATGTGTGGCTGGTGATAGAGAAACTCTTGAATATATGTGTATAACTACTGCTAATTCTAATTATGGATATGATGGCAATGCTAGCTGCTTAACTATGAATACCATTGATCTACTGTTGGTTCTGATTGAAACATTATCTAGATGATGAATTGTGTCTATTGATTAATTCTGATAAGCTGTTATTATACTTAAATGTTTTGGGATCCTTTGCATTTTAGATATTAGAGAAATTTGAATCTATATATGTATATATGTCATATTTATTTTTAGTTAGGTTTGTTTTACTAAATATTTATGGAAATGTATTAGCTGTATGATGAGTATGATTACGATTATGATGTATAATGTATTATGTGTAAAGTTTACTTGTAAACTATGTCACATTAAATAAATAACAAAAATAATGGATGCCCAGATAAACCACACATCCACATGATATATGTATATATTACACAGCTACTGTAGTGGCTGTGTAGTTATGGTTAAATTGCTAATCCCATAGGAAGATCACTTTTTGGGCGGCTTATAACTTCGCTCCCTCTGGACGAATCCTCACGAAACTTTGCAAAAAAGTATATGGCTCAATCTGAACGTTTGGTGAGGTTTGGTCCAGGGGGGGCAAAGTTATAGGGGGGGTCCCAAAAGACTGAATGGGGAAAAAACTTTGCTCATGCCTACAGCCCAAACCGTTGGACGGATTTTCACCAAATGTGTGGCAGGAGCAGCGATTTGGTCCCGAAAGCGTGCTTTTGTAAATTCTTTTAAAATCTGTTCAGTAATTTTAAAACGATCAAAAGTAGGTCACAAAATATAGTGATATCTTTGTCCGCTCTGACACATTTCCCTGTGCGCTCCGTGGACAGGAAACCGATTGGCTAATTGGCTTGCATCATGTCTACGGACATGCAACGTGTTCGCCGATTGGCTGGAATGATGCGTGAGGTGCGTCTTATTGTTTTGATGTGCCCGCCATCTTGGATCCGCGGACAGCGCAGTGACAAATGGGGAGATATGCAACTTTGGCAAGTGTGTTGGTGTGTAAGAGTGTTTGGGGAGGGTGGGGGACTAAGAGATGGGTCAAATGCTGTATTTATTTAGGTGGCAGGCACCCCCGTTGTGTTTGTTTTGTCCGCAGAGAGGTGCGCTATACGGGATGTCCATAATAAGTCAAAATGGGGGCGTTCTAAGGACACTATACCTGTTCCGTGCTGTTCTTAGAACACATTCTGTGTCCAAGAGTTCCATAATTAACCAAAATGGAGGTGTCCTAAGGACACTATTCCTGTCCGTACTGTCCGCAGGCAAGTTGAAACTGTTCTAAGCGCACGTGCAGTGTCCGGGATGTCCGTAATTAAAGAAAATGGAGGTGTCCTAAGGACACTATACCTGACTGTGCTGTACGCAAGCAAAATAAAACTGTTCTAAGAACATGTGCGGTGTCCGCAGACATAAAAAATGCCCACATTGCATAGTTAAAATGTTTTATTCTATGGGTGTGATCTATGGGTGTGATATGCTGCGATGGTTGTGTCCAGGGCCTAGAGTCTTGGGTGCATGGCCAAAGGCCTTAGGCCGTAGCCCATGCACCCAAAACTCTAGGCCCTGGCCACAACCACCGCAGCATATCACACCCATAGATCACACCCATAGAATCGAATATCAAATATTTGCAAATCCACAGTTTGTGTACTGTTTGATTTCTATATTTTGTATGTGAAGTTTTGGCAACGTCATGTCATTAAGATTGTAGAGTTTGTTAACAAGAACTGCAGTATAACGTATCCATGGAAGTAAACATTTTGTATTGTGGTGTATGGTTAGATTTTTGCTTCAATGGTTCTGTTATGCAGCAGTATTTATGCATTCTATTAGAATATACTTACTGTTTGATTTTTTGTGATTGGATATATTTTTTTCATGAGTTGGGTAACTGGAGCAGATATTCTTTTTCAATTTCTGTGATAAAAGAAAAGATCATGTTAGTGTAGGTATTTTATAAAGACGTATTAGATCGTATAATAGACATTTCAGCTTTTTTTCGACCCTCATATTTAATAGTTTACAAACCGGTGTACTGTGCAATTTGCTCAGTTTCTGTGTTTGTTTTTTAAATAATTGGATCCGTGGATTAAAAAAAAACTTTTTTGTTATGCTACAGTATATTTGTTTGTTTGTTTTCAGTGTTCACTTGTTGTTTCTGGTTAATGTTCTATCTGTTGGCTTGTTGCAGATTGTTAGATACCTGCTGTTGAATTTTAACTGGTTATTGTTGTTTATTTATATTCTCAAGTTGCAGATCTATCTGTTGGGTTGTTGCAGATTTTTGGAACAGTTAGATACATGTTGGCATATTCTAACTGTTTATTTTTTCTTATAATTTAGTGGTATTGATTTATCTGTTTGGTTGTTGCAGAATCTTGGGGCAGTTAGATACCTGTTGGTGTATTCTAACTGTTCATAGTTTTTTAATTGAAGTTTTGTTAATGTTTAAGCACAGATTAGTTATTAAATTTTGGTTTTAAGAAGATTAAATAAGCGTTTGTAAGTTTTGCTGGTAATCTCTGCTTTAGAGTAATGGTACTATCATTACATTCGAACCATCCACATTTTATTTTTATATATGCAGTGTAGTGACCTGCATTGGTTGTGGCTCCTGCATGGTAGATTATACCTGTTATTGTGAAGGTTTTCTTAGCAAGTGATACTTGACCATGTGTGAATCCAGTCAGCTTGCAATTGTTTTTGGTACCATCTGCATTGTAAGGTAGAAGCATTAGTATTACGTATATACTATGTGTTTGTATTAGTAAGGTGGAGCGATTATCTGAATTGCAGGTAGTACATAATCTGCCAAGGTTTGCATTTTTTACAAGTTGCTGAAATGGCAGAGATGCACAGTTAGGTATGGATATACACAAAACGTTCATTAGGGATTTCTTCATGTTGCATATTGTTGCAGAGAGTGCATGTATGTTTCCACATGTATGAAATCTGGAAGATTTCATTTATAGGTATGTTTTTGTTTTCCAGTACTTGTAATAAGTACATTAGAAATTCTTGTGGATCTTCTTGTGAGTTTACAGTGAATTTCATCATTCCAACACAGTAGTCCAATTCTTGTCTTATTCCATGAACACTATGGGCCTCATTACGACTCAGGCGGTAAGGGGTTTACGGCGGCGTAAACAGCGCCGACCCTTACCGCCTCATTCCGAGGTCCCTTAGCGCCATGGAGGTTTTAACACCTGCTTTTAGCAGGTGTTAAAATCCATGGCGCTAAGGGACTTTGATGTTAATTACGCCACCGTAATTTACGGTGGCGTAATTAACGCCTTCCCCACTCCCATTATGCCCTATGGGGCAAAAATGGGAATGGGGAAGGGTAAATGGGGATTGGGGACTTACCGCCCCGCCAACCTCGGAATGGAACGGTAAGTCCGCCAACCAGACGTAGTTTACGCCATGGTGGTAAAGGTACGACCCAGACGGTAACTTACCGCCTGGGTCGTAATGAGGCCCAATATGTGTTGTCAGGATTATTGGTTGCATTTCTATGAAGGACTAATATTTGCAAACACAATTGGTCTGTACTGTGTTGTCAGTCTAGAAAAATAGATACCTCTCACGACCAATGGCAATGTATCATATTGGCCGACGACCAACCGTCTCATGCACTAAAACGTCAGAAATACAGACTCATAAGTTTGCCCAATGTGTGGCCATTTTGATATAGCTAGAATCGCCTATTTGTTCTCTAACATTTGCTCATTGCTTTTTGTTTAAAACTGAAAGCTTATTCTGCTTATTCTGCTTATTCTGTTTCACTGATTACTTTGTTGTTCAAAGCGAAAGAGCAAGGCCACGAGGCTGGGAGTTATTCATTGAAACATAACGTAGGCAGCCCCAGAGAGGAATGCCCAAACCCCTCCCCCATATAGCCTTGGAGGAGATCAACACAGCATTTAATCATTTCACTGATGCCATCCAGTCTTGTTAATATGGTAGAAATGCTCGAAAGAAACAGCTAAAGGCTTGAATTATGCTTTTCTTACGGCCCACCTTTCCTAAGCCCAGCAGGGCGTGCTGACTCCCAGGACACGAATAGCAAATAGGAGATAGCAAGGCCTGGAAAGCGACTCTTCCCCCGTACGCAGCTTGCCTGCAAGAACAGAAGCACTGTGTTCTGTTCAACAAAGAAATATGTCTCTAGACTCGCAATGTTGCATATTGTTGCTAAAATAGATGTTTGAAGGTGTCATATTCGTCGAAATTGTCAATCATCAGACCCAGTTCAATGAAACTGTACAATGGGCATAATGAACATGTCATGACTGATTGCAGGATGTCCATTTTGTATATATGCAACTGATGTACGTTATTTGCTCTCTTGCGTCCCTCGAGGTCTGGAGACACACGTCGCGGGACGTGAGACGGAGTTGGCCAACTGAGACTATTTGCTTGCAATAAACCCTAGCTTTTGGGAATACAACCTCGTGTCTGGCGTATCAGTTTGTGTGTGGTGATTTGCCTTGTTTCCACTACGCGAGGGTCCCCTAGGGGCCCCTTCAGTGTAAGTAAATGTTGTCAACAATTGGTTTCAATTGAAATAGAATATTGATTGCTATATTTGCATAGCAATTTACACCATTTATATTTGAACATTTGAATGGACCAGGTAGTTCTGTGTCCAAGTCATTTTTTCAGAGTGTGTGTTGCTTCTTTCAAGAAGTACCTGAGTTACTTGAGTAATAGATTCTTCTTTGGTTGCAGTGATTGATGAAGTATTAGCTTCTTTTACTCTCTTTGGAGGATTTGCAGTGAGATCCTGTTGCATTTCTGTTTGAAGTAGTTTTCTTTTACAATGTTTTCCTTTTTGTGGAACAGGATATGTGTTTAGATGGGGGTGTATAGTGAACGTAGTCTATTGTATTCTAAAATGCACGGAATATCAGCGAGTAATTTACTTGCATCAAAGTTGATTAGAAATAGACCATCAAGTATACGTAAGCATTATAGTGCTACGTAGCTCATGCCTTTTTAAAGACTGTGTTCTCAATATCTATCAATGCTTTATCTAGGGTAAGATCTTGTGATTTGTGAATGGTGACTGTGTATGCTAGAGTTAGAGAAAATTGTTCTCTGCGTACATAAATGTCTTTGAAAAGAAGGAATCGAGCTGTTGAGCACCCTATCCTGTTTACTTCTGAAAGTTTGTCAAAGAGAATATTGACAAACTGAATGTTGTTGTCACATCGGTTTGTTTGAAAGCCTACAACTGTACCCAGTGCTCCATTAACTAGTCCTTGCTCCATGTCAAGGTTCATTTTAAGCATTACTCTACAGTTTAAAGATAAGTTTAATATTTTCTCCAAAGCAGCTGTGTTGGAGATATAATTTTCTAAGGTATTTAGTCTTGTTGTGGCTTGATGACACATGGGTAGTGTCATACCATGTACGTCCAGTTTGTTTTCAATTATTGGTTGCATTTCTTTTTTCAATATTGTTTCATTGAATTCGGAACAGCTTGCAAGAGTTGGCATTAAGGACATACAATTGACTTTTGTGTGTGCTAATTGTTCCATGACATCAGTTGCACATGAGTTATGGCCATAAAGTGCATGGATGTTCCGGATTTTTAAAATTGCTTGTGCATCTTGAGATAGTACACCAACTCTAATACTTTTTAAAATGTTGGCGTAAGTGAGGTCAGTAGATTGGCACATGTTTTCTGTTAATTCTCTGTATTGGAAATGTTGCCAAAGGTTGACATGTCCTATGCTGCCAACAGTTTTACGGCAGAGTTTCTGCCCTAAGGTTTTAAAAATAGGTTCACCTTTCACTGGTGTCAATTGAAGAAGATCTTCGTAAACAATAATGTGTTTTCCTCCAAAGAGCTCTTCGTAGTTTGTTTTAGTTCTTCTTGTAATCTGAGGTGAATCAAAGCCAACATTAGGTTGGAGACCATGCTCACTTCATCTATTAGTAGCATTTTCATTTGTTTTAACACCCTGCGTAGTTCCATTGCAGCTTCTGTAGAAAGTTTGTAATATTCTAATTTGTTTTGGTGTTCTACGGGAAGGAGTAGTAATGGGTGTAAAGTGACACCACCTATGTTGTAGGCAGCTAAACCTGTGGAGGCAGTTACAACAGCTGACAGTTTGTTGTTTGTCAATTGTTGAAGGTACTTGCTGATGATTTTGATTAAGAATGTTTTGACTAAACCAGCTTCACCACTGACGTATAGTAGTATAGGTTTGTAATTTTGGCAGGTACATTCTTTATTTTCAGGTTGTACACCATGTGTAATTTCTTTTGTTACTTCTTGAAAAATGGTACGCTGCTCTTTGTTCAATTTTGATTGTAGTACAGTTAAGTTTTCTGTATCTTCTTCAGAGTGACACATGGTGTTTTCTACTTCTGTCATAGCTAATAATGCCTCATTTACTATTAGTGGCTCTCCCAGTGGTTCTTGGCTTCCTGTTACAGAAGGTTGACTACTGTCAGGACTGTCTTTAACTAGTTGGGCCTGAAGTTCTTCTTAGTGTTGCTGTTCATTGAGCAACATTGTTTTGGACTCTGTAAAGTTTACATCGGTTATAGTGCTTTCATTTGCTTTGAAAGTGTCTTCATAGGAGTCATAATTATCTAGTATCAATTCTTCTTTTGTCCATGATTTAAAAAGTTGTAGCAGGGATATGTAATATAGTTCTTTATGTTGAGGAGTTTTTAATGACAATTTGATATGATTAATTAAGCTTGGTTTGGTAAGTTTCACTAAGCTGCCTTCACAATTTGTCACTCTGTATCTACCTTTTTTTCATTGGGTTTTATATTATTTTTGTATGTGAAGTTTTGGGCTATGTGGTATAGACACATGGTTTCTAAAGTGGTAATCCTGTTTGGGTAGTATGTGTCTAGTAAATTGTTTTTCAAAATGTCTTGGGATCATTTTTGGCTATTGTTTCTATGTTGTCATATGATTTGAGAACTCTTTTTCTGGATTTAGCAGGACCAAGACTTAGCCATACTATAATTTCAGATTTCCCATACAAAGCAGTACCGGTTAAATGATCTGCACCTTCATAGCAGCCACATTCTCTATGAGAGAGCATTTTTATGCCTAAACTGTACAATTTCTGAGACAGTGTTTTGTCTGACGATAGGTAATTCCAGAGGTCTTGAAGCTCTGTTTTTTCTGCTTTTGTTAAGTAGGCTGTAACATATCGTGCAACTGCAGTGGAATTGTCTGCAATGTACTGCACATCTATTTTTGCATTCCATAAGAGGGCAATGATTGCATTGTAATGATTGATATATTTTGCTTCTTCTGTTCTTTTTATGTAATATGTGTTTTTGTTTGTTTATTTATTTATATAGCGCTCTTGACCCGGGGGTATATATGCGCTTTGAACATCAGGTTACAGGTAAAAGACAATAGTACAGTATTGATAGGGCATAGATAATAGTATTCAAACAATATACATAAAATTGGACATTCGGAGTGCATACATATGTGGTAGGACAGTTATTTGTTGGTTAACCAGGAAATGACCTTAGTTCTGAAGGGTTGGAAAGTAGGTGTAGATTTAATATCCAGTGGGATGGAATTCCAGAGTTGTGATGCCAAAGTTGGGAAGCTGGATCCTCCAGCTCTTTTGAGGGAGTATTTGGGAACTGTTAGTTGTAATGAGTTGGACGATCTGGTGGTTCTAGTGTTCTGTCTTAGTGTAAATTTGTTCGAGAGGTAGGGTGGGGCAAGATGATTGAGGGCTTTGTAAATAAGGCATATGGTTTTCGAGTCAATTTTCTGTTGGATGGACAACCATTTGCAGGCAGTTCTGGTGGCAGAGATGTGTTCCCTTCTAGGAATATTGAGGGCGGCACGGAGTGCGTTATTTTGTAAAACTTGCAATTTATTGATTACTGTTTTGTTGGCACCTACATAGAGGCTATTACAGTAATCCAGTTTAGATTGAATGAGTGCTCTGGCTAGGATGAGACAGTTGCTAGGGGAGATCAGTGGTCTGCAGGCCCTGATTAGTTTACCGGTGTAGGCAGTGGCTGAGGCGGTCATGTTGATTTGTTTAGCTAGGTTGATGTTCGTGTCTAGGTAGAAACCGAGGGTTTTTACGCTCTTGGCAATGGGTATGGTGTTACCGTCAATAGTGAAGCTAGTGTAGCCGGGACAGAGTTTACTGATAGTGTTCGGTGAGCCGACAAGAAGCAATTCAGTCTTGTCATCATTCAGGCATAGGCCATGTGTGGCCATCCATGCCTGAATGATGGAAAAGACTTCATTGATCCATTTGGCGTCCTTGTTGTAGTTGCCTGATAGGGTGAGGAGTATCTGGGTGTCATCTGCGTAGTTAGTATAGGTGACACCCAGATTGTCCAGCTTGTCGAATAAGGGGTTGGTGAAAATATTGTAAAGGGTAGGTGAGACACAGGATCCTTGTGGGACACCGCAGGTGATGGGGATAGGGTCAGCCGCTGCTAGGGGGGAGAAGACCCGCATGGTTCTGTTGTCCAGGAAAGATTGGATCCATGTGACTGCAGAGTGGGAGAAGTGTGCTGCCAGAGACAAATGGTTGCACAGGATTTTATGGTCGACCAGGTCAAAGGCAGCCGAGAGGTCAAGGAGTAGAAGGATGGCAGCCTTGTTTTTGTCTTTGAGTTCGTCTATCTGGCATTTGAGATCAACAAGGGCCGTTTCTGTCCCGTGTTGTGGTCGAAAGCCAGATTGGCGAGTTCCTAGTAGGTGATTGGCCTCAAGGTAGTCCTGGATTTGTAAATAAGCCACTCTATCCAAGATTTTTAGTAGGAATGGGACGGTGGTAATGGGTCTGTAATTCGTGGGGATGTCAGGGTTGAGAGTAGTTTTTTTTAGTAGCGGTAGGACCCAGGACTGTTTCAGATTGCTGGGGACCATGTTGTTGGCGAAGGACAGGTTTATTAATTTGGTGATAAATGGGGAGAGGTCCCTAGCTGCATCTTTTATGATCTGTGCGGGGCAGCTGTCCCCCTTGCAATTCGATGGTTTAAGGGATGCTATAATTTTCTGAACCTCCAATATGGATACCTTTTTGAAGGTGAAGCCTGAACTAGTGGCAGTAGGTGGAGGGGGCGTGGGGAAGGAGGTGGGATCGAGAGTGAGTTGTTGTCGTTTGTTGTTGATTTTAGTTTGGAGCCCTGAGATTTTGTTAGCTAGGGCATTCTGGATCCCTGTGCACCAGGGTTTATCCTTAGTGCAAGAGTCAGTGGGGGTAATGGGGTTTTCTAGTTCCTTTAGTATGTTAAAGAGCTCCTTAGTACTGGAGCTTGCCTGGGAGGTCCTAGTATTGAGAGATACTTTCTTGGCCCGTATAATCTCATTTTTGTAGAGGGAGGAGATGTTGGTGAGATTGGTTCTGTTATTTATAGAAGGCACTGATTTCCAGAGTGCTTCAAGTTTGTTTTTTTGTTGACGCAGGGTTTTCAGCTCCGGGGTGAACCATGTGTTCAGGTGCGCTTTGGGTATTCCTTTGCGCAGTTTCAGTGGGGCAATGATGTCAATGGCTTTGGCCATGGACTCATTGTAGGCGTTGACCAGTTGATTCAAGTCCGTTGTGGCGGGTAGTGCGTTTAAAGTAGGGATCACCAGAGGTATTAGGGCTTCCGCTGTGATATTGCTCTTTTTCCTAGTAGGGCAGGCAGGTGCCATGATAGGCCTTTTATGTGCTGAGTTGCTGGTAAGAATGTCAAACGGGAGGAGGTGGTGGTCAGTCCAGATAAGTTGTGTGGGATCTTTCGTAGTAATGTTGCAGTTAAGGGTAGTTATCCAGTCAAGGATTCTGCCTTTCGAGTGGGTGGGTTTGGAGCAAAGTTGTTGGAGACCATGCTCCTCTAGTGCCATGGCCAGGGCAGTGGCTGGGGTGTCTAGGGGGTCGTTAAACCCAAGGTTAAAGTCTCCGAGTATAATCAATTGTGCTGATGGTTTGGAGCTTTCAGCAACTAGTGAAGTGATGTCTAATAACACATAGTGTTATTAGACATCTAATAACACATAGTGTTAAAGGTAATTTACCTTTAACACTATGTCTAACTGAAGACATGAAGTTGTTCACTTCACCTGTTTCTGTAACTGGTCTAGGGAAACCAAAGTGGCATTTAGTGTAGTATTTCCCTTTGTTTTTGTATTTGCGTCAACAATATTTGCCACATTTGTGTCTTTAAAATTGTACAATTTGTGCATGAAGATCACTATTTGTTGCTTCTGATGGAATTTCACAAGTGACATATTTTTCGATAAACTGTAAAATAGTGGCATCACTGACCAAATTTAGGAGCATCTTTAATCCATAAAAGCATGTGGCTATGTGGTGCTCCTCTGGCTTGGTATTCTTTTCTCCAAAAGAAGTTTGCACTTCTCTGAGGGGAGGTTTTATTACAAATAAAGTGTAGCATAGCAATGAAACGATGATGGAAATATCTTGAAACATTTACAGGATCTAGAGCAAAGTTCTCCAGGTGTTAGTCTATCTATGTTTGTTTTGTTTTTGCTTGATATGTGTACGAAATCATGTAAATCTTCCCATGCATATTCTGCACAATTTAATGTAACAAACCAAGTGGGTGGGCCAAGGTTTCTTATCATACAATGTACATCCCTGTGACATCAGAACCAGTACTCTTTAGTACAACGCATGTTTGCTAACAGATCTGTAATGCTTGATTGTAAAACCTCATCTTTTTCTTGCACTGCTTGTAGTAATTGCGTAGCGTACATATTTTGAAAGTGGGTTCCTGATTTCAATGCGTGTGCAACTCCGTAACATAGAGGTGCTAGTTCACTTTCAAAGAGTAGGTGGAATATTTATTCCACATTTTGTCTAAATCTGGGATCTTCAGAATACATTCGTAATGGGCGGTATTCCGATGCTGTATTCCGGTCTATCATCGTACCTCCTCCTTTGCCAGTAGGAAAGCATAGAGGAAAAACACATGTTTCTATACTTTTTTCCCATATGCTGTTTGGTGATCCTTTGGTTTGCCACATTTGGTACGTTTCAAGTGCATCATCTATGGTGTCATTAGAGTGTACTGGATGAATTGTATAATGGTCTAAAATATTGGATACTGTAGCAAGAACTCGAAGTTCAAATTGACAATTTTCTGTTGTTTCCCTTAAGTTTCAATATTTATTTATTTGTAGTATTCATTATTGTCTTTTAGATATTGCAAGGCTTGTCTCACTTTACGTAAGTCTATGAGTTGTTGCCAAATGTTTTTGTCTTTTTTTAGGTACACCATTTACTATGACAATTAAAGATTGCTCTATTGCCGTTGCACTCCCAGAGTGTGTACATTTTCTTTTAGATCTAATGGTAAATAAACTAAACTACTTTGCCACAAATGCCTTTCACCAATTCAGAGGGAGGTTAATTTTGCTGTTTTTGGTTGAAGGTGTATCATTGCTTGAAATGGGTGCACTGTTTGAATTATGATGCTTTCATATAAATTCATTTGTTGCAGGGGTTTTGGTAGTGGGAATAATTCCAAATGATTTGTGATAGCACGTGAAGGAGTTTGATTGTTGTCAGGTTTTGTAGTGCAGTAACTGCAAGGTATTAAGGGGTCAGTTATTTCATATTGGTTATCTACTATAAGGTAGAGAGCTAATTCAAAACATTTGGAATCATCATTGTTTTCTATTTTGTATGTTACATCTATAGTTTTTGTCTTACTTTTATAAAATGTTCTGTGGCAACACACACACACATGGTTTGATACTTCAGTGGATGTACTTTTAAATTTTAGTAATTCTTTTTTGTATGTGTGCCATCTGTACAATTGTTGCTAGTCTGTTGTAAAGCTACTGAATTTTGCAAATGGCTTTCACTTCCAAAATATTTTTTCTGGATATGCTCTATTTCTTCGAGTAGGTCTTTGGCTGTACCATGTAGAAGATTATTATTTAAATTGGCTAGTGCTAAAGCAGGACTTTTAGCATAGTACAGTTTATAGACTAGATTTCGTATAGTTGAATGATGTGTTGATATCATTTTGATATGATGTAAGGTGCTTTTGCAAATAGGTCCTGAAATGCAGGCTAATGAATGTCCTTGTAGTCTTGTGTATTTGCGCACTGGACAGGCATATTTTGTAGTAGTTTCATTTTGATTTTGTCTTTGCCTTTCACGTACTGATTGAGGAACTTACATAAAGATTTGAAAGATTTTTTGGCAATGTTACACATTGATGTGCATGGCCATTTGTATACTGGATGTTCTGGTTCAGTCAAATGGAGAGGTAATACTGAGGTTTCTGTAGATATTTTTTGTAAGCAGTATTTCTTGTTGCAGTATGGTATTATTAAGTTTTTCATAACCTTGTCCACTGCTATGTAAGGCAATTGTGTTTTTTGCTTTTGTTTGTATGCTTCTTCATTAAAATATGGTTCAGTGCTCGTGGTGTGACTCCATTCACCTCCACAGATATTTAAGAAGTTATTTTTGTTGACATTCCGTTTATTGAGAAGTCGTTTTTGTAATTTAGTAGCTAGTTTTGTTAGTGGTTTCATTCTGTTTAACACTAAAATAAATAACTTTCTTTTGAGAAGGATTGCACTGTCTATCAATGCTTCTAAGATTAATTTTCTATGGTAGGTTTTAAGGGTTGTGCATGATTTGTCTCCTGTTTTTGTAAGATTTGAATGACTCTGTGGCAGAATATTTTTGCTAAAATACTTTTCTTGGTATGGTTACTTGCCACTATATCAGGATTTATAGGAGCCGTTTCAGCAGTAGTGGTAGCTGAATTCTTCTTAATCATTTTCTGTTTCATTTTACATTTTGATAAAGGAGGCAAAGTTTCTGTACTGGAAGCTTGTTTTGTTTTGCTAAATGACTGTATTAGCAGCCTTGTTTGAACTTTTTGTACATACTCTGATAGAGATGGAGGCTTATTTTGGACACTTTTATTTTCATTTGCTTTATTTCTTTGTTGCTTTCTGCAGACGTGCTTTTTGGTAGGCATTCTTTGGGGTCTGTTGAAAAAAAAGAAGGTATGGGTTGGGCTGTTCTGCAATGTATGTATGCTGTGTGCATGAGTGTCTAAGTATGATGGTAAAGATGTATGTGGTGGTGTGTGATTGTGCATAGGGCAGCTACAATTAGTTGGGAAGGCTATTCTTCTATTTGTGTGTTACTATACTGTGGTTCAGATGACAGTAGAAAGTGAGCTAGTGGCGAGGAGAAGTGCTAATAGTAAATCTAATTGTATAAAATTAAAACAGTTCTTTGTTTTGTAATACTATTATTGTATGGGTTAAGTTATGTTATTTGTGTTCCAGAAAACAGGGATTTTTGTGACACTTTATTTTTTTTATTTTACTTGTTACAATTTACAAAAAAAATGTACAGGAAAAGAAAAAGAAAAGAGGAGAGAATATCATTCTCAACTCCCTCCCTCCAAGTTCTCCAAATAGCAGTTACATCTAAAGACCAAGGTAGTCCGCATGCAAGACCTTTAGTTCTGTCCGGTTGTTTCCAGATGTTCATGTTTTCATCCCTGGCCTTATTTCAGGTTATAATCTTGGAGCTTCAAGTTCATAAAGAACTGCGAAACCGCTATCACATAGGAGGTGTTATCCCCCTCTATTAAGCGGATCCACCAGTCCTTTTCGTTACACGTTGTTGACTCCTTAAATAAATGACCCAAATGCGCCGTCCTCATCCTTGACAAAGATGGACAGGACAATAGTAAGTGTCGAAGTGACTCTGTGCAGGTCTTGTTTTTGCCTGCTAATTTTGCCTGTTAATCCCTGTTTAATAAATGGGGGTTTGTGGGCAGAATGGTTCAGAAATCTCAGTTTTTTGGGTTCAGAAATTACATGAAAGAACCACACAGTGCGTTTGAGTAACAGTAAGAATATTAAGGTAGAATTGTACTTACTCTTTTTTTGTGGAATGAGCAGGTTTCTTCGGAGATGTTGTTTGTAGTTTAGAGGCTGCTGATCTTCAGGAGAGTGGTCTTCACTGCAATTGTAAAAGAAAGAAGTTAGTAATTTTGTGTGTTTATGGTACTGATGTTAATTTAGATGTTGATTTTTATGTTTTTGTAGTAGTATTCTTGTTTGATATCTGAACATAGTGTATGCATGGATTTCATTTGACTATGTGCAGCCTTTATATTTTATTTACAATATGTTAGTTCAACATGCTCTCAAATTAGTAGAATATTAAGTGTATATAATTCACTTGGTTTTTTAAAGCTGTGTTATAGAATGTTAGGAGAAAGAAGAAATAATAATATATTTATTTTACATATATAAGGTGAATGGCAGAAACTGTATAGAAAAGCATGGCATGTATGCATTTGTGAAGGTGTGGGTTATAAAGCAGAAGAATGTGATTTACAGGCAGTGGTGTTATTGCAGCTTGGAGCTTTTCACTGATAGTGTCTATGTGTGTGAGTGTATGAAGTGCATTACCTTTTCCTGGCTTTGTGTAATTTTATAATACAGTACTAAGTGTTTTTCCACAATTATACTGTTATTTCTGTTATCTTCTAATATTATAATGTTTTAGATAGGTGTGTGTGTAAAAAGAAATAGTAGCTAGCAGACAGGTTTGTTAGTGATAGTTGATTATAGCAGATCGGAAAAATTGCAGAATGTTCATTTTATAGGTTAGACAGGTTTAATGTTATTACTCTGTTTATATGCATTCATATGAGTTGTACATGTACTCTGAATAAAATATGCATACCTGTAGTTTGTGTTCATGTATATGGATATGCATGCAGCGTAAGTAGAAATCTTGGAGACTTGTACGTTTTTGTAGTGGGTGCTTTCCAATGATATGAGACTTGTACTCAGAGTGATCAACAGTATATTTGAAGTGCTGAACTCTGATGATGGCGATAGATGTAGAGGTCTTGGATGTAATTGGTGGATGGTTGTGTTTCTGCTTAGCTGTATCCAATGAGGGAATGGCAGAGAGGGTGAAGTGGAAAGGGTAGAAGATCTGTCCAAGAGGTACGCTGTCCACGGGCACCGTGGCTGTCCGTGGACAGGGTGTGTCACATCCTGGGTTTTCCAGCAAATCCAGCATGGAAAGGGGACTGTAGGGATCATCCAATCAGATGTTGAGGTTGTAGATTTGTTTTGAAAGAGACTGAGGGGGCACTTCACAGAATTCGGTGCACAAGTGGCGCACGCGGCTGACGCACAGTGTGCACATGTGGCAGTCTGCGCCAGCCGTGTGCGCCAAAACCCATTTCAGTTCACATCGTATTCATGGATTGCAACATCCATAACCAGCCGTGGCGCAGAGTGGTGCAGCAACCTTGCAGCAGCACCAGTTACGCCCCTAACCCCCCCGTGCGCCATGAACAGTGCACAAATCCTGTACATGGTGCACAGGCCAGTGGACCAGCATACAGCCCCTCAATCACAAAAACGCATGTAAAACTCCCCGTGCACCCTTCAGAATACACGTGCCCCTCTCGCGGTAGCAGAATCTCGTGTAAAACACCCCACTCTCCCCTCAGAATACACTTATCCCTCTCGTGCTAGCGAAATCGCGTGTAAAACTCCCTGCGCACCCCTCAGAATACACGTACCCCTCTCGCGCTAGTGAAATTGCATGTAAAACTCCCTGCGCACCCCTCAGAATACACTTACACGTACGAAGGCCGTAGATGTGTCTGGGGTCCCAGCCTGTACTACAGGTGCAACCTTCCTCCGCTTGGACGTTGGTCCGGACCCTGGCTGGCAAATACCACCCTGATCAGAATGGGCAGTGGCGCTGGTGGAATGAGCTGAGGGAGTGGCTGGTGGAACATGGAGTGAAGCCCTGACTTGCGTCAGTGGCTGCTGGGTGCCCTGGAATGGATCCTGCGCAGCAACATCCGCTGTGCCAGGGTCATTGACTGGGACTGTCCTGGTTGGTAGACTCACAACCGGGGTGGTGTCGGCTGCATCTGCCCCTGCACTTGCCAACACCCGGCTGGTCGGGGCAGCAGATGACATTACTGCCCCAGGGACACAACCTTCAATCAGGGCAGCCCTGCATGCACCTACGGTGCCTCCTGACCTCCTGGAAATCTTCCATGGACTCTTCAAGTGCCAACGCAGCCTGCGTTGGCAGATCCTGAGCCTGGGTGGTGGTTTTAACAGCACCCCGGCACCTGCAAGGCTGTATGTTACCCCGGTGATTAAGTGATGGGTCACGCAACGCTCAGGCACCCCAAAACAGCTGTAAAACCGTGCACGCAACCCCCGGTAGTGTGTAGAATTAACCTCCTGCATTACATGGTGGCACCCAGGAACATGAAAAACGCGTACGCATGGGACACGCAGACTACTACGACCTCGAAAACGGTATGCGATACACAGGAGGGCCCGCAGTGGGAAAAATAGCATGCGCGACTCACCGTCTGACTAGCGTGATAATGAAAAACACGCATAGCCAATACCCCTGCCAAATGAAGAGATACATCTTTGATCTGCTGTGAAGTAGTGATGGTGCAAAACAACATGAAGTAGCAACACACACGTCGGTCTCCACGAAAGGCACGTACAGCAAACTGCTGGCCCCGCTCACCTTTAACCTATGCTGAGGGAAACACCCGTGCTTGTCACGTCACTTACGCGCTTAGGCCCTTTCCTCCGATTACATGCATTAACACGGGGACGTGCAGTTTTTTCACGTGCTTATTCACTATGCACTTGTCATGAGGAAATCGCCCGCACGCGTAACGTCACAGACGCACTTACGCGCTCAGGGCCTTTCCTCAAATTAAACACTGACGTGCAATTTTTTCATGTGCCAAATCACTCCGTATCAAGCTGGCCACGCGACAACACATGGAAGACCACACTCCTGCGCAGAAGGCCAGTTTCCTGCCCCCCAGAGCACCAAGCAGCCTCCCACAAGCCATCTGCTGCTGCTGCCTTGCCTGCTGCCACCGTGCCCTGCCATTTGGTGCCTGAACATCTGCCATCTGCAGGGGTCCAGTTGCTGTGACCACCCCTGCTGGAACAGAAGACTCCAGACTGGTGTTCCATCACTCCACAGCTCAGCCCCAGGACCCAGTTGCCCACCCACACCTGCCTCGGGGGTGCTGCCATGTCCGACACAACACCTTCCGGCACCAGTGGGAACCCCCAGCCATGGCGGCCTCAGACAGGGCACACCGGGCTGAAATGGTGCCTTTGCGTCAAGCAATTGCTGCTCACGCACAGGCACACATGGAGGTCCTGAGGGTTGAGTATGATTCCCTCAGATCCACTCTGGGTCAGAGCCGTCAGAGGAGAGGTTTGCGCAGCTTGAGCGTACCATCTTGGCTGAGCTACGTGCTTGCCGGGAGGTGCATCAGTTGTCCAGCCAGGCCATGCAGCAAGAACTCTGTGTTACACGTGTTACCTTGCAAGAGGAAGCACGTATATCATGGGAGATTCTGCATGCTGACCTACGTGTCATCGCCGCACAGAACCAAGCTCATCCATCCGGCAGACTTGCTGCTGACAAGGGGCAAGCTGCGCCTAGGCGTGGTCAGGCTCCGGTGCCACATCTACCTTTTCTGGAAGAGGCTGACTCGGACGACGAGATATCTCCACACAGGTCGGGCTGTGCAGGCGTTGAGCTCATGGTGTTTTTTTTTGTTGTCTCAATATCATCGCATGTGGGTGTTGAGGTGCACCCTGTACCTCCCCCCTCCTGAATGCCTCCCCCCGGGTCGTATGTGGCCATTTTTGATTTTTCATTTTAGTTTAGTTAGTTAAAATTGTTTTTGATAGTTAGTTTAATTAGGTAATGTAGGTTTTTTATAGTTAGTTTAATGACTTAATATGGTTTCAAATTGCTTGTCTATTGTGCATTCATGTGATGGTGTGGTGCTTTGTGGCTTTCGAAAGCATCCACTGTCTGTTCCAGCTGGGCCCTTCAAGCTTGTCTCGTGTATGTGTTTGCAGCCCCCATCCTGACTCACATAGGCCACTCCTGCTTCCCTTATCCATGGGCTTGCAAGGATGGTTTGGTGTTACAGTCATTCACACAAGGGCTTTGGACTGTCATATCTGTGGCCTGTCTGCTGCTGTACTACTTGTGTTAACATCCCTAGTGGGGATTGTGGGGGTTTTATCCACGGCATGTCTGTATTAGATTTGGGTGGGTTCATGATTGATGTGTCCATTAATTGATATACATTGTGATGTATGTTTCTTTTCTTTGCTGTACATGTGCTTGATGCACTTCATGCTGTAGACAGTGGCCAGCACCCTTTGCCTGTAAAAGTCACACTGATGGTGGGAGGAATAATGATGTAGGCCTCTGACATGGCCCAGTCACAACCAGCATGAAGAGACACACACAGGGAACTTTCCAGCGTTAATTATATGTTTTGTGCCCTTTCTGCAGGAGAATGAGCCTCCAGACCACCTTTGCCAGCAGACATGGGGCATAGTACTACAGACAGCTTGCCACGTTTGGTGGGGCAGACATGCACATGTGTGCGCAAGCAGTGGCACAGGGCTTGTGCTCAAACATCCAACAGAAGTAGACGTCTTCCCAGGAGCTCCAAACAAGGTGAGCAGCACAAGGGGGCCACACCGCAGCCAACCTTCCATCAGGCCACTTGCACATGCATGCTAAGTAGCGCCACTGATGGGCAGCTTGGACAGATATTGTTGTTGAAGCTCACAGTACAGCTAACATGCGTTGGGGGACAAATGCCAAGTTGCTTTCCAAGTTGTCAGGGGCACACACAGGGGCTGTCGCACATATCCTCTGGTCCCCCCTGCTCCATAGAAGCAGAGTTATTAGCGCAGTAGCGTTCCTAGCCAGATACTTATACAGCGCACAAGGACACCCAGAAAGGCACAGACTTGTGTGCATTGCATATCATGTGCATGTGCTAATTGCAACCCGCGCTGCATATTGTAATCCACGGCTGGCAGGACATGACTTGTACTGAAGTCGCACCTCGCTATACGCATCTAGCAGCTCACCCAGGGACCATTCTATCATGTGTGAATCTTGAAGCATTGCTCTTCCATTTACCGCTTGGCCACTTGTGCCGCCCTAACTGCATTGACAGTGTATGAACCATCACAATGGCAGCATGGAATTGATCCTGTTACCGGACCTGGGAGTATGCAGGCAGGAGGCCAGCACTCACCCCAGAGATAAGTCTCTCTTTGTCTTGCATTTGACTCATTTAGTTCAATGTGCATGTAGAACTTGGTTTCTCTGATTGAGTATGTTATTGTGAATTGTGGTATTTTGTATTTGGCCTACTTTCCCTTGCCAATCCAACTCCCCTCTCCTGCCCCTCATTCCGGTTATCCTGAATAGCAATGCTGGTCCAACCAACGGATCCCTGACCCTCTTTCCCCACCGGGCTCTCAGCAGCCTGTGTAAGTTTTAACTTGCAGGCGCCCAGACCACGGAGGGGGTGGTTGGTTCGTGCCACTCTTGCGCCAGGAGACCGGAGCTGTGACACTACCCATCAGTTGTTGCATCCTCATTGGATGTGGTTTCCAGAAAAAGGTACCCATCCTGTTGGCCCATTGTTCAACTGTGCTACCATGGTAGTTGTATCATTGTGCTTGTACATGTGCTTGGTCTTAATTTTGCACTTCAGGTTATCTACTGGACACTCCTCCAGGGTTTTGTGGTGCCTAGAGCCTCTTCCCATGTGTTTGGGGTTTGGGTCATTTGAGTTCTCTGCAATTTGGTATTTTTACCAGTCAACAAGGCCTCTGAGGGGGCTGCACACTATTTACACGCAAGGTGGACATAAACACCAAGGGGTAGTGGGATCCTGTAGCCAGGTAGACTAGAAGGAAGAAGGCTACATACCACAGACACAGTTGTTCAGAAGGTCATGGTGATGTGTACATGAGGGTGGGCCTTTTGTTGTTGGACAATAAGCCTGGCCTACAGGGTTTGGTCACTCTCTGACAATGTCATTGTGTGGTACTATTTACATGATGTGTTGTGCTGGTCAATGGCTGTTCCTGTGTTGTATTTACTTTTCAGGTGTCAAGGGATTGTTGTGCTTTGACATGCTGGGGTGTACACATGGTCAGTGTTCACATGTGATGTGTAAAGGACACTGAGGGTCACTTTATTTCACATTCATATATTGAGTGCATGTCCCTAATGACACACAGACATAGTTGCACAATGGTCAACCACACGTGCAACCACCCTTCCATGTACACAGGTGCACACATATTGCCTTCTCGGGCATGCTGTGTCCCTCCAGCGCATGATGAATTGCCATTTGGGGATCCTGTGCATGCGTCAATAGTTTATTTTTTACCTTAGGCCTTTTCATGAGGTGCTGAATGTGTATCCCCAACACGATGGCTGCTCACTGTGCTGTGTGCAGAGCAGTGTGTAGCAGGAGAGGCACACAGCACACGGGTTGGGGAGTAGGGATGTTGTCTTGCCGAATGGGCATGTGAACAGGCATTCAGTGCTGTGTTGAAGCTACCACTGGTGCAAGGCATTTGTGTATGACTTGGTATGTGTGGGCGGTTGTTGGTAAGTCATTTCATCTGATTCGATGTCAGGCGTCATTGTCTCGGGCCACTTTCCATTTATCACATGTCACTTTGTATCTTATTGGTCATGTGTTGGGCTTTTGCTATTGCATGCCATGTCATGGTGTGGCAGACAAGGGTGATGTGGGTTGGGAGGGTTTGGGTAACATACCAGGGATTGTCATGACCTGTTTTGAAGGGGGGGTGGGGGGTGATACACACCTTGCATGTGTTCCTTTTGGTCACACAGGATTGGTTGGGTTTAAGTAGCTAGGGATGCACACAATGTAGCACTTCCATGGCTACTTTCTCAGGGTGGTAAGGTTGTGACAGTTGACTGTCTCTTTGTCATCATCGATTGTCACCTGGTATGTTCCAGGCCTGTGTTCACTCCGCAGGGGTGGGAGTTTAGGTGAAAAAAGTGACCACAAGCTGGGTCAGGGCTGCCTCGCCACGTCCCCTATCCCCTCCCATGGGCAGCGCCTGTGCATGTGGTTGGGGTTGTGGGGGCACCACCATGTCAACCGGTACACCCTGCTGTGTTGCAACATTGTGCAGGACACATTCTGCCACAATGATCCTGCACACTACTGGGGGTGCATATAGTAGCTGCCCGCCAGAGCGGTCAAGGGAGCGGAAGCGTGACTTGAGCACTCCAAATGTGCGCTCCACTATGGCCCTGGTTGCAATATGGGCAGCGTTGTATCTTACCTGGGGTGGTGTGGTGGGGTTCCGGATTGGCGTCATCATGTGGTTGCTCAGAGGGTAGGTGATAATGGTTGTGAATATTAGGGTTTGTCTATTTGTCTGTGTGTGACATGCATGCACGTGCACAGCCATTTGTACTCACCTAGGAGCCATGTGTCGTCATGCTGCCCAGCTTCCAGGGCCCGGCTCAGGGCGGACATTCTGTATATGAAACTGTCATGGGAAGAGCCAGGGTAGTTTGCATAGACAGAGGTGATGATTCCCTTTGCATCGTATATGACCTGCACATTGATGGAATTCCAGTACTTGCGGTTTCGATAGCTGTGCTCAGTGGCCCTAAGTGGACGTAGGGCCACATGGGTGCAATCCATGGCACCAAGCCTTTTGGGGAAGTGTGCCACCCTGTAAAAGTCCTGGACCACGGCCTGCCTTTCTGCGGGTGTTCTGGGCATGTATATGTGTCTGCGGACTGAGGGGTGCGCAGTCATGATTGCCAAGACCTGGTGTAGGCAGCGTGACTGCGTGGCCTATGAGACCCCACCCACTATGGCAGTTGTCCACTGAAATGACCTAGTCGCCAAAAAATGCAGGACATTGAGCACCTTCTCCAAGGGGCTCAATGCTTGGGAGCACAGGTTGGAGGATGTAAGGTTATCTTCCCACTCCCTGACCAGGTTTAGGATGAGTGTTTAGGTTTAGGATTAGTGTGTGCGCCGACGTTGTGCGCCTTCCCTTTGCATGTCGTGCACGGCATTCGGGATGTTTCAATGACGTGTGTGCCACGCACGGATTTGGCACACATCCCGAGGCAAACATGCGCAGGTCCTTCCATGAATAGCACGCGTACGCGTGTGCCTGCTTTTTCACGCTTGCGCCAGCTTGGGCCAAGAATTTCGGCGCACATTGGTTCATGAATCGGCCCCTGAGGGTAGTGAAGATGGCAGAGGTGACGTAAGTCAAGGTGTTGGTGATTGGGGATATGTTTGTGCATGGTTTACAGCAGTATGCTCAATGGAGGCATGTGGCAAACAATTTTATGTTAAAGGAGTGGAGGTGGTGTGGAGCACTGTGCCTGATTGCAATGTACAGGTAATTGTAGACGATTGTGAAGATATGGGCAGGATGAACAGTCCCCATGTGGTAGTTTTGCATTATGGTGCTTTCCATTTGGGCTATATCAGTGCCCCTACTTTTTTGGCAGATTTGGAACACTTGGTTCAAGCAGTAATGAACATCCTTCCAAATGCCAAAGTATTTTTTTCTGGATTACTACCTAGGGCAAGATGGGACAATAGTTCTGTTTTTTGTCCTCAGCAAAGCATAACTAGGTGTGCAATTAACCGAGGCATGTGTGCTTTCATGCTTAGAGCTGGTACGTTTTTCTGTAATAATGAGAATATTGATTCCAGTAATGTTGTTTATTTTAAAGAAGATGGCATTTCTTTATCTTTTTTGGGAAATGCCATGCTGTTTTGGAATGTAAGGGTTGCTTTGGAGAAGGTTATGTGAAGATTTTAGTAGTAAAGTAAGAAAAAAATATACAAAATAACAGGTGTTTGTCAAGCATCTGCAAAAAAAAAAAAAACGGCTCTTTTCAGAGCCAACCTCAAAGGGGAAATGGGGTACACTATTTAAATTTTCATTCAGCATGCTCAGATTTTCTATATGTCCGCGGACATGGCGCTAGCTCACGGAGATCGCGTATTACATATAGGGATTTTGCAAATGCGAATGAGCAGAGCCAGGGATTGGTCTGTAAAGTTTACTGGGTATGTTGTGTAAGGAGAGAGTTTGTCAGAACGTGTTTTTCCTGAGAGAAGAACAGTTAGGTAAGTCTGTGTGTTTCAGAAAACAGATTATCTGTATTTTGGGAGATTCATGAATACATTGGTTGGAGGTGCATGCAGAATGCTGTGGAGTAGCTGCAGATCTTGGATTCCCTCATGTGAAAGTGCACTGGCATGGAGTGTGTGGAATGAATTTGCTGGGCTTGGTACCTCTCTGTGCTAGTTTGGAGACAGAGCATCATCCAGACATAATTATTATTCATTGTGAAGGGAACAGTTTAGGACATGTGTCTGGAATTTCTTTTCAACTTGCAATGAAAGAAGGACTTGGGAAGGTCATGGACATGTTTCCAAATTCCCAAGTAATTTTTTCGGTATTGCGCAGAGACAGATGAGGCTGTGTTCTTCTTCATTTGGTCCACAAATAGAGAAAGCGAGGCGCAATGTCAATAAGGCTTTTTGTGCCTTTCTAAGAGATGTTGGCATGTCCTCTTTTCACAATGAAAATATTATGTTTCGTAGCACATACATTTTTCGCAGAGATGGAGTCCATCTTACTTATGCTGGTAATCAGATTTTTCTGAGAAATGTACAAAATGCATTGCAATCTTTTTTGGAATATCAGCCATCCATTTTGCAGTAGGTGTTGACTATTTCAAGTTTTTCAAACACAAAAAAACACTACCAAAAGGCTATTTTCAGAGCCACCACTTCCTCCCATAGAAAAGTGCAATGATTTTGATAGGGCAGCACCCCAAAATTTCAGATGTCCGCTGACTGTCGGCGGACTTTTAAAAAATACACAGGGTCCTGCACTATTTATTTGTCACTTCTATTTTTAAACAGTGAAAGGCGGCTCTGAAAAGAGCCTTTTTTTGGGGATTTTTTTTGTTTTATATTTTTGTTGGTTTTTTACACAAGACACACTAGGAGCGGAGGGGTAAAGAGGGTAAGGAAGGGACACCAACCACGTGGATAAGAAAGGCCAGGTGGAGAGAGGAAGATGTGGGGGTGGGCCTTATTTAGGTAGCGGGCAGACATTCTCATGCTCCTTGACTATAGTCTCGAAAGCACTCTGAACACTCTCCTACCTGCAGAGTACTGCATTGCATGCATACACAATGTTGTGACCCTCAAAAAGTAAGGGTCAACAGCATCGTGAATGGCCTGTGAGGCAGCTGGAGGGATACGCTGTCCCACAGGAGTGTCTCTTGTGGTGACTGGAGCGGAAACAGAGGATGTGGTAGAGGAACTCAACCTACTACATTGATCACAAGGTACAACCTTGCGAACGGCCCCACCGTGGGACGATTTTAGGTGTCGCTTCATAGATGTTGTACCAAAGCTGTACGATCCAGGCCTCCCACGACTCAGCACCATGTGGCACTGATTGCAGGTGACCTTGTTTGCATGCATTTTTGGCACTCCGTCCTGAAAGGTAAACAACCGCCGCACCCAAGACTCACGGCAAGTGCTGGTAGTAGGGACTTCCATTACCTGATCCTCGTCATCCTCTTCATCCTCTTCCTCTACATCCTCACACCTGTTCCCCTCTTCAGGTCCTTGGGGAGGTGGTGGTGGTGGTGGGGGTGGAGGTGGCGCTGAGACAGATGTAGCACCATCTGGAGCAGCAAGCATTGATGCCATCAGGTCTGATGGAAAGCACCAAGAGCAGCAAACTCTGCAAGATTAGCAGCCAAAGTAGACAATGCTCGTTCAGATAGCCAGAAGCACAATGAGGATGAGCTCTGGGGTGTGGCCTTATTTCAGGATGCGCTCTCCACAGACATCAGCACTGTCCGCGGACAGATCGAACAACCAAAACAGGCTCAAAAAGTTCCAAAAAGTATGTAGAATGTTAGGGTCATTGTCTGGGACATGTGCTATGGTGAATATTACCTATGAAATGCATTGGATTGCCTGAAAAAGTATTTTTAAAATGTTTGTGGTTCAGAACAGTGTCTGCAATTCAGGACACACGCTCAGCGAAGGGTGTCTACAGGACACCAAATGGACAGGAACGGCTGTGCGCGTGTGTGCAGGTGATCAACGGGCAGTGTTCGGGTCCTGAAAGTAATTAAAAGTGCGACACAAGTGGGACAGACAGTTACGGACAGGCGAGATGTTCGTAGGACTTTTGGCTGTGGTGCGCATGTGCGTAGATGTTCTAGAGTTAGTACGAACAGGTCTAGTGTCCTTAGTACACCTTCATTTTGGATAATTACAGACATCCCAGACACTGTGCATGTTCTACGAACAGTTTGACCTTGTCTGGTTACATTACGGACAGGTGTAGTGTCCTTAGGACACCTCCATTTTGGATAATTGCGGACATTCCGGACACTGCGTGTGTTCTTAGAACAGTTTCATCTTGCCTGCGGACATTACAGATAAGTTTAGTGTCCTCAGGACACCCCCCAATTTGGTTGATTACAGACATTCCGGACACTGCGTGTGTTCTTAGAACAGTTTCATCTGGCCTGTGGACAGTACGGACAGGTTTAGTGCCCTCAAGACACCTCCATTTTGGTTAATTTCGGACACTCCGGACACCGCGTGTTCTTAGACAGTTTCACCTTGCCTGCGGACATTACGGACAAGTTTAGTGTCCTCAAGACACCCCCATTTTGGTTAATTATAGACATTCCAGACACTCGTGATGTCCGCGGACATCATAACTGCCTTTTTAAAAATAAAGAAGACACAAAGGACTGAATTAAAACACACATAATATATTATTTTTATTATATACAGATGTAAAATTTATGAAAGTGAGGGAGAAGCAGAAACTGACACAAACACAGGGGAGTTGGGGGTTTCGAGAGGATGGATAGGAGGAGATGAAGGGATGGTAGTCTCATCATATCGTTTTTCTTGGTGGGGAGGGTTTGGGGATAGTTGACTGGGATATAGAGAGGGGAACAGGTACTTGTGGGACAATGATATTTAATTTTTTCTTTTATGTGGTCCTCCACAAAATGTTTGAAAGATTGAAATTTTCCATGAACATGTCAATTTTTTGTTCCATGCGCATGTCTCTTTTGATGTATTATTTTCAATGTTTTTTATGGTCTGTTAAAAAGAAATGTATATGTTAAGTGCACAAAATTCAATGTAGGGCACCTGGCAGAGCCCTGAAAATCCCAGGAGGTAAATATTAGATAAACTAGACCAAAATTTAAGGGTGAGAGGTCAGACACAATTCCAAACTAATGCAGGAAAAAACAGTTAGTCATACTGCAATCCTTTTTTACAAAATGCATTTTAATAGCATCTGGATAGTGTTATTGGGGATAGAGCACCCAGGAGGTATTATGACACAACAATACAAATGAGTATGGTCCAGTGAAAACAACTGGATTTCAATGTGATACAACAAAGGGTGTACTGCTATTTTTGTTAAATCATAACAGTCATGCAGTTACAGTAATAAAACATAAACCCATATTCATGGACATGTATACAAAAGACACATAAACAATGCTTCCAATGTGCACTGTTGACTGGTAATATCGTCGACACAACGGTGTTTCTGCCTAAAGAAGCTGTGCAATGCAGCTATGTGAGCAGGCCTTCATCAGGACGTGTGGTAACCTTAGAGGGAGTCCTGGAGTTTCTATCAAAGATTTATCCAGTGCTGGGGTACGCGAGATAATCTATCATAAATATAGATATCTGTAGGGCACTGAGTGCGTCGTGGAGGGACAGAGCTTGTACCTCAAAGGGTAAGACAGAAATTCTCTGCGAATGTAGGTGGAAAAACACTCTGAATAATGGTTCCTCAGCCCAGAATGTCCGGAAGGGGCAAAAAGTTGTATATACGGGTCTGGGACGAGCAGAGTAGCGAGGCGTCGCAGGACGCTTTCATTCCACAGCGCTCGTGTCCTGCGACGCCTCGCTACTCTGTACTATTTGGAATGGATTGGAATAACACCAGAGACAAATGTACAAAGTATCGTGATCATGATCCGACAACCTTCACATTCAAGAAGCACTCGTATCCAGAACGCTATCTAATTAAATCTCCATCTATCAAATATCGGAATGAGCTATTACGGCTAAGACCCAATTTATGGCCAACGAGACAGGTGTTGGCCCGTCGCAATCTCATCAACAAAGAGAAGCGTTCTGTAGATTTTGTCAACACCAAGACACTAATGAAACATTGAGACATCTACTTACCGAATGTGAATTCCTTCTACATTCTGGTGTCAAATACTTTAAACACCTAACTGAACCATTTGGGGTTACTACATCTGACGTACTATGGAGAACTATATATTCTGGGATATCAACAGCTGTGGCAATTGGGGCAATGGCTTTTCTAAAGGAACTGAAGCTTGAACAAATCCAAGCAGAATAACAATATGATTATCATAGCATTGAACAAAAAATAGTGTTTCCAGAATAATGTTTGACCCCTCATCAAAAAGATATATATATAATTTTGTTATATATAATTTTTGTTCTGTTTTGTTTATTCACTTTTCTCTCTTTTTTAAATTCTATATTTTAATTCATTTATATTGAAAAATTGTATATTTCAACTATATCAATAAAAAAATAAAAAAAATATATGGTACTAACTGCTTCCTTGTTTCCTTTGAGTGTTTCCTTTATCCTTCTGATTAATGTCATCCTTCCTGCTGATTTTGAACAACAGTTACATACCTGTAGGCGTATTGTAACTGTGCATTTGTTCCTACAGATTTGTGATATTCATTTATTTGTGTCGTTGTTATATACTGTTTCCTCCATCTTTCTGATTAATGTTATGTTTGTTGCCTTCCTTCTGATTTTTAGCAACAGTTAGATACCTGTAGGTGTATTCTAACTGTACATTTGTTCCTACAAATTTGTGATATCCATTTATTTGTGTCATTGTTATATCCTCTTGGGCAGTTAGATACCTATTGGCGTAGTCTAACTGTTTGTAGTCTTTCACATCATTTTTTGGCAATCTTGAAGTACACATTATTTTTTAAATTTTGCCTTTAACAAGATTAAATACGCATTTGTAAGATTATACAGTTTCTGATGGCTCTTCAATTATTTCAGTTGTTTCCCTTAAGCTTTCATCAATATTTATTATAGCACTCGTTATTGTATTTTAGATATTTCAATGCGTGTCTAACTTTATGTAAGTTCACCATTTGTTGCCAAATTGTTTTGTCCTTTGTTGGTACTCCATTTACCAAGACTATTAAAGAATGCTCTATTCAACGTTGCACTCCTAGAGTGTATACATTTTCCATTAGATCTAATGGCAAATAAACTACTTTGCCACAAATGCCTTTCAACCAATTCAGGGGAAGGTATTTTTGTTGTTTTTGGATGAAGGCGTATAATTACTTGATATGGGTGAACTGTTTGAATTATTATGCTCTCATACCAATTGAGTTGTTGCATGATTTTTGGTAGTGGGAACAATTCCAAATTATTTGTAATAGCATGTGAAGGAGTGTGGTTGTTGTCCAATTTTGTAGTACAGTAACTGCAACATATTAGGCGTTCAGTTAGTTCATATTTGTTTTCTGCTAAAAGGTAGCATGATGGTAGTATTGATTTTCTCATACCCTCGTCCACTGCTATGGATGGCAAATGTGTTTGTTTGATTTTGTTTGTATGCTTCTTCATTAAAATATGGTTCTGTGGTTGTTGTGTGACTCCATTCACCACCACAAACATTTAAAAAAAAAAAATGTCACATTCCGTTTATTGCCGAGTTTCTTTTGTAGTTTGGTACTTAGTTTTGTTAGTGCTGTCATCCTATTTAACACTAATATAAACAACTTCCTTTTCAGAAGGATTGCACTGTCCATGAGAGCTTGTAGGATTAACTTTCTACGGTAGGTTTTAAGGGGTGAGGATGATTTCGGTCCTCTTCTTAGTAGATTCTGAAGGACTCTGTGATGAAACATTTTTGATAAAATACTTTTTTTGCTATGGGTTCATGTTACACTATCAGGATTAGTATGAGCATTGTTAGCTGTACTGGTAGCTGATTTTGTGCCATTATTTCTGTGTTTTGTGACACATTTTGATGGAGGACGTAAAGTTTCGGTAGTTGAAGCTTCTTTTGTTTTGCTAACCGACTGCATTAGCTGGTTTCTTCCAACATTGTCTACAAACTCTACAACAGATGGATGATAATTTGGGCACTTTTATTTTTATTTGCTCTACTTCTGTGTTCCTTTCTACGGAGTTGCATTCTTTGGTGTCTGTTGAAAAAAAGAAGGCATACTTTGGTCTGTTGTATAATGTATGCGTGCTGTGTGCATGCGTGCATGAGTCTGATGGGGAAGCTCTTTGTTATGGTGTGTGAATGTGTATTGGACTCTTCCAATGATTTGGTAAGGCTATTTTACTGTTTGTATACTAGTAAAATGTGCTTCAGATGAGACTACAAAGTGGACTAGTGGTGACGAGAAGCATTATTAATAAACGAAATGCCATAAACTTGCAACAGCAACTACTTTTCAAAATCTAACCTTCTAAGGATTACGTACGTTATTTGAGTTCCAAACACACAGGGATTTGTGAGCCATTCTGCCTGTTATTCTTTGTTCAATAAATGGATATTTGTAGGTAGAATGGTTTAAAAATCAATGTTTGCTTTGGTGCCCAAATTAAACAAATAACCCATGCAGCCTCTTTGAGGAGTAGTTGCAATATAAAGGTAGTACTGTACTTACTCTTTTTTGCAAAATGATCAGGTTTCTTCGGATATGTCATCTGCAGTGTAGATGCTGTTGATTCTCAGGAGAGTAGTCTTCACTGTGATTCAAAAAAACAAAATGGATTACTTTGTGTGTTTACAGCAGTTCTGATACTGCACACATTAATTGTGCATTGTTCGTCAGAGCATTCTCCTTTCATATTTGAAACCAGTGCATGTGTGCATTTCACTTCACTCTGTGCAGGCTTTGCATGGTGTTTGCAATATGTTACTTGCAAGTCCTTCACAATTGCTAACATTTTTAAGGTTATGAAAATGCCTTGTTTTTTACAAGGTGTACTATCAATAGGAGAGAGGTTTGCGAGCGATAGGGCACAGTAGTAGATGGGAAAACATTTTCTACTTGCAATTTAAAAGCACAATGCCGAAAAATCGGGAGACCCTCAGAGGGAGATGTCACCACAGCAATCGGAAGCGCTTACTTTTGTCATAGCATGACATTGTAAGGAGCATTAATGTAGACTGTGCACAGTATGCAACTCCGACATTTTCTAATACAAAATCGAGTTTCGCTCTAAATAGGCATCCTTGCAACGTTTGTATAGGTTATGCGGAAGACAGTAAGAAGTTGTGCGGTTTTTCAATGATAAATCGGACATCTTGCACTTAAAAGAGGGAGCGTTGGTATGTATTGCCTATGCACATTTAGCAGCATTAATTTGTTTTACATTAAATCATAAAGGGTGCACATGTTCTCCGATTGAAATATAAATACCTCTACTCTATACTCATGCATGTGCGCATGCATGGAGCTGTACGTAGAAATTTGCAACATTTGCAACATTTGCACAGTAGCTTCTGAAGTAGGTGCTTTGCAATGATTAGCGATTTTCAATGTGATTGGTGGATGTTTGTGTGACTGCTTAGTTGTGTCCAATGAGGGACTCGATTTGCTACCGCTGTGGAAAGGGTGAAAGGGCTGGGTAAGAGTTGCATGCCGCACGTAGACAACGCTTGTCCGCAGGTAGGGTGTGTCACATAAGGTTTTCTACAGCAAATCCTGCATGGAAAGTGGACTGTAGGCATCAGCCAATCAGATGTTCACATTATTCTTTTGTGTCCAAAGACGGTGCGTACACTGAAGATGGCAGAGGTGGAGGCGATCACGGTTTTGGTGCTTGGAGACATTTTTGTCCATGGCTTACAACATTATGCAGAGAGTAGGCATGTGGCACACCATTTCGATGTGAGAGGAGTGGAGGTGGTGTGGAACGCTGAGATTGATGCCAATGTTGCGGCATTTCTGCAAGTTTGCAGACACATACGTACGATGACCTCTCCTCATGTGGTAGTTTTGCACTACGGTGCTTGCCATGTGGGCTACGTGACTGCACGCACTTTGTTGGCAGATTTGGGACAGTTGGTTGACACACTCATGACCATCTTTCCAACTGCGAAAGTAATGTTTTCTGGTTTACTCCCTAGAGTACAATAGGACAACAATTCTTTTTTCTGTCCAGATCAAAGTATTGGGAGGTGTATCATTAATCGCGGCATGCATGCGTTTATGTTACGCGCTGGTATGTTTTTCTGCAGCCATGAAAACATTGTTCCAAGTAATGCGGATTACTTTGAAACAGATGGTGTTGCGCTATCTTCTTTGAGAAATGCGATGTTCTTTTGGAACTTAAGGCTTGCTTTAGAGAATGTTCTGTAATGGTTGTAGGAGTAAAGTAAGGACAGAAAATACAAAAAAATAAACAAAATAACATGTATGTAAGGTATCTGCCCAAAAATGTAAAAAAGGCTCTTTTCAGAGGCCACCTTAAAGGGGAAAAAGGGGAATAATACTTTAATGTACCGTCGTCACGCTCTGATCCTATACATGTCCGCGGACATGGCGGTAGTTTGTAGCCAGCGCATATCACCAACGGGGATTCTGGGGTGGAGACGCATGCAAATGAAAATGAGCAGAGCTAGGGATTGGTCAATAAAGTTTAGTGGGTGTGTTCTGAATGGCGAGATGTATTAAGACCGTCTTCTCCCTGACAGGAGACCACACAGACATGGCTTTGCGTGCTCGCAAACAGATTATCTGGATTTTGGGAGACTCATGGATACATTGGTTCAAGGTGCATGCAGAAAGCTGCAGTTTATCTGAAGATCTTGGATTTCCTCATGTGGAAGTGTACTGGCATGGCGTGCGTGGCATTAGGTGGCTGGACTTGGTACCTCTCTGTGTTACTTTACTGACAGAGCTTCCTCCAGATATACTTATTATTCATTGCGGAGGAAACAGTTTAGGCCATGTCTCTGGAATTTCTTTGCAATTTGCAATAAAGGAAGGACTTGTGAAGCTCATGGACATGTTTCCAAATTGTCAAATACTTTTTTCCCGTTTTGCACAAAGACAAATATGGCTGCGTTCTTCTGCTTTTGGTCCACAAATGGAGAAAGCGAGGCACAATGTGAATAAGGCTGTTTGTGCCTTTTTAAGAGATGTTGGCATGTCCTCATTCCACAATGAAAACATTTTGTTTTGCAGCTCTTCCATTTTCCGCAGAGATGGAGTCCATCTCACATATGCTGGCAATCAGATTTTTCTTCGCAATGTACAAAATGCATTGCAACCTCTTTTGGATTCAAAATAACCTATGTGACAATCCGTTTTCTCCAATCCACAGTTTTTGACCCATACAACACACCACTGAAAGGCTCTTTTCAGAGCCACCACTTACTCCCAGCATACACTTCATTGTGTTTGCTCCCCTTGCACCCGCCTTTTTTTTTCCCTACGACTGTCTGCGATCTTTACCTCAACTTCGCGGGGGTCTACAACGGTCACTTTATAGTTCTATTATTAACCTGAGAAAGGTGGCTCGGAAAAGAGCCTTTTGTGTAATTTTTGTTGTTTTCTCATTTATTGGTTCTCAGCACACGACACACTAGGAGAGGAGGCCAAAGGAGGCTAAGGAAGGGACAGCAGCCACGGGATAAGAAAGGGAAAGTGGACAGAGAAAGATATAGGGTGAGCTTCACTTAGGTAAGGAGCAGATCTTCTGGTGCTCTGTGACCGTGGCCTCAAAAGCACTTCGAAAACTCACCCCCTGCAGAGTACTACGTCACAATACATACACACTATTGTCACCTTTGAAAGGTAAGGGTCAACAGTATTGCAAATGGCTTGTGAGGCAGCTGGAGGGAGGCGCTCCCCCACAGGAGTGTCTCTTGTGGTGGGAGGATCAGACTCGGAGGATGCTGTGGAGGAACTCAATCGACTACGCTCTTCACATGACACCACCTTGCAAATGTCCGCAGTGTGGAATGAAGTGAGGAGTCGCTTCATGGTTGTCATACCAAAGCTGTACGCACCTGGTCTCCCGTGACTCAGCACCACCTCACACTGGTTACACCTCACCAGGTTTGCACGTGCTTTTGGTACGTTCCCATAAACGGAAAACAACCGCCACACCCATGACTCCCGGTGAGTGCTCCTAGTGCGGAGTTCCTCCACTTCATTCTCTTCCTCCTCTTCTTCCTCGTTCTCTACATCGTCACCCGTATATATCTCTCTGCAGGTCCTTGGGGAGGTGGTGGTGGTGCCGGGTTTGGGGGTGGTGCAGAGGCTAATGAACCAACAGCAGCCATGGAAGCCATGCCGATTACTTTCCTTTTGGTCACTACAGCAGTAAAGGTAATACACCTCAATCTGCTATAGCTAGAAGGACAATTTAGATGCACTCAGGGGTGTGGCCAATTATAGGGGTGGATGGGTGTGCCTCATGACCATCTTCATCCCTGCAAAGTGGTACGAAGATTTGACACAACAAGTCCTCGGGTAAGCTATTGTCTGGGATATGTGAAATTATATTTTTACACTCTACAACATTTTGACTTGTGTCTACATTTTCTTTTATACTGCTGCGGAAGCACACAAACTGCGCAAATTTGTCCAAACGCTCAGCATAGTTGCAGTCACATGATGACGTCCTGAACACATCCACAACAGAAATGGGAGTCTGGTGGACAGAAAATACAGAGTTGCAAACATGCGCATGCGCACAAATGTCCTATGGACAGTGTTCGGGTTCTCAAACTAATTCAAAGTGCGACACAAGTGAGACGGAGAGTTAGGGACAGGCGCAATGTTCGCTATACTTACGGTTGTACTGCGCATGACACCCCCACCATTTTGGCGGCGGACGATACGGACAGGTATACTATCCTTAACACACTCACATTTTGCTCATTTACAACCATCCCGGACACCTGTTGTGTTCTACGAACATGTTTAATCTGGTATGTAAATGGCACGGCAAGGTATAATGTCCTAAGGACGTTTCTGTTTATGTGCGCACACCTTGAACAAATGTTGCGGTCAAACATCATCTCCATCTTACTTGACATTAGTAAGGGTAGGTTTACTGCCTTAACAACACCCACATTCCATTCCTTGCGGAGAGGTCGAACAGGCGCGCTGTTCGCAAACATTTTAAGTCTTTTAAAAAAAATGTTTTTCCACAAACCTCTATAACTACAACTACTATACAAAAACACTCCAAACACACACACACACACACACACACTTAAATCCAAAGAAATAGCGGGGGGAGCAGATACTGACACAAATATAGGGGAATTAGGATTCAACACAGGCTGGTTATGAGGAGAAGATTTCTGAGGGGAAGAAGGGATGGATATTTTGTCAAAAAGTCTATTTTCTTCTTGAAGGTTTGGGAATGGTTCACTAAGGAATGGAGAAGCAGGGCAGGTACAGGTGGGACAATGGTAACATACTTTTCCTCTCACACAGTCCTCCACATACTCCCTTAAACTTTTAAAATTGTCATTCAGTACATCTATGTTCTGCTCAATCCTTTTCATCCTGTCTTCTTCTGTCTCGTTTGTTGGCCTACATATGTTAAATGCCTACAAAATACTGATCAGTATTTTGCCTGCGCAGAGCACCGTGTACCATTATTGTTGCTGTCTTCAGACATTTCCCCATGCGGAAAATTCTCCTCCAGCCATTCCAAACTACTAGCCATTTCTATGTCAAAACAACAGAAAGAAATCATTATTTCTGCACCACATACTAAAAAAATTACACACACATACAAAAAATGATCTTCGCTCACTATTTTGATGTCATTTCCCTTCGTTCTATTGTGTCCGTCCACTGTCGGTCCAGGCTGCAGAGTTTCTGTGAAGTGCTTACGATGGAGGCATCCTTTTTTACTTATGGTACCAGCCATTTAATTCTACATGGTTATTAAATGTGTCGTTTTCATTTCACACATTTAGATTTCCATATTTACTTATTACTAATTATAATGTCTTTATGTCCTTCTACGTTGCAGATTTTTTGTGTAAGACAATAGTACATTTTCAGATACCCCCTGCATCTTTGGGTAATGTTGATCCCGTCCGCCCCCTGTCCGCAAACAGGCGCTCAGTCCGTCCCTATCTAATATCAATAGGGAGGGGGTTCTGTATGTTCTATGTTAAATGTATATCAAGTATGTACATTATACTACATATCTCCCACAATCACATGAGGACAGTGCATATTCAGCACAACAACTTCATTGACACAATTTTATGATTAAGTTCCCCTTCCAAAAACCTGTATAATTCACTACAAAAAAACTTTGTTAAGGGGACGTTATCGTTAAGTTGCCCTCCCAAAGACCTGTAAAATTCACTACAAAAAAACTTTGTTGAGGGGACGTTATGGTTAAGTTGCCCTACCATAAACCTGTGCACTTCACTAAAAAAACATTTTCAACCTCCCCATTATGGATCAAATTAAAACCGAAAACCCCCTGAAATTCGCCAGTTATGGTAAACTAAGCCCCATACCTGCCACCACCACTGTGCACTGCTAACATTAACACCCACAACATGAAAGATGGCATAACAAATGCCATTGATGACATCACTGACGACATCACATGTTTAACCCCTTTGTTTTCATTCCCTGCCATATATATATATATGTACATTCAGTAAAAAAAGTTCTTAAAGGGATGTTATACTTCACAGTGAAACCAACCAACACTGCATTTTCCCCAATTATGGTAAGATAAGCAACCATAACTCGCACCATCTACGTGGATTGCTAAGACTAACACCCAGGACATCCAAGATGACATCACAAATTTCATTAATGACATCCCTGGTCACTATCTAAGCTAATAAAATACATTCTAATAATGCATGCACTAAAAAATGGTTGTTCAAAAGACTCTCAGTAGTTCATCATGTCTCTATAAAAGTCACACATATATCTATACTATCAATAACATAGGATTATACAGGCCATAGGTTAAGGGTCTTGACCACTATAATACACTAATCAAAATGTAGGTTTAGGCTCACAAGAATGTCAAGTATGTGGCATTTGTTAGTACTAGGCCCGATATACTGCAGCAGGGGTCTAATGTTAGTTGGGGGTCTGCTGGGTGGGCATCATGGCATGGTCAGTGGTCTGGCACATGAAAGGAATATCTTGCAGGGACACAGGGTCAGAATGGCAGTAAGTTTCCAACAGCGAGGGTGTGGGGGCAAGGACACGTTTGTGGAGATGAACGAGCTATATGCTTAGCTCATGCTTGTTCACATGCAGGACAGTGATCTCAGAGGAAGAGTGATGTGTTACATTTATTAGTTGTTGCAAATACCTCCGGCTTCATCGTGAGAATGGAGTCACAGAGTTTACCAGTCGAAGTGAGAGCGAGGGTGGGGGCCATGTGTCCTGCTCCTGGCCGCTGCAATGAAAGGGAGAGAAGCGTTTTGTACTATCGCAGTGAGTCCTGGTTACCAAGATGGAGTCGAAAGGGGGTACAAAAACGGATGCCCTTATTCCTGCTCAGTGGTCCCATCTACACGAAAGACAACCAAAGTTAACATTGCATAAGGTCAAAGGGCGGACCCACTACTGGAGGCACTTGGTCCAAGTTTTGTACTGAGAAGTAAAGGATGCGAGGGGCCTGATGGCCCCTTGCTCCCACACAACGGTTCGAATGTAATGATAGCACTGTTACTCTAAAGCAGAGATTGCAGCTAACCTAACAAATGCATATTTAATGTTCTTAAAGCCAAAATTTTCGAAATAATGGATAAAGATTGAAAAACAAATTATGTGAAAGACTACAAACAGTTAGAATATGCCCACAGGTATCTAACTACTCAACAGGATGGAAGAATGGCACAAATAAATGATAATCACAGATCATTGGAAGCAAATGCACAGGTACAATACGCCTACAGGTAGCTCATCTGATATGACTGACTCTATTGATGATAGCTCAGATGAAAGTCTAGATGAATCTGCTGTGTACAATGTGGTTAATAAAAAATCCAAAGTCAAATTCTCTGAGATGGTTAACAAACTACCTCAGGAAGTACCTATTATAACTAGGAAATCACCACCTGTCTCGTCTTTGTTACACACAAAGTCGGTATACCTACCTAATAAACAATTCTCTATAATAGGTAGTACTAAGAAAACAAAAAAAAACAATCAATAGAGGTACATTTCTTGAGATCCTCCATGCACAACTTCCCCTAAGAATACTTAAAAGTGGGGATTTTAAGTATGTGGAGCAATGTCAGGGGCTGTTGATACGAGTGCACTGCTATTCTAAAGCTGTTGTTAATCTTGTGAGGGAACATAAAAATGAGCTTAAAGAATGTGGATACCTGTTAGATGTTAGTGAAGAGAGGTCTGATAATGTATCCACCAAGCCGAGTCAGAAATATACGAACAATCCTAATCAATCCAATGGCCAAGTGATTGATAATGATATTCTAAAATCACACTGGGAATGGCTATGCTCCTTTCTGCCTATGAGTCAAAATATAAATTGAGACGATACCTCTCAACTCTTGGAATACGAGGGGTCATGGTCATATATTCTCAGAATAGGGCTCTTTTGATCTCATATCCAATTTGCATATTGTCCTATTACAGGAAACGCGTAATGGTTCCTGCTAACCCTAATGTATTGATTGTTGAGTTTCACAAGTATGGGGTACGTATGCTGTTGATTAATATATTTGACCATCCGGGAAATGCATTCACTGATACTATCCAACAGAGTATCTATGAATGTATCCTTGACAAATGCTCGCATGATGGGCTGATCAATATAGTTTTTGGTGGTGATCTGAATTCAAATATCATGTGCTACAATTTGGGAAATATGAAAAAGGCAGAAAAATTGTCTATTTTCATTAAGGAGATGGAGCTAGTGGTGCTGAAAGGAAGTTGTTATGATTACAAAAATACTACTTCGACTTGGTCTAATGGTTGCCAATCTTCCATGCTTGATTTTATATGTATGAGTGATACGCTTTTTGACAATATCACTGGCTTTCATATTCTGGCTAATGAATTCAGTGATCATTCCCTATTACAATGTACGGTTAGATGGGTGAACAGGATTGATGCAGTTGATCTAACCAAAGGGATTAACATTTCTAACCGTGGTAATAGGATTTGCTGGTCAGATATTAATCTAACTAAAGCTAAAAAACGGTGTCTTGATATTAATCTTGACCATCTTCTCTATCGCACTGCTGATGACATTTGTACATGGCTATCCGAACATCTACTCCATATTATGCCCATTGGCGATAAGCTTGGTCCCTTTAAGGATAATCCCGACAGAATCAGAGCCTATGATAGGGTAATCAGAGATATGAAAAGGGAGAAGCGTAGAAAGTTCTGCTTGTGTGATACCAGTAGCAATGATCCAACTCTAATTTGTAATGAGAAGAGAAAGATCAAAAACAGATATTCGGAATGAGATAAGAATATACTTGTCCTCTTTGAACAATATTAACTGGCAATACACGGTTTGCTTACTTATGGATGGAAACAGTATGACATTTTGGGCTAGTTTCAGATCCCTGGGTAAAAATGGAACCTCTGAGCCGGCTATTCCTATTAACAGCTACACATAGGTTAAGTATATTTCCAATAAATTCAAGGGAGATGCAATTACCTTGGCCAAAAGACCTATTGACACTCTTTCTATAGTAAGGGAAGACATCCTTATGGTAATTAAGGGACTCAAAACATCTAGAGCGCCTGGGCCTGACGGCCTCTGTAATGTTATCATTAAGGACAAGGTCCGGGCTGATTTTGTGAGGATTATCTTTCAGAAAGTTATTGATACTGGTGTTATGCCTATCTCTTGGAAGCTGTCTCACATTATTCCTGTGTTCAAGTCTGGCTTCCGGAGCTCACCTGAGAATTATAGACTTCTTGCTCTTACCGATGTGTCTAGTAAGATTGTCTGTGCTATAGTTCTTCGAGAAATAATGAAGTGGATTGACAGGGATAGTGTCCTTGACAGAGCCCAAACTGGCTTTTGTAAAGGCTGCTCTACCCGGGACAATATCTTGATAGTTAATACACTAATTGAACAGGCTAAGGGTAAGAATAGGTTACCGCTTTACATGATTTTTGTTGATTTCTCTTCAGCCTTTGACTCTGTTGAGCGGGCAAGATTGTGGTCTAAACTTGAGTTGCTTGGCATGCCATCTCATTTTTTATATGTTTGCAAAATGATATATGATGACAGTATGGCCAGGATTCGTTTTGATAATGAAGGCTCCATGTATGAGCCAGTTGCTATTGCAAAAGGGGTCAGTACGGGCTGCACACTAGCACCCACTCTTTACAATCTATTCAAGGCGGATTTTGGCGGTATATTTAAAGCTAAGATGAATGCCTTCCCCAGAATGGGCTCCCGAAAAATTGGCTGGATATGCTATGCCGATGATATTGTTATCTTTGATAACACCTATAGTGGCATCTGCAATAGTGCAATTGCTTTATGTGATTATGCAAATGCAAATGGGCTCACTATCAACCTGGGTAAAACACAGTTCATGGCTGTGGGTCGGAATAGCTGCAATAAGCAGGTCATACCGTGCTCCTTGGGTGCGATCAGGAAAGTTAACTCCTATAAATATCTGGGTTACGAGCTCTTTGGGGATAGAGGGACTCTTAATAAGCTGGTTCAACAGAACAAAAGAGCTAAAGTTATAGCCACTCTTACTGCTGTCATGTCCCTTTCAAAAAGGACAGCTGGATATAGCCTGTTGGGAATCATCAATATATATAAACAAAAACATGTGGCTATGTTTTCATATGCATTAGAGACCTCATTTTCGGACTGGTCAGATTGAGATGATACCACTGAAGGAATCATATGGCGCAAACTACTGGGTCTGAGTAATTATAAACCTATACAGGCAGTTCGCTTGGAAGTAGGGCTCATCTCTCTGGCCACTCAAATTAGACATAATAGGGCTAAATTTTACATAAAAATGTAATTTGCTCGGTCTGGTACTCTCCTACATATTCTAAAGGAAGGCTTGGAGGAAGGTAAGATGGAAGCTCTTAATAAATTTAAAGGACTCCATCTGCAATTGTTTGAAAAAATCTGCTGGAAACCCAGATGGGAACACGGTGAAGGTGCAGTGATTAAATCCCTTAAAGATGTCATAGAAAAGTGGGACTGGGTGTCTAGCCATGAGAAGGTTTCTGCTATGAGATATTTGCATACCTTCGCATTGATGCCTTTCAGATTCAAAGAACCTCAAAGATACCTCCTTCTTATGCCAGCACAGCTAAATCATAGAATCTTCATGGACATTAGACTCAATCAACTCGGTGTTTTTGGGGTCCGCAAATCCTGGAGAGGCCTACCGAAGGATCAAAGGACTTGCAGACTCTATGCTATGAATGATAAGGTGGAAACTATAAGACATGTCCTTACCTGCTGTTATTCGATGAGTCCAATCCATAACAAATATTTTGCAAAACTGGATAGGGAATTTAATGATATTGAGAGTGAAAACTTCTGGTTGCCATCTCATTTTTTATATGTTTGCAAAATGATATATGATGACAGTATGGCGAGGATTCGTTTTGATAATGAAGGCTCCATGTATGAGCCAGTTGCTATTGCAAAAGGGGTCAGTACGGGCTGCACACTAGCACCCACTCTTTACAATCTATTCAAGGCGGATTTTGGAGGTATATTTAAAGCTAAGATGAATGCCTTCCCCAGAATGGGCTCCCGAAAAATTGGCTGGATATGCTATGCCGATGATATTGTTATCTTTGATAACACCTATAGTGGCATCTGCAATAGTGCAATTGCTTTATGTGATTATGCAAATGCAAATGGGCTCACTATCAACCTGGGTAAAACACAGTTCATGGCTGTGGGTCGGAATAGCTGCAATAAGCAGGTCATACCGTGCTCCTTGGGTGCGATCAGGAAAGTTAACTCCTATAAATATCTGGGTTACGAGCTCTTTGGGGATAGAGGGACTCTTAATAAGCTGGTTCAACGGAACAAAAGAGCTAAAGTTATAGCCACTCTTACTGCTGTCATGTCCTTTTCAAAAAGGACAGCTGGATATAGCCTGTTGGGAATCATCAATATATATAAACAAAAACATGTGGCTATGTTTTCATATGCATTAGAGACCTCATTTTCGGACTGGTCAGATTGAGATGATACCACTGAAGGAATCATATGGCGCAAACTACTGGGTCTGAGTAATTATACACCTATACAGGCAGTTCGCTTGGAAGTAGGGCTCATCTCTCTGGCCACTCAAATTAGACATAATAGGGCTAAATTGTACATAAAAATGTCATTTGCTCGGTCTGGTACTCTCCTACATATTCTAAAGGAAGGCTTGGAGGAAGGTAAGATGGAAGCTCTTAATACATTTAAAGGACTCCATCTGCAATTGTTTGAAAAAATATGCTGGAAACCCAGATGGGAACACGGTGAAGGTGCAGTGATAAAATCCCTTAAATATGTCATAGAAAAGTGGGACTGGGTGTCTAGCCATGAGAAGGTTTCTGCTATGAGATCTTTGCATACCTTCGCATTGATGCCTTTCAGATTCAAAGAACCTCAAAGATACCTCCTTCTTATGCCAGCACAGCTAAATCATAGAATCTTCATGGACATTAGACTCAATCAACTCAGTGTTTTTGGGGTCCGCAAATCCTGGAGAGGCCTACCGAAGGATCAAAGGACTTGCAGACTCTATGCTATGAACGATAAGGTGGAAACTATAAGACATGTCCTTACCTGCTGTTATTCGATGAGTCCAATCCATAACAAATATTTTGCAAAACTGGATAGGGAATTTAATGATATTGAGAGTGAAAACTTCTGGTTGCATTGTCTTTCTGGTAGGAGTAATTATCTGACTATTGCCATCACTCAGATATGGAAAGTGGCCAAAGAACACCTATGTAAATTGGAAGAAGGTGTTAAACTGCTTATGAGTCTAGAGAATAACGATTGTTCGTCTTTTGTATCTGAATTTGCTGTGCAATATGTCTAACCTCTTTTTATTTTTTCATTGTATATAGTATTTTATGGTTGTATTTTTCTCTATGTGTATCTAATAGCCAATCTGTAAGTGCTGCCGAATTAATATGTTTATATGTTACTATATTTTTCTATATGTATATTTGTGAAAAGTTCTACAAAAAATGAAAACACTAACACACCGTTTTCGTTCATCACAGAAATGGAAAAAGTGATACTTCCGCCAAGTACGATAGCCACTTCAAAAAAGTATGTGCATTCTGAACAAAGTAAGGAGTCAGTATATTGGCAGCCATTTTTTACACATGGGAAGGTGGCCATAGGAAAGACATCATGAAGAGGTTATAACTGTGTCATAAGGGTACATGGCCTTACTAACAGAACTAGTACAAACCATCCTATTGTGGATGTACTAGTAGGGGTAATTCGATTGCCCCTGGGTCTATTATTCGAGGGGGCACTGTCTCGTCCCCCCTCGTCGTGTTTTGGCTGGTGGCAGTGGAAACTACTTGTTATATTCGACCACGAATATAATCCTATGGGATTCTTCCCATTGTTGGACGCTAATACTTTTTCTCGTTAGTCTCTAACATACCACTGGTTTATTTGTCTTAAATAAATGTATCAGTTGGTATTTTCTGCCAGAACTCAGTTTTTAAAATGGCGTCTGTGTTCGTCTCTGTAACTCAGAACCAAAGGTTGAGCCCCTTGTTCCACTTTTGGCGGGCTTCTACAGCCCTCCAAAGTGGTGCCATTCTGTCTGGGTACCACAGGGGGTTTGGGAGGGGGTTTAGGCACCCTGGACTGAGTTGCCTTGCCAACTCAAGTCGCACTCTGGTGTGATTGGCCCAAGTGGTGAGCCACCCCACTCACCACTTAGCGTGGTTTGATTGACAGCTAGGCTGAATGAATGGGGGTTTTCTGCATAAAAGCAGGGCTTTTGGGACTGGATCTTCAGAAGTGGCCACAGGACCTAAGAATCCTACGAGGGTAAAGCTGAGCCAACCTGCAATGACAACACCTTCGGTGGAGCCCTGCTGAACCGACTCACCACTTCCCAACGACAGAGGAGATCTCCCCACCGGAGAGTCTTCTTCCCCTGACTGGTGGGCACAACCAGCCACCTTTGCTTTTTCTTCGCTTCCAGGGCGTAGTGGTCAAATTGCCCGTGCTGAGCACCCCAGCAACCGGATAGCCACTAGCCCATATCACGACCAAAAGGTGGTGCCTTGTGACGGAGCACTCCACGGCTGGTCTCTTCCCTGGTGGTGCAACGATCTTCAACTTTCCTTCGACGACGAGATCATCTCTTCTCTTTGCAAAGCCCCGACTTGCATCCACCACCAGGAACAACTGCCCCCGCCGGAGCTGTCTCTCCACATACAAGGTACCGTGTCCGCCTGGCTTCCCTCATGACGGTTAGTGTGAGGTGTCTTAATCCTTGCCTCTCCATTGGGTCGCCACCAAGCTTTCGTAACTTTCTGTTCTGAACTGGTCCAATCTTTCTGTGACAATTTGCGACAAAGACTCCAAGTGCATTTCCACTGTGATACTTTTTGGGACATATCGCCTTGCCTCTCTCCGAGTGGGCCTGGCCTCTGAACTTTGCGATCTACAGTAGACCCTGCCTTACTTGCCTTGCATTTGTTTCGTAAAAGTGTTGGTACCGAGTTGATTTCATACCCTGCCTTTTCTCTCCCGGTCTAACGAATATTAGAGTGCCATCTAGGTTAAAGCATTCACCGCAGTCTGCAAATAAGTGGTGCCGTTGAACCTAGACTTGTCGAACTATTGTTAGAGGAGTGAGATACTTATAGTAATTGTGATTGAAGTTGTTTGCCATATTAGTGCCAGTGTGTTTTTCATAGATGTATTTTTATAAATAAATAACTATATATATTTACACCGAAGCTCTGTTCCGTGTTTGCTTGTTCTACTGTGTAGATTGCCCTATGTTGTATACTCCACATACTGCCTAACTTTTCTTGAGAGAAGTCCTACTGCTCAGCCACAGCTACCAAGTGAATCTGTGTGGTACAGACTGCTACCAAGTGGGTTTACTGCCAAACACCTGTAGTCCTAAATCTTTTGCAGTGGTCCCAGAGGGAACTGCACAGGTTTCCGCCTAACAACACTATGCCTGTCTGTATTGTTCACAGGCAAGTTGAAACTGTTGTAAGAACAAACACCTGTCCATAACTGTTTCACTTGTGACGCACTTTTAATCACTTCAGGACCCGAACAGTGTCCACAGAACACCAACGTGCATGCGCAAAACAGTTTCAGTGCATTTGGTGTCCTGCGGACACCCGCTCCCTTCGCGAACATGTTTGCAAACCTATCATGTGACCATGCCCACGATCAGCGTATGTTCTGATTGCGAACACTGTTCGTGTCCCTGAACAATTAAAAACTACATTTTCAAGTAATCTACAATATTTTTCAATAAAGACTCACCATAGAATAAGTCATGCATATTAATCCTGAGTTTCTACATACTTTTTGTGACTTTTTGAACCGTTTTTTCTGTTCGATCTGTCCGCGGACAGCGTGCATGTCCGCACACCACGCACAAGCACACCTATAAAAGACCACGCCCTAGAGCTCATTCTCATTGTATTTCTGGCTATCCTACAGAGCACAGAAAATGTTGCTGCCAATTTGCAGATTTTCAACTCCAAGCTGATGGTTTCCATAGCTCCACTCATGCCACCTGGTGCTGCATCTGCCTCAGCACCACCCCCAACCCCTCCAACACCACCACCTCCCCAAGGGCCTGAAGAGGGGAACAGGAGTGTGGATGCACAGGAGGATGAAGAGGATGACGAGAATGAGGTAGTGGACATCCCTACTACCAGCACTCGGCGTGAGTCTTGGGTGTGGTGGTTATTTACCATACGTGGTAATGGTCCTAAGGCGCGTGCGAACCAAGTCACCTGCAATGAGTGCAAAATGACACTCAGTCATGGGAGGAATGGTTCATACAGCTTTGGGACAGCTACCATGAAGTGACACCTAAAGTCATTCCACTCTGGAGCCATTCACAAGGTTGTACCTTGCGAGGAGCGTAGCAGGTTGACGTCCTCTACTTCATCCTCCGCTTCCGATCCTGTCATCACAAGGAACACTCCTGTGGGACAGCGTATTCCTCAAGATGCCTCACAGGCCATATGCAATACTGATGACCCTTACCTTCCGAGGGTCACAGTTGTGTGTATGTACTGCGACGCAGTACTTTGCAGGGGGGAGAAACTTTGTTGTGCTTTTGAGACTATCGGAGCACGAGAAGGTCTGCTCACTACCCAAGTAAAACCCACTCTACATCTTCCTCTCTCAGCTCACCCTTTCTTGTCCCCATGGTTGGTGTCCCCCCCTTACCCTCCTTTCCCCTCCTCTCCTAGTGTGTCTTGTACAAAAAACCAAAAAAAATATAAAACAACAATTACAATTATGTCTGGATGTTGCTCTGTCTCCAAAGTAGAACATAAAGGTAGCAAGTCCAACCACTTCATTCCACGTAATCCATGCCAGTTCACTTCCACATGTGGGAATGCAAGATCTACAGCTACTCCACAGCTTTCTGCATGCACCTTCAACCAAAGTATCCACAAGTCTCCCAAAATCCAAACAATCTGTTTTCTGAAACACACAGACATAGGTATCTGTTCTTCTCTCAGCAAAAAGAGTATCTGAGAAACTTTCTCCTTGCACAACACACCCACTAAACCTTCCTGACAAATCCCTTTATCTGCTCATTCTCATTTGCATGGCTCCCCAACCCAAAACCCCCAGATGTAACACCCGAAATCCGCGGACTACCGCCATGTCCGCGGACATATCGTAACATGGACAGTCCTTCTACAATTTCCTTTTCACTTTCTGTGCCATTCCTTCATTGGATATAGCTAAGAAGTCACATGACCACCCATCAGTCACATCCAAGACCTCTATATCTAACCGCATCATCATAGATCAGCAGTTTAAATGTACTGTTAATCTCTCTGAGTACAAATGTCATATCATTGGAAAGCACCTTCTACCAGAAAGACTGTACAAGTCTCCAAGACTTCTACTTGCAGCTGCATGCATATTCATATGCATGAACACAAACTACAGGTATGCATATTTTCTATATAGTAGATGTACAATTCTTATAGATTCATATAAACAGATTAACTGACTTTTAGATTGTATAATCTATAAAATGAATTTACTGTCATTTTTTCCATCTCCTAAAATCAACTGTCACTTCCAAACCTATCTGCTGTTTAATTTCTTTTTACACACACATTTTCAAAGCATGTTGAACTAACATATTTAAAGTACAATATGAAGAGTTAACATAGTCAAACAAAAATGCATGCACACAGTATGTTCAAATATCAAACAACAATACTTGTACAAAGACATAAACATGTCTTTACTTATATTTATATACTGTGCAAGCAGCCCATGGTATTGAGGCACTGTTACTTAAAAAAGCTTAGTAACGGAAATAGTGGTATTCAGTGGTACATTATGAATTCCACAAGACATACAAATGATATTTTGGTTGGTACAGTTAGTCATTACAATACAGTTTATGCATTAAGAACATATGATATGTATTCAACTGGTGTGACGCATCTTGTGTGAATAAGATAGTTTTCATGATTTTGAGGAAGGCGCTGAGGGTCAATGGGCCTCATTAGGACCCAGGCGGTAAGGGGTTTACGGCGGCGTAAACAGCGCCGACCCTTACCGCCTGATTCCGAGGTCCCTTAGCGCCATGGAGGATTTAACACCTGCTTTTAGCAGGTGTTAAAATCCATGGCGCTAAGGGACCTTGTTGTTAATTATGCCACCGTAATTTACGGTGGCGTAATTAACGCCTTCCCCACTCCCATTATGCCCTATGGGGCAAAAATGGGAATGGGGAAGGGTAAATGGGTTAATGGGGACTTACCGCCCCGCCAACCTCGGAATGGAGCGGTAAGTCCGCCAACCACCATGGCGTAAACATAGTTTACGCCATGGTGGTAAAGGTACGACCCAGCCGGTAACTTACCGCCTGGGTCGTAATGAGGCCCAATGTCAATTAAAAAAATCAATGTCTAAATTAAAAACAGTGCTATATACAAACAAAATTACTTATTTGTTCCTTTACAATTGCAGTGAAGACCATTCTCCTGAAAAGAAGCAGCCGGATTTGAAGTACAAAGAACAAGTAAGAAGAAACCTGCTAATTTCAGAAAAAAAGCAAGTTGAATACCACCATATAATTTGTACTAGTATTCAAACACACTGTAAGGTTAATTCATGCTATTTCTGTGCCTAAAAACAGAGATTGTGCGCCATTCTGTCTACAAATCCCCATTGTTAAACAGAAATTTACAGGCAGAATGACACACAAATGACCCAACTCAGCCCCTAAACTTTTGATATCATAGAACAAACCACTGTTTTAATTGTATACCATTAGATTTACTATTTCCACTTCTCCACACTACCAGCTTACTTTCTACTATCATCTGAACCCCAGTTTAGTAGCACATAAATTCAAGAATACCCATCCCAACTAGTTTTAGTTGCCTAATGCACAATCAAACACTGTACATACATCTTTATCATCTTACTCAGACACTCATGCACGCAGCACACATACATTAAGAAAACCCCAACCCATACCTTCTTTACTTTTTTCAACAGACCCTAAAGAATGCCTACCAAAAATAAAGTCTGTAGAAAGCAACGGAGAAGCAGAGCAAATGAAAATAGAAGTGTCCAAAACAAGCATCCATCTCTAGCAGAATTTGTAAAAAAAAGTTAAAACAAAACAGCTTATACAGTCATTTAGCGAAACAAAACAAGCTTCAACTACAGAAACTTTGCCTCCTCTATCAAAATGTAAAACAAACCACAAAACTATGAACAAAGAATCAGCTACCACTACAGATAAAACTACTCCTATAAATCTTAATATAGTGCAAACTAAGCATACCCAAAAAAGTATTTTAGCAAAAATGTCCCATCACAGAGTCCTTCAAAATCTTATAAAAACAGGAGAGAAAACAAGCTCAAACCTTAAAACCTATCATAGGAAATTAATCTTAGAAGCGTTGATAGAAAGTGCAATCCTTCTCAAAAGAAAGTTATTTATTTTAGTGTTAAACAAAATGAAACCACTAACAAAACTAATGACTAAATTACAAAAAGACTTCTCAATAAACGAAATGTCAACAGAAATAACTTCTTAAGTATCTGTGGAGGTGAATGGAGTCACACTACGAGCACAGAACCATACCTTAATGAAGAAGCATACAAACAAAAGCAATGAAATACAATTGCCATACATAGCAGTGGACAAGGTTATTAAAAAGTTAATAATACCATAATGGAACAAGAAATACTGCTTACAAAAATATCCCCAGAAATCTTAGAATTACCTGTACATTCAACTGAATCAGAACGTCTAGTATACAAATGGCCATACACGTCAATGTGTAACGTTCCCAAAGAATCTTTCAAATCTTTACACCAGTTCCTCAATCAGGCAAAGACAAAATCAAAATTAAACTACTGCAAAATATGGATACCTGTCCAGTACGCAAGTACACAGGACTACAAGGACATTCATTGGCCTGCATTTCAGGACCTACTTGCAAAACCACCTTCCATTATATCAGAATGATATCAACACATCATTCAACTATAAGAAATCTAATCTATAAACTGTACTATGCTAAAAGTCCTGCTTTAGCAGTAGCCAATTTAAATAACATTCTTCTACATGGGTCTTCAAAAGACCTACTTGAAGAAATCGACTATATCCAGAAAAAATATTTTGGAAATGAAAGCCACTTACAGAATGAAATAACTTTAAAGCAAATTATCAACAATTCTATGCATGGCAACCTTCTACTACACACATACAAAAAAGAAATAGTGAAATTTGAAAGTACATCTCCTGAAATACCAAACCATGTGTTCTATGTTGCCGTAGAACATTTTATAAAAGTAACACAAAAACTATAGACCTAACATACAAAATAGAAGACAATGAAGATTCTAAATGGTTTGAATTAGCTCTATACCTTATGGCAGAAAACAAATACGAAATAACTGACCCCTTAATACTTTGCAGTTACTGCACTACAAATATTGACAACAACCAAACTCCTTCACATGCTATCACAAATAATTTGGAATTATTTCCAATACCAAAACCCCTACAACAACTGAATTTATATGAGAGCATCATAATTCAAACAGTGCCTCCATTTCAAGCAATAATACACCTTTAACCAAAAACAGCAAAATTACCTCCCTCTGAATTAGTGAAAGGTATTTGGGGAAAAGTAGTTTATTTACCATTAGATCTAAAAGAAAATGTGCACCCTCTAGGAGTGCAACGTCCAATGGAGCAATCTTTAATTATCTCAGTAAATGGTGTACCTACAAAAGACAAAAAAAATGGCAACAACTGGTAGATTTACATAAAGTTAGACAAGCCTTGCAATATCTAAAACACAATAATAAAAAATAAATAATAATAATTTAGCATTTATATAGCGCTACGAACCCTCAGGTATCTGAGCGCTGCTTATTATTACCCACGGTGTGTGGTGCTCATTTATCGACCGCGGAAGGATGAAAGGCTGAGTTTGGCCCTGCCGGGATTCGAACCTGCGTTAGCAGACTCTGCACAGATGTCAAAGCGAGTGCTCTAGTCTACTGAATACTACAAAGAAATTACTATTGAAGAAAACTTGAAGGATACCACTGAAATAATTCAAGAGACACAAGATGCTGGTCAATTTCAGCTACTAGATCCTGCTACAATATCCAATACTTTAGACCATTATACAATTCACCCGTTGCACTCTAATGACACTGTAGAAGATGCACTAGAAACGTACCAAATTCGTCAAACAAAAGGGTCACCAATCAGCATATGGGAAAAAAGTATAGAAGCACGTGCTTTTCCTCTACTTTTTCCTACTGGCAAAGGAGGAAGGTACGATGATAGACCTATTCAAATAACAGCATCAGAATACCGCTCATTATGGATGTATTCTGAAGATCCCAGATTTAGACAAAATGTGGAATACATATTCCACCTACGCTTTGAAAGTGAACTAGCAACTTTATGTTAGGGAGTTGCACACACATTAAAATCAGGATCCCAGTTTCAAAGTATGTCAGCTACACAATTATTACAAAACGTGCAACAAAAAGATGAGGTTTTACAATCAAATATTACAAATCTATTAGCAAATATGCGTGGTGCTAAAGAGTACTGGTTTCAACGTCATGGAGATGTACGTCGTATGATAAGAAACCTTGGCCCACCCACTTGGTTTGTTACATTAAGTTGTGCAGAATATGCATGGGAAGATTTACATGATTTCCTATGCATATTAAACATAAACAAAACAAACATAGATATACTTACACCCGGAGAACTTTGTTCTTTAGATCCTGTTAATGTTTCATAATATTTTCATCATCGCTTCATTGCTATGCAACACTTTATTTGTAATAAAACTGCTCCTCCCCTTGGAGAAGTGCAACACTTCTTTTGGAGAAAAGAATACCAAGCCAGAGGAGCACCACATAGCCACATGCTTTTATGGATTAAAGATGCTCCTAAATTTGGTCAAGACAGTGACGCAACTGTTTTACAGTTTATTGAAAAATATGTCACTTGTGAAATTCCATCAGAAACAATAAATAGTGACCTTCATGCACAAATTTTACAATTTCAAAGACACAAATGTGACAAATATTGTCGTCGCAAATACAAAAACAAAGGGCAATACTACACCAGATGCCTCTGTGGTTTCCCTAGACTGGTTACAAAAACAGGTCAAGTGAACAACTTCATGTCTTCAGTTAGACATAGTGTTAAAGGTAAATCACATATTACATAAAACGAACAGAAGAAGAAAAATATATCAATGATTACAATGCAATCATTGCCCACTTATGGAATGCAAACATAGATGTGCAGTACATTGCAGACCAATCCACTGCAGTTGCACAATATGTTACAGCATACTTAACCAAAGCAGAAAAAACAGAGCTCCAAGACCTCTGGAATGACCTGTCGTCAGACAAAACACTGTCTCAGAAATTATACAACTTGGACATACAAATGCTCTCCCATAGAGAATATGGCTACTATGAAGCAGCAGATCATTTAACTGGTACTGCTTTGTATGGAAAATCTGAAAATATAGTATGTCTAAGTCTTGGTCATGCTAAATCTAGAAAAAGAGTTCTAAAATCATACAAAGATATAGAAATAATAACCAAACATGATCCCAACAGCCAAGACATTTTAAAAAACAATTTACTGGACACATACTACCCAAACAGAAATACCACTTTGGAAACCATGTGTCTATTCCACATATCCCAAAACTTCACATACAAAAATAATATAACACCCGATGAAAAAAAAGGTAAATACAGAGTGACAAATTGTGAAGGCAACTTAGTAAAACTCACCAAACCAAATTTAATTAATCATATGAAATTGTCATTAAAGACTCCTCAACATAAAGAAGTATATTACATGTCCCTGCTACAACTCTTTAAACCATGGAGAAAAGAAGAAGAAATACTAGATAACTATTACTCCTATAAAGACACTTTCAAAGCAAATGAAAGCACTATAACTGATGTAAACATTACACAGTACAAAACAATGTTGCACAATGAACAGCAACACAAAGAAGAACTCCAGGCCCAACTAGATAAGGACACTCCTGACAGCAGTCAACCTTCTGTTACAGGAAGCCAAGAACCACTGGGAGAGCTACTAATAACAAATGAGGCAGAATTAGCTATGACAGAAGTAGAAAACACCATCAGGGTAATTCATAGAATTTCGCAGAAAAGTGTCGCAAGCGGCTGGCTCAGAGTGTCCGCGTGCGATTGTCTGCGCCAGGCGCGTGCGCCAAAACCGATTTCCACGCACAGCACATTCATGGATTTTAGGCTCCCAAACCAGCCGTGGCGCAGAGTATCGCAGCGACCCTGCAGCAGCGCCAGTAACGCCCCCATGAACGCCCTCGCGCAAGGAAAAGCCATCAAAATCGCTAAATCATCGCAAAGGGCTGCGCTAACCCTGGACCAGTTTACAGGGCTGCCAAACAAGGAACGCAAAGCGGGTAACGTTCATATCAGGGGTACGCGGGAAGTTTTACATGCGATTAGCCAGGGTAAGTGTATTACAGGGGTACGCGGGAAGTTTTACACGTGATTAGCCAGGGTACGTGTATGACAGGGGTACGCTTGAAGTTTTACACGCGATTAGCCAGGGTACGTGTATTACAGGGGTACGCGGGAATTATCACACGCGATTTGACTGGGTACGTGTATGACAGGGGTACGCGTGAAGTTTCACACGCGATTAGCCATGGTACGTGTATTACAGGGGTACGCGGGAATTATCACACGTGATTTGGCTGGGTACGTGTATTACAGGGGTGCACGGGAATAATCACACGCGATTTGGCTGGGTACGTGTATTACAGGGGTGCGTGGGAATTACCACACGCGATTTGGCTGGGTACGTGTATTACAGGGGTGCGCGGGAAGTTACACACTCGATTAGGCTGGGTGGGTCCTCACAGGTGTTCCCTGTACACCATCCACGGCCCCTGCAGGCAGCCCACAAAACAGGAGACTACCCTGCACACCTGCTCATGTCTCCCACCCCCCACCCCCCCCAGCAGTGTGGGGCACCCTCCACCAGGCCCCCACTCATGTCCCCTATCACCCCCACCCCCCAGCCACCATGGGCAGCCCCCACCAGGCTCCCACCCATGTCTACCACCACCCCCACCCCCCAGCACTGGGGGCAGCCTCCACCAGGCCCCCACTCATTTCTCCCACCACCCCCACCCCCCAGCCACCATGTGCAGCCCCCACCAGGCTCCCACCCATGTCTACCACCACCCCACCCCCCAGCCACCATGGGCAGCCTCCACCAGGCCCCCACTCATGTCTCCCAACCCCACCCCCACAGCAGTGTGGGGCACCCTCCACCAGGCTCCCACCCATGTCTACCACCACCCCCACCCCCCAGCAGTGCAGGGGCACCCTCCACCAGGCCCCCACTCATGTGCCCTATCACCCCCACCCCCAGCAGTGCAGGGCCAGCCTCCACCAGGCCCCCACTCATGTCCCCTATCACCCCCACCCCCAGCAGTGCAGGGCCAGCCTCCACCAGGCCCCCACTCATGTCCCCTATCACCCCCACCCCCAGCAGTGCAGGGGCAGCCTCAACCAGGCCCCCACTCATGTCTACCACCCACCCCCACCCCCAGCCACCATGGGCAGCCCCCACCAGGCTCCCACCCATGTCTCCCACCACCCCCACCCCCCAGCCACCATGGGCAGCCGCCACCAGGCCCCCACTCATGTCTCCCACCCCCCACCCCCCCAGCAGTGTGGGGCACCCTCCACCAGGCCCCCACCCATGTCTCCCACCACCCCCACCCCCCAGCCACCATGGGCAGCCTCCACCAGGCCCCCACGCATGTCTATCACCCACCCCACCCCCCAGCAGTGCAGTGGCAGCCTCCACCAGGCCCCCACTCATGTCCCCTATCACCCCCACCCCCCAGCCACCATGGCCAGCCTCCACCCGGCCCCACTCATGTCTCCCACCCCCACCCCCCCAGCAGTATGGGGCACCCTCCACCAGGCCCCCACCCATGTCTCCCACCACCCCCACCCCCCAGCCACCATGGGCAGCCTCCACCAGGCCCCCACTCATGTCTCCCACCCACCCCACCCCCCAGCACTGTGGGGCCCCCTCCCCCAGGCCCCCACTCATGTCTCCCACCCCCCCAGCAGTGTGGGGCACCCTCCACCACCCCCACCCATGTCTCCCACCACCCCTACCCCCCAGCCACCATGGGCAGCCTCCACCAGGCCCCCACTCATGTCTCCCACCCACCCCCACCCCCCAGCCACCATGGGCAGCCCCCACCAGGCTCCCACCCATGTCTCCCACCCACCCCATCCCCCAGCACTGTGGGGCACCCTCCACCAGGCTCCCACCCATGTCTCCCACCAACCCCACCCCCCACCCCCCCTGGGCAGCCTCCACCAGGCCCCCACTCATGTCCCCCTGCCCACCGGCCCTGACAATCCTCAAGCATGGGCCTCATGGCCAGCCACCACAGCCCAAAGACACAACCAAGTATTACATGCGCCCATGATACTACTCCAATCCAATGGAAACAATGTAAATCAACACATGTGTCTCACACACACACAATGGTTGCAAGTGAACCTGAAAACCCATATCATGACATGCATGAAAACAATGAGATGAAACCACACATTGAAGAATGGCAATCAAAATTAAACAAAATACACAAGTAAAAAAATAACAAAATTAAGCTGACTATCCCTTTTCAAATTAAAATCAATAAATGATAATCCAACATTTTTTTTTCAAAAGATCAAGTCCATAAAAATGAAATGAAGGGAAAAAAGAAATAGAAAACCATTGCTCCATGGAAAAACATATTCATAGTAAAAAAATATCCAAATGCAAAGTCCAACTATGTACAAAGTATTCAGGGTCCATCATCCCAACAGAAGAAATTAAACCTACCAAAAAACCTATCTAAAATGGAACTATATACAAAACGTGGCGCAGTGTCCGTCGACTCCAAATAAAAATAAACTATAAAGGAAACCTATCACTAAATAACTATATACAATGGCGGCGGGCCAGTCCAGCGGGTCACTCAGTGGTGTTCCGGGCCAGGGCATCGTCGAACTCCTCGTCTAGATCCCGGAGGCGGTCCTGTTCCATGGCCCCGAGGGTCCGAAGAGACGACGACATGTTCACCTCCAACTCCCTGCGGATTGCCTCGAGGCACTCGGCCCGCCTCAGGGCCCTCCGCATGGAGTTCTCCGCCCTGACCATCGTGAGCCGCGCCTCTTCCGCCCGCCGCCGCTCCGCATCTATGGCATGGCCCAACCGCTGCCACACGGAAGACACTTCCCGTCCAGGGTCCTACTGCCCTCCGGCCGATGCCTGCCCCTCCAATGTTGAAGGCCCGAAGCTATCGTGGCTCCCACCTACAGCCTCCTGCTGCTGCAGCTGCTGCTGTCCATGTGCCCTGTCCAATGGTGCCTGCACATCCTCCTCCAGCTGGGGTGCGGTCGTTGATGTGGCCACCCCTGCTGGACGTCCGACTCCCGACTGTGTCAGGGATCTGTTGTCCACCAGCCTGGCCGCACGGTCGGAGGCAGCTCCACAGGGCACCCAGGTGACACATGGGTGGGAAGATGGCATGGAGGACGACTGGGGCATAGGGGGTTCCGTGAAGGAGGGGGTCGGAACAAGGTCCAGGAAACGGAGGAATCCAGCCCCGGTGAGCTGTCCCAGTGGGTCAACGCGGTCAACGAGCCATGCGAGAAGACGTGCAGACTCATCATGAAAAGACTGCAGGTCAGCTCGCATGGCCCGTTGACGCAACGCCACCCCACCCTGGACAGGCTCAACCTGGTGCAGGATAGCCACATCCACAGGGAGAGGAAGGCCAGGTGTTGTAAGCCAATCCCCTCCCTGAGAACGGGTCTGGAGGTAGGCATCCCCGCTGGTGCAAGATGATGCAGTGACAGGAGCAGGGACAGGATTGCACACAGGCACCTCCGCGGCGGCCTGTGCTGCCTCCTGTCCCTGATCCTGCACTGCACCACTAGCACCAGTGGAATCCCCACCTCCAGACCCCGCCTCTGTCGCTTGCACAGCCTCCTCCTCCTCCAAACCCCCAACCAACCTGGATGACTCTGTGCCATCTTCCTCCGTTGGGCCCTGTGGGGTCCCAGCTGCCCCTTCTGCTGCCGAGGAGTCCAACTCCAACCTCCGCCTCTTGGACCTCCCCTCAGCAGCTGCGGCCTGGGACACGGCACCGGACTCCTCACTCCCCGACGAGATCAGAACCTGGGAGGGGATCCGGCCCTTGCGTCTCCGGCTGGTGGTGCGACCCCTGCCGCTGTGCTCCACAGCACCTTCTCCACCCCCTTCATCAGTTGACGCTGCAGACAGGGAGAAAGAAAACACAGGCATCAGGGCACTGTACAATGGACTCATACACACATGACAGTTATACATGAGTGGCATTGGTAAACCTCAGACATGGCATCATAATCCCCAACACACATGTCATTTCAACTTGCACACATGAACCATACCACAGCCATATTGCAACAGCCAGCACCATCCATTCACATACAACAGCATGAGCAGCCAAAGGTCATCCACACATCACATGCAACATAGGGAGTACACTACACATGCACACACACCACCAAACTTGCATGCATGTGTACACCTCCGCCAACTGTCGCAGTGTTCCGATCGACATCCATGTCACACCTGACAATCATTCCTCCACATCCTGTGCCATGCAAGCCCACACACACAAGCACCATCCATGTGTCACACATGAGACCCCTCGCATGTGTCACCCTCACGGCCCTGTACACCCCCCCTACTTGCACACATAAAAATACATGTTCAACCTGCATACTCCTGGCACACCACACGCACAGCTTACAATCAGTATGCATGTACACTTACCGCTCGACTCCAGACGGGTCTGCCTCTCAAGGACCTGGACGTGGAGCGCTGGGGATATGCGTTCCAGGACCCTCATCTGATCTTCCGACAAGTGGCCCCGGCGCCCCTTAGCATCCGCTGCCTTCAGGAGGCGCCGGGCCTTGTTGAGGGTCCTGGACCTGAAGTCCTCCCAGCGCTTCCTGACACGTTCGTAGTCGCGGATTGCCACCTCCTCCGCGTTAATGGCAGTCACGATGTCCATCCAGATCCGAGTCCGTCCTTCCTTGTCGGCGCGCAACCTTCCGAAGAGGGCATCATACTGCCCCAGGACATGCTCCACCAGGACACCAACTTCGGTGGCAGTGAAGCTGGTGCCCCTCTGCCTCCTTGGCCGGGGGTTGCCACTGGTGCCAGATGTTGGAGTGCCCGACATGGCAACCCCAGAGGCAGGAGTGGGTGGGCAACTGGGTCCTGGGGCTGGGCTGTGGGGCGTTGGAGAAGCAGTCGGGAGTCTTCAGTTCCAGCAGGGGTGATCACAGCAACAGCACCCCTGGCTGATGTGCAGGCAGCAAATGTCAGGGCACGTGGGCAGCAGGCAGCAGCAGATGGCAGGTGGGAGCGTGCTCAGGGCTCTGGGGGGCAGTAATTCGGCCTTCTGGGCAGGAGCGTGGTCTTCCGTGTGTTAACGTCTGCGTGTAAATCGAGGAAAGGCCCTTAGCGCGTAAGCTCGTCAGCACACGTCTGTACATTCATTGGCCCAAAGGCCACCCGCGTATGCGCGCCTATGAAGTCACGTGCACGTTGAATATGGCACACGTTTGAAATGTTGTGTGTTAAAAAAATGAAAGACACGTCCGAGTGTCAAAGCGTGTAATTGGTGGAAATGGCCTTAGCACGTACACGCGGAAGTGACAAAGCGTGTAATTGGTGGAAATCGCCCTAGCGCCTACACGCGGAAGTGACATAGCGTGTAATTGGTGGAAATGGCCCTAGCGCGTACACGCAGAAGTGACAAAGCGTGTAATTGGTGGAAATGGCCCTAGCGCGTTCACGCGGAAGTGGAAAAGCGTGTATTTGGTGGAAATGGCCCTAGCCCGTACACGCGGAAGTGACGCTGGACGTGTGGGCCTGCATAAAAGGTACGTGTAGAACACCATTTCCTTGTACGTGCTTTTCGTGGAGAGCGAGTGGGTGAAATCTGTACTTCTTGTCGTTTCACACGCGATTTACTTCACGGCATTTCAAGTTCGTACTCCCTGTTACCTCTGACAGCTTTTTCTCTTTTTTCTCTTTTTCTGGTTTTCCTGGGCCTGTTCCCTCAAACAGCGTTCCCTTCTACTGTTGTCCTGTCTCCTCAGACAGCGTACAATTCTTCTTTTGGCGGGGGTGTTGCCAACGCGCACACGCGCTTCTTTTTCACGCTCTTTTTCCTGGCAGACGGTGAGTCACGCACGTATCTAACATCTGTGCTTGCCCCGTGTGTAGCCTACCCCTTCAGAGGTCATTCTAGGCTGCGTGTGACACGCATACGTTCATTCTTGTTTTACTGGGTGCCACAGCATAGTGCAGGTTTATTTTTCCGCACACGTGGTCTAGGAGGGGTTGCGTGCACGTTATCTCCCTTTTTTGGGCTTCCTGTGCGTTGCGTGACCCGTCATCTTTCCCCAGGGGTCACATTCAGCCTTGCTAGAGCACTAGGGTACGATTACCATCTGGTACCCAACCCCTTTGACCCCCAATTGCCCAGGACAATAGTTTACAGCCACTCCCATACGTACATTAACATCAGTGCCATGGTTGGGAGGCGAGGAATCCGTAAGGGTGGCAAAGGTGGACGAGCCACAAGTGGTGGCCGTGGTGGATCCGGTAGGGGACGTGGTCATTACTTGCAGGGTGACCCTGTCCCCCCATGTGTGGAGGACCAGTCAAGGGCACCCATAATCCCCCCCCCACCCCTCCCGTTGAGGGTGATGTGGCTGACACCATCCATGCTCAGCCCTTGTTGGACCAGCCCATTGTGGCACCAGACCTGGCTGACTCCATGGCTGACTTCCAGGTCAGCAGGCCTATGACACGTGCGCTGGTGCACGTTGATGTCATAAGGCCACGTGGATCAGGGGCAGCAAGGTCATCTGCTGCTCCAAGTAGGCAGGGTGGAGAGGCTGCAGGGGCAGCTGCGGCTCCATCCACCCCAGCTCTCACACACCCTGCTGACATTCCCCCTGACACCATTACACTTGAGCCAACGCCTGCACCAACTCCCATGCTGAGTGTGCAATCCCACACTCCTGATACAGAGTCCACCAGGGCTCCTGCCCCTAGTGTCCAGAGCGGCGTAGGACACTCAGGATCACCACCACCTTCCAAGCGGAAGAGGAAGAGTGCTCGTCCGGCACAGGCTGATGCCCCAGAAACGGCTACACAGTCCGGCCCGTCGAGGAAGCCCAGCTTCACGGATGCCGAACTGAATGCACTTGTCGAGTATGTGTCCGCACATGATAACGAAATGGTCATTGTTGCAGGATCCAAGACCACACCTGCACAACGCCAGGCACACTGGAAGGCCGTTGCGGACATCGTAAGTGACCTTGGAATCATGAGGCGCACAGCCAATGATTGCTATAAGCGCTGGAATGACCTAAAGCGCAGGGCAAAGAATAAGCTGGCCTCAAGTCATGCCGCAACTCTAGTGACTGGAGGTGGGTCTCCAGAAGAAGACATGGAACTCACTCCACATGAGTCAGTCGCTGGGACCTACGTCACGGAGGAACAGATCCAAGGCGTGGGAGATCTGCCTGATTATGAGGCATTGTCCGGTTTGTGCACATGCATGTGTGTGTCATCCATGTGCATGGTGTGTGTGTGAGGGCTTCTGTTTGTGTGCCAGGTGAGGGTGTGTGCGCCTGAGTTGTTTGGGTCACCCATGTGCTTCATGCAATACATTCTGCGCAGCAGCATTTGGCCTTAGCAGTATCCCTTCTGCCAACAGTAGACATCTAGCCCAACAGCACGCCGGTTGCCCTTGAAGTGTCACCTTGCCACAACATTGTTGCTTATTTTTCTCTGTTCATTCAGGCAGATTGTTTGCATTCCACCACTTTTACTAGGCATTTCTCAGTCCTCTAGTCACATGTCTGACATGGCTATGGTAAAGTGGAGTGACTTTGTTACCTGGATATCATTTGTTTAGACATGTCCCTGTGCAATCGGACCATTTTGGACTGGCAGCTCCAGGTGAAAAACCAGACCTGTTTGAATTAGAAAAGCTATTACATGAGGGAACTGGACTGAATGAATAAGTGCTGCCCTGCTCTCCATCTTCACTCAATAGCAATGGTACATGCCATCTGTGTGATGGCATGTGTATTTCACCTGGCAATCACAGGCCAATGTGTGATGCCACTGCTAGGCAGCATGCAGCAAATGTGTTCATCTTCCATCTTGGTGTCATCAATGTGTGCCATTTGCCTCCCCTTCATACGCAGTGAGGGTGCATGCATGGGAGGGTTTTAGTCATGTGGGACATGTGTCAATCAAGTACTGGTTCTGTTGCTTCTCAGCCCTCATTGTGTGCCATGGTGCTAATGCCTGTTTCCATTTGTTTTCTTTTATGTCTTTGCAGGGGAAGACGCACCTGATACTGCTGGGGTTGTGGAGATGGTGCAGACCCAGGAGGGGTCTGAGGGCCGACCAACCACCAGTGAGGGAAGTGGTGTGGTGGTGGGTGAGAACCCACAACTGCTGCAGGTCGTGCTCTCAAGGGGTGTGTATGGCTGCACCTCCCCCGAGCTGTACTCAGGTGTTGATTCGGATGATGAGACCTACGTGCCGTCGCAGGTGATCCTGCTACAATATCCAATACGTCGCAGGTGAGTGTTCCTGGGAGGGATTCTGTTCTGTCTGACCCACCTGCACCAGGGTTAGAACCCTCAATGGGGATGTCAGTGTTGGCAGCTACGCCTTTGTGGTTACGGTTGCAGGGTCACACTCCGCGACATCTGATCCTGTTCCTGGGCCAGCAGATCAGAGGGGGAATGCAGTCCTGCAGCCTCAGGCAGTGCCGGCACAGCAAGGCGCAGTTTGCCTTGCCCCAGACAGGTGTGGTGCCCGTCGACGTGGTGGCCGTACGCCACCTGGCAATACCGCATGGGAGCAATCAATTTACGGTATGGCAACCCAACAGGCAGCATCATCAGAGATGATGGCTCAGGCAATAGATAGGGTGGCCACTTCCATTGTCCCCCCCGAAAGGCTGATGGAGCGACTACAGCAGGCAACCGACTCCATCTGCCAGTCACACAGGGAGGACATGTTGGCGTCCAACAGGGACAGGCGGGCGGCACTGGCGACTCTGCAGGAAGCCATCTCCATAGAGTTCCAGGTCCACAGGGAAGCCCTGAGGCTGGAACTCCTTCACCTCAGGACGACTCTTGTTGAGCTTGAGGCTTCAACAAACCGAAGGACAGAACAGCAGCTGGAGCATCTTACCCGTACGCTCTCAGCTGAGATGCAGGCAACTAGACAAAAGTGTGGTTGTTCCCAAAACACTTTGGGAACTCCCGTCCCCTGCACACTATCGAATATCTGAAAAAATCAGAACAATAACTCAAGAGAGTTTCTGGATTTCGTTCACATATAATCTTTTAGGTAGAATTTTTGGAAAAACGAGAATTATGACAGAAACACGTTTCATGATACATAAATAATTTTCCTTAAACAAGTAAGCAAATATGCAAATATTTTCTGGAGACCAGAGATTTTCGTAAAATTATCCTTTTCTTTATTGTACAAAGCATATGGTGGTGCCCAACGCGTTTCGAGTACAACTCTTCTTCAGGGGCAATGGCACAATTGTTTCATTTTTCTACAAAGTGAAGAGATGATATAAGTCAAATTATATTAGCCCATACATATAGTTTATCTCTGTTTTTATCTCAGTTTAACTCAAAAATAGTGTCAACAAGTCATCCGTTGAACATAAAGTAACACATTTAAACAGGTGATCGTAATTTAAGAAAAATATTCATTAATACAAAAAAACACACTTGGAAACCATATAGTAGTGTGCTTGTTTTACACAAAGATAAAGAAGACCAAATGTTGTTTATATTCAGCTCGGTAAATCTGCTTATGATCCCATCCTCCATTCTTGAGCAAGAGTTTACGTAGTTATATTTGTACATGGAACTTTTTTTAACAACAAAAGCGTTTTTTAAAAAAAATGAAAACAAGGTTATCTAATTGGCACTTTCTAAATGAAAGTAGGTGGATTGAAGACTTACGATCTTAAGAAAAAATGATCGGTAAAAGTAAGGTGATTGCAAAGTGCATCTAGTGGTTGTCATCCAACACGGAAGGTTTGCGGCAGAAAGGTTCAAAGTCTGTCGACTACTATTTTTTAACTGAGAAGAGAGAGACAAAGATAAATATTTCAAATAGACTGCATCTAATCTAGAGAAAACCTGATGGCTACAAGTACTTACATGAAATATTTTGGAGGGAGGCGCTACAAGGATTGTCGCATCTGCCGGATTGGAGATGCGTCCACCCTGTGCAGCGTCTCTTTATATACTGACTGTGATGCTCTTTGTTAGCAAAGTGACATGCGCGGTGAGTAGCCTAAGTGCGCATGTGTAGATAAAGCTTGTCATGTCTACTGACGTATTTAGGAAAAGGAAGAGTTGCGCATGTGTAGGACAGATCTCATCATGTTTACTGACGTATCCAAGATCAAGTGGTTGCGTGGTGTACGTCAACCGTGTGACGTATCATCCGCGTCTTTCAAGTAAAAGAAACCAAAATGGTGAACCTTAGGGAGGCGAGTCAAAGAGTGCTCAGCAAAGACTAGATGTGAAATTTAGTATACCTGATCTTAAAAAGGTGTAATCTCGGGAATTGAAGTATTTACTAAAGAAGGTATGGTATTCTATACAACGGCCGCATGGGAGGTGGAATGTCGAAACAAGATGGTTCGGGTACATGTAAACATAAGGAAACATATGTATTGGATACGTAAGGATATGTATCAACAAAAACATAAACATAAACATAAATTCAACCATTAAACGATTCCAAATTACTGTATAAATTAATTAGTCTGAGCAACCTCTGCAGACGGTTTGTTATCAAATTTCATTTATATCTGCTCCTCATGGATGCACATTCTATTTCTGGAAACTGTAGCATGGTATCCGAGTCTTTTTTAGAAAAATATTGGCATAACATTTTTTATATAGAAATAGAACGGGAATCTAACAACGATGTATCAACAAATGCTACATTATAAGTAAGGGCCTAGGTAGTATTCTTCGTTCATCCCTAACGGGGTAAGTGAATCAAGGCAGTGTATCCAATATAATTCTCTTTGTGACAAGATTTTTTGTAGATCACCACCTCTTGGAAGCGGCTGCACAATTTCGAGAATCACAACTCTCATTTGGGCCACAGTATGTTTGTGGTCTCTAAAATGTCTGTATACTGGGGATTTTGTGTTTTTGGTACGGATGTTAGATTTGTGCTCCGTCCAACGTTCTTTCGCTTTTCTGGCTGTTTTACCCACATAGTACAGTCCACAAGGACAGCGTAGAGCATAAATGACATTTTTTGAGCCACAGGTGGCATATTGTTTTAATAGTATTTTTTTACCTGTGTTGGCATGTCTAATGTGATCTCCCTTTATTACATTCGAACAATGCTGACAATTCAGACACGGGAAAGTGCCGTTTTTTGGTTTGTTAAGAAATGACTGATTGGACTTTTTCCTTCTTTCGGCTTTAATTAATTTGTCTCGAAAGTTTCTGCCTCTTTTGTAGGCAAGCATCGGTGGTTCTGGGAACAGTTGATTAAGCTGTGGGTCTGATTTAATGATATCCCAGTTTTTGTAAATTATCCTTTTTATCTGAAAGCTCTGGCTAGAGTATTTCAGTGAGTGTATCAAGTTAGATTTGGTTTCCTTGGGTTTAATGGTCAGCAATTCCGTTCTAGTCTGTGCTTCTGTTCTGAGTATAGCTTTGTTTAGGAGGACAGTTGGAAAATGTCGATCTTCAAAACGGGATTTCATAATCAAGTATTCTTCTTGGAGTTTATCCGCCTCTGAGGTAATTCTTTTCAGGCGAAGGAGTTGACTATACGGTAGATTTTCTTTTAGATGTTTTGGATGAAAACGGTGAAAATGAAGAGTGCTATTGACATCTGTAGGTTTTCTGTAAATTTGTGTCTTAAGTGCTGAGTTTGAGATTTCAATAGTAACATCCAAAAAGTTGATGGAAGGCTTTCCAATTTCAATTGTTAGTTGAATTCTGTCATTGCATTGGTTCAAGAACTCCCAGAAGTGCAGTAGTTCAGATTCCGTTCCTTTGAAAATGCCAAAGATGTCATCAATGTATCTGTACCACTTTTTGATTTTTCCTTTCCACGTTGGATTTTCCAAGACATAGGTGTGTTCAAAGAAGTACATAAAGATGTTAGCATAGGAGGGTGCCACTGGGGAACCCATCGATGTACCCGAAGTTTGTAAAAAGTATTGTCCGTTGAACCTGAAGTAATTATTGAACAAGATGATATTGATTAATTCAATGGCAAAGGTTTTCTGTATTTGGATTTCATGATGTTTCAGGAGGAACCATTCTAGTGCATCAATGCCTTGGTTGTGTGGAATTGAGGTATATAAACTAGTCACATCCATTGTGAATAGGATGAGATCAGTTTCCGTCATATCAATATCTTTAATGTTCTGTTCATGCGCAACTCTTCCTTTTCCTAAATACGTCAGTAGACATGACAAGCTTTATCTACACATGCGCACTTAGGCTACTCACCGCGCATGTCACTTTGCTAACAAAGAGCATCACAGTCAGTATATAAAGAGACGCTGCACAGGGTGGACGCATCTCCAATCCGGCAGATGCGACAATCCTTGTAGCGCCTCCCTCCAAAATATTTCATGTAAGTACTTGTAGCCATCAGGTTTTCTCTAGATTAGATGCAGTCTATTTGAAATATTTATCTTTGTCTCTCTCTTCTCAGTTAAAAAATAGTAGTCGACAGACTTTGAACCTTTCTGCCGCAAACCTTCCGTGTTGGATGACAACCACTAGATGCACTTTGCAATCACCTTACTTTTACCGATCATTTTTTCTTAAGATACGTAAGTCTTCAATCCACCTACTTTCATTTAGAAAGTGCCAATTAGATAACCTTGTTTTCATTTTTTTAAAAAAACGCTTTTGTTGTTAAAAAAAGTTCCATGTACAAATATAACTACGTAAACTCTTGCTCAAGAATGGAGGATGGGATCATAAGCAGATTTACCGAGCTGAATATAAACAACATTTGGTCTTCTTTATCTTTGTGTAAAACAAGCACACTACTATATGGTTTCCAAGTGTGTTTTTTTGTATTAATGAATATTTTTCTTAAATTACGATCACCTGTTTAAATGTGTTACTTTATGTTCAACGGATGACTTGTTGACGCTATTTTTGAGTTAAACTGAGATAAAAACAGAGATAAACTATATGTATGGGCTAATATAATTTGACTTATATCATCTCTTCACTTTGTAGAAAAATGAAACAATTGTGCCATTGCCCCTGAAGAAGAGTTGTACTCGAAACGCGTTGGGCACCACCATATGCTTTGTACAATAAAGAAAAGGATAATTTTACGAAAATCTCTGGTCTCCAGAAAATATTTGCATATTTGCTTACTTGTTTAAGGAAAATTATTTATGTATCATGAAACGTGTTTCTGTCATAATTCTCGTTTTTCCAAAAATTCTACCTAAAAGATTATATGTGAACGAAATCCAGAAACTCTCTTGAGTTATTGTTCTGATTTTTTCAGATATTCGATAGTGTGCAGGGGACGGGAGTTCCCAAAGTGTTTTGGGAACAACCACACTTTTGTCTATTTTTGTCCAACCTAGATGCCAAGGTTGAGCTTTTCTCCCCCTGCACCTCAAATTTATCTTTAATCCCATTTATCTAACTTAGTTTGATGAGATAAAAATTTCATAAACAGGTGTGCCTCCTGGTTCTCTATATATCTTTCATGCAGGCAACTAGGGCCGAGGTCCGAAGAATCCCGTGAGTTGTTGCATGGGGACCTCCGCACACTCATCCTCCAGAACAAGACCTACCACACCCGCATGCTTGCAGCCATGGAGGAACAGACTAAGGCCTTGCGTGGGCTGCCTCCCATAGTGCCACCACCTCCGGATGCAGCTACACAGGGTGAGAATAGCGACAGCAGTGATACTCCCACAATAGGGTAGCCGTGTGGGCCATGAGTCCATGGAGGTGTTTTTTTTCCGCAAGATCCACACAGGTGGGTTTTGGTGTGCACCCTGTCCTCGGACCTCCTGGGTGGCCTCCCCAACCCCCCGGGCTCATTAATGGCCTTTTTTTTTTTCTTTTTTTTTTGGGACAGTGTGTTGCCTTGTGTGGCTCCCGTGGCCATACGCTGCATTGTGGCTGGGCACATGCAGGCTTGTCATGTATTTGGTTCAGATGCTTGGGTTTTTGTCACACACACCCCTCCTGCTTCCCGTTTCCATGGGCTTGCAAAGGGTGTGCCCAAGTGACATCGACGTACATGGTGACATTGGACTCCCACTACATGTGTGGGTAGTCTAGTCAATACTGTGTATACATTCCTAGTAAATATTGCTGTTGTGTTGTACACTGCATGTTGCATTGATGTGTAACTCATCATCCATGTCTACCTCCTAATTTGCAGGTCCTTTCCTCATGTCTACACAAGGCCCTCTACTTTGGAGATGGAGTCCATGTTGGCAGCAGTGCACCTACAACTCTACATGGCGGCAACACTGTACAGTTGGAAGTGGTGGGAGTGCAGGCATTTCCAGGTGGTGAGACTACCAATTTCTTACATTCGTAATGTCATGTTAATGGTAGTTTTGAGGGTCAGTAGTTGATAAGTGTTATTGCTAAATACCTGCTCAAGTGTGTTGTTGGTCCTGCATTACTGTGAGCATTTCAGGTGTCGCGAGTTTCAATTAGGGACACTGTACTTTGTGACACTTGTGTCATGTTGTGGGGATTACTTTGTTTACCCGCACATAGCATGACATGGCATGGTGTGTTGTGTGGCGGTGCTGGGGATGGGTTGGGTGACATGGCACTGTCCTCATGTTGCATTTTGCAAGTGGGTATTCATTTTAGCTGCATGAATGTGTTTTTTCACGAAACTGCATTGGTGGTGTCTGTGTAGGTAGGGATGCACACATTGTAACACTTCCAGGTGAACAACCTCAGTCTGATATGGTTTTGACGGTTGATTCTCATCATCATTGATTGTCAGATGGTATGTGCCAGGGCTGTGTGCACTCCACAGGGGTGTGATTTCTATGTGAAGTAATTAGCCACTAGCTGTGTACGGGCTGCCTCCGCCCGTGCCCTTTCCCCTCCCATGCGCAGCGGGCGTGCATGTGGTTGGGGATGTGGGGGCACCTCCATGTCCACGGCCAGGCCCCGGCGTTTTGCAATGTTGTGCAGGACACATGCTGCCACTATGATCCTGCACACTACTGGGGGAGCGTATAACAGCTGCCCGCCAGAACGGTCAAGGAATCGAAAGCGTGACTTAAGCACTCCGAATGTGCGCTCCACTATGACCCGGGTTGCAATGTGGGCTGTGTTATATCTTACCTCGGGTGGCATCCCAAAAAGGCTGGTTCTGGGTGTGAAAATTGTGGCCCTGACTATCCTCCTCCTCCTCCTTTGGTAGCCCATGGCCACTGCTGCTAGGAACGGTATATTCATCCTGGCGTCTGCGCTTGTTAGTTTTTTGCGCGCAAATTTATGCGTCGCGGGTCGACGTATGTCTGCTTCCTACTGGCGTACGTGTTTCTTTGCGCGTGTTGTAGGCGAGCGTTTGAAACTTCCCGCGAACCCCTGAAATCCACGTACCCAGGCCAATAGCGTGTGGCAATTCCCGCGCACCCCGGAATACACGTGCGCTGATGTACTCGCGTGTGTAAGTGCCTGCGCACCCCTGAAATACACGTACATAGGCCAATCGCGTGTACGCGCACTTTTGTCCAATTACACGCGATGACACTCTGTCGTGCAGTCTTTCCACGTGTGCTCCGTCATCACGTGCTATGAGGGAAACACCCGTGCGGGTCACGTCACAGACGCGCTTACGCGCTGAGGGCCTTTGGTCCAATAGAATCGCGTATGCGTGCTGACGCGCTTACGCGCTAAGGGCCTTTCCTCGAATTTCACGCTGACGTGCAGGATTTTAACATGCTAAATCACTCCGTATCAAGCTGGCCACGCGAAAACACACGGAAGACCACGCTCCTGCCCAGAAGGCCGAACTACTGCCCCCCAGTGCCCCGAGCAGCCTCCCACATGCCATCTGCTGCTGCCTGTCTGCCTGCCTGCCTTATGCCACCGTGCCCTGCCATTTGGTGCCTGCACATCAGCCATCTGCAGGGGTCCAGTTGCTGTGTCCACCCCTGCTGGAACAGAAGACTCCCGACTGGGATAACATCGCTCCACAGCCCAGCCCCAGGACCCAGTTGCCCACCCACTCCTGCCTCTGGGGTTGCCATGTCGGGCACTTCGACATCTGGCACCAGTGGCAACCCCAGGCCAGAGGGGCACCAGCTTCACTGCCACCGAAGTTGGTGTCCTGGTGGAGCATGTCCTAGGGCAGTATGATGCCCTCTTTGGATCGTCCCGCGCCAGCAAGGAAGGACGGGAGAGGATCTGGGCCGACTGTGTGGTTGCCATCAACGCGGAGGGGGTGGCAACCTGCGACGTCCAGAAGATCAAGAAGCGCTGGGAGGACTTGAAGTCCAGGACCCTCGTGAAGGCCCGCCACCTTGTGGAGGGGGGCCGGGGCCGCATAAGTTCCATCCAGATTAGGGCCCTGGAATGCGTACGCCCAGCGCTCCACACCCAGACCCTTGAGAGGGAAACCCGTCTGGAGTTGAGCGGTAAGTGGCCAAGCATTGCTGTGTGAGACAGGGCATGTTGCGGTGTGCTGGTTGTCTGATACTTGCCTGTATGTGTGACATAGGCCATGTACGCATGTATGTGTGCAGGGACATCATGGTAATGCATGTGCGACCAGTGATGTGTGAACCACATGGTCGTTGCATGTGTTTAAATGCGACATGGGGAGCCCTATGCAGATTTTACACATGAGAGCATGCCAGTCTCTGTTCCTGGACATGGGTGGGGGTGAGGGATGGGTGCTGATGCCAGGTACATATATGGTAGCCATGTCTGTGTGCCTGACCTGCGTGTCTGTGACTTGTGAATGATATGGATGCATGACACATGTCTGTGACAATGCACAGATTCACTGATGCAGCCTAGTTATCCTTGTATCCGCTGTGTTTGGGGTGTATGAGGCCAGATGGATGTGACTGCGGTGAAGTGTGTGCATGTGATAGGCATGACTCATGATGCATGTGAGTTCCATATTATTGTATGTTTCAAGAGTCCATTGGACATGCATGGAAATGTCCATGGCATGCACCATGCCTGTTGCTGTGTGTGCTTTGCCTGGACTGACCCATGTGTTGTGGAGGGACATGATGGAAGTGTACTTTGACAGTGGTACTCATCTGCTATTGCTTCCTGTCTAGGTGCCCATTGTACAGTACCCTGATGCTTGTGTTCTATGTCTCCCTCTACGCAGCGGCTAGTGAAGAAGAGGGCGGAGACGCCGCTGTGGAGCAAGGCGGCGGGGATGCTCCCACGGCTGCAGCGGAAGGGGTAGGTGAGCCCCCACAGGGGCCTGCTACGGCGGAAGATAGTGAGGAGCCATCCAGGTTGGTGGTTTCCACAGAGGAGGAGGAGGCCGCCACTGAGGCACACATGGGGCCTGGTGGGAGCATCCCTGCTGGTGCAAGTGGTGCAGTCCAGGGGCAGGGGCAGGAGGCAGCACAGGTCACCGTGGAGGGGCCTGTGCATGTCGCTGTCCCTGACCCTGTGAGTGCACCACCATGCACCAGCAGGGATGCCCCATCCCAGGCCCGTCTGCAGGTATAGGGGATGTCCATGTCACCTGACTCCCCTCCACCTGTGGACGAGGGGACCCATGGCCGTATGGAGAAGGTCCTGATTGGGGTCGCGATGCGCGCGGGTGCAATTCGTGATGACGTGCGTGCTTCCCGGGAGGAGCACGCACGTCATCACGAAGAGCACTGTGCCGACCTGGCCCAATTGGGATCTTCTATGTTTGGGGGTTTCCTGCATGTGTCGGCCAATCTGGCGGCCCTCTCCTCCTCTGTGGAGGCTATACGCCAGTCGTTCTCCTTGCCGTCTTCCGGCCCAGATGCCACCAGGGCCCCCTGTGGACCTGCCCTGACCAATGCAGCCAGCTCGGTGGGGATCCCATCCCTGCCACAGTCGGGAGTCGGAGGTCCAGCAGGGGTGGACACCACAGCAACTGTACCCCAGCAGATGGAGGATGTGCCGGCATCATCAGGCAGGGCACGTGCACGACGGCGTCGGTGGATTCCATCAGCCTGGATGCCGTCGTGCTGGCAGAGGCGGTTGCGTCGGAGGCACCAGCAGAGTCAACGTGGGAGGCATCATGGCTCGGGGCCATCAACATCGGAGGGGCAGGCATCGGCCGGAGGGCAGGAGGACCCAGGACAGGAAGTGTCTTCCGTGTGGCTGCGGTTGGGCCAGCAGATAGGTGCGGAGCGGCGGCTGGCGGAAAAGGCGCAGCTCACGATGGTCAGGGCGGAGAACTCCATGCGGAGGGCCCTGAGGCGGGCCGAGTGCCTCGAGGCGATCCGCAGGGGGTTGGAGGAACAGATGACGTCGTCCCTGCGGACCCTCGGGGACATGGAACAGGACCGCCTTCGGGACATCGAAGAGGAGTTTGATGATGCCCTGGCCCGGAACACCACGGAGTGAGCCGCTGGACTTGCCCGCCGCCTTTGTATATAGTTCTTTAGTTTTAGGTTTCCTTTGTTTCTTCTTATGATTTGGAGTCGACAGACACTGCTCCAGTTTTTGTATATAGTTGCATTTTAGTTCTTGATTGGATTGTTTTATTTTTTTTGTTTTTATTTATTCACCATGGAGCAATGGTCTTTGCATTTATTTTTCTCTCTCGGATTGATTTTATTTTTAATGTGACTTTGGACAACATTTTTTTGAATTTGGATTTGTAGTTTTGATTTTTTTTTACGGACATGCAGCTTATCTTCTTTTTTATTGCCATTGTAGTTTGTTTCATTTCATTTGCATTGATTTTTTTTTAATACAATTTTGTTTTCATACTTCACTGTGTGGTATCAATCATTTCATTGGTTTCATGCATGTCATGTTGGGTGTTTTCCCATTCAATTGCAACCATTGTGTGTGACGGACATGGGTTAATTTGCTTTATGAACATTGGGGGTGTAACATGTAATTTCCATTTCCATGTGGGTAAATGGGTTACTTGGTAGGGCCTTTTGGCTGTGGAGGCTGACCATAACGCACATGATTGGGGATTTTGAGGACCTGGGTGCAGGGGGACATGAGTGGGGGCCTGGTGGAGGGTGCCCCTGGTGGCTGGGGGGTGGGGGTGGTGGGAGACATGAGTGGGGGCCTGGTGGAGGGTGCCCCACAGTGCTGGGGGGTGGGGGTGGTGGTAGACATGGGCGGGAGCCTGGTGGGGGCTGTCCATGGTGGCTGGGTGTGGGGGTGGTGGTAGAAATGGGTGGGAGCCTGGTGGGGGCTGCCCATGGTGGCTGGGGGGTGGGGGTGGTGGGAGACATGACTGGGGGCCTAGTGGGGGCTGCCCCTGCACTGCTGGGGGGTGGGGGTGGTGGTAGACATGGGTGGGAGCCTGGTGGGGGCTGCCCATGGTGGCTGGGGGGTGGGGGTGGTGGGAGACATGAGTGGGGGCCTGGTGGAGGCTGCCCCACAGTGCTGGGGGGTGGGGGTGGTGGTAGACATGGGTGGGAGCCAGGTGGGGGATGCCCATGGTGGTTGGGGGGTGGGGGTGGTGGGAGACATGAGTGGGGGCCTGGTGGAGGCTGCCCATGGTGGCTGGGGGTTGGGGGTGGTGGGAGACATGAGTGTGGGCCTGGTGGAGGCTGCCCCTGCACTGCTGGGGGGTGGGGGTGGTGGTAGACATGGGTGGGGGCCTGGTGGAGGCTGCCCCTGCACTGCTAGGGGGTGAGGGTGATAGGGGACATGAGTGGGGGCCTGGTGGAGGCTGCCCCTGCACTGCTGGGGGGTGGGGGTGGTGGTAGACATGGGTGGGAGCCTGGTGGGGGCTGCCCATGGTGGCTGAGGGGTGGGGGTGGTGGGAGACATGAGTGGGGGCCTGGTGGAGGCTGCCCATGGTGGCTGGGGGGTGGGGGTGGTGGGAGACATGAGTGGGGGCCTGGTGGAGGCTGCCCCTGCACTGCTGGGGGGTGGGGTGGTGGTAGACATGGGTGGGAGCCTGGTGGGGGCTGCCCATGGTGTCTGGGGGGTGGGGGTGGTGGGAGACATGAGTGGGGGCCTGGTGGAGGGTGCCCCACAGTGCTGGGGGGTGGGGGTGGTGGTAGACATGGGTGGGAGCGTGTGGGGGCTGCCCATTGTGGCTGGGGGGTGGGGGTGGTGGGAGACATGAGTGGGGGCCTGGTGGAGGCTGCCCCTGCACTGCTGGGGGGTGGTGGTGGTGGTATACATAGGTGGGGGCCTGGTAGAGGCTGCCCCTGCACTGCTGGGGGGTGGGGGTGATAGGGGACATGAGTGGGGGCCTGGTGGAGGGTGCCCCTCAGTGCTGGGGGTGTGGGGGGTAGGAGACATGAGTGGGGGCCTGGTGGAGGCTGCCCCTGCACTGCTGGGGGGTGGGGGTGATAGGGGACATGAGTGGGGGCCTGGTGGAGGCTGCCCATAGTGGCTGGGGGGTGGGGGTGGTAGGAGACATGAGTGGGAGCCTGGTGGGGGCTGCCCCTGCACTGCTGGGGGATGGGGGTGATAGGGGACATGAGTGGGGGCCTGGTGGAGGCTGCCCCTGCACTGCGGGGGGTGGGGGTGGTGGTAGACATGGGTGGCGGCCTGGTGGAGGCTGCCCCTGCACTGCTGGGGTGTGGAGGTGATAGGGGACATGAGTGGGGGTCTGGTGGAGGCTGCCCCTGCACTGCTGGGGGGTGGGGGTGGTGGTAGACATGGGTGGGAGCCTGGTGGGGGCTGCCCATGGTGGCTGGGGGGTGGGGGTGGTGGGAGACATGAGTAGGGGCCTGGTGGAGGCTGCCCCTGCACTGCTGGGGGGTGGGATGATAGGGGACATGAGTGGGGGCCTGGTGGAGGCTGCCCATGGTGGCTGGGGGGTGGGGGTGGTGGGAGACAGAGTGGGGGCCTGGTGGAGCGTGCCCCTCAGTGCTGGAGGGTGTGGGGGGTGGGAGACATGAGTGGGGGCCTGGTGGAGGCTGCCCCTGCACTGCTGGGGGGTGGGGGTGATAGGGGACATGAGTGGGGGCCTGGTGGAGGCTGCCCATAGTGGCTGGGGGGTGGGGGTGGTAGGAGACATGAGTGGGAGCCTGGTGGGGGCTGCCCCTGCACTGCTGGGGGGTGGGGGTGATAGGGGACATGAGTGGGGGCCTGGTGGAGGCTGCCCCTGCACTGCTGGGGGGTGGGGGTGGTGGTAGACATGGGTGGGAGCCTGGTGGGGGCTGCCCATGGTGGCTGGGGGGTGGGGGTGGTGGGAGACATGAGTGGGGGCCTGGTGGAGGCTGCCCCACAGTGCTGGGGGGTGGGGGTGGTGGTAGAAATGGGTGGGAGCCTGGTGGGGGCTGCCCATGGTGGCTGGGGGGTGGGGTGGGTGGGAGACATGAGTGGGGGCCTGGTGGAGGCTGCCCCTGCACTGCTGGGGGGTGGGAGTGATAGGGGACATGAGTGGGGGCCTGGTGGAGGCTGCCCATCGTGGCTTGGGTGGTGGGGGTGGTGGGAGACATGAGTGGGGCCTGGTGGAGGCTGCCCCTGCACTGCTGGGGGGTGGGGGTGGTGGTAGACATGGGTGGGATCCTGGTGGGGGCTGTCCATGGTGGCTGGGGGGTGGGGTGGGTGGTTGACATGAGTGGGGGCCTGGTGGAGGCTGCCCCTGCACTGCTGGGGGGTGGGAGTGATAGGGGACATGAGTGGGGGCCTGGTGGAGGCTGCCCATCGTGGCTTGGGTGGTGGGGGTGGTGGGAGACATGAGTGGGGCCTGGTGGAGGCTGCCCCTGCACTGCTGGGGGGTGGGGGTGGTGGTAGACATGGGTGGGATCCTGGTGGGGGCTGTCCATGGTGGCTGGGGGGTGGGGTGGGTGGTTGACATGAGTGGGGGCCTGGTGGAGGCTGCCCCTGCACTGCTGGGGGGTGGGGGTGGTGGTAGACATGGGTGGGGGCCTGGTGGAGGCTGCCCCTGCACTGCTGGGGGGTGGGGGTGATAGGGGACATGAGTGGGGGCCTGGTGGATGCTGCCCCTGCACTGATGGGGGGTTGGGGTGGTGGTAGACATGGGTGGGGGCCTGGTGGAGGCTGCCCCTGCACTGCTGGGGGGTGGGGGTGATAGGGGACATGAGTGGGGGCCTGGTGGAGGCTTCCTCTGCACTGCTGGGGGGTGGGGGTGGTGGTAGACATGGGTGGGAGCCTGGTGGGGGCTGCCCATGGTGGCTGGGGGGTGGGGGTGGTGGGAGACATGAGTGTGGGCCTGGTGGAGGCTGCCCCACAGTGCTGGGGGGTAGGGGTGGTGGTAGACATGGGTGGGAGCCTGGTGGGGGCTGCCCATGGTGACTGGGGGGTGGGGGTGGTGGGAGACACGAGTGGGGGCCTGGTGGAGGCTGCCCCTGCACTGCTGGGGGGTGGGGGTGGTGGTAGACATGGGTGGGGGCCTGGTGGAGGCTGCCCCTGCACTGCTGGGGGGTGGGGGTGATAGGGGACCTTAGTGGGGGCCTGGTGGAGGCTGCCCCTGCACTGCTGGGGGGTGGGGATGGTGGTAGACATGGGTGGGGGCCTGGTGGAGGCTGCCCCTGCACTGCTGGGGGGTGGGGGTGATAGGGGACATGAGTGGGGGCCTGGTGGAGGCTGCCCCACAGTGCTGGGGGTGGGGGTGGTGGTAGAAATGGGTGGGAGCCTGGTGGGGGCTGCCCATGGTGGCTGGGGGGTGGGGTGGGTGGGAGACATGAGTGGGGGCCTGGTGGAGGCTGCCCCTGCACTGCTGGGGGGTGGGAGTGATAGGGGACATGAGTGGGGGCCTGGTGGAGGCTGCCCATCGTGGCTTGGGTGGTGGGGGTGGTGGGAGACATGAGTGGGGGCCTGGTGGAGGCTGCCCCTGCACTGCTGGGGGGTGGGGGTGGTGGTAGACATGGGTGGGATCCTGGTGGGGGCTGTCCATGGTGGCTGGGGGGTGGGGTGGGTGGTTGACATGAGTGGGGGCCTGGTGGAGGCTGCCCCTGCACTGCTGGGGGTGGGGGTGGTGGTAGACATGGGTGGGGGCCTGGTGGAGGCTGCCCCTGCACTGCTGGGGGGTGGGGGTGATAGGGGACATGAGTGGGGGCCTGGTGGATGCTGCCCCTGCACTGCTGGGGGGTTGGGGTGGTGGTAGACATGGGTGGGGGCCTGGTGGAGGCTGCCCCTGCACTGCTGGGGGGTGGGGGTGATAGGGGACATGAGTGGGGGCCTGGTGGAGGCTTCCTCTGCACTGCTGGGGGGTGGGGGTGGTGGTAGACATGGGTGGGAGCCTGGTGGGGGCTGCCCATGGTGGCTGGGGGGTGGGGGTGGTGGGAGACATGAGTGTGGGCCTGGTGGAGGCTGCCCCTGCACTGCTGGGGGGTGGGGGTGGTGGTAGACATGGGTGGGGGCCTGGTGGAGGCTGCCCCTGCACTGCTGGGGGGTGGGGGTGATAGGGGACCTTAGTGGGGGCCTGGTGGAGGCTGCCCCTGCACTGCTGGGGGTGGGGATGGTGGTAGACATGGGTGGGGGCCTGGTGGAGGCTGCCCCTGCACTGCTGGGGGGTGGGGGTGATAGGGGACATGAGTGGGGGCCTGGTGGAGGCTGCCCCACAGTGCTGGGGGGTGGGGGTGGTGGTAGACATGGGTGGGAGCCTGGTGGGGGCTGCCCATGGTGGCTGGGGGGTGGGGTGGGTGGGAGACATGAGTGGGGGCCTGGTGGAGGCTGCCCCTGCACTGCTGGGGCGTGGGGGTGATAGGGGACATGAGTGGGGGCCTGGTGGAGGGTGCCCCACAGTGCTGGGGGTGGGGGTGCTGGGTGACATGAGCAGGTGTGCAGGGTAGTCCCCTCTGGTGTCCGCTGCCTGCAGGGGCCGTGGAGGGTGTACAGGGAATACCTGGGAGCACCCAGCCAAATCGCGTGTAGAATTTCCCGCGTACCCCTGAAATACACGTACCCAGCCAAATCGCGTGTGGAAATTCCCACGCACGTACCCTGTCAAATCGCGTTTGGAACTTCCCGCGCACCCCTGAAATCCACGTACCATGCCAAATCGTGTGTGAAACTTCCCGCGCACCCCTGAGATCCACGTACCCAGCCAAATCGCGTGTGGAAATTCCCGCGCACATACCCGGCCAAATCGCGTGTGGAACTTCCCGCGCACCCCTGAAATACACGTACCCTGCCAAATCGCGTGTGAAACTTCCCGCGCACCCCTGAGATCCACGTACCCAGCCAAATCGCGTGTGGAAATTCCCACGCACGTACCCAGCCAAATCGCGTGTGGAAATTACCGCGCACGTACCCGGCAAAATCGCGTGTGGAACTTCCCGCGCACCCCTGAAATCCACGTACCCTGCCAAATCGCGTGTGAAACTTCCCGCGCACCCCTGAGATCCACGTACCGAGCTAAATCGCGTGTGGAAATTCCCACGCACGTACCCGGCCAAGTCGCGTGTGGAACGTCCCACCCACCCCTGAAATCCACGTACCCTGCCAAATCGTGTGTGAAACTTCCCACGCACCCCTGAGATCCACGTACCCAGCCAAATCGCGTGTGCAAATTCCCGTGCACGTACCCGGCCAAATCGCGTTTGGAACTTCCCGCGCACCCCTGAAATCCACGTACCCTGCCAAATCGCGTGTGAAACTTCCCGCGCACCCCGGAATACACGCACACGTTATTTTTCAGTCAGCGGGTGTCCGTGTTTGTGGGTTCCCCTTTGCACGTCATTTGTCCTGGAGGGCCACAGTATAGGACATTCATCATAGCTGTATATAGGTGCTATTTGTTGGCGCACCTTTTGGCGCACATTTATTACAGGCGCAGAGACGCTACCGCCTGCTTTCTTGTGGCGGTCGTGTTTGTGCCTGTGCGCTGGTTTGACCGTGCGCTTTTTTGCCCTATTCGATTCCATGAATACGTGTTGTAGGCGAGCGTGTGGGCGTTCCGCGCACTTGCACCCTGTACTTCCCCCGTGACGCCCACATTTTGGCAAGTTGTTCCCCATTCCGAGTTTTACGCCCCGTGTTCCGCCTACTTTTGTTGTGTGCACCGCGCTATGTGCGATTTTCGCTGTGGCCTGTGCGATTTTCGCTGTTACCTGGCGCACGCCGTTAGATGGCCTGTGCGCCAACGTGCGCCGCGCACTTTTTTAGCACACATCCGATGGTTTTCTCGCGCACGCCCTTCCATGAATCGATGTGCGCTGCTTTTCGTGCGATTTTCGCTATTCCACTGCGAATCCCACGTTTTTGGCCACTTGCGCCGCACTAATTATTCCATGAATCGGCCTGCATGTGTCAGTATGAAGATAAAGAAGACTTAACTATACTACAATCAAAACTAAGCAATGAGCAACGAAGCATTTTTGAAGAATGGTGTACAACATGAAAACAAAGAATGCACCTGCCAAAATTACAAACCTATACTACTGTACGTCAGTGGTGAAGCTGGTTCTGGCAAAACATTCTTAATCAAAATTAAGAATGTTAATTAATCAAAATCATCAGTAAATTCCTTCAACAATTGACAAACAACAAACTGTCAGCTGTTGTCACTGCCCCCACAGGTTTAGCTGCCTACAACATAGGCAGTGTCACTTTACACTGATTAATACTCCTGCCAATAGAACACCAAAACAAACTAGACTATTACAAACTTTATACAGAAGCTGCAATGGAACTAGGCAGAGTATTAAACAAATGAAAATGCTACTAATAGATGAAGTGAGCATGGTCTCCAACCTAATGTTGGCCTTGATTCACCTCAGATTACAGGAAGTACTCAAAACAAACTACGAAGAGCTCTTTGGAGGAAAACAAATTATTGTTTTCGGAGATCTTCTTCAATTGACACCAGTGAAAGGTGAGCCTATTTCTAAAACCTTAGGACACAAACTCTGCCATAAAACTGTTGGCAGCATTGGAAATGTCAACCTTTGTCAACATTTCCAATACAGAGATTTAACAGAAAACTTGCGGCAATCTGCAGATCTCACTTATGCCAACATCTTAAAAAGTATTAGAGTTGGTGTATTATCTCAAGAAGCACAAGCAATATTGAAAACCCGGCACATTCATGCACTTTATGGCGATAATGCATGTGCTATGGATGTTATGGAACAATTAGCCCACAAAAATGTCAATTGTATGGCCTTAATGCCAACCCTTGCAAGCTGTTTCAAATTCAATGAAACAATGTTAAAAAAAGAAATGCAACCAATAATTGAAATTAGCGCCACAGACAAACTAGACATACATGGTATGACACTACCCATGTGTGAACAAGCCACAACGAGACTAAATAGTTTAGAAAATTCAATCTCCAACACAGCTGGATTGGAAAAAATATTAAAATATTCCTTAAATTGCAGAGTAATGCTTAAACGTAACCTTGACATGGATCAAGGACTAGTTAATGGAGCACTGGGTACAGTTGTTGAATTTCAAACATACCCACGTGACAACAACATTCAGTTTGTCAATATTCTCTTTGACAAACTTTCAGAAGTGAAAAGAATAGGACGCTCAACAGCTCGATTTCTTCTCTTCAAAGACATGTATGTACGCAGAGAACAATTTTCTCTAACTCTTTCATACGCAGTCACCATTCATAAATCTCAAGGACTTACCCTAGACAAAGCATTGATAGACATTGGTAACACAGTCTTTAAAGAAGGCATGAGCTACATAGCACTATCATGCTTACGTACACTTGACAGTCTATTTCTAATGAACTTTGATGCAAGTAAAGTAAACGCTGATATTCCTTGCATTTCAGAATACAATAGACTTCGTTCACTATATACCCCCATCTAAAAACATATCCTATTCCACAAAAAGTAAAATGTTCTAAAAGAAAACTAAATCAAACAGAAATGCACCAGGATGTCACTGCAAATCCTCCAAAGAGATTAAAAGAAACTAATATTTCATCAAGTACCACAATCAAAAAAGAACCTATTAGGGAAAGTAAACCAGTTACTTCTTCAAAGAAGGAAGACAAACTCCAAAAAAAGCACTCAGATACAGAACTACCTGGTCCATTTAAACTTTCAAATGTAATTGGTGTAAATTGCTACGAAAATGTAGCAATGAATATTCTATTTCAATTACCACCAATAGTTGACAACATTTACTTACACAGTACAGACCAATTGTGTTTGCAAATGTTAGTACTTCATAGAAACACAACAAACAATCCTGACAACACGTAAAGTGTTTATGGAATAAGACAACAATTGGACTACTGTGCTAGAATGGTAAAATTCACTACAAACTCACAGGAAGATCCACGAAAAACATACCTATAAATGAAATCTTCCAGATTTCATACATGTGGAAACATACATGCAGTCTGTGCAACAATGTCACATAAGAACAAATCCCCAATGAGCGCTTTGTTTATGTATCATTACCTAATTGTGAATCCGTTCCATTTCAGCAACTTGTACAAAATGCAAACCAGGGTAGATTATGTACTACCTGTACTACCTGCAATTCGGATAATCGCTCCACCTTACTAATACAAACACATAGTAAATACGTAATACTAATGCTTCTACGTTACAATGCAGATGGTACCAAAAACAACTACAAGCTTTCTGGAATCACACATGGTCAAGTATCACTTGGTAAACAAACCTTCACAACAATAGGTATAATCTACCACACAGGAGCCACAACCAATGCAGGGCACTATACTGCATATATAAAAAAAAAATTGTGGATGGTTCGAATGTAATGATAGTACCATTACTCTAAAGCAGAGATTACCTGCAAATCTTACAAACGCTTATTTAATGTTCTTAAAACCAAAATGTATTAACTAAACTGTACTTAAACATTAACTAAACTTCTATTAAAAAACGAAACACTGTTACAATATGCCAACAGCTATATAACTGCCCCAAGATTCTACAACAACTAAACAGATAAATGAGTACCACTAAATTATACCAAACAATAAACAGTTAGAATACGCCAACTGGTATCTAACTACCCCAAGATGTTAAATAACCAAACAGATAAATCAATACCACTACATTATAACAAAAAATAGACTGTTAGAATATGTCAACAGGTATCTAACTGCTCTAAAAATCTGCAGCAAGCCAATATATAGAGCATTAACCACAAACAACAAGTGAACACTGAAAACAAACAAACAAATAGACTGTAGCATAACAAAAAAAAAAAAATTTTTTTGTTAATTCAACATGTATTTTTTTTTCTCCCACAGACCCAATGATTTTAGCAATAAACACAGAAACTGAGCAAATTGCACAGTACACTGGTTTGTGATCTACTAAATATGAGGGTAAAAAAAAAAATAATGTTGGTTATCCAATGTTATAATTCGTTCCAAAATACCAATACTAACATGGTATTTTCTTTTATCAAAGAAAAAAACAAGAAATACATGTACTCCAGTTACTAAACCAAACAGTAGGTATATTATATCAAGTACAACCATCACAGCAAATCACACCCATAGTGACTTATAACTTTTCTGCTTATAAATTTGATCTTGTCCATGTACCCAAGACTATAGGCCCTGCCCACAACCACCACAGCATATCACACCCATAGTGGCTTATAACTTTGTTGCTTATACATTTGTTCTTGGATCCCAAAGTTATAAGCCACTATGGGTGTGATATGCTGCAGTGGTTGTGGCCAGGGCATAGAGTCTTGCCTCAGGACACCCCCATTTCGTCCATTGACGAACATTTCAGGACACTGCATGTGTTATTAGAACAATTTGAACTTGCTTGCGAACAGTATGGACAGGCATACCGTCCTCAGGACACCCCCATTTTGTTTATTGACGAACATCCCAGGACACATGATGTGTTCTTAGAACAGATTCAACTTGCCTGCGAACAAAACGGACAGGCTTACCATCCTCAGAACACACCCATTTCGTTTATTTTCAAACATTTCAGGACACCGCAAATGTTCTTAGAACACTCAGCCTGCTTGCAAACTATACGTACAGGCGTAGTGTCCTCAGAACACCCCCATTTCGTTTATTTAGAACATTTCAGAACATCCGCGTTGTCCGCGGACAATGCGACCACAACAGGGTGGTCTACCACCTGAACAAATATAACGTTTAACCCATCTCTTACTCCCCGACCCTCCCCAAACACTTTTACACACCAACACACTCTACTAAATAGTATTTTTTCCACCAAGATTCACACCGCTGTCCGTGGACGTCCGCAAATCAAAGATGGCGGGCGTTCCCAAAAATCTGACGCACTTCACGCTCTTCACCGTCCAATCAGCGAACACGTTGCATGTCCGCGGACATGACGCAAGCTTGTTGGCCAATCAGGACACTGTCTGCGGAGCAAACAGGGAAATGTGTCCGCGGACCGAACATAGATATCACACATTTTTTGTGACCTACTTTTTGGTCATTTTAAAAAAAAACTACTAGACGGATTTTCACCAAATTTGCAAAAGCACGCTTTCGGGACCAAGCCGCTGCTCCTGGTCCAAATTTGGTGAAAATCCATCCAGCAGTTTGGGCTGTAGGAGTGAGCAAAGTTTTTTCCCCAATCAGTCTTCGGGAAAAAAAGATGTTTTGGCACCCCCCTATAACTTTGCCCCCCCTGGACCAAACCTCACCAAACATTGCAAATAATTTCAGAGTGACCCATATACTTTTTTTTCAAAGTTTGGTGAGGATTCGTCCAGGGGGAGGGAAGTTATAATCCACCCAAAAAGGGCTCTTCCTATGGAAACAGCAATTTAACCATAACTACACAGCCATTACTACTGTGGCTGTGTAATATATATATATATATATATATATATATATATATATATATATATATATATATATATATATATATATATACCTTAGATTTCAGGGTATTTGAACTAAGGAGTGAAAGGAAGTATTAACAGATGGTTGAAATAGAAATATTTATGAAATTTTGGACATCTTGAAATTATGGTAATTTTTTTGGACACATATGCAAAGACATTTTGACTCACCGAGAGGGTCTGTTGGGATGAATCAGGTGATATGAACATTAAGGATTTGAACAATGGCCTAGAATATTATTCAGAATTCCTCAATGTTGGAGATATCATTAAATATCTATGATCAAGGTACATTTTTGTGGACACATAGGTAAAGACCATGTGGGCTAACTGAGATGGTCAGCGAGGACCGATAAGGTCAAATGAGCATTGAAGAAGTGAATATTTGGCCCGAAAAGCTATTGAGAATTCATAATTGTTATAGTTATCAATAAGTATATATGATCTGGAGAATTCTAAAGACATGTTATTCATTCCAAATTTTTTTTTTACAGTTGTAGGGGTTAGCAGATGCATGTGTGAGTGGAGAAGGGTTAAAGTGACAGGCCTCCACCTCAGAATGTAAACGGAGGATAGCACAGTGGCAATGCCCTGGTCTTGGAAGCAAGACCATGCAGAGCAACAGAGGTTTGAATCCCAGATCCGTGCTTAGAAAACGAACTCAGGTATGGTGTTAGGCGTGTTATAAAAAAATCAATTAAATTAATGAACATTACATGAACAAACAGCATGAGTGGGTAGCAGTCTGGGCATGAGCGCAAAGTAGAAGCATGGTTCTGTGCTCTGCTAAGCATTTTCCCTTTAAACAGTGGGGATGAGGATCAGTGTGCACCAGGTGTGGGTAGTTAAATCAAGGTGCATGAGGAAACATGCCACCATATTTTGCCAGTTGAACAATTTCATGAGGATGAAAATGAGTTTAATGGCACAGGTTCTCTTTTGATTTATATCTCTACATTATGTGTATATCTGTTTATTAGGTTTTACATTGTGCAGACCAGGCACACAAGTATATCAGAGCACTAGACTGAAAAATACAAATAAGAGGTGTGTAGTGGATAACTGAGTAAGGACTTATTTCCAGAGAGGAATTTAATTCAGGGTAGTGGTTCAACAATATCACTTGCATAGGTATTGTCAAAACAGATTTGGCTTTTCTATAGGGAGACATGTTCCCCACTTATATACTTTTACCATTAAAACCTCTTTTCATCAACATTCTCTACAAATTATCCTAATAACATCAACAGCATGTTACTTATTCGTCTGCAGCTTTACTATACAAAAGAAAAGCAACATAAGCATTGCTTGAAAACTTGTGAGGGGAACCAAACGTGGTTATGAGGTTTTTGTTACATCAGGAGTTGTTTGATAACTGTAATTAACTAATTAACTATCAGATCTGTCTGAAGGAAGAACTATCTGTTTTAAATCACCATAATGTGACGGTGGTCAGTCAAAATCTCGAAAAAATAATCAACCTTTTTTTTCGACCTTTTTTTTTCGAGATTTGTAAATTCGGTATTATGGCCATAAACCAATGTGACATGTATTTAAACAATGGGTGAATTATTAATTAAAATGTATTAATTTACTTAATGACAGCTATTTGTCCAGGCAGACATAGCTTGTATAAGAAGATGTATTTGACTAGGATGTAGATAACACAGAATTTGCCACAGGCTATGCTTCTGATATATATATGTCCCAGGTAAATGACAGAAAATGGTCCCAGGCCCACATCTATTTTACACAGATGTGTTTTAGTGCCTTCTCCATGATTGAAAACTAACAAAAGGAACACACGAATCATAGATAATAGAGTATGTCCCCAATGCATGCGAGATTGGGACTATGGGGACAGTACTCATGGTCAATTACATACAAGGTCTATTGGAATTGCAGCAGCATTTGCAGGTGACAGTGCAACGTGCAGGCAGAACATCACTGCTTTTTACAAGAACATAGATGATAGAGCAAAACAAATACACACGTGAAGAGGAGGAAAGGTATCACAATCCCCTTAACTCATGCATGAATAGACATTTTTCTAGGAACTAAGTTATGGGAGATGCAGCTAGGTAGGAAGCCTTAAGATGAAGCTCATCAGGGTCTAAAACGAGTGATAAGGATACTAACAAATATCAGCCCTGGCCCAAGCATAACTTAATGTAACATCAATGCCTTGATAAAGTGTAGTCAGTTGGAGGTATGAGTAGAGAAGAATATCAGGTGTAAGTCAGTTAGGTGTTCATGGAAGTCCAAGGGTTTTGTAAGGGGGGAAAGCAACATGCCTGTTGAGGGTTACCAAAACCTTAGGAGTGGAGAATTAGTGTTAGGAAATAGTAAAGTGGAGACAGGGGAGGCTGAAGAAGGGGGATTATAGGGAATGTGGATGAGCAGGACATAAGATTAACTATCATCCAAGGCCTCCCAAACTGATTGCTTCATCCTCAAAGGGAGAAAAAACATTCATAACACCCTGCGATCATAGAATAGCATACCATTAGCATAATATGTATGTATGCATTTATTTAGTTACCAAAACAACATGGAAAGCAATGCATTTTTGGCACAAAACCCTGAACAGAACTTACCATTAATGACAGCGTGTAGTACAGGGATCCTTTACAATGGGGTGAGAGAATGTGACTTGAAGACCAGATGTTGCAGGGGAAGGCAGAAACATAAACCAGGGATGAGGACAGAGCAGCATGACCTAGAACCAGCATAGCAGAGTAAGTGCTGAATTAAGGATGATGGGGTGACAGAAAGGTGTTTTGGGGTTGTCCATGAAAGGTAGGCAGAGAGGAAAACAGGGTGACACAGTAGTGTAGGCTGCTAGTAAACAGGTTCTTCAGACCTTGGATTTAAATAGTGGACGTGTTGAAGTAGTATGGAGAGGGAGAGGAAGATCATTCCATAGTAGGGGAGCAAGCAGATAGAGAGAGTGGAAATGAAAGAGAGCACATGGGGCATGAGTGGTGAAAAGGAGGTGAGCTGAGGATGAATTTAATGAGCAAGGACGAGAATAGGGAGTTAGGTGAGCAGATAGGCAGGATGTGCGAGTTGATGGATAGTTTGGAAGATAATTACAAGAAGTTTATACTTAGCCATTTGTTTTAGCGATAGGTGGTAAAGTGGGAAAGGTTGAAAAGTATGCAGACCTCGAAGATGAGGACTTTGTCCAGAGGTGAAAAAGCATAGTTGGGAAGGCCAGAGAGGAGACCGGCACATTAGACAGATCCAGACTAAGGAGGAAATGAGCCATTTGGCAGTATTGAAAGGAAGAAGATGACAGATTTTTCTGATATTGAGGAGGTTGATTCTGGCTGCAGTGGCAGATTTGAGTATGAAGAGTGAGAAACTGTGTGGATGGGTCGAAGATTACAACAAGGTAACAAAAGGAAGCAGAGTAAAGAACACAGTCAGGACAGAAGTGAAAAAAAGAGGAGAGGAAAAGATAGCCTGTTTGGCTGGGAAGTAAGAACTTCAGTTTTAGTGGAGTTGAGCATGAGTGAGTAAGACACCATCCAATATTGATGACAGAAGAACATTTTACATTTTTGACAAAAGTCATCAGATAAGGAGTGAAATGAGAAGAAGGTCTGAGTGTCATCAGCCAAGAGTTGATAGAAGAAGCCATACAATGAGATCAGGGCACCAAGAGCTGAAGTATAGAGAATGAAGAGAAGTGGACCAAGGGCAGTCCCTTACAGAACTCCAACAGTAAAGGGGGTGAGTGGAGAGATATGGCTGTTCCTGGACACCTGAATGTATCCAGGGTCAGGGTATGAAGCAAACAAAGTAAGGTCCTTATCTCTGATGCCAAGGTGAAATAATGGAGAAAGAAGGTCAAAAAAGTTTGACAGTATCGAAGTATTCTTATTCTTCTTGCTCAGAGGGCAAGAAGAATAAGAATAGATCAAAAGTGTGTGTGCTGACCATGATGAGAGCTGTCTCAGTAGAATGCAGAGGTCAGGTGACAGATTGAAGAGGGTCCTGGAGTTTGTGAGTGTCAAGTAAAACAGTGAGTCAATTGAATTCTACTCGCTTTAGGATTTTGGAATAGTGTGGTAGAAGAGAGACAGGGTGAAAATTGGCAGGACAGTTAAGATATAGACCAGGTTTCTATATTAGAGGGATGACAGTATCTGATTTACAGGATAAGGGAAAAGTGGCTTTGTCAAGAGAGGAGTTGAAGAGACAAGTAAGATGTGGAGCAACAGTGGGAGCTTTGTGCTTCACAATGTGCAGGGACAGTGGGTCAGTGGGGTAATATGAAGGGTTAGCCTTGAGGAGTAGGGACATAATCTCATTAGGGTTGGTAGGGGCAAAGGAAGACATAGTAATGGGAGTGGAGGGTAGTAGTGGTAGAAGAAAGTGAGCAGGAGGAGGGGAAAGAAGGTAATTAGCAAGGGATTTATGAATGATAGATATATCAGACACAACGTAAAGACCAAGATCATTTGCAAAAAGAGCAGAGGACATGGAGGTGGATTTAAGAGGTGAGAACATAGGGTTGAGAGATTTTTGGAGGCACCTAGGTTGGAAGCATTGAGATATAAATGAGAGCGAGATATAAGTCTGGTTTGGCAGAGTCAATAGTAGAATCATAGTTTTGAGGAGCAGTGAGAAAGAGTTGGAGATCAGAGAAGTGTCATGACCTTTGCTAAGTGCAAAGTTAATTCTGTATTGTTGTTTTCAGGGTTCAGGTGAGATGTGTAATCCAGGACTGTGGAGGGGAGGATTTAGGAGTGAGTGTTAAAAGAGGGTTGTGAGAGTAAAAGGGAGCATACAGAGCAGAGTTAAAGTTAGTAAAGGTTTCTACAGTAAATGGAAAGGTGAGCTCCGCATAGCAGGAGAGAGAGTAGTGTAGGTCAGAGAGGTAGTCAGGGAGTTTCTATGAGGGAAATGTGTGCTTAATAATAGAAGTAGATGGAGAGAATAAGGACAATGCAGGAGTGAAGATTCAGGCAAAAGATCATAGAGTGATTAGAGGGAGAAGGTGCAGTGGAGATATTAGAGGCAGAAAGGAAAGAGGAGATCAGAATAAGGTAAAGGGAGTTTATATTTGAATGGTTGGCCAGAGAGTAGACAGACGAGATTGAGTGGTTAAGTAGAAGAGAGTCAGTGGATAGAGCAGCGGAGAGAGTGGAGTTTGATGTTGCCAATGTCAATGGGGCAGTGATCAGGAGGGATAGAGTCGATTAGCTGGGAGAGGTGGTTGAAGAATTGACCTACTGGATCAGGTGGCCAGTAGAAAGAGATAATACATGCTATAGAGGGCAGTGATTGTGGAGATAGTGTATATGAATGAGAGAGAATTAGGAGGAGATAGGGGAGTAGGAGAGATAGGACATTTGGAGGATGAAAACAGTGCTGCAACACTACCCTGCCATTGGGGCTGTGAGAGTGAGTGAAGGTGCATGCAGGGTTATGGAGGTAGCAAGGGTTGCAGAGTCAGACGGAGAGACCCAGGTTCAGAAAGTGGGTTTATTTGCAGACAGACTGTGCATCCCAAAGAGTAATAAAGAGTGAGTTGTAGAAGCATAGCAACATTGAGTCTGAGAAATAGGGTGGCACTGAGGGGAGATGCAAGAAGAGGAAATGGAAGTTATGGATGGAATAGGTTTTTTGAATTGAAAGAGTACTTGATAGGGAATAGAGATGGCGTCGAGGAGAAGAGATGACAGGGATGGGGAGAGAGTTGAGATGGTCCTGAGCGGAGAAGAGTGAAGTGGCGGCAGCTGCTGACTGACTTGCACATGGCTGGTCCCCTTTTGCAACGGCGCAGACGGGCTAAAAAACGGTGGTGTGGAAGGTTGGCCCAGAGCAATTGCCAGTGGTTTAGATTCATTCGAAACCTTCCACCCATCACTTTTGTGGTCAGTTTGTTTCTCCTTGTGAGAGAGGGTATGCCCAGACGTGGGTCCCTTGCTCGGTGCGCCACAGGGAACCAGGCTGCACCTCACTGAGTAGGTCCAACAAGGCCGAAACATGTCTGGGGTTGCTTGGTTTTCTGTGCAGAGGGGACCTGGCCTAGCAGTTCGGGCTGGGCTGCTACCTTCGGTGGCGGCAGCTGCGGACTGATTTGCACATGGCTGGTCCCCTTTTGCAACGGCGCAGACGGGCTAAAAAACGGTGGTGTGGAAGGTTGGCCCAGAGCAATTGCCAGTGGTTTAGATTCATTCGAAACCTTCCACCCATCACTTTTGTGGTCAGTTTGTTTCTCCTTGTGAGAGAGGGTATGCCCAGACGTGGGTCCCTTGCTCGGTGCGCCACAGGGAACCAGGCTGCACCTCACTGAGTAGGTCCAACAAGGCCGAAACATGTCTGGGGTTGCTTGGTTTTCTGTGCAGAGGGGACCTGGCCTAGCAGTTCGGGCTGGGCTGCTACCTTCGGTGGCGGCAGCTGCGGACTGATTTGCACATGGCTGGTCCCCTTTTGCAATGGCGCAGACGGGCTAAAAAACGGTGGTGTGGAAGGTTGGCCCAGAGCAATTGCCAGTGGTTTAGATTCATTCGAAACCTTCCACCCATCACTTTTGTGGTCAGTCTGAGAAATAGGGTGGCAAGAAGAGGAAATGGAAGTTATGGATGGAATAGGTTTTTTGAATTGAAAGAGTACTTGATAGGGAATAGAGATGGCTTCGAGGAGAAGAGATGACAGGGATGGGGAGAGAGTTGAGATGGTCCTGAGCGGAGAAGAGTGAAGTGAGAAGTAGAAAGTAAAGTAAGAGATAGCATGAGAAGAGCATGGCGAGGGTGCAGCCTAGAAGAAGCAATTAAGGCTACTTACAGGAAAGTAGCAGGACACAGCAAAGCAATGGCTCATAGATGAAGGGTCAAAAAGGCTGGTTAATGGCTGGTCATCACCCCTCACTGTTCACTGTTCTGCCCTTAACTGGAACTCCCCTGGACACATGCCACATGCTCTTTTCACCTAACTGCCTAATCCATCAGGGGCTGGTCTCCCTGATATTGTCACTGGCATTGCTGGGAAAAGGCGATTCCTTTCTGGTTGGTGTTCCCAGAGGAGCCTTTTGTGGCCTTCTGCTGGAGAAAGGGCTAATCCAGGATGGCTGCAAGAAGTGATGTCACGATCCAAGATGGTCACAGGAAGTGTTGGCCGTCAATTCAAGATGGTCACTGTACATGCTATCACCAAGCCAAGATGCCTGCTGGAAGTGAAGTTTCAGACCGAAAGTGAAGCCACAAACCAGAATGGATGACACAGCCCTTGCCAGTGAATGAAAAGTATGTTCATCATGGTCCAACAAGTGGGGGAATAAGGATGCTAAATAAATCAGGTCTGGACTAAGCCAGGGCTTAGACACGTATGCATTGATAAATCACAGGCAGTAGGAGGAGTGGGTAGATCAAGCATGATTATAGCTGAGTTAGTTGAGTGCCTGCAGGAGGACCATTTGGAGATAATGAAATCAGGTGTGTGCAAGTTACATGAAACCTGTGATCTATCGAGGATGAAAGACACAGTGTACCAGTTAAGTGTTGCCAAAACCTTAGAAGAGAGAGAGTGAAAGTAATGACATAAAATGTGGAGAGATGGAAGGCAAAAGAAGAGGAGATTATGGGAAAGGTTGATGATCACCTTTTAATTTTAAGCCAAGCCCAAAAAAGAGTTGTGTTTTTCTTCCTCACTAAATAAAATGTGGTCTCTTAAACACTCATGATCTGACGCATTCTGCCATTAGAATAGTAGGAATAAACTTCCCCGGGAAATTCAATAGCAATCACTGAAAGTATGTTTTGTTCAATCTTCCCCTCTTGGAGACAAGGTAAAACCCCATACACCCCTCCCAATAATTGGTATGCGGTGGAGAGATGAATTTGATGCATAGACAGATTAGCAACCAGACATAAACTCCATGGCCTTTTCATTGTATCGCAGATTCAACATCATGACCTTTTACCACCTGGTACTGTTTTTGTGTGCGATCGATTTTGTGTCTAGCACTGTTCAAATTATATGTGTCTGCATTTTACATAGTTCTGGCTGTTTCTTTCAAACTAATAAGATGATAAGCTACCGGAATTTAACCAGCTGAAATAAAGACTTCTGTGGAAACAGGACATATAGTGTTGAATGCGCTTCATTTCATGACTTGGAGAATGTTGACATTACTGTTATTTTTTACTACTGTATGCCAATTGTTTTAATGGTAATTATATGAGAAAACAAATAAGGCTCATACGGCATCTTTTGTTGGATACTTCCAATTTGTAATGTGCCTGGTACACATTACCATAACAATGAACAGAATCAAGTTATAATTGCATAGTCATTATTATCAAAACAGTTTACTTTTTTTGTAATGATTGTAAGTGTAATTACTGTGTGATCTTCAGGCATTAATAATTGCCTAATTAGTTTGTAATGTGCAATTTAAATTAGAGCTGCTGAAAGCTGTCCGCCAGAGATTCATGCTCCCGTGAACAACTGCTTTCAAGTTCTCTCGCATCAACTTTTGGCCCGTCGTGTATCTTACTTTGCAACTCACAGTATAACAGAATATTGACGAACAGTGCAACAGTATTACGTTCATTGATTCTATAATATTCTCAGATGCATGCTCAATGAATACGATGTATTGTTGAGGTTTATGTCAGAGAGACAAGGGAATAAAATAAACAAATCAACAGAATCACAAACAATGAAACATGAAGATGGAGTTGTTTATTTGGTTGGGTAAGGTGAATCAGTGGCTAGTGGATCCGTATGGAAAACTAATAGAAATAACTGCCCGTATTACTACTATTCAGCCGGTCAGAATAAACAAGATACAGTTAATTATTCCAGGTGCTGACTGCATGTCAATTAAGTTGTCTCTGCCTTTCAGTGCAGGCATATAGCAAGTGCTCAGAGGATTTGAGATGTTAACAACACAAGGGCAATGCAATAGAAAAGGAACATACAGCAAAGAGAGCCCCCCCCCACCTAAACACACACTGAGACATGCACGCACACACTTTTCCTTGATGACGCAAGTGTCCCATCATGCTGCATGGTACCATATGTAAAATGTATTAGAACACCCATCAGACTTTTATTTCAGCAAGTTGTTAAGAGTCCCTTAATCGAGTCAAATTGGAATATTGAATCTCTAACACAGTTCCAGGGAGTCTAATCGTCCTGTTCTTAAAGTGGACCCCTGAAAGATGAGCCTGGTCTTTGTTTTCTAGTTGCACCTGGTTGTAGAACCTTTGTGGCTAGAGTATGTTGGTACCAGAATCCGTACCTGAAATGTCTTGGGTTAGAAGAGGAAATGAAGAGCTCATACAGGAAACAGTAAATAGTTGTCACTCATTGGCTCAGGCTCTGGTGATCAAAGTTTCAGAGGAGGACTCAGGGAGGTCTCTTTCTGTCACCTAGAACATTGCGTTTCTGTCATCCCTTGTCTCGGCTGAGGATGTGTCATCTCGAACCTCCTACGACTGGCTCTAATTTGTGCATGCTGGCCTGCAGGATCATCTGTACTCATTAATTCTAGGACGGCCTTTTCAGCCACCTAATGCAATCTTGTATCTTTGTACCTCCAGCTTTTCTCCCCAGGCCCTGGATGAAATGGACCTTTAGTATTCAAACTCAGCTGCCGTCACTCTTGTTCTCTGGGGATGGACACAAATATCAAACCTCCTCATGCCTCCCCTCTACCTAAGGATGACACACCATTTCCTGGGAGAAATGTTCTGCCTCCCCAGTCATTATGCCATCTTTGTCAATGTCTCCACAATTCTCCATCCCTCTTAGTCAATTGTCCTACTCCTCTTTCTGACAACTTCTCTCCTTTGTTGGCAACCTCTTTTCACTTCACCCTGTGGATGGTAGCCTTCTTCTGCCTCCAGGTCCATCATTATCCAATGACTATGTCCCTCCTCCTGATGATACCTCTCTCTTCCTCCACTATCCTACACACTCTAACCTCCAGCTCACTTGTGGGCAGCTCTAGCGTCCCTCTCCCTTCCCTGGGAGGCCTGGTATAAATTCCTGTGTTGGTATACGTCCCTTTACTCTGCTATCCTATGATTTCTTCACTGGGAAACTTCTTAGTAAGCAGTGGAGGCAGTATTATAGAGCCACATTGTTTTTGTACTGGTGCACGCTTAGAATCTGGCGTCAGACTTTGGGATCTGGCTAAAGGGTTAGGCTGCCTTCTGTGAGCCATTACTTATGGAAATAATTCCTTCCAGTGATTTCTGTCAGTCCTTGTTCCTTGCCTGGGATATTTGTAAGGGTTTGTAACTAGCCTCCTCAGGGCTCTACCCACCAGTTCGGCATTTCCAATGACTGTCTCAGGCTTGATGTGTGATTCAGGTGGGTGTATACCAACTGTATCCACTGTCTTAGTGTAGTTGTCAGCACCTCAAACCTTCCCACTTCATTTCCGCAAATAAATCCATGGGTCTTTGTCAAGATCTCAACAGGCTGTACAGAGGTGAGCAATGATCTGAAAGCGGCAGTGGCGGGTTGGGTACTGCGCTTTGAACAGGTTATACCATTGCTTTCTCTACCGCTGCTTCTTCTTGGTCTGCAGTATTCTCCTCAGTACACATTTTGATAATGAAGATATATTGCATCCTTGTCCTAGAGGAGGGGAAAGAATCACTATTGTGAGCAGAACTGTTATTATGGGGAAAACACACATTAACAATAGTAATTGATGATCTGCTTCTCTGCTCCCTTTGTGCCCGCTACACACTGGGTTGAAGCTTCATCAGTCTGGAACACATGTGAACCGTTTGTTGTAGGTTGCATGTGATTATAACTAACCAATACATAACGAACAACACTTTGGTCTAAACATTTACAACAAAAACAACATTGAAATGTGTATGTAGGGGGTGGTGCCTGCGCCCAAATTACAATTCATTACTAATCCCACCCAACCACCTTCCTACCCATTCTAACCCCCCAATATATAAATGTTTAGATCGAATTGCTGTTTGTTATTTTCCATTCGTTATATCACTGCATACCCCATTGTATCGTGCAGATCAGAGCAGCGCGTTCCAAATGTTGATGAACAAGGTTGCCACATGTGGTTAATGACCACAATGTACACACACAATTCAGGCCTCTCCAATGATTATGGTGCCCCCCCTGGGTAGTCAGAAATGCCTATAAATTGTATGCCTCCTTTTATCTGTGTTGGCTTGTTCTCAGCATAAACCGCTATTATAAATGAATGATTTTATGTTTGCTCACACTCAAGCCAGCCACCGTGGGTGTATGCTGCCTTGTCCATAGCATTGTGTGTGATCACCCTTTGCATTCATAGAATAATGAACTTTATCTCATCTCATTCCAGTCACTGTCATTTCAGCTCTTTCTATAGGTTTACTAAACTCAAACCAGCCATCGCGATAAAAAAACCCAGTTGCATTTATTGTTTATCATTAGACTACTTTGTGTTATTAACATTGCAATTAATCAATCAGACTCCTCTGTAAACTGTCACCTACCTAACCATGGAGATAAAGAGTGTGGTGGTCAAATGGACCAGGGTCTACCCAAGCTAGAGAATTGTTGACCGGTAGGGAGAATAATTCGGAACCGCAGACCACCCTCAGTGGGCTCCCTCAAGCAGGGGGTAGTCACAAGAAAATTAACCACATACCCAGCACCCCTATCCCAGTCTTTATTGCAGGGAACAGTAGACCAGCCAAAACAAGCGAAAAAAGTAATTATCCTTTAAGGGAAACTTCATTCACTTCCCCAGCCTTCAAGAGCAATGCCCTATAGATTTGTAAAAGAGGTATAGAAGAACAGTGTTTCTGGAGAACCGAAGTCCCTGTGGGGCTCATTAAAACCAATGCACCCCTTAACCGCCTGTAAAAATATTCTATGTCGGAGGAAAATGCAATAGAACACCCAGAAGAGCAAAACACACCTGCTGTAACATACGACAGACAGGTGTGTGGCTGTTGCGGCAAATACAACGCACTTTCTGAAGGCAGAATGTTCCTGCTTACCTCCATAAGAATTGTCCTTCCATTTGTTAACACACTGCATGGAGGAACTGAGTGATTCTACACTTGTGCAACATGGGAAGGTCCAAAGTAAATCCAAAATATATTGGTCTTATAGGTGCCTTCTCCTCACTTCCCTGGAGTTCACACCAGCCTCAAGGTCAAAGCCAGAGACTAGCCAATCACCTAGCAGTCCGCATCAGCAGTCAAAGCTGCAGTGCCTTTCTCAAAGCCTAAGGGAAGGGAATGTCAGGCTATGAAAGCCTGCTTGATTTGTCCAGGGATGTGGTTGTTCGAACAGGTGCAGGGGGAGGTATTTGGAGAGGAATGACATGCTTGAGGCTTTCTGGGATGACAGTGGCTTGCATAGTTAGTTGGAGGTTGGAGGGAGATAACATCATCAACAATACACCCATGCCCCCCAACAATGAGAAGCATCCACACCATTAAATGTCACGACTGTTTCAGACCAGAGACAATGTTTAAGACTAAACCAAGGCACCAGTGAGCCAAGGAAGAGAGAACAACTTCCTCACCGGAAGTCTTAAGTGTTCAAAAAACCGTGAAAAGTGTACATTTCAAGGAGACAATACATCAAAACGAATCTATTCCCCAGAAGCCACCCCCATTGCTGCACCGCGGGATACATGGGAGTTGTTGGATCATGGGGCAGCAGAGATGAACTGCTTCTGCTACATTAATTACAAAAAGTAGGTTCGCATCAAGAAAAATGCCAGTACTCTGCACTCTTCGTTTATTATCTGGGCTGTGCGAAATTGAACAAGAGCAGTATCATTTCCATCACTCCCGCACTCTGAAATATTTGCACCGCACTATTGATCTTTTATTAGGAATAGCCTTTGCATATAATTGCCGTGGGTAGAGAAGCAGACAACTTCATGTTATGATTAAAAGGATGTTGAGGTGCAGACACAGGTGAGAAAGAGTCAACATAGTACTGCAAACCACAGCAGTAGTCGAAAGTGTCACATTCCTCATTTTTGTAAAGGATGAAAGGTTATGCATGCCCACATCAGTGGACATGAGCAGGATGCCTATTGTGCATTCATTGCTCTCACAGTTGTAGATAAACAAATGTCATTAAAAGGGCCATGACCATTCACATAAAAAGTGGACTTGGTGACTTTTCGGAAGACAGTGGGCATTTTGAAACATTTTTTCCATGGCCACCATCATCCAAAAAGGGATTAGTCCCTTTTCTATCTTAAAACCAGGCAGGCATTATCTTTACATTTTATTTCTCTGACAGGCAATGTGCATGTGCCGAGTTCCTCTCCTATCGAAAGGGAAACAAATGAAAAGTATTCACACCTGGGTAAATCCCGGGGTACATAGCTTTCACGTCCCAGCGGCGGAGCAGACATGTGGTTTAAAGGCCTGCAGCCGGAGCTGACGCCCTCGATTCACTCGGGTCTACCAAAGCTCAGGCTGGCGGCCCATTAAATCCCATGTCCACCTCAGGCGTGAACGCTACATTGAGCTGCCTAGCATGAGAACAAATCTTTCACTGTCCAAACATAGGCTGAGTAAAAGGAAAAAGAACAGATTGAATACTCCTCTCTGAATAGTCCTTTCTGCACAGCAGGCTAAAGTGATCTGGCTCTACTTTATCATTAAGTAGATAACTCACCTGGATAGGCTTAGTTGTTTCTATTTAGCACGCAGCTTTCATTACAAATACAATTCTCTTTATTTATTCATCATACACACATTAAAAAAAAAACATTTAGACAAATGATCTTTAATCATCATTCAGCACATCCATCCAACATTTACTTCTACAATAATGGGGTAAACTGAATTTGCTTTTCTTCCAACATAACAATTAATGGGTTATGCATAAGAGAAACGGGAAAAACCCCATTAATTGCCTTTATGGTCGACATATGTTTCGGTCCTTAGAACCGTGTACCAAACCCTCTCTTGGGTTGTCACTTGATCAGATATTGTGCCATCTTCAGGACACAAACAGTTTTTTTCAGGAAGTTGAGTTTCATTCCGCAGTGGTAGATTTAATGATCTAGAAAAATACATAAAATATAAAATAAAAAAAAGGAAAGCCATGCTAGCCAGTTGATTTAAAGGTGATGCTTATTTAAAGAATCAACCACATCACTAACCTGTTGTCCATATAATATTGCTTGGGACGTCTGAGCTTATACACTGGTAAGTTTAATTTTTATGACATCCAGTGTGTTGTTCCCTGCAAATAGAGAAGGTGGATCTAATGAGTGTTCCCCGATGTAAATCTTATATGTTGTGGACACATCCATTATTTAGGTGAGAGCTGCTACATAACTTACGTGTTCACACGTTCTTTCGCAGTGCCTTCAAGAAATGGCACTTGAATCATTCAAAAACCCGGGGATGTAATCCACTGTGTAGGAGCAGAGCAATTTTTTGTTCAGTTCTCGGTGTCTGCCAAAGATAGGATAAAATAATGGCATGTATCAATTTTGCCTTTCATTTTTAGATTAGAGTTTTCTTTTCATTAGAGCATGATGCTAGCATAGATATCTGTCCAGCGCTCTGTATTGCGAGACAAATTTGTTTTTTAGTGTTTGTCAAAAGCTTCTTACTGAAGTTTACCCTGAAGGGTTCTGAGTTGCCTTTAGCCTTACACTATGTAGCAAAGTGCTTGAGTACAAACCTGTCTTTATTTTTTACTTACTTGTGAGAGCTTTATTTATTTCTTCTTGCGCCAGCCATTCCATGCTGTGTGGAGTGCCCGAGCTTTCACACTATGATTGTTTGACTTACTCCTGTTCACATGACTTTACAAGTCTCAACACGTGACATGATACGTGCTGACAGTTTTTTTGTTGGGCAAAACAGTGTAGTGCATTTTATTTATTGCGTTGTGCACAATTTATTTATACATTGATGATATATTCTTAATGCTTCGTTGTATTTGGCAACTCCATTTAGAGTTTGCAAAAAGTGAAAAAGACGTCTGATACGTCATTACCGTATATTTGTTTATACATGGTATTGCGATGGAGTACCAAAAGTATTCTAATTGTTGCTGACACAATTCTTGAAAAAGTACTTCTTTGTTCCTAATTTTGACGGCATGATGTAGAAGCGCTGTCAAAGCCTATACGTACATGTATGCCTTGTGTTGTGTTTTTGTTTACCTTGTGTGTGTTAATGAGGAAAATGCATTGTGGGACACAAAGTCCTTAGAGTATTAATTCTTAATGTTTCATGTCAGACACCTTTCCTTAGCTGTAATGTTGAATATTAGTGTTGTACTACGCCAAAGGGAGTGAGCTCAATCTGTGTTGGACAGCAAAAAGGTTGTCAAAAAGCCCAATGTTGTTTTAGCCGCAGTGTTATATCCTTTGAGATCGATATTTAGGAAAAAATACTTTGTATTTTTTGAGGGGTGGTTCATATCACTACCCTGGCAACATTCCTGAATTTTAGGAAAAATGCTTTGTATTTTTTTGCAACCTTCCTACATGAACACACTCCATTACACGGCGAAATTGAGGCCCTGTTTTACGGTGTCTAGATCATAGATCCACGTCTGTTCGCATTTAGTGAGGTTTAGATCTCTATTCCCACCTCTCGGAGACTGTTTAATTTCTTGGATGACGCACCAGAGCATTTCTGTGCATTTGTACTGTTTGGCTGTAAAATGAGCTACTAACGGTTTAGACTCTATCTTATTTCTGATGCACGATTTGTGCTCACAAATTCTTTGGCGTATTTGTCGCTTAGTTTTACGTATATATACCAAATTGCACAGACATTTAATAGCGTAAACAGTCCATTGAGTAAGGCAATTGGTGAAAGCTATCAATTTGATGACTTTATTTCTCAGTTTGATAATTTTCATGTTTTGGGTTTGCCCGCATACCAAACATTTGCTGCATCAATGGTGTCCTTCCACTGGGGATAAGCCCCGAGTGGTATTTGTGATGGTTTATCCCTTGAAACATTGAGATATATGTGTACTAGAGTGTCTTTAAGATTTTTTTTTTCCTTTTAAAGGCGAACCGAGATGTAGATGGATTAAAGTCTTCTGTTTTGATCATGTGCCAATTTTTCAAAATGTTTTTTCTCAAATGACTGCTAATTGGACTGTATGTACCTACACAAGTCATTTTGTCTAGAGTGTGTCTCTGTGTTGGTTCTAAACATATAGCTCTATTTAAATGTAGCACCCTCTTATATGCTTTTTTTAAAAAAAAATGTTTTATGTGATTTGTAGATCATTAAATCTACCACTGGGGAATGAAACTCAACTTCCTGAAAAAACTGTTTGTGTCCTGAAGATGGCACAATATCTGATCAAGTGACAACCCAAGAGAGGGTTCGGTACATGCTTCTAAGGGCCAAATCATATGTCGACCATAAAGGGAATTTAATGTGTTTTTCCCGTTTCTCTTATGCATAACCCATCAATTAGTATGTTGGAAGAAAAGCTAATTCATTATTGTAGAAGTAAATGTTGGATGGAAGTGGTGAATAATGATTATAGATCATTTGTCTAAATGTTTTTTTAAATGTTTGTATGATGAATAAATAAAGAGAATTGTATTTGTAATGAAAGTTTTGTGCTAAAAAGAAACAACTAAGCCTATCCAGGTGATTTATCTACTTAATGATAAAGTAGACCCAGATCACTTTAGCCTGCTGTGCAGAAGCGACTTCTCAGAGAGGGGTAGTCAATCTGTTCTTTTTCCTTTGACTATATTATAGTTCTCCCCATTGGACAGATTTGACCCCCGTTAACAAAAATAAGGGAGTACCCAATTCTATATCTCAAACATAGGATGAGAAAGTCCCAAGTCCCAAGCCTGTCATGCTGCTGCACTTACATTATGCCTCGGAGCCACTAACTTGAGAACTTCATCACGTCACCATCAGAAAAACCCATTATGACCTGAGCAGTGTGGGTAGGGTACAGACCCATACCTGAAAGCACTGGGCAACTTTTGAGAAAAGTCCTAATTAACAATGTGTTGCAGTGACACCTCTGTGTGATCTCAAGGGCAAGAAGACCTCCTCAATATGCTGTCAAGTCATTGCACTTTCCACGAGCTGGTGGAAGGGGGGGGGGGGCTATCCTGAAACGTAAACTGTACTAGATGACTTGGTAATTGTGGCACTCTACTTTTGCAATGTAGCCATAAATATCTGATTACATTCCATAGTATGATATTATTCTGCAAGAACACATTTTAAATTAGTATATAAACTAAAGGTTACTGCTGATTAGTTCTGTATTTATTAATTGAATTGGTGCTATGTTACAGTTAAATAATAACCAAGATTGCCTAATGTTGAGTAATGCTGCAGTTTGGAAACTATAGTTAATGCAGTCATTACTTAGATACCTTCATTTTCTCTTTTTGGAAATACAATATAGAGTGATTTTAGTGGCAATGAAGCTAATGTTACTAATTTACTTGACTCCCACTTATAAAACCATATATTTTTCTATACTATGTATACCTTGGCAATGCACACTGGATTCCATATAGGGGAGCAGGAGAGTGGTGAGTCATGTATAAAAGCCCATGCAATCAAATATATTATGTGTATGCATGTTTAAATGTCATCCCTTTGAGGCCAATGGTATGTCAGGACACACAGTGATAATTTAGAAATTATAAAACGTAATGTAATGTAATAACATTCATAAAGCGCAAGCTACGGCCCAGCGGCATCTATTCACTAGAAAACAGCATGTGAGTGGGTTCACTCTATAAACCGACAATGCGAGGTAAAAACTAGAAAGGAAATGTCTTCGAAGCTTTCCGAAAGACTAAATGATCATTCATGCTTCAGAGGTCGTTAGGTAGCCGATTCTGCATGATCATTCATGCTTCAGAGGTCGTTAGGTAGCCGATTCTGCATGATCATTCATGCTTCAGAGGTAGTTAGGTAGCCGATTCTGCATGATCATTCATGCTTCAGAGGTAGTTAGGTAGCCGATTCTGCATGATCATTCATGCTTCAGAGGTAGTTAGGTAGCCGATTCTGCATGATCATTCATGCTTCAGAGGTAGTTAGATAGCCGATTCTGCATGCCAGGCGTGAGAGTAGAGGAAGCTCAATCTCCTGCCCATGTTCCTCGAAAAGGGGGAACCATCAACAAATTCTGAGACTCGGACCGGCGCGGCCTTGAAGAAATGTAAGGAATAAGTTTGATCTGCAAATACTCGGCTGCAAGCTGATAAAAAGGCCTGGTGAGTGATACAGAGAGTCTTAAACCCAATGTGACTACGCACAGGAAACCAGTACAATTGCTGAAGGAGAGCCTGGGAATGAGACATTTGGCTAGCTCCCAGAGTCAACCAGGCTGTGGCATTCTGAAGAAGCTGCAGTATTTGAATCAAGAAACCTGATTGGCCAAGATAGATTCCATTACAATAGTCAATGGACCCAAAAATTGAAGCCGCTACCACCTTTGCTCGCAACTCGGGAGGTAAGAATGGCAGTGTCTTTCTCAGAATCTTCAGCTTCATAAAACCAAAAATGCATATTGTTGCAATTTGTAACTCCCAGGAGCCAGAAGACTGGACTTTGATACCAAGACTTTAGACAAAGTTACTGAGAGTTAGACACAGGCCGAGAGAATCAGGCCAGAAATCATTGGTGCAGGCTGCCTGCATTTCAGTGTGCCCTGTCATCATCATCATCGCAGTCTTTGCTCCATTCAGCTTTAACCAGCAGTTGTCCATCCACTCCCCTACTGCTGCAAGGCAGTTTCTCAATTGAGAAGGGGGTCACTTTCGGCAGAGTCTCGCCAAAAAAGAAGCTTACCCTATGCTCTTAAATTAAATCGGCCAAAGGACATAAGTACAGATTAAAAAGCAGAAGGGGAAATGATGACCCCTGAGATACCCTACACACAAAGTGCCTTGGAGAAGATTGAAAAGGAAATCGTGACACTATCTGCGTGCGCTCTGAAAGAAAAGATGTAAGAGGTGCACCAGAAATTTCTGCCCTCTCTTTGCCCTTCAACAAAATACCATGATCAATAGTACCAAAGGTCATGGAGAGGTCAAGCAGAATTACAACTCCAACCTCCCTGCAGTCTTGAAGACACGCCAGGTCAACCAGGACCACAATCATCACTGATTCCGTACCCCTCATGGGGCGGAAGCCAGATTGAAAAGGGTGTACTATTACATATTTACAAGCCTCCTTCTGTGGAAAAGAATCATTCAGGACATAAAATGATGGTTACAAAGAGTTCTCCAATTAAACACATCCTCCGACAAGACACATGTGTGATAGTTTCAAAGGGATTTTCAATTAAAGGCATACAGGAAATGGCTAATCGTTTCACATACGTGAAATAAGTTTGGCCCTAGGAGTTTCCTGTGATAGCCAAATTTGGAATATTCGGTGTCCTTGGTTTTAGATTGCATAAGGGTTCACCAGGATGGTGAGGAGTAGGGAGAGAGAGTGGAGGCCTGTTGATGGAGGAGATTATGCAGGCCACTTAAAATCTATCATAACAATGAAGTTGGATTTACCTAAACCTTGCAGTATCTTCAAATGGCAACAAGGGGGCTGTTCCATTGTTCTGACACCTCCTGGGATTTGGGTGACTGTAACAGAGGGCGTTTCAGAGCCGTATAGTGGCAGGAATGTACTGTGTCACCTGATTTAGCACAAGCCGAGTGAAGGGTGGATTACATGAGATATGCTGTGCACAAAAATGTAGCAGCTAAATTGTAAATACGCATTTGTTTTAGTCCTGCCATGGTATAATGTTGCATGGAACCACGATATGCTCACTAGAATGCCATTTTGTTTTTCGCTGTTTTGGTTGCTTTACTCAATTCACTGTCCATTCCATCATGCACTCTGTAAAAGACCCCTCCATGAACCTTTCGGAAACTCCCATACAGGAATGCACAAACTGCTGAAAACATTTTTTGTCTTTCATTGAAGAACCTTGAAGCTCTCACACAGAGCATAGTTAATCTGTACATTAGGTTCCGTCCTGGCTGTGTTTTTTGCTCCACTGTTAAATGCAATAAAGTACCTCTGAAACTTGCTCCTTTAGAGAAGCCTGATTTCTAAGCTGAAATGCAGACTGACCTTAGGCTCTAGGAGCAACACAGATAAGTAGTGTGAGGAATGTTACCATGTACTAGATAACAAGATATGCTCCTACACTCTGTTTTGCCCTGTTCCCAGACACAAAGGGGCCGATTCATGGAACAAACGTGCGCCGAAAATCCATGCGCAAGCAGGCGCAAGGTAGGGCAAGCGCGAGAAATGCAGCGCACGTGCACGTGTGCGATTGAAGGAAGACGCTGCACGTGTTTCACGCTGTCCGTGCACCCAATCCAGCCATGGCGCACGCAGGCATACACGGCGTGCGCTACACGCACAGCAAAAGCGCACATAGCGCGGCGCACACAACCAAAGTGGGCGGAACAGTGGGCGTAACACGCGGAATGGGGAATAACGCGTGAAAAAGAAGGCGTAACTGGGGAAGTACTGCAGGGAACTACACGGAACGCCCACAGGCACGCGAACAACCCGTATTCATGGATCCGAATACGGGAAACCCGCGCACGGCAAAAGACGCACACAGGCGTCAACGCGTCCGCCACACGAAGGCAGGCGGAAGCGTCCCCGCACACAGTATAAAAGTGCGCGCAAACAACAAACACGTATATACAGCTACGATGAATGCCCCATTTGTCGCAGCACTGATCGTGGGACACCGCAGGAGGAGGAGAATAGCCAGGGCACGCATTTTCACACCACAGACAAGCCTTTTTGGGATGCCTGACGACCAGGTCTATGGCAGGTATAGGTTTCCACCCCACATCATCCTAGACCTGGTCAGGGAGTGGGAAGATGACCTTACATCCCCCACCCTTTGATCCCAAGCATTGAGCCCCTTCGAAAAGGTGCTCAATGTCCTGCATTTTTTGGCCACTGGGTCATTTCAGCGGACTACTGCCATAGTGGGGGGGGTCTCACAGGCCACGCAGTCACGCTGCCTACACCAGGTACTGGCAATCATGACAGCGCGCACATATACATGCCCAGAACACCCGCAGAAAGGCAGGACGTTGTCCTGGATTTTTTCAGGGTGGCACACTTCCCCAAAGTGCTCGGTGCCATAATTGCACCCATGTGGCCCTACGTCCACCTACGTCCACCTAGGGCCACTGAGCACATCTACCGAAACCGCAAGCACTGGCATTCCATCAATGTACAGGTGGTATGTGATGCAAAGGGAATCATCACCTCTGTCTATGCAAACTACCCGGGCTCCACCCATGAAAGTTTCATATACAGAATGTCTGCCCTGAGCCGGGCCCTGGAAGCTGGGCAGCATGGCGACACCTGGCTCCTAGGTGAGTACAAATGCCCTTGCACATGCATGCATGTCACACACACACACAAATAAACAAACCACAATAATCACAACCATTTACTCCTCCCCAGGGGACAGTGCCTACCCTCTGAGCAACCACATGATAACGCCAATCCGGAACCCCACCACACCACCCCAGGTAAGATACAATGCCGCCCATATTGCAACCAGGGCAATAGTGGAGCGCACATTCGGAGTGCTCAAGTCACGTTTCCGCTCCCTTGACCGCTCTGGCGCGCAGCTACTCTATGCACCACTAGTAGTGTGCAGGATCATTGTGGCAGTATGTGTCCTGCACAATGTTGCAACACGGCAGGGCGTCCCGGTGGACATGGTGGTGCCCCCACATCCCCAACCACAGGTCCAGGCGCTGCCCATGGGAGGGGACAGGGCACGTGGCGAGGAAGCCCGGACCCAGCTTGTGGCCACATTTTTCACCTAAACTCCCACCCCTGCGGAGTGCACACAGGCTTGGCACATACCAGGTGACAATCGATGATGACAAAGAGACAGTCAACTGTCACAACCCTACCACCCTGAGATAGTTGCCATGGAAGTGCCACATTGTCTGCATACCTAGCTACTTAAACACAAGCTCTCCTGTGTGACCAAAAGGCACACATATGACATGACATGATATGGCCTATACACAAGTATTTCAAGGTGCAATGAGGCAGGGAGGGGGGAACAAGGGAAGACAGACAACGGTACTACTAGGCCAGGTTTCATTTAGATTGTGCAAGTGCAGGGGTAGGGGGAAGGGAAAAGTGCAAGGGGAAGGGGAGGGGGGGAGTGCAGTACAGGGGAAGTAGACCAAAAAACAAATACATAGGCCAGCTGGTGGCAACTGCAAAGGTAAGTGCAGACAAGTGCTGGGAAGGGGGGGCTGTAGGGATAGAGAGACAGTACCGCAGTGCATGGGTTGCCAGGGAGGCAGTGCAAGTGGAGAGTGGCTGGGCCAGGGACCAAGGTCAGTGAGAGTGGCCCAGTTGCAGATCCAGTGCAGTTCCAGTGAAGAATTTTGCAAGGGAGAGGCAGAGAGAAAGCAGAAGCAAAGAGGAGTGTCTTGAGGTGCTTCCCGAACCAGAGATGGTTCCCCTCAAGTTCCAGCGAGGCAGGAAGGCTGTTCCAGAGGGAGGGCCCTGCTGCAGAGAGAGATCTACCCCCAGCTAGTTGCTCTGAGAAGCGGATGACCCTGACATGCAAGGTGTGCATCACACACACCTGCAAAATAGGCCATGGCCATCACTGTTATGTCACTCACACCCTCCCAAACCACAACATGACATGGCAAGCAATACCCATACACCAACACAGTAACAATAAGGTACACATTGCCATGTCCAAAATGTACAGTGGCATCAGACAATGATGCCTGACCTGGAATCAGATGAAATGACAGACCAACAACCTCCCACCCAAAATAAGTCATTTCCAAATGCATTACAAGAGTAGTAGACGTAACATAACAATGAATGCCTGTCTACATGCACATTGTACATGGCAAAATCAACACTGCAGCTACTGTGTGCTGTGTCCTACTCCTGCAACACACTGCTCAGCGCACAGTACAGTGAACAGCCATTGTGTGTGATGCACACCCTGAGCATCACATCTAAGCGACAGACCACATCAAAAAGCAAATTAGGCATGTACAGGATCCATAATTGGTCACAGAACATGTGCTGCAGGGACACAGTGGGCACCAGAAGGCAAACAGTGTATACGTGGATATGCAAGGGTGGGAGTACATGTAGTGCATCAGAGTGCAAGTGTGTGGGTCAGCAAGGACATGCACTCAACATATGCATGTGCAATCAAGTGACCATCAGTGTTCTCTACACATCACATGTGAACATTCACCATGTGTACACCCCAGCATGTCAAACCATAACTATCCCCTCGCACCTGAAAGGTAAACACAACACATGAACAGGCATTGATCAGCAGAACACAACATGTATATAGGATACCACCAATACAATGTCAGGGTTCCCATCACACTGCAGGGCAAGGCAACTATCAACAACAACCCCCCCTCTCCCTCACAAATGACCATGACCCACTGAACAACTGCACCTGGGTCATGGAGCCTTCAACCCTCAATTCCACCTGGCCACAGGATCACCTTTACCCTTCGTCACCATCTCCCACCTTGTGTGTAAAAAGGTGCCTGCACCCTCAGAATCCACACTCATTTCCAAAATCACAAAATCCAAGGCATAAAAATGAACCAGAACACCCTCCAGTAGATGACTTGACGTAGCAGTACCTCACAAAGGCCAAGTACTACCACAAAGATGCAACAACCAAGGTAGCACAGTAAAACAATGTCACAACAGGATGTGAACCATGTGTGGTACATAACATAGGATGATGCACCATGAACGGATGTGTACTGTCACAGGTCCCGTGTACAGGTGCGGTAGTGTCACGAAACAACCACCCCCACCGTGTCCCGGGTGCCTGCAAGGTCAAACTCACACAGGCCCCTGAGACCCTGGTGGGGAAGGAGGTTCTGGGATATGCAGTCGGGACAGGTGTTGGCACTTCGGATAACTGGAATGAGGGGCAGGAGAGGGGAGGAGGAATGACACATGAAAGTAGGGAATGCACGAAAATGTACTACCTGCATGAACACATACACAATCCAAACAAACTTGGACATCATTGTCATGGCCTTCTGTAGTCAAGGCTTAGGAGTGGTACGAACCAACCACCCCCTCTAGGGTTTTGGCGCCTGCAAGTTCGGGGCTTACACAGGCATCCGCAACCCCAGCGGGGAAAGAGGGTTAGGGAACGTTGCTTGGATAGGTACGGGAAGCAGGAACACCGGGTAGAGGGTACAGGGTTCAAAATTGCATAGGATTCCGGGTGAATAGGGGGAAAAAACATACCAAATTGAATCACACATACATCCATGCATTAGTGCACCCCCCAGCAAGCCTAAGCAGAGCAGTTTGAAAGAAAAACAACAAGACACTTAGCTCTGGTTTTGAGTGCTGACCTCCTGCCTGCGCACTCTCAGGTCCTGTCACAGGAGCACTGCAATGCTGCAAAGAGAGCCACAGTCAACAACCTGTACGTGCCAATTACAAAAGAACACACCACCAAACATGCCCCATAGCAACAAACTACTCTACAAACAGACAATCTGGTGTAGATGCTTCGTACCCATATATAACATTACCCCTGTGACGGGTCATACACAGTCAATGCAGTAAGTCAGCCGCCGGTGGGTGCGTGGCAAATGGAACACCAATGTGTCACAATTCACACAACATGCAATGTTCCCTGGGTAAGCAGACAGCCTCATATAGCAAGCCATGACTTCAGAGCAAGTTGCGTACCACCATGACCGAAACAAAGTTGGCAGTGCATTCATCATGAAGTACATGGAAATTAAATGCACTGCACACGAGTATGTCCCTTGCTGTATGTCCCTGTGAGCTGCCCCTTTCCATGTCTCGGAAGGCTACATGGTTGATACAAGTGCCTCGATGGACCTTGGTGTACCGGAGGGTATGTGCCACTGCCCCTGCAGGTGTCCCAGACAACCTTACAATCAGCAGCCATCAGTCCACCAACACATCTGAGCTGCATTGTGTGCTTCAACACCAATATTCGTCCAAGCTCACCCTCAGTGCTGTGACTAAGCCTGCATGTGCAACTCGCCTGGTGCAAGCTTTGCTGTATTGTGGCCCCCCTGTGCTGCTCACCTTGCCTGGAGTTCCTTGGAACACGTCAGCAGTTCTAGGATGTAGGTCTGCAATCCCTGTGCCTCTACTTGTGCACACATGTGCATGTGGGCACCAACAAACGTGTCCAGAATTCCGTCGTCCAATGGGCCATGTCTGCTGGCAAAGGTGCTCTGGAGGCTCATTCCCCTGCAGAAAGGGCATGAAACACATGATTAATGCTTCAAAGTCATCTGTGTGTGTCTCTTCAGGCATCTCATTACTTGACCATGTCAGAGAGTCACATCATAAATCACACCATCAGTCCGTCTTTCACATTCAAAGTGTGGAACACTATCTACAGCATGAATTGCAACAAGCACGTGTACAGTAAAGATAAGAAACATACTATACAATGCATAGCAATGAATGTACACATTAATCATGAAACACCCCATCTAGCAAAAGCTGAACAGTGGACAATAACACCAAAGTCATCCCCACTAGGGGTGTAAACACAAGTCACACAGCACCAGACATGCCACAGATATGACAGTCCAAAGCCCTTGTGTAAAAGTTTGTGACACCGAACCATCCTTGCGAGCCCATGGATAAGGGAGGCAGAGTGGCATATGTGAGTCAAGGACCCCAAGCAGCAAACACATACACAAGACAAGCCTGAAGGGCCCAGCTGGAACAGACAGTGGGTGCCTTCAAAAGCCACAAAGCACAGCACCGTCACATGAAAGCACAATAGACAAGCAATTTTAAACTATATTAACTAATTACACTAATTATGGAAAACCTACATTACCTAATTAAACTAACTATCAAACAAAAACTTAACTAACTAAACTAAAAGAAAAATCAAAAATGGCCACATACGACCAGGGGGGGCACCCAGGAGGGGGGAGGTACAGGGTGCTGCTCAACATCCACATTCGATGATGATGAGCCACAAAAAAAACCTCCATGGGCTCAACGCCTGCACAGCCCGACCTATGTGGGAGATAGATGGTCGTCCGAGTCTGGCTCATCCTGGAAAGGAGGATGTGGCACAGTAGCCTGGCCACGCCTAGCCGCAGCTTGCCCCTCGTCGGCAGCAAGTCTGCCGGACGGGTGAGCCTGGTTCTGTGTGGCGATGTGACGTAGGTCTGCATGCCGAACCTCACGTGATACACGTGCTTCCTCTTGCAAGGTAGCACTTGTAACACAGAGTTCCTCCTGCAAGGCCTGGCTGGACAACCACTGCACCTCCCGGCAAGCCTGTAGCTCAGCCGAGATGGTACGCTCAAGCTGTGCAAACCTCTCCTCTGCCTGCTGCCTCTGGGACATCATAAGGACACCCAGAGTGGATCTGAGGGAAGCATACTCCTCCCTCAGGTCATCCATGTGCGCCTCTGCGTGATCAGCAATTGCTTGACGCAGAGACGACATTTCAGCCTGGCGTGCCCCGTCTGAGGCCGCCATTCCCAGCCTGAGCCAGCGGGCCGTGGACCATGCCGCCTGCTGCTGGAGAAGCACCTGCCTAGCAGGGGGGAGCACAGATCGGGCCACATGCTCCATGCTCTCAGCGATGTTCTCCATTGCTGCCCCCTGCCGTTCTGAATTGGCAGTCATGTCTTGCTCCCACTCAGTATACTGCGGTTGCGCGCGGCGACCGCGTTGCCGGGCTTGACCCCTGCGTGACCCAAGGACTGGTGGTCCTCGCTGTGTTGGCACCGCCCGCTGTTACACGACTACATGCCCCCGTCGACTTGATGTCCCAGGCACATCAATGACTGGTGTGGTGGGTGACCCTGCGTCCCAATCCACCACGGGCGGAAGAACCAAGACTGTCTGATCCCTCAGTGCAGGTGTCGCAGACAGAGGAGTGTCCACATCAGAATCACTCACCCCTGACACATGGACTTGATGCTCATCCAACTCAACATGGACGTCAGAGTCGTCATCAAGGATGGACTCATAGGCAGCCAGAGACAAGATGGACTGTAGAACTTGGGGGTTTTCGTGGCCTACCACCCAATGACCACCACTAGTGCCGGGTTGATGTAGTGGTAAAAACCCTGTGTGTGGCATGACAACACCATCTTCCGCCTCCATTGCGTCATCACCTGAAAAATAGAGAGAACAAAGGTCACTACACATGTTAGAAGCACACAACACACACACACACACCGACAGCAAACGCAAAGGTCAAGTACTACCACAAAGATGCAACAACCAAGGTAGCACAGTAAAACAATGTCACAACAGGATGTGAACCATGTGTGGTACATAACATAGGATGATGCACCATGAACGGATGTGTACTGTCACAGGTCCCGTGTAGAGGCGTGGGAGTGTCACGAAACAACCACCCCCACTGTGTCCCGGGTGCCTGCAAGGTCAAACTCACACAGGCCCCTGAGACCCTGGTGGGGAAGGAGGTTCAGGGATATGCAGTCGGGACAGGTGTTGGCACACTGGATAACTGGAATGAGGGGCAGGAGAGGGGAGTAGGAATGACACATGAAGTAGGGAATGCACGAAAATGTACTACCTGCATGAACACATATACAATCCAAACAAACTTGGACATCATTGTCATGGCCTTCTGTAGTCAAGGCTTAGGAGTGGTACGAACCAACCACCCCCTCTAGGGTTTTGGCGCCTGCAAGTTCGGGGCTTACACAGGCATCCACAACCCCAGCGGGGAAAGAGGGTTAGGGAACGTTGCTTGGATAGGTACGGGAAGCAGGAACACCGGGTAGAGGGTACAGGGTTCAAAATTGCATAGGATTCCGGGTGAATAGGGGGAAAAAACATACCAAATTGAATCACACATACATCCATGCATTAGTGCACCCCCCAGCAAGCCTAAGCAGAGCAGTTTGAAACAAAAACAACAAGACACTTAGCTCTGGTTTTGAGTGCTGGCCTCCTGCCTGCGCACTCTCAGGTCCCGTCACAGGAGCACTGCAATGCTGCAAAGAGAGCCACAGTCAACAACCTGTACATGCCAATTACACAAAAACACACCACCAAACATGCCCCATAGCAACAAACTACTCTACAAACAGACAATCTGGTGTAGATGCTTCATACCCATATATAACATTACCCCTGTGACGGGTCATAGACAGTCAATGCAGTAAGTCAGCCGCCGGTGGGTGCGTGACAAATGGAACACCAATGTGTCACAATTCACACAACATGCAATGTTCCCTGGGTAAGCAGACAGACTCATATAGCAAGCCATGACTTCAGAGCCAGTTGCGTACCACCATGACCAAAACAAAGTTGGCAGTGCATTCATCATGAAGTACATGGAAATTAAATGCACTGCACACGAGTATGTCCCTTGCTGTATGTCCCTGTGAGCTGCCCCTTTCCATGTCTCAGAAGGCTACATGGTTGATACAAGTGCCTCAATGGACCTTGGTGCACCAGAGGGTATGTGCCACTGCCCCTGCAGGTGTCCCAGACAACCTTACAATCAACAGCCATCAGTCCACCAACACATCTGAGCTGCATTGTGTGCTTCAACACCAATATTCGTCCAAGCTCACCCTCAGTGCTGTGACTAAGCCTGCATGTGCAACTCGCCTGGTGCAAGCTTTGCTGTGTTGTGGCCCCCCTGTGCTGCTCACCTTGCCTGGAGTTCCTTGGAACACGTCAGCAGCTCTAGGATGTAGGTCTGCAATCCCTGTGCCTCTACTTGTGCACACATGTGCATGTGGGCACCAACAAATGTGTCCAGAATTCCGTCGTCCAATGGGCCATGTCTGCTGGCAAAGGTGCTCTGGAGGCTCATCACCCTGCAGAAAGGGCATGAAACACATGATTAATGCTTCAAAGTCATCTGTGTGTGTCTCTTCAGGCATCTCATTACTTGACCATGTCAGAGAGTCACATCATAAATCACACCATCAGTCTGTCTTTCACATCCAAAGTGTGGAACACTATCTACAGCATGAATTGCAACAAGCACGTGTACAGTAAAGATAAGAAACATACTACACAATGCATAGCAATGAATGTACACATTAATCATGAAACACCCCATCTAGCAAAAGCTGAACAGTGGACAATAACACCAAAGTCATCCCCACTAGGGGTGTAAACACAAGTCACACAGCACCAGACATGCCACAGATATGACAGTCCAAAGCCCTTGTGTAAAAGTTTGTGACACCGAACCATCCTTGCGAGCCCATGGATAAGGGAGGCAGGAGTGGCATATGTGAGTCAAGGACCCCAAACAGCAAACACATACACAAGACAAGCCTGAAGGGCCCAGCTGGAACAGACAGTGGATGCCTTCAAAAGCCACAAAGCACAGCACCGTCACATGAAAGCACAATAGACAAGCAATTTTAAACTATATTAACTTATTACACTAACTATGGAAAACCTACATTACCTAATTAAACTAACTATCAAACAGAAACTTAACTAACTAAACTAAAAGAAAAATCAAAAATGGCCACATACGACCCGGGGTGGTGGGGAGGCACCCAGGAGGGGGGAGGTACAGGGTGCTGCTCAACATCCACATTCGATGATGCTGAGCCAAAAAAAAAAACATCCATGGGCTCAACGCCTGCACAGCCCGACCTATGTGGGAGATAGATGGCCGTCCGAGTCTGGCTCATCCTGGAAAGGAGGACGTGGCACAGTAGCCTGGCCACGCCTAGCCGCAGCTTGCCCCTCGTCGGCAGCAAGTCTGCCTGACGGGTGAGCCTGGTTCTGTGTGGCGATGTGACATAGGTCTGCATGCAGAACCTCACGTGATACACGTGCTTCCTCTTGCAAGGTAGCACGTGTAACAAGGAGTTCCTCCTGCAAGGCCTGGCTGGACAACCACTGCACCTCCCGGCAAGCCTGTACCTCAGCCGAGATGGTACGCTCAAGCTGTGCAAACCTCTCCTCTGCCTGCTGCCTCTGGGACATCATAAGGACACCCAGAGTGGATCTGAGGGAAGCATACTCCTCCCTCAGGTCGTCCATGTGCGCCTCTGCGTGAGCAGCAATTGCTTGACGCAGAGGCGACATTTCAGCCAGGCGTGCCCCGTCTGAGGCCGCCATGCCCAGCATGAGCGAGCGGGCCGTGGACCATGCCGCCTGCTGCTGGAGAAGCACCTGCCTAGCAGGGGGGAGCACAGATCGGGCAACACGCTCCTTGCTCTCAGCGATGTTCTCCATTGCTGCCCCCTGCCGTTCTGAATTGGCAGTCATATCTTGCTCCCACTCAGTATACTGTGGTTGCGCGCGGTGACCGCGTTGCCGGGCTTGACCCCTGCGTGACCCAAGGACTGGTGGTCCTCGCTGTGTTGGCACCGCCCGCTGTTACACGACTACATGCCCCCGTCGACGTGATGTCCCAGGCACATCAATGACTGGTGTGGTGGGTGACCCTGCGTCCCGATCCACCACGGGCGGAAGAACCAAGACTGTCTGATCCCTCAGTGCAGGTGTCGCAGACAGAGGAGTGTCCACATCAGAATCACTCACCCCTGACACATGGACTTGATGCTCATCCAACTCAACATGGACGTCAGAGTCGTCATCAAGGATGGACTCATAGGCAGCCAGAGACAAGATGGACTGTAGAACTTGGGGGTTTTCGTGGCCTACCACCCAATGACCACCACTAGTGCCGGGTTGATGTAGTGGTAAAAACCCTGTGTGTGGCATGACAACACCATCTTCCGCCTCCATTGCGTCATCACCTGAAAAATAGAGAGAACAAAGGTCACTACACATGTCAGAAGCACACAACACACACACACACACCGACAGCAAACGCAAAGGTCAAGTACTACCACAAAGATGCAACAACCAAGGTAGCACAGTAAAACAATGTCACAACAGGATGTGAACCATGTGTGGTACATAACATAGGATGATGCACCATGAACGGATGTGTACTGTCACAGGTCCCGTGTAGAGGCGTGGGAGTGTCACGAAACAACCACCCCCACTGTGTCCCGGGTGCCTGCAAGGTCAAACTCACACAGGCCCCTGAGACCCTGGTGGGGAAGGAGGTTCAGGGATATGCAGTCGGGACAGGTGTTGGCACACTGGATAACTGGAATGAGGGGCAGGAGAGGGGAGTAGGAATGACACATGAAAGTAGGGAATGCACGAAAATGTACTACCTGCATGAACACATTTACAATCCAAATAAACTTGGACATCATTGTCATGGCCTTCTGTAGTCAAGGCTTAGGAGTGGTACGAACCAACCACCCCCTCTAGGGTTTTGGCGCCTGCAAGTTCGGGGCTTACACAGGCATCCACAACCCCAGCGGGGAAAGAGGGTTAGGGAACGTTGCTTGGATAGGTACGGGAAGCAGGAACACCGGGTAGAGGGTACAGGGTTCAAAATTGCATAGGATTCCGGGTGAATAGGGGGAAAAAACATACCAAATTGAATCACACATACATCCATGCATTAGTGCACCCCCCAGCAAGCCTAAGCAGAGCAGTTTGAAAGAAAAACAACAAGACACTTAGCTCTGGTTTTGAGTGCTGGCCTCCTGCCTGCGCACTCTCAGGTCCCGTCACAGGAGCACTGCAATGCTGCAAAGAGAGCCACAGTCAACAACCTGTACATGCCAATTACACAAAAACACACCACCAAACATGCCCCATAGCAACAAACTACTCTACAAACAGACAATCTGGTGTAGATGCTTCATACCCATATATAACATTACCCCTGTGACGGGTCATACACAGTCAATGCAGTAAGTCAGCCGCCGGTGGGTGCGTGACAAATGGAACACCAATGTGTCACAATTCACACAACATGCAATGTTCCCTGGGTAAGCAGACAGACTCATATAGCAAGCCATGACTTCAGAGCAAGTTGCGTACCACCATGACCAAAACAAAGTTGGCAGTGCATTCATCATGAAGTACATGGAAATTAAATGCACTGCACACGAGTATGTCCCTTGCTGTATGTCCCTGTGAGCTGCCCCTTTCCATGTCTCAGAAGGCTACATGGTTGATACAAGTGCCTCAATGGACCTTGGTGCACCAGAGGGTATGTGCCACTGCCCCTGCAGGTGTCACAGACAACCTTACAATCAACAGCCATCAGTCCACCAACACATCTGAGCTGCATTGTGTGCTTCAACACCAATATTCGTCCAAGCTCACCCTCAGTGCTGTGACTAAGCCTGCATGTGCAACTCGCCTGGTGCAAGCTTTGCTGTGTTGTGGCCCCCCTGTGCTGCTCACCTTGCCTGGAGTTCCTTGGAACACGTCAGCAGCTCTAGGATGTAGGTCTGCAATCCCTGTGCCTCTACTTGTGCACACACGTGCATGTGGGCACCAACAAATGTGTCCAGAATTCCGTCGTCCAATGGGCCATGTCTGCTGGCAAAGGTGCTCTGGAGGCTCATCACCCTGCAGAAAGGGCATGAAACACATGATTAATGCTTCAAAGTCATCTGTGTGTGTCTCTTCAGGCATCTCATTACTTGACCATGTCAGAGAGTCACATCATAAATCACACCATCAGTCTGTCTTTCACATCCAAAGTGTGGAACACTATCTACAGCATGAATTGCAACAAGCACGTGTACAGTAAAGATAAGAAACATACTACACAATGCATAGCAATGAATGTACACATTAATCATGAAACACCCCATCTAGCAAAAGCTGAACAGTGGACAATAACACCAAAGTCATCCCCACTAGGGGTGTAAACACAAGTCACACAGCACCAGACATGCCACAGATATGACAGTCCAAAGCCCTTGTGTAAAAGTTTGTGACACCGAACCATCCTTGCGAGCCCATGGATAAGGGAGGCAGGAGTGGCATATGTGAGTCAAGGACCCCAAGCAGCAAACACATACACAAGACAAGCCTGAAGGGCCCAGCTGGAACAGACAGTGGATGCCTTCAAAAGCCACAAAGCACAGCACCGTCACATGAAAGCACAATAGACAAGCAATTTTAAACTATATTAACTTATTACACTAACTATGGAAAACCTACATTACCTAATTAAACTAACTATCAAACAGAAACTTAACTAACTAAACTAAAAGAAAAATCAAAAATGGCCACATACGACCCGGGGTGGTGGGGAGGCACCCAGGAGGGGGGAGGTACAGGGTGCTGCTCAACATCCACATTCGATGATGCTGAGCCAAAAAAAAAACCTCCATGGGCTCAACGCCTGCACAGCCCGACCTATGTGGGAGATAGATGGCCGTCCGAGTCTGGCTCATCCTGGAAAGGAGGACGTGGCACAGTAGCCTGGCCATGCCTAGCCGCAGCTTGCCCCTCGTCGGCAGCAAGTCTGCCGGACGGGTGAGCCTGGTTCTGTGTGGCGATGTGACATAGGTCTGCATGCAGAACCTCACGTGATACACGTGCTTCCTCTTGCAAGGTAGCACGTGTAACATGGAGTTCCTCCTGCAAGGCCTGGCTGGACAACCACTGCACCTCCCGGCAAGCCTGTACCTCAGCCGAGATGGTACGCTCAAGCTGTGCAAACCTCTCCTCTGCCTGCTGCCTCTGGGACATCATAAGGACACCCAGAGTGGATCTGAGGGAAGCATACTCCTCCCTCAGGTCGTCCATGTGCGCCTCTGCGTGAGCAGCAATTGCTTGACGCAGAGGCGACATTTCAGCCAGGCGTGCCTCGTCTGAGGCCGCCATGCCCAGCATGAGCGAGCGGGCCGTGGACCATGCCGCCTGCTGCTGGAGAAGCACCTGCCTAGCAGGGGGGAGCACAGATCGGGCAACACGCTCCTTGCTCTCAGCGATGTTCTCCATTGCTGCCCCCTGCCGTTCTGAATTGGCAGTCATATCTTGCTCCCACTCAGTATACTGTGGTTGCGCGCGGTGACCGCGTTGCCGGGCTTGACCCCTGCGTGACCCAAGGACTGCTGGTCCTCGCTGTGTTGGCACCGCCCGCTGTTACACGACTACATGCCCCCGTCGACGTGATGTCCCAGGCACATCAATGACTGGTGTGGTGGGTGACACTGCGTCCCGATCCACCACGGGCGGAAGAACCAAGACTGTCTGATCCCTCAGTGCAGGTGTCGCAGACAGAGGAGTGTCCACATCAGAATCACTCACCCCAGACACATGGACTTGATGCTCATCCAACTCAACATGGACGTCAGAGTCGTCATTAAGGCTGGACTCATAGGCAGCCAGAGACAAGATGGACTGTAGCACTTGGGGGTTTTCGTGGCCTACCACCCAACGACCACCACTAGTGCCGGGTTGATGTAGTGGTAACAACCCTGTGTCTGGCATGACAACATCATCCTCCGCCTCCATTGCATCATCACCTGAAAAATAGAGAGAACAAAGGTCACTACACATGTCAGAAGCACACAACACACACACACACACCGACAGCAAACGCATCAGGCAGACATGTGACACACAACATATAACCTGGCATGCATGCTGGGTATACTTTGAATAGCTTCTGTGATCAGACCTGTTGAAAGGTGGCAGTTTCCATGGAAGTGGGTCTATGCAGTGCAGAAAATGTGTACGCCACTCACTACCTACATGTACAAGGACTCCATGGTGTGTGCCAGGAAATGTGAAGGCAGTGCAATGTCAAATGCATACATCACGTGCATTGTGCATTCAATGTGTACCATATCTAGAAGCCAAGCACACCTCCACCACAGTACCAAAGCAGGGATGCCTAGCATGGTATCAAAAGGCTGACCATAAAACCTGTGTATTGACAGGCAGTGTTGACTGGCATCAACAGCTTAATGTGATTCAAGTGACAACACTGCAAATGATGATGGGACAGTAAGCAGGACACATGATGAAAACTCTGGATTCCGCCCATGTGTGAAGAAGACACAACAACAGTTGGACAGAGTCATTGGCCATTGAACAGGCTGAGGCCTGTGAGCCACACAGATTGTCAGACCCTAAACATGTGTGCAACGCAGGATTGAGCCACAGTTGACATGGGAAGGCTGATGAGATGGCAGGCAATGTATGTAACCAAGGACTTGTATTACAGTGATCATCCAGTCAAGGACACATAGGGGCATGCGTGCAATGCACATGGAGCATGAATATGCACTCATGTCCCTGCGGGACATCTGACCTATGCACAGTACAAGTGAGATACCCTGCATCAAGTACTAAGGCTGTACCACACAGCATATGTTTGGCAGATTCTACGCTGGAAGTTAGCATCTACACAGGACGCATGAACAAGAAAGTACACATTGGCAAGATTGAAGAACACCAGTGCAAAAGGTGGAACTGGGGTGCAGAGTGGCGGAGGAGGGGCAAGGGAGCATGGCTACATGGAGTCCCCGCATGCAGGCAGAGGAGACATGCATGACGGAAGCATTGCATTACTTACACATCACAACCATGTACACTTCACATGTAGCGGCAATCATGCACAACACATCCCACAAGTGAATCACACACGTCCTCAACAAACACGAATCAACACTCACTGGACTGGACATCAAAGTCCAGCATCTCTCCCACTCCTTCGACCAATTCAGGTGGTATGAACTCCGCAACGAGTGCCTCATGCGGAGTGAGCTCTTCCTCCTCTGGTGCAGGCCCACCGCCAGCCACCAGAGTCAAGTTGTAATTAGAGGCACGCTTAGCCTTAGTGCTGCGTTTGATGTCATTCCAACGCTTTTTGCACTCTTGCGCCGTGCGCACCTCATGGCCGAATGAACTGACACGTTCCTCAACATGCTTCCAGTTGGTGTCACGTTGGGCAGCCGTAGTCTGACTATTGGCACCCACTAGCATGTCACGGCTGTGGCCCCGCACGTAGTCCACGAGGAAGTCCAGTTCCTGCTTACAGAAAGGCTTCTTCCTCGACGTGCAGGAGGTCGTGGTTGTGTGTGGGGTCCCAGCCTGTGCTGCAGGTGCAACCTTCCTCCTCTTGGACTGTGGCGCAGATCCTGGCTGGCTAATGCCGCCCTGACCAGTATGGCCAGTGGGTTCGGTGGACTGAGCCAAGGAAGTGGCAGGTGGAGGGATGACCAAAGGCCTGACTTGTGTCAGTGGCAGCTGGGTGCCCACTAATGGAACCTGCGCAGCAACATCAGCTGTGGCAGGGTCATTGACCGCAATGGTCCTGGTTGGCAGACCCACAACCGGGGTGCTGTTGGGTGCATCTGCCCCTGCTCTTGCCAACACCCGGCTGTTCGGGGCAGCAGATGACATGACTGCCCCAGGGACACGTGTCTTGGTCTGAACAGCACGGCCTGCCCCTATGGTTTCCCTCCTGGCCTGTTGGAGATCTACCAAGGGCTCCTCAAGTGCCAACGCAGCCAGCGCTGGCAGACCCTGAGCCTGGGTGGCGGTGTCCACAGCTGCACCTGTAGCTACCACTACCCTTGGACCCGTGGCAGTCGATGGAACGGACTGCCGGGTCACACGGGCGCCAGTGCCAGATGCAGAAGCCGCATCCCCGGAACCACAAGGGGTGGTGGCATGACTGCACCGACACATGGCACAACATTGTGCTCAAGTGGCACACCCCTGCCTCTTCCCCCTCTGTGGCCGCCCTGGACACCCTGGAGTCCCCCTACTCCCTGGTCACCACAGCCACGTCCCCGACCACGCCCGCCACGAGGAGGATGCCCAGCTGAGGCACCCCTCACCTTTGGTGGCCTCCCAACCATGGCACAGATGTAGTAGTGCCGGCACAGATGGAGTGGTGCCAATGGGAGGTGTACACCACAATTGACCTGAGCAATTGGGTTAAGGGGGTGGGAAGCAAGATGTTAACAGCCCCCTGCACCTGCAAGGCTGTATGTGACCCCGGTGATGTAGTGACGGGTCACGCAATGCTCAGGCACCCCAAAACTGCAGTAAAACCGTGCACGCAACCCTGCAGCCTACGTGTGTGGATTCAACCTCCCGCAGTACGCGGTGGCACCCAGTAACACGAATAACGCGTACGCGTGGGACACGCAGGCTACTATGACATCGAAAATGGGTGCGATACACAGGGGCACCCGCAGTGGGAAAAAGAGCGTGTGCGACTCACCGTCTGACTAGCGCGATGCAGAAAAACACGTGTAGCCAATACCCCCGCCAAAAGAAGAGATACATCCTTGATAGCTGTGAAGTTGTGATGGCATGCGAAACAACAGGAAGCAGTAACACACGTCGGTTTCCACGAAAGGCACGTACAGCAAACTGCTGGGCCCGCTCACCTTTAACCCGTGCTGAGGGAAACGCACACGCGCATCACGTCACTTACGCGCATGGGCCCTTTCCTCGTATTACACGCGGACGTGCAGTTTTTCACGCGCGTTGAAATGCCCATGCATGCCTGTGCGCATCACGTCACAGGGGCGCTTGCGCTTGAGGGGCCTTCAGTCCAATGAAATTGCGTATGCGTGCAGACGCGCCTACACGCTAAGGGCCTTTCCTCGAATTACACGCTGACGTGCAGAATTTTCACATGCCAAATCACTCTGTATCAAGCTGGCCACGAGTAAGCACACGGAAGACCACGCTCCTGCCCAGAAGGCCGAATTACTGCCCCCCAGAGCCCCGAGCACGCTCCCACCTGCCATCTGCTGCTGCCTGACTGCCTGCTGCCCACGTGCCCTGCCATTTGCTGCCTGCACATCAGCCAGGGGTGCTGTTGCTGTGACCACCCCTGCTTGAACCAAAGACTCCCGACTGGGATTCCATCGCTCCACAGCCCAGCCCCAGGACCCAGTTGCCCACCCACTCCTGCCTCTGGGGTTGTCATGCCGGGCACTGCAACATCTGGCACCACTGACAACCCCCAGCCAGAGAGGCAGAGGGGCACCAGCTTCAGTGCCACCGAAGTTGGTGTCCTGGTGGAGCAAGTCCAGGGGCAGTATGATGCCCTCTTCGGAAGTTCCCGCGCCGTCAAGGAAGGACGGACTCGGATCTGGACTGACATCGTGACTGCCATCAACGAGGAGAGGGTGGCAGTCCGCGACTTACAACATGTCAAGAAGCGCTGGGAGGACTTCAGGTCCAGGACCCTGAACAAGGCCCGGCGCCTCTTGAAGGCAGCGGATGCTAAGGGGCGCCGGGGCCACTTGTCGGAAGATCAGATGAGGGTCCTGGAACGCATATCCCCAGCGCTCCACGTCCAGGTCCTTGAGAGGCAGACCCGTCTGGAGTCGAGCGGTAAGTGTACATGCATCCTGATTGTGAGCTGTGCGTGTGGTGATGTTTCAGTAGTGTGCAGGATGCACATCTGTTTGTATGGGGTCGAGTATGGGTGGGGGTGTACAGGGCCGTGAGGATAACACATGTGAGGGCTGTAATGTGTGAGACATGGATGGTGCTTGTGTAGGCTTGCATGCCAAATGCAGTTGTGTGGGCACACATGTTTGGATGAATGTGTATGTAAGTAAACATGTTCGTGATGTCACGCATGTATGTTGTTTTCAGCTGCATGTATCCGCACTGTGTACATGTGCATTTGTGTGTATTTGACAAGGGTGCAACAGTGATGCAACATGGATGCATGTGACAGCGGGATGTGGAAGCCTGATTGGCATCTGAACACTGCAACACTTGGCAGAGGTGTACACATGCATGCACGTGTAGTGGTAGGTGTACATGTGTAGTGCACTTCCTGTGTTGCATGTGATGTCTGGCTCAGCTTTGCCTGCTAATGCTGTTGTATGTGTATGGATGGTGCTGGCAGTTCCGATATGGCTGTGGTATGGCTCATGTGTGCGAGTTGAAATGACATGTGTGTTGGGGATTGTGATGGCATGTCTGAGGTTTGCCAATGCCACTCATGTACAACTGTCATGTGTGTATGTGTCCATTGTACAGTGCCCTGATGCCTGTGTTTTATTTCTCCCTGTCTGCAGCGTCAACTGATGAAGAGGGCGGAGAAGGTGCTGTGGAGCACAGGGGCGGGGATCTCACCGCCAGCCGGAGACGCAAGGCCCGGCTCCCCTCCCATGTTGTGATCTCGTCGGGGAGTGAGGGGTCCGGTGCCGCATCCCAGGCCGCAGCTGCAGGGGGGAGGTCCAAGAGGCGGAGGTTGGAGTTGGACTCCTCGGCAGCAGAAGGGGCAGCTGGGACCCCACAGGGCCCAACGGGGGAAGATGGCTCGGAGTCATCCAGGTTGGTGGGGGGTTTGGTGGAGGAGGAGGCCGTGCAAGCAACAGAGACGGGGTCTGGAGGTGGGGATCCCACTGGTGCTAGTGGTGCAGTGCAGGACCATGGACAGGAGGCAACACAGTCCGCCGCGGAGGTGCCTGTGTGCAATCCTGTCCCTGATCCTGTCCCTGCATCATCTTGCACCAGCAGGGATGCCTACGTCCAGACCCGTTTTCAGGCAGGGGATGAGCTAACGACAACTGGCCTTCCTCTGCCTGCGGACGTGGCTATCCGGGTCCGGGTTGAGCCAGTCCTGACTGGTGTGGCGTTGCGTCAACGGGCCATGCGAGGTGACCTGCAGTCTTTTCATGAGGAGACTGCACGTCATCTCGAATGGCTCGTTGACCGCGTCAGCGTGCTGGGACAGGTCACCCAGGCCGGATTCCTCCGTTTGATGGGGCTTGCTACGACCCCCTCGTCAACTGAACCCCCTATGCGCCAGTCGTCCTCCGTGCCATCTTCCCACCCATCAGTCACCTGGGTGCCCTGTGGAGCTGCCTCTGAAGGTGCGGCCTGGCTGGTGGAGGAGGCATCCCTGCCACAGTCGGGAGTCGGACGTCCGGCAGGGGTGGCCACATCAATGACTGCACCCCAGCCGGCGGAGGATGTGCAGGCAGCAGGAGGCAGTGCACGGCAGAGGCACAGCAGCAACGTGGTGGGAGCCATGAAGGCTCGGGGCCTTCCACATCGGAGGGGCAGGCATCGGCCGGAGGGCAGGAGGACCCAGGACAGAGATTGTCTTCCGTGTGGCAGCGGTTGGGCCACGCCATAGATGCGGGGCGGCAGCGGGCGGAAGAGGCACGGCTCACAATGGTCAGGGCAGAGAACTCCATGCGGAGGGCCCTGAGGCGGGCCGAGTGCCTCGAGGCAATCCGTAGGGGGTTGGAGGTGGACACGTCAACCGCCCTGCGGACCCTCGGGGCCATGGAGGAGGACCGCCTCCAGGACATTGAGCAGGAGTTTGATGATGCCCTGGCCCGGGACATCCAAAAGTGAACCGTCAGACTAGCCCGCTGCCCTTGTACATAGTTATGTAGTTAGTGTTAGGTTTCCTTTTTTTAAAAATTTATTTTGGACCTTTTGGACAATGGGCCACATTTTTGTATATAGTTTTTTTTATTAGTTAGTGTTGTTAGATAGGTTTCATTTCTTTTGTTGGGATAATGGACCCTGGCTTGTTCGTCTGTACATAGTTCACTGTTGGATTTCCTTTTTCTTTCACAATTTACCCATGGAGCAATTATAATTTTCCATTGGATTTTCTTTTGTGGACTGTGGCCCTCATTAGGACCCTGGCAGATTTTTTCCGCCATCGGCGGACTTTTCCGCCATGGCGTAAAGTCCGTTTACGCCATGGCGGATGGCGGACTTACCGCCCCATTCCGAGGTTGACGGGGCGGTAAGTCCCCATTGACCCATTTACCCTTCCCCATTCCCATTTCGGCCCCATAGGGCTCAATGGGAGTGGGGAAGGCGTTAATTACGCCACCGTACATTACGGTGGCGTAATTAACACCAAGGTCCCATAGCGCCATGGATTTCTCCGCCCGCAAAAAGCGGGCGGAAAAATGACCATGGCGCTTTGGGAACTCGTAGTTGGCGGTAAGGGGTCGGCGCAGCTAACGCTGGCGTAGACCCCTTACCGCCAGGGTCCTAATGAGGCCCTGTGCCTTTGGACACCATTACTTTGGATTATGATTTTTGGTTTTGCTTTTTTTCACGGACATGCTTCTTTTCATTTTTGTACATTCCCATTTCTGTTTCTTTATTTTTGATTCAATGTATGTTTCCTTTAATACATATTTTTTGATCGAACTTCAATGTGTAGTATCATCTCATTGGTTTCATGCATATCATGATATGGGTTTTGAGATTCACTGACACCCATTGGGTGTATGTGAGGGACATGTGTTTGTTTCCAAACTTGCAATTGGTGTTCTGTCATTTTATTGCCATTTCTGAGTGGGTGGATGCAATACTCGGGTGGGTGTTTTGCATTTGGAGGCTGACCATAGGGACCAGGGATCTAGATTGTGATGACATGTTGGCTGGGGAACATGAGTTGGGGCCTGCTGGCAGGTACCCCACAGTGCTGGGGGGTGGGGGTGCAGGGGAACATGAGTTGGACATGGGTGGGGGCCTGCTGGCAGGTGCCCCTGGTGGCTGGGGGTGGGGGTGTAGGGGAACATGAGTTGGACATGGGTGGGGGCCTGCTGGCAGGTGCCCCACAGTGCTGGGGGGTGGGGGTGCAGGGGAACATGAGTTGGACATGGGTGGGGGCCTGATGGCAGGTGCCCCTGGTGGCTGGGGGGTGCAGGGGAACTGGTGTGAGACATGGGTGGGGGCCTGGTGGAGGCTGCCCCTGCACTGTTGGGGGGTGGGGGTGCAGGGGAACATGAGTTGGATATGAGTAGGGGTCTTCCGGCAGGTGCCCCACAGTGCTGGGGGGTGGGGGTGCAGGGGAACATGAGTTGGACATGGGTGGGGGCCTGCTGGCAGGTGCCCCTGGTGGCTGGGGGGTGGGGGTGCAGGGGAACATGAGTTGGACATGGGTGGGGGCCTGCTGGCAGCAACCCACAGTTCTGGGGGGTGGGGGTGCAGGGGAACATGAGTTAGACATGGGTGGGGGCCTGCTGGCAGGTGCCCCTGGTGGCTGGGGGGTGGGGGTGCAGGGGAACATGAGTTGGACATGGGTGGGGGCCTGCTGGCAGCTGCCCCACAGTTCTGGGGGTGGGGGTGCAGGGGAACATGAGTTGGACATGGGTGGGGGCCTGCTGGCAGGTGCCCCTGGTGGCTGAGGGGTGGGGGTGATAGGAGACATGAGTTGGGGCCAGGTGGAGGCTGCCCCTGGTGGCTGGGGGGTGGGGGTGGTGGGAGACATGGGTGGGGGCCTGGTGGAGGCTGCCCCTGCACTGCTGGGGGGTGGGGGTGCAGGGGAACATGAGTTGGGGCCTGGTGGAGGGTGCACCACAGTGCTGGGGGGTGGGGGTGCAGGGGAACATGAGTTGGACAAGGTTGGGGGTCTGGTGGAGGCTGCCCCTGGTGGCTGTGGGGTGGGGGTGCAGGGGAACATGAGTTGGACATGGGTGGGGGCCTGCTGGCAGGTGCCCCACAGTGCTGTGGGGTGGGGGTGCAGGGGAACATGGGTTGGACATGGGTGGGGGCCTGCTGGCAGGTGCCCCCGGTGGGCTGTGGGGTGGGGATGATAGGGTACATGAGTGGGGGCCTGGTGGAGGCTGCCCCTGGTGGCTGGGGGGTGGGGGTGGTGGGAGACATGGGTGGGGGCCTGGTGGAGGCTACCCCTGCACTGCTGGGGGGTGGGGGTGCAGGGGAACATGAGTTGGACATGAGTGGAGGCCTGCTGGCAGGTGCCCCACAGTGCTGGGGGGTGGGGGTGCAGGGGAACATGAGTTGGACATGGGTGGGGGCCTGGTGGCAGGTGCCCCTGGTGGCTTGTGGGTGGGGGTGCAGGGGAACATGAGTTGGACATGGGTGGGGGCCTGCTGGCTGGTGCCCCAAAGTGCTGGGGGGTGGGGGTGCAGGGGAACATGAGTTGGACATGGGTTGGGGCCTGCTGGCAGGTGCCCCTGGTGGCTGGGGGGTGGGGATGATAGGGGACATGAGTGGGGGCCTGGTGGAGGCTGCCCCTGGTGGCTGGGGGTGGGGGTGGTGGGAGACATGGGTGGGGGCCTGGTGGAGGCTGCCCCTACACTGCTGGGGGGTGGGGGTGCAGGGGAACATGAGTTGGGGCCTGGTGGAGGGTGCACCACAGTGCTGGGGTGTGGGGGTGCAGGGGAACATGAATTGGACATGGTTGGGGGCCTGGTGGAGGCTGCCCCTGGTGGCTGTGGGGTGGAGGTGCAGGGGAACATGAGTTGGACATGGGTGGGGGCCTGCTGGCAGGTGCCCCATATTGCCGGGGGGGTGGGGGTGCAGGGGAACATGAGTTGGACATGGGTGGGGGCCTGGTGGCAGGTGCCCCACAGTGCTGGGGGGTGGGGGTGCAGGGGAACATGAGTTGGACATGAGTGGGGGCCTGCTGGCTGGTGCCCCACAGTGCTGGGAGGTGGGGGTGCAGGGGAACATGAGTTGGACATGGGTGGGGGCCTGCTGGCAGGTGCCCCTGGCGGCTGGGGGGTGGGGGTGATTGGGGACATGAGTGGGGGCCTGGTTGAGGCTGCCCCTGGTGGCTGGGGGGTGGGGGTGGTGGGAGACATGGGTGGGGGCCTGGTGGAGGCTACCCCTGCACTGCTGGGGGGTGGGGGTACAGGGGAACATGAGTTGGGGCCTGGTGGAGGGTGCACCACAGTGCTGGGGGTGGGGGTGCAGGGGAACATGAGTTGGACATGGGTGGGGGCCTGGTGGCAGGTGCCCCTGGTGGCTGGGGGGTGGGGGTGGGGGGAGACATGGGTGGGGGCCTGGTGGAGGCTGCCCCTGGTGGCTGGGGGGTGGGGGTGATAGGGGACATGAGTGGGGGCCTGGTGGAGGCTGCCCCTGGTGTCAGGGGGGTGGGGGTAATAGGGGACAGGGCTGGGGGCCTGGTGGAGGCTGCCCCTGCACTGCTCGGGGGTGGGGGTGCAGGGGAACATGAGTTGGGGCCTGGTGGAGGGTGCACCACAGTGCTGGGGGGTGGGGGTGCAGGGGAACATGAGTTGGACATGGGTGGGGGCCTGGTGGCAGGTGCCCCTGGTGGCTGGGGGGTGGGGGTGGTGGGAGACATGGGTGGGGGCCTGGTGGAGGCTGCCCCTGCACTGCTGGGGGGTGGGGGTGCAGGGGAACATGAGTTGGACATGAGTGGGTGCCTGCTGGCAGGTGCACCACAGTGCTGGGGGTTTGGGGTGCAGGGGAACATGAGTTGGACATGGGTTGGGGCCTGCTGGCAGGTGCCCCTGGTGGCTGGGGGGTGGGGGTGATAGGGGACATGAGTGGGGGCCTGGTGGAGGCTGCCCCTGGTGGCTGGGTGGTGGGGGTGGTGGGAGACATGGGTGGGGGCCTGGTGGAGGCTGCGCCTGCACTGCTGGTGGGTGGGGGTGCAGGGGAACATGAGTTGGGGCCTGGTGGAGGGTGCACCACAGTGCTGGGGGGTGGGGGTGCATGGGAACATGAGTTGGACATGGGTGGGGGCCTGGTGGCAGATGCCCGTGGTGGCTGGGGGGTGGGGGTGGTGGGCGACATGGGTGGGGGCCTGGTGGAGGCTGCCCCTGATGGCTGGGGGGTGGGGGTGATAGGGGACATGAGTGGGGGCCTGGTGGAGGCTGCCCTGGTGGCTGGGGGGTGGGGGTGATAGGGGACAGGAGTGGGGGCCTGGTGGAGGCTGCCCCTGGTGGCTGGGGGTGCAGGGGGACATGCGTTGGTGGGCAGTAGTGCAAGTTGACATGTGGGCTGGCTGGGGGGCATGGCCATGGTGGATGGGGTGCCTGCAGGACATGTGCAAGGTAGGCCCCTGTGGTGTGGGCTACCTGCAGGGTCCGTGAAGGGTGTAGAGGGAACACCTGGGAGGACCCACATGTGCAATTCACGTGTGGTGTTCCCCGCGCACCCCTGTAATACACGTACCCTGATGGAATCACGTGTGGTACTTTCCGCGCACCCCTGGAATACACGTACCCTGCTGATATCGCGTGTGAAACTTCCCGCGCACCCCAAGATACACGTAGCCAGGACATTCGCGTGTGGAACTTCCCGCGCACCCCTGGAATACACGTACCCTGCTGATATCACGTGTGAAACTTCCCGCGCACCCCAAGATACACGTAGCCAGGACATTCGCGTGTGGAACTTCCCGCGCACCCCTGGAATAGACGTACCTTGCTGATATCACGTGTGAAACTTCCCACGCACCCCGAAATACACGTAGCCAGGACATTTGTGTGTGGAACTTCCCGCGCACCCCTGATATACATGTACCCTGCTGATATCGCGTGTGAAACTTCCCCTGCACCCCAAGATACACGTAGCCAGGACATTCGCGTGTGGAACTTCCAGCGCACCCCTGGAATACACATACCCTGCTGATATCGCGTGTGGAACTTCCCGCGCACTCCGAAATACACGTAGCCAGGACATTCGCGTGTGGAACTTCCCGCGCACCCCTGATATACACGTACCCTGCTTAATTCACATGTGAAAATTCCTGCGCACCCCTGATGTACACGTACCCTGATGGAATCACGTGTGGAACTTCAAGCGCACCCCTGAAATACACGTACACAGCTGAAATGACGTGAGGTACTTCCCGCGCACCCCAGTGATACACGTAGCCCGCTTGCCGTGCTGGTACAGGATTAGCGCAGCCCTTTGCGCTGGATTGGGGATTTTGATGGCTTTTCCCTGCGCGAGAGGCGTTCTTGGGGGCATAACTGGCGCTGCTGCAGGGTCGCTGCGCCACTGTGCACCACGGCTGGTTTTGGTAGCTGGAATCCATGAATACGCTGTGCGCGGAAATGGGTTTTGGCGCACGCGGCTGGCGCAGGGATTCGCACGCACACACTGTGCGCCAGCCGCGTGCGCCACTTGTGTGCTAAATTCTATTAATTACCCCCAGAATTGTCTGAGACAAGACGATCAGGTTTTAGCTATTTGTTGCTATGATAGTATTCCATGTCTATTGGTCACAAACCCCAATACATGAAGGGGTAGGACAAGCTTGGTATATGCTATCCGGAAGGTATATAAAGGGCTGTTGCCCAGAGTTCTGGGCTCATTTTACGCTATGCCTGTGTACATGCATAACAGAGACTTTTGTACGAAATGCAAATAAATGTTGTATGTTGCTCCTCGTGACTGGTGTGTTTTCATTCCTTTGTAGTAGCCAAATTTTTGGACTAACAAGAAGCTCAGTAGCTTGACAAAAGAAGCAGTGCATGACCATTTCCATGGTGCACCGCATGATCATCATAAGCACCACAAACGCATGAGCTAGAGGAAAGTACCCTAGAGCATGCAGCACATGTCTACCCTTTTTTGATCGAGGAACATAAAGGGAAGAACCCAGTCATTGGGTGCATGGAGACCATAAATAAAAAGCAAACAAATTCACTCTAGCAACCAAGAGCCTACATTACTGATATTGACCTTCAAGGGATCTCTTCTTACTCATTTAATAAGGGCACTTTGATAAGAATACAACAAGATGTAGAAGGTTCATGTTTAACAATTATTTGGTAGATATACAGGCCGATTCATGGAATTAATGTGCGCCGAAAATCGCAGCGCAATCATGCAAAAGCGTGCGGATCGCAGTGCAGCAAGCGCGAACATCGCAATGCAACCGTGCGAAAGCAGCGCACATCGATTCATGGAAGTCCGTGCACGTGTAAATCCTGGGATGCGTGCTAAAACCATGCCTGGCGCACGTGGGAGCACACGTCATCAAACGCTGTGCGCTACGCGCACAGTGAAAGCACACATAGCGCAACGCACACAACAAAAGTGGGCGGAAAACGGGGAGTAACACGTGGAATGGGGAACAACGCGTGAAAATGTGGGCATTACAGGGGAAGTACAGGAGGAAAATGCGCAGAACGCCCACACATGCGCCTACAACATGTATTCATGGAATCGAACAGGGGAAACGCATGCGCCAAAAAAGATGCGCTAATCCGGAAACACGTACGCCAGCAGGAAGCAGGCGTACGCGGTCCCACGCAGCATTAAAAATGCGCGCAAACAACAAACAAGCTCAGACGCTACGATGGATATACCGTTCCTCGCAGCTGTGGTCGTGGGACACCGCAGGAGGAGGAGGATAGCCAGGCCCCGCATTTTTACACCCAGGACCGGCCTTTTTGGGATGCCTGAAGACCAGGTGTATGGGAGGTACAGGTTTCCACCACACATAACACTCGACCTGGTGAGTGAGTGGGAGGATGACCTCACATCGCCCACCCTGTGCTCCCAAGCACTGAGCCCCTTGGAAAAGTTGCTCAATGTACTGCACTTCTTGGCCACTGGTTCATTTCAGCGGACAAGTGCCATAGTGGAGGGGCGTCTCACAGGACACGCAGTCACGCTGCCTACACCAGGTGTTGGCCATCATGACTGCACGCCCTTCAGTCCGCAGGCACATATACATGCCCATAACACCTGCAGAAAGGCAGGCTGCCACCCAGGACTTTTACTTTGGTGGCACACTTCCCCAAAGTGCTAGGTGCCATTGATTGCACCCACGTGGCTCTACGTCCACCCAGGGCAACTGAGCACATCTATAGAAACCGCAAGCACTGGCATTCCATCAACGTGCAGGTAGTATGTGATGCCAAGGGAATCATCACCTTAGTATATGCCAACTATCCAGGCTCCACCCATGATAGTTTCATTTTCAGAATGTCACCCCTAAACCGGGACCTAGAAGCTGGGCGGCATGGCGATACATGGCTGCTTGTCAGATACTGAGTAATGTCACAACCCCACTAATGATACCCATCATCACCTTCCCAGGGGACAGTACCTACCCTCCGAGCACCCACATGATGATGCCAATTCGGAACCCCACCACAGCACCTGAGGTAAGATACAACACAGCCCATATTGCAACCCGGGGCATAGTGGAGCGCACATTCGGAGTGCTCAAGTCAAGCTTTCGCTCTCTTGACCGCTCTGGTGGGCAGCTGCTATACGCGCCCCCCGTAGTGTGCAGGATCATAGTGGCAGCATGTGCCCTGCACAACGTTGCAACCCGCCAGGGCCTGCAGGTTGACATGGTGGTGCCCCCAAATCCCCAACCACATGCACAGCCGCTGCGCATGGGAGGTGAAAGGGCACGTGGTGAGGCAGCCTGTACACAGCTGGTGGCTAATTACTTCACCTAAAATACTACCCCTGTGGAGTGCACACAGCCCTGGCACATACCAGCTGACAATCAATGATGATCACATAAGGGACAGTCAACTGTCACAACCATTCCAGCCTGATATTGGTCACCTGGCAGTGTTACATTGTGTGCATCCCTACCTACTTAAATACAACCAATGCCATGTGAAAAAATACACACATTCATGCTGCATGAATTACTACCCCCTTGAAAAATACACCATGAAAATAGTGCCATGTCACCCAACCCCTCCCCATCTCAGCTTCCCAACACACCATGGCATGTCATGCAATGTGAAAGCTACAAAATGAATGCACAACACATGACACAAGTGTCACAAAGTGCACTGTTCCAAATGTAAACAGGCCACAGACAATATGCTCCCAGTAATCAATACGAAACAGCACACATGAACAAATACTCACCAGCAACACAGAACAGCAACACAGAATGAAACAGTGTCAAAATACGACAGTACAAAATCAAAGTAGTGCAAGTCTCACAACCTGACTAAGTCAGCACATCGACCCCTTCCAACTGCTGAGTGTTGCTGTCCGGCAAATGTGTCAGTGTACTGCATACAACATGAACTGCATCTGCAAAGGATACAGCCTTGTAAAGACATGAAGAAGGTACATGTGAATAAGGAGAAAGACATGGATGCACAAGCACATATCAATACACCATGCAGTGTTCAATCCAACAACAATCCCCACTAGGGATGTACACACAGTTTTGACTACAGACTGCCAACGCAGCTCATGGGAGCCCAATGTCACTGTGTAAGTTACTGTTACTTGGTCACACCCTTTGCAAGCCCATGGAAGCATCTAACCCAAAGACAGGACAAGCCTGCATGTGCCCAGATGGAATACACAGTGGATGCCCACGGAAGCCACACAAGGCAACACACTGTAAAAAAAAAAATTAAAAAAAAAATAAAATCAAAAATAGCCATGGGTGGACCAGGGGCGGGAGGGGCGCCCAGGAGGTTCGAGGACAGGGTGACCCCAACACCCACCTGCGTGGATGTTGCGAGAAAAATAAATACCTCCATGGGCTCATGTTCTGCACAGCTACGCTAATGTGGGAGAACTGCTGTCGCTCTCTTCACCCTATGCTGCTACATAAGGAGGTGCAGGTGCTATGCGAGGCAGCCCACACAAAGCACTGGTATGGTCCTCCATGGCAGCAAGCATGCATGTGTGGAAGGTCTGGTTTTGGAGGATGATAGTACGGAGATCCCCATGCAGCACCTCACGGGTTGCCTGCATTTCTGCATGCATGGCCTCGCGTGATGCCCGGATCTCCTCAGGTGTTGCCTGGAGCTCAGCTGAGAGCGCACATCTGAGCTGCTCTAGCTGCTGTTCTGCCCTAAAATTTTGGGAAGCCTCAAGTTCAACCAGATGAGGAAATGGAGTTCTAACCTCAGGGCTTCCCTGTGGCCCTGGGACTCTACAGATATGACTTAGCGCAAAGTCTCCAGTGCCGCCCGTCGGTCCCTTGTTGGATGCCAACATGTCTTCTCTGTGTGATTGGCAAATGGACTCTGTTGCCTGCTGTTGGAGCTCCATCTGTCTTTCAGGGGGGAGAATGGAAGTGGCCACCCTATCCATTGCCTGAGCCATCATTTCAACCGATGCTCCCTGTTGTGCTGCTATACTGTACATGGAGTACTTGGAGTTTTCCCATACAGTATTGCCTGGTGGTGCACGGCCACCGCGTCAGCGGGCACTACACCTATTTGGGGCAAGGCGATCTGCACCTTGCTGTGCGGGCACTGACTGAGGCTGCAGGACTGCATTTCCCCTCTGACCTGCTGGCCCAGGAACAGGATCAGATGTTGTGGAGTGTGACCCTGCATCCGTAACCTCCAAAGGTGGAGTTACCAACACTGACATCCCCATAAAGGGGTCTACCCCCGGAGCAGGTGGGTTGGACAGAAAAGCATCCCTGCCAGAAACACTCACCTGCGACAGCACATAAGTCTCATCATCCGATTCAGCACCTGAATCATAGAGGTCTGGGGAGTGTGCCCCCAGAGACACCCTGGACAGTATGGTCTGCAGGAGGATTGGGTTTTCACCCACCACCACTCCACGTCCTCCACTGGGCACTTTGATAAGAATACAACAAGATGTAGAAGGTTCATGTTTAACAATTATTTGGTAGATATACAGGCCGATTCATGGAATTAATGTGCGCCGAAAATCGCAGCGCAAGCATGCAAAAGCGTGCGGATCGCAGTGCAGCAAGCGCGAACATCGCAATGCAACCGTGCGAAAGCAGCGCACATCGATTCATGGAAGTCCGTGCACGTGTAAATCCTGGGATGCGTGCTAAAACCATGCCTGGCGCACGTGGGAGCACACGTCATCAAACGCTGTGCGCTACGCGCACAGTGAAAGCACACATAGCGCAACGCACACAACAAAAGTGGGCGGAAAACGGGGAGTAACACGTGGAATGGGGAACAACGCGTGAAAATGTGGGCATTACAGGGGAAGTACAGGAGGAAAATGCGCAGAACGCCCACACATGCGCCTACAACATGTATTCATGGAATCGAACAGGGGAAACGCATGCGCCAAAAAAGATGCGCTAATCCGGAAACACGTACGCCAGCAGGAAGCAGGCGTACGCGGTCCCACGCAGCATTAAAAATGCGCGCAAACAACAAACAAGCTCAGACGCTACGATGGATATACCGTTCCTCGCAGCTGTGGTCGTGGGACACCGCAGGAGGAGGAGGATAGCCAGGCCCCGCATTTTTACACCCAGGACCGGCCTTTTTGGGATGCCTGAAGACCAGGTGTATGGGAGGTACAGGTTTCCACCACACATAACACTCGACCTGGTGAGTGAGTGGGAGGATGACCTCACATCGCCCACCCTGTGCTCCCAAGCACTGAGCCCCTTGGAAAAGTTGCTCAATGTACTGCACTTCTTGGCCACTGGTTCATTTCAGCGGACAAGTGCCATAGTGGAGGGGCGTCTCACAGGACACGCAGTCACGCTGCCTACACCAGGTGTTGGCCATCATGACTGCACGCCCTTCAGTCCGCAGGCACATATACATGCCCATAACACCTGCAGAAAGGCAGGCTGCCACCCAGGACTTTTACTTTGGTGGCACACTTCCCCAAAGTGCTAGGTGCCATTGATTGCACCCACGTGGCTCTACGTCCACCCAGGGCAACTGAGCACATCTATAGAAACCGCAAGCACTGGCATTCCATCAACGTGCAGGTAGTATGTGATGCCAAGGGAATCATCACCTTAGTATATGCCAACTATCCAGGCTCCACCCATGATAGTTTCATTTTCAGAATGTCACCCCTAAACCGGGACCTAGAAGCTGGGCGGCATGGCGATACATGGCTGCTTGTCAGATACTGAGTAATGTCACAACCCCACTAATGATACCCATCATCACCTTCCCAGGGGACAGTACCTACCCTCCGAGCACCCACATGATGATGCCAATTCGGAACCCCACCACAGCACCTGAGGTAAGATACAACACAGCCCATATTGCAACCCGGGGCATAGTGGAGCGCACATTCGGAGTGCTCAAGTCAAGCTTTCGCTCTCTTGACCGCTCTGGTGGGCAGCTGCTATACGCGCCCCCCGTAGTGTGCAGGATCATAGTGGCAGCATGTGCCCTGCACAACGTTGCAACCCGCCAGGGCCTGCAGGTTGACATGGTGGTGCCCCCAAATCCCCAACCACATGCACAGCCGCTGCGCATGGGAGGTGAAAGGGCACGTGGTGAGGCAGCCTGTACACAGCTGGTGGCTAATTACTTCACCTAAAATACTACCCCTGTGGAGTGCACACAGCCCTGGCACATACCAGCTGACAATCAATGATGATCACATAAGGGACAGTCAACTGTCACAACCATTCCAGCCTGATATTGGTCACCTGGCAGTGTTACATTGTGTGCATCCCTACCTACTTAAATACAACCAATGCCATGTGAAAAAATACACACATTCATGCTGCATGAATTACTACCCCCTTGAAAAATACACCATGAAAATAGTGCCATGTCACCCAACCCCTCCCCATCTCAGCTTCCCAACACACCATGGCATGTCATGCAATGTGAAAGCTACAAAATGAATGCACAACACATGACACAAGTGTCACAAAGTGCACTGTTCCAAATGTAAACAGGCCACAGACAATATGCTCCCAGTAATCAATACGAAACAGCACACATGAACAAATACTTACCAGCAACACAGAACAGCAACACAGAATGAAACAGTGTCAAAATACGACAGTACAAAATCAAAGTAGTGCAAGTCTCACAACCTGACTAAGTCAGCACATCGACCCCTTCCAACTGCTGAGTGTTGCTGTCCGGCAAATGTGTCAGTGTACTGCATACAACATGAACTGCATCTGCAAAGGATACAGCCTTGTAAAGACATGAAGAAGGTACATGTGAATAAGGAGAAAGACATGGATGCACAAGCACATATCAATACACCATGCAGTGTTCAATCCAACAACAATCCCCACTAGGGATGTACACACAGTTTTGACTACAGACTGCCAACGCAGCTCATGGGAGCCCAATGTCACTGTGTAAGTTACTGTTACTTGGTCACACCCTTTGCAAGCCCATGGAAGCATCTAACCCAAAGACAGGACAAGCCTGCATGTGCCCAGATGGAATACACAGTGGATGCCCACGGAAGCCACACAAGGCAACACACTGTAAAAAAAAAAATAAAAAAAAAAATAAAATCAAAAATAGCCATGGGTGGACCAGGGGCGGGAGGGGCGCCCAGGAGGTTCGAGGACAGGGTGACCCCAACACCCACCTGCGTGGATGTTGCGAGAAAAATAAATACCTCCATGGGCTCATGTTCTGCACAGCTACGCTAATGTGGGAGAACTGCTGTCGCTCTCTTCACCCTATGCTGCTACATAAGGAGGTGCAGGTGCTATGCGAGGCAGCCCACACAAAGCACTGGTATGGTCCTCCATGGCAGCAAGCATGCATGTGTGGAAGGTCTGGTTTTGGAGGATGATAGTACGGAGATCCCCATGCAGCACCTCACGGGTTGCCTGCATTTCTGCATGCATGGCCTCGCGTGATGCCCGGATCTCCTCAGGTGTTGCCTGGAGCTCAGCTGAGAGCGCACATCTGAGCTGCTCTAGCTGCTGTTCTGCCCTAAAATTTTGGGAAGCCTCAAGTTCAACCAGATGAGGAAATGGAGTTCTAACCTCAGGGCTTCCCTGTGGCCCTGGGACTCTACAGATATGGCTTAGCGCAAAGTCTCCAGTGCCGCCCGTCGGTCCCTTGTTGGATGCCAACATGTCTTCTCTGTGTGATTGGCAAATGGACTCTGTTGCCTGCTGTTGGAGCTCCATCTGTCTTTCAGGGGGGAGAATGGAAGTGGCCACCCTATCCATTGCCTGAGCCATCATTTCAACCGATGCTCCCTGTTGTGCTGCTATACTGTACATGGAGTACTTGGAGTTTTCCCATACAGTATTGCCTGGTGGTGCACGGCCACCGCGTCAGCGGGCACTACACCTATTTGGGGCAAGGCGATCTGCACCTTGCTGTGCGGGCACTGACTGAGGCTGCAGGACTGCATTTCCCCTCTGACCTGCTGGCCCAGGAACAGGATCAGATGTTGTGGAGTGTGACCCTGCATCCGTAACCTCCAAAGGTGGAGTTACCAACACTGACATCCCCATAAAGGGGTCTACCCCCGGAGCAGGTGGGTTGGACAGAAAAGCATCCCTGCCAGAAACACTCACCTGCGACAGCACATAAGTCTCATCATCCGATTCAGCACCTGAATCATAGAGGTCTGGGGAGTGTGCCCCCAGAGACACCCTGGACAGTATGGTCTGCAGGAGGATTGGGTTTTCACCCACCACCACTCCACGTCCTCCACTGGTGCCCGGTCGTGGCTGAGATTCCTCCTGGGTCTGCACAATCTCCTCGATCTCAACAGCATCAAGTGCGTCATCACCTGCAAAAACATGAAAGACAACAAATGGAAACAGGCATGAGCACCATAGCACACACATAGTCCTGACAAGCCAGAGATCTGTCATGATGCCTGCCCCCGGGAAACCAGGTTTGGCCCAGCTACCCCGGAAGCAGGCATCATGTCATTTAATGCAAGCCCATGAACCCCAATCAGGGGCTATTTGGGTGCAGTCCTGGCGCCTACGGCGCCAGGCTCATAAGTTCAGAATCAGTCCTGGCGCCATGGGCGCCAGGCTCATGGTCAAGGACTTACCTGAAACAGACCATGCTGCTAACTTACCTGAGGCAGACCATGCTGCCAGTGACCAGAAGTCAAATGAGGCCTAGTAGGGACTATTTTTCCCTAGGAACTATTTTTTATTCGGGTGGGGCCGCGGAAGGATACTTACGTGGAACTACTTCCAAGGCTATTTAAACCACGCCCTGACAGCAACCCATGCTTCGAGTTATTCAGCACCTGCAGCTTAACGCTCACCGTGCCTGCAGCAGCTTCCAGTCTTCAGCCACACTCGCCTGGATGCCGGAGCTCCTGAAAACTGAAAGAAAGCAGAGGGAAGGTTAGAACCGGAGTTTTACCTGCAATCCTTACCTGAATCCTGAATCTTCTTGGCTCTGACCTAGAAGGAAGAAATCATCAGACGCGCGCCGCTTCGCATCCTGCAGCGCCGCGCAGGAACTCACCTGAATCAATCCTCCGCATTCCATCACGCTTTTCAGCATCCAGCGGCCGCTCTCCAACACCTGTGGAAATAAAGACAATAAGGTGAGCAAGGGAGCATTCCCAGACAATAAAGGCAATCCCCAGGACTTACCTGATACCACAGGGGGTACTTACCTCATCTCGGGTAGGCGCGGCCTCCACAGCTTCTCCGCCGTACCCCGGCCCCAAAGGGGAAACAAAAGCAACACAAAAGCGCAAGTAGGGCAAACCGAATTCCGCTACAGACTTACCTGGTTACTGCCTGAGGCCGCAATCACCGGAACCTCCACCGATTCAGCGCCCGCAAAAGGAAAGGGTCACAGGTTCGACCAGGTCCTCATTATCAAACTGAACAGAATCCATAAACACTTACCTGCATCTTACTGGTTGCCACTTGGAACTCTTCTCAAGAACTAATAAGACAACCTAGGGAATTTGGACAGAGTGAAGGCCAGACGTTTTTGAACTCTTTTTCAAACTATTTCCTTACCGAGTCAATACCATTCTGCAACTCTCCAACATCCCACACAAGTGAAGTAACTGGTCATCTACGCGCCCCTGCGCTTGAGGCAGGATGGAGAGCTCATCTTTCCAAACTATCAGGTGAGAACATAGCAAGAGTTTGTAAGTAATTTGTGGGAAGAGATCGCAGGAGTGGGGGAAGGTGGGGTTGGCGCCCAATCCCCGCAGGTGGCTAATTCCCTTTTCTCCATTACAGAAGAATATTCATACGGGCAAAACAAGCTAAGCTGGGTGGTCCGGTCCAGTCCATCATTTTGGCGCCCCGTGTGTCGCTGGAAGAGGTAACAACAGCCCAGTTCAGATCGACGCCCCCATGGACACCAGGTGAGCGTAACAAGATCCAGTACATGAATTACACATGTCCCACATGACTATAACCCTGGCATGCATGCACTGTCAATGAGTTGGAAGGGGAGGCAAAAAGCAGCCACTGAGGACTCCAAGATGGAAAAGCAACACATGTGCTGCATGCTGGATAGCACTGGCAGCACACATTAGCCTGTGAATGGCATGGGCAATCCACATACATGCCACATGCCAGCACACAGATGGCACGTAGCATAGCCATGGTACATTTGACAAGAACAGCCATATGTTACTGAATGAGTACTATCACCCAGCCACGTGAGATGGACATGAGGACATGATGAGATGAAAAAAGCTAAATTGTGTGACAAAATACACATGTGTCACACACTGCAACACATCCAGTGCACAATTATACAGTGATGGATACATCAATGGCTGGTCACTTCAACAGGACAGGAAACGACAATCATGTTCCACATTCAAACAGGCCCCAAAAATCAATGTGAGCAGGCCCTTACTCAATCAGCCTGATTGATCAAATCATTTCCATAACAAGGTAATAAATGTCGCCCATTGTGGGGTGTAATATATGACAGAAGCATGTCACATATGTGGCATTAGGGCTGAAAAATGTGTTGCAAAAATGGGAGGATTGAAACTATCAGGCTGAATGAACACAAACTTCTGAACAATGTTGTTGCAAGATGACAGTTCAAGGGCAATTGCAGTAATGTGGTGCTAATTGGCTACTGTGGTCAGAAGCGATACTGTCCTACCCAAATCCAAGGGCGGTGAATGGTTTGGAGGAAGCACATGGGTGACCCATACCATGCAGGACTACACACCCTCACCTGGCACTCAATTAGAACACGTCACCCAAGCAACATACACATGGATTACACACACATGCATGGGCACTCACCGGACAATGCTTCGTAATCTGGTAGGTCTCCCACACCTTGGATCTGTTCCTCTGTGACGAAGGTTCCAGCAAAAGACTCATGTTAAGTGAGTTGGTCATCCTCTGGTGGAGACCCACCACCAGTCACCAGAGTAGAGGTATGATTTGAAGCCAGCTTGTTCTTTGCTCTGCGTTTCAGGTCATTCCACCTCTTGTAGCAATCGTAAGCTGTGCGCCTCCCAAATCCAAGGGCTCTAATGTGGTCCACGATGGTCTGCCGTAGTCTTGCACCCTGCAGTCACCACCATTTCTCGGCTATGTACCGACACATAGGCCACTAGTGCATCAAGTTCGGCGTCATTAAAGCTAGGCTTCCTTGACGTGCCGGAGTGTGTAGCTGTGTCTGAGGTCTCAGCCTGTAGTGCTAGAGCACCCTTCTTCTTACAAGGTAGTACGGATCCTGAGTGGCTTACACCGCTCTGGACAGTAGGGACAGAAGCGGAGGTGGACTGGGTACTTGAAGCCTGTAAAGGCACAATGACCAAAGGTCTTGGTGCAGGCATTGGCTGCAGGATGATGTTGGCAGGACCAACTTCAGTTTGATGGATCTGGACTGACACTGTCCCGGCTGGGAGACTCGGAGCTGGGGTGGATTGAGCTTCAGCTGCCCCTGCAGCCTCCCCACCCTGGCTACTTGGGGCAGCAGATTACATTGCTGCCCCAGATCCACGTGGCCTGGTGACAGCAACTTTCACACCCACACATGGCGTAGACTTGGTGACCTGGAAGTCAGCCTGGGAGTCATCCTGTGCCAGTTCAGTTGACAAAATGGGCCTGTCCAACAAGGGCTGAGCTGGTATGGTGTCAGCTACGTTTTCCACAACCATTGGGGGGGGCATAGGTGGCCTTGATTGGTCCTCCACAAATCCTGGCCACGTCCCCTACCGCGCCCCCCATGCCCACCTCTTTGAGATCGGCCACCTTTGCCTCCCTTACTGCTTGGTCGCCTCCCAACCATGGCACTGATGTTGTGCGTATGGGAGTTGCAGTAAACAAATGTCCTGGGCAATTGGGGTGAAAGGGGTAGGGTACTAGATGGAATTCGTACCCTAGTGCTCTAGCAAGGCTGTCTGTGACCCCTGGGGAAGATGACGGATCACGCAATGCACAGGCACCCCAAAAACAAAAGTACACGTGCACGCAACCCCTGGTAGACCACGTGCGTGGAAAAATGAACCTGCACTACGCTGTGGCACCCAGAAACACAAAAATAAGCGTACGCGTGTTACACGCAGCCTACAATGACCTCTGAAGGGGTATGCGACACACGGGGGCATCCGCAGTTGGAAAATACGTGCGCGACTCACTGTCTGCCTTGAAAAAGAACGTGAAAAAGACGCACGTGTGCGCATTGGCAATTCCCCTGCCAAAAGAAGAAAAGAACGCAGTCTGAGGAAACAGGGAGTACGAACTGGAAACGTTGTGAAGTAATTGCGTGTGAACTGATGAGAAGTACAAGAATCACCCGCTCGCTCTACACAAAAAGCACATACAAGAAAATAGCGTGATACTCGTTCCTTTTAAGCCAGCCCACACGTGCAACGTCACTTACGCGCTTACGCGCTAGGGCCCTTTCCTCCAATAGCACAGTGACGTGCAGTTTTCTCACATGCTGATTCACTATGCACCTGTGTAGTGGGGAACGCCCGCGTGTGTAATATCACTTACGCGCTTACGTGCTAAGGGCATTTCCTCAGATTTCACACTGATGTGCACTTTTTTCACGTGCCAAATCACTCCGTATCAAGCTCGCCACGCGAAAACCCACGGAAGACCACGCTCCTGCCCAAAAGGCCATTTTCCTGCCTCCAAGAGCCCCGAGCACGCTCCCACCTGCCATCTGCTGCTGGCTGCCTACTGCCCACGTGCCTTGCTATTTGGTGCCTGCACGTCGCCCATCTGCAGGGGTCCAGTTGCTGTGTCCACCCCTGCTGGAACAGAAGACTCCTGACTGGGATACCATCGCTCCACTGCCCAGCCCCAGGACCCAGTTGCCCACCCACACCTGCCTCGGGGGTTGCCATGTCGGGCCAAACACCATCTGAGATCACTGGCGACCCCCCAGCCAGAGAGGCAGAGGTCCACCAGCTTCAGTGAGAAGGAAGTTGGTGTCCTGGTGGAGCATATCCTGGGGCATTATGATGTCCTCTTCACACCATTGTGTGCCGACAAGCAAGGAAGGACGAAGATCTGGATGGACATCGTGGGTGCCATCAATGTGGAGGCGGTGGCACCCCGAGACCTGAGACACGTCCAGAAGCGCTGGGAGGACTACAAGCCCAGGAACCTCAGGAAGGACCGCCGCCTCTTAGAGGCAGTGGATGCAGCGGGGCGCCAGGGCCAGCTTACCAACCAGCAGATGAGGGTTCTGGAGCGCATTCGCCCAATGCTTTATCACCAGATCCTCAGGATGCAGGCCCATCTGGAGTCGAGCGGTAAGTGGCCATGCATTGCTGTGTGAAACAGGGCGTGTTGCAGTGTGATGGTAGTCAGCTACTTGCCTGTATGTGTAACATAGGCCATATATGGATGTGTGTGAGCCGGGACATCATGGTAGTGCATGTGAGACCACTAATACATGAACCACATGGATGATGCATGTGTTCCAATGAGACATGGGGAGCTGCATGCGGAATGCACACATGAATGTATGCCAGTCCCTGTTCCTGGACATGGGTGGTGGGTGAGAGGTGGGTGCTGCTCTCATGTACATGTATGGTGTGCATGTCTGTGTGTCTGAGAAGCGTGTGTGTGACTTTGGATGCATGACACATGTCTGTGACGATGTGTAGATTCACTCATGCAGTCTGGTCAGGCGCTGTGCCTGTTTCTGCATGTGTTTTGCGTGCATTCACCCATGTGTTGTGGAGGGACAGGATGGAAGTGACATTTGACAGTGCCACTCATGTGTTATTGTTTCCTGTCTAGGGGAATATTGTACTGTACCCTGATGCTTGTGTTCTATGTCTCCCTCTACGCAGCGTCGAGTGAAGAAGAGGGCGGAGACGGCGCTGTGGAGCTAAGCGGCGGGGATGCCTCCACCGGGCGGTGACGCAAGGCCGAGCCACACTGCCAGGAATTGCCATCATCCGGGAGCAAGGGGACTGGTGCCGCGTCTGCCACTACGGCTGTAGCGGAAGGGCCGTATGAGCCCCCACAGGGGCTTGCAATGGCGGAAGACGGTGCAGAGACATCCAGGTTGGTGGTTTCCACAGAGCAGGGGGAGCCTGGTACTGAGCTGCACATGGGGCCTGGTGGGGGTAGTACCACTGGTGCAAGTGGTGCAGTCCAGGGCCAGGGTGTACTGACAAATCACAGTAGGTGCATCCATTGTGCTGTGGCCCATCACCCCTGCAACATGGCTGACAGCTTTTTGCCATAACCAGGCACCAGAGTTCCTCTTAGACACCAGGGCCCAGGGCAGGCTCTGATTGGCTAGCATCCCTGCAAAACCAACCAATCACAAGTCGGTATGAGCCAGGAAGGGGACGGGATGGCCCCCACCTGCTTGTCCTTTCCTCATGCCATAATGCAGCCTTCTGTGTACAACCTGCTTCTCCATGAACTTGGACTGCCACTCTGCCATGCTCATTAGTGCTCCTCATGTGAGTGATGGAAGATCTTTTCACTGGCTTCTCATCCTATCCCCTTTTACCTATAACTCTACCAGTCCTTCTATGCCTTTCTACCTTAGCTATCCTACGTTCTCATTGCATTCTGTGTTCCTCAAATGAAAATCCTTTTCTGTGCCCTGCATTGCATTTGTGATCCATTTTAAACATTGTATCAAGGTAGGTGTGCTTTATTTATTTTTTATTCACTGCATTCATTTGTGATGCATTTTAAAAATTGTATCTAGGTGGGTGTGATTTACATCTTTTTTGTGCACTGCATGCATTTGTGATCCATTTAAAACATTGTATCTAGGTGGATGTGCTTTACATCTCGCATCCTTTTCGGCACTGCACTTATTTGTGATCCATTCTTAAAATTGATTTTTTCACCTCCACCTATTGCTCTGCCTTTGTGCCATCCTTAACTACTAGAACACTATAAAGTATGGACCAGGACTGTGCAGTGCAGCCCCACACCCCTTTTACTTTCCTTCCTCATCTATCCTCAGCTGCTGTAATGACACTCACCTGCTACACTATCACCTATCCTACACACCACCTACCACCTATCCTCCCCTATCAGAAAGTCTGAAAGAAAAAAGCACAAAAAAGATGTGCTGAGTGCAAACCCTGGCTTTCCCATCAAAGACACCTATGTCAGCACATCTTACAGAGAGGTCTTCACTGATATCCTTTTCTCTGTCCCCTCTCCAGATCTATGGACATCTCATCTCATCTCTGCTCACTCCCCTTTCACATCCTCTCCCATTAAAAGTGGCAGCAAGTGGGAAGTTCTCTTGGCCAGCTTCTCTTCTTGCTGTTGCATCCTTAATGTCTACCACACAGGCACAATCCTGGTTCATGATCCTCAACCCAACCTCCTTCTCTTTGACGGGATCCTGCCATCCCACATTAAAATCCTTTCTTCTCCTGCCTCTCAATATACCACTCTATCTGCACCTTCCCCTATCACTGGAATACCAAGCCCCTGTACTCCACCTGAGAAAATCTTCAAAGGCAGAGACCTCCTCCACTCAGAGAATCAACGCCCGCTAAACCAACAAACACTCTGATGACATCTGCCTACTTTTTGAAGACATTGACAACAACATTCTTGCACTTACCTAGACGTGGTTCAATGCCAGCTCAGGCACTGCTTTTCACTCCCTCCTCCCTGACGGCTTCAAGATCATTTCCAAGCCTCAACCTCACTGTGTTGGCATTAGGTTTACCTTAATCTTCTTTAGTGGGTTCCTTCTTCCATCCTACCCACTGAGCTCTTCTCTTCCTTTGACAGCCTGGTATGCAAGTTGGTCACCTTTCCCTCTTCCACCCTGACCATTGCTACCATTTACCGGCCTACAGGCGCTACCTCCCTGTTCCTTTCTGAATGGGCTGATTTCTGTTCTTCCTTACTTTCAACCTCCTCCAACCTCATCCTCTTGGGTGACTTCAACATCCAATGGGACTCCCCTCTCACAACATCCACTCTTTTCATTGAACTCTGCACTGCTCTATCCCTCTCCATTTTCCCTTCTGGTCCAACCAACTTGGCTCATGTTAGGGAGAATTCTCAGAAATGTGCTAATTCCCCTCACCTAAGAGACCCCCAGCAACTTTGCTGGATTTTGAGGATTTTTTTTTCCCCTGGAGAGAGTGTGAACATTTTCTCCCACTCTCTCATGAATTTTGATGTGTGTTTTACTCTTGTGTTCTTTGGTTATGGAGTTTTAGATAAACCCATAGGCATCATCTTTTTATTGTTGTGTCACACAGCACCTTTAGTGCAGTGGCACAGGGGTTTCCTTTGGACTTCCCAAGGTTTAAATACCTTCTCTTAGATGAACTACTGTTCCCAAGAGAATGTAAAGTTAAATTGACTTTACAAGTCTTTTTAAAGTCATATACCCAGCACACACTATCTTCCAATACAGTGCTGGAGAGGTTACTTAGTATCCCCTAAGTCTAAACACTATTTTAGCTGTCAAAATCTCCCCTTTCCTATTGAAATGGCTGGTGGCAGTGGTTTTATAACAAACTACCATGATTTTTCCTGATCGCGAACACCAGTAGATAAAATTCGGGGCCGCCATGTTTTTCAATATGGCGCCCAAGACCGCTCTGTAAAAACAGACTCTGGTCTTCTTTTTTGCTGTTTCTTTGTGGAAAGCTCCTTCAGGTCTTATAAAAAGCTATATTACATTGTGTGCTCCATCAATGAGCTTTTTAAGACTTAAGCGCGGATAATTCTTGTATACGACTATTTCTGTATGATGAAAAAGTGCATGTTGAGTTGAGATGTTATATACAGTGTACCGATCCCCCCCAAGCCCTGTCAACCTCTTTCATGAACATCTGCCCAATGAAACGAGTGTCAGCTGCTGCTTTTGCTTCCACCTTCATCACCCCTTGCCCCCCACCATCAGAATCCACCACCCACTCTGCTCTCACCAACTTCCACTTGGCCACTTGGCCATCACCAATACTCTTGACATTCTTGCCCCAGTCATGAGGATCCACCAGAAACCTGCATCTAAGCATAACACCTGGTATATCTCAGAAACTGCAGCCCTGAAAAAAGAGTGCAGGATGGCAGAATGGAAGTGGCAAACCTCAGGCTCACCCTCTGACAAACTAGCCTGCTTCCTGCTCTAAAGCCAATACCGACTATCCATCCATGTCAATAAAAGTGCCAAAATGCAGGCACGGGTATCTAGTGCATCCAACAACATGGCTGCACTTTTCAAAATCTGCAGGGAACTAGCCAACCCTTCTGCAGTCCCCCCCCCTTTCTTCCCAGGTACTCTGCAACTCTGTGGCCACACACTTCGTCACCAAAACCCAGAACATCTTGAACACCCTTGTTACTCACCCATCCAACCCATCCCTCACCCCCTTGCCTCCCTTGGTCCCTCACTATCCTCCTTCATCGGTCTCCTCCTTCACCAATGTCACGACTGAAGAAGTTACCAGAGTTGTCTGCTCCATGAAGGTCTCTTCCAAACACCTTTCCCCTTGCTCATTCAGAATCATCAAGGACAACATTGGCTCCCTTGCCCCTGCAGTTGCTGATTTCTGAAACCCTTCATTTGTCACTTGATCTTTCCCCTCCTTCCTCCTTGTGCTCCCTCCTGAAATAACCTTCAGCAGACCCTACATGTCCAGCCAACTACAGCCCTATTTACATCACCCTCTTCCTGTGGAAACTGCTGGAGAAGCTGACCTTGCCCCAACTCAACTCGCACACTGAACTTGTTGGTGGTCTCCACGACCATCAATCGGGATTCTGAGCATCCAGAGGCATGGGAACTGCTCTTCCGAAACACCTGTGAAGTACTTTTCGCTTCTCCTGACTCCAACTCCTCAGCTGTACTCATCCTACTCGATCTCTCCTCTGCCTTTGACATGGTCAACTATTCCAACTTCATACAAAGGCTCCATGATACCGTTGGTATCTCAAAGGGGAACTGGACTGGATGACCTCCTTTCTAACTGACCGGTCTTCCCAAGAAATCCTGGGCACCGTCTCCTCTCCTTCTGCCTTCTCCACCTGGGTTCTATCATCTCCCCTTGGCTCTTTAACAGCTACCTTGCTCAGTTGTCACTCCTCATCTCCCTTTTCACTCATAACTTCCAATGTTATGCAGATGACACACAACTCTTTTTCAAACTTTCTGCTGACCCTCCTGCAATTTCCTTCATACCTGACTGCCTATCTGCCATCCAGTCCGTGTGCAATTCCAACAATCTCTGCCTCAATGTCAGCAAAACTGAAACCCTTCCCATTGGGACTCATGCCCCCTCCTTCTTCGCTTCACTCTGTCCGGCCTCCATCGGTTCTCCCCCTGCTCCTTCTTCTGAAGCCAGAAACCTTGAAGTCATTTTCGACTCCTCTCTCTCTTCCACTCTCACATTCAGGACATTGCCAGGAAGTCCCACTTGCAGCTCTTCCTTCCCAAAACAATTCTTCCTTTTCTCACTTTTCCCTGGAAGCTCAATGTTACCCGAGCCCTGGTTCTCTCTAGACTTGACGATTGCAATAGCCTCCTCCTGAATCGATCTTCTTCCACTCTGCGACACCTGCAGCTAATCCAAAATAAAGTAGCAAGACTTATCATTGGCCTTAAGCCCAGATACTGCATCTCTCCCACCCTAAAAATCCTTCACTGGCCCTCGGTTGCAGCACGGATTAAATTAAAATCCCTCTGCATCAACCACTAGGCTGTCTAAGCCAGGGACCACACTATCTGCAACTTTCTCTTACTAAATACTATGGGCCTCATTACGACCCTGGAGGTCACGTAATGAAGGGTGCTGGTATAATACTGACACCCTTCATTACGTGAGCGCCGTTTACGAGGTTCCCTTTGCGGGACCAGGACCAGACATCTGGTAAAACCAGACATTGTTTCCGGGTCCTGCGAGGGGAAGAGGGAGGTAATAACCGGCCATGTGTAATGTGCCCGTTGTTACCTCCCTCCCCATTCCCATTGAGCCCTATGCAGGCTCAAATGGGAATGGGAAATGTTTCCTTCAAGGAGGAATTACCGGGTCCTCCAGTGTTGGAATGACCCGGTTATTCCTCATTGAAGGAACCCAGTAATGGAGGCCGATTTGGAGGCAGCCATGGTGCTAATAGCACCATGGCAACCTCCAAACTCGTAATGAGGCCCTATGTCAGTCGATCACTAAGTTCCTCTGGCACCAACTCTTTGTGTGTAAAACGTTTAGCTAAACAGAAGGCAGGAGGTCAATTGCTTTCCTCAGCTGGCTCCCCCCTATGGAACAGCCTCCCCCTCCCTCTTCGTCTTGAGCAGTACTTTCATAAATTCTGGAAGCTTCCTTTTTACCTCCTCCTTTCCTTCTTCTCTCCTCTGTTAATCCCATAGTTGCAGTGAATGGTGTCCAGGGCCCTTACGCACAGTCTGGACCCTTGAACTCCTGCACCCAATCTCCCAGCTTCTGTCTACCTTCTGCAATAGCCTCAGCACACCCTCTGCCCTGAAGACTCACACTTTCCACTTACCATACCTTGCACTTCATATGTGGCTTACCCACGAGCACGGATATCCCAGCAAGCACCTACCCACACTGCCCTCTTCCTTGATGCATTTGCATGTTCTAAATACTCATATGGCATAGTAGGTTCGTCCATACATTTTAATGTGTTTTCATTCCCTTGTTCCCTCCCGTCCATACATTTTAATGTGTTTTCATTCCTTGTTCCCTTTTCAAAGTGCCCTGTTGCGCTGTGGGCACTTTGAAACAGAATTGACTTATTGTATAAGCGCCTAACAAGCGAACAATAAATACATGAATAAATAAATAAATAAATAAATAAATAAATAAATACATCCCTGGCATTTGAACATGTCAATATATTCTTACTTTGGGAATAACTGTGTACAAGTGTCCTCCTCAATTACTTCATACAAATACATTAATTCAGGTAAGATTGACTTCAGAAGCTGATTTATCGTAGACAATACCTTCATTTCGAGATTTACATCAGACCTACAGTCTTGCAACCGCCCTGTTTAACTTGTGCATTTGAGATTTAGCAAAGACATTGGAAAATGTGAACTCTATCCCACCTGATTTAGCAAATGCTTCTATTAGTTCTGCTGCATATGCTGATGACCCAGTCCTAGCAGTGCAAAAACCCCTAGGTCTCCAGCAGTTGTTCAATCCTTTAGAGGTATCTATGAGATCCAATGATCTGATTATTAATTTTAAAAATCCCAAATTATGATTTTTCATCCACTTAAGAAGTATAGTTAATGTGCCTGGCCCATACATGGTGTGCATTAGTGGAACAGTATTTAGGATTCAAAATTAATAATACAATGAACTAAAAAGAAAAAGATTTGACGTATCAAGGATGACACTCTTTGAATTTGCGTCCCAGATGAAAAAAAGTGAATGGAAAATATGTCAATGTCTCCCTTGTACCAATAATTTTGGTTTTGTAATTAGTTCAACTTTTATAAGCTTAGGACCAGAGACAAGTCTCCATGTGCAGCACCAGGATTCAAACCTGTGTGTTTCTACTTTGTCTTGCTTCCAAGTCAAACGTGTTGCCCTTGAGCTAACCTACTAGCTTATAAGAAAAACGTAATTCCTTGCTTAACCTATGGAGCTGAAATCCTTTCTTTAAATTACCGAATTAACTGGTCCAGACTTGCAGCTTTGTTATGGAGGATAGTTTTAAATCTGCCGAACTGTACTCACTTTGGTTCAATTGGGCTTTGTGTCCTAATAGTCCATAATAATGTGGAAACATTTGTCATTATATAGGAAAATATTGGCGCCTCTCGTCCCAATTGACTTTTTAGTGGCTAACACCTACTCGCAATACATGGAATTTTTTTCACGTCAATAATTGGATACAAATATGCAGTTATAGATGAATTCAACTGGAGCTTTCCCTCGGAATATCTAATAAGCAATCCTGGTAATGTCACGGGGAATCTTTGCATTCATGATTGGATACAAACAAGAAACTTAGTGGGTAACTTCAACATTTCTAGATATATAATTATGAAAGATAAATCGTACATTAACTTGTCTAATTATCTCACAAAAACGGATGTATGGTTTTTTTGAGGTTGAGGTTTCTCTATCCGATTCATGAGATAACTGGTGCCGGGCAGCGGGATGCGAGCAGTATAAATTATCATAGATTTTTGCATGCTATTCGCATTCATTATTTTGCACATTGTGTGCATGATTCGAATTTATTGAAGCCACATGAACTTTGGAGACGTCTTTGAAGCGGCCATCTGTTAGTTCATGGTTTACGTCTGTAGGTAAAGCATTTGGAGGTGGTAACTGTGGTTAGAAAGGGCAGCATTTTAGATAACGCATTTTTTTAAGCAAATAATTTAACTGGAAAGATAAGCAATTGTGTATGTGTAATGTTTACTTTTTAAAATGCTTTTATGATTGATTGCATCTTTTGTTTTTTATATTGTGATTGTGTCTGTGTGAAAGATTTATATTAGAGCAAACACAATAAAATAAAAAATAAAATACAGATACATCTCTTAGTGGGTGACACAATATGCCTGGGCAATGAGTACAGACGAGTTTGACAGTGCACTAAGTGAGCTTAAGTAATAGATCCAATGGCAACTCGGAGCTCACTATGCTGTTCCATCCCTGCTGCAGCACAAGGTATTGGATGGGGCTGGGGTGCCCACTGACTAGTTTATAGGAATGAAAGTATTATCTTAATGTGGTCAAGGGGCATGTTTGGGTATATCAGTATAGCCAGTTCCAGAGTGGTATGTGGTGCATGCCCTGGGGCAAGATACCTTTGTCTTGAGACAAGCTTTTTCCTATGACAACACAATTTGGTGTTGCCTTTATGGCTTTGGAGAATTTGTGACAGGTCTAGTTACTCAGACACCTTTGGAAAAATATTACAGTCTGAGCTCCTCCAAATACATCTTAGATGCTGACATCTTGACACTTCCCGGTATTGTAAATACTACGTTGGTGTCCTGCAGGATGGGCTTCCAGATGGTGTTGAGCTACCTGAGAGGTACATTTTTCATCTCCTTCTCTTCACCCTGTTTCAGGACTTTAAGCTGATCTTCCAAAAATGAATTACTTCTTAACTGTTGAATGGTCCTCGTGTTTTCCCATTGGAATGGAAACATGAAGAGCTATTCTAGTTAGGCAACAAGCGTCGCTCAGGATGTGGCTGAAAGAGCACAGAATTGGGAGGTGGACTGGCGCTTCAAGATAGCATCTGAGGATGGAAACTTGTTGACTATGATAAACAGGAGAGGTCATAAGCAGCAGTTGCCAAATAGTTCTAACAGTGCAGTGCCACAGGATAGGTAGAATGTGCAGGTGCAGTGGTGAGTAACACTGGCATGAAGAAGGCAAGCAAAGATGGGGGCAACAGCTGTCAGGTGTTGCTAAAGGTCACACATGGGGGCTTTAATGGAGGACAACAGCCGTCAATGAGGCAGAAGGCAAGGCAGGGGGCACACATGGGGCAGCAATAGTTAGGAGGGACAGATGCAAAGTGTGCAGTAGCAGCTGCTGCAGTAAAAGGGGAAAAGAAGGGTGAAAATGGTTAAACTGTGGTCAAAGGAGGCATGAAGGGACACGGCATCAGCAACAAAAAGGAGGGATGCAGCAGTCAGGGCGACAAAAGGGTACAAGGGAGAAGAAGCAGTCAGGAATCAAGAGGAAAAAAGGGGCAGGAAGGGTGCAGTGGGCCACAGAAGTCAAGGCAGTCATATGATGAAATGGGTGGCTAGAAGCTGGCTGCCAGAGGAGCACAAAATTATAATGGCCCAAAACAAGGTAGATGGGCACTAATTATGTGAAGAGGATGCATATCAGGGTGGTATTGGTGGTCAGATGTGTGTGGGCAGTTTGAGTTGCTTCTTGGGTCTTGCTCCACCGCCATGATATCGTCACCCAAGTTTCTCCGCCAGCTCCCAGGTTCCTGTTTGTATCATCTTGCTGGACCTCTTTACTAGCCCCATTACTAGCATTATTACATTATCCAACTAATAATAAAACTCTTTTTTTCTTTGAGATACGTGTAGCCTTCTTTTAAATCTCTGCAACTCTGTTGCTTTTTCATTAAACCGTCACAAAAACACACCTCTGTCTCCTTCTCCAGTCTCCATCGTCTACGCCAAACACCTACACCCAGACTGAGCTTGTGGGATTGCATAGCCCTTGTCTAAGCTGTTTATGAGGGTATGCACCTATGTTTAGGAAATAGCCAATAGAAGAATTTCTGAAGGGAAAAGAAGAAACCTATTTAATAAACATTTGGAACAGAAGACTGCCCAGATAGTGAATTGTGAAAGTGTAAAATAAATATTATATTACAATAAATGCATATTTTTGGGAACAAATGAACTTCAAGAATATTTTTACTCAAGAATATGTTAATAATATTTTCTGTTCACCAACTAATTCTAAAGCTGTGGTAAAAAAGAGTGACAAGTAACAGTAACTGAGCTATGCATCACTACATTTTACATAAAAGTTTACAATTTAATAATATTTTAGTTTCCTGTTAAGCTTGTCGACAGGAAAATGATTTGTAAAACCTTGCTTGATGGTACTGTATCACTTCGGTGTAGAGGGGACGGTGAGGAGTTTCTCATCCACAAATTGTAGTTATTATGCCCTTCTGTAATACCCCAGTAGAACCTAGATCTCCAAATCACCAAAACAAATAGTTGAGGACCTCTCAACACATAAGAAGAGATCCATATTAGACAAAAGTATGACAGCAAGGAAAAACCTTTGACCTTTCCTCCTTCACCTATATTTAGTTGCCAGAAAGATATGGAGCTCCCTAAAGCCCTAGTTGTGTTTACTCTTGAACTTTTGGGCATGGAAACCGTTGCCCAACATAAGATGCCAAATAACTGTTGCCAATGAAAACAGCTGAAACGGCAGGAGCAAAACCATCCACATGTATTGTACCTTTCAAAAGAGGATGAAATGAAAAACAATACACAAGAAACATTTACAGGCCGAATCATGGAATTAATATGCACTGCAAATTTCCGTTCAAGCGTGCTGAAGCGTGCGAATCGCAGGGCAAGTGCAAGAATCGCAGCGAAACCTGTGCAGAGCGATTCATGGAAGTCCGTGCGCGTGTAAATCCATGGATGTGCGCTAAAATCCTGCGTGGCGCACACTGGCGCACAGGTCTTCAAACAGCGTGCGCTACACGCACAGCGAAAACACACATAGCGCAGCGCACACAAGAAAAGTAGGCGTAACACGGGGCGTAACACGCGGAATGGGGAACAACGCGTGAAAATGTGGGCGTCACAGGGAAGTACAGGAGGCAAATGCGCGGAACGCCCACACGCCGCCTACAACATGTATTCATGGAATCGAATGGGGCTAACGCGTGCACCAAAAAAGACGCGCTAATCCGGAAACACGTACGCCAGCAGGAAGCAGGCGTACATGGACCCGCGCAGCATAAAAGTGCGCGCAAACAACAAACAAGCTCAGACGTTAAGATGAATATACCATTCCTCGCAGCAGTGGTCGTGGTATACCGCAGGAGGAGGAGGAGGATAGTCAGGGCCAGAATTTTTACACCCACTAATGATACCCATCATCACCTCCCCAGGGGACAGTGCCTACCATCTGAGCACCCACATGATGACACCAATTTGGAACACCACCACACCACCCGAGGTAAGATACAACACAGCCCATATTGCAACCGGGGGTAAAGTTGAGCACATATTCGGAGTGCTCAAGTCACGCTTTTGCTCCCTTGACTGGTCTGGTGTGCAGCTGCTATACACGCCCCCAGTGGTGTGCAGGATCATAGTGGCAGCATGTGTCCTGCACAACATTGCAACACGCCAGGGCCTGCCAGTGGACATGGTGGTGCCCCCACATCCCCAACCACAAGCACGCCCGCTGCGCATGGGAGGGGAAAGGGCACGTGGTGAGGCTCACCGTACGCAGCTGGTGGCTAATTACTTCACCTAAAATCACACCCCTTCGGAGTGCACACAGCCCTGGCACATACCAGCTGACAATCAATGATGATGACATAAGGGACAGTCAACTGTCACAACCATACCAGCCTGAGATTGGTCACCTGGAAGTGTTACATTGTGTGCATTCATTCCTACCGAAAGACAACCAATGCTGTGTCACAAAAAGACACACATTTATGCTGCATGAATGACTACCCCCTTGCAAAATACAACATGAAAATAGCGCCATGTCACCCAACCCCTCCCCATCTCCGTCACCCAACACACCATGGCATGTTCTGCAATGTGAAAACAAACAAAGGAATGCACAACACATGACACACGTGTCACAAAGTGCACTGTCCCAAATGGAAACTGGCCACAGACCATATGCTCCCAGTAATCAATAACAAACAGCACACATGACCAAATACTTACCAGCAACACAATACAGCAACACAGCATGAAACATCGCCAAAATATGACAGTACAAACTCAAAGTAATGTAAGTCATACAACCTCAAAAAGCCAGCACATCGACCCCTTCCAACTCCAGAGTGTTGCTGTCAGGCAAATGTGTCAGTGTACTGCATACAACATGAACTGCATCTGCAAAGGAGACGGCCTTGTGAAGACATGGATGCACAAGCACATATCAATACACCATGCAGTGTTCAATACAAAAACAAACCCCACTAGGGATGTCCACACAGTTATGACTACAGACTGCCCACACAACTCATGGGAGCCCAATGTCACTGTGTAAATCACTGTTACTTGGTCACACCCTTTGCAAGCCCATGGAAACGGGAAGCAGGAGGGGTGTGTGTGTCAGGAACCCAAGCATCTAACCCAAACACAGGACAAGCCTGCATGTGCCCAGCCGGAATACACAGTGGATGCCCACGGGAGCCACACAAGGCAACACACTGTAAAGAAAAAAATAAGAAAAATCAAAAATGGCCATGTGGGGGCCGGGGAGGGAGGCCACCCAGGAGGTCCGAGGACAGAGTGCACACCAACACCCACCTGTGTGGATGTTGGGAAAAAAAAAACACCTCCATGGGCTCATGGCCTGCACGGCTACGCTACTGTGGGAGAAGTGCTGCTGTCACTATCATCACCCTCTGCTGCTGCATCAGGAGGTGGTGGTGCTATGTGAGGCAGCCCACGTAAAGCCGTGGTATGGTCCTCCATGGCAGCAAGCATGCGGGTGTGGAAGGTCTCGTTCTGGAGGATGATAGTACGGATATCCCCATGCAGCACCTGACGGGTTGCCTGCATTTCTGCACGCATGGCCTCCCGTGATGCCCAGATCTCCTCCCGAGTTGCCTGCAGCTCAGCTGAGACCGAACGTGTCAGCCACTCCAGCTGCTGTTCTGTCCTCAAATTTGTGGAAGCCTCAAGTTCAACAAGAGTCTCCCTGAGGTTATGGAGTTCTACCCTCAGGGCTTCCTTGTCGCCCTGTTACTCTATAGACATGGGTTCCCGCAGAGTCTCCAGTGCCGCCCGTCGGTCCCTGTTGGATGCCAACATGTCTTCCCTGTGTGATCGGCAAATGGAGTCTGTTGTCTGCTGTTGATGCTCCATCTGCCTTTCAGGGGGGATAATGGAAGTGGCCACCCTCTCCATTGCCTGAGCCATCATTTCAACTGGTGCTGCCTGTTGGGTTGCCATACCGTACATGGAGTTTTCTCACACAGTATTGCCTGGTGGCATACGGCCACCGTGTCGGCAGGCACCACACCTGTTCGGGGCAAGGCAATCTGCACCTTGCTCTACTGGCACTGCCTGAGGCTGCAGGACTGCATTCCCCCTCTGATCTGCTGGCCCAGGAACAGGATCAGATGGTGTGGAGTGTGACCCTGCATCCGTAACCGCCAAAGGCGGACTTACTAACACTGACATACCCATAGAGGGTTCTACCCCTGGTGCAGGTGGGTTGGACAGAACAGAATCCCTGGCAGAAACACTCTCCTGCGACGGCACATAAGTCTCATCATCCGATTCAGCACCTGAATAGAGGTCTGGTGAGGTGCACCCAGACACACCCCTGGACAGTATGGTGTGCAGTAAGATTGGGTTTTCATCCACCACCACACCACGTCCCCCACTGGTGCCCGGTCATGCCTGAGATTCCTCCTGGGTCTGCACCATCTCCTCAACCTCAACAGCATCAAGCACGTCATCACCTGCAAAAACATGAAACACAAAAAATGGAAACAGGCATTAGTACCATAGCACACACATAGGCCTGACAAGCCAGAGATCCAGTACATGATTTACACATGTCCCACATGACTATAACCCTAGCATGAATGCACTGTCATTGAGTTGGAAGGGGAGGCAAAAAGCAGACACTGATGACACCAAGATGGAAAAACAACACATTTACTGCATGCTGGGTATCACTGGCATCACACATTAGCCTGTGAGTGGCATGTCAAATACACATAAATGACACATGTCAGCACACAGATGGCATGTAGCATAGCCATGGTACATTTGACAAGTACAGCCATATGTCAGTGAATGAGTACTGTCAGCCATCCATGTGAGATGGACATGATGAGATGAACAATGCTACATAGTGTGACAAAATATGCATGTGCCACTCACTGCAACGCATCCAGTGTACAAGAATACAGTGATTGCAGGCAGATGTACACATCAATGGTTGGTCACTTAAACATCACAGGAAACAACTATCAAGTACCACATACAAACAGGCACCAAAAATCAATGTGAGCAGGCCAATACTCAATCAGCCTGAATGGTCTAATCATTCACATAACAAGGTAACAAATGTGGGCCAATGTGGGGTGTAATCAATGACAGAAGCATGTCACATATGTGACAATAGGGCTGACAAATGTGTTGCAAAAGTGGGAGAATTGAAAAAATCAGCCTGAATGAACACTGAAAAAATTCTGAACAATGTTGTTGCAAGATGACAGTTCAAGGGCAACTGCAGTAATGTGTCGCTAAATGGCTACTGTGGGCAGAAGGGATATTGTCATACCCAAATCCAAGGCCAGTCAATGTTTTGGAGGAAGCACATGGGTGCCCCATACCACTCAGGTGCACAGACCCTCACCTGGAACTCAATCAGAACCCGTCACCCACACAACATACACATGGATTACACACACATGCATGGGCTCTCACTGGACAATGCGTCATAATCTGGTAGGTGTCCCACGCCTTGGATCTGTTCCTCTGTGACGAAGGTTCCAGCAACAGACTCATGTTCAGTGATTTGGTTGTCCTCTTGTGGAGACCCACCGCCAGTCACCAGAGTAGAAGCATGATTTGAGGCCAGCTTGTTCTTTGCTCTGCGTTTCAGGTCATTCCAGCGCTTGTAGCAATCATCAGCTGAGCGCCTCATGAATCCAAGGGCACTAATGATGTCTGCGATGGTCTGCCAGTGTGCCTTACGTTGACCAGGTGTGGTCTTGCACCCTGCAGTCACCACCATTTCACAGCTATGTGCCGACACATAGGTCACTAGTGCATCAAGCTCGGCGTCATTAAAGCTAGGCTTCCTTGACGCGCCGGAGAGTGTAGCCGTGCCTGGGGTCTCAGCCTGTAGTGCCAGGGCACCCTTCTTCCTCTTTTTCAAAGGTGGTGCGGATTTTGAGTGGCTTACGCCGCTCTGGTCTGTAGGGGCAGAAGCGCCGGTGGACTGGGTACTAGGAGTGTGCGAATGCACAATGATCATAGGTCTTGGTACAGGCATTGGCTGCAGCGTGATGTTGGCTGGGGCAACATCGGTTTGATGGACCGGGACCGACACTGTCGAGGCTGGGAGAGTCAGAGCTGGGGTGGATTGAGCTGCAGCTGTCCCTACCGCCTCCCCACCCTGCCTACTTGAGGCAGCAGATGACCTAGCTGCCCCAGATCCACGTGGCCTTGTGACACCAACTTGCACTGCCACACGTGGCGTAGACTTGCTGACCTGGAAGTCAGCCAGGGAGTCATCCTGTGCCGGTTCAGGTGCCACAATGGGCTGGTCTAACAAGGGCTGAGCTGGGATGGTGTCAGCTACGTTTCCCACAACCTTGGGGGGGGCATGGGCGTCCCTGATTGCTCCTCCACACATGGGCGTCTAGGGACACCCTGCAAATCCTGTCCACATCCCCTACCATGCCCACCTTTTGGAGGTCGGCCACCTTTGCCTCCCTTACCGCTAGGTCGCCTCCCAACCATGGCACTGATGTTGTGCGTATGGGAGTAGGAGTAAATGATTGTCCTGGGCAATTGGGGGTGAAAGGGGTAGGGTACTAGACGGAATTCGTACCCTAGTGCTCTAGCAAGGCTGCCTGTGACTCCTGGGGGAAGATGACGGGTCACGCAACGCACAGGCACCCCAAAAACAAAAAATAACGTGCATGCAACCCCTCATAGACCACGTGCGTGGAAAAATGAACCCGCACTACGCTGAGGCACCCAGGAACACAAAAATAAGCATACACGTGTTACACGCAGCCTACAATGACCTCTGAAAGGGTACGCGACACACGGGGCAAGCACAGTCAGTGAATACGTGCGCGACTCACCGTCTGCCTGGAAAAAGAACATGAAAAAGACACGCGTGTGCGCATTGGCAACACCCCCGCCAAAAGAAGAATTGTACGCTGTCTGAGGAGACAGGACAAAAGAAGAAGTGAACACTGTTTGAGGAAACAGGCCCAACAAAAAAATGAACGCTGTCAGAGGTAACAGGGAGTACGAACTTGAAACGCTGTGAAGTAATCGCGTGTGAACCGACAAGAAGTACAGAATTCACCCACTTGCTCTCCACGAAAAGCACGTACAAGGAAATGGGGTCCTACACGTACCTTTTAAACCAGCCCACACGTACAACGTCACTTACATGTGTACGCGCTAAGGCCCTTTCCTCCAATTACACAAGCTGACACTCGGACGTGCAGTTTTTGGACGTGTACGATGAACATGCACCCGTGTTGAGGGAAACACCCGTGCGTGTCACGTCACAGACGCGTAGGCCCTTTCCACGGATTACACACATTCACACACGGACGTGCAGTTTTTTCACGCACCATGAACCACTATGCCCACGTCACGAGGGAAACGCCTGCACGTGTAACGTCACAGACGCGCTTATGCGCTAAGGGCGTTTCCTCGAATTACACACAGACATGCAAGATTTTCACGTGCCAAATCACTCCGTATCAAGCTGGCCACGCAACAACACATGGAAGACCACGCTCCTGCCCAGAAGGCCGAATTACTGCACCCCAGAGCCCCGAGCATGCTCCCACCTGCCATCTGCTGCTGCCTGCCTGCCTGCTGCCCACGTGCCCTGCTATTCGGTGCCTGCACATCAGCCAGGGTTCTAGTTGCTGTGTCCACCCCTGCTGGAACAGAAGACGCCCGACTGGGATACCATCGCTCCACAACCCAGCCCCAGGACCCAGTTGCCCACCCACGCCTGCCTCGGGGTCGCCATGTCAGGGCAAACACCATCTGAGACCACTGGCGACCCCCAGCCAGAGAGGCAGAGGGCCACCAGCTTCAGTGTGAAGGAAGTTGGTGTCCTGGTGGAGCATGTCCTGGGGCATTTTGATGCCCTCTTCGGAACATCACGCACCAACAAGGAAGGACGGGAGAGGATCTGGGACGACGTAGTGGTTGCCAACCAGCGACATCAAGCAAGTCAAGAAGCGCTGGGAGGACTTCAGGACCAGGAGCCTCTACAAGGCCAGGCACCTCGTGGAGGGGGGCTGGGTCAGCATGAGTGACATCCAGATGTGACATCCAGATGAGGGTCCTGGAACGCGTATGCCCAGTGCTCCACGCTGGAGTTAAACGGTAAGTGGCCAGCCATTGGTGTGTACTGGTGGTCTGATATTTGCCTGGATGTGTGATATAGGCCATGTATGGATGTGTGTGTGCAGGGACATCATGGTCATGCATGTGAGACCAGTAATGTGTGAACCACATGGTTGGTGCATGTGTTACAATGCAACATGGGGAGCTGTATGCCAATTGCACACATGAAAGCATGCCAGTGTCTGTTATTGGACATGGAAGGGGTATGAGGGATGGGTGCTGCTGTCATGTACATGTATGGTGCACATGTGTGTGTGTGTCTGAGAAGTGTGTGTGTGGCTTTGAAACGCCATGGATGCATGATACATGTCCATGATGATGTGTACATTTACTCATGCAGTGCGGTCACCGTTGTATGCACTGTGTCTATCCACTGTGTCTGTGGTGTACAAGCCATGATGCATGACCCTCCGGTGATGTGTGTGCATGGGATCAGTGTGAGCCATGATGCATGTGAGTTTGAAGGCAACATTTTGGTTAATAGAGGCCCTTGTACATGGATGCTGATGTTGATTGCACGTGCCGCTCGCACAGGGCCAATCGCGTGTGAAACTTCCCGTGCACCCCAGTAATCCACATACCCCACACGCACAGGGCCAATCGTGTGTGAAACTTCCCGCGCATCCCAGTAATCCACGTACCCCGCTCGCACAGGCCCAATCGCGTGTGAAACTTCCCACGCAGCACAGTAATCCACGTAGCCCGCACGCACATGGCCTGCTGCGTGTGAAACTTCCCCCGCATCCCCCAAATCCACGTACCCCGCACGCACAGGCCCAATCACGTGTGAAACTTCCCGCGCACCCCAGTAATTCATGTACCCCGCTCGCACAGGCCCAACCGCGTGTGAAACTTCCGGCGCACCTCAGTAATCCACGTACCCCGCACGCAAAGGGCCAATCGCGCTTGAAACTTCCCGCGCACCCCAGTAATCCACGTACCCGCCTCGCACAGGGCCAATCGCGTGTGAAACTTCCCGCGCACCCCAGTAATCCATGTAGCCCGCACGCATAGGGCCTGGCGCATGTGAAACTTCCCGTGCACCCCAGTAATCCATGTACCCCTCACGCACAGGGCCAATCACGTGTGAAAGTTCCTGCGCACCCCAGTAATCCACGACCCCGCTCGCACAGGCCCAATCGCATGTGAAACTTCCCACGCACCCCAGTAATCCACGTAACCCGCACGCACAGGGCCAATTGCATGTGAAACTTGCCACGCACCCCCCAAATCCACGTATCCCGCACGCACAGGGCCAATCACGTGTGAAACTTCCTGCGCACCCCAGTAAACCACTTAGCCCGCACGCACAGGGCCAATTGCGTGTGAAATTTCCCACGCACCCCAGTAATCCACGTTTCCCACTCGCACATGCCCAATCGCGTGTGAAACTTCCCACGCACCCCAGTAATCCACGTAGCCCACACGCACAGGGCCTGCCGCGAGTGAAACTTCCTGCACACCCCCCAAATCCACGTACCCCGCAAGCACAGGCCCAATCGCGTGTGAAACGTCCCGCACACCCCAGTAATTCACATACCCCGCTCGCACAGGCCCAATCGTGTGTGAGACTACCTGCGCAGCGGGGTACGTGTATTCGGAGGGGTGCGCAGGGAGTTTTACAGGCGTTTTCGTGGTTGTGAGCCTGTGCGCCATGTACAGGATTTTTGCGCTCTACATGGCGCATGGGGAGTGGTTGGGGGCGTAACTGGCGCTGCTGCAGGGTCGCTGCGCCTCTCTGCGCCACGGCTGGTTTTGGAGGTTTAAATCCATGAATACGCTGTGCGCGGAAATGGATTTTAGCGCACGCGGCTGCTGCAGAAAGTCACACGCGCTCACTGTGCGCCAGCCGTGTGCGCCACTTGTGAGCTGAATTCTATGAATTACCCCCTTAATGTGCCTGTCCACCCAGGTATCCATCCACTTGTAAGTTTCCCATGTTTTAACACATGTGTTCATCAGTTGTCTCATCCTAATTCGTTCTGGGGTCCCATTTCCAATGATTTACCACTGCTCAAACATATTCGTGGACAGAACAAGCATAGGTCACTACATTATACATCTACATTCCCAGTTCACTGGAAATTTCAAATATGTGGTATATAGAAAGTACTGCACTGTAAACCGGTCAATTCTTTCCAACTGCAATACTTCCATGAACCTCATCCTATAAGTACCCATTGGGATCCCAAACCATAATTAGATGATAAATGTAAAATAGGAAGTTTTTAAATAGAGCACACGCTTATACTATTACTTTAACAACCGAACCATAAGGATCCTTTCATTAGAATGTTGACAGTTTAAGTAAACAAGTTAGATTCAAAATAAAATTACAAATACATCTGGAAATCGAATACATCGTATTGTATGTGAAAACATCCACCTTTGTGTGATGATAAAATTGACATGCTTATCAAAGAAATCAACTTCTTCCCATGATGACATACAAATAGTTTCAATACTTTTATCTGAAAGCAAACTTTTCATAGTGAACAGATGGTTCTTGATAACTTCATATTAATGTTTCAAATATGCACCTTTAATTATTTTCTTTTGAAGCTCACTCTATCAGACGAATGTGGATGGTAACATATGGCTGAGAACATTGAGCCGTGAAGATCGCCATGTATTAAGAACTATATACATCAAAAGGTGTTTATTTTAGTATTGTACATATTTAGATTGATAAACGGTTTATATTGGACTCTGACATGTACTAGTAGCTATAATAGATTAGTCACTGCTAGTTATTTTCAGTACAGTTTTTGTGAAAATGTAAACTATTTTTGTTGGGTTAAAACATAAGGCTGCTGCCATCACCGATGCCTTTTCATTAACCTTTTAGCTTATGATGCCATTTCGAACTATTCGGCAGACATCTACGCGTTTTCATTATTTACATGTATTCAAGTGATTCCTCCCATGGAACATATTTAATCAGCACCAACCTGGTACTGCACAATATACTGGGTGTAATACTTTCGATTGGCATGTGCATTTACACATTAGAACATACAAGACAGTAGGCTAACTGCAACCGCCTGTGCAGGTCCCCTGTGATGGCACTACACAGGTTCTCAGCTACGATTGTGCTTTAGAAATTACACACACGCATACACACATACAACAGGGTTTGGAAGGGGTCATACATCTGAGAGGCATCACCTCCAGCGAGATTGAGAGATGAGAGCTAACAATTAAGGTTCTAGGGAATTCTGTTGTGGTCAGGTCAATTACAGACTTCACAAACCTTTTTGCACCTGAACGTTCCTTCAAAAATTAGCCATGGATTCAACTGTGGGTTGCCTGTTATTAAAAGCATGATTCTAATATGTTGCCACAACCTTTCCAGAGCATCACCAGTATTTCTACAGTGCCTGTGCTTGTTGGAAGAGGACGAGGAGGAGACTGCTTAAAAGAACAACCTACAACGTGGAGTGTTCGCGGAGTTGTTTGCAGAGTTTTTTGCAGTCGAGGCATTCTGAGCAGGAGGGCACGGAGGGCCTGTCTTGCGGGAAACGACGCATATGGACGAGGACAACAGAGAAATGCAAGCAGTGCAATTTCCATTGCAAAGAAACATTGCTGTGGTCCAGAACCAGACTGTTGCTGTTGGAAATGGTGTTGTAAATGCCTCCACCATCACAAGACAAGGTGAGCCAAGGGGGGAAACAGCCTGTGGCTGCCCAGAGCTCAACTCAACCGTTCACTGTGAACGTCTTAATAGGGGCGAGTACGGGGCGATATGTGGATAGTATAGCAGATGATAACATTGTTAACATTGCAGTACCCGCTTCCCCATGTATACAGAACATGGACACGGACATGCCCATATTAATGTTGCTGTGCTACTTACAAACGGCTACCAAACGGCCTTCAAGATAAAATGGGCAATACCAAACTCTTAGACGCAGCCTTGCCAATTGTGTGCCCCGACAATGTACCTGAAGTTGGGTCGGGGCACATGAATATGGCAATAAGCGCGGAGGCCGGCGTTGCCGGCGTTGCGCTGATTGCCTCCGGAACGGTTGACACAGTCCAAAAGTCAGGGTCTGTATCTGGTGATATTGACATATCTATAACATCTACACAGAAACAGAGGGCGAAACAGACAGTTAGGAGCACTGTGAACATTGCTTCCAAGAAAATGGGCCCCAAAACAGCAGCTATGAAAAAACTGGGGGTTATTTTCGAACTCCCTGCAGATTGCAAGAAAAGAGGGCTATCTTTCCAAGAACGTGGGAAATGTGGGACAGCCAAATACTGAAAGACAGCGGGCAGGGATCAATTTCACGTATCAACTGGAGAAAAACATATGGAGACCCTTGGGGTTAACAAACAATGACAACTTTAATGGCCACCGTTTTTGTGTATCGCGACCCAATACTTGTATCCACACCAGCTAGGAGTCAAGCAAAGGAAATGTTTCTTGTGAAATCCCGACCAATTATTATTGGAGAGTACTTTAGCAGCAGAACAAGTGGGTGGATGCCCCACAAGAAGCAATGCTAGTAACTACATACATTCAAATTCTCAGGCATGCTCATTAACAGAAATAAACAACCCACATCAACAACTGGTGTTTGGGAGTATGCAATTAAGACAAAACATTTCTGTGGTGTCCAGCAATTCTACCTTTGGTCGAAAAAAACAATAAAGCCAATCCAAAAAAGGGAGAATCGACTCAGGGGAGGATTTAACTGAGGGTGGGGAAGAGGCAACATATTTAACACACTCAGTTACCACCCAGTTACCACCCACACTGAGATGGGTCCCCAGTGTAATGACCTTACCAAGCAGCAAGTGGAGAAACATAAGGACATGGACTTCGTGATGATTTCAACATTAACAGCAGTAATGGCCCGGTTCAGGAAATTGTATGAACAGATTGGGGATCACCTTAAAGATGAAACCACTATGCTGGCAATATGACATTCCAAAATGATGTTTGTGGAAGGTTTTGTTACAGGAATTCAAAATGATTCAGGAAACAGTACAGCAAAAGTTGCAAGTTTACTTCATACCATCCAAGACCCTACAAATCAGAAGAAACAAAATGTAAGACGGTCAAGAGCTTTTGACAAGACGGATTTGTGTTATCCTGATCCAGTCTCCCTAAGCACTGGTCTCCTAGATAAACCCCACTTGGATATGAGGGTATTTGGTGAGGGCTTTAACAAAACCACAGTACAAGAACAGGAGGATAGGAACCCCCCATCCTCAAATAAAGAAGGTAATACAACTAGCGCTCATCAGGAGGTTTTACCACACCAGACAGAAGTCCCTGAAAAGAGGAATGAGACAGTGAGAGCAGAGGCCTCGGGTCTAGTTATTGTAGTGGAGGAGGATGATCAAATAGCAGACCGAGAAACATCAGTCCTGCCAACTGACACAGAGCAATTAAACGACTCTGAGATGGCAAGCACATGCTCACAGAAGATATGCTCAAACTTTGCTGAAGATAAAATACAACAAAAAGAAAAGGCAAAGAATGCAGATGGCTCAGGCAAGAAACATGACACTAATAGTCAACATAAGAGAAGACCGACCATGGACAAGAAAAATGCGCTAACAAAAACTAAGAATTTGCCACCAGCTCCAAAATTAAAATTTAATGGAAGCCTTACCTTTATTGAAAACATCACTCTGCCACACACTCATAAACAACAAGTAAAACAGGGTTTGACTGATCCATCAGGGGAAAAACCAACGATAAAAATCAAATTAAATTTCAAGAACCTCACGTAAAACATTCTGTGGAGAATGAGGGTGGCATAGATGAATCTGATGCAATTGACTTGCTGGATCTATCGACCTACTCGCTGTCTGATAAAGCCTCTGACGACGAAAATGAAACTCAAGAGTCCGAAAATCTTGTGGTTGAACTAGGCTCACCCGACCAGGATGAATCACTGATCCAAAATCAGAAACCAGATTGGGACAAGAGGTCTGTATGGCCGAAATGTTTAACAACAAAAGGGAGTGAAGAAATAGAGTCAAGATCGCCAAAACGAGCAGTACATCAGAGAAAGTCATGTGTGAGTTGGCATGAGGTTCTACCTTCTGGGAAGGACAAGATTGAACATCATCGGTCAAGGATCACCGACCAGACTCGAAACTTGAACGACAACTTGTCGGACCCAGATAATAACTCACAACTGAGGAAACCCATACGAGAAAACAGGACAGGAAGAAGAACTCCGACTTTATCGCTGAAAGCCATCCATGCTCCACCCAATAACTCAGCCACAATAAAAGAAAGAGGAATACTGATGGCTGGGGAGTTGAGTAAACGATACAGGTCATCGAACAAAGACATACAAAATGATCACAAGGTGCCGTCTGATGAGATGGAAGAAAATCTGCACTTGGAGGAAGAGGAAGAATACATCAGATCCCCTTTAATACTACCAAAATCGAAAATAAGAGTACATCTTGGAGAGAGTAATAAAAGAAATCACTATGTCAAAAATTACTTGGATAGAAGTGATCAAGGGGACAATAAAAGGAGACTAGATTTTAAACTTCAAGATGGTCTATTGCTGGAAGGAATGCTACCTGGTGATGACGGTTTGATAATGAATACAGCCAACGTGATCAGATTGTTTCATCATGTTCCTAGCCTAAGACCGCTGGCTTTAGATGATGTGGTTATAGGGGAATTCCTTGGAGAAAAAAGAACTGATAAAGAAGTACTCTATCCATCAACACCTTTAATCAGGAAACTCCTAAAAGATGAAGCATGTAATTTCAGACCATTGGGATTTGACCTGACAGAACCAATAATCCAAAGAAGTGAAAGTAAAGTAACATCATCGAGAACATGAGGGAACTCGGCTCAACTTCATTCTTGTAGGTATGAAAGAGAGAAGGAAAGGGCTCTAAATGGAGTTGGATCACCTAGAAGCAATAGCTGTGCAAATGAGGGCAAATGGCTGATCAATGCAAAATCAATTTCTTGTTTCCACACAAAAACTGCACCACAAGGTTATATTTTCAAATTTTTGATTTACAATTCATAAAGTTTATCACATCTTCCTAAGGAGAGGCCTTTTATTATGACACATGTTTCGCTACTCAAGAGCCTTTCTCAAATCAGGGTGTACAACTCATTCACTGCATATATTAAAAAAAAACAGAATCACATATTGTGTGTTAGTGCAAAGACAGAGAACAGGGAGAGGTGAAGGATTGGACAAAGTACGGTTCAGAAAAAGAAAAGGATATATCATGAGCCCTATGAATCAAAAGTTTAAATTGTCAAACTTGAATTACAGCTTGGTAGTTGTTTACCCATCCATTGTAAAAAATCAAATTAGCTTGATAAGCACCAATAGTAAACATGCTACATTACATTTCATAGTGCCATAGCCTAAGCGGTACATTGTCTGGCCATATGAAATTTGGTGATTCCATTCATGCCCCTTGTTAGTAATTCCATTGTTAGTTACTGAGAATCTGTAATATTTGAAAGATTTTAACATCCAAATGTACTAATAGCACTTCCAAACTACATTAATAAACACCCACAAGAGTTTTGAACCGTGACAATGTGTTGTGTCTTGCCATGTGTCCAATAGTTGTTCATTCTTTGTTAAATACAATCTTGAATCGCTGTGTTCCCAGGTTAAAATCCCACCTGTAATGTGATATTCATTGTCATGCGTGCTATCCATTCAGTCATTCTAATCCATTCTTTCATTGATTATTGGTTTTCACTCAGAACTCATTACTAATTGGATCAGACACACGTCCATTTAATTAGTGCATATCATCTCCTGGACAGCAGTTAATCTACCTGCACCAGAGTAAAGGCTTACCTCAAAAGTCCTTATTTTTAATTCCGCTAGTCGGCTTCAGAGTCCTGAACACCGCGGTGGTTCACGCGTATTGTATTGGTTCTGGTCATCATGGTTACAGAGGAAATCCTTTGTCTGTTTCCACTTGCCAATGATGGGTACCATCTTTTGGGGAATGTATTAGCGTGCCGGTAGGCAGTACAATTCTAAATTGCCCATAGTCTCCATTTTAAATGAAGGGGTTTACGTTTGGCAAGTAACTACTGCTTGCATATTGAAAGTAATGTACCGGAAACTGCATGTGATACAGTGTGTATTTATAGGTCCAAATATAACATGAATGTATACCCTGATCTCGAGCATTTGTCAAAATTCCCCTGTCCCAATTTGCAGCTGCTCATAATGATTTGCCTCATAATCCATTATAGGTATTGTGGATGACAAGTTGGCCTTCAGAGGCAGCTGAATGCATTACAAACCTATGTAACCTCAAATAGAGTCATAATAAATCCTAAAATAACAAGGATAATGCTTTTCGGTGATTCTTCAGGACATAGGCAGAAAAACGTCAAGACATCGTACTTGCTAGGTGAGAGAATCCCAGTAGTAAAGGCTTTCACCTATCTTGGCGTTTGCTTAAATACAAGCACATGTGATGCACCGAAATTAGAATCCCTTAGAAGAAAATCAAAAAGCCTAGCAGGACAAGATAGAATTCTGGTTCGAAGATGTTGTGGTTTCTCACTGACACCGCTGATTTCCTTTTATAGGATGAAGGTGATACCTATATTAACATACAGAGCGGAAACTTCTTTCACTTTTGGGGAAGAGAATTGTCCTAAGATCGAAGGCACATTCTTCACCTCCAAGAACTACTCCTATTCAATCAATTTGTATGGTGTTGGGCCTAACATCATTGCAGGCCATAGTGACATGGACATCTCTCACACTCTATAGGAAGTGCATTGAAGATCAGCCAAAGGGAGGTTTCATGTCACTAAAAAAAGCTCTAGAATGTACAGTGGAGTCTACCCTCTTGGAATGGAAGGACATCTGGCAAGCAATAATATCAGACCTGGGTGAATCTGAAGATATATTGTTACATAATCCAGATAAAATAAAAATAAAAACTCTATATCCGAGACTGAATTACCACGCAGGATGATAGACGACAATATAAACTGTTTTGGAGATCTCTGCAAGAACCAAGACATCTAAACTCCTTAACAAAATATCTCCAACTCAAATTGGTACCATAGAAAGCAGTTCATGAGATTCTGCTTGCATCTATTTCCCACCAAAGAAATATTGAGGCATAGACATGTCCCTCCAGGACCATCAGTATGTAGACTATGACAAGCAAAATCTACGACAGAGTCATTAAAGCACTTGGTAATGAGCTGTTCAGCAACACAGGATTTGAGAAAGAAACTGAAGAAAGAAGTGAAAGGCAACTATGGTCCAAGACCAGTGGACGAATGGTGGCAAATACCGGTGGAGGGGGACAGAGTTACAATAACGCTAACTAACCTGCTCATTTTAATATTCAAGCAGATGAATGCACTAAGCTTGTAAATTGTGTAGACACACATATTATTATATCTTTTTTTTTTTTTTGTTTTATTTGCGTTTGTTCCGAATGGAACTATACAAAGCTCTTGATCAACTGGTTTTCAAATCTTGAGTATCCTCAGCCTAACATTTTCGATGTTTCTTGTATGATCTTCACCGGGGCAATTTGCCATGTTGTTCTGTCGCCTCCGATTAGTCTGTGCCACCACTGGTCGATGTCGAAAGGCCCATTTGCCCGGAGTGGATCGAGGTAGGCTGATCTGATCTTTTGGTTCCCTGGGAAAGTCATTAGTAGATGACGTATGGTTTTCTTTTCTGCTCCACAAAAGTGGCATTCACATGAGTCTGAGATACCTCTGATGTAGCGGATCTCATTGGTTTCAATTAGGTTTAATCTTATCCTGATTAAAAAATTCCGGGATTGTCTATTAGGACATTTTTTAATAAACCTCTGTAGTTCATCTACTTTGCACAGGGTCTGTGGCAGGTGGGCTAACAGTTTGTTGTCTGATTCTTCGATTTGAGTATTGGCCCAGTCAAGGTTTTTGAGTTTTTCGCACACTCTGACTGGATTAGAGTGGAGGTCGTCTTCAGAGCATGCGACTGAGTCCAAAAGAGCTACATTTTCCTCTCTCCATTTTGTCAGCATTTTCACCGAAAGGGATTTTGTTTCTTAACCTATCATTGTGTAGATGTTCTGGGCGTCCTGGCAAATGCACTTTCGGTAGAGCAATCCAAAACTCTATTATGTTTATTCTATGATGTTGGATTGATGTAAATTATCAGGATTTTATTTGGAAATGTTTGAAATGGCAAACGGTTTTTCTAAAATGTTTAACCATATAAAGCCAATAAAATAAAAAAATAAAAAATCATAAAGGTTTTTTCATGAGTGATAGTTGTCCAGGCTTCTTTTCACGCCATTTCTTTTAACCAAATATAGGTTAATTAAGGACATTCAGCAATTGACAGGCAGAGCTATGAGGTCAAGCCATTACTGTGTCTTTAAAAATTACACATTTTTTAGCCTCAGCCAAGTCTCCAGAATTAAAGTCTCTGGTTTCCATAGTGCTAAATCTAGGGGCCCATCCCCCATGGATAATCTCTCAGTTCAGTCACTCATGTTGTTGGCATTATAACTATCCCCCACGTTCATCAATTCCTCTGCATCTCATCTTTAAAACCTGAGAGAATCTCCTCACGTAGGACTCAGACTCTATGTTCACTTATTTATTTTATTTTTGCATTTATTCCAGTGCACAAAGCCATGAGGCATCTAGGCGCTAGTTACGGAAAGTGCATGGTACATTAGTGCACGAATACATGCATGGTTACAGACATAAAATGGTGAATGTGCACAGACTAGCAAAGCCTCACCTCATTTAACATGGGGCTACATCAGGCAGAATATGAGGCAAATAGGTATGATTACACAGACTGGTAGAGCCTCATCTCATGTAGCAGGGGGCTACATCGGGCAGTGTAGGAGTCAAATAGGGATGATTACACAGACGGGTAGAGCCTCACCTCATGTTACAGGGGGGCTACCTCAGGCAGTGTAGGAGTCAAATAGGTATGATAATACAGACTGGTAGAGCCTCACCTCATGTAACAGGGGGCTACATCAGGCAGTGTAGGAGTCAAATAGGTATGATTACACAGACTGGTAGAGCCTCACCTCATGTTACAGGGGGCTACATCAGGCAGTGTAGGAGTCAAATAGGCATGATTACACAGACTGGCTGAGCCTCACCTCATGTAACTGTGGGCTACATCAGGCAGAATATGAGTCAAATAAGTATGATTACACAGACCGGTAGAGATTCGCCTCATGTAACAGGGGGCTACATCAGGCAGTGTAGGAGTCAAATAGGTATGACTACACAGACTGGCAGAGCCTCAGCCCATGTTACAGGGGGCTCATCCAGCAGCGTATGAGATAAATAGGTATGATTAGACATACTAGCAGAGTCGCACCTTAAGGAGTGAAGGGAGCATCAATCAGGAATAAGGCTGTGGCACAATAAGGACTGTGCAGGTGAGTTACCTGTAAGCATTGAGCGTAGAGAGAATGTCTCACCCACATGAGGGGCACTCTAAAGGTGCTATAGAGCACGAAACGAAAATGGCAGTATGAATGTAAAAACACGTAGATTAGATAGATTCGATTTTTAAGCAAGGCACACTGCAGCAGTGATTGTGATGGGGCAGAGAGCAAGCTAGAGTAGCTCAAGTAGCAGCCATTAAGTAAACAGGCCAGCAGGATGGAGATCCAAACCGCCTTGCCTTACAGAAGTGAAATGTAATGGCAAAGTGTCATCTCAGGAGGCAGGCCAGTGATCATGTGGGTACCACGGGAGAGTCCGGGTAAAACAGAACATAGAGGTACACCTCTAATCGATCCCAGAAAGAGTGGCAGAAGCTAGTGCTGGATGCTACCAGAATTTTCCCAAATGTTCTGCCATGGAGCTGGAGAACTGAGCTTAACAATTGACTGAAACAGGGCTAGATGGTATCATGAAAGCCCCCAATTTGTCCACCTGTATTCTGGCCAGGTATGCCTCTCTATTTTTGTAGTCAGGCTGACCTCTTTCCTTTTATGTCTGAGGGCTCTGGCTCTAACCCTTAATACCCTATTGTCATCTACCACCTTTGCACTATCCTTTTAGGCATGAAGCATGTCCTTTCAGCTAAAGTCTTTTAATCTTTCTTCTGCTCTTCTCCTCTCTTCCTGTTTCATCACCTTTCCACCAGTTTCATCTTCCAACCCCTCATGGGTATATATTTAGACAGTGCTTTCCAACATGTTTTTCTGATTATTTCTACAATTTCCTTAATAATATTTATTACCTCCCTACCCCAAAAACCTACCCAAGTGAAGTATTCGATATACTCCTCCATTACTCACTTATTGCTTCCATCTGCTACCTCTCCCCTTCTGATGGTCATGTTTAGCATGTCTTCCTTTTTCTCCACCTCAAGTGTTTTTAGATTGGGGGAGTCTTGGTTTGGGACGGGGGCAGCGGGGGCTGAGGGAGTGGGGTTTTGGACTAAAACACCCAATTTTATGTTAATTCTACCAGGGGGGTAAATGAGTGGGGGGTGAGGGTGGGATGCTAAGAAATGGGATGTTTTCATTTTTTGTAAGCCGCCTCAAAACAGCTTTTAAAAAATGTAGCTTTTTGTTAGACGACCTACAAAAATCGGGAAGAAAAATCTCATAGAACCAAATATCCTTACCTCTCCACAACCCACTATCTCTGTCTCCTACCAATTAAATCCACATATCTATCTGAAAGCGTATGGGCCATATTGGGGTTTAGCCATAGCCCTGGGGACTACAAGCATTTTACCATTATCAGGTCTAATACGGGTTTGGGAACAACAACTGTATCCCTGTGTTAGGTCAATGTTATGTTCAGTTGTATTTGTGTAACTTACACATTTCATCCATGTACCCTTTACCTTGTGTTCATTACATTGGTAATCAAGACTTTATTTGAAGATTATGCGTGCAACAATTGATATGCATTAGTCATAGTGAAAAGAAGGAGAAGATATCGAGATTAATTATATTTTTAAACCATAAAGATGTGCTATTGCTCAGCCAATCCTCATAGCAGCAGAAAGTAATTTCCCATCAGTATCTGTGCTGACCTGTGTTTCACTCCACCATGCTTTCTCAAGGCAGATTATCTAAATAAATTGTCAAGATAATAGAGTACTTTTTAACTGAATTAATCAATTTGAGAGTATAACATGCGGATGGTCAATGCATTTGCATCTTGCCTTCAGTATTTGTAATATGAATTCTCTCGACTATGGCAGAGGAGAGGGTCACTGATTTGTGTGTTTCCTATATGTGGAGATGTTGGTATGACAAATCTGTTGTCTGCAATCTGTTTGAAGTGGGAGAATGGAAGAACAGGCTCCCGCCCTTCCCCTCTCGCGCTTGGCCTAGAGGATCACGGCCTAGACACCCGCCACGAGAAGAGTTTGCCTATCTACCAGACGACCAAATACCCTGGTACAGGAATATACGGATGTGCCCACCTACCTGCCCAGCAGCCCGCCCTGCCCATGCCGACACCTGCGGCATGGATCAACTCGACTAAACCTACACGTCGTTAGAGATGCCATGACGACCTAGCCAACGGTCAGCACACCTGTGCAAACATGCACACCGGACACTCCCACACCAATCCACACGAAGAACATCCTCAGTGCTATGACGTAGGCGACAGACATACCCACGGACGTGCATCTTTATTATTTTCCACATAGGCTCTCAACATGCAGAAACGCAAGACGCATAATGAACTTATCTAAAAAGGCTTGCTCACGCTTCTACTAAGAACCATGTACCATAATGAAGAATATAACGGAGACACGATACTGAGGATAGAGCAATATGATACCGTAACCTAAAGCGCTCTGCATCAAACGGTTCCACCTATGCACCAAGCCCAAGTAGGCCGCAAGCAAAAGCTTCCATGAACATTGAATGAGCAAGAGCTCGGTTGCTGACCCTGCAGAATGAGCCCGGCGAAAGCACACCGCCAAGGGCACGATGTTGCAATCTCGCACGCCGCAAGCCGACGCCAAGATCGCACCTGCAAGATAAACCAGGCTCACAGTGGGAAAAACAATATTAATTGCGCTGAATTTTGCCTCAAACACGGTCCCACCTCACGTGACAAAGCCAAACCTGACAGGATGCCAAGCCCAGGAGGAAGGAGACGCCTGAATCCCACGTCTCAAAACACAGGCAGATACAATTAAAAGACTCATTGGACATCTGCAGCAGTGGGAGTAGTCGACCTCCCAACATATGAATAAATCCTCACATTGTTTACACCTACCCATAGTAAAACATTGTTGCAAATGACAGGTGCACCGCGAGCTGGGAACACCGATAGTCCCAGACTGGGAGGCTCGCGAGCGGACCAATCAGAACATGGGGTTCTTATCACTGACACCATTAACATTGACCAATCCTCACAGGTCTTCATGTAACAATTTTCATGTATCAAATTGAAGGGACAGCCCAAGTATATCACCTGACTAACCCTCAACCACTAACACCGTTCTCTATATGTATGCTATACTAACCCTACCACTCGAGTAACCAATCCAGAGTGGAAATAGGTTTTTTGCTAAACTTTCTAAGGTGACGCAAGTAGCGCGTCATACTAAGGTAAAAAGGGCCTGCGAGCCCCACGATTGTGTGTGTGTCAGGACGGACGCGTACGATCCTTGACCCATCCCTGCCGTTTTGTCTAATAAACAGCAGAGTCACCTTGCTTCTTGCGTGTGTCTCATACTCTATCTCTTTTGGGATATACGGGAGGAGTTGGGGCCTCCCTGCCTGGAGGTCTACGGACGGCCCGGCCGACCCCGGCAGAATTTCCCCCCGACAAGTTGGAGGCACTGCTGAGATCTGTTTAAGATCTGCTTTTTATTTTTATTTTTCCAGGTACTCCCGTTGCGAGGAGGCCCGGCGGCGCGGCCACCTCTGCCGTTGCCCCCTTCTGAGGACTACAGGACCATCGCGGAACTGCGAGAAGACCGGACAGCGCAATCCGGATATTGGCCTTCGGGAGCCGGTTGAGAAGTATCCCGCCTGCGGTTGGCGAGTGTCCAGACGTGGTCCAGACGAGGGGAGGTGGCGAGCCGCTTGGAGGGGTGCACGCAGTCGAGCGGCCCCGCATCAAGAGAACTTGGTGAGCATGCCACGCACAACAAGCAATGTGAAATTGTGAGAGGGGGAGGAATTAAATACGGGAGGTGGGAGGTGTTGCACAGGTGCGCGGCGAAGGTTTGACAATTTAGTATTGGCAATGAAATGAATGGTAGCCGAACGAGTGTGAGAGCAGTCAGCTACGTTACACGAGAGAGAGGGGTGGAGCACGAAAACATGACGTGCGGCCGCTCGTAGACACTGATTGGCCTAGGTCGCGACTACGTGTAAGGGTGTGTGTGTGTGTGTGTGGTTTCCTACGATTTGGCATTTATTGATCAATGAGTAGATGAGGATCCCTATTGTTCGAGCAAAAAACTTGATAGGTAGATGACGTTTCCCTGTAGGCGGTAGCTAGTTAGTTGCTCAATACGGAAGATAATTGGCTGGTTAAGCCCTCCTGTCGAGGGGCGTATCACACGCGAGGCGACGCAGCGTGCGCAGTGCGATTATATTATTGATTACCTTGTTCCAGGAGTGACAGGAAGACAGCTGTGAGGTTAACGGGGGTAGATTTCAAGTGTATTTTGGACTTAAAAAAATATATGAAGAACTTACCAGTAGTTAGAAGAGATCGGTGACGTCACCAGTAGGGCTTTCATAGGATATCCCGAGCACAAGGCATCTTTCTTTCTGAGAGTGGTGGGGAAGAGAACTGTGGTAAGGGAGTGGAAACGGAGATAAACGGTAATGAGTTGATCGGGGAAAGGCGAAACGGGGGACGTGGCTGCGTACGGAGAACGCCGGCCACGGCAAGTGTAGAAGAAGGAGGAGGAGCAAATGAAAATAGGAAGACTGTATAAGAACGTCACAAGGGGTACGCAGCCGCAGGGGGCTACGTGCGCCTCGGCCGCAGGGGGCCGTAAGGGTGTTGCGTGAAGGAAGAAAGAAAGAAGAAAATATACAAATGTAAATACTATATTTTAATAATTTTCCTTAGCAGACTATCGCAAGTCCCCATATTTACGGGGCCAGGTAAAGGTATAAGGCTGTGTATTGTAAGTGTTAGTAAGATAATAGCTACCAAATAGGGGAAGGATAACAAGTGAAGCGCTACTATGTCATACGGGACAGGATCGGAAGGGTGGGGGAACACCCTCACTACCCCACTACAACACATATGTACAACACTGTCGCCCCATAGGGAGAAACTGATCAAGTATAGCATAGAATGGACACAGGGGACGGACAACAAAATGATAACACCATGGCCGCCTAATGGTAGCTTCGATCCATATACCCAACATTCACTATTAAACCATCTGCATAATACATACAAAGGGAAGAAGTTGACACACCACGCGGAGGTGTTTAACTTATGGAGGATGTTCCAAGGGTCCCGACCAGGACCAAATGGAATGTTCACTATGGGGGAAATACCGGAAGAAAAAGAGATTAAGGAGGAAGGAGAGAATGGGAAAAAGGGGAGTGAAGACCCAAAAAAACACGGGGAACGGACAAGAGGGAGGAGAAAAGAATAATAACCCAAAAGAAAATGAAATAAAAAAGGAACAGAGCAACGATATACCCCTAGCAAAGGTAGTGAAAACAGAGGGAGGGGGGTTGTACCCTTTAAGAGAATTAGGAGAAATAGAAAGAGGACAGTTAAGGGCGGCTGAGGGGTACTCGAACCCAGCACACAGCCCGCCACCATATGTGGCTCATAGGAAGATGCCAGCAGGGGAGGGGAGGACTGGAGAAGAACAAACTGTGGAAATAGGACATGATGAGTGGGTAGCTGCGCAGATACTATTAAAATTACGAGGTTCATTAACAGGAGAAGAGAAGGAGGTAGTAAGGAAAATAGACGAGGATAATACCAGGGAGAGTGGAATGAGAGGGGAAGAGCTGTTACGACAAAAGGAAGAGATTTTGGAGGAACGACTAGCAGAGTTAAGGGATGAGCAGAATGAACTGATCAAACAGCTTGAGAGGGAAGAAAGAGAGAGAGCGAGGGAAAGGAAAGAAGGTAAGAACGAATTGTAAAAAATAAGGGAACGAACTGAGGAGCAAAGGAGAGAAGCTGAAAGGGTAAAAGCAGCAGCAGAAAGGGTATCAAGAGCAGTACTACGAGAGAGGAAAAAGGAAGAGGAAGAGAAAGAAAAAGAAATGGCAATGTGGAAGAAGAGATTACTATCAGAAACGACTAAGAAATACGAAGAAGGGAGGGTGATAGAGTGTATATTAGAAAGGGAGAGGGTGAGATGGGAAAGGAAGAAAGAGGATGAAAGGATATTGGAGAAGGTGAGTAGTGAAGTAATGGAGGAATTAAAAAGGAAAAGGGAGGAAATTGGTAGAGAGATGGAGGAGAGAAATGAAGGGGAAAGAGAAGATAGGAGAAGGGAGAGTGAAGTAAGGGGGTATGTACATAGAGACACAGAAGTAGCAACAACATCAGCGCAAAGGGGAGCGGTTGGTAAAGGAGAAAAGGGAGAACTGGACCTAATAGACTTAAAAACAGTAGCAATTAAGGGGAAAAAGACAGAGTGGGGGCTGCCGTTTACGAATGACTTTTGTAGTGAGGAAGAAGAAGGAATGGAGAAGGAAGGAAGAAACAGTGAAAGGGAAAGCCTAGATAAACTATACACCACCCGGACCAATACAGACTCACCATGGATCTGTAGGAGAAAGGATGAACTGGAGAGAAGTGAGGAGGAAGAGCAAGGAATAGCGGAAAGACAGACACATGAAGCCACACCGTCACCATCACACCCTCTCCCATCCCACCCTACATGCTCAACCACTTCACGCTTATTACATACAATCAAACTCGCGCCCTTCACAAATGAACTGACACCCTATGCAGGTAGGCTTAGAGACCTCCCTAGACGCAGGCAGGAAGGACGAATACACACGCCCACATTAAATACAGGAAATGATGGGAGAAGGGGAAAAGATGGAGAAGAAAGAGTTACGAGCAGGGGAAATACGGACGAAATTGACGATGTAGGAGAGAGGGAAGAAAAGGAGGGGTGTGAGGACTCGATTTTATGGAACCCAAGGGGTAAAACGAGACACAACTTAATGCCACTTCTGCAGAGGGGAGGGGTTAGACCACAGTACATCCCTTGGAAGCATACAGACAAAGAAAATATAAAGTGCAGGCTCCCATCATTAAGTGGAGGTGCGGGTAAATGGATATATGAAATGGAAAAACACACCGCAGGACAGAAATTGGCAGAGGGAGATGTAAAGGGCCTTCTAATATCGATATTAGGGGATGCAGCGGATGACATTTGGAAGAGAGCGGGATTCACTGGGGTAACAATAGCAAACACATCGCACGATGGGGCACCATTCGCAAACTGCAGACATGCACTATGGCAGGCACTGAGGGTACAGTACCCAGACACATCAGACATAGGAGCAATTACCTCACGCAAGATGCGTGAGAACGAAGATCCTGTTGATTATATCCAGGAAATCGAAGAGAGTGGCGCATGGAAACTAGAGAACAATGGGACAAAACACCAGCAATATTCTATCATATACTAGTACAAGGGCTCCCAGAAGGAGTTCAGAAACAACTGAAGAAAGTAGTGGGAATGGAAGCAAAAGCATGGCCAGAAATACAAGTGACAATAGTGCATCATTGCAGGACATGGCAAGGAAAAATGAAACAAAAGGAAGAGGACAGGAAAACGGAAGAGGCTAAACTAGTACAGAAAAAACTTACTAAATACACAATGGAAGGGGCGCTAATAACTACACCTACAACAATGACCCAAAGCCCCACACAAGTAGTGGCTGCACAAGATCCCTCCCAAATACCACCCTCACAGACTATAACACAACAGGTGCCGCCACTCCAACCATACATGACCAACATGGGAGGAGGATACTCAATGCCAGGAGCTGGGTATTATAATTACAACAGGGGAAGAGGAGGAATTATGAGAGGGAGAGGATACGGATATAACACACAACTGCAGGTGGGAGGACTTAGAAATTCCTACCCCACCGGGCAACCCATATACCAGGACAACACAGGAAGCTTTCCATGGCAGAGTAGGGAACCACCGGTGTGTTGGAGTTGTGGATTAGTAGGGCATATGTCACGCACGTGTAGAGTAAGACCAGGAACACCATCATGGAGCGAACAGGGACAACCAAGGCCCACACAGGAACAGCAGGGCATACAGCAACAGCAGACGTTGCAACAGGGAAATGAACAGCAACAACTAATAACAAAACAACAGCCACAGACATATTCACTGCCACAACAACAGGTAGCGATAACACAACAACCCCAAGCACAACAAACACAACTGGGTAGGGTGACGGTCCTGGGACACAACCCTTACACAGGAAATGGTCAATCGTTGTACCCTCAATAGGACAGCCCACAGACGGCCTTGGTGTTTCCCATCCTGTCGGTAACACCTAATAGTGCGGAGGAACCACGCATAGAGGTAACGATAGGTGACAAAAAACTATCATTCCTTGTTGACACCGGAGCGACCCGGTCTTGCATAAGGGAAGGTAAATTTAAGATGTCGGGCGAAGCCATGAACACCCAAGGATTCTCTGGGGCTAGAGGGTTGGTTCCCTTTACTGATAGCATTCCCTTATCTATAGGAGATTATGACATGTCAGTCCCACTTTTATATTATAGTGCCTCACCAGAAAATATACTGGGGAGAGACATCATGAACAGGTTGAATATGACGATCTCCTTTACTGAGGACGGCATCATTTGCTCTACTCCAGGAATTAACATGCTCACAGCACGACAGATTATGCAAGCATACTGCGGACAGACAGCGATTAGGGCTGAGCCAGTAGATGGCAAACTATTCCAGTACGGGACAGACATGGCATTTGCATGGATGCCAGGGATAGAGGGAAAGATCTGGAGGAGGCCAGCAGCCTATTTGTTCAGACCAGAAACACCAGTCAATGAACCAGAAGGAAAGGTGGTTCCAGTGGACATTGAGAGCATTATAGCAACAACTGATTACATTGCGGTACATGCCCAAGACAGAGAAGGAAGAGCATGGAGGGCAGTGATAGCACTAGCAGAAGGATGTAGACTCACCCATGTGTCAGATGAGGAGCTGTTCTCAGAAGAAAAGGAGGAAGGTGAAATGGTGTTTATGATGAGTGTGGAAATATGGCTAAGAGTGGCGTACAAACAAGTGGCACAGAAAATTGCAATGGCACTTGAGGCACCCACATCCACCCCAGTTCCCCTCTTTGAGGAGGATATGACAAAAGTACCCACATCATTATTGACTTCTAGCCCTTATGACGTGGAGTCATAAAAAGTATAGGGGGAGTAAGGATAAAATTGAAAAAAGGTGCAATACTCCCCAGAGTGAAACAGTACCCACTATCCAAAGAAGCAGATGAGGGCATATATGAAACCATAACGGTCCTTATAGATAATGGCATATTGGTCACCTCTGAATCACCATGTAACACGCCTGTATACCCAGTGCGCAAGGCTAGAGGGGGGTCTTGGCGCTTCATACAGGATCTCAGGCCCTTGAACAGCATAGTAGAAGCAGAATACCCCATAGCCGCAAACCCGGCCACAATATTGTGTGGCATTCCAGCAGAAGCATCACGATTTACAGTGATCGACCTTAAAAATGCTTTTTTCTCAATACCATTGCACCCAGACTCACAAGATCTGACAAGCTTCACTTACAGAAACACAAAGTGGAAACACACCAGATTGCCACAAGGGTACTTTGAATCACCCTCAATCTTCAACAGAGTAATACAGATGGATTTGGGTAACATTGAAGTGGAAAGCACAGTGTTGCAGTATGTTGACGACATAATAATTTGCAGTACAAACGAAAGAACATGCAGAGAGGACTCATTAAAGATGCTGACAATATTGGCTGAAAAAGGTTACAAGGTAGACATGGAAAAGTTACAGTACTGTCAAGAACAGGTACTTTACATTGGTCAGCTCATATCTCAACATGGAAGAAAGATTGCTACAAACCAGTAGCATTTTACAGCGGTCACTTAGATCCTGTGATGTTAGGTCATTTCCCTTGCGAACAAGGTCACGCCGCAGCTGCTTTTGCGGTGGAGAAAGCATCAGCAATCACCATGAGGTGCCCAACTACACTGTTTGTGGAAAATGCACAATTTGCAATATTGAATAAACCTAAGTCCACCCTAACCACGCAAAGGGCATCAGGTTATGAGATCATCTTATCCAGAGCTGAGCTATCAATTGTTAGATGTAGCACGGTCAACCCTGCAAGGTTCCTAGCAGAAGTAATTGAGGAAGGAGATTATGCACACGATTGTACGCAAATAACTGAAATGTACTCATGTACTAGGAAGATTGAAGAGAACGCACTAGAGGGAGGTGAGCTCCTGTTCATTGATGGGTCATCAACTATCGACCAAAGGGATGGTATAAGGAGGACTGGGGCAGCAGTAGTAAAAATGATGGAGGTACCGGTGTGTGTGGCAATGAAATGTGTACAACTACCACAGCATTATTCCGCTCAAGCAGCAGAATTAATTGCACTAATCTTGGCGTTGAAGGAAAGCTTTGACAAACGAGTGACCATATATTCCGACAGCGCATATGTTACGTCCACTGTCCACTCAGGGCTGTCGATATGGAGAAGAAGAGGGTTTACGAGAGCTGACGGCACTCCAGTGCAACATGCCCTCCTATTGGCTGAACTAATTGAAGCAATAAATGACCCCCAAGAATTAGCTTTGGTCAAATGTACCGCACACACCAATGGTGAAGACCACATTTCAAAAGGGAATGCAGCAGCGGACGCACATGCAAAGTATGCTGCATATTTTGGTGAGATATGGAACCCCCCAGAGTCAAAGAGAGGGAGAGGGAGGGGAATGGCTAAGGAGATGTTGATAAGATAAGGGTACACCCATCTCCCAGCCACACAGATAATGGAGCTACAAGCAGCTGCACCAATGGCAGAAAAAGAAATATGGGTAAAAAGAGGATGCACAATGTCACCAACTGACGCACTATGGCGCCAGGGTGACACTGGAAAGATTGTAATACCACTGGCACTATTGAACACCGCCCTGAGCCAACTACACCACCCAGCCCACACAGGCAAGGAAGTAATTGCAGCACAAATTAGGGAAGACTGGTTCTGCCACGAGTTAAATTCTCATGTGTCAAATTTTATCAGCAATTGTCTCACATGTCAACAGTTTACGGCCGGCCACACTCTGAAGTTGATAAGAGGTACTATACCCCAACCAGAGGGACCCTTCTGACATCTCCATATTGACTATGTTGATATGATCAACGTATGTCAAGGAAATAGGTATATGATTGTGGTAGTATGCCCATTCTCGAGGTGGATAGAAGCAGGGCCCTGTTCACACCCAGATGCATTCAGAGCAGCTAAATTCCTAATGAGGGAGGTCTTCCCCAGGCGGGGAGTGTGCGAGGTACTGCGGTCAGATAATGGCCCACATTTCGCAAACGAAATGTTCCAGCACATCACATGCTTGCTGAACATCAAGCATAAATTTGCATGTGCATACCACCCACAGGCCAACGGTGTATGTGAACGCCTGAATGGCCTATTAAAGGAGGCAATTGCAAAAATACAGCAAACAACAAAGAAGAGTTGGTTGTATTGCCTTCCACTAGCCCTATTTGAGCTAAGGAATAGACCAGGTTCCGACCACCACCTCACCCCTCACGAGATGGTTACCAGACGTCAAATCCGCCTTCCCCTAACGCCAACATCAAGAGCATTTACCGACCACGAGAGTACTGCAAATGTCCTTGGTGATGAAATGTACCAATATGTGTCTTCTTTGATTACTAGTGTAGTGTTTGTGTCTCAACAGCTCGAGCGCACGCGGGGCGGGTCTAACAGCGATCAACAAGAAGACGCGGATAAAGAATTGGAAAAGGAAAGACTGTGCAAAGTTGCTAAAGGTGACCACGTACTACTTCGCAATTTCAACAGAAAGTGGAGCAGCCCACGCGTCACTGGCCCCCATCTGGTAGAGGAGGTATCAACGAGAGCAGTAAAGCTACAGGACAAACGTGCCTGGAACCACCTACACGACGTAAAGATCTACAAACTCCAGACCCGCCCCAGCGCCACCGACAGGGCCACTGGAAGAACAACAACAGCGTCACCAACGAAGGAAGAGACTTCTACCACAACTAACGGCCTAAGTGTCCCCATACCTTGCCACCCCTCAGATTCCCCAGAGACAACTACTAGAAAAGAAAAGGGTGATCCCCATACCGCCCACCCCATGGTTACACGATTAAAGAGTAAAGAGACTTCCACCAGTTGAGCCCCAAACCCTCTGCCCATTGACCCCCTACCCACTGTAGTAATAACTGAACTGAAGGACATTGTCTTGCACATATACACATGTAAACACCTGAATGTTCTCTTTCTTTTCTCTCGCACATGCAGGTACAGCGTATTATTGTACTACTAAGAAAGTAGATAACTAACCAATTCACTGCCCAGGAGTAGATGGTACCCTCAGACGATAAATACCTGGAAGAATTGTCACACCAATTTGTATATGAAATAAAAAGGCCAACGTACCTGAAAAGAAGGAGGGTACGTGTCTACTACACAGCATTCCTTTTGGCCATAGAACATTCAATGCCCCACCTCCAACCATACTTGCCTGCCCTGAGAGATAGAACGCTTAGATTGGCGTGGGAACAGCTCTTCGCCTGGGCACTGAATGACTGCTTGATAGGGAGAGCTTAAAAACGACAACTAACACTAATAACAAGCATATTAAGAATTTTCAGGCGGGCAACTGTAACGTCGCAAGAATAAGCTGCCGGACTGCAGCAAGGTAAGAGCAAAATGCTGGTGAAATTAGCATCTGTTATAAAATTGATAGGGATTTTAATGACCACCGGGTTCTTGGCTGCCTCTGTATGGCAGTACAGCTATGCTATCAATATTATTGCTGTACCCAAACCTAATACACCCCCACCCCCAGCTGCAACAAGTGTTACGTCAGGTGGTACTAGTAAAATCCCACACAAGGAAAATAGAGTTAAACGCAGCACATACTCGGATAATAAAGGTATTGACAACTACATACAAGATTTAGCACACATCTCAAACAACATATGGTACCAACACATGACCCACATAGGTAAGCAGACAACTGAAGACAGCTGCTACGTTTGCTCATTAATCCCATACGCCATGAGCGCTTCTCGAACATTTGTTGCCACAGAGATAGATGAAAAAATAGCACAATGTATAATATACCTGGCACTGTTCCAGACGAAAGGAAGATTTCAAGGGACAGTGGTGCAACTGGTGTGGAAAACACGAGATACATATCCATATGAAAACAACTTCCTCAAGACTTATTTGAGTTACCACAAGAGCAGTTTACATGCTGAAGGATTCAGATACATAACAAGTGGTCCTGAAAAAGGAGAAACAAAGAAAGTAATACTACGATATCTACCATGTGATTGGTACGCCACTGAAGCCCCTGGTAAATACGGATGTTGGGAAAGACCACTGGTGATAATAACAGGGAAGGTGTACATGAACAACAAATGGGACATAGGAGTGGTTGGCAGCAACATGGTAACAAGAGAAAATATTTCAACTATTGATGGACACAACCATAGATGTTGGACGACTTGGGTCAAGTACGTACCCATGCTCACGTGGATGGAGAAGGATGAAGACCCAATAACAATACTGCTGCTAACTGCGCCTAAGGTATGCTACCAAAATAAAGGGAAGGTGGACGTAGGATACAACACAAACTATGCAAGCGTGATGGAGTTACCTGAGGGGGGAGCAGGAACAGCAGTAGTAATGGACCATTACTGGGCCTGTGGAAAAAAGGCATACCACACACTGCCCCCTCTGTGGAATGGTATATGCACAATGGTGCACGTTAATGTACCATCACTAGTGGTACCCCAGAAACATGTCAATGTGGCGAACTTCCCCAAAATGGATGAAGGGAACAAGAGGAAGAAGAGATCTGTGCAACCTCAGAAAGGGCCAGAGAGCAAAACCGACGGCAATAATACTGTCCTGAATAGAAAGAAAAGACAAGGAGAACCTCTGACAGGAAATTACCTATGGGGAAGGTCGGAAACAGCACTCACTTCAATTCCACCAGACCACAGACTATTCAGCAGAGCAGCAATGTTCTTCTCCTCGATAATACATCCAGGACTACAGGCTTACGCAAACGCAAAATGGCTCCAGATAACTCGATGGGAACTAATGATGACTATTAATTCTACGGTAAATGGATTCAACGCAATAAAAGAGGAACTGCGAGCTGTGAGGATGGTAGTACTTCAGAACAGATATGTACTGGACCTCCTCACAGCAATGGAAGGAGGAGTTTGCGCTAAGATAGGACAATCATGCTGCACATTCATCCCTGCCAACGATGCTGACAATGGTACACTGACAGAAGCAGTTTTACAATTGGCCCAGATGCACTCAAAAATGATGGATGAAAGTAAAGGTGTGAAAAAGGGTGAGAGCTGGTTTTCAATATTATGGTCATGGATGCCATCTTGGCTGTCAGATGGACTGAAGATTATAGTTGGATGTACTATTTTGGCTGGAGCTACACTGATCATAAAAGAGAGAGAGAAGTTGCGCAACCAGATCATCACCAACCACCTGGACCCACCATCTGTGAAGCTCGAAAACCCAAGAAACCCAAGGAGCTACATAGGGAAATGGGTATACTGCACTCCTGGAGGAACCTGTGCATATATGTATTGGTCATTTGAAGACCATGTTAACCACTATGGACATTTGGGAGGAATAACTAAAATATGGAGAGTAAGAGGAGATAAAGAAAAGGATATGTTTGTGGTCGACAAGTCGACCAGAGGGGGGATTGAAGTGGGAGAATGGAAGAACAGGCTCCCGCCCTTCCCCTCTTGCACTTGGCCTAGAGGATCACGGCCTAGACACCCGCCACAAGAGGAGTTTGCCTATCTACCAGACAACCAAATACCCTGGTACAGGAACATACGGATGTGCCCACCTACCTGCCCAGCAACCTGCCCTGCCCATGCCGACACCTGCGGCATGGATCAACTCGACTAAACCTACACGTCGTTAGAGATGCCATGACGACCTAGCCACCGGTCAGCACACCTGTGCAAACATGCACACCGGACACTCCCACACCAATCCACACGAAGAACATCCTCAGTGCTATGACGTAGGCGACAGACATACCCACGGACGTGCATCTTTATTATTTTCCACATAGGCTCTCAACATGCAGAAACGCAAGACGCATAATGAACTTATCTAAAAAGGCTTGCTCACGCTTCTTCTAAGAACCATGTACCATAATGAAGAATATAACGGAGACACGATACTGAGGATAGAGCAATATGATACCGTAACCTAAAGCGCATTGCATCAAACGGTTCCACCTATGCACCAGGCCCAAGTAGGCCGCAAGCAAAAGCTTCCATGAACATTGAATGAGCAAGAGCTCGGTTGCTGACCCTGCAGAATGAGCCCGGCGAAAGCACACCGCCAAGGGCACGATGTTGCAATCTCGCACGCCGCAAGCTGACGCCAAGGTCGCACCTGCAAGATAAACCAGGCACACAGTGGGAAAAACAATATTAATTGCGCTGAATTTTGCCTCAAACACGGTCCCACCTCACGTGACAAAGCCAAACCTGAAAGGATGCCAAGCCCAGGAGAAAGGAGACGCCTGAATCCTACGTCTCAAGACACAGGCAGATACAATTAAAAGACTCATTGGACATCTGCAGCAGTGGGAGTAGTCGACCTCCCAACATATGAATAAATCCTCACATTGTTTACACCTACCCATAGTAAAACATTGTTGCAAATGACAGGTGCACCGCGAGCTGGGAACAGCGATAGTCCCAGACTGGGAGGCTCGCGAGCGGACCAATCAGAACATGGGGTTTTTATCACTGACACCATTAACATTGACCAATCCTCACAGGTCTTTATGTAACAATTTTCATGTATCAAATTGAAGGGACAGCCCAAGTATATCACCTGACTAACCCTCAACCACTAACACCGTTCTCTATATGTATGCTATACTAACCCTACCACTTGAGTAACCAATGCAGAGTGGAAATAGGTTTTTTGCTAAACTTTCTAAGGTGACGCAAGTAGCGCGTCATACTAAGGTAAAAAGGGCCTGCGAGCCCCCCGATTGTGTGTGTGTCAGGACGGACGCGTACGATCCTTGACCCATCCCTGCCGTTTTGTCTAATAAACAGCAGAGTCACCTTGCTTCTTGCGTGTGTCTCATACTCTATCTCTTTTGGGATATACGGGAGGAGTTGGGGCCTCCCTGCCCGGAGGTCTACGGACGGCCAGGCCAACCCCGGCAGAATTTCCCCCCGACATGTTAATAATCGGAGGTTCAAATCCCGGCATGGCAAACTCAACCTTTCATTCATCTCAGGATGATAAATGAGTATCAACTTCAGTTGGCTTATATTGTATGTACATATGTTCTATGGAAATACTATATATAAAACACATCATTACCATGTGTCTACTTAGTTTTTTATGTGAACTGTTCCTGCTTTGACAGTTGAAATTCTAAAGTCAGATGCTGTCCTTGTCATAGGCTTGAATCATCAACTTGTATGTATGGGGGATCCTTTTCATTTGACCCCATTATATATACCTTACTTGTGAAAAGTGTAGATGGTGTAGTTTACTTGGAAGAACAGTAGATAGTAAGGTGATAACAAAATGTGGAATTCTAATGTATTTAGTTTCTGAATGGACTGTTTACAATAAGTATACAGTAGGTGTGTTGGATGCACTTCTTTTGAGGGTCATATATTATGTATTAGTTGGAGTGTTATTTGGACCATACTACGTGTTTGTTTGCAGTGGTACTTTTTACTGGTTTCAATTATATTCAAAATATACAACTAATATGTCTATATTTATCCTAATTATATACTTCTCTTGTCTGTGCATTGGCAACTGAGCATATGCCTAACTATGCTTACTCAGGGACCTACCTATAGTTCTGCACAAAGAAAGAAAATGTTATCTCCAAACAGCCATTGGAACCCGGTAGACAGACTGATTTTTCTGCACGATGGAAATCTAAGGGTATCCGAAAACAGATATGGTTCAATGTTACAAACATTTCAATGTTATGGTGGATGTTGTGATAAATGAAATGAGCACCACACCCATGGTTTATTATGTACTACTGATACTCTCATGCTATCACTAAAATGTATTCTTGGAATCATCATTAGAAATTTACATTTTAAATGTTAATATTTCTTTTCAAAAGTGCACTTTTCAATGTTAGTACAATTGAGTATTGTCCTTATAATTCTGAAGAGCTACTTCAGCAAAAAAACATAAGCTGCCCCCCAATACCAAAATTCCCTCTGTACCTCCGTACCCGAGCTGCCAAACCCTGTAATCCCTCTGGCTCTGAGATCTTCTCCTAAGCATTTCCAACTTAGGCTTCTTTTGAAAATGCTTCTCCTCTGAAACATCCCAGACCATCTAGCTGTGTTTGATGTCTTAGCGCCAAGATGTCTTCGGGCCTACGGGCACTTTACTAAACTATATAACATGACATGTTTAATGGGTGTACTTATCATAAAGTTACAGCTTGTGTTTCTGTGTTTTGTCTCCCGATGCTAGTGCGCATAGCTACACTGAGGGATGTGTGTCTGTGATGGTGTTGGTCAGTTGTTTGTTTGTTCCTTTAAGAAGTGGTATGCTGTCTTTGTCCATGGCTACTCCATTGACTTAAAGATATGGATGCATGTAATTGGTGGAACAGTTGGACATAACATGTGTTGTATTTGCATTCAGGTTATTTTTTTCAATTCTCAAATGATGCGAGGTTCCTAACTTTAGTTACTGATTATGTCTTTGGTATGTTTTGTTATTTGTATTATATTTAGAATGCTTAGTACAATGCGTTTGCAAACCTTTGCTTGATGAGTCCTGCTGTTGGTGAAGTATCATCAATGGATAAACATTTCTTAATAAAAGCAGCCCCTTTACTCCCTTTCATTTAAAAAAGAGCCTGGTGGACACCCTCTGGATATAATCTGTGCACCCTGCAAGGCCACGTTTTACAGAGCACTGGTTTTGTGAAAGCCATCACACTCCTTCCTTATTAACGGTACCTTGCAGACACCTACTGCACATTTCCTCTGACCCTTTAGCAGAGAATGTCCACTGTTTGAACACCATTAGTTAATTAGTAAAGCAGTCATGTGATACAACGGAACACGTTTCCACAAACTCTTTAAGTGCTTTAGTTTTATAACTCGCAGGAAGGTTGATGTTGCTGCTTCTTTCCACTTTTTCTTGACTTTCTTGTAGCATAGTGTCCCGTTGCTTTTTATTGTAATTTGTCTGGAATCAAAGGTAAACCTATATGAGACGTGTTTGAACTGGTTCAAATCAGTTTCTAAACAATGGGATTTTGAATCGATTCAAGCCATTAGTAGCGGAAACTCGAAATGCTTTGAGCCTTTCAAACTCCACTTTCAGTGGCAACTCAGCTTAAACAATATTCTATGGTAATATTTCGTTCTGGGATACTGGTTGCTATGGAGATGAGGAAATAGTGCCATCATCTCCTGCATGTGGCCTTTCTGTTGCCAGCAGATCAGAGAGTCAGACCTCTAGGCCTTGCGTGCTTCACTGCAAGTTGCTCTTGCTTCATCTCCATCTAGTTGAACAACTTCACTTAATTTTTTAAGTTAAACCTTTCTATTACATGAAAGCCTGTTCATTTTGGTTTTACTTTATTTGAATGAAAAATTAAACAAATGACGGCCTGGATAATTGAGGCAGTACTCAATCAGCAAGTTGCTTAGTTACTGCTATTGTGTTTTTAATTTCAGAACATATTGTTCACCTGATTTAATATAAATACGCGTTTTGGTTAATCTGCTCCTTCAAGCTGCATGTTGATTAGCAGTTTTCCACAGCTACATTTTATGTTTTACAAAGAAAAACCTTACACCATCATATTATGACATTGCCCAAAAGGGAACAAAAGAAAAAAACGAGAGAAAGAAGAAGAAAAAGAAAAAAATGAGAAAAAACAAAAAGGAAAAGAGAACAAGAAAAAGAAAAAAAAACACCCCTAATAATGCATATTTCAATTAAAAAAGAGAGGTGAATTTCGTTTAGCCTACATTAGTCTGTAACACTTATCCAGTGGTCCAACTCTCTACAATTTTCAAAAGAATCTCCTTTAAATATCTGTCCACCGCTAATGTTACTGAGATCGATTTGCCCTGCAGAAACTCTGTCCACCAGTCAGCCGCTGACCTTGACTCGGATTCCTTAATGAATATGCCCAAGATATGAATTTGTAAGTCTTGTACACCGGCAGAATAGAACTAGATGTTGCAACGTTTCATCCATATCATTTTCTAGAAAAAGTCTGCACATCAAATCCTTTAACTTGTCCGATTTCCTTGGTCACAGTATTTCTTCTGTCGATAGCAAATTAGGTTAAAAGTGCATAAATTGACCTTTAAAGTGGCAAATTGGAAATTTCACCAAGTAAACTGGTACAGTATTATGCTTTCCATCTTCCTGTAATGGCTTACCATAGAGTTTATAAACCTGTCTCTCCTGCTGAGTGACGATGCAGTCCTGCGTACACAATTTCCCTTTAGTACCCAGGGGATTGTTAATCAGGCAACTTTCGGTGTCTTGCAGACTTGCTGAAATAGCCTGACAGATAGTTCTCAATTCCAAAAGGGAACACTGTATTCTCAAGCAGTGCTTTCTTCAGCACAACAAAGCCTGCAGGCGGATTAGGCAAGACACACTAGCGGTATAGCAAAAGTGACTTCCAGACCACTATTATATATAGTGGAGTCAACCCCAATTCCTTCCTTATCGCTTGAATGGGAGTACTTTTGGGCAGGCCTAACACACTCTTCCAAAATATGCTCTCCAATCTCGGCCAGGTCTGGGCTGATATAGCAAAAGTGGATTCAGCTCCATATGTGACCCTGGGTTAGAAAGAAATCAAAGTAAACAAGGAAAAGTCAAAGCTGTTTTTTTACAAAATGCTTCCTTGTGCCAGCAAGTTCTTGGCTTTGTCTTTTAGCATCAGTTATCTTGGTGCATCACTACAACTTGTATTCAGGCACACACCTATATGAGTAATCCTTGATAGATAACATTTGTGCAAACAATGGTTTTGGGATTGTTATGCGTTCCAGGCAAGAAAAGACATTTGCTTTTAAATGTAATGTTGTTATTGCATTTTATTTTTATTTTGAAACAAGGCATTTATTGCAGTTTTATACACAAACAATTATTTTTTCAGCTCATGGTTTTATTAAGTACTTTAGCAGGAAGATCATTTACTTGCCCAATTATGTTATATGATTTCACGCCACATTCCAGTGATCTTTAAACAAAAATATATAGATCCAAATAAAACATTCTCGAAAGGTTGTTACAGGCTGGGAAACTGTAAAAAAAAGGAAAGTGAGAGGTATTACAATTTTTAAAAGAGCAGTATTTATTGATTGGAGAGCATTACGATTTTCAAAGCACCGTTTTATGTAAGAGCAAAGTTCTAAAAAGGCAGATAAAAAAAGACTGTTTTTCAAACAGCAGTGGCCATTTGTGAAGATGGTGCTTCCACTTGTAGTGTAGTAGGCAATCAGGGCATTTCTGAAAGACTGAGGCATTATCCCTAAAGGTGTTATCCCTAATAGTGTTAATGTTAAAGGATATTTATAACGCACACTTTCACCACAACAGTGGTCCCCTGACACTCTGGCGGCTCTAAAATGGTAAGAGGGTAGGTTGGGTTAGTAGGGCATAGGGGGAAAAAAGTTAGAGCGAGACGTTTTTGATGTACTGTTGGCAACTTCAGTTCAGTTAGCACCATTTGCTGAACATGGGTTTGGTTTATGGATTGGTAGACTCCCATGTGTTCCTGTGCAAGACTATGTGTGTTTTGTTTTGTTGTCGCAGTGTTGTGAAGTGTGTGCGGATTGCAGCGCAGAGATGTGGATGTGTTTGCTTTAGCATTTGAGAGGTGTATGCAGAAAGAAGAGTTAAGGTTTAGCAGTTGGTTTAGCGTTAGACTTTTTTTTAGCTCACTCGCCACAGCCACTTGTCGTGTTCTGTGCAGAGTGATGTTTCTCTGTAACTGTTTGGTTGGGTGTGAGTTACAAGGTGGTGAGGCCCCGCCCCACTTCGGTCATGAAGTGTATGGTACTAGGTTGCTCATATGTCACCAAATGGGGTTGCCTGAAATCGCCTCCCTGAGCTTCTAAGGCAGGTCCCCCTCCCTCCCAATCGTGGGTGTTCCCTGCTTTACTGAGTTCTAGTTAATTAGTCAGTGCTCCCTTATCTGCAGCCAGATTGTCTGAGCTTAGGCGATGCCTAGAGAAGGTGTTGGCTTGGGGTTTGATATATCCTGGGTTCCTTCCCTCCCTGGCTTCTTCCTTCCTTTCACACTCCTTGTGGCCCATTTTATTTGCAGGGATTGGCCTTGTTTTTCTACTCCCTCCTGTTGGATTGTGAGCTTAAGAGCCAAGTTTTAAGCAATTTTGGAATCTTAAATGATCCTTTGTATTACATATATCTTTTAGAAGGGTGTTCCATGTTTTGGCTGCCAATGCAGATCCACCAAGTGTTTCTCATATGTATGGTGTTCTTTCCAGACAGATGGCAATGCTTAATCTGAGAGTTCTTGTTGATAGGTAACTGATTATTTTCTTTTGTAGAGTTAGGGTGGTTTCTGGGGCCGGCAGAGGTCCATGGACTCCCAGCTCACGGTAGCCCCTAACTACTTCCTTGGTCCAAAGAAGTTGAGGTCCACACAAGGAACAAAGAGTTACTGTGATTTATTATGCTAAACATACAGGGGTCATTGGCGCGGAGCGTTCCAGGCACAGCTCATCATGATCTGGCTTGCAGGCCATTTTTGTACAGTTGTGATAACATAACTTTCGTCAATTAGCAGGTTCCTTCTACAAAACCTAACAGGATTCAGAATTTGCACCTGAGTAGTAGTTCCATTGTAGGAACCTATGGAGGAGAATTGTTATTGGACGTTACTGTGTCAAGTGGTGTTCTTAGATCATCCCCAAAAGTTGCTACTTCGAAGCTGTTACTTAGCTGAGCTCTGTGGTTGGTCACTAGCACCCTGCATCTGCCCCCAAACCTCAGTTTTTGATTGGTCAGGCTTCGGGCCCCCAAGCCTGGGACTAACTCTGTTCCCAGCCTGCAGGACACCTGTTCTCGTTACATGTATACTATGTGTCAACAAGCTGCAACTATGTGTCTGTGATTATACAAAAAGTGTGTAATAGACTAATGCCATGAGAACGTTCCATTCCCATCGTACGCGGTAGCCAGATAGTAGCAAGCACTGTTGCAAAGAAGCTGCTGTCTAGCCGTGGGGCCGTGGGACGGCTGCTTGTTCCCAGCCTCTGGGCATGGGCCCGACACCAGTTCGGCCGAGTCACGTGGTAGGAGACCATCTCTTCGGCCCAAATTACTTCAAATTTAGCTTGTATTTTGCAAGGAATACTCTTTGCAGCAGCCGGTGTCACCTTGGTTTTTGTGTCTGGAATGGCACTCGCAATATCGTGGCCTTGGCTGCTATTGCCCTTGCCATGGCTATTCTGCTTGCACAGTGTCTTGCGGTTTGAGATCTCTGTGAGACAATCATGGCCTACTATATTTCCCTAAGGCCTGCATGGCCCTCTAGCAAGTGTTCTCTATAGTGTCCATAGGTTACTGTATATTGTGGTTGTCGGGTCCTTTGGGTGCTCCTGTCCTTCCGTAGGGTTAATTTCCTGTAAGTGTCTGCAAGCATATACACAAACTCTTGTTTCTTGCATTTCTGCATTGCTGTAGCGAGCCTAAGTGGCAAAATAATAAAGGTGCGGACGGTATGTATATTCCACTGTCTTCTTACTCATAGGGCTGTATGCGTGTGTTCTTCATGTAGGTTGGTGTGTAGGCATCCCGAATGTGCGGATTGCACGTGCGCTTTCTGTCTAATGCTGCTATGTCACCGTGATGTCTCTAATGACTTGTGACATGGTGTTTTTGGGTTGGTGCCTCTAGTTAAGTCTGTCTAAACGGTTGTCTCCAACTCTGTCCTGTGCCTCTTTGTCCATTCGAGGCAGAGTTTGCGTTGAAGCAGGAGCATATGGTCGGACGGTGGGTTACATTTTGCAGTAGTTGTTCATGCCTGGAGCAGTAGGGATTGGTGCTTCTTCCGGTTAGGGGGTCGCCCGGGACTGAGGATCTGTTTGGATTTTGCCTTCTCAGTAGGAATTCTGCTCCTTCACAGTGAATCGATCTGTGCTATAAGCACATTGTTATGAATGTAATTTGCTGTTTGATTGGTAGCCAGTGTAACATTTTTAGCACTCCGGTGATATGGTTCCTTCGTGACAGTTTGAGAAGTCTGGCTGCTGCATTTTGGATATTTTACAGTTTCTTCAGGAGGTGTTCCGGTATTCCTAGGTAAAGGCTGTTGGCGTAGTCTATTTTGGACAAGATGAGTTTGATGATGGTCAGTGTTTTATGGGCAAAGGAGAGGAATGGTAGGATTCTTTTTATTGTGTGTAGGAGGAAGTAGCATTTCTTGATTATTGCATATACTTGTGGTTCTTGTGTAAGCGCATTGGCCATTAGTACTCCAAGGTTTTTGACTATTTTCAATGGTGTGGGTACTGTTCCTAGTTCTCTGGGCCATGGCATATTATGGTTATTTTCCTGGTTTTTGGAGATAGCCATAATTTCTGTCTTGCCTGAAGTGTTGCATGAAGTTGCTGCATGAAAATGTGCTGCATGAAGATAAGCAACCAAAGACATGTGTCTAAATGCAGATAAATCACAAAATAAACATGTGGCAATGTTTGAGGCAGTAGTTGAGAGTGAGGGAGGATGTGAATTTGAAATGTCCTCATGTGAGTAGCGGTTATCTGAAAGAGAAAAAGCATGTCATTCTAGTGACATTATAGAGAGACTCGACTCAGAAAAAGATAATTTGCTGATGCTGATCCCATGGAACGTTAGACAAAGTGAACCCCAAAATGCTGACAGACAAGAAAGCTAAAATATATTTATTTTGAATCTAGGTGACCTGCAAAGGAAATCACAAGTAGTGTAACAAAAAAACAACCAGCGAACATACAGTGAATTCTCATCCCAAGTAGAGACCTCAATACGTATGAAAACCTAGAACTGCAGGGAAACGTACTCCAACTTCGAGTACTAAACCTTCAACATGCGTTGTTTGGAGCCACTTGAAAATCAACCCGTAAAATAGAACTATGGCCAGCTCTGCCATATGTACCTGAGATTTGAGCCATGAAAAACATGCAGGACGATTCATTACAACTTCACTGAAGCACCATCTTGAATCATGCTATCCAACGGGTCTTTCTAACCTTCAATGGTACAGCACAAAGGGTTCTATCGAGAAGACAATTGCAGCGAAAATGAGAATGAAATTACTTCCAGAATAGAATTATTTTTAGACTGTTGAAGAGCATCACTTGAACAGCAAACCATAAGTGGCATGTTAGACAAGAGAAAAGCCTGCCACAAACAAACTGAATACATTTGGAAATCAACCAGTTGATTGGAGAGTTGAGGAAAAGGCTTGCTTCCTGTCAGTGATGCTGATAAGGACCTGCGTGATTTTTCCGTCACGGAAAAGTCCACAATGGAAAAGTTTGCATGAGAAATGTGCAAACCACAAAAGGTTTGCACATTTCCCATGCGAACACGCATTCAAAACCCCTACATACCCACACCCCCACGCACACCCACAACATATCCACAACACTCCCCCACCCACACCCTCAACACATCCCCACCCACACCCCCAGCATAAACAAACACTACTTACCTTTTTTACATGGTGAATCCCAGCGGCGCCAGTTCCCTTTCACTTCTGTGGTCCTTTTCTTTTTTTTCTTTCTTTTCAGGAGCATAGTGTAGACAGTATAGTGAGCGGGGTGTTGCGGGGGACACCCCCACGGCCCCTGTTCTTTTTTTTTGTGTCAGGTGTGCAGCAGGTGTATCCCCGTAACAACCAGCTCACTATACCACACAGTATAGTGAGCTGGGTGTTGCACGGGACACCCCCACCTTTACCTATAATGCTACCACCAAAGGTTCGAACTTTTGGTGTTCGAACCTTTGGTGGTAGTATTTTTCAGACTTTTTGTACAGTCGGACCTTTTTATTCTGTCTGATCATACAATTCCACTGATAACAGTTGTTTGAAAGCTCTTACTGTGCTGTAACATGGCCATTTCTGCCATTGTGCGAAGACTTGCAAACAATTCTACCTTCTGCCCTGAGGGTCAGTGAACGCTCTAATGTACATTTAAGAATCAATATTTGGACAAGCTCCCAAAGAGCAGATTACTTCAGCCTCACTGTGTTTGGTGTATTAGAGTAGTCCATGCCAAAGCACCCCCTCTTCTATGATCTTGCTGTAAGAAAGCTCCTCATCCTGTAATACAAGCTGCTCTGTATAACTGTTTCTTTGGAGAAAAAAAGCACTTAAAATAACAGAAGAAATTCAAGGTGTTATATCCGAGTGGCTGTAGCCACTGGTTCTATATATCAGTTTTGTAGTATCTGATAACGAGGAGAACTTATTGCTTCATTTAGTGAAACGTGTTAATTGTATGCAGGGGACCACCAACATTGGCACTTACATGCTGTTGGGTCCACTGCTTGACATTTTCCAAATGTACAAAACCGAGTGTAACATGGGAGAGAAAAAACAGGCCAAACTGCATTTACTCTTCCAAGTTACACCCTGTGTTGTAAAAAGTGTAAATGCTGTCGGTAAATTAGGCTGAGTGGAATGCATTTAAACGGATTCCCATGGAAGCTGCTTGCTTTTTTGAGGTGTTAATTGGAGGTGTATTTCATAGAAATCCAACTATTTTACACAATCAGAACATCACACACTGGTGTATTAAAGATTGGGAAGAGGCACACCCGGCTTCCTATTCCGAAGGCAATCCCGTTTTAAAATCACCCAGACTTGTAGTAAGGCATACATGGATTAACACTTTATTTGTATACATTGCTATACTACACTGCGAGATTTAATATGGACCACGTGTCATTTGCATTTTGAAAGGGCAGATTCCAACATATACTAAGCTTTGCACATTGTTTGAATCTTTTGCTCTAGAAATTGATGAAGGAACCATGTAACCATCCTCCTTTGCTGTGTGCATCAAACATAGTATGGGCCCATTTGTGCCATTCTGTAAAGGCATGGTCACTCATTTGGGAGAATCACAGCATGCCATTTCAATATCTTGTGCATGATGTACCCACAAGAAAAACTCTTTATATGTTTTAAAGATATGTTAGAGTAAAAGAAGGCAGTGCAGCAATGCAGATGGTGTTATGATTAATTAATCACAGTGGCTTATGTTTGTAAAGACTGTGGAGGGGTTATCTGTACACCGGCCCTCTGTATGGCAGAGTAGAAGCACAGATCACACCAGCCAAGATTCTCTATTGTTGGTAGCAATGGACAAGCAATTAAGGCTTAGCTCTCACGAGGTGATGCAGGCTGGTTCATAAGTACAGTGCAGTCCCCAAGCCTCCCCAAAGGAATGTCCACACACTATGTTAGTGATAACAAAGTTCTTTATATAAATAAGGTTCAAGTTATATACACACACAATAACACATGTTGTGCTCAGGCAATACTATAATGATAAATATGTACAATATCTATGTGGTACCACAATTCACTTTTGATTCCTTAAAAATGCACCAACTGCTGACAGTTATAAATGACATAAAAGTCTAATAGCAATGTGAATCAACACCAGAAATAGAAGGAAAACAAGTGGTTAAACAATTGGCAGAATTCTTGGTCCCGTTACCAAAGACACAGTTCTGTGTGAGAATCCCCCCACCTGGGCAACGTGTAAATAATGTAGATTGACAAGCCCAGTCCTTATATTGTTTAGCAGAGTTTTATTCCCTTCTATAAATGTTCTACTACTGCAATGTACCTGGTTCAGCGAAGTTCGATGACAGGTTGTTGACAGATCCTTCTTTAGTGAACTCCCTTTAAGGCAGGAGCCATGGATCATCGAGATTCCTCAAAGAAAGGGGCGAACGATATTGTCGAGGCAGCAGCTTTGGACCTTACGGTGCTCGTCGACGATCGGTCATGGATGTCCTGCGAAGATGTGGCGTGCGGAGCATCTCGACAATGATAGTTTGTTGCTGTAAAGTGTCAATCAAGAATGTAGGCCCAGCAAGGGCATTGGGTCATCTGAATTTGGCATTGGCGATTGGGACTCAACTACAGCTGGCTTTCAGTTCTTCGTTGGCATCTTTGAGGACTTCGGGTGGCTAGAAACCCACTGGCGGATTCTCCTCGGTTCGTCTGCGACATTGACTTTCTCTGGCAGGAAAAGCGGTCGACGGTGATGATCATGGGAGTCCTTGATTCTTTTTTATTTTTTATTTGACTTAATTTTATAAAAAAAAGTAAACTTTTTGTCAACATTATCCACATCGTCATGATCACATGTACTTCCAATGCCTCTCTCACGAAGTAGCATTTTAACTAATTGTAATGTCTGTTAATTATACAAAAGTTTATTTTTTTCATGATTGATTTGAGGGCAGAATATTGTCCATAATGTTTATTACTCCACACATCAGTTGTTGGTTTGTACCAGAGATCAGATAACTCCACCAGTCTTCCATGTTATCATTTTCTGGTGCATATTTTCCAATGTGCAGTGACCTTTCTACGGAAAATTTCTGGACATCTGATTATCAAATGTTTTAACGATTCAGTGTCTTTATTACAAAAGCAACATACATTGCCTGATATTTTTGGATCTCTTTTCAATGTAAGTATCTCTTTGGTTTTATATAGATTCAGTCGAAGTCTGATGAATTGATCTGTGTGGTACCGTGAAGGAAATTTGGAAAGATATTTCGGAAGAACGCTGACTTCGTGAGTCGATAGTCCGAAGTCACAGACTGTCTTCATTTGTATGCGTTTTTCTTCGTTGATGATCCAATTCCATTGACGCATCCGTATTTTTTTCAATTTGAGGCATCTGCAGTACCTTCTCTCGTGGTATGTCAGCTTCATCTAATATTTTTGTTAATTTTGATTCCCATATTTTAAGTAAATCATTTGAAGGATGTTTGTCTCTCCTATTTAAGATCTCATATGGTTTAGCTGACAGTTTCAGACACATTCTCCATAGCATTGCTATTGATTTCCACACAACTGTATTGTATAGTGCTTCTGTGCACAATTCATGTTGAATGGCAATCACTGACACATTTGATGGTAATTTCAGTACTTTTTGCCAAAATAATGCTTCAATTTTATCCCAGAATGTTGCGCTTAAGTTCCAGCCGGCTTCACTCCTAAATGTGAGTGTTGGAACTACCTTTTATAGATAGAAAGTTAAGACTGGGGACAGTGTAAACTTGCAAAACATAGCATGTAGCTTTGCTCCTTGAACAGCAAACGTCTGCATCCTTGTTCTTAGATTTTGTTTCCAGCACCATTCCTCGATTGAGGTATTAAACATAATACCTAAATATCAAATTGTGTTGGTTTGTTCGATCATTTTCCCATTTACCTTTCACTGAAATTTGTTCTGACGAACTTGGGGTTAATGACCAAGCAATATTATTCTTGATTTTTTTACGTTTATTTCGAGATCGTTTTCCGTTAAATAAATCTGTAGTGCAGAGAGAAGTCTTTGGAGACCTATTTGCGTCTGATCTAAGAGCACAATATCATCTGCATAAATTATCCAGCTGATGCATTAGCCATTCATTTTTGGCGGAAAAGTCCTTGGTTGTTTTAATGCCTTTGGTAAATCTGAGATGTACAGTTTAAACATGAGGGCTGCCAACGGATAACCCTGTTTATTTAGCCTCACTCTGATTGTGGTGTTTGAATATAGGGCCATTGTTGGTTGTAACATATTTTCTGGACATCCCCATGCCTTCAATTTTCTCCACAAGATCTTTCTGTTGATGCCGTCAAAAGCCTGTTTGAGATCAATGAATCCCGCAAACAGTTGTTTGTTGGTCCTTAAGGCTTCTAGTTTTGCTATGTTAAGCAATGTTAGGTTTAGCTCCACCCCTACTCCTTTGGTGAAGCCTCTTTGTCGCTCATCAATCACGTTGGCGTCTTTGGCCCATTTCGCCAATTTGGTTTGTAGAAATGTTGCAAACACTTTTCAAGTTGTATCTAGAAGGGCGATGGGGCCCTTCTTTCTGGGATGGTTTTTGCACTTGCAATTTTCTCAAATAAGATCTTAATAAAAAGGGCCCATTCTGTTTTGTTTCGTTTGAGTGTTACATTTGAAATGCCTTCAGGCCCTGGCGCTCGAGAGTCTTTTAATTTTTGGCTGGCTTTCTCTATGTCTTCTTGTGTTTCTGTTACCGGCCAAATTGATTTTTTTGGCAACTGGCATGATGTTGTCATTGGAAGGTCAGATTTAAAAACCTTAGAAAAGTGCCTCACCCACTTTTCAGCATTTACTCCGTTAGACATCGCAAATGACTGCCTAAGCTGACCTGTGGTACTTATTTCCCAGATGTGTCGGTGTCTTTTGACATAATTAATTTTAGCATTTGTTCAGCTTGGTCTTGTTCTCGCATTGCATTAAAGGATTTTAGCAAATTTCGATATTTGTGACGCCATTTGTTTCTCAGATTTTCTTTTCCCAGTGCTTGTGATTTTCTTATAGTTCTAAGATCTTGATTTAACTTTTTTTTGCTTCGTTGACTTTGGCACTATAAGAATGTTTTGCGGTCAATAGATCGATTTTCTGGCCATTTGACTTGATTTTGAATTTGTGTAGCAATGGTTTGTAATTTACTCCAAATTCTTTATTATAATTATATTTCAACATCAAAGTTAAATCTAGAATTTGTGAACCATTTATTCGTAATCTATTGTTTCCGGTGTTTATTTCCAGACTGCGGTATATCGAATAGACCTCTCTTCACCCGGCGTCCGCCAAAAGAGCGTCAGCGGATCGTGATCGCTTTTTCCAGTTGGTACGATGGTTAGTGTATCGATTTGGCTTAGCAAATTTCTGGAGGCCCAAATGTAGTCAAGAGTTTTTTTTGACAATCCCCTATGCCATGTTTTTGCAGCGGGAATGTCTCCTTCAGTGCAGCCATTTAGCATGATGCATTCTCTTATTACCATCTCTCTGGTCCATTGTTGTACCCGGTGTTGATGGAAATCTGGTTGTTTCTGATCTTTAAAGTTCCTCAGTTGATTAACTTCGTTAAACCAGGGGTAATTTAGATCACCACAAATTAAGAAAGTAGGGTCTGAAAAGGATAATAGAGAGCTGTCAATTTCTTTAGTTACTGCCGAGATAAAGTCATTCTGTGATATCATCGCCGGATTCCAGTATAAGTTTATGACTATGATCTGTTTAGTCTTTACTGAGGGCTGTCTGTTTTCCTCGAGAATCATAATTTGGATAAATGAGTTAGGATTGCTTGAACTTAGCACTTTCCATTTATTACTAAGTTTAACCATTGTAATTAGCCCCGAGTATGGTCTTCCAAACAAGTTTTTGCCCGCCAGGTTTTGGTAAATTGCATATCGTCACAACTAGGCATTGTACGCAGCCATGTCTTTTGCAGACAAATTATAAAATGAGTTTGGTTTATCCAAACAGCGTCTTGAAAAAGATGCATGAAACCTCGAGTGTTCCAAGATGTCAGTAAGTGTGAGCTGGTTTCTCCTGTCTGGTTTTGCTAGTTGTTACTCTTCGAATTTCCATTTTTTCTGGCAAAATTTGAATTGGATTTCTTTTGCTTATGTCCATTCATCGATTCCGGGGATGTATTAAACCTGTTCCATAAGTCAATTCTACGTTGTTCATGTGAGCCATTTGTTGTTTCTTCTTCTTCGATCGTGGCATACGTGTCTCCATTGTCAATTTGTAGTTTTGTTTCGAATCCAAAAAATAGCAGATTGTCTCTTGCTTCGATTATGGATTTAGCACTGAATTTTGATCTCATGTGCAGAATCACCCAATCGGAGCTATTTTCTGATGTATATTCGACAATCGCAATATCATCAGATCAAATGGTTCAAAGGGCCGGAATGCTGTGCAGGAGCTTCATTATGTTGTTTCTGTTTAAATTGACTTCATTCTTTTCTTCCAAAATGTTTTCTATCTGAATTTTCCATACTTCGTTCTTAAGTTGGTCCCTATTTTTTTTTAATGAGTTTGAGACTACTCGTTCTTCTTGTTGCTCTTGTCTTGTGGTTTGTCTTGGGTTTTATTTTAATAAAGTCTTTAAGCTTGAATGTGCACAAACTGTTTTTGATGTTGTCTCTTCTTCGGCTTGCGGATCTGGTACTCTAGTCCTTGGTTTCCTCTTTACTCTCTCCACGCTGGATATTTCAACGTCTTTGTTTATTCCAATTGGTGGTCTGGTTTGGCCGTTGCACGCTTTTGAACGTAGTATTCTATTACATTTGTTTGTTTTTGCCACATTCTCAGAATTGAGGTCATCTTCAACATCATCATCGATTTAGGTCGATCGATTTATCTTCCTCAGAAGATTCAGGCTCTTCAATTTCGACACAAGGTCTTTTATTTGATTTTAAAAAGAGTGCTGGTGCAATTTCATTCATTTTTTCATTCATCAATTGTTTAAGGTTTTCTGGATTCTTTGCATTTTGCTCAAATAGCCCAAGTCTTAGTGGAGTTGTCAAGTTTCATATGAACCTTTTTGAGTTATTTGGGCGAGCTCTTTTGGCCGGAGGTTCCCTTTTTTTCTTATTAGTGCCTTCCTTTATGTGGGAGAAATCGATTGGCTTCTCTATGGATGCAGCACGGCCAGTAAAGATGCCAAACGAGGCGTTATTTAATGTATTTGGATTTTCACTGACTATTGGGGCCACTGGTTCACTCTTCTTATCTGAAGGAGTAGTAGTTTTTGGAGCTGCATGTTCTTTTCCACTTTGAAGAGCTGCTACTCCTGTTTCATTTAGATCTTGTTGCGCTTTATGATTTTGTTCAGCAATATTTGCGCCACTTGAAAGCTCAAAGTTTCATAGTTTACAGTCGTTTGCTCATTTGCTATAGTAACACATGGCAGCAACTTCTTCTGCATGTGAAGGCATGGCATAATCTCTGTAGGTAGGGGAATCACACAAGCAGGTATGCTCGCTTTAGCTGGTTCACTTATGCCATTGCACATGTAAGGATTGCAGGTTTGCCTCGAAGAGACAGTATGACGCATCCACTTCGTGCATTCGATTACAGCATCAATTAGATCTGATCTTTCATTTGCCTCGCGTTTTATTATCTCATTCACGCGGGAATGCCAGTTTCGCGAGGTCTCTGTTTCATATTCTAGTCTTAGTGAAAGATTTTCCGTAAATGTTTCTAGTGTCTGCAGTTTATTGTTGATTGAGACAATAGTGAGCTTTGATCCTGCATGGAATCATTTATGGTCTCGTAGAGTTTCATAAAAGGTAAAAGTGCAATTGAACTTGCTGCCAGTACATTGTTATGTATCAGGACACTGGCCGCAATTGACAGATTTTCTTTTGTAACTCTGTCAGTGGGTCCTGTTGTTGGTGGTGTTTGGGGACTTTCAATTGAATTTGTCACGTTCAGCTCCTTTTGATGGACATTTGAGGTTGACAAGTTCCTTTCAGCTTCTGTATCTGTGCGTGTTTTGCTAGTTTGGGCTCGTGAGTTTACTTAAGCCAACTTCTGGTTTACTGATTTGCCGCAAGACAAGTTTTGTTCTGTGTTTTCTTTCGCATGTGGGGCGAATTTCTATGTATAACTTGCTTCCAAACGCTCTTATATGTGGAGGTAATCAGCTTTCAGCCGTTCCGCCAGACATGCCTCGCGAGCCACTGCATCAAATGATAATGCGCTTGTTGGTGTTAAAGTGGATTTAACAGTCGGTTTATTTTTTGAGGCAACATTGTCATCGCCAGGTATCCTGCTTAATTGTTCAATTTGAACGTTTCGATTACCGTTTCCTTGGTTGCTCGTCTGAGGAAGGCAGTATGTTTTGCAGGCTTCGTTTGTTAGATGCAAAGTTTTAATGACCACTTGGTTCGAACGTTTCTCTGACACAGGATCTTTCCAAGATGACTTCCTTATTTCAGTAGTGTCAAGTGTCGATTCTCCCACCGCACGCAAGTTCTTATTTAAAATCGGCATGGAATGGTTAGCTATTGGGTTTGATTTAATTGCGGTTGTGATTATGATTTTACAGTTACCATTGTCATCGTTGTTCACGGCTGTACGTTTCTCTTCCTGGCAGACCACTTTGTTCGTTGCTGTGTTGCTTCCAGTGCCGGATTCATTAGTCAATGAAACGGCGTCTGAAGGTAGGTGCAGTTCGAGCAGATCTGAATCTGTTATGTCCGTGATGTCGAAGTCGAAAGGCGTTTCTAAGGCATCAATGTACGTTGGAGAAGGAGGGGGGCCTTGAAAGGAAAGCCTATTCGAAGACAGTGCGATGGGACTTTTTACAATGTTGCCACTGTTCGTTACAGCTGTGGAGGTGTTTACAATGGTCTTAGCTGCGATCGTTTCCGTTTCTAACATTTTATCTTTGGATGGTATTATGCACAACTGCATTGTTTGTTGATGATGTAGAAACTGGGAAACTAGGGTGTTGAATGGGGCAGCCTTGTGTACGCAACTCTCTTTCGGGTTCAACTCCCTCGCAAAAACAGTGAGAGTGTTAGATGTAACGTCGCTTTCCTCGCTTGCCTCTAAGGTCAGGTTAAGCTGAGTTTCGAGCTTTCTCCTCATGCTGTAAAAGTTTATGCCGCGTTTGGGGTCCACTTTTTTCACCGCACAGGGTTGTATGTTTCATGTTGATTAGGTGCAGATTATTACCGCTTTCTTCAGCGGACTGAAGTAGAGTGAACACTGCTTCGAATTCCGTGCTGCGCTCCGCACGGGAAGTTCGTATTTGTAGGTTGGGCTTGCACTTAAAGAGACAAGCACTCTCAGGACCACGTAGCTGTAGCTTCTCACAAAAGCAGCCTCTCGCCAGGAAAACAGGAATCAGACTGAACTCTGTTTCGAACTTCAAATGTCTTAGGCAATGGAGCATTGTGGCTGCGGTCGATGAGGTTACAGTGGTCCTACGAACCTCGGTCGATAGTGGCAGTCGTCAATGGCATCAATGTCCTGGCGTTTCATTTCAGATTCCTCGGCAGTCCCCGTCTCTGGTCGGCAGCCTTTCGAGGACTGTCTTCCAGGGAGCCTTGGTGAAGGTTAGCTGGTGCAAACTGTTCCCTTGTAGCTTGGGAAGAGGTCTCCTAGCCAGGTCCTTGCTTAGATCCGTTCTTGGAGACACAACAGCTTTCGGATTGTGTCAAAGGAAAGCAGCAGCAGAGTCTTCTTCTTCCAGCTGGGCTTCAAGGTAAACATAAAGTTTTGACTTCAACTTCTGAACAATTCCAGTAAGTGAAAGGTCCCCTGATATACTGTTCTGTCTCTCATTCACACTGCTGGGCCAAGCTCAGCAGCCAATCATTCACAAGGGCATTCATGCAGGCAGGCAGCCAATCATGCTCACCGTGCATTCAGGCCATTCTTCTCAATCCAGGGAATGAGATAAGCGATTGAAAGAAGACACATCTTAAAGAATGAGTAGACAAAGACATGAGCAAACATATCAGGAAGAACAGTTAAGAAAGTATGAAAGAGCGGAAGAGCAAAGACATTATGACAACAGGCAGAGAGCAATCGAAGAACGAGAAAGGCTACAAAAGAAAATAGAAGAGGAAAAACACAAAGGAAGTGATAAAAGAATACAAAGATGCAGAGCTGATGAGGTGCGTAAAGCAAATGAGAGAAGAGAAGTGAAAACACAGGAAGAGGAAAGGATTAGGCGGGAAATGAAGAACCTAAGAGATTTTGATGAGGAAATGCAACGGAAGAGAAGGCAGAGGGCATGCAACATTGATCGTATTGAGAAGGAGCTAATGGAACCAAATCCATTAGTGGTATGGGAGGACATAGAGGAGTTCCTCCCTTTACAAGAACATGTGCCAGTACCCTCTAGAGTAAATGTAGCAGATAATTTTGAGATAGGAAATATTGGAGACAGAATCGAAAAAGCCTATCAAGATATGAGGACAAAATGTGAAATGATAAACAAAGGGAAATATGATCGATTTGAAATTGCCCAGTCATGAGGCAAGGAGGGTAGCCTGCTTAGTCTTGAGCACAGAGCTTTGTCTTTGGACAGGCTGACTTCAAACCGGGATGAGAAAGAGGACAGCCACACATGTTGGGGACAGGATATGTCAGATGAAGACAGGGACACCTTCCGTGGGGAGGAGGGAGCTGGTGCATGCAGTCCTGAGGGATTCTTTCAGACAGAAAAGGATGCGAGATGGTCAGATTTGAACATGCATAAAGAAAGTCCGCCAGCGTCCATGGCGTGCCAAGAGCGACCTAAAAGGGGACCTCTGAGTAAGAGGGGGAATCGCCACCATATGTGAATAGACTGATGTCAATACCAGGAAGAAGGCGATCAGGAACCATTGTCCCCACTATGGATAGGCAGACGATGGAAGCTGGTTGCGATTTTGGAATTTCGTAGTTTTACTTGTTAGAAAAAGGAGGGGCCTCACCACAGTATATCCCGTGGCCCAAAATGGATAAGGCTAATTTAAGGTGTAAGCTCCCGAGTTTAACTTTGGCCACTGGGAAATGGATCTATCAATTGGAGAAAATTACAGGAGGAAATACGTTAGCTGTCGGGGACATTAAGGGTCTTCTAGCAGCTATCGTTGGGGAAAGGGCAGATGACATTAGGGTGAGAGCAGGATACGCAAGTGTCACAGCAGAGAACACGTGCATGATGGAGCGCTGTTTAATAATTGTAGAATGGCAGTCTGGAAAGTGCTTAGAGTACAATATCCTGATACATCATATATGGGTGCAATTATGGCACGCAAGATGCAGGAGAGCGAAGATCCGCTTGCTTACATTCAGAATTATCAAGAGCAGTGGTCTTTGGAAACTTGAGAGCCATGGTGAAAATCGATACATGTATGCTGTCATATTTTATATCAGTGGTTGCCAGAACAGCTACAGAGACAGCTCAAGAAGCTGGTGGATATGGAAGCAAAGCCATGGGCAGAAATACAGTTGACCATTGTGCACCATTGCCGATTGTTGCAAGAGAAAAATAGAAAGAGAGAAGATGCTAGGAAGCTTTAGGAAGCTAAACTAGTGCAGAAAAAACTGTCAAAATATGTTATAGAAAGTGCAATGCATACCAGTGGAGAAGGGCTAGTATGCAGGAATGGTTCAGGTGAATAACCAATGGCAGTTGGATCAAAAGGGGAACACAATTATTTTGTTAACGTGTCTACTTGGTTTAGTGGGCAAGATTATGAGAATACCTGAAGAATTTCTGTTCAGGCCACAGATACCCATGGACAAAGAGGGGGGACAAGTTTTTCCCTTGGAATTGCAGGCAGCCATAGTATGAGGGGAACTGACCATGCTTGAAGGTTGGGAGAAGGGCAGGCCATGGAGAACAATGATTTCTATTGAAGCAGGATGTAGATTGACTAATTTCACTGACGTGGATATGTTTAGAGATGACTCGTCTGATGATGAAGTAGTGTTCAAGATGAGCATTAGATACTGGATCAGGAAAGAAAGATGAGAGGTCCCACAGAAAATGATGATAGTACGGCAGTGTCCCACATTTTCTGATGACAGCATGGCCAAAGTGCCAATTTCTTTATGGACTGCAGGCCTCTATGACATAGTTCTGTTAAAAGTAGTTGGAGAAGTTAAGATGAAGCTGAAACCAGGAGCAATTTTAACTCGAGCAAGCCAGTATCCTATATCTCATGGCCGATGAAGGTATTTTCAAGACTATATCATCTATGATTGATAAAGGCATCTTAGTGACATCAGAGTCACCACGTAATACTGCTGTGTATCCTATCAAAAAATGAAAGGGCATCTTTTGGCATTTTAATCAACAGATGAGGCCGATTAACCAGATTGTAGAGGAAAAGTTTCCTCTTGTTCCGAATACGGCAATGATACTATGTCATATCACTGTTGAGGCGTGATATTTCACAGTGATTGACTTGAAAAATGTGTTTTTCTCAATCCCGTTGCATAAAGATTCCCAACATCTTAAGCCATTTACATTTCATCAGGTTAAGCTGAAAAGTACATGTTTTCCCAGGGGTATTGCAAGTCTCCATCGATTTTCAATAGGGTCCTGCAGATGGACCTAAGCAATATTGATTTGCCAAGTGTTGTGCTGTAATACATAGAAAAATATTTTGGTCTGCAGCACATCAGAGGAAGAGTGTAGACGCGACTCAAATCAGCTAATGTTTATTTTAGCAGACAAATGATATAAAGTGGATAAAGAAAAATTGCAGTATTGTCAGGAAGAGATGTTGTATATAGGTCAGTGAATCTCGCATGAAGGAAAAAAGGTTACACCTGAAAAAGCTGAGGCGATCTTGAAAACATCAATACTGCACGCGATTAAGCAAATGCAGCAGTTTTTAGGAATGTGTAATTACGTCAGAGCATGGGAATTTGATTATAATTCATATACAAGGCCCTTGTTGCAGGTCCTGAAGAAGGCACAGGTGAATCAGGAAAAAATTGAATTGACTGACGAAATAGAGGACAGGTCTTATGAACTAAAAAAGGCAATTTGTACAGCTCCAGTTTTAGGAATTCCCAATTATTCGGAGGAGTTCTTTTTATTTTCGCACACGAATGGAACAGTCATGACAGCAATATTCACATAGAGAATTTCATTGGGATACAGGCCCTTAGCATATTACAGTGGGATTTTGGACCCAGTAATGAGGGGTAAATTCCCTTATGAACAATCGCTGGCAGTGGCTGTGTTCGCTATAGAAATCTTCAAGCATAGTGATGGGGTGTTCCATTACTTTACTTGTTGAGAATGCTTTGTTTGCCGTTTTGTAGAAGCCTAAGGGTATGTAGACATCTGAAAGAGCTTCCACTTATGAGGTGGTCATATGTCAGATCCAGCTATCAAAATAGTCAGGTGTAAAATGGCGAATCCTGCCACGTTTGTAACCGAACCACTGGCAGCGGATGAGCAAGTGCATGATTGCTCAAACTATAAGGAATTCTATGACGAGATCCCAAGAGTGATGGTTCTTTGAAGATTGATCAAATTGATGGAGAAAGGCATTCAGGCTCAGCTGTGGTAAAACACTGAGCCAATGGGGAATTTGAAGTGGTAGCAAGTGCAAGACAACCGTCTAATTTCTCAGCACAGGGTGCAGAATTGGTGGCACTTATTGTCATGCTCGAGAATCACGCAGATCAGGAATTAACAGTGTACAGTGACTCTGCCTGTGTGACATCAACCCTGCATGCAGAATAAGCATATTGGAAAAGGAGGGGCTACCTCTGAGTGGACAAGACTCTATAGCAACATGCTGCGTTATTGCATAGGCTTATTAAAGCACTACAACACCCAGTAGGCAATGTCATATTTAAATGCGCAGCCCATACTAAGAGAACTGACTTTATTTCAAGCGGAAACCAAGCCGCAGACAAAGAGGCAAAAAGGGTTGCATATTCACCTGATATAATGAGTTTTGATACTCCTGATGTGAAAGAGAAAACGGTTGTGATAATGGTTGTGAATGCAATCTTTAATCACTTATCGCATACACAGTTAATGGAAGTTCAAGGTGGAGCTCCACAGGAAGAGAAAGAACTGTGGATGCGGAGTGGGTGTTTTTTTATCTCCTTCTGAAGTGTTTTGGTGACAAGACAGCACTTGTAAACCGGTGATGCCTGAAGTCTTATTAAGGGTGGCGTTAGAACAGCTATACTACCCTGTGCATGTCACTAGGGAGAGGCTTGCAGCCACCATAGCGGTGAACTGGTTCATACCAACCCTGTTAGAACATGTTGCTTTTTATCTAGTGCATTGCATCGTATGTCAAAGGTTTACTGCTGGCCACACGCTGCAAACAGTCAGAGAAGTAATTCCTTGACCAAATGGTCCTTTCAGCATTTACATATAGATTATGTTGATATGCTGCAGGTCTGTAATGGATATAGATATATGATAGTGGTAGTTTGCCCCTTCTCAAGGTGGATTGAAGCTGGTCCATGCATGTATTCTCTTTCCTTTCCTCTGAGCTCATTGCACTGTGTATGACCAGAGTGAATCTTTGTCTCCACAAATCTGCTCTTTCTCCTCTCACCCCCACCTTTGGAAGTTATTGCCTGCTGAACCTTTTACCCCTCCATTCTCCCTTTGATGTAAGAGAAGTGTGACTCTTCCCTACTAACCACTCCTGAGTGCCCCCCATATAACTGGTTTCATGTCATCATATATTACACTTAAAACCAACACCTATCAATCTGCCCATCCGAGCTCTGTGGCGCCTTGACCAATAAATCCCAGATCAAGCCCTCAGATAATACACCTGGAGGGCAAGACCCTTGCACCCTTTACTTCTACCTAGGCCTGGAACAGAAATATGTTTATAGATTTCTACAATTTATAAGTGTTCACACATTCTAAGCATTGTTTTATGTTTTTATTATTTTTATATGTCAGGAGATGTTATGTAGCTTAGTTAGATAGAATGACCCCCACCCGGAGAGCCAATCTGACCTTCACACCGCCCAGATGAGCCCAGCCGACCCATGTGCCACATGAAGGAAAAGTTCCAAACCAACCTATCCTGTGAAGCCAGCCCATATATTTGATATACTGTATTGTAACTTCCACCAATTCTGATTTAGTCTGATGCACCTATAGGGAAACGTCACTAGTGATGTTTACAAAGCTTAAAATGTTTCATGCTTGTAGTGTTTGGCAGAGCACTCTCAGGCAGCAGAGTCCTCTGCATGCAATTATCTTTATAAAGAACTGTGTCTTGCTCAAAACCTTTCTCTTGGTCTCATCCCCTACTGGGCTGTGTCCTTTATTATAAGTTGTATAATTGTGTTTGGGGAGTGAGCACCTTCACTAAGATCCAGGGGATGATGAATGCCACATGTATACAGATAACCAGATGGGAGCTTCTGCAGACAATCAACACCACCATAAAGGGATTCAATGCAATCAAGGAGGAACTGAGCTCTATACAATTGCTGACTCTCCAGAATAGATATGTGCTGAATATGATTACAGCTATGGATGGAGGTGTTTGTGCCAAAATCAGAGAATCATGTTACACATTTATAACTTCTCATGATGACAAGAATCGCACCTTGACATAGGCCATAACAATGCTGACACACCTACACGTCAAGATGGAAGACCAAGTGGAAGATATTGCTGATGACATTTGCTTTGGTTCAATCTTCTCGTGGGTTCCACAGTGGATGGTGATCAATTTCAAACTCCTTGGAGCCCTATTGGTGATGATCATGTTTGGATTATGTGTGATCAGGATAATGATCACACAGTTCAAGAATACTGCAAAGAAAGCAGTAAGAATGATAATTGTGATTGATGTTGAATCTGGATTCAAAATCAAAGTGCTGACTGATGAATAAATCAGAGACCAAATCAGAAAGTCAATGCCAGTATTCATGCACCTGATGGAACAAAGTCTCTGTACCCAAAGAACCACAAGAAGTATGTGGGGAGATGGATCTACTGCAGTCTCAATGGACAGTGTATGCTCAGGACCTGGAGTGTTGATGAACATATAAAATCAGCAGAATGCCTGAAAGAGTCATAAAGATATGGGTTCCGAAGAAGCACTTCTTCAGACGAGGATGCCTAGATGTGAAGAGTGATGAGAAAGTGGTCAATAAATCGCCCAGAAGATGCTCATGCGAAGAAGCGCTGAAGAAAATAGTTAGTTTACATTTGTACAGATGCAATAAGTAACGCAAGTAGACAAAGTGATCTTAAGGCTGGTTACGTAGTGAATAGTTTCTCGCCATGCGCCAATGTATACACATAGGAATATATAGAACCTGGATGTTTCATGATGCACTTTAGCAAGGCTTGAAACCCTGCCATTGGAAAGGGTTTTTAGTGTGGCGCAGTTGGAAAACAGCTAAGGGCGAATGAGAAATTGAGGAAAGGCTTGGCTGGCCCAGCACCAAGAATTGAGGTGACAGTGAGCCTGGTTGTCCGTCAAGTAGTTACAATGAACATGAGAAAGAAACAAACTTCAGTTTGAGATTAAATGAAAAACACTGAAGGTTCCAAGAGTTCATCATTTTTAAGTATTATACGCAGCAAAGAGCTCGAAAACTTGGTCTCCAGACACTTGGTTTGATGAAAATAGACATTGGGTCGAGCTACACAGACACCAGAAGATAAGTTCATGCCATAGTCCCTTTAAATATCAGGAACAGAGAGCCTCTGCAAGGCCAGGTTCAAAGCCTTAATTGAATGGCAAACGGCAAGAGTGATGATAGATGTTGGGCTAATTGTGTGGGAAGGCATGATCACGCCGACCCTCCGGGCACCTGGAATGTTAGCCTAAGTGCTGCTAGCATGTGGAAAATTCCAGAAGGGTACAATCGTGCCAAACAATTGTAGAGGGCCACATATCAAGAGAGCCCTATAGTTTGTCCAACCAATGAATTGTTGTGTATTTTATGACAATGAATATGACTTGTATTAGAGGACGGATAATTTGTCCACCTGATGTCAGAAACCGAATCACTACCCCGTTAGTATGGAACATATACTTAGATGTTCCCTGAGAACCTATCACATCCCCAACTAGGTTTTTGTAGTTTGCCACATAGTGTGACATCAACAATGATGAGTTTTTCTTATAAAAGTTATGTTTTTTCTGAAATGTATTGAAAGCTTGAGCGAATGTTGGATGATGTACGTTGTAACCTACCTGTTTTAGACAATTGCAAATAAAAGAGAGCAACGTTTTGGGTTCACCGAGGTTATCACAGGGCCGGTTCAGCAGTATGGTGTAAAGGTGGAGCTAAGTACCTGCATCTCAAGCTCCTCCCCTATGCTGCCTATAAGTTGGGAGCCGGAGTGTGAGACAAGTGCAGTGCCCATAAGAATACCAATACCAAAGAGAATCCTGGAAGCAAGGTTCCCTTTGAGAAAACCATACAAACATACACAACAATATGATGGCAATTTGAATGAAATCCCAGAGGAAGTGGGAGAACCGAGCAAAAGTGCACATTGGTGACATCACAGAAAAGCTAGTGTTGACACCCAGAAGAGATGCAGAAATGAGAGAACATAGGCATTCTATAGAAACAGTGGAGGAGGTGTTAAAGATGAGCAACATTTCATGACCGAGATGAAGATGATCATGCTACAGAAAATAAAGAAAAATATATTAAGTAATTTTTCAAATGTACTGTCGCAGCAATGCAAGTACGGACAAATATTCTTTAAGGCTGGCTATATAGTGAGTAGATTGCAGCAATGCCCCAAACGAATACATATAGGAACGCATGGACTACAGATATTCCATAATGTACATTTGCAGGGCTAAACACTGTGAACAGAAATTATCTTTTCAGTGTGTCACAGTTGGAAATGAAAAGCTTAACCATTAAGATGAATCAAAAAGGACTTTGTTGGCCTAACACCAAGAAGCCAGGGACACCACGAGTCAGAGTGTTCCTACAGAAGTTGCAATTAATGTGTGAACAGAACAAACTCCTGTTGAGTTGAGGTGGAGAAACACTAAAGACAACAGAGGTTCTGTATTTAACAGAGTTTAATACAGCACGATGCTCTGAAATCATGGTCTGCAGTCAAGTGGATGGATGAAAATAGACACTGGACTGAGCCAAATCAAAACTGGGAGGCAGGGGATGCCTACATTCCCTCATATTCCCAGGCACAAAGAACAAACTCAAGGCCAATCTTAAAAAGGGCTAATTGACTGGCAGATAGCAGAGTGATGATGGATTGTAAGGCTAATTGGTGGGAAGCTATGGTTATGAGCAGTCTGCCAAGCACCTGGATGCCAACCTGCATGCTGCTCACGCATGTGGAATATTGCAGGGAGGTACAAGGGTGCCAACTAATTATACAGGGACACGTAATAGAGGGCCCTATAGTTTGTTTAACCAATGGAACGTTGTATATTTGATGAGGTTCATTAAGACCTATGTTAGAGGAGGGCTTGCTTGCCCACCTGATAGTAGATACCCAATCACGTTCCTTAACCAGTATGGAACGTATACCTAGATGTTCCTTGTAAGCCTATCACCATTCCAAGTAGATTTTGTAGTGTGCCACGCAGGTATACGTGAATGGTGATGAATTTTTTGTTTAAGATTGATGTTTTAAGAGATTGCTGTGCGATGTCAGATGATGTCCATTGTAACTCCCTGTTTTAGATAATTGACATTAAAAAAGTTGAACTTTTCCAACTTCCTGATTCAGTTTGGTTATTGTTGTTTGAGTGTATTCTGCATCACATCCATCTCTAAGTATTGTTACCTTGCCTTAAATAGCTGGGAGGTCTGCCCCAGTTCAATGGCATAGTTGGTCGAAGGCAGAAGAGAGACCAAGTAGGATGAGGACAGAGGGGAGATTAGCTTCAAGATTAGAGAGTAGGTCTTCGTGGATGCTCAGGAGAGCAGTTTCTGTGCTTCTGGCTGCTCTGAAGCCAGACTGATGGGCATGGAGTCAACCAACAGATTCAGTATGAAGATTAAGCTGGGAGATGGCCAGCTTTTCCAGGAGTTTTCACAGGAAAGGAGTGATGGAGATCGGGTGATAATTAGCCGGAAGGGAGGGGTTGGATGAGGGTTTTTTGAGAAGGGGTGCACAGGAGAGTGCTTCAGAGGGGAAGGAAAGGTTCCAGTGGCAAAAGAGTGGTTACAGAAGTCGGCCAAGGCTGGGGTGAGGGTGTCAATGTGGTCCTTGCTGGTTTTGGAGGAACATGGAAGAACCTGTTTTGACAAGGTTTTCATAGATTGGACTTGTCTAGAAACCTTGTCATGGGTGAAAATAGGAAAGGCAGAGAAGGGAGGGGGTGGATGCAGGGGGGCCAGAGGAAGAGGAGAGAGTGGAAGGAGGAGAAGAAGAGGATGAAAGGGTGAACCGGATTTGCTGGGTTTTATGAGTGAGAAGCCAGGTCCGTACAGAGTGTCTGGGATGGGACAGGGGAGGTAGAGACTGCCGCAGGATTGTCCAGCCCTTGCAGATTTTAAATAGTTCGGGAAAGTTGTTAGATGCTGAAGAGATGTGGGCTTGGATGTGAATTCTCTTCCTAGTGAGGACAGAGAGTCGGTATTGCCTTTGGAGTAGGCAGCTGGCCAGTTCGTCAGAGGGTGTACAAAATGCCAACCATTTGCTCTAAGCGACCCTACACTTGCGTTTCAGAATGACAAAGTCTGGGTCATACCAGGAGTTACACTTGGTTTTAGGCTTTATGCGGATCCTCATGACAGGGGCAAGTACATTGAGGGTGTCAGATATAGCAGAGAGGAGAATAGAAATGGCTGTTTCAGGGTGTGAGTCAGCCAGAGGTGCAGGAGGGGAGAGAAAGATGTGGTGAAAGTCTTAACTGACCCACACTTCATGGGTAGAATGACTGAGAAGGTGGGTTTCAGTGTGGGTCGGCTTGGCCTGATGTGTAGAGAGAGAGAGAGTTGAGAGGAGAGGAGAGGCAAGAGGGTTAGAGAGGGGGAGGTCTGAGGAGATCAGAGCATCAAGAGTGTGAAAGACTTGTGGGTGAGAAACTTTATGCTGGATGTGCACTACCACTCATAAGTACAATTGAGCGAACAATAGGGACGTGTGTAGCAGTAGTGAGGAATAGAAGGTGACTTCTCACAGTCACCTAAAAAATAAACCAGAAAAAGGTGTGTAGCCTCAAACTCACTGTCACAATAGGATAAGAAACTAGTTGTATGAGACACGCCGAATGGCTTGGTTTAATCTGACACGTTGTATGCAATTATGTTCACCTCACATAACTTGCACAAACAGGTTATAGCATCTTCTTATTTGAATGCACTGTAATATCGTAACACAAGAAATGTGAATTTGTGACATTTGCCAATTTTGCGTGCTCCAAACACTTAAAGTCCATTCAAGTCACACACAAGGGCCATTCCAGAGTCCTAAAATTGCCAACTCCAAAGAAAGCTTAGTCTAGCCTCAAATAATACACAAAGAACATTTGGTGGTCATTAGTCAAACTCAAAAGGCTGCTGTTTGCATTATAAAGATAAAACCACAAATTAAAATGCTTCATAAGCTCAAGTTAAGAGTGGAAGAGTGAAAGGAAGCCAGGAGGGCCTCCCACCGGGTGCCAGCATTGATGGTGGCGGAGTAGAAAGGAGAGAGCACAGAGACCATATGAAGAGTCCCTTGGTCTGGTGAAGGAACGACAAAGAGTTTGTCAGTGAGGGTCTGTCTGGAGGAAGCATTGGTGTAGGTATAAGTGATCAGGAAGCCTTGTATGGAGACCAGAATATCCTTTCTGAACTTCTTCCTACCATACTTAGTGAGAAGGGGAGGATAGTCGATAGATAAGCAGTTGGAGAATATAGGAGAAAAAGAGAGCACCATAGATGGTGATGAGGAAGGGGAGGAGGAGAGGGTGGAGATGGGTGGGAGAGAATGGTGGCTTGGGGGGAAGAGTGCAGGGGGAGACACTGGGGGAGATCACAGGGGGAGTGCAAGCAGAAGAGACGGAGCAAGACACGAACAAGTGGTAAGTAGATAGCTAACTGAGCTGGATGGAGGGCTCAGGAGAGAGCACAAAAGCACAAGCCAGTGTGATGAACGACAATCAGGTTAGCAGGGCAACACGAACCAGAGCAGTCAAAGAAGAGAACCTAGAAGAAGGAAGAACACAGCAGTACAAAAGACAGTTCACAGAAGCACACAGAACGCAAGGCAGTCTGATGCACAAAACCAGGTTAGCAGGGCAACAAGAACAAGAGCAACCAGAGAAAGAGAACCCAGAGGAAGAAGAGCACAGAATACAAAAGACAATTCACAGAACCAGAACCAGGGCAGTCAAAGAGAGAGAAACCTAGCGGAAGGAAGAACACAGCAGTACAAGAGACAATTCAAAGCAACAACAGAACAGACGATGGAAGACAAACCTAGAAGTGGGAAAAAGCAAGGCAGAACACTGAGAAGTGCACAGCAGAAAAATAAAACTAAGGATGCGAGGCTGGTGTAAATGAGGGATTGCGCAGGAACATGTGGGCAAAGGACTCCACAGTGCGCACAAAGGATGAGGGGTGTGAGGAACCAACGCAATCAAGGATCGCGTGGGAACCGCAGACTAGGATGCACAGACACAAGGGCCAGAGGGTGGAGGAGGCACTGGAGCAATCGAGCATGTATTGAGTGGAACGGTGCATGCCGATAATGCTTATCGGGCAGGCAGGTAGCGGAAGGGACACGGAGGCACACATGATCGAGGGACTGCAGCGTAAGGAGGAATGTATGGTGTGCATACCATCTCACAGGGTGTGCATGCAATGTGTGTGTTTGATGTGAGCATGTTTGTGTGTACATGGTGTGAAGTTGTTTGTGAGGAATAGTTGCATGTAGTTTATAACGTTGCAGTAAATAAATGGGTTTCATGTTTAATACATGTTCAAATCTGCAACGACAGTGTAATACATGCCCCATCCGGTTTTATGATGTTGCCATAAATCAATCTTTTTCACGTTTAATCCATATTACAAAATGCAAAGTGCCTGCAGCTTCATACCAATTGTGACCTCTCGAGTCAAAACATCCTTGTGCCGAGAGGTACAAAATGCAAAGTGCCTGGAGGTTAATGGCGCGCCAATTGTGACCTCTCACATCAAAACAACCTTGCGCCGAGAGGTCATTGACACAACTGGCTGCATCTCATCTTATTTGCCCTCTCATCATTTCCCCACCTCACCCACATGTCTGTCTTGCAACAATACTCTACTCTATAAAGCTTACTTAAAAAGCACACAAGCCATAGTGTCACTCAAATGTATAAATACTTAAAGAACTATGTAATGCTAGGCTAAGTGTACAATTGTGGCTTATTCCCCCCATCTTGACTGTGAGATTACAAATACCAGAATGCAATTCAGCAAACATTAATTCTCTTTCAAGGACTGACAGTAGCACGGGTTAAAAAAAAATAATGCGTCTGCCATGTTTTATGAGATATTTAAAACTTTGAGAACTCTCTATGTGTTTGGGCAATGTGCAGTGAGATTAAATGATTTGTCATGGAGCAAACTAATTTTGGTGTGAACTGATTTGGCATGCCCATTCCGCTGCAGCGCCCATTTTGATGCACCCTTTCCATACCTAAAGCCATTCCGGCACTGTTATTTTGGCACACGAGATGTTTGGATGTGGCTGACATTGCAGCCACATCTACATACCCTCATGCTAAATAAGATCACATGACTGCACTGCAACACACCTGGCCACTTTCCACTTGCGTTGCTTTTCTTTTAATTAAATGAAATTAGTTAAACTAAAAAACACATAGATCCTTGAACCCTGTTCTACCAGAGTTCACTGCACAGCATTTAACCACTAGGCCACAATGGCTTGGTGTTTTGTAGGGCAAACTTTTCATACTTATGCTATCATTTAAAAGGTTCAATGATAGAAAGCCAGGTATGAAACTTGTGAAAATCCAGCCCATAGCATCATTGTAGCATAATGGTTAAGTGCTGCTTCTTGAACTCCTTAAGGCCAGGTTTCTCTGAAAGCAGTGTTCAGCATAACTGTGTTTTTTTCATTTCATGTTTTCTGTTTTATAAAAAAACGTGGATGCTGTGTGTTATGAGATATTTAAAACTAAGAAAACACACAGCATTCAGGACCGTGGACTGTCTTCCATCCATGCAGTTACCAGGACCAACCCTGCTTACTTTCAAAGCAAGGAAGGAACCAGCCCCCTTAGGCCATGTTTCTCTAAGTGTTCTTCTAAGTAGGACCTTACATATTGGGCAATATGGCCTTAACCAGCTGACCCTTCCTCGCTTTGAAGCTAAGCAGAGTTTGTTCCAGTTACTGCAGGGATGGGAAACCCAGTGTTGCTCTAAACATACCCATTTTATTATTATTATTTTTTATTATTAACTGGGAGACAAATACCAGAATGCAATTTTCAAAGCAACAAATTGTCTCTGATTGCAAAACCTTCAAGGACTGACAGTATCACGGTTTTTAAAAAGTAAATAATTTTCATGTCCATTTGGTCACCCATCCATGCAGTAACTGGGACTGACCATGCTTAGCTTTGAAGGGAAGATGAGGAGGCTGACCTCTATCTGTAGTCCATTGTAACCTCAGATATTGTGAATATCGGCCAAACTGCTGAAAACAAAAATGCTTCCCTGCTCCTCAAGGCCATCACCAAGGGCCCCCTCTTATGTGCTTCAAAGCAAGAAAAGGGCTGTCCCATTCCTCTTAGTGGTCTTGTAAGATAAACTTATTTATCAGGCAACATGGCCTGAGGAGACTGACCCCTTCCTTACTTTGAAGTGAAGCAGATTCTGTCCTGGTTACTGCATGAATAGGAGACATGGATGGCAATTGAGTCACTGGCCGTGTCTTTTGGCCATAGTCAGTGATGTTTCACCCAACATAAAAATTACTTTTACAAGAAAAAAATACATCCCTGCCCCTCAGGCCATCACCAAGTGCCCCCTACACAGACGGCCTACTCACAACCAATGCCCTCTCCCTTTCACCCGAAAGCACACGCAGCTTCTGTGACAGAGTTTGCTTTCAGATGTCGACTATTTGCGGCTATTGCAATCTCAGTCCCTGGACCCCCTCCAACTACCAAATGCAATGCACCATGGGAGATATAACTATCATTTTTGTGGAAGGGGGCACCCCGATCTTCGTCAAAAATAACTACTGCATGGAATAACCTCAAAACCATGCATGGATTGCGAGTCAATGCTTCATGGCCAAGTTGTTTCAGACCTGGAACAAATCTGTCCAGCAGTTTAGGCTGTGCGCTTTGGCAACAATTGACCTTTTTTGTCTATGGGAAAATGAATGGGAAGTAGGCTGTCCTTTTGGGAAAAAAAATATTTTTGGACGCTTAATAACTTTTTTTATTTTTCAACAAATCTTTACAAAACATTGCATTCTGGAGGAGCCTGCAGACTTTTAATCACTTTCGAAATTTTGGCCAAATCCGTTACTCAAATCAAATGTTTTTAACAATAGAATTTTGAGGGTTTCCTATGTGTCTATGACTCACCTTAACTATAGGGCTGTGACCGCCACCCTCTTGTCTGTATATATTATGGTATATACAAACAAGACATGTTGTTGACGATAGCATGATATTAATAATCACATTTGTCCTTATAACTCAAGCATCTGTAACTTTAAACATTTGAAAAGATCCAGTTTTCAAAAATGTTCCATTGTAAACCGTATATTTAATTTATCAACAGAACGTCAAACTTTCATTAATTCCTTCAAGAATATATGTTTTTAAGATAACAGTGACATTTGTATCAATATATGTTAATATTATTTTGATTATACAAGGATTTGTACATTTGATACTTCAAAATAAGGAACACATTTATGTGTAAATGTCTGAAAAATCAATGGTTTTCTAAATATTGGCTTTGGTCAATGCCTGTTTTGTTCTTTCTTTTGATGACTTCACCACACGTTAACTCCATTTTAGCACTGCTAAAAAGATGAAATGGAGGTGGTTTAAACATTTAATGGACTACTTTTGGCCCTGTGCAGTGAAAAGATATAGGGGGTAATTGATAGAATTCAGCGCACAAGTGGCACACACGGCTGGCGCACAGTGTGCACGTGCGACAGTCTGCGCCAGCCGCGTGCACCAAAATCAATTTCCGCGCACAGCATATTCATGGATTTTAAAATCCATTACCAGCCGTGGCGCAGAGTGGCGCAGCGACCCTGCAGCAGCGCCAGTTACGCCGCAAACCCCTCCTGGTGTGCCACGTACAGTGCGCAAATCCCGTACATAGCGCACAGGCCAGTCGACCAGCATACAGCCCCCCAACCACAAAAACGCCTGTAAAACTCCCCGCGCACCCCTCCGAATACATGTACCCTGCTGCACAGGGAGAATAACACACGATTGGCCCTGTGCGAGCGGGGTACGTGCATTTTGGGTTCGCAGGGAGTTTCACACGCGATTGGCCCTGTGCGAGCAGGGTATGTGTATTTCGGGGATTCAGGGGAGTTTCACACGCGATTGGCCCTGTGCGCGCGGGGCAGGTGTATTTCGGGGGTTCGCGGGGAGTTGCACACGCGATTGGCCCTGTGCGAGCGGGGTACGTGTAATACTGGGGTTCACGGGGAGTTTCACACGCGATTGGCCCTGTGCGAGCGGGGTACGTGTATTTCGTGGGTTCATGGGGAGTTTCACACGCGATTGGCTCTGTGCGAGCGGGGTACGTGTATTACTGGGGTTCGCGGGGAGTTTCATACGTGATTGGCCCTGTGCGAGCGGGGTACGTGTATTTCGGGGGTTCGCGGGTAGTTTCACACGCGATTGGCCCTGTGCGAGCGGGGTACGTGTATTTCGGGGGTGCACGTGAAGTTTCACACGCGATTTCGCTGTCAGAGCGGGATACGTGTATCCAGTGGGGTGCACGGGGAGCCCCACACATGAATTGGCAGTGTGGGCCCTCCCAGGTGTGCCCTCTACCCCCTCCACGGCCCCTGCAGGCAGCCCAGCACCCCAGGTCATGTCCCCCAGCACCTCCACCCACCCAGCAGTGAGGGGCACCTGCCAGCAGGCCCTGACTCATGTGCCCCAGCACCCCCACCCACCCGGCAGTGAGCCGCAGGCCCTGACTCATGTCCCCCAGCACCCACACCCACCCAGCATTGACGGGCACCTGCCAGCAGGCCACGACTCATGTCCCCCAGCACCCCCACCCCCCAGCAGTGAGGGGCACCTGCCAGCAGGCTCCGACTAATGTCCCCCAGAACCCCCACCCCCCAGCAGTGAGGGGTACCTGCCAGCAGGCCCCGACTCATGTCCCCCCTACATGACATAAAGATGCACAATCATGGCCCACATCTCCACCAAAATACCAAGCACGCCACCCCAGTCTTGAGACGCAATGATTTCCCAATACACCCCACACTGACATGTCTATCTCAAGACACAAACCAAAAGTCAACTATGTACATCAACACATGTCCGTCACACACACACACTGGTTGGCATTGATTGTGTAAACCCACATTTTCACATGCATGAACTCAATGAGTGAATTACACACATGGAAGTAAAATATCAAAATGTATTATGGAGATAAATACAGCAATAAAATGAAAGCATAAAAAATTGCAAACATGAAATGAAGAGCATGTCCAAAAGATGAGTACATGAAATTTATAACCAATCCAAAGAAATCCAAAAGAAAAATAGGCCAAACTCTCCCTCCACCAAAGCAAGTCCAAAGGAAACGTAAAAAGTAAAATCCATTAATCCATGGTGAAATCCAAAGAAAAAAGTTCAAATTAATCCATTGTCCAACTATGTACAATCAATTGTCAAGGGTCCATGAGCCCAACGAAAGAACAGAAACCTATGAAAAAAACGACCTAATAAAAAACTATATACAAATGTACGGGGCAAAGTCCAAACACCCCAAAATAAAGGAAAATAAAAATGAAACCTAACACTAAAAACTATATACAATAGCGGCAGGCTAGTCTGACGGCTCACTTTCCGATTTCCCGGGCCAGGGCATCATCGAACTCCTGCTCAATGTCCTGGAGGCGGTCTTCTTCCATGGCCCTGAGGGTTCGCAGGGACGATTCCATGTTGAGCTCCAACTCCCTGCGAATTGCCTCGAGGCACTCGGCCCACCTCAGTGCCCTCCGCATGGAGTTCTCCGCCCTGACCATTGTGAGCCGTGCCTCTTCCGCCCGCCACCGCTCCGCATCTATGGCCTGGCCCAACCACTGCCACACGGAAGACACTTCCAATCCTGGGTCTTCCTGCCCTCTGGCCGATGCCTGCCCCTCGGATGGTGAAGGCCCTGAGCCATCATGGCTCCACCTTGTTGCTGCTGTGCCTGTGCCCTGGCTCTTGCTGCCTGCATGTCCTCCTCCGGCTGCGGTGCAGTTGTTGAGGTGGCCACCCCTGCTGGACGTCCGACTCCCGGCTGTGCCACCAGCCTGGCCATAGGGTCAGAGGCAGCTCCACAGGGTACTCAGGTGATACATGGGTGGGAAGATGGCATGGAGGACGACTGGCGCATAAGGGGTTCAGGTGAGGAGGGGGTCGAATAAGGTCCAGCATACGGAGGAATCCAGCCCTGATGACCCGTCCCAGTAGGTCAACGCGGTCAACGAAGCATCCGAGATGACGTGCAGTGTCTTCACGAAAACACTGCAGGTCACCTCGCATGCCCCGTTCACGCAACGCCATCCCAGACAGCACAGGCTCAACCTGGTCCCGGATTGCCACATCCGCAGAGAGAGGAAGGCCAGTTGTTGTGCACTCATCCCCTCCCTGAAAACGGGTCTGGATGTAGGCATCCCTGCTGGTGCAGGATGATGCAGTCACAGGATCGGGGACAGGATTACACACAGGCACCTCTGCGGCGGCCTGTGCTGCCTCCTGTCCCTGGCCCTGCACTGCACCACTAGCACCAGTGGAATCCCCACCTCCAGACCCCGTGTGTGTCCCTTCCACGGCCTCCTCCGCCACAAAACCCCCACACCGACCTGGATGACTCCATGCCATCTTCCTCTGTTGGACCCTGTGGGGTCTCAGCTGCCCCTTCTGCTGCCGAGGAGTCCACCTCCGACCTCCGCCTCTTGGACATACCCTCGGCAGCTGTGGCCTGGGACGCAGCACCAGACTCCTCACTCCCCGATGAGATGACAACCTGGGAGGGGAGCCGGGCCTTGCATCTCCGGCTGGTGGTGCGATCCCTGCCACGTTGCTCCACAGCACCCTCTCCGCCCTCTTCATCAGTTGACGCTGCAGACAGGGAGAGATAGAACACAGGCATCAGGGCACTGTACAATGGACTGATACACACATGACCGTTGCGCATGAGTGGCAGTGTAATACTACACACATGGCATCACACTCCCCAACACACATGTCATTTCAACTCACACACATGAGCAAATCAACAGGAATATTGCACCAGGCAGCACCGTCCATGCACAAACAAACAGCACGAGCAGCCGAAGGTGAGACTGACGTCACATGAAACACAGGGAGTGCGCAACACATGAACACATGCCACCAGACTGACATGCATCTGTACATCTCCACCACTGCAGTGATAATGTCACCATCCATGTCACATCTTGCAATCAGCCTCCTACATGTCAGTGTCACATGCATCCATGTTGCATCACAATTGCACACTTGTCACATACAGACACATGCACATGTACACAGTGCAGATACATGCAGCAGGAACCCCCATCCATGTCTGACACCACAAACATGCCACAATACATACACATAATTTTCACATGTGCGCACACATACATGCATTTGGCCAGCATTCTTGCCAACACATACACCATCGATGTGTCTCACACATGAGAGGAATCACATGCGGCTGGATCACGTCCCTGTACATACGCATCCATACATGGCCCTACAAAGACATATGTTGAACCTGCACACTCCTGGCACACCACAACACGCACAGCGTCCAATCAGTAGGCATGTACACTTACTGCTCGACTCCAGACGGGTCTGCCTCTCAAGGACCTGGACGTGGAGCGCTGGGCGTATGCGTTCCAGGACCCTCATTTGGTGGTCGGACAGGTGGCCCCGGCACCCCTTGGCATCCGCTGCCTTCAAGAGGTGCCGGACCTTGCCGAGGGTCCTGGACCTGAATCCTCCCAGCGCTTCCGGACGTGTTGAATGTCACAGACTGCCACCCCGTCCACATTGATGGCAGTGACGATGTCCATCCAGATCCTCTTCTGTCCTTCATTGTCAGGGCGCGAACTTCCAAAGAGGGCATCATGCTGCCCCATGACATGCTCCACCAGGACACCAACTTCACTGGCACTGAAGCTGGTTGCCCTCTGCCTCTCTGGCTGGTTGCCAGTGGTGCCAGATGGTGTAGACAATGCAACCCCAGAGGCAGGTTTTGGTAGGCAACTGGGTCCTGGGCCCGGGCTGTGGAGCGATGGTATCCCAGTCGGGAGTCTTCAGTTCCAGCAGGGGTGGTCACAGAAACTGCACCCCTGGCTGACGTGCAGGCACCAAATAGCAGGGCACGTGGGCATCAGGCAGGCAGGCAGCAGCAGATGGCAGGTGGGAGCATGCTCGGGGCTCTAGGGGGCAGGAATATGGCTTTCTGGGCAGGAGCCTGGTCTTCCGTGTGTTGTTGCGTGGCCAGCTTGATACAGAGTGATTTGGCACGTGAAAAAATTGCACGTCAGCGTGTAATTCGAGGAAAGGCCTTAGCGCATAAGTGCATCTGAAATGTTACACGCGTGTGCGTTTCCCTCATGACGTGGGCATTGTGGTTCAGCACGTGAAAAAACTGCACGTCTGCATGTGAATGCGTGTAATCCAAGGAAAGGGACTACGCGCGTGAGTGACGCGACGCGCGTGGATGTTTCCCTAAGCACGGGTTAAAGGTCAGTGGGGCTAGCAGTTCGCTGTATGTGCCTTTCCTGGAGACCGACGTGTGTTGCTACTTCATGTTGTTTTGCGCGCTATTACAACTTCACAGCGGATCAAGGACGTATCTCTTCTTTTGGGTGGGGTATTAGCTACGCGTGTTTTTCATCATCACGCTATTCTGACGTTGAGCCGCGCATGCTATTTGTCCCACTGTGGGTGCCCCTGTATATCGCACCCGTTTTCGAGGTCATAGTAGCCTGTGTGTCCCACGCGTCCGTGTTTTTCGTGTTACTGGGTGCCACCGCGTACTGCGGGAGGTTAATTCCATGCACGTAGGCTGCAGGGTTGCGTGCATGGTTTTACTGCAGTTTTGGGGTGCTTGAGCGTTGCGTGACCCGTCACTACATCACCGGGGTCACATACAGTCTTGCCGGTGCAGGGGGGCTGTTAACATTTTGCATCCCACCCCCTTCACTCCAATTGCCCAGGACAATTGTGGTGTACACCTCCCATTGGCACTCCTCCATCTGTGCCGGCACTACTCCATCTGTGCCATGGTTGGGAGGCGCCCAAAGGTGAGGGGCGCCTCAGCTGGGCGTCCTCCTCGTGGCGGGCTTGGTCAGGGACGTGGCCGGGGTGACCAGGGAGTAGGGGACTCCAGGGTGTCCAGGGTATTTGCCAGCCAGGGTCTGCGCCACAATCCAAGAGGAGGAAAGTTGCACCTGCAGCACAGGCTGGGACCCCACACACAGCCTTGGCCTCCTGCATGTCGAGGAAGAAACCTTTCTGCAACCTGGAACTGGACAACCTCGTGGACTACGTGCAGGACCACAGCCGTGACATGCTAGTTGGGCCTAATTGTCAGATTACGGCTGCCCACCGTGATACCCACTGGAAGCAAGTTGCGGAACATGTGAGTGAATTTGGCCATGAGGTGCGCACGGCGCAAGAGTGCAAAAGCGTTAGAATGAGCTCAAATGCAGCGCTAAGGCTAAGCGTGCCTCAAATTACAACTTGACTCTGGTGACTGGCAGTGGGCATGCACCTGAGGAGGAAGACCTCACTCCACACGAGTCACTCGTTGCGGAGTTTATACCACCTGAATCGGTCGAAGGAGTGGGAGAGATGCCGGACTTTGATGCCCAGTCCAGTGAGTGTTATTGCGTGTTTGTTGAGGACAAATGTGTTTTACTTATGTGATGTGTTGTGCATGACTGCCACTACATGTCACCTGTACATGGTTCTGATGTGCAAGTAATGCAATACTTCACTGATGCATGGCTGCTCTGCTGGATGGTGGATATGTGGAGCGGACGGGGACTGTCCGCATCACCACTATTGCACCCTACTCACATGCTGGTCCCCAGGATGCCCCTCCGGTCCATGTTCCAGCTCACTGGCCCTTCTGCATGTAGCCTGGCGTGACCTTCCTCTCAGCCCAGGGACTATGTCATAGCATGACTGATGTGCATGTGTCCTCTGCATGCATGCAGGTACTCCATGTAGGCATGCTCTCTTGCCCCTCCACCCCCCCTCTGCACCCCAATTCCACCTTTGCACTGGTCTGCTTCAATTTTGCCATTGAGTACTTGCCTGTTCATGCGTCCTGTGTACATGCTAACTTCCACCGGCCAATCTGCCAGACATATGCTGTGTGGTACATCCTTTGTACTTGATGCAGGGTGTCTCACTTGGACTGCGCAGAGGTCACATGCCCCGCAGGGACATGAGTGTCCATTCAGGCTCCATGTGTATTCCACACATGCCCCTATGTGTCCTTGACTGGATGATCATTGTAGTATGAGTCCAGGGTGACCTACATTGCATGGCATTTCATCAGCCTTCCCATGGCCACTGTGGCTCAGTCCTGCGTCGCACACATGTTTAGGGTGTGACAGTCTGTGTGGGTCACAGGCCTCCGCCTGTTTAATGGCCAATGACTCTGTCCAACTGAGGGGGCCCCTAGGGGTCCCTAATGTCTATGGAAACAAGGCGAGTCACCACACACGATAGATACACCAGACACGAGGTTGTATTCCCAAAGCTAGAGTTTATTGCAAAGCAAAAGTCTCAGTTGGCCAACTCGGTCTCACGCCCACAACGTGTATCTCTAGACCTCGAGGGACGCAAGAGCGTGACTTACGTACATCAGTTATATATATACAAAATGCATATCAAACAATCAGCTATGACATGTTTAACACCCACCTTTTATTGGGTTTCTTTGAACTTGGTGTGATGATGGACATCTCCGACAACTATGACACCTTCAAACATCTATTCTAGAAACAATTTGCAATTTGTGAGTGCAGATGCATCTTTCAGTTGTTGAATAGAACACAGCGCTTCTGTTCTTTGAAGTGAGCTACATACGGGGGGAAGAGTTGCATTCCAAACCTTGCTATCTATTAGGTGCTATTCGTGTCCTAGGAGCTGACACGCTCTAGCGGGCTCAGCAAAGGGGGGCCGTAAGAAAAGCATAATTCAAGCCTTTAGCTGTATTATTCTAACATATTCTCCATATAACGAGACTGGCTGGCAGCTGCGAAATGATTAAATGCCCTTCAGTTCTGCTTCAAGGCTACATTCGGGAGGGAGCCGGGCATTTTTCCTGGCGCTGCCTACGTTTGTGTTTTAACGAACTCTTGCTATCCTCACGGCCCTGCGGCCTTGTCCTTTTTACCTGCAGACAACAATGTTTTACCGTCGAGCAGTGTAAGCGGAAAATATACTGCAAAGCAATAGGAACAGAAAGCAATGAGCAATGGTTAGAAAACAAAATGGCGATTCTTGTTACATCAAAATGGCCGTTCATTGGCAAACTCGAAAACCTATATTCTGTCATATCGTGCATGAGACGGTTCGCCCACGGCCACCAAAATATGTTTGCGGTCACAAAGTAGAGGTATCCATTTTTCTAGACTGACACAACTGGTGTAGTGTCTTCTTCACACGTGGGTGTACTCCAGAGGTTGCATTATGTGTCCTGCTTACTGTCCCATCATCATTTGCTGTGTTGTCACTTGACTCACATGATGCAGTTGATGCTAGTCAACACTGTCTGTCAATACACAGGTCTATGGTCATCCTTTTGATACCATGCAAGGCATCCCTGCATTTGCACTTGGGGGGAGGGGTGGTTTGCTTGTAGCCATGCTACCCATTGAATGCACATTGCACGTGATGCCTGAAGTTGACCTTGCACTGCCTTCACATTTTCAGATACACATCATGAAGTACTTGTACATGTAGATAGTGAGTAACGTACAAATTTGTTGCACTGCATCGACCCACTTCTGAGCAATATGACACCATTCTACATGCCTAATCACAGAAGCAATGTCAAGTTGACCCAGCATGCATGGCATGTTCTCTTTTGTGTGTGACATGTCTGCTTGATTTGTTTGGTGTCTGTGTGATGTCTGTGTGTGTGTGTTGTGTGCTTCTAACATGTGTAGTGACCTTTTTTCTCTCTACTTTTCAGATGATGACGAAATGGAGCCAGAGGATGGTGTTGTCATGCCACGCACAGGGTTGTTATTACTACAGCAACTCGGCACAAGTGGGGTTCGTGGGGTGGTAGGCCATGAAAATCCACATGTGCTACAGTCCATCTTTTCTCTGGCTGGCAAAGAGTCCAGCCCTGATGACCACTCTGACGTCCATGTCGAGTTGGATGTGCATCAGGTCCATATGTCAGGGGTGAGTGATTCTGATGTGGGCACTCCTCTGTCCGCGACACCTGCACTGAGGGGTCAGACAGTGTTGGAACCTCTGCTAGTGATGGATCGGGTTACAGGGTCACCCTCCACACCAGTCACTGATGTGCCTGGGACATCACGTCGATGGGGGCATGTAGTCGTGCTGCCGCGGGCGGTGCCAACACAACGAGGACACCCGGTCCTTGGGTCCCACAGGGGTCAAGCCCAGCAACGTGGTCACTGTGCGCAAACGCAGTGTACTGAGTGGGAGCAAGACATGACTGCCAATTCCGAACGCCAGGGGGCAGCAATGGAGAACATCGTTGTGAGCATGGAGCGTGTGGCCCAATCCGTGCTCCCCCCTGCTAGGCAGGTGCTTCTCCAGCAGCAGGCAGCATGGTCCACGGCCTGCTCGCTCAGGCTGAGCATGGCGCCCTCAGACAGAGCACGCCAGGCTGAAATGTTGTTTCTGCGTCAAGCAATTGCTGCTCACTCAGAGGCACACATGGAGGCCTCTGAGGGAGGAGTATGCTTCCCTCAGATCCACTCTGGGTGTCCTTCTGATGTCCCAGAGGGAGCGGTCAGAGGAGAGGTTTGCGCAGCTTGAGCGTACCATCTTGTCCAGCCAGTCCTTGCAGGAGGAACTCCGTGTTACACGTGCTACCTTGCAAGAGGAAGCACGTGCATCACGGGAGGTTCTGCATGCAGACCTACATGTCATCGCCACACAGAACCAGGCTCACCCATCCGGCAGACTTGTTGCCGACAAGGGGCAAGCTGCGGCTAGGTGTGGTCAGGCTCCTGTGTCACGTCCTCCTTTCCAGGAAGAGCCAGACTCGGACGACAATGTATCTCCCACATAGGTCGGGCTGTGCAGGCGTTGAGCCCATGGAGGTTTTTTTTGCCTCAACATCATCGCATGTGGGTGTTGAGTAGCACCCTGTCCCTCGCCCTCCTGGGTTCCTCCCTCCACCCCCGGGTCGTATGTGGCCATTTTTGATTTTTCTTTTAGTTTAGTTAGCTACGTTTCAATTTGATAGTTTAATTAGGTAATGTAGGATTTTCATAGTTAGTGTAATTAGTTAATATAGTTTAAAATTGCTTGTCTATTGTGCTTTCATGTGATGGTGTGGTGCTGTGTGGCTTTTGAAAGCATCCACTGTCTGTTCCAGCTGGGCCCTTCTAGCTTCTCTTGCGTATGTGTTTGCAGCTTGGGGTCCTGACTCACATATGCCACTCCTGCTTCCCTTATCCATGGGCTTGCAAGGATGGTTCGGTGTAACAGCCTATTACACAAGGGCTTTGGACTGTCATATCTGTGGCATGTATGCTGCTGTCCTACTTGTGTTAACACCCCTAGTGGGGATAATAGGGGTGTTATTGACCACTGTTCTTCTTTTGCTAGATGTGAGGTTTCATGATCATGTGTACATTATTTGCTATACATTGTGTAGTATGTTTCTTATCATTACTGTACATGTGCTTGTTGCAATTCATGCTGTAGATAGTGTGTACCACACTTTGCCTGTGAAAGACGCACTGATGGTGTGATTTCTGATGTATGTCTATGACATGGTCCAGTCATGAAATTCCTGAAGAGACACACACAGGTGATTTTAAAGCATTAATCATGTGTTTCATGCCCTTTTTTGCAGGGGGATGAGCCTCCAGACCACCTTTGCCAGAAGACATGGCCCATTGGACGTCTGGAAGCTGGACATGTTTGGTGGTGCCGACATGCGCATGTGTGCGCAAGCAGAGGCACAGGGATTGCGCTAATACATCCAAAAAAAGCTGACGTGTTTCAAGGGACTCGAGGCAAGGTGAGCAGCACAGGGGGGCCACACTGCAGCCAAGCTTCCACCAGGCCAGTTGCACATGCATGCTTAGTAGCAGCACTGACAGTGAGCTTGGACAAATGTTGGTGTTGAAGCGCACAATGCAGCTGAGATGCGTTGGTGTACTAATGGCTAGGTGATGGGAAAGTTGTCTGGGGCACCTGCAGGGGCAGTAGCACATACCCTCTAGTCGACCATGGTCCATTAAGGCAGTTGTATTAGCCATGTAGCGTTCCAAGACATGGAAAGAAGCAGCTCACAGGGACAGACAGCGAGGGACAGACTTGTGTGCAGTGTATTTCATTTCCATGTAGAATTTGACACATGCACTACCTACTTTATTTCAGTTATGGTGGAACATGACTTGCTCTGAATCGTACCTTGCTATATGCGTCTGGCTGCTTAACCGGGGAACATTGAATGTTGTGTGAATCGTGACACATTGGTCTTCCTTTTGCCACGCACCCACCGGCGCATGATTTACTGCATTGACTCTGTATGAACCATCACAGGGGGAATGTTACGTATGGGTACGAAGCACTACACCAGATTGTTTGTTTGTAGAGTAGTTTGTTACTTTGGGGCATATATGGTGGTGTGTTATGGGCACGCACAGATTAGTATCTGTGGCTCTCTTTTCAGCATTGAACTGCTCCTGTTACCGGACTGGAGAGTGCGCAGGCAGGAGGCCAGCATTCACTCCAGAGATAAGTTTACCTTTGACTTCCATTTGAGTAATTTGGTACTATGTGCATGATAAACAAGTTTGGTCTAATTGTGTATGTGTTAATGCGAGTAGTACAGTTTTGTGCATTCCCTACTTTCCCGTGTCAATCCTACTCCCCTCTCCTGCCCCTCATTCCGGTTATCCAGTATACCAATGCCTCTCCCGACTGCATATCCCTGACCCTCCTTCCCCACCAGGGTCTCAGAGGCCCGTGTGAGTTTGCCCTTGCAGGCACCCAGACCACGGTGGGGGTGGTTAGTTCGTACCACTCCTGCACCTGTACACATGAGCTGTGACAGAACACATCAGTTTGTGGTGCATCATTCTATGTTATGTACCAAACATGGTACACATCCTGTTGTGACATTGTTTTACTGTGCTACCTTGGTTGTTACATCATTACGGTAGTACTTGGGCTTTGTGACGTACTGTTACTTCAAGTATTCTACTGGAGGCTCTTCTGGTTTGTTTTGCTGCCTGCATGCTTTTTGCTTGGCTTCTGTGTTGGACTGCTTTGATTTCTCTTTGATTTGGTGTTTTTGCAAGTCAAGGTGGCCTCTGAGGGTGCTGGACACCTTTTACACACAAGGTGGAAGATGGTGATAAAGGGGAAGGGTGATACTGTGGCCAGGTGAACTTCAAGGATGAAGGCTACATAACCCAGGCGCAGTTGTTCAGTGTTTCATGGTGATTTGTGAGGGAGGGGGGGTATTTCATTGTTGACAGTTGCCTTGCCCTACATTGTGTTGGGCACCCTGACATTGTAATTGTGGTATCCTATGTACATGATGTATTCTGCTGATCAATGCCTATTCATGTGTTGAGTTTACCTTTCAGGTGTGAGGGTATAGTTGTGGTTTGACATACTGGGGTGTAGACATGGTCAATGTTCATATGTGATGTGTAGAGGACAAAGATGGTCACTTGATTGCACATGCATGTATTGAGTGCATGTCCCTACTGACACACACACTCGCACTATGATCCACAACATGTACAACCACCCTTCCATGTCCACATGTACACTCAGTTTGCCTTCTGGGGCCCACTGTGTCCCTGCAGCACATGATCTATGACCATTTGTGGATACTGTACATGCGTAGTTTGCTTTTTGATGTAGTTTGTCGTTTTGATGTGATGCTCAGGGTGTGCATCACACACAATGGCTGGTCACTATGCTGTGTGCTGAGTAGTGTGTTGCAGGAGATGGACACAGCACACGGAATCTGCAGTGTTGATTTTGCAATGCACAATGTGCATGTAAACAGGCATTCATTGTTATGTTACAACTACAACTGTTGGAATGCATTTGGGTATGATTTATTTTGGGTGGGAGGTTGTTGGTCAGTCATTTCAACTGATTCCATGTCAGGCATCATTGTCTGATGCCCCTTTACATTTTTCACATGTCAATGTGTACCTTATTGGTACTGTGTTGGTGTTTTGCTATTGCTTGCCATGCCATTTTGTGGTTTGGGAGGGTTTGGGTGACATACCCATGATGGTCATGGCCTGTTTTGCAGGTCTGTGTGATTCACACCTTGCATGTGTGCCTTTTGGTCACACAGGATTGCTTATGTTTAAGTAGCTTGGGATGCACACAATGTGGCACTTCCATGGCAACATTCTCAGGGTGGTAAGGTTGTGACAGTTGAATGTCTCTTTGTCATCATCGATTGTCACCTGGTATGTGCAAGGCCTGTTTGCACTCTGCAGGGATGGGAGTTTAGGTGAAAAATGTGGCCACAAGCTGGGTTTGGGCTACCTCGCCACGTGCCCTATCCCCTCCCATGGGCAGCAGCTGTGCCTGTGGTTGAGGATGTGGGGGCACCACCATGCACACCGGTACGCCCTGCTGTGTTGCAACATTGTGCAGGACACATGCTGCCACAATGATCCTGCACACTACTGGGGGTGCATAGAGTAGCTGCCTGCCAGAGTGGTCAAGCGTGACTTGAGCACTCTGAATGTGCGCTCCACTATGGCCCTGGTTGCAATATGGGCCGTGTTGTATCTTACCTGGGGTGGTGTGGTGGGGTTCTGGATTGGCGTCATCATGTGGTTGCTCAGAGGGAAGGCACTGTCCCCTGGAGAGGTGATAATGGTTGTTATTATTGGGGTTTGTGTATTTGTGCATGCATGTGCACAGGCTTTTGTACTCACCTAGAAACCATGTGTCACCATGCTGCCCAGCTTCCAGGGCCAGGCTCAGGGCAGACATTCTGTATTTGAAACTGTCATGGGTGGAGCCAGGGTAGTTTGCATAGACAGAGGTGATGATTCCCTTTGCATCGCATACCACCTGTACATTGATGGAATGCCAGTGCTTGCGGTTTCGGTAGATGTGCTCAGTGGCCCTAGGTGGACATAGGGCCACATGGGTGCAATCTATGGCATCGAGCACTTTGGGGAAGTGTGCCACCCTGTAAAAGTCCTGGACAACGTCCTGCCTTTCTGCAGGTGTTCTGGGCATGTATATGTGCCTGCGGACTGAGTGGCGCGCTGTCATGATCGCCAAGACCTGGTGTAGGCAGCGTGACTGCGTGGCCTGTGAGACCCCACCCACTATGGCAGTAGTCCGCTGAAATGACCCAGGGCCAAAAAATGGAGGACATTGAGCACCTTCTCCAAGGGGCTCAATGCTTGGGAGCAGAGGGTGGGGGATGTAAGGTCATCTTCCGACTCCCTGACGAGGTCTAGGATGATACGAGGTGGAAACCTATACCTGCCGTAGACCTGGTCGTCAGGCATCCCAAAAAGACTTGTCTGGGGTGAAAAAATGCGGGCCCTGGCTATTCACCTCCTCCTCCGGTGTCCCACAATCAGTGCTGTGACAAATGGGGCATTCATTGTAGCTGTATATACGTCTTTGTTGTTTGCACGCACTTTTACACAATGCGTGGGGATGCTTCCGCCTGCCTTCGTGTGGTGGACGTGTTGATGCCTATGCGCGTCTTTTGCCGTGCGTGGGTTTCCCGTATTTAAATCCATGAATACGGGTTGTTCGCGTGCGTGTGGGCGTTCCATGTAGTTCCCTGCAGTACTTCCCCAGTTATGCCTTCTTTTTCACGCGTTGTTCCCCATTCCGCGTGTTACGCCCCGTGTCCTGTCCCCTTTTTGGCATGTGCGCAGAGGTTGTGCGCTTTCCCTGTGCGGGTCGCTCACAGCGTTTGGGACGTTGCAATGACGTGTGCGCCCGGGTGCGCCACGCATGGATTTGGCGCACATTTCGGGTAAAACACGCGCAGGGATTTCCATGAATCGCACGCGTGCGCGTGCGCTTCATTTTTCACGCTAGCGCCTGCTTGAGCCAGCTTGTGCCACTTTTTTCGGTGCACGTTTGTTCCATGAATCGGCCTGATATTGTTTGTCACCATAAACACCAAATAGTTGTCCACTAATACAAATGGCCATCTGCACATAGGCTTCTGAGTTAATGATCAAGCCCCAACCTGTGTAAACTTTTCTAATGAGAACATATTCTTATAAATACAGCTTAAAATACCATTGTAACAAGGCTAAAAGGTATGCTTGCTGATAATAATATAGCCTGTAACCCTAATGCCAGACTTCAAAGAACACATTTCTGCACTTTTGGGGCCATTTTTGGTGCTATTACCGCTGGCGCAATTAACGCTGGTGGCAATAGTGCTCCTCAACCCCATTGGGCCCAACGGACCGAATGGGGAATGGGAACTTACCGCTCTGATGCTACTCATGTTCCGGCGCTAATTGTGCTGGGCTGAGTATGGTAACCCTGTTTGCACTGGTGGTATCCCAATTGTATTAATACTGGGTTACCACCAGACTCCTGATGCAGCCTTTTATCTGGAGAATTGGGCCCTACCCATTAGGATAACATTACCTCAAGCAGAACTGCTTTCCAAGATGGGTGAGATGCTGACTGGGAGCTCTTTGACAAGGACCCATTCTGACTAACGGCTTAAAGAATATTTGAAACTGAGTATAACGGTCTCCCAAGTCCCTTTAATATTTAATAATTGCCCTGAGTTGGGGGGAAATGGGTAGATGATGCCACTAGGAGGTGATCATTCCAAATAGAATATTTGTATATGTTTTTGTGAAATGCAACCATTTTTTCCTACTGTATGTATAACCTAGTGAGATTTGACTGCATGTGCATGGGGTGATAGATACATTGATCAATCAGAATGAACATTGGGCATTGTAGTTTGCTACTTTGAGTTAAATGCTACTTTTACTGTACTAAGGCTGATGGAGAGTACATGTAAATATATATAGATATTCAAAGAAAAACCTTTGTTAAAGGGACGTTATGGTTAAGGTGCACTAATAAAAACCTATGAAATTCAATGAAAAACCGTTGTTAAAGGGACGTTATGGTTAAGTTTTGCTACTAAAAACCTATGAAATTCAGTGAAAAACCGTTGTTAAAGGGACGTTATGGTTCCAAGTAAAACCGAAAAACCCCTGAAATTCTCCAGTTATGGTAAGCTAAGCAACTATAACTCGCACCACCACGGTGCACTGCTAAGACTAACACCCAGGACATCAAAGATGACATCACAAATAACCCAACTCAACCCTTAGAATTTTGATATTATAGAACAAACAACAGTTTTAATTGTATACCATTAGATTTACTATTTCTGTTTCTCCACACCACCATCTTACTTTCTACTATCATCTGAACCCCACTTTAGTAGCACATGAATTCAAAAATACCCATCCCAACTAGTTGTAGTTGCCCAATGCACAATCAAACACCATTAAATACATCTTTATCATCTTACTCACACACTCATGCACACAGCAAACATACATTAAGAACACCCCAACCCATACCTTCTTTATTTTTTGCAACAGACCCTAAAGAATGCCTACCAAAAATCAAGTCCGTAGAAAGCAATGGAGAAGCAGAGTTTATGAAAATACAAGTGTCCAAAACAAGCATCCATCTCTAGCAGAATTTGTAAAAAAAAAGTTAAAACAAAACAGCTAATACAGTCATTTAGCGAAACAAAACAACAAAACAAGCTTCAAGTATAGAAACTTTGCCTCCTCTATCAAAATGTAAAACGAACCACAAAACAATTGACAAAAAATCAGCTACCACTACAGATAAAACTGCTCCTATAAATCTTGATATAGTGCAAACTAAGCATACCAAAAAAAGTATTTTAGCAAAAATGTACCATTACAGAGTGCTTCAAACTCTTATAAAAAAGGAGAGAAATCAAGCTCAACCCTTAAAACCTAAGGTAGGAAATTAATCTTAGAAGCGTGGATAGACAGTGCAATCCTTCTCAAAAGAAAGTTATTCATTTTAGTGTTAAACAAAATGAAACCACTAACAAAACTAATGACTAAATTACAAAAAAGGCTTTTCAATAAACGAAATATCAACAGAAATAACTTCTTAAGTATCTGTGGAGGTGAATGGAGTCACACTACGAGAACAGAACCATACTTTAATGAAGAAGCATACAAACAAAAGCAAAGAAATACATTTGCCATACATAGCAGTGGACAAGGTTATGAAAAAGTTAATAATGCCATAATGGAACAAGAAATACTGCTTACACAAATATCCTCAGACATCCTCTCCATTCAACTGAATCAGATCGTCTAGTATACAAATGCCATGCACGTCAATGTGTAACATTCCCAAAGAATCTTTCAAGTCTTTACGCCAATTCCGCAATCAATATGTGAAAGGCAAAGACAAAATCAAAATTAAACTACTGCAAAATATGGATACCTGTCCAGTGTGCAAGTACACAGCACTACAAGGACATTCATTGGCCTGCATTTCAGGACCTACTTGCAAAACCACCTTCCATTATATCAAAATGATCTCAGCACATCATTCAACTATAAGAAATCTAGTCTATAAACTGTACTATGCTAAAGTCCTGCTTTAACACTGGCCAATTTAAATAACATTCTTCTACATGGTACAGCAAAAGACCTACTTGAAGAAATCGACTTTATCCAGAAAAAATATTTTGGAAGTGAAAGCCACTTACAGAATGAAATAGCTTTAAAGCAAATTAGCAACAATTCTATGCATGGCAACCTTCTACTACACACATACAAAAAAGAAATACTGAAATTTAAAAGTACATCTGCTGAAATACCAAACTATGTGTGTGCATGTTGCCGTAGAACTTTTTATAAAAGTAACACAAAAACTGTAGACCTAACATACAAAATAGAAGACAATGAAGATTCTAAATGGTTTGAATTAGCTCTCTACCTTATAGCAGAAAAGAAATACGAAATAACTGACCCCTTAATACTTGCCAGTTACTGCACTACAAAACTTGACAACAACCAAACTCCTTCACGTGCTATCACAAATAATTTGAAATTATTTCCACTACGAAAACCCTTACCAATACTGAATTCTTATGAGATCATCAAATTCAAACAGTGCACCCATTTCAAGCAATAATATGTCTTCAACCAAAAACAGCAAAATTACCTCCCTCTGAATTAGTGAAAGGTATTTGGGAAAAAGTAGTGTATTTACCATTAGATCTAAAAGAAAATGTTCACACTCTAGGAGTGCAACGTCCAATGGAGCAATCTTTAATTACCTTAGTAAATGGTGTACCTACAAAAGACAAAATAAATTGGCAACAACTGGTAGATTTACATAAAGTTAGACAAGCCTTGCAATATCTAAAAGACAATAATGAATACTACAAAGAAATTAATAATGAAGAAAACCTGAGGATACCACTGAAATAATTCAAGAGACACAAGAAGCTGGTCAATTTGAGCTCCTAGATCTGGCTACAATATCCAATACTTTAGACCATTATACAATTCACCCATTGCACTCTAATGACACTGTAGAAGATGCACTAGAAACTTACCAAATGCGTCAAACAAAAGGATCACCAATCAGCATATGGGAAAAAAGTATAGAAGCATGTGCTTTTCCTCTACTTTTTCCTACTGGCAAAGGAGGAAGGTACAATGATAGACCTATTCAAATAACAGCATCAGAATACCGCTCATTAGGGATGTATTCTGAAGATCCCAGATTTAGACAAAATGTGGAATACATATTCCACCTACTCTTTGAAAGTGGCCATGCTCCCAAGACTCTATCCCCTGGCCACAACCACCACAGCATATCACACTCATAGAGTCAAACATTTGAACTATGCCATATTGGCACTTTTAATGTCCGCGGACATGATGAGTGTTCTTAGAACAGTTTCAACTTGCCTACGGACAGTACGGACAGACATAGCGTCCTCAGGACACCCTCATTTTGTTTATTTACGAACATCGCAGGACACATAATGTGTTCTAAGAACACTTTCATCTTGCCAGCGAACAATACGGACAGCATCCTCAGGACACCCCCATTTCGTCCATTGACGAACATTTCAGGACACTGCATGTGTTATTAGAACAGTTTCACCTTGCCTGCGAACAAAACGGACAGGCATACTGTCCTCAGAACAAACCCATTTTGTTTATTTTCGAACATTTCAGAACACCACAAGTGTTCTTAGAACAGTTTCAACTTGCTTGCGAACAATACGTACAGGCATAGTGTCCTCGTACAGGCATAGTGTCCTCAGAACACCCCCATTTTGTTTATTTACAAACATCCCAGGACATTAAATGCGTTCTTAGAACAATTTGAACTTGCTTACAAACAGAACGGACAGGCATACCGTCCTCAGGACTCCCCCATTTTATTTATTGACGAACATCCCAGGACACATGATGTGTTCTTAGAACAGATTCAACTTGTCTGCGAACAAAATGGACAGGTTTACCGTCCTCAGAACACATCCATTTTGTTTATTTTGAACATTTCAGAACATCTGCGTTGTCCACGGACAAAGCGAACATAACAGGGGGGTTAGCAGGGGGGGCCTACCGCCTAAATAAATACAAAATTTAACCCATCTCTTACTCCCCCACCCTCCCCAAACAAACACTTTTACACACCAACACACTCTACTAAACAGTATTTTTCCACCAAGTTTCACTGCGCTGTCTGTGGACGTCCGCAAATCCTAGATGGCGGGCGTTCCCGAAAATCTGACGCGCTTCACACTCTTCACCGTCCAATCAGCGAACACGTTGCATGTCCGTGGACATGACGCAAGCCGGTTGGCCAATCAGGACACTGTCCGCGGAGCGAACAGGGAAATGTGTCCGCGGACCGAATTTAGATATCACTAATTTTTTGTGACCGACTTTTTGGTCATTTAAAAAAAACAACTTGACGGATTGTCACCAAATTTGCAAAAGCACGCTTTCGGGACTAAGCCGCTGCTCCTGGTCCAAATTTGGTGAAAAGCCGTCCAGCGGTTTGGGCTGTAGGCGTGAGCAAAGTAACTTTGCCCCCCTGGACCAAACCTCACCAAACTTTGCAAAAAAATTCAGAGTGACCCATATACTTTGGTGAGGATTCGTCCAGGGGGAGCAAAGTTATAAGCCACCCAAAAAGGGCTCTTCCTATGGAAACAGCAACTTAACCATAACTACACAGCCAATACCGTGGCTGTGTAAAATATATATATATATATTTATATATTACATGGCCACGGTAGTGGCCATGTAGTTATGGTTAAGTTGCTGTTTCCATAGGAAGAGCACTTTTTGGGTGGCTTATAACTTTGCTCTCCCTGGACGGATCCTCACCAAACTTTGCAAAAAAAGTATTTGGGTCACTCTGAATTTCATTGCAGTTTGGTGAGGATTCGTCCAGGGGGGGCAAAGTTATAGGGGGGTCCCAAAACTTTTTTTTTCCCGTAGACATAATGGGAAAAAACTTTGCTCACGCCTACAGCCCAAACTGCTGGACGGATTTACACCAAATTAGCGGCAGGAGCGGCGGCCTGGTCCCGAAAGCGTGCTTTGCTTTATTTGGTGTAAATCCGTCCAGTAGTTATTAAAAAAATGACAAAAATGTAAGTGGAAAAAATTAGTGATATCTGTGTTCGCTTCGCGGACACACTTCCCTGTTCGCTCCGCGGACAGGACGGTGATTGGGCCAGCAGCTTGCATGATGTCCGCGGACATCTGACGTGCTCTCTCATTTGACGCGTGGAAGCGTGCAGTGCGTTTGGCTTCAGAGACACCCGCCATCTTTGTTCCTCGCATGAGAGGCTTTGTATCCCGCCTGCACAGTAAGTCCCCCACCCCCGCTCAAGCCTGTGTCTGTCTCCTGTTCCTCCCACCCCCCGCTCATGTCCGTGTGTCTTTCTCCCTTACCCCAGCGGGGGTGGGCGGGAGGGGGAAAGACACATGGGGCAAGAGCAGGGGTGGGCGGGAGGGGGAAGACACATGGGGCAAGAGTGCGGGTGGGGGGAATTGGACAGACACACGGGGCAAGAGCGGGGGTGGGGGGGAGGGAGACAGACACACGGGGCAAGAGTGGGGGTGGGGGGTAGGGAGACAGACACATGAGGCATGATCGGGGGGTGGGGAGAACAGGAGACAGACACGGGGCATGAGCGGGGGGTGGGGGGCAACAGGAGAGAGACACGGGACATGAGCGGGTGGGGGAACCGGAGACAGACACACGGCATGAGCGGGGGGGGCAACAACAGACAGACACGGGGCATGAGCGGGCGGTGGGGGGTACAGGAGACAGACATGGGGCATGAGCGGGGGGTGGGGGGCAACAGGAGGGAGACACGGGGCATGAGCGGGGGGTGGGGGGAACAGGAGACAGACACGGGGCATGAGCGGGGGGTGGGGGGAACAACAGAGACAGACACGGGGCAGGAGCCGGGTGTGGAGGGCAACAGGAGACAGACACGGGGCATGAGCGGGGGGTGGGGGGCAACAGGAGACAGACACGGGGCATGAGCGGGGGGTGAGGGGCAACAGGAGACAGACACGGGGCATGAGCGGGGGGTGGGGGGCAACAGGAGACAGATAGGGGGCATGAGCGGGGGTGGGGCAACAGGAGAGACACGGGGCATGAGCGGGGGGTGAGGGGCAACAGGAGACAGACACGGGGCATCAGCGGGGGGTGGGGGAACAGGAGACAGACACGGGGCGTGAGCGAGGGGTGGGGGAACAGGAGACAGACACGGGGCATGAGTGGGGTTGGGGAGAACAGACACGGGGCATGAGCAGGGCGGTGGGGGGCAACAGGAGACAGACACGGGGCATGAGCGGGGGGTGGGAGGAACAGGAAAAAGACACGGGGCATGAGCAGGGTGGGTGGGGGGCAACAAGAGAGAGACACGGGCCATGACGTGTGGGCGGAACAGGAGACAGACACGGGGCATGAGCGGGTGGGGGGAACAGGAGAGACACACGGACATGAGCGGGGGGTGGGCGGCAGGTGGTGAGAGACTTACGGACATGAGCGGGGGGAACAGAAGACAGACATGGGGCATGAGCGGGGGTGGGGGAAGGGGAGAGACACACGGGGCATGAGCAGGGGTGGGGGGAGGGAGAGAGACACACGGGGGGTGGGTGGGAGGGAGAGAGACACACGGGGCATGAGCGGTGGGCGGGAGGGGTAGAGACACAAGGGGCAAGAGCGGGGGTGGGCGGGAGGGGGAGAGACACAAGGGGCAAGAGCGGGGGTGGGCGGGAGGGGGGAAGACACGGGGCAAGAGCGGGGGGTAGGCAGGCGGGAGGGGGAAGACACGGGGCAAGAGTGGGGGTGGGCGGGAGGGGATAAGACATGGGGCAAGAGCGGGGGGTGGGCGGGAGGGGGGTAGACACGGGGCAAGAGCGGGGGTGGGCGGGAGGGGGCAAGAGACATAGGGCAAGAGCGGGGGTGGGCGGGAGGGGGCAAGAGACACGGGCCAAGAGCAGGGGTGGGCGGGAGGGGGAAAGACACACGGGGCAAGAGCGGGGGTGGGCGGGAGGGGGAAAGACACACAGGGCAAGAGCGGGGGTGGGTGGGAGAGGGAAAGACACACGGGGCAAGAGCGGGGGTGGGCGGGAGGGGGAAAGACACACGGGGCAAGAGCGGGGGTGGGCGGGAGGGTGAAAGACACACGGGGCAAGAGCGGTGGTGGGCGGGAGGGGGAAAGACACACGGGGCAAGAGCGGGGGTGGGCGGGAGGGGGAAAGACACACGGGGCAAGAGCGGGGGTGGGAGGGAGGGGGAAAGACACATGGGGCAAGAGCTGGGGTGGGCGGGAGGGGGAAAGACACACGGGGCAAGAGCGGGGGTGGGCGGGAGGGGGAAGACACATGGGGCAAGAGTGCGGGTGGGGGGAATTGGACAGACACACGGGGCAAGAGCGGGGGTGGGGGGGAGGGAGACAGACACACGGGGCAAGAGTGGGGGTGGGGGGTAGGGAGACAGACACATGAGGCATGAGCGGGGGTGGGGGAAGGGGAGAGACACGCGGGGCATGAGCGGGGGGTGGGCGGGAGGGGGAGAGACACACGGGGCATGGGTGGGGGGAGAGCGGGGGGTGGGAGGGAGAGAGACACATGGGGCATGAGCGGGGGGTGGGCGGGAGGGGGAGAGACACACGGACATGAGTGGGGGGTGGGCGGCAGGTGGTGAGAGACATACGGACATGAGTGGGGGTGGGCGGCGGGTGGGGAGAGACATCTTTGATGTCCTGGGTGTTAGTCTTAGCAGTGCACGCTGGTGGCGTGAGTTATGGTTGCTTAGCTTACCATAACTGGCGAATTTCAAGGGTTTTTCGGTTTTACTTGGAACCATAACGTCCCTTTAACAAAGTTTTTTCACTGAATTTCATAGGTTTTTAGTAGCACAACTTAACCATAACGACCCTTTAACAAAGTTTTTTGACTGAATTTCATAGGTTTTTAGTAGCGCAACTTTACCATAACGTCCCTTTAACAAAGTTTTTTCACTGAATTTCATAGGTTTTTAGTAGCGCAACTTAACCATAACGTCCCTTTAACAAAGTTTTTTCATTGATATATATATATATATATATATATATATATATATATATATATATATATGCAATGAAAAAACTTTGTTAAAGGGACATTATGGTTAAGTTGCGCTACAATAAACCTATGAAATTCAGTGAAAAAACTTTGTTAAAGGGTCATTATGGTTAAGTTGTGCTACTAAAAACCTATGAAATTCAGTGAAAAAACTTTGTTAAAGGGACGTTATGGTTCCAAGTAAAACCGAAAAACCCTTGAAATTTGCCAGTTATGGTAAGCTAAGCAACCATAACTCGCGCCACCACCGTGCACTGCTAAGACTAACACCCACAACATCAAAGATGACATCACAAATGTCATTGATGACATCACTGATGACATCACATGTGTATGTACTTTTCATGAAATATGTGTACAAGGGATTCTTATTATAATGTTGCGAAAAAAGTGTTAAGGATCATTGCAATAAATATCATACCCTAATTAGTGCATTGAACGATGCATTGATATAAATAGCATTCTATTATGGGGTTCTATCTAGTATACTAAGCTACTCATGCAGAAACATAGCATTATGTGCAGCATACAAGATGAAGGTATAATATTCATAATGTTAATATGTTGAATAATGAAATGATAATTGTTTTCTAAATAGATTTTTGTGTACTGTGAAATATGTAATAAGTAGCTAATAAAACCCATGTATTACATAATTGCATTACTATAGACAAAACACAAAGAGACAAGAACACATACCAATATGGGTATATACAGGGAAAGTGAAGTTAGCAAAAAAGCACAAGTAGTAGCAGAAACAATTCATAACCTAACTGTTTATTTTCATGCAAATAAATGATTGCTGTTTCAAAGCTACTATTTACCCTATGTATATGTATCACTTGATGTGATTGGACCCTAAGGAAAGTAGTGTGAATACAATGTATACAAATATGACCATATACAGGGAAAGTACAGCCATAAAAAAAACAGAACTATCAGGAAGTGCTCATAAATCTATTGATTATCGTTATGGACAAAAAGGATTGCTGTCTTTCAAGCTTGTGTCTTCCCCTATGTATATGTTTCATATGATGTGACTGGACTCTAAGGGAATTACTGTAAAAACCTACTTGAAGGATACGTCTACAAATAAAATACATGTGTTTGTTTCTAACTGTTACTGAAGAAAACCATGTGGCCTAGATATGTCAGCAAAAGAAAAAAGAGTGAGCCAGACATGTGATGTCATCAGTGATGTCATCAATGACATTTGTGATGTCATCTTTGATGTTGTGGGTGTTAGTCTTAGCAGTGCACAGTGGTGGCGCGAGTTATGGTTGCTTAGCTTACCATAACTGGCAAATTTCAAGGGTTTTTCGGTTTTACTTGGAAATAACGTCCCTTTAACAAAGTTTTTTCACTGAATTTCATAGGTTTTTAGTAGCGCAACTTAACCATGACATCCCTTTAACAAAGTTTTCTCATTGAATTTCATAGGTTTTTATTAGTGCAACTTAACCATAACATCCTTTTCAAAAGATGAAGACGACTAGCATCTTAGGTCCTCAAAGTGGGAACCCCAGGTGGTGAAAAAAAAGATTTTTCTTCCCAGGTGCATGAAGGAAAATCTTTTACCAAGATGGCCACCATGGAAAGGGAAGGCGAGGTGTATAAAGAGAACACAACACGGCATGAGCGGGGGGTCGGGGGCAATAGCAGGGAGACACGGGGCATGAGCGGGGGGTGGGGGGAACACAAGGGAGACACGAGGCATGAGAGGGGGGTGGGGGGTAACGGGAGAGAGACACAGGGCATGAGAGGGGAGTGGGGGTAACAGGAGAGAGACACGGGGCATGAGCGGGGTTGGGGGGAAACAGCAGGGAGACACGGGGCATGAGAGGGGGGTGGGGGGTAACAGGAGAGAGACACAGGGCATGAGAAGGGGGTGGGGGGTAACAGGAGAGAGCGATGCGGGGCATGAGCATGGGCTGGGGCACAACAGCAGGGAGACACTGGGCATGAGCGGGGGGAGGAGGGCAACAGCAGGGAGACACGGGGCATGACCGGGGGGTGGGGGGCAACAGGAGAGAGACACAGGGCATGAGAGGGGGGTGGGGGGTAACAGGAGAGAGACATGGGGCATGAGCGGGGGTTGGGGGGCAACACCAGGGAGACACAGGGCATGACCGGGGGTGGGGGTAACAGGAGAGAGACACGGAGCATGAGCGGGGGGCAACAGCAGGGAGACACGGGGCATGACCGGAGGGTGGGGGGCAACAGGAGAGAGACATGGGGCATGAGAGGGGAGTGGGGGGCAACAGCAGGGAGACACAGGGCATGAGCAGAGGACACAGCATGGAGACACGGGGTATGAGCGGGGGGTGGTGGGCAACAGGAGAGAGACACAGGGCATGAGCGGGGGGTGGGGTGAACAGGAGCGAGACATGGGGCAATACCGGGGGGTGGGGGGTAACAGGAGAGAGACACGAGGCATGAGCGGGGGGTGGGGGCAACAGCAGGGAGACATGGGGCAATACCGGGGGGTGGGGGGTAACAGGAGAGAGACACGAGGCATGAGCGGGGGGTGGGGGCAACAGCAGGGAGACACGGGGCATGACCGGGGGGTGGGGGGACAGGAGAGAGACACAGGGCATGAGAGGGGGGTGGGGGGCAACAGCAGGGAGACACGGGGCATGAGCGGGGGTGGGGTGGAACAGGGGAGACACGGGGCATGAGAGGGGGTGGGGGGCAACATCAGGGAGATACGGGACATGACCGGGGGGTGGGGGACAACAGAAGGGACACACAGGGCATGAGCAGGGGGTGGGGGGAGGGGAGAGACTCACAGGGCATGAGCAGGGGGTGGGGGGTGGGGAGAGGCACACGAGGCATGAGCAGGGGGTGGGGGGGAGGGGAGAGACACACGAGAGAGACACACGAGGCATGAGTGGGGGCAACAGCAGGGAGACACGGGCATGACCGGGAGGTGGGGGGAACAGGAGAGAGACAAGGGGCATAAGAGGGGGGTGGGGGGTAACAGGAGAGAGACACGAGGCATGAGAGGGGGTTGGGGGGCAACAGCAGGGAGACATGGGGTATGAGAGGGGGGTGGGGAGTAACAGGAGAGACACACGGGGCATTAGAGGGGGTGGGTGGGGTAACAGGAGACAGACATGGGGCATGAGCGTGGGCAAAAGCAGGGATACACGGGGCATGAGCGGGGGTGGGGGCAACAGGAGAGACACACAATGTATGAGCGGGGGTGGGGGAACAGGAGAGAGACTCGGGGCATGAGTGGGGGGTGGGGGGCAACAGCAGGGAGACACGGGGCATGAGCAGGGGGTGGGGGGTAACAGCAGGGAGACACGGGGCATGACCGGGGGGTGGGGAGTAACAGGAGAGAGACACGGAGCATGAGTGGGGGTGGGGGGCAACAGCAGGGAGACACAGGGCATGACCGGGGGGTGGGGGGCAACAGGAGAGAGACACGGGGCATGAGAGGGGAGTGGGGGGTAACAGGAGAGAGACACGGGCATGAGCAGGGGGTGGGGGGCAACAGCAGGGAGACAAGGGGCATAAGAGGGGGGTGGGGGGTAACAGGAGAGAGACACGAGGCATGAGAGGGGGTTGGGGGGCAACAGCAGGGAGACATGGGGCATGAGAGGGGGGTGGGGGGACAGGAGAGAGACACAGGGCATGAGAGGGGGGTGGGGGGCAACAGCAGGGAGACACGGGGCATGAGCGGGGGGTGGGGTGGAACAGGGGAGACACGGGGCATGAGGGCGCGGTTGGGGGGCAACAGCAGGGAGACACGGGGCATGAGCGGGGGGTGGGGGGCAACAGCAGGGAGACACGGGGCATGAGAGGGGGTGGGGGGCAACATCAGGGAGATACGGGACATGACCGGGGGGTGGGGGACAACAGAAGGGACACACGGGGCATGAGCAGGGGGTGGGGGGAGGGGAGAGACTCACAGGGCATGAGCAGGGGGTGGGGGGTGGGGAGAGGCACACGAGGCATGAGCAGGGGGTGGGGGGGAGGGGAGAGACACACGAGAGAGACACACTAGGCATGAGCAGGGGGTGGGGGGGAGGGGAGAGACACACGAGGCATGAGCAGGGGGTGGGGGGAGGGTAGAGACACACGGGGCATGAGCGGGGGGTGGGGGGAGGGGAGAGACATACGGGGCATGAGCAGGGGGTGGGTGGGAGGTATAGAGACTCACCAGGCATGAGCGGGGTGATAGAGACACACGGGGCATGAGTGGAGGGTGGGTGGGAGGGATAGAGACACACGGGGCATTAGCGGGGGTGGGTGGGAGGGATAGAGACACACAGGGCATGAGCGGGGGGGTGGGTGGGAGGGATAGAGACACACGGGGCATGAGCAGGGGGTGGGTGGGAGGGATAGAGACACACGGGGCATGAGCGTGAGCGGGGGGTGGGGGGAGGGATAGAGACACACGGGGCATGAGCAGGGGGTGGGGGGAGGGGAGAGACACACGGGGCATGAGCGGGGGCTGGGAGGGAGGGATACAGACACATGGGGCATGAGCGGGGGGTGGGTGGGTGGGATACACACACACGGGGCATGAGCGGGGGGTGGGTTGGAGCGATACAGACACACGGAGCATGAGCGAGGGGTGGTGGGAGGGATACAGACACACGGGACATGAGCAGGGGGTGGGTGGGAGTGATACAGACACACGGGGCATGAGCAGGGGGTGGGTGGGAAAGATAGAGACACACGGGGCATGGGCGCGGGGTGGGCGGGAGGGATAGCGACATACGGGGCATGAGCAGGGGGTGGGGGGCAGGGGAGAGACATACGGGGCATGAGCAGGGGGTGGGTGGGAGGGATAGAGACACACCAGGCATGAGCGGGGGGTGGGTGGGAGGGATAGAGACACACGGGGCATGAGCGGGGGGTGGGTGGGCGGGATAGAGACAGATGGGGCATTAGCGGGGGGTGGGTGGGAGGGATAGAGACAGACGGGGCATGAGCAGGGGGGTGGGTGGGAGGGATAGAGACAAACGGGGCATGAGCCGGGGGTGGGTGGCAGGTCTAGAGACACACGGGGCATGAGCAGGGGGTGGGTGGGATAGATAGAGACACACGGGGCATGAGCGGGGGGTGGGTGGGCGGGATAGAGACACACAGGGTATGAGCAGGGGGTGGGGGGCAACAGAAGGAGACAAGGGGCATGACCGGGGGGTGGGGGGCAACAGCTGAGAGACATGGGGCATGACCGGGAGTGGGGATAAACAGCAGGGAGACACAGGGCGTGATCGGGGGTGGGGGGCAACACGAGAGAGACATGGGGCATGAGAGGGGGGTGGGTGGTAACAGGAGAGAGAGACACGGGGCATGAGCAGGGGGTGGGGGGCAACAGCAGGGAGACATGGGTTATGAGCGGGGGTGCGGGGCAACAGCAGAGAGACACAAGGGGCATGAGCGGGGGGTGGGCAGTCGGGGATAGAGTCAGACGGGGCATGAGTGGCGGGGGGGGAGGGGGAGAGACACACGGAGCATGAGCCGGGTTGTGGGCGGGAGGTCATAGACACACAGGGCGAGAGGGGGGGCTGTGGGAGGGATAGAGACACGCAGGGCATGAGTGGGGAGTGGGTGGGAGGGAGGGATAGAGACACACGGGGCATGAGCGGGGGGTGGGGGGAGGGGAGAGACACTCGGGGCATGACCAGGGGGTGGGGGGGAGGGATAGAGACACACGGGGCTTGAGCAGGGGATGGGGGGAGGGTTAGAGACACACGGGGCATGAGCGGGGGGTGGGTGGGAGATCTAGAGACACACGGGGCATGAGCGGGGGGTGGGTTGGAGGGCTAGAGACACACGGGGCATGAGCGGGGGGTGGGTGGGAGGGCTAGAGATACACGGGGCATGAGCGGGGGTGGGTGGGAGGGATAGAGACACACGGGGCATGAGCGGGGGGTGGGTGGGAGGGCTAGAGACACACGGGGCATGAGCGGGGGGTGGGTGGGAGGGCTAGAGACACACGGGGCATGAGCGGGGGGTGGGTTGGAGGGCTAGAGACACACGGGGCATGAGCGGGGGGAGGGTGGGAGGGCTAGAGATACACGGGGCATGAGCGGGGGTGGGTGGGAGGGATAGAGACACACGGGGCATGAGCGGGGGTAGGGGGGAGAGATAGAGACACACGGGGCATGAGCAGGGGGGGGAGGGGAGAGACACACGGGGCATAAGCGGGTGGTTGGTGGGAGGGCTACAGATACACGGGGCATCAGCCGGGGGTGGAAGTGAGGGATACAGACACACAGGGCATGAGCGGGGGGTGGGTGGGTGGGATACAGACACACGGGGCATGAGCGGGGGGTGGGTGGGAGCGATACAGACACATGGGGTATGAGCGGGGGGTGGTGGGAGGGATACAGACACACGGGCATGAGCGGGGGAGTGGGTGGGAAAGATAGAGACACACAGGGCATGAGCGTGGGGTGGTGGGAAGGATACAGACACACGGGACATGAGCGGGGGGTCGGTGGGAAAGATACAGACACACGGGGCATGAGCGTGGGGTGGATGGGAGAGATACAGACACATGGGGCATGAGCAGGGGGTGGGTGGGAGCGATACAGTCACACGGGGCATGAGCGGGGGGTGGTGGGAGGGATACAGACACACGGGGCATGAGCGGGGGGTGCGTGGGAGGGATACAGACACAAGGGGCATGAGCAGGGGGTGGGTGGGAAAGATGGAGACACACGGGGCATGGGCGCTGGGTGGGTGGGAGGGATAGAGACATACGGGGCATGAGCAGGGGGTGGGGGGAGGGGAGAGACATACAGGGCATGAGCAGGGGGTGGGGGGCAGGGGAGAGACATACGGGGCATGAGCAGGGGGTGGGGGGGATAGAGACACACCAGGCATGAGCGGGGGGTGGGTGGGAGGGATAGAGATGATATGATATGATATGATATGGTATTTGTAACGCGCCTATACACAAGTGTTTCAAGGCGCGACGAGGCAGGGAGGGAGGGAAACAAGGGGAAGACAGACAAACGATCCTACTAGGCCAGGTGTCATTCAGATCGCGCAAGTGCGGAGGTAAGGGGAAAAGGAGGAAGTGCAGGGGGAGGAGGTGGGGGGGAAAGTGCAGTACAAGGTAAGTAGCGTAAAAAATAATAAATAATAAATAATAAATAAAAAGGGCCAGCTGGTGGCAAGTGCGAGGTAAGTGCAGAGCAAGTGCTGGAAAGGGGGCTGTAGGGATACAGTGACAGTCCCACAGTGCAGGGGGAGCCAGGGAGGCAGTGCAAGTGGAGAGTGGCTGGGCCCTGGACCGAGGTTGCTGAGAGTGGCCCAGATGCAGGTTTAGTGCTGAATTCAGTGGGGAGTTAAGCAGGTTTAGCAGGGGAGAGGGAGAGAGAAGGCAGAAGCGAAGAGGAAGGTTTTGAGGTGCTTCCGGAACCGGAGATGGTTCTCCTCAAGTTTCAGGGAGGCAGGAAGGCTGTTCCAGAGGGAGGCCCCTACTGCGGAGAGAGATCTACCCCCAGCTCGTTGCTTCGAGAAGCGGCTGACCATGAGGGAGTTGGAGACGGATGAGCGAAGGGGTCGTGAAGGAAGATATTTAGGAAGAGAGAGTTGAAGGTATTTAGGTCCCAGGCCCCAGAAGGCCTTGTGGACAATGCAGAGGGTTTTGAACTTAATCCTCGCAGCCACTGGGAGCCAGTGAAGAGATTTCAGTCCTGGAGAGATACGGTCCCTGGGCTTGAGGCCAAGGACAAGTCTCGCAGTTCTGTTCTGGATAAGTTGCAGAGGGCGGAGAGTGGAGGCAGGCAGATTAAGATAGAGGCTGTTACAGTAGTCCATCCTTGAGAGAACCAGGGCTCGGGAGACAGTGAGCTTCTGGGGGAAGGAGAGGAAGGGAAGAATACCTCTGAGGAGGTGCAGCTGGTAGTGTGACTTCTTAGAGACGTCAGATATATGAGGAGAGAAGGAGAGTGTGGAGTCGAAGATGACCCCGAGGTTTTTAGCCTTGCAGGTAGGGGCAGGAAGGGGGCCAAGGGAGGCCGGCCAGAGAGCTGCAGGGAAGGAGGGAGTGGGTGTGCCGATGAGTAGAATCTCAGTCTTACTGGCGTTGAGGCAGAGGTCATTGGCGGCACACCATTCCTGGATAGCAGACAGACAGTCGGAGATGAGGGAAGGAGAGGAGGAGGCCGAGGGTAGCCTGAAAATGAGCTGGGTATCGTGTGCATAGCACTGGAAGTAGGGGCAGAGAGCGGCGATGCGGTGGGCAAGGAGTGCCAGATACTGGTTGAAAAGCCAGGGAGAGAGGTTGGAACCCTGGGGGACACCACAGGTGGAGAAAAAGATGTCAGAGAGGAAGGAGCCCATTTGGACCTGGGAGGGTCGACCGGAAAGGAAAGAAGTCAGCCATGCCAGAGACACACGGGGCATGAGCGGGGGGTGGGTGGGAGGGATAGAGACACACGGGGCGTTAGCGGGGGGTGGGTGGTAGGGATAGAGACACACGGGGCATGAGCGGGGGTGGGTGGGACGGATAGAGACACACGGGGCATGAGCAGGGGGTGGGTGGGAGGGATAGAGACACACTGGGCATGAGCAGGGGGTGAGTGGGATAGATAGAGACACACTGGGCATGAGCGGAGGGTGGGTGGGAGGGATAGAGACACACAGGGCATGAGCAGGCGGTGGGGGGGAGGGGAGAGACACACGGGGCATGAGCGGGAGGTGGGTGGGATGTATAGAGACACAGGGGGCATGAGCAGGGGGTGGGTGGGAGGGATAGAGACACACGGGGCATGAGCAGGGGGTGGGTGGGATAGATAGAGACACACTGGGCATGAGCGGGGGTGGGTGGGAGGGATAGAGACACACGGGGCATGAGCAGGCGGTGGGGGGGAGGGGAGAGACACACGGGGCATGAGCAGGGGGTGGGGGGAGGGGAGAGAAACACGAGGCATGAGTAGGGGGTGGGGGGAGGGGAGAGACACACGAGGCATGAGCAGGGGGTGGGGGGCAGGGGAGAGACACACGGGGCATGAGCAGGGGGTGGGTGGGAGGGATAGAGACACACGGGGCGTGAGTGGGGGGTGGGTGGGAGGGATAGAGACACACGGGCATGAGCGGGGGGTGGGTGGGAGGGATAGAGACACACGGGCCATGAGCGGGGGTGGGTGGGACAGGATAGAGACACACGGGGCATGAGCCGGGGGAGGGGGGGAGGGCAGAGTCACACGAGGCATGAGCAGGGGGTGGGGGGGAGGAGAGAGACACACAAGGCATGAGCGGGGGTGAGGGGGAGGGGAGAGACATGAGGCATGAGCGGGGGGTGGGGGGGAGGGGAGACACACACAGGGCATGAGCGGTGGTTAGGTGGGAGGGGAGAGACACACGGGGCATGAGCGGGGGGTGGGGGGAGGGGAGAGACACACGGGGCATGAGTGGGGGGTGGGGGGGAGGGGAGAGACACACGGGGCATGAGCGGGGGGTGGGGGGAGGAGAGAGACACACAGGGCATGAGCGGGGGCTGGGTGGGAAGGATAGAGACACACGGGGCATGAGCGGGGGGTGGGTGGGAGGGATAGAGACACACGGGGCATGAGCGGGGGGTGGGTGTTTGCGATAGAGACACACGGGGCATGAGCGGGGGGTGGGTGTGAGGGATAGAGACACACGGGGCATGAGCGGGGGTGGGTGGGAGGGGAGAGACACACGCGGCATGAGCTGGGGGTGGGTGGGAGGCATAGAGGCACACAGGGCATGAGAGGGGGTGTGGGGGGGAGGGGAGAGACACACGAGGCATGAGCAGGGGGTGGGGGTGAGGGGTAGAGACACATGGGGCATGAGCGGGCGGTGGGTGGGAGGTTATAGAGACACGTGGGGCATGAGCGGGGGGTGGGTGGGAGGGATCGAGACACACGGGGCATGAGCAGGGGGTGTGGGTGGCCGGGATAGAGACACACGGGGCATGAGCGGGGGATGGGTGGGAGGGATAGAGACACTCGGGGCATGAGCGGGGGGTGGGTGGGAGGCATAGGGACACACGGGGCATGAGCGGGTGGTGGGTGGATCGGGATAGAGACACACGGGGCCTGAGCGGGGGGTGGTGGGAGGGATACAGACACACCGGACATGAGCGGGGGGTGGGTGGGAGTGATACAGACACACGGGGCATGAGCAGGGGGTGGGTGGGAAAGATAGAGACACACGGGGCATGGGCGCGGGGTGGGCGGGAGGGATAGAGACATACGGGGCATGAGCAGGGGGTGGGGGGAGGGGAGAGACATACGGGGCATGAGCAGGGGGTGGGTGGGAGGGATAGAGACACACCAGGCATGAGCGGGGGGTGGGTGGGAGGGATAGAGACACACCAGGCATGAGCGGGGGGTGGGTGGGAGGGATAGAGACAGATGGGGCATTTGCGGGGGATGGGTGTGAGGGATAGAGACAGGCGGGGCATGAGCAGGGGGGTGGGTGGGAGGGATAGAGACAAACGGGGCATGAGCCGGGGGTGGGTGGCAGGTCTAGAGACACACGGGGCATGAGCAGGGGGTGGGTGGGATAGATAGAGACACACGGGGCATGAGCGGGGGGTGGGTGGGCGGCATAGAGACACACGGGGTATGAGCAGGGGGTGGGGGGCAACAGAAGGAGACAAGGGGCATGACCGGGGGGTGGGGGGCAACAGCTGAGAGACACAGGGCATGACCGGGGGGTGGGGATAAACAGCAGGGAGACACAGGGCATGATCGGGGGTGGGGGGCAACACGAGAGAGACACGGGGCATGAGAGGCAGTGGGGGGTAACAGGAGAGAGACACGGGGCATGGGAGGGGCGTGGGGGGTAACAGGAGAGAGACATGGGGCATGAGAGGGGGTGGGTGGTAACAGGAGAACGAGACACGGGGCATGAGCAGGGGGTGGGGGGCAACAGCAGGGAGACATGGGTTATGAGCGGGGTGGGGGGCAACAGCAGAGAGACACACGGGGCATGAGCGGGGGGTGGGCAGTCGGGGATAGAGTCACACGGGGCATGAGCGGCGGGGGGGGAGGGGGAGAGACACACGGAGCATGAGCCGGGTTGTGGGCGGGAGGTCATAGACACACAGGGCGAGAGGGGGGGCTGTGGGAGGGATAGAGACACGCAGGGCATGAGTGGGGAGTGGGTGGGAGGGAGGGATAGAGACACACGGGGCATGAGTGGGGGGTGGGGGGAGGGGAGAGACACACTGGGCATGAGCAGGGGGTGGGGGGAGGGATAGAGACACACGGGGCATGAGCGCGGGGTGGGTGGGCGGGCTAGAGACACAAGGGGAATGAGCGGTGGGGTCGGTTGGAGGGCTAGAGACACACAAGGCAAGAGCGGGGGGTGGGTGGGAGGGCTAGAGATACACGGGGCATGAGCGGGGTAGGTGGGAGGGATAGAGACACGTGGGGCATGAGCGGGGGGTGGGTGGGAGGGATCGAGACACACGGGGCATGAGCAGGGGGTGTGGGTGGCCGGGATAGAGACACACGGGGCATGAGCGGGGGATGGGTGGGAGGGATAGAGACACTCGGGGCATGAGCGGGGGGTGGGTGGGAGGCATAGGGACACACGGGGCATGAGCGGGTGGTGGGTGGATCGGGATAGAGACACACGGGGCCTGAGCGGGGGGTGGTGGGAGGGATACAGACACACCGGACATGAGCGGGGGGTGGGTGGGAGTGATACAGACACACGGGGCATGAGCAGGGGGTGGGTGGGAAAGATAGAGACACACGGGGCATGGGCGCGGGGTGGGCGGGAGGGATAGAGACATACGGGGCATGAGCAGGGGGTGGGGGGAGGGGAGAGACATACGGGGCATGAGCAGGGGGTGGGTGGGAGGGATAGAGACACACCAGGCATGAGCGGGGGGTGGGTGGGAGGGATAGAGACACACCAGGCATGAGCGGGGGGTGGGTGGGAGGGATAGAGACAGATGGGGCATTTGCGGGGGATGGGTGTGAGGGATAGAGACAGGCGGGGCATGAGCAGGGGGGTGGGTGGGAGGGATAGAGACAAACGGGGCATGAGCCGGGGGTGGGTGGCAGGTCTAGAGACACACGGGGCATGAGCAGGGGGTGGGTGGGATAGATAGAGACACACGGGGCATGAGCGGGGGGTGGGTGGGCGGCATAGAGACACACGGGGTATGAGCAGGGGGTGGGGGGCAACAGAAGGAGACAAGGGGCATGACCGGGGGGTGGGGGGCAACAGCTGAGAGACACAGGGCATGACCGGGGGGTGGGGATAAACAGCAGGGAGACACAGGGCATGATCGGGGGTGGGGGGCAACACGAGAGAGACACGGGGCATGAGAGGCAGTGGGGGGTAACAGGAGAGAGACACGGGGCATGGGAGGGGCGTGGGGGGTAACAGGAGAGAGACATGGGGCATGAGAGGGGGTGGGTGGTAACAGGAGAACGAGACACGGGGCATGAGCAGGGTGTGGGGGGCAACAGCAGGGAGACATGGGTTATGAGCGGGGTGGGGGGCAACAGCAGAGAGACACACGGGGCATGAGCGGGGGGTGGGCAGTCTGGGATAGAGTCACACGGGGCATGAGCGGCGGGGGGGGAGGGGGAGAGACACACGGAGCATGAGCCGGGTTGTGGGCGGGAGGTCATAGACACACAGGGCGAGAGGGGGGGCTGTGGGAGGGATAGAGACACGCAGGGCATGAGTGGGGAGTGGGTGGGAGGGAGGGATAGAGACACACGGGGCATGAGCGGGGGGTGGGGGGAGGGGAGAGACACACTGGGCATGAGCAGGGGGTGGGGGGAGGGATAGAGACACACGGGGCATGAGCGCGGGGTGGGTGGGCGGGCTAGAGACACAAGGGGAATGAGCGGTGGGGTCGGTTGGAGGGCTAGAGACACACAAGGCAAGAGCGGGGGGTGGGTGGGAGGGCTAGAGATACACGGGGCATGAGCGGGGTGGGTGGGAGGGATAGAGACACACGGGGCATGAGCGGGGGGTGGGTGGGAGGGAGGGTTAGAGACACACGGGGCATGAGCGGGGGGTGGGGGGAGGGGAGAGACACACGGGGCATGAGCAGGGGGTGGGGGGATGGATAGAGACACACGGGGCATGAGCGGGGGGTGGGTGGGAGGGCTAGAGACACACGGGGCATGAGCGGGGGGTGGGTTGGAGAGCTAGAGACACACGGGGCACGAGCGGGGGGTGGGTGGGAGGGCTAGAGATACACGGGGCATGAGCGGGGGTGGGTGGGAGGGATAGAGACACACGGGGCATGAGCGGGGGGTGGGTGGATCGGGATAGAGACACACGGGGCATGAGCGGGGGGTGGGTGGGAGGGATAGGGGCATGAGCGGGGGGTGGGTGGGAGGGATAGAGACACACGGGGCATGAGCGGGGGGTGGAGGGGGAGGGGAGAGACACACGGGGCATGAGCGGGGGTGGGTGGGAGGGATAGATGGATAGATACACACAGGGCATGAACGGGGGTGGGTGGGAGGGGAGAGACACACGGGGCATGAGCAGTGGGTGGTTGGGAGGGTAGAGACACACAGGGCATGAGCAGGGGTCGGTTGGGAGGGGAGAGACACACAGGGCATGATCAGGGGTGGGTGGGAGGGATAGAGACACACGGGGCATGAGCGGGGGGTGGGTGGGAGGGATAGAGACACACGGGGCATGAGCGGGGGGTGGAGGGGGAGGGGAGAGACACACGGGGCATGAGCAGGGGGTGGGTGGGAGGGGAGAGACCCACAGGGCATGAACGGGGGTGGGTGGGAGGGGAGAGACACACGGGGCATGAGCAGGTGGTGGGTGGGAGGGGAGAGACACACAGGGCATGAGCAGGGGGTGGGTGGGAGGGGAGAGACCCACGGGCATGAGCAGGGGTGGGTGGGGAGAGACACACAGGGCATGAGCAGGCGTGGGTGGGTGGCGAGAGACACACAGGGCATGAGCAGTTGAGAGACACACGGGCCATGAGCAGGGGAGGGTGGGTGGTGAGAGACACACGGGGCATGAGCTGGGGTGGGTGGGTGTTGAGAGACACACGGGCCATGAGCAGGGGTGGGTGGGTGGTTAGAGACACACGGGGCATGAGCGGGGGGTGGATGGGAGGGGAGAGACACATGGGGCATGAGCAGGCGTTGGGTGGGAGGGGAGGGACACACGGGGCATGAGCAGGGTGTGGGTGGGAGGGGAGAGACACATGGGGCATGAGCAGGGGGTGGGTGGGAGGGATCGAGACACACGGGGCATGAGCAGGGGGGGTGGGTGGGAGGGATAGAGACACACGGGGCATGAGCGGGGGATGGGTGGGAGGGATAGAGACACATGGGGAATGAGCAGGGGGTGGGTGGGAGGGATCGAGACACACGGGGCATGAGCAGGGGCGGTGGGTGGGAGGGATAGAGACACACAAAGCATGAGCGGGGGTGGGCGGGAGGGGGAGAGACACACAGGGCATGAGCAGGGGGTGGGGGAATGATAGAGACACATGGGGCATGAGCAGGGGTGGGGGAGAGGGAGAGAGACACACGGGGCATGAGCAGGGGTGGGGGGGCGGTAGAGAGACACACGGGCATAAGCTGGGGGTGGGCGGGAAGGGGAGAGACACACGGGGCAATGAGCGGGGGGTGGGCGGGAGGGGGAGAGACACACGGGGCATGAGCGGGGTTGGGGGGGAGGGAGAGAGACACACGGGGCATGAGCGGGGGTGGGGGGAGGGAGAGAGACACACGAGGCATGAGCGGGGGTGGGGGGAGGGAGAGAGACACACGGGGCATGAGCGGGGGTGGGGAGGAGGGCTAGAGACACACGGGGCATGAGCGGGGGTGGGGGGAGGGATAGAGACACACGGGGCATGAGTAGGGGGTGGGTGGGAGGGATAGAGACACAAGGGGCATGAGCGGGGGTGGGGGGAGGGATAGAGACACAAGGGGCATGAGCGTGGGTGGGGGGAGGCATAGAGACACATGGGGCATGAGCGGGGGGGTAGAGTGGAGGGATAGAGACACACGGGGCATGAGCGGGGGTGGGGGGAGAGACACACGAGGCCTGAGCGGGGGTGTGGGGGAGGGAGAGAGACACACGAGGCATGAGCGGGGGGTGGAGGGATGGACAGAGACACACAGGGCATGAGCAGGGGTGGGGGAGAGGGGGAGAGACACACGAGGCATGAGCGGGGGTGGGGGGAGGGAGAGAGACACACGGGGCATGAGAGGGGGGTGCGGGGAAGGAGAGAGACACACGGGACATGAGAGGGGGTGGGTTAGGAGGGCTAGCGACACACGGGGCATGAGCGGGGGTGGGGGGACAAACAAAAACACGGACATGCCGCACGGACATGAGTTTGTGCAGCAGATCCCGCTCCTCGGCCCTCCGCTGGCCACCGTGTGCGATGGCGTGAGCGGAGGGCTGGAAAAACAGGGGCCACACGGAGCATGAGCGGGGGTGGGGGGGACAGGAAGGACACACAGGGCATGAGCGGGGGGTGGGGGGGACAGAAAGGACACACGGGGCATGAGTGGGGAGTGGGGCAGACAGGGGGCATGAGCGGGGGTGGGAGGATCAGGAGACAGACACGCTCCTGCTGACCTGACAAAGCCTCTCATGCGAGAAATAAAGATGGCGGGCGTCTCTGAAGCCAGACGCACTGCACGCTTTCACCGCATCCAATGAGAGAGCACGTCAGATGTCTGCGGACATCACGCAAGCTGCTGGCCCAATCACCATCCTGTCCGTGGAGCGAACAGGGAAGTGTGTCCGCGAAGCGAACACAGATATCACTAATTTTTTTCACTTACATTTTTGTCATTTTTTAAAAAACTACTGGACGCTTTCGGGGCCAAGCCGCCGCTCCTGCCGCAAATTTGGTGTAAATCTGTCCAGCGGTTTGGGCTGTAGGCGTGAGCAAAGTTTTTTCCCATTATGTCTATGGGAAAAAAAAAAAAAAGTTTTGGGACCCCCCCTATAACTTTGCCCCCCACTAGACGAATCCTCACCAAACTTGGCAAAAAAATTCAGAGTGATCCAAATACTTTTTTGCAAAGTTTGGTGAAGATTCGTCCCGGGAGAGCAAAGTTATAAGCCGCCCAAAAAGTGCTCTTCCTATGGAAACAGCAACTTAACCATAACTACATGGCCACTACCGTGGACATGTAATTCGTATATATATATATATATATTCAGTGAAAAAACTTTGTTAAAGGGACGTTATGGTTAAGTTGTGCTACTAAAAACCTATGAAATTCATGTTAAAGGGACGTTATAGTTCCAAGTAAAACCGAAAAACCCTTGAAATTCACCAGTTATGGTAAGCTAAGCAACCATAACTCGCGCCACCACCGTGCACTGCTAAGACTAACACCCATAATTTCTTAGAAAAATCTGATTGCCAGCATACGTTAGATGTACTCCATCTCTGCGAAAAATGTATGTACTACAAAACATAATATTTTCATCATGCCAAAATATCTTAGAAAGGCAAAAACAGCCTTATTGACATTGCGCCTTGCTTTCTCCATTTGTGGACCAAATGAAGAAGAACAAAGCCACATTTGTCTCTGCGCAATCCGTGAAAAAAATTACTTGAGAATTTGGGAACATGTCGATGACCTTCCCAAGTCCTTCTTTCATTGCAAATTGCAAAGAAATTCCAGTCCTAAACTGTTCCCTCCACAATGAATTATAATTATATCTAGATGTTGCTCTGTCTCCAAAGTAGCACAGAGAGGTAACAAGTCCAACCACTTTATTCCATGTACTCCATGCCAGTGTACTTCCACATGTGGGTATCCAAGATCTAAAGCTACTCCACAGGTTTCTGCATGCACCTTCAACCAATGTATCCATGAGTTAAAATCCAAACAATCTGTTTTCTGAAACACACAGCCATAGCTATCTGTTCTTCTCTCAGCAAAAAGAGTATCTGAGAAACTCTCTCCTGGCACAACACACCCACTAAACTTTCCTGACCAATCCCTTTCAGTGCTCATTCTCATTTGCATGACTTCTGAACCCATAAATCCCCGGATGAAACACCCGATGTCCGCGAACCACCGCCATGTCCGCAGACATATCGTAACATGAACAGCCCTTCTACCATTTCCAGTTCACACTCGGTGCCATTCCCTCATTGGATGTAGCTAAGAAGTCACATGACCATCCACCAATCACATTCAAGACCTCTACATCTAACTGCATCATCATAGATGAGCACTGCAAATATACTGTGAATCTCTCTGAGTACAAGTGTCATATCATTGGCAAGTACCATCTACAAGAAATACTGTACAAGTCTCCAAGATTTCTACTTGCAGTTCCATGCATATCCATATGCATGAACACAAACTACAGGTATGCATATTTTCTGTACAGTACATGAACACATTTTCTAACTGACTTTTAGCTTGTATAATCTGTAAAATGAATCTCCTGTCTTTTTTCAATCTCCTAAAATCAACTGTCACTTACAAATCTTTATACTATTTAATTTCTTTATACACACACACTCAAATCATGTTAAACTAACATTTTTGAAATGAAATATATAGACTACATATAGTTAAACAACATTGCATGCACACTCTATGTTCAAATCTCAAACACAAATACTTGTACAATTACATATTTTTTATTGTATTTATTTATTTATTTAATTACTTACATTTATATAGGACAAGCAGCCCATGACATTGAGGCACTATTACTTGGAAGTTAGTTACAGGAATAATGGTATTCAGTGGTACATTATGAATTTCACAAGACATAGTAAAGATATTTTGTTTGCTACAGTTAGTCATTGCAATACAATATGTTCATTAAGAACATATCATATGTATTGAACTGGTGCAACGTATCTTATGAAAATAAGATAGTTTTCATGGTTTTGAGGAAGGCGCTGAGGATTTCAATTGAGAAAATCAATGTCTAAATTAAAAACAGTGCTATATACAAACAAAATTACTAATTTATTTCTTTTACAATTGCAGTGAAGACCATTCTCCTGAAAAGAAGAAACCAAATTTGAAGTACAAAGAACAACGAAGAAGTAACCTGTTGATTTTAGAAAAAAAGTAAGTAGAATATCACCATAATATTTGTATTATTACTCAAACACACTGTAAGGTTAATTCATGCTATTTTGGTGCCTAAAAATAGAGATTCTGCACCATTCTGTCCAAAAATCCCCATGTCTTAAACAGAGATTTACAGCCAGAATGGCTGACAAATTCCTATTTTTCGACACACAAATTACCCAACTCAACCGCTAGAATTTAGATGTTATAGAACAAACACCTGTTTAAAGTGTATAGCATTAGATATACTATTTATAATTCTCCACACCACTAGCTGACTTTTTTCTGTCATCTGAACCCCAGTTTAGTAACACATTAATTCAAGAATACCCATCCCTACTAGTTGTAGTTCCCAATGCACAATCACACACCATTACATACATCTTTATCATCTTACTCAAACACTCATGCACACAGCACACACACATTGCAGAACACCACAATCCATACCTTTTTCAACAGACCCTAAAGAATGCCTACCATAAATCAAGTCCGTAGAAGGCAACGCAGAAGTAGAGCAAATGAAAATAAAAGTGTCCAACATAAGCATCCATATCTAGCACAATTTGTAAAAAAAGTTCAAACAAAACAGCTAATACAGTCATTTAGTGAAACAAAAGAAGTTTCAAGTACAAAAACTTTGCCTCCTCTATCAAAATGTAAACCAAACCAAAAAAACAATTAGTAGAAAATCAGCTATCACTACAGATACAACTGCTTCTTTAAATCTTGATATAGTTCAAAGTAAGCATACCAAGAAAAGTATTTTAGCCAAAATGTTCCGTTACAAAGTCCTTCAAAATCTTATAAAAACCGGAGAGAAACCAGGTTCAACGCTTAAAACCTATCGTAGGAAATTATCCTTAGAAGCGTTGATAGACAGTGCAATTCTTCTCAAAAGAAAGTTATTTAGTGTTAAACAAAATGAAACCACTAACAAAACTAATAACTAAATTACAAAAAAGACTTCTAAATAAACAAAATATCAACAGAAAGAACTTCTTAAGTATCTGCAGAGGTGAATGGAGTCACACTACGAGCACAGAAGCATACTTTAATGAAGAAGCATACAAACAAAAGCAAACAAATACAATTGTCATACATAGCAGTGGTCGAGGTTATGAAAAAGTTAATAATACCATAATGGAACAAGAAGTACTCCTTACAAAAATATGTTGTGAAAACTTAGAATTACCCCCCCATTCAACTGAATCAGCACATCTAGTGTACAAATGGCCATGCACGTCAATGTGTAACATTCCCAAACAATTTTTCAAGTCTTTATGCCAATTCCTCAATCAATATGTGAAAAGCAAAGACAAAATCAAAATTAAACTACTGCAAAATATGGATACATGTCCAGTACACAAGTACACAGGACTACAAGGAATTCATTGGCTTGCATTATAGGACCTACTTGCAAAACCACCGTCCATGATATCAAAAGGATATCAACACATCATTCAACTGTAAGAAATCTAGTTTATAAACTGTACTATGCTAAAAGTCCTGCTTTAGCACTAGCCAATTTAAATAACATTCTTCAACATGGTACAGCAAAAGATCTACTAGAAGAAATCGACTATATCCAGAAAAAATATTTTGGAAGTGAAACCCACTTACAGAATGAAATGGCTGTAAACCAAATTAGTAACAATTCTACACATGGCAACCTTTTACTACACACATACAGAAAAGAATACTAAAATTTAAAAGTACATCAGCTGAAGTACCAAACCATGTGTGTGTATTTTGCCGCAGAACTTTTTATAAAAGTATCACAAAAACTGTAGACATATCATACAAAATAGAAGACAATGAAGATTCTAAATGGTTTGAATTAGCTCTCTACCTTATAGCAGAAAACAAATACAAAATAACTGACCCTGTAATACTTTGTAGTTACTGCACTACAAAACTTGACAACAACCAAACTCCTTCACGTGCTATCACAAATAATTTGGAATTATATCCACTACCAAAACCCCTTCAACAACTCAAATTAGATGAGAGTATCATAATTCAAACCGTGCACCCACTTCAAGCAATAATACGCCTTCAACCAAAAACTGCAAAAATTACCTCCCTCTGAATTAGTGAAAGGTATTCGAGGAAAAGTAGTGTATTTACCATTAGATCTAAAATAAAATGTGCACACTCTAGGAGTGCAACGCCCAATGCAACAATCTTTAATTATCTTGGTAAATGGAGTACCTACAAAAGACAAAAAAAATTGGCAATAGCTGGTAGATTTACATAAAGTTAGAGGAGCCTTGCAATATCTTAAAGAGAATAATAAATATTACAACGAAATTAATATTGAAGAAAACTTGAAGGATACAACTGAAATAATTCAAGAGACACAAGAAGCTGGTCAATTTGAGCTCCTAGATCCTGCTACAATATCAAACACTTTAGACCATTATACAATTCATCCAGTGCACTCTAATGACACCATAGAAGATGCACTGGAAACGTACCAAATGCGTCAAACAAAAGGATCACCAATCAGCATATGGGAAAAAAGTATAGAATCACGTGCTTTTCCTCTACTCTTTCCTACTGGCAAAGGAGGAAGGTACGATGATAGACCTATTCAAATATCAGCATCAGAATACCGCTCATTACGGATGTATTCTGAAGATCCCAGATTTAGACAAAATGTTCCACCTACTCTTTGAAAGTGAACTCGCAACTTTATGTTACGGAGTTGCACGCATATTAAAATCAGGATCCCAGTTTCAAAATATGACAGCTACACAATTATTACAAAAGGTGCAACAAAACGATGAGGTTTTACAATCAAATATTACAAATCTATTAGCAAATATGCGTGGTACTAAAGAATACTGGTTTCGATGTCAAGGAGATGTACGTTGTATGATCAGAAACCTTGGCCCACCCACTTGGTTTGTTACATTAAGTTGTTGCAGAATATGCATGGGAAGATTTACATGATTTCCTACGCATATCAAACAAAAACAAAACAAACATAGATATACTATCACCTGGAGAACTTTGTTCTTTCGATCCTGTTAATGTTTCAAGATATTTTCACCTTCGCTTCATTGCTATGCTACATTTTATTTGTAATAAAACTGTTCCTCCCCTTGGAGAAGTGGAACACTTCTTTTGGAGGAAAGAATACCAAGCCAGAGGAGCACTACATATCCACATGCTTTTATGGATTAAAGATGCTCCTAAATTTGGTCAAGACAGTGATGCCACTATTTTACAGTTTATTGAAAAATATGTCACTTATGTAATTCCATCGGAATCAAAAATAGTGATCTTCATGCACAAACTTTACAATTTCAAAGACACAAATGTGGCAAATATTGTCGTCGCAAATACAAAAACAAAGGGAAATGCTACACCAAATGCAGATTTGGTTTCCCTAGACCAGTTACAAATACAGGTCAAGTGAACAACCTCATGTCTTCAGTTAGACATAGTGTTAAAGGTAAGTCACCTGAAAATACATAATACATAAAAAGAAAAGAAGAAGAAAAATATATCAATGATTACAATGCAATCATTGCCCACTTATGGAATGCAAGCATAGATGTGCAGTAGATTGCAGACAATTCTACTGCAGTTGCACGATATGTCACAGCATACTTAACCAAAGCAAAAAAGACAGAGCTACAAGACCTCTGGAATGACCTGTATTCAGATAAAACAATGTCTCCAAAATTATACAGCTTGGGCATAAAAATGCTGTCCCATACAGAATGTGGATCCTATGAAGCAGCTGATCGTTTAACTGGTACTGCACTGTATGGTAAATCTGAAAATATAGTATGGCTAAGTCTAGGTCCAGCTAAATCTAGAAAAAGAGTTCTAAAATCATACGAAGATATAGAAACAATAGCCAAACATGATCCCAACAGCCAAGACATTTTAAAAAACAATTTATTGGACACATACTACCCAAACAGGAGTACCACTTTGGAACCCATGTGTCTATACCACATAGCCCAAAACTACACATACAAAAATAATATAAAACCTGATGAAAAAAACGGTAAATATAGAGTGACAAACTGTGAAGGCAGCTTAGTAAAACTCACCAAACCAAATTTAATTAATCATATCACATTGTCATTAAAGACTCCTCAACATAAAGAAGTATATTACTTGTCCCTCTTTAAACAATGGAGAAAAGAAGAAGAAAAGAAAAAAATGAAATTGGCTGACTGGATTCACACGATTGATGATATGCGAAGAACTAAAAGATCAGCCTCTCTGACATTGCTAGATAAACGTCTATTGTTTATACCGGCTTATTTAAAGAAGTTCACTAGTTCTTGGTTTAGATCAGCTTTCTTGAGATTTCGTTTAAACTTTCTCCCTACCCTGGAATTATTAGCTATCAGAGATAAAGAAGGGAGAACTGTTTCAATATGTGACAGGTGTTCAAGTACTGAAGTCCAGACCACTAAGCATTTACTTTCCAATTATCCTTGGACCTGAAGCATCAGGGCCAGATTTTTTGGTAGATTCTTCTATGATGAGTCTTATTGAATACCAATGATTATTGGGCAAGATTATCTTCTGGTAATGAGATGGTTTTATCAATTGAGGTGGGAAGAGTTTTAAAAGAATTGAAGTTAGTAACAATTTGAATTTGTGTTAATCTGCTTTGATTAGAATTTCTTTTTATTTCTCTTTCCTTTTATTTTCTCTATGATGTATGTTCTTATTCAAATTTTGTAAACCGCTGGTTAATATTTGTTTTGTTGCCTCATTTTAATATATTGTGTGTTGAAATGTGTTAAAAGTCAAATTTTGGCTATTGCACTATCAATAAAAAAAGAAGAAATACTAGATAACTATGACTCATATGAAGACTCTTTATAAGCAAATGAAAGCACTATAACTGATGTAAACTTTACACAGTACAAAACAATGTTGCACAATGAACAGCGACACGAAGAAGAACTCCAGGACCAACTAGATAAGGACACTCCTCACAGTAGTCAACCTTCTGTAACAGGAAGTCAAGAACCACTGGGAGAGCCACTAATAACAAATGAGGCAGAATTAGCTATGCTAGACGTAGAAAACATCATGTGTTAGTATTAAGATAAATAAGACATAACTATACTACAATCAAAACTAAACAATGAGCAACGTAGCATTTTTCAAGAAGTAACAAAAGAAATTGCACATGGTGTACAACATGAAAACAAAGAATGCACCTGCCAAAATTACAAACCTATACTATTGTATGTCAGTGGTGAAGCTGGTTCTGGCAAAACATTCCTAATCAAAATCATCAGTAAGTTGCGTCATCAATTGACAAACAACAAACTGTCAGCTGTTGTCACTGCCCCCACAGGTTTAGCTGCCTACAACATAGGTGGTGTCACTTTACACCGATTACTACTCCTGCCAGTAGAACACCAAAACAAATTAGACCATTACAAACTTTCTACAGAAGCTGCAATGGAACTATGCAGGGTATTGAAACAAATGAAAATGCTTCTAATAGAAGAAGTGAGCATGGTGTCCAACCTAATGTTGTCTTTGAATCACCTCAGATTACAAGAAGTACTCAAAACAAACTATGAAGAGCTCTTTGCAGGAAAACACATTATTGTTTTCGGAGATCTTCTTCAATTGACACCAGTAAAAGGTGAGCCTATTTTTAAAACATTAGGACACAAACTCTGCCGTAAAACTGTTGGCAGCATTGGAAATGTCAACCTTTGGCAACATTTCCAATACATAGAATTCACAGAAAAGATGTGGCAATCTGCAGATCTCACTTATGCCAACATCTTAAAAAGTATCAGAGTTGGTATACTTTCTAAAGAAGCAGAAGCAATATTGAAAACCCGGCACATTCATGCACTTTATGGTGATAATGCATATGCTACAGATGTTATGGAACAATTAGCCCACAGAAATGTCAATTGTATGGTTTTAATGCCAACTCTTGCAAGCTGTTTCAAATTCAATGAAATAATGTTAAGTAAAGAAATACAACCAATAATGGAAGTTAGCGCCACAGACAAACTAGGTGTACATGGTATGACACTACCCATGTGTGACCAAGCCAGAACAAGACTAAATAGTTTAGAAAAATCAATCTCAAACACAGCAGGATTGGAAAAGATATTAAAATGATCCTTAAATTGCAGAGTAATGCGTAAACGTAACCTTGACGTGGACCAAGGACTAGTTAATGGAGCTCTGGGTACAGTTGTTGGCTTTCAAACATACCCACATTACAACAAAATTCAGTTTGTCAATATTCTCTTTGACAAACTTTCAAAAGTAAAAAGGATAGGACGCTCAACAGCTCGATTCCTTCTCTTCAAAGACATGTATATATGCAGAGAACAATTTTCTCTATCTCTTGCATACGCAGTCACCATTCATAAATCACAAGGTCTTACCCTAGACAAAGCAATGATAGACATTGGTAACACAGTCTTTAAAGAAGGCATGACCTACGTAGCACTATCACGCTTACGTACACTTGACGGTCTATTTCTAATCAACTTTGATGCAAGTAAAGTAAACACTGATATCCCATGCATTTTAGAATACAATAGACTTTGCTCACTATTCACCCCCCATCTAAACACATATTCTGTACCACAAAAAGTAAAACTTTGTAAAAGAAAACTAAATCAAACAGAAATGCAACAGATGTATGTCACTGCAAATCCTCCAAAGAGAGTCAAAGAAACTAAAACTTCATCAAGTACCACAAACATAAAAGAACCCATTACGGAAAGTAAACCAGGTACTTCATCAAAGAAGGAAGACAAACTAAAAGAAAAACAATCAGATACAGAACTACCTGGTCCATTTAAACTCTCAAATATACTTGGAGTAAGTTGCTACGCAAATGTAGCAATGAATATTCTATTTCAATTGCCACCAATTGTTGACAACATTTACTTACACAGTACCAACCAATTGTGTTTGCAAATGTTAGTACTTCACAGAAATGCAACAAATAATCCTGATAACACGTATAGTGTTTATGGAATAAGATAACAATTGGACTACTGTGCTGGAATGGTTAGATTCACTATAAACTCACAGGAAGATCCACAAGAATTTCTAATGTACTTACTACAAGTACTGGAAAATAAAAACATACCTATAAATGAAATCTTCCAGATTTCATGCATGTGGAAACGTACATGCACTCTCTGCAACAATGTGACACAAGAAGAAATCCCCAATCAACGCTTCATATATATATCAACACCTAATTGTGAACCCATTCCATTTCAGCAACTTGTACAAAATGCAAACCAGGGTAGATTATGTACTACCTGCAATTCGGATAATCGCTCCACGTTAGTAATACAATCACATAGTAAATACGTAATACTAATGCTTCTACGTTACAATGCAGATGGTACCAAAAACAACTGCAAGCTGACTGGATTCACACATGGTCAAATATCACTAGGTAAGAAAACCTTCACAACAATAGGTATAATCTACCACGCAGGAGCCACAACCAATTCAGGGTACTACACTGCATATATAAAAAAGAAATGTGGATGGTTTGAATGTAATGATAGTACCATTACTCTAAAGCAGAGATTACCAGCAAATCTTACAAACGCTTATTTAATGTTCTTAAAACGAAAATTTGATAACTAAACTGTACTTTAAGTAAAGTTATAGTAAAAAATATAAACTGTTAGAATATTGCAAAAGCTATCTAACTGACCAAAGATTCAACAACAACTAATCAGATAAATGAATATCACTAAATTAGAGCAAAAAATAGACAGAGTACGCCAATTGGTATCTAACTGTCCCAAAATTTAACAATATCCAAACAGATAAATCAATACCACTAAAATATATAAAAAAAATAGACAGTTAGAATACTCCTATTGGTATCTAACTGCTCCAGAACTTTACAATATCCAAACAAATAAATAATATGTTACTGCTCCAAAAAACTGCAACAAGCCAATGTATGAAGCATTAGCCAGAAACAACACGTGAACACTGAAAACAAACAATCAAATAAACTGTAGCATAACAGAAAAAGGTTTTTTTTTATCCAACATGGGTTTTTTTTTCTCCCACAGACCCAATGATTTTAGCAACAAACACAGAAACTGAGCAAATTGCACAGTACTCTGGGTTGTAATCTACTAAATATGAGGGTCCAAAAAAAATGTTGATTATACAATGTAATAAGTCATTACAAAATACTAATACTAACATGCTTTTTTCTTTTATCACAGAAATGAACAAGAAATACATCTACTCCAGTTACTAAACCAAACAGTAAGTATATTATAATAAGTACAACCATCGCAGCATATCACACCCATAGTGGCTTATAACTTTGTTCCTTATAAATTTGTTTTTGATTCAAAGTTATAATCAACTATGAGTGTGATATGCTGCAGTGGTTGTGGCCAGGGCATAGAGTCCTGGGTGCATGGCCAAATGGAGTCAAACATTTCAACTATGGCCTATGGAAACTTTTAATAACCATGGACAATATGAGTGTTCTTAGAACACTTCCAACTTGCCAGCAAACAATACGGACAGCGTCCTCAGAACACCCCCATTTTTTATTTGCGAACATTTCAGGATACCACGAGTGTTCTTAGAACACATTCAACTTGCCAGTGAACAATACGGACAGCGTCTTTAGGACACCCCCTACGGACATTTCAGGACACCGCAACAGTTCTTTGAACACTTTCAACTTGACAACGAACAATACAGACAGGGTCCTCAGAACGCCCCCATTTTGTTTATTTGCAAACATTTCAGGACACCGCGAGTGTTCTTAGAACAAATTCAACTTGCAAGAGAACAATATGGACAGCATCCTCAGAACAGCCCCATTTTTTTATTTGCGAACATTTCAGGACACCGCGAGTGTTCTTAGAACACATTCAACTTGCCATCGAACAATACGGACAGCGTCTTCAGGACACCCTCTACGAACATTTCAGGACACTGTGAGGGTTCTTAGAACACTTTCAACTTGACAACGAACAATATGGGCAGCGTCCTCAGGACACCCCCATTTTGTTTATTTACGAACATTTCAGGACACCACAAGTGTTCTTAGAACACATTCAACTTGCCAGAGAACAATACTGACAGCGTCTTCAGGACACCCCCAATGAACATTTCAGGACACCGCGAGTGTTCTTAGAACACTTTAAACTTGACAACAAACAAAACTGACAGCATCCTCAGAACACCCCATTTTGTTTATTTATGAACATTTCAGGACACCACAAGTGTTCTTAGAACACATTCAACTTGCAAGAGAACAATACGGACAGCGTCCTCAGAACACCCCCATTTTCTTATTTGCGAACATTTCAGGATACCGCGAGTGTTCTTAGAACACATTCAACTTGCCAGCGAACAATACGGATAGCGTCTTCAGGACACCCCCTACAAACATTTCAGGACACTGCAAGTGTTCGTAGAACACTTTCAACTTAACAACGAACAATGCGGAGAGCATCCTCAGGACACCGCCATTTTGTTTATTTGCGAACATTTCAGGACAACGCGAGTGTTCTTAGAACACATTCAACTTGCCATCGATCAATATGGACATCGTCCTCAGGACACCCCCATTTTGTTTATTTACAATTTTTTCAGGACACCACGAGTGTTCTTAGAACACATACAACTTGCCAGAGAACAATACGGACAGCGTCTTCAGGACACCCCCTACGGACATTTCAGAACACCGCAACGGTTCTTAGAACACTTTCAACTTGACAACGAACAATACGGGCAGCATCCTCAGGGCACCCCCATTTTGTTTATTTGTGAACATTTCACAAGTCCTGGGTGCAGGGCCAAATGGAGTCAAACATTTCAACCATTGCCTATGGAAACTTTTAATGTCCGCGGACATTATGAGTGTTCTTAGAACACTTCCAACTTGCCAGCAAACAATACGGACAGCGTCCTCAGAACACCCCCATTTTTTATTTGCGAACATTTCAGGATACCACGAGTGTTCTTAGAACACATTCAACTTGCCAGTGAACAATACGGACAGCGTCTTCAGGACACCCCCTACGGACATTTCAGGACACCGCGACAGTTCTTTGAACACTTTCAACTTGACAACGAACAATACAGACAGGGTCCTCAGAACGCCCCCATTTTGTTTATTTGCGAACATTTCAGGACACCACGAGTGTTCTTAGAACACATTCAACTTGCAAGAGAACAATATGGACAGCATCCTCACAACAGCCCCATTTTTTTATTTGCGAACATTTCAGGACACCGCGAGTGTTCTTAGAACACATTCAACTTGCCATCGAACAATACGGACAGCGTCTTCAGGACACCCTCTACGAACATTTCAGGACACTGCGAGGGTTCTTAGAACACTTTCAACTTGACAACGAACAATATGGGCAGCGTCCTCAGGACACCCCCATTTTGTTTATTTACGAACATTTCAGGACACCACAAGTGTTCTTAGAACACATTCAACTTGCCAGAGAACAATACTGACAGCGTCTTCAGGACACCCCCAATGAACATTTCAGGACACCGCGAGTGTTCTTAGAACACTTTAAACTTGACAACAAACAAAACTGACAGCATCCTCAGAACACCCCATTTTGTTTATTTACGAACATTTCAGGACACCACAAGTGTTCTTAGAACACATTCAACTTGCAAGAGAACAATACGGACAGCGTCCTCAGAACACCCCCATTTTCTTATTTGCGAACATTTCAGGATACCGCGAGTGTTCTTAGAACACATTCAACTTGCCAGCGAACAATACGGATAGCGTCTTCAGGACACCCCCTACAAACATTTCAGGACACTGCAAGTGTTCGTAGAACACTTTCAACTTAACAACGAACAATGCGGAGAGCATCCTCAGGACACCGCCATTTTGTTTATTTGCAAACATTTCAGGACACCGCGAGTGTTCTTAGAACACATTCAACTTGCCATCGATCAATATGGACATCGTCCTCAGGACACCCCCATTTTGTTTATTTACAAACTTTTCAGGACACCACGAGTGTTCTTAGAACACATACAACTTGCCAGAGAACTATACAGACAGCGTCTTCAGGACACCCCCTACGGACATTTCAGAACACCGCGACGGTTCTTAGAACACTTTCAACTTGTCAACGAACAATACGGGCAGCGTCCTCAGGGCACCCCCATTTTGTTTATTTGTGAACATTTCAGGATACCGCGAGTGTTCTTAGAACACATTCAACTTGCAAGGGAACAATACAGACAGCGTCCTCAGGACACCCCCATTTTGTTTATTTACGAAAATTTCAGGATACCACAAGTGTTCTTAGAACACATTCAACTTGCCAGCGAACAATACGGACAGCGTCTTCAGGACACCCTCTACGAACATTTCAGGAAACCACAACGGTTCTTAGAACACTTTCAACTTCACAACGAACAATACGGACAGCGTCCTCAGGACACCCCCATTTTGTTTATTTGCGAACATTTCAGGACACAGCGAGTGTTCTCAGAATACATTCAACTTGCCATCGAACAATACGGACAGCGTCCTCAGGACACCCCCATTTTGTTTATTTATGAATATTTCAGGACACCGCGAGTGTTCTTAGAACACATTCAACTTCCCAGAGAACAATACAGACAGCGTCTTCAGGACACCCCCTACGAACATTTCAGGACACCGCAAGTGTTCTTAGTACACTTTAAACTTGACAACGAACAAAACGGACAGCGTCCTCAGAACACCCCCATTTTGTTTATTTACGAACATTTCAGGACACCACGAGTGTTCTTAGAACACATTCAACTTGCCAGAGAACAATACGGATAGCGTCTTCAAGACACCCCCTACGAACATTTCAGGACACCACGAGTGTTCTTAGAACACATTCAACTTACCAGAGAACAATACGGACAGCGTCCTAAAACACCCCCATTTTGTTTATTTACGAACATTTCAGGACACCGCAAGTGTTCTTAGAACAGTTTCAGCTTGCTTGCGAACAAAACGGACACATATTGCGTCCTCAGAACACCCCCCATTTAGTTTATTTAGAACATTTCAGAACAGCCCTGTTGTCCGCAGTCAAATCGAACACAATAAGAGCGTCCACCACATAAAAAAACGCAACATTTAACATATCTCATACTCTCCCACCCTCCCCAAACCCTCACATACACCAACACACTCTACTAAATACACATTTTAAACCAATTTTCACTGCTCTGACCGCGGACGTCTGCAAAATCCAAGATGGTGGGCGCTATCAAAAATCTGACGCGCTTCATGCTCCACGCCATCCAATCAGCGAACACGTTGCATGTCATCAATGACATTTGTGATGTCATCTTTGATGTCCTGGGTGTTAGGCTTAGCAGTGCACAGTGGTGGCGCGAGTTATGGTTGCTTAGCTTACCATAACTGGCGAATTTCAAGGGTTTTCGGTTTTACTTGGAACCATAACGTCCGTTTAACAAAGTTTTTTCACTGAATTTCATAGGTTTTTAGTAGCGCAACTTAACCATAATTTCCCTTTAACAAAGTTTTTTCACTGAATTTCATAGGTTTTTAGTAGCGCAACTTAACCATAACGTCCCTTTACCAACGTTTTTTCACTGAATTTCCTAGGTTTTTACTTGTGCAACTTAACCATAACGTCCCTTTACCAACGTTTTTTCACTGAATTTCATTGGTTTTTAGTAGCGCAACATAACCATAACGTCCCTTTACCAATATTTTTTCACTGAATTTCATAGGTTTTTAATAGCGCAACTACCATAACGTCCCTTTAACAAGGTTGTTTCACTGAATTTCTTTGGTTTCTATTACTGCAACGTAACCATAACGTACTTTTCAATGGATGAAGACCACTAGCATCCGAGGTTCTCAAAGTGGGAACCTGGGGTGGTAAAAAAAAGATTTTTCTTCCCAAACCGGGACGCCGCAGGAAGGAAAATCTTTTACCAAGATGGACACCATGGAAACGGAAGGCGGGGTGTATAAAGAGAACACAACAGGTGATGGGTAGGAGGGACCAGGAGGGAGACACGGGGCATGAGAGGGGGGTGCGGGGTAACAGGAGATTGACACGGGGCATGAGCGGGGGGTGGGGAGTAACAGGAGGGAGACAAGGGGCATGAGCGGGGGTGGGGGGCAACAGCAGGGAGACACGGGGCATGAGAGGGGGTGGGGGGTAACAGGAGAGAGACACAGGGCATGAGAGAGGGGTGGGGGTCAACAGCAGGGAGACACGGGGCATGAGCGGGGGGCGGGGGGCAACAGCAGGGAGACAAGGGGCATGATCGGGGGTGGGGGGCAACAGCAGGGAGACACGGGGCATGACCAGGGGGGTGGGGGGGTAACAGGGGAGAGACACGGGGCATGAGCGGGGGGTGGAGGGCAACAGCAGGGAGACACGGGGCATGAGCGGAGGGTGGGGGGAACATGAGGGAGACATGGGGCATGAGAGGGGGGTGAGGGGTAACAGGAGAGAGACACGGGGCATGAGCAGGGGGTGGGGGCCAACAGCAGGGAGACACGGGGCATGATTGGGGGGTGGGGGCAACAGCAGGGAGACACAGGGCATGATCAGGGGTGTGGGGGTAAGAGGGGAGAGACACGGGGCATGAGCGGGGGGTGGAGGCAACAGCAGGGCGACACAGGGCATGACGGGGGTGGGGGGCAACAGGAGAGAGACACGAGGCATGAGAGGGGGTGAGGGGTAACAGGAGAGAGACACGGGGCCTGAGCGGGGGGTGGGGGTCAACAGCAGAGAGACACGGTGCATGACCGTGGGGGGACAACAGGTGAGAGACACAGGGCATGAGTGGGGGGTGGGGGGTAACAGGAGAGAGACACGGGGCATGAGCGGGGGGTGGGGGGCAACAGGAGGGAGACACGGGGCATGACCGGGGATTGGGGGCAACAGGAGAGAGACACGGGGCATGAGCAGTGGGTCGGGGGTAACAGGAGAGAGACACGGGGCATGAGCAGTGGGTCGGGGGTAACAGGAGAGAGACATGGGGCATGAGTGGGGGGTGGGGGGCAACAGCAGGGAGACACGGGGCATGAGTGGGGGGTGGGGGAAAAAGAGGGAGACACGGGGCATGTGTGGGAGGTGGGGAGGACACGAGGGAGACACGGGGCGCGAGCGGGGTTGGGGGGCAACAAGAGGGAGACACGGGGCATGAGTGGGGGGTGGGGGGCAACAGGAGGGAGACACGGGGCATGAGCGGGGGGTGGGGGGAACATGAGGGAGACACGGGGCATGAGTGGGGGGTGGGAGGCAACAGCAGGGAGACACAGGGCATGAGTGGGGGTTGGGGGGAACACGAGGGAGACACGGGGCATGAGCTGGGGGTGGGAGGTAACAGGAGAGAGACACGGGGTATCAGTGGGGGGTGGGGGACAACAGGAGGGAGACACGGGGCATGCGTGGGGGGCAACAGCAGGGAGACACAGGGCATGAGCGGGGGTTGGGGGGAACACAAGGGAGACACGGGGCATGAGAGGGGGTGGGGGGTAACAGCAGGGAGACACCGGGCATGAGCGGGGGTGGGGGGTAACAGGGGAGAGACACAGGGCATGGAGGGGTGTGGGGGGTAACAGGAGAGAGACACGGGGCATGAGAGGGGGTGGGGGGTAACAGGAGAGAGACACGGGGCATGAGAGGGGGGTGGGGGTAACAGGAGAGAGACACGGGGCATGAGCGGGTGGTGGGGGGCAACAGCAGGGAGACACGGGGCATAAGCGGGGGTGGGGGGAACAGGGGAGAGACACGGGGCATGAGTGGGGGTGGGGGGCAACAGGTGAGAGACACAGGGCAAGAGAGCGGGGTGGGGGTAACAGGAGAAAGACACAGGGCATGAGAGGGGGTGGGGAGCAACAGCAGGGAGACACGGGGCATGAGTGGGGGGTGGGGGAACATGAGGGAGACACGGGGCATGAGAGGGGTGTGGGGGGTAACAGGAGAGAGACACGGGTAATGAGCCTGGGGTGGGGGGGTACAGGAGGGAGACATGGGTAATGAGCAGGGGTGGGGGGAACGGGATATACGCTCCTCGGTCCTAAGCAGGCCACCCTGTACCAATGACGTGTCTCCTGCAAATCTGCAGCAGCCTGAAGAGTTCAGGAAGTGTAATCCACATCAGCCTCACACAGCACCATTGGAGGCCCCGCTGTCCTCTGATCTTATTGCATCAGAATTTTTGCTTGTTCAGTTGTGATAATCGCTTGTGAAGTCTGAAGTCACCGCAGAGCTTGCCACAGATGGCAATATATACGAACAATAAACTAAGATGGCGGGCGTCTCTGAAAATAAGATGCACTGCACGCTTTACTGCAGCCAATGGGAGAGCACGTCAGATGTCCACGGAAATCACACATGTTGCTTGCCCAATCCCCGTCCTGTCCACGGAGCGTACAGGGAAGTGTGTCCGCGAAGTGGACACAGACATCGCTAATTTTTTTCACTTACATTTTTGTCTTTTTTCAAAACCTACTGCACGGATTTACACCAAATAAAAAAAGGACAAAGCCGCCACTCCTGCTGCAAATTTGGTGTAAATCCGTCCAGCGGTTTGGGCTGTAGGCGTGAGCAGTTTTTTCCCATTATGTCTATGCAAAAAAATTCAGAGTGGGCCACATACTTTTTTTGCAAAGTTTGGTGAGGATTCGTCCAGGGGGAGCGAAGTTATAAGCCGCCTAAAAATTGCTCTTCCTATGGAGACAGCAACTTAAGCATAACTACAAGGCCACTACCGTGGCCATTTAATATATATATATATATATATATATATATATATATATATATATATATATATATATATATATATATATATATATATATATATATATATTGTTCCTCTGTACTGTGTAAATAAAGGAGCAGACAGTGCAGCAGTTTGAAAATGATAGCTAAAATGTACTGAATCTTTTGGTATTCACAAGTACAGTCTAAGACTTTTGTCTGTGAATTGGTGGCCATGGTTTAGAGCCTAAACAGAGAATTGCTAAAATGTGTCAAATCTCCCCACTCTGTTTAAAATGTTATACAGTTTTAACAAAAACCGTGTCAGAATCAGAATTAAGAAAATGTGCTGTCCTGCCTATAGATTCCAAAATAAGGCATGAACTACTGCATGTATAATGCACACATTTAGTAAAATATAACGTTCTTAAATCACACTAATCCATACTCAATCCCACATCATGTGTTTGAAAGTCTTTTGCAGATTACTATTGCATAGTTTACATGTACGACTTATTGTGTTCATTCTAAGACTGAGAACCTTCATTGTTGGGACCAGATTGAATCTAGATGTAATAAAGAGTACTCTGCTCTGAGGAAAAGGAAACCATATCCAAAACGGAGATAAAATACCATATTTCTTGTGCTCTTTTGCTCGTCCTTCTCCAGTGAAAATTGTATATTTATTTTTCAAAGCTGTCAGATTAGATGTCAAATCACTAGCGCTCACCTCCAACTCTCTAAGTAAATAATTCATCCTATGCGTAAAAATCTCCAGAAAGAGTTATTTAAATGTTTTAATGTGAGATCGCTCAACAGAGAATCAGGGGGGTGGTTTAACACCAATAATTTAGCATACAAAATTAGTTTTTTTTCCATTGAATGTTCCCCTTAAATGGCATTAGGCCTTGTTCTCATAGTAGGGGATGAGGTATGAACCTGGTAGATCCGATTGTGAAGTGATGGGGGTGGGGTACTCATCCTTATATTAGGAAATCATAAATCAATGTTCCTATATGGGGCAGATGAAACAATACCCCTCAGCGTTCTAATTCGATAGCACCGTTTTTCAAAATTGCAGAATTAGATGTAAACTCATAGTTTGCAATCAAATTCCATTCACATGCTAGAAACTCACAACCCCAAGTCCACACAAGGGGACAAACTGATGTACTATGTGTACATATATGCCAGGTTTCTATGCAAACTTTGATAACGGAGAAAACAAAGTGCTTAATAATTTGTCATAAAAGACCAAGTGAGATGCAAAGGTTGTAATGAAGACAAAGCTTTGAGTATACAGACTCATAAGCAACAATGTTGTCATAGAATTGAGGATGCCACGGAGATGAAGCATTGTATTATATTTCAATGTTATGCTGTGACTGCATATGTGTGCTTCCTCAAAGCAAGATTGTCACAAGCAGGCAAACTCTAATTTCGTATATAAGATTTCAACAGTGGTGCATCTGATGTGGTGAGTTCTCCTGCATAAAGGAATGGGAACACCTTCGATTTTTCTGTTTATTGTCCAGGTGTATAAAATCGTTGATTGCCACTTTGTGAAAAGACCAATTTATCAACAACTATACATCATGGGTGGTTTATTTGGACAGGCTAAATTGATGCCCACTTACTACACCGCCACACCTGTTCCGTAGTCTACCTCAAGCGGGGCATCTGTGCAGGAAATCAGCTCAAGCTCCTCTGGTGTTGTCCCCCATTCAATTCCATAGTAGTGCCTTTGTCCATGTTGAGGTGGAGGTGGAGGTCCATACTGACAATGTGACATACATAGCTGAAATGAGGGGAGGTGCAGAGGTCTTGTCCTGCATCGGTGCCCACTGGGGGGCAGACTATGGTGAACCTGCAGACAATCGAAGACAATGACATGATGGGTGTCTCTCTCTACAGCCGATCATCTCTGCAGAGACAAAACAAGTGCACAAGACAAATTGGCAGGCAGCAAGAATTGTTGAATCAGAGAAGGGTGCAAATTTGGAGGAAGGCAGTTAGGGATGCAAAACTGCTGTGCACTAATATTAGAAAAGGCAGGAAGTTAACCAACAGGAGCACACTCAGTTGCTTTCTATATGCATGTGGTATGACTGCGAGGATAGCTCAGGTGCAACACGTTCTTTGAAGCAAAACAACACAGAGCATCACAGGTTCTGTACCCCATCCCGAGCATAGAGGCTGGTCTCTGGTATGAAACACAATATAACAGCTCAATTTATTTATCTAAATAATGTGGGCCTGCTGGTTGAGGTTCATGTTTCATTTATGTTTCATTTAAAGGTTCAGTGGTATGGATGTTGGTTGTGCTGTTTATAATGTCATTGTATCTAATAATGGTGACGTGTGTTGGGGTCACTCACACTTGGCTGTCCCTCTTTCATACATCCTGTATGTTCCTATACTGAGGTGTTGAGTATAATACAATCATGTATTCGCTGCCTTAGCATTTTTGGGAGCCTTCTGTTGTTTCATGGCAGGTACTCACTGGCTGCTTTGACCTTGTAGGGTGTCCTGATGTTTAATGATGCTTGCATTTTAATCAGAGGACTCTTTCTAGCAGCCTTGGTCTGTTGGGGGTTCTTTTGTTTACTGAGGATGTGATGAATTGGTTTATGCTCCACAGGAGTACATGGATGAGTATGGGTAAAATGGCACACTCAGCCCTCACACCAAAACACAACGAAATCATGAAAGTAAAACAGGGACAGTTAAGGGATATACCTCCTTCACCTTTTGTGGTAACGTGGGCCGAGGGAAGTTTATGCTCTTAACAGGGGTGTGAACGGGAAACAGTATTGACCCAATTAACACAGTAACACAGTGCAAAATAAGGGGAAGGGCCAGTCAGGGTTCTATACAAATATATATACTTTAATTAAACGAACCATCTGTAAAAGAACAGGTAGAAAATACTGTACAAAAGCCCACCCCGAAGGACATACAGAAACGATGCAACAGACTGAAGAAACCAGTGTGGTTCCAGGGGTGGTAGGTAGGTTACTAAGCTTGAAAAACATATGTTGGTGTTAAAAACAAGTGTGATCATGACTTAACCAGCCTCTACGGCCTAAGTGGACTGAGGGGGCAGTTTGTGGTCAACAATACCTGAATTTGGTTCTTGGTGGTTTCACAAAGTCAGACCCGGTGTTGAATGTTAATGCGAGTGGATCAAGTTCAGTCTGGGCATGCTATATCATGTGGGCCCATGCAAAATGTATTCACTCTATGCAGTCTAAAGGAGACTCTCAACAATCTAGGTTGTGTCATTCTAAGGATCTCTTTTCAGTTGGGCCAGGCGGAGTTAGGCATTAGCTGCTGGGAGTGGTCGATGTATGACGCTCCAGTGGTCCAGTTGTCCGGCATTGGTCATCGGAACAGTGATCTTGAGGGCATTGATGTGCACGTCGGTGAGGTAGCTTTTCAAGGTCTAGCTGGGTCAAGCCTTGGTTATAACCTCTGGTCAGAGTTGTCATGTGACTGACCAGTGATTCGGTACGGGTCCCGACACCGAGCAGTTGATTTGGGCCGAGCTGGTGATGGGTTCAGCTAGGGCACAATGCACCTTTGAGCTGGTACGAAGTGCATGCAATAGTTCGAATTGGTGGAGGAGTGAAAAACCAACAAACAGGAGTGGCAGGGGATATCAGGATTATCTCAGTTCTATGATCTGGCCTGGGCAGAACCAATATATTTATTTTAACATCAAAGATCATAATACTAGAGTTTCTATGTGGAGCGCTCCAACATAATGTATGCATCTAGACAGTCTTTATCTCGTCATAACACCAAAAATAATAAAGAAGAAGGTGTCCTTGTGTAACCAATCAATGAGATGAAAGCATTCAATTCAAATCAATGGACACTGTCAAATAATTCAACATTTTTATTCACATATAGAAAAAGCATCATAAAAAACTGATCTCTGTATTCTAAAAATCATCATGTGTGTCACTATCAGTGTACTTTTCAACCAATTCGGAGAGTCAATGACTCAACTGGTATGACAAAACATTCTCATCTATTCCGATAACACACCACACGCCAGACGTACCTCATTCATACTCAATCACACAACCTAATATCGTCCGTTATTTCATTCAATTATAACATTTAAATCACCAATCTAAAACAACATACTAAAATGTTACAATACAACCTCTGTCCATTACAAATATGAACTGTAAGATCTTCACAATTGAGCCACCATAAATTATACGGTCTAATACAAAAAACGCTCAATGCAATATTTATCACCGCTGTCAAGAGCAGCATCAAATTCCCCAACCAGACATGTTTCTTTCTGTGCAAGTAATATTCAACAGAACTTCTTTAGGGGCATGCAGGTCCAGTGTTTTCAGGGGAATGTGAGTGGGAATATAGAAATGCAGAAAACATCAGAGACTCACCTATAAATATAAACACAGAAACACAATCAATTGAACTGTATGTACAAATCTATCAATTGATCATTGCTACCACCGCACCATTAATGAACAGAGTGCAGAAAGAAGGTGGTTAATACCCCTTTACTTCCTTCACCATTAAAAGGATCATGTCAACCGCCAACGGAGTCATGACTGGGAAACCATATGAATTGGTACATTCCAAGAAACACCACCACCACCGACACCGTGTGACACACCAAGACTTCCGAGAATAGGATTCTTACACCACGAGGCCATATTGTAACAAACCCAATTAAGGCACTGGTATTGTACAAAGATCTCAAGCAGTTATAATCATGCGTTATATCACAGTCACTGTGAACCAATAATTCCATGCAGTCTCGGTAAATACACCCGTACTCGGTAAAATACTCCAATAGAGTACGGAAGGGAAAACTCATTCCCTTGTGTAACCTGAATAAAAGTCTCATGTTACATCAGCACTATGTGTGTTACCCATCGAGACCCAGTGATATATCAAAGGTTTAGATATCATCAGGTCACTCACAGCTTATCTCTTATTCCAATCCTCACAGGCATGTTAATTCTTCAGAGATGAGGGTAAAGCGTTAGCACTTAAATGGTAATAACAGGTGGTCTTGGAAGCTGACAGACAGTATAGGACATGTTTGTTCGCAAAGGTGGTCCCTCAAAAACCTGTGCTCACAATAAACACAGAAAAGAGAGAGACACGAGGCGTCATCCTCATATAATCCACCCTACATATATTTATAACCCATACACTGTGTGCACGAATGACAAATGCACTCACAGTGTATGTGATGTAGCAGAGTAAAGAACGGACCAGCATCAGAGAAACTAACTACGACCAAGTCTGAACGCCCAATCCACGGCGGTACGGCTAGGGAGACTGCATCAGATCTGGTCACTTCTCGATGCGAGGCCAGCAATCCAGATCACTGGTGCCCGGTCTGTCTCTTGAGAAATCCGGTTTCTGTATAAATACAGGGCGCAACACCAATCACTTGGTTAGCAACCTCATAAGATGAGGTCTAAGTCATGTAAACATATACCAACAACTACAGAATGCCCTAACCCATGGGTGGTTCTATTTAAGACAGTATTCACCCCCCTGCCCATTTGCGTCCAGAAGGTACTGATAAACAGAGCCACGGCAATTCATAGCCTGAATGGCCGGCGAGCGCTGCTTACCTCTTTTCCACAGTGTTGCTTCCATTACCCGCGGCAAGGATTGTACGAGCGTCGTGAAAGCGTCAGAGCCCTAAATATAAGGATCATGTGAGCTCTCATACAGTCACGTGACATTCACGTAATGTCAAATACGACATGCTCAATTCAGGAAGGTACAACCTCACCCCGTGTATTCACAAGGGTAAGTGTAACCAATACCCATTCAAATAACACCTCCATATTAGAAGATTGCCCTATACTCAGTATTCATCATTCCATACTGTGTATTAAAGACACCAACCAGGTAGGTTACTAGCCATGAAAAAGATATGTCGGTGTTGAAAACAAGTGTTATCATGACTTAACCAGCCTCTACGGCCTAAGTGGACCGAGGGGGCAGTTTGTGGTAAAAAATACTTGAATTTGGTTCTTGGTGGTTTCACAAAGTCAGACCCGGTGTTGAACGTTAATGCGAGTGGATCAAGTTCAGTTTGGGCATGTTACATCATGTGGGCCGACGCAAAATGTATTCGCTCTATGCAGTCTATAGGGGACTCTCAACAATCCAGGTTGTGGCATTCTAAGGATCTCTTTTCAGTTGGGCCAGGCGGAGTCAGGCATTAGCCACTGGGAGTGGTCGATGTATGACGCTCCAGTGGTCCAGTTGTCCGGCGTTGTTCATCGAAACAGTGATCTTGAGGACGTTGATGTGCAAGTCGGTGAGGTAGCTTTTCAAGGGCTAGCTGGGTCAAGCCTTGGTTGTAACCTCTGGTCAGAGTCGTCATGTGACTGACCAGTGATTCGGAACGGATCCCGACACCGAGCAGTTGATTCGGCCTGAGCAGGTGATGGGTTCAGCTAGGCACAATGCACCTTTGAGCTGGTACGAAGTGCATGCAATAATTTGAATTGGTGGAGGAGTGTAAAAGCCAATGCTTGTTTCTTCCTTCTCATTCCAGGTGCGGTGAACACAGAGTGACTACTGCAGTGTTGTACAACAGGGAGCTTTGGCTGTTGTGGCCCTCCAGCTGCTATGAGACCCACTCAGTTGTAATTGGGGACAGGATTGCTATGTTCAGGGTCTTCTCTCTCAGGTTTAGGAGATTTCAGTGCGGAGTTGCAGGTCCTGGTCCACAGCAAAGGTCACTCTCATTGTGCATGGAAGTGGGTAAAGGCAGAGTTCTCTTCTGCCTTGGACAATTCCTTTTTCACCTCATGCTGAGAGCTTTGGAAAGTTCAACTTTCCCAAAGAAAGTCCGGTGAGTTCTTCCACGGTAAATCTTTGGTTCTCAAGATGATCTGAGAGAATGTGAAGGAGTGGGAGACCCCTTCTTTTAAAGGCAGAAGCCCCCAGATGATTCGCCTAGCTAGCCTACTTTAGCGGTACAATCCCACTTCTTGAATGGAGAGGACTTTGCCCTTCTAATGTCACACCCAAAGTGCTTTGCTCCAGAGAAAGTGGAGGGGACATAAAAGAGAAACAAAGGCAGAGAGAAACAAGAAAGTAGAAATTGCCTTCCATTGACCGGAGTACTCCTGCCTACTCTAATCCTGTCCTTTTCCATTCTCACTGAGAACAAAGGTCTTTAGAGCTGCAGTACCCTGGAATGAGGCTACTCCTTTTGAATGGGTGTGATCCTTTGGATGCACAGGTCCAAGGCAGCTGCCTGCCGTGTGGATGTCTCTGTCGGAGGGTGTTAGCTGCCCTCAAAAAGAGATCAAGGAAGAGGGCCAGAGCTCCAGGTTCCGTTCCTTTCATTTGGCAGTATCCACCCGGCTGGCCTGAATACACATCTCCTTCCACAGCAGGGCTGACCCACAGGAGCTGACACATGTGCAATATCGGATGTAGCGGCCATGATCGATTTGTTTAGAGTTTACCCTGCCACCAGCAGATTTCGTAGTTTTGGTACAGCTGGGCATATTTTAAATGACACCCCTGCACTGGAGAGACGTGGTTGTTGCTGTGGCTGTCAAGTGGGCAGCTTGTGATCTTTGAACCTGCTCTGCACTACAAATAGAGCAGGTACTGCAGATAGGCTACTGATGCAGCAGGGTACACCCACACTATGCTTTTGGTATGAGGTGGATGAAAAGGGCCTGGTTAAGCAGATTGCCCTTTTTTGAGATGGAATTGCCTACATCATTGTGTGTATTAAATAAAAATAGAAAAGCTAGCGCTTTGCCACCTTGCCAGATTTCTATTCCTCACACAGGTATTCGCTATGAAAGCACTACTTCCTCGCATTCTTCATCTGATTGAAGGGTTGAGCTTATCTGGGGCAGTTTTATGTGCTTGTCTGATGCAGTGCTTTGAACTTCGGGCTGTAGGTTTAAGTGCAGCATTTTCTTTGTGGATCCACTTGCCACGCAATGTTTTGTGTGGTGCAATCTAAAAGCATATCACTAACACCCATTTTTAGAATCAGTCTCAGCGTTAGAAGAGGTATTCGATTTGCTTCCTGGTTTCCAGCTTATCCAAGGACGCTGGAGTTCTATCAAGAGGGAGTTAGTTTATCAGACAGAGTCTCAGACTCAAGTGTCAGTGCTTTCTCCATCTAACCTATTTTTCAACAAAAGACCTTGGAAAAGCAAGTTAAACGGACATGTCTAAGTGTGATATTAAATGGTGCATCCATTTAAAATGTTCCATACTGTATGTGGTTCATACCGCTGTACATTAAAAATGGCCCTCATTACGGTTTGGGCGGTATCCTGGTGGTAAATCTGCCAGAATACCGCTCAATAGAATTACTGTTACTGCCACTTGGTCTTGCGGAATTACGCCAGATTACATGTGGTGGTGGCGGTATAATTTCCCATTTATTTTGAGTCCATTGGACTCAAAGGTCCTTTTTGGCAGAATTACTACAGCAGAAATTCCAGTGAAGTCATTCTTCTGATTTTGCCAGTTCTTCAGCGGTGAGTGGCAGAAATCACCTCCAGGAATTTCCTGGTTGTAAATCTCAAAATTGAGTTAATGCCATAATCGTAATGAGTCCCAATCTTTTACCAGTTATACCAAAAGCAAAGGACTAATTGAAATATGCTACCGCTAGATGCATTATGATTTGGAGATTGACAGTGTAAATACAAGCTGTTTTGCCCTGTAAGATATTGAATTCCAAATATATACATTTCTTTTCACAGTGCTTAAGGGGTTAAGGGGGAGGAATAAGAACAAGAAGTTTGCATCTGAATCAGGTTAACATGTGATCCGAATTAGGCTATCATGTGATTTGACCAAATTAAATTAAGTGTTTCAATGGTTTTTTATTTGACATGTCCTTTTGATTGTAGTGATGTATTACGAATAATTTTCCATTCAATGATCAATGTTTTAAATTGTGAAAAGTAATTTAAATGTGTTTGTAATTGCAGAATGTTTCATATAATCCCATTGGAAAGAGTAGACATATGGATCCATCAACTCTAAAGCGACCATCCCCATAATCATATAAATGTGGTTCTTTATGTCAAAAGAAAGTTGTACATTTAATTCCATTTCAATTTTAATTCTGAGTATTTGAGAATGAAAGCAAGTCATGTTATCCAATTTTATAAAGCGCCCGTTCGCCCGAGGGCATCTTGGCGCTAGGCAACAACCAGAAGACCACCACCTTCATCTAGAATAGAAGCGTTTTCAGAAGACGCCTCAATCCCAAGTAATTCTGGGTAGCTCCAAGTACAAGAGGCAGAACATTCCAGAGTTTACCAGCGGCAACAGAAAAAGCACGGCCACCCACTCGAGAAAGACCAAAACTAGGGATCGCCACCAGTCAATCGTTGGCGGAGCAGAGATTTCGACCGGGACAGTAAGGAATGAATTTGTCTCAAAGATACACTGCTCCCTGCTGATAAAAAGCTTGATGAACTAAGCAGAGAGCTTTAAATTCAATATGGCATTAAAATAGTGTCATTTCACGAAAATAATGCACAGAGCTCCGGTATATTACTGGCGTACTTCCAGAACAGAAGGCAGCCTTACCAGTTAGCATGACAACTGAATTGTATTATATGCATTTTGCTGCATGCCAGTATGTTCTAAAAATAATCTCAGTTGAAGGTACCTTGTATTTTAAGGTAGAAATGGTTATACATTAATAGAATGTATATTGTTACAAAATAATACATTACTTGTTCCATAGTGTGATTTTTTTGTGTTTTTTTGTTGCTTTTAAGGTTAGCCTCCTTTATCAAATAATCCATATTAAATAGTTTGGAAGGTCTTTTTTCCCATATTTTCAATATCCAATCATGAAAGGTAGGGACATCCTCAACCTTCCACCATTGTGCAATTAAAAGTAAAGCTACCAAGAGCACCAAACTAACGCTGTTCTAACTGCCTTCCCCTGTGGTTCTGCCCTGGGTCCCACAACACCCTGAGGAAAAGCCCAGGTGGAGCCAGGGACAGGAATCACAGCATCCCCTGAAGGGTCATTGTATCTCCCTCCATAATTTCACCATTTTCAGGCAACTCCACCAGATATGCAACCATAAACACTATTCACCACAGCCCCTCCAACACATGGGTGACGTATGGGGAATTACTTCATATGCACTTTCTTGGGTATAATGCCATTGTACCATCATTGTATACCACATTTCCCTAATTTTCATGTTTGGTAATACTCCTCCAGAGCAACTCCCTGTGCTCCCTGGGAATGTCCTGGTCAAGCGCCCTCCCCCATTTTCTCATGTACAGCCATTCCACCTCTTATGCCCCTCCTGCACTTCCCAGTTAAGCAATGAAATCAACCGCTTAGATCCTGATTGTGCCACTAGAAATGTCTCATAGGAGATAAAAGCCATGTAGGCTGCCTCCTCGAGAATGGGATAGGAAGCCCAGGTTCTGAACTGAAAGTATTGATTGTGCCCCATTTTGCCCAACTGAAAGGGCTGTTTGTAGTTGACAAAGGACCTGATTAGAGGCCACTTGTACAGGTCCCTCACCTTATGCTACCCTGTCATCCACCACTGTTTAAAGCCAGTGGCCTCAATTGATGGGTAGAATTGTGGGTTCCTGAATATAGGGGTAGACAATTCCATACTTCCAAGCCAGTGAGTGCCATGTGTCCCCCACTAACTGTTTGAACTGATTTACATACATCTTCCTAGGTTTATTTACTATGGGAAGCCATAAAACCTTACCTAGTCATCAACCTACAACTGCCCCATCCAACCTGTACAGAGACAAGTGTACTGCTCCAAACATATACGGAAATATAACCTGATAAAACTATTTTAGCAATGATGTTAGGCTCTAGTGCTCACACAGCTGTCACATGTTTTGGTAGGGTGACATTATATTTGCTTTGCCACACACTAGGGAGTTTTAGGTTGTTTGTTGCACAGTAACGCAATGTGTGGCAAAGCATTTTTTTTTAACACGCTGCAAAGCATTTTTCTTTTTTATCACACTTATATGGTTAGATAATGTTATGTAATTGAAGGTTATTTCTATTGTAAAGATTGTGCTTTTTTAGTTTTATTGGCCAAAACGAGCACGGGGTCTACCAAGTTAAAACACAACCTCTCCATGCAGTTATAGATTTCGTTATTCTAGTGAGCTGGGCTGCATTTCTGAGCCATGGTTATTTTGCTTAATATGCTGGATTGTACTCTTGTTATTGGACAGAAAACTTCAAGTGGCCAAACGTCAGGGAGGGGAGAAGCGCTGAATAGTTGCCAGTTCATTGTTGCAAGGGAAGTAGTTCTCAGGGGCCTTACACGAGACTCGAGACAGCAGGTGCCTTCCTGTATGCTAACAAATGAATACATAATGCTTGTGAAGGACAAAGTGAGATATGCATGAAGGCCCAAGCAGCAGCAATGCCAAACCGCAGACCTGGGATGGGAGCACAGAGCCCCCACTGAAAGTTAAGTTAAGAAAGTTAATGAACTCGGTCCAGTGGTGAAGTGCCTTGGTAAAACGAAAAGATAGGAGACATTAATTTCCAGGAGCAGGGCCTCAGTCACATTGTTTTATGCAGCTATTCATTGTGAGAAGATAACTAGGAGGTTGTGTTCCAGAAGTTGCAGTGTGTATCATGATAGGAGTCACAGAATGAGCAGGCTTGAGGGACAGAGGACAAACCTTCTTATCAATTTCAATGTGAAGGCTGCCAACTAATCAAAATGATGTATTTTGTGCTGCTGAAGAAATTATGTCATGTTTGAGGGGTAGCATTTTGATGGCCACGAGAAAGGAAACTACCAATTATATTGTTTAATGTGTGTTGTTCTTTGGTGGTGTAGTGAGAAGTAGCCAATGGAAATAGTACAATTAGAATTATTGTTGGATTTTTAGAACATGTTCATTTTGTGATATTCAGCAATAATTATTGTGGCCCAATGTGGGCGTGTTGAGATCTGTTTCAGTTCAGTTCCATGGAACTGTCTGATTCTCCCGGCTGATATTTTCAAATAAAGCTGTGCTTTCGTGCAACGGGTGCACTCTATTTTACCCACGTCTGGCATACCCCTCCCACTCCAATGGGTGTTCCCAGACGTGGGTCCCATGCCTCATTGAGGAGGCTCCACAAGGTTTAAGCATGTCTGGGGATGATTGTAGCCTCCTTCAGAAGCAATGTGACAAGGCAGTTCAAGCTGGACTACCTCTTTTGGGGTGGGCCCAATCCAGATTTGCATATGCTCTTTCCCTTTTTGTAATGGCTTGGCAGGTGAAGAACGATGGTCTGGAGGGATGTCCAGAGCAATGCCAGTGGTCAACATTGATTTGAAACCTTCCAGCTGTCACCTCTTTTGTTTTGCTTTTTTCAGCCCGAGTAGGATGGGTATGCACAGATGTGGGTCCCGTGCCTGCTGGGCATAGAGACGCAAGCTACTCCTCATGATGAGGCCCAAAAAGTCTGAAACATATCTGGGGATGCTTGTGGTCTCAAGCAGAAGGGATGTGACTTAGCAGTTTGGGCTTTACTACCCATTTTGGGGTGGGACTAATCCTGATTTGCATATGGTCTTTCCCCAATGCCAAAACATGAATAGGGATGCTTGTGATCTCGTGCAAAAGGGATGTGACCAAGCAGTTTGCACTGGACTACACCTTTTGGGGTGGGACCAATCCTGATTTGCATATGGTCTCTCCCCTTTTGAATTGCTTGGCAGGCAAAGAACAAAGGTCTTGAGGGTTGTCCAGAACGATGCTAGTGGGTTAAGATTCATTTGAAACCTTCCAGCCATCATCTCTTTTGTTTTGCACTCTATTTTGGACACATTTTGCATTACTTTTTGGATTACTTCTGGGAATTGTCAATTTACAATACTGGTCCAGATCTTTCGAAGGTCCTTAATGCACCATTCTCTCATATGATGGATCTGGGATGCTTCATAGTACACTGTGAAGTCTGGAAAGGATAGTCTCACTTTGCCCCTAGGAACCATCAAAAGACTGCAGGAGACTTGCAGCCTCCAATCTTTCTAAACAAATGCAGGGGACAAGGATAAATTAGTTAACACTTTAAAGAAGGGCTTGAAGATTGAAACTGGCAAAGCATGGAATACGGAAGAGGTATAACACCATCTGAAGGGATACCATTAAAATAGAGGGAAGGCTCCCCATCCAAGAGATCGAGAGCTACTCTCTAGTTGCTGCGTACAGGTTCTTAGCCATACTAGTGATCATCAGCCACAAGTATTCAATATTCTCAACAGCACATGTAAAGGATGATGTAATGAGGGAATTGCTGCATTTAACTCCTCCCCCTTTTGGGGCAAAAAGGATCCCTGAATTACCCAGATTACCTACAAATCCTGGCACCTCTCTATATTCTTCAAGTTCCCTCTGTACTACCACCAGAGATCTAAACAGATCGGATAGCAGGAGAAGCATATGATCAGTGAATGCTGAGAGCTTGTGGTCATTTCCACCAAAATGGATCCCTCCAATTTCCTCCACTTCCTTCAGCCTCATCAGAAAACAGAGGCGGCAGGGGGCAGCTCTGCTTAGTGCCCCTGTACATCCAAAACGTACATTACATGGCATTGCTCAACAACAGCCACACCGAGGGAGCAATCAAAAGAGCTTGCATCATCTGTCGAAAAAGATCCCCAAATCAAATGTGATGAAGGGTGGTCAAGAGAAAGGGCCACTCTGCGTGGTCAAATGCGTTCTTATCATCTAAACAGAGAAGTACCCCTTCAGTGCTGGCTATCTTTTCTTTTTCAGTTGGATGAACCAACCTCCTCATGCTGCCAACGGTTTGACATTCCATCATGATTACAGCCTGATCTGCCCCAATCAGTGCAAGAAGAAGTGTATCCAATTTGTTAGCTAAAACTTTAGTGTACATGTTTGCAACAACATTAATTAAGCAATCAGTCATACAACCCCATTCGGTCTGGTCTTTTTGTAAATTCAGAATCAGAATTACTCTCACCTCTTCCATCGTCTGGACTTCAAATAGTGCCACTCCAAATGTCCACAGTTGCCCCTATCCAGCTCCCTAAGCAAGGGCAGTGGCTCTACTCCAGTAGAATGGGGGGGCACCACAGTCAGGGACCTCATCTCACGTTCTAGCACTCTCAAAAGTGGTCCAGGTCTGAAGAGGCCACCATTCTGCCATGGCTGCATGCCTTCGGAATGATTCTGTTGGCCATTTTGTGCTTGCCAGGTCGGCTTTGTGATGGGTATCTGCCCACTCAACTCACTTCTGACCATTTTGATGGGGCGTCTCACATCATGAGGGGATCGAGGGGGAGACACCTAACCCCCCCCTTCCCCAGAGAGGTCTCAGCTATGGCTGAATTCACCTTCGCTCATGTCTGCCCTCTGTGGGGCACCATCTTGAATCAAACAGAATTCATTTTTGATATATTTGTTGTGTGAATTAATTTATGAATACATTATATTAGTTTATCCTAACAGGTGAACAGTTTCTCCTTTTTCAAAGTCATATTTTTTGTAGCTAGTATTTTGTGTCATTGCAAACAGTGGCAGCCTCACTTACAGATTAAAGCATTTTCTACTGCTTCAAAAGAATTCTGACTCTTTCTTCACCAATAAAATGTCCTCACATCCATCAAGAAAAAATTGGCAAACAGAGGAAAACTAGAGTGACAAGGGATACCAGGTCTATCTCTGTTCTATGGTCTAACCTGGGGAGCACCGTTATATTTATATAAACAAAAAAGACCATAGAACGGGTCTCTCTGTGTGGTGAGCTCTAAAGAAGTACACACATTTATACAATCATTGTCTCTCTCGGACAAACCACTGATTGCACAGTGTCCACATATAACAAGGAGTCAAGTAAAACAATTCAATTTACTTCACTAGACACGTTAAAATATTCACTTTTAATTAAATTGTATAAAAAGACATATCACAATGAATTAATCACGTATATCTAAAAATCATCCATGGTGCCAACATAGAAGCACCTCTAAAACATCCAAGACACAACAAATCATTACACTATTCACATCCTCTCCCAGAAAACATACTTCAGACAAACCTCAATCATACACAAACAGACAAATTCACACCACTGTTATTTCATCCAATTATAACAATTAACACTAAACTCTAAAACAGTATTCTAAAATACAATCTCTGTTGACTATAAGGAAAACAGGAGATCCTGACAGTAAGGTGACAAATCAATATTCAATGTATTCAAAACAATACACAACACTGTGATATAGACTGCTGCCTACAACAGCATCAAATTCCCCAACCCAACATGTTTCTTTCTATGCTTATTCCATTCTGTAGACATTCTTCAGGGGTAAGTAGGTCCGGTGTTTTCAGGGGAGTTGACATAGAGGTACACATATGTGGACAGCACAAAGAGCTCACCTAAAAATAAAAACACAGAAAAACACTCAATCAGACTCAATGTATAATTATACCGACTGATATATGCAACCCCGCCAAATTAATAAGCGAAGTGCAAAAAATGGGGCTATGACCGCCCCACTACATCCTCTTCCACCGAGGTAATCAAATATATCCAAAAGGTACAGTGAAAGGGAGACCATCTTAAATGGATAAATCCGGACAAACACCATCACCAATGACACCATGAAACACCCCTGAGCACCCCCAGTTACACATGAGACTTCTGAATACAAAGTGACTACATGCCAGACAGTCAATGCGGCAGAGTGAACTGCACTTTGCACCATCAAATGGTAATTCACACTGACTCCAAACTGGAGGTGAGAATGAATTTCAAATCCCCCCCATAGACCATGAAGCATAAGTTTCGGTAAGGTGGTATGGTCACCAAAAATTAGGTGAAACCAGGAGTGAGAAAATAAGTGAATGACACTGAGCACTAACAAAATCACCAAGCAACCCCAGTAATACCATGTGAGCAAACCAATAAATTATGAACTCACAGCCTGTCGGTGCACCCGGCTTGTAATGACAATTCACTTCAGGCTGCGGATAGTGGTATGAGACCCACTCAATCGGTCGGTCAAGAAGGTCAAGAAACTGTTATTGATCAGGCACTAATACCACGTCCACTCAGTCAGGCTGTGATTAACAGGTAGACCAGCAGTAGAATAGAACACACAAAAAGGGAAAAAAGAAAGAGAGAAAAGACTATATCAAAGTCATCAACTCAATCATTAAGCAACCATAATTGCATTCAATTAATAACCGTTCAATAATCCGCAAAACGGGAAACAAAAAAAAAAAAGTGGGCCAGGGTCTTATTGACCTGATATACAGCATGCACCGCATCTAGCGCCCGGTGTAAATGTGGCTTCCCACCATTCAGTCATCATATGGTGAATGGTCTGAGGGTAGCAGCAGTAGCTTGTCGGTTATTCCGGTATGAAACCCGTGGTCTAAATAAATAACAAAAGAGAGCAAGCCATATTAAAAGGCAGGTCATGTTTCTATCGACCGTGAGCTATATTAGCACCACTGGTTTTTCCCATATACACATAGACAACAGCAGGCCTTATTCAAACTGATACCCCAGCCTGTCCCCTCCGAGCAGAGTGCTAACTGCTCACAGGTATCCAGAGTCTACGGGGGCTCTAATTCCGTACGCACGCTTACCGTAATGCAAGTACGAAACGATCCCCATCGGCGGCAATGATTCCACAAGCCGTCGTTGGAGCCTGCGTTCAACATTTAAATGCTACACGTGACCTTATGTACAACCACGTGATGGTCGTTCAAGCGCCCGTATAATAGTCCAGATACGTTCAAACTGAGATCCAGAAACCTAACACCCACAAGGAGTCTGCACACTACAACAAAACCACTAAATCGTCTACTAGCCACGTTCGGTAGACACACAGGAGTAAGTTAGGATATGTAAATGCTGTATGTGATAGTCTTAGCCAAATACACGCATTTAATGCCTCGGGTCAAATGGTCACTAACACCACGTCTCACTGGCATATGGTATATTTCTAACGCGAAATAGATCCTGGAAATCATATATTCCAGTTGATAGGGGGCAGGACATCCCCGGGCAGAGAACTAATAAGCTGCAGCCACGTTCGATAGATGCCCAGGAAGTAAAGTAAATTAGGATATCACTACAAAAAAAACTTTGTTGAGGGGATGTTATGGTTAAGTTGCCCTACCAAAAACCTGTGCACATCCCTAAAAAAACTTTTAAACCGAAAAAACCCTGAAATTTGCCAGTTATAGTAGGCTAAGCCTGCCATCACCACTATACACTGCTAACACTAACACCCAGGACATGAATGATGGCATCACAAATGTCATTGCTGACATCCCTGTCGACATGACATGTTTAGCCCCTTTGTTTTTGTTAACTCCCATATCTATATATGTATATTCAGTACAACAATTATTAAAGGGACGTTACACTTCACAACAAAACAGAAAGACATTCGACATTCCCTAATTATGGTAAGCTAAGCAACCATAACTCGCGCCACCTACGTGCATTGCTAAGACTAACACCCAGAACATCAAAGATGACATCACACATGTCATTGATGACATCACTGATGACATCACATTTCTAGCTTCCTCTTTTTTTGTGCACTGACATATGTAAGCCAGGTGTCTTTCTGCACTGTCAGTCAGGAAGTAAAAAGGTGAAAAGAGCTATATTTGTAGTCGTAACCCTTCTCAAATGTTCTTACAATACTTTCGTTAGGGTACAATTACATCATATTATACATATACGTAGGAGAAGAAGGAATCCTGAAACACAAGAATGTTTTCTGTTCTTGAAGGTAATTAGGACGGTTTTGAACACTTTCTGGTAATGTAGCAGTTTTATTTGCTTACTGTACGCTCCCTGAATATGCTTCTATTTGTATGCTTTGTGGTCTCTTTGTGTTTTGTGTGTAATAGTACAAATATGCAGTAAGGGAAGCATTCTTAGATTCACAGTAAGCAGAAATCTGTAATGGAAGCATAAATCAATTTAGTAGGTAACGTGGGAAGATTTAGAATATAGCACCTCTGTAGCGCATGCTGCAGACAATTCCTAAGGTTGTTCATGAGGTCGTTCATTTATTGAACAAACTCAGTATTGCAATGGAATTTTTTAGCAATGCATTGTTTAATTAACTATGTGGCATATCATAGTTCTGCAATGATCTCTAACACTTTTCGGCCAATATTATAATGACAATCCCTTGTGGAGGCTCTAGATGAAAATTAAGTGCACATGTGATGTCATCAGTGATGTCATCAATGACATTTGTGATTTCATCTTTGATGTCCTGGGTGTTAGTTTTAGCAATGCACATAGGTGGCACGAGTTATTGTTGCTTAGCTTACCATAATTAGGGAATGTCGAGTGTCTTTCGGTTTTGCTGTGAAGTGTAACGTCCCTTTAAGAAATGTTTGTACTGAATATACATATATAGATAAGGGAGTGAACAAAAACAAAGGGGCTAAACATGTCATGTCGACAGGGATGTCAGCAATTACATTTGTGCAGTGTATAGTGGTGATGGCAGGTGTGGTTGCTTAGCCTACAATAACTGGCGAATTTCAGGGGTTTTTCGGTTTTACTTTGATCCATAATGCGAAATTAGGGAACTGCACAGGTTTTTGGTAGGGCAACTTAACCATAACATCCCCTCAACAAAGTTCTTTTTTGTAGTGAGTTTTGCAGGTTTTTAGTAGGGTAATTTAACCACAACGTCCCTTTAAAAAAGTTTTTTTTGTTACTGAACTTCACAGGTTTTTGGAAGGAGAACTTAATCATAACATTGTGTTAGCAAAGTTTTTTTGCTAAATATGCACTATCATATGATCTTGGGAGATTTGTAGTGTAATGTACTGACTTTATATACAAGTAACATAGAACATACAGAACCCTCTTGCTATTGATGTAAGGCACGGACTGAGCGCCTGTTTGCGGACGGGCGCGGACGAGGTCAACAGTAACCAAACAGTCAGGGGGTATCGGAAATTGTAATATTGTTTTACACAATAAATGGGCAACTTTGGAAATTGACACATAAAGACATGATAAGTACTAATAAATGAATATGGAAACCTATTCATGATTATTGAATGCATAAAAACCATGCATTCAATAATCATGCAGAATGAAATGTGTTATACCATAACAAAAAAAAAGGTATGCCTGCAATGTAAGTACCTCACAGAAACTCTGCAGGCAGGACCGACAGTGGATGCACACAGTGCAAGGAAGGCAAATTACAAGGAAATATTAAGTGAACTTCATTTTTCTTATATGTGTGTGTACTTTTGTTGGTATGGGGATTAGAAAAATTAATTTCTTGTGCTTGTTTTGACACAGAAATGTGCAGTACTTTGGAGTGGCTGGAGGAGAATTTTCCGCATGGGGAAATGTCAGAGGATAGCGATAATAATGGTATGCACTGGTCTGCATAAGCAAAGTAATGGTCAGTATTTTATGGGCATTTAACACATATATTTATTTTTAACAGATCAGGAAAAAAAGATGAAAGGCCAACAAACAACACAGAGGAGGACAGGCTGAAAAGGATAGAGCTGATAATGGACACATTAAATGATAATTTTAAAAGTTTAAGGGAATTTGTGGAGGACTTTGTGAAAAATGAAAGAGCTACAAAACAAAATGTTTTCATTGTGGAAAGAGGACATGCCAACATCTCTTAGAAAGGCATAAACAGCCTTATTGACATTGTGCCTCGCTTTCTCCATTTATGGACCAAATGCAGAAGAAAGCAGCCATATTTGTCTTTGTGCAAGACGGGAAAAAAGTATTTGACAATTTGGTCCTTCGCAAGTCCTTCCTTCATTGCAAATTGCAAAGAAATTCCAGAGACATGGCCTAAACTGTTTCACCACAATGAATGATAATTATATTAGGATGACACTCTTTCTGTAAAGTAGCATAGAGAGGTACCAAGTTGAGCCACCTCATTCCACGCAAGCCATGCCAGTGTACTTCCACATGAGGAAATCCAAGATCTACAGATAGACTGCAGCTTTCTGCATGCACCTTCAACCAATGCATCCAGTAGTCTCCCAAAATCCAGATAATATGTTTGCGCACACACAGAGCCATGGCCGTCAAGTCTGCTGTCAGGGAGAAGACGGTCTCAGTACATTTCTCTGTTCAGAACACACCCACTGAACTTTACTGACCAATCCCTAGCTCCGCTCATTCTTATTTGCATACATCTCCACCCCAGAATCCCCCTTGTTAACATGCGCTGCCTGCAAACCACCACCATGTCCGCGGACACGTACAGGATCAGAGCGCGACGACTGTACATTTAAGTATTATTCCCCTTTTCCCCTTTAAGGTGGGCTCTGAAAAGAGACTTTTTGTTTTTATTTTTGGGCAGATGCCTTACAGATACCTGTTATTTTGTGTTTTTTTTATATATTTTATTTTCTTGCTTTACTCCTACAACCATCATAGAACCTTCTCTAAAGCAAGCCGTACATTCCAAAAGAACATGGCATTTCCCAAAGAAGACAAGGCAATAGAATCTGCTTCAAAATAATCAGCATTACTGGGAACAATGCTATTGTGGCTGCAGAAAAACATACCAGCTTGTAACATGAATGCACGCATGCCACGATTGATGATACACCTCCCAATATTTTGATCAGGCCAGAAAACAGAACTGTTGTCCCATTTTCCTCTAGGGAGTAAACCAGAAAGAATTAGTGTCGCAGTTGGGAAGATGTTCATGACAGCTTGAACCATATGTTCCAAGTCTTTTAACAAAGTACGTGAAGTCACGTAGCCCAAATGGCAAGCACCGTAGTGCAAAAGTACCACATGCGGAGTGGTCATCATACGCATGTGTCGGCAAACTTCCAGAATTGCCTCAACATTGCGATCACTCTTAGCGCTCCACACTGCCTCCACTCCTCTCACATCGAAATGGTGTGCCACATGCCTACTCTCGGCATAGTGCTGTAAACTATGAAGGGAAGTTGCATATCACTGCAAAGCACCTACTTCAAAAAGTACTGTGCAAGTGTTGGGGATTTCTACGTACATCTCCATGCATGCACACATGCATGAGTATAAAGTACAGGAATGCATATTTTAATCAGTGAACATGTGCAACCCTTATGATTTAATGTAAACAAATTAATGTCAATAATTCTGCATAGGCAATGCATACCAATGCTCCCCTTTATGTGCAAGATATGCGATTTTTCATTGACAAAGCGCACTACTTCTTAATGTCTCCGGCATAGCCTATACATACGTCACAACCGTCCCTATTGAGCACAAAAGTGTATTGTCCATTAGAAAATGTCTGAATTTTGTAACGTGTACCACCTACATTAATGCTACTTGCAGTGTGATCGTATGAGAAAAATGAATGCTCCCAATTGCTGTGGTGAAATCTCCCGCTGAGGGTCTCCCGATTTTTCGGAATCGTACTTGTAATATGAAAGTAGAGGAATTTTTCCTATCTACTATAATGACCTATTGCTTACAAACCTCTCTCCTGTAGAGTTTACAGCTTTAAAAAATAAGGCATTTTCATAATTTAAAAAGTGTACTCATTTCTGAGGCACATGCACTTAAGATACTGCAAATAACATATAGAGGTGGCACATAGGGAAGTGAAATGTACACATGCACTATGTTGAAATATGAAAGGGGAGTACTCCAATAAAAGAAGCAAAAGTAACATATATTGTAACATCACTGCTTTAAGCACACAAAGGTAGTAACATTTTTTTTTACATTTGCAGCGAAAACTACTCTCCTAAAAATCAACAGCATCTACAATGCAAATGACATATCTGAAGAAACCTGGTAATTCCGCAAAAAAAAGTAAGTACAGTACTACCTTTATATTCTAACTATTACTCAAAGAGACTGTGTTATTTATTTAATTTGCAAACCAAAGCAAACATTGATTTCGGAACCATTGACCCACAAACCCCCATTTATTATGTAAAGAATAACAGGCAGAATGGCTCACGAATCCCTGTGTGTTTGGAACGCAAATAACAAACAAAATTGTTAGTAGGTTCGTAGTAGAAAACAAATCGATGTTTTAATTTCATGCCATTACGTTTACTATTAATACTTCTGCTCACCACTAGTCCACTTTGTACTCTCATCTGAAGGACATTGTAGTAGTATACAAACAGAAAAATAGCCTTCCCAAACCATTGTAAGAGGCCAATGCACATTGACACACCACCACAAAGAGCTCCCCATCAAACGCATGCATGCATGGACACAGCACACATACATTGTACAACAGACCAAACCATGCCTTCTTTTTTCAACAGACCCCAAAGAATGCCTACCAAAAAGCAAGTCCGTAGAAAGGAACGCAGAAGTAGAGAAAATAAAAATAAAAGTGTCCAACCTAAGCATCCATCTGTAGCAGAGTTTGTACAGAATGTTGGGACAAAACAGCTAATACAGTCATTTAGGAAAACAAAGGAAGCTTCAACTTCCGAAACTTTACCTCCTCCATCAAAATGTAGCATGAAACACAAAACTCTTCACAAGAAATTGTCTACCAGTATTTATAACAATGCTCCTATTAATCCTGATATAGTAACAAGAACCCATAGTAAAAAATATATTTTAGCAAAAATGTTTCGCCACAGAGTCCTTCAGAATCTAATAATAACAGGACCAAAATCATCCTCAACCCTTAAAACCTACCGTAGAAAATTAATCCTACAAACTCTCGTGGACAGTGCAATCCTTCTCAAAAGAAGTTGTTCATATAAGTGTTAAATAGGATGAAAGCACTAACGAAACTAAGTACCAAACTACAAAAGAAACTTAGCAATAAACGGAATGTGAACAAAAATAACTTATTACATATTTGTGGAGGTGAATGGAGTCACACAACAACCACAAAACCATATTTGAATGAAGAAGCATACAAACAAAATCAAACAAACACAATTGCCATCATAGCAGTGGACGAGGGTATGAACAAATCAATAATACCATCATTGAACAAGAAACAGTGCTTAGAAAAGTATCCCCTGAAAACTCAGAATTACCTCACGATTTGAATGAACCAGACCGTCCAGTATACAAATGGCCGTGCACATCAATGTGTGCCATTCCTAACAAATCTTTCAAATCTTTACGTCAGTTCCTCAATCAGTATGTAAAAGGTAAAGACAAAATTTAAATGAAAGTGCTGCAAAATATGGATATCTGTCCAGTGCGCAAATACACAGGACTACAAGGACATTCATTAGCTTGTGTTTCTGGGCCTATTTGCAAAAGCACCTTCCATGATATCAAAAGGATATCAATACATCATTCAAATGTAAGAAATCTAGTGTATAAAATAGACTATGCAAAAAAGTCCAGCTTCAGAATTAGCCAATTTCAATAACACTCTTCTGCATGGTACACCCAAATACCTACAAGAAGAAATTGACCGTATCCAGAGAAAATATTTTGGAAGTGAAAGCCACTCAGAAAATGCAATAGTTTTAGAACAAAGTAGCAACAAATCTGCACATAGCAACCTTCTACTACACACATACAAAAGAGAAATACTAAAATTTAGAAGTGCATCGGCTGAAGTACCAAACCATGTGTGTGTGTGTTGCTGCCGAACATTTTAAAAAAGGAACACAAAAAATGTAGACATAGCATACAAAATAGAAGACAATGAAGATTCCAAATGGTTTCAATTAGCTCTGTACCTTTTAGCAGAAAACAAATATGAAATAAGAGAACCCCTAATTTGTTGCAATTACTGCACTACAAAACTAAACAACAACCAAAACCCTTCACGTGCTATCACAAACAATTTGGAATTGTTCCCACTACCAAAAACCCTGCAACAACTCAATTTGTATGAGAGCATCATAATTCAAACATTTCACCCATTTCAAGCAATTATACGCCTTCACCCAAAAACAGCAAAATGACCCCCCTTTGAATTGGTGAAAGGCATTTGTGGCAAGGTCGTTTATTTGCCATTAGATCTAACTGAAAATGTACATACTCTAGTAGTGCAAAGTTCAATAGAGCATTTTTTAATTGTCTTGGTAATTGGTGTACCAACAAATGATAAAAAAAATTGGCAACAACTGGTGGACTTGCATAAAGTTAGACAAGCCTTGCAATATCTGAAAGACATTGGGCCTCATTACGACCCAGGCGGTAAGTTACCGCCTGGGCCGTGACTTTACCACCATGGTGTAAACTACGTTTACACCATGGTGGTTGGCGGACTTACCGCCCCATTCCGACCTTGGCGGGGCGGTAAGTCCCCAATCCCCATTTACCCTTCCCCATTCCCATTTTTGCCCCATAGGGCATAATGGGAGTGGGGAAGGCGTTAATTACGCCACCGTAAATTACGGTGGCGTAATTAACTCCATGGTCCCTTAGCGCCATGGATTTTAACACCCGCTAAAATCGGGTGTTAAAACCTCCATGGCGCTAGGGGAACTCGGAATTGGCGGTAAGGGGTCGGCGCAGCTAGCGCTGGCGTTAACCCCTTACCGCCAGGGTCGTAATGAGGCCCAATAATGAGTAAATATTGAAGAAAACTTAAGGGAAGCAACTGAAATAATTCAAGAGCCATCAGAAACTGGACAAATCGAACTTCTGGATCCTGCTGCAGTATGCACTCTTTTGGACCAGTACACAATTCATCCATTGCATTCCAATGAAAGCTTAACCAAATGCGACAAACCAAAGGTTCAATGAGTACATGGGAAAAAAGTATAGAAGCACATGCTTTTCCACTGCTATTTCCTACTGGCAAAGGTGGAAGATACAATGATAGACCCACTCAGATTATGGCATCAGAATACCACTAATTACGAATGTATTTGCAAGATCCCAGATTTAGGAATAATGTGGCGTACTTATTTTACCTACTCTTTGAAAGTGAACTAGCAACGCTAAGTTACGGAGTTGCACACATTTTGAAATCTGGAACCCACTTTCAAAATATGTCAGCTACACAATTAATACAAAAAGTACAGGAAAAAGATGAGGTTTTACAATCAAGTAAATGCCCCCAAAAATCCTATGCCCTCCCACAACCACCTGAATGATGTTTTATAGTGGGTGTGGCCAGGGCCTAGAGTCTTGGAAGTATGGCCTACGGCCATGCACCCAGGACTCTAGGCCCTGACCACAACCAGCACAGCATATTACATCCATGGTCGCTTATACATCACGACCACACCATTGAATAAAAATTGTAGGTGGACCATGTACTCAATTTGTACACAGGACTCTAGGCCCTGGCCACAACCAGCACAGCATATTACATCCATGGTCGCTTATACATCACGACCACACCATTGAATAAAAATTGTAGGTGGACCATGTACTCAATTTGTACACAGGACTCTAGGCCCTGGTCAGACCTACCAGAAACATAATGGAATGTATGGCTGTGGTCTATGAAAGTGATGTCCTGCAGTGCTTGTAATCAGGGTCTACATTCTTCGGTGTGTGGCCTACAGCCTTTAGACATGTAACCAAACGGTTACATCCTGCCCACAACCACTGCACTATATAAAATCCTTGTTGGCTTACACGTTTAGCGCTTCTAAGTTTGTTCTTGGGTGCATCGCCTTTGGCCATGCACCGAACACTGCAGTTCATCTCCACAACATCTCCACAACCACCTCAGTGATGTGCCGTAGTATGGGTGTATGTATAGGTGTGTTATGCTTCAGTGCTTCTGGCCAGAGGCTGGACTCGTAGCTGTGTGTGCATAGATATTAGAAGTAATGGGTGTACAGTGGCTTAAACCAGCCATGCACCCAAGACTGTACACTCCCCACAACAAGCTAATCGCTAATCAATACTACAGGTGTAGCCTAGGCTGTGACATGCTGCGGTGGTTGTGGCCAGGGCCTAGAGTCTTGGAAGTATGGCCGTCGGCCTACTGCCTATGGCCATGCATCCAAGACTCTAGGCCCTGGCCACAACCACCGCAGCATGTCACAGCCGTGGTGGCATTTGAATTAACGGCGTATGCATAGGAAAAAGTAATGTAAATATGGCATGTACTCAATTTCAAAGTGCGCTAACAGCACGCGTGTCCTTAGAAGAGTTTCACGTTCCGTCTACAGAGTACAGACTGAAATACTACCCTTATTAGACCCCTCATTGTCTGTACTTACAAACATCTCGAACAAGTCGGCCATAGAAAGTACATCAGGAACACCTACCGCCACTACAAAACCAGTTTTTCACCAATCTCTTACTGTCTAAACCTCCCCAAGCACTTTGACAGAGCAAAATAGGTTCCGAAATAGGTTGTTGCCACTGCTATCTGCTCTGCGGTCGGCGGATCCAAGATGTCGGGCGCATCCAAACAATCTGACGCAGAACACATCTTGTTGCAGCCAATCGGCAGAGACGTCGTGTGTCTGCAGCCATGATCCCAGCCCCTTAGCCAATCAGTGTCTTGTCCGTGGACCAAACAGGGAAGTGTGACCGCAGAGCAGACATAGATATCACTAATTTTTTAAGCCCTACTTTTTGATAGTTTTAAAGAAAGGTACTACACGGAAGGTCATCAAATTTACAAAAGCACTCTTTCGGGACCAAGCCACTGCTCCTGCCGAAAATCCGTAACCTGTAGCCGTGCACAAAGTTTTTCCTCCATTCAGTCTATGGGAAAAACAAAAGTTTTGGGACCCCCCCTATAACTTTGCCCCGCCCGGACCAAACCTCACCAAACTTGCAAAAAGATTCAGAGTGGCCCATATACTTTTTTTGCAAAGTTTAATCGAGGGGGAGCGAAGTTATAAGCCGCCCAAAAAGTGTTCTTCCTATGGAAACAGCAACTTAACCATAACTACACGGCACTACCGCAGACGTGTTATATAAATACTGCATGTGATAGTCTTAGCTAAAGACATGCATTTAATGCCTCAGGTCAAATGGTCACTAACACCACGTCCTACTGGTATATTTTTAACGCAAACTAAATCCTGGAAATCATATATTCCAGTCAATTTGCTTGTTTAAACCCACCCAATGGCTTCTGCTTAAAAATATAAGTCTCATAGAGACTTATATAGATAGGGTCTGTTTGTCTATTGACCTGTTGTTGGTGAATGGGATATTTTTACGCACAGTCCACCTTAAATTGTTACAACTGTGATCATGCATGATAAAGTGGCCAACCATTGGGGCCGTTAGGTTCCTAGTTCTAATACAGCTCCTATGTTTGTTAATACAGACCTTGATTTTACGTTCCGTTTTCCCATTGTATAACTTGGGACATGCGCACCAAATGGCATATACCACATTACTGGAATTACAGTTAGAGAACACTTTCTGTTCCCAAGGTCTTGGTAATCCGATATCTACCTCAGTTGTGCGACTGGTGAACTGGCAACAGGTACAAGCATCACAAGGTGCATGGCCTTTTGGTTTGGGCAAACCCCACTGTTCAGTGATGGTAATCTGAGCATCATGCTTAATACTGACATTGTTTCTACAAACCAATTCTTTCACATTGTGTCCGCGTTTGAAAGCACTTCGAGGGGCGACAACCAGTATTTTAGCCTTGGCCAAGATATGCCAATGTTTCTTCACCACCTTATTAGATAGATTAAAAGTACTAGTACTAACAAACACTAATGTGTCTTTCCCACCAGGAATGGGTTTCGGCCTGTATTCCAACAGAGCGTCTCGATTGTTATTCAATGCACTCGTCAAACCATTTTTTAACAATATTTCTAGGGTAACCACGTGAGACTAGGTTGTTACTCAAAGCAGTAGCCTCTGACAGAAACATGTCTCTATTACTGCTGTTACGCTTGAGCCTTAAAAATTGGCTGAACAGTAAATTATCCCTCAGGGCCTTAGGATGGAAACTTTCATACCTGAGGAGTGAATTCCGATCGGTAGCCTTGTGAAAAGGTTTAAGCTCAAGTGTCTTAGTCACAAGGTTGTAAACAATGGTCAAATCTAGAAAATCTATCTGTTGCTTATTGTAATTTAATTTAAAATTAAGGAATGGATTAATCCCATTTAGCCATTGAAAAAAGGGCAACAGGGTTGTTTTCGTGTCACACCAGTAGCATGCCATCGATGTATCTCTTCCACACAGTAATATGTTGTTTAAAGATGATATTTTCATTATAAACACTCAAATGTAAAAAACAAATCAACATATAAATTTGCCAATGATGGGGCCACAGCCGAACCCATCGTCGTCCCATGGACCTGTTGATAGAATTGTCCATTAAACTGAAAATAATTCTCAGTGAGTGAGAGCATGGTACACCACAAGATGAACGTATTTGGTGTCATGCCAGAGACGCGTTTCGTTAACAATAATTCTTCTATGACATCCAAGGTGGCGGATTGTGGAATCTTCGTATACAATGAAACGATGTCCAAAGTGACCAAGATATCTTCACATGGATCGAAGTGAAAGTTCTCAATCAAGTGAATAACTGCCATGGAATCTTGGATGTATGATGGCATCTTACTCACAAAACCTTTCAGAAAAGTATTGGCGAATTTAGCCAGTAGCTCCAATACAGTGTTTGTACCCGACACTATCAGTCTTCTTGGAGGGTTCATAAGTGTTTTATGGACTTTAGGCAAGATATAAAACAGGGGGGACAGTGGGATCCTGTTTAACCAGGTACTCAGCTTCCTTGCGTGTTATCCAACCTCTGTCTTTGGCCTTCTCCACTTTGTGTGATATCAACCCTTTCAATCGTACTGTGGGATCTGTTCCACGGGTTTGTAAAACGTGGTATCAGAGAGCTGTCTAGAACATTCATTGATGTAATCGCAGTGGTTCAAAAGAACCATCGCACCACCTTTATCCGCACTCCAAATCACTATGGATTTGTTATTTCTAAGTTATTCAAAAGCTTTTCTCTGTGCAGAAGAACAATTCTGAAATGCATGAAACTAATGTGTACGTTCAAGTTATTCCAAATCGGACAACACCCTTCTTTCAAACACGATGGATTTGGGGCTGTGGCTCATAGCTGGAGGGGAAAAAGATGACCGGTTATGGAGACCACTATTAGTCTCCTCAATCTCAAAAGGGTTATCCTGGAAGAACTGTTTCAGGAGAATTTTCCTGAACAGTTCCTCTATTTCTAACCTAGAGTTTAACTGATCATATGCAACAGTAGGAACAAATCCAAACCCTTTCTCCAGTACAGTCATTTCAATGTCTGAGGGCCTGTAGGTAGACAAATGTATCAGTAGGCTTTGTTGTCCTGCAAGTCCTGGTCTAAAATACTAGCCTACAGTCCTCTGCCTCTTTGGAATGGTCAAAAATTCTGTGACCTACGCCTATTCTGATTGCCACGGCCCCGACCCCATCTCTGTTGTCTTCCATTGGGGTCATTAGTCTGAATATCATCATCAGAGCTGTGTGAGCTATATGATGTATTAGTAAATCTCACACTCATTTTTTGTTGTTGTTGCTTTTGTGCCCCATTGTAGTTTTGGTCAGGTACGTACCCTTCCTGGGTATAGCGGAAGGCTTTTTCGTGTGTGAAATCGGTGATATCAGTCTTCAGCCGTCTTAACCTGTCACACATGGTGGATTCTTTAAAATCATTCATTTCTTTAATAATTTCATCCAACCTTTTAGTATACACTTCTAGGGGAACAAGTTTCTTAATGGCCTCCTCCAACTTAGTTAGTTCCTCTAGTTGTTTCACTGACATTTCCTTTGCGGTGTCTATTATGAGGATGAGCCAATCTCGTCCACATTTATTTGCAATGTAGCTCCACTGAATGATAAAATCTTTGTTATCAAGGAATAGTCTGGGTGCATTCCGAACCACTTGTCCTTGGGGTAGCACACCATTGCGTAAGTACTCCAACATTATTGTACCATGGAGTTCGGTATGGATTGACCTTTTTCGTAGTTGGAAAAATTCATCCCAGTTACTAATGTTGGTCAAAGGAGAAATATCTCCATCATTAGAGAAAAGAGAGGATTTGGCAAGCAACTCAGCCACGTAATTGTCATCATAGCTGCGGGTTTTATCAGCTGCCATGATATCAATAATAGTAACCACGCTCTGCGTGATATCCGAAACTTAACCTCTGAATGTGCTCTCCTCCCCTGAAAAAAAAACATCTTAGGCTTTTCTAATCAGAACTAGTATTTTCTGTCATCCCTCACAAAACACGGGAACACCAAGTGCAAATATTGAATATACTCTCCTACCTCCAAAGAATTCTGAGACTATTGGCCCTCATTATGAGTTGGCCGGTCTGGAAATAAAGTGCCAGTAACAATGTATACTGGTACCTTTCCAGACCGACCAACTCCAAGTCTGCCGGTGTGGGCTCTGAACTACTCCAGGCCTGACCTGCTGCCATGGCCACAAGCCCCAGAACACAAAAAACACACCATCTAGTAACGGGGGCAATTGGTCACTTGACTCAGTTATGTCCCTTTGGGACCCATAAACACAGGGGCCCTGGCTGGACTCAGTCTTGGTGCCTTTGGCGCCAGGCTCATATAGAGATGTGAGAAGGAACACTTTATTGCTTTTACTTTATTTCAGTGCAGAAGTGCTTTTATTTTACAAGAACTTTCCAGGAGCTCAAAGCCTTTATTCCAGAGAACATCCTCATGTGCTGACTCATCGGGTGTGCCTCCCTCGGTCTGGTATTCATATGCTGAATCATTGGGTGTGGCAGGGTGTGGCAGGCAGGCTGAACCTGGTGGGCATGGCTTCAGAAGCCCACCTATATAAGCTGCTCCATCCTTAAGGCAGGTGCGTCGCATTACTGTGCACTCAGTGCAACATGACGCTCACCGCCGTTTGGACCAGTTTACTTACCTTTGAAACCAGGCTTTCTCCTGCATACCCAGCTCCAGGAAACCGGTGCTTCAACGCTTAATCTGCAGACTCATCTCCTAACATCCAGTGATCTTCATTCTGATGCCGCAGCTTGGCACTCCGCATCCACGAACTCCGTCCCTGTGAAGAAGAAAGACAAGGTTAGAACATCCGCCCTAGGGTCGTGCCACATTTGAACCCTGCGCACCCCCTAGTTAACATCTTACCAGCTACTGTACCACTACAGCTATGTTCCTCATTCCCTCCGGCTGCCGCTTTGAGCTCTGCAGCTTCTGCTAGGCCGGCAACATCCCCTGCAAGGGAAGAAAGCAAAAGTGGAACGGACAGCAATACAAGACAACAAACTTTACAATACAACAAAAACAGATGAGGAAAGACAAAGGCAAACAGTTACACTTACCTGAAGTATAGTGGCTTAGTCGCAGCAAGACTGGACTACCACGTGCAAGGGTCCAGTGAAGGAACTCGGTCCAGATCATACAAGCGCCCCTGCCAGAAGCAGCAGGATGGAGTGCTTGCCAAAAGTAATCAACAGGTGAGCTTTGCAGGGACAGCGCATCCCACGGGTACCACAGTTTGGGAGAAGGGGTCTGGAAGGGGATCAGGCACACAAGCTGGCATACTCACACCCCCTATTCTCCACGCAGGAGCAGTCCCGAGCAGCATCACCTATTACCACCAGTCACCACATAAGCGTAGAGGGCGAAGTCAGACCCGAACGACCTCACCCCTGCGAGGGCTGCAACCGTGCCCCAGTGCCTCTGCAGAGACCAGGTGAGAGTAACACCTGCCAGTAGATCAGGCCCATACCGTCAGATAAATGTCTGAATTTGGGCCTCATTTTGAGTGTGCTGGTCCAGAAAAAATACAGATAATTTCAGCTCTGACATTTTTTCCAGACCAGCATGCTTCAAGTTTGCTGGGTGGGACCACGGATCTGCCGGCAGGTCTGACCTATCAGGATTTCAGGCCACTACTGGCAAACAACCGCCTCTATTGGATGGTATTTCCTGAATCGCCGGCATCAATGGCGCCAGCAATTCAGGAAATCCCATCCCATGGAGTCCAATGAAACTCCATGGGAATGGGAATTTACTGGCACCCTATCACCCGTAATATCTGGGATATCGGGCACCAGAGACGGTATGTGCAGTTTGTCGGTATCGATACCAGAAAACTTTTAATCAGGGTAATTTCTTCACAACTATCATTTTGTTTTCTCACAAAGCCATTTCACATTCAGATGTGGTTACTAATTGTCATAAACTCATGCTTCCAAAGCATTCTACGTCTTCTCCTTCAAAACTAGTATGTTGTCTCTTCAAAAAAATATGGCACACTCACATCTAATGAAAACATGCTCAGTCTTCCTTTAAAAGAATTCTACATTTGTTTTCATTTTCCTGTACTATCTTTTAATTACAGAAATATGGCACTCTGTGTTACACCTACCAATTTTAATCTCCTCCTGAATCAAAAGAATTATTGAAAACAAGTGTTTTATGTTTTGCTCATCGGTTTGAGATTGTCCACTCAGTTACAGCCACTGAAGGAAATTCCTACCTGCCACAAAATAATGCTGGGGTTTTCTCCCAATTCATTTGCCATTGTCAAGAAATGTCATGAGCGTGTATACCATTTAAGGTTGTCACTGGCATTTCTTCCATTCATACTAGTAGCCATAACAAGATGTACCAGCCAATGAAACAGTCCGACCACTTCCGCACCCAAATCCCGTTTTTACTGTCTATCTCCCTGTCAACTTAATCTTATTTTAATTATCTACCACGTTCTGAAATAAATCCTATTTAAATGTCCTACCACACCCTCAAGTAATTCCTATATTCGTTTTCTACCAGTCTATTCCTCCAATGTTCTAGCACCCCAAGGCCTCTGGATAAAGATCGGTATGCCCCATTGACACCAATGTAGCTGGAACCTGCCCACAAAGCAATGCCTGAGGCCAGATAAAGTTTGTGGATACGTTATTTTACCAAAACATATGTATTCAGTTTGGCTGAATAAGTATACCTGGGCTTAGTAGGTGCTTTGACAGCCCTAAACAACCCCCCCCCCTAGTTTCAGCATATTGTGTCTACATATGGGAGCTGATTTACAAAAATGTTTTCAATGGGACTTTCCTATGTTAAAATAGTTTTGTAAATCAGGCCGATGGTGTTTCTACATTTTTATTTTTTACGGATATGTGGTGCTTTTCTTATTACACGGTTTTGGTAGAGATTACATTACTTATTTATTACACAGATCGATTAAACGCTGCCCTTGCACCTTACAGATACTTCAGAGTGCTTTGACTTAATGATAAACATGTATATTTGCAGGGAGTTGTCCTATTCCCCACCCATGCCTAATAATGTTTAGTATTCTTCCACTCAAGGGACGTATATGGGTCAATTTACACCACCCATGTGACCGAATTCTTAAAGTGCGGAGTCTTTATTTCTGGAATCACTGTGCAAAACACCTAAAATTTGACAAACAAAAGTCTATCATTGACGGAATGTGCTCCTCTTTTTCAAAAAAGATAGATTCCATTTAACCGTGCGATTTTTCTCTTTAAAAAATTCACTGAATGAAAAGGTTCTGCAACCCTGTGGCTCATTGAACGTAAAAACAAAACTCAACTTGTCTATTATTAATTTGATAACTTCCTCACGAATATAGAGTAAATGGCCAAACTTCTACAGAATATAGATAGAACACACATGCATATATCTGCAGGTATTTTCAGTAAAGGTCCTCAGTATGGACCAAACCACATCTTTTCTTAAAGTCTGGATCCTAGGTAAATTGCTAGAATAGCTCTTTAACAAGTATGTGTTTCTCATCAATAATAGGTTTTATACCAATGAGATCTCTCGAACAGTAGAATGGACTCCTACTGTTCTCATTTGTGAGGGTTTCAGATAACAAATAATATCCTTTCGGTGATCGTAATCCCAATTGAAAGTGGTAAACACAAATAATCAGTTAAGAAGTGTCTGACATGCGGTAGTCGCAAAAACAAAGAGACTGGGCCTCATTACGAGGTTGGAGGTAGCCTTGTCGGTAAGAACGGCAAGGCTTTCTCCACACCGGCATGAAAGTCTGGCACCCGCGAATGGGTAATTACCGGGGTATTCGGACCCCGTCAGACCTGATAATTGCCCTGACGTGGGTGCCGGTAGATCCCCATACCCATTTCAACCCCACAGGGCTCAATGGGAATGGGGATGCCTGTAGCACCAGCACCGTTGACAATGGTGCTGGTGCTACAAACATGCTGTGCTCGCGGGTGCCTTTCATTTCACCTGGGCAGACCAGGCAGAATGAAAGGCACACCCGGCACAACTCAGAGTTTGCCGGTCCAGTAACAACGGTACCGGCAAGCATACCACTACCGTTGCTACCAGACCGGCAACCTCGTAATGAGGCCCACTCTGAGAAAGTTTGTTGATTAAGATGTCATTAAGCTTGTCAGCTCTTCCAGTATAAAGGAGTAACTTAAAAGCAGCTGTACGATAGCCACCATCATCTGTGGGTGCCTCGGGCTTCTGCACAGAGGCGTTCCTAGAGGGGGGGGTTTGAGGGTATAATCCCAGGTCTTTTGGTTGTATCCCCGGATAGAATCTCAGAGACTAGAACCAAAAGGCTGGGGCTACCCCCGAGTCCCGACTGCCCGACATTAGCGTAGCCACAGATCTTGTCCAGATCTTGCCACACCCCTGCTTCTGTATGAACATGTAACGTATCCCCGTAATAACCTCATCGGGGAAGGAGGACCATCAATCCACTCAAAGCAGGAATACAAGGCAAGACTAGGTTCAACAGTCGCATGTAAACCAATAATGCCTCCAAGCAATATTTCTCAGAATAGGCAGAAGGTTGCCCTCAAACCACTTCTTGATATCATACTCTCCATGCACCTTGTGGAACCTTAAGCGTGATTACTGAAACTCGACCAGTTAAAAAACCTGAAAAGAGTGGTCACAAAAGAAGGGTTTTGTAGCTTTTCACTTCATTATCAATTATGCCATCTTTTAACTGTTGCCCCTCGCTTTGCACTCATAACCAAATGGATGACGCAAGGACCAAGGCAAACCTGTCCTGCTCCTCCTCCTCGACCTCTGCAGCTTTCGATCTTGTAGATCACGACACCCTTTGCCAGCACCTCACCTCCACAGCCAACTTCTCCCAAGAAGCTACCACATGGATCACCTCCTTCCTCCAAGGTAGGACCATGCAGGTCATCTCTGACCTAGCCACGGCATCACACTCCATCATGCTATGTGGTGTGCCCCAAGGCTCCTGCCTTTCCCCTACCCTATATAACATCTTTACCCGACCCCTCTTCCTTATCCTCGACGCCATGGGCATCTCTTACACCAACTACGCTGACGACCCTCAGATCTTTCTCACATTAACAGGTGACTATGACACTGACTGCGCAACTCTCAACAACATATATAACACAATCCAAATGTGGATGGCCATCAACAGCCTTTGCCTTAACTCTGACAAAACTGAGCTCCTACTCGTAGGTTCCCCCGACACCCTCAAGAAACTTGACGCCCAGTTTAGCCACTTCCAGTACTGGACACGGTAAAAACACTAGGGGTCTATCTTGACTCCAACTTGTCCATGACCAGACAAGTAAATGCAATCGCCTCCTCTGTGGCTTACCATGCAAAACTTCTCAACGCAATCAGGCCGTTTCTGTCAAAAGACACTTGCACCAACATAGCCAGAGCCGTAACTGGTTCCCGGCTAGACTACTGTAATGTTCTCTTCCTAGGGACCTCTAACAAAAACCACGAGAAGCTGCAAGTAATCCAGAACAGCGCCCTGCGTGCTGCACAAGGCATTGCCAAGAGAGAGCACATCACTGCTGCCAGAAAAGCATCCCACTGGCTCCCCATAAAGGAAAGGATTTTATTCAAAGCATTAAACATCACCCACAAATGGATCCACCTCTCAGCCCCAGCGTACCTATCCCAGAGAATCCACCCGGCCGCCTCTACAAGACCCACCAGGACACCCTATGCCAATATGCTCTCCGTACCCAGGGTAAAAAGAGCTAGAACAGGTGGCTCCAGCTTCCCCTACCTTGCTGCTTTACATTGGAACACCCTTCCCACCTCTCTGCGAGCTGAACCCTCATTAATTGCTTTCCGCAAAGCCATGAAAACTACCTTGGTCACCTAACCAACCCCATATGTTTAAACTCTCATGACTAAAATGTATGATGTACTATGGTGTATGATGTAATATGGTGTATGATACTCCTTATCGCTTAACACAGGATCTTGCCTTACTGTAACCCATGGCACAACTTGTACCTGTACCTAAGTTCCCCTACAAGTAACAGCACCACAATGCCCCTGGGCTGCCTGCGCGCTATATAAATGTAATAAATAAATAAATAAATACATATCTGGGACCCCCTGAGATATCGGGATAGAATGTTGTGAGGAAAGTGTCTAAGAAGGGCGGCTATGCACACAATCATTGCACTCCCATTCCACAGCAAAGACCTTTTCTTGAGTGCAGATGTGTTTTGATACTGCATGTGCTTATAGGGTGGTAGCACGTTTTAAGATTCCCATGTCGCTACGCACAGATAAGATGAACTGTGCAATTAAGTGCACTGCAGACAAGCGTTTTTCTTGCACAGTGCATGACCTATTTCCAAATTACTTCCTGTATGACTCACGATTACATAAAAAAGGAGCTAGAAGAAGGAAATCAAAGCTGGAGAGTTAATTTTATAAAATGTGAAAGGTTTCATATTCGCTAATGCGTCTTTATTGATGAAAATCAAGAATCTAATTCAGATAATTAAAAAGCCTAACCCTGCTCCAATCTGTTCGAGGCAAGCGACAGATGTGGCAGGAGAGCAGGTATTACAACTGCATGTTCACTTCTTTTTTTTTGTCATTAAAGATAAAAGGGCACCAGATGAATGCATCCTAGCAACAGCCTGCAGGCCCACAGGCGTAGCTGTTTCTGTTGCCACCTGGTGGGCTGCAGAGCAGGTGACACAGCTCAATACAGTCATTACACAGATCCCAATTACTGTACGCCACGAGCATCCCTCAGCGCGAAGAATAGAGAGAATGGAACATTATTTGTGATTCAGGCTCCAATTACCTTTACACTTTGCATAGGGAAGTGCTGCGCTAGATGCTGGGAGATGTCAAGCACAGTATCTGTGCATACAGAAAAGGTGCCATTCTTTTGAAATATTTTTGAAAAACAGTGGTATTGTATTTAAATTGTTTTTTTTTTTCCATCCAAGCGCCATGTGTGCTTTTGTTGCTAACAATAGATATGTTTTAGCGGCCATTGCTCCAACACTGTTCCGAATACAGTATATCAACCTGACCTTGAAAATAACACAACATATTTTCTTCCGATGATACAGAATTGCACCTGTACAACATCACATTTACTTTAGAATTATAACTATATTAATATGTGTCTTCCCACTATGGAACATTCTTAAGAAAACAGTGAGTATACAGTAAGCAAACATTTAACACCACTGTTCACGTTTCACCATTTTGTTCATGCATGATATGATATGATATGGCATTTGTAACGCGCCTATACACAAGTGTTTCAAGGCGCGACGAGGCAGGGAGGGGGGAACAAGGGGAAGACAGACAACGACCCTACTAGGCCAGGTGTCATTCAGATCGCGCAAGTGCAGGGGTAGGGGGAAGGGAAGAAGTGCAAGGGGAAGGGGAGGGGGGAAGTGCAGTACAAGGTAAGAAGAATAAAAATAAATAAACAGGGCCAGCTGGTGGCAAGTGCAAGGTAAGTGCAGACAAGAGCTGGGAAGGGGGGGGGCTGTAGGGATACAGAGACAGTCCCGCAGTGCAGGGGTTGCCAGGGAGGCAGTGCAAGTGGAGAGTGGCTGGGCCCAGGACTGAGGTCGCTGAGAGTGGCCCAGTTGCAGATTCAGTGCAGTTTCAGTGAAGAATTTAGCTAGGGAGAGGGAGAGAGAAAGCAGAAGCAAAGAGGAAGGTTTTGAGGTGCTTCCGTGCATGGATGTAATCTATTCAGTTAGTATCTTGAATAGGTTATATATTGATTAACCAGATCATCAAATCAGTCAGCCATTTTTTTGGTAACATCCGCTTTTGTGCTATGCTACAATATAAATGCCATTCATGTTTTTTTGTTAAGTTCAACCCTGTGTTCAGAACTAATGCTACAGTTAATAGGTATGGAAAATGGGTACTGGGAAGCTGAATGTCGCATTGTCTTGCCGGGTTTCATGGCAAGTGGCAATGTCTCTGGCCAAAATACTGATTGTGACTTTTCTGTATTTCTGCTCCATATCAACCAATGAGAGTGGCCTATTTATGAAATGGCCAAAGCAGGAGTTCAGGTGAAGGCTGGCTCTCCCGCTGCATGTTTAGGAGCATAGGTCTCATTGTTTCCACCAGCATCGCCATTCCTTCACCAAAACACATTTATGTTAAAGTGAACAGATATTCCCCTGGTAAGACTTTGCTTTAAGTAATTGTGACCACCACTGAGGGTCTGGCACAGGGATTCACGTGACTGAATATTGTTACTTTTCTGAGCACAGACTTTACAATGGCGCATGCGCATGCGTCAAGAAAAATGCTTCACGTTGCATCTTTCTTTTGTCATCGTCCCTTTCCTACAAGCTTCTCTGAGTCTGATCCCTTTGGTGGGCCTTGTAGTCGCCCGCCCCTCGTCTTTCACCGGCGGAAACGGCGCGAATGCTGTATTACCGCGTTTCTTTGGCTTAAGCTTTCATTCTTTTTGGCCAGTTTGCCTTATGTTTTAGCTGCCCTAAATTGAAGGGCGACTAAAACATAAGGCAAACTGGCCAGAGAGAATGAAAGCGGAAGCAAACAAAAAAAAAAAAAGTGGAATACTGCGTTTAATCCGGTGTCAATAATGACACCGGAATGAAAGGAGTATTCCGCATTTGTTCAGCTTCCATTCTTTTTGGCAAGTTTGCCAGGGCTCAAGTCGACGGTACACGCGGGTTGATGGAGTCCACCCACATTTTCCAGAGGGTGGACGTTGTCCCCCCAGATAAAATTAGAAACATTCATGATCTTCTTTGAATTCCACTGCATTATATAACCTTATGAAAAATAACAAACTACTAAGGTGAAATGTCCCATTTCGGTACAAGTCCCAGGAAAAACCTTTCTATAAAACATGCACACATGTTAATGTTTTCAAAAACACTATTTGAAGAAAATGTTCTCTCTTGGTTTTGTGTGTTGCTTTTATGGAAGGCGAATGCCATTCGCCCTTTGCAATTTGGGCGGTTATGCATGTCCTTGGACATTCACATTTATTGCATTCCACTGTAAAGTGCAAAGTGCAAACGTGTTTCCAATGACAGCTACAACAACCGAGTTTACCTTTTGGACAGGTGGGCCGGCCGTGTGCAAATGGGTGGAAGTCTTTTGTGACTATGGGCGGGGCATATATAGCAGGGTTTTTGATTTTCAAATGTAGGCAGGTATGTTCACCAACTGACCGCCTTCGTGGCTGGAGCTCGTGGCCTTTTACTGCGTGTTTGCTCTAAGGATTGTCCCCTTGTCGCACTGTTGTCTTGTTCCGTGGTGCCTCTTAATCTCCTGCTGCTTTCTATTCCGCTTACCATCCTGCCCCCACAGTTACTGCCCTCGGGTGCCACTGGCCACAGGTGTTGGCATGCACTCCTCTGTAGTTTTTGTAGGTGTGGTGAATGGGGAGGGATTATGGGCAAACATTGTCGATTTTGGGCCCGATTCATGGAATTTTTTTGCACGGATTAAAGTGACTTGGCAATGCTGAAAAGTGACTTTGCACTACTGACACAAACCCTGAATCAAGGAACTGTGCAAAGTGTATGTTTGCAGTGCAAAGTCTGTGGAAAGTCATTTTGCACTGGATGTGCACCAGCTGGGAATGCACCCTTGATGGTGTGAATGGCCAGCTATTGATTTTGTTTTGTTCACTAACTTTGTACTGATCATGTTTCCTGCAGCATCGGTCCCACTAAAGGCAAATTTGTTTGTTTGTCATGCTGGCATTTCTTTCTTTTGAAGTGAGTTTGTGGATTTGTGGCCTGGTGCCAGTTTTGGGGTTGTGCTGCTCAGCTTTTTGGGCATGGACTCCAGTTCTATGTTCCTTTGGTACTGTGCATCCCCTTATGGAGTGCTCCCACTCTTGTTTCTCTCTGGACATGTGTGACTTGTTGACCACTGGCATGCCACCTCAGTTGTTGGATGGATTTTGGGTGGTGGCCCTGCATTCCTTGGGGGTCTCTCTCTTTGTTGGTGGTGGAATTTATCAGATGTTGCGTTGTGAGAAGCCCCGTGTGAAAGGGCTGTTTTGCTGCTGTTTATTGCAGGGAAGGGCAGATGAGCCTGGTACTAACATCTTACTGTGTTTCTTTCATGAACACATTGACACAATTGCTGAAGTCTTTCCATTTTGACTAAACGCTAAAGTGGTGTGGCTCTAGTTAAGATAGCATATTTCCTAGGCTAGTTGAGAAATTACCAAATTTAGCGGTGCATGCAGAGTTTTCATCGAGTTTTGTTATATACATTAAAAACGGAAATGCATCCAAATTAGAAACGCTCACGTTATTTGAGCGATTAAAACGGACTCCACTCAAAGACAGTCACGCCTCTTGTCTGTTTAAGTATCAGGGAGTATTCAGCATCTGCTGATATTCGCTCGTTTGACTCGACTGATTTAAGTAAAACATGTATAGATAATGAAAACATGCATCAGCAAACTAACACGGTAGTGTCCTCTGATGCAGAATCTTGCACTAACAATCCCGCGCAAGAAAAACAAACTGGTATAAGCGACCACACAATGGAACTCGTAACTGCTTCAGAATGCAATGAGACTCAACCTGCATTAAAAACGGTGAGTGCACACAACAACTGCTCCTTACCACAATCCGTGCAACTTCCAAATAACGCTGCATCTCCTTCAGAGAAGTCCTAACCTTCTAGTACTAATGATTTATTAATCTTAGATTCACCCGAACGAAATCCAACAAACTGCAATGCTATTATACCTAATGAATTGCCAGCTGCCAGATCAACATTGTTATCTGATTTGCAAGACAAACTGCCTAAGTTCAATCACATGATAACTGAACACAGTGAGGTGGCAGCATTTTCAATCGGCATTACCACACACTACAACTAAAAGTGGAAGTGGTGAACTAGAACCAAGACAATGGGCCTCATTCCGACCCTGGCGTTAACCAAGGCGCTATTAGCGCCTTGGTTGACGCCGGTATTTTCCCGACTCCGCCATGGTGAATGGCGTAATTACCGCCCCATTCCAAGGTTGGCGGGTGCGGTAATTCCCCATTCACCATGGGCCCTTCCCCATTCCCATTTTTGCCCTATAGGGCTCAATGGGAATGGGGAAGGCGCTAATTACGGCACCGTAAATTACGGTGCCGTAATTAGCTCCTAGGTCCCTTTGCGGGTTGGTTTTTTAACGCCTGCAAAAAGCAGGCGTTAAGTACCAACCCGCAAAGGGAACTCGGAATAGGGCGGTAAAGGTTTAACGGCACCGGTCTCGTTACTGGTGACCGTTAACCCTTACCGCCCTACTCGGAATGACCCCCAATGCCTTACATTATTTCAGTCTCCGATAATGTTTGCGACAGCAGTTCTGAACTCATCATCTCTTTCAGTTACGTTCACTGAACGTTCATTTCAAAGAGAACCCACCGTAAATAGGACTCAATTGAGCTCAATACCAACACATTTTCTGTTGCAAACCACTTTGACAAAAACTAACCTAGCATTAACAACGATGACTAAACTATACGAAACCATCGCTTTAAGATTGCACTCAAATTCGGAGCTCTTGACCAAAATCTTATGGCAACAATCTGAAGTTACTCAAATCTTATCCAAATACCAACAAGTTGAAGATAGTCATCGCCCTCAGATATTAATGGACGTACATACGGACCTCTTACCTCATATCCATATAAATGCAGCCACTCAGACCTCCATTGCAACAAAATCGACACTAGCGGCTGACATTCCAAGAATGAAGGATAGTCAACATGTCACAAATTAATCCTTGCTAATAATTGAAACTCCTGTGGTCTGAATGATTGAATTATACTTAGCACATGAACAAAGTCTTCCTCCACTTGAAGCTAGAGTACATTTTGAAATATCCTTTAAACAAAGTTTGGAACGCTGCAAAAATAACACCGTTCCATCACAACTGAAGAAGAAGAAAAACATCAAGTCAGTGTCTTCAACATCACAAGCAGCTTCCAAACAATTTATAAAGAACCTAACCAAACCTAACAAACACAAACTAAATGCGAGTGAAGCAGTGACTAAAAAATACAAAACAATCACGAGAAAGCACAAGGTAATTAAGGCAGAAATCTGGAGCCTCAAGACGACTTAATAGATGCAATTGGACAGCACAAAATAAGTTAGTCTAATTCCATCAACAAGGATGCCCTGATAGAAAATGTGTCTACCCTTGAGCAACAGCAGCCCCTGACAAACATAGGAGTCTCCCAAATACTTGATCAAAGGCTGACCGACATAGAGAAATTGATACATCAGTGTCTGTCCATCCCAAAACCTGATCATCCATCTCAACCACAAACAACAACAAATAAAACGCACTTTGAAAAGAGTCAACAACAACATAAATTAACACCTAACGTTAATAAAGTTTCAAGTATCCAAACTATCTCACGATCGAATGGATCGAATAACACACATTTTCATACGTTGATTATACAGTGTCGATCAGACTAAGTTGAAAAGTATTAACTTAATCGGACATCGGTACTGAACATCTTCTCTGAAATAGCTGCAAATGAAGATCTTTCATCATCTGACATAGATTTAGTAGATTTTCTCCACGACAAAGACCTTACGAGCACTAGATTATGGATTCGCTCGGGTGCCATTCTTAATTTAATCTGGCAAGCAAGACAACTAATATTCAACATAGACTTTACATTGGTTTATGAATCATATAATAAATATAGTGCTACTCTTCCCAAAACCAGAGAAAGTATCACCGCCAGCCAAACCAACAGTCAAACCAGCATTTTGCAACATCCAGCTGGAAGCGGTCCAACAAACTCAGCATATAATCAGTTTGCTTGTACTCCGTATAAAAGTCACCACCAAACAGAGTCATGAAGCTCTCCTATTTCATAACCACCAATGTCACCTAGAGACCAAACTTTAAAACGTCTATCCTGGAATACCTGAGAACACACACATCTTTTTAGTAATCAATGCAAAGATCTTAACAGTTATAATATTATAACTCTGCAAGTGACATGGCTGACAACAACTCCAACATGGGACGATCATACCATAGCAATAATCCCTGTTCTAACACAATCCAAAGGAAGACCCATGGCAGGATTACTGGATACCAAAAACTCCTCGGGTATAATTCTGGAAAAATGGGTCAACCCAAACACATATATACAGTTAGTTTGAATAACTCTATTTCAATATCGTATTGCTTTTGTCAATCTATATTGGAACCAACTGGCATTTGAAGACGACATTTTCTTTAATTACAGTGAATTGACATTAGATGTAATTGCTGCTGATCAAACTGTAACCACCACAATCATAGCAGGCGATCTGAATTTACAAAGTCTATTCAACTCCAGACAACATCAATCGAATAGAGCGTATAGATAGATACGTTTAATGGACAATTGACAAACGATGATGCTCAATGGTTCAGCGGAGGGAGACCTTCCTGCTCAACAAACGTGGCATTGTGAACACCAAAGAGCTACCATTGAGTATATCTACACAGATCGTAAGATATTTCCATACATGATAGCTTTATAATCCACAAAGAAACTAAAAGTGACCTGATCAGCTTGTAGCAACATTGAAATGGCCTACTCGACACATGGACATCATGACTCAAAACTTTAGTGAACATCTAAAGGTAAATAATGGACAAAACCGTGTACTGTGGAACCCATTACGTCTGCAGGGCTTACACCAACTATTAGAACATAATATTGCCAATGCAAATAAGTATTGCGCAGTGGAAAATGGCTATATATCCACCTTGAAATTACTTCAAGAGGAATTAGCTCCATCTCACAAGCCTTTGTTCAAGCACCAGCACATTTATGACCCCGAACTCAAGCAGAGACTAACGCCACTTCGGAGTTAAATACGTAAAATATCCTCACAAGATGGAAGAGGGTTCCTCCAGATAAAAGCCCTAAAATCAAAGTGTAACAATTGGGTTGCAGCCAGAAGATCGCACTTGTATCAGCTGAAGGGGGAAAAACTGCTTTGCATCTTGGCTTCCAAAAACTCTGGAGAAAAATGGCATCTACTTAATAGTGTCAGTGACGTCACAAACATCACTTCAAATAAATGCAGTCACAGAGGAAGATTGGATTTCTCACTTTACAGCTATTTACTCTGATAGAACTGGGAACATCTATAAAAACAATATTTTAACATCTTTGAGTCCTTCACTCATATTTGACATGATTGCCAAACTAAGCCTTTCCAGAAGCCCAGGCCCAGATGGCCCATCCGCTAGAGATCACAAAGCACATCCTGAACATTGGGCTAACATACTTTTCCAAATATTTCAAGATGTTATGACAACCCATTTAATCCCAGGAAGTTGGCGAAAATCAATAGTAGTCCCCAAAAAAAACCACCAGCAACCTGTCAGCTATCAGCTGATAGCTTTACTCGATACTCCGGGCAAACTATTCTGGAGGCTAATTTTGAGGGACATGATGCTCTGGATTAATAAGAATAAACTTTTTGACTCGCATCAGACTGGCTTTATGCCTGGTATGGGCTGATCAGTTAACCTTTTTACCATGTATCAATAAATTGTCAAATCCAAACAACCAATATTCATGCCCTATGTGGATTTTAAGTCAGCATTTGACTCAGTAAGCAGAAGTCTCCTGTTCCATAAATTGTCAAATGCTGGATGTCCTACAAACCTATTAAACTTAATCATTCAGTTACACACACAAACATGTATTTGTGTCAGATTAACGCTAGATGGTAAGCTTTTACGCTCCTTATCCACCCAATGTGGCCTGAAACAAGGATGCATTCTTGCCCCTATGACCTTAAATTTTTCATTGCTGATATGGGTAAACTATTCATCTCTGTACTATTTGATCCTCCCCGAGTTGGAAACTCTTCGGTAGCATGGCTCTTATACGCTGATGACTTGCTTTTAATGTCCAAGACGCCTGACAGCCTTTAAAAGTTATTGCAAACATTGGAAGACTATGCGAATGAAAATTACTTGGAGATTAATGTTGATAAAACTAAAATTCTAACTAGTCATTGTACCATACTACCAACGCATGTAATTTCAAATGGTATTTGAATGGAAACGAGCTGGTAGTTATCCAATAATACAAATATCTAGGAACTGATGTTAACAATCATCACAATGATCAACCATATCTACAACATTTAAAAGATGCAGACAGCTATACTGTCACGACCCATTTCCTTGAACCACCCGGGCAGGCCCATGGACCAGGAGGGGTCTCGGTTCGGGCCCCCAACAAGTTCAGGCATCCTTGGCCAAGGCCCTCTTGGGGCATTTTTCTCTTGAGTTCTGTAAACCCTTCCTCCATGGCTTCAGACCATTCAATCCTTTCTTTTGTCACTTGGGCCTTCTTTAGGGCCTGAAGTAAAGGCTTAGTATAAGAGCTGTAATCGAAAACCCATGCTCTAACCTAATTGAATAGGCCTAGAAAGCTCTGAATTTGCTTTATCGTGTGTGGTTTAGCCGTGTTCATTATGGCTTCAGCCCTTTATGGGGTTACGTTCTTCCCTTCATGTGAGATCAACTGGCCTATGTACAGAACTTCTGGTTGACAATATTGTAACTTTTCCTTGTCCAACATCCACCCTAGGTTGCCTATGAGGGTCTGGTGTCACTGATAGGATAGAGCACATCAGGGTTCCCAGTGAGCTGTCCTAATTCATATACAATTTTGTCCCACCGTGCACTTGTATATTTTCCCCATTCCCATTGTTGCTTCCCCTTCCAGGGTTCTGGGTCTGCCCTGTGCGGAGTCAGATATTGTGTGTTCCCAATTTATGCAACTTCTTGTATCTTCTTTATTCCTACTTAGTTCTAGTCTATCCAGGGATAGGTCTTTATTCCTGCTACTCTGGGTGACATCTTCAGTGTCAAACAGTTGACTGCTCTCCAGGCGCTCGTCTCCCCCCTCTCCTTGGGGTATTTGTTCAAGCCCCATTTCATCATATGTTCTATCGATTGTTTCTCCGATGCTTCTAGTGTCGAAGTCATCCTCATTATTCACCCTGGATGTGTCTGGTGCGAATCGTATGCAGGAAAAAATTCTTCAATGTCTTCCCAGTCTATAACTGGATCAGGTTTTTTTAACCTCCGTTTCCAAATATTCAAGATCGCGTTCTCTCTCTTCGCTTACGTTGGATATTGTCATCAAATTCCTTGCGCTTCCTCGCCAATAAAATGTTTCCTCCCATCCATTCGTCCTTTGCAAATGCTATCTCATCAGTTCTGTCTCCGCTCCCTTTCCATTTCTTCCCTTCTCTCTCCTTGTCTAGCGATGCACTTGTCTGTGCCCGGTCTTTCCTTTCATCATCGCACCTCCCTTTGTCCCTTGGGACTGTGGAGGTGATATTCTTGTCCTTATCCTTCCCTGGATTTTCGTCACTACTATGTGTAGGTGACTCATATGCAGGGTTGCTGTACCCCATGGCTGCTTTAAGTTCCCTCAACAGGTATAATCCCTCAACCTTACTTCCTTCATCTTTCGTTTTGGGTGGGGCAGGTGGCACGGTAGACATCTCACCTCCCTCAGTGCATATATTAAGTATCCAAACTGTTAGCGACTCTTCCTCCTTTACCCATTTTCAACAATTCAAGAATAGCAAGGCATTTTTCTAACTTCTTGCCTGTATATGTGTCATGCAAATATGTCATCATATGTTGTAAAACGGCTTTAGATAAAGACCCATTTTGTGGCCACAGCATAAACATCTTATGGACAGTACCTTTAACCCACTCGGTGCTATACTTCTTTAGCTTCGGTGCGTGTTTTGGCAATTGCTTGCATAAGTGTGCTAATGGAGTTATGTGTTCCATGTTTAAATCTGTTCCCTTTCCTCTTAAATAACACTTGCCAATGCTTTTGTGTGGCTTAAACAACTCGTGACAATATGAGTAAGCACCAAACAAGCTCTAATCCAAATTTTCACAAAAAAATTTATATTACCAATTTGGTCAAAAACCATCAATTCATATGTGATTCTGTCTCAGCTATTGAATCGCTCATTTTTTTTAATCAGTTTTCAGAAAACATGTAAGACAGACGCTTAACAGACTACACAGACACCAGCTGGACACAGATATCTCTGCCTCTAATCATTAACCCTTCATGGAGTTTAAACGAAACCCTTTCACGATGTCTTTAAACATTCTGGTAGTCTATTTGTTCCCCTTTATGTGGGACTCTGGGTACACGTTTCTTCTAGCTGCTATATTTAAGCGCTGGAATAAGGTGAATCCTCTCACTTCTCAGGTGTCCGCCCTGGTAACCTCTCTCTTCTCGGGTGTCCACCCCAGTAACCTTTATTTATTTAATTATTCAAGCGTCATTATCCCCATATATATATATATATATATATATATATATATATATATACAGTCTTCTCTACTTCTAACTATATTTTGTTGTTTTTTCTCCTCTCTCCGTTACCTATTTCCCTTTACTTGTTTTAAAGCATGCACTGTTTGCCAAAGCATGACATTTTTGTTTCACTCACCATTCGCATTGTTTATCTCTGGGCCCTAAGGATCACCGCCTTCGTTACCGCCTTCTTCAGGTTTTCGCCCGATCAGCTGCCCGTAGGAATGGGAAGGAATGTGTTGGGAAAACCGGTCCCTTCAGGTCCTGACTGCAGTTTTCTTGCTTATTCTACCATTGTCTACGGGGAGCTTCATGGTCTACTCAGCCGAATGGCAAAGGACTTGTGATATTGCCGAAGACCTAGAGTTACTTTATGTCGACGGTCAATAGGTGTCTTACTTCAATCAATAATCGATAGTCGATAAACCATCTGATCTTTGCTACCAAGTGTACTGATGAGACCCCCGGCCGGCCCATAGAGTCGGGGTTTGCTCTTCAGCACTTTAAAATGAGATAGCTGCACATCGAGATGGATGGGGGTGCAGGGTCTCTTACTCTGACACCAATCAATAAGGACAACTCAATATTTTGGCAAAGGGGAGTCCATTTAATGACAATAAGTACAAAAAACGGGGAAATATTGAAATTGACAGCAGTGCGACAGCCATCTTGCTTCAACTCCCTCGAATTTCATACAGAATATAACTTTCATAATCAAAACGCGTCATAATCTGACGTGAAACCCTCAAAAGTTAACATGCAATTATTTTGGTTGGAAAAAGGTAACTTTAATATAGGTGCTATATCTGTATATGGTAACGGAGTGAGGGGATTGGGTAAATGCTGTCAGGTGGGCATCTAAGCCCTTCCTTCATAAATGACTACTGTAAACGTCACTAAAATTACAACGTCTCATTGGTTCTACTAACTATAGAACCCTAGATTATTTGGTCCACTGTGATTGGGTTGGCATCAACTCCATGCATAACTCTCCCCTTTGCCTAGCAGCACGCAGAATGGTCAACCAGTTGCAGGGTGCCCCCTTAGCTGCCCGCCTTTCTCCAATTAAGGTTACAATCAATCATTGCTTCAACAAATATGTGCCAATTATATTACTGTGGTTGGCCTCGAAACTGCATCTTCTGTCTGGAAAAGTTTTGATATCTCTGTCTGGGCGGATGCCAAGCATAGGTGTGAGCTCATGCCTCCTCTCGCTCGGCTGGTCACGTGCTAGTACACCATGGATTCGCCTCATTTCTCTCCATTTGTGCATTTGATTTTCGTTTCACCCTGCCACCTGCCTTCGCTTTCTTATCTCGATTCTTCAGAGGCAGGATATTCTGTTCTTTGTTTTAATTAAAGTAGCTACTGTCTACAGCTTCTATCTATCTATTCTATCTATCTCGGCTTCCCTGGCACGAGCTGCCTCTGCTGGGTTTCGAATCAGCCTTTTTCTCTCAATGCTACAATATGAAACTTCTTGCATTTGGCCTGTAATAACCTGAGGTGGTTCTGCTTTTTATGCAAAGTGGTGCTTCATTTTGAGGTAGATTATGTACAATGGTGCTTGCCGCTCTATTCTTCTACTTAGCATAGCAAGCCGCACTGTTCTCTTTAGCTTCTTGCGGTTCCAAGCATATGTACAGGGGTAAACAGATCGACTGTATTCATATTGCTTACAGCTTAACTCTCTTACACTTTGATAGCTTTCTATCACTTTAAGCTCAACAATCTCTTTTCTCAGGGTGTTTCGTCTCTTTGTGTCATTCTTGGTTCGTCATTTGTTCTATCTGTGAGTCCGTCCGGGCTCTCGTGATGTCACCATTCACACTCCATTACAGATTTTCTGGTTTCTTCCTGTACAGTACTTAAACAATCCTCATTTTGTTTCATTTGCTGGTAGGGTTTTGTCAATGGGTACCTTACTGCCCATGGTTGTCTGGTTCTTGGTACTTCAATAGGTATTGTTCTTCTAATAGGTACTGGGCAGAGCCCCACTGCGGCTCTCTGCTGGTTTATTTGCTCATCATACGTCACATATCTCGGTGTGAACGTTCCTGGTACTTCAAAATGGGTAACTGGAGTGCAGTCTATATTTGGGACCTCCTCTACACACCAATGCATGTAAAACATTGAAAAAGTCACAGAATATCAGAGAAGTTTGAATCAATATTTCAAACATACAATTGAATGAATAAAATACACAAAAAATGAAAGACACAAATTAAGGTATCAAGTATTTCTTAAAATTAACTGGACAACAATAACACTATTGTGGGGATAAAAACATGTGTACCCTTTCATAAACTGACCGCTGCAGACAAACAGTCCAGACAACAACACACTCCAAGAAGTAGTACCACCAGAGGGTTGGCACAATTACACCTGGCAACACCAACACACAAACCCCAATAAACATTACATATGAGGAATTGGGTGGTATATGACTTGGGTTTTATATGTATTTTGGAAGATGAATTACATAACAGAGTAGATGAGAGGATGAAAAAGAACAGGTGTATTTTCCTTTATTTTATTCTGGTTGTTAAGTTCTTGCTTCTTTGTAGGCACATACAGCCTCATAGGAAACGCCCCAAAGATAGGCTTGTGACAAACATAGCTTACATCGGCACCTCTGCAGATATTAAAAACAGTTTCTTAAGATTCTGAGTGGTATCATACGCCTCGGCACAGCCTTTCAAGAATATGTTTATCATTTCAGTACTTTGTGGCTACTTGTCGTTGAACAGGAGTCACATCACTCCCAACTTTGTGTATTGGCCTTGGCTGCAAACAAACTGTGTGATGTAGGCAGTGTTTATTATGAGACATAGGCATAAAGGAACATGTAATTTGCTGTAACAACTTTGGTTGTTGGTTTGAGTGCCGTTCTGCTCTACCCATGATAGCTGAATATGGGTACCGTTTTGCCTCTGGAAACCTGGCTGCATGCCTCATCAACTGCATGACCTCTAAAGCAACTGGGTCCTAGGGCTCAACCAGTTCCACCATTATTTTGAATAATGTATATACTGTTTCTGATTTAACCCCTGATTTGTTTGATTTTTTTTTTTATATAGAGCACTCTAGTATTTGTGGGTGTGGGATGCGGTTGAGTATATTTAGTATGATTGAGGGAAATACAATCCTGGGTAACCACTAACAAGATCCTTAACCTCGCAAAAACTGGCTCAGGCACTTCTCACAACATCAGTCTTGGATCAACTTATCCAGACTATGCGTAGTTGATGGGATCTTACATTATACATCGCCTTCGTCGATTTTAGAAGTGCCTTTGACCAGGTCAATAGGGAAACACTATGGGCAAAGCTTAGACACTTGAAGTGTCCGACCTGGCTAATACATATTCTAGTTCTCTTGTATAGTAATAACTATGCCAGAGTAAGACTGGACAATGAGGGGGAGGTCTCTTATCCCATCCACATAAATATGGGTGTTAAACAAGGGTGCATGGCGGCCCCTATATTGTATAACCTATACATTACTGACCTTCTTGCCTGATTTTCCGCTAAATCTAACTGCCCCCCCCCGGGCATAGGAGATCTACCCGTGGTGGGCATGCTATATGCAGATGACCTGGTCCTGTTCGATTGGACCATTACAGGCTTGAGGAACATGCTTAACGTGCTGGCCAAATATGCCTCTCAACTGGGCTTAACCATCAATAAGGTCAACTGGACTAGGATGGACACCTTAATCGGCACAATAGACTATACCTTGTCCTATTCCTACTTAGGCCTAGAGTTTGACGTCCCGGCTGATTATGGTCTAACAATAAGCCATAAAATGAGGCGAGCAAAGTATCTCACACTGCCAGCTTGTAAATTTGCCAGAAGGAAAGCAGGATACAGCATGCTGGGGATCATCATGCTGTACAAGCAATGTTTTGAGCCAGCTATTCTGTATGGCCTTGAGGCATTAGCCATCCATGACCTTACCTAGTTAAATAGGATAAGAGGGCACTATTGACGTTCTGTACTGGGCCTGGGTCCTTCCTGCTCAATGGAATACCTGTGGCTAGAGCTGGGGTTAACATCGCTCGGGGGCATGGCACTCCGGGCAACGGGGTGTTTTTATCTAAAATCTCGCTCTGACCCAGCCTGTGAGTTGCTGGCAGTTGTTGGGCAGTACTACGACAAAGAGAGGGTACCTAGGGCTTGAATTATAAGTCCCTGAATGAAAATCTCTTTAGGAGATCGGCTGGACTTTTGAGCATAACAGAAAAAGGTCTTACGTCCATTTGAAAAATCTTTTGACAAAAAATTAAACAAATGTGATTGGTGTGGGAATTATATACATCTCTCAAAATTAAAGGGCTATGAAGCAGTATCGCATGTAGTCCATCGATACAGAAAAATCCAACCATACCTGCTTTTAGTCCCGCCGCGGACATAACACTTTTTCTGTTCAAATTATGCACAAAACAAGTACCGGTCCAGTCAATCACGGGACCCCGCTTAAAACTAGCCATTGAAGACAGGTATTGCTGCATCTGCGGCGCAACAGGCAAATTGGAATCAGCTAGACATATACTTACATAGTGTGCCAATTTGGGGGCACTGTATAGGTGCAATTTTGGTAGCCATGTATATAGATACGAGGAAATCACTGCAGACTCCTTCTGTGATTATTGTCTAAACACAGATACCATTGCCATGCAAATTGCGTTATTCTCATGTGAAATCTCTGATGTCTGAATAAGGGTCTCTTTCCCGGAGGCTTATTGGTACAATCGGTTACTTCACCATAAAATTGCTTGATTTGATGAATTGATGAGCCTATAAAGCCATGAAAATTTGAAATCCTGGACATTCTGGAAAGATGTTATTTTATTTTATTTTATCTTATCTCATTTATTTGGACATTGATGTCTGTGATAATCGTTGTATTGTTGTATTGTTGTGTGTATTTATGTATTCACTCTTTTAATTGACTTCAATTGATTTGTACATATCTGTATTTTTGTGTGTTGTTTTTTATCTGTATCTAGATTAAGTTTGTGTGAAGTTCTAATTTTGAACTAAATCACAATAAACGTATTATTATATATTTAGTATTTGTTGTTTATTATGCATTGTTTATTGTTTTGATGTATCCACTGTGGTGCCCACAATACGTATTGTTAGTAATGTGATTATTAATGCTTGTTGTTAAGAGATACAAACTCTTAAAAATGCTATTCTTTTTTTACTATTAGACAACATGTTCCAGATTGCATGTGCATATTGGCATGTACTATATAACACATGCACATTGCGAGCATGTAGAGGCATTCAAGAGGCACCACATACTCAACACAGGAACAATTGCCACTTGTCAGAGAAACCCCACAAATCCACATTGTTCAAAAGAACTGTTAAGCTTGGGCTTCCTTCCATTCAATCTGTTCCGCCATCCTTCAATTCTAAATTAGTGATTGCTGTATTCAAGAGCACACAGACAAGAATTCAGGGGCCAAAAACGCATAAGCAACATTTGTAAACCAGGTATTTGGCACCGCTGACTCTGAGCATACAGTACTCTAGTTGATATTACAACGACATCAGGCTGGAGCAGCACATCTATACATTTCTTTACAGCAATTCCCCAGACAACACTCGATGATACAGTGAGTCTCATATTATGGCAACATCTGTATCATTTGTCAGCCAGTGTTTCAAATATTACTGGCAAGTGCAGTTTTCTGAATTACAAGAGGGAGAGTGATATTGTACTGTAGGTTTTGTGAACAATGAGACACATAGGAGCACAGGCTTACAATACTTTTTTGAGTGAATGCCATGATGCTCAAGGGAAGATGTTGTGATGTCCTTTCTGCTTAATCTGTCATCTGTGTTTGCATCCTTTGATGGCATGCATGTGCTGAGTATGGAATGCTGTGTATGTGTGTGTCCTGTGCCGCAGGTGGCCTCTTAAATCCAAAGACAAACATAATAGTTTTACAGTGCTTTATGAAACTATTAAATACATGGTCTGGGAAGGCCTGGATGGGGGAAAATAATGGAGTCCCTATGCCTCTCATGACCTTCCTGTGGGCTCCCACCACCCTAGTCCAAGAGTTCCCAGAGTCCAGTCCTTCCCCAATATACTATAAAGCATTGTAATGTTTCTTATCTGTGAGGGAAACGTAAAGACCCTGGCATTTTCTATTTTGCTCCCTCAGGGCATTTCTATATGTTCCTCTCCCTTTTGTCAACATACTGATTTCACGCAGGTCTCTACACCCCGCTCTCCCCCTCTGACATTCTCTCTCTCTCTCTCTATCTCTCTCTCTCTCTCTCTCTCTCTTTCTCTCTCTTTCTCTCTCCCTCTCTCTCTCTGCTTGGGTATCTATCTCCATATATATTTTGCTGCACTCCTCCCCAACATCTTCCCTTTTCTCCCTCTGTCTCTAGCAATATTCCCCCTTCTCTCAACCTGCCTTCACTCCTCTCCCAGGCTTTTCTCCCTGCTTTCTAGATTTCTCAGTCTCCATCTATTCTCCCATCTCCTATCTGTATTATCAATTCCCTAGCTATACCACTGTGTCCTGAACTTATCAAACTCTCTCTGCCTATCTCTTTCAATTACTCCCTGTCGCTTCAACTATGCTCCCCTCCTACTTAGCTCTGCCCTCACCACTATTCCCACTACTTTGCACTCTTGCCACACCATTCTAATCTACACTCTCTCTCATCCTCGGTTTAATTTACCTTTATGCTTTCTCCATCCTCTCTCTAGCTTTCACTCACCTTTCACCTCTTCCTGTGACTTCTCTGCACACAACTGGGACAGCTCTTGCTCACACCTAATCAATCTCCCAAAGTGTTCCATGTAAAAAGACTGAAGGCATTCATGCCTAGAGTTAAAGTGGGGGACACTGCTTCTGGCTTCAGATATGGATGAAGAGGAATATAAACCTCTCCTTGATCTGTTCCAGGGTATTCCTTCAAGTGGTTCCATTGAGGGTGTCAGGTTGTTTCCCTCAACTGATTCTGCAACAACAGGGTGAGGTGAAAACTGTATCTAGGCAATATAACTCCCCTGTTTTCTCAAACTCCAGGCTTGATACCCTGGGGCCACATTGACATTGACACTGGAGATGGTGTGCCTACCAAAAGTAAGAGTTACAGGATGACTGACACAATAAGATCACATATCAAGTATGTTGGATCTATCTAGTGTTAATATAGCCCTCTAACAGTCCGTAGTCCAGTCCAGTGGTATTGGACCAAAGGCAGGCACCACATTTGTGACGTTCTGCATGGACTATAGAGGTCCTAATGCTGTCATGAAGACAGATGTTCATCCTGTTTTACAAGGGGCACACTAGATGTTGCGTAGAACCTCAGTACAATGTGAACTTATTGGAGGTTATTGGCAATTAAGACAGACAATGCCAAGGAGAAGACAGATTTCTCAACAAGAGACTTTACTACTTCATGATAATGCCCTTTGGCTTAAGAAATGCACCTGCAACTTTTCAAAGGTTGGTTAACCATGTCCTGAATGGGTTAGATGAATTATGCATGGCATATCCTGATGATATTGAAGTCGTCAACTCTATTTGGTAAGAGCATGGGAACTGTGTGGCAGGCTCTATAGAAGGCCCGCCTGACCATAAAGGTTACCAAATGCCACATTGGTCAAGGTTTAGTGACCTAACTTGTGCATGAGGTTGGTGGTAACATCAAGCTGTACAAGACTGAGTGACTCCCACCACCCAAGCCCAAGTGAGAGATGTCTTGATCATTCGGATGAAATGGTGTACAGTGGTCTTGTTGCTCTCACACACCCTTTGGGCAAGGGTGAAGAGGGCCATGGTGGTATCACCTCAAGATTAAGCACTCTTGTGGCTGGAGGATTGCATGCATTCCTGCATGAGTCTCATCTCTTCCAGCTGCTGCCCTGCTTTGCACAAAGGGTTGCATAATAGGAACGGATGCGGGGGAGTGGCTGTGGAGGGGGGCTGTGCGGTGTCATGGGGCTCTAACACGACAATGGGTAGTACATGTCATCCTCCTCCTCCTCCTCCTCTTCAGTGGTGACCCCGCTACGAATGCTTGGTAGCTGATGTGCCCGTGGTGGTGTGGAGGGCACAGGAGAGAGAGTGGGGCTACTGGCCACAAGTATGGTGATGATGGCAGCCACGTGCACTGCTGCTGATGTGCCACTTCCAGCCATGGGTGGCAATGGTGGAGATGATGGTTATGTTGTTGGCGGTGGGGGTGATGGTGATGAAGATGGAGGTCATGGTTCTGAAGCAGCAGGAGGTGGTGCGGTTGACACCGCTGGAGGTGCTGGGAGTGATGCAGCTGGAGGTGGTGTGGCTGATGCAGCTGGAGGTGGTGGGCTGATGGTGGCAGCAACAGACCAGTAGCCCTGCCCTGCTGACTGGGCCTACTGACAATTGGTGTGGCCTTTTCAGGTCTGCCTGCAGCTGCTGGGCCTGATTATGATGTGATAGTCCAGGCGCATCACTGTCAGAGGACTGTGTGCCTCTTGGGAGAGATGAGCATGCTATTAGTCTTCTCTGAGTCAATTCTGCTGGCTTGCATTACACTCATGCTACTATGTGTGTGTCCTGCTCTTGTCATGTGGCTTCTTTGGTCTGTTGGCTTTGATGTGTGCTTCTATATGTGGGTGGTGATAGTGCACATTGACTGTTGATCTGCCAAGGTGGCTTGTTTTTGTGTTTGTGGTGGGCCTAGGATTTGTGTCCTGTTATCCTTTGGTACACATGGGTTCTCATCATGCATTGATGTGTGGGGGTGTACATTATAGTAACAGTGCTTGTGTGTGGCTACATTTCCCTGGCATATTAGTTGTTTCTCTACCTGGGGATGCATGAAACACCAAAGCATCAGACAAATTAAAAGCATTAAATCAAATATGAGCAATGAGGAAAATGCAAAATAAACGTAGACAAAATGAGTTCCCACTTTGGGAACTCCCGTCCCCTGCACACTGTCTATGGCTAACAAGAGCTCAATACATTTATTTTTCATAAGAGAAAATGAGAATTCATAAGTTGCATTAACTCAACATATATGGTATTTAGAAAGTAAGGCCTGTGGCCCAATAATCAAGGTCCGACTTCAGAGTAAATGTGTTCATATAGATGATTTATTTGTTGATATGGAGATGCCCAACGCGTTTCGAGAGTAATTCTCTTCTTCAGGGGCTGCAATTATTCATTCAATGATCAGGCACCTGATAGACTCCAAGATTTCCAGCTTTAGAAGACATTGATAATATAGAGAGAGGAAAAGAAATAGAAACAGGTGGAAGTGGAGGAGGAACCACAGAAGCTAGAGAGACAAAGACCTCAGTTTTGGAGGAATCTAAGACGTGTAATGCTCATTGAATGCAAGGTCTTGGGTAAAGAAGATGTATAATATGCAATACCTCACTAGGTGTATATAATCATAATGACTTGCAATGACACCCTTCCTCGACAAAGACATTACAAACTCTGGCACTCAATGAGGCCATGGGTACGACTTTCTTGAGAGCATTGGACCTTCTCACATGAAGGATGTGAGGTGTGGAGACTTAACAGTTTTCCGGAACAGGTACAATGGAGAGGACAAGGTAAAGCAGAACACAACAGGTCATTCATCTTCCTATCATTGAGGTGGTCACGCCTCATGTTTAAGGGCATTAATCAGGACAAGCATCTGTAGGAGTAACGATGATGAATTGTAATAAAACTAGGTCTGTTCCACCTTTATGTTCCATGTAATAGGTAAATAAACATGTGGGCTCACTTACATCATTTCATAATAGGGCCCTCTTAAATGGCAGTGTAGAGATTTCATCCATCCATAATTCGCAGTGAGGGTTTGTATCGGTTTATTGTAGAGTGTCTGCTTCATATCTGGATTACTGAGCCTATGAAATAGATTGAGTAATCACCAAAAAAGGAAAGGTGAGATGTACGCAAGATCAGGACATGATCAATGAATTACCTTAGGAAGGAGTCATAAGAAAGGCATCACTTCAACCCCAACCCATGGTGATTTTTGGGCATCACAAATCGACTGTGTTTTTAGCTGGCACCTTAAAAAAACACCAATACATGCATACATCTAATAAAATAATGACTCGCATAGTATGGTGCCTGGCTACATCAAGTGCGACGTGGGAAATCATGTGATTTGGAAGTACATCAAGATTACATTTAATAGTGTAAAATCCCTTGAAATCACTGGGGCATGGTCTAATATGCCTCGCTGTGAAGGATCTTGCAAATTATGTGGAGGAGGTTGTATTGAATCCACCAAGCATTTGCTAATGGACTGTGAGGTGCTTGTCTCACTATGGTGAACTGCAATGAGAGGGGCAGGCCTACAATCCTCACTTTCGTCTGCTGAGGTGTGGTCATTTTTATGGATGGGAATCAGGAAGGCCGTAACTACCATTTTTCGTTGGTTTGGAAAAAGATCGTTGATATATTTCATGTTCTGTTTTAATTAAGGATTTTTCTTATAGGAATAGTTTGACTACTATTAAATGTACGGCGCGAATGGATGCATTTTTTCTTTTTAAAAGTTATTGTACAACTGTATAAAAAGAAAAACAAAATAATAATGCCAATTTGTACAGTTGCATGTTTTTAAATGTAAGTTTTATTTATTTGCTGTTTTATAATGCTGCACATGTTCGTACTATACTTAGGGCTTGACACGTGGGAGAGGAATAGGGTGTAATCACTCACAAAGCACGTATTTGTTCAGAACGTTGAAGAGCATCTCATTCCTCAGACAAGTGGCTCTCAAGGTGCGCAGCATCGGAAAGTCACGTGGTTTAATTCAATGAGCGGAGCTCGGCGCGCTCCAGTTCATATTGATAACCTCAGAATGCCAAGCTGAAATAATGGTAGTGCAGATGTGAAAAGAGATGTATCGGGAAGAGGAGCAGCTAAGTGACAGTTTAATGCCACCGACGCAGAAAGGAGTGTGCGACAGACTGTAATGGCATGTGAAGGGGACCGAGGAGACGCACAGATGGCAGCGACAGGCAGAAGCTGCATAATGAGCTCAGATGCTGGGAGAGCACCTACTCCGACAGGCTGCAGCTCACACGAGGTGGATACTGCTGACAGGTGCGCCAGGTGAAAGGGAGAAGGCAGAGGTCTAGGCTGCGGACAGCAACATCAGTGCTGTGGCATGTGATAAGGGTGGGGGGTGGAGGGGGCAAAGGGTAGGAGAAATGACACCAGCTAGCCCGCACACTCTTGCGAAGATTCGAGCCATGGATTTCGACAGAGAATAGTGACAGCATATCGCAGAATAGGTATGCGTTGCATCTTGGAATACAATTTAGCCAATGATACGTACTGCAAGCTGTGGTTTGAAAGCATTGGCTTAAATATTTCCAGTACGCTAGTTGTGCGGAGTGCTGAACGTATGCAAACTATTGCACCTATTCACACACAAACAAAACAAGCACCACTTTGGTACTCTTTTTCAGTTTAGCTATATGTCCTTTGGATAATTTGATTTTTCTACTTATTGAGCGAACGATTTACTTACAGTTACATAGTGGAGATCCAGTAATGAGAGCAGTGTAGCAACAATTCCTCACATTCTATGGAAACTTGGAAAACGAGTAAGAACTGACCTGTTCTTTGAGTGAGATTGATAAGTACGGAGACAACACAACACCTGCAACAACGTCGGATATAAGATGCGCTCAAGTTCCTATTTACAGAAGAGTATTTATCAAGGGGGGGGCAAGAAGGGGAAGAAACAGGTGAACAATTGAGGGTTCACCCTCTCAGCTCATCAGGTAACCTCTGAACAAGTATTTAAAGAGGAGATGCTAGTGAAGCTTTTGACATAGAGGGATAGAGTTCCAGTAGAGCCGAGAGGGGAAAAGGAAGGGGCAAAAGTGAGAGGATGCACAGGCTTGTTTATTTATTTATTATATTGATTGATTTATAGGGCGCCAAAGCCCACAGGCGTCAGGGCGCACAAACAAAAACACAGTGGACAAACATTAAGGCACAGAACAAAAGAGCAGGAACAACCAGCGGGTTGTCGTTGAACAGAGAGATCGTGGAGGGTGCTGGATCAAATATTCCCAAAGAGGAGAGTAGAAGGAGGAGGTACTCTCAGCCAGGTTGGACATGGGTGCCATCATTGCAGTGATTTGGAGACGAGTATTAGTAATTTGAATACGGTCAACATATGCACACTACTAGCATGGAGGCGTTGATGTGAATTGTGAAAAGAGTGGTACAAATGTAAGTTTGCAGGTGGCATAGTTGAGTATTTGTCAAATGGGGAAAAGGAATAGAGGTGGAGGGCCAGGAGAAGACTGGCACAGTAGTTGGTGTGGTTGAGAAAAGTTTGCATGAGCGATTTCCATAGAGTTGTAGGTGAGGAGAGGGCCGATTCTTCAGATTGTAATGATGTTAATCTGAGAGAAGAAGATGTAATGAAGTGATGCAGGATGAGATGACTGTGCCGAATTTATTAGCTTTAACAGAGGGGTGAGAATGTCAGGGAAGAATGAGATTGGTGAAAGAAAAAGGGAGGCATTAGGAGCAGGAAGGTAGATAACATGTGCCGAAATGCCCAGAGTCCCTGTAGAGGAAGCAAAGAAGATGTGTGTGTCAACTGCAAGGAGATGATAGCATAACCTAAACAAGGAAATGAGTTGCCTGAAAGAGGAGCTGTAGAGGTTGATGAGTAAGGAATGAAGAATGAGGACGTGTGGTCCTCAGAAACAGAGGGAGATTCAGACAGACATGTTCCAGATGTGAAAGAATAGTCCCGTTGAGAGCACTGTCTTGGATTCCAAGACCAGAGGGGGTCTGGAGGAGAGGGAGTTGCTCTTTCATTTCAATGGCAACCTAGACTAACAGTATACGTTTAGAGGAGGTTTTGGATTGGTGGGCAAAGCAAAGAACATTGGAAGCATTTGTGAGGGATGGTTCAATACTGTGACTGATATAAAATCCAGATTGGAGAGGATTCTAGAGGACATCTCTGTCAAGGTAGTAGGAGATCCTGTTGAAAAGTAGCCATGCACGAATGCTTGACAATCAGGGAGGAGAGATACATGCTTACAGTTGTCAGGGGTGTTTGGATCAGATGCAGGTTTTTTGAGGACCGTTATGCAAGCAGCTTTCTTTAAGCAGTCAGGAAGTATTCTGGAATAAAGGATGATACTGAAGAAGGTGGAAGGATAGTAGCAGATAAGAGGTGCAAATACATTCACCATCTGCAGGGAAATGGTTCACTGGGGGTGCAGTAGGGGTTGGCTGACCACATAGTGGTTGGCCATGCAGTGGGAGAAGCCAGGGCATAACATACATGTATTACCACTTACATGTTTTTACATGAGGGCAATCCTTTCCTTATGAGCCTATCAATCATGTCCTAGCCACTGACTGATCCCCGATTATTCCACACGGAAGGAGCTCAGAAATGGTTATCTGTGTATATGTTCCAAGACAGATGATTCACCTTTCCACATTTTTAAGGTGGCAGCCAATGTCACAATCCATGTTTTATGATAAACCATAATTATCTTTTGCATAGTTTTCATGTGTTTGTTTGTGTGATGGAATTGTATCTGCATCTAGAACCAGCTCCTGGGGCCAAAGGAGGAAAATCTGTATATAAAACAAAGTGAACACAAGGGAACCTTATGTGCAAATATGAGGGAGGCAAAATTGCAGGTGAGCACACTTTGTGGGGGCACCGCAGGTAGGCTTCACCCTGTAAGCCAGCTTTGAATACACAGCCCGTACGCCATGGCTGAGAGAGGGAGCAAGTTGAATTCAGAATGCTCGTCTACAACAGAAAGCAGTCAATAGGAAAAGCAATACAATCAAAGTTGGTGAGCCAGTCCCACGGCTACTCGTGGGAGCTGGGTAAATCGTCCTAATCCAGAGATGCACTTGCATAACACCAAGGATGGTTTCAAATGGCCTCTTGGCCAGCGGTTATGGGAACAAGGAGGTGGAATGAAGGGGCGCTCCAAGAAGAGCCAATTAGACGGTAAGTTTTGCTGTCCCTGGAAAGTAACAAGCCCACAATATGCCTACAATAGTGTGTGCAAAGGTTATCATCAGGCATGCCTCCATTCTCACTGGTTCAGGGTGTCTTGTGTTCCTTCCTTTCTGGTGCTGACCAATGGCACACGATTAAAGATCCAGAGGTCAACACAATTTTGTTATTACTAATTGTAAACTGTCTGTGGGATGGAGTGGGACGCAATGTGGCACGACACAGGAGGAGATAAGCCAGGAGAGGACAGGCCTATTTGCTCCAATCAAGTTTAACTAACATATGTCTAGCTAGAGTGGTTTGACATATTCTAAACAATCACCTTCATGTGCACTGAGAGGACATGAAGTTTGAAGTGCAGCTGTTTCTAAATGTATACACATTGGGCCTCATTACGAGTTTGGAGGTAGCCATGCCATCATTAACGGGATGGCTACCTTCAAACTTGGGTCTGGGTCCCGCAAAAGGGGACTTACCGGGCCATTTCGACCTTGGATGGCCCATTAATTCCCTTTCGCAGGACCTGGACCCGGTAGATCCCAATTCCCATTTGAGCCCCACAGGGCTCAATGGGAATGGGGAGGACGCTAACAACAGGCCCATTAAGAACCAGCTCGTTGTTAGCATCCTGGTCTGCTAGCGGGTCCCGCTCTGCACGTCTGGTCTGGCCAGGCGCACAGAGTGGGACCCGCTGAAGAACTCGTAATGTGGCAGCTCGGAATGAATGGTGCCGGTCCCTTACCGCCACCGTTCATTCCGTGGCCGCCACAGTTGTAATGAAGCCCATTGTGTTAGCGGTATAAATGTGCTGTTTGTTGTGAGCCAGTTTGTCAGCTCTCATCAGCCAGTTCTGTTCCATTGTGCTGTTTGATGTGTGCTTGCCCAGCTGTAATAAGCAGTGTTGCTTCTTGCCTGTTGTACACTCTTTATTAGACTAATACTGGCAACTCATTTATTTTGAGTCTGAGTGGACCCCTAATACAAGTTTTAGTTTAATATCCTCATCTAAAGACATTAGTAGTTTGATGTTTTCTAAATATAACAGTCAACATGACGATTCCTCTGTAGATATAGTGGAGGTTTCCGAAGTAAATTCAGTTATATTAACAAAATATTGTTTTAGTTTTAATTTAGTGCAATCTTTAAATAAATCCACATACATAGTCATAGGTTTGAGTTACGAACTGGGAACAAATGCTAGTCCTTTCAATGATGCAGATTTATCATGACTATCCCATATTTCTCCACATAAATGTATGACTGTATTGTCATTCACTAGGTTCTTAGTGTTTGTCTCAATTTTGACTTTTTACTTACTGCTTTTAGGTTTTCTTTTTGATGGTCTGTTTCCTTTGCTTCTTTTTCCTCTCTTTCTGGTGGTACAGGATCTGTGGCCTTTCCTAACTGTTCTAAAAAGAATACTTTTTGAACACCTCCTACTGCCTGATATATAATACAAAATATTATAATTCATGTACATAATTACTTTTTGGTTTTGTGGAATCTTGATTTGTCCTGATTAGTCCTTCTGCCTTGCCGTCTGCACTTTCCACATCTGAACATACTGTGGTATGATATGATATGATCGTTTTTTATATGGCACCTATCCACAATGTGTCTCAAAGCGCTACAAGGCAGGGGAGGTAAGAAGGGAAAATACAATGACATTCTGACAGGCCATGAACTGTAAGGATGTAAAATTAACTATCATACTCAGCCTGACGACATTTCAGATAATGCAAGAGCTAAGGCATAGATAAGAAAGGGAGGGGGAGAATGGGAAGGCAATGGAAATAGACAGGCAGCTACCGTGCTAGGCCTGATGACATTTCTGGTAGAGCCGGAGAAAACAAAAGTTGAGGGAGAGAGGTGCAGAAAGGGAGGGGAAGAACAAAACAGGCAACTATTGTACTAGGCCTGATGACATTTCAGATAGTGCTGGTGGGGGGGAACAACTAGGTGGAGGGGATAGGAGACAGATGAGGTTGCTTACATACTAGGTCCAGGGACAATTCTGATAGACTAAGTGCATAGAAGAAACTAAGAGGCAGAGGGGAGGAGATAGGAAAAGGGAGCGGAGGAGAGAACAGATTAAGCAGTCAAAAAGAGTGGAGAAGCAAGAGGGTAGAGTGAATACAATTGCAGAAGTCAGTAGTAACACACGCCACAGAGATTGCTGACCTTATCCAGACCGAAAACCTTTTTTTCCTGGCCATTACAGAATCCTGGTTACATGCCGCGGCAGGACCAGCTATTATGTTAGCAATCCCAAACGACTACACTATCCTAAGAGCAGACAGAAGCGAAGCCCGCGGTGGAGACATAGCCCTTATTGTTAAAACCAACCTATCCACCAGGCTAGCTTCCTCTAATGACTCCAAAACTTGCGAAAGCATAACAGCCAAATTTGCTATTAACAATACCCAAACCATCACCATCCACCTCATTTATAGACCTCCAGGCCCTATTAGTACCTTCCAGGAGGACATCTGCACCATTTTTTCGCATGACATAAAACAATCTTCACAAGTCATCCTACTAGGGGATCTAAACTTGGGCTTCAATGATCAAAACGACCCACTAGCAAGCAGAGTGGCTAACTTACTCACTGAACTAGGCTTCTCACAAAAAGTACTCCACCCTACCCACAACAAGTCTGACTGGGTGGCAGACCACAATTGCAATGCATCCGTCCTATCGATCTCCCCACTGATCTGGACAGACCACCACCTTATAACATTTCTTCTAGAAACAGACCGACCTACTCCTACCTTAGCCCAGCTATCACCAGCCATCCCGACCAGGAATAAGAAAAACATCACCCCAGATAACCTACTACCGCTTATCCTCCCCACTCTAAACTCATTACCATATAACTTGGACCCTGAAACTCTAGTGAATGAGTATAACAAAATTATGTCATCTGCTCTGGACGTAATTGCTCCACTGAAAGTGAGACAAAGCAAACCTAAAGCCAACCTCAACTCGTGGTACACCCCCTACCTAAAAACGCTTCGCACCAAAAAAAGACAATGCGAGGTTGCATGGAAATTGCAACCATCAGAAGAAAATAAGAGCACCCTGAGAGACATCTCCACCCTTTACAAAAAGGAAATACTGTCGGCAAAACGGAAACCTACAACACTAGAATAGCCCAAGCCAGCTCTAGCATGAAGGAACTCTTCATTATCCTAAAGGAAATAGAATCTCCCATCCCAGTGCCGGACAACTGTGTCATAGATAAACCATGGTGCACCAACATTCAGCAAGCCCTAGCTAACAAAGTGACAACTCTCCAATCTAAAATCGCCATGAAAAAATCATCGCTCAGTCTGGATACTAAACCCAAAATAACTACCTCCCCTCCCATAAATAACATCGACATTCCTCGCTTCAAGTTCTCTAAAGTATCTATTATTGAGACTGAAAAAATCATACTGTCACTCAAACCATCTAATTGTCAGGGGGTCAATGTCCAGCACAACTGATAAAGGATGCAGCTAGAGACCTGGCCCCCTTTATCTCAAAACTCATTAACGCCTCATTCGCAACAGGGTCCATACCCAGTAACCTAAAAGAATCTTGGGTACTCCCATTGCTTAAAAAACAGACGCTAGACCCAGCCATACCTACGAACTACTGCCCAATCACCACTGTGCCATTCTTCTTATAAATTATAGATAAAGTGGCGTACTCTCAAATACAGAAACACCTTGAAACCAACAATTTACTAGGAGTACGGCAGACTGGCTTCCGCCCCAGAACAGGACCGAAACTGCCCTCTTAGACCTCAAGGCGCAAATTGATGAGCTTAGGGATCAAGGCAAACCAGCCTTACTCCTCCTCCTGGACTTATCAGCTGCATTCGACCTTGTTGACCATAAGGTCCTTTGCAGACACTTGGATATGGCTGCGCACTTCTCAGAAGAAGCCATAAATTGGATCCAATCCTTCCTTAACAATAGGACTATGAGAGTCTTCTCCACCACTGCATCAGCAGACTCCATCCCCATCACATGTGGTGTGCCCCAGGGATCTTGTGTTTCTCCCACACTTTACAACATCTTCACTAAGCCCCTTTTCGATGATCTGGACCATCTTGGTATCACCTACACTAATTATGCAGATGATACTCAGATTCTCGTACCTCTTACCGGTGATTACGATAAGGATTTGGCCTTGGTGAACAAAGTGTATCTCATCATACAGGCATGGATGGCCACTCACGGACTATGCCTGATTGATGACAAAACTGAAATCATCATCCTGGGCACACCCCCTACCCTAAAAAAACTGGGCTCTAACTACTCTTCCTTTAATATTGACAACAACCAAATTACAACTGCCCACGAGGTTAAAACTCTGGGCTTCTACCTGGACTCCACCCTCTCTTTCAACAAACAAGTCAACACAATGGCCTCTGCAACTGCCTACACCCGTAAATTGATAAGAGCAGGCAAACCCTTCCTATCAAACAACAGCTGCATCACACTTGCGAGAGTGCTCTTGTTATCAAAGTTGGACTACTGCAATTCACTCTACATTGGGGCTAATAAGGAAGTTGTCAAAAGAATTCAAACTCTGCAGAACAATGCACTTAGAGCAATGCTAGGTATTCCCAGGAGAGCCCACATCACCGAACTTAGACGAGCCAATAACTGGCTCTCCACTCAGGAGAAAATCCAACTAAAAGTTGCCTCGCTGGTCCACAATTGTCTTAATAACGCTGCACCACTTTACCTCTCCGCAAGATTCACGAGAACAAAACCCACAAGAATCACCAGATCCACTAACTCCAACAATATATCCATACCCAGAGTTAAACTGACTAGAGTCGTGGATGTAGCTTTCAGGTGAAAGCAGCTCAACTCTGGAACTCCCTACCATCCACCTTGAAGACCGACCAACCCTACCTCACTTTCCGACATAACCTCATAACGTGGATCGAAAATGCAGACATAGAATAGTTCACCCATTGCCTGGACTTATTTATCCATAGTAATTCCTGATCAGGATTGTAAATACATGCATCCTCTTTTGCCTATTATATATTTTTGTGCATGTCTGTTGTATATTACTATATATTTCCTTGTTTTGCTTCTCTATTTTTGCCATTTGTCCTGCAACTAAGCTTCAAGTTGTCTTATAAAATGCGCCCGGTTACCCCCGGGTCTGGTGCACAATACAAGTAATAAAAACAAACAAACAAACAAACACATAATGTTGCAAGCCTGGATACAAGATGAAGATGGGAACAGCATGATTCAGGGCCACCATGAGAAAGGGTGATGCACCGTGAATCAATGAAGTCCATAAAAGTCAAATTCAGCATTGGCCACAATACTGTGATGGTGAAACCAGAATATATCAGGACAGACTCCTGCAGAAGTGGGCTGGAGGGGGAATGGAGAGCAGGGTAGAAGACTCAAGCAAAACAGGCAACAGCTGTGTGCGAGAAGGGGGGGGACAAGGGAACATCCTGAGGGCACCAGAGGGGTGGGGATGGCCTGTGGGGACAGAGGAAGTAAACACATGTTGGTGCATGCTTACATGCTGTCTGAGCAGGGGTTTGGGCCCTGGATCCTCCTGGTCCAAACAGGTGAAAACATAAATTACCCTTTTCTTCGACTGCCCTTTGATTCAGTCACCCGGACGAGAGATGCCCTTGAACTAAGAGTTAAGAGCAGGAAGAAAGAGGCAGGGTTAAGAAGGTAGGCAGTGCTTAGGCCAGGTGACCAAGATCCACTTGTACCTGAACCCCATCTGCAAAGGAAAAGAGACTGGAACGCTCCTTAATTAGGGAAAAAGAGTGGCAACCAGGAAGGCACCAGGTGAGTGGGGCTTGCTAAGTGGGAAAAAGAGCAGTAACCAGGTAGTCATCAGTGTGTTTCTTCTCGATTCAGATTTGGAATAATATTTGGGATGATAAGTTTATATCCTGTACAGTGCTTCATTCCAAGTTTGGCGGTGTGGGAAAAGGTGGTGATAATTCCATTATCGACATTTTTTCTGCACTCCTAAACCATGTTTTTGGCAGATTTACCGATTGGTGGAATTACTCTGTGGTAAATCTGGCAATTCCACCCTTGAATGTTCTTTCTTACTTTTCTCTACTCTCCTGTTCGGTATTTTGTGGATATTTGGGGCTTTGCGGTATTTTCTTACCGCCAAAATACCTTTAGCAATAATCACTCTCTATATTCATATTGGGTCACACATGACAATAATACATTGCATTATTTCAGAATTCAGACCTATTTAGATGATATGCGCGGTAGTTTGTGTGGTTGGTTGGTATAGTGGTTGGTTTATTTGTGGCCCCAATATCCAACATCCCTTGTTTTTTATCTAGATTGTTCTTGATCACTAGAGAGACCTCAGGCCTACATTTTAGGGATACCACATTTTCAGTGTTAGTGTCGTGTGCCACCATGGGCTATTGTGGTATTTTTGTGGTAATTTCCACTACCTTATATACGGTAGGGAACTATGTCCAGAGAGTCTCTCTTCCCGTTGACTCATGTACCTCCAACAGGCTATGCTACAGTCACAACAACTGTCCATACTGAATTGAATCATGCACACATCTGCTTTAAAATGACAATTGCACTGTTTAAAAATCTACCCACGTTTAAACCTTTCCCCATGCAAAATGAAAGAGAGAAATAATACACACTAGCTATCTGTTTTCAAATATTTTTGTATTATAGAAATTTCTTTTAAACACAGTTTAACTTTTTTTACAGAAATAAATAAAATGGTACAATATTATTTGTGATAAAATGAACAGAGAGCTGCGAGAATATATTCAATTGGTAACATTAAATATGCTGATAAGAGACTGAGACTCCCTCTAAGACACTGACTGAACAGTTTCACACACTTTCGCACAGCTCCCACTCGCTTCTGTAATTACCTTATCTGTTCAGCATGAGTTTTCTCCGGCTATTCTCTTTCTGAATTTGGCTCCCTTGAAGATCAACCCCAGTGAGAACAAGAGTCTGCCGTTCTATAACCGGGGTTATTGCCTGGAACTCTCAGCTTTTGCAGCAGGAATGCCCCAGCCAGGAAAAAGATCCTTCTCCCAGCTCTGCCAGATGTTGCCTGCCTTCCCCCTCTTCTCCAGCTTCTCCAGCAAAGTTCTAATCACAGCCTCTAGCATGATACTTGCTATGACGCTGCTCCAATCAGAATCCATCATGTCATCTCCTCCCTCACTACACAATGGCTCACTTCTACAGTGGCAATTGTAACAAACTGATTTCCTGTTCCTTCGAGCTCTTTGCTTCCTGTAGTTATGTGGACAGAGCAGCAGAGAAAAAAAATGAATGTGCGTTTAAAAGTTCACTTTCAGAGTAGGCCTAATTCTGCAGTGGAGACACATTTTTATTAGTGGGTTATGTTAAATGCAGTTTTATTAGTCAGGTTAGTTATTAATAAGGTTAGTTATTAATTTTCAAATGTGTCTCTTGCAACATAGGCATTTCAGGTGAAAAATAGTGGGCATTTTGAATGTGCAGATGTGTGCTTTAAACTCTAAAAATGGATTTGCATCTTATATGTAAAAATTGTTTTTGACTGAATAGCCTGTCTTTACTTATATATCCATGTTACTCTGGCAACACATATAGCAATGCACCACACCCATGTAGTGGTGCTGCATAAAAATATGCTACCTGTGCAGTAGTGCTGTACTCTGTGCTGTAACACGCCAAATATCCTTACATACCCTCCTTTTGTTTTTAGAACTTGGCTACGATCCAAGCCAATTCCTAAAAACAACTTGTTTTTTTTCTTCTTTTCACAATGTAGCAATCCAACATAATGAATATTCATGTGCATCAATGAAAAAGTTGCAATCAAAACAGTATTCATCTGAGTTCATTAGTTTATAAAAGTGGTCCAAAGTGGTCCAAAGTTTCGATTTTACAAGTCAATTAAAAACAATAAAATAAAACAACTAACTAAAACAAATAATTAACATAACAGATTAAAATAAATAATTAAAATAATAAATACGTGGAACTCCATATGTCAGGACTCTTGTCTGCCTCTGATATGTCCCGACCAGCGATGTCACATCATTTGGTTCATTCGAGTACTCTTTCATCTTGGCAATCTTGGATCCATGGGAGTCATCTTTTTTGGCATTCTGGTTATCTTGTCTTCACCTCCACCTGGAGGCAGGCATCTTTTGGTCTTCATCAAGGGGACTCCAGGACTCCATTGTCTCCCGTGACCTCCGGTATAAATAGTTAATGTTCTAAATCAAATAGAAAAGAAACAAAGTAAGTACATAGCACAATACTAACTTCACCCTTTTGCCAAAAATAAAACATGCTTGGTTTTTTTTTTTTTCTTTTTTTTTTCTTCTGAAATTAAACACAAGTTAAAAAGAAAACAAGCATATATAAAACAGCATTCAATATTTAATACATTTTCTCTCTGCACACCAACCATGAGCTTCCATTATATATATTTTTATTTATTTATTTATTTACTTATTTTATATTATATATATTAACATATATTACAGTGTTTATGTGCCATTATAACAATCAACTTTTTAACTTCTCTGTCACTGCCTCCTGATTGTACCCATTTATTTTCTCTTTTTGTGTTCAAGGGACTTTATCTGTTTCTTCATGCTCAAGCTGCCTGATCTCATGTCTGGGATGGCATGGTTTGATTTGATTTACAAGGACGAACTGCTCTATTGCCGTTTCACCTTCATTTTTCAAAATTTTATACACTACAGGAGAGACCTTATCTATGATTCGAAATGGCCCCTGCCAGGCTGCTAGAAATTTAGAATGTTTCTGTTTACTTTTTCCAAAATTAAACTTGTGCACCTGATCCCCAACACTGTATTCTCTCACCAATGTTCTTTTATCATAGTAAGACTTTGCACTGTCAGCAGCTCTTTCCAGATTTCTCTGCACAAAAGCAAATGCATGTTTCAAATGCCTCCTCAGTTCATCAATATATTCATGAACTGTGGATGCACTCACAAGTGTTTGCTCATGTGTTCTGTATAGCAGGTGTTGTGGTAACACCATTTTCCTACCTGTCAAGACCTCATGGGGGCTAACACCAGTTGCTTTGGCAGGAGTTGATCTGATTGCCATTAAAACCAAAGGTGATCATAAATCCCAGCTGGAACCTGCTTCTGCCACAAATTTCTTTAAACTGTCCACAACAGACCTATTGCACCGTTCAACTCCACCTGAAGAAGCCACCCGATATGCAATATGTAGTTTTCTTTTCACACCCAGTATTTGCCATACATTACTCATTGGAGTACTTGTGAAATGACTTCCTCTGTCTGACTCAATTCTTTGTGGCAACCCAAACCTTGAGAACACATGGTTCACCAGCAATGTGGCTGATGTTTGCGCACTACAATCTGGTGCAGGAATGCATTCAATCCACTTTGACATCAAACATACCACACTTAAAATATAACGGTTTCCTCTGCTCGACATTTTTAAAGGCCCTACATAGTCTATTTGCAAATCTGACCATGGAAGAGTTAGGCCTCTTTTCATTAATGGGGCTATATGCATTGGTGAAGCAGGTTTAAATTGGGCGCATACTAGACATCCTCTAGTATATAATTACACATCTTGGGACATATGTGGCCAGTAAGCATAATCTTTTAGTATTTCCAATGTTTTTTGTGAACCTCTATGGCCTGCAGTTATGGCATCATGTGCATGGTGTAGCATTAGCCCTCTGTATGAAAGGGGTACCACCCACTGTATTTGTCCTGTTATGGACTCTCTAATCATGAGTCCATCCGGTAATCTAATTCGTGTTTTGTTCTTTAATAGCACCCTCAACTCTTCTTTTCCCATACAATCATTTTCTGTTAAAGGATTTTGTTCAGGATCTATCAAATGATTATAATAGATTCCCAAAATTCGATCATTCTTTTGTGCCTCAATCAAATCTTGGTCTGGCGTGTCATGAATCCACTGTACCACTGGTTGATCTACCTCCTTTGGTGCTTTAGAACGTGTTACTGCATCAATTTGTATTTTACCCATTAGATAATCAATAGGTAGCAATTCACCCATCACAGCCCCAATCTTAGCCAGGTGGTCTGCCTTATCATTTCCCTCCTTATCCTCTCCTGGTGTTTTTAAATGGCCACAAATTTTTCTCCAGTATATTGTTAAATTATTCTCTGACACCAATTTGTCTATGGCTTGTATAATTTTTCCATGTTTAAGTGGCTTTTTGTTGTATGTAACCATGCCTCTTGTTTTCCAACCAGGCAAATACTCCACAAAGCTATTCCGTGCATAGTCAGAATCAGTCACCAGGACAATTTCACTGAACTTTTTATCAACTGTAGTAGCAATTGCTTTATAAATGGCTGCCAATTCCGCCACCTGACTGCTCCTAGCTCCAATCCTCATCCCTATACTGGGGACGCCTTCACATTTCAACCAGACCTTTCCTATTCCTGCCACTAATTGTTTATTACTGTCATTTTCAATGTGAAAAGCACAACCATCCACATATACAGTTGGCAAATCCTTGCATGTTTTTTCATCAAAAGCTTTGTGTGGTGATTGTTCAAATTCCTGCAAACTAGTTTCCACTTCCATTTCATTTGGTATTTGTTCAGCTGCGCAGTCATGTAAGTCAGCTAACCCTTGAGCAATTGGGTTCTTTTTATTTTGTCCATATCTCACTTCTACAGGAAAACCTTGTAATGCCAGCGTCCATGAAGTGATTCTGCACTGCGCTAGATTACCTGATCTAATTCTTTTACTCTCTAAAAATTGCAAAGGTTTAAGATTTGTTTCAATAATCACCTTTACTCCCTTAACAATGGGGCGGAAATGTTGTAGCGCCCACACAGTGGTTAATAGGGCCTTTTCACATTCATTAAATTTCATTTCAACTTGGGAAAATGCCTTACTTGCATAGGCAATGGTTTTGTGATTCAAATCGTGTTTTTGTGATAACACTGCTGACATACAATGTTCAGAAAAACCTATTTCTATAAAGAAATCCCTGTCCTTTATGGGATATGCTAAACATGGTGCCTTTACAAGACATTCCTTTAATTTAGCCACTGCATCAGAGTGCTCTTTTTCACATTTCCAGGGAGTTTTCAGTTTAAGCAGTTTAGTCAATGGTTGAGTGATTTCTGCATAATTTTCAATGAACTTTCTGTTATAGCCTGTCATCCCTAATACACTTTTTACACCTTTCACATTTTTAGGATATTTTAATCTTTGCATGGCCTCTGTTTTCTTCTTTTGTGGATTTAGTCCATGTACAGTCACTTCATGCCCTAGAAAGTTCACTTTTTTCTTGCACCATTGTGCTTTTTGTACAGATACTTTGGCGCCTGCTTTCTGCAATTGGCCTAGCACATGTCTTATTTCATCAAAATGGCTTTTCAGGCCCTCACTTTTTATCAGGACATCGTCCACATAAACTATTGTTCCTCTTTCCACTGCATCCGGCATGGCCTTTCTCAAAAATATGCCAAATTCACTCCCACTATTGATGTACCCGAACGGAGCTCTAAGCCAGGCATATTGAGTCCTGTCAAATGTAAAGGAAAATAAATTCTGTATCTCCTCTGCCAATGGCACGCACCAATATCCAGAGGTGAGATCTAATGTGGTAAATACTTTTGAACCATGTACCTGAGCTAGGCCCTGATCAATGAATGGCAGTGGCCATCTAGATACTGGTACTCTTTTATTTAACTCTCTCAAGTCTGCACATAGCCGCCATTGACCATTTGGCTTTAACACACCTAAAATAGGTGTATTGGATGTGCTATGAATGGGCCTGATGATTGCCCGCGATACCAAATTTTTAATAATCTCTGCCAATGATTCTAAACATGCCAGCGGTAGTCTATACTGGTGTACAAACACTGGACTTCTGCTACACCCTTCTGGTAGTGTGGCCACATGTAAATCAGTTAAACCACAATCATAAGCATCTTTTGCAAATACATCCTTAAACTCCATAAATATCTCCCTCAGATTGTTCCTATCCTCATTGCTGTCACACGCATCCGCTAAGGAGATCTGCTCTTCTACCATTTTGGAAAATTCTGGAAAATCTTCTGGTAAGGGAATCTCGGCGCTTTCCTCTAACTGTGTGGCTGTGTCTTTTTGTAAAGCTGCCACTTTTAAATATTTTGGCATATCAGCTTCCACTTCAATGGGCTGATTTTCTGTTTCATTTTCATTTAAATTAAATATTATGCAATCCTCTTGATGGCAGCACACTGTCTCATTTGAATCATAAGGATACACAGAATGAATTTTAAATATTCCTTTGGGCTGAGAGTCCAGGTGTTCTGGCAACTCACCCTTGGCATCTACATACTTTTCAGGGACATTTCCAATCACCTTGTTATTTAAATCTGCTGTATAATGTGATTTTTGTATGGCCATTCCTAATGGGGAGTTTTCCTCTAAATGAATATCCTGACAACCTTTATTATTTACCATAATTTTTACAGATCCTTCACCAATATCTACCAATGGAATGTATTCATAATACAGGCCTTGCTGTTTTATGGATTCATTCAGGCATACAAATGCATCAGAGTCTTTCATCTGCTGTCCATTTTTGCATTTCAGTGTTATTGCAAACTGTTTTGTAAATGCAGGAATAATAGTATCTTTCCTCATTTGTAATTCGATTGCATAAGGAACCGTTTGTGCACAATGATAAGCCCTTCTTTTGTCTTCAAATTCAGGTGCCGGACCACCTAGGCGTGACCATATTTTTTGATTAAGGAAATCCAACACCATAAACATTCTGTGCATGATGTCATTGCCCATGTAAAATTCATTTTGTGCTCCACTCACTATCCATACATTATGGTAAATTTTTTTCTGCCCAATGCTAATTTTAAGCATGCATCTGCCTGCAATTCGGTTTTCAAAGTCTGGACTGTCCAACCCAGAAACATATTGGTTTTTAATCCTAAATTTCGGGATTTCTTCCCTCTCCATTATTTTTTGCAACAATTTCTCATTAATGAAACTCCTTTCATGTCCAAGCGCTAAAGTGGCTTTTATTGTTTTAAAATAGTAATTTATACCAACATGAACCCATGGTTGCTCATCTTCCATGTGTATTTCTGCCAGAGTGGTAATGTGTTTTTCTGAATCTGTTTTAGGAGCAATATTCTGTTTGCATGTTTTCACTTTTAAATAAAAACGTAATGTGTGCTCATCTATGCCAGTCTGCCAATTTTTCCTTGGGTCCAAGTATATTTGTACAGGTAGTTTTTCATTGTCGCTCTGCATTTTGTCTTGACACATTAATATAACAGTGACACTCGGTATGCAACTATTCTGGAGATATACCTCCACAGCATCATTTGTTTTGGCAACGGTGTGACATTCATTTATGTTGCTCTTTTGTGATTTTAGTTTCTTAGGCCTCAATGGTTTTTTGGTTAAGGACCACAGCACTCCATTCACCCCATCTATGAGAGGAGACAATCTTTTCAGGCAATCTGCCCCCATCAGAAATGGAATTTCACAAATAGATGTGATCAATACCTCTTGTTTCATTATGTGATTTCCTATTTTTATGTCAACCTCAGTTACACCTATGATGGGCACCTCCTCCCCATTAAAGTTATGCACTGGACCTTGATTTTCCTTCACTGTGATCTGACTCTGTGGGGGTCTCCCTTCATTGATACTCTTTACCAGCTCCTTGGACATAATTGTGGCCTGTGCGCCAGTGTCAATCATAGCAAAGGTGTGGCATTTTTCTTCTACAGTGATGGGTGCATAATATCTGTCCTCAACTTCCTCTAATACACATAAGAAGTGTGAATTCTTACTGATTTCAGGGCTCTCCTTTCTCAGGCCTTTTTAACTTTTGGCTAAGCACATTGGTAGATGGAAAGACATTTTTCCCTCCTTTTCACCCATTTCTGCGCGAGAGACTTTATTCATTTCTCCATGATCAGAGGTTTTTTGGAGTGTGGCCACTGTTCGCCCATCCATCTGGGTAACATCAGAGACCACATTACAACCTTCCAACTGAACATGTGTAACAACATCATTCAGCAATTTGTCATTTTTTAATTCTGTGCATTTGTGATCATTTAGTGTGATACCAGCCCTTTCAGCCTCTCCAAAAATATGTGGCTCAAAGAATTCTTCAGGTGATTGACTTGTACCCTCCTTTTGAGTATTTCCTTTTTCTGCCTGTGTTTGGCCATTGTTTTGCTTGCCCAGGGAAGGAGCTATAGCATCCCCACTTACTCCCTGTTCACTGGTATTCCCCATGCATGAGTCATTTTTCTTAAATCTGTCCCTTTGTTCTTTTGGAATTCCTAATGTTTCTTTTTCATTTGTGCAAATCTTTACTGTTTTATTTAGCTCTAGGTTAAACCGTACGTCTTTTTTAGAAGTATTTGCACTTTCTGTCACATGTTCATTTACTGGCACTTTCATTTTTAATTCATTAGGCATCTCAGAGTCGTTATGCAACATTATATCAGAGCAATCTGTCATTTTGGCACTGCAGTTATCATGAGTACTTAGTCACTTTTCGGAAGCCCCCCGGTCATTGCTATGGCCATCAGCGCCCTCTTTGGAAGGTTGTTTTTGCGCTGTATAGAGCTTTCCTATTTGCTCAGCTAACATTTTCACTTGGGCCTTAAGGCACTGGAACTTTTCCATCTCTCTAGAATCCTCTTTCTGTGGCCTAGGTCGATATTGGTTGTTTTCCCCCGATTGGATGTATCCTGATACCTCTCAGGTGATTGATATGGGTTGGGATGGTTTCAACTTTGCCTCTAAATATTGCACTAGGTCTGAAAATGTGGTTTCCCTTTGTGACATTCTGAAATCCGTTTTTAGTGGCACACTGCTATTATAAAATGGGTTCCCTTTAAAGTTCTAATCACAGCCTCTAGCATGATACTTGCTATGACGCTGCTCCAATCAGAATCCATCATGTCATCTCTTCCCTCACTACACAATGGCTCATTTCTACAGTGGCAATTGTAACAAACTGATTTCCTGTTCCTTCGAGCTCTTTGCTTCCTGTTGTTATGTGGACAGAGCAGCAGAGAAAAAAAATGAATGTGCGTTTAAAAGTTCACTTTCAGAGTAGGCCTAATTCTGCAGTGGAGACACATTTTTATTAGTGGGTTATGTTAAATGAAGTTTTATTAGTCAGGTTAGTTATTAATAAGGTTAGTTATTAATTTTCAAATGTGTCTCTTGCAACATAGGCATTTCAGGTGAAAAATAGTGTGCATTTTGAATGTGCAGATGTGTGCTTTTAACTGTAAAAATGGATTTGCATCTTATATGTAAAAATCGTTTTTGACTGAATAGCCTGTCTTTACTTATATGTCCATGTTACTCTGGCAACACATATAGCAATGCACCACACCCATGTAGTGGTGCTGCATAAAAATATGCTACCTATGCAGTAGTGCTGTACTCTGTGCTGTAACACGCCAAATATCCTTACACTCCTCAACCTTTTACAATTTTTTTACAGGTTTTTTGCTTTAATATCTCAGTACCGTCGACTTCCCTGAAGGTGGCATGCCCATCTTGGCTCTTAGTTGGTACTTTATACCATCCTAGTGCTGCTTCCATCATTGCATCTACATTTTGGAAATTACAATAAGACTTTATCTCTCTCTATATCAAGTTCTATTCCTACTCATTGGTCTCCGCATAGACTTCTTCACTTTGCTGTCTCTTGTAATGTTTCTAATCTTGTCTATCTGCCATTGGATCCTGATGATTCCTGCATTAAGGTGGCACTCTGGACCGCTCGGTCGATCAACAAGAAAACTCATTCTGTTCTTGACATGTTGCTCTGACTTAATCTACATTTCCTATGCATTACTGAGACTTGGAGCTCATCTTTTAACTCTGCTATTCCCGCTTCTTTATTCACTTCAGATACTCATACTCCTCGTTCTTTGGGTTGCGGATGGGGTTCAGGGATTCTTTACTGCCCCTCCTCCATGATTCTTCCTAATCCCTTCTTGATACCTACTTTCAATTCTTTTGAATATTCTTGTACTACCTTTGCTAGGTTCTGTTCTGTGACCTTTCTTCTGATCTATCATCATCCTGGCATTCTTTCTACCTTTTGTATCAACATTGATGCCTTACTAAGTGCTGTTCTGCCTTGCTCTATTCCCTTTTTGCTATTGGGTGAGTTTAATATGCACCTTTCCTCTAGCCATGCCTCTTCGCCATTTCTTTCCATTTTTGGCTCCTATTGTCTCTCTCCTCTTCCTACTCCTCCTTCCCACATCTCGGGATCCTCTTTGGATCTTAATTTTACCTCTTCTGTATCTACCTCAGAGTTTCAGTTTGCCCTATCTACTCCTCCGGTCATAATTTGCTCTTATTATCCAATTATTGTCCTGACTGCAATGCTTGTTTAACTCCCCCTGTTCCTTCCATGTCTTTTTTCTGTAGTGATCTACGTTCCTTTAATACTCCTCTCTTTATAACCTCCTGTATCTCCACTCTCCCATCTCATTCTACTTTTGAAGCTCTCCCGATGGATGATGCTGCTTTAGTTTTCTCTACTTCTCTTTCTACTTCTCTTGATCCTTTATATCCTCTTTTCAAATGTTTTCCTTCTCATAAGCCTTCCTAGCCTTGGCTTACATTGTAACTTCGCTCCATACAACGGGTTCTCTGTCGCCTAGAGCGTCGTTGGAATAGATCTTGATCTGTGTCCGACGGTGGGTCTCATTCTTCCTATCATAATCTATATGATGATGCGTTTCTCTCTTCTAAAAGTCTTTATTAATCTGAACTTTTTCACTCTCTATCATCCCACCCTTGACGTCTCTTCCAATCCCTCTCTCATCTATTGTCTCCGCCTTTGACAGATCACTCCCAGCTCCCTACATTTACTGCATCTGACTTTGCCAATTTCTTCACTTCTAAAGTGAATTCTCTCCATTCTGCCATTCCCCTTGTTTCCCTGGTTTCATCTTGTTCTGTTTCTCCTTCCCCTCACGCTGTGGTTCTTTCTCCTTTCTCACCTATTTCTAACTCTGACACTTCATTAATCATCTCTCAGGAGCATCCAGCTGCTTCTCTGAAAGATTCTGTTCCATCTGCTCTTATTTCTAAAATCTATCCTTCTCTTAATTCTTACATTACTTGCCTTTTTAATATCTCTCTTACTACTTCTATTTCCCCGCTTTTATTCAAACATGCTATTATTCTTCCTGTTTTGCAAAAACCTTCCTTGGATCATACCATTCCTTCTAATTTCCATACTACATTTCTACTTCCTTATATTTCTAAATGACTGGAATATCTCATTTACTCCCAGGTTTCTTCCTTTGTTACTCTTAATTCTATTTTACCACATTTTCAGTCTTGTTTTTGAAATCTTCATTCCATGGAGACTGCTCTTTTTATCTGTCTGTGATTCTCTCCTTTTTGCCTGTTATGCTAAACACTCTTCTATTCTTATACTGTTGGACTTATTTTCTGCTTTTGATACAGTGGATCAAACAATACTTCTACTCTCCCTCTATTCTTTTGGATTTTATGGTTCTGTAATCACATGGCACCAATCCTATCTCTCTACTTGCACCTACTCAGTATCCTAGGCTGGTTTTAATTCCATTCCCCTCCATTTTCTATACAGTGTTTCACAAGGGCCTGTTCTTGCCCATTTATTTTCTCTCGGTATACTTCTCCTTCAGCCAAGATGATCTATTCTTTTGGGCTGTCTCATCACTTTTATGCTGACAATACCCAACTATTCCTTTCCTTTTACTCCTACACGCCTGATATACAATTTAACCTCTCTGCCTAACTTTCCGCAATCAAAACTTGGAGGTCGGACCATTTTCTTGTCCTTAATCCGTCTAAGAATGAAGTCCTCTTTTTTCCCACTAATACCATCCCTCCTCCTGTCTCCCCCCCTTTTGTCCTCTTTTCTCCTTCTCATCTCCCATTGTCTCTGACTGCTGCAACACTGGTCTTTATCTTGACATTAATCTTTCATTCTGTCAACATATCTCGATCAGATCTTGTTCTTGTTGCTTTCACCTTTTTAACATCCAGAAAGTTAGACCTCTTCTTACCTTTAGTACCACTAAGCTACTAATCAGTTCTTCAATTTTCTCTCAATTATTCTACTGTTCTGTTCTTCTCTTTGGGCTTCCTCTTTCTAATCTAGCTCCCCTTAAATCTATTTTCAATTCCTTTATCAAACTTCTCTGTGTTCTACCTATTCGTTAATACATTGCTCCTTCTCTGGTCTTTCTTTGATGGCTACACTATCCCTCTCAACTTCAATTCAATGTCATCTGCATAGTATTTAAATCTCTTTACAGACTTGCTCCTATCTACCTTGCTTCACTTGATTTTTTTAATCTCCCATTCCGTACTCTTGGTTCCCAAACCCACTATCTTTTAACTGTGCCTTGTCCCCCATGTGCTTCCTCTCACTTCAGCACTTTTTCTTTTCTGGCTCCTCTTTACTGGAATGCTCTCCCTCTCTCCCTGTGGTCTATTCATTCGTACTATACCTTCTTACTTCAACCTTATTTGCATTTTAAGTCCTGCTGTAAGCTATATTGTTTTATTGTACACACTTGTTCATTTTATTGTACTGCAAATTGTTTTTGTACAGCACCTTGGTGCAAGGTGCTATATTAATAACTAATAAATACAAATACAAAATACACCAGCTTGCTGCTACAGGTAAATACTCCACTTCACCTCCCTAAATTAGTGACCATGCAGTAATTGTGCAGTAGGTAAATCTCCCAAAAATGGGGAATGACCACTACTTGTAATCCTGTTATAACTCCATGCGACCAGGTGGTAGTAACAGTAATGAGGTTTGGAGTTATTTTGACAGAATTACAGACAGAATACCGCCAAACTCATAATTAGGCCCATTATCTTTTTATCTCTAAAAATGATATGTGATTCATCTTGAAATTCTCTAAGAATTTGATCTATTGTGTTGAAATTCCTTTTTATTGTATCTGGAAGACCTATTGGGCCTCATTAAGAGTTTGGAGGCAGCCATGGTGCTTTTAGCACCATGTCTGCCCCCAAACCGGTCTCCATTACTGGGTTCCTTCAATGGGGACTTACCGGGTCATTCCGACATAGGAGGACGCAATAAGTCCTCCTTGCAGGAACCATTCTCCATTCCCATTTGAGCCCCCATAGGGCTCAATGGGAATGGGGAGGGAGGTAATAATGGGCATGTCACAAGTGGCCCGTTATTACCTCCCTCTTCCCCTCGTGGGACCCAGAAAAGACGTCAGATTTACCAGACGTCTGATCCGGGTCCAACAAACGGAACCTCGTAATCAGTGCTCCCGTAATGAAGGGTGCCGGTCCTGTACCAGCACCCTTCATTACTAGAGCACCACCCTTGTAATGAGGCCCATTATGTATAATACAGCCTCTAATTAAACTATTTGTTCCTCACCTTTAGCATGACATTTTTCAACAAGCCAATTTAACATCAAATAAACGATGACTGCGAGATATTCTCATACCGCAGCTCTGCCAATTCTATATCATCTTCCTGATCAAATTTCAGGAATGTAGATTTTCTTAATCCTCTAGGATGAAACATTTTCCAAATATTAATTCAAAGTTACAATCCACCAATACTTTGTTATTTATTTTGTATGCACATTCTCTAATTTGATTTTTTTTTTCTTTAAGTGTTTCCCCTCCAGTTATTGGGTGAAAATGGATTGCAAACTTTTGGTACAAGTAATGCTTTTCCGTACAGATCTTGATTACCTCAACGTGAAGTCATTTTTTGCGCAGTTGCAACCTTGGATCATATCTATGGATGAAAATACAATTTAAAGAAAAGGGTTCCTATTCTGAACCTAGTTGCATTGGTGTCAATATTGTCAGTATTTTTGTATAGTAAAAATGTTGAGAAATATTTGTTACATCCTTGTTGCATATGGCGAGTTAAGACACTATTCCTGCATGTGTCAGTTATCTTAATTCACAATATTATACCAACTCTCTAACCATGTGCTGATTCTTAAATCATCTCGTCAGTTTGAGTTGGTTGTTTGAATAGGGAGTATTTACTTGAAACAATATTGACCAGAGCATGCTTGGCCAAGTAGACCTTCATATGGTCAGTGGCTTCTTAAAGGAAACAAGTGTGAAAATCAATTTGATATACAGATTTACTCTGAACAGACTTCTGCTATGTACCAGGAGGGTAACTACCATTGCTATTATTCCCAGGTGATTTACAATCCTTTTGTATTTGGCCCTGGTTGGTAAATATTTTGCAAATGTTCCTTGTGGATGTGTCTTGCTCTCATGATGCTTCTGATGAGCAGCTTCTTTTCCTTGTGAGAATGAGTATGGGGCACCCACACGCAGGTACCTACTACAAAGGTTTTTGAAACATTCTCCTTGGATTCATCCAAATGATGGCTGAACTCTAAGGAAGCTGAATCAAAAATATGTTCAATTATGAACATATGTTTCATGCACAAAACTGTTTTAAGCTTGTGGCCTTCCATCTATCCTTGCAGTTTGTTAAGGAAGTCACTCAACCATGTCACCTATGTAACACCATGATACATCGTATGATCTCTAAATTTCATTAAGGTGTCTTCCTAAATGTGAAGGCTTTGAAATGCTGGTAAAACCATTTTCCTTACTCAAATACAACTCCAAAAAAGCAAGACATTCACTCTGAGGAAATCTCCTAAGCAAATATGCATACTGATCAGGGTGATCTGTTTAATTTAACTAACACCTCTCTAAATATTAGAGAGGAACCCCATCAGTGTATTTAATAGGTTCCATTAGTAAGTCAGTGTTATAACACTGCTTGAGCTGATATGAACCAACTTATGAGAACAAAGATGCCTATTGAGGAGTGGGCAGAGGCTGACTCAACATGCTAATCGGTGCATAGCAGGTGCTAGTATGGTGGAAGATCTTAAACAAGCCAGAAACAAGTTAATGACTGCTATTTGTGAAATCCTAGTCCCTGGAAAATGGATTAGGGAAAAACTGTAACTGCTAAAAGAATAAGGTAGAATCTCCTGCTGACTGTTTAAATCGATTAAGAATAGTGTCCACGCAGCACCCGGGTATTACTAAGCCAGATGATATTACACAGGAAGTAATTGCTAATTCCTATGTTTCTTGTCTTCTGCCCAGATACAGGCCCAACTAAACACAATTTGTATTGGATGGCAGAATATACCAGTATCTGAACTGGTTGTGATTGCAAATCATTGTGGAGCTTGCCAGGAACAGAAGGTAGAAAGCATTGAAAACAAACTGATGCCATTGGAATTGTAATGTCTACATGGACAGGCATAAGCAGCCCCAGTGACAAGGTGTGGGTTCAGTGGAGAATGTGTGGGTAGGGGCAGGAGCAAAGAAGACCCACAGCAGGAATTGGTAGGGCAGCAGGTGTATTCTGGGCAACAGAGAATGCTTGAACAGCCACCACCATAAGGACCTTAGAGGATATCCATAGCCTCAGGGACATTACGTTGACCCATCAGTGTGCAATGGTTGTAAACAGTATGGCTTTAGAAGAATGAGTGCCCCTTTTGAACACAGTGTAGTGTCTTTCCAAACTCTAAGGACTGAGGTCCCAAACCAAACTCTGGATTGAGTGTTCCAAATATTTTTTCTTAACCACAATGCAAGTGAGCTGCATACATTCCCAAATCTCCATGCCATAAATGTACCTGGCCAAATCCCGCTAGCAAAGAGAGATCTTAATGCATTATGACTCGAAGTGAAATAGGCACTAACCATTAAACATTTTTCTATTCTACCAATTGACCAGGAGGGGCCATATGTACAACGTGACATTGAAGAGAAAATGATATCTTATTTAGTTGATAATAGTGCTGGTAGATCTGCTATACGATCTGAGTGCAGCAAATGTTCCATTTTATACAGAAACTGTGAAGGCAGTAGGAATCAGTAATTTGCCAGATAATTAATCCTCTCAGTATGAGTCACAACAGGTAATTTAATGAATATTCATGATTTCCTCCCCAGCCACTCTACTACTGTTATTAATGTAGAGATATGTTGTGTATGTTAAGATAAGTTGTACCATTCATTGAACACCCAACAGAGTGTTTCTAAGTGTCAGTGACCACAAGACTCAAGCTGTTATAGCAGTACTTCAGACATCTGTTGAAACATGAATACAGCCTTGAGTATGTGAGTGACCAGGTGACCTACAGGATCTTATAGAGTCAATACTGCAATCTTTATGGGCAGTACATAATAATGAGGTTGGATAGAGCCATAATAATGAACAAGTATAGATTAGGTTGGATCTTTCAAAGAGGTTGTCCCATATTCCCCAATACCCCTTGAAACCAGAAGCAAATTAAGGTATTACTCTGGTTATTTAATTCCTATTGAAACCTAATAATTATAGTTCCTACCTCCAGCCTGTGAAATACAATGATATTGTCAGCCAATAAGGATGGGAAGGATACCTACATATTCATAAAGGATCTACATCAGTTAATTCAGTGACTCGTACATACTTTCTAAATGTTGCAAAACTCAGCAACCATTTTAGCTTATATACAGCTACCCATGCTCAATTTATATTAGTAGATTGGTGTTCTGTATTTCCTCTAATCCTTCACATGGTGACAGCCAATATCTATTTCCATTTTCCCATAGGGAAATTCAGTACACCTGGATCTGACTGCCCCAAGGCTATATAGAGTCCTCTACCCTCTTGTGCAAAAATCTAGATGATATCCAATTTCAGGAAAATCATTGTGTTATTGAGATACGTTGATGACCTCCTGTTGGCATCCCCTTTGTGTGAGGTTTGCCAGGAGGATATCAAGGTGCGGCTGACTGTCTTGGCAAAAAGTCCACAATGCCTACCAAAATAATGTAAATTCTGTGAAGAAAGAGTACACTATTTGGATCATGATATCGTGATCGGTCATCAAGTCATAGGCTCCTCAATTAGGGGCTGCAAACACAATTGCACATTTCAAAACACTTACATAAAGGGCAGCCTTTCTTTGCATGGTCATTTACTGTAGACAATGGATTTCGGGTTATGTTGAGCTGATAAAGCCTTTGAAATTGGGTACCAGAGTTAATACCCCTGAACCTTTGCAGTGGTCATCAGGAACTGATGAGGCTTTTCCTGTTTTACTTAAATGAAAAGGAACCTGGTTTCAAGTTCCTGCTTGGGTTTGCATGATTATAAGCAAAGATACATTTGAATTGTCATGAAAGGAATAATGTTGCCCTTGTGAAGCTGACACAGAAACATCAGTTCAATCAAAAAACCTTTAGTAGTCTACTTGATCAGTTAGCATCTGGCATACCACCTCACCTAAGGTCAGTAGCTACAGCAGCAGTAACAGTTCAACAGTGCAAAAACATTGTAATGGATTCCCATCTGCAGATGGTGGTGCCACAATCTGCAGTGTCATTATTGTTGAAAACAAAAGCACAACATATTACTATATCTCAACCTAACACATATGAGGTTGTTGTTTTATTGAAATCTTCTAATATCCCTCTCGCCCGGTGCCCTGTGCTGAAACCTTGATTTTCACTCTCAGTTCCTCCATACTTTCCTTATAGATATTGGTGCAGTTCACTGTCAGTCATTCAGTCTGAAGAAAAAACCATGAAAATCACCAGGGAGGCTAATTCTTTTTTAAAGTATTTTTATTGGCATTTCTTTAAACATAAACATGGGGTCTCAACAGTGTCCCGTATCAACCCCCATCCCTCTCCCCTCCCCCCGCACCAGCCGCATTGTTCTTCGGTGTCCCACTGAGTATCTTTTCCCACTTCAGAGTTATCCTGTGAACAAGTCCATTATTCGTAGTTTATGTGGACACCATTGGAGCATGTACTCGCTTTGTAAATACTCTATTGCATCCCCCCAGTCTGTTGCAAATCTCTGTCTGTCTCCTTGTGTATTGTATGTGATTCTTTCCATTGCCACATATGTCCATATCCTGTGTAGCCATTCTTGACTGGTTAGAGGTGATTTTCATTTCCAGTTTTGGGCTATCGCTAGCCATGCTGCTATGAGAAATCCCATAAAGTTCCTTTTTTGTGCCTTTGTGAGAGACCTGTCTCGAGGGTCCCACATGCCACACATCCAGACTTCCTCTCCTAGGTTTGCCGTCTCTTTGAAGAGATTCTGCATTTGTGATTTCACCTCTGACCAGAATGGTTGCAGTTCAGTGCAGTCCCACCATATGTGTCTCCATGACCCTACTGCGTCGCATCCCCTCCAGCATTTTGGTTGCATGGTGGGATACATTCTGTGGAGTTTTTCAGGGGTATGGTGCCATTGTATCATTATTTTTGTCCAGGCTTCTCTCGTCTGGATCGACCTAGTCCATTTGGGGATTATTTGCCAGATGTAAATCCATTGTTCCCTCGTTAGTTGTTTCTGCAGGGATATTTGTGATTCCGGCTTTCTCTATAAGATGAATTATTCATCTAATGTTATCATGGGTTTTCCTATTTGGGATGAATCCTGCTTGTTCTTGATGAATTAACTTCAGGAGTAATGGTGAAAGTCTATTGGCGAGCACTTTAGTATAGAGTTTTGCATCTATATTGATCAGGGCTATTGGGCGATAGGAGCTCGGGTTTTCTGGGTCTTTCCATTTCTTGTGGAAGACTAGGATCTTTGCTTCGTTCATGGAGGGAGCGATGTTGGCTGTGTCTTTAAAGGTGTTGAAGAGAGCCGTCAAGATAGGTGTCAGTGTTCCCGCATATGTTTTGTAGAAGGCTGCTGTGACACCATCCGGTCCTGGAGATTTATTCCTGGGAAGGTCTCTGATTGACTTTGCGACCTCTTCTGGTGTTATTTGTTCGTCCAGTGCTGTTTTTTCATCTGCTGTTATGGTTGGGAGCGTAACTTCCTTTAGAAAGGCTGCCTGTGCCTGTTCGTTCGGGTTCTGTGATGTGTAGAGTTCCTGGTAATAGTTTCTAAATATTTCATTGATATCTTTTAATTGCGTTCTGATTGACCCCTGCCGGTCTTTTAATGTTTGCACCGTTTGGTTTTGCTGTTTGCCTTTTAGTTGTCTCGCCAGTAGTATGTCTGCTTTATTTGATTTCATTGCATACCAGTGCTTTGTGTTGAGAAGTTGTGCTTCCGCTCTTTTAGTTCTGAACGTGTCAATCTGGCTCTGGACGTGTCGGTATGCTCTCTTTATTTTCAGGGATGTGTTCTTGGTCATCTCTTCTCTTATCTCTTCCAGTTTTTTTTCTAATTCACTTTCCCATTTGTGGAGTTGTTTGTCTTTTTGTGCTTTTAGTGCTATGATTTGACCTCTTATCACCTCTTTAAAAGCTTCCCAAATTGTACTTGGTGATAGATCTGCAGTGTCGTTGTGTTCGAAGTAGTCCACTATCTTTTCCCTTATTGTTTCCTTCAGGACCGGGTCTTGTAGAGAATCTCTGGGGAGTGTCCAGCGCCAGAGACCTGACCGTTTACGTATTTTGGGAGTGTGATCCATAATGGGGCGTGGTCTGACAGTGATATATGTCCTTTCTCTATATCTTGGATCTCGCCCATTAAGCTTCCAGAGGCCCATATGTAGTCTATTCTGGAGCTTGTGGTGTGTAGATGCGAGTGGTACGTGTAGCCACTGGTCATTCCTCTGAGTCTCCGCCAAACGTCTTCTAGTGCCATCCTGTTCATTATCTGTTTTAGTGCTGATGAAGGGGTCCCTTGATGGGTGTGTTTGGGGTCTGATCGGTCTACCAGGTGATTCCATGCGATGTTAAAGTCTCCTGTTAGTATCACTTCACCTTTTGCGAAATTTTCTAATTTGTTAATCTTTTATTTGATGAATCCATCCTGGCCTGTGTATGGGGTGTATATGGTTGCTATGGTTAGTAGTCTATTTTCCGCTGCTCTGCTGCGTCCTTAAGTGGGCACCTGCCCAAACAGAGGATTATTTCCTTTTCTTCGCTCTTTTTTCTTGAGGCCCCCTCCATTTTTACTTAAGTCTGTCATCCGTGTCCGAGCCCGTGTCCATTTCCCTCTTATCTGCGGGATTGGAGTCTTGTCTTTCTTTTCTCCGTCTGCCATCCCTTCGATTCTCTCCTTCTTCTATTTGTTTATCCATCGTTTGGAGGTTCTGGCTCATGTTCTTGACATCCTATGATCTTGAGGCCTTCCTCGCAAGTTATGATGCACTGTTGACGCTCCTCCCATGTAAATAGTAGGCCGAACAGGAAGGTCCACTTGTATCATATCTGTTTTTCGGTTAGGAGTTTTGTTATTGGGAGCATTTCTCTTCTCTTTCTGAGTGTGGATTGTGCCAGGTCTTGATATAGCTGGACTTCTTTGCCGTTCATTCTTATGTGTTCTATTGACCTAGCCTTCTTGAGGATTTGTTCCTTTTGCATATATTGTGTCATTGCCACTAGAATGTCTCTCGGGCGGGTTCCGGGTTTGCCCGTTCTTTTTGGGCCCACTCTGTGTATCCTGCCTATCTGGATTTCTTCCCTGGTGTCATCTGAGAGTATATCTTTGAAAACCTGTTGTGTTGCAGTGCGAAGGTCCTTGTCCTCCACCGTTACCGGCATATTCTTAATCCTTATATTGGACCTCCAGGATCTGTTTTCCAGGTCTTCGCATTGTGCTTCTAGTTCCTGCGCCAGTCGCGCTAGTCTGTCTTGCGCTTCTGCGTGTTGGAGAGTTTCCTCGTCTATGTTTTGTACTGCCCTTTCCAAAGTGTCCGTTCTCTCCTCCAGGTTTTCTATGTCCCTCTTTAATTCTTGGACCGCTTGCTTCATTTCCCCCTTCATGTTCTCGAATTGTGCCTGCGTTGTGGACATGAATTGCTCCTGAAATTCCTTGAACCATGTTTTCATATCGTCCTTTGAGGCCATGCCTGCTTTCCCTTCTTGGTCTGGCGTGCTTTCCCCCTTGTTTCTTAGTTTGTCGGTTTGTGTTGGCGCTATTTTTCCTGCACCCCAGATTTGGATCAGGTCCTGAGCCTGTGCGGTTCTGTTATCACTCGTTAATGCTGCCTGAGCTCCGTGTCTGGTCCTGACTTTTGACATGTTTGTGTTTTAGGGGACCTTGGCGGCTTGTCTCGTGAATGTTTTGTGTTGATTTGAATTGTAGCTAGGCCACGTTAGGCTCTCTCCCCGCACCTCGTACCTGAGCGTCCGTGGGTCTGGCGCTTCTGCGGAGCCCCGTCGTCATCCGGTGGATTGTTGCCGCGGCCAGATCTCCCTCGCTCCTTCGATCGGGATCGTCTGAGAGCAGGTCTTCTCCCGCTTCGACTGCGGCGGCCTCTTCTTTCCAGGTCCCGGCTTCGCCTGAATTGCTACGTTGTCCGCGGCTGGGCTCGCTGTGTCAGGCTGGGAGTTCTCCGGAGCCGCTCCTGGGTCCTCTGAGACGGACCTCTTCGTCTAGTCTCCGCTCCTTCCTTTCGTCAATCGGCCCTTCTCTCCTTGCTGCAGGCGGGGGGTGGAGGGGCTCCGTCGGAGGTTGGCTTCCCCGTCTGTTGCGTGTCTCTGGGCTGCTTCGGGGCCAGGCTTCGGATCTCGAACGTCCTCCCCGCCGGCGTCTCTGGAAAGGCTCGCGATTCGTGCGAGGTCCTCGCTACTCGGGACTTCTCTTCTTGCCTGAATTCGGAGGGAGGCTGCACTCCGCAGGGCACGGCGAGCGCTTATGTGTGGTGCTTTACTGTTACGCCCGAGCAGAGGGACGGAGCTCCGCTCACACACATCCACTCGGGTCGGCCGCCATCTTGGAATCCAGGGAGGCTAATTTTAATGCCATTTTTTATTAATGGGATCAGTATTCTACCTATTTCCTTTATGGATCTGGGACCTGCAAGAAAGTTATCACAGTACACCAGCATCCTTTTTCATAAAGAAATCACGTAACATGAACACATTCCTTTAAGTCATTTACTGAAACAGTATCCATTCTGTTGAGCATTTTCCATAACATTGTACCGTTATGCTATTGTGCAGTGTTTTGGTGAAAGTGCTTTGCAATAAATACAAAAATCATCCGATTTATTGCATTGGAATTGGTGCTCAAGGTAAATTCAACAAAATCTCTGTGGTGTCCTAAGGATTCCAAAATGGGGATTAACACTTCCTTACAACCACTTGAGGTGCTGCTGTAAATCCTTGGGTCCAAATGGCGGTAGCATTAAATGACGCTGGTGGTAATTATTGGTAAACAAATGATAAGGCACTGTGACTTGGGTTCCATTGTAGGGATGGTGGGAGTAAATTATGACTAGACTATTACGTATTTTAAATCATGCTTTCACCATTTGACTTCAACAAATAAAGATTTGTATTTGCCTTCCTGGACACTGCGCTGTCAACATCCTCCTACATTCTGACACATGGATTGTATTACTTTTCCATGTTAGACTTCCCAGTACACTCTACGTTATGTGGCATGGGTACAGAGTAGTGTATGGCCATGTTGCAGAGCACATAACTGTCATTCTGAAAACCAACATCACATTGATGACTAATATGGATTTAAACATCAAGGTTTCTGCTAGATACTTACTAATATTCTTCTGACAAAGTACCAAAGCACTTTGATATTTCACAAGCATGTCTCTATTGTGTCTGCATCCAGTGAACTTTCTTTGTGTATTTGAAGTATTATAGCCATTATGTTGGTTTCCTCTAAGATTTTTATTATTAACGTTCACCTGCTTCAGAGAATGCCAAAAATATTATTTATATTATTTATTTATTATTATTTTTATATTTTTAGGTGAGCACTGTGTGCTAATATGGTGTGTTTGTCTAGTGTTTTTGTGGCTTCTGAGCCTGTTTTTCTGTGCTGGGCTGCATCTAGCGGGTGCCGTCTGTGGGGTGTAGTCCTTTGTTTGTGTCAGGCCTTTTCCCAGTGACACCCACCAACCCCCTCCTGCCCTCCAATCCGCCCATCTCCCCTGATTGGTAAATCCACCTGGTCATAACTGACCTTCCCAGGACAGCCATCTGCCCAGCAGCCCCTGCGGCTAAGGGCCCCAAGGCAAAGGGCGACTCCTAAATTGGCGGCTCAAAGACATGTCTGCAGGTGTCAGCATGGGAAGCCAATGAACCTAGCAGTCAACAGACACCAAAAAAAACTGTAAGTGTGGCATGGGTGGGGTGTAGAACAATTACTCCAGAAAGCCCCCGCAACTCTACCTTACCTTTCTATAATGTAGACTGCTATAGACTTACAAAGCGTGTTACATTTGAGGGGTATTGCATTAATCCATACATGTACAATAATACATAAAAAGACATTATTGTATAATGTGATTTTGGCACATTGATCTATATTATTCATATTAAGCCATATTTGGTTATATATTAGGTTTTGTGCCATTTTTGAGGGGTATTGCATCAATACATATATGCACAACAATATAAAAAGGTATTATTATAGAACATAACGTTGTTATATTGATCTATGTATTATATATTAAGACACATTTTAGGTAGAACACCTGAGAGAAATGTCTAGGGCTATACGACCCTTCATAAGAAAGGTGGAACACCTGAATAAGGAGGAAAATGCGAGTTAAATGCATAATGTGAAACAAGGTTATTATATTTGTGCTACGAGACAATAGAAAACCAATAGTAGTCTGTGATTAACAAGTTTTAAACAGCATACAATGACATTTAGAGCGTAGTTTCTTGTTTACAATGGATGCGCGGATGACATCGCGTGCGCGTACACGTGACATCATCGCGAATACGCGCGACGTCATTGCGTGCGTGTACGCGTCACGTCACCGCGATACGGGCCGCATTGTCGATCTTTTTGCTGGCACTTTATAAGGAAGTACAGACTTGTGGGACTCCCCTTTGGAGCATTTTCAAGATTAGAGCCTGGGATCTAGCCCATTAAATGGTAAGTGCATATCCATGCTAAAATTTAAAGGGACAGGGTTTGCTTATTGTGTCTCCATCTACTAATTAAAAAGAAAAAGGTTTTTGATAATTGGATATAACAAAAGGCTTAATGGAGATGGGGAACCTGTGTTACTAGAAAAAGATGAACATGCTATATATAATCTTTGTTTGAGATAATTCATAAATATTTTTTCTAAGTCGAGATTATTATTTTGTAGGTGTTTTTTGAACTTTGGAGCCTAAAACCCACAAATATAAGGTTACAGGATCTTACAATACTCACCTAATATCTGATCATCCCTACAGGTGGATGAGCACCTTTTTGATTATTCATGTTTTCAACTTATGGGACACCAGATACTATGCATAACAATATATAACAAATTAGGGTTTTTTTTCTATACAGGATTGAAAGAGATTTTAAAGCAAGTTCAACTGATATTGAGATCTAACAATAAAAAATATATAGGAAGTGTATATGGGGTAAGCACAAATCCCATATTTTTCAATAAACTTTTTGTCTAATTGAGCACTAATAAGACATTTTAAACACACTCACAATCTTTAATGGGCAACTCACATTCTGGTGGTGTTGGAATGGTTTCACAAGGTGTGTGGGCCTAAAATGTAAATATAGTGGTAATTCACCATGCATGACGTTTATTTAGTGAAGTCTAATTGACCACATTTTCACTTTGTTTAATTCCGTAGTATATATATATATATTAGTAGGCACTAATGTGGAACATAGAAAAACTGTTTATTTTCATGGATTAAAAGGTTTTGGATTGTGACACTAATTTATGGTTTCAATTTGTTTTTTTCTTTGTAATTGGAATTTAATTTCTTGAATATGGTGTGACTTTCCCATCATCCTGACCTGACATGTGACACTATATGGTATGTTTTATTTTTTTAAATACTTATACAAAATGTATGTACTAAATGAATGTGAAATTCGGTACAGCCTTGAGAACGACCGGAGGTCGAAACACGTGTCGGCTGTGTTTTTGCATGAAGAATTAAAACGACTCAATTTTGAGAAACAATATGCCAAATGACTTTTTTGGATAAGACTTCGAATAAATCTATGAATAAGGATGTTGGACTTGTAAAACAATAATAATAATCTTTTGTCACTTAAGCACAAGTGTATGGTGTGAGTGCAAAATATCCGCCCGAACCACGCTATTTTCTGCTATAGACTTACACCATGCATACTTAGAGAGATTTGTGACCACCAGCCTAAATATATTCATGGCTGGACTGTAAATGTTGCATTGCATTACACACTAACTTACTTGCCAATGTTAACTAGTGTCATAGCTAGAGATAACTGTGACGATTTGCCTGTGTCACATCTAGATAGGATTAGGAATGTTAGCATGCGCCACACTTAGATGGAATTCTTAACTTTAGCCTGCGTGGCATTGTAAGTGACTTCAATCCAGCATTCCAGCATACAGGGTAATTCATAGAATTCAGCGCACAAGTAGCGCACGCGGCTGGCGCACAGCGTGCGCGTGCGATAGTCTGCGCCAGCCGCGTGCGCCAAAACCGAATCCGGCGCACAGCGTATTCATGGATTTTAGCTTCCCCAGGCAGCCGTGGCGCACAGTGGCACAGCGACTCGCTGCAGCGCCAGTTACGCCCCCAGGAACGCCCCTTGCGCTGGGAAATCTCATAAAAATCACAAACCAGTGCAAGGGGCTACGCTAACCCTGGACCATCACGGCAAGCGGCCCATGCGATTTTCAAGGGTGCGCGGGAAGTGTCACACGTCAAATCCCAGGCTACGTCCATTTCAGGGGTGCGCGGGAAGTTTCACACGCGAAAAGCCAGGGTACGTCCATTACAGGGGTTCGCGGGAAGTTTCACACGCGAAAAGCTAGGCTACGGGAATTCCAGGGGTGCGCGGGAAGTCCCACACGCGAAAAGCCAGGGTACGTCCATTTCAGGGGTGCGCGGGGAAGTTTCACACGCGAAATCCCAGGCTACTTCCATTTCAGGGGTGCGCGGGAACGTTTCACACGCGAAAAGCTAGGCTACGGGAATTGCAGGGGTGCGCGGGAAGTCCCACACGCGAAAAGCCAGGGTACGTCCATTACAGGGGTGCGCGGGAAGTTTCACACGCGAAAAGCTAGGCTACGGGAATTGCAGGGGTGCGCGGGAAGTCCCACACGCGAAAAGCCAGGGTACGTCCATTACAGGGGTGCGCGTGAAGTTTCACACGCGAAAAGCTAGGCTACGGGAATTGCAGGGGTGCGCGGGAAGTCCCACACGCGAAAAGCCAGGGTACGTCCATTACAGGGGTGCGCGGGAAGTTTCACACGTGAAAAGCTAGGCTAGGGGAATACCAGGGGTGCGCGGGAAGTCCCACACGCGAAAAGCCAGGGTACGTCCATTACAGGGGTTCGCGGGAAGTTTCACACGCGAAAAGCCAGGGTACGTCCATTACAGGGGTGCGCGGGAAGTCCCACACGCGAAAAGCCAGGGTACGTCCATTACAGGGGTGCGCGGGAAGTTTCACACGCGAAAAGCTAGGCTACGGGAATTGCAGGGGTGCGCGGGAAGTCCCACACGCGAAAAGCCAGGGTACGTCCATTACAGGGGTGCGCGGGAAGTTTCACACGCGAAAAGCTAGGCTAGGGGAATACCAGGGGTGCGCGGGAAGTCCCACACGCGAAAAGCCAGGGTACGTCCATTACAGGGGTTCGCGGGAAGTTTCACACGCGAAAAGCCAGGGTACGTCCATTACAGGGGTGCGCGGGAAGTCCCACACGCGAAAAGCCAGGGTACGTCCATTACAGGGGTGCGCGGGAAGTCCCACACGCGAAAAGCCAGGGTACGTCCATTACAGGGGTTCGCGGGAAGTTTCACACGCGAAAAGCCAGGGTACGTCCATTACAGGGGTGCGCGGGAAGTCCCACACGCGAAAAGCCAGGGTACGTCCATTACAGGGGTGCGCGGGAAGTTTCACATGCGAAAAGCTAGGCTACGTCCATTTCAGGGGGGCGTGGATAGTTGAACACGCTACTCCGATCGTTGGGTCTTCACAGGTCTTCCCTGTACAGCCTCCACGTCCCCTGCATGCAGTCCACACCACAGGGGATTACCCTGCACACCTGCTCATGACTCCCACCCCCCAGCAGTCATGGGGCACCCTCCACCAGGCCCCCACCCATGTCCCACTCATGCCTCCCACCACCCCCACCCCCCAGCACTGTGGGGCACCTGCCAGCAGGCCCCCACTTATGTCCCACTCATGCCTCCCACCACACCCACCCCCCAGCACTGTGGGGCACCTGCCAGCAGGCCCCCACTTATGTCCCACTCATGCCTCCCACCACACCCACCCCCCAGCACTGTGGGGCACCTGCCAGCAGGCCCCCACTTATGTCCCACTCATGCCTCCCACCACACCCACCCCCCAGCAGTCATGGGGCACCCTCCACCAGGCCCACACAGATGTTCCCCTACCAATAGGAAATCACAATACAGATCCCAGGATCCCATGGGCAACCACATCCCACCCCATGTCACCCCAGTCCATACACACATCCAAGGTACACATCCATTCAAAAATCAAATACCCATTACATGATACATAACCAATGAGCAGTATGCGCATGAGTCCAAGTCCGTCAGACTCACACAATGGCAACACATGACTGTGAAAACCCAGATTGTGACAGTCAACAAACCAATGAGAGAAGTCCACACAATAGAATCAAAAGAACAATGTATTAAAATGTAAGAAGGAAAAAAAAAGAAACACCTAAATGAATACACAAAGTAACAGGTAAAAAAAAAAAAAAATCTAATGAAAGGTGAAATCCAAAAGAACGGGTGCAAAGTCAATCAAAATGGAAATCAAAAACAAACACATTGCCCCATGGTCCAAATAATAAAATCGAAAATATCCACAAACTATGTACAAAGATGATTGTCCGGGTCCAATATCCCTAAAAACCATAAAATGAAACCTACCCAAAACCTAACTAATGCTAACTATATACAAAAAACGTGGGCCATTGTCCAATCAACCCAAATAATAAATAAAAATAAAGGAAACCTACTATCTACATAACTATATACAAAGGCGGCGGGCCAGTCCTGCGGCTCACTGAGAGATGTTATGGGCCAGGGCATCATCGAACTCCCTTTCTATCTCCAAGAGGCTTTCCTCCTCAATGGCCCCGAGGGCCCGCAGGGCTGACGCAGTGTCCACCTCCAAGCCCCTGCGGATCTCCTCGAGGCACTCGGCACGCCTCAGGGCCCTCTGCATGGAGTCCACCGCCCTGACCATAGCGAGCCGCCCCTCTTCTGCCCGCCGCCTCTCCGCATCTATTGCGTGGCCTAACCGCTGCCACACGGAAGACACATTCTGTCCAGGGTCCTCCTGCCCTCCAGCCGATGGCTGCCCCTCCGATGTTGATGGCCCCGAGCCATGACGCCTCCCACGTCGCTGCCGCTGCCTCTGCAGCCACTGCCTCTGCCAGCATGACGGCATCCAGGCTGATGGTATCCACCGACGCCGTCGTGCACGTGCCCTGCCTGATGATGCCGGCACATCCTCCACCTGCAGGGGTCCAGTTGCCATGGTGTCCACACCAGCTGGACCACCGACTCCCGACTGTGGCAGGGATGGGATCCCCACTGAGCCGGCTGCATTGGTCGGGGCAGGTCCACAGGGGGCCCTGGTGTCAACTGGGCCGGAAGACGGCAAGGAGAACGACCGGCGCATACTTTCCACAGAGGAGGAGATGCCCGACACATTGGCCATCACCTGCAGAAAACCCGCGCCAATGGCAGATCCCAACTGGGCCACGTCGGCACGGTGCTCTTCGTGATGATGTGCGTGCTCCTCCCGGGAAGCACGCACGTCATCACGAATGACCCCCGTGCGCAACGCGACCCCAATCAGGACCTTTTCCATGCGCCCACGGGTCCCCTCGTCCGCAGGTGGAGGGGAGTCAGATGACATAGACACCCCCTCCACCTGCGGACGGGCCTGGGACGGGGCATCCATGCTGGTGCATGGTGGTGCACTCACAGGGTCAGGGACAGCGACATGCACAGGCACCTCCACAGCGACCTGTGCTGCCTCCTGCCCCTGGCCCTGGACTGCACCACTTGCACCAGCAGGGATGCCCCCACCAGGCCTCAGGTGTGCCTCAGTCTCGGCCGCCTCCTCCTCTGTAGAAACCACCAACCTGGATGGCTCCTTGCCCTCTTCCGCTGTAGCTGGCCCTGTGGGGGCTCACCCACCCCTTCCACCGCAGCCGTGGGGGCATCCCCGCCGTCTACCTCCACAGCGCCATCTCCGCCCTCTCCATCACTAGCCGCTGCATAGAGGGAGACATAGAACACAAGCATCAGGGCACTGTACAATGGTCCCCTACACAGGAAGCAATATCAGATGACTGGCAATGGTAAAGTACACTTTTATCATGTCCCTCCACAACACATGGGTCAGGCAATACACACACGCAACACCCATGGTCCATGGCATGCACATCAACATACATGTCCACTGCACTCTTCTAAAGTACGATGTCATGGAACTCACATGCATCATTGGTCATGCAAATCACACGCACACACTTCACCTCTGTCACATCCATGTGGCCTCGTACATCACAAACACAGTGGATACAAGGATGATTAGGCAGCATCAGTGAATCTGTACAGTGTCACAGACATGTGTCATGCATCCATGCCAATCAAAAGTCACAGACATGCAGGTCAAGCACACCGACCTCGACACCATACATGTACCTGGCATCAGCATCCATCCCTCACCCACACCCATGTCCACGAACATACACTTGCATGCTCACATGTGTCCAATCTGCATAGGCCTCCTCAGGTTGCATAGCAACACATACAACAACCATGTGATCCACAAATTACTGGTCGCACATGCATCGCCATGACAACACTGCACACATACATGCCTACAAGGCCCATTCCACACATACAGCATCACACAACCAGCACACTGCAACATGCACTGTCTCACACAGCAATGCCTGCACACTTACCGCTCAACTCCAGACGGGTCTCCCTCTCAAGGACCTGGGAGTGGAGCGCTGGGTGTATGCGTGCCAGGACCCTCATTTGGATCAAACTCATGTGGCCCCGGCCCCCCTCCACGAGGCGCCGGGCCTTTGAGAGGGTCCTGGACCTGCAGTCCTCCCAACGCTTCCTGACATGTGGGTTGTCGCGGACTGCCACCCCCTCCGCGTTGATGGCAGTCACGATGTCGTCCCAGATCTGAGTCCGTCCTTCATAGTTGGCGCGGCTACTTCCGAAGAGGGCATCATACTGCCCCAGGACTCGCTCCACCAGGACCCCAACCTCGGTGACACTGAAGCTGGGGCCCCTCTGCCTCTCTGGCTGGGGGTTGCCAGTGGTGCCAGATGTTTCAGTGCCCGACATGGCAACCCCAGAGGCAGGAGTGGGTGGGCAACTTGGTCCTGGGGCTGGGCTGTGGAGTGGTGTTCTTCCAGTCGGGAGTCTTCAGTTCCAGCAGGGGTGGACACAGCAACTGTACGCCTGCAGATGGCTGATGTGCAGGCACCAAATGGCAGGGCACGGTGGCAGCAGGCAGGCAGGCAGGCAGCAGAAGATGGCACGTGGGAGGCTGCTCGGGGCACTGGGGGGCAGTAACTCGGCCTTCTGGGCAGGAGCGTGGTCTTCCGTGTGTGAACGCGTGGCCAGCTTGATACGGAGTGAATTGGCACGTGAAAATCATGCACGTCTGCGTGGAATCCGAGGAAAGGCCCTCAGCGCGTAAGCACGTCAGCACGCGTACGCGATTTCATTGGTCCAAAGGGCCAGGCGCGTAAGCGCGCCTATGACGCACGGGTGTTTCCCAACCCACGTGAAAAAAATACACGTGCCGCGCGAGCGCGTCAGCACGCGTACCCGATTTCATTGGTCCAAAGGGCCAGGCGCGTAAGCGCGCCTATGACGCACGGGTGTTTCCCAACACGCGTGATTGGTCCAAAGGGCCAGGCGCGTAAGCGCGTCTATAACGCACGGCCGTTTCCCAACACGCGTGAAAGAAACACAAGCCAGTGTCAATGCGTGTGATTGGAGGCTGGCCCTTCAGCGCCTACACGCGGAAGTGACGCAGGACCTGTGGGCCTGCATAAAAGGTACATGTAGAACGCCATTTCCTTGTACGTGCTTTTCGTGGAGAGCGAGTTGGTGTATTCTGTACTTCTTGTCAGTTGACACGCGATTTACTTCACGGCGTTCAAAGGTCGTACTCCCTGTTACCTCTGACAGCTTTTTCTCTTTTGCTCTTTTTCCTGGGCCTGTTTCCTCACACAGCGTTCCCTTCTACTGTTGTCCTGTCTCCTCAGACAGCGTCCCATTCTTCTTTTGGCGGGGGTGTTGCCAACGCGCACACGCGCGTCTTTTTGACGCATTTCTCCCTGGCAGACGGTGAGTTGCGCACGCATCTATCATCTGTGCTTGCCCCGTGTGTCACGTACCTCTTCAGAGGTCAATCTAGGCTGCGTGTGACACGCATACGTTCATTACTGTGTTACTGGATGCCACAGCGTAGTGCAGGGTTTTTCATACGCACACGTGGTCTAGGAGGGGTATCGTGCACGTTCCTTAACTTTTTTGGGGTGCCTGTGCGTTGCGTGACCCGTCATCTTTCCCCAGGGGTGTCATATAGCCTTGCCACTGCACTAGGGTACGAATACCATCTGGTACCCAACCCCTTTGACACCCAATTGCCCAGGACAATTGTGCACACCCACTCCCATACGCACAATAACATCAGTGCCATGGTTGGGAGGCGTGCAAGGCGTAAGGGTGGCAAAGGTGGCCGAGCCACACGTGGTGGCCGTGGAGGATCCACTAGGGGACGTGGTTGTGACTTGCAGGGTGCCCCTGTCCCCCCCAGTCTGGAGGACCAGTCAGGGACACCCATGCCCCCCCTCCCCCCCCCAGGTTGAGGGTCATGTGGCTGATACCAACCCTGATCAGCCCTTGTTGGACCAGCCCATTGTGGCACCAGACCTGTCCGAGGGTGACTCCATCGCTGACATCCAGGTCAGCAGGTCCACTGCACGTGCACCGGTGCACATTGGTGTCATCAGGACACGCGCATCTATGCCAGATAGGTCATCTGCTGCCCCCCGTGGGCAGGGTGTGGCTCCATCCACCCCACCTCTCATACACCCTGCCAAGACTGTGTCGGTCCTAGTTCATGCACCTCAGATCAGGCCTGACCCTATCCCTCTACCCCCAATGCCTGCACCTACTCCCATGCTGAGTGTGCAATCCCACACACCCTGTACTGAGTCCACCACGGCTCCTGCCCCTAGTGTCCACAGCGGCGTAGGACACTCTGGATCCCCACCCCCTTCCAAGCGGAAGAGGAAGAGTGCACGTCCGGCACAGGCTGATGCCCCAGGCACGGCTGCACAGTCCGGCCCATCAAGGAAGCCCAGCTTCACAGACGCCGAACTGAATGCACTTGTTCAGTATGTGTCAGACCATGATAGGGAAATGGTCATCGTTGCAGGGTCCAAGACCACACATGCCAGACGCCAGGCACACTGGCAGACCATTGCTGACAAAATAAGTGCCCTTGGAGTAGTGAGGCGCACAGCTAGTGATTGCCAGAAGCGCTGGAATGACCTTAAGCGCAGGGCAAAGGATAAGCTGGCCTCAAGTCATGCCGCAACCTTGGTGACTGGAGGTGGGTCCCCAGCACAGGAAATAGAACTCACACCACACGAGTCCGTAGCTGGATCCTACGTCACTGAGGGACAACTCCAAGGTGTGGGAGATCTCCCTGATTACGAGGCATCATCCGGTGAGTGCACATGCATGTGTGTTATATCAATGTGCATGGTGTGTGTGCGAAGCCTTCATGTTGGGTGCCTGTCAAGGGGGTGTGTGGCAGAGTTGATAGTGTCACCCATGTGCCTCATCCAGTATGTTCAGTGCAACACCATGTGCCCACACCACTATCCCTACTGCCAACAGTGCACATATGGCCCTACACCATGGAAGTTCCCCTTGAATTGTCATTTTGTCACGACATTGTTGCTCATTCTCCCCTGTCTATTCATCTTATGTCTTACATACCATTCCTACACTTTCCCCCAGCCATTCAAGTTCCATCGTCACATGCCTGACATGCAATGATACCACATGCTAATGCGTCCTCTGTATATACATGGCACTCAACATGCTGTCATACTCTGGAATTTGCCTTGACACCCACCTCCTACCTGTGTGCTCTTGTTCCGGCTGGTTTCAAGCCCCATTCCCTCACACTCCATGCTGCTCTTCATGGTCTATCTTCCCTGACTTCTACTGTTCAGACCATCGTGCCCTACTCACGACACCTGCTTGCAAACAGTCAAATGAGGGCACCCTGCCCTCCAATGCGACCCACCCTATTGCTGACAAGTACATCTGAGCCTACTCAAGGTTAACTCTCACTGACATCTGCTCATACATGCCTTTGCCTGTCCCATGGACCCTTCACATGGTCCCAGTCCTCTCTCCTTGCTCCTCTTCCACCATCAATGGTGTGACCCGTTGGGGTGTACTCTTGGCCTCCTTCCAATCCTCAGAGGCCACAATTGATGTGTATGGTAATGGGAGCATCTCAGTCCAAGGACCTCAGGCCAACCTTATTCTCCTTGACAAATGCTACCCACATCTCATCAACTTCCTTTCCTCTCCTGCTGTCCCCCCTCCTCTCTCCTCATCTATCCTGCACTGCCTCCCTGCACCCTCCCATGATCCTTCTCCGCCTCCCACTCCAACTCCTACACATGCTGCACCTCTGATCTGTAGCACTCCCCGTAAGTCCTACAAGGCTGTCAACCTCCTCCACATTTACACTCCTTACTCTGCCGCTGCATCAGGCATTCCTCCAATATATGTCACTTACATGAGGTAATGCACCTTGACATCCTTGGTCTCATGGAAACATGTCTGACGGCCAGCTCTGTCTGCATCTTTGACACACTCCTACCTGACGTTCAGGAGATCCTCTCCTTGGCCCGGCACTACTGTGCAGGGGGGGGTGTGCCCTTGCCTTCCCTGAGGGTATTCCTGCCACTGTCACTCCTACGTAGACCTACTCCCCTCTGGAATGGCTTGTGTGACGTCTCTCTCCATCTCACCTCGACATTCACAAACTGTGCGTACTGTGTATCGGAAAAATGGTCAAATGTACTACTTCCTTTCTGAGTGGCCTCACCTCTCCTCCTCACTCATGTCCCCAGACACTGAAATCCTCTTCCTTGGTGATGTACGCATCCACCTGCATGCTTGTTGTCCCCCCCACGTGACTTTTCCGTGACCTCAGCAACTCCCTATCACCCTCTAAACTCCCGTCTGTCCCTACTCATCCTGACAGGGCCCACTCCATGCTCCACTCTATGTCAGGTACACTGGATGTCTTTGCCACGGTCATGACAATCCGCCTGAAGCCCCATGCCAATGCTGACTCCTGGCATGACTCGGATCTTGTGAACCCAAAACACAGGTGCCAGGTGGCAGAGAGGAAATGGCCTGCATCATGCTCATCCTCTGGCAAACTGGCCTGCCGCCTGCTCCAAAGGCAATAGCGTCTCATCCTTCTCACCAAGATGAGAGCCCCAATCCAAGGGCACATATCTGCGGCATCTGACAACTCTTCAGGACACATTGAAATCTGCAAGGACCTTGCCGAGCCAGATGCAGTGTGTACCTCCCCTGTCCCCTCCGAGCCCACAGCACTGCATGACTGTCTCTGTACACCTATAGGCCACCCCCCCAGCACTTGTCTGCGCCTACCACCATCTGCCCTCGACGTTAAGTCCTACTTACCTTGTACAGCACTACCAGCCGCAACTTCCCCTTGCACTTCATTGTGCCACCCACCTCTGCACTTGCGTTACATGAATGACACCAGCACCAGTAGGATTGTTGAATGGCATCCCCTTCTGGCCAACCACCCCTCAGTGCTCCGCTGTACCTTCATACATTTCTGTACAGGTGCTTCACGAATGCTATATGATTCCATTACAGGTGATGGGGAGGTGGAATCTCATTGTTTACTGCATTTTGTTAATGTTGACAAGGCACTGTGCATCGTGGCCAATTGGGACTAGCAGATCCATGTCCAACATGTTAACTTCTTGATGTGATGAAGCAATGTCAGGACCAGAGTGGCCAAAATCCAAATTAGTTGCCCTCCTCTCCCTCTTCACTTGGTGGCTATGTCACATGCCATGTGTGTGATGGCATGTGCATTTGACATGGCAATCACCTGCCAATGTGTGATGCCAGTGCTAGGCAGCATGGGGAGCAGGCGTTGCTCTCCATTCTCTGTGTCATCATTGTGTGCCCTGAGCCTCCCCTCCAGACCCAGTGATGGTGAATGCATATGAGGTTTCCCAGTCATGTGGGACATGTGTCATTGAACTACTGGCTCTGTTGTTCATCACCCCTTGTTGTATGCCATGGTGCTAATGCCTGTTTCCATTTCTCTCTTTCATGTCTTTGCAGGGGACGACGCACTTGTTGATGCTGGGGATGTGGTGGTGGAGCCGTCCCAGGAGGGCAACCCGGGCCGACCTTCCACAAGTGAGGGACGTGGTGTGTTTGTGGGTGAAAACCCACAAGTGCTGCAGGTCGTGCTGTCGAGGGGTGTCTCTGGGGGTTCCTCCCCCGAGCAGTATTCAGGTGTAGACTCGGAGGATGACACCTATGTGCAGTCGCAGGTGAGTGTTCTTGGGAGAGAATCTCCTCTGTCCGACCCACCTGCAGCCGGGTTATTGCCCTCAATGGGGATGTCAGTGTCGGCAGCTCAGCCTCCGGTGGTTACGGATGCAGGGCCACACCACACAATCTCTGATCCTGTTCCTGGGGCTGCAGATCAGAGAGGGAATGCAGTCCTGCAGCCTGAGGCTTTGCCGGCACAGCAAGGCGCAGTCCGCCTTGCCCCAGGCAGGTGTGGTGCCCGCCAACGTGGTGGCCGTATGCCACCTGGCAATACCGCTTGGGAGCAATCCATCTACGGTATGGCCACCCAACAGGCAGCATCATCCGAGATGATTGCACAGGCCATGGATAGGGTGGCCACTTCCATTGTCCCCCCAGAAAGGCTGATGGAGCGACTGGAGCAGGCTACAGAGTCCATCTGCCAGGCACACAGGGAGGACATGTTGGCGTCCAACATGGACAGGCGGGCAGGACTGGCGACTCTGCGGGAATCACTTTCCATGGAGTCCCAGCGCCACAGGGAAGGCCTGAGGGAAGAATTCCATCACCTCAGGTCGACCCTGTCAGAGCTTGAGGCTTCATCCCATAGAAGGACAGAGGAGCAGCTGGAGCGTCTGACACGGACGCTCTCGGCCGAGATGCAGGCAACTCGTGCGGAGGTCAGGTCATCCCGGAAGTTACTGCATGGGGACCTCCGCATGATCATAATCCAGAACCAGACCTTCCAGACCCGCCTGCTTGCAGCCATGGAGGAGCAAACTCGGGCTTTGCGTGGGCTGCCTCCCATTGTCACACCATCTTCTGAGGCAGCTCCCCCACCTCCTGAGTCAGCTGCAGGGTCTGGCCAGAGCGATAGCGACTCATCTCCCACAACAGAGTAGCCGTGTGGGCCACGAGCCTATGGGGTGTTTTTACTTCCCATGATCCACACAGGTGGATTGTGGCGTGCATCCTGTCCTCGGACCTCATAGGTGGCCCCCCCCTCCCCGCCGGCCCTTTCATGGCCATTTTTTCTTATCATATTTTTATTTTTCAAGTGTGTTGCCTTGTGTGGGTACCTGGGCATACACTGTATTGTGGCTGGGCACATGCAGGCTTGTCCTGAGTTTGGTTTCGATGCTTGGGTACCTGGCATCCACACCCCTCCTGCTTCCGTTTCCATGGGCTTGCAAAGGGTGTGCCCAAGTGACAGCAAATTACACGGTGACATTGGACTCCCATGAGCTGTTGGGCAGTCCATAGTCAATACTGTGTAGACATTCATGGTGTACATTGTTGTTGCACCTAACTATGCATGATGGTTTGATATGTGCCTCAACTTACATATGTTACTCATGTTTTGCAGGTATTTCACACAGTTCTTCACACGGGCATACTCTCTGGAGTCAGACTACATGTCGGTAGATGTGCAGTGACACTTTTGCGTGGCGCCATCACTGTACATCTGGACGGTGAGGACATACCAGCACAATCAGGTATTGAGACTACCATTGATTACATGCATTGTGTCTTGTTTTGGTGGGCTTCAGGGTGGGTTGGTGTGTAATTTGATTGAAATGACTCTTACACAGGTGTGTAGTAGTGCCTCCATCACGGTTAGCTGTTCAAGTGCGGCTATGTTCCATTTGGGGCACTGCAATTTGTGACACCGGTGTCATGTTGTGAGGGTCAGTTTGTTTGCTCTCACATACCATGACATGGTGTCCTCTGTGGCGGGACTGTGAAGGGATTGGGTGACATGGCAATGTTGTAATGTAGCAATTCGCCTGTGCCAATGCATTTTTGATGAATGAAGTTGTGTCTTTTCATAGTTATGCATTGCTGGTGTATGTGTAGGTAGGGGTGCACACATAGTGACACTTCCATGTTAACAATCTCAGGCTGATGTGTTTCTGACAGTTTATTGCCAAGAAATTTTGTGACATTGTCAGGTAGTGTCATCATTGATCGTCAGATGGTATGTGCCAGAGCAGTGTGCACTAGCCAGCACTGTGATTCCTAGGTGAAGAAGTTGGCCACCAATTGCGTACGGGCTGCCTCCCCCCGTGCTCTTTCCCCTCCCATGCGCAGCGGGCGTGCATGTGGTTGTGGATGTGGGGGCACCACCATGTCCACGGGCAGGCCCCGGCGTGTTGCAACGTTGTGCAGGACACATGCTGCCACTATGATCCTGCACACTAGTGGGGGAGCATATAACAGCTGCCCGCCAGAACGGTCAAGGGAGCGAAAGCGTGACTTCAGCACTCCGAATGTGCGCTCCACTATGCCCCGTGTTGCAATGTGGGCTGTGTTGTACCTTACCTCGGGTGGCGTGGTGGGGTTCCGGATTGGGGTCATCATGTGGTGGCTGATAGGGTAGGCACTGTCCCCTGCGGAGGTGGTGATGGGTATCATTAATGGTGTTGTGACATGACCCTGTATCTGACATGCATGCATGTGCAGTGGCATTCATGCTCACCAAGCAGCCATGTATCTCCATGCCGGCCAGCCTCTAGGTCCCGGCTTAGGGTAGACATTCTGTAGATGAAGCTGTCGTGGGTGGACCCGGGATAGTTGGCATATACTGATGTGATGATTCCCTTGGCATTGCATACAACTTGCACGTTGATGGAATGCCAGTGCTTGCGGTTTCTATAGATGTGCTCTGTTGCCCTGGGGGGACGTAGAGCCACATGGGTGCAGTCAATTGCACCAAGCACTTTGGGGAATTGAGCCACACCATAGAATTCCTGGATGCACGCCCGCCTTTCTGCAGGAGTCCTGGGGAGATATATGTGCCTGCGGACTGATGGCCGTGCAGTGATGATGTTCAAGACCTGGTGTAGACAGCGTGACTGCGTGGCCTGTGACACACCACCCACTATGGCACTTGTCCGCTGAAAAGATCCAGTGCCCAAGAAGTGCAGTACATTCAGGACCTTCTGCAGGGGGCTGAGTGCTTGGGAGCACAGGGTGGGTGATGTGAGGTCATCCTCCCACTCACTGACCAGGTCCAGTATGATGTGTGCTGGAAACCTGTACCTCCCATACACCTGATCATCAGGCATCCCGAATAGGCTGGTTCTGGGTGAGAAAATTCTGGCCCTGACTCTCCTCCTCCTCCTCCTTTGGTAACCCACAGCCACTGCTGCTAGGAACGGTATGTTCATCTTTGCACTGAGCTTGTAGGATGTTTTCACGTGAATATTTAGACGTGCCGGGTCACGTACGCCTGCTTCCTGCAGGCGTACGTCTTTCCGTATTGCCTGTTGTAATTTTGCACGTGTCGTGGCCGAGCGTGTGTGACTACATGCTCGAGGTTTACCAGGTTAAATGTACGTTATTAATATTGTAATTGTATTCAGATGTAAATGGTAACCGGGCGTTTTTCACGCGCGCTGTTGAATATGCGATTACTCGCTGTGTGCCTTTGGACCAATGAAATCGGGTACGCGTGCTGACGCGCTCGCGCGGCACGTGTATTTTTTTCACGTGGGTTGGGAAACACCCGTGCGTCATAGGCGCGCTTACGCGCCTGGCCCTTTGGACCAATGAAATCGGGTACGCGTGCTGACACGCTCGCGCGGCACGTGTATTTTTTTCACGTGGGTTGGGAAACACCCATGCGTCATAGGCGCGCTTACGCGCCTGGCCCTTTGGACCAATGAGATCGCGTACGCGTGCTGACGCGCTCGCGCGGGATGTTTATTTTTTCACGCGGGTTGGGAAACGGCCATGCGTTATAGACGCGCTTACGCGCCTGGCCCTTTGGACCAATCACGCGGGTTGGGAAACGGCCGTGCGTTATAGATGCGCTTACGCGCCTGGCCCTTTGGACCAATGAAATCGCGTACGCGTGCTGACGTGCTTACGCGGCCTTTCCTCGGATTCCACGCAGACGTGCATGATTTTCACGTGCCAATTCACTCCGTATCAAGCTGGCCACGCGTTCACACACGGAAGACCACGCTCCTGCCCCTAAGGCCGGAATCCTGCCCCCCAGAGCCCCGAGCGCGCTCCCACCTGCCATCTGCTGCTGCCTGACTGCCTGCTGCCCACGTGCCCTGCTGTTTGCTGCCTGCACATCAGCCAGGGGTGCAGTTGCTGTGACCACCCCTGCTGGAACCAAAGACTCCCGACAGCCGTACCATCGCTCCACAGCCCAGCCCCAGGACCCAGTTGGCCACCCACTCCTGCCTCTGGGGTTGCCATGTCAGGGAGCACAACATCTGGCACGACTGGCAACCCCCGGCCAGGGAGGCAGAGGGGCACCAGCTTCAGTGCCACCGAAGTTGGTGTCCTGGTGGAGCGAGTCCTGGGGCAGTATGATGCCCTCTACGGACGGATGCGCCTCGACAAGGAAGGACGGACCAGGATCTGGACGGACATTGTGACTGCCATCAACGCAGAGGGGGTGGCAGTCCGAGAATTCCATCAAGTCAAGAAGCGCTGGGAGGACTACAGGTCCAGGACCCTGAACAAGGCCCGGCGCCTCGTGAAGGCAGTGGATGCCAAGGGGCGGCGGGGCCACTTGTCGCAAGATGAACTTCGGGTCCTGGAACGCATATCCCCAGCGCTCCATGTCCAGGTCCTTGGGAGGCAGACCCGTCTGGAGTCGAGCGGTGAGTGTACATGCATACTGATTGTAAGCTGTGTGTGTGGTGGTGTGCCAGGAGTGTGCATGTTGCACATGTCTTTGTGTGGCCATGTATAAATGTGTGTGTGCAGGGCTGTGAGACAAGCACATGTGTGCCTGTGATGTGTGAGACAAGGATGGTGCATGTGTGTGTGTGTGTGCTTGCAGTGCAAATGCTTGTGTGTGGGCACATGTGTTTGACTGTGCATGTGAGTTGGCATGCTTGTGGTGTGACACATGGATGTTGATTCCAGGTGCATTAGTCTGCAGCGTGTGCGTGTGTGTAGTTGTGAAGGGTGCAACAGTGTTGCTACATGGATGCAGGTGACACTGTCATGTTGGAGAGTGAATTGCAAATGTGACATGGATGTTCATCTCATGACTGACAGTTTGCGGAGTGGTACACATCCTTGGATGTGTGCTTTGCATGTGTGCATGTGTATTTGAGTCCGTGTGTATCATGTGATGTGTGGCTCACCTTTGTCTGCTCATGCTGCTGTATGTGAATGTATGTAGCGGGCTGTAGCAATATGGCTGTTGAATGACTCATGTGTGTGCGTTGAGGAGACAAGTGTGTTGGGGATTGTGATGCCAGGTCTGGAGTATGACAATGCCACTCTTGTACAACTGTTATGTGTGTGAGTCAATTGTACAGTGTCCTGATGCCTGTCTCCTGTCTCTCCCTGCCTGCAGCGTCATCTGATGTGGAGGGCGGAGAAGGTGCTGTGGAGCACAGCAGCAGGGATGCCACCGCCAGCCGGAGACGCAAGGCCCGGCTCCCCTCCCCTGTTGTCATCTCGTCGGGGAGTGAGGAGTCCGGTGCTGTGTCCCAGGTCGCAGCTGCCGAGGGGAGGTCCAGGAGGCGCAGGAGGAAGTTGGACTCCTCGGCAGCAGAAGGGGCAGCTGAGACCCCACAGGGTTCCGCGGCGGAAGATGGCAGGGAGTCATCCAGGTTGGTGGTGGGTTTGGTGGAGGAGGAGGCCGTGCAAGGGACTGAGATGGGGTCTGGAGGTGGGCATTCCACTGGTGCTAGTGGTGCAGCACAGGGGCAGGGTCAGGAGGCAGCACAGGCCGCCGCGGAGGTGCCTGTGTGTAATCCTGTCCCCGGTCCTGTGTCTGCATCATCTTGCACCAGCAGGGTTGCCCACGTCCGGACCCATTCTCAGGGAGACCAGGCTGTGTTCCTCCATACACTGGGCCTTGTTCCGACCCCCCTCCTCACCTGAACCCCCTATGCGCCAGTCGTCCTCCGTGCCATCTTCCTACCCACCTGTCACCTGGGTGCCCTGTGGAGCTGCCTCTGACGATGGGGCCAAGCTGGTGGAGGACACATCCCTGCCCCAGTCGGGAGTCGTGAGTCCAGCATGGGTGGCCACCGCAACAACAGCACCCCAAACAATGGAGGATGTGCAGGCAGCAGGTGTCAGGGCACCGGCACCAGCACGTCAGCAGCAGGAGGAAGAAGGTGGGAGCCTTGATGGCTCGGGGCCATCACCATCAGAGGGGCAGGCATCAGCCGGAGGGCAGGAGGACCCTGGACGTCAAGTGTCTTCCGTGTGGCAGCGGTTGGGCCATGCCATAGATGCGGAGCGGCGGCGGGCGGAAGAGGCGCGGCTCGCTATGGTCAGGGCGGAGAACTCCATGCGGAGGGCCCTGAGGCGGGCCGAGTGCCTCGAGGCCATCCGCAGGGAGTTGGAGGTGGGTACATCGGCGTCCCTGCGGACCCTCGGGGCTGTGGAACGGGGCCGCCTCCGGGACATCGAGCGGGAGTTCGATGATGCCCTGGCCCGGAACAACAATCAGTGAGCCGCAGGACTTGCCCGCCGCCTTTGTATATAGTTCTGTAGTTTAGTTGTAGTTGGGTTTCCTTTGTTTTAATGTTATTATTTGGTTGCCAAAGGACAATGCACCACATTTTTGTATATAGACATTTTCTTACTTAGTGTAAATAGTTAGGTTTCATTTATTAGGGCTCATGGACCCGGATCATCATGTTGATAGTTTGAGGGATGTTAATATTTGTTTGAATTTTTCACATGAGGCAATGTGTTTCTTCTTTCATTTGTACTTGGATTTGATTTTGGACTTTGACTTTGGACCCCTATTTTACTTAATTTTTGTTAATTAGTGTTCCTGATTTGTTTGGTTGTGCTTTTTTATTATTTAGTTTGCATTGCATGTTTATTGTTATTTTTTATTTTTACCATCCTTGTTTATTTTTAATACATTTTCATTTGATCCTTCAATGTGTTGTATCATCTCATTGCTTTCATGCATGACATGTGGGGTGTTTGGACATTCACTTGCACCATCTGTGTGTGACAGACATGTGTTCATTCATATGATTTACATTGGGTGTGTCACATGTCATTGTGTTTGATATGTGGGTGGATGGGATAGTTGTTTGGGAATTCTTGCAGGGCAGACTGTCCATTACGGTCATGATTGTGTGGGGTTGTGACCCAGGTGAAGGTGGACATGGATGGTACTTGGGTGGGGGCCTTCTGGTAGGTGCCCCTGACTGCGGGGGGAGGTGGGGGGTGGTAGACATGGGTGGGGGCCTTCTGGCAGGTGCCCCTGACTGCGGGGGGGTGGGGGTGGTGGTAGACATGGGTGGGGGCCTGCTGGAAGGTGCCCCTGACTGCGGGGGGGGTGGGGGTTGTGGTAGACATGGGTGGGGGCCTTCTGGCAGGTGCCCCTGACTGCTGGGGGGGTGGGGGTGGTGGTAGACATGGGTGGGGGCCTGCTGGAAGGTGCCCCTGACTGCGGGGGGGGTGGGGGTTGTGGTAGACATGGGTGGGGGCCTTCTGGCAGGTGCCCCTGACTGCTGGGGGGGGTGGGGGTGGTGGTAGACATGGGTGGGGGCCTGCTGGAAGGTGCCCCTGACTGCGGGGGGGGGTGGGGGTGGTGGTAGACATGGGTGGGGGCCTGCTGGAAGGTGCCCCTGACTGCGGGGGGGTGGGGGTTGTGGTAGACATGGGTGGGGGCCTTCTGGCAGGTGCCCCTGACTGCTGGGGGGGTGGGGGTGGTGGTAGACATGGGTGGGGGCCTGCTGGAAGGTGCCCCTGACTGCGGGGGGGTGGGGGTGGTGGTAGACATGGGTGGGGGCCTGCTGGAAGGTGCCCCTGACTGCGGGGGGGGGTGGGGGTGGTGGTATACATGGGTGGGGGCCTTCTGGCAGGTGCCCCTGACTGCTGGGGGGGTGGGGGTGGTGGTAGACATGGGTGGGGGCCTGCTGGCAGGTGCCCCTGACTGCTGGGGGGGTGGGGGTGGTAGGAGGCATGAGCAGGTGTGCAGGGTAGTCCCCTGTGGTGTGGGTTGCATGCAGGGGACGTGGAGGGTGTGAATGGAACACCTGTGAGGACCCACCCAGCAGAGCCGCGTGTGAAACTTCCCGCGCACCCCTGTAAATGACGTACCCTAGTTTTTCGCGTGTAGGATTTCACGCGCACCCCTGGAATTCCCGTAGCCTAGCTTTTCGCGTGTGAAACTTCCCGCGCACCCCTGTAAATGACGTACCCTGGCTTTTCGTGTGTGGAACTTCACACGCACCCCTGATATCGACGTGGCCAGGGCAATCGCGTGTGGGACTTCCCCGCACCCCGGGATACACGTACCCAGGGCAATCGCGCGAGTGACTTCTCGCGCAACCCGTTGTACACACACGTGCAAATTTTTGAACAGTGGGTGTCCGTGTAAATGGCGTACACCTTTGCACATCATTTGTCCTTTGGGGTCACGGTATGGCCCATTGCTGTATGTGGGTGGTATTTGTTGGCGCAGGTTTTGGCGCACTTTCGTTAAGTGCGTCGGGACGCTACCGCCTGCTTACTTGTGGCGTACGTTTTTGGGCCTGTGCGCTGGTTTGATCGAGCGCTGTTTTGCCCTGTTCGAATCCATGAATACGTGTTGCCGGAGAGCGTGTGGGCGTTCCGCGCACTTGCCTCCTGTACTTCCCCGTGCCGCCCACATTCTTCCCCATTCCGAGTGTTGTGCCCCATTTTATTCCCCATTCCGAGTGTCCCGCCCTGTGTTCCGCCTACTTTAGAGCTGTGCGCTGCGCTCGGAGTGATAGCGCAGTGGCCGTGGCGCACGCCGTTGGTTGACCTGTGCGCCGGCGTGCACCGCGCACTTTTTCAGCGCACGTCCTATGCTTTTCTTACGCACGGACTTCCATGAATCGACGTGCGCTGGTTTCCCTGCGCTTTTCGCTATTTTTCGGCGCAGCGCACGTATAGGCCCCTCTGCGCCGGAATTTTCGGCGCACATTTATTCCATGAATCGGCCTGTGAGTCAATGCCTAGTATGGGATGCCCAATGGAAGCCCTTATTTATATATTTTTATGTCAAAGTTCTTTAAATCTGGATGATGAACCCTTATATAACACCCCTCTCTTTGAATCTCCCCGACCTCACCGAGCCAAGAATTAGGTTTGTTTTGCAAATTAAAAGGTTTATTTTAAGAATTGAACAATATATATATTACACTTTTATTAATAGAATAATATCTGAATAGCACACTTATGAATATGAACAATGAGCAGCAATGGGTAATATTACAATATCAACAATCTCTTTAATCAGATAGGAGTAGGAATAGGAAGGATACTGTTGCAGAGGACACTTTATATGGGTTCAAGGAAATGCAATATAGGAAAGAATGCAACACAGAAATAAAACTTGATATGATTTTTTTTCAAAAGACAATATAATCACTCTTTCCCCTGTGACTACTCACTCCCCCCACTATGCAATATGAAGAGATGGAAATGAGGGCACAGAGGTTCAGGAATACAATCAATAATGCAGTTCAATCCCAGTTCCCCACCAAGCTTAGAGAGAACAGGTATGATTTTAAAACAGGTAAATATGCTTATGAATGTGATTGCAATGAATGTGAAAAATGCTAAAAATTACTTTAATTCGCTAAATGGGACTCAGCACTAGTGAGAGTTACTTTGGATTGGTTCAGGTCAACACTAGCAATGATTATGAATGATTATCAGATTGAAAACGAAATTCAGCAGTTGGAAACAAGAAACAGCTATTCTGGCATGTGAAATTGAACCAAAATGCAAACCTATTATGGACAAATTATAAGGAATTGGAATGTTGTTTGAGGTTCATTGGAAAGCTTAGGATCTTAGCTTCAAAATGACAGTTACATTTTGGTTGTAGGACGTGCGGTTCAAAAGTTACAGAGGTTTCTGTGACTGTAGAGTTTTCAGAAACAGAATCAAGATTTCAAAATGAAAGATTACGCTTTAAAGATTTACCAACAAGCATAGGCTTATACTAAGGGGCTATGAAGAAGCAAGACATTCAACGGTAGCCACCATATCAGCTGCACCTCCGCTCTAATCTCTGTCCATCAAAGCACGTGTCCCTCTTCAGAAAAATATCAGCGCAAAGATGATTATTGCTTATTATTACAATTATCACAGACAATATAATGAGAAGAATTCAGGATGGGCACAAGATTACTTTAAACTAAGAGATGACTATGGAAAGTTCTAGACTAGATACTCACTCCTGTGGCTTTGGAATGGAGTGGGCCCCGTCAAAGATCTAGTCAAGGGTTTGGCTGGGATTCTCTCGCCACCGGACAGGTCTCAGGTACTCTGGTCTGCGCAGCCTCTTGGACTAGATCTGACGGGTTCTGGGTTACAGCTCTGCTGGACTGATCTGGATCTTGGGTTCTAGCAAGGTTCTTGGCTAGAATAGCAAAACAGCACATCCCGGCTGTTGAATGGATTGGTTAGGCCCTGTGGAAGTTTAGGCGTTAGAATCAGGTTGCAAAAGATTCTGAAGGCCTGCTGAGAAGGGTTCAGCTTTTGGGTTAGGCCTCTCTGCTTCAAGGTTCTAGAGTTTGGTTCTAGAGCTTGGTTCTGGAGTCTGGTTTCTGGATCTATGTCTGGATCTTCCTGCAGCCACGATCTTCCTGCATGGTACTTCACCAAGAAATCGGTTGATGAGTGGAAAAGTGTGTGTCTTGTCTGTCCTCAGCAGTCCCTATTTATGTGTTTCCAAAGTGGGTAGGTAGGCTGATTCTCTATGCCCAACCCTCTAAGGATCTGATAGGTCATAGGATTCCCTCTCCCCTTACTGGAGAAAGGAGGAGTGTGTCATTCTTTGTCATGTTTATGGCTTAGGGAAACACCCTGCCCTTGAGTCTGTACAGTATATCTTATTTTTCATAAAACACATATTAACAATATACACAACTTGTTAATACTACATAAATTACATGACAGATTGCCTATGGTGCATTTCTGTTCAACTCTCATCTTTCTAAGAGCTTTGGTTCAGAAATGACAACTTTTTCGCACTTTTGGTGGGTTTCTCAACATGAATTCTGCACCAATTTTTATACATGCCTGCACACCCCATCTGGGCCCATTTCTGTAATTTTTCACGTTCCTAGCATAAACCCAGTAGCTACAATATTAAAAACTTTCAGGGTTCAACCTGAGAACATCGTACAGATTCCAGCTTAGTCTTAAACTGTGAGCAAATTTTCATTTTTAACAATCTCAAAGTCTCACATTTTTGTCAGTTCAGTGCAATTTGTTATAAGCATTTTTCTAAAACATATATGTAATCCAAAGTTAAATCCAAATTTCAGTCTGATATGCCTCCAGAGCTGGGCTGACTCAGACGGTCACATGTCCTGCTTCCTGCCAGCAGTTTGTTGTCAGTCACACCCGAATTAGCATTCCTATTCAGCCCAAGGCCTCCTTTGTCTTCACTCAGAGCAACAGGCCATGGTGCACCTTCTTGTTCCCTTTCCGAACAGTCTGTCAATCTCTTAGCCAAAGGCTGGCGGAAGTTTCCTTTGTTCAGGGGGAAGGTGTGGAATTTGTTTGAAGCAAAGTGTGAGAAACTTTAACTCCTAAACCCAATGTCTAAAAATTGTCTTGCCTTAAAATATAACTCACATTTTCACAAATACATCAAACCATTTCTTACTTCAAGCCTATTCAGAATATAGTTTTGAATTGTATCCACCTCTTAGGCTTCTGATAGCAAGTCTTTCTTTGACATAGTTTGAGCTCAATGTCCAACTTTACACATGTTGGTTTTAAATCGCAGGCTTCTGATAGAGGTGAGTAACGGTATTACACCCATTTTTGACAGATTTCTTCCAGCAAGCAATCCTCAAAAGTGGACTTTGTTCAGATAACATGTACTTCTGTGGACCTCATATTTATGTCGATTCTTGAAGGAGAATGATGTTGACCACCCAACAAGGAGGTTGGATCTTTTTGGGTGGTTTGTGAGCCATGATTTTTGCAAATTTGACACCAAATAAAAACTGATTTTTCAAACAGCTCTGTTTCTTTTGCAATGATTTTTCTCTGTGGACAGCCAAATGATGGGGTTTGGCAGTGGTCTCCTGTGTTACCACTGACATATGCAAAAGTAGATGGCGGCCTATTTTTCAGCTTTTTCACTGCACACTTTCTGGTGATTTCTAGCGAGCAGCATGCTTTCCAGTGGCCAATTCTGAGTTTTCGGCTGCCAGCAATGCACAGTAATGTTGCAGGGCTTGGACCAGTGGGTTAAGACATCCCACAGCTGCTAGATAGAAATGTGAATGTTAGCATGCGCCACACTTAAATTAAACTGTTAATGCTACCAAGTGCCACACTTAGATGGAATCATGATCACTAGCCTGCCTCACATCTAGATAGGATATTGAGGATTAGCAAGTGCCCCACTCAGATGGAATAGTGAATGATGGCAAGCATCACACCTAGACATAATTGCAAGGACAGCAATGCCAATTAACCAATCCACTAACAATTTTGCCCCTCTACATAAACCTCTCAAACGCTACTCAAACACAACCACAAGCCTACAACACAACAATCTGCACAAACTTCACTACACTGCAACAACAAAACAAACCACACATAGGGGGTCATTACAACCCAGGCGCTAATTGCGCCAACTTTACCACTATGGTGTAAACTACGTTTACACCATGGTGGATGGCGGATTTACCACCCCATTCCAAGGTGAGTGGGGCGGTAAATCCCCATTTCCCATTTTCCCTTCCCCATTCACATTTTTGCCCATTAGGGCATAATGGGAGTGGGGAAGGCGCTAATTACGCCACCGCAATTAGCTAAAAGCAGCCGTTAAAATCGGAATAGGCGTTAAGGGTTAACGACGGCGTTAACCCTTAACGCCTGGGTCGTAATGAGGCCTATAGACTCGCACAACAGCACACTATGACTGCCGACCGTAAAACTCCCCAAGCCCAGCCAACGGAACCATCAGGCTGATCTGCCAACAGCACATCACTGCTCTCTTGCACTTTTCAAGCGTATTCCCCCTAGCTCACCGCCCCTTCCCTTTTTCAGTGTCGCCATAGTGCCAGGGGACCACTCCGGTGGTGATAGTGTGCGGTACAAATATCCTTTAACATTGACATTAACATTAACGTATGGCTTTTAATTGTTCTTATTTTGAATTCAGAAATATATTCAACAAGGGGTCAAGTAACACACAATGTATTGCTGGTAATATAGTCCATTCACAAAGAAGTGGGGATTGGGGTTATTTTCTCAAATCATATGCAAAGTATGTGCAAGTGGACCATCAGCATAAGCAATAATGTGGTGTTGGGTCCCCTGCATGCCATTAACAACACTCATAAAGGAGACTATAAACGTAAAGAGTAAAATAAGGGTAAAAATGACCTTTACACTTTATTTTTACCTTCGGCTTTGTGAGAAATAAAATGACACCTACAAATTATGATTTGCAGGTGGCATTTTACATTGTATTTCAATGACATCCACCTGCTATTTAACAGGTTTAAATGTGAGGAGTTTTTCATTGGAATCCGTTGGTTTTATGCCTCCATGAAAATCTCATACGTGCATAAAACATGGTGGTCTTTCAAGATGGAGGAGGGAGGCAAACAGGAGATGCAAACTCTGCGTTGCTGCCATCCTACACCTTGGAACATAAGGAAAATAGGACAGATCATTAAATAGAGGTGTAAAATCAATACACCTCACTTACATGCCTCTATTTAATTACGAAACAGACCTCTTATGAGTAACTCTGATGTATGCAACATTTAGAAGTAATCCAGAGTATCTTCCATGTGAATTGAATAGCTCTTTTCCCATAGGGCCTCATTACAAGTTTGACAGTGCAGGAAAAAAGTAGCGATAATTCCGTTACTGACAATTTTTAAAATCTGGCGGTATCGTGTCAGTAATAGCGCCCGGATACTGCCAGTGCAAATAGCATAACAACTACTCGGTCCAATGCAATTTGCACTGCATCTTGAGCAGCTCTAAGGAGGTAAATTCCCATTGGGTCCAATGGCTTGGGGGTGCTATTAGTGCCCGTGCAGTTAGTGCTGCACTCATTGCGTTGAAAAACAGATGGAAAGCAGGATGTTTACCTCCAGCAGAAAGCTGGAAGTACAACTCTGAATTTTCCACTAAACTATTAATAGGACAAGCCCTTAAATGCGGTGGTAATAGCGTTACCACCAGATTTAAGGACTATCTGCCAACTTGTGATGAGTCCCCAGGCTGGCCATCTATATTCAAAACTATGGTGATCATGTGTCGCCCATGCTGGTGACAGGATAAACTCTAAATAAAAGCTATGCCTATGGTTAGGCATAGTACATGGAACTACTTATGACCACACCGCCACATTCCAATGTATTTAATACGTGTCAGCTCCTGTGAGTCAGCTATGCTGTTGAAGGCAATGTGTATTCTGGTCAGCCAGTTGTAGCCGGCCAAAAGGCAAGATGAGAACCTGGAGGGCCAGGCTTCTTATTTGATCTCTATGCGTGGGCAGGTAACCACCTCTGCATGAGACAGACCCACAGAAGGCCCCTGTTGCAGGCCAGGGTCAATTGAACACACTCATTATAAAGGAGTAGCCTCACACCAGTGTGCGGCATGTCTAAAGGTATTGTTCTCAGAGAGAAGGGAAGCGGGATGGATCATGATAGGTAGGAAGGCTTTGGTCAAGGGAAGGAGGTTTCCACCATCTTGAATTTCACTGTCTCTCTCTTTCCTATCCTTTCCACTTCCTTTGGAGCAAATTTCATTGGGTGTGATATCAACAGGCAAAGTCCACTTCGTTCCAAAGCAGGGATTGGACCACTAGGCAGGCTAGCTTCAGTCCAATCACCTGACGACTTTTGACCTTAAAATAAGGGGTCTCACAGTGCTTCAGCAGATTTGCTCAGTTCCTCTCTGATCCTTTAAAGCCGCAGATTTGTTCTGAATTTCTCACTGGACCTCCTTTGGGAGAGTTGTACTCACGAAACTCTCAGCATGAGGTGAAGAAGGAATCATCCAAGACAGAAGCAAGATATGTCCCCTACCGCTCCAAGGGCACATCAGGAGTAACCTCTATCCTTGCAGTCCCCCTGAAAGGGCCTCACAGCAACCAGAGAACCACACGAGTCAAAGCTCCCTCTTCACCAGTTGCTCTGTGTTCAGCACCGCCGGAACAAAATGAAAGTTGCCAGTGCTGGTGGCTGTGATTCTCCATCGCATTGCACATTGCTTGCACCTTCAACCAACTCAACACTCCATTGTGTCCCAGACAAAAATCACCACCTGATAGGCCCAGTATCTGTTCAAGGCAGGGACCCAAACCTAATCACGGGAGAGTCACAGGCTGACTATCTGGGGGTTATGACCACGGCTTGTTCAAGCTTGCATGTGAACTGCTTCTGAATTTATCACAGATCAGTGCAACCAAAATCACCAATTCGAGGACCGTCACCCACTTACTTGAACCACTGGATCGTCACTCATAGAAACCTCTCAGCGGCTAAAGCCTGACTCGGCCTGGCCAACTGTGAAGCACCCGTTCTACCGCAAGAGAACCTGCATTTGCCCCTACTTGACGCCTGCTTACTGTGGGGCCTCCATGATCCTACATGCCCAAACTGAACTTGATCAGCTTGTATCTACATTTGAATCTGGGTCTGACTGCATCACCCCACCAAGATCTGAATCCAGGTACTGTTGACTTTGAACTGCCCCTTCGTGCACTTGGGCACTACAGACTGTTAAGGTCACGATTACACCTGTTTTGTACATGCTATCCTTTTTATGGTAGCACCTTACCTACCACTCCTGGAGCTATTCTCACAGTGCTACTTTCACCAGTCTTTTGCACCTTCTATGTTCTTTCTTTGGGGTGGATTTTAGTACAGTATTCTCTGTGCGTTCTACGTGCAGATTTTGTGTTTAATTAAAGTGTTTGTATTTGTACAGAGCCTTGACTGGGCATTCCCTTTATTTTGGACTTTGATACTGTGTTGTTCGGGTCACTACTGGCTCACCTTCACACCCCTCTTGAGAGTATAGCCTTCCCTCAGGCTGTGTTACCACAATGGGCAGAGGAGGTATATCTCATAATTGTCCCTGCTTTCCTTGTATGATTACATTGTGTTTTGGTTTGTAGAAGTGTGAGAGCTAAGTGGCTCTTTTACCCCTACTCTCCCTTGTACTCCTGTGGCGCAGAATCCAATTCATCACAGGCAGTAACGCTAATTGAGTCAGGAAGTAATTCGGCGGAATTGCCTCCAAACCCATAATGAGGCCCACACTATCTTCTTGGTGAATAGGCTACTCAGTGTCTTAGCCTGAGTTTCTGTTTTATTATTGATTACTACAGTTTCTGTTTTATTATTGATTACCATTATACGCACAGAGCATATAGGTAAATAAAAGTAATATTCATCCTCCATTCTGTCAGCTGTCTGAACCCATGCTGACATGAGTGCCGCTTTCATTTTACTCGCAGTGCTCTCCCCTTAAACTAAAGTGTGGCAGTGAAAGTGCTCCACCATAGAACGTGTTCTTAACCTATTCTGTATTACCTGTTTCATGAATATAAATAGGATGCAGAAAAGTATGATCTAGATTTGTATTCTTTTGGTCCAAAAAAAAGAAAGGATTATATGTTAGGAATCAATGTTTCAAGTATGTCGATTGAATTGCTTCAGGTATGCTACATCATGCAGGTGTGAAGCATAAACGAGTACACATCTTACTTGTCTCATCAAGAGATTAGGTTTTATCTCTCCAGACTTTGTAAAGTAACAACAATGTCTGTAGCCGGTACCTGCCCTCCACCAAAGTGGTTACTATGAGGCAATGTATATGGATTTCCCACACTTACCTATGCAGGTAGTGATGGGCTGTTCAGCACCTGTGCTAATCGCACGTCCAGCCCACAATATACAGGTGCACTCTCACAATCAGTGCATCTGTTGTTTTTTTTGGTCTGGTCCCAGAGGCGTTGTGCCCATTGCACATTGCATTGTGAAGCGTGCAGAGTCTACTCATTGTTTATATTAGGCCTTGTCAATGAGATAAGTGATATGTGTTGTAGAGCATCTAGTGCGATATTTAAACAAACATGAACAATTAACTAGAACATGTATTGTTTTAGGCATCAGTTCTGGATGCATCTTTGGGTTTCCGGATCGAACATGCTGCAGACCTGCTGGCAACATTCCTGCATGCCTTCAAAAACATAAAATAAATAATGATCGAGAGAAAAAGTTGTACCGCATCAGTCTTATCCCATAATAATTGTATTTTAAATTATGGTTATTTGTCAAATCCTCTTAAACCTGTGCCCGCAGATCTATACATTTCATGACCTGCCCTAACTGGATAGGGTTGATGTAATTAGAAAGGTATTGGTATCAATCATTCGACTAATGGCTTCTCTTTTTATCATCAATTACCCTGAACATTTTAGACAAAGATCAGACGATCCCTTCCTCCACTCGGCGGCGATGCTGTCAGGGCCACTAATGGAATTTTAAATCTTCTGTTAGGGAAGGCTCCTGTGCAGACTTTTTGCAACTACCAATTACGGGGAGGCTAATTCGTGTAATCTCCAAGGAATTAGCAGTGCACTGTAAAGAATGTGGCCAAAGGGTTTAACATTTGCTACACGGTGATGTGCTGTCACTTGGCATGTACTGTGAATTCCGGCTCGTCTCATTGTGACTGATGTTAAACCCTGCCTGAGTTTGCAACAGAGGTTCTTAGACACACTTCAGAAGATATTTGAACATAGATGTTGCGAAGCTTGAGCGCACTAAGCAGGTTCGCGGTGTTTTAAGATGCCTGATTGTGAAACTGTCAGAGACCGCAGCATGCAGGATTTAAATATACACACTTGGGCAGTGTTTTCATGTATCTTTATTTGTATTTCTTTAGTTATATTTGTTGTATTATTCCCTTTATTTATTCAACAATAAAATCGATTCTGGATGCAACAGAGTGTTATACCAGTAGGAGATACAGGTATCGATTAGATGGCCAGTACTAACAGCATTTAATGTACTAATATTATACAATTTAGGGTAGCATGGCATAATTACAATATAGAATTAGTGGGATAACCTGTGCTAAAAGAAGATGTGGTGGAGGCGTGGGAGGCTGTGCTGGTAAGGATGCTCATAAGGAGGGATCATGGGCTGGGTGGCATCAGGGTGTTATCTAATGAGCTGTGAATGAAGTGATCCTTGATGATGAGTGTTTTGATTTATTTTCTGTATTGAAAGAGACTGAAGGCTATTCTGATGCCAATGGGCAAGCCATTCTACAGTGAGGAGGCGTAGACCGAAAATAACCATCTCCTGGTTCTTTTGTTGTGCATTTCTATTTTTCTAGACTGCACCTTCCTGACCTCTCTATCTCTCTGACGCCTGCCCTGACTTTCCCTTCCTCCCATGGTTCCCACACTCTGCCCTCTATCCCATTATACGCCACTTCAACCACTGAACCTCTACCCATCCTTCCTACTGTCAGCCCACCCTGGTCTCCTATTGACCAATTGCACCATACATTGCACATGTCACATTCACTCGCATCTCCCCCTTATACAATATCTCACCCTCAACTGTTTTCCCCAGCACATCGCAAAACCAGTACTGTCACACCTCCTCTAAAAAAAGCAAGTGCTGTACCCAAAAAACCCATATTCTATAGACATGTCTCACCCCTTCCCTACCACTTACAACTACCCACCACTGCCAACTCCTCGCCATTCTTAACTGTCTAGACATGCCCATTTCATGATACACTGTGGGTCATCCCAACAAAATTTAAACTTCCCGCTTTTGATTCAAGGACACTGTAGTCCTCTATCGACTACAGATACCTTTACACCCCGCACAGTGTGTATTCCTCAATGATCAGTCTATGCCCACTTCTCTACTCCTTCCTGCATCCTTTGTCTTTTACTATTACATGTATTCTGACAATACTCATATCTTCTTATACGTCCCCTCGCTTACCTTTGAAATCTCTGAATGAATAAACAACTGCTTCATCTCTGTGAAAAACAATGTCTAAGTTTGTGCTCAGGAAACTGGACGACGGTGCTGGCCCACATTTGGGTTACCCCTTCACTCTTTTGCACCCCTTTAACAAAGTCTTCAACTTTGTGAGATGCATCCAACCATCTCAGATCCTCCTCCACCTCGACATTCCAAAACCAGGATGAATGCTTCTCCGTGCAAAATCTCTCTCTCTTTACATTTCTGCAACTCATCTGTGAATGCATGCATGTTGGAGGATGCTTTAATAGGCAACATCTAAATCGGGGCAACTTTCCACCCACCCCAAACCAGTTGCACACTATGTTCCTCTATTTGATAAGTTATTTTTTATGAATCTGTTATCCCCTATTCTAACAACATTTATTCCTTATAGCCTTGCTCTTCTTTCTGGACAAGAAACCCACAGGGTTGTGCAGAAGCTCTATTTATTAACAACATCAAAATAATTGAATCAGTTTAAAAATAAACAAGTTTTGCATCCATAAAATTCCAATAACAATGATGAAAAATAATGGATGTTCACGCTTTGATCTCATAAATTATATATAGTTCCAGTAATGAGCAGCAAAAATATAATGTCAAACAGTAAAGTCAAACAGTGCGAGTAGTGGTAACTAGACCCTGGCTTTAACCTTTCTGCCCCATGAGCTATATTGTAAAGATGAAGTCTTGAGGCAGCAGGTAAGTTCCATAAGTTAATTTATTAAGAATCTCGGTAATCAGTTGTCATCAGGTGTAAACCCATCAGGAACAGGAGCTAGGATAGAGCTCCCACCACCTAGGCTGCATAGTTCCAACTGCCTGGGGTGGAAAATCACACACTCCATACAATATCTCATGACGTCAGTGCAGACTCCATGCTTCCTCTCTTGACATTAGCTCACACAGACAGTGAAGAAGACAAGATACAACAATCTATCCATATGCCACTTTCACAATGTTCCTCCCTGTTTATCTGAAGCAAGAGGTCCACTATCCAGCACCATTAACACATTTTTGTTAAACACGTAATGCAATTCATGGATGCACAAATGACTAGGGTCTGATTCATGGACATATTTGTAAAGACAATAGGGGACGTGCGTACCAAACTGCGCGCAAATCTGTGTTTGTCAATTCATGGAACGGAATGCGCTGGACTTTCTGTGGACTTACATGATTCTCCATGCAGAGTATGGGCTGGGTCTGTGCATCGACTAAAATAGGGGGCAGAACGTGAAACATGAGGAAGAACAGATGTGTGGGCATGTCAAGTGACGGTACACGGCCAAGCAATCGCATGCCCATCGGCGAGCAAATATAACCCTATTCATAGATTTGAACTGGGAACATTGGGTTGCGAAAAGTACATGTTAAACCTGGAACCAATACGCCACATGATAGCAGGCATAAACGTCAGCGTGCATTCAATGCACATAGGAACAAATGTGTATAAAGCACGCAATACACACCAAACAAACTTCTACAACCATGATGTTGCACGGACACCAGAGGAGGAGGAGGATACCCAAGGTCCAGATCATCACAACATGCACCACACTTTTTGGAATGCATGATGATAAGGTCTGTGGCAGGTACAGGATCCCTTCATATAATCCTAGAACTTGTCAGAGAGTGGGAAGATGTCCTAACATCACCCACCATCTGCTCCCATGTCCTTACCCTGTTAGAAAAGGTGCTGACATTTCCTTGCCATTCAGTCATTCCTGGTGACCACTGCAGTAGTTGGTGGGATGTCACAGGCCACACAGTCACACTGTCTACACCAGGTGCTGTCTCTTATAACAGCACATATATATGTGCACAGCCACATGTATATGCCCCGAACACCAGTGGAAAGAAAGACAGTCATACAGGAGTTCCATGCAGTGACACGCTTCACCCATGTACAAGATGTCATAGACTGCACCCATGTAGCGGAACAGTCCCCCTGATGGACAGAGCACATCTAAAGGAATCGAAAGCACTGGCACTCCATCAATGTGCAGGTAGTGTGTGATGCCAAGGGAATAATCATGGAAGTCGTTGCTCATTTCCGGGAAGCACAAATGACAGCTACATCTTCTGAATGTCACCACTGCACCATGCCCTGCTATCTGGAAAACATGGCAATGCATGGCTCATTGTTGAGTAAGAATGCTCGTTCACATGCATGCATGTCACACACTGAACAATAGACCCTGACAAAAAATTACAATGACAACCATGTTGACATTTATAGGGGACAGCACCTACCCGCTGACTACCTTCATGATGACACTCATCAGGAAACCCACAACACCAGCTGAGGTGAGGTTAGGTACAATACTGCAAATATAGCCACTCAGGGCATAGTGGAGCACACATTCAGAGTGCTGAAGTCTTGGTTCTGCTCCCTTGACCAGTCTGGTTGTGTGTTGCTGTAGTCTGTAGAATAATTGTGGCTGCATTTGTCCTGCACAATCTGGCCACATGGCGCTGTGTACCAGTGGACATGCAGGTGGAACACCGCCCGCACCCACAGACAGCACCCTTGCACATACCTGGCCAAAGGGCACATGGAGAGGCTACACGCAAACAGTTGGTGCAATCATACTTTACATAAATACCAGCCCCTGGTTGGTGTACACACATTGAAGCCACCTCCCTGATGCCATTCAATGGTGAATTGTGGCCTATGCTATGTGCCCACAACAACATGTCTTTAGACATAAAACAACATGACAAAGCAGAGGCGCCTGAAAGGACGTGTAAGTGGTAGTATTCTACTAACACTTTGTGAAGTATGCAGTGAAATCAATCTTGATTATCAACAAATGTACAAATGGAACGAATCATGCACACTCCATGGGCCACATTCACAGGACCGTCAAATAGTGGTGCAAGCACACATGAATACAGCCTGGGAGTCATGCCCTTAATATGCATGGCAGTGCACGACTGAACCACACAGGTATATCAACTTGACACAACAGTGTACATGTAGTACACCAAAAAGCACACAGCAGAAGGAACAAAGTCCCAGAGCGCCGTCACATGTACAACAACTGGACTGCATGTAGACACCAAACCACACACATGAGACCACAAGTCGGAAGGCTTACTACAAATTTGATGATAGCAAACGCATGTGAGGATAGCCCTTGACCAACAATCCATATCACACAATAAAATGGTTCAGTACCCAAACCATTTCCTGACAAACACTATGCCCACAATACATAGTCACATCAAAGCAGTCATGTTGAAACTGTAACAAAAATGCACTGCAAGAGAAATGCACATCTTACCTCATCCCATGTGAGCCTGCATCATTAAGACCATGCAGTCCACCGGACTCCACATCTGTCATCCTGGAAATCACCAAACCCTCATGCTGTTTCCTATGCATGCATAGATCTGCTACTTCCTTCACAATTCCTGCATTACTCATCCCATCCCAAAATACTCTCTAGAGAAAAACAATTCAATGTGAGTGTTGGCAAGACATCCATGCACCCAAACATACAACATATGCTCCCCTGAGTGACATGCTACAGATGCATACACCAACTCACCAGAAACATATCACAATGTGTCCTGGCACCCATGCAGCCACCTGCACCCACCTCATGCCAATGCAACAGGGATAACCCACACAGTTTCACCTTAGACATCCACAACCCTTACACTGCTCACCCCCCTGATTGACAAGCAGTGAATGACCACTCACACTTACCCATCATCATGCTGATGGTACCTTCCCAACACATGCATCTGGACACAGTTAGAATGACACTGAGATGACCCCCAAGAAGAGATCATTGAGAGGATGAAAACGGAGGAGCACCTTTGTAGCATTGTCAATGCCATGATATGCCATCTCCTCAACAACGTGGCAGTGTGACAATGCAGTAAACACTGGCAGAGGAGACGATGATGCTAAGCCCAAGAAGAAGTAAACCCACAATCTCACCAATTGCACAAAAATCAGGATCTTGCAGAAGGCAGCACACCACAGAGGCAGCTATAAGACTGGAAGGGAGGTCATTGAGGCAACAGGCATGAAACACACAAACAGGCATGAGAAAGCAAAGATAAACAAAGGCCAAGGCCAAACACACACAAAAGGGAGCATGCAAAAGGAAAGTGCAAGACAATTAAGACTTCACCGGTAATGGATTGAATTAGGTGAAATGTGCATTGAACTGAAGTTAGCATTGAAATCGACCCAGCAACTGCCAACATTCCTCATAATAAGTGACGGTGCACCCTGCACAGTCTTTGGTCACATTAGACAAAAAGATAAAACAATCTCCATGGGACCATAACCTCACGGCAACAGTGGACAAGGAGGCTGGTATGTGTTGGGACTCCCATCCTGCGGTTGATCTGCAGGAGGACGTGGTTCTGGAGCCACACCACACATTGCCAAGGTCCAGTCTTCACTGGCTGTGGCCAGTCACGACACAGTTGAATGCAGCTGCACAGTGAGGATGGTGAGGTGTCCCTACATTTACTCACAGATGGCTGAAGCGCATGTATGCACACTCGCATTGAGTTGCTCAGAGATTGTCTGCCTGAATACATACATCCCCTCATGGATCTGTATGCTAGTGGCTGACAGTTCTTCATGGATATCAGTCCTCATGTCAAATATTTCACGACTCAGGGCTTCGCCGTGTGCCTGGCGATCAGCCCGTCAGCCCTTAATGTTCTCCTCCATGGGCAATCTGTGGGAGCGGCATGAGGAACGCCTTCTCACTGCGCCTCCTGGTATACGCCGGCACAGTGGGCATTACGCCTGGAGACACGACAGGCATATCAATATTGGAGGAAATGATATGAGGTTCATCTCTGTGAAAGGAAAAACAGCAACGCACAATCTATCACACGGCTCTAAAAATAGGCAAGTCTGTGTACTTTCAGGATTCAATCCAAGCAGCAGTAACTGTCCCTAAAACAGTATTTGAGATCATCACTACATTGACTAAACTGGACAGCAACACGCAGGTAGCCTCCTTACAACTTTTATGTGATAAACTCTCCCTTTATTGTTAGTAAAATTGAGATCAGGAAGGGAATTGTTGGTAAGTGGAATCCTAAAGATCAATATAATGTCAATGGCGTGAGCATTATCCCTTCGCTATCATCAGGAAAAAAGGCAGAGGCATGCTTCTCTGACTTCACCTTAATGAACAAGGAGGAGTTGGTTAAGATAGTTGCAAAGCATAATAGGCGTCGCCCCTAGATCCTATTCCGCTGAAACTGCTTGATGCAGCGCCAATGGCCTTTTACGACACACTGGCCATTGCAGTTAATTAATCCTTGGAGTGGGCCAAGTTCCTTCCAAGATCAAAGAGGCTTTGGTTATCCATTGTTGAAAAATCTGTGCAGAGGAGGAGCCAAGTACACCTACTCCAACCGCCCCACCCATATTGCCTGTCTGTTGGAAACCAGAGTATGCGACATACACGGAACAGTTGAACAGATAAAGAACAGAGTATGGACTCTGTGTCGTGCCAATGAAAGTACCAATACCTATGAAGATCTGGGAGGCAAGGTACATATTGAGAAAGCTATACCTGCATACAAGAAAATATGATGGCCATTTGAATGAGATTCCTGAAAAAGCAGAGCAAATCAATGGCAAAGATGAATGGTGACGTCACACAGAATCAAGATGATGTCTGTAGAAGAGATGTAGAGACCAGAGAATGCAGATATTCTATAAGGCATCAAGGAAGTATCAAGGATCAGTGACATCTTGGGATCAAGGTGAAGAAACTTACGCCACAGAAACAGATGAAGACATTAAGTTAGTTTAAACGTGTACAGATGAAAAAGAAACGCAAGCAGACGAAGTAATCTTGAGGCTAGCTTTATAGTGAATAGATTAAGGCAAGCGATTATATATATATATATATATATATATATATACATATATATATATGTAAATATATATATATATATATATATATATATATATATATATATATATATATATACATATGCACATGGCCGAGTAAAGGATGGATGTTTCCACTACGCATTATAAGCAGTGCTGGACATTAGCAAGAAGTCCTCATTTCAGTGTGTCAAAGTTAAAAAGCAAATTGAATTACAAAATGAATCTCAACAGAAGCAGTTGGATGAGCCAAAGAAGCCAAGGTTGTATCAAATTGGAGTGAACTGGCATTGGATACAATTTGTGGGAAAGAACAGAGACTCCTGTCCAGAAGGCTTGATCAAAACAAAAGACGTCAGAGGACTATTAGAAAATAAGCCACTAAAAGGCTCAATTCCATGGTCTCTAGTCACGTGGAAGAATGAAGTTGGTAGAACGAGGTGGTCACACCTATGCACGAGGCCAGTGTGTGCCCACACTCCTTAACATTTCTCAGAAAACAGTACAAACTCAAGGCCAGGCTTCAAAGCCCTAATTGACACTGGACCATTGAAATGAGGATGGACTAATTTGCTAATTGGTAGGAAGCTAGTGTTAAGACAAGCTCGCCCTCACCTGGATGTTCAGTCTGCAAGCTGCTAGACGTAGGTGGAAAAGTACTGACCGGGGTTAGAAGCCAACCAATTGTAGAGGACAGAGTAATTAAGGGCCCTATAGTTTGTGTAGTAAATGGGACGTTGTGTATTTAGTGATGTTCATGGTGACAATTTTAAGGGGAGGGCTTAGATGCCCCACCTGATGTTAAGTACCCTATCACTTTCCTTGACTGTTCTATACTGATATGGAATTTATACTTAGATATTCACTTAGAGCCTATCACTTCCCTCAATGGGTTTTTGTAGTTTGCCACAGAGGATGACATTGGTAATGACGCAGGTCAATACATCACTGATGATGATTTTGCTTAATATAACCTCCGTTTTTTGTAAGATTCGTTGAGTAAGAGGATCGAGCGAGTGCTGATGTTCATTGTACTCCCTGTTTTAGATCATTGATATTAAAACAGATTTCTTTTTGCCAAACTACCTGAGTCATTTCAATTATTGATGTATGAAAAAAATATGCATCCCCATCCATCTCAAGGGTAATTGCTACTCATCTAAGAGGCTGGGATATCCAGTTCACTTGGTAGCAAAGAGAGGATGGTTTATTAAAAAAATCCATTGACATAAGTAAACTTTAGAGACCCGGAAATAGATAGTAGTCAGTGTAATTATCAGGACCTTACAAGGTGGATGTGACAGGTCCCCTAGTTTTAATAGAATCCTCTTCCACGTATATGGGTAGCTGATCAGACGACAGTTTGAAGAGGCGGTAAAAGAGGCGTGCAATTCAGAGAAACAGAAGGCGAACATGCGAATGGTGAGTGGAAACTGAGGGGAGTGGCAAATTGATGCTTGCGTAGTAAATAAAGGGTAGTGATAATGGAAAAAAGAGAGTAACAGAGGGAGGTGAGATAAACATAACATGAGAAAAAGAGTGTTAAAGTATTGAATAGATATTGACTTGCTGAGCAATAAGAATTGTGAGAGAGGCCACGATACAGAGGAAATGCCCTATACCTAAGTTTTAAACTTTGTACCCAGAGTCTCGTAGTGGAACACGTAGAAAACGAATTCGATTAAAGGCGAATTTAAAGAGTTAATTACACTTGGTATGAAGTATTTTTAGAGGGCAAGACAAGTCTTAGAGAAAAGATTGTAGAAGATGTATGTGACCGTCCAAGTTTGTTTGTTTGTTTTTTCTTGGTTTTGAAGAATGATGATGTCAGAAACGGAAAAAATGTATTGTTTTTATTGCACTTGGTGGTTGTTTTTTAAGCAAGATTAAAGTAAAAACTGTGACCCGAGGGATTGGAGCTTGTGATGGTTGGTGCTCGCTCATATTGTGTTGTTTTCCTGAAACGTACTTTTAAATCTGTGATTAAAGCAAGCAAGTGTTAACACGTTAAGAGTGAAGGGTCAATGATGGAGGATGTTACTCCACTTTTGCACCTCTGCAAGCAATTGCTGAAACATGCACCCAAACTTAGACAGTATAGTGCAGAATGTGTTAAAGGAACCGCAGACAACATGTTTATGTCATGGCCGCAAGGAGGGTCACTATCGAAGGCAGTCCTGCAGCATATGATGACATATTTGCATGCAGCATATACTCGGAAGAAGCTAGACATAAAAAAAAAAAAAAAGGAAGAAGCTACACATGTGCCTAGCGAGCTTAGAACTCTGGAAAATGTACCAAGAGGAGCGGGATAAGACACTTTCAATAGACTGGATACTTAATGTATGCAAAGAGGGGGGTGTAGAGCCCTCTGATCCACCCGCCAAATCTGAAATAAAAGACGAGAACAAGAAAGATGATGGGTTATACCCATTGAGGGAGCTTAAAGCTGCGTCAGGGTATAGCTACCTACCCAGCATATGAGTCACCTACGCAAAGTAGTGAAGAGGGCCCAGAGAAAAATACTGAGAAAGATGTAATTGCTAAGGTCCCGAGGGACAAGGAGAGATGTGATAAGGAAAGAAGCAATCTAGCAAGTACGTCTCTAGATATAGTAAGAGAAATAAAGAGATGGAAAGACGAAAGAGATAAATCTGATGAGGTAGCGCTCTTACAGAACGAATGGATGGGTGGTCAGATTTTGCTTAAACTCAATGGTAAAAGCATCGAGGACGTAAGACATAGAGAATATTAAGACGAGCAAGAAAAAAAAGATAAAGAAAGGGAGGAACAATTGAAAGATGATGAGGCAAAAAGGAAAGACAGACAGAGACGAGAGCAATTATATCAAGATGAGCAAGCAAAAAAACAAGAGAGAGCAGAGGAGCAAAGGAAAAGCGACAATAGACAAAGAGCAATTATTGAGCAGGAAAGACTAGAAGGAAAAAGAATAGAAGAGGAAGAGCAAAGGATAAGAGAAAAAAGAATACAGAGACGAAGGGATGAGGAGATATGAAGGGCAAATGAGAGAAGGGACATGAATAAAAAAAGAGGAAGATAGAGTGAGAGAGGAAACGAGGAAGTGAAGAGATTTAATGATGAAATTTAAACCAAAAGAAGGCAGAGAGCAGTGATCTTGATCGCCTGGAAAAGGAAGTAAGAGATCCTAATCTACAAGTAGCATGGGAGGATATAGAGGAATTCTTTCCAGAATACGAGTCATGACCAGGCCCATCTAGAGCAAATCTAGAAGATGAGTTTGACTCTAGGAGCATTGGGGAAGCGATCGATAAAGTATGCCATGAAATGAGAGCACAGAACGAGTCAAAGGGGAAGGGTAACAATTATCTACTTGACAGCACCCAGTTGTATGACACAGAAGAAGCCTTGTGTAGTACGAAGCATAAGGAGCTGTCTCTAACTCTAAATAGAGATGGCGAAGAGAGAAGTTGCACGAGTTGGGCACAGGAAATGTCAGACAAAGACAAAGAAACCTTCCATGGGGGAGAGAGAGATGATGCATGTGGTCCTGAGGGACGCTTTCCTATAGATAAGGAAGTAAGATTGTAGGATTTAAACGCACCTATACCGAGGGCGTCAGAACCATAGACACAGTCAGACAGACCTAAAGGGCGACTCCATGGTGAGAGGAAGGAGTTGCTGCCTTATGTAAGCAGATTAAGATCATTGCCAGGTAGAAGGCGATGAGGGAATATCGTCTCTGCAGTGGACAGACAAATGATGAGAGATGAGAATGAGTTTGTGGCTTCACAGTTTCCCTTGCTAGAGAAAGGAGGAACAAGACCATAGTATATACCATGGCCTCAAATGGATAGAGATAATCTATGGTGTAAACTCCTGAGTTTAACTTGTGACGCTAGGAAATTGATAAATGAGTTAGAAAAAAATGATGGGAGGAAACACGTTAGCTATAGGGGGCATTAAGGGTCTCCTAATTGCCATACTTGGTCAGAGAGCTGATGAGGTGTGGACAAGGGCAGGGTACCCTGGTGTGACTACAGTCAACACTGCTCAGAATGGAGCACCATTCAATAACTGTAGGGTGGCAGAGTGGAAAGCACTTAGAGTACTGTTTTTGATATGGTAGCTATAATGACGAAAAAGATGAAGGACGGGGATGACCCACTTGTTTACATTCAATATTTTCAGGAGGCATGGAGTTTGGAAACACGAGTATCTTGGGGAAAATTGATACCAGTATACCATCATATACTATGCCAAGGGCTGCCGGAACCAGTACAATAGCAGCTCAAGAAATGAGTGGGTATAGAAGCAAAACAGCGGTCCGAAATTGAGCTGACCATTGTCCATGACTGTAGACTCCTGCAGGAAAAGAATTGCAAAAAAGACGATATTAGGAAGGTTGGAGAGGCAAAGCTAGTGCCTAAAAAATTGTCCAAGTATGCCATTGAAGAGGCAATGTTGACGAGTGTAGGTGGATCGAATTCACAGCAAACAGTGAACATACCGCAGGTGAATAATCAAAGGCAGTTCTATCAAAACAATAGTGGATTTACTCCACGGGGAAGGGGATTCCGAGGACAGGGTTGGCAAGGTAATCAAGGGAATTGCCAGAATAATCAGGGAAACCTTCAGAATAACCATGGTGGGTTTCAGAATATGCAGAATGGGCAGGTTGTGAGACCACTGCCTATATGTTGGACTTGTGGAATGGCAGGGCACTTTGCTCACACATGTAGAAGTGAAGGGTGAGTGCAAAAGAGGGGGGATGTCAAATCCCCCTGCATATTCACCGCAGAATGGAGATGGATTTGCTCAGAATCAAATGATGCAGCAGCAATCGCTGAGAGTGCAGCAAGGCTTGCAACCACAGCAGGTAGTAGTTAATACGCCACTAGGACAGTCGCAGCAGTCACCTATGCAGCTTCAACAAAACACAAGCACAGGACAGTTAATAACTCCCAAAGAAGGTGGTGTCACTGTCGATGGAGGGAATCCTTTACAGATAATGGAATGAGTCTGTACCCGCAATAGGATAGCTCACTGGGAGACCTGATGTGTTCAATACTATCCGTGACTCTGAATCCTCACAAGGAACCAAGGGTAGACGTCAGTATAGGAGGCAAACGTTTTTCATTTTTTAGTAGACATGGGTGCAAACCGCCTATGTATGCAAGAGGGAACATTGTCAATGTCTGGCAATGCCATGAATACTCAGGGATTCACAGGAGCTACAGATGGCAAGTGACCTTTGCGAGTAACAGAGGGGGATTTATCCCGCGATTTTTGTGTGCTTCTATGAATTGACAACCTAGATACAGAAGTTAGCTTTTGACTAGCCCTGATTTGAAAAAGACACCTGTGTGTCGAAACACGTGTTATCGGAAAGGGCAATCTATTAAATACACGCTTTTTCTCACCAGAACCTAGTGTGGCGCTGTTCCTAAAGTGTGGAGCACTATTGTCTACAAGCAGAGTTCCTTTCACTGAAGAATTACTAGTCTCTATCAGAGAATTTGACATGAAGGTGCCATTGCTATGTTTGAGGCAAACACCTGTCAATATATTGGGATGAGATTTAATGATAAAGTTGAATATGACCATTTAATTTACTGATGAAGGCATAGTGTGTTCAGCACCAGGAATGCATTATTTAAACCTATGTGAAATTATTATGGCTTTCTAAGCACAGATAGACTCGAGAGCAATACCGTTAGAACCAGAGGTTTTTCATTATGTAGTGTGCATTCTGTTGTCATGGCTACTGTTAGGCAGAATTATATGCAATACCCTTTGGGAACACTACACACAATTAAGATTACAAGTGACAGTACAATGTCGCCTTTGGTACAAGCCTGTACTGCACAGTTATAGTGGTAGCAGTAGCAGAGCAGCCAGACTTATCTCAAGAGTAAGTGAGCAGTACAAATTGTTACACAAAGGACAGCAATTACTATGATTCAGGCAAACACTGACTCAAGGTTTCTAAGTAAAAGAATATATATGTATTTACTTATCAGTTAAATAACCATTCACCTTTCTAAGCAAGTCAAAATCACAATCGTAAATACACCATACCACTTCCCTTAAATGCCATACAAGTTAAGCTCACAAAATGAAGTGGGGGCAAAATGGCACTCCAGCAATTTAAAAGGGAGGGAAAGACAAAGTTATTAGAAATTAGGCAACACCAACAGCTAAGTACTCTGAGCAATTTGAACAAGAGACACTACAGTGAGGAGATCAGCTAGAAAAGGCTTAGGGCCAAAGTCAATGGGTCAAAAGTCTTTTGCTCAAGATCACACAGTTCAGGGTAGTTTGCGGTAAAGTTTGTGGCACAGAATCCGTACAAGGTTGGTTGGTAGAAAAGTTACTTCAAAGAGAAGAGAAGCACAAGCCCTCAGATTGGAGAAATATTTCAAACACTTTCACCGCAGCTGACCGAAACGGACAACCAGATTTGCAAAGTACCTTAAAACGGAGAGGGAGCTGTAGCTGAGGCGGACGTTCCTGGTGGTTCCTGCAGGCTCACGGTTCCTGAAGCGACTGTCGGACTGATCAGAAGTGGGAAGAGTGGAGGGTCCAGCACCACCCAGGGAAGAAACCAGCAGCAGAACAAAACAACGAATAAAAGCGTGCTCCTTAAAACCAAAGCAGGGTCCAACCTTCCTAGCTATCCGGCCCACTGTAGCTCTGTTCAGCAAATTCGACCAGAGGAGGGGTCCTGGCTTATAGTTTGGGCAAACTGGTTGGTCCCACGAGCTCAGGGAAGAAGTTTCCTGGAGGATCTTCTCTGTTGTCAGATTCAGAGATTCCGACCTGCAGCAGGGCATCACCAGGCAGTTCAGTCGTGGTAGGGATCCTCTTCTTCCAGTTCCTCGTTGAGCCTTTCATTCCAGTGGCGACTCTGTCTTTCCAGTCCCAGAGACCTTCTTTTTATGCAGTTTTCCCCCATTCATACAGCCTGGCTGTCAATCGCACAGCAGGATGGCTGGCCTGGCAAGACCAGTCCCCTTAGCCAATCAGACAAGAGTGCGCCTTGGTTACTAAGGCAACCCATGGCAGGGGTCCAAAGATCCCTCCCTCACATCCTGCCCCTCTAGACTATCAGGCGCCTTAAGGAGGGTATCTGTGCAGAAGCCCGCAAAAACACAGCGAACAAAGGAATCATCCCCGGTTTGGCGCCCAGAGAAAAACACAAGAAAGTCTTTAACAAAAAGAAATGGCGAATAAACCCAGCTGGAACTAAAATAAAAATGTACTTGGTCAAGCGGGTTTATGTTCGAGGCTACTATAATTGCCTGGAACACTATGACGTTTGTATAATATAATCGCGGTAGGAAAGTTAGGGTAATTACCACTGCCACCAGTCAAGTCTTAATGTTAAGGGAGCGAAACAAGGCTCCAAGAGGCACAGACAAAAAGGGATAAGAGTTAACCCTTTCCAATACTCCATGTAAGATGGGGTGTACTGGGTCTGTGGTTTAAAGTGACTAAATAAAGTTAGTGGTACCTTTACCTGTTTCTGCGGGACAGTAGTCAGCCCCAGAAAAATGGAGTCAGTGGTAAGTTTCAAAGACAACCCTGTGTTACTGCACTGAAGGTGCTGTGTAACACACACAAAAAGTGGTGCACATGGAGTAGGTAAGGCTCCAGGGCCCAAGATCACACAAACAGTGAAAATACACACAGTAAAACACATGTACTACGAGTGGGAAAAAGGCTCACACTCTTACCAGGTGAAAACAATAAACCCTAGAAATCCAGCAAAGCTGCTGGGGGACTCTTTAGGTAAGGGAAATCAGCCATTTCTGAGAATTCTCCCTAACAGTTATCAAGCGTAGCAGGCAGAGCAATGAGAACACCCGATGAATATCTGTTCAGACCAAGAATACCTGTACTTGAAGAGGAGGAAGAGTATTTCCCTTAAAGCTACAAGCAGCCATAGTGCTTGATGGAAATGATGATGAAGGCAGACAATGGTGCACAGTAATCGCCATTGCGAAGGGTTACAGATTGACTGATGTCACTGATGAAGATCTGTTTGAGGATCATCCATTTGATGATGAAGTAATATGTAACATAGACAGCACGTATTGGATGACAGCAATTAAAAGAGAAGTTCCTCAGAAGATAATGATAGCACAAAAGTGTCCTGAGTATTTTGATGAAGACATGGCAAAAGTACCATTTGCATTATGGACCACCGGCCCCTGTGACGTAGGCTTACTGAAAGTGGCTGGAGAAGTGAAGATTACATTGAAACCAGGAGAAATGTTACCTCAAGCACAACAGTATCCTATGTCTTGGGAGGCAGATGAAAATATTTTTAATACAATTTACGCCATGATGGATCAGGGTATTCTAGTGACGTCAGAGCCCTCATGTAATACTGCAGTGTACCCTATCAAAAGATCTAAGTGGGGGTATTGGAGGCTAATTTAAGATCTTAGGCCGATAAACCAGATTGTAGAAGCAGAGTTCCCTCTACTTCCTAACCTGTATACAATCTTATGTAATATGCTTGTTGAAGCACGATGTTTGACAGTGATTGATTTAAAAAATGCATTTTTCTGAATCCCATTGCACAAAGAATTGCAGAATCTGACATAATTTACCTTTAGACAAACACGTCTGAAAAGTACTTGTTTACCACAAGGGTATTGTGAGACCCCATCGATTTTCAACAGAGTCCTTCAGATGGTCTTAAGCAATATCGCTTTAGAAAGTGTTGTGTTAAAATGCTTAGACAACATTTTAGTTTGCAGCACCTCAGAGCAAGAGTACAGACGCGATTAAGGATATAAAGTTGAGAAAGAAAAATTGCAATATTGTCATTGAGAAGTTCTATACATAGGCCAATTGATTTTGCACGAAGGAAAGAACGTTACCTCTGAAAGAGCTGAGGCTATTTTGAAAACTGCAAAGCCACACATGATAAAACACATGCAGAGATTTTTTGGATTATGTAATTACATCAGGGCAAGGGTCTTTGACCACAGCACACATATAAGACCTTTGTTGCAGGCCTAAAAAAAAGCACAGGCAACGCAGGAAAACATTTTGTGGACTGAGGAAATGGAAGAAGGGTTTGACGAATTGAAAAAAAGCTATTTTCACAGCTCCAGTTTTAGGGATTCCTAACTATACTGAGGAATTATTTTTGTAATCACATACAGATGGCGCTGTTATGACAGCTGTGCTCACGTAGAGAACCACATTGGGGTACAAACCCCTGGCATATTAGTGGAATCTTAGACCCAGTAATGAGATGTCATTTTCCAAGCAAACAAAGTTTAGCAGCCGTCGTGTTCGCCATAGAGAAGGCTGCAAGTATAGTGATGGGATGTTCCATGATGTTATTCGTTGAGCATGCACTATTTGCTATTTTAGAGAAACCAAAGGGCACATTTACATCTCAAAGGGCTTCTGCTTATGAGGTATTCATATCAAATCCAGCGATTAAAATAGTCTGATGTAAAATGGTGAATCCTGCTATGTTTATAACTGAGCCAATAACAGAAGGAGAGCCTGAACACGATTGCACAAACTATGAAGAGTTCTATGATGAAATCCCTGAATAAAAGAAAACGCATTAGCAGGAGTAGAGATTGCTTTCATTGATGGTTCTTCAGGATTGATCAAAATGATGGACAGAGATATACAGGTGCCGCTGTGATAAAGCACATGGCCAATGCGAAATTTTGGGTGATTAAAAGTACTGGATTGTTGTCTCATTATTCAGCACAGGCTGCAGAATCTTTGGAATTGATACGCTCGAGGATCACGCAGACCAGGAAGTAACAGTGTACAATGACTCCGCCTATGTGACGTCGACAGTGCACACAGGGTCAGCACGTTTGGAAAGGAGGGGCTACCTCTGAGCGGACGGCATGCCAGTACAGCACGCTACATTTTTGGACAGGCTTATTAAAGCACTACAACACCCAGTAAGCATCACAGTCAGCAAGTGCACAGCTTACGCTAAAAGGGCAGATTTTATCTCACGTGGAAATCAAGCAGCAGTTGTTGAGGCCAAGCGCATAGCAAATACAGATAAAGAAATGATGAACGTTGAAACTCCTTATTTAATGACTGTATCTGAAAGTTATAATAACCTGTCAAAACTGCAGTTGGTAGAGGTCCAAGGGGAAGCACCTCAAGAGGAAAATAATTTGTGGACGCGAAGATGGTGTTTTGTAAACCTCCCTGTAGCATTGTGGCGACAAGACAGCACTGGTAAACCAGTGATGCCTGTAGCCTTATTAAGGGTGGCGCTGGAACAGCTACACCGCCCTGTGCACACAACAAGGGAGAATCTCGCTGCAACTATTGCTGAGGATTGGTTTGTACCAAATCTATTAGAGCATGTTGCATTTTATGAAGTGAATTGTCGTGTGTGCCAAAAATTCACAGCTGGGCATACACTGCGCTTAGCTAGGGCAATTATTCTGAGACCCAATGGCCCTTTTCAGCATTTGTATATTGGCTATATCGACATGATACAAGTATGTAATGGATATAGATACCTCAACCTCATCGTAGTAGTGTGTTCCTTTTCAAGGTGGAATGAAGCAGGTCCCTGTGCACACACAGATTCCATCTGTGCAGCAACATTCTTAGTGTGGGAAGTATTTCCTAGATGGGGAGTATGTGAAGTAATGAGGTCAGACAATGTCCCACATTTGGTGAATCAAACATTTGAACAGATCAGCGTGTTGCTTGGTATAAAGCACAGGTGTTCTTTGGCTTATCATCCACAAGGAAATGGGATCTGTGAGAGGCTCAATGGCCAGCTCAAGGAACGAATAGCCAAATTGAAGCTTACCTGGATGAAAGGGTGGTTGCTTGCCTACCACTGGCATTATATGCTTTAAGGAACCAACCGGGTTCTGACCACCTTCTCACGCCCCACGAGATGGTGACGGAGAGACAAATGAGAACACCCCTTATGCCTCCATCCAGAGTTAGAAGTGATGCTCAGCCAACTGCAGATTTGCTAGGAATGGAATTGTGTAACTATTTGAACTGTATGACTTCAGGTATCTCTGTCATTTCAGGGCAGCTGCAGTGACAAGGGTGTAGGGCAAGGCAGAACACAGAAGGAGATGCTTCAGCAAGTGAATCTCTAGAATTAAGTGTTCCTCAACGTTTCCCCGGAGATGCAGTCTTAATCCACAATCATACAAGGAAGAAGTGGGACGAACCCCATTTTAACGTTCTGTTCATCGTGTAAAATGTCACACCGTCTGCTGTCAAAGAGCAGGGCAGGCGTGCATGGACTTTCCTAGGCGATTTAAAGATCTTTGCTGGAGAAACCCCTCTGCCCACACCCCTGCAGGAAGCAAGTACAAGCATCGGGGAAGAACCAAAGCACATGCAGACAAGATCAATGACAAGGAAGAAGGACGCAGAAGCTGTCAACTAAAGAAAAATAGTTCATTGGACTGTGGTTGGTTTCGAATACTCTGTGCAGTCATTACAGAGTTGAGGAAAAATTCTTTGTTTGTAAGCCACAGAGAAGGTTGTTAAAACACTTTGGACTGAGGCGTGCTTAGGGCTTGATAAAAAGAGGATTATGGCAGATTCTAATCGAAGTTACAGCAATTGAAAGAGGGTCCAGTACCCTGATTCATTTCACACTAAGTTCCTATTTGGATCTACCTATAATGTTACCCAGTGATGACCTTTCTCGGCTTGTTCTTACTTATTTTGAGTTGGTGTTGCACTCTTTCCTCTCACTGGTGGGGAGAACTAATCACATTCCTGCTTTCTTACACAATCCTAAAAATGGCCGAGTTATGAGAAGATTGCTTTTAGTTATCACTGATCAAAATTTTTCAATTGCGTGAGTACAGTGAGGAGAGCACAAATGCCCCCATTAACTGATGCAGCGCATAGACTAGTCAGTGTGGTGTTCTTTCGCCTAATTGAGGTATACCCACATCTTGTTGGAAGGGACACTGATGTGCTCACCTTTCTAAGGGATCCAAGAAACATTGCAAATTTGAATGTGATTGGAAGGCATTATAATCCAAGTGAGCATATATTCCAAGCACAATCACAGATCGGTGTGAAACTTTCCTTCGAGGGACAGGGCTAGAGGTTGCTGATAAAGAACGACTCTTTTTTCATGTTGAAAGAAATTCGACATGCCATCTGGGCTCAAGCAGATTCGAGGCATCGACTGGGAGCTGATATATGTCGTTGAGCTTATTTAGACCTACTGAGGTTGTTTCTTCATACTAGAGATGCATCTACATTTCGGCTGGTGAAAGACTGGTTCCAGAAATACAGTAATAAAATATGTTCTGATCATCCAGAAAGTGGATAGCTGATTGAGGACAAATTGCTGAGTTAAGACAGCTGCTTCCAGAGGCAGTTCACGATGCTGATGTATTAAAGTTTGAGTTTTTCCTTCCTTAGGCAATAAAGATGGGCAGCATCAATAGTAGCATAATCATGCCTAACACAGAGAGACGTCCATGGTGTCCACGAAGTAGATTTTGCAAAGTAACTTACCTTTGAGTCATTTACACTTACATTGTGTTCATAATTGTACTGCTTTCACTGACTGTACGCACATCATTCTACATTGGTGCAAAAGGAGCTAAGAATCATGTGCATGCTCCTGAGCAGAAGGAACATGAAATGTGGCAACTACTAGGAAGCCCAAACCCTATGTAGTCATTTCTGTCCCAAAGAAAGATGACAAATTGCTTAAGCCTGAGATAAGTGCCATTACTAATCATTCTTATACAAAAGATGTAGACATTCATTTTTATTCATTTTTATTTTTTTTTATTTTAAATGTTTGCAATTCTTTTTACAAAAAGGTTCTTACATCTTTCATGAAAATGTCCAAGAATATTCAAAACCGAGAAGTCCTAGCGGTGGGAATAAGAAGAGAGAGAAGAGAGGGCAGAGTAGAGAAAGACAGAAAGCAGATATGCTAGGGACCATGACTATGCTTTCGTTAAGTCAATGTTCTGCAAGAATTGGGTCACCGCAATGTTTGACGTGATTGACGGTTTGGGAATGTTCTCAAGTATGGTCTTGTATCATTCAATTTCCTGCTGATCAAAAGAAGGTGTGAGACTGATTTGTATGCCAGGGCTAACTCCTGAGTTTTTATCCAGTCCCATGTTTCCAGTTTCATGGTCACTTTTGTCGGGTTGTTTAACAATTCATCTTCTGTAGATCCTATGTCTTTCAAGATATCCTTTGCCCTCTGGGCCCGTGGTTTCAGTAGACTTGAATTCGGGTCGTACAGCTCATGTGAATAATGTCTACAAGTTTCGGACGTGGAGAGATGATCAATTTTCTGAAAAGACTCAAATAGTTTCTGTCGTGGATGGCACATAATGATGAAATACAAAGTTCCCTTCGGATCAGAACCATTGGCGTTGATGGCGGCAGGTCCAGCAAACACCTCCAAAAGTGGCTTTCAAACTTCTGCCAAAGGTTATCCGGGGGATCAGAAAAGCCTCAGTTCCATATAGAATCGTGGGCACAACTTTTGTTCTGTAGAATACAATGATTGTTTGTAATGAGAATCTACAGAATTTTCTTTCGATTCTTTTAACCTGAGCTGTTAAACGTTTCGTCTTCTCCCACAGTTTTGATTGCTTGTTCTTGTCGGTTGTGTTGTTACTTGAAGTGACACCCAGGTATTTGAATTCTTCCACCGTTTGGATTCTTACACCCTCCAAGCGCCATGAGAAGTTGCCCTTTGTTTTTGATGATTTTTGGAAAGTCAATATCTGTGTTTTGGAGGTGTTAATTTACAAGTTGTTTGTTCTTATGTACTCACTCAGGGAGTCCAGCTGTCTTTGAAGACCTATAGGAGTTTGGTCAAGGACGATTAAATCGTCTGCGTATGACAGATTTGGTGGAAACTATCTGACCTGAGACTCTGAGTCTTTGAGATCCCACAGAAATGTACAAAACAGAGTTGGGGCCAAGGGGGCTTCACTCCTCTTGACGTAGGAATCGGTTTGGAAATAGTTCCTTGTTGGTTTAATCTTACTGATATTGATGTTTCCATGAGAAGCGCTTGGACATGTTCCAAAATAGAGACTGGGCATTTGTTTCTTTCTAGCTTTTCCCAAAGAAGCTCCCTGTTGACCTGGTCAAAGGCCTGAACCAGGTCCACAAAGGCCACATAAATTGATGACCCTCCAGCCTTTGTTTTCTCCTTTAGGGTGTTGATTAAGAGAATGTTTATTAGCCTTCTGAGGTTTTTTGTGAAGCCCGCTTGGAAGGGATCAGAGACATCCTTGGCCCAAGATTGGAAAGCATCGAGTAACGTAGACCCATAGAGCTTGCCTATTACATTGAGCAAAGCTATCGGCCTGTAGTTCTTTGGATTGTCTCTAGGGCCCGCCTTGTAAATTGGAACTATGGTGGCTTTTTTCCAGGATAGTGGCACTGACATTGTTTTTATGATTCTGTCAAAGACAGCTTTGACGAATACTGTCCATAGTTCCGGGGCTTGTTTCAAATGTGCATTTGTTAAAGCATTCGGCCCCGGGGCTCTTGAGTTTTTTAGTTTCAGAATTTTCATTTCAATGGATGTTATGTCGGTCGATAAAAACCACTCTGTTTCTGATTTAGGGAGGAGTTGTTGATGCTCTGAGTTTGGATTTTTAAAGAGGTCTGTGAAGTGGGACATCCATTTCAGTTCCCCAACTTAATGTGTTTACAATAGTATTTGTTGATGATTTTATTTTTTGCCAGAAATCTCTTGAGTTTCGACCGTTTAGCAAGCAGAAGAGCGCTTCGGCGTCTGCTTGATACATTGCCGCTTTGTGCGCCCTTAGCCAATTTTTATAGGTCTTCTTTGCTAGGGCTCTGGCCTGTAGATCCTTAAGGTATTTAGTTTTTTTTTGCCAATCGGAGAATTTTCTTCAGTTTTCTCCTTTCTTCAACCAGAGCCTTGTCGTTTGTGTGGATAAATCCAGCCGGGTTGGACTTAGTATTCTTAACCATATGTCTATATATGTTTAGATGTTGAGTGAAGTCTGGGCGATATGTGTTTTAGCGAGGCCAACCTCATTGTATGAGTCCGTCAAGTTTTCCACATCCTTGACTTTAACTTTTAATTTTATTCTTTCCCCAGACTCTTCAATTTCTGACTGCATTCGTGTTCGTGTCTCTTGAAAGGATGTCCACGTAAATTCCAGCAGGTTATGATCGCTGTTTTTGGTTGGTAGAACCTGGAAATTGGTAATGTAGGGGAGGAAATCACAGTGACAAAAATGTGGTCCAATGTTGCGCTTGTGGCACCTTTTTCCCATGTCAGAATAATGTGTTCCTCCTTCTCTCTCAAGGTATGGAGATTTAGCATGTCATACTCCTTCATTATTTTGACCCACCTTCTTCCTCTTTTGCTTGCCGCAGTGTTGAGGCTGCATGATGTTACTACTTCAGTAAGGTTTGGGAATTATGAGTTTAAATCCCCACATATTATCAGGTGGGCTTGGTCATGTTCTCCAAACATTTTCTGCAGAATAAGATTCGCTTTATCTAAAAATTGCTCATCACTTTGAGCCAGCGGGTTCGAGTAGGAGTTGATGATTATGATCTCTGCTGTGGAGACACTCCGTTTCCACTTTATTTGCAGAACCTGAAAGAATAGAGATGATTCAGTCACCTTTATCACTTGTAGTTCGTTGTTTGCCCTTACCATTGTCAAAAGGCCTGAGGATGGACGGCCAGAAAGCCCCTTTGCTGCTGGTGCCATGTATGCTTCAAATCCGTCCATGTAAGGTTGATCTCTGAGCCATGTTACCTGGAGACATAATATGTCATAGTCACCCAGGTGAACATCAGAGTGTCTCAGTAGATGATCGAAACCTCTTGTATTCCACAAGCCAAATTTCAGAGGAGAGTTCTTTGTATTAAGTGCCGCATTAGTGTCTTCTGTAGCTGTCCCTTTCTGGGATGGCTACTTTCGGTTGCCCAAGTCTAATGCTCTCGAGATCCAGGTCCACTGCTTCCCCTCTTTTAAGACTCCTAGTTCTTTTCCTCCTTGTTGCGACGTGGCTCCGCTGTTTTTCAGAACTTCGTGGGCAAATGTTATCGTGAGTTTCTTCAAAGGACCTTTAGGTATCCTATCTGCATTGGAGAGGTCTGTGTATGGTTTGGAGACATCTGTTTTTGAGAGCTTTTGAGAATCATTTGGGCCTTTAAAGGGACGTACTTTTTCGTCTTCCAGAATAATAATGGAATCGTTGTTTTCTTTTCTCTTATTTAGCAGATGCTCCCTTTTCACCATTTCGCTGTCATTGATTGACCTTTCACTAGGACGTAGAGATTGTTTTGACTTTAGTGTACACTTGTTGGGCTATGGCTTGCTTTGATTTAATGGTTGGCCTGGAATCCCGGGTCCATAAATTAGTACCACATTCAGTTAAGTCATAGCCCAAAATGAAGAAACTCTCTATCTCTTGCAGAATTAACATGCGCACTACCAAGGAGGGGACATGAAAAAATACTTTGTCCAATTTTCCTTTGTTTCCAAACTCCACAAATTTTATGTCCTCTGTTCTAATTACTCTTAGAGGGGGGATGCACTGCAATAAAGCCATTATGTTCCTTCTGTTTAAAATTACCTTGCTTGAGTTTTCTATTGCCTTTAGACCAAAGTTTCTTTCGCTCTTTATTTTCTCCTTATAGGTAATCCTGTCTACCTTTTTTTCTTTATCTCTTGAGTTTGTGCGTATATGAAGTTTTGGGTCTCTCTTTTTTTCGTTTCTTTTCTTTGCCAGTTATCCTCGTGGGGGTCCGCTCTGAGCCTTCCCTCTCTAGGGGCAGAGGCATATACTTCTTGCCCCTCTGGGAATCTTTATAGTAGTCAACGGTTTCTCTATTGACAATTTCCTGATTTCCTGAGTCCACAAAGGACCAGTTTTTCTTATGGATTATGTCTGATGAGATCCCGCGTTACAAGAGAACCTTCTGAATTCTCCTTTCGGCAATGGATATAAAGGGTGGAGAGGAAGGACTCTGATTCTCCTTATTTGTTTCATGAGACGGTCCTTGCCGCGGTTTATTCTCCTCTCCCTGATGGTGAGGAGTGAGCTCCTGATCTATAATCGAGTGAGTCAATAATTCCATCAGTTCCAAGGAGTCAGTTCCCGCTTGTTCCACCCCTGAAGGTGCTACTATTTGGTTTTGAGTTGGATCGACATAGGGAGGATTAGCCCCTGGAGTAGGAGGCAGTTTTTTAAAGTTCTTCATTTGTGCTAAGACTGTTAGTGCCCTTTCGTCTTCATTCTCTTCAGACTGGGCTTCGACTGAGATGTCAGAAGTTGTTGTTTCACCAAAAGTTAGAGTTCTTGCTAATGGGCCCTTAGCATTCGTTGATGGCCTAAAAACCGGGTAAGTGGACTTGTTTATGTCTTTCTAATCCTGTAGTGGGCATGGAAGCACTTTCTCAAGCTCATCGCTTTTGGACATCCCCTTTAGTTTCAATACTATGCAACCTTTTGACCCTTTTATCCTAGAATTTTGCAGATCTGGATCAACTTCTTTCTCCCCTGTTTTCCTCTTTTCCCTAGGATGGGTTGGAAACTGTGTCTGAACTCTGCTTTTCTTTGTAACTTCTTTGTTACGTTTGTTTAGTTGGGTCCAGTCTTCTTTACTGCTGACATTTAATTTCGATGTCTCTGTTGTGATCGTCTCCTTTGCAATTGTTGTTTGGGTTGCTCTAGATAGTCTGGTCGGGTTTTCTGTTTCCGTATTTTGGTTCTTTGTTAAGGGTATATTTATGTCTGCATTCTGAGTTGTTCCTTTTCCGACAAGGTCTTTTTTGGTTTTCACAAGCCTTAATGTAACCTTCCAGGTAGGTCATTTTTGTATATATCATAGCAATAAGTGAGGAGCGATCCTTAAGAGTGTCATTAATCCCCTCATACAGTTTGGCGAAGGGCGATAATGCAATTGTGAAAGTTGACATTAGGGCCATCGGGTCTGGCTCTTTTTTTAAGGGCTCCTTCTCTGGTTGATCTAAAGTTCTCGAAGATGAGCACCTTTTTGGCAATGAATGTGGTGAGGTGTTGACCTTGTCCGGATTACTTGCCGTTTTGGGCATAAGCTTACTAGGCTCGTTAGCCGCCGGCCATATATCTTTGATTGCTGGTAAATTCAAATGACCTGGATCATAAAATGAATCTTCCATAGTCGGGTTCACTTGAGCTTCTTGGGCCTCAGCTTGGCCAATGGCGACTAAGGGTACTGACGGAAGTAACACATTCTTTCTGTTAGCTCCTGAAGCCACGTTAGGACTTTGATTTGTCGGCGACATCATGGTAGAATTCCTAATTTTGTCATTCACCAGTGATTCCGATGAGGAATACTTTCGTAGAGATGGTTTTTCTACATTTTTTTCCGTTGTAGATGATTTGCCAATCACCTCAGGGATTTTAACCACGTTGTTCTGTACAATATCTCCTTGTAGTTTCCTGGAATTTGTTTCTTTGCAGAGTTTCAATAGGTTTGGTGTCTCTAGGCTTTGATGTGTTGGCAATTCGATATTAGAGGTATTTTGCTGTGTGATCTGCTCTGAATTAGTACCTGGCCAGGAGAATGTCAGCGGGACCGCTTGATTCCAAGCTGGTGTCAGATCGGCACCTTGTAGTATTTCCACATCAGATAGTTCCCGGAGAGCAATGTGCTTATCATCTTTTTTTTAAAAAAAAGAAGTTGTGGAGGGCCGAATCTTCAGGAGTGATCTTTGTTTTAAAAGTGATTTTTTAATAAATTCTTGACGGTTTTTCTTTATTCTCCGTTTGGCTTAGAGTTTTCTCCTTTTTCTTTATAATTGCTGGAAGGGCTCCTCACACTTTCCCTTTTTTAGTTGTTAATTTAGTGCTCTTCTTTGCCAAGCTGTTTTTTGGGAAGTTAGCCGTTTGTTTTCTTCCTGGATTTATTGTGTTTTGGTTAATTTGCAGAGTTTCCATGTCCGTTGAATTTAGACAGTTTCCCGGCTCAGTGATTACATCAAGAAGTTCTGTGTGTTCAAAGGTGTTGTTTAGGGAATTCAGAGTATCTTTGAGGGGGTCTGAGTTGCTAGTTAAGTCGACGGACTGCGTGTCCCCCTCTAATTGGCTTGATGTCAAATTCGCAGTGTCTTTTGTTGTGGTCGGTGGATGGATGTCAATTGTCACATGTATTTTTTTTGTGCTCTGTGAGGCCATACCAGACCTTAAGAGATGCTGGCCCCCCCTGGGAGCTGCCGACTCAGAGGTAATTCTCCACGGGGTCCTGCATTGTTGCTGTTTGCGCCGGTCTCACCCACTTGGTCGAGGACTTGAGCAACCTGCTTGCATTCCAAGGACACCCCCATACTTTGATCTTGCAAGGTCTCAACGAACTATGGTAATGGGGGCATATTGTCACTAAACTTGGGAGGTCTGAGTGGTCTATCTCAGATTGTGAGGATACATTGTGTAGTAAAATGTTCATAGTAGAATTATTAGGAGTTTTAGAGGTGACAGTCTTACCTCCAGTCTGGAAGACGGGGGCGGGTTTCAATGGAATTCGCTGTTCCAGTCCATTGTTAAATCCCTCTCGTTGTTGTTGACTTCTCAGTATCCGCCCCTCTTCCTCCGTGGCCTGACGTGTCATCTCAACTTGCCGCCTCTGGTCCAGTTTACAAGTTTATAGGTAGAAGGTTAGAGCTAACTGGGCCCGAGTCCGTTCCAGCCGTAAACAGCTATAAACAGCAGTGCCCTTTACACCACGCGGGCTTCACGCAGCACGTGTCACGCTGTGCTGTTTATGTATGCAGACTTCCTGAGGGAGTGGCTTGAAAAGGCCACTTGATGCCAGACATGTGACACTGCAGGAAACTCCAAGCCCCGCTCGCTTCAACTGCTGTCAGCTCCAGCTGGCAGACTTACGCGAGTTGTAGGGGGGGTTGTTCTTCAGCCTGGTAAGGAAAGTAGATGTAGGTAATGTAGATAATGCCGTTTCTGCACTCGCTAGAGTTCAGAGTCCAGCCGAACAGCTAAAAACAGCAGCGCCCTTTGCACCATAGGGGCTTCATGCCACACGGGTCGCGCTGTGCTGTTTATGTATGCAGACTTCCTGAGGGAGTGGCTTGAAAAGGACATGTGATGCCAGACACGTGACACTGCAGGAAACTCCAAGCCCTGCTCGCTTCAACTGCTGTCAGCTCCAGCTGGCAGACTTACGCGAGTTGGAGCGGAGTTGTTCTTCAGCCTGGTAAGGAAAGTAGATGTAGGTAATGTAGGTAATGCAGTTTCTGCACTCGCAAGAGTTCAGAGAAGAGCTGAACAGCTATAAACAGCAGCACCCTTTACACCACGTGGGACATTCTTTTTTTAATGCCAGGGACAGGCTTGGCATCACAGGCAAGATAAGTGGTTGTTAGAGGGTGGGCCTACACCAGTAATGCATGCAAACACACTTGGTCCTGTATTAAATGATCAAAAGATAATCCCCAAAAGACAGTCACGCATGAAAATGTTGCAAGACATTTTTATTCCTGAAGGGAATGTTGAGAGGATGAAACTTGCTGAAACTTCTCCTATGCAGGGAGCACTGATGGATGTTCCTGTAATCAGACCAGCTGGAAGAGGCTATGCTGGTACATTTCATGATATTATTATGGAAGCTCATATGAAATGAATGAGGCTTAAAAGAAGCACCCAGGAAGATAATTATGAATTAAATGATTACCTGGACAGCACGGCACACTTGGGAAATAACATATGGTAACAACATATGAAGGAAGTTAGGAGAATAACTGGGGAAGTCGAAAATCATCATATCCATTGAAATAGATGTCCTAAGTGCACACTGCATAGTGTATTTAGCATTCTGTAGTACAAGAGGCCAGTTAATGGGTCGAACAGCCTCTCTCAAATGGGCAACTGAATGGACAGATCCAGACGAAGATGACCATATTCAAGAGATAAAGACAAGCAACAAAGCCCAGACTAGGAATGATGCGATCAGATATGAGAGCCTGGAGTAAAAGGAACTGGAATCAGATGAGAAGTGAATAAAAGATTGAAATTTCCAGGAAAGTCTGCAGAAGACATTTGTCGATGGAAGAACAGAGGCCAGATGCATATCTGGGGAACTGTCCTATCACCAGATGGCTTGGAAGAAGGTGTGGTGATCTGCACAGACTCGATAATAATGGGTCACAGACTGTTTAGCCAAACTTCTTCAGTGTTCAAGTTGATCTTCATGTCGAGAATCCAGGTTGGAGCAAACACCAAGTGGTTACAGATAGCCAGGTGGGAATTGCTGCAGGCAATTAACACTACAATAAAGGGATTCAATGCAATCAGTGAAGAGATGAGAGCCAGAAGACTGATGACTCTCCAGAATAGATACGTCTTGGACATGATCACAGCTACGGATGGAGGTGTTCGTGCAAAAATTGGAGAATCATGTTGCACATGTATACCTTCACATGATGACAAGAATGGAACCTTGACAGAGGCCATAGACATGACGTAACTCCATGGCCAGATGATAGACGAAGTGGAAGACATTGCTGATGATAGCTGGTTTGGATCGCTATTTTCTTGGGTTCAACAATGGATGGCAGACATCTTCAAGTTTATTGGAACCCTGATAGTCTTGGTTTTGCTTGGATTCTGTGTGATCAAGATAATAATCTCACAGTGCAAGAAGACAGCAAAGAAAGCCACAGGGATGAAGATCATGATCGATGTGGCGCCAGGATGGAAAGCCAGAGACCGGACAGATGAAGAAATCAGAGACTTTGTGAAGGCCAGTATTCATGCGGGAACAAAGCTCTTTTATTCAAAGAACCATAAGAAGTATGTGCGAAGGTGGATCTATTGCAGTCCAAGTGGATAATGCATGCTCATGACATGGAGTAAGGATGAGCATTTGAAATCAGCAAGATGCCTGAAAGGAGTCATAAAGATATGGGTCCCTAAAAAGCTATTTTTCAGAAGAGGATGTCTGGATGTAGAGGATGATGAGAAAGTGGTTGATGAATTGCCCAGAGGGGGAAGTGTAGAGGAGGAGCCAAGTACCCCTACTCCAACCACCAATATTACCTGTCTATTGGAAATCAGAGTATGAGACATACACAGAGAAGTTGAACAGACAATGAGCAGAGTATGGACTCTGTGCAGTGCCAGTGAAAGTACCAATACCTAAGAAGATCTGGGAGGCAAGGTACCCATTGAGAAAACCATACCTGCATACAAGAAAATATGATGGCCATTTGAATGAGATTCCTGAAAAAGAAGAACAGATAAATGTCAAAGATGAATGGTGACATCACACAGAATCGAGCTGACATCTGTAGAAGAGATGCAGAGACCAGAGAATGCAGATATTCTATAAGGCATCAAGGAAGTATCATGGATAAGTGACATCTTGGGATCAAGGTGAAGAAATGTATGCCACAGAAACAGATGATAACATTAAGTTAGTTTAAACGTGTACAGATGCAAAAGAAAACGCAAGCAGACAAGGTAATCTTGAAGCTAGCTTTATAGTAAATAGATTGTGGCAAGCGCCAATATATATATATATATATATATATATATATATATATATATACATATATATATATATGGACGAGTAAAGGAAGCATGTTTCCACTACGCATTATAAGCTGTGCTGGAAATTAGCAAGAAGTCCTCATTTCAGTGTGTTGCAGTTAAAAAGCAAATTGAATTACAAAATGAATCTCAACAGAAGGAGTTTGATGAGCCAAAATAGCCAAGGTCTTATCAAACTGGAGTGAACCGGCATTGGATACAATTTGTGTGAAAGAACAGAAACTCCTGTCTGGAAGGCCTGATCAAAACAAAAGACGTCTGAGGACTATTCGAAAATAATTTTTTAATACACTAAAAGGCTCGATTCCATGGTCTCTAGTCACGTGGAAGAATGAAGTTGGAAGAACAAGGTGGTCACACCTACGCACAAGGGCAGTGTGTGCCCACACTCCTTAACATTTCTCAGAGCACAGTACAAACTCAAGGCCAGGCCTCAAAGCCCTAATTGACACTGGACTATTGAAATGACGATGGACTTATTTGCTAATTGGTGGGAAGCTAGTGTTAAGACAAGCTCACCCACACCTTGATGTTCAGTCTGCAAGCTGCTAGACGTAGGTGGAAAAGTACTGATGGGGGTTAGAAGCCAACCAATTGTAGAGGACCGCGTAATTAAGGGTCCTATAGTTTGTGTAGCCAATGGGACGTTGTGTATTTAGTGACGTTCATAGAGACCATTTTAAGGGGAGGGCTTAGTTTTCCCATCTTATGTTAAGTACCCTATCACTTTCGTTCACTGTTCTATATAGATATGGAACTTATACTTAGATATTCACTTACAGCCTCAATAGGTTTTTGTAGTTTGCCACGGAGGATGACGTGGTAATGATGCAGGTCAATACGTCACTGATGATGATTTTGCTTAATATAACCTCTGTTTTTTGTAAGATTTGTTGAACAAGAGGATCGGGCGAGTGCTGATGTTCATTGTACTCCCTGTTTTAAATAATTGATATTAAAACAGATTGTAACACTCACCTGACTCCCACGGAGGCGCTGGTCTAGTCTGGGTTGCTGTGGCCTCTTCGAGCGTGATGCGCAGAACTCGGAACACGGACTGAACAGGACCCTCAAATCTTGCTTGTCTGGCCCGTAGGAATATTCTTCTGCAGATGAGAAAGGGGATTAACAGTCTGCAGAATAGTGTGCTTGCTCACCCCTTACCCCCTTCGTTCTTCTCTAACTTCCTCTGAAATCCCCGGTTGAAGCTCACCTTATGGTTGAAAGGATGAACTCTCCATCCTGCTTCTGGTGCAGGGGCACGTGTTTGTCCAGTTACTTCACTGGTTTTCAGAATGGCGCTGGCAAAATCCACTTGACTTTTCCGAGCGGAACGCTGTAAGTATGAAGATTACAAAAGTTCAAGTGTAGAGCCTCCTTTTCTGTTGCCTTCCTAACCTGTGATCTGTCCTTTATTTCAGGTGCAGAATGAAGGCGGTGCGTTGAGGGATTGAATTGCTCATGGTAAACTCAGGTGATTTAGCGATGGGGGCGATCCCTCTTAAAGTCTTTATATTCCTCCAGTAATGTCTTTTATCCTTTCCCCATAGGGGCCGGGGTGCGGTACCAGCCAACGAAGCGGCGCCGACCCGAAATGAGGAATGGTCCACCAACAGAAGACCGGTAAGTGTTATGGCCGAAAATTAGGCTTTCCTTATATGTTCCTTTTGCTCACCTTTTGTCTCTTCTTCTCTCCCCTAGGCGCAGAGATGTGGCGACCGTTGCAGACAGTCGCGGTGGAGCCAGAAGAACACCCGAGGACAGGTGAGTGAAGCGCGACGCTGCAGCGAGCAATGCAGTGCTTTTAAATTAAAGTCTTTTCTCAGGAACGCTGGCGTGAAGGTTCCGGATGCAGGTAAGAAGTTTGATAAAATTCTTGGTTTTCAACTTTCTCTTCTCTTCTTTCCTTACAGGTGTTCCAGGATCGAGGCGGGCGTGGCTGGAGACCAGATGCAGGAGCAGGCACGTTGAGCGTTCAGCTGCTTGGATGCAGAACAACGCAAAGCATGATCTACTGTCTGGGCGTGGCTTAAATAGCCCCCAAAGTAGTTCCAGGTAAGTATCCTTCCCTGGCCATGCACGAGTGGCAAAATAGTCACAATGAAAAAATAGTCCCTTTCAGGTCTCAGGGAGGCCTGAATCTTGCAGCATGGTCTGCATAAGGTAAGTGCACAAAACACCTTCCTTTATGAGCCTGGCGCCTATGGCGCCAGGACTGATGTCCAACATGAGCCTGGCGCCAACGGCGCCAGGACAGAGTCCAAAGAGCCCCTATAAGGGGCCGCTGCGCTTTTACCCGGGGGCATGATGCCTGCTCCCGGGGGTGCTGGGCCTGGCCTGGTGCTCTGGGGGTAGGCATCATGACACAGATTTCCTTTTGCAAAACTACCTGAGCCATTTTGATTATTGTTGTGTGAATAAATTCTGCATTCCCATACATCTGAAGGGTAATTGTTACTCATCAAAGGGGCTGGGATATCCAGTTCAGCTGTTACTTGATATCTTGATCCTGGCAAACTATCATCCTATTTCACTCCTGTACTTTCCTTTGAAAGTCCTGTAAGCAGTAGTTACCCCAACCTACCAAATGACACATTTCTTGGAAAGCCAAAACATCTTAGACAGATGTCAAATGGGTTTTCGCCCCCTGATGGGAACCAAATCAGTTTTGGTATTGCTATTAGATGACCTTGCCATGATCAGGGATGAAGGCGGTGCGACAGGTCTCATTCTCTTTGACCGGTCGGCCACTCTTGATACCATTGATCATGGAATATTGATGGCGAGGCTAGAGGAGGCAGGGTTTTCTGGGGCAGTATTGGACTGGTTTCATGCTTTTTTGACCTCTCGCTCACAAATAGTTTCCCTCCACCCTTACTGTTCATCTCCGGTCCGGTCTCCTGTGGAGTTCTGCAGGGATCAGCTCATTCTCCCCTACTTTTAAATTTATATATTTGCTCACTGCTAATTCTTATTCTGTTTTGGTTTCATATTCTTTTCAAACTCAGACAGCATACAGATTCTGTTTAGATTAGACACAAAGCAGGGTGATGTAAGGTATAAGCTAAAAAAAACTACCTGGAAGCCATCCAAGTCTGGATGGAGTCATATTGGCTCAAGTTAAACAGCTGTTAGTGCATAATATGGCCAGAATCTGCCCACTGAACACAACCCACACACATAAAGCAGCAGCCTGAGGCCCTGCTCACCTCAGTTCATATACTATTACAGTACTTGCACCCACTGCACTGACTCTCATTACACCCAAGAATCCCATGGCAGACTAATAAGCCACCTGCCACACACCCTATCCACTTCTTTAGCCATACTATTACACTACTTGCAGCCAGTGGACACACTCATGGGTGTCCAAGACTCTAGTAGCTGACCACAAGTAACACAGCACAATGCAGCCATTCACCCAAGTATCTGCCCAGGGCCACAACCCTCAGGACAGTCTAATAATCCATATGCCACACACCCCATCCACTTTTGCACACATACTATTACACTACTTGCAGCCAGTGGGCATACTCTTCCAGCCAGTTGGCAGACTCTTGTGTGCATGTCATAGCTCGCAAATTACCACAGCATAATACAGCCATGCCCCCAAGAATCTACTTATTGGCAACAACCCTCAGGACAGTCTAATAAGTCAGCTGCCACACACCCTGTACACTTCTGTATGCATACAATTGCACTACTTGCAGCCAGTGGGCAGACTCTTTGATACATGGAATCTGCCATGCACCCAAGAGACTAGTAGCTAGCCACATTCACCATAGCAAAATAAAGATATGCACCTAACAATCTCCACACCGCCCACTACCCACACACATAAGACAATGCACCCAAGAGTCTACGGCCTGGCCACAACCACTGCAGCATAATATGGCCATGCACGCAACAATCTTTACACTGGCCACAACCCACACACATAAGCCAGCTGCATGAGGCATTTTCCACTTCTGTACCCATACTATTGCAGTGCTTGTAACCAGTCAGCAGACTCTTGGGTGCAATAAGCCAGCCGCCTGAGGCCCTGTGCACTTCTCTACACAATCTATTACAGTACTTCAACCAGTGAGCAGACTCCTATCCACTTCTGTACACATACTATTACACTACTTGCAGCCGGTGGATGGACTCTTGCGTGCATGGCCGCTGGCCATACACCCAAGAGACTAGTAGCTGGCCACAATCACCACAGCATAATACAGACATACACCCAACAATCTGCACACTGGCCACAACCCACACACATAAACCAGCCACCTGGGGCCCTTTCCACTTCTGTAAATATACTATTGCAGTACTGGGAACCAGTTGTCAGACTCTTGGGTGCAGTAAACCAGCCGCCTGAGGCCTTGTGCACTTCTCAACACATACTATTACAGTACTTCAAGGAGTGGGCAGACTCTTGGGTGCATGTCCAGGAGCTTGCTACAACCACCACAGCATAATACAGCCTATACAAACATCCTCATGTCATCTACATTCTACTGCCCTACTCTAATGAAGCCTGCCTGCAGTCACCAGACACGCTGCTCGCCTAAATACCTACCTGCGAACGGCTGCAGTGTCCACGGACACCACGGACACAACACAGTCTTCTTCAACAAATACATCAAATGAACGATCATTCACTCCCCACCCTTTGCAGCCCCTCTTCCCAACACCAAATGTCCCAAAACATGTTTCCCAGCCCTGTTCGCTGCTGTGCTATCCACGAATATCCCCAAATACAAAATGGCAGGCGTTTTTTTCAGAAAAATGTGACACACATCACGTTTCTCACCAGCCAATTTGTGCGAGTGTTGGATGTCCTCAACAATGACGTGGCCCTCAGGACCAATCTGAGTCTTGTCTGCCGAGCAAACTGGGAAATGGGTCTACAGAGTGGAGCCAGATATCACTAATTTATTTTGACCTATATTTTGCCTGTTTTAAAATAAACTACTGGATGGATTTTCACCAGCGGTCTGGGCGGTAGGCATGAGCAATGTTCTGTTTCCATTCAGTCTATGGAAGAAGAAAAATGTGGGTCCCCCCTATAACTTTGCCCCCCCCTTGAAACCTCACCAAACATACCAGAACAATTCAGAGCGGGCCACAGACTTTTTTTCTGCAAAGTTTGGTGTGAATTCGTCCAGGGGGAGCAAAGTTATAAGCCACCCAAAAGGTGCTCTTCCTATGGGTTTAGCAACTTAACGATAACTACACGGCTGCTACCACAGGCCGTGTAATCCCCCAGGGCTACAACCTCACCCCCTGCCTCTTTAACACTTACCTCACTCCACTGGTACACATAATTTCCTCCTCCTCCAATTTCCAGTGCTATGCAGATGACACTGAGCTCTTCTTAAAACTTCCTACTGACTCTCTTGCCTCTTTCACCATCCCGACTGCCTAGCTGCTATCCAGTCCTTGTGTACTTCCAATGATCTCTGCCTTAATGCCACCAACAGAGATCTTACATATTGGGCCCATTGCTCCCTCCTTCTTCCCCTCACTCTGACCATTCACTATGGGCTCTCCCCATTCTTCTTCATCTGTAGCCAGAAACCTTGGAGTCATCTTCGATTCCTCTCTATCCTTCCTCCCTCACATCCTGGACACTGCCAAGAAGTCCAACTTTCAACTCTTCCTTCTCAAAGGAATTCTCCCATTTCTCCCCTTCTCCCTGAAGCTCAAATACACCAGAGCGCTGGTTCTTTCTAGGCATGACTACTCCAACAACCTTCTCTTGAATCTAGCTTCTTCATCTCTTTAACCACTCCAGCTAATCCAGAATAGGGCAGCAAGACTTATCCTTGGCCTCAAGCCCAGGGACCAAATCGTTTCTGCCCTAAAACCTCTCCACTGGCTCCCAGTTACAGCAAGGATAACATTCAAATCCCTATGCATTAACCACAAGGCTGGAGGGGGCGGGGGACCACGCTATATGCAACTTGCTATTACTAAATATTCTGCCTCCAGACCTCTAAGCTCCTCCGGAACCAGCTCTCTTTGTGTGAAGTGATTCGCTAAACAGAGGGCCAGAGGCTGATCTCTTGTTTCTGCTTTTTCCCTCTTGTGGGTCACCCTTTCCCTTTATCTTTCTCTTGAGCCGGACCTCCTCAAATTCCTGAAACTCCTCAAGACGTTCCTTTTAACTTCCTCCTTCCCTTCTTCCCTCATCTGCAAACCTCACAGTCACTGTGGCAAGGGGCCTTATGTGTCCTTGGGGCCCTGGCCTCCCACACCTAATCGACTGAGCTTCTGCTCAAACAGACCACTTGCCTCAGCACCCACTGGCCTACACTAGTTCTACGCTCCCTTGCACCTAATGTATTTGTCACTTAAATCCGCTGCTCACCCATAAGCATGGACACTCCAGCACTTACCCCACTCCCTCTTCTTCCTTCTCTCTCTCTGCATTTGCACGTTCTGAATACTCACAAGGCATAGTAAGTTTGCCTCTTTTAACTCTTGTGTATGCATTGCTTTTCAATCCCATGTTCCCTCGCTGATTCCATGTGGGCACTTTGAAACACATTTACTTGTATAAGCGCCTGATAAATGAACAAACAGAATAAAAATATAATGCATATGGTGATTCATTCTTGTATGAAATGTAAATTACATTACACTGATATTACCATATTAATAGGAATATAATTAGGAACAATGTTATGTGATGCCACTTCCTGTTTTGTCAAGGGGTGAAAGGTTGGGTTCCATCGCTTTCCGTGAAGTCACTTTGGGTTGGGGTCAAATGACATCACTTCCTTTACTTTATTACTTTATTACATTTATATAGTGCACCTAAAGACCCAAAGGCGTGAGGGCGCAGACAAGACAGACAACAAAAATACATGTAAGGCCATGTAAGGCCATATGACAAAGCAAAATAAAAATGTAGATGAGTTAAGGCATAACAATCAGCAGCTAATGGTCACCACAGATCGAAGATTGGACATCCACAGGAATCATGCTAATCAATGACAGAAAAGTGAGGACAAAAGCACTGAGGTGAATGAATTCAAAGAATCAAATTGCAGTCTGATGACCCTTTGGGCAAATATTTGCATCGTCTGAGAAAGGCAGGTAAGGTGCTTGTCCCACAGCCCACTAAAATGCATTCACTGTCTTTTTGCGAGCACCACTCGCTCAAGTCCATCCTCCAGATGATCATTAAATCAGTAAATTTAGTCACACCTGGACCTGTTCTCTGACGCATCCAAGCAAGGACCTTGTTGCACAGGGATTCTTTAGTCTCTTTTTCATTGGTTTTCCGGATATTAGTTATAATGACATTTCTCTGGTCCTTTACAAAGTCATGGGAGTGCATGTCTTTTATTATTGGCATGTGTGACTTTTTTAATTGCAGGTTTCGTAACATTGTCCTCTTAAGTTTAGCATTCAAAACTGTGGACTGTTTGACCTCTTTATGGTCAGAATTCAGCTCATGTGATGGAGCCGTTTCCTGCGGTAAAACTATACTAGGTTTTTACCCGTTTCTTACATACCAGCATTGGCCCAGTGGACCCGAAAGACTCCTTACTACGGGAGTCAGTTTGAGTGGCTTGATCTAACGTTTTCTTTTGTATAAGGGTTTGACAGGCAGTATTCACCCTAGAGTCATGAGACAAATCGCTAGTACTAGAAGGCCAGTGTGTCTGGGAGAAGGTATTTACTTTAGGCTGCCGTAAGTCTGCTACCCAGTCATTTAAAGCATTCGCCAGAATGCCAAGGTCAAATGGATTCTTACATAGCAGTAATTCTTTGGCAATGTTGGCCATAGCACGGGACATTGAGATAGACCTGTGCACTCAGATTGGGCTGAATTGGGTATAACCCTCCGTTGGAAGGCTGGAGATAGTGAGGGTATGGGTATCTGAGGCCTTATCGGCAGTGGATCATTTAAGGTCAGCCCTGGTGCCCTACAATCTGTAGAGCTGTGTAGACTAACAAGGGGTGCGTGTGTTATGAAACCAGTCTTCAAAGAAGGGCTATCCAAATCCTGTGTTAGGTTAGGAGCTTTATCTGGGGAGACAGGATCTTCAACTAATGTCATTTTTATAACCGGAGGTTTATTTTGTTTATTTAGCACTCTCAGTCTTCTGCGCTCACTGAGCGCTAGGACCTCTAGGACCTGGTTTCTGTTGATCACTGGGGAGAGGGCCATAGAATCTCCTATACCACCTATGGCTGACCTTAGAATTGGCTTAACACCCATCTTCTTCTGTGTCGCCATGCTAGCGGCCAAATTAGTCGTCGTTTTAGAGCATGATCGTCGTGGTCAACAGGCTTAAAAGCAGAACAGGACAGAAATCTAGAGCAGAAACTCAGTCTTGCAGAGGGTGGCTTGGCACATCAATGACTGAGGGGAAACTGGATTCTGAAACCTTACCGACCAGAATACTCTGCAACAAGCGGCCCACGATGGGAGCTGACAAGCCGCCACCAGGGCATTCCACACTCCTGCCAGGCGACCGCAGGACTTGCCAAGATATCTGAGGTGGGTAGAGAGAGCTCAACAAAGTCACGGAGTCCCCAGGGTTCAGCCGCCGACGCGACGCCGACAACAGATGCCAATAACGGATGCGGAGAGATTAGAGGAAAGAACCTAACCTTGCATCAAGCCGCACGGAAGCCTAGAGCTACTGCAGCCTCTGACGCTTCTGTTGCCTCCACATCAGCCATCACCCATCAGCTGTTGGGTTATTACACACCTGTGATGTCATCAGAGTTCAAGTGTCATGTGATGTCACTTACGCTACCCCTGGCATTTTGGAGAAATTACGTCTCTGTTCCGAAGCACAGTAGGTTATGAATGCCATTATTAAAAGTGTGATAATTGTGTCTCACGTCTTCTTTTCATTTGGTATCTCTGCCCTTATTTTTTGGTGAATAGCCTTTGTTATAGAACATAAAGCTGTAACCCCTACTTACACACCCCAATTTCGGCAGGTGTGGTTACCATGCCAGGTGGGGAGGAAAGCACTGCCAAACAAGTAAGGAGAGGTAGACGCAGTGCTGATGTAGATATAGGAGGGGTTGATCTCTATCTCACTTATACTGCGCAAGTATCCAATAACATGTGGAACAAGCTCATTACTAAAGTAGGTAAACAAACCACTGGGCAGAGCAGCTATATCTCCTCTCCTATCCCCTACTGCACGGGTGCCTCCAGAACATTTGTGGCAACTGAAATACCAGTGGCAAGAGCACAGTGCCTTATGTACTTAGCGATGTTCACCACCAGATGACGATTCCATGGGAGAACCGCAACCTTAAGATGGGCGCCTAAAGCAACATTTCCCTATGAAGACAGCTATATAAAAACAATAGACATTATGGATATTTATTGGAAAACAGAACAAACTATACAATATATCACTGACGTCCCACAGAAAGGGGAGACAAAAACAATGACATAGAAGAAATTACCATGTCCGAAGAAGGGACCTAGAGAAAATAGGAGGAGAACCAAGATGCCGGGAAAGACCACAGATGCTTTTTTATGGCCAAGTGTACACAGCAGAAGGATGGAAAGAAGGAATAGTAGGGAGCAAGGCACATGCACTCCTAACACTTCCTTTTTGTACAGTTCAAGAAGAAAATGACAAATCCCTAAAAGAATGGCAATACTTGGGTAAATAATTAAGCTAAACCAATGCCCATAATACCACTGAATAAAACAGTGTTATGTTTCCAGAATAATGGAGCGGTGAAAGTTGGAGAAAACACAGAATACAAGTAAACAGTAAATGTTCCTGGCATGTAAGTTGGGACAGCAGTATGAATGGATCATTACTGGGCCTGCAGATCCAAGGCATATGGGAAGCTACCACCCAAATGGGGAGGAATATGTTCACTGGCATATATAAACACACCAGCATTAGTGGTTCCACAGAAAGACATCAAAATAGAGGATTTCCCTAAAATGGACAATGGACAATACAAGAGGAAAGATGAGATCAGTGGAATTGACTAGGTTCAAAAGGGAGAACTAAACATCCTCAGCATCAGAAGATTCTCTGGACGACATATCACCTGGTCACTGGTTGATAAGCAGGACAGAGATTTTCTTTGTATCAGTAGTTCCAACAGTACAAACGTACACAAATGTAAAATGGCACCAGTTTTACGAGGTGGGAGCTGATGCAAACAATACATTCAACTGTCAACAGCATCAACATCATAAAGGAAGAGCTCCCAGCACGAAGGTTTATATCCCCCCAGAACCGGTATGTTTTGGATCTCCACACAGCAATGGAAAGAGGAGTTTGCGCCAAGATCGGGTCTTCTTGATGAAGCTATCAGGATGCTCACCAAAGCAGTTACCAGATTGTCGAAAATGCACGCCATAATGGAGGAAGAAGTTAAAGGTGAAGGAATGGATTAAGGTTGGCTTCCATATATATTCTCATGGATACATACATGGATGGTGAACAGATTGAAGGTATTATTTCCACAACTAATACTGGTGTTACTGACACTGTGTGTGATCAGAATGTGCATCACACAATGCCAGAAAACTACAGAGAAAACTTTAGGAATGAAAGTATTAGTGGATACAACTGCCAAAGAAGATAGAATAATAGAAGCTCAAAATACCCTGAGGACACAAATAACAGTGTCCACTGTTCGCGACTGGAGTAGTATTCGAAGATCCCAACAACTACAAGGGATTTTGGGAAACATAGGTTTGGTTCAACCCGGAAGGAGACTGCTGTTACTTCACATGAAGTTTAAATGATCATTCAAGGTTCTATGGACACCTGGGAGGAGTAATTAAGATTTGGCTGCCAAGAGCAATAGTGAATAGGTTTGGAGAAGTGGTCAACAGGTCAACCAGATGACAGAAAGTTCCAGGAATAGCCCTTGTGTCCTCTATTTGCATGAGTGCCTAAAGAAAGAGAAATGACAGATTCCAGTCACTGGTGCATTCCACGTATGTGAGCAGATATTCTCTTAGGCAACCGTTCCAACCCTATTCAGATGATGTCTTTGCCGGACACAGGTGCCACATCACTGAACCAGGTTGACTGATGGTAAATATACATCCGTGCTGATGTCATTAGTGACACCAAAACATACTAGAATTAGTCACAAAGTAAACTTCCATCCCTGCACAAATTTACTCAAACACCCACGTGCACACATGAAGAATATGCATACACAGTTCTGCAGCTAGAGGACAGATACATGTACATACTGTCAGAAGTCTTTTTCCTTTTCACTAGCTAAAGGCACAAATGTGAGAAAACAAAGGCATAAACGTGAGAAAACAAACAGTCACGCAACCGCTTCACTACAACTAACCATATGGAACTAGAGGGACGTATAACGAACCTGGAAGAGATGAATACTACTAACCCCTAAGGAGAATACTAAAGTATATATGTAGGAAAACTATAGGATAACTGTAGTGAATTCACATGAAAACTCAGAATATGGAACAAAGAGATGCAGATTCTGCAGCACGAATCACAGGCCAGTGCTTGCAGCCAAGGACAAGGGCAGGTGGGACATTCCATGCTCCTGGGGCAGAGAACAACCTGTAAAATAAAAGAATAAATTGTCGATAAGTGCAGACCCAAAAGCTCAGTTTTGCGGTCCTCACCCACGTGACTCAGCCAAGCTTAAGAATATCCATTTACCTGTGGTGTGAAGAAAAGAGGTTTGCAGTGAAGTCAGACAGAATTGTTACATGTGTTGCCCAATGAACATTGGAACCTGCAGGCACTCTCCCAGACTAGGTGGCTATACCAGTGCAAACAATTGGGACAAACAATGCTTCTCATTACCTTGAGAACGTACATTGAGCACTGTGAACAGAGCAGAGTCCCAGGCCTGGGAAGTCCCGCTCAAGCCAATCAGGGAGCACTAATCCTGGGATGGTGTGTAATAGGGTAAGTACCAGTGGCAATCCCGCAACCATGCAAAATGTATTGGGAATGTTTCCGGCAAACCCACCTGACATGGAAGGACCAGTTAGACCAGGCATATAGGGGATATCTATAGGTGATAGTACCTGAGCTACCCTCGTTTTCAGGGCAGGGTCAGAGATTGTGATGTCATAATACAATTAAAGCTTGTGACACAAACTCAGGATCTGTGATTGCTGGAGATTTGTTTTTCCTGTATGATCCTTGTCTTTTTGGCAAATAAAGGACAATTCTAACTTGCCCTTGGCTGAGTCCCCTGTCATTGCTGGCAGAGAGTTCACTTGGCCCTGGGTAATCTGCTAAGTAATGCAAACCCTGATCCTCTGGCATACCCATAAAGGGTGGTGTCTGGACTTGATGGGCTGCTTGGGGGTAGGGTCGGAGGTGAGGACAGTGTGAGGAGGGGCGTGTCCTGTAGGGGGCTGCCTGGGGTAGTAATGGAGATGTGAACAGTGTGGGTAGGGGAGTGTACTGTCAGGGGGCTGGATGGGGTAGTGTTGGAGGTGAGGACAGTGTGGGGATGGGAGTGTAGTGTCAGGGGGCTATCTGGGGGTAGTATAGGAGGTGAGGTGGGCTGGTGGGTGGAGTCTGGACTTGAAGGGGCTACCTGTGGGAAGTGTCATAGGTGAGGACAGTATGGGGAGGGGATGTACTGTCAGGGCCTGGCAGAGGTAGTGTCAGAGGTAAGGGGGGTGGTGGGTGGTGTCTGGACTTGATGGGGCTGACGGGGGAGTGTTGGAGATGAGGACAGTGTGGGTAGGGGAGTGTACTGTCAGGGGGCTGCCTGGGGGTAGTGTTGGAGGTGAGGTGGGCTGATGGGTGGTGTCTGGAATTGAGGGGCTGCCTGTGGTGAGTGTCGGAGGTGAGGACAGTGTGGGGAGGGGAGTGTACTGGCAGGGGGATGACTGGGGTAGTGTCGGAGGTAAGCACAGTGTGGCGAGGGGAGTGAACTGTCATGGAGCGGCCTGAGGGTAGTGTTGAGGTGTCAACATTGTTGGGAGGAGAGTGTACTGTCAGGGGGCTGGCTGGGGGAGTGTTGGAGGTGAGGGGGGCTGGTGGATAGTGTCTGGACTTGAGGGGGCTTCCTGGGGGGAGTGTAAGAGGTGAGGGGGCTGGTGGGTAGTATCTGGACTTGAGAGGGCTGGCTGGAGTAGAGTCTGAGGTGAGGACAGTGTGAGGAGGGGAGTGTACTGTCAGGGGGCTCGCCGGTGTAGCGTCAGAGGTAAGGGGGTCTCGTGGGTGGTGTCTTGACTTAAGGGGGCTGCCTGAGGTTAGTGTCAGAGGTGAGGTTAGTGTAGGGAGGGGAGTGTACTGTCAGGGAGATGCTGGGCGTAGCGTTGGAGGTGAGGACAAGGTGAGGAGGGGACTATACTGTCAGGGGTCCCCCAGAGGTAGTGTTGAGGTGAGGGCAGTGTGGGAGGGGAGTGTACTGTCAGGGTGATGTCTGGGGTAGTATCAGAGGTGCGGGGGGCAGGTGGGTGGTGTCTGGACTTGAAGGGGCTGCCTGCGGGGGAGTGTTGGGGGTGAGGAGGGCTGGTGGGTAGTGTCTGAACTTAAGGGGTCTGCCTGGGGATAGTGTTGAAGGTGCGGACAGTGTGGGGAGGGGAGTGTACTGTCAAGGGGCTGCCTGGGGATAGTTTTGGAGGTGTTCACAGTGTGTGGAGGGGAGTGTACAGTCAGGGGGCTGGCTGAGGTAGTGTTGGAGGTGAGGGGGGCTGGTGGATGGTTTCTGGACTTGAGTGGGCTACCTCGGGTAGTGCCGGAGGTGAGGGGGGCTGGTGGGTGGTGTCTGACTTGAGGGGGTTGATGTGCAGTACGGGTATATGCTAGCGGATTAGGGTGCCTAAGGTGTACGGGGATGGACTTTTGGTTTTCCAGGGGTGCTGCCTTCAATTACAAGGGAGCCAGCGTGTTTTTGCTGGGGTGCAGACTTGACTTATGATGGAGCTCTTGCATTTTCGCTGGGGTGCTGCATTGACTTGCAAGGAAGGCCGCGTGCTTTAGCAGAGGTGCAGCCGCGACTTAAGAGGGCAATCTTGTGTTTTCGCAGGGGCTTTGGCATTGACTTGCGTGGAAGGCTGTGTGTTTTTGGAGGGGCGCAGCCTCGACTTACGAGGGAGCTCTTGCGTTTTTGCAGGGGTGCCGCTTGATTTGCGAGGAAGGCACTGCGCGTTTGCTGGGGTGCAGCCTCGACTTGAGTGGGAGCTCTCGCATTTTGCGCAGGGGCGCATCATTGACTTGCGAGGAAGGCGTTGTGTGTTCGTGGAGGTGCAGCCTTGACTTGTGAGGGAGCTCTCGCGTTTTAACAGGGGTGTTTGATGATGGATCAGGGGTGGACACCGAGGTTTGTGCTTAGGTTGGCATATGGCTTGATTTTTGGTATGCATAGGGGAATGTTGTGGGCATTCCTCCCGCATTTTGATTCCCTTAGCGGGTCTCCAAGAAATACATGTTTGGACCATGAATACATGGAGCGTGCAGATTCACTTATGCACTCAGGCTCACGCAGTGTCATTCTCGGCACGTGGCCCATGCAGGATTAATGCTCTCTTTTCCATGAATCGGGCCCTTATTCATGTACACTATTTGTCTTGATGCATGCATGTCTCTGAGGCCTTTTAATTGACACACACCTGTAGAGGCAACACATGAATGAATGTACTATCATATATACTGAGTAAAGCAAAGGCATTGGATTCAATTGATAGAACAGGGTATATAATGCATATTAGCAGTTGAAAGTCATTGTTGACCTTCGTTAAGCCAACCAGGATGCACAGAATGCAAACAATAGCATATGTTATTGAGTGCATTACAATCTTCCTGCTTTGAGAAGCAGACAGGAAACAGCACAAAAAGTGTCTACATTTGAGGAAGAGTCATGCAATTTGCCAGCATCATTTCTTTCAACAAAACACTCCCTGTCTGCAAGTACCTTTTTTACTGCACCTTTAAAGGCCAAATCCGTGTCATCACTCATTTCCTCCTAAAACTCTGGCCACCCTCCTTGGGCTCCCTCCCCCTCTTGTGAGGCAACAAACCCGGCTGCCATCCTTGACTCCTATCTCTCCTCCTCACCTCACATCACAGAGCTTGTCAATATATCTCACTTTCAGTTTCACCTCCTCAGAGACATTCTCACACTCTCACTTTCCTCACCTAGCCTCACAAACTCAAAGTCTCCAGAGATCAGGTCCTTTCAAGGCTTGACTACTGTAACAGCCTCCTCCTTAATCTACCTCGTTCCTCCCTCCATCCTCTTCAACTAATGCAGAATAGTACTTCAAGACTTATCCTTGGCCTAAAGCCCAGGGACCATATCTCTCCAGACCTTAAATCGCTCCTCTGGCTCACTGTGGCCGCAACAATCAAATTCAAGTCCCTTTGCTTCATCCACAAGGCTTTCTGGGGCCTGGAACCTCACTACATCCGACTCTAACTCTCTTCAAGTCAAATCCTTCTCCAAGCAGGGAGTGGGGGGGTCTATTTTTGGCAGCAACCTCCCTCCGGAATGGCCTTCCTGCACCTCACTGCCTTGAGCCGGATCTCTGTAAATTCTGGAAATTCTGGAAGCTTTTCAAGACCATCCTCTTCTCCTCCACCTTCCTTGCTATTTCCTCCTGCCTCTAGGTCTGAGTGCCTGTCTCCCTCATGAGCCTTACAGGATCCAGGCCATCCTTTGACCAGTCCCCCTTACTCCCACCAGCATTGCCCTTGGGCACCCTTCCCTGACTAGCCTACTGAGACTGGTCCACCCCCCCTCCCTCACACTAGCTGACCCCTTTCCCTTATATCCTGGAGCACATGCAGTCTGGGCCTCTTTTGCCCTTGCCCATCCCACTGGCCCTCTCCTGCACTTCTCCATCTTCTTCTCTCCCTGCACTTCCTGATATTACAATTTGAATGTCAAAAGGCCCAGTAGGACTGTTTACTGTTATTTTTTTCATATGTTAACCCTCGCCCCTTTTTGTCTTGTGGTGCCTGGAAACACTTGTTGATGTATAGGGGCCAAAATAAATGTAATAAAATAAATAATTGAACACAATTGTCAGAAGCTATACAATCCTCAATAAAATACCTGCCATTCTCTTTGAATGGGCAGGTGTGTTTCTTCATGGATGCAGCAATGGCCCTCATATGGGCAAAGGGGTTCTGCGCGCATTAAGCGGGTTGACTTCCAGATATGCCTCCACTGGACAAAATTCAAATATGTTCCCAAATTGTACTTTCCTACATGATCAACGCTGGTAATGTGACGTATACTGTATGGAGGTATTTACACTGACATTCAAGTAGGTTTACTTAGTTCAGCCACTTTTGTTCATACCCAACATGCTCAATAGTGCTCTTTTACCCAATGATTGTTTGGGGGAGGCAATCTGGCAAAAACATCATTTAATTGTTGTTAGTTGAGTCTTTATACACATATATTGTGCAGGTGCTCTGGTTTGGTAATATACTGCGCCGCTAAATTCACAATAGCATCATTTCAACAGTCTGGACCATTATAGAATGAGTAGTACCGTTTCGCACAAACCTATTACGAGGTCTGCAGTGGGTCCTGCTCTGGAACACCTGGTCAGACCAGGCGTCCTTAGCAGGACCTGCTAGCAGACCAGGATGCTAACAACGGGCCGTCAAAATCTGGCATGGATAATACAACAGACGTGGAATTAAATATTCAGCTTCTGAAATAGAGAAACTATGGAGTTCAATTTATTATCTAACTGAAGTAGGTGCAGCTCCAGCTACCTTTAGTTATGATCCTTAAAAAATGTGATGCATTTTTTACTACATGATTTAAGAGGACATGTAGTTTCAACGGCTGTCATTGCGATCGTGGACTATTGTAAAGCTACACTGATGGCCCAGCCTAAATGTTATCTAAAAAGGATTCATACTGTGCAGAACTCAGCAGAACCCCTGAAGTATGCCCACATTTCACAAGTCTTGAACAGACTTCATTGGCTCACTGTTGAGAGCAGGGTAACGTTTAAGGTCCTTTGCCTGGTTCATCGGGTGATTCATGGTCAATGAGCTCTCTTTTTGAAGAGAAAATTGTTGCACATACCCCAAACAGAGATCTGCGCTCAGCTGATCATGATCTTCTCTTTGTACCACGCATAACAAAGGTAACTATAGGGGGTCCGTCTTTTTCTGTTGCAGCCCCTCTACTCTGGAATTCGCATTCTCTGGCTCTCAGGTGTATTGATGATCATCTTGACTTCCGTAAGGCCCTCAAAACATTTCTCTACTACCAACAGTTGAGGGGTCCTGTCCCTTTTTCCCAACTTTCCCTGCCCCCTGTGGGTTTTATCCTGTCCACAGCACCAAGATATCTCCAGGTGGTAGTTGTGCTATACCAAAACTATGTAACATAACATAACATAAGATTTTCTCAGCTAATATATATATAGGTTTACTTACTATAGCTGATCGTGCAGTACAGAGAATGCCGATTACGAGAGCTTGATTTAAAAGTATACTGTTGGAATCTCTGTTAGCCTGCAGATTAAAACATCCAGATTTAAAGAAACATAACGTTTATAACACTGAGAAGAACGTTCTTCCGCATGTTCCCCTCTTTTGTCCAGCATACGCTGAAGTCAGATCTAGAACCATGGTTCCTGTTCTAAGAGGTGAATGTTTCATGCAATTTCGACCAGCACTTTATGCTCCGTTGAAGGCTGAAATCCCTCTAATAGCATGGCCATTATTGTCTTATGTACATCAAGCATGGAGAATTAGAGGTCTGACATGATAGTTTGGAGAATAATACAAAGGTATCAGACTATGTATCAGACACGTGAATAAACAGTTTACCGAAATGCATTACTATTTTCGATGATTGATTGTATGACAGTATTTATGCCTTATGATTCTAAATCGTTGATACTGACTATGTGAATATACAAATTATGTCATCCTATTTAACTATTCATGTTATTAATATATTTCTTGTGATGTATTGTGGAAAATTCATTTCTGAATAAACCATTGATTGATTGATTTATTGACAATATAATGAGCATTACGAAAAGGTGTTCTTGCTCATTTGTTAAATATTCAATCATATTGCTTCCACAAGGTGCATGGGTTAGTAGAAAGTTAATACTATAGGTGAGGTGTCTGGGCTACCATCTGTTCATCTGTGTTTGTGATGATGGTTTTACACGTGTTTGCATGTATTAGCACTGAGAGGCTGTATCCTCATATTGTATTGTTTTGAATTCATGTGAGATAGCAATCAATGTATTTATTGTGAAGCCTTGTGGACAAGCCAGGTTTTCATCTGTTTCTGAAAAGCCCAGCAGTCCTCCCTACTGTTAAGGTTCCAAGGCATGATGTGCCCGGAGTTGGTGGGCAACCACAATGATCTTTGTTTTCCTTTCTCTATCAGCTCACATTTCCTATAATTCAGCACGTATACAGTATCATCTGGCTCATTACAATTCTCTTCATGTGTGTCTTCCATCATATTGTGTTTAATGCTTTTATGTAATTTATCTTTCTTGCACTCATTCCTCAACCCCCAACTTACCCTCCTCCACTGTCTCCCTGCAGTGTTTCTCATTTCATTTATAACCCTGCCCCTGGTTTTCTCTTCTCTATATTACAGCTCTTCCCATCATCACTGCTTTGTTCAGCATGATCTTCTTTTTTTCCTAGAGTGCCTTCTCGGTTTTTGCTCCTTCTTTGCAGAGCTCTCGTCTTTTGGATCTAAGGTCTTCTTATACTCTCACTGTTTCTTTATGAAAACTTTATACCAGGCTGTTTTCCAAGGTGTCTGGCAATAGATCTCTTTCTTTTGATTTTGCTTGGTATAGGTAGCAGAGCTAACGTGTTATGTCTAGCATCAGGAAACCACATTGTGGTTTATGTGCATGTAAAACAACAGATTAACATAACATGACATAACAATGATGCATGTCTCAACTTGCCTTTGTCAGTTTTGACGGGGAACCATACGTATGGCATCATTGGAATTATCAGCTGCATTTCACCACAATTATTCAGGGCATCGTCCCTAAACAGTCTTGCATTTACTGAAGAGTGTTTTGAACTTATGGGGATGCCTGTGCAGGGTATGAAATTCCCACTGTCTCTGCCTTAATCTTCCCAATCTTATAAGCATTCTTCCTAAAGCATTTTCTGTTCCCTGGACACGGTTAAGGAGGATAGGTAGAGAGTGTGTGTCTAGTTTAATCGTGGTATGACTGGCAGTATGACTACCAGGATACTGTCCAGTAACTACATACATCAGATACACTTTAGGTGCAAAAGCAGTTTTTGAGAAGTGCTTTGATTTGTGGCTCCAGACAGATGAAGTGGTTCTAACAGAGATTGATATAATTTTGCTGGACTGAATTCAGATTCCCAGCTCTTCAAGCCACGATATAAGGAAGAGATGTTGGGTCTTGGATGAACAGAAAATTATTTTTACGGGTTGACTGGTAGTCAATATTTGATCATCTATCAGTTGATACAGTCTACATTGTTGGTCATTTGTTGAGTCTCTTTGGAGTTTGTGATTTGTGAGGCATCTATGCTTTTGCACTGGCTTAGTGATTTATGATTATGTCCCGTAGAGGAGCCATGTATATATAGAAGATGAAGCGTGATCTGCTGAGTCACCATGGTATACTGCATGTGATGTTACATGGGGGTTGAGCATCTTGGTATTGTTTGGTTAATCTCTTTTTAGCCAGTCTGTTCATAAGGGATTTGAGGCTGATTGTATCAAACTCAGCTGAATTATCAAGAAGAATGAAAGTGGTAAGGGTGTCTCAGTCTGTATTGTTGTAATATATTCCCATATAGGTGTAAGGACAGCTTCTGTAACTATTTGAGATGTTTTAACTGATCAATTTCTATTCACCTTGAGATCCCCGTTGTCTCATACAAGCCAGTGGAGAAGCCAGTGGAGAAGCCACCTGTAATATTGGGTAGCACCACTACATGAAGAGTTCCAAGCCGACACACGCAGGACAGCAATAACCTTTTCTAAATTTCATGCATCTGCAATTCTGTCATCATTATGTAATTTGCAACAGTATCACATTAAATATGTTGACATTAACGACAACATCCATTGTTATCTAACACAACATTTCATCATGTGGATCAAACAGATCATTTCTCATGGCTTCCACCTTTAGAATATAAGGAAACAGAACATAGTTGGGTGAAATGATTTGTCAAGAATCATAAAATTCAACATCAGCAGGAATGCTTGGATGTGAACTTAGGTCAATAGACAACCACATATGTAGAAAGAGTTGGGCTTGGTAGATGCAGAGTTTAGATGTATTTACAGATTTGCAAAGGAATACAAACAATTAATCTCTGCCATTTCAAAGCCAGAATCCGTGTGTGTGTCAATTCATGTTTCTTTTCTCTGAGATTGACCATTTCAGAAAGTTCATATTGCTTCCACTCAACATGTCCTGCATATTCCTCTGGAGATGTATATGTATCTTAATTTCTGTGACCAGCACATATCATGCTGCTCTGGAAGTGATCACAATTTCAGTTTCATACCCATGAAGCCCTGTTGTTTAGATTAGATGCAACAGATTTTTAAGTCATGTTATATTTTCACATAACAAGCATACAAAGGGTTGTGTGGGTCGACATTGGCCACCCTAACCTGTTCATTTTTCCACAATAGCAGCTGAATATTATGGATCAAGATCATCATTATTTTCTTTAAGCACACTATGATGCGTCACACACCTGAAATCAACAACAATGTACCAACAGTTTGTAAATAAAAAAATGTAAACCGCAACACTCAGCAACTGTCTCGCCAACACAATTTTACGAGCGACACTAATAGACTTTCACCATGATACACTCTGTGTACAACATAGCGCAGATGATGCCCAAAAAGCCCACTCTAAATATTTCAGCAAAAGCTGTGGAGAAGGGCTAACCCTCTTTAGGGCCATGCTTACATTTAGTCTTACTATTCAAATGCAATTATGATAGTGACTCAAAACCAAAAGTGGACCCATATGTGTATGCTGGGAAATTCAAAAACATTTCTACACAATCCCAGGGTGCGTGTCAGCAGAAAGAGAAATTCTATGACAAGACCGGAGGTGAGCACTATGCTTATTCTTCTTTAATACTGCAAAACACAGCAATTCAAATATAACCGTTTCTTTATTAAAATTCTTCATTTTTTTTTCGTACTAACATAAAAATAAAACTTTTGAAACTGCTGCGTCTGCAAAGTCTCAAACTAGAGCTCCACTACAACTCCCATGAAGCTCTCTGCGAGCAGTAGTTCCGGCCGCAGTCTCGCCCTCCAATGAGAGCACACCTGATGGTATAAGTCCCTCTAGATTGCAGGTGCCTTCCTCTTCTTTTTTGATGAACTAAACTTTCTTGTGTCTTGGTATAGGTCCCAGACTGCAGCTGATACCTTGCTGACTGTCCTCTCAATATTGATATCCAATCCTGGCTTGCCCTCTTAATTATTCTCGAGAGTTTTTCTCCTCTTCCCCTAAAATAAAAGAGAAACAAAACATTAGGGAGGGGAATTCGCTGTTCTCATCACCTCTACACAGGGAAAATACATACGAACTTCAAGTCCTTCATTATTCCCTCAGCGATATTCCCTTTGGGAGGGATAATGCTCACCTCCGTGTCTTTAATAGAATCAAGACTTCCTGCGCTGTGCGCTTTGGCAATCTTCATTCTATGACAAGACCAGAGGCGAGCATTATGCTTGTTCAAAGCTCTGTATAACTGCCATTGCAAGACTATGACCCAATTCTTCTTGATTATTTGGCGTGATCAAATAATTGATCCTCTCCCTTCTGCATAATGTCATTACAAATCTTTCAATAATCATTTTAAATAGCAACATTTTTCTGGAGGGGAAATGGAAACCTCTTGTCCCATTACAATGTCATGGATGAACTCAGAATTACTTGTTTATATACTTTTGGCTTCCACAGTTTGAAAATATAATAGCACACTGTTAACTGGTTCTGATTTCCAGTTTCAAAATACAATTGTGAATGCACAGTTTTTTATTTATTTGGCAACTGTGAAAAGACAATACAAATTTAGCGTATAGTATGCAATCTTTCTCGTGCAAATCAGTTCTCCATGTGCTTACAGAGAAAAACGTGAATTTCACACAAAAAATTCTATAGCATTCTTTTTTACTTCAAATAACCAGTGACTTCCCTGCCGTACCACCCATTTCAGTGAGCCTACTTATACAGGATATGTGAGGATAGATGCCTGATTGCATTGGGGCATTTATATGAACTTCTGGGGTTTTCATTAAAGAGGCAGCAATGTATTTGCATCTTATAGCTCCAGGAAGTGCTAACCCATTAAGCTATGCCCACCGGTCGCTGCAAAGGAATTCTTCTAACTGAATCAGGCAAACTCTGTTTGAGGCTACCCCTGGACAGTACAGTGGGAGTCCTCCCGTTTTCTCAAGGCATTAGACACAACTGCACTCATCAACTCAGGCAGGGTTGCCCCATCTGCAGATTTTCCCGAGTCCTAGAGCTCTTTCCATTTTCTATGGGTTTGGGCTTCAATAAAATCCAAAATCTGCCACACGGGAGCTCCTTTTGCTCCAAGCGTAATCTGAATGAAAGTTGTAGAAAACGTGCATAAAGTGTTTAAATATTTCATTCATGTAACACCACATTTTCATGCATGTGTATGGTTGAGAGAAGGGGGGGAATGCTGCCTCCATTCCACTCTGCCAACCAAATGACACAACATTTACGCTGGGATGCATTTTCATGTTTGCTCAAATGCTGTGGATTCCTATGGAGAGTGCTGACTTTGTGAGCCAGTATAAAGCAGGAAGGCTCTATATGGAAGTGCATATATTGGGTACTTCCACTAATCTATTTTTATCGGGGGACCAGACTCAAGTGTGGAAGAGGTTATACAAGTATTTGAAAGTTGAAGACTGGTTACCCCTGAATTACTATGGAGTAAGCACAAATACTCATACTTTCTGAATTACAAAACTGTCAACTTCCAGCTCAAGAAAGAGAGTGAAACCTACTAGGTTCATGTCACCCATTTGTTTTTTTTTATTAAATAACACCATTTTAATGTGTTTTGTACATTGAAAGCCTTAAGAAATTGCTTGACCAATCAAAATAAAACATTCATGTATATACTCACACAGTACTAAGAGGACATACACAAAGGTTTCATAACTCTGCTAATGCAACAGTTTTGGACACAAACATGTTTAATCTCTTGTCTATCTATCTTATCTTATTCATCTAATATTGTTGTGTCTTTTTCATTTTCTGGAGCACAAAATATGTTCAACCAATGAATATTTTTCATTGGTTGAGTCTCCCAATTAGTTCCTTTGAGAAATGTCTACTCCTGGAGAAAACAGCCCCTTATATGATAGGTTCATCATATGTACACATATGATACAGGCGGTTCTGCTCAGTTTTGCACTTTCATCTGTAATTCTGTCATGACTTTCGGTAAAATCCTATCCAATTATTGGTACATGGATGTTCAGTATCGACAAATAAACCTGGATAGAGGTATTTACCATAAAAGATAACAACATTAATAAAAGTGTGTAGTATATAATTTATTGATAATTAGTACCTGGCAAGAGGGGTGTGGCAGCCTCCCAGCCAATGGGAAGGCTCAGAATGTGGGCATTACCACATGGTAATCCCGCTGCCCTGAGCCTCCTCATGGCTGGCGTCCGCCATCTCCCCTCGCCAGAGAATCAGGTAAGTCTTCTCCCAGCCCCACCCACCTCCCCCATTCACAGAATTCCCTTCCTGCCCTCCCACCCCCACTTACCTTCCTTTCATTCCCAGCGCATCTGCTCCCGATCTGCAACAGGTCATCATTGAAAGGGAGAAAGGAATACATGTAGTCCCTTCTCTCTTCTGCTGTGTTTTCAAAGGCCTCCCTGGAAAGGGAAAACAGACCTTGTTTTCCCTTTCCCAGTGGCCATTTTATTTTACACTTTCTTTTTTTCTGTTCCGAAACGCCTGAGTATTTCGGGAACATAAATACAATAGCCGGTATAACATGCCGGGGTACTAATGGCAATAAGCCCCTTGACAGCAGGCCATTACCACATACAGTAATGCTCCTGGGGCCTTTGTTAAGGCTCTCACTACGCTCAGGCCTGTAGCGATGGGCCCCAGGGGCATTACCTCATGTGGTAATTGCCCGCAGTCTCAGGGCTTATTGCCTAAATTTTAACCTTTAATCTCATTTCAGGTGGCATACCCTCAAATCCCCAGAACAGTATTTGCTTTCAGGAAAGACCTAATTGTTGCAAAGATGTAAGGTCGAAAAGTGTTTTACATCAAAGTGCATATTTAAAGTGACATGGTTTAATTTCTTTTTGATTTTGCATATGGATGTTGATTTCAATTTAATGATGAACTCGTGGCAGAAACAGTTGCAAATAGGAATATGTTTCTCCCAGTGCTAACTGTAGTGTACGTTTAATTAACACACAGTAATTTACTGCACTCACAATAGAGTGTAGTTTCTGTGTAGAATTTCAAAAGCATTCACAATGTAACTTTCTTATTATTTATGAACTTGCATGTTACAGTTCCTTCATTAAATCTGTGATGTAGACTATTGATTTCTGCATTTTCCGAATGAGGTGCACCTTACAGAAGTGAAAACAATGTAAATATACCATTTGTTTAAACGTAGAAGTACTGGGTTAGACCTCTGATGGGATGAGATCTAATTTTCTTCATTGCCGTGCACCGAGTTGTGCTTTTAAACTGTTATTCCATCTTTATTAAATATTTCCACTGACCCCTCCTCTCCCGGACCTATGAACAAGGGGGAACAACATCCATACAAGGGTTGTGGTTGTCTTGATGATTTGACTGTTCTGATAAGTTACACGTTTTGTAATACTCTTTTTCTGATAATCCTTTTAATTGCCCATGATCACATTTTCCTTGGGGAGAGGGTGTTGGTAATCTCCCCTCCTCCTCTGTTTCCCAAGGCTGTCCATAGTGTCAAGTTATTTAACTAAGAGAGAGAGATGGATAGGCTGTTTAAGTATACAATATGGATACAGATGACATTTGATTTCTATTATATTCCTACTCCCACTCTTCTTTATCAATATAAGAATGTTACTTTAACAATAACATACACTACACAATGGGCCTCATTACGACCCTGGCGGATGGACCATGGTGCTATTAGCACCTTGGTCCATGCCGGTAACTCTCCGACTCCGCCATGGTGGAATGGGGAATTACCACCCCATTCCGAGGTTGGCGGAGTGGTAATTCCCCCTTCCGCCATGGCCCTTCCCCATTCCCATTTTTGCCCCATAGGGCATAATGGGAATGGGGAAGGCGCTAAGTACGGTGCCGCAAATTGCGGCACCGTACTTAGCACCAAGGTCCCTTTGCGGCATGGTTTTTAACGCCTGCTTCAAGCAGGCGTTAAAATCACCATCCCGCAAAGGGACCTTGTAATCAGGCGTTAAGGGTCGGCGCCGTTTACGGCGCCGTAAAACCCTTAACGCCTGCCTCGTAATGAGGCCCTACTTATTCTAAAATAACATCCACACATTAATCCTTTCATCAAATCATCTTTACTTATCTTTCTAATGTAGATTTCAGATCTTATTTCATCCATAGAATCAGATGGTGCCTCAGTTTGACTAAGAACTGTTCTGGGTTGACATTTTTCATCTGGTTTACTTGGACCCAGCCTTTCTCTGTATGTCACTTTTTTTAAATGTTTATTTTGTAGGGAACTGAAAATACTTTGCCTATGATATTGAAAGTACCTTTTCAGGAGGGGGGAAATGTACATTCCTTAGATTGGTGTCTCTGGAAATCATAGAGATGATCTTGGTCAAGGTCATAATATGTTTTTGTACATACCACCAATTTTTCCAAGGCCAATCTCTTTTTGCTCTGATCGGTATAACAGATGTTGAGGCAACACCATGTTTCTATCAGTCATGAGTTGAAAAGGAGATGGATTAGTAGGAGAAGTAGGGGTATACTTATGAGCTATCAGCAATAGTGGCATTCAGAAGTGTCAAATGAGTCTGGAATCAACCAAAAATCTCTTTAGAATTCTCACAGTTGTTTTGTTGAATCTCTCTAATCTCCCACGCTGGATCACGGGTAGTAGGTGATATGCTATTTTCATTATACTACCAGAATTTGCCACGTTGTTGTCATTACCTCACTGTTGAAATGTGTACCTAAGTCAGAAGCTATATTTGAGGAAGGCAGAAACGAGAAAAGATGTGGGATATTTAAATGATTGCAGCAGCCTCTGCCTTCCAATTTGGAAATAGGAAACATTTGATGAATTTGATAAATCTGCAATTAACGGTCAGCATATATTTGTAAAGTCATTCTGAAGATGAGAACATGATAATAGCATTCCTCTTTATTGTAAAGGAGCCCAGTGAGTGGGATAGCTTAGATATAACTGAGCACACATTAGATACCCTAATAAGTGCAAGTTCAGATTCTGGCCCAGGTATGGACAATACGCAAATTCAGTCTCACTGCATCATGGACATGATTTCATATTATGCTTTGGAATGAGTTAGCTACCACACACTTTTAATAACCAGATTGGGGTCACCTAACCAAAAGTCCATTTTGGATGTTGATCATTTTCTGAGACTTGAAGATCTTCTTCTACTTGAAAATCTTGTTCAGATACTGGAATGTCTAGATCTTCTAGATATTGACAACATTTTCCAATAATTGGGTTTTCCTTCTGAGCAGTAGATGGAAGTTGATCGTGATCTGGAGCATCTCTACTGCAGCTTGTGCTTTGACCAATTTAAGGTTGCTATTTATATTTCTCCAGGTATATGTTCCATATCGATGTATTCCTCTGGAAGTGCTCCCGTTTTAGCTAATTGAACAGAGTAATCATTTCCAGTTTTATTGGAACCCTCAACTTTTGCATGCCCTTTTTTCTGTGTTCATAACAAGGTTATATTGATTGACGTAAAAAAAATAACTACTGTTTGAATCACCTTCTTGTTTCTCAGGGTTTGGTTTTTGGCACACAACTACATCATACTGATGGCTTTCCAATGTACCAAGTGTTCGACATTTACAGTTTGGACATAATCTAAATCAGTAATTATGGCTAGCTCTTGGATTTATGGTAGTAAAAACAACTTTATATAGGGCCGTCAGTCATGCACCTGACTACTCCGGTGACCAATTTTATAGCTGTCCGAGCATTCAGGAAAGTCATTCACCCATGAATTACTGATATTAGCTACAAATTATTTCTCAAGCAAAACAAAAAGGTGATGGCTGGAAGGTTTTGAATTAATCATAACCACATGCCAGACGTGGGTCCCGTGCCTGCTGAGCCTAGAGCCCCAGGCTAATCCTCACTGATGAGGCCCAATGAGGCTGAAACATGTTTGGGGAGGCGTGTGGTCTCATGCAGAAGGGATGTGACCAAGCACATTGGGTTGGACTGCTCTTATTGGGCTGGGGCCAAGCTTCTTTTGCATATGGTCTTTCCCCTTTTGTAATGGCTTGGCAGGTGAAGAACAATGGTCCGGAGGGTTGCCCAGAGCAATGCCAGAGGATAACATTTATTCTATACTTTCCAGCCATCACCTCTTTTATTTTACAAATTCTCTCTTGTCATATTATTTGATATCGTAGAAACATCCATTCACATACAATATGGGTTTTCTCTCTCTTGAGCTTTCATCATACTTCAAACTAGATATGTATCCATATTATTGGTTGTTTTCAATTCTTCAGATTCTAAACAGTTATCTTGGACTATGGTATGTAGATCTGCTAGTCCTTGTGAGTTGGTTGTAAGGACATTCCTTTTTGCTAAACATGTTATTTAAATTAATACAAGTATCTTCATTAAGCAAGGTTTTCCTTTTCTGATCTCTGTTGAACATTTCCAGTAAAAGTAACATCTTCTTTGATTTGAACTTCAGCAGGAAAATATATAAATTGGTTCTCACCCATTTCTGGACCAGGCTATAGTGTTAACAAAATGCACATTTCGATGTAGTATGTAATTACTAATATAGAAATCAGAAATAACAATTGTTATGACCCAGTAATTATTATATATTGATTTAGTTCCTATTTTGATCTTTGACAAACAACTGCCAATGGTGTTTGGCAAAGAATTTTTAATTCATCAAATAAATCCAGATTCCTATTTAGCCATTAGATTGAATGTATGAATCATCGGGACTTTCTATAACTGCCTAAAAATATTTCACTGATGAAGGTTCTTTCTTGAGTTAAATAAACTTTGGAGAGAACTGGACCCTTACCTCCATCAAGATGAATAGGAAAGAACATGGGTTCTCCTTTCCTCTGCATAATAGCTGAACTACTTAGTTTATATCCTAATGTATCCACTGGTTAAACAGGACCCTCACTGGAGGAAAGATGCATGTACAATGTCAGTGTATTTTTCTCCCGAGTGGAGGGCCAACCATTAATTAGAGGAAGATATGTTTCAAATTTTTGGTGAAATACCCTTTTATATTGTCTTGTTACTTCACCAATAACATTGTGATATCTGCAACTTCAGTGTTTTGGCAATCTGGGTGGTGATAAGTGACTAGTACCATTGAAAATGATTGGGCAGCGAGTTTGGGTCCAAAGATACAGGTCAAATCAATCTATCTAATAAAACATGTGTGCTCTTAGAAGCCATGACTATCACGGTGGGTCAGTCAATGTTGCTCAATTCTGATTTCTACTTCAGTTACCCAATCGTCTAGAATTTCATTTGTATTGAAATGATACCGTTTCCCAAGAAGTGGCTTGAGAGTACAGAGATTGACCCCCTTCCTTGGTTCAGAGTATCAAGCACTCGAGATATTAAGATTTTCTGATACTTGTAATCTATGAGAGTGAATAATTCACACTTTCCTTAAACTTTGATTTGTGCGAAAACCTTTCATCTTTCATTTGCACTTTACAGAGAAAGTGTGAATTAGTAGATAATGCTGCTATATTGATGGTGTTTGGGGTTTCCTGATCTTCATTGTAGGCTGCCACCTCAGTGTATTCTCGTCAAGCTCAATTTCATGTGGAAAGGTGGGATGGTAGTGGACGCTGTAGGAATAAAAATGCATTTAGAAGAAATATTTTAAAGAAAAATTGGAACAGGCTCTTCCCCCCTTTCTTCAGATCCCAGGCTAACTGCCTCTGCTTGGCGTGCAATTCCTAGGAAGGTTTGGAGAGGAAGGAATGCCTTTTTGTTTGGGAATCTCTCTTGGAGTGATTTTATCATCTTATTTTTGGGTCTCATGTCTAGAGGTTTCTTGATTAATATCATTAATTGTTTAGTTCTGTGTCATCTTTCTTCAAACAAATATAGAGAGTTCACTATTAGCCTTTGGTCATTTTTCAGCAAACTCAAGCATATTTTAATGGCATGTAAAAGGAGCTTTCTTTAAGAACTGCCATATCTTTGTTGACACAGTTCCCTTTTCTTGTACACCTTCTGCGTGTTGAATTGTAACAATTTCCTGTTGTCATTATCCAACCTGACCTGTCGACTCATTTTGAGCTAGTTTTATGTGGCCATTAGAATCAAGATTTCTCTGTTGGGATCTTATGATTTTACCAATGCTCTCTGTCAAATATTTGACATGTGCCCAACTTGTGAAATCTTTTCTGCAACCTTTAGACTAGGGGATGATCTAGTCCTCTGTAGAAGGGTAATTATTTCTTGTAGGAAAGTAGTTTTGGTAATTCTGACAACTGTTATTCTTTGCATTTATCAATTTCCACTCATCTTGGTACTTGGATCTATTATCCTCTAAAGTAGGGAAGGAGTTAAGTGGTGTTGGAAATTGGTTATAGGAGGTAGTGATTAGTGTGTGGTTGGACCTCCAGTATCAGTAACCCTCTAAGTGCAGTTATGTCCATAAAGCAAGTTTATTGTGCAAGCGGTCAGGAGGGACTAGATGATGCTGCAGAGTCAAATTAATCTGAGTCTCTCCGAACCACACAAGGATTTCACTTTATATTCATTATGGCAACAGTTAGCACGCTCCTATATATTTCATTATAACGTAATCCCCCAGACATAATTGATCGAATCTATACAAAGGAATCTAATCCCCTTCAGTTCTCATGCTCTCATTGGATAAATGTATTTAACCACCATCCCCTTTCAACATACATTATCTCATATTTGCAGCACACCCCTTTTTGTGATCTTTCCGCAGCAGGTTGTGACATCATGGTATGGTATGGTACTGTTTATTTGTATAGCACCTATACTCAAAGCAAGTGTTTCAAAGCACTAAAGGAGGGAGGGAACAAGGGGACAAACAACAGTCATTCAAAGCCCTTGAATTTCTGAACGATACATGGCAGGAGCAGAGTAAGTGCATATGATACAACAAACAGTGTAGATAACAGCAAATAGGCCTGGCGACCATTCTGCAGTTTTGCCAAGTGCAATTGAGGTGCCACCATGCAAGGAGGGGAGAGAAGGGAAAACAGATAGACGATCTTCAGGCATGGTACGTTCAGATCGTGCAAGTGCACAGACGGTGCAGGAGAAGGGAAGGGGGAGGGGAGGACAAGTGCTGTAGGGGAGGGAAGGGGGACCAAGTGCGACCCAGTCAGTCAGGAGCAGTGGTAACTGCTGAAAGATGCCGCTCTCATGGGTGATTGACCAAGTGCAGTAACTATGAGGCAAGTGCAAGGCCCAGAGGCAAGTGCGGGAGGTATGGCGCGGGTGGCAGAGACCTGCGAGACTCTGAGGTACAACAGGCAGCCAGTCAGTGAGCTGTGAAGAGAAGGAGGGATAGTAGGATGAGTGGAGAGAGAGGTTAGCAGGGTAGAGGGAGAGAGAAAGAAGAGGAGAAGAGGAATGTCTTGAGGAGGTTCCGGAACTTAAGAAGGTGAGGGACAAGATGGAGGGTGACAGGGAGGTTTTTCCAGAGGGAGACCCCTGCTGAGGATATATATCTCCCTCCAAATTTCTGCTTGGAGAACCGGCTCACTTGCAGAAGGTTGGAGGTAGATGAGCAGAGGACTCGGGAAGGACAGTATTTAGCTGGTAGTTGGACTTTTTTGAGATGTCCGAAATGTGAGAGTAGAAGAAGAGAGTGGAGTTGAAGATGACCCCAAGGTTTTTTGACTTGCAGGTGGGTGCGGGCACTGGATCAAGGGGAGCCAGCCACAGTGAGAGTGTGAAAGCAGGAGCAGGACTCCCAATGCAAACAATCTCAGACTTACTGGCGTTGAGGCAGAGGTCATTTGCAGCACACCATGATTGAATTGCAGACAGACAGTTCGCAATTTAGGTAGGCATCATTGCAGATAAGTAGGTTCCCAGGCCCCAGAATGCCTTGTGGACAATGCAGTGGGTCCTGAACTTGATCCTTGCACCCACAAGGAGCCCGTGTAGGGATTTTGGTGCTGGAGAGATGCGGTCCCTAGGCTTTCAGCCAAGGATAAGTCTTGCAGTTCTGTTCTGGATGAGTTGCAGATGGTGCAAAGCAAAGGCAGGGAGGTTGAGGAAGAGGCTGTTGCTGTAGACAAGCCTTGAGAGAACCAGGACTCTGGAGACAGTGAGCCATTGAGGGAAGTTGAGAAAGGGAAGAGTACTTCTGAGGAGGTGCCGCTGGTAGTTGGATTTTTAAGGATGTCTGAAATGTGAGAGGAGAAGGAGAGAGTGGAGTTGAAGATGACCCAAAGGTTTTTTGCCTTGCATGTGGGTGCAGGTGCAGGGCCAAGGGAGGCCGGCCAGAGTGAGAGTGGGAAAGCTGGAGCAGGAGTCCCAATGTGAAAGATGTCAGTTTACTAGCGTTGAGGCAGAGGTCATTTACAGCACACCATGATTGAATTGTGGATAGACAGTTAGATATGAGCGAAGTAGAAGAGATGGCTGAGGGTAGCCTGAAGCAGAGTGTTGTGTCATCCGCATAACACTGGAAGTTAGAGATGAAAGTGGCAATCAGACGTGCCAAGGCAGCCATGTAGACATTGAAGAACCAGGAGGATAGGTTAGAAACCTGGGGAACGGCACAAGTTAAGAGAATGATAGTAGAGAGAAAGGACCCAAGTTTCTACTGGGATGGGCGGTTGGAAAGAACGGAGGTTAACCATGCCAGAGCCTGACATGTGATTCCCAGGGTGTCACAGAGACGTGCAATCAGGATGTTATGGTTCACTGTGTCAAAGTCAGAGGAGAGGTCAAGAAGAATGAGGACAGAAGTGGTTTTAGTGTCGAGATTTGATAGCAGTCTTCATTGGTGTTCTGAAGAGCAGTTTCCATGTCTCTGGATGCTCTAAAGCCAGCCTTCTGGTCGTGGAGGCAACCAGCAGATTCAGTGTGGGGGGAGATCTGAGAGATAGCCACCTTCTCCAGGGGGTTGCCCAGGAAATGGGTGATAGAGATAGGGTGGTAGGTTGCTGGACTGGAGGGGTCAGCCAAGTAGTGGGTGCACAAGGGAATGCTTAAGAGCAGTTGGGAAAACTCCCGTGGCAAAGGAGAGATTTCAGAGATCACCCAAGGCTGGAGCAAGAGAGTCAATGTTGTCCTTAATGGTTTTGGACAACAATCCTAATTTACTACACGTTCCAAATGGTTGAGGACCGCTAACCCCAGTTGTGATACACATGGCTTTTCCAAGGATACTTCAACAATACAAAGATGGAGAGAAACAGTTTTTCTTTTAACTAGTGATAAGTATCTTAACTGTCCAGACTTGCTGGCATCCTTATTTCACAATAATCGCTAATGACGACCATTTCAGCATTCATGGCCTCGGCCCACATTCTGGTAATTCCTGAGAAACTCATCGAAGCCCATACTGAAACCATTTTGTCTGCTATACCATTAAGCACCCCTTGCACCTGGTTTTTTACCCAACCCCAAACTGACCTTACCAGGTGACCGGACTTACCTGGACACTGAATAACAGACTTGCATGCACTGAAAAAGATTCAATTTCCTTTCCACAATAGTACCAAGTCATACAACCCAAACCTAGCTGCAACTGACCGTTTATTTTTATTACAGCTTCCCAAATGCAGTTAAGCTGCCTCCCCCCGGCCTTCAACCTTGATCAAGCAGCTTTTCTGGTTCGCAAAAAGTTTATCTCGCCACCCCCAGGTTTCTGCAGCCTGCACAACCCCTAGCTGTGAGGGTATCCATAGTATACAGATTTGTGTATTCAACATGTACACCGTGTTCCCCAACTTTCCCACATCTCCATGGAACCCATGTGTATGTCTGTGCATGTATGTTCAAGACTACTGCGTCACCTCACAGGAGCTTCTCTTTTCATAAATCTTCTTTCTCGCGTGTGCATATGTAGCTCCTCACTTCCCATCTCTAGGCGCCAAATGGCATGCCATGTGGCTACATCGGTTCATATTGCATCAGAAGATTTGTCATTATGTTGATACAAGTGTGCAAATCTAAAATAAATCAACATTACACAAAATAACACTAATAGTCCCATTCTCATTAACTTCACTAGATACATGCTAAGTCGCAAAATTGCATCAGCATCGCCGTCTCCCCAGTCACCAATGTTAACCCCTCTTCCCCATGGAGACCATTATCAACCACCCCAACATTAGTTTATCTGATGAGGAAAATTCTGATTTGAATTCCCCTGGGAACCTGATCCTGGGTTCTGGCTGTTGCTCTCTGATAGGAAAAAACATGTGTAGGCCACAATAGGGATAAAACCCAAAAACTGAGGACTATTGTAAGTCTACAGTTTTGCGGGATCAGCATTTGGCATGCCAGGCACAGGAATTATCATCTGGCTTTCAACAGAGAGTATTCTATATCTGTTAATATGTTTAACAGCAGAGGAGTCATTCTTTGCCCCCCCCCCCATCCTTCTCTAAGTCCAAATGACTTGTTGGCAGCTGGGGCAGACCTTTGTTTGCGGTCATATTCTCAGTCAGAATCAGTACTACCCCATGTGTCTAGGAGTTTTGGGACTCCCCAAATCCTTGGAATGGATAGAGGTCTTTAGTATGCCCTTTTTGGGTTGCACGATGTGTCTCTCAATGTCTGTCAGATAGTGTAAATTGTCTCTCTGTTGGATCATGCGCTATGGTAATTCTTGTTCCCTTAACTAATTTTCATACATTTATTGACTGAATTTCTCTTTTGCTCTTTCTCTACTGTCCACTCCCAACATACTAAGAGAGGCTCTACCCAAAATGGTACCTTACATTCGTAATATTTCTCAGTATATGACATGGAACTCAAGACTTTTTGTGCATCAAGGTGCTTCTGGGAAGAAGAAATGGTTTGACTTGCGTCAGGTATACCAGAGCAACCAGTATGTTGTTGGGATGGTCTGGGAAGTGGAGAGATATACTCTGGAATGGGAGAGTCTCTCTTCTTCTATGAAACTAATATGTCCATTAACTTTATATGAAGCCTTGGAACTATTTGATTGCAAAATATGATACTGATATGTACCAATATGCAGACGATAAACATTGATATCTTAGAATTTCTTCTGAGAAAGATATGCCATGTATAGCTGAGTGTTTGTTTGAGATTGAAAACCTGATGTCAGAACATTGCTTTTTAAATGTGAACATTCCAGGTTCACAATTAGGAATTTCCTAGTTGGTCAAATCGCTGGGTTTTATGTTAGATTCTCGACTCACCTCAATACCACATATCAATGCCCTGCTGAAATCTGCTAATGTTTACCCTTATGCACTGAGGGCAGTGAGATAATTTTTTTTCACCTTGTTATTTTTGCACCTTAATGCAATGGTCCTGCATTGATTTTGGACATTCTATTCTTTCTAGCATTCTGCATTCTTCATTGGCTATCCTAAAAGCTGCCTTTAATGCAGCAGCCCAATTGGTGGTGGGATCTCGCAAAGTTGAACACATGACACTGATCCTAGTTTAGCTACACTGGCATCCATTAGGAGCCAGTATCATTTTTAAATTACTATGAATTACCTACAAGGCAATCCACTGTCAACCCCTCTCTCATCTTGCTGAGAAACTACAGATCTCTGGGGGTTCAAGAGGCAATCGAAACCTATATTTCTTTGCTTGGAACCATGTAAATTCAAGTACATGTCCTCTACTTTGAAAAGGTCTTTCTCTGGGGCTGCTGTGTCATCTTGGAATGCGTTTCCCAATGACCTCTGATCACTTTTTGAGGTTTTGAAAAACGCTTGCGTCTTTTAATGGCAATCTGTTTTTCAATGTGTTTAGTTGCTTTTTAAATGTAGTAATCATTTTGTAAAGGTTTGACGTGTTGTGGCTTTTGAATATTCATACATATTCTACATCTACAACTGTAAAGTGCTCCTAAGCACCGGTGCCTGGTCCACACTGTAGAAGAATGTTAAATAAACTTTAGCTGGCGATTCTGAACCCAGGTTAGTCTCTTTAATCCATTGTCTTAATCTAGAATTAATTTCCATTTCAATGATCATCTTTTTCTTACTCTGTACCAGTTGTTCCCTGAACTCGTGCAGACTGGTCTCGTTAGTATTGAACGCAATGATTTTAGAGACCAACAAGCGGCTAAACTGTGCATTCTCTGCAATGAGCTTTAAAAAGTGATGGGTCGAAATGGTGCATTTTGTAACACATTTTGCAGAACAAACTAAAAATAAAACATAGAATTTATGGGCACTTCCAGAAATGTCTATAATTCAGGTACAAAGTGTGATGGATCAGTTATTGTTATATACATAATTAAATGATGTGAGTAATTCAGCCACAGAAAAGGTGGACTGGTATAAAGGCACTCCTTTTAGCAAACTCCATGCCAAAGGCATAGTGTACACATGTGCCCTCCTGAATCAGTAACCTGAGCTGGAGTGCTGGCTCTCTTGTGCAACAGAGCAGGTTCAAAGTACACAGGTGCCATGATGAACGCTGCAGCGATAGCCATGTAACATCAATGCAGGGGATGTGTTTAGGTTATGCCCCCTGTTCCTAAAGCATATATCTATGAGAGTCACTATCCTGACATTTGTAAACTGAAAAATATAAGTGATACAAAGTTTCAGGTATTGTGGCTAGTATCTCTCATACTTATTAAAGGCACATCCAATTAATATAATCCATATATCAGCACTGAAAGACCAGCTAAGCAGGGGAACACGTATGTGTTTTCTGGTCAGACAGCCTGGTTCTAGCAGCCTGCGAAGCAGGAGAAAGAATGGCTGGGCCTCTGATTTGATCCTTGATGAGGTTTGATAATACCTATCTCAAGCAGGATAGCCTCCCAGCAGAAGCACCATAGGAAACCAGCATCAAAGAGCATGCCCATCTGAATAGGACTAGTCTCACACCAGAGCGATGCACAAATCACTTGGTTATGATGACAGAAGGCAATTCCCAAGGTGAGGGATACGACCCCTTAAGGCAAACTTGCTTTAGTCCAATCACCTGCATGCTTTTGCCTCTAATAGAGGGGGTCTCCCACTCCCTCTGTGAATTTACTCTTGAAAAGACACCTCAGGCAAATGTTATTGCACCTCTTTTGGGAGAGGTAACGTTCCAAAGCCTTCATATGTGAGGTGAAGACTGAATTTCCAAGGCTGAGGGAAGCTCTCTACCTTGCCCAAAATTCCAAATAGCATAAAAGAAACAGTACTCAATAATGTACAACAAAAAAGTGCACAATAAAACGCAGGTTTATTCAAAGCATATAAACTCGGCCAGGGACAGCATACAAAAACCTCTCAAAACACAATGTGTGAGAGGATTTTGCACTACAAATTTGTGAGCAATGACAATATACTATGATTTCAGTTACAAAACTTATGAGGGGTTAGGATTGTTAAATACCTTAAGCTACATATTGATTACATAACTGTTACTTTCCTCATTGGGCTATAACTATCTGATGGCTCCTCCTTAGCCCAGCCCATCACAGATAAAATGTTCACTACACCATTGTATTGGCCACTCATTGGATGACATTATTCATCATAGACAGTATGGCAAGAGGGATTTCTATTGGTTGGCACATTACTAACCCACCTTGGGCATTTTGATTAGATGTCAGAATATGTGAGATACATTTGGTAGTGGGAGAGAGAAGTCCACTGTCTACACTAATTCCAATTAAAAGTACTCCCCATAATTCCCAGGCCATCTGGCCTATATATTCCTTTGGGTTTCACCTTGTGTATCATCTTATGTCTCTGTGTGCACTCAGGAGTTTCAGCAGGTGTCTTAAATGTACTTGGCTCACAGTGAATAGTGTTCTTCATGTCTTGATCACATGTTAAGGGACCATTTTGGAGAATAAATGCCTTCTTATTTACTGGTTTGTTAGCTAATTGTAACGTGCATGTTGTACTCTTTGTCACCACTGGAGACATCCTTCATCTATTTGCTATAGAGACTTTTAAAATACTAGTCTCATGCATTTGGACAAAAATGGTTGTTTGTGCTCTTATTGTTATCGCATCTGTGTGCTCTGCATACCCATTACTCCCTTAGGTGCATCTGACATTGGCGTTTGCTACGTACTACTATCTGAGTGGCCTTAAATCTTCTCAAATAAATGTGTTTTTGTGAATTCAGCATCTTGTCCGAGGCCTTGCTAAGAATATGGCTACACTCCTGTGCTTCTATCCTCCATATTGGCAACCTATTCTTGTGTCTATTCATGTTACATTCACCTTGTGCATCTGGCATACAATGAGTTCCCTGCCCATGCATTCTGCATCTTTTCTGCCTATAATTCAATCTGCCCTATCAGTGTAGTGAGTACCTCTCTTGGTATCCTGGAATCCTCCTGCCTTCTATGCTGTATACAGCACACTGCTCGTGCATCCTACTATCTAACTGTAATCCCTAACTAATTCCCTATGAATGAGGCGTTCACATTGGCTATTTAAAATACTGCTTTTTAGAACCTGCCTTAGTTCGTCTCATCTCTTACCCCTATATTCATGTGTCGGGAGGGCTGCCTCATATTCATCTTACCCATTACAACAAATTGGGGGGGACCTACTGCTGGAGGAAGACATGCATCTCTGCCAGTCACAGTGCTTCCCAGGATCTCAGCATGGTGAAGGACTCCTGAAAGTATGTGCCAGCCATCCCCTTGTAAATGGGAGCTAGAGAGCAATGATTAATCTTATCCATGAGTCCCTGGAGTGTGATTAATAAAATCTGAGAGACAAGACAGCCAGGATCCCTGTGTTGTCACAGTTCAATCACTGATAGTTGTGTGATTTGAGCCTGTTTGAACCTGTCGAATGAACTGCACCCTCCAGAGCTGCTTTTGGCACTTGCCCAATCTTTGAGCTGCTGTACTGAACACTTGAACAAGTTTGTTGTCTGACCATGCAGTCTTAACGAGTTGTCACCTCGACTCGAACTAATGCTCATCACTGCATCTGCTGCATTTGAACCAACATTCAAACTGCCAGAATCTACATTGTCGAAACCAATACTGGTTTGCTCATCAAACCCAGAACGCCACATTCCACCACGCAACTCGAACTGCACATCCAGTCACCACTATCTTTGCCGTCTAAATGACTATTGAACTAACCCTAGAGGCCCACATGTTCTGCAATTCAACGAGCGCCTAATTAAACTGACCTGCACAGCACATTTATTAACCAGAATCTTTGTTGCCGAAACGACTGTCAAGACAACCTTGCAGACAGTAATGATCTGCCATTCTCCAAACAATGCTTCACACACACACAGTGAATTTCCACTTAACACCAGCATGACACTTATACCTCTTTTGTTTTGCTATTGTCACCCCGAGTTGTACGGGAATGCCCAGACTTGAGCCCCGTGCCTGCTGGGCCTAGAGACTCAAACTTCTCCTCACTGATGAGGCCCAACAAGGCTGAAACTTGCCTGTGGATGCTTGTGGTCTTGTGAAGAAGGTATGTGACCTACCAGTTCAGGTCGGATTACCCCTTTGGGGGTGAAACCAAGCCTGATTTGCATATGGTCTTTCCCCTTTTGTAATGGCTTAGCAGGCGAAGAACGATGGTCTGGAGGGTTGCACAGAGAAATGCCAGAAGTTAAAACCATCCAACCACCACCTCTTTTGTTTTGCTATTGTCACCCAGAGTGGGACAGGTATGCCCACACGTGGGTCCCATGCCTGCTGAGCCTAGAGACCCAAGCTACTACTCACTGATGAGGTCCAACAAGGCTGAAACATTTCTGGGGTTGCTTGTGGTCTCGTGCAGAAGCGATGTGACTTAGCAGTTCAGGCTGGGCTACCCCTTTGGGGGTGGGAACAAGTCTGATTTGCATATGGTCTTTCCCCTTTTCTAAAGGCTTAGCAGGCGAGGAACAGAAGTCTGGACGGTTTCCCAGAGCAATGCCAGAAGTTAAAATGTATTCTAAACCATTCAACCACCACCTCTTTTGTTTTGCTATTGTCACCCCGAGTGGGACGGGTATGCCCAGACATGGGTCCCGTGTCTGCTGGGCCTAAAGACCCAACCTACTGCTCACTGAAGATGTCCAACAAGGCTGAAAGATGTCTGGGGATGCTTGTGGTCTCGTGCAGAAGGGATGTGACCTAGTAGTTCAGCTGGACTACCACTTTGAGGGTGGGAACAAGCCTGATTTGCATATGGTCTTTCCCCTTTTCTAAATGCTTAGCAGGCGAGGAACAGTAGTCTGGACAGTTGCCCAGAGCAATGCCAGAGGTTAAGATGTATTCTAAACCTTTCAACCATCACCTCTTTTGTATTGCTATTGTCTTCCGAGTGAGATGGGTATTCCCAGACTTGGATCCCGTGTCTGCTGGGCCTAGAGACTCAAGCTACTCCTCACTGATGATGTCCAACAAGGCTCCAACATGTCTGGGGATGCTTGTGGTCTCGTGCAGAAGGGATGTGACCTAGCAGTTCAGGCTGGACTAGCCCTTTGTGGGTGGGACCATGCCTGATTTGCATATGATCTTTGCCCTTTTGTAATGGGTTGGCAGGTGAAGAACGATGGTCTGGAGGGTTGCCTAGAACAATGGCACAGGTTAAAATGTATTCTAAACCATCCAACCACCACCTCTTTTGTTTTGCTATTGTCACCCCTAGTGGGACGGGTATGCCCAGACGTGGGTCCCGTGTCTGCTGGGCCTAGAGACCCACGCTACTCCTCACCGATAATGTCCGACAAGGCTGAAACATGTCTGGGGATGCTTGTGGTCTCGTTCAGAAGGGATGTGACCTAGTTGTTCAGGCTGGACTAGCCCTTTGTGGGTGGGACCAAGTCTGATTTGTATATGATCTTTCCCCTTTTGTAATGGCTTGGTAGGTGAAGAACGATGGTCTGGAGGGTTGCCATGAGCAATGCCAGAAGTTATGATTTATTCTAAATGTTCCAACCATCACCTCTTAGTTTTGCTATTGTCACCCCAAGTGGTACTTTTATGCCCAGACATGGGTGTCGTGCCTGCTGGCCCTAGAGACCCAAGCTACTCCTCACTGATGATGTCCAACAAGGCTAAAACATGTCTGGGGATGGTTGTGGTCTCCTGCAGAATGGATGTGCCCTGCAAGTTCAGGCTGGACTACTCCTTTGGGTGTGGGACCAAGCCCGATTTGCATATGGCCTTCCCCCTTTTGTAATGGCTTGGCAGGCAAAGAACGATGGTCTGGATGGTTGCCCAGAACAATGCCAGAGATTAAGATATATTCTAAACCTTCCAACTCTCACCACTTTTTATTTTAGAGTTGGCACACATGAGGTTATCAGATTCATGCAACATGTGTTCAGAAGGGAAGGATACAGGTAAATCACTGTTCGAGTTGATGAGAGACAGGGAACCTAATACTGTGTTGAATCCGGTATGGGTGAATCATAGGTCGGTAGTGGTAGGAGTTTGAATTATAAGAGGACTGAGCGTTCTTCTAGAGAACAGCTGGTGCCCTGAGATTTTGTCAGAATAAGAAAGGGGAGAATGCTGAGAAAGGGTGAGTCAAAGTACTCCAAGCCTGTGACGGTCAAGGAGGTGTTCAAAAATGCTATTAGGATTCAAGATGGTTCCATATGGAATCTAGATAGAGTGAGTAGATAGAGATGGCAAGGAGTGACTTTGGGTGTTGAGGAAAGGGAAGGAAGTAAGAGGAATGGCATTGAGTTGTTTGAGGAAGAGGGTGGAATGCAAGGAAGTTGGAGGAGTTGAGAGCATGGAAGTGATTCAGAAGAGTGGGCGAGAATAATGTGAACGAGAGGACAGGTATCTCGAGGAGTAGGGTCAGGAAACATCCAGCGTGGTCAAGAGACTACGTCATGAACCGATGGTGAAGAACCATAATATCATAATCTACATGATTTGTTTTGGTTGTCAGTTTTACTGTAAATGTTCACATATTCTTAGTAGTCATTAAGGTTTTGTTCAAGAGACTATGTCATGCACTGATGGTGAAGAACCATAATATCATTTGCTACATGATTTTTTTTGGATGTCAGTTTTACTACAAATGTTCACATATTCTTAGTGGTAATTAAAATTTTGTACTTCTATTTCCTTTGTGTTGTTAGTTTGGAAAAAGAGGGGATGTGTTGCATCATTGTTTGTACTGGCGCTTCCTCCAGTATGCGTGTGTATGGAATGTGGAGTGTTGTGGAGAGAATGTGGAATGAAAGGCTTGTGGAATGGCATGGTGAAGAGAGGTTGACGGTTGAGAGAAAGGGTGGATGCGGAGAGAGCGCTGTGTCGTTTAATGAATAAACACTTTGAACTTACCGTCAAGCCTGATCCCGTCATTACGATTTGCTACAACATGCATGAACAATACCACGAAGCCTGGACACTGGAAGGTATTATTGACTGATAACTGCACCCTTGCTCTAACTTGGGGCCATAGAGACTAGCTAAGTCATCCTTAATCTCTTTTTGCACAAGAACACATCCTTTTTAAGAACGTCATTGTTTTTACTTGCTTTTCACCCCTTTTTCACTACATAGAGTGCTGAATCTTCCGATCATTGTATATTCTGTGTTCTTTCCACATGGGCGTGTTTTGTGTAGTCTTTTTATATTTAATTATTAGTGCAGATGGTGTGTTTAATTAAAGTGTATACATTTGTATAGAACCTGGATTGGACATTAGGTAAGAGGTTGTATTTCTATGTCAGTTGTGCACATTAATGTATATAGTTTTTGCCTAATTTGTTTCTTCAATAACATTCAAATGCACACTAATTAGTAAATACACCTATTGGTTTTAATTCAATCATTTCAATATATTCATATACGTAATTTGTATAATTTTTGTGCTTCTAGGAGGCACATGTGTGTGTGTGTTTCGGCCTTTCTTGGGCTTCTTCAAGCACTAGTACAATGGTTTGGTGCATCGTGTGTGATTCATAAATAGAGTGTAGTTTGAACATAGTATAGACATTTTACAATCATTAGTTCATAAACAATGTTCATTGTTCTTTTGTTTTTGAAGTTCCTTAATTAAGACATTTCTGTGGTTCTTTACTTTAGGTAAGTGGTTTCCACTAATTTGGGGTGCTGTTAGAGTTGTAGATCCTGCAACGTCTTGCAGTCCATGTTCTGATCTCTGACAAATTTGGTCAATTGTTCTGGGTTTTGATTGTATAAATCATTCCCTATGGGGAAGTGTCCTTATGCTTTATGCTCCGAGCGGCTGCCTGCTTCTCGTGGCTGTTACAGTAATGTACACAGGAAACTGCATACATTAATGCGCACAAGCTAACATAGAAATACAACTTCTTACCTAAACTAACAGACCGGTAGGTGGATATCGGTCTCTATGTAGCCCTGCAGCCATTCACCTCCACATAGCTTGGATTAGTCAGAAATGGAATTAACCCCTACATACTATGAAGGGGGTAGAGCACACAGACTAATATTATTCACCAAATTTAAAGAAAACTGGATTGGACATTCCCTTTATTTTGGACTGTTATACTCTGCTGTTTGGATTGCTACTGGATCACATTCACATGACTCTTAAGAATATCACCTTCCCATGGCCCATATTACAACAAAAGGCAAAGTAGGCAAATCTTTTAACTGTGTCTATGTCACCCTTATGACTGGGATCACTCTTGTTCTGTAGAGGTCTGAGGCCTGAGTATGTGGTTTAGTCACTACTCATCCTTGTTGACTTGCAAGGCATAAGTAATGTTGTCACAGCTACAGCCAAAAATCGGAGCTTTCTATTCGAAAACACTGTTACGGGGCACCAATGTATAAGAGTACAATATATGTCTTTTTCTAATTCTACAAATTAATAGTCTCTTTGATATATCCGGCTTGGAAAGCACCATCTCACAAGATAGATCAACCTGACTATATATAAATCATTAAGAACATTTCTGAAAAAAGCATATGATTTACAAAGTTGCTTGCACAAGTAGTCAAACACGTGCAGCAGAATGTATGTCATGCATAGATCCCAAAAACATTGACTTATCCTGATGTGCTATTTTTGTCAATCCGGCGTCATCACTCAGCCTTAAAATACTTCAACACCAGCTGTGGATCATCCAATAATGGGCTTAATTACTGCATTGATAGTAGCACAGGTCCTTTAAATGATTTAAAAGCAACAAGGATGCCCATCTTTACCAAAAGATTGAATATGGTTGTCGAAATGAGGGCAGCTGTTAGCAAGTTAGCAAGAGGCACCAGCCTGCTGAGCTACCTTTCCAGCTTTGTTCCCAGCTTTGTTTCCAGCTTTGTTCCTTGCCAAAACCGTTGGCTTTGCTAATGCTTGCTTTTAACAGGACGTCAGTGAAGTGAATGCATACAAGCATGAATCAAGTGGCTGAAGGCAGACCAAGTTAAAACATGTTCATTACACCAGTAGCATATGTACAGCACCAATTAAACCATTAGCTCTCAGAAAACTGCTTTAAAAAAATCCTGGCTGGCACTTTGCACACAAAGTTTGATTTTAAGGCTTGGTAAAGGTAGCTCAAAGAGATACCAGGAGAGTGTATTTTGGGTGGGGCGGTGGGTGGGAATGGCCAAAGGGATGAGCATGGTCATGGCAGGCAATGAGTGGGTATAACCAAACTTCCTTAACAAGCATTGAGTTCCTTCACATATGCCATTTCTCACTAGCTGTACTCCAATGCATTTGTTTCAGCATGTAGGTAGTGCTAAAGATAATAATTCAACTTCTGATAGAGATCCCTCTTACTGGCTGAAATGATTAAATTTCCATCGTTGAAATTAGTTGAATCGTTTTTCCTCTCCAACAAGTTCTAAACAACAGACTGACGGAACCGAAGAGAAAGAGGTTTAGGGGAGAGGGTGGTCTGGAGCCTGCATTACAGAGGGGAAGTGAATGTATTCTTCCAAGGTACACTATATTTCACTGTAAGGGTCCGCGAGCTATTGCATGCTGAGTACCGATAGTTTGTGATGCAGGCAACCCATACACTACATACTCAGCAAGCATCCGATTTTGATTACGCACAGCACTCCTCCAATATTGTATCTTTACAAGCAAAGTTTGAGCGGTAATCAAATTGAAGCACTCATAAAATGGTCTTTAAAAGGGCTTTACAATGGTACAATTTCCATTGCTACTTTTCCTAGCACTAGGGCCACGGAGCCTCATGGTTGTCGTGTGCTTGTTGTCATGACGCCGGTTTTGCAAGGCATCTGTATTTTGTACAAGTGTTGCAATATTGTTTGGTCAGGTTTGTTCCTCTCTCACTTTGTGCTCGTTTTTGGTGAAGAGGAAAGTGTTGGTGTCCATAATACAATTCTGGTACAAAGCTGCAGAGTAGGAGTAAGACATTACTGTGTCACAGTTACATGTTGCATTTCTTCTCCGTCTTTCAATCTGATTTGGTTAGAGACGGAGGTGTAGTCTGTGTGTTTTGGTGGATTGTTTCATTAGCCCTGTGGGTGTGTGTGGAAGTTAAGACGTGTGGGGGGGTGTAAGAGAGAGAAGAGGGGAATGGTTAGTGGAATTTGGTGGAAGTTTGGCTGTTGGATTGCAATGTTTTTGATTATTCATTCTGTATTCTTCCCATGTTTTCTTTGCCAGTGTAGACTTCTTATGGCTGGTGTGATGTGGTTGCTTCTATTTAGCCACCCGAGTAGTCTTGCTACAGTGTTTTGGATGTGTTGCAGTTTTTTGGAGAGGCGGCTACACATTCCTAGCTAGAAACTGTTTGCCTTGTCTACTCTTGATAATACTAATAGAATGATAGCACAGGGTCTGTGTGGGAAATTAAGGTGAAGGAGGACCTCTATTATTAATCACAGGAGCTAGAAACATTTTTTTTTTGCTATTGTATTGACTTGTGACCATTGCCCGTGATGATTCCCAGATTTCTTATCACTGTTGATGTGTCCGGTTGGATTGGGTCCAATTAGTTTTGATTGTGGTCATTGCTAAGAAGATGGTGTTTCTAATGAGCATATTATGAATATTGCCATGGATACATAATATGCCCCTTTTAAGTGGTGCCAATACAAAATCAGAAATATTTTTTTATCTGAAATGACAAGCCAATGAGTGCTGATACAGAAACTGGAGCAGGGAACTATAACCTGTGTATATCCAGATCTTTTGGACTATGGGGTAAAATGTAGTGCCTGAATGCCAGAAATAAAGAAGCCAGAGTGATTTGTGGAGTGTCATTGAAGTCTAAAGCCAGCACAGAAATGGTGATGTCAGACATTGGGCCTATCGAACAAAAAACAGGCTTACATCTCAAATGAAGGGAAAGGTGCCTTGGAAACTACTTAACAAGTACTGAATTGGCCCAAAGCATGGCAAAAGGCACATGTGGCTGACAATGCTGTTTTACTAAATCCATGGAAATCTACACTTTTTACTGAAAGAGACAGATAGCAGTGTGCACATTATCTTCAATGTAACACCAGATTGTGATCCGGAAATCTCAAGTGAAGCAAACTTATTGCATTTATAACAAATAAAAGAACTTCCTCTCTCCTGACCCCAAATGACAGTATGCAAACAGAAGTGCTCACTTGTTTTCAAGGTGTAAATGGTTATATCTGCCCTATATATGGACAATCCAGAAGTGATACTGATGTCTTTTGCAACTGTGAGATTAAAGAAATACATTACACATGGATATAAGGCCTAGATTCCTTATACAATGGTTCATGTAAAATGCATTATGTGTGAGTTAAAATCAATTTCTTGCAGAATTATAAATGTAGCTGGGCATGTCTGCCGAAAGGTAACTTTAACCTCAAAGACCTTTCCTCTGCTTAACCCGGAGAGGGAGGTCTGGTTGTCAATAATAAATCAGGTCCATTGCTTAAAAATACAAGGAAATATACTGCCATTTGATGTAAACCACGGTGGAAATAGATAAAGCCATGCCTTTTTTTTACAGCAGAAGTGACCATTAGGTCACAACTCCCATAAAATGTGCGTTAGAGCTATAGCCACAGCTATAGCCAGGCCCACTGGGAGGTCAAGGAGAGTTATACTGAGATAAACATGAGCCAGCATCTGGCTGGTCACATGTGCATGGGGAAATGAAACTTAGAGGAACAAAGGTGGGGGCTAGCATAAGCGAGGCGTGTGAAGCTGGGGTTTAAATAATAGAAAAGTACATTTAATTGCATAGAAAGGGCAGCATATATGTCTCAAAGCTCATTCCAGACTTGTATTAAAGGCAACCATAATCCCCTTTGAACCATGCCAAAATGATTTTTGTGTAACAAACATAACAGAAGTTATTAAGGAAAATTTGATTTGGGCCTTCCCATGATTCCTAAAGATTTGAAAGTTGGTGTGTGGGTGAAGGACAAAATTAACATGGGAAATATGAAGTATCAAATGTTTCACTGATGCAGCTCCTGAGTAAACAAAGAAAAACTGATCCCTGCATAGGAGGGGTGTGCTGACTTCAGATTAGCATCATCTGATTTGCCTTAAAATGTAGCTCGTAAAGATATATCCATACATATAAAGATTTGGAAAATTAGGCTACTTTCCATGTTGATAGATTTTCAGAGTTTAAACATGCCAAACCCCCATGTCAGTTTGGTATCACAAAGCTTTCTCCTCCCCCATATTTCCTAACACACACCCCTCAACTCCTTGTCCTATTAGCAAACAGGTGGGACGTCGGTTGAGAAAACCAACCAATCCCTTCCGTGGGAATCATGATAGGTTTTGATGTCATTTGCCGTATAAATAGACCAGTTTACATCAGAACTGGGCTTTTTCCATTTATTCTGGGAGGTAACCTGCTGCTGAACTCTTGCGAGAAAACACCCAAGCAGAGAGGCCCCAAATTTTGCATTGGAGAAAAGGACCAGGAGACATAGAAGCTGACTGGGACCACTTTGAGGAACCAGAGGCGACTATCCTTGACCAACACTCTTGCTGTCCCAGAGGTGCGCTGATGTTACCTGATGCCTATTACAAGCCTCGCCTTAAGTAAAACTATCCCAAAGCCATAGACTGTGTAGGCCCTGCATTTTTGAGTATTGTTCTAGTTATATCACCATAGGAAAATATCCTGTCTCTCTGTTTAGATCCATAGCATATTTAATTAAAGTACACCAATAAATTCCCCTATAGAAATCACAGAATGTGTTTTGTTAGCATTAAAAACTAACAAGCTAGCTCCTCACAGTGTGTTTCGAGCCGATATGGACATACATATTTGATTGGCTATTTGTAAGAAAACCTGCAACCTGGTTGCAGAAAAGAGGGGTCGTGAATCCAAAAGAATGAATCCCCATAACTGTTTCCAATTGAGTGTGCAAGTTGAAAAACAAAATTCCCCATTGATCCCCTGCATTGTAGATCAGAAGTGTGAAGCATTGTTTTCCTTTGCATGTGTGGTGAGAAAAACCAAATAGCCCTTTTGTTCCCATTGTGCCCTCACCCAAACCACAAAGCACTGCCAGTTCTTGTTAGGTGTAGAAAAACACATTTTCCGATTGTTCTTCTTTCCCTCATATTGCATCTGTAGTAATAAGTGCAAAACGATTTTTCTACTTGAATACCTTTTTCCAACGAGTGCATTTTTCTAACAGAACCCAAAACGATGTTCCCATTGTGTTCCCACTCTCTACCAGTTGCCTACACTTCAGAAGGGGTCAAGTCTAATTGATGTTTCGAAGGTGGGGGTTGCTGGAAGAAAGAATATTAGAACTAAATCAGCAATCACTGTGTGCCTTGAATTGTTTTCTTTCTGTATTGGTGGGTGATTTAAAAAGAAAGCTGCAGGAGATTGTCACTGCATATCTAAGTATTATCTCTGTGTTGGTGTCATTGCGGAAATAATTTTTGTTCTTGTTTTGCCACAGCATTGGTGGTTGATGTTAGTCTGTCAAATTTGGTTGAAATAAAGAAATTAATCTATATTTTTACTACACACCGGCCTGGGTCCTAGTCCATTGTGGCACCCGGTATTTGTTGGGATTGATTGCGAGATGGGTTGGAGGCCTTACCAAATTGAACCTTTAGAAAATAATAGTGCTTTGTTGTGCTCTACCTTGATTGAGGGGAAAGGAACTCCCTGAGTTGAGTGTTACCGCATAATAAATGCGCGACAGGACTACAAGATCCATGAGCCCCAGCCAGCACAAGCAATGGGGAGTGGTCATGGGAATAGAAGCTCAAAATTTCTGCAGCGACCTGTGGCACTAGAGAGTAAGGACTTTGAGAGACGATCCCAAAAATATGGTTCAGATTCTATTGTGACATGTTTTTAGGATTTGCTGTAAAATCTCCCGGGGTCAGGGGTGTAGACTTTTGGTTTTCCCAAGGGGGGGGCAACTCGTGGGAGTCTGGCGGTACTAAAAAGCAGATGGCCTGGGGCGAGGGAGGGAAGAGGGCGTGTCCTGTAGCACCTGCATACTCGGAGCCCCTGCCTGGGATGGCCTCACTTTTCTTGCTTGGCATCCGATTTACATTCTTCCTGTATGCTGTCTTGAGTCTTACAATTGTTACTGCGTTGTTTTAAATATTGACGATACCTTTGGTTGCCCTTCTGGTGTTTGGTGTGTCATCTCCTCATTTTAGCAAATCATAACAAAGACTTACAGTCAATGAACTTTGTAGTGATTGTGTCTCGTGAATTCCGAGTCACGCGACCATCTTCCTTTGTTATTGTTCAGGGAGCGATGTTCGCGTGACGAGATTCAGCGGTTGGTAGAAGGAGGTTGAGAAGGAGACTCTGCCAGCAGGCTCACATTTAATAAATGTAATGTTTATATCAACTCTTTCCGCCTGCAGTCATCTTTACAATGGAGACAAGCTAACTGCATTGCGAGCCTGCAGAAGAGGAGAGCCGCTGTGCTGTAACGGCACGTACCTGCGTTCAGCACCGCTGTGCCATCCGTGAACTCTGAGTCTCCCATTCCTCTGGCCCTGGCACTGGCAGAGGCGCAGTGAGCCACGCCGCCTGGAGGATTGGCAGGCCGCCCGTCCCTACGGACCTTGCATAGGGAGCAACCCCTCGCTTGCACTTCGCCGAGGAAGAATAAGGTGAGGAGGGGCTGGAGGGGAGCGGAATGAGAGAACGCTTGGTCCTAGGGGGGCAGACCCACTCAAGTGCATGGGGATAGGAAAAAGGAAAAAAAAAGGGGAATAAACACTGTGACGGGCTTAACCGTCCATAAAGACTTGCAGCCCCTAAACGAAAAAACGAGCCCCACCGCCAACGTGCCCTAGCAGTGAACGAACCAAGTACAAGACACTAAGGGAGTGTCTCAAAAGTCTGGTTTTCTGTTGCAAGCAAGTGAAGATAAGACAGTTATTCCTGATTAGTGCAGAATTAAAGGAAAAAATAACGTGTAGGAATCCTGACATTATAAGAAATTGTGCACATTGGAAATTTTACTTGAGGATTTGCCTACAACATATCAGAATCCTCAGTATGGCTGCAGCTAGCATGGCACCGCCTCCACCTTTTCTCTCAGAGCCAGGAGCTCCACCAATAAGGTGGGACAGATGGAAAAGATTTTTGACACATACCTGGTAGCAATAGGTGGGGTCACATTTGCTGCAACGAGGAAAGAGGCTATACTTTTACACAATTTGGGCACGGAAGGTTGGAGTGTTTATGACGGATTGCCTCAACCTCCACAAGAGGGACATGGCGAGATTGACCAGTATACACTGGCTTAGAGAAAATTGGAAATTCACTTTGAAGCAAAGAAAAACATAACATTTGAAAGATACACATTTTTCCAAAGAGTGCAAGGTTCCCACGAGCCAGTGGAAAATGTTATCGCAGCCTTGAGATCTTTAAGTCATACATGTGATTTTGGCCATTTGACTGATTAACTAATACGTGACCAGTTGGTACGTTGTACGAATAATATGAAAATTCAGGAGAGGTTGCTGACCAAGGATGCATCTCTAGAGGTGGCAGTGGAGACTGCCAGAGGCATGGAGCAGACCCACAAGTACATGTCCACCATGAAAAGCGATAAAGAAGAGGGCGAGGTGGCAGCAGTGAGGGGATTCAAGAAAATGAACCTAGATAAGGAAATCAAATGCTATAAATGTGGAAGCAATCACCACATTTCCACAAGTGTTTTTTGTCCTGCCAGGAACATATTTTGTTTGAAATGCAAGAAAAAGGGGCATTTTGCAAGAGTTTGTATAAAGTCGAGCCAAGTGCAAAATATTGAGTCAGAGACAAGAGTATCAGAACAAGAAGAGAACTCAATGAATGTCCAAGGGTCGTAGGCCAAACACGTACTAGAATTTTCAGAAATTTCCATCAAGGGAAGTGCGCCAACATATGTGTTTTTGATGAATGGCAGAGCTGTGACATTAAAGGTGGATAGTTGTTCATGCTGGACATTGATGTCTAGAAGAACATATGTAGATTGTTTGCAAGGCGAACTCAGCGAATTGAAGGAACACATGATAGAACCTTATGCATATGGAAACGTAAAAATTAAAGTATTGGGAAAGTTTCAAGCAGCAATTAAATACAAGGGTAGAAGTTTTGATTCTGAAGTATATGTGACACAAGAAGGCTCATCTCTGGTGGGATAGGGTGAATAGCGCAAACTGGGAATTAGGATTCAAGCAAGTGCAGAAGAACCAGTCTCAGTTGCGGAGATTAGAGACAAGTGGGAAAAAGAATTTCCGATGGTGTTTCAAGGAGACTTGGGGATCCTTAAAGGATTTGAGCATGAGATTCGGCTGAAACCAGAGCAGTCCCAAAGGTGCACAAATTGAGACCAATACCTCATGACCTGAGAGAAAAGTTAAAGGCAGAAATTGAAACTTTGTCACAGAGAGGGATCATTGAAGAGAGTGAAAGCTCGGAATGGTTGTCGTCAGTGGTGGCAGCAGCAAAATCCAATGGAGATATAAGGGTTTGCATGGATATGAGAGACATAAATAGGAACATTCTTGTGGATAGACATCCCTTGCCAGTAATTGGAGACAAGTTGTCCACAGTCAAAGATGCCAGGGCATTCTCCGTGATTGACCTTTCTCAAGCGAATCACCAGATTCCGCTGAAAGAGGATTGCTAGCATCTCACGGCATTCATAACGTCCTTTTGTACTTTCAAGTATTGCAGGATGCCGTTCGGCCTCTCCTCGGCAGGGGCAGTCTTTCAAAGGGTGATGGACATGGTTATGGGGAGTGAAAAATCTTGTGCTATTCCAAGATGACATGCTTATTTATGCAAGTTCTATAGCTGAACATGATATAATTTTGAAGCAAGTACTGAGCAGATTGTCTGAGGCTGGGTTGACAGAGACAAATGTAAAATAGCAGTTGGACAAGTGGAATATCTGGGACATGAGATTGATGAGTCTGGTGTGAGACTAAAGAGATGTTTAGTGAAGGCAGTGAGAGAGGCCCCTATACCGACGGATAAAGTCCAGGCGAGGTCTTTCCTAGGTCTTGCCGAATATTACCATAGATTTGTAAAGGACTTTACGATGGTATCCACTCCAATAAGGATGATTCTGAAAAAAAGCTCCACGTTTGATTGGACTCCAGAGTGTGATAAAGCTTTTGAAAACATTAAGGAGGCAATCAGCAATGCAACCTCTATTGGAAGATTTGATCCGATGGATAAGACTGTTCTGGTAGTGGACGCTAGCATGTCAGGTCTAGGAGCAGCTTTGGTGCAATATGATAAAGAGAACAAAGCGAGAGTGATTGCTTTTGCGTCAAGGGCTTTGAGAGGGGCGGAGAATAAGTACTCAGTAATTGAGAGAGAAACCTTAGCTATGTACTGGGCCACAATACATGTTAAATATTTGTTGTGGGGAAGGCGTTTTGTTGTTCGCTCAGATCATAAACCACTAGTGCAGTTGTTTGAGAGTAGGAGGTGGATTTTAGGTTCACCTAGAATAAGTCGATGGGGTTTAGGCTTACAAGGATATAACTTTGATTTGAGTTTTCTACCGGGAAAAAAGAATGTAGTGGCAGATTGCCTTTCTAGGCTACCTATAGGTGAGATTGAGCACACTAGAGAAATGGAGGTGGATGAGTCAGTGGTAGCAGAAGTGGAAGGGGCCGTGAGTCAGGAGAAGTGGTTGCAAGAAGAAGAACTGATGAAGAACTGAAGTTGATTAAAGAGTGGACGGTGAAGGGGTGGCCCAATAAGAAGAATTTGGATACGAAATTTGATAATTGGTGGGAGGTCAAGGAGGAGTTAAACATGTATAAGGACAGACTCAGGAGAGGGAGGTGTGTGATTCCTCCTGAATCTATTAGACCTTGTTTAATTGGCTCATGAGGGACACCCAGGAGAAGGGGCGGTGAAGAAAAGACTTTGTCAGAACTATTGGTGGCCACGCATTGACAAAATGGCTGAAAGATGGGTGAAGGACTGCATGATTTGTCAAAGCAGTGACAAAACGAAAGTAGTGCGGGAGATCCCATTAGTTCCAAATGTAGTTCCAGATCAGCCATGGTCCAAAGTTGCAGTGGATATTGTGGGTCCTATCATGGGTTTGGGAAGTGGTCTGAGGTTTTTGTTTGTGTTGGTTGATTTTCATTCGAAATGGGTTGACTGGGAAGCTGTCAAGGAAGTCACGGCTAGAGAATTGATTACATTTTTGGAGAAAATATTTCTTAGAGAGGGTGTGCCAACTGAGCTAGTATTGGATAATGGGGTGCAATTTGTGTCAGAAGCAATGAAGACATTTCTGTGTGGGTAGGGTATAAGGCATATCAGAACAGCGTTGTACCACCCTAGGGCCAATGGCTTGGTGGAGAGAGTGAATTGTTGGTTAAAGGAAGGTTTGCAATTGGCTTTGAGAGCGAAGCAGCCGTGGAGAGAAATATTAAATATGTTGACATGGAATTATGTAACTACACCGCAATCAGTAACTAGAGTGTCATCATATGCATCCCTGAAAGGTAGGGAACCAGGGACTAAATTGTGTCCAGGATGGATGGGCATGGCCAAAGTGGTTCAAGTGGATAGGGAGCAGATTATGAAAATTATCAGAGTGAGTCTGGAGAAAAGTAAAGAGTGTTTTGATAATCGTGAGAAGGTAAAGGAACGTGAATGGAAGGTGGGAGAGATGGTATACACAAAGAATTCCAGATTTGTGAATACGTGTTTGGAGAATAAGTATAAGGGGCCGAAAAGGATATGTGCTGTGAGAAAGAGTGTAGTAATTTTAGAAGGACGAGAAGTATGGTCAAAGGGGAGAATTGCTAAGGCGTATGGTGTAAGTGAAAGAGAGGAGAAAGCAGATGAATTAACCAAAAATGGAAGTTGTGTTGAGAGTAAGTTGGGAAGTGACGGAAATGGTATAACCAAGCGTCTCCAAAGGACCAGATCCAAACCTGGGTGGATGAAAGAATTTCTGCCTTAAAAATTTCTTGTTCTAAATTATATTAAGATGGAACTTTTCAGGAGTGAAAGTTCCATAAAATTATATTTATAGATAGGTAGTTATTTCTATTTTGTTGTTGTTATATTTTCTCTAATGTTGTTTCTAATCATATTTTTGTTTTGTCATTTTATTATACGTTGATTCTCCTAAGGGGAAAGATATGTAGTGATTGTGTCTCGTGAGTTCCGAGTCACGCAAACATCTCCCCTTTGTTATTGTTCAGGGGGCAATGTTCACGTGACGAGATTCGGCGGTTGGTAGAAGGAGAATGACAGGGAGACTCTGCCGGTGGGCTCGCATTTAATAAACTTAATGTTTATATCAACTCTTTCCGCCTGCAGTCATCTATTACTTAAATATCTTGTACTCACTCAACATTACTAAATCTGAAAAAAGTCCCACGGAGGCTATTGGCTAATGCTTTCTGTATTTTGTAAACATGGATTCTGGAGCTGGTACTTCATAAGGCTCTTCATAAGTTCTGGTGCATGGTCTACAACCACACATAACTTCCATTCCTGGTGTCCACACTAACATTCTTCAAACCATGAGTCCCTCAGAGTTTCAAAGGTCCCTGGCACCCCTGCCAATCCTCTCTGCACTTGCCTCAGGGTCCTGCACCCACCCCTTCACTGCACTTGTGAATTAATCCAAGAGATCTTCTCTTTCTGCACTTACCCCAGTCTCCCCCGACTGGGTGCACTTGGTACCCCCACCCCCTTGACCGTTTGTAATGCTATACAAATGCAAAAAACAAAAAAATAAACAAACAAATGTTTGCCTGAAGATTGTCTGTCTGTTTTCCCTTGTTATCTTCCCTTAATGTGCACTTGGTAAAACTGCAGACTTGTTGTCAGGCCTATCTGCTGTATCTCTACTGTTAAATGTATCATATTCTCTTACTCTGCCTGTGCAGACTATTATGTCTCAGAATTTCAAGGGCTCTGAGCAGCTGTTGTTTTTCCCCATGTTCCCACCCTCCTTGTGCACTTTGAAACTCTTGCCTGTGTATAGGCGCTTCATAAATAAACATTACTGGAAATGGTGTCTGTATTGCTGCTGTAGACCTCATTAGGAACCATGGAAAGTCACTCCTCTTTTACATTTGATTGCTCAAGTAAAACAGTATGTAAATATTTTCTGGAGGAGGCCACCAGGGGGCGCACGGGCAATGGCAGCCTGCGCCTTCTGCTCTTCCCAACCGGGCCGTTAAGGAACAGAGCCCCCCATAGAGTGCCCCCCCCAGAGATGGGGAACCGCAGAAAGTGCAAGCAGAACGCCCCAGGCACCCCCTAAGAGCAAACCCAACACTCAGGGGCCACTGGGGCACAGAGAACGAGTCCCCGCTGTCTTCTGTCAGTGGAGAGCGGGAGCCCGGGTGAGCCACCTCAATAGGAGACCCAGAGATGTCACAGCAGGGTCACGGTGTCCCATTGTGAGGAGTGTCAGCCGAGTGAAAGCACCTTCCCGCTCCCGTCAGCCACCCGCAGTGTGGGTTGTGGGAGCCCGGGGTGGACGGTACCATGACGAGAGAGGCCGAGAGGCCCCAGTGAGGAGGAAGAGGTGCCCACGGCTCGAGAATGCTCTCCCAAGTCCGTGCCACCTGCCATCGGAGGCAACAGTGGAAATGGGCGGGGGGCCTGCAGAGGAGCATTGCCCCCCCCAGCTTGAGACCGGAGAGAGGAGAGCGGCGTGTGGCCTATAGAGGACCACACATAGAGGAACAGGACAGTGGAGTAGGGGTAAGACAACCACGGCTGCAGTGGGCAGCCTCCTATTCAGCGAACACAGTGTGTAACCCACGAGTGGGGAATTTGACATATGGCCTGAAAAGGTTCCCCCACCGTCAACTTAGAGGAGAAAACTAATGACCACTGGGTGCAGGGTGCACGCTCCTCTCCCGCAGACACATCTGGGCAATCAATTCGGGAGCACCCTGCGTGGTCGCTGTGACGGACGGAAGGGGGGGCAAGTGAGATAAATGACCCCCCCACACAAACTGTTGGTGGAGACTAATGAACGGCAGCGAACAACCAGCAGGCTCAATCAGAGGCCGGGGTGGGAGACCCCAGGCAACAGGTCCCTTTGAGGTAAAGAGTGAGTGGGGGCAGCCTGCATTGGAAAAGCCTATCCAGAGTGGGTCTACTGCTGGGGTTGCGCCCCCAAAGGTAGCCTGAGACCTCTCTGGACTAGTGGAACCAAATAGGTGGAAAAAGCCTCCCAAAGCGCAGACCATATTGGGTGGTGACCCCTGGGCCCATGCCCAGAGCGTTTGCCCACCCAGAGAAGTTTAGAAGACACGATTGAACCGCCCAAGCAGGAGAGGAGACCCATGAGGGGAGGAAGAGCCACAGGGAAAAACTACCGGAGCTTGCAACAACCAAGGATGGTGGCCCCCAGGCCCCGGTCTGGGACGTGTGCTCACCCAGAGGCTCCCCACCAGTGCCGCACTTGACCCAGTCACAGGAGCACTAACCATGAACACTCCCCAGGTGCATAGAACTTGGAATGAGGACACTGGACATACCCCCCCGGCCACCCATTAAACAGCGTTCTGGAACCAGCGGTCACCCTTTACGGCACCCAGTACAGGACCTTAGAGGAACACTTCATAATCACACAGAGAGCGGCCATCTCGCCTCCTCATCAACAGGGGAGGCCACATGAGCTGAAAGGCAGCCCTGCAAAAATATCAATTCCAGGAGGTAACAAAAGCCCGAGGTAGTCCGGACCTGAAAAGTAAGATGGAACAGTCCGGAGGGACGATGGAAACTGCTTCAGTGATGGAAAGAGGCTTTGCCTCAGTGCTGCAGGAAATAAGAGACGTGGTCAGATATAGCCCAAAAAATTGAGAAAATGGACCAGAGGGTGGATAAAGTGGAGTACAGACTGCTCCAGCTCGAGACTCAACGTCTGCTATCCAGGAAACACAGACAGATGTGAGATTGGCAGCATTAAAGAAGAGAGACGAGGAAAGAGCACGGCAAATGGATGATTTTGAAAATAGAGAGAGGAGGAACAACCTCTGATTTTTTGGTCTCCCGGAGGCGGAAGGGGAGACCGAAAGAGTGGTTAGAGACGTAATCTGCCTCATCTTAGGGAACAAATCAACTACGGAACCCACTATAGACAGAGCGCACAGTGATGGGGGCAGAGCGGTACGTCCCCATTCCATCTTGGTCTGATTCCACTATTACGTGGAAAAAACAAAGGTGTTAGTGGAGTCCAAGAAAGCTCCTGACATCACGTACAACTATGCGAAGATCACAATCTTTCAAGACCTCTCTGCATATGCTATGGCTAAACAGAGGCTGTGCCGCCCTCTAACCCAATGCCTGAGGGAAAAAGGGGATGAGTTATAGGTGGGGCTACCCATTCTCCCTGTCGTTCGAATACATGGGGCAAAGAACAACCCTGATCACAGAGAAAGACATTTGAGGAGCAATCCAAGACTACGAAGAGGACCCGGAAGCCCAAAGAGGACCAACAGGGGACGCAGTGGCAGGAGTGTCCGGAGAAGGGAGACCAAGAGACAGTAGGTAGATCCCAGGGTCCAGAAAAATTAAGAAATCGAATACTCCACCCTGGCAAGAGGCAGAGGCCGAGGGAGCTCAGAGGGATGAGAGAAGCTGAGCAGGCCCTGGAAGAGGAGTCCAGGCTGTGGGGAAAGGCAATTACAACAAACCCAGAGAACAGCAAGTATGGGGGATCCATCATGAGGAGAACTTAATGATATGGGAGGGGGGACAGGGTGGCTCAATGGAAATAGTAGATTATTCAGCAGACCAGCGGGGGTGAGCAAGTTGGTGGTCCGGCCGAGTACCAGATATGGTTGAACTGTCTGGCCGGGTGCCAGGAAGGGGGAGGGAGGAGGAGGGACAGAGGAAGTTTTCATTGATGGGGTTGTGGGTGAGATGAGGGGGCAGTAGGGGACGTGCCCCACCAGGGGGGTAGGGGGGAGAAGGTTTCAGGTTCAATCTAGAGGGGGAGGAGAAATGAGGAAGGAGAGGGGGACCCAAAAGCCTGCAAAGGATTGCGGCCAATCAATGTTCCTCTAAAGAGGATCAAGGGCGACGGGAAATAGGACTTACTGGTGTCTTAGGGAATAGGTTCAAGGGAAACACTGTCTGCAATAGTGGTTGATCGACTACCAGTGATGGAGGTGGGCTCCCTAAATATTAGAGGGCTGAATACCCCCACTAAGAGATCACTAATCTGTAGGGAATTCCACAGGGTGAACTTGGACATCCTATTCATACAAGAGACACATTGGGCTAGAGGTAAAGAACCCATCATAAGGGGGGGATATGGGAGTTCCTACACACCTCTCATGAATCCAAAAAGAGAGGGATGGCAATACTATTAGCAAAGGATACAAGCTTTATAACAGGAACCCCACTCAAGGACCCAGAAGGCCAATATCTATTTCTGAAGGGCCCACTTCAGGGAACCCTGTTGACTCTGGCAGTAATCTATGGACCCAATGAGGCTCAAACACAATTCTGCGAAAAGGTGAATGACAAGCTCCAACTTTTCACACACTGCACCTTTATAGTGGGAGGGGATTTCAATATGGTCTTAGATCCCTTGAGGGATAGAAAAAAGTTAAAACCTCATGCACCCCAGATGCCTGATGACCTCACATCACAATGCTTTTGCAGTGTTAACCGGGAGCTGGGCTTGGATGGTACGCTCCCGAGCAAGATCACGGGTGACCCACCATTCATGAACTATTCGAAGACGCATGAGTCCTTTTCCAGGATCGACTACATCCTGATAAATAACTCACTGCTTCCCTATGTAACAGGCCATAGGGTAGACCCAGTCCCCTGGTCTGACCATGATATGGTGAGAATCACATTGTTGTGGGGTGGGGTAGACAAAGATAGGGGAGATGGAAGTGCAACAATGCTCTTCTTAAAGACGAGGTGACAGCGAGACTGTCCTAGACAACATAGTGGAGTAGTTCGCCTTAAATGATAATGGGGAAGACAGCCCACATATTGTATGGGACGCCTTTAAGTCAACAAAATGGGGAGACCTTATCAAAATGGGGGCACAGAAGAGAAGGGAAAGGGAGGCAAAAGAAAAAACCCTCCAGAATAAAATAGCAGAACTACAGCCGGGCCTGCACTCCAGACTGTCATATCTCACCGGAACAGGCGATAGCCCTCGTGCAATATAAGACCCACCTGAAAGAACTTCTGTTGGACAAAATGGAGAGAAGTCTTCAGTTGCTCAAACAAAAATATTATGAAAAGGGGGATCGAGCGGATAAGGGTCTGGCATGGAAGCTCAGGGAGGCTCAGAAAAGCAAGATGGTGACAGCCACGAAATCAGAAACCAGGAAATAAAGTTATGATACCCAGAGTATAGAGACGTCCTTTCAAAAGTACTACGAGAAATTGCATGAGTCAGATTTTGAGGGCGAGGATGCACAGATTGAGGACTTCTTCAAAACGATCCCACTTCCGGGCCTAGCGTGGGAGGTATCAGAGAACCTAGAGGCCCCGATAGAGAAAGAGGAGGTAGTACGGGCAATCAAGGGAATTAAAGGAAGCTCCTCCCCAGGGGAAGATGGATTTTCCATGAAATTATATCAAATGTTTGGCTCTACACTGGCTCTCCACCTGGTCAAGGCATCAGAAAAGGCTTTCGACAGAGTCGAATGGCAATATATGATGCTACTCCTCTGAAAGATGGGCTTTGGGGAACATATGCAAAAGTGGATAACAGCCCTGTTAAGGGCCCCCACAGCAAAGGTGCATGTGAACGGAGAGCTTTCGGCCCCATTCAACCTTTTGAGGGGTACAAGGCAGGGGTGCCCCCTTACCCCATTAATATATGCCCTAATGATGGAGCCCCTCGCCATAACCGTGAGAACACACATGGACATCAGGGGAATACAGAGGAGTGAGGTAGAATTCAAGCTCTTGTTAGTTGCAGATGACATCTTGGGATACCTGGTGAACCCACGCCAATCACTCGCCCTGTTTCTTTCTTTAAAAGAAACTTTTGGGAAATTCTCTGGGCTGAAAATTAATAGATCAAAATCCACATTACTCCCTATCAGAGCGCAAGACCCAACTCTTGACCCCTTGACCCCTTAAACAAGTTCCTGGGGATTAACATAGAGAAGACATCAATCTGCTATTTGGGCATTCACCTCAAAAGAGAGATCGCGAAAATGACACTGATCCACTACGACCCCATAACGGAGAGGTCAAGACGGATCTGAACCGATGGGGCAACATGATTTTGTCTTGGTACGGTTGCATGACAGCGGTGAAGATGAACATCTTACCGAGAATCCTCCATCTCTTTACGTCCCTCCCATCACAAGTCCCTGACCAGACCTTTAGCGATCTCCAGAAAGCAAACAAGGCTGGGGAAAACCCTGAGGACTAAGAGAGTGACCCTCACTCTCCCGAGGGAGGAAGGGGGTTACAATCTACCTGACCTCTGTCTCTATTTTTGGGCAGCCCAATTGTGGGTACTCCTTGAACATATGCAAGACAACACAAACACATATTGGATTTACTTGGAAGACATGGACACACACCCCCTCAAGGTGTGGAACCTTCTATGGGCACCACGGAAATTCATCCCGTGTAAAGATCTACACCGCCCAACCCTAGGGATACTTTGGTCAATTTGGAGGGAAGGGAAACACACAGAGCATCTTAGGACATGGCCCTCTCTGATGGCTTCCCTGTGGGGCCCTGTGATCAGGTTGGGAAACAAGGTATTCAGAAAAGCACAGCACTGGTTGGACAGACGCATGGAGAGTGCAAGCCAACTGTTCAGGGAAGGCAAGTTCCTGTCATATGAGGGAGTGGTTGAGGTACTGGGCTCGGATATTATCTCCATATTTGAATAACTCTGGTTGAAGGGTATTTTATGTGACCAAAAATGGGAGCTAAAGCTCACGAGAATGCTAACTCCTTTTGAGAAAGCATTAGACTCCACTGTCTCTAGGATGGGTATGGTGTCTAAATTGTACAAAATACTTACCACTAATAACCTCACAGAAAGGAGAGAGTTCCAGCATTACTGGGACGAATTGGTAGGGGAGGCGTGGAAGAAGGTATTTAGGATAGCCTTTCAAGGAAACCTATTCACAGCTGACAGGGAACACAACTTAAAAGTCTTACAGGGATGGCAATGAGACCCGCTAAAGTTATCAAAGATATTTCCAGGGATCTCGCCAAAGTGCCAGAGGGGAAGTGGCCAGGTGGGTACAAGGGGGCACATGTGGTGGCACTGTCCGTTGATACAAAATTTCTGGGGGGACCTGAGGGGATGGATGGAAGGGGTCACTGGGGAACTGCTACCACACGACCCGCTAACCATGTTACTTGTCCTCCCACAAAAGGACTCTGATGTGTAAAGATACCCCAGGATGTGGGCAACGATGCCACGAGCAGGGGGGTACTCTTGGCACAAAAATGGAAGAGTGCAAACACCCCCAGTAAAAAGGAATGGCAGAACAATCTGAAACGCATGTTCCTTATGGACAAATTGACGGCGATGGTTAATGACGATCCAGAAACATTTTGGACAAACTGGGACGGGGTGAAGCAATCTTGGGGATGGGAAGTACATTGAACCCTAGACACTGCTACGGGAACAAGGACTGAGAGGGGGAGGCAGCGGCAGGGACCCAGACGAAGGGGTCAGGAAGAAGGATACACCTAGAGGGAAGGGAGCCTCAAACCAGCACGAGCTTAACAACCTAAAGTGACTGCCGATATAAACCATTAAGCAAAAACCCAAGCACCAGAAGAGATAACAGCGAATACAAAGCAGCATCTCGCCTAAAGACAAAATCAGAAATGACCAACGCCAGGATTCTTTGTTTAGTGACATTTGATTGAAGGTGGAACGGGTGAGTTGGGGAGGGGGGAAACAGTTGAAGCTTAATGAGTTAGTCATGAGGCTGTGCCAGTTGTTACTGTTAAAATCTTCATAAAATGCGAATAAAAAGGGAAGTAAAAAAAAAAAAAATCAGGGTCTGTGGGTGTCACTGTTAAAATAACATATTATTTGCGTTTTTCCACAGACGTACCACGTGGACTTGCTCTCAATGAACATAAATGCAGTGAAGCCACTAGGGTATGCACATGCGACTTGTATGTTGCACACAGATCCCAGCACAAAGGTCTTAATCCACTGGGTTGCATTACTAATACGCTGGTAGATGCTGATAAAGCAGGGAGTTTGCATGTATACTGGGGGCTTCAAATGACCTCTTCGCCGAATTTCCTCACCATTCAGCTTATTCCACAGCGTTTGGGAGAGGGTGTGGTCAGCCAGTGATACAGAAAATGGCCCCTGAAAAGGGAGAGCAGACTGCAGCCATCACCAGACTGCAGCTATCTGCCACTGGGCCCTATAACGTGTCCCACAGAACCTCGGTGCTCTGGAATAAACCCTGTTAAGCCATTTGCAGAGATTTGGAAATACACATAAAGGTGGTTGAGATAAAGGGCGGCCATTGGCAGCAGTAGAATAACTGTATGTGTGGGGTGCTGTGTAGAATAGAGGCTATAGATTGTTGTAGTAGTTCTGGGGAAGATGTAGGGGTGCTAAACTGTGATGCGAGAGAAGTGCATAGCATCCAAAAATGACTTGTCCGAATTTGGTCGATCTACGAATTTACCATTTGAGGAAGATCCAATTAATGGCTCACACTGAACTTGATCAGAAGTGGTGCGAATGGCTAATTAAGGAAGAAATAACTACTTTGTGCCTATAGGTGTTAAAATGCATTGAAGCAATTCTGTTGGAAATCAAAATATCATGGGCTCTTGCATTGGACTGAAGCAAACTATTTGGTTTCCTCCTTGAAAATCTCCCTGCTCATTGTAAATAACAGGCTTATATTTTTATTTGTGGAATTATGAAGATGATTGATTGATTTGATCTGCTATTTCTTTTTTGTTCCATTTTAAGACGAGAAGGTTGATAAGGAAATAGAAGAAACAAATGTAAATGGTTAATTTAAATATGTAATGCTAATGTTGAGCTTGCTTATTTCATATCTGGAAACCAATAAACATTTTAAAAAAATGACTTGTGAATATTCAGTCAGCAAACATTTCGGAAAATGCACGGGTTATTGTTGGGGATCTCCCCCATCAAAGCTGTGCCCCATCCCTGAAATGTGTACCATGAAAGCTGCTGCCTCTGAAACTATGAACATTTAGCTTACATCCCAGAATAGTCACAGCTCTTCTACTTAACAGTTGAAAATGCTCAAATGTATACACCAATGCTCGGAATGCACTCTCCATGATAGCGTCTTTAAACCATTTCATCTCAAACTGATCTGCCTTTACCACACCTGTGTGTTTGGAGCCAGCTCTTTTACATGTTATTTTGATGTGTCTTACACCTTCCTATTTTACTTCTTCTCTTTCTACCTTATGCATTTGTTTTCCCCTTGTTTTTCCCTGCCCCACGGCATTACCCCGAACCCCCTCCTCGTCCACCTCAGCGGTCTGACGCATCCACAGATGCAGGATGCAGTCCACATCCATCGCCTCAGTATTACAATCGAAGCGCCTGATCCTACAGAAATCCTGGAATTGGCATCTAAACCAATCTTCCCTTTCAGCAGTAAATGTACTTCCTGCCGAGTTGTTTGAACACGTGAGATTGTCAGTGTGCATGAATGGCCGCACATGCTAACCCGCCACAGTGTGCGTTGAACACACGGGTACCTAAGGAAGAAAGAATAGCTCCTTGAATCTCCTGCTCTTCCTCGCTTGGCCATCAATCATTGTAAGGAAACACCCGTGCTTGTTTCCCGCCACGTGCCTTCTTTCTTTGCCCTTAATACTAAGTGAAAGACGCATAACACCGATGCCTGCCATCTTTTCCCTACCCTCTCCATATGTTCGCCAGTCCTCCATCATTAACTCAAGGACCAATTGTTCGAGGTTTATTATCACACAAAATCCACAACTGCTGAAGAGTCCCCTTTGTGTGCTAACTAATTTCATGAGGGTAATTCAAAGGAAACCTGGATTGCGATATTTTTGAGTAGTTTTAAATGAGCCAGTTCATAAAAGCCACGCATAACATGAATGTTAGGAAAGATTTCGTAATTGTGGGTAAATTTTCCTTCCGTGTGGCAACCCCTACATTTTTTACTGTTGTTCTCACCATGATCTAGACTTTGCCAGAGAAGTGCAGCCTTCTGCCACACTCCTCTGGGAGCGTTGTTTTCTGGAGTTTCTTTATCATGTTGCAGCTTTCATGCAACATGACACAAGAGGGCACTGTAAGCTAAATTACTGCTCTCTTGGGTCGCTAGTCTTCTACAGGCCCTAGATCCTCTTGTTGGATTGTAAATGATCGGTGCAAGTGAATTACAGACGGGAATGGTGGCAGCGATTGTTTCTTGTGTTTTTGAGCTCCTTTTGGCGTTTTAAGCGCGTTTCTCGCACTTAGCCCAAAATGGTGGCCTGGCTCCCAAAATGGCCAGACCACGAGGCTCTTTGTCTTGTCCGCTGACCGGCTTGCCCCCTTCACCTTCCCCAGGTCGAGCCGACCCGGGGCCTTCCTTATTTGGGCATGTACTTTCCCGCGAAACACAGATGCTTTTGCGGACTTCTACAGGCCTTGTGTGTGCCTCCAGGATGTGGGCTGGGATGTCTGGTCCCAATACACATCCTGGGTGCCAGAGAGTCTAGTGTGGTGTGAATGCCTGGGACCACTGTGGTCCGTGATAGGTCCACGTATGGTGTGAGTGTTTGATGAGCGGATCTCCCATTGGGTCCCCTCCGTTTTGGCGCAAAGGGAACCGTGGATAAGAGGGGGCTGGAAACGCCACTACCATGTCGATCTCCTGAGTTCTCACGAACAAAGGAATACAGGAGCCAAGCATCCTGCAACCACGAGGCTGAACCGAGGAATCGCTGGTGACCCGCTGAAGGACTGCTCCTCTGCACTGCTGTCGCTTTGTGAAACCCTTTCTACCTCTGATCGAACCAGAAGGCCTGTACTGGTACTTTGACCCTTGGAATAGCGGGGCCAGCTATTCTCTGCATCTTCACCATCTCCTGCACGTAAGCCTTCGGAAGTGTCTCTGGGCCATCCAGCAGAATGACCAGCCTACCCAGGAGTCTTGCTCTGTAACCGCTGTCAGGTTGTGTTGTATTTCGAGTCCTTGTCACTCTCACACGATTCGTACACTTGGCATTCCCAGGTCTGACGTGAGTAGTGTACATTTGGCTGAGATACACATGGTCGCTCCGTTGCCCTGCTGTGGTAACAAACTGTGCGGGTTCACTGCGTTTGGGACGCCCTCAACTCAACTCTGCTGCTGCAGAATCTACACAACAATGAGACGTCCCCTGCTCCCCTGAACCTGCCAGCACTGAAACTGACGCGGAGAAGCCTCGGTCTGCTTGCATCGGGGACCGGTGAGTAGCATAGCTAGGAACTGGTCGCCCTCCTGCAGGAGCCCATAGCTTTTCCCCGCTGTGTCAAACAGCACGCCTTTCCGTACTCACGCTCTGTTTCTGCCCACAGTGGAGGCGGCGCTTGAGTCGCGGAACTCTGTTCATCTTCTTTTGTGCACCGAACTGAACTGTCTGATTCCCTCGAAGAGACTCCCCTTTTTGCCCGTTGGCACCAGCGTGTGCAGGTACTTTTGAGCACAAGGCTCCACTCTTTGTAGGGCTTGGACTTCCTTTTAGTTAGGTGCCTCTGAAGGCGGACTGGGTCTAATCATTATTTCGCACTGCCTGTTTTCCTCCCCTTCTAGGTGGACTACACATTTTGTGCGTCTAACTCTTTAGACTCGTTTGTATTTGTATATATATTGTATTGGTTTGGTATGTGTTGGTTTACTAGAGTTTTATTGTGATTTCTCGCTACGGTCATTGTTGCAAAGGCCTTGGAATAAATGTGTATATATTTTTAATATAACACCTGTTTGGAGTAATTTGTAAGTGTCCTTGCTTTGTGTGCTCATTGCGGGCTGTCAGTCACCCTCACCCCTCTTGAGACCTAGTCTTGACTGCCGCGATCGCTACCCTGATTGGTCTGGCTTGTCCAGGGGTTACCCTGTTCCAAGTAATTAGGTTGGCCTTCTGAACCTCTGCGCCTCCAGGACAGAGTTCAGAAATCCGTCTAAACAATGAATGCACGGGCTGTATAACTGTGTAATGTATATGGATGGTAATGCGTGGTATGGGTTCCAGGTTGCAAGTCCAGCACTATCCACTCCACCATACCAATCACATGACTTTCCTGAGGCATCTGATTTGGATGGTGACAGAAATGCATTGGATTGCCAGTAATCCACCAACTTTCTGCAGCTGCTCAAAGCTGATGGGTTCTGTTGAATGTATGCATGCGCCTTCCACCTTACACATGATATGATAGGATATGGCATTTATAACGCGCCTATACACACGTGTTTCAAGGCGCGACGAGGCAAGGGAGAGGGAATAGAGGGAAGACAGACGAACGATCCTACTATCAGATTGTGCAAGTGCATGGGAAGGGAAAGGAGAGAAGTAGAGAGTGGGAGGGAGAAGGGGAGAGTGCAGTACATGGGATAAAAAGATAAATAACAAAGTCAACGTACAGCCAGCAGGCGGCAAGTGCACAAGACATTTCAATTTTTTTGTTTGCATGCATTGTTTGCACTTCATAGTGCAACAATCATAATTGCACAGGGAGACTGCGTGCAAGGAAGATACCACGGTTATTGAACCTGCATAGCAGTTTGCCTATACTTTAGATATACATGTCTATGGGCCTCATTACACGGAAGGCGGTAATGGTTAACGGCCACCGTTAATGGTAACGGTGACCGTTAACCATTACCGCCTTACTACGAGGTCCCTTAGCGGGTTGGTGCTTTAACGCCTGCTTTTTGCAGGCGTTAAAAACCAACCCGCTAAGGGACCTCGGAGCTAATTACGGCACTGCAAAATTGCGGTGCCGTAATTAGCGCCTTCCCCATTCCCATAGAGCCCTATGGGGCAGAAATGGGAATGGGGAAGGGCAATGGCGGAAGGGGGATTTACCGCCCCACCAACCTTGGAATGGGGCGGTAAATCCCCTTTCCGCCAAGGCGGTGCCGGTAATTTACCGGCATGGTCCAGGGTGCTAATAGCACCCTGGATCACCGCCTTCCGTGTAATGAGGCCCTATGTGTAGAACTTGAAATTCACCTGATTAGCAGGATATGGCAGCAAAATGCAGATCTACATGGTAAGTACTGTGCTCTGAAAGGGATGCACAAGGGTACCTGTGAAAGTTCCCTCAATCTTTCTCCAATGTTATGCCACTATGCTTTTAGACTGCACCAAATGACCACTGTTGTAGATGCTGAGTGCCTCTGCTTCTCTGAGATGTGGTATATTGTGACCCCATCCGGGCAATCCAAACCTTAGAATGGTGCAAGAAAAGAATGTCTGTCCATCATAGGTGAACAATAGTTATCTAGAGAGAGGCACGAGTGTAATGTGTAGTAGTCATTGGCATCTCCTCCCAAGACTGACTGGATACATTGTTAGCTAGTGCACGTCGTAGTGTCAAATGCATGAGGGGCTTCAGAGTTTGCTCGGGCAATCCTGGGAGATTGGTGGTTTCATTTCCCAGGCATATCCACACATTGTGCCACAGGAGAAACTCCAGAATGCTGATTCTGGTCTGACAAGCCTGCTCGAGAGACCCCTAGTCCAAGAATAGTCACGTGCGTGTGGAGCAGAACATTATTGGCAAACAGAACCTAATGAGTTGGCATTGGTGAGTCCAATAGAGTGGCATTTGAAAAGCCTTTCACCTGACTACAAAAGTGGGTCTCAAAATAACCATAAGGAACATGCATTGACACCCCAATGCAAATAAATAAACCTACCTGTTTTGATGAATGGAATGAAAAGTATATGTGATTGCTGCCGCTCCAAGGTACATAGGGCTGCAGTGCAAGTGCAGCTTCGCGTCCAATATTTTAATAGAGATATACAATTAATTAAAATGACATCCAGCCTAGTGGGGAAAACAAACTAAAAGACACAGGGTCAAGTTATTAATATCATCAACCGGAAAAGACAACTTTGCAACGCCGTGGCATATTAAATGCAGTAGTGTAAAGTAAGGTAGACCTGCCAAGTATAGCAGATAACGAAACAAACACAGCAATGTTTAGCACTTGCTACATATTAGGCGCTCTGAGGCCCACAGGCATGTGGCGCTTATTAAAAACTGAATAATAATAATTATTATGGCAAAGAAGAACATGGCACAACACATGAGGACATCAGGGACGTCATTTCACGAAAATGCCTGCGATAGCGCAAGTGTCATCACATGGCCCTTGACCTCTGATGACATCACAGAAAGTGATCCCACCCTACAGTGACATCATTGGAAGCTACATAACACAACCTTTCAACCCTTTAATGAGACTAGCAATTATTGTATAGAATTCCAGAAAGACAAATTATTTGTTATTCCTATTCTTTCTTATTTAGGGTCACTGCTTAAAGTGTTACATGTGTGGAACACTCTGTTTTTTTAAGAAGCCTGAACAAGAAAGCCAACCACTCTAGAAACAGAGAGTCACACAGGGGCGTTGCTAGAGGGGGGCTAAGAGGGCTACAGCCCCTGATCTTTTGGTTGTAGCCCCGGATAGAATCTCAGGAGCTACAGCCAAAAGACTAGCTAGCCCCCAGTCCCAACAGTTCCGACATCAGCTTAGCCCCGGGTCTTTTCCAGACCTAGCAACTCCCCTGGAGTCACATGACATTGGCCACAAGCCAGGAGCTTCCATGTGTAAACAAAAAAAAAACAAAAAAACATAAATGACATCCCTGGAGGACATGTTCAGCATCCCAGTCTCAGCATGGCATGGTATATGACAGTATAGTACATCCATCATTGCCCATCTGACGATATCTTAATACAGCTCCTATCAGAACAGCATAGAATGCCACAGATCAGCATGGCATGAGGCAGCATGTGACGGCATTGAATAACAGACTAACGTTGCATGTATGAGCCTGTCTTAACATGGCATAATAACGAGCATTCTAGCATTGTATTGCAGTGCACATTACAGTTTAGGATAATACAGCGCATGTCTGCCTATGACTAACAGAAGATTTGAGGAAACAACACAACAACTGGAATGGAAGAAGTAGTGGTAGGCATTGGGACCAGCTAGTGCTAATTCCTTCACCAATCTGACAACCAAAAAGTCTGTCTTCTTCCTCTCGCTACAAAAGGTTTCACAGAAGCGTTTTATAATGGCAAAACCCCATTGGAAAACACTCTGTGATTTCGAGCCTTTGGGCCCGATTCATAGAATTATCTGAGCTGAAAGCAGGGTACTTGCGAGCGAATTTGCTTGCAAGCCTCTGAAAATCGATTCATGGAAAACAATGCATGGGGCTTACCCAGGACTTGCGAGGAAACCGCGCCAGTCCACCATTTCACTGCAACTCAACAAACACCTTGCAGGAGACTACTAGAGGGACGTTCCACCGTCAAACTATCGCACCACCCATTAGCATTCAAAACAAACGTATTCGTGGATCTGAACATGGAAAGCATGCGCAAATCCCGAAACAACTACGCCACGCAATAGCAGGTGTAAACATCAACGCACATACTAACAAATGCATATAAAGCACGTGTGCACAACAAACACACGGATACAACCACAACCACAATGAATGCACCATTTGTTGCAGCATGTGCTGCAGCAATCATCCAGGGACACTGCAGGAGCAGGATGATGCCAGGGCCCATATTTTCCACCCACAGACCAGCCTTTTTGGTATGCCTGATGACCAGGTCTATGGCAGGTATAGGTTCCCCTCCCCATATCATCCTAGACATGGTCAGGGAGTGGGAAGATGATCTAACATCACCCACCATGTGCTCCCAAGCACTGAGCCCCTAGAAAAAGGTGCTCACTGCTCTGCATTTATTGGCCACTGGCTCATTCCAGCGGACCACCCCCAATGGTATGTGGCATCTCCCAGGCCACACAGTCTTGCTGCTTACACCAGGTGTTGGCAATCATAAATGCACATCCTTCTGTTCACCGGCATATCTATATGCCCAGAACACCGGCAGAAAGGCAAGCAGTGGCCCAGGATTTGTATGGGTTGGCACACTTTCCAAAAGTGCTAGGTGCTATTGATTGCACTCATGTTGCTCTACGTCCACCTAGACCAACCGAGCACATCTACCGCAACCGGAAACATTGGCTTTCCATCAATGTCTAGGTTGTGTGTGAGGCCACGGGCATCATTACTGAAGTGTATGCAAACTATCCTGGTAGCACACATGACAGTTACATCTTCAGGATGTTGCCGCTACACTGGGCCCTGGAAGTTGGGGAGCATGGCAACACATGGCTCATTGGTGAGTATGAATGGCCATGTACTTGCATGCATGTTGCTCACAGACCAATATACACTGTCAACAAATGACAATGGCAACCATTCTCGAATGTACAGGGGACAGTGCCTACCCTGAGCACATACATGATGATGCTCATATGTTACCCCAACCCACCTGCCGAAGTAAGACACAACACTGTCCATATTGCGACTCAGGGCATAATGGAGTGCACATTTGGCATGCTCAAGTCACGTTTCTGCTCCCTTGACCACTCTGGTAGTATGTTGCTATATTCACCACCAGTAGTCTGCAGGATCATTGTGGCAGCATGAGTCCTTCATAATGTTGCAACAAAATGTGGCATTCCAGTGGACACAGTGGTGGCACACCATCCACACCCACAGGCACACTGCTTGCGTATGTCTGGGCAAAGGATACGTGGCGAGGCTGCGTGTACCCAGAGTTTGTAATCTTTTATCACCTAAAATCCTTCCCCTGTGGAGTGTACACGAGCCTGCAAAATCCCAGGTGCCATTGAATGATGACAATGGGCCAGTCCAATGTGCCCACAAAACCACCCTGAGAAAGTGCCTTTGGAAGTGCACACTTGTGCGCATCCCTTCGAACTACAATTACATCCCATTTTGTGTTTCATAAAGAAACACATTCAAGTAGGAGGACACCACTTCCACCATGCCAACCATTCAATTAAATCACCCCTTTGGCACCAAAACCATCCCATATGACTAACTAACATACCTTTCAAATGTGTAAGCTGCAATACATCCAGATAAATGTCAAACATTATGCCTGAGGTGCAAGCCATACATGGACTCTAAAAGTAACATGTCCACAAAATAAAAGAAGCACAATGGCATTTTGCTGCGCACATGTCCTAGAATGTGCATGATGCGCACAACCATGTCCCTATTGTGGCTTGTTGAAAAGCAGTGCAGTAATAATCCACATGTGACAGAAACTGGCAACATGAACACAATAAATTCCATTCCAAAATACAAATGACAAAGAGGTATTTGACAATTGTGACAAAGAGGGTGACACACCAGAATGGCCACATCCAGACATGCAGCAACAAATGTAGCCATTCCATAAGGATCAAGATAAATGCACATGTGATCGGTGAATCAGCTGTTATGGCTTGCAGGTGCTCAGACGTCAGACACTTTAAGATGCAGAAGATACTGGGCCTCATTAGGACCCAGGCGGTAAGGGGTTTACGGCGGCGTAAACAGCGCCGACCCTTACCGCCTGATTCCGAGGTCCCTTAGCGCCATGGAGGATTTAACACCTGCTTTTAGCAGGTGTTAAAATCCATGGTGCTAAGGGACCTTGTTGTTAATTACGCCACCGTAATTTACGGTTAATTACGCCACCGTAATTTACGGTGGCGTAAATAACGCCTTCCCCACTCCCATTATGCCCTATGGGGCAAAAATGGGAATGGGGAAGGGTAAATGGGGATTGGGTACTTACCGCCCCGCCAACCTCGGAATGGGGCGGTAAGTCCGCCAACCACCATGGCGTAAACATAGTTTACGCCATGGTGGTAAAGGTACGACCCAGGCGGTAACTTACCGCCTGGGTCGTAATGAGGCCCACTGAGTGGTGGAGAACCTATTCCAAGGGTTTCTAGCTTTGTATATTTGGAAATCTGTTTCACTGAGAACTGGAGTGGGTTTAGCCATGTGGATAAACAATGTATGAGGATGAGGATGAGACAGGCATGGGGGGGCCTGTCACGTTTTCAAAACTATTGTCTAGGGCGTTTGGAACTCGGGTGCCCACATATTGACGACGAGTAGTGGCCCCAGTCACGCACTGGCTGGCAATATGGTCAAATCAGAAAGCCGTTATTTCACATAAAATTATAACAGCATTTGTGAAATCATGGCTGCAAAAAGAATACAGTGGCTCATTTACATTCAGAAATGTGTCAGTCAGCTAAACTGTGCTAGCCTTATCTGTCCTCCAGCTTGTTTGACCCCATGCGTTATAAGGGCCCATAAGCAACTGTGCAAATCCATCCTTGTGTCAAATAGAGAGTCCTCTGCCATAGGTACTGCTGCAAACAGAAGGCACGTTGTTTTAACCATGGCAGAAACTATTCAGCGGTATTTGTTGCATAGTGATAGACCTTATGACCGTTGGGCACTTACAAGAGCGAGATTTGATTGTTTAGGCTTGGGCCCGAACAAAAAATCGGTCTCACAATGTACAATCTCTGGCTTGTCCATGCTGTCGGTATCCTGTGGAGGACCTTTTGCATTTTGTGCTGTTTTGCTCAACATACGACTTAAGGAGGAAAACACTCTTGCCCTTACTGAGGTCTGTTGGAATATCTCAAGCTAGGCCAGCCCTGTGTCATCTACTTTCAGCTGCGGTGTTGCCCGTTGCCTGGGGCTCGGTGGACTATTTGAGAAAGGCTTGGCACCGGAGAACTAAAATCATTTCTCAAAACTTGACCGAACACTGATAAGCTAATGTCTGTTTTTGTACCCCTTGGAGGATTTTAACTGGTATACACACACAAACTTGTTTAAACTTTGTTTATTCTATGTAATGCGTTTTTTTTCTGTGTTATGGATTTTTGTATTACTGCATTTTATCTTGTATTTGCTGTTTATGGAAAATTTGTTTCCAAATAAACATATTGACTTGAATTGTGACAAAGAGAGAGACACACCAGAATGGCCACATCCAGACATGCAGCAACAAATGTAGCCATTCCATAAGCATCATGATAAATGTACATGTGACCTGGAAATTACTTTTGGTTCTCCTATCTCATGGACAATCGTTCTAAACAGTCCTCTTTTTAGCATCTTTTATGGTAAGTTCGTTGCCTCACTCTGAATTTCTCTCTGCATTTATGTGCCAAGGAGCCCGCCCGCGCGCCAGTAGAGGTGAGGTCTTCCCCCTTGGGAGCACCATTTTAAAGCCTCTCTGTTGAAATTCTTGATAGTTTAATACTTGTTTTATTGTGCTATGTACTGATTTTATCCATGATTTTACTCATATTATTGACGTGTTAGACTTATTACTGTGACTGTGTGTGTTTGCACTGTTTAACGTCTGACCTGGAAATTACTTTCGGTTCTCCTATCTCATGGACGTACGTTCTGAACAGTCCTCTTTTTAACATCTTGAGTGGGTGGTTCCTTGCCTCACTCTGAGTTGCTCCCGGCATTTATGTACCAGGAACTTGAACGTGCAGCTGATGGGTGCACCGTCAGTGCGCCAAAGGCGCCCTGAAGGCAAGCCCGTCTGTGCCCGTCTGTGCACGGAAAGTGCCAAATAAGTGTCAGGCTGATGACACCCCTATTAGTCTAAACACCTCTAAGCAACAGGCTGATTTAAAATGTGGCCTACTGAACGTGCACTGGTTGGTTGCGCATTCTATGGACTGTCATGATCTCCTATCTGTGAATGATTTTAAGCTCCTCTTTATTACTGAAACTTGGTTGAGAGACTCTTAGGGTCCTGCTCTTGTTCAGGCCCTTCCCTCAAACTATACTTTAGCTCATCTAGATCGCATATCGCACATCGGAGGTGTGACCCTGATCTACATATCTAAATATTAGGTGTTGTGTACCACGCCTAAACATTGCCTTAAAATGGAGTGTCTTCCATTTCATAGTACAGTATCTTCTAATGATACTCTCTCTGTTCTTCTGGTATATCGGCTGCCTGGCACTGATAGTGGTTTTTGCACAGTGTTCCCTGCATGGGTACTCGAAATCCAGACCATACATCCTGAGTTGATATTTATTGGTAATTTTAACCTGCCTCTTACTCCTTTCACTGCATGACAAGTGGCTAACATTATGGCCACTATGTTAGTCTTAGGCCTTCCTCAGAGGGCTTTATACCCTACCCATGTCCATGATAATGTCTTGGATTTGATTTTTGGCCCTCTTAGTCTCATAAATATCACTCTCCCCCCCAGCCCTGTGTCTTGGTCAGACCATGTTCTCGTCCCTTTCTCATATGCAAATATGACTCCTCCTTCTCCTTGTCCCAAACCAGCTACTTTTAAACATAGCTTGCGGGGGGTAAGCAACCATGATAGCTCATTGTGGACAGGCTAATAAGTGTTCCCTGTTCACCTTAGAAGCGGCATGTACAGCTATTGCTGATCAATTAGCTCCTATGAAATTATCCAAACAAAGAGGCCGCCACTCCAAACCTTGGTTTACTATTCAACTTCAAGCTCTTAAAGACAAGCCGAGAGGAAATGGTGTGCCACGTACTCGTGCGAAGCAAAAATGTGCTTTCGTATTACCCTTGCCTCCTACCATTTAGCTATCACTAACGCAAAGAAAGCTTACTTTAGTCACATGGTGGAGGAGACACTAAACAAGCCTAAGGCCCTATTTGATTAAGTTCAATCACTCTCGTCCCCTACTTCAAGTCGTCTTTCAGTGCCGCCCTCCCAGGCACTATGTGATTCCCTGTCTTCTTTCTTTGTGGACAAAATATAGGTGATTAAAGATACCATAAATGAGGAGGCTAGGGCCCATACCGCAAATAGGACTTTTGTTGAACCCCCTCCTGCTACAGGGTCTTGGTCCACCTTCCCTGTCTTTTCACATTCTGATTTTCTTGTAGTTATTCAGCGCTTAAAGTCTGCATCCCCTGCAGATGCTATATCACTGGCTCTAATGAAGGAAAACTCTGCCGACCTGATTGCTCACATCACCTCTGCTGTAAATCTCTCCTTCTCCACTGTAGTGATACCTCCCTCACTTAAACACCCTTTGGTTATTCCTTTGTTGATAAAATCTTCATTGGATCTTGAAGTACTTGCCAACTATCAGCCTTTTTCTTTATATCTGTTTGTCATGAAGGTCCTGAAAGCTTTGGTATCTACACTTCTAACTAATTTTCTTGAGTCCTCGCAATACTTTGTTCGGTTTCAATCCAGCTTTAGGCCTGCTAGATGTACGGAATCTGTCTTGAACTCAGTTTTGGATGACCTTGCATATCTGTTTGATCAGGGGGGTGTCAGAGCCGTCCTGTTATTAGAACTATCGGTGGCTTTCGACACTGTCGATCATTCTACCCTAATCTCCCGGCTTTATGCAGTGGGCTTGTCCGGCCAAGTTTATATTTGGTTTTCTGACTTCTTGGCTGACCAGTCTCAATCGATATCACTTCCCCCCTTTCGGTCAGCCCCTGTCTCCATCTCATGTGGAGTCTCCCAGGGATCAGCACTGTCCCCCATCTTGTTTAATATGTACATTAGACTGTTGCTGATTCTCCTTCAGACTCTGGGGTTCCGCTTTTATTACTATGCCAACGATACCCAGATCCTGGTGCGTCTGGACCTTTCTCAGCATGACACAGCAGCCCATTTAAGGAATTGCCTGGAGGAGCTAGGAGGTTGGATGACCTCGAACTGTCTCAAGCTAAATGCAAGCAAAACGGAGCTCCTTGTTGTGGGCACAACCTCCCACACTTGTTTTGGACCAATGATTTCTGGCCCTCTTCCTTGGACCCACTTCCTATGGATGTTTCATCAGTAAGAAAGCTAGGGATAAAAATAGCCACCTCCCTGCCTATGGATGAACAGGTGGCTGCAGTCTGTAATACCAGCCACTTTAAACTTTGTGTCCTAAGGAAGGTTCTTCCTTTTATCCCAACTACTTCTCAGGTGCATGTGGTTGCTGCCCTAATCTTGAGTGGAGTCGATTATTGTAACTCACTCTGTCTTGGACAGCCTCTGTAGCTGCTCAGATAGCTGCAACTTCTCCAAAATGCTGCCACTAGATCTGTTCTTCACACACATTTTGGGTCCAGCATGTGCCCTCTCTTGCGAAAACTCTATTGGCTCCCTGTGGTAGCTCAGATTATGTATAAATCCATGTGTATGTTTCATGGGCTTTTCACGGCATTGGAGCAGAGTACTTGCAAGCAAAATATGTGCAATATATCCCCACTCGTGCTCTTCGCTCCCATTCCGCTCTTTTGATAGTTGTCCCTCGGTTTAGGCACGCCCGCATTGGTGGTCGTCCCTTCTCTGTTGTGGCAGGAAATGCTTGGAATAAACTCCTTGATTTACGGAGGACAGTTGATCATCTTGCCTTCTGGAAGAAACAGAAAAAAATTACAATTTTAGATGCACTCTCCTGCTCGTACTGAACTGTCCTGGTTTTTCTTAGCACCATGATGCCTGATCCCGATAACATAACATAACATAACATAACATAACATAACATAACATAACCTAACCTAACATAACATAACATAACATAACATAACACATCTTACCTGTCCCCTGGGCATGCAGTTGACAGTCAAAATTCATCCAACAGAGTGCTGCCAACACATACATGCACCCAACAACTCAAGACCCACTTGCCCCCCTAAGTGACATAAAACACATGCAAATAACTCACAAGAAAACCCTCAACATGTGTGCCAGCACACAAGCCACAACACCTGCACACTGCATGCGACTCAAACCCACAAAACACACACACTGAGAAACACCAACCCCCACAATGCCTGGCCCCCTGAATGACATGCAGCAAATGTGCATGCCACATATCCCCATTCACAAGCTGATGGCACATACACAACACATGCTTCTGTCAACATGCTGCATAACAATGAAATGACATCAGACATCCAGATAATTGAGCCACCAAAAAAGCAGGGACACCCCTTGAATACAAGCAATGACATGAAAAGGCATGCCACCACCAGCGTATTATTGGGCCAGTGCAGTGAACACAGTCATGGGAGCCCATGATGCAAAGCCCAAGAAGGCCAGTACACAAATACTCACCTCTTGCACTACAGGCAGGACCATGCTTGAGAAAGCATTTCACTGAGGCCGATGTCACACTGGAAGGCTGGCCACAAAGGCAACTGCCATGGAAGACATAAGCACACGTGACCAAGTAATGTGATTCTGCAAGCAAGGATAAATGCACACAAAAGGTAGGATGCAATGGAAAAGTGCAAGCTCAATGCACACTTCATTGAGACAGCATACAATTGGTCCAATTGTGCATTCAATTCAATGCATCTGTACCATACACCCAGCTGCAGTTATATTGAAGCTGCAAACACCATGGTGCAACATGCATGGGGGTATCCGGTCATTGCATCTAAAACAAAGCTTCGACAAACTGTACCATTGGAAAAAAGCATTGAAAAAAAGCATTGAATGCATTCTTTTCAATGTTAAAGGGTTTAGTTTAGTAAACGTGTTTTAAGCCATTAAAAAGATGGTTTGGGGGGAACCCCCCAAAAAAAGAAAAAAAATGCATTTGATGTTTTTTTTATAGATGCATTGTTATCAATGGTATGGTTTGTCGATGCTTTGACTGTCGATGCAATCACTAGGCACCTGCATCGGACATGCATGTGAAAACGCCAACAACGCACAATGTAGTGTGCCAGTTCACAACTTAGCATTCAAAAAAAGGGCATCAATGGTTCCATGGTTGTGGATCATAACTGTGGCTGCACACCATCATTTGGGAACCCTGACCAAGAGAGGCCACAGTTGCCATCAAATCATTAACCCACACACATTGCAAGGGATGTGAAGTGCCACTCAGTACACATGTGCGATGTGCAAAGAGACACACACCAGCACAACCATCAACACCTGCTACAGGCCACAAACAGCTGGCCCTCCCACCCACTCACAACCACCCAAGAAACACCCACACAGTTGGAACTCCCACAGTTAGGAATCTGAAACCTGTGGCCCTACCAATCCAAAGAAACAACACTATGCTCAGAACTATGACCAGAACCACAACAGGTGACACATGCATTCATGAAGTAGTATCATCACCACACAAGACAAGTCAATCCAAGTGATCACATACCGTGCAAGACTCAAAGACAAACACCACACACGTGTCTGCAAATGCCCTTCACTAACCTGCACAGAGTACCCACCTCCCTTGCATACGATGCAACGCACCGGGAGACACATACCCTAAATGCAATGACATCCATAGTAATTACAGAAAGAACATGCACATGCATGACAACACATGAATGGAGCATGATAATATGCTGAAACCACCCACTGCAGAAGGACCATAGGGTGCAAGAGGGTGACAGGACATAGATTTTGACCTGCCCATGAGTGCACAACTCTGGATTGGAGATGCCAGTGACAAGCACTACACCACAGTAGATGTGGGCATATCTGAGTTGATTGTGGGAGTGAGATAGTGACATGGGTACCACTTAAAAAAACATTCTGGCATTCTGGCATGCAAAGCACATATATAGGAAACTACAAATGCAGGGAAACACAGGGAACAATGATGCATGCTGAACATGCAAGATAGTGCTCATGCTTACCCGCTGACTTATCCAGCATGGTGTCAATCCTGCATCACCTTCACCAGGAACTGTGCCTCCAAATAAGTAACAGAAAAAGGGAAATCGAATCGCAGCATCAAAAAAAGTGCATTTTCAGACACCAGTCTCCACAAATATCTCAATCCCATGCATACAACAAGGGGCACAAGGGGTGGTAGGCCAAGGCAGCGGAAACACACCACTCACTCGACGACTTACCAGAGCAATGTCCCAGCAGCAATTGTCCAATCTGAACCCATAAACCTAATTACTAATTTAAGCTCACATTCGCTCTCCTTGGCTGAAACGTTTGTTCTTAACAAGGGTTTTTTCTTTGTCCCATCAGCTTCAAACCATTTTGTGGATGATCATATTGATCTTTTTAAGTTTATCCATAAACTTAAACAGAAACATTTTTTTGCAACGCAAGTACGTAATTACAAACCTCCACCACCCTCTCCTATTCCGTCTCAGATCTCGATGCAAACACTTCTCACCACCCATGTCCTAATGACTCTTGATGATGCAGTACCTCAATTGCAAATCAGTATCTCACAAGTATTAAAGGAACTTGATATTGTTCAGCAAAACTTTAGCATTAAGGAACTCACAAGGAAAGAAGTTCTCTCCTACCGTCCCTCCTGACAATATCATCGATACCTTTTATCAGGCAGTCATCAAGGACATTCATTTATTGGAAGACTCTTTTGTAACGCACACATTTATTTCTAAGCGTAATCTTAATAAACTTGAGTTTCAAGCAATTCAACATTTGTCTGGCAACCCTGATTTAATCATCAAAGAGGCTGGAAATGTTGTCATGAATTGTCTGGATTATATTACCATGGGTATGCATCACCTGAATTCAGTCGGCTGTTATTCCATTCTTCCTAACAACCCCTTGAAGGCAATCCATGCGGCAGCCAATGATTTAATCTTCAAATGGCACAAAATGGGCTTGCTAACGGATGTGGAAAGGCATTTTCTCACCGTAGATGGACCGATTATGCCCACTGTTTATTTCCTCCCAAAAATTCACAAAGAATTCGCAGATATTCCAGAAGGGAGACCAATAGTCAGTGGAGGTGGTGGTGTGTTAGAAACAATTTTAATCTGCATAAACAAATTCTTGTTACCAGTGGTACTTAAGACCCCCACATATATCAGAGACGCAATGCACATATTAGAAATTTTAGACAACTTGGATTTTCAAACTAATTGCTGGTTAGTTACATTAGATGTTAAATCATTATATACTTCCATTGATCATTACAAAGCATTACAAAGTGCTGATTTTGTATTTCGTGAATTTTCTGCTTCCTTTTTTGATCACATTGAAATGGTGAAGGAGCTCTTAATATTTACTTTTCAGAACAATGTTTTTGTTTTTAATAATGAGCATTTCAAGCAGCTAATTGTTGTGGCTATGGGTGCAAGCTTTGCACCAGTACTTGCCAATGCATGTATGCATTCTTTTGAGCAAAGATTTGTATTTGCCAGCCTGGTTTATCTTCCTTTCATTTATTTGTGGAAATGTTATATAGATGACATTCTTCTAATTTGGACTGGTACACAAGACTTATTGCTGGAATGTGTCACTTACCTTAACAATAATGATTGGGGTTTACAATTTACTTCCACCATTAGTCAAACTCACATTAATTTTTTTGGATCTTTCAATTAACCTGACTCCAAATGGTTTAGTTGCACAAACTTTTCAGAAGTTTACTTCTGTTAATTCAACATTGCATGCAGAGAGTTGCCATAAAAATTACGTTAAAGTGAATATTCCTAAAGGTGAGTTTATTCGCGGCAAGAGGAATTGTTCTGATTCAAAGGATGATTTTGACCATGAAAGTATTGCTATTAAATCACAGTTACTTGAGAGAGGCTACCATAATAGCTGTCTCGACAAAGCACTTGCCTCAGTACATCAGCTCAAGAGAGCAGACTTGCTAGTACCCAAAATTTGAGAGAAGTCACCTGTTACCCAGAAAATTAGGTTAATGACTAGGTTTGATTTGGACAGTCACAAGATCCACAGGATTCTGAAGAAACATTGGCACCTACTACATCTTGATTCAGACATTGCCAACTGGCTTGATCCTTCTTTAAGCATGACATTCAGTAAAGGTAAATCGCTAAAAAATAAAATCTTTCCCTCATTTATGAGCATGCCCACTCCCAAATCTACTTGGTTGCATTCTGCATGTGCCACGGGATTCCACAAATGTGGATTCTGCAACATGTGAAAGTACACATTGGAAACTTTGCAGGTCTATTTTGGAGTTAGAGGAGACCAGATCATTAATTGATTCCTTAATTGTAATTCCAAATTTGTCTTTTATTGCATAATTTGCACTTGCGGACTCAAATATATTGGGAGCACTATCCGACTGCTGAAGATCCGTATCCAAGAACACCTTGCTACAATTCGCAGTCAAGAGTCAAAATACACCCTAACCAACCATTGGCAAAAATTGCATCAATTGGACTGCAAAGATGATATTCAGTTTGTAGGTCTATGCAAAGTGGCACTGCCCTCTACAGGCAGCAATTTAATGTTGAAACTATGCCAATTAGACGTAAGATTAATTTGTAAATACTGTACTGTATTTAATGGATTAAACTCTGACCATGAATTTGCTACCTTTCTGTAATTTTATTTGACTCTGTATACAGGTGCCATAATTCCTACTTTACTGTGGGTCTGTTTCATTTCAATTCCTGTTGTGCCTAATAGGATTGTTGCTACAGTATCTTCACAATTAGTTTTATTATTCTGTAAGCTTACCATTTTGGTTGTTAATATTATGTAATTAGTAGTTTGTATTTTCACTTTTGTGAAATTGATCCTCATGAGTCTAATTTTGTCAGACCGAGCAGCAGCGCACTCAAAGACAGCGCCTGCCCCTAATCGGGCTTTCTTTACTCTTGATAATTGGCTTTTCCTTTTTCCAGGTTGGTGCAGTCACCCAAAATCCCTTTCTCCATAATTTGCTTGTTTTTTGCACAGTCAAGCTCAACGTAACACATTTTAATTTTCTGCATCCCTTTTCTTAATTTTGTTTCTTGTCTGCATCTCCATTTTATTGTTAATTGTTTGTATATTTCGTAATTTGTATAACTGGGTTATAATTAATCTAGTCTTAGCTTGCTTTTGCAGCTCCCTATTCATCGCTTTACTAAGCTTCTAGTAAACCCAACATGGCGACTATCCTTGGCTTTCTCGTGGCCATGGTCAGGACAATGCAATTATGTCTCCACTCCTGGGGTTCTTTCTATTTAGTCCCTCTTTCATTTCTGCGACCCGCGCCGATTCCACTTGTTCATTTCAATTGATATGCTGTTCAGGTAAGACATTTTTCCATGGCCCCTCGGCCCCTGTGACAACTTCAATTAGTGCACTTGGACTTCCCAGTTAAGTCATCTATGTCTACGCTCTTTACCAGTAAACTTATTATTTAAGTTTGATCGCGTGCAATTTGCTCTCATTAATGTTTCCATCTACTTTTCCCCTCAGAAATCTTTTAACAGCCTTTTTACTATCTAATGATTAGCTCTTATTTTGTCTCTTACAGACTTACCGCAATTGCGAAGCTTTGAAGTACGCTTTTTCAATTTCTTTTGCCTTTTCATTCCCTCATTGGCAATCCTGGCAATCTTTCCATATTATTTTTATTATCTCTTCACAGATGTTTCTTGGCATTGTCCATGTAACCAAAAATGTTTTCAGGTCCCATTCTCAATCAAAGTAAATGTTCTTAATCTGAATTGTGGAGTTATTACAAAGGTTTTCATATATCTAAACGCCCTCCAATTGATTTTCAAAGGCAAAGCTCTGTTTATGTGATTGCGCTGCTGCAGTCTTTGACATTGCCGTATTGTAACCTATGCAATTTTTGCTTTTTCCCCCCTATTACCTTGTTCTGTTTTTCATGGAATTCACAACATTCCCCTTCCAACGAACATCAACCAAATGTGGCATTGTTTTAAAATTTTCTTATTGCATTTTACGTATGTGTGCTTTTCACGTTTAATTGGGTTTTTTTGTTCTATATATATTTTTGAATGCAAACTGCATCCTTTGAAAATGGCCAATTTACCTACCTCTACCCATCCTTTTGTGTCCCTGTGTACCATGTCCCCGTTTTGGGTTTATTTTTCTAATTGATGGTGTTGCAACTGCTATAATTTCTTTAATGATGCACATTCTGTTTTGAATTTTGTATTGTTATCATGATTAGTGTCAGGCTATCCTTTGAATAAATCCATTAGACTTAAGGCTGTCCTTCTCATTAAGTTCTTGGACTTCATGCCCTTATTTGCACTCCTTCTTGGTGCAGTGTGACTGGGATTTGCTTGTGTTACATAAGTAACAGGAGGGGCAGTGCCTGACAGAGGACATGGGGAGTATGGGCTCCAAAAGGTGCAGGGTGTCTCCCCTCGGGACAAAGTTCACAACGGATTACTGAAACAACATGGGGCAAGATATTACAACAGGCATAGTTAACTACCATACACACAGCACACATGTGTGATGATACACTGAACCCATAGTTACCTGCACATGCCGTCCTGAGCAAAACCATGCAAACATGGATGTTGACCTCACTCTGCATGCCTGCATGTACACCACTGCAAACGTCATGGCCTTGAGAGGGCAACTGCACAACTCAAGTTAAAAAATAAAGTAATAAAGCCTCAATACTAACACCTCCTAGTAGAACAGTCTTCTGGTGGCTGCATGTTCCTCATGGATTGCCTCTCATGGATTGCTGGTGGGCCAACAACTCAAGCCTCATGGCATCCCTCTGTGCCCGACCCTCTGCAAGTAGGGATGACTTTAAACACTGTAGATCTGCCCGTCAGCCCCTGATGTTGGCATTCATGCATGACATGTGTAAAGCATGACTTGCAGCTGTTGCTCCACATGTGTTGCAAGGGAGCATGGCACTTACTGTGATGCCCCTGTCCCTGGCAGCAGGTCTGCAACACTCCCTTGGACATCTGTCCCAGGAGCTGGAACCAATACATAGAGGTTGGCCTTGCAGGCGTAGCCACCACAGACTGGCGTGACACAACAGACTGGCCGTGTTAAAGCATAAGTCAAAAGACTCACGGGCCCAAACTGCTCCACTCATTGGGGCACTCAACTGCATCAGCATTGTGGACTGCACATCCCGTTCAGCATCCGATCCAGTTGAGTATAAAGAGTCACATGTTTCTGCAGAATGGCTCAGGGCGGTCTGTAGCACCAGTGGGTTCTCATGGCCTGCCATGCACATCCTCCACTGGTGGTCTGAAACACCACAGACTCTTCTTAGTCCTCCTCCTGCTCCTCTGCATTTGGTGCCTCCTCACCTGCACATGGACAGAAAAAGACATATGGAGTCATGTGCAATGTGTCTGCATAAAACATGTTTATCACATTGCTGGCACACACACCATACAGGCAGCAGCAGACGGCAAAGTTGGAGGAAGCACAGTGCAGGTGGAGGCAGATCAAATGACAAAAGTTGCGATTGACTTTATTAGTTACCACTGCAACTTTGATAGTTCACTTTTCAGCCAGTGCATCTCTCCATTACAAGTCATGTGTCTTGTGGTGTGCATGCATGCGTGTTGTGTTGCTGTGATGGTTGTGGCAGGAAGGATGCACATGTGCCTGACATTAGGGGGTGGGTCCATCAGACGGCTGGGTCTCTACTGCATGTTTTCATTTGCTTTTAGCTGTGCCGCATCACTGTGTGTTTGCCATCAGTGTTGTTGGGGTTGAGGGAGGTGGACTCACTGTGGAGGTGTCCATGGTCCCATAAATGGCACTTTTGTTTGCCATTGCTGTGTTAAATCCATGTCATGCAAACACGCCCACTAGCACATGCAGTCACACACTGCCTTCTCTCATGTGTTGCTCCACCTCGGACATTGGAATGGGGCTTCATTGAACACGAGATCAAATGATGAAGAAGCACTATTTACGAGACGGGACGCAGTACACAGAGGGCAGCACCAAGTGATGCACTGGTGAAAGAGATAGCATTACTGGAGTAGTGAAACCCAGCGCATTATAGAAGAATTAATGACCTATCATTGTCACTGTGTACGCGTGGATAACGTTGACATTTGGTCAGAATGAAACCAGTTCCCGACCAATGTGCTAAACCATGTTGCTCAACGGAACATGCAGCAACCAACTTTCATGCGTAGAAGAGAACCACTGTACCAACAGATTTCAGCCGCACATTTATCGCGGTTGTTTTGGTAATTTCCGAGTGAGACGCCTGACGAGATATTTAACCTAGGAGAGTATGAAAGAACTGAAACGTCTTTGGCTAACACAACTGGCACGCTGTGGGATACTCCCCTGTGGGAGGGTTCTGACCCACTAGGCTCTGCACTGCAACATCACTGTGTGCTGCTTTCATCAACAACAACAGTATGGCTGCCGAAAAGCCTTATGTGCAGAAGTGTGCAGGGAAACCTGAAAAATAGGCCGCCAATCCATTGTGCCTGTGTCAGTGGTAAAACAGGAGACCACACTACCTAAACCTGTCATTGGGCTGCCCACAGAGTGAAATGGAATTATTTGAAAAGGCAGTGTTGCATTGCCAGAAAGATCTAGAAGTGCTTTAAAATCCGTTTTTCCTTGGCTGTTGAAAGTGCAAAATCATGGTTCCCAAACACCAGAAAAGATCCAACATCTTTGTTGGGTGTTAAACATCACCTTATTTCAGGAATCCCAATAAGCACAATGTCAGGAGAAGCACATTTCATCATAAGAAAATCCACATTCAAAAAGATGCTTTCCTGGAAAAATCTGTCAGATATGGGCGCAGTACCGCCGCACGCCTTTGTCAAATCTCTCATTTACTTATACTGGCAGTTTAAAACTTGTGTCTTAAAATCAAATTGTGGAAAAGAAGAGACTTGCCATCAAAAGCAATATTGGTTGCTACAATTCAATCTCTGTGTTTGCAAAAGACTGGAATTATGAGATCTGTGCATATATTTGTTGAAAATTTAAGTTTATTTAGAAAAAGACAATTTTAAACAAGTGGTTTTAAAAGTGAAGTAATGTTAGCCACACTGGACTTCAAGGGCACATTCCACAGTTTGCTTCAAACAAAGGGCATCTTCCCCCTGCTCTCTGCTCAGGAACTGTCATTGAGATGTTAATGGAGGTGGGAGGAGATTTTGGCCTGTTGCTCTGGGAGAATAACAAAAGACTTCCTGGACTGAAAGGAAATGCAAATTTGGGTGTCAACAGAAACCAACTGCTAGCAGGAAGAAAGCCTGGGAGTGCTCTGGGCCCAGCCAAACAATGGAGGCGGGGCCTTTCAGATTTGTGTATCTTAGATTACAAGAAAATATCTTTTTGGAAAAAGACTCAGAGAGAACTGTGCAAAACGGGTTAAAATCTGTAATTTATAGGCTGTTAATATGAAAATGCCACTCACAGTTTGAGACTACTCTGAACTCTGTGCAATGTTCAGAGACAGGACTACCAAAATGTTGATGTTGTAGCAATTGTGATAATTCTAGAAATATGAAACTTCACAGGCTTATGCCCAGATGTAATGCGCATATATGGAGAAAAACGTGGACAGATCTGACACTGGGTACCCCAACAAAAGCGCAGAAAACCGTGAATTTTGAACCGAAGCTCGCACTAAAATGAGACTCAGACGGATATGTGCTCTACTAAATTTGTGATGTGAATATGTATTATTAGCAAGTTGGTGATATTGTAAATATGATTTAGGTGAAAAATAGATTTACTTTACTGAAACAAATGGGAGGCACTCCTTGGATTGTAAATTGCAGCATCACTATGACACTAGATTTCCTTCTAAAATCAGGAGAGGGGAAATACTCTGACCAATCGGATTCCTAGAGGGTGGGCTTAGTATAATCAGCCTACCCACCACTTTGGGAAATACATGAATAGGGACTGTTTAGGACCTAGAGATACACACAGATTCACCCATCAACTAATTTACTGGTGAAGCGCTCTGCAGGAGAACCCAGATCAAAGACTCCAGAACTCTGAAAGTAGAAGGCCCAATTCCAGAACTGAACCTTTCTCAACTTGGCCTTTAAAATCTTGCAAGCTGATTTTACCCCCAGACTTCCAAGGGGCACACCAAAAATTGAACAACCTGGCTGTGCTGTTTCTGCTTCTTGCCAAGAACTCTTGCCAGAACCCAGAGATCCAAACCAGTAGAGCAGAACTGTAACCAGATAGCTGTAACCCAGAACCAACCTGTCAGATCCAGTTCAGAGGCCGTGCAGAGACCCAGTGCTGTGCTGAGTGCAGAACCGGGTGCCTGAGTCCTGTTCGGTGGGCTAGCAGAATTCCAGTCCAAAACCTTTGACCAGATCTTTGATGGGCCTATTCCAAACCACAGCTGTGAGTATCTAGTCCATTGCCAATCTCTTAGCTTTAAGTAATCCAATCCAAAACCATTCTAGCATATCCATAACTGCATTGTAGAATCTCTTTTGTCTTTTCTGAATCTTTCCCTCATCCATATAGTCCTTTGTTAATTGTGGTGATAAATTATAGTTTTTCGCTGCAATCGTGTTTTTCGCGCGCTGAAAAGTATGCCGCGGGTTTGATTTGGCTCAATTTCAACACGTGTAAAATAGCTATTCTTTGCATCTGACCTCAGAATTCAGTATCCAATCTGCTAGTTATTCAATCATCAGTGCTAGTGTTTATCTGAACCTATCCAACGCGGCTCCCACACATTTTGAATCCAATTTAGAGAATTAAATCCATTTTCAGTGTTTTTCCCATTCATTAACAGCCACATTTAAAAGCGTTTGACCTGTTTGAAATCATTCCTGTTTCTCTCTGTGCTTGCTGGGGGGAACTGGGATTGAAACCGTATTGGTTGAGATAGTATATTCCTGAAACCTGTCTTCTCTCCTTCCATCTCGATATTGCATATTAGGGAGGATTGAGTAGTATCAGGGGGAAAGAGTGATTACATTGCATTTGATTGAACACACAAAAGTATTATTTCTGTGCTGCATTCATTTCCTATCATTGCAATTCACTGAACCCACACAAAGTTTTATTCTATGCTACATTATTCTTCTCATCCATACTCCGACTGATTAAAGAGATTGTTGATTGTAATATCACCCATTGGTGATCACTGTATACATATTAATAGTGTGATATCTAGATATTGTTCAAATTCATAAAAGTGTGATATGTATCGTGTGCAAATCCATAAAATAAATCTTTTAACTTTGCAAAACAACCTTCGTCTTGGTTCAGTGAGACGGGGGGATTCAAAGAGAGGGGCGTGATATAAGGGTACATCATTCAGAAATAAAAGAACTTATAGTGCATCACACGCTAGGCATTGACTTAGGTGGAATGCTGCGTTGAAATCACTTAAAACGCACAAAGCAGTTTCGGGTGAATTTCAGTGCGGTGCTAGTCGTCCCTCCGATGCCAGCAGTTGTGTCGCAACCTTCGACATTGCACAAAAACACCAGCATCCTCACTGGGGAAGGTTCCACTTCCAGGTCGGGAGAAGATAAGATGAGATTGTTGAACATTTTTTCAAAAATGTTATATTTTTCACTGAAGCAAAAACGTGAATTGCAAATTGGTATTTGTTTATTGCAGAGTGTTGGAGTATTGTACACTGCTCAGACAGGCAGCCCCTGATGAATTTCCTGGTGCTACTATAATTAGTTCATAAAGGAGAGAAACATGTTGCGAAGTATGTTTTAGAAATGTGTGTGATTGTATGAGTTTGAAAATGAATGGTGTGATTTGATGTGAATTTTATGGAACTGATTACGTTTGCACAGCACTGCACTTTATTTGGAATTGTGCATGGTTAACACCTGTACTTTTCCTCTTTAAAAAAGTCTCCTTTGTACTGCAAACCATTACAAATGAAATGGGTAAAATGTTAACTGTGTGAAATAACAATAAAATATGTATTTGTTGTTGAATTACAATTAGTTTGTCCTTCGGTTGATTGGCCTGTAGAATCTCCCCCTGAAAGAGTTTCCTCCCACAGGCATTTTGTAGTTTACGAGTCCAGGTTTTCAAACATATGAGAGGGATTGCTTGTGGGTTTACTTTCCCTCATGCCTCTTGCAGTTTTTGATTAAACCCATGTCATGCAGACACACCCACTAGCATGTGCAGTCACAGACTGCTCTCATGTGTTGCTCTACCTCAGACACTGGAATGCCGTAATGTGCCTTGTTTGCTCTTTCTGAGTGGCAGCACAGTTCTCGGGTCTCTGTGACTCATGCACTCTCGGTCTGCCCATCCATCACCCATGCATGGTCCTGTTATGTTATTGTTTCATGTCAGCTAATTTGACACCCCATCCACCCAGGTCACTGATGCTCAGGCGGGGATGCACCTGGCTATTGTTTGTCTATATTTTATATTTATTAATAGGTTTACTTCTGTTGTGGGCACACATTCAGTTAGTGTGCTTTGAAGCCTTGGGAATGTGCCAATGCCAACATGCACATGCCACTTGATATGGGGTGGGCTGGTTAAGGCCTTGGGGGGTGTGTCAACAGATGCTACAGTCCTTGATGGATCTCCAGAGCTTCCTGTTGAAGATGTTTGCAGTGGACATATTGGTGTTCCACTTCATGGAGCTGGCAAACCATGGAGGTTCAGGTAAACTGCAGACATGCATTGCACTGGTATTGTGGGAGATTGTCCTGGGGCTGTCTGGGGGGGAGGGGTGTCCAGACTGGAGGGGACTGCCTGGGAGGGGGTGTCACAGGTGAGGGGGGATTGAGGTGGTGTCCAATCTGGAGGGGGCTGCCTGTGGGGGGAGTTCTGTCTGTAGGGGGCTGCTTGTGCGGGGTGTCCAATCTGGAGTGGGCGGCCTGGGGGGGTCCAGTCTGGATGGGGCTGCCTGGGGGGGTGTCACATGTGAGGGGTGCTGAGGGGTGTTGTCCAGTCTGGAGGGGGCTGCCTGGGGGGTGTCCAGTCTAGAGGGGGCTGCCTGTGGGGGGTGTCCAGTCTGGAAGGAACAGAAACAGTAGGCTTCAGTGAAGAAGAAGCAAACCGGATTCTAGCATTAATTAAATTAACAAGTGAAGACCTGACCACTTCAGAAAAACCAGAGGCACTTATCAGACAATTGGAGTGGAAAATGAGACGTGAAATTAACCTTAAATTACACGCCTCTACCCTAGCGCGCTATTATAAAGCACAGAGAATACCCCGTGGTCTAAGAGTGAACCTGGAACCGACCTTATGTAAAGAAAATGCCGCATTTGTGAAAAGGTGGCGTCAGATACAAATGCTCATTGGATCTAATACTCCTTACCACAGAGGAACTGGCACATAACTTTAAAATGCTAAACGAAGATTTCGGAACTCTAAAAGCATCATTGAGTAAATGTTACTCAGAGGACCAACTTAAAGACATTTTAGATGATACCAACCAGAAGCTCCAAAAGTACAAACAGGAACTGGAGACCAAGAAGATACGTAAATTCCGAAGAGACACTCTTGATTACAAGCTAGACATAGTATGCACATGGCAGGAATACTATGGACAACGTCCAAACAAGCTGTATCAAGCACAGACACCAAAACCGGCCATGCCACACGCCGAAGCTACAACTTCATATGCATCCAGTGCGGAAATGGATCCAATAGTCATACCAGAAACCGCCCAACCAACTTCTTCACTGGAGGAAGCACCATCAACGGAGGAACTGCCTTTTTTAGAAAAGGGCCAACAAGACGCGGACAGAAGAAAAAACGCACAGAGAAAGAAGACCGAGAAAAAGACCTAGTGATTAACATCTCATCACATACTCTGACTCTCCTTGAACTTCGGGTGCTTCGGAAAAGTTTGTCATTTGTCCCTCAGAGCGACAGTAAATTGCTGAAAGAAAAAAAATGACTTCTTCAGGTTCTTGAGGAAAATAAAACTAAAAGTATTCTTTGACGATCTCGAGGAGGACCAAGACTCAAATATAACATCGGAGTTCCTCGAACTTAACCCAAAAAGCCATTTTAACCCCCAAGTTCAGAACCATGTTCTGTCTACCTTTGAAAAAATGATACTTCAAGACCTCAAAAAACTTGAATTCAAGGGCAGGGGCTACGGACATTTCTCGACATGGGAGAAACAAACTCTTAAGAACTTATTGGACAATCAGACAATAATCTTTAAACCCGCAGACAAGGGCGGCGCGCTTGTCCTAATGGACAAAAGCGACTATTTAAAGGAAGTTGAGAGGCAACTGATGGACATGGAAACTTATAGAGAAATAAACTTTTACCCTACTAACCAGATCATGACACTAATCGAAGAAACTCTGAATGAAGCAGAAGAGAGGGGTAAAACCTCGGAGAAAACACATAGGTTTCTAAACAATAAACATCCAATTACGCCTGTCCTATACATATTGCCCAAAATCCACAAAAGACTACTAAAGCCACCGCATCGTCCAATCATTGCAGCAACTAACAGAATTTTAGAACCTCTAGCACAATACCTTGACCGGATTTTGCAAACGCTGATTCAGAACACAGAGACGTATCTGAAGGACACGACAGGCTTTCTACAGAAATTGCAGGGTGTACGGTTCGTAGAGGGCTGTGACATCCTCTTCAGTATGGATGTCACATCCCTCTACACTAATATTACCCATGAAACAGGGCTGGAGGCAGTTTAATGGATGCTGCTGAGAACAGCAGACTGCAAAGCAGATCGGGTGTTTGTTTTGACCTTATTGAAATTGGTCCTAATGAATAATTTTTTCAAGTTTGGAGAGCGATACTTCTTGCAAGTATCAGGAACCAGCATGGGAGCCGCAATTGCCCCATGCGATGCCAACATATTCATGTTCTATTTGGAATACGAGAACGTCTTGTCTTCTCCAAGATGGTCACAACACCTATCACTTTACACACAATACATCAACGATATCTTCGGAATCTGGACGGGCCCAAGGGAGGAGCTGGAGCAATTTTTTGTCATGATGGACCTGATGAACTCTAGAATTAAGTTTACGTCTTCCACTAGTGAGACTAAAATACACTTCCTGGACGTTGAAGTTTACGTTAAAGAAGGGAAATTGGAAACACGTATTTTTCACAAAGGAGACAGACAGAAACAGTTTACTTCTAGCCACAAGCTTTCATCCGCAAAGAACACTGGATAGTGTACCGTTAAGTCAATTTTTAAGGTACAAACGTAATATATCGGAAACAGAAGAATTCTCTAGACAGTCATCAGCCTTACAAACAAAATTCATTGAAAGGAGATATGACAGAAATCTAATCTCTGGAATCAAAGAGAAAGTGAGCTTGACCCAAAGGGAAACTCTCTTGACACCCAGACCGATCCAAGACCAACAAAAACTGGTGTATGTAACAACATATTCTACCCAGAGCAAGAGAATAAAAAGGATCTTCCAGAAGCACATGTTACCAATGGATCCTAAACTACAACAACTCTTTCCAGAGATCCCAATGTTTGCCTACAGGAACAACAAATCTCTACACAACAGCCTGATTAGAGCAGATATAACCACCACGAGAACCGGAAAAACTACATTCAAGGGCACGGTCCCATGCCACAACTGCCAACATTGTGGTAACATACTAAGAGGAGATACCATCAGTCACCTACATACAGGGAAACGCATCCCGCTTAAGCATTGCTGTATGTGTGATTCATCAGACGTCATCTATGGACTTAAATGTCCTTGTGGCCTATTCTATGTAGGCATGACCACTAGAAAAGCTAAAACCAGGTGGTCCGAGCACAAATCCAACATCAGAACAAAGAACCAGAAATCACCCGTTGCAATGCATTTCTCAGAAGCCAGACATTCCATAGCACAAATGAAATGTGTAATACTTGAGCATGTGAAACTAGGCCCTAGAGGCGGGGATATTGTAAGAACCCTACACCAGAGAGAGATAATGTGGATTGATATCATTGACTGTCTTAGCCCAAGAGGAATGAATGAGTTTGATCTGATGTGCTTTGTTTAAAAATATCAAATGTGAAGTTGATTAGTATTTTTAACAAATTTGATCTTAACCCTTGATGCCTGAGTTTACGGGGTAAAGAGATCCTTGATGGCCTTAGCCCAAGAAGAATGAATGTAGAGTTCGATCTGATGTGCTATATTTAAAAATATCAAATGTGAAGTTGATTAGTATTTCTAACAAATTTGATCTTAACCCCTGATGCGTGAGTTTATGGGGTAAAGAGATCTTACTTTAAGGCTAGATGGTGGCCTGGGAATGCATCAATTTTTCATTGAAATATGTTGCCCTAACCCGTCATACTGCACAGATCGGGATACAGGAGTACACTCTAGAATGTGAGCCGCGAAGTCGGCAGAGACCAAGGATATATGCAGAATGTGAGCCATCAAGTTGGCAGAGAACAATGTGAAGTGTGAGCAGTACAAACAATAACACTTTTCTTCAGTAAACAATAACACTCAGCTCCAGTAGATAGCGCATAGAAAAGAGAGAGACAGGAAACAATACCACTCATGAGTTAGAAAATCTCATTGCCATGCATGTGCACGTATAGTACAGTGAATGAGGAAACCTATCCTTGAGGACATAGTGAAGGGACACAGTGTCATGCCGCAGGGATACCACAGTATGGGACAAACGGGGACCCAAGCAGACTCTTAGGGCCTCATTACGAGTCCAGCGGTAACCGAGGCGGTAAAAACGCCTGGTTACCACCAGACTCGTCTTACCATTCCGCCTCCGTGATTCCCGGAATTACCGGGGCATTACAACCCCGGTTTCCCGGGAATCACGGAGGCGGAATGGTGTTAATCCCCATTCCCATTGAGTCCTATGGGACTCAATGGGAATGCGGATCATGGAAACACCGGCAGCATCTCGTAATGCTGCAGGTGTTTCGTCGTCTGCTTGCAGGCGGGCGGTGTTAAACCCGCCAGGTCAAACCTGGTGGGAACATCACCTCCCGCCTGCAGGAGTCGGGATCAGGCGGTCCGGAAACAACGGTGGCGGCGGATTTACCGACACTGTTATTTCATTACCACCTGATTTGTAATGAGGCCCATAGTCTGCGCCACTCCCCATTTACCTGAGTAGTGGCTCAGCAGCACGGTTCCCCGCGAGCAACTAAAATCTTTCGCAATAATAACACCTATAACACACATAGTACCCTGGCCCTTTTATTTAAGAGGATAAGTGGTACGATCCACATGTACATACTAAAAAACTTTGGGGTACAAGTTAACACCTCATGATGAGACAGTCACAGACATTATATCCATACAAACAATTTGTGTCCCAAAAGGCTTAGTAAAGGACTATTATCGTTCTTGATTATTCACTAGTACCTGAAAGTGTATACCTTAACATGAAGGTATTGTAATTCCATCTGAAAAGGTGTACCTTAACACGCTTAGGTTCCCCTTGTGTGAACAGTGGAAACACATATACGCATGCGCGTAAGCAGCGGCCGAGCCCTAGGATTGTCAGATGCATCCTGCACCTGCGCAAGGGAGAAGCAGCCCACTCACGGGATACCCACTGGAGGAGTCGGATCCCCTTAGCAATCATAGTGCGCATGCGCAAAGAGAGAGCGTCCCGACCCGTACGAGCGCAGACGCACTAACACATGTAATGTAAACAGCATACATTAACGAGACTACAAGCTGCAGAGAGCTACGTGAATCTCGGACAGCAAAGGATTCCTGTAATACACATGCATCGAGCACAGAGGTAAGAGAGAGATCCTCATGGAAATAGCAGGGCAAGCCTCTATACTGCCATAGTACTAACCTAGGAGCTGACCCCATCTTGTAAACTTTAAATACTGCTAAAGATAGAGCCACCACTTAGCAGAATTAATATGGCACATTTAGACAACTAAGGAGGGTGGTTTAGACGTTTACATTCACCTTAGCAACACAAAGTTGTTCACTATGTTTGAATGTATTTCCAGAACCTTCCAAAAAAAGCATACACTCAAACTACACTCTTTTCTATTTCTACCCTAGAAGTTCTTTCTGTGAGAGTCTCCGTGAGGTGAAACAGACTACCGACACAACAGTTGATGCACAGTTAAACCTACCTACAAGGGGTGTTCAAAAGACCAAAATTAGAGGTCCTAACGGCACCAATGAGGAGGTGCGTAAAGTAAAACTTTCATAAACATGTAGAGTTAGTGGTAATTTTTAGAGTTGTAATTTCTTAGAGCTGAGATTGCCAATATTAAGTCAGTTAAAGAAACACTAATAGTACAATACTCTCTATTTCTTTGCTTTAGGAATTGAGAACATGTATATTTTTGGAACAAATAGCATCATTGGCCCTGAAGATGGACGGTTGTAAAGTCTGAAACGCGTTGGCAATACGCTGAGAAAACCTTGATGTTATTTTTTGGATTGGTGACTTTAAATAAAAGAACTCTTATTATTTTACTCTGCTACAATCAGGAAAAAAGACTTTTTCTAATTTAAGGATTAAAGTCTTATGAATGAAATTGTGTTGAACAAAACTTGTGATCTGAACTGGCTTTGCTTTAATCTCCATTTTGTTTATTTAAAACGCTCAGAATTGTGTATCCTGATTAATTAAAATAAACCATAGAGGGTTTTTTCCTACTTTTCCAACTTTAAAATACTTTGTGTCAAACAACTGGTTGGATAGACATGTTTTAGGATGTATGAACTTATATACGCTTTTATATGGAACAAAACCTGTGATATATAAATGTTGGAAAATCAACACTGAACCTGTTGTCAGATACCCATCTTAACTCTCCACAACCTTAGTATTTTAAGTCCAAACTGAAGTAGCGAGAGCTACACTTAATCTTGGAACAGCAAGCAGTAGGAGCTCTATCAGATCCCACGTGCGCTCGACACTAATGAACTTGGGATCTAATCCCCCTTGGCGTGCACTAAGGGTTGGCACATAGTGATATATGCCCTTTTCCCCAGCTGCCTGGGGGGGTGTTACATGTGAGGGGTGCTGAGGGGTGTTGTCCAGTCTGGAAGGGGCTGCCTGGGGGGTGTCCAGTCTAGAAGGGGCTGCCTGTGGGGGGTGTTCAGTCTAGAAGGGGCTGCCTGGGGGGGGGTTCCAGTCAGGAGGGGCTGCCTGGGTGTAGTCACAGGTGAGGGGGGATGGGGTTGGAGTCCAGTCTGGAGGAAGCTGTCTGGGTGGTTGTCACAGGTGAGGGGTCAGGAGGGTGGTTTCCAGTCTGGAGGGAGCTGTTTGGGGTGGTGTCACAGGTGAGGGGGGCTGAGGGGTGGTGTCCACTCTGGAGGGTCTGGCTGGGGGGGGTCCGATCTGGAGGGGGCTGCCTGTGTGGGGAGTTCAGTCTGGATGGGGCTGCCTGTGCGGGGTGTCCAGTCTGGAGTGGGCTGCCTGGGCGAGTCCAGTCTGGATGGGGCTGCTTGTGGCGGTGTCACATGTGAGGGGGGCAGAGGGGTGTTGTCCAGTCTGGAGGGGGCTACCTGGGGGTATCCAGTCTGGAGGGGGCTGCCTGTGGGGGTGTCCAGTCTGTAAGGGGCTGCCTGGGGGGTCCAGTCTGTAAGGTGCAGCATGGGGGGTGTCACATGTGAGGGGCTGGGGGTGGTATCCAATCTGGAGGGGCTGCCCGGGGGGGGTTCCAGTCTGGAGGGACCTGCCTGGTGGATGTCCAGTCTGGAGTTGGCTGCCTGGGGGTGTGTCACATGTGGGGTTGGTTGGGGGTGGTGTCCAGGGCTGTCTGGGGGTTTTCCAGACTGGAAGGGGCTGCCTGGGAGGGGTGTCACAGGTGAGGGGGGCATGGGTGGGGTGTCCTGTCTGGAGTGGGCTGCCTGGGGCGCGGGAGCTCAGTCTGGAGGGGGCTGCCTGCTGGAGGAGTTGAGTCTGGAGGGGGCTGCCTGTGGGGGTTGTCCAGTCTGGAGGAAGCTGTCTGGGGGGTGTCACAGGTGAGTCTGGAGGGAACTGCCTGCGGGGGGTACAGTCTGGAGGGGGCTGCCTGTGGGGGGTGTCCGATATGAAGGGGGCTGCCTGTGGGGGGAGTTCAGTCTGGAGGGGGCTGCCTGTGCGGGGTGTCCAGTCTGGATGGGGCTGCCTGGGGGTGTCACATATGAGGGGGGGCTGAGGGGTGTTGTCCAGTCTGGAGGGTCTACCTGGGGGGTGTCCAGTCTGGAGGGGGCTTCCTGTGGGGGGTGTTCAGTCTGTAAGGGGCTGCCAGGTGGGTCCATTCTGTTAGGGGCTACGTGGGGGGTGTCACATGTGAGGGGCTGGGGGTGCTTTCCAGTCTAAAGAGGCTGCCTGGGGGGTTCCAGTCTGGAGGGGCTGCCTGGGTGTTGTCACACATGAGGGGAGATGGGGTTGGTGTCCAGTCTGGAGGAAGCTGTCTGGGGGGGTGTCACAGGTGAGGGGGGCAGAGGATGGTTTTCAGTCTGGAGGGGGCTGTCTGGGGTGGTATCACAGGTGAGGGGGGCTGAGGCGTGGTGTGGAGTCTGGAGGGGTCTTCCTGTGCGGGTGTCCAGTCTGGAGCGGGCTGCATGGGAGGATCCATTCTGGATGGAGATGCCTGGGGGATGTCTGATCTGAAGGGGGCTGCCTGTGGGGGGAGTTCAGTCTGGAGGGGTCTGCCTGTGCGGGGGGTACAGTCTGGAGTTGGTTGCCTTTGGGGGATGTCTGATCTGAAGGGGGCTGCCTGTGTGGGTAGTTCAGTCTGGAGGGGTCTGCCTGTGCGGGGTGTCCAGTCTGGAGGGGGCTGCCTGTGGGGGGTGTCCAGTCTGTAAGGGGCTGCCGGGGGGGGGGTCCATTCTGTAAGGGGCTGCGTGAGGGGTGTCACATGTGAGGAGCTGGGGGAGCTTTCCAGTTTGGAGGGGCTGCCTGGGGGATTCCACTCTGGAGGGGCTGCTTGTGGGTTGTCACAGGTGAGGGGGGATGGGGTTGGTGTCCAGCAGTTTGCAGGAAGCTGTCTGGGGGGTGTCATAGGTGAGGGGGGCTGGAGGGTGGTTTCTAACTTTGAAATACTTTGTGTCAAACAACTGGTTGGATAGACATGTTTTAGGATGTATGAACTTATATACGCTTTTAAATCAACACTGAACCTGTTGTCACATACCTATGTTAACTCTCCACAACATTAGTATTTTAAGTCCAAACTGAAGTAGCGAGAGCTACACTTAATCTTGGAACAGCAAGCAGTAGGAGCTCTATCAGATCCCACGTGCGCGCGACACTAATGAACTTGGGATCTAATCCCCCTTGGCGTGCACTAAGGGTTGGCACGTAGTGATACATGCCCTTTTCCCCAGCTGCCTGGGGGGGTGTTACATGTGAGGGGTGCTGAGGGGTGTTGTCCAGTCTGGAAGGGCTGCCTGGGGGGTGTCCAGTCTAGAAGGGGCTGCCTGTGGGGGGTGTTCAGTCTAGAAGGGGCTGCCTGGGGGGGGTTCCAGTCAGGAGGGACTGCCTGGGTGTAGTCACAGGTGAGGGGGGATGGGGTTGGAGTCCAGTCTGGAGGAAGCTGTCTGGGTGGTTGTCACAGGTGAGGGGTCAGGAGGGTGGTTTCCAGTCTGGAGGGAGCTGTTTGGGGTGGTGTCACAGGTGAGGGGGGCTGAGGGGTGGTGTCCACTCTGGAGGGTCTGGCTGGGGGGGGTCCGATCTGGAGGGGGCTGCCTGTGTGGGGAGTTCAGTCTGGATGGGGCTGCCTGTGCGGGGTGTCTAGTCTGGAGTGGGCTGCCTGGGCGAGTCCAGTCTGGATGGGGCTGCTTGTGGCGGTGTCACATGTGAGGGGGGCAGAGGGGTGTTGTCCAGTCTGGAGGGGGCTACCTGGGGGTATCTAGTCTGGAGGGGGCTGCCTGTGGGGGTGTCCAGTCTTTAAGGGGCTGCCTGGGGGGTCCAGTCTGTAAGGTGCAGCATGGGGGGTGTCACATGTGAGGGGCTGGGGGTGGTATCCAATCTGGAGGGGCTGCCCGGGGGGGGGGTTCCAGTCTGGAGGGACCTGCCTGGTGGATGTCCAGTCTGGAGTTGGCTGCCTGGGGGTGTGTCACATGTGGGGTTGGTTGGGGGTGGTGTCCAGGGCTGTCTGGGGGTTTTCCAGACTGGAAGGGGCTGCCTGGGAGGGGTGTCACAGGTGAGGGGGGCATGGGTGGGGTGTCCTGTCTGGAGTGGGCTGCCTGGGGCGCGGGAGCTCAGTCTGGAGGGGGCTGCCTGCTGGAGGAGTTGAGTCTGGAGGGGGCTGCCTGTGGGGGTTGTCCAGTCTGGAGGAAGCTGTCTGCGGGGTGTCACAGGTGAGTCTGGAGGGAACTGCCTGCGGGGGGTACAGTCTGGAGGGGGCTGCCTGTGGGGGGTGTCCGATATGAAGGGGGCTGCCTGTGGGGGGAGTTCAGTCTGGAGGGGGCTGCCTGTGCGGGGTGTCCAGTCTGGATGGGGCTGCCTGGGGGTGTCACATATGAGGGGGGGCTGAGGGGTGTTGTCCAGTCTGGAGGGTCTACCTGGGGGGTGTCCAGTCTGGAGGGGGCTTCCTGTGGGGGATGTTCAGTCTGTAAGGGGCTGCCAGGTGGGTCCATTCTGTTAGGGGCTACGTGGGGGGTGTCACATGTGTGGGGCTGGGGGTGCTTTCCAGTCTAAAGAGGCTGCCTGGGGGGTTCCAGTCTGGAGGGGCTGCCTGGGTGTTGTCACACGTGAGGGGAGATGGGGTTGGTGTCCAGTCTGGAGGAAGCTGTCTGGGGGGGTGTCACAGGTGAGGGGGGCAGAGGATGGTTTTCAGTCTGGAGGGGGCTGTCTGGGGTGGTATCACAGGTGAGGGGGGCTGAGGCGTGGTGTGGAGTCTGGAGGGGTCTGCCTGTGCGGGTGTCCAGTCTGGAGCGGGCTGCATGGGAGGATCCATTCTGGATGGAGATGCCTGGGGGATGTCTGATCTGAAGGGGGCTGCCTGTGGGGGGAGTTCAGTCTGGAGGGGTCTGCCTGTGCGGGGGGTACAGTCTGGAGTTGGTTGCCTTTGGGGGATGTCTGATCTGAAGGGGGCTGCCTGTGTGGGTAGTTCAGTCTGGAGGGGTCTGCCTGTGCGGGGTGTCCAGTCTGGAGGGGGCTGCCTGTGGGGGGTGTCCAGTCTGTAAGGTGCTGCCGGGGGGGGGTCCATTCTGTAAGGGGCTGCGTGAGGGGTGTCACATGTGAGGAGCTGGGGGAGCTTTCCAGTTTGGAGGGGCTGCCTGGGGGATTCCACTCTGGAGGGGCTGCTTGTGGGTTGTCACAGGTGAGGGGGGATGGGGTTGGTGTCCAGCAGTTTTCAGGAAGCTGTCTGGGGGGGTGTCATAGGTGAGGGGGGCTGGAGGGTGGTTTCTAACTTTGAAATACTTTGTGTCAAACAACTGGTTGGATAGACATGTTTTAGGATGTATGAACTTATATACGCTTTTAAATCAACACTGAACCTGTTGTCACATACCTATCTTAACTCTCCACAACCTTAGTATTTTAAGTCCAAACTGAAGTAGCGAGAGCTACACTTAATCTTGGAACAGCAAGCAGTGGGACCTCTATCAGATCCCACGTGCGCGCGACACTAATGAACTTGGGATCTAATCCCCCTTGGCGTGCACTAAGGGTTGGCACGTAGTGATACATGCCCTTTTCCCCAGCTGCCTGGGGGGGTGTTACATGTGAGGGGTGCTGAGGGGTGTTGTCCAGTCTGGAAGGGGCTGCCTGGGGGGTGTCCAGTCTAGAAGGGGCTGCCTGTGGGGGGTTCCAGTCAGGAGGGACTGCCTGGGTGTAGTCACAGGTGAGGGGGGATGGGGTTGGAGTCCAGTCTGGAGGAAGCTGTCTGGGTGGTTGTCACAGGTGAGGGGTCAGGAGGGTGGTTTCCAGTCTGGAGGGAGCTGTTTGGGGTGGTGTCACAGGTGAGGGGGGCTGAGGGGTGGTGTCCACTCTGGAGGGTCTGGCTGGGGGGGGTCCGATCTGGAGGGGGCTGCCTGTGTGGGGAGTTCAGTCTGGATGGGGCTGCCTGTGCGGGGTGTCCAGTCTGGAGTGGGCTGCCTGGGCGAGTCCAGTCTGGATGGGGCTGCTTGTGGGGGTGTCACATGTGAGGGGGGCAGAGGGGTGTTGTCCAGTCTGGAGGGGGCTACCTGGGGGTATCCAGTCTGGAGGGGGCTGCCTGTGGGGTGTCCAGTCTGTAAGGGGCTGCCTGGGGGGTCCAGTCTGTAAGGTGCAGCATGGGGGGTGTCACATGTGAGGGGCTGGGGGTGCTATCCAATCTGGAGGGGCTGCCTGGGGGGCTGTCACATGTGGGGTGGGTTGGGGGTGGTGTCCGGGGTCTGTCTGGGGGTTATCCAGACTGGAAGGGGCAGTCTGGGAGGGGGTGTCACAGGTGAGTCTGGAACTGCCTGCGGGGGGTACAGTCTGGAGGGGGCTGCCTGTGGGGGGTGTCCGATCTGAAGGGGGCTGCCTGTGGGGGGAGTTCAGTCTAGAGGGGGCTGCCTGTGTGGGGTGTCCAGTCTGGATGGGGCTGCCTGGGGGGTGTCACATGTGAGGGGGGCTGAGGGGTGTTGTCCAGTCTGGAGGGTCTACCTGGGGGGTGTCCAGTCTAGAAGGGGCTGTCTGTGGGGGGTGTACAGTCTGGAAGGGGCTGCCTGGGGGGGTTCCCGTCAGGAGGGACTGCCTGGGTGTAGTCACAGGTGAGGGGGGATGGGGTTGGAGTCCAGTTTGGAGGAAGCTGTCTGGGGGGTGTCACAGGTGAGGGGGCTGGAGTGTGGTTTCCAGTCTGGAAGGGGCTGTTTGGGGTGGTGTCACAGGTGAGGGGGGCTGAGGGCTGGTGTCCACTCTGGAGGGTCTGCCTGGGGGGGGGGGTCCGATCTGGAGGGGGCTGCCTGTGCGGGGAGTTCAGTCTGGAGTGGGCTGCCTGTGCGGGGTGTCCAGTCTGGAGTGGGCTGCCTGGGCGAGTCCAGTCTGGATGGGGCTGCTTGGGGGGGTGTCACATGTGAGTGGGCAGAGTGGTGTTGTCCAGTCTGGAGGGGGCTACCTGGGGGTATCCAGTCTGTAGAGGGCTGCCTGTGGGGGGTGTCCAGTCTATAAGGGGCTGCCTGGGGGGTCCAGTCTGTAAGTTGCTGCATGGGGGTGTCACATGTGAGGGGCCGGGGTGCTATCCAATCTGGAGGGGCTGCCTGGGGGGGGGTTCCAGTCTGGAGGGACCTGCCTGGGGGATGTCCAGTCTGGAGGTGGCTGCCTGGGGGGGTGTCGTCCGGGGGCTGTCTGGGGGTTGTCCAGACTGGAAGGGGATGCTTGGGAGGGGGTGTCACAGGTGAGGGGGGCTTGGGTGGGGTGTCTTGTCTGGAGTGGGCTGCCTGGGGAGCGGGAGCTCAGTCTGGAGGGGGCTCCCTGCGGGAGGAGTTGAGTCTGGAGGAGGCTGCCTGTGGGGGTTGTCCAGTCTGGAGGAAGCTGTCTGGGGGGGTGTCACAGGTGAGTCTGGAGGGAACTGCCTTCAGGGGGTACAGTCTAGAGGGAGCTGCCTGTGGGGGGTGTCCGATCTGAAGGGGGCTGCCTGTGGGGGGAGTTCAGTCTGGAGGGGGCTGCCTGTGCGGGGTGTCCAGTCTGGATGGGTCTGCCTGGGGTGTCACATGTGAGGGGGGCTGAGGGGTGCTGTCCATTCTGGAGGGTCTACCTGGGGGGGGACCAGTCTGGAGGGGGCTTCCTTTGGGGGGTGTTCAGTCTGTAAGGGGGTGCCAGGGGGGTCCATTAAGTAAGGGGCCACGTGGGGGGTGTCACATGTGAGGGGCTGGGGGTGCTTTCCAGTCTAAAGAGGCTGCCTGGGGGGGTTCCAGTCTGGAGGGGCTGCCTGGGTGTTGTCACAGGTGAGGGGGGATGGGGTTGGTGTCCATTCTGGAGGAAGCTGTCTGGGGGGGTGTCACAGGTGAGGGGGGCAGGAGGATGGTTTCCAGTCTGGAGCGGGCTGTCTGGGGTGGTATCACAGGTGAGGGGGGCTGAAACGTGGTGTGGAGTCTGGAGGGACCTGCCTGGGGGGGTACAGTCTGGAGGTGGCTGCCTTTGGGGGATGTCTGATCTGAAGGGGGCTGCCTGTGGGGGGAGTTCAGTCTGGAGGGGTCTGCCTGTGCGGGGTGTCCAGTCTGGAGTGGGCTGCCTGGGAGGGTCCATTCTGGATGGAGATGCCTGGGGAGTGTCACATGTGAGGGGGGCTGAGGGGTGTAGTCCTGTCTGGAGGGTCTACCTGGGGGGTGTCCAGTCTGGAAGGTGCTGCCTGTGGGGGGTGTCCAGTCTGTAAGTGGCTGCCGGGGGGGTCCATTCTGTAAGGGGCTGCGTGAGGGGTGTGACATGTAAGGGGCTGGGGAGCTGTCCAGTTTGGAGGGGCTGCCTGGGGGGTTCCAATCTGGAGGGGCTGCTTGGGGGTTGTCACAGGTGAGGGGGGATGTGGTTGGTGTCCAGTTTGGAGGAAGCTGTCTGGGGGGGTGTCACAGGTGAGGGGGGCTGGAGGGTGGTTTCCAGCCTGGAGGTGGCTGTCTTGGGTGATGTCACAGGTGAGGGGGACTGAGGGGTGGTGTCCAGTCTGGAGGGACCTGCCTGGGGGATATCCAGTCTGGAGGTGGCTGCCTGGGGGGTGTCACGTGTGAGGTGGGTTGGGAGTGTTGTCTGGGGGCTGTCTGGGGGGTTTCCAGACTGGAGGTGGCTGCCTGTGAAGGGGTGTCACAGGTGAGGGGGGCTTGGGTGGTGTCCTGTATGGAGGGGGCTGCCTGTGGGGTGTGTCCTTTCTGGAGGGGGCTGCCTGGGAGGGGGAGTTCAGTCTGGAGGGGGCTGCCTGCGGGGGAGTTCAGTCTGGAGGGGCTGCCTGTGGGGGGTGTCCAGTCCGGAGTGGGCTGCCCGGGGGGGGGGGTCCAGTCTGGATGGGGCTGCCTGGGGGGGTGTCACATGTGAGGGGGATGGAGGGTGGTGTCCAGTCTGGAGGGGGCTGCCTGTGGGTGTCCAGTCTGGAAGGGGCTGCCTGTGGGGGGTGTCCAGTCAGGAAGGGGCTGCCTGGGGGTGTCACATGTGAGGGGCTGGGGGTGCTGTCCAGTCTGGAGGGGCTGCCTGGGGGGGTTCCAGTATGGAGGAGGCTGCCTGGGGGTGTCCAGTCTGGAAGGGGCTGCCTGTGGGGGGTTTCCAGTCTGGAAGGGGCTGCATGGGGGGTGTCACATGTGAGGGGCTGGGGGTGCTGTCCATTCTGGAGGGGCTGCCTGTGGGGGTTCCAGTCTGGAGGGGGCTGTCTCGTGGTTTTCACAGGTGAGGGGGGATGAGGGTGGTGTCCAGTCTGGAGGAAGCTGTCTGGGGGGGATGTCACAGGTGAGGGGGGCTGGAGGGTGGTTTCCAGTCTGGAGGGGGCTGGGGGTGGTGTCCAATCTGTGGGGGCTGTCTGGGGTGGTGTCACAAATCAGGGGGCTGAAGGTTGGTGTTCAGTCTGGAGGGACCTGCCTGGGGGTGTGTCCAGTCTGGAAGGGGCTGCCTGGGGGGTGTCCAGTCTAGAAGGGGCTGCCTGTGGGGGGTTCCAGTCAGGAGGGACTGCCTGGGTGTAGTCACAGGTGAGGGGGGATGGGGTTGGAGTCCAGTCTGGAGGAAGCTGTCTGGGTGGTTGTCACAGGTGAGGGGTCAGGAGGGTGGTTTCCAGTCTGGAGGGAGCTGTTTGGGGTGGTGTCACAGGTGAGGGGGGCTGAGGGGTGGTGTCCACTCTGGAGGGTCTGGCTGGGGGGGGTCCGATCTGGAGGGGGCTGCCTGTGTGGGGAGTTCAGTCTGGATGGGGCTGCCTGTGCGGGGTGTCCAGTCTGGAGTGGGCTGCCTGGGCGAGTCCAGTCTGGATGGGGCTGCTTGTGGGGGTGTCACATGTGAGGGGGGCAGAGGGGTGTTGTCCAGTCTGGAGGGGGCTACCTGGGGGTATCCAGTCTGGAGGGGGCTGCCTGTGGGGTGTCCAGTCTGTAAGGGGCTGCCTGGGGGGTCCAGTCTGTAAGGTGCAGCATGGGGGGTGTCACATGTGAGGGGCTGGGGGTGCTATCCAATCTGGAGGGGCTGCCTGGGGGGCTGTCACATGTGGGGTGGGTTGGGGGTGGTGTCCGGGGTCTGTCTGGGGGTTATCCAGACTGGAAGGGGCAGTCTGGGAGGGGGTGTCACAGGTGAGTCTGGAACTGCCTGCGGGGGGTACAGTCTGGAGGGGGCTGCCTGTGGGGGGTGTCCGATCTGAAGGGGGCTGCCTGTGGGGGGAGTTCAGTCTAGAGGGGGCTGCCTGTGTGGGGTGTCCAGTCTGGATGGGGCTGCCTGGGGGGTGTCACATGTGAGGGGGGCTGAGGGGTGTTGTCCAGTCTGGAGGGTCTACCTGGGGGGTGTCCAGTCTAGAAGGGGCTGTCTGTGGGGGGTGTACAGTCTGGAAGGGGCTGCCTGGGGGGGTTCCCGTCAGGAGGGACTGCCTGGGTGTAGTCACAGGTGAGGGGGGATGGGGTTGGAGTCCAGTTTGGAGGAAGCTGTCTGGGGGGTGTCACAGGTGAGGGGGCTGGAGTGTGGTTTCCAGTCTGGAAGGGGCTGTTTGGGGTGGTGTCACAGGTGAGGGGGGCTGAGGGCTGGTGTCCACTCTGGAGGGTCTGCCTGGGGGGGGGGGTCCGATCTGGAGGGGGCTGCCTGTGCGGGGAGTTCAGTCTGGAGTGGGCTGCCTGTGCGGGGTGTCCAGTCTGGAGTGGGCTGCCTGGGCGAGTCCAGTCTGGATGGGGCTGCTTGGGGGGGTGTCACATGTGAGTGGGCAGAGTGGTGTTGTCCAGTCTGGAGGGGGCTACCTGGGGGTATCCAGTCTGTAGAGGGCTGCCTGTGGGGGGTGTCCAGTCTATAAGGGGCTGCCTGGGGGGTCCAGTCTGTAAGTTGCTGCATGGGGGTGTCACATGTGAGGGGCCGGGGTGCTATCCAATCTGGAGGGGCTGCCTGGGGGGGGGGTTCCAGTCTGGAGGGACCTGCCTGGGGGATGTCCAGTCTGGAGGTGGCTGCCTGGGGGGGTGTCGTCCGGGGGCTGTCTGGGGGTTGTCCAGACTGGAAGGGGATGCTTGGGAGGGGGTGTCACAGGTGAGGGGGGCTTGGGTGGGGTGTCTTGTCTGGAGTGGGCTGCCTGGGGAGCGGGAGCTCAGTCTGGAGGGGGCTCCCTGCGGGAGGAGTTGAGTCTGGAGGAGGCTGCCTGTGGGGGTTGTCCAGTCTGGAGGAAGCTGTCTGGGGGGGTGTCACAGGTGAGTCTGGAGGGAACTGCCTTCAGGGGGTACAGTCTAGAGGGAGCTGCCTGTGGGGGGTGTCCGATCTGAAGGGGGCTGCCTGTGGGGGGAGTTCAGTCTGGAGGGGGCTGCCTGTGCGGGGTGTCCAGTCTGGATGGGTCTGCCTGGGGTGTCACATGTGAGGGGGGCTGAGGGGTGCTGTCCATTCTGGAGGGTCTACCTGGGGGGGGACCAGTCTGGAGGGGGCTTCCTTTGGGGGGTGTTCAGTCTGTAAGGGGGTGCCAGGGGGGTCCATTAAGTAAGGGGCCACGTGGGGGGTGTCACATGTGAGGGGCTGGGGGTGCTTTCCAGTCTAAAGAGGCTGCCTGGGGGGGTTCCAGTCTGGAGGGGCTGCCTGGGTGTTGTCACAGGTGAGGGGGGATGGGGTTGGTGTCCATTCTGGAGGAAGCTGTCTGGGGGGGTGTCACAGGTGAGGGGGGCAGGAGGATGGTTTCCAGTCTGGAGCGGGCTGTCTGGGGTGGTATCACAGGTGAGGGGGGCTGAAACGTGGTGTGGAGTCTGGAGGGACCTGCCTGGGGGGGTACAGTCTGGAGGTGGCTGCCTTTGGGGGATGTCTGATCTGAAGGGGGCTGCCTGTGGGGGGAGTTCAGTCTGGAGGGGTCTGCCTGTGCGGGGTGTCCAGTCTGGAGTGGGCTGCCTGGGAGGGTCCATTCTGGATGGAGATGCCTGGGGAGTGTCACATGTGAGGGGGGCTGAGGGGTGTAGTCCTGTCTGGAGGGTCTACCTGGGGGGTGTCCAGTCTGGAAGGTGCTGCCTGTGGGGGGTGTCCAGTCTGTAAGTGGCTGCCGGGGGGGTCCATTCTGTAAGGGGCTGCGTGAGGGGTGTGACATGTAAGGGGCTGGGGAGCTGTCCAGTTTGGAGGGGCTGCCTGGGGGGTTCCAATCTGGAGGGGCTGCTTGGGGGTTGTCACAGGTGAGGGGGGATGTGGTTGGTGTCCAGTTTGGAGGAAGCTGTCTGGGGGGGTGTCACAGGTGAGGGGGGCTGGAGGGTGGTTTCCAGCCTGGAGGTGGCTGTCTTGGGTGATGTCACAGGTGAGGGGGACTGAGGGGTGGTGTCCAGTCTGGAGGGACCTGCCTGGGGGATATCCAGTCTGGAGGTGGCTGCCTGGGGGGTGTCACGTGTGAGGTGGGTTGGGAGTGTTGTCTGGGGGCTGTCTGGGGGGTTTCCAGACTGGAGGTGGCTGCCTGTGAAGGGGTGTCACAGGTGAGGGGGGCTTGGGTGGTGTCCTGTATGGAGGGGGCTGCCTGTGGGGTGTGTCCTTTCTGGAGGGGGCTGCCTGGGAGGGGGAGTTCAGTCTGGAGGGGGCTGCCTGCGGGGGAGTTCAGTCTGGAGGGGCTGCCTGTGGGGGGTGTCCAGTCCGGAGTGGGCTGCCCGGGGGGGGGGGTCCAGTCTGGATGGGGCTGCCTGGGGGGGTGTCACATGTGAGGGGGATGGAGGGTGGTGTCCAGTCTGGAGGGGGCTGCCTGTGGGTGTCCAGTCTGGAAGGGGCTGCCTGTGGGGGGTGTCCAGTCAGGAAGGGGCTGCCTGGGGGTGTCACATGTGAGGGGCTGGGGGTGCTGTCCAGTCTGGAGGGGCTGCCTGGGGGGGTTCCAGTATGGAGGAGGCTGCCTGGGGGTGTCCAGTCTGGAAGGGGCTGCCTGTGGGGGGTTTCCAGTCTGGAAGGGGCTGCATGGGGGGTGTCACATGTGAGGGGCTGGGGGTGCTGTCCATTCTGGAGGGGCTGCCTGTGGGGGTTCCAGTCTGGAGGGGGCTGTCTCGTGGTTTTCACAGGTGAGGGGGGATGAGGGTGGTGTCCAGTCTGGAGGAAGCTGTCTGGGGGGGATGTCACAGGTGAGGGGGGCTGGAGGGTGGTTTCCAGTCTGGAGGGGGCTGGGGGTGGTGTCCAATCTGTGGGGGCTGTCTGGGGTGGTGTCACAAATCAGGGGGCTGAAGGTTGGTGTTCAGTCTGGAGGGACCTGCCTGGGGGTGTGTCCAGTCTGGAGGGGGCTGCCTGGATGGTGTCACATATGAGGTGGGATGTGGGTGGTGTCCTGTCTGGAGGGGGCTTCCTGGGGAGGTCCAGACTGGAGGGGCTGCCTGGGGGGGTGTCACAGGTAAGGGGGGCTGGAGGTTGGTGTCTAGTCTGGAAGGGGCTGCCTGGGACAGTGTCAAAAGTGAGAGGGTTTGGGTGGGGTGATGTCCAGTCTGGAGGGGGCTGCCTAAGAGTGTCCAGTTTGGAGGGGCTGCCTAGGGCGGTGTCCAGTCTGGAGGGGGCTGCCTGGGGGATATGAGATGTGAGGGGATCAGGGGGGTCCAGTCTGGAATGGGCAGTCTGGGGGCGGTGTCCAGTCTGGAGGGGGATGCCTGTGGGGGTGTCACTGGTGAGGTGGTTTGGGGTGTTGTCCGGGGGCTGTCTGGAGGGTTTCCAGACTGGAGGGGGCTGCCTGGGAAAGGTTGTCACAGGTGAGGGGGGCTTGGGTGGTGTCCTGTATGGAGGGGTGCTGCCTGTGGGGGGTGTCCTGTCTGGAGGGGGCTCTGCCTGTGGGTGGAGTTCAGTCTGGAGGGGCTGCCTGTGGGGGGTGTCCAGTCTGGAGTGGGCTGCCTGGGGGGGTCCAGTCTGGATGGGGATGCCTGGGGGGGTGTCACATGTGAGGGGGCTGAGGAGTGGTTTCCAGTCTGGAGGGGGCTGCCTGGGGGTGTCCAGTCCTGAAGGGACTGCCTGTGGGGGGTGTCCAGTCATGAAGGGGCTGCCTGGGGTGGTCCAATCTGGAAGGGGCTGCATGGGGGGTGTCACATGTGAGGGGCTGGGTGTGCTGTCCAGTCTGGAGGGGCTGCCTGGGGGGGGGTTCCAGTCTGGAGGGGGCTGTCTGGGGGTTTTCACACACGAGGGGGCATGGGGGTTGTGTCCAGTCTGGAGGAAGCTGTCTGGGGGCGGTGTCACAGGTGCGTGGGACTGGAGGGTGGTTTCCAGTCTGGAGGGGGTTGGGGGTGGTGTCCAGTCTGGAGCGACCTGTCTGGGGGGTGTCCAGTCTGGAGGGGGCTGCCTGGAGGGTGTCACATATGAGGTGGGATGTGGGTGGTGTCCCGTCTGGAGGGGGCTTCCTGGGAGGGTCCAGTCTGGAGGGGCTGCCTGGGGGGGTGTCACAGGTGAGGGGGGCTGGACGTTGGTGTCTAGTCTGGAAGGGGCTGCCTGGGAGGGTGTCAAAAGTGAGAGGGTTTGGGTGGGGTGGTGTCCAGTCTGGAGGGGGCTGCCTGAGGGGTGTCCAGAGGGGGCTGCCTGGGGGATATCACATGTGAGGGGATCTGGAGGGTCCAGTCTGGAGGGGCAGCCTGGTGGGGGGTTCCAGTCTGGAGGGGGCTGCCTGTGAGGGTGTCACTGGTGAGGTGGGTTGGGGGTGTTGTCCAGTCTGGAGATGGCTACCTGGGGGGTATCCCAGGTGTGGGGGGCTAGGTGGTGGTGTCCAGTCTGGAGGGGGCTACCTGGGAGGGTGTTCAGTCTGTAGTTGGCTGCATGGGGGGGTGTCCAGGTGAGAGGGGCTGGCGGGTGGTGTCCAGTCTGGAGGGGCCTTTCTGGGGGTTGTCACAGGTGAGGCGTGCCTGGGGGGATGCAGCCTCAGCTTGCGAGGGAGGGCCCACATTTTCTCAGGGGTGCAGTCTGGACTTGCGAGAGAGGGCCCGCATTTTTGCTGGGGTGCAGCCTGGGCTAGCGAGGTGAGGCATGCGATTTCGCTGGGGTGCAGTCTGGCTTTGAGAGGGAGGGCCTGCATTTTCACTGGGGTGCAGACTGGGCTTGCGAGGGAGGGCCCGTGTTTTTTCACTGGCGTGCAGCCTGGTCTTGTGATGTGTGCGATTTTGGTGGGGTGCAGCCTAGGTGTTTCTGGGGTGGACAAGGAGGCTTGTGCCTGGTTTGGCCTTTGGCTTGCTTTTTGGTGTGCGTGGGGGTGTGGTGTATTTTTACTTGTACAACGGCTATTAATGCGCCTTTGAATCCATGAATACATGCTGAGCACAATTTGGTTTTTTTGCACCACGGCTCGCCCAGGTTCCTTCTCGGTGTGCGGTCCTCGTGCCATTTCTGCACCTGATTCCATGAATCAGACCCTTAAAGTCTTAGGGGCCAATTTATGGATTTTTTGCACGGTTCAGGTTGACATTGCACATTCTGAAAACTGACTTTGCACTGACAACACACACCCTAATTCCTATTTCATGGAACTGTGCAAAGTGTATTTTTATCAGTGCAACGTCAGTGCAAAGTCATTTCGTACTGCAGAAATTACTTTATGTTGACTTTGCATTGACTTTTCACTGCAAAAATACACTTTGTGTGATGTTGGTCTGCCTGGCACGGCAGACGTGCGAGGCGAGGTGAAGGCCTCGATCGGTGCTCGCGCTGATGTCGCAGTGCGCGGGGGCGGCTCTGTAAATCAAGACAGGACCACACTCTCCGATGCGTAAACCCAGACTGGCGTTAAGACGCCAGTTCCGGTGATACCTTTATTTCTACTCTTTTCCGTCGTGTGTCACGTGACCCTGTGTCTCGGGACACGTGACAACACATTCCTCCCCAACTTGGAGGCAAAATTCCCCCGGCCTAACAACAACATTTATATTGAGTCTTAAATGTCTCTGTCTCTGCTGTAGTCTTCTTTGGCATATTTCGTCTACTACATACCCTTGAAGGCGGGATGATGGTCTGGGCTTTTCTCTCAGACTGTATCGGGCGCTTCTTTCCTGTGGCGCGTTTTCCGTGGCGGCCTCCACTTCGACTTTTGCTTCTTCGGGCGCTTCTGTGGTCTGCTGTGGCGTGGGTCTTTGGGGTGAGTGCGCTACCTCTCCCCTCTGGGGTGACCGTTGTTCTTCCCACATTTCTTGGGGCACTTTTCTGAAATGGGAGACGTTCCTGGTTACAGTCTCTTTTCCGCGGGTTGCCGTAATCATGCTGTGGTTGGTGGTCATGACGGTCCATGGGCGTGCTTCGAAATTGAGGGACATTTTCTTCGGTGGTGCCCGGTTCCTGATGAGGACAGTGTCACCCGGGTTTATTTCTCTGTGATGTGCTCGTCGAGCAATGCTTTCTCGCTCGTTGTGTCTTTCCCGTCTTGCTTCCATCTCGATGATGTCCGGGTCTGGCGCTGTCCAGTCGGGGTGTACCGGTAGTTCTGCCTGGACGGGTACTCCAAACATGAGGGCTGCTGGACTGACTCCTGTGGCTGAGTGTGGGTTTTGTCGGTGTGTCCTCAGAAATCGATATACAGCCTTCAACCAGGGGTGCCCTTGTTCTTTGGCAATCCTGATGATCTTGTTCAGTGATCCCATGAAGCGCTCTGCGTCACCATTCGCTTGAGGCAATCTTGGGGTGATGCGTTGATGTTTGACGTTGACCTCTTTGAAAAATTCCCGTAGTTCTTGACTGGTAAACGATGGGCCATTGTCACTTTTCATTTTCCTGGGAATGCCATGTGTGGCGAATATTTTCTCCAGTGTGAGGATGGTGGTTTCTGCGTTTGTCGAGGCGACATGCTCTACTTCAGGGTATCTGCTAAACTCATCTATTACCACTAGCAGGTACCCTTCTCCTGCGATGGTGCAGTGATCCATACTGACGGCATCCCATTGTTTTTGGCTTCGGGGGGCGCAGCTGATCGGTTCGGGGTTTGCTGGTCTCCGTGAGGCTTGGCATGCTGTGCAGGATTCTACGAGTTCAGTTATCCTCTGGTGCATGTTTGGCATCCACATCCGGGATTTTAGGTAGGCGGTCGACTTGATGATCCCTTGGTGTCCGCTGTGGGCCAGCTTGAGTGCTCTGTCTTCGAGGGATTCTGGCAATATGATCCGGTGCCCTTTCAGTATTACTCCTTCAGGGGCTACAGAGAGTTCATGTCTGATGCCGAACAGGGCCCTGAGTTTGGCTTGGGCTGTGGTTGTTCGGTGGGACATTGACATGAGGTAAGTCTTCCAGTTTCCTGATTGTATGGCCGCGGCCGTATGTTTTAGGACAGAGTCTGCTGTTTCTTGTACCACTTCCTGCAGTGTCAAGGCTCGTGGTCGGGCGCACGCTATCACGTGACAGACGTGTTCGTCTGTTTCTGTTGCACGGTGCTGTTCTTTGTCAGTGGCTGGCCGCGGATGGCGGGACAGGTAGTCTGCGGGGTTGTCTGATCCTGGGCGGTATTCTACTTCAATGTTGTAAGGTTGCAGCTGCAACATCCACTTTTCAATGCGGGCTGGAGGATGTGGGGCGGAGCCTCGGAATATCAGGACTAGGGGCTTGTGGTCGGTGAAGACTTTTGCCTGTTTTCCTAGCAGGTAGACTTTGAAATGGCGACATCCCCACAGAATGGCCAGGGCTTCCTTTTCGATATGTGCGTAGTTCAGTTCGGGCTTGGTGAGGGCCCTGCTGGCAAACGCGATTGGGAATATCGTGCCATCTTTGTCCGTTTGGATCAGCACGGCTCCTAGGCCAACTGGGCTGGCGTCGACGAGAAGCTCGGTCTGTCGGTCTACGTTGAAGAATGCCATGGTGGTGGAGGCGGACAGGGAGTCTTTTATTTGTTGAAAGGCCTGTTGGTGAACCTCCGTCCACTCCCATTTTTGTTCCTTCTTGGTTAGCTGTCTGAGTGGGCTTGCGATGCTTGCAAGATCGGGGATGAAACGTGCGCAGTAGGTGGCCATTCCCATGAAACTTCTCACTTCCGAGGCCGATTGTGGTGGTTCAAAATCCTTTATGTCCTGTACCTTGGATGGGTCTGGGGATACTCCTGCTGCACTGAATATGTATCCAAAGAAACATAGTTCCTTTTTGTTGAATTCGCATTTTTCTGCGTTGAGGGTCAGTCCGGCATCTTCGAGTCTCTTTAGGACTGCTGCTAGGCGTTGGTGGTGGTCGTCTTTGTTCGATGCATATACGAGGATGTCGTCACTGATGTTGGTGGTCCCCTCGAGTCCTGTGATGACTTTCCGGATCTCATGCTGGAATACTTCTGCCGCAGATGATATCCCAAAGTTGAGTCTCTTGTACCTCATCAGGCCAAGATGGGACGAAAATGTTGTGATGTATTTGGATTCTTTTGATAATTTCAGCTGGTGATAGCCGGACCGGAGGTCGAGCTTGCTGAAGATCGTCGCTCCCGTGAGGTCCACGATGAGCTCGTCGATGGTGGGAGTGACATGGCGTTCACGGCCGATAGCTATGTTGGGGAGCCGCATGTCGATACATATCCTTACTGCGCCTGGTTGTTTCGGTTTCTGGGCTACTACCATCGGCGAAACCCACGGGGTTGGTCCTGATGTTTTCTCGATGATTCCTGGGTTTTCGAGCTTGAGTAGTTCCTTTTCTACGGCCTCTCTCAGGTGGAAGGGGATTCACCTGTGCTGTACTGCCTTGGGTTCGATAGTGGGGTCTATGTGTAGCTTGACCGTTCTCCCTTTTAGGCGCCCAATGCCTCGGAACAGTTTCTTGTGTCGCCCTAAGAGGTCGTGTAGTTCATCGTGTTACGCACTGAATGCGAAGTGTATCAGCTCCAGCTTTTCGGCTGTTTTGCAGCTTAGGAGGGTTTCGCACCCTGCGTCTACTACGTATATTCGGGCTCGGCAGCTGGCGTTACTGTGAGCAAAGTTGGATTTGAACGATCCTCGTACAGGCAGGGGTTTCTTTGATCCATAGGCGTATAGCCTGACTTTCTTCTTGAGGAGCTCTGGTCTGGGGTTGAGTCTGTTAAACGCTGTCACGGGCATGACATTTACTGTGGCACCGGTGTCAATGATTACTTTCAGTGGGTCTCCATTGGAGAGGATGGTGCATGATGGTCTCCTCTTCCGCCGTGATTTCCGTGGGTCCACTGCTGATATTAGGTGCACTCGGTGTACACGCCTCTTCCCTTTCTTTCTCCTTTCTTTGCCTTGCCTTTCGGGGGATGAGTCACTGTCACTCTCATCGCTGTCGCTCGTGGCTGGGGATCTTTGTGATTCGTCGACTGCCCTGGCTTTCCCTCTCCGCGTTGGTTGGCGGGATTCCTTGGGCGCATATCTCCTTCGTGGTTCTTGTGATGGCCGCGGGTCTGCGTCTCTGTCGTTCTTGTTCGGTGGATTTAGGCAGACTGCGGCGTAGTGGTTCAGGCGGTTGCATTTTCTGCATGTGGACCCCCACGCCGGACAGGATTCCCCTTTGTGCCATGGGCCTCCGCACCATTTGCACAATTGGTCGCGTCTTTGTGGTGGTTGCATTCTCGGGTTCTGTTTCGGGCGGGTGCCTTGGTGTCGGGAGATAGCTGCTACGTCCTCTGTTGGTCCAGGGTTATCTAGCGGTAGCCTCTGAATGGCTGCTTCCATTACTGCTACTTGGTCCTCTGTTTGTTCGCGGAGTCGCGCCATCTCGAGGATGCGTGATAGCCGTACGTTCTTTTCCGAGAGTATCGCCCTCCTCAGCTTCTCAGAGGAGATGCCATTGATGATTTGGAGGCGGATGGCGAATTCCTCGTCTGGAAACTCGCAGCCTACGGCCATTTCGCAAAGGCGAGCGTGAAACTTGTCCACTGTCTCTTTTTCTCGTTGTCTTGACATGCAGAAGTGGAAACGCTCGTAGTCTGGGTTGAGGTCTGGTTTAAACATGTTGGAAAGCGCGGCTTTTGTCACGGCGTAGTTGGCATCGCTTCCTCTGTTTGGCGTGGCGTTGAATAGGCGCAGGGCGGCTGATCCTATGTTGAGGAGGAGAAAGGTGCGCATTTTTTTGGGCGTTGTAATGTCTCTCGCATCAAGGTGCATCTCAAACTGTTGTAGCCATATTTCCCACCTGATGGCTGCTCCGTTGGTGAACGGGTCAAAAGGTGGCATGAACGTGGTTAACGAGGGGTCAGTGCGTTCATCGGTGAGGCTCCTCCTCGACGTGGACCTGGCGCTGATCTCTGATGGGCTGAACGTCGGGTCGGACATGTTGTGCTTCGCGGTGTTGCGGCGCTGTGTTGCAGCTTACCGTGTTGTGGCAATTGGGCCTGGTGAGTGTGCAGCGCGTGGTCCCACGTGCGGTGTTTCAGCAGGGTAGGCCGCGTGTGGTCCGTGTGGTTTGCCTCGCACCCGTATTGTGGGCGATGTTTGCTACTGGATGTGGCTGCCAGGGTTCATGAAGCTGCTTTCCGGGGTTGTTTTTTTTTTTTTTTTTTTTTTTTTTCTGTTGGGGCCTTGAGGTACTGGGGCCACTATCCGCCGCCGCGGGTGGTTCCTGCAGATGGTGGGTGGGGCCGGCGTCAAAGCCAGCCGGCTCTGCGATGTTGCAGACGCGGGTCCGTGGGTGCGGCGGCTCCCGTTGTCGTCGGGGCTCGCGACCCACTTACCGCCTCGTCGCCAGTGTGATGTTGGTCTGCCTGGCACGGCAGACGTGCAAGGCGAGGTGAGGGCCTCGATCGGTGCTCGCGCTGATGTCGCAGTGCGCGGGGGCGGCGCAGTAAATCAAGACAGGACCACACTCTCCGATGCGTAAACCCGGACTGGCGTTAAGACGCCAGTTCCGGTGATACCTTTATTTCTACTCTTTTCCGTCGTGTGTCACGTGACCCTGTGTCTCGGGACACGTGACACCACATTTTGCATAGTTCCATGAATTAGGGTATGTGTCGTCAGTGCAACGCCAGTTTTCAGCAGTGCAAAGTCACTTTGAACCGTGTCAAAAATCCCATGAATCGGGCCCTTAGGCTCTTATTCACAGATCTGTTTCCAACAGGGTTTTGCCATTATAGAAGCTTCTGTGAATTAGCCCCTATCGCAACATGCTGTTTGCTGCATCCTAATGAGAGCAAGCTGCTTTCCCTACAAATAAGTATTTCAGAAACATCGACGCAAGTGCAATTAGTGCTAGGGCAAAAATTCCCAAAGCACAAAACGCATATTTTCTCAGACAACCTTCTTCCTGGAAAGGAACTTCACTCTCAGTTCCCTCCACATAAGCTCTCCATGCCACCTTCACACTAGAGCGCCTAGACCCAGTATCCTTCACACTGAACTTTCATGGCCCTTCTTTCACCATCTTCATCCTCAGACTTGTTTCCATGCCACTGTCTTTAGAGCCATTTCCGCTCCTTCTTCGGACAGTATTAATGTTTGTTGGATGGGCAACCGTGTTCAGTGACATGTTTTCTGGTAGAGTTCAGCACACCTTTCTCACCAAGCGTGGCATGCAGGCAAGCACATTATTTGGATATTACCCATGAGATAGGGCAATGAAATATTGTCAATAGTTATCTTGCAAACACACAAAAAAAAAAAAAACCTTGTAAGCATGTCTTTTTCTTGCTTTAACAATAAAGTCAATAAGGCAATCTAGTGACAAAGTGGTGACACATTAGAACATTAACCCAGTATAATTAAACTTTAACGAGACCTACAGACATTATCCCAACATAGGCCATCTTCATATGTCTGTTTCACTTGTAATATAGACTTGTTTTTTTATTAATGGCATAATCAATAATTTCATTAAATCCAGCGTCAGACTGAGAGCCACAAACAATTCACTAAAACCAACGAGCTTTCGCCTGCTTAATGATCATGATCATGAGTGAATGTGCAGTCTGCCCAACAATGGGGGTTTATATACATGTTATGCAAGAGTTTAACAATGCATCTGATACTGCCCTGCCCTCTTTGGATGTCGGGTATTCCCAGCCTAGAGCAGGCCTGCAGGAAGAATGTAAAATGCTTTGTATATAGGGTTGATTCCACTGTTCTGCACCACAGCCTTCATATACTCAGGCCCGATTCTCATCAAGGTGTTAAGTACCGAAAAGGACGTTATAAGGGTACTTAAGACCTGTTCTGAAGGTGGCACATTCTTCCGAAGGAATGCGCCACTTTCGGAATACATGTGGCGGTTTCTAGGATGGGTTGGAAACCAACCTAGCAACCGCCACATTTGTAAACTGGATTTTTGGAAGCCTATTCTTGTGGCACTCCTCCAGTTTAATATGCGCCCTAAACTAGAGCACATATACGGTACCCTTTTGGTGCCGTTAAACTGGAGGAGTGCCACAAGAAGCTTTTGGGTGGAGTTCAGTCTGGAGGGGCTGCAACGTTGCTGCAACGTTGAAGCTGCTTGCTTTGGTGTACATGAAAGTGTTCATATACAACACACGGGTGTATATGAACACTTTCCTTTACACCAAACCTGGCAGCTTCAACAAGTATATGAACACTTTCATTTACCCTAAAGCGAGCAGCTTCAACGTTGCAGGAGGCAACGTTGAAGCTTCTCGCTTTAAATGAAAGTGTTCATATACACCGTAGGGGTGTATATGAACACTTTCCTATACACCAAAGTAAGCAGCTTCAACATCCTGCAATTTTGAAGCTGCTCACTTTGGTGTATAGGATCGGCAGCATTTTCATTAAATAACAATTCCCTCGTTATTTAACGAAAATGCTGCCGAGATTCTGCAATCCGCCTGTTTCCGTTAGAAACAGGCGGATTACAGCAAAGGCCCAAATGAGAATAGCAGTGGTGCCTGAGCGTCAAGAAATGGCGCAGTGAGTTGTGCTATTTAGCACGCTCACTCCGCCAAGATGAGAATCGGGCCCTCAGTGTGTTTCCAAGAAGAAAAAAAAGACGTGAGTTAAAAGTGAGTTAAAGTGAGCTGATTCATCACTATAGAAAGCTTGAATTTCAGCGAGTATAGTAATTGTTGAGCATCTTAACTCGTACTACTCCAGTTGTAGTCCCCTGTGATGCAATCTTGTATCTCATTACGAATCATATCATGTATGTGTTCATTGTCTTTGAAGTGGGAGTGCAGAGCTGAGATGGTCATCACTTCCCACTCCCACTGAATTTCAAGGGTTTTGTTGCGATAAATCAGATCACCTTAACTCTCCCTTCACTAAAGTGTTTTTCCTGGGTTTCATTATGCTATATTTTCTTCACGGCCCACTGGCCACGGCCTTTGGCTATGGCCTGTGGCCATGCCCTTCGCTGTGGCTGCTATACAATTTGCACCAATGATTTAAAAGCAGGGAAGCCTACTGGACCATACCCACATCCCTACTAACTAAACAGATCCCACTAGCGATGGCCTATGTCCATGGCCAGCAGCCTCAGTCTTTCCTGGAGGTGCTATAGAATGACCAAGTTCGGGCTTGTCCTTTGTGGTTGTCCTGCACCATGCATGCATGATGGGCACAGGGCATTTGACACATTTAGATGTACAATGCTATAATGATGGACTCCACTGCTCCCACACATGCCCTTGTGTGCTTTGTAGGCAATTTCCCCTGCTACAGGGAATGTTAGCACAAAGGGTTGCACTGACTCACCTGTGCCCACATTGGTGGTCATTTTAAATTAAATGCAGATTGCATGCATAATGTTTGCACTTAAGTGCTGTTAGGTCGTAAATGCAATTTTAAATGTTCACAAGGCCTAAGTAAAGAGTAAAAACAGGAGAAAGTACCTTTAATCTTTAGTTTTATGTTCTATCTTGTAAAAGAAAGCAGTTGTTTCCTGCAAATTTAACTTTGCAGACAGCTTCTACTAATGGATTCCAATGGACGCAGTGGCTCTTGCGGGCAGATTCCCTGGGAATCCATTCTTTTCACACCTGCAATATATTTTCATACATGCATCAAATGTGGTGCTTTTCTAAGACACAGGAGAAAAGCATGTGCAGATGCAATCACTGCCTTGTGTGCCTCATACAACTTAAAAGGGAGGAACTTGGGCTGTTGGCAAAACGAAGGCGTGAGTATCATATGTGGTTTGTATGCCTTGATTTACCACGCGGCATACTATGAAATGGCCCCCTTTGATTGAGCACCTTTCTCAAGAAACCCTCTGCCGACCCTTCCTGCCCGGCAAACCATCATCCAATCTCCATCATTCCCTTCCTGGGCAAACTCCTGGAAAAGCTGGCCATCTCCCAGCTTAAGCTTCACACTGAATCTGTTGGTTGTCTCCATGACCATCAGTCTGGCTTAAGAGCTGGCAGAAGCACGGAAACTGCTCTCCTGAACATCTGTGAAGACCTGCTTTCCAACCTTGATTCCAACACTCCCTGGGTCCTGATCTTACTTGATCTATCTTCTGCCTTCGATATGGTCAACCATGCTATCCTGCTCAACCGTCTCTGTGATAACCTGGGTATCACTGTTACCGATGAGAACCTGGCCTGGAAGACCTCCTTCCTCTCCAATCGATCATCCCAGGTCCAACTTGGGTCCTTCCTCTCTTCTATCTCTGTCTCTACCTGTGGAGTTTCCCAGGGGTCTAACCTCTCTCCCTGACTGTCCAAACAATACCTGGCACATCTTGCCCACCACATTGCCGTTCTCTGCCCCAATTTTCGGTGCCATGCGGATGACATCCAACCCATTTTCAGGCTTACTTACGCCACCTCTTCTCCTTCTCTCATCTCTCACTGTTTGGTTGTTTGTTTGTTTGTTTGTTTATTTTATTTATATCGCGCACCTGACCCGGAGGTAATTGGGCGCTAGAGGATGGTGATGGTTACATGGCATAGTGTAGCATTCACAGAAAAAAAAAATTACAATGGTACATATATACATAATAGACATTGTGCATATTATACATAGGTTATGGCAGTAGTATAGGATAGATGACACATGCTAGTTGTACAGATCATCTCATGGTTAGTGGTAACAGGAACTGTAGTTTTATGTTTTGTTGACTATCCATGTGATGACATGGCTTCTGAATTTGTTAAAGGTTTCAATAGCCTGAATATTCTGAGGAAGAGTGTTCCAGAGCTGGGCGGCTAATACCAGGAAGCTGGAGCCTCAGGCTCTTTTTAGATTATATCTGGGCACTGCCAGACATGGTATGTTGGATGATCTAGTGATTCTTTTGGATACCTTCCAAGTGAACCTGTCTGTGAGATAGGGGGTGGGGGGCTTGGTAGTTAAGCGCTTTGTGAGTTAGGCAGATAGTTTTTAGGACAATTTTGTCATGCATGGAGAGCCACCTGTAGTGTTTTCTAGTTTCTGATATGTGCTCTCTTTTGGGAATATTCAGTGCTGCTGTGAGCGCTTTATTTTGCATAATCTGGAGTTTATTTAGGATGGTTTTGTTCGCTCCTAGATAAAGGCTGTTGCAATAATCAAGTTTAGATTGTATAAGCGCTCTCGCCAGCGTAAGGCAGCTGGTGGGGGATAGAAAAGGTCTACAGGCTCTGATCAGCTTGCCTGTGTAGGCTCTGGCCGATGAGGTCATGTTAATCTGCTTAGTTAGGTTGGACTGGGCATCGAAGTAGAAACCTAGAGTTTTTACATGTTTGGCAATGGGTATACTGTTCCCATCGATGAGGATATTTGTGTAATGATGACTTAGTTTGTGAAGGTTGTTGGATGATCCGACTAGGAGTAATTCTGTCTTATCATCATTCAGGCAGAGGCCATGTGTGGCCATCCAAGCCTGAATGATGATGAAGACTTTGTTAATCCGCGCAACGTCTATGTCATAGGTTCCTGAGAGGGGTAGGAGTATCTGGGTGTCATCCGCATAGTTTGTGTAAGTGACACCCAGACGGTCCAGTTTGTCAAATAGTGGCTTTGTAAAGATGTTATACAAAGTGGATGAGATGCAGGATCCTTGAGCGACTCCACAGGTGATAGGGATGGGGTCAGCAGCTGCTGAGGGTGAGAACACGCGCATAGTTCTGTTAGCGAGGAAAGATTGGATCCAGGCGACTGCAGAACTTGAGAAATGGGCCGCTGAGGATAGGTGGTTGCAAAGTATAGAGTGATCCACCAGATCGAAAGCCGCTGAGAGGTTGAGTAGAAGTAGGATGGCCATCTTTCCTTTGACTTTTAATTAATCGATCTGGCGTTTAAGGTCGACAAGTGCGGTTTCTGTTCCGTGCTGAGGTCTGAAGCCAGATTGACGGGTGCCGAGTAATTTGTGGGCTTCAAGGTAATCTTGTATTTGCAAGTGGGCTATTCTGTCCAAAATTTTCAGTAGAAAGGGGACTGTCGTAATTGGTCGGTAGTTAGTGGGTATGGCCGGATCAAGGGTCTGTTTTTCTAATAGTGGTAGAACCCAGGACTGTTTAAGGTTACTAGGGACGGAGTTGTTAGTGAAGGAGGAGTTCACAAGTTTAGTAATGAATGGGGCAAGGTCTCTAGCTGCATCTGTCTGTCTGCCATCCAGGAGTGGTGTGCTGATTATCAGAGCGACCATTTACTGCTTTTATCATAAACCAACAGCCTATCTACCGCAAAGGAACAACGCGTGGCTCCAAATAAACTTTTGCTGAGACAATAGCAAATCGCTGAATATTCAATAAACATTTCATGTGAAATAAATGTACTTTACCAAATGTACAATCCTGCTGTTTACTTTTAAACCACAGTTTCATATTCCGAATTGTGGCGCACTGAGTTGTAAGCTGATCTAACACCCTCTGTACCGCAAAAGAACATTGCGTGCCTCAACATGAACTTTTGCGGATCGACAACAAAGACAAATGCAAATTGCTGAATATTCTCTAAACATTTGATGTCAAATAAATGTACTTTACAACATTTACAATCTTGCTGTTTGCTTTTAAATCACTGTTTCATATTCCGAATTGTGGCGCGCTGTGTTGTGACATAATATGTGTTGTCTTCCGGGTTCTGTGTAAAGTCACTTAGGACCTGAGAGGACTGGGCGCGTTTGATGACGCACCCTGTAACGTCACGGAGAGAGGCGGGGAATATGAATGCTTTGATAGTATCAGGCTTAGGGGCGGGAGATATGTTTTAGTGTCGCAAAAGCAAGTCAGCCAGATCAATAGCGCCAGTCATAGGATTATCACATAATGTCGGCGCACACCAGCTGGATTTATCATTTCTTTAGTGGACAAAAAGTCGGTTGACGCCCATAGGAAATTGTACTATTAGCGGACAAAAGGAGTGGTCTTAAAACACTTTCACCCTGACAACGGACAATACAACAACGTTCTCAGAACACCCCCATTTTGTGTAATAGCAACCATTTCGGGACACCGCGAGTGTTCTTAGAACACATTCAACTAGACAGATTACAATACGGACAGCATCCTGAGGACACCCCCAGTTTGTGTATCTACGAACAATTAAGTATACCGCGAGTGTTCATAGCTCATTTTTACCTTCCTTGCGAACAAAAATGACACATACTCCGTCCTCTAAACACCCCACCATTTAGTTTATTTACAAAATGTCAGAACAGCCGTGTTCTCCGCGGACAAATCGAACGCAACAAAAACGTCTAGCACATAAAAAAACAAAACATTGAACCTATCTCATACTCCCCCACCCTCCCCAAACACTCTTACACACCAACACAGGGCACTAAATACAATTTTTTATCCACGTTTCACCGTGCTGTACGCGGTCGACGGCGAATACAAGATGGTGGGCGCCACAGAAAATGTGACGCGCTCCACGCCCCTCGCCATCCAATCAGCGAACACGTCACATGTCCGCGGACATGACGCACGGCCATGGGCCAATCGGGGTGCTGTCCGCGGAGCGAACAGGGAAGTCCGTCTGCGAAGCGAACACAGATATCACTAATTTTTTTGCCTTACATTTTGGTCATTTTTTAAAAAACTACTGGACGGATTTAGACCAAATTTTCAAAAGCACGCTTTCGGGACCAGGCCACCGCTACTGCCGCAAATTTGGTGTAAATCCGTCCAGCGGTTCAGGCTGTAGCTGTGCGCAAAGTTTTTTCCCATTCAGTCAATGGGAAAAAAAAAGTTTATATATATATTGCACCTATATCGTTTCTATTTTCTCTTCTATGAGGTAAGCCCTGCACTACCACCACATTTAGTAGTAGCGTTTCTTCTCATTATTTCACCCATATTATAATGTATGTGCACTTATTTGACATGCATTAGATGTGCATAGCTTGTCTTAATGCTAAATCGGTATACCAGTAATTACTGAATCATGACTTTGCGTAGATTTCCACTGCATAGTTCATGATATTCAACCATGTGAGGTGTTATATTGGTGCAGCAGCCAGGAGCCTATCTTCCACCAAAGACGTCTGCTTGCAAAGGTTAACTAAATAATGTATTTCCTCATTTGAGCACATAATATATGTGGCAAGGACGAATCATTTCTTTGTGTGGGGTTTATTGCCCTAATAAGTATAAACAATGTTATGTGATGGCTTTTTAGTGTACCCTGGCCTACTTTTATTGTATGCGATTTTAAATCATCCTATTGATGATTTCAGTAACCAAGAGTTAGACCATGCTTTCAATGTGTCACCATCACAGGATGTGCACCTTCCGCCCATGTGCCAGCTCATATTCAGGCAGATGAGCTGGATTTTATTGCTGATTATCAACTTTCTATCCCCAATAAAGCCATCAGTCCTTAGAGTTGTACTATTTGTTTTTTATTGTAATATTTGTACAAAAGAAACACATCAAAGCGACATACATAGCAAGGTCCACAGTTACGCTGTCACTCACTGCCAATAATTCCTTACGCTGGTCTACGTCAATATATTTGAAGAAGAGGCTACTCCATTCACCCATCCTGTGTTTGTTCCACTGTCCAGGGCGTTCCGGCAAGTCTCCTCGTCGTATTTTGTCGAGGAATCTTGATCTAGCAAATTGGGTTCCAGTGCAAGTTAGTAAAAGATGGCGACTTGTTTCTACTTTGTCCTTTTCCTCACAATATCGAAATTTATTGGAGGTAGATTGGTTCCTTGTAGCCCTTACTTTGTTCGTCTTTATCTGGTTCAACCTAAATCTTAATAGTCTAGCCAGAGTTTTGTCCAGAAATGTCTCTAAATAACATCGTATTCTGTTTACTTTCATTGGTGTTGCACTATTTGGAAGCCTGATTTGCATATGGTTTTTCCCCTTCTGTAATGGCTTGGCAGGCAAAGAACGATGGTCTGGAAGGTTGCCCAGAGCAACGTCAGTGCTTAAGATTCAGTCTAAATCTTCCAGCCATCACCTCTTTGTTTTTGCTTTGTCACCCCGAGTGGGATGGGTATGCCCAGACGTGGGTCCCATGCCTGCTGGACCTAGAGACCCAAGCTACTCCTCACTGATGAGGCCCAACAAGGCCGAAACATGTTTGGGGATGCTTGTGGTCTTGTGCAGAAGGGATGTCACCTAGCAGTTCGGGCTGGACTGACCCTTTTGGGGTGGGACCAAGCCTTATTTGCATATAGTTTTTCCCCTTCTGTAATGGCTTGGCAGGCGAAGAATGATGGTCTGGAAGGTTGCCCAGAGCAACGCCCGTGGTTAAGATTCAGTCTAAATCTTCCAGCCGTCACCTCTTTGTTTTTGCTTTGTCACTCCGAGTGGGACGGGAATGCCCAGATGTGGGTTCAGTGCCTGCTGGGCGTAGAGACTCAAGCTACTCCTCACTGATGAGCCCCAACAAGGCCGAAACATGTTTGGGGATGCTTGTGGTCTTGTGCAGAAGGGATGTGACCAAGCCGTTCGGGCTGGACTGCCCCTTTTGGGGTGGGACCAAGCCTGATTTGCATATGTTTTTCCCCTTCAGTAATGGCTTGGCGGGCGAAGAACGATGGTCTGGAAGGTTGCCCAGAGCAACGCCAGTGGTTAAGATTCAGTCTAAATCTTCCAGCCATCACCTCTTTGTTTTTGCTTTGTCACCCCGAGTGGGACGGGTATGCCCAGACGTGGGTCCCATGCCTGCTGGGCCTAGAGACCCAAGCTACTCCTCACTGATGAGGCCCAACAAGGCCGAACCATGTTTGGGGATGCTTGTGGTCTTGTGCAGAAGGGATGTGACCTAGCAGTTTGGGCTGGACTGCCCCGTTTGGGGTGGGACCAAGCCTGATTTGCATATGGTTTTTCCCCTTCTGTAATGGCTTGGCAGGTGAAGAACGATGGTCTGGAAGGTTTCCCGGAGCAATGCCAGAGGTTGAGATTCAGTCTAAATCTTCCAGCCATCACCTCTTTGTTTTCACAATAACTCAACAACATCAAGTCCTTTTAAGATTCAATGATGATATGTTTCTGCTTTTAACTGAAGCTGTCCTTTTCAGCCTGGGAGGATAAATCTTGGACATAATTCCCTACTTCAGTGGTATTCTCCTTACAATGGTCTTGGAATGTAAATGGCTTTGTCTATCGTGGAAACATATCCATGCAGTGGCTAAATTCATCACAGCCTTGGTTAGACAGGCCAACAAGCAGTATCGTGCACAAATTAATGATAGGTTACATAAATTAACAAATTATTAATTCAAAACCTGGACATTTCTTACCTCTTAACAAAACTGTACAGTCTCACATCTACCTGCTACCACTTTCAACAGTCGCTGTGATCTACAAAAGGATTGATTTGCTTTACACCTTTACTTCACCTATAACGTTTAATTTTCCCCTTTACATTCTTCTGGCTCTGGTCACAATGTTCTATATTTTAAACTGCTGGATTCACCGAAAATTGTAGGCTTTTTTCCAAACTGCCAACTCAAAGATTAGAAAATAGCTCACAAACCATTTTAAGTAGATTGCTACGATTCGGTATACATCTTTGATCACAATTGTGGTGCAGAATCCTTGGGAAATCTGTTTCTGATTCCCCCTGTTAATGCACCAGCCCTACCCTACAGTTGTTCAAATGTAGATTCTCTATTTTAGAGAGACTTGTTACTGTACCATATTGGTTAGACCATTCTAGCTTGAACGAGAAATTGACACATGATTTCTAAAGGGATTTTTGGACCAGTTTAAAAGCCCTAAGATTGTGGATATTCTTGAAAAGTTATTTACTTTGGTAGACCTTAAAAAATAAAATGTCTTGATCACATATGACCCATTGTCTAAATTTGACCCCATTGAGCAGAAGATTGTATTCAGTCATCTACAGTCACTGGTTGAAATTACTGGTCCTGTCTTTGGGTTTGGTCATTCCTCTATGATAGGGAAATGCAGGTTAGGCTTGCAGTGTATTGGTTGTAGGCCCAGGAGGTGACCTGAGAAGTGCAGCAGGAGTTCTCCCTCTCCACTCTTCTCAAAGCTATTGATTCGACACATCAACATATCTAGTTTCCCATTCAACACACATTTTGATACCAAGCCAACGTGGATTGATTTACCTCCAGAACAACTCCATTAACAGCTCCAAAATAGGGGAGTGACCCCTCAGAGTAAAATTGTTATCGCAGGGCACCTGATTCTACCATATTGCTAATTAATTGTATCTGGGTTGTGGACCCAGTTTGAGGCCACTTCTCTTTCATTTATTTGATTCCAGTTCAAGTGACCACTTAGATGATAGACAATATTGATAGCTTATTGGATGTCACACTGTCTGTCCACCATTAAGAAGTACTTACAAATGCTCTTCACTGTCTCTATTTTTTTCCATGACAGTCCTCTCCTGACTAACAAAACAATGACCATTCCATCCATGCTACACTGTTTTATTGGCTCCATTAATTCAATGGAATTTCTGCAAGAATATCTAAAACGCTGCTGACAAACCTCAGATTAGACAACTTCATTCAATTTGCCGCATATTTCCTCTGCCATATCGAATTTCCATTGAACCATAGAGAAACATTTGGGTGACTCAAAAACAGGTCCATCTGGACTCCACCTCACTATTCTGCCAGCCATCTATACATCAGGCAGACCATGCCTCTTGCAGTTGGTCATCACCTATATCCCAGAAAGTATGTTACCTTCAACCAGTACCTACCACCCAGTGCATTGCATGTTTAAATCCTCCCCTCTGGACAGGACATGTCTTCAAACGAGGGTTGTGCAACTGTTGTTCTGTGTTCTTGTGGAATTACAATTCCCCCTTCACCAATTGTCAAAGCTTAAAAGAGGCATAAGGTGGAGTAATATTTTTAGGAGCACGTATTTTATTGATGATCTTTCTGTTTTGGCTCTTCTGCTTAGGTTACTAAATATGTGTACTTTGTTTTTGTTGTCTTCCTAGTAATATCTGCACGCTCTCTGATGTTGTTTGTGTACTTTATATATTTGAATAAACTGAATAATTTCAACTAAGCTGCGTTGTCGTTGGATCCAACCTCACAGATCATCATACTATACTAAGGAGACCTAGGAGAGCAGACCTAGGGCCCGATTCATAGAAAAGAGTGTATTAATCTTGCAAGGGGCATGCGACGAGAACAACACTGCATAAGTCTGCACGCTCCACGTATTCATGGATCCAAATGCGCATTTCTAGGAGACACGCAAAGGGAATTGAGCTGCGTTAGGGACGCCTAAAACACACTCCCACACAAACCAACAACCAAGCCATATCCCGACCTGCCCGAGAACCTCTGCGTCCACCCCTGATCCACCATCAAGCAACCCTGCGAAAGCGCGCTGCCTTCCTCGCAAGTCAATGTGGAAACCTTGTGAAAATGCGAGAGCTCCCTCATAAGTCAAGGTTGCACTGCTGCAAAACACGTTGCTTTCCTCGCAAGTCAATGTGGCACGCCTGTGAAAATGCAAGAGCTCCCCCGTTAGTCGAGGCTGCACCCAAACCGTGAGAGCTCGCTCGTTAGTCGAGGCTGAACCCTTGTGAAAATGCACGGCCTTCTACATAAATCGAGGCAGAGCCTCTGCGAATATGCACGGCCTTCCAAGTAAGTCAATGCCAAACTCCCTGTGAAAACACGAGATCTCCCTCATAAGTCGAGGCTGCACCCCTGCGAAAGCATACAGCGTTCCTTGCAAGTCAATGCAGCACCCCTGTGAAAAAGCAACAGCTTCCTCGTAAGTTGATGCTGCACCCCAGCAAAAAAGTATTGGCTCCCTCTTAATTCAAAGCAGCACCCCAGCGAAACCTCAAGTCCATCCCCCTACATCCTAAGCACCCAATCTTCTGTATATACCCCTAGTGCACATCAACCCTCTCAAGTCCAGATACCACCCACTGTACCCCTCACCTCTGAAACTACCCCAACCAGCCCCCTCAATTCCAGACAGCACCCACTAGCCACCCTCATCTTTGATAGTACCCCAGCCAGCACCCTCAAGTCTGTCAAAATCCACAGCCACTCACCTCCGACACTCTCTTCAGGAAGCCCCCTCAAGTCCAGACACCACAGCTAAGCCCCCTCACCTCGGACACTACCCCAGCCAGCCACGTGACAGCCTCCCACACAACAAGTATAATGCATGGCTGCAACTCAACTGAACCTCTGTGGCCTGCCTTCACCATGAAGCTGAGCCCTGACATGACCACCGCCAACACGATCATCAGGAAGCACCGAACACCATTCCAGGACCAGACCATCTGCTGTCACTCACTTGCAGACCTGAATCTGCAGCACCCCAGCCAGACTGCTCCATATTGCACCAACAACACCGTGGCCACCCCATCTACATGTGACAAGTGAGCGCAATGCATGTTGGCCATGGGTCACTGCAAAGGCAATAAAGCACAGCAAATGAATGTGACCTCAGGACAGAAGTAAACTCATTTGAACATTGGCCAGATCAACAAATAATGACCTAGCACGTTACAGCCTGAGCATAAGTGATCTGGGTGGAAGGGATGGCAAAGTCCCTGTCAGGGACCACAACCTGACCGTGTGTGCATGGTGATGTGAGGGCAGTAAGAGAGTGCATGACTCACTGAGACAGGAAATATGTGCTACAACACAGAATGAGCAAACATGGGTCACAATATCATTCCAGGGGCAAAGCTGGAGCAAGACACGAGAGCAGGAAGTGTGTGACTGTACATGCTGGTGGCTTTGTGTGCATGACATTGGAGTGAAACAGCAATGATAACACAATGTGCAAGTGATGTGACCAGCACACCCATCCACAGTGAGACCACCTCCCATTGCAGCAACCGCAATGCAAAATACACAATGCAGTGAACAGAGCGTGGTCCCATACACATGTCCATGCATGTGCAAAGTGGACACATGAACAACAGTGGGCATGAAATGAAAACAATTTGACATTGTGCAAACACACAGGAACAGGTGGCATTCCATCCGCAGTCAGAGAAAAAAATCAAAAACACATCCACACATTAATGCAAACATACCCGGATGAACATCATCTCAAACACACCATAACCCCCTCCCCAAACCCATTGAGGCAAACACAAAGTGAATATGCACATGTACATGTAATTCCAAACTCCCAGTGCAACCCCAAGTTGCCTGATGGACCCACCCACAACTATCACAGCAACAACATCACACACAGGCACGCCACAATACACATGACCTGCAATTGTGAGATACACTGTGCGAAAGGTCAACATTGAATGTTTTAGTATGGAATGGAACCATATAAATCCTGTATTAAATAAAACTATATGCAACTAAATACAGGAAGGAAGGTACAAGAAGTCTGTGGCAAATGATGAATAATGAAAATAAACCTATACCTAAATAACTATGTACATGAAACACAGGGATGGAAAGCCACCAATTTCCAGGACAAAAGAAAAATAATAATAAATTAAATGTATACCTAATAAAGATATACAAAGGCAGCGGTCTAGTCTTCATCCCCAATGTTACCCAACCTGTCAACCAGGGCTGAGTCACATACCACGTCCTCCTCCAGGAACTCATCCTCCTTTGAATCCTGGAGGGCTTGCAGGGCGGAAAGCATATGCAGTTTGGCGTCACACGCAGCCCTGCAAGTGGCCTCCAGGATGGTAGATTGCCTAATTGCTCGATGCAGCGCAACCTCAGCCCTCTGTAAGGGAGGCATTGTATGGTATCACAAGTATGACACTGACACAAAAGGTACAGTTTATAAAATCTTTATGAATGTTTGAATGGGGTTGGATAAACTCCTACTTTGCCCTATAGCTAAGATGGGACTAGTCTTGACCATCAAAAAATAAATAAAACAGTCCTAGTTGAGTCTGTCAAATCAAAATGGCCTGTACTAACATAACCTAATGCCTGCACTATACCTTGTACAAAAAGTGTGAAAGGAAGAGGATGTATGTAATGGAAAGTAAGTGTTCAAATATAAAGAATCAATGTGTTTGAGTCAGCTCTCCTCCCCATGTTGGACAGCACAGAGTAAGGAGGTCCCCTTCGGCACGATGACACACTCTGGCTCAGATTCTTAACACAAAGGCAGTTCACAACGTGGATGGAGGCCCGCCTGGCCTTCCACGTTAAAGTCTCACGTCCCAATTTCCACAACACAGTTCACCATAAAGTTCACGTCGGTCCACTCTGTCGGGCTTAGACCACTTAGCACAAAACCAATTCAATTGCCAGGGTTCCCTTCCCCAAGCTCAATTCACCTCCTTTAGGTGTTCCCTTCCCCTAACTTTACCCTTTTGGTCTCCCTCAGTCAGGCTCGGACCGCTTCCTGATGTCGAAGACTTTGGAATGTGCGTGGCTTTTCTGCATTACCACTTTGACTTTCCAGCTTTCAATTTACACTCTTGTGTCATTCGCCCCAGTGCTTCCTGGTCTGGATAGTTCACTGTTTATACATCAAAGTTCAATGTTCACCTTTTTACTTTCCCCTTCTATCAGGGTTCATTTTGATCACCTCACTTGTATAGTTCATTCACTTCATCACTACACATTTTTCACCTTTCAAAGAGACTTTCAAGTGAGCTCCTTCCTTTCGCCTGACAACTCCATTAGTCAGTAACGCTGACTTTACAGCTATCGTGACTAAACGAGGCAGGTCTGCCTTTCTTTGCATCTCACCCACACATGTGCAGCCTTTAATTGTGTGATATAATGTTGCTACTTCAATCTTACTTTTGCACACACCAGTCTCTCATGTCGCTTGCCAACTCACCGGCTGCATGCATCTCATTCTTGTCTTTTACTTTCTTTCAATTCGCAAGTCAAGGTTAGTACCACCGAATTGGCCTTGCCTCCCCAACTCTGCCCTTCTCCTGGGAGGGTCACTGGTGTCCTTGAAACACAATGCTGCATTCTCAATTGGGATCTGGCCTTCTCCACGTGATTTTCACAGCCTTTTGCAGGCAACAACCTCCTGCAGGGAACTGAAGGGTTCCTCCACCTTTGGCTCTCATCCCTCGGTCCATTGCTCTGCTCCAGTAGACTTACCTTTGCCCTGGAAGTGCTGCTCTTACTCGTGGTCCACCGTGCTCAGAGTGTGCCTCAACGGTTCGCCTTTTATCAGCGTGAGGAGAGCAAATTGGCTTCAAATGTATGCACTTAGAGTAAAGTTCCTGACTTTGCTGACACAATTAGCAGTACTTGTCCTATGCAATGTGTAAGAGTTGGCATTGTTACTCTCAGTCGCCCTATTCCTAGGCCCATTGTCTGTGTAAAAAAGGGGGCAGTTGGGACATTGGATAATCCTATGTAATGTGGGGATCATGGGTATGGCAAAGGGAGAAATACTGCATTTAACCATCGGCTGTCCCACCCCCACAAGACCCTTCACCCAGGTGATCCTCTCAGACTGGTCAACCCCCAAGCTCTGGATCCAAAAGTGATGGCCATGCCCTGGCCACCTGAGACAGAGAGATCCCCGTTGACTAGCAGGTGAGACACGCTTTGGTTTTTCTGGCCACCATCACCAGTGCCTCTCATGCCTGCTGCCTGTCTGTCAGCAGCTGCCTCTCACAACCACGGAAGATACATCATTGAGCACTGCCACATGGTCCTCCTGCCTCGAAGTTGATGCCTGCCTCCATGTGGTGGACTGCACTGCAACACTCCGTCATCACCTAGTTTCCACCTGCTGCTGCTGAGCCCTGTGCATGCTGCTTGGTATGCCCTCTGACCTGATGATCTTCGTCAGGGGCATACGTCATCTGCACTGCTCTGGTTGCCTGCTGTCTCTCCGTTGCCTGTGCCCCTGTCAGTGCCGGCATAGGCACAGTGACCACCTCAGCTGCCGTACCTGTGACTCCCACCTCAGGCTAGTATGTAAGCTCCACCAGGCAGGGTATTGGGGATGGGGCTGTGCTAGTAAGTGGCATGGAAGGCACCCTGGAGGAAAGGAGGAAGCCGAGGAGGAGCTTGCAACAGTGAACAGTCCACAGAGTCCACGAGGGAACAGGCCTGCTGACAGCAAGGCAACGACACAGTAAAACTCATTGTGATGATGGACAAGCAGGTCATGTCTAGACTGTACAACATTACGCATGCCTCTGGGCCGGCTCGTCAGGCCCACCAGCAAATGTTCCGTGATGGACACATCAGCTTTTAATGGAATGCTGGTCTGGGTGTAGACATCTCGGAAGGCATGCAGTGCTGCATCAAATGGCCCAGGGACAGGATTTTACAAAGACACCTCCACAGTGGCCTGCACAGCCTCATTCCCCTGGTACAGGGTTGCAGCATGCACTCCCTCCTTAACACCCCCACCTGACCGCATGGGTTGTACTGCCATGGCCACATCCTCCATTTCTGTCAATCTGGATTCTTCCAGGGTGTCTTTTGCCATTGATGGCACCTATGTGGCATCACCTTGTCCCACCACTGCTGAGGAGACCCCTACCACCTTCACCTCCATGAACTTACCCCCGCTGCCACGCCAGGTGTTACAGTCACACCTCAGCCATATCACTCCCTGAAGATGAGCTCTCACAGGGGAGTGGCTGGGGCCTGTGTCTTTGTCTGGTGGAAGGTTCCCCGCATTGATTCTCAACAACACCGTTTCTGCCCTCTTCATCAGCTGCAGCAACTGCGGTAATCGAGACACAGAACAGCAACATCAGTGTACTGCATTGAAGCTGATGCTGCAGCAACAACATTCACAGAAACATGATTTGTCAAAGGCACAACCAACAACATCCCCAATCCCACAAAAGGACACGCAATTGAAATACAAACAGGCACAGCAACCCAGGCACGTTGCACACCACAGTCATGATACATACATGTGTAAAGGCTGCAAAATGTGGACATTGCACAGACAGAGACCAAGATGAATGACATGTACCAATGGGAAAGTCAACGTGACAGAACTGCAACCTGATGCACTTCCATGGGAGACTTGCCACAGGGGCACATTGGTGGGCAGGGAGTTAACTGGTAGGATGCACACAGACGCAAAGCATTGAAGCACTGATGTGCCGGCCCACTCCCATGGACACATTGTGGACAAGAAACACAGTGGAATCCTGACCACAGGTAGCCAACCATAATGGTAATTAACCCAGCATGGCCATGCAAATGCTTCTATAGGCACCTCTCCACACAATTACAACAATCAACATGCTTCTGTCACAACCCGTTTGGTGCACATGCAACACATGCATGCCTAAATAGCACAGCCACATGCTGGCAGCCATAGCCCCAGGCACATACACATGGCCTGCACATACATTAACTACGAGTGCACAAGCAGCAGCAAGCTCAATCACAGAGTTCCGGCAAAAACAATTCTGCAAAGTGACAATGCCAAACATCCAAATGCACATATCGCCTCCATACATGAGGGATGTATATATACACACTGCCTATGTCAGCAAAACAATACAGACATCATGCATGCACATGACATGGCCACCACATACTCATCTGGCACACTTGGCTTCAAAGCACATCTCATCCACTAGTGACATGGCATGTGCACAGTTGGCTCAACTATACCACACACACTGCAAATAGAAGCACATGGCCAATCCACAGACATCACACCTCACACAATGTTGATAAACACATGCAGCCAACACAAGGGTTATAACATAAACATGCATGCACATGCATAACACACATGCGCCATCGGGCAGTGCACCACATGCCTACTCACTAGCAGACTCCAGATGCTCTTGCCACTCAGACCTGGGCATGCAACGATGGGTAGAACCTGGCTATGCTGTTCATAGAGATCCTGCACCTGTGTGCAGAGTGCATCTCCACGGTTGCACTGTGCTTAATGGCACGCAGGGCCTTGTGTAGGTCCTGGATTTGAAGTCGTCCCAGCACTTGTGGACGGAGTTGAAGCAGCAGACAGCCACCCCCCTCCACGTTGATGGTGGCCGTTATGTCCTCACAGATCTGGCAATGTTCTTACTTGTCGCGTTGCATTGCTTGGTCAAAGAATACTTCATAGGTTTTCAGGACCATTCTGCACCATGATGTCAACTTCCCTGTAACTGAAGTTGACAACCCTCTGCTTCGCTGCCATGAGGCAGGTGTGGGTGAGTAAGCTGGTCCTGGAGATGGGCCATGGAACAGTGGTGGTGGCTTGCTGAGGTGAGAGTCCGGAACAGCAGCTGAGGTGGTCACAGGGCCAGAAACAGGAGCATAGGCAATCGAAGGATGACAGGCACTCACAACGCAGCACAGGTGGGCAACAGGCACATGCACAGGACTTGCAGCAGCAGATATCAATGTGAGAGACACTACAGGGCAGACGAAAGCAGGCAAAATGGCATGGAGGCAGGAGCATAGCCCTTCAGTGTCTCACCAAGCAGGCAGCTGAAAACAGAGTAAAGGCCCTCAGTGCGTAAATTACATGACATCACTGCATGCAGAATGCCTACGTGGCCCATGGCATTGACAGGGATACATAAGGATGTGGAATCGCATCACTAGATGTGCGCACAAAGAATCAAAGATGAATTAGTGTTGTTTACATCTATTTTGGGGTGCCACACAATCCATTCCCTTCATGTAGAACACCATTTTTACTTTTTGGAGGTTATGCCTCCTTACATACACAGATATTTTCTGTCGCATATGAAATGTTTCTGTTTGTGCATGCCACTGCATACCATGTACTGCATTTTTTAATCATTGAATGCTCTCTGGGTGTCACATATGTATTTTTTGTTTTTTCCGATGCCTCTGTGTATCATGTACTGCCTTTTCACATTATCGGAATCTGTACCTGTTGACGCATATACATTTTTTGTGTTTTTGCGTGCCACTGCATATCACGTAATGAACTCTTTTCAACTTTGGGGGACATTTGGGCCTTGCTGGACCACACATCTATGTCGCACACCATGTAGACTGTTCCTTTACTCATTTTGCCCAGAATGCCAATGTCCTTTCCATTTATCCCTTACACCTGTGATATGAGTGGAAAGGCCCCAAGAGGGAAAAGGGGCAGAAGGATATGGGTGGGGGTTGTGCGGAAACATCTACCCCAGACTAGGTGGTCAGGGACGTAGTGTGGAGACACCTGCCCCAGCCCCAGGGGGTTGGGGACATGGTGTGGAGACATCTGCCCAAGACCCAGGCTGTTGGGTATGTGGTGTGGAGACATCTGCCCCAGTCCCAGGAGGACATTGGCAGGCCCCAGTGCAGAGGTGGCCCATTACTTGGATGCCAATGTGGTTCCAGCCAGACAGGGGCTGCTCCAACACCCAGTGCCACTTGTGGCAGGCAAGGACGCCCTCCACAGCAGGTAGAGGCTCAACCACACAAATAAGGGGGGTCCTGGGAGTCCCTCTCTACCGTCCCATATCCCGGGAGAGTCTCAACCAGATTCTTAAGCTCACTATCCCTTTCACAGAAGAGAAATTTACATTATATATTAGTCTTTGTCCTGCACAGGACACTGGCCCGCAGAGGAAGAAGAACTTCACTGATGAGGAGCCCCAGATCCTCATTGATTAAGTGACCGATCACTATCGTGACACGTGCCTTCATGCGGGGAGCACACATACACACACACAATGTATAGTACATTGGCATCGTGTCACAGACCAGATGAATGCCTTAGGGGAGGAGATGTGCAAGTGCAATTTCATATCCTGCCAGACATGCTACTGGTCAACATGTGCCATACACATTGATTCTCCTGTGTCATCATCCTTCGCTGAAGCTCTTCGTGACATAGATTATGGATATTCATTCTGTCCTCTTGCGTGAATTGACTCCACCGGGCATGTTTGTCACACTTGATGCAAGTCGGGCTCAACAAATGTGCACATGTGTTCCTGTGACTGACAATGAGGACACTTTTCTTAAAGTGTTTGATTTTGTTGGAGACCCATGCATGTGTGTGATCGTCCACTCACCACAGCTTGTCTTCATCTGTTCTCCCCACGTGAGTTGCAAGTGAACCCTGGAATCCATGCACACTTCCTGGGACAGTCTCAATTAGGGTATGTGGTGTGTTGGGGGGTGAGGGAACCGCAGCAAGTTGTCCATAGGTCCATTTGCATTGTTGTAGTACCGGGTGTATGTTGGTTGGTTTCAGGTCTGGGTATATGGTTGGAGTGCCTTCTTTGCAGGGGTGTAGCATACATGGGTATTTGGGTGATTTGCATGCAATTGAAGTGGGAGAATGGAAGACCAGGCTCCCGTCCTTCACCTCTCGCGCTTTGCCTAGAGGGTCACGACCCAGACACCCGCCGCGAGAAGAGTTTGTCCATTTACCAGACGACCAGATACCCTGGTACAGGAACATACGGATGTGTCCATCTGCCTGCCCAGCAGCCTGCACTGGCCATGCCGACACCTGCGGCACGGATCAACTAGACTAAAATCTACATGTCGTTAGAGATGCCATGACGACCTAGACAACGGGAAGCACATCTGTACAAATATACACACTGAACATTCCCACACCAATCTACACGAAGAATATACTCAGTGCTATGACGTAGGCGACAGGCATATTCACGGACGTGCATCTTTATTATTTTTACATAGGCTTTCAGAATGCAGAAACGCAAGACGCGTCATGAACTCATCTATAAAGCTTGCTCACGCTTCTCTTGAAACCCGTTACCACCATGAGAGGTATAATGGAGACACGATACTGATCATGGAACTATATGCTACTATAACCTAAAGCACCTATGCACCAAACGGACTACTTATGCACCAGGCCCGAGTAGGCCTCAAACAAGAGCTCCCGTGGACATTAACAAAGCAAGAGTCAGGTTGCTGATCCTGCAGAAAGAGCCCAGTGGAGCAACCAGCCAAGGCCGCAATGTTGCAAACCCACATTCCAAGAACAAATCATCAAAGGCACGATGTTGCAACCTCGTACTCCGCGCACCAACGTTAAAGTCACACCGGCAAATTAAACCAGACGCGCAGTGGAAAAACAATATTAATTGTGCAGAATTCTGCCTCTTTCACGGTCTCTCCCCACGTGACCAAGCCGAACCTGACGAGATGCCAAACCCAGGAGAGAAGAGGCGTCTGGATCTCTCGCTACGGGACACAGGCAGATACACATGAAAGGCTCAATGGACATCTGCGACAGTGGGAGCGGTCAGCCTTCCAGCTATGAATAAAACCTCACATTGTCTGCACGTACCCGTAGTGAAACATTGTTGCAACTTACAGGTACACCGAGAGCTGGGAACAGCGGTGGTCCCAGGCTGGGAAGCTCGCGGGCGCACCAATCAGAACATGGGGCTCCTATCACTGACGCCAGTAATGTTAACCAATCCCCAGGAGTCTTCATGTAACAATTCTCATGTATCTAATTGTAGGGACAACCCAGATATACCAACTGACTACCCTTTGTCCACTAACATCGTTCTCTATATGTGTGCTATACTAACTCTACCACTCGAGCAACCAATTAAGAGTGGCGATAGGTTTTTTGTTAACTTTCTGAAGTGACGCAAGTAGCGCGTCATAATACAGTAAAAAGGGCCTGCGAGCCCCACGATTGTGTGTGTGTCAGGACGGACGCGTACGCTCCTTGACCCATCCCTGCCGTTTTGTCTAATAAACAGCAGAGTCACCTTGCTCCTTGTGTGCGTCTCATACTCTATCTCATCTGGGATATACACGGGAGGAGTTGGGGCCTCCCTGCCTGGAGGTCTGCGGACGGCCCGGCCGACCCCGGCAGAATTTCCCCCCGACAAGTTGGAGGCACTGCTGAGATCTGTTTAAGATCGACTTTTTATTTTTACTTTTTCCAGGCACTCCCGTTGCGAGGAGGCCCGGCGGCGCGGCCCCCTCTGCCGTTGCCCCCTTCTGAGGACTACAGGACCATCGCAGAGCTGCGAGAAGACCGGACAGCGCAATCCGGATATTGGCCCTCGGGAGCCGGTTGAGAAGTATCCCGCCCGCGGTTGGCGAGTGTCCAGACGTGGTCCAGACGAGGGGAGGTGGCGAGCCGCTTGGAGGGGTACACGCAGTCGAGCGGCCCTGCATCGAGAGAACTTGGTGAGCATGACACGCACAACGAGCAATGCGAAATTGTGAGGGAGGGGGAGGAAGTAAATAAGGGAGGAGGGAGGTGTTGTACAGATGCGCGGCGAAGGTCTAACAACTTAGTGTTGCTAATGGAATGAATGGTAGCGAAACGGGTGCGAGAGCAATCGGCTACGTCACGGGAAAGAGGGGGGCGGAGCACGAAAACATCACGTGCGGCCGCTCGTAAGACACTGATTGGCCTAAGTCGCGACTACGTGTGAGGGTGGGTGTGTGTGGTTTCCTACGATTTGGCATTTATTGATCAATGAGTAGACGAGGTTCCCTATTGTTCGAGCAAGAAACTCGATAGGTATATGACGTTTCCCTGTAGGCGGTAGCTAGTTGCATAGTTGCCCAATACGGAAGATAATTGGCTGGTTAAGCCCTCCTGTCGAGGGGCGTATCACACGCGAGGCGACGCAGCGTGCGCAGTTCGATTATATTATTGATTTGATTACCTTGTTCCAGGAGAGACAGGAAGACAGCTGTAGGGTTAGCGGGGTAGAGTGCAAACGTAATGAGAATGTACCAGTAGCTCGAAGAGATCGGTGACGTCACCAGTATGGATTTAATAGGATATCGCGAGCACAAGGAACTTTGGGTTTGAGAGTGGTGGGGAAGAGAAACATGATAAAGGAGCGGATACGGAGATAAACGATAAACGAGTGGATCGAAAGAGGAGAAGGGGAAAGGGGCGTGGCTGCGCACAGAGAACGCTGGCCATGGCAAGTGTAAAAGGAGGAGGAGAATGGGGAAACAGGACGACTGTATAAGATCGTCGTAAGGGGTACGCTTCGGCCGCAGGGGGCCGTAGGGGAAGGAATATACAATATAACATCATACATATATATATATATATATATTTGTTTTTATTATTATTATTTTTTTTTTATTATTGCATAATTTGTCAAAGGATTGTCGTAAGTCCCCACACTTACGGGGCCAGGTAAACAATATAAGGTTGTATATTATAAACTGCTAGTGAAGGGAAGGGTAACAAGTGGAGCACCACTATGTCATACGGGGCAGGGTCGGGAGGGTGGGGGAACACCCTCACTACCCCACTACAACACATATGCACCACACTGCCACCCCATAGGGAGAAATTAATTAAGTACAGCATAGAGTGGACCCAGGGGACGGATAACAAAATGTTGACACCATGGCCGCCTAATGGGAGTTTCGATCCATATGCCCAACATTCACTGCTAAACCATCTGCACAATACATACAAGGGGAAGAAGTTGGCAAGCCATGTGGAGGTGTTTAACTTATGGAGGATGTTCCAGGGGTCCCGACCAGGACCAAATGGAATGTTCACTATGGGGGAAACACCGGAAGAAAAGGAGATTAAGAAAGAAGGAACGGATGGGGAAAAGGGGTGTGAAAGCACAAAGAATACGGGGAACGGAGGACAGGGAGGAGAAAAGATTGATAAATCAGACGACATAAAAAAGGAACCGAGCAATGAGATACCCATAACACCGGGAGTGAAAACAGAGGGAGGAGGGTTGTACCCTTTAAGAGAATTAGGAGAAATAGAAGGACAGTTAAGGGCGGCTGAAGGATACTCGAACCCGGCATACAGCCCTCCACCATATGTGGCTCATAGGAAGATGACAGTGGGGGAGGGGAGGATTGGAGAAGAGCAGACTGTAGAGATAGGAAATGATGAGTGGGTAGCTGCACAGATATTATTAAAATTACGAGGTTCACTAACTGGAGAAGAGAGGGAGGTAGTAAAGAGAACAGACGAGGATAGTACAAGAGAGAGTGAGATGAGGGGGGAGGAGCTATTACGACAAAAGGAAGAGATTTTGGAGGAAAGATTAGCAAAGCTAAGGGATGAGCAGAATTAATTGATCAAACAGCTTGAGAGGGAGGAAAGAGAGAGAGTGAGGAAAAGGAAAGAAGGTAAGGACGAATTGGAAAAATTAAGGGAACGAAATGAGGAGCAAAGGAGAGAAGCTGAAAGGGTAAAAGCAGCAGCAGACAGGGTGTCAAGAGTAGTGCTGAGAGAAAAGAAGAAGGAAGAAGAAGAAAAGGAAAAGGAAATGGCAATATGGAGGAAGAGGGTACTATCAGAGACAGCTAAGAAATATGAAGAGGGGAAAGTAATAGAAAGAGAAAGGGTGAAATGGGAAAGGAAGAAAGAGGATGAAAGAATATTGGAACAGATGAGCAACGAAGTGATGGAGGAATTAAAAAGGAAAAGAGAGGAAAATAGTAGGGAGATGGAGGAGAGGAGTGAAGGGGAAAGAGAAGGGAGGAGTAGGGAGAGTGAAAAATGGGGGGATGTATATAGAAGTAGAGAAATAGCAACAACATCAGCACTAGGGGGAGCAGTTGGTAACAGAGGAAGAGGAGAAATGGACTTAATAGACTTAGAAACAGTAACAGTAAAAGGGAAAAAGGCAGAGTGGGGGATACCATTTATGACTGATTTTTGCAGTGAGGAGGAAGAAGGAGTAGAGAGGGGAGGAAGAAAGAGTGAAAGGGAAAGCTTAGATAAGCTATACTTCACTCGAACAAACATAGACTCGCCATGGATCAGTAGGAGAAGGGAGGAGCTGGAGAGAAGTGAGAAGGGGGTGCAAGAACTAGTGGAAAAACAAACCCATGAAGCCACACCATCCCCATCTCCATCACGCCCTCCCCCATCGCACCCTACATGCTCAACCGCCGCACGCTCGCTGCGCACAATAAAGCTCGCGCCCTTTATGGACGAACTGACTCCCTATGCATGTCGGCTTAGAGACCTCCCTAGTCGCAGGCAAGACAGACAAATAAACATGCCCACATTAAACACAGGAAATGACGAAAAAAGGGGAAAGGACGGAGAAGGAGTTGGGAGCAGGGGTAATAAGGATGAACTTGAAGAGGTAAAGGAAACGGGAGAAGAGGAGGGGTGTGAGGACTCGATTTTATGGAACGTAAAGGGGGACACAAGACACAATTTAATGCCACTGTTGGAGAGAGGAGGGGTTAGACCACAGTATGTACCTTGGAAGCATACGGATAAAGAAAATATAAAATGTAGGCTCCCATCACTAAGCGGAGGTGCGGGTAAGTGGATATATGAAATGGAAAAACACACGGCAGGACAGAAACTAGCAGTAGGAGATGTGAAGGGCCTGTTAATATCAATATTAGGGGATAGAGCGGATGACATTTGGAAGAGAGCAGGATTCCATGGGGTAACAATAACGAACACATCGCATGATGGGGCACCATTTGCAAACTGCAGACATGCGCTATGGCAGGCACTTAGAGCGCAGTACCCAGACAAATCAGACATAGGAGCAATTACTTCCCGTAAGATGCGTGAGAATGAGGATCCTGTTGATTATATCCAGGATATTCAAGAGAAGTGGCGCATGGAAACTAGAGAACAATGGGACAAAACACCAGCCATATTTTATCATATACTAGTACAAGGGCTCCCAGAAGGAGTTCAGAAACAACTAAAGAAAGTAGTGGGAATGGAAGCAAAACCATGGCCAGAAATACAACTGACTATAGTACATCACTGCAGGACATGGCAAGGAAAAATGAAACAAAAGGAAGAGGACAGGAAAACAGAAGAGGCCAAACTAGTACAGAAAAAACGTACTAAATACACAATGGAAGGGGCACTAATAACTACGCCCACACCAATGACCCAAAGCCCCACACAAGTAGTGGCTGCACAAGATCCGGCTCAAATAGCACCTCCACAAAGTGTAATACAGCAAGTGCCGCCTCTGCAATTACACGCACCAAACATGGGAGGAGGGTACCCAATGCAAGGAGCTGGGTATTATAGTTATAACAGGGGGAGAGGAGGATTTATGAGAGGGAGAGGATACGGATATAATACCCAACAGCAGGCGGGGGGACTTAGAAATTCCTACCCCACAGGGCAACCCGTATATCAGGACAATACAGGGAGCTTCCCATGGCAAAGCAGGGAACCACCCGTGTGTTGGAGTTGCGGACTATTAGGAGACATGTCACGTACGTGTAGGGTCAGCCCAGGAACACCAGCATGGAATGAACAAGCACAACCTAGGACCTCACAAGAACAGCAGGGCATACAACAACAGCAGATGTTACAACAAGGAAGTGACCAACAACAACAAATAACACAACAGCAGCCACAAACATATTCACTGCCACAACAACAAATAACACAACAACAGCCACTGCCACAACAACAAGTAGCGCTAATACAACCACCCCAAACTCAACAAACGCAATTGGGTAGGGTGACGGTGTTGGGACACAACCCTTACACAGGGAATGGCCAATCATTGTACCCCCAATAGGACAGCCCACAGACGGCCTTGGTGTGTCCCATCCTGTCAGTAACACCTAATAGTGCGGAGGAGCCACGCATAGAGGTAACGATAGGTGACAAAAAATTATCATTCCTTGTTGATACCGGGGCAACCCGGTCTTGCATAAGGGAAGGTAAATTTAAGATGTCAGGCGAAGCCATGAACACCCAAGGATTTTCTGGGGCTAAAGGGTTGGTTCCATTTACTGATAACGTTCCCTTATCTATTGGAGATTATGATCTGTCGGTTCCACTTTTGTATTATAGTGCCTCACCAGTAAATATACTGGGAAGGGACATAATGAACAGGTTGAATATGACGATCTCCTTTACAGAGGATGGCATAATTTGCTCTACTCCAGGGATTAACATGCTTGCAGCACGACAGATTATGCAAGCATACTGTGGGCAGACAGCGATTAGGGCGGAGCCAGTAGATGGCGAGCTATTCCAGTATGGAACAGACATGGCATTTGCATGGATGCCAGGGATAGAAGGGAAAATATGGAGGAGGCCAGCAGCCTATCTGTTCCGACCAGAAACACCCGTAAATGAACCAGAAGGAAAGGTGTTTGTAATGGACATCGAGAGCATTATTGCAACAGCTGATTATGTTGCTGTGCACGCCCAAGATAAAGAAGGGAGAGCATGGAGGGCAGTGATAGCACTAGCAGAAGGATGTAGGCTGACCCAGGTGTCAGATGAGGAGCTGTTCTCAGAAGAAAAGGAGGAAGGTGAAATGGTGTTCATGATGAGTGTAGAAATATGGCTAAGAGTGGCTCACAAACAAGTAGCACAGAAAATTGCAATGGCACTTGAGGCACCCGCATGCACCCCAGTCCCATTCTTTAAGGAGGATATGTCAAAGGTGCCCAAATCATTATGGACTATTAGCCCTTATGACGTGGGATGCATAAAAAGCATAGGGGGTGTAAGGATAAAATTGAAAAAAGGTGCCATACTACCAAGAGTGAAACAGTACCCATTGTCAAAAGAGGCAGATGAGGGCATATATGAAACCATAACGGCCCTTGTAAACAATGGCATATTGGTCCCCTCAGAATCACCATGTAACACGGCTGTGTACCCGGTGCGCAAGGCTAAAGGGGGGTCTTGGCGCTTCATACAGGACCTCAGGCCCTTGAACAACATAGTAGAAGCAGAGTATCCAGTAACAGCAAACCCGGCCACAATATTGTGTGGCATTCCAGCAGAAGCATCACGATTTACCGTGATTGACCTTAAAAATGCTTTTTTCTCAATACCATTACACCCGGACTCACAAGATTTGACAAGCTTCACTTACCGAAATACAAAGTGGAAACATACCAAATTACCACAGGGATATTGTGAATCACCCTCAATTTTCAATAGAGTAATACAAATGGATTTGGGTAACGTTGAGGTGGAAAGCACAGTGTTACAGTATGTGGATGACATAATAATTTGCAGTACAAACGAAAGTAAATGTAGAGAGGACTCCTTAAAAATGTTGACAATATTGGCTGAAAAGGGGTACAAGGTAGACATGGAAAAGATACAATACTGTCAGGAACAGGTACTTTACATTGGCCAACTGATATCCCAACATGGAAGAAAGATTGCACCACAAAGAGCACAGGCCATTTCAAGTACTCCCGTGCCACAGACTGTGAGAGAACTGCAGCAATTTCTGGGGTTGTGCAACTACTGTAGAGCATGGGTATTTGATTACAGTTCATACATAGGACCCCTGCTTGAGGGTTTGAGGGAAGCCAATAAAGGGGAGAAAAAGTTGGGGTGGACTATGGAAATGAGGGAGGCCTTTGACGAATTGAAAGACGCGATATCAACTGCTCCAGTACTGGCATCCCCAGACTATGAGCAACGCTTTTTTATATTTTCACATTGCGACTCAGCAGTGATGAAAGCAGTATTGGCCCAGAAAACGAGCATGGGCTATAAACCAGTAGCATTTTACAGCGGTCACTTAGACCCTGTGATGTTAGGCCACTTCCCTTGCGAACAAGGTCTCGCTGCAGCTGCTTTTGCAGTGGAAAAAGCATCAGCAATAACCATGGGGTGTCCAACTACACTGTTTGTGGAACATGCACTATTTGCAATATTGAATAAACCCAAGTCCACACTAACGACACAGAGGGCATCAGGGTATGAGATCATTTTGTCTAGAGCTGAACTAGCAATTGTTAGATGTAGCACAGTTAACCCTGCAAGGTTCCTAGCAGAAGTAGTTGAGGAGGGAGATTACGCCCACGACTGCACCCAAATAACTGAAATGTACTCGTGTACTAGAAAAGTTGAAGAAAACGCACTAGAGGGAGGTGAGCTTTTGTTTATTGATGGGTCATCAACTATTGATCAAGGAGATGGGATACGGAGGACTGGGGCAGCAGTAGTAAAAATGATGGAGGCGCCGGTGTGTGTGGCTATGAAGTGTGTACAATTACCACAGCATTACTCTGCTCAAGCCGCGGAACTGGTTGCACTAATATTGGCATTGAAGGAAAGTTTTGACAAACGAGTGACCATATATTCCGACAGTGCATATGTTACATCCACTGTCCACTCAGGGCTATCAAAATGGAGAAGAAGAGGGTTTAGGAGAGCTGATGGCACTCCAGTGCAACATGCCCTCTTGTTGGCTGAACTAATTGAAGTAATAAACGACCCCCAAGAACTAGCCCTAGTCAAATGCACCGCACACACCAATGGTGAAGACCACGTCTCAAAAGGGAATGCAGCAGCAGACGCACATGCGAAATATGCTGCATACTTTGGTGAGATATGGAACCCCACAGACTCACAGAGAGGGAGAGGGAGGGGAATGGCTAGGGAGATGTTAATAAGAGAAGGGTACACCCATCTCCCAACCACACAGATTATGGAGCTACAAGCGGCTGCACCAATGGCCGAAAAAGAAATATGGGTAAAAAGAGGATGTACAATGTCACCAACCGACGCACTATGGCGCCATGGTGGCACTGGGAAAGTTGTAATACCGTTGGCACTTTTAAATACCGCCCTGAGCCAATTACATCACCCAGCCCATACAGGCAAGGAAATAATTGCAGCACGGATTAGAGAAGATTGGTTCTGTCCTGAGTTAAATTCTCATGTGTCAAATTTTATCAGCAATTGTCTCACATGTCAACAGTTTACGGCCGGTCATACCCTAAAAGTGATAAGAGGTACCATACCCCGGCCAGAAGGACCTTTTCGGCACCTTCACATTGACTATGTTGATATGATCAACATATGTCAAGGTAATAGGTATATGATTGTAGTAGTATGCCCATTTTCTAGGTGTATTGAAGCAGGGCCCTGTTCACACCCAGATGCATTTAGAGCAGCCAAATTCATAGTAAGGGAGGTCTTCCCCAGGTGGGGAGTGTGCGAGGTGTTAAGATCAGACAATGGCCCGCATTTCGCAAACGAAATGTTCCAGCATATCACATCCCTGCTGAGCATAAAACACAAATTTGCATGTGCATACCACCCACAGGCTAACGGTGTATGTGAACGCCTGAATGGCTTATTGAAGGAAGCAATTGCAAAGATACAACAAACAACAAAGAAAAGTTGGTTGTATTGCCTTCCGTTAGCCCTATTTGAATTAAGGAATAGGCCAGGGTCCGACCACCACCTCACCCCTCACGAGGTGGTTACTGGACGTCAAATGCGCCTTCCCCTAACGCCAACGTCAAGGGCATTCACTGACCACGAAAGTTCAGCGAGTGTGTTAGGTGATGAAATGTATCAATATGTGTCTTCTTTGATTACTAGTGTTGTGTTTGTGTCTCAACAGCTCGAGCGCACACGGGGCGGGTCTACCAGCAATCAAGAAGAAGGCGCAAGTACAGAATTGGAAAAGGAGAACTTGTGCAAACTTGCCAAAGGTGACCACGTGCTACTTCGCAATTTCAATAGAAAATGGAACGATAAGAGGTTCACTGGCCCCCATCTGGTAGAGGGCGTATCAACAAGAGCAGTAAAACTAAAGGACAAGCGTGCCTGGAACCACCTACATGATGTAAAGATCTACAAACTGCAGACCCGCCCCAGCGCCAACGACAGGTCCATTGGAATAACAGCAACAACATCCCCGACAGCGGAAGGAAGTTCTACCACAGACAACGACCCAATTGTTCCCTTACCGTGTCACTACCCAGCTACCCCGGAGACAATAACTGACGAAGAAAGGGGTGATCCCCATACTGCCCACCCCATGGTCACACGTTCAAAGAGTAAAAATACTCCCGTCATCTGAGCCCAAACCCCCCGCCCATTGACTCCCAAGTACAGTTATAACGGAAACTGAAAGACATTGCCTGCACAAATACACATGTAAACACGTGAATGTTCTCTTTTTTCTCTCGCACATACAGGAACTGCGTATTATTGTATTGTTAAGAAAAAAGCTAAATAACAAGTTCACTGTCCAGGCGTAGATGGTACTCCCAGACGATAACTACCCAGAAGAATTGTCACACCAATTTGTATACGAAATAAAAAGGCCAACATACCTAAAAAGGAGAAGGGTACGTGTCTACTACACAGCATTCCTCCTGGCCATAGAATATTCTATGCCCCACCTCCGCCCATACTTGCCGGTCCTATGAGACCGATCACTTAGAGTAGCATGGGAGCAGCTCTTCGCCTGGGCACTGAATGACTATTTGATAGGGAGAGCTTAAAGGAAACAAAAAACTAACATTTAATAACAAGCATTTTGAGAATTTTTAGGCGGGCAACTTTAACGTCGCAAGAATACGCTGCCAGGACTGCAGCAAGGTAAGATCAAAATGCCGGTGAGATTAGCATATGTAATAAAAATAATAGGGATTTTGATGATCACCGGGTTCTTGGCTGCCTCTGTCTGGCAGTACAGCTATGCTATCAATTTTATTGCTGCACCCAAACCTAATATACCCCCGTCCCCTGCTGCAACAGGTGTTACGTCAGGTGGTAATAGTAACATTGCACCCAAGCAAAATAGAGTTAAACGCAGCACATACTCAGACAATAAAGGTATTGATAATTATATACAAGATTCAGCACACGTCACAAACAACATATGGTACCAACACATGACCCGCATTGGTAAGCAGACAACTGAGGATAGCTGCTACGTTTGCTCATTAATACCATACGCCATGAGTGCTTCACGAACATTTGTGGCCACAGAAATAGATGAAAAGACAGCACAGTGCATAATATACTTGGCACTGTTCCAAACGAAAGGAAGATTTCAAGGAACAGTAGTGCACATGACATGGAAAACACGAGACTCATACCCATATGAAAACAACTTCCTCAAGACCTATTTGAGTTATCACAAGACCAGTTTACATGCTGAAGCATTCAAATACATAACAAGTGGCCCTGCAAAAGGAGAAACAAAGAAAGTAACACTGCAGTATCTACCATGTGATTGGTACGCCACTGAAGTTCCGGGTAAACAAGGATGCTGGGAGAGGCCGCTGGTGACGATAACAGGAAAGGTGTATCTGGACAACAGCTGGGAGATAGGAGTGATTGGCAGCAACATGGTAACAAAAGAAACTATCTCAACCATCGAGACACACAATCACCGATGTTGGACGACGTGGATCAAGTATGTACCAATGCTCACGTGGGTAGAAGAAGATGAAGACCCAATAACAATACTACCGTTGACTGCGCCCAAGGTATGCTACCAGCATAAAGGAGAGGTGGACGTAGGATATAACACCAATTGTGCGAGTGTGACGGAGTTACCTGAGGGGGGAGCGGGAACAGCAGTAATAATGGACCACTATTGGGCCTGCGGAGAAAAGGCATACCATACACTGCCTCCCCTGTGGAATGGTGTGTGTACAATGGTACACGTCAATGTACCATCACTAGTGGTACCTAAGAAGCACGTCAATGTGGCGAAATTCCCTAAAATGGATGAAGGGGATAAGAGAAGAAAGAGATCTGCGCCACTTCAGGAGGAGCAAGGGAACAGGACCAACAGCAATGATACTGTCCTAAATAGAAGAAAAAGACAAGGAGAGCCACTGACAGGAAATTACCTGTGGGAAGGTCGGAAACGGCACTAACATCAATACCGCCAGAACACAGACTATTCAGCAGAGCAGCAATGTTCTTCTCCTCAATAATACACCCGGGACTACAGGCTTACGCAAACGCAAAATGGCTCCAAATAACTAGATGGGAACTAATGATGACCATCAATTCTACAGTAAATGGGTTTAACGCAATAAAAGAGGAGCTACGAGCTGTAAGGATGGTAGCACTCCAGAACAGATATGTATTGGACCTTCTCACAGCAATGGAAGGAGGAGTTTGTGCAAAGATAGGACAATCATGCTGCACGTTCATACCTGCCAACGATGCTGACAATGGTACACTGACAGAAGCAGTTTCACAATTGGCCCAGATGCACTCCAAAATGATGGATGAAAGTAACGGTGTAAACAAGGATAAGAGCTGGTTTTCACTATTATGGTCATGGATGCCATCCTGGCTGTCAGATGGACTGAAAATAATAGTGGGTTGTACTATTTTGGCTGGAGCTACTCTGATCATAATTAGATTTTGGAAGGCCCGGAAGGCACGCACAACTGACGAGTTGCTAGAAATGGTGGGAATGCACCCCTTGATGCCAGCAGATGACGGCCAGCATACAGGTGTGATAATACAGGAGAGGGAGAAGTTGCGCACCCAAATCATCACCAACCATCTAGACCCACCATCAGTGAAGATCGAGAACCCAAGAAACCCCAGGAGCTACATAGGAAGATGGGTATACTGTACTCCTGGAGGAACCTGTGAATATATGTATTGGTCATTTGAAGATCATGTAAACCATTATGGACATCTCGGAGGAATAACTAAAATATGGCGAGTAAGAGGAGATAACGAGAAGGATATGTTTGTGGTCGACAAGTCGTCCAGAGGGGGGACTGAAGTTGGAGAATGGAAGACCAGGCTCCCGTCCTTCACCTCTCGTGCTTGGCCTAGAGGGTCACGACCCAGACACCCGCCGCGAGAAGAGTTTGTCCATTTACCAGACGACCAGATACCCTGGTACAGGAACATACGGATGTGTCCATCTGCCTGCCCAGCAGCCCGCACTGGCCATGCCGACACCTGCGGCACGGATCAACTAGACTAAAATCTACATGTCGTTAGAGATGCCATGACGACTTAGACAATGGGAAGCACATCTGTACAAATATACACACTGAACATTCCCACACCAATCTACACGAAGAATATACTCAGTGCTATGACGTAGGCGACAGGCATATTCACGGACGTGCATCTTTATTATTTTTACATAGGCTTTCAGAATGCAGAAACGCAAGACGCGTCATGAACTCATCTATAAAGCTTGCTCACGCTTCTCTTGAAACCCGTTACCACCATGAGAGGTATAATGGAGACACGATACTGATCATGGAACTATATGCTACTATAACCTAAAGCACCTATGCACCAAACGGACTACTTATGCACCAGGCCCGAGTAGGCCTCAAACAAGAGCTCCCGTGGACATTAACAAAGCAAGAGTCAGGTTGCTGATCCTGCAGAAAGAGCCCGGTGGAGCAACCAGCCAAGGCCGCAATGTTGCAAACCCACATTCCAAGAACAAATCATCAAAGGCACGATGTTGTAACCTCGTACTCCGCGCACCAACGTTAAAGTCACACCGGCAAATTAAACCAGACGCGCAGTGGAAAAACAATATTAATTTTGCAGAATTCTGCCTCTTTCACGGTCTCTCCCCATGTGACCAAGCCGAACCTGACGAGATGCCAAACCCAGGAGAGAAGAGGCGTCTGGATCTCTCGCTACGGGACACAGGCAGATACACATGAAAGGCTCAATGGACATCTGCGACAGTGGGAGCGGTCAGCCTTCCAGCTATGAATAAAACCTCACATTGTCTGCACGTACCCGTAGTGAAACATTGTTGCAACTTACAGGTACACCGAGAGCTGGGAACAGCGGTGGTCCCAGGCTGGGAAGCTCGCGGGCGCACCAATCAGAACATGGGGCTCCTATCACTGACGCCAGTAATGTTAACCAATCCCCAGGAGTCTTCATGTAACAATTCTCATGTATCTAATTGTAGGGACAACCCAGATATACCACCTGACTACCCTTTGTCCACTAACATCGTTCTCTATATGTGTGCTATACTAACCCTACCACTCGAGCAACCAATTAAGAGTGGCGATAGGTTTTTTGTTAACTTTCTGAAGTGACGCAAGTAGCGCGTCATAATACAGTAAAAAGGGCCTGCGAGCCCCACGATTGTGTGTGTGTCAGGACGGACGCGTACGCTCCTTGACCCATCCCTGCCGTTTTGTCTAATAAACAGCAGAGTCACCTTGCTCCTTGTGTGCGTCTCATACTCTATCTCATCTGGGATATACACGGGAGGAGTTGGGGCCTCCCTGCCTGGAGGTCTGCGGACGGCCCGGCCGACCCCGGCAGAATTTCCCCCGACACAATGGTGGGTGTTTCCTGTGTGTTTTATGATGCAGAACTGATGATTGACCAAACATATGTGTCCATTCTTTGCCAGCCTACCCTTCCCGGTCACACACTTTTGTCCTTCAAGTACCGCTAGATGTGGTTCTAGTCCGTCTATGTTCCTTCCACGCTCTCCCATCAGAATGCTACTTAAAGAGGTGTGGCTGTCTCTATCTTCTTCCCTAGGGTGGATTGTCTATGCCCTTACACAAAGTGATGTCAGTCAGGTCCGTCCTCATCTCCGCTCCAGCCAGTATCCTCCTTGCAATGTTATTTCCTGTCCCTTTCTCTCACTCTCTCCTGCTCCACTCCACTGCTCGTCAATCGTCACTTGTCCTATCTTCCGCTTGCTCTCTCTGATCCTAGTACACTAGGTGGTGCATGCCTACTTTTGTGTTATCTACATGAGTTGTCATGGATGGCCAATATCTTGAAGTTGTTGCAATGCATGTCTTTGCGATTTGCAAATGTATTTGCAGGTGGGATGCAGTGGATGAAATTCAGGTGGATAAGATTTGCAGGTAAGTGTAGTGCACTCAAGGTGTGACTTGTTTTGTGGCATGGGGTCTGGCACTGTGTGGGGTTGCTTTTATTTTACTTGTTTGGTGGGAACGTGTCCAGCTCTGTGGGTGCATGTGACACATGTTGTTAGGATGGTTTGTGTATGCATGCTGTTTTTTTCTAGATAATCTTTGTGGCACTGGTTGTGGGATCATAGTTGGGGGTGGGCATCACTGTCAGGACTTAATTGGTGAGTTGTCATGAGGGCGGCTTCCCCAGCTGTTTGTCTGCTGTGACATATCTTTAAGGTGGTGTTGGTGAGTGTTTCCTTGCACTTTACACATGTGCCTTGGATGTCACATGTCTTCCTGTTTGATACATTTTTTAATAGCAATTCCTACCCACAAAGGCAGTCCAATCTTATAGCTTCTTCCCCTTCTGGGGTTGCTGTCTCGAGACCAATACACACACATGCCAGCATTGCTGCACATTGTTTTGATGCAATGTACTCCACTGTTAGGCAGAATCCTGTGCAGTGCCCTTAGGGACCACTACACACAATTAAGACTACAGGTGGTGATACAAGTTTTACCTTTGGTATAAGCCTGTACTACTGTGTCAGAGTGGTAGCAGTGGCGGAGCAGCCAGGTTTATCTCAAGAGTATATGAGCAGTAGCAGAGATTACACAAAGGGACCACAATTACTGTGACTCAAGCAAACACTGACTCAAGGTTTCCGGTAGAAAAATATAAGTACATTTATTTTTAAACCATTCGTTATAAACACAACACTTCTATTAAACTTCAATAAAAACACACGTTAGATATACTACAACTAACCAATTCACGTTGTACAGTAAGTCTCAAGGTAAGTACCCTGTGCTGGAATGAACCAGTGTTAGGCACAAAATGGATACGATTGCGATCACTTTTTGACAGTTCAGTCTACTAAATAAACGCGTATCCGTGACATGAAATGCTACCGGGGCAAAAACACACTTAGCACCTGAGATACCCAGAGGGAGGTGGAGGCAAATATCACAGGAAATATTTTGGTTAGGCAGGCAGAATCAAGAAACACTCAGAGACAGGAGTTCATAAGTCAAAGGGCCGTAGCCAGGGTCGAAGATCACACGGTCTGACAGTTCACGATTCAACATAGCCAAAAGTACTTTGATATTGTCAATGTTCGGAAGCAAAAGTTATAAGAAGGAGGGAAGACAAGGGCAAGCCTTGGAAATGAAGAAGAAAGGGATTCACCCAGTTTCCTCAACAGAACACAGTACATTGTTCCAATGGTGCAGCTGGTGACCTGGCAGTTGTTCCTGTTGGTTTCCTGCAGACCCACGATTCCTGGAGCTTCGTCGAGAAGGAAGACGTCTGAAGAGGGTCTGCACCACACAGGGATGAGGCCGGCAGCAGCGACATGGAATAAAAGGTGCGCTCCTTAAAAACAGGACAGGATCTGCAGGTGGCTATCCGGACCACTTCAGCAGTGTGCAGTGATTTCGACTATGGAAGAGGATCCTCTGGCTGTAGAAGATGAGCTGGTTATCCCCACCAAGCTCAAGGGAAGAAGACTCCGGACTGGATCTTCTCTGAGTCGTTGAAGGGCAGATAGCTCAGGACTGCAGCAGGGCTTCACCGGGGCGGGGTAGTTGCAGCACCATCGTTCTCTCCGCTTCTCTTCGGTTCCTTGTAGTTCCAGTGGCGACTCTCTGACCTCGAGCCCAAGAGACCTGCCTTTTATGCGAAAAACCCCCATTCACGCAGCCTGGCTGTCAATCACCCAGCAGGGGGGTTGTCAAGCCCGGACAACTACCCTGGCCAATCATGACAAAGTACGACTTGGGTTTCCTAGGATACCCTGTGCAGGGGTGACTACACCCCTCCCTCACATTCAGCCCACCTAGACACGCAGGCGCCTTGAGGAGGGCTTCTGGGCAGAAGTCCGCCAAAAGACAGTGATCAAAGAAGGCGAACCTAGTTTACCGCGCAAAGTAAACACAAGAAGGATTTTAACAAAAAGAAATGGTGAATAAACCCAACCGGAGCCAAGAGAAAGACGATTTGGTCAAGTGGGTTTATGTTCGAGGCTAATATAATAGCCAAGAACAGTACCACGTTTATCTAATATAATCGTGGTACAAAAGTTAGGGTAGATACCACTGCCACCAGCCAAGTCTAAATGTTAAAAGAGCGAAACAATGCTCTAGGAGGTCCAGATAAAAAGGGATACGTGTTAACCCTTTCCAGTACTCCATGGAAGATGGGGTGTACTGGATCTGTGGTAGATTGACTAAGTAAAGCTAATGGTAACTTTATCCTTTTCTGGGGGACAGTAGTCGCCTCAGAAATGGAGTCGAGGGAAGTCTCAAAGACAACCCCGTGCCACGGCACTGAAGGTGCTGTGTGACACACAAAAAGAAGGGGGCTACTGAAGTGGTGTACTTCAGAGTCCACAATCACAAAAACAGGTAGAAACACATAGCAAAACCCAGGTAAGAGTGGGGGGAAAAGCTCTCACTCTTACCAAGTGGAAAAAAAATAAACTCCAGAAGTCCAACAAAGCTGCTGGGGGACTCACTAGGTGAGGGAAAGTAGCCATAAATGAGAATTCTCCCTAACATCCACACATAACAGGCACACATGATTGTTGATTCTTTGCTGGTTGCCATGGTGATCATGTACCATGCAGGGTGCACCCAGTTATTATGAGGCATGCTGATAGCTGCTGGCAGCATTTGAATGCTAACTTCAGTTCAATGCACATTTCAAGCAATTCAACCTTTTACCAGTGAAGTCTGACATGCCTTGAACTTTCCATTTGCATGCTGCCTTTTGTGTGTGTTTGGCATTGGTCTCTGTTTATGTTTGCTTTCTCATTTTTGCTTGTGTATTGCATACCAGTCTAACAGCTGCATTTGTGAAGTGCTGTCTTCTGCGAGATCCTGATTTCTTTGTGATTGGTGACATTTTTGGTTCACTTCTTCTTGGACTAAGCATCATTATATTGTCTGCCTATGTTAACTGCATTGTCACACTGCCGTGTTGTTGAGGGAATGGCATATCATGGCATTGACAATACTACAAAGGTGCTCCTGGGTTTCCATCCTTTCAATGTTCTCTTTTTGGGGGTTGTCTCAGTGTCATGCTGACTGTGCCCAGATGCATTTGTTGGAAAGGTACCATCAACATGATGATGGGTAAGTGTGACATGGCCATTCACTGCTTGTCACTCAGGGGGGAAGGGAAGTGTAGGAGTTGTGGGTGGCTAAGGTGTAACTGTAGGGGTTGTTCAAGTTGCATTAGCGGGAGGTGGGTGTAGGTGGCTGCATGTGTGCCAGAACACATGGTGATCGGTGGTTGGCGAGTAGGTGTTTGCATTTGTAGCATTATCTCAGGGGAACACATGTTGGTGTATGTTTGGGTGCATGGATGTGCTGCCAACACGCACATTGAATTGTTTTCCCCTACAGATGATTTTGGCATGGAATGATGGATGCAGCAATTGTGAAGAAAGTAGCAGCGTATGCACACACAAGAAACAGCATGAGGGTTTAGTGGTTTCCAGGCTGACTGAGGTGAAGTTTGGTGCACTGCTATTTCTGATTTCAAATTGACTGCTTTGATGTGACTGTGTATTGTGGGCATAGTGGTTGTTAGGGAATGCTTTGGGCACTGAATCACTTTATTGCTGTGTGACATGGATGAGTTTGTTATCATCACATGTATGCCTTCCGACTGGTGGTCTCATGTGTTTGGTTTTGTGTCTACATGCAGTCCAGTGTTGTACATGTGACAGCGCTCTGGGACTGTGTTCCTTGTTCTTTGTGCTTTTGGGTGTACTACATGGACACTGTTGTATCAAGTTGATATGCCTGTGTGGTTCAGTTGTTCACTGTCATGCAGATTAGGGGCAGGAGTCACAAGATGAATTCATGTGTGGTTGCACCATTTTTTGATGGTCCTGTGAATGTGGTCCTTGGGGTGTGTCAGAGTGTTTTGCTCTATAACAAATTGGCTCTTATTCTGGTTTTTTTCATATGGGATGCAATGTATACCTATTTGCACTTTGTATGTCACATGTTTAATCTTACACCCCTGCAGTGGTGAAACTGTGCAGGACAGATGCAGTCACAATTATTCTATGGACTACTGGTGGTGCATACAGCAACACACTACCAGAATGGCCAAGGGAGCGGAGCCCTGACTTTAGCACTCCGAATGTGTGCTCCACTATGCCCGAGTGGATAGATGTGCAGTATTGTACCTCCTCAGCTGGTGTTGTGGGGTTCCTGAAGGGTGTCATCATGAAGGTAGTTAGCGGGTAGGCATTGTCCCCTGTAAATGTCAACATGGTTGTTATTGTCATTTTTTGTCAGGGTCTATTGTTCAGTGTGTAATGTGCATGCATGTGCATGAGTGTTCATACTCACCAATGTGCCATGTGTTGCCATTTTGTAGAGTGCCCCAGAAACTCCTGTGTGTCTGTCTTGAGGCTTGCCAAGTACACATTATTAGTTATAAAGCAAGCTGTATTGTAGGAGTATAATTAATTTGTCTTCTGACCTTCGACGTGAGAAGAAGATGAGCCCTGCAGCACCCACGTGATGGAAGAAGGACAGACTGGTCTGGGACCAATAAACTGCCATCCCTCATGGATAGAGGTTGTACTTGTATATGGTCCATTGAATCAGAGTCAGAGGTTTTTACTGTATGTATGGTGTCATTTATGACAATATGTTCCTTTATAAGATTCTGCTTGTACTACTTTTCGGCAGAACGTTCTTAGCAGTAGAGTTATTTGCTGTTGATCTCATCTGCGTGTGAGATTAAACTTGTTATCCTTACAAGATCTTGGGCCTTTCTTCCATAGTGGGTTCTATTCTCTCTGGTGTGAGCGTTCAGGGGCATGCCTTCAATTGGTGACCCTGATGTGATCCGAGCGCCCCACATACCTGCAGAGACTTCCAGGTCATTTCTCAAGAAGGAGCCACGCCCACCTACAGCGACCGGCCCTGAAAAAACACACATTTCGAGTGGTTTAGCAGGAGCCATTTTAAGAAAAGTCCTCTCTGCTCTTTGCAGTGGGGCATGGTTCAGAGGAGAGTGCAGGCCGTTGTTGGAACCCTGTGGCGAAGGAGTTCGGGTGAGCATGCACATGTGAATAGACTCTTGTAAGTGAGAACAAGTAGGGGACAGATGCATGGGGAAGTGTGAAAGGTGTGAGTACGTGGAGAGCGAGGTCATCAATGTGACGTGGACAAGGTTATGGTTATTTGTTATGGTTATGGTTATTTGTTGGTTATCCCTGCCTTACCTGTGCCTTACCTTATTATAAGGTAAGCCAAAGGTAACGCGAGGTAAGGCAGGGATCACCTCCTCGGAAGGGGAGGGAAGGTGGTACCACAAGGCAGTATAATATTTAAAGGAGGTATGTGGAAATAAAAAGTAGTGTTCTCATATAAGTGGTAGGCCTGGAACAAGTAGTGGTTGTTAGGTTTAGCATGTTGGTTTAATTTCTAGTGGTTGTGTTATCTGGATGAAAAACAGGCTGTAGAAAGGGTGGTAATTGTGTGTGTCGCGGTTTGGTGTGGGGTTGGACAATTTTTTGGAGCGGTGCATATGCGTATGGAAGGGTGAGAGGGAAGGGTGGGGGTTGATTTTCTTGTTTTTGTTCTTACAAGCAAGTAAGTAGCAGTATGCGTGGCGCATTAGAGGGGTTTGCGGAGTCCATAAGAAATAGACATCACTAGCATGGGGGTTGGAACAGCAATAGAACACATGTAATAGGCCCTGACACTGTATTGTGACAATGTGGAGAAATATCAAGGCTCACGCAGAGTATTTTGGAACACATTTCCACAATTTTTGTAACAAAACATAAGGTGAAGCAGCAACAGAAGAGAAAAGAGAATATCGATCTTTAGCATATGTTCTAAGAAGCAGAAGATCAAGGGAATGTAGAGGAGGCACAGAGCAGAAAGATGGGAAGTGCAGAAAGAGAGGAGGAGAAGGTGGGGCACCCGTGGAGGGTAGGGGATTACAATCCTTGACAACATATCCCACAGAAGGGTACACTAATCCAAGCTATGTACCCACTGCGATAGGGACACCTTCTGCTGTGGTAGGGTCTCGTGCCGCGTCAGTAACACCATAGGCTACCGCTTCGCCACCTCTGTATGCCCATCCCCCCGAAGCACTGTCATTAGTGGGCTACAGGTCTAGGAACTTTGAGGGTAGGTTGACAGGATTACTAACAGAACTGAAAAGGATATAGACATCCCCAGGAACAGTGAGGGATAAAATTGCATTGAGAGAAGGGTCGGGAGAGTGGAAGTCAGGGGAAGTGCTGCTTACAATGGATACTGAAGATATAAGACATGTAAGTGTTTAGAAAAAAAGGAGCCCGGGTAGGTGTATCATCCTGGGTGAGGAGAATACAGTGTTGGGAGAGAATGTGGAGGAAGGAGTTGCTGATACATTTACGGAGGATTAGAGCAAAGGAGAAGGGAGGGGTGAAGATGCGACTGAGAACACCCCCCAAGGAGGAGGGTTATGGGCCGGGGGCAGGATAAGGAATAGGGCTGGCCAGATGGCATTGGTAAAGAGAAGCAGAATCATGAGTAAGGGTGTGGGAAGTAGGGCAAAGTTGCAGATGTCCCTCATACATAAGGGGGCATGGAGGACAGAGTATGTGCCCTGGCCCCAAATGGATAAGAATAATTTAATTAAGACACGCCCGCTGTTAACACAAGGGGCAAGCAAGTGGATATACAAATTTGAAAAACAAACAGCAGGGGTGCCCCTGGCAATAGAGGATCTTAAGAGCATGTTGGTTGCCATAATTGGGGATCAGGCTGCGGACGTGTGAGTTAAGACCGGATACCCGGGAGTAACCCTGGGGGACGATGCGCATGATGTAGCACCATTTAATGGGGCAAGGGCAATGGTATGAGACGCACTATGTAGGTCCTTCCTGGATACCCCGATTTACAGTAATTGATGCAGTATACTATCGGTGATAATAAGGACCCAGCTAGATTTAATCTTAGAATGCAAGAAAAGTGAAGAGCTGAGGTGTGAGGGCTGTGGGATCAATCAATACCATTCTTCTATGTTATTGTAAAGAGGGTTTTGCCAAATAGAGTTCAGAAGGTGCCAGATAAGATCGTGGTTTTGAGGCAAGTAGAGGGCTGGAAATAAAGTGTAAAATAGTGCATCATTGTAAAAGGATTAAGGAGCAGGAGAGGGAAACACCACAAAGGCATCAGGGCGATGAAGTGAAATTGGTGGCAAAGGTAGCAGTTCAGGGACCTGTATAGATGCCAGTACAGGTAGAAGGAACAGAGAACACCCAGCAAGTTGTGAGTGCTACTATTGCAGCACTCTGGGCCAAAGGAGGAAAAGGACAGTTGGGCAGGGAACAAAAGTACCCCGCCCCATAGTAGCAGCAAGGGGGCCGCAACAAGGAAGAGGGGATTTCGAGGTGCAAAAGGAGGGGGGTTTGAACCCAGGGTAGGTGGGTTTGGACAGTCTCAATGTTGGAATTGTTTAAGGTGGGGGCATTTCACAAGGGATTGCAGGAGCAGGTCTGCAGTGGTATATAATTATGGGCCACAGCAACAGGACCAAGGGAGGCAAGAACCCCAAGGACTAGGGTAACAGGGTCAAGGGTACCAGAATCAAGAGTATCCACGGGGGAAATACCAAACCTATAATCAGCAGCCCCAAGCACCAGACACATAAGCACAGCGCCTGCCACAACAACAGCAGGGTGGTGCTGTCCCGGTAAGCAGGGTGCCACCAGGTGGGCTGCCGCTCTCTTTGGAAGGGCAGCAGTAGTAGTAGGAGGCAGCCCCTTCTCGTTCCCCGGAATGAGCACTTATCCTGATTAGGACAGCCCAAATAGAGCACTCACGTGTCGGTCTTGTAGACAACTATGCACCCTGAAGAGGAACCTTTGGTAGGGGGTAAAGATAGGAAATAAGCAATTCATATTCATGGTGGACTGTGGTGCAACTAAATCATGTATCATGGAAGGAAACGTTCCACTATCAGGAAAATATCTTGACAGGCAAGGATTCTCTGGGGCTATTTCCAAGGTTCCATACATTGAGGAGTTGGACGTAAATGTGAGCGGGAAGGTAGTATGGGCAGCCTTGCTATATTCCGAGAGATATCCTGTCAGTATACTGCATAGGAACCTGCTCAGTAAGTTAAACATGACTATATCCTTTACAGATCATGGAGTAGTCTGTTCCATGCCTGGGATGTTTGCTTCAAGGGCAATGTTGATAATACACACAATGACAAGAGAGGTGGTAGTCTGCAGGATTCCCATAGATCTGGACATTTTTATCTATGGTATTACAGTGGACTGTGAAGGTGGTGACACAGATTGCCAAGCAACTCTGGCGAGTTCCCACTGATTTTATTTTTCGCTCAGTTGTGTCACCCGAGGCGGTGGCAGGAGTGATATTGTCGCTGGATTTACAGGGGTTGTTAGTTTCAGACAAAAGTGTTGTCCTATTGGGAATGGATAGGAAAGGGTGTGAGTGGCACACAGCGCTCAGTGTAGAACCAACAGTGCAGCTAAAGGAGATGATGGATGACACATTGTTTGGGAATGGCGACAAATAGGGGGAAATAATACTAGAGATTTGCATCCCATATGACTTAATGATACAGTACTGAAGAGTGCAGTGTCCCTTAATGGCAGCATTTACTCCATCCCCATTTTTGAATTAAGATTTACAGCACATGCCCTGATAGTTGTGGACTACAAATCCACATGATGTAGGATTATTGAAAGATATAACACCTCTGCGTCTCACATTAAAGCAAGGTGTGGTTCTACCAAGGGTGAGTCAATGGGCCTCATTACGAGGTTGGCGGTAGCCATGCTATTAGCGCCATGGCTGCCTCCAAACTCATTCTGACTCTGCCCTAGTGAATGGAGCAATTACCGGTCCATTCCAAGGTTAGCGGGACCAGTAATTCCCCATTCACCAGGGCCATTCCCATTTGAGCCCCCATAGGGCTCAATGGGAATGGGGAAGGCGCAAATTGCTGTACCGTTATTAGCTCTAGAGTCCGTTTGCGGGTCCCGTCCTTAACGCCTGAATAAAACAGGCGTTAAGGAAGGACCCGCAAAGGGAACTCGTAGTAGGGCGGTAAGTAATAACTGGCACCGGTGCCCTTACCGGTAATCCCTTACCGGCCACCTCGTAATGAGGCCCAATATCTCCTATCATGAGAGGCGGAGGAGGGCATTAGAAAAAAATCACAGGCCTAACGGACCAGGGGGAAATCTACCCTGACATATTCATGGGGTTAGGTGTAAGACAGTGAATCCTGCCAACTTTTTAACAGACATGACTACTACAGAGGACCTGGCGGCGCACAATTGTGCCACATATGTTGGGGAGGAGGACGACATTCCCAAAGTGAGGGGCTGTGTATTGACAGAAGGTGAGGTACTTTTCATTGATGGGTCTACAATTGATCAGGAGGATGGGCAGTGATGTGCAGGGGCAGCAGTGGTACGACTCGAGGAAGTGGAGTACAATATGGTGGTTATGAAAAGGTTGCCTAGGCATTATTCTGCACACGCAGCAGAACTTGTGGCACTCATCGAAGCACTGAAAGCATCAAAAGGGTGCATTGTTACAATATTTTCTGACTCGGCATACGTTACAACAATGGTACATACCAGTCTCTCCCGCTGGAAGAAAAGGGGGTTTCAGAGGGCGGATGTATCACCTGTGCAGCATGAAATACTGAGAGAAGCGTTATCACAACCATATGTTGTGGTGGTCGTTAAGTGCTCCATCCGTACTCATGGGACAGACAAAATATCGAGGGGGAACACAACCACCGATGCAGCAGCCAAAATGGAGGCATATCTGCCAAATAAAATACACACTGAGTATGTGCTGACTGCCCCACCGGCAAATGAGCATCCAGTGCCTTACAGAGTATTGCCCATCTCCCAGATTATTGAACTACAAGAAAGGGCACCTGAGAGGGAGAAGGAGTTATGGTTATGGAGAGGGTGTAAGCAATCTCTGACAGATCTGTTATGGAGGCAGTAGAGCTCTGGGAAGACAGTAATTCCCAAGGAGCTGCTCGCTGTAGCATTTGAACAATTACACTACCCGTCTCACAGTTTGAAACAACACATAGCCACAGACATACAGGAGGACGTGTTCATACCAAACATTCAGGAAGCATTACAGAAATGGTCATACACTATACAACATGTCAAAGCTTAAGTACAGGGATGACACAACAGAGGTTACGGGCACCTTGCTCCACCCTACTGGGCTGTTCCGTGAATTACACACAGACTACGCTGACATGGGTGAGCTTTGTAATGGATCCAGATACCTGATTGTGGTGGACTGTCCTTTCTCAAGGTGAGTGGAAGCAGCGCCATGCGCACACCTGGATGCCAAGTGTGCTGCAAGGTTTCTAGTGCAGGAAGTTTACCCACGCTGGGGTGTGTGCAAGGTTTTAAGGTCAGATAATGGCACACATTTTTCAATGCGTTATTCTAACACGCTACAGCTCTACTTGGCATCACGCATCTGATATGTTCAATTTATCACCAACAGGCAAATGGTATTGTGGGGAGATAAATGGTCTTCTTGAGAGCGCGTTATGCAAATGATATACCACGTAGGTGCACTGTCTTCCCCTGGCCCTTTTCAGTTTACTCTCAATGCTAAGCAAAGATCACCATCTGTAAGCTCACAAGGTGGTCACTGGCCGGCATATGCATGCTCCTATATCCCCTGTAAGAAGGGCTTCTGACGCACATAGGGCTGCAGCGGTGTTAGGAGAGGAATTCAAGGAATATCTGACCACATTAACTCGGGCCATTAAATGTGTCTCCTGACAGATTGCACCACCCAGGTTTGTGACAACTGAGATGCCAGTTGCTGAACATGCTACAGTGACCGATCCTGAGCACATAACAACTCAACCACTGCTGCCTGGGGACTATATCTATGTTCACAATGTTGTATGCAGATGGAACAGCCCTTGGTTCCAAGGCTCATTCGAGGTGGTGTTCCACATACTCTCCTCACAGTTAAAGTGAAATAATTACATTCCTTGTTTCACCTCTCTGATGTTCGTTGAGTACATCCAGAGAACAGACTGGTGCATCAGCTATCTTAAAACAAGGGGTAACAGTACTTGTACCCCTACTATCTCACTCACCTATCCAGGGGCAATACAGATGTGGTAGCACGTCCAAGTTGAAGGCCAAAGCTCAGCTGCTAACTTCGTATTTGTCTTTTTTCTCAGAGCTCATTTCATTCTCTCCCTCTCTTTCTCTGGTTTACTCTTTTTCTCTCTCTCTTCCTCTCTTTCTCTCTCTCTTGCCCCCTCTCATTTCTTCTTCCTTTTTTTACAGATTATATCTTGCATGTTTTTCCCTTTTTTAGTTGTTTTATGTGTCTGTGCTTCTATTTCAGGAAAGAAGAACATAGACGCAACTAATGTACACAGTTTGTTAAGTAGGGACCCGAGGTGTAGTCACACGAATGAGCGATTGTGGAGATTTATCTATTGTTGTGGGTCAGCAATAGTTGGAGGATTGTTTGTGATATTGCTAGTACTACTGGGAGTATATTTGGGGAGGGTGTTATAGGGGTTGTCCTATAAAGGGGGCAATGGGGGAAAAGGATTGAAGGAAATAGGATTGTATATTATCCAAATGAAACAATATATATAAATGTTAATAATACAATTGGATTTACATATATCAGTACTAATGTGAACACTAATAACAATAATATAAATTAATATAACAACTCTAATATGCGCGCATCCCGGAAGTGCATTCGCAAGTGCACTGACTGTTGGACTGTCTGCCCGTGTTTGAGCTGCTCCCAGGATTGTGCCGTCTGGAATCTACCTCGCAGGACTATTTTGAGGTGCTCGTCGGCAAGAGGAATTTCTTTGTCCCACGAAACGCGCCTTGCTGGACTGCCGCTGTGACGTGGTGCTCTGCATGCCCACAAGTGCTCTCATTGGTTCCCCCCAGCTCACGCCCACCAACGTGTTTCCCGCAGCCCATATCTTCCGAGTGCACGCGCATCCGCGCGCGCGCATCCCGGAAGTGCATTCGCAAGTGCACTGACTGTTGGACTGTCTGCCCGTGTTTGAGCTGCTCCCAGGATTGTGCCGTCTGGAATCTACCTCGCAGGACTATTTTGAGGTGCTCGTCGGCAAGAGGAATTTCTTTGTCCCACGAAACGCGCCTTGCTGGACTGCCGCTGTGACGTGGTGCTCTGCATGCCCACAAGTAATTATACGTGACGTGTGTTTAGTCCCTGCATGGTGTTGTGTTCTGCTGTGTTAGGTCTTGGTTAGGAGATACTGTGTTTGTCCTGCTTGTCCCTTCTCTATTGTGAAAAAGTTCCTTCTTTTTGTTTTAGGTGCTCTCATTGGTTCCCCCCAGCTCACGCCCACCAACGTGTTTCCCGCAGCCCATATCTTCCGAGTGCACGCGCATCCGCGCGCGCGCATCCCGGAAGTGCATTCGCAAGTGCACTGACTGTTGGACTGTTTGACGGGACACGGGCTGGGCTGTTTAGAGGTGATTTATAGCGATCCGAATCATAGATTTGTGAAGACGTGTGACTTAGAACGTTGGAAGGTCCCGCCTACCAGCTACACGAGATTATAGGAAATTAGAAAACATGGTTAATGGCTTACGTAGTGGGCGGAAAATTCGTGACACCATACCTGAATTCAGCAACGACTCAGGTAACACTATAAATGAGTATCAAGGGGGCCTCCTTATCTGCCACAGCTAATATGGGGCTATCTATGACCGATGTTTCTTTGTGCGTCGGCCCTATGCACAACTCATGCTCCAGAGTTATGGCTAAGTTGCGTCTGTTGGAGAATGCCCCCACTATCCACCCCTTGATTGGAGTCGGTGATACGGGACCGACTGACCCTTCTGAGACTGTTGCTACATTCAAAATTAATGATCTTAATGATTGTGAGGAGATATTGTACAATCAATCTCCCTCGACGTCTTTAAAGTCTTATACCAATATGTGCGCTCCGCCTCATGCTGGGGGCACGTCAAGTAACATCAAATTAGCAGATGTTTCTATAATACCACCTGGCATTGAGGCTGCATTGGGGAATCGTATGAGGTTCTCAAAGGCTCCCTCTACACCTGTTACTCAAGCTAGATTTGGCATAGAAAACGTGCATTTATTTAACAATGTTGATGCATCATCACAAAGCACGAGTGGGACAGCTAGTATCGGTCCTAATAAATTGATGGGAAGGGACTTTAACAAATTTAAATCTAGTTCCCCCACTGACACAAAAATCAACAATAACCCTATAGATGTACTCTCCCTCTCAGAACATGAAATTGCGATGTTCTCTGCTTCACAGAATCCAGATGTTAGACACCTTAGTCCTCATAATGTAATGGAGAAACAAAAATCATGCAATGAGTCTATGGGCACTGATTTTCCGGTAATGACAAGACTATTAAACCTGTTAGACAAAGGCCATGAGCAAACGCAAGGTGAAATAGGTATCCTAAAAGGTGTTTTAGTTGATGTTTTGTCAAAGATTAGCAGGATAGAAGGTTTTCTATTTGCCTGTGACGCGGGTGTTAGGAGTAAAGGTATAAAAAAGGTGGATCACTCGTCGGTAAATCAAATGATTTTCCCAGATTTGAAATCTGAGGCTACTCAACCTCGTATTGAGAGCACACATCAGGCCTCGCAAACCTTGGCAGATCCAAGGATGGCAGGAGAGAGTAAACCATCCTTTGCTGCCATCACAGCTGTCCCCAAATCTGATCCCAAAGAGGTGATAGAACCAATGATTCAGAAGCTGTCTTTGGCCATCTCAGCTAATGTGCTGGCCATACAGCAGCTGACGAATCGTTTTAGTGAGCTTCCGTCTGCTTTGCCTCCTGCAGATCGCATTTTTGGAGAAACGGGGGGTACAGAGGCAGGGCCACATATTGAGGGGAGTATACTCCCTAGTAACTTGTCTGATCTTACCAATCTAATCGACCTAGGGGATGAATTATATCCAAAAGAGCCCTCTATAGCCACCCTATCCTCACCCATTCTCTCTCAAGTTCCGAGAGGTGAAGTCATGACTAGGAAGCAGAGAAAAATGGCTGCAAGAGCCCAAAAAAGGAAATTCCATCAAGAAAAAAATATTAAAGCTGCCAACAAAAAAATAAAAAATGACCTTACGAAATCATACGCCTTTAATGAGGCGGACAAGAAATCTTGCTCTCCTATAATATCTGAAGACCAGGTCATTGACTTGGAACAACTTAATCCAGAATCCAAGGAACTGTTGAATCTACCTAGGTCTCATGATTCTCCCGGTTCGAACCCTAAGGGACAGCGTGCTAATAACTGCAAAATGCATGCTAATCTGGAACCAGGTACCCTAGGCCCCGCAATACAACCTGTACAACAAGATACAAATTCGGAACTTATTAATCTTAAGCAATCGAATTTGTTGAATTTTTTCCCTAACATGAGAATTAAGAAAGCATCGCACATAATGAAGGGAGGAAGTGGTCTTAGACTGTTGAAAGAGCATAGAAAACCAGCTCAAACACAAATACCTAAGATTGACATTAAAGAACCTCAGGAAGGTCCTCGGGTTCCTGCGCGTGTGAATGGCTTAACTGATTATCCGATTCTGGAAAACCATCGTGGAGAAATCATTGGGGCCGAAGTCCCCCTTGATAAACTCCCAGATGAGGCTGATTTACATCTTTCCCCAGACATGCCATCTATCATGGGTTGGGAATCTAATGAAACACCTAATGGGAAAATGCGTTTAAATCGATCTGCTATTCTCAAAGCTTTCCAGGATATACCAGCACTAAGAACTATTAGATCCTATGATATCGATTGGGTCCGACTTTCTTCCAATAATAACAATAGGATGATCTGTGGCTATCACTCGCACATTATCATGAGAATGATTTGGGCCCAAAGATCTGATTTCGAACTGATAGGTTTAACCCCATCGATATTTCAAAATGAAGATTTAGCGAAATCTTTTGTTGATAAAACAGTTCCCAAGCAGGTCATACAAATAGGGTTGAATGAGGGAGTATTCCCAGCCCCATTAAACGACGAACTCTTTAAACAATTTATGACTTTAGCGATGGCCTGCTCTGGTATTAAGTCAAATGATCACCCAGCCCAGATTTCGTCCTCTCAGAATATGGCCAACAAATAGAATAAAGGGCGGGGACTTACATTAATGTCCTGGAATGCCTGCGGCCTGAAAAACTTTCGGCTTTGGGCATCTCGAGTGGAACCTGAAGCACGCCCTGAGATCATCCTGATTCAAGAATCGATGCATTTGTCCCACTTTGATGTCCCAGGGTATTGTACCCATGTCCAACCTGCTATCAAGGGCCTACTGGGACGTCCATCTGGTGGCCTTGCCGTTCTCACTGACAAGGCCTGCAGAATTTCCTCCGATTTAGTTTTTGCTAACTATTCTATAATAGCAGTAAAACTAAGAGGTATGGGATGCGGCACCGGTACATTGATGGTCATTTGTTTGTATTGGAATCACGTTTATATATCTCTGCCTGATTTACATGAGATATTGGACAAAATCCTTGTTGATATCATATCCGATGATCCAGGTATTCCTATAATTGTTGGGGGGGACTTTAATGCCTCGTGTTTTACACCACCCAATTGGATACACTCCCGTTCCTTTACCCCTTCTATGCATCTGGGGAAGCAGTGGGTTGATTATTTCCTCACATGGGACATCCAATTGGTGACCCCCAACCTTGATCATTATGGATATACTTGGGCTCGAGGTGGGGCATCTTCAATGATTGATTACTTTTTTGTCTCCACTAATCTTATGCCAGATGTTGTTTCATTGGACATATGTGACCCAGCTTTAGGTGATCACATGGCTTTATTCCTTAATTTGAAACCTTCGCTTCGACAATACGATAAAGATTTGGCTTTGACAACTATTGTTTTAGATCGGCCAAATATCAGTTTACGCTGGAATGGCAGATTGTGCTCAAAAATGATGGATCGCCTGAAACATGACACTACTATATATGTTCCCAAGGTTAGAGCAGGTAGTGATTGTCCCATTGTCGAATGGAATAATGAACATAGTATTCAGACCCATGTTCAGTTTCTAATATCTATAAACCAAAATACCCAAACATTGTCTCATCATCATACATTTAATTTAGCAATAAAAAATCTTCGCAAAGAGAAACGCAAGGACATACGGAGCCTTGGCCCCCCCTATCTAACGGGGGATAATTACGTGAAGCTAAAAGCAAAAATTAATCAGAGATACCGTAACACGCTCAAAATCATGAAATATGAGTTGCTGATAGCTGACAATCAGAATATCTTATCTTCCCTCCTAAGACATGACTCCAGACAAGTTTGGTCTGCCTTACGACAGCTGACAGGAGTCTCATCATTGGTGAAAGAAGCAGCTGTAGCTGCTACTACCTGGGTTACATATGTACAAGCTAAATTTGCCCTTCCGCCACGATTTGCTGTTATCGACACCAAGAATTATCATACCATGATTTTAAAAAAATCCCCTTGGGTTCTGGATGATATCATTCGAGCGATTGATAAGATTAAGCCCTCTCGGGCCCCAGGCCCTGATGGCATCCCCCCCTGCTTGATAAAGAAGGATCCCCTTTTTTGGGCAAGAATTCTTGAGAATAAATTTGATAGTGTCTACCTGACAGCTCGTATTCCACCTTCCTGGTGTTCGGCGAATATCATCACTATTTATAAAAAAGGGAGTTGGGATGATCCGAACAATTTCAGACCAATTGCACTTATGGATGCATCAGTGAAGATTTTTACCTATTTACTGCTGGAATCCATTTTACAGATTATAGATCAGCTAGACATTTTGCCCAAATATCAGGTGGGCTTTCGCAAACGCATGGGGTGCACACTTAATGCCTTTATACTAGCACATCTATATGCCCAAACCAAGGGGAAACATACCGGTCCAATTTATATGGCGGCCTTGGATTTAACGGCAGCGTTTGATTCAATCATCCGAGCAATTCTCTGGGAAAAAATGGTCGCTTTTGGTTTCCCGATGTCCTTGGTGGCCATAATAGCACTTCTACATCAAAATACCACATATCGAATAAGACTAACCAAAGAAGGAGCTCTAACTGATAAAATACCTACAGAAATTGGCCTTAAACAGGGGTGTAATTTGGCTGCAGTGTTGTTCAACCTATATCTGGCCGACCTTGATTCTGCTTGGGCCGATGTTGTCTCATTCCCAGTGAAATTGGGTAGTTTGGCAATCAACTGGCTTGCTTTCGCGGATGATCTTTTGTTTATGGATCGCACCCCGTATGGCTTACAGGCCAAATTGACAGCTTTTCAATCCTATGCCTACAAAAATAACCTTCAAGTAAACACACTGAAATCGTTTATCATTGTGATTTCTGATGGGAAAAGGAAAAATATTAAGTTTACCTGGTTGCTTAACGAGTGTGTGATCCCTAAGGTCAAGATGATGCGCTATCTAGGTTATCAGCTTTCCGACTCTTATTCTATAGGAATGTGGAAAGAGATGATTAATAATAAAGCTAAACCCCTTATCTCACAAATGAAGATCATATATCACAGATACTGCAAATTTTCTTTGGACCCCTTAATACAGTTCTACTTATTAAAGGTAGAACCAATACTCCTGTATAGCCTAGATATGTGCATATCCGAGATAGAGCTTTACCTGGATTGTATTCAGGGGAAATTATGGAAGCAAGCTTTGGGGATGGCGATGTCAATACCGAACACGATGATCTGCCACGAAGTTGGGATCTTACCCATATCTGCTAAATGGTATTGGCGACGACTTAATAACTACGTCAAACTATTGGCTCCACCGAAAAAATCCCTATACGAGGACTTAGCACAATTATTGAATGAGGAGAATGTACCCTCTTTGGCAAAATTTAAAGACAAAATGGACAAAATACTAAATGAAACCACGATTGATAAGGATGACTTAATTATAGGAATCCCAGCTTGTAAAAAGAAATTCCAAAAATACTTCTGGTGTGTTATGGTAGATCAAATTGGTAAAACCAAAATGTATTATGAATATGCCAAATTCATCAGAAAATTTGGAGATCATGCGCAATATTTGGATATTTTCCCGTGTAACATTGCTAGAAAGCTATATATGAGATTTAAACTGAATCAATTTATCACAAATGAAAGGTTGTTTTTGTGGGATCCTTCGAGCCGCAGCAAATCTATGGGTTATTGTCGCTTCTGTGGACCAGGGAGAGTGCTTGAAACCCTGAAACATCTTACCATGTTTTGTCCATTCTTCAATTCCCAAAGAAATCTATCCTTTGGGTTGTACATGTATAATGAATCTGATACATGGAGAGAATCCTTGTGGAGAAGGTGTATGGAAGGTTCTAGCCAACGGTTGACACTATGTTTGACAAGATTTTTAGGATCTTTGGATTCAATTTTAATGGCGCAGTATAAACTGCTTATAGAAACTACGGTTTAGCTCATTTCGAGACACCGAAGTTTTAATCTGAGAACGCTATTCTATTATGTGTTATCCTGTTATTGAGGAATGGTTGATGAGAAATTTTAGATGTATGTGAATGTGTAAATGTGATCGTTATTTGAAAATTGATTTATAATTTTTGAAATGTTTTATGCCACAATCTTATATGTAAGTTGTTTAATTTTGTAAAGGTTTGTCTTAAACCATAAACAATAAAAAAAAAAAAATATGCAGGTTACGTCAGTGGAGGAAGCAGAGAATAGGTTGTTTACAACAAGTAGGGGATTGTCTAACATTATGAAACGGTACATTATTATTTCTAACAGTACTGCTAAAGCGGCCATCCTTGAGAATATGCATAGGAGAATGAAAAGAGAAGTAAGACAAAAGTATGACATGTATAAAGAGCTGGGTTTTGATGTGATTGAGGATATTCATCACACCAAGTTCACTAATTCATGTTACTATGATATGAGTGGTGTGGGAAAAAAGGAACGTTCCAGGCACATAGTGTGCAACTGCAAATGATGGGCCCAGATTTTGTAAAATGCACCAAAGATTCAAAAAAACATCAAGTGTGTGGAGCTACCCTATCTGATGGTGAAGGGGCGGAAACATGTCAATAACAACTGGCAAGACATCACAATACCTTGCTTGCCAGAGGGACTTGTAACATATAGCAAGGAAAGGTTAGCACAAGTGGTCACCTTCTGTGCACAAATCTGGACAGAGCATGTCACAAAGCTGATGTGGATTGCAACAATGGAATAGCTGGTTTGAGTGCACAAGGAAGAAGAATATAGACTCTGTTTCCACAGCAAGGCCACAGTCTTTGTCAGCACAACTGAACACTGTAATAAAACTCTCTTTATCACAGACATGAGGAAAGGAACGGCAGCACTAATGGATTACTACTGTGTCTGCGGTTCCGACAAGCTCCCTTGCACCTCTCGCCATCATGGAGGGGCTGTTGTTCGCTGGTCACATTGCACTCAGCACTATTAGTAATCACATAAGAGCACCTGAATGGGTTGTACTTCCTGCAGAGGGGTACGTTAAGAGCTTGGTACCCACACAAAAGACCCACATCTGCCCAGGAAAAGGACAGTTTCAACAACCGCAGAGGATGAAAAGAACAAATTAAATATCTAAAGACTGTTCCACATTTCTTGCTGAAATACCACAAGAATATAGGCTTTTCAATGCAGCAGAATCCTTTTTCGCCTCTTACTCTTGCCGGGAGTGCAGGCTGCAGCCAATGCCAAATGGTTGCAAATAATGAGGTGGGAACTGGTCCAGCTTGAGAATGACACAGAGAGTGGGTTCAACGTGATCAAGGTTGAGTTGCGGGCATTGAGACGTATGACAATGCAAAATCGCTACGTGCTGGACATGTTAACAGCAATGGAGAGTGGATGTTTGGAAAATATTTGGTGATTCCTGTTGTGCATTCAATCCTCCACAGGACACGGAGAACGCATTATTATCCTATATTATTGCACCTGTCCATGGCCTGGGTGTTCGCATGAAGGAGGAGGGAGGAATTCAGGACAGTGATTGGCTGAGTATGACATTTAACTGGGCCCCGCTGTGTGATCATGAAGATGTTCATTGTGTTCATCCTGGTCATTTCCTGCACATCTGATTCTTCAATGCTGTGCACCGTGGCACCTTATAGTGCAAGAATGATGGTATCAATTGGGGTTCCAAAATAACCTCACGAAACAAAGAATATTGAAGTACAAACTGATATCCCACAGGAGCCCGAAGTATGAAATGTTCCCCATCCCGCATGGGGATGAGGTTGATCCTCTATACCACACTATCATTTTCCCAACCCCTGATCCAGAATATTACACCAAGGTTTGGGTGGACCTGGCAGGGGAGGGAGGATGCATTTATATGACTTGTTCACCTGAATAATACACGCATATGGGGAGAGTTTGTGATCAGTGTGTAGGGCTTGGATTCCAGTAAAGAGAACCCAGCTATGTGTGCATGCAAAGACTGGGGAACAGGAGCACAGAAGTATTCCCGAATGTGTTACTGTAGAAGTAGCAAAGGGGGTGAATTTTGGGAAGGGGCAGCTCGGTCCCCCCAAGGCACTTTAAAGAAAGGCAAGATGCATTTGCGTCACTGTGATGAGCCAGGGGAAAGGGAAGAGTGAGGGGGATGCCTTCCCGCCCAGCAGGACCCCATGTTAATATAACCAATTATAGTTTAACTACATGATGTGGCCCAAGGCGCGGGCAGCATTGCTATTTTGCGTAGATATTAATAATCCTAGGTAGAAGAGAAGGCCTGCACGGTAAATGAGGCATCGCATGCACTAAGCCCACATCCACGAGGCCACAGAAATGTTCAGTCATGCCGGAACTCCTACGAGTACAGTTTGCACGCCCACTCGCCACATCGTCTATTCATTGTTCCAAAAGTGTTGCAAAGATGTGTTTTTAACCCAAGAAGAATGTACCCTACAGGCCACGATCAGAGACCTGCACCTTGTGTGCATGTTATCTCACACTGGTCAAAGCATGACCCAGCCCATTCCCGGATGACCATGAGTTAGAGCCTATATAACCGACTATATTCTATAATCCCTGAATTCCATTGCACCAGGTCCCCTTTGACCACCAACCCCAAAGTAACAAGTCCCGAAATGTTCAAGAGGATGGGCAGGGCATATCGTTGGAGCGACAATCGTGTGATTTGTATTGTGGGGTGCTGCGAGGGATACACTATAGTTCAAAACGAGGGTGGAGACCTTGGAGCTGGATGGCACGGAGGGAGTGAGTGAAATGTGTGTGTGAAGTTTAGAGTGTCCCAGAACCTCCTATGCGTCCGTTTTATGGCCAGCCAAGTGCACAGTATGACTGATAAAACAAGCTGTATAGTAGGAGTATAATTAATTTGTTTTCTGACCTTCGACGTGAGAAGAAGATGAGCCCTGCAGCACCCACATGATGGAAGACAGACGGACTGGGCTGGGACCAATAAACTGCCATTACTTATAGATAGAGGTACTACATGTATAGGGTCCATCCATCCAATCAGCCAGACAGATTTTTACTGTATGTATTGTGTCATTAATGATAATGTTTTCCTTTATAAGATTCTGCTTGTACTATCTTCGGCAGAACGTTCTTAGCATAAGAGTTCTTTACTGTTGCTCTCATCTGTGTGTGAGAATAAACTTGTTATCCTTACAAGATCGATGTTGGCCTTTCTTCCCGAGTAGGTTGTATTCTCTCTGGTGTGAGAATTCAGGTTGTACCCTCAAGTTTGTTTGTTTGTTTGTTTATTTATTTATAATGCGCAAAAGTACCCGGGGGTATCAGGGCGCAGCATTTACAAGAAATTTCAAAGCTTGGTTGCAATACACGGTAACAAAATAAGGCGCAAAGCGATATATACAAATTAGCAGTTATGTTCAGGGATCATAATGTACAAATAAGCAATAAGGCACACGTGGTTACAGAGTGTGCAGGTAACGTAGGACATTTTATTGTCTTAGCGGGACCCCAATTTCAGCCAAGAAATCATCTTGGATCGGAAATTCTGATAGGGTAGGTCTGCTCTGAGGTAAGGAGGCAGCGAGTTCCAGAGCTTGGCAGCTTTTACCGGGAAGCTATTGCCCCCTAGAGTTGCCCTTTTGTAGTGGGGAGCAGATAAGCAGTCTTTGTATATAGTTCTAGTGGGTCTTAAGGAGGGTTGTCTGTGGAATCTATTTATCAAGGAGATAGGGGCAGCATTGTTAAGTGACTTTTGGGTGAGTGATACCGTTTTTAAGAGAATTTTGTCTCTGGTGGGGAGTCAATTGTTCTGTTGGCTGAATTCTGTGATGTGCTCTCTTCTGGAAATGCCCAGAGCTGCTCTAAGAGCATTGTTCTGGAGGGTTTGCAATTTGCTGGTAATGGCCTTGGTGGACCCCAGGTATATGGCATTGCAATAGTCGAGACAAGACAATATGAGGGCTCTGGCAAGTGTCAGGCAGCTGGAATTAGACAGGAAAGGTCTGGCTGCGTGGATTAATTTACATGTGTAAGCCGTGGAGGATGCAAGAGAGCTCACTTGTCTTTTAAGTAGAGTCTAGGTAGAATCCTAATGTTTTGACCTCCTGTCCGACTTTGATATTGTTACCGTCAATCATGAAAGAACTGTAGGCTGGGCCGAGTTTCTTTATGCTGAATGTAGTACCTAAGATGATAAGCTCTGTTTTATCATCATTCAGGCATAGTCCATGAGTAGCCATCCATGCCTGGATGATGATGTACATCCTATTTAGCAAGGCAAAATCCTTTTCATAATCTCCTGAAAGCGGAAGGAGGATCTGAGTATCATCTGCATAGTTAGTGTAGGTGATACCAAGATGGTCCAAATCATCGTAAACGGGCTTGGTAAATACGTTGTATAGAGTGGGGGGGACACAGGAGCCCTGAGGAACACCGCAGGTGATGGGAATAGGGTCAGCTGCCGCTGTGGTAGAAAAAACCCTCATAGTCCTACCGTTAAGGAAAGATGTGATCCAGGTGATGGCCTCAGTGGAGAAGTGAGCTGAAGTGTGGAGGTGTGAGCATAGGACAGAGTGATCGACCAGATCAAAAGCTGCAGATAGGTTGAGGAGGAGGAGTAGGGCTGCTTGTCCATTGTCTCTGAGCAGATCAATCTGTGCTTTCAGGTCAATGAGAGCAGTTTCGGTCCCATGTTGGGGACGGAATCCAGATTGTCTCGATCCTAGTAGGTTGTGTTCTTCCAGGTGCTTCTGTATTGTACATAGGTAACCTTGTCCAGAATTTTTAGTAAAAAGAGAACAGTCATTATCGGACGGTAATTTGTCGGTATGGCTGGGTCAAGTGTAGGTTTTTTCAGTAGTGGGAGTACCCAGGATTGTTTTAGATTGCTAGGTATAGATCCAGTAGCGAAGGAGGCATTTATCAATTTCGTGATAAAAGGTGAGGGATCATGGGCAGCATCTTTAATGAGCTGTGCAGGGCACAGGTCTCCCTGGCAGTTAGAAGGTTTCAGGGACAGGATAATTTTTTCGACTTCCAAAATGTTGACTTTGGAGACCTGGAAAGGGGTAGGGTCTGTGGACATGGGCCTATCCGGCATTTTTGAATTGAAGGTGTCATTCAAGGTGGCTCTTTTGCTGGAGATTTTACCTTGAAGGGTCACAATCTTATTTGCTAGGGCATTTTGGATTTCTGAGCACCAGTTCTTATCTTTGGTGCACGTGTCAAGAGGAGTTATAGGGGTTTCTATTTCTTTAAGGATGGAGAAAAGTTCTTTCATGTTAGATTTAGCTTGGGTTATGTGAGAGTCAAAGGAGACTCATTTAGCCAGGTAGATTTCTTTTTTGTAAAGTGCAGATAGTGAGTTTGGTTTTGTTGGAGACTGAAGGGGATTTTTTCCAAATGGCCTCACAGTTTCTTTTTTTTTGCCTTAGATTTTTGAGGAATGGAGTGTACCATTTGTTAAGATGCGTTTTTGGTTTGCTAGATCTAAGTTTGAGGGGGGCGATGCGGTCCAATGAGGTGGCCATGATCTTGTTATATTCTTCAAACAGGGTCTCGGGATCCAAGTTGTCAGGGAGTGTGTTCAGTGTAGGGAGTAAGTTAGGGATGAGTCTTTCTACTGTCATGTTCTTCATATTTCTAGTAAGAGTTGGTGGGGCCTTGGTGCTGGCGTAGGAGGGGGGCTGGCAGTGGAAAGCATGAATGATACTAGGTGGTGGTCAGTCCAGGCTAGCGGTATAATGTTAGTAATGTTCACTAGGCAATTGTAGTCAGCCACCCATTCGAGTGTTCTGCCTTTTGCATGCGTAGGTGACGTGCATCTTTGCATGAAGCCTAGTTCAGTAAGAATGTTGGCTGTGGAGCTGGCGAGATGGTCATCCGGGTCATTATAACCCCAAGTTGAAGTCCCCTAGTGTGAGAATTTGGGTGGAACTTTTAAGGTTGTTAGAAAGAATAGTATTAAGGTCCTCCTCAATGGTGCCAATGGGGCCTGGTGGGCGGTAGATCAGATAGATGTTAAGGGTTTGAGAGTTAGTGAGAGGTAGTTTGACTGCTAAGGTTTTGCAAGAGGAGACATCAGTGGAGGTAGCTAGTCTCATGGCAAGGCTACACTTGTGGATGATGGCGACGCCACCTCCTCTGGAATTGGGGCGGTCCTGCCATAAGATGGAATAGTTGTCTGGGACGGCCAGCATTAACTTGGGGCCCACTGCAGGGTGTAGCCAGGTCTCAGTAATGGCCAGGAAGTCAAGGTCTTCATTAAGGATTAGGTCTGCAATTTCTATCGCATGAGCAACTAGCGACCTGGCTCCCTTGATTTTAGGGCATGCTGGGTTTTATGATGTAGTCACTGAATTTTTTGACGTAGTGGAGTGGCGCATGTCCTGTGAGGGTTCAAGAGTGCCCTGGATTAGGGGGTTATAGAAGGGTGTGGGGTGGAGGTTTTGTGTTAGGATACCAGTTAGTGTGGAGGGATTGGATTTATGGTGGTGACGTTCCGGAATTTTGTTTGAAGGGCAGTGAACGGGCAGGGGGCTCATAGATTTTAGCTAATCTAGCTCTGAGTCCTAAGTTCCTTTCAATAGTGGTGCGTAGGTGACTGGACAGTAGCAGTGCCAGAGGATCATGAGGGTCTAGGTGTGGTGCTTGGTAGTTGGACCTATATGAGGCTGACAAATTAGGTAAGTATGGAGCCATCTTGGTAGGTGATGTGTGGGAGGAGGCAACCAAGTTAGTGGTGAATAGACACATGCTAAATAGTAAGGTCAATAATCATTGAGTGGTGATTGAGTTAGGCGGCCTGGGGCAGCAGTGACTAGGTGGGCAACTAATTTGCGGTGTGGGAATTTGGCTAGGGTGCAGTAGGTGCACAGCTGAAGCTTGGGAAGAAGCACTACACTAGAACACATGGGGAAGCCACTAGATTCAATAGGAGGCAGTTTGGCTAAAATGCAAGACAGTAAGCATCTAGATTCGAAATGCAACAGTATGTCTAAAACACGTGGCGAAACTACAGGATTCAATAGGAGGCAGTTTGGCTAAAATGCAAGACAGTAAGCATCTAGATTCGAAATGCAACAGTATGTCTAAAACCCGTGGCGAAACCACAGGATTAAATAGGAGGCAGTTCGGCTAAAATGCAAGACAGTAAGCATCTAGATTCGAAATGCAACAGAATGTCTAAAACATGTGGCGAAACCACAGGATTGAATAGGAGGCAGTTTGGCTAAAATGTGTGGTGCTGCAGAGAACTCCTGCATGACTGTCTGCCTTTCACTGGTATTTGGGGCATATATATGTGCCTGCACACAAATGCATGTGCTATTATACAGGACAGCACCTGGTGTAGACAGCATGACTGTGTGGCCGGTGATATCCCACAAACTAATGCATTAGTCTGCTGGAAAGACCCAGTGACAAGGAAATGTAGTGCCATCAGCACTTTTTCTAGCGGGGTAAGAGCATGTGAGCAGATGGTGACTGATGTTAAGCCATCTTCCCACTCCCTGACAAGGTCTAGGAATTATATGGGGGGGGGGGGCGCTACCTGCCATAGACCTGATCGTCGGGCATCCCAAAAAAGTGTGGTGCATGTTGTGAAGATCTAGGCCCTGGGTATCCTCCTCCGGTGTCCGTGCACAATGGCTCTGAGTACTGCTGGAGAATCGTGGCTGTAGACACTTGGTTGGTGTTTATTGCATGCGTCATATGCATTTGCTCCTATGCGTGTTGAATGCACGTTGATGTTTACACTTGATATCACGTGACTTATGGGTTCGGGATTTGGTTGTACTTCTTCGCAACCCAATGTTCGCAGTTCAAATCCATGAATACGTTATATTAGCGCGGTGCTGAGTGTGTGATTGCTTGGCCATCTACCATCCTGGACACGGCCACATTTGTGTGTGTTCATCATTCTGCATGTTCCGCCCCCCAATTTTAGTCAATGCGTAGGCTCAGCCCACACTCTGCGTGGAGTCTCGTGCAACGCGCTCATCGACTCGCACATGTTTCGAGTTTGGGCAAACTCCACTCAAGCCCCAAGAAAGTCCTGCACAGTTATTTCCATGAATCGTGCCTTCCTCGTTGCTGCTCCTTTTCACCACTTAGCAAGCCCTGCCCACCTGGTGCCTTCCTGCTTGCCACTCCTTTTCACCACTTAGCAAGCCCCGCCCACCTGGTGCCTTCCTGCTTGCCGCTCCTTTTCACCACTTAGCAAGCCCCGCCCACCTGGTGCCTTCCTGCTTGCCGCTCTTTTCCCTACTTAAGGAGCCCTCCAGCCTCTTTTCCTTTGCAGCTGGGGAGCGGGTGTAAGTGGATCTAGGTCACCTGGCCTAAGCACCACCCACCTGGTGCCTTCCTGGTTGCTGCTCCTTTTCACCACTTAGCAAGCCCCGGCCACCTGGTGCCTTCCTGCTTGCCGCTCTTTTCCCTACTTAAGGAGCCCTTCAGCCTCTTTTCCTTTGCAGCTGGGGAGCAGGTGTAAGTGGATCTAGGTCACCTGGCCTAAGCACCACCCACCTTCTTAGCCCTGACCCTTCCTGCTCTTAACTCTTAGATCAAGGGCGTCTCTCGCCCGGGCGTCCAAAGTGAAGGGCAGTCATAGAAAAGGGCTATTGCTGTTTGGACCTGTTCGGACCAGGAGGTTCCAGGGTCCGACCCCCTGCTAAGACAGCAGGTAAGCATGCACCAACATGTGTTTGCACCCTCTGTCCCCACAGGCCATCCCCACCCTCTTTTGTCCCCCCGTGTTGTTCCCTTGTGCCCACCCCCTTCCTGCACACAGGAGTCTGTCCTGATACATTCTGGTTTCACCATCACCGTCTTGTGGCCAATGCTGGATTTTACTTTTATGGACTTCATGGATTCACGGTGCGTCACCCTTTCTCAACTCTCATGCTGGACTTCCTTTGTATCTTGTACTCATGGTGCCCTGAATCATGCTGTTCCCATCTTCATCTTGTGTCCTGGCTTGCACCATTATGTTGTACTACTGACTTCTGCAATTGAATTTGCTTTCCTCTCTTGCTTCTCCACTCTTTTTGACTGCTTACTCTCTGTTCTCTCCTCCCCTCTCCCTTTTCCTATCCTCCTTCCCTCCTCCCCTTACTTTCTTCCATGCACTTACTCTATCAGAATTGTCCCTGGACCTAGTATGATAGCAACCTCGTCTGTCGCTCCCCTATCCCCTTATTGTCCCCCCCTCCCTCCAGCACTATCTGAAACGTTGTCAGGCTTAGTACGATAGTCACTTGTTTTGTTCCTCCCCTCCCTTTCTGCACCCCTCTCCCTCACCTCACCAAAAATGTTGTCAGGCCTAGTATGGTAGTCGTCTGTCTGTTTCCATTTCCTTCCCACTCTCCCCCTCCCTTCCTTATCTATGTCTTAGCACTTGCACTATCTGAAATGTCGTCAGGCCGAGTACGATAGTTAATTTCACATCCTTACTGTTCATGGCCTGTAAGAATGTCGTATTTTCCCTTGTTCCCTTCCTTGCCTTGAAGCGCTTTGAAACACATTGTGTATAGGCGCTATATAAATAAACTATCATATCATATCATGCAGATTTGTCTGCAGTTTGGCACGCAAGTCCCCGGTTTTCCCTGCAAATATTTCCATGAATCAGGCCCCTAGTGTGCATGCTTTCAACATTTGCTTCCAATCAGAACTGCATGCCAGTTCTTTGCATTATTTTGCAGATTAAAATTGCTGTATTACCCCCTGCTCAAGAAGCATGGTCAAATATACAACTTCTGATTGATGTGGTATATTCCTGGGTCTTAATTGTCGCAAACAATGACTATTTCCTTAAGAAGTAAATCAAGGCATTAGAATACATGCAAACAGTGTATGGTCTTGTTTAGACAGCGCACATAGAAACAAATAAACCATGTTTAGGCAACACCTTTAAAAAGAACACTTAAATAACATTGGGTTTACTTACAATGTAATAATTCAAGAAATGATAACTATTCTCACTTGAATTATCCTTAAGAATAAAACATAGCGTTCAGTACTCAGCATAGATTGAGACAGGCTCCTCATGCTTCCAGAATTGTTAACCTACCTTTCTGGCATTCACTATTCCTTTTTTCAGAAAACTTGACATATTGTCATAGAAACAGAGAAAAGGTTAGACAGCAGTCTAGCAAGCAAAGTGACTTGAAGTAAATTTTACATCTATCTGTATTTTCCAACCTATTACTAATATAAATGCCACCATCTAGTCACAACTTAATTTGCATTTTGCATCCTACAGTCACATTTCTGAAAATGTCACACCTATAGGGACATCTTTACAATGGCAAAGGTATGAAAACTTGAAAAAATATGCGGATTGCCACTGTGGAAAAGGTCAATGTTTATAAATTGCACAAATGTTGGATGCGGCCTAGGTGACACTGGCTTTCAGTTCTTGGGCCAAATGATAAAACAGTAAAACATATTAAGCCGAGAAAATTGGTTAGTTTGGACAAACTGATTAAAACATTCACAGGACTTTAAACCCTTTCACAACATTTTGTGAAGAACCGTTGAATTATTATTATTATAAGACATTAGCACCCAAATCTGTCATTCCATAAAGATAACGAATACAATTCATTTTGTACAGTGTGAGACTTCCAGTTTGTGTCGAAAAAGCCTAATATCTAATTTGTAAATTTTAGGGGATTAAAAGGGCATTTTGAAACAAAGGATGGAAAAATAAAAATTCTTCAACTCTGCCCGCCTCCCCAACGTCCCGATTGACCCTTTTTTGTATTAAAAAAAAAAACAGGCCGTGGCGAGGGTCTGCATCCAGCGTTCTCCGCCATTTGCAGTGACCCATGCTACAGGTAAGCAGTCTCCCGACCCCCACCTCCCCAAACCCTGCAATTCAAGATTGCAAAGGTGTTTCAAGCACCATAGTGCACTCGGCGCGTGGTCCCTCTCCACAGCCCACCGCTTCCTGGTTCCCCTCTGCCAGCCTCCCCACTGTCCTGATTGGCCCTTTTTTTTATTAAAAAAAACAGGCCGTGGCGAGGGTCTGCATCCTGCTTTCTCCGCCATTTGAAGTGACTCAGGCCACAGGTAAGCAGTCTCCCGACCCCCACCTCCCCAAACCCTGCAATTCAAGATTGCAAAGGTGCTTCAAGCACCATAGCGCACTCGGCGCGTGGTCCCTCTCCCCAGCCCACCGCTTTCTGGTTCCCCTCTGGCCGCCTCCAAACACGCCCACTCCATCCGGATTGGTCCCCATACCCCACTTCAAGGACATCCAAGGGCAGCCCTCTGCCCGGCAGCCCTGCGGCGAAGGACCCTGAGGCAAAGGGCGGCCCCAAGATGTGTCTGCAGGTGTCTGCAGGGGATGCCAATGAAGCCAGCAGCTACACCAGAAAACCCCTGCTACTCTATCTCACCTCCCTTATTAGCATGTCCACACCTAGATGGAATTGTGAACATTAGCCTGAGTCGCATCTAGATAGAATTGTGAACATTAGCCTGCGTCGCAACTAAATAGAATTGTGAATATTAGCATGTCCACACTTAGATAGAATTGTGAATATTAGCATGTCCACACTTAGGTAGAACTGTGAACATTAGCATGTCCACACCTAGATCAAATTGTGAACATTAGCCTGCGTCGCATCTAGATAGAATTGTGAATATTAGCCTGCGTCGCATCTAGATAGAATTGCGAATATTAGCATGTCCACACTTAGATAGGTTGTGAATATTAGCATGTCCACACTTAGGTAGAACTGTGAATATTAGCATGTCCACACTTAGATAGAATTTTGAATATTAGCATGTCCACACTTAGGTAGAATTGTGAACATTAGCATGTCCACACCTAAATAGAATTGTGAACATTAGCCTGCGTCGCATCTAGATAGAATTGTGAATATTAGCCTGCATCGCATCTAGGTAGAATTGTGAATATTAGCATGTCCACACTTAGATAGAATTGTGAATATTAGCATGTCCACACCTAGATAGAATTGTGAACATTAGCATGTCCACACTTAGATAGAATTGTGAATATTAGCATGTCCACACTTAGATAGAATTGTGAATATTAGCCTGTGTCGCATCTAGATAGAATTGTGAATATTAGCATGTCCACACTTAGATAGAATTGTGAACATTAGCATGTCCACACCTAGATAGAATTGTGAACATTAGCCTGTGTCGCATCAAGATAGAATTGTGAATATTAGCATGTCCACACTTAGATAGAATTGTGAATATTAGCATGTCCACACTTAGGTAGAACTGTGAATATTAGCATGTCCACACTTAGGTAGAACTGTGAATATTAGCATGTCCACACTTAGATAGAATTGTGAATATTAGCATGTCCACACTTAGGTAGAACTGTGAATATTAGCATGTCCACACTTAGGTAGAACTGTGAATATTAGCATGTCCACACTTAGATAGAATTGTGAATATTAGCATGTCCACGCTTAGATAGAATTGTGAACATTAGCATGTCCACACCTAGATAGAATTGTGAACATTAGCCTGCGTCACATCTAGATAGAATTGTGAACCTTAGCATGTCCACACCTAGATAGAATTGTGAACATTAGCCTGCATCGCATCTAGGTAGAATTGTGAATATTAGCATGTCCACACTTAGATAGAATTGTGAATATTAGCATGTCCACACCTAGATAGAACTGTGAACATTAGCATGTCCACACTTAGATAGAATTGTGAATATTAGCATGTCCACACTTAGGTAGAACTGTGAATATTAGCATGTCCCTACTTAGGTAGAACTGTGAATATTAGCATGTCCACACTTAGGTATAACTGTGAATATTAGCATGTCCACACTTAGAGAGAATTGTGAATATTAGCATGTCCACACTTAGGTAGAACTGTGAACATTAGCATGTCAACACCTAGATAGAATTCTTAACAGTGCCTGCAATGCATCTAGATAGGATTGTGAATGTTGGCATGCCCACACCTAGATAGAATTCTGAACAGTGGCCTGCACCGCATCTAGATAGGATTGTGAAGGCCAACAAGTGCCACACTTAGACAATACTGTGAATGTTAGCATGCTAAAGGTCAGGTAACCCATTAACCAATATAACCTCAAACTCTGCATACTTATCTCACTCAAAAACTCACACAACCATCTCTCGCACCACAAGCCGCATGCACTTCACAACACTGCAACAACACATAAGCCTGAGCAACAGTACACGCGGACTGACACCGATCCAATACCCGCACCAAAGCTCAGCATCCGGTGTATACCGAGTTGAAGCTGCCAACAGAACACCACTCCTCTCACTATCCTACTCCCTCTTCACCTTACTAACCTACCCCACCTTATCGTTTACAGATCCGCCACAGCGCCTGGGGACCAATTCCGTTGGTGACAGTGCGCGGTACAAATACCTTTAACATTTAACATTTAACATTTAACATAATGCTGGGCCAAGATTTATCAGAATAAAATAAGTGATGTTTACCATAGGAATGATTTGCTGTGCCTGGCACTTTTTTGAACAAAAGGAATGTGTGGTATCCATTACGCATCTGTGTGTGCTTGTACTATGTTGACATCCATTATGCATATGTGTGCGCCTTTATTATCCTGTGTGCATTTTACTATTCAGGTATGCGCATATTCATTCTGCATTGTTATCATTATGTTACAGTGGTGAGCACGCAATGACACTCCGGCTTTCCTTATTGGAGCACCATTGTGTGTGCACCAACATTCTAAACCTTGACAGTTGGTAGCTCTCCCTCAGCACACAGTTGTTTTGGGGTCTTCATATTATATGCCTATATGTCATGACTCATTATTAACAAACTATTGGATACAGCATTCTACTGGCGACGATTGAGGGATGAAAACGTTTCGCAGTGATGGAAGCAAAGACCCTAATACTGGTGAGGAGACATGGAGGCGATATTGTAATCCTTTATGAGGGAAATTAAAATATTACATGATCGGGTGATTGATTAGCACTCCTATATGCAGTGACTTACAACAGGGATGCTTGTGCGAAGGAATTACACGGCCACGGTAGTTAGGGTCAAGTTCCTGTTTTCATAGGAAGAGCGGTTTTTGGCAGCTTATAGCTTCGCTCCCACTGGAGGAATCCTGACCAAACTTTGCAGAAGAGGTATATGGGCCACTCTGAATATTCTTGCGAAGTTTGGTGATGTTTGGTCCAGGGGGGGAAAAGTTATAGGGGGGGACCAAAACATTGTTTTTCCCATAGACTGAATGGTGAAAAAATTTGCGCACGCCTACAGCCCAAAACGCTGGATGGATTTTCACCAAATTTGTGGCAGGAGCTTGGTCCCAAAAGCGTGCTTTTGTAAATTTGGTGCCAATCCGTCCAGTACTTTTCTTTAAAACGACCAAAAAGTATGTCTCAAAAAATTAATGATATCTATGTCCGCTCCGTGGTCATACTTCCCTGTTCGCTCCCCGAACAAGATACCGATTGGCTAATCTGTAGCATCATGTCTGTGGACATGTGAAGCGTTCACTGATTGGATGTTGAAGAGCGTGAAGTGCGTCAGATTGTATCGATGCGCCCGCCATCTTTCATTCGTGTTTTGGAGTACGCAGCCATCACCGCTAAAACATATAAAAGAACACAACATTGCACTTGTTAAACTTATGAAATACTGTCTTGGAAGGTGAGGGTTAATGAGGCTGGGATGGGATGTGGCAGCAGGAAGTCAAAAAGTGGTGTTTTTCTGTTACCAAAGTCATACGGTAAATTGGAAGTTGTTGCTCAATATAGTGTCCGTAAAGTATAGGCAAAGAATTACTGTGTCTGTGTTACAATGTATTTAAAATAATATTGCAGTCAGACTGGCGCCCTAGAGTTTGAAATCTGAGGCAGCCACCTGCACTGTTTGATGGAAACAGCGGGTCTGCAAGTGTATGCAAGTACCAGTTTTCATGAATGCGTTGAGACATGTTTTTGCAAAGTCAGAATGCATTTGCATTCTGAGTGTAGGTCACTTGCTTTGCTTTTTTGGTTGCAAGCTCAGTAGACCCACGCATCCGACTGAACCCATGAGGCTCAATCGTTTTTTGACCTTGAGCGAATGGCAAAATTCAATAGGAATGCAGGGAGTGAAAGTTTGCAAAAAATACCATTTGATAAGGTTATGCATTGAAAACGTTTGTAAGGCACATGTAATATCAGTTCAAGAAGAATCTTTGATGCAAGCACATTGCTGTCTGATTTCACGAAAACAATGGAGATGGTGAATATCGTGTTAGTTTGTTTTTGATGACTCTACACCGGAACAAGATTTACTTTTTTATTACCTGAGCATTAATTTTGGCAATGTAACTGAAGTACTATCTTTCTGTGTACTTGTCATTTTCTTTTAGTTATGGAGAGTGCAGATTCTCTGCGTTTTTAGGCTATCACTAGATTCAGCCATGTTCAACGCTAACATTTCTTTAAAATGTCATGTATGACCACATCAATTTGTGTATCAGTTTCCACATTCTTTTTGTCTTTTTTGAAATCACGAGATTTCATTTTTTATTACCTGAACATTCATTTTGGCAATGTAACTGAAGTACTATATTTCTGTGTATTTGTCTTTTTTTTTTTATTATGGAGAGTGCAGATTCTCGGCATTTGTAGGCTACCGCTAGTTTCACCCATGTTCAATGCTAATATTTCTTTAAAATGTCATGTATGACCACAGCGATTTGTGTATCAGTTTCCATGTTCTTTTTGTCTTTTTTGAAATTGTTTGCTAAAGGTTGGGTATTGATACGTATTTTCTTTTATGTTTTCCAAATAGCTACATCCTGCCTTACTGCGATTGCCATAGATTGCAGATGCCAAGTGATGGATTTTTTTCACGCCAGATGCACGTACTCATCACCGGCTGCCTAACCGTGACTGTTTTGTGGGACGATTGCGCAGGCCCCTTTTGTCCGTTCGCTGCAGTGGCCATTAGGAGTAACATAACATCTTTCATGGTGGTCTAGGCTCAAGTTCATGACGACGTCTTACAATTCAATGTGCGACAGAAGTGGTTGTTTTATTGAAAACAAATACTTTGAATATGGGAAAAGACCAACGTGTGCCTCACGATTAACATTTTCGATGACGACCGAAGAAACAAAGCTACTATTTGATTGAACATGGGAATAGTCTGATGGTCTCAGACAGTTTATTGTGAAATAAAAGTACTCTACAAATTGTAAAGTATAAATGTTTTCTTTTAAAAACCAGTTTATTACTTCAAAATGTGACGTGTTACGTTGTATGTTGCTGTGTGTTCATTTTCAGGTTCTGCGTCACGGCACGTAGATGCTTATGGGCGATTTTGGCTACGCTGGAGAGGAACGGTGTAGAATATCATTAGGGTTGGTTATGTGACGAGATGTGGGAGTGTTTTCATATTTGACAAGTGTTGTAAGGTAGTTTAAAAAAAAATAGCGGTATACCTTTACTGACTGAGGGGTAGGCTGTAGCCATGCGGAGTGGGCAGAATTGTCGGGGTCATGGTATAAAATCATGATCTGCACAATGTGGCTACTGGCCATGACCAGAAGGGAGAAAAGATAGCATTAAGTGGTCATGTCCACCTGGGGCTGGAATTGTGGTAAAGTTGTTCGACATTAGGGGAAGAAAAAAGTACTTGTGGTAATATGTTAACAGAGTTTTCTTTTTGCTTTTTACAGGCTGCCATGGAAAGCGGAAAAGGGCCCTGTATGGAACACCCGCCTTCCCTTTCTATGGTGGCCATCTTGGAAAAGGATTTTGTTTCCTCAGGCGTCCCGGTTTAGGACAGAAAATCCTCTTCTTTAGTAGCACGGGTTACTGCTTTGGACATCTAGATTGTTAATGGTATTCAACCCCCATTTTAGGGGCGGAAGGGGGGGTAATGATCCAGAGATCGCGTTGTGCACTATCGCTTCGATTGGGCTGATAACTTGATAACTTGGCCTGCTGGCCCTTTATTCACCGTTCCAGTCCCTGGAACGGAGGATGAACGGTACAATATTCCCATGAGCATAACACAGACTGCAAATGGAAATGGTGGAAAATCTTATTGCGTATATGTACTTTACTGAGAAATATAAAGTTGATGGAGTCTATGTGATTTTTTTTATTTATATTTTTTAACTATGAAAGGTGGTTCTTAAAGGAACATTTATTTTTGTTTACGGATGGATTTTTTTTGGAAGGACAGCTAAGAAGGAAAGTTGCGGATGGAAAGGAGCAAAGAGGCACCAAACATTAAGGGGTAGGTGGATGGGGGAAAATGTTGTGCGTGTGTTATTTGTAAGGTAGGGGCAGTGTTTTTCATGCTCCTTCATTACAGCAGTGGTGCTGTTTCTTGAAGAGGATGGATGGCCTTAGCTCATGTTGTTTTCAGATAAATAGTATTTTTGCTAAAAGTATGTACTGTGTACTACATTGTTAATGGCTGAGTACAAATAGGTGTTAGAGCTGTGCAAGGGAAATGTTGAAGTTGCAAGTTCCCACATCAGTAAAAAATGTAGTTCCACACTGTCCATGAGGCATAGATCTTATTGTTAAGTGTGTACGGATTCTCGGACACGTCACCGTGCTGTGCGCCAGCATATGGTCATGTGGCATTCTCCGGAAGGTGTGCAATGTAGTCAGATATTCGTTTACATTATGGTTACGTGCCACTACTAGAAACATATGACCTTCAGTAAAAAAAACTTTGTTAAAGGGATGTTATGGTTAAGTTGCGCTACTAAAAACCTACCAAATTCAGTAAAAAAAAGTTGTAAAAAAGACATTATGGTTAAGTTGCGCTACTAAAAACCTATGAAATTCACAAACAAAACTTGGTTAACGGGATGTTATGGTTCCAAGTAAAACCGAAAAACCCTTGAAATTTGCCAGTTATGGTAAGCTAAGCAACCATAACTTGCACCACCACTGTGCACTGCTAAGACTAACACCCAGGACATCAAAGATGACATCACAAATGTCATTGATGACATCACATGTCTGGCTCCTCCTTTTTTCCTTTACTGAAATATCTAGGCCACATGGTTTTCTTCAGTAACAATCAGGAATGAAAAATTGAAAAGGTACTATATTTGTAGACTTATCCTTCAAGTATGTTCTTACAGTAATTCCCTTAGGGTTCAGCCAAATCATGTAATACATATGCATAGGGTAAGTAGCAGCTTTGAAACAGAGAAATCATTCTGCTACTACTGCTGATTTTTTTCCTTACTTCAATTTCCTTGTATATATTCATATTTGTATGTGTTGTTGTCTCTTTGTGTTTTGTCTATAATAGTGCAATCATGTAATAAGTGGATTTTATTCCCTACTCATCACATTTTCCACAGTCAACAAAACATAATAAGAAAACAGTTATCATTTCACTATTCAACATGGCAAGCTTATGAATATTTCACCTCCATCATGTATGCTGCACACAATGTTTCTACATGAGTAGCTTAGTATACTGGATATAACTTCATAATAGAATGCTATTTATATCAATGTATTGCTTAATGCACTAATTAGCACTTGATATTTATTGCAATGATCCTTGACACTTTTTGGTCAACATTATAATAAGAATACCTTCTACAGAGTGATCATGCAAAGTAAATGCACATGTGATGTCATCAGTGATGTCATCAATGAAATTTGTGATGTCATCTTTGATGTCCATGGTGTTAGTCTTAGCAGTGCACAGTGGTGGCGCGAGTTATGGTTGCTTAGCTTACCATATTCAATACGTAATATTACCATACAAATACGAAGCTTACCATAACTGGCGAATTTCAAGGGTTTTTCGGTTTTACTTTGAACCATAAAGTCCCGTTAACAACGTTTTTTAGTGAATTTCATAGGTTTTTAGTAGCGCAACTTAACCATAACGTCCCTTTAACACATTTTTTTTACTGAATATATATATATATATATATATATATATATAAACTTTCCCATTTGGGGCTTATACGGGGCTCTGTATAATCTGTGCACTCCTCATGGAACTGGTATTGGGCCTCATTACGACTCAGGCGGTAAGGGGTTTACGGCGGCGTAAACAGCGCCGACCCTTACCGCCTGAGTACGAGGTCCCTTAGCGCCATGGAGGTTTTAACACCTGCTTTTAGCAGGTGTTAAAATCCATGGCGCTAAGGGACCATGGAGTTAATTACGCCACCGTAATTTACGGTGGCGTAATTAACGCCTTCCCCACTCCCATTATGCCCTATGGGGCAAAAATGGGAATGGGGAAGGGTAAATGGGGATTGGGGACTTACCGCCCCGCCGACCTCGTAATGGGGCGGTAAGTCCGCCTACCACCATGGCGTAAACGTAGTTTACGCCATGGTGGTAAAGTCACGGCCCAGGCGGTAACTTACCGCCTGGGTCGTAATGAGGTCCATTGTGTCATATTTAAAGTACTCACTGTGTTGGTGATGGTAAACAGGATTTTTACTCATTCAATCCATCAGGTCTCACATCGGGGCTCCGGGACGGCACAAAATAAACCGTTGGCAATGTCCGTATTGCCTAATATGAGCGTGGTGCTGTCAAATTCCTAGTGTCGTGTGCCTGCCACCTAGAAGGAAATACATTATCATCCACTGAGCAAAGCCTTCCTGTGAGGAGGGAGGCTTGCTGCTCTCACACCAGGCAGGAGAGAGTTTTACACTGTGTGACACAGGCGCCGACAGCCATAATACACAGGTGCTTACACTGAGGGTGGAGGAGTTCCTCCACATGAGGAGGAGCTGACACATCAGAGTTTCATAACACAACCTGAAACAGTGTGTACTACTTACCTGAGCAGCGCATTGTCCTGGCGGAACACATGGGGAGGAGGGGAAAGGCACACGTGTGTTGTCTGTGGGAAGAAACACATCACATATCCCTCCCACGGAAGTAGTATGCACATAGACCAGTTCAGGGAATGGAAGGTTTTGGTTGGTGATTGACATTGACTTCTTCTGTCTCTCACTCTTGCTTCATGGGCAGACGGCACCATCTACTGACTGGAATTTGTACCTTTGCATGCATGGTATTTCAGAGAAACAAGGTGTTGGTAAAACATTGAAACAAGGCATTTCATGTATATTCAGAGAACAGTGATGTGGGAGGTCGATCCTGCACTGTTTTAAAAAACTACAGATTTGTGTGGAACATTTGTGAAATGGCCTTTTTTCATATTTTTCTTCTCTTTCCTTTCACTCAGTATTTTACACATCCTGTAAAAAGAACAGTGCCAGTGCTACAGTGCTCCCCATTCCCATTGAATCCTACAGGACTCAAATGGGAATGGGGATTAGCATTTACCGGTGGCTAACATCTGGGTTTTACCGGCACAGCTACCGCTGGACTTGTAATGAGAACCATAGTCTTTGCTGCTCGCATTGTCAATCACCCTGCACCCCCTCGATGTTCAGCCCCTTCTGTAATCTAAGCCTTGCCACTCTTCTTACACGTGCCCCTGCTCTGCACGTGCCAACAGCTGCTGGGTCTCCTTCACCATCAGCAATTCATTGATAACTTTTTTTTTTAACGTACGGCTGATGACACTGTTTGCAGCTTTGCTTGCTCCTGGCCCATTTCACTAAACATAACTCCATTTAAAAATAATATTTTTTTTTTTGTTGTGATGGTACATAGCAGCCTTGCAGCCACTGAAAGCTGGCATTCCCCACAATTACAGTGAAATAACCAAATACGAGACAGTAATGGACACACCCCAGTGGGGAATGAGACCAGGACCAAGCGAAAGTGAGGTAAAAGATAAGTCTTCATATAAAGTTAAAATGGGGCACGCAAAGGACTCTGCTACTCTGAGAGCTTTCTGCCCAAACGACAGAAAAATACACATTATATTACAAAAAACACATCATCTATGATGTGTGCTACAGGGGATACAGCAAGTCGTAGTCTTTGGACGAAGGGGAAAGAACATTATAGCATGTTTAAGGGTTTTGTTCCAGGATTGATTAGGTCCAAACTTCTTGGAGAATGCGGATCAGCTGGGAGAGGTGCAGGGTCATGAGATGTCCAGGTTGCTGTGATTTATTCTACCATTTGTCCGTTATGGCCAAACACATTTTAGTATTGTACATACATCTCAATGCTTAATCCTCTAAGCATTCGACCTGAGCCATCAAGGGTGAGGGTACATTGGCCCAGGTGCCTAATCTAACACAGTATTTCAAACACATTAGTCGAGCATCTCTTTGAATCCAATGTGAGTGTTTTACTCTTTGTTAGTACAAGAAAAATATATGGCTACATTGGATTAGTGGTATGGGGTGAATCAGAGTGGCACACGGGCGAGGGGCTTGCAACGGTTACCTCAAAAGAGGTATGAGATTAGGGGGCTGGTGGTCTATATTTCTTTAGAAGGGGTCTGCTGGTGCGGAGACAAGTTTGTGGAGACAGATGTTTTTTTTTTCCATGACCAGGCTTTGGCCAGGTCACCCACAGGGCAGTGATGTAAAATGAAAAGGAGAGATACAGTGCTTAGCTCGCTACACTTCGCGCCCAAGCTTCCGTGAGAATAGGACAGCTGTGGAGACGGCAGAGGGCAGGAGGAGGGGGGTTTGGCATGCTGGCTGTGCATGGAGCATGAAGGGCATAGGTGCAGGCCTGCATTCAGAGTTTATATGTGGCCTACTAGAAAATGGAGTTGGTAGTTAACACAAAATGGAGTCTTGCGGCTCATAGGCCATGCACAGTTATGGGTGATTCAATGGTAACCTGACACCTTGGCCAGAGGTGTGCTGTCAAACACGGAATGAGCATATCATGTGCGTTGTTATGAATGAAGGTAGCCTGGAAGACCCTTCCTCCCTTACATTCCCTCCTTTCGTTACTTAAGTAACGAATACTGTAACTCTCCCAAACGTTTCTGTTCTGCTTCCTCAACCACTGCTTCGTCCCAAGCTGGGGTTCCCTTTCTTGGCATCCAGGCCCGATGTAGCGCCCTAAGGCTCTCCGCTGCCCGTGCATATTTATCTGGGGTACAAGGCATGTAGATACAGCCCCCGTCCCCCTCCAGATCTACACATATTTCATCATACTATTAGAATTCCCGGGGTTCCTTAATTGTGGTGTGGCATAACGGATCTACAGTGTTATATATAGCAGTCATTCAATATTCAATATTTTAGTTCTGAATCTTCCCCTGTTTGGACCTGGGCTTCATGTGTTATCTCTATTAATCCTGCTGCATTGCCCATTGTCACTATCTTCATTGCACTGTTAGGAATAGAGTTTGCACAGAACCTGATTCCCAATAGGCACGCACAAAAATGTGCAAGAAACAGACAATGATGGGTATCAGTAGCTTCATGGCCATTACAAGCCACGACGGAACCCACTAGAATAGGTTGTTGAACCATGTGCTGGACTGCACTCCTCCTTCTTCCTTCATTCCCTCCGGGAATATGCACTGCTGCTATCACATGTGATACTGTCCCATTGTCCGCATTGGCAGAGGGTACAAAAGTGCAACATGCATTCCCAATTTTTCAGCAAACACTGCTATCCATTGCAGTTAGAAGGTCCAGGACGTCCAGGTTTTGCATGGTCATCAGACGCAGGGCTCTCAATTCCACCTTGATAACATTGAATCCTTCTACTGTGTCTTTGGCTAGCTGGATGAGTTCCCCGTGAATTATCTGTATCCATTTTGCATTTGCTCGAGCTTGGATGCTTGGAACGAGGGATGTGAAGAATGTTTCTGCTGAAGTAAATAACTTAAAATTGTCAGGGATTTGTGCCAAAAGTTCAGAGGATTCTGCAGAGACATAGTTTGATGATCTAACTTTTCAGGATACTGTGCTTTGTAGCTGCTCTTCAGATAAAACGTCATATGCAGGGGGTTCTTCGGTCGTTGACGGGGGTGCTTGGGACATCTTTGATGCCACCCTCTCCCCTCGGATGTGGCTTTCTGGTATCACCATCTTGGCTGAGTGCAGCATTACCAGATCGCAGGTGCTCATTCATGACTGTGTTAAGTGCAAATGTGCCGGTTTACTGCATTTCCATTAAGTGTCCATTAAAGCTGTTGTTCCTTTTTTCATGTCTGGAATAATGAAAGTTTTGCTACAGTTCTTGTTTCCCTTCTCCGTGGAAGCACCGTTCATATGATATTTCACGTTGCACCTTGATCAGTTTCTCGAGAGCTGTTACCCACGTTAGTTTGGCGATGTGCTGAGACCAGATTGGAGTGCATGTGCTTGTAAACCATTGTAGCTTCTCATCAGACAGTCCTCACAAAGCCTCTGCCGTTCACGTTACTTGTTCTTCCTGCCATTTGTTGTCAGAAAACATTGGGCCTCATTACAAGTGTGCCGGTCCCGATTTAACGTTGCCGTAAAACCATACCGGCACCAGACAGGCTCATTACGACCTGCGATCCTGGAAACACCATCACTGTGAAGTGACCCCCACAGTGAGAACGCACATGGAATCCACGTCAGCGGAAACAGTGTGCCGAATCACCAACACACCCCGAGTCATCAGCAACATGTAACACTGTGCACATTACCAGTAGTACGGACATGGAAACACCACCAGAAAAATGGCAGAAACACTGTGAACACCACAGCGGTAATGCTGGCACAGCAGAGATGGCATTAAACAGTGGCAGGTGAGCTGAATCAGGCAACAGGTGTGCAAAATGAGGCGAGCTGCACCACATAGGCTACTGGGAGCCTACAAAAGCTCTCCACCCGCACCCAGGCCACCTCCAAACACAACCATGCTGTCAGCCGATGTAGCAACATTTGGCCTAGGGAACCTACAAGCAGCAGTGCACATTGTGGCAGCAGTGGGGCTGAGGAGGAGGAGGAGACACAGGCTTCAAATTGCCAACCCGGTGCCCAAAAACATTAATGTACAGCCGGCACGACCCTGCAGGCAGTCAGTAATAGCCCGTAACAGGGCCTCACCCTGGAACCTGACCCCAGGGCAAATCCACACATTATACTGGCTTGACCGGCCCTCAATCATGTCCATCGTCACCCTGATCGAGGAGGACATCAGCAGCTGCATTGGCATCCAGACTGCAACCCCCCCGGTGAAGGTCATCTCAGTACTGCATTTCCTTGGAACAAGGAACATATCAGCACACTGTCAGTGAGCTGCACGGGCTGTCACAACCCTGTTTATCAAGAGTGCTGGACCAGGTACTGGATGCGCTGCTATACCATGCGTCAGAGTATATATCCCTTCCCAGTACCCCTGCCTAGGTCATTGCCACCAAGTTGGACTTCCATGCCATTGCAGGCATGCCAAATTGCATAGGTGCATTAGTCTGCAACCATGTTGAGCTGACAGTTCCACATGCAATCGAAGCGGTGTACCACAACCGGAAATAATTCCACTCACTGAATGTCCTGATGGTATGCAATGCCGGACTAGTGATCACCCATTGCTGTGCATGTTTCCCGGGGTCAACACATGACTGGGCAACACATGACTCGATGGTCTTACGTAACTCTACATTGCCATGCTACATGGAATGCTATGTGGGACAAAGCACATGGCTATTGGGAATGTACAACTGCCAATGCATGACCTCTGTGCTAGGGGGGTAGCAAAGGCCCACAGTGACCTGGTCATTTGGGTGCAAACAACTGCCAATGCATGGTTCCTTGCCAATGGCATGCACAGTCACCACACCTCACACATTGCAATGCATCACATTCCTAATTGCCACAGTGCACTAGTACCTGCCCAGTCTACACCCATGCAAACCCTAGTCATGGTGTCTCACCACATGCAATGTCGACATGAGAATGTGAGACCCACACCCGCTCAATGCACCTGTGCACCTTCAATGCATGCACATGATGTGCATCTAACCGGCAGTGTGAATTGTCCACATATTTAAAGTGACAAGTGTCTGACTGCTGCAGGTCTGGCCATCATTTCACAATGCCATAGTCACCCTCCACATATGTACTCATGGGCATTGACATGTGTGCAGCAAGTCGTCACCCATCCTCAATCAACCAATGTGACCATCAATGTCCCCTGCATGGTATTGTCATCCAAGTTGGCTCAAAAGGTGTCTCGTTCAATGGATTCACAAACAGTCCATGATTGTACTGCATCTGATTCAGACAGTGATACCACAAACACTAACATGTGCCCTTGCTTACACTCCCATGCAGGTGATGCCGGATATGCACTCACGCGAGTGTTGATAATGCCCATACGAAGGCCAAGGAACAGGCATGAGGACACCTACAACAGGGCACACATACGCACACGTGGCATGATGGAGTGTACCTTTCGATTACTGAAGGCCAGGTTCCGGTGCTCAAGCTGATCGGGCGGCTCATTGCACTACAGCCCAGTGAAGACAGGGAAAATAGTAGTTGTATGTGCCATGCTGCACAATCTCTGCATACGCAGGAACATTCACTGCCCCCGGACACAGAGGCTGATGATGGTGATGACGACAATGATGATGATGGGGTTGGGATAGGTGCACTCCCTGGCAGTGGTGCCCATGATGGACAACATGCACGGGCAGCATTCATACACATTTCTTTTTTATACACTTCTCTTGGGCACTTCATGTGGTGGCACAACATTAAATGGTTTGAATGCACAGGAAATCAACAATGTCCACTCGTCGTTTACATTGCAACAAATGTGTATTTACTACATTACAGGGGTAACGGGAATAGGATGATAATGAAGTACGTAGGTGCCCACCCACCTCCCCATTGTACCCGCCCCCCAACCAGGTCCCAACTGACTTACCTCACTAAGGACCACCCCCACCTCCTCAATGTTTCTACCCCCAACCTGTCCCCAAATGACTTACCCCACTAAGAACCAACCACACCTCCCCAACGTTCCCACCCTCAAACTACAACCCCATCATGACTGTTAGCACGACATTTTAAAGTTCACCACACTATTAGCGTAAAGCTTTTGGGCATACATTTCCTTTCCGGAGAGTCCAGACAGCCGCAAAGACCGCCTCCAGGGACTGCTGGCCAACTAACTGGAGGGTGTGCAGCTTGCAGATGGCACTGGTGGGGTCACAGCTGGCACATTGCCCAGAAATGACTGTTGGGCCACTGGCATTGTCTCCGCGATGGCTGACATCACAGTGTTCCCCTCCTTGACCCGCTGTGACAGTACCATGTTGGTGGTAGCAAATCTGCTAATGGCACGTGACAGTCTATGTACAGAGGTGGCAGTGCTCTCCCTCTGGAGTCTGGCCTCCTCACACTGCAGCCTGGCATCCTCCCGTTGCAGCTTAGACTACTGCAGTTGTTGCTCCACTAGCTGCGTGAGGCTTGTCTGGTGTTCCTCGATGAGCTGGAACCGGGCGCTGAGTTCTGTGAGTGAGGGGGTGAGTGAGCACATCGGGCTGTGGAGTTCAATTGGGCTGAATTGTAACTCTTGTCGGGTTGTGATGTTGCCCCTGTCAGTGTGTTGTGCATCAGCACACTCTTCCACCGGTGCACTGTTGCTGCTGGATGCATCGTTGACTGGGTCGATCACATGCAACACACTCCTCATACTTGGTCCACTTGTATGAACACAAATTTGATGGGTGATGCACTCAGGTGTGTGGATCTCTGATTGCACACAGTTGCACGCTGTCTGCCTGTCCTGGTGGTTCAGTCACTTGTGCTTGTGGTGTGGGTCATTGGTGGATGTGTTGGGTGCCTCTAAGCCTGAATGTGGTGTGGAGGGTTCCAACATTAACACTCATTGTTTCCCACTCTGTTTACTTACCAGCATCGCCAGGTGGGCTGGCTCCAAACTCTGCCCCCCTCCTGTGCCGGTGCTGTGCTGGCAGTGTGCTGCAATTAGGTTTTGCACACGCAGCCGCAGATCATCCCATCGCTTGTGGCAATCTTTGACTGTGCGCATGGTCACGCCAACTGCGGTGCACTTCGGTGCTGCTGCTGCCCAGATATATTTGTGCCGTTGCTTTGTGCTGTGCCTTTGGTCGGCACTGAAAAGCATTGGGGCGTTGTCTACGATGTGCTCAACCAGCACAGTCAATTCTGGCTCACTGAAACAGGGTTTCGGCTGGCTTGTGGCTGGTATGCGAGATGCCATCTTATGTGATGTGTGGAGCAGGTCCCATTGGAAGTTGGCCCTGTGGTCACAGAGGATGGCAGTGGATTGTGGTTTAAATAATGGCGGCGGCTCTCTTTCTGGTTTTCGCGGTGACAATGTTTCAGGAGCCAGTATTTCCGTATCCGTGACGGCGGAGGTGAATATGGCTATACAGCTGCCATGTTTCATGGTACATCCATAATCGATGGTGTTTGCATCCTGGCGGTGACACCGTTTCTGCGATGGTCTGGTGCGCGCGACCATCAACCCGTAATAGCACCTTGTTTCTGCATGCTTACGAAAGCGATAATGGTGTCACTGCCTTCATGGAAACAATGAATTCCGGACGTGCAGATTTGTAATGAGGCCCATTGTCCCTTGGATCACGAAATAAAGTTCCTTGATGCAGATCACTCCTAGCGGATTGTTGTAGCAGATTCTTTTCATTCTGCTGCATTTGGAGTGAAACAGTATGTGCTTGATAGGTGCTTTTAATTCTACACAGTGTGAGGTGAATCAGAATTTGGGCCTCCGCAATAGGCCCCTCCTGTTGTAACAACACTTTAGGGGTCCCTGAGGCATGGGGAATCAAGGAGCACACATAGCAGCTTTTGTTGGTAGCTTGTTTCACCATTGTGCTCAGGTATGCGTACCATTTGTTGGACTGATCTGGGTGTTGTGTGTCTTCTACTGAATGTAAACCTAGACCCTGATATTCATCATAGCTTTTCCATCCCTCCCCCCTTTTCTGCCTCCTACTCCCCCCTCGACCACTTTGGTTTTCTACTAATTTCTGGTATCAGATTGGGAATATTCCAGTTATTACCTTTGCTCCTGTCTCATCACTTTGCTGTCCATCTTTTTTACCATAAGCCGGGGCAGGGGTTTGTGTTCATCATTTACATAATTTCCGCTTGAGGTAGCTTGTGTGGTTGTATAGTGATCATCATATGGCAAACGAATTGCATAAGGATTGGGGTCATTCATCTGATATACGTTAAATTCATGCTCATAATAGTCAACTATTGAGTAGTTCATCAGTGGGGCTCTGACAGTTTTATTCTTGTGTAGGTTAGTGAGGTTTGTAGGAACACTGTGGGCCCATATTAGCTTAAAACCGTCCCGTGCTAAGTGGGATCCTTCTTGCATCAGTTTCACTTCTCCTCCCCCATATTTCATATCAATATATATCAAAGATAGTGCCCAGTACAGTGCTAAGACAAACAATAGTGTAAATAACAGAATTGCAGAGAAGCAAAGCACGCACTCGAAACAATGCATCCTAGTACTGCCAACATTTCTCCAATGACTATCTATTGTAGAGTCGCTGGCATTGAGGGCCCTCTTTTCTGCCATCTCTGAACCTACAGAGTGAGATACAATTAGGTTAAGTACACACTGCACATTTAACTTCATGTTGCATTTATTTTCATAGAAGTACTTTTTACGTAATCATCTTCATTTTATTGTACTCATGTTTATCATATGATTAGAGAGAAAGAGAGAAGGAAAGAAAGAGAGTGAGAGAGAGAAAGAGACTGAGGGAGTGAGAGGGAGAATGAAAGAGAAAGAGAGAGAGAACAACCAGAAACAGTAAATTCCTGCAATTGCAGACATATGTATTTAGCATTTTGCAAGTACCATTCAATTTTATGTACATTTATTTTTGTTCTACGTACACCTTTTTCTTCCATTTGTTGCAGTTTAGTTTTCATTTTCTTTCTCTTTTTCATCTAGCTCTGTATAATTTCTCTGCATGATTATTAATTCTATGTTTGCGTTGTTCTTTCTTCAACATTCCCTTCTCCTTCCACTACAACGCAATCATGTGCTTTTCGCACGTCTGTTAGATGGATCCAGTATTTCAGCACTTTTACTTTCACCGCAGTGGGTGTACAATATATTACCACATATGGGCCATGAAATCGTGGACCATTCCATCGCCGTACAAAGCTGTGCACATATACCATCTCCCATGCATTAGTTGTACATTTGGGCGTGTAAAGGGCGGAGCTATTTGCTTTGCTATTTTCCTTGCTGCTCTAGTCAACTTCCTTAGGTAATCTTGGAACTCTTCACCCAGTACGTTGCTGTTCTGTGTGCATCTGATATTCTGCTTAGCAGTGATATTGGGGTGTGCTTGCTCCTCCCTGTCAATATTTTGTGGGGTGACAAGTGGTGGTCTTTGCTAGGCTGGTTTTTCAATTCAAATACAAATAGAGCCAACAGTAAGCTGTACACCCACTTTTTCTTTAGAGTGTGACATAGTTTTGACAATCTGCTTTTGAGGAGGCCGTTGATTTTTTCCACAACACTGTTAGCTTCCGGGTGATAAATCAAACACAGTTTGTGTTTGATCCACAGCAGCACAGTCACTGATTTGAATAAGTAATTGACGAAATGCGTCCCATTATCGGATTGTATGACATCATAGATCCCCCACTGGGGAAACACTTCCCTCAATTAGAATTTCGCAGCACATTTTGCATCCACGTGGACACAGGGTCCTGCTTCCACCCAACGCGAGAAAGGGCAGACCACTACAATCAGATATCCATTACACCTTTCTCCCATGTCTACATAATCGATATTCAATTCACGGAATGGTCCGATGGGGCGAGGCAGTGTTCCTCTCAATGTCAAAGTCATTCCTGAGATGTATGTCTGACAAGCTGTACACTCTATCGCCAGTTTTGCCATGTATTCCTGTAACCCTGCCATGAACCAATTTTCCTGGATGTCTGCTGCTATCAGTTGTTTTGCAGTGTGTGCAGGGAAGTGCAGTTGCTGGAATGCTATCTCTAATAACTCCACAGGCATTACTACTTTTCCTGTACAATTTTGCTGCCAGAGGAGGTCAGTGGAGGACTCGGTACACCCTCTTTTAGTTCAGAGTTCCTGTTCCTCAGGTGGGGCCCATTTTAGTAAATCAATTATTTGTGAAATTGGCATTGAGGTATAGCCTCCATCTTTCTCTTCCTCCACACTTCCTTTTATTATGAATTCCCCTTGCACCTTTTTTCCTAAGTATGCTGCCTCTTTGCTGCCACGTTTACCAAGGAGATGACATCATTATTGTTCATGTGGGCCTGGCATTTAACCAGGGCCACCATCATTGGTTCTGTTATTGCTTCTATCAGCTCTTTTAGAAGCTCAGCATGTTGTACCGGGGACCCATTTGCCCTCGTGAAAATGCCCCATGTACTGTTGTAGTCATGAAGCTGAATCTGTGTAAATAGTTACTGCACACCCATTTGCTGTGTGTAAGGCTTCAATTAGCACTACCAATTCTGCTGCTTGTGTTGAAAAGTGTGCTGGCAACCGCTTTTTCACTATCGTCTCCATATTCCCCTTCTCCCATTCACACTACTGCTGTGGCTACGTGTTTTTCTCCTGTCTCTGAGTGTATTGATGCTGACCCGTCTACAAAATACACTTCTCCTTCCTCCAGGGCATTCTCGTTTGCTTTGGGCATGTCATCATCTCCCCCATTGTAAGTGGCACAGTCATGGTTTTGCATATCTTCTATGGTAAATGCCTCCGTAAGGAACGTTGCTGGGTTTACTGTTTTGCACCGCACTATGTGTATGTTTGGACTTAAAAGGATAATCTCAAATGCTGTGGCTCTCTGTGTTGTCAGTGTGGATTTTGATCTTTCAAGGATGGCAAACGATGAATGTGCAAATGATGAATGTTAATGGGATGCTCAGTAACAATGTTACTGAGCATCCCATTACAATTGTGGTGCTTTTCTCAATTGCGCACGAGGCGGCTGCAAGAGGCTGTTCGCATGCAAAGTGTCCCTGTATTACCGCGTCAAGTGTTCTGCAGTAGTATGCTAGAGGCTTGTGCCCTAGTGAAATTTTTTTGTATCAGTACTGCTGTCATCAGCATTCCATCACAGTGTGAGAACAGGTAGACCTCGCAGTCATAATCAAGGGTTGCTAGAACAGGTGCGGTTGAAACCAAGTCTTTGAGTGTGTCAAAGGATATGCTCATTTACGGGGTCCATGTGAGTGTCGTGTTTTCTTTTTGTGCTTTTAGTGCATGCAATAGGGGTGTCATGTATGCTGCATAGTCCAATATCCAGGCTCGGCAGTATTTGCACATGCCCAGAAATGTTTGCATTTCCTTTACTGTGCTTGGCTTGCTGACTGCGCGCACTGCTGCTGCTCGGTCTGGTATTATTCTCTTGCCATCTTTTGATATGAGTTGACCCATCTACAACAGTTCAGTTAGACAGTACTTCAATTTTTGCTTATCTACTTTGTACCCCTTGTGGGCTAGCAAGGTATGCAATATTATTGAACCATTCCTGCACCGTTCCTCATTCTCTGCACAAATTAGCAGGTCAACCATGTACTGAATAATAGTGCTTTTTGTGTCAATGTTCCAGCGGTCTTCATGCAGTATTCTGTTAAAGATACTTGGACTTTCGCAGTATCCCTGGAGCAAATGGCAATGCTCCTATTTTTCCCCCCCAAGGTAAATGTGGTTAGGTATTGTGGCTCTGGGTCCAGTGGTACCGAGAAAAACACATGTTTCAAGTCTACCACTGTGAAACATGTCGCTGACTTTGGGGTGCGGCACAAAATGGATGCAGGGTTTGGGACAAGTGCAAATTCCTTTTGTATGACGTCATTAAGAGGCCTTAAATCCTGTATCATCCTCCAAGCCCACCCTTTGCTTTTTTAATCGGATAAATTCAAGTGTTACATGGTGAATTTTATGACACGATTATCCCTTGCTCCAATAGGACATGTATTGGTTCTTTTATCCCCTTCTCTGCCTCTCTTGATAGTGGGTATTGTTTTACATGGGGTAGTATTGCACCTGGTTTGAGCTTGATTGTAACGGGGGTTACTTACTGCAGGAGTGCCATATCATAGGGCCCTGTGGTCCACAGTATGGAAAGTACTTGTTGCATATCTTGGTCGAAAAATGCCGGTGGTGCACTGACAATGGCCATGAGGGGTGTCGTCACTTGTCCTTGTTGAATCATTATCTCGCATGGAACGGAAATCTACATTATTATTTCTCCTTCAGTGTCATTGTCAGTGAACAGCTCCTCATTTGATACGTCCCGGGAGGATAGCTCAGCGGCAACATGCGCCTCTTGGAAGCAAGATGACAGGAAGCAACACAGGTCGAACCCCGTGTCCGCGCTTAGAAACCTCTGGGTGTTTAAGCGTGTTATAAATACGCAACTAAGACAAAAAATAAAATCTGTAACAGCGCCTCGATGCCCGGGGGCTGTGTGAGCGATTTAAAAATGCAAATAAAGAAAAGAAAGAAAGTAGTGCTACATTGGGGTCTAGCACTGTACAGCACTGTCTGCAGCTCCCACTCATGTTCATTCCAATCACCATGATTCGTCGCATGGATACTTACATTCCATGCAGATCTATGGACACTATCGACCCAGGCACCATTTCTGGGGCTGCCATGGGATGAAATACAAATTCTGATGGTACTCACCACTCTTGGCGCGTTATCTCCAGCACTACTCTCGCCAACACCTGTATCCCTTGCACAAACATGTCTGGGCCAATGGGTATCCCACAGACTGTTAGTTCATTGGCTTGTGTGTGTATTAACAACATGGCCCTCATGGCACATATCCCTGATGTTGAACACACTATTCCTCTTACTGTAAATGAGATGGCCATATTAAGCTTGCTGAGGAGGTCCCTCCCCTAAAAATATATGGGTGAATCTTTATAAAACAACAGGGGTGCCCGGTACTGTTTTTCCCCCTACTGTTACATCCAAATCTTCAGTGTATGGAACCTCGACCACTGCCCCAGAAAATTCCTGCGTCTCAATTTTTCAATTCAAAAGCTGAAACCAGCCTTTTTTAGACACAATTTTTCCTCTCCTGAGTCCATCATAAAGATGAACTGTTTGTTTCCTATCTCCACCCCCACCAGTGGTTCCTCATCTGTGTGAAGGGTCGTCGATAGTACTGGACACGCAAGTCATGTCATGATTGTGGAAAGCATTGTCTCCCACCACTGCTGTCCCTCTAAATGGTGCCGGTACGCCATTTGCTGTTGTGGCAAATGGGTTGCGGCATGTAGGTGTCATGTGACTCTGTGATGGTGGGTATTGCTGTGTGCCCTGTGGAGGTACTCTGTGTTCATATGGATACTGGGGATCTGCTTTTTCTTCGTGTCTATATCCACCCATAGGCAAGACATAGGGGCACCTTGGTGGGGGTGGCCATACTGTTGTTCATTTTGGTAAGGTGCCATGGGACGGTTACGACATTCTCTTGAAAAATAGCCCCATCTACCATAGCTCCAACACCCTCCTTGCCCTCCTCCTCTGGGCCCCTGACTTCCATACACCCCTCTTGATCCTCTGTACCCACCTCGTCCTCCTCTTCCAGCTCTTACCTGCCATTGTGGCCCTCCATACTGCTCCTCGCCACCCCATTGTTCCTGTCCATTTGCTGCCCAGTTTGCTGCCATTCTTGCCTGTATTGCTATTGAACCCTCCTCCTCGTTTCCCAGCTGTTCTGCGGGGAGGGCACTATCTCTGCAATTTGATCTAGTGCCTTCTGTTCTTCCTTTCAGAGGACCCTATTAATTATGAAGTAAAAAAGGGAGGTTGACTGATCCCAAGTTGTGCCTGTCTCTGCCCTCCACATATCCTGCACCCGAACAATGTAAGTCGCAGCATCTTCATCCTCTCTCATAGTGCACTGCATTACTGACTGCAAATCAGGAGTGTTCGGAAATGTGCTCCTCAGTGCGTCCCATACTCGGACCCTCACAGTGTTAAATGATGCTCCATCATGGTGGTCATAGTCCAATGTTACCCCGGGGAACCCCGCCTTTGCCCACACCCTGTTGGACTGACCACCCACTGCAGAAACCAACAAACTTTTAACATCACCAATTGCTAAGGGGACCCCAGCTGCATTTTTCACAAATGCATATATCCATTTACTCACTGGAGGTAATGTTTTCAATAGATTTGCTTTGTCCATCTGTGCCCAGGGACATAATGTGGCCTCCCTGCTCCTTTATGTATCAATGGCATCTGTAACTTGCTCTTCCCGTTTATTTTATTAGTCTCCCTTGGTGCCACCCTTACTCTTCCCCCTGTTCTCCGGGCACTGATCCTATAAGCAGGGACGCCCCACCTGACGCTTCACCTGCTCTGTTCCCCTCCTGATGTTCCTCTAGATCGCTCCAGTATTCTTCCTCTACTTGCATTATTCTGGCGGGGGCCTCATTAATGCAAAATAGAATCTCCCCCTTTTTCCAGTCATCTCCCACTATGTTTACTGGGGTACCGGTTGGCTGGGGTGACAAGGTCTGCTTGCCCCTCTGTAAGGGAGTACAGCCCTCTGAGCCGTTTTAGTTCTACTTGTTTCATTGTTAATTGTGTTTCTAGCTCCTGTATTAGCTGTTCTATATTTTACAGAGGGGTACACATCTCTCTGAACGACCCTTTTGGATTGTATGGGGGTGGGGCTGTTGCTGTGACATGGGGGGGGGGATGTGCTTGGCTTTGGTACATACATAGGGTGACTATATTCCTCTGCAGGTTTCGTTAGCATTGAGTATATTCTTGTAGGCTCTGTTATCTTTTCCTTACTCTCCCCTCCTCCCTCACTGCTATTCATGGCCTGGGGTGATGTGCTTGGCCCTTATTCTTACTTGGGGGTATCTCTTCGAATACTCTACACAAATCCAACACTTCTCTTCTGGAGCTGTTTGCCCTTATATTTAATGGTCAAGTATGTTGCTACCATGTCCAGTATTGACTTTTCAAATGATTCACTTTCAGGCCATACCTGGGTCATACCTTCCCCTTTCAAATCTGTACACCACTGTTTATGGTATTTTTAAATTGTTTAACTATACCCTGGTAAGCTCTGACATATATGCATATGTGGCGTGTCTGCCCCCATTGTGGCTCGATCATGACCTATGGGGTGTGTGTGCGAGTATGAACAATCTAGTACCAATTTTAACCAATTTCATAAGAACAAAAACATTTTTGTATTCAATAAATTTATAGCAATGCTTTTCACAGGGCATTTTTCCTTAGACCTTCAAATACCACACTTTATACATTTCAAACCAAAAATTTAACAGGACATTGGCCTCTTGACATGTAACAGACAGATTGACATACACAACATAGATCATGCAACATTGAACAAAATGTGATACATGAACATTAAAATATGGACCCTGCCTGTCTGTTGTCCCTATTCCCCCCTTCCCTTATTATACCCAGAATCTCACCCCTGTCCTGACCCCTCCTGCACCACCCTCTTAGAGACAATAAAAGAAGAAGGAAAAATAAAGTATTTCTAAAAACTACTCTGAGTCTTACACAATACTCCTACTTTGTTCACTTTGTCACCATTTGATCTGTCTACTAGTCGAGATAGTACTACGTGTTGCTGCCTTCTACACCCTCGCAGAGCTAGGTTCCCGTACCTCTGTTCACCTCCCAACCTCTTATAAAATCCTAATGGCCATATGCAAAAGAAAAGAGAAGTAAAGAAAGGTTCCCCGCTTTAGAGAAAAGTTCCCTGCTTCTTTCCCCACCATATATACTCAACACACCTCTATCTGACTCCCTTCCCGTTTTCCTCCCAACCTTCTTTTAGGCTCTCTCGCACTTGATACTCACGTGCCTGTATTGATCCAAGAGCCTCTGGACCTGGTCTATCAAGGTGTCGCCCCACACGCAACGGCCCCACCCGGCTCCGGTAAGTGGTACAGCCGGGTATTTGCAAAGCTGGGACCAATGGAACCTTCTGTCCTAATGTGCATCCTTCTAAGGGTTCCAGTTGCCTTCATGGGGGCGCCCTGGATCACCCCCTGTGGCTGGGGGACGTTGCGTACCAAAAGGAATGAAAGAACGCTATCGCGTCGTGGTCACCAAAATGAAAGCTGGCATTCCTCACAATTACAGTGAAATAACCAAATAAGAGACGCTAATGGACACACCCCAGTAGGGAATGAGACCAGGACCAAGTGCAAGTGAGTTAAAAGATAAGTCTTTATATAAAGTTAAAATGGGGCATGCAAAGGACTCTGCTACTCGGAGAGCGTTCTGCCCAAACAACAGAAAAATACACATTATATTACAAAAACACACCATCTATGATGTGTGCTATAAGGGATACATCAAGTTGTATTCATTGAACAAAGGGGACTGAACAATTTAGCATGTTTAAGGGTGTTGTTCCAGGATTGATCAGCTCTGAACATTGTAACTTCTTGGAGCACGCGGGTCAGCTGGGCTCATCTGGGAGGGTTGCAGGGTCAGCCGATGTCCAGGTTGCTGTGATTTATTCTAACTAACTTTTGGCCCTTTTGGCCACACACATTTTAGTATTATACATAAATCTCAATGCATAATCCTCTGAGCATTCGACCTGAGCCATCAAGGATGAGGGTACATTGGCCCAGGTGCCTTATCTAACACAGTATTTCAAACACATTAGTCGAGCATCTCTTTGAATCCAATGTGAGTGTTTTACTCTTTGTTAGTACAAGAAGAATATATGGCTACATGGGATTAGTGCTATGGGGGTGAATCAAAGTGGCACACGGGCAAGGGGCATGCAATGGTTACATCAAAAGAGGTGTGAAGTTAGGGGGCTTGTGGTCTATATTTCTTTAGAAGGGGTCTGCTGGTGTGGAGGCAGGTTTGTGGATTGAGAGTTTTTTTTTCCAGGACCAGGATTTGGCCCGGTCACACACAGGGCAGTGATGTAAAAGGAAGAGGAGAGATACAGTGTTTAGCTTGCTACACTTCACGACCAAGCTTTCTTGAGAAAAGGACAGCCGTGGAGACGGCAGAGGGGAGGAGGTGGGGGGTTGGCATGCTGGCTGTGTGCGGAGAATGAAGGGGAAAGGTGCAGGCCTGCATTCAGCATTTACATGTGGCCTACTACAAAGTGGAGTTGGTAATTAACACAAAATGGAGTCTCACGGCTCATAGGCCATGCACAGTTATGGGTCATTCAATGGTAACCTCACACCTTGGCCAGAGGTGTGCTGTCAATCGTGGAATGAGCATATCTTGTGCGTTGTTAGGAATGAAGGGGGACCTGGGACACCCTTCCTCCCTTACACTGCCTTCTCCCCGGTATTTGCAAGTGTGCGCTCGGGGTAGCAATGTTTATACATTGTGCAAACTTTCAAACTTGCAACTTTCAAAGTGACCACATTCTGATATATTTAGGTTCCAGTAGCCTGGTAAAGCAGCAGAAGCTGTGCAATTTAATCTGATTCTGATCCGAAAGGTCGTGATGGAGAAAGCTGGGTGGTGCTTCTGCAGATTTTCAGGTAGGCCTGTCTGCAAATCTGACTCTGTTCAAGCACTTTTGCTTTGACCACCCAGGTCACACTAGCAGCAAACCCACATCAAGACTCCCCATATTAGGTCACTGATTTATGCCGAGAACAGCACTGAAAGTGCAGGTCCAAATTCTCCATTCATTGTTATTTTTTCGTTACTAAATATAGTTTCCCATTATCGTCTATAAATAAAAGTACAAGGTCCTAAAGTCGTTTATCTACAAAGTACATTTTTGCAAAATTTCAAACTCGGAAAAGAGTCAGCAAGCATGGAACCCTTGATTTTACTTCTAAAATAAATGTGTTGTTTTAGTTTATTTATTTATTTCATTTGTTGATAGCGCCCAAGACCCTGAGGTATCAAGCAGTTAGAGAGGTTACATTTATGACACATAGGTTGCAAAATAGTGTTGGAGTACAGTTATAGTTACAGGCAATGCATTAAAGGCATTAGTTGACCCATATCTGTTAAACAGTGTGGTTTTGATAGTTTTGCAAAACATCAGGTAGGAGGGTTCTTCTTTGATGTTGGATGGGAAGCGTGTTCCAAAGGGTGGAGGCGAGAAAAGTGAAGCTTGTTCCTCCAGCTTTTATTCTGGTCAATCTGAGGGTAATTAGCAAGGTGCAGGAGGTGGATTGCAGGCTGTGTAGGTTCGAATTGTTTATAGATACGGTGGGTGAGGTAAGGAGGGGCTGTGTTGTGGAGGCAGCAATGAGTAATGCATAGGATTTTGAACACAATGCGTGCTTTGATTGGTAGCCAATATGCTTTGCATCTCACTCTGGAGATGTGATCAGATCGTTTCTATCCCCAAACCGCTCTGAGGGCGTTGTTTTGGATGAGCTATAGTTTATTGACATTTTATTTGGAGGTTACTGCAAGGATGGAATTGCAGTAATCTAATTTGCTCCCAATAATGGCCCTAGCTTTTGTGAGTCAGTTGCTGAGGGTGAGTAACTTTCTGGATAGGTTAATAATTTTGGTTGAATAGGCAGAGACAAGGTAACAGCCTTGACATGTTTACGCATGTTTAGCGCAAGCTATACTCTGAGTGTTTTGACATGGGTTGAGACAGGGGTGATGGTCCCAAGATGTTTGAGTTAGTGCGGATAGCCAACAATGAGCAACCCTGTCTTGCCATCTTTCAGGCAGACATGCTGGTTATCTTCCCAGGCCTGTATGATGCTGTAAACCCCGTTGAAATTAGCAGAGTCAAGTTCTTAGTTGCTGGTGAGTTAGAGAAGTACCCGCGTGTCATCAGCAAAGTTATTGTCAACAATGTTTAGGCTGTCCAGGTGATCAAAAAGTGGCTTGGTATACGTATTAAACAAAGTAAGTGAGAGACAAGATCCTTGAGGGACCAGATAGGAGACGGGAATGGGATTGGATGATTCAGCCCCAGTGAAGACCCTAGAGTTTCATAAGCTTTGGAAGGACTTGATCCAGTTGGCCGCTTCGAGGGAGAGGTTGAACGTAACAGTGAGGTCAAATAAGAGGAGGATGGTGAGTTCCCCAGCATCACAGATGTGATCAAGCTGAATCTTTAGTTCGAGGAGGGCAGATTCAGTGCTGTGTCTGGCCTGATACCAGATTGTTGGGTTCCAAGTAAATTGTTTGTTTCTAAATGGGTAGGGAGTTGGGAGTAGATGGTGCACTCGAGAATTTTCAGGAAGTAGGGCACCATTGTGATTGGGCAATAGTTGGTAGGAAGTGTGGGGTCAAGGGAGGGTTTTTTCAAAAGTGGTGTTACCCAGGCTTCTACGATGGAGTTGGGCAGTTGGAGTTGAAGGAAGTGTTGATACATTTAGCATTAGTGGGAGCTCGGGGGTCTGCACACATCTTGATAAGGTTGGCTGGATGTCGCCTGTGCAGTTGGACGCTTTGTGGCATTGGTTGGTCTTGAGCACGTCTGTCCAGTAGACAGGGGATACGTAGAAAGTAGGTGGTTTGGGAGCTGGGGAGGCAATGGCTATGGGGCTATATGCTTTGGTGGTGGCGAGCAGGGATTTCTTGAGAATGGTTTTATCGCAGAGGTTGAGGGATTTGTTTGCTAGAACTGATTGTACAAGGGAGCAGCAGGCTTTGTCTTTTGGAAAACTAGTGATAGGAGGGGTTGGGGCTTCCAATTCCTTGAGGATTTTAAACATCTCTCTTGTATGAGAGCTGGCTTCACTAATTTGAGTATTTTAAATGCTGGCTTGTCTGGTAATAATCACTGTTTTTTATGAGGTGGCAATGTTGATAAAGACCTATTGTTGGTGGGGGTAGAGTTTTCCTCTAGCGGCGTTCTTTGGCATGTTTGAGTTTGTGGAGGGTGGTTAATTCCTCTGTGAACCAGTTGTGGTGGTTGTTTTTTTGTGATATGTGGTTTTGAAGGGGGTGTGCTAATCTAGTGCACTGAGGAGAGCAGAGTTGTAGGCATTGTAGGCATTGTGAATGTCTTTGGGTTCGATACTGTTGGGCCATGACTCAATGGGGGTGCGAGTGTGTCTAGTGGTGATAGGTGGATGGTCACTAGGTTTTTTGGTGGCAGTGGGCGTGAGGGATATAGTAAAGCAGATCACAGGGTGGTCTGTCCAGGGTACAGGATCAATGGAGGTAACTGTCATGATCACTGCTTCCAAGGAGTCAGGACCAGCCCAACGTCCTTGGAAGCAGGCCCCTAACCCTGATCCTAGGCACCAGCCGGTCCCCACAGGGACCTTTTGGACCTTGTCCTGGCGCCGGTGGCACCAGGCTCATCAGAAGCATCGGTCCCGGCACTGGAAGCGCCGGGCTCATCATTGGTGTGAAGGTGCTTGGGTGGACTTACCTGTGGCAGACCATGCTGCTTACTTACCAGACTCTTAGAAGTCCTCGTGAACTGGGACTACTTTCTTACCTGGGTGGGGCAGCTCCACTCCCTGGATACAGCACTGGAACTCTTCTGGAAGCAGGAACTCTTTTCTTACCTAGGCGGGGCCGTGGAAGGAGACGTCTCATCACTCCTAGGCTATTTAAACCACACCCGATTGATGAAATGTGCTTTGCGTTATTCTGCATCTGCAGCAGAACGCTCACCGAGTCTGTTCCAGCCTTTCTTCTTTGGATCCTGAACCTGCAAGAATTATACTTACCATTCCTGTACCCGATCAACATCAGCACCTGCAAAAGACCAGAAACAACAGGTTAGCAGAACGAACTTTAACACGCAGTGTTTACTTACCTGATCCATCGGCAGCGGCCGTGTCTCACGCTGCACCTTCGCCTGCAAAGATAAACAGCATTATCATACTTACTGGCACGCTGTGCATTCCGGCTTCTTCACGCTGCATCTTCACCTGCAAAGATAAACAGCATTATTCTACTTACTGGCACGCTGTGCATTCCGGATTCTTCACGCTGCATCTTCACCTGCAAAGATAAACAGCATTATTCTACTTACCGGCACGCTGTGCATTCCGGATTCTTCACGCTGCATCTTCATAGACCACAGCAGTGTTACACTTACCGGCACACGGCGAATTCCGGATTTCTTCATTCTGCATCGTCGCCTGCAAAGACAAAGAAAGAGACAGTAAGAGCGCTTGCCATACTTACGTAATTCCAGGCGCTTCACCGCCACGCATAAAAAGACTATAAAGAGTAAAGGTGTCCAGAAACTTACCGGTCGTGCAGACAACGACGGTACCCATCCTCTGAAGTCAAGAGGCCAACGTTTCACCAGTGAAGGAACTGGCAACGGCACCCTGCACTAGACGCAGATGGAGAGCCCAGCATTCACCTATCTAAGGTGAGCATGTTGACCTGGGAGGGGGGCTCAACAGTCAGGCTGAGAGGAGAGAGATAGGGACATTCACAACCCAGACCTTTAACCCCCATATAATTTCACCTGCAGAAACCTCACCCTTCGAGTCCGACACACAGTGCGGAGAGGTTCGACCCCAGAAGCCAACCGAATCCTGCACATCACGTTTCGTGTTACAGACACCTTCCTGCCAAGACCCGCGCCTCCGTGGGAATCAGGTGAGCGTTACAGTAACTTGAATTATTTTAATGCACAGAAAGGATTGCTGTCTTTCAAGCTTGTGTCTTCCCCTATGTATATGTTTCATATGATATGACTGGATCCTTAGGGAATTATTGTAAAAACATACTTGAAGGATAAGTCTACAAATATACTACCTTTACCACTTTTAATTCCTGACTGTTACTGAAGAAAACCATGTGGCCTAGATATGTCAGTAAAGGAAAAAAGGGGGGGCCAGACATGGGATGTCATCAGTGATGTCATCAATGACATTTGTGAAGTCATCTTTGATGTCCTGGGTGTTAGTCTTAGCAGTGCACGGTGGTGGTGCGAGTTATGGTTGCTTAGCTTACCATAACTGGCGAATTTCAAGGGTTTTTCGGTTTTACTTGGAACCATAATGTCCCTTCAACAAAGTTTTTTTCACTGAATTTCATAGATTTTTAGTAGCGCAACTTAATCATTACGTCCCTTTAACAATGTTTTTCACTGAATTTCATAGGTTTTTAGTAGCGCAACTTAACCATAACGTCCCTTTATCAAATATTTTTCACTGAATTTCATAGGTTTTTAGTAGCGCAACTTAACCATAACGCCCCTTTAACAAAGTTTTTTCACTGAATTCCATAGGTTTTTAGTAGCGCAACTTAACCATAACGTCCCTTTAACAAAGTTTTTACACTGAATTTCATAGGTTTTTAGTAGCGCAACTTAACAATAATAACTTTGACTTTATATACATGTAATATGGAACATACTGAACCTCTTCTACTGAACTTGATGTCCGCGAACTCTTTTAATATCCGCTGACATATTCGGAGAACAGTACCACTACCTACAAACTCTGGGGGTGTATGTTTGATTGTTATATCATAACATAGGGACATTTAACAAAAGCAAAAAGCAACACACATAAACATTATATGTAGTAATGCATAAGAAATGTAACCCATATATGTAACACATTAACCATTCATTTAAATACAATATGTTCTAAAATGGAATATACCAGAAGAAGATAAATTGGCTTCCAACATAATTACCTCACAGACACTACAGAACTAAGAACAAAACCAGACCTACACAGTACTTAGAACATATGTTACCTGAAATAGTAAGTTTACTTCATTTTACTCATATATTTATAAACTTTCTGTATTAGATAAAAAAAAAAATATATCTTTTTTTTTCTCACAGAAATGTCTAGTACTCTGGAATGTCTAGAGCAGCATTTCCCACATGAGGAAATGTCACAAGATAGTGAAACTAATGGTAAACACTTTACAATATAAACCATTTAATTATTATTATGTTATATACATTTAATACATATATATTTTTTTTGTACAGAGCATACCAAAATAGAAAATACCTCTGAAGAAGCTGTTATGGAAAACACGCTTGACAGCATAAAAGAAAAAATTGATTTATTGTTGACCAATTTTAATAATTTGAAAACTTTTGTTGAAGATCATTTTAAAACATACACGTATACCAGTGCCCCACATGTACTTGTCCCCCCTCACCATATCCCAGTCAATTATCCCCAAACCCTCTCCATAACCCAAAACGTTTTGATGAGACTTCCAGCCCTTCTTCACCTGATACCAATCATGTTGAAACTCCTAATTCTCCTGTTTTTGTTTCCGTTTCTGCCTCATCTTCTCTGTCATAAATTATTAATATATGTTAAATAAAGTTACATTTTTATATTGAGTTGTAATTAGTTTCCGTTTAAAAAAAAAACAATGTAGGTGTCCGCGGACAGCGCGGGTGTTCTGAAATGTTCGTAAATAAACGAAAATGGAGCTGTCCTGAAGAACACTATACCTGTCCGTACTGTTCGCTAGCAAGTTGAAACTGTTCTAAGAACACAATTGGTGTTCTGAAATGTTCGTAAATAAACAAAAATGGAGGTTTCTTGAAGAACACTATACCTGTCCGTACTGTTCGTTAGCAAGTTGAAACTGTTCTAAGAACACAAGCGGTGTCCTGAAATGTTCGTAAAGAAACAAAAATGGAGGTGTTCTGAAGACGCTATTTCTGTCTGTATTGTTCGCAAGCAAGTTGACACTGTTCTAAGAACAAACGCCTGTCCGTAACTGTTTGTTTGACGTCTGACGCACTTTTAATTACTTCAGGACCCGAACAGTGTCCGTAGAACATCAACGAGCATGCGCAAACCAATGCCCGTGTATTTGGTGTCCTGTGGACAGCCGCTTCCTTCGCGAACATGTTTTACGAAGCGATCATGTGAACCCGCCCTTGCTGATCGCGTGTTCTGAATGCGGACACTGTTCGTGTCCCTGAACAATTTAAAAGTACATTTTCAAGTAATCCACAATATTTTCCAAAAAAACTCACCATAGCACAAGTCCCACATACTAATTATAAGTTTATACATACTTTTTGAAACCTTTTGAACCTTTTTTTGTGTTCGATCTGTCTGCAGACAGTGCGCATGTCTGCGGACAGCACACAAGCACCCCTATAAAAGACCACGCCCTAGAGCTTATTCTCATTGTGTTTCTGGCTAATCTACAGAACAAAGAGATTTTTGCTGCAACCTGCAGATTTCCATCTTCAACCTGATGGCTTCTGTGGCTCCACTGCTGCCACCTGGTGCTGTGTCTGCCTCAGCATCACCCCCACCCCCTCCACCACCACCACCACCTCCCCAAGGGCCTGAAGAGGGGAACAGGAGTGAGGATGCAGAGGAGGAAGAAGAGGATGAGGAGAATGAGGTAGAGGAAATCCCTACTACCCGCACTAGGCGTGAGTCTTGGGTGTGGCGGTTGTTTACCATTCATGGGAATGGTCCTAAGGCTCATGTGAACCGTGTCACCTGCAATGAGTGCAAAATGATACTCAGTTGCGGGAGGCATGGTTCGTACAGCTTTGGGACCACTACCATGAACCGACACCTGAGGTCATTTCACTCTGGGGCTATTCGCAAGGTTGTACTTTGCGAAGAACATATTAGGTTGATTTCCTCTACTTCATCCTCTTTTTCTGATCCTGTCACCACAAGGACCACCTCTGTGGGACAGCGTCTTCCTCAAGCTGCCTCACAGGCCATACAGAATTCTGATGACCCTTACCTTTCGAGGGTCACAGTTGTATGTATGTACTGTGACACAGTACTCTGCAGGGGGGAGCGACTTCGCAGTGCTTTTGAGACTATCGTCTCAGAGCATGAGAAGACCTGCTCACTACCCAAATATAACCCACTCTACATCTTCCTCTCTCAGCTCGCCCTTTCTTATCCCTGTGGTTGGTGTCCCCCCTTTACCCTCCTTTCCCCTCCTCTCCTAGTGTGTCGTGTATAAAAAACCAAAAAAAATACAAAATTACAAAAATCAAAAAAATTAAGGCTCTTTTCAGAGCCGCCTTTCACAGTTAAAAAATAGAAGTGAAAATAAATGAAGCAGGGCTCTTTGTATTTTTTAGAAGTCCGCGGACAGTCCGCGGACATCTAAAAAATTGGGTTACTACCCTATCATAACCATTGCAATTTTCTCTGGTAGGAAGTGGTGGCTCTGAAAAGAGCCTTTGGGAGGTGTTTGTATGTCAAAAATTATAAATACTTAACACCTACTTCAAAATGGATGCTGTAATTCTAAAAAAGGTCGTAGTGCATTTTGTATATTTCTCAAAAAAATCTGATTGCTAGCATAAGTAAGATGGACTCCATCTCTGCGAAAAATGGATGTACTACGAAACATAATATTTTCATTGTGAAAAGAGGACATGCCAAAATCTCTTAGAAAGGCACAAACCGCCTTATTAACATTGCGCCTTGCTTTTTCCATTTGTGGACCAAATGAAGAAGAACGAAGCCACATTTGTCTCTGTGCAATCCGTGAAAACATTACTTGAGAATTAGGGAACATGTCCATGACCTTCCCAAGTCCTTCTTTCATAGAAAATTGCAAAGTAATTCCAGGCACATGTCCTAAACTGTTCCCTCCACAATGAATTACAATTATGTCTGGATGTTGCTCTGTCTCCAAACTAGCAAAAAGAGGTAGCAAGTCCAACCACTTCATTCCACGTACTCCATGCCAGTGTACGTCCACATGTGGAAATCCAAGATCTACAGCTACTCCACAGCTTTCTGCATGCACCTTCAACCAATGTATCCATGAATCTCCCAAAATCCAAACAATTTGTTTTCTGAAACACACAGCCATAGCTATCGGTTTTTCTCTCAGCAAAAAGAGTATCTGAGAAACTCTCTCCTGGCACAACACACCCACTTAACTTTCCTGACCAATCCCTTTCAGTGCTCATTCTCATGTGCATGACTTCTGAACCCAAAAATCCCAGGGTGTAACACCCGAAGTCCGTGAACTACTGCCATGTCCGCGGACATATCGTAACATGAACAGCCCTTCTACCATTTCCACTTCACTTTCTGTGCCATTCCCTCATTGGATGTAACTAAGAAGTAACATGACCATCCACCAATCACATTCAAGACCTCTACATCTAACTGCATCATCATAGATCAACACTGCAAATTTACTGTGAATCTCTCTGAGTACAAGTGTCATATCATTGGCAAGCACCATCTACAAGAAATACTGTACAAGTCTCCAAGATTTCTTCTTGCAGCTCCATGCATATCCTAATGCATGAACACAAACTACAGGTATGCATAAATTCTGTACAATACATGAACACATTTTCAAACTGACTTAATATTTTTGTTTTATTTCTTTACTTATTCAATTACTTTAATTTAAGCATGGCATCGAGACACTATTACCTGGAAGACCTTAGTTACAGAAATAGTGGTAGTCAGTGGCACATTAGGAATTTAACAAACATAGTAAAGATATTTTGTTTGCTAAAGTTAGTCATTACAATACAATTTGTTAATTAAGAACATATCATGTGTATTGAACTTGTGCAACATATCTTATGTAAATAAGATAGTTTTAATGGTTTTGAGGAAGGCGCTGAGGATTTCAATTAAAAAAATCGATGTCTAAATTAAAAACAGTGCTATATACAAACACAATTACTAATTTGTTTCTTTTACAATTGCAGTCAAGACCATTCTCCTGAAAAGAAGCAATCGAATTTGAAGAACAAAGAAGAACTAAGAATTAACCTGTTCATTTTTTTTTGAAAAATAAGTATAATATCACAATAATATTTGTATTATTACTGAAACACACTGTAAAGTAAATTCATGCTATTTCTGTGCCTAAAAATAGGGATTGTGCACCATTCTGTCCAAAAATCCCCATGTCTTAAACAGCTATTTACAGACAGAATGGCCCACAAATTCCTATTTTTGGACACACAAATTACCCAACTCAACCGATACAATTTGGATATTATAGAACAAACAACTGTTTTAATTGTATACATTAGATTTACTATTTGTACTTCACACCACTAGCTTACTTTTTTATGTCATCTGAACCCCAGTTTAGCAGCATATAAATTCAAGAATACCCATCCCTACTAGTTGTAGTTCCCAATGCACATTCACACACCATTACATACATCTTTATCATCTTACTCAAACACTCATGCACACAGCACACATACATTGCAGAACACCCCAACCCATACCTTCTTTATTTTTTTCAACAGACCCTAAAGAATGACTACCAAAAGTCAAGTCCGTAGAAAGCAACGCAGAAGTAGAGCAAATGAAAATAAAAGTGTCCAACATAAGCATCCATATCTAGCAGAATTTGTAAAAGAAGTTGAAACAAAACAGCTAATACAGTCATTTAGTGAAACAAAATAAGTTTCAAGTGGAAAAACTTTGCCTCCTCTATCAAAATGTGAAACAAACCAGAAAACAATTAACAAAAAATCAGCTATCACTACAGATAAAACTGCGTCTATAAATCTTGATAAAGTTCAAAGTAAGCATACCAAGAAAAGTATATTAACCAAAATGTTCCGTCACAGAGTCCTTCAAAATCTTATAAAAACAGGAGAGAAACCAGGTTCAACCGTTAAAACCTATCGTAGGAAATTAATCTTAGAATTGTTGATAGACAGTGCAATTCTTCTCAAAAGAAAGTTATTTATTTTAGTGTTAAACAAATAAACAAATGAAACCAATAACAAAACTAATAACTAAATTACAAAAAAAGACCTCTCAATAAACAAAATGTCAACAGAAAGAACTTCTTAAGTATATGCAGAGGTGAATGGAATCACACTACGAGCACAGAACCATACTTTAATGAAGAAGCGTACAAACAAAAGCAAACCAATACAATTACCATACATAGCAGTGGTCGAGGTTATGAAAAAGTGAATAATACCAAAATGGAACAAGAAGTACTCCTTACAAAAACATGCCCCAAAAACTTAGAATTATCCTCTTTTCAACTGAATCAGAACATCTAGTGTACAAATGGCCATGCACGTCAATGTGTAACATTCCCAAACAATTTGTCAAGGCTTTATGCCAATTCCTCAATCAATATGTAAAAAGCAAAGACAAAATCAAAATTAAACTACTGCAAAATATGGATACCTGTCTAGTGCGCAAGTACACAGGACTACAAGGACATTCATTGGCCTGCATTACAGGACCTACTTGTAAAACCACCTTCCATGATATCAAAAGGATATCAACACATCATTCAACTATAAGAAATCTAGTTTATAAACCGTACTATGCTAAAAGTCCTGCTTTAGCACTAGCAAATTTAAATAACATTCTTCTACATGGTACAGCAAAAGACCTACTTGAAGAAATTGACTATATCCAGAAAAAATATTTTGGAAGTGAAAGCCACTTACAGAATGAAATAGCTTTAAACCAAATTAGCAAAAATTCCACACATGGCAACCTTGAACTGTAGACCTATCATACAAAATAGAAGACAATGAAGATTCTAAATGGTTTGAATTAGCTCTCTACCTTGTAGCAGAAAACAAATAGGAAATAACTGACCCCTTAATACTTTGCAGTCACTGCACTACAAAACTTGACAACAACCAAACTCGTTCATGTGCTATCACAAATAATTTGGAATTATACCTACTACCAAAACCCCTACAACAACTTAATTTATATGAGAGCATCATAATTCAAACAGTGCACCCATTTCAAGCAATAATACGCCTTCAACCAAAAACAGCAAAATTACCTCCCTCTGAATTGGTAAAAGGCATTCGTGGAAAAGTTGTTTATTTACCATGAGATCTAAAAGAAAATGTGCATACTCTAGGAGTGCAACGTCCAATGCAGCAATCTTTAATTATCTTAGTTAATGGAGTACCTACAAAAGACAAAAAAATATGGCAACAGCTGGTAGATTTACATAAAGTTAGACAAGCCTTGCAATATCTTAAAGAGAATAATGAATATTACAAAGAAATTAATATTGAAGAAAACTTGAAGGATACAACTGAAATAATTCAAGAAACACAAGAAACTGGTCAATTTGAGCTCCTAGATCCTGCTACAATATCAAACACTTTAGACCATTATACAATTCATCCATTAGACTCTAATGACACCATAGAAGATGCACTGGAAATGTACCAAATGCGTCAAACAAAAGGATCATCAATCAGCATATGGCAAAAAAGTATAGAAGCCCATGCTTTTCCTCTACTCTTTCCCACTGGCAAAGGAGGAAGGTACGATGATAGACCTATTCAAATATCAGCATCAGAATACCGCTCATTACGGATGTATTCTGAAGATCCCAGATTTAGACAAAATGTGGAATACATATTCCACCTACTCTTTGAAAGTGAACTAGCAACTTTATGTTACAGAGTTGCACACATATTAAAATCAGGATCACACTTTCAAAATATGACAGCTACACAATTATTACAAAAAGTGCAACAAAAGGATGAGGTTTTACAATCAAATATTACAAATCTATTAGCAAATATGCGTGGTACTAAAGAGTACTGGTTTCAACGTCATGGAGATGTACGTTGTATGATCAGAAACCTTGGCCCACCCACTTGGTTTGTTACATTAAGTTGTGCAGAATATGCATGTGAAGATTTGCATGATTTCCTACGCATATCAAACAAAACCAAAACAAACATAGATATACTAACACCTGGAGAACTTTGTTCTTTGGATCCTGTTAATGTTTCAAGATATTTTCACCATCGCTTCATTGCTATGCTACATTGTATTTGTAATAAAACAGTTCCTACCCTTGGAGAAGTGCAACACTTCTTTTGGAGAAAAGAATACCAAGCCAGATGAGCACCACATATCCACATTCTTTTATGGATTAAAAATGCTGCTAAATTTGGTCAAGACAGTGATGCCACTGTTTTACAGTTTATTGAAAAATATGTCACTTGTGAAATTCCATCAGAAGCCACAGATAGTGATCTTCATGTACAAATTTTACAATTTCAAAGACACAAATGGGGAAAATATTGTCGTCGCAAATACAAAAACAAAAGGAAATACTACACCAAATGCCGATTTGGTTTCCCTAGACCAGTTACAAATACAGGTCAAGTGAAAAACCTCATGTCTTCAGTTAGACATAGTGTTAAAGGTAAGTCACCTAAAAATACATATTACATAAAAAGAAAAGAAGAAGAAAAACATATCAATGATTATAATGCAATCATTGCCCACTTATGGAATGCAAACATAGATGTATAGTACATTGCAGACAAGTCTACTGCAGTTGCACAATATGTCACAGTATACTTAACCAAAGCAGAAAAGACAGAGTTCCAAGACCTCTGGAATGACCTGTCATCAGATAAAAAAGTGTCTCAGAAATTATACAGCTTGGGCATAAAAATGCTCTCTCATAGAGAATGTGGATCATATGAAGCAGCTGATTGTTTAACTGGTACTGCATTGTATGATAAATCTGAAAATATAGTATGGCAAGTCTTGGTCCAGCTAAATCTAGAAAAAGAGTTCTAAAATCATATGAAGATATAGAAACAATAGCCAAACGTGATCCCAACAGTCAACAGCCAACAGCCAAGACATTTTACCACATAGCCCAAAACTACACATACAAAAATAATATAAAACCTGATGAAAAAAAAGGTAAATACAGAGTGACAAACTATGAAGGCAGCTTAGTGAAACTCACTAAACCAAATTTAATAAATCATATCAAATTGTCATTAAAGACTCCTCAACATAAAGAAGTATATTACATGTCCCTGCTATAACTCTTTAAACCATGGAGAAAAGAAGAAGAAATACAAGATAACTATGAGTCATATGAAGATGATTTCAAAGCAAATGAAAGCACTATAACTGATGTAAACTTTACACAATACAAAACAATGTTGCACAATGAACAGCAACACGAAGAAGAACTCCAGGCCCAACTAGATAAGGACACTCCTGACAGTAGTCAACCTTCTGTAACAGGAAGCCAAGAACCACTGGAAGAACCACTAACAATAAATGAGGCAGAATTAGCTTTGATAGAAGTAGAAAACACCATGGGGCCGATTCATGGAACAAACGTGCGCCGAAAATCCATGCGCAAGCAGGCGCAAGGGAGCGCAAGCGTGAGAAACGCAGAGCATGCGCACGCGTGCGATTCAAGGAAGACGCTGCGCGTGTTTCCCGCTGTCCGTGTGCCCAATCCAGCCATGGCGCACGCAGGCATACACGGTGTGCGCTACGCGCACAGCAAAAGCGCACATAGCGCAGCGCACACAACCAAAGTGGGCGGAACAGTGGGCGTAACACGTGGAATGGGGAACAACGTGTGAAAAAGAAGGCGTAACTGGGGAAGTACTGCAGGGAACTACACGGAATGCCCACACGCACGCGAACAACCCGTATTCATGGATCCGAATACGGGAAACCCGCGCACCGGCATCAACGCGTCCGCCACACGAAGGCAGGCGGAAGCGTCCCCGCGCACAGTATAAAAGTGCGCGCAAACAACAAACGCGTATATACAGCTACGATGAATGCCCCATTTGTCGCAGCACTGATCGTGGGACACCGCAGGAGGAGGAGAATAGCCAGGGCATGCATTTTCGAACACCACGGACAAGCCTTTTTGGGATGCCTGACGACCAGGTCTATGGCAGGTATAGGTTTCCACTCCATATCATCCTAGACCTGGTCAGGGAGTAGGAAGATGACCTTACATCCCTCACCCTTTGCTCCCAAGCATTGAGCCCCTTGGAGAAGCTGCTCAATGTCCTGCATTTTTTGGCCACTGGGTCATTTCAGCGGACCACTGCCATAGTGGGGGGGGGTCTCACAGGCCACGCAGTCACGCTGCCTACACCAGGTACTGGCAATCATAACAGCGCGCCCCTCAGTCTGCAGGCACATATACATGCCCAGAACACCCGCAGAAAGGCAGGCCGTTGTCCTGGATTTTTTCAGGGTGGCACACTTCCCCAAAGTGCTCGGTGCCATAGATTGCACCCATGTGGCCCTATGTCCACCTAGGGCCACTGAGCACATCTACCGAAACCGCAAGCACAGGCATTCCATCAATGTACAGGTGGTGTGCGATGCAAAGGGAATCATCACCTCTGTCTATGCAAACTACCCTGGCTCCACCCATGACAGTTTCATATACAGAATGTCCGCCCTGAGCCGGGCCCTGGAAGCTGGGCAGCATGGCGACACATGGCTCCTAGGTCAGTACAAATGCCCTTGCACATGCATGCAAGTCACACACAGACAAATATCCAAACCCTAATAATCTCAACTATTATCACCTCCCCAGGGGACAGTGCCTACCCTCTGACAACCACATGATGACACCAATCTGGAACCCCACCACACCACCCCAGGTAAGATACAACGCCGCCTATATTGCAACCAGGGGCATAGTGGAGCGCACATTCGGAGTGCTCAAGTCACGTTTCCGCTCCCTTGACCGCTCTGGCGGGCAACTACTCTATGCACCACCAGTAGTGTGTAGGATCATTGTGGCAGCATGTGTCCTGCACAATGTTGCAACACAGCAGTGCGTCCCGGTGGACATGGTGGTACCCCCACATACCCAACCACAGGCACAGGCGATGACCATGGGAGGGGACAGGGCACGTGGCGAGGAAGCCCGGACCCAGCTTGTGGCCACATTTTTCACCTAAACTCCCACTCCTGCGGAGTGCACACAGGCCTGGCACATACCAGGGGACAATCGATGATGACAAAGAGACAGTCAACTGTCACAACCCTACCACCCTGAGATAGTTGCCATGGAAGTGCCACATCGTCTGCATCCCTAGCTACTTAAACACAAGCTATCCCGTGTGACCAAAAGGCACACATATGACATATGACATGATATGGCCTATATACAAGTATTTCAAGGTGCGATGAGGCAGGGAGGGGGGAACAAGGGAAGACAGACAACGGTACTACTAGGCCAGGTGTCATTTAGATTGTGCAAGTGCAGGGGTAGGGGGAAGGGAAAAGTGCAAGGGGAAGGGGGGGGAGTGCAGTACAGGGGAAGTAGACCAAAAAAAAAATACATAGGTCGGCTGGTGGCAACTGCAAAGGTAAGTGCAGACAAGTGCTGGGAAGGGTGGGCTGTAGGGATAGAGAGACAGTACCGCAGTGCAGGGGTTGCAAGGGAGGCAGTGCAAGTGGAGAGTGGCTGGGCCAGGGACCGAGGTCGGTGAGAGTGGCCCAGTTGTAGCTCCAGTGCAGTTCCAGTGAAGAATTCTGCAAGGGAGAGGCAGAGAGAAAGCAGAAGCAAAGAGGAAGGTCTTGAGGTACTTCCAGAACTGGAGATGTTCCCCTCAAGTTCAAGTGAGGCAGGAAGGCTGTTCCAGAGGGAGGGCCCTGCCGCGGAGAGGGATCTACCCCCAGCTAGTTGCTCTGAGAAGCGGATGACCCTGACATGCAAGGTGTGCATCACACACACCTGCAAAACAGGCCATGGCCATCACTGTCATGTCACTCAAACCCTCCCAAACCACAACATGACATGGCAAGCAATACCCATACACCAACACAGTAACGATAAGGTACACATTGCCATGTCCTAAATGTACAGTGGCATCAGACAATGATGCCTGACCCGGAATCAGATGAAATGACAGACCAACAAAATCTCCCACCCAAAATAAGTCATTTCCAAATGCATTACAAGAGTTGTAGACGTAACATAACAATGAATGCTTGTCTACATGCACATTGTGCATTGCAAAATCAACAATGCAGCTCATGTGTGCTGTGTCCTACTCCTGCAACACACTGCTCAGCGCACAGCACAGTGAACAGCCATTGTGTGTGATGCACTCCCTGAGCATCACATCTAAATGACAGACCACATGAAACAGCAAGTTAGGCATGGACAGGATCCATAATCGGTCACATAACATGTGCTGCAGGGACACAGTGGGCACCAGAAGGCAAACAGTGTACACGTGGATATGCAAGGGTGGGAGTACATGTAGTGCATCAGAGTGCAAGTGTGTGGTTCTGCAAGGACATGCACTCCACATATGCATGTGCACTCAAGTGACCATTAGTGTTCTCTACACATCACATGTGAACATTCACCATGTGTACACCCGAGCATGTCAAACCACAACTATCCCCTCGCACCTGAAATGTAAACACAACACATGAACAGGCATTGATCAGCAGAACACAACATGTACATAGGATACCATCATTACAATGTCAGAGTTCCCATCACACTGCAGGGAAAGGCAACTATCAACAACAACCCCCTCCCTCACAAATGACCATGACCCACTGAACAACTGCACCTGGGTCATGGAGCCTTCAAACCTCAATTCCACCTGGCCACAGGATCACCTTTACCCTTCGTCACCATCTCCCACCTTGTGTGTAAAAAGGTGCCTGCACCCTCATAATCCACACTCATGTCCAAAATCACAAAATCCAAGCCAGAAAAACGAACCAGAACACCCTCCAGTAGATGACTTGACGTAGCAGTACCTCACAAAGGCCAAGTACTACCACAATGATGCAACAACCAAGGTAGCACAGTAAAACAATGTCACAACAGGATGTGAAACATGTGTGGTACATGACATAGGATGATGCACCATGAACGGATGTGTACTGTCACAGGTCCCCTGTACAGGCGCGGGAGTGTCACGAAACAACCACCCCCACCATGTCCCGGGTGCCTGCAAGGTCAAACTCACACAGGCCCCTGAGACCCTGGTGGGGAAGGAGGTTCAGGGATATGCAGTCGGGACAGGTGTTGACACACTGGATGACTGGAATGAGTGGCAGGAGAGGGGAGGAGGAATGACATATGAAACTAGGGAATGCACGAAAATGTATTACCTGCATGAACACATACACAATCCAAACAAACTTGGACATCATTGTCATGGCCTTCTGTAGTCCAGGCTCAGGAGTGGTAAGAACCAACCACCCCCTCTAGGGTTTTGGCGCCTGCAAGTTCGGGGCTTACACAGGCATCCGCAACCCCAGCCGGGGAAAGAGGGTCAGGGAACGTTGCTTGGATAGGTACGGGAAGCAGGAACACCGGGTAGAGGGTACAGGGTTCAAAATTGCATAGGATTACGGGTGATTAGGGAGAAAAAACATACCAAATTGAACCACACATACATCAATGCATTAGTACACTCCCCAGCAAGCCTATGCAGAGCAGTTTGAAAGAAAAACAACAAGACACTTAGCTCTGGTTTTGAGTGCTGGCCTCCTGCCTGCCCACTCTCAGGTCCGGTTACAGGAGCACTGCAATGCTGCAAAGAGAGCCACAGTCAACAACCTGTATGTGCCAATTACACAAAAACACAACACCAAACATGCCCCATAGCAACAACCTACTCTACAAACAGACAATCTGGTGTAGATGCTTCGTACCCATATATAACATCACCCCTGTGATGGGTCATAAACAGTCAATGCAGTAAGTCAGCCGCCGGTGGGTGCGTGGCAAATGGAACACCAATGTGTCACAATTCACACAACATGCAATGTTTCCTGGGTAAGCAGACAGACCCATATAGCAAGCCATGACTTCTGAGCAAGTTGCGTACCACCATGACCGAAACAAAGTTGGCAGTGCATTTATCATAAAGTACATGGAAAAGACATGCACTGCACCCGAGCATGTCCCTTGCTGTATGTCCCTGTGAGCTGCCCCTTTCCATGTCTCGGAAGGCTACATGGTTGATACAAGTGCCTCAATGGACCTTGGTGTACCGGAGGGTATGTGCCACTGCCCCTGCATGTGTCCCAGACAACCTTACTATCAACAGCCATCAGTCCACCAACACATCTGAGCTGCATTGTGTGCTTCAACACCAATATTCGTCTAAGCTCACCCTCAGTGCTGTGACTAAGCCTGCATTTGCAACTCGCCTGGTGCAAGCTTTGCTGTGTCGTGGTCCCCCTTGTGCTGCTCACCTTGCCTGGAGTTCCTTGGAACATGTCAGCAGTTCTAGGATGTGGGTCTGCAATCCCGGTGCCTCTGCTTGTGCACACATGTGCATGTGGGCACCAACAAACGTGTCCAGAATTCCGTCGTCCAATGGGCCATGTCTGCTGGCAAAGGTGCTCTGGAGGCTCATCCCCCTGCAGAAAGGGCATGAAACACATGATTAATGCATCAAAGTCATCTGTGTGTGTCTCATCAGGCATCTCATTACTTGACCATGTCAGAGAGTCACATCACAAATCACACCATCAGTCCGTCTTTCACATCCAAAGTGTGGAACACTATCTACAGCATGAATTGCAACAAGCACGTGTACAGTAAAGATATGAAACATACTACACAATGCATAGCAATTAATGTACACATTAATCATGACACACCCCATCTAGCAAAAGCTGAACAGTGGACAATAACACCAAAATCATCCCCACTAGGTGTGTCAACACAAGTCACACAGCACCAGACATGCCACAGATATGACAGTCCAAAGCCCTTGTGTAAAATTCTGTAACACCGAACCATTGTTGCGAGCCCATGGATAAGGGAGGCAGGACTGGCATATGTGAGTCAAGGACCCCAAGCAGCAAACACATACACAAGACAAGCCTGAAGGGCCCTGCTGGAACAGACAGTGGATGCCTTCAAAAGCCACAAAGCACCGCACCGTCACATGAAAGCACAATAGACTAGCAATTTTAAACTAAATCAACTATTAACTAATTACACTAACAATGGAAATCCTACATTACCTAATTAAACTAACTATCAAACAGAAACTGAACTAACTAAACTAAAAGAAAAATCAAAAATGGCCACATACGACCCGGGGGGGAGGGGAGGCACCCAGGAGGGGGGAGGTACAGGGTGCTGCTCAACATCCACATGCGATGATGCTGAGCCAAAAAAAAAAAACTCCATGGGCTCAACGCCTGCACAGCCCGACCTATGTGGGAGATAGATGGTCGTCTGAGTCTGGCTCATCCTGTAAAGGAGGACGTGGCACAGTAGCCTGGCCACGCCTAGCCGCAGCTTGCCCCTCATCGGCAGCAAGTCTGCCGGACGGGTGAGCCTGGTTCTGTGTGGCGATGTGACGTAGGTCTGCATGCAGAACCTCACGTGATACACGTGCTTCCTCTTGCAAGGTAGCACGTGTAACACGGAGTTCCTCCTGCAAGGCCTGGCTGGACAACCGCTGCACCTCCCAGAAAGCCTGTAGCTCAGCCGAGATGGTACGCTCACGCTGTGCAAACCTCTCCTCTGCCTGCTGCCTCTGGGACATCATAAGGACACCCATAGTGGATCTGAGGGAAGCATACTCCTCCCTCAGGGCATCCATGTGCGCCTCTGTGTGAGCAGCAATTGCTTGACGCAGAGACGACATTTCAGCCTGGCGTACCCTGTCTGAGGCCGCCATGCCCAGCCTGAGCGAGCGGGCCGTGGACCGTGCCGCCTGCTGCTGGAGAAGCACCTGCCTAGCAGGGGAGAGCACAGATCGGGCCACACGCTCCATGCTCTCAGCGATGTTCTCCATTGCTGCCCCCTGCCATTCGGAATTGGCAGTCATGTCTTGCTCCCACTCAGTATACTGCGGTTGCGCGCAGCGACCGCGTTGCCGGGCTTGACCCCTGCGGGACCCAAGGACCGGGGGTCCTCGCTGTGTTGGCACTGCCCGTGGCTGCACGACTACATGCCCCCGTCGACGTGATGTCCCAGGCACATCAGTGACTGGTGTGGAGGGTGACCCTGCGTCCCGATCCACCACGGGCGGAGGAACCAAGACTGTCTGATCCCTCAGTGCAGGAGTCGCAGACAGAGGAGTGTCCACATCACAATCACTCACCCCTGACACATGGACTTGATGCTCATCCAACTCAACATGGACGTCAGAGTCGTCATCAAGGCTGGACTCATAGGCAGCCAGAGACAAGATGGACTGCAGCACTTGGGGGTTTTCGTGGCCTACCACCCCACGACCCCCACTAGTGCCGGGTTGATGTGGTGTTACCAACCCTGTGTCTGGCATGACAACACCATCCTCCGCCTCCATTGCGTCATCACCTGAAAAATAGAGAGAAAAAAGGTCACTACACATGTCAGAAGCACACAACACACACACACACCAACAGCAAACGCATCCGGCAGACATGTGACACACAACATATAACCTGGCATGCATGCTGGGTCAACTTTGAATAGCTTCTGTGATCAGACCTGTTGAAAGGTGGCAGTTTCCATGGAAGTGGGTCTATGCAGTGCAGAAAATGTGTACGCCACTCACTACCTACATGTACAAGGACTCCATGGTGTGTGCCAGGAAATGTGAAGGCAGTGCAATGTCAAATTCAGACATCACGTGCATTGTGCATTCAATGTGTACCATATCTAGAAGCCAAGCACCCCTCCACCCCAGTACCAAAGCAGGGATGCCTAGCATGGTATCAAAAGGCTGACCATACACCTGTGTATTGACAGGCAGTGTTGACTGGCTTCAACAGCTTAATGTGATTCAAGTGACAACACTGCAAGTGATGCTGGGACAGTAGGCAGGACACATGATGAAAACTCTGGAGGCTGCCCACGTGTGAAGAAGACACAACAAGAGTTGGACAGAGTCATTGGCCATTGAACAGGCTGAGGCCTGTGACCCACACAGATTGTCAGAGCCTAAACATGTGTGCAACGCAGGACTGAGCCACAGTTGACATGGGAAGGCTGATGAGATGGCAGGCAATGTATGTAACCAAGGACTTGTATTACAGTGATCATCCAGTCAAGGACATATAGGGGCATGTGTGCAATGCACATGGAGCATGAATGGGCACTCATTTCCCTGCGGGACATCTGACCCATGCACTTTACAAGTGAGATACCCTGCATCGAGTACTAAGGCTGTACCACACGGCATATGTCTGGCAGATTCTACGCTGGAAGTTAGCATCTACACAGGACACATGAACAAGAAAGTACACATTGGCAAGATTGAAGCAGCCCAGTGCAAAGGTGGAACTGGGGTGCAGAGTGGCGGAGGAGGGGCAAGGGAGCATGCCTACATGGAGTCCTGCATGCAGGCAGAGGAGACATGCATGACGGAAGCATTGCATTACTTACACATCAGAACCATGTACATGTCACATGTAGCAGCAATCATGCACAACACATCCCACAAGTGAAACACACACGTCCTCAACAAACACGTATCAACACTCACTGGACTGCGCATCAAAGTCCAGCATCTCTCCCACTCCTTCGACCAATTCAGGTGGTATGAACTCCGCAACGAGATCCTCATGCGGAGTGAGCTCTTCCTCCTCTGGTGCAGGCCCACCGCCAGTCACCAGAGTCAAGTTGTAATTAGAGGCACGCTTAGCCTTAGTGCTGCACTTGATGTCATTCCAACGCTTTTTGCACTCTTGCGCCATGCGCACCTCATGGCCGAATGAACTGACATGTTCCGCAACATGCTTCCAGTGGGTGTCACGTTGGGCAGCCGTAGTCTGACTATTGGCACCCACTAGCATGTCACGGCTGTGGCCCCGCACGTAGTCCATGAGGAAGTCCAGTTCCTGCTTACAGAAAGGCTTCTTCCTCGAAGTGCAGGAGGTCGTGGCTGTGTGTGGGGTCCCAGCCTGTGCTGCAGGTGCAACCTTCCTCCTCTTGGACTGTGGCGCAGACCCTGGCTGGCTAATGCCGCCCTGACCAGTATGGCCAGTGGGTTCGGTGGATTGAGCCAAGGGAGTGGCAGGTGGAGGGATGACCAAAGGCCTGACTTGTGTCAGTGGCAGCTGGGAGCCCACTAATGGACCCAGCGCAGCAACATCAGCTGTGGCAGGGTCATTGACCGCAACAGTCCTGGTTGGCAGACTCACAACCGGGGTGCTGTTGGGTGCATCTGCCCCTGCACTTGCCAACACCCAGCTGTTCGGGGCAGCAGATGACATGACTGCCCCAGGGACACGTGTCTTGGTCTGAGCAGCCCGCCCTGCCCCTATGGTTTCCCCCCTGGCCTGGTGGAGATCTACCAAGGGCTCTTCAAGTGCCAACGCAGCCTGCGCTGGCAGACCCTGAGCCTGGGTGGCGGTGTCCACAGCTGCACCTGCAGCTACCACTACCCTTGGGCCCGTGGCAGTCGATGGAATGGACTGCCGGGTCAAACGGGTGCCAGTGCCAGATGCAGGAGCTGCATCCCCCGGAACCACAGGGGGTTGTGGCATGACTGCACCGACACATGGCACAACATTGTGCTCAAGTGGCGCACCCCTGCCTCTTCCCCCTCTGTGGCCACCCTGGACACCCTGGAGTCCCCCTACTCCCTGGTCACCACGGCCACGTCCCCGACCATGCCCGCCACGAGGAGGACGACCAGCTGAGGCGCCCCTCACCTTTGGTGGCCTCCCAACCATGGCACTGATGTAGTAGTGCTGGCACAGATGGAGTGGTGCCAATGGGAGGTGTACACCACAATTGACCTGGGCAATTGGGGTGAAGGGGGTGGGAAGCAAGATGTTAACAGCCCCCCTGCACCTGCAAGGCTGTATGTGACCCCGGTGATGTGGTGACGGGTCACGCAAAGCTCAGGCACCCCAAAACTGCTGTAAAACTGTGCACGCAACCCTGCAGCCTACGTGCGTGGATTCAACCTCCCGCAGTACGCGGGTGCACCCAGTAACACGAATAACGCGTACACGTGGGACACGCAGGCTACTATGATATCGAAAATGGGTGCGATACACAGGGGCACCCGCAGTGGGAAAAAGAGCGTGTGCGACTCACCGTCTGACTAGTGCGATGCAGAAAAACATGCGTAGCCAATACCCCTGCCAAAAGAAGAGATACGTCCTTGATAGCTATGAAGTTGTGATGGCGCGCGAAACAACAGGAAGCAGCAACACACGTCGGTCTCCACGAAAGGCACGTACATTTAAATGCTGGGCCCGCTCACCTTTAACCCGTGTTGAGGGAAACGCACGCGCGCGTCACGTCACTTACGCGCATGGGCCCTTTCCTCGTATTACACGCGGACGTGCAGTTTTTCACGCGCTCTGAAATGCCCATGCACGCCTGTACGCGTCACGTCACAGGGGCGCTTGCGCTTGAGGGGCCTTCTGTCCAATGAAATTGCGTATGCGTGCAGACGGCTTACGCGCTAAGGGCCTTTCCTCGAATTACACGCTGACGTGCCGAATTTTCATGTGCCAAATCACTCTGTATCAAGCTGGCCACGCGTAAGCACACGGAAGACCACGCTCCTGCCCAGAAGGCCGGATTACATCCCCCCAGAGCCCCGAGCACGCTCCCACCTGCCATCTGCTGCTGCCTGACTGCCTGCTGCCCACGTGCCCTGCCATTTGCTGCCTGCACATCAGCCAGGGGTGCTGTTGCTGTGACCACCCCTGCTGGAACCGAAGACTTCCGACTGGGATTCCATTGCTCCACTGCCCAGCCCCAGTTGCCCACCCACTCCTGCCTCTGGGGTTGTCATGTCGGGGCAAACACCATCTGAGACCACTGACAACCCCCGGCCAGAGAGGCAGAGGGGCACCAGCTTCAATGCCACCAAAGTTGGTGTCCTGGTGGAGCAAGTCCTGGGGCAGTATGATGCCCTCTTCAGAAGTTCCCGCGCCGACAAGGAAGGACGGACTCGGATCTGGACTGACATCGTGACTGCCATCAACGCGGAGGGGGTAGCAGTCCGCGACTTCCAACATGTCAAGAAGCGCTGGGAGGACTTCAGGTCCAGGATCCTGAACAAGGCTCGGCGCCTCTTGAAGGCAGCGGATGCCAAGGGGCGCCGGGGCCACTTGTCGGAAGAACAGATGAGGGTCCTGGAACGCATATCCACAGCGCTCCACGTCCAGGTCCTTGAGAGGCAGACCCGTCTGGAGTCGAGCGGTAAGTGTACATGCTTCCTGATTGTGAGCTGTGTGTGTGGTGATTTTTCAGTAGTGTGCAGGTTGCACATGTTTGTATGGGGTCGAGTATGGGTGGGGGTGTACAGGGCCGTGGGGCTAACACATGCAAGGGCTGGAATGTGTGAGACATGGATGGTGCTTGTGTGTGTAGGCTTGCATGCCAAATGCAGTTGTGTGGGCACACATGTTTGGATGAATGTGTATGTAAGTAGACATGTCCGTGATGTCACGCATGTATGTTGTTTTCAGCTGCATGTATCAGCACTGTGTACATGTGCATCTGTGTGTATTTGACAAGGTTTGCAACAGTGATGCAACATGGATGCATTTGACAGCGGTATGTGGAAGCCTGATCGGCAGATGTGACAACGATGCCCATCTGAACACTGCAACACTTGGCGGAGGTGTACACATGCATGCAAGTGTGGTGGTGTGTGTACATGTGTGGTGCACTTCCTGTGTTGCATGTGATGTCTGGCTCACCTTTGCCTGCTCATGCTGTTGTATCTGTATGGATGGTGCTGGCAGTTGCGATATGGCTGTGGTATGGCTCATGTGTGCAAGTTGAAATGACATGTGTGTTGGGGATTGTGATGGCATGTCTGAGGTTTGCCAATGCCACTCATGTACAATTGTCATGTGTGTATGTGTCCATTGTACAGTGCCCTGATGCCTGTGGTTTATTTCTCCCTGTCTGCAGCGTCAACTGATGAAGAGGGCGGAGAAGGTGCTGTGGAGCACAGCGGCGGGGATCCCACCGCCAGCCGGAGATGCAAGGCCCGGCTCCCCTCCCATGTTGTCATCTCGTCGGGGAGTGAGGAGTCCGGTGCCGCGTCCCAGGCCGCAGCTGCCGGGGGGAGGTCCAAGAGGCGGAGGTTGGAGTTGGACTCCTCGGCAGCAGAAGGGGCAGCTGGGACCCCACAGGGCCCAACGGGGGAAGATGGCACGGAGTCATCCAGGTTGGTGGGGTTTGGTGGAGGAGGAGGCTGTGCAAGCAACAGAGACGGGGTCTGGAGGTGGGGATCCCACTGGTGCTAGTGGTGCAGTGCAGGACCAGGGACAGGAGGCAGCACAGGCCGCCGTGGTGGTGCCTGTGTGCAATCCTGTCCCTGATCCTGTCCCTGCATCATCTTGCACCAGCAGGGATGCCTACGTCCAGACCCATTTTCAGGCAGGGGATGAGCTCACGACAACTGGCCTTCCTCTGCCCGTGGACGTGGCTATCCGGGTCCGGGTTTAGCCTGTTCTGACTGGTGTGGCGTTGCGTCAACGGGCCATGCGAGGTGACCTGCAGTCTTTTCATGAGGAGACTGCACGTCATCTCGAATGGCTCGTTGACCACGTCAGCCTGCTGGGACAGGTCACCCAGGCCGGATTCCTCTGTATGATGGGGCTTGCTACGACCCCCTCCTCAACTGAACCCCCTACGCGCCAGTCATCCTCCGTGCCATCTTCCCACCCATCAGTCACCTGGGTGCCCTGTGGAGCTGCCTCTGACGGTGCGGCCAGGCTGGTGGAGGAGGCATCCCTGCCACAGTCGGGAGCCGGACGTCCAGCAGGGGTGGCCACATCAACGACTGCACCCCAGCCGGCGGAGGATGTGCAGGCAGCAGGAGGCAGTGCACGGGCAGAGGCACAGCAGCAGCAGCAACGTGGTGGGAGCCATGAAGGCTCGGGGCCTTCAACATCGGAGGGGCAGGCATCGGCCGGAGGGCAGGAGGACCCAGGACAGAGAGTGTCTTCCGTGTGACAGCGGTTGGGCCAAGCCATAGATGCGGAGCGGCAGCGGGCGGAAGAGGCACGGCTCACAATGGTCAGGGCAGAGAACTCCATGCGGAGGGCCCTGAGGCGGGCCGAGTGCCTCAAGGCCATCCGCAGGGGTTTGGAGGTGGACACGTCGACGTCCCTGCGGACCCTCGGGGCCATGGAGGAGGACTGCCTCTGGGACATTGAGCAGGAGTTCGATGTTGCCCTGGCCCGGGACATCCAAAAGTGAGCCGTCAAACTAGCCCGCTGCCCTTGTACATAGTTATGTAGGTAGTGTTAGGTTTCATTTTTTTTTTTATTTATTTTGGACCTTTTGGACATTGGCCACATTTTTGTATATAGTTTATTTTATTAGTTAGTGTAGTTAGATAGGTTTCATTTCTTTTGTTGGGATAATGGACCCTGGCTTGTTCGTATGTAAATAGTTCACTGTTGGATTGTATTTTTCTTTCACATTTTAACCATGGAGCAATGGCTTTCAATTTTATTTCCCATTGGATTTTGTTTTGTGGACAGTGACTTTGGACACCATTACTTTAGATTATGATTTTTGGTTTTGCTTTTTTTCACGGACATGCTCCTTTTCATTTTTGTACATTCCCATTTCTGTTTCTTTATTTTTGATTCTATTTATGTTTCCTTTAATACATATTTTTTTATTGAACTTCAATTTGTAGTATCTCATTGGTTTCATGCATATCATGATAAGGGTTTTGAGATTCACTGACACCCATTGGGTGTATGTGAGGGAAATGTGTTTGTTTCGGAACTTGCAATTGGTGTTCTGTCATGTAATTGCCAATTATGAGTGGGTGGATGCAATACTCGGGTGGGTGTTTTGCATTTGGAGGCTGACCATAGGGACTAGGGATCTAGATTGTGATGACATGTTGGCTGGGGAACATGAGTTGGACATGGGTGGGGGCCTGCTGGCAGGTGCCCCACAGTGCTGGGGGTCGGGGTGGTGGGAGACATGGGTGGGGGCCTGGTGGAGGGTGACCCTGCACTGCTGGGGGGTGGTGGGAGACATGGGTGGGGGCCTGGTGGAGGGTGACCCTGCACTGCTGGGGGATGGGGGTGGTGGGGAACATGAGTTGGACATGGGTGGGGGCCTGCTGGCAGGTGCCCCCCAGTGCTGGGGGGTGGGGGTGGTGGGAGACATGGGTGGGGGCCTGGTGGAGGGTGACCCTGCACTGCTGGGGGTGGGGGTGGTGGGAGACATGGGTGGGGGCCTGGTGGAGCGTGACCCTGCACTGCTGGGGGGTGGGGGTGGTGGGAGACATGGGTGGGGGCCTGGTGGAGGGTGACCCTGCACTGCTGGGGGGTGGGGGTGGTGGGAGACATGGGTGGGGGCCTGCTGGCAGGTGCCCCACAGTGCTGGGGGGTGGGGGTGGGAGACATGGGTGGGGGCCTGGTGGAGGGTGACCCTGCACTGCTGGGGGGTGGGGGTGGTGGGAGACATGGGTGGGGGCCTGGTGGAGGGTGACCCTGCACTGCTGGGGGGTGGGGGTGGTGGGAAACATGAGTTGGACATGGGTGGGGCCTGCTGACAGGTGCCCCACAGTGCTGGGGAGTGGGGGTAGTGGAAGACATGGGTGGGGGCCTGGTGGAGGGTGACCCTGCACTGCTGGGGGGTGGGAGTGGTGGGAGACATGGGTGGGGGCCTGCTGGCAGGTGCCCCACAGTGCTGGGGGGTGGGGGGGTGGGAGACATGGGTGGGGGTCTGGTGAAGGGTGACCCTGCACTGCTGGGGGGTGGGGGTGGTGGGAGACATGGGTTGGGGCCTGGTGGAGGGTGACCCTGTGTTAGGCGGAAACCTGTGCAGTTCCCTCTGGGACCACTGCAAAAGATTTAGGACTACAGGCGTTTGGCGGTGAACCCACTTGGTAGCAGTCTGTACCACACAGATTCACTTGGCAGCTGTGGCTGAGCAGTCAGACTTCCCTCAAGAAGAGTTGAGCAGTAAGTGGAGTATACAAAATAGGGCAATTCTTCACAGCAAGACAAGCAAACACGCAACGAGGCTTAGTGTAAAGATATTAAGGTATTTATTTATAACAGAACATCTATGGAAAACACTATCGCACTCACGGCAAACAAATCAAACACAATTACTCTACGAAGCAGAAAACGATCCATCCCCCTAGCAATATGTCGACAACTCTAGGTTCTACCGGCACCACTTATTTTCAGACAGAGGTGTATACCTCAACCTAGATGACACTCGAACATTAGTTAGGACGGGAGAGAAAAAGATAGGCAGGTTACGAAATCAACACAGTTCGATCCTGCGCGGAAAAAAAAATGCAAGGCAAGAAGGCAAGAATCACAATAGGTCATAAAGTTCAGAGGCCAGGCCCACTCGGTGAGAGGCAAGGCGCGATGTCCCAAAAGTCTCTAGCGAAGATGCATTCAAGTCTTATAGCAAATTGTTATCGGCAGGTTGAACCAGTTCAGAACAAAGAATGAGAAAAGCTTGGAGGCAACCCAACGGAAAGGAGAGGATTAAGACACCTCACTCAACCCGATCGAAAGGGAAGCCAGGCGGACACGGTACCTTGTTGTGGAGGGCAGCTCCGGCGGGGGCAGTTGTTCCTGGTGGTGGATGCACGTCGGGTCTTTGCCAAGAATAGAGATGATCTCATCGTCAAGAAAAGTGAAGTCTGGTGCACCACCAGGGAAGAGACCAGCCGTGGAGTGCTCCGTCACAAGGCACCACCTTTTGGTTGCGGTTTCAGGGGTAGTGGCTATCCGGTTGCCGGGGTGCGCTGCACGGGCAATTCGACCACTGCGTCCTGAGGCGAATAAAAAGCAAAGGGGACTGGTTGTTCCCACCAGTCAGGGGAAGAGACTCTCCGGCAGGGAGATCTCCTCTGTCGTCGGGAAGTGGTGAGTCGGTTCCGCAGGGCTCCACCGGAGGTGTCGTCGTGCAGGTCGGCTCAGCGTTACCCTCGTCGGATTCTTAGGTCCTGTGGCGACTTCTGAAGATCCAGTCCCAAAAGACCTGCTTCTATGCAGAAAACCCCCATTCATTCAGCCTAGCTGTCAATCAACACATGCTAAGTGGTGAGCGGGAAGGCTTACCACTTGGTCCAATCACTCCAGAGTGCGACCGGAGTTGGCAAGGCAACTCGGTCCAGGGTGCCTAAACCCCCTCCCACACCCATGTGGTAACCCAGACAGAATGGCACCACTTTGGAGGGTCTCTGTACAGAGGCCCGCCAAAAGTGGAACAAAGGGCTCAACCTTTGGTTTAGGAGTCACAGAGACGAACACAGACGCCATTTTACAAACCGAGTTCTGGCAGAAAATACCATCCGATAAACTTATTTAAGATAAGTAGACCGGGGGTACGTTAGAGATTAACGAGGAAAAGTATTACTCTCCAACAACGGGACGAATCCCATAGGGTTATGTCCGGGGTCGAACATAACAAGTAATTTCCACTGCCACCAGCCAAAACTCGACGAGGGGGGACGGGACAGTGCCCCCTCGAGTAACAGGTCCAGGAGTAATCGAATTACCCCTACTAGTACGTCCACAATAAGATGGTTTGTACTAGTCCTGTTAGTAAATTTAGGTCTAGTAAAGTCAATGGTGACTTTACATGCCCGGGGAGACAGTATTCAGTCCCCGGGTATGGAGTCTATGGCGGAGGTCCGCTAGGACGCCCCAGTGTTACGGCACGTAGGGTGCGGTGTAACACACATAGAAAAACATATGAGACCCTATGGAGTAAAAGACCCCATAGCCCATCGAACACATTGACATTTGCAGGAATTACACACATACATGTCCAAGAGTGGGAGAAAAGAGTCTCACTCTTGGCAGGATGGAAAAAAAACAAACTCCCGAAATCCAGCAAAGCTGCTGGGGGACTCACTAGGTTAGGACATTCAGCCTAAACAGAGAATTTTCCCTAACACTCGCCCCCCCAGACTAAGGGACAGGAGGATTTAATCCACTCCTGGATGAATCTCATACCTCTAGTCGATGACATACATCCTAGAGAGACCATCAGCATTTTGGTGGTGACATCCTGACCTGTGCTCAATGGTGAAATCAAACCCTTGCAGGCAGATCTGTAACGCTCACCTGATTCCCGTAGAGGCGCCGGTCTTGACTGGGCGTATACCGTATCTTCAAAGGTGATGTGTAACACACGGCTGGCTCTTTGGGCTGGACCTCTGTGCACTGTATGTCTGACTCGAAGGGTAAGATGTCAGCAGATAGAAAATATGGGATTAAGGAACTGGGTTATTGAATGTCTCTCTCTTCTTCCCTTTCTCTTCTCCTGTAGAACCCCAAAGGTTAACGCTCTCACCTTAGGTAAGTGAACGCCGTGCTCTCCATCTGCCTCGGGGCAGGGTGCTGTAACCAGTTTCTTCACTGGATAAGGGGAGCAGGCCTCTTGACTTCAGAGGACTGCTGTCCGTCGTTTACTGCACGAACGGTAAGTTTCGAGTAATTCTACTGTCTTTAAAGTCTTTAGTAATGATGTTTCTTGTTTTGCAGGGTTCCGGCGATGGCGGATGACGGGCTGAAGTGAGTTGAAGATGGAGCCCGTGTGATGAATAGAAGCGCCTGGAAGCACGTAAGTAAGCGCTTGTTGCCTGCTTCACGATGCGCTCTAACTGTCTTTTTATTTTGCAGGTACAAGTTCGGAGCGGCTGCAGGGTGCCGGAATACCCACTGGGTTAGATGTGGAAAGGAGTAATGGCACGTGAGTATTAAAGTTCCCCAATGTCTTTAAACGCACCTTGTTTTGTCTTTCAGATGCGGGATGCAGCGCCGAAGGCCTCCGGAGCGTGCGAAGAGTTGGTAAGCTTTTGTCTTTCAGATGCCGGAATGCAGTGTGAAGACCTCCGGAGCGCAGGAAGAGTAGGTAAGCCTTTGTCTTTCAGATGCCGGAATGCAGCGCGAGGCGTTGGTGACAGCCGATGGACCAGGTAAGTGAAGAGCTGTCACTGAAGACCGTAATGCTAACCTGTTCTTTCTTGTCTTTATAGGTGTTGCTGAAGACTGGATTCAGGATGGTAAGCCTTTTTCCTTAGGCCCAGGATCAGATTCAGAAGACACGATGAGCGTTCTGCTGCAGAGGATGCAGAATAACACAAAGCAAGATTCATCCATCGGGTGTGGTTTAAATAGCCTCCTGTAGTGCTTAGGTGTCTCCTTCCACAGCCACGCCTAGGTAAGAAAAGAGTTCCTGCTTTCCAGAAGAGTTCCAGTGTTCTGAATCTAGGGAGTGGCTCCTGCCCCACCCAACAGGAAAAGTAGTTCCAAGCAGAAGAGGATCAGAGGCTCAACTGGCAGGCAAGTAAGCAGCATGGTCTGCTGCAGGTAAGTCCACCCAAGCATTATGAGCCCGGCGCTTCCAGCGCTGGGACTGGGCATATTTATGAGCCTGGTGCCACTGGCGCCAGGACTGGGTCCAAAAGGTCCCAATTGGGACTGGTTGGCACTCGGAACCTGGGTTATGGATCTGCTTCCAAGGGAGTTGGGAAAACCCTGACCTTTTGGAAGCAGAGATCATGACAGTACCCCCCCTCAAGGCCCCTCCCAAACCGGGCTTCTCCGGGGGTTTTGGCTTGTCAGGAAATGTTCGGTGAAATCTTTTGATTAGGCGAGGAGCGTGGACATATTCAGCAGGTTCCCAGGATCTCTCTTGGGGGCCGTAGCCTTTCCAGTCAATTAGGTAAAATAGTTTAGATTTGGAGATCTTGGAGTCCAGAATGCTTTTGACTTCAAACTCGAGTTCTCCATCAACTAGGATAGGTTTTGGAGATTTAGTTAGTCGGGTTTGAGGTTGCACGGGTTTTAATAAAGAGACGTGGAAGACCGGATGTATCTTCATGTGCGGGGGCAAGTCCAACTTGACCGCTACTGGGTTTACTATGGTAGTGATGGAATAGGGACCAAGGTATCTTGGGTTGAATGTGCGTGGCCCTTTTAGAGGTAGATATTTGGTGGATAACCAGACTTGATCCCCTACTTGATATTGAGGGGCTTCCTTCCGATGTTGATCTGCTCCTTTCTTGTATTGTTCTTTAGCCCTTTGAAGGTGAGAAACAGCTTCCTTAAAGGCTTGGGTGATTGTAGAATGCAGGTAGTCTACTGCTGGTGTTTCAAGATCTTGGAGGGGATCCAACTCCGAGGTTCGAGGGTGACTGCCGTACAAAAGAAAAAACGGGGTTTTCCCAGTTCCCGAATGGACAGAGTTATTGTAGGCATATTCAGCTATCCAAAGGATGTCTTTCCAAGTTTTTTCAGTTTGTTGCAGCATGCAGCGTAAATACTGTTCCAGAGTTTGATTGGTCCTCTCGGTTTGTCCGTCGGTCTGAGGGTGGTGACTGGTCGATAGTCTCACATCAATTTGAGCCGACCGACAGCAACTTCGCCAAAAATGAGAAATAAATTGACTACCTCGATCCGAAATTAGAACCGAAGGGAAACCGTGCAGTCGGACGATGTTTTCGAGAAATTCTCGGGCCAGAGTTGCTGCTGTTGGCAAGCCTTTGAGTGGAATGAAATGCGCCATCTTGGAGAATAAGTCCACGATTACTAGAATCGTATTGTATCCGGAGCATGGAGGTAGATCGGTGATGAAGTCCATAGAAAGCGTATGCCAAGGGCGAGGTGAGATTTCAATAGGGCGTAAGAGGCCTGCTGGTCTTTCCTTTTGACTCTTGTTTTGGGCGCATACTCCACAGGACATTATAAAGTCTCTGATATCTTTTTTCCAAGACGGCCACCAGAAGTAGCGCTTGATCTTTTCTGAGGTCTTGGCCATACCGGGATGTCCTTCCATTAAAGAATCGTGATAACAAGAGATTACTTTTTTCTGTAAATCTGTGCTGGGTAGGTATAATCGTTCTTGGAAATACAATAAGTTGTCTTTTACTGCAAAGTCCTTTCCCTGCAGATGCCAATTCTGTATGTCTGCTGGAGTTACAAGTTGCCTGGCTTTATCCTTAACTTCCTCTATGGATTCTGTGGCGATTACACCCAGAATTCTTTGTTCGGGAATGATTGGTACAGGTTTAGGGTTGATCAAGTGTTCTTCCACTCCCATCCGAGAAAGGGCATCAGCTTTACCGTTCTTTGTACCAGGTCGATAGGTAATTATGAAGTCAAACTCGGCAAAGAATAATGCCCAGCGGAGTTGTCTAGAGGATTGGGCTTTTGCGGTTTTCAAATATTGCAGGTTTCGGTGATCCGTAATCACAGTAACGGTGTGTCGGGCCCCCAGCAGATAATGCTGCCAAGCCTTAAAGGCGGACTTGATAGCCAGAAGTTCCTTGTCAGTAATCGTGTAATTGATTTCAGGAGGCGAGAATTTGCGGGACCAAAATGCCACGGGATCCAACTGATTGGTTACCGGGTCCTTTTGTGATAGAACTGCCCCCATGGCAAGGCTTGAAGCATCAGTTTCCACGATGTAGGGGAGTTCGGGGCGAGGGTGTTTTAAGATTGGTGCAGAGATAAATTTAGTCTTCAAATCCTGGAAAGCTTGTTCCGCCTCGGTAGACCATTCAAAACGTTTGTTTTTCTTTAACAAGGCAGTGATGGGCTGGACTATTCGAGAGAATTCGGGGATAAACCTGCGGTAAAAGTTAGCGAAGCCTAACATGCTTTGCACACCTTTTACGGAGGATGGTGATGGCCATTTGAGAACTGCATCGACCTTCTTTGAATCCATACGCACTCCGCCAGGTGATAATATGAATCCCAAGAATTCAACTTCAGTCACGTTGAAAACACATTTTTCCAACTTAGCGAAAAGTTTGTGTTGACGCAATCTTTCGAGGACCATTTTCACGTGTTTCCGATGTTCAGATTCCGATGAAGAATAAACGAGGATGTCGTCAATGTAAACAACAACACACACATCTATGAGCTCTCTGAGGACATCGTTCATAAAATATTGAAAGGCGGCCGGGGCATTGCAAAGTCCGAAGGGCATGACCTGATATTCAAATAGCCCATACTTGGTGCGGAAGGCCGTCTTCCATTCATCGCCCTCTTTTACTCGTACCAAGTGGTAAGCTCCTCTAAGATCCAGCTTTGTATATATGCATGCTTTTCTGACTTGGTCCAGGAGTTCAGGGATCAAAGGTAACGGATATCTATTCTTAACGGTGATCTGGTTCAGGGAGCGATAATCTATACAAGTTCTAAGGTCTCCTTCCTTTTTTGGAACGAAGAACAAAGCTGAAGAAGCAGGGGACTTGGAAGGACGAATAAACCCATTTGCCAGGTATTGATCCAGGTATTGTCGAAGGTGAAGGTTCTCAGGCTCGGTGAGGGCATAAATTCTACTACAAGGAGGAGTAGATCCAGGTATCAGGTCTATCTGGCAGTCATAAGACCTATGAGGAGGTAGAGAGTTAGCCTGATCCTTCCGGAAAACATCTTGGTATTCTAGGTATTCGGGAGGTAACTGGGGAGTCTCTGAAGGAATTGCTGCCAGTGCAACACCAGGTGGAGGGTGACAAGTAGAGACACATTCTGGAAACTGGACCGTTCTTGCTCGCCAATCGATCAGAGGATTGTGTTTCTCTAACCAAGGTATTCCTAGAATAATCTGAAACTGAGGGGCCTTGATCACATCGAACACGATCTTCTCATGGTGTCCATCTTGACTTACTAGCGTCACCTCTTGAGTGGTATGCGTTACTGGCCCGGAGGCTATCTCCGTACCATCCACCGTAGTAATGACGTCCTTTACAGCCTTGGGACAAAGAGTTAGATTCATCCTCAAAACCATTTCATGATCCACATAATTGCCGATGGCACCGCTGTCGACGTAAGCTTCAATTGCATGTAATCGATCCGGATTATCAGGGCTAATGAGGACCATAGGTATCACGAAATGCGAGGTCACGGAACTGGTTTTCACGCTCGGCAAGAGGACCTCTATTCTTGTCGGGCGAGGTCGTTTCCCTGCTCAGAGTTTGTAACTTTGGTAACTGCAGCTCCTACTGCCTTCTTGGCAGGTTTCACCGGACAGTCTCGAAGAAAGCGCCCTGAGTTTCCGCAATAGAGGCATAATTGCAACTGTTTTCTGCTTTCCCGCTCCTTTTGTGTTAGAGGACCTTTCAGACCCCCTATTTGCATGGGTTCCCCGGAGTCTACTCCTTTGGAAGGAGTTGGCGGTTTGGAAAATACTCGAGCATCAAACTTGGAACGATCGGCCTTCCTGTTCTGCAGTCTGTGATCTATTTGAACGACTAAGTCTATATAGTCCGAACAATCTTGTGGGGGATTCACTACTTGGGCTAACACATCTTTGAGCTCTCCACGTAGACCTCTATAAAACAGCGTAATCCTTTTGTCCTCAGGCCATTGAGTTTCCACTATCAGTCTGTTGAAAGACGCAATATAAGCCAAAAGGTCTTGATTACCTTGTCGCAACGAAAGAAGCTCATTGTCCAAGGCCTGCCCCTGTGAATGTCTTGCGAACAGTTTTTCCATGCTGAGCTGAAAAGCTTGAAAATCATGGAGGACCGGATCATCTTGATTTACTAGAGGGATCGACCAGTCTGCCGCATTGCCACTAAGGTACGAAAGCACGAAAGCTACTTTAGCTTGATCAGTTGGAAAGGCTGCTGGCCGGCATAAGAAATGCAACCGGCACTGATTGATAAATACTGCAAACCTCTTTGGGTCACCAGAAAATCGTTCGGGCGGAGCCAGAGGTACATTCCCAGGTAGGTTGATCTGCACTGGATTTATAGAGGATGTAGAAGGAAGATTTCCCCCAGATGCGGGTAACGGGGTCTGTCCGGCTTGTGACTGTAGCAATTGTCTAGCGAGATCATCTGTTCGCTCCTTGGAAATAATCAGTTCCCTTCTTAGAGCGTTAGTTTCCTGATGGGCTGCATGCACTTCTGCCCTTAGTTCCCCAAGTAACTGGGCTAGCTGGTTGGTATCCGAGGTTTCCATAGCGCCTGGACGGGAGTTTTGTGGTAGGCTTTGCGTTCTGTAACGCTCACCTGATTCCCGTAGAGGCGCCGGTCTTGACTGGGCGTATACCGTATCTTCAAAGGTGATGTGTAACACACGGCTGGCTCTTTGGGCTGGACCTCTGTGCAATGTATGTCTGACTCGAAGGGTAAGATGTCTGCAGATAGAAAATATGGGATTAAGGAACTGGGTTTTTTAATGTCTCTCTCTTCTTCCCTTTCTCTTCTCCTGTAGAACCCCAAAGGTTAACGCTCTCACCTTAGGTAAGTGAACGCCGTGCTCTCCATCTGCCTCGGGGCAGGGTGCTGTAACCAGTTTCTTCACTGGATAAGGGGAGCAGGCCTCTTGACTTCAGAGGACTGCTGTCCGTCGTTTACTGCACGAACGGTAAGTTTCGAGTAATTCTAATGTCTTTAAAGTCTTTAGTTATGATGTTTCTTGTTTTGCAGGGTTCCGGCGATGGCGGATGACGGGCTGAAGTGAGTTGAAGATGGAGCCCGTGTGATGAATAGAAGCGCCTGGAAGCACGTAAGTAAGTGCTTGTTGCCTGCTTCACGATGCGCTCTAACTGTCTTTTTATTTTGCAGGTACAAGTTCGGAGCGGCTGCAGGGTGCCGGAATACCCACTGGGTTAGATGTGGAAAGGAGTAATGGCACGTGAGTATTAAAGTTCCCCAATGTCTTTAAACGCACCTTGTTTTGTCTTTCAGATGCGGGATGCAGCGCCGAAGGCCTCCGGAGCGTGCGAAGAGTTGGTAAGCTTTTGTCTTTCAGATGCCGGAATGCAGTGTGAAGACCTCTGGAGCGCACGAAGAGTAGGTAAGCCTTTGTCTTTCAGATGCCGGAATGCAGCGCGAGGCGTTGGTGACAGCCGATGGACCAGGTAAGTGAAGAGCTGTCACTGAAGACCGTAATGCTAACCTGTTCTTTCTTGTCTTTATAGGTGTTGCTGAAGACTGGATTCAGGATGGTAAGCCTTTTTCCTTAGGCCCAGGATCAGATTCAGAAGACACGATGAGCGTTCTGCTGCAGAGGATGCAGAATAACGCAAAGCAAGATTCATCCATCGGGTGTGGTTTAAATAGCCTCCTGTAGTGCTTAGGTGCCTCCTTCCACAGCCACGCCTAGGTAAGAAAAGAGTTCCTGCTTTCCAGAAGAGTTCCAGTTTTCTGAATCTAGGGAGTGGCTCCTGCCCCACCCAACAGGAAAAGTAGTTCCAAACAGAAGAGGATCAGAGGCTCAACTGGCAGGCAAGTAAGCAGCATGGTCTGCTGCAGGTAAGTCCACCCCAGCATTATGAGCCCGGCGCTTCCAGCGCTGGGACTGGGCATATTTATGAGCCTGATGCCACTGGCGCCAGGACTGGGTCCAAAAGGTCCCAATTGGGACTGTTGGCACTCGGAACCTGGGTTATGGATCTGCTTCCAAGGGAGTTGGGAAAACCCTGACCTTTTGGAAGCAGAGATCATGACAGATCGACCATCTCAATAGTTTTGGGTTTTCCCCTTTCATTTGCTCTAACCATCTCAAGGGTTGGTGGTCAGTCTGAATGACAAAAGTAGAACCATAAAAGTACGGCCTAAACTTCTTCAGAGCCCACACGATAGCAAAGCACTCTCTTTCGATTGTTGCCCACCTCGTATCAAGGATCCTTCAGCTTGCGGCTGATGAAGCAAACGGGGTGCTCCCTACCTTTCCCATCCAGTTGACTGAGTACGGCACCTATCCCTACATTTGAAGCATCTGTCTGCACAATGAAGTGTTGGCGGTAATCAGGAGCTCTTAGTACTGGGGCTTGGCAAAGAGCCTTTTTCAGGTTTTCAAAAGCCTGATTGCATTCCTCGTTCCATCTAACCTTCTTAGGAAATTTGGGCGAGGAGATGACATTCAGTGGAGAAGCTATGGTCCCATAGTTCTCTATGAAATTCCTGTAATAACCGGTGAGGCCTAGGAAGGCTCTCACCTGGGTTTGAGTAGTCGGTGTTGCCCAATTTTGCACAGCTTCAATTTTACTGAGCAAAGGCCTTATTTCTCCACTGCCTACCTCATGCCCAAGATAGACTACCTTACTCTGTCCAATTTGGCATTTGCTCGCCTTTATGGTCAGATTGGCTCGTCCAAGAGCCTGCAAAACATCTCTCAGGTGGGTTACATGTTCTTCCCAGGAATTGCTGAATACTGCGATGTCATCCAAGTATGCCATGCAGAAGTCCTCCATCCCATTCAGAACCTGGTTTACCATCCATGAAACGTAGCAGGTGCATTTTTCAATCCGAAAGGCATTACCTTAAACTGGTATAAGCCAACGGGGGTAGAAAATGCAGTTTTCTCCTTGGCATGGTCCGTCAGGGCTATTTGCCAATAGCCTGACGTCAAGTCAAATGTGCTGAGGAACTTGGAGGCGCCAAGTTTATCCACCAACTCATCTGTTCTTGGCAAAGGGTGGGCATCAGTCTTGGTCACTGCATTAAGAGCTCTATAATCCACGCAGAATCTAAGTTCTTTAGATCCGGCCTTTGGTACTAACAAAACTGGGCTAGATCATGGACTAGTAGAGGGCTCTATTACCCCGAGATCAAGCATCTTGCTGACCTCACCTTTGATGTGGGTTTGTACATTTTCTGACATGCGGTATCCTCTGCTTTTGACTGGCAGACAGTCACCAGTGAGTATGTCGTGCTGGCCCCAAGGGGTCAAGCCTGGTGAAAGCGAGAACAGAAAGGCAAACTGATTCAACATAGATTTGCACTCTTCTTGTTGCTCGGGTGTCAGATTGGAGGAGAGATTCACTCCTTCAATTTTTTCATCTAAAGGTAAGCCTCTGAGGAGATCCGGAAGAGCTTCACTCTCTTCTTCTTCCTCGGATGACGCTAGAAGCAACGCTCCTACGTCAGGTCGCGAGACATACGCTTTAAGTCGGTTGGTGTGAAAGACTGTCGGAGCCTCCTTGGGATTGCCCAAGTCCACCAGCTAGTTAACCTCTCCGAGTTTACCCACTACTCGAAAGGGTCCCATCCACTTATCTTGCAAGGCCCTCTGCCTTGTTGGGATCATAACGAGAACGAGCTGGTCTTGAGCGAACTCAACCATGTTAGCCTTTTGATGGTGCCAGTGCTTGACCAATGCTTGTCCAGCTTTCAAGTTATCGCTTGCTTACGTCATCATGTGTGACATTCTCCTCCGGAGACCTATCACGTAGTCAGTCACTCTGACTGGCTTGGGGGAAGGAGCACTCTCCAACCCCTCCTTAATCAGGGCCAATGGACCTCTGACGGGATGACCATAGAGTAGTTCGAAGGGCGAGTAACCTACGCCTTCCTGAGGGACTTCTCTATAAGCAAAGAGAAGGCATGACAGTAGAAGGTCCCACTTACGCTTAAGGGGTTCCTCTAAAGCACCTATCATGCTCTTCATGGTTCGGTTGAACCGTTCTACCAACCCATTGGTTTGTGGGTGGTAAGCTGTTGAGAACTTGTAAGTAACTCCACAGGTTTTCCACATGGCTTTCATGTAGTGGGACATAAAGTTTGACCCCCTGTCAGAGATTACTTCCTTAGGAAACCCGACCCTAGTAAAAATACCAAGGAGGGCCTTAGCCACAGCCGGAGCTGTAACAGTCCTCATAGGAATTGCCTCAGGATACCTAGTAGCATGGTCTACTACAACAAGGATAAACCTGTTGCCTGAGGAGGTTGAAGGATCAAGGGGACCAACAATGTCAATCCCTACTCTCTCAAATGGGACTCCCACAACTGGGAGAGGCACTAAAGGTGCCACATTCTTGGAGCCAACCTTACCAGAGATCTGGCAGGTGTGGCGGCTCCTGCAGTGTTTTTCTACTTCGGCCCCCATCTTTGGCCAATAGAAGTAGAGAGCGAGCCTTTCCTTAGTCTTCTTGAAACTCAAGTGACCAGCCAAAGGAATCTCGTGGGCTAACTGCAAGAACGGTGGTCTGTTCTCTTGGGGTACTACAAGTCGTTTGTAGTCTCCAGGTGCAGACTCAGTCGTTTCACTGTAGAAGAGGCCATCTTCCCAGTGCAACCTGTGTTTCCCAGGCTCTTGCCCTTCAGCCTGAGCTTCTGCCTGGTGGCGAAGACCTTCCAGAGTTGGACATTCTCTCTGTCCCTTACTGAAGTCTGCCCTACTTGGTCCACCTTCTGCCAGTAAAGACTGCAGCTCAGGATGGTCAACAGGATCCAGATCTCCAATGAGTTCCTGGCCTTCCATTAGCTCTTCCTCAGAGTCTAATTCCACCACACAGGGTTGTACCTCCCTCTCAGCCTCGGCTGGAGGTGGAGTTATGGGTGTAACTTTGGACAACCGCGGGGAAGTCCGTGTTGGCTTCACTGAAATGCTGGCTGCTGGTTTCGGGATAGAAGCCTTAGGTTTCCCCTTTGCTTCTGATGTCTTGGAGACAGCGTCCGACAATTCCAGTGGAGCAGGAGGGATTTCTTTCTTCATCATCTCCCCGAGAGTACCGCGCATGGTCCTCTCTCTTGCAGGTCTGGTTAGCTCCTGTAACCGTTTACTAGGAGGTCTGGGAGTATGCGATACAACTCCGAGAGTTTTCAAATCGTTACCCAACAGTACGCGTCCTGGTACCTCACTCTGTATGCTGACAGGTATCTTTACAGTCATGTCGTTACACTGGATGAGAACTGGTAATTGGGGAAGCATCTGCACAGGCCCTCCAGCTAACTTGGTGAGGCGTTTGGGTGCCTTAGCAACATCCTCGGCCTGAATAAACGATTTATCCACCACAGTTATGCAGGCCCCAGTGTCCCTAATGGCAGGAGTCTCCTGACCATTCACTTGGACACTGTCCTTATAATACTCTTTAGTATTATCGGGGATAGAATTATAGACATCTAAATTCTGTTGTTCCCACAACCCCAGAGATACTAAAGAAACGCTGGCTGAGACTCCAATGGGTTCTACAGCTAGCAGTAGAAAGTTTCCACTTGTCATTTGGACTTCCTCCTCTGGAGCGAAAGCTAAGGAGACAAGCTGGACCCCTGAAGGTTTACCCTTACATCTGGGATCTCCTTTCACGTGATCAGTCGAGCCACAAACAAAGCATTTACCGAATGCTTTCTGGAATGGCGGCTTGTTCTTACCTCCTTCTGGTTTGGCACCAGAAGACACACTATTCTGCTGTGGTTTTCCCGGTGGCTTACCCTTCTGGTTTTGTTTGGGGCCCTCTTTGGAATGTGAGTTATTCGAATTCTCTTTTGAGTCTTTTTTAGGCTGTTTTCCCTCGTCCTTTTTCTGAGTTGCCCCAGAATCCTTATGAGTAGCCCTGTTGGCAACTCACAAGTCAGCAGCCTTAGCTAGCTCCCTGGAATCCAATTCCTTTGAATCAGCCATGTGCTGTCTGAGCTCAGGAGAACAGGCATCATAAATAGACTCCAACTTAAAAAGATTCCTCATAACCTTATGTGTTCACTTTGTAACCCTTAATCCATCCCTCTAAGTTTTTCAACCCTTCACTCACCCAGGTAGCCCAAGGGGTACCATCATGCTTTTTGTGGGTTCTAAACCTCTTAAGATACTGGAAGGGGTCTTCACGAATCTAGCTATCAAAGCTAGTTTCACACTTTCGTAATCCGTCTCATCCGCCTCCCCCAACTCCATTACCACATCAGTCGCAACAGGAGGGAGTCTAGAGAACAACCAGGGAAGCAACGCATTCCCGGTGATGTCCTGGAGCCCATGATTGTATTCAAACAGTTTCAACCAATCCAACACATCCAATCTCGGTTCATACATACCCACTAATTCCTTCGGCATCCAGGGTCTTTTGGGACTGGAGCTCCTAGAGGAACCAGAGGAGAGAGAAGCATTTTCCATAGACAACTTTTTCATCTCTAACTTGTGATTAAGTTCTATTTCCCTGAGTCTCAACTCAGCTTGCTTCTGCTCAGCCTGGGCATTCATCCGTCTGAACTTGAGCTCTTGGTTTCGTTCCGATTGAGCCAAGAACAGTTTATATTCTAATTCAAGCTTCATTTTTTCAAGTTCAAAATAAGCAGGGTTACTTGTGGGACCTGGTATGGGCCCCGTAGGCACAGCTGGTAAGGCAGGTAGAGGAGCAGGGGAGACAGTTTCGTTAGCCTCACCGCCCTCGTCAACCTCTTCATCGCTATCATCAGAATTACGATTCAGATCAACACCATCACTGTTATCTACAGTCGCTGGAGAGATTGGTTCCTCTGAACCAGTACCCAGACTTTGGTTTGCGAGCAATCTCTCGATTAGTTCTAACTTCTTGCCACTTACAGAAAGATTCTCTTGCCTACAGAGAGCTCGCAGACCCTCAGTATTTTCACCTGACAAAGACTCTTGACTGTATGTTTCCATCGTAGGCATGTTTTTTGAAAGTTGCTTTTTGTGCAAAGTTTTGTGGTTAGTTATCCTATAGTGTCGAAAAGCACTCTAAACTGTATACTCGATACAAATCCCACCGCTGTACACCAGTGTTAGGCGGAAACCCGTGCAGTTCCCTCTGGGACCACTGCAAAAGATTTAGGACTACAGGCGTTTGGCGGTGAACCCACTTGGTAGCAGTCTGTACCACACAGATTCACTTGGTAGCTGTGGCTGAGCAGTCAGACTTCCCTCAAGAAGAGTTGAGCAGTATGTGGAGTATACAAAATAGGGCAATTCTTCACAGCAAGACAAGTAAACACGCAACGAGGCTTAGTGTAAAGATATTAAGGTATTTATTTATAACAGAACATCTATGAAAATCACTATCGCACTATCACGGCAAACAAATCAAACACAATTACTCTACGAAGCAGAAAACGATCAATCCCCCTAGCAATATGTCGACAACTCTAGGTTCTACCGGCACCACTTATTTTCAGACAGAGGTGTGTACCTCAACCTAGATGACACTCGAACATTAGTTAGGACGGGAGAGAAAAAGATAGGCAGGTTACGAAATCAACACAGTTCGATCCTACGCGGATAAAATGCAAGGCAAGAAGGCAAGAATCACAATAGGTCAAAAAGTTCAGAGGCCAGGCCCACTCGGTGAGAGGCAAGGCGCGATGTCCCAAAAGTCTCTAGCGGGGATGCATTCAAGTCTTATAGCAAATTGTTATCGGCAGGTTGAACCAGTTCAGAACAAAGAATGAGAAAAGCTTGGAGGCAACCCAACGGAAAGGAGAGGATTAAGACACCTCACTCAACCCGATCGAAAGGGAAGCCAGGCGGACAGGGTACCTTGTTGTGGAGGGCAGCTCCGGCGGGGGCAGTTGTTCCTGGTGGTGGATGCACGTCGGGTCTTGGCCAAGAGTAGAGATGATCTCGTCATCGAAGAAAAGTGAAGTCCGGTGCACCACCAGGGAAGAGACCAGCCGCGGAGTGCTCCGTCACAAGGCACCACCTTTTGGTCGCGGTTTCAGGGGTAGTGGCTATCCGGTTGTCGGGGTGCGCTGCACGGGCAATTCGACCACTGCGTCCTGAGGCGAATAAAAAGCAAAGGAGACTGGTTGTTCCCACCAGTCAGGGGAAGAGACTCTCCGGCAGGGAGATCTCCTCTGTCGTCGGGAAGTGGTGAGTCGGTTCCGCAGGGCTCCACCGGAGGTGTCGTCGTGCAGGTCGGCTCAGCGTTACCCTGGTCGGATTCTTAGGTCCTGTGGCGACTTCTGAAGATCCAGTCCCAAAAGCCCTGCTTTTATGCAGAAAACCCCCATTCATTCAGCCTAGCTGTCAATCAACACATGCTAAGTGGTGAGCGGGAAGGCTCACCACTTGGGCCAATCACTCCAGAGTGCGACCGGGGTTGGCAAGGCAACTCGGTCCAGGGTGCCTAAACCCCCTCCCACACCCCTGTGGTAACCCAGACAGAATGGCACCACTTTGGAGGGTCTCTGTACAGAGGCCCGCCAAAAGTGGAACAAAGGGCTTAACCTTTGGTTTAGGAGTCACAGAGACGAACACAGACGCCATTTTACAAACCGAGTTCTGGCAGAAAATACCATCCGATAAACTTATTTAAGATAAGTAGACCGGGGGTACGTTAGAGATTAACGAGAAAAAGTATTAATCTCCAACAACGGGACGAATCCCATAGGGTTATGTCCGGGGTCGAACATAACAAGTAGTTTCCACTGCCACCAGCCAAAACTCGACGAGGGGGGACGGGACAGTGCCCCCTCGAGTAACAGGTCCAGGAGTAATCGAATTACCCCTACTAGTACGTCCACAATAAGATGGTTTGTACTAGACCTGTTAGTAAATTTAGGTCTAGTAAAGCCAATGGTGACTTTACATGCCCGGGGAGACAGTAGTCAGTCCCCGGGTATGGAGTCTATGGTGGAGGTCCGCTAGGACGCCCCAGTGTTACGGCACGTAGGGTGCGGTGCAACACACATAGAAAAACATATGAGACCCTATGGAGTAAAAGACCCCATAGCCCATCGAACACATTGACATTCGAAGGAATCACACACATACATGTCCAAGAGTGGGAGAAAAGAGTCTCACTCTTGGCAGGATGGAAAAAAACAAACTCCCGAAATCCAGCAAAGCTGCTGGGGGACTCACTAGGTTAGGAAATTCAGCCTAAACAGAGAATTCTCCCTAATACCCTGCACTACTGGGGGGTGGGGGTGGTGGGAGACATGGGTGGGGGCCTGGTGGGGGGTGACCCTGCACTGCTGGGGGGTGGCAGTGGTGGGGAACATGAGTTGGACATGTGTGGGGGCCTGCTGGCAGGTGCCCCACAGTGCTGAGGGGTGGAAGTGGTGGGAGACATGGGTGGGGGCCTGGTGGAGGGTGACCCTGCACTGCTGTTGGGTGGTGGTGGTGGGAGACATGGGTGGGGCCTGCTGGCAGGTGCCTGTTAGGCGGAAACCTGTGCAGTTCCCTCTGGGACCACTGCAAAAGATTTAGGACTACAGGCGTTTGGCGGTGAACCCACTTGGTAGCAGTCTGTACCACACAGATTCACTTGGTAGCTGTGGCTGAGCAGTCAGACTTCCCTCAAGAAGAGTTGAGCAGTATGTGGAGTATACAAAATAGGGCAATTCTTCACAGCAAGACAAGCAAACACGCAACGAGGCTTAGTGTAAAGATATTAAGGTATTTATTTATAACAGAACATCTATGGAAAACACTATCACACTCACGGCAAACAAATCAAACACAATTACTCAACGAAGCAGAAAACGATCGATCCACCTAGCAATATGTCGACAACTCTAGGTTCTACCGGCACCACTTATTTTCAGACAGAGGTGTATACCTCAACCTAGATGACACTCGAACATTAGTTAGGACGGGAGAGAAAAAGATAGGCAGGTTACGAAATCAACACAGTTCGATCCTACGTGGATAAAATGCAAGGCAAGAAGGCAAGAATCTCAGTAGGTCATAAAGTTCAGAGGCCAGGCCCACTCGGTGAGAGGCAAGGCGCGATGTCCCAAAAGTCTCTAGCGAAGATGCATTCAAGTCTTATAGCAAATTGTTATCGGCAGGTTGAACCAGTTCAGAACAAAGAATGAGAATAGCTTGGAGGCAACCCAACGGAAAGGAGAGGATTAAGACACCTCACTCAACCCGATCGAAAGGGAAGCCAGGCGGACACGGTACCTTGTTGTGGAGGGCAGCTACAGCGGGGGCAGTTGTTCCTGGTGGTGGATGCACGTCGGGTCTTTGCCAAGAGTAGAGATGATCTCGTCGTCGAAGAAAAGTGAAGTCCGGTGCACAACCAGGGAAGAGACCAGCCGCGGAGTGCTCCGTCACAAGGCACCACCTTTTGGTTGCGGTTTCAGGGGTAGTGGCTATCCGGTTGCCGGGGTGCGCTGCGAGGGCAATTCGACCACTGCGTCCTGAGGCGAATAAAAAGCAAAGGGGACTGGTTGTTCCCACCAGTCAGGGGAAGAGACTCTCCGGCAGGGAGATCTCCTCTGTCGTCGGGAAGTGGTGAGTCGGTTCCGCAGGGCTCCACCGGAGGTGTCGTCGTGCAGGTCGGCTCAGCGTTACCCTCGTCGGATACTTAGGTCATGTGGCGACTTCTGAAGATCCAGTCCCAAAAGCCCTGCTTTTATGCAGAAAACCCCCATTCATTCAGCCTAGCTGTCAATCAACACATGCTAAGTGGTGAGCGGCAAGGCTCACCACTTGGGCCAATCACTCCAGAGTGCGACCGGAGTTGGCAAGGCAACTCGGTCCAGGGTGCCTAAACCCCCTCCCACACCCCTGTGGTAACCCAGACAGAATGGCACCACTTTGGAGGGTCTCTGTACAGAGGCCCGCCAAAAGTGGAACAAAGAGCTCAACCTTTGGTTTAGGAGTCACAGAGACGAACACAGACGCTATTTTACAAACCGAGTTCTGGCAGAAAATACCATCCGATAAACTTATTTAAGATAAGTAGACCGGGGGTACGTTAGAGATTAACGAGGAAAAGTATTAATCTCCAACAACGGGAGGAATCCCATAGGGTTATGTCCGGGGTCGAACATAACAAGTGGTTTCCACTGCCACCAGCCAAAACTCAACGAGGGGGGACGGGACAGTGCCCCCTCGAGTAACAGGTCCAGGAGTAATCGAATTACCCCTACTAGTACGTCCACAATAAGATGGTTTGTACTAGACCTGTTAGTAAATTTAGGTCTAGTAAAGCCAATGGTGACTTTACATGCCCGGGGAGACAGTAGTCAGTCCCCGGGTATGGAGTCTATGGCGGAGGTCCGCTAGGACGCCCCAGTGTTACGGCACGTAGGGTGCGGTGTAACACACATAGAAAAACATATGAGACCCTATGGAGTAAAAGACCCCATAGCCCATCGAACACATTGACATTTGCAGGAATTACACACATTCATGTCCAAGAGTGGGAGAAAAGAGTCTCACTCTTGGCAGGATGGAAAAAAACAAACTCCCGAAATCCAGCAAAGCTGCTGGGGGACTCACTAGGTTAGGAAATTCAGCCTAAACAGAGAATTCTCCCTAACACTCGCCCCCCCCCCAGATTAAGGGACAGGAGGATTTAATCCACTCCTAGATGAATCTCATACCTCTAGTCGATGACATACATCCTAGAGAGACCATCAGCATTTTGGTGGTGACATCCTGACCTGTGCTCAATGGTGAAATCAAACCCTTGCAGGCAGATCGACCATCTCAATAGTTTTGGGTTTTCCCCTTTCATTTGCATTAACCATCTCAAGGGTTGGTGGTCAGTCTGAATGACAAAAGTAGAACCATACAGGTACGGCCTAAACTTCTTCAGAGCCCACACGATAGCAAAGCACTCTCTTTCGATTGTTGCCCACCTTGTGTCAGGATCCTTCAGCTTGCGGCTGATGAAGCAAACGGGGTGCTCCCTACCTTTCCCATCCAGTTGACTGAGTACGGCACCTATCCCTACATTTGAAGCATCTGTCTGCACAATGAAGTGTTGGCGGTAATCAGGAGCTCCGAGTACTGGGGCTTGGCAAAGAGCCTTTTTCAGGTTTTCAAAAGCCTGATTGCATTCCTCGTTCCATCTAACCTTCTTAGGAAATTTGGGCGAGGAGATGACATTCAGTGGAGAAGCTATGGTCCCATAGTTCTCTATGAAATTCCTGTAATAACCGGTGAGGCCTAGGAAGGCTCTCACCTGGGTTTGAGTAGTCGGTGTTGCCCAATTTTGCACAGCTTCAATTTTACTGAGCAAAGGCCTTATTTCTCCACCGCCTACCTCATGCCCAAGATAGACTACCTTACTCTGTCCAATTTAGCATTTGCTCTCCTTTATGGTCAGATTGGCTCGTCCAAGAGCCTGCAAAACATCTCTCAGGTGGGTTACATGTTCTTCCCAGGAATTGCTGAATACTGCGATGTCATCCAAGTATGCCATGCAGAAGTCCTCCATCCCATTCAGAACCTGGTTTACCATCCGTTGAAACGTAGCAGGTGCATTTTTCAATCCGAAAGGCATTACCTTAAACTGGTATAAGCCAACGGGGGTAGAAAATACAGTTTTCTCCTTGGCATGGTCCGTCAGGGCTATTTGCCAATAGCCTGACGTCAAGTCAAATGTGCTGAGGAACTTGGAGGCGCCAAGTTTATCCACCAACTCATCTGTTCTTGGCAAAGGGTAGGCATCAGTCTTGGTGACTGCATTAAGAGCTCTATAATCCACGCAGAATCTAAGTTCTTTAGATCCGGCCTTTGGTACTAACAAAACTGGGCTAGATCATGGACTAGTAGAGGGCTCTATTACCCCGAGATCAAGCATCTTGCTGACCTCACCTTTGATGTGGGTTTGTACATTTTCTGACATGCGGTATCCTCTGCTTTTGACTGGCAGACAGTCACCAGTGAGTATGTCGTGCTGGCCCCAAGGGGTCAAGCCTGGTGAAAGCGAGAACAGAAAGGCAAACTGATTCAACATAGATTTGCACTCTTCTTGTTGCTCGGGTGTCAGATTGGAGGAGAGATTCACTCCTTCAATTTTTTCATCTAAAGGTAAGCCTCTGAGGAGATCCGGAAGAGCTTCACTCTCTTCTTCTTCCTCGGATGACGCTAGAAGCAACGCTCCTACGTCAGGTCGCGAGACATACGCTTTAAGCCGGTTGGTGTGAAAGACTGTCGAAGCCTCCTTGGGATTGCCCAAGTCCACCAGCTAGTTAACCTCTCCGAGTTTACCCACTACTCGAAAGCGTCCCATCCACTTATCTTGCAAGGCCCTCTGCCTTGTTGGGATCATAACGAGAACGAGCTGGTCTTGAGCGAACTCAACCATGTTAGCCTTTTGATCGTGCCAGTGCTTGACCAATGCTTGTCCAGCTTTCAAGTTATCGCTTGCTTCCGTCATCATGTGTGACATTCTCCTCCGGAGATCTATCACGTAGTCAGTCACTCTGACTGGCTTGGGGGAAGGAGCACTCTCCAACCCCTCCTTAATCAGGGCCAATGGACCTCTGACGGGATGACCATAGAGTAGTTCGAAGGGCGAGTAACCTACGCCTTCCTGAGGGACTTCTCTATAAGCAAAGAGAAGGCATGGCAGTAGAAGGTCCCACTTACGCTTAAGGGGTTCCTCTAAAGCACCTATCATGCTCTTCATGGTTCTGTTGAACCGTTCTACCAACCCATTGGTTTGTGGGAGGAAGCTGTTGAGAACTTGTAAGTAACTCCACAGGTTTTCCACATGGCTTTCATGTAGTGGGACATAAAGTTTGACCCCCTGTCAGAGATTACTTCCTTAGGAAACCCGACCCTAGTAAAAATACCAAGGAGGGCCTTAGCCACAGCCGGAGCTGTAACAGTCCTCATAGGAATTGCCTCAGGATACCTAGTAGCATGGTCTACTACAACAAGGATAAACCTGTTGCCTGAGGAGGTTGGAGGATCAAGGGGACCAACAATGTCAATCCCTACTCTCTCAAATGGGACTCCCACACCTGGGAGAGGCACTAAAGGTGCAACATTCTTGGAGCCAACCTTACCAGAGATCTGGCAGGTGTGGCAGCTCCTGCAGTGTTTTTCTACTTCGGCCCCCATCTTCGGCCAATAGAAGTAGAGAGCGAGCCTTTCCTTAGTCTTCTTGAAACTCAAGTGACCAGCCAAAGGAATCTCGTGGGCTAACTGCAAGAACTGTGGTCTGTTCTCTTGGGGTACTACAAGTCGTTTGTAGTCTCCAGGTGCAGACTCAGTCGTTTCACTGTAGAAGAGGCCATCTTCCCAGTGCAACCTGTGTTTCCCAGGCTCTTGCCCTTCAGCCTGAGCTTCTGCCTGGTGGCGAAGACCTTCCAGAGTTTGACATTCTCTCTGTCCCTTACTGAAGTCTGCCCTGCTGGGTCCACCTTCTGCCAGTAAAGACTGCAGCTCAGGATGGTCAACAGGATCCAGATCTCCAATGAGTTCCTGGCCTTCCATTAGCTCTTCCTCAGAGTCTAATTCTACCACACAGGGTTGTACCTCCCTCTCAGCCTCGGCTGGAGGTGGAGTTACGGGTGTAACTTTGGACAACCGCGGGGAAGTCCGTGTTGGCTTCACTGAAATGCTGGCTGCTGGTTTCGGGATAGATGCCTTAGGTTTCCCTTTTGCTTCTGATGTCTTGGAGACAGCGGCCGACAATTCCAGTGGAGAAGGCGTGATTTCTTTCTTCATCATCTCCCCGAGAGTACCGCGCATGGTCCTCTCTCTTGCAGGTCTGGTTAGCTCCTGTAACCGTTTACTAGGAGGTCTGGGAGTATGCGATACAACTCCGAGAGTTTTCAAATCGTTACCCAACAGTACGCGTCCTGGTACCTCACTCTGTATGCTGACAGGTATCTTCACAGTCATGTCGTTACACTGGATGAGAACTGGTAATTGGGGAAGCATCTGCACAGCCCTCCAGCTAACTTGGTGAGGCGTTTGGGTGCCTTAGCAACATCCTCGGCCTGAAAAAAACGATTTATCCACCACAGTTATGCTGGACCGAGTGTCCCTAATGGCAGGAGTCTCTTGACCATTCACTTGGACACTGTCCTTATAATACTCTTTAGTATTATGGGGGATAGAATTATAGACATCTAAATTCTGTTGTTCCCACAACCCTAGAGATACTAAAGAAACGCTGTTTGAGACTCCAATGGGTTCGTCAGCTAGCAGTAGAAAGTTTCCACTTGTCATTTGGACTTCCTCCTCTGGAGCGAAGGCTAAGGAGACAAGCTGGACCCCTGAAGGTTTACCCTTACATCTGGGATCTCCTTTCACGTGATCAGTCGAGCCACAAACAAAGCATTTACCGAATGCTTTCTGGAATGGCGGCTTGTTCTGACCTCCTTCTGGTTTGGCACCAGAAGACACACTATTCTGCTGTGGTTTTCCCGGTGGCTTACCCTTCTGGTTTAGTTTGGGGCCCTCTTTGGAATGTGAGTTATTCGAATTCTCTTTTGAGTCTTTTTTAGGCTGTTTTCCCTCGTCCTTTTTCTGAGTTGCCCCAGAATCCTTATGAGTAGTCCTTTTGGCAACCCACAAGTCAGCAGCCTTAGCTAGATCCCTGGAATCCAATTCCTTCGAATCAGCCAAGTGCTGTCTGAGCTCAGGAGAACAGGCATCATAAATAGACTCCAACATAAAAAGATTCCTCATACCCTCATAAGTGTTCACTTTGTAACCCTTAATCCATCCCTCTAGGTTTTTCATCCCTTCACTCACCCAGGTAGCCCAAGGGGTACCATCAAGCTTTTTGAGTGTTCTAAACCTCTTAAGATACTGGGAAGGGGTCTTCCCGAATCTAGCTATCAAAGCTAGTTTCACACTTTCGTAATCCGTCTTATCCGCCTCCCCCAACTCCATTACCACATCAGTCACAACAGGAGGGAGTCAAGAGAACAACCAGGGAAGCAACGCATTCCCGGTGATGTCCTGGAGCCCATGATTGTATTCAAACAGTTTCAACCAATCCAACACATCCAATCTCGGTTCATACATACCCACTAATTCCTTCGGCATCCGGGGTCTTTTGGGACTGGAGCTCCTAGAGGAACCAGAGGAGAGAGAAGCATTTTCCATAGACAACTTTTTCATCTCTAACTCGTGATTAAGTTCTATTTCCCTGAGTCTCAACTCAGCTTGCTTCTGCTCAGCCTGGGCATTCATCCGTCTGAACTCGAGCTCTTGGTTTCGTTCCAATTGAGCCAAGAACCGTTTATATTCTAATTCGAGTTTCATTTTTTCAAGTTCAAAATAAGCAGGGTTACTTGTGGGACCTGGTATGGGCCCCGTAGGCACAGCTGGTAAGGCAGGTAGAGGAGCAGGGGAGACAGTTTCGTTAGCCTCACCGCCCTCGTCAGCCTCTTCATCGCTATCATCAGAATTACGATTCAGATCAACACCATCACAGTTATCTACAGTCGCTGGAGAGATTGGTTCCTCTGAACCAGTACCCAGACTTTGGTTCGCCAGCAATCTCTCGATTTGTTATAACTTCTTGCCTCTTACAGAAAGATTCTCTTGCCTACAGAGAACTCGAAAACCCTCAGTATTTTCACCTGACAAAGACTCTTGACTGTAAGTTTCCATCGTAGACATGTTTTTTGAAAGTTGCTTTTTGAGCAAAGTTTTGTGGTTAGTTATCCTACAGTGTCGAAAACCACTCTAAACTGTATACTCGATACAAATCCCACCGCTGTACACCAGTGTTAGGCGGAAACCCGTGCAGTTCCCTCTGGGACCACTGCAAAAGATTTAGGACTACAGGCGTTTGGCGGTGAACCCACTTGGTAGCAGTCTGTACCACACAGATTCACTTGGTAGCTGTGGCTGAGCAGTCAGACTTCCCTCAAGAAGAGTTGAGCAGTATGTGGAGTATACAAAATAGGGCAATTCTTCACAGCAAGACAAGTAAACAGGCAACGAGGCTTAGTGTAAAGATATTAAGGTATTTATTTATAACATAACATCTATGAAAAACATTATCGCACTATCACGGCAAACAAATCAAACACAATTACTCTACGAAGCAGAAAACGATCAATCCCCCTAGCAATATGTCGACAACTCTAGGTTCTACCGGCACCACTTATTTTCAGACAGAGGTGTATACCTCAACCTAGATGACACTCGAACATTAGTTAGGACGGGAGAGAAAAAGATAGGCAGGTTACGAAATCAACACAGTTCGATCCTACACGAATAAAATGCAAGGCAAGAAGGCAAGAATCACAATAGGTCATAACGTTCAGAGGCCAGGCCCACTCGGTGAGAGGCAAGGCGCGATGTCCCAAAGTCTCTAGCGAAGATGCATTCAAGTCTTATAGCAAATTGTTATCGGCAGGTTGAACCAGTTCAGAACAAAGAATGAGAAAAGCTTGGAGGCAACCCAACGGAAAGGAGAGGATTAAGACACCTCACTCAACCCGATCGAAAGGGAAGCCAGGCGGACACGGTACCTTGTTGTGGAGGTCAGCTCCGGCGGGGGCAGTTGTTCCTGGTGGTGGATGCACGTCGGGTCTTTGCCAAGAGTAGAGATGATCTCGTCGTCGAAGAAAAGTGAAGTCCGGTGCACCACCAGGGAAGAGACCAGCCGCGGAGTGCTCCGTCACAAGGCACCACCTTTTGGTTGCTGTTTCAGGGGTAGTTGATATCCGGTTGCCGGGGTGCGCTGCACGGGCATTTCGACCACTGCGTCCTGAGGCGAATAAAAAGCAAAGGGGACTGGTTGTTCCCACCAGTCAGGGGAAGAGACTCTCCGGCAGGGAGATCTCCTCTGTCGTCGGGAAGTGGTGAGTCGGTTCCGCAGGGCTCCACCGGAGGTGTTGTCGTGCAGGTCGGCTCAGCGTTACCCTCGTCGGATTTTTAGGTCCTGTGGCGACTTCTGAAGATCCATTCCCAAAACCCCTGCTTTTATGTAGAATACCCCCATTCATTCAGCCTAGCTGTCAATCAACACATGCTAAGTGGTGAGCGGGAAGGCTCACCACTTGGGCCAATCACTCCAGAGTGCGACCGGAGTTGGCAAGGCAACTCGGTCCAGGGTGCCTAAACCCCCTCCCACACCCCTGTGGTAACCCAGACAGAATGGCACCACTTTGGAGGGTCTCTGTACAGAGGCCCGCCAAAAGTGGAACAAAGGGCTCAACCTTTGGTTTAGGAGTCACAGAGACGAACACAGACGCCATTTTACAAACCGAGTTCTGGCAGAAAATACCATCCGATAAACTTATTTAAGATAAGTAGACCGGGGGTACGTTAGAGATTAACGAGGAAAAGTATTAATCTCCAACAACGGGACGAATCCCATAGGGTTATGTCCGGGGTCGAACATAACAAGTAGTTTCCACTGCCACCAGCCAAAACTCGACGAGGGGGGACGGGACAGTGCCCCCTCGAGTAACAGGTCCAGGAGTAATCGAATTACCCCTACTAGTACGTCCACAATAAGATAGTTTGTACTAGTCCTGTTAGTAAATGTAGGTCTAGTAAAGCCAATGGTGACTTTACATGCCCGGGGAGACAGTAGTCAGTCCCCGGGTATGGAGTCTATGGCGGAGGTCCGCTAGGACGCCCCAGTGTTACGGCACGTAGGGTGCGGTGTAACACACATAGAAAAACATATGAGACCCTATGGAGTAAAAGACCCCATAGCCCATCGAACACATTGACATTTGCAGGAATTACACACATAAATGTCCAAGAGTGGGAGAAAAGAGTCTCACTCTTGGCAGGATGGAAAAAAACAAACTCCCGAAATCCAGCAAAGCTGCTGGGGGACTCACTAGGTTAGGAAATTCAGCCTAAACAGAGAATTCTCCCTAACACTCGCCCCCCCCAGACTAAGGGACAGGAGGATTTAATCCACTCCTGGATGAATCTCATACCTCTAGTCGATGACATACATCCTAGAGAGACCATCAGCATTTGGGTGGTGACATCCTGACCTGTGCTCAATGGTGAAATCAAACCCTTGCAGGCAGATCGACCATCTCAATAGTTTTGGGTTTTCCCCTTTCATTTGCATTAACCATCTCAAGGGTTGGTGGTCAGTCTGAATGACAAAAGTAGAACCATACAAGTACGGCCTAAACTTCTTCAGAGCCCACACGATAGCAAAGCACTCTCTTTCGATTGTTGCCCACCTTGTTTCAGGATCCTTCAGCTTGCGGCTGATGAAGCAAACGGGGTGCTCCCTACCTTTCCCATCCAGTTGACTGAGTACGGCACCTATCCCTACATTTGAAGCATCTGTCTGCACAATGAAGTGTTGGCGGTAATCAGGAGCTTTGAGTACTTGGGCTTGGCAAAGAGCCTTTTTCAGGTTTTTAAAAGCCGGATTGCATTCCTCGTTCCATCTAACCTTCTTAGGAAATTTGGGCGAGGAGATGACATTCAGTGGAGAAGCTATGGTCCCATAGTTCTCTATGAAATTCCTGTAATACCCGGTGAGGCCTAGGAAGGCTCTCACCTGGGTTTGAGTATTCGGTGTTGTCCAATTTTGCACAGCTTCAATTTTACTGAGCAAAGGCCTTATTTCTCCACCGCCTACCTCATGTCCAAGATAGACTACCTTACTCTGTCCAATTTGGCATTTGCTCGCCTTTATGGTCAGATTGGCTCGTCCAAGAGCCTGCAAAACATCTCTCAGGTGGGTTACATGTTCTTCCCAGGAATTTCTGAATACTGCGATGTCATCCAAGTATGCCATGCAGAAGTCCTCCATCCCATTCAGAACCTGGTTTACCATCCGTTGAAACGTAGCAGATGCATTTTTCAATCCGAAAGGCATTACCTTAAACTGGTATAAACCAACGGGGGTAGAAAATGCAGTTTTCTCCTTGCCATGGTCCGTCAGGGCTATTTGCCAATAGCCTGACGTCAAGTCAAATGTGCTGAGGAACTTGGCGGCGCCAAGTTTATCCACCAACTCATCTGTTCTTGGCAAAAGGTGGGCATCAGTCTTGGTGACTGCATTACGAGCTCTATAATCCATGCATAATCTAAGTTCTTTAGATCCGGCCTTTGGTACTAACACAACTGGGCTAGACCATGGAGTAGTAGAGGGCTCTATTACCCCGAGATCAAGCATCTTGCTGACCTCACCTTTGATGTGGGTTCGTACGTTTTCTGACATGCGGTATCCTCTGCTTTTGACTGGCAGACAGTCACCAGTGAGTATGTCGTGCTGGCCCCAAGGGGTCAAGCCTGGTGAAAGCGAGAACAGAGAGGCAAACTGATTCAACATAGATTTGCACTCTTCTTGTTGCTCGGGTGTCAGATTGGAGGAGAGATTCACTCCTTCAATTTTTTCATCTAAAGGTAAGCCTCTGAGGAGATCCGGAAGAGCTTCACTCTCTTCTTCTTCCTCGGATGACGCTAGAAGCAACGCTCCTACGTCAGGTCGCGAGACATACGCTTTAAGTCGGTTGGTGTGAAAGACTGTCGGAGCCTCCTTGGGATTGCCCAAGTCCACCAGATAGTTAACCTCTCCGAGTTTACCCACTACTCGAAAGGGTCCCATCCACTGATCTTGCAAGGCCCTCTGCCTTGTTGGGATCATACCGAGAATGAGCTGGTCTTGAGTGAACTCAACCATGTTAGCCTTTTGATCGTGCCAGTGCTTGACCAATGCTTGTCCAGCTTTCAAGTTATCGCTTGCTTCCGTCATCATGTGTGACATTCTCCTCCGGAGACCTATCACGTAGTCAGTCACTCTGACTGGCTTGGGGGAAGGAGCACTCTCCAACCCCTCCTTAATCAGGGCCAATGGACCTCTGACGGGATGACCATAGAGTAGTTCGAAGGGCGAGTAACCTACGCCTTCCTGAGGGACTTCTCTATAAGCAAAGAGAAGGCATGGCAGTAGAAGGTCCCACTTACGCTTAAGGGGTTCCTCTAAAGCACCTATCATGCTCTTCATGGTTCGGTTGAACCGTTCTACCAACCCATTGGTTTGTGGGAGGAAGCTGTTGAGAACTTGTAAGTAACTCCACAGGTTTTCCACATAGCTTTCATGTAGTGGGACATAAAGTTTGACCCCCTGTCAGAGATTACTTCCTTAGGAAACCCGACCCTAGTAAAAATACCAAGGAGGGCCTTAGCCACAGCCGGAGCTGTAACAGTCCTCATAGGAATTGCCTCAGGATACCTAGTAGCATGGTCTACTACAACAAGGATAAACCTGTTGCCTGAGGAGGTTGGAGGATCAAGGGGACCAACAATGTCAATCCCTACTCTCTCAAATGGGACTCCCACACCTGGGAGAGGCACTAAAGGTGCCACATTCTTGGAGCCAACCTTACCAGAGATCTGGCAGGTGTGGCAGCTCCTGCAGTGTTTTTCTACTTCGGCCCCCATCTTCGGCCAATAGAAGTAGAGAGCGAGCCTTTCCTTAGTCTTCTTGAAACTCAAGTGACCAGCCAAAGGAATCTCGTGGGCTAACTGCAAGAACTGTGGTCTGTTCTCTTGGGGTACTACAAGTCGTTTGTAGTCTCCAGGTGCAGACTCAGTCGTTTCACTGTAGAAGAGGCCATCTTCCCAGTGCAACCTGTGTTTCCCAGGCTCTTGCCCTTCAGCCTGAGCTTCTGCCTGGTGGCGAAGACCTTCCAGAGTTTGACATTCTCTCTGTCCCTTACTGAAGTCTGCCCTGCTGGGTCCACCTTCTGCCAGTAAAGACTGCAGCTCAGGATGGTCAACAGGATCCAGATCTCCAATGAGTTCCTGGCCTTCCATTAGCTCTTCCTCAGAGTCTAATTCTACCACACAGGGTTGTACCTCCCTCTCAGCCTCGGCTGGAGGTGGAGTTACGGGTGTAACTTTGGACAACCGCGGGGAAGTCCGTGTTGGCTTCACTGAAATGCTGGCTGCTGGTTTCGGGATAGAAGCCTTAGGTTTCCCTTTTGCTTCTGATGTCTTGGAGACAGCGGCCGACAATTCCAGTGGAGCAGGAGTGATTTCTTTCTTCATCATCTCCCCGAGAGTACCGCGCATGGTCCTCTCTCTTGCAGGTCTGGTTAGCTCCTGTAACCGTTTACTAGGAGGTCTGGGAGTATGCGATACAACTCCGAGAGTTTTCAAATCGTTACCCAACAGTACGCGTCCTGGTACCTCACTCTGTATGCTGACAGGTATCTACACAGTCATGTCGTTACACTGGATGAGAACTGGTAATTGGGGAAGCATCTGCACAGGCCCTCCAGCTAACTTGGTGAGGCGTTTGGGTGCCTTAGCAACATCCTCGGCCTGAAAAAATGATTTATCCACCACAGTTATGCTGGCCCCAGTGTCCCTAATGGCAGGAGTCTCCTGACCATTCACCTGGACACTGTCCTTATAATACTCTTTAGAATTATCGGGGATAGAATTATAGACATCTAAATTCTGTTGTTCCCACAACCCCAGAGATACTAAAGAAACGCTGGCTGAGACTCCAATGGGTTCGTCAGCTAGCAGTAGAAAGTTTCCACTTGCCATTTGGACTTCCTCCTCTGGAGCGAAGGCTAAGGAGACAAGCTGGACCCCTGAAGGTTTACCCTTACATCTGGGATCTCCTTTCACGTGATCAGTCGAGCCACAAACAAAGCATTTACCGAATGCTTTCTGGAATGGTGGCTTGTTCTGACCTCCTTCCGGTTTGGCACCAGAAGACACACTATTCTGCTGTGGTTTTCCCGGTGGCTTACCCTTCTGGTTTTGTTTGGGGCCCTCTTTCGAATGTGAGTTATTCGAATTCTCTTTTGAGTCTTTTTTAGGCTGTTTTCCCTCGTCCTTTTTCTGAGTTGCCCCAGAATCCTTATGAGTAGCCCTGTTGGCAACCCATAAGTCAGCAGCCTTAGCTAGCTCCCTGGAATCCAATTCCTTCGAATCGGCCAAGTGCTGTCTGAGCTCAGGAGAACAGGCATCATAAATAGACTCCAACATAAAAAGATTCCTCATACCCTCATAAGTGTTCACTTTGTAACCCTTAATCCATCCCTCTAAGTTTTTAAACCCTTCACTCACCCAGGTAGCCCAAGGGGTACCATCATGCTTTTTGAGGGTTCTAAACCTCTTAAGATACTGGGAAGGGGTCTTCCCGAATCTAGCTATCAAAGCTAGTTTCACACTTTCATAATCCTTCTTATCCGCCTCCCCCAACTCCATTACCACATCAGTCGCAACAGGAGGGAGCCTAGAGAACCACCAGGGAAGCAACCCATTCCTGGTGATGTCCTGGAGCCCATGATTGTATTCAAACAGTTTCAACCAATCCAACACATCCAATCTCGGTTCATACATACCCACTAATTCCTTCGGCATCCGGGGTCTTTTGGGACTGGAGCTCTTAGAGGAACCAGAGGAGAGAGAAGCATTTTCCATAGACAACTTTTTCATCTCTAACTCGTGATTAAGTTCTATTTCCCTGAGTCTCAACTCAGCTTGCTTCTGCTCAGCCTGGGCATTCATCCGTCTGAACTCGAGCTCTTGGTTCGTTCCGATTGAGCCAAGAACCGTTTATATTCTAATTCGAGCTTCATTTTTTCAAGTTCAAAATAAGCAGGGTTACTTGTGGGACCTGGTATGGGCCCCGTAGGCACAGCTGGTAAGGCAGGTAGAGGAGCAGGGGAGACAGTTTCGTTAGCCTCACCGCCCTCGTCAGCCTCTTCATCGCTATCATCTGAATTACGATTCAGATCAACACCATGACTGCTATCTACAGTCGCTTAAGAGATTGCTTCCTCTGAACCAGTACCCAGACTTTGGTACGCCAGCAATCTCTCGATTAGTTCTAACTTCTTGCCTCTTACAGAAAGATTCTCTTGCCTACAGAGAGCTCGCAGACCCTCAGTATTTTCACCTGACAAAGACTCTTGACTGTAAGTTTCCATCGTAGACATGTTTTTTGAAAGTTGCTTTTTGTGCAAAGTTTTGTGGTTAGTTATCCTACAGTGTCGAAAAGCACTCTAAACTGTAAACTCGATACAAATCCCACGGCTGCCACCAGTGTTAGGCGGAAACCTGTGCAGTTCCCTCTGGGACCACTGCAAAAGATTTAGGACTACAGGCGTTTGGCGGTGAACCCACTTGGTAGCAGTCTGTACCACACAGATTCACTTGGTAGCTGTGGCTGAGCAGTCAGACTTCCCTCAAGAAGAGTTGAGCAGTATGTGGAGTATACAAAATAGGGCAATTCTTCACAGCAAGACAAGCAAACACGCAACGAGGCTTAGTGTAAAGATATTAAGGTATTTATTTATAACAGAACATCTATGGAAAACACTATCGCACTCACGGCAAACAAATCAAACACAATTACTCTACGAAGCAGAAAACGATCGATCCCCCTAGCAATATGTCGACAACTCTAGGTTCTACTGGCACCACTTATTTTCAGACAGAGGTGTATACCTCAACCTAGATGACACTCGAACATTAGTTAGGACGGTAGAGAAAAAGATAGGCAGGTTACGAAATCAACAGAGTTCGATCCTACGCGGATAAAATGCAAGGCAAGAAGGCAAGAATCACAATAGGTCATAAAGTTCAGAGGCCAGGCCCACTCGGTGAGAGGCAAGGCGCGATGTCCCAAAAGTCTCTAGCGAAGATGCATTCAAGTCTTATAGCAAATTGTTATCGGCAGGTTGAACCAGTTCAGAACAAAGAATGAGAAAAGCTTGGAGGCAACCCAACGGAAAGGAGAGGATTAAGACACCTCACTCAACCCGATCGAAAGGGAAGCCAGGCGGACACGGTACCTTGTTGTGGAGGGCAGCTCCGGCGGGGGCAGTTGTTCCTGGTGGTGGATGCACGTCGGGTCTTTGCCAAGAGTAGAGATGATCTCGTCGTCGAAGAAAAGTGAAGTCCGGTGCACCACCAGGGAAGAGATCAGCCGCGGAGTGCTCCATCACAAGGCACCACCTTTTGGTTGCGGTTTCAGGGGTAGTGGCTATCTGGTTGCCGGGGTGCGCTGCACGGGCAATTCGACCACTGCGTCCTGAGGCGAATTAAAGCAAAGGGCACTGGTTGTTCCCACCAGTCAGGGTAAGAGACTCTGCGGCAGGGAGATCTCCTCTGTTGTCGGGAAGTGGTGAGTCGGTTCCGCAGGGCTCCACCGGAGGTGTCGTCGTGCAGGTCGGCTCAGCGTTACCCTCGTCGGATTCTTAGGTCCTGTGGCGACTTCTGAAGATCCAGTCCCAAAAGCCCTGCTTTTATGCAGAAAACCCCCATTCATTCAGCCGAGCTGTCAATCAACACATGCTAAGTGGTGAGCGGGAAGGCTCACCACTTGGGCCAATCACTCCAGAGTGCGACCGGAGTTGGCAAGGCAACTCGGTCCAGGGTGCCTAAACCCCCTCCCACACCCCTGTGGTAACCCAGACAGAATGGCACCACTTTGGAGGGTCTCTGTACAGAGGCCCGCCAAAAGTGGAACAAAGGGCTCAACCTTTGGTTTAGGAGTCACAGAGACGAACACAGACGCCATTTTACAAACCGAGTTCTGGCAGAAAATACCATCCGATAAACTTATTTAAGATAAGTAGACCAGGGGTACGTTAGAGATTAACGAGGAAAAGTATTAATCTCCAACAACGGGACGAATCCCATAGGGTTATGTCCGGGGTCGAACATAACAAGTAGTTTCCACTGCCACCAGCCAAAACTCGACTAGGGGGGACGGGACAGTGCCCCCTCGAGTAACAGGTCCAGGAGTAATCGAATTACCCCTACTAGTACATCCACAATAAGATGGTTTGTACTAGTCCTGTTAGTAAATTTAGGTCTAGTAAAGCCAATGGTGACTTTACATGCCCGGGGAGACAGCAGTCAGTCCCCGGGTATGGAGTCTATGGCGGAGGTCCGCTAGGACGCCCCAGTGTTACGGCACGTAGGGTGCGGTGTAACACACACAGAAAAACATATGAGACCCTATGGAGTAAAAGACCCCATAGCCCATCGAACACATTGACATTTGCAGGAATTACACACATACATGTCCAAGAGTGGGAGAAAAGAGTCTCACTCTTGGCAGGATGGAAATAAACAAACTCCCGAAATCCAGCAAAGCTGCTGGGGGACTCACTAGGTTAGGAAATTCAGCCTAAACAGAGAATTCTCCCTAACAGTGCCCCACAATGCTGGGGGGTGGGGGTGGTGGGAGACATGGGTGGGGGCCTGGTGGAGGGTGACCCTGCACTGCTGGGGGGTGGGGGTGGTGGGAGACATGGGTGGGGGCCTGCTGGCAGGTGCCCCACAGTGCTAGGGGGTGGGGGGGTGGGAGACATGGGTGGGGGCCTGGTGGAGGGTGACCCTGCACTTCTGGGGGGTGGGGGTGGTGGGAGACATGGGTGGGGGCCTGCAGGCAGGTGCCCCACAGTGCTGGGGGGTGGGGGTGGTGGGGAACATGAGTTGGAAATAGGTGGGGGCCTGGTGGCAGGTGCCCCACAGTGCTGGGGGGTGGGGGTGGGAGACATGGGCTGGGGCCTGGTGGAGGGTGACCCTGCACTGCTGGGGGGTGGGGGTGGTGGGAGACATGGGTGGGGGCCTGGTGGAGGGTGATCCTACACTGCTGGGGGGTGGGGGGGTGGGGAACATGAGTTGGACATGGGTGGGGGCCTGCTGGCAGGTGCCCCACAGTGCTGGGGGGTGGGGGTGGTGGGAGACATGGGTGGGGGCCTGCTGGCAGGTGCCCCACAGTGCTGGGGGTGAGGGGGGTGGGAGACATGGGTGGGGGCCTGGTGGAGGGTGACCCTGCACTGCAGGGGGGTGGGAGGGTGGGAGACATGGGTGGGGGCCTGGTGGAGGGTGACCCTGCACTGCTGGTGTGTGGTGGTGGTGGGAGACATGGGTGGGGGCCTGCTGGCAGGTGCCCCACAGTGCTGGTAGGTGGGGGGGGTGGGAGACATGGGTGGGGGCCTGGTGGAGGGTGACCGTGCACTGCTGGGGGGTGGGGGTGGTGGGAGACATGGGTGGGGGCCTGCTGGCAGGTGCCCCACAGTGCTGGGGGGTGGGGAGGGTGGGAGACATGGGTTGGGGCCTGGTGGAGGGTGACCCTGCACTGCTGGGGGGTGGGGGTGGTGGCAGACATGGGTGGGGGCCTGGTGGAGTGTGACCCTGCACTGCTGGAGGGTGGGGGTGGTGGGAGACATGGGTGGGGGCCTGCTGGCAGGTGCCCCACAGTGCTGGGGGGTGGGGGTGGTGGGAGACATGGGTGGGGGCCTGGTGGAGGGTGACCCTGCACTGCTGTGGGGTGGAAGGGGTGGGAGACATGGGTGGGGGCCTGGTGGAGGGTGACCCTGCACTGCTGGGGGGTGGGGGTGGTGGGAGACATGGGTGGGGGCCTGGTGGAGGGTGACCCTGCACTGCTGGGGGGTGGGGGTGATGGGAGACATGGGTGGGGGCCTGCTGACAGGTGCCCCACAGTGCTGGGGGGTGGGGGGGTGGGAGACATGGGTGGGGGCCTGGTGGAGGGTGACCCTGCACTGCTGGGGGGTGGGGGTGGTGGGAGACATGGGTGGGGGCCTGCTGGCAGGTGCCCCACAGTGCTGGGGGTGGGGGTGGTGGGGAACATGAGTTGGACATGGGTGGGGGCCTGCTGGCAGGTGCCCCACAGTGCTGGGGGGTGGGAGGGTGGTTTGACATGGGTTGGGGCCTGGTGGAGGGTGACCCTGCACTGCTGGGTGGTGGGGGTGGTGGGGAACATGAGTTGGACATGGGTGGGGGCCTGCTGGCAGGGGCCCACAGTGCTGGGGGGTGGGGGTGGTGGGAGACATGGGTGGGGGCCTGGTGGAGGGTGACCCTGCACTGCTGGTGGGTGGTGGTGGTGGGAGACATGGGTGGGGGCCTGCTGGCAGGTGCCCCACAGTGCTGGGGGGTGGGGGTGGTGGGAGACATGGGTGGGGGCCTGGTGGAGGGTGACCCCACAGTGCTGAGGGGTGGGGGTGGGAGACATGGGTTGTGGCCTGGTGGAGGGTGACCCTGCACTGCTGGGGGGTGGGGGGGGTGGGAGACATGGGTGGGGGCCTGGTGGAGGGTGATCCTACACTGCTGGGGGATGGGGGTGGTGGGGAACATGAGTTGGACATGGGTGGGGGCCTGCTGGCAGGTGCCCCACAGTGCTGGGGGGTGGGGGTGGTGGGAGACATGGGTGGGGGCCTGCTGGCAGGTGCCCCACAGTGCTGGGGGTGAGGGGGGTGGGAGACATGGGTGGGGGCCTGGTGGAGGGTGGCCCTGCACTGCAGGGGGGTGGGAGGGTGGTAGACATGGGTGGGGGACTGGTGGAGGGTGACCCTGCACTGCTGGTGGGTGGTGGTGGTGGGAGACATGGGTGGGGGCCTGCTGGCAGGTGCCCCACAGTGCTGGTGGGTGGGGGGGTGACAGACATGGGTGGGGGCCTGGTGGAGGGTGACCGTGCACTGCTGGGGGGTGGGGGTGGTGGGAGACATGGCAGATGCCAGGTGCCCCACAGTGCTCGGGGGTGGGGGGGTGGGAGACATGGGTGGGGGCCTGGTGGAGGGTGACCCTGCACTGCTGGGGGGTGGGGGTGGTGGGAGACATGGGTGGGGGCCTGGTGGACGGTGACCCTGCACTGCTGGGGGGTGGGGGTTTTTTGACATGGGTGGGGGCCTGGTGGAGGGTGACCCTGCACTGATGGGGGTGGGGGGGTGGGAGACATGGGTGGGGGCCTGGTGGAGGGTGACCCTGCAATGCTGGGGGGTGGGGGTGGTGGGAGACATGGGTGGGGGCCTGGTGGAGGGTGACCCTGCACTGCTGGGGGGTGGGGGTGGTGGGAGACATGGGTGGGGGCCTGCTGGCAGGTGCCCCATAGTGCTGGGGGCTGGGGGTGGTGGGAGACATGGGTGGGGGCCTGGTGGAGGGTGCCCCTGGTGGCTGGGGGTGCAGGGGGACATGCGTTGGTGGGCAGTAGTGCAAGTTGACATGTGGGTTGGCTGGAGGGCATGGCCATGGTGGATGGGGTGCCTGCAGGACATGTGCAGGGTAGGCCTCTGTGGTGTGAGCCACCTGCAGGGGCCGTGGAGGGTGTAGAGGGAACACCTGGGAGGACCCACACGTGCAATTCACGTGTGGTGCTCCCCGCGCACCCCTGTAATACACGTACCCTGATGGAATTGCGTGTGGAACTTCCCGCGCACCCCTGGAATACACGTACCCTGCTGATGGCGCGTGTGAAACTTTCCCCGCACCCCGAAATACACGTACCCTGATGAAATCGCGTGTGGAACTTCCCGCGCACCCCTGAAATACACGTACCCTGCTGAAATCGCGTGTGGAACTTCCCGCGCACCCCTAAAAAACATATACCCTGTGAAAATCGCGTGTGGAACTTCCCGCGGTCCCCTGGAATACACGTACCCTGCTGATGTCGCGTGTGAAACTTCCCCCGCACCCCGAAATACACGTACCCTGATGAAATCGAGTGTGGAACTTCCTGCGCACCCCTGAAATACACGTACCCTGCGGAAATCGCGTGTGGAACTTCCCGCGCCCCACTGGAATACACGTACCCTGCTCGCACGGCGCCAATCGCGTGTGGAACTTCCCGCGCACCCCTGAAATACACGTACCCTGCTGAAATCGAGTGTGGAACTTCCCGCGCACCCCTGAAATACACGTACCCTGCTGAAATCACGTGTGGAACTTCCCGCGCACCCCTGAAATACACGTACCCTGCGGAAATCACGTGTGGAACTTCCCGCGCACCCCTGAAATATGCGTACCCTGTTCGCACGGGGCCAATCGCGTGAGGTACTTCCCGCGCACCCCAGTGATACACGTAGCCCGCTTGCCGTGCTGGTACAGGGTTAGCGCAGCCCTTTGCGCTGGATTGGGGATTTTGATGGCTTTTCCCTGCGCGAGAGGCGTTCTTGGGGGCGTAACTGGCGCTGCTGCAGGGTCGCTGCACCACTGTGCGCCACGGCTGGTTTTGGTGGCTGGAATCCATGAATAAGCTGTGCGCGGAAATGGATTTTCGCGCACGCGGCTGGCGCAGGGATTCGCACGCGCACACTGTGCACCAGCCGCGTGCACCACTTGTGCGCTGAATTCTATGAATTACCCCCCATGTGTCAGTATGAAGATAAAGAAGGCTTAACTATACTACAATCAAAACTAAACAATGAACAACATAGCATTTTTCAAGAAGTAAAAAAACAAATTGCACATGGTGTACAACATGAAAATAAAGAATGTTCCTGCTATAATTATAAACCTATACTACTGTACATCAGTGGTGAAGCTGGTTCTGGCAAAACATTCCTAATCAAAATCATCAGTAAGTTCCTTCAACGATTGACAAACAACAAACTGTCAGCTATTATCACTGCCCCCACAGGTTTAGCTGCCTACAACATAGGTGGTGTCACTTTACACCGATTACTACTATTTCCAGTAGAACACCAGAACAAATTAGACTATTACAAACGTTCTGCAGAAGCTGCAATGGAACTATGCAGAGTATTGACACAAATGAAAATGCTACTAATAGATGAAGTGAGCATGGTCTTCAAACTAATGTTGGCTTTGATTCACCTCAGATTACAAGAAGTACTCAAAACAAACTATGAAGATCTCTTTGCAGGAAAGCACATTATTGTTTTTGGAGATCTTCTTCAATTGACACCAGTAAAAGGGGAGCCTATTTTTGAAACATTAGGACACAAACTCTGCCGTAAAACTGTTGGCAGCATTGGAAATGTCAACCTTTGGCAACATTTCCAATACAGAGAATTAACAGAAAACATGCGGCAATCTGCTGATCTCACTAATGCCAACATCTTAAAAAGTATCAGAGTTCATATACATTCTAAAGAAGCAGAAGCAATATTGAAAACCCGGCAAATTAATGCACTTCATGGCGATAATGCATGTGCTACAGATGTTATGGAACAATTAGCCCACACAAATGTCAATTGTATGGCCTTAATGCCAACTCTTGCAAGCTGTTTCAAATTCAATGAAATAATGTTAAGTAAAGAAATGCAACCAATAATGGAAATTAGCGCCACAAACTAGATGTACATGGTATGACACTACCCATGTGTGACCAAGCCACAACAAGACTAAATAGTTTAGAAAAATCAATCTCAAACACAGCAGCCTTAGAAAAGATATTAAAATGATCCTTACATTGCAGAGCAATGCTTAAACGTAACCTTGACGTGGACCAAGCACTAGTTAATGGAGCACTGGGTACAGTTGTTGGCTTTCAAACATACCCATGTGACAACAAATTCAGTTTGTCAATATACTCTTTGACAAACTTTCAAAAGTAAAAAGGATAGGATGCTCAACAGCTCGATTCCTTCTCTTCAAAGACATGTATGTACGCAGAGAACAATTTTCTGTAACTCTTGCATATGCAGTCTCGATTCATAAATCACAAGGTCTTACCCTAGACAAAGCAATGATAGATATTGGTAAAACAGTCTTTAAAGAAGGCATGAGCTACATAGCACTATCACGCTTATGTACACTTGACGGTCTATTTCTAATCAACTTTGATGCAAGTAAAATAAATGCTGATATTCCTTGCATTTTAGAATACAAAAGACTTCACTCACTATACACCCCCCATCTAAACACATATTCTGTTCCACAAAAAGTAAAACGTTATAAAAGAAAAATAAATCAAACAGAAATGCAACAGGATGTCACTGCAAATCTTCCAAAGAGAGTGAAAGAAAGTAATAATTCATCAAGTACCACAAGCAAAAAAGAATCAATTAGGGAAAGTAAACCAGGTACTTCTTCAAAGAAGGAAGACAAATTTCAAAAAAAGCAGTCAGATACAGAACTTCCTTGTCCATTTAAACTCTCAAATATAGTTGGTTTAAGTTGCTAAGCAAATGTAGCAATGAATATTCGATTTCAATTACCACCAATTGTTGACAAAATTTACTTACACAGTACTGTAGTATAATTTAGCGGGTTTTGGAGTGCAGCGCCACTGCATGAGATCACAGTATTGCTGTAATGTGGTACAGCAAGCCATGTGTTGCCACGGTAACATATGGATAGGTATATGAAGACAGGATATTTATGTTAAAGCACACCATTTTTCTCAATAGTTTAAAAGCACACCATCTTCTCACCTGAAATGCCTCCATTAGAGGAGAAACATTAGATACTTAATTAATTAACTTGATTAACAAATACTAACACAATTTTAACTCCTTAACATTATAATGTGTTCTCCATATGCAAAATGAGGCAGGCTGAGATTCATTTTAAACGTGTGTTCAGATTCTTTTTTCTGTCTCTTTGCTCTGTTCACGGTCTTTGCAGGAAACAAAATTCGCATAGCAGGAAATCAGTTAGATACAGTTGCTTACTGTAAAAGTGAGCCATTGTTGAGGAAGGAGAGTAGACTATTGTGTATTTTGATTGTCGACACGTCACCTTAGGGGCTGTAACAGATGTTTCTTGAAGCAGCTCGGGGAGAGGGAGAAGACATTTTGCGGAGTTGCAGCGAGGTCGCCTTTGTACTGCGGCTGTGAGGAGCTGGACCACTGACCTTCGGAGACTGGGGTTTCCTAGTCACTTGTCACCGGCTTGAGAACTGCATGTTCTCGCTGGGTGCTTTAAAGAAAGAAAAAAGAGCCTGGGTCACTGCTCAAAGACGACAAGCCAGGAGACTTTGCATGCTGAAAAGCTACTCATAGCTGGTAAATATACAAATGGAGTGAGATTGCTGTGACTACCGGACGAATGATCTAATATTAGACAGGCAGTGTAGCAATAGGGAATTCTCCTGTGTTTAAATGCTGCTTTATAATATTGCCATCTAAATGACTGTTCTTTTTATTGTTGCAAAAGATAATGAAATGCCTTGTATTTTTGCACTTGTTTCGCTTCGGTTTATTCTAGAAAAGACTGCCTCACAAAGATGCTAATGTATTATTTTGAAATGAAACTGTTATAAATCACAGCCTGTGTAAAGTTTTTTTTTTTTGCTTCTGTCTTTCTCTGGTGCATTTAACACATATCACATAATGCAAGGGGAGGTTATTAGGTAATATATGTGCCAAACTTCCTATGCAGATGAAGTAATGTTTTGAGCAATTATAAATAGCTGGGTGAGTGGTTCCACTCAGGGTATGTATGTGTGTGTGGCTTCTGAGTAGAATATAATGCAATAGTCTGCTGAGCCTATATGAATCAGCAGAGAGAGGTCTATAGTCTCACTAATGTAAATAAATTAGTGATAATACCACATGTTATTGTGAATACTCCTTGGAAACATAGTCTCACTAACGTAAATAAATTAGTGATAACAGCCATAGGCAGCACTCTGTGTGAAAATTGTGGTATCCATAAAATGTAGGCCCAAGGTCTCTCTAGTGATCACACGAACAGACCAAGCAAGAAGAAGGGGGTTTTGTATATTGGGGACCACAAGTAGAACAGAAAATCATGCTCATCACTATACCACAACGAAATGTATTCCAACCAAATGTATCTGTGTACTGAAATAATGCACAGCCACTATACCATTATAATACCAAACCCAATCTAAATGCAAGGAGTGAATATTGCTAAATTATTTTTGTTTTTGGCGGTAAGAAAATACTGCTGCGCCCTGAATCTACACAAAATACCCTACAGTACAGACCCATTGTGTATGCAAATGTTAGTACTTCACAGAAATGCAGCAAACAATCCTGACAACACGTATAGTGTTTATGGAATAAGACAACAATTGGATTACTGTGCTGGAATGGTGAAATTCACTATAAACTCACAGGAAGATCCACAAGAATTTCAAATGTACTTACTACAAGTGCTGGAAAACATAAACATACCTATAAATGAAATCTTCCAGATTTCATACATGTCGAAACATACATGCACTCTCTGCAACAATGTGACAAAAGAAGAAATACCCAATGAACGCTTCATATATATATCAATACCTAATTGTGAATCCATTCCATTTCAGCAACTTTTGTACAAAATGCAAATCATGGTAGATTATGTTCTACCTGCAATTCAGATAATCCACGTTAGTAATACAAACACATAGTAAATGCGTAATACTAATGCTTCTACGTTACAATGCAGATGGTAACAAAAACAATTGCAAGCTGACTGGATTCACACATGGTCAAATAACACTTGGTAAGAAAACCTTCACAACAATAGGTATAATCTACCACGCAGGAGCCACAACCAATTCAGGCCACTAAACTGCATATATAAAAAAGAAATGTGGATGGTTTGAATGTAATGATAGTACCATTACTCTACAGCAAAGATTACCAGCAAATCTTACAAACGCTTATTTAATGTTCTTAGAACCAAAATTTGATAACTAAACTGTACTTAAACCTTAAGTAAACTTGTAGTAAAAAAATATAAACTGTTAGAATATTCCAAAAGCTATCTAACTGCCCAAAGATTGTACAACAACTAATCAGATAAATGAATACCACTAAATTAGAGCAAAAAATAGACAGTTAGAATACGCCAATTGGTATCTAACTGTCCAAAAATTTAACAATATCCAAACAGATAAATCAATACCACTAAAATATATCAATAAATAGACAGTTAGAATACACCTACTGGTATCTAACTGCTACAAAATTTCATAATATCCAAACAAATAAATAATATGTTAGTGCTCCAAAAAATGCAACAACCCAATGTATAAAGCATTAGCCAGAAGCACCAAGTGAACACTGAAAACAAACAAACAAATAAACTGTAGCATAACAGAAAAAGATTTTTTTTTAAATTCAACATGGATTTTTTTTTTCTCCCACAGACCCAATGATTTTAGCAACGAACACAGAAACTGAGCAAATTGCACAGTACTCTGGTTTGCAATCTACTAAATATGAGGGTCCAAAAAAAAAAGTTGATTATACAATGTAATAAGTCATTACAAAATACTAATACTAACATGCTATTTTCTTTTATCACAGAAATTAACAAGAAATACATGTACTCCAGTTACTAAACCAAACAGTAAGTATATTATACACTCTATGCCATGGCCACAACCATTGCGGCATATCACACCCATAATATCTTATAACTTTGTTCCTTATAAATTTGTTTTTGACCCAAAGTTATAAGCAACTATAAGTGTGATATGCTGCAGTGGTTGTGGCCAGGGCATGGAGTGTTGGGTGCATGACCAAATGGTCATGCACCCAACACTCCATGCCCTGGCCACAACCACCGCAGCATATCACACCCATAGAATCAAACATTTCAACTATGGCCTATGGAAACTTTTAATGTACGCGGACATTACCAGTGTTCTTAGAACACTTTCAACTTGCCAGTGTAGAATATGGACAGCGTCTTCAGGACACCCCCTACGAACATTTCAGGACACCGCGAGAGTTCTTAGAACACTTTCAACTTGACAACAAACAATACGGACACCGTCCTCAGAACACCCCCATTTGGTTTATTTGCGAACATTTCAGGACACCGCGAGAGTTCTTAGAACACTTTCAACTTGACAACGAACAATACGGACACCGTCCTCAGAACACCCCCATTTGGTTTATTTGCGAACATTTCAGGACACCGCGAGTGTTCTTAGAACACATTCAACTTGCCATCGAACAATACGGACAGCGTCTTCAGGACACCCCCTACGAACATTTCAGGACACCACGAGTGTTCTTAGAACACATTCAACTTGACAACAAACAATACGGACAGCGTCCTCAGAACACCCCCATTTTGTTTATTTGCGAACATTTCAGGACACCACGAGTGTTCTTAGAACACATTCAACTTGACAAAGAACAATGCGGACAGCGTCCTCAGAACACCCCCATTTTGTTTATTTACAAACATTTTAGGACACCGCGCATGTTCTTAGAACACATTCAACTTGACAAAGAACAATACGGACAGCGTCTTCAGGACACCCCCTACGAACATTTCAGGACAACGCAAGAGTTCTTAGAACACTTTCAACTTGACAACGAACAATAAGGACAGCGTCCTCAGAACACCCCCATTTTGTTTATTTGTGAACATTTCAGGACACCGCAAGTGTTCTTAGAACACATTCAACTAGGACACCACAAGTGTTCTTAGAACACAATCAACTTGACAAAGAACAATACGGACAGAGTCTTCAGGACACCTCCTACGAACATTTCAGGACAACGCAAGAGTTCTTAGAACACTTTCAACTTGACAACGAACATTACGGACATCGTCCTCAGAACACCCCAATTTTGTTTATTTGCGAACATTTCAGGACACCGCGAGTGTTCTTAGAACACATTCAGCTTGCCACAGAACAATACGGACAGCGTACTCAGAACACCCCCATTTTGTTTATTTGCAAACATTTCAGGACACCACGAGTGTTCTTAGAACACATTCAGCTTGCCACAGAACAATACGGACAGCGTACTCAGAACACCCCCATTTTGTTTATTTGCAAACATTTCAGTACACCACAAATGTTCTTAGAACACATTCAACTTGCCATTGAACAACACGGACAGCGTCTTCAGGACACCCCCTATGAACATTTCAGGACACCACGAGTGTTCTTAGAACACATTCAACTTACCATCGAACAATACGGATAGCGTCCTCAGAACACCCCCATTTTGTTTATTTGCGAACATTTCAGGACACCACAAGTGTTCTTAGAACACATTCAACTTGACAAAGAACAATACGGACAGGGTCCTCAGAACACCCCCATTTTGTTTATTTACGAACATTTTAGGACACAGCGAGTGTTCTTAGAACACATTCAACTTGACAAAGAACAATACGGACACCACGTGTGTTCTTAGAACACTTTCAACTTGACAACGAACAATACCGACAGTGTCCTCAGAACACCCCCATTTTGTTTGTTTGCGAACATTTCAGGACACCGCGAGTGTTCTGAGAACACATTCAACTTGCCAGCGAACAATATGAACAGCGTCTTTAGGACACCCCCTACCAACATTTCAGGACACCACAAGAGTTCTTAGAACATTTTCAACTTGACAACGAACAATAGAGACAGCGTCTTCAGGACACCCCCTACGAACATTTTAGGACACCACGAGTGTTCTTAGAACACATTCAGCTTGCCACAGAACAATACGGACAGCGTGCTCAGAACACGCCCATTTTGTTTATTTGCGAACATTTCAGGACACCACGAGTGTTCTTAGAACACATTCAACTAGGACACCACAAGTGTTCTTAGAACACAATCAACTTGACAAAGAACAAAACGGCCAGAGTCTTCAGGACACCTCCTACGAACATTTCAGGACAACGCGAGAGTTCTTGGAACAATTTCAACTTGACAATGAACATTACGGACATCATCCTCAGAACACCCCCATTTTGTTTATTTGCGAACATTTCAGGACACTGCGAGTGTTCTTAGAACACATTCAGCTTGCCACAGAACAATACGGACAGCGTCCTCAGAACACCCCCATTGTGTTTATTTGCGAACATTTCAGGACACCGCGAGAGTTCTTAGAACACTTTCAACTTGCCATTGAACAATATGGACAGCGTCTTCAGGACACCCCCTACGAACATTTCAGGACCCCACGAGTGTTCTTAGAACACATTCAACTTACCATCGAACAATACGGACAGCGTCCTCAGGACACCCCCATTTTGTTTATTTGCGAACATTTCAGGACACCACGAGTGTTCTTAGAACACATTCAACTTGACAAAGAACAATACGGACAGCGTCCTCAGAATACCCCCATTTTGTTTATTTACAAACATTTTAGGACACAGCGAGTGTTCTTAGAACACATTCAACTTGACAAAGAACAATACGGACACCGCATGTGTTCTTAGAACACTTTCAACTTGACAACGAACAATACGGACAGCGTCCTCAGAACACCCCCATTTTGTTTGTTTGCGAACATTTCAGGACACCGCAAGTGTTCTGAGAACACATTCAACTTGCCAGCGAACAATACGAACAGCGTCTTCAGGACACCCCCTACGAACATTTCTGGACACCGCGAGAGTTCTTAGAACATTTTCAACTTGACAACGAACAATACAGACAGCGTCTTCAGGACACCCCCTACGAACATTTTAGGACACCACGAGTGTTCTTAGAACACAATCAACTTGACAAAGAACAATACGGAGAGCGTCTTCAGGACACCCCGTATGAACATTTCAGGACAACGCAAGAGTTCTTAGAACACTTTCAACTTGACAACAAACAATACGGACAGCGTACTCAGAACACCCCCATTTTGTTTATTTGCGAACATTTCAGGACACCGCAAGTGTTCTTAGAACACATTCAGCTTGCCACAGAACAATAAGGACAGTGTCCTCAGAACACCCCCATTTTGTTTGTTTGCAAACATTTCAGGACACCGCCAGTGTTCTTAGAACAGTTTCAGCTTCCTCGTGAACAAACCGCACATATATTGAGTCCTCAGAACACCCCCCATTCAGTTTATTTAGAACATTTCAGAACACCTGTGATGTCCGCGGACAAATCGAACACAACAAGAATGTCTACCACATAGAAAAGCACAACATTTAACCTATCTCATACCCTCCCATCCTCCCCAAACACTCCTACACACCAACACACTCTACTAAATGCACATTTTGAACAAACTTTCACTGCGCTGTCCGCGGACGTCCGCGAATCCAAGATTGCGGGCGCAACTGAAAATCTGACGCGCTTCACGGTTCACACCGTCCAATCAGCGAACACGCTGCATGTCCGCGGACATGACATAAGCCGCTCGGCCAATCAGGACACTGTCCACGGAGCGAACAGGGAAGTGTGTCAGCGGACCGAACACAGATATCACTATTTTTTTTTACCTACTTTTTGGTCATTTTAAAAAAAAAACTACTGGACGGATTTTCACCAAATTTGAAAAAGCACGCTTTCGGGACCGAGCCGCTGCTCCTGGTCCAGATTTGGTGAAAATCCATCCAGCGGTTTGGGCTGTAGGCGCAAGCAATTTTTTTTTCCCATTCAGTCTTTGGGACCCCCCTATAACTTTGCACCCCCTGGACGAATCCTCACCAAACTTTGCAATTCATACTTTTTTTGGTGAGGATTCGTCCAGGGGGAGCGTAGCTATAAGCCGCCCAAAAAGTGCTCTTCCTATGGAAACACCAACTTAACCATAACTACATGGCCACTGCCGTGGCCATGTAATACCCTAATTAAAAACACCATCTGCAAAAATAAATAAATAGAAAACGACTGCACAAAGCCCATCCCTGAGAAAAGAACACAGAATATGTACAGATAGAAAGATGTAGCACTCTGTGTAATGAATTAGTGGTGAAAAACTACAATTATTGTAAACCTTTTATGTTTTTGTGTGCAAAAAGTAATTAATATGACCTAACCAGTCTCTAAGGCCCAAAACTGGACCAGGATAGCAATAATTAAAAATAATACTGTTCTGTGGTTGTTGGTGTTTTGACAGCATCAAACCTGGCTTCTACTTGTTGTGCAAACTAATCGGGTGTGGCCCAAGCTGGCATCAAGCTGGTTCAAAACGGTTGGCCAGATCAGTTCGAAAGCAGAGTTTGAGAGATGCTGCTTAGATGGCTCAATAGGGATAGTTCAAAGATTGGGTCCATTTTGAGACAGGGGTAATGGCTGGTTGGGGACGGTGTGTGACACTCCAGTGGTAGGAGAGAAGGTCCGGTAATGGTGGAACCTGTGAGCTTGATGATCCGAGGTGAGGTTTGATGAAGCAGCAACTTGATGTTGAGCTCGATTTAGTAGTTTGATAATCAATGGATCTGCTTTTGAGATCATCAAACTGAGGCTCCTTGGGGTTTGAAGAAATGTTTAACAAAGTGCAGATCGTGAGGGCCCCTTGGGTTGGTGGGACAGACAGGGTGACAGTGAAGATGCTGGTGACTGGATGCACAGTGTAGTCATGGACAGCAGTGTGTATGGCCTAGATGCAGGTCTGGCTCCGGCAGCATGTCCACTCAATGTTCCCTGGAGATGGTTAGGTAGCAGAGCTTTCCTCTGCCTTGTACACTAAGTCTTCACCTGCAATGGAGGTCTTTGGGAAGGCTTGCTTCCTCAACAGAGGCCAATTAATCTTTCCTCAGGTTTTTTTTTTTCAAGTGAATCAAAGAAGGAAAGGGTGACCCATTATTTCAAAGGAATTAATCTACATGTGATTGGGCAAAGGCAAATCTGTTTTAGGGTCCTGTCCTTAGAATTAGTGAACGTTGCCTTCTGACATCACAACCAAAGGGATGTGTACTACAGAAAGTTAAGGGGACCGGGAAGATAGAGGCAGAGAAAAATAAGGAGGTGTAAGTTCCTCCAGCTGAAGGAGCTCCCTCTGTCTACACTAATACTGCCTCCTACACTTCTCAATAGGATCAAAAGGCCCTTTTGGTATGCAACACCCTGGTGTGAGGCTCATCCCTTTGTGTATGAGTATTCCCTTTTATTCATGGTCCCAGCACAGCTTCCTTTGTAGTTGTTGTCTCTCTGTAGAGGGTGTTACCTGCCCTCACAAAGGAACAAAGATAGAAATATTTCGAGGAGAAAGTCTTGCCGAAAGCAGCAACGACAGTCTATCTGGGGGGAGAAATATAATCCTCTGATGGATGAGCTCACAGGGCTGTCAAACATGTCATCTGAATTTGGTGTGGCTGTAATAAAAATGGGACATGCCATCTACCAAACCCTAGCTCAGGTATGGTTTATATTTTGAAGTTTAACATGCCACCAAGACACTGCACTCAAAACATTTTTGGTTTTGGAACATAGATGCATACATTACATGTAGCGCTTAAACTGACGAGACTTGACTGACACTAGCTGTCAAATTGGCATCTGCGTTTTCTGAACCTGCTCTGTGCCACTGGAGAGCAGGAGCTGCAGATCAGGCTACTGATGCAGCAGGGAACAGGTGTACACTATGCTTTTTGTTGCTACAGCAGGAAAACATGACTGGGAACCAGCGTGTGCACCTTGCCATCATTCTTAACACTATGTTCCAGGAGTCACGGGCTCAAGAGGCTGCAGCACCAGGGCCATCATGCCCTACTATTGGGAGCCATAAACATGCTTTTCCACCTCCCCATAAAAAGGGTAAGATTTGTGATTTGGAGGGAGTTGTTTCCCAGTCACCCGCAATCGAAAAAAGTGTGAGAATACAAGTACCAGAATCCTTAGAATCCTCAATGTGAATTAACTTGAAACACTTGAAAAGGAAATGTAACTAGATACGCCTGAAAAGGAAAAGAAACACAGCATCCCTGATGATTGATGGAGTCAAGAAAACGATTGGAGGATAAGACAATTTGTTGCTACAGCAGGAAAACTTGACTGGGAACCAGAGTGTGCGCCTTGCCATCATTCTTAACACTATGCTTTAGGCGCATAGATTATGAAAAGGGGAATCTGATTATCAGACTTACCTTCCTGTGATGGAATGACCCATATAATTGTATTAATTTAATGAAAACCAAAAAGCCAGGCTTCTTCACTCTCGCTAGGTGTCAGTCACAGAAACCCCACAGTTGAATACAGTATTTGGCTTCAGCCATAATAACACAATGCCTGACCTCCAAGAGTTTAGAGGAAACATTATGGTGACATTCCATTTGAATATACAAATGCATCTAATTAATCTATGCACATTTAAGATGTTGCTTAAATGTCAGTCTCACCATAGAACACAGTACATTAAGTGTTCAGAAAGATATGCATAGAAAGAATACAATAATGCCTTTCAATAGACCAAAATGCACTAGATCATGCAGTCTGCCCACAGTCAGGGCTTTGTGAGCACTCATCACACTACTTTCAGAAGTAATGGGGAATAAATACATGGACACATCAGCAGTTGACATGCAGATTCAGCATCCCAGGTGCATGTGCAGATATAAATTGAGAAAGCCCCCACCAGCTAGATATTAGCCCTTTACTGGTGATGTGGTTGCCAAGTGGACACGGATACGTTTAATGGCAGGGGTGGCATAAAAACATATCAGCCTCAACATAGTAGAGGTTTAGGATGATAGTTATATATATTTAGCAACAAGCAAAGGTGTTTCTATTCATTTCTGTTCTTTTATTAAAAGAAAATAAGCATAGCGTTATATTAGGTTGTAGAATTAATACATCCCCCATTTCTGAGTTTGTGTTTGGGCGGTGTGAACTGTCATAGGTCATAGTTAGCATTTCTGGTATAAAATCGGGGTTGCAGACCGAAAATGGCATTATGCTCTTCTGTTAGGTTGCCTTTCAGAACTAAGGCCTAATTGAAGTTTATTTAGTGGTCAGTGCAGGTGACTCAAGGTCATGATATTATGATAGGAAACACAGACATTGATACATTGTTGCAATTCCAGACAAGCAGGTGCCATCCAAGGCGAAAGGCAATAAATACACAAAAGAAGGAATGACATGTCATGGCATTAGTGCCAATTTACAAAGTGAGAGCATGAACACAACACCCCAAGTGCCACCAAAGGCCATGTTTTTGTTAAGAAAATAGACAAAATTAAATTCAAAAAGCAGTGCTTCAGTTTGGCGATTTATCAGAAAGATAGCTTGACGGTCATAGTGTACACGTTAGCAGCTTGTGTCAGTTTGGAGTTGCATGATGTGCAGGGCTTCACGACATATCTGTCATCCTTATAGCTTCCCACATTCCCATTGGTCAGATATCAGTGGGCTTCAAAGGCTCAGAAGTTATCTAAAAAGTGTTATAGTCCAATTAGTACAGACCTTCTTTTTTAATAATACCACATACAGGCCAGCCAATAAGAACCAAGTCCGAACACAAATGAGGTCATGGTTTGAGGGTGGGGATTTCTTGGGGAGGCAAGGGTGAATCTGCCTATGGTTGAGCTGGATGTATGGTGTTCTATAGGGTTTTTATGACATGTAGCTAATGATATTCTTAGGTTTTGAGTTATAGTAACACTTCTCAAATATGCAAAATGTGTGGTTTGCAGCTTTAAATTGTGTAACCCCGATCTTTATGATGTCATCTTTGATGTCCTGGGTGTTCGTTTTAGCAGTGCATGGAGGTGGTGCAAGTTATGCTTGCTTAGCTTACCATAGCTGGCGAATTTCAAGGGTTTTTTGGTTTTACTTGTAACCATAACGTCTCTTTAACAAAGTTTTTTTTCAGTGAATTTCATGAGTTTTTCTTAATACAACTTAACCATAATTCTTAACCATAACGTCCATTTAACAAAGTGTTTTCAGTGTATTGTATAGGTTTTTACTAGTGCACCCTTAATCTGCTACAAGTTCCTTATATGATACCCTCAACAATGTGGCAAATATGAAGTCCACGGACAGTGCACTAGTCCGTGGACGTCGGACAGCATTCACAAAGCCTGGAATAATAGGGAAGACCCAAAAAAATGTTACCCATCAACTAACAAAAATATGTACAGAACATAATTGCTAATGTTTACGACACACAAACATACATTTTTCAACAATCACTTCAACAAATTTGAATTCTTTTTTCATTTAGCTCACATTATATTGGCATGCACCAATCAGAAACCATTACTGTACACTCCATATAATCTCCTCAGTACAACTCGGAATACAGATCTAGAAACACCAGGTGCCTATTCGAAAACAAATTCACACTAAATAGTAAGTGCATTGTATTTATTTCTCTATTTTAAACATTTGTTATATAAACATTTTTTATAAGACAGAAGCTCTTGTTTCTCTCACAGAAATGGCAAACACACTTGAGTGGTTAGAGGAGAAATTCCCAAAAGAAGAAATGAGGGACAATAACATCTCTAATGGTATACAGTACATGTTTTAATGTAAAGACATAATGTAATTTGTATATAACTCAATAAAATAATAATTTATTTTTTTCTTACAGTACAGTTTTCATTATAAAATCATGCCGCAGTTTAATTATACACAATCCCAAAAATCACACAGAGAAGCCCTATCCCCAACTGTATATAATCAAATTATGAACTTGTGTACAAAATGTGATGAACTAAGTAATGATTTTAAACAATGTTTACAATATGTGAAAAATCATGTCATTAAAAATGTTCACTATCACTGTCCTTCCTGCACCTGTCCCTCTGGTCCCCATCAATCATGTCTTTCAAATTCTGAACATTTTAATCAAAGACACTTTGTTAGGTGCAGATGTTGAATCTGGAAATAGAAATCTTGGAGAGTTTCACAGTAGTTTTTGATGTGGATGCCTGTGATTAACAGGTGATATGTACTGTTGAGTTTTTGGATGAGATTGGTGGGTGGATGTGTGACTGTTTGAAAGCAGCCAGTGAGGGAGTGTTACAACATTAAAAGTGGAAAGGGAAAAAGGACTGCCCTGTGCTACGGCATCCACAGACACTGTGGTAGTCCGCAGATGGCACATGCCACATCCAGGTCTTTTAAGGATGCCTGGCATGGAAATCCGACTGCGTGGATTAGGCAATGAGGTGTTATGGTTCTTAGTTATAGAAAGAGAGAGTAGAAGGTGTTTTGATTGTTGTGTGTAGGGAAGATGGATGTGGCTACTGCTATGAAAAACCTCACTGTGTCGATGTTGTGAGGTTGTTGGAAGATTAATTTGAAAAGGTGCACTGAATTGTGTATAATCTCTGATACTATTGGATTGGGGGGAGTGGAGATTTGGTGGTATACAGTATCTGGGCTAAACTGGGTGAGTTTACTATCATTTTGTAAGACTATGGGTCACTTTCACTGTCCAGATATTATTGTTGTGCATTGTGGAGGAAATAGTTTGGGGAACATTACTCCACTACCTTTGCAGGTTGCATTAAAGGATATGCTGTGAGGCTTAATTGAACTATTTCCATATGGAAAGATTATCCTTTCACAAATACATTGAAGGGAAGTATGGAGATACCCAAACGTGTTCTGTGCACAACTACAAGAATGTAGGCACCATGTAAATACATATGTATGTGCTTTTTTGAACAATATGGGCAATGCAACCTTTGAAAATGAAAAGATCAAGTTGGATGGTGCAAACAATTTTCAAGTCATGGAGTGAATTTGACTGGTTTTGGGGATACGATGTTTCTTGTGCATATTCAAAATGCATAGAGAAAATGTATGTGAAAAAGTTGTACAGTGCATATGAAAACATGTGTACGTATGTCTAGGAAATAATAATCAGTAAAGCAAAACAAATTTAAACCTGAAAAAAACAAGTTTTTAACAGCAACCATTGTAAAATACATTGTTTAAATTAAATATAAACCACCCTGACCCCTTAAATTGGATGTTCTGTCCGTGGGCATCGGGGGAACAGCCAATCAGGTTTCCTGGGTGTGGTGCGTGATGTGCAGGGAGACTGGGTAGCAAGAGTTATCTTTGTTGTGTGCAGTTAAGATGGCTATGGCTATGGCTTTGAGGAAGCAGACTGTCTGGATATTGGGAGACTTGTGGATCTATTGGCTGAAAGTGTATTTGTTAGCCCTTTGGATTCCCTGACAATCTTGGATGTCCTGGTATGACGTTGAGGAATGAAGTCGACAGAATTCCTCCTGTTATGTGAGCATATGGTTTACTTTGAAGCATACAGACATCAATGTTGGGCACTGCTTAGGCAACACTTTGGGCTATGTTACTGGAATTTCATTACACTTTGTTATATTATGTCACGTGGCATTTATACATCACTCTATATATCATTGGTATGACCTCAAATCGTTAGTAGGTTGAACGCCCTCGCGAACCACAGTTCAGGTCATTAGAGATAGATGGTGTTTTAGGGTGCCTGGGTGCACCAGTTATGTGTGCAGCAGGTGTAGTTGTCACATGCTAGCTGCATCCTAGCGTTATGTATGGTGTTGAAGATAGTAGTTGTGTGTGCTTGCAGTCTGGTGGTTGGACATCCAGACTGGGTTTGGCTGTGGTAGGCCTGAAGGACGCTTATGTGAGCAGCTAGGCAAGAGTGTCATGGGATAGCTGCATTTTATTAGGGTGATGGGGTGTTCATGGGGTAGTCTTCGTATGTGAACAGCCAGGCCGAATTAATCAGGGGTATAGCTGTTTTCTTGTTGTGTGATGGTGAACAGAAGAGAGTAGGCCTAGAGATGTGATAAGAGTGGTGGTCCATGATGTTTAAAGCACCCGAGACCAGGCACCTGAGCAGGATGGCGGGGAGCACATCGACACACAGACACACATGACAGCATGACAGTGGGTTGGTTTTATGGTGAAAATACAGATATATAGCACCATGTGGACAAGAGAGCAGAGTATAACAGTGACACATGGGCATGGTGGACACATATGGTGACGAGAGGGTTGGGTGATACATTGGGATATATAACGACATCACAGGAACATGATGGCAGGGAGCGCAGCGATAAATGGACACACAGTGACAGGGGGCTGGGATTACATAGATAGCGTAGGGCATAGGGATGTACAACAACCGGATTGGAGAAGGAAAGCAGGCTACACAGAGAAACATGCGTGGGGCACATGGGAGTTAGAGGGTAGGGTAGGTTCATCCGTTCCATCCATTCAATCCATCCATTCCATCACAACATCCATCAATTTCTTCTATTTCTCCATCAATTAATTCCAGCAACTATCCATTCCCTTGATGCTTTAATCAATTTTTTTTCATTCGATTTATCCATTCAGTCACTGCATCCATCTGTTTCTACGATTTCTTCGTCCACTCATTCCATCCATCTGATGTGTTCTCGCTTCCATCAATTCTACCTCTTCTATTCCATCCGTCTTGTGCATCCATTCCATCCAATCCATCCACTCTGTTCATCCCCTTCATTCCATCCGTCAGCTCCATATTCATACATTCCAATCATTCCATCTGTTTCATCAATCAGCTCCATATTCATACATTCCATTAATTCTACATGCATCCATGACCTCTGGTGCCACCCATTTTATCTTATTCCATCCATTTCATCGACTCCATCCATTTCATCGATTCCATCTGTTCCATCCACCTCATCCATTCTTCCACCCCTTCCAACCCATCCATTTCATCCACTCCATCTATTCCAACTACTTTATCCATTTCATCCATTTCATTCATTCCATCCATTCCATCCATCTCATCCATTCCACCCATTCCATCCATGCAGTGAAATGAAGAATACATTTGGAAAGTTGATGGAACTGTTTCCACATTCCAAAATAATTTTTTCATGGATATCGCAGAGACAAATGTGGATGTGTTCAAATTTATTTTGTCCACAAAATGAAAAAGCAAGGTGCAATGTGAATACATTTGTATGCGTTTTTTTGCGGGATGCTTGGATGGCATCTTTGCATAGTGAAATTATTAAATTTGATATTGTAAACATTTTTCAAAGAGATGGAGTACATCTTACTGATGTGGGCAATCACATTTTTCTTCAAAACCTTCAAAATGCACTGTAGCAGTTTTTGTGAGCATAAAGAATATGGATTTAAGTTAGAAGTTGCATTAAATACAAATTAAAAATAGACAAAAAAAATAGAACTTTGTGAAAGTTACAAAAAATAATTATGTTCTGTAGAATCTTAGTTTAGTATATAAAGCAAAATAATAAAAACATATACAAAAGTCAAAAAGAGAAAAAAAACGATTATTTTAAAGGCCCCATTTTTGCGCATAAAACATTTAACATGATTTTCATTTCCACACACTACGCTTGGAATTTTTCAGATGTCAGCTGACTACCGTAATGTCCATGGACTATGGAGGCTGCAAAGGGTCCTGTGAGGTTTTTTGCAATTCTATGTTTTAACTGTGAAAAGTGGCCCCTAAAGAAACCATTTTTGTGTTTTTTTAATTTTGTATATTTTGGTTTTTCTTAATTTTTTACAGGAGATGCAAGGTTAGGTGGGGGAAGGAAAGAGAACCAACCACAGAGACAGATGGGCAGATGGACAGAGGAAGATGTTGTGTTGGGCATTACATTTAAGATGGGGAGCACTGTTTCTCGTGCTCCTTGACCGCTGCCTCAAAAGCACTACTAATCTGTTCCCCCTGCAGATTGGTCTGCCCCAGTATCTACATAGTAATGTGAGCCTCTAAAGGCAAGGGTCAACAGTGTTCTGTATGTCCTGCGAGGCGGCCACTGCAATCTTCTGCCCCACAGGAGTAGTTTGTGTGGTTACATGAGTGGTTGAGGAAGGTGGTGTAGAGGAGTATAGGCTGACAACCTGCTTCTCCCTGAGCTCCCAGTGGTTTGATCTGGTGTGGCAGTGCAAGGAGGTGGTCCCATAGGAATAAAGCCCTGATTTTCTGTGACTGAGTAAAACATTGCACTCAGTGTACTGAACCTTGGCTGCCTGAGTTTTGGTACACCCCCAATGGTGGTGAAAAATAGCCAAATACAGGACTCACTTTGGGCACTGGAGAGAGGCACTTCCTCTACCTCATCTTGGTCTCTATCTTGTGCCCCTCTGGCATCCTCATGCCTGTTTCCTTGTCCAGGCTCTTTATATGGTTGTTGTGATGGTAGTGGTGGGTGCTGGGGAGGAGAAATATCCATGATGGATACCATTGGATTAAAAGTTCTACAAAGCCGGTTTTTCAAGTGCTCCTCCTGGTCTGCCAGATTGAGAATGAGGAAAAGCAATGGATGCGTCCCTTCACAGGAACCGTCCATGGACCATGTGACTGTCCGTGTACTACTGCATAAAGAATAGGCATTGCAAAGTTGTGAAAAGGTTCAGATCACTTAAAAATTGGTTAATCACCTCTGGAGTGGTACACTTTCAATTTGAAACACCCTAGATTAGCATAAACTGTCCACAGAGCACAGACACTGTCAACAGTCAGACCACCATGCCGATCAGGCGATGTCACATGATGACTTATGTGGACGTCCGCGGCACTGACGGCCATCCGCTGACACACATCGGGTGGGAAATGCAGGGTGCATGCGAATAACTGTTCGTAAGACAGGTACTCTTTCAACGGATTAAGTAAAAGTGCCTCATGCGAAACCAGACATGTCTGGACACCGCGCACCGTCCAGGGGTACCCCCATTTAGAGATCGAACAGTCGTGGTGTCCACTGACTATTAATTGTGGTTTAAATACAAATAAATGACAGAACAATATACAATATATTTATAGTATAAAAAAATAAATGTATTTAAGAGGGGTGGTGTATCGGAATGGTAAACATAAATGGGACAATTAGCAATTTCTGTACAATAATGATCAGGGGAGGAAGGGAGTGAGGTTTCATCAAAGCGTCTTTCATGTCCATTTTGGTAATTTAATTGGGATGGTTGCTGGGGATGCAAGTGCAAGAAGGACAGTGCAATATGTGTGATCAAATGCAAAATGGCCCAGTATCTGTAAAGCAAACACAGTTTATCTCCCAAAAATGTATGCTAGATTGCTGTTATGTTGCCCAGAAAAAAAATATGTCAGTCCTATCAACCTCCATTCATGCGCGTACCTTTGTTAGAGACTGCCATGCTTCCAATCCTACTGCTCAACATGCCAATACATTTGATTCCTGCTCTGCAGTGGTGTTAACGGTTCTTGGGACATACGTATCTCATTGTGAGCATCACGCAGTTTTGGACGCTGGCTCCAGTATTCCTTTAGCGCCCCCCTGGAACCTCCTCCAGCCAGTGCTACACGCCGCATCAGACAGCAGCCATCTGCTTACCTACACTCTATCACCCACTCACGCACGCATCACCGACAGACCAGGCAGCCATCTCTGGTCAAAACTGCTATGCTGGTAAGCACAACCGCGCTGGTGAAAAGACCAGCATGGCACTCCACAAGCCGGTGCCTTCCCTTACCGGCATGGCCACTCCCAGATATGACCACCTTGCCACATACCCACTCTATGCCCCCACAAACTCACATATGCTCAGCACCCGCCGCACGTGTATTGAGCACGGGGACCCACAATACCAAGAACACGCCGCAAGTGCACCTGCACACTTCCCACACACGCCACAAGTCACAGCCCTGGTGAAAAGCCCTGGTGAAATGGCCAGCACGGTTCACCACAAGCCAATGCTCTCCCTTCCCTGCACGTCCACATGCCAACTCTTCACACCCCCAAGCTCACATACACTCAGCACCCCCTGCATGCGTATCAAGCACAGGGAACCACAATCCCCAGAACTCCCCACAAGTGCAAACTACTGTATGGGGGTGGGAAAAAACCTTAGTACTGGACAGCATGGCCAGCACCAGCCTCTACACAGATGCCAAGCACACTCTCTCCTCAAATGGATTGGATAGCCCCCCATGCCCTTCCTTACATCCCAAGTACTCCACTGCAATCACATGGCCAGTCAGCCATGCAGAGAAACAATGCCCACATACTGCAATCTCCAGCAATGCATTCCCCATCCAATGCAATGAACCCACTATCTCCTGCCCATACACCAAAACCAAATTTCACTCACCTCCTAGACAACCACCACCCCTGCAGAATGCTGCTGCCCCAGCCAACATTCCATCACCCAATTTTTCAACACCATCAGCCTCATGCTCCAAGCCACCACCTTCATCCCATCTCTCCGCCCTTTGTTGCCCTCATCACTCAAATGTCACAAGACACCAACATATGACCCACATAGGTCGAGAGCATGCTGGAAGAGCCAACACCACTCCAAGTTGTTTGTCGCTCACCTTCTGCAAAGTTCTACAAGTCATGTCTCTCTGCCACACACAGTACGTTACCCTGTATGGGCCTTCCTAGACATGACCGTCTACGCTCACACACTCCCCCTATTGCCAACACACCATGCTATGGGCCCGATAGATATGTACATCTAGGTGCTCGCACAAGACCCCCACCATCACCCCCTACACATCAACCACCCTCACAGCCCTCTACCTTCCCACAGAAATCCTCACTCACCAAGCCCCATGCCCCACCACAACCCACGGCCCACCTCAAACTTACACCCTTTCCTGTGCCCGGCGCACACGCGTAAGAGATTATTGGAACGTGACTTACTCTCCATCTCTGAAACATGGCTCCATGAAACTGCTGGACCCTTACGCACCTTAGCCCTCCCCTGGGTGCACTCTGTTGAGATCACATAGAATGACCCAACCTGGCAGTGGAGTCGCCATCATTGACAAAGCCTCCATCTCCAGCAGATCCTCCCCTTTAGAGCCTCTGTCAGGCTATGAACTCCTACTCGCCAAATTAGAGCTGCACCTACAAACCACCATCAACCTCCTCCTCCTCTATCATCAACCTGGCAATGCTACCTCCCCAGACACAGACATCCTCTCCTCCTCACTCCACTCATCAAACCCAAAACCAAACTACTACTCCTCAGAGACTTCAACCTTCGTCTTCATGATTTAACTGACACCAAAGCCACTGCCCTCACTACCTCTCTACAAGAGATGAGCTTTACACAAGCCATTAGCTCACTCACCCACATCACGGGCCGAACCCTGGACTGGTCACACATCTTAACCTGCCCATTTCAGTCATAGCCATAGACCCTGTTACTCTTCAACCTACCTATGGAACATTCCAATGCCTGTAACAACACTACACACATCTCTATAACCTCCAGGCCCACACACAAATTCACTGCTGAGTTTCTCAAACCCTCTATCTCTTCATTGCTCGCCACTCAACCTGGCCACACTGACCCTGACTCCATTCTCACTGCCTTCCATCCTCACAGCCTACAACGCTCTGATACTCCACACACTTGATTGTCACATACCTCTCCAAACCACCATCCAAAAAATCCATGCACCCACAATTTGTTTTCTGACTAACTGATTTGCCTAAGGAAACACATACAGGCCTTAGAACACCTGTAGAGAAAAAGGCCCTTTATCGTAAACAATGAAGCCTTACACATTGCAGCCAAAACATACAAAGCTGCCGTCATCTGCACCAAATCATCAATTTACAACTCTAGAATTTGCGAGACCTGCTCAAACACTAAAGGGATCTTTACAATCTTCAAAGAACTAGAAGCCCCTGCACCGCCTATCACCAACTTTCTCAAGGACACGGCCTGGTGCACTACTGTTCAAGCAGCCTTATCTGACAAAACCACCAAGTTAAGAAGCAAAACTATCCTCAAGAAATCTTTGCTTACCGCCAAAGACACCTCCTTCTCCCTTCCCCAAGAACCTCCACCCCCCACAACCCCACCTTTCCAGTTCTCCCATGTCTCCCACTCAGTTGTCCTGCACATCATCCAACACCTTAATTCCTCCAACTACAAGGGTAACCTTTGTCCCGCCCACATCGTCAACATGTTTTCTGAGCAATTGGCACCCATCATCTCGAACTTCATCAATGTCTCTTTTCAAATTAGTTCTATCTAAACTGCCATCAAGGAAGGCTGGGTCACTTCCCTCATCAAAAACCCTACCCTCGATCCCACCCTCCCTACAAACTACAGCCCCATTACTAGCGTTCCCTACTCACTCAACATCCTAGACCGTACCGCATACATTCAACTCCAAGCCTACATAGAATCCAACCACCTCCTGGGCATCCACCAAGCTGGCTTCATGCCCAGGCGCAGCACAGAGGCTGCCCTCCTTGACCTTAAATTCCATCTTGATGGTATCTGCAACGCAGGAAAACTAGCTATCCTCCTCCTCCACGACCTCTCTGCAGGCCTCAATCTTGTTGACCAAAACATTCTCTGCCAACACCTCACCACCAAATGTAACTTCTCCAGAGAAGCCACTGACAGGATCAAAGCCTTTCTCAGCCAACGCTCCTCAAGGGTCTTCCTAGACTTGGAAGCCGCCGACCCCTAACCTGTACCCTATAGTGTCTATTAGGGATCCTGCTTTTCACCCACCTTGTACAACATGTACACTAAACCCCTGTTCGACCACCTCGACAACCTTGGAATACTCTATACAAACTTTGCATATGACACGCAAATCCTGCTAACACTAACTGGTCACCACACCACAGACTCTACTAACATCATTCAAGTCTACAGAATCATTCAGGCCTGGCCGGCGGAACACCATGCCTGCCTGAATAATGATAAATCTGAACTCCTCATAGTAGTTCCCCGCCCCGCCTTAAATGTCTATACCCCGTTTTGCATCCTTCTGCATCCACGGTAAACCCACCAGCGTCTCAAGCAATGTGAAAACACTAGGTGTCCATCTAGATGCAGAATTATCCATGCACAAACACGTCAAGGCCCTCTCCTCCTCAACGGCCTACACCACTCGACTCATTAACCTCAGCAGTATATTCCTTTCCACAGAAAATTGGCTCACCTATCCCAAAAGCATTATAGGCAGCACATTGGATTACTGCAATGCCATCCGTGCAGGCACCGCCTCAAAACATCTGGTTAAACTTCAGCTGATCCAAAACAATGCCCTTTGGGCTGTCTGGGGCCTTAAGCACTCGAACCACATCTCTCAGGCCAGACATGATGCCCATTGTTTCGTTTAGGTTAGTTTATTTTAGTATTTGTGAAGCACACCAAACCAGGAGGTATCTGGGCGCTAGCTTACATGAATAGTTACAGGTACATACAACAAAGAACAAGAACCTGGCTTAATGACCATGTTACTTATTGATCACTGGGCCTTGCTAAGAATGTTACATAGTGACACTGAATGTTACATGTACATAAGGAGAACGGAGGAAGGACATGGCTTGATGACCGGGTGACAGATTGGTCAAGAAGTAGTGGTTGCAAAGAGATACAATGGAAAATACAATAATGCATAGGTATGAGGCAGTTTTATAGAGTAGGTGGTGGCAGGTCGACAGGTTACTGTATAGATGGACTCTTTGTGGAGTCTGGGCTGTGGTGTTGTCTGAGCTGGGAGAAGAGCCAGGCTTTTTTTATTTGGATCTGAATGTCCAGAAGGAGGGTTTGACTCTGATGGCTGGGGACAAGGAGTTCCAGAGCTTTGCAGCAAGGACAGAGAAGCTGGATCCTTCTGCCATTTTTTATTTGTATTTGGGGATATTGAGGTGGTTGATGTAGGGGGATCTTGTGCCCCTGTCCGATTGGTGCCTGGTGTATTTGTCAGAGAAGTATTTTGGGGCTATGTCTGTGAGGCATTTATGAGTGATGACTAACGTGCATATCGTGATTCTGTCACGGACTGGTAAGTGTCTGATGGCTGAGATATGGTTGGAGTGGTGGATGTTCATGGCCGACCTAGGGGTGTTATTTTGTAGACCCTCAAGTCTGTTTAGGTTCCTTGCTGAGATGCCTAATAGTAGAGTTTTACAGTAATCCAGCATCGATAGTATCAGGGCTGACGTGAGGCAGCTGTTAGTAAATAAGTAGAGTTTGCGGGCATTTATCAATTTGTTGGTAAATGCTGTGGCTGAGGCTTTGGGGCTAACTTGTTTTGTGAGGGAGAGGGTGGAATCTAGGTAGACACCCAGCATTTTGACCTCATTGGCAACTTTGATGATATTCCCATCAATGTTAAAGGTCTTGTAACATGTGTCCAGACTGTTTAGCGGGGCTGGTGAGCCGAAGATCACGAGTTTGGTTTTATTGCCATTAAGCTATAGGCTGTGGGCTGCCATTCAAGCCTGGATTTTAATGTAGACATCCTTGATCTGTTTGGAATCTTCATCATAGCAGCCAGTGAGCGTGATGAGGATCTGGGTGTCATCTGCATGATTGGTGTAGGTGCACCCAGATTGTCAAGGCGATCAAAGAGGAGCTTTGTGAAGATGTTATAAAGTGTAGGTGACACACAGTGGATGGATATTGGGTCAGCAGACGCTGAGGGTGCAAAGACCCTGGTTGTCTTGTTTGAGAGGAAAGATTGGAACCAGCGTGCTGTGTTCGGGGAGAATGCTGCCGCTGAAGTTAAATGTTTGGTCAGGATTTGTTGGTCGACCTAGTCGAATGCTGCTGAGAGGTCCAACAGTAGGAGTATGGCAAGTTTACCCTTGTCCTTGCTTTCCTCCAATTTGATTTTTAGATCCAGGAATGCGGTGTCAGTACTGTGTCTTGGTCTGAAACCGAACTGTCATAGGCCAAGAAGGTTATTCAGTAGGGTCTATGTTGGGTTTTTTAAGCAGGGTTTTAACCTAGGCCTCTTTAAGATTGTCAGTGACTGAACAACTTTTGAAGGATGAGTTGATCAATGTGATGAAAGGGACTAGTTCTTTTGCTCCTTCCTTGATGATAGGGACTGGGCAGGGGTCTCGCTGGCATTTTGAGCATTTTAAACCCTTGATGATGTTTTCCACCTCTTTGATTGTGACTGGTGAGACGTGGAATGGGTGGAAAGTGGGGGACTGTGTGTCAGATATTTAATGGGCCTCATTACGACCCTGTTGGTATGTATGGACAGTGCCGGTATGGCACCGGCGCCGTCCATACCGTACCGCCTGATTCCGAGTTTCCCTCGTGGGTCCCTGACAGCCCGCCAGGTGTTACCTGCCGGGCTGTGCAGGACCCACGAGAGAAACTTGTGATTGCTCTGGCACCCTTATCAATGGTGCCGGTGCAACCATGCTCCCAACCCCCATTGTGCCCTATGGGGCAGAATGGGGATCGGGAGCCCGGCATTACCGCCTCACGTGAATGGGCAATTACCCACCCCTTCATCTCGTAATGGGCCGGTTATTGCCCAAACGCGTGAGGCGGTGCCAGTAGCGAGCATGGCGTTAGCCGTGCCTGCCATACAGGCACAGCTACCGCCATGCTCGTAATGAGGCCCTATGTGCGTTAGCATTCAATGGCAAATTTTTTTTTTTTTTTTTAATCGATTTGGCTTGTAGTGATGCTATTTTGTCTGAGAGCGCCTTCTGGATGTTAGCACACCAGGCTGCATCTTCGGTGCAGGCTTCTGTGGGTGGGGCAGGGGACTCCAGTTCTCTTAATATTGTAAAGAGTTCTTTTGTGCCTGATTTAGCATTCTGAATTCTTACATTGTAGGTCTCTCTTTGGTTGCCAATCCAAGCATATATTAAATTCAAGATACTCTCCCTAACAGACAGGTGCATCCACAATATGGCACCCTATTTCCTCACCCAAAGCATCTCGAAAAGAACCAAACTCCCCTGCCCACGTTGCTCATCCACTCTGTCATTAGCCATCCCCAGATTCTCGAGGAAAAGAGCTGGAGGTATTTCTTTCACTGCCATTGCCCCCACCCTGTGCAATGCCCTTCCTCCACACATCTAAGAGCAGGCAACTTACCTCATCATCAGAAAACTGTTAAAAACCTGGCTGTTTGACTAATAAGACTAACCTGGAATTTGGGTCCCCCCTTACCTCTCCGAGCCGAGGGTTGTGTATTGGAGGGGGCCTCTGTAAACCCTGAGTGAATTGACACGGGCGGAGGTTGCGGCTCTATACAATCACTGCAACGTCGATGAGTGTTTTGGGTCCTTTACTGTAACGACCGGCACAACGCAAATCTATGCTGGCTTGAGGACCACGGGCGCTTGCGGTGTCTGGAGTGGAGTTCCTTGAATGGCGAAAGGTGGCTGCTGGCAGGCGGCTTGCTATGGAGCTCTGAATTGGATGAGCTGGGGCCACAGTGAATGCGAGCAGCAGCGCATATCACTCCATTGAAACTGAGATTGAGGTGAGACTGCAGGTGGGCAATGACTGTATGACGCCCCGTGGCCCGCAAGTAAAACACACTAATAAAGCTGTGGGCAACGCGGCATGCATTGATTGCTGTTGGGTCCTCACGGTGGGAGAGCCTGAAAGTGTCTCGTGATATTGGCTCAGTCAAGCACTTTAAGCCAGAGGACTGGTCATTGGGATTCCAAAGTAACGCACCAGGCTATTGTGAAGTCGGAAGGGCTGCTAGCGATACCTTACCTCTCACTATCATGCATATGTACCATATTGTATCCTCTGTCTTTCCTTCCTAAGTTTGCCTAGCGCTGTGATACTTACGGGTTTGGGTGCTGCCAACAAAAGCGATACATACATAAATAAATACATAAATAAATAGTATAATGAACATTTTTAATCACATGATTTATGACATAATTTCAAAGTTACTTAAAGGCATTACTGATTTGATCTAATATTGCAGACAACAGCCTTATTCCATTGTATACAGTTGGGGATGGGGCTTTCTGATTCTTGGGACTTTACATAATTAAATTGGGGTGTTGTTTCTTTGTGAAAACTATATACTATAAGAACAAAATATTTTTTCTTTCAGTGAGGTGTGTACAAATTACAATATGTATTTGTATTAAAAGATGTATTGTATACAATTATAGATGTTATCATCACTCAACTCTTCTTTTGGGAAGTTTTCTTCCAACCACTCAAGTGGCTGCCTAAGTGGACTACAGCTACGAGAATTCCATGAGGTCACAATCTTGTACTAATCAGCAACACCTGAACAGACTGCTTCCCTGATGACTGTAAGATGTACAAAAGCACTTTTAGGAGAACATAATCTGGACTGTGGGAGGCTGATTGGGCTGGGAACCCGAGTGCACCCCTCACTCCCCTTTTTTTGAAAATATATTTGGAGCACCTGACTTCAGATGGGCAGATCTGGGGTGACACCTGCCCCACTTTGGAGGGCCACACTATTGGTTTTCCCCCCATCCAACCCCCACTGTGGGATTTACATTGTGCAATGAGAGGGAGAGTTGTTTCATGGCTGCCTTCATGGACTACAGGTACCAGAATTCCCAGAGGCCACAATTTTGCACTAAACACCAACACCTGAACATACTGCCTCCCTGATGAGTGCGAGAGGCACAACAACACTTGTAGGAGAACATTGTCTGGACTGTGGGAGGCTGATTGAGCTGGGAACCAGAGTGCACCCATCACCCCCCTTTGTTTGCACAAATATTTGGGAGCTCCTGACTCCAGAGGGGCAGCACCGGGGTGGCACATGCCCCACTTTGGAGAGCCACACTATTGGTTCATCCTTCTCCCCCCATTGTGGGATTCACATTGTGTAATGGGGGCGAGGGTTGGTTCCTGGCTGCAATCAAGGACTACAGCTACCAGAATTCCCTGAGGCCACAATCGTGTACTAAATAGCAACAACTGTACAGCCTGCCTCCCGGAGGTATAAACACACTTGGAGGAGAACATCATCAAAATTGTGGGAGAATGATTGAGCTGGGAACCAGAGTGCACCCTTTACCCCACTTTCTTTGCAAAAATATATCAGAAACACCTAAACATGCCTCCGTTTGATAGACAAACAATTGTGATTTGTAATTATGTGATCAACGACAGCAGTAACTTAATTTGTAGGTAAGGTTTCAGTATAATTGATTGATAATACTTTATTTGACTATAAAGTCATCAGGAGACATACATAAAAGACATTAGAAAGCATATTTCAGTATAAGACAGAGACTTCCAAACTTTCAGTTGCACACAGTCCAGATGCGATCAAAGCTGTTAACATCTCAGTACTTGAGATCTACACAGATGTGACAGCACTGAATGTTGTTGTTCATAAGAAATTTGAGTTGCCACCAATAGATTGAACGTCTGTAATTATTTCTGCACAATGAACCAGTGTGCACCCCTTAAAAATGCTTCAGTTAACTCATGCAAAAAAAAACGGTTGCAGAATTGTTTAAATCCAACCCAAATAATACCCCTGTTGCACACTTTGGGAGAAGAATGATGCCACTTGCTTCTGACCATGCCAATTTCAAGGGGATCCGCTGTGCACAGCACTGTAGTGCCCTCGGCTTGCTGCTTCTGGTAATATCACCAACAACTCCATATTTCTTCACTGACTGGCTCCTGCATTTTCAGCACATTGGCCTGCCCAGCTCTTCATGTTTTAATATAATTGCATGTCTTATTTCAGGACAACTCAATACTTTTCCCCAAAGGGAATAAAAAGACGGGTCTTTAGTGTAACGAGCAATGGCGCATGAAATTCATTCAAAATATAGGTTACTGTTTAACCTCTGACTTACATCTCTGCAACAGCTTTGTTCCCTGTTCCATTTGCATTTTTTACACTCTCCTTGCGCATTTTCTGATAATGTCACACCTATGGGGACATCTCTGCCTCGTGAAATGGGAGAAAGCTGAAAGAATCATGCACTTTCCCACTCTGAAAAAGGTCAATATTTATAAAACTGTAAAAATGTTATGGATGTATTCAGTCAAGGTGACACTACATAGAGACTATTCGTGACTTGGGAAGTTGTCCAGTATGACACAATAGCACAAACGAATATATAAGAACAATGAACGGCTGTTTTTCTTTCTGAGTATATATTATTTCAAAAGCAATGTTACCACAGTGGGTTTTCGAACTATTATGACAGACAAATACGAAAGCTACTCAAGAATGTTTCTGTGGGTGCAATAGCCTTGAAGCATGAAGACGTAAAAGCTGCTCTCCGTCAGCATTAATATTGATATTGATATTGATATTTTATTTGTATCGCGCTTGTACACAAGTGTTTCAAAGCGCGGTTAGACACGGGAGGGGAACAAGGGAGAAACAAAACACAACAATCTTACCAGGCCCAGTGTCACTGAAAGCACGCAAGTGCATGGGAGAGGGAGAGGGGAAAGTGCAAGTGATGGGGGGAGTGGTGGAAAGTGCTGAGCAAAAATAAAAATAAGTAAAAATAAAAAATGAACAAATAAATAACAAGAAGCAACAAACAGTGGAAGTGCAGCCAGCAAGTGGCAAGTGCTAGGAATATGGTAACAAGCAGGGTGTGTCCAAATTAGTGCAGAACAAGAAAAGGGGGGTGGGGAGGCTGTAGGGTTACAGATACAGATCCCAGTGCAAGGGAATGCCCAGGGGCAGTGCGGGTGGGTGGCAGGGTGAGCAGGTACCTGGGCACTAAAGACAGAGGGAGACCAGGTGCACAATGCCGAGATAGAAAGACCAACAGGGGAGAGGAAGAGAGAAGGATGAAGAGAAAAGGAAGGTTTTGAGGTGCTTCCGCAACCGGAGATGTTTCTCCTCAAGTTTCAGAGTGGCAAGGAGGCTGTTCCAGTTGGAGGTCCCAGCTGAAGACAGACATCTACCCCCAGCTCGTTTCTTACAAAAACAACTGACCTTGAGGGCGTTAGAGGTGGAGGAGTGAAGTGATCGGGAGAGAAGGTATTTACGGAGGGATAGCTGAAGGTATTTTGGACCCAGGCCCCAGAAAGCCCTTTGGACAATGCAAAGGGTCTTGAATTTAATATTTGCAGCCACTGGGAGCTAGTGAAGAGATTTCAGGGCTGGAGAGATACGATCCCAGTGCCTGAGGCCAAGGACAAGTCTCGCAATCCTGTTCTGAATACATTGTAAAAGGCAGAGAGTAGAAGCAGGTAGATGTAGAAAGAGGCTGTTGCAGTAGTCCAACCTTGATAGAATCAGCATTCCAAGTAATAACCACAATGCAGCTAACAGGTTTTACAGAGACATATGTTTCAATCATGTGCATCTTGAAAATGAGGTTCTATGGAGCTGCGCGTTGTAATTGTGGGGCGTGATAGTGTTAACGGTTTGGTGGTTCATGCAGCACAAAAAAAAAGGGCACCTTTTCTTTTGCTGTCAACACATTTCTGGTCCGTGTGCTATTCCTCAATAGTGTGTGGATGAGCTAGGAAATGTCCACTGTTGTATCATTGTATCACAGAAGGACAGTGTAGCGAGTGTTGCCAGCCTAGGTGAAAGGCCATGTTTCCACATACTTCAAAACCCATGGGTCCTGACTATAGCATTCCCTTGCCCCAAATGGTTCCTTCCCTCTTCACATACTAGCCCTCCTCACCACTGTCCAAAGCTGCCATTTTGCTATCATGTTTAGACATACTTTTTGCCTTAACCCCTCTGGTCTCTATCACATCTACCTTGCGTTCAATCTTACTACTTCTTTTTGAATCCCGTCTCTTGTATCACTGTCTTTTCAATTGTTTTCAAAATCACCCATGGCCTGGCCCCCCCCATACCTTTGCTGTTTACTCTCATTCTATGTCCCCTCATGCCCCTTGCATTCTCAGAATCTATTTCTCTTGATTGTTCCTAAGCCCCCTGTGCCTCGTCTCATTTCCATTCCTTTTCTCTTTTGGCTCCCAAACACTGGAACTCTCTCCCTTATTCACTTTGTTCCTCTTCATCTCTTTGTATTTTCCAGACTAGTCTCAACTATATCTTATTTTGTCTTTAGCCTCTTAAAATTCTATGTTTCTCTGCTGATGTAAATTTGTTCTTACATGTATCAATTGGAGTCTACTGTTTAATCTTTTGCTTTTGTTATTGTTCTGCACCTTTGGCGAAAGGCGCTTTATAAATTTAAATAAACACAATACAATACAGCTCCCTTCAATGGTACTTCTATCGCAATCTCATGTACACATGTCGGTTTCTCATTTTCAATGGACAACTTAAAAGTGGGAAAATGGATAGTGAGAGCTTAATCTTCCTTTGCCTTTTGTTTTGAATGGTACAGTGCTAGTAGCAGAACTCTGCATGGGGATGTAACCAGGAATCAACTTCAATTAACTTATTTCTCTAGATATGGACAAAGTGAGATATCCTTTTGGCTCCCAGACTACTTCTTCTGTTCTTGATCATTACACAGAGAAGGAGGCAGAGGATATCCCAGTATACACATCATAGGACATATTCTATCAAAGTTATAATTCCAGAAGTACGTACAATTCTGAAATATGTATTAATTTCTCAGGATGTACAGTCAATATATATACCCCACTCAAACAGCACTTTCACTAATGAAAAGGGATCGGATTTAATCTACTCCCTTTTAGAGTATTGTTCCCCTCAGAATTATTTCCTATTGATATATATAGAGCCTCAATAGCCATGCTTAGTAAGAGGTCCTCATGAGTGTTTAATTCAAGGTCCACTCTTATGTTTTCATATATCTAGTGTCTTGGAAATATGGTCTATTTTTCAACATTAGAAGTTTAAGGAAGAAGTCTGCACATTACACTGCTTGTTCCAGTAACACATCACAGCCCAACACATTATGCCAACCTGGAGGTTTTTCTGGGTTCTTATGTATTTTAGATATAATGTAAAACACTGGTGTCCTGGTTGCCACACCTTTTAGAATACCATATTCCTTTCTACTAAACAGATATTGCTTCTCAGCTTGAGTAGACACATAAAGTCTACTGAAATTTGATATTAGTCTTTTGACATTTGGCACAAAATATTTTTTTATCAATGTCATGTATACTGTTGAGGAACCTGTATACATCTTCAATATATTATTGGTTGTCAAAAAGAAAAATGTCACCACATATACTGGCCAGTTTTACAATTATCTTTATTGTTCAAGATTTTTAGAGAATTTGATTTCCAAGTGATTGATACTTTATTTAGGAGATATACGTCCCTTAACTCGTTTAGGCTGGGAGGATAGCTCAGGGGCAGCGCGTTTCTCTTGGAAGCAAGACAACACATAGCAACACAGGTTTGAATCCCAGTATTGCCAATTCTTAACAGTTTAGAAGCCATTATTTCTGACTTTGGAATCTCTTATCCAATTTAGTGTTTTTACTTTAGAAACAGAAGGTTTGCGTTCATGGCTTACAGTTTGCGTGTTAAATAAGAATACATAAGTTATCATGAAATAGTAATATTTTCTTGCTAGATGATTTATACCACAGATTATACTATTAGATTTACCTCTGCTTGTATCACTTATTTATAGTTCAATAAACCTGATTAAGATGTGATGGATGGCCAAACATGATCAAATGTATTTTGAAATGAGACACAGTGGGCCTCATTACGACCCAGGCGGTAAGTTACCGCCTGGGCCGTGACTTTACCACCATGGCGTAAACTATGTTTACGCCATGGTGGTTGGCGGACTTACCGCCCCATTCCGAGTTTGGCGGGGCGGTAAGTCCCCAATCCCCATTTACCCTTCCCCATTCCCATTTTTGCCCCATAGGGCATAATGGGAGTGGGGAAGGCGTTAATTACGCCACCGTAAATTACGGTGGCGTAATTAACTCCATGGTCCCTTAGCGCCATGGATTTTAACACCTGCTAAAAGCAGGTGTTAAATCCGCCATGGCGCTAAGGGACCTCGTACTCAGGCGGTAAGGGTCGGCGCTGTTTACGGCGCCGTAAACCCCTTACCGCCTGAGTTGTAATGAGGCCCAGTATTTTGATTTAAAATGAGAGTTCACTAATATTCATAATACTGTTGGATTACTCATAATACATTTGGATAACCACATATTACTTTGAAAGCAGTCCTAATTAAATTGTGATTGCCATTATGTTTCTTCCGATTAAATTTAGATTGCTTTACATTACATTAAGAGGTCTGCCAGTGACATTTGGATCACATCAGGTAACTAGAGTTATTTGGGTTAATTTTGGAGTATATTTGCATATCTTCAGATTACTTTGAATTACGTTGAATTATTTTGTAGTAGTTTGACTTACTTTACATTACTTTATATTAGTCTGAAATAATGTCATAGTATTTTCTTTATATGTCGTTCATTGTATGTCACGAACCATGCCCCTGACCCCCTCAGGTATAACAGCCCCGTGGTAGCAGTGGGACTAAAGCCCTTCACACTGGCCCCAAGGGCCTTACAACTCCATCAGAAACATACATGGAGTCAGACCTGGCACCTTTGGCGCCAGGCTCATTATCAGGAATAAAGCAATACCAGTTTTGGACCTTAATCCAACATGGAGGCCTATTACACAGCTCAGTTCTTTAGAACCAAGCCATGCGGTCTAGTGTTTTGGGTGTGGCTGTGCCTGGAACTACTTGGCTTGGAATTACTTTACCTGGGCTATTTAAACCACACCCAAGCAGCAGAACACGCTTTGAGTAATTCTGCACTCCTGCAGTGTAACGCTCACTGTGTCCAGCTCCTGTTCATCTGCTTCTCCGGCGGCGCGATCATTAAGCCCTAGATCTGGATTCCATCAATAACCTGGAAGAACAAGAACAGCATAAGCGAGCAAGAACACTTACCTGTGAAGTATAGAGTCTTGAATCCATCCTGCGCTTCGCTTACCTCGCCCATCTCTGGAGTTCGCCGCAAACTGCGAAGGTACAGAAGCAAAGACAGCATTAATAACGATTCTCACCTGGGCAAGCAGCGAGTCCCGGCAGCACCCTACGCTTCTCTTACCTCGCCCATCTCCGGGTTTCACTGCAACCTGCAAGGGAGAATGAACAAGTTCAGCATTATCAAAGCACTTACCTGGGCAAGCAGAGCTTCGATCGCTCACCCCTCCGGACAATCGCCGCAACCTGTACAAAGAGAAGAGAACACAGGTTAGCAATTAACACCAATAAACATTGCAGCGTGCAGCGCATCAATAACTCACTGTGGTCTTCGCCATCAGCGCGGCAACTCCGAGATCCCAACCATCTCTGTGAAAACAAAAAGAGACATTGTTAGGGAACAGCGTAGTGGAGCAAGATGCCGAGAAGACAGGGAAAACTGAGGGAAAGAAAGAGACAGAATAAAGATGTAAAAGACATTTTAACTCACCTGGAAGACAGCAAGCAGAGTCTGAGTCACAGCCGGTCTGGACCCGACATAAGGGCACACGGACCAGTGAAGCAACTAGGTCCACGGAACGCCCGCACCAACCACGCGCCCCTGCACAGAGACGCAGGACAGAGAGTTAAACGCACAAAAACCTATGACAGCAATAACCCCAAGGGAGGGGATTTGGACCAGAGGGAGGTGGGAGTCCACCCATCACAGAATCAGTATCTTAACCCTCCATTTTCCTGCTGTTATAGACGCTACCCAACGTCTGGCACATAACCAAGCAGAGAGGGGTCCGGGTTAGTGCTTAGACCTCCATCCAGTATTGTGTGGCGCCCCCGTGAATACCAGGTGAGCGTAGCAATGTAGTTGAGGTTACATTTTGGGTTACACAATTCTACCTCGAATTATTTGAAATAATTTAAGATTTCTTGTGATAACTGCATATTATGGAAGAGTGCTTTAGGTTATTTTTAGATTATTTCACATTCCTTAAAAGTACTTCAGAGCATTTTTGGATAATGTGGTATCATTATATTGTACATGCATTTACATTGATTTAGATTCCTTTAGATGTCACTGGAATACTGGCATGCAAAAAATCACAATTACAATGACAAATGGGCTCATACAAAAAGGAAATCCATAAGGCAAAAAAGAAATATTTTGACAACCGATTCACCAAAGCTGAAAATACCCAAAAAGACCTGTTCAATATCATTAACAAAACGAGAAGCCCCCTTGGCTGCAAAAACACACAGATTATTCACTGAAACTATGCAACAACCTCGCTGACCACTTCAAAAACAAAATCAGCACATCCACCAAATCATATGAAGCAGAACGGCCAACCAAAACACACAACCCACCCTCCGAACTGAGGATCGACAGAACACACTTCAAAGTTTCCCCCAAATATCAGTAGAGACATTGGTCAAGCTGGTAAGAAATAGCAACAAAGAAGGCTCCCTCATGGAACCCCTGCCCTACAGACATATACAAGTCAATCCTCACTCAAGGCACATCAATGGAATAATATAGAAATCTCTTCAACATATCACATTCAACAGGAAACTAGCACAATCTTTCAAATCGGCATTCCTCAAACCACTTCTCAAGGACACAGCATGCAACATGGAAGACCTCTCCAACTACAGGCCACTCTCAAACATCCCATACCCAGTGAAACTATTTGAAACCTATGTCTATAGACTACCGCAACAACACATAGAAAAACACCTACTACTAGACAATGCACAAGTAAGCTTCAGACCTATGAGAGGGACGGAAACAGCACTCCTCCGAAAATGAGACGACCTAAAGACAAATGCAGACTCATACAAAGGTGCAGCACTGATAATTCTGGATCTCTCTGCAGCATTGAACACAGTCAACCATGACATACTCATCAGGAGACTGAAAGAAATAGGAATCACGGCCTTAACCCTACTCTGGATTAAATCATTCCTAACGGATAGAACAGAAAGTGTCCGAATTAAACATTGTAAATCCACTCCAAGGAAAACCACCTGTGAAGTACCACAAGAATGCTCCTTAGCTTCACTGCCCTTCAACATCTACCTGACTAATGAAGCTCATTAAAAGACACAGCTTCACATGCTACAAGTGCACTTATGACACACAGATCACTTGAAGAAAACACAACGCTGGAAGACTGTCTACAAGAACTCTATGGTTGGATAAACACAAACAGCCTCAAACTCAACCAAGGCAGAACAGAAATAATGGTTATCCCCAGCAATGGGGAAATAAATCCTACATCCCATGGCGACAGAAATAGGAACAGCACTGACACTGTCAACAATAGTAAAAAAACCTTGGAGTCCTGATGGACAACAAACTAACATAGAACCACAAGTCAACACAATAATCAAGAAATATTTCTTCCTCCTGCACACAGTAAAAAGGATCCTACCATTCTTCTCCTTCACCCATCAAACAGTCATCAGCATCTCCCTCATCATGTCCAAAAATAGATTACGTCAACAGCCTATACCTATGAATGCCCGAACGCCTACTAAAAAAACTACAAAGCATCCTAAACGCAGCAGCCATACTTCTGCTCAGACTAACACAAAGAGAACACATCACCCAAGTGCTGAAAATGCTACACTGGCCACCGATAAAACAACCAATAAGGTTCAAAACAATGTGCACAATGCATAGAGCAACTCACGGACAAGAAGCAGAGTTCCTAAAAAAGAAAATAACCATCCACCTTCCAGCAAGACCACTCAGATCAAGCAACAAAGTCTGCCTAGTACCAAAAGCATACAATAAAAGAAGATTCAGGGAGTTGTCTTTCACCTGGCAGCAAAAACCTGGAACTGCCTCCCAAAAAACATACTCTATACAAGGAATCACCCAAATTCAGAAAACTATTTAAAATGTGGCTCTTCACATCAGAATCAGAAGGGAACAACTAAGAAAATAAAGACCACGATGAAAACAAATGAGGGACAGTGACCAATACGAGCAACACAAGGGGCCCCATGGCACCTGACCCCAGTAGGTAGGGACAGGGGCGTAGGAGACCCAAAAAATCTGGGGAGGCATGGGACACCTTGGGACTTCATTTATTTATTGTATTTTAGTCAAAGAACTCGATTTTTACCAAAATTAAAATAGCAGTACATATTAAATCAAATATATCATCATTGTATAAAACAAGAGAAAAGAAAAAAAGAAAACAGAAGAAAATGAAGAAAAAGAAAAGCAGTCCAGAGTACAAAGTCCTTCAATTTGGCGTCTCACTTCAGAAGGCTTAGTTCACGTAAAAATGTTACCATTTCCCAGGTCAAAAGGCTTTCACGGCCTGAGCAAATCTCTTCCCAAAAAGATTGGGTGTCCACACACCATTCCTGGCTTGTCCTGTGTTCTGGTCTTTCCTGCATCCCTCTCTCCCCTGCAGACACTGGTCACCCCGGGCTGCAAACCATCCCTATCATTAATCTGCACTCCTTTCTTGTTCCCATCTCTCCCCTCCCTTGCTTCTCTCTTTTTCTGTCCTATGCACCCTTTTTAGCCTTTTTTCACTTTGCAGTCCCACTGTCTGACGGAACTGGGGAGCGCACGCTAAATCCTTCGTCATACAGTGAAGATGGGTCATGGGCTTTTTCGTGTCTTCTCTCTCTTACACCTAGAGATTTACAGCCTGACTTGGGCATAGCTTTCAGTGGAATGGTAGCCTCATGGCCCAGTTAGATTTTTAGGCTACTGGCGATGTCTTCTTGATGGGGAGGGCCTTAATTATGATATAGAACATTGCGTAGAGAAGGTGAGTTGGGAGTGAAAGCCTGCACAAACTCCTACATCCCCATAAGGATGTAGGAGTTTGTGCAGTTTGTCCTGTTTGCACCTGCACTTTAATTATAAACAGGGAACCGTCCGCAACCTGCCCAGGAAAGAGGGTTAGGATTCACTGGATTGCTATTGCTGAAAGACTTGAGGCATAGGAACGTGACACAGGACAGGAAAGCACCAATATGAATCATCAGCAGAATAAGAGTCATCCAAATGAGCTCTGCAAGCAATAGCACTGATTAGGCCTTTCGTGATTCAATGCACCTGCATAGTGGGCTAGAAGCTGAGAAGGGCTTCACTGTTGCAGAAGTAATTGACAATGTATGAACAACAGAAATTAGTCACCAAGCGACTCACCAAGCAGAAGTTGGTGTAGAAGGGTAACAAACTACTGTTGCCCCTCAATGCTGACCCTTATCTGACCACAGAGGGTGAAATAATACCCCACTTATGAGAGAGAAGGCACAGGTGGTTGCTGCTCATACTGGCCAGATCACAGTCACTGTCTCCCTTGTTAGTATTAGCACTTTAGTACTACTGATTGTTGCTGGACATAAGGGTAACACTCCAACTGCACAGCATTTCCTTTATTGTATTCCATTGGGCGCGTTATCCATGTATGCAAGTGTAAATTCCAGGCTGAATGCACCGCTTTATTGACTTTTGAGTTACTTTAAATGTGTCCCAAAAAGACTAACTGTAGTACCATGACATTTTTTCAGGCACAATGGTGTGGTTCAAGAATATTTTTTGAAATATATTTGATGTATTAGACACATTGCATGAAGGTAGGTACCCTAAAGGTTATCAACAAAGTGGTGCATTCAACCAGAAATTTCTAACTTATGCTCAAACACCATGCCCCCATACTGACAGCGGTTTTGGGCCTGTCTACCTCCTCATACTTGCCAACCCTACTGATTTATGGTGGTCAGTCATAATGTCGAAAAAATGTCGAATTACAAAAAAGTCGAAAACGTCGAAGAAAAAAAAAATGTGAATGCTTTATTTTTTTATTTATGGTTTTTTGGGTTCTGCATGTAAAAAAGAAAGGTCAAACAAAAAAAAAAAGGGGGGTTGGGGTGGGAACGAATAAAAAACGTAGTAAAAAAGACATTCCATTTTTTTTCCACATTATTTTTTCGACTTTGTGACTTTCAACATTATTTAATTCGACTTTATGACTATAAACCTGATTTAGGCAGTAGGAGGCTACCGATTTTTAAGCAGTCCTACTGCCTACAGATTTGGGTGACAGATCCTACTGCTGATTACAGTGGCAGGTAAGTTATGTGATTCTAAGGCAATTAATCTGTCTGTGCAGTGGGTGGGTAAGTGATACATTTCAGTGATGGGCTCAGATCAATCAACTGACCTGACAGCTACATGACTCTTCCCTGCACTCTTGCAGGGACAGACCTTATGTTAACCACCAGTGAAGGCAAGTTGCAGAGCGTACCACCATCACACAGAATCTGCCTATCAGATTGAGGAGGGTATCAGTCTCCATGTTGTTCAGTGTTCCACCTCCACTGCAGTAATAAATATGTACTACCCAGGCTGATACTATAGAGGAGTGGCAAACGTTGCCTACCAGCTCTGTGTTATTACCTTCTGTGAAGGCGGGTAATTAAATTTGGTGTTAACTTACCATTCAAAATTATACATTGTAAACATTTGAACATCTCTCCATGTTGTGCTGTTTTATGGGTTGTGCATTTTAGAATGCTCCAGTGTTGCCAACAATGTATGGTTTGTAATTTCCTGTGATGTCATTGTTATGCTAAGTATTATTTTTGAAACTTGAAAAATCCTACATCTCAGACTTTTTGGTCACAGAATGTTGGCTAGTATGCCGCCTGCCCACGGGGGGCATGCAAGGCTGCATGGGTGGGGCCCACACTCGGAAGCACTAGCAGCTCCTTCAACTTCAATGCGCCGCATGTGTTAACTGTATGAATAACATATTTCTACAGTTAACACGCGCTGCATGTTAAATATGACGGTCGCTCATTCAGTCCCTCTAATTAGATCCTCCTCCCCCAACACCCGATGCCGGCCCGCCTGCACTGCAGCTCCCATGGTGTTGGACAGGACATTGGGGTGGAGGGAGGCCCTTAACAGCTGTGCACAATTGTTAAGACGGATTTCTGAACTCTGTCCTGGTGGCGCAGAAGTTCAGAAGGCCAACCTAATTACTTGGAACAGGGTAAACTCTGGACAAGCCAGACCAATCAAGGTAGCGATCGCGGCGGTCAAGACTAGGTCTCAAGAGGGGTGAGGGTGACTGAAAGCCCGCAATGAGCACACAAAGCAAGAGCGCTTACAAACTACTCCAAACAGTTGTTATATCAAAAATAGATACACATTTATTTTAAGGCCTTTAAAATAATGACCGTACCGAGAAAATCACAATATCACAATATTAAACCAACACATACCATATCAACACAATATATATACAAATACACAGTCGCAAGCGTTTAAAGCACGAAATATGTAGTCCACCTGCCAGGGAAGGAAAACAGGCAGTGCGATAATGCTTTCGACTCAGTTCGCCTTCATAGGCACCTAACTAGATGGAAGTCCGAGCCCTGCGAAGAGTGGAGCCTTGTGCTCAAAGTACCTGCCACGCCGGTGCCGACGGACACAAGGGGAAGCTCTTCGGAGGAAGTCAGGCGGTTCACAGCAGAAGAAGAACAGGTTCCGCAACTCAAGCGCAGCCTCCACAGCGGGCAGAAGCAGAGCGCGAGCGCGGCAAAAGGGTGCTGTTTTTACACAGCAGGGAAAAGCAATGGGATACTGCAGGAGGGCGACCAGATCCTAGATATACTACTCACCGGTCCCCGAAGCAAGCAGACCCAGGCTTCTCCACGATAGTTTCAGCAGCTGGCAGGTTCAGAAGAGCAGGGAACGCTTTGTAGTCGTGTAGAGCAAAAAGACGTCCCAATCGACGAAACCGGCACAGTTTTGTTGCCGCACAGGACAACGGAGCGGCCGTGTGTATTCGAGCCAAATGAACCCTCCTCCCTTCAGACCTGGGGACGCCAAGCGTACGAAGCGTGGGAGAGGGACAAGGACTCGCAATACAACACAACCTGGCGGCGGTTGCAGAGCCAAACCCCTTTGTAAGCTGGTCAGTCAACTGGATGGCCCAGAGACGCTTCCGAAGGCTTACTTGGCAGGAGATGGTTGAAGATGCCGGGAATAGCTGTTCCTGCTATTCCAAAGGTCGAAGCACCAGTACAGGCCTTCTGGTTCGATCAAAGGAGGACAGGGGCTCTCCGGACGACAGCAGTGCAAAGGAGGATTCCTTCAGCGGGTCACCAGTGATTCCTCGGTCCAGCCTCGTAGTTGCAGGATACTTGGCTCCTGTATTCCTTCGTTCGTGAGAACTCAGGAGATCGACATGGTAGTGGTGTTTCCAGCCCCCTCTTATCCACGGTTCCCTTCGCGCCAAAACGGAGGGGAGCCAATGGGAGATCCGCTCATCAAAACACATACCATACGTGGACCAATCACGGACCACGGTGGTCCCAGGCATTCACACCACCCTAGACTCTCTGGCACCCAGGATGTGTATTGAGACCAGACATCCCAGCCCACACCCTGGAGGCACACAAACGACATGTAGAAGCCCGCGAAAGCAACCACGTTTCGCGGGAAAGTACATGCCCAAATAAGGAAGGCCCCGGGTCGCCAGACCTGGGGAAGGTGAAGGGAGCAAGACGGTCAGTGGACAAGACAAAGGAGCCTCGCGGCCTGGCAATTTTGGGAGCCAGGCCACCATTTTGGGTTCAGTGCAAAAACGTGCTCAGAACGCCAAAAGGAGCTCAAAATAAACAAAACGATCGCTGCCACCATTCGAGTCCCTGAATGACTTGCACCGATCAAATACCATCCTAAAAGAGTATCTAGGGCCTGTAGAAGGCTAGAGACCCAAGAGAGCTGTAACTTAGCTTACAGTGCCCTCTTGTGTCGTGTTGCACTAAAGCTGCGACACGATAAAAGAAACTACGGGAAACCACGTTCCCCGGTACTGACTGTCTTAAGGGCATGTCAGTTTCCCCGTAAGAAAGGAGCGAAAGCCCAGAGAAGTGCGGCAGAAGGCTGTACTTCTCTGGCAAAGTCAAGAACAAGGTTAAAAACAATAGCAAAAAGTTTAGGGGTTGCCACATGGAAGGAAAATTCCCTACAATAACGAAATCTTTCCTAACACTCGCCCCTCCCAGACTATGGACAGGGGGAACTAATCCACCCCTGGATGAGTCTCTTGTTCAGGTCGGTTAAACATTCTGGACAACCCATCAGCATTGCTATGTTGGACACCTGGCCTATGCTCAATAGTGAAGTCGAAGCCTTGAAGACTTATGGACCACCTAAGCAACTTTGGATTCTCCCCCTTCATGTTCATTAGCCACTTTAACGGCTTATGGTCAGTCTGCACAGTGAAGTGGGTCCCATAGAGGTAGGGCCTCAGCTTCCTTAGGGCCCACACAACAGAGAAACATTCTTTCTCTACCGTGGACCACCTGAGCTCTCTGTCCTTAAGCTGGCGACTAATAAAACCGATAGGGTGTTCCTTACCCTTCTCATCTACTTGTGATAGTACAGCTCCTATCCCAGTGTCAGAGGCATCCGTCTGCACGATAAAAGGTCTTTGATAATCAGGGGCCCTGAGCACAGGGGCCTGGCACAAGGAGTCTTTTAAGCCATTGAAGGCCTTCTCACACTCGTCGGTCCAAGTTACCTTCTTGGGTTTCTTCGGAGTTGTGAGGGCAGTCAGAGGAGCAGCTATGGTGCCATAGTCTGCCACAAAATTGCGGTAATACCCCGTGAGTCCTAAGAAGGCTCTCACTTGGGTTTGCGTAGTGGGGGTAGGCCAGTCTTGTACTGCTTGTACTTTACTGGGTAGAGGCTGTATCCTCCCTCCACCTACTTCATGTCCAAGGTAAACCACTGAGCCTTGTCCAATCTGGCACTTACTAGCCTTTATGGTCAAGTGGGCTTTCTGAAGAGCCTGGAGCACAATCCTGAGGTGTTTCACATGGTCTTCCCAGGTGGCACTGAAAACTGCTATATCGTCCAGATATGCAAGACAGAATTCGTCCAACCCATTCAACACATGATTCACAAGCCTCTGGAAAGTGGCAGGTGCATTCTTCAACCCGAACGGCATTACCCGGAATTGGTAAAGGCCGTCTGGTGTAGAAAATGCTGTCTTCTCCCTGGCATGTTCTGCTAACGCTATTTGCCAATAGCCAGCAGTGAGGTCAAACGTGCTGAGGTACTTGGAGGCACCCAAAGTATCCACCAGCTCATCTGTTCGAGGCAAGGGGTGGGCATCTGTCTTGGTGACAGCATTCAGAGCCCTGTAATCCACGCAGAACCTCAATTCAGAAGTGCCTGCCTTTGGAACCAGAACCACAGGACTGGACCAAGGACTACTAGAGGGTTCAATCACCCCAAGGTCTAACATTTTGTTGACCTCGGTCTTAATATAAGACCGTACTTTATCCGACATCCTGTATCCCCTACTTTTGGTAGGTACACTGTCTCCTGTGTCAATGTTATGTTTGCACCAAGGTGTCAAACCAGGGGACTGTGAAAACAGGGGGGAAAACTGCCTAAGCAAACTTTTCACCTCAGCCTGCTGATCAGAAGTCAGGTGAGGGGCCACTCGGACACCCTCAACGGAGCTATCTGAAGGACCGCTCTGGAACAGGTCGGGGAGAGGTTCAGACTCCTCTTCCTCAACGTCTGATGCCAGTAGCAGTGCTGCGATTTCGACTCTTGGGACGAAAGCCTTCAGCCTATTCACGTGGAACACTTTTGGAGCCTGTCCAGGCCTTCCAAGGTCCACTAAATAGTTTACCTCACCCAGGGGCTCCACCACTGTGTAAGGGCCTGACCATTTGTCCTGTAAAGCGCGAGGCCTTATTGGATTCATGATCAGGACTTGCTGACCAGGTGTAAAGTTGATGAGGGAAGCTTTCTGGTCGTACCAATGTTTCACCAGCGCTTGCCCTGCCTTCAATTTATCACTAGCCAAGCCCATCAGAAGTACCATCCGTTTTCTGAGCCCTAGCACATAGTCAACTACATTGGTAGTAACAGGGGGAGTGGGCATCTCCCATCCCTCCTTGACAATGGCTAAGGGTCCCCGTACGGGATGACCGAACAGAAGTTCGAAGGGGCTGAAGCCAACACCCTCCTGTGGTACCTCTCGGTAGGCAAACAGTAAGCATGGTAACAGAAGATCCCATTTTCTTCTCTGAGGCTCCTCCAGAGCCCCAATCATGCTCTTTAACGTTCTGTTGAAACGTTCCACCAGACCATTGGTCTGGGGGTGGTATGCAGAAGAGAACTTGTAGGTGACCCCACATTCTTTCCACATAGCCTGCATATACTTCGACATAAAGTTGCTGCCACGATCTGACACAACTTCTTTAGGGAAGCCAACCCTAGTAAATATGCCGAGTAAAGCTTTTGCAACTGACTTGGCAGTTACAGTTTTCAATGGGATGGCCTCAGGATACCTGGTTGCATGGTCGACCAGCACCAGGATAAACCTATTGCCCGAGGATGTTTGCGGGTCAAGGGGACCGACGATGTCGATCCCTACCCTTTCAAATGGTACACCCACAACTGGGAGCGGTACCAACGGAGCTTGGATTGTCGCGCCAACCTTACCAGACAACTGGCAGGAGGCGCAACTCCTGCAGTGACTTTCTACTTGCACCCCCATCTTGGGCCAGTAGAAGTGCATGGATAACCTTTGCTTGGTCCTCTTCATACCAAGGTGACCAGCAAGGGGAACTTCATGCGCCAACTGCAGGAGGAAGGGCCTAACAGCAAGGGGAACCACCAACCTCCTATGGTCTCCTTCTGTAGACTCTGTGGGCTCACTATACAGGAGTCCACCTTCCCAATAAATCCTATGCTTCCCAGGAGGTTCACCCTCAAGCTGGGAGCAGGCCTGTCTCCTTAGGCCTTCCAGAGATGGGCACTCACGTTGGCCTTTACTGAATTCGTCCCTATCAGGACCTCCTTCAACTAACAAGTCTTTTAGTTCCGGATGGTCGTTTGGGTCGAATACTTCAGGCATCGCCACCTCCTCGTCAGGCCCGGGCGATTGACCAACTTCCTCCACCGCAGTGGTAGGCGAGCTCGGGGGAATATTCTCTTTCCCCCGTCTTGACTTGTAGACTCCTTTCGCCTTGGGTTGCCCCTTCGGCTGGGGCGGCGTATTGGACTTGGCCAATGCTGCCCGTGCTTGAGACCGTGTGTAGGGTCGTTCGGCAGTGTCTCCTACGAGCCCTAAAGCTCTGAGATCATTACCTAATAAGACCTTTCCCGGGACGTTTCTCTGAATGCTCACTGGAATCCTGACTGCTGTACCATTTAAAGTAAGATTAACAGGGATCACGGGAAACATACGGAGGGGGCCGTCAGCCAACTTAGTGGGCATCAGAGTAGCTCTGGCAACTTCCTCTGAGTCTACCAAGGTAGAATCCACTACAGTTCGACTGCACCCACTATCCCTAAGAGCTGGAGTATCCACTCCATTGATCAGCACACTGTCTTTAAAGTAGTGCTTGGTATTATCCGGAATCCTAGCATACGCCTCGGCGACTTTAGGCTCCCAGGAACCCAGGGACACTAAAACTACCTCGGCCTCTATTCCGCTGGGAAATGAGTCCGAGGAGAAGGATGCTCCTGTAATCTCTTCTTCCTCGTAGGAGGAAAAGGCCAGATTAGCGGAGTGGACCCCCAAAGGTCTAACCTTACAACGGGGATCCCCCTTCACATGGTCAGTTGCTCCACAAGAAAAACAAGCCCCAGTGGGTCTGTTTACGTAGGGAGGCTTATTGTAACCAGAGTTCTGTTTCGGAGGCGCACCTCCACTACCCTGTGAGTTCTCTTGTGTCTTACCCTTGTTTTTCTTTTTGTGGCCCTTTTGGGAAGAAGATTTAGCAGATTCCCCACCCTCCATATCTTTGGACTTTTTCCCCTCCTCCTGCTTACCAGGATGAGTTTTGTCCTTATGGGACACTCGATGTGACACCCATAAGTCTGCTGCAATGGCCAGCTTCTTAGGATCTATCTCCTTCGAATCGGCCAAATGCTGCTTAAGCTCCGGGGAAGAAGAAGCAAAAATGTGTTCCAGCATGACAAGATTTATCATGCCGTCGAAGGTAGAAACCTTATAGCCTTCGACCCAGCCAGTTAAGTTTTTCAAAGATTCAGCGACATAAGATACCCAAGTACCACCTTCCTTTTTCTTATACTCTCGAAAACGCTTTAAATATTGGGCCGGAGTCTTCCCAAACTTTGAAATGAGAGTCTGCTTTAACATTGCGAAATCAGCCCACTCAGCCTTCGACATTTCCATAATGGCACTACAGCCAGAATGGGGCAGTCTACTGAGCAACCACGCAATCTTATCAGCATTGTCAACTTCCTGGACCTCGCATGCATACTCAAACGCATTCAGCCAGTCCATAATGTCATTCCTCTCTTCATACACACTGAGCAGATCTTTTGGAAACCGTGGATGAGAGGAGGCCCCAGACCCATGTCCAGGACCCTTGGATCCATTTGCAACCTGAAGCTTGGCCAGTTCCAACTGGTGATCCCTGTCTTTTTGTTTTTCTGCCTGTTCGATTTTTAGTTTGGCTATGCTGAATTCAAGCTCCTGCTGCCTAAACCGCAGCTCTTGCTTCTTGAATTCAAGCATATCCTCCCCATCAACACTGGCAGAGGAAACATTAGACAGCTCGTCCTCCCTGTCCTCGTGGTCGCGGTGGAACAGTGCGGCGGCAGAACCGTCGGTTCTACCAGTGAGAGCAGCCCCACCACCTTCCGCACTGTCCTCAGAAGTAATAGCGTCAAGCTGCGCTTCTTGCCACGCCACGATTCTTTGGATCATTTCCAATTTAGTGCCTTGAGAGGAAACACCTCTCTCCGCACACATCTTTTTCAGCGTTTCTGATTTGGAAGCATTTAAAGTTAACAACGTACTTGTTTCCATACTGTTTGATAGGACTATGGCCTTTTTAAAGTTATACTATAACAATTCACTACGTGTACTGTTTGGAATAACCTGAAATGCCTTAGTTCGAGCGCAACACTGGATACCTTCAGTCGTATCCCACCGCTGTACACCAATTTGTTAAGACGGATTTCTGAACTCTGTCCTGGTGGCGCAGAAGTTCAGAAGGCCAACCTAATTACTTGGAACAGGGTAACCTCTGGACAAGCCAGACCAATCAAGGTAGCGATCGCGGCGGTCAAGACTAGGTCTCAAGAGGGGTGAGGGTGACTGAAAGCCCGCAATGAGCACACAAAGCAAGAGCGCTTACAAACTACTCCAAACAGTTGTTATATCAAAAATAGATACACATTTATTTTAAGGCCTTTAAAATAATGACCGTAGCGAGAAAATCACAATATCACAATATTAAACCAACACATACCATATCAACACAATATATATACAAATACACAGTCGCAAGCGTTTAAAGCACGAAATATGTAGTCCACGTGCCAGGGAAGGAAAACAGGCAGTGCGATAATGCTTTCGACTCAGTTCGCCTTCATAGGCACCTAACTAGATGGAAGTCCGAGCCCTGCGAAGAGTGGAGCCTTGTGCTCAAAGTACCTGCCACGCCGGTGCCGACGGACACAAGGGGAAGCTCTTCGGAGGAAGTCAGGCGGTTCACGTTAGTGCACAGCAGAAGAAGAACAGGTTCCGCAACTCAAGCGCAGCCTCCACAGCGGGCAGAAGCAGAGCGCGAGCGCGGCAAAAGGGTGCTGTTTTTACACAGCAGGGAAAAGCAATGGGATACTGCAGGAGGGCGACCAGATCCTAGATATACTACTCACCGGTCCCCGAAGCAAGCAGACCCAGGCTTCTCCACGATAGTTTCAGCAGCTGGCAGGTTCAGAAGAGCAGGGAACGCTTTGTAGTCGTGTAGAGCAAAAAGACGTCCCAATCGACGAAACCGGCACAGTTTTGTTGCCGCACAGGACAACGGAGCGGCCGTGTGTATTCGAGCCAAATGAACCCTCCTCCCTTCAGACCTGGGGACGCCAAGCGTACGAAGCGTGGGAGAGGGACAAGGACTCGCAATACAACACAACCTGGCGGCGGTTGCAGAGCCAAACCCCTTTGTAAGCTGGTCAGTCAACTGGATGGCCCAGAGACGCTTCCGAAGGCTTACTTGGCAGGAGATGGTTGAAGATGCCGGGAATAGCTGTTCCTGCTATTCCAAAGGTCGAAGCACCAGTACAGGCCTTCTGGTTCGATCAAAGGAGGACAGGGGCTCTCCGGACGACAGCAGTGCAAAGGAGGATTCCTTCAGCGGGTCACCAGTGATTCCTCGGTCCAGCCTCGTAGTTGCAGGATACTTGGCTCCTGTATTCCTTCGTTCGTGAGAACTCAGGAGATCGACATGGTAGTGGTGTTTCCAGCCCCCTCTTATCCACGGTTCCCTTCGCGCCAAAACGGAGGGGAGCCAATGGGAGATCCGCTCATCAAAACACATACCATACGTGGACCAATCACGGACCACGGTGGTCCCAGGCATTCACACCACCCTAGACTCTCTGGCACCCAGGATGTGTATTGGGACCAGACATCCCAGCCCACACCCTGGAGGCACACAAACGACATGTAGAAGCCCGCGAAAGCAACCACGTTTCGCGGGAAAGTACATGCCCAAATAAGGAAGGCCCCGGGTCGCCGGACCTGGGGAAGGTGAAGGGAGCAAGACGGTCAGTGGACAAGACAAAGGAGCCTCGCGGCCTGGCCATTTTGGGAGCCAGGCCACCATTTTGGGTTCAGTGCAAAAACGTGCTCAGAACGCCAAAAGGAGCTCAAAATAAACAAAACGATCGCTGCCACCATTCGAGTCCCTGAATGACTTGCACCGATCAAATACCATCCTAAAAGAGTATCTAGGGCCTGTAGAAGGCTAGAGACCCAAGAGAGCTGTAACTTAGCTTACAGTGCCCTCTTGTGTCGTGTTGCACTAAAGCTGCGACACGATAAAAGAAACTACGGGAAACCACGTTCCCCGGTACTGACTGTCTTAAGGGCATGTCAGTTTCCCCGTAAGAAAGGAGCGAAAGCCCAGAGAAGTGCGGCAGAAGGCTGTACTTCTCTGGCAAAGTCAAGAACAAGGTTAAAAACAATAGCAAAAAGTTTAGGGGTTGCCACATGGAAGGAAAATTCCCTACAATAACGAAATCTTTCCTAACAACAATCTTTTGCTTGTGAACGAGCAACGCAGGTTTGTGTGGTGAGAAACCGTGCCACACAAAACCCCCCTCGACCCCCGCTCGGCGCCATCAGTAGTTTATGCAGCTTTAAAAGTGCCAGATAGGAAAGCTGGGGAAGTGTTACAATTTATCATGTGCAAATTAATTAACAAGTGGGACGAATTAAGAGGCTTGCTGGCTTTTCCTGAATTCTAAACATTGACTAAACAGGCAGAGTTGCATCGCTGTGGCACCCCTGCACAAAAATCACCTGCCTGGGGCCACTTTGACTTGACTTACCTTACTTAGTAGGCTGAGTAAGTGTGAGGTCTCTCCTCAGGACTCCAGTCTCCAGGGGGTCGAGTCGGCTCATGCTGTTAGTAGTCAGGAGCATGCGTCGCTGCCTGGCTAGTGGCTTCTGAAGATGAGGCTGTGCACTCGCAGGGGCACGTGCGGTATGCCGGCCTGGGCACGTGATTCTCCAAATGCGCAGGCAGCAGGAGAGGGGGAGATGGAGGGGGAATGCATGAGTGAGCTGTGCAGCAGTCAGCAGAGTTAAGAATCTTGTTTGTTTACCATTACCAATACCAGGGCTTCGGCGCTGCTGCTGACTGTCTGAACTCAGTGGCGCAACACAAAATGTGGGGGCCGCCCTGCGAGCCATGCTGAGGGGGCACCCCCATCTCGGCAACAAATCACAGCTCGTGCCACACTCTGGGCGGGCTAGATTATCACGTTTGCACAATACGCACAAACATGCTGCTGAAGGGGGAATGCCGCACACTGTACTAGGTGAAATATATAAATATGTGTTTTAATGCAATATACAGCACACTTTCTGAGAAAAAAGCCAGAGTGTTTGCAATTGGTTTGTAGGGTAATGCCAATCCAATAAATGCAAGTCGCCCACAGTGCACCAGAACATGAATGCTTTGCTATAAAAGGTTCCCTGCCACATTGAAAACATGTCCCACTGGCTGCACAATGTAGACACAATAACATTACAGTAAAGCATGCCAGGCCACATTTAGACAAAACTAGACTGGTTGCACCAAAATGCCAGTCGAAGCAATAACACTCACAAGAAGAGGGACACACATTCAATCTCTGCGGCCTCTAACAACACAGCCAAACTCTTTAAAATCTGCAACGAACTGATCAACCCTGTTGCGGTCTCCACTCCTCCTGTTCCCTCCCAGGCCCTCTGTATGGCCTTGGCCTCTCACATCTCTGCTAAAACTCAGGATATGCTGTCCTCTATCTCATCGTCCTCTCCCTCTTCCTCTCTCTGCCCCCCTTTGGCCATCTCTACCTCTCCTCCACCTTTCTCCTCCTTCTCTCTGACAACACCTGACAAGGTTTCTAGACAAGTCCGATCATCCAAACAGGTGCTCCCCTGCTCCTCTAGAACCATCAAGGGCCATATTGACACCCTTACTCCAGCCTTGGCCGATGTCTGAAATCACTCTTTCACCACTGGAACATTCCCCTCTCCCATTAAGCTCTCCCTTATGCACCCACTTCTCAAGAAGCCGTATGCAAATTCTACCTGCCTGTGCAAACTATTGCCCAATCTCCATCACTCCTCTCCTGGGCAAACTCTTGGAAAAAAGCTGGCCATCTCCCAGCTTACTCTCCACATTGAATCTGTTGGTTGTCTCCCTGACCATCAGTCTGGCTTTAGAGCTGCCAGAGGCACAGGAACTGATCTGCTGAACACCCGTGAAGATCAGCTCTCTAACCTTGATTCCAGCATTCCTTCTGTCCTAATCCTCCTTGATCTTTCCTCTACTTTCGGCACAGTCAACAATGCCATCCTGATGAATCAACTACGTGAGAACCTGGGCATCACTGATCAGGCCCTGTAGTGGCCAACCTCCTTCCTCATGGACTGTCCTTCCAGGTCCAACTTGGTCCCTTTCTATCTGCCTCTTCTCTCTCTACCTGTGGCATTCCCCAGGGCTCTATCCTCTCACCCAGGTTTGGTTTTTCAACCTATACTTGTCCCCATTGGCCCACCTGATCTCTACCTTCTCCTCTAACTTTCAGTGTTATATGGTTGACACTGAGCTTTCTTTCAGGCTCCTCTCCTCTCTCGCTCATTCCTGACTGTCTATCTGCAATTCAGGATTGGTGCGCCTCCAACGATCTCTGCCTTAATGCCAGTAAAACTGAGATCATTCTCATTGGGACCCCTGCTTTCCCTCTTTCACTCTGGCTGCCCACCTTGGGCCCTATTCCTTCACTTTCCTTTGAGGCAAAAAAACTCTCTTTCTCTCCTCACATCTCGGGTGTCGCCAAGAGGTTCTACTACCAGCTGCTCCTCCTCAAAGGGACTGTTCCCTTTCTCATTTTCCTCCCAGAAGCTCTAGGCTGGACTACTGCAACAACCTCTTTCTCAATCTGCCTTCCTCTACTCTCTGCCCTCTGCATCCAATCCAGAACAGGACTGAGACTTATCCTTGGCCTCAAGCTGAGGGATTGTATCTCTCCAGCCCTGAAATCTCTCCACTGGCTCCCGGTGGCTGCAAGACCCTTTGCATTGTCCACAAGGCTTTCTGTGGCTGGGGCCCACACTAGATCCAACGCTCTCTTCCAAAATACCTTCCTTCTCGAGCCCTTCCCCCAGATACCTACAACTCTCTAAGGGATAGACACTTCTCCAGGCAGAGAGTTGGGGTAGATCTCTCTCCTTTGCATGTGCCTCCCTCTGGAATGGCGTCCCTCCCCCTTTCAAACTTGAGCGGACCACCTGAAGTTCCAGAAGCAACTCAAAACTTTCCTCTTCTCCTCTGCTTTCTCTCTCTGACCTTCCTGTTGGGTGTACCGCATGGTTGTTTGGCTACTCTCAGAGTCTTATCTAGTCCAGGCTCTTTCCTGATCAGTCACCCTTGCACTGCCTCCAGGCCTACCACGCACAAAGGGGCTGTAACTGTAACCCTACAGTCCCTTGTTCTCCTTGCACTACCCAGAGCTGTGTTGTGCTGTTTTCCACTCCCCTCTTCCTTGCACTCCCTCTCCCACTTGCACAGTCTGAATGACACAATGCCTAGTAAGATGTTGTCTTGTTCTCCCTCTATCTTCCCTCCTTTGTCTTGTGAAGTCATACCCAACTGAGGAATGATTAGACTGGCTACACCAAATTACCTCATCCCAGTACTTGTGTATGAGGCAGAGTGCCTCATACACAAGTACTACCTCATACACAATTACAGGGACGAGGAAGAATAGGGCTTTGAGTAAAGACGATTACCAATAAGTAATCAAGGCATTAAACACAAGTTGTGGCGTAATACCATTGAGTTGACTGGGCTTCAGCACCCAAACCCCTTGAAATTTTGGGTTATGTTCACTCAACCTAGCCAACCTTCAGAGCTGTTGCCGGACAGAATAGGACACAGATGTTAAACGACACCTGCGTTTCGCTGTTAACAAGGGCCCAGCAATTGCTAACGTAAAGCATTTCACTGTTAGTACCTGCATTCAAATGTCACATTTTTTAGGCAATTGAAATCGTGATGTGGCTTTAGTACTTGCATGTCAGGGGAGTGATTGGAAGGGTAGAGAGTGGAGAGGAGACCACTCATTCTCACAGCAGTTCATAAATGGGTGCTTTCAGACTTAAATGAGAGAGTTAACTGTGTGTAACATTGAAGCTGCACCAGAACAGTCTCATTAAAATGCGTAAAGAAGTTAGATCTCACAAATAAGTTTGCACCTCCCCTACCGCCCATGAAGTTAGCGCCTCTCCCACATTTGAAGGATTAGACCCTCCAAAATGTAGGTTTTGTTGCACCCCGGAACCCAAGCACACACACCATTCACCGTAAACACACACCGACTCCAGGCCATCCAACATTTAAGTGTGCACTCTTTCACCATACAGGCACACCCAGGGAGCCATCCATATATTTTAGTGTGCACCTTTTCACCATGCAGGCACACCCAAGCAGCCACCCGTATATTTAAGTGTGCACCCTTTCACCATAGAGGCACACCCACCCAGGCACCCACCCATACATTTAAATGCGCACCCTTTCACCATACACCCACACAGGCAGCCACCCATACATTTAATTGTGCACCATTCTACCATACATGCACACACGCACACCCAGCCACCCATATATTTGTGTTCACCCTTTCACCATACACTCACACAGGCAGGCACCTACACGTTTAAGTGTACACCCTTTCATAATACACTCAGATGCGCACACATTATGGGGTTGAGGGGAGCCCTATTAATTCAAAAAGAAATTGTCACTCTGACTTCATAAAAACATTATTTCCATTAAGGACCGATACATAACAGAAATAATTTCTTCATGAAGGCAGAGTGCCTTCAAAAATAAACAATTTATTTTTGAAGTCATAGGACTCCTCCACCCCATGACATGGAGGCCTCTAGCCCGGGGTCTTCCATGTCATGGGGTGGGGAGAGCCCTTGGACTTCAAAAAGAAAGTTTCTTTTTGTAGTCATTTTGTCTTCATGAAGAAATAATTTCTGTTACATAAATATTTTATTCATGAATGCAGAGTGACTACAAAAAGAAACATTAAAAAAAATAATCATTTTTTCTCCAGGGGGGGCATCTCCCAGGACATGTGCTAGTGGGGCCCCCACACTGCGGGGGTTGTGGGGGCCGTTTGTATGCCAATGTCGGAACAGCGTGCAAACTTTAGAGTCTGAAGTTTGCATGCATCACTGCACAGGGACACGCTGCGGATACACAAACTGGTGCAGCAGAGAGTAACACAAACTGGGAGAAACTGGGGGGATAAATGCCATTGTATCCCCCCACTTAAAATTGTGGGGGGGATTTGTCTCCCTTACCCCCTTCATGTCCTACACCCATGGCTAGGGACCCTCAAAAAGAAACCCAAAGAGGGACCCAAATCCCCTGACTTAACCATCGCTAGCCTGTGGTTGGGGGAGGCCACCTCAACCTCTCATGCCCACTTAGCGCTAGAACCTACAGGGGAAAGCCAGCAACCTGCGAATTGCCTGTTGACTAGGCTGCCACATAATACCCAACAACCCAGGACGGTCAGAGATGTTGAACACAGAAGTCCAAAGCAAGGAGGTAAGAACCCCCCTCACTGACCTAACTCTTAAACCCAAACGTTCTCGTACACTTCTCCAATGCAAATGCACACAACCAGAGCTTTGCACAAGAACCTGCACGCTCTTCACCACACTGCAACAACATACACACAACACATAACCATGCAGAACAGCACATGGGAATTGGACCGGCCCAAAAATTGCACATAAACTCAGCAAACAGTGAAAACTGAAGTGAAGTTGCCAGCAGGACACCACAACTCTCACTTTACCTAATCCCACCATACCCTACAAAGCACCTCCAACACCCGTTCTCACCCTCCTTTTCAGATCCGTCAGAGCGTCAAGGCACCACTCCGGTGGAGATAGTGTGTGGTACAAATACCCTTTAACATTACCATTAACATACATGCAAAGTAATTCAGATTATTTTTGGTTTACTTCATAGTTCTTCATATCACATTAAAGTCACTTAAAAGTAGTTTTGGATTTCACCGTAATTCTCCAAATATTTCTGATTGATTTTTTATTTTGTTTGTGTTTATTTGGCAGTCAGGATATGATTTGGAACTGAGACAATGTGCATAGAATATGGAGGTAGTGCTTGGGTAGGGTGCCTTTACATGTTTGTTGGTACAATGGATGTGGTAGACCAGGAGATGAAGGGTCAGAATGAACATTCGACCTTGGACAGAGACTATGGATATACCATAGAAAGCATGACAATCAGAGCCTAAGGCTAGTATTTACATGCTATCACTTTAGAATGTATCTGGAGTGGTGTGTTGAGAGGCAAGTTGACAAAGTGCTGTTGGTTGCAGTTCTAAAGGGGAATGCTTCCTCACTAATTAACAAGTGTAGTTTAAGACAAGTGTAGGTTAAGCCTACTTTTAAGTTTTACACTAATGTAAAGGCTTTGATGTTCTGGGGCAGGAGTGAGGGGTACATTTTGGTGAATTAGGGGGCAATTAGAGAGAAGTAGTGAAAATGGGAGGAGGTGCAAGTGGTGTCTGGGACACCGTTGTTTAGAGAAGTCGTGCAAAGTTTACAAGTAAATAGTACAGTTGAATGCAGTCTGCAAAGAAGTAGTTGGTCAGACATAAACTTGATGAGGAAGCAACTTTACATGGAGAGCCATACAGCTTCGAGACAGTAAGTAGAGATTAATGTCTGGGAAGGTAAAAAAGTGTCAGCATTGACGACTTTTTTAACAGGTGCAAAGGAGCATAGTGAAAGACCAAGGAGTAGGCTCATGAATTAGTCCAGTTATCCGAGCACTGCAATGGTGAGTAGGGTTTCACTGATTGATTTATAAGATGGGGGCAGGTCTCTCTGATGTTTAGGAGGTTCATTCTGACTGCAGTGACAGTGGGCCTCATTACGACCCTTGCGGAAATGGAAAAATGATGGCGGAAATGCAATACCGCCATCGAACACCGCTCGTTGCGATCATGACCCGTCACCGTAAAGTACGATGCCATTAGCGACACCGCAGTGAACGGCAACGCTAACTGCACCAAGTACGCGCACGCGCGCCTTGCAAAACCGGAATCACCGCCATGGCGCAACGGTACGCGAATTCTGACCCTAGCGGACATGTACTGAACGCCATCAAGCACGTCGTAAAGTACCATTCCGCCATGGCGAGAAATACGGCAACGCGAACCAACCGTAAATGGCCCACTGAGTGCCTGTACTCCACTCCCTGGCCTCATTGCACAACTCCTGGCAGGCGCAATGTACTCACACTATGCAACCAGTGAAATCCACAATTCACCCATGCATGCCAACGTAGAAAAGCATGCAGTGGCTCAAAGCGCCCCGTGAGTGGGCATCCATGTACGGCATGTCACCATAGCCGTACTGACGCAGCACAGGCATGTGAAGGTACAACACATCAAAATGAAAATCAAGAACACATGACACAAAACAACAGTAGTCCCCCATCGCTTGCCACCAGCGCAAGGCAACATCCACAACAGCATCCTGAGGGGGATTGCACCAGCCCTGTACTCATGCCAGTAAACAAACCAACCATCAGCAGAAGCATGTACCACACAAGTCGGCAGAGTGACTGAGCAGCCAGGCTCATCCCAAGAGGGGCCGATGGGAGCTGCAGGGCACAGATGGCATCAATACAGAAGCTATTCCAATGGACATGACCCCAGTCCCCCTCCAACAAACGCACGCAAACACAGCCACCTGTGACCAGCCACATTCTGAACAACCCATCACTCCACCAATCGACCTGGCTGACAGGCACCAGTCGGCCAAAAGCCAATCCCCCGCCCCTGAACAGCACATCATGTAAACAGTCACAATGGCAGCCTCTATCCGTGACCATACTGTGCTACGTAGGCAAACGCGGCCAGTACTGTACCACACAACTCAACTCAGAAGGCGGAACACAAAGCAGATCATCACGCAATACATACCGCCACAAAGCGAAAATCGCCACATCACCTGCAAAGAACAACGCAACACGACAAATATCGGAATACAATTTAAATGCACATCCAAATGACAAAGGCCCCACAGCAATTTGCAAAATACCACCAAAACAACCATCATCACCGAGGGCTGCATCTGCAATAATTGACCGGCTTCCACTTGTGTGACGCCCTGTACCATCATGGCACACAGGGCTTACATCAACGTTCCAAAAGGCAACATGGAAGCGGCAAGAACCGCAGGTCCGTCCCATGAGGCAGGCACTAGTCGAGCTGAAAGGCCGAAATGTTGCACCTAGCCACCAGTACAGCGTAAGGGCATGTGGCCCATTGGCGATCGTCCCATATGATCGAAATGGTGCTCCACTGATTCACCCGAAGCTGCAGGAGTCGAGAGTAAAAACCATCTGGAGGAGTGGCGTAGAGATGGCATCTGCAATAGGGCAGGAGATACCTGTCACCCAAAAGAAACACAAATCAACCGATTGCATTACGGGACTCATGATGCATTACAATCTTCATTCAACACACCAAATCCACACCCATATGCATGCTAGCCCACTCCAAAGGAATATACACACCCCTAATTCAGTATCGAATCACAACGAAACCAATCGAGCTAAATACACCATTGGCAACGTCGGTTACTGTGCATGCGTCCGTCAAGATAGAACCCATGACATGGGATTAGTAACGTGCCTAGACACAAGTGTATGAAGGCGCGTCGAGACAGGGAGGATCCGACAAGGGCAGATAGACGTATGTCCCACTATGGCAGCCTTGCATCACATAACGCAGGGGAAGGGGAGTGAACCAAAAAACCCATGTACATGGCAGACCCTAAACGGATTCATCAGTCCATGCATCCACACATCATTCCCTCATCCCGCAATGAAAACGCATGAATATTCACTCACATAATATGTGAAACTTCCATCGCGTCTGTGCGTAATGCAGTCCGCAAAAACCACTGTGCCCCTGGCCGGATCTGTAGTGTTGTGAAGCAAGATGGATTTGGGAACGTCCTGCCTCATCGTCCACTACGCTATTGCGCATCCCATTCAATTCATATCATTCATTGCCTGCTCGTTATGGGCCATGTCCCAAGGACATTCTACAATAGAACGTTACATTTCCAGCCAGACCTGTGGGCGTATCCTCGCCGCTACTTCAAAACCCAAAATGCTGGCCTTCGAATTCCTCACTTGCAACATTACGTCGAAAAGGCTTCTGTGAACGCTTGCATTCACAATTACATCAATGTAGTGCGGCTGTGTGTCATGATGCTAACTGGCTGCAATCACAAATGGTACGCCACGCCCGTCGGTGAATTACGTTACTGTGCTGCATGAGGGTCGCCCATCGATCGAGCCCTACATACCACTGACTCTTCACAGGTATGTAAGCGGCTGCAATCATAGCATGTGTAACAATGGGAGCATAGCATGAAGATCAGTCAAAGTACATCACACTGCCATCGGGATTAGATACATGATTCAAATCCCAAGATGCCATGCGGCCAAATGCAGCCTTACGTGCGGGCCGTGCTCGACCAGAAGGGATTGCATCTGCCACAGATTCATTCAATCAGCACAGGTGGAGGCCATACAGGCCGACAGCACATATATTGCAGACCCAAACCCCTCCCACAACCACTCCCACTCCAAAATGCTACCGGCAGGACTAGCGATGTTGGGCCTGGGGTACCAGATAGCACTGCAAGTGCTACAACTACAAGAAGACGACGAACAACAACAGGTACAACAACCGGGCGCACAGGGGAGACGGAGGAGAAGGAGGAGGAGGAGGGCAAGGCAGGGTCAGCAAGGCCCACAAGCACTGCCACTACCACCACGCAGGCGGCCCGCAATCCCACGCCTCCGAGCCGATCCGTTCAACCTCACTGCTGAGCAGATCCACACCCTCTACCGTTTGGACCGGGACACCATAATCGCCATTGTGGACATGACACATGCTGACCTCGTGAGCATGATAGATAGCCCAACCGCCATCCCACCCCTACTGAAGGTGGTGTCTGCACTCCACTTCCTGGCCACAGGCACCTACCAGCACACAGTGGGACAGTTGCATGGCATTTCACAGCCACTGTTCTCACGGACACTCTTCCAAGTGCACGATGCCCTCCTGAAGCACGCCGACGACCACATCACACTACCACGCACGTACCAGGAGATTACCAACGCTAAAGTGGGATTCCATGCACTTGGCGGCATCCCGGGTTGCATTGGTGCCATCGACTGCACCCATGTTGAATTGGTTGTCCCACATGCCATGGAGGTCCAGTACCGCAACCGGAAACAATTTCATTCAATCAATGTGCAAATGGTGTGTGACTCCAACAAGATATTTACGCATTGTTGTGCCAGATTTCCAGGATCTACCCATGATTCTATGGTCCTGAGGAACACAAGAATACCACGCTACATGGAGCGACACGCAGGGCACAGATCCTGGCTACTCGGTGAGTCTCATTCCATGCATGACATCGTGGCCCATTTGATGCGTCAATGACCTTGCAGGGGGGGGGGGGGCTACTTAGCACTATCATTCCACTGACACCCTTTATTCGTCTCATACAGGTGATGCCGGGTATCCACTGAAGAGATGGCTCCTTACACCAATCCGGAACCCACAGAACGAGCATGAGGAGGACTACAACCATGCCCACTCACGTACCCGTGTGGTCATTGAACAGGCATTCGGCCTACTGAAGGCTCGTTTCCGCAGCCTCAGCAGGTCTGGCGGGGCACTCATATACAGCCATGAGAAGGTTTCTAAGATGGTCATGGCATGTGTCATGCTGCACAACATGTGCATACGTAGGAATGTGCCCATGCCCCCTGACGCTGTACTGCATGCACCTGAAGATGATGATGATGATGAGGGTGGGGATGTGGAGGCACCTCAAGGAGTCCATGAGGCACAGGATGCACGTGCAATCCGACAGAGCATCATAGATGCATGCTTCTAGCAACCACGCATGGTGCCTATTACACGGAAAGGGGACCTGTGGCACTGTGTGTGTGTAGTACAGGCACATTGTGGACTGTACGCCTATGAAGGCCTCGTACGCAAATATCAATGTCCACACATGTCATTGGATGATAATGAGGTGCTGTATTGTTAATGTGATTTGATTTATACACCCTATGGACCCGCAACCCAGTGAAGCCCAACACACCCCCTCCACCCTACTACCTCCCCCCCCAACACCAGTGTCCAAATATGCATGCTGTCCGTGGGTAGACGCTATTGCAAGCCCCCTCTACGGGTATCAGGGGCACCCCTGCCCGTGGAGCGCAGGTTCCTGCCAGATCTGCGTTGGGGGCTGCCCTGGACGGAACTTGCCACGGATGAGGTCTCTGCCTGCTCGCGTCCATGCATGTCTCTGAGGGTTTGTGAGAGCTCCGAGAGCACACGGCGCACAGCAGCAAGTTCAGCACAAACGTCTTTGGACGTCGCATGCAGTTCCCCCCTCAGGCTCTCGGTGCTTTTCTCCATTTGTGCTCTCAGGCTCTCGGTGCTTCTCTCCATTTCTCCCCTGAGGCTCTCACTACTTTTCTCTATTTGTGCCCTGAGTGTCTCGGTGGATGTTTCCATGGCTGCCCTGGAACCCCCGCATTCATTTGCATGGTCCTTGAGTAGCGTGGACGCTTCCTGCTGTTGCTCGATCAGCAGGTCGAGGGACTGTTGCCTCTGCTGGGCCATGGACATTTGCGGTGGTGTGACAGGGGGGCTGCTCAACACATGTTGCCTTGGCACAGGACTTGTGGGGGTTGGCCAGTCGTCGTCTTCAGGGTGCCCCTGCGTGGTTTCGTCATGGTGTAGGGGATGGAACATGCAGGGGGATTGGGAAAGGTCATGGATGGTACCTACGTCGCCAGCACTGTTTTCCGTGTCGGAGCATGCTGGCATGACAGCTGTGTCACCTATGGTGCTGCTACCACCAGAGGCAGTGCCATCAGATACGTTCTTTGGGGGGACCTGTGGTGCTGGGGTTGTGGACTTGCTGGCTGCTGGGGTGCCTGTTGCAGTCCCCTCCAGTGTGCTGCCACTTGATTCCTGCTGCTGCCGTGTCTTGATCCTTGCACCTGAGGTGGAGGCTCTTGGGACGTTGGTCCTGGCCCTCTTTGCAGGCGTGCTGGTAGGGGTGTCCTGCAGCTCGTCGTTGGTATCGGACCCTGTGGTGGAGTAAAGAGGGGCGAGCGTTAGTTATGGGTCTGTCGGATTTGGAATGGCAACGTATCAAATGCATTGGGGTGGTACATGAGGCTGATTTGGGACTGGGCCTTGGAGGTGGTCTCATTTTCGTGTGGATTGAGGATGCATTCATTTGGCTGCCTGCAGTTAGGGGGTGCATGCTGCACATGTAGGGGTTGTTTATGGCTTCTTGATTGATTTGTTTGTTCATTCTGACTTTTAGAGGGCGCTGTCAGGGCTAAGTATGTATTGCACTATGGGGTCACATGGTACTGCACATGTTCGTGGTTTGTGGATTTCGCATTGTTTCTCTTGGCCAACCTACCTGATTCTCCGGATGTCGGCACTCCTTTCTCCATCCCTCCGACTCCCTCTATGCTCTCCATTCCTATGGTGGAGGCGCAGATTTCCTCCCAGGGGGTCAACTTGATGGGCGACTCTGAACCCCCACCGGTAGCTGTGGCGATGTTCCTGTTCGCAGAAAGTATGCTGCGTACGCGGATCCGCAGGTCGTCCCACCGCTTGCGACATTGCTGTGGCGTGCGGGGTGTTGTCCCCACCGCACTTACGCGCTGTGCCACCAGGGCCCATATGGCCTTCTTGTTGGCAAGGGCCGTCCTGGTCATTTGACTGGAGAAGACGACGGCGGAATTTTCCTGTAGGGTCTCGGTGAGCACGGTCAGTTCCTCTCGGGAGAAGTGTACCTGCCGCTTGCGGTCACACGCTTTCTTGGCTACCTTTCCCATATTTATTTTTTTAACTGGGGTTGCTAACGGGTTGGGATGTGTGTCAGGGTCGGATTTTTTATGGTTGTGTTGGGATTCGGATTTTATAGTTGTGCGGCGTGCTGTTTCCCGTTCCGGCCACATGCTTTTACTTCCGTTTCCGTATATTTACGGTGGCCGTAATTTGCGGTGCACGCTCGTTACGGTGACCGCTCATTACGGTGACCGCTAAGATGGGTGGCGGTATTGCACCTGGTGCAGCGTACGGCGGCGGTAAGGGCCGTTTTGGGGTCATTTCCGCCATCGCAGCCTTTCGGATTCCGCCATGGCGTAATGCTCGTGCCCGATGGGTCGTGATTGGCCGCACTTTGCTCCTTCGTGCAATGGCGGAAACGCTATTTACGCTGTTGCGGTCCGGTCAGTCACTTTCCGCCAGGGTCGTAATGAGGGCCAGTATATTTAATGAACTGGGAAAGCAAATTGGTATCAGAAAGGACCCCCGGATGCAAGCCATTGGGAGATTGCCTGAGGAATTCTGGGGGAAAAGAAATGGAAGAGAGGAAACAAGGCTTCACATTGGATGCTTGCAGAAAGAAGACTGAACTGGGAAAATTAATCATACGGAAATACAGGGGACATCCACTGTTGTCTAGCTTCTGTTAAATTCAGATTTGTTCAGATTGCTTCCAATTACATTCACTTTCTTCTGGATTAGTTCCGATTCCTCATTCATTACTTCCGATTGCTCCATATCATTTAGCAGTACTTCCAGATTACTTGAGATTAGCTCGTATTACTTTCAATGTACCACCAATATCATTTGGATTATTTTAAATTACTTGTGGAGGTCTTCCTATGAATTCACATATAACTGCATTACATAAGATGACGTTTTTAAGTTATATTACAACATATTAATATGGAATATTCTGATTATTTCATATTATAACAATTACTTTGGATTAATTCAGATTACATTCTACGATTTAAAATGAGTTTGTCTTTGCATCTTCAAGCTTTGCATAAGTATTTATGGGATCAAGTACTGCAGGATAAGGCACTATATACGTCATCTCTACCTTCTATCATATGTCCTTCTAACAGACATGAGAGAAAACATATTTTACGGATGAAACAAGAGAACATGCATCTATTTCATGATTTTTAATTTCTCTATAACGAGACCAACTCAAATCTTTAACACAGGGCTGTGTGGCCCTTGTGGGTCTTCTTTTGTTCATGAATACGAGGCTGAATGCATAATTGGTTAGGAAATGCTTATTTCACTGGAGCAGATTAATGCCAGTAATTAACTCATTGCACTCCAGACAGCAGGGACTGCAGGCAGAAACGTCTGTTCATGTGTCAATGATTTAAAATATTTAGAGGAAGAAACACGGTGAAGCTGCTGGCATGAATGTATCCTTACTCACAAGCCAGACAAATATGGCAACCTTCCAATACCGAATTTACCAATAGTTTGTCCAAAGGTGGCTAACGCCTCCCTAATGCACCAGAAAACTAAATATGCGGTTTAGTAGGCGTGGGCAAGAGTAGAGTAAGAAAGTGATTCAAGCGAATTTGCAACCAAGCAATAAGTATTATAATAATAATAATAATAATAATTTAGTATTTATATAGTGCTACGAACCCTCAGGTATCTGCTTATTATTAACCACGGTGTGCAGTGCTCATTTATCAACTTTGGAAGGATAAAAGGCTCTGCATGGATGCCAAAGCAAGCGCTCTCCCCACCTTTATATGGATCATTTACAAAACATGCCTTTTATCAAGACACTGTGAGATTACAGTTTGTATCAGTGCAAGTGCAAAGTTGCACAGTATTAGCAATAGGGCAAAGTTTGCACTATTTCTAAAAAAACAATGGACATATTAGAAAACCATTGCACCATAAGAAGTGCAGTTTGCCATGGTATAACCACCAAGGCAAAGATTGCCCTAATGCAAAAAATATAACTTTTTGATGCATGTTTGCACCAGGGCAAAGTGTGCCCAATTGCTAATACCATTCTGCACTAGCACTAGGGGAAAGTTGCAGTGAACATGTATCTATTTTGCATTAGGGCAGTGTTTGTCCTTGTGCTTGCAACATGCCAAACTGCACTTGTCATGGTACAATGATTTTCTGATATGCTTCAGTGTTTTTGAATTGGGCAAACTTTGCCCTAATGGTACTATTGTGCAAACTAAAATCTTTATAAAAAGATTACATCTATAAAAAAAAAGAAAAGAAAAAAAAAGAAATCAGGCAAGCCTATTGCGACTTGGCACTTGCAGAGGTGCAAGGTTTCTGCAATCTGGCCCCTGCCAACCCATCATTAACCTCTCACCTTTTAATGGTAACACGCTTTTCAACAAAGCACTGGCCAATTCATAAAGCCACATCAGGGTGTGCAGGTGGCTGATCGAGAAACCCGAGCAACTGGGAGTATTGATTTGAACTGTATGGGAAATATTCAGGAAGTCCAACACGAGTTGCTATATTTGTTTTCAGGCTCGCAATGATTCATGTGCCACATCCCTCGGCTACTGAAATATTGATCATGTGTTCTGACATCCAGATGTCTTGATAAAAGCTTTGCTGTATTCTTCATGGCCGCAATGCTATTACATTGCTTGAGACTGTGGTTGCATCTGTCACCCGATGAAGTGATAAGAAGGCAAAAGAAACCACTCTGCATGTAATTAGATCAGTGCGATTCCTGGCAGATGAAACAACATGGCGATAAACGACATGGATAAGATACTCAATACAATGGAACTGTCTAGGCAGCCACCGTGGAAGGTGCAAATACACAGACACATGGCACATGTTATCGGGTGTAAATATGCAATGCCGTTGTGGGTGAGGAAGTGGGGGGGGGAGACATGCGCTTCATTCCTATATTATTCTACTTATTATAGGCAATATGTAATTGTTAATGAAGTTTATTAATGTAGATCATTTTGCAAGGGATACTAACATGGTAGACTTTAAACAAAACATATATAATCTACCTCTTCTTCATAACACGTACTTTAAAAAGCAGGAAGCTCACAACCATGCTAAAGTTTAAAGTGAGTCTTGTGAATCATTAATGTGGTATGAGTTAGGGATGGGCAAGCCTTCAAATACTTCACTCGAAAGGGCAACCCCCCAATGAACAAAAGGCCCCTATAGGCCTCATTACGACCATGCCGGTCCGGTGACAATAGTCCTGGTAAGCCTACCGGCACTGGTGTTCCCGGACCGGCAAAGTACAACTCTGCGTGTGGGTACCATCCCGCCCACCAGGGTCAGACCTGGTGGGCGGAGCGGCACCTGCCTGCCGAGTTTCACGGAAGCACCGGTACGGTTATTAATGGTGCTGGTGTTTCCTTGGTCCCCATTCCCATTGAGTCCTATGGGACTCACATGGGAATGGGGATTAACATTTACCGGCGCCTGTTTCTGGCAAGCCAGGAGCCGGTAAATCTTGAAAGTCCGGCGGCAACCCGCCGGTATCACCGGCAGGGTTACCACCGGACTTGTAATGAAGCCCTATGTTTCGAACTGGGTTAAAAGACTTTCCAAATCACCTATGCACACATAAAGAAACCCTTTCCCCCCACTTGCGGGCATTTCAAAGTACATCCCAAAACCTGCAATGGAATGTTCTTTGAAATGTGCAGAAAATAGTTACATTCCCCTGTGCCTAAGTGGAATAGGCAACAGGGAATGTGGAATTCATGACCTACTGCTGTCCCACTTGCTTTTCGAACCCTTGAACATGTATGAAAATGCTTTTTCAAAAGATACTCCACAAGGTGAAATGCCTATGCAGGTGTGTGCTGGGAACCTGGCATACATTAGCATATGGAGGGTTTGTGCAGCAGTAGTGTGTGTTCGGGGGATGGCAAGCACATCAGTTGTGCGGCCGAACAGACTTCCAGACATCTGTAGGTCACCTTTGTGGATAAGGTGATCTCAGAATTCTTCAAACGAATGCAAATGGAAATACCCATCCTCTGCACTTTATTTATTTGCATTCATTTTTATATCCATGTCCTATCATTTCCCTAGGAACCAATAATACTGAATTCTAGGATACTGACCTGTATCCTAGAATTCAGTATAACCAAACAGCTGTATTCAAGGCAAGTCAAACCATCAAATTCACAATATCAGTGAGTAAAATTCTGGTTCGAAACATTTGAGCCATTTCAAGCATCAGCTCCAAATGGTTTGAATCTGGTTTGAATCTTTCAAATCTTTCGAGCTGAGAGAAACCTACATTGTTTAGGTAGACTTGATTTATTTTGAAGTTGGTTTGCCATCACTAGTTTGAGTGAAGGTTTATTTAATGGAAGGAGTTTGTTCTATCTATCTATCTATCTATCTATCTATCTATCTATCTATCTATCTATCTATCTATCTATCTATCTATCTATCTATCATTGGCTCCCTGTACAAGATAGAATCACCCAAAGATCCCTCGTCATCGTCCACAAATGCCTCTCCAATGACGCCCCCAAATACCTGGCAGACAAGTTCACCAAACACACTTCTTCCAGACCAACTAGAACGGTGTACTCTCATTGTCTCTCCATCCCCAAATTCTCCCTAAAAAAAAAGCAGGCGGCTCCAGCTTCCCTGCCTTGGCCTCTAAACAATGGAACGCTATACCGCTGAACCTTAGAGCAGAACCCTCCTTTTGGACCTTCAGAGCAAAAACAAAGTCCTGGCTCGCCAACAAGAATTCCACTGCTATCTGACACTCTACTGAATGTACTAGGGTTCCCTCCCGACCACCATGTAGCCCGATCAACTGCACTTACTGTTATCATCTTGTATGTATATATCCTGCTGTAACTCCCTCTATGTCTCCGGCGCCCAGTTACCCCAGGGTTCGGCGCGCGGTATAAATAAAGAAACTAAACTAAACTAAACTATGAGAATTTCGACCTAGATGTTTTTGGACAGTTTATTTGCTCTTTATATAAAAAAGAAATGACATATGGCAGGACAAGGCAGGACTCTCCTGAGTGCACTCCTGGGCCCCGAAAGCACGAGGTTCACTGTTCAGTTCAACAATATCAAAAACCCCTTCAGAGGTTAAGTCTCTTTGCTGCAAAAGTATCTTGCCTTAGAAGGTTTGTTGATTCAAAGTAACACACAGACAATCGTTCTCTCAGTGATCTAATACTTTGGGCGATTTCTCTTTGCCCCTAGGATCTCCCTCTGCCGGGCTCGGATCCTCCTTACAAAATGTGCTTCCCTCTGGCATGTTCACTACGGCCTTTCGTCAACACAGTTCATGTACTCCTAATACAGTTCATGTATTGCTTTGTTTTATCAGAAAGTGGGGTTACTTTCTCTTTAGCTTTCTTTTGGCATTCCTCCATTGTGTTCACAATTGCTAATTATCACAGTTCTCTATCATAGTGGAAAGCGGAGTTCCCTTACCCTAGATTTACTCTGATAACTGGTCAGACACTTTTGATTGTAGAAGAGAATTGATGTGACCCTTGTAGGGCCAATCTGATGCCTCACAACACCCTTTCCTAGGGCCTTCTGGTAGTTGTAGTTTCAAAAACAGGTCCCAGTCAGAGCCTTTGGAATGAGCCCCCACGTGGCACCGGACCCCTCTGCACCTGGACCTCAAATGGGCTTTCTTTTAAGATCAAACAGACACATAAGTTCTTTCTTCTTGCGTTCAAACTGTTGCTACTCGCAACTTTGGGCTTAACACAGTTAACATGACTGACTGGCTGTGCTGAACCCGTTGGCTTCTTTGTTCTCTGGAGTCAAGGATAGTAACATTGTAGCCAGCTTGCCTCTCTGCCTGCATTATCAGATTCGGCTGAAATGACCGAAACCAATTTACCTACCCCACCAAAAGACCATTATAACAAAAAGTTCTAATGTTTTGTGGTATGTATGTTTTGATGGGGTAGGTTAAAAAAAACAAAAAACAAAGGTTGCGGGGGCTGCGAGGGTGTCCCCCGCAACACCCTGCTCACTATACTAAAACAGTAAACAACAGTAAAACAACAATACTATACAGTATAGTGAGCGTGGGTTGCAGGGGTTGCGGGGGACACCCACGCAGCTGACCCCCCCAAAAACTTTTTAAAAAAGGCTGCGGGGCTGCAGGGGTGTCCCCCGCAACACACCACTCACCAGACTATAGAGTATAGTGAGCAGGGTTTTGGGGGACACCATTGCAGCTGCCCGACAAAAAAAAAAGAAAAGGACCCTGGGGCACTGGTTCCTGATCACGGAAGTGAAAGGGAACCAGCGTCACAGGGGCACAGCGCTTCGAGGTGAAAGGTAAGTAGGGGGCTGGGGTGTGTTGGGTGTGGGCGGGGCTAGGGGTGTGGGCAGGGGTTCATTTTTACAGTTGTTTTACAAGGAATGTCTGCATGAGAAATGTACAAACATTTATGAATAGCGGACCTTTCCGCAATGGTAAAACAACTCCAATTTGCATTATCAACGTGAGAGGCCCCTAAGTACAATAACCATCTGTTGCTGAGCATGCCAGGTGTAACCCCCGGTCTTATAATTTCCACTTCTGGAGGCTTTGCGGGTCTGAGTTGAAAAGGGCAAAGGCGATTCCCCCTTCGTCGTCCTTCCAGGTCTAACCACTTTCTTCTCCCTTGGTGTAGCTGTCCGTTTGTGCATTTGGCCTTGCTCTAAGTGTGCTTTTGTGCCCCGCCTTTTATCCCTTTGGGGAAGATAAAGGGCAATCAGGTGTCCATAGTTAGTGTCAATTGCCTGACTATGCCTGATCAAAGTGTTAGGACATGTCAGGTAAAACGGCTCTGGTGTCAGGCCGTTGTCTGTTACCATGTAAGAAAGTGTTCGTGTAGCAAAAGGGGGAGGTAGAGCTTCTAAATATCCTACACGGTAGGATGGGAAAAAGGTGTGACAGGGAAGTGGGTACCACGTCTCAAACCTTGGTGTTCCACTTCCACTCCTTGAAGACCCCTTGCTCAGGTGATACTCCCCCTCTGGTCTACCCCCAGGAACTGGATCCAATAATGATGGCCGTGTCCTGGCCACCTGGACGACAGATCTCTGGGGACCAGCGAGTGAGATACCTTCAGGTTTCTCACAGTGGGTGCTGCGTTTAGAGCGTTGCCATCTCTGTCAAGACATTTCACATTCAAGTCTCCACAAATGATGAGGTAACTCTTGCTTAAAGCTATGTAGTACTCATCTATGATATTAGTCACACTTTGTATGAACTTGTGTGTGGTGAGCATAGCAGGATTCCAGTACAGGTTTATCAGCACCGTATACGTGGGAAGATTTTCATCAAATTGCTCGTGTTGGAGAACAGTCCACTGAACAAAAGGATTTGTATTGTCACTTTTTACAACCAACAGACCTTGTGTGTGTTTCATCATCGTTATTAGTCCTGAGTACGGTCTTCCTTGTAGTCCCTTTAACATAGGGTTTAAAAAACTGTGTAACTATCCCATGAGGGAGTAGTACGCAGACAGGTCTCCTGTAAACAAATAATGTTGTGGCATTCCATGTTCAGTGTTGCATTGTTGAACAAATGTTGGGTGTTCCACGAGAATAGACTTCCGCTCTTCATCTTTGCAGTTTCTCTTGGCTAATGATGTTTTGAAGCTGACAGTGCTTTAGTTAGCCAAGACCAGTTTGATGTTCCTTCCAACTTATCCGAGGTGCTGTGATCTTCAACCAGCTGAAGGGTCTGCTCAGTTTTGTTGCTGAAGGTGACTTTCAAGGGCCCCATTTGAGAGTCTGTTTTTTGTGTGTCACTCGCCTCTGTTGGAGTTGGAGTTCTGTCGTTGTCGTACATTACGCAAGACTGTGTGATTTCTCAGTTCAAAATCAAATGTTAGTAATGCTGATTTAGCCTCTAGTAAAGTGTTTTTTAATTATTATCTGCGATTTCATGTGTGGAATAACCCAATCGCTTATTGATTCCTTTACATATTAAACAATTGCGATGTCATCTGAAGCAATTGTTCTAAGTGAAGGCAGACAGTGCAATACATGCATTACATTTCTCGATTTAGATTTACTTTGTTTCGTGGTGTCAGCATATTTTCGAAATTGATTCTCTCCAACCTTGCATATGAGCCGGCAGCTGTTCTCCTGGTCTTATCATAGAGTTGTGACTTGACTTGTTTCATTTCTCACGGCCCTCTTAGATTAATGCCATTCGAGTTGTTCACTTTATTGCGTTTGGATTCGTATAGATGAGTAGGCTTAAGGTTGGGTTGTAAATGGCGTCGTTTTTGTGATTAGAAATGTTGGTGAGCTGGCCATTTGATGTGGCCTCATGCTTTCCATTTCATGTTCAATCATTATCATCTCATCAATACTATCAGAGTTTGTCAAGGGCAAGGGATCTAGCCTGTAGTTCTCAAGGTGAGTCGTGTAGGCGTACACACATGCCCTTTCTTCTAAGTACTGGGACAGGTCTTCCAAGAGCTCAAGATCCTCAGTGTCAGTCGCCTCACAAGACTCCCTAATGCAATTATTATTCTCATTTTCAATTTGTGTAATGAATTCTGAATGAACTTGCAGTATGACATTCACATGCATAGAGTGCTCTTGAGACTTCAGCCTTTTCGTGTTTCTTTTAGGTTGGTTAGTATCGCCGCAACTATTACCTGGAGGTGGAGGCGGAGTGGTCAGATTCCTGAGGAACACTTGCAAGCTATTTGATTTTGGCTTAGGGCCACCTCTCACGTTTTTTTATTTCTTTCTTGTACCCATAAGGCTTGTAATTTTTCAGCAGCTAGTTATCTCTGTTTTACTGAACTGAGGTTGTATTTTTGATAATCGAAAATACTTCATCATCAGGTTGACGAGGCTCATTCTGCGTGCTGATATTAAAGGTAGTGTTCCTTGTATGGTGTTTTATTATGTCACGCTGATTGGCTTTGTTTTGTGCCAGAAAAGACAGAGAAGTTGGTTTATGTATGGCCTGTGTGCTTTCATTTGTCTATTGCGCCACAGCGAGTGTCTCTTTAACCTTAGGGGTCTCAGTCACACGAGTGAACTCAGTGAAATTGGCCATGGCACTACTCTTGATTCAAGATTTGTTCTTTTTGTGAGGTAAAATCGTTTATCACATTTATTATTGTTTCACAATTATGTCTAGTCGATGCTTGATTGAAGTATTCCGCTTCAATAATTGCCCCCTTATTCACATATGACTCTGATGAAAGGGGTGTTGACGTCATTTTAAATTGTTTCCTTATCCATTTTGTTGAGTCCAGCAGGGCGTTCATGAATATGGCTACAACCGAAAGGTCGCCACTGGCCAAGTCACACAATCAATATTGCTACATTACTAATGCTTCTGTCTCACAGTCAAGCCTAGCTTGAACTTTAGAGGTAAACGCTTCCAAGAATATCATTTTAGAGTGCATCATCACAAGAAGTGTGGCATGATCTTTGATATTATCATTGATTGTTTCATATAACTTTAAGAAAGGAGCCAGGGAGATGGAAAATACAGCCATTACATTATTGTGTATTTGGCTGCCTGTGGCCACTGACAGTTCTGCCTTGTCTCTGTTAATTTCACTAAACCAACGGTGTTCACTTGGTAATGAAGAGTTTAGTGAATTTGATTAAAGAGAGTAGTGTGGTTGAAATGATGTTTCATGCTCTTTACCCATGCAGAGTGGTAGCGAGTAATTTGCTTCCTCGCTAAGCAACTGAGCACCAGGCCGGTTGAGATCTACCCAAGATTATACAGGTTTGGTGTTCTGTCATCGTGTGCAGTTGCCCTTGAGGTTTTTTGAGTAGTTAGTATGCCTTCATATGAAGAAAGTCAAGCGATACTCTGTCCTAGTTGCTCATTAAATTCATCAATATCTTTAGACAGTCAGGCCACTCATCAAGCTCCACAGCGAGTGACTTTTCGTTATTAATTTTGGGATTTATGTTTACATTTAGAGACAGAGCACTCTGAAGTAAGCGCCGTCGCCGTCCGTTGACTTATGACAGGAAAGATAGGGGAACGTTTGCAAAACAGCTCCTTTGCAAGCGAGGGCACAACTGGCAATTTAGCAATCATGCTGTCTTCTTAGCATTTGTAGTTAAGTCTGTAGTTATTTCAGGTAGAAAATGCAAAATCACTGAGTGACTATTAGGCAGATGGGGAGCAGGTGCAAGTGGATCTAGGTCACCTGGCCTAAGCCCCGCCCACCTGGTGCCTTCCTGTTTGCCGCTCTCTTTCACCACTTAGCAAGCCCTGCCCACCTGGTGCCTTCTAGTTTGCCGCTCTTTTTCACCACTTAGCAAGTCCTGCCCACCTGGTGCCTTCCTGTTTGCTGCTCTTTTTCACCACTTAGCAAGCCCCGCCCACCTGGTGCCTTCCTGTTTGCCGCCCCTTTTTCCTACTTCTTAAGGAGCCCTCCAGCCTCTTTTCCTTTGCAAATGGGGAGCAGGTGCAAGTGGATCTAGGTCACCTGGCCTAAGCCCCGCCCACCTGGTGCCTTCCTGTTTGCCGCTCTCTTTCACCACTTAGCAATCCCCGCCCACCTGGTGCCTTCATGTTTGCCGCTCTTTTTCTACACTTAGCAAGCCCCGCCCACCTTGTGCCTTCCCGTTTGCCGCTCCTTTTTCCTACTTAAGGAGCCCTCCAGCCTCTTTTCCTTTGCAGATGGGGAGCAGGTGCAAGTGGATCTAGGTCACCTGGCCTAAGCCCTGCCCACCTGGTACCTTCCTGTTTGCTGCTCTTTTTCACCACTTAGCAAGTCCCGCTCACCTGGTGCCTTCCTGTTTGACGCTCTTTTTCACCACTTAGCAAGCACCACCCACCTTCTTAGCCCTGCCTCTTCCTTCCTGCTCCTAACTATTAGATCAAGGGCGTCTCTCGCCGGGGCGTCCTAAGCCAAGGGCAGATGAAGAAAACAGGAATTCCTAGTTGGACCTGTTTGGACCAGGAGGACCCAGGGCCCTACCCCCTGCTCAGACAGCAGGTAGTCATGCACCAACATGTGTTACTCCCTCTGGACCCCCTCACCGCACTCAAGCCTACTTCTGCAGGAGTCTGTCCTGATACATTCTGGTTTCACCATCAACGTCTTGTGGACAATGCTGGATTTGACTTTTATGGACTTCATTCATTCATGGTGCGTCACCCTTTCTCAACTCTCATGCTGAGGTTCTTTTGCATCTTGTACTCATGGTGGCCCTAAATCATGCTGTTCCCATCTTCATCTTGTATCCTGGCTTGCAACATTATGTGTTACTATTGACTTCTGCAATTGTATTCACTCTCCCCTCTTGCTTCTCCACTCTTTTGACTGCTAACTCTCTGTTCTCTCCTGCTTTCCCTTCTCCCTTTTCCTATCTCCTCCCCTTACTTTCTTCTATGCACTTACTCTATCAGAATTGTCCCTGGACCTAGTATGATAGCAACCTCGTCTGTCTCCTCCTCCCTCCCCTTACTGGTTTTTTCCTCCCCAACCCCCTCCAGCACCATCTGAAATGTCGTCAGGCCTAATATGATAGTCGCTTGTTTTGTTCTTCCCCTACCTTTCTGCACCCCTCTCCCTCACCTCTTGTTTTTTTTCCGGCTCTACCGGAAATGTCGTCAGGCCTAGTACAGTAGTCGCTTGACTGTTTCCATTTCCTTCCCACTCTCCCCCTCCCTTCCTTATCTATGTTTTAGCTCTTGCACTATCTGAAATGTCGTCAGGCCGAGTACGATAGTTAATTTCACATCCTTACTGTTCATGGCCTGTAAGAATGTCATTGTTTTTTCCCTTGTTCCCTCCCTTGCCTTGAAGCGCTTTGAAACACATTGTGTATAGGCGCTATATAAATAAACTATCATATCATATCATATCATTTGTAGTTGTGCCTGCAGTAATTACAATGGCGGTTTCAGCTGAGTCAGTTGTCTGTCTAGCTGTATCAGATGCAGGGACATGTACCAAGCCATTGTTTATCTCTTGCCCGCTACCATGAACAACTTGTGTAAGTATTTTTACTGCAAGCACAAGGGTCTGGGTCTGGGCTGAATCAAATCTTTCTGGCCCTGAACTCCCTTGCTCGAATATGTTATCCGCTTCAAGCAATTCCGCACCAGTGAGATCAAACTTTTTGTAAAGAACGTCTGGGAGAAATACAAGACCTGAGCTTTAGCCAAAGCAGAGCAAACGCTCACTTCAACAACTCTGGCCCGTTCGCTTGTGGTCTCCGTCGATGGACTGCTCAGGAGGCACTGATGGTGGCACGTGCGTGGCCCCATTTGCTCAGCGATAAAGCAGGTCAGAGATGCGGGCACAGCGAACATCTCGAATTGGCTCAATTTCTCTCTTTTTTTCAGGCAGCACATTTGGTTGCCCCAGTCAGGCCCTGGGTGTGACTGGGAGAGACTGGACTCTCGTCAGACTCACGCCCCAGCGCTAAGCGCCACATACACAATATGTAGGAGCATCCACGTTTCTTAAAGGACCCGCATCTTGCACGATCCTGCAGCTATAAGTCCAAGGCAACACCAACAGAGACTGGGAGAGACTGGACTCTCCCCGAACTCGTGCACCAGTGCTATGCTAAATTATACATGAGTGTCCGTGTTTCTTAAAGGCCCAGCAACTTGCACGATCCTGCAGCTAGGAGAGCAAAAGTCCACGGCAACACCAACAAAGACTGGGAGAGACTGGACTCTCGCCAGACTTATGCATATGTTAATGTCCACACTGATCATATTTTGTGGCCTATATCTTTGTTTGAAATTGGTTCAGCATACAGATCTTTAAAGTGCTCTATCCAGTCTGTCTCTGATACGCAGTTTATTTGTTTCTAGTTTTGGCTTTTACCCATAGATTTAATGAGGTCCCAAATGTCAGATGAGTTCCTTTCCATGATTGCTCTCATAATTTGCTTGGCATTCTGCTGAATCATAACACTATTATACCAAATTAACCAATGTTTATAATGGGTTTTTGCATTTTTGATGATTAATTCACTGTTTGTGAGTGGGTCTCAATTGGCTTGTTGAATAACGGTCCTCAAATTTAAACTTTTTATCCTTTACTTGATGATCGTAAACATGCTGTGTCGGGTTGTAGTTGCTTTCCCCCGAGGAGCTCCATTCCAGAAAAGCTGCCAGTATTGGAATGTAATCTTGTGAGCTCACTTTCCCTATGACATCTCTATCAGTTTGAGTTGCTGCGTAAGCAGCTACTAGGTTTTTCACATCTCTCTTCACCAGTTTAATGGAGAACCTTTGTTGAGCTATATCATGGATATAGTGATTTTATGGACGACTCTATCCCTCCCCTCAGTCCAATGCATTTTTTGCATGGTATGGTCACTTTCTTTGGTTAATACCACTTCAAAGCACTCTATGATGGTGATCAGGTCTCTGGAGATAAAAATTAAGCCCACCCCTCGCACAAGTGGGGTGGCCGGTGCTAACATTCTCGTAGTGACCATTTCAAATATGAAGATCTCTACTATCCATTAGATCAATCCAGAGTGAGCATCTCAGCCTCGAAGGGTTTGATATACTAACATCATCTCAGTTGAGTTTCCCCTGCTTTTTGATTTTGATTTTGATTTTTGTTATTTGTAAACACGCACCTGACAAATTCAATCGTATCTGGGCGCAGATGTAATCTTTATATGGTAGCTGGCTCAGAACGAGTTCAAATCCAAGGTCTAACAGAACAGGTAGGTCTTTACCACCTTGCAGAATGCTGCAAGATCTGTAATTCCGCAGATTTCTCTCGGTAGTTTATTCCATGCTCTTGGACCGTAAACTCCAGAACGGCGATCCCCCTTACTCACACACCTTGTGCGTGGAATCTGGAGCAGATTGTTATCTGCAGAACGTAGTTGTCGAATAGGGGCATACTTCCTAATTTTATCCGATAGATATCTTGGGCCAATATTGTTTACACATTTGAAAATTAGGCAAATAATCTTGAAATTGAGTCTTTGCTTTATAGGTAACCAGTCTTAGGTTCTCCTTAACACTGAAATTGGAGCTGATTTTCTAACCCATATACTAGCCTTACTGCTGCGTTTTGAGCAACCTGTAATCTGTGTAACTGATAAGTCGGTATGCCTGATAATAATACGTTTCCATAATCCAATGAGGAGTTGACCAAAGTACCAATTACAGCTGCTCTATCATCCATTGCAATGAAGGGTAAGATGTGTTTCAGCAGTCGAAGTGAATGGAAAGCTGCCTGTACCTTCGCGGTGACCTGAGCTCCACATCCCATGTTATTTTCCCAAATACAACCTAGGTTCTTGACTTTCTTAGAGAACTCAAGCTGTGTCCCCAGGAAGCAGTGGGGTATACTTGTTGTCTATTTAAGTGGTGTTAGATGCAAATGTGGCTACCTCAGTCTGTAGCATTCAGCAGTAGCTGATTGGCGCACATGCAGGTCTGAATTTCCTGCAAGCATTGTTCCACTTTTCTGTATGACTCCCTAAAATCTCGTATCCTCATGAATACCTGGGTGTCATCTGCGTACGAGTGGAAATGTATGCCATGTTTCCTGAGGATGTTTCCTGAGGACGTTCATGAGTAATTTGACGTATAAATTGAAGAGCATAGGGAAGAGGGAGGATCCCTGCGGAATGCCACAATTTAATAATGCTGAATCCGATAGGAATGATCCCAGATGGAATCTTTGTTTTCTATTAGAGAGAAACGATTCGAACCAACGCAGGGCAGTCTCCCCGACCAAGCCTACTTCTCTCAATCGTTTAAGTAGAATCCCATGGTTTACCGTATCAAATGCTGCGGACAGCAGAAATTAAAATCACCACATATAATTATTAAGGGGTCCTTTAACTCATAGGCCTCATCAATTACCCCTACAATCTTATTAATAATGTCTCGTACTCCCATTAAAATCGGGTTCGAATATATGTTTAGAACAATTAGATGTTTCTAACAAGCCATGTGTCAATTCTTTGTTGTACATCCATTTACAAGTATGGTCCGTTGAATGTATGGACCTATGCTGTCAGATCTCAGTACTTCGAAAGCATTACCACTTTTAATCAGAGTTAGTAGACCTGTAGGCGGTCTTCCTGCTGAACCCTTCACTGCAGGATTAAGGAAGGTAACAAAACCGTCCATTATTGGTTTATCACTAAGCAAACTTAGAAAGTCTATAGAGTTCAACAATATCCCTCCTTCTAAAATAAGTGGGTAAAGCCTTGCATGTTCCAGGAAGCCAAAACCAGCACTTTATTAGTCTTTGTGGAGGTCTGCTAATAATTTTGAGATTCTCGTTAGGGCTTCTGGTAACCATGACCATGATTCTTCCACAGATTGGTCAGAAGGCCTTTGCCTTTTTAGTTCTACCTTTCTCTCTTGGCCTTCGAATCCCTGTTTTTTTTTATTGTAAGGGTCAAGTTCATCATTGGTTGTCTAAGGTCTAATCCTTCTTTGATAGAGCTACACTTGTCAGACCCTGCTGGTTTCCCAGAGCACTCCCTTCGTTTGGTCACGTCATCTGAATTTATATTGATGGGTGCCCTCAATAATTCCCATTTCTTCTTATTTTCCCTAGCTGGGTTATTTGAATTGACCTCCAACTGATCCTCTACCACTGTATCATTCGAATTTGTCAAATCAAATCCTAGCAATTGAAACTTTATTGTCAAAACCGTAAGGGATGAAAGGGGATTGACCCCCTATCCCGAACCACAGAAGCCAAATAGATCGACCCTCCCACCGTGGTTAGCACGGGCGTCTGAATATAATATCACAGAGAACCACGTGGCAGCCAATGGGGGGGAAGACGGAGTTAGGGAAAGGGTGTGGAATGACAAAGGAAAGATGGGGAGACAACATACAATTCACAATTGTCTAACATCACAAACTGGTAATACCACCAACTCTGTACTCCTAATCCTGGACCCTCACCTATCTCAGACTTTTCATAGTATTCCCAAACCTCCTACCGAAACCTGATTTTGCATATCACATAGAACATGAATGATTAGCACAGATAGCAACAATGACATGACCCCACAATGACAGCAAGCTGAATGGCACAAACAAGGAAATTGCTTCCATTATGAATTGAACGTGAACACATGGCCCATTGGGCTAGCAACGCAACAAACAACATGAAACATAGCAGAGACTGTGACAGGACTCTGCCCCTCTGCACAGGCATAGAGAAATAACATGAACTCTTGTACCACGTTTCTGGTTTATATTATACTCATCACAGGTTGTGTGGTTTCTCCGGAGAGTATTCATTCATACTCGAAATGTTCCTGCACCTATGGAGGGTCTTATTGTCACCTCATTAACCAAAATGCCCAGAAAAGATGAGCGCATGACTCATGTAACTTAATACGCGGACTAGCTTCAATTCAGCCAGGCCCCAAAAGAACATAGACACCCACGTGTCCTATTAAATGACCATAAATTAGGAAAAACACTTATCTATGTGTCTGGGTGTCTCGTAAGAACACCCGGACCTCCAGGAATGACGCCATCAGCCCGTCGTGAGCAGGACGCTCCCCGCCGCGGAAGGAAGTGGGGTACCGGCTCCGAAGCCACCGCTTGCCCGGTTCAGCTACTTATTACAGCAAGCAAGAGTTCCTGACTGCTGAACACTGAGCGGCTCTCGTTCACCGCTCGGAAGGTTAAGTACCCACCTGCATGCCTGCTCCTCTCCCGCTGGCTCCTGTAGAAACGCTGTGGCCGCCAGTGCTGCACAATCAACAATTATCAGCACCAGTGCACTGGCAGCCAATGGTTTAGTAGATGCCTCAATTGCCAGCAGCTAGTGAATGGCGCAAGGAGTTCTGAACTACCCCCGCCCCTCAGCCTACTGGGAAATGTAGTTTCTTGCCTTATTTCTTATTATACGGTCGCCGAGGCTTGCCCCAATTCTGTTTCCTGACATTTATAGTGGCCGCTTTGATTAATTGCTTTACTACAATTGAGTGCAAGTGTATGTATACCAAATCCATCCAGTGCTCTCTTGCAAATTTAAATGTGAGATGTCTGCAGTATTTATTCAACATAAATTAGGAACACAGTGAAAGAGTGTTAACACCTTGTGCCTGTTCAAAATTAAGTTGTCCATTGTATACACTGATCTTTACAATCTCAGGCAGCGCATTTTGTCTCTCACCAGAGCTTTCCTTTGCAGATTAGGACCCATGCTCATTTTCATTATAATCGAGCCGGTAAGCGGGTTTATCCTGCCATTTTTATCTAATAGTTCACTGATCGCTTTTCGTCTCTCAATATATTTTGAGCTGTTCAGGTTTGTTGCAGAGATTTTGTCCACCTGCATTGTTTGCTCGTCTTCCCATGTTAATTTCCACGCTGGCATTGCAACAATCGTAGATTGGTCAAACGTCTTCTTCTGAGGTCCATACCTAGGACTAATGTCAATTGTTTCCTTGGATTCCACATATTCCTTTTTTCTACAAGTGTCAAAAAAGGTTGTGCGTGTTCTGTTGCACAAGTGGAGGCACCCACCACCCACTGTAAGATGATGAGGATTCATAATGTTTGAAGCAAGGAGATTTGGGATCACATCACAACTCTCCACTTCCTCATGTAATGAGTAAGTTCATACATTTAAAAGAGTTTCTATGTCACCCAGTTCAATATTATGATTACTGGGTTGAGGGTTAAGCTCCTCCAAAGCATGCGGTTTGGTTTGTTTAAATGCCTTATTATGGTTTTCTTAGCCACGTGGTTTTCCTCTTGAGGGAGGGACAGCTCCTCAGGAAACGCCTAGAGTCATTTGACTTGACCATTACTGTTTGTTTTTGCTGTTTATTGACAGGACTCTCTAATGCTCTTAGTTTGCTTTTACGGGCAAATAATGGGTAGGAATTTAATGTTACCACTTATATGTTTTCTTCTTCCTCTGTTGTTGTTTCAGTCACTGCCATATAGTACATTTTATTCAAGATTAGTATTTCCAGGTCTTCTACAGCAGTCAAGAGCTGACTATGGGCTATCACCAAGAGGACTGGACTCAACCCGTCTCTGTTTTTATTGGCCATAGTTGTTTCTGGTGTCATGTGAGTTTCTGGGTTCAGTTCAGTTGCAGAGTTGTCCACCATTGGCTCCTGATTTTGTTTTGCCTGATTACTCTGAAGACGTTCCTCACCGTGTATCTCATGGGAACTGGATCCATCTGACAAGCCCTTTCTTGCCGCAATGAATCCTTTGATATAGATACATTTTGAGTGTAGCATGGCCATTAAATTGTATGGTCTTTTAATGTGTCATTAATGGACTCGTAGAGTTTTATAAATGGGGCCATGGCAATGGTCACCACCGATATTTGAGTAAAAGGGTCTTGATGCCACGTTCCTTTTCATGAATTATTCATCTTTTTTGTGTTTTTGGGCATCAGTATGTCACCTCTTGATTGTGTTGAGCTGGAAGATACTGACCTTGAATAAGAGGAACCTCTTGCCAATACATCCAATAAGGGAAGTGTATACTCCCTTATATGGTTGGTCTCTTTTGACCCCAACAAGTCCGTACATGGTTGAATCGTGGTAGCATTGGGGATCTCTTGTGCGATCGTAATCTCTTCCTCCTCAGGGCCTTTATAATTCATCTCATTTCTGTTCTGGTTAATGGGGGCATCTGGACTGATTTTTAATGTACCCCAGGAAGACAAACAGCTTGCATCCACAAAGTTAATCATTTCCCTAATTCTTTAAATATCACGCTGTAGTGAATAGCCGTTGAGGTTCTATCTATAACCAACACATGACCATGAGACCCTGCAAACATTTATTTTCAGGTGATCAAGATAGTATAAGATTATCCTTTTTGCATCCAGTCTGCATACTCCTAATAGATCTGTTTGTGGCTCAGTTTGCGAATCAATTGCTGTCTGTATAAAATACATCTCTTCCTCGGCATATAAAGAATCCAAACAGGGGGTAAATCACACTCATTCTGCATATGCCACACTTATTTGGAATCCTCAACTTAGCCTGCCTCGCATCTAGATAGAATTTTGAATGTTAGCATGTGCACACATGGAGGGAACTCCTAATCTTAGCATGTGCCACATCTAGATAGAATTGTAAATGTCAGCATATGATGCACGTAGTTGGGATCCTCAATGTAGCCTGCGTCGCATCTAGATAGAGATGTTATTCAATGATTGATGTATGACTCTCCTGCCAAGCCTAGACCAAGCGTGCTATCATGAATCAATAACCAACCCACTAACAATTTCACTCCTCTGCATACACCTCTCAAACCAAACACAACCACAAGCCTTAAACTCAGCAAACCGCACAAACTCACTACACTGCAACAACAAAACAAACCACACAAACTTGCACAACAGCACACAACGACTACCAACCGAAAAACACCCCAAGCCCAGACAACGGACCGACCTGGCTGAGGCTGCCAACAGCACATCACTGCTATCTTGTACTTTTCCAGCTCATTCCCACTAACTCACCCCCCTCTCCCTTTTTCAGAGCCGCCAGAGCGGCAGGGGACCACTCCGGTGATGATAGTGCGCGGTACAAATATCCTTTAACATTAACATTAACATTAACATTAACATATAAGTGGCTTCACCCCACTCCGTTTGTTATGTCTTACCCTCATCAACATCCTGTAACAATCCCTAAAAATCAAAACGGCAGAACTCATACAACCTTAGCTCCTGGACCTTACCTGTACCGCAAAATGTTCCTGACTCCATCTCACACACCGACCAATGTCAGCTAGCACATCTATTAAAACCTAACTTTGCACACTACCACTGAATGCAAAACATATCACCCTGTCTTTAACCTCTGCAACCACAGAGTGAATAAATGATTGCTCTTTCTGTATTTCTACATGATGCTTCCAATATGTGTCAAAGCTAACTACAAATGGATACGTCACATTTTGCTGAGCCCAATAAAAACTACCAGCACTAAGCCGCCTGCTAATATGTTTTTTGCAGCCTAAATCTTTTCGCCTGCGTGGGACTGTGCAGTCGCAGCACAACAGTGATCGAATAGACTGCTGTCACTGGTCTGGTGAACTGTGGAACCAAGGATGTGCAATCTAAAACTGGGGGGAAGATAGGTTTAATAGAATAGTGGCACAGAGCATGCCCTTGATACCTTCAGGGAGGGGAGACTGATTGTGTCATCTTCTGTACCGCCCAGCAGGCAACAGAAGCCAGGCAATCGGGATGGTGGCCTCCAGATTGGCTCTATGATATCTCAAGAGGCAATGTGGCATTCTAATGCTAAGTAGAACATTGTTGACATAACAATTTGACCAGATCCACTAGTGTGGTGGAGGAGCCAAAAATCAAATCCTCTGTTTTAAAGGCCTAAACAACAGGAATAAAAACTCATATAAAAGATTCCCGGTTAAAGCCATGTCTGAGGTCCTCGGAGTGAAGGGCATATTGTTCAAATTGTTTCCGACCATGCTTCTTCGGTTAGATTGTATGTTTTGTAAAGGATGCGATGTGCAGTTCTGCATATCAAATCAGCATTTCTGCTTGTGTATAATCAACTGTAGTGAAGCATTGGCAGCAAAATGCATCGATGTGTATTATGATGTGAGGTTTAATATGGGCCATCTGCATGATACCTTGTATGAGTCAAGGGATGGGGCATGTGGTCTTGACCAAGATCATGGAGGGCAGGCTGCGACAAACGATGATATTTCAGTGACTGGATGTTCTTTCAGTGACTGGTTGTAACTATCCCTTAATGTATTTATCAAGATTTGCGCTTGAACAGTCACTTAGATACTTTGGAAAAACAGTTCCATATAGCTTCTCTAAACATGCCTCTGATTGCGTATACGCTTGCATTTCCAATGTACCTGCAAGATCTGTTCAACTAATTTCACCAATGGTGGATAAGACCTGTCACCCTGTTGAGACCCAAATCTATAGCATAAGGTTGATGGCATGGAATATCGCGGGTCTGTCTAAACATTTGAGAGACTATGAGTGGGCACATTTTGTTGGTACATGTGATATTATTTGCTTCCAAGAATCACGGGCATGCAACAGCCTAATGCTGGAAGTGTTTACCTATTATTCCGTCTCAGCAATCTGTCCTAACGGTAAGAAGGGCCATCCTACTGGGCATTGTCCATATAGATTAAAATAACATTAAACGAAAAATTAAACTCCTAGTTACTAATTCACCTGACATCCAAAGTCTGCTCATTGAATTACCAGACGGCAAGAAAATTCCAAATAGCAGTGCACTTATATGGGGAAAAAATCCCTCAATGATTTTTAAAGACTTTTAGGTGATTTGTATCAATTAATTATGTGATTTATTTTGTGATAATATGATGTACCATGTCAATCATTAGCAAATATTATGATTTGAATTCAGGGGTGTTGCTAGGTCTGGAAAAGATCAGGGGCTAAGCTCATGTCGGGACTGGTGGGATTCGCGGCCAGCTATAGCCTTTTGGTTGTAGCCCCTGAGCTTCTATCGGAGGGCTACAACCAAAACGCCTAGGGCTAGAGCCCCCTCAGCCCCATCCTAGCAACGCCTCTGTTTGAATTAGTGATTACGTTTGATTTAACACAAATACTATTTATGAAATGGAGCATATACTTTTCTGTACTTTACAAATTGTTTGTTAATTTTGTCTTTAAAAAACATTGAGGATTTTTTTCTCCATATGAGAGCACTGCTATTTGGCTGATTAACTTCTCTTGTCTTTTTCTGTTTAAATGTATCCGTTTAGACAGGGATAACTGCTGCACCTTGAACACGTATGAGAGGTTTCTTCTACACTCTGCAAACATGGGATTCAGTGCTTCCCTCCAACTATATTTGAGCAAGAAAATTCCAAATGCCATGTTTATAATCATCCATATGCTTCAAAGGGCATGGCCAGTGTTAGGCAGAATTGCAGGCAGTACCCTCTGGGAACAACACACACAATTAGGACTACAGGTGACAGTACAAACCAACCTTTGGTATAAGTCTTCAACACACACTTTTTGGTAGCGAGCTGTGCAGCCAGGCTTATCGCAAAATGGAATGTGAGCAGTAAATGAAGTTATACAGAATTATTACAATCACAGTGGTTCAAGTAGACCCTTACACTCAAGGTTTCTTGGTAAAAGTTAAAAACATTTATTTACACAATCATTTGGAAAACATTCACTAGTAGAAATCAACTTAATATTAAACACCAATATACTGCAGTCAGAAAATTTAAGAAAAAGAGACAGTTTGAGCTCCCCTGAAATAGGAGCCAAATAGCACTTCAATGACTTCAATGGGAATAAAAGGCAAAAGGTTTGTACAGACGGTTAGAAAACACTTCTTTTAGGCAATGCAAAGGTTCAATATACCAGGAGGCTCAATTCAATAGGCGAGGCCAAAGTCAATAAGTCAATAGTCTAGTGTTCTTGGATAGGACAACACAGTTCTGGTACAGATGAAGAAGTATTTGTAAAAGTTTTCAGAAGTAGTTTAGGAGAAAAAGAGAAATATGCTGGGTTACAAGCTGAATAGGCCTGCAAGTTGGGAAAGTTTCATGAACTTTCACCGCAAGAGTTAGGATCTCTCAACCGGATGGCACAGTACCTTAGTGTGAAGCAAAAATATGTAGCTGAAGATGGTGGTTCCTGGCAGTTCCTGCAGATCTCGCTGTTCCTGTGCCTTAGTCGTGGAGACAAGAGGGAGGACGTCGGGGAATCCTGCGCTGTACGGATCGTCATCGGAGCAAACATAATGGAGTCACTTCAGCTCAAGTAGCTGTGACTTTCAAAACACAAAACTGGTTTCCCTATCCCTGGTTAACCTTACCCAGCCTAGAGAGCGGTATCCAGGTGTTTTCTGAGCTGATTGGTCCCACCAGCTCAAAGGAAGAAGCCGCCTGTCGATTGGAGATCTGGCAATTCAGAGTTGCAGCAGGGCTTCACCGAGCAAACCAACTGTCCAGTGGTTGCAGCAGCGGTCCTCTTCCAGCTCGTCTTCGGTTCTTTCGTTCCAGTGGTCGACTCTGCTTTCCAATCCTGGAGACTTGCCTTTTAAACAGTTCTCTTCCTTTCATTCCAGCCTAGCTGTCACTCACCCAGCAGGGTGGCTGACCTTGACGGACAGTCAGCCAGCCAATCACATCATAATGCATTTGGGTGTCCTAGGAGACCAAGCACAGGGGGTTTCAGGCACCTCCCTCACTTCCTGCCCACCCCCGAGACTTTGGGCGGACTTCAGTCCTGAAGTTCACCAGAACCTCACAAACAAAGGGACCATACCTGGTTTGGTGTGCGGAGTTGAACACCAAAAGGTCCTTTCCACAAAGAAACGGCAAAAAAAGATGACCAGAGTCTGTTTTTCCAGAGGGGTCTTGGGCACCATATTGAAAAACATGGCCGCCCGTGTGCACGGTCAGGAAAAATCATGGTAGTTCATTATAAAACCACTGCCACCAGCCATTTCGATGGAAAATAGTAGCTTGGGAAAGCTACATGAGTGTTTAGACACAGGGGATGCTAAGCAACCCTTCCAGCACTCTATAGGAAGATAGTCTGTGCTGGCTCTATGCATTTAAAAAGACTAGTAAAGTCAATGTAACTTTACATTCTCTCGGGAACAGTAGTTCATCCCAGAGAAGGTATTAAACCTTGGGAAGTCCAAGGGACATCCATGTGCCACTGCATTAAATGTGCTGTGTGACACAAAAATGAAAAGATGATGCCTAAAACTCCATAATCAAAGAACACAAGTGTAAAACACATATCAAAATACATGGGAGAGTGGGAAAAAGGGTCACATTCTCTCCAGGAAAAAAAAAAATCAAGTCCTCAGTTTCTTGGGGTCTCTAAGGTGAAGGGAATTAGCACATTTATGAGAATTCTCCCTAACAGCCACTATAAATAAATATGTGTCCTTAGAAGAGGACTGGATTCAACTGGAGCATTCTACACCAATAGTGGTTATCATGAGTTACATGAACATTCAATTGTAACCGCAAAATGAACTGGTAAAACTGGTGGAGAAGGAGGACACCATATGGGATATCCCGTGGTTATTGACACCAATTAAGGGGAAATATAATAGAAATGCCACCTAAACTGCAAATTATTTTTTAGAATGGGTCTACGATTTTTCAATGACTGGCAGAATCCTGACATACATCCTTCACCAACATACCAAGGCAGAGGGAAAACTAGCAACATTGACTATTTTTTAAACAACCTTTCGAACTGGAAACATGCTAGATCTTTGAAAGTTCACACAAGGCCAGAAAGTGATCATAATCCTGCATGTCTTACTTTAGAATATTTTGTTGTAGGGGGGAAAAAGTATACAACAATTGAAATATCCTGTTGTTCCCACAAGTAATAGAAAACATCTGAGATGGCAGGGTATTGGTTTAAGGAAAAAGCTCCCACGATCATACCAGGCAATTTTACCCAATTTCATAGAGCTTTAGGATCCAATTCTAATTATCCCTATTTAGTTTTAAATGCACATGCAGCTAATTCCTCCACTCTGGCACCAAATTTTACTAAACAAGGGAAATAAGCTGCATTTCAACAGACAGTAAATGAGGGCTGGTTCGATGGGGAGTGTAATAAAATGAAAGAAACAAGTTGTGAGTGTTTAAAAAGATTGAAATATTGGTGGGGAGGACATAGTGAAAGGAAATGGAAAGATACATAAGGCACTGATAGATGGAAAGAAAAGGCAAAGATCACCCAAGAACAGGAACTCCCTGGTAAAGGCTACCAATGACAAAGATAAAAATGGGGTTTGGAAAATAGTCCCTAATGCAAGTTACCAGGAGTGATGTTACAATGACAATCACTGAAAAGTTATGGTTTACCCACTTCTCTTCTCTCTATAAGGAGTGTTGCACCCGATTCATGTCGCCCCCCTGAAGGTAGGCTTCGTATGTATGGCTGTGGCTCTGATCTAACCAGACTGGAATATACGTTATCAGAAGTGTTGCCAGCCATTACTGTGCAAGCGAGGGGTAAGGCTCTGGGTCCAGATTGTACCCCGGTAGATTTATGTATCTGTAAACCCACAATATGGGCTCCCTACATATTGCTTCTATTTAATGCTATCCCAAAAAAACAGGATTGAAGCTAACAGCATGGAACAGAGCAGATATAGTTTCATTTTTTTTTAAAGGGTGACACTGGCATCCTGCCAAATTACTGCCCAATTTATTTTGTTGTTGGATGCCATTAGCAAGATATTTGGAAAAATGAGTAAAAATGAGTAAAAATGAGTAAATTTGAATCGCAAAGCCGATCGCAAAGGTGATTGCTATTTGTCTGGAGTGACTACTGCACTAGGATTACCCTTGAGGATTTCTCTTTGATTTATGACCCTGCCCCTTTTACCCAAGAGTCCACAAAAACAGAATGCTGCGCAACCCAGCGTGCGTGCCGAATCACAAAACCATTCACCCAAGGTGATTGCTGTTTGACTGGAGTGAATACTGCACTAGGATTCCACTTGAGGATTTCTCCTTGATGCGATTTGACAGGAAATTGCATTTGCGCATGTGCATGCTCAGATCCATAATCCATTAAACACTTTAAGAAAGACGCATTCTTTTGCTCTGCACGACGTTCACAACATTGATTCGGCCGCACATCAAAATTCACTTAATCCACAGGTAAACACGATTAATACCTGCCTATTTCCAGAGTTGACTGATCACATTAATAAGTCGATCTCTGATGTATCAATGTTGGCCCCTGCTGTTATGGAATATTTGGTCAAAAGAATGCGGTTCTCTCTCGGGCTATCCAGCTTCGGCAAACGTAGGTGGAGTTGAGGAAGTCAATTTTCATAATAATGGATTTAGAGAGGATACAGGGAGTGAATTTGCTCGACTTGACGCCATAAAGAACACGTCAAACTTAGCTACTCCTATGGTTAGTTCTCGTAACCTCACTAATGTTGATGACATAAAAGATATCATAGGCTTCACGTTTGTCAAATCAAACATTAAATATCTCCGGTACCATCTAACTCTCATGATGCTTATTAGACACTGCAATGGTCAATTCAATCTTATCTCTTGAGACTAACAACCCTGAGTATTCGTTTCCTGTTCTTACCTGTATTCTCATCCTACTGGATAACGGGTACGATATCACACACTACAAGCTCAGGGATATACAATCTACTACGTCTGACATTCTTGGGAAATTGGACAAGCTAGAAGGCTTGATATGTGCAGAGGAAACTACCATGGTTCTTAATGCTCACAAATAACACTTCTCTTACAAGATGCCACTGGTCTCAGTATCATCCTAAACTAAAGGGTCTGGTGGATTTGATAAGTCTATGCACATGATCGATTTGAAGAACTTGGTACGTGATCCTAACATCTAATATGCTCAGGCTCTCAAAAGTTCAGATCCCATACACATGAGCAATGGCTGTGCTGAATCATGGCAGTTATGGCTTAATGTGCACTCTAACTCAGCAAAAATTGTAAATATTGAAACACAAATCAATATGTTACATTCATCGTCCAGTTCCATTCAAGCAAATAGTTGTGTTCAACCTCAGGATAAAGGTATAGAGCCAATATCCATGAGTGATGATCTTGATAGTCCCTCTGCCTTGACTAATCTTGTCAAATAGCAGAAAAATGAGACTGACAATGGTCAAACCGATGGTAAATTCCCATACGAATCTTCGGAAGGCAGTCCTAAAATGTATTTATCACGTAGAGACAAATGACTCCAAAATAGAGCCGTGAAGAGAAGGCTGAACAGAAAAAATCAAAAAGAAGAAGTAGCAAAGAAAGTTAAAAATGTATCCCTTCCTAAACTCAAAGGGCACAACTCAAACATCAAAAATATATGCAATTTTTTCTAATTAAGATGCTGTATTAGATCAGCTCAATGAGGAAACTAGAGAAGCACTTCAACCAAACAAAGTCATATCTAGTGTGTTAAGCACTTTGGATGCAACTTCAAAAGTAAAAAAATAAAAATAATATAAAAAATGACATCAACAAATGCACATATTGAATTAAGTTGCAGTAATGTAGAGATGCCTAGTAAGCCCACTCTTTCTAATGGTATAGACACAATGAAGCAACCTCACATTTATATGCTAGGTTCTGTAGACACTAAGCAAACTCAACTTTCTAACTTGTATCCTCTTATCAAGAGTAGGATGTTGGGTTCGCAACTTGAGCCCACTGTAGCAGTGAACACTTCTAACCCAAACAGGGCTGATATGGTGGCTATGGCTACTCCCAGTATGGAAACAGCAGAGGATGATCTGCAGGCAAAATCCTCTAATCTAACAGGGCCAGCACCAACAGGCGGTATTATGCCAGCTCTGTCAGTGGTGGGGGAGGGTATGAATGCAATGGCCACAGTGGCCTCATCTAATCATGATGTTGGCATGAAGGGCGTGCAGGATGCTGAGATCCCTTTAATTAATTTTACTGCTGAAAATGGTAATATAATGGGATGGCTCAGCGATGTGATAATCAATGGCAGGCATTGAATCAATCAATCTTTTCTCCTCCATGCCTTCAACAACATTCCACCATTGAGAATCTTGAACTCTGAGGATATTGAGTGGTTCACTCACAGCCTTAGGAATAATAATCAATTGGTGTGTGAATTCTACTCGACCATCATTGCCAAAATGGTATGGGAACATCCAAGTTTATACAAATAGGCCTAACTCCACATCTTTTTAATTCTAAGGCAGCTGCCATGGAATTTGTTGAGACTCAAGAGAGTACCAGTCGGGTGAACAAGGAGGAACCCGTGTTCAAAGCAAGATCTTGCTTGCCCAACAAATCTATTATGACGCAAGTTGTATCTTTATCATCTATTATAAAGGACTGGTCGTGGCTTGAGCCTTTGGTAAAAATTCTCAATCCCGCCGTGAAGGATGATTCTGTAGCGTAGCCGAGGACCTCTTATTGTTGCCTCTTGGAACTCTTGCAGGTTTAATAATCTCAATACTTTGGGTCAACTCTATGTTATTTGACACCCATTTAACCATCATATTCTGCCAAGAAACCTTGAATTTTATTTAAACAAATTCCAGGTGAATGGATATACTACCAATTCTTTAACAGCTAATATTGGAAGATCTGGGAGGCCGTACGGGGGTCTAGCAATTCTTGTCAATAACCATATGAATTTTTTCTCCAAGGTCATGATGGCCATGTAGAATGTATTGACATTGATCTCCCTTTTTTTGAAGGGGACATAATGTCCTATGTAATAATCTGCATCTACTGGACATTCTCTGAATCATATGTTTGTGCACCTTGATGCCCTTTTGGGAGATGCTTTTCTTCTTAAATTTGACTACTGGATTCTTATTGGCAGGGATTGTAATTCCTACTGTCTGAACAATGTCAATTACGCCAATCAAAGTTTCCCTTCTGGAGGTGGTTCTCGATCTATTGGCAGAGTTGATAGATGGATAGCTTTCTTTGCACAATGGGACATGCACAGTGGAGTAACTTTGCTGAAAAAGTTGGGGGGGACATGACATCTGACGAAAAGGTGCCCAGCCAAATGAATGGGGACAAAATGGTGTGCCATGAAAGTTGGGGGGGGGGCAAACACCTCTGTCCCCCCTAAAATTACGCCCATGGACATGCATTGGGCCTCATTACAAGTGTTGCGGAAAGGCAACAACGGCACCGGTAGTGCTACCAGTGCCGTTGTTACCTTTCCGCAACATTACGAGTTCTGCTTGCAGGTGTCGGACTGCCCGCGTGGTCTGACCACGTGCGCAGACGGGTACCCGCAGAACTCGTGATTGCAACGGCACCGTTATTGACGGTGCCGGTGCACCCATGCTCCTGACCCCCATTCTGCCTATGGGGCAGAATGCGGATCGGGAGGCAGGCCATACCGGTACCAGCGATTGGGAAATTACCGGCCCATTCAACTCGTGATGGGCCGGTAATGGCCCATTCACGGGTGCCGGGGCCGGTAGCGAGTTTGGTGGTAGCCATGCCATTAATAAGGGCAGGGCTACAGCCAAACTCGTAATGAGGCCCATTGTGTCAATCACTGGAAGCAAGAGAATGAGCTGGGGGAGAAGCCTTGCCATAAGATATTATGGATCACGCAATTGAACGCTGCCGACATGTCTAAAGATGCCATGTATATTGGGCCAGTATTCAATGACTTGGTTTTTTTCCAGTAAGTGTGCTAAAATAATAGCTTTCAGTGTGGTTCCCATTTGTTTTGCGAAAACTGACTTGAATTCGGGATAAGATATTATGTTGCCACATATGCGGTTACACTTCTTTCAGAATCAAAATTCTTTCAGAATATATAACAACTCGGCAAAACTTTTCAAAATCTGCAAGAAGCTGATCAATCCTGCTACAGTCTCTACCTCATGTGCTCCCTCCCAGGCCCTTTGCATGTCCTTGGCCTCTCATTTGAATACTAAAACTGAGGACATCTTGTTCACCCCCTCTTCCTTTACCTCCTCTTTCATACTCCTCAACCATTCCTGGCCTGTCCTAGGCCATCTCTCCTCCTCCTTTCTCCTAATTTCCCCTGTTCACCCCGATGATGTTTATAGTGAAGTCCGATATATGAAAGTCTCATCAAAGCAGGTTATCCCCTGCTCATCCAGAACCATCAAGGACCACATCGACACCCTTGCTCCAGCCTTGGCTGATTTCTGCAGTCACTACTTTGCCACTTTAACTTTCCCCTCCCCCTTAAGCACTCTCTTGTGCACCCCCTTCTAAAGAAGCCCTCAGCCGATCCTTCCTCTCCGGCTAACTATCGCTCGATATGCATCACTCCTTTCCTGAGAAAACTCTTAGAGAATCTGGCCATCTCCCAGCTTAATCTACATACTGAATCTGTTGGTTGCCTCCATGAACACCAGTCTGGCTTCAGAGCTGCCAGAAGCACAGAAACTGCTCTTCTGAACACCGTAAAAACTTTCTCTCCAAACTTGACTCTAACCTCTCTTCTGTCCTCATTCTCCTCGATCTATCCTCTGCTCTTGACACATTCAACCATGCCATCCTGCTCAATCACCTCTGCGACAACCTCGGTATTACTGATCAGGCCTTGGCCTGGTTTACCTCCTTTCTCACCGACCAAACCTCTTACGTCCAACTGGGTTCTTTCCTCTATTCTATCTCTCTCTATACTTGTAGTGTTCCCCAGGGGTCTAACCTCTCTCCCTGGCTCTTCAACCACTTCCTGGCACCCCTTGCCCACCGCATTGCTACTTCCTGCTCTAATTCTCAATGTTATACTATGACACTCAGGTCTCTTTTAGGCTCCCATCAGCCACCTCTGCTTCTTCTCTCATACCAGACTGTCTGGCAGCAATTCAGGAATGGTGTGCCACCAATGATCTCTGCCTTAATGCCAATAAGACTGAGATCCTCCTCAATGGGATACCCAATCCCTCCTTTCCCCTCTCTCACTGGTTGCCAACTCTGGGCCCTCTTCCTTCTCTTCCTGTGAGGCTAAGAACTTTGTTGTCATCTTTGACTCCACCCTCTCCTTCTCTCCTCTCATCTCAGACATCAGTAATAAGTCAAACTATCAGCTCCACCTCCTCAGAGGTATTCTTCTTTTTCTCACTTTCCCCCAGAAGCTCACTGTGTCCAGAGCTCTGGTCCTCTCTAGGCTGGATTATTGCAACAACCTGTATCTAAATCTTCCTAACTTTATACTTAAACCTTTACCATTGCTTTAACAGCTTTAGTAGTTTGTGTTTTAAAACTTCACAAAATAATGAATAATGACTTCATATTGGCCTAAGTTTTAGTGCTCTTCTATTTCTAAGATTAATGTATGGTTGTATTGTGTCATGCGTGTTCTTTTTTCTCCCTGAATGTAATTTTTTGTTTGGTGCAAATTGGATGTATTATTTTTTTGTTTGGCATTGTTTTATTGTTAAAAAGAAATGTTGTCAATGTTTTTGTAAAGGTTCACAACTGAACCATATACAAATTAAAAAAACAGAAAAACCTTTACAACTTATCCAGAACACAACCGCGAGACATGTCCTTGTCCTCAAGCCCAGGGATCATATCTCTCCGGCTCTGAAATCGCTTCACTGGCTCTGCATGGCTGCAAGGTTTAACTTCAAGACCATCTGCATCATCCACAAGGCTTTCTGGGGCCTGGGACCACTGTACCTTCAACTTTCTCTTCCAAAACCTCTAGTTCTTGGTGCTGATCTGAACTCAAACATCCTGGGCTATAACCTGGGAGATATGACTAAGGCAGAAAAATGGTCTACTTTCATTGAGGAGATGGAGCCAGTGGTGCTGAATGGAAGTTGTTATGATCAAAAAAACACTATTTCGACTTGGTCTAATGGATGTCAATCCTCCATGCTTGATTTTATATGTATGAGTGATAAGCTTTCTGACAAAATCACCGGCTTTCATATTATGGCAAATGAATTTAGTGATCATTCCCTTGTACAATGTACGGCTGGATGGGGGAATAGGATTGTTGCAGTTGATCAAACTAAAGGGATTAACATCTCTAACCGTGGTAATAGGATATGTTGGTCAGGCACTAATCTTGCTAAAGCAAAAAAATGGTGCCTTGACATTACTCTTGACCATCTTCTTTATCGCACAGCTGATGACATATGTACATGGTTATCTGAACATCTACTCCATATTATGCCCACTGGTGAAAAGCTTGGTCCTTTTAAAGATAACCCTGACCGAATAAGAGCCTACGATAGGGTAATTAGAGACATGAAAAGGGAGAAGCGTAGAAAGCTCCGTCTGTGTGATATTAGTATCTATGATCCCATACTCATCTGCAATGAGAAGAGAAAGATCAAAAACAAATATCGGAATGAGTTAAGAATATACGTGTCCTCTATGAATAACATTAACTGGCAATATATGGTCCGTCTACTTCTGAATGGAAACACTAGGACCTTTTGGGCTAGTTTCAGATCCCTGGGTAAAAATGGGACTTTGTCACCAGGCTATTCCCATTAACAGTTATACATGGGCTACGTTTCTTTCCAACAAATTCAAGGGATATGCAATTACTTTGGCCAAAAGACCCATTGATACTCTCTCTATAGTAAGGGAAGACATCCTTGTGGTAATTAAGGGACTCAAAACATCCAGAGCACCTGGGCCTGACGGCCTCTGTAATGTTATTATTAAGGACAACCCAGAGGTCTGGGCCGATATTTTGGGGATCATTTTTAAGAAAGTTATTGACACTGGTGTTATGCCTATTTCTTGGAAGTTGACTCATATCATTCCTGTGTTCAAGTCCGGCTCTCGGAGTTCTCCTGAGAATTATAGACTTCTTGCTCTTACCGATGTGTCTAGTAAAATGTTCTGTGCTATAGTTCTACGTGAAATAATGAAATGGATTGACAGAGATGGTGTTCTTGATAAGGCCCAAACTGGCTTCCGCAAAGGTTGTTCTACTCGGGACAATATTTTTATAGTTAATACGCTCATTGAACAGGCTAAGGGTAAAAATAGACTACCGCGCTACATCCTTTTTGTTGATTTTTCTTCAGCTTTTGATTCTGTTGAGAGGGCAAGACTGTGGTATAAACTTGAGTTGCTTGGTATGCCATCTCATTTGTTATATGTCTGTTAAATGATATATGATGATAGTAAGGCAAGGATCCGTATTGATAATGAAGGCTCTATGTCTGAACCAGTTGTGATCACAAAAGGGGGAAGACAGGGCTGCACCTTAGCACCCACTCTCTATAATCTATTTAAGGCGGATTTTGGCAGAATATTTAAAGCCAAGATGAATGCCTTCCCCAGAATGGGCTCCCATACAATTGGCTGGATATGCTATGCCGATGATATCGTCATCTTTGATAACACTTATAGTGGCATTTGCAATAGTGCAAGTGCTGTTTGTGATTATGCTGATGCAAATGGGCTCACTATTAATCTGGGTAAAACACAGTTCATGGCTGTAGGTCGGAATAGCTGCAACAAGCAGATGATTCCCTGCTCTTTGGGTGTGATAAGGAAAGTTAACTCTTACAAATATCTGGGCTATGAGCTCTGTATGGATAGAGGGACTCTTAATAAGCTGGTTCAACAGAATAAAAGAGCCAAAGTTATGGCCACTCTTATTGCTGTTATGTCTTTTTCTAAAAAGACAGCTGGATACAGCTTGCTGGGTATCATCAATATATATAAACAAAAACTTGTGGCTATGTTTTTATATGCATTAGAGACCTCTTTTTCGGACTGGTCAGATTGGGCTAATATCACTGAAGGAATCATATGGCGCAGACTACTGGGTCTGAATAACTATACACCTATACAGGCAGTTTGTTTGGAAGTAGGGCTCATTTCTTTGGCCACTCAAATTGAACATAATAGGGCCAAATTGTATATAAAAATTATCTATATCATAAAGGAAGGCTTGGAGGAGGGCAAGATGGAGGCTCTTAATAAATTCAAAGGTCTTAATCTGAAAATGTTTGAAAACATTTGTTGGAAACCTAGATGGGAACACAGTGAAGGTGCGGTGTTAAAATCCCTAAAAGATGTTATTGAGAAGTGGGACTGGGTATCTAGCCATGAGAAGGTTTCTGCTATGAGATCTCTGCATACCTTCACACTGATGCCCTTCAGCTTCAAAGAACCTCAAAGATACCTCCTCCTCATGCCATCACAGCTAAATCGTAGAATCTTCATGGACATTAGACTTAATCGCCTTGATGTCCTGGGGGTTCGTGGATCATGGAGAGGCCTACCGAAGGATCAAAGGATTTGTAGACTCTGTGCTATGAATGATAGGGTGGAAACTATTAGACATGTCCTAACCTGCTGCTATTCAATGAGTTCTATCTATAACAAATATTTTGCCAAATTAGATAGGGAAATTAATGATATTGAGAGTGAAAACTTTTGGTTGCGCTGTCTTTCTGGCAGGAGTAATTATCTGATCATTGCCATCACTCAGATATGGAAAGTGGCCAAAGAACATTTATGTAAATTTGAAGATGATGTCAAATTGCTTATGAGCTTAGAGAATGTTGATGGCTAATCTTCTATATTTGTATCTGCTGTGCAATTTGTCTAAATGTTTTCTCTTTTTCCCTATGTATCTAATAGTCAATTTTAAGTGCTGTTAAATTAATATGCTTGTTCTATTTCTCTTATATGTATATTTGTGAAAAGTTCTTTTGAACTGTAACACAATAAAAAAAAAAAAAAAAATAAATAAAAAAACCTCTTCCTTCTGAAGCTCTCCGCTCATGCACCTCCAACTCTCTGAGCGTCAGAAGCTTCTTCAAGCAGAAAGTTGGGGGCAGATCTATCTCCTCAGCTGAGGCCTCCCTCTGGAACAGCCTCCCTGCCTCTCTCAAAGTTGAGCAGAACCACCTCTGGTTCTGGAAGCAACTCAAGAACTTCCTTTTTGCTTCTGCTTTCTCTTTTCCTCTTCCCTGCTGATGCACCTTACTGCTCCATGCACTGGTCAACTGGTCACCCTTCTGAACTCGGACCCAGGTCACTGCATGTCAAGTTGCCCTCACACTGCCTCCAGGCTCCCCAGCACTTAAGGGTCTGTATCTGCAACCGTACAGTCCCTTCTTTCTGCACTTATGAGCCACTTGCTGGGGAAGTGTGGGGAAGAGGGAATAGAGAAGTGCCAGGGGGAGGGGAAGTTTGTGAGTTAACTGCACTTTTTCCCCTCCCCCTTGTACTTTTCCCCTTCTCTCTTCCCCGCACTTGCACGATATGAATGACACAAGGCCTAGTAAGATCGCTGTTTTGTCCTCCCATTGTTTCCCCCTCCTTGTCTTGTGGTGCCTAGAAACACTTGTGTACAGGCGGGTTATAAATGCCACATCATATCATACATTGATTGAGGACAATGAAAATTGGACATTTTTAAATGCAGGAAGGCAGTAGGGCGAGCAGTGCTAGTGATGTGACCATAATGGGTGAAGTGCTAGAATGAAGGCAGAGCAAGTGAGGCACAGAGGCAGATTAGAGGCAAGGGAAACATGTTAGATAGCAGGCAGTTTGGAGGTAGGTTAAGAGGGAAACTCGGAGGTGAGGAGGCAGGCTTTTAGTTTGGGTTTTCAGCAAATCTGTGTAGACTGTTTCTCAGATGTCCATGGGAATAGAATCCCATGCAAGTTGAGCAAAAAGATAGAAGGAGTGGAAGTGAGAGGAAGCACAGTGAGGGTAAGGAGCCGCAAAGGTAGTTGAGGAGGCAGAACAGAGATTACAAGGAGACTTGTAGAGTTGGAGAGAGGAGCATAGACACAGTGGTACCTTACCTTAGATAGATTTGTGAACCAGGAGAAGACATTTAAATCTGGCTCTGTTTTGCATTGTTAGCCATCCATCATGGTGACGTTACTAGGAAGTAGATGTCAAATGAGTGAGTTCAAAGAGATACCTGGTAGCAAAGTTAATGATCTTGTCAAGAGGACAGAAGTGATGGTTGGAGAGACCAACAAAGATGTTAGCACAGTACACAAGTTTAGAGAAGAGTTGTTAAGAGATACTTGGTGGTTTTGAAGGAGGTGCCTGATAAATAGTTAGGAGGTTGAGGTGAGCTGCTGATCCAGTTTTGGAGATGAACGTAGAGAGGGTGTGAAAAGGATCATAAATGATGCAGAGAGAGGTTTTGGCTGCGAAGAAGAGCACCTCAGTTTTGGTATAGTTTGACATCAGAGAATGCAAAGCCATCCAATATTTAATTGCAGAGAGACATCTTGAAATTTTGATAGAGAGATCAGAGGGGAGTTCAGGAAAAAGATAAGACGAGTTGGGTGTCGTCCATGAAGAGTTGGTACAAGAACCCAAAGGAGGAGATTAGTGCCCCAAGAGCTGTGGAGTGTAAAGAGGAGTGAACCCAAGACAGATTTTGGAGTTAGAGGAGTGAGTTGAGAGGTGTTGTTGCTCCAAGAGACAGGGAATTGGAGAGGTGCAAGCTAGGAGTCAATCCAAGAACGGGCTTGATCGCAAATCCCAAGAAGAAAGAGAGCATTTAGAAGATCAAAGTGAGTGTCAGTGTCAAAGACGTCTGAATTTTGGTTTGTGCAGACAATGTTTTGCCACCCTGTCTCTTATCCTCTCATGGGACATTCTGGTGTCTTTCCTGGACAGGTATTGGATTGTGTTTTTCAAAATGGTGCCCGCAACGCTTCCCGTTCTGGCGACGATGCAAATTGTAATAGCACTTGGATCAGCAGCGGTAGCGCTATTAGCGTCGGTTTCCCTACAGTAACCCTTATTTCGGTGCAGCCGTTAATAGCATTACCGCCGGAATCAGTGGTGCATTCACACCAGGTTTTGATGCAGCACTAATACTGCTGCACGATGCACCGGTAATGTAATTTTCTGCTCAGCGGAAATTGCACCTGATTACCGCCACACTTGTGATGAGCCCCTTAGTCTGGTTAGAGAGCGCCCTCACCCGGTGAACCAACATACTCAAGAAAGCGAAATGATCCGAAAACATTTTCATTTCTTGGGCCGCTCTTCTTCTGTATGAAATGATTCATGCCTGCCTGAAAAATGTGCACTTTTCTTAGGGTAAAGTGATGAGATCCCAGTCATCCTCTTCTCCCTATTTGCCATTCCCAAATCCTAGTTGCACATGCTTTACAATGTATATATTTGAGTGCACAAGAGAGACAGAGAGAGAGACAGCAACAAAAGATGTCCAATGTATCAACACTCCCGTCCCCTGCACACCAAAATGCTGAAATAAGCCTATTATTATGTGTATGAATAATAATATTTGTCTGATTTCAGCATTTTGGTGTGCATGTGACTGGAGTGTCCGTATATATTGGAAACCTGTTGTTGTATATTGGATTATGATCTCGTGTCAGGTTTGGTATTCCTCACCTGCACACAAACAGTTGTTAAGGCTTTCCAAAACAATCCAATACCTCAGTAGGTGTGCACTGATTGTTAGACTACAGAGAGAGACAGACAGACTGAGAATGGGAACGAGAGACTGTTTTTGACAGTGACGGAGAGAGAAACTGCATTGGGAACTGGCTGCTGTGACCAGTGATAGTGTTATAGAGAGTGGCCATGTTGTGCCTTTTTAAGTCTTTCCCTCCTTGCTATGACTATTAATCCTTTTTTTGCATGTATGCCTTGTCATGTTATTCAATGCTAGTGCTTACTATATGGGTTTTCGTGATTGTGCCCTTGACTTGCTAAACATTATACTTTCTACCTTATAGTAGACACATAGTACTCGCATCAACTATCCACTCACACACTCAGGTGAAACTGGATGGTTTCCTCCCTGCATATAGAAACTCCATTCTAACCCTACACCTCTGCTATTGGTTTGTCGCACACAGAGCTCCAGTAACCTTCAACACATCCACAATTGTGTGACAGTTTTAGTTAGTCTTAACAAAAACACAGATAGTGACAACAAAGAAAGTTGGAAGGAGATGGAGAAAGCCTATAAAAAGAACATTTTTGACCCAAAGAGTAACTATTATGCAACTAGCAAACTTTTCGGAATACTTAAAGGCATGGTCTAGTAAAAAATGTTATTGTCCCTACGGTCGGCCATATTTTTTTAAGCCTAAGTGGCTCGATTTTAGAAAACTTTCCTATGGACCTTACCCGAGTTTTCATCCATTAAACGCACGCGAAAACAGACACCAGGGCGCCGCCATTTTATGATAATCCTATCACTTGCCGCATCGCCCTGGCTGACCTGCTTCTGCGGCACTAAATCAATTCCCCCGCCCCTGAGCCTGACATTATACAAACATTCTTATTCCCCGCCTCTCTCCGTGACGTTACTGTGCTGCGTAGGCAAACGCGCCCAGTCGTCTTCTACGCAACTCCACACAGAACCCGGAAACCAACACAGACCATCTCACAACACAGCGCGCCACAATTCCGAATATGAAACTGTACTTTAAAATCAAACAGCAACATGGTACATTTGGTAAAGTACATTTATTTGACATTAAATGTTTAGAGAATATTCAGCAATTGCCATATGAACTCCGAAAGCCATTTATTTTCTTTTATCTGTATCCGCCATGGTACACAGGGTGTTGCTTTTCGTTAAAAGAAGCACTTTGGAAGCACGGTGAACCGCAAGGCTGTTCCATCAACTAGGCACTAGTCCATCGTAAAGGTTGATATGTTGCTTCTAGCTATTAGTACAGCGTAAGGGCATGTAGGCCCTTGGCAATGGTCTCATAAAATTGTCAGTGTGCTCCAGTTGTTCACACGAAGCTGCAGGTGTCTACTGTAAAAGCCATCTGCTGGTGTCTCAAACCGATGGCAGTAGCAGAAGGGGAGCAAATACCTGTTATGAAAACAAAAAAATTATAATTAGTCTTGCCAGCCGATCTTCATTAATATTACTCATTTTATTTATTACAGCCGATCAGAAACTATTTGCTTGCAAGGATAGTTCAATGGAGTATGTTCGGCTCTAAAATTAATGCGAAAAGTAACGAAATAAATCGAGGACAACACACAATGATAAACGACAGTTAGTCTACATGCTTGAGGAATAGTATGATATATGATATGGCATTTGTGACGCGCCTATACTCAAGTGTTTCAAGGCGCGACGAGGCAGGTGGGGAACAAGGGCAGACAGACAACGATCCTACTAGGCCAGGTGTCTTTCTGATCGCGCATGGGGAAGGGGGGAGGGGGAGCAAAAGTGCTGTACATGGTTAGTTGAATACAAATTAAATAATAGGGCCAGCTGGTGGCAAGTGCAAGGTAAATGCCGGGAGAAGGGGCTGAAGGATACAGAGACAGTCCCGTAGTGCAGGTAGGCAGTGCAGGGAAAAGTGGCTGGGCCAAGGACCGAGATCGGTGAGACCAGTGGACCTGCATGCCCATGTGCCCACTACGAACACGTTTTCCTTGCTTTTCCTAGCTCTTCATTCATTCATTTATTCATGCATCCATTAATTAAATCTTCATTCCGGTATAAAAGCGTGTAAAGATTTACTTACATTATATTTGAAATTTCCATTGTGTCTCTTCGTAATGCAGTCTGTAAAACGGACCGTGCTCTTGACAACGATTTTTCGTATACTGAACTAAAATGAAACTCGGTCTAGTTTCTGAATTTTCTGCCTTATCGTCTCTTACGTTATTGCGCACCCCCTTCAAATGTAGTTCTTTCGGCATGGTCCCTGTCTCAAGGTCAAAAAACAATAGACCCTTATACTTCCAGTGCGACTTGTGGGCCTCATCTGGGTGCGAGTTGAAAATCAAAGCCGCTGTCCTTCGCATTCTTTATTTGCAACATCACGTAGTATAGGCATCTGTGAGAACTTGAAGTTTAGAATCCGTCTATGTAGTGCGCCTCAATGTGCAAATGCGAACTGGCTTCTCTCCCAAATGCCACGGCCCGCTTGTCGCGTTCTAAGTGCCCCAATTTTGTCCCCGTTGTCTGCGAGCTTTGCAGCCCAAATTGAGACATTTAATTTTTGGCGGAAGGTCAGGGAAAGTATAAAGTACCACAGGAGTTGAGTTAAAAGTGAGATTTATTGTTTGTTTGTTTGTTTTATTATTTGCAATACGCAAGCTCCCCTCCGTTAACAGTGCGCAGCATTTACATTTACATGAGATGAGACATGAGAAAAATATATACATACACATATATGAGGTGAATAGAGAGAATTCAAAGATGACACCCAGCTTGTTCGCCACCCATGATGGTGAAGGTAGGGGTTAGGGTTACAGGTACACTGTACAATAAAATTTATTTACAAAAAGACAATCGTATTGCAATTATTTTAACCGGGATTTGTACTTCACAACCAGTTGTGCTTCGGGTGGGCATGGCACAGTCGCAATGTTCGGTGGCAATGGATCACTGCTCTGCACAGAAACGTCCAAAATTCCATATCTGTGCTTCTCTAACACAGCAACAATAAGGCCTTTCACAAAGTCGAACTGCATTTCATCATAGACTGGTTTGATCACCCATTGCTTACTTTGTTTTGAAAACACCTTAGTGTAGTGAGGCATCCTTACTCTACCCCTAGTCCTAGATTGTTCACGTCCGACATTGCTGTTATGGGCCAAGACCGCTAGTAGAGTGCGATGTTTCATGCCCCGAAAGCTAAAATGCAAGCGCTTTGGCCTGTACTTTAGGCACATATTATGGAACACCTCCAAATCTCCTGTGTGACAGAATTCTGTCAGTCCTCTCAAATCTCTTGATAGAGTTTTGTCGAAAACAATCTTCTCAATGGCTTTGTGTGTCGGTGAAGATGGAATCAACCACTTCTTCTTCCATGCCTCCTCTGGGGACAAAGGGCCATGTTCACATTGGTGGAAATGTTGATTTGCTGTCCAGCGGTGAACGTTGGTACAGTGGTGCATCAGTGACCGCCATTTTTCAAGTAGTATTTCCACTGACCCTTCACAAGTTTTTGAGCTCCACCAAAGATGGTTGGTGATAGAATGGGACCACTGCAAAATAATTTCAAAACCTTTTTTTTTTCCTGCAGCCGAGATTTTCTTACTGATTGATTTAGCAAGATGCCATACGTCAAATTGATGATTAATATGTGGGAACTGCTCTCTCATTGTCTTGGCAATTGAAACGTGTCTGTCCGTGGCTATGAGGTCGATGTGCATTCCCCTTGATTGTAGATATTCCACTGATTTTATAAATCCTAGTTTCTCCATGGCCACTGACGATGTACATTGTGTTACCTGCACGACCACCGAACTCACAATTTTCTTACTATCCATGTCCTGAAAGTGGTAGGTGCAGTACTTGGCAGAAAATCCAGGGCTGTCGCACTGTCCATCGCCGGCTAGCCTGAATCGTTTGCCTTCGAATGTACTTGCTACAGACAATTGTTCAATTTTCCAAGCATCACTAATGGCCGGAAACAGATAATCACGTTGGTATATGTAGTACAGCGCTTTAGAAATGAAATGGAGTCCCACAAACTGAAAGAAAGCCTCTAACTTTCTAAAACTGGAGCCACTAAAAAGTGATGCAGCTGCACACAGTAGATTGCCTGCTGGCAGTTTCCCCAGCATCGGTTGTGCAGACCATGAGAACCTATGATTTAATCTACAGGCGGCATTTATTTTGACGTTACTGCCTTTTATTTGGCGAGTCACATTAATCAATGGCTTCTCACATACTTTCCCTCTAATGAATGCACACATTTCAGCATACTTATAATTTCCATCAAACAACTGTCGAATACAATGTATTTGCTCTCTTTCATTAGACTGTCATCCTGCGTCAACGTTGTTTCGGCCTGTGACGTTGTGGAGATTTCAACACATTGGAAAGTAATATCGCTGATATCAAGTTCTGATGCATCTATGGATGCTGCGTCTAGTTCAATCTCTGTCATTTCGACATCTATTACTTCAACATTGATGGGAGAACACAACAATGTCGACAGGTTTTTGGGTGGCAAATTTTTGGCGGGTGTAGATTGTGTGAATTGATCTGCAACTACTTCAGAGCTATCTTCAATACATTCAATAACATCTTCTTGTGGTGATGTGGTCGCACTGTAGCTATGGTCTAATGCAACTTTGCTGTAGTCTCCAAACACAGTTAATTCATGTTCTGGCCATTGGACATGAGCATCTCGAGCCTGAACACGCCTCGCCTCAATTAATAGTTCCTCCATAGTGTACATGGTCTGGCAAGCAACATCTCTCATTCGCTTCATTGTCTGTGTATGTATAGTTCTGACACCCACGGGTAACTGGAGGAGAGATTGGAAAAGGGATGTTCAGTTTAAACACAAGATAAAGTGTAGTCCAATTGACTGGAAAAAAACATAAAATAGTCCCCAGCACAAACATTTTTTTAAAGTTATGAACTGTTTGTAACTAACCTTTTTTGTTTTTTTTCTTTGCAACTTTTTTGACTCGACCTTCAACATCTGCACGCTGTAGCTCCGATTCGTTTCCGCATGTCCTCCCTTCCTCTTGCGCTGCAACGACTATATTTTCTGTATCCGCATAGACAGCACGGAATGAGGCTCCATCGTCTCCCTGAAACATAGTACTTTCATTACTATGTATCAAAATATTGTTAGCATAAAACACACGTGAGGACGAACACACGGGTACATCTCGATAGCCAAACACGATTTAAACATTGTGTGCAACAATCAAACGACAAGTATTTCGACCAGTGATGATCTATTTCGATGGAGCTGTCAGTATCCATACCTCTGGCTCTGCATGGATTGCCATGAATGGTTGTATTGGAGAGGAGGCATCCGCATCTCCCTGAAACACAGTACTTGCATTAGTATGCTTTTCAATATTGGAAACATAACACACACTTGGGGTCGACAGCACAGGTACATATAAAGAGATAACCACAAATGATGCATTGTCTAAAACAATCAAGGAAAATTTAAGTATGCAGATTTCATCGACTTATTTCTCCGATTCCTTTACATCTGCATCATCTAAATGATATGTTGTGATTGTAGTGGAAGCTCCGTCGTCTCCCTGAAACACAGTACTTGGATTAGTATGGTTTTCAATATTGGAAACATAACACACACTTGGGGTCGAACGCACAGGTACATATAAAGAGATAACCACAAATGATGCATTGTCCAAAAGAATCAAGGAAAATCTAAATATGATCACATTTCATCGACTTATTTCTCTGATTTATTTACATCTGCATCATCTAAATTGGATGTGGTGATTGTAGTGGAAGCTTCGTCGTCTCCCTGAAACACAGCACTTGCGTTAATAGGGAAGAAAGTATAGCAAATGGAATCACGTTATATGATCACGCATGATGGAGCTGTCAGTATCCATACCTCGTGCTGCTGAAGAATATCTATGGATGTTGCAAATGTAGTGCGCACTTCTGAAAGCTGTTGCGCCGATTCGTATATGCATGGTCCCGCTTCCACTTCCCCTGGAATTACTTGAATGTCAGGCTCTGCATCAAGTGCAGGGGTTGACGCTCCATCAACTGCCTGAAACATAGTACTTGCATTAGTGAGGATTACAATAGTGAAAACATAACACACACCTGGGGTCGACAGCACAGGTACATATCAACGGCTAACCACGAATGAAACATTGTGTAGAACAATCAAACAACAAGAATTCCAGCTCTGATGATGACGCTCGATGGAGCTGTCAGTATACATACCTCCTGCTGGTGAAGAACATCTAGAAATGTTGTAGATGTGGCGGACGCTTCAGCATCTCCCTGAAAGACAGTACTTGCCTTAGTATGGATAACACTAATTATAACTGAAAACAAACACCAGTGGACGATAACTAAGGTGTATATCAATTGGAAAGCACTAACCAAACATTTGGTAAAATAATTACACGATAAAATAAAACTAATACTTGACATGCATAAAACAAGTCTGTAGCGGATTAGCCTAGTAAGATTACCTGATACGTGCTAGAAGTGGTTGATAACTGCGACCACGTCAAGGATGTAGAATGTTCTTGCTTCAGATTCAAGGGATAGTCAAGAAGTTGTAAAGATAAATTAATGATTGATAATGAAATGCCAATATTAAAAATAGCCATGTAAGGCGACAGAATACTTGAAAAATGCTCAATACAGCACAGTTCCCTGTTCCCATATATATACATTGCATTTGTGGGTTATGAAATCGAAAAAGAATATATTGATAAATGTCATTATTCAAAAAACTATACACTCATATTAATATCGAAATTATTACAAGGGATAGAACACCTACAATATCAATTAATCCGTTCGGCTACCTACACACTACTGCAAGGCCTAAAACTAAATCCGGACACTTGACTCACCGGTGGCGGAATGTGGACGAATAGAGTGGGAATAGCATTTTCGAGCAATTTCCGTGTCGTTCACCGTTTATTCTTCTTTGTTACCCAAGATGTTGTGTACATGTCCAAGGAAAAGTGCCGGCTGCAGAGGCGGTATTGATCACCCCTCTTGTCCTGTAAGACTTGTTGGACTCTACTTTCCAGCTCATCCAGTGGATATCCGCAATGTCTGACCCATTCTCTTATTCGATCAACAGTTTTCGGGAATACATGCATTGTAGTGGCTTCAGATTTCGCATGGGTCTTCGAAGGGCAACCGCTAATCGAACAGGCAGGCATTGTTGATAAATCTGAAAAGTAAATATCGACATTATTATACAATCTTCAAGAATAAAGATTTGATACAAAAGTAAATGAATCATACAATGATCAATACAAGGTTTGTTTTGGTCGCAGGAACTATACCAGTTCATTATGTGCGGCTTAGTATTTGCATAAGTTGCAAAAATGTATAAATGATGTGACTAAAATCTGAACATGTGACTCGTCCCTTGGATGTTCTGTCTTGCACGAGAAGGAAACATGCTTACATTATAGACTGGACCCCCGAAGGATGCAATTCGATGACAGTAGACACAGATGAAAATAAATAGATCTATTGATAGCATAGCAATGGAAACTCAAGTCAATAGCAATGAGACCAATGAACATAGCACTATTGTGTACTCTACTCGCAAATAGATAGAAATGTAAAGATCTGCGAAATATGACTAGGATACATGGCCTTACCTTGACCAACAAACAGTTGGATTCAGCAAGCAGAGCAGTATGTTGCAGGAGAATAGGTGGGTGGCCACAGGAAGCACACTGATGGGTTTGCTCTAAGCGGTCACAGAAGTTCACGGATAGCACGACGACGAGCAGATTAGCGTAGATCTCAGTGGTTGCCAGGTAACACGTTCAGGAGTTGACTTGCAAAGCACAAAGATGTTCTCATGAGACATATCAAGTGGTTTATAAAGTATTAGAAATAGGGGTGTGTTCATGAATGAATGACGTATGTATGTCGTGGTGTTAGGGGGGCGGCCTGCTTGAAGGGGAGGCCTGGCTGGAGACACGGGGTCTGAGGAGGCCATGTGAGCGATGGCCCCTGGGCGTGGGATACCTTTTGAAGTGTACATGCTGTTTGGCACCTTGGCCGTTTGCGCCCGTCACAGCCCCCCATGCCAGCGCTCATCCCCGGGTGCTGTGGGATGTTTTTATCCACGCATCCAAGCCCTACCTCAAAACTGTGCAGTACTGTCATTGAAAACATCATGATGGCCAGAGCTTCCCAGAAAATGCCCAGGGAAGTGCATGAAGAATAGGCTGCCACCCATTTTGCCGATGTTATGGGCACAGAAGGGCGCTGCCTAAAACCACCATTGGACTACCCACACAGTAGCCTGAAACCATTGGGAATGGCAATGCTGATTGCCAAAAGCAACCTAGAATTGTGGGGAATTCATTTTCTTAAATCCCAAAAATGGGTGCATTACCAGTACTCACCACTATCAGAAAGCCGGCGTTTTAAAACAACACCAGACTTTTTTCTCTTTTTGTGTAAAACTGAATAAATGAACCCAAAGCAGGCCAAAAAAAGACTTACTGAGAGGTGGATCCAACGTAAAGTTATATTCTGAAGTGACTTGAAGGTTTATAACAAGACTGGCTGAGCTGTGGATTTCAGCAGTTTAAGTAAATTTGGACTGAAAGACACTAAAAATCTAAATGTTTAAAAGAAATGAGTGACCTACTTTTGAGTGTCACATAGGTTGCAATTGTTTAAATGTCATAGTTTAAACTTAGAACCAGAATTCTAGCTGCATATGTAAAAATGGTTAGTTTTATTTGAATGCAGAAAACTGGGTAACTAAAAGTGACATTAGCTGGGGCCTGGCTTAAGGAACTGAATTCTGCCCACCTGCTACCCCCGACAGGAGATGAGACTTGCACTACAGCTGTGTTCCCAGGCCAGCGGCCTTTTGCTGTTCCCACCAAAAGGGATCTGACACTTCTCTGATTGAATTACCTGGGCTCTGCAGGAGATTGAACAAAGCCCTGTCCTGACTCCGGCAAATGTTTTATTGGTGGGAGTCGTAAATGTGGCTTCCTCCTGGAAGGAAAGGGGAGGAGCACTGTATGTGAGAGCAAGCTGGCTTGGCAGAAACTGGGAGGGGGAGAAACTGGAGACAGAGGCTGAGCTTGAAGAAAGTGGAAAGACTGGTTTCTGTACCATGTGACCTGAAAAGAAACACTCCTGTAGCCAGAATATGGTCTTAGAAAAAGATGAATAACTCATAGTACGGACTTGTCATAATTATTTAAATGATACCATAATTCTTGTGATTTTTCTGCCCACATTTTAAGAGGTTTTTAGAACCGGTGGCATGATCTGGGGGCAAGCTAGCAGTTAAGAGGGTATTACTTAAAATGTATGCATGTTAAAAGTCTGATACTTCATCAATTAATGCCTGCATGCCTTGCACACATTTGGGTAAATTTGAGTAAGAATCTGATATTGGTAACCTGACCAAAATGTGAAATATGTTGCCATTTCTCAATGCAAGCTCTCAGGAAGAGCAGATTTGGACAGGGTATACCTCCTGTGATATGTGATGGGTGCATGTAATTTTAAACAAATGTGTACCTGTGGAAATATGTCTTTTGGGTCAAAATAGTAATTTGACAGGGGTGGGTTCTCTGTACCATAAACATACCTCATCATGATGACACTTCATTTCATTCCCCCAATCAAGGGGAAGAGGAGGAAGTGGCCAATGACAAGTGGAGAGGGGTAGGGCCTAGGAAGCTAGTCTTTCCACCCATTTTCAAAACACATAAAAGCAGACAGTCAGGACAGATAGGGACATTCAATTCCATTTGCTGCGGAGAATGCTGCCGGACCATACAACATCCAGAGATCCAGACTTCAAATCCATCAATCTCCAGAATCCAGAGAGGCTAGACCAGCAGAGCAGAGCTGACCCACACCGCTTTTAGCAGAACCAGAGAGCTGACCCAGATCACTGTGAAGAGACCCAGACCAGACCGGAGTCCAGTCCAAAACCTGACCAGATCCGTGGCGAGGCCTAATTCAAAAATATATTGTGAGTACCTAGCAGAACTGTGCAGAACCAATCTCTTAGTTAAAATAATATAATTCAATCGATTTTAATCTAAGTAGAACTGCCTAAAAGCTGTCACCTGTCATTTTCTAGCTGCTAGCTGTCACTTGTCACTTTGAACTTTAAAATTTAAAATCTGAAAAACGACCTTTACCATATCGCTCATATCTCTGTGACCGTTTGTCTTAGAGACTTGCAGTAACTTTCCTCTGAAAGCTGGGAATCTTGGCTTTTCAACGAACCTAGAACCGCATTCCTATTCCATACACTATTGCAGCAATCGCGAAATACGCACTCGCGAATTTTACCGCGATTTGCAAATTTCTCCACGTGTGAAAACCGCAGCTTCATTGCTTTCCTTGCTAAAAATTTGTTTGCCTCTGAAGAACCATCCCTGAATCATTGCTAGAGTGAGCCTGGACTAATATTAACTAGATACCACTCACCCTGAACCTCTAGAGGGATATAAAAGCATTTTAGCATATTTTTCACTTCATTGCCAGCACATATAAAAGCATTTTAGCACATTTTCCAATATATTGCTATCACATATAAAAGCATTTTGGGCCTGTGTTTCAAACTTCTGTAGTCTAAGCTTGCTGGGGTGAACTGAATTACATTTGATTGCATTTCTGAGAACTGTGTGCTTTCCTTCCATTTCCTTGCATTGCATAAAGGGGGGGAGGGGATTGCCAGAGAAAAGTGATTACATTGTTTTGTTGAAATCATATTGAGTATTTTCTGTATTGCATTTTCATTCAACATTACATCCATCTGAACTTATATAAAGCATTCTCTACCACCTTATTCTTCTGTTCCTATTCACAAGTGTGCTAGTGCCGGACTATCCATTATTGATTACTGCTCAGATTAAGTGTGATATTCAATTATTAATTTATTATAAAGTGTGATATATATATATATATTGTTTAAATTATCAAATAAACCTTTTAACTTGCAAAACAGAACTACTTCTTGGCTCAGCGGGGTCAGGGGGATTCCAAGAGAGGGGTGTTATATAGGGGTAGTCATCCAGAATGCATGAACTGGACATAAAGATATATTAATAAGGGTTTCCATTCAGTATCCCAGACTAGGCATTGACTTAGCTGTAGTGTTGAATTGAATCCTCTTACAAATTGGGGGCTCAAGCGGGAAGTTTGGGTTAGATCTATCACTTGTGCAGATTAATACAGTGTGCCAGCTGACCAGATACACATATCCGGTCGGATCACCACGCTGTGTTACGCTGTAAAGCACTCCTCAAAGGAACGCTCTAAGGAAAAGGTCTGTTTTGCAAAAATAAAATACAAACTTCTGTAAGTCAGGAAGGAACTCAAATTCCAGAATGACGACCTTAGTAGACATGAAAATAGCCAGAGAGCACTTCTTACATAAGTTATTTGTGAGAGGTGAGTGGACTCACCAGGACCGAATGGTCTGGTTGCAGGCCATCACACAACAGGTCACTGAAACAGGGTCAGATAAATGGAGAGATCAGGGTCCCTTACATGTGGCCCTGAGTGAACTATACATGGCTCCTAAAGCTAAGGATGAACAAGACAAGATGGTTAGGATAGCGGCATACCTGTACCTATATATGGGAGACATGCAGGATAAATGTACTGAAAGCCAAGATCTGGCGAATAAGCGACAGATGGCATTAGAGAAGGTCCAATCTGACCTGGTCTCTTCTGAGCAGAGGCTGCAGGGGAGCCAGGAGTCAGAAAATGAGAGTAGACAGCACATCATTAAAATGAAGAGGGATATGGACATCCTGCAACAGGAAAAGGCTGACCAGGATACCAGATTTCTGGCCTTGCAGAAGGAGTACCAAGAAGGTTTGGACTCCCTACTGCAGAGCCAGAAAAAGCTGGAGCAACATTTAGACTTCAATAGGGCATGTGCTGAGCAGGTAGTCACCCTGCAAAGCCACCTAGATAGGGAGAAGGCAGAGAGCAATAAACTGATTTTGAAAGACCTGGATACCCAGGCAGAGTTTGACCAGGAGCGCCAGAAAGCGGGTGCCTTCCAAAGGCAAAGGGACGACCTGGCGGCACAGATGCAGGCTCTTAGTCAGGAAAGGGATACCTTAGGCCAGGAAGTCTGCCACTTAAAAAGGAAAATGGAAGAAAATCACCTGGCCCTCCAGGGACTGGGTGACCTCCAAAAAGAACACCATAACTTGTTAGAGCACACCAGGAAGGTGGAGGATGCTCTGGCAAGAAAGGAGCAGGCCAATAGGGACACAGCTCAGGAGGTAACCCTCCTGCAGCAAAGACTGGCCCAGTGCTCCAGGACCAATCAGGAAACGCAGAGAGAGAACGAGGCTCTCTGCCAGCACAATGATAGGCTCCAACAACAGGTAGCGATGCAGGAGAAACTGATAGAGTCTAGTAAGGCCTTAACTGAGGAACTGAAGGCGCAGGTTCTTGCATTGCAACAGGGAGCAGGGGCGGATAGAGACCAGGTTCGCTGGGAAAGGGAAACTCCTGAGCATAACCTCAGGAGCCCTAGTACCAGAGGCCTTTATCTCTCTCAGTCCCTGGACTCTGCCACCCCCATGTCCCCTGGCGCACATGAGCACCGGGCCGGGGGGCGTGGCTTGGCGCCGATGGCGAGCGGTAGCTGATCCGCCGAGCTCCGGCCGAGACGCCGTTTCCTGATCCTTTTTCTCCGGCTCGCGTGCGACCCCGACTTCTGAAAAGGAACGAGCGGTTGGGCGAAGCAGCCCTGCACCTGAATAGTTGCTGGGCCCACCAAATTGGACCCCCCTGAGACTCCGGTGGCCCTGAATCGGTTCTCCCCCCCTCCCGTTCTTACTGGATCCAAGATGGCGCCCCGCACAGCATAGCGGTGCCTGCGAGGGGTACCCCCTCCCCCAACGGATTCCAGGGCCCGGCGGGGAGAGGCAGCAGCAAAAGAGAGGCTCCGCTCTTTTAGAGACCACCTCTACGGACCACACCATCACACACGGGGGCAGACCACAGCTCACGGCCCGATATTTGGCCAGGTGAAGGGCCCCACCAGTGATCTCACAAGTGAACTAACTTTTGAGGCCTAAAACACCCGCAACCATCGCCCCAAGATGGCCGCCAAGAACAAGACCAGAGCCGCCACCATGGACTCCTTTGTTTCCACCAGGGCGAAGACCCCCACTCAATCCAAGGCCAGCTCCTCTGAAGTTGCCCAGTCGAGCGAAGAGGTGGCGGCCGATAACCACTCTCAGATACTTGATGCTATAGCCTCGCTAAAGACGCATATAGACTCCAAGATCGACGAATTCAAAGTCGATATTCAACTGATCCGCCAAGACGCTCGCAACTTAACGGAGAGGGTCGCGACCGTTGAACAGTCGGCAGAGGAAGCCTCCACGGCCATCACAGCCATAAAGTCCGAAGTTGTCCTCCTGAAGAGGAAAGTCACCTTTTTGGAGGAAAAGGCGGAGGAGGCCGAAGGTCGGGCCAGACGGAGCAACATCAGGATCCTGGGGGTCCCGGAGGGGAACGAGGGAGTAAATACCACATCCTTCGTCGAAACCCTTCTGCTACAAGAAATAGGGGCCGGCAAATTGACCCAGGGATTCTCTGTCGAAAGGGCCCACAGATCCCTTCAGAGGCGCCCTCCCCCCGGATCGCACCCCAGACCCATAATCGCTAAGATACTGAACTTTCAGGACAGAGAAACTATCTTACGGCGATCCAGGGAGGGGGGCCCCATCGAGCGAGGAAACTCCAAAATCTCCATTTATCCGGACTACACGCAGAAGGTACAAAGAGAGCGGAACTCATTTGTCCCGATAAAAGCCCGGCTCCGACAACTGAACCTAAAATATAGACTACTTTATCCATCGCGCCTAAGGGTTGTCTACAAGGAGAGAGTGGTATTTCTCGAGAACCCAGATGCGGCCAACATGTGGCTTGAGGATAATAACCTGGCGGATGGCAAGGACAACTCACAGACTGAGACCTAACCCCCCAGCGACCCCCATGTAAGAAACATCGCACGTGAGACCGGAATACAGAAGATAATCCAACTACAGTTTTTTCACTTGGAAACGGCCTCGTTCGGCTCTGCCGCCAGGCCCTTGCCCCACCCCCAGCGTAGTATTGACCCGGTCTGGGCACCCGCCTGACCCAGCTCGCGCCCGACTCCCGGATGGGCTCCGACGGCTCGAGAGCGCCTGAGCACCGCGACAATGTTGTAGTTGCTGGGCGCACCAGTTTAAGTTTTGTTGTTAGTTTTATTAGTTGTACAGTCTTCATGCCTCTTTTGCCAACGCAGACCGAGATGGGTCTGGGACATGACACCGATGAACGAGATGCAGTGGTATCCCCCCTGCAGCCCACCCGAACAAGACTAAAGTGGAGTCGGACCCCAGAGTCCCACACCAAATCTGAAACTCGAACCGGATGGCGGCACAGCTTACTGTAATGACCTGGAATGTGCGGGGCATGGGCTCATACCTCAGGCGCAATCGTATACAGTCCTACCTCAGGAGGAAGAAAATCTCCATTGCACTCCTTCAAGAGACTCACCTCACGACGGAGGCCATGTCTAAAATTGCAGACCGATGGGCTGGGACTGTTAGAGGGTCCCCCTACTCTAAATACGCCAGAGGGGTGCTAATATGGATAAGCCCGGACGTCCCCTTCCAGATGGAGGGAAGTGAACAAGATAAAGAAGGGAGATTCACAGCGATTTGGGGCACATTGGAACAAACCCCAGTCTGCTTCATCAACTCTTACTTCCCTCATCACGGGATATCGGCGTACCTCGCCACATTGATAACGAAGCTGACTCGGTACCGGGACCGCACCTTCATATGGGGAGGGGACTTCAACTGTGTTGCTGACACGAGTGCAGACAGATCGCTGCCCCCCCCACGCCCGAGCAGCCTCACATCCGGTGCCTTGAGGGAAACTCTGGAGCAACTCAACTTAGTGGACATCTGGAGGGAACACCATCCGACCGACAGGTCCTACTCCCACTACTCAGCTCCACACGGAGTTCACACAAGAATTGACTATCTGTTCATCAATAAGGAACTTACCCCACACATAGCAACCACAGAATACCTGGGGCGGACGATCTCCGACCACTCCCCACTGACCATGTTATGGCAAATGAGAGGCCCCAGACCCCCGATCCCCATGTGGAGGATGCCGACCGCGGCACTTGCGGACCTCGAGTTCAGGGAAACCCTTGCCGAAAAATTGGAAGAATACTTGGAGAACAACATCGGTTCGGTCCCCTCCTGGGGCACATTATGGGAAGCAATGAAGGTGGTGACCAGAGGCGAAATCATATCGAGAGCCGGCGGAACTCGCAGGCAGTTGCGGAGAACCCTGGAAGCACAGGAAGCTGAGATCTCCCGACTGGAGTCCACATGCGACAACTCTATGGAGACAGAGACCAAGCTGAAGGAAGCCCGCACAGAATGTCAGCAGGCATGGGAAAGACTGGAAAAATTTGATTTCGCCACGCACACCGCCAGATCTCATAAAGAATCGGACAAACCGGGAAGACTACTAGCATGGCTCTGCAAACGGGAACACCCCAAACATCTCCCAGTGGAGATACGGGACGCTAATGGGTCATCCCACTCGACTCAGCTAGGGATCAATGAAGCCTTTGCTAAATTCTACACAGAACTGTATACCCACAAGACCCAGATTCCTGCTGCAGACATCATAGACACACTCGAGGAGATAGAACTTCCCCACATTTCGCTCGAGCAGAGAGAGGAGCTGGAAACCGAGATCACTCTTGAGGACGTTCAAGGGGCAATCAGGTCCCTCTCCAACAACAAAGCCCCTGGCAGTGACGGCCTCCCACCTGAGTTCTATAAAGCGTATGAGTCCATCCTTGCCCCAGTTCTCCACGAGGTCTACCAGGAGGCACACACGGATGGGATTCTCCCCAACACCATGAAGGAAACCATAATAGTCCCCATGCTCAAGCCACACAAATCGCCCACCGACTGTGAGTCCTATCGCCCTCTGGCTATGCTAAACTACGATGCCAAGATCCTCACATCCATATTGGCCCGCAAGCTAGCCAGGGTGGTGGGTTCCATCGTTCACGAAGATCAGAACGGATTCGTTCCTGGGCGCAACACCACTGCTAACCTCCGGAGGTTGCAGCATGTAATGGCCGAAACATATGACAGGGACGAGGACCTGGCGGTGTTGTCGCTCGACGCCATCAAGGCCTTCGACTCCATATACTGGGAGTGGATCAGGGAGGTCCTGAGAAGATTTGGCTTTGGAGGGGGCTTCATCAGGTGGGTTGAGGTCCTCTACAATTCCCCGACGGCGAGAGTAAGAACGGGAAGAGTGGTTTCAGCGGCTTGGGATATACAAAGGGGAACAAGGCAGGGCTGCCCGTTATCACCCATGCTGTACATACTGGGCCTGGAACCGATTGCATTATACTTCAGGCAGCAGCTTTTCGATGCTGGCATTAAGGTGGGCAATGCACACCACATAATATCCTTGTATGCAGACGACGTCCTTCTTTACCTAAGCTCCCCCGAAGTTAACGCGCCAACCGCGTTGGAGATACTGGACAACTATGCGAAGTACTCAGGGATCCGCTTTAGTAGGAATAAGTCCTCTGCCTTCCCCTTGGCGGGCTTACGCAACATTCCGGAAAACAATCTCCCAGAGATAGGAATAAGCTGGCAACTGGTCCAGTTCCGTTATTTGGGGATCAACATAAGCCACACCCCGCTACTCATGCATGAACACAACACCGAGGCCGCCATCACGAGTCTCCGAAGTTCTATAAAGTTTTGGTCCAAGCTCCCATTGGCCATGGTGGGCAGGGCAGCGATTGTCAAGATGATCGTACTCCCCCGATTCCTGTATTTCTTCGTAAACATTTGCCATTACATTAGACCGTCCTTCTTCAAGAAGCTGGAGGCCATCATCAGGGACTTCCTTTGGGGCCCACACAGGCATAAACTGTCGCTGTCCGTCCTCTCTCTCCCACACAAAGAAGGCGGAATAAAGTTGCCGGATCTCCAGTTGTACTACCTGGCTGCCCAGCTGAGTCACATAACGAGATGGCTCTCGGATGAGCCTTCAGCAGAGACCGAACTGCTGAGGCAACCCTTGGACAATGTGATCCCCAAGGAGATCCTATGGCACCCTACATGGCAACCCCCGGTCCCCTCCATGGTGATTGACCTGGGAAGAAAGATATGGGCCAGGTCCTGCTGTATCAGGCGAATACGACACCCATACTCTCCGGACAATCCCATCCTAGCAGACACCTGTCGAACGGCTGCAGACATCTCTACGGCAAGGAGGTGGGAAGAGGCCGGCATTTACACATGGAGCGACATGTATGAGGAGGGAGAATTCAGGGATTTCGAATCTCTTAAGGCTGCCGATGGAATTCCCCCGGGCCAGTTCCTCTGGTACCATCGCCTCAAACAAACTGCTAAGAAACAATGGACCGGATGGCCGGAGGAGCCCTCCCCTGACCCTCTGCTACAAGAGATGCATGACCTCTCGGACGGCTGGAGACCTGTCTCCAGGCTTTACAGCAGACTATGTGATAAAACCAACCCTAAATGCGAAGATCTGAGGACAAAATGGGAGGCGGACCTTGAGACCCCGATTTCAGATAAAGAATGGGAAAGAGCGCTGATATTTCCCAAAAAAGTATCCAGGAACACCAGGTTTGGCCAGATCCAATTGAACGTTCTCTACAGGACATACATGACCCCACATAGGGTTGCCTCCTTCAATAAGACATCCTCCCCTGCATGCCCCTGGTGCGGGAATGATAAAGCAGATGTGATTCACATGTTCTGGACCTGCACCAAGGCGATGGCACTGTGGTCCAAGGCCAAACAGACCTGCATGGACGCCGGAATGACAAGATACGAATGGACTCCTGGCGAGTGCCTCCTGGGGACCTACCCCAGACCTAGCAAATCCAAGCACGCTGTTAAATTAATGGACATATCATGTATCCTGGCTAAAAGAACAATAGCGATGGCCTGGAAGACGCCGTCGGGCCCCAGGCAAGAGAGATGGCTCAAAGAACTCGAGAGATGGACAACAGCTGAAACCAGGGCCTGGCAGGAAGGAATCACGAACAGTGGCGAAACCGAAGGTGGCACTTTGGAATCATGGAAGGCCCTCCTCAGAGACATACGCTTCAGCGCTGACTACAAACCCCCCTGAAGTCCCACACCACTGCATTGACACTGCTCGGATGCCGGCATTGGTGGAACCACCCCTGTGTTTGACCCCTCTTGCTTCCTGAAACTTTGGGTCATTGCCCCTAACCCACCCGTCCACTGTAAGTTTGCTACAACATGAAGACTGTTGTTGATTTGTTCGTTCCCCCCCCCTTGTTTCCCCCTCACCGTCTCCTCCCCAGTTCAAACCAATGTTGATTTCTTGTTGTATTACACGTTTTCTTTTTCTTTTTTCTATCAAAACCAATAAAATACGTTTAAAAAAAAAAAATAAAAAAAATAAAAAAAATGAGCACCGGGCCACAGGGATGGCAGATTACTATCCAGCCAGAAACATGGGGCTCATAGGCCAGTACCTCCCAGGAATGGATGGGTGGGCATCCGGGTTTGGGCACCCAAGCACAGTGCAATTTAGTGGGGAACCCCAGGAGAGTAGGCCCATTAAGGGCATCCTGAAAACCTCTGCCCAGTTAGGTCAGTGGGGGGGGGTACCCATCAAATCCTGGCAGCAAGGAGGGATCTGAAGACTCCTCTGAGCGGTACAGGACACAGGAGACCAGGTCCCCACATTCTGCCAGCCATTCCCAGGCTCGCAGAATCCGGGAAAACCTGGAAGGAGAGACGGGAACCTCTGGGAGCAGTGCCTCTGAGTCAGAAGATGAATGGACCAGGGTTACCCGGACCAAAAGGGCCAATAAGACAAAAAGGGCCTTGCTTAAGAACCCCTTAAAGCAGATTAAGGCAATCAGGAGCGTCATCACGCCTTATCATAAGAACGCCAAGTATTCTTTTTGGGAGCACTTAGAGTTGTTTGAGCAAATGATGGAGACTTTCCATTTGAAGGACAGCCAAAGCTGTATTCAATATGTAAAGTGGACCTTCTCCCCGGAATACTCCAGTTTCTTTGCGGGGCTGGAGGACCAAAATCATTTAAGATGGTCCGCCTATAAGGCGGCCATCTTGAAACATTTTTCTACTCATAGAAATCCTCAAGAGGCTCGCAAGGCAGCCTACAATTTACAATGTGGGGAGGATCAGGCCCCACAAGAATTTGTGCAGGAGTTAAAGCGTGCTTTTGCACAGACCACAAGAAGGGTGCGCACGGATAGTAGAGAATTTATTAATACGTTTTTCCATGCCTTGCCCAAATACATAATGACCCAGCTTGTGAGGGATTTTCACGAGAAAAGATCTTTAGACTGGGTCATTGAACAGGCGACCTGGATCTATGAGGTGCAGAAGCCAATAGAAAATAAAAATAATGCGCCCAAAAACCCCAAAGCCAACAACACCCCTGCTGCTGCCAAGGTGGCAGAGGTAAAGGTCACCCCCGTTTTAGAGTTGGAGATGGGGGGGCCTAAAAACCTACCTGCACCTAATAATGCTAGGCCCAGAAGGTCCTCGGGCCAGTCACAAACAGGGAGTCAAGGAGGTAGTCCCACAAATGGGGTCCCTCGCTCTCCTGACTATGTAAGTCCCCGTTACAAGGGAAGTCGACCCATCCTGGGTTATGTGTGGACTCCTCCAGCCCAAGGGGGGGGATCCAGCCAAGCACCTAACCCAGGGAACCTCCCTCCTAACTTCCCACAGGAGGGCAGAAACTCACCAAACCCTGGGCAGAACTTCTTCCCCAGGTATCCACCCAATTTCCAGCCCCAAAATCATCCATCCTTCTTTCCCCAATTCCCTGAGCCCAGACAACCTAATCCGGGAGAGGGGAGGCCAAGGGTGGAGGGGTACCAAAATCTTCCCAACCAGGGGTACTACCAGAGAAGGGATAGCTACCCTTCCCGGGATCAGCTCAGGGGAGAAAATAGAGCCCCATATCAGCCTGAGCGGGTTTCCCAGTTAGAGCGCCAGGTCCAAAATATGGCACGGGATCTGGGTCACATACTGAGGGCGCAGCAGAACCCTCAGATCGGCATGCCGGCACAGAACGCACCCAACTCTGGACCTGGTGCTCCAGAACAATGACGGGGGCATCAACCCGATAACTCACCGGTTCCCAGGGAGGAGGCACAAAGGGAAGGGGGGTGTAAAGCCTGGGAGGAAGCTTCCTTCCTCACTTGTAAACAGCCCCTGGAAACCCAGGAACCGGAAACAAAATCTCTTGCCCCGGAAAGTCTGCCTCCAAAGGAGCAGAGGGGGGGTAGGAGAAACAAAAGACCCAAACAGACTCAGTTTGAGGAGGAGGTACAGATCTTCCAATTTGACGGAGATGGATCCTCAGAGGATCCTGGGAAAAGGATCTTCTCCTTCAGAGAGGGGGGAACTCCTCCCAAAGAAAAATGGGTCCCTAGGGATGCAAATCCAGACTGGGGAGATGTGGAGACTGAGCTACCGCCGCCCACCATCTCATCCCAGAACCAACAGCGAGAAAATCCCCTGGTTCAAACCCATCCTGGTGACTGCCTCCAAAAAGGGGGGGAGGCCCAGAACCAGAGCCAGGGGAACCCACAATGGCGCTGATCTCCAGTTGCCAATTTTTTCTTTCAGATTCCCAAGGCTCTCCACAGAATTCTGCCCAAATCTCTTCGCTAGCGATGTCCAAAACCAGAAAGTTAGCCCACCAGTTGTCCAAAAATGTGCATTATCTGTGCCCCCTTGAGGAGAAGGAGGGAAGATATTATGCCCCGGTACAAGTACATGGGCAGGGTACGATTTTAGCGCTGGTGGACACGGGATCTCAAGCTACCCTTCTGTCCAGAAGGGCCTTTGACGAACTGAATGCAGGAAGGGGAGGGAATTACCAAATTCCTCTCACCTCACTTCCTGGACAACTCCAGAACTTTGACGGGAAGGAAATTCCCGTCGAGGGGACGGCAGATTTGGACATTAAAATTGGGCGACACAAGTTCAAACACCCGGTCATAGTTGTGACTCCAGAGGGCACCCCTTGTTTACTGGGGAATGACCTCCTGAGAAGGTTGTCACCCTTAATAGATTGCGTAAACAAGGTCCTCTGGACCCAGACTAGCCGACCAATAAAATTAAAACAGAGTGTCAACCATGTTAGTTTAAACGGCACCTGCCACATGGTTGAACAAAAATCTGACCAAGTAGAATTTCACTTCCAGAACAACCAAATTCCAGACGTGACAGTAATAGCAGTAGGACAACAGACTGGTGATGGAGGGTCCTCTCTATTTCTGAAAATCAACCTTCCTTCCAGTCTAAAGTGGTACTCCACGCTGGAAGGAAACACTCTGAGATTCTATACTAATCCACAATCAGAAACTCCCACTCCTATAGTCGAGAAAGATGTGAAATCAGCTCAGAGCCTGGCTGATATTCAGCAAATTGGAGAGCAGTTGTTCATCACTGTTCAGTTACATGATGGGAAGGACTCTGTTCTCGCTCGAGTGTGTGTGAACAACGGTAAGAGCTTCATCAGCGAAGCCATGTTCCGCCAACTCCCAAAAGATCCAGCCATTCCCACCTTCAAACTGATAGACAAATGGGGAATGGACCTGGAAGCACCTAATTCCAAACATCTCCTGCCAAGCAGGTGTATGCTCAAAATCTCCATTGGCAACAAGAGCATAGTCCACAATTATTGGGTCGTGCGAGACGTCCCTGCCGCCTTTTACTTAGGCAGTGACATTCTCAATCGTTTTGCCATTAGTTTGGACCTAATAAACTTCAAAGCTTGGTCCCGATTAGCGGATAATCCCATGGGCTTTGATGATCCAGAAAAAGCATTTAGGTCAGCTCAATTGCTATCTTATGCAGTTGAAATTCAGATCAAAGAGGAAGTCACCATCCCAGAAAGGACCCGACAAATCTCCCTGGAAGTGAAAGTTAAAAGAGGACAATATTTGCAAAACCCTGATGCTTACATACATCTAAACGCTTCTCTCCAACAGCAAGGGTTGGGGGTAAACCCAACACCATTAGTCAACATAGAACATGACACCATTCTAATAGAGATGGATAACAGCGACTTAAAGAGTATTACTCTAGCCGCAGGCACCATTATTGGAATGGCGGTTGATGACCGACATTTTTCCATCGATTTAGGTAATGAACTGTTAGGACCAATCCCCAAGGACTGTTTTGACAGTGACAGTGAGGACAATACAACACCAGACAGGATTTTTACCCGGCATGGGGGGAACTTCCTGGTGTACACTTCTTGCCCTTATGGTAAGGAAGATGTGACTTGTGACTTCAGAAGGGATGAGGTGATTTTCCAGGTCCATGAGGGCTGCCTTTCCCACCTGAAGCCTCCAGTCCAAATCAGCACTCTGACCAGGGACTTCTCCACCCAGCTGGAGGAGGCCGCTGAGATAGCCAAACCAGAAGTCTTTCCAGGCTTCAGGCAGATGGTGGAAGAGAGAGTCAACCTAGCTGATGCCTGTGTGACTCTGGAACAAAAGCAAATGTTGAAACAAGTTTTCTTGGATTTCCAAGATCTCTTTGCGGTAGACTCATATGACTGTGGTCGCACTGACATCCACACAACAACAATCCCCATGGACCCTGGCATGACTCCTGTGTTTGTGAAGCTATATCGCTTGCCTCTCACATCAATGGAGTCCCTTACTGAAATAATTAAGAACCTTGAGTCCCGGGGAATAATCCGTCCAGTCCACAGCACCTTCAATAATCCGGTGCTGGGAATATTGAAGCCAAACGGCCAGTGGAGACTCTGCGCCGACCTCAGGGAGCTCAACAAACGGGTCCATACTTCCCGATGGCCTCTTCCCTACATTGACCAAGGGCTGGCCCAGATCCAGGGGTCACAGGTATTCACTGCAATAGACCTGACCAATGGATACTGGACCCTGCCGGTCAGTAGGGAGGACCAATACAAGCTGGCTTTTACCTTTGGGGGCCAGCAGTACACATGGACCCGGACTCCCTTCGGATACCTTAACTCCGGTAATGAGTTCAATATTTTCCTACATAAGGCCATGCCCGACCTGGGTGTGAGGGGTAACCTGGCTTATGTAGATGATGTCCTCATCAAAAGTTCATCTGTGGAGGAACACATAGCGGAGATCCGTTATGTTCTGACGCAGTTGAGGGCCGCCGGAGCAAAACTTTCCTTTCAGAAAGCACAGTGGTGTAGAACCCGTGTTAATTTCTTGGGGCATGAGATTACTCCTCAGGGTCTCTGTCCCCAGGAAAATAAAGTGGAAGCACTTCAGAAAGTGAAAGACCCCACAACTCTGCGGGAACTAAGGAGCCTCCTTGGACTGACTAATTACAGCAGAAAGTTCATTGAGGGCTATGCAGAGATCACCAGACCCCTGATTCATCTCCTGAAGGGGGGGTCAAGTGGCAATGGGGTCCAGAACAAGTCGAGGCAGTAAAACAACTCAAAAGAAGCCTCTCACAAGCGCCTTGCCTAGCTTACCCTGTCAGAAACAAGGAGTTCTTCCTGGAGACGGGGTTCTCTAATACGTGCTTGACAGCAGTATTATACCAAAAGCATGACAAGGTCAATAAAGTAATCTCCTATGCGAGCCAAACTTTATCCTCTGTGGAGGAAAAATTCAACGATTGTGAGAAGGCACTCCTGGCAACGGTGTGGGCATTGAAGAATTACCGCCCGTTTATCCAGGGGGAACACATCATAGTGGAGACTCCACACCAGCCTCTGCAATATCTCCAAAGTGACAGAATCCGGGCCGGAAATGTGAGTAATTCCCGAATTACTTCCTGGATTCTGTCAATGCAAGGCTTTCCTGTGGAGGTCAGATATGGCCAAAACAAGAAGAGTCCCCTCGCGCAAGGTCTGGCTGACTTGCATGATTGTGCCAGAGAAAACTGTCTCGAGGACGAAAGTCTAAAAATAAAGGACAACATGGAGGCATACCTTAATTCCCCCCACAAAGTCTTTGAAGAAGACAAGTGTGAGGGAATGCCCACTGTATATGTGGATGGATGCTCTTACCATGTTGACAACGACGGGGAGAAAGAACTGGTGGCCGGCGTAGGGAATGCATGGGTGAATGAGTTCCCAGAACCCTCCGCTGGATACAAAATTGGTCCCCGAAGTAGTCAGGTGGCAGAATTGATGGCTGTGCATCAGGCCATCCTCACTGCTGTCCAGCATCAACTCCACGAACTGGTCATAATCACAGATTCGGATTATGTACGGAACGGGTTCGTGGAGCACCTGGTTAATTGGAAAACAAGAGGCATGTTATGTGCTAACAACAAACCCTTGAAACATGGGAAGTTGATCCAAAACATTGATGACCTGGTCACCTCGAATGAGATGACCATCTATTGGAAAAAGATCAAGGGTCATTCCAAAGTAGAGGGACCAGACAAAACTGGAAATGACTTAGCTGATCAGCTGGCCAAAACCGGGGCCATCCAAGGGGATCTAATTGAGATTGAGTCCCTGTTGGGGAAAATCAGGTCACTGCTATCATTAGGTCCCAGACAAATGCTCATAACGACCTTTCAATTGCACAATGGAGTAAGGAGACCCCTGATGCTGATTTGATTACCGCTCAGAAGGGGGATCCAATTATTGGTAAGTTTTACCAACACCTTGAGGACCCTGAGAACTTTCCCCTGACGGATACCGATTATATTGGGAAAGAGGACCTAAGAGTGTTGATGAAATGTCCAAAAATGTTCCGGATCCAAGACGGTTTGCTGGTAAGGAAATCCAAAGCTGGCCACGATCAGTGGGTGGTTCCTACCTCATTCCGAAGCCTGATGTTAAGTCACGCCCATGATGCGGCCACCGCCGGTCATAGGGGGTTTCACACAACATTGGAAATCTTAAGAGAGGTTGCATACTGGCCACACATGGGGCAGGACCTCGACCAATACTTGAAGGAGTGTCTTGTGTGTGCACAATTTCATCCAGCATCCCTCACGCACCGTGCGCCTCTCCAAAAGAGGGGGATGACACTGCCATGGTCAGATTTACAAATCGACTTTTTAGGCCCCGTGATTCGCTCTGCTAGGGGGAATAAGTACATGTTGACTGTGACATGCTTGTTTACCAAGTGGGTGGAATGTCTCTCAGCCCCAAATTGCAAGGCAGAAACTGCTGCTGCCCTGATGATTAACCACATCTTTTCCCGTTTTGGTCTACCTCAAAGGATTGAGTCAGACAGGGGTAGCCACTTCACCAGTGAAGTAATGACAAAGATGTGGGAGATACTGGGGGTCAAAAGGAAGTTGCATATTGCTTACCGGCCAGCTTCTTCTGGGGCAGTAGAGAGATATAACCGAAACATTGTGAGCATATTAAATAAGTTTCTGGCAGATTCTGGGCCAAGTTGGGATATCCGATTACCTCTGGTCCTAATGGCCATCAGATCTACCCCTTCATCTGCAACCAAAATGTCCCCATTTGAGTTGATGACTGGGCGCAAGATGGTGCTTCCTCAGCATTTGCTCTACAGGACCCAAGAGCAGACACTGATAAATGCCTCCACAACTCATGAGTATGTGGAGAATTTAAGGAAACACCTTCAACATGCTTTTGCTTATGCTCAGCGGAATCTAGAAAGATCAGCTAATAGCATGAAGACCCACTATGACCTGAAGACTTCCAGGAAGGAATATCAGGTGGGGGACCAGGCCAAACAGCGAACATTTTTGCCTACATGGAAGGGACCCTTTGAGATTATAGACAAAATCTCCCCTGTGGCCTACAAGATCCGCATCCCCAAAGGTGGTTTGGCAGAGGGGGAAGACAAGTGGGTCCACATTAACCAGTTGAAGTGTTGCCATCCCAGGCACACTCTGCAACAACTGGAGGAATCCTCTGGAATCCTAGAGGGTACTGTCTCAGATTAATTCAGTTCTAACTTAAAATATCCTACATATTGCCTATCAAATTCTGAGTTTCTCAATGTGGGTGTTTTCGGTTTTGAATGCAAAAAGAAAGGTGCATGTCCATATGTTTTGACTATAAATTTATATGCCACCCCACTTTATCAATGGTGGGGGAAAAATGTCTATGAATAGGTATTGCCGCTCTTCCTTGTCGTCCTAGGAGAAAGAAAACCTGGAGACAGGCCAAGGAGGACGATCCGGAGACCGGGAGCAGAGACGCAAGGGGCCCAGTGTACCGCCCAATACTCCCATCAGGACCGGCGAGGAGAACCGATCGATCCGACCGGATGGAGGAAAAGATGCTGAACTGTGCCATCTATTGGAAGAAGATGAGGAAACATCCCAGGTCTTGCGAGTCCCATCAGTGAAACAGAATGGCCATCGCAAGAGGGGGGCTTGTGGGATGTTTTTATCCATGCATCCAAGCCCTACCTCAAAACTGTGCAGTACTGGCATTGAAAAAATCATGATGGCCAGAGCTTCCCAGAAAATGCCCAGGGAAGTGCATGAAGAATAGGCTGCCATCCATTTTGCCGATGGTATGGGCACAGAAGGGCACTGCCTAAAACCACCATTGGACTACCCACACAGTAGCCTGAAACCATTGGGAATGGCAATGCTGATTGCCAAAAGCAACCTAGAATTGTGGGGAATTCATTTTCTTAAATCCCAAAAATGGGTGCATTGCCAGTACTCACCACTAACAGAAAGCCGGCGTTTTAAAACAACACCAGACTTTTTTCTCTTTTTGTGTAAAACTGAATAAATGAACCCAAAGCAGGCCAAAGAAAGACTTACTGAGAGGTGGATCCAATGTAAAGTTATATTCTGAAGTGACTTGAAGGTTTATAACAAGACTGGCTGAGCTGTGGGTTTCAGCAGTTTAAGTAAATTTGGACTGAAAGACACTAGAAATCTAAATGTTTAAAAGAAATGAGTGACCTACTTTTGAGTGTCACATAGGTTGCAATTGTTTAAATGTCATAGTTTAAACTTAGAACCAGAATTCTAGCTGCATATGTAAAAATGGTTAGTTTTATTTGAATGCAGAAAACTGGGTAACTAAAAGTGACATTAGCTGGGGCCTGGCTTAAGGAACTGAATTCTGCCCACCAGCTACCCACGACAGGAGATGAGACTTGCACTACAGCTGTGTTCCCAGGCCAGCTGCCTTTTGCTGTTCCCACCAAAAGGGATCTGACACTTCTCTGATTGAATTACCTGGGCTCTGCAGGAAATTGAACAAAGCCCTGTCCTGACTCAGGCAAATGTTTTATTGGTGGGAGTCGTAAATGTGGCTTCCTCCTGGAAGGAAAGGGGAGGAGCACTGTATGTGAGAGCAAGCTGGCTTGGCAGAAACTGGGAGGGGTAGAAACTGGAGACAGAGGCTGAGCTTGAAGAAAGAGGAAAGACTGGTTTCTGTACCATGTGACCTGAAAAGACACACCCCTGTAGCCAGAATATGGTCTTAGAAAAAGATGAATAACTCATAGTACGGACTTGTCATAATTATTTAAATGATACCATAATTCTTGTGATTTTTCTGCCCACATTTTAAGAGGTTTTTAGAACCGGTGGCATGATCTGGGGGCAAGCTAGCAGTTAAGAGGGTATTACTTAAAATGTATGCATGTTAAAAGTCTGATGCTTCATCAATTAATGCCTGCATGCCTTGCACACATTTCGGTAAATTTGAGTAAGAATCTGATATTGGTAACCTGACCAAAAAGTGAAATATGTTGTCATTTCTCAGTGCAAGCTCTCAGGAAGAGCAGATTTGGACAGGGTATACCTCCTGTGATATGTGATGGGTGCATGTAATTTTAAACAAATGTGTACCTGTGCAAATATGTCTTTTGGGTCAAAATATAGATTGTGTGTAATTTGACAGGGGTCGGTTCTCTGTACCATAAACAGACCTCATCATGATGACACTTCATTTCATTCCCCCAATCAAGGGGAAGAGGAGGAAGTGGCCAATGACAAGTGGAGAGGGGTAGGGCATAGGAAGCTAGCCTTTCCACCCATTTTCAAAACACATAAAAGCAGACAGTCAGGACAGATAGGGACATTCAATTCCATTTGCTGCGGAGCATGCTGCCGGACCATACAACATCCAGAGATCTAGACTTCAAATCCATCAATCTCCAGAATCCAGAGAGGCTAGACCAGCAGAGCAGAGCTGACCCAGACCGCTGTTAGCAGAACCAGAGAGCTGACCCAGATCACTGTGAAGAGACCCAGACCAGACCGGAGTCCAGTCCAAAACCTGCCCAGATCCGTGGCGAGGCCTAATTCAAAAATATATTGTGAGTACCTAGCAGAACTGTGCAGAACCAATCTCTTAGTTAAAATAATATAATTCAATCGATTTTAATCTAAGTAGAACTGCCTAAAAGCTGTCACCTGTCATTTTCTAGCTGCTAGCTGTCACTTGTCACTTTGAACTTTAAAATTTCAAATCTGAAAAACGACCTTTACCATATCGCTCATATCTCCGTGACCGTTTGTCTTAGAGACTTGCAGTAACTTTCCTCTGAAAGCTGGGAATCTTGGCTTTTCAACGAACCTAGAACCGCATTCCTATTCCATACACTATTGCCGCAATCGGTAAAAACGCATTCGCGAATTTTACCGCGATTTGCAAATTTCTCCACGTGTGAAAACCGCAGCTTCATTGCTTTCCTTGCTAAAAATTTGTTTGCCTCTTAAGAACCATCCCTGAATCATTGCTAGAGTGAGCCTGGACTAATATTAACTAGATACCACTCACCCTGAACCTCTAGAGGGATATAAAAGCATTTTAGCATATTTTTCACTTCATTGCCAGCACATATAAAAGCATTTTAGCACATTTTCCAATATATTGCTATCACATATAAAAGCATTTTGGGCCTGTGTTTCAAACTTCTGTAGTCTAAGCTTGCTGGGGTGAACTGAATTACATTTGATTGCATTTCTGAGAACTGTGTGCTTTCCTTCCATTTCCTTGCATTGCATAAAGGGGGGGAGGGGATTGCCAGAGAAAAGTGATTACATTGTTTTGTTGAAATCATATTGAGTATTTTCTGTATTGCATTTTCATTCAACATTACATCCATCTGAACTTATATAAAGCATTCTCTACCACCTTATTCTTCTGTTCCTATTCACAAGTGTGCTAGTGCCGGACTATCCATTATTGATTACTGCTCAGATTAAGTGTGATATTCAATTATTAATTTATTATAAAGTGTGATATATATATATATATTGTTTAAATTATCAAATAAACCTTTTAACTTGCAAAACAGAACTACTTCTTGGCTCAGTGAGGTCAGGGGGATTCCAAGAGAGGGGTGTTATATAGGGGTAGTCATCCAGAACGCATGAACTGGACATAAAGATATATTAATAAGGGTTTCCATTCAGTATCCCAGACTAGGCATTGACTTAGCTGTAGTGTTGAATTGAATCCTCTTACAGTGCGAACCGCCTTTGATTGAGGGGGGTGGGATGGATGGGTCTGGGGCATGCAGATAAGGCACAGGAAGACTGCTGAATGGAGACACACTTATGTGGATTGCAGGGGGGCGGCCTGCTTCAAGGGGAGGCCTGGCTGGAGACACGGGGTCTGAGGAGGCCATGTGACCGATGGCCCCTTGGCGTGGGATACCTTTTGAAGTGTACATGCAGTTTGGCACCTTGGTCTTTTGCGCCCCTGACATCCCCCCATGCCAGCGCTCATCCCCGGGTGTGAACCGCCTTTGATAGAGTGGGGTGGGATGGATGGGCCTGGGGCATGCAGATAAGGCACAGGAAGACTGCTGAATGGAGACACACTTATGTGGATTGCATGGGGGCGGCCTGCTTCAAGGGGAGGCCTGGCTGGAGACACGGGGTCTGAGGAGGCCATGTGACCGATGGCCCCTTGGCGTGGGATACCTTTTGAAGTGTACATGCAGTTTGGCACCTTGGCCTTTCGCGCCCCTGACAGCCCCCCATGCCAGCGCTCATCCCCGGGTGTGAACCGCCTTTGATAGAGGGGGGTGGGATGGATGGGCCTGGGGCGTGCAGATAAGGCACAGGAAGACTGCTGAAGGGAGACACACTTATGTGGATTGCAGGGGGGCCGCCTGCTTCAAGGGGAGGCCTGGCTGGAGACACGGGGTCTGAGGAGGCCATGTGACCGATGGCCCCTTGGCGTGGGATACCTTTTGAAATGTACATGCAGTTTGGCACCTTGGCCTTTCGCGCCCCTGACAGCCCGCCATGCCAGCGCTCATCCACGGGCGCGAACCGCCTTTGATAGTATATCGTTGCTTATCAATAACAAATGCCACATACCGGAGATTCTTGTGAGCACAGACCCACACTTCAACCGGTGTATTATAGTGGGTCAAGACCCTAAGGCCTGTATAATCCAATGGTAATTGTTAGTATAGATATATGTGTGACTTTTATAGAGACATAACCTACTGAAAGACTTTGAACAAGTGTTATTTAGTGCATGCATTATCGAGAATATGTTATGTTAGCTTAGATAGATAGTGACCACCCTGCTTCACAGCGACCAGACCTTCACCCATTCGGAGCACAGATGTCTGACGTCCATCCTTGAAAGGAGACACACTTGATTCATTTAAAAAATCGAAACAACCGTTGTTAAAATATATGTGTTGTTTTATTTTGTATCTTATTTTCATGACACAAAAATACAAGACTTTAAAGGTTATACAGGTCAGGTTGCAGCACAGCGAGAGAAAATCCCCTGTACTGACCGCTGTCACTCGGGAGCGTTTCTCTAATGGCACGAACGGCACAGGCGGGTATCACTCTTCGAACGCGGTGTCCAAGCCTCCCATGGAGCCACCATGTAAAGGAACGATAGGCCACCAGCCTGTACCACCTGTGAAAAGGAATGAAACAAACTGTTTTTAAATGACCAAGATAAGTTTAATAAACGTTTGTTGTCAATGACAATTCTTGTAACTAATGGCATTCTGCACGGACAAATGCTATCTAGACAATGCACACTATTGAACGACTTACATGCGTTACAATGATATGTAGATGTAATTTTGGATATAGTAGAAGAACATGAAATAGGAGTGGCATGACAAGCAGAGTATATTTACTCGTTACTCGGATTACGAGGACGAACAGTTGCGCGAAGTTTGTGCATAAGCACCATCATTATTCTCAACACGGCCCGTGTGAGGCAGGCTGCCCTGAAGTCTGGCAGCTCGGTGATGCATTGCGGTCGTGGCTCGCCTTCCGAAATGTAGGCCAGGCATCCCGAGTTTTCTCGGCAGCAGCAGTTCTCCTCCTCGGTTGGCATTAGCTTGCACCGATTGCATGTGCACCAGGTGGAGACGCCGTCCATGCGACTAGGCCCAGGCTCTTCATCTGTTGATTCATCCTGCCAACTGCCGTCCGAATCCCATCGTTTTTGCGTGCTTCCCTTTCCAGTAGTTCCTCCTCGGTATTCTCGGGCTCGTACATGTAGAGCATTATTGTAGCCATTGTGTGGTAAACAAAGTAAAATAATTTACCGAGATGGTACAGGTGTTCACACGGGCTACAAGCGGCGAAGGTAGCTGACCAGAGCACAGAAACGAGTCACAGAATACTCTAAGTAACACAGAGAGAGGAATGGAATCGAAAATCTGCTGCTGTGTGTTGTGAAACGGTCTGTTTATACTTATTGAGGAAAGAGGCGTCCTGCCATTTCCATGGCGACACGTCATTAGCTGAAGCGCAGCGAATGTTGACACAAGACGTGCTTTGGCGTTGGGAAATGGGCTTTTCGAGTCTGCTGATGACAGGCTCAGGGGCGGGGGATATGATTTAGTGCCGCAAAAGCAGGTCAGCCAGGGCGATGGGGGAAATGATAGGATTATCACAAAATGGCAGCTCCCTGGTGCCTGTTTTCGTGTGCGTTTAATGGACGAAAACTCGGGTAAGGTCCATAGGAAAGTTTTCTAAAATCGAGCCACTTAGGCTTAAAAAAACATGGCCGACCCGTAGGGACAATAAAAATGTTTACTAGAGCATGCCTTTAAATCTATCGAAAAGCCTGCCACATTAGTCCCAACATTTATTCCATCTCAGGAAGAATGTGACAAAACCCAGGTAGCACCTGCTAATAAAATCATCAAGGCAAGGGATCTGATAACAAGTGCCCAAACAAATAAGGCCAAATTGAATCAACCATCAAAAAAAGTGAACACACAACACTCGGAAACATTCAGCTTTCAGGAAATAACAACAAAGGATATGCTAATGACACTGGCCTCAATGAAGCCCTCGTCATGTGCAGAAAATAAACTGCCTCATACAACAATCCTCGACAATGCTGACATATTCGCACCTTTATTCACGAGAATAGTTAACCCCTCTTTTTGTGATAAAATGGCACCTAATAGCATTAAAAAGGTTACTGCTACCCCATTAGAAAAGCTAGGAGGGAGCTACACTGGCTGAAGGTAGAAGACAGAGTCTTCTTTAAATCTATGGCACATATTCACAAGTGTTTGTACGGGAAAAAAACAACCTATCTTAAATCGAAGATTTTTTGATATATGTCTGCACATGCACTGAGATCAGAAGCACTGGGACTAATTGTGGTTACGCCTCAGAAGAAAGCCAATGGAGTAGGGAGAGCCTTCCCTGCCTGTGCAGCTACAAATTGGAATGCCTGCCATTGAATTTGAGACTAGAGTCCAACCACCTTTCTTTCAGAAAAAAATCTGAAAACATATCTGTTCAAATGAACACAGCTTTCCCTTAGTTAGCCAGGATGTCTTTCAGTGTTTGGCTCAAGCCCAGTGTCTTGTCAATAATGTACCAATGTGTTGTCTCTGTCTTCTTGTTGCTCCCCGATACCTCCAGGCTTTCTGCACATATATTAATATAAAATAATAACTGACTACCTCGCCCTTAAGCATGGACAGCAGATGCCTACCTACATTGAAAGCACATCAATCTCAGCTTTTCTCAAAAACGTACAATATTTATTTCAAACAACACAGGAAATGTGATACAGTTGTAGCAGCTTTGTGCACATCAACACTTACTATATAATATGTGAACCAGGGTTAGTAATGTACCCACATCTGGTGCTACACAGTCTTTTTGGGATCAAACAAAAATCATGTTTAAAACACATCAATTTGGACACTACGACGTAGCCCCAGCTTTTATTTCTGAGCATTATATATTAATAAACGCTACAGTGCATGAAGATGTCCTAGTAGCGTTATGTGTTGCGACGCATACAGCTCGGGTTCCTTCTTTTAATGTGTTTTTTTTATAATTCACCACTTTGCAAAAAAAGGAGAAACAAGGAGAATGACTCTCAATGGTAAGGTCAAACCAAAGTAGATGCTTGACATGTGTTTTGGTCCTTAATGTGAAGTTACAAGCATCCAACGCTGTTATTCAAACAATGGCTGGACCTTCATCAGGACAAGAACTGATGCAATATATAGATTCAATCTGTGACCCCTGGTAAATTCCTGTGTGTTGAAAAACAACAGAATTGAGGTATAAGTGAGGGTTAATGAGAGGTCCACTAGATATAGTGACAATTTTGCATGTGCATAATATTACTAAACCTTGAATTGTTGATTGTGAAGACTGATGTCTTGAAGTGTGAGTGAATGACTTCAAACTTCTAAGTTCTGCTCGTGTGTCTGATATTAATGCGTAGACCACGGCTCTGTAAAAATACAAGTGTATTTGTATAGTGCAGGTACACTTAAATGAGTTACCATGCTGCGTAGCTATTTTACACAGACTTTATTTGCGAACCTGACTAGCATATGCAGTGAACGCCTCAATGAAAATTTGATTGCTGGGTAAGAGGGCGGCTGAAATCTGTGAAGACACAGTAAAGAGCACACTATTTAGTTGCAAGTAGAGAATTTCTAGTGTGACACACTCCTGAATGACAAGCGGGGGATGGGCAAAGGAATATGATGCCTACGCACCTGAAGCTGTCGGGGAGGTGTGCATGCTGCACGTTCCTATTCTGCAGCGGTCCTTTATTCAAACCATCTTGGTCCGCCCCATAGTTGGTGGCAGAAGCCTCGGGTGAGCCGAAGCGTATCGCAACGTTTCAACTTCCGCAGTCGGCCTGATGGTCGGCTGGACCTTGTATTTCTTTCTGGACTCTTCATCCAGGAGATGAACTCTTATGTCCAAGATACCACCTCCATCACGAACATTCTATCCAGCGCACCCATTCAGCATTCAGATGTATTGGTAATGCTTGACATAGAGGCACTTGATGCCAGCATTCCTCAATGTGCCAGCCTCAATGTGCCAGCATTCCTCAATGTGCCAGCATTCCTCAATGTGCCAGCCTCAATGTGTTGAAGACCTATCTGGACCAAACCCTTCCAGAGTTTATTGATTAAATAAGATTGTGTAGGATTGAATGCAGTTCGGATCGGTTCCTTATAAGGAAATCAAGAGAAAGTATTTGAATGAGGATCAGCTTTACATTTGTAATTAAATCGGATGACTTCACGTTCTCTCCACCTCTGACATTGCCATTTTCTGCAGAAGACAATTAATTAAACGAATGGAGCTTAAATAAAAATAAAGAAAAAAACACTGCTAACTATTTTTTGGTTGCAACTTAGAATTTAAAACAAAAATGACAAGGCATTGTCGTACATATATAATTCTCTAAGAAAGTTTGTGCATATGGGACTGCTTTATTATTTTAAAATGCCATATAAAAATGTAGCGGACGTCCTTGGGGCACCAATGGAATGACAGATGTAGCAGACATGTCATCCTCACATCTAAATCATGCTGACGAAACCACTTCAGTCATAGGGAGAATGTTGTGAATCATAAAATTGCCACTCTTTAAAATTGCCACCAATCCAAGAGTTACAACCACTTTAATGATAGAGTGAATATTGTGATTCATAAAATTGCCACCAACCTTTTTATAAGAGACTTTATAACCACCAATTGTCAAACATACATATTTCCGGTCCTATGGTCCCCAAAAGTGTAATGGTTTTATGCAAAGCAGAGAAGAACCCCATTGATACTATGTGTCTCCTTCCCCTCTCTCATTGGGGCATGTTCAAAGGATACAATAAAACAGCGTGGTGTTTCTGTATGTATTGGTAATGTCCTTTGCTCAGTAAGAGAAGCATAACATGTCTATAAAGTATGCAGTACATAATATAAGTGATTATTAGCAATAAATATTGTACAGTTTAAAAAAGAGGCAGTGTTCAATGTCTATTCAATTAAATAATTGTATTTCTTTGAATAGTTTCTGTTGCCGAGAATTAAAAAAAAATGCATTCTGTCAAAGTGAAAAGATGTCATGCTCAGATTAAAAACAATAATGTATTGGTTCGTTGAGCAACTATGGAATCTTATTTCTTTTTTGTGATGGTCACTGACGAACGCTGCTGGACCCACACAGTTGTTATAGTATGCTGAAACACTCCTACTTAGAAGGTTTTGACAGAACACCAGCATCTCCCCAGAGCATATGAGCAACTTCCCCATGTTCCGCTCTACTGTAAATGTGAACTCACCATGCAAGACAAAAGCACAGCACCCTGCCATCTTGTTCACTATCTCTGTGTTGTTCCCCCTCTGGCCATACTGTTATCATCAATGGCTGACATGACTCTAGATAATTAGAGCAGGGAATGTTTAAGCGTGGGGAAGTAGAATCTCCTGCTCCACATCCCCTGTTCCACAACATGGTTCTCTGATAAGATCTAACTACCACCTCACATTATTGCTTTGAGTGGTTCTCTGCCTTTGCATCTCCAAGAACAACAATGGGAAAGAATTCTGCACCTTAATATTTTTAATTCAATGCAATGCAGTAACGCTTTACTGGTATGACGTGCAGATTGGAAAATCGGTTTTCAGCTGAGCTTAAATAGCATTGCTCATTTTGAAATCAATGCCAAAGTTAGGATGTTACAAACTAGAGAACACTCTATGTCATTCTTTCCCACCTCAGCTTCTGAAAGTTTGCCTGCCTTTTGTGTTTTCAACCACTGTCAAAGTTAACTCGCTGTTATTGCCACATAAGGTTAGTGAACACAGTGTGACTCTTCGGACAAATACATCTCCCCCTAAGCCCCTCAGCCCCTCTGCCCCTCCTTCGTTTGCATCCCAGGGTGCCTTAATGGAGAAAGGGAGCTATGTACGTTTCCCACGCTTAAGCACACACATAGAGTGAGGAAGGGAAAAAGATAGTGAATGAAAGGAAGAGAGAATGAACGACAAGGAAAGAAAGAGAGACACAGACAGAAAGAGAAAACAGGTAGAGAAAGAAATATAGTAAGAGAGAGAGGGAGATCGAGAGAGAGAGCGGGGCAAGAAAAAGACAGAGAAAAAGAGAGAGAGGGAGAATGAGAGGTAGAGATAAAGAGAGAAAAAGAGAAAGTCAGAGTGAGAGACAGAGAGAGAGAGAGAGAGAGAGAGAGAGAGAGAGAGAGAGAGAAATACATTGTTAATGACATGCGATATGTGAACGTATTCTTTCTATGATATGCGGGAAGGTTTATGGTGAACTCATATGTATGTATTCGCTCGCTGTTACCATTGCTGCAATATTCTGACTCTATTGTTTGTTGTATGCGGACTTTTGTAGACTGTTGGGGTGGGCGGGGGTGGGGAGCATCTCCCATCCTCTGGCATTGGTTCAACATGAAACTGTTTTGGAGCTCCAGATCCTGGAGAGGTGTTCAATGACACCAGCCCATGCAATTAAAATAGTGAAGAAGAAACACGAGCACCAACGAGCACAACGGGAACTTCCGCTCTGGAACTTCAAGGGGCGGCAGCTAATTAGAGAGTGCACTGCGAAGCCGCACTGATAGATGTGTTTTTGTGTGGAGTCCCTGTGCTGCCTTTTCCTAACATTGACGGTCATGTTGATTGTGGTGATCTTTGTCACCTCACGCTGCAGTGAATGAGCTGCGGCCTGTCAATAACTTTGACCATCCAAGGAAAAATCCTTTGCAAAACCCAAGACCAATCCTCCACGCGCCTGAATGCAATTATCTCGGTGTAGCACATGGGTCAATGGTTGTCTTATTAAATGGTATTTTTTCTGAAAGCCGCTCTCCTGCATCCGTGCTCCCTGGTCTTGCCACAGTAAGGTTATTGATGGTTTCTCTTAGGGTCAGCTGCCTGATTAATTGACATTGTTTCTCGAATCTGCAGTCTCCTATTTAATTGCCCCTTTCTTTACTATTGAATCTATTGTGGTGGCTTGTAGATAACCCGGACTGCTATTGTTTCACCATTTGCTTTAACTCCCCATTGAGAGATGTGAATGCTGAAGGAACAATGCATGCTATTTATACCAGGTACAGGTCCAAAAAGAAGACAGATAACACATCCTGCCCATAGCATGCACCTATTGATGATTTTATTTCCGCTTCACGTAATGAATAATCTATTTTTACTGATAACTTCTCTTATTTTATTTTTTGCATAACCCAAGCTAGTGGTAATGTTAAACACATCAGTATCGTCCAAAACATTCAGATCTTAGACATGATTAGATTAATGGACTGCTTATTATGACTGGTGCATCATTATTTCTGTTTCTCCTCGGAATGTAACACTTTCTTGTTTTATGCAATATTGTTTTTAGCCATTAATGGCTCCCATCAAAACTGGGTGAATTGAATGAAATGTTTTGCTAGGAAATGAGTATTTTATGGATGCATGAACTTGTATTGGTTAGTCCAAACTTGAAATCAATCCCTTATAAAAGAAATGTTGTTCAACATTACTTAATTTGGAAGTCTCATTGTCCTAATAAAGCAACCGGGTGCATTTCTATTCTCATCACTCCTGCTATGCCCAGATCATGTCTCTCTCCCATTGTAAAGTCATTTGACACTCTCCACATACAACTATTTTCCACCCAAACATTCTGCTTCTCTTCTCTCTTCCTGCTTCAAACCCATACATTTATTAGATCTCCAAGAATATGGTCTATCTGGTGCTGACTTTATGGTCAACTTCATACCATCAATCACCGGCAGTACTGCAAGAATGTACAACCCCTTCTTGTTATGTATATACAGGAAGTCCTAGACCACTTCCTCTCTAACCCTTGTGTGCACACAAGGGATAGGTAAGAGGCCGATTTGAAACCTCTACAAGGATTTTCGAAGTAGACATGCCTGGGAAGATGTGTTTTCTTTGAGGGCGGTGCAAAGGTCTACATTGTTTTAAGTGACAGTTTGTGTAGAGTCAGGAAGATTAGGATACATTGAGTTGGTTAAATACAATGACTGGCATTAAAAGAATACATTGGAGAATAAAGCACAGTCACAATACAAGTTGCAATTATAGGTAGGTAGGAAAATAGATAGAAGGAAGCTGAGGGTGGAGCAGGAGAAGAACTATTCGGGTGGTAGGAACGTTTCTAAAAAAGTGAATCTCCTTTTTTTCAGATCTGTCCTTCTATGACAGCCTAAACACTAAGGGCCTCAACACGAGTTTGGCTGTAGCCCTTAAATGCGGTGGTAACGGTATTACTGCCACATTTAAGGGTTGGCCCTATCACGAGTTGGGCACTAAATCAGCTGTTTACCTCCAGCTTTGTTCTGGAGGTGAAAATACCTGTTTTCAGCGGTATCATGGCCGGCTGTATTAGCCTGCAGTATTAGCACTGAAAATTCCCCATTGGATCCAATGGACCCAATCAGGAATGGGCATTTACTGTTAAGGCTCAAACCGTGATCCGGTGATAATACCACTGGACCGGTCGGTCTTGGGCTATTACAGTTGGCGGTATTACAGCCGGGAATACAGCCCAACTCGTGATGAGGCCCTAAGTATGAAGTCCAGTCCTGTAAAACATGTACAACATTTAGGAACAGAAACATGGATGAGTCAGCCAAAGGATTCTAGTGTTCCATACAGGTTTATAGCTGTGCACCTTACGTACATTTAGATAAGTACAACAACTGAGTTACACAACACAGGGGGACAGAGGGAGTCACTTCTCAGTACATGGGATATTTGACATGCTTAAACTTTTCCATTCATGATTCAGGTTAGAGGACAAGGGGAACATAGCAAAAAAAGGCTGGGAAGTGTTTTTTAATGATTTTCGGAAGCGTGAAATAGAGTAGGGGAGTCAAGATTGAGGGGTTTGGAGGATACACATGTAAAACTATATAAGAAGCTGCAGGAACAGAGGAAAGAACAATGTCACGTGTGAACTCTAATTTACCTCCCCCATATATTAGATCCCAATATCTGCAAATGACAGAGAACACCACACTGTGGAGGAGAATACGGAAGATTCTAGGCATGTCATGGCTGACATACATTTGCAAAGCTGCTTGTGCATCAGTGACACAAGTGTAATGGCCCCCTTTGTCTATCCCCGGATAGGAAAGTGACTAGTTCCTCTAGCACTGACAGTCCATCACACGACCACACATATTTGATCTATGGTACAGTGAAAGGAAACTGCAAGCCCCATTGAGACAGTTAACAGGAGAGGGAGTTGAGGGTTCGGGTAGCCTCCAATTGGAACATTTCCTATGGCTTTCTGAGGATTTGAGACATTTGTCTAAAGAGTCTCGAATGTTAGGGAAGAACAAGAAAAGTTTACTGTGGAATTGAGAAAAGTGACCTAATGGTATACACTTTCTTGGAATTAACTGAACTATGTGAAGGGGCGATAGGTACCGTCTTGGGAGGATAGCTCAGCGGCAACGTGCTCCCCTTGGAAGCAATACAACACGGAGCAACACAGGTTCAATCCCCAGATACGCACTTATAAACCTCTGGGTATTCAGTACGTTATAAATAACCTATCATATCAAGGTAACTCAGAAGTGTAGTTGGCTTGTCAATGACATGGGAACTGATAATGAATTGGTGCAAATAAGAACTACATTGATCAAGAAAGGCAGAATGGGAAAAATAGGTACCTATTAATAGAGGAAAGATGAATATCCTGCAGACTACCTTGAGTGCGTAAAGATAGTTTTATGCATCACTCTGCTAATAAGACGCCAAATAATATGGCACAGGATCTAGTAGCATGTACTTTTTTGAGGGGTTGTTGCCTATGTCATGGGCACAATTAAAGTTTATTTGTGTGGGGCCCCTTTCTGAATTTGTTTATAGAGGAAATCATCATAGAGGAAATCATGAAGGTGGTGCCTCAGTCCCACAAAGCCATCAAAGTGGTGTTGTGATAATTTTTTTAACCTAATGGGCCTCATTATAAGGCTGGCACTCCCGTAATGAAGAGGGCCGGTACGGGACCAGCCCCCTTCATTCCGGGACCGCCGATTACGAGCTTCCCATTGTGGGACCTGGTTTGCACGCCTGGTAAAACCAGGCGTGCTTTCCGGGTCCCGCGAGGGGAAGAGGGAGGCAATAACGGGCCCTATGTCGGAGTAACCCGGTATATCCCCATTGCAGGAACCCGGTAATGGGGCCCGGAACTGAGGCAGCCATGGAGGTAATAGCTCCATGGCTACCTCCATTCTCGTAATGAGGCCCAATGTGTTTTAAGTTCCGTAGAACTATTCCACATCTATCCATAATACAATTATATTTAACATAAAAAGATCATAAAACATTAGACCAGACAATCAAATATTGCTAATGCAACATAGAAGAATGAATCCTAAGAATTCTGCAATACATACTTACTTAAATGTTCATAAGGAGTGGTACAGTGAATGCTGGCAATAGATTCATTTAATTTTACTTGATTTAACTTCAACTACCTTCCATACACTGAATAAAGCCAAAAATAAAGATATATCACCTGAATTAAGACAATACAACCAGAAATCATTCTCAGATAAGGCCGTTATGTTATGTACAAGCTGTGCAAGATGATTCACATACAGCAATATCAATGGGTTACAGGATGTTAATGCATGTTGGGCTGATTCTCCAACATCATATTTCTTGCACATACAACAAGTATGACACGCCCTTAAAAAATACCACTTTAGGACTAACAGTAGACAGTTTAGGCAATTGATCAAATCTCATGAATAAATAGAATCTGCCCTCTAATTTAGACGGGCATTTAACCAGATATTTATGCAGGTGCATAGAGTTATATTTGAGAAGACAGTGAACTGGGTATCTTCTGAGTGATTCCATATGATTGAAATTAGACACCCGATCACAGGTGTCCAATGTACTCTCAAATTCGACTTTTAGATCATAATAGTTAATCAACCAATTGGAATCAAATGTATTTGTTTGAAAACATCCAGTGTAAATTTTACCCAAGGAAATCATTTGTTTACCTTGTCATGCTTTTTCATGTCCGTACTCACTAATTGGAGCAGTGGGCACTTACGATTTTAAGCAGCTTTGATGCATAATACCCCCTTCTTCCTGAGTACTTGGGATGAAAGAGATCTTAATTCAAATTCCAATCGCACCAGCTCAATTGGGACTGAGTTAGATAGGTTTAACATTGATCTCCAAAATGTTCCTTCGATCACCTTCAACCACTTATAATCAATCATTTGTAAGGATTCCAAACTACTTAATGGCAGGGCAGAATCTCTGTTTAAATACTAATGTGATCACCTCGGAGCTCTATCCCACAGTATCACTCGCACATCTTTTCATCAGGGCAGTCTGGATCATGGCTTTTCTACACTTTTCGGCCGTAAATTCTTTGTAGCTTCCATGTCCATATTCCAGCCCATGTATTTATATTCTAATACCAATTATATATTTGCTTCTGTAAGCACAAGAGGAGATCTCCTACAGCTCGATCTCCTAGCCATCGAGGTAAACAATACTAGGGCTTCATGATTGCTATTTTCATTCAAGCCTCCTAACATGAGTAGTAAAATCACTCGAGCAGTATATATAGCCTATAGTTGCCTTTTCCTGACCACACTGCCAAGAGGATCCCCCAGGAACATCACCAGCATTATGGCCATACAGCATTATACATTCCCAATCCTTCCAAAAATTGGGCCAATGCTGTCTTGCTCTGTTTATCCTGGCCTGGGTGAAAATGATCATAGTCACAACCCACTCATTTGCAACACATTCAGTCGGATCCCTACTGTATGCATTTACATCTCCTGCCAATATAATATGATCTAAGTCTGAAGCATACCATTTCATGATCACAACAAAACCATTAGCAGAGATTATCTCAGTTAAGTTCCCACTGGGGTGGATCATAAATGTTCAGCAACAACAACCTTTTTTCATTTCCCGTGTGCCTAGCGCTTATTTTTACAGCTAAAACATGTTTCTCATGCCCATGCACACTTGCGTGATTAGCAACCAAACCATGTTATTATGCCATAAAATGGGCTTGTTGGCCTCTCAGTCATATTGTGAAACACAACATATCCCTCCACTATTAAGTCAGTCCCAACCAGCTCTCCTGCATCATGGAAAGAATATGGGCTTCATTAAGGGTTACTGGAAGACCCATTTTACCAGTACTGGCACCCCATATCCCTTAAGACCAGGATATTATGTGTGCCGGCAATGGCGGTGGGTTCCCATACCATGGAGTCCCATGGGATGTGAACTACTAAATCATTGTGAATGGTGCCAGTGATTCAGTCATTTCTCTGCTGGTAGGCGCCTGGTACACATTCCAGAGCCAGAAGTACCAGCATTTTTTCATGCATTTTTACCAGACCGGCTCACCCATAATGAGGCCATAATGTGTCCTCAATAAGTTAAGAGAACCAGTGGAATCCAGCAAGTGTCACAAACCATGAGTGTTCCATAAGAGTATACCAATTCAATATTGGCTCTTTGGTATCAACAGTAAAAAATTGCATCCAATTTAATCTGTTTTACATTCACCTTTTTTACGGAAATCAGCCTTGCTTCTTGATTTTAACTTATCCATCTCCATTAGGTCACTGTCCAATTCAAAACCCAATTATTTCATTTTTATCAGGTCCACTATCATGCCACATATTCAATGCACTTGTGTAGTATATTCATGCAAGTTCCTTCAATTATTTCCAAAATCCAAGTCATTTGTGCAAAGCACCCCCAATGATGGTATTTGGTGCAGTAAGTTGAGGAAAACAGAGCAATTAAGTAGCTGCTCCCTACGATCAGAATACAGACTCATTATGACAAAGATGTTTGAATCAGTAATTGTGCAAAATTTATCAGAGTTACTGACAGGATTGCTGTTAGTATCGGTAACCGATTTAATCTTCCTTTGCTTGGCTACAGTTTGTTGAGGTGTGGAACATCTGCCCGGCACAGAACCACAGCTAGCACCAAAATCCGGTTTGGCCGCTTCCGAGTCCTCAATGGAAACCCTTGCCTTGCTACTTCCCTCTTTTTGCTCTTTTAGGCATGTGTGCTGGAAGTATTAGTTGGTGCATCATTATTCCTTTCTTTGCTAACAGAATTTATATTGCAAGCAGAGGGATTATTGATAGGTTTGGCAATCCAGAATTTCTTCTGCCATCTTTGCTTTTGGCTAAGAAAAAATCAGATGCCTCTGAACTCTTAAATCTCTTCAAAAGCCTGCTCACCTCCACCTTCCGGGCACAGTATGCCTTTGACCGCTGTTCGATGTTAGCCATGTTTCAATCTGTTGCAGAGATGCACCATGCAGTCCAATTTCCTCATTCATTCTAACTCTTAATTTGAGCCGAATTTTCATTGCAAACTGTATGGTAGAGATAGCTGTCAAAAGGTTCAAGGAACACTCATAATGGAATATTCAGTAACTGTTGTTTCAGCATATAGAACTAGAGTTGTACTTAATCTAGCTCCAGTTTCTAAATCGGGTTTGTCAGTAAATGTACGAGCCAACTGTGCATCCAAGGCATTGTCGGTGGAACAAGGGTAATCAGATTATCATGCGCATGTAATGTTACTTGAGCTGCTATTTCTGCTTGCAGCTAAAAGCACAGGTTTAGGAGAGAGTTGTTGTCTATCTCCGCTATTTGTGAAATGTTTTGAATACCTGCCACTTTGTCTGCTCTTTCCACCCCAATTTGGTCATTGACCTTATCTCTTGCCTAGAAATATGCAGTCATTTTCCCAGGTGGTAACATAGGGTTAACTGTTATATATCCCCAGGAGTATGTTCAGTTACCACCACTGGATCTCTGCCCTTAACCATCAGTGCGATATTAGAGGTAATTGGTATTTTATTTTTATTCCTGAGATTGTTAGAGTTGTTTTTCATCTTACGTCTATACGCTGCACCAATAGTGGAGCGAGTTAACGATAGTATAACAGGCTAGAAGATGGTAATGACAGAATGTATACAACCTATTTAACGTTACCATACACGCTCTGCCCTTTGATTGTGTTAGGCAGAAACCTGTGCAGTTCCCTTAGGGACCACTGCAAAAGATTTAAGACCACAGGTGTTTGGCAGTAAACCCACTTGGTAGCAGTCTGTACCACACAGATTCACTTGGTAGCTGTGGCTGAGCAGTCAGACTTCCCTCAAGAAGAGTTAGGCAGTATGCAGAGTATACACAATAGGTACAGAGACACAGTAGCACAAGCAAACACTGACCAGAGCTTTGGTGTAAAAGTATATAATTATTTATTTAAAGACACACTTGGGATTTACACTAGCAAAAGCGAGGTAAGTAAATTCAGCACACAGTCACTTTCATGCATACACAACCCTATTCACTTATTAGACAAGTCTTAGTGAGAAACACCACTTATTTTCAGACAGAGGTGAGTGCTTAACCTAAAATGACACTCTAATAAGTTATAAAGAAAGGGAGGGAAAAAGGCAGAGTTAAGGAAGCGCACAAGTTCCAATACTTTTGAAAAGAACCACAATAAGGCAGGATAGGCAGAGTTCTACTGAGGAGCCAGGAAGTCAATTGCAAGGCCCACTCTTGGAGAGAAGCAGGAGGGGTCCAGGTTCACACAGTGGGGTTATGCCCAAAGAGTCTTGTAGATAGTTCGCACAAAAAGGATGAAATTAAAGTCAGGCAAAGTTAGCTAGGTTGTCCCAGGCTATCCCAGGTTAGAAAGTCAAGGCTTTACTATCACCCCGAACGATCTGTCACAAGGGAAGCCAGGCGGGACACATTACCTTAAGTGCGAAGGAAGCTCCAGCAGGGGCAGTTGTTCCTGGCAGCAGGTGCAAGTCGGCGTTTCGTCCAGAGGAAGAAGAGGTCTCGCCGTGGAGGAAAGATGAAGGTCGTTGCACTGCCAGGGAAGAAACCAGCCGCGGAGTTCTTCGGTTAAAAGGTACTACCCTTCTCTTCGCGGTATTGGTAAACCGTGGTATTCCAGTTGCCGGGGGGCTTGGCACGGGCAAGGCAGCCACAAGATGCTCCAGGAAGGTGAAAAGAAGGCAAAACTGGTTATCCCCACCAGTCAAAGGAAGAAGACTGTCCGGACTGGAGATCTCCTCTGTCGTCGGGAACAGTGGTGAGACGGTTCAGCAGGGCTCCACTGGTGGTGTCGTCGTTGCAGGTCGGCTCAGCTTCTCCCTCCTCGGATTCTTATGTCCTGTGGTGACTTCTGAAGTTCCAGTCCCCAAAGCCCTGCTTTTATGCAGCACACCCCCATTCACTCAGCCTAGCTGTCAATCAAACATGCTAAGTGGTGAGTCGGCCGGCTCACCACTTGGGCCAATCACACAAGAGTGCGACGTGAGTTACCAAGGTAACTCAGTCCAGGGTGCCTAAACCCCCTCCCACACCCCCTGTGGTACCCAGACAGAGTGGCACCACCTTTGGAGGCTTCTGTGGAGAAGCCCGCCAAAAAGTGGAACAAAGGGTTCGACTTGGGTTGGAGTCACAGAAGAGAACACAAACGCCATTTTAGAATCGAGTTCTGGCAAAAAATACCAACCGGTGAATTAATATTAATTAAATAAACTGGCGGTATGTTCGAGGCTATAAGAATTAAATAATTAAAGTTGGTAGCCTTGAACAATGGGAAAATCCCATAGAGATATATTCGCGGTCGAATATAAAAAGTAGTATCCACTACCACCAGCCAAAACTCGATCAGGGGGGATGGAGATGTGCCCCCTCGAACAACAGACCCCGGGACAATCGAATTGCTCCGACCAGTACGTCCACAATATGATGGTTTGTACTGGTTCATAATTTGGGACTAGTAAAGCCAATGGTGACTTTACACGCCCTGGGAGATAGTAGTCAGTCCCAGGGTATGGAGTCTATGTTGGGGGGGTCGCTACGACACCCCTGGGTTACTGCACGGAGGGTGCTGTGTAACCCACATTAAAAACACATGAGACCCTATGGAGTAAAAGACCCCATAGCCCATAAAACGCATGGAAAGATAAAGGAACACCTCAAATCATGTCTAAGAGTGGGAGTAAAAAAATCTCACTCTTAGCAGAAGAAAAAAATAAACCCCACAAATCCAGCAAAGCTGCTGGGGGACTCACTAGGTTTGGGAAATTAGCCTTTTCAGAGAATTCTCCCTAACAGATTGTGTTGAAGCTGCCTTCTCTGCCTAAGTGGGAATCCACCTTCACTCCCCGAACCGCCAAACCGCACATGTACTCACAAGCACTCACTCAGAGTGCACACGGAGGAGCATGCTGCAGGGGGTTTTAGTAGTGTTTCAAATGGTGGTGTGGAACCAACAGTAGCCACATGATACATTGGTATGTCCAGGAATATTCCACAAGCAACAACGTTTTCCACCAAGCCACATCTTCCCTCACAAACACTCACTCAGAGCGCACACCTGATGATGTTGTGAATTGCAATACAGTGTGTCACTATTGTAATCAGGAGGGACAGCAGACGTTTCAGTGAGAAAATTGGCCTCACACAAATTTACAGGAGCAGCTGTTCTATCTGTCCCTATCTTTCCAAACATAAATTCAAAGAATTTCCATCTTTAGGCTAAACAACAAGCAAAAGGTTCTGAATTCCAGGGTTAAAATTTGATGTCTTTACACACATTAATCTCATTAGAATTTGAAGTGCCTTTGGTGTAAATTGATATAAATGGGAAGAATAGACATTGGGTTTTTGGCAAGCGGTCAATTCATTCAGTGATCTAATGTACAGATTTTCAGGGATTTCCATTGTCATTGATCCATCACATTACATAGGCCCTCATTACGACCCTGGCGGAAATCGAAAAACGATGGCGGAAATGTAATACCGCCATCGAATACCGCTCGGTGCGATTATGACCCGTCACCATAAAGTACGATGCCATTAGCGACACCGTAGTGAACGCCAACGCTAACTGCACCAAGTACGCGCACGCGCGCCATGCAAAACCGTAATTACCACCATGGCGCAACGGTACGCCAATTCTGACCCTAGCGGACATTTATTTAACGCCATCAAGCATGGCGGAAAGTACCATTCCGCCATGGTGAGAATTACGGCATCGTGAACCAACCGTAAATGGCCCTACTGAGTGCCTGTACACCACTCCCTGCCCACATTGCACAACTCCTCGCAGGTGCAATGAAGTTACACAATGCAACCAGTGAAATGTACAAGTCACCCATGCATGCCAACGAACAAATGAATGTAGGGGCTCCAAGTGCCTTGTGAGTGGCCATCCATATTTGGCATGTCACCATTGCCGTACTGATGCAGCACAGGCATGTGAAGGTTCAAGTACAGCAATATGAACTGAAATATGAGACAAAACAACAACAGGCCCCCATCGCTTGACACCAGTGTAAGGCAACATTCAAAGCAGTATCCTGAGGGAGACTGCACCAGCCCTGTACTCTTGCCAGTAAACAAACCAACCATCAGCATAAGCATGTACCACACAAGTTGGCAGAGTGACTGAGCAGCCAGGCTCATCTCAAGAGGGGCCAATGGGAGCTGCAGGGCACAGAGGGCACGAATACAGAAGCTATTCCAATGGACATGACCTCAGTCTCCCTCCAAGAAACGCACGCAAACACAGGCACCTGTGACCAGCCATTTTCTGATAATCACATCATTCCACCAATCCACCTGGCTGACCGGCATCTGTTACACAAAAGCTAATCCCCCGCCCCTGAGCATGACATCATTAAAACAGTCATAATGGCAGCCCCTATCCCTGACCTTACTGGGCTTCGTAGGCAAACGCGGCCAGTACAGTACCACGCAACTATACTCAGAAGCCGGAACCCAATGCAGATCTTCTCACAATACATCGCTCCACAAATAGGAATATGCTACATTACTTGCAAAGAATAACGCTAAACGGTTAATATCAGAATAAAAATTTAATGCACATCAAATTCACCAAGCCCATACAGCTATTAGGTCATAAACTCCAAAATATTTTTCATTACTGTGGGCTGCATCCGCAATAAATGACCAGCTTCTTCTTGTGTGACGCCCTGTTCCTTCATGGTACACAGGGGCTACATTCACGTTCAAAAAGGCAACATGGAAGCGCCTAGAACCGCAGGGCCGTCCCATTAGGTAGGCACTAGTCCAGCTGAAAGGTTGATATGTTGCTCCTAGCCACTAGTACTGCGTAAGGGCATGTGGCCCATTGGTGATCGTCCCATAAGATCGTAATGGTGCTCCACTGATTAACTCGAAGCAGCAGGTGTCGGGAGTAAAAGCCATCTGCAGGAGTGGCATACAGATGGCAGCGGCAAAAGGGGAGGAGATACCTGTCACCCAAATGAAATGAAAAAGAATAGTATGGGCATCAGAACTTCATTTGTATTACTCACTTCAATGATCACACTAAATCTACAGCCATATGTATGCTAGCCCACTGAAAAGGATTATTTCCACCCAAAAATCACTTGCGAATCATAACTATATAAATCGAGGTGAAAACACTATTACAAACGAGTGTTTGTGTGCATGCGTCTGTTAAAACAGAATCCATTAGATGGGATTAGTAACGTGCATAGACACAAGTGTTTGAAGGCGCGTCGAGACAGGGAGGGTTCAACAAGGGCAGATAGACGATGGTCCCACTATGGCAGCTCTGCATCACATAGCGCGGGGGAAGGGGATAGATTCCAAAAAGCCATGTACATGGCAAACTCTCAATTAAATCATCTGTCCATGCATCCATACATCATTCCCTCATCCCGGTATAAAAACGCCTGATTATTTACTCACATAACATTTGAAATTTCCATTGAGTCTGTGCGTAATGCAGTCTGCAAAATCCACTGTGCTCCAGCCCGGAATTCTAGTGTTGTGAAGTAACATGTATTTGGGAACTTCCTGCCTTATCGTCACCTACGCTATTGCGCATCCCATACTATTCATATCAATCATTGCATTCTCGCCATGGCCCCTGTCCCAAGGACATTAAACAATAGAACGTTATATTTGCAGTCAGACCTGTGGGCGTCTCCTCGCCGCTAGCTGAAAACCGAAAAGCGCTGTCCTTCGAATTCCTCATTTGCAACATCACATCGAAAAGGCATCTGTGACCGCTAGAAATCACAAATTCATCCATGTAGTGCGGCAGTGTGTGAAAATGGCAACTGGCTTCACTCACAAATGGGACGCCCCGCCCGTCGGTGAACCTCGGTACAGTGCTGCATGAGGGTCCACCGTTAATCGAGTACTACATTCCACTGACCCTTCACAAGTTTGTTCGCGACTGCAAAGATAGTATGTGAAACAATGGGACCATAGCAGAATGAACATATAAACCAATATTTCACTGCCATCGGGATTAAATACATGATTGTAATAGCAAGATGCCATGCGTCAAATTGCAGCATTGTGTGCGGGACGTGCTCGCCCAAAGGGGATTGCAGCTGGCACAGGTGGAATGAATCACCACAGGCGGAGGCTATACAGCCTGAAAACACATAAATTGCACACCCAACCCCCTCCCACAACCACACCCACTCCAAAATGCTACCGGCAGGACTAGCGATGTTGGCCCTGGGGGACCTGATAGCACTGCAAGTACTCCAACTTCAAGAAGAAGACGAACACCAACTACTACAACAACCGGCCGCACAGAGGAGACGCAGGAGGAGGAGGAGGGCAAGGCAGGGCCAGCAAGGCCCACCAGCACAGCCACTACCACCACGCAGGCAGCCCGCAATCCCACGCCTCTGAGCTCATCCGTTCAACCTCACTGCTGAGCAGATCCACACCCTCTACCGTTTGGACCGGGACACCATAACCGCCATTGTGAACATGACACACGCTGACCTTGTCAGCATGATAGATAGCCCAACCGCCATCCCACCCCTACTGAAGGTGGTGTCTGTACTCCACTTCCTGGCCACAGGCACATACCAGCACACAGTTGGACAGTTGCATGGCATTTCACAGCCACTGTTGTCACGGACACTATTGCAAGTGCTCGATGCCCTCCTGAAGCACGCAGACGACTACATCTCTTAACCACGCTCGGAGCAGGAGATTACAAACACAAAAGTGGGATTCCATGCACTTGCCGGCATACCGGGTTGCATTGGTGCCATCGACTGCACCCATGTGGAATTGGTTGTCCCACATGCCATGGAGGTCCAGTACCGCAACCGGAAACAATATCATTCTCTTAATGTACAAATGGTGTGTGACTCCAACAGGATCTTTACACATTGTTGTGCCCGATTTCCTGGATCAACCCATGATTCCATGGTCTTGAGGAACTCTACAATACCACGCTACATGGAGCGACACGCAGGGAACAGATCCTGGCTACTCGGTGAGTCTCATTTCATGCATGATAATGTGGGGTATGTGATGCGGCAATGACATGGCAGGAAGGGGGGGGATGCGTACGTAGCAATGTCATTCCACAAACATCCTTTATTGTCCACATACAGGTGATGCCGGGTATCCACTGAAGAGATGGCTCCTTACACCACTCCGGAACCCACAGAACCAGCATGAGGAGGACTACAACCATGCCCACTCACGTACCCGTGTAGGCATAGAACAAGCATTCGGCCTACTGAAGGCTCGTTTCCGCTGCCTCAGCAGGTCTGGCGGGGCACTCCTGTACCGCCATGAGAAGGTTGCAAAGATGGTCATGGCATGTGTCATGCTACACAACATGTGCGTACGTAGAAATGTGCCCATGCCCCCTGACGCAGAACGGCAAGCACCTGAAAATGGTCATGATGAGGGTGGGGATGTGGCAGCACCTCAAGGAGTCCGCGAGGCACAGGAGGCCCGTGAAATTCGTCAGAATATCATAGATTCATGCTTCTAGCACTCACGCCTGGTGGCTGATACATGGACACGGGACTTGTGGCACTGTGTGTGTCTGGAACATGCACAATGTGGACTGTACGCCTATAAAGGCCTCGTACACAAAGATCAATGTCCACACATCTCATTGGATGATTATGAAATGTTTATAGCATATGTGAAATTATATTACACACCCCATCGACCCGCCACCCAAGAAAGCCCAACACCCCCCCTCCACCCTCCTACCTCCCCCCCGAACACCAGTGTCCAAAGATGCTCATTGTCAGTGGGCAGACGCTATTGCAAGCCCCCTCTCCGGGTATCAGGGGCTCCCCTGCCTGTGGAGCGCAGGTTCCTCCCAGATCTACGTTGGGGGCTGCCCTGGACGGAACTTGCAACGGATGATGTCTCTGCCTGCTCACGTCCATGCATGTCCCTAAGGGTTTGTGAGAGCTCAGTGAGCACACGGCGCACAGCCGCAAGTTCACCACATACGTCTTTGGACGTCGCATGCAGTTCCCCCCTCAGGCTCTCGGTGCTTCTCTCCATTTGTACCCTTAGTGTCTCTGTACTTCTCTCCATTTGTACCCTTAGTGTCTCTGTACTTCGCTCCATTTGTGCCCTAAGTGTCTCAGTAGATGTTTCTATGGCTGCCTTAGAACCCACACATTCATCAGCATGCTCCTTGAGGAGCGTGGCCAGTTGCTGCTGTTGCACGATCACCTGGTCGAGGGACTGTTGCCTCTGCTGGGCCATGCCCATTTGCGGTGGTGTCACAGAGGGGCTGATCACCTCATGTTGCCTTGCCACAGGGCTTGTGGGGGATGGCCAGTCGTCGTCTTGTGGGTGCCCCTGCGTGGTATCCTCATGGTGTACGGGATGAAACAAACAGGGGGATTGAGACAGGTCATGGATGGGTCCTACATCGACAGCACCGTTTTCTGTGTCGGAGCATGCTGCCATTAATGCAGTGTCACCTAGGGTGCTGCTGCCACCAGAAGCAGTGCCTTCTGTGGCATCCATTGGGGGGACCTGTGGTGCTGCTGTTGTGGGCATGCTGGCTGCTGGGGTGCCTGTTGAAGTCCCCTCCTGTGTGCTGCCACTTGATGTGTGCTGCTGCCGTGTCTTGATCCGTGCAGCTGAGGTGGAGGGTCTTTGGCCGTTGGTCTTGGCCCTCTTTGCAGGTGTGCTGGTAGGGGTGTCCTGCAGCTCGTCGTTTGAATCGGACCCTGTGGTGGAGTAAAGGAGGGCGAGCGTTATTTATGGGTCTGTGGAAATTGGAATGGCAATGTATCACATGCATTGGGGTGGTACCTGAGGGTGATTTGGGTCAGGGCCTTGGAGGTGGTTTCATTTTTGTGTGGATTGAGGATGCAGTTGTTTTGCAGCCCGCAGTTAGGGTGTGCATGCTGCACGTGTAGAGGGTGTTTTTCGGATTTTTAATTTTTTATGTATTTAATGTGACTTTTAAAGTGCGCTATCAGGCCAATGTATGTGGACGTTCTCATGGACATGTGTTTCTGTTGCACTATGTGGACACATGGTACTTCACATGATTGGACATTGTGGATTTAGCATTGTTTTATTTGGCCCACCTACCTGATTCTTCGGATGTCTGCACTCCTTTCTCCATCCCTCCGACTCCCTCTATACTCTCCATTCCAATGGTGAAGGCACAGATTTCTTCCCAGGGGGTCAACTTGATGGGTGATTCCGATCCTCCCCCGGTAGCTGTGGCAATGTTACGGTTGGCTGATAGTATGCTCCGTACGCGTATCCGCAAGTCGTCCCATCGCTTTCTGTATTGCTGTGGGTTGCGGGGTGCGGTCCCCACCGCACTTACCCGCTGTGCCACCAGGGCCCATATGGCCTTCTTGTTCGCAAGTGCCGTCCTGGTCATTTGCGTCGAGAAGACGACGGCAGCATTCCCCTGGAGGGACTCTGTGAGCACGGTGAGTTCCTCATGGGAGAAGTGGACCTGCCGCTTGCGGTCGCTCGCTTTTTTAGCAACTTTTCCCATTTTGATTGTTTTAACTAGGGTGGCTAACGGGTTGGGATGTGTCTCAGGGTCGGATTTTTAATGGTTGTGTTGGGATTCTGATTTTATAGGTGTACGGCGTGCTGTTTCCCGTTCCGGCCCCATGTTTTTGCTTCCGTTTCCGTATATTTACGGTCACCGTATTTAGCGATTACCGCTCATTACGGTGACCGCTATGATGGGTGGCGGAATTGCACCTAGGGCGCCGTACGACGGCGGTGAGGGGCGTTTTGGGGACATTTCCGCCATCGCGGACTTTGCACTTCCGCCATGGCATAATGCTTGTGCTCGATGGGTCAGAATTAGCCGCACTTTACTCCATCGTGCAATGGCGGAAACACTATTTACGCTATGGCGGTCAGGTCAGTTACTTTCCGCCAGGGTCGTAATGAGGGCCATAATCTTTTACGGTATCCATTGCTTCAAACTTAGATCAGAATGTATTTCTCTGAAATCCTTTGTCATCGGTAAAAATATTATTTTGCCACTTGTTGTGTAACTGGAGATGAACAATTTATTTTACCATAGAGTTAGACATTTCTGGCAAGAATATGAATGAGAATTATTTCAAACTAAACAGCCCATACAAGAAAATATAGGTAAAACTGAAGATGTAAAATAGGTAGATCTAGGGGAATTGTTGTCCATGGTGCTTCCGAAATTATAGTTACAGCGTGCAAAGAGGTACTTAGTATAGAGAGAGTGTGCACTCCTGTTGATACCACCAAGCCCCTATTAAGGAAGCCCCAGTATCCATTAAAGGTAGAAGCAAGTATTAAGGTGGGAACCAAACTATTATTATATCAACGACTAGTCATCTTCACAGTAGTCCATGCAATCCTTTTACTTTACCCATAAGGAAGCCAGGAAGGGATCAATGGGTATTAGTACAAGATTTGTGAGCAGTACATGCTTTAGTTTTACTCACATTTCCGGTTGTCCTCAATCGAGCAACTCTGAGGTATACCCCGATCGGCAATGTGTTTCATGGTGGGCAATTTATGTCCTGCATTCTTTTTTTGATATGTGTTGTATTTCTTTAGACTCCGAAAGTCATTACTTGTTTGTCTTTATCCATTCTGAGCTTCAGTATACGTGGTGTCACCTCTCCCAGGGTGCACAAAGAGATCCCAACTTGCTTCTTTCAAATTGCAAAAAAAGTCAAAATGATATTCGATACCAAACAGGCTAGGTGTTGAACAATATGCGGTGAGTCTAATGATTGCATCCCCTTCTTACATAACATAATATAACAGTTATATTTGTAAAGTGCACATTACCTCCAGAGGGGTATTTTATGGAGCATTTAAGCAGGACACTTTAGCATTATTAAGCTCACTGGCAGAGAATGGGAATAATGGATCCCAATAGAAATTATAGTTATGCAAATATACGTGAAATAGTTAGAATACAACCTATCTGCAGTAAGCAGAAGTATAGCAAACTTACAGTGTGAAGCCATTTTTAAACTGCCAATGCCAAAAGCCATTTGTCAGATGCGGTCCATGTTGGTGGCGACATGATAGATACTGCCATCAGTGGATATTAGGTTAAGTCACTTTAGTGAATCCATTGCAGGAAAGACTCTTTCACACACACACAAGGCATTGAAATAGTGAGAATTGTCCAAGACTTGGTAGAGATAAAAGAAAACCAAGTCAGTGTGCCTGTACTTAAGTTGTCAGATTACCAACAACTATTCATTCTATATTGACATTAAAGATATTGCTGTTCAGAATTGTTATTAACTCAAAAGCACTGTAATACACATTGGCAAATTGCTTACAATAGGTCAGCAGTAAATCCTTCCAGTCAGTAGCCCAGGAGTGTAGGAGGCATATACAATCTGAGGGTCACAGGTGACACGTTGGGGACTTTTCTACAGATGCTAATCAACCCATATTCAAACCAATATAAGGTAAGGCCAGCTGAGTGCCGAAGCCTCCGTAGCTCTACAAAAAACATGTGTTACTGTTGTCTCATTCACTGGTACTTAATTCTGGCACTTGTTAATTATTATTTTCCATGTACACACACCATGTGGGCACTACACAATCATATAATCTGCATGCACCATATGCATTTCATATATACAAATCTTCACATATCGTGCATGCACCATTCCAAAATGTCTGCACACAAAATGTGTGCCCCATACCAACTGCTTTTCACACACATGTTCATATAGCTTATCGCTCTGCATACACAACATATCAACTGATTTACACCCCCCTTTATGCACCACAACCACAGTTATATACAAACTCTATCATTTACGATTTCTACATCGGGTGCACATACCTATTTCACAGCACAAACCATGTATGCATTAATCAAGCTCTGTGCACGATTCCTACTTCATATTGTGAACAATGCTCACCTCTGCCAGATTCTATTTGATTGGTACTTAGAGATCTTTGAACAATCATCATGTGTACCAAACTACGATTCCCCACACACAGTCTGTACCACACCAACCAGTATGTGCACACACTATGTGGGAAGTGTGCATGCAACATACTCAGCTCTCTGAACATATTATGTGCAGCACATCAGCTGCTCTGCAATCAAAGTGTGAGCCATGCCTACCCCTTTGAGTATACATTATGTGCCTAATACCTAACTACCACTTTTCACACACAAAGTGCACCATTGTACACTCACCATGTGTGCATCATACCTACCACGATGCACAAATCAAATGCCCCATCCCTACTCTGCTCACAATAGAAAAACTATATTTTTTTATTTACATAGTGCTTTTGCCAAAGCACTGGACATAGATCATTTACATGCAATTACTATCACCCAACATTTCGGAAGGATGAAAGTCTGAGTTGGCCATAGATTCCGGCCTGAAACCTGCAGATTCTACACAGATTTCAGCAGTGAGTGTGCAACCCGCTGAGCTATCTTACAGGCCATACACCTACATGTATGCAGACACCAAATATATGCAATACCTGCCACAATGTACTTGCACCTTACCTACCATTCTGTGCAGACATAATATATCATACCAACCTATCTAGCTATGCAGATGCCTTGTGTGCACCACCCATGCCACCCTGCTGCTCACACTGTGTGCATCATTCCCAACCATAAACAAATCGAACACCACACACACACACACACACACACACACCATGTGTGCACTCTTCCTACCCTTTTGTTCACCCCCTTGTGTACACCATAGATGCCACTTTACACAATATATGTGTGCATCATCCCTCAAATGTGAAGGTGTGCGAGCCTGGGCAGAAAGGAATCATGTGCCGTGCAAGAGTCAGCCAGCTGCAGCCAGTAGGACGATGAGTGAACCACCCTGGCTGTCCTAGATGTTCGCTTATAGTCCAGCCCTCATTTTACTTAAGGATGTCCTGCTGCTTCATCACGCCACTTGGGAAAATAAAACCCCTGCTTTCCCTCACCTTGCTTCTGACTGTGGGGGGGATTAATGGCATTATACCCCCCTGCTTAAACTTGTGGGGGATTTGTCCCCCCAGTCCCATCCTGTCCTACGCCCATGAAGTAGCCAACGCAGACATAGCAATATAAAGCTTTGAAAAACAAATGTTATGATCATCTCTTAAAGTGGCATGCCATAAGCACATTCTTGCACAAAACAAAAAAACATTTGTCAGCACCAAGACTCAATAAATATGAACTCATTATACCGAATTCAGGCATTGTTACCCTGTCATGATGTTCAGTGTTAACTCCAGCATCATGTCCAAAAGAAAGGGAGCCACATGATCATCTTTTAACAACAGCAGTACTCAATAAAACATAACAAGACTTTTATTAACTTCTGTTATGGAAGTCTGATGCGGAGTACTATGTGGATGGTACTTGTTTACCGAATAGGAAAGACGTGCTGATATCTGGTTATGCAGTGTGCATAGCACATGCAATAATTGAGGGTGGTCATCTCGTAGACGTTAGATTGATACAAAAAGTGAGTGTGTTTCCTTGAAATGGGTGTGCACTATAGCAAAGTCTGGTCAAAATCTTTGCAGACTCCAGCTACACGTTTCTGAAAGTGCATTATTAAGTGATGCCTTGGAATCTAAGGGGATTTGTGACAGCTGCAGGCATACCAATGACAAATGAACACCATGTAAATGCCCTTCTTAGGATATTAATGATGGGCAAGAAAATATTTATAGACAAATGCCTTGCACACCAAGATCTGAGAGATGTCGCCAGTCAAGGAAGTGCCCCTGCAGATGATACAGCAAGGGTGGGGGGGAGCAGCACTTTATACTTCTCTCTTGGCTGACAATAAAGTCTATTCTTTGACTGCACACAAGACTCAGAAATGCATACATTTTCTCCAGATACTGAGAAAAATATGCAGAGCAGAACAGCGAGAATATTTGGCAAACTTGTAAAAGCCCTTTAGTTGTTCCCCAAGTGCTCTCGTTTTATTCTGTGGATAGGCTACATGGCATGTTGCATATTGATAAAGGGTGGTTGTTCACCAAACTTTGAAATTATTGATATACCTGGCAGGTTTTTCACAAGCGGCATAACAGTTATACTGCCACTTTTTTAACTACCAACAACAAAATATGGGCACATGTGTAATTGTGAAATAGGGACCATAAGCATTACATGGCCAATTTACACTATTGGTATGTTTCCAAAACAAATTAGGCAAATACAGGTAGTGGTGGAGGCTCTGATACATGATATCATTCTATGTTTTGGTGTGCCAGTGATTGTTAAGCTGATGCATATGCTTTCTAGGCTACTTATATTTCAGCTTGTGCTCCAATGCCCTTATCATCCACAATGAGTGGGTATTGTTAGAGAGAAAACATGGGAAATTGAAAAACAACTTTGGAAAACATATGCAGAAACGGTTTGAAGTGGCCAGACACTTATTCTAATGAGCATGTTAGCCACTGCTAACCAGGATGTATGATGGAGCCTGCAATAGATCCTCACTGGCAGACCAACGCATTTACCAGAGGCTCTGCCATTGCCATTCAACCAAGGCAATGTCCAGCTAATGGATGCTACTATCCTACAATTATTTCAAGAACAAAGTGTGGGATGCTTTTTATCAGTGCATGTCTTTTTGCTCCAAAGAAAACGCCAAGCTTACAGATTTTGGGACTAAAAAGATGCAACTGCAAATTTGGCATTTGTATGCAGCCCACACCAGATCCCGTTCAGGAGCGTCCCCTCTAAATCCCCCATCCGCTGCATCGTCCTAACGATTTGCCAACATCCATACTCCAACCCCACTCGCCTGAAGCACTCTCCTGGCTGATGGCATGCCTCCTCCAGCGCCTTTCTTGACTGTGCCGCCTACAGGCCCACATAGAGGAGGTGGCCTATGTTTCTGGTCCATGCATTATTCAAAAGAAATCGGTACCATTTAACGAATGCCAGCCCATCAACTGTGTGTTAATGAAGACGCATCACAGAAAATATTGGTCTTCGGCATTTTTTAAAGTGTTGCAAGTAAAGGAAAGTGCCAGTGTGATGCAGGGATGTTCCTGCCTGGACTCATGACTTCTTTTGTTGGGGAGCAGTGGTCAGAATCGGCACACAGCTCAGTTTGTGGATCCTGTGTGTGCAATCCTTGCTCATAAGCCCGGAATTCAGGTGATAGGAACCTGTTAGGTACTTCTGAGAGACTAATACTTCAATGAGGAAGCATAAGCAGGGTTGGACTGGCCGCATCGGCCGATCGGCAACTGGCCGATGTACATTGAGGAGCTGGGGGGCCGGTTTTTCATGAAGCCACCCTGCGCCATTTTTTGTTTTGTTTAATAAATAATGTATACTACACTGTGGCAGTGCCGTGGCACTGCGCTGCGTGCATGTGTGAGAGTGTGCCAGTGCCACACACCACGCAGACTGGGCACGGGCCGTGGGTAGCCCTGGCCCAAGCTAGTTTGGCCGTGTTTTTTTAAAATGTTTGCATCACGCGTGTGACTCAGGGCCTGGGCCAGGCTGGCTGCTGCTGCCTCGCCCTCACCTCGCTAGTAGCTGGCGCAGCGCGGAAAGGAAACTGACACCAACTGTCTGCAGCAGGGGGCGGGCAGGGGTCAGAAGGGCGGTCACGCATCATCAAAGCAAGGTAACACACACACGTTGTTACCTTGCTTTCATGATTTGATAAAGCAGCATTCATTTGCAAATTTGCATGACATGCGATTGCATTATGCAGATGCACCGTGCCAGCCATGGGCGTATAGTGATGCTCAATCACCTTGGGCCCGGGCCGCCCTCGGCTCGCTCTGAAATGCTAATGAAATTAGCAGGCCTGCGGCCTCCTCCTGCTACCAGGGCTGGGCCGGGGGCTGGACCTGGGCCCCGGGGCACAGCACACAGTCTGGCGGTCTCCCCATTCAGCACGTTATCAACAAGTTGCTTTCAAGTCAGGAAGTAGGCAAATAGCCCTTTGTGTAAAGTTGAACTTGAAAGCAACTGTTGTGCCTGGGGGGCTGTGCCGGGTCCTCGGAATATGGATGTGGCTCAGGCCGTGGCGCTGACCCAGACTCTGTGTCGCTGGCAACCACGTGACTAGAGAAAGCCTAGAGGATAAGTTGGGCCCCTCCTCCGTCCATGGGCATGATGATTTTTTCCAGTTCAGTTGTCGTGTGTCACGCGTCAGGAGCCAGGCAGGCAGCCCACGAGAAGACAAGTGAGTCCTAGTCACTCTACGACTACAGACCAGTTACCACCTGACCTGTCCCGACTCCCAAGACACTCCAGTCCCGGCAGCCAGCAGCGGCCCTGCCTGCCCTGAGAAGAAGTCAAGAAGAGAGAGAAGACGAGTCACCACTACGAGAGACAGAGACCTGTCAGACCGAAGTTCATCATACTGAGGAGCAAGGCTGTGCTCAGGTAAGATGCACCACAAACCTTGCGCCCCCCACACACTCCCGCGCCCCCTATATAATGTGAGGGGTGAAGTTGTGTTTATTTTGCCATTATTGAGTTTTGAGGCCATGCAGATGGAGAAAATAATGTTGCATACACATTGTAAAAATCATGAGTGATATTTTTCATGTTCAGGAAAAGTTTTACGATTATTCTTGTAAAATCATTGATGCCATAAACAGAGCTTTCACCAGGAGAGCTTGGCTAGTTTGTTGTGGTCCTATTAATGATCATTTTGTGCCGTTTCTTATTTTTTGGAGGTGGGGAGTATGCATTTATTTTATCAGTATTTTTAGCTTTGGTGGGAGTGAAAAGGTTCTAAAATTGTAATCCGAAAAAAAACATGTTTTAGAGGCACAATTTGCAAAACGTCCTTAATTACTGCGTATCGTGTGCATGCACTCTGCCCGTGGGATACGAAAGCGGGGGTGGGGTGCACACTGTGCCAGTCACCATGAGCCAGATTCTAGTGCTGCCTCCATTGTATGTATCGCTGCTGGGGGGTTGGGGAGGGTGAGCAGATGGTATCACACGGAGGCCGACACCCACCACCTAGGCTGATTACTCTCTCATTTCCACACCCCTCCCATTCCACACTCGTCTTGGGTAGGGGGGCACGCCACCTCTGGTGCATTCAAGTGGCCGCTACAGAACGCCTCGTCATACACCTGTTTCGTGTGTCCTTGCCCTGGCATGGGCCGTGCAGGACTTTTTCTGATGTGGCATGACAGCCTTCCCCTGTCACTGTCGAAGTGTAGGACCTGCTGCTGGTTGTAGGACCAGCGCTGCACAAAGCGCACCCGCTCCCAGCCATTCAGATAGAAGCACTCGCCCTTGAACTGAGTCACAAAATCATCTGCGGAGACAAGAGCAGAGAGTGGGACCGGGGGCACCCAGGTGAGGGCCGGTGTTTGTACAGACTGCCTGGTTTCCCTGATCCCTCCTTTCTTTTTTTTTATAGGTCACTATGGAGTCTTTGCCTCCTTGTCCCACCGCCTCTCTCTCTTTCGACTTCTTGACTTGTGTTGTGGGGGGCTCCTGCGGCCTGCAACCCCTGCCTCCTCTTTCTTTATATTTGCGGGGTGTTATAAGGCTGGAGTGGAGCCCAGTCCATCACTGAGCTAACTTTCTTCTTGTAGGTGGGTGCTGAGTGGGCAGGCTCGAAATGGGGCATAGCATTGTCTCGGGCACCAATGAAAAGGTGCCCACAGCTGGAAATGGCAATGTGTTCCTTTTGTGGCACTGTTTGAATAGTGCCCAAGGTCAGGGGTAGTTTTCTGATAAAATGTGATGCAAATTGTGCAATTTAAGGAACATTTATTATTCCATAACAATGGAAAACTAAGAAGTAACTCATCAAACCGGCCCCCTTTGAGTGACTCCCAAAAAAACGGGCACACACCACCAGCATTTTGCGTGTTTGGTTTCGGCATTGCCCTATTGTCCTGTAGGACAGTCCGAGCCTGTTGCTGCTGGGGCCTGGGGGCTAAGCCCTCAGTTCTGTGGTTTTAGGGACGCAGGAGTAGTCTCACCTGGCTGCCCCCCCTCTTTCTGTTTCTGGGCATGTGCTGGGCCCCTCTCATTCTCAGGAGTATGCGGGTGTGCGTGCAGGGCTGGGGGCTTGACCCAGCTCTCTGTGGTGCTGAAGCTGTGTGGGTGCATGCAAGCCCCTCCGTGGACCCTGCAGGTTGTTCATGTGGCTGGCTGTCCACCACCGTAAGTCACTGTGCCACCACCCACCACGGTGTACCTGCTCAGCGACGCAGAAGCCAGGGGACTCTGTGGTGATTTATGACATAACGACGTGGGCTTCAGGTGTGCCGGTGCCGGACTAATCAAGCAAGGCTTTTAACGTTTCTGGGTGAACCCCCGTTCCTTCAAGGAACGGGGGTTCACCCAGATATGTTAAAAAGCCCTGTGCATCCTTTAAGGGGGCCGCCACCTCGGTGGCTGGTGTAAGCAGTTGTGATATTCTATGGTTGGGGGGGGTTCCATTCTCACCATTCTTTTGACCCCTTATGGTTAATAATAACAGCGAGTGGAGGCCCATTTTTAAATGCAAGCCAAGTGGCAGTGCCTCCCTTTGGCTACGAGTCTGTTCCTATGTCCAATGTTCTGTGTGCATGTGTGTGCTGTGTGTGGACAAGCACCGAGGTTGGCTGGGGGCAAGCACCCTCCCTGACTCTCCCCACAGCCTCAGGCTCGTGTCAAGGGGACACGCGGGTGGGGACGCAGACGCAGACACCCCACTTTTTCCAGGATTCCCCTCACTTTTTTCAGAGGGGAAGTTGATAGGCTAATTTCCGGTGATGCCACATTCAATTGGTATGTAGCCTGTGTGCATTAATTACTTGCCACAAAGACAAGCTGAAAAACATCTAAACACCAGGGCATGTCCTGTAAAACAGAGCAACAGCCCCATTCATATTTACACGCTTTTTAAAAAATGTATGCTTGTCCTTTTTACATAGACTTGCTGCATAATAGCCTGCCATTTAAAGGGTTGAGATGCTCAACTTTTCCCACTTAATTCCAATAATAATCAAGTTGATTGTATACATTTAACATGTAAATGCACCATTACTTCAAATATACCTTGCAAGTTGTTTACATGATTTTATCAAAAGTCAAAACCACACAATGTGTATGCAGAGAGAATCCGTGGGATTGGGGGGCGGGCGGGGTGACAAGATGGTCGTTGGGTTAGTGGGGGAGTGGGTTAGTCCTTCTTTTATGTTGTTGGCCATCATGGTTTTCTATCTTGAGGATTCTGATACTCTGAACATAAGGGCGAGCACACTGTGTGAGTGCTCTTAGGTATTGCGCGTGCAGGAAGTAGCACACCCAAAACAGAGCATGGACCAGAACTCTATGGCAACCAAAGAGATCACCCATGCAGCACAAAGGGTTGCTAGCCTAGGGCTTCAAGCCCTGAAGCCCACCTAACGCCCACAAGCACAAGCACTATTTTTTCATGTGCAGGATCCCAGGGCGACCAAGAGACACTGAGGTGAGGGGGGCCTCGGGCCTGAGCTTGTAAGTTTGCCGCTAAGTAAAATACCCAAAGCCTGTTCTCTAGAATATCGTTGATCGGGTGGGTGCTGGTCTTCGGGAAATCACCTTCACCTGCTTATATTACTTATTGTATTTATTTATTTACTTATACCGCGCCAACAGCCCCAGGCAATGGCATCAGTGTGCACACCAAGACTGAGACTCCACACAAAAACATCTAGCATAGGATATCAAGAGGAGTAATTCTATTCAAACAGTTATGTTTTCAACTGTTTGGAACAAAAGTTAATTACTTTCCAGCCGATGTTTGAAGGGAAAGGAATTCTAGGCTTTCGGTGCCAAGGATAGGAACGATCTTCCATTGCCGTTGGTCGTTTCATTTTTGGACATGGAAGCAGCCAGGAGCCAGAGGACTGTAGAATTCTCTCGGGTTCATGTAGCGTCAGCTTGTCTTTAAGGTAGATGGGGGCACTGCAATGCACGCATTTGGGTGTTTAGGTGTGGGCCTGCCACTATTAGCTACCTCTGTCCGAGTTCCTTCTTCAGGTTATTCTGCAGTCGCATGCATGTGTCAAAAAAGGCACCAGAGTCTACCCCAGTTACAAGGGGAATTATTTGTGTTACTCTGCTGGAAAGACAAGGTTTCAGGATGGCCAGGGAGAGTAAATAAATGAAAATGAAGGATGCGTGCAGTGCACCGATTCTCCTTCCAAAAACAGAGAATCAGCGAGGGCGATAGAGGTGTGTCTGTTTATGCGTGTTTCCACACGTGCGCGCATTTATGAGAGGTGAGCGGCCAGGGCCTGGGTGATCTACAGTTCTGTGAACTGCTGTACAGAAGTATTTTATTTCTAGAAACATTGTAATGGGGGGTGGGGTGTTGGGGCTTCTCTGGAGGTTTGGGGGTGGGGGGTTGGCCTTGGGGTGTGTGTTTGTGTGTGTGTGAGACTTTTTTTGTTTTGTTATAATCTCAGTGTCTCGCCACCCCTTGTTACAGCATGTGTTGTAGCATGTGTTGTATTATTTGGTTGTGTACCGCACACAGCAGCCATTTGCATGGTCTCCTAGCGCTCAGGCATGGAGGATCTGGAGAGTGGCCTGCTTTGGCTAGTTGGGAGGAGAGGGAAAGGCAAGATCGCACAAATGATTGGGGCAAATGACAAATTGAATGGCGAACAAAGGCAGCCGGCTCATTAAAAAGTCAAAAGATATCAACAAGTACACATTTAATTAGCAGCCAGCTGACCAGAAGTCAGAAGGCTTCCTCCTCTCCTGTTTGAACATTATTTCTTCCCCCTGTCTGTAAAATCCATCATTCTGGGGCTACAACTCCCCGACCATGCTCCACTGCTTCCGGGGTCCCTGTGCAGGGCTGAAAGGGAGAAAGATGCCTTTGTGTTGTTTCAGAAACAGGGCCTTCACTGACAGTGTTTTACTGATGTGATGTTGTTGTTTTCAGGCTGGCTTTGACATCCAGCTGACGTCAGCATACCATCAGGTGCTCAAGGCCCTGGGATTGGCTGTCAGCTTGTCATGGATGTGATTTACTAGAGACTGCAGTTGGGATCTTAGAAACTACCTTCAACGGTCAGGCGCCATTGCCTTGTGTCATGCACTTCTATTTGCTGAGGCTCTCGTCACACAAGCAGTGCCGTGGGCAGAGCCTGAAAAGTAGATGCATTGCACACAGGCTTGAAATGCGGCCAAATTTGCACCAGAACTGCCGATGCTCATTTTACTATAGCCGATATGATAGCTTAGTGGGTTGAGCACTTGCTGCTGTGATGTGTGTGTGATCTGCAGGTTCGAATCACAGCAAAGCCATCTCAGCCTTTCATCCTAAGGGCGATAAATGAGTACCAAGACAGGTTGGGTGATATTGTATGCATATTTGTTCTATAAAAAAGAGCGTAAGTGTAAGTGCTATAAAATAACATATTATCATTTGGCCTTGGATGTCTGCTTGTATTCACAGTAATTTGACAATATGGATCTATACACACAGATATTAATGATACATATGGTGATCCATTCTTGTATGAAATGTATATCCTGTAATTATTTATTTTTTTTATTTTGGTTGGCTGAAAAAATGCAACCTTTCAAAACATTATTCATTACAAGATACATGATTAAGTACTTTTTACATAATTTGTATCAATTGATAGACTTTTCATTAAAAATATAAATATAAATATACATAACGAGTTTAACCAATATTGAAATCAAATTATTCTCGATGTTCACAAAAATGATTTAACAAACATTAGCCAAACATAGATTAAAAAAAAAAAGAACAACCTATATCTTAAAAAAATCATAAAATTATTGATTAAACATAAAAGAAGGGTTGCAAGGCAAGACTGTTTTTATGAACTGCGTAAGTGCGATATGAATGGCAGTTCGATTTCTCGTCATTAATAAGCTCCATATTTCATTTGAAGAACGATCGCAATTTAATTGCAATAAATTGCGAAAGTAGTGTTCGCATAAGACATTCAAAGCCGGGCAATCAACCACTATATGAGCTAATGACTCTAGTTGTTTACAGTCTTTGCAGAAACAGCATTTTTTGAAATTAGACCACGTCTTGCCAAAATTTGATTTGTCGGGTGAAGATTCAGGCGCATTCTTAACATTCTGCACGCACATAATGCGATGGAGACTTTAGAAGATAATTGGCCATTTGTTTGAACTTCTTATGTGGAAAGAGATTTAAATCAAAATCCACATAATTTGAACAAAGTTCTTGTGTTACAATCCAGTCATGCCAGTATATTCTTTTTTTTGCTTGATCAGGGTTAGTAAGTAGCAAGTCAATGGAAATGTCAGCATTTACTAATACTTTCAAAATGTCTTTCACCCACTTTTTGGGAAACACATCATTGGATGAGCAGATGTACATTGCAATTGAGCCCAACAAATTCATGGTGTTAATTCCCAACAGACATTTACGGTAAAAGTTACAGAACTTCCAAAGAACTAGTGCAGACAAAGAGATGAGGCCCAATTCATACCTTAACATACACATAGGAGTACACGTAGGTAGACAAAAAACTGCTATTCGAAAAATTCCCTTCATGTCTGTCCCAATAAATTCTTGATTGTGGAAGCAATGTTTCAGCTCCATAAGATAGAATAGGTACAACTTTTTGATTAAAGAAAGTGACAACATGAGCTGAGGTAAATTTACCGTACTTATGCAAGATTATTTTTGCTTGAGATATAAGAGTCATGGATTTTGCCTTCAAGGTATCATTATAAATTTGATTTTTCACAGTGGCAGAAAATGGTAACCCTAGATATTTATATAAGGGTACCATCTTTAAAGGGGCTTTCTGCAAATACCACTGGAAATTCACCAATTTTGTATATCTCTTTTTTTGACATACTACTATCTGTGTCTTGTCCACATTAATGATCAGGTTGTTAATATAGGTATAAGTGTCTAGTTTGTTCAATAATTCTTGTAGTCCTTTAGGAGTTTGAGAAATAAGGACAAGATCATCGGCGTAAAGGAGCCATATGATCTTTTGAGGTCCTAATTTTGGTGAATCAGATACTACTTGTTCAAAAGAGACACCTATATCTAGAATGAATAGATTAAACAAAGTGGACGCCAGAATGCACCTTGTTTCAAGCCTCTCAATGTCTCGATGTGCGCAGATAGTAATCCATCGAGAGATAGTTTTATTTGAATAGATGTTTTTGTATGTAGTTTTTAAATTATGGTTAGTAATGATAGAGGACAACCATACTTCTGCAGTTTCTGAAAGAGCAATGTTCTATCGACCGAGTCAAATGCTAGACAAAAATCTATAAAGGCCATATACAATGGTTGATTAACTTCTGCATATTTAGACTTTAGCATGTTCAGGGTGATCAAATTCACTTATGTCCCTAAGCCAGCAACAAAGCCGGTTTGAAACGGATCTCTTTTGAGCTCATTAATGGTCCATTTGTTCAAGTCTTGTAAAATGATACAGCTATAAAGTTTCCCAGGGGCATCTAGTAAGGCAATGGGTCTGTAGTTCTCAGGGAGACTCTGATCACCTTTTTTATGGATTGGAACAATCAACGAATGTTTCCAAGATGCAGGAATCTCTTGAGTTTCATTAATATGTTCATAAATTTGATGTAGAATTGATGACCATATTACTGGATGTTGTTTGAAAGTTGTATTGGACAGCCCGTCAGGACCGGGAGCTCTAGACTAACTTATTTTGTTGATGAAGTACAATATGTCAGATTTAGAGATGGTGATATGAAACCGTTTATGGGGAAAAGTGCTAAGAGTTGATTCGGAATTGGGCGGACCAGCGTAAACTTTAGAGAAATGGCTAATCCAACTTGCTTCCGGCACACTCTGCAGTTGCGACATAGATTGCACAGGGGATATGGCATTAGTTAAAGCTTTCCAAATTTGAGCCGTGTTATGGTTGCGTATGCTTTGCAGCATTAGCTCTCCGTCTCGTTGGAATAGTCTACTGCGATGGTGTCTTCGCCAATTTCTATATGAGGTTTTAACTTGAGTGAGAACTGTAAACCTGATGCTTAATGGGAGCTTCAAGGCCTCTCTTTTTTGTAACCGAAATTCAGTTTTTGTGATTTTCGCTTCCACTGTCATGATCACTGCTTCCAAGGAGTCAGGAACAGCCCAACATCCTTGGAAGCAGGCCCCTAACCGTTATCTTAGGCACCAGCCGGTCCCCACTGGGACCTTTTGGACCTTGTCCTGGCGCCGGTGGCACCAGGCTCATCAAAGTCATCGGTCCCGGCATTGGAAGCGCCGGGCTCATATTATGTATGAAGATGCTTGGGTGGACTTACCTGCAGCAGACCATGCTGCTTACTTACCAGCCACTTAGAAGTCCTCTGTGAACAGGAACTACTTTCTTAACTGGGTGGGGCAAGCTCCACTCCCTGGATACAGCACTGGAACTCTTCTGGAACTGGAACTCTTTTCTTACCTAGGTGGGGCCGTGCAGGAAGACGCCTCATCACTCCAAGGCTATTTAAACCACACCCGATAGATGAAACGTGCTTCACGTTATTCTGCATCTGCAGCAGAACGCTCACCGAGTCTGTTCCAGCCTTTCTTCTTTCGATCCAGAACCTGCAAAAATTATACTTACCATTCCTGTATCCAGTCAACAACAGCACCTGCAAAGACAAGAAACAACAGGTTAGCAAGGCAACCTTAACACGCAGTGCTTACTCACCTGATCCATCGGCTGCGGCCATTTCTTCACGCTGCACCTCCGCCTGTGAAGACGAAAGCATTGTTATTACTTACCGGCATTCTGCGAATTCCGGATTTATTCACGCTGCACCTCCGCCTGTGAAGACGAAAGCATTGTTATTACTTACCGGCACTCCGCGAATTCCGGATTTCTTCACGCTGCATCGCCGCCTGTGAAGATAAAAGAAGAGACATTAGACAGGTATTTACTTACGCCCATCGCGCTCGTCACAATAGAACGCCTGCAAATACTCCGGCGTCTCTTCAGCACGAACTAAACAGCAAGGGAAAAAGACAGTTTGAGCGCTTGCATTTACTTACTCATTTTCAGGCGCTTCACTCCATCTTCCATCTCCTGAGTCCTGCAAGACAAAAAGGGAAAAGCATTATACAGAGTCCTGTTCAATATTAACGTGCCACGCACCTAAAGACTATAAAGACTAAAACGGTGTCCGAAAACTCACCGCTCGTGCAGTTAACGACGGTAACGATCCTCTGAGTTCAAGAGGCCTATGTTTCACCAGTGAAGGAACTGGCTACGGCACCCTGCACCAGACGCAGATGGAGAGTCCAGCATTCACCTATCTAAGGTGAGCACGTTGACCTGGGGCTCTACGGAGAAGCTAGGAAGAGAGGGAGAGAGAGAGGGACATTCAACAACCCAGACCCTTAACCCCCATATTCTTTCACCTGCAGAAACCTCACCCTTCGAGTTCGACACACAGTGAGAAGAAGTTCGACCCCAGAAGCCAATCGAGTCCTGCACATCACTTTTCGAGTCGCAGACACCTTCCTGCCAAGACCAGCGCCTCCGTGGGAATCAGGTGAGCGCTACATCCACATCAAAGACATGTGAGCCTCTAAAGGTCTGATTTTTACGCACCCTATTATCTGCAAAATGTTGTATGAGATCATAATAGGGGACAACAGTGGAGGATGTTTTTTCACGTGAGTGACAAAAGGCAGCTTGCAAGGAATTATTTAAGTCATTTAGTTTGTTTTCATTCCAGATTATACGATTTAACTGATTAGAAACAGTTATTTGACCCAAATTTGCCAATGTGTTACATTTAGTAGAAGGCACATTGGTCAACCAGTTAATAGTGAGCAAACGATGGTCACTATTTGGATTGGTTTCTAAGTTAAAGGATTGGATTTTCGAATACAACTTGTCGTCCACATAGATATAATCAATTGTGGCTTTTGCAGCACCTTGTTGCCACGTATGAGCAGAATCACTAATGTCAAATTTACTCCCATTCATCATACAAAAGCCTCCGGAATGCATAATTTGTTCCCACAATCTGCGTCTCGAATCTCCTATAACATAATTAGCAGGAAAACAGTGGAGATTGAGATCACCAGCAACAATTGTGTACTGTATTTTTGGGATAAATACAATAAAGTCCAACATAGTGGAAACATCAACCAAAAACCTCCGGTTGTCAATGCTCTTGGGACTCCAGTATAAGTTGACTATGGCGTACAAGGTTGACTCTATTGAGATAACAGTTAGTTGGGCAAAAGAATTTGGGGCATAAGAAAAAATTATACTAGCATTAGAACTTAATTTCGAGGCCGTCAAAAGACCAGCCATCGGACGCCCCTTTTCGCCTTGTAGTGCTGGTAAAAAGTGTATGGCATGATTGTCCCAAGAGGGAACGCTTGTGAGCCACGTTTCTTGTAATAGAGTCACATCGTAATTATTTAGAGTGTCTAGTGTGTTGTTTAGCAAATGACTAAAACCTTGAGTGTTCCAAGAGGCAAGGGTTATAGTACGTTCATTCTTAACCTTGTACGAGAGTTAACTTCTGGAGTCACAATTACAGCAGCATTTAGAGGTCACATCATCTTTTGAGTATCCCTCTATAGAGTCTGTGCCCTTGTTGAGTTTGCTTATGGCTGAGTTGGTCCATGCTTCCGCCCTGAGGGATCCATCAGAGGAGTTTGTTGGACCCAATAGAAGTATGAAACCCAAAGCCCACTCTGGACGTCAGCCAAACACACGCCGTACTTACTGAGTTTTCATTAAAGAACTCTACCTGCGCTATATCTGAAGTTCCGATGTCCTGCAACAGTGGAATATCAGAAAACACCTGCAGGATACTGTGACGGTTTAGCACATATTGAGGATGTGGTGCTGGACGACAACCCAGCACTAAGGCAATGTTTTTCTCCTTACCCACTTTTGTCTTCAGAATTGATTTAACAGGTGGATTACTGAAGGAGGTTGTTGTTGTAGAGCAAGGTAGATTGCTTGCAAGAGGGCATAAAGATTTCAGCAAGGAAGCAATTTCAGCATCATGGATAGACAAGGAAGAGGGCGAGACTGCCACTTTCTTGGTGTTATCACACTTGAATGAGACCGAAGGTTTAGATCCAGGTCGCTGGATGGATGGAGTATCGGAGCTGAGTGGTGTAAGTGAGGGCCCTTTTAGTATCGATAACGAGGTAAATCGGCTCATATACGCATCAACTTCCTTCCTAATTTCTGAACGACAACTCGCCAGCACCTCCTGTTCATGTTCAGTCGATGTACAGGATTGAGACGATCTTGGTTCTTTTAATTTAGAGCGCTCAGCGGTCAAAACCTCAGTTCTCTGCACTGGGGTTTGTTTGTCGCCGAGTTCAGCAGCCAGTAAGGGATGATGCACTTCCAAACTCACTTGTTGTTTTTCATAATTTTGGACTGCGTGGACCAAATTGTCCAATGGTGCATAAGAAACTGGAGGTACAGGATTTTTAGTTAAGGAGTCAAGTTTTAGTTTGCGCATTTGACTTAATTGCGTATACTTATTTGTAATTGCACAGGCCGTTTGCTGACTGTGCTTATTAGAGAGAGTAAGCATGTTAAAAAATTGCTTCGAACTTGTTGGTGCACCAACTTCAGTTTTCTTTACGTTTTTGGATTTTCTTTTTACCACCTCTGAATTTTTCTTTTTTAGTTGGAAATTTTTCCCAGAGGAAAGAGCTTTAGATGGTAATTGAGGCGTATTAGAAAAAATGGTATATGGTTCTGGAATTGGAGTACTCATAGTCTCCCCACCTGCACCTTTTTCAGGAACAGGCGCAATCTCTCTGATGACCTGGCCAATATACGGGAGAGAGCACAATATACCTGAATTGTCTATGATGATGGGAGACAATTGCATTTCTGTTTGGGAGTGCAGATTGGATATTTCTAATGCGTTCTGCGGTACTTTTACAGAGGGACTATTAGGAGCCATAATAGAAGTCATGGTGGCAACGGACACCAGTTTGAGCGGATTTGCACAATTGTCAACTGGTACTGTTGGCAGCACAATAGGCTCATTTGTCATCGGTCGTTGATGCGCCCAAGGTATTTCTTGCTTGGCCTGCCAAGCCAAGACGGATAACAACTGAGCGCCCTGAACATCCAATTTAGTATTCAATGTGTTAAACAATGTGGTGATGGTCTGTAAGGTTAAATTCATTGCTCCCAAAGTTAGTTCAACTACTTTAGACACATTTTGTAATGGTTGGGGCTTTTCAGTTGGAGGGCATTTGCGAGGAGTAGGAAATAGAAAAGAGGAAGTTACATTAGATTTCGTATAACCTCCATTTGAAAACATTTTAGGTGAAAAGGAAAGATTACCAAGTGTTTCTTGTACCGTGAAGTCAGAACCAGGGGAGGGCAGGTCAATCCGAGCTACATCCCCCTGAGATTTTACTGAATTGGGACTGGATTTCGTTTCGGAGATTTGGGCCATAGAATCCCCTCTTAAAACTGTGCTGTCAGATAAAGAGACATGTAAGGTGGTACTACACCCCGCCTGATTATGACTAATTATATTGGGGAGGCTGGGAAGTGTCTTTAGAGTTTCTCAAGGTAGAACTTTGAATTACACAGTCCGGATAAAAAAAGCTTATATCCTGGGTGCTTGCAGTTTGTTTCATTGAATTAGTTACAGGATGAACAATACGCTTTTTTACAATGGCAAGCTTTGGAGGTTCTACTCTGACTGATCGCAGTGTTGAGACACATGGAACAGCCTTGGCTTGTGTTCCACTGGAATTGGAAAATACACTTTGTAAGGGAGGCATTCCGGTGCGAAGTGTATATAGATTTCGTTTCATTTGGGCCAAAGGTTAATCAAGAGCCTGTAATCAGGACGTCCGTGAAAACTAGACTCTATAAATATCTAACACTCACGGTTTAGGAGCTCTCACTAACTCTCTTTGTAGATGGAAAAGAGAGTGATGTTAATGAGGATTGACCGCTAGCTCGCGACGCTGCGGCGAAGCGGCAAAGCAGGACTTTCTCGGGACTTCGCCGGTGCGCGCGCGCAGTGCGCGCGCAAGTTCTCTTATATAGGCACGCCCACAGGAGGGAAAGCACAAAGCCTAAATATAAGAAAAGCAGTGTAAGTATATATATATATATAATACGTATAGTTTGTATAGTTCGTGTAAGTGGGTGAACACTGTTGTTTCTGAAGGCTTCACCTTGTGGATGTTGGAGTACTTCACAACAAAACGTAGCGATTCTTATACTTCACAGCAAGTAGCAGCGGTAGCAAGTAGCAGTGGCAAAGCGGGACTTTCTCGGGACTTCGCCGGTGCGCGCGCGCTGTGCGCGCGCAAGTTCTCTTATATAGGCACGCCCACAGGAGGGAAAGCACAAAGCCTTGTGGATGTTGGAGTACTTCACAACAAAACATAGCGATTCTGATTCTTCACAGCAAGTAGCAGCGGTAGCAAGTAGCAGCGGCAAAGCGGGACTTCGACACATTAGTGAAATCATAACCGTATTTTTCATAGTGTACTTAGGACCAATGCTATTTGATGGCCACTTCCTGTTTTGTCAAGGGGTGAAAGATAGTGTTTCATTAATGGCACTGATTCTGTAGAAACATCTGTGTTTGCCCAGTGAGAACTGTGGTAGGCAATGCATTCCTTCTATAGCATTGCGCTTTGCTGGGCACAGATTCCTCAGTCAGTGTTCACTCTGTATCAAGTCTCACTCACACACATTGTTTTTTTACAAGCCCTTGCAGTTGATGTCTAGTTTAGAGCTTATATTCAAATGACCGTTACCTGTTTACTGCAATCCCAGTTCCCTGCAATAGCATGTTACTATCTGGAAATTCTTTAGAAATGTGCATCCTCCAAATGAAACAAGGAATACATCAACACATCACAAATCATCCTCTATTGTTCTTTAGCTCAATTTGTATATAGCCTTTATGGACCTGGATGGACCTGGATGCTCTACTCCTTTTTTTGTGACAGACTATGGTTTAGCCCCTAGCTATTGGGGGATGCTTTGGCGCCCATCTCATCTTTGCTACAAGCCCAGCACTGTATTTATATGCTATATACTGTGTTTATTGGGTTTTCATCATCTTTACCTTGTTTCTTTTTGCAGGCAGGTCACTGTTCAAGTATCCACTCTAGTCGGGCCTTAACACGGAGCTACCAACAGCCTGTGGGTAAGTAACCACTAGTGACTGTACATCTTCAATGCAGTGCAATGCAAGGTGGTTCTGTATAGCACGCTCAAATCACTTTGGCAGCCTTTATTATGCACACCTGTTCTCTCCCCCCAGATCCACGGCCACCCTAGGCTCCAGTCCAGTGTAAAAGCAGCACAGTGACCAGGCAGAACTCCTAGCCTATTCCTCCTCTTTCAATCTGGCCACGTTTTGTTATTGTGAATTTGCATCCAGGCCTAATGTGTGCTAGGGCAAAAAGAAAACCTGGATTATACCTCTCTCTAACACTGGGGTGGAGGGTAGGATGATTACAAAAACATGTGCATTTGTGTGCATGCAGCAGGCATTCACTTGCTATATGTATGTTGCTGCATGCACCCTTGGTGTTTTTCATAAGTTAATTACAATGCAGCTTTCCTTTTTGGCTAATATTTTTTCTGAGACGTCATGCCATAATACAATGTTCTCTTTTTTGGGAGGGAGGTTATGGTGAGGCTGGGGACAGTCAAATCTGAAAATGCTGACAAGCACTTGTTTCCTCTTAATGAAATGATATTTTGGATGTTGGCACTGGCAGCCAGGTTACTTAGACCTACTGTGATAAAGGTAGGAATAAGATGCACAATTAAGCTAATTTTATTTTTTAGGAGAGAAATGGATTAAAAAAAAAGAAAGGGAGGAGCGTCAAAAACTAAGAGAAAAGAAGAAAAAGCAAATGGAAGAGGAGATCCAGCAAAACAAAAACATTGAAGATCTGTTTACACGTCAGACCATCAAAATGTCACATGGTGGTATTGCTGGGAGAGAAGTGGAGGAGGGTGACCAGGCATCTTCTTCAGGTACAAGTGTTAAACCTTCAGTGGACCCATCAACAAGAGCTCCAGATGTGAGAAGACTAGAAGTCAGAGTCTCTGCAGTTATTGGAGACATCTCAACAGAGGCAGATGCTGCAGCAACTACAATGTCATCAATCATTGAAGGTGTTCCCTGAGAGGAAGTGTCAGAATCAAGTCTGCCAGAAATAATTGAGGCTGTCCATCTCGAGGAAGAGGCAGCCAGTGGTGGTACCAGTCTGCCACTGCCACAAACAATTGAAGATTCCCCCAAGGAAGAAGTGTTGGAATCAAGTCTGCCAGAAATAATTGAGGCCTTCCATCTCGAGGAAGAGGCAGCCAGTGGTAGTGCCAGTATGCCACAAACAATTGAAGATTCCCCCAAGGAAGAAGTTTCTGAATCAAGTCTGCCAGAAATAATTGAGGCTGTCCATCTCAAGGAAGAGGCAGACAGTGGTGGTACCAGTCTGCCACAAACAATTGAAGATTCCCCCAAGGAGGAAGTGTCAGACACAAGTCAGCCAGAAATAATTGGAGACATCATCCCCCCAGAGGAAGTGGCAGATACTAGTCATTCGGAAGAATCTTTAGCTGCTTTACAACATACTGAAGACTCAGGGAATGGGGGTGTGAATCACAGAGCATGGAAAGATGATCTACAGGTGGCAAACTATTTGTTTCAACGTCCAAAACCAGATCAACTTTCCTATTTCTTTCAGCACCATCCCATTCAACCTCCCAAACATAGACACATTAAAGCAAGCTCAGCCTTTTGGAGGAAAGTTGGGGGAAAACGGTTTGGTTAAGTTACTCTGAAATACAAAAGGCCGTTTTTTACAGTTTGTTTAGCGTTTACTAAATGTGGAGAGAGGGGTCTTTTCATCAATGAGATGAAAAACTGGAGGCGTATTTACCAGCACATTGCAGAGCATGAGGCAGGCCAAGGTCTCCGGAGGTGCACAGATTCATATATGTTGAACTTTTCAGGGGCCGACATAAGGGGTTTACTCTTTCACCGACAGAAATGAGCTTGAAGTGAGCAAATCAGAAAAAGGAGAGACATATTGGAGCGCATTATTGATGTTGTAAAAGTCATTGGAATAAGGGGGCTCAGTTTTCGTGGGAAATCAGAGTCCACGTCCAAGCTGGATAATGAAGAGCTGGACCATGGCAACTTCCTTGAAATCCTTCTGCTCCTAAGTAAATATGAAGAGACCTCTAAAGGAACATATTGAGACCATTCAAACTAAATCCAAAAAGAAAACCGGGCAAGGACAGGGTGCTTCTGTGACCTTCATGTCAAAGACTACATTTGGGTATGCGATTGAAGCCATTTCCAAACTGATCAAAATGCTAATCTGCCAAGAAATAAAGGAAGCAGGGATAGTTTTCCATTCTGATAGACTCAACCCAAGATGTGAGTGTTACTGATCAGTGCTCTATAATTATTAGATATGTTACTGACACTGTACATGAACGCCTACTAGCAGTAACCAACTGCACTTTGTCTACTGGAAAGGGGCTGTTTGAGCTGGTGCAGAGTGTTATTAAAGATAATGGTTTGGACCTACGCAAGTGCATTGGGAATTCAACCGATGGTGCATCCAATATGCAGGGGCGGTACAATGGTTTCACATCCTGACACAGTAAGGAATCCCCTGGTCAAATACATGTCTGGTGCTATGCACATGTATTAAATCTTGTACTCGTAGAAGGGACACAAGTATCAAATGAATCCACATCTTTGTTTGGCCTGTTAAACTCCTGTGCCGTTTTTTTCAGGGAGTCCTATAAAAGGATGGATGTGTGGCGTGAGCTGTCTGCGGAAGGGCGCACAATCCAAATAATAGGAGAAACAAAGTGGTGGGCGAAGGATGCAGCACTACGGAAAGTTATTGGCTCCTTTAATAACCCAAACAAAGCAATGTTCATTGATGTGGTTGTTGCACTCAATAACATTGGCTCAAATACGGATAAATTCAATGCAAACGTCTGTTACCAAGTTTTAAACTTTTCTGAGGCTCTGTTCAAATTCCAAACAGTGCTCACAGCCCAGTTATAGCTCAGAGTATTTAATTTGACAAATCCATTATCTAAGTACCTCCAGACAAGTGGAATGGACATCCTATAGGCACAAATAATGGTCTCGGACACTACAAAAGCACTTGCTGCACAGTCAAGAAATTTTGATTCTGTGTATTATGCAGCTGCAAAATTTGCAGAATGGGCCAACGTGGGCTTGGAAGAGAGAGGCTATGATAAAGGACTGGAAACTGAACTTCCAGGGGGGATAGTGCCCCACAAAAAGAGGATGCCTGAAATGAATGCAAGGGATGAGCTAATCACCTTGGCTAAAGACCGGTTTAGAGTTACTGTACAAAATGCCATTATGGGCAACATTCTTCAAAGCCTAACTAGTTGTTTTAAAACCCACTCATCTCTTGCCGCAGATATAGCATGCCTGCGTCCCAAAAATGTCAATGAAAGTCTACCCGACAATGCTCTTACAAATATGTGCTTCTTGCTTGAAAGACTGGATGACTCTATAACACTACAGGGGTTAAGGGAAGAACTCTCAGACTTTGCAAGCAAGTGGACTAAACTGAGGAGGACACTGCCAGAAGAGTATGCCTTTGAAGCCTAAATAGTGAAGATCCAGCACTACAAGATTTTGGAGAGCTACCTTTAGTACAGAAATGCAATACATGCCGTAACTGTGCAATATTTTGCTATGCAACTCTAAAAAGGTATGAACTTTTTAGTAGTGCTTACCGGCAATTGTATTTGGCATACAAGTTCATCTTGACCTTATCTTGCACACAGGTAGCATGTGAAAGAAGTTTTTCAAAATTGAAGAATATTAAAAGCCGCCTAAGAAACCACTCTGCCAGGACAACCTGGAAGCCTTTATGCTCATGTCTGTGGACCGTAATGTGCTTGTCCAATTGCAAAATCCGGACATAATCGACCTGGTTGCACATAAAAGTGCATTGTTGCAGGAACTCTTGATTGAGTGATTTCCAGGATTTTCATGAACCTGGAATCAGAATTTCCAGGAGCTGTGGAACTGGCTGTCACAGAACTGTATGCAAAGTTATGTTATTTTTGTGTTGTTGTTGTGTCATCATTTGGCTGTACTGCTTATTAAATGCAACTCTATTTTCATTACTGGTGTCAACGAGTAGACATGCTTTGAGTCTGGTTCTGCAAAATAAGTATTTTACTATGTGATGATGTTTTTTTTAAAAAAGAACAAAAGGAATGTTATCACTTTCTCAAGCGTTTACACAAAACATAACAACATGCAACATACACATGAATCCTCCATAAGTAGCATTTTCTGTTAAGTCGTGAATTGACACGATTCACAGATGATGGTTTGAGGGCCACTTTTTTTGAGGTGAAGGGTGGGCCACTTTTTGAGGTGAGGGGTGGGCCACTTTTCTGAGGCGAGGGGTGGGCCACTTTTTTTGGGGTGTCTGGGCCTATTTCTTGGCCCATTCTGACCCTGAGCATAAGCACACAGAAAGTAACTAACTAAATAAACTGGAAATTGGCCATGGTGGTAGAGGAGAATTATAGTTATTTGCCAGGTGGAAAATTGTATAGGTGCTTCATACTAGAGTGGATTTACTTACTAACCAGGTTCTATTGCTAGCGCAAGTAAATGCACAAGTGCTATATGTTTGAAGGGTTCTACCAGAATGGAAGGAAAATGACTGGGAGTGTGAGGTAATTGTGCAGGCAGCACCTGACTAAGAATGGGCTACAAATCCAAGTGTAACAACGACTGTACAATGAAACAATACAAGTGGTATCAAGGACAAAAGAATTAGCATGGCAAAGGCCAACACAAAGAAATAATTTAACATATTTCGGTTTAACTTATTTATTTTGATTTATTTATTATTAATTATGATTATATCTCAAAGAGCTTTATCATAATAAGTATTAACAATTCATATAACACAATATTATCTAATACAAAACACAAACACAAAATATAATTGCATTACAGCATTATTACACTGTAGCATTATTATTATAACATCACCACAATATTTAATTGTTACATACTTACATTGTTTAGGTATAAAATAATCTGTTATATTTAATTTGGTTAATCTAATAAAAATCATAATCGAAGCCAAATTGAATCTAGATTTCCCACAATTTCGTTGGACTTTCAATTCATATAACAGAATGGACTCAATAGAGGAATCCATAAAATTCACACAATCCATAAAAGAATTCCTACAATCCATAAAAATCATAAAATCCATAAAATTCACTTGACAGAGCGTCATACAATTTATAAAATAGATATCAACTCCTTGATGCACAGAGAGAGTCTCACAGAACTGTTAGCTGTGTTTGTGTGAAACAATTTACACACATATATACCGCCTTAATGTACATGGTGCTGGTTCATCTTTGATCTTATCTCAACAAAGTGAAAGTACAGAGAATTTCACGTTAATTTATATTTTTTTGTTGTTGTATAAGTGGCCTTACTTTCTGTGTTTTATTAATTCCTTCTAAATACTAAAAAGTGCAATGTGCATTGCTTGATGACACACATTCAGGCAATACCACCAACATAGGTCTGACTTGAGGCTGTTAGGATCAGAAACATCGGCCCCCAACCTGCTGACATGTAGGGGGCCATGTTCCCTGCACTGCGTAAGGACATGTTGAGCCGTCTGCAGATGGTTCACAAGCCCACAGGAAAGACAAAACCTTGTCTCCTTTGGAATTTCTTGCTGTGGGCCGAGGACTGCCAACTCAGACAGTTTGCTGATCCTCAAATATGTTATTTTTTTTTTTTACGCTACTTACCTTGTACTGCACTTCCCCCCCTCCCCTTCCCCTTGCACTTTTCCCTTCCCCCCACCCCTGCACTTGCGCGATCTGAATGACACCTGGCCTAGTAGGATCGTTGTCTGTCTTCCCCTTGTTCCCCCCCTGCCTCGTTGCGCCTTGAAACACTTGTGTGTAGGCGCGTTACAAATGCCATATCATATCATATCATATCATATCATATCATATCATTGGCATAGTAATAGGTATCACTGTGGAGCTTTATCGCTATGAACAAGGTGTTCCATAATACTATAGAAGCTAGTTAGAGTTGCTAGATGTTCATAGTTTTTACACCAGTACCATCGCTTGATTTTTCGGGATATCTTCCTGGTTAAAACATGCAAGTTTTCTTCCATCTGTGGTTTGCATCCCACATTAGTAAACTCCCCATACACCAGAGCAGCAAGGGTATCAGGTTTGGTCGAGGGATGTTGTTGCCTAATAAATTCAACAGAGGGCATGTTGGTAGCTTGCAGGACTTTAAATATGGTAGGCCTCTTTTTCGTATTATCATTGAAGGGAGAGAAGTGAGGCCCAAAATTTCCAATGGAACGCTAGGCCCAAGCCCTTGCATTTTCTGCCAAGATCTGCCCTCCAGTTCATCCAGCCATGAAAGGTCCTTCATGCTGAGTGACTTGAGGCCAAATTGCAGTGGGTACTAAAACACTGGGCTTCATTCCGAGTTTGGAGATAATCATAGCGCTATTAGCGCCATGACTACCTTCAATACCGGCACCGAGTCCGCCCTCGTTCAATGGGGACTTACCGGTCTATTCCGACCTTTGCGGGACCGGTAAGTCCCCATTGAAAAAGCCATTCCCCATTCCCATTTGAGCCTCCATAGGGCTCAATGGGAAGGGGGAAAGCGCTAATAATGGCACCGCAAAATGCAGTACCGTTATTAGCTCTAAAGGCCCTTAACGGTTCCCGTCCTTAATGCCTGGTAAAACCAGGCGTTAAGGAAGGGACCCGCTAAGGGAATTCGGAAAAGGGCATAAAGGGATTCCCAGCACCAGTGTCCTTACCGGTGCCCGGTATCCCTTTGCGCCCAACGTGTAATGAGGCCAATTATCTATAAAGGGTCAGGATGCCTTTGAGGCTAAAACAGGACACTGCGTAGACGCAGCGTGTTATTATGTTTATTTTAGAAATAGCCCTGCACTTTCTTACTTCTTTAAATTCTGCATAACCAGCTTTAGTGGTGAATTCCACTCCCAAGTACCTATAGCTGTGCACTTGCTCAAACACTTTCCCCTCAATAACCAGAGTGGGGATGGCCACAGGTTTATATGAGAAATGCATTAGCTTAGTCTTATTAAAGTTCAGCACCAGATCGTGTTCCCGGCATATTTTTGTAATACTCCCATAGCTCTTTTCAACTCTGCAATGGTGTGATGAAACATAATAAGGTCATCGGATAGGATATACTTGAAACACTGACCCCCATTTTCTTGGGGGGGGGCAGGAATAGGCAGCGTTGAGTGCATTAGGGAGCTCTGAAAGGTATATGTTGAAGAGCACAGGGGCAAGGGCACACTCGTTTACCTCCACCGTTGGTGCTGATCTGGGCCGATATCCGGCCCTCATTATCAAATGTGACTTGGACAGAGGTATTCTCATGAAGGGACATAATGGCCCATAGAAGATCTCTTGGGCAGTCCAACCGCCTCATGTTTGTCCAAAGTTTGCTCATATTTACCATATCGAAGACTGCCTTAAAGTCGCTCATTACCACATAGAGACCCCGTTGGCCTTTGGTTTTGGCTACTTTGGTCAAGGCATATAACAGCCATAGGTATTGGGCAGTAACCGAACCTGACCGGAATCCTACTTGGAAGTTGCTGTGTAGAAATATAGATTCTACCCAGGATACTAATCTATCCAACAGCAGTGATGCAGAAATGTTGCCAGTAACATATAACATAGCTAGTAGCCAAAGTTCTCAAGGCTTGTCCTGGGACCCTTCTTATGGATTGGGACCAAGATCAAACAATACCATGATAAAGGGATCTGCCCTTCATGGCTTACTTTATTGAATAGGCAGTCAGTATTTCCCCCCATAAGGAGGGATTCATTTTTAGTTGGACATTTGGAAGTCCATTAGGGCCAGGGGGTCTAGAATCCTTCAAGGTAGAGACTTTCAACCCAATTTCCTTTTGAGAGAAGTTGATGGCGAATGTATCCCTGCAAGGATTCGATTTGTGTAGTGGAAGCATGACCATGAACATTTTTTCTGATGTGATCAACCCACACATTTTACCTGATTACTGAGATCTCCTGAGAGGGGGAGTTGGAATCAAAACCTCTCTGCAGTTTCCAAAATGAACGTGAGAACCCTTGTTCACAATTTAGACTAAGTATTGCCACTGTGCAGTTCGACCAGAGGCTAACCAGTCCTTCACCCATCTGTGGTATCTATTTTTAGCTTTATTCATTGCCACCATGGATTTGACAAGGGTACTGTTTTTTTCTGATTATATTTAATTTGCATTTAAGTTATTTTTGGACTCCCATACCATTCTATCAAAGCAATATTTCTTATTGTTACCCATCAAGGAGAAATTACCTTTATATACCGCTAATGATAGTGTGGTGGCCTTAATCTTTCCTTCAATTCCATCAGTCGTTAAAGCTGCTACAGAGGAGAGCCAATTTTCATTCTGGAAAAGGAAATCATTTCCTGCTTTCTCAATGCTCTTATCTGTCCAGCAGATTCTGCTGCCGATGGGGTTTATTTCTCAATCCCCGACTGGCCCTTGGTGTTGAAGGGTAGGGTTCCCTGCTATGTGAAGGGTAAGAATGGCATGATCCCTAAAATGTGTGTGGATCATTTCAAGCTTTCTAACTTGAGTGATCGCCGGCTGATTACAGAACACATAATCTTGGGTAGAGAACTTCTTCCCAACTCTCCAAGTACTGTTACCTGGGATATCGCCCTTAGCTGCTCCATTCAGAAGAAAGCAATCACAATTGTGCATAAAGTCAACCCAGGAGGTGCCTTTTTTATTTTAATTAGCTGAATTCTATCAACCTTTCAAACTTTTATACATAAAAGAAACTCATCAAAATAAATAAATAAATGCATATGTATACAAATATGATTAACTTTTCAGTTACCTTTACCACAGAGTTAACTACAGACTAGTTTTTAACAGTATCCATTTCATTAATTTCATTAAGACAGTTAATTTGTGCATTCAGATCATCCACAACATATTTTTGTACAGATTCATCCGAACCCTGGCAAACGCCAATGTCTCCAAAAACCAAATCTATAATGTCATTAGTGGCCACAGTGCCAGGGGGATCATAAACATTGATGACATTAACAGCCCCTACCTCATTATTTCCTCTGACACAGACAGCCAATATAGATGGACAGTCAGATTTTGTCTGTATTCTTGTGGCCTTCAGACGGTTCTGCCCTCCCACGATAAGACCTCCATAGGGTCGGCCTCTGTGAATTTCTTTCCCAGCACTTGGAAAGTTTGGAAGCCATCGACCCAGAGTTCCCAAAGTAGCCATACTTACTGTTGCAGGAAAATGTCATTCTTTGTCAAAAAATTGATAGACGCCCCAGACTCAAGGAGATGGGCAATCCCTCTGGTGTTCTAAGTATATATGCCCAGATCTCAATTTCCCAGATATTACGCCATTGCTGCTATTTCATACTAGCCAACTGAGAATTCACAAAATGTTGTATTGTGGGGAAGAGCTGGTGTTAGACATGTTTCTGTAGAGAAGGAGTCAAGTATCCCTACTGAATGCTCCACCCCATGCTGCCTATATGATGTGAATCAGACATTGCAACACGTGCAGTACCATTGAGGATGCCTGTATTGCAAAGAATCCTTGAAACAAAGTATCCATTGAGAAAACTCTATATGCATTCACGAAGATATGATGGCCTTCTTGACAATGTCCCGAAAGAAGTGTGAAAATGAGTGAGAAAGAAGACTGGTGACGTCACGTGAAGCTGAACTGATGCCCTCAGAAAAGATGCATGAGGCAAAAGAACATAGACATTGTATAAGATTTGAAGAGGAGGTGTTAAAGATGAGCAACATTTCGGGCTCTTACACTTGTACAGATGCAGTAAGGCAAGTAGACAAACTGATTTTAAGACTGGCTACGTAGTGAATAGTTTGGGGCATTGTACCAACTTATATACATAGGAGTCTGAATATTCCACAATGCACTTTAGCAGGGCCTAAAACCCAGTGATTGGAAAGGGTTTGAAGTGTGGCACAGTTGGAAAATAATTGATGGCGGAGGAGAAATTCAAGAAAGGCTTGATTGGCACAGCACCAATAAATCGAGGCCACTGTGAGCCTGGTTGTTCATCCAGTAGTTACATGAAAGTAAGAACATGAAAAAGAAACAGACTTGTTTGAGGTGGAATGGAAAATACTGACAGCATCAAAAGTTCATCATTTAATAATATTAAATGCAGTAAAAAGCTCGAGAACGTGGTGTCCAGTCACATGGTGAGATCAAAATAGACATTGGGTCGAGCTACAACGAAACCAAGAAGATACTCCCTTTTATTCCCAGGCATAGAGAGCTTCTGCAAGGCCAAGTTCAAAGCATTAATTGACTGGCAGAATGTAAGAGTGATGATAGATGTTGGGCTAATTGAGAGGGGAGGCATGATCACGCTGTCCCTCCCTGCACCTGGAGTGGTAGCCTGCGCGCAGTTTGTGTATCGAATATTCCAGAAGGGTACAGGGGTGCCAAACCAATTGTAGGGGGCCATGTATCAAAGAGCATATAGTTTGGGTAACCAATGAAGTGTTGAGTATTAGTAGGACACTGACAATGACTTGCACTTGGGATGGGCTTAGTTGCCGACCTGATAGTACAGACCCAATCACTTCCCCCATGAGTTTGGAATGTATACATATATGTTCCCTGTAAACCTATCACATTCCCACATAGGTTTTTGTAGTTTGCCACATAGTGTGACATCACTGATGACAAGTTTTTACGACAAATGTTTTGTTTTTTATAACATGCACTGAGAGAAATTTTGCGAATATCCGTTGATGTCCGTTGTAAAACTCGCTGTTTTAGATAATTAAAACAGTACCAAGTTTTGCCAACTTCCTGAGTCGGTTTGATTATTGATGTTTCAGTAAAAATTCTGCATCCCCATCTATCTCTAAGTATTGCTACCTCATCTTAAAGGGCCCCAGCTCTATAGGTTAATTTCCAGTGTTCTTTATGGTGGCGATTTTATCTTTGAGGATTCGGGTACCGGGCTGTTGTGTCGGTTCGATGACAATGACAATGACCTCCTCAGCCACATCTAACTAATAGCCAAATCCGCATAATGGGCGTCCGTGGAGCAATAGATTTGACTAAATCGAAATGCAAAGTCAAAGTCTGTTCTATGGAGGATCCTGAGCAGAAAAATGTTGTGCGTCAAAAAGAGGAAATCAGTTCTGTTCATATGTGGATGATGTTTAGGCTTACCAGGAGTTTTATTTCCTGATAGTGATGACATTTGGGAGGTTATTAGACGCTATTTCCAAGGTGTTGTCAGATACCATGTCTACACCCATTCCATGACTTGCTTGAGGAACCAAAGCATTTGTTTCAGCTTTGAGGTTTGTGTTTTTTCATTATTCAGCACAGCAGTAAGTGCACTCAATAGACCCACAACATTCCGAGTTTGGGTTTCCCTATCATTCATTGGACTTTGTTGGTTGTCATTCAACACCCAATAATTGTACCTGTAGGACTTGAGGCTTTCTTGTTTTTTTGACACTCTCTTGTGTTCTTTTAATTGGAGGAACCGTCTTAAAGACCTCCTATGGAGTGTCATCTGGTTGAACTTGTGTAGGCTCCAAATTGATCATTACAGCCTTGCGATTTAGATGTTTCCTTTTTCTACATTGTTTATGGGTCATAGATAATCAATGATGTTAGGGGGAATTCTCATAAATGTTTTAATTTCCCTTACCATATGAGACCCCCATCAATTTGTCTGGATTTTTAGGACTTTAATGTTTACCTGGAAAGAGTGTTAGCCTTTTTTCCCACTGTTTCATGTATTTTGATGTGTGTTTTTACTTTTGTGTTCTTTGGATATGCAGTTTTAGACAACTCCATAGGCATTATCTTTTCTTGTGTGTCACACAGTACCCTCAGTGCAGTGGCACAGGGATGTCTTTCAGACTTCCCAAAGTTTAAATACCTTCTCTGTTACTGACTACTGTCTCCCAGTGAATGTAAAGTTACATTGACTTTGCTAGTCTTTTTTAAATTGCTAGACCCAGAACATACTGCCTTACAGCAGAGTGCTGGAAGGAATACCTAGTATTGCCTATGCCTAGAAAACTCATGTAGCACTCAAATGCTAGCCTTTCCACTCAGCATGGCTGGTGGCAGTGGTATTACCATGATTTTCCCGACCGCGACCCGTTTAAACGCTCTGGTAGTTAAAATCCACCGGAACAATGTTTTGCAAGATGGTGTCTGAGCCCCCTCTGTAAAAACATGTTCAGATCGCCTTTTTTTGCCATTTCTTTTTGGAAAGGTACTTCTATGTTTGTCTCTGCGCGCCAAACTGGGTTTGATCCCTTGGTTCATTTGCCTTTGGCAGGCTTCAGTCCTGAACACCGCCTCTGGTGCCTGAGTGTCTGGGGTGGACACGAAGTGAAGGAGGTGACCGAAACTCCCTGTGTTTAGTCTCCTAGGAGACCTGAATGCACTTTGGCATGATTGGCTGGCTGACTTTCTGGCAAGGAAAGCCACCCTGCCGGGTCAGTGGCAGCTAGGCTGGAATGAATGGGAGAAAACTGTTTAAAAGGCAGGTATCTGGGACTTGGAAGACAGAGTCGACCACTGGAACGAAAGAACCGAAGACGAGCTGAAGGAAGACAACTGCTGCAACTCCTGGATCATTGGTTTGCCCGTTGAAGCCCTGCTGCATGTCCGAATAGCCTGAAACTCCCTCGACAGAGAAGCCCCTCCAAGGACAACTTCTCCCCTTGGGCTGGTGGGAACAACCAACTTGCAAGCCACCTGCAAACCATCTCCATGCTGGTTGAATTTATTTCAGAGTGCTCTTGAAAACCGGATAGCCAGTGAGAAGGATACCAGTTTGTGGACTTTAAGGCACTCACAGCTTAATCCAACGTTTTGCCAAGCTTGTGGATCCGTCCCCGTGCAGTGCAGGAACCTTCCGACGTCCTCCCTCTTGTCCAGACAACTGCGGCCCAGGAACAGCAAGATCTGCAGGAACTGCCAGGAACATTTGCCTCAGCTACAGCTTTTCTTCATTATCAAGGTACTGTGCAAACGCGGTTGAGAAATCCTCTCTGCCGCAGTGAAAATTCGTGAAACTTTCCAAACATTGGAGTCTTGTTTGCTGCTAATCCGAAATATAACTCTTTTTCGTGCAAACTACTTCTAAAAACATTGGCAAAGCCTTAAACATTTACTACCAGAATTGTACTATCCAATCCCAGACACCGATCCATTGACTTTGGCCCAGGCCTATTGAATTGAACTGCCTCTTGTAGTGAACTGAAACTATTTGCCCTTCCTAAGAAATTATTTGTGTTTAATTCTTATAACTTGTGTCTTTTACTCTCATTTAAAGTTACAGAAGTGCCATTTTGCTCCCACTTCTGGGCAGCCTAACTTGTTCAGAAGGTTTAGTTCTGAAGTGTATTATAGTGTGATATCGAGCTGCTTATTGCTAGTGGAATGTTTTCTGAATGACTGTGTAAATAAATTAATATTGTTTTACCAAGAAACCTTGAGGAAGTGTGTGTTTGAACCACTGTGATTACAAGTCCTTTATGTAACACCCTGTACTGCTCACATCCCTCTTGAGATAAGCCTGGCTGCTCAGCCCTGCTACCACAAAACTGTGTAGTACAGACTTATACAAAAGGTGAGATTGTGCTTACACCTGTATTCTTAATTGTGTGCAGTGTTCCCAAAGGGTACTGCGTGTAATTCTGCCTAACAAGGATTCGCTAGGGAGTTCAGCCATCTCCTCTTCCTCAATCGTAATAGGATCAGCATTGGCTGTAATACTTGTTTCACTCTTTGAAGCATTATAGAGGGCCTGGTATAGGGTGTTGCAGCAGCAATCCATTTTTGCAGGGCCCTATCATCCTCAGCCTCAGGTACACTTGGCTAGTTAGTACAGTAACCTCCCCAAGATCTTCCCACAAAGCGTCAGTAGAACTTTCATGGCATACTGCAGTATGGAGATTTGAGCGCTGGCTGTACATTGGTGGGCCCCACCTCAGCTAGACACATGTTGGGGGAAACTGAGAGTCTTTGTCTCCTTTCTTCCAATGCAACTATACCAAGGATCTCCAGTGTAGTCGAATTACCCACCACTCCATTTGTATGGCCTTGTTGTTCCCTAAATATTGAGATCAGATGATGGTGTTGATCATTAGGAGCTAGAGAGTCCCTCAGAGAGTAACACAAGGCCAGAAGAGAATGGTTATTGTCCATCACAGAGAATGAAGAATAAAAATGGGAGGCATTGCTTGTTCTACTGGGTAAATCCTCATTATCTAATGTCTGGAGGGGTAACAACCGTATTGGTAAAGGGGGTTTAGATTTTGGATCAGACAAAAAATAAGGGTCAGCAGTGCCAGTAATACCTTCTCTATTCAATTTCCCTACAGGTGACCTGGTAACATGTGCTCTGGAGGTATTTACATTGGATCCTTTTGCTTGATTTCGAACACCAGAGCCAGCCAGAGCTTTGGAGTTAGAAGCCTTTTTGGTCTCTTTGTGGTTATTCGATCTCAGTTCCATTTTCCCCTGCATTTTTAGAACCAGAAACAGAGGCTGGATATCGGTTCCAGGATGTAGAGGGTGTTAGCGCTGATAAGAAAGGAGTTCAGTTGTTCTCCCTCAGTTACGGGTTTGCACTGCAGGGGCAACACGTTGCCAACTGATGGTGGTTGCGAATCCGACTTAAGTAGGGCAATATCACGTATGAGCCATGAATCCCAGACACTTGAAATGCAGTAGAAGTTATGGAAAACAGGAAAAATATGCAGTCACCATAATCAGAATTGAAAGACCAGGCTGCATCAGACTATCTCAGTACAGAACAGGAGAGCCACACTTCCGGAAATGCACTCCTGCAGGATTGTATATCAGATCCAGGAGATATAGAGTGTAACCGCTCATGCCAACAACACTATTTCTGAAGGAGTCCAGCGGATCACACTCAAATGCAAGGTTGCACTTCAATAGGGCAATAGCATGTGAGGGCTGTGCATTGCGGACCCTTGAGTTTCAGTTCATATATTTAGAAAACAAAGGTAAAGTACAGTTGCCAGAGTCAGAGGTGAGAAGCAAGGCTGTGCCCGGCTATGACTCTCAGTACGTAAAAATCCAAGAGAGCCTCACTTCCAGAGACACACTCCAGAGAAAATGAAGATATGCAGATTAGGGACTTACTTACAGAGTATTAAGAGGGTGCAGGCCAGCTCACACTTCCGCTCCATCAAAATGCCTGGGAGCTTTAAGTCTGCCCTCATCAAACACTCATCCCAAGTGTGTGAGTTACCGCCAGTGGGTCCGGGCTCTCCAGCGTTCCTGCGCAGACTGCGTTCACTGCAGGTAACCCTCGCAGCAACTCAACTACGTTCTACTTGGAGCATGGGTTATGTAGAGTCTCCTCCACCTTCTCAGTCAGCTGGGCAGCAAGAACATAGACTAAATACTGGTGAATGCATTGGCTGCAGGTAACTCTCGCAACAACTCCGCTATGCTCCACTTGGAGCCTAGGTTATGAAGAGTTTCTTCCTCCTTCTCAGTCAGCTGGGTGGCAAGAAGATAGAAGAAAAAACTGGTGATTGTGATGACTGCGTGTAACTCCTATACTTATCTGTATTTTCATGAACATGGCAAGGAGCATTGATAAGAGATACAGTGAAGGTCTGGTGGCTGCATGTGACTGATGTGACAGATTAAGAAGATGTCACATGAATACATCAAAGGTGAACTCTATTACCAATGATATTTCCCTAAATCTTATGGCAATAATCAATGATTAATGATGTATAGACACTTATGAGGAGAATATCCATAGGGCAAATGCTATACACATACCTTTGACGTCCATTCTGAACTTCCATGCTATCATTATTACATGAAGAATGTAGAAATACATTGCAAAGGCAATCTGCCTATAAGAAGCACTGTATGCATGTCCATTTAATGAATACTCTATCACCAAATGCATAAAGCAAATTTTCTAATAAAAGCTGTTGTTATAATCCCCAAACACTTTGCTACCGAACTATCAATGAAGGAACTGGTCCTAAGAAATGGAACATCTGGAAATCTGTGCTTGGTTATATGCACTTTACTGTGTCAATACTGAACTTTCAAGTAACTTCTAATTTTAAAAAACTTTTTGGCAGGAGTAGCAATATGACCCGTGCAGCAAATGAATGTGCTGATAGTAAAAAAAAAAGAACATGAAGAATCTTGGGAGGAGTGTGGGATGGGGTTGACTTGGTAGCCTCAGCTTGGAACATTTGACAAGGAGGCATTCATAAGTAGAACCTGGGGGAGTTAGAAAAAGTAGTTGGTTTGATAACGGTTTAACAATTAATCAATATAGATGTGACCCTGTTAGAACTACACATCATCTATGATTTATGGAGTACCCCACATGCAGTGTATGTCATATGTAACCTCACTATTGGAGTTTGAAGGATGCAATGGGACTTTGCTTGTGGAGAAATGCAAGATTACCTGAACGACCAGCTGCTTGATACAGATCCATGATGATGTCAGCCAGTAGCCCTGACCAGAGTCGTAGAATGAATATTCAAGAATTCCAACAACATTGTGGAACTGGAGGAACCGTGGAAGATTAACAACTGGAAATGCAACATTGAAACAGCAAGATGTTTCTTCAAAGCATATTGGCCAGTCTAAGAATTGTGAGCCCAATCATATCAGATTCTGGACATGCTATAAATTTGACTCAGTGATACATGATGACATCTGGGAAATCCAAGTCCCAGGACAAACTAATTGCTATGTAGTAAGCTTTCCTGATTTGAAGCAAGACTTGTGGATTAGAGTTGGACATGTGGGGACATGTGGCTGAAGGACTGTGCACTGTGTTGAGAAAGTGTAGCAAGGTCACACATTGACTATATAAGGCTGCATATGTTTGGAGGTGAGTGCCAAAGGATTGATGCTAAATGGAACTCAAATGTTTCTCATACATAATAACGTCATGCATCCAAAGGAAAGTTTAAAATGTGTCTTGTGTTCTGATGACTGAGAGGTACAACATGTTCTGCATAGCGGAGAGAAAATATGAACTGCACCTGAAGTGTTCGGTTACCTTTAACTGGGGTTTCATCGCCCCCTATCCATTTCAGAATCTATTCAAACTATTGCCAGATGTGCAGAGCTCTCAGGCATTAAGAAAACCACATGTTCCTGAAGCAACATTTAATTGTGAAATAAACGCCTCTCTAATATCACATTGGAAAGTAGACCTATGACCCGTGTAGGATTTAATGTGTCATGCAACAACATTTTTGAAATTAGAAGAATCATGGAAATGGGTAGTAATATTTGGGGCAGTATATGCCATCGTTGTCAGTATTCTACTGTGCTGGTGCTGCCATTGCGGCAGCCATGAGACCGCTTTAACAATCCATTATGGAATGATGCTTCTGATTATACTTACTAATGTACACACTACTATTGCTGATATTTTTTAATATTGTTTTATTAACCTACTAATTTGCACAAGTAAACCCTTAGCAATTTCATTTAATAAAATGTCTCTTTATACACATCGAATAAAACAGTTGTTTCATATAACTGTAAATTCCAAAATATGTAAATGAAGCCTACATTTCTGATATTAGAACTGATGTTGAAGACAAGGAAACATATTTAGGCAATACGCCACGAGACTGCGGGCCATTACTGCATAAGCTAATGCCCCTGGGGCCCATAGTTACATAGTTAACAATGACCCGGGGGCATTACCTTATGCGGTAATGGCCCGCAGTCGAGGAGCTTATTGCCATTATTACCCTGGCCCGGGGTACTAATGGTGGGTTTTTTTCAGCTGAGAGACACGTTGCCTTTCGCAGCCGGAAAAAAAAAAACAGTTAAAGAAATGGCTGCAGCGGACATAAAAAGTAGTCTTTCCCTGGCTGCCATAGTAACCAAAAAAATTGGCACCTTTCCATGGTGGCCTAAAAAATAAATGCATGAGGGTTGCGCAAAAGCGTAAGTGTGCTTACCATCACTTTGTTTGTAAGGGAACGAGAAACCCACGCTGGGTACTAATGATTGAAAGGCAGAGGATTATGAGAATCAATTATTCTTAATGAAGATGTGGAGTTAGCTGAATAAAGGCAAGCAATAAAGAAATAACATTTGTGAAATTTGTGCTGAAAGGACAAACGTGTAAAGACGTTGTAGTTGACAGTATTTTATTTCTGTAGAGCTACGGACCTACATGTGGCATGGACAGAGCAGAAATACAGCCATTGGTGGTCAGTGACACTGTGAGCGCAGCCATGTTTAAGGAAGTGGTGTGATAATAGATTTGACTGTTTGGCACGCAGTTGAGAGTGCATAGGACTTTGAGGGAACAAAATAAGCCTCTGTCCATGGCATAGGTATGTTCAGCAATGTGCTCCATATCATCACACCAGGTGTGCCTAGCAACATAAGAACTGAAATAAGAGACATATTGCCACTATGTATATGGTCAAGTCTTATTAGGTGTAATGGAATGATCTACTAGAAGTGTTGTGTTGTACGGGTGGATGTGCTGAATGGAGGTGTACAGGTCTCTATTGGAGATGGAAAGAAATATTCTCCAAGGTTGGATGATGCTTTGGTTGGAAGTTCATTGTTAAAGAAACAGTCTTGATGATCTCACTTTTTTATAAATGGCTCATTGTGTAACACCCTATAATCTGCATGGAAATAAATCCTGTCTCAAACTTTGTTGTGTAGGATGATTTCTAATTAGGACATATCTATTTTGCGGGAATATTACACCCACCCCAAATCAAGTGTAAATATTTTTTATTTATTTAATAAATGTATTTGTATTTTATTTTGTTAACAATATTGATCCCTATAGCCTTCTTCATCTTTCGGGTTAAGAAAAAAATAAGGTTGCACAGAAATACAGTTTTTATTAATATGATAGAAATAATTGAATTACTTTAAATATGAACAAATTATACATCTATGACAGGGGTCTGCAACTTTTGGTACCTCCAGATGTTTTGGACTGCAACTCCCATCAGCCCTCACAAGCATAGTCAATGGTTGGGAATCATGGGAATTCGAGTCCAAAACATCAGGAAAGCCACAGGTTGCATACCACTGATCTATGGAATTCTAATGACAATGATGACTCCAATGATGAATGGTCAATACACTAGTCACCTAAATGTTGAATGCTACATTTACAGCAATAGAGACTTTTCTAACACAAATATCACCATATATGCATTTGGTTTACCCTGGGCGCACTACCATAGATTGAAAAAAATCAGGATAAAGCTTTTATTTGATAAAAACTACAGTAAATTACAGTGTCCCTGTCTATCTAAATCTCTCTACTTATTTACATTAAATTAGGACAACTCCACTCTACCCAGTAGACATGTGTGCATCTCAAACATTGTTCCTGAAACTCAATTTAAAAGAAAGGATACTTAACACGCCCACATGTAATTTGCTTTCAAATAGGAAACTGCATGTTTAATGAGTATGTTTTCTGTATTCCCATTTCTTTTGCATTCATGTGTAAACGTGTACATTTGTCATTTTCAATAGAAAACAAGACTCTTCTTGGTCAAGTAACAATGACATTTCTTCAATTACCTTATTTTTCTAGATTTGTACACAGTGAGATATCCTTTTGCTTTCATGAAAACGTCTTCTGTGCTTAAGCATAACACAGAGAAGGAACCAGGGGATCTCCCAGTGTACATACCATAGGACCTGTTCTGTCAAATCTATAATTCCAGAAACATATACGCTGCTGAAATATATGCACATTTCTCAGTATGAACTGTCAAATTATATACACTGTCCGATCAGTACTTTCCCAAAGAAAATGGGCTGGGATGTAATAAGAGTACCACTCCCCTCAAAATGATTTCCACTTAATATTACATAATATTACACTTACATAAACAATTCTTTTTGGCTGTCTCAGAGACAGGTGGGCACCCCCTTAAGGGTGGGTTCCAGTCTCCCACACTTTCCCTCGGGTGAGCATCAGTCTGCAAGATGGGGTAAGCTTCCATTCACAGTCTGTATTGGGCTTGTCTGCTGTCTCTTCCACTGAAGAAGACCTGGGGTATAAATCTGAGGTAGACCTGATTCACAGTGCTCTGCTATAATCCGGAATGTGTCCAAAGAGTAGCAATCTATTCCATTGTCCTTTTGTTGTTGTCAAATCGCAATATTTCTCCTTTTTCCCATTCATCCGTCAGCCAGTCAGTGAGTGAAGGAGAGCCTCAGAATCTATGGGTATGGATTATTATAGATTAGAAACACTCCCTTTGGCGTTAGCTATCATTTCTCCAATCTAATTGGTCAGTGGATGTGAGTGGATGCTTCAAAAGTGACATTAGACTAAACCATCCCCTTCAAACTCATTGGGCATATTAATGAAGAGGGCAGTCTAAGAGGTGCAATTTCTACTCCCAGTTTCCTTTTGATGCAATGTCATCATGGAGATTTCTTGAACAGAGCGATTCCGGATACAAATGGACCCATCTCACTTCTCTTTCTATGAGTTCTACTTTATTTTATACAATTCATGTGTCAAACAATCAATAATTATAAGTAATGCATACAAGGACCAAAAACAAACATTACAGCACAGGGGTGAAAGTGCTATACATTACATGTGTAATGGATTGCGAATTAAAAATGTGAAGTGATCCTACAAGTCTATACACCCTATTAATCAACTATGGCTAACTAAATCTCACTGCCTGCTTCAGTAAGCTCAATTAAATAGTGTGTGAGTGTTACACCACTGTATTCTTGGCTTGTCATCGACACAAAGGTGTTTTGGCCTCACAGGCTGTTGGACAGTGCTCGGATTGTGGTGGCCTTAATCAGGATGGAGAATTGTTTCAAATCTCCTTCAAGCGTTCCTGTGTTCAACTTCTGTGACGCAAATATAGGTATATATATATATCTCGAATTTGACTGAGTCCATATCGGATTGATTTATCTGTCATTCAGTGCTGAAGATTTCTTCTAAACTCCCAACATACCGTGCAGGATCAGTTGGCCTTATTCACATCTGACAGAAAAGCATGGACATGATGTCTGTGCTCCTCTAAGAAGTGTCTGCAATAGTAGCATGAAATGTATCATTTGACACACATTGTCTCCATACAAATCAGTATTATAGATTATTGTACAGTCTTGTATTAGTAATAGCAGGTAAAATGACTGGCTACTGTTCTAGCTGTGTGCATCTAAGTTCAGCATACTGCTGTCTGGTCACATAAATCCAATAGGATGTTTCTGTGGAGAGATGTCGCATAGGTTGATCAAATTAGGCACTATGACTACCAGTAAGTACTGCTTACAGTGTGATTTTGGCAATTCAAATTGCCTATGCTGTAAAGGCATGAACGTTATAGTGTTTGATTACTACCCATATTCTGCTGGGATCTTTGCTTGTGAGCAATCATGCATAGTGCCCATATAAGTGACAATGTTCAGTGCAGTGACACTTTTCAATAATTTGTGTGCTACACTGCTGTGTGTTACTATGGAAAACGTGGGAATATAAAAGTTCCCAATTCATTATTGTTCTATTAGTCCATTACCATGGTGTTAGGCACATGTCTAAATAATAGAGTCTGTTAATGAGCATCTACTCAAAAGAGCGCTGTGGCATGTAACTCGCTGCAGATGCTATCCCATCCATGCAAATCGGGATATAAAGTGCTGCTGTGTAATCATGCATCACTGTGTATTACAACGCCGCACACAGTGCATTCATATGCCAGTGTGGTGCTCTCCCCCTGTGCTGGTAAGGGGGAAGTACAGCAGGCCACTTACCCTGCCTGTGCTTCAGTACGACACTAGACCGCTGGATCCTTGTGGTAGAAAACCGGCACGCAGAGCTAACTCATGTTTACGCTGGTTGCCAGTTCAGTAGTAAAGCTAAGCAATCCTGGCGGCCATACTTAAGCTAGTGTGACCCTTATTGGAAAAGCAAACCGTGATGATATTGCTTCAATGTGTGTTGCATGTATTGTCTTTCCTGGGGAAGGCTTGTGCATTTCACTTATTAATCGAATGTTAAAGAGTTTTCAAACATGCAAGATTAGGATTCAAAATATTATTTCATTGTTTCTGTGTGTATACTCTTCAGAAAAGAGTACTACTTATGTATGTTACCCAATAATGTGCCGTACACAATTTTGCCATTTTTCTGAAAGGCCTGATATATAATTATCATAATGCCTACATCATCCATTGTTGCCAATCACCTCCTACATATACATGTTATTTTTTCAGATATTTAAGTCCTGTGGCAATTCAAGCGCAACTGATATACATCTGTCAGTGTTACATTGGACAACATGATCTCATGTCTGAACATGTCCTAGGGTGTGGATTGTGACAGTTTGTCATAGATATTTTACCACTTCCCAAAACACTTCCCAAAACACATGTATCTTCACTTCCAAATGACAGACATTCAACTAATTATGTCTCATCAGAAATGTGTAATGGCAAGCCAGGAATACAGTGTTGTAACACACACTACTGAATTGAGACTAGCGAAGCAGGCTGTAAGATTTAGTTAGCCATAGTTTATTAATAGGGTCTATAGATTTATAACATTACTTGACATTTTAATTGAGAATCTATTGCACATGTAATGTATTACACTTTCACCTCTGTGTTGTAATGTGTGTTTTCATTTCTTGTATTTATTATATATAATTGTTTGACTATTTGGCACAAGAACTGTATAAAATAAAGTACAAGTCAATGAAAGAGAAGTCGGATGGGTCCATATGTATCCGGAATTACCCTGTACTGTTTTATATGTATAATATATTGTTACTTGGATTGGACAGTGTAAGGGAGGTATGGTATCACAAGTATGACACTCACACAAGAGCTACACATTTCAAAACCTTTATTCATTTCGGGGCTTTGGAAAAACTCCTACTTTGCCAAATAGCTATGATGGAAGTAGACTCTACCATCAAATAATAAAGAAAACACAGTCCTAGCCAGTCTATGTCAAATCAAAATGGCCTATACTAACATAACCTAAAGCCTGTCCTATTTCTTATGCAAAACCTGTGTAAAGGGGTGTCATGATGCCTACCTCCAAGGAGCCAGGTCCGACCCAGCAACCCCAGAAGCAGGCATCATTTCTCCCAGGGGAGTGCCAGCGGGCCCAAGCTGGGGCCCTTTGGACGCAGACCTGGTGCCTTAGGCGCCAGGCTCGTGTTGGACCCCTGTCCTGGCGCCTTAGGTGCCAGGCTCATAAAGCTAGACATGTGTTCAAGTGTTTTAATGTGCACTTACCTGATGCGGACCATACTGCCACATCCAGGCCCTCTTGAGGCCTGAATGGAACTACTTTACCTGTGGGATTACTTTCCACCCGGGTGTGGTCGGGGAAGGATACATACCTGATCGGAGGAAGGATACACACTTGGAACTTCTTCCAAAGCTATTTAAACCACACCCGATCAGCAACTCACGCTTCGCGTTGTTCTGCTCCTCGCAGATGGACGCTCACCATGTCAGCTCCTGCATCTGGACCTCAGCCACGCCTGTCAGTATCCTGGGTCACCTGCAAAGGGTGACAAAAGATCTTACCTGCTAAATCAGCACCACAGAGACATCACACCGACGATCCTGAAAAGGAAGACATCATTTTAAAAGCATTTCGCTATGATCGCTGCAGCGCTGCATTTCACTCACCTTTCCTGGACGCCACCATCTTCAGCAGCGATCATCCGGATCCACAGCCACTTCCCAGAACATAGAGAGAAAGACAAGAACAAGGTGAGAGAAGGAAGGGAATAGGAAAAGCTCAGTTTCCTTCAAGGTCTTACCTGTTGGGTCATTCCCATTTCATTTCGGGTCTTGCCGCTTCCAGGCATCCGGACCCCAGCCCCTATGGGGAAAAAAGACAAAGACATTGAATGAGCGAATGCAAAGGCATTACCCGAGCCCTCATCCAGAACTTACCTGTCATTTACTGGAACTGCACTTTTCACTTCGGGTCGGCGCCATATCTCCAACGTTCCGAACCCCGGCCCCTAAGGGGAAAAAAGACAATGAACATTATTATTAAGCTTGGACTTTTGAACTTGCAACAGAACTTTTACAGAGCCTTACCTGAATAGTCAAGCTTACCTGAACTCCCATAATCCTCAATCCAGTGAAGTAACTGGGTTTCAACGCGCCCCTGCATCAGAAGCAGGATGGAGAGCTCATCCTTCCTGACCCTAAGGTGAGACTTCACGGGAAATCGTGGAAGGGTATCGTGGAGGGTTGGAAGAGAGTGGGAGGCTTGAGCATAACTCAGTCAGTAGGTAATACTCCCTTTTCACGCACAGGGGAATATTCCTGCGAGCCGGAGAAGCCAGAGTAGAGGGGCCCTTCCTGTCCATCTTCAGAGTCCTGCGCTTCACCATTGAAGAAGCTTCAGCACTCGAAGCCAGACCTGCGCCTCCGTGGGAATCAGGTGAGCGTTACAGAACGCGAAGCCTACCCACAATTTCCCACCCGGGCGCTATGGAGACTTCCGAGACTGACCAGCTGGCCCAGCTTTTGGGGGAATTACGGGCGGAGGTGCACTCAGCCCCCCAGGAGACTAACACTCTCAAAAGAGAACTGATCTTATCCAAGGAAAGAACAGATGACCTAGCCAAAAGGTTATTACAGGCCCAGGCAGGGCACACTCCTTTACCTAATTCCGGAGACATTTCCACATCAATGGGTTTGAGTAACCCGGTACAAATTAATCTACCTGGACACATGCCTTTGGCCCCGCCTGAACATTTTGCGGGGGATCCCAAGAAATATGCCGTCTTTATGAACCAATGTCGTTTACACTTTCTGTGCAGACCCAGAGCCTTCCCTAACGATCAGACCAAGGTAGCCTTTATACTATCTTACCTCAGTGGCAGTGCTGCCGATTGGTCTATTCCATTGGTAAATCAGGATGATCCCATTCTCCAGGATTTTCAGGGCTTCCAGGCCAGCATGGAAAGATTGTTCGCTCGACACTCTCAAGGACAGGCCCTTGATAACGAACTGCTATCCTTACGACAAGGTAATCAGGATCTTCTGTCCTACATTGCCACCTTTAACAGACTGGTTGTGGAAACTGGATGGCCAGAAAACAAAAGGATCACATTGTTTCATCGAGGCCTGCGCGGAGAGCTAAAGGATGTTCTAGCTCAGATAGTAAACCCACCCCAGGTCTGCGCAGACTACATAGACTTGGTGGTTCAACTTGATCACAGACTTCAAAATAGAAAAGCAGATCGGTTCAAGTATGAAAACCGAGTACTGATCAAAACCCACGCTAACTCCAAGAGTACCGACGTATCTGAACCTATGCAAATCGGTGGCGTTAAAGGACGATTAACGCAGAAAGAACGAGAGAGAAGGCGGCAAATGCAACTTTGTCTGTATTGCGGGACTTCCGGTCACTTTCTTCGAAATTGTCCAGTTAAACCACTTAAGAAGGTGGTTGGAGCTACTGATAACGAATTATTGACACCTGATTCGGGAAACGACCTAGCCCGACAAGCTTAGGGGTCCGCTTGCCGAGCTTGAAAACTAACTCTTTGACCTCGCATTTTGTCATGCCAATGGTGCTCGTGAACCCAAAACAGCCTCAGCAGTTGCATGCTATAAAAGCATACATCGACAGTGGAGCTATTGGAAATTACATAGACCGTGAATTGGCTTCCAGGATCAAGCTTCCTCTCCGCCCAAAAGTAACCCAAGATGTCATTACTACAGTAGATGGAACCGAAATAGCCTCAGGGCCAGTAACGCATTCCACTGTTGAAGTGACTCTGGTGGGTCAGGATGGACATCGGGAAGCAATCGTGTTTGATGTGATCAAGGCCCCACAATTTCAAGTAATTCTTGGAATTCCTTGGTTAGAAACACATAATCCCAGAATTGACTGGCGAGCAAAGAAGATACGTTTTCCTGATTGTGAACCAACTTGTTATTCAAGAAATCCAGCTATGGGTCTAGCCTCAGCAACTTCCACCCCTGTACAGCTACTGTCAGAATCCAAGAATTCCAAGACGTTTTTCAGAAAGAACAGGCTAACACGTTACCTCCCCATCGGTCTTATGATTGCCAAATCGATCTGGTACCCAATGCTCAACTACCTTGTAGTAGGATTTATGCTCTTACGGAACCTGAGAACCTGCATTTGCGTCAGTATTTAGATCAGTACCTAACCAATGGTTTTATTCGCCCGTCCAAGTCTCCTGTCTCTTCAGCTCTGTTCTTCGTGCCGAAAAAAGAAGGCGACCTTAGAACGTGTATAGACTATCGTGCCCTAAATCAAATAACGATTAAGAATCGTTATCCTCTGCCCTTGATCCCTGAGCTTATCGACCAGGTGAAAGACGCTTGTGTGTACACCAAGTTAGATCTCCGAGGAGCTTATCACCTGGTGCGCATAAAAGAAGGCGACGAATGGAAGACTGCATTCTGCACCAAATTTGGGCTCTTCGAGTATCAGGTGATGCCCTTCGGGTTGTGCAATGCACCTGCCGCCTTTCAGTACTTTATGAATGATGTTCTTCTGGAACTTATCGATGTCTGTGTCATTGTTTACATTGACAACATCCTGGTGTACTCTTCTTCAGAATCTGATCACAGAAAACATGTTAGGGCAGTTCTTGGGAAATTGCGCCAGCACAGACTATTTGCAAAACTCGAAAAATGCGTTTTTCATACCACAGAAGTTGAATTTCTCGGATTCATCCTGACACCACAAGGAGTCCGAATGGACTCGCGAAAGGTGGACGCCATCCTCAAATGGCCATCTCCTAGCTCGGTGAAGGGAGTTCAGAGCATGCTCGGCTTTGCCAATTTCTATCGAAGATTCATCCCGGAATTTTCCCGAACAGTCCAACCCATCACCGCTCTCCTAAAGAAAAACAAACGCTTTGAATGGACTCTTGAAGCCGAACAAGCCTTCCAGGACCTGAAAACCAAATTCACCTCTGCACCTGTACTGAAACACCCGCACCCAGATCTCCCGTACATAGTGGAAACCGATGCATCCAGTTCGGCCATGGGAGCTGTCCTGTCGCAAAGAGACCCAAAAACTAACCAACTACACCCAGTGGCCTTTTGGCCCAGAACATTTTCTCCTACTGAAATCAACTACGCAATTACCGATAAAGAGTTACTGGCCATCAAATCTGCTTTCAAGGCTTGGCGTCACTATCTTCTCGGGGCAAGACAAACCATTACCGTAATTACGGACCACAGAAACGTACAGTATTTAAAGACGGCCAAAGCTCAATCTTCACGACAACTCCGATGGGCTCTATTCTTTGCGGAATTTGATTTTGTAATTACCTATCGCCCTGGCTGCAAGAATGGAAAAGCGTACGCCTTATCCCGGATTGGCATGGAGGAACCTAATTCGAGCTTAGAACCTGTGCCCATCATACCTGAGCAAAGAATCTTAGGCTTAACTTCATTGCACACTATCGAGGACATCCAAACGCAAGTAAAACAACTTCTAGACTCTTCAACCTTACTGGAATGGAGTCAGAAGGGTCCTCATTACACCATTAAGAATGACTTACCCTACTTCCAGGAGCGGTTGTTTCTGCCAAGTAAAGAATTGCAAGAACTTGTTATTTCCCATCATCATGAATCTTTAATGGAAGGACATCCTGGTATCGCTAAAACGGAGGAAAAAATCAAACGTCACTTCTGGTGGCCTTCTTGGAGAAAAGACATAAAGTCTTTTGTTCTGTCTTGCGGAATTTGCGCCCAAAACAAGGCTCAAAAGAAAAGGCCAGCCGGCCTACTTCAACCCTTGGATATTCCACCGGCACCATGCCACACCCTGTCAATGGACTTTATAACCGACCTGCCTCCTTGTGCTGGTTACAACACAATCCTTGTAATTGTGGACCTATTCACCAAAATGGCCCACTTTATCCCTTTAAAGGGTTTGCCTTCTGCTTCCACCTTGGCCAAGGAATTCCTGGAGAATGTAGTTTGCATACATGGTTTCCCTTCCATATTAGTCTCGGATCGTGGAAGTCAATTTATCACCCATTTTTGGAAGAAGTGTTGCCAACTAGCACAAATAGATGTGCGGTTATCCACCAGCCACCACCCCCAGACCGACGGACAAACCGAGAGAACCAATCAGACTCTCGAGCAATATCTTCGGTGCATGTTACACCAATCCGAGTTAAATTGGAAAGACATCCATTGGATCGCAGAATATGCATACAACAATTGAGTGCATTCTGGAACCGGACAAACCCCCTTTTATACTTTGTATGGTCACCATCCTCGGACCTCTGACCTAGATCCACCTCTGACCCTGGAAATGCCCGCAGTAAACCATCTGCATTCCACAGTAACCCGAGCCTTCAAAGAAGCTGCAACTCATTTACAGCAAGCCAAGAAAAAGTATAAAGAAAACGCAGATTTGCACCGAAGTAAAACTCCTCCTTACCAAGTAGGAGACCAGGTATGGCTAGCAACTAAACACTTATCCCTCAAGGGCCCGCGAACCTTCAATCCCAGATTCATAGGACCTTATCCCATCAAGGCTATAATCAACCCAGTGGCCTTTAAACTGGATCTACCGTCCAACATGCGTATACATCCAGTTTTTCATGCATCACTTTTGAAGCCCGTACAACCAGGAACCCGATTGTCCAAGCCTCCAGATCCAGTTCAAATTGAAGGGGAATTAGAATTCGAAATTAAAGACATTTTAGACTCCAAGGTGGTAAAGTCGAAACTCTTCTATCTTGTTGACTGGAAGGGATATGGACCTCAGGAGAGATCGTGGGAGCCTAGTAACCATGTCCACGCACCTCGATTAATACAAAGGTTTCACCGGAGATTTCCGAACAAGCCAAAACCCCCGGAGGGAAGAACCTTGGGAGGGGCCTTGAGGGGGGGTACTGTCATGATGCCTACCTCCAAGGAGCCAGGTCCGACCCAGCAACCCCAGAAGCAGGCATAATTTCCCCCAGGGGAGTGCCAGCGGGCCCAAGCTGGGGCCCTTTGGACGCAGTCCTGGTGCCTTAGGCACCAGGCTCATGTTGGACCCCTGTCCTGGTGCCTTAGGCACCAGGCTCATAAAGCTAGACATGTGTTCAAGTGTTTTAATATGCACTTACCTGATGCGGACCATGCTGCCACATGCAGGCCCTCTTGAGGCCTGAATGGAACTACTTTACCTGTGGGATTACTTTCCACCCGGGTGTGGTCGGGGAAGGATACATACCTGATCGGAGGAAGGATACACACTTGGAACTTCTTCCAAAGCTATTTAAACCACACTGATCAGCAACTCACGCTTCGCGTTGTTCTGCTCCTCGCAGCTGGACGTTCACCGTGTCAGCTCCTGCATCTGGACCTCAGCCACGCCTGTCAGTATCCTGGGTCACCTGCAAAGGGAGACAAAAGACCTTACCTGCTAAATCAGCACCACAGAGACATCACACCGACGATCCTGAAAAGGAAGACATCATTTTAAAAGCATTTTGCTACGATCGCTGCAGCGCTGCATTTCACTCACCTTTCCTGGACGCCACCATCTTCAGCAGCGATCATCCGGATCCGCAGCCACTTCCCAGAACCTAGAGAGAAAGACAAGAACAAGGTGAGAGAAGGAAGGGAATAGGAAAAGCTCAGTTTCCTTCAAGGTCTTACCTGTTGGGTCATTCCCATTTCATTTCGGGTCTTGCCGCTTCCAGGCATCCGGACCCCGGCCCCTATGGGGAAAAAAGACAAAGTCATTGAATGAGCGAATGCAAAGACATTACCCGAGCGCTCATCCAGAACTTACCTGTCATTTACTGGAACTGCACTTTTCACTTCGGGTCAGCGCCATATCTCTGGCGTTCCGAACCCCGGCCCCTAAGGGCAAAAAAGACAATGAACATTATTATTAAGCTTGGACTTTTGAACTTGCAACAGAACTTTTACTGAGCCTTACCTCAATAGTCAAGCTTACCTGAACTCCCATAATCCTCAATCCAGTGAAGTAACTGGGTTTCAACGCGCCCCTGCATCAGAAGCAGGATGGAGAGCTCATCCTTCCTGACCCTAAGGTGAGACTTCACAGGGAATCGTGGAAGGGTATCGTGGAGGGTTGGAAGAGAGTGGGAGGCTTGAGCATAACTCAGTCAGTAGGTAATACTCCCTTTTCACGCACAGGGGAATATTCCTGTGAGCCGGAGAAGCCAGAGTAGAGGGGCCCTTCCTGTCCATCTTCAGAGTCCTGCGCTTCACCATTGAAGAAGCTTCAGCACTCGAAGCCAGACCTGCGCCTCCGTGGGAATCAGGTGAGCGTTACAAGGGGAATGTGTTTGAAAAGGAAAGTCAGTGTTATGACATAAATGATCAAGGTGGCTGAGTCAGCTCTCCTCCCCATGTTGGACAGCACGGAGTGCGGTGGCCCCTGTAAACGGGATGACACACTCTGGCCCAGGTTATAAAATAAAAAGGCAGTTCATGTGGGTGAAGGACCGCTTGGCTTTCCGCATTTAAGTCACTTATTCCACGTTTTTAAAAGTTCTTACACGGTTCAACAAAGGTTCATGTAGGTCTCCCTCTGTTGGGCTTGGACCTCTTAACACAAAAAGTACCTGATTCAACATCACGTAGGGCTCCCTGAGTCAGGCTCGGAGTTCGCAATCATACCGATTGTGGGGGTTCCCTTCCATAAGCTTTATGCACATTTGTTACGGGTTCTCTTCCACAAACTTATTTCATATTCCAGGTCTCCCTCGGTCGGGCTCGGACCTTTCACTGATGTCGAAGACTTTTTTTTTTCCATAGACCTCCGCAGGACCACTTCGACTTTCACATTATCTCTCCCTAATGGTATTTTCCCCAATGCTTCATGATCTTGGTAGTTCTACAACACAATCAGAACAGTTCCAAGTAGTATGTCTCTTAAAGCAATCACCTTTTAACTGTGACCATTGCGCATTTCAGAGTTTGTTCACTTTGTCACTTTATTTACAAGACAACAAACATTCTGCAGAGATTTTCGAGTGGACTACTTCCTTTTTCCAGACTGCTCCGCTACTCTGTATCACTGGCTTCACAGTTATCTTAATATTTAAAGTACACTACTGCTATGCTTTCATTTGCGTGTCATCAGCACACATGCAACCTTCAATTGTAAGATACACTGTAGCAGCTTCAATCTTTCCTTGACACAAACCGGCCTTTCATGTATTTCACTAACTCACCAGTTGTTTGAATTCCTTTCTTTTCTCTGTGGCTCTGATTTGCGATTCAAGGTTGATATCCCAGGCTTGGCCTCGCCTCCCCAACTCTGCCATTCATCCGGCATCTTTGAACCACAATGCAGGCTTCTTCTCATCTGGGATTTGGCTTTCTCCCTGTATCCTTTGCGGTTTCCCAGAGGCAACAACCTCCTACAGGAATCTTCAGTGTCTCTCTATCCATCACTCTAGTCCCTCAATCAGTGGGTCTGCTCAGGTGTGTTTGCCTTCACCCCAGAAGATCTGCTCCTTCTTGTGCCTCATCTTGCTCAGAGTGTGTCTCTATGTTCCATTTTTTATCTGTGTGGGGGGAGCTAATGGGTATCAGATGTATGTGAGTAAAGTCAAGTGCCTGACTTTGCCTGACCTGATTAACTGTACATGTCCAATGAGAAATGTAGAGGTTAGCCTCTTTTCTCTCAGTCGTCCTTTTTCTCAGCCCAGTGTTTGTGTAGAAAGGGGGGGATTTGGGACATTGGAGAATCCTATAAAACAGGATGGCGAATGGGCATGGGAAAGGGGGAATACTGCGTCTCACCATCAGTTGCCTCAGCCCCACTCCCCGAAGATCCCTCACCCAGGTGATCCGTCTGCACTGGTCAACCTCCAGGGTCTGGATCCAAAGGTGATGGCCATGGCCTGGCCACCTGAGAACGAGATCCCCATGGACTAGCAAGTGAGACACCCTTTGCAAGTGAGCCAGGTGCCCCTCTTGTGACAATAATCTTGAAGATGTCTACATTAAATAGTTGCAAGTTTCTGAAGCACCATGTTCCTCACATGTGATCTTATTAATTGGTTTGTCAGATTTCTCTGACTCAGGTGAACCTAATCATGTGATTCTAATTTCTGCACGATAGGTGATGCGTGAATTACAGATTTTTCATTTTACACTTTAATTGTTTTATACAACAAATATGTTTTCATCCCCGCGTGACAGGCTCGCTGGCAGGTACACTAGGCTACATGAATCATTGGTGTGCACTGTTTCTATGCAAAAATAGACACACTTGCTTAATTTCAATAATTAAACAAATAGCAACAAAAATATTGTTTTTCACTTTGAACAATTAAAAAAGTAACTTTCTATGCCCTTGTGGTCAAAAGTTATTTACAAAACTGTGAGTCCATGTGTAATTTTTAAGGTGTGCATTTGTTTTTCTACATTTCATAGGATAAATCAAATTATGAAATTGCATCTCCAGTTCCTGGTTGGTAACAGCTATATGGCCTTAGAACAGAGCTGGTCATTTATGATTGCTGAGAAGGCTAGTTATCATGTTCTTTGAGGTTTAGCTTCTCATAGCTACATGTTCATAGAACTTTTACCCCTTCAATGATTACAGACACGTTCTGTCAATTTTGCCAGATTGCAAGTTGGAAATTTGGACCCTCTTTAAAGAGATTACTGATGGGAACATCTGATTACGTGGAGAGTATATCACTGCGGGACACAGAGCATACTGTTGTATTTTTATGCAGTTTCTACACAATCCTGTGGGCAGCCTTCGTTTATATTACTTAGGAATATCTCTGATAACAAAGATTGAAGCAGTGTCAACATCTCATAGCCCGTCCTTTGGTGTTCAGTTCCTTGAAGAACATTGGCCCCCTCGGTAGCTGTTGCGGGAGGTCAGGAAATAAAACTTTTCTTTGCAGTCCTACTCTGGTTTCATCCACGAATGCATCTTTTAAAAGTCATTTTATTGCCCATATTTCCCTGTTAAGTGTCACGTTAAACAGTGCATATACCATCTTCTTTGCAATCAATCCCCTGTCAAATATTTACTTTTCATACTCTGCAGATTGAATGATATAATACTGATTCTTAGTCCTGGAAGGAAATAAACAGAAAGAATACTGCCCCAATTTGATTTTTACTTTTCTATAACATGCTGGGTTTTATATTCCAGGTTTCAGTTTTTCCCATTGTACAAAAGGTGGCTAGATATATTCTGGTAACTGAACAGATTGTTTGTGGGCCTTGTCAGTTACTTTGGACAATTAAAACTATTGTAGATGGGCTACAGACTTCACAACACATCCCCGTATCTGTCTTTTTCAGATCCTTTTCTTAGGATGTAGTTCACATGTGGATTTGTAAAAGTAATGTTTTCCTTTGCCTCTTTTCCTTGTGCATATATTTCAATACAGCTGCTTTAGATTGATTATTGGATTATATTATGATATAGTTGGGCTTCGGAAGCAGAAACCGTGGCATCATAAATCATCAATGAGAGTTGGTGGACCACAAACTACACATGTTGCTAGAATCCCATCTGATCTAAAGGGGTTCATAGTTATTTTGTCTGGAAAGTGCACCTAGGCCCACTCTTCCTATATTGACTGGCCAAATGGTTTTCCCTTTCGGATTGTCTATCGTGTTGTCTAACTTGTATACCCATCTATCTACTACTGATCTTAGGTTGATCAATTCTGACTCTTGGATCATGTTGTAAGCTACCAATGCCACATTGGTCAGAGGCATAACATATATAAAGAACATATGTATTGATATCTCATTAATTACTGAGTGATTATTTGATGGCAACTGAGATCATTTAGGAAGGGAATATTATTCCTATGCGGATGACATGCAGATCATTATCTGTCTTGATCTTACGCAAACCTAGACTGCTTCTCGGCTGAGGTCTTGTTTTGAATACCTGGGTATCTGGATAAGCACCAAATAGCTCAAGTTAAATGGAGGTGAAACAGATGTGCTGGTGGTGAGTCCCTTCGCCCCAGCTGCTTACCTCTTGAATCCATCTTTTTGGCACCCCTCACTTGGGCACATTCCATGAATAATTGCTTTGCTAAAGGAATTGGGTTATACAATCTTTGCCTCCTTATAAGCTGAATCCCAAGTGAGTACTGTTTGCTGTGCTGGCCATTATCAATGTAAGGTACTTTGTAAATCCCTCCCCTATTTAATCATCTAAATTATGAGCCCCAGTAGTTGCTCAGCTGTTCTTTGCCTGCCTAGATTATTGTAATTCTCTCTTCTTGACGCAACCTGTTTACCTTATAAAGCACCTTTAAGTACTGCAGAACCTGGCTGCGAGGATAGCCACACAATCAGCATCGGGAGTTCATGTTTCCCTGATCTTTCCGTCACTCCATTGGTTTCTGGTATCCAAGCAGATTCTTTTCAAGTCTCTCTGCATGATGCTTCATGGTTTCTATTGGGTAGGTGCGATATATCTACAATCTAAGTTAAACCTCTATATGCCCACAAGTTCTTTGTTCAGAAGGTTAATGCCTCATTCAGATCTTATGCTTTAGATTCTCTTGGATCGGGGGTAATATATTCTCAGTGGCAGAAGCTAGGCTGTGGAACCAACACCCATGCCCACTCCGTGCTACTGAGGATCACCCCCTTTTCAGACAATCTTTAAAAACATACCTTTTCTAGGTGATTTAGGATCTCTTGTCCTGTTAGCTGTCTTTTGGAGGTTGTTTTTACCACCAAGATGCCTTTGTGGTGCATGTGCGCTTTAGAAATAAAGTTATCATAAAATAACTAATTCTAGAGAAGGGGGAAATTAATGTTGCAGTTTATTTATCATTTTCATACTTTTGTCTTGCCAAATGTATTTGATTACTGCTATCCCTCTATGCCCCAGGATTTCCAACAAACATTTTTCCCATGACTTTATTTGCTGTCTGCAGCAGAAATGTATGTCCAGGATCAGCTTCATTCTCAGCTCCAGAGGGGTAGTGAGGGCCCAAAGAGTGGTTACTATTAGTTAACCCTGCTAGCAAATGAAATCGGATTTTTCATAGTCTTTCCTCAAGTATGAACCTTCTTTGGGAAGATCCCCCACAGACAAAGAGGCCAATATTTAATGAGGAATACTTGATAATGAATGTCATTGATTGGATGGATGGATGGATGGATGGATGGATGGATGGATGGATGGATGGATGGATGGATGGATGGATTTCTGTGGGTGGGTGGATGGATGGATGTATTGGGTTGTCGCATGTGTGTATTTGTGGTGATGGGTGTCTTTATGGATGCATGTGATAGTGTAGATGGATGCTTGTGATTACATGAATGTATGACATTGTGTGGATTAATGACTGGATGTTTTTTTAAGTCAAACATTCCTTAGTGGTGACAGAAATATCAGTTCCACAGATTGTTACTTGGGAGAATAGGGATACTTTGGAGAGAGCAGCTAAGGCTGCCATCTGCAGTGGTATCTTGCCCAGTATTGGTACCATTTATTGTATGATCTGCTTGCACTGACAGTCTTCTTGCTATATTTATAATGACCCTATATGTATAATGAGCCATGAACGGTCATGATGGTTTGGGAGCCTCATAAAAAATACTAGTATGAGGCCCCCAATTCAAGATGGCAATCTTTATACATTAATCATTAAGTACAAGTTCTAATAGAAATAACTATGACAAAAAATAGCAATGGATTGCAATACAAAAGTGGAAACAGTAATGTACGAAGTAGAAACGAACAAACATGAGCTCTTAAAAACAAGATCCTAACTCCTCTACCCAATTTACAGTTCAATTACCATCAACAACATGGCTGACACTATCACATTATATGTTTTGACTGCAGTTGTGTGAAAAGCCATACGATACTTGAGAGCACAACAGAAAGGAAGAATTTAGACCTGCCAAATTGCATTAGAGCTAGCACATGTGAATCTCCACTCAAAAAAAGTCACGCCTGTCAGTATCCTGGGTCACCTGCAAAGGGAGACAAAAGACCTTACCTGCTAAATCAGCACCACAGAGACATCACACCGACGATCCTGAAAAGGAAGACATCATTTTAAAAGCATTTCGCTACGATCGCTGCAGCGCTGCATTTCACTCACCTTTCCTGGACGCCACCATCTTCAGCAGCGATCATCCGGATCCGCAGCCACTTCCCAGAACCTAGAGAGAAAGACAAGAACAAGGTGAGAGAAGGAAGGGAATAGGAAAAGCTCAGTTTCCTTCAAGGTCTTACCTGTTGGGTCATTCCCATTTCATTTCGGGTCTTGCCGCTTCCAGGCATCCGGACCCCGGCCCCTATGGGGAAAAAAGACAAAGTCATTGAATGAGCGAATGCAAAGACATTACCCGAGCGCTCATCCAGAACTTACCTGTCATTTACTGGAACTGCACTTTTCACTTCGGGTCGGCGCCATATCTCCGGCGTTCCGAACCCCGGCCCCTAAGGGGAAAAAAGACAATGAACATTATTATTAAGCTTGAACTTTTGAACTTGCAACAGAACTTTTACTGAGCCTTACCTGAATAGTCAAGCTTACCTGAACTCCCATAATCCTCAATCCAGTGAAGTAACTGGGTTTCAACGCGCCCCTGCATCAGAAGCAGGATGGAGAGCTCATCCTTCCTGACCCTAAGGTGAGACTTCACAGGGAATCGTGGAAGGGTATCGTGGAGGGTTGGAAGAGAGTGGGAGGCTTGAGCATAACTCAGTCAGTAGGTAATACTCCCTTTTCACGCACAGGGGAATATTCCTGTGAGCCGGAGAAGCCAGAGTAGAGGGGCCCTTCCTGTCCATCTTCAGAGTCCTGCGCTTCACCATTGAAGAAGCTTCAGCACTCGAAGCCAGACCTGCGCCTCCGTGGGAATCAGGTGAGCGTTACAAGGGGAATGTGTATGAAAAGGAAAGTCAGTGTTATGACATAAATGATCAAGGTGGCTGAGTCAGCTCTCCTCCCCATGTTGGACAGCACGGAGTGCGGTGGCCCCTGTAAACGGGATGACACACTCTGGCCCAGGTTATAAAATAAAAAGGCAGTTCATGTGGGTGGAGGACCGCTTGGCTTTCCGCATTTAAGTCACTTATTCCACGTTTTTAAAAGTTCTTACACGGTTCAACAAAGGTTCATGTAGGTCTCCCTCTGTTGGGCTTGGACCTCTTAACACAAAAAGTACCTGATTCAACATCACGTAGGGCTCCCTGAGTCAGGCTCGGAGTTCGCAATCATACCGATTGTGGGGGTTCCCTTCCATAAGCTTTATGCACATTTGTTAGGGGTTCTCTTCCACAAACTTATTTCATATTCCAGGTCTCCCTCGGTCGGGCTCGGACCTTTCACTGATGTCGAAGACTTTTTTTTTTCCATAGACCTCCGCAGGACCACTTCGACTTTCACATTATCTCTCCCTAATGGTATTTTCCCCAATGCTTCATGATCTTGGTAGTTCTACAACACAATCAGAACAGTTCTAAGTAGTATGTCTCTTAAAGCAATCACCTTTTAACTGTGACCATTGCGCATTTCAGAGTTTGTTCACTTTGTCACTTTATTTACAAGACAACAAACATTCTGCAGAGATTTTCGAGTGGACTACTTCCTTTTTCCAGACTGCTCCGCTACTCTGTATCACTGGCTTCACAGTTATCTTAATATTTAAAGTACACTACTGCTATGCTTTCATTTGCGTGTCATCAGCACACATGCAACCTTCAATTGTAAGATACACTGTAGCAGCTTCAATCTTTCCTTGACACAAACCGGCCTTTCATGTATTTCACTAACTCACCAGTTGTTTGAATTCCTTTCTTTTCTCTGTGGCTCTGATTTGCGATTCAAGGTTGATATCCCAGGCTTGGCCTCGCCTCCCCAACTCTGCCATTCATCCGGCATCTTTGAACCACAATGCAGGCTTCTTCTCATCTGGGATTTGGCTTTCTCCCTGTATCCTTTGCGGTTTCCCAGAGGCAACAACCTCCTACAGGAATCTTCAGTGTCTCTCTATCCATCACTCTAGTCCCTCAATCAGTGGGTCTGCTCAGGTGTGTTTGCCTTCACCCCAGAATGTCTGCTCCTTCTTGTGCCTCATCTTGCTCAGAGTGTGTCTCTATGTTCCATTTTTTATCTGTGTGGGGGGAGCTAATGGGTATCAGATGTATGTGAGTAAAGTCAAGTGCCTGACTTTGCCTGACCTGATTAACTGTACATGTCCAATGAGAAATGTAGAGGTTAGCCTCTTTTCTCTCAGTCGTCCTTTTTCTCAGCCCAGTGTTTGTGTAGAAAGGGGGGGATTTGGGACATTGGAGAATCCTATAAAACAGGATGGCGAATGGGCATGGGAAAGGGGGAATACTGCGTCTCACCATCAGTTGCCTCAGCCCCACTCCCCGAAGATCCCTCACCCAGGTGATCCGTCTGCACTGGTCAACCTCCAGGGTCTGGATCCAAAGGTGATGGCCATGGCCTGGCCACCTGAGAACGAGATCCTCATGGACTAGCAAGTGAGACTCCCTTTGCAAGTGAGCCAGGTGCCCCTCTTGTGACAATAATCTTGAAGATGTCTACATTAAATAGTTGCAAGTTTCTGAAGCACCATGTTCCTCACATGTGATCTTATTAATTGGTTTGTCAGATTTCTCTGACTCAGGTGAACCTAATCATGTGATTCTAATTTCTGCACGATAGGTGATGCGTGAATTACAGATTTTTCATTTTACACTTTAATTGTTTTATACAACAAATATGTTTTCATCCCCGCGTGACAGGCACGCTGGCAGGTACACTAGGCTACATGAATCATTGGTGTGCACTGTTTCTATGCAAAAATAGACACACTTGCTTAATTTCAATAATTAAACAAATAGCAACAAAAATATTGTTTTTCACTTTGAACAATTAAAAAAGTAACTTTCTATGCCCTTGTGGTCAAAAGTTATTTACAAAACTGTGAGTCCATGTGTAATTTTTAAGGTGTGCATTTGTTTTTCTACATTTCATAGGATAAATCAAATTATGAAATTGCATCTCCAGTTCCTGGTTGGTAACAGCTATATGGCCTTAGAACAGAGCTGGTCATTTATGATTGCTGAGAAGGCTAGTTATCATGTTCTTTGAGGTTTAGCTTCTCATAGCTACATGTTCATAGAACTTTTACCCCTTCAATGATTACAGACACGTTCTGTCAATTTTGCCAGATTGCAAGTTGGAAATTTGGACCCTCTTTAAAGAGATTACTGATGGGAACATCTGATTACGTGGAGAGTATATCACTGCGGGACACAGAGCATACTGTTGTATTTTTATGCAGTTTCTACACAATCCTGTGGGCAGCCTTCGTTTATATTACTTAGGAATATCTCTGATAACAAAGATCGAAGCAGTGTCAACATCTCATAGCCCGTCCTTTGGTGTTCAGTTCCTTGAAGAACATTGGCCCCCTCGGTAGCTGTTGCGGGAGGTCAGGAAATAAAACTTTTCTTTGCAGTCCTACTCTGGTTTCATCCACGAATGCATCTTTTAAAAGTCATTTTATTGCCCATATTTCCCTGTTAAGTGTCACGTTAAACAGTGCATATACCATCTTCTTTGCAATCAATCCCCTGTCAAATATATACTTTTCATACTCTGCAGATTGAATGATATAATACTGATTCTTAGTCCTGGAAGGAAATAAACAGAAAGAATACTGCCCCAATTTGATTTTTACTTTTCTATAACATGCTGGGTTTTATATTCCAGGTTTCAGTTTTTCCCATTGTACAAAAGGTGGCTAGATATATTCTGGTAACTGAACAGATTGTTTGTGGGCCTTGTCAGTTACTTTGGACAATTAAAACTATTGTAGATGGGCTACAGACTTCACAACACATCCCCGTATCTGTCTTTTTCAGATCCTTTTCTTAGGATGTAGTTCACATGTGGATTTGTAAAAGTAATGTTTTCCTTTGCCTCTTTTCCTTGTGCATATATTTCAATACAGCTGCTTTAGATTGATTATTGGATTATATTATGATATAGTTGGGCTTCGGAAGCAGAAACCGTGGCATCATAAATCATAAATGAGAGTTGGTGGACCACAAACTACACATGTTGCTAGAATCCCATCTGATCTAAAGGGGTTCATAGTTATTTTGTCTGGAAAGTGCACCTAGGCCCACTCTTCCTATATTGACTGGCCAAATGGTTTTCCCTTTCGGATTGTCTATCGTGTTGTCTAACTTGTATACCCATCTATCTACTACTGATCTTAGGTTGATCAATTCTGACTCTTGGATCATGTTGTAAGCTACCAATGCCACATTGCTCAGAGGCATAACATATATAAAGAACATATGTATTGATATCTCATTAATTACTGAGTGATTATTTGATGGCAACTGAGATCATTTAGGAAGGGTATATTATTCCTATGCGGATGACATGCAGATCATTATCTGTCTTGATCTTACGCAAACCTAGACTGCTTCTCGGCTGAGGTCTTGTTTTCAATACCTGGGTATCTGGCTAAGCACCAAATAGCTCAAGTTAAATGGAGGTGAAACAGAGGTGCTGGTGGTGAGTCCCTTCGCCCCAGCTGCTTACCTCTTGAATCCATCTTTTTGGCACCCCTCACTTGGGCACATTCCATGAATAATTGCTTTGCTAAAGGAATTGGGTTATACAATCTTTGCCTCCTTATAAGCTGAATCCCAAGTGAGTACTGTTTGCCATGCTGGCCATTATCAATGTAAGGTACTTTGTAAATCCCTCCCCTATTTAATCATCTAAATTATGAGCCCCAGTAGTTGCTCAGCTGGTCTTTGCCTGCCTAGATTATTGTAATTCTCTCTTCTTGACGCAACCTGTTTACCTTATAAAGCACCTTTAAGTACTGCAGAACCTGGCTGCGAGGATAGCCACACAATCAGCATCGGGAGTTCATGTTTCCCTGATCTTTCCGTCACTCCATTGGTTTCTGGTATCCAAGCAGATTCTTTTCAAGTCTCTCTGCATAATGCTTCATGGTTTCTATTGGGTAGGTGTGAAATATCTACAATCTAAGTTACACCTCTATATGCCCACACGTTCTTTGTTCAGAAGGTTAATGCCTCATTCAAATCTTATGCTTTAGATTCTCTTGGATCGGGGGTAATATATTCTCAGTGGCAGAAGCTAGGCTGTGGAACCAACACCCAGGCCCACTCCGTGCTACTGAGGATCACCCCCTTTTCAGACAATCTTTAAAAACATACCTTTTCTAGGTGATTTAGGATCTCCTGTCCTGTTAGCTGTCTTTTGGAGGTTGTTTTTACCACCAAGATGCCTTTGTGGTGCGTGTGCGCTTTAGAAATAAAGTTATCATAAAATAACTAATTCTAGAGAAGGGGGAAATTAATGTTGCAGTTTATTTATCATTTTCATACTTTTGTCTTGCCAAATGTATTTGATTACTGCTATCCCTCTATGCCCCAGGATTTCCAACAAACATTTTTCCCATGACCTTATTTGCTGTCTGCAGCAGAAATGTATGTCCAGGATCAGCTTCATTCTCAGCTCCAGAGGGGTAGTGAGGGCCCAAAGAGTGGTTACTATTAGTTAACCCTGCTAGCAAATCAAATCGGATTTTTCATAGTCTTTCCTCAAGTATGAACCTTCTTTGGGAAGATCCCCCACAGACAAAGAGGCCAATATTTAATGAGGAATACTTGATAATGAATGTCATTGATTGGATGGATGGATGGATGGATGGATGGATGGATGGATGGATGGATGGATGGATGGATGGATGGATGGATGGATGGATGGATGGATGGGTGGGTTTCCGGATGGATGGATGTATTGGGTTGTCGCATGTGTGTATTTGTGGTGATGGGTGTCTTTATGGATGCATGTGATAGTGTAGATGGATGCTTGTGATTACATGAATGTATGACATTGTGTGGATTAATGACTGGATGTTTTTTTAAGTCAAACATTCCTTAGTGGTGACAGAAATATCAGTTCCACAGATTGTTACTTGGGAGAATAGGGATACTTTGGAGAGAGCAGCTAAGGCTGCCATCTGCAGTGGTATCTTGCCCAGTATTGGTACCATTTATTGTATGATCTGCTTGCACTGACAGTCTTCTCGCTATATTTATAATGACCCTATATGCATAATGAGCCATGAACGGTCATGATGGTTTGGGAGCCTCATAAAAAATACTAGTATGAGGCCCCCAATTCAAGATGGCAATCTTTATACATTAATCATAAAGTACAAGTTCTAATAGAAATAACTATGACAAAAAATAGCAATGGATTGCAATAGAAAAGTGGAAACAGTAATGTACCAAGTAGAAACGAACAAACATGAGCTCTTAAAAACAGGATCCTAACTCCTCTACCCAATTTACAGTTCAATTACCATCAACAACATGGCTGACACTATCACATTATATGTTTTGACTGCAGTTGTGTGAAAAGCCATACGATACTTGAGAGCACAACAGAAAGGAAGAATTTAGACCTGCCAAATTGCATTGGAGCTAACACATGTGAATCTCCACTCAAAAAAAGTCAAACTCCTGATGTCTCACATTTGTCGATAATTGACTTGAAAGATGATAGGGCTGAACTATTCTCCGTCTGCCATTAATATGTGCAGAGTTATGACTTTAGTGACCTGCAAACTAGCAGTGCTTTAGTGTAAGGATGATAGAAATGAATTCCATGATGGCAGCACCATGTAGAATTGCATCCTGTATCGACCATGGGACCTGCTGGCCTGAGATAAGCTGCCATGGTCTTCAGATACAGAGACCAGATACAAAATATCGGTGGTGTTGAAAGGCAGGATTATGGCACCTCTAAACTCTCTGCCATGTGCTAAGCATTCAAACCTTTCTCCCATGGTAGATAGGTCGTTGTGCCAAATGCAATCTTCTCTTATGCCTCCAGTGTATGTCATATGCTTCAGAGACATGACACTGTATGATAGGTAATACATGCAACAATGGTGAGCACAGATCTGGAAATGCAAGTAAATGAGCGTTGGACACTCTACATCACAGGTTATGTTTGTGTACACAACACAGGGCAATACTGACAAGAGTCCTTTTGAAACCTTCCATAATAGGGTAGAGATGATGGGATTAGGACAACAGCAGTGCTGGGCCAGCTTGACATGGACAGTAATACAATCTGTTTCATTTTGAGTAACATGAAATGCAAATTTTGTCTTTTAAAAAATGATAAACACATGGTGGTTCATTATAAGTGTGCTGGTCCAGAAACAACTGTGCCGGTAAGCTTACTGGTGCCGGTAAGCCGGTAAATCCTATAGTACTCTAGGGGAATGAGGACTAACGAAATTACCAGCGCCCGACTTCCCGGCTGCTGGACTTGGAATAGCCCGGTGGCACAAGGAATACAGGCGGCAGTAATTTTTTATGGGTCCGCCAGCAACCCGCTGGTAGCACCAGCAGGGTTACCGCCAGACCCGTAATGAGGCCCATGGTTACAATAAGGATCACTTTAGAGTCTTTGAAATGCAAAGTTTGAGCTTGGAATACATATAATTGGACCCAGTTGTGAATTACAGAGTCACAGCAGGACACAGGTGACAGGTTCAATCAAAAAGCGAGTACTATGATTGTGAAACTTTAACAACATACATCAATCCTTAATAATTGAACTGAGAATGTACCTCTCCAATCCATAGCTATTTAACAATTTAGTCTGAAAGAAGCATAAAGTCAGACATTTTTGAAGTGATCTCAGTCAAATCAATGGTGAATAACATGTTTTGTGGTGGTGTTAAATGTACGATGGGGGATGATTCTATCAAAGTCCATGACACGGAATGTATTTTGTAGTAAGAGCGAACATACAAAGTTGATGGTGTTAGGACCGATTTTCTATACTCTAGCCTGGTGGACAGATATATAGAAGGCCACAGTAGTTTAGTGACAGACACAACTCTTGGAGCTGTAGTCAAACCAGTTCAAGGTAGCAAGGTGAGTGGTTAAGGCTAAGTCGTAGGAGGTGTGAGCTGGTAAGGGGTCATCAATGAGTACACACTGCGAAAAGTCAAGGAACACAATTAGACAAACAGTTATAAAAATACGTATTTATGGATATGTAATACTTTTAAAAAATGACTACCAGCATGTAATAGCATCACATAATTCTAAATAATAGATAGATATAAACAGTCACTGGAATAGGGAATACTACATAACAAACCTCTGCAAAGGAAGGTAAGTATTAGTATGCCGAAATACAGGTCCACAGGGATACAACACTAACTTTGGAAATTCATCCCTAAGGTGTATGGGCCTTGTGCCCAAAGGTTCACCAAGGCGCCACATAGTTTTGTGAGATGAGAAAAAGTTAGTGGGGGGCTCCTGGTGTCCATCAAAGATTTCCAAAAGTTAGAAGACAAGTTATCCTAGATAATAAAAGTGTCCCCCACTTTCTGAATTCTTGCACAAACAAGCAATTGCAAAAAGTTCTAAAAGATTCTTCTTAGGACTTGACATGTCTTCTGAAGGAGGTCCAAGGTCACTTTTCCTGCTTCGGCTCCAGTGCTTGGTGCCGAGGGGTTGCAAGCTTGAACACCTTGCCGGTTGACAACAAATGCTAGTGCAGGATGTTCCAGATGAAGAATGCAGAAGAACTCACTGCAGAGCCCCTCACAGTGCAGTACTGGACGGAGGAAAGCTGTTATGGGTGATGGCCCCTCATGCACAGTGAAGCAGGTTGACACACTTGTCACAGTCAGACGTTGCCTCCTATCTCAGCTCCCCTTGATTCTGGAACCATGAAATTTGGCAGAGTTGAGTCCTGTTGCACAATCTGTTAATCCCCCAAGTTCCAGGCCTCAATGCAGAATGGTGACGTCTGCAGCACGGTGGACCAGACTGTGAGCTGGGAAGCCAATAGATGTTGAGAATGGGTGTTCCCTCCACTCCAAGGGTCGAAGCTCCTTTGCAGGACTTCTGAAGATCACCTACAAGACAGGACAGCAGCAAAGGTTGGTGGCCAGGCTTTCTTCCAGTGGATCCACAGTCTCCTTACACATCTTGTAGCTGGACAGGATTGTTGGCTCCTTCACTTTTCTTCCAGGATCTCTTTGGATCGGGTGTATGGAAACCTCTTCTTATCCAAAAGATAGGTAAGAGCCGAAACTCTCACTAGCCAATCAAAGATATGCCTGACACACAGCCACCCCAGTAGTTGTCCAATCAGGACCACTGGTGGCATAGCTCATGCATACCATTCAGACACACTGAAAACAGTTTGTGGATTGGGACAAAACAGTCCCAACTCTCTTCCTGGCAGCAACACACATGGTCCTGCAGTAGCCTGTGAAAAGCCTCTGTTTCCCCAGGCACTGGTAGTCTATGTAAGGATTGTCCTGTCATGAAAGGCCAGGAAGGAAGGTTAGTGAACTGATGGCCAAGAAACAAATGAAAAACCTTGTGGCACAGCCATGTTTGGACACTAGCCAAAGTAGGTAGCCAAAAGTGCTAAATGTGGTAAAGCTAAAACAAAATACTCAAAACATAGAAAAAAGTAACTGCTGCCATCAGCATGTCAATTAGGGTCACCTAAAGTAAACAATCATCCTCTGAGTGTTAGTCTAGGGCAAAACAAAAAGTGTACTACATTGTAATACATTGTTAGATGCGTTGCGCAATGACAAAAAATCAACAAATGTGATGACAAGTTACTAAAGGTAGCACCAAAATAACAAGACTAGAGGAAAAAATGTTTCACAGTAGTGACATCCTGCTGGACATATCATTTTCCCCATGAAAGATGAGCACAATTCAGGGTAGTGAAGCTGAAGGTTGAACATGTCAAATTCAAAGATAAAAGCAAAAGATTGGGGGGTCCATGACCATGGAGGGAAAGGTGCTGTAAAGAAACATCCTTCTGAACAGATGGCAATCTCCAAAGGAGGGTGAGTTTAAAGGTGAACAGTTCACAGTTAAGAAATAATACAATACTGTGCTGGTGGTCACTTAAATATAACAACGCTCATCATCAATTTAACAGTGATGTCCATATGTGTCCTAAGAAAGAAGTACAAGGACAATGTACCAGCGCCACATGCTATAGATTTTTGTGTGCAGCTGCACATGTATCCAGGTTCAAGTGCAGGTTTAAGAGTGTACAACTCTATGAACATTACAATGCGCCACAGATACAGGAAAGGAGCATTGATTCCCATGCTATATTTTCATTCCTAAGACTGATCCACTCTGTTTGAACCCATATTTATATTGTAAACGTATTTAGAACATATCATCATGGTGCAGCTTCGAAACACACATGCACATCTGTTGAAAATCTACCTGGAGTGTCATATACATTAACCGGCAACATTGGGATGGGTGAAATGTCATATTTTAAATTTGATTTTAGCTAGTAATATACAGGGGCAGTTCTCCTCTTCAATGTATTACTCATACCAAGCATAGGTGCACCTGAATTATATCCTCATTTTATCTTCACAGCTGGCCTAATTATACTCATAAAGCCATCGACAATAAATGAGCTGGCAAGCCAGATTTCTTGTGGCATACATATATCATATTCACTCAGCCTGTTGCATCCCTATTTGTTCTGATAACATGTCTATGACCTCGACCTCGGCGGGGGGGGGGGTCCAAGTCAGTAAAGGAATATAATTATCCCTGTAATTAGAAGCTCTAACTTGGCCAAGAATGTAAAACAGTTGGCAGGCCTGCCCAATTAGCTTCTTCCTAACCTCATATGATTCATAGATCTACTTGGCTAGTGCCTTCAAAAACCATAGTTGATCTTCAATTAACTATGCGCATGAGTCATAATCAAATTACATTTGTAGCTAGATTTACAGTGAGCTCTGGTAACATAGTATTATTATTATTATTATTATTATTATTATTATTATTATTATTATTATTATTATTATTATTATTATTATTATTTGTATTATATATATATTATATATAATAAGTATTACAATACTACTGCTACTACTACTAATAATAATAATAATACAAATTATAATACTAAAATAAATGTTCTATATATCGCGTTGCATGGGATTCCTCCGTCTTCTAACCATGGTAATAATTGCTGGTATTTTTAACCAATTTTAATTAAACTCAATTTACAAAACTTAGAAGGATGGAACCCTCAGTTAGACTTGCCAGAATTTCAAAATGTGGCTGAAGTGTCACAAACACAATATTGGAGGAGGGTGTGTCGACACTCTCCCCCGAACCACAGAAGCCGAATGAAGTCGACCCTCCACCCGTGGTTGGCACAGATACCTGATATACAAAACACAGGATACCACGTGGCAGCCAGTGGGGGGAAGAGGGTTAGGGAGAGGTTGTGGACGGGGAAGGGAATGTTAGGAAAACCGGGTAGAGGGTTAGGAAACACCTAAGGTGGATAGGACAGGGGAAGTAACGGGAAAAAAACCTACACTGCCTAATATCAGATAGTATACCATGAAACATAACACACACATAGGTCACCAATAATGTCCCCTTAATACAGGTGACTAAAGTACCTTTCTAGCATATTTGCACTCCCTAGTAGCCCTTTGATACTGGTACAGGTAGCAATACCATGATATAGACTACATATATGCAAGCCAAAATGAAACAAACTCATGGGAGATTATCCCAACGTGAAGAACATAACACATGGCCCTCTGAGCAAGCATTAGCACATTTTACACACATAGAACCTGCAGGACCAAGGGTCTGAGTTTAACACAAACATAGTACTGTGTTCCAGAAAGTAAACGCTGAGTAACTTAGTTAACAGCCCTAATACTCAGATGCAGGCTGTACTTCATGCCTGGTTTAGTGCCACTCATTAGGATAAGCACCCAGTGGTCACTTTAGACACTAATAATGCTAATCACAGAGTTCTGCCCATACGCAATGCCCAATGGAAGTCTTTCTCTATGTTTGTCTTCCAATAGAGAACATTACGAACATTGCCCCAACATGAAAACAAGAAAACAGACAAAACTCAGCAAGCACTTAACTGAGCGTCCTGGAAGCTCGCAGGGCTTCCCGGATGGAGGATGATGAAGCCGTGATAGTAGTGAGGGTAAATACTCTGCCGCCTCGTGTTCCCCGTGTCAGTGCAGGAATGAAGGAGGAGCGGTATGGCAACTGCGCGAGTCCTCGGTGCGCTGCTGCTCTGCCGCCTCTCGTTCCCCGTGTAGGTTCAGGAATGAAAGAAGAGTGGCATGGAAACCGCGTGTGTCCTCGCTGCAATGCTGTTCCCACAGTCAAAGTGCCCGCTTGGAAAATGCTGGCGTGTTCGACTCCTCACGAACCTCCGGCATGGCTTCGCCTCAGGAAATAGAATAAACCACACCTGCCGTGCGCTGTTGGCCCTTGATAACCTGTTACTAATTATAGTCAGCTGGCCAAACGCGCGCACGTCAAGAACTACGAAATGCCAAAGAGGCTGCTGGGAAAGGTAGTTTTTCCTAGCCCATACAACGTTCTTAAGCTCTTTGAAGACGCTGACACCGCTTCGACCTCCACCACCCCAAATTCCTGACATTACCTCCTCTCCCAGGGCCCTTCCAAGGGCCTGGTCTATCCAGATGTTGTCGTTGAAATTGTCTGACCAACCTTGGAGCATGAACCTCATCTGCGGGTTCCCAAGAACAGTCTTCTGGTCCATACCCTTTCAACTGAATCAGATACCAGAATTGAAGATTCCTTTTCTTTACATCCAGAATACGCTGAACTTCATACTCTTCTTGGCCGGCTTTCATGATAGCTGGAGGTCGCTTCGTAGTCATGCCTGGAGCTGCAGGTTTAAGTAAAGAGACATGGAACACCGGGTGTATATGTAAAGATGTAGGCAAACGCAATTGGCTCTCTCCAGATTTTCTTGTGCCTTCCGTTTTACCTTAAGAAGCAACTGTTTGCGCTCCTGTAACACTGGCATATTTCCTATTTCTGGCAAATGTTCCGGTATCATATTCTGTGCAAGACCATATAGACATTCATTAGATGCCATTCCCAAGGAAGTATGATAGGTGTTGTTATAAGTAAATTCCGCCAACCATAAGGCCTGCACCCAGGAATCCCAGCCATCACTCAGATAGCCACGTAAATATTGTTCAAGTGTTTGATTCACCCTTTCTGTCTGTCCATCTGCCTGGGGGTGATAGCTGGTGGAAAGAGCACAGTTAATTCCCAATATTGGACAAAAGGCACGCCAAAATCTGGAGGTAAATTGCGAACCTCTATCTGAGACAATACTTTTTGGCAACCCATGCAGCCTTACCACATGTTGTAGAAATAACTCAGCCAATTTACCTGCCCCAAGTATTCCTTACAAGGAATGAAGTGGGCTTGTTTTGACAGAAAATCTACCACTACCGATATGGTATCATGTTGCTTATCGGGCGGCAGATCAGTGATAAAATCCATAGAAATGTGTGTCCATGGTTGCTCAGGAGTGGTTAATGGATGTAGTAAACCTCTTTTTCTAACTTGCTCTGCTTTGTTCTGTGCACAATTCTCACATAATTCCACATATCTTTCCATGTTTTGTTTTAAGGAGGTCCACCAAAAGTATTTTTCCAACATGGTCTGCATCATTTTTCTCAACCCTGCGTGTCCTGCTAAGGGAGACTGATGACACCAGAATAAAGCCTTATCTTGTAGGTCTTTCGTTGGTAAATATAATCGCCTCTGATGATAGGGCAACGCCTCTCGTATAGTGCGTGCTGGATGACTTGTCCACCACTCTGACAATTGTCATGAGGTTAAAGCTTTCTTGACTAAGTCAGTGACGTGTGTGGTAATGGCCCCAAAAATGTTATCTGGTGAGATAACAGTTTTAACTTCACCTACTGTATGTTCCAAATTTTGTTGTCTAGAAAGCGCATCTGCCTTTCCATTTTTGATACCCGGTCTAAAAGTAACCACAAAATCAAATTCATTAAAGAACTGAGACCATCGCAATTGTCTGGGACTAAGTGTGTGAGCTGTTTTGAAATATTGCACATTTTTGTGGTCAGTTACTACCACTACCTGATGCCTAGCACCCAGTAAATAGTGTTGCCACTCAAGGAATGCAGACCGAATCGCCAACAACTCTTTATCAGTTATAGAATAATTTTGCTCACACCCTGACAACTTTCTGGAATAAAATGCTACCTGGTGCCATACTTCCTTCTCATCTTTCTGTGACAGAATAGCTCCTATCGCCACATTACTAGTATCTGTTTCAACTTGAAATGCTCTCTCAGTGTTGGGATGTTGTAACATGGGAGCAGTAGTGAAAGCTACTTTCAACTTCTGAAAGGCGTTCTCCGCTTCAGCGCTCCAATTAAATTTCACCGGCTTTTTTTAACAAATGTCTGATTGGAGTAACAATGTTAGAGAAATTGCTGATAAAACGCCTATAAAAGTTGGCAAAGCCAAGAAAGGATTGTAGATCTTTGATGCATTGTGGCGAGGGCCAGTCTCTAACTGCCTGCACTTTCTTAGGGTCCATCACAATTCCTGTATTAGTCAAAATAAATCCCAAAAATTCCACCTGTGTTACATGAAAGGCACATTTCTCCACTTTGACACATAGTTGACAATCCTGTAACCATTGCAATACTGTTTTTACATGTCGTACATGCTGCTCTGGAGATTCAGAGTAAATAAAGATATCGTCAATATAAACAATGACAAAAACATCAATGAATTCTTGCAAAACTTCTTGCATAAAGAACTGAAAAGCAGCAGGAGCATTATATAGACCAAAAGGTATTACAAGATGTTCAAACAAACCAAACTTAGTTCTAAAAGCCATTTTCCACTCATCCCCCTCCTTGACCCGTATCAGATGATAAGCACCTCTCAAATCCAATTTGGTGTAAATCTTGGCAGACCTCACTTGATCTAACAAAACTGAAATCAATGGCAACGGAAATCTGTTCTTGATAGTTACCTTATGTAAGGTCCCTTCTTTCTTGGGAACGCAAAATAACGGTGAGGAAACTGGGGATGTGGAATGTCTAATAAAACCCTTAGTCAACATCTCATCTAAATATTACTGCAAATACTGATTTTCCTTTTCTGTAAGAGCATAAATTCTGCTGCAAGGCAATTTTGCTCCTTCCTCCAAATGAATTACACAATCATAAGGTCTATGCAGAGGTAATTGCTCAGCCAGTCTTTTGTCGAAAACTTCACTAAACTCTCTGTGCTGTGCAAGAATTCCCTCTGTCACTGCTCCCACAATTTGATCTTCGGACCGCTTTTCAACGAACCATGTCGCTGGTCCTGCTTACGAAACGATATGCTCTTGACATCTCTGCTCCTCAAACCACACTGTCTGCCTTTGCCAATCAATCCTGGGATTATGAAGCACCCACCCGGGCATTCCCAAAATGAATCCAAATTGAGGGGCTGCTATTAAATCAAATGTCATTTCCTCGTTATGCCCATGTCCACAAATCATTTCCAATTTTGCTGTCTGCTTTCTTATAGGCCCTGATACCAAAGGTGAACCATCCACTGATTGCACTCCTTCCACCTTGGTTTTGTCATACAGAGGCATTCCTAACTGCTCTGCCAAAGTAATAGCCACAAAATTACCAGTAGCCTCTGAATCCACCATTGCCAGGACCTCCTGTTTAGTCAAAGCAAAACATAACGTCACCAAAATATATAAGTGAGAAGTCTTACCCCCCACTGTGTTCGCAACCCATCTGGGGAACCTGATCTCCATCGGGCCTGTCAGTTGTGTTCCCCTTAAGGCCGGCCCATCTCTTTTCCCGCTTCCTTTGTACTCCTCTCACTTCCTCCACTTTTCTGCGGAGTATTGGGACATGTACGTATAAAATGTCCTGCTTGTCCACAATAGAGACACAATTTATTAGCCTTATGCTGTAACTTCTCTGCTGCTGACAAGGGTCCGCTTATACTACTAATTTGCATTGGTTCCACTTCACTTGTCCATCCTCCTCTTCCTCTGTCTAAATGCACATAAGGCCCTATTTCCGGTCTCTTTTTATCTCCTTTCCTTTCATTCATGCGATGATCCAACCTTAAAGCTAAATCAATCATGGCTGTGCAAGTGCTTGGTTGTGGCTCCACTTGAGCAATGGCATCCTTCAGTTCCTCACGTAATCCTTGATAGAATAACACAGTTTGGCCCTCATTACAACTCAGGCGGTAAGAGGTTTACGGCGCCGTAAACAGCGCCGACCCTTACCGCCTGAGTACGAGGTCCCTTAGCGCCATGGCGGACTTACCACCTGCTTTTAGCAGGTGTTAAAAACCATGGCGCTAAGGGACCATGGAGTTAATTACGCCACCGTAATTTACGGTGGCGTAATTAACGCCTTCCCCACTCCCATTATGCCCTATGGGGCAAAATGGGAATGGGGAAGGGTAAATGGGAAAATGGGGATTTACCGCCCCGCCAAGGTTGGAATGGGGCGGTAAATCCGCCAACCACCATGGCGTAAACGTAGTTTACGCCATGGTGGTAAAGTCACGGCCCAGGCGGTAACTTACCGCCTGGGTCGTAATGAGGCCATTTGTTTAGCCACGGGCCACTCGGTCTCAATTGCCAACCTGTTAAACTGGGTAACGTATTTGACTAAATCCCGACCTCTCTGCGATCAAATAACCTGCCGAATCCTCTAGAAAGCCATCCCAATTGTATAGTAAAGGATCATCTTTCTGTACCAACGGCATTGCCCATGCAGCTGCATCCCCTGTCAGATATGAAATTACAAATGCCGTTCTGGCCTGAATGGATTCGAACGCAGTAGGTTTACACAAAAAATGAAGTCGGCATTGGGTCAGGAATGTCATGTACTTCCTAGGGTGACCAGAAAAGTGCTCTGGCGCTGCCAATGGTACACTACTAGGAGGTTGGACAATGACAGTGGGATTCTGACTCTGGGAACCTCTCACCGCACTAGCTCCTTCCAACGGCGTTCGCTGAGCTACCAAACTTTGTACTTGGGTCTTTAAGGTATCGGATTCCTGTTTTGCTTGTACTAACTCTACCTGAATATCCTGAAGCGCCTTAAAGGGGTAGTCCAGCTAAACATTTTATTTAGAAAATAGATAGGCAACATTAAAAAAAAATACTAGCACTTTTTTTTTAAACTCCCTATGTTAAATTTTGAGCTATTCAAGCTCAAAATTCGCAAAAGCAAGCACATGGGCGCATCCATTTTGTGAAATGGATGCCCGCCTGTGCTGGCTTTTGCTTTTGCGGCACTAATGAAGGAAAAGCCAGCCAGCTGTAGTAAACAAAAGATACCGCTGGGTGGCTTTTCCTTCATTGGTGCTGTACGCGGAGGGCAGGGACCGGAGACCAGAGCAGGAAAGCTGCAGCTGAATCGTGGTAAGTGCTATTTATTTTGTTTTTTAAAAATAAGCACTAGCTGCGGTTTTTTTTCTAAGTTTTCCGGGCTGGAGGAGCCCGGAAAACGTAGAAATAAAACCGCAGCTTTAAAAACATTGTATTTATGTTTGCGGTCGCTTTTGAAGCGACCGCAAACATAAATACAACGTTATTGTGTTTGAAAACGCTGCGGTTTTTCTTTCCAAGTTTCTCAGGCTCCTCCGGCTCGGAGGAGCCTGAGAAACTCGGAAAGAAAAACCGCAGCATATTCAGACACAACCGCGTTGTGTTTCTGCCTGCTGTGGCTATCACTTTGGGTCTCCGGTGCTCCCCCAGGGGAGCACCGGAGACCCAAAGTGAAAGCCAAGACAGGCAGAAACACAACGCGGTTGTGTTTCTGCCTAAATCTGCTTTCCCATTTGGGGCTCTCGGGCTCCCCACGGGGAGAGCCCCAAATGGGGAAGCAGATTTAGGCAGAAACACTGCAGCATTTAGCATTTCCCATTTGGGGCTCTCGGGCCCCCCTGTGAGGAGCCCGAGAGCCCCAAATGGGAAATCAGCTGTAGGCAGAAACACTACAGCATGTAAACACAACCGTGTTGTGTTTCTGCCTGCCTTGGCTTTCACTTTGGGTCTCCAGTGCTCCCCTGGGGGATGGCTGGCTTTTCCTTCATTAGTGCCGCAAAAGCAAAAGCCAGCACAGGCGGGCATCCATTTCACAGGGGAGGACAGGGGAATTAACGGGAAAAAACCCTACACTGCCTAATATCAGATAGTATACCATGAAACATAAAAAAGTGAATCATATCATATCATATCATATCATATCATATCATAAACAATCATATCATATCATATCAAGAACATAACACGTGGCCCTCTGGGCAAGCATTAGCAACATTTACACACATAAAACATGCAGGACCAAAGGTCTGAGTTTAACACAAATATAGTACTGTGTTCCAGAAAGTACACGCTGAGTAACTTAGTTAACAGCCCTAATACTCAGATGCAGGCTGTACTTCATGCCCGGTTTAGTGCCACTCAATAGGATAAGCACCCAGTGGTCACTTTAGATACTAATTATGCTAATCACAGAGTTCTGCCCAAACGCAATGCCCAATGAAAATCTTTCTCTATGTTTGTCTTCCAATAGAGAACATTACGAACATTGCCCCAACATGAAAACAAGGAAAGAGACAAAACTCAGCATGCACTTATCTGAGCGTCCGGGAAGCTCGCAAGCCTTCCCGGATGGAGGATGATGAAGCCGTGATAGTAGTGAGGGTAAATACTCTGCCGCCTTGCGTTCCCCGTGTCAGTGCAGGAATGAAGGAGGAGCGGTATGGCAACTGCGCGAGTCCTCGGTGCGCAGCTGCTCCGCCGCCTCTCGTTCCCCGTGTAGGTTCAGGAATGAAAGAAGAGTGGCATGGAAACCGCGTGCGTCCTCGCTGCAATGCTGTTTCCACAGTCAAAGTGCGCGATTGGAAAATGCTGGCGTGCTCAACTCCTCACGAACCTCCGGCATGGCTTCGCCTCAGGAAATAGAATAAGCCACACCTGCCGTGCGCCGTTGGCCCTTGATAAGCTGTTACTGATTATAGTCAGCTGGCCAAACCCGCGCATGGCAAGAACTACGAAATGCCAAAGAGGCTGCTGGTAAAGGTAGTTTTTCCTAGCCCATATAACGTTCTTAAGCTCTTTGAAGACCCTGACACCTCTTCCGCCTCCACCACCCCAAATTCCTGACATGAAGGGATCACACATATTACTGAAACATGCACTTTGAAGGGTCAAAACATATCCAGACCTGTTAATCATGGTAGCTCAACCTGTTCATTCTAAGTGGCAGGTTGAAGATCCATTTGCCTCTTGCTTTTACTCTTTAGAGGTATCTATATCCTCTATTGCTGGTTTTGTTTCAAGTTTGTGTGGAAGGAACATATAAGTGATGCTTTAAAACCATGCATGTTACTACATATACACTCACAAAGTAGGTGATTTCAATGACCCGTGTAAAGAAAAGAACAGCCAAACACCATCTTTATATATAAAGCTGAATGTATGTATCTATATGTGTATGTTTGTAAAGCTACACAAATACACACCGTTGAACCCACGTTTACCACATTTTGGATTCCTCTTTTGTCTGGGGCAAGAGCGTAATCTATGTTTGGATGCAAAAATCTTATATGCAATATATTGTTGGGATGTGTGTGTATATTTGTCCGGTTATACACATCCACACTGTTGAACCCACTGCTACCACATTTTACATGGGTTCCTCCTTTGTCTGGGGCAAGATTGTAGTCTTTGTTTGGATGCAAAGAATTCAATCTGTAGACACCCTCATTTACAGATGCTCACCCCAATTCACTACAGTAGGTACTAGAAGGAGGCAACATTTAGAAAGGTGTCTGAAGCAAAAGGTTCGATGTGTTGGTTATTCATTTGAAATGTATTACTACTGTATACAGTTTGAAAGTGTTTATTAAAGCATTTTTAAAGGGAATTAAAAAAATATATATAGAAATGCTTTGATCACGTCATTCCAAATATGGGAAATGCAAGGATACAGTTCACTTAATTTCATGCACGAGAAGAGAGCACAATAAATCAATCTGTAATTCACATTTTCTCAAATGTGCTGAAGCCATTGAGTGACTTAAACATGCAGCACAAAAAACGAACATCACTTGGAAAAGCTCCATCTGATGCAATCCGAAAATCAATATCAGGAGCTTCTGAAAGACGCCAACAAACAGGAGCAGGATTTGCTGACCAGAGGACAAGAGCAATATCCTCCAGTACACATGAGACACGACTCGATCAGGACACGAGCAACACTGGGTACCACAGTTAGGTTATAAATAATCTCTAAAAGCAACATTTTGGTGTCATGTAATAATTTTGTCAAAACTAAACTAGATATACCTCAGGTACCATGTAGGGTACACATGAGCCAAATTGTATCAGGCTGCGGTGGTGAACTTTCAGTATTATTTGCCACATGCTGGGACTGCCCATTTCATTTTTGGAGAGTATATGGTGGGCTACATTGTATTTGAAAGTCGAAAATACATTAATATATAGCAGGTCTGGATTCAACAGCTGAATGGACCCCCCACAGTCATCATCCGTTACTTCCTCTTAAAGATCACACATTCTGACAATACATTAGTGGTTTCTCAATTGATCAGTATCTTTTTTCAGTGGTCGATCATTGCCATAAATGGCTTTGCAAGTAATTATCACCAAGTTTTGACATCAGCCTCTGAAAAATATAGTAAAGTTTGTGATGAGTTTGTTGGTGTTGCTCTTTGTATCTCCTGCTTCATGAAGGAGTGTCTCCATTTTCAAAATATCCTTCCTTCAGGTTTTGTGTTTATTGGGTTGCTAGAGTGAGTGGTATCCTCATCTATGACGGTGTGAATCCACATGTGCACCAAATTACCCATTTTACCACCCACACATACATTTGTGAACATGCAAAGGAGGAGAGCAAACACCCACCATGGTTTCAACTTGAGCACCCTCTGGCAGGGCAGTATGCTCCTCGGCACACCCTATACAGTAGCAAACATTGCACAGGCATGATGCCTTCTCCTCCTCGCATGCTCCTACTACTGAGTATTGTGTGTTTTAAAATTGCATTCTACTTTAAAGAAGCTCAGGCATGGTAGCACACTCTTAGAGAAGGATGGCATCTTCTAGCTGCTTGTTCTAGAGCCCTTCACTATTGGTGGTTTTTGTTAATCTCAAGGCCATAGTTGTCTTATTTGATCCATGCACGTGCACCTTTCCTGCCCTGTCTATATCTGACTGTGGCATCAGTTGCAAGCTGTAATTTAGGCTTTTTGCCAAAGGTTTTCATACTGTTAAACTGAAAATGGTTCATGTAGCTGTAACGAAATCACTAATCACCACTTCAATTGTCAAGGGTTTTGACCCATGTTGAATCAATAGACTGGGTAGATGTGGGGATGAGCTGTCGCCGCTCATTATTCTATCCCAGAACAAACTAAATCAATAGACTGGGTAGATGTGGGGATGAGCTGTCGCAGCCCACATTCACGTCAGAATCCAGGAGAACCGCGCAGTTTGCACACACCAAAATGCTCACCTAATCTGCCACCCACCAGTGCAAAGAAAGATGGTTCTGTTCAAAATCCGTTTTTATTGATGTCAAAAAGTTGTTAAAATCATGGGCACAAGACCACTCTAAAGATACAACCTTCTTGTGGGGGGTTCCACATCACCACTCTACTGTAAGGATGCCATCAAAACAATGTTAAGCAAGGATCCTATACTATCAAGCAAAAGACCACTCTATTGAAATGCATTAATTCAAGACAGATCCCAAAAATGGGTGCAGTACCAGCTTTGTCCACAAACCGGCACTAGCGGTCTAAACTCTGGCAGGAGAACTGCTACTTCAGAAGCTAATCAGCCTCCTGAGACAGCTGGAAACTTCAAAGGCCCACTGGTTAATTAAAACTCTTAACCACCTGCTGTTCCCAGTGACAATCTGATTGCATTAACAGGCCAAGAGGCTGGGAAACCTTCTCACCTCAGAGACCCACACAACAGCCCAGGAAATCACAGGTTCATGCTAACCAAATGCAGAGTGGCCCCCTGGCCTGCTGACCTTAGCCGACACAGTAGACTCTTGCAATTGAATGGGGTATGTTGATTTTCAGTGTGGATTGTAAACAGAGCCCTGCCTGGGAGAGGAGAGAGATGTGGTACTCCCAAGTTTCGGAGGGTGGACTCAGACACTTTTGTGGAATCATATTGCAGCAAATATATGTTTAAGTTAAATGCTTCTAAAATATTGTATTAAGCTCACAAAAATGTGCAATTTGGAGAACCTTAATCTAAGAAATGTACCCACAATTCAAGACTTGATTCAACTCTGTACCATGTTCTAGGACCAAACCCTGCTATTTATTGATATTACAGACACTGGGTTTATGCTAGAGACCTAGTAAAGTACTGGAATATAGGTAGAAGGGGGGTGTACATTTGTGTAATTTTTGATGAAAAACCAATGTTGCAAAACCCACTAAAAACGAAAATAAGTTGCCATTTCTTAATCTAAGCTCTTAGAAACATCAGAGTTGGAACAGAGACTACCTTATGTGATATATGATGTGTGTATGTAATGTCAACCACTTGTGTATCTGGGAAAGGTATTTAGTTATGAAAATGATTTTCTAAGGTAAGAGCACAGGGGAGTGTTCTTTCTGTATGCCATAAAGATGACACCTCATGACTCACTCTGACACACAACTCTGTTCTCCAGTGAGAGCACAGAAAACTCTTCAACCTATCAGAACTCTTAGTGGGTTGGCCATGCAGAATTAGCCGACCCACCCACTTTCTAAACACATAAAAAGAGCCACTGGAAGCCAGATAGGACTTTTCTTTTTCACTTTCTGCGGAGCATTTTCACAGACAACTCCACATCCTGATTTCAGACTTCACATCCAGAAATTCCAAGAACTTTAGAACCCAACAGCTGAACTCCTATCAGCAGGCCTTCAAAACCTAGCAACCAAACCAAACTATTCAGACAGCCGGGCTGAGCTGTCTGATTCTGGCTTAAACCCTGTGCCAGAAACACCCAGAAAGCAGAGCTGTACCCGGAACCAGAAACCAGACCGCCATGCAGTGGCAAGAACTTTTGTCAGAACCAGAGATCCAGACCGCTGTGCAGTGCCGCTAGCAGAGCTGACCCAGATCGCTGTGAGCAGAACCAGGCAGAGATCATCAGTGGCGAGAGAACCGCCAGGAGTCCAGTCCAACTAATATAGCCGGTCAAGTGGCACAGCGAGTAGAGCGCCCGCTTTGACACCCGTGCAGAGCCTGTTAACGCAGGTTCGAATCCCGGCGGGGCCAAACTCAGCCTTTCATCCTTCCGAGGTCGATAAATGAGCACCACACACCGTGGGTAATAATAAGCAGCGCTCAGATACCTGAGGGTTTGTAGCGCTATATAAAAGCCTAATTATTATTATTATTATTATTATTAACTGGTTGACCCGATCCATGACGAAGTCGCATTCCTGTCCAAAATCTATTGTGAGTACCCAGCTAGCACTGTGCAAAAACCAATCTCTTAGTTTAAAATAATCTAATCCAAACTATTTTAACCTATTTAGAACTGCCTCCTAGAATTGTGTCATTCTGTCATCTTTAAACCTGAAAACTGTCATCTGTCATTCTGAGCTTTCAAATTTGAAATCCGAAAAACTATTCCTTATAGTGCCTCCGTAATTGCGCTCGATGCACGCGACTAAATTGCCGCGATTTGAAATTTTGCTTCATTTTAGCCACGGGTAAAAATATTTGTCTTTGCTTCCATCCCTGAAATCTGTTTTCAACCTAATAACCATCCCTGAATCATTGATAGGGCTGGCCTGAACTGATTCAAAGTATCTATCACCTACCCTGAACATCCTATAGGGAATTAAAAGCAATTTGAGTATATGTTTCACTTCATTGCCATCACCTTTAAAAGGATTTTGCCTGTGTTTAAAACTCCTACCTGTTTTCCTCGAAGCTTGCTAGGGGGGAACTGAATTATATTTGATTGCATTCCTGAGAACTGTGTGCTTTTCTTCCATCTCTTTACATTGCATAAAGGGAGGGGGGGGTGAATTGCTACCAGGGGGAAAAGTGATTACATTGTTTTGGTTCAAATCATATCAAGTTTATTTTCTGTACTGCATTTCATTCATCATTGCATTGTCTTTGAAGCCATAAAAGCATTCTCAGCTACTTTATCCTCTCTATATCACTTCTAAGCCATCAAAAAGAGTGTACCACTGTATCATTATCCATTGTTGATCATTATCATCTTCACAAGTGTGCTATCAAATATTAATTGATTATAAAAGTGTGATAGATATATATATATATTATTTAATTTTCAAATAAACCTTTTACATTTGCAAATCAAACCTACTTCTTGGCTCAGCGGGGTGAGGGGGATTGTGAGAGAGGGGTGTTATATAAGGGTTGTCATCCAGAGTAAACGAACTGGACATAAAAATACATCAATAAGGGCTTCCATCAGCATCCCAGACTAGGCATTGACTTAGCTGTAGTGTTGAATTGAAGTCGCTTACACAATGTTTTTAGCTACATTTAAACTTCAACAACATTTGTTAAACATGTGCTGCTTCTCCTAATGTCAGGTTGGCAGGCTTTTCCAGTTATAATCCAGTTATAGTACTGAACAAATAGCTAGACAGAGAGGCACCCCGACATCCAACTAAACTGGGTTGCAGGCCAGATTTCTCTTATAGTAAGGGCTAGTTTTTATTATTAAGTACATATCTTGACAAACGTTCTTGAACAATCTTGAATGTAAAGAAAAGGCAGAGCGTAATCTTTTCAGTCTACACTGTAAATGTGGTTTATGAATTTCTCTTAGTTTTCTTGTTTTTTTCGTAAAATTGACCTTCAGCATTTGGAGTAATACAAAAAATTGTGTGCCTAACCAAATGTTTAATACAATTTGATATATGGTGACAACTGAAAAATGTTTCTATATAACTGCATATGACTGTGACATTTCTTGTTTACATGTTCCTATCAGATAGGCATCAAATTCAGAGTACGCCCAAAGCTATCACACCCTCGAAATAGCAGCAATTTAGTTTCAGAATTAAATAATTTTCCTGTCCGGACAATTCTTTTTGTTATATTTTACAATGCTTCCCCAGTCCCGATCAGAGTAGGGGATGGTCCTCAAGTGCAAAGGCTTGAGAGAGTGGGCACTCACTCCCCAAACTCCTCTTATCTTACTGTCATTGGGCCATGGACCGGGCTGTAGCCCCAATCACCTGGCCTATCACCCTCACTGTGACTGGAACACTGGTTCAGCAAAGATACAATTAGATTTTCAAGAGGCAACGATTCTCCTGGTGGCATCATAGACTTGGCCCTCACTCACCAGACTCCTCTTGGACCCCTATAATTGGCCCCTGGACTGGACTGAAGTCCCTATGAGATGACCATGACATGACTTAAACACATGAAATCCAGGAAGTTACACCTACCCTCTCAAGATGCAATGTTCATCCTGGGGACATGGTGGGCTGGGTGGCTGCTCCACAGACTCATCTTAAACCCCTGGATAGGGCAGTAGCCCCCTCTAACCAGACCTCTCCATCCTCCATGTGACTGAATCATATGAAATCCAAGATGTTATACCTACCCTCCCAAGAGGTGCTGCTTCTCCTGGCGGCACCAAGGTCTGGCCACTCGCTCCAAGGACTTCTCTCTGCCCTTTCTGTTCAATAGAGGATAAATACACTTACATCCAGAAGGAGGTACTGCAATTGAAAACTGACTTGAGCACAGGTTTTCCCATGTAAGTATCCACTGCATCCATCCAGAGTACGACACAGTGAATCACCATTTTCATAATATTTTCCAATGGGCCCCTATAGCATAGGATAAGAACAGGCAATTCTGGTACATACTTGTCATGCTCATTATCTCCCCGCCGTGGGATGCTATCAGAGTATGGCTCCAGGTGAGGGAGATTTGTTTGTCATTTCACCTGTTTGTGTCCTTGAACTTTGAACAGGACACAGCAAACTCTTGGCAAAGACACCTCTGTCAGATGGCTCAATATCACCAGGTCTCTCCAGGACTCCTCATAAGGGACATGCTACAAATGTCCGGTTTCTAAGCCTCCACAACTTCCAGAAACTCTTGAGCACATCTCAAGGCCATCATACATCTATCTGATCAGGTCTTAACTTACAAGAAGAATAGCAACCACTGGGCGTATCCACCCATATTGCTTGTACTTAGGCATCCTCATTTGTGCTTTTCCAGCAGGAGGCCAAACTGCCCCCCTTTTCTCCTTTTGTATTAAGAGATTTCACATGCCCATCCCTCCCTTAGGAGGGTCCTTTAGCATCCTTAGGTGTACTGGTCCACGTCCCCCTGTGGGCACAGTTAACACAAGGGCACAGTGCCTGTCACAGTCTCCCCACTCAGGGGCACACAGGGCCCCGGCCTTCAGGCCTATTTGAGATACACTCTCCGGAGTGCTTACCTTTCCTCCATTTCTGTCATTATTTTCATTATTTTGCGTGGGTAATTCCCTGAGTCACACACACTCCCCCTTGTTGTGGCTATCACCTTCTTTTCCTGCCTACACACTGGGATGGCACGTCCAGCTCAGACCCGGTGTTGTTTTCCAAGGGTACATTGCTCAGAAACAGTACCCTACGCCATCGGTCTGCTTCTCCAGCAACAGCCAAGTGTGTCTTTTCCGGCACTACCACTGCATGATTTCCATAGCAACACCTCAGTGAGCAGAACTGAACGAGATCTTGGTTGCTCCAGCCAACCGTTCCCATAGTTTTAAATCTGATAGCCAGGGGGGACGCATATTGTTCAAATTGCTCTACGTGGCAATGCAACACAGAGCAGTTCCTTTCGGCTGCCAGTAATTCTAGGTAACAATCTGGCCTGGCGTTTTCATTTTGACTAGTTTCTTGTTTAAAAATCCAGGTGCCCTGACTCTCCCTGTAACGTCTAACCTCCTATTTTAAGTCCAATATCGAGTGCTCTTAACCTAGGCTAACGCGGCTCTGGTGTTCTCTCTGGTGTTTTCTTTTTTTCCTTTTCTTCCACCCCTGTTGCCCTCTGTGCATTTTTGGCAACATTGGGTGAACGCTTCCACAAACTAGATCCACAAGTCCCCGCTGTGAGTAATTGAAAACATTTTTCAACCTGGCTTCTAGACATGCACTTATGCGAATTACACAAAACACTGGATTGATTTCCCAGTGGGTTTTTTATCTGGTATTTTCTGTACAGGTTACTGCGGGTCATCCTTCTACGACGATTATAGTATACAGTGCTCATACTTGATGCTTAGAAGTAGGTGCACCCTGCGGTACATTTTTTACCTTATATTGACACTACTGTTATTTAACTTATGACTTCTTACACAAGCTTTTTATTTTTGTTTCTTTTTACTTTTTGTAGAAACAGGATACCAGTCCTGATGAAAACTAGCCCACCATGGGGCTTTAGTTTAAAGTAGGATCAAGGGGAAGAATTCCTCCCGCCTTTCTTATAGCTCAAGTCATGTATCAAACGGAAGACCATCGGTGGAACTGAGATTGTCTCTCCTAGTAGACTGGAAATTAGTGATATGTCTGTCAGTTTGCCATTCTTTTTGCATTATGTTTTCCAATGTGATACCATGGTTGACAGAAACATGATATGGCTGTTTTCTTTGATGTTAAATTGGTGACATCAAATTAGATTGTGATTCAAGAAGGTTATCTATTTAGGTACACGTCTGAATAGGAAAAGGAATGTGTTATATGCTTTGCCTTCCATTCTTTCTCCTTATCCTGTACACATTACCATATTCTACCGCACAACTCTGTTCTTTATTAATTGGGTGACATATTTATTCATGTTTTCTTTCATTAGTTTTTTAAAAAATGTTTTTACTTTTGTCATAGCCAGCAGGTTGCGGGTACATTGAATAACTAAAAATTACATGAATTCATATTTTTTGCTTCCTTGATTGGTACCCTCTTTCCCCTCCCTTTGTTGTATTTATATCACACATCCGTAGCCTGACTTACAATGAAACAAACAACATCTTGCACTGCTACCAGACAAGATAAATGATTTGTCCATTATGGACAGCTCCTGATTCTTTTCATGACCATTTTGGTCTAAACCTATACTACGGTACATAACTCCCAGCTAATGCTACCACGCAACCCTTATGTTACAGTCCCCTTTCTTTGTCAGCTTTGTCTTCTGTTCTTTCTCTGATGTTCTCCGCTGTGCCAATTCCTTTTTACCTTTATCCCCATTATTTCCTTCTCACCACACAGACCACGGTCTGGTGTACACTTAGGGTGGGGTTACAATTCACACATACAGACAGGTTTTCAGCACTTTAAGACCTCTACGGTGGTGATTTGCATAGTATAACAGCCAAGTAACATAACACAACATAACATAACTTCCTGAATGTCATGTTATGTTAACTACTTTGTAAAGACACACTGCTCCTCCTGGCGGCAAAAACATGAGCTGGGTACCCAAGACTCACCTTAACCCTGCATGCATGAAGTTACAGCTACCCAGTGAAGAAGCACTGCTCTTCCGGGCAACACCACAGGCTGAGTGCTAACCCCAAGACTCCTGTCATCCCTCCATCATTGTGCCCTGTATTCCATCCTCTGCAAGACTGGACCATGTGAAGCATCATGACATTGTATTCCTTTCTGCATGGATGTCCTTTCCCCTAGTGTCCTTACCTAAGGATGGTAGCACCCAAGGGCATTGTCCTCTCTCCTCTGTGTGTCCCTGTTTGTGGATGTGTTGGACTACAATGCACCTTTCCTGCCCGTTTATTTAAATTTTTGCCACCATGCTGTATATCTTGTGGCTTTTTTGGTTGTTTGCACCCATCGCAGCTTGGCTACCATCTCTGGTGCTATTTGTCCACCTCTTTTATCTAAGTTTGCTCCTCCTCATATGTCTCCATCTTATCATTACCCTTCCTATTCCTCTCCTTCTTCTCTCAGCCCATTCTACTGCACACCCCTTATCTCACATAGTCACAACTTGAGCGATCATATCAGTGTGCCATTTAATTCCCATACTTACCACTCTGTCGGTCTTCCCAATGCTTGATCCATTGTAATATAACCCCATTCTATTCTTGATGCTTTTCTCTGCAACAATCTTCAATTTCTTTGTGTCACTGAAATCAGAATTATTCTCTCTGATACTGTTACTCCATGACCCCAAAGGACTTCCTTTATCCCCCTCCCGCATCCTTCCCCTGTTTATTTTGTTTTAATATCACTATGTTGCTTTCTCTGAGCCATATCCTATTACCTTTCTTATACTCTCTTCTCTCTTCCTTACTTACCCCTCCTTTTCCATTTTTCTATGTTTTCTTCTCCTCAGCGACTTTAATCATCATCTACCTTTTTTCGTTCATCGATTTAATAATCATACTCAAATTTGTTCTCTCCCTTCACTGAGCTATTTCCTTGACCTAATCTTTCCTCCTTTTCACCCTTGATTTCTTTCCTTGCGTATTCTTTTCAGTCACCTTGATCACACCCTTTTTTTCCTTTCTTTTGCCCCAATTCCCCCATTCACCTGCTTTCTCTTTTCCCTCTCCTTCAAAGTATTCCTGTTGTAATCTTAAAAATTCTCCTTTACTCACCCTTCCTACTTTCTCATCATTATCTCCTAATGATGTTTTAGACCTTCTTGACTCCTCACTTACCTCTACTCTTGATTCCTCCTAACCTCTGTGCACCGTCTCACCCTTTTACAAACCCCCCAAACTTCTCTCTCTTCACCAGATCTTGCCAGATATTTTAAAGTAATGTTCTTCAATTTGGTTAATCAATTCTGCTGTCTTTCCTTTTTTTTTCTTTTAGCTGTTCCTCATCCCCCTCCCAGATATTGACCCCTTTTAAGGTTCTTGTAGAGTCTGAGACTACTTGTTTTCTTAATGTGCTCTCTTTGCACTACTCCTCCTTATGATTCTCTTCCTTCTATTATTCCCAAACACGTTTCTTTTTTTTTTATATATATATTCTGTGAAATCCATAGCTGGATCCTTCTCTTCCATTGAACTACTATCCTATTCCTCTTCCTCCCTTTCATTCTTTTCTATGTGAGTGTGTGATCTAATCCCAGGTCTCTGTACATCCTAAACAACACTAACCCTATGGACTCAACTGAGACTGTTCTGCTCTATGGGCCTCAGTACGAGTTTGTTTTTAATTTGCTAGTACTTCCACACATTATGACTGTTAGCATCACTCAGTCCTGCAGATTTACCACGTGGTGGTAGGGCAGTATTAATGCCCATTTTTGGAGTCCTTCAGACTTCACAGGGATTTCAGCTGAAAAACAGCTGTAGATAATTATGCCAGCAGCAATTCCGTTGATTTTGTCTAATTTATGGTAAGGTGGATAATTTACATCCAGCTTTTTGCTGAAGGTATATCGTCCACCTTACCACTATTACACTTACAGGACTATTAACGTGTGAAGCATTCAGAATCTGATACCAATGTTGTGTGGTTGACCACCCATACCATGAAAGCATTGCAAAGACATGGTTACATTTTGTATCACGCGGAGTGGGGGTGAAGTAACTCAAGAAGAAAGGATATTATGCTCCATTTAAGATTTGTTTGAGAACATAAGACTTTCCAATACCCAAACGACTAATTTACCAAGAACCAGTTATAGCTGGCATGAGGTAGAGAGTGTTGGGGTGGCTGGACGAGCAAGAATGTGGATTGTGGTGGAACATTTTGGAATGAAAAAACATGTGGTCTTGGCGAGCTTCAATTGGTTTTTAAGGGCCCAAGGATATAACAAAATCAATGATAATGTTGTTGCTGATTTAAAAAATGTTAAGATGGATTTCTGAACTCTGTCCTGGAGGGCAGAGGTTCGGAAGGCCAGCCTAGTTTCTTGGAACAGGGTAACCTCTGGACAAGCCAGACCAATCAAGGTAGCTATTGCGGCGGTCAAGACTAGGTCTCAAGAGGGGTGAGGGTGACTGAAAGCCCGGAATGAGCACACAAAGCAAGGACACTTACAAATTACTCCAAGCAGGTGTTATATTAAAAATATAGACACATTTATTACAAGGCCTTTGTAACATTGACCGTAGCGAGAAATCACAATAAAACTCAAGTAAACCAACACATCACAATCAAATACAATATATATACAATTACCAATGAGTCTAACGAGTTAGACGCACAAAATGTGCAGACCACCTAAATGGGGAGGAAAACAGGCAGTGCGAATAATAGTTAGACCCAGTCCGCCTTCAGAGGCACCTAACTAGAAGGAAGTCTGAGCCCTACGAAGAGTGGAGCCTTGTGCTCAAAAGTACCTGCACACGCGCGTGCCAACGGGCAAAGGGAAGTCTCCTCGAGGGAATCAGGCAGTTCAGTTCGGTGAACAAATGAAGATGAACAGAGCTCCGCGACTCAAGCACAGCCTCCACTGTGGGCAGAAGCAGAGCGCGAGTACGGAAAGTCGTGCTGTTTGAAACAGCGGGGAAAAGCTACGGGCTACTGCAGGAGGGCGACCAGTTCCTAGCGATGCTACTCACCGGTCCCTGATGCAGGCAGACCCAGGCTTCTTCGCGTCAGTTTCAGTGCTGGCAGGTTCAGATACGAGCAGGGGACGTCTCGGCGTCGTGTAGATTCCGCAGCAGCAGAAGTTAGATTTGAGCATGTCCCAAACGCAGTGAACCCGCACAGTTTGTTACCACAGCAGGGCAACGGAGCAGCCGTGTGTATTTCAGCCCAATGTACACTTCTCATTTCAGACCTGGGAATGCCAAGTGTACGGATCGTGTGATAGTGGCAAGGACTCGTAATACAGCAGCAACCTGATGGCGGTTACAGAGCAAGACTCCTGGGTAGGCTGGTCAGTCCACTGGATGGCCCAGAGACACTTCTGAAGGCTTACGTGCAGGAGATGGTGTAGATGCCGAGAATAGTAGTTCCCACTATTCCAAAGGGTCGAAGTACCAGTACAGGCTTTCTCGTTCGATCAGAGGTAGAAAGGGTTTCACAAAGCGACAGCAGTGCAGAGGAGCAGTCCTTCAGCGGGTCACCAGCGATTCCTCGGTTCAGCCTCGTAGTTGCAGGATACTTGGCTCCTGTATTCCTTCGTTCGTGAGAACTCAGGAGATCGACATGGTAGTGGTGTTTCCAGCCTCCTCTTATCCACGGTTCCCTTCGCGCTAAAATGGAGGGGACCCAATAGGAGATCTGCTCACAAAACACTCACACCATACGTGGACCTATCACGGACCACGGTGGTCCCAGGCATTCACGACACACTAGACTCTCTGGCACCCAGGATGTGTATTGGGACCAGACATCCCAGCCCACATCCTGGAGGCACACACAAGGCCTGTAGAAGCCCGCAAAAGCATCTGTGTTTTGCTGGAAAGTACATGCCCAAATAAGGAAGGCCCCGGGTCAGCTCGACCTGGGGAAGGTGAAGGGGGCAAGACGGTCAGCGGGCAGGACAAAGAGCCTCGTGGTGTGGCCATTTTGGAGGCCAGGCCACCATTTTGGGCTAAGCGCGAGAAATGCACTTAAACAGCCAAAAGGAGCTCAAAACACAAAGAAACGATCGCTGCCACCAGTCCCGTCCGTGATTCACTTGCACCGTTCGTTAACAATCCAGAGTGTGTCTAGGGCCTGTAGAAGACTAGAGACCCAAGAGAGCAGTAACTTAGCTTACAGTGCCCTCTTGTGCCATGTTGCGCGAAAGCTGCAACATGATAAAAGAACTACGAAAACAAAGTTTCCCGATACTGACTGTCTTAAGGGCATGTCAGTTTCCCTGTAAGAATGGAGCGAAAGCCCAGAGGAGTGCAGCAGAAGGCTGCACTTCTCTGGCAAAGTCTAGATCATGGTGAAAACAACAGCAAAAAGTTTAGGGGTTGCCACATGGAAGGAAAATTACCCACAATTAAGAAATCTTTCCTAACACTCGCCCCTCCCAGACTATGGGCAGGGGGAACTAATCCACCCCTGGATGATTCTCTTGTTCAGGTCGGTTAAACATTCTGGACAACCCATCAGCATTGCTATGTTGGACACCTGGCCTATGCTCAATAGTGAAGTCAAAGCCTTGTAGACTTATGGACCACCTATGCATCTTTGGATTCTCTCCCTTCATGTTCATTAGCCACTTTAAGGGCTTATGGTCAGTTTGCAAAGTGAAGTAGGGCCTCAGCTTACGTGGGGCCCACATGACAGAGAAACATTCTTTCTCCACTGTGGACCATCTGAGCTCTCTGTACTTAAGCTGGCGAATAATAAAACCAATAGCGTGTTCCTTACCCTTCTCATCTACTTGCGATAGTACAGCTCCTATCCCAGTGTCAGAGGCGTCCGTCTGCACAATAAAAGGTCTTTGATAATCAGGGGCCCTGAGGAAAGGGGCCTGGCACAAGCCATTGAAGGCCTTCTCACACTCGTCGGTCCAAGTTACCTTCTTGGGTTTATTCAGAGTGGTGAGGGCAGTCAGAGGAGCAGCTATGGTGCCATAGTCTGCCATGAAGTCACGGTAATACCCCGTGAGTCCTAAGAAGGCTCTCACTTGGGTCTGTGTAGTGGGGGTAGGCCAGTCTTGTACTGCTTGTACTTTACTGGGAAGAGGCTGTATCCTCCCTCCACCTACTTCATGTCCAAGGTAAACCACGGAGCCTTGTCCAATCTGGCATTTACTAGCCTTTATGGTCAAGTGTGCTTTCTGAAGAGCCTGGAGCACAATCCCGAGGTGTTTCACATGTTCTTCCTAGGTGGCACTGAAAACTGCTATATCATCCAGATATGCAAGACAGAATTCGTCCAACCCATTCAACACATGATTCACAAGCCTCTGGAAAGTGGTTGGTGCATTCTTCAACCCGAACGGCATTACCCTGAATTGGTAAAGGCCGTCTGGAGTAGAAAACGCTGTCTTCTCCTTGGCATGTTCTGCTAAAGCTATTTGACAATAGCCAGCAGTGAGGTCAAACGTGCTGAGGTACTTGGAGGCACCCAAGGTATCCACCAGCTCATCTGTTCGAGGCAAGGGGTGTGCATCTGTCTTGGTGACAGAATTCAGAGCCCTGTAATCCACGCAGAACCTCAATTCAGAAGTGCCTGCCTTTGGAACCAAAACCACAGGGCTGGACCAAGGACTACTAGAGGGTTCAATCACCCCAAGGTCTAACATCATGTTGTCCTCGGTCTTAATGTAAGACCGTACTTTGTCTTACATCCTGTATCCCCTACTTTTGGTAGGTACACTGTCTCCTGTGTCTATGTTATGTTTGCACCAAGGTGTCAAACCAGGCGACTGTGAAAACAGGGGGAAAACTGCCTAAGCAAACTTTTCACCTCAGCCTGCTGATCAGAAGTCATAAGAGGGGCCACTCGGACACCCTCAAAGGAGCTATCTGAAGGACTGCTTTGGAACAGGTCAGGGAGAGGTTCAGACTCCTCTTCCTCAACATCTGAAGCCAGTAGCAGTGCTGCGATTTTGACTCTTGGGACGAAAGCCTACAGCCTATTTATGTGGAACACTTTTGGAGCCTGTCCAGGCCTTCCAAGGTCCACTAAATAGTTAACCTCACCCAGGGGCTCCACCACTGTGTAAGGGCCTGACCATTTGTCCTGTAAAGCTCGGGGCCTTATGGGATTCATGATCAGGACTTGCTGACCAGGTGTAAAGTTGATGAGGGAAGCTTTCTGGTCATACCAATGTTTCACCAGCGCTTGTCCTGCCTTCAATTTATCACTAGCCAAGCCCATCAGAAGTACCATCCGTTTTCTGAGCCCCAGCACATAATCTACTACGTTGGTAGCAACAGGGGGAGTGGGCATCTCCCATCCCTCTTTGACTATGGCTAAGGGTCCCCGCACAGAATGACCAAACAGAAGTTCGAAGGGGCTGAAGCCAACACCCTCCTGTGGTACCTCTCGGTAGGCAAACAGTAAGCATGGTAAAAGAAGATCCCATTTTCTTCTCTGAGGTTCTTCCAGAGCCCCAATCATGCTCTTTAACGTTCTGTTGAAACGTTCCACCAGACCATTGGTCTGGGGGTGGTATGCAGAAGAGAACTTGTAGGTGACCCCACATTCTTTTCACATAGCCTGCATATACTTTGACATAAAGTTGCTGCCTCTGTCAGACACAACTTCTTTCAGGAAGCCAACCATAGTAAAGATGCCAAGTAACGCTTTTGCAACTGACTTGGCAGTTACAGTTTTCAATGGGATGGCCTCAGGATATCTGGTAGCATAGTCGACTAGCACCAAGATAAACCTATTGCCTGAGGATGTCTGCGGGTCAAGGGGACCAATGATGTCGATCCCTACCCTTTCGAATGGTATTCCCACAACTGGGAGTGGTACCAATGGAGCTTGGATTGTTGAGCCACTCTTACCAGATAACTGGCAGGAGGCACATCTCCTGCAGTGACTTTCTACTTGCACCCCCATCTTGGACCAGTAGAAGTGCATGGATAACCTTTGCTTGGTCCTCTTAATACCAAGGTGACCAGCAAGGGGAACTTCATGCACCAGCTGCAGGAGGAAGGGTATTACAGCAAGGGGAACCACCAACCTCCTATGGTCTCCTTCTGTAGACTCTGTGGGCTCACTATACAGGAGTCCACCTTCCCAATAAATCTTATGCATCTCAGAAGGTTCACCCTCAAGCTGGGAGCAGGCCTGTCTCCTTAGGCCTTCCAGAGATGGGCACTCACGTTGGTCTTTACTGAATTCTTCCCTGTCAGGACCACCTTCTACTAACATGTCTTTTAGTTCAGGATGGTCGTTGGGGTCAAATACTTCAGGCATCGCCACCTCCTCGTCAGGCCGGGTGATTGACCAACTTCCTCCACCGCAGTGGTAGGCGAGTTCGGGGGAATGTTCTCTTTCCCTCGTCTTGACTTGCTTACTCCTTTCACCTTGGGTTTCCCCTTTGGCTGGGGCGGCGTATTGATCTTGGCCAATGCTGCCCGTGTTTGAGACTGTGTGCAGGGTCTGTCGGCAGTGTCTCCTACAAGCCCTAAAGCTCTGAGATCATTGCCTAACAAGACCTTTCCTGGGACGTTTCTCTGAATGCTCACTGGAATCCTCACTGCTGTACTATTTAAAGTAAGATTTACAGGTATTACTGGAAACATGCGAGGTGGGCCGTCAGCCAACTTAGTGGGCATCAGAGTAACTCTGGCAACTTCCTCTGAGTCTACCAAGGAAGAATCCACTACAGTTCAACTGCACCCACTATCCCTAAGAGCTGGAGTATCTACTCCATTGATAAGCATACTGTCCTTAAAGTAGTGCTTGGTATTATCTGCAATCCTAGCATAAGCCTCTGCAACTTTAGGTTCCAAGGAACCCAGGGAAACTAAAACTTCCTCAGCTTCTATCCCACTGGGGAAGGAGTCTGAGGAGAAGGATGCTCCTGTAATCTCTTCTTCCTCGTAGGAGGAGAAGGCCAGATTGATGTGTGATAGGTAGGGGTTACGGGGAGCTAGTGGAGATGGGTGAGTGCCGGGGTGAGGTGTGAATGTTTGGGTAGGAGTTACGGGGAGCCAATGGATCTGGGTGAGAGCCAGGGTGACGTGTGAATGTTTGGGTAGCGGGATACAGGGAGCTAGTGGAGCTGGGTGAGAGTGGGGTGATGTGTGAATGTTTGGGTAGGGGGTTACGGGGAGCTAGTGGAGCTGCGTGAGTGCTGGGGTGAGGTGTGAATGTTTGGGTAAGGTGTTACGGGGAGCTAGTGGGGCTGGGTGAGAGCGGGGTGATGTGTGAATGTTTGGAGTGGACCCCCAAAGGTACACCGGGGATCCCCCTTCACGTGGTCAGTTGCTCCACAAGCAAAACAAGATCCATTGGGTCTGTTTACATAGGGAGGCTTATTGTAACCAGAGTTCTGTTTTGGAGGCTGACCTCCACTACCTGTGAGTTCTCTTGTATCTTACCCTTATTTTTCTTTTTGTGGCCCTTTTGAGAAGATTTATCAGATTCTCCACCCTCCTTATCTTTAGACTTTTTCCCTTCCTCCTGCTTACCAGGATGAGTTTTGTCCTTATGGGACACTCGATGTGACACCCATAAATCTGCGGTAATGGCAAGCTTCTTAGGATATATCTCCTTCGAATCGGCCAAATGCTGCTTATACTCCGGGGAAAAAGATGCAAAAATATGTTCCAGCATGACAAGACTTATCATGCCTTCAAAGGTAGAAACCTTATAACCTTCGACACAGCCAGTCAAGTTTTTTAAGGATTCGGTTACATAAAATACCCAAGTACCACCTTCTTTTTTCTTATACTCTCGGAATCGTTTTAAATATTGGGCAGGAGTCTTTCCAAACTTTAAAATGAGAGTTTGCTTTAACATTGCAAAATCAGCTCGCTCAGCCTTTGATATTGCCATAATGGCACTACAGCCAGAATGGGGAGGTCTGCTGAGTAACCAGGCAATCTTATCAGCATTGTCAACTTGTTGAACTTCACATGCATACTCAAACGTATTCAGCCAGTCCATAATGTCATTCTTTTCCTCATACACACTGAGCATATCTTTTGGAAACCGTGGATGAGAGGAGGCCCCAGCCCATGTCCAGGACCCTTGGATCCATTTGCAACCTGAAGCTTGGCCAGTTCCAACTGGTGATCCCTGTCTTTCTGTTTTTCTGCCCGTTCGATTTTTAGCTTAGCCATACTGAAATCAAGCTCCTTCTGCCTAAACAGCAGCTCTTGCTTTTTGAATTCAAGCATGGCCTCCCCATCAACACTGGCAGAGGAAACATTAGACATCTCATCCTCCCTGTCCTCGTTGTCACGGTGGACCAGTGCAGCGGCAGGACCGGCGGTTCTACCAGTGAGAGCAGCCCCACCTCCTTCTGCACTGTCCTCAGAAGTTATAGCGTCAATCTGCGCTTCTTGCCACGCCACGATTCTTTGGATCATATCCAATTTGGTGCCTTGAGAGGAGACACCTCTCTCCGCACACATCTTTTTCAATGTTTCTGATTTAGAAGCATTTAAAGTTAACAAGGTATTTGTTTCCATACTGTTAGATAGGACTATGGCCTTTTAAAAGTTATACTACGACAATTCACTACGTGTCCTGGTAGGAATAACTTGAAATGCCTTCACTCATGCACAACACTGGATACCTTCAGTCGTATCCCACCGCTGCCACCAATTTGTTAAGATGGATTTCTGAACTCTGTCCTGGAGGGCAGAGGTTCAGAAGGCCAGCCTAGTTTCTTGGAACAGGGTAACCTCTGGACAAGCCAGACCAATCAAGGTAGCGATCGCGACGGTCAAGACTAGGTCTCAAGAGGGGTGAGGGTGACTGAAAGCCCGCAATGAGCACACAAAGCAAGGACACTTACAAATTACTCAAAGAAGGTGTTATATTAAAAATATAGACACATTTATTACAAGGCCTTTGTAACATTGACCATAGCGAGAAATCACAATAAAACTCAAGTAAACCAACACATCACAATCAAATACAATATATATACAATTTCCCACGAGTCTAACGAGTTAGATGCACGAAATGTGCAGACCACCTAGATGGGGAGGAAAACAGGCAGTGCGAATAATAGTTAGACCCAGTCCGCCTTCAGAGGCACCTAACTAGAAGGAAGTCCGAGCCCTACGAAGAGTGGAGCCTTGTGCTCAAAAGTACCTGCAAACGCGGGTGCCAACGGGCAAAGGGGAGTCTCCTCGAGGAAATCAGGCAGTTCAGTTCGGTGAACAAATGAAGATGAACAGAGCTCCGTGACTCAAGCACAGCCTCCACTGGGGGCAGAAGCAGAGCGCGAGTACGGAAAGGCGTGCTGTTTGACACAGCGGGGAAAAGCTATGGGCTACTGCAGGAGGGCGACCAGTTCCTAGCGATGCTACTCACCGGTCCCCGATGCAGGCAGACCCAGGCTTCTCCGCGTCAGTTTCAGTGCTGGCAGGTTCAGATATGAGCAGGGGACGTCTCGGCGTCGTGTAGATTCCGCAGCAGCAGAAGTTAGAGTTGAGGATGTCCCAAACGCAGTGAACCCGCACAGTTTGTTACCACAGCAGGGCAACGGAGCGGCCGTGTGTATTTCAGCCCAATGTACACTTCTCACTTCAGACCTCGGAATGCCAAGTGTACGGATCGTGTGAGAGTGACAAGGACTCGTAATACAGCAGCAAACTGACAGTGGTTACAGAGCAAGACTCCTGGGTAGGCTGGTCAGTCCACTGGATGGCGCAGAGACACTTCCGAAGGCTTATGTGCAGGAGATGGTGAAGATGCTGAGAATAGTTATTCCCACTATTCCAAAGGGTCGAAGTACCAGTACAGGCCTTCTCGTTCGATCAGAGGTAGAAAGGGTTTCACAAAGTGACAGCAGTGCAGAGGAGCAGTCCTTCAGCGGGTCACCATCGATTCCTTGGTTCAGCCTCGTAGTTGCATGATACTTGGCTCCTGTATTCCTTTGTTCGTGAGAGCTCAGGAGATCGACATGGTAGTGGTGTTTCCAGCCTCCTCTTATCCACGGTTCCCTTCGCGCCAAAACGGAGGGGACTCACACCATACGTGGACCTATCACGGACCACGGTGGTCCCAGGCATTCATGACACACTAGACTCTCTGGCACCCAGGATGTGTATTGGGACCAGACATCCCAGCCCACATCCTGGAGGCACACACAAGGCCTGTAGAAGCCTGCGAAAGCATCTGTGTTTCGCGGGAAAGTACATGCCCAAATAAGGAAGTCCCCGGGTCGGCTCGACCTGGGGAAGGTGAAGGGGGCAAGACAGTCAGCGAGCAGGACAAAGAGCCTCGTGGTCTGGCCATTTTGGAGGCCAGGCCACCATTTTGGGCTAAGTGCGAGAAACGCGCTTAAACAGCCAAAAGGAGCTCAAAACACAAAGAAACGATCGCTGCCACCAGTCCCGTCCGTGATTCACTTGCACCGTTTGTTAACAATCCAGAGAGAGTGTCTAGGGCCTGTACAGACCCAAGAGAGCAGTAACTTAGCTTACAGTGCCCTCTTGTGCCATGTTGCGCGAAAGCTGCAACATGATAAAAGAACTCCGTAAAACAAAGTTTCCCGGTACTGACTGTCTTAAGGGCATGTCAGTTTCCCCGTAAGAATGGAGCGAAAGACCAGAGGAGTCCGGCAGAAGGCTGCACTTCTCTGGCAAAGTCTAGATCATGGTGAAAACAACAGCAAAATGTTTAGGGGTTGCCACATGAAAGGAAAATTACCCATAATTAAGAAATCTTTCCTAACAAAAAACATTGTTGGTTTTGCTGGTTTTCCTTAAGCCGACAGGAAGCTGACACGATGGTGAAGAATTTCTTCAGGTTGCACTTCAGTAAGAGGTTGGAAAAGTGTGTGTTTATATTGTGGGTATCTTTGCCATATTGGAATGTCCTGACTTCGGAGAAGTACACAATACAATAAAATAATATATTATTTGGAAAATCAACAATTTACTTCAAGTAAGTACAAAAACAACCATTATACTTGTTAAAGAGAGTCCTTTCATCAATTTAAGTTAAAACTACTTACTATATATTATATAAAACACACTAAACAACTACAAAAGTATGAGGGAAAGAACTGGCATTGCTGCACAGTATTTCTCATATGCAAGTTCATTGAGCATTAACAACAAATATGTGTTGGATGACTGTTTCTAAAACCGTATTTCCTTAATCCAGGTGACAGTGTACCATGAATTATTATAGCATACTTAGGATAGAATACCATAATCCTCAGGGACCACCGAAGGGCAGGGACCACCGAAGGGCAGGTGCGTATGACTCTCTCAGTCGAGTCATGCTGCCATGTTCGTCTAACATCATTTGGTGGTAGCATGTTAAAATGAAATATAGTTCGAAGTGTGCACGAGAATCTTTGCCTAGTGCAATATTAATATGCCGCACTGGCCGGTGTGGTCTTTCATAAGAGACATCGGGCCTCATTAGGAGTTTGGAGGTAACCATGGCGCTATTAGCGCCATGGCTGCCTGCAAATCCTTACCGACTCTGCCCTGGTGAATGGAGCTATTACCGCCCCATTCCAAGGTTGGCGGGGGTGGTAATTCCCCATTCACCAGGGCCCTTCCCCATTCCCATTTGAGCCCCCATAGGGCTCAATGGGAATGGGGAAGGTGCTAATAATGGTACTGCAAATTGTGGTACCGTTATTAGCATGAAAATTCCCTTTGCGGGTCCCGTCCTTAACGCCTGGTAAAACCAGGCGTTAAGGAAGGACCCGCAAAGGGAACTCGTAATAGGGCGGTAAGGGATTACTGGTACCGGTGCCCTTACCGGTACCAGTAATCCCTTACTGTCCACCTCGTAATGAGGCCCATCGTCTTCTTGTACATTTCTTCAAAAAAAGCTATTATCTCTGAGTCTGTTATAAGAAAGTTAGAGAAGATATATGTTAGTTTTGACCCCATTAAGTGAATACGAGACAGATTCAGTTTGTCTTTCACCTAAGCAGTTTCCTCATCTGTGATGAAGAGTTTCATATGGGACCAAAAAGATGTATAATCATTCCAGGTGTTCAGAAAGGGAGGGTGTGCTGATTGCTTAAAGGGGAAGTCCACATGCAGTCAATGCTGGGTTTATAATTTTCTAAGATGACGTGTTGAAGTTTCCACAAGAGGATGTGTCCATCATGTTTGGGTGAAAGAGGACATGCAGTGGAGTGTATATCAATGTAAGAGCAATTACTATTATGATACTGAGAAGACAGACATACATGTGGATGAGATGGTTAAGGTTAGATTCTGTGAACAACGTTCAAGGATCAAGCAACTACCATTGTATCTGCCAGTAGAGTGGCCAAAGTGTGTCTGGGATATGTAGCAAGAGCAGAGAGGTTGATATTGTGTATTGTTCACAGGGACACGAGTAAGAATAAAGAGGATCATTTTGATATTCCTATGAGTTTGAACAGTATGTTGAGAGCTGCACAGACAGCAATTTGGCACCTAAGTATGATACTCGATGGGCTAGTGTGGCCTCATGTATTAAGTCTGTTATGTCTGGTGTAAGGCCTGCTTGTATGTGAACATTCTGAGGCATCTCTTCTAAGGCCGAATGAACTTCCTCAAAGGTGTGGCATGAAAATATGTTGGGCACCAAGCTAAAAGATTCTATATACCACAAATCTTCACGACACAACTTTGGTATTGCAATTCCGCCACTCTTCACATCCTAGAAGCACTTCTATTCCTCCTTCTTGCTGATCAGTGCTCCACTTGGCTTCACAACCCTACAAAACCTTTAGATTATTATTTTTTAATTGTGCAGTGTCAGAGAACTGCAAATACAAAATAGGTTGAACATGCCCCTGTGCTCTTCCAAGTCCTCCAGTGGTGTAGCAGCACATGCTATGAGGCACCACCAATTATTGCATTAGGCAGTCCTCCCTTCAAAGACCTCAAACATCTCCAGCCAGTTCAATGTTGCTCAAATGTCCATTATGTAAGATAAGATATCATCTGTAGACAAATGTTGATCATATATTGATTATGTCATGTCTTGTTGTGTCAGTAGGAGATACTGGCTTGGATGCTGCCAGTGATGGCCGATGTTTGTGATGTATTTAGGAGAATGTGGAATGGTGGTAACATTTCTAACAGTTGGTAACTGCTTTGTGAACTGGATGGTCACTGTCTGTTTGTGAGCTCCATTGCATTTTCTTTATTGTATTGTATTTCTCAATTTTACTATGCCATGTTATGTTTGAACAGCAAGTGTACAACACTGGTGCAACAATCTCCTTGGACTAAACTCTCCTCTTTTGCCATAGAGATCCACATTTCAACTACAACAACATTCAATAATAGAAATAGACATTTTCCTCCCCGCGACATAGGACCTCCACTGAACAAAAGCAACGCATTACATTTTTTTAATTTGAATTTATTTTGCGATTGTTATTTTATAAAGCAAATACCACTAGGTGCTATACGATATACACACTGTACAATACGTGTGATGCAATATATGAATATAAAGAAGTTGTTTAGGAAGAATAGGAGAGCAACGAAAAAGATTAGTCACAAGTGGAAACAAGGAAGAACTGTACAAGAAGGAATGAGGATAGGAAGATAATTCCAGTGCTTAGTTGAGAGAAGTTCTTAGGAACTAAAGTGGTATTGAGCATAGGGTGGTTTAGGCACGGCTAAAATGAAAACTGACTTGAAGCAGAGGGTACAAGATGGAGAATATAAGGAAATGACCAACGATAGGAAAGGGGGAACAATATCAAAACCGATACAATATGAGAAGAATCATAAAGTATACCAACATTGCAAGTAGATTCAGAGAAAAGGATAAGAACAGGAGGGAATGAGAGGGAGGCATGTGGACGAGAAGGACAATTAAAGAGGATGGACAAAAATATATGGAAATTGAAAGAAGGAAGTGGACATTTATCCTCTGTTGTAGGGCAAAGAGACAAGCAGGTGGTGAGGAGTGGCGAATGATACAAACATTTGTGAGTCATCAACAATAAAATGAAAGAAAAAGTATCAGTTGGAGATAATATCTGAGAGGGAAGAAGAGTAGACTGAGAGGAAGAGTTGACCAAGCACCAAGCTTTGAGGAACACCAAAGCACAGGGGAGCAGAATAAGATCCAGCTCAGGAAAAAGAAAAAGTGCAGTCTGAAAGATAAGAAGAAACCCACCGAAGAACCAAATTAGAGGAGTCCAAAGAAGAGAAATGGAGAGAGGAGTGATCTGCAGAGCCAAAAGCAGCAGTGCGATCTAGAAGTTTAAGAACAGACAAAATATAACATGAGGGGCAGCAAGAAGTAAAACAATACAATAGGGCCTCTTTAAACGTAGGTAATGTGGTGGTAATTCTTGTACTGCCACATTACCGATGCATTATCCAAATAGATCAGGTTCATAACCCCTGCAAAACTTGTTTTTTCTCTAAGAATGTTAAAATCTGCAAACCACTTGCAATTTCATATTTGCACAGGGGCTGAATTAAATGCAGCACTGTAGCTCCATCTTGTTTTCCCATGAAGACAAATATTAAGGTTTCACGGTAGACTGTGTGTACCAGCCATCATTTCAGCCGAGTCTCTTCTTTGATGTGGATCACACTGCCATAATCCTTATTTTTACTTGACAACTGCATAACACCAGCAAATTATCTTGCTATGTTTTTATATGTTGTGTTGTGTACTAGTTCATTTCTTTGAATCTATATATATGTTGTGAAAGTGTGTTTGTATGTGCAGGGTTAGCTCCAGCCCCATAACAGTTGGTGGACTGATGTTTTGGCCCAAGTTTAGCATACCAGTCTGGGATGTACTGGCGATAGTGAAATTTGACCCACTCCACCCATTCGCCTTGCACAGGGCGGGGTGCGGCCCTGTGCTATCACTATGGGCGATTTCGGGAGATTGCTGATTTTGCAACTTTTCCAATAATCAGAGGTTATGACACAAGGACACAAGGTCGGCATACCAGTCTGGGGTGTACTGGCGATAGTGACATTTGACCAACTTCACTCATTCGCCCTGCACAGTGTTGGAGCGGGATCCGGCCCTGTGCTATCAGTATAGGCGATTTTGGAGATGGGTGAATTACAGATTTTTCAAAAATAAGAAGTTATGAAACAATAAAACATACATAAGGCTATAGCAGACCGCCACGTTCATGTCAGCTACAGACCCGTGCAATGCCAGGTGGTACCGCTAGTACTTAATAAATGTGAAACTTGATTATGTGCAAGATAGAGATGTTTCCCATGTACGTGCACGCTACAGCTCATTATTCTGATAGCCACACATGCTGAAGAGAAGGAGGAACATACATAATTGCAGCCTAGTAGTTCAGAAGGGACCACGTATTTGTGTAATTCAGCCACTTCAACACAACCACAATAATATTTATCCTCATGTGAGTGTAGGACAAATCTTAGTTCAACACGAAAATCTGTAGAGGAAAATGTACTTATGCAAGACAATGGAATACAGATGAATCCCAGTGCCAAACAGTCCTGTTCACTATGCAGTTGTCTGCACTTCTACGTAGACAGTCAACATTTAAAATAAATGTTAATTAGCACTTGATTAATTATTTGAAGGATTCTCAGGGATTAAACTATTAAACATTGTGTGCATCAACATGAAATACTGTGGTCAAGATAAGTGACTGGACGTACCTTTGCGAACATCTGTATATGGTCTCACTGATTCAGCCATATATCTGTATGTTTACGCGTGTCTCACCATAACCTGCAATTTGCAAACGTGATTGCCACAAATGCAATACTTTTGCTGCATGTGGTGTGCATATTTCATCTGCTTCTGTCAGTAACACGCACATCTTCCTCCGAACACTGGTTATAAGAAAACAATCACTTAAGCATGTTTGTTGGTTTAGCGGCCTGACCATTGAAACTGAGAGTCCCCTAAAATGCAAGAAAACACTCTCCAATTAGAGTCAATAATGGACACACCCCAGTAGGGAATGAGACCAAGACCAAGTGCGGGTGAAGGTAAAAAGTAAGTTTATCCAAAAGCCAAAATAGGGCAACTCCGAGAGCGCTCTGCTAGACAGCAGACAACATTCACATTTTGTTACAAAACCACGTCACCTATCCACCAGTATGGATTATATGATGTTGATGCTCCAGGATTGGTGAGGCTCCACGTGGTGTCACAGTGATGCTTGAAGGTCAGCTGGGCTCATCGGGGTGGAGTGTCAGATGAGGAGATGTTTGAATTGATACATTTTAGCTGCACCGACATTTGCCCTTCTGGCCACACATACTCATTCAGTAATCATAATAATTCATAATGCCCTGTAAATCCTACACGTTGTTAATCTAACATCACAAGAGAAATAGCACATAACTCTGGGTGCTCTTATCTCATTGTCATAAAAACACTATGCAATAAAGGGGCCGCCTTTTGGGTTCAGGTACCCTGTCAGGGGGCACATGTCAAGGATGTCTCTGTCATTCTACTTTGTTTGATCTATTGGGGGACAGCTTTATAGTATGTTAGTACAAGAGTAAATATACTGCCACCATGGTCATTCAGGGTTGGGGTGAGCCTGGATATTATCTGGTTCGAGGGCACATGGCTGGCACATCAAAAGGTGGTGGGGTGAGAGGCTTGTTGTCTGTATTTCTTTTAACCAAGGTCTCGGGGTGTGAAAAGTTGTATGGTGTTGTTGTGGGTCTAGGGGCTTAAGGGACGACGGCTGCCTGGTGCAGGCTTAGTGGAGGGGTGGGAGGTTACAGTTACAGCATCACATTGTAAATGAGAATAAGGGCCTTTAGCAGTCAGCCTGACCTGAGGCCGGAGGAAGGTGGGGGCTGCGTGCGCGGCGCTGCAGGATTATAGAGAGAGAGCCCTGTTGCTCTTAGCTTGTCTAGTTTTCAGGGTTGCATACATGGTATTTAGAATGCGGAGCAGGATTAAGCTAGTGTAGTTACAGGTACATCGAGCACATCGAGCAATATGCGAGCTTATGAACATTGTATAGGTTGCACGTTTGCGTTTATCCTGAGCACCATGTTACAGAGTACATTTTATCAACAACAGTCTTCTAACTTTACTGTCTTACATTATATACATTGGGACCATTTTGCAAATTGATAATTTTTGTGAACATACGTATATTTGAAAAGCCAGTGAACATTTGGAATGTGTGCCTTGTACTGCAGCAAATGAGTAAATCAACATATGATGCAGAAAAATACAAGATTTGTTAAATAATATGAGGCATGAGCATCTGACTAACAGCTTTATGTGCATTGAACATTGGCGAGGCCCTTCGTGTTTCGTCTTCTGGATTCTAACCCCCTAATACACATTTATATGAGAGCATTTATAACCTTCACAGACAGACTAACAGTATGGGTGAACCAGGGTGGCACACAGGCGTAGGATCCATATTGGTTACTTCAAAAGGAGAACACGGTTGGGCGGTTATCTACAGTGTATGTCATAAATGTGGGGTCGGCAAGGGAATGGGGCATGCTTGTGAAGATGGATTGTTTTCCTTAAACTCAAGCCTTTGCCGGGTCATCCGTAGGTCAGTGATGGACTGCGGAAGGTGAAAGATACAGTGTTTATCATATAGCTTGTTCTCGCCTAGTCTCCTCTGGGAACAGGCCTTCTGCAGGGACGCAGAGGGGAGGAGGGTGAGGGAGATGGCAGGCTCGCTGTGCCTGATTCTCGAGCAGAGAGCTGCAGCTCTGCAGGCACCCCTTTGTTTATGAGGCCCCTTTGTCTATGAGGCCTGTCGTACTATGTACAAAATGGAGCCTAGTTGTTGCACAAATTGGAGTCTGGGATCAGCTTTTTGGTCACTGTGTGCATGCATATGGGTCGTCCCGCAGCCATCCTGCATCCCTGGCCACAGGCGCATGGGTGGCTGGTGGACAAATCATAATCCCCATGTGAGGTTAGAATGAAGGGGAGGGGGTCTCAAAAGATCTTGCCTCCCATACAACATTATCTGTCAGCATGAGAGATCGTGGTTCAACAACATCATGTTGACATCTTTAGGTACCAAAAGGGTGTCATGTTAGAATGCAGAACACAACAGACATCTATTTGCAAGAATGTTCAATGGTATTCTGGAATCCGAACTGAGTACAATGGTGCCTTAATTTCTGTTCATGATTTGGATCTATGTAGTTATGTGTTCCATGAGTGAAGAGCGGTAGCCGGATGTGGGTTACAGTGCAAAAACCGTGAACACACATGCACACCCGCTGCTCCATAGTAATCGGAATTTGGGAATCAATTTTTTAAAATAATATTTGAGGGAAACAATATTGTTGTAATGCTGGACTATCTGTACGTTGCTTCTGGATTAAATAATATCATAGCATATTCAACTACAGTTTGACTATTAAAAATGTGATTGTTTACTGCTTCTATTACCAATATTGATAACAACAGCGGTACCTGAATATTTACCTCCCTCTCCTCCTGTCCGTCTCTCTCTGTCTCTGTCTCTGTCTCTGTCTCTCTCTCTTTCTCTCTCTCTCTCTCTATTTCTCTCTCTATTTCTCTCTGTGTTCACTTCCAAAATATAAAAATATATTATGGTCGTAATAAGCACATATCAATACCTATGTCAATTATTTTCTGGTTAACATGCTCATTTCCCAATATGCAGATACTCTAATATAAATATATAAGAAGGATAACACGGATAATGTATTGAATATACAACTCTGAACTGCAGTTGGTTAGCTATTCTGTGCACGTTTTTGCCATTTTATGAAAAAATAATTTCGAAAATATTGGACGCCATGAGAGGATACTTAATAATTTTCTGAATTGCTTATGATTTAATTGCACTTCCCGCTACAAAATAATGAAGCTGTGATAAGGAAAATTACTACTGAAAAAGACATTGAAAATACGTGTTCAGTCGTACAATAAATGTATTCTTGTACAATAAGAAAGTACAACTGTTCCCGAAGTTATATAGGTATAATTGACAGAGAGATCGTGCTGGATGGATAATGACCCACTCCTAAATTATAGCCCAGGGATAAGCCTAGGACCACATGATCATAGGGGTTACTGCCCCAATCAATACTGTCCCCGCCCAAGGTCCACAAGGCTATACACACGTAGTGCTGATAACAATGTAGATTGTGTAGTTGAGGCGGTGAAGTAAAAAAAATATATATATATATTAGTGTAATGGGGTCTCGAGTAAATGGACGAAACATGAATAGTTTTAGGACGTAATATTTATTATTATCATGATTCTGATTCTGATTCTGATTATTATTATTATTATTATTATTATTATTATTATTATTATTATTATTATTATTATTATTATTATTTGAGCAGGGACGTAGTTTTGGGAAGCTAAGAAGCACCTTACAATCATAGGGGGAACACTGTGAGGGAAGAAGAGAAAAAGGGAGCGAGGAGCAAACAACAGGGAGGGTGAACAATTGGCAGCAATGGATCTATGAGCAACCAGGGGAGGAAACAGTGAGGGGCAGATCACTGGGGCTCAGGTAAAGTGGGGAGTGGTAGGTGTGTGAACCAAGGTGTTAGTGAGGAGCCTTTCCTTGTGATTCCTGTATAGTTAATAACACAGTTGGCTTTATATGGTAAGCATTTGAAGTGGAAACTGGTTGAACTGAAACAGTTGTAGCATGAGCATGCATTAGGTGCTATGTAAAAGTAAATGGCCTCTCTATGTGAAAGTGACATTATTGTATCATGTTTGCATTTAACCGGATGCCTATCAAATTCAGCTTTAGTTTAGCTTTAGCATCGATTTTCAGAGAGAGCGAGTGACTTCTGGAAAGAAATATGTCTGGTTGATGGCAATTCTCTTAGTTGAATGCAGAGAAATGCTTTATGTTGATTTTGAAGTCAGAAGGTTTACCATCAGTTATGGACTGCATTCTGAGCATTCTGAGTGGCTAAGCGAATGCCAATAATGATCTTCAAGTTAATTCAGTTCATATCTATGTATCAAAGAGGAGCACATTAAACAATTAGTGACACGGAATTATCAGCAGTCTGTGAAATCCCTCTAATGTAAACACATGCACAATACCATCGTATGCTCTGCCTTGTCCATAATGCCATGCAAGCCATTACGTGGGCATATCCAAGGTAGGCACTGCTATTAAAGTAGCATTCGCTCATCCAGTGCCAATGATGAAACAAAGTAGAGTGTAGTGGTGGATCATGAGTCTCAGGTTCTTAGGGTGCTATAGAACCTATATCAGAACATCTAACAGCTAAGAACAATGGCAATGATTTGGTGTTTATATAGTGTGTTGACCCAAATGATGTACATGGAGCATTTTACCTACAGTTGATGACACCCAACTGAAGTTGGTAGTTATTTGTCGAACTCAGAAGGATGAAAGGTTGAGTTGGTTGTGCTGGGATTCAAAACTAGAATGTATAGATCAATTACAGATTGCAGCTGTGAGCACACAAAACGGGTAGCTATCGTACATAAATAACAATGTAATGTAATGAATGTAATGCATGTAATGAATGTAATGCAAACATATGAATGCACACGGTTTTATCAAGATGTGTAAATATTGATGTTCAAGGGGGTAATTGATAGAATTCAGCGCACAAGTGGCGCACGCGGCTGTCGCACAGTGTGCGCGTGCGAATCCCTGCGCCAGCCGCGTGCGCTAAAATCCATTTCCGCGCACAGTGTATTCATGGATTCCAGCCACCAAAACCAGCCGTGGCGCACAGTGGCGCAGCGACCCTGCAGCAGCGCCAGTTACTCCCCCAAGAACGCCTCTTGCGCAGGGAAAAGCCATCAAAATCCCCAACCCAGCGCAAAGGGCTGCGCTAACCCTATACCAGCACGGCAAGCGGGCTACGTTTATCACTGGGGTGCGCGGGAAGTAGCTCATGCGATTGGCCCCGTGCGAGCAGGGTACGCGTATTTCAGGGGTGCGCGGGAAGTTCCACACGCAATTTCCGCAGGGTATGTGTATTTCAGGGGTGCGCGGGAAGTTCCACACGCGATTTCAGCAGGGTACGTGTATTTCAGGGGTGCGCGGGAAGTTCCACATGCGATTGGCCCCGTGCGAGCAGGGTATGCGTATTTCAGGGGTGCGTGGGAAGTTCCACACACGATTCCAGCAGGGTATGTGTATTTCAAGGGGTGCGCGGGAAGTTCCACACGCGATTTCAGCAGGGTATGTGTATTTCGGGGTGCGCGGGAAGTTCCACACACGATTTCAGCAGGGTACGTGTATTTCAGGGGTGCGCGGGAAGTTCCACACGCGATTCAGCAGGGTACGTGTATTTCAGGGTGCGGGGGAAGTTTCACACGTGACATCAGCAGGGTACATGTATTTCGGGGGTGCGCGGGAAGTTCCACACGCGATTGGCCCCGTGCGAGCAGGGTACGCGTATTTCAGGGGTGCGTGGGAAGTTCCACACACGATTCCAGCAGGGTATGTGTATTTCAGGGGTGCGCGGGAAGTTCCACACACGATTTCAGCAGGGTACGTGTATTTCAGGGGTACGCGGGAAGTTCCACATGCGATTCAGCAGGGTATGTGTATTTCAGGGTGCGGGGGAAGTTTCACACGTGACATCAGCAGGGTACGTGTATTTCAGGGGTGCGCAGGAAGTACCTCACGCGATTGGCCCTGTGCGAGCAGGGTACGCGTATTTCAGGGGTGCACGGGAAGTTCCACACGCGATTGCCGCAGGGTACGTGTATTTCAGGGGTGCGCAGTAAGTTCCACACACGATTTCAGCAGGGTACGTGTATTTCAGGGGTGCGCGGGAAGTTCCACACGCGATTGGCCCTGTGCGAGCAGGGTATGCGTATTTCAGGGGTGTGCGGGAAGTTCCACACACGATTCCAGCAGGGTACGTGTATTTCAAGGGTGCGCGGGAAGTTCCACACACGATTTCAGCAGGGTACGTGTATTTCAGGGGTGCGCGGGAAGTTCCACACGCGATTCAGCAGGGTACGTGCATTTCAGGGTGCGGGGGAAGTTTCACACGTGACATCAGCAGGGTACATGTATTTCAGGGGTGCGCGGGAAGTTCCACACGCAATTGGCCCCGTGCAAGCAGGGTACCCGTATTTCAGGGGTGTGCGGGAAGTTCCACACGCGATTCCAGCAGGGTACGTGTATTTCAGGGGTGCGCGGGAAGTTCCACACGCGATTTCAGCAGGGTACGTGTATTTCGGGGTGCGGGGGAAGTTTCACATGCGACATCAGCAGGGTATGTGTATTTCAGGGGTGCGCGGGAAGTTCCACACGCGATTAGCCCCGTGCGAGCAGGGTGCGCGTATTTCAGGGGTGCGCGGGAAGTTCCACATGTGATCTCATCAGGGTACGTGTACTTCGGGGTGCGGAGGAATTATCACACACAACATCAGCAGGGTACGTGTATTCCAGGGGTGCACGGGAAGTTCCACACGCGATTCCATCAGGGTACGTGTATTACAGGGGTGCGCGGGGAGCACCACACGTGAATTGCACGTGTGGGTCCTCCCAGGTGTTCCCTCTACACCCTCCACGGCCCCTGCAGGTGGCTCACACCACAGGGGCCTACCCTGCACATGTCCTGCAGGCACCCCATCCACCATGGCCATGCCCCCCAGCCAACCCACATGTCAACTTGCACTACTGCCCACCAACGCATGTCCCCCTGCACCCGCAGGCACCCTCCACCAGGCCCCCACCCATGTCCAACTCATGTTCCCCACCACCCACACCCTCCAGCAGTGCAGGGGCACCCTCCACCAGGCCCCCACCCATGTCTCCCACCCCCCCACCCCCCAGCAGTGCAGGGGCACCTGCCAGCAGGTCCCCACCCATGTCTCCCACCCCCCAACCCCCAGCAGTGCAGGGGCACCCTTCACCAGGTCCCCACCCATGTCCAACTCATGTTCCCCACACCCCCCCATCCCCCAGCACTGTGGGGCACCTGCCAGCAGGCCCCCACCCATGTCCAACTCATGTTCCCCACCCCCCCTCCCCCCAGCACTGTGGGGCACCTGCCAGCAGGCCCCCACCCATGTCTCCCACCCCCCCACCCCCCAGCACTGTGGGGCACCTGCCAGCAGGCCCCCATCCATGTCCAACTCATGTTCCCCACCCCCCCGCCCCCCAGCAGTGCAGGGGCACCTGCCAGCAGGCCCCCACCCATGTCTCACACCCCCCACCCCCCAGCAGTGCAGGGGCCCCCTCCACCAGGCCCCCACCCATGTCCAACTCATGTTCCCCACCACCCCCACCCCCCAGCAGTGCAAAGGCACCCACCACCAGGCTCCCACCCATGTACAACTCATGCTCCCCAGCCAACATGTCATCACTATCTAGATCCCTGGTCCCTATGGTCAGCCTCCAAATGCAAAACACCCACCCGAGTATTGCATCCACCCACTCATAATTGGCAATTACATGACAGAACACCAATTGCAAGTTCCGAAACAAACACATTTCCCTCACATACACCCAATGGGTGTCGGTGAATCTCAAAACCCATATCATGATATGCATGAAACCAATGAGATGATACTACACATTGAAGTTTGATAAAAAAAAATATGTATTAAAGGAAACATAAATAGAATCAAAAATAAAGAAACAAAATGGGAATGTACAAAAATGAAAAAAAGCATGTCCGTGAAAAAAAGCGAAACCAAAAATCAAAATCCAAAGTAATGGTGTCCAAAGTCACTGTCCAAAAAACAAAATCCAATGGGAAATAAAAAAGAAAGCCATTGCTCCATGGTTAAAATGTGAAAGAAAAATACAATCCAACAGTGAACTATGTACATACGAACATGCCAGGGTCCATTATCCCAACAAAAGAAAGGAAACCTATCTATCTACACTAACTAATAAAATGAACTATATACAAAAATGTGGCCAATGTCCAAAAGGTCCAAAATAAATCCAAAAAAAATGAAACCTAACACTACCTACATAACTATGTACAAGGGCAGCGGGCTAGTTTGACGGCTCACTTTTTGATGTCCCGGGCCAGGGCATCATCGAACTCCTGCTCAATGTCCCGGAGGCGGTCCTCCTCCATGGCCCCGAGGGTCCGCAGGGCCGTCGACGTGTCCACCTCCAAACCCCTGCGGATTGCCTCGAGGCACTCGGCCCGCCTCAGGGCCCTCCGCATGGATTTCTCCGCCCTGACCATTGTGAGCCGTGCCTCTTCCGCCCGCTGCCGCTCCGCATCTATGGCGTGGCCCAATCGCTGCCACACGGAAGACACTCTCTGTCCTGGGTCCTCCTGCCCTCCGGCCGATGCCTGCCCCTCCGATGTTGAAGGCCCCGAGCCTTCATGGCTCCCATCACGTTGCTGCTGCTGCTGTGCCTCTGCCCGTGCACTGCCTCCTGCTGCCTGCACATCCTCCGCCGGCTGGGGTGCAGTCATTAATGTGGCCACCCCTGCTGGACGTCCGACTCCCGACTGTGGCAGGGATGCCTCCTCCACCAGCCTGGCCGCACCGTCAAAGGCAGCTCCACAGGGCACCCAGGTGACTGATGGGTGGGAAGATGGCACGGAGGACGACTGCCGCGTAGGGGGTTCAGTTGAGGAGGGGGTTGTAGCAAGCCCCATCATACGGAGGAATCCGGCCTGGGTGACCTGTCCCAGCAGGCTGACGTGGTCAACGAGCCATTCGAGATGACGTGCAGTCTCCTCATGAAAAGACTGCAGGTCACCTCGCATGGCCCGTTGATGCAACGCCACACCAGTCAGAACAGGCTCAACCCGGACCCAGATAGCCACGTCCGCAGGCAGAGGAAGGCCAGTTGTCGTGAGCTCATCCCCTGCCTGAAAACGGGTCTGGACGTAGGCATCCCTGCTGGTGCATGATGATGCAGGGACAGGATCTGGGACAGGATTGCACACAGGCACCTCCGCGGCGGCCTGTGCTGCCTCCTGTCCCTGGTCCTGCACTGCACCACTAGCACCAGTGGGATCCCCACCTCCAGACCCCGTCTCTGTGGCTTGCACAGCCTCCTCCTCCACCAAACCCCCCACCAACCTCGATGACTCCGTGCCATCTTCCCCTGTTGGGCCCTGTGGGGTCCCAGCTGCCCCTTCTGCTGCCGAGGAGTCCAACTCCAACCTCCGCCTCTTGGACCTCCCCCCGGCAGCTGCGGCCTGGGATGCGGCACCGGACTCCTCACTCCCCGACCAGATGACAACATGGGAGGGGAGCCGGGCCTTGCATCTCCGGCTGGCGGTGGGATCCCCGCCGCTGTGCTCCACAGCACCTTCTCCTCCCTCTTCATCAGTTGACGCTGCAGACAGGGAGAAATAAAACACAGGCATCAGGGCACTGTACAATGGACACATAAACACATGACAGCTGTACATGAGTGGCATTGGCAAACCTCAGACATGTCATCACAATCCCCAACACACATGTCATTTCAACTCGCACACATGAGCCATACCACAGCCATATCGCAACTGCCAGCACCATCCATACACATACAATAGCATGAGCAGGCAAAGGTGAGCCAGACATCACATGCAACACAGGAAGTGCACCACACACCACCACACTTGCATGCATGTGTACACCTCTGCCAAGTGTCGCAGTCCATGTCACATCTGCCGATCAGGCTTCCACATACCGCTGTCACATGCATCCATGTTGCATCACTGTTGCACCCTTGTCAAATACAAACAGATGCACATGTACACAGTGCTGATACATGCAGCTGAAAACAACATACATGCGTGACATCACGGACATGTCTACTTACATACACATTCATCCAAACATGTGTGCCCACACAACTGCATTTGGCATGCAAGCCTACACACACAAGCACCATCCATGTCTCACACATTCCAGCCCTCGCATGTGTTAGCCCCACGGCCCTGTACACCCCACCCATACTCGACCCCATACAAACAGATGTGCAACCTGCACACTACTGAAAAATCACCACACGCACATCTCACAATCTGGATGCATGTACACTTACCGCTCGACTCCAGACGGGTCTGCCTCTCAAGGACCTGGACGTGGAGCGCTGGGGATATGCGTTCCAGGACCCTCATCTGTTCTTCCGACAAGTGGCCCCAGCGCCCCTTGGCATACGCTGCCTTCAAGAGGCGCCGGGCCTTGTTCAGGGTCCTGGACCTGAAGTCCTCTCAGCGCTTCTTGACATGTTGTAAGTCGCGGACTGACATCGTGACTGCCATCAACGCGGAGGGGGTGGCAGTCCGCGACTTACAACATGTCAGTCCAGATCCGAGTCCGTCCTTCGTTGTCGGCGCGGGAACTTCCGAAGAGGGCATCATACTGACCCAGGACTTGCTCCACCAGGACACCAACTTCGGTAGCACTGAAGCTGGTGCCCCTCTGCCTCTCTGGCCGGGGGTTGTCAGTGGTCTCAGATGGTGTTTGCCCCGACATGACAACCCCAGAGGCAGGAGTGGGTGGGCAACTGGGTCCTGGGGCTGGGCTGTGGAGCGATAGAATCCCAGTCGGGAGTCTTCGGATCCAGCAGGGGTTGTCACAGCAACAGCACCCCTGGCTGATGTGCAGGCAGCAAATGGCAGGGCACGTGGGCAGCAGGCAGTCAGGCAGCAGCAGATGGCAGGTGGGAGCGTGCTCGGGGCTCTGGGGGGCAGTAGTTCGGCCTTCTGGGCAGGAGCGTGGTCTTCCGTGTGCTTACGCGTGGCCAGCTTGATACGGAGTGATTTGGCACGTGAAAATTCGGCACGTCAGCGTGTAATTTGAGGAAAGGCCCTTAGCGCGTAAGCGCGTCTGCACGCATACGCATTTTCATTGGACAGAAGGCCCCTCAAGCGCAAGCGCCCCTGTGACGTGACGCGTACAGGCGTGCATGGGCATTTCAGCGCGCGTGAAAAACTGCACGTCCGCGTGTAATACGAGGAAAGGGCCCATGCGCGTAAGTGACGTGACGCGCGCATGCGTTTCCCTCAGCACGGTTTAAAGATGAGCGGGCCCAACAGTTCGCTGTACGTGTCTTTCATGGAGACCGACGTGTGTTGCTGCTTCCTGTTGTTTCGCGCGCCATCACAACTTCACAGCTATCAAGGACGTATCTCTTCTTTTGGCGGGGGTATTGGCTAGGTGTGTTTTTCTGCATCGCGCTAGTCAGACGGTGAGTCGCACACGCTCTTTTTCCCACTGCGGGTGCCCCTGTGTATTGCACCCATTTTCGATGTCATATTAGCCTGCGTGTCCCACGCGTACGCGTTATTCGTGTTACTGGGTGCCACCGCGTACTGCGGGAGGTTGAATCCACGCACGTAGGCTGCAGGGTTGCGTGAACGGTTTTACTGCAGTTTTGGGGTGCCTGAGCGTTGCGTGACCCGTCACCACATCACCGGGGTCACATACAGCCTTGCAGGTGCAGGGGGGCTGTTAACATCTTGCTTCCCACCCCCTTGACCCCAATTGCCCAGGTCAATTGTGGTGTTCACCTCCCATTGGCACCACTCCACCTGTGCCAGCACTTCTACATCAGTGCCATGGCTGGGAGGCCACCAAAGGTGAGGGGCGCCTCAGCTGGGCGTCCTCCTTGTGGCGGGCGTGGTCGGGGACGTGGCCGTGGTGACTAGGGAGTAGGGGGACTCCAGGGTGTCCAGGGCGGCCACAGAGGGGGAAGAGGCAGGGGTGCGCCACTTGAGCACAATGTTGTGCCATGTGTCGGTGCAGTCATGCCACCACCCCCTGTGGTTCCGGGGGATGCAGCTCCTGCATCTGGCACTGGCACCCGTTCGAACCGGCAGTCCGTTCCATGACTGCCATGGGCCCAAGGGTAGTGGTAGCTGCAGGTGCAGCTGTGGACACCACCACCCAGGCTCAGGGTCTGCCAGCGCAGGCTGCGTTGGCACTTGAAGAGCCCTTGGTAGATCTCCAACAGGCCAGGGGGGAAACCATAGGGGCAGGCTGGGCTGCTCAGACCAAGACACGTGTCCCTGGGGCAGTCATGTCATCTGCTGCCCCGAACAGCCGGGTGTTGGCAAGTGCAGGGGCAGATGCACCCAACAGCACCCCGGTTGTGAGTCTGCCAACCAGGACCGTTGTGGGCAATGACCCTGCCACAGCTGATGTTGCTGTGCAGGGTCCATTAGTGGGCACACAGCTGCCACTGACACGAGTCAGGCCTTTGGTCATCCCTCCACCTGCCACTCCCTTGTCTCAATCCACCGAACCCACTGGCCATACTGGTCAGGGCGGCATTAGCCAGCCAGGGTCTGCGCCACAGTCCAAGAGGAGGAAGGTTGCACCTGCAGCACAGGCTGGGACCCCACACACAGCCACGACCTCCTGCACGTCGAGGAAGAAGCCTTTCTCTAAGCAGGAACTGGACTTCCTCATGGACTACGTGCGGGGCCACAGCCGTGACATGCTAGTGGGTGCCAATAGTCAGACTACGGCTGCCCAACGTGACACCCACTGGAAGCATGTTGCAGAACATGTCAGTTCATTCGGCCATGAGGTGCACACGGCGCAAGAGTGCAAAAAGCGTTGGAATGACATCAAGCGCAGCACTAAGGCTAAGCGTGCCTCTAATTACAACTTGACTCTGGTGACTGGCGGTGGGCCTGCACCAGAGGAGGAAGTGCTCACTCCGCATGAGGCTCTCGTTGCGGAGTTCATACCACCTGAATTGGTCGAAGGAGTGGGAGAGATGCTGGACTTTGATGCGCAGTCCAGTGAGTGTTGATGCGTGTTTGTTGAGGACGTGTGTGTTTCACTTGTGGGATGTGTTGTGCATGATTGCTGCTACATGTGACGTGTACATGGTTCTGGTGTGTAAGTAATGCAATGCTTCCATCATGCATGTCTCCTCTGCCTGCATGCAGGACTCCACACCTTTGCACTGGTCTGCTTCAATCTTGCCAATGTGTAGTTTCTTGTTCATGTGTCCTGTGTAGATGCTAACTTCCAGCGTAGAATCTACCAGACATATGCCGTGTGGTACAGCCTTAGTACTCGATGCAGGGTATCTCACTTGTACTGTGCATGGGTCAGAAGTCCCGCAGGGACATGAGTGCCCATTCATGCTCCATGTGCATTGCACGCATGCCCCTATGTGTCCTTGACTGGATGATCACTGTAATATAAGTCCTTGGTTACATACATTGCCTGCCATCTCATCAGCCTTCCCATGTCAACTGTGGCTCAGTCCTGCGTTGCACACATGTTTAGGCTCTGACAATCTGTGTGGCTCACAGGCCTCAGCCTGTTCAATGGCCAATGACTCTGTCCAACTCTTGCTGTGTCTTCTTCACACGTGGGCGGCCTCCGCAGTTTTCATCATGTGTCCTGCCTACTGCCCCAGCATCATTTGCAGTGTTGTCATTTGAATCACATTAAGCTGTTGATGCCAGTCAACACTGCCTGTCAATACACAGGTGTATGGTCAGCCTTTTGATGCCTTTTTAGGCATCCATGCTTTGGTACGGGGGTGGAGGGGTGCTTGGCTTCTAGATATGGTACACATTGAATGCACAATGCACATGATGTCTGAATTTGACATTGCACTGCCTTCCCATTTCCTGGCACACACCATGGAGTGCTTGTACATGTAGGAAGTGAGTGGCGTACACATTTTCTGCACTGAATAAACCCACTTCCATGGAAACTGCCACCTTTCAACAGGTCTGATCACAGAAGCTATTCAAAGTTGACCCAGCATGCATGCCAGGTTTTATGTTGTGTGTCACATGTCTGCCGGATGCGTTTGCTCTCGGTGTGTGTGTGTGTCGTGTGCTTCTGACATGTGTAGTGACCTTTTTTCTCTCATTTTTTCAGGTGATGACGCAATGGAGGCGGAGGATGGTGTTGTCATGCCAGACACAGGGTTGGTAACACCACATCAACCCGGCACTAGTGGGGGTCGTGGGGTGGTAGGCCACGAAAAGCCCAAGTGCTGCAGTCCATCTTGTCTCTGGCTGCCTATGAGTCCAGCCTTGATGACGACTCTGACGTCCATGTTGAGTTGGATGAGCATCAAGTCCATGTGTCAGGGTTGAGTGATTCTGATGTGGACACTCCTCTGTCTGCGACCCCTGCACTGAGGGATCAGACAGTCTTGGTTCCTCTGCCCGTGGTGGACCGGGACGCAGGGTCACCCTCCACACCAGTCACTGATGTGCCTGGGACATCACGTCGACGTTGGCATGTAGTCGTGCAGCCGCGGGCGGTGCCAACACAGCGAGGACCCCCGGTCCTTGGGTCCCGCAGGGGTCAAGACCGGCGACGCGGTCGCCGCGCGCAACCGCTGTATACTGAGTGGAAGCAAGACATGACTGCCAATTCCGAACGGCAGGGGGCAGCAATGGAGACCATCGCTGAAAGCATTGGAGCGTATGGCCCGATCTGTGCTCCTCCCTGCTAGGCAGGTGCTTCTCCAGCAGCAGGCGGCACGGTCCACGGCCCGCTCGCTCAGGCTGGGCATGGCGGCCTCAGACAGGGCACGCCAGGCTGAAATGTCGTCTCTGCGTCAAGCAATTGCTGCTCACGCAGAGGCGCACATGGATGCCCTGAGGGAGGAGTATGCTTCCCTCGGATCCACTCTGGGTGTCCTTATGATGTCCCAGAGGAAGCAGGCAGAGGAGAGGTTTGCACAGCTTGAGCGTACCATCTCGGCTGAGCTACGGGCTTGCCGGGAGGTGCAGTGGTTGTCCAGCCAGGCCTTGCAGGAGGAACTCTGTGTTACCCGTGCTACCTTGCAAGAGGAAGCACGTGTATCACGTGAGGTTCTGTATGCAGACCTACGTCACATCGCCACATAGAACCAGGCTCACCTGTCCGGCAGACTTGCTGCCGACGAGGGGCAAGCTGCGGCTAGGCGTGGCCAGGCTACTGTGCCACGTCCTCCTTTCCAGGATGAGCCAGACTCGGACAACCATCTATCTCCCACATAGGTCGGGCTGTGCAGGCGTTGAGCCCATGGAGGTTTTTTTTTTGGCTCAGCATCATTGCATGTGGATGTTGAGCAGCCCCCTGTACCTCCCCCCTCCTGGGTGCCTCCCCTACCCCCGGGTTGTATGTGGCCATTTTTGATTTTTCTTTTAGTTTAGTTAGTTAAGTTTCTGTTTGATAGTTAGTTTCATTAGGTAATGTAGGTTTTCCATTGTTAGTGTAATTAGTTAATAGTTGATTTAGTTTAAAATTGCTAGTCTATTGTGCTTTCATGTGACGGTGTGGTGCTTTGTGGCTTTTGAAGGCATCCACTGTCTGTTTCAGCTGGGCCCTTCAGGCTTGTCTTGTGTATGTGTTTTCTGCTTGGGGCCCTTGACTCACATATGCCACTCCTGCCTCCCTTATCCATGGGCTCGCAAGGATGGTTCGGTGTTACAGAATATTACACACGGGCTTTGGACTGTCATATCTGTGGCATGTCTGGTGCTGTGTGACTTGTGTTGACACCCCTAGTGGGGATGATTTTGGTGTTTTTGTCCACTGTTCAGCTTTTGCTAGATGGGGTGTGTCATGATTAATGTGTACATTGATTGCTATGCATTGTGTAGTATGTTTCATATCTTTCCTGTACACGTGTTTGTTGCAATTCATGCTGTAGATAGTGTAGATTGTGTGAAAGACGGACTGATGGTGTGATTTGTGATGTGACTCTCTGACATGGTCAAGTAATGAGATGCCTGATGAGACACACACAGATGACTTTGAAGCATTAATCATGTGTTTCATGCCCTTTCTGCAGGGTTATGAGCCTCCAGAGCACCTTTGCCAGCAGACATGGCCCATTGGACGACGGAATTCTGGACCCGTTTGTTGGTGCCCACATGCACATGTGTGCACAAGCAGAGGCACAGGGATTGCAGACCCACATCCTAGAACTGCTGACATGTTCCAAGGAACTCTAGGCAAGGTGAGCAGCACAGGGGGGCCACGACACAGCAAAGCTTGCACCAGGCGAGTTGCACATGCAGGCTTAGTCACAGCACTGAGGGTGAGCTTAGACAAATATTGGTGTTGAAGCACACAATGCAGCTCAGATGTGTTGGTGGACTGATGGCTGTTGATAGTAGGGTTGTCTGGGACACATGCAGGGGCAGTGGCACATACCCTCCGGTACACCAAGGTCCATTGAGGCACTTGTATCAACCATGTAGCCTTCCGAGACATGGAAAGGGGCAGCTCACAGGGACATACAGCAAGGGACATACTCGGGTGCAGTGCATGTCTTTTCCATGTACTTTATGATAAATGCACTGCCAACTTTGTTTCGGTCATGGTGGTAAGCAACTTGCTCTGAAGTCATGGCTTGCTATATGGGTCTGTCTGCTTACCCAGGGAACATTGCATGTTGTGTGAATTGTGACACATTGGTGTTCCATTTGCCACGCACCCACCAGCGGCTGACTTACTGCATTCACTGTGTATGACCCGTCACAGGGGTGATGTTATATATGGGTACGAAGCATCGACACCAGATTGTCTGTTTGTAGAGTAGTTTGTTGCTATGGGGCATGTTTGGTGTTGTGTTTTTGTGTAATTGGCACGTACAGGTTGTTGACTGTGGCTCTCTTTGCAGCATTGCAGTGCTCCTGTAACCGGACCTGAGAGTGCACAGGCAGGAGGCCAGCACTCAAAACCAGAGCTAAGTGTCTTGTTGTTTTTCTTTCGAACTGCTCTGCATAGGCTTGCTGGGGAGTGTACTAATGCATGGATGTATGTGTGGTTCAATTTGGTATGTTTTTTCTCCCTAATCACCCGTGATCCTATGCAATTTTGAACCCTGTACCCTCTACCCGGTGTTCCTGCTTCCCATACCTATCCAAGCAACGTTCCCTGACCCTCTTTCCCCGCTGGGGTTGCGGATGCCTGTGTAAGCCCCGAACTTGCAGGCACCAAAACCCTAGAGGGGGTGGTTGGTTCGTACCACTCCTGAGCCTGGACTACAGAAGGCCATGACAATGATGTCCAAGTTTGTTTGGATTGTGTATGTGTTCATGCAGGTAGTACATTTTCGTGCATTCCCTAGTTTCATGTGTCATTCCTCCTCCCCTCTCCTGCCACTCATTCCAGTCATCCAGTGTGTCAACACCTGTCCCGACTGCATATCTCTGAACCTCTTTCCCCACCAGGGTCTCAGGGGTCTGTGTGAGTTTGACCTTGCAGTCACCCGGGACATGGTGGGGGTGGTTGTTTTGTGACACTCCTGCACCTTTACAGGGGACCTGTGACAGTACACATCCGTTCATGGTGCATCATCCTATGCCATGTACCACACATGTTTCACATCCTGTCGTGACATTGTTTTACTGTGCTACCTTGGTTGTTGCATCATTGTGGTAGTACTTGGCCTTTGTGAGGTACTGCTACGTCAAGTCATCTACTGGAGGGTGTTCTGGTTCGTTTTTCTGGCTTGGATTTTGTGATTTTGGATATTGATTATGAGGGTGCAGGCACCTTTTTACACACAAGGTGGGAGATGGTGACGAAGGGTAAAGGTGATCCTGTGGCCAGGTGGAATTGAGGTTTGAAGGCTCCATGACCCAGGTGCAGTTGTTCAGTGGGTCATGGTCATTTGTGAGGGGGGGGGTTGTTGTTGATAGTTGCCTTGCCCTGCAGCGTGATGGGAACTCTGATATTGTAATGGTGCTATCCTATGTACATGTTGTGTTTTGCTGATCAATGCCTGTTCATGTGTTGTGTTTACCTTTCAGGTGCGAGGGGATAGTTGTGGTTTGACATGCTGGGGTGTACACATGGTGAATGTTCACATGTGATGTGTAGAGAACACTAATGGTCACTTGAGTGCACATGCATATGTGGAGTGCTTGTCCTTGCAGAACCACACACTTGCACTCTGATGCACTACATGTACTCCCACCCTTGCATATCCATGTGTACACTGTTTGCCTTCTGGTGCCCACTGTGTCCCTGCAGCACATGTTCTGTGACCGATTATGGATCCTATACATGCCTAATTTTCTGTTTGATGTGGTCTGTCACTTAGATGTGATGCTCAGGGTGTGCATCACACACAATGGCTGTTCACTGTGCTGTGCCCTGAGCAGTGTGTTGCAGGAGTAGGACACTGCACACATGAGCTGCAGTGTTGATTTTGCAATGCACAATGTGCATGTAGACAAGCATTCATTGTTATGTTACGTCTACGACTCTTGTAATGCATTTGGAAATGGACTTATTTTGGGTGGGAGATTTTGTTGGTCTTTCATTTCATCTGATTCCGGGTCAGGCATCATTGTCTGATGCCACTGTACATTTAGGACATGGCAATGTGTACCATATCGTTACTGTGTTGGTGTATGGGTATTGCTTGCCATGTCATGTTGTGGTTTGGGAGGGTTTGAGTGACATGACAGTGATGGCCATGGCCTGTTTTGCAGGTGTGTGTGATGCACACCTTGCATGTCAGGGTCATCCGCTTCTCAGAACAACTAGCTGGGGGTAGATCTCTCTCCGCGACAGGGCCCTCCCTCTGGAACAGCCTTCCTGCCTCACTTGAACTTGAGGGGAACCATCTCCAGTTCTGGAAGCACCTCAAGACCTTCCTCTTTGCTTCTGCTTTCTCTCTGCCTCTCCCTTGCAGAATTCTTCACTGGAACTGCACTTGAGCTGCAACTGGGCCACTCTCACCGACCTCGGTCCCTGGCCCAGCCACTCTCCACTTGCACTGCCTCCCTGGAAACCCCTGCACTGCGGTACTGTCTCTCTATCCCTACAGCCAACCCTTCCCAGCACTTTTCTGCACTTACCTTTGCAGTTGACACCAGCCGACCTATGTATTTTTTTTGGGCTACTTCCCCTGTACTGCACTCCCCTCCCCTTCCCCTTGCACTTTTCCCTTCCCCCTACCCCTGCTCTTGCACAATCTCAATGACACCTGGCCTAGTAGTACCATTGTCTGTCTTCCCTTGTTCCCCCCTCCCTGCCTCATCGCACCTTGAAATACTTGTGTATAGGCCATATCATGTCATATGTCACATGTGTGCCTTTTGGTCACACGGGATAGCTTGTGTTTAAGTAGCTAGGGATGCAGACGATGTGGCACTTCCATGGCAACTATCTCAGGGTGGTAGGGTTGTGACAGTTGACTGTCTCTTTGTCATCATCGATTGTCACCTGGTATGTGCCAGGCCTGTGTGCACTCCGCAGGGGTGGGAGTTTAGGTGAAAAATGTGGCCACAAGGTGGGTCCGGGCTTCCTCGCCACGTGCCCTGTCCCCTCCCATGGGCAGCGTCTGTGCCTATGGTTGGGGATGTGGGGGCACCACCATGTCCACCGGGACGCCCTGCCGTGTTGCAACATTGAGCAGGACACATGCTGCCACAATGATCCTGCACACTACTGGTGGTGCATAGAGTAGTTGACCACCAGAGCGGTCAAGGGAGCGGAAACGTGACTTGAGCACTCCGAATGTGCGCTCCACTATGCCCCTGGTTGCAATATGGGCAGCGTTGTATCTTAGCTGGGGTGGTGTGGTGGGGTTCCAGATTGGCGTCATCATGTGGTTGTCAGAGGGTAGGCACTGTCCCCTGGGGAGGTGATAATAGTTGGGATTATTAGGGTTTGGATATTTGTCTTTGTGTGACTTGCATGCATGTGCAAGGGCATTTGTACTGACCTAGGAGCCATGTGTCGCCATGCTGCCCAGCTTCCAGGGCCCGGCTCAGGGCAGACATTCTGTATATGAAACTGTCATGGGTGGAGCCAGGGTAGTTTGCATAGACAGAGGTGATGATTCCCTTTGCATCGCATACCACCTGTACATTGATGGAATGCCAGTGCTTGCGGTTTCGGTAGATGTGCTCAGTGGCCCTAGGTGGACGTAGGGCCACATAGGTGCAATCTATGGGACCGAGCACTTTGGGGAAGTGTGCCACCCTGAAAAAATCCAGGACAATGGCCTGCCTTTCTGCGGGTGTTCTGGGCATGTATATGTGCCTGCGGACTGAGGGGCGTGCTGTCATGATTGCCAGTACCTGGTGTAGGCAGCGTGACTGCGTGGCCTGTGAGACCCCCCCCCCACTATGGCAGTGGTCTGCTGAAATGACCCAGTGGCCAAAAAATGCAGGACATTGAGCAGCTTCTCCAAGGGGCTCAATGCTTGGGAGCAAAGGGTGGGGGATGTAAGGTCATCTTCCCACTCCCTGACCAGGTCTAGGATGATATGGGGTGGAAACCTATACCTGCCATAGACCTGGTCGTCAGGCATCCCAAAAAGGCTTGTCCGTGGTGCGAAAATGCGTGCCCTGGCTATTCTCCTCCTCCTGCGGTGTCCCACGATCAGTGCTGCGACAAATGGGGCATTCATCGTAGCTGTATATACGCGTTTGTTGTTTGCGCGCACTTTTATGCTGTGCGCGGGGACGCTTCCACCTGCCTTCGTGTGGCGGACGCGTTGACGCCTGTGCGCATCTTTTGCCGTGCGCGGGTTTCCCGTATTCGGATCCATGAATACGGGTTGTTCGCGTGCGTGTGGGCGTTCCGTGTAGTTCCCTGCAGTACTTCCCCTGTTACGCCTTCTTTTTCACGCGTTGTTCCCCATTCCGCGTGTTACGCCCTCTGTTCCGCCCACTTTGGTTGTGTGTGCCGCGCTATGTGTGCTTTTGCTGTGCGCGTAGCGCACGCCGTGTATGCCTGCGTGCGCCATGGCTGGATTGGGCGCACAGACAGCGGGAAACACGCGCAGCGTCTTCCTTGAATCACACGCGTGCGCGTGCGCTGCGTTTCTCACGCTTGCGCTCCCTTGCGCCTGCTTGCGCATGGATTTTCGGCCCCTAAATCACATCTAAAAAAAATAATTAAATAAATAACAGTGCATGCAGACTGACCATGCCAGCATACTTTTGATTATGAGAGAAATTAAGGAAGGTGAGGACCACCAAATATTTATAAATAAAAGTAAATTAATTATGTATGCAGCAATACTAATCGAGGATTTGATGGTGTACTACATGGTCTATCGTTCTTGCAGCATCTTAATAGCAAAAACATACCAGACACACGAAGCATCCAAGAAGTCATTTGGTGTGACGAGCTCCCTAATACCTCTGCGGTTTACGCGGCAATGGATTGCCAATATCCGTGGATGAAGTATTTTGAAGACAATAATCACAATTTTAGGAGATGCAAACCGGGAACTAGAATGATTGCAGTCTTGGGTTTACAATTTCCTCTCATATGACTATTGCTGGCAATGGTAACATTTATTGAAGAAGTGTTTGAATTGAAATTAGAATAAAACACACTTTCATGTCTTGCCTTTGCAGACATTATTTACAATATGTTCTTTTTAATTTCCTCATATATGATTGCAAATACTGTGAGAATGTTTTATTTGGAAGGTATGATCATCTTATCCTTGCTTTTCAAAAGCCTGTTTTCATCTTCTAAAAATGTTTCAGTAATTTCTAGGGTCACAAATCCAAAGTTTGATCACATGTAGCTTGTTGTTAGGGAGAATTCTCCAGAATGCCTAATTCCCCTAACCTACTCAGTCCCTCAGCAGCTTTGCTGGATTACTAGGATTTATTTTTTCACCTGGTAAGAGTGCGAGCCTTTTTTCCCACTCTTACATGTGTTTTGCTGTTTGTCTTTAACATGTTTGTGTTCATAGACTGTGGAACCTCACCTACTCCAAAGGCATCATCTTTTTACTATGTGTTTCACAGCACCTTCAGTGCAGTGACACAGGGTTGTCTTTTAGACTTCCCAACTCAGTATCCACTTTCTGGGACTGACTACTGTCTCCCAGAACATGTAAAGTTGCCATTGACTTTATTAGTCTCTTTAAATCCACAGACCCAGTAGAAACTATATTACATAGAGTACTTGAACGTGTTAATACTTATCCCTTTTTGTCTGTTTCTCTTGGAGCATTGTTTCACTCCCTTTTCATTAAGACTTGACTGGTGGCAGTGGTAACTACCCTATTTTTCCTACTGCGGTTATCTTAAATAACCTTGATATTGTTTTAGGCTATCTTGGTAGCCTTGAACTTAAACCTGCTCGACCATATATATTTTTATACGGTTCTGGCTGGGTTTATTCACCATTTATTTTTGAAAATGTCTTTCTCGTGTTTTACTGTGCGTGCCAAAACCAGATTTGGTTCTTTTATTTGCCGTCCTTTCGCGGGATTCTGCGCAGAAGCCCTCCTTAGGCACCTGAAAGTCCGGGTAGGCAGGATGTGAGGGAGGGGTTTTAGGACAACTGCCATGGGTTCCCTTGACAGCCAAGCTGGATGAATGGGGGAAAATTGCATAAAAAGCAGGTCTCTGGGACTGGAAAGGCAGAATCACCACTGGAACGAGAGAACTGAAGAGGAGCTGACAGAAGAGGAACCCTACCATGACTGAACAGCCCGGTGAAGCCCTGCTGCAGGTCCGAATCTTCAGACTCCAACGACAGAGAAGATCTACCAGGAATCTTCTTCCCCTGACCTGGTGGGACCAACCAGTTCACCCAAACTGCAAGCCAGGTCTCGGTTCTCTGGTCAAATTTGCTGTACAGAGCTACAGTGAACCGGATAGCCAGGAATGTCGGACCCTGCTTGGGTTTTAAGAAGCGCACCTTTTATTCATTGCTCTACTCTGCTGCTGGTTTCTTCCCTGGGCAGTGCAAGACCCTCCAGTCTTCCTACTTCGTGTCAGTCTGACAGTTGCTTCAGGAACCGTGAGCCTGCAGGACCTGCCAGGAACGTCCGCCTCAGCTGCAGCGGCTTCTCCATTTTAAGGTACTGTTCACATCCGGTTGTTCGTTTCGTCCAGCTGTGGTGAAAGTGCATGAAACCTTTCGCCAATCCGAGGGCTTGTCCTTCTCTACTCTTTAAACTAACGTTTCTGCTGACCAACACCGTCTGGAACTCTTGGCAAAGACTTAACAGGGAACTACCCTGAACTGTGTGATCTTGAGCAAAATACTTTTGTCCTATTGACGTTGGCCCTAAGCCTTTTTGATTTGATTCCCTCACTGTAGTTCTTTTTTCTAGATTGCCCTGCTTACTTACCTGTTGGTGCTGCTCAATTTTTGTCTAACTTTGCTTTTCCCTCCCTTTTAAATTATTGGAGTGCCATTTTGCTCACACTTCATTTTGAGCTCAACTTGTCCAGAATATTAATAGTGTGATTTTTAAACTGCTTTACTTTAGTGAAATGTTTGACAACTGATGGGTAAATACATGTATATTCTTTTACTCAGAAACCTTGAGTCAGTGTTTGTTTGAATCATAGTAATTGTTGTCCTTTGTGTAACTATTGATACTGGTCACTTGCTCTTGAGATAAGCCTGGCTGCTCAGCCATTGCTACCACATTACTGTGTAGTACAGGCTTGTACCAAAGGTGAATTTGTACTTTCACTTATAGTCTTAATAGTGTGTGGTGTTGCCAAAGGGTACTGCATATAATTATGCCTAACAGATTTTTAGAGCCTTCTGTTTCTGGAGAGGGGAGTTTGCAAGATGCTGGTAGAGCATAATAGTAGAGCCTTTGAAGTTGATCTGTTGCATCGACCTAGCTTCTTCAGGATCTCCCCCTTTACTTTGTAAAAGTGGATCCTTGCCAGGACGTCTGGTGGAGATGATGTCAATTATCTTGGGACCGTTCTGGGCGTGTTATGATAAATCTAAATAGATCCGACACATACCCCTCAAGGTCTGAGGCCAGGACGGTTGTTGGGATGCCTCTGAGGCGAATGTTGTTGCACCTTGTCCTATTTTCTGTGTCCTCCTGATTCACCTCCAGTAGTTCACACTTTGCCTCCAGGCGGCTATCTTGTCCTGCCCCTGTTCCCTTTCAAATTTCTGATCACTCCACTCACTCTACATCTCTGCCGTGCGAGTTTCTATGTCCGCCACTCTTTTGTCCAGGAGGTTGATCTTCTTCGAGACTTCTTCAGTGCCCTTTTGGATCTCCTTAGTAAGGGCCGAGATCAGGTCTTTCAAGCCTGTCTTTGTGGCGGATTGTTCGGTGTCTGTGGCGCTCTGGGTCGGGCCAATTCCAGAGGAAGGCTCCCTCAGCATGTCACACTTCTTCATCTTCTCCAAGGTGGTGGAGCCTGCTTGGAAGATTTGATGCTTTTTACTATTGTGCCTGATGTATAAGGATGGATAGAGTTGTAGTAAATCCACCCGTGCTTCATCCGCTTCTTCACTCCTGGCAGCACTCAGAGGGAAGCCAAGGTGATACTCCTGGTGAGCGACTAGGATCGCGTGGGGCGAGAGACGTCACAAACCACATTCAGAGGTAGAGGAGTGCACTCTTCACTGTGATGGCAGGAACTTCACTGTGTATAAGCTCTTTGCCAAGCTTACCAGGTCAGGTTGGGCGATGCAATGTTGTGTGGTGGCGATAGGCTGGACTGGCATTCCTTCTGGAGGGGGCATCACAGGCCCGCACTGCAGGATAGCTTTTTGCTCATTAGGATGCTGTGGAGACACCTGTGGAGAGCTGATATATGAGGGCTCTTGGGATCTAGGTCTGTGGGGAGGATTCTGGGGTGGGCACTCTCTCAGTGTCTGTGAAAAGAAATGGTACCACAACAAGCATTGAGATACAAACAGGGGCACAACCACTACAACCCAGAGATGTAAACAAAATTCTCAGAAAAATAAGTTTAGAGAAAGTCACGTTCTTTTCAACAGGATATATTTCCAAAATTAAATTAAAGTATGGTGTTACTTGACACAATTATAAGTACAATGGATAATTCACAATTTCAAAAAATGTGTCTAGAGAAACAATGGTAATATTTGCCATACACTAAGCATCAATTACATGAACAAGTTCATAACCACTGATTTTGTAATAATAACTCAACAAAGATAGTTAAATCTCCTTAATTTCCTTAATGGGATTATCTCAATATCTGAACAGGGAGTCACTATATGAATGGTTTTAGGGATACTCCGCCAGTCTAATACTACGCGTTTCGGGTGTTACACCTTTCTTCAGGTATTGATATTGTAGATATTCTTTCTGAAATTTCAACAGAAATAAATTGGTTTTCATTTTAAATTTGTGACAGCTGTTTTTAGTGGGTTAAATCAAAATTAATATAATTAACGATTTGTCATAAAACTGTCTAGATACAAAGAGGTTCTATTCACTAACCTATAAAATATAGTCAAACAATACAAAGGTGTTGATTGTTCACTGCCAAAATATAATTCAACTCCTAAAAGTAAGAGTAGAACAAATGGGAAAGTAAGGAGGTGTAACTATCCCATACACAATGTCTAAGGCATATTTAACTTAATTTCCCAAAGGTGCTTCACGAGTGATCTCAGTGTCCCTCAATCCGCTCTGTTGGCCCCACGGGATTGGGGCAGTGTAGTGCAATTGGTGCTTCAGAAAAGTGCCACGGGTACTTTTACTTCTCTGTTAGCCCTTAGGGATACCTTGCATTAAGCAGGTGCTTGGGTAGTGTCACAGTGCTCACTAGAGTTCCCATAGGGCAGGCGTCTCTCCACGCCACTGGGGCTCCCAGATGGAGAATGTTCTATTTGTGGACCTGATCCTCGGGGGGTCCCGGGACTCCAAGTACACTGCCGGGCGCTGACAACAGCTCCTTTTCCCCCGGTATGGTGAGGGGTGGTGCTTGCGGATCCAAATGGAGCGAAGATGGTGGACGTCTCCCAGGGGCGGGGATTCTGCGTTGGTATCAACGTGCAGGGGGCCTGACCAGGCAAGCTGTTCTGGATATAGGGCCGGGCAGGGTGGTGGTGCCCAACTACCAAAAGATGTGCAGCGTATCCGGAAGAGTCCGAGGGCTACGACCGTTTCCCTGGCAGAGAGGGCGGAAGGGAATGCCAAACAGGACCAGTGTGATGAGGGAGGCATAGGATGCATCTCTGCTGGGGAGACGGAGCACCTACCGTTAAGTTGTTGTGAGCGGCCCCCGGCCCATCCAGCCAGTCCAAGGTTGTTATATTACCCCGCAAGCCTCTTCATCATGGCGGTGGCTGAGGTCTGGCAATGATCGCGGGTACCATAGGGCTGCATAGCGAGGGGCAATGGCTGCGCTCACGGCTGAGATATATGATGCTTCACAGGGGCAACGAAGCGCATACTGGTGAGTTGTCACAGTTGCCCCAAGTCAGGCCAGGCCACGGTTGTTGCTTTGGTCGGAGAGCTCCTCCTCCATTGCGGTGATAGAGATCAAGCGACGGACTGCTGTGGGCGCCATTTTCTGTGGGAACACTGCACCGAGTAGGTAGTTCCTGCTGCAATTTCCACCGAGGTCACAATGGGATGCTATTGGATTTTGCGGGCGAATCTTGCCTCGTTCCTTAGGAATGACATAGCTTTCATACTGTGCAAAATCGGACGAAGGAGCTGGCGATTTCTGCTTGAGGACTGGAGCACACCAGGAGCTTCTAAGGAGCCATGTGGCTCCAAGCCACGCCCTCAATTGCCACGCGTTTCTTAGTCCATCGAATAGGGTATGCTGAAGGAATAATTTAAGGTGATTGAACTACCCCATTTTTTAAGTCACCTCACAACACTCAATGCCTTAGAGTCCATACAAAACCCAAGCACCACGCAGAAGCTGTATGCCTTGCACTTTGCCTTGCATATTGGTTGCAGACCGAAAGAGATGGGTATGAAATCGTGAGTGAACAACTATATGTAATATGTTCTATTTAAAACACTGTTTGCAACAACTGGTTTGATCACAAGCTGGGCAAATGAAGCCTTTTCAGTATAAAATATGCATGGGCACTCTAAGAAGAGCAATATTTCTGAGAATGATATTCTGACCAAAAGTGCAAACGAAAAACAGTCTCCCAGAATGAAAAACTAATCAAAACACATTTACATTATTATCAATTAGAAGCGTGCGTTTGATGTCAGCGTTTTGCTAGCTTGAGCTGCTTAAGGCAATCCTATTTAAGGAACTCGTAAAATGCAAAACAAATATGTAAAATCATACAGCGCAGAAAAGCTAATTGCCATGGATTTCAAACAATTTCATACCTAACAAGATACAGGGCTTAGTCGAATTAAATATATTGGGAGCCCAGTCAATCAATACAATACGAATACAAATTATACCAAATTTGTATTTCACATTGGTTTGCTCAAGCTTTCAGAGGGTGTCTTCTGTAACTGTTCAATGAAGAGTAATCGTTTTATTGATCGCCTGCTTGATTTTAGGAGTAACAGGGAATGCAAATAGATCAGTGCGTCTAAATCTAAACCTATTTTTTGTTCTCGCGGCTAATGACTGGGAATGGAAACATGTTTACACGTTATGATAATTGTCCTCTGCTCTTTCCAATAATTAGATATTTGAATAAGCTGGCATTAACAGATTCCAATACTCGTCCTTTTAGTGCTCATCAAGTTAATGGAAAAGAAAATAATTATTTTAGTGTATTTTCAGGGACGTCATTTGGGGGTCGCCAGAGGTCGCAACTGTGACCTTTGAGGTCTCTCTTGCGACCTCTGTGGTCACCCTTGCGACCTCTAGAAAAAAATAGAAACAAATAGAAAAACGTTTTATTTTTTATTTTTTTGTGATGTAAGGTCGTGGGCTGTGGCCAGCACCATGTGGCTCTTTAGTTCTGGAGTGGCTGGCTTTCTTGTTAAAGCTCCTTAAAAAAAGAAGAAAAAGAAAAAAAGAAGTGCCACAAGTCTAACACTTTCAGCACTGACCCTAAATAAGAACGAATAGGAATACCAAATAATGTGTCTTTCTGGAATTCTATACAATAATTGCTAGACTCATTAAAGGTTTATTTCAGGCACACTTCAGGGGGGGAGTCACTGATTTAGTCTGTTCTTAAATGCCTCAACTCAGCCTTTAATCCTTATGAGGTCGATAAATGAGCACCAACACAGGTTGGGTGATATTGGGTGTATATGTTTTCTATATAAAGCGCTTAAGCTTAAGTGCTATATAATAACACATCATTATCATTTGGTCGTGGACGTCTTCTTGCATTCACTGTAATTCGGTAATATGGGCCTATATACCCTGATCTTAACGATACATATGGCGATCCATTCTTGTATGAAATGTACATCACATTATAGCAATATCGTAACCATATTTTTTGTAGTGTAGTGTACAATGCTATGTGATAGCACTTCTTGTTTTGTCAACGGGTGAAAGGTCGCATTCCAACGCATCCCACGGTATCACTTCGGGGTGGGGTGAAATGCCATCACTTCCTGTGATGTCACCAGGGGGTCAATGGTTGTGTGATGTCACTTCCGCTACCCCTGGCATTTTGGAGAAATGACGTCCCTGTGTATTGTATTGTTAATCGTCGTTAACTCCATGCGATAGTGCAAAATGGTAGGGCAGGTTTCTTTCACCTTGTGGTTTATGTAAAGTGCTCCGGTATGTATATGTATTGTTTTATAACTCTGCAAAGCACTCTGTAGGTCAATGCCCAATAAATACAATAATATTAATTAATCATTAGTAATAATAATTAATCATTAGTAATAATAATAATAATAATAATAATAATAATAATAATAATAATAATAATAATAATAATAATAATAATAATAATAATAATAATAATAATAATCAATCTTAATTGTCACTGTTCACAGTGCCATCTCATTCATAATCACTAGGCCCAATCTTGAATGACAAGGGATACCCCCACCAATAGCACGTGCACCTAGAGAAACTCCTTTGACAAGAGCACTTCAGCAGTGACACAGCACTCTCCAGATAAAATGCTACACCCTCTCAACAACACCAAGTTCCAAACGACAGAACACATTGCCACCCAATTGAACGCAAATGAGAACATGAATCATAAACATTGAACATTAAACAACACTGCCAAACATAACACAAACCTAAACAGTTATCAACCAGCTCCATATAGCCCCCATCTAACCCACACAATCTATTCAACATTACAGTCCTGGCTTTAAAATCGAGAAAAAAAATAACAGGACTCCCCATCTGTTTGTTCACAAAAACACCCAAAACACAAAAGGATACATGTTTCCCTCTGTGTACTTATTATGTATTGTGTTATTGTATTGTATTGTTGTAGTTGTAGGTAGTAGGTATAAGTGATAATTGTAGATTGTGAATGTAGTTTCGAGGTCATGGCTTTTGGATTGTTTTGTATATTCAGTTGTTTGCTCTCTTGCTTGTCCACATCTTTGTCTGCTTGGTATTGTACTGGTGGTTATGAGGGTTCTCAGGTCCACCTGGTTCACATGCTTCTTAGACTCTGTGGCTATTTCCAATGCGGCTGACACTTGTGAAGGTAAATGAGATGAAGTTTGGTGGAGTGGAACAGTAGGAGAATCTGCCATGGTTTCTCCCTATATTGATGAGGTGAAGCAGGTTTGTGCACTTTGAGAGTGCCGGTTTGCAAGCTTGAGCCACAGAGCATCACATCACTTCAGATTGAGTGTGTTAGGCATTGAGAAAAACCTCTTTAGTGGGTGAAAAGGCTAGGCCGTTGATAGATCCCCTTGCAGATTCAATCACAGAAGAAGTGGAGGGACAGCCTCATTTGGAAGTCCTCACTGGAACAGTGGAAGATCAGGCAGGCCTGTCCATCATGTGTGGCATTGATGTGGTCACAGCTAGAACCCTGGTGGAGTTATTTTTATTATAATATATATAATTGTATTTATTGAGTGCAGACCTAGTTTTGAGAAGCAATGGAGCACTTTACAGTGGTAGACAACAGTAGAGATGCATAACAGCACTTTTTAGAGGTAACAACAGAACAGATATACAGCGGGGGTAGGATATAAAGGGACACAGAGGAGAGGTACAGCTGTACAGTGTGGCAGGGAGTAGAGGGGTGTATGGCATCTAGCAAGTAAGACGGCACAGTAGGCTACGCGATGGCCTAGTTGTTGAGGGGGGGAGACTCCTTCAAGAGATGGGCTTTGAGTTATTTTCTGAATTCTAGGAGTGTGGGGGCAAGTCTGATGCTGATTGGGAGGTTGTTGCATAGTGTTGGGCCTTAGGCAGATAAGGCTTTTTTTCTGGTCCTTTTCTTTTGCAGAGGCAGATTTCAAGTCTGCATATGCCATGGCTTCTGGTGGTGTGCTGTCCACCGGAGATGCTGAGTTTCTCTGTGAGATATCTGGCTGACTTGAGGGCGACTGCCTTATAGATGATGCAGCAAGACTTGAAGGTGATTTGTGCATGCCGGAGGGAGAGCTGATATCAAGCTGTGTGAGTTTTCTTAGCTATGTGTGTCTTGGAGTAGAGTTGTTTGTCGATGTGGAACCTGAGGAACTTGGCACAGGAGGTGAGCTTGTGTGTGAAGCCATCAAGGTTCATGGATGATAGCCAGGTCTGTATGTCTGGGTGTTTGCTGTTGTTGGTGAGGAGTAGCAATTGGTTCTTGGAGGGGGTTGAGCTTCAAGTATGCACTTGACATCCATGACTGGATCAGTGTGAGGGAGGTTTTGAGCCTGCGGATGTCCTTGATGGAGTTGATCTTGAGGTATAGCTGTGTGTCGTCTGCTTATTGTGGCGATGTGGATATTATGTGTGGCTAGGAAGTGTAGAGATGATAAAGGAGGACCTTCTTCCTGCTGTGAAAGAGGAGAAAAGCCAGGTGGAGAATTAATCATGGAACAGTGAGATTACATCCCATATATCCGACAAGATTCCTTTGTGCCAACAGGGAGTACCATCAGTTTAGAGTATCCTGAGATCACTTTTACAGAAAAAGGGTGTGGGAAGCAGATCAAGTTGGGTCAAAATGTCAAGCAGCAATGGGGCCCAAGAATTGTGGTCGATGGCATTGAGGAACCACATTAGCCGGTTGCACAGGAAGGTGTATCAGGTGTACATGCCCAAGGGCCCAACAACCATGCTGCCACAACAAACTCCTTCTAGTAGTGAAGAAGAGGAGGGTCCCAGCACATAACAGGGCTGGGTGCATCAAAATTGTATCACCAAGCATGCTGTGACCAAACCACCTCACTCATCCGGGATGCCCAATTACCAGTTTTAGTGTCAAAGGTGGCCAGCCACAGGCCCTTTTTTCTGGCAGCTCACCACATTTGATTGTGTGTGGAGCACCACCACCACCAAAAATGCTAATCCGTATACAGGACCACCTGAATGAGATTTTGTGGATGGCGGCACCCAGTTCCTTTTTGAAAGCAGTTAATGAGCACTGGGTAGCTGGCCCTTGCAGTGGTGTCAGGCAACTTTTGGTGTTATGTGGAGCTCAACCAACATTCCATCCACTAAGGCATTGGGCAGGGGTTATTGAAAAAGGCACTGATAGAGCAGTCTAGGTCCTCAAAGCACTGCTCCCCCAACAGTAAGCATGGCCGTAGTCTTAGAAAATGCTGGAGAACTTTATGAAAGTCTCTGCGGAAGAGCTAGAAATCTTTAGTAGGTCGATCTGCCCTGTGAAAACACAAGAGATTCTTAAGACATGGCTATGCTCTTTGAAAATACTCGAGGAGCATGGTGTCTGATGCACCTTGTGAGAGAAATATGAGGACTCTAGTGGTGGCTGTGCCCTGTGAAAATACCAGAGGACCTTGAGTGGTTACTGTGCCCTGCAAACAAATACATTTTAAAAAACAGAGAATCTTAGTGGGTGACCGTGCCCTGTAGAAACATGAATACCTTTGACACGTATCTGATCAGGATTCATTTAGTAATATTACTTGTGGTATAGTCTATGCAATGGAATATTAAGGTAGCAATTAGTAAGTCAGGGCTACTCAGTCAGTACTGCAGCTATATGTTTCCCAATCACACGCACCAGGAAAGAACCCAACTACAATGTTTGGTGTTCGACATGTGCTAGATCTGGGTAACAATTAATTGTTATCATCATGATCCAAGCTTGTGTGTTGGATGTGGGTAGATGTCCTATAGTCTTCTGCAAAGATATTTGCCTTCATATCTAAAAATGTTAAATGGTCTTTATGCAGCACTGCAGAGGTTCTCCTGTTGTTATAGGCAATAGTTCAAGCTGCACTAAAAACTCTCTTGGACTTCATGCTTCCGGGCTGCATCTTAGTGATTCTACAGCAACTTACGCAAGTGGACAGATGAATCAAAGGCTCGATGGACACTGTAGAGAGTCGTCATCCCTCCCCACAGGTGTAGAATCCATTAGGTAGAGGTCAGTCATCTAAGTGTCTGATGGTCCGATGTCTGTTCATGTTGACTGAACACAGGCTGTCCTCGCACTGCTCTCACATTTTCAATAGATTTGAGTGATGAGCTTCCTATTGGTAGCGCTGCCATTTGTGGGTTTGACATGCCCATTCCACTTGGCAACATTTGAGATGCATGGTGGTTTAAATACTTCCTGAGGTCTTGCACCAATTGAAGTTGCAAGCACTGCAGAAAAGTAACCTTGCATATTGGAACTGATCTCTACTTTGTGATGCTTGGTATGAGACCTAATCCATCAGACATCCAGTAGAAAATCTTTCAATTTTACTTTTAAACATGAGTCCACTAAGAAAGCAAACAGGTTCTTAATGTTATCTTTCAATGCAACTACCAGGGGATCTCTATGCAAGGTTAAAAGTAGGTCCCATACTAGCTGTACCTGTTTAGTATATCCTGATGAGACACAGTTGAGCTCAAGTAGGGATACAAGAGGCAGAATCTTGATTAGGACTAGACTGTGAAGGCTAATCCACTTGGCAACAGTCTCAATAGGTCATAGTGCAGAGCAGACATTAGGCATCCGCTGCCACTGACATAGCGTGATACATTGCCCATTTAGAGCACTGCTATGAGTGTTGCAGTGATCAGTAATGATATTGCACTGCTCATGTAGCATTACTAGCATGGTCAAAGTAGAGTGGTAACAAGGGTTACTGACGTCTTTAGGTTGTGCAGTAGCAATTAGTCACACACACTAATTTAGTGTTGTTCATTTTTGGCATAGTACAAAATAGTAGATATTAGAGCTGATCTATTGGGCCTCAGACTGTCTGACAGCTGTTGATAAAATGTGTGGCAACCAGATGATCGAAATGCATACAGCAGGGGATTTGGATTGTGTTGCCAATTGATAAGGCAGGAAAGACATTTGAAATTTCAAATTGGGGATCAATTCACATTTATTTAGTTGGTATTGCCATGTTGTAAAGCCAGGTGCCTTATAAATTCCACCTCACACCAATCAAGGTTAAAAATTTAGTAATGGAAATTAATTCATACAATTCGAAAACCAGCCGTTGGCATAATGAAAATGTTTATACATTTTGGGAAACATATTCAACCTAAGTGAACATAATCATAGTGAAAATGTATAAAGGCATGTGTTTTAATGCACACAAAGTTACACAATACTATTTAATTAAAAAAACATATTAGTAGATTACATGTTATAGTACACACTAGAGTAAAATAAACGCAGTATAGGAACATGTTTTCACAATATTATAAATGCCACTCGATAGTGGGACATTTTTTCCTAATTAAGTCAACAGAACTATCTACAATTTCATTTTATAGTCAATAAAGCATCAACCAAATGCTCTCCATTATTAATGAGAGTACATATGAATCTTACTACAGTACAAAATATCTAAAATATCAGCAAATGTTTCTATAATACATCAACTTATTGGGCACACTTTTTCACGAGGTATCGCAGGTCAATTAAATAAGAGAGCACCATTTTATAAGAGGCAGTATGAGTTGATGTAACCTAGATTTTTCAGCTTTTAATAGTTAACATGCCTTCATCAGGACCATCATAAATTCAGAGGTAGTCATTACTATGCTGGACAGACACCTCTTAAGAATGATTTCAGAAGAATGTATTTTAAAAAACAATAGTTCAAAAAATGTTGAAGATATTTAGAGATAATCACCAGAAAGCATAATTTAGACTTCCAGGGCAATGGTGCATGGGGGTGGTGTCGCAACCTGTAGGATAATGCCCATCTCTTTCTCAATGTCGTCTCATAATAAACGTATAGCTACTCTGTTATGTAGACTCCAATAAAAAGGAGTAGTAAACACTGTTTGTACATAATGTGATATACTATCAATGATGTCTTACATTGTTGTTCTAGGAAGGAAATACCTCAGGTATCTTTTTGAAGTAGAGAGACTATTCTGTTGACAACGATGGCACTTGATATGCCTGCAAAGATATCAGTGAATAAGCAAATGTGCATTTGCACAATTAGTTCATTATAACCAGAGAAAAAGGGAAGGTCCTCATCGAGTTATCTCACTCTAACTCGAATCGCAATGCCCAGAGCCAGTCCTGGTGTTGTCTGAATTTAACTACTCCGAGCTCATGGCGTCTCAGTCCGTGCAATTACCCTTATTTGAATGCAAAATGCAAAAACGTCCTATTAACAGAGAATGAGAGAAAACCAGCATAGAATCAAATTCATGGGCTTTCTTCCTCATAAAATCCATGAAAGTGGTGATAAAAACACCCATCCGATCAGAGAGACTCCTATTTCAGGAAACGCCCACAGTTGCAAGTCCTAAAATAAAAAGTGGCAGGACCATTCAGCCTGCATGGTGAAGTCAGACAAAAGCAGTCACAGTACATCAATAGCCTAGCCTTTCAGTAAATGTGGGTGTATTACATTTATTGGCATGGCATAGGTTGACCATATTTTGAAAAGTAAAACCGGAGTCTGGTCAATGTGATAAAAGTAGGAGTGACATTTGAGTATACCCAGTGACAAAAAAGACTGCAGCAATGGCCTCACATAGGAGTCACCTTAGCACTGCCTACATCTTCAGTGGACTTGTCTTTTTGTAATCAAAAAAGCAACAGCTGCAGAGAGCATTAATCATTCCCAAGATGAAGGGCAAGGACAATCTTGAAGCCATCATGTTGATGAGATTCTGACCTACTGGGCATCAAGAAGGTCCCACATTATTATTTTTTTTTTTCATTTGGCATGGATGTGAAACACAACCTTTTAAATGTTAACAAAGTTTAACATGATACATTCATATACATTGTTTACAAGTAATTAAATCAAATTCACCATGATAGTCAATTAATTTGTAGATAAACTAAAATTTTCTAATACATAACATTTCTACTACTCGCTATATCAGAATTAACAGCACCGACTTCAGATTGCTTATCTCCTTCATAATGTTAGTGTAGTTTATCGACTAAATTCAAGTATTTTACAAACATAATCATCGTCAAATTCATTTTTATCAACTGTCTATTGTACAAGATAGACCATAGTGCATCAGAGCCAATTACACCATGCTCCCCAAAAAGATGTTTAAAGAAATACACTCTTGCGTTAATCAAAGATGGGCATTCAGCAACCAGATGTTTTAAAGTCTCACTTTGTATCGGCATAGTACAAAATCTGCATCCACCATTTGGACTTTGTTTTCGCATAAAAAGAATCTCATTAGTATAACACAAATTCAGTCTTATTCGCATAAAACTCATTCTACTTTTTTGAATACGGAAATGTTGTTAAATAGTGTTCTACACAATTACGTTTCTTATTTTTGTAGGGAAAATTATTAAAAGATTGCAATTTAACACATGATTCTCCTGTTTTGATCCAATTAGCCCACCACAGTTTTCTTTTAGCTTTCACTGAATTGATAATAAGGAGATTATCATCAATATCTGCCTCTACCATGAGCCTCAAAATCTGTGAACGGCAGATCGTTATATCGGGACATTTAGCTTCTAAGATGTACTTCCCCAAAGTAAACCTAATATAATTTTTTTGGACCACCATCAGATACTTTCGATATGGTGATAAAAGTTCCCACACATAGGTGCCATAAAGAAACAACAAACCCAATTCCTGACGTAATTGGCAGATAGACACTGTTTCCAAATTTTTCCCTCCATTTTAAACCACACCGATTCCGGTATGTAGTCTCTCATCTCTGCACCATACATCAGGATTGGTACATCTTTTTGTTGGTAAAATGTGATTGCAGGTAGCAATGAAAAATTCCCATATTTCGCCTGCACAATTCTTGCTTGTGAAATCCCTGTTCGCATTTTATCATCAAGCTCTTGATAGTATGGCTTGTCACTCAGATTGTTACTGATGGTGAGACCCAAATATTTGTATTCAGAGACCACTTCAAGCTTTACATCCTGTAGATCCCATGGTCTTGATTTCTTGTCCTGTTTTTTATTCATGCCCAAGATCATTATGTTACGTTTTGATTGATTTATTTTCAACAAGTTTGCATCAGTAAATCTGCTTAGGCACGAAAGAAGGGCACGCAATCCCCTGGGAGTTCTCGCCAGCAACACAAGGTCATCGGCATAGAACAACCAGGGGAACGCCTGACCTCCTAAACGAGGAGGAGCTGATACAATCTTCATAAGATCATGGCATATTTCAAAGATGAAGAAGTTAAACAGGGTACTACCCAAAATACAACCCTGTTTCAATCCTCTCCATGTCTCGATTGGGTCTGACAATGTGCCATCCACAGAGAGTCTAATTTCGACAGTCGTATTTGAGTGAAGTTGATTTATCCAAAACACAAGATGGTTTGGGCAGTCAGTTCTGATCAGCTTTTCAATCAGAAGTTTCCTACAGACAGAGTCGAAGGCTGCCTGGAAATCTATAAAGGCAAGATACACTGGTTGATTCCTCATTTGTGCCTGTTTTTTGATAACTTGCATAACATGAAGATTAATGGCTGTGCTCATCACGGGCATAAATCCCTTTTGATTTGGGTCTCTCAAGCCCATTTTATGTAGCCATTTGTTTAAATCTATTAGGAGCAGCCTCACAAAGAGTTTACTCGGGATGTCGAGTAGAAATATGGGCCTGTAATTTGATGGATCAGTATTATCCCACTTCTTATGTATTGTGATTGTTATAGCCTTTGTCGACAAAGGGGACAAACAATCTGCTTAAAGATTATCATAAAAATTTGCGCCCAAGCCAAAGGATGTTGTTTAATTACATAAAGTGCATCAGGACCCGGGGTCTGGATGTTGACAACTTAAAAATATAATAGAGAATATCCTCTATTTCAAATTGGATGTTCACACTTTGCCTGGTCCCACCACCTTCATCGTGAAGATTAATGTTTAAATCAGTATATAGGGATTTATAAAATGTTGCCCACACTACTTCTGGAATAGGATTCATTTGAAATACCTCCAGGGCCTTACTTTGAGTGTTTTTTAGTAGGGACCAGATTTTCTCAGAGTTTTTACATTTCAGTGCTATAACCATTGTCTCTGCATCTCTCTGGTATAATTGAGCATGTCTTGCTCTTATCCAGTTCTTATAGGTGTATTTTAAGGCTTTAAGTCGTTGTATTCTTTCTGAGACACTCAAGGATTGTATCTTTCTTTTAGCAGCTCTAAATTCAGCTTTCCGTATTACAAGAGCATGATCATAGTTATGGAATTTGTTATTAGAGCAATTTTTTGTTATCTTCATTTTCACCTTGAAGATTTGCATGACATCTACATATAACTCTGGTTTCTCAGTGCTCAAATTATCTGTACTATGATACCTCCGTGTTAATCTATCACATAGGTTCTCCAACACAAGTGCGGACCAACTTAATCTGTTACAAGCCATATTTAAGGTCATCCCACAAGCTAGTGAAGTGTCTTTCTTATTACCATCAGGTAACCACCCCCAATGGGCAGTTAGAATGTCATGATCACTCACAGCCTGCGGTACAATCTCAAACTGCAGCACTTGATTAAATAGTTCAGCAGCCACATAAACATAGTCAATTAAGGCCTCCTGTTTTCCTCGGTGCCAAGTTGGATGGGGAGGAATATCTTCAAGCTTGACTCCATTAAGCATGTACAACATCCTCTCCTTCAATAACCTATTCCACCTTCTTACAACAATAGATGAGTTTACACCAAACATTTCCATACACTTTACATTCAGATCTCCCCTTATTATTACATGTTTAAAGTTAGTTAGAGTTAGAGTCCAAAACAGTTAGATTCAGCAGATTCTCTAGTACATCAAAAAAAGCATCATCTGTAAAAGCCACATGGTTCCAATAGATGTTGATAAGACCAATTGTGTCAAACTTGGTAGTCATTTTAACCATTTGTAGATAACTATTTGGGGAAGACCATGATTTAACTTTTATATTGGAAGATATCTTCACTGCTACCATGAGGTCAGCCATCGGCCTACCCTTTACCGGCATAATTGCAGGCACAAGAGAGACACTGTGATTATCCCACACTGGGGGTACTGAAAGCCATATCTCCTGAAATGCAATGATATCATACTTTTGTAACACATTATGACTCAAACTAGTCAGATGTTTGAAACCTCATGTATTCCAAGAGGCTAAAGTACAAAATGCACGGTCTAGTTAGCATTGATTCACCCTCGTGTCACTATTTACATTCATTTGATTATTAGCTGTTGTCATTTCCAAATTTTGTCTTGCCATCTGTGCCTTTTAGCCAGGATAGGTTCTGGATCAATACTGATTCCTCATTACTGCACTAGAATGAGGCTCTGGGGCTGATTGGTTTATCAGAAGAAAACCTAATTCATACAATTCTGATCTAGCCTGCCAAAGTGCATTCTTTACGAAACCCGATTTTGTCCATAGTTTTGCTACTGCTAGGTCATGTTGGTGAACAAATTCTATTTGGTCTATATCCCCAGAGCACAACCCCTCCAATGTTGAGACATCACTGTCCATTCAATACAAAGGTTTGGTAAGGATGTGGGCGACACTGCAGGGTCAAACAATTTAAACTCTGGTTTCTCTTTGGATACCTGTCTAGGTATGCTTTAGAACGTGAGGCATCTCTCCGTTCTTCACTGTTATTAGATACTGCAACTTGAGCATTTACCATGTCCTCACGTTGTACTACCAATTCCTCTGCATTTGCCTTTGAGAAAAATAATTTCAAGGACTGCTCTATCTCACCTCTCCCTTCATCAATAGTTTTTCCCCTCTCTATATTAAGCTCAATGGGTTCATTCATCACAATTTCATCATTCAATCTCTCATTCTGCATTCCGATCTGTTTAGCAGGTATGGCTAGAGCCTCAGTGACAACCATCATTTTCCCTTCGACACCCTAGATGGTCCAACCATGGTCATATTTTGTTGCTCAGACATCCTGACCAGGTCATCCAAGGGCTCATAAGGCAAACAGACCTCCTGCTTCTGCCTAATTACCCCAGCTTTTTGTGTAAGCACCTTCCGATATTTGTTAGCTATGGCAGTTCTCACCACTGCTGCTGCTGATTTTGGCATAGTTAGAAATTGAATAAATTGCAAGAGTCAGTCGGCTTGGCATTAACAGTGGTTTTAACATTTTTTTATTTTTTCTCCATGTCTTCAGTGGATCCCTTCAGGGATTTATTTTTTGCATCAAGAATTGTATAATTTGATGCAGCTGTATTGTCCGTCCCCTTGGATTCAATTTGTTTATATTTACTAGATTTACTGCTTGTGTTCTCAAATGAGGTGTTAGCAGTATTGATGACATTTTTTGTTTTAGCCTTTTTTTTTTAGACAGGGCTGACCAGGATGGGTCTCAGGAACATTGATATGATATGATATGATATGGCATTTGTAACGCGCCTATACACAAGTGTTTCAAGGCGCGACGAGGCAGGGAGGGGGGAACAAAGGGGAGACAGACAACGATCCTACTAGGCCTGGTGTCATTCAGATCGCGCAAGTGCATGGGTAGGGGGGACGGGAAAAGTGCAAGGGGGAAAGGGAGAGGGGAAAGTGCAGTACAGGTTTAGTAATGAACAAGATAAATAATAAGGGCCAGCTGGTGGCAAGTGCAAGATAAGTGCAGACAAGTGCTAGGAAGGGGGGCTGTAGGGATACAGAGACAGTCCCGCAGTGCAGGGGTTGCCTGGAAGGCAATGCAGGGGAGAGTGGCTAGGCCAAGGACCGAGATTGGTGAGTGGCCCAGTTGCTGATTCAGTACAGTTTCAGTGATTTAGCAGGGGAGAGGGAGAGAGAAAGCAGAAGCAAAGAGGAAGTTTTTGAGGTGCTTCCGGAACAGGAGATGGTTCTCCTCAAGTTTCAGGGAGGCAGGAAGGCTGTTCACTTTTGGCATTGTGATCTGAGATGACCCCACAATTTTTTGGTTCGCCTGATCAATATGCTTGCTTTCATCTTTGGCCTCATTAGATTTCATTGTGACATTTTTATTTGTCGATCTATTAGCAATATGTCTTCTTGGGAATATTTGGTTTTATTAAAAATTGTTAAGACACCTTTGCCATTTGTTAAGTCGGCGGCTCGTTTTTCACAACACCAACATTGAGTCTGATTGTGTTCTTTAGTTTGAGTCAGTTGTGCCAAGAGTTTGAGTTAGTCATTAATTTTTGTGTCAAGCATATCATACAGACGGGTGAGAGAAAATAAAGCAACATTCATTGTTTTTAACAAGGTTTCTAAACATATCACAAAATTCCCTGGTACTCCTTGAGGTTTCTCCATGGGAGTGACAAGCTTCTTTTTAGGAGTTGGTTGGGAGTAAGAACAAGACAAGCCTGAAGAATTGTGAGCTGTTGGGGAGAACATTATTGGGGACTGTGATATATATTGATTATTAGATTCTAGATGTTGCTCTTCTTCTTCTACAGCTGATGTAAACATAATACGATTTTCACTTATTTCATGGATATTCACTACAACATCTTTATTTTGTTTGACATTGTCTATTATTTGCACTTGATGCAGGATTATCTCCAGCACATTTTCGTTATCACTAGTTATTGCTTTTGCGTGTGCAAACTTCGCAGCCTCCTTATTGCTCAGGACGTCCTTTTGCATTATATCACAGTTAGGCTCCATTTGCTCGTTAATTATGGATAGAGGCCCTGCTAATACTAGAGAGTCAGGAGGAGTATCAGTTATGTTCACTATGTCATCATTAACCTGCACTAATGTATTACTTTGTTTTGACACATTTGATGGCAAATACGGGAGATGTCATCCTTTGGGGCCAATTGCCACTTTCCCGCCCAGGTACACAAAATGAACGAATGTCAGCCATTAATGAACATGCTCGAACATTCAATGCTGATTTACTAGAATGCGCTAGATGAATAGTGCGCTGGGAAGATTTCGGCGTGAGCACAGCTTCCAAAGTGTGAGCCGAAATTTCACAATGAGAAGGCATACCCGTTTTCAGTCATCCCAGCATTTCACAATGGGGAGAATTCACGGAAAAAACACTTTGCACAATGAAAGAACAGTGACAAAACAAATAAACAAAACCCAGTATTGAATTGATTTTTTTAAAACCTACACACACCCCCAGTACCCCAATTGAAAGTATGCTGTCCCTGCGCCTGCTGCCAACCGACAGCTCTTCCCAAAGCACTTCCAGCAAATGTGCGCCCGCCAAATACGTGCGGCCAGTAATTTTGTGTAGTTATGGATAAAAAGGGGTGGAGCTTATGCTTGTAGCTGAAAAAACAGATAAAAATAGAGTATATGTTATACTTATGTCACGTTTAAAAGGTCCATGAGTATTATAAAGTCAGCAGTAGTCAACCTTTAATGACGTCTGTACCATATAATACCCCATTATTAAGACATGGCCGAGTAAAGCAACGTCTTGAGTGGCTGGTAAAGGTTGTGTGACAATTGTGTCTATTTCTTTTTTGTTGTTGTTGCTGGTTGTTCTTTTATAATTTATGGAAGAGTATTACACTATTTAATAATAAATATAAATTTTTCCAAAAGAGACATAACGTTTACATCACTTGTGACAGAACCATTAGCAATGCCAACAGTTTTGTTTTTAGTTTAGGTGTGGGAAAGACTGTTGCCAGGCACTTCCATAGTGCTATTAACTGCCATAATGGTATTAACTAGCCATTGATGGCAGCAGCTGCAAAATGTGGCACGTGCATTGGCATATAATAACAGTGCCTGGAAAATATCTAATACTTCTAAACAAGCAAAACCTGTTGGCTTTGTTAACGATTGTTTTAACAGCAGTAAAGTACAAGCATAGTTCTTATAAATCGAGGGGCTGAAGCAAGACCAGGTTAAGGCATTTCTATTATACAAGTAGCTGGTTTACAGCTCCAAAGGTTTGATGGTAAGGTTTAAAAAAGCTACCTCAAAGAGATCCCATGAGGATATGTTTTGGGTGAGGAGGAGCACGAAGTGAGTGGGAATGTCCATGGGGATTAGCGTGGGTGGGTAAATAACCAAACAACGCCTACACACGTTGTGTCCCCCCTCATGGCATGTCTCCCTAGATGTACTCTAATGAAATAGTTTTGGCTGATAGGTGCTGCCACACCTGGTAGCTAAAACTATTGCAGTGTATGAATATGAGCTCATCTCGAAACATCTTAAGCAAACATTCTACAAGTGTGCCCAGCATCCCCTACTCAAATGCAACAAACTGCTATGATGTAAAAATGCATTTATAGTATAGAAAATCCATAAATAACGATCTGAAGTGTTGTGGCTCAGTCCTCCCCTTGCCTCGAGCAGTGTAATGTGTTCATCACACGTGCACAGACCATGTTATTAATCTAATAAAAGGCCTACACCGCTCCCTGTGTGGCCTTTCGACCACCAACTCACTGACTCCAGTGTCTCAATCATGTGTATCGTGCTCTGAAACACGTGACTATGAGCGTGTTATAAATAAAATATCATATATATCAATGTGTAGCCTTTGTGATTTAGGGGCCAATTCATGGAACAAATGTGCACCGAAAATCTTGGCGCAAGCTGGCGCAAGCGTGAAAAAGCAAGCACACGCACACACGTTTGATTCATGGAAGTGCCTGCGAGTGTTTACTGCGGGATGTGCACCAAATCCTTGCGTGGTGCACACGGGCGCACAAGTCATTCCAACATCCCGAACCCGTGCGCGACCCGCACAGCGATTGCGCACAACGTCGCACAACGTCACACAACGTCGGCACACACACCAAAAAGGGGGCGGGACACGGGGCATAACACGTGGAATAGGGAACAATGCGTGAAAAAAAGGTGTAACTGGGGAAGTAATGCAGGGAAATACACGGAACGCCCACACGCATGCGAACAACACGTATTAATGGAATCGAATACGGGAAACCCGCGCACACTAAAAAACATGTCCGCCACACGAAGGCAGGTGGAAGGGTCCCTGTGCACAGTATAAAAGTGTGCGCAACAACAAATACGTATATACAGCTATGATGAATGCCCCATTTGTCGCAGCACTGATCGTGGGACACCGCAGGAGGAGGAGAATAGCCAGGCCCTGTATTTTTTTGACCCGCTCCAGCCTTTTTAGGATGCCTGATGACCAGGTCTATGGCAGGTATAGGTTTCCACCTCATATCATCCTAGACCTGGTCAGGGAGTGGGAAGATGACCTTATATCCCCCACCCTGTGCTCCCAAGTATTGAGCCCCTTGGAGAAGGTGCTCGATGTCCTGCATTTTTTGGCCACTGGGTCATTTCAGGGGACAACTGCCATAGTGGGGGGGGGGGGTTTCACAGGCCACGCAGTCACGCTGCCTACACCAGGTGTTGGCAATCATGACTGCGCGCCCCTCAGTCCGCAGGCACATATACATGCCCAGAACATACGCAAAAAGGAAGGCCGTGGTCCAGGACTTCTACAGGGTGGCACACTTCCCCAAAGTGCTCAGTGCCATAGATTGCAACCATGTGGCCCTACGTCCACCTAGGGCCACTGAGCACATCTATCGAAACCGCAAGTACTGGCGTTCCATCAACGTGCAGGTTGTATGCGATGCAAAGGGAATAATCACCTCTGTCTATGCAAACGACCCTGGATCAACCCATGACAGTTTCATATACAGAATGTCCGCCCTGAGCCGGGCCCTGGAAGCTGGGAAGCATAGCGACACATGGCTCCTAGGTGAGTACAAATGCCTGTGCACATGCATGCATGTCACACGCAGACAAATACACAAACCCAACTAATCACAACCATTACAACCTCCCCAGGGGACAGTGCCTACCCTCTGAGCAACCACATGATGACGCCAATCTGGAACCCCACCACACCACCTCAGGTAAGATACAACGCTGCCCATATTGCAACCAGGACCATAGTGGTTGCAATAGCTCCCTTGACTGCTCTGGCGGCCAGCTACTATATGCATCCCCAGTAGTGTGCAGGATCATTGTGGCAGCATGTGTCCTCCACAATGTTGCAACACAGAAGGGCGTACAGGTAGACATGGTGGTGCCCCCACATCCCCAACCACAGGCACAGGCACTGCCCATGGGATGGGAAAGGGAAAGTGGCGAGGGAGCCCAGAACCTGCTTGGGGCCAGATTTTTCACCTTAACCCCCACCCCTGCCGAGTGCACACAGGCCTGGCACCTACCAGGTGATAATCGATGATGACAAAGAGACAGTCAACTGTCACAACCTTACCACCCTGAGGATGTTGCCATAATAAATAATAATAATTAGGCATTTATATAGCACTACGAACCCTCAGGTATGTGAGCGCGGCTTATTATTACCCACGGTGTGTAGTGCTCATTTATCGACCTCGGAAGGATGAAAGGCTGAGTTTGGCCCCGCCGGGATTCAAACATGCGTTATCAGGCTCTGCACGAATGTCAAAGCGAGCTCTCTACTCGCTGTGCCACTTGACCGCTTCAGTGCTACATTGTGTGCATCCGTAGCTACTTAAACATAACCAATCCCATGTGACCAAAAGGAACACATGCAAGGTGTGTATCACACCCCCCCGCAAAACAGGCCATGGCAATCCCTGGTATGTTACCCAAACCCTCCCACACCACATCACCCTTGTCTGCCACACCATGACATGGCATGCAACAGCAAAAGGCCAACACATGACCATAAATATACAAAGTGACATGTGATGAATGGAAAATGGCCCCAGACAATGATGCCCGACATGGAATCAGATGAAATGACTGACAACAACCTCCCACACATACCAAATCATACACAAATGCTGTACACCAGTGGTAGCTTCAACACAGCACTGAATGCCTGTTCACATGCACATAGGGCAGGGCAAAATTGCCACTCGCAAACCCATAGCTCTCAACTCACACGCTTCTGGCGGGTGTCACCCGCCTTGTAAAGAGTGGACTCACCTGCCAAGCCTCCTGCAGGCCCATTAATTTCAATGGGCCTCTCACCCGCCAAAAACAAAATCGGGTGTTTTCACCCGCTTTTGCGACTCAAATGGTTGAGAGCTATGCAAACCCGTGTGCTGTGTGTGTCTCCTGCTACACACTGCTCACACCAGAGCACAGTGAGCAACCATTGTGTTGGGGATACACCTTGAGCATCACATCAAAAGGACAAATTAATACATTTTCCCATTGACCAGGATCCCCAAATGGTAATTGATCATGCACTGCAGGGACACAGCGGGCCCGAGAAGGCGATATGTGTGCACCTGTGGGCATGGAAGGGTGGTTGCACGTGTGGTGGAGCATTGTGCAACTGTGTGTGTCAGTAGGGACATGCACTCAATATATGCATGTCAAATCAAGTGACCCTCAGTGTCCTATACACATCACATGTGAACATTGCCCATGTGTACACCCCAGCATGTCAAACCACAAAACTCCCCTGACACCTGAAAAGTAAATACAACACAGGGACAGCCATTGACCAGCAGAACACATCATGTACATAGTACCCCACAATGACATTGTCAGAGAGTGCCCAAACACTGTAGGCCAGGATTACTGTCCAACAAGAAAAGACCCTCCCTCATTTGCACATCACCATGACCTTCTGAACAACTGTGTCTGGGGTATGTAGCCTTCTCCCTTTTAGTCTACCTGGCTACAGGATCCCCCTGCCCCTTGCTCTTCATGTTCCACCTTGCGTGTACTTAAGGTCCAGCCCCCTCAGAGGCATCCTTGACTAGTAAAAATACCAAATCGCAGAGAACTCCAAGGAGCCAAACCCCCAAACCAGGTAAAAAGCCTCTCGGCACAAAAAAAACCTGAAAGAGTCTCCAGTAGATTACTCGAAGTGGAAAAAAAAGGTCCTGGCCTGGCACATGTACAAGCAGAATGATCGAACTACCAAGGTAACACAGTTAAACAATGGTTCAACAAGAAGGGTACCTTTTTCCGGAAACAACATACAATGAGGATGCAACAACTGATGGGTAGCGTCACAGCTCCGGTCTCCAAGCCCAGGAGTGGCACGAACCAACCACCCCCTCCGTGGTCTGGGCACCTGCAAGACCGCGGTGGGGAAAGAGGGTCGGGGATCCATTGGTTGGACAGGCATTGGTATTCAGGATAACCGGAAAGAGGGGCAAAATAGGAGAGTTGGATTTGCAAGGGAAAGTAGGTAAAATACAAAATACAACTATTGACAATAACACATACTCAATCAGAGAAACCATGTTCTACATGCACATAGTACGAAATGAGTGAAATGCAAGACAAAGAGAGACTTATCTCTGGGTTGAGTGCTGGCCTCCTGCCTGCGCACTCTCAGGTCCGGTAATAGGATCAGTTCAATGCTGCAAAGAGAGCGTGAGTTACTAATCTGTGTGTGTTTACAACACACACACAACAACATTCCTGCCCCAAAGTAAGTGACTTCTCCATAAACAATCACCTTGTCTGCTGCTATGTACATATACGCTAGCTTGCCCCTGTGATGGTTCATACACTGTCAATGCATTAAGACAGGCGCACGTGGGCGCATGTTGTAAATGGAAGACCAATGCGTCAAGAATCACACATGAAAGAATGGTCCCTGGGTGAACTGCTAGATGCGTATAGCGAGGTGCGACTTCAGTAAAAGCCGTGTTCTGGCAGCCGTGGAAACAATAGGTAGTGCAAGTGGCAATTTGCACATGCAAATGATATGCACTGCACACACGTCTGTGCCTCGCTGGGTTTCCCTGTGTGCTGTTTAAGTTTCTGCCTCAGAACGCTACTGCGCTAATAACTCAGCTTCTATGGAGCAGGGGGGACTGGAGAATATGTGTGACAGCCCCTGCGTGTGCCCCTGACAACTTGTAAAGCTACTTGACATTTGTCCCTCAATGCATCTTAGCTGTACTGTGCGCTTCTACAACAATATTTGGCCAAGCTCCCCATCAGTGGCGCTACTTAACATGCATGTGCAAGTGGCCTGGTGGAAGGTTGGCTGCGGTATGGCCCCCTTGTGCTGCTGACCTTGTTTGGAGCTCCTAGAAACACATCGACTTCTGTTGAACGTCTGAGCACAAGCCCTGTGCTACTGCTTGCACACACATGCGCATGTTTGCACCACTGAACGTAGCCAGGTTTCTGTAGTACTTCGCCCTGTGTCTGCTGGCAAAGGTGGTCTGGAGGCTCATTGTCCTGCAGAAAGGGCATAAACATATACATAATGCTTGAAAGTTCCCTGTGTGTGTGTGTGTGTCTTCATGCTGGTTGTCACTGGGCCATGTTAGAGACCTACATCAGAACTCCTCCCACCAACAGTGTGACTTTGACAGGCAAAGGGTGCATGCTACTGTCTACAGCATGAAGCGCATCAAGCACATATACAGGAAAGAAAATAACATCAAAATCTAGATCAATTAATGGACACATCAATCATGACCCCACCCAAATTGATCACAGACATGCCGTGGATAAAAAACCCACAATCCCCACAAGGGGTGTTAACACAAGTAGTACAGCAACAGACAGGCCACAGATATGACAGTCCAAAGCCCTTGTGTAAATGTTTGTTACACCGAACCATCCTTGCAAGCCCATGGATAAGGGAAGCAGGAGTGGCCTATGTGAGTCAGGACCCCAAGCTGCAAACACATACACGAGACAAGCTTGAAAGGCCTAGCTGGAACAGACAGTGGATGCTTTCAAAAGCCACAAAGCATCATACTATCACATGAATGCACAATAGACAAGCAACTTTAAACTATATTAACTAATTAAACTTACTATAAAAAACCTACATTACCTACTTAAACTAACTATAAACAACCTACATTACCTAATTAAACTAACTAAACTAAGAAGAAAAATCAAAAATGGCTACATACGACCCGGGGGGGAACGCACCCAGGAGGGGGGAGGTACAGGGAGCACCTCAACACCCACATGCAATGATGTTGGCACAAAACAAAAATCCTCCATGGGCTCAACACCTGCACAGCTCGACCTGTGTGGGAGATATCTCGTCTTCCGAATCACCCTCTGGCTGAAAATGTTGATGTGGCACAGTACCCTGACCACACCTAGGCACAGCTTGCCCCTCGTCGGCAGCAAGTCTGCGAGATGGGTGAGCCTGGTTCTGTGTGCCGATGACACGTAGGTCAGCATGTAGAACCTTTCGTGATACGCAGGCTTCCTCTTGCAAGGTAGCACTTGTAACACACAGTTCTTCCTGCATGGCCTGGCTGGACAATTGGTATACCTCCCGGCAAGCACATAGCTCATCCGAGATGGTACTCTCTAGCTGATCCAACCTCTCCTCTGACAGTTTCCTCTGGGACATCAAGAGCACACCCAGAGTAGATCTGAGGGAATCATACTCAACCCTCATGGCATCCATGTGTGCCTGTGCGTGAGCAGCAATTGCTTGATGCAAAAACACCATTTCAGCCCGCGTGCCCTGTCTGAGGCTGCCATGCCCAGTCTGAGCGAGCAGGGCTTGTAATGTGCCACCGGCTGCTGGAGTTCCACCTGCCTAGCAGGGGGTAGCATGGATTGGGCCACACGCTCCATGCTCTCAGCAATGTTATCAATTGCTGCCCGCTGGTGTTCTGAATTGGCAACCATGGCTTGCTCCCACTCAGTATACCCCATTGGTGAGCGGCCACTGCTGTGCTGGGCTTGACACCTGCAGGGCCCAAGGAGATGACATCCTTGTTGGGTTGGCTCAGCCTGCGGCTGCAGGACTACATTCCTCCGTCGACCATATGCCCATAGCACATCAGCAACTTGAGTGGAGGGTGACCCTGTCTCCCGATCCACCACAGGTGGAGGTCCCGCCACCGCCTGGCCCCTCTGATGCAGGTGTCACGGACGGAGGAGCGTCCACATCAGAATCACTCACCCCTGACGAATGGACCCGATGCACATCCAACTCGACATTGTCGTCAGAGTGATCATCCAAGCTAAACTCATTGCCAGCCCTAGACAAGATGGTCTGGAACACAAGTGGGTTCTCGTGGCCTACCACCCCACAACCCCCACTTCCGCTGGACTGCTGGTTTGATAGCAACCCTGTGTTTGGTATGACAACACCATCCTATGTCTCCATTGCATCATCATCTGGAAAGGGGAGAAAAGATGAACATTAGTACACATGTCAGAATCACATGAAACACACACACATAGACATCACATACACAGCCAACACATGAAGCAGACATGTCACACACAAATGAGAACCTGGCATGCATCCAGTGGCCTTGCAAACACATCCCAAAAGCAGAAATGGATGTGTGTAAATAGCAAAGACTGCACTATTACAAAATGTACTATATTAACTCCATCAGACACCACCTCTGTCAGGCACATGTCACAGGCAGAAAAGACAGATGGCAACTAAGAGATGCAACACACCATACACATCATGCCTGAACTGTAAATTGACCACTGCTGCAAGTGAATCCAAACACACAATGACACAGGTAACATGCATGTAGCCATGCATCAATGAAGCATCATCATCAAAATAGCTACATCCATCTGCAGCTCGCCCCGTACTGGGTGGCCTGGGCCATGTAGAAATAGTGTCACAAGCAAAGCAAGGGCCTGCAACCAGGCATGAGGGACCATAACACCCTGTACCGTCCGAGCTGCAGGACATGAGGCCTACACAACTCCCCTCAGGGCCTGCTTGTCCAAATTGGGCTATGAATGTGCCCTATTAAATCATTCCCTGTGGAAATGTACAAGCCCAGGACCCACCATAGTAGCTAAGTGGGCCTGGGCATACACATACTGCACAATAGTGAACCTTCAGGATCATGCCAGTTCCACATAACGTGCACAATGCCGATAATTCACCAGCATAAACGTGTATCAACTACATATTAGTCAGTCAACGGTAAATCTGTGGAAGACACATGTGTAAATGGACACTTTTACAAACATATAAGTGAGTACTCGCAATGTTGCACCACACAACATTGAAGCTGCTTGCATAAGTATATGTGGAAGCGTTCAAAAACACACATTTCCCCATATACCTGTATTGCGAACATGATCAGCATCCAATACACCAAAGCAAGCAGCTATAACGCTGCTTGCTTAGATGTATGTGGAAGTGCACACATACACATCTGAAGGATGCTCCACAGTCATCACAACCCAATTGGCAGGCTAGATCCAATCAGTGCCCTATGCTAGTTGGTACAGGCCGCACATTGACCAATAAACTAATCTAAAGAACCACTAGGTAGTCCTAACACTGAGTACATGTGTCACAGGATGCACCTGTGCCCGTCGCATACATGACAGAGAAGGGATGAAAACCAATGCAAAACCACCAACCCATCAAACCTGAATCCCTTCAGGTTCACCAAAATATCCATCCTAGAAACTGAAAGAGTTATAGCCTCACGTAAACCATCCAACTGCAAAGGCGACTACTACCCACCGCAAATAATTAAGGATGCTGCCAGGGACCTAGCCCAGGGACGTCATTTCACCAAAATGCCAGGGGTAGCGGAAGTGACATCACACGACCCTTGACCCCCTGGTGACATCACAGGACGTGATGTCATTTGATCCCACCCCAAAGTGATATCGCAGGATGCGATGGAACGCAACCTTTCACCCGTTGACCAAACAGGAAGTGCTATCGCATAGCATTGTACACTACAAAAAATATGGTTACGCTATCACTATAATGTGATGTGCATTTCATACAAGAATTGATCGCCATATGTATCGTTAAGATCAGTGTGTATAGGTCCATATTACCAAATTACTGTGAATGCAAGCACCATGACCAAATGATGATGTGTTGTTATGTAGCACTTACGCTTAAGCGCTTTATATAGAAAAAATATACACCCAATATCACCCAACCTGTGTTGGTACTCATGTATCGACCTCAGAAGGATGAAAGGCTGATTTGAGGCATTTAAGGACAGACTAAATCAGTGACTCACCCCCTGAAGTGTGCCTGAAATAAACCTTTAATGAGTATCAAATATTGTATAGAATTCCAGAAAGACACTTTATTTGGTATTCCTAATCTTTCTTATTTAGGGTCAGTGCTGAAAGTGTTAGACTTGTGTCACTCCTTTTCTTCTTTTTTTAAGGGGCTTTAACAAGAAAGCCAGCCACTCCAGAAGTACAGTGCCACATGGTGCTGGCCACAGCCCATGAGCTTGCATTACAACAACAAAAAAATTCAAAAAAAAAAATTCAAAAAAATCTTTTTTTTTCCATTTTTTTTCTAGAGGTCGCAAGGGTGACCACAGAGGTCGCAAGGGAGACCTCAGAGGTCGCAGTTGCGACCTCTGGCGACCCCCAAATGACGTCCCTGACCTAGCCCCCTTTATAACCAAACTGATTAACGCATCCTTCACCTCCAATGCCATACCCAACAATCTTAAAGAGTCTTGGGTTCTACCCCTCCTCAAGAAGCAAACTCTAGACCTCGCTATCACCACCAATTACAGGCCCATCACTACGGTACCGTTCCTGTTAAAGATAAAAGACAGAGTAGCATACCTACAAATCCAGCAATACCTAGAAACCCACAAACTCCTAGACACCCGCCAATCAGGCTTCAGACCACAGCATGGTACTGAGACAGCTCTTCTCGACCTTAAAACCCAGATCAATGAAATTAATGACAAAGGCAACACCGCCATGTTACGCCTCCTCGACCTGTTGGCGGCCTCCGACCTGGTGGATCACGCAATCCTGTGCAAACACCTGGCCACGGCAGCCCACTTCTCAAAAGAGGCCATAGACTGGATACAATCTTTCCTGGACAATCGAACCATGAGAGTCTTCTCCTCAATAGCCTCAGCAGACCCCATCAGCATAACCTGTGGTGTTCCAGAGGGGTCCTGCGTCTCCCCTGCCCTCTACAACATCTTTACCAAGCCCTTATTTGACAAGTTGGATAAACTGGGTGTCACCTACACTAATTATGCAGACGACACCCAGATCCTCGTACCTCTTTCAGGCAACTTCGACTCAGATATGGCCTTGGTAAACAAAATATACCTCATCATTCAGGCATGGATGGCCACATATGGCCTATGCCTGAACGATGAGAAAACCAAAATCCTGCTCCTCAGCTCCAATGCCAACCTAAAAAAACTCAGCCCCAGTTATAAAGCCTTCAACATTGATGGCAACACCATTGCAACTGCCAAAACAGTGAAAACCTTAGATGTTCACCTAGACTCCACCTTGTCACTAAATAAACAAGCAAACTCACTAGCTTCCTCCACCGCATATACATGCAAGCTAATCAGAGCATGCAGTGCATTCCTCTCCCAAGCTAGCTGCATCATCATCGCTAATGCTCTAATAATCTCCAGACTCCATTATTGTAACACCATGTACCTAGGGGCCAACAAATACATAATTAACAAGCTCCAAACTCTGCAAAACAATGCACTCAGAACAGCCCTCAACCTACCCTGTAAGGAACATATCTCCAACAAAAGACGAGAACACAACTGGCTCAAAATCTGCGATCGCATCTCCCTCAAAACAGCATCACTTACTTTCAAATGCTTAAACAACACTGCCAGAATAGTAAAAAAGACCTCCACCCGCCCCACTAGAACAATTAACTCCCACCGCCTTCAGGTACCTAAATTCAGACAAAAGAAAGCAGGCGGCAGTAGTTTCCCTGTCATGGCAGCCCAACATTGGAACGCCCTCCCACTGAAAACGAGAGCAGACCAATCCTACCACAGCTTCAGGTGAAACATTCTCACCTGGCTACGCGCCAATAATCCCTACGACTGATCTGCGCACTAACAGCCCACAACCAAACCAAATGTAACTGACTTGCCTAATGTAATTAACTGGATGTATATATGTACATTTTGTTCCTGTCTTGTAACCGAGTTTTCACGTAACCTTACTTTCCTGCCTCTCTGTTGTGCCATGTTACCTCTGGGTTCTGTGCGCCATACCAAATAAATAAACAAACACACACACAAACAAACACACAAACAAACAAACAAACACACAAAAAAGTCCATAAATGCCAGGTGATTTTGACATAGCATCAGTGAGTAGTCATGTAGAAGGGTGTAACCCGGCTCAGAAGTGGGTTGATGCAGTGCAGAACATGTGTACGTGCCCCAGTATCTACATCAAAAAGTACATTATGAAGTTTACCAATACATGTGTAGGCAGTGCAAGGGCAAGTTCAGGCATCACGTGCAATGTGCATGCAATTGGTTGCATGGTTACAGGCAAACCCCACCCACCTAAGTGAAAATGCATGGTGCATTGCATGGCAGTGAAAGGGTGGCCAGAGACCTGTGTATTGCCAGACAGTGTTGACTAGCGTTAATTGCATCATCAGAGTGAACTGACAACACAGCAGATGATGAGGGGACAGTAAGCAGGACACATGATGAACCCTCAGTAGTACACCCATGTGTGAAGAAGTCACTACACCAGTTGAGTCAGTGGGCCAGAAACAGGGTTAGGCCTGTGCCCCACACAGACTGTGACACCCTAAACCTGTGTGTGATGCTGGCCTGAGCCAGAGTGGGCATTGAATTGTTGATTAAATGCCATGAAATGTAGGTCAGCCTGGACACGTACTACTATGATAATCCGGTCAAGGACACATAGGGGCATGCATGGAATGCACATGGAGCATGAATGGGCACTCATGTCCCTGCAGAGCATCTGCCATCTGCACAGTCTAAGTGAGACACCCTGCATCAAGGACAAAGGATGTACCCCACTGCATGTGTCAGGCAGGTTGGCTGGTGGAAGTTTGCATGTAGACCAGAGCCTTGAACAGGCCATTGCAGTACGCCAACATGATGCACACCAGTGCCATGGTGAAATGGTGGTGCAGGGGGGAGCGGCAAGGGAGCATGCCTACGTGGAGTACACACATGCAGGCCGAACACACATGCACGTCAGTCATGCAAAGACATAGTCCCAGTGCTGAGAGGAAAGACACCCCAGGCTACATGCAGAAGGGCCAGTGGGCTGGAACATGGACCGGAGGGGCAGCCAGGTGACTAGCATTTAAGTAGGGTGCAAGTGTGGTGATGAGGACAGTCCCTGTCTGCTCTACATGTCCAATATCCTACACAGCAGGCACACATCAGTGAAGCATTGCATGACTTGCACATGATTACCATGTACACATGACATATATTGGCAGTCAGGCACAACACATCACACAAGCAAAACACACTCAATGGACGGGGCACCAAAGTCCAGCATCTCTCCCTCTCCTTCGACCATTCCTGTTGGTATGAACTCCGCAACGACTGACTCATTTGGATTGAGGTCTTCCTCCTCAGGTGGTGGCCCACTGCCAGTCACCAGAGTCATGTTGTAATTAGAGGCACGCTTCGCCTTAGTGCTGTGTTTGAGGTCATCCCAACACTTTTTACATTCTTGAGCTGTGCGCACCTCATGGCCGAATGCACTCACATGATCCGCAAATTGCTTCCAGTGGGTAATACGAAGGGCTGCCGTAGTTTGACAATTCAGCCCCACTAGCATGTCACTGTTGTGTTCCTGCACGTAGTCCACAAGGAAGTCCAGTTCCTTGACGTGCCGGAGGCCGTGGCTGTGTCTGGGGTCCCAGCCTGTACTGCAGGTGCAACCTTCCTCCTCTTGGATGCTGGTCCAGACCCTGGCTGGCAAATGCCACCCTGATCAGTATGGGCAGTGGCGCTGGTGGAATGAGCCGAGGGAGTGGTAGGTGGAACATGGACAGAAGCCCTGACCTGCGTCAGTGGCTGCTGGGTGCCCTGGAATGGACCCTGGACATCAACATCCCCTGTGCCAGGGTTATTGACCGGGACTGTCCTGGTTGGTAGACTCACAACCGGGGTGGTGTCGGCTGCATCTGCCCTTGCACTTTCCAACACCCGGCTGGTTGGGGCAGCAGATGAAATTACTGCCCCAGTGACATGTTCCTCGGTCAGGGCAGCCCTGCGTGCACCTAGGGTGTGCCTCCTGACCTCCTGGAAATCTTCCATGGACTCTTCAAGTGCCAAGGCTGCTTGCGCCGGCAGACCCTAAGCCTGGGTGGTGGTGTCCACAGCTACACCTGCAGCTACCACTACACTTGGGCCCTTGGCAGTCAATGAAACGGACTGCCGGGTCACATGGGCGCCAGTGCCAGATGCAAGAACTGCATCTCCTGGAGCTGCAGGGGGTGGTGGTATGACTGCACTAACATGTGGCACAACATCGTGCCGAGCTGGCGCACCCCTGCCTCTTCCCCCTCTGCAGCCACCCTGGACACCCTGGAGTCCCCCTACTCAGTCCCCCTACTCCCTGTTCACCACGGCCACGTCCCTTGACCACACCCGCCACGTGGAGTACGCCCAGCTGAGGCACCCCTCACCTTTCGTTGCCTCCCAGCCATGGCACAGATGGAGTAGTGCCAGCACAGATGTAGTAGTGCCAATGGTAGGTGTACACGACAATTGTCCTGGGCAATTGGGTTGAAGGGGGTGGGATACAAGATGTTAACAGCACCCCTGCACCTGCAAGGCTGTATGTGACCCCGTTGATAAAGTGATGGGTCACACAATGCTCAGGCACCCCAAAACTGCAGTAAAACTGTGCACGCAACCCCCGGTAGCCCACGTGTGTGGAATCACCGTCAGACTAGTGTAATAATGAAAAACACGCATAGCCAATGCCCCCACCAAAAGAAGATATACGTCCTTGATCTGGTGTGAATTTGTGATGGCGCGCAAAACAACACGAAGTAGCAACACACATGTTGGTCTCCATGAAAGGCACGTACAGCGAACTGCTGGCCCCGCTCACCTTTAACCCGTGTTGAGGGAAACGCATGTGTGCGTCACGTCACTTACGCGCTTAGGCCCTTTCCCCGGATTACACGCATTAACAGGAGGACGTGCTGTTTTTTCACGTGCTGAATCACTAACATGCTTACGCGCTAAGGGCCTTTCCTCGAATTACACGCTGACTTGCAGTTTTTTCACGTGCCAAATCACTCTGTATCAAGCTGGCCACGCGACAACACACGGAAGACCACATTCCTGCCCAGAAGGCCATTTTCCTGCCCCCAGATCAAGCACGCTCCCTCCTGACATATGCTGCTGCCTGCCTGCCTGCTGGCCACGTGCCCTGCTGTTTGGTGCATGCACGTCAGCCATCTGCAGGGGTCCAGTTGCTGTGACCACCCCTGCTAGAACAGAAGACTCCCGTCTGGGATTCCATCGCTCCATAGCCCAGCCCCAAGACCCAGTTCCCACCCACACCTGCCTCGGGGGTTTCCATGTCTGACACAGCACCATCTGGCACCAGTGGCAACCCCAGCAGAGAGGCAGAGGGCTGCCAGCTTCAGTGTCACTGAAGTTGGCATCCTGGTGGAGCAAGTCCTGGGGCAGTATAATGCCCTCTTTGGAAGTTCACGCGCCGACAATGAAGGATGGAAGAGGATCTGGATGGACATTGTGGCTGCCATCAACGTGGAGGGGTGGCTGCCCGTGACATTCAACACGTCCGGAAGCGCTGGGAGGACTTCAGGTCCAGGACCCTCAACAAGGCCTGGCACCTCTTGAAGGCAGCGGATGCTGAGGGGTGCTAGGTCCACCTTACCAACAACCAGATGAGGGTCCTGGAACGTATACACCCAGTGCTCCACCTCCAGGTCCTTGAGAGGCAGACCCGTCCGGAGTCAAGCTGTAAGTGTACATGCGTACTGATTGGACGCTGTGCATGTTGAGGTGTGCCAGGAGTGTGCAGGTTGGACATATGTCTTGGTAGGCCCATGTATGGATGTGTATGCACAGGGGCATGAGCCTGCCACACATGAGTCCTGTCATGTGTGAGGCACATCAATGGTGTATGTGTTCAAATGCATGGTGGTCGAATGCATCTGTGGGTGCACACATGTTTAAATGTCTGTGTATGTATTGTGACATGGTTGTGGTGTCATACATGGATGCTGGTTCCACCTTCATGTATCTGCACTATGTACATGTGCATTTGTGTATTTGACAAGTGTGCGACTGTGATACACCATGGGTGTATGTGACACTGACATGTAGGAGGCTGATTGGCAGATGTGACATGGATGGCGATGATATCACTGCAACAGGTGGTGGATATGTACAGATGCATGTATGTCTGGTGGCGTGTGTGCATGTGTTCTACACTACCCGTGTTGCATGTGACGTCAGGCTAATCTTCGGATGCTCATGATATTGTATGTGTATGGATGGTGCTGCCTGCTGCAACATTCATTTTGATTTGTGCATGTGTGTGATTTCAAATAATATGTGTGTTGGGGAGTGTGATGCCATGTGGGAAGTTTGACACTGCCACTCATGTGCAGCTGTCATGTGTGTATCACACCATTGTACAGTGCCCTGATGCCTGTGTTCTATCTCTCCCTGTCTGCAGCGTCAACTGATGAAGAGGGCGGAGATGATACTGTGGAGCACAGCGGCAGGGATCGCACCGCCAGCCGGAGACGCAAGGCCCAGCTCCCCTCCCGGGTTGTAATCTTGTCGGGGAGTGAGGAGTCTGGTGCCGCGTTCTTTGCCGCAGCTGCCAAGGGTACGTCCATGAGGCCGAGGTTGGAGCTGGACTCCTCGGCAGCAGAAGGGGCAGCTCAGACCCCACAGGATCGGATGGAGGAATATGGCACATAGTCATCCAGGTTGATGGTGGGTTTGGTTGAGGAGGAGGCCGTGGAAGGGCCACACACAGGGTCTGGGGGGGATTTCACTGGTGCTAGTGGTGCAGTCCAGGGGCAGGGACAGGAGGCATCACAGGCCATCGCAGAGGTGCCTGTGTGTAATCCTGTCCCCGATCCTGTGACCGCATCATCCCGCACCAGCAGGGATGCCTTCGTCCAGACCCGTTCGCAGGGAGGAGATGCACGTCCAACAACTGGCCTTCCTCTCCCTGAGGACGTGGCAATCCGGGACCGTGTTGAGCCTGTCCTGGCTTGGGTTGCGTTGCGTCAACAGGGCATCCGGGATGACATGCAGGGTTTTCGTTAGGACTCTGCATGTTATTTGGGATGCCTCATTGACCGCATCAACCTACTAGGATGGGTCACCAGAGCTGGGTTCCTCCGTCTGCTGTACCTTGTACCAAACCCCTCCTCAACTGAATCCCCTATGCGCAAGTCATCCTCCGTGCCATCTTCCGGCCCAAGTATCACTTGGGTACCCTGCGGAGCTGCCTCTGACCCAGTGGCCAGGCTGTTGGAGGACACATCCCTGACAACACGGGAGTCGGAGGTCAAGCAGGGGTGGCCACTCCAACGAATGGACCCCAGCAGGATGAAGACGTGCAGGCATCAAGAGACAGGGCACATGCACGGCAGCAGCAGGCTCAGGGTGGGAGCGATGATGGCTCGGGGCCATCAACTTCAGAGGGGCAGGCATCGGCGGGAGGGCGGGAGGACCCGGGATTGGGAGTGTCTTCCGTGTGGCAGCGGTTGGGCCAGCCAATAGATGCGGAGTGGCGGCAGGCGGAAGAGGCAGGGCTCACTATGGTCAGGGCAGAGAACTCCATGCGCAGGGTTCTGAGGCGGGCTGAGTGTCTCAAGGAAATTTGCAGGGAGTTGAAGGTGGACATGGCGTTATCCCTGCAAAACCTCAGGGCCATGGAACAGGCCCGCCTCCAGGACGTAGAACAGGAGTTCGATGATGCCCTGGCCCGGGAAATCAATAAGTGAGCGTTAGGACTTGCCGCCGCCATTGTATATAGTTAATTAGAGTTAGGTTTCCTTTATATTTTCATTTCATTTGGGGCGCATGGACCATGCCCCACCTTTTTGTATATAGTTGTTTATTAGGTAGGGTTTTTTGTAGGTTTCATTTGGATTGTTGGGCTCATGGACCCTGGATTTGGAAATTGTATATAGTTGAAGACTGGATTGGACTTCATGTTTTTCATTTTTACCATGGAGCAATTAATTTATTTTTTCATTTGGATTTTGTTTGATGGACGAACCCTTTGGAGAAATTTTCATGTGGATTTATTTTGATGCAGCATTCCTATATTTTATTTCATTTATTTTGAACATACAGCCTTTTGTTTATTATTTTTTATTATTGTGTGATTTTCTTTCATTCCCTTGGTTTTATTTTGAATACATTTTGGTTTCATACTTCATTTGTGTGGTATTCTCTCATTTGTTTCATGCATGTCACGATGTGGGTTTTCTCATTCACTTGCACGCATTGTGTGTGTGTGTGTGAGACAGACATGTATTGGTGTGCATACTTGCCATTTGGGATGTATCATGTAATGGGGATTTCAATGTGGGGTGGATGGAATACTTGGTTGGGTGTTTGGACTGGGGTGGCGTGGGATGGGATTTGGGTGGCCATAAGTGCCATGTGTGTGGATTGTGATGACGTGTTGTGGGGCGACATGAGACGGGGCCTGCTGGCAGGTACCTGTCAATGCTGGGTGGGTGGGGGTGCAGGGGGACATGAGTCGGGGCCTGCTGGCAGGTGCCCATCAATGCTGGGTGGGTGGGGGTGTAGGGGGACAAGAGTCGGGGCCTGCTGCCAGGTGCCCATCAATGCTGGGTGGGTGGGGGTGCAGGGGGACATGAGTCGGGGCCTGCTTCCAGGTGCCGGTTAATGCTGGGTGGGTGGGGGTGCAGGGGTCATGAGTTGGGGCATGCTGGCAGGTGCCCCTCAATGCTGGGTGGGTGGGGGTGCAGGGGGACATGAGTCAGGGCTCACAAGTGTGCTCACAAGTGCATGGTGCCATGTGGGCTGACTGCAGCGCATGGTGAGGGTTGTAGGGTAGCCCCCTGTGGTGTGGGCTGCCTGCAGGGCATGGGGAGGGGGGAAACCGCACACCCGGGAGCCCACACAATGCCAAATTGCGTGTAAAACTCCCTGCACACCCCTCAGAATACACATACCCCTCTCACGCTAGCGAAATTGAGTGTAAAGCTCCCTGCGCACCCCTCCAAATACACGTACCGCTCTCACGCTAGCGAAATCGCGTGTAGGAGTCCCCACGCACCCCTCAGTATACACGTACCCTTCTCGCGCTAGCGAAATCGCGTGTGAAACTCCACACGCACCCCTCAGTATACAAGTACCACTCTTGCGCTAGCGAAATCGCGTGTCAAACTCCACGCGCACATCTCTGAATACACGTACCCCGCTTGCACAGGGCCTATCGCGTGTGAAACTCCCCGCGTACCCCACAAATACACGTACCCTGTTCGCACAGGGCCTATCGCGTGTAAAACTCCCCGCGTACCCCACAAATACACGTACCCCGCTCGCACAGGGCCTATCGCGTGTAAAACTCCCCATGTACCCCACAAATACACGTATCCTGCTCGCACAGGGCCTATCGCGTGTGAAACTCCCCGTGTATCCCACAAATACACATACCCCGCTCGCACAGGGCAATCGCATGTGAAACTCCCCGTTTACACCACAAATACATGTGCCCCGCTCGCACAGGGCCTATCGCATGTGAAACTCCCTGCATACCCCACAAATACACGTACCCCGCTCACACAGGGCGTATCACGTGTGAAACTCCCCGTGTACCCCACAAATACACGTACCACACTCGCACAGGGCCTATCGCGTGTGAAACTCCCTGTGTACCCCGCAAATACATGTACCCCACTCGCACAGGGCCTATCACGTGTGAAACTCCTCACGTAACCCACAAATACACATACCCCACTCGCACAGGGCCTATCGCGTGTGAAACTCCCTGTGTACCCCGCAAATACATGTACCCCACTCGCACAGGGCCTATCACGTGTGAAACTCCCCGCGTAACCCACAAATACACGTACCCCGTTCGCACAGGGCCTATCGCGTTTGAAACTCCCCCTGTAACCCACAAATACACGTACCCCTCTTGTGCTACTGAAATCGCATGGGATTAGTGCCCCTGTGGTGTGGGCTGCCTGTGGGGCATGCACTGGTGTGATGGGCTGCCTGTGGGGCATGCACTGGGGGGATGGGCTGCCTGTGGGGCGATGGGCTGCCTGTGGGGCATGGGGAGGGTGGATGGGCTGCATGCATGTATTCTGAGAGGTGCGCGGGCAGTTTTACATGCGATTTCGCTAGTGCGAGAGGGGTATGTGTATTCTGAGGGGTGCACGGGGAGTTTTACACGTGATTTCGCTAGCGCAAGAGGCGTACGTGTATTCGGAGGGGTGCGTGGGGAGTTTTACATGTGTTTTCATGGTTTGGGGGCTGTATGCTGGTCCACTGGCCTTTGCGCCATGTACTGGATTTGTGCACTGTTCATGTCACACAGGGCGGGGTTGTGGGCGTAAATGGCTCTTCTGCAGGGTCGCTGCGCCACTCTGCGCCACGGCTAGTTATCAATGTTAAAATCCATGAATACCATGTGCACTGAAATGGGTTTGGCACACGCGGCTGGCGCAGACCGCTGCACGCGCATACTGTGCGCCAGCCGCATGTGCCACTTGTGTGCTGAATTCTATGAATTACCCCCTTAATGATCACAACCTCATCCTATGTGAATATATCTGCGCTATATCATTTGCTTATTACTTATGTTAATAAGGTTGCACATGTAAATGTTACTAATTATGTACAAACGAAAAATTGTATATGTAAATATCTTATGTCTGTAAATATGTATAATATTATTTAGGCCAAACCATTGTTTTTTATGGATGCCTGTGGTAACCCTGTAATGTGTATTACCTGTTCTCCAGCGCCCGGATACCTACGGGTTGGCGCGCGCTACAAATGCAAAATAAATAAATATCATGCAAGATACTGGAGGGGGCCCAGCCTGATCTGGATACCCATAACAATGCCGACAAGTACTTAGAGGACTCGTGGATGGCCAGGACATGTCGGTACACACATAGGAGAGTGCCCACAATGCAGATCTCTCCGATCCCGAAAACATGTTGGTAGTGGCAAGCCTGCCAACTGCCAGTGCACCGGCAAGGTCCCATGGGCAGCTGCCTTAAAATTTAAAATGCACCTCCTTACACCAGTCGGGCTCAGCCCTGACTGAATGGTAGCTTGCTGGCAGGGACCATCTGTGCACCACATTATTTTTGTGCTGCACCTTCAGCCCTGTTTGCCACACTGACCCTGATTAGAAGGATCTTTGCACCCCAGCCACTACTGGCAACGACGTCAATGGCCGCCACTCTCTTCACAAGCTATCAGCAGCACCAGGCCTGACCAGCCGCCCCAGCCAGTGATTGGCTGTAATCTACTACTTCCATCCCAACCCCACCGTCAGGTGGAAGACGGAGGACGGAAGAAGCGCCACTGCAGAAAGGCACAGGTAAAGGGCCTGTCTGCTCCTTATTCTTTCATTTGTGCAGCCGTATTGAGGTATTGAGAGGAGCGGGGCAGGAGCCCCCACCATCAATCCACATGCAGACAAAGTAAGTAGACAAGACCGAGCGACCGCGATGGTGAGACCCTGCGGCAACTTCTTTTTGCCAACACTTGCTCCTAAATAGCTAATCTGTGCACCACATTATTATTGTGCTGTATCTGGAGCCCTGTTTGCCACACTGACCCTGATCAGAAGGCTCTTTGCACCCCAGCCATTACTGGCAACAAGGTCAATGGCCGCCACTCTCTTCACAAGACATCAGCATCATCAGGCCTGACTAGCCGCCCCAGCCAGGGATCAGCTGATATATACAACTTCCGTCCTAACCCCACCGCCAGGTGGAAGCCGGAGGACGGAAGAAGCGCCACTGCAGAAGGGCCCAGCAAAAGGGCCGGTCGGCACCTGTCCACGACGGTCCATCGGCCGCCGGACTCTACAGCAGGTACAACTCCCCATCAAGTATCGTGAGTACATCACTGCCTCCTATTGTGTACCCCACCGCCTGAACCTTCTTGACCGCATAGGTCACACATCGTCATTCCTCGAAACGGACTCACTTTTACAACTATTGTGACACATGTCACTGTCACCTGCACCTGCTGTGCATTGCCATAGCCCTACAGCTCACCCAAGACGCGCCCCTACAACTCGCATTAACAATGTCAGCATTATGTGCACTCCATTCCAACAATGCGAACAGTGCTTGCTATGTTAGACACCACCATGACGAGAGCTCAGCATACAGAATTAGTTTATGTACCTATTTCTTGTCATGTCTAATGGCTGCAAAGTAATCGTACCGAGCACTGTCACCCGCCTATGATCTGCCTCCAGTACTAGAGTGCTACAGTAAAGATTCTATTTATTCTGCCAAGTGTGCTTCTCCCACTCTAGTGTTAGCAGTTTTGAATCAGCCCATCTCACCAAATTGAGTTCATCAACCTGTTAGCAACTTTGAATCAGCCTATTTTTCCAAATTGTGTTCATCAACCCCTCTGTTGGCAACTCTGAATTAGCCTATTCTGCCAAATTGTGCTCATCAACCCCTCTGTTAGCAACACTGCAACAGCCCATCTCACCAAACGGTGTTCATCAACCTCTCTGTTAGCAACTTTGAATCAGCCTATTTTGCCAAATTGTGTTCTTCAACCCCTCTGTTATCAACTTTGAATCAGCCTATTTTGCCAAATTGTGGTCATCAACCCATCTGTTAACAACTGTGAACGTGCCTATTTTGCCAAACTGTATTCCTCAACCCAGTGCTAGCTATTCAGAACTCGCCTTTGCTGCTAAACATTGTTTTTCAACCCCACTGTCAGCAACCTTGATTCAGCCTATCTCGACTAACTGCCCTGCCACCCTCTCCCACTGTTAGCTATACTTAATAGCCCCACCTCTCCCACCGATAGCTATACGGAATAGCCAACTACTCCCAGTCTACGTGACCTCACTATGTATATGACCAGCATATATACTGTCCTACCAAGGGCCATTATAGACCTAATATCCATAACCAGCACTACAAGCCACTACTTCCTGGCTGCACGTGGCTACAGTATGACAGATCAACTACTAGCAAGTATGTTCAATCCAACATTACCATTGTCAACTAATAACCTGAGTCGCTCACAATCCAGAAACCCTAATGCTCACCTTATGGACAGATCTTGCAGCACTACCTCTAGAAACATTGGACTCCGCTCCAGACTGAACAAACTATTCAAACTTCTCGGTAGGTCTACCAGTAATACAAATACTAGAAGGCATGTCCAACAACCGCACCAACCAATACCTTCTTAAACATTACTCGCCTCACCACCACACCACCAAATAATGAGAACTGCCAGCAGAACATACCATTCAATGTACCTCTCAAAAACAATACTAACAACCAAATCCCACTACAATTACCTACAGGGAAGAATTCCCCACACCTTAAGGTGACCTTATTAAATGCTTGTTCATTGGTAGCACTTGCCACAGAGATAGCTGACCTCATTCAGACAGAAAAGCTAGACTTCGTAGCGATTACTGAATCTTGGCTACATTCGGCAGCTGGCCCCGCCCTTTCGATCGCAGTCCCTGAGAACTATAGAATACTCAGAGCAGACAGAACCGAGGCCCGTGGCAGAGGCATAGCCGTAATAGTCAAAACCAACCTAGGCATGAGACTAACCTCCTCACCCGATGTTAAATCTTGCCAATCCGTAACTGCCAAACTACCAATCTCCGGCTCCAGAACGCTCACCATTCACCTAATATACAGACCACCTGGCCCCATTATGTCATTTGAGGAGGACATAACCAGCATCCTGTTCAACAACCTTAAAATCACCTCATAAGTCCTACTGTTAGGTGATTTTAACTTGGGGTTTAAAGACCCTAAATACCTACATACAGAACTAATCGCCGACTCTCTTACCGAACTAGGCTTTAGCCAAAGAGCAACCCTTCCCACCCATATCAAAGGAAGAACTCTCAATTGGGTGGCAGACCACACGTGCAAAGCCACTATCACATCCATCACTCCACAGTCATGGAGAGACCACCACCTCCTTACAGTCTCACTAGAAGCCATAACTTGTGCCAAAACAAACACCCCATTAGCCCCTGCCATACCAACCATGAACAAGAAGAACATTGCAGCCGAGAAACTTGTGCCCTTAATTCTACCTACACTAAACTCCCTACCTGAGTCAACTGATCCTTCCTGCCTAGTCGAGGAATATAACAAAATAAGTCTGAAGCGCTAGATACCATTGCCCCACTAAAAATGAGAAAGAGCAAACCCAAAATGCAACTGAACTCCTGGTTCTCTCCGCACCTCAAATCTTTGAGATTGGAAAAGAGGTAGAGCGGTACCATATGGAGACACCAACCTTCAGGCGCTAATAAATCCAACCTTAACAAAATATCCTCCCACTACAAGAAGGAGATAATCCTAGCTGAACAAGACACATACAATAAAATATGTTTGCATGCCAACTCAAGCATAAAACAATTATTCATAATCCTTATAGAGCCTGAAAATCCAATCCTTGTACGGGACACCTGTGTGAAGGACAAAAACTGGTGCACCGGTGTTCAAAAAGCCCTATCTAACAAAGTAGCCACCCTACAGGATAGGATCACCAAAAGAAAAGACCTCCTTCACAAGAAAATCACACAACCTAGTAAGCCTACATCTACAAACAAACCGACACACTGTTTCAGCTTCAACAAAGTTTCCATCCTAGAAGTGGAACACATTATTCTCACTCTCAAACCTTCTAACTGCCACTGAGACGCTTGCCCTGCCCAACTCATTAAAGATGCTGCCAGAGACCTATTACCATTTGTCTCAAAGGTAATCAAGGCTTATTTTTCTACGGGTATCATCCCTAGCAATCTCAAGGAGTCCTGGGTACTCCCACTCCTTAAAAAACAAACCCTAGCTCCCGCCACTCCTAATTACAGACCAATCACAACAGTCTGCTTCCTGCTTAAAATCTTAGACAGGGTTGCATACCTCCAAATTCAGAAATATCTTGAACAAAATCGTCACTTATGAGTCAGTCAGTCTGGCTTCAGGCCACAACACGGAACCGAAACAGCTTACATTTATGTAATAGTCTGTTATAATATGTTGCCATCTCTAACGGCCGCCCTCTCGGCCTGTATATAATATCACTTAATTGACCACTCTGTACCTGGTGACTCTTATCATTGTTGTACATATCTTCTTACTACCTCCTCATTGTACAATTGTTTTTTTTGTGTGTATTGTAAATACTTGTACAGCACTGTAACTAAGCTGAAAATGTCCTTGTAGGTTTCTGCGCCCTGATACCTTTGGGTCTGGCGAGCATTATAAATAATAAAACAAACCAACAAACAAACAAAAGGAGGAAGCCTCCCACCAGAGGGAGAGCAGGGCTGATTCTACCACATGATGACAATGTGCCCTAGCTGGTTTATGGTCTTTGCATCGAATGCCTTCCATCAAAAATGGAATGCATCAAAACCTATTCAATGAAAACTGTTCCATAGAATTACCATACATACAATGCAAAGTGTTGATGCATCGAAACCCTTTCATTGAAAAGGGTTTAGTTGTAAAAACACTTTACATTGTTTGCATGAAATTCGATGAAACATGCCTAACGTTAAAACGTTACATGGAGCTGTCCAGTTCTGAAATCTTTAAAGTATTTCGGCACTGGTCAGCTTAATGTAACAGTTTAGTGTGTATTGTCTAGTGGGGGGTCTCCCCTTAAGCCCCACAAACACCAAGGTCACCCCCCCTAGCCTTAACCCTAACCCAGCCCTAACCCGAAGCGTAACTCTAACCCTAACCCTAAAACTAAATTAAATCAATGAAAATGCACTTTGATGGAAAGGGTTTTCATTGAATAAAATGTGTTGGATAGTAATTTGAGGAAACTAATTTCGAAGGATAGACTACATACCCCCTGGCCGGGCCCTCATTCCAGAGGATGCCTGTCCTGCCTGTGGGAGCGCGATCGTGGAGCAACCACAGCTTCATGGAACAAGAAAGGATCAGACCGCAAATGGAGAAGAACAGGACGGCAGTGCAGCAGCTGTCAGCCACTGCTCTTATGAGCATGAAGAAGAAAGCAGCACTTTACCGCATTGAATTAAATACATCTGCTGCCTGGCGGAGAGATCTGGAGGTGAGCAATAAACAAAACTCCTGCCTGGGGGAGAAAACAAAAGTGACTAATGCCGCCATTATTAAATACAGACCTGGCGCATAGAAGGAAAGAACGTGGCCTGTGAGGAACCTACCGTCAGCCTCCTAGCAACCCCCATTAACACATCAGACTTCTCTCCCGAACTAACAAAAATGCTCTTGTCTAACGTAGCACAATCCAGAAACCCACGATGTACTGTGTTAAAACTGTGTTCCTGCATATAGGTGGCACACGTAAAGTGGACACAGAGAGGTGCCGGCATGAACCTGTGATCCTGTGGGCTGCTTAGAGGCTTAATTTGGACTCAGTAATATTGCACATTATTGTTATATCATCTCTTCTGGACTAATAAAGTGAATGCTCTACCTGTGCAAGTGCCCAGTGCCCATTGGCTGGGTGGTCTTAAAAGTACACTTAAAAGTACACTTGTCTGTTTACTTGCTCAATTCAACATAGGATCAACCAAACATTGGTACACTGCCAAGTGATTGAGTGCTGCATCTCAGTTGTATATGGCCATTTTATGTTTTAATGTAGTTGGGATAGGAGGTTGGGTTTGAGTCCCTCCCCTTACCTCGAGCAGTGTCACATGTTCAGCACACGTGCTCACACCATGTGATTATGCTAATAAAAGGCCTGCACGGCTCCCCGTGTTGCAGTTCAATCAGCAACCCACCGGCTCCAGTTTCTCTTTCATGCAAGGTACTGGAGGAGGCCCAGCCTGATCTAGAGCCCCATAAAAGGAGGGACTGAGCTATGACAACCTGCTATCCCTTACGGATACAGGGCCAACGGATTGCTTTACTTCTGATGGCTGAAACCACAATGTCAAACAATAGATCACCTGCACAACAAGCTCCACTTAAATTCACAATTCAGACTCTGGGCCTCATCACGAGTTTGGGTGGAATCCCTTAAATGCGGCAAGAAGCATTAACGTTATTACCGTTGTATTTAAGGATCCGCCCAATCTCTAGTTGTGCGTAAATTGGAGTTTTACCTTCAGCTTTTTGCTGGAGGTAAAAATCCAGCTTTCTGCCTGTTTTTTGGCCATTTCCAGTGCTATTACTGCTCGTGGTAATTGCACCAAAAATCCCCATAGAGTTGGGAATTACAGACTTGCTTTTTATTTTTTAGTTTTTTTGTATGGTTTATTACAAACCTTAAAATACATATAGATCCTTATGCTTTTGCATTAAAAAAAAGAACGAGAAAAGAAAAAGAGGCAAGACAGAGAAGTCTGTTCATCCTAGATCAATGAATAGTGGGTTTGATTTCCACAAAGTCTATAGGAGACTAATATTTTACAGTTCCTCATTTAGGATTTGAAAGCAAGACAAAATTTCTTCCAAAAAGAAAGTCAATGCGATCGTTAGGACCCTATCGGTCTCATCGAACAATATCTGCCACCAGTCTTGTGCACTTAGCGCTGGGTGCATCGCAATGAAGCCTCCCAAGTATTTTGTCCTTTGGTGGCAAAGTGTTGGGCAGAATAGCGTTAGATGTTTCAACGTTTCATGAGAATTACAAAGTCGGCATTGCTCGGTTTCGATACTGGTTGCAGACCAGATGCTTGTTCTTTCTTTTATTTTAAATAAGTCTCTGTTGTAGATCAGGAAATAATTTCAAAAAATGTTGGGTCTCATTAAGGCATCTTTTATCATAAGGCACGGTTTTCATTTTCGGTGTTTTCTTTTTTGTTCACAGGTTAAGCACCAATGAAGTCTCCATAAAAATGTTTTAGCATGGTCTGGGTTAGTTTCTAATGACTAAATTGATAACAATTCCGGAGAATAAATCTCTGACAGACTTACCACTACTCGTGTTCCAGAACAAATTTGTGCCGGACCAAGTAGCGGTAATGCTATTTGCATTGGCGGTATCCCAGCGGACCGCCAAGGTCATGATGAGGCCCTGAGAATAGTTAAGAACAGAGCAGTGTTTTCACCTGCGCCACTTGGTGCCAAGATACCATAGTGGAATAAAGGACCCCGACCTGCTACGGTGGAATCTGGAATGAATCGGGGATAAAGTCCTATAGGTTTTGGCAGCACTTGGCGTTAGTGGTCCCGCATAGGATGAAAGCTGCTAACGTTTATGGCCATAGATTTGGTAATCCAGCTATGTGGTGTGATTAATAGTGAGAAAAAGGTGTGCTCATACGTATGATCTACTACACTAAATGATTCTGTCCGGCTTTGCGTGTACCTCTGCAAAACATGACTGGCACCATAAAATGCACACATGGATCCGACCGTCGAACCGTAGAACCCTTCACCATCCTCGATCCACCTACTGGCATAATCACTGCAATGCCTGCACAACCAGCCGAGCAGCCATGTCTGGTGCTCTTAGCTGTACACAAAACATATTCGGCCTGATCCATGGAATTTTTAGCACTGTGCAAAGTGACTTTGCACTGTCAACACACACCCTGATTCACAGAGCACAAACAATTCCATGAATTAGACCCGTTAGCTTTTTAAATTATAGGTACCGTCCAAGTACCTAAGTGCTACCAAAGTTAAGCAGCCCAGTGCAATACAGCAACATGGAATTTTTCCTGGCCTATTGATTTGTCATTTTGCTTATAAAGAACTGAAAAGAAACTTCATGCAACAATGCGCTTATGGTTTGGTCGAATGACGTGGACAGAGCCCACTGTGGATGCTGAACCGGTGTGAAAGACCCGCACAAACTCTACTTGGAGTATGTGTGTTCCCTTAAATAGCCATTATCCAAGTAAGAAACCAGGCCAGAATATCAAAGAAATTGCTACAGCGCTCATCACCTGTGCTAATTAGCGCTGAGTTTTGTGTAGTCACGTTTTTGCAATGATCGAATTTAGTGCTGTTTTCAAGCACACAAAAGATGCAGTTATCAAAGAGGCGCTAAGGGCTGCTTTGATAGTTGCAAACCTTAGCACCTCTTTGATAATGTGAGGGGCAGACGGCCATACTGAATGCTGACATGTTACAGAGATCTTTTTGATGGGATTGTCATAATGCGGCTACATAAATGGCTAGGTTGCAGAGGACAGAGGTAAGGACCAAGGCCGTGAAGCCAGCGGTGCGGGCTGCACTCCCAAACACCACTTGGTGGTGTAGTTGTTTGATGTTGGTCAGTCGAAAGTAATGAATCTTCAACAACTGTGTTTATGCTTATTAAGAAAAGTATTAGATTTTATTTATATTTTTATACTTGCCAGCTATACATCCTAGTCAGAGCAGATGCGTTAAATGAGCTCATAATGGCCTATGCATTTCGGAATCAAAGTCCTTCGTCGGGGCCAGCTCTTGAGTATGCTCATGTGATCCGAGTAAGTTAATAAAGGGATCTGTGACCCACAAATCACAATATATACATAATGTATTGACAGCATCCATTGCATATAAAGAGTGCACATTCAATATTAAATCAAGTCAGTTTCAAAAGCAAAAGGTTACCATGAACATGGTGTGTTGCGAGGATGCCATGTTCACATAATCCATATTTGGAATAAATATCCCCCATATTCACAACAGACGTCCAAATGAGGTTGGGAAGTATAGCTAAAAAGTAAAATCCATTCCGATATACATGCCAGAAATAGTAAGACAGAGGGTATGTCACATTGCAAAGCAATCAAAAAAGTTAATTGAATTGGTACAGATTAGTGCCAACAAACATCGAACATCCAATTTAGTCTTAAATGCATTCCAACGTGTGTAAAGTTAAACCATTAATACATACGTGCCTGTGCGTACAGGTGTGCAAGCAGGTCAATGGGAGAGTTAGAAAAAAGGGAAAAATAAAGAAAATGGATTAGCTAGGTCGAACGATCGTGCTGAGTATGGTATGGTCATAGATGATGAAACTGTTGCACTGACCTGAAAGTGAGATTGATGTTTAATCTTAAAAATTGCGATGTTGCTGCCGAAAAAATGTTGCAATGCAGGTTGCTAGCGGCATTTAAACCCTGTAAAAAATATACACAGCAAGTTGTTGCGGATTTGCAAAAGTTAACAATGGGATACCTAAATCACTAATGTTACGGATTGTTGTTATAGGATGTGTAAAGTAGTAGCTCCTTACCTAGCAGCCGCCAGAAAGGGATCCACGAATCCACAAAGGGATCCATGACGGACGCCGCGAGAGCGCACGCTTCGTGTTGCTCATGTTTATGGGTTGTTTTTCAAGATGTTGCCATGGGAACTGCCCGAGCCGTGCACAAAGTAGCGGCCATCTTATAATGTCTACCTAGATAAGTCAGTGGGCCTCATTACACGGATGGCGGTAAGGATTTACCGGTACCAGTAAAATACTGGTTCCGGTAAATCCTTACCGCCTTACTACGAGGTCCCTTTGTGGGTTGGCGGATTTAACGCCTGCTTTTTGCAGGCGTTAAAAACCAACCCGCAAAGGGACCCAGGGAGCTAATTACGGTACCACAATTTGCGGTACCGCAATTAGCGCCTTCCCCATTCCCATTATGCCCTATGGGGCAAAAATGGGAATGGGGAAGGGCAATGGTGGAAGGGGGAATTACCGCCCCGCCAACCTTGGAATGGGGCGGTAATTCCCCTTTCCTCCAAGGCGGTGCCGGTATTTTACCGGCATGAACCATGGCGCTAATAGCGCCATGGTTAACCACCATCCCTGTAATGAGGCCCAGTGTATCCGAAACATATTACTATTCATATTTATGTGGCTATTATCAGGTGTACAGACTTTAGTATTTAAAAAGATGTAAGCCAAATTAATGCAATCCAATCAATGTAAAAATGTGAGAAAGGAGGAGAGAAATGTTACACGTGATAACATTTTGTGCTGAGAATTATAATGAAAGTAAAGCGCTGCTGCGCCAATCATGCCCTAAATCGTGCAAACACTAGTGCTTATAGATGAAGATATATGAATCTGTAATTGCCAGGCCATGATGGAATTACGCAGATGTGCGTGCGTGTCTTACAATGTCGAGCTTGAACGTTCGTATACTGGAAGAAGTCACAATGTGTGATGACTGGTTCTGTTACACCATAGCTGCACGCATGGAAGTACGTATCTCTAAAAATATTTACATTAAAAGTGTGAAAATGTATATCATTGGTGTGTTGTCCTGGTGGAGATGTGGTTTCGGAAAAACCCAAGAGGAACAACTCAAAATGCCATTGTGTTCAGATGTTCTAAAAAGCTGCACCTACAAATCAACCATCTAATGCAGGAAAAAATAAAAATTAATTGAGATGAAATGTGATAAATACAACCAAAGACTATTGGCTGATCAGCATACTGTTCACTGCGTACTAACTCGGCTATATTGCTATTCTCCCAAAATATCGATGTGTGACCGCATTGGTAGAAGGGGTTTCACATCCAATGTAGTATTGTATCGGCTAGTTACATGTCTCTCTCGTTGCAGAGGACGTCTTTGGTGGGATCGCTTTTCCTACCGCTCGAATGTCCACAGTCCATGCATGGCTACTCCTTCTCAAAAGTGAAGTGCTTCTGCTCGTCTGAGTGATCCATGTGTTCGGTTTGTTCTTGGTTGGTTGAAGTGGTGGATGCAGAAGCTCTAAGTCAGTAGAATAGGTGTTGACCCTTCTGCAAGTAAAGAAAAGGTTTTACATTGTTTTGCTGAATAACAGTTTCCCCTAACATAATGCGAGATGTCTATATAAATAACATCATTATGCTAAATCATAGGCTCCCCTGCATAGCTTGCTATAATTTACTGTGAGAGGACATGGAAATACCCCTCTACAGTTGAACCCAGGGCTTTAAGTGGGACGTTGACTGGCGGAGGCAGAGCCCCGGCAAGCTCAGACATATGCTCTTGAGATGGGGCCATTCTCGGGATCCCTAATGTCCCCTTGCAGCCCCGGCCAAAGAGGACAAGGCTTTTTTTTCTAAAGCCTGGAGCTCTCGCTCATGTGCGAGAGCTTCAGGCTCTAGAAAAAAGGCCTTTTCTCCATAATGGTGGTGTTGGCACCTGCAAAGCATCCCTTTAACCAAACGGTGTCCGTGGGCCGGCGCAACGAGTATGGAAGAAAAAGTGAGGTTGCAAGGAGCTGATGCCGCAAGAAGTTGAGGCCCAACAAGCCAGCAGGCGACCACTCTGCCATTAGGCCATTCACCCTTGATGAGCCCTGACTGGTTTTCCCTTGCCACATAAGGCACTGGTTGAGCAACACTTCAAATTGTGGGCATTGAGAATACAGGGTTTGTACACACCCAATCTCAACTGCTTAAAAATGCATGTTACAGATCTCTAACGATGCATTACCCACAGTGTGCTAATAATTACCACACTGTTCTAATGTGTCATCAGTGGTCCTCTTGTGTTCCCTTTTACTAAACCCAATACTTGAGACTTTTTTTTCATTAACTCTGGAAAGCTGTCTGTCTCATCATACTAAAAGCAACGTAGCAGTGTAAAATGCCAAAAACACAGCATTGAAATGGTGTGCTCACCCAACAGCAAGAGCAGGCTTGCATCTGGTCTCGTGGAGAATGGATGTAACCTAGCAGTTCAGACTGGACTGCACATTCTGGCGTGAGACCAAGCCTGATTTGCATATGGTCTTTCCCCTTCTGTAAGCGAATGGCATGCTGCAAAACAATGGTGTGAAAGGTTGCTCAGAGCTGTGCTTGTGGTTATGATTTATTCAAAATCTTCTAGCCATCAACTTTTGGTTTTGCCTTAGTCACCACGAGTCGGACTGGTATGCCAGACATGGATCCCGAGCCTGCTGGATATAGAAACACAAGCTACTCCTCACTGACGATGCCCAAAAAGGCTGAAACATGTTTGGGATGCATGTGGGCATGTGCAGAAGGGAAGTGTCTAGCAGTTTGGGCTGGACTGCCCCATTCAGGGTGAGACCAAGCTTGATTTGCATATGGGCTTTCCCCTTCTGTAATGGCTTGGCAGGTGAAGAATGATGGTCTGGAGGTTTGCCCAGAGCTGTACCCATGGCTATGATTTATTCAAAACCTTCCAACCATAAATTGTTGGTTTTGCTGTTGGAACAATGCGTCAAAGCTGAATGTGCGCAGCAGTGCATAGAAGTGCCTTCTGGGATCTGTCTAAAGAGGGTCTCCAGACTCACATGTGGCCCGTTCAAGCGCATAGCACCACCACACTGCTCACTGCTGAAGCAACACACATGCACAAAGCACTCAGCATCCGTGGTTCAGACCCACCACCCAATAAGAAAGAAATGTCATGCTCACCACACTCAACTTTGTACAAAGGGAAGAACAGAAAGGAGCAAGAAAGCTAACGAGAAGGTGCATGACCCCATACACAGAGCTTGGGAATCGGTGTCAGGAACACATGGCAACTAGTGTATCGGTACTACAAACGCTACCAGAAGAGATGCACATACATGTATAATAGCCCCCATCCTTGCTTAGCCACATCTTTTAATTTTATTTTTATATTTTTGTATTGGTTCAGTTGAAAATCAACTTTTCAATAATTCCTTTCACATTATTACATGTGTTACATTTGCTATGGTACTTTTGAGAATCTGATTCACAATGGTAAACACGCATCATACATGTTGTAGTTCAATAGTTGATGCTCTATAAAATCATAAAATAGATTTAACAAAAACATGTACACATTTCTTACTAAAAGGACAAAATCAATAATGTGGTATTATTCGTCATTCATTAACTCTGATGATGCATTTGTCTACTCCACTATCGGCTTTCCAGTGGCAATACAATTCAGTGTTATAGTTTTAATTAAGTCTCTTGAGCTTATTAATTGTTGCCATTCAGATTGCTTAAGAGCAGATGTACAGATTTAAGTAATAAGTCTTGGACATGCAGGATTCTCTATCACAATAGAGTCGCTCAATGTGGGTCAGTGTATCATGCAAATCATGAACGTTGTGTCTAATCTTCTATTTGAAGCAGAACAATAAATGTTGTTATTGCTATTTGGAACTTTGTTAATTTGGAATTATATAATTTGGTCCGTAAATCTTCTGATGACGTGTTTCCATATTGACAAAATGAGGTTTGAAGAATAGAATCCACTTAATTAGCAAGGAACTACACTCAGTTAATAGGTGCTCCATCAACTCCTTGCAAGCTTGGTTGTAGCAGTAATGACAACAGTTCTCTACTCCTTTGATTTGGTGGCATTGCTCTAATATTTGTCTCTTTTTAACCAAAGTGAGTCGATATCTTAGAAAGACCTGCCTGAGTCATGAGTAAGGAAATTTCAATAGATATTGCTTGGTGGAGTGCAATTTTTTTTTCCATAAATGGATTATCTTTGTAAATCTTGTATTTTTTGCATTGATCTTTGGTTCAAATCCAATCTATTCTCCATAATTTGTTTTTAGCTTGGATTGTTTTTAGTTGGATTGGAAGCTAGAGTTTCTGCTGTTATTTCTGCCACATCCATTACATTGTTTACAAGAAGTCTCCATTTATAAGGAAAGTTGTGTTGTGACGTAAGCATGTAAGTAGCTAATTTATCTACAAGTAGACCAGCTTTTGGAGCCATGATGAGTTTGATGTACAAACTCAGCATCTTCCAGCAATACATTGCGTACAAAGATGACAGGCCCAATTCATATCTTATTACAGACATTGGGGTGCTTTTTGGAATATCTAGACATCTCTTCCAAAATGTTCCCTCAAATTTTGGCCAAAACTGCTCTGTTTTGGGAAATGTAGTGTTTGATCCATATAGAATTATTGTCGTCACTTTCTGTAAGTATAATGCTATGATAGATGAGTAAGGACATTTTCCGAATTTGCATTGAATTATTAGAACTTGAGGTATATGTTACGCTCACCTGGTATCCACGGGGACGTCACCCAGCTGCCGGGACTCTGGCACCCCTCTCGGTCGCTCCCTGGATTTATCAGCGGGAAGTTCTACCTGGAAAACAGAGGCCAATTTTCAAGTCTGGGCAACAGGGGTAAGAGTCTCCCAACATCCGGTATGCCCACGGCCCCTCCCGGACCTTTCCTCACCTTGTTTTGGGTTTTGGCATGCTCTCTGTCCTGCCTTCTTGGCAGGGGCGCGTTGTCCTCTGTGGGCGAATGCGATCTAGTTACTTCACTGAGGCTGCCCTTTTAGAGTCTCTCAGGTAGGTCTTATTACTGTATACTGTAAGCCTTTCCTTGATTTACTAATGTCTTTTTTCTCTCTTTAGGTGCGCGGAAGTCCGCTGTGGAACGTTGGCTGGTTTTGGACTCACCGGCGAGTGATGGTGTTTAGAGAGCGCCTTGATGCTTTAGGTGAGTGCTTGCGCAGCGCTATGATGATGTCTTGCCTTGCTAACCTGTTGTCTTTTGCTCCCGCAGGTTGTGGTGTTCACCGGAGCAAGGAGTTCCAGAGTGGTGCTGATCGAGGGGTGACTTGAGGTTAGCTGCCGGCTCAAATGTATTGTCTAATGTCTCTTTTCTCTCTTGCAGGTTCGACGATCCAGGAGGCATGCTGTTCCTTGGATGCTGCTCGCAGGAGCAGTGGACAGCTAACGGTGGAATCTCAGGTAAGCTGCTGCTAATAAAGATTTCCTTTTGTCCTTTCAGGTGCGGTTCATGCGAGGTTTGCAGATGCTGCAGAACATGGTGAGCGTCACGTTGCTGGATCGCAAAGTAACACAAAGCGTGTTCTTCCAATCGGGTGTGGTTTAAATAGCCTCGAGAAAAATAGTCCAGGAAAAGTAGTCCCTAGGCTACCACACCCAAAACCCTATACCGCATAGCTTGGTTCCCAGGAGCCAAGCTATGTGGATGCCTCCATGTTGACTGGCATTGAAAAAGTAGTCCCCAGCACCAAGCACAAGTCTCATTAAGTATGAGCTCCAGTTCTCGGGATTCCCAATTATGCCGAGGAATTTTACCTGTTTTCACACACAAACGGCAGCGTAATGACGGCAGTACTCGCTCAAAGAACCTCCTTGGGGTACAAACCCCTAGCATACTACAGTGGGAATCTGGACCCAGTAATGAGAGGCCACTTCCATGCGAACAAAGTTTAGCTGCCGCAGCGTTCACCATAGAGAAAGCTACAACCATTGTGATGGATGCTCAATGACATTGTACGTCGAGCATTCGTTATTTGCCATTCTAGAGAAACCAAAGGGCACATTGACATCTCAGAGAGCTATTGCTTATGAAGTGATCATATCAAACCTATAAATTAAGATGCGATGTAAAATAGTAAATCCAGCCATGTTAATTGCAGAGCCAGTCACTGAAGGAGAGCCAACACAGGACTGCGCAAATTATGAAGAATTCTATGATGAAATTCCCAGGGTGAAAGAAAATGCCTTGGCAGGAGGAGAGATTGTCTTTATTGACGGCTCATCGAGAATCTAACAAAATGATGAGCAGAGATACACAGGCGTTGCTGTGATAAAGCACACAACAAATGGAGAATTTCAAGTACTTCTTAGTGCACGAATACCATCTCAATATTCAGCACAGGCTGCAGAATTACTGGCGTTGATACTCACCATTGAGAATCACGCAGACCAGGAAGTAACGGTGTACAGTGACTCCGCCTATGTGACGTCGACAGTGCATGCAGGCTTAGCGTGCTGGAAAAGGAGGGGCTACCTCCGAGCAGACGGCACACTCAGAGTGCAGGACTCAGCTTTATTGGACAGGCTTATTAAGGTACTGCAGCTCCCAGTGGGCATAGCAGTTGTGAAATGCGCCGCTCACACAAAGGGGACATATTTTGTCTCATGCGGGAACCAAGCAGCGGACACAGAAGCCAAACGTATTGCATCCAAAAGTGAGACGATTATGGAAGTGGCGTGCACCAATGAAAGTATGATGGTTGCACGGCCGACATCAGAAGCCTATAACGATCTTGGGCAAACACAATTGATGGAGCTCCAAGGGGAGGCACCACAGGGAGAGAAGAACTTGTGGAAACGTTGAGGGTGTTCTTTAAACCCCTCTGACAGCTTGTGTCGACAAGACAGCACTGGTAAACCAGTAATGCCTGTAGCCCTATTACAACTAGAACCGGAGCAGTTACATTACCCGGCGCACATGACAAAAGAGAATCTAGCAGCAACTCTCGCGGAAGACTGGTTCATACTGAATTTAGCAGAGCACATTGCATTTTATATGGTGAACTGCATAATCTGTCAGCAATTCATCACTGGGCACACATTAAAATGAATGAGAGGAGTCATCCCCAGGCCAAATGGGCCTTTTCAGCACTTGCATGTCGACTATGTTGACATGATTCAAGTATGCAACGGGTACAGATACTTAATTGTTGTGGTGTGTCCATTCTCTAGATGGATAGAAGCAGTTCCATGTACACACCCAGACTCTACCTGTGCGGCCAAATGTTTAGAGAGGGAAGTGTTTCCCAGGTGGGGGGTGTGTAAAGTCATGAGATCAGATAATGGGGCCCACTTTGACAATACAGGGTTTGAGCAGATTAGCTTGCTGCTTGGTATAAAGCACAGGTTGTCATCGGCGTATCATCCAGAAGGTAATGGGATCTGTGAGAGGCTCCACAGCTTGTTAAAGGAAAGGATAGCCAAGTTGAAGCTTACGCTAAAGAAGGGATGGTTGCACTGCCTTCCACTGGCATTGTATACTCTTTGGAAGCAACCAGGCTCTGACCATTATTTTATGCTACTTGAGTTAGCCACAGGAAGAAGAATGAGAACTCCCCTCACACCCCGAGACAGAGCTAGATGTGATGCCCAGTCAACAGGAGAGCTATTGGGGTCTGAAATCCCAAACTATCTGAACTGTATAACATCTTGCCTTACTGTAATTTCAGACCAGCTGCAGCGACGATGAAAAGGGTGCAGCGCAGCACAGAACACAGAAGGAGACACTGCATCAGACTCAGTTCAAGGTCAACGTGTTCCACTCGTCTTCCCTGGTGAAACCGACTTGGTGAGAAATCATACAAGGAAAAAGTGGGACGAACGAAGATTCAATGGTCCTTTTATAATAGAGGACTGCACTCTGTCCGCTGTGAAGCTACAGGGCAGAAGAGCTTGGATTTTTCTCGGTGACATTAAACCTTACATCGGAGAAAGCCCCCTGCCTGCACCCCAACGAGAGGAATCGACGAGCAATGGGAAAGAACCACAACACGTGCAGACGAGATCCATGACGAGGAAGAAGGACGCATGACCAGCAATGTAAAGACAAAGAACCTTTTGCAAGTTGTAGCTTCATTTTGGAGATTCCTCTAAGCAAAAAAAAGGGGTTAAGAACATAAAAACAGACACTCTGTGCATCCTAGTTGCAGGGTGAAGAAGAAAATGTTGCTTATCAGCCACAACATAGTCTGTTGATTTTGAACTTTCGACTGAGGCACGCTAAAATGCCTTGATGAGAAGGAATATGCCAAATGTTGACCAAGGACACATGAATTGAAATAAGATACAGCACCCTAGTTCCTTCCACGCCAAGACCCTACTTGGAAGTCACTTATGGTGTCCCACGGGGACATCACAAAGGACATAGTTACCTATTTCAACCTAGTGCTAAGATCATACCCATCATTAGTAGGAAGGATCACAGTGTCGCAGACTTTCTCCAAAATCCTGAAAATGAAAAAATAATAAGGCAACTGCATACTGTCATTGCAGAACAATTCATTGTACTTCCTGAGTACAGTGAGAAAGAAGCAAATGTTCCCAACACAGGTGGAAATAGGTGTGCAGTTATAATGTCGACTGCAAAAAGTTGAAAACAAAAATGTCAACAAAAAAAAATGTCGAAAAAAACAAATCAAATGTGTTTTTTTTGTTGTTTTTTTACGTTTTTTGGGTTTAGCTATTAAAAATAAACATGGGGGGGTTTGGGAGGAACCCCCCCATAATTTTTTTTTTTAAAACATTTAAAAAAAAATGTCAACATTCTTCCGAGATCCAGCTAATATTGCATAAATGGGAACGCTACTGCACAGAATTATGCTGCAAGTGGAACTTTCCAATTATCAGTGGAGTTTTCTGAGAAGATGGTGAAACCTTCTCTCTATTTCTCCATACCAATCAGTGTCCAGCATGTCCTCAGGACTGAACCAGATTCGGGGAGTGGATTGGGAACTCACCTACTTTGAACATGCACAGTAAAAGGACACACTGAAGTATTACTTAATTTAATTTCTTTTCCATAGTCTAGCAAAAGGAACTGTATCCTGTTTCAAAACACAATTGCCACTTGCAAGAAAGAGAAGGGGAACACCTTTGAACACCAGACACTCATAGACTCAGAACTTGAAAGACGATATTAGATAAGGAAACAATAACATTGACAGTCGGCTAATGATCGAGATGGGGGCCCAGAGCAGCAACCTGGTCCTCCCACAAGAAGAGAGGCACACCGGCTTCTCTGGAAGGAAATGCTGTTGCCTTACATATCGAACCATAATGTACTTATGCATTGTATTTATCATCATTTTACTGTCATTAACAATCAGAACTGCATTCTATATTGGTGCACAAAGCGTTCCTAATTCAGTACACTCACCTGATGATATACGCATGAAACCCACAAAGGCACCCAGACCATACATAGTCATTCCAGTCCCAAGAAGATCTGATGGTGGAGTGAGTGAACATGAAATGGATGTGACTAGCAAAAATACACACACTCTTGTGGTAACGAATGAGCAGGAATGCCGGAGACAGGGTTGGCACGAACTAAATGAAGAAAATTTACTGACAACTGCACGCACACAAACACTGAATGTACACGAAAAAGGCCTAGCATCTATGACTGCAGAACCACAAACTAAAGCAACAGAAAGGAAGAGACTGCCTACCACAAAAACCTTACAAAGACCAACAGAAGCAGTCATATGAGAAACCCTCAAGAAGCGGCCTCAGAAAAACTCTCCGCAAGGATGCAAATGTTAGTAGACCTACTATTCACGCACATAGCCAGAGCAAGGAAACTGCATGAGGAAGTGAAAAATAAAACCACAGAGACTGTATCGCCAAGCATATATGTTCCAACACAAGGGACAAGTAACAGTTCCACAGTACCGCCATATACCAGACCAGTGCCAGGCTGGTTGGCATGGGTCTTTGCACGCAGCAGAGAAAAAATTAAGAAAAAGGAAGAGATGCCAGACTCCTGTCCACTCAAATGGCGCAGATGAGAAGGTCTGCACCTTGGACCAGGATACCTGAGAACCCTCGATCAAGAAAGAGCCATACAGACGCATTCAGAGATGTAGTTATAGCAAACTACATGAAAACACTAAGAATTAAGAGAAGCATGCATGAAGACGACAATGAACTGAACGATCACCTGGATAGCACAGCACACTTAGGTAACAACATTTGGTACCAGCACATGAAGGAAGTTGGAAAATGAAATTCTGAAGGGGAATGCTATGTTTGTGCTCTCCTACCATCCAGCATGGGAAAGTCCAAGATCTTCGTAGCTGTAGAAATTGATGTCCAGACAGCACACTGTCTTTCACACATAGCCATGTGCAAAACTAGAGGCCAATTTATGGGAAGTGATGCTTCCCTAAAATGAGCAACTGAAACAGCCTATCCCGATGAAGATGATTATGTTCAGGACATCAAGACAAGAAACAGAGCTCATACGAGGAATCACATGATCAGGTACGAGAAGCCTGGAGTTATAGGAGCAGGAATAAGATGGGAAGTAAATCCAAGACAATATGTCAAAGTAAAAACTCCAGAGGAAGCTCGAAAGTGGAAGAACAGAGCTCAGATGCAGATTTGCGGAACAGTGCTTTCACCAGATGGATGGGAAAAAAGAGTGGTGATTTGCAGAGCATGGGTGATCACTGGACTCTACAAAGAAACTGTTGATATTGTACAAAATGACAGCAAGCCATTGTGCCCAAAACCTGCAAAACTACTGACATGGGTCGAAGACAGAGGAGGACTCTTGCACATAGTACCACTGGAAAGTCCAAAATTCTGTTTCAGAAACAATGGCACAAGAAAGATGGGAGAGAATTAGAACTGTGGACGGGATTTTGATGCTCCAGGAAAGGTTCACGGAACTGCTGTAATTATGGATCATTATTGAGCATGCAGATCCAAAGCATACATCAGACAGCCAAGAGACTGGGGAGGCATATGTACGATTGTGAATGTCCACGTTCCAACATTAGTAATCCCAAAAAGTGACCTGAACATTGATCGTTTCTCGAAAGCAGATGCACACCTGAGGAAGAAGAGATCTGTGGAACTGATAACTCGACTGAAGAGAGAGAATTACTTCTCTGCTAAATCAGAAGAAGCATTTCATGCAATCTCATATGAACACAGGCTGTTCAGCCTCACCTCATCAGTGTTCACGACAATCTTCATGCCAAGATTTCAAGTTGGAGAAAATCTTAATTGTTTGCAGATAACCAGATGGGAGTTACTGCAGACGATCAACACGACCATAAAAGTATTCAATGAAATCAAGGAAGAGCTAAGAGCCATCCGACTGATGACTCTCCAGAACAGGTATGTACTTGACATGATCACAGCTATGGATGGAGGAGTTTGTGCAAACATAGGAGAATCATGTTGCACATTTATACCTTCTCACGACGAAGAAAATGGAACTTTAATGGAAGCTATAGGTATGCTGACAAACCTGCAGAACCAGATGATCAATGAAACCGACGAAGTTGATGATGACAGCTGGTTTGGATCACTATTTTCATGGATTCCAAAATGGATGACGGATGCATTCAAGTTCTTGGGAGCCCTGCTAGTGATGATATTACTTGGATTTTGTGTTATCAAGATAATAATCTCACAATGCCAGAATACTGCGAAAAAAGTCACAGGGATAAAGATTATGATTGATGTCAAACCAGGATGGAAGCACGGAGAGCTAACTGATAAAGAAATAAGAGACTTTGTGAAGGCTAGCAAGCACGCACCAGAAGGTACAAAGTTCCTCTATCCCAGGAAGTTCAGAAATTATGTGGGAAGATGGATTTATTGCAACACAAATGGACAATGTCAGCTGATGACATGGAACAAAGACGAATATGTAAAGACAGCAGGAAATCTAAGAGGAGTGATAAAGATATGGACGCCAGAAAGATACTTCTTCAAGCCATCATGTACAGAGCCAGAAGGTGAAGAGGGAATGAGCCCAGAAGATGAAATGAAGATGAATACAGAAGAATCAAGTAAGATGAATCCAAAGGAGGAAGTGGTTGATGAATCGACCAGAGGGAGGAGTGAAGAGGAGGTCCCAAATATAGTCTGCACTCCAGTCGCCCATTTTGAAGTACCAGGAACGTTCACACTGAGATATGTGACGTATGATGAGCAAATAAACCAGTAGAGAGCCACAGTGGGGCTCTGCCCAGTACCTATTAGAAGAACAATACCTATTGAAGTACCAATAACCAGACAACCATGGGCAGTAAGGTACCCATTGAGAAAACCCTACCAGCAAATAAAATGAAATGAAGATTGTTTAAGTACTGTACAGGAAGAAACCAGACAATCCATAATTGAGGGTGAATGGTGACGTCACGAGAGCCCGGACAGACTCACAGATGTAACAAATGACGAACCAAGAATGACACAATGAGACAAAAGGTCCTGAGAAAAGAGATTGTGAGTGTCATGATGCCCGCTCCCGGGGAGCCGGTTCAAGCCCTGCGTTCCCGAAAGCGGACATCCAGTCCCCAAGGAAGGACCCAGCAACCCCATATAGGGGCCCTTTGGACAGTGTCCTGGCGCCTATGGCGCCAGGCTCATAAAAGACATCAGTCCTGGCGCCATAGGCGCCAGGCTCATTATGGGAGTGCTTGAGGCCTGAAAGGAACTACTTTACCTGTGGGACTAATTTACCATCCGGGCGTGGTCGGGGAAGGATACATACCTGATTGGAGGAAGGATACATACCTGGAACTTCTTCCAAGGCTATTTAAACCCCACCCAAACAGCCACACGTGCTTCGCGTTGTTTTGCATCTAGCAGCTGGACGCTCACCATGTCTGCTCCTGCATCCTGACTTCTGCCACGCCTGCCAGCATCCTGGATCACCTGCAAAGGAAGAGAAGAAGAGAACAGAAGAAGGAAAAGTCCTTACCTGCTAAAACCACATCCCGGAGACATCTCGCCGACAATCCTGAAAAGGAAGACTTTTATTTAAAAGCTCATCGCGTCGATCGCTGCAGCGCCGCATTCCACTCACCTTTACAGGGCGCCTCCATGTGCAGCAGCGATCATCCGGATTCACAGTCACGCCCCAGCGCCTAGGGAGAAAAAGACCAGAACAAAAGGTGAGAGAGAGAAGGGAATAAGGAAAGCTAAATCTCCATGTTAAGACTTACCTGTTGATTCATTCCCTCTCCATTTCGGGTCCGCACCGCATCCTGGCATTTCCGGACCCCGGCCCCCAAGGGGAAAAAGAGACATCAGCGTTAATGAGCGAATGAAAAGACATTACCAAAAAAAAACGCTCATTAAAGACTTACCTGATTTCTACAAGGATTTCACCTCTCATCTCGGGTCGATGCCTGTTCCCCGGCAATCCGTACCCCGGCCCCTATGGGGAAAAAGACACTAGCATTAGTACATTAATGCATGGACACAAGGGGAACCTCTTATCAAAAAACGTACCTGGAAGCCAAGCAAGTTTGGTTCTCACCAATCCGAAAATCCAGTGAAGTAACTGGATACCAACGCGCCCCTGCATCAGAAGCAGGATGGAGAGCTCGTCCTTCCAGACCCTAAGGTGAGATGCTACGAGGAATCACAGAAGGGTTTCAAGGAGGGTGAGAGAGGAAAGTGGGAGGCCGATTGCATTACCCCGCAGACAGTTAATCCCCTATTTATTTTCACCTCCAGAAGGATACTTCTGCGAGCCAGACAAGCCAGATATGGGGGCCCGGTCCAGTCAGTCTTCCGAACCCTGCGCATCACCTTAGAAGAGGTCACAGCAGCGCGAACCAGGCCAGCGCCTCCGTGGGAGTCAGGTGAGCGTTACAGAACGCGAAGCCTTCCTACAAATTCCCACCCAGGCGCTATGGAAAGTTCTGAGACTGATCAGTTGGCCCAATTACTGGTGGAATTACGGGCCGAAGTACATAATAATATCAAAGGAAAGAACTGATGACATGGCCAGACAGCTTTTGCAAGGTCAAGCTGGGCAGACTCCTCTACCCGGTTCCGGAGGGAACCCCGCTCCTGTGGTTTCCAGTAACCCTGTGCAGATTAATCTACCTGGAAACATGCCGCTGGCCCCACCCGAACGATTTGCTGGGGACCCCAAACGATTCGCCGTATTCATGAATCAGTGTCGTTTTCACTTCCTATGCAGACCTGGGGCCTTCCCTAATGATCAGATCAAGGTAGCCTTTGTATTGTCATATCTCAGCGGCTGCGCTGCCGATTGGTCAGTTCCACTGGTTACTCAAGATGACCCGACTCTCCGTGATTTTCAAAGGTTTCAAGCAAGCATGGAAAGGTTATTTGCTCGACACTCTCAGGGGCAGGCTCTGGATGACGAACTTCTATCCCTGCAAAGCGCAATCAGGACCTCCTATCCTATATTGCAACCTTTAATAGACTAATTGTGGAAACGGGATGGCCAGAGGATAAAAGAGTCACGTTGTTTTATCGAGGCCTACGCGGAGAACTTAAAGATGTCTTGGCCCAAGTTGTAAATCCGCCCCAAGAATGCACAGAGTATATAGACTTAGTGGTCCAATTGGATCACAGACTTCAAAACAGAAAAGCAGATCAGTCCAGGTTTGAGACCCGGGTGTTGGTCAAGACCCATGCTAATCCCAAGGGAGTTGATGTCTCTGAGCCTATGCAAATTGGAGGGGTTAAAGGACCCTTAACTCAAAAGGAACGTGAAAGGAGGCGGCAGTTAAAATTATGTCTTTATTGTGGGAATTCTGGACACTTTCTACGAGATTGCCCGTCAAAACCGCCCCAAAAGGCGGTAGGAGCCGCTGATAAAAACTATGAAGACTCTGTTTCGGGAAACGACTCCGCCCGACAAGTGTAGGGGTCCGCTTGCCTAGCTTGAAAACTAACTCTCAGACCTCGCATTTCATTGTGCCAATGGTTCTCGTAGATCCAGAACAGCCTAAGCGGTTGCATGCAATAAAGCCATACAGCGATAGTGGGGCTATTGGAAACTATGTGGATCGTGAATTGGTCTCTAGGATTAACCTCCCTCTCCGTCCTAAAACCAGCAAAGATGTCATCACCACAGTCGATGGAACTGAAATTGCCACTGGACCGGTAACACATTCCACTACTGAGGTGACTCTTATTGGTCCCGACGGCCATCGGGAGGGTGTTGTGTTTGATGTAATCAAGGCTCCACAGTTTCGGGTTATTCTTGGAATCCCTTGGTTAGAGATACATAATCCTCGAATTGATTGGCGAGCTAAGAGAATAACCTTCCCGGATTGTACACAAACCTGCTACCCAGAAAACCTGAAGATTAATCTAGCATCTGTAACCTCTGCCTCCATGCAACTACCTCCGGAATACCAAGACTTTCAGGACGTCTTCCAAAAGGAACTGGCCAACACGTTACCTCCTCACAGATCGTATGATTGCCAAATCGATCTGGTGCCCGGTGCACAACCCCCTTGTAGCAGGATTTATGCCCTTACCGAACCTGAGAATCTGCATTTGAGACAATATTTGGATCAATACCTAGCTAATGGTTTTATTCGCCCGTCAAAGTCCCCGGCATCCTCGGCTTTGTTCTTCGTGCCCAAAAAAGAAGGCAACCTTAGAACTTGTATCAATTACCGTGCATTGAACCAGATAACGGTTAAAAACCGTTATCCTCTGCCTCTGATCCCTGAACTCCTTGACCAGGTGAAGGACACTTGCATATACACCAAGTTAGATCTCCGGGGGGCTTATCATCTGGTACGAGTTAAAGAAGGCGACGAATGGAAAACTGCCTTCCGTACTAAATACGGATTATTCGAGTACCAGGTGATGCCTTTCGGATTGTGTAACGCGCCGGCTGCCTTCCAATACTTCATGAATGATGTCCTTCGGGAACTCATCGATGTTTGTGTTGTCGTATATATCGATGACCTTCTGGTGTACTCCTCTTCGGAATCTGATCACAGAAAACACGTCAGGGCAGTACTTGAAAAACTGCGCCAACACAAACTATTTGCTAAATTGGAGAAATGTGTTTTCCATACCACAGAAGTCGAGTTTCTAGGTTTCATCCTGACATCCAAAGGAGTCCGAATGGACTCAAGAAAAGTGGATGCCATCCTCAAATGCAGATTTAACAAGGGGGGTCCTGGGAGTCTCTCTGCCAGACATTAGTCCTGGTTACGAGAGACTTACCCAGAGTCTTTAGCTCACTATCTTTTCACAGAGAAGAAATATCCCAAACATATCAGTCTTTGTCCTGCCCTGGGGCAGTCCAGCACCGAAATGCGAGGCAATTCTCCTCTGAACAAGAGTACCAACAGAAACCCCAGACACGTGTTTCGGTCTGGTTGGACCTCATCAGTAGGGTGGATCTGTGCCTCTCTAAGAATAGTGAGCAAGGGGTCCACGTCTGTACAAGAGTACCAACAGAAACCCCAGACACGTGTTTCGGTCCACCCTACTGATGAGGTCCAACCAGACCGAAACACGTGTCTGGGGTTTCTGTTGGTACTCTTGTTCAGAGGAGAATTGCCTCGCATTTCGGTGCTGGACTGCCCCAGGGCAGGACAAAGACTGATATGTTTGGGATATTTCTTCTCTGTGAAAGATAGTGAGCTAAAGACTCTGGGTAAGTCCCTCGTAACCAGGACTAATGTCTGGCAGAGGGACTCCCAGGACCCCCCTTGTTAAATCTGCATATTTAAGTAACTTTGGGTCTCACCCTAAGTTACTAGGGGAATCCAGACGTGGACCCCTTGCTCACTATTCTTAGAGAGGCACAGATCCACCCTACTGATGAGGTCCAACCAGACCGAAACACGTGTCTGGGGTTTCTGTTGGTACTCTTGTTCAGAGGAGAATTGCCTCGCATTTCGGTGCTGGACTGCCCCAGGGCAGGACAAAGACTGATATGTTTGGGATATTTCTTCTCTGTGAAAGATAGTGAGCTAAAGACTCTGGGTAAGTCCCTCGTAACCAGGACTAATGTCTGGCAGAGGGACTCCCAGGACCCCCCTTGTTAAATCTGCATATTTAAGTAACTTTGGGTCTCACCCTAAGTTACTAGGGGAATCCAGACGTGGACCCCTTGCTCACTATTCTTAGAGAGGCACAGATCCACCCTACTGATGAGGTCCAACCAGACCGAAACATTTGTCTGGGGTTTCTGTTGGTACTCTTGTTCAGAGGAGAATTGCCTCGCATTTCGGTGCTGGACTGCCCCAGGGCAGGACAAAGACTGATATGTTTGGGATATTTCTTCTCTGTGAAAGATAGTGAGCTAAAGACTCTGGGTAAGTCCCTCGTAACCAGGACTAATGTCTGGCAGAGGGACTCCCAGGACCCCCCTTGTTAAATCTGCATATTTAAGTAACTTTGGGTCTCACCCTAAGTTACTAGGGGAATCCAGACGTGGACCCCTTGCTCACTATTCTTAGAGAGGCACAGATCCACCCTACTGATGAGGTCCAACCAGACCGAAACACGTGTCTGGGGTTTCTGTTGGTACTCTTGTTCAGAGGAGAATTGCCTCGCATTTCGGTGCTGGACTGCCCCAGGGCAGGACAAAGACTGATATGTTTGGGATATTTCTTCTCTGTGAAAGATAGTGAGCTAAAGACTCTGGGTAAGTCCCTCGTAACCAGGACTAATGTCTGGCAGAGGGACTCCCAGGACCCCCCTTGTTAAATCTGCCATCCTCAAATGGCCATCACCTAGCTCTGTAAAAGGGGTTCAAAGCATGCTCGGCTTTGCCAATTTCTATCGCAGGTCTATCCCGGAATTTTCACGCGTGGTACAACCCATTACTGCACTCTTGAGGAAAAATAAACGTTTTGAATGGTCTGAAGAAGCCGAGCAGGCCTTTCAGGATTTAAAAGCTAAGTTTACCTCCGCACCTATATTGAAACACCCGCGTCCAGATCTCCCTTATGTCGTTGAGACTGACGAATCCAGCCTAGCCATGGGAGCTGTCCTGTCCCAAAGAGATCCCGAAACCAACCAACTGCATCCCATAGCATTTTGGTCCAGAAAATTCTCGGCACCCGAGGTTAATTATGCAATCACGGACAAAGAACTGTTAGCCATTAAGTCCGCTTTTAAAGCCTGGCGGCATTATCTGCTTGGCGCTCGACATACCATCACAGTGATCACTGATCACCGGAATTTACAGTATTTGAAAACCGCCAAGGCTCAGTCATCACGGCAGCTCCGATGGGCTTTGTTTTTCGCTGAATTTGATTTTGTGATTACCTATCGACCTGGCTGCAAGAATAGCAAAGCAGACGCCTTATCCAGAATTGGAATGGGAGAATCTGATACAAACTCAGAACCAGTACCAATAATTCCCGAACAGAGGATTCTAGGCATGACTTTGTTACAGACGCTTGAAGACATTCAAGCCAGAGTGAAACAACTCCTGGACCCTACAACCTTACAGGAATGGATACAAAAGGGATCAGACTTTACCATAGATAATGGTTTACCTTATTTCCAAGGACGCTTATTCCTGCCACATAAGGAATTACACGAACTAGTTATTTCCGGTTATCATGATACATTAATAGAGGGACACCCCGGTATTGCCAAGACAGAGGAAAAGGTGAAACGACAATTTTGGTGGCCCTCTTGGCGAAAAGATGTTAAATCTTTTGTGATGTCCTGTGGTGTTTGCGCCCAAAATAAAAGTCAAAAGAAAAGACCAGCCGGTCTCCTTCAACCTCTAGACATACCGCCAGCACCCTGGCACACCCTATCAATGGATTTTATTACGGACCAGCCTCCTTGTTCGGGGTACAATACTATTCTGGTAATTGTGGATTTGTTTTCCAAAATGGCCCACTTTATTCCTTTGAAAGGTTTACCTTCAGCTTCTGTCCTAGCCAAAGAATTCCTCGAAAATATTGTTCGGCTACATGGATTCCCATCTATACTAATCTCTGACCGGTGAAGCCAATTCATTTCCCACTTCTGGCGCAAATGTTGTCAAATGGCGCAGATCGACGTAAGATTATCGACCAGTCACCACCCTCAGACCGATGGTCCGACCGAGAGGACAAATCAGACCCTTGAGCAGTACTTACGGTGTATGTTACAGCAATCTGAAAGCAACTGGAAAGACATTCTTTGGATAGCCAAATACGCATATAATAATTCGGTACACTCTGGAACTGGCCACAGTCCTTTTTATACTTTGTTTGGGCATCACCCTCGAACCTCAAACCTTGACTCACCTCAGAACCTCGGAATGCCTGCAGTAGAACATCTGCATTCTACAATTACCCAAGCCTTCAAAGAGGCAACTACGCATTTACAACAAGCCAAGAGAAAATACAAGGAGAATGCTGATCTACATCGGAGTGAAGCACCTCCGTATCAGATTAGGGATCAAGTGTGGTTAGCTACCAGACATTTACCACTCAAAGGGCCTCGAACTTTTAACCCAAAATATCTGGGACTTTATTCTATTACGGCAATAATTAACCCAGTGACTGTTAAACTTGATTTACCAGCTAATATGCAAATTCACCCTGTTTTTCATGTGTCACTTCTGAAACCAGTGGTACCCGGAACCCGACTACTCAAACCTCCAGAACCTATTCTAATAGATGGGGAGCCTGAATTCGAAGTGAAGAACATTTTGGACTCAAAAACGTTTAGGTCAAAACTGTTCTACCTAATTGATTGGAAGGGGTACGGACCTCAGGAGAGGTCGTGGGAACCCAGCAACCATGTGCATGCACCTCGATTAGTCAGGAAATTCCACCGACTCTTCCCAGACAAACCAAAACCCCCGGAGGGAACAACCTTGGGAGGGGCCTTGGGGGGGGGGTGCTGTCATGATGCCCGCTCCCGGGGAGCCAGTTCAAGCCCTGCGTCCCCGAAAGCGGACATCCAGTCCCCAAGGAAGGACCCAGCAACCCCATATAGGGGCCCTTTGGACAGTGTCTTGGCGCCTATGGCGCCAGGCTCATAAAAGACATCAGTCCTGGCACCATAGGCGCCAGGCTCATTATGGGAGTGCTTGGGTGCACTTACCTGATGCAGACCATGCTGCAGGATCCCAGCCTCCTTGAGGCCTGAAAGGAACTACTTTACCTGTGGGACTAATTTACCATCCGGGCGTGGTCGGGGAAGGATACATACCTGATTGGAGGAAGGATACATACCTGGAACTTCTTCCAAGGCTATTTAAACCACACCTGAACAGCCACACGTGCTTCGCGTTGTTCTGCATCTAGCAGCTGGACGCTCACCGTGTCTGCTCCTGCATACTGACTTCTGCCACGCCTGCCAGCATCCTGGATCACCTGCAAAGGAAGAGAAGAAGAGAACAGAAGAAGGAAAAGTCCTTACCTGCTAAAACCGCATCCCGGAGACATCTCGCCGACAATCCTGAAAAGGAAGACTTTTATTTAAAAGCTCATTGCGTCGATCGCTGCAGCGCCGCATTCCACTCACCTTTACAGGGCGCCTCCATGTTCAGCAGCGATCATCCGGATTCGCAGTCACGCCCCAGCGCCTAGGGAGAAAAAGACCAGAACAAAAGGTGAGAGAGAGAAGGGAATAAGGGAAGCTATATCTCCATATTAAGACTTACCGGTTGATTCATTCCCTCTCCATTTCGGGTCCGCGCTGCATCCTGGCATTTCCGGACCCCGGCCCCTAAGGGGAAAAAGAGACATCAGCGTTAATGAGCGAATGAAAAGACATTACCAAAAAAAACGCTCATTAAAGACTTACCTGATTTCTACAAGGATTTCACCTCTCATCTCGGGTCGGTGCCTGTTCCCCGGCATTCCGTACCCCGGCCCCTATGGGGTAAAAGACACTAGCATAAGTACATTAATGCATGGACACAAGGGGAACCTCTTATCAAAAAGCTTACCTGGAAGCCGAGCAAGTTTGGTTCTCACCAATCCGAAAATCCAGTGAAGTAACTGGATACCAACGCGCCCCTGCATCAGAAGCAGGATGGAGAGCTTGTCCTTCCAGACCCTAAGGTGAGACGCTACGAGGAATCACAGAAGGGTTTCGAGGAGGGTGAGAGGGGAAAGTGGGAGGCCGATTTCATTACCCCGCAGACAGTTATTCCCCTATTTTCACCTACAGAAGGATACTTCTGCGAGCCAGACAAGCCAGATTTAGGGGCCCGGTCCAGTCCGTCTTCCGAACCCTGCGCATCACCTTAGAAGAGGTCACAGCAGCGCGAACCAGGCCAGCGCCTCCATGGGAGTCAGGTGAGCGTAACAGTGAGCTTAAAGTGATAGAAAGCTATCAAAGTGTAAGAGAGTTAAGCTGTAAGCAAAATGAACACAGTTGATCTGTTTACGCCTGTACATATGCTTGGAACCGCAAGAAGCTAAAGAGAACATTGCAGCTTCCTATGCTAAGTAGAAGAAAAGAGCGGCAAGTGCCATTGTATATAATCTACCTCAAAATGAAGCACAATATTATAAGTGCGGGTCCACTGTGCATAAAAAGCCGAACCAACTCAGGTTATTACAGGCCAAATGCAAGAAGTTTCATATTCTAGCATCGAGAAAAAAAGGCTGAATCGAAACTCAGCAGAGGCAGTTCGTGCCAGGGAAGCCGAGGTCACATAGATAGAAGCTGTAGACAGTAGCTACTTTAATTAAATCAAAGAACAGAATATCCTGCCTCTGAAGAATCGAGATAAAGCAAAGGCAGTTGGCAGGGTGAAACAAAATTCAAATGCACAAAAGGGTGAGAAACGAGGCGAATCCATGGTGTACTAGCACGTGACGAGCCGAGCGACAGGAGGCACGAGTTCACACCTATGCTTGGCATCCGCCCAGACAGAGATATCAAAACTTTTTAAGACAAAAGATGTAGTTTCGAGGCCAACCACAGTAACATAATTGACACAAAGTGATGATTGATGGTAACCTTAATTGGAGAAAGGCCAGGTAGCTGAGTGGGCACCCTGCACCTGGTTGACCATTCTGCGTGCTGCTAGGCAAAGTGGAGAGTTATGCATGGGGTTGATGCCAACCCAATCACAGTGGACCAAATAATCTAGGGTGCTATAGTTAGTAGAACCAATGAGACGTCGTACTTTTAGTGACATTTACAGTAGTCATTTATGAAGGAAGGGCTTATATGCTCACCTGACAGTATTTACCCAATCCCCTCACTCCGTTACCATATACAGATATAGCACCTATATTAAAGTTACCTTTTTCCAACCAATAGAATTGTATGTTAACATTTGAGTGTTACACGTCAGATTATGATGCGTTTTGAGTATAAAAGTTATGTTTTGCATAAAATTTGAGGGAGTTGAAACGAGACGGGCTGTCGCACTGCTGTCGATGTCCATGTTTCCCATTTTTTGTACTTGTCATTAAACGGACTACCCTTTGCCAAATCACTGAGTTGTCCTTATTGATTAGTGTTGGAGTAAGAGACCCTGCACCCCCATCCATCTCGAGGTGCAGCTCTCCCCTCTTAAAGTGCTGAAGAGCAAACCCTGACTCTATGGGCCAGCCGGGGGCCTCTCAGTACAGTGCGCTTAGCCAACAATCATCTTTGGTGCATGTGCATCAATGTTTTGCCAATTAATTGGCTTTGTCAAGGCTGGAGTTGCAGTTTAGTTATTCTTACAACATTATCTATTTTTTCCGATATTATCTCTGACCCACTGGGTTTGCTACTTTCTCTATTTAACCTATCTAGTTAAATACAATCTTATACATGATAATCAGTGCATTAATAGCATTCTATGGTGTTTGCATCTGTTGCTAAACGTACTGCTGTTTCACTGGTAATAAAAGGTGTGTTCCCTCTTAACTTCCTGTGGTAGATTAAAATATTTGATTGTGTTCTTGAAGGATTGGTTCCTCCTAGCGCATAATTCATTTGTGTTAGTTAAGTGAGCCTCTGGTGGCTATCCAGCGAGACATCCCTGTTAGGGTTCCTCAGGACTATGTAGTGGGTCCTTGTTCAGGCTGCTTGTGGTCATGTGTTGGTTCTGGGTGTCCGGCTATGTCAAGCAGCCTGAAACAATGACCCACTACATAGACAAGCGGAACCCTAAGAGGGACATCTCGCAGGACAGTCACCAGAGAACTGCTTCTCCAAGCAGTTCCAGAAGAGGGCATTTGGGCTTTGTTTTGGACTTTATAAACATTAGCTTTTAGTGATATCAGACCGAGCTTCAATCTCAATAATTCAATAGAGACAGAAGGTGCCAGTCCTAGAACCTTCCTCCAAAATGTACCCTCAATCACCTTCAGCCAATTGAGATATTTCATTGTTAGAGGCTCAATCTCGTATAACATAGCTGCAGAAAAGCACTGCTAATACATCATTAAAATTCACGCAAGGCTAAAGCCAGATGTCTCTTTTGTGAATCTGACTTTAATTGATGTCAGTGATACTGCTTTCCTGCGTTTAGCAGTGATGATCTCTTCCATAGCAACTCTTTGAGTTTAACTCAATTCCCAAATAATTATAACTGCTAACATACTTGATACAATTCCCAAAAATGAGAAATTCAGGTTTATTAACATTTGCTATACGAGAACTGCATCATTTTAGTTTTTTCAAAATATATAACAAGCCCGTTGTCACTGGCATATTTGTATAGTTCGTTCACCAGTATCCGAATGCCTGAAAATGTGTGATCAAGAATTATGAGATTAGCCACATACAAGGTTTTCATATAATTAACCCTTGGGGGACAGTTTGTTAAACCGGAAATCATATTGTGCCTCCTTTCTTATATATATATTGGCCTAAGCCCAGTCGCTCTGCGAAGAAAACCTAGTTTCAAATATTCCGATTTTAGATTGACTTCGCCGCCATTTTGGGATCATCCGCCATTTTGATATCTGTTCAAAAGTAACTCTGTGTTCTAAAATGGTGGACTGTGTTTCCAGCTTGTAACCGAGCCTTCCAACACTTGCACCTTAGTTAATATTTAGACTGTCCGCGGGCCGAATGCTTAGACTGGGTAAAGAGACCTTGTCCCATGCCTGACTTGTGGTCCTAGGATTGTCTGCACATCAATAAACCTCATCCGCGAACATACACTGAAACAATGTAATGCAAATATCGAACGTGGACACTGGCTGAACTGCATTGTGAAGGGACATGTGCTAAGGCTTACTGCCAAACCTGGGAATACAACGTTGCCCTTGTAACTTGTTGGTATGTAAACTGAAGATAATCCGTGTGCATATTGTCATATAAGCCATAAGTGAACTCGGCACAAACTCTAGACCATGGATTATTAACTTGCAGAGGGGCTGGAAGTTATTTCTGAAATGTATAAATGCACGAATGTCTAGATGTCCAGTACCTCTCGCTTCTCACACTGAAGGGCTGGTATTCACTGTGATGTACTGAGGGCCAGATAGCTATCTGATTTTGTTCTTTGTAAACTGTACAGTATTAAAGATCTGTGAATCTTTATAAGCCCATGTTTGGTATGTTTCCTTTTGTGGTACTCAGCCTCGATATTTCCTCTTGCTTTTACAAGTTGTCAATCTTGCTAAGGACCGCAGGTGGATCTGGCAAGTAAATATTAAACAACAGGGGGTGCAACACACAACCCTGCTTGGCACCTTTACTAGAAGAGATTGCTGCAGGAATGGACCCCTGCTGTCAAGCCTTACCTCAACAATCATGTCCCCGTGGCGCATCTTAACTGCACACAAAAAACTTTTGGGACAGTCAAGAAGCTACATTTTTCACCACATCCTGTCCCTGTCGATTGAGTCAAAGGCGGACCAAAAGTCTACTCGGGCCACACAATGTGTTGGATTGCCTTTCTTTTTTGCTTGTATAATCAACTCGCCCATGAGTGTCAAGTTGTGAGCTACTCCAGAACCTGATCTAAACCCTGTTTGAAATCTATCTTGGCTTTCAGTCATTTCGGCATCTCGTCAAGCAAGAAAGATGCACACATCTTTCCTGTGGCATTGAGCATTGACAACAGCCTGTAATTGGGGGGCTAAATTCATTTACCTTTTTTTAAATATTGGAACTAAATCTGAACTCCACCACGACACAGGAATTGCTCCTTCAGCACATACTTTATTGAATACGATCTCTAGTATTGTTGCCGGGTATCAGGATAGTTTTTTTAAAACTACATTAAAAAGTCACTTTGGACCAGGCAATCGAGATTCTTTCAACTTTTTTATGTTATTCAATATTCATTCTCTGTCGATAGGAATTGTAAAGCCTTCAGTCACCTGGGTTTTATTACATACTTCACCACTTTTCAAACCCTCAAAGTTCTTAATAATATAGTCAGTCCGCTGTGAGGAGCTGACTGGATTTGCCACTCGGTTTTCCTTTGCAGATTTTGCATTTGCCCAACAACCACCATATTTTCCAATGGTTCCTGGTACTTACTACTGATTAATCATCGCCATTTCACATTTGTACGAGATAAGCACCAGCATTTTAGCCAATTTCTATATTTATTTTTAATTTGTTAGATCACCTTTATTTTATTATGTGTAATAGGAATATTTATCTTAATATCTTGTATGGACTTGCACATCAAACTCTTTGCACCCCAAACCTCTCTGTCGAAGTAATTCTGCAGACTCATTTTCATTGAAATTACTTTATTACCCTTTTATTTAGCTATCACACCCACTAATTCTTGTACAGTCCTCCATTTCATCCACAGCCAGTCTTTTAAACTGGTCCAACTTTTCAATGATGACATTGCAAAAAAGATGCCAGGTTAGATTTAAACTTCTGTGTGTCCAACTGATCCTGCTGCCACTATGGCTCACTTCGAGGTCTCCCAATTGATGGATGTAAACATGCCTAGCCCCAGCAATTTATGTTAAGAATGAGGATTGAATAGTCACTAAAATCACTTTTGTCAACCGTCATACTATGTATAAGAGGTATTACACTATAATTAGTGTAAAGGTAGTCAAGAGTTGCCACCTTTTTACCACTAGTACTTTTGAACTGTCCAGGACAGTTCCCTTTAACACAACCATTATATATCATGGAGAATCCCCTTTCATTTAAAAATTCACTCCATAATTTGCGTTGGCCATTTGTGACCTCCTGTTTCATCAAACCTTTACTGATATTGGGCCTCATTACGACCCAGGCGGTAAGTTACCGCCTGGGCCGTGACTTTACCACCATGGCGTAAACTACGTTTACGCCATGGTGGTTGGCGGATTTACCGCCCCATTCCAACCTTGGGGGGGCGGTAAATCCCCATTTTCCCTTCCCCATTCCCATTTTGCCCCATAGGGCATAATGGGAGTGGGGAAGGCGTTAATTACGCCACCGTAAATTACTGTGGCGTAATTAACTCCATGGTCTCTTAGCGCCATGGATTTTAACACCTGCTAAAAGCAGGTGTTAAAACCTCCATGGCGCTAAGGGACCTCGTACTCAGGCGGTAAGGGTCGGCGCTGTTTACGCCGCCGTAAACCCCTTACCGCCTGAGTTGTAATGAGGCCCATTGTGTCCATACACTCTTTCAAACCAATGCAGCAAGCATTAAAATCCCCACCAATCACAATGAACTCATTGTCCGCACAATAGATATATTAGCAATCAAATCCGCAGCAGTTTCAAAAATGGATTCAGTAAATCCCCCTCCCAGCGGATCATATATGTTAATAACAATTAACCGTTTATTATTGCTAGTAAAGCTGGTTTCTACCGCAAGTACATTTGGGTCATCAATAGGTGTCTCAATAAGCATTGCCTTCATGTTACTCTTCACCCCTGTACCCACACCCCAATATGGGCAGCCAGTTGCCCCTTTCTTTGCTAGTTTTTGGAATGTTAGATAGCAGTCTATGTAGCTTTCCTAGACTAAGAGGATGTCTTTATTTTGCAAAACATCTAACAATCCAGATTTATGGTGTAGGTGCATGTATCCATGCATATTCCAAGAGACCAGCAAACAAATTCAAGGATCATCTGAACCATTGGCAGTAACAGCTTCCAATAAACATTTAAAGACCCCTTGAACATCAACCTGTGCAGCATCATTAAGAATTTTTTTATACAAGCAAAAAATAGTGTATTTTAGAATTGTCATCCACTTTTTTGTTCCTTTTACTTCAACAAGTTTGCAATCAAGTTCCAAGAGTTTTTCTCGATACGTGTGACTCATAGAAGAAGTTTCAACCGTAGAGCAATGGATACTAGAGTCTGAAGTCGCCTTTGTCCCCTGTATCAAGGATGCCAATGGTCCCATGTTCTTCTGGACTATGGTAGGAAAACAAAGGTCATCCTGCGCTATTCCACCAATATCAAACTCCACTTCTGAGTGCTTGTTGTTATTCAACTGGTCGAACCCTATTTGCACTACTTTGCTTTTAACCAACCAACTAGTGAAGGTAACTAGAGATTGAAAACCCACTCTCTTTCTATAATTGTCCCTTTTTAGAAGGCTTAATGGTAAAACGCCTGCAGACTGTGGGATCGTCATTCCCATTTCCATGCCCAGGTGGCTGATTACCAGCACAACGGTCCTGCTGTCTTTTCATTTGCCTCCTTTTCTTCAGCGTTATATAAATCAAATATGATCCAAGTGAGTCATCCCCACTGCCGACTACATTGTCACCCGCATTGGTTGGCTGTGGATCCGACACACATGAACAACAGCGGCCAATTCAGCATTGGACTTGGCTGCAGCGATTAATGGGTCAAGCTCCCTGTCATCAGTGCAATGTTTCTGATTATTTGAGGCCACAACCGTGACCTCAAGAAATCTCTCAACCTAAGCAAGATTTTCATTACGAATTGAATGGAAATGATCATAGCCTGCAATTCACCGCGGGGGTCACTAGAGGCTGTGGTGTTATTAGACTCATAACTCTCATTTGTTTCTACGCACAAATTTGGCAAAGCAGATAGTGTTTCAGAGTTTATTTGTAACTCCTTGGAAACTTCCCTGGCAGTGGTTTATGTCATGTTAACAGAATCAATACACGCAGCTTCAGCAGTGTCTATGATAGTTTCACCCACAATATTATTTTGCAAGAAGTAACATAACTCCCATAACGAGTATTATCGATTGCCGAGATGGAAGTAGCTTCAAGATTGTTAACGTTATTGGCATTAGCATGTCCTTGGGTCCACACCTTTTTGCAAGATCAGGAGACCACCTAACTGTGACTACTGGTTCTAAGGGGAAGCAAGCTGTTATTTTCCAATTGATTTTTCCTCTGGCATTCTGTCTATTGCTTGCTGGCGAACTGGTAGAGAGTCTGCCCAATTTGTCCAGTGTAACGCTCACCTGGTTCCCACGGAGGCGCAGGTCTAGTCTGGATTGCTGTGGCCTCTTCAAGCGTGATGCGCAGAGCCCGGAACACCGATTGAACTGGTTCCCCAAATCTTGCTTGACTGGCCCGTAGGAATATCCTTCTGCAGATGAGAAAGGGAATTAACTGTCTGCAGAATAGTGTGCTTGATTCCCCCCTTGTTCCCCTTCGTTCTCCTCTAACTTCCTCCTCCAAACCCCCGGTTTAAGCTCACCTTATGGTTTGGAAGGATGAACTCTCCATCCTGCGTCTGGTGCAGGGGCGCACGTTAGTCCAGTTACTTCACTGGTTTTCAGAATGGCGCTGGCAAAATCCTCTTGACTTTTCTGAGCGAAACGCCGTAAGTATGAAGATTCAAAAGTTCAAGAGTGAGCCCCCTTTTATGTTGTCTTCCTAACTTGTGATCTGTCCTTTATTTCAGATGCAGAATGAAGATGATGCGTTGAAGGGGTTAATTGCCGATGGTAAACTCAGGTGAGTAAGTGAGGGCGATTCCTCTAAATGTCTTTATCATTTCCCAATAATGTCTTTTGTCCTTTCCCCATAGGGGCCGGGGTGCGGTACCTGCCAACGGAGCGGCGCCGACCAAAATATGGGCTGACACCAAGAAAAGCTGGTAAGTATTATGGCTGTAAATTAGGCTTTCCTCCGGTGTTCCCTTTGCTCACCTTTTGTCTCTTCTTCTCTCCCCTAGGCGCAGAGATGTGGCGACCTGTGCTGACAGCTGCGATGGAGCCGGGAGATGTCTCGAGGACAGGTGAGTGAAGAGCGCGCTGCAGCGAGCAACGCAATGCTTTTAAATGGAAGTCCTTCTTCAGGGATGCTGGAGTGAAGATTCCGGATGCAGGTAAGAAGTTTGAAATAGTTCATGGTTTTCACCTTTCTCTTCTCTTCTTTCCTAACAGGAGTTCCAGGTTCGAGGCGGGCGTGGCTGGAGTCCAGGAGAAGGAGCAGACACGGTGAGCATTCAGCTGTTGGAATGCAGAACAACGCGAAGCATGAGCTGCTGTCTGGGCGTGGCTTAAATAGCCTCCAAAGAAGTCCCAGTTATGTATCCTTCCCCAACTAGGTATGTATCCTTCCCTGGCCACGCCCGAGTGAAAAAATAGTCCCTATGAAAAAATAGTCCCTTTCAGGTCTCAGGGAGGCCTGAAGCGTGCAGCATGGTCTGCATCAGGTAAGTGCACCAAACACCGCCCTTTATGAGCCTGGCGCCTACGGCGCCAGGACTGATGTCCAACATGAGCCTGGTGCCAAAGGCGCCAGGACTGAGTCCAAAGAGCCCCTATAAGGGGCCGCTGGGCTTTTACCCGAGGGCATGATGCCTGCTTCCGGGGGTGCTGGGCCTGGCCTGGTGCTCCGGGGGGCAGGCATCATGACAGCACTCCCCCCAAAGCCCCTCCCAAGGTTGTTCCTTCTGGAGGTTTCGGTTTGTTTGGGAAATTCAGATGGAACCTTTTTACCAGCCGAGGTGCATGTACGTGGTCACTGGGTTCCCAAGACCTTTCCTGAGGCCCGTACCCTTTCCAATCAATTAGATAGAAAAGTTTTGATTTTGAGATCTTAGAATCCAAAATGTTCTTAACCTCGAATTCAGGCTCCCCATCTATCTGAATCGGTTCTGGTGGCTTTGTTAATCTGGTTCCTGGGTGCACTGGTTTCAAAAGTGACACATGAAAAATGGGGTGAATCCGCATGTTAGCTGGTAGATCGAGCTTGACTGCCACTGGGTTGATTATAGCTTTGATCGAGTAAGGGCCTAAATACCTTGGATTAAAAGTTTGAGGCCCCTTGAGTGATAGGTGTTTGGTAGCCAACCATACTTGATCCCCTATTTGGTATGGAGGCGCCTCTCTTCGATGCAGATCTGCATTCTTTTTGTATTTCCCTTTCGCATGTTGCAAATGTGCAGTTGCATTCTTGAAGGCTTGAGTAATCGTAGGATGCAAATGGTCCACTGCGGGCTTTTCAAGGCTCCGAGGTGAGTTCAAGTCTGAAGTACGAGGGTGATGTCCATATAGGGTATAAAAGGGGCTCTGACCAGTTCCAGAGTGTATCGAGTTATTGTATGCATATTCAGCCACCCATAAAATGTCCTTCCAATTACCCTCCGATTGGTGCAATATACATCGTAGATATTGTTCAAGGGTCTGGTTCGTTCTCTCCGTCTGACCATCGGTCTGTGGGTGGTGGCTGGTTGAGAGTCTTACGTTGATTTGTGCCAGTTGACAACACTTTTTCCAAAAATGAGAAATAAACTGGCTTCCCCGATCTGAGACTAGTATGGACGGGAATCCATGCAATCGGATGATATTTTCGAGGAATTCCTTGGCAAGAACAAAAGCTGTAGGTAATCCTTTCAATGGAATAAAATGGGCCATTTTGGAAAATAAATCCACCACAACAGAATAGTATTGTATCCATTACAGGAGGACTGGTCCGTGATAAAATCTAGTGACAAGGTGTGCCAAGGTGCTGGTGGAATGTCTAAGGGCTGAAGAAAACCGGCGGGTTTTGTTTTCTGACCTTTGGTTTGGGCGCAAACTCCACACGACATCACAAAAGATTTAATATCCTTTCGCCAGGAAGGCCACCAGAATTGTTGTTTAATCTTTTCCTCTGTTTTGGCAATGCCAGGATGTCCTTCCATCAGGGTATCATGGTGACGGGAAATAACCAGTTCTTGCAATTCCTTTTCTGGCAGAAATAAGCGTCCTTGCAAATAAGGTAAACCATCGGTTACTGAAAAGTAAGACCCCCTTTTGATCCAATCCTGCAAGGCTGAAGAGTCCAGGAATTGTTTTACTCGTGCTTGAATGTCTTCAAGGGATTGTAAAATCCCCAAAATTCTTTGTTCGGGAATTATCGGCACAGGCTCTGAGTTTGTGTCTATTTCTCCCATTCCAATTCGCGATAGAGCGTCCGCCTTGCCATTCTTACAGCCGGGACGGTAGGTGATTACAAAATCGAACTCAGCAAAGAATAAAGCCCATCGGAGCTGTCGAGACGATTGAGCCTTGACAGTTTTTAAATATTGCAAATTTCGGTGATCAGTGATCACGGTGATGGTATGCCAGGCGCCAAGAAGGTAATGCCGCCAAGCCTTAAAGGCGGACTTAATGGTTAATAATTCCTTATCGGTGATTGCATAATTTATCTCCGGCGGCGAGAACTTCCTGGACCAAAATGCTACGGGTTGCAGTTTGTTAGTTTCAGGGTCTCTGAGACAGGACAGCTCCCATGGCTAAACTGGAGGCATCGGTTTCAACTATATATGGGAGATCGGGACGTGGGTGCTTCAAAATAGGTGCGGACGTAAATTTAGCTTTCAATTCCTGAAAGGCCTGTTCGGCTTCCTTGGTCCATTCAAAAGGTTTATTTTTCCGCAAGAGTGCAGTGATGGGTTGCACCACACGTGAAAATTCCGGGATAAACCTGCGATAAAAATTGGCAAAACCATGCATGCTTTGGACGCCTTTCACCGAACTAGGTGATGGCCATTTGAGGATGGCATCCACTTTCCGTGAGTCCATTCGGACCCCTTTAGGTGTCAAGATGAATCCAAGAAACTCAACCTCGGTGGTATGGAAAACACATTTTTCCAGCTTTGCAAACAGTTTGTGCAGGCGCAATTTCTCTAGAACTGCCCTGACATGCTTTCTGTGATCAGATTCCGAAGAGGTGTACACAAGAATGTCATCGATATACATGACAACACAGACCTCGATGAATTCCCGAAGGACATCGTTCATAAAGAATTGGAAGGCAGCAGGCGCGTTGCACAACCCGAAAGGCATCACCTGGTATTCGAATAGTCCATATTTTGTACGGGAGGCCGTTTTCCATTCGTCGCCTTCTTTAACCCGTACCAGATGATAAGCCCCCCGGAGATCTAACTTGGTGTATATGCAAGCGTCCTTCACCTGGTCAAGGAGTTCAGGGATCAGAGGCAGAGGGTAATGATTTTTAACAGTTATCTGGTTCAATGCGCGGTAATCGATACAAGTTCTAAGGTCGCCTTCTTTTTTAGACACGAAGAACAAAGCCGAGGATGCCGGAGACTTTGACGGGCGAATGAAACCATTGGCTAGGTATTGATCTAAATATTGTCTCAAATGCAGATTTTCCGGTTCTGTAAGGGCGTAAATCCTGCTACAAGGGGGTTGTGCACCGGGCACCAGATCGATTTGGCAATCGTACGATCGGTGGGGAGGTAACGTGTTGGCCTGTTCCTTTTGGAAGACGTCCTGAAAGTCTTGGTATTCTGGAGGTAGTTGCATGGAGTCAGAGGATACTGATGCTAGACTAATTTTCAGATTTTCTGGGTAGCAGGTTTGTGCTCAATCCGGGAAGGTTATTCTCTTCGCTAGCCAATCAATTCGAGGGTTATGTGTCTCTAACCATGGAATTCCAAGAATAACCAGAAACTGTGGAGCCTTGATTACGTCAAACACAACTGCCTCCCGATGGCGGTCTGGACCAATACGAGTCACCTCAGTAGTGGAATGTGTTACCGTTCCAGAGGCAATTTCAGTTCCATCGACTGTGGTGATGACATCTTTGCTGGTTTTAGGATGCAGAGGGAGGTTAATCCTAGAGACCAATTCACGATCCACATAGTTTCCTATAGCCCCACTATCGATGTATGACTTTATTGCATGCAACCGCTTAGGCTGTTCCGGATCTACGAGAACCATTGGCACAATGAAATGCGAGATCTGAGAGTTAGTTTTCAAGCTCGGCAAGCGGACCCCTACGCTTGTCGGGCGGGGTTGTTTCCCTAAACAGAGTCTTCATGGTTTTTATCAGCGGCTCCTACCACCTTCTTGGGCGGTTTTGCCGGGCAATCTCGTAGAAAGTGTCCAGAGTTCCCACAATAAAGACATAATTTTAACTGCCGCCTCCTTTCACGTTCCTTTTGCATTAAAGGTCCTTTAACCTCTCCAATTTGTATAGGCTCGGATATATCGGCACCCTTGGGATTCACGTGGGTCTTGACCAACGGCCGGGTTTCAAACTTGGACCGATCTGCTTTTCTGTTTTAAAGTCTGTGATCCAATTGGATCACTAAGTCTATATATTCTGTGCATTCTTGGAGCGGATTCACAATTTGGGCCAGGACATCTTTAAGTTCTCCGCGTAAACCTCGATAAAATAATGTGATTCTCTTATCCTCTGGCCACCCAGTTTCCACAATTAGTCTATTAAAGGTTGCAATGTAGGATAGGAGGTCCTGATCGCCCTGTCGCAGGGATAGAAGTTCATCATCCAGAGCCTGCCCCTGAGAGTGTCGAGCAAATAACCTTTCCATGCTTGCTTGAAATCCTTGAAAGTCACAGAGAATCGGGTCATCTTGAGTAACCAGTGGAACTGACCAATCGGCAGCACAGCCGCTGAGATATGACAATACAGAGGCTACCTTAGTCTGGTCATTAGGGAAGGCCCCAGGTCTGCATAGGAAGTGCAAACGACACTGATTCATGAATACGGCAAATCGTTTGGGGTCCCCTGCAAAGCGTTCGGGTGGGGCCAGCGGCATGTTTCCAGGTAGGTTAATCTGTACAGGGTTACTGGAAACCACAGGAGTGGGGTTCCCCCCGGAACCGGGTAAAGGATTTTGTCCAGCTTGATCTTGCAAAAGCTGTATAGCCAGGTCATCAGTTCTTTCCCTTGTTACAATCACTTCTCTCCTGAGGGCATTAGTCTCTTGACGAGCGGCGTGTACCTCGGCCCGTAATTCCCCCAGTAGTTGGGCCAGTTGATCAGTCTCTGAAGTTTCCATAGCGCCTGGGTGGGAATTTGTAGGGAGGCTTTGCGTTCTGTAACGCTCACCTGGTTCCCACAGAGGCGCAGGTCTAGTCTGGATTGCTGTGGCCTCTTCAAGTGTGATGCGCAGAGCCCGGAACACCGATTGAACTGGTTCCCCAAATCTTGCTTGACTGGCCCGTAGGAATATCCTTCTGCAGATGAGAAAGGGAATTAACCGTCTGCAGAATAGTGTGCTTGATTCCCCCCTTGTTCCCCTTCGTTCTCCTCTAACTTCCTCCTCCAAACCCCCGGTTTAAGCTCACCTTATGGTTTGGAAGGATGAACTCTCCATCCTGCGTCTGGTGCAGGGGAGCACTTTAGTCCAGTTACTTCACTGGTTTTCAGAATGGCGCTGGCAAAATCCTCTTGACTTTTCTGAGCGAAACGCCGTAAGTATGAAGATTCAAAAGTTCAAGAGTGAGCCACCTTTTATGTTGTCTTCCTAACTTGTGATCAGTCCTTTATTTCAGATGCAGAATGAAGACGATGCGTTGAAGGGGTTAATTGCCGATGGTAAACTCAGGTGAGTTAGTGAGGGCGATTCCTCTAAATGTCTTTATCATTTCCCAATAATGTCTTTTGTCCTTTCCCCATAGGGGCCGGGGTGCGGTACCTGCCAACGGAGCGGCGCCGACCCGAAATATGGGATGACACCAAGAAAAGCTGGTAAGTATTATGGCTGTAAATTAGGCTTTCCTCCGGTGTTCCCTTTGCTCACCTTTTGTCTCTTCTTCTCTCCCCTAGGCGCAGAGATGTGGCGACCTGTGCTGACAGCTGCGATGGAGCCGGGAGATGTCTCGAGGACAGGTGAGTGAAGAGCGCGCTGCAGCGAGCAACGCGATGCTTTTAAATGGAAGTCCTTCTTCAGGGATGCTGGAGTGAAGATTCTGGATGCAGGTAAGAAGTTTGAAATAGTTCATGGTTTTCACCTTTCTCTTCTCTTCTTTCCTAACAGGAGTTCCAGGTTTGAGGCGGGCGTGGCTGGAGTCCAGGAGAAGGAGCAGACACGGTGAGCATTCAGCTGTTGGAATGCAGAACAACGCGAAGCATGAGCTGCTGTATGGGCGTGGCTTAAATAGCCTCCAAAGAAGTCCCAGGTATGTATCCTTCCCCAACTAGGTATGTATCCTTCCCTGGCCACGCCCGAGTGAAAAAATAGTCCCTATGAAAAAATAGTCCCTTTCAGGTCTCAGGGAGGCCTGAAGCGTGCAGCATGGTCTGCATCAGGTAAGTGCACCAAACACCTCCCTTTATGAGCCTGGCGCCTATGGCGCCAGGACTGAGTCCAAAGAGCCCCTATAAGGGGCCGCTGGGCTTTTACCCGAGGGCATGATGCCTGCTTCCGGGGATGCTGGGCCTGGCCTGGTGCTCCGGGGGCAGGCATCATGACATCCAGTTCCTTCAGACGAAGGCAGGACATTAGTGTTAACCCTGGTGACTCCCTTAGTTATAACATGCACAGCTTTAAGCTAGAGGTTGAATCCGTTTTCTTTCGCACTAAGTTTACCAGGCATGGCTTCAAATTTAAGTGTCAATAGAGTAATGTAGTGGCAGGAGAATGTTTAGATGACAAAGGTAAAACTCTCAGTTGTGGTTGTTGCTGACAGTCTCAGAATCGTAGTCGAGCAGCAGACCACCAGACTACTGCCACTCAGTAGTCCAGCTTGCTAGGACGTGCACGCTATCGCACTGTGGTGAGAATTTTAAATCTCCCAGGCAGGTAGGCAGAACTTCGATCAGCAGACCAGAGCAAATGATAGATGTTTTCAGCAAACTCCAAGTGCTCCATAAAGACACAACTGGACTGCTATGCTGCTGCCAATTAATAGTGAACTTGCTAGGATGCGCTAATTTAGGCCAGTATCCCACATATGAACATACGGCATGTTACATGTCCACAATGCCAGTAGTAATGTTGCACTTACATTTTGTTGACTGGAGACCCCTGCGAGCACTCCCATAGAAATGAATTCACTCACACATGCACACATGTACATGTCACATCTATATGTCACTACATTTTCTAGCTAACATACATTTGCATTCACATTCAAACAAAACACACAACCATGCACACAATATACGCATTTCCAGAGACACGCACATACTCACACATGCATATTAATAGACACTTAAATTGGTCTTGACATCGCTACTCTTACAGAACTGGCAGCAAAGGTTGGGTGGGCAGAAGACTCTTTTCATCCCCACCTTTCCCCCCGGCACCTACAATCATACATTTTTTGTGGAGTCAATGCTCTGACCCTGCTAACCACCCTGAAGCAGGCGGAGAGAGGGGGAGTGAAGAGCCCTTCATTTTCAAAGGCAGGCCAGATTTGTGAGCCACCACTGAGGAAAATGAAGAGTGTTATGCAATGGCGGTCTCCCTAATGACTTTCACAGACTCTGTTTGAATTAGAACATTGTCGTTTCAGGTCACAGGCTGAGACTCTTACACAACACTGGGAAGGGCATTGGGGACATAACACTGGGCTATCAATGTGAACAAGATATAGACACAATTACATTATTTGCCAAAACAAATATTACATTTGCATTATGGAGCAAGTGACTTTCACTCACTCCATGGTGCAAGTGGATTTCTTTTTAAATAATAGCAGCCAAGCAACATCCATTTGAACCCCAGTACTCTCTGCAATTACATCGAACGCCTGAGTACTTACTTATGTTAATTAGTGCTGTGGCATCTAAGCAAATTAATAACCATGTGTATTAGCAAGCATTTCGTGTATAGACAACATTTCACGAATTACTGAACGTTCTCCATAAAGTCACAGCACGTTGTGGGATGTTTACTATCTTGAGAATGCAGACTTTTATTAGCATATAACATGGCAATTTATGTCCTAATCTCTAATCAGTTAATAGGTGACTTAAGTTTGGATTATGCGCACTATTTAGAAAGACTGCTTTTTGTCTTTGAAGTTAGCAGTTCTATTGTGTTATGCTCCTGTGAACGTTGCCTCAGGGCGTGGTCGAGAAGGACAGACATTTGTAATACACAGTGAGGGGCATGTTGTGACCTCTTAACACGAAGATTACACAATCGATAGTTTACTATGAAGACATTGGACCAAACAATAAGACATACGAAAAAGTGGAAACGAGCCCGAAACCCCTCTTTGAAATGGCCTGCATATGTCTATTATGTAACAGTTCGTATAATCAATAACATAAATTTCCCAGCCACTATTTGAATATCTCCTAAGTAATGTCCTTTTTCTCAAATGTTTTGCTTTAAAAAATGAGCGCGTCTCTGCAAGAGTTAATATTCACCCTACGCAAGATAGAACCTCCATTCTTTTGTGTTGTGGGTGATAAAATCAGCAATACGTTATATGCCATAGAATTCAGAGCTTTGCAGGTGAGATTTACTGCTAATTTCTGTCAGAAACTTTTAATGTTGTCACTTTCCCTGGGAAGAGTAGCAAGTATCGAAGGCAAGAGATGGATGCTCAGGCAATTAAAGAGCTCCGGCATAGATGTCTCCTGCATCTCCGGCAATACCACCAGAGGGGAGAAAGAGACAGATTGTAATTTATCGCAGCCTTCCTGTTCCTCATGAGCAAGACAGAGTTTAACTATTCCTGTTCATGTCTATGGTCCCGCATGAGGCATGGGAATGTCTGATCAACTGAGTGAATGATGTATCGCTCCCTAGTGGCCCAAGGAAAGGACTGGCCAAGTGGCATCTATCTCCCAGGATGTAATTGGAGTATAATTGATGCTAAATTAACCCGTCACTGCCTGATAGTGAATCTGTCATAAGGCGCAAAGAGATTTCTTATAGATCCATCTGAAGCAACACACATATAGAGTTTGTATCTCATTGAAATGCATCATTTTTAAAGCAAGGACATGTCTGATGTGCGTAGAACTGACTGCATGCACGCTTTTTTATGGGGCAGGTACTTTCATTTTGAAACTTTGCTTTCAAAGTCCATCTGTCAAGAGATGTGTTTTCGTGGATGCTCTGCAAAGTGCAACTATCAGTGGGAAGGACCGACGCAATATAGTTATTGCTTATTTTCGTAAATTGTAAGCTGCTGGATGTACAGCAAATGTTAGTTAATATATTACACAGGAATCGGAGCACTGCCATGAATGGCTAATTGCATAGTGTGTTAATTATTAAAAGTGCGTGTCTTGCGAGGGAGCAAGCCATTGCCGGTCTGATAGCACAGCGAGTAGAGCGCTCGCTTTGACATCTGTGCAGATCCTGTTGAAGCAGGTTCGAATCCCGGCAGGGCAAAACTCAGCCTTTCATCCTTCTGAGGTGGATAAATGAGCACCACACACCGTGGGTAATAATAAGCAGCGCTCAGATGCCTGAGGGTTGATAGCGCTATATAAAATGCTAAATTATTATGGCTTGTGTTCTAGACTTGCCATTGGCTGACACACATAGTTAATAAAAATGGTGTGCATTATTCATAGATTGTGTCCTGAACATCATTCGTATAAAAAGGAGATGTTTAGTTTTTGACAAATTGAGGTGATGGTGCATTTTTCGAACACGCCCATGGCTAACACAAAGGCCTCAGCGGTCCCTGTAAATATTCTGCAGTTTGCATTAACGAGTAATGGTTATAGATAATGTTCCCCAACACGTTATTGGCTTAAAGAATAGACACCGAGGAGGTGGGCATCGAATGCAGGTAGTGGCCTTTTGGCTGAAGTTAGAAGCCAACCCAAAGTGGTGGTCTTAATGCAGGCCATGTGCCATTGCCGGCCTGGAATGGCCACCTGCAGAATGTATATAGCTTTTACCACCCAGACAAGCACGACAGGGACCTACTAGCTTTTGTTCAGGAATTCTGGCTCAGTGCCGAGCCTGAACACTAAATACTCTTAAAATAAAAGTACTAAGGTGGTTACAAAACACAGAGAAAAAGAGTCCGTTTTCTATGTACATCCTGGCGGCAGCTGTTGCTGGGGAAACAGGTGGCTATTCAAATCGGGGATTGGGGTTTGGGGTAAAAGGCTTTATAACCTGCATTCACAGACAAATACATGCCTGGCGCCAACTCCCCAGATATTAAAATGAAAAGAAACACATCTGCCAATGCACACTCTAAAAAACACAATGGTCGGATGCCTACAGCTTGCTGAAAATCTTACATTCTAAATAACCCACACTCTCACTACCGTTCAACCCAGTTTCCAAATACAATAACACTCGTGTTGTATTTACTAGGAACACATTAAAGGCCTGATTCATGGAATTTCTAGCACAGTTTTGCACTGGTGCAAAGTGACTTTTCACTGCCAACAAACACCCCGATTCACAGAGCGCAGCAAAGTGTAATACATTTTACACTGCTCACATATATAATACTAGCATGAACTTTAGTAACAAAATATACTCCAGAACATCGTTATGTAAATATAAATGAAAATCACAAAAGGCTGTCCGTGCAAGTAGTCAGAAAAAAGCACATGATTTCAATCCTGAAAACGAGTTTTTAAAACACGTATTTTCACAGACGAGTTAGGGGGCTAAGAAAAGGGCCAGGAATTTGGAAAGTCATCGTTAGTATTCTACACTTCCTAAAAAAGCAGACTCTAGTCCATCCCTTCAATTGTCCAGGTCCAGTTTCCACATATAGTGATAAAGAACACTTTCCAAAATAAATATCAGGATCAATCTATCAAAACTGAAAGCTGTAAAACATATCAAAACCGAAAAAAGGCTATTTCTAAAACAAACACAAATACACCCACAAGTAACCCATAGAAACCTACAGGCTCCAGAAACGAGCAGGTGAGACAACTGCCCATACATGAATATCAGAAGGCCAAGATCTGATCAGAAGAGGACTTCTTGTTATATCATACAGATGCATTTCTTTGGGAGCAACGCCAATAGTGATTTTGCGCACTAACCAGCATGCAAAATTCCCTTTGCTGATTCATTGAACAGACTTTGTGTGTCTTTCCGAGGCTTTGCTTGGGCCTGTCATGTCTTTGCTTGAAGCCCTGTGCTGTGCGCGCGACTTAACACAAAGTGCGGGATGGGCCTATGCAAGGACAAAAATAGGGGGTGGAACATGCATATTTCCCATCCTCCATGCAGAATAAGGATGAACAAGGAATAACATGGAATGTTGAGGGACGGGCCACGTAGAGAAACCACACACCCATTCAAGCACAAACATAACCGACTTTATGGATTTCAGAGCTCAACGTCATGTTTGGAAAAGTCACGCGCAAATCTCCTTATCTCACCACCACATGGTACAAGCTAAGTACAATGCATATAACCAACGCATATAAAGCAAATCTCCTTATCTCACCACCACATGGTACAAGCTAAGTACAATGCATATAACCAACGCATATAAAGCACGCAATGCACACCATTCTAACGTTGGTTAGCCACCATGAATGAAAGAATACTGGGAACCATCGTAGTTGGGACAGAACAATGAGGAGGATGCAGAGACCCAGGATTTTCACAACACGCACCATGCTGTTTGGGATGCCAGAAGAGCAGGTGTATGCAAAGTAACGGTTCTTACCCCATGGAATACTTGAAATGTCAGGGAGTGGGAAGAAGACCGCGCATCCCCTAGCATCTGCTCCCATGTCCTCACCCCCGAGCAAAGGTGTTGAAAGCACTCCATTTCATATCCACATGCTCCTTCCAGCACATCACAGCTTTTGTTGGTGGCATATATCAAGCCACATAATCCTGTTTTCTACACCAGTTGTTGGCCTGCATAACATCATGTGTGTGTGTGCGTAGGAACATATACATGCCACACACACTGCTGGAAAGGCAAAGAGTGTGCCAGAAGTTCTATGCTGTTGCAGACTTCCCATGTGTACTTGGAGCCATTGATTGTACAAATGTTGTGATCATGCCCACACGATTGACAGAGCACATTTATCGCAACAGGAAGCATTAGCATTCCATCAATGTGGAGGTCATCTGTAATGCAAAAGGAGTCATCATGCAAGTCAACAGCAATTTTCTCAGAAGCACACATGACAGTTGCATCTAAAGCCAGTCACCACTCTACCGGGCCCTGCCATCAGGAAAGTTCGACAACAGCTTGCTCCTAGGTGAGTATCAGCTGGCATGCACATGCATGCACTCATGTGACACAGTGAACAACTGACCATGACAATAAATGGCAATAGCAAACACCAACACATTAACAGGGGCGAGTGCCTACCCACTATCAAGATTCCTGCTTACGCCATTCAGGAATCGAGGAACACCAGATGAGGTAAGATACAATGCAGCACATATAGCCTGTAGGGGCATAGTGGAGTGAACATTTGGGGTGCTTAAATCACGTTTGCGTTCCCTCGACAACCCTGGTTGGTTATTGCTATATGCCCTACAAGTAGTATGTAAATTCATCCCGGCTGCATGTGTCCTGCACAATGTTGCCACACGGCGTGGTATACCAACTGATATACAGGAAGGTGTCATCGCCCTCAGCCACAAGCACCACCCTTGCGTTGGTTGGCCAAAGGGCACAGGTATAGAATGCATGCAATACGCCTGTTCAAACATACTTCTCATGAAAATCAGCCCCTATGGAGCACACATAGTGGAGCCACATACCTGGTGCCATTCAATGATGACTCGGGGCCCATCTTGCATGCTCATAACAGCACCCTTAGAATGTGTGTCTGGGAAAGGCAAACTGTGCATGGCCATAGCCATAAAATAAACTGCAACAAACACTGACATAGCCATAGCAACTGTAAAGAACAGTGACCATGTGGCACACACCAAAGCACAAAACAGAAGCAATGAAATCCTGGACCACGGACACATGGCTACCACCAACGATAGTACACACAGACCAACAACAGCACACAGGAGACACAAGTAGGAAGTCACAGCACACACTTAAAACCGCAACTAACACTTGTGTGGACCACCCTGGTCCCCCTATGTGTGACTCAAAGCAATATATAGCTTGAGTGGCCACCCCATTCCCTCACAACAGTTATGTCAACAATTCCCATCTACATCAAAACAGTCACACAGTACATGCAAATTGCAGGTTCACTACAAGAAAGATGCACCTCTCACCTCATACCTTTCCCTTTCTGAGCCAGCTGCAGCTTCACCACGGATTCAATCTGTCCTCCCTCCAGTAGGGTCACAAACCAGCCTTCTCCGATGACGTGTCTCATGCAGGCATCCAACAGCACTGTACTCCACAATACCAGAAAACATCTTCCCAGGTACAATGCCTCAGTATACAAAATCAACACAAGGTCAGAGCAGGTAACACATCCATGCATTCAACTACACTGCAACATGTGCCCCCCTGACTACCATGCAACACATGCAAGCAAGAACTCTCCAGTCACCCATCACCATGTGTTCATGCACACATGCAGCCAGACCCACCCACCTCACGCCAATGCAAGTAAAAAACCACACACAGTGACACCTTGCCCAGCCTTACCACTTACACTGCCTGTCCCCTGAGGGCTATGCAATGAAGGACCATGTACCACTTTCCCATTGCTCTGGTTTGGGGACATTGTGAACACATTGATCTGGCTGTAGTCAGATTGACAGTGAGAGGGCTCCCAAACAGAGATCACTGAGAGGTTGGAAAACCAGGATCCCCCTGGAAGCACTGCCAATGCCACGATATGGCATACACTGATTAACGTGGCATCATGACAGTGCAATAAACACTGGTAAGGGAGCAGATGATTGAAACACCAAGACGATGGAAAGCAAACATTTCAGAAATTGAAGTGAAGAGAGGATCTGGCAGAAGGCAGCTGGTCAAAGAGGCATCAGTCATACAGAAAGGCAGGGCATACAGGCAACTGGCATAAAAGAGACATGTAGACACGAGAAAGGAATTAGAAACAGAGGACAAGGAGATTGCCACACAAATAGGAACAGCCAAGAGGAACGGAAGGCAGAGGTCATAGGGACTGGGATAAACAGGTACCAATTTGCTGGTAACTGAAGGAAGCATTGAGATGCACTGAGCAGTTGTCAACAGGCAGCAAAATATCTGCCAGTGTACGGTGCATGGTACATTTACCCATGGCAAACAACACAAGGAAAATGGCATGTGCCTGGTGTCGATGGTGATCCTGGCATTCCCCAAAGGCCCTGCAATGCTGCCCTGTGTGTGGATGTAGCTCAGCACACCACTCACAGAAGGGGCAGAAGTACCCGGAGTGGACTGCCAACGTGGGTAGACAAGGCATGAAAAGCTGAGTGAATGGGATGCTGAGTGCCAGGCAAGACACACGCAAAAACTGCAAACAATCACTCGCCAGACTCCTATCACCATGTGTCCCTGTGCTGATGCAGCCAAACCTGCTCACCTCAGTATAACTAAACAGTAAATGCTCTACAGTGGCATCCTACCTCACAACAATTACCCCACAACTAGTGCCCACATGATTGCCATGCAAAAACAGCAAGCATAGACTCACCATCCTACCATCATCTTGTGTCGGCGCACACATGCTCACCTCAGTACAAGGCAAAAATAAATGACCCCACACAGTGCCAGACTTCCTGCCACCAACTACACCACACCATGTGCCCCACTGAGTGCCTTAAATTTACCTTGACAAGGTACCCCATTGTCTCATGTCGACAGCATACCACCTGAAACAATGTTCTAAGCTTGCAATGACATGCATTGCATCAAAGTAAAGAAACTGCACAGACTTAACAACTCTCGTATTGAACAAGGTATCTTCCAGGGACCACCCAGTGTCAATGCCCAGCAATACAAATAACAGAGTGTGAGCAGCTATCAACCTTATGACAGCAAAACTCTTCAAGAGAGAAATCACTTAAAGTGAAGGTAACAGATTTCAAGCACAGCACAACATGCCCTCTGGAAACAGGTGTCAGTCAGCCCCGGGATGTGGGCACAAGTGGGGCCATTGATTGCAGGCATACAAGTTCTTCACACCCTCTATAAGGTGTCAAACATGTCATTGGGTCACCCATGGATGCCAGGGATGAAAATGTCACCAAGTGATGAGGCGAAGTTCCGGGGAGTGGAAGTACAATTGTGGGAGCTGATGTGAAGGATGACAGAGGGCAAGAGGAGACAGGACACAGAGTGATGAATGTGTAGCTGTGGAGTGGAGTGGAGCGAAAAAAAGAAAGAGAGAGAGAGACAGACAGAGAGAGAGAGAGAGCGAGAGATGGGAGAATCATGGTGCAAGGAGGAGACTGGCAGCTGGGAAAATGAGGAGACAGATGCTGGTTGTTACAGTTGGTGAGAGCAGAGAGAAGGTGGTGATGAGAGGAAGACAGAGACAGAAAGGCTGGGGAAAAAGCAGCATGGTCTGAAAGCCTGGAAGGCACATAGATAGAAAAATAGCACATTTTGGGGGTGAGGAAGGACAATAGTGGGTGAGGGGGGGGCCAGACTGGTGAACAAAGGCCACCCTGTGAAAAGGCAATCCTTACCTCTTCATCACAAAAACATGCTAGACCCACCATGGCATGTAAACCAGAAAGAGACCCATGTCTGCAACATCCACGTAAATAAGTCAATTCAACCACATCACCAGACCCTGCACCAACCAACAAACCCCCAGTTGGACACAACAGAAAATGGACATGACAACAATACCCAGCTGTTGTCCCACCCTCGAACAGACAAGATACCTTCGACGAGACAGTCCCAGTAATTTTGCGGGGATCACAGGGCACACTTGCAGCACCTACAGGCCCAACAGATGAACAGAAGCTGAGGGGTTGCCAATGTACCACATGCATGTGGCCACAATGTACACACACACTGTGCAGTCACTCACAATGCTGTATTTGAACAACAAATAATTTAAAAACAAAGTCATGCAATACGTCCAGATGGAGAGAATATTCTGAAAACAACAATCAACAACATGTGTTTTGATTGGGGAACACAAGTAAATTCCATTAGGTGTACACATGCGCAAACCAGTACAACCCTAGATGCATCGAGTGTGCCAAACCTGTCCTGTGGAGTCAATGGAGACACATGGACAGCTCTGTGTTACCAGAGGTAAGGCCATGAAGGGAAGCAGTCGAGGACATATAGACCTGACAATGGACGTGTGTGTAAGACGTGGAATTGTAGAAGGGTAGGTCATGTGAGTGGATAAGGGTGTGGAGTGGGCTCTGGCAAAGGTGAAAGAGTAGTGTCAAAAATGAGTACACCTACAGGGCCCCGTAGAACACATGGGTTGGGGGGAGTGGCAGTATGAGGACATCATAACGATCAGCGCATCAAGTGGTGAACAATCAAAAACACAGAGTCCAGATGCACAGAGAACTCAGGACATTAATGACAACAGAGATTCAGAATGTGACAAATACAGCCACTGACTCAAGTGTGATAAGTGCTGCACATTCCCATAATGTGCGGAGTGGCGGAGAGTGGCAGTCCTGCAGTCTACTTTCTGTTGGTCTGTTTTCCCTGGCCACCCTTACCTGAAGGAGGAGTCAAACCTACCCTGCTCACCATAAAGACTCAGACCTACCGCGGAGCGGACGCGGAGTGGCGGAGAGTGGCAGTCCTGCAGTCTACTTTCTGTTGGTCTGTTTTCCCTGGCCACCCTTACCTGAAGGAGGAGTCAAACCTACCCTGCTCACCATAAAGACTCAGACCTACGGAGCGGACGCAGAGTGGCGGAAAGTGGCAGTCCTGCAGTCTACTTTCTGTTGGTCTGTTTTCCCTGGCCACCCTTACCTGAAGGAGGAGTCAAACCTACCCTGCTCACCATAAAAACTCAGACCTACCGCGGAGCGGATGCGGAGTGGCGGAGAGTGGCAGTCCTGCAGTCTACTTTCTGTTGGTCTGTTTTCCCTGGCCACCCTTACCTGAAGGAGGAGTCAAACCTACCCTTCTCACCATAAAGACTCAGACCTACCGCAGAGCAGACGCGGAGTGGTGGAGAGTGGCAGTCCTGCAATCTGCTTTCTGTTGGTCTGTTTTCCCAGGCCACCCTTACCTGAAGGAGGAGTCAAACCTACCCTGCTCACCATAAAGACTAAAACCTACCGCGGAGCGGACGCGGAGTGGCAGAGAGTGGCAGTCCTGCAGTCATGGCTGGCATGACTGGTCTGACTGCCCCCCCAAACGCTCCTCTAGAAGAAGATAACGGGCGCTTAAAAACTCTGCGACTCCGTCCACCCTTCCAAAAACTCCCTCTAGAAGACCTGCAAAACTCACCAAATACTTCAGCACCAACCACCAAACTTCCCAAAATTGCAGGAAACAAAGTGGGAAAAAAAGTATTCAAATTACCCACAAGGACTCTAACCAAAAGCCCGACGCCGAATGATCCCCAACTTTCAACTGAGCCTCTCTTGAAACCACCAGAGGAGCTCGAGGAGCGTGAGACATCTATTATCCAATGTCAACATTCAAATTCTGACATCGCTTCAAGTTCACCAAACATGATCCCTCCCACCATGCCTCCCCTCGCTCGCTTACCGGCTTGCCCCGGAGGGGGTGCTGTGTCTGCAGTCGAGAGGAGGACCTCTGGTGGGTCCGGATCCATGTGCTGGTCCGCGCGGGCGGCGGTGGAGAGTCTGGAGACCCACCCGACCTCGCGGGGCCCCCCCGCCTTCCATGACGCGGAGGCGCCATTGGATCCAGCAAGGAAAGCGATTGGGAGCTCTGATGTTTCCCTGGCCGCCGCTGACTCTGCAGCCGACGATGCTCCCACGGCCCCGCATTCGATTCTTGCACTCGTCCATGCTGAAGGCAGGAGCCGCGAGAACGCCGTGATGAAGATGCGGAGGCAGCTGGACCTGGCCCCGCTGCGGCTGCAAGCCGCCGACTGCACGCCCTGACAGCCACGTCATCAGAGCAGGAGCTCTGTGAGACCTATGACGATCTTGAGCCACACCCCCCAGAGACTCAGCCTACTGAGAAAAACAAAACAAGCCCAACCAACCCAAAAAAACGTCTGCGCCAAGCGCGAACGACAACGAAAAGAAAAGGAAACCGGCAATACAAAGCCATATCTACTCATGAAAACAATACAACAACACAAAAAAACATCATCAAAACGAAAGCGGAGAAAGTAAAAACTAAAATCCTAAACACAAGATCAAAACCTTCGCCATTGTCAACATTGACAAAGTTCATTCAAAAAAAAAAAAAAAGGGAGAAATCACACAGACACGCGTTCTGAGCTCACAGATGCTGAATTACTGGATGTAGTGCACGACCTACAACCTCTCAGCAAGCACAGACAAATTGAAGGAAGCGAAAAGGATACACCAATTCCTCCAAAAGCAAAGTCACTCCACACAGGACAAAAAGATATTCAACCTGTCAATCCAGAAGGCGATTCTACGCCAGACAAAACAATCACCATAGTGATTCCTGACGATTTCACCTTTGGTCAAACCCCACTCATACCACAAACTTCAGCCTCTTCATCTTCTCCAGTGATCATTCCTTCAAGCCCAATACCAAATGAACTTCAAGCGGATACAGACTCTGAGATCGTCCCAGCTGCCGCCGTAAACAAGAAGCAAACAACTATCCCTCCATCTCCTCCAATGTCAACACTACTCTTCCCAGTCTTACAGGATATAACTACCCCCCTATCCTTGCTACCAATTGAACAAAAAGACTCAAGTCATCAAGAACCAGAAGACCAAAACAAACTCCAAAAAATCGACCACACAAACCGACCACCTCAGGAACCCAGAGACAAAAGGAAATCACATTGCGAGTATGACCCTCACTCGGACAGGACAAGCTTCTATACGCCATCCACTCCCACACATGGACCAGGTAGAAAATCGTCTGCTTTGACAAATGAAACACCCTCAAACAAACCGGACCTACTATCATATATGTCGGCATTATCAATTGCCCTTATTCCCTTCACCAAACTCTATGAATCGCTAAATGAAACACTAAAAGATCATACAGTACTTCAAGCCATGATCCACACGAAACTCACCTTCCTCGAAGGTCACGTCACAGCTCAAAAAGACATAAAGAATACCCCCTGGACAAACCTGGTAGAAATCAACGCACGCCTACAGACAATAGAATCGACTCTGAATCTCCTAGAAAAACGATCAACACCAGATACAACAGCAATTCAACTTAAAACACCTGCCTTACCTGTTGATCTCACAGCTGAAAACGTACACAAAAATATTGTAGCTAAACAAACAAATCCGATCTCCAAAAAAACGCCACAACATCCCCCCACTTCCACAAACAGATCTATCACCAACATCGTCCTAGTAATCGACGACGAAGAAAACAGAAGCAAAGCGACCAAAGACCAAATGGAGCAACCCTATTCAATCTTTGACGCAACCAGATCCAAAAACTCAAATAACCCTACAGCCTCAGACGCTACAAACAAAACGCCTCTTCCATCAACAAAAAATCATAAGTCAAAGACCCAACCCCGGCACACCACCTAGGAGGCAGCAGTCTTCCCAAAAAAACGCATCCCAACAATCGAACAACTCACTGAGCTCTCAACCTTCTCTTACTACTCAACTTACTAGGGGCTCACCGACAACAACGGATGACTTCCTACAAAACTCAGACCTAATGAATCTTTCAGAACACCTAGATCCAACACTCGATACGAGCAATACACCTCACCAACAAGAAGAAAATATCAACCCTTCCAAACCGAACAAGGAAAATAATACTCCCAGGATCAGCAACAATCATGAAGAACAAGAAAGCCCACTGACCTTCCTAACCCTAGAAGAACGTTGACAAAAGATAGAACGGTCGGCAGAAATCAAACAAAGAACAGATTCAAACAAAACGAATACGCATCTAAGATTCGTCAGCAGGAAGGTCGATCAAAAAAAAGAAAAAACACGTGCTGAAAAAGATAACAACACCCAGCCAAAAAATCTAAACAAACCCGACCGATCGTCTGCTGCTAAACATTCGCCCAAATCATCGCGAAGAAATCGAGAATGAAGCAATAGTCAAAAACAAAATACTGTCTATTCGACTCAACAACAAAACTCCAAAACAAACACACAATGTAATTGCAACCACTCCGAACGTCAGACGGAGAAGTGGATTCTGAAAGTTGAACAAACGAAAGACAACAGAGACAAAGTCACACTAAACAGAAGAGGAGTCCTGACGCTGATACATCTTGTTCCAAAATTGTCCCAAATAACGTCAGACGATCTAAGAATTGTTGAACCAAGTCACTATCACGGAAGAGCTACATGCTACCTTTACATCATCTCGAGAAGAATCAAAAACAAACTGCTAGACCGAGAAAGGGACTTCCGCAGTTTGGGATATCATCTCTCTCAACAACAAAGCAACTACGAGAACCCAAACTCCAAACACATAATACCCTCAGCAAAGAAATCACGTAACAGCGAAAACGCCTATGATCCAAGACCCAAACATAACATAAATGGTAGCTCACATGAACGGAGACCTTCATACCGAAACACCACTACGACCGCTCAACAAAATTCAGATAAGCTACCATCAACTCAGTCTCAACCTTCACCTCAAACTGCCCGAACTCCATCCATATCAGACGCTGCTACTAAAGACAACCAAAAAGCGAAAATAGCCTTCCGAAAGGAACAACACGACCAACACAAGAATCTTACCAAAACCATCCACTTACCACAAAACCTGCCCTCTACACCAAAAACCAAAAATTCGACTTCATCTAGCTTCTGGGTTTGGCACCCAAAAGCACTGGAAACGCATCGATCGAAATAGCAACTCATGGACAGAACCAGCCTACAAGAATCAACAACTACTCAAGAAAGACTCCACCGTGACTTGAAACGACAATCATGGAACACCAGAGGATTCAAACACCTCACCTCACCTAGCGACGTCAACCTAGGATCAGCAGATCTGTGGTGCCTCCAGGAAACCTGGTTGACCAAAACTCCATCACTTGACGGCTTTGACCTTCGTTTGGCACCAGCGTCAAAACGATCAGGTGGCCGACCATCCTCAGGCCTCATAACTGCATGCCGAATCAACAGTGGCCTGACAATAACAGACATTATCGTCTCAAACTATTCACTGCAGGCACTATTGCTAACATGGGAACTCCCTCCTAACGCGGAAGCACTCCACCAGACGATCCCGGTGGCAATACTAAACGTCTACTGGAATCCCGCGGCAATTGATGAAAAAAACTTTTTGGCCTTAATTGAATCCACTGTAGACGAGGTACGCACCACCTACAACACATACCACATCATAATATGTGGTGACCTAAATGCCCAATGCAAACAAACTTCCACTAAAGCCAACACACAGAGTGAACGACGAGGTGAAGCTTGGACCAAACTGATGAACTCTAGACACCTTCACAATTTGGATACAGTGTATAAAAGCAACACCCGTCATCCAACATGGACAAACAACAACTCGGCATCCACCATTGACTATACTTTTGTATCTGAACCCATGCTATCGTTAGCAACTTCTTTCGATGTCCAGCTAACGTCATCCAGTGACCACAACATCCTGGTAACCACATGGAAACCACCACTCATCACACGAGATAAAATGGAGAATGGACTTGAACAAAACAATCAAAAAAATAGACTGCGTCTCACAGCTCAAAGCATAAGAGACTTGACAAATCGTTACTCAAAAACTAACGATACACCTGAACACAAAACCATGGATTATGCTCCCCTGCTTATCTCATACATGACACAGCGAACCAACCCAAGCAAAACCACTCAAACACCCATCCATACATACAACAAAATCTTGGTTCTCAGACGCCGTGCCTAGAGGAAAGCAAAAAGATCAGCAGCAACACTTCCCCCGTCCAAAAGAGAACTAACCATCAAAGAACTAATGAGAGAATATAAATCTTGGGTGAGAAGGCAAGATGGACATTACATCAACAAGATGCCGAAACCATGCTAAAAGCCATCTGCACCAATAACGTGAAAGAATTCTGGTCTCTACTCAATAAAACATCTTCGTTTACCAGACCAGAAATTACCAATTCAATCGATGAAGCAACTTGGGCAACCCAATTTATATCACTCTTCGAGCTGCCAAACACTCTATCCAAATACGAGCGTCCGACACCATTGTCGACTAACCTGAATCGCCTAAACCAAACTAACACCTGGACAAAGCTGGACGATTTAGATGACATTTGTAACATCATTAAAAAATTGAATAAATCCAGAGCTCCGGGACCTGACGGTATCACCAACTTTGACCTGAAATGACATCCAATCGAATGGGCCAAATTCATAAGATCCGTGTTCACATGATGCGTGGCTGCACAATCGATACCTCCTACATGGCTGTCCGCAATAGTGGTCCCGATTTATAAGAAAGGCGACAAGCAAGACCCTACAAACTACCGCCCTATCGCGCTACTAGACCCTATAGGGAAAGTTTTCGGGTCCCTTCTCCTAAACAAAATTCCAATCTTGGGCCACAGAAGCTCCGTGCAATGACAACTTCCAAGCCGGATTCAAAAAAACACTGGGAACCACGATCAACATCTTCCTCCTAACCATCTTGAAAAGCAAAATAAAAGACGGCCACCCAAAAGTGTACTCAGCCTTCATAGACTTCTCCAAAGCCTTTGATAGAGTCGATTGCAACAGACTCTGGCAGAAACTATCTTTCTGGGGCTGCCCAAGCGACATTCTAAATCTGATTAAGGCACTCCACACGGATACCAACATTAAAGTACGACTAAATCAGCAAGGCAACTTATCCACTCAGATCAACACGCATAGCGGAGTCAAACAGGGCTGCCCTTTGGCCCCTGCCCTCTTTATCGCTTACATGGGAGATTATCATTATTCTGAAACCTCAATCAGATCCTTCCCACCAAAAATAGCACAAACACCCATCAGTAGACTGCTCTACGCGGATGACCTTATTTTGCTGGATTTAACGCCCATAGGCCTCCAGTGCCAACTCACCAATCTACAACTATTTTATAACGAGAACAATTTGGAAATCAACACCGACAAAACCAAAATCATGGTGATGGAGCGCAAAACCAGAGCGCGGGACAAATACAACTGGTTCCTGGAAAAAACGAAAATTGAAAGAGTAAACAGCTTCAAATATCTTGGCGTAACTCTGGACAATTCAGCAAAAGAAACGTCTATGCAAGAATCCCTGTTCGATAAGATCCAAAGCCTGGCAACAAAAGGCAAAGCAAAAGACAGAAAATTTGGTAAATTCTCCAACATCCCGCTACTGAACTTTTACAAGCAAAAAGTGGTCCCCATGGTTACATATGGATCAGAAGCATTGCCGTGCTTACCCAAGACTCTTTGGCCCAAATTGGAAGCCTATTTTTGGAGGACGACCCTTGCCTTTCCGGACTCAACGCCAATCACACTGATCCGGCGAGAACTCAGTCTGCTTTCTCTTCAAGGCACTGTAGACTGCAACACTCTGATGCTATATAGGAAATGCATTCTACCAAACGGTTCCTTTCTCCACGGCCTGGTGTCCAAAGAAATTCTAGAGGGAAGCTGCATCATGCTAAGTCAATGGAAAAACGAAAACCAAGCTCTATGGAAAATCATCGAATGAACAGAAGAAGATCTGATTAACAATCCTACAAGAATAAAAAAAAACTAAAGACATGGACTGGATTCGCACTTTAGATGCAGCCTCAGAATACAAGCTTGTCTCTCACTTACCACCGCTATGGAAAAAACGTGACGATCTACAGAACTACATCAAAAGATTCCCCAGCCGAGCGGCACGCAATCTTATAATCAGAGCAAGACTGAATCTTGTGGACACCAACGAAATCCGACACATAAGGAAGCAATCGCTGACTAGCACCTGCAGATTCTGTGGCAACGAGAAGGAGACCATTCGCCACCTCATACTATCCTGCCCAAGCCTGACAAACATCCGCCGCCCCTATATGAAATATATCTGCCAACACTCCACAGTAACTGATGAAGATACATGGTGGAAAAGGATGATAAGTGGTGACCGCACATCGTGGCAACTAGCGACATACAAAATCCTTGACGCTTTAACAGAAAAACTCACTGCGAAACGAAATGAAAACTAAGACTCTCCTTGTAAACCGACCAGAAATTCTAACCTACAGAATCAAATGATTAAGATGTCCAAATTCGGACAAAGGAAAGAGAAAAGAAACGATGTTGTAAAAATCAAAGTTTTGATTAAATACTCAAAAAAAATATATATAATAATAATAATGTGGCTGTCAATTGTGGAAGTGCAACCAGAAAAACAATGCAAACACATTGATGTGCAAGGGGTTTCACACACATGCATGTGTACAAACACACATCTGAAATGACATTCAACGTGACTAAATGATGACACATGCAGAAAGCTAATGTGTGACAATGCTTGCAAAGATTGTGACCACTAAAACAGATATTACATGATTGACAGTGCTTCATCCCGAATGGTCACAGAGCCTGTATGTGCTCTCACTCACGATGCATCAAGTTGCTGGGATAGTGTCTGTCTCAATGTATCTACTCGTGGAGTTGTGTCCTTGTGGCTGAGAGATGTGTAGTGAAGCCCTCAAGCTCTTCATCTCATGGCAATTGGATTCACGAGATGCCAACATCTCATGCCTAAGGGCCAAGACTTTATGTGCCTTAGCATCTTCATGCATGGACTCCTGCAGACACTTCAGATCAGCCCTTGGGCTCTTGATGTTGGCCTCTATGCCCCGTCTGTGGGAGGGGCTTGAGGACCACATGTTTTGCTGCAGTTGTGCATCCCTGGCCGCTGGTATGGACATGTTCTCTGCCAGGCAATCCATGCCCGTTACAATTCGACTGAACATATAACCATGCTGGATGGTGGCACTGAACATTTGCTGCTCCCACACTGTCTCTCCAGCATGCAAATGTCCACCACATGTGCAGGGCTCACAGCGGTGTGATACAAGGGACCAGACCCACTGCTGCAGGGCCCCTGTCATCAAGATCAGACTGGGGCATACAATTGTCTCAGACACCAACAGAAAATTGGCCCCAGTTGCAAATGGTAATTCATTCCTTTTGTGTGACACTGACTCCCAAGGGGGAGTTTTGGGATAAAATGTGATGCAAATTGTGCACTTTAAATAATATGTATTCAGCATCACTGGTCAAAACTATTAACCACATAGTGAAGTATTTCACCAAATTGGCCCACATTGGCCTAAAAAGTGGCCCACTTTGACCCCAAAAACTGGCCACACAAGCATTTTGCATTTTTGGTTTGGTTGTGCGCCTATTGTCCTTTAAGCCAGTCCCAGCCTGCCTGTCATTGGATGCACGTCTGCAACCCTCAGTTGGACATCAAAACCTGACACCAACTCATGGGAGGGAGCTCTTGCAGGTGTAAACACCATAGACGTGGGGCTCAAAACTGACCGGCCATGCGAAGCCTGCTGCACCGCCACAGACTCAATGGCCCCATCTGATCATCCTGTTGGGGCATTCACTTTCTCCCTCAGTGAGTCACCCACTTCTGGTTCTGCATCCGAATCAGCAGAGTCAGAAGAGTCCGAAGAGGCAGGAGCACGACTGATAATCACATTTAGCACCTGTGGATTTTCATGGTGAAGGACACCACAGCCTCCACCGGTGGACTGACATATCAGCTCCTCTTCTTCCTCCTCCTCCTCTGTATCGGCTGCATCATCACCTGCACATGGACAGAGAATGAAATTTTGAGTCATGTGTTTCCTGAAAAACATGCACAAATACATCAAATTGCAGACCGACATAAAATTGCTGGACACCCATCCATCTGACATCGTGACTTGTCACACTGTGAGCTGTAAGCCATGGTTGTGTGGCATTTGCTGACATGCAGCACACCCCCAGCCCCAGTCCTGTCCATGCTGTTAGTGGACACGTAGACATGCAAAAGTGGCATACACAATGACTAATGGACCATGCATCAAACATTTCAACACACAAGCCAGGGACACGTAATGCTCATGGGGAATTGTGAGGCTGAAGGCCAGTACATGGGCTCAGTAAGCCGGCCGAATCCACAGATACTACCAAGATCGAAATATGATGGACAATAAATGATTACAAATGTGTACTTGATAACCATGTCATGGCCAATCACAGATGTAGACTGCTTACTCATTACTCTCCATTTCTACATATGCCACATCCCTGAGATGCCAAACAGTGATGTCCTTGCCAAAGTGCTCATGTGGATACATTGGGACACAGCCTATATGCCTTCCCTCACCATCAGCATCCTCACATGCAACTAGTATGCCAATCACTGCCAAATTTCACCTAAAAGTGACTCTGCATCCTGGTCAGGACAGCACTGTCCATTGACTCTTTGTGTAAAGTGTAGTCCATGTACAATCAATGATGTGATATGTGTGCAGCAACGATGTGTGCACTGGCCAATACACAACCCTCTCAGTGAAGGCCTCTCTGTGCTTTTACCGACATGTGGCTACACATATGACCGTTACCATCTGGTGTGTCAGTCACATCAATGATGACACCAGGTGTACCAGCACCCTGTGAGTGGATTCACATGGCTGTGAGTCCCTTGCTGTATGCCTAGCACAATACATGGATATGCATTGGAAAATTGTGTGTGATGACAGTGCCATTCACACGACAATGTCATATGAAGTGTGAGGCGATGACTGGCCATGAGTGAGTGACTGACAGTCATTGACTGTCCCTTCGTATGACACTGTCATGTAACAGGCACTGTCATCGCACTGAATGCAAAGTGTCACTGCACATTGTGTGTGTTTTCTGTGCACTAAATTCCTCCTTGTCCTCTGTGAATGCACAACTTGGTAGTCCATTGTGCCAACTCTACACCGGTGTACTTTCATTAGTGCACTGAGAACATTGACATATACAACTAATATGAGTGTGCCATACTGAACCCACACTCAATCACATAGATCAATCACAGAATTCTTCTCAAATTCTGTACGTGTATAAAACACCCTTGCCACACCACCACAAATTGGCATTCCCTGGCTGCAAGCCAGCACTGAGTAGAGACGCTAATGCCAGCACTGACAGTCGAAGCACGGCCCTGCTCTTTTGTGCACAATTCACTCATGAGGCAATCCTGATGGTGAGGAGGATGCGCATGTAGACCCCAAATGACATATCATGAGCCCCCTTCGTCATTCATACTGCTAAATATAATTTGTAGCTTGGGAGTAGGACGTAGGTGCAACATTCATTCCCTACATCCATGCATCCTGTATAGAAGATTTTGTTGGGGCATCAGTCCCTGTCTATGAACATCATCCTATGAAGATGTGTCAGTATACTTGACTGGGCATGCTCTGACTGAGAACCAGCACCTGATACTCTGACACAAGGAGCTACGTTGCCCTCATGCCACATCTGAGTGGGTGATGTATCTGCCATATCATTGCATTTCAAACAGATTACACATGTCTAGACAAGTATGCATGTATCAAGTATACAGACAGGCCAATATTTGTGCAAGTGCTGTCCACAATGATGTGTGGAAGAAGGCATGTGTCTGTCATGCATCGACTGATGAACACATACATGCCTTTCATGTCAGACTAGTGATTCTAATGTGAACTGGATTTACATATTTGAAATTTGACCATGCACATACATGATATGATATGATATGACATTCATAATGCTAGACAAGAAGGGGAAACAAAGGGAGGACAAAAACAGCAATCTTACTAGGCCTTGTGTTAGTCAGATCATGCAAGTGCAGAAAAAATGGAGGGGAGAAGTGCCAGCAGGTGAGAAGAGAAGTGCAGGTAACTCAATAAGTGCAGCCAGCGGGTGGCTCAAAGGCGCAGTGAGAAGGAACTGTAGGGTTGCAGGAACATACCTTTAAGTGCAGGGGGATCCAGGAGGCAGTGCAAGGGCAACTGGACATGCAGGAGCCTGGGCCTGAGTTCAGAGGATAGCCAGTTGACCAGCATGCATAGCAGTCAGGGACATCAGCTGGGGAGAGGAAGAGAGAAAGCAGAAGTGAAAAGGATGGCATTGAGTTGCTTCCGGAGGTGGTTCTGCTCAAGTTTGAGAGAGGAAGGGAGGCTGTTCCAGAGGGAGGACCCAGCCGAGGAGAGAGCTCTGCCCCCCACTGTTTGCTTGGAGAAGTGTCTGACCCTCAGAGAGTTGGAGGTGGATGAGCAGAGAGCTCAAGAAGAAAGATGTTTAGGAAGAGAAAGTTGGTGGTAGTGTGGTCCCAGGCCACAGAATACTTTGTGGACGGTGCAATGGGTCTTGAACTAGATCCTTGCACCCAAAGGGAGCCAGTGGAGAGATTTCAGAGCTGGAGAGATACAATCCCTGGGCATGAGGACAAAGACAAGTCTTGCAGTCCTGTTCTGGATATGTTGTTATGGTCGAACAGTAGAGGTAGGCAGATTTAGAAAGAGGCTGTTGCAGTAGTACAGACTAGAGAGGACCAGATCTCTGGAGACAGTGAGCTTCTGGTGGAAAGTGAGAAACAGAAGAATACCTCTGAGGAGGTGCAGCTGGTAGTTTGATTTCTTAGAGACGTTGGAGATGTGAGGAGAGAAGAAGAGGGTGGAGTTGAAGATGACACCTAGGTTGTTAGCCTCACAGGAGGGAGCAGGAAGAGGGCCTAGAGTGGGTGACCAGAGAGAGAGAGGAAAGGAGGGAGAAGGTGGACCGATGAGGAGGATCTCACTCTTACTGGCATTAAGGCAGAGATCATTGGCGGCACACCATTCCTGAATCGCGGCCAGACGGTCCGTATGAGAGAAGGAGCAGAGGTGGTGGAGGGATGCCTGAAAGAGAGCTGGGTGTCATCCGCATAAAACTGAAAAAAGGAGCAGAAAGTAGCGATGCGATGGGGAAGAGTTGTCAAGTAGTGGTTGAAAAGCGTAAGGTGAAAGGTTAAACCCCTGGGGAACACCACAAGTAGAGCGAGACACAGAAGAGAGGAAAGACTCCAGATGGACCTGTGAGGATCGGTTGGTGAGAAAGGAGGTCAACCAAGCCAGACCCTGATCAGTGATACCCGGGTTATCACAGAGGCGATTGAGCAGGATTGCATGTTTGACCGTATCATGAGCAGAGGATAGAAGGAGGAGAATGATAACAGAAGGAAGATTAGAGTGAAGATTAGAGAGCAGGTCTTCTTGGGTGTTCAGGAGAGCAGTTTCCGTGCTTTTGGGAGCTCTGAAGCCAGACTGTGGTCGTGGAGACAACCTACAGATTCAGTATGCAGATAAAGCTGGGAGATGCCCAGCTTTTCCAGGAGATTGCCAGGAAAGGAGTGATGGAGATTTGGCGATAGCTAGCCGGGGTGGAGGTATCGGCAGAGGGCTTCTTAAGAAGGGGGTGCACAAGGGAGTGCTTGAGGGGAGGGGGCAATGAAGGGTCCAGTGGCAAAGGAGTGATTACAGAAATCGGTCAAGGCTGGAGAAAGGGTTTCAATGTGGTCCATGATGGATCTGAATGAGCTGGAGTGGGCCTGCTTCAACAAGACTTTCATAGATCAAACTTGTCTGTCTAGAAACATCATATGGGGTGAACAATGGGAAGGAGGAGAAAAGAGGAGGAAAGACAGAGTGGTAGAGGAGAATGTAGAGGAGGTAGAGGATTAGAGGGTGGACGAGATGTCCTGGGTTTTAGTAATGAAATGAAAGGCCAAAGTCGTGCAGAGGGCCTGGGAGGGAACGGGAGAGGTAGAGACTGAAGCAGGATTGGCCAGTTCCTTGCACATTTTGGAAAGTTCCTCTAAGTTGTTAGATGCCGCAGAGACACTGGCTTGGATGTAGGCTCTCTTCTTAGAGAGGACAGAGAGTCTGTATTGGCTTTGGAGCAGGCGACATGCCAGTTTGTCAGGGGGTGTGCCTGATGTCCTGCACTTCCTCTCAGCTGCCCTACACTTGCGTTTAAGGATGGCAGGGTCGGAGTCGTTATCAAGAGTTGCACTTTGATTTGGGCTTCAACTGGATCCTCATGACAGGGGAAAGGACATCCAGAGTGTTAGTGATAGAGAGATGAAGTTTAGAGAGGGCTGTGTCAGGGTGTGAGTCAGCCAAATCTGCAGGAGGAGGAGAGGAAGTGGTGGTGACATCCTCAACTGATAGACGCTTCATGGGTCAGATGACTGAGAAGGTAGGTGGCAGTGCTGGAGTTGGCTTAACCTGAGGGGTAGAGATAGAGAGGTGGGAGGAAAGGAGGAAGTGGTAACTCCAAGAGAGAGGAGTAGTGAGCGGGTTAGAGACGGGGAGGTTTGAGGAGGTCAAAACATCTAGTGTGTGCCCTGCAAGGTGAGTCGGCCCAGAGGAAAGAATAGAGTGAGAGAGTCACTGAGGTTGTGAAAAAGTCCCGAAGAAGGTCTAGTAGCATCCAGGTGGATGTTCAGGTCTTCAAGGAGGAGAAGTTGAGAGGTAGAGGCAAGGAGCGAGGATGAGAGCTCAGCTCACTCAGAGAGGAAGAGGGCAACCTGGCGGGGGTACACAAAGCCCTTTTCACGTGATTTGACAGGCGCAAGCGGGGTACGTGATTTCGCGGGGGTATGCAAGGCCCTTTTCACGCAATATGACTGGCACGAGCGGGGTACGCGATTTCGCAGAGTTTCACTAGGCACATTTCACATAATTTGAATGGCACAAGCGCATGGCGCAAGCGGGGTATGGGATTTTTGTGGGGGTGCGCAAGGCCATTTTCATGTGATTTGATTGCCGCGAGCGGGGTACAATCTGATTTTTCACGCGATTATGGTGTCTGTACGCTTGACCAAGGATAGGGCGGGGCTTTTGCGCCATATTGAACATTTCACTCTCTTTTTCCTGCGCAAGGGGCGGTGTTGGGGGGGTTACTGGCGGATTTTTACTGCGCCACCGCCAGTTATGGCCCAGGAAATCTATGCATACGCATTGCCCGCAATTGCGCATTTGCAGAACTGTCATGCAATGTTAGCATCACCGTTAAATGCAGCGGTAGCACTATTACCGCCTCTTTAAAGGGTCTGCCAGATCATGGCCTTGGAGCATTTTCCCCCGGGAAATCCACCGGTGGTGATAGCGCACATTTTCCCCGTTGGGCAATGGGGAATGAGGAAGTCCCGAATTGGCTCAATGGAGAATGGGCACTAGCCGTTCGCCAAACCCGTGATCCGGCGCTAATAGCACCTGAGGGTTTGGCGGTAGGGCTAATAGCGCCGGCAGTAATAGCGCTGGTGTTACCGCCCAACGCGTGATGAGGCCCATTGCATTGAGGCACTAGAGCTGCAGGGAGAGCTCTTTCTAATAATAGAACCCCCAAAAGCTCCTGCAATACTGAATACTGCACCTGCACCTGATCCCACCTCTGGTTGCAGGTGTGCATTAATGAGTTAAGACACGTCATTAAGTTACTAGTTTAGATGTCGTTGGATTACACTCTTTATTTCATAAGGAGTGTATTATGAGACAAAGATACACCAGGAAGGAAGCTCCCACATAACAACAGAAAAGAACTGTTCTCATGATTCCTAGGCATGCTGAAGCTATCGATTCTCCAGAGGATCATTCGCAATATCAATAGTTCCGATACTGGCCGCGCCAATCCCTGCATCCAGCAGGATTTGCATGGGTCATTCTCTCGTTCCCATCAGTCTCAGCAGGTGATCGATACTCACGACAGGAGCACTGGCTGTGCGGTGCCAATTCTGACATTTGATTTGTTTGCTGTCAACAGGTTCATTATAGCCTTCCTTCCGGGACACAGGACAAAACAATAAATGATGTGGCAACATGTTGGTGACTGGCAGTAGTTTCTGCAGCTCACGAGAACGCTGATTGAAGGTAACATTGGCAATGATCAGACTGGATTTAAATATATAGGTGGTAAAGCTACCATAATGACTAAGACTATCCTTCCAAAAATGTCGAATGCTAACATGCCCCGTGTTTCTTGTATGTATGTATGTATGTATGTATGTATTTATTTATTTATTTATTTATTTATTTATTTATTTATGTTTATTTATTTATTTATTTAGTTTTACACTTGCAAAGCACCCATGCCCGAGTTCATCTAGGCGCTGTCATGAACATCGTTACACTCAAAGATATTGAAGACAAGGGGGGGATAGCGGGGGTTAAGTCTGTAGGGGGGGGTATTCTTGTTTTGTATTGCGCAACTTGCACACCACTTCAGAGCACTGTGAGCCGGTACAGAGTAAGTGGGGAGGGAGTGGTTGATAACTAAAGGGATGCAGCTAACATGAAGTGCTGGTATCGAACACGTGTGATGTAAGTGCCATAGTATGGCACTTTCTTTACAATGTGCGGGGGAGACTTTTGGACCCTGGCCAGCAAGGAAAGTGTGTAGGAGATTGAAGTGGTCACTGTTGGTTGGCTTCATGGAAAGCGTGAATGGGTAGCAAGAGGAAGAGTGGGATAAAGTGTGCGCTGGTTGTCATGGACAGTAGGATATCCCCTCTAGATAATGGAACCAGAGCCAACTGCAATTCCAATTGCTGCTTTAGGATAAACACACACACCTATTTTCATGGAAGCTGACGTCAACCTTTATATGGTTATTTATAAGAGGTGCTCGGTATCTAGACACAATATCTGCCTAATGAACTGCTACACGTCCACAGGCCATATCCCCCCGAAATGCAGCCGCGCGCATCCGAGCCCAATCCATCAGTGGCAAGGCTTAGGACATATGAATGAGAATGAGGAGGATACGCAGGAACAACATGATCCCCAAATGGCACTGGAAACTACAGTCCAACAGTCATTTAGGGGTCAATAGGGTTTCGCAAGTGTGACCCCTGAGGTCTCCCTTGCTACCCCTGTGGTCTCCCTTGCTACCCCTAAAAAAGAATGTAAAAAAAATGCTTATTTTTTTTTAAAAAAATTGAAGCTTTTGGGCTGTGGCCAATGCCATGTGACACTTTGTTTCTAGACTGGCTGGCTCTCTTGTTCAGGCTTCTTTAAAAAAAAAAAAAAAAAAAAAAAGGGGGATTCCACAAGTGTAACACTTTTAGCTGTGACCCTAAATAAGAAAGAATAGGAATAACAAATAATTTGTCTTTCTGGTATTCTATACTATAATAGCTAGACTCATTAAAGGTTTATTTCAGGTACACTTCAGGGAGCGAGCCACTGATTTAGTCTTCTTAAACACCTCAAATTCACAATGCAGACAAAATCCTCCAAAAAGCATTTAGAGTAGAATAAGCACCCATTTTGGACTATGTATTTTGCTTTTCGCAAGTTGCAGTTATAGCACGTTACAGGGATATTGTAACCAGATTTTTCATAGTGTATGTAGGAACAATGCTATGTGATTCCACTTCTTGTTTTATCGAGAGGTAAAAGGATGTGCTCCATCGCTTCCTGTGATGACACTTCGGGATGGGGTCAAAGGCATCACTTCCTGCGATGTCAACAGAGGTAAAGGGTCATGTGATGTCACTTCCGCTACCCCAAGCATTTTGGTGAAATGAAATCCATGGAAGAAAGCCGGGATGAATAATGCAGAAGTAGACACTGCCCCCAGAAGCACCAAACAATGCTGTATTGACACCGGTTTTACCATAAAAGGAGATGGCACTGGTGCCGCACATGCAGCAAAGACTACTCAGGAGACGCTAGAGAATATCACGCTGCAGGCGCAACCCCGAATTGCCATCTAATAACCTCCAAAGTCAGCTTCACTTTTCCTTTAGAGCACATTTAATTATACAAAGACGATTCTGTGAACTATACCGAACATTTGCTTATGACAGGTAACATTTTTTAGAAATGCTATTGCAGTCTTATCACATATAATTCTTTTGAACATTTAAGCTTACATGATATGGAGTACATGTTAACCAGCCATAGAGCTCAAATGGCCTGGAATCTTCTAATACATTGGAGAATCCATCTGTAAGTCCATTCTATAACTCTGGGGATGTAAGATGTGAGGCCAGTCCAAGAGCAGCTGCGTGATGACAGTGATACTGAGGCGTCAGTGCAGATGGGCAGGGATTGGACCGCAGCGTTGCAAAGTAATATGTCTCTTTAAATGTCATTTATGCCGAGGAGGCCCATTGATCAAACCTGAGCACAGACCCATCTGGCAGTAGGGAAGAATCTGAAGTGAGGGTGGGGTGTAGCCCCAGGTATAGACATGGGGTGATCCCTCACTCCTTGCTCCATCATCACAAATAGTGGCATTCTTATGCCTTCAGATCTTACAAGAACTGTTTTCAACTACTGCCCATATTGATATCACAGAGGAAAACAACGCCTATACAAATGAATAGCCAACTAGTTTGCAACTTCATATGATTTCTCAGCTAATCTACGGTCTCAAAAGCCAAGCCATACATCATAGTGTTGCCAACCTTGCCAGTCCACGAATATGCCAGGAGCTGAGATAACACAGGCATTTTCCAACCCACACTCACTGTTCCATCGACCCCCCACATTTCTGTATCCATTATCCTCCCACTCCAGGCTCCCTCTCATGCTGACAGTCTGTGTGGTGGCCTGGGGCTCAGTTTCCCTGGGGACCTGCAGGTGACGGTTCCCTGGATCCGCATTTTGCACAAACAACATCTTTTGGCATGCTCATAACAACAAAGCAATGCAGTTTCAAGTTCTGCAAGCATAACTGCTGAACCCATATGCATGCATTAGTACGAACCCCAAACCCTCTCCCGTAATGATAGGCTCACAACTTGTGTCAAGTGTTGGCAATAAAAGGCTGTAGGATTTTATTGTGCAGATATGAGTTATGGCAATAACAATATCGCATATCATGATGGTATCATACTTTTGGGCACCGGGTCCTGAGGTTACCCCCTCTGACCCGTGCCGCCTTCTTGTGTCCCACGACTTGTTGTGGGCACTGTACAGTGCCTTGTACTTCTTTTTGTTCTTCTCCCCTTTTTGTAGGGTGGGCGGGTTCTGTGGTAAAGAAGCAAGACGATTTGGAAGACACTGAGTAAACAGTGAACCTCCTGTTTGGTTGGGTCCCCGTTCAGGGTCCACAAACAGATTGTGTTTACTCTGAGCATGCTGCTCTCATTTATAGGAACCAGGGAGGCCCTGCGTCTTTGTTGTGTATGTGGTGGGGGCTGCTGTTGTCGCAGCCCTGTAAGAGGATTCAATTCAACACTACAGCTAAGTCAATGCCTAGTCTGGGATACTGAATGGAAACCCTTATTGATATATCTTTACGTCCAGTTCATGCGTTCTGGATGACTACCCCTATATAACACCCCTCTCTTGGAATCCCCCTGAACCCACTGAGCCACGATGTAGTTCTGTTTTGCAAGTTTAAACGGTTTATTTGATAATTTAAACAATAGATATATATATCGCACTTTATAATGAATTAATATTTGAATATCACACTTAATCTGAGCAGTAATCAATAATGGATAGTCCGGCACTAGCACACTTCTTTATAATCAATGATGAGTGGTTATAGGATGGATAAGATAGCAACAATACTTTTATGGTTTCAAATGGATGCAAGGTGGAATGAAATTGCAGTACAGAAATACTCAATATGATTTCAACAAAACAATGTAATCACTTTTCTCTGCAATCCACTCCCCCCCTTATGCAATGTAAGGAGATGAAGATGACACAGTTCTTAGAAATGCAATCAAATGTAATTCAGTTCACCCCAGCAAGCTTAGACTACAGAGTTTGAAACACAGGCCCAAAATGCTTTTATATGTGCTGGCAATGAAGTGAAAAATATGCTAAAATGCTTTTAATTACCTCTAGAGGTTCAGGGTGAGTGGTATCTAGTTAATATTAGTCCAGGCTCACTCTAGCAATGATTCAGGGATGGTTCTTAAGAGGCAAACGAATTTTTAGCAAGGAAAGCAATGAAGCTGCTGTTTTCACACGTGGCTGGGTTTTTAACCAAATCGCAAATCGCGGTAAAATTCGCGAGTGCGAGAATCGTGATTATGGAGATATAAGGAGTAGGAAGTCGGTTCTAGGCTTGTTGAAAAGATGATATTCTAAGCTTTAAGAGGAAAGTTAAACCAAGTTCCTAGCCCAAACGGTTCCAGAGATACGAACGATTAAATAAAGGTAGTTTTTCGGATTTGAAATTTTAAAAGTTCAAAGCGACAGGTTACAGCTTGCAGCTAGAAAATGACAGGTGACAGCTTTGCAAATGACAAGTGACAACTAGGAGGCAGTTCTACTTAGATTAAAATAGTTTGGATTAGATTATTTTAACTAAGAGATTGGTTCTGCACAGTTCTGCTAGGTACTCACAATATATTTTAAAATAGGCCTCGCCACGGATCTGGTCAGGTTTTGGACTGGACTCCGGTTCAGCTCTCTGGTTCTGCAAACAGCGGTCTGGGTCAGCTCTCTGGTTCTGCTAACAGCGGTCTGGGTCAGCTCTGCTCTGCTGGTCTAGCCTCTCTGGATTCTGGATACTGCTCTGCTTTCTAAGTACTGCTACAGGTTCTGGAGATTGATGGATTTGAAGTCTGGATCTCTGGATGTTGTATGGTCCGGCAGCATGCTCCGCAGTAAATGGAATTGAATGTCTCTATCTGTCCTGACTGTCTGCTTTTATGTGTTTTGAAAGTGGGTGTGTGTGCAGCATCACTAGCCAGCCCCTCTTTCAACTTGTCATTGGCCCAATTCTCCCCTCTCCCATGATTGGGGAAGGAACTGTGAGTCAGAGTGATGCTGTAGGTTTTATGGGTCAGAGGATCCTCCCCTGGTCAGTTTGCCCACAAATCTATATTTGATTCAAAAACAGACTTCTCAAATACATAGTGGTTTGCCATTGCATGTACATATTACCTATCACATGAGGTAGTCTCTGTCCCAAATCTGCTCTTCCTAGGAGCTTGGGTTCAAAAATGGCAACATATTTCACTTTTAGTCGGGTTACCAATATTGGATTTTTCCCCGCATTTACACAGATGTGCCCATGGTGTGTGGGCATTAGATGGTGGAGTGTCAGATTTTTAACATACATACATTTAGAGTAATATCCTCTTTCCTGCTAAAACCCCCCTGAACATACCACCGGGTCCTACCACGTCTTCAAATGTGCACAGAAAAATCACAAGAATAATGATATCACTAATAAAATTTTCACAAGTCCGCTCTATGAATGATCCATCTTTTTAGATTTATGTTCTGGCCCCAAAGGGGTGTGGTTTCCCCCAGCACAAGGTTGAATTTCTGGTTTTTCCAGTTCTGCCAAGCCAGCTTGCTCTCACATGCAGTGCTCCTCCCCTTTCCTTCCAGGAGGAAGCCACATTTACGACTCGCACCAATAAAACATTTGCCTGAGTCAGGACAGGGCTTTGTTCAATTTCCTGCAGAGCCCAGGTAATTCAATCAGAGAAGTGTCATATCCCTTTTGGTGGGAGCAGCAAAAGGCAGCTAGGCCTGGGAACACAGCTGTTGTGCAAGTCTCAACCCCTGTCGGGGGTAGCTGGTGGGCAGAATTCAGTTTCATTAAGCCAGGTTTCAGATAAAATGTCACTTTTTGTTCCCCAGTTTAAGTCAAGACAATGTTTACATATGCAGCTAGAATGCTGATTCTAAGTTCAATACTATGACATTTCAACAGTGACAAACTATGTGACACTCAAAAGTAGGTCACTCAGTTAATTTAAACATTTTCGATTTTTGGTAGTTTTAAATCCAGTTTCAGTTAGGCTGCTGCAGACCTGCAGAGCTCAGCCAGTCTTGTTATGAACATTCAAGTCACTTCAGAATATAACTTTACATTGTATCCACCTCTCAGTAAGTCTTTCTTTGGCCTGCTTTGGGTTCCTTTATTCAGTTTTACACAAAGGTCTGGTGGTTTTAAAACGCCGGCTTTCTGATAGTCGTGAGTACTGGTAATGCAACCATTTTTGGGATTTAAGAAAATGAATTCCCCACAGTTCTAGGTTGCTTTTGGCAATAAGCATTGCCATTCCCAATGGTTTCAGGCTACTGTGTGGGTAGTCCAATGGTGGTTTTAGGCAGTGCCCTTCTGTGCCCATAACATCGGCAAAAATGGGTGGCAGCCTATTCTTCATGCATTTCCCTGGGCATTTTCTGGGAAGCTCTGGCCATCATGATGTTTTCAATGCCAGTACTGCACAGTTTTTGAGGTAGGGCTCGGATGCATGGGTAAAACATCCCACAAGCCCCCCTCTTGCGATGGCCATTCTGTTTCACTGATGGAACTCGCAAGATCTGGGATGTTTCCTCATCTTCTTCCAATAGATGGCACAGTTCAGCATCTTTTTTTCCATCCGGTCGGATCGATCGGTTCTCCTCGCCGGTCCTGATGGGAAGATTGGGTGGTACCCCGGGCCCCTTGCGTCTCTGCTCCCGGTCTCCGGATCGTCCTCCCTGGCCAGTCTCAAGGTTTTCTTTCTCCTAGGATGACAAAGGAAGAGCGGCAATACCTATTCATAGACATTTTTCCCCCACCATTGATATAGTGGGGTGGCATATAAATTTATAGTCAAAACATATGAACATGCACATTTCTTTTTGCAATCAAAAACGAAAACACCCACATTGAGAAACTCAGAATTCGATAGGCGATATGTAGGATATTTTAAGTTAGAACTGAATTAATCTGAGACAGTACCCTCTAGGATTCCAGAGGATTCCTCCAGTTGTTGCAGAGTGTGCCTGGGATGGCAACACTTTAGCTGATTTATATGTACCCACTTGTCTTCCCCCTCTGCCAAACCACCTTTGGGGATGCGGATCTTGTAGGCCACAGGGGAGATCTTGTCTATAATCTCAAAGGGTCCCTTCCATGTAGGCAAAAATTTTCACTGCTTGGCCTGGTTCCTTTGGAAATTGTATAGATAGAACTGGTCCCCCACCTGATATTCCTTCCTGGAAGTTTTCAGGTCATAGTGGGTCTTCATACTCTCAGCTGATCTTTCTAGATTCCGCTGAGCATAGGCAAAAGCATGCTGAAGGTGTTTCCTTAAATTCTCCACATACTCATGAGTTGTGGAGGCATTTATCAACGTTTGCTCTTGGGTTCTGTAGAGCAAATGCTGAGGAAGCACCATCTTGCGTCCAGTCATCAACTCAAATGGTGACATTTTGGTTGCAGATGAAGGGGTAGATCTGATGGCCATTAGGACCAGAGGTAATCGGATATCCCAACTTGGCCCAGAATCTGCCACAAGATGCTCACAATGGTTCGGTTATATCTCTCTACTGCCCCAGAAGAAGCTGGCCGGTAAGCAATATGAAACTTCCTTTCGACCCCCAGTATCTCCCACATCTTTGTCATCACTTAACTGGTGAAGTGGCTACCTCTGTCTGACTCAATCCTTTGAGGTAGACCAAAACGGGAAAATATGTGGTTAATCATCAGGGCAGCTGCTGTTTCTGCCTTGCAATTTGGGGCTGGGAGACATTCCACCCACTTGGTAAACAAGCATGTAACGGTCAACATGTACTTGTTTCCTCTAGTCGAGCGAATCACAGGGCCTACAAAGTCGATTTGCAAATCTGACCATGGCAGTGTCATCCCCCTCTTTTGGAGAGGCGCCCGGTGTGTGAGGGATGTTGGCTGAAATTGTGCACACACAAGACACCCCTTCAAATATTGGTTGAGGTCCTGGCCCATGTGTGGCCAGTAGGCAACCTCTCTTAAGATCTCCAGTGTTGTGTGAAACCCCCTATGACCGGCGGTGGCCGCATCATGGGCGTGACTTAACATCAGGCTTCGGAATGAGGTAGGAACCACCCACTGATCGTGGCCAGCTTTGGATTTCCTTACCAGCAAACCGTCTTGGATCCGGAACATTTTTGGACATTTCATCAACACTCTTAGGTCCTCTTTCCCAATGTAATCGGTATCCGTCAGGGGAAAGTTCTCAGGGTCCTCAAGGTGTTGGTAAAACTTACCAATAATTGGATCCCCCTTCTGAGCTGTAATCAAATCAGCATCAGGGGTCTCCTTGCTCCATTGGGCAGTTGAAAGATCACTGTGAGCATTTGTCTGGGACCTAGTGATAGCAGTGACCTGGATTTCCCCCAACAGGGACTCTATTTCTATTAGATCCCCTTGGATGGCCCCGGTTTTGGCCAGCTGATCAGCTAAGTCATTCCCAGTTTTGTCTGGTCCCTCTACTTTGGAATGACCCTTGATCTTTTTCCAATAGATGGTCATCTCATTCGAGGTGACCAGATCGTCAATGTTTTGGATCAACTTCGCATGTTTCAAGAGTTTGTTGTTAGCACATAACATGCCTCTGGTTTTCCAATTAACCAGGTGCTCCACGAACCCGTTCCGTACATAATCAGAATCTGTGATTATGACCAGTTCGTGGAGTTGATGTTGGACAGCAGTGAGGATGGCTTGATGCACAGCCATCAATTCTGCCACCTGACTACTTCGGGGACCAATTTTGTATCCAGAGGAGGGTTCTGGGGACTCATTCACCCATGCATTCCCTACACCGGCCACCAGTTCTTTCTCCCCGTTGTTGTCAACATGGTAAGAGCATCCATCCACATAGACAGTGGGCATTCCCTCACACTTGACTTGTGTGGGGGAATTAAGGTATGCCTCCGTGTTGTCCTTGATCTTTAGACTTTCGTCCTCGAGACAGTTTTCTCTGGCACAATCATGCAAGTCAGCCAGACCTTGCGCGAGGGGACTCTTCTTGTTTTGGCCATATCTGACCTCCACAGGAAAGCCTTGCATTGACAGAATCCAGGAAGTAATTCGGGAATTACTCACATTTCCGGCCCGGATTCTGTCACTTTGGAGATATTGCAGAGGCTGGTGTGGAGTCTCCACTATGATGTGTTCCCCCTGGATAAACGGGCGGTAATTCTTCAATGCCCACACCGTTGCCAGGAGTGCCTTCTCACAATCGTTGAATTTTTCCTCCACAGAGGATAAAGTTTTGCTCGCATAGGAGATTACTTTATTGACCTTGTCATGCTTTTGGTATAATACCGCCGTCAAGCACGTATTAGAGAACCCCGTCTCCAGGAAGAACTCCTTGTTTCTGACAGGGTAAGCTAGGCAAGGCGCTTGTGAGAGGCTTCTCTTGAGTTGTTTTACCGCCTCGGCTTGTTCTGGACCCCATTCCCACTTGACCCCCCCCCCTTCAGGAGATGAATCAGGGGTCTGGTGATCTCTGCGTAGCCCTCAATAAACTTTCTGCTGTAATTAGTCAGTCCAAGGAGGCTCCTTAGTTCCCGCAGAGTTGTGGGGTCTTTCAGTTTCTGAAGTGCTTCCACTTTCCTTTCCTGGGGACAGAGACCCTGAGGAGTAATCTCATGCCCCAAGAAATTAACACGGGTTCTACACCACTGTGCTTTCTGAAAGGAAAGTTTTGCTCCGGCGGCCCTCAACTGCGTCAGAACATAACGGATCTCCGCTATGTGTTCCTCCACAGATGAACTTTTGATGAGGACATCATCTACATAAGCCAGGTTACCCCTTGCACCCAGGTCGGGCATGGCCTTGTGTAGGAAAATGTTGAATTCATTGCCGGAGTTGAGGTATCCGAAGGGAGTCCGGGTCCATGTGTACTGCTGGCCCCCAAAGGTAAAGCCAGCTTGTATTGGTCCTCCCTACTGACCGGCACGGTCCAGTATCCATTGGTCAGGTCTATTGCAGTGAATACCTGTGACCCCTGAATCTGGGCCAGCCCTTGGTCAATGTAGGGAAGAGGCCATCGGGACGTATGGACCCGTTTGTTGAGCTCCCTAAGGTCAGCGCAGAGTCTCCACTGGCCGTTTGGCTTTAATATTCCCAGCACCGGATTATTGAAGGTGCTGTGGACGGGACGGATTATTCCCTGGACTCAAGGTTCTTAATTATTTCAGTAAGGGACTCCATTGATGCGAGAGGCAAGCGATATTGCTTCACAAACACTGGAGTCATGCCAGGGTCCGTGGGGATTGTTGTTGTGTGGATGTCGGTGCGACCACAGTCATATGAGTCTACCGCAAAGAGATCTTGGAAATCCAAGAAAACTTGTTTCAACTTTTGCTTTTGTTCCAGAGTCACACAGGCATCAGCTAGGTTGACTCTCTCTTCCACCATCTGCCTGAAGCCTGGAAAGACTTCTGGTTTGGCTATCTCAGCGGCCTCCTCCAGCTGGGTGGAGAAGTCCCTGGTCAGAGTGCTGATTTGGACTGGGGGCTTCAGGTGGGAAAGGCAGCCCTCATGGACTTGGAAAATCACCTCATCTCTCCTGAAGTCACAAGTCACATCTTCCTTACCATAAGGGCAAGAAGTGTACACCAGGAAGTTCCCCCCATGCCGGGTAAAAATCCTGTCTGGTGTTGTATTGTCATCACTGTCACTGTCAAAGCAGTCCTTGGGGATTGGCCCTAACAGTTCATTACCTAAATCAATGGAAAAATGTCGGTCATCAACCGCCATTCCAATAATGGTGCCTGCGGCTGGAGTAATACTCTTCAAGTCGCTGTTATCCACCTCTATTAGAATGGTGTCATGTTCTATGTTGACTAATGGAGTTGGGTTTACCCCTAACCCTTGCTGTTGGAGAGAAGCATTTAGATGTATATAAGCATCAGTGTTTTTCAAATGTTGTCCTCTTTTAACTTTCACTTCCAGGGAGAATTGTCGGGTCCTTTCTGGGATGGTGACTTCCTCTTTAATCTGAATTTCAACTGCATAAGGTAGCAATTGAGCTGACCTAAATGCTTTTTCTGGATCATCAAAGCCCATGGGATTATCCGCTAATCGGGACCAAGCTTTGAAGTTTATTAGGTCCAAACTAAAGGCAAAGCGATTGAGAATGTCACTGCCTAAGTAAAAGGCGGCAGTGACGTCTCGCACGACCCAACAATTGTGGACTATGCTCTTGTTGCCAATGGAGATTTTGAGCATACACCTGCTTGGCAGGAGATGTTTGGAATTGGGTGCTTCTAGGTACATTTCCCATTTGTCTATCAGTTTGAATGTGGGAATGGCTGGATCTTTTGGGAGTTGGCGGAACATGGCTTCGCTGATGAAGCTCTTACCGTTGTTCACACACACTCGAGCGAGAATAGAGTCCTTCCCATCATTTAACTGAACAGGGATGAACAACTGCTCTCCAATTTGCTGAATATCAGCCAGGCTCTGAGCTGATTTCACATCTTTCTGGACTATAGGAGTGGGAGTTTCTGATTGTGGATTAGTAAAGAATTTCAGGGTGTTTCCTTCCAGTGTGGAATACCACCTTAAACTGGAAGGGAGGTTGATTTTCAGAAATAGAGAGGACCCCCCATCACCAGTCTGTTGTCCTACTGCTATTACGGTCACGTCTGGAATTTGGTTATTCTGGAAGTGGAATTCTACTTGGTCAGATTTTTGTTCAACCATGTGGCAGGTGCCGTTTAAACTAACATGGTTGACACTCTGTTTTAATTTTATTGGTCGGCTAGTCTGGGTCCAGAGGACCTTGTTTACGCAATCTATTAGGGGTGACAACCTTCTCAGGAGGGCATTCCCTAGTAAACAAGGGGTGCCCTCTGGAGTCACAACTATGACCGGGTGTTTCAACTTGTGTCGCCCAATTTTAATGTCCAAATCTGCCGTCCCCTCGACGGGAATTTCCTTCCCGTCAAAGTTCTGGAGTTTTCCAGGAAGTGAGGTGAGAGGAATTTGGTAATTCCCTACCCTTCCTGCATTCAGTTCATCAAAGGCCCTTCTGGACAGAAGGGTAGCTTGAGATCCCGTGTCCACCAGCGCTGAAATCGTACCCTGCCCCTGTGCTTGTACCGGGGCATAATATCTTCCCTCCTTCTCCTCAAGGGGGCACAGATAATGCACATTTTTGGACAACTGGTGGGCTAACTTTCTGGTTTTGGACATTGCAAGAGAAGAAATTTGGGCAGAATTCTGTGGAGAGCCTTGGGAATCTGAAAGAAAAAGTTGGCAACTGGAGATCAGAGCCATTGTGGGTTCCCCTGGTTCCGGTTCTGGGCTGCCCCCCCCTTTTTGGAGGCAGTCACCAGGATGGGTTTGAACCAGGGGATTTCGGTATTGTGGGTTCTGGGATGAGATGATGGGCGGCGGTAGCTCAGTCTCCATATCTCCCCAGTCTGAATTGACATCCCTTGGGACCCATTTTTCCTTGGGAGGAGTTCCCCCATCTCTGAAGGAGAAGGTCCTTTCCCCAGGATCCTCTGAGGATCCCTCTCCCTCAAATTGGAAGACCTGTACCTCCTCCACAAAGTGGGTCTGTTTGGGTCCTTTGTTTCTCCTACCCCCCCTCTGCTCCTTGGGAGGCAGGCTTTCAGGGGCAGGAGATTTTGTTTCCGGTTCCTGGTTTTCCAGGGGCTGTTTACAAGTTGGGAAGGAAGCTTCCTCCAAGGCTTTACACCCCCCTTCCCCTTGTGCCTCCTCCCTAGGAACCGGTGTGTTATCGGGGTGCTGCCCCCGTCATTGTTCTGGAGTACCAGGTCCAGAGTTTGGGGCATTCTGTGGTGGCACGCTCATCTGAGGGTTCTGTTGAGCCCTCAGTATGTGACCCAGATCCCGTGCCATATTTTGGACCTGGCGCTCTAACTGGGAAACCCGCTCAGGCTGATACGGGGCTCTATTTTCTCCCCTGGGATGATCCCGGGAAGGGTAGCTATCCCTTCTCTGGTAGTACCCCGGGTTGGGAAGATTTTGGTACCCCTCCACCCTTGGCCTCCCCTCTCCCGGATTAGGTTGTCTGGGCTCAGGGAATTGGGGAAAGAAGGATGGATGATTTTGGGGCTGGAAATTGGGTGGATACCTGGGGAAAAAGTTCTGCCCAGGATTTGGAGAATTTCTGCCCTCCTGTGGGAAGTTAGGAGGGAAGTTCCCTGGGTTAGGTGCCTGGCCGGATCCCCCCCCTTGGGCTGGAGGAGTCCACACATAACCCAGGATTGGTCGGTTTCCCTTATAGCGGGGACTTACATAGTCAGGGGAGCGGGGGACCCCATTTGTGGGACTACCTCCTCGACTCCCTGTCTGTGACTGGCCCGAGGGCCTTCTGGGCTGTGAATTATTAGGTGCAGGTAGGTTTTTAGGCCCCCCATCTCCAAATCCAAAACGGGGGTGACCTTTACCTCTGCCACCTTGGCAGCAGCAGGGGTGCTGTTGGTTTTGGGGTTTGTGGGCTGGTTTTTGTTTTCCACCGGTTTTTGCACATCGTAGATGCGGGTGACTTGTTCAATGACCCATTCTAAAGATCTTTTCTCATGAAAATCTCTCACGAGCTGGGTCATTATATATTTGGGCAAGGCATGGACAAAAGTATTAACAAATTCTCTGCTGTCTGTGCGCACCCTTCTGGTGGTCTGCGCAAAGGCACGTTTCAGTTCTTGCACGAATTCTTGTGGGGCCTGATCCTCCCCACATTGCAAATTGTAGGCTGCCTTGCGAGCCTCTTGAGGATTTCTGTGAACAGAAAAATGTTTCAAGATGGCCGCCTTATAGGTGGACCATCTTAAATGATTTTGGTCCTCCAGCCCCGCAAAGAAACTGGAGTATTCTGGTGAGAATGTCCATTTGACGTACTGGATGCGGCTACTGCTGTCCTTCAAATGGAAAGTCTCCATCATTTGCTCATAGAGCTCCAAGTGTTCCCATACGGAATGCTTGGCGTTCTTATGATAAGGCGTGATAACACTCCTTATTGCCTTTATTTGCTTCAATGGGTCCTTAAGCAAGGCCCTTTTTGCCTTATTGGCCTTTTTGGTTCGGGTAACCCTGGTCCATTCATCCTCTGACTCAGAGGCACTGCTCCCAGAGGTTCCTGTCTGATCTTCCAGGTTTTCCCGGATTCTGCGAGCCTTGGAATGGCTGGCAGAATGTGGGGACCTGGTCTCCTGTGTCCTGCGCCGTTCAGAGGAGTCTTCAGATTCCTCTTTGCTGCCAGGATTTGATGGGTACCCCCCCCACTGACCTAACTGGGCAGAGGTTTTCAGGATGCCCTTAATGGGCCTAGTCTCCTGGGGTTCCCCACTAAATTGCACTGTGCTTGGGTGCCCATACCCGGATGCCCGCCCATCCATTCCTGGGAGGTACTGGCCTATGAGCCCCATGCTTCTGGCTGGATAGTAATCTGCCATCCCTGTGGCCCGGTGCTCATGTGCGCCAGGGGACAGGGGGGTGGCAGAATCCAGGGACTGAGAGAGATAAAGGCCTCTGGTACTAGGGCTCCTGAGGTTATGCTCAGGAGTTTCCCTTTCCCAGCGCACCTGGTCTCTATCCGCCCCTGCTACCTGTTGCAATGCAAGAGCCTGCGCCTTCAGTTCCTCAGTTAAGGCCTTACTAGACTCTATCAGTCTCTCCTGCATCGCTACCTGTTGTTGGAGCCTATCGTTGTGCTGGCAGAGAGCCTCATTCTCTCTCTGCGTTTCCTGATTGGTCCTGGAGCACTGGGCCAGTCTTTGCTGCAGGAGGGTTACCTCCTGAGCTGTGTCCCTATTGGCCTGCTCCTGTCTTGCCAGAGCCTCCTCCACCCTCCTGGTGTGCTCTAGCAAGTCCTGGTGTTCTTTTTGGAGGTCACCCAGTCCCTGGTGGGCCAGGTGATTTTCTTCCATTTTTCTTCTTAAGTGGCAGACTTCCTGGCCTAAGGTGTCCCTTTCCTGACCAAGAGCTTGAATTTGTGACGCCAGGTCGTCCCTTTGCATTTGGAAGGCACCAGCTTTCTGGCGCTCCTGATCAAACTCTGCCTGGGTATCCAGGTCTTTCAGGATCAGTTTATTGCTCTCCTCTTTCTCTCTGTCTAGTTGGATTTGCAGGGTGGCTACCTGCTCTGTGCATGCCCTGTTGAAATTGATCTGTTGCTCCAGCTTTTTCTGGCTCTGCAGTAGGGAGTCCAAACTGTCTTGGCGTTCCTTCTGCAAAGCCAGAATTCTGGTATCCTGGTCTGTCTTTTCCTGTTGCAGTATATCCATGTCCTCTTTTATTTTAATGATATACTGCCTACTATAATTTTTGCTGACTCCTGGCTCCCCTGCAGCCTCTGCTCAGAAGAGACCAGGTCAGATTGGACCTTCTCTAACGCCATCTGTCGCTTATTCGCCAGATCTTGGCTTTCAGTACATTTATCCTGCATGTCTCCCATATATAGGTACAGGTATGCCGCTATCCTAACCATCTTGTCTTGTTCATCCTTAGCTTTAGGAGCCATGTATAGTTCACTCAGGGCCACATGTAAGGGACCCTGATCTCTCCATATATCTGACCCTAATTCAGTGACCTGTTGCGTGATGGCCTGCAACCAGACCATGCGGTCCTGGTGAGTCCACTCCCCTCTCACAAATAACTTATGTAAGAAGTGCTCTCTGGCTATTTTCATGTCTACTAAGGTCGTCATTCTAGAGATTGGTCTCTGTCCTGACTTACAGAAATTAGTATTCTATTTTTGCAAAACAGACCTTTTTCTTAGAGCGTTCCTTTGAGGAGTGCTTTACAGCGTAACACAGCGTGGTGATCCGACCGGATATGTGTATCTGGTCAGCTGGCACACTGTATTAATCTGCACAAGTGATAGATCTAACCCAAACGATCCCGGACGAGCCCCCAATTTGTAAGAGGATTCAATTCAACACTACAGCTAAGTCAATGCCTAGTCTGGGATACTGAATGGAAACCCTTATTGATATATCTTTACGTCCAGTTCATGCGTTCTGGGTGACTACCCCTATATAACACCCCTCTCTTGGAATCCCCCTGACCCCACTGAGCCACGAAGTAGTTCTGTTTTGCAAGTTAAAACGGTTTATTTGATAATTTAAACAATAGATATATATATCACACTTTATAATAAATTAATAATTGAATATCACACTTAATCTGAGCAGTAATCAATAATGGATAGTCCGGCACTAGCACACTTCTTTATAATCAATGATGAGTGGTTATAGGATGGATAAGATAGCAACAATACTTTTATGGTTTCAAATGGATGCAAGGTGGAATGAAATTGCAGTACAGAAATACTCAATATGATTTCAACAAAACAATGTAATCACTTTTCTCTGGCAATCCACTCCCCCCCTTATGCAATGTAAGCAGATGAAGATGACACAGTTCTTAGAAAAGCAATCAAATGTAATTCAGTTCACCCCAGCAAGCTTAGACTACAGAAGTTTGAAACACAGGCCCAAAATGCTTTTATATGTGCTGGCAATGAAGTGAAAAATATGCTAAAATGCTTTTAATTCCCTCTAGAGGTTCAGGGTGAGTGGTATCTAGTTAATATTAGTCCAGGCTCACTCTAGCAATGATTCAGGGATGGTTCTTAAGAGGCAAACGAATTTTTAGCAAGGAAAGCAATGAAGCTGCTGTTTTCACACGTGGCTGGGTTTTTAACCAAATCGCAAATCGCGGTAAAATTCACGAGTGCGAGAATCGTGATTATGGAGGAAGTATAAGGAGTAGGAAGTCGATTTTAGGCCTGTTGAAAAGATGATATTCTAAGCTTTCAGAGGAAAGTTAAACCAAGTTCCTAGCCCAAACGGTTCCAGAAATACGAACGATTAAATAAAGGTAGTTTTTCGGATTTGAAATTTTGAAAGTTCAAAGCGACAGGTTACAGCTTGCAGCTAGAAAATGACAGGTGACAGCTTTGCAAATGACAAGTGACAACTAGGAGGCAGTTCTACTTAGATTAAAATAGTTTGGATTAGATTATTTTAACTAAGAGATTGGTTCTGCACAGTTCTGCTAGGTACTCACAATATATTTTAAAATAGGCCTCGCCACGGATCTGGTCAGGTTTTGGACTGGACTCCGGTTCAGCTCTCTGGTTCTGCAAACAGCGGTCTGGGTCAGCTCTCTGGTTCTGCTAACAGCGGTCTGGGTCAGCTCTGCTCTGCTGGTCTAGCCTCTCTGGATTCTGGATACTGCTCTGCTTTCTAAGTACTGCTACAGGTTCTGGAGATTGATGGATTTGAAGTCTGGATCTCTGGATGTTGTATGGTCCGGCAGCATGCTCCGCAGCAAATGGAATTGAATGTCTCTATCTGTCCTGACTGTCTGCTTTTATGTGTTTTGAAAGTGGGTGTGTGTGCAGCATCACTAGCCAGCCCCTCTTTCAACTTGTCATTGGCCCAATTCTCCCCTCTCCCATGATTGGGGAAGGAACTGTGAGTCAGAGTGATGCTGTAGGTTTTATGGGTCAGAGGATCCTCCCCTGGTCAGTTTGCCCACAAATCTATATTTGATTCAAATACAGACTTCTCAAATACATAGTGGTTTGTCATTGCATGTACATATTACGTATCACATGAGGTAGTCTCTGTCCCAAATCTGCTCTTCCTAGGAGCTTGGGTTCAAAAATGGCAACATATTTCACTTTTAGTCGGGTTACCAATATTGGATTTTTCCCCGCATTTACACAGATGTGCCCATGGTGTGTGGGCATTAGGTGGTGGAGTGTCAGATTTTTAACATACATACATTTAGAGTAATATCCTCTTTTTCGCTAAAACCCCCCTGAACATACCACCGGGTCCTACCACGTCTTCAAATGTGCACAGAAAAATCACAAGAATAATGATATCACTAATAAAATTTTCACAAGTCCGCTCTATGAATGATCCATCCTTTTAGATTTATGTTCTGGCCCCAAAGGGGTGTGGTTTCCCCCAGCACAAGGTTGAATTTCTAGTTTTTCCAGTTCTGCCAAGCCAGCTTGCTCTCACATGCAGTGCTCCTCCCCTTTCCTTCCAGGAGGAAGCCACATTTACGACTCCCACCAATAAAACATTTGCCTGAGTCAGGACAGGGCTTTGTTCAATTTCCTGCAGAGCCCAGGTAATTCAATCAGAGAAGTGTCATATCCCTTTTGGTGGGAGCAGGCTCGGATGCATGGGTAAAACATCCCACAGCCCCCGGCCGGGTAGCCGACTGTCTGGCCCCCTGGTGGAGGCAGGTCTTTTAAACCTGGGCCCTGCCTGACGGTTGTTTTCCTTATGGCGCTTAGCACCTTGCTGTTGGAGAAAGGGTGAGATGACTGTTCGCACCTTACCCTTCCGTGGCTTTGTGCTGCCGAGACTGCGTGTCTCCGTAGCTGGGGGGGAGGAGAGGAGCAGGCATGGGGAGGTTGGGGCTGCCCCTCTCCCAGCTGCCGATGGTAACAGCAGTTAGCCTGCCTCGCTTGTGGGATGCCCATGCAGCAGTGCCCATCACGGGCCCAGGCCACCTAACATTTCTCAGGAGGATACCTCTAATTCAGAAGATAAAATGGTTGGGCATAAAACCATAACCTACTGCGCACATGCCCGCCTTCTTCTATGCCCATGAACCATCAGGTCCACCTTCAAATCAGGAGCTAGCCCACTGTAAACAAAACAATTAGGGGTCTGTAAACAAACAAACAACGACAGAAAGATCTGCTTGACGTTGTTGGGTGTCCTGACCCACGTTTGAGCTATCATGCTGCAACATTTGGTGCTGTGGGCTTAGAAAATCCAAGATGGCCAAAAAGCCCACATGTGCGCCACAATCCAGGAGAACCACGCAGTTTGTGCGCACACCAAAATGGTTGCCTAACTTGCCACCCACCAGTACGAGCATGATGGGCCAGGGTGCCATGAGTGGAATGGGTGCCAAAGGTAAAACAGCAGCGCCTTTTAAAAAAAAAAAAAACGCTTTAAAATTACCTTTGCTTTCTCTGAATGCCAGCTCAAAATGCCTATTTTCAAACATTGCAACACATCCAGAAATCTCACTGAACACCAGCAGACATCTGGCAGAATGATGTTGTGTGTGCCTACAAAATCTGGGAAGATGAAGAGCCCAACATAATGTTGATAACAAGACTGGCTGAGTGCTAAACTGAACTGAAAGACACTAAAATCGAAATGTTTAGAATAAATGAGTGACCTACTTTTGAGTGTCACATAGTTTGTCACTGTTGAAATGTCATAGTTTTGAACTTAGAATCAGCATTCTAGCTGCTTGTGTAAAAATTGTAAGTTTGATTTAAACTGGGAACCCAAAATGACATGTAGCTAAAAACTGGCTTAAAGAGATTCCAATTCTGCCTGACATCTACCCCCACAGGAGTTGAAACTTGATCAGCAGGTTCCCAGGCCTGGCTGCATTCTGTGCCCCTGCCAAAAGGAGGTCAAACACTCTCTGATTGAATTACCTGGGGACTGCAGGAAACTAAACAAAGGGCCCAGGCAGATGGTTTATTGGGGGGGGTCGTAAATGGCTTCCTTTTGAACAAAGCCCTTCCTTGACTCAGGCAGATGGTTTATTGGGGGGGTCGTGAAGTGGCTTCCTCTTGGCAGAAACGGGGAGGGGCAGCCCCCTCTGAGGACAGACTGAGCTTAAAGAAAGTGGATAGACTGGTTTCTCCACCATGTGACCTGGGAAGACACAACCCTGTTGGCCAGAATATGATTTTAAGAAAAATGCATAACTCATGGTGCGGACGTGTCAAAATTATCTAAATGATACCATAATTCTTGTGATTTTTCGCCCACGTTTTAAGAGGTTTTACGACCTGGTGGTATGATCTGGGGGTTTACGAGCGGAAAAGAGGCTGTTACTCTAAATGTATGCATGTTAAAAATCTGACACTTCCTTATCTAAATGCCCACATGTCTTGCACACAATTGTATAAATTTGGAGAAAAATCCGATATGGGGAAAGCTACTAAAAAGCGCAAAAAGTTGCCATTTCTTTACCCAAGCTCCTAGAAACGCCAGGGTCGGAACAGTGCCTCCCATCAGTAATGCATGATGTGTGTATGCAATGACAAACAACTGTGTATCTGTGGAATATGTATTTGGGTCAAATATAGATTTGTGTGCAATTTGACAGGGGAGTGTCCTTTCTGCCGGCCATAAAACAGCATCACCATGACTCACATTTCTTTTCCCCTATCAAGGAAGAGAGAAAAGATTGACCAATGATCAGTTGAGAGAGGGGCTGACTTAGTGATGCTGCGCACACACCCACTTTCAAAAGACATAAAAAGAGCCACTGGAAGCTAGAGAGGACATTCAAATCCAGTTGCTGCGGAGCGTTTTGCCGGACCACACAACATCCAGAAGATACCAGTTCCAGACTGACTCCAGCTACATACTCCAGAACCTAGAACTTATACTTTAGAACCTAAATCAGAGGCCTAAAACCACAAGCTGAGTTCTCTGCAGCAGGCCTCAAATCATTGCAAGCTACTCACAGCCGGGCAAGCTGCTTGAATCCCTTGCCAAGAACTTTTGCCAGGACCAGTGCAGAGATCCAGGAGCCGTGCAGAGACCGCTGTATCCGGACAGACCAGACCAGTGCCAGACCAGACCGTGCAGAACCGCAGACCCAGAGACCAGATCGCTGTGAAGTGCCGCTAGCCTGATTGATCAGATCCATGATGAGGTCCAGTCCTTCCAAAATATATTGTGAGTACTTAGGTCAGATTGTGACAGAAATAAGCTCTTAGTTTAAAATAATCTAATCCGAACTATTTTAATCTAACCAGAACTGCCTCCTAGAAGTTTTCACTTGTCATTTTGTAAAGCTGCACCACTGTCACTTGTCAATTCTGCAGCTGCATAGCTGTCACTTGTCAATTTGAGTTACTTTAAATCTGAAAAACGACCCTTACAAAATCGTTCATATCTCTGGAACCGTTCGTCCTAGGAACTTGGTTTAACTTTCCTCCTTACACTTTTGCTGTGAACGCGATTCACGCACTCGCGAATTTTACCGCGATTTGTGATTTGGTTAAAAATCCAGCCACGTGTAACCATCAGCAGTCATTTCTTTCCTTGCTAAAAATTTGTTTGCCTCTTAATCACCATTTCTGAATCATTGCTAAAGTGAGCCTGAACTCATCCCAAGTATCTCTCACTCACCCTGAACCTCCTAAAGGGAATTAAAACCATTTTCGGCATATTTTTCACTTCCTTGCCACCACATTCAAAGCACTTGGGCCGGTGTTTTAAAACTCATACCTGATTTCTCTAAGTTACTGGGGGGGGAATTGAACTGAATTATATTTGATTGCATTTCTAAGAACTGTGTGCGCTCCTCTTCATCTCCTTACATTGCATAAAGGGGGGGGTGAATTGTCAAAGAAAAGTGATTGCTTGTTTTGTTGAAGTCATATCAAGTTATTTCTGTACTGCATTTATTCCACCTTGCATTTCCTTGAACCGTATAAAGCATTCTCTACCCCTTTATTCTTCTGTTCCTATTCACAAGTGTGCTACCTCATCCTCTATACTACTCCTGAGTAACCAAATCAGTTTACTAGTAGAACATTATTCATTGTTGGTTACTGCTCATATTCTTAAGTGTGATATTAAATATTAATTTATTATAAGAGTGTGATAGATATACCGTTATATTTCTCAAATAAACCTTTTAAACTTGCAAAACAGAACTACTTCTTGGCTCAGTGGGGTCAGGGGGATTCTAAGAGAGGGGTGTTATATAGGGGTAGTCGTCCAGAACTCATGAACTGGACATAAAGATATATCAATAAGGGTTTCAATTCAGTATCCCAGACTTGGGATTGACTTAGCTGTAGTGTTGAATTGAATCTTCTTACAACGTCTTCATAAATCTGCTGTTTGGCAGAGATAATTAGTCACCTGTCAGTTTATCCTGAGCCCTTTTGAAACCGAAGATCGCTGAACGTGTGCCCAGCCCAACTCGGACCTTCTGCACATTGCTGCCCATCTGAGTCCTTTGTTGAGCTGAGCTAACCCGATACTTTCTTGGATTTGTTTGATGCCCATTCTTCCTACCAATGCCTGCATTCGGTGTCTTCTTCAGCCCTGTGCTAGTGCCATATCGGCCACACTCTCTCATTCAACGCCTAAGCTATGTTTCCTCCCTCCTCTAGCAAAAGCAGCCTTACACTCCATTCATATTACATTTACTGTATTCAGACCCACAAGCTTATAGCAAAAAGGACAGCGAAATCAGTTGTTTTTATCCAAATGTGAAAATGTATGTTTTTGCAGAAGGAGCCTTTTCTTTGAAAATAAACACACTCTGCATCTCTTTAATAATTACAAATTGTTACAATATGATGGTGAAACAGAGAGGTAAAGATGGCCCACAGGGGTAGCAGTGGGCCAGAGTGGGAGCAATGGGCAAGACATCACTGGGGTTGCAGTGGGCCAGAGTGGGAGCAATGGACAAGAAAGCAGAGGGGCAGTGGTGGCTCACAGCAGGGAGCAGTGTGCCAGACATCACTGGGGTACAGGTGGGCTAGAGTGGCAGCAATGGGCCAGAAATCACTGGGGTAGTGGTGGGCCAGAGTGGGAGCAATGGGCAAGAAATCCCAGGGACAGTGGTGGCTCACAGCAGGGAGCAGTGTGCCAGAAATCACTGGGGTAGTGGTGGGCTAGAGTGGGAACAATTGACCAGAAATCGCTGGTGTAGTGGTAGGCCAGAGTGGGAGCAATGGGCAAGAAATCCTTGGGACAATGGTGGCTCAAAGCAAGGATGGGTGTGCCAGAAATCGCTGAGGTAGTGGTTGGCCACAGTGGGAGAATGGGCAAGAAAGCCTATGGGCAGTGATGGCTCACAGCAGGGAACAGTGTGCAACAAATCACTGGGGTAGCAGTGGGCCAGAGTGGGAGCAATGGACAAGAAAGCAGAGGCAGAGGGGCAGTGGTGGCTCACAGCAGGCAGCAGTGTGCCAGAAATCACTGGGATAGCAGTGGGCCAGAGCGGGAGAAATGGACAAGAAAGCAGAGGGGCAGTGGTGGCTCAGAAAGGAGTATGAGATTCAGATAGAGAGAAAGGATGGAGCAGTGTTTGATAAACCAGGAGAAAAGATGAGGAGTGCAGAAGTGGAACACGGGGGGGACGCAAAGCATTTCCCCAGGGTTTTTTTTGGACGCTGCACAGGCCAGTGAGTTGGCCTGCGCATAGAGTGCCGCACAAGTATATATGAGGGGCAGGGAAGGTTCGGGAGCAAGTGAAATGTGAGACGAGAGTTTATCTGTCGCCCGAGTCGCTGCTCCCGAGCCTTTCCGTGCATGGGCCTAGTTTGATTAGCTGTGAGGTAGGGTTTTTAGCAGTTAGTTAGGATTTATTGGTGGGTGGCAGGTAGATAGTCAAGATATACAATAAATAATAATATAAAGGATTGGCTGTAAATAAAGCCCCTCACGTACCTGGTAGGGTAGCCCGGGACGTCTAGCCCACTCCATTCCTGAAAGGGTTGTCGGCGGGTGATGGTGCAGGTCGTGGGTCGTAGGTGAAGGTGCTGTGAGGGGAGCTGTTGGGGGAATTCCGCAAGGATTCTAGAGCCCTTAGTTGGTGATAGAAGGGGGGGTTCTAATTTATATCCCCTTCTGAGCCCAGGAGCTGTGGGACGACAGTCGGCCCTTTGTTCCGTGGCTCCGCAGTCAAAGGAGCGTGGTGCCCGTCCTGCATTGCTAGGGGGCAGTGTGGCACCTTAAAGGGCCAGCACACTTCAGGCACTGCAGCGGTTGCTCTTCCTCTTCGAAGGGAGTTAGTATATTTGGGGTTAAGTTGTAAAGCAGCCGCACAGCTGCGTATTGTAGGGCTGCAGTCTGGACACTAGGACATCAGTGCAGTGCAATGCAGGAGCCACCAGGGGGCAGTGCTGAGCTCACATTTGTCAGCACACATTGTCGCTGGGAGTGTGGGGGGGACAGATCAGCGCTAACGTGCAGGGAAAGAATATCTTACCCTGTATTATAATTTTAGCAGTTTGGGGAAGAGGGGCAGTGCAGGGATTGCGGTTTAGGTCAAAATAAATAAATAATAAAATTGGATTGGAATTTTAATTTTTCTAGGGCCATTCAGGGTGGGATTTTTTACAGGTGCCAGTTAATAAACTGGTACCCTGGCAATTTAGAGTTTAGGGCATGTCACGCAAGGAGAACAATTCTTTGGCTCGGGGGCTAGTTTAGTGATTTGGCAGGCAGAGGGCAGAGGAATTAAGTTTAATTATTTCAAAATAGCAGAATGGTGGGACAAGCTGTCGGGAAGAAGGTTTTTGTGGATGCACAGGCACTGAGGGAGGCCCTGGGTTTTATTAGCAGGACAACCAAAGCCCAGCTGGAAGGGGCAGTAGATGAAGTTATGGGGGAAAAGGGGCCTGGGGAGGGTAGGCCTCAGCGCAGAGCAACAGCTGATGCGGCCCACACCCCAGTAGTGGCTTGTAGCTCTTCAGCAGGTAGGGAAGGAGTATGGGAAAAAGGGGACAGAAGGAGCAGGAGGGAGGTTCCTAAAAGAGCGTCCAGGATTGGGGTTGAGGTAGGTGAGGGTTCAGGTAGTGGGCTGGGAGACAAAGACCCGGTGGAGGTCTCTAATGGAGGGGGGTCAGAGGTGGGCATGAAGCAGGCTAGAGGCGAGGTCAGGGGCATCTCAGACCAGAGAGGAGCAGCAGCGCATAGGGGGGAGGGGGAAAATACCTGCAAAAGAGTGCAGATGGGAGGTGGAGTGAGAGGTCCCCGTTGGCTACTGTAGAAAGGGGAAGGTGCGGAACGACCTCCCCACCTAGAAGGACTTCGGGCGGAGGGCATAGTATGGCCCCCGTGGTTCCTGAGGAGGTGGTAAGAGAGGGCTTGAGAACGGCTCCTCATGGAAAAGACAGGGAGCAGGCTAGAGGGCACAGCACAGCCCGTAGTACGGAGGAGCAGAGGGTGGAGGAGAGAACCCCTTGCCCGAGAACAGAAGAGCACAGCCCCACCAAGAAGACATCAAAGGAGTGGCGGGGTGGATACCCCCGGCTAACCCAAAGAGGATCTGCCCGGCCTGAGCATGCACTCGCACCAACAATGGTATTTCATTGGGGAGAATGAATGAGAAGAGGAGAATGTTGGACAATGGGAGGAGGAAGAGCAACATGGTTTTCGGGGGAGGGAAAGGGTGACAAGGGGGTAAGATTGGAAGGGGAATGTCAGCTAAGAGGGAGTAGAAGAGCAAGAGGACGGCGGGAAATGGGATTGGTGAGTCTGCTGATAATTTTTGTCCCCGCAGCAGGAGCCTGTGAGAAATGAGATGAGGAGTGTCAGAGTGGAGGCCAGGATGTCGCATCTAAGTGACGGCGGGGCAGAAAGAGGTGAGCAGGAACGGGAGTGGTCAGCCGCGTGGCACAGGGCGGACACGAATGGGAGGACAGGCAGGGATCAGAATGGGGCAATGGTGGAGGGATGGGGAAGTGAGGTTCCGGACCACAGGGACCTTGGAGAAGGGGAAGTGTGTATCCTCAGTGGAAGTTCAAACTGACAAGGTGGTGGAGCCCATGGCTCTAGAGGTATTGCAGGTTCCAAAAGAGAAGGTTGCCAAAAATACAGGGATCGACAAAAGGATGCCTTATATGGGCATTACTAAGCAATTGGGCTCACATCTAATGGGAACAACAAAGGAAAAAATATGGGCTGGGGAGTTTGTGGATGTTTTTAAGCTCCTGCACAGGGATGTGAGAGCCAAAGAAGGGTCTAAGGAAGAGGAGAGGGAGTTGACCACAAGGCCAAAGGTACCGGTACCAGTGAGCTGGCCTGCACATAGAGGGCCACAGGTGTATATATGAGGGGCAGGGAAGGTTTGAGAGCAAGTGATTGTTGGAACGAGAGTTTGTCCCCACCCTGCCTCCCCTTGTTCTGGGTATCATTTGTAGAATTTTGTTTTCCACAAATTTTTAGCACAGGGTTTTGTAAGGACTAGAATGGGACAGAGGGGTTAGTAGTTTTGTGTGACAGGCTGGGGCATTAGACGGGGCGATATATTGTAAGGTCATTGTTGCTGATGTGGCAGGTCAGCCTTGCTGTAGGCCATAGGTCATAGGAAGGTCATAGGAAGGAGGAGATTGGTGTAAAGGGGATTTTACAAGGGTAAGAAGTGGTTAGACGCTCGGGACATAGCCCTTTGGAGGAGGGGTGGGGGATGCTCAATGGGGTGCTGGCTTGGTAAAGGAAGGGGGTGGTGCCATTTGCATGAACGGGCTACCCCGGGGGTAGAAGGAGGGGAAACATGTATTGACGGAGGTGCATGGCCTCAGGGAGAAGAAGGGAGAAAGCGGGAATGAAGGTTGAGAGGATTTTAAGGAGACAGAAGGGAGCAAGGGATAGGAATGGAGAAATCTGAAATTATTTAACTATTTAATTGTGAGAGAATGAAATAGTTTATTTATTTAATTGTTTGGCGAAGTGTTAAAAACGTTTATGGTAATCTGTAAGGCCACGGGCCAGGTTAGCATTTCTTTTTGAGCTTTGGCTTGTCACATTAAAGTGAACTTTTCCACTTTAAAGTGAGTCTGGGCATTTTGTGCAGTAAGCTCAAAAAGCTAGAAAGAATAAAGGGCTGCAGACTGCAGAAAGAACCCGAGAGCGTAAGGTGTGAGTTGGGTGCACAGTTGGGAGCGTGGCAGCGATTGGGGCCTGGGAGGTGTGACTTGCTGTGTGACAGAGCAAATGAGTATGCACATGACTGGCAAAGTGAGTGGTTTCGGAGTGTAAATTGTCATGAGATTGAGAGGTGCTGGTGAGTGATAGGGTGTAGGTAATGGGGGAATAGGATAACATAAAAGGGGAATATTACATTAGGTAATTATCAATAAAATTAAAAATATGAAACCTGCCCAGATAACCCAAAAGTAGAGCAAAGCAGACACTGTTCTGTGAAGCCGGGCACATTGGGGCCTCATTCAATTATATTGATAGCTAAAACCACATAGAAAATATGCATCCCAGCTCTCTTTCAGCATAAAGCATACACTTCCCCTTTCTAGCAGACTTCCTCTCTTACACCTTGGCACTCTAGCACCCACAATCAATAGAAAATGTGATGATACAATGCTGCACTCACTACAATTATGTACCACAATATTTGCATTTTTGTGCTTCAAAGTGTTCCATTTCATTTCGCAAATTGTTCCACTTAATGCTTCAGTATCCTGGAGGGTCTGTATACCAATCTCTTACTATTGTGTTGCGGAAGTCAGCAACATTCATTGTGCTGTGGTTATACTTACCATTTTGTTCTTGATCATCATGTGTTTTAATGACAACAAATATTGTTTTAGATGTAGCATGTTGTATTATGGCAGGTTATTTATGTTGTATTTTAGCACTGACTGCTTTTTGGATATGAGGATATTTTGGTTTACTGGTGAATGCATTAAGTGTACATATTGTGTTTTAGCAGCGATGGCATGGATCTTTAAGGTCTGGCTCGTTTTATTGAAGCATTATATTATTCCAGGCTTTAGGAATAGTTAAAAGTCTTTCATTATACAGTATGTTTTGTTCTGTTGTAGTTATTGCTAGTTAAGCCTTGTCAGATAAAAATGTAAAGCAACTTATTTTTTCTACTGATTTCATATGTTTTATTTGCCCTACATTCTCTTCAGCTATAACCATCACAAACACGACTACTTATTGTATATTCAATTTGCAACACTTTGAATGTAAACGAATAAAGGAAGAACATAACTTCACAAATGTTACAGCATTAGCATTAAAAACGTTGCAGAATTATTTATAGAGTCTAACAATTCCTGTTTCCTTAATTCTAAATAGGAAAAAATGGCTAAGACTAAAGAATGCACTACCCGATCACAACAACTTGTAAAGCAGAAGTGCAGGACCTAATTCTGAGCACACTGCATTGATTTTCAAAGTGTGTAATCTTAATACTACGTTGTTGGAGATAAGATCACATGTTCAACTATTTCTACAATAATACTCCCAAAAGCCAGTCCACCAAAGATACTGCAAGCAACACAGAGATCATCATACCCTAGAACAGTACCCAAAACCACAAGACAATCAACAGACCAACCACGTAGGTTCCCATTGCCAGCAAGCCTAATAGCACGATTGGCATGCTGCCAATGGAGCCACCCACCAGCCTTCCACACTCTACCCACCCGGTAGCTCGACCTACACCCTTCTTAAAAGGTGCTCTCATACATGCAAGATCCCATGCACTTGACTACATCAGAAATGAATGAAACAACATTGAAAGAAATGACAAATGAAAACAGAAGAAGTACGCAAACAGGTGATATGCTTTCATAACTTGATAATTCTAATCATGCTCATATCTTCGCAGAGATGAAAACTCCCCAAAGGACACTTGCAGGTGAGTTCCCGGATGAAGTTTTTGAGCCACAGATGTTGCAAGAGGCGAAATTGACAGGTAGAGTACAAGAGCCAGTCAAGTTCCAAACACAAAATGTTGACATCCTGCCACATGATGCTAATGAAAACACATAGCAGTCATGCACCAGAGAGGAGGTAAGTGAAGAAAAACAAAATAATGTGGAATAAAGCAATTAAGGAATGGAGTAGGGATTCAGGAAGCCCCGCAATGCAGGGAGGCCAATCAAAACGGGGTGCAAAATTCCATTTCACGTGCCTCTTTGCTTAGCAAGGAGGCTGGCAGGTCTAAAGAAAATCAGCCCTGAGACTAGCAACAATTCACATTTCCTATGCATACTTGAAGAATGTGAAGACAGATATTATGACCCTACTGCCGTAGTAGAGCAATGCAATTTATTTGCAATGGTGGATACAGGAACACAGGAAATGTCAAGGTATATACTGGATAGTATAAATGAGGGGAGACCACTGCAAGAAATTTTGAAATTAAGGACGATTGAAGGCCTTGTGCATAACTTCAATGGAGAAGAGAAACTTGTGGAAGGCGCCACTGAAGTTGACATCAAGGTAGGGATGCATAGACTGAGGCAAGAAGTGGTAGTCACGCCCATTCAGGAGACCACCTTCCTATCTGGGACAAAATGTTTAAAGAGACTGTCACCTTTAATTGATGGGTAAATGGGGATCTGAGTTCTTTGGCTAAAAGGCCACTGAAGCATAAGAAGTTGGTGAGCCAGTTTAGCAATGCAAAATAATGTCACAACATTGCCAAGTCAGAGAGAGCAGTGGATGTATATCTTCAAAATGGCTGTGTACCTAGTGTCACTGTAATTCTCAATTGTCAGAATGAAATGCAAGGAGAAAAAGAAAAACAGTCGTAGGCGATTCACTTGAACCCCAAGAAGAACTGGCAAATGCAGATAGATGAACACAATGTGGGTCTTAGTGATGAAGACTGTGAGCAATGTGAATTTTCAGTGTCCGGTGAGGAAAAGTATATTTCAATCATTGCAGAAATGCACAGCAAGGAAGGTCAGACTTGGATACCTATGCACATGAATGGGTATCTGGAAATTATTGAGGCAGTGTTGACTCTGGAACAGGAGAGGAGTTCAATTAATGACACATTGTTCAAAACAAATGCTTGACTGAGAAGAAATTTGAAGTTTTAAAATAAAACATCAGGTGAGATGGTCCTGATTTTGGACAAAGGATTGTGGGGAGATGCATGTTGAAAATAACAACACTCCAGAAACATTCATCACAATATATGGATTGTAAGTGGAACCAAAGTCAAATTCCATCTGGGAAATGACATCATGCACAGAATGAGTATGGTTTTAAATGTCTTTAATCAAAAATTTTGGTTCAGACTGGTGATGGGAAGGGGACGAAACGTCCCCCTCCATCAGCGCTTTAGAGTAAGGCGAACAGCATTCAAAGCACTATGATGGGGGGATAGTGGGAGGACCCCACCCCAATATAATAAACCCACATCGTGCAGCCCAAGGCACAAGCAAGACTGCCATTTTGTATAGATTTTAGTGCATTTTGTGTAGATGTTAGTAACCATAGTTTGGAGATACGTCCTGCATGGTGAATGCAGCATTTCATGCACTAGACCCTAATTGCAAAGATTTGGGAAATCCCCAGCCATGCCCGAGCTCCCATGGGGACAACCCACACCCCTGACCATCATAAAGCTCATTCATTGTTCTAACAGTGTTGCAAAGATGTTTTTCTATCCACAAGGCCGCGATAATAGAAAGACGGCTGTGTACATGTTGTCTCACACTGGCCAAAGCATGACCTGGCCCATCCCCAGGCGACCATGAGTTATAGCCCATATAACTGACTGAACCTCAAGATCTATGAATCCCATGGCACCAGGTGCCATTTGACCACCAACCCCAAAGTAACAAGTCCTGAAATGTTCAAAGAGGATGGACATGTCTTTGAACTATAATTACATGATTTCTGTTGCCTGGGTGCTTGAAGGGATACATCATAGTTTAAAATGAGGGTGGAGACCTTGGAGCCAGATGGCATGGAAGTGAGTGAGTGAAATATGTGTGTGAAGGTTAGGGTGCCCCAGAAACTCCTTTGTACCAGTTTTAAGGCTTGAGTTTGAGTTTGAGTTTGAGTTTATTATTTATAGCGCGCGCCAGACCCGAGGGTAACCGGGCGCGTTGTTCAAGGATACTTTAAACTTTACAGGTTACATATGATTACAAATAGTGATTATACATAGTAGAAATTACATAATGCAGGCCAAGGTGTATACATGTAACATAATATAAACAGGAAATATGCAGTAGGGAGAAAGAGGATATATAATTATGTACATAGTCCATTACCATTGTTCTACAAACGTACTATCGGTCATTTTCTTTGATCCAATTGATACAGTTGGATCTGAAGAGAGCGTAGGATTGGGGGGATCTCAGGCCGGGTGGGAGGGAGTTCCAAAGCTGGGCAGCTTTGACCGGGAAGCTGTTTCCTCCGGCCGTATTTAGTTTGAATGGGGGTATCATTAACTGGTTAGAGTATGCTTCTCTGGTGGGTCTAGTGGAGATTTTTCTGTTGAATCTAGCGGCTAGGTATTTAGGTGCTAGATGGTTGATGCTTTTGAAGGTTAGAGAAGCTGTCTTAAGTTTGATTTTGTCCGCTGTGGAGAGCCAGTTAGATTGTCTTCTAGCTTCTGAGATATGCTCCCTTTTTGGAATTCCTAAGGCAGCCCTAAGGGCATTGTTTTGTAGTGTTTGAATCTTTTGCACCGTGTGTTTGTTGGCTCCTATATATAGAGCGTTACAATAGTCCAATTTCGACAGCACTAATGCTCGGGCAAGGGTTAGGCAGTTGGCAGTGGATAGGTATGGTTTTGCGGCTCTGATCAGCTTGCAGGTATATGCGGTGCTGGATGCCATTGCGCTCACCTGTTTGGTTAGGGAGAGGTGGGAATCAAGGTAGAACCCTAGTGTTTTTACCACTTTTGCCACCTTGATAGTGTTGCCGTCTATGACGAAGGATGAGTATTCTTCTTTTAGTCTTTTGATGTTTTGTGTGTTCCCCAGTATGATGAGTTCAGTTTTGTCATCATTCAGGCATAGCCCGTGGGTGGCCATCCATGCCTGAATGATGAGATAGATCTTGTTCACCAAGGCCAAATCTTGTTCATAATCCCCTGAGAGTGGTATGAGAATCTGAGTGTCATCCGCATAGTTAGTGTAGGTGACACCCAGATTATCTAGATCATCGAACAAGGGCTTCGTGAAGATATTGTACATAGTGGGGGAGACACAAGAACCTTGTGGGACTCCACATGTGATGGATACTGGGTCTGCAGCAGCAGAAGTAGAGAAGACTCTCATAGTTCTACCGGATAGGAAAGATTTGATCCATGCGATGTCATGCGTGGAGAAGTGGGCAGCTGTTTCTAGGTGGGTGCATAGCACATCATGATCCACTAGGTCGAAGGCTGCGGAGAGGTCCAGCAAGAGGAGTAAGGCCATCTTTCCGGAGTCTCTCAGCTCATCGACCTGAGTTTTAAGATCGATAAGTGCGGTTTCAGTTCCATGCTGAGGTCTAAAACCTGATTGTCTTGTGCCTAGAAGGTGGTGCAGCTCCAGGTGTTTTTGGATCTGCAGGTAGGCTACCCTGTCTAGGATTTTTAACAGGAACGGTACCGTTGTGATAGGCCTGTAGTTAGTCGGGATGGATGGGTCCAATGTTTGTTTTTTTAGAAGGGGGAGGACCCAAGATTGCTTGAGGTTATCTGGAATAGTGCCTGAAGTAAAGGAGGCATTAATAAGCTTAGAAATGAATGGTGAGAGGTCTCTGGCCATGTCTTTTATTAGTTGGGCTGGGCATAGGTCACCTCGGCAATTGGATGGCTTGAGTGAAAGTATTATCTTTTCGGTTTCAAGTATGGTTACTTTCGAGAAGTTAAATATATGGTTTAGTTTAGTGCTAGTTGGTGGTTTGCCTCTTAAGTTAGTTGAGGGTGGAATATTCTGTTTCTTTATCTCAATTTTTGTTTGGAGTGTGGCAATTTTGTCATTTAGTGCTTTTTGGATGTTCGAGCACCATATTTTATTTTTATCACAGTTATCCTGGACAGGAATAGGGTTTTCTAGTTCCTTTAGTATAAGGAATAGTTCCTTCGTACCAGATTTGGCCTGCAGTATTCTGTTGTTGAAGTTCTCTCTTTTTGCTTTCTTTATTTCATTTTTATAAATCTTGGAGGCATTGATGAGTGTAATTTTATTTGTCTCTGTTGGGACTAGTCGCCAAGCAGATTCACATTTACGTTTTTCAAGTCTTAGAGATTTGAGGTGAGGAGTAAACCAGGTGTTTAGGTGGGCTTTGGGCTTACTCTTTCTGAGTTTCAGTGGGGCAATAGTATCTAGAGCTGTAGCCATAGAAGAGTTGAATTCATTTACTAGTGATGAGGTGTCCGATGAGTCAGGTAGAGAGTTTAGTCTAGGGAGGATGAGTGGTAGCAGTTTTTCTGTAGTTATAAGTTTTTTGTTTCTGGTTGGCAGGGGGGGAGCCAGAGCAATTTCAGTAGGTATGGTCAAGTTAACATTTAGGAGGAAGGTTATCAGTGCATGATCTGTCCAAATTTGTGGTTTGATGTCGACAATCGTAGTATTGCAGTTATAGTCAGCAACCCAGTCAAGTATACGGCCTTTTTCATGTGTGGGTTGTAGGATTTTTTGGGAGAAGCCTAGTTCTGAGATGATATTAGTGACATTAGTTGCTTGCAGGTCTTTAGGGTCGTTGTAGCCTAGGTTTAGGTCTCCCAGAAGGATAACTTGGGATGAAGTTTTTAGGTTGTTTGAGAGGATCGTGGAGATGTCCTCCTCGAACGTGCCAATAGGGCCAGGTGGTCTGTAGATAAGGTGGATATTAATAGAATGAGAGGGAGATGCGAGGAGTTTAGCAGTTAATGATTCGCAGGAGTTAGTCGTTGAACTTGATTCAATTTTTAGGGTGAGATTATTTTTAGCAATAATGGCTAGGCCACCTCCTCGAGAGTTGACTCTATCTTCTCTAAGTATGGTGTAATTATGTGGTAGGGCAAGCATTATGGCAGGTCCTGCAGCTTGGTGCAGCCAAGTTTCTGTTATGGCGAGGATGTCATAGTCTCCTATTTGAATGAGATCAGCAATTTCGGTCGCGTGTGCTATTAGTGACCTGGCATTAATAAGGGCGCACTTCAGTTGGAGGTTCGACTTTGCTATGGCCTGGGTGGCATTGCTTTTCTTTTTAGGTAGGCTATTGTTAGCATTGGTCTGCTTATTTGGGCGGTTATTGCGATGGGGGTCAGTTTTTATAGGAGGAGTGTTTCGGAAGTTGGTGTTACTTCTGTTGCAAGAGGTGTTGAGTCTAGCTAGTGGTTCGTAAATTTTAGGTAATCTAGAGCGTAGTTTTGCGTTTCTACTTGCAGTGTCACAGGGGAGGTATGTTAGCAGTTGGTGGGTAATAAGTGAATGTGAAGGTTGATGGCTGGGCTCTAGTGGGGGAGTTAAGAGTCCTTCGTCCACGGGCGGTATGCCCTGTGGTGTGGGCCTCGGTTGCTGGTTTATTTTTGGCATTGTGGTCCAAAAGGCTGACAGGTAAATAAAAGTTAGTATCATTCTAACTTAGTTTTAGGCACGAACAGTTGGTTTGCGGGAGTCAGGTACCTCTAGGTTGGACAGCGCAATCCTATGTAGGCTAAGTGCAATCGGGGACAGGCTAAATGCAGTTATAGGCAAGCTAAATGCAATCAGGGACAGGCTAAATGCAGTTATAGGCAGGCTAAGTGCAATCAGGGACAGGCTAAATGCAATCAGGGACAGGCTAAATGCAATCAGGGACAGGCTAAATGCAATCAGGGACAGGCTAAATGCAGTTATAGGCAGGCTAAATGCAATCAGGGACAGGCTAAATGCAGTTATAGGCAGGCTAAGTGCAATCAGGGACAGGCTAAATGCAATCAGGGACAGGCTAAATGCAATCAGGGACAGGCTAAATGCAATCAGGGACAGGCTAAATGCAGTTATAGGCAGGCTAAATGCAATCAGGGACAGGCTAAATGCAGTTATAAGCAGGCTAAATGCAATCAGGGACAGGCTAAATGCAATCAGGGACAGGCTAAATGCAATCAGGGACAGGCTAAATGCAGTTATAGGCAGGCTAAATGCAATCAGGGACAGGCTAAATGCAGTTATAGGCAGGCTAAGTGCAATCAGGGACAGGCTAAATGCAGTTATAGGCAGGCTAAATGCAAGTCTGGGTGCAGGGTGGCTCTGGGCTAGTCAGGGCAATCATATGTGGTCCAAATACGATTATAGATCGGCAAGAGCAGTCAAAGGATAGGCTGTCAATAGGAGTAAATGTACCTTTGTGGAGAGAGCCATGGGGTCTGGCAGACGGCAGCCACGGCACCGAACAGGCACAAAACAGGTGCTGGCCTTGCCTCTCATGGGCCTTGGAGTGAGGGGGCCGGCTTCGCCTTCCGGCGGCCAATGGGCCAAGAGGTAGGCCCGGCAGCCAATCAGCTGGCTGTTGGAGGCCTGGATTAGTCGGCTGTGGATGCTGCTTTTAGGGGGCGGCCATCTTGGAGTGGGGGAGAGCCTCGTGGGCTGCAATGTCGGCAATTGGGTTAATAGTACCCTTCTGGTGTGGGGCAGTGTGGGCAAAGCCTCCACGATCGAGGTTGGCATTAATATAAATTAATGCTGGAGCGCGGGCGAAATGCGCATTTTGCAGGCGATTTTCGGCGTCGATCGAGCGCTTACCAGAAATGCTGCGCTTGGGCTTGGGGACAGCTGATGCCCTCGTTGGTCCTCTGCTCCTGCAGGGACATGGTCCGGAGCTCCTGCTCCTCTGGTGGGTGGTGGGAACTGCTATGCTGGCACAAAACAGGTGCTGGCCTTGCCTCTCATGGGCCTTGGAGTGAGGGGGCCGGCTTCGCCTTCCGGCGGCCAATGGGCCAAGAGGTAGGCCCGGCAGCCAATCAGCTGGCTGTTGGAGGCCTGGATTAGTCGGCTGTGGATGCTGCTTTTAGGGGGCGGCCATCTTGGAGTGGGGGAGAGCCTCGTGGGCTGCAATGTCGGCAATTGGGTTAATAGTACCCTTCTGGTGTGGGGCAGTGTGGGCAAAGCCTCCACGATCGAGGTTGGCATTAATATAAATTAATGCTGGAGCGCGGGCGAAATGCGCATTTTGCAGGCGATTTTCGGCGTCGATCGAGCGCTTACCAGAAATGCTGCGCTTGGGCTTGGGGACAGCTGATGCCCTCGTTGGTCCTCTGCTCCTGCAGGGACATGGTCCGGAGCTCCTGCTCCTGCTCCTCTGGTGGGTGGTGGGAACTGCTAGCCAGGTGCACAGTATAATGACAAAGGAGCATTGTGTTAGGAGTGTAGTTCATTTGTTTTTTGACCTTCGTCGGTGAGACAAGGATGAACTTCGCATCACCCACGTGATACAAGACAGATGGAATGGGCTGTAACCAATGACCTGGCATCCCTAATGGGGTAGGCAGAACCTGTACAGGCGCACACCCACCTGCTGTGTGGGTTTTTACTGTATGTATTCCATCACTATGACGATATGTCTCCTGTTAAGCCTTTGCTTGTACCTTCTTTCAGCATAACGTTCTTAGCAGCAGAGTTCTTTGCTTTTGCTCTCATCTGTGTGTGAGATTAAAACTTGTTATCCTTACAAGATCGACATGGGCCTTTCTTCCATAGCGGGTTGTATTATCTCTGGTGTGAGCATTCAGGGTCTTGCCTTCACTGGGTGGGGCAGTACCTGCATTTGAGAATAGAAAGCAAGCATACCATTGTGCAAAAATGCTGCCATATGCATTTGAGCTTCAAGTAAAGAAGAATGATACTATTCCAGCATTCACAAGGCAGTTTACAATTGCATTGAAATACAGGAAGGGACAGAAAATGATGGGGCTCAATGCATTTGTGTTTCTCAATGAATCCATGAGACAGCAGTGTCTAGAATGTGAATACACAACCTTAGTGGAGGTTGGCCATGGTCCCATCCAAATACTTGTGGATAACAAAGAATGTCAGGATTTTTGCTTGACAGAAGGTACACCATTAGGGAAAACAATGCAAGAATCATACTGCACTGCAGAATTAAACTGCCCAGTTATTAGGGATATTCCTGAAAGCTCTGTCACTTCACAGGGGCAACTGCCTGAGACTTTAGACTCCAAACCAAAGGGGATCTTCAGAATTCAGTCAGAGTACACGCATGAACCAAAATATGTGATTTGTCATCATCAGGATGATTGCATCCTATTCCAGGTGGATGAAAATGAGACACAAAAAAAAACAGCAAATTGAGGTGGAGGCGGAATTGCCAATATACTTGAGAGTTGCTTCTCTACAAAGAGATACTGCCATAAAAATGGAAGAAAGCACAGAGATTCCTCTTTTGAAGGGTTTCCCAGAATTTTCTAAAATGGTAGAGGAAAAAATCCAGTCTGTAGATGCATACACAAATTAATGGGAGAAAGACCAATTGAGGAAAATCTTCTTAGAATTCAAGGAGGTATTCGCTAAGGATGAATATGATAGTTAGTGTACTGGTCTGAATGTTGCTACACTGCCAGAAAGCTATGGTAGGGAACATGTATTTGTGTGACAATGCAGGCTACACTTGGCGTGGTTAGAGTCTTCAGCAGAAATATTTAAGAGCTTGGAGTCCTGAGGAATCATTAGACCTATTCACAGTACCTCAAACACTTCTATATTAGGTATGTTGAAGCCCAATGCTCAATGGTGGCTGTGTGCAGGCTTAAAAGAACTGAATAATAGGGTACCGGTGTCAAGGTGACCCCTTCCATTCATCAACCAAAGCCTTTCACAAATCCAAGGGTCAAAGGTTTTTACTATCTTAGATCTAACAGAAGTGTATTGGTATGTGTCTTTAGCAAAGGATATACAAAATCTGTTTGCCTTTACCTTCCAAGGGAACCAGTATGCATGGGAATGTATTCCCTTTGGCTTAATCAATAGTGGAAGTGAGTTTGGTATCTTTCTGAAAAAAAAGCAGTCTCGGATGCAGCCGAGAGAGGAACTGTGGTGTATGGGGATGATGTCCTGATTAAAATGAGGATATAAAAAGCCAGTTCAGTGAAAGTAGACATATACTCAGCCAGATGCAAAAGGCTGGGACAAAAGTATCATTGCAGATGGCAGAGTGGTGTAGAAAAAGGGTACCTTTCATGGGACATGATGTTACAGAAGAGGGTCTGAACCCACACAAGAAAACGTTTGAAGCCATTCAAAAGTTGAAAGATCCTACAAATACGAAAGGTTTAAAGAGCTTGTTAGGGTTGACAAGTTACAATAGGAAATTAATTGAAGAATATGCAAAAATCACACAACCATTGACTAAGCTGCTAAAGCAGGGTGTGCCCTGGAAATGGGGACTGGAACAGCATGAGGCAGTAGCCAAATCAAAAGATTGCCTAATGAAGGCCCCCTGTTTGGCATTTCCAAAGAGGAATCAATATTTATTTCTAGAGACAGGGTTCACAGGCCGATGCATGTCATCGGACATGTATCAAAACATGATTCAAATCCCAAAACCATTGCATATGCTAGGAAAGACTTGTCACAGGTGGAAACACAGTTTAATGTGTGAGAAAAGCACCTTTGATGACTGTTTGGTCATTGCAACATTTTCAACCCCTTATTCAAAGAGCATGGTTGATTTTTGAGAGTATTCATCAACCCCTGTAATTTTTGCAAAGTAAGAAGATTAGATCAGAAAACTTAGTCCAGTCAATAACTACATCATGGACATTGGCATTACAGGGATTCCATGTAGAAGAGAGATTTGGGCAGAATAAATTCATTCTAGTAGCTCAAGGGCTGGCAAAAATGCACGACTGTGCAGCTGTAGATGCTACATATGGATGGGGCAGAATTAGAAACACATGTGATTGAATTTGAACAATCTGCATGTAAGGCTTTTGATGAACACTTGCTCAGTGAGGTCAAAGTGGATGTGGTAACATGTTCCGAATCTCAAGGAGCAAGTGATCACACAGTGAGCTTTGACATGCCCGATAAGGATTTGATTAAAGCACAAAAATAATACCCAAACATAGGTATGTTGTGCAATCATATGTTAGGTGCAGAACTAAATCCTTTAACAGAGGAGGATTGTAAAGGAAGAGGACTTGAGGGTAATGTTGAGGAATACAAAGCACTTTGAAATGCAAGGGTTTGGTGTGGGCACAATTCCAGCCTGCCTCCCCAACAATGGTTAAATTGCACTAATAAAAACCTTTGAAATTCAGTGAAAAAAACGTTCTCAAAGGGACGTTATGGTTACAAGTAAAACCAAAAACAAGGGATCTTTGCCAGTTATGGTAAGCTAAGCAACCATAACTTGCGCCATCACTATGCACTGCTAAGACTAACACCCAGGACATGAAAGATGACATTACAAATTTCATTGATGACATCACATGCAAGGATCAATCGGGGCCCGGTGTGATGTCTGCGGATGCAAAATAACGATATTGGAAATGCATAGAAAAATAGTGCAAAGTAGCCTAAATGGTTCCTTATGGATTTGAAACTGTAGGTGGTTATAAAATACTTAGATCTTGGTGAATGGCTGCCCAAATTTGAAAAACGGTAAAGGGTAGAACAATAACTATAGAGGCAACAACTCTCATGGACACACTGCAGGGCTTTGATAAAAAAATATGGGGGACTTACACTTTTGCCCCTGATAGAAGTGTACAACATTTGGAAATAGGTAAAGGTCTCCCAAGGCCTGAACAATATCAGAAATATTGCCTAAAAACATTCAGAGTTCTCAAAGTATGCACATGACCCCCTCCTGTATTAAAGAGCAACCACTGAAAGGGTGAACAATGGCAAACATCTTTTTCAGTTAAAAAATGCTGGTGTGTCTTCCAACCAAATAAATACACTATTACAGCCCCAGACCAAAGCCCTAAAGCAATAAGCCCAGAGCCAGAGGGTCATTCCTGCATCAGGTAATGCCCCGGGCTCTTTAATAAACCCTCATTTGGGACCTGTAACTATGGGCATGTTAAATATTTGCCTTAAAGCCATGGAAGTACCAGTGTGCCGAGTAAACTGCAATTGACAGCTGCCAGTATTTCTGTATCAAGTAGCAGTAGAGTAACTATCTTCAACAATGCCTACCTAAATACTGGTATTCACGAGCCCTCCGCTCATCTACCTCCAAACTTCTGCGAGTGAGTTGGTTCCCCAAGCAGAGATTTGGAGGGAGATCTTTATCCTCTGCAGGGTCTCCCTCTGGAATAGCCTCCCTCTGGATGGCTGTTGGGGCCTGGATGGCTGTTGGGGCAGATGTGCAGCTGGCTGAAAGTATCAAACTAGGATGAGCTAAAACAAACACAGGCTTCTAGCAAGGTCTGGGGTTTTTGGTTGCTGAATTTTGAAAGAGATCTGGGGATTACCAGGAAAAGAGCTCTGAGGGGTTTGGAGGGGGTGAGCGAAGATATGTTGCCACCTTTGTTTGCATTGAGTGAGATAATTGGGTAAGCTCACAGATTTGGGCACAATTGAGAGACTGAGGCCTTGAAAACTGTGAGATGTTATCTGTGTGTAGCTGAAATTCAGTGTCCTTGGATCCTGTCGGCTGGAAGGTGGGGGATGCTGCTGAGTAGAACCCAGGTTGCAGGCAGACCGGGGGGGGGGGAGGATTGGGTTTGCCAGAGTGACAAGTGAATTAAAGTGAATATTAATAGGGACAAAATTAGCTGAGCATTTCTTGTAGGGTAATCTGGCAAGGTGTGAAACTGACCCAAAGGCACACGTCCCTTTATTCCTAAAGTACCCAGAGATAAAGGCTTAATCTAAATTAGTTTTGGGGGGTGTTCTGCTGCATAGGACAGTCCATAATATATAATACCATACTAACCCAACCTTAGCTAAAGGAAGGGAGATACACGGGAATTGAAGCTGCATCTATAATGCATTTTCTTTCATAGTCTAAGTGCCATCTAGGGTGTCTCTGGTTAAAGGGAAATCACTTATGTTTGAAGTGCTGTGCTGATCCACAAACACCAGTATATTTGTTTTCCTTCTAATGCAAAGTATTTTCCTGTCTTTTGGATATGTTCAGTGCCAATGTATCACTAAGGTTTTTATGTTTACCACTGTATACAATGTTGAGAACATTTGATTGTCTACATGTGCATTCTTTTTCTCTGATGAATGAATATCAAAACACCTAATTGCAGAAAGGTGAAAAAGTGTGGTGGCTGTTATTGTGTCTTGTTTTTATTGTGCTGCCTATTCAATCCATACTTTCCAGCATTACAAGAATATGATGTGTGCCTGGCACTGTATAAGCACTGCTGGTATAAACACAAAGAGCCCATAATCTACATAACTGTGGCAACAGAGAAGTATCAGCAATGTATCTAACACAAGCAGTGCCAGTTTTTCTATAACCAGTACAATGTGTGAGTTTGCAAATATGACCACCTTTGAGATGAAGGAATGTATTAACTTGTGCATGAAATTTCTGATTTATGCCATCAAATGTGTATGCAATCTAATGTATATTGGGAGCACCATCGGGGAACTAGGAATCCAAATACAGGAACATCTGAACGGTATCAGAAGTCAGGATCTTTGCTTACCACTATCAGTACAGATTGATGATAAGAGTAATTTGTGTTTTATTGGACTGAAGGCCATTAAATGTGACCCAAAGGGCGGTGACAGAGAGCTGACTTTGAGGTAAGCCGAGGCTAAAATGATCTGCAGATTTGGAACTATTGCAGCCAGTTTGAACATTGACCATGAAATGAGTACATTTCTTTAACATTTTCACCAAGCACACCACATTGAACAAACTCTAAACCTTACGAGGCTTGGGGAAATATCTCCATATACTAATCTTCAATGAGCACACACCAGAACTAGATTGACCATAGATATAGTACATATTTTGCGGATGTTTGACATGTTCGCTGTCGAATGAGTCAGTGCATGAATGGTAGATCATGATATTTTGAATATTATGTCATATATTGTTCAGTTATCATTTTTGGCTGATATGAGTGAATGGGTTTATATAATCTTTCACTCTAAACTGGTAGAAATGTCTGCATTTTTTATCCTCCTTGTAGAAGTCTGAATAGGAACAGAACTGCTCAACATGGAACGTATGTGAATGGGTAAACTGGATTTGTCTAAGTTATAACATGTACAAAGTTGGATGATTCATGAAAACCACAACACGACTTAAGTTGAAAATCTGAGCATTGAATGGACTGAATTACAAAATTGTAAGTTTGATTGCTTTTTGCAAAGCATGATAGTTGAAATTATGCATCTGTCTGCTACTTCTTTCTGGTAAGAAAACAGCGATGTGCAGTGCAGTGTTTTTTAAAATGGTGCAAATGGGGTAGGTTATTCAAGATTTCATGTTCGCTCTGAATACAATGTGAGAGTCCCATGGCCAAACAAATGTATATGTTCTCAATATGTTAACATGGAGATATGAGTATATGTGAGGTACTTTCATTATGGTATTTACATGTTGATTACTAGAACTCTGAGCAACACATGTCTGGGGATTGCACCGTGTTAATCATCTCCTATTAAGCAATGTGAAATATGATAGTCTCAACGCATTGCGCAAGCCTCGCACCAACATATGTCTTCCATTCAGCGACTAGGCAATGTTATCATGACAATGCTGAAATGAGATAAACCATGGGCCATTGGGTATACTATTGTGTCTGTTACATCCATCTAATGGATGTCACTTCTGCTCCCGGACGTGAAACTATGGAAGCTAAATTAAGATTATGGAGAAAGTTTTTCATACATTTGAGAAAGGGCTTTTGGTTGATAGAACATGATTGGAAGCTTTGGGGTAGGCATTGCGCAAGGGAGAGCACAACACCTGAATGGATATCTTAACAATGGCGGCCAGCACAGCGTGGAACACTGGTTGAGGACACACTGACATTGCAGACACTAAACCTTCCGCAATATAGGTAGCAGGAGATGAGCGTGTGGCTACAGTTTTACTTGGGATGATTCTGCTTCATTGCATTAGAGCAATAGTAAGAACAATGTACACATTCTTTGTGTTTTGCAGAAAAATAGGTATTTTCAAAGTATTCTCACTGCAGACTGTCTTGATTTATTGTGTACAGCAAGCAATGAATCGGTTTTCTAAGGTGCAAACCTTTGACTTTTTAAATGATAGAGCACTTTTGTGATGTCGGTCACTAAGATCTTTACAGACCAACTGCTAGAAATAGATTTGGCTTCATGTTATTATGTTTCTACAGGTGCATTGGCACAATTTACATTAATTTTAGAGAACCAGTCTGAAAAATTGGAAGGTATGCACTGGAAGATTTTAATGTGGTACCTGAGGCATTGTGAGCTTTAGGTTATTGCATGGCATGGGGCACGGATAAACCTGTTGTTTCTTTGTAACAATGGGAATTCACTTTTGAGATATTTTAACAATTATCTTTGTGTTGTTGTCACTATTGGGCTAAGAGGGCTAGTTGGACAGTTCAAGGGAGACTACAGCGGTGCACTCTTTGTGAACTCGCAAATTCACTTTGTTTGCTGTTTTATGGACCATTGTTACCCTTGATTTTTTGCAATATTCTCAAATATTTGCTGAACAATCATGAGAGAGATCATCTGTATCTAATTTTATGTTCTCTTTGTTTTCTTGTTTTCTTCTATTCCCAATTATTTACTCTATTAACGTCTCTTTTTAAAAGTATTGTTTTCTTTAATTTTTCTCTTGCTTCATGTTATCTTTTTGTTCACTGCTCTCAATTGTGTTGGTCTGGTTGATGCCAAATATAATTCTATGTTTGCTGATGAATGTTATATACACATACATGTTTATTCAAGGGCAAAATTTGTTATCCGATTCACTATCCTGTGTATACCACTTTTCAGTCTGATTGTGAATCACCCCTGAGGAAGACCACCAATAGTTGAAACATGTTTTGGCTGAGTCATGATGAATACATGACCATAAATTCAAAATATCTGACTAATTTAGCATTACAAGGCTCTTGAAAGATACTGAGTTTTGTGCGCAGGTTAAGTGGCAAAGTGTTTGCGCTTTGAAACGGGACAGTTAATGAGCAAACAATTTAGGGAGTGAAGAATTCAGACACATTTATATACATATATATTACATAGGAAAGGTGTTTCATATCTATGTAGGGCAGAGAGGGAAATTGGGTGATGGTGTCATGGGAGTATGCATGCCCTGTTTGCAGGATAACAAGTTGAGTCTGAGTCTGATGTTGAATGTATGATGAATCTGATGGTGTCATCACTCCTTTCCCAGTGGTGACCTCTCCCCATAAGGCCAGGGGGTTGCAGCCACTACATGAACCTGACCCTGGGGGCAGCTGTATGAGGGAGGACCACATGCAGGGAGGAAACCCTCCAGAGAGTGACATAAAATCATCGGACGAGACATGGTATCCCCATTTTCCTTTTGAGGATACACAGTCCATTCCCCATGCCTTAATGGCATATTGTCATAACTCCCCTCACCCGCCTAGGAAGGGTACTGAAAGCACTTACACAGGATCTGTATACAAGTCATCAAAACTTGACTTGCCTTTCAATACTCCTGAGAAACACCTTCCCATATTCTGCATACAAATCAGCAAGAACTGACTTGTCTTTCAAGATCACTGAGAACACTGTCCCAGAATCTGCATACAAGTCATCAAGAACTGACTTGCCTTTCAAGATCACTGAGAACGCTGTCCCAGAATTTGCATACAAGTTATAAAGAGTTGACTTCTATTTCCCTAAATGCAAAAGTACTGTGACGAAGAAGATAATAATAATAATAATAATAATAATAATAATAATAATAATAATAATAATAATAATAATAATAATAATAATAATATGAGATGAGTAATGAAGATCAATGTAGGCCAAGAGCACAAGATGCACTGTAGTTGTTGCAGGAACATGCCTGATGCCAGGAGATTTAAACTGGCGGACCAGCTGACAAGCAGATGCTGGCTGGGGAACTTAAGTCCTTTTGGTATCGATCAAGGGACTGCAGCGCAGGTACGATGTCGGTGGAGCCAACCAGCTCACCGAAGAGGCAGTGGAGAGCTGACATAGGCGTACAGTATGCTGCATGGATGCCCAGAACAGGAGAAAGGCTCCAGAGCATTTGCAGGAAACTGCAGCGTAGAAGTAGCAGAAGGGAGCAGAATGCTGAAGAGCTGTGACAGGCATACCGCAGGAGAAACTGCAATCAAGGGCTGCTGAGTAGTTGAGTACACCCAAGGGAAGAGTAGACACTGATGAATATTAGCAACCCAGGTGAAAGCAAATCATTTTAAATGCAATAAATAGGAAAGAACTAACAAGTCAAGAACACTTAAAGAGACAGAACACAGTAAATACAAGATATTGTCAAGTTTGTATGTGTATGCCATATATACATGAGAACGCTCTGGCCAGAGAAAATACCAGGCAGATTCAATTCACAAGAGAAAAGCCCTGGCAAGAGAATATACCAGGCATATTTAAGTCACACGAGAAAACCACTGGCAAGAGGATATACCATGCAAATTCAAGTCACAAGAGAAAAGCCCAAGCAGTTGCAAGTATGTTCACATAAGGAAGGCAGGAAAATATAGCAGGCAGATTCAAGTTGCAAGTCTGGTGGGGAAGCATACCAGGCAAGGACAAGTTGAACAGTGTGTGTCAAATACATCACCTAAGGAGGTCCTGAGAAGAATATATCAGGACTAGCACAAGGCTGTGTTAAAACATTTAAAAAGAAGTGAAAACCTGGCAGGAGAGTACACCAGGCATCCTACCAAGATAGAAACTAACAGCAATATTGTTGTGTATACCATTTGTGTTGTTGATCAACTTTTTGGAAGTATAAAACGGAGTGACGAGAAATCTAGGGCAAGGAAAACACCTTCAGGAACACAGGACTCTATCCTTCTTGAATTTTAGTGGTGGATGTACACCATTTCCTTTTTGAACGCAAGTCCAAAGACATTTTTCATTTCACCTTTGAGTTGATTTTTAGAATGTGAGGGCTAGAATAGTACTGTTTCGGATTCCAAGATGGCGGCCGAGCCTGGTAGATGTGTGTGAGAGGAGCTCTGTCCCCCAGCTCGGGTTGCAACTACTAAGAAACCCAAAAAAGCAGACATTTGGCCCCTTTGGAGCGGTTCTCCATAGAAGGCACAATGAGAAAAGGAGAAATTGGAAAGGCAACCCCAGTCCGCTGTAATAGGAAGGAGGAGCCCCCGCGGAACGCAAGGAGAGCAAGAGCACCCACGAGGCCCGCTCCAAGCAGTCACAGCCAGCGGCGAGAAAGCCTAGGACATGTGCAGGCGCCACGGGAGAAAATATCTGTGAGACTCCCCCCCAAGTGAGCCGGCTTCGCGCATACCAGAAGCCCTGAAGCGGAGCCGCTGAGATGAGACTCCGTCCTCAAGGCGTCAGCATCCGGTACACAGACAGCGCAGAGATGAGACACCCGACATGCTGAAGCCAGTGGTGGGTTCCCAGGAGCCACAAGGGGAGAGCACTGGTGGCACATACCCGAGCCACAGCAAGCAAAAGAGGTGGACCACAGCCCCCCAGCACGGAGCAACTGTAGACAGGTGAGAGCCTCCCACAGCAGGGCAAACAGTGGGAGAAACCGCAGCGGAAGACAGAAAGCGGACGCTGCCTCGGATACATTTCCCGCCAGAGGGGACATTGAAGGAGGTTCACAGCACTGCCTCCACGGCTGAAAGGAGCCAGGACAACATACGGTAAGCCCCAAGGGATGGTGGGAGGCCGCGCTGCTCCAGCGGCTGGCATACACCCCCTCCTCCGATCCCAGCAACAGCAGGCAGGGATCCGGAGACAGGGATCAACCTGAAAGGGAGACCCTGCCTACAAAGAGGCCCCAGGGAATGCCGTAGACCACACAACGAGCCAGCAGAGTCCGGAACAGGCCAAGGGGTAGAAATGATCTCCGGAGGGGAGACCACCTAGATATAGGAGTCTTACTTTGCAAAAAGCAAAAAACAAAACAAACAAAGAGAACTTGAGCTGCCGCGGAGGCGGGGCAGCCCTCCCCCACCAGAATAAGAAGGCAGCCCAGACACAGGGAGCAGACAGGAAAAATACTCCCCCTCATAGAAGGCCCTGAGACTTAATTGGGCACACGTTGGGGAGAAAGGAACACTAGGCTTCACCAGGGGTAAAGACCCACACAACCCCAGCCAGGAACAAACAGAACTGGGTGGGCCAGGAAGTCCTTAAAAGCAAGCATAAGCAGTAAAACATCCACATTGCCAAGACCACCATGGCAAAAATACACACACATGTCAAAATCCAGAACCCGTCAAGGTCAACAGGCGACACAGCCCCCCAATAACAAGGCCAAACAAGATCAAGATCTCCTCCAACTCTGGGGACCAGACAAAGGAGCGACGCTGAAAGTACACGCGCAAAAAGAAAAGGGAAAGACCTTGTTGGAGCAGACAGGAGGCACAGATATGGCCACGAAAGACGACATGAAAACGTGGTCCAAAGAATTTCATATATATCCTCAACGCAAACACAGTTCGAAGACAAGAAAGGGGAGATGAAACAAGCAATCCAAGAACTGAAAAAGGAAATAGGGAACACGCGGAAGCACAAGAACGACTAGCAAGACTGGCCCAAAAACTAGAAATTCAATGTGAAGACCTAGAAAACCGCTCCCGAAGGTCAAACATAAGAATCAAAAATATGGCGGAATCGGTCGAGGATAAAGACCTCCGCACGGCAGTCCAACAAGTGTTCCAAGACATACTCATGGATGACCCAAGAGAAGAAATCCTGATAGACAGAATACACAGAGTCGGCCCCCGTAGAGCGGGAGAACCAAGACCCCGCCCAAGAGATGTGCTAGTCGCACTTTCACAATGCACGCAAAAAGAGCACATTTTAAGGAAAGCCAGGTCAGTAGACCACATAAGAATGAACAGCAAAGAAATTCAGCTTTTCCATTATCTAGCGCAATCCACGCTCAGGAAACACAGGGAGATGGCCCAGATAATAAAACATTTGACAGAGAAGCAGGTGCGCTACAAATGGACCTTCCCATTTGGCCGTATCTTCACTTGGGGGGAGAAGCAACACCGTATCACCACATGTGAGGAGGGTCTCAGGATTCTAAACATGCTAGAACAGGAGAATGAACCAGCACAAGATAAAGAATCACTACAAGAACGCCTGGCTCCGAAGGGCTGGCAAATTGAGTACATACGTTTGAGACGCCAAACCAGGAATCTAGAGCACAAATGATAGGAACAAGCTACAACTGACTGAAGGAGACACCAATTATGCAAGGAAAAGAAGGAAGGGCCAAATGCCGACAGAGACTGAGGCAGAGCCAAGGGACGCCCTTGGAATCCAAAACAGACAAGCAGGGTTTAGGACCCCCTCGAAGACATTGAACTGAGTATTAGAGGACATGGAGCTAAGACCATACACCCCAGCAACCTTAGGGCCCATTGCCCTGTTCAGGGAAAAAGTTGGGGGGGAGGGGAAGCAGAGAATGGGGGGAGTTGTGGGAAAGTTACAAGGGGGAAAAGTTCAAAACACTGGCACCAATGGACCTACCCGCGATCCACACAGTAACGGACAAGAGAAATCAGAAACACAAGGGAAAGGAAGGGGCTGAAAGTATTAACATACAACATAAGGGGGCTGAACTCTCCTGTGAAAAGGAAGAAAACAGAACACTTCCTACACAGAGAGAAGTATGATGTTATAATTCTTCAAGAGACACACATACAGAAGAAGAGTAAAGGACAAATCTATATGAGGGGTTTCAATCACATACTCCAAGCCAACGATGAAGAGAAGAAAAAGGGGTTCATGATAGCGTTGGCTAACCATCTCAATATACAAATATGAGAAACGATGACAGATAACAAAGGACAATACCTATTTGCGAAAATACAGATCAAAAATCGCCCGCTGATGTTAGCAACAATATACGGTCCAAACATCGGTCAGGACGGCTTCATAAAAGACACACTGAACAAGCTGGAAAATTTTGCAGTAGGTGAAATTATTCTAACAGGAGACTTCAATCTGGCATGGAACCCGAGGGAAGACCGCTCAAACACCAACCACACCCAACAAGGGACTCCATCGCAACAGCTAAAGGAAACAATGAAAAAGTTGTCCCTGGATGATGTATGGTGGAGAATCAGAGGCACAACCCCAGGATTTACATACCACTCACACGTGCACGGCACAAGTTCAAGAATCAACTATAACTGGGTCTCTGGGACCCTAATAGGGGAAATACAGGATATTGAGAAAGGCCAGATCTCGCTATCAGACCATGCCCCGCTATGGGAAACTCTCCCTAAGATCCGCAAACGCTCTGGGCTATGGCGCTGTACACTGCCAAGAGAAACAACACAAGACACGGCAATGAGAGAAATAATCAGAGAGAAAATAACAGAATACTTTGAACAAAACAACACCCCGGAGGTCTCCAAATTCACAATATGGGAAGCCATCAAAGCAGTGATACAAGGACAAATAATAGCCCTAAAAGCACAGAAAGACACACAATCCAGAATATGGGAATGCGAATTAAAAAACAAACTGGATGAGATCAGAGAAGAAATGATAGACAACAGATCTCTGAAATTAAAGAGGGCTTACCGACACGTCCAGAGCCCGCTAGAAACACTTAGAACGAGAAAAGCGGAAACCCAACTACTCCATTTAAAACACTGGTATGTGATGAAATCAAACAAGGCAGATAAATTGCTGGCTAGAAAATTAAAAGGTAAACAATAAAACCAAACGGTAAAAGCACTAAAAGACGAACACGGACAAATGAAGACACAATCTATAGAGATAAAAGTAATATTCAGAGACTACTACCAGAAACTGTACACATCGGACAAACCGAAAGAGGAGGAGCAGGTAGAATACCTCAAAGGGATTACACTTCCAACCCTCACACCAGAAGAAAAAACATCACTTGACGAACAAATAACAGCAGAGGAGGTAGCAAGAACAATCAGAGACCTACCCAAAAACAAATCCCCAGGCCCGGATGGCTACACCGCAGCCTTCTATAAAACATATGCAGGAATTCTATCCCCCATCCTCACAAACCTATTCAACACCTTTAAAGACACAGCCAACATCGCCATGTCTATGAACGAGGCAAAAGCCCTGGTTTTTCACAAGAAAGGGAAAGACCCAGTGAACCCGAGCTCATACCACCCAATCGCTTTAATAAACATAGATGCGAAACTCTACACAAAGGTCCTGGTGAACAGGCTCACACCACTACTCCCCAAGTTGATACATCAAGATCAATCCGGATTCATCCCGAACAGGAAATCTCATGACAATATTAGATGAATCACACACCTGATAGAGAAAGCAGGAATAACCAACACCCAGGCAGCAATTTTAGCGCTAGATGCGGAAAAAGCATTTGACCGGGTAGAGTGGTCCATGTTATTTGCAATACTGGGGAAAATGGGCATGGGCAACACATATATAAATATGATACGAGCAAACTATAACTCACCAGCAGCCAGAATCGCAGTAAATGGGGAACTCTCAGATACGATCAGAATAGAGAGAGGCACCAAGCAGGGCTGCCCACTGTCCCCCCGCCTATATGCAATCGTCCTGGAACCACTGCTGACAAAGATAAGAGCATCACCCAACATTAAGGGAATAGAAATGGGAGGCCACACTCACAAGACAGCGGCATATGTGGACGACATGCTGATGACCATAACAGAACCAACAAAGACACTCCCCCTCCTCTTTCAAGAAATAGATGAATACAGATCAATATCAGGCCTAAAGATAAATAGACAAAAGTCATCGGTATTGGTACTAGTTGGAGACAAACAAGAAATACATAGAACAACCGATGAGCTCCAGCTACAAAGGGCGGAAGAAGGGTTGAGATATCTTGGAGTCACGCTAACCAACACAATAAAAAACCTATACGCAGGGAACTACACGAAACTCATGGAACAAGTGAGAGGACACTTGGCAAGATGGAACCCACTCTCAATATCGTGGTGGGGCAGAATCACAGTCATAAAAATGACAATACTACCAAGACTACTGTATTACTTTCAAGCACTACGAATAAGGATGCCACCCGCATTCTTTAAGATACTCACCAAAGTAATAATGAAATATATCTGGCAGAACAAAACCCCGAGACTTTCAAAGAAAGCTCTCACGGCGCAAATGGCAGAAGGAGGCATGGCTCTCCCCCACTTTCGGAAATATTATGAGGCAGCTCAGATGTGGGTCCTGAAGGAATGGATCCCAAACACATCAGAAAAAACATGGGAGACACAGGACAGAGCAGTAGCGAGATCAAATATGCACCACCAACTATGGATCAAACCAGAGCACAGACACCAGAACGTCAGAATATGCGAGATCATGAGCACAACCTTGGAAATATGGGATACAGCAACCAAGAAAGGAACACTGACCATAGTTCCTGCCCCCTTCATACCAATACATAACAACCCGGAATTCTGCCCCGGCATGGAGAAAGGATCATTTTAGAAATGGTGGGAAGCAGACTGCACGAAAGTGGGAGACATGTACGATGGTCAGCAAATCAGATCATACGCAGAATGCCAGTACATACTGGGCCTCATGGATAAGGACAGATATCAATATGAACAACTATACCACTGGCTCACCACCCCGAGAATAACACAAGCATTAAGAAGGGACCTCACCCCATTCGAAACATGCATCATGACACAGACAGGGGGAAATACATTTGTCTGCACCCTATACAAATGTATAAACACCCAGACAGAGGAAATAAAATGGCAATATATGAAGAAATGGGAAACAACGCTACGAAAGGAAATCACGAGGGAACAATGAGCATACATCTGGCAAATAATCCCCAAGTGGACTAGGGTGATCCAAACAAGAGAAGCATGCACTAAAATGATGATACAATGGCACTACAGCCCGGAAAGACTCCATAGAATGTTCAATACAGTACAAAATAGATGCTGGAGGAAATGCGACGCAGCGGGCACATGGAGACACATTTGTTGGGACTGTCCGGAACTACAGAACTTCTGGACAGAGGTAAAGTTCCAAATGCAAGAAATGTTCAAGGGCGCAGAGACGCTAGAAGAAGAGGCATGGATGTTTGATTTGTGGAACCCCCGAGACAGGACATTAAGAAAGACACAGAAGAGACACTTCATGGGATTCCTCACGGCTGCGTGGCTAGCAATAGCACAGAAATGGAAACAGAAGACACCCCCATCCAACCAGGAGTGGTTACACAGATTATGGGCATTTGTGACGATGGAAAGAATCACATATAATATACAAGGGGAGCGGCAAATATTTGCGACAGACTGGGGAGAGGTGATAGACTACCTTCAAAGTGACTATATGATTCAGTGGTGCCCACACAAAATCCGCATTCTGGACATATTCACAGGATGAGACAGAAAACTGAGAGTGGATGCAGAAGGAACATTATGGTCAACAGAGCCGGTGAGGGGGGAGGGAGGAGGGAGTCGTGGGGAAGGGATAAGGTTGAAATCCAGTCCCGAAGTTCATGTTTAAAGAAATGGCAATAAAAATATATATATAAAAGCCCCCCAAAAAAAAAAAGATTAGTATTGTTTCCATTGGACGTTTTACGTTGTACATTCTGACATCCGACAGACCCTTAGTTTTGTTTGATGTAAGGAAACACCTCTTAGTGTAGGGAAAAAGAGGCATTTTCCAACCCCCTTTTCTTTTGTCAATACAAGTTTATTGACAAAACTATGAATTCTTGGTATCTGTGTCTCATTCTTGGCTCCTCAAAAATGTTTCCATGGATTTGATTGCTTTGAGAGCCAGGCAGGGGCATAATACACTGATGGGTGGCTGCCGTGAGAATCAGCATACGCATGAAGAGGTGAAATAGGGGCAATAGACAGATAGGTTGAATATTATAAAGTGAGATGCAGTCAGGAGGTTTTTGATGTGAAGACCAGGAATGTATTTGAAGACGAGGAGAAGAAACTTGAAGAGATAACAACTGTGCATTGGAATTGATCTGGTGTGATGTGGATACACTGAATAGGGATAGGAACTACGTCGGTTAAGTAGTTTGTGTGACACAAAGTTAAGTACTTTTTTAGAATCAGTCACACAAGTTGCAGATTTTGATACCTTTTATTAGACTGAGAAATCTATGCAGAGATGATCAGAACAGCTTATGTCCCACAGACCTCTTCATCAGATGTTGCATGGTGAAATGATATTTAAAAGTAAGTCACTGCACAGCTAATATTCAAACTGAAAAAAGAACATTTAAGTAGCTGGAGGAACAGAACAAATGGAATATGGGCCCGGAATGGCTTTCTTATCTAAAAGGCCTTAAAAACTCCTGGAAGTAGAGGATACAAGTCATTGAAAACAGTAGACATTTTGAGAGTTCTATATTAATCAGAGTCTAAACAAGTGTTCTGCAGCCACTAACTAGCCACTAACCACTAACTCAAGTCAGTGTGTTTTACTGATTCCAATGCAGCAGCTAAGGCGTCATGGCTGGAATAAAATGTGGCACTACAAACATGTTTTAAGGTTTAACTCATGCTGTCTCCAACTCATGTTGTCTCCTGTCTCTGGAAGAAGATACCAATTAGCCTTGAAAAGGGCCTTATGGTCGCAACACGTGTTGGCTTAGTCATGATACTCCATGATTTATGGAGCACTGGAAAACCTGAATGATAATTCAATATTAAATTCTAAAAAAGAACGTTGAACTCTGTGCAGTAGGATCAGCGTTCACACTAACCTTACACTAAGAATAATATCTGTTTATAGGTGGTAAGCTGTTATGCCATGGTTAGAAATGCAAATAAATACTCCCCATAGAGCTCAGTTCAAATTAGTAGTTCATCCCAAAAGCAAAGAGAAAAAGTCCTATTGCTACTCAAAAGCCATAAAATCTAATCTCAGAAGCTTCAAAAAGTCAGGCTGAAAAAGGAAGGATTTCACCACTCCCATCTTCATATGGTGTGCATGAAGTTAGTTCTCCCAGTCTGCCTCTGTCCTCCAGCTCCTGGCTGCCTCCAGTCTTCTTCTGCCAGCCCTGTCAGTTCTGCACACAGTTAACCTCAAGCTCTATCTTCCTAAATCAGCCCTTTCATAGAATCTGAGCATAAGCTGTCAACTCCCCTTACCAGCATAATATCTAATAGAAGCAAAATATATAGTTTGATCATCTGGAGCAAAAAGCTCTTTAGATCATCTGCCCATTATCAGTATTCAACATCTTTCAGGCAATCGAAAAGCGTGTTTATGTTGAAAGCAAGACAATGCAGATTGCCCAAACCTTTCACCCAGTTTCATGAGGCACTGTTTTATCGCACTCGACTACAGGTCTGACAGCAAGTATTGATTTTCATAGTAGTTCTTTCAATAATTGCTATTTGAGTTATGTTTACTAATACCTAGTCCGAAAATGCATCCCAGAAACATTGTTTACACAATTCGCATTCAGTGTTCCACTTCAAATATAAGGTCTGTCTTGAAGCCCGGAAATCCAAACCAACATTATTTTCTGCACTTAATTGGGAATCCTGACCCTACTATGTTGCTGCTAGCTTTTTATTTGTGCTCTTACCCATCTTTAAATCGATTTTAAAACCCTTGTTTTTTAACCTATTTAAATTTTAGTATTTTTTATTGTGCTTCTCTTTTAGTGTTTTGGCACTCTATTTGAAAAGCATTTATCTGTGGTTGCCATAACACCAGTGTGATTGGGGCATCTGCACTACAATTCCCTAAGGTTTTGTAGTTCAGAGCACACATTTTGTTAGAAAACCGGTTTGTTCCAGTATATAAGGGGTGTCCTTGCACATTGCCTCACTGATTCTACTTTGTTACTGATAGCCTAGTACTCTTTATATAGATTTTGAAACACTCGTTTTTTTACCTATTTTAATTTTAGTATATTTTATTGTTCTGCTCTTTTAGTGTTTTGGCACTCTATTTGTAAAGCATTTATCTGTTTTTGCCATAAAACCTGTGTGACTTGAAGCAGTAGCTACTTGTGCGACTTGAAGCAGTAGCTACTCTCTGCACGGACATGTTTTTGAGGCAACTGAACTACAATTCCTTGTGGTTTAGTAGTTCAGAGTGCACATTTTATTAGAAACCCGTGCCAACGCACTTGCGTGGACGGCTCAAGCAAGTTTGTACAAGTCCGTGTCAGGACGTGCGGTTGCGGTGAGCTCTAATCTTTACTATACCATGGGTATTTCTGAAGTACTCAAGGCTATTGCGAGAGCCAGAAGTAAGTCGTATGCTTACACCTCTAGTTGCAAGAATGCACTATTTGTTGATCAAGTGGCCGAGCACGCTGTTGCTGGTCCCAATGTTATATCCCCTGGTACATGCTTTACCAATGATAACCTACATAGTTGCAGAAAAGACAAAATGTGCGTTGGCTCACAGAGCCAACCACGTAAATGACATATTCTCGCCAGTTGTGACTGTCACAGCCATTACAGCACCTATTGTTTCTGAGTGTCTGAATGTCCTAATGAATAAAACTGAGGATTCTGACGACCCCGAGACTCTTATCAGTAATTTTAACAAGGAGATAACAAGCATGTTAGATAACTTTGCTCCTTTGAAAACTAGAAGAGTCAGAGATACACCTAACCATCAGAAACACCCCACCGCCCGGCTTTTGGGGAAACTTAAAGCTAGCAAAAGACATATGGAACATGCCTGGTTGAAAGAAAAGCCCCAGAAAACCTGGCAGCATGGAACCTCAAGGAAAAGGAATTTAAGGCCATGATTATAGAAGTAAAACATAGCTTCTATAATAACCAAATAAATCAGGTTGGAAACCAACCTAAAGAGCTCTTCCGACTTCTTAGATCTTGGAAAAAACCTACAGTCATAAATCCTATGATCAAACCCACAAGAGATGACTATATGAGTGTTCAAAAAGCTTTCTCTGACAAACTGAAACTAGCACAAAAAAGATCAGGGAAGAGCTAACCAGGCAGGATCTACATCCTACAGTTACGACTGGAAGCAGTAATAAGGAAAATAATTAGGTGGGTAGAACAAATGCAAAGGTGGCTCCCCAGAGCACAGAGCATAGAGCCCAAAGTCAGGGGAAATCCCCTGTGGGCTTAAAGTTTTCCAAGATGACTACAGTAGAAATTCACAATAATCTTAGAACTATGCACCCCACTAGTTTCCTAGGAGAACTCTTCCCTTCTAAGACAATATTGGAATATAAGGAAATTCTTGTCCGTTTCTCTGTAGGTTTGTTAACGCCTCTTTTTGGACAGGTGTCATTCCTCAGTCTTTAAAAGACGTAGCAGTTACCCCACTGTTAAAGAAGGTGGGCTTGGACCCCAATGATGCCGTAAATCTTAGACCCATCACTAATACCCCTTTTTTCCTGAAACTGATAGATAAAGTTGGCACAGTACAACTAAAAACTCATATTTCAGGAGCAGGCATCTTACATGAAAAGAAATCTGGTTTCCATAGTGTTCATGGCACTGAGATTGCACTACTATATCTACAGACCCATATGCCATCCAAGTGAAATCTGAGCAAATTGGGGCTGCTGGTATTGTTGGATCTATCGGCGGCCTTCCATTTGCATGATCACAAGATTTTGATTGATCGGATGGCCACTGTAGGGGGTCTCTCAGTAGAGCCGATTAAATGGCTAAAGTCCTTTCTTGAGGGACGTCATTCAAGAGTTTACTGGGGTGAAAATGCCTTTGAAATTGAAATCACCACCTGTGGAATCCCCCAGGGGGCATGCCTCTCTCCCCTACTTTTTAATATATACATTGTCCCTCTGTGTATGGATTTGGAGAACCTGGATCTCTTCTTCTGTAAATATGCACACGATTTTCAGTTAGCACTCGAGGTCAGTGGGAACCACGAAAACGATCAGACAAAGCTGGTTTTGGCCAATCAGACGATCAAGGGCTGAATGACCACTAACTGTTTATGCCTAAATGCAGCAAAGACCGAGCTCATGCTCTATGGGTCTCGGCATGCCACAGACAAATTGAGCCAGGCCTTTGTATATTTTATGATTGACGGTAGCCAGATTACAGTGATGTCTAAGGTGAAGACCTTAGGTACTTTCCTGGAGGCCAGCCTAGATAGCGGTGCCCATGTGGTGGAAATAGTGAAAAACACTGATTACCACTGTAAAGTGTTGCAGCAAGTTGCCCCTTTGGTCTCTAAGGAAAACCGTGTGAAGCTGGTCAGAGCTGTGATACTTCCACGGGTAGATTATTGTAATGCTCTTTTAGGTGGTCCAAATAAAGTAGATGTCCAGAAATTGCAAAGATATACAGAATTCTGCAGTACACATCATACATCGGATGAGCCGTCCTGAACCTACATCTGCGGCATGGGGGGATCTGCACTGGCTGGCCATTTCAGCAAGGATCCAGTTCAAGTTGTTGACCATCTGTCATAGAGGTGTCTTCAGTAATGCCCCAACATACCTTAAGGATAGGTTGAACGTCTATCGCCCAAAAAGACACCTTCGATCCACCAAGGCCTGCCGCCTAGAAGTTGATTGCATAAAAAGAGTCTGTGGAAACGGGCGTGCCTTCCATGCACTGGCAGCACGAGCCTGGAACGCCTTATTGGAACATCTGCATAGGGAAGAAAACCACCTGGTGTTCAGGAGATTGTGGAAGACCACTTTGTTTGAGTAACACTGGGAACCTGTTGGCTTACTTTTTTGTTAAGTGTGCCGGGATCCATTAGAAAAGGAAAGTTGGAAAAGGTGGGGTTGCCAAAAACGGCCGATGGTGGAAGTTAAGCTACCTAATGGAGTATGGAAGGAGGTTGCCATGGACATCCTGGGTCCGGTTGAGTTAGGATATGGACGTGGAAAATTTGTTGTGGTAATTGTAGACCTATTTTCACGGTGGTGCGAATTTGATGTGGTTAGAGATACATCGGGGGAAGTTATGGTGAAAATCTTGCAGAAAATATCTCAAGGGAAGGTATTCCAGAAAGTGTGTTGACGGATAATGGACCGCAATTTACGGGTGGTTGTTTCAAGAGATATTTGAGAGAATGTGTAATCAACCACAAGAAAACATCTCTATATCATCCAGAGACGAATGGTTGTGTAGAGAGGATGAATAGGTGTATTATGGAAAGCATCAGAATAGCGAATGAGACAGGATGTGATAAGAAAGTTGCCATCCAGGATAGAATATTTGGTCTTTGCATGGCACCCCATTCTGTTACAGGCATATCACCTTTCGAACTAATGAGAGGTCGAAAACCCAATACAGTGGTTAGTCCACCATGGCTAGGCAGAAACATCAATGCAATATAACGTTGTTTCCATATATGTACAATCTTAAGTAATACAACTATATAACACATCTCCCTCCTTTCTTTTCCATTTACTGTTCAAACCATTTCCATCATAATAACATTTGCTATGTATGTGTAACTCAAGTAAGTAATACAACTATATAACACATCTCCCTCCTTTCTTTTCCATTTACTTGTTGCCTGAATATATCAAATGCATTAAACTAGGTGTCCATTTTAAAGACTACATGGCTGGGAATTAAGCTTAGACAGCATATACCAAGCATGGTTAAAACTAAAAATACATAATAGCAAGAGCAGTCATTGAGCTTACTATGGACCATGTTAGATTTCCGAGCTTTTTGTGGTGTGCCGGAAGAGGTGCTACAAGAATAACAAGATTCATTTTGGCTGCATTTGCTATATCATTGACACATGTATTGAGGTTTTGTTTGCTGTTGAAAACAACTTCAAGATTGCAAGCCTTGGATAATGGAATGAGAGAGTCAGGAGGAAAGGAGATAAAAGATGTTACTGGTAGAAAAACGGCTTCCATTTTAGAGGAGTTTAACATTAGGCATGATAGACCCATTTAAAAAGGGACGACAACCATACAGAGCGAGGTGTATTCTGAGATGTCAGAGGTGAAGGAAGGAAAAGAGAAGAAGATTTGAATGTCAGTAGAAAAGAGCTGATACTGGAAGCTTGATGGTTAAGTGAGCACTTGGGCATGAAGTGTGATGGAGCAAGGGAGATTATGGTCAGTAAAATATGAATGTATTTTAAAGAATGTCATAACAGTGGTCAGCTTGGAACAGGCTGAGAGGATGTCAGGTAATGGTGAGAGAATGAAGATAGAGGAGAGTTGAAAAATTCATTCCCTTTTTCTCAGCAATATGACCACACAGTTCCCTCGAGATATCTGTTGGGCTTTATTGGACTGACTTGCCTTAAAGAGAGGTTGCATCTGAGTTCTTAATCAATCATCAGCCACTAATGGGCAGACCACTTACCAAAGAGACTGAAAACATGAAGTATAATTCAATTGCCTTCTAAGTGTAAATAAGTTAGCAGGACCCTTATTTAATGTGGTCATATTGTTAACTCACTCAGTATACTCATACGGTAACCTCTGACACGTAACTGAGCAAACTACACATCAAGAAATGGATGAAGGAGGTTTTTCTTTTGAGGGAACCAACCATGGGATAGCATTGCAGAAATCAATTTTCTAATTAGCTGTTCACCAACTATATAGAAGAACCCAAACTAAAACTATAATGTTCGCCACTCCGTACTTAATTCTGATATGATAGGTAAACTGTCTGTAGCAAGAATGAGGTGATAAATGGCACATACCCCCGGCCCCCTCCAGTGAGGCCTTATAATTTACCATTAAATTGACGGTGTCTCAGGGCCAAAAACTGCATCTCTTATTCTGCTGTTATTTTCAACCTCCTGCAGATAGTTATAGTCAAGACTCAAAGGAGGGTTCTACACTCACGTCACATTAAGGCACAGAATCTAACACCAAGAAGCGTTGAGACAAGTTATTTCTATGCTGACGGGGTCCTTAGCATGATGTTCCCATTATAATTTGAACGTCATCGTCAATTAATTCATACACATACACTTGTGACAACATTATAATGGCTATTCTCAAACCATCACTGTTGGGTTTGCCAGTGCTCGTTTGTAACAGGAGCTAGTACAATGAACAGATCTGAGCACACTCACATTACTTATCACTCAAGTGGTTCAAGACACTTGTTTAAGCCTGATACATTGTATCAGGAATAGCACATTTACAGCCAATAATACTGGGAGGCCCGATAAAGCGCAGAGCGCGATATCACTGCTTTCTAGAGCTAGCTTAAAGACCTTCCCAAGCGCAGAGCGTGATATCACTGCTTTCTAGAGCTAGCTTAAAGACCTTCCCAAGCGCAGAGCGTGATATCACTGCTTGCTAGAGCTAGCTTAAAGACCTTACCAAGCGCAGAGCGCGATATCACTGCTTGCTAGAGCTAGCTTAAAGACCTTCCCAAGCGCAGAGCGTGATATCACTGCTTGCTAGAGCTAGCTTAAAGACCTTCCCGAAGGATGTGTTTTGCGCGGGTGCGGCTTATAATGTGTGGGAATTGCCTTATTGATTATTATGGCTATGCCCAGTGAATGGGTGAATAAATAGCCAAACACCACCCATAAACTGTGTGTGCCTCCTCACATCCCAAATAGTCAAAACCTCAAAAAGCTTCTCCAGACATGTTTGCAGAGGAAAGTTCGCTGTTGAATATTCATTCACTTGGTTCTTACTGTGTCTCAACAGTGTTCAAATGTTCAAAGTTTTTTTTTGTCAGTTTGACAATCACTATTTTTGCGGTAAAGACTAGATAGTGTCAGACATTCATCACCCCAGTATTTTATCCCAAAACTGCATACTCATGATATTCCATAAGAATCAAGGTTTCTGGGATAGCCAATCAGAACTAGGGTGGTCAAGATCCATCATCTCCAAGACATGAGTAATGGAGCCCAGACGTGAGTTGCTTTACATTCAAGGGCTTTACAAATGACTAAGAAAATACAACAAATAAAACAAGCATGAAATAATGACATATAATCACAGCCACTTTATTATTTTACGTAAACACAAACAATCCGTAGCACTTCCCTTCATCGAGGGTGCAACCATATTTCCTGCACACATATGTAGTATTTCACGTGCATTCCTCAGAACGCAAAGGTCGGACATGTGCTACAGTACTATCAAAACCAGATTTAAAAAAGAAAAATGTTGCCATTGTGTTTGCAAGCACCTCGACACTCGACGAGTAATGCCCTGCTGCCCGTTCTGCAGCAGATTTGGAATTTTTGATTAATTCTCTTTCTCACTTTTTAACATTTTGTTTGTTTTAGAGTGTGCTGCAACTTCATGCGGTATCACGATCACAGGCCATGGCAATGGCACTGTTGTGCGGTGTACAATCCCGCCAACATAATATAACATGACACATGATTTCAATACATTTTTGCAGTTGAAAGTCTGACTCTGGCCTGCATAGTAGAGAACGTGTGCAAAATGTCACATGAAGGCTGTTTGAAGCGTCTATTACAAGGTTAAACAGACATCCTTTGATATTTGCTCCACCGAATAGACCATTTTAAGCATCATTACATCTAATGTGTATTTGGTGTCATGCAGTGTGTTGCCTTGCCGCCTATATTCTGCAACGTGTGGAGCTTGCAACAGTGAGATCTATCCACTTTCACCGTCAATCGGTCCGGCAACATCCTCATGCTGGCAGCTGCGCCTGCACATCAGGATGCGCAGTGAGGTCTATCATCTTTAAATGCCTCCCCCGTCCACTTGCCTGGATGGCCTGTCCCAGCTTGAAGTTGAGTGCTGTAAATACATTCCCTGTGAGTGTTGATTGAAGGCGGGAAGGCTAACCGCCTTTTCAAGTTGTCTAACTTATATGTTAGCGCTTTTAAATTCAAATAATAAGATATATTTATAGCAATTAAATCCGATCTCTTCCACTTTATATATATATGCGCTTCTATAGTTAACTATAAGGCCGATTTAATGTTGATTGGCTAAGACTGGTGTGTGTTGCCTTAGAGAGACGTAACACATCATTCTGAATGTGGCTCTCTGTCCCTAGCTGAATATGTAAACCTATCCTTCCACCAAATGTCCTAGTCTGTATCCCATCCTTTTTAGCCTAAATAAGGGACATACAAATATTGCATTCATTCAGAATGTCATGAATTAAGTTGGGAATATCGAAATATCAAAGTCATTTCCGAATGCCAGAAGGCTAGTGTAATATTACATGGCCCATGGAAGCAGCTGTGTATTTATGATTAAGTTGCTCAAACCATAGGAAGAGAACTTTTGGCCGGCATCTAACTTTGGCCCTGCTGGACGAATCCTTGCCAAACTCTGCAAAAATAGTATGTGGCCGCTTCGGATTGATTATGTAAAGTATGGTGAGGGTTTGTCAAATGGCGGCAAAGTTATAAGGGGGCGTAAAATGTATGGTTTTCCCCATGGACACAATGGAAAAAAAAACCTTTCCTAACGCCTACATGCCAAACTGCTGGACGGATTTTCACTAAATTTGCGGCAGGAGCAGCAGCTTGGTCCTGAAAGTGTGATTTTGTAAATTTGGCACAAATCCGTCCAATAGTTGTTTTAAACATGGACAAAAAGTAGGTTAAAAAAAAAGAGTGATATCTGGGTTGAGTTCATGGACTCACTCCCCCATTCCGTCCATGGACAGCCCCATGATTGACCCTGGGCATTGGACGAGCATGCTGATTGGATGGTGAAAAGCGTGAGGTGCATCATATTTTTTTAAACGGTTGCCATGTTGGATTCATGGTGGGAGAAAAGTCTGGAAGACACATTTGAAGTCATTTGGTGCAGGAAAGATGTGCTGGGAAGGGTGGCAGAGTGGAAAACAGATTATATGGGGCCATTTTTATATGTGGAAAAAGGGCATGCAGATGTTACGGTAGTCTGCAGACAGCGTGGTAGTCCGTGCCCCGTGTGGCGAATGGAGAGCTAGGGAAATACATTTGAGGTTATTTGATGGCTGAAAGATGGCCTGGAAAGGGCAGAGGTGTGGAATAAAGATGATATGGAGCTATTTCTGTAGGTGCAAAAAAGACCTGCAGATGCCGCAGAGCCCACAGTCAATTTAGGTGTCCGTGGACGTCACTTGAATTGTGAGGCGTTCTGGGCGAGTTTTATTATTTCATGCCCCCATGAATCTGGCCATTGGCCACATACACTAATTATATGTGTATAGTAATTATAGGTACTGCAGGGGGTGCATACAGTATTGTAATATGGTGGAATAATACAATTGAAGTGTAAATAGTATTGATGATTTCAGTATAATTGAGGTTAGTGCTTAAAAATTGTATTTGTTTCTTTCTAAAGATAACAAAGAGGATTACATTTGGTAGGGTTACTTAGTTGGAGACAGTAATGTAGGTGGAATCTTTGGTTTGTCTCTGTGAAAAAAACACTGCACAATATGTTAAGCAGGATAGTTTAAAAACAATTTCACATATTCATGTACTTTTTAGACCCTTATAATCTGTACATTCTATGCACTATGTTTGGTAAAACATTAGTGTGTGGTACACAGTTGTATTGATGTTCAATAATCATTGGGTCATAGGGAAAAAATATCCATAGAGGATTAAAAAAAATCCAATTACGTTTATGTGAGTGTGAGTGTGACAGTATGTTTGTTTGAGGTGTGTTGTAATTAAGGGCAACGTTAAAAGTGGTTAGATACCTGTTGCCGTATTCTAAGTATATTGGACGTTAGAAGAAGTTTTGTAGTAAGAATAATTGTGATGGTGTATTTGGAGTGCAGTGCAATGAAGTGTATTTTCAAAGTAGTTATATACATGCTGGCATATTCTAACTATTTTTCCTTTAAAATGTAGTATTGTAGTAATATGGATGTAGTTAGATACCAGTTGGCGTATTCTAACTGTTTATTGTGCTACAGTTCAGTAACTAAATTTGGGTTTAAGGAATATTAAGTAGGCATTTGTTAGATTTGCTGGAAATCTATGTTTTAGAGTAACTGGCATATGTTACATTAAACCAACCGCTTCATTTTTGACATATGCTTTATAGTGGCCTGCAGAGGTTGTGGCAACACTGTGTTAGATTATGCCTATTGTTGCAGAGGTTTTCTTGACAATAAATGCTTGTTTAGTTAGTAAACCTACAGTTGTTTTTGGTACCATCTGCATTGTACCTTAAAAACATTAGTATCAGATATTGACTATGTGAGCTTATTTGTATGGTGGAATGATTATCTGAATTGCAAAAGGTGCTTAAAATGCCATTATTTGCATTTTGCAGAAGCTGGTGAAATGGAATGTATTCACAATTTGGTATGGATACATACACACTTTGTTTATTAGGGATGTTCTCTTGTGACACATGGTTGCAGAGACTGCATGTATGTTTCCATGTGTATGAAATCTAGAAGATTTCATTTAAAGGTATGTTCATGGTTTTTGTAGTTGTAGAAAGTGCATTAGACATTCTTGTTAATATTCCTGTGTGTCTATGGTGAATTTTACTATTCCTATACAGTAGTCTAATTCTTGCCTTATAAACAAACACCTATGGGGAGGTAAGAGTATAGGTGCCCTTTCCTTGGCACATCTTCTATATTATTTAGGCGAAGCCTACAACAACAAACGAAACGGTGCCAAGTGGCTTGGTATGTTCCCTTTTCAATTAGTGTCCCAATGTGTGCAACATTAATCACCAGTTACTGATCAGATTCCAAACAAGTTTACAAAAAATATACATATCATAGTTTTCATCATTATTAAAAAAACTGTTCACAGTCAATATGAAAAGCTTCAATAACCAGACAACTGGTATAAAGTGCAAATAGCATGTACCATTTCACAATTGGAGGTAGAATAGCAGAATAAACAGAAAAAATATAAAATCGTCACAACAGATACCAAATAATAAACAGTGTGAAAAAACCAGGAGTGAATAAAGAATGAGATCACTCCGGGGTAGTGTTGTGCAAATGTCACCAAAATCAACCTACTCATTCACTACATTCGTTCTAATTCAAATTCAGGCATACTCATTCATTCATTCATCGCTTTCCCAACATATTTCTTTCTGAAAGTGTGTGTGTGCAAAGTAATCAGAAATTCTTCAGGTGTAGTCTGCCGTCTACCAAAGCCAAAAATAACCCACTAATGATATCGGTAAGAGTACAAATCATCTAATAACAACTACAATCTGATTATTGCAGAGTCAATCAAAAGGAAGTACAAAAACAAAAAGACAAATATAATTGCTTTAGGCACATATTCATGTGAATTGAAAGTCCAAACTCTTCTCGTCCTGTGATTGGTCCAAGAATTGTTTGAGACTAAACAGCAAGAGAGGGACATATTTAAAAAAACTGGAGGTTCGCAAAGGAATACAAGAAGCATCATCCGAATAAGTCGGTCATTAATTTCGTATGGCTACAGTTGATGGTTACAAAGACCAACATTGATTATTCATTCCTTATACAAGCATGGTTATGTGGTGGAAAAAACCATGTAGTGTCTCTTTAACTTGTATTGAAAATGTTAAAACTTTATCCGTGTTACGCGTGCCGGACTTGGAATAAATGTCCTGTGGTGTTCCTTTGCTGGCGAGTAGCTGCTAAGGTGCTACACGTGCCGATTAATGGCCGCGTAATGCGTATCCTCCATTGTTTCTCCGTTCGTGCTCACAGTGCCGTAGCTCAATTCTTGCCTTATACCTCAGACACTGTAAGTGTTGTCATTATTATTTGTGGCATTTCTATGAAGAACGAGCATTTGTAAACTCAACTTGTATGAGCCGTTTAAGTAAATGTTTTGAACAATTAGTGGCAATTGGAAGAGAAGATGTATTGCTACATTTGCATAGCACTTTACTCCAGTTGTATTGTATTGCTAAATGTAAATGGACTAGAGAGTTGTGTCATTTGATGGACATGCACTTGTTTTTTTTGAGAATAAATATTTGCCTTCTGTCTTCTAATGGATGTTCACTTGTGTTTGCACTAGACAGTTTTGTGGTTGTATTGCTTGATGGAGTAGCAGTTGTTTTCTTTTTTTGGTGGTATTGTTAGGAGATCTCTAATAGGTTCTGGTTGTATTCATTTTCTTTTTAAAGGTTTGGCTTTTTGAGGTACAGGGTACATATGTAGATGGGGTGCACAGTGCACACAGCATGTTGTATTCTAGTATGTAAAGAATATCAGCATTGACTTTGCATTAAAGCTGACTAGGAATATACCTTTGAGTGTACGTAAGCGTGAAAGTGCTACATAACTCATACCTCCTTTAAAGACAGTGCTGCCAATGTCAATCAATGCATGACATAGTGTTAGACCTTGTGATTTGTGAATAGTGACAGCATATGCAAGAGACAGAGAGAAATGCATCCAATTTTATTAACTTCTGCAATTTTGTCAAAGTGGATGTTGACAATCTGAATGTTTTTGTCATGTGGATATGTTTGGAAGCCAAAAACGTTCCCAATTGTTTAATTCACTTAACCTTGTTCTACATCAAGGATATGTTTTAGAATTACTCTGCAGTTTAGATGCAATGTTAACATTGTCACCAAACCGCTGTTTTAAAGAAATAGTTTTCTAAGCTATTTTGTCTGGTTGCTGCTTGTTGACAGATGGGAAGTGTCATGCTGTGCACTTCTAGTTTGTCTGTGGAGCTGATATGGAGGATGGATCACATTTCTTTTTTAACATTGTTTCTTTAAATTGAGTACAGCTTGCTAGGGTTGGCGTTAAGAACATACACTGCCTACTTTATTGAGTTCATTGTTCCAATACATCAGGAGCAGATGTGTTTCGACCATATAGCTCAAGGATTAATCTAGATTTTAAGATGGATTTTGCATTTTTAGTAAGCAGACCATTTCTAATGTTTTTTAAAATGTTAGCATAGGTGAGGTCTGCAGATTACCTCATGTTTTGAGTTAGTTCTTTGTACTGAAAATGTTGCCAGAGATTTACATTTCCTATGCTGCCGAGCTTATTGCGGCATTGTTTGTGTCATAATGTTTTGACAATAGGTCCACCTTTTACGGTTGTTAACTGTAGGAGGTCCAAACAGGTCCAAACAGTTCCTGCATTCTGAGGTGAATTAAAGTCATCATGAGGTTGGAAACCATGCTTACTTCATCTATTAGGAGCTCTTTCATTTGTTTTTGAATTCTGCATACTTCAGTAGCAGCTTCTGCTGATAATTTGTAGTATTCTAATTTGTTTTGGTGTTCTACTGGAAGGAGCAGTAGTTGTAAATGTACACCTCATACGTTGTAGTCAGCTGAACCTGTGGGTGCTGTTACAACAGCCAAAAGGTTGGTGTTTGTTAAGTTTTGTAGAAATGTGTTGATTATTTTCTATTAAGAATGTTTTTTCAGAACCAGCTTCATCACTTACATACAGGAACAGAGGTTTATATTTTTTACAGGCACACGTTTTAGTTTCATGTTTAAAATCATGTTCAATTTCTTCAGTGCCTTCTAGATAAATGCTGACTTGTTGATCAGTTAGCTGTAATTTTAGAACTGACAAGTCTTCTTCCTATTGATTCTTTTGATACATGGGCCCTCATTACGACCCTGGCGGATTTTTTCCGCCATGGCGCAAAGTCCCTTTACGCCATGGCGGATGGCGGACTTACCGCCCCATTCCGAGGTCGGCGGGGCGGTAAGTCCCCATTGACCCATTTACCCTTCCCCATTCCCATTTCGGCCCCATAGGGCTCAATGGGAGTGGGGAAGGTGTTAATTACGCCACCGTACACTACGGTGGCGTAATTAACACCGAGGTCCCATAGCGCCATGGATTTCTACGCCCGCAAAAAGCGGGCGGAAAAATGACCATGGCGCTATGGGAACTCGTAGTTGGCGGTAAGGGGTCGGCGCAGCTAACGCTGGCGCAAACCCCTTACCGCCAGGGTCCTAATGAGGGCCATGGTGTTGTCTGCTTCAATCATGTCTTTTTCAGTTATATTTCGAATGAATGGTTTTCCAAGTGGTTCTTGGCTTCCTGGAAGAGAAGGTTGACTGCCCTAAGGAGTGTCTTTATCTAGTTGACCTACAACTGCTTCCTCTTGTTGGCGTTCATTGTCCAACATTTCTTTGTATTGCTTGAAATTGACATTTGTTGTACTGCTTTGATTTGCATTGTAGCTTCAAATGAGTCATGATGATCTAATATGTCTTCCTATGTTCTCTATGGTTTATAAAGTTGCAATAGGGCCATTTAATAAAGTTCCCTATGGTGCAGAGATTTACATGATATTTGTATATGATGAATTAGGCTGGTTTTGGTAAGTTTGACTAGGCATCCATCACAAGTTCAGACTTAGGGGGTAATTCATAGAATTCAGCGCACAAGTGGCGCACGCGGCTGGCGCACAGTGTGCGCGTGCGAATCCCTGCGCCAGCCGCGTGCGCAAGAATCCATTTCCGCGCATGGATTCCAGCCACCAAACCAGCCGTGGCGCACAGTGGCGCAGCGACCCTGCAGCAGCGCCAGTTACGCCCCCAAGAACGCCTCTCGCGCAGGGAAAAGCCATTAATATACCCAATCCAGCGCAAAGGGCTGCGCTAACCCTGTACCAGCACAGCAAGCGGGCTACGTGTATCACTGGGGTGCGCGGGAAGTACCTCACGCGATTGGCCCCGTGCGAGCAGGGTACGCGTATTTCAGGGGTGCGCGGAAAGTTCCACACGCGATTTCATCATGGTACGTGTATTTCAGGGGTGCGCTGGAATTTCCACACGCGATTGGGCCCGTGCGAGCATGGTACGCGTATCTCAGGGGTGCGCGGGAAGTTCCACACGTGATTCCATCAGGGTACGTGTATTTCGGGGTGCGCGTGAAGTTCCACACGCGATTCCATCAGGGTACGTGTATTTCGGGGTGCGCGTGAAGTTCCACACGCGATATCAGCAGGGTACGTGTATTACAGGGTGCAGGGGAAGTTACACACGCGATTCCAGCAGGGTACGTGTATTTCAGGGGTGCGTGGGAATTTCCACACGCGATTGGGCCCGTGCGAGCAGGGTACGCGTATCTCAGGGGTGCGCGGGAAGTTCCACACGCAATTCCTTCAGGGTACATGTATTTCGGGGTGCGCGTGAAGTTCCACACGCGATTCCATCAGGGTACGTGTATTTTGGGGTGCGCGTGAAGTTCCACACGCGATATCAGCAGGGTACGTGTATTCCATGGGTGCGCGGGAAGTACCACACGCGATTCCATCAGGGTACGTGTATTTCAGGGTGCAGGTGGAGTTACACACGCGATTTCATCATGGTACGTGTATTTCAGGGGTGCGCGGGAATTTCCACACGCGATTGGGCCCGTGCGAGCAGGGTACCCGTATCTCAGGGGTGCACGGGAAGTTCCACACGCGATTCCATCAGGGTACGTGTATTTCGGGGTGCGCGTGAAGTTCCACACGCGATATCAGCAGGGTACGTGTATTTCAGGGTGCAGGGGAAGTTACACATGCGATTCCAGCAGGGTACGTGTATTTCAGGGGTGCGCGGGAATTTCCACACGCGATTGGGCCCGTGCGAGCAGGGTACGCGTATCTCAGGGGTGCGCAGGAAGTTCCACACGCGATTCCATCAGGGTACGTGTATTTCAGGGTGCAGGGGAAGTTGCACACGCGATTTCAGCAGGGTACGTGTATTCCAGGGGTGCGCGGGAAGTTCCACACGCGATTCCATCAGGGTACGTGTATTTCAGGGTGCAGGGGAAGTTCCACACGCGATTTCAGCAGGGTACGTGTATTTCAGGGGTGCGCGTGAAGTTACACACGCGATATCAGCAGGGTACGTGTATTTCAGGGTGCAGGGGAAGTTCCACACGCGATTTCAGCGGGGTACGTGTATTCCAGGGGTGCGCGGGAAGTTCCACACGCGATTCCATCAGGGTACGTGTATTTCAGGGTGCAGGGGAAGTTCCAGACGCGATTTCAGCAGGGTACGTGTATTTCAGGGGTGCGCGTGAAGTTCCACACGCGATATCAGCAGGGTACGTGTATTTCAGGGTGCAGGGGAAGTTACACACGCGAAATCAGCAGGGTACGTGTATTCCAGGGGTGCGCGGGAAGTTCCACACGCGATTTTATCAGGGTACGTGTATTTCGGGGTGCGGGGGAAGTTCGACACGTGATTCCATCAGGGTACGTGTATTACAGGGGTGCGCGGGGAGCACCACACGTGAATTGCACTTGTGGGCCCTCCCAGGTGTTCCCTCTACACCCTCCACGGCACCTGCAGGTGGCTCACACCACAGGGGCCTACCCTGCACATGTCTTGCAGGCACCCCATCCACCATGGCCATGCCCCCCAGCCAATCCACATGTCAACTTGCACTACTGCCCACCAACGCATGTCCCCCTGCACCCACAGCCACCAGGGGCACCAACCACTAGGCCCCCACCCATGTCTCCCACCACCCCCACCACCCCAGTCACCAGGGGCAGCCTCCACCAGGCCCCCATCCATGTCTCCCACCACCCCCACCCCCCAGCCTACCAGGGGCAGCCTCCACCAGGCCCCCACCCATGTCTCCCAGCACCCACACCCCCCAGCCACCAGGGACAGCCTCCACCAGGCCCCCACCCATGTCTCCCAGCACCCCCACCCCCCAGCAGTGCAGGGGCACCCGCCACCAGGCCCCCACCCATATCTCCCACCACCCCCACCCCCCAGCCACCAGGGGCACCAACCACCAGGCCCCCACCCATGTCTCCCACCACCCCCACCCCCCCAGTCACCAGGGGCAGCCTCCACCAGGCCCCCACCCATGTCTCCCACCACCCCCACCCCCCAGCCACCAGGGGCACCAACCACCAGGCCCCCACCCATGTCTCCCAGCACCCCACCCCCCAGCAGTGCAGGGGCACCCGCCACCAGGCCCCCACCCATGTCTCCCACCACCCCCACCCCCCAGCCACCAGGGGCACCAACCACCAGGCCCCCACCCATGTCTCCCACCACCCCCACGTCACCAGGGGCAGCCTCCACCAGGCCCCCACCCATGACTCCCACCACCCCCACCCCCCAGCCACCAGGGGCACCAACCACCAGGCCCCCACCCATGTCTCCCACCACCCCCACCCCCCAGTCACCAGGGGCAGCCTCCACCAGGCCCCCACCCATGTCTCCCACCACCCCCACCCCCCACTCCCCAGGGCCAGCCTCCACCAGGCCCCCACCCATGTCTCCCACCACCCCCACCCCCCTAGTCACCAGGGGCAGCCTCCACCAGGCCCCCACCCATGTCTCCCACCACCCCCACCCCCCAGCCTCCAGGGGCAGCCTCCACCAGGCCCCCACCCATGTCTCCCACCACCCCCACCCCCCAGCAGTGCAGGGGCACCCACCACCAGGTCCCCACCCATGTCTCCCACCACCCCCACCCCCCAGCCACCAGGGGCACCAACCACCAGGCCCCCACCCATGTCTCCCAACACCCCCACCCCCCCAGTCACCAGGGGCAGCCTCCACCAGGCCCCCACCCATGTCTCCCACCACCCCCACCCACCAGCCACCAGGGGCAGCCTCCACCAGGCCCCCACCCATGTCTCCCAGCACCCCCACCCCCCACTCCCCAGGGCCAGCCTCCACCAGGCCCCCACCCATGTCTCCCACCACCCCCACCCCCCCAGTCACCAGGGGCAGCCTCCACCAGGCCCTCACCCATGTCTCCCACCACCCCCACCCCCCAGCCACCAGGGGCAGCCTCCACCAGGTCCCCACCCATGTCTCCCACTACCCCCACCCCCCAGCAGTGCAGGGGCACCCACCACCAGGCCCCCACCCATGTCTCCCACCACCCCCACCCCCCAGCCACCAGGGGCACCAACCACCAGGCCCCCACCCATGTCTCCCACCACCCCCACCCCCCCAGTCACCAGGGGCAGCCTCCACCAGGCCCCCACCCATGTCTCCCACCACCCTCACCCCCCAGCCACCAGGGGCAGCCTCCACCAGGCCCCCACCCATGTCTCCCAGCACCCCCACCCTCCAGCACTGTGGGGCACCTGCCAGCAGGCCCCCGCCCATGTGCAACCCATGTACCCCTGCACCCCCACCCCCCAGCACTGTGGGGCACCTGCCAGCAGGCCCCCACCCATGTCCAACTCATGTTCCCCACCACCCCCACCCCCAGCACTGTGGGGCACCTGCCAGCAGGCCCCCACCCATGTCCAACTCATGTTCCCCACCACCCCCACCCCCCAGCACTGTGGGGTACCTGCCAGCAGGCCCCCACCCATGTCCAACTCATGTTCCCCACCACCCCCACCCCCCAGCACTGTGGGGCACCTGCCTGCAGGCCCCACCCATGTCTCCCACCACCCCCACCCCCCAGCAGTGGAGGGGCAGCCTCCACCAGGCCCCCACCCATGTCTCCCACCACCCCCACCCCCCAGCCACCATGGCCAGCCCCCACCAGGCCCCCACTCATGTCCCCTATCACCCCCACCCCCCAGCCACCATGGGCAGCCTCTACAAGGTCCTCACAATCCCCAATCATGTGCGTTATGGTCAGCCTCCACAGCCAAAAAGCCCTACCAAGTAACCCATTCACCCACATGGAAATGGAAATTACATGTTACACCCCCAATGTTCATAAAGCAAATGAACCCATGTCCGTCACACACAATGGTTGCAATTGAATGGGAAAACACCCAACATGACATGCATGAAACCAATGAGATGATACCACACAGTGAAGTATGAAAACAAAATTGTATTAAAAAAAAAGAATGCAAAAGAAATGAAACAAACTACAATGGCAATGAAAAAAAGATAAGCTGCATGTCCGTTTAAAAAAATAAAAACACCAAATCCTAATCCAAAAAAATGTTGTCCAAAGTCAAATGAAAAATAAAATCAATCCAATGAAGAACTATGTACAAAACATCCAAGGGTCCATGAGCCCAACTGAACAAAGGAAACCTACAAAAAACCCTAACTAAAATGCAACTATATACAAAAAGTGGAGCAGTGTCCGTCGACTCCAAATCATAAGAACAAACAAAGGAAACCTAAAACTAAAGAACTATATACAAAGGCGGCGGGCAAGTCCAGCGGCTCACTCCGTGGTGTTCCGGGCCAGGGCATCATCGAACTCCTGTTCGATGTCCCGGAGGCGGTCCTGTTCCATGGCCCCGAGGGTCCGCAAGGACGACGCCGTGTCCTCCTCCAACCCCCTGCGGATTGCCTCGAGGCACTCGGCCCGCCTCAGGGCCCTCCGCATGGAGTTCTCCGCCCTGACCATTGTGAGCCGCGCCTCTTCCGCCCGCCGCCGCTCCGCACTTATCTGCTGGCCCAACCGCTGCCACACAGAAGACACACCCCGTCCTGGGTCAACCTGCCCTCCGGCCGATGCCTGCCCCTCCGATGTTGAAGGCCCGAGCCTTCATGGCTCCCACCACGTTGCTGCTGCTGCTGTGCCTCTGCCCGTGCACTGCCTCCTGCTGCCTGCACATCCTCCGCCAGCTGGGGTGCAGTTGTTGATGTGGCCACCCCTGCTGGACGTCCGACTCCCGACTGTGGCAGGGATGCCTCCTCCACCAGCCTGGCCGCACCGTCAGAGGCAGCACCACAGGGCACCCAGGTGACTGATGGGTGGGAAGATGGCACAGAGGACGACTGGCGCGTAGGGGGTCCAGTTGAGGAGGGTGTCGGAGCAAGCCCCATCAGACGGAGGAATCCGGCCTGGGTGACCTGTCCCAGCAGGCTGACGTGGTCAACGAGCCATTCGAGATGACGTGCAGTCTCTCCATGAAAAGACTGCAGGTCACCTCGCATGGCCCGTTGACGCAACGCCACACCAGCCAGGACAGGCTCAACCCCGACCTGGATAGCCACGTCCGCAGGCAGAGGAAGGCCAGTTGACGTCAGCTCATCCCCTGCCTGAAAACGGGTCTGGACGTAGGCATCCCTGCTGGTGCAAGATCATGCAGGGACAGGATCGGGGACAGGATTGCACACAGGCGCCTCCGCGGCGGCCTGTGCTGCCTCCTGTCCCTGGTCCTTGGTCCTGCACTGCACCACTAGCACCAGTGGGATCCCCACCTCCAGACCCCGTCTCTGGTGCTTGCACGGCCTCCTCCTCCACCAAACCCCCCACCAACCTGGATGACTCTGTGCCATCTTCCCCTGTTGGGCCCTGTGGGGTCCCAGCTGCCCCTTCTGCTGCCGAGGAGTCCAACTCCAACCTCTGCCTCTTGGACCTCCCCCCGGCAGCTGCGGCCTGGGACACGGCACCGGACTCCTCACTCCCCGACGAGATGACAACACGGGAGGGGAGCCGGGCCTTGCGTCTCCGGCTGGTGGTGGGATCCCCGCCGCTGTGCTCCACAGCACCTTCTCCGCCCTCTTCATCAGTTGACGCTGCAGACAGGGAGAAACAAAACACAGGCATCAGGGCACTGTACAATGGCACATACACACATGACAGTTGCACATGAGTGGCATTGGCAAACCTCAGACATGTCATCACAATCCCCAACACACATGTCATTACAACTCGCACATATGAGCCATACCACAGCCATATCGCAACTGCCACCACCATCCATACACATACAACAGCATGAGCAGCCAAAGGTGAGCCAGACATCACATGCAACACAGGAAGTGCACCACACATGTACACACACCACCACACTTGCATGCATGTGTACACCTCTGCCAAGTGTCGCACTGTTCACACAGGCATCCATGTCACATCTGCTAATCAGGCTTCCACATACCGCTGTCACATGCATCCATGTTGCATCACTGTTGCACCCTTGTCAAATACACACACATGCACATGTACACAGTGCTGATACATGCAGCTGAAAACAACATACATGCGTGACATCACGGACATGTCTACTTACATACACATTCATCCAAACATGTGTGCCCACACATCTGCATTTGGCATGCAAGCCTACACACACAAGCACCATCCATGTCTCACACATTACAGCCCTCGCATGTGTCAGCCCCACGGCCCTGTACACCCCACCCATACTCGACCCCATACAAACAGATGTGCAACCTGCACACTACCGAATAATCACCACACGTACTGCTCACAATCAGGATGCATGTACACTCACCGCTCGACTCCAGACGGGTCTGCTTCTTTAGGACATGGACGTGGAGCGCTGGGGATATGCGTTCCAGGACCCTCATCTGTTCTTCCGACAAGTGGCCCCGGCGCCCCTTGGCATCCGCTGCCTTCAAGAGGCGCCGGGCCTTGTTCAGGGTCCTGGACCTGAAGTCCTCCCAGCGCTTCCTGACATGTTGTAAGTCGCGGACTGCCACCCCCTCCGCGTTGATGGCAGTCGCAATGTCAGTCCAGATCCGAGTCCGTCCTTCCTTGTCGGCGCGGGAACTTCCGAAGAGGGCATCATGCTGCCCCAGGACTTGCTCCACGAGGACACCAACTTTGGTGGCACTGAAGCTGGTGCCCCTCTGCCTCTCTGGCCGGGGGTTGTCAGTGGTCACAGATCGTGTTTGCCCCGACATGACAACCCCAGTGGCACGAGTGGGTGGGCAACTGGGTCCTGGGGCTGGGCTGTGGAGCGATGGAATCCCAGTCGGGAGTCTTCGGTTCCAGCAGGGGTGGTCACAGCAACAGCACCCCTGGCTGATGTGCAGGCAGCAAATGGCAGTGCACGTGGGCAGCAGGCAGTCAGGCAGCAGCAGATGGCAGGTGGGAGCGTGCTCGGGGCTCTGGGGGGCAGTAGTTCGGCCTTCTGGGCAGGAGCGTGGTCTTCCATGTGCATACGCGTGGCCAGCTTGATACGGAGTGATTTGGCACGTGAAAAATCTGCACGTCAGCGTGTAATTCGAGGAAAGGCCCTTAGCGCGTAAGCGCGTCTGCACGCATACGCATTTTCATTGGACAGAAGGCCCCTCAAGCGCAAGCGCCCCTGTGACGTGACGCGTACAGACGTGCATGCGCATTTCAGTGTGCGTGAAAAACTGCACGTCCGCGTGTAATACGAGGAAAGGGCCATGCCCGTAAGCGCGCGTGGAAACTGCACGTCCGCGTGTAATACGAGGAAAGGGCCTATGCGCGTAAGTGACGTGATGCGCGCATGCGTTTCCCTCAGCACGGGTTAAAGGTGAGCGGGCCCAGCAGTTCGCTGTACGTGCCTTTCGTGGAGACCGACGTGTGTTGCTGCTTCCTGTTGTTTCGCGCGCCATCACAACTTCACAGCTATCAAGGACGTATCTCTTCTTTTGGCGGGGGTATTGGCTACGCGTGTTTTTCTGCATCGCGCTAGTCAGACGGTGAGTCACACACGCTCTTTTTCCCACTGCGGGTGCCCCTGTGTATCGCACCCATTTTCGATGTCATAGTAGCCTGCGTGTCCCACGCGTATGCGTTATTCGTGTTACTGGGTGACACCGCGTACTGCGGGAGGTTGAATCCACGCACGTAGGCTGCAGGGTTGCGTGCACGGTTATACTGCAGTTTTGGGGTGCCTGAGCATTGCGTGACCCGTCACCACATCACCGGGGTCACATACAGCTTTGCAGGTGCAGGGGGGCTGTTAACATCTTGCTTCCCACCCCCTTCACCCCAATTGCCCAGGTCAATTGTGGTGTACACCTCCCATTGGCACCACTCCATCTGTGCCAGCACTACTACATCTGTGCCATGGTTGGGAGGCCACCAAAGGTGAGGGGCGCCTCAGCTGGGCGTACTCCTCGTGGCGGGCGTGGTCGGGGACGTGGCCGTGGTGACCAGGGAGTAAGGGGACTCCAGGGTGTCCAGGGCAGCCACAGAGGGGGAAGAGGCAGGGGTGCGCCACTTGAGCACAATTTTGTGCCATGTGTCGGTGCAGCCATGCCACTACTCCCTGTGGTTCTGGGGGATGCAGCTCCTGCATCTGGCACTGGCACCCATATGACCCAGCATTCCGTTCCATCGACTGCCACGGGCCCAAGGGTGGTGGTAGCTGCAGGTGCAGCTGTGGACACCGCCACCCAGGCTCAGGGTCTGCCAGCGCAGGCTGCGTTGGCACTTGAAGAGCCCTTGGTAGATCTCCAACAGGCCAGGGGGGAAACCATAGGGGCAGGCCGGGCTGCTCAGACCAAGACACGTGTCCCTGGGGCAGTCATGTCATCTGCTGCCCCGAACAGCCGGGTGTTGGCAAGTGCAGGGGCAGATGCACCCAACAGCACCCCGGTTGTGAGTCTGCCAACCAGGACCGTTGCGGCCAACCACCCTGCCACAGCTGATGTTGCTGCGCAGGGTCCATTAGTGGGCACCCAGCTGCCACTGACACAAGTCAGGCCTCTGGTCATCCCTCCACCTGCCACTCCCTTGGCTCAATCCACCGAACCCACTTGCCATGCTGGTCAGGGCGGCATTAGCCAGCCAGGGTCTGCGCCACAGTCCAAGAGGAGGAAGGTTGCACCTGCAGCACAGGCTGGACCCCACACACAGCCACGACCTCCTGCACGTCGAGGAAGAAGCCTTTCTGTAAGCAGGAACTGGACTTCCTCGTGGACTACGTGCGGGGCCACAGCCGTGACATCTAGTGGGTGCCAATAGTCAGACCACGGCTGCCCAACGTGACACCCACTGGAAGCATGTTGCGGAACATGTCAGTTCATTCGGCCATGAGGTGCGCACGCCGCAGGAGTGCAAAAAGCGTTGGAATGACATCAAGCGCAGCACTAAGGCCAAGCGTGCCTCAAATTACAACTTGACTCTGGTGACTGGCGGTGGGCCTGCACCAGAGGAGGAAGAACTCACTCCGCATGAGGCTCTCGTTGCGGAGTTCATACCACCTAAATTGGTCGAAGGAGTGGGAGAGAAGCTGGACTTTGATGCCCAGTCCAGTGAGTGTTGATGCGTGTTTGTTGAGGACGTGTGTGTTTCACTTGTGGGATGTGTTGTGCATAATTGCTGCTACATGTGACGTGTACATGGTTCTGATGTGTAAGTAATGCAATGCTACCGTCATGCATGTCTCCTCTGCCTGCATTCGGGACTCCATGTAGGCATGCTCCCTTGCCCTCCTCCGCCACTCTGCACCCCAGTTCCACCTTTGCACTGGTCTGCTCCAATCTTGCCAATTTGTACTTTCTTGTTCATGTGTCCTGTGTAGATGCTAACTTCCAGCGTGGAATCTGCCAGACATATGCCATATGGTACAGCCTTAGTACTCGATGCAGGGTATCTCACTTGTACTGTGCATGGTTCAGATGTCCCACAGGGACATGAGTGCCCATTCATGCTCCATGTGCATTGCACGCATGCCTCTATGTGTCCTTGACTGGATGATCACTGTAATATAAGTCCTTGGTTACATACATTGCCTGCCATCTCATCAGCCTTCCCATGTCAACTGTGCCTCAGTCCTGCGTTGCACACATGTTTAGGCTCTGACAATCTGTGTGGCTCACAGGCCTCAGCCTGTTCAATGGCCAATGACTCTGTCCAACTCTTGTTGTGTCTTCTTCACACGTGGGCGGCCTCCGGAGTTTCCATCATGTGTCCTGCCCACTGTCCCAGCATCATTTGCAGTGTTGTAATTTGAATCACATTAAGCTGTTGATGCCAGTCAACACTGCCTGTCAATACACAGTGTATGGTCAGCCTTTTGATACCATGCTAGGCATCCCTGCTTTGGTACTGGGGTGGAGGGGTGCTTGGCTTCTAGGCATGGTACACATTGAATGCACAATGCACGTGATGTCTGATTTTGACATTGCACTGCCTTCACATTTCCTGGCACACACCATGTAGTGCGTGTACATGTAGGTAGTGAGTGGCGTACACATTTTCTGCACTGCATAGACCCACTTCTATGGAAACTGCCACCTTTCAACAGGTCTGATCACAGAAGCTATTCAAAGTAGACCCAGCATGCATGCCAGGTCATATGTTGTGTGTCACATGTCTGCCTGATGCCTTTGCTGTCGGTGTGTGTGTGTGTCGTGTGCTTCTGACCTTTTCCTCTCTATTTTTCAGGTGATGACGCAATGGAGGCAGAGGATGGTGTTGTCATGCCAGACACAGGGTTGGTAACGCCACATCAACCCGGCACTAGTGGGGGTCGTGGGGTGGTAGGCCACGAAAACCCCCAAGTGCTGCAGTCCATCTTGTCTCTGGCTGCCTATGAGTCCAGCCTTGATGACGACTCTGACGTCCATGTTGAGTTGGATGACCATCAAGTCCATGTGTCAGGGGTGAGTGATTCTGATGTGGACACTCCTCTGTCTGCGACCCCTGCACTGAGGGATCAGACAGTCTTGGTTCCTCCGCCCGTGGTGGATCGGGACGCAGGGTCACCCTCCACACCAGTCACTGATGTGCCTGGGACATCACGTCGACGGGGCATGTAGTCGTGCAGCCGCAGGCGGTGCCAACACACCGAGGACCCCGGTCCTTGGGTCCCGCAGGGGTCAAGCCCGGCAACGCGGTCGCCGCGCGCAACCGCTGTATACTGAGTGGGAGCAAGACATGACTGCTAATTAAGAACGGCAGGGGGCAGCAATGGAGAACATCGCTGAGAGCATGGAGCGTGTGGCCCGATCTGTGCTCCCCACTGCTAGGCAGGTGCTTCTCCAGCAGCAGGCGGCACGGTCCACGGCCCGCTCGCTCAGGCTGGGCATGGCGGCCTCAGACAGGGCACGCCAGGCTGAAATGTCATCTCTGCGTCAAGCAATTGCTGCTCACGCAGAGGCGCACATGGATGCCTTGAGGGAGGAGTATGCTTCCCTCAGATCCACTCTGGGTGTCCTTATGATGTCCCAGAGGCAGCAGGCAGAGGAGAGGTTTGCACAGCTTGAGCGTACCATCTCGGCTGAGCTACAGGCTTGCCGGGAGGTGCAGCGGTTGTCCAGCCAGGCCTTGCAGGAGGAACTCCGTGTTACACGTGCTACCTTGCAAGAGGAAGCACCTGTATCACGGGAGGTTCTGCATGCAGACCTACGTCACATCGCCACACAGAACCAGGCTCACCCGTCCGGCAGACTTGCTGCCGACGAGGGGCAAGCTGCGGCTAGGCGTGGCCAGGCTACTGTGCCACGTCCTCTTTTCCAGGATGAGCCAGACTCGGACGACCATCTATCTCCCACATAGGTCGTGCTGTGCAAGCGTTGAGCCCATGGAGGATTTTTTTTTGGCTCAGCATCATCGCATGTGGATGTTGAGCAGCACCCTGTACCTCCCCCCTCCTGGGTGCCTCCCCTCCCCCTCGGGTCGTATGTGGCCATTTTTGATTTTTCTTTTAGTTTAGTTAGTTAAGTTTCTGTTTGATAGTTAGTTTAAATAGGTAATGTAGGTTTTCCATAGTTAGTGTAATTAGTTAATAGTTGATTTAGTTTAAAATTGCTAGTCTATTGTGCTTTCATGTGACGGTGCAGTGCTTTGTGGCTTTTGAAGGCATCCACTGTCTGTTCCAGCTGGGCCCTTCATGGTTGTCTTGTGTATGTGTTTGCTGCTTGGGTTCCTTGACTCACATATGCCACTCCTGCCTCCCTTATCCATGGGCTCGCAAGGATGGTTCGGTGTTACAGCATTTTACACAAGGGCATTGGACTGTCATATCTGTGGCATGTCTGGTGCTGTGTGACTTGTGTTGACACCCCTAGTGGGGATGATTTAGGTGTCATTGTCCACTGTTCAGCTTTTGCTAGATGGGGTGTGTCATGATTAATGTGGACATTGATTGCTATGCATTGTGTAGTATGTTTCTTATCTTTCCTGTACATGTGCTTGTTGCAATTCATGCTGTAGATAGTGTTCCACACTTTGGAGGTGAAAGACGGACTGATGGAGTGATTTGTGATGTGACTCTCTGACATGGTCAAGTAATGAGATGCCTGATGAGACACACACAGATGACTTTGAAGCATTAATCATGTGTTTCATGCCCTTTCTGCAGGGGGATGAGCCTCCAGAGCACCTTTGCCAGCAGACATGTCCCATTGGACGACGGAATTCTGGACCCGTTTGTTGGTGCCCACATGCACATGTGTGGAGAAGCAGAGGCACAGTGATTGCAGACCCACATCCTAGAACTGCTGACATGTTCCAAGGAACTCCAGGCAAGGTGAGCATCACAGGGGGGCCACGACACAGCAAAGCTTGCACCAGGCGAGTTGCACATGCAGGCTTAGTCACAGCACTGAGGGTGATCTTAGACGAATATTGGTGTGTAAGCACACAATGCAGCTCAGATGTGTTTGTGGAATGATGGCTGCTGATATTAGGGTTGTCTGGGACACCTGCAGGGGCAGTGGCACATACCCTCCGGTACACCAAGGTCCATTGAGGCACTTGTATCAACCATGTAGCCTTCCGAGACATGGAAAGGGGCAGCTCACAGGGACATGCAGCAAGGGACATACTCGGGTGCAGTGCATGTCTTTTCCACGTACTTCATGATAAATGCACTGCCACCTTTGTTTCGGTCATGGTGGTACGCAACTTGCTCTGTAGTCATGGCTTGCTATATGGGTCTGTCTGCTTACCTAGGGAACATTGCATGTTGTGTGAATCGTGACACATTGGTGTTCCATTTGCCACGCACCCAGCAGCGGCTGCCTTACTGCATTGACTGTGTATGACCCGTCACAGGGGTGATGTTATATATGGGTACGAAGCATCAACCACAGATTGTCTGTTTGTAGACTAGTCTATTGCTATGGGGCATGTTTGGTGTTGTGTTTTTGTGCAATTGGCACGTACAGGTTGTTGACTGTGTCTCTCTTTGCAGCATTGCAGTGCTCCTGTAACCGGACCTGAGAGTGCGCAGGCAGGAGGCCAGCACTCAAAACCAGAGCTAAGTGTCTTGTTGTTTTTCTTACAAACTGCTCTGCATAGGCTTGCTGGGGAGTGTACTGATGCATGGATGTATGTGTGGTTCAATTTGGTATGTTTTTTTCTCCCTAATCACCCGTGATCCTATGCAATTTTGAAACCTGTACCCTCTACCCGGTGTTCCTGCTTCCCGTGCCTATCCAAGCAACGTTCCCTGACCCTCTTTCCCCACTGGGGTTGCGGATGCCTGTGTAAGCCCCGAACTTGCAGGCGCCAAAACCCTAGAGGGGGTGGTTGGTTTGTACCACTCCTGAGCCTGGACTACAGAAGGCCATGACAATGATGTCCAAGTCTGTTTGGATTGTGTATGTGTTCATGCAGGTTGTACATTTTCGTGCATTCCCTAGTTTCATGTGTCATTCCTCCTCCCCTCTCCTGCCGCTCATTCCAGTCATCCAGTGTGTCAACACCTGTCCCGACTGCATATCCCTGAACCTCCTTCCCCACCAGGGACTCAGGGGCCTGTGTGAGTTTGACCTTGCAGGCACCCGGGACATGGTGGGGGTGGTTGTTTCGTGACACTCCCGTGCCTGTACAGGGGACCTCTGACAGTACACATCCATTCATGGTGCATCATCCTATGTCATGTACCACACATGTCTCACATCCTGTCGTGACATTGTTTTGCTGTGCTACCTTGGTTGTTGCATCATTGTGGTAGTACTTGGCCTTTGTGAGGTACTGCTACGTCAAGTCATCTACTGGAGGGTGTTTGGGTTCGTTTTTATGCCTTGGATTTTGTGATTTCGGAAATGAGTGTGGATTCTGAGGGTTCAGGCATCTTTTTACACACAAGGTGGGAGATGGTGACGAAGGGTAAAGGTGATCCTGTGGCCAGGTGGAATTGAGGTTTGGAGGCTCCATGACCCAGGTGCAGTTGTTCAGTGGGTCATGGTCATTTGTGAGGGAGGGGGGGGGTTGTTGTTGATAGTTGCCTTGCCCTGCAGTGTGATGGGAACTCTGACATAGTAATGGTGGTATCCCATGTACATGTTGTGTTCTGCTGATCAATGCCTGTTCATGTGTTGTGTTTTCCTTTCAGGTGCGAGGGGATAGTTGTGGTTTGACATGCTGGGGTGTACACATGGTGGATGTTCACATGTAATGTGTAGGGAACACTGATGGTCACTTGAGTGCACATGCATATGTGGAGTGCATGTCCTTGCAGAACCACACACTTGCACTCTGATGCACTACATGTACTCCCACCCTTGCATATACACGTGTACACTGTTTGCCTTCTGGTGCCCACTGTGTCCCGGCAGCACATGTTCTGTGACCGATCATGGATCCAGTATATGCCAAATTTGATGTTTGACGTGGTCTGTCACTTAGATGTGATGCTCCGGGTGTGCATCACACACAATGGCTGTTCACTGTGCTGTGCACTGAGCAGTGTGATGCAGGAGTAGGACACTGCACACATGAGCTGCAGTGTTGACTTTGCAATGCATAATGTGCATGTAGACAGGCATTCATTGTGATGTTACGTCTACGACTGTTGTAATGCATTTGGAAATGACTTATTTTGGGTGTGAGGTTGTTGGTCTGTCATTTCATCTGATTCCGGGTTAGGCAGCAGTGTCCGATGCCACTGTGCATTTAGGACATGGCAATGTGTACCTTATCGTTACTGCATTGGTGTATGGGTATTGCGTGCCATGTCATGTTGATGTTTGGGAGGGTTTGAGTGACATGACAGTGATGGCCATGGCCTGGTTTGCAGGTGTGTGTGATGCACACCTTGCATGTCCGTGTCATCCGCTTCTCAGAGCAACTAGCTGGGGGTAGATTTCTCTCCGCAGCAGGGCCCTCCCCCTGGAACAGACTTCCCGCCTGACTTGAACTTGAGGGGAATCATCTCCAGTTCTGGAAGCACCTCAAGACCTTCCTCTTTGCTTCTGCTTACTGTCTGCCTCTCCCTTGCAGAATTCTCCACTGGAACTGCACAGGAGCTGCAACTGGGCCACTCTCACCGACCTCGGTCCCTGGCCCAGCCACTCTCCACTTGCACTGCCTCCCTGGCAACCCCTGCACTGCAGTACTGTCTCTCTATCCCTACAGCCCTCCCTTCCCAGCACTTGTCTGCACTTACCTTTGTAGTTGCCACCAGGCGACCTATGTATTATTTTTTTGGGCTACTTCCCCTGTACTGGACTCCCCCCCACCCTTCCTCTTGCACTTTTCCCATTCCCCCTACCCCTGCACTTGCACGACCCCAATGACACCTGGCCTAGTAGTACCGTTCTCTGTGTTCCCTTGTTCCCCCCTCCCTGCCTCATTGCGCCTTGGAATACTTGTGTATGGCCCATATCATGTCATATGTCATATGTGTGCCTTTTGGTCACACAGGATAGCTTGTGTTTAAGTAGCTAGGGATGCAGACGATGTGGCACTTCCATGGCAACTATCTCAGGGTGGTAAGGTTGTGACAGTTGACTGTCTCTTTGTCATCATCGATTGTCACCTGGTATGTGCCAGGCCTGTGTGCACTCCGCAGGGGTGGGAGTTTAGGTGAAAAATGTGGCCACAAGCTGGGTCCGGGCTTCCTCGCCACGTGCCCTGTCCCCTCCCATGGGCAGCGCCTGTGGTTGGGGATGTGGGGGCACCACCATTTCCACCGGGACGCCCTGCCGTGTTGCAACATTGTGCAGGACACATGCTGCCACAATGATCCTGCACACTACTGGTGGTGCATAGAGTAGTTGCCCACCAGAGCGGTCAAGGGAGCGGAAACGTGACTTGAGCACTCCGAATGTGCGCTCCACTATGCCCCTGGTTGCAATATGGGCGGCGTTGTATCTTACCTGGGGTGGTGTGGTGGGGTTCCGGATTGGCGTCATCATGTGGTTGCTCAGAGGGTAGGCACTGTCCCCTGGGGAGATGATAATAGTTGAGAATATTAGGGTTTGGATATTTGTCTGTGTGTGACTTGCATGCATGTGCAAGGGCATTTGTACTGACCTAGGAGCCATGTGTCGCCATGCTGCCCAGCTTCCAGGGCCCGGCTCATGGCGGACATTCTCTATATGAAACTGTCATGGGTGGAGCCAGGGTAGTTTGCATAGACAGAGGTGATGATTCCCTTTGCATCACATACCACCTGTACATTGATGGAATGCCAGTGCTTGCGGTTTCGGTAGATGTGCTCAATGGCCCTAGGTGGACGTAGGGCCACATGGGTGCAATCTATGGCACCGAGCACTTTGGGGAAGTGTGCCACCCTGAAAAAATCCAGGACAACGGCCTGCCTCTCTGCGGGTGTTCTGGGCATGTATATGTGCCTGCGGACTGAGGGGCGCGCTGTCATGATTGCCAGTACCTGGTGTAGGCAGCGTGACTGCGTGGCCTGTGAGACCCCCCCCACTATGGCAGTGGTCCGGTGAAAGGGTGGGGGATGTGAGGTCATCAGGTCTAGGATGATATGGGGTGGAAACCTATACCTGCCATAGACCTGGTCGTCAGGCATCACAAAAAGGCTTGTCCGTGGTGTGAAAATGCGTGCCCTGGCTATTCTCCTCCTCCTGCGGTGTCCCACGATCAGTGCAGCGACAAATGGGGCATTCATCGTAGCTGTATATACGCGTTTGTTGTTTGCGCGCACTTTTATGCTGTGCGCGGGGACGCTTCCGCCTGCCTTCGTGTGGCAGACGCGTTGACGCCTGTGCACGTCTTTTGCCGTGCGCGGGTTTCCCGTATTCAGATACGGTCCGAGTGTCATCGCGTGTGATTGGAGGGGAGTGTGCGTACACGCAACTGGCCTGGGTACGTGTGTTTCGGGGTGCGCGGGAAGTTCCACACGCGATTAGCCTGGGTACGTGTGTTCAGGGGTGCCGGGAACTTTCACACGCGATTGGTGGAAATCCATGTGTGTTCTGTCATCACGTGCAATGAGGGAAACACATGCGCGCGTCACGTCACAGACGCGCTCACGCGCTAAGGGCCTTTGGTCCAATGAAATCGCATATGTGTGCTGCCATGCATACGCGCATGGCCCTTTCCTCATATTACACGCGGACGTGCAGTTTCCACGCGCGCTTACTGCCTGGCCCTTTCCTCGTATTACACGCGGACGTGCAGTTTTTCACACGCGCTGAAATGCGCATGCACGTCTGTACGCGTCACGTCACAGGGGCGCTTGCGCTTGAGGGGCCTTCTGTCCAATGAAAATGCGTATGCGTGCAGACGCGCTTACGCGCTAAGGGCCTTTCCTCGAATTACACGCTGACGTGCAGATTTTTCACATGCCAAATCACTCTGTATCAAGCTGGCCACGCGTATGCACACGGAAGACCACGCTCTTGCCCAGAAGGCCGAACTACTGCCCCCCAGAGCCCCGAGCACGCTCCCACCTGCCATCTGCTGCTGCCTGACTGCCTGCTGCCCACGTGCACTGCCATTTGCTGCCTGCACATCAGCCAGGGGTGCTGTTGCTGTGACCACCCCTGCTGGAACCGAAGACTCCCGACTGGGATTCCATCGCTCCACAGCCCAGCCCCAGGACCCAGTTGCCCACCCACTCCTGCCTCTGGGGTTGTCATGTCGAGGCAAACACCATCTGTGACCACTGACAACCCCCGGCCAGAGAGGCAGAGGGGCACCAGCTTCAGTGCCACCGAAGTTGGTGTCCTGGTGGAGCAAGTCCTGGGGCAGTATGATGCCCTCTTCGGAAGTTCCCGCGCCGACAAGGAAGGACGGACTCGGATCTGGACTGACATCGTGACTGCCATCAACGCGGAGGGGGTGGCAGTCCGCGACTTACAACATGTCAGGAAGCGCTGGGAGGACTTCAGGCCGGGGACCACTTGTCGGAAGAACAGATGAGGGTCCTGGAACGCATATCCCCAGCGCTCCACGTCCAGGTCCTAGAGAAGCAGACCCATCTGGAGTCGAGCGGTGAGTGTACATGCATCCTGATTGTGAGCAGTGCGTGTGGTGATTATTCAGTATTGTGCAGGTTGCCCATCTGTTTGTATGGGGTCGAGTATGGGTGGGGGTGTACAGGGCCGTGGGGCTGACACATGAGAGGGCTGTGATGTGTGAGACATGGATGGTGCTTGTGTGTGTAGGCTTGCATGCCAAATGCAGTTGTGTGGGCACACATGTTTGGATGAATGTGTATGTAAGTAGACATGTCCGTGATGTCACGCATGTATGTTGTTTTCGGCTGCATGTATCAGCACTGTGTACATGTGCATGTGTGTGTATTTGACAAGGGTGCAACAGTGATGCAACGTGGATGCATGTGACAGCGGTATGTGGAAGCCTGATTGGCAGATGTGACATGGATGCCCGTCTGAACAGTGCGACACTTGGCAGAGGTGTACACATGCATGCAAGTGTGGTGGTGTGTGTACATGTGTGGTGCACTTCCTGTGTTGCATGTGATGTCTGGCTCACCTTTGCCTGCTCATGCTGTTGTATGTGTATGGAGGGTGGTGGCAGTTGCGATATGGCTGTGGTATGGCTAATGTGTGCGAGTTGTAATGACATGTGTGTTGGGGATTGTGATGACATGTCTGAGGTTTGCCAATGCCACTCATGTACAACTGTCATGTGTGTATGTGTCCATTGTACGGTGCCCTGATGCCTGTGTTTTGTTTCTCCCTGTCTGCAGCGTCAACTGATGAAGAGGGCGGAGAAGGTGCTGTGGAGCACAGCGGCAGGGATCCGACCGCCAGCAGGAGACGCAAGGCCCGGCTCCCCTCCCAGGTTGTCATCTCGTCGGGGAGTGAGGAGTCCGGTGCCGCGTCCCAGGCCGCAGCTGCCGGGGGGAGGTCCAAGAGGTGGAGGTTGGAGTTGGACTCCTCGGCAGCAGAAGGGGCAGCTGGGACCCCACAGGGCCCAGCAGGGGAAGATGGCACGGAGTCATCCAGGTTGGTGGGGGGTTTGGTGGAGGAGGAGGCCGTGCAAGCACCACAGACGGGGTCTGGAGGTGGGGATCCCACTGGTGCTAGTGGTGCAGTGCAGGACCAGGGACAGGAGGCAGCACAGGCCGCCGCTGAGGTGCCTGTGTGCAATCCTGTCCCCGATCCTGTCCCTGCATCATCTTGCACCAGCAGGGATGCCTACGTCCAGACCCGTTTTCAGGCAGGGGATGAGCTCACATCAACTGGCCTTCCTCTGCCTGCGGACGTGGCTATCCAGATCTGGGTTGAGCCTGTCCTGGCTGGTGTGGCGTTGCGTCAACGGGCCATGCGAGGTGACCTGCAGTCTTTTCATGGAGAGACTGCACGTCATCTCGAATGGCTCGTTGACCACGTCAGCCTGCTGGGACAGGTCACCCAGGCCGGATTCCTCCGTCTGATGGGGCTTGCTCCGACCCCCTCCTCAACTGGACCCCCTACGCGCCAGTCGTCCTCTGTGCCATCTTCCCACCCATCAGTCACCTGGGTGCCCTGTGGTGCTGCCTCTGACGGTGCGGCCAGGCTGGTGGAGGAGTCATCCCTGCCACAGTCGGGAGTCGGACGTCCAGCAGGGGTGGCCACATCTACGACTGCACCCCAGCCGGCGGAGGATGTGCAGGCAGCAGGAGGCAGTGCACGGGCAGAGGCAGAGCAGCAGCAGCAACATGGTGGGAGCCATGAAGTCTCGGGGCCTTCGACATCGGAGGGGCAGGCATTGGCCGGAGGGCAGGAGGACCCAGGACAGAGAGTGTCTTCCGTGTGGCAGCGGTTGGGCCACGCCATAGATGCGGAGCGGCAGCGGGCGGAAGAGGCACGGCTCACAATGGTCAGGGCGGAGAACTCCATGCGGAGGGCCCTGAGGCGGGCCGAGTGCCTCGAGGCAATCCGCAGGGGTTTGGAGGTGGACACGGCGACGGCCCTGCGGACCCTCGGGGCCATGGAGGAGGACCGCCTCTGGGACATTGAGGAGGAGTTCGATGATGCCCTGGCCCGTAACATCCACAAGTGAGCCGTGAAACTAGTCCGCTGCCCTTGTACATAGTTTCTAGGTAGTGTAAGGTTTCATTTTTGTTTTTATTTTATTTGGACCTTTCGGACATTGCCCACATTTTTGTATATAGTTTTTTTTATTAGTTAGTGTAGTTAGATAGGTTTCCTTTATTTTGTTGGGATAATGGACCCTGGATTGTTCCCATGTACATAGTTGACAGTTGGATTGTATTTTATTTTTCTATTTTTGACCATGGAGCAATGGCTTTCTTTTTCATTTCCCATTGGATTTTGTTTTGTGGACATCGCCTTTGGACATTACTTTGGATTTTTATTTTTGGTTTTGCTTTTTTTGACGGACATGCTTCTTTTCATTTTTGTACATTCACGTTTCTGTTTCTTCTTTTTTATTCTATTGATGTTTCCTTTAATACATATTTTTTTTGGTGAACTTCAATGTGTGGTATCTCATTGGTTTCATGCATTTCATGATATGTGTTTTGAGATTCACTGACACCCATTGGGTCTATGTGCGGGAAATGTGTTTGTTTCGGAACTTGCTATTGGTGTTCTGTGATGTAATTGCAAATTATGAGTGGGTGGATGCAATACTCGGGTGGGTGTTTTGCATTTGGAGGCTGACCATAGGGACCAGGGATCTAGATTGTGATGACATGTTGGCTGGGGAACATGAGTTGCACATGGGTGGGGGCCTGCTGGCAGGTGCCCCACAGTGCTGGGGGGTGGAGGTGGTGGGGAACATGAGTTGGACATGGGTGGGGGCCTGCTGGCAGGTGCCCCACAGTGCTGGGGGGTGGGGGTGGTGGGGAACATGAGTTGGACATGGGTGTGGGCCTGGTGGATGCTGCCCCTGGTGGCTGGGGGGTGGGGGTGGTGGGAGACATGGGTGGGGGCCTGGTGGTGGGTGCCCCTGCACTGCTGGGGGGTGGGGGTGGTGGGAGACATGGGGGGGCCTGGTGGAGGCTGCCCCTGCACCGCTAGGGGGTGGGGGTGGTGTGAGACATGGGTGTGGGCCTGGTGGATGCTGCCCCTGGTGGCTGGGGGGTGGGGGTGGTGGGAGACATGGGTGGGGGCCTGGTGGTGGGTGCCCCTGCATTGTTGGGGGGTGGGGGTGGTGGGAGACATGGGTGGGGGCCTGGTGGTGGGTGCCCCTGCACTGCTGGGGGGTGGGGGTGGTGGGAGACATGGGGGGGGCCTGGTGGAGGCTGCCCCTGCACTGCTGGGGGGTGGGGGTGGTGGGGAACATGAGTTGGACATGGGTGGGGGCCTGCTGGCAGGTGCCCCACAGTGCTGGTGGGTGGGGGTGGTGGGGAACATGAGTTGGACATGGGTGGGGGCCTGCTGGCAGGTGCCCCACAGTGCTGGGGGTGGGGGTGGTGGGGAACATGAGTTGGACATGGGTGGGGGCCTGCTGGCAGGTGCCCCACAGTGCTGGGGGGTGGGGGTGGTGGGGAACATGAGTTGGACATGGGGGGGCCTGGTGGAGGCTGCCCCTGAACTGCTGGGGGGTGGGGGTGGTGTGAAACATGGGTGTGGGCCTGGTGGATGCTGCCCCTGGTGGCTGGGGGGTGGGGGTGGTGGGAGACATGGGTGGGGGCCTGGTGGTGGGTGCCCCTGCACTGCTGGGGGGTGGGGGTTGTGGGAGACATGGGGGGGGCCTGGTTGATGCTGCCCCTGCACTGCTGGGGGGTGGGGGTGGTGGGGAACATGAGTTGGACATGGGTGGGGGCCTGCTGGCAGTTGCCCCACAGTGCTGGTGGGTGGGGGTGGTGGGGAACATGAGTTGGACATGGGTGGGTGCCTGCTGGCAGGTGCCCCAAAGTGCTGGGGGGTGGGGGTGGTGGGGAACATGAGTTGGATATGGGGGGGGGCCTGGTGGAGGCTGCCCCTGCACTGCTGGGGGTGGGGGTGGTGTGAGACATGGGTGTGGGCCTGGTGGATGCTGCCCCTGGTGGCTGGGGGGTGGGGGTGGTGGGAGACATGGGTGGGGGCCTGGTGGTGGGTGCCCCTGCACTGCTGGGGGGTGGGGGTGGTGGGAGACATGGGGGGGCCTGGTGGAGGCTGCCCCTGCACTGCTGGGGGGTGGGGGTGGTGGGGAACATGAGTTGGACATGGGTGGTGGTCTGCTGGCAGGTGCCCCACAGTGCTGGGGGGTGGGGGTGGTGGGAGACATGGGTGTGGGCCTGGTGGATGCTGCCCCTGGTGGCTGGGGGGTGGGGGTGGTGGGAGACATGTGTTGGGGCCTGGTGGTGGGTGCCCCTGCACTGCTGTGGGGTGGGGGTGGTGGGAGACATGAGGGGGGCCTGGTGGAGGCTGCCCCTGCACTGCTGGGGGGTGGGGGTGGTGGGGAACATGAGTTGGACATGGGTGGGAGCCTGCTGGCAGGTGCCCCACAGTGCTGGTGGGTGGGGGTGGTGGGGAACATGAGTTGGACATGGGTGGGGGCCTGCTGGCAGGTGCCCCACAGTGCTGGGGGGTGGGGGTGGTGGGGAACATGAGTTGGACATGGGTGGGGGCCTGCTGGCAGGTGCCCCACAGTGCTGGGGGGTGGGGGTGGTGGGGAACATGAGTTGGACATGGGGGGGCCTGGTGGAGGCTGCCCCTGCACTGCTGGGGGGTGGAGGTGGTGTGAGACATGGGTGTGGGCCTGGTGGATGCTGCCCCTGGTGGCTGGGGGGTGGGGGTGGTGAGAGACATGGGTGGGGGCCTGGTGGTGGGTGCCCCTGCACTGCTGGGGGGTGGGGGTGGTGGGAGACATGGGGGGGCCTGGTGGAGGCTGCCCCTGCACTGCTGGGGGGTGGGGGTGGTGGGGAACATGAGTTGGACATGGGTGGGGGCCTGCTGGCAGGTGCCCCACAGTGCTGGTGGGTGGGGGTGGTGGGGAACATGAGTTGGACATGGGTGGGTGCCTGCTGGCAGGTGCCCCACAGTGCTGGGGGGTGGGGTGGTGGGGAACATGAGTTGGACATGGGTGGGGGCCTGCTGGCAGGTGCCCCACAGTGCTGGGGGTTTGGGGGTGGTGGGGAACATGAGTTGGACATGGGGGGGCTGGTGGAGGCTGCCCCTGCACTGCTGGGGGGTGGGGGTGGTGTGAGACATGGGTGTGGGCCTGGTGGATGCTGCCCCTGGTGGCTGGGGGGTGGGGGTGGTGGGAGACATGGGTGGGGGCCTGGTGGTGGGTGCCCCTGCACTGCTGGGGGGTGGGGGTGGTTGGAGACATGGGGGGGGCCTGGTGGAGGCTGCCCCTGCACTGTTGGGGGGTGGGGGTGGTGGGGAACATGAGTTGGACATGGGTGGGGGCCTGCTGGCAGGTGTCCACAGTGCTGGGGGGTGGGGGTGGTGGGAGACATGGGTGTGGTCCTGGTGGATGCTGCCCCTGGTGGCTGGGGGGTGGGGGTGGTGGGAGACATGGGTGGGGGCCTGGTGGTGGGTGCCCCTGCACTGCTGGGGGGTGGGGGTGGTGGGAGACATGGGGGGGCCTGGTGGAGGCTGCCCCTGCACTGCTGGGGGGTGGGGGTGGTGGGGAACATGAGTTGGACATGGGTGGGGGCCTGCTGGCAGGTGCCCCACAGTGCTGGTGGGTGGGGGTGGTGGGGAACATGAGTTGGACATGGGTGGGGGCCTGCTGGCAGGTGCCCCACAGTGCTGGGGGGAGGGGGTGGTGGGGAACATGAGTTGGACATGGGTGGGGGCCTGCTGGCAGGTGCCCCACAGTGCTGGGGGGTGGGGGTGGTGGGGAACATGAGTTGGACATGGGTGGGGGCCTGCTGGAAGGTGCCCCACAGTGCTGGGGGGTGGGGGTGGTGGGGAACATGAGTTGGACATGGGGGGGGCCTGGTGGAGGCTGCCCCTGGTGGCTGGGGGGTGGGGGTGGTGGGAGACATGGGTGGGGGCCTGGTGGTGGGTGCCCCTGCACTGCTGGGGGCTGGGGGTGGTGGGAGACATGGGGGGGGCCTGGTGGAGGCTGCCCCTGCACTGCTGGGGGGTGGGGGTGGTGGGGAACATGAGTTGGACATGGGTGGGGGCCTGCTGGCAGGTGCCCCACAGTACTAGTGGGTGGGGGTGGTGGGGAACATGAGTTGGACATGGGTGGGGGCCTGCTGGCAGGTGCCCCACAGTCCTGGGGGGTGGGGGTGGTGGGGAACATGAGTTGGACATGGGTGGGGGCCTGCTGGCAGGTGCCCCACAGTGCTGGGGGGTGGGGGTGGTGGGGAACATGAGTTGGACATGGGGGGCCCTGGTGGAGGCTGCCCCTGCACTGCTGGGGGGTGGGGGTGGTGTGAGACATGGGTGTGGGCCTGGTGGATGCTGTCCCTGGTGGCTGGGGGGTGGGGGTGGTGGGAGACATGGGTGGGGGCCTGGTGGTGGGTGCCCCTGCACTGCTGGGGGGTGGGGGTGGTGGAGACATGGGGGGGGGGCTGGTGGAGGCTGCCCCTGCACTGCTGGGGGGTGGGGGTGGTGGGGAACATGAGTTGGACATGGGTGGGGGCCTGCTGGCAGGTGCCCCACAGTGCTGGTGGGTGGGGGTGGTGGGGAACATGAGTTGGACATGGGTGGGGGCCTGCTGGCAGGTGCCCCACAGTGCTGGGGGATGGGGGTGGTGGGGAACATGAGTTTGACATGGGTGGGGGCCTGCTGGCAGGTGCCCCACAATGCTGGCGGGTGGGGGTGGTGGGGAACATGAGTTGGACATGGGGGGGCCTGGTGGAGGCTGCCCCTGCACTGATGGGGGGTGGGGGTGGTGTGAGACATGGGTGTGGGCCTGGTGTATGCTGCCCCTGGTGGCTGGGGGGTGGGGGTGGTGGGAGACATGGGTGGGGCCTGGTGGTGGGTGCCCCTGCACTGCTGGGGGGTGGGGGTGGTGGGAGACATGGGGGGGTCTGGTGGAGGCTGCCCCTGCACTGCTGGGGGGTGGGGGTGGTGGGGAACATGAGTTGGACATGGGTGGGGGCCTGCTGGCAGGTGCCCCACAGTGCTGGGGGGTGGGGGTGGTGGGAGACATGGGTGTGGGCCTGGTGGATGCTGCCCCTGGTGGCTTGGGGGTGGGGGTGGTGGGAGACATGGGTGAGGGCCTGGTGGTGGGTGCCCCTGCACTGCTGGGGGGTGGGGGTGGTGGGAGACATGGGGGGGGCCTGGTGGAGGCTGCCCCTGCACTGCTGGGGGGTGGGGGTGGTGGGAGACATGGGGGGGGCTGGTGGAGGCTGCCCCTGCACTGCTGGGGGGTGGGGGTGGTGGGGAACATGAGTTGGACATGGGTGGGGGCCTGCTGGCAGGTGCCCCACAGTGCTGGTGGGTGGGGGTGGTGGGGAACATGAGTTGGACATGGGTGGGGGCCTGCTGGCAAGTGCCCCACAGTGCTGGGGGGTGGGGGTGGTGGGGGACATGAGTTGGACATGGGTGGGGGCCTGCTGGCAGGTGCCCCACAGTGCTGGGGGGTGGGGGTGGTGGGGAACATGAGTTGGACATGGGTGGGCTGGTGGAGGCTGCCCCTGCACTGCTGGGGGGTGGGGGTGGTGTGAGACATGGGTGTGGGCCTGGTGGATGCTGCCCCTGGTGGCTGGGGGGTGGGGGTGGTGGGAGACATGGGTGGGGGCCTGGTGGTGGGTGCCCCTGCACTGCTGGGGGGTGGGGGTGGTGGGAGACATGGGGGGGGCCTGGTGGAGGCTGCCCCTGCACTGCTGGGGGTGGGGGTGGTGGGGAACATGAGTTGGACATGGGTGGGGGCCTGCTGGCAGGTGCCCCACAGTGCTGGTGGGTGGGGGTGGTGGGGAACATGAGTTGGACATGGGTGGGGGCCTGCTGGCAGGTGCCCCACAGTGCTGGGGGGTGGGGGTGGTGGGGAACATGAGTTGGACATGGGTGGGGCCTGCTGGCAGTTGCCCCACAGTGCTGGGGGGTGGGGTGGTGGGGAACATGAGTTGGACATGGGTGGGGGCCTGCTGGCAGGTGCCCCACAGTGCTGGGGGGTGGGGGTGGTGTGAGACATGGGTGTGGGCCTGGTGGATGCTGCCCCTGGTGGCTGGGGGGTGGGGGTGGTGGGAGACATGGGTGGGGGCCTGGTGGTGGGTGCCCCTGCACTGCTGGGGGGTGGGGGTGGTGGGAGACATGGGGGGGGGGCTGGTGGTTGCTGCCCCTGCACTGCTGGGGGGTGGGGGTGGTGGGGAACATGAGTTGGACATGGGTGGGGGCCTGCTGGCAGGTGCCCCACAGTGCTGGGGGGTGGGGGTGGTGGGAGACATCGGTTGGGCCTGCTGGCAGGTGCCCCACAGTGCTGGGGGGTGGGGGTGGTGGGGAACATGAGTTGGACATGGGTGGGGGCCTGCTGGCAGGTGCCCCACAGTGCTGGGGGGTGGGGGTGGTGGGGAACATGAGTTGGACATGGGGGGGCCTGGTGGAGGCTGCCCCTGCACTGCTGGGGGGTGGGGGTGGTGTGAGACATGGGTGTGGGCCTGGTGGATGCTGCCCCTGGTGGCTGGGGGGGTGGGGGTGGTGGGAGACATGGGTGGGGGCCTGGTGATGGGTGCCCCTGCACTGCTGGGGGGTGGGGGTGGTGGGAGACATGGGGGGGGCCTGGTGGAGGCTGCCCCTGCACTGCTGGGGGATGGGGGTGGTGGGGAACATGAGTTGGACATGGGTGGGGGCCTGCTGGCAGGTGCCCCACAGTGCTGGGGGGTGGGGGTGGTGGGGAACATGAGTTGGACATGGGTGGGGGCCTGCTGGCAGGTGCCCCACAGTGCTGGGGGGTGGGGGTGGTAGGAGACATGGGTGGGGGCCTGGTGGAGGCTGCCCCTGGTGGCTGGGGGGTGGGTTTGGTGTGAGACATGGGTGGGGGCCTGGTGGAGGCTGCCCCTGGTGTCTGGGGGTGGGGGTGGTGTGAGACATGGGTGGGGGCCTAGTGGAGGCTGCCCCTGGTGGCTGGGGGGTGGGGGTGGTGGGAGACATGGGTGGGGGCCTGGTGGTGGGTGCCCCTGCACTGCTGGAGGGGTGGGGGTGGTGTGAGACATGGGTGGGTGCCTGGTGGAGGCTGCCCCTGGTGGCTGGGGGGTGGGGGTGGTGGGGAACATGAGTTGGACATGGGTGGGGGCCTGCTGGCAGGTGCCCCACAGTGCTGGTGGGTGGGGGTGGTGGGGGACATGAGTTGGACATGGGTGGGGGCCTGCTGGCAGGTGCCCCTGGTGACTGGGGGGTGGGGGTGGTGGGAGACATGGGTGGGGGCCTGGTTGAGGCTGCCCCTGGTGGCTGGGGGTGCAGGGGGACATGCGTTGGGGGGAGTAGTGCAAGTTGACATGTGGGTTGGCTGGTGGGCATGGGCATGGTGGGTGGGGTGCCTGCATGACATGTGCTGGGTAGGCCCCTGTGGTGTGAGCCACCTGCAGGGGCCGTGGAGGGTGTAGAGGGAAAACCTGGGAGGACCCACACGTGCAATTCACGTGTGCTGCTCCCTGCGCACCCCTGTAATACACGTACCCTGTTGATATCGCGCACACCTGTAATACACGTACCCTGATGGAATTGCCTGTGTAACTTCCCGCGCACCCCCGAAATACACGTACCCCGCTCAATCGCGTGTGTAACTTCCCCCCCCCCCCGAAATACACGTACCCCGCTCAATCGCGTGTGTCACTTCCCGCGCGCCCCCGAAATACGCATAGCCCGCTCCCCCAGGCCCAATCGCGTGTAAATGTTCACGCGAACCCCTGAAATACACGTAGCCCGCTCCCCCAGGCCCGATTGCGTGAAGAAGTTCACGTGAACCCCTGAAATACACGTAGCCCGCTCCCCCAGGCCCGATCGCGTGAAGAAGTTCACGCGAACCCCTGAAATACACGTAGCCCGCTCCCCCAGGCCCGATCGCGTGAAGAAGTTCACGCAAACCCCTGAAATACACGTAGCCCGCTCCCCCAGGCCCGATCGCTCGTAGAAGTTCTCGCAAACCCCTGAAATACACGTAGCCCGCTCCCCCAGGCCCGATCGCGTGAAAATGTTCACGCGAACCCCTGAAATACACGTAGCCCGCTCCCCCAGGCCAGATCGTGTGTGTGACTTCCCGCGAACCCCCGGAATACACGTACCCCGCTCAATCGCGTGTGTAACTTCCCGCGTAACCCCGAAATACACGTGCCCCGCTCGCACAATTGCTGTATGTTGCCACTTTTGTAATGCGCAGGGACGCTACCGCCTGCCTTCGTGTGGCGGACGTGTATCGGCTTGTGCGTGTCTTTCGCTGTGCGTGGCTTTGCCCTATTCGATTCCATGAATATGTGTGGTTCGGGTGCGTGTGGGCGTTCCGTCTGCTTCCCTGCAGTACATCCCCAGTTACGCCCTTGTTTTCGCGAGTTGTTTCCCATTCCGCGCGTTACGCCCCGTGTTCCGCCCACTTTCTAGTGTATGCGCCGAGGTTGTGCGCTTTCACTGTGCGCGTCGTGCACGTCTTTCGGGATGTTGCAGTGACGTGTGCGCCATGCACGGGTTTGGCGCACATCCCGAGGTAAACACGCGCAGGGACTTCCATGAATCGCACGCATTTTTTCCGCTTGCGCCTGCTTGCGCCTGCTTGCGCGAAGATTTTCGGCGCACGTTTGTTCCATGAATCGGCCCCTTAATATCTGCCAGTTGTCTTACCTGGTGTGATATTATTCTGTAGTAGTAGTTTTGGGCAATGTGGTACAGGCACATGTTTTCCAAAGCAGTACTTCTGTTTGGGTAGTATGTGTCTATTAAATTGTTTTTAATATGTCCTGGGTGTTGGGCTAATTTGTGGCTATTGTTTCTATCTCTTGATATGATTTCAGTACTCTTTTTGAAGATGGACCAAGATTTAGCCAGACATAGGGCCTCATCACGACTTCGGCGGTAACCCTTAAATCCGGTGGTAGTGCTATTACCGCCGGATTTAAGGGTCCGCCGAATCAGGGCTTCGGCGGATTTCGCCCCAGCTCTGAGCTGGGGGGAAATCCGCCAAAAATTCACGCTTAGCGCGAAGATTCCCCATTGAGCCCAATGGGGAATGGGGCATTCCCGAATGGGCTCAGTGGGGAATGGGGACTTACATTACCGCCAAACTCGTGATCCGGCGCTATTAGCGCTGGGGAGTTCGGCAGTAGGGCTAATACCGCCCACGCTAATAGCGTTACCGTTACCGCCCAAGTCATGATAAGGCCCATAGTGTTCAGATTTGCCATATAAGACTGTACCTGTTAAACGGTCTGTAGCTTCATAGCACCCACATTCTCTATGGGAGAGAATTTGTATACAGAAGCTTCTCAATTTTTGGAACATTGTTTTCTCAGATGATATGTCATCCCAAGGTCTTTTGGCACAGTTTTCTTAGCTTTGGTGAGATAGGCTGTGATATATCTTGAAACAGCAGTGGAATTGTCTGCAATATATTGTATGTCTATATTTGCATTCCAAAAGAGGGCAACGTTACATTTTAATCATTGATACACTTTGATGGATTGTCCCTTTTAACCTTGTATGTGTTTTAAGCGATTTGCCTTTTACACTATCTAACAAAAGACATCAAGCTATTTACTTTTCCTTTTGAAAAAACTGGTCTAGGGAAGCCAAACAACATTTGGTATAGTATTTACCTTTGTTTTTATACCTACATAGGTAGTATTTGCCACACTTTTTTGGAAGCGTAAGTTTTGTGTGCGTAGGTTACTATATGTGGTTTTTTAAGTGATGTTACAGGTTATGTATTTTGGAATAAACTGTAAAACAGTGGAATCACTGCCATGGCCAAATTTAGGAGCATCATTTATCCACAAAAGCATGTGGATGTCTGGTGTTCCTCTGGATTGATATTCTTTTCTCCAAAATAAGTGTTTCACTTCTCTGAGTGGAGGGGTACTTTTATTGCAGATAAATTGCAGCATGGCAATAAAGCGATGGTGAAAGTACTATGAAACCATGACAGGGTCAAGAGAACAGAGTTCTCCTGATGTTTTTATGTCTATTCCTTCTTTATTTTGGTTTGCTATGCGTAAGAAGTCATGCAAGTCATTCCATATGTGTTCAACACAACTTAAAGTAACAAACCAAGTGTGTGGAACTAGGTTTCTTAGCATACAACGTACATCAGCGTAGTGTCAAAACCAGTATTCTTTTTTACCACACATGTTTGCCCAGTGATACTTGACTCCAAAATTCCATCTTTCTCTTTTATCTTTAAAAAAATAGAGCCTGTTTTTAATGGGTGTGCAACTCCTTAACGTAGAGTTGATAGTTCACTTTCAAACAGGAGGTGGAGTATATATTCTACATTTTGTTTGAATCTGGGGTCTTCAAAATACATTCATAAAGAGCGATATTCTGATGCTGTTATTTGTGTAGACCTTTCATGAAAATGTTCCTCCTTTTCCTCTAGGAAAGAGTAGAAGAAAGGAACATGCTTCTACACTTTTCTCTCATGTGCTGATTGGAGATCCTTTGACTTCACGCATTTGATATGTTTCTATTGCATCTCCTATGGTTTCTGGCGAGTAGTTGCTGAATTGTATACTGGTGCAAAATGTTAGCTGCAATAATATGAACTACACCTTCAAATTGGCCAGTTGGTGGTGTACACTGAATTATTTGGGTGGTTTCTCTTAAGTTCTCCTCTATGTTTATATATTTGTAGTATTCATTGTTTGCTTTAAGATATTGTAGGGCTTGTCTAACTTTGTTTAGGTCAACTAGATGTTGCCATTTTTGTTTTTCTTTTGTTTGTACACCTTTAAGTAGTACAATCAAAGACTGATCTATTGTCCGTTGTACTCCTTGAGTTTCTACATTTTTTTGAGATCCCATGGCAAATATACTACTTTGCCACAAATGCCTTTTATTAACTCTGAAGGTGGCAATTTGGCTGTTTTGGGTTGAAGGCATATTATAGCTTGATATGGGTGTTCTGTTTGGATTATAATGCTCTCATAAAAGTTGTTGTTGGAGTGCCTTTGAAAGTGGGAATATTTCTAAGTTATTTGCGACAGCAAATGATGGCATTTGATTATTGTCAAGCTTTGTATTGCAGTACAAAGGTCCACAGATGGGTAAGCTGGAATCCCGGTGCACTCAACCGTGATCAGAGGGCAATTTGAATTTTAGCTGCACGTCTAGTACGGTGGTTCTACCCTTCACCACAGTAGATTACCTAACAAGTGTAAATTCTAGTCTCAAGCGCTTAGCAAAACAAGTTTATGAATTATTTCAACAGCAATCTGTTGGACATGTTATTCATGAAGAGCCAACACATGTTGCACACATCATCTTTATCATGGCTGCCATTTGGGTGAGATAGGATCATAAACCATATATGTAATGAACACTAGATCATAAAGTCACACATGAATCAAATTGCATCAGTTGAATCAAATCACATACATTGATTTTCATTGAAGGATAAAAATGTGTACATTGCATTCACGAAGTACATTCAAACATATACCAGCGAAGAGTTGGGTATGCAGGTGGATTAGCAGATGAAGCATGACCAAATATATAAAGTTCCAAATTATGGAAAGATATATCCTGTTGCTGATAACGCTATACATAAATCACAGTGTCCGTGTCTCCATGTTGTGGAATTAATTATGCTGCATATCAATTAGAGGTGTTCTTTGTGACTAGAGTGCATATGAGAGGTCCCAAATTCCCAACAATATGCAAGGATTTGGGTTCACCTTGGTTGATGTAATGGCCACAAAACTAAATTGAAATCAGACACCTGCCTATAGTGTTATGTGGTTGAGTTATCCTTGTACCTTTGTCTAATTTGTGCAATAAATTGGAGGCAAGGGGGGAGGAAGGTTTTGGGGGGAACTGGTATGTCCCAGTTTCCAGGGATGAAAAGCTCACAATTGGGTGAACCTTTGTCAATCTGTAAAGCGGATACTGTCAAATGAATGTTATCCTAGTAGGTAACATGTTAATTGTTCCTGAAAATTCAATCAGGGACAAATACTTGAAATATATGGTAAAAACTCTCACCCCATACAGTGAGTCGATTCTGTCTGCCACACTTTGTCAAAATATTAAGTAGCTGTTGGGACAATTAATGTTTATATTAATTAGATTTGACATTGGATAAGCTTAACTCTGCTATTAATGGAAAATAATAATGTATGCTTACTTTATTAGAGAAACGTGCTGTGTTTGCTGGCAAGTAAGTCTTCACAAAATTGTAAATAGATCATAACGGTGAACACCATCAAGTTCAATTACGAATAGTTCACATGCAACTAACATGTTGTAAACTGAGAATATTTTTGAGAAATGTCTCTCAGTACATACAAATACAGCTTAGTCCCATTATAGAAGTTGGTAAAAAAGAGACTTACTTAATTGCTGTGAACAGATGTCCTGTAGGGAATCATCTGGGCCGGCAAACTATTGAGGAGTCAGTTATTTTGTATTTATTTTCTGTTGTTATATATAAAGCTAATTGGATTCCAATGTCCTCTATTTTGTAGGCCATATCTTTTTTTGGGGGGGTTTTGTGTTTAATTGCGGTTAGACAATTTTTACAAATGTGGCGAAAACAGTGTCATGATTTTGACTCTGTGTTTAGTCTTCTGTGTTTTCTTCCTGTAGAACTGGGGATTTAGTTTTTCCGTCTAGGTCAAAGCTCTGAATGAATTTGGCTATTGCTATGGTCAAGGATGTAGAGTATCCGCTCATCATCCAGTTCCACCAGTCTTCTTCATTTAAGGTGAGATGTTTGAGTCTGTGTGGTTGAAGGTAGGCAGATCTGAGTGTTGCTGTTCCCGAGCAAAGTAAAAGAAGGTGTCTCACTATCTAAATGTTGTTTGTGGCCATGCAGTAATGACAGGTGTTGTCCTTTGATTTTTTACGGAAGAATTGAATTTTGTTCATCTTCAGGACGTTTAGACGGGCTCTCAAGAAGTTTGTTCGAAGTAATTTGTCTGGGAACTTCTTCAAGTATTTTCTAACCTTGGTCACCTTTTGCGTGTTGAGTGTCAGGTGTGCTGAGGATATCTGCTCACTTGCTTTTTTTAGTGTTGCGATCCAATCCCAGTTTTTTAATTTGTCTTTGACTTTGTCAGGGATTTTTTCAAGGTCCCATAGCGAGCATCTGATTTTTCCAACCTGATCGAGTTGGCTTTTGAACCAGTCAGCCATCATCATGTTTTTCCCGTTCGTCATGTCTTTGTGGATGATGTCAAGAATTATTGGCCAAGGTTTTCTTATTATTTTCCCCAGAAAAAGCATGCGGTTCTTCTTGACCATAGACTTCATTGATGGCAGGCACAAATCCCATCTAATTACTGCCATGGGAGTCGAAGTCGGAAGTTTCAATAAGTTTCGCCAGAATAGGTCTTCGAGTTTTACCCACAGTGTGGGCGGGAGTTGTGGCATTGCCTCTGTGCTGTATGTTATTGCTGGTATTGCTTTTGCTTTGAAGAAGTTTATTACTGGTGAGAGTGAGAATTTGTAAAAACTTTCTTTCTAAAGTTGAGGCTTGAGCTTCAAGTGTTTTTGTCCTTGCAAAGAGGTGTTCCTCCATGGTAATTTCTATTCTACTTGGGGAGATTTTGACCCCCAAGTAGGTGACGCTTTCCACCGTTGCCAGTTTCTCTGAATTTATAAACCAGTGTGACTTTCTTTTTGAATTTTTTGATTTGTCGATAATCATGATCTTGGTTTTGTTGGTATTGATATCGAGATCATTTTCTTTTAGGTAGGTCGAGAGACTGTCTAGTTGGCGCTGAAGGCCAATAGCCGTTTGGTCCAAGAGAATGATGTTGTCTGCATAGAGGAGTCTTGTGACCTTGGTCTCCCCTATTGTGGGGGTAAAGGAGCGGGTGTCATTTTCACTGTCCACTATGTCGGCCATATAAGCTTTGTACAGCACTGGGGCCAGGGGGCAGCCCTGCCTAGCCCCTCTTGTTGTCTTTATTGAATTTGACAGCTGGCCATCTGCCTTTAGACGCACTCTTATTGAAGTATCACTATACAATGCTTTAATTGGTTCCATGATAGAAGGTGGGCATCTTGTTTTCTCCAATTTGTCCCATAGTTTTTTTCTGTTCACACGGTCGAAAGCCTCGACCAGGTCTATAGAGGCTAAGAATACAGTTGGATGGCCTTCCGACACTCTCGCCTTTAGGATACTGATCTGCATGATGTTGATAGAAGTGCTGAGGTACTTTTCAAACCCCGATTTGTATGGATCCGCTGTGTTTGCCTCCTTCTGCCAATCCTGGAAGTCGTCCAAAATCAGGGCTTCAAATAGCTTACCTATAACATCAAGTAAAGCCATTGGTCTGTAGTTTTTTGGATCGTTCTTTGGGCCCTTTTTGTAAATTGCGACTATATTAGCCGTTTTCCAGGATTTGGGGATGTTTCTTGGGGAAAGACATCTGTTGAAGATCTCTGTGATCAGTACTGCCCAGCCTTCTGGATTTACTTTTAGGTGAATGTTGGAGATTCCGTCTGGGCATGGGGCTCTGGAGTTTTTCAGCATCTTGAACTTTTTCAGAATTATTGTTTTGTTGTTTATTACAGTCCAGTCCCAAGGAATGTGGGTTGCCGCTTCAGGTTATCTAGGAGTTTGCTGTTTCAACAGGTTGGTATAGTGCGACAACCACTTTTCATCACTGACACAATTTTGTATAGTTGTGTCTGTTAATGTTGTTATGCTTTTGATTATAGACCAAACGTCTTTGGAGTTTCTGCTACAGATAGCTCGTAGCATTGTCTCCGCATCATGTTGGTATAGTTTCCATCGAGACGTTTTTACCAATATGTGTATCTTTTTTTTTTGTTCTAAAGCAAAAGCTACATTCTCTTGGGTAGGTTGTGTTTGGGCACGTTTTGAGGCTTTTCTCAAGTTTGCTTTCCTCGTCCTTAATTCCTCATTATATTTGTGAAGGTGTGGATTTTCTGAAGCAGTTCTTGTTGTCCTGGGATGTAAATAAGGGACGAGGAGTGGGCGGTACTCCAAGTTTTCTGTTCTAAGGTCCTCAGTGTCCAACCAGTTTTTTTTGGTTATAAGCAGTCGTGATGGAAACGATTGCTTCTTTTGTCATCTTCAGCCTAGTCCTTTGTGAGTTAGCTTCGACCTGGTATGGTACAGCTGTATTTGTATCTCTGAATGAAGACCATGCTGCTGTTAGTAAATTGTGGTCGCTTCTGGTGTTTTTGATCACCTCGAATGACTCCATAAGTGAGTACAGTCCTTTAGAGGCAAAAATGGTGCTCTCGTGGCCATCACTTTCCCAGGCGGGAGCGGCAGTGAAACTTTGTCTAGTGAGCTAAGATTGTGCAGGTCACGAGAGTCCATAAGATCTGACCATGCTCGGCCTCTTGTCTGTGCTTGTATACTGTGGCTAGGTTTAGTTACAGTAACTTGTTTTTTTTCTCCAGAGTCCGGACAACTAGCATTTAGGTCGCCACATATCAAAATGTGATCCACACTGTGTGTGGTTTTTGCTTCCGTTAGTATTGTCCCAACGCTATTTATGAAATCTCTGGTGGAAATCACCGTAGGGTTCCAATAGATGTTAAGTAATAAAATTAGGTTGCTCTTTGTATTTGTAAGCAATCTCTGGTTGTTATCCCATTCCAATAGAGTAGCTTGGCTGGCAGAGGATGATACCAGGTTGCGATCTATTCGCAAACTTCCTCTTGTACGGACTGCTGTTAGAAGGCCAGAAGTCGGGCGACCTTTTGTTCCTTTGTGTGCCGGGGAAAGTAAGGTCTCAAAGCTATCAATACTTGGAGAGAGTTGAAGCCAGGTTTCTTGTAGGCTTAGAAGGTCAAATTGGCCTATGTTAATCTCACCAGCCTGCCAGGTGAGTATGACCTCTAGTGCTTAAGGATCCAATGGTGAGTCTTTGTTGTGCGATATCACCCTTGCGTAATGTTTTTTTGGAACTAGTAGAGGATGTTGTTGGTTGCTATTTCCTGGCATAGCGAGCCAATGCTGCTGTAATCCATGTCCACCTTTTTGAGTCTTTGTCAGCGGTCTTTTGTTGCCGTATTCTTATTTGGGCAGGTATTGAGGTTTCCATGTTTTTCCCATTGAAAGTTAACCTACGACTCGGAGCAGCCAGTTTGCGAGTTGCCCGGTGTTTGTTTAGTTGTAAATTTTTCTCGAGGTTGGTTTTTTGCGGGCGTAATCAGACCTGTCCCTCCTTGTTCCCTTGACTCGTAAGGCTGGTGTCTCACAGCTTGCTTTGTGTTGTGTGAGTCATGTGCTCTCTCTTCTGCCGTTGTTTCCCGGAGAATGTAACTCATCTTTTGAAGTTCCTCCGCCGTCAGGAGCATGAGTTTCTTTACTGTTTGAGATGTAAGGTGTAGAAATATGCTGTCAGTGCACCGTTTAGAGGTGAATTCTACTGCCTTTATGTCATCACTTTGAATCCTATTTTCGTTCGCAATTCTGTCAAACAGTTTCAGCATTGCTCTTCTATTTAGGATAATTGTTTCTCCTGATCATTTTTCTAACTTTAAAGTTCTTGTTGATTGGCTCTTGTGTGTAAAGAGGACCGAGGCTTGTGTTTGATTAGAGTAGGAAAGAGGGCGAGGATTTCTGTGACTGTGTCAATTTCTTTTGTCAAGAGAATTTATTTCCAGACTTTGATCGCCGTTAGTGTGGGAAGTGTTGCTCTGGGCATGAGAGTGCTTGGATTTCTTACTCGTTCTCTTGCTGATGGAATGGTTTGCGCTTTGTTTTCTTACGCTGTTAGGTGTGCCTTCGTGGGACTTAGAGCCAGATGATCTGCGGGGTGGTCCTCTTCTTGGACTCGCCGGATGATGTTCACTGTGTTTTCTTTCCCTGTTAAACCTGCCTTTGTTCAACTTCTGGCCTGACAGTCTGCAAAGCGAGCTCCTTTCTGGACTAATTCAGTTACTGTCATGGTGTTTTTCAATGTTTTTTTTGGTGCACTTTTGATGATGCTGTATGATCTATTGATCAAATCTTCCTTGATGCTTGTGGCGGGTATTGATCATCAACAAATGACACCTTTCTCTTTTTCACTATTGGAAGAGGGATTTCTGATTCCGAGTTTTCTATGGAATAAACACTGATGTTAGATAAATTGATCGTGTTGTCATCTGGTTCCTCTTGAAGCTCTGTTCTGTCGCCCCTTAGAGATTTTTTGGCGAGAATGGATATCCATTTTGTTAGGGACTTATTTGACTTGACCGTGTTCTCCGTTTGGTGTTTATCTTTTGACAGTTTCAAATTGTTGGTTGCTAGCGCTGGAGACACTTGTTTATCATGCATCAGTACAGCTGCGCCTCTTTCGTTCTCCTTTGCTCTTGGTAATGAACCAAGGTTTCTGCTGATGCCACTTCGATTTTGCTTAGAGTTAGGTTTGTTCTGCTCCAAACTATAGTCATTGTGACCATATATTCCATCTGATTTTTGAGTATAGATTGGGAGCTTACATTGTTGAATCTTTGAGATGTTTGGTTCTACTTGCTCCTCTTTGGATGTATTTAGTGTAAACTTGGCTCCCCTCGGTGGATTCTCCTTCGTTTTATTTGTTTTCTTCAATTTAGCTGTCTCCACGTTTTTATGTTGGGGGTTCACCGAAGTGTTCCACATATTAGGATCCTTAGTCCCCTCATGTTGGTCTTTCTCTTTGGCTTTTTCTAAGTTGTAAACCTGGTTGGTCTGTGTTGCGATTGTGACTGGCTTTTTTTTAACTGGAAAACCACTTGTCTTTGTTGGTCCAACAGGTTGGCAATTAGTTGTGGTTTCTCTGTAATTGTGCCCTGATCTATTGTGTTCAGCTTCCAGGCTTCTGTGGCAATAATATAGTTTTCCAGATGAGTCAGCTTAGAGTTCATAGAGGCTGTCATGGATGTATGGTCCATTAATGTTTCATTCAGTGATTCATATAATTTTCCCGAAGGAGGCCAGGGCTATGGTCACAGCCAACATTATGGTAAAGATGTCCAGTTTTTTACTCAGCAAGTTTTTTTTTCTGTTAGCTTGGAAGTTTCTCTTTCCTATTTTCCTTTTGTTGGAGTTGAAAGGAAGAATCGAGATATGTCCACAGGGGAGGCTTCTCTAAACTGTTGCAGTGTCAGTTTTCGGGCAGTAATACGCCTTTCTTTGTTTGGTAATTGACGCTTCTTTGTTGGTTGGAGTGTCTTCAGCCAATCCGAGTACTTTACGACCCGCTGCATAGAGAGGGTTGGCCTTTAGTGCAGTGTCTTGTTTTTGCGGGCCACAACTGGATCTCCCATTGTCTTTTTCCTTTGTGGCCATATTAACGTTGCAGTCTGTTGGGTTTGGTACTTGTGGGAACTCCTTGTGTCCCAAGGTGACTGTCAGGGCTTGAGAATGAAGATTTTCACCAGTGGTAACTGGTGTCTTGGGTTGTCCAAAGTGCCATTGTGCTAAGGTGGGTAGTAATCCACTTGCAGGGGTGCGTTCCTGGTCTGTTTTTCCTGGTGGCTTTCTCTCGTGGTGAAGAGGGCACTCCCTCAAGTATTTCTGCATCGGATAATTCAAATTGGTTACTGGATAAGGTTTTGCACAGTTTGTTGAAAAACTTACCAATTGTATTGTTTGTAAGAGCAATATTTGAGCTCGATTTCCATGTGATATGGCATTGATGAACATGTTTTGTTTGTTTTTGACAGTCTTTTTCTTTGGGGACTCTGTGTCTCGTTTGCCCCGTTATGTTCTCCCAACATATTAAGATCGTCTGTGTCTGGGTCATCCGGGTCATCTGAGTTGATTACAGTTGCAATTAACAGATGGGTTTCCTTAAAATCTGTTAAATCTAAGTGTGGGCTTGATAATTTGCCCCTTTCTGTTACTGGATGGACTCGTTCTCAAAATGTGGCCATAACTTGGATAATGGTTGCTCCATTTCGTTGTCATTAATTGAGCCTTGAGGTTTGAAGGATGATTGAGCAGTTTCTCTTTATTAATGTTTGCTTCCTCTTTTTTAGCTTTAGGAATGTTCATGCGTTGCTCTGTGAGACCTTTTTCATGACTTTAATGAGTTTTGGAATGAAGGGGGACTGCGAGTCTGTACACTGTTGGCCTTCGTCCTCTGCCTTCAGTTTGCTTGTGTCTTTTCTCTCCCCCAACATAGAGCTTGGGTCTTCCTCCGAGCACTCACAGGACTGACTGGCGAGGGGCGGACTGTTGTGCCCTCCCACATCCGCACTGGCAGCTGGCCCCTCAACCATCTCCTGGTCATCCGTTTGTTCACTCCCTGCTTCCAGGTGACTGCTCGCTTCCGAGCGCGGCTCGTCATCGTCGGAGGAGGAATCCCGTCTTCCCCGAAAACGAGCCGCGCCGCAAGCCGAGCCACCACAACAAGTTGAGTTGTGTTTGTGAGTAGACCTCAGGGGGCGATAGGGGGGGGAGCGCATGTGCTTCAAAGAGTCACTCTTCCATTTGGGGTTAGTAACTGGAGACTTCGGAAAGTCTGGTCTTTTCCTGATTTTGCTGGTTTCGCTGATTTGGTTCCGAGGGGACCATGAGGGGGAAAGTGACCAAAGAGTGGATAGGGCATTAGGGGCTTTGCGTTCAGGTCTTTTCCAGGGGGTCCTTCGTTGTGTAGCAGCCAGGAGTCTCCGACAGTCACCTTTTCTCCCAAGTCGATCTCACTCTCTCTGAAGTCAGACTTGGCCACCATCTTGCCCAGCTGCCTGACTGCCAGACTGCACCTCCTCGCAGCTCTCTGTGGCTGCTCCGTGACCAAAATGGGTTTTTAAACCCTGTGCCTTCTATGAAAGGCAAAGAAAGACTGAGCTTTCAGCTGGAAAAAAGAACAGAGCTTTCTGCCAGACTGCACCTCCTTGCAGCTCTCTGCGGCTGCTCCTCAGCCAAAATGGGTTTTTAAACCCTGTGCCTTCTATGAAAGGCAAAGAAAGACTGAGCTCTCAGCAGGACAAAAGAAGAGAGCTTTCTGCCAGACTGCACCTCCTCGCAGCTCTCAGCGGCCATATCTACTCTTTTCTGTGCTCTTTTTATGAAACATTCTGCAACAACAGACACATACTTGGTCTGGTATTTCAGCAGATGTGTTTTGAAATGTTGCTTTTTCTTTTTTGTATGTGTTTGTTAGAAGGCTTGTGTGTGTAAGGTTTTCACTAATGTTTTCTGAAGGTACTGAATTTTCTACGTGAACTTCAGTTCCAAAATATTTACTTTGGATCTGGTCTATTTCTTGAAGGAGTTTGTTGGCTTTTCCATGTTGAGAATGTTATTTAAATGTTGGAGTTGTAGAGCAGGACTTTTCGCATAGTACCGTCTATGCACAAGATTATGTATAGTGGAATGGTGTTGCTAACATTTTGATTTGGTGGAAGGTACTTTTGCAAGCAGTTCCAGAAATGCAGCCTAATGAAAGTCCTCGCAGTGCAGCGTGGCTGCGCACTGGACAGGTGTCCATGGTTTGTAAAGTTTTTATTCTACATTTGTCTTTTAGTTTCACATAGTGATAGAGCAATTTTCATAAAGATTTGAAGGATTGCTGGTGTACATTACACATTGAGCTCATGTCCATTTGTACACTGGATGGATATTTGGGTGAAAGGAACAGTTGGTTTAAAGTTTGTTGGGGACTTTTTTTCTATGAGGGTTTATTGGGCCATAATGTTGTCTCCAACCATTTCATACCCTCGACCATTAATGTCTATGGCCATTTCTTTTTTTTTAACTTTTCTTTATGAGCCTCTTCATTGAAATATGGTTCTTTGCTGCTTGTGTGAATTAATTCACCTTCACAGTATGAAAAGGTATCTATATTGACATTGTGCATGTTATTGTAATTTACTGATTAATTCAGTTAGTGGTTTCATTCTGTTTAAAATTAATATAAACAGCTTTATTTTTAGTAGAAATGTGCAGCTTTGAGTATTAGTCTTCTGCTGTAGATTTTAAGGGTAGGTTATGACTTTTCAGCTGTATTCATAAGATTGTGAAGTACTCTACAGTGGAACATATTTGTAAAATTATTTGGTTGAAATGCAGTGCTGTGGTAACGTTAACATCGGTAGATATAGTGTTAGGTTCATTAGTAGGTTTGCTTTTGTTTATACATTTTGTTTTACCTTTGGTTTTTAGAAGAGGGGCCTTTCTTTTTTTAGTGGTCACTGGTTGAGTTTTGTTGAGTGACGTTACTAGCAGTTTTATTTTAATATTTTCTATCAATTGTTTTAGAGGTGGATGACTATATGGCTTGCTTTTATTTTTATCTGCTGAATTATTTCTTTGTTTTCTATAGAGTTGCTTTTTAGTAGGCATTCTGATGTGTCTGTTGTCAAAAAAAGAACGTTTGGGTTTGAATGTTGTGGAATGTATCTGGAAGTATTGTGAATGGGTGTGTGAATGTGATGGTAGAGATTAATAGAGTGCTGTGTAATTGTGCAGTGGGAAGATAGTTGTGGGTGGGAAGGTTGTAAGAATAAGAGTGTGTAGAGGTGTCAAGCATTTGGTTTAGTGAGTAAGAGAGTGGTGGTGTGAATGAATAAGTAAGAACATTATGATGTTTTGAGGAGAACAGTGTGTGTTATAATTATGGTGCTTGGATGAGAATATAAAGAGTGTGCATGTTGAAATATAATTAGTAAGAGTGAAATAAATGTTGTTGATCAGAAAGGAATACTGTAGGCTAGTATACAGCGAAATAACATTGTTACAATAATAGAGAAAATAATACCATAGTAATGTATTTACTTTGTAGGATGTGAAGAGTAGTCTTCTTCTAGTTGGTGTTTTCGAGAATTTCCTTCTTTTCTGTTTTGTAAAAGAAAGTTAGTGTGTATATATGGTAATGGTGAAGTACTTTCAGTAGACAAGGTTATTATTTATGAATTTAGGTGAAGTTGTTGGGAAAAGAGTTTATAAAGTTGTCTTATGGATAGTCTACTAAAGTATGTTAACTATGTTGTTAGAACAATTGGAGTATGAGTAGTGCTGTTTGGGACATTAGGAGGAACAGGGCAAAATTTGTGTTAGAAAAAGTTGCATTTGTAGGTTACTTTAGTGCTGCTGATTTTAAAGAAAGAAGTGTTGTGTTTCTGTTGCAATGTATTTGTAATGTGTTGCACTGTTTTTAAACAATAGGGAAACTGTGGCCTAGTAGTAATGCAACAGAGTATTGTTGTTGCAGCAGTGTTTAATGTATTATAGAAGAGGTTTGGAAAGACGAGTACTTTATATGTAAGGGGAAGTGTTGAATATATATACATTTGTGGTATAGATGTATGCATGAGCAGGTGTAGAATGGTGGCAGGGATGTAGCGAGTGAGGTTGGAAAGTCTGACAGTCAGATAGAATGAAAAATTGAAAATGCAGAGCACTGAAAAAGTTTTCTTTTCAGGAGCATTTTCATGAAAGTTGAAAAATTGACGTGTGAATGTATAGTAGCACTGTGTGTAACTTGTTTGTAAAAGAAAAGCAGATGGAAAACATGTGGAGAACATTTTTAAGTGGCACTTGTGTGGAAGTTTAATATGTCGGCAGTACATGTATACTTGCTAATACGATGCATTCTAATATGAAGGGGCTAATTAAGTGTTGGTTTTTGTCTTTGTATTGTGGGAGTTGTGGTTGCACCTTTCTATTAGAAAAGATGGACTACAAGTCCCGGAATGTCGAGAAAAAAGTAGGCCTTGATAAGCACCTACATATTGTAATGGCTTATGTTAGTTATGTTAGCAAGGATGCATTTTCTACGACGTTATTAAATATACACAGTGCTGTTGTAAATGTATACATGCATTTGTTAGCTTTAATGAAAATGCTGCTAAAAATATTTTTAAATGCACACATTTTCCCTTTTGCATTCAATGTACATGTCATACATTGCAAGCTTCCATGCAGTCCTGGTTTTGACTTTGCATTCTGAGAGTTGTAGTCTGAGTTTTATAATAGGAGAAGTGGTATTAAAAGTGACAGAATGCAAAGAAAAAAAGAAGACTTGATAAGCACATATAGATTGGAATGAGTCATGTTGGCAAATATGCATTTACTGCCAAAATATTGAACTTGCACACGCCAATTGCCATTTAAACATGTTGTACACATCTTTTCAATGTGCTTTTCCTTTTTTTTTAATGAAGTTACACACAGTGCAGCTATACATGCACATATGTGTTTTTTAACTTTCATGAAATTGCTCCTAAAAAGATAAATTTTTAAATGACAGCATTGCAAGTATTTGCAAGTATTTGCTGCTCGATGTGAGCAAGTGCTGAATGTAGCAGGTAAGTAGCAGGAACCCTCAGTCATTGAAGGTGTATGTTGAAAATCATGGCAGCTTTCAAAGTATTGGATTGGCAGAAGTGCATGTTTTGGGAATGCAATTATTTGCTTAAACTGGGCACGTTTGTTCTCATTCTGCCAGAGTATGGCTCCCTTTAAATGTCCATACATTGTAATTGTGCATTGTGGATGGGACAGTTTGGGGGATGTGACTCCAATGTATTTGCAGATTATTTAAGATTATATTTTCTGAAATGAATCGAGGCAAACATATATATACTGCAGGAATGTCATCTTTTGAGAATGACAATATAAGGTCTGAGGGTGTGAATATCTTTCATGAAGATGGAGTTTTTTTTTACAGATCAGATTTTGGAAATGCAATTTTTCTTCACAATGTTTGGAATGCATTGAAAAAGTTCCTGTAAGAAAATTGTAGAGTGTATAGTACTACATACCTAAAAGCAAAACAAGGAAAAAGGTGTTAGTTATCAAACCCCAAAAAACATTAAAAAAACAAAGGTTCTTTTCAGAGCCACCTCTAAAAAATAAATAACTGAAATTGAGTTTTAAGTCATATGCACCCTTTTGAGTGGGCGCGATGTCTGCGCATACCTTGGTGGTCCGCAGACGGCATGTGGCACATCCACGTCTTTCAAGGATGCCTGGCATGAGAAGGCGACTGTGGGGATTAGCCATTGAGGTGTTTTGGTTGTGGTTGACAGGATGAGCGGGTAGTAGGTGTTTTGATTGTTAAGATGGGTGTGGCTATTGCTAAGAAAAAGCTCACTGTTTGGATGTTGGGAGATTGTTGGATGATTCGTTTGAAAAGGTACACTGAGTTGTGTGGCATTTCTGGCACTATTGGTTGGGAGGGAGTGGAGGTTTGGTGGTGGCATACAGCATCTGGGCTAAACCTGGTGAGTTTACTTTCATTTTGTAAGACTATCACTGTGTTTCAATGCCCATATAATATTTCTGCTCATTGTGGCAGAAATAGTTGGGGCTACGTTTACTCCAAAATATCTGCAGGTTGCATTAAAAGATATGTCCCGAGGCTTAATGGTACTATTTCCATGCAGAGTGATTATTTTATCAGAAATACATCCAGGGGAAGTATGGAGATGTCCAAATGTGTTTTGTGCACAAGTAGAATCTGGTAGGCACCTTTTAAATAAAGGTGTATGTTCTTTTTTCAATTGTGTAGGCATTGCATCTTTTGAAAATGAAAACATCAAGTTGAATGGTGCAAACAATTTTCAGAGTGATGGAGTGAATTTTACTGATTTTGGGAATCAGGTGTTTCTTGTAAATATTTAAAATGCACTGAGAATGTTTATGTGAAAAAGATGTACATTGCATATGAAAACATTTGTAAAAAGTTCTAGGAAATACAAATTTGTCTCTTTTTATAGCCACCAATGTACAATAAATTGTTTAAATGAAGTGTAACCCTCCCCACACCTTTCAATTGGACGGTGGGTCCTTGGACACCGCAGTAGACTTAAGACAGTACGTGCCACATCCTGGTCTTTTGAGAATGCCTGGCATGGAATGTGGACTGCAGAGACTGCAGACAGTTGTGGTGTCCACATACATCAGGGGATCAGCCAATCAGGTTTCTTGGGTGTGGTGTAATGGAAGAGACAGCAGCAGGAGTTTTGTTTGCAGGAGTTTGAGAGCACTGAAAATGGTTATGGCTATGTCTTTGAGGAGGTAGAGCGTATGGATGTTGGGGTACTCTTTGATCCATTGGCTGAAGGTCTGTGTTGAGCAGTGTGGATTGGGTGAACATCTTGGATTCCATTAATTTGAAGTGTCATGGTATGGAGTGCGAGGGATGTAGTGGGTGGACATATTCCTGTTTTGTGAGAATATGGTTCATGTAAAACATCTGCATATCATTGTTCTTCATTGTGGAGGGAACAGTTTGGGGTACGTTACTGGGTTTTCATTGCAGTTTGCAATGAAGGAGGCATTTGAAAAGTTGATGGAAAATAATTGTTTATTGGATTGCAAATGTAGATGTGTTCCAATTTATTTTGTCTTCAAATGGAAAAAGCAATGTGCAATGTAAATAAAGATGTGTGTGCTTTTTTGTATGATGTTGGCATGACATCTTTTCATAATGAGAACATTAAATTTGATATTGTCAACATTTGTTTGGGGAGATTTAGTGCATCCAACTGATGTCGGCAATCAGATTTTTCTGGAAAACTTCCAAAATACTTTTAAGCGATTTTTGTGAACATATAAGAATTATGTTGTGTAGAATCTTTGTTAGTGTAATATATAAAACAAAATAATCAAAACAATATTTAAAAGTCAAAAAGACAGAAAAAGGTTCTTTTAAGAGCCACCATGTTTGCGTGAAAACAATTAAAATGATTACCATGCCCCAACACCATGCCTTGAATTTTCCAGATGTCCGCAGATGACCACTCTGTGCACGGATTATGTAGGGTGCAAAGGGCCCTGTGACTTTTTTTCTCACTTTTATTTTTTAACTGTGAAAGATGGCTCCTAAAGGAACCGTTTTTTTGTTTTGGGATTTTATTGTGGCATTTTTGAGTTTTTTCCAGGAGAGGCAAGGTAAGGTGGGGGTGGGAAGGGAAGGATGAGAGGGAAGAGGTACCAACCACAGAGACAAAGGGGCAGGTGGACAGAGGAAGATGTTGGGTGGGTCTTAATGAAGGTAGGTGGCAGTGTTTGTTGTACTCCTTGACTGTGGCCTCAAAAGTTGAAGATGATTGGGTGGAGGATGTTGACCTACTTTTACCCGAGAAAGGTATTGCCTTCCGCAGAGCATTTGGGTGGTTAGATTTGGTGTGGTTCCTCATGGAAGATGTCCTGTAGGAATACAAACCAGGTTTACCACTGCTGAGTACAACTTTGTACTCAGTGCATTTCACATTACTTGCTCAAGCCTTTGGGACATTTACAACAGCCGTAAGAAAGTGCCACACCAAGGACTCACTCCAAGAACTGGAGATAGGAACTCCCTCCGGCTCATCCTCTTCTTCCTCTTGATCCTAATCTTCTGTATCTCTATACCTTTTCCCCTGTCCAGGCCCTCCAGGTTGTTGAAGTGGTGGTGATGGTGGTGAGGGTGCTTGGAAAGCAGAGTTGGCCATAGCCGATGCCATTGCAACAGGTTTTCAAAAGTCTTCAGAGCAGGTATCTTCCATATGCTCTCTCCTGGATGGCCAGATGGAGAATTAATGGGTGGGTCCCTCCAGAGGAGCTGCCCGCGGACCTTGCATCTGTCTGCAGACTACTGAGTCATAAATAGGCCTTGGAAAGTTGTACAAAATTGCCAGATCAACTAAGAATGTCTGTGGCGATGGACATCGTTAGCAGACCCCTCTGTCACGCTGCACGGGTGCAGTCACATGGTGGTGTCCGAGGTCGTCCGCGGCCCCGACTGCTGTCCACAGACACCCATCGGGAGATGTAGTGCGCATGAGTGCGAATGTCTGTAGAACAGGGCGGTGTCCGCAAACTAAATAAAAGTGTGTCATGCTAAACGGGTCAAGTCTGGACAACTTGCCTGTCCAGGGGCACCATCATTTTGAGTGCCGACATCCAAGACAGTTGCAGTGTCTGCAGACTCATAATTTGGCTTTTAAAAAATAAAAAAAGAATATCACGCAATGATATACTACATATTTGTGGTAAAAAATATATTTATTCATGAAAGGGATGGAAATAGGAAACATAAATAGGAGAATTGTGAATTTCTGTACAATAATGATTGGAATAGGAAGGGAGTGAGGTTTCATCAAATTGTCTGTCATTTACATTTTGGGAATTTGATGGGAATGAGTGCTGGGGACAAGGGGCATAGGTGCAAGAAGGACAGTGATAGGGAAAATGTTTAATGACATGATTTTTGACATATTGTAAAAGTTCCTTAACATCATTACTTAGTTGATCCAATTTTCATGACAAGTTTATGATTTGATAATGCACAATTCGGGATAGGGTTTCTCTCTGTGATTCTTGGAATAGTTTGTAATTAAATTGGGGCATTGTTTCTTCATGAAAACTATGTACTGTAAGAAAATAAGTGTTATTTCAGTGAGATCTGTACAAATTACATTATTTGTTCATATGAAAAGATGCATTGTATACCATTGGAGATGTTATCGTCACTTGTTTCTTCTTTTGGGAAGTTCTCCTCTAATCACTCATGTGTGTTTGCCATTTCTGTCAAAATGAAAACAATTTTGCTTTTTCCTTATAAGACATGTTTAGATAATGAATGCTAAAATAAATATAGTGTACTTACTGTTTGGTGAGATATTGTTTTAGAATAAGCGCTTGGTGTATATCAGCGTCTATGAAAAGTTGTATTGAAGTGATAATATGAGGTGTACAGTTATGGTGTATGCTTCGTGCATTCCATTATATTGTGTGGAATAAATACAATACAAATACAATACAAATGAATGTGTACATTTTGAAGTAAACACAAACATCTGTAGCTCCATCTCAGCCGTTATGCGATCCTTTGGCTAACTTTTTTGACAAGAAAATTGCTGATATTCGGGATAAGATCTCTCAGTCAGGTCTGAAAACCGAAAAGTATGTGGCAAACACGATTAGCTCCCCTTCTAACCATTCCTGGGCCTGCTTTCCCACATTTTCAGCTGCTGAAACAGCGGCTGCTACCAACAAAATGAAGTCACCCTCTCTTATTGATGCCATTCCTTTGGCTATAATTTAGGAACACATGCCCACTATTATCCCCAAAGTTGCTATCATCTCTCCTGTTCCTGGATAAAGATGTTGAACAGGATTCCACCTAGTTTGAAACATGTTCATGACATTCCTCTTTTAAATAAACCGTCCCTTGATTCCACTATCCTTGCTTACTTTTGTCCCATATCTCTTTTACTTTTCTTAATGAAACTCGTTGAGTCATTGATTTCTCCTTTGCTTAGCACATGTCTGGAAGATGTTAATTTTGTTTACCCCTTTCAGTCTGGCTTTCGCCCTAGAGAGGGTTCTTCTTTCAGTTGTAGATGACATGGAGCATCTCATCTCTCAGATAATGGTGGTTGGGTGCACGGATTCTGTTAGATCTATCTGCGGCATTCGATACTCTGGACCACACCACGCAGCTTAATTGTCACTCAAGAGCCGGCCTTCGGGTTACAGTCATTTCTTACCAATCATACCTAGTCTCTCTCTGGTGCCTTTTTGTTCAGCACCCTCTCCCTTCACTTGCGGGGTTCCTCAGGTAACAGCTTTGTCGCTTGTCACCCTCATCCACTCCCATAGCTTCTGATGCTATTCCCATGCTGATGATAAACACATGATTGTCCAGCTGAATCTTATGAATCTGAATATCGCGTCTCAACTATGGGGTTCCCTGGAGTCAGCGGGTGGTTGGATGGGCAACAATTGACTCAAACCGAACAGGTACAAAACAGAGGTGATGATAGTCGACATTCCATCTCCGTCATCTTCATGGTCCTCGGATTTCTGGTCTTCTGCTATCAGCCCCCTATCTGCCCCTGTCCCTTTGGTCAAGGATTTGGGTGTGAAGCTATCATCATCTCTTTCCTCTGAAAATCAAGTTGGTGCAGTTTTCCTGTCTGGCAATTTTCAGTTGATGTTCCTGCGGAAGGTAATCTGTTTCATTCCATGTACATCTAAGTGCCCCCGTAGTAGCAACGCTGGTGCTTAGCATTGTAGACTATCAAGGTTTCCTGATTGACCGTCTTCAGATTTTGCAGATCCCAGTGCCCCGACTTGATACAGGGGCTATTGTGGATCGGTTGCTGTGCCCAAAATATGCATTAAATATTATAGATTATATTGGACAAATTCACCAGAAAGAGAGGATGAAAACACAATTATACTTCATTTTTTACCACTACTTGAAACAAAATCTAAATGGTGATAAATATATCACCTGATAACCTTCAAATGTGATAGGAACATTTTAGAAAGTACACATTGTTGGGACGTGGGCAGTACTTTAAGGTGAGGCAAGCCCCATTGCAAGAATTATAATAGGGTGGAGGGGGGGCCTAAAAGTCCCAACATAATCATAATATTGTAATCGATTTAGACATAGTCCACGTAAATAAGCGAACGCCATTTTTCTTAGTAATTATAGTTAAATCACAGGGCCTGCATGGCCATGAGAGAGGCCCACCCGCCAACATCCACAGAAAACCTTCTTTGTTCTAAGAGTGTTGGCAATATGTTTGTTTTGAAAAGAATGTACCCTGAAAGGCCACAAAGCACTACTAGGTGCCTTGGTGTATTTGTTATCACAAACAGGCCAAAGCAGGCCTCTGACCACCACCCAGCTATTTATGAGTTATAGCCCCTACAAAAGCCCTAGTCCAGAGACCGCTGAATTCTAAGATACCAGTTGACCCCAGACCACTGACCATAAACCAATATACCATAAAAGATCTGAGAGTATGATTATCTCACCTTTATTGTTTAATGACACGGTTTGCAATCCAATGTACAGGGAGGGATAAATTATAGTGCAAAAAAAGGGTGGGAGCCTTGGGAGCGGATGATGCGAACGAGAGTGAGTGAAGTATATGTGGGTTAGTGTGACCTCGAGACTCCCCCTGTGCCAGCCTTCGATCCTGCCAGGTGCACTGTATGATGATAGCGTAGAACTGTTCACAAATGTTTCTAATTGCTTCTTTGGCCTTCCCTGGAGACGATGAGCCCCGCAGACCCAATGTGATGGAAGACAGACGACTGGGCTGGGATCAATGACCTGGCATCCCCTATGCAGCAGGGCAACCATGTTTAGGGTTGCACCAACCAGCCACGTAGGTTTCCACTGTATACAATCATGTCACCTATGATACTGTGCCTCCTTTTAAGCTTCAGTTCTTTGCTGGTGCACTTATTCTTGTAGAAAAAACACTTATCCTTGCAAGAGTTTATCTGCCGTTTTTCCCTCGAAGGTTGCATTTTCTTTCCGGAGTGTGCGTTTAGGGGTGTGCCATCAAAATGCACAATCTTTACGGATTAATTTGGGTCAATTTCAAAACAAATGTAAGACTTTCAATCTTTGAAAGAATTGTTTGAGTTTTTTCAATAAGTATTTCCACTGTATTAGAATGTTTCCAGACCACTGGCATGGTCTTCGCCCATGGTCAGTGGCATGGCCATTGGCCGTGTCCACCGTCCATTTTAAAATCCTACCAGAGCACTAGCCATGGCCTTCAGATTTCAGGCTTTGAGAACTCACAATGTTTTTAGGCAATGGGCAGTGAGATTTAATTATTTGCCATGGAACACACACTTTGGTTAAGCAGCATTATCCAAGCGGTACATCTCTTTTCAGCGCCACCATTTTGGAATGGGCCTATTTGGCACAGGCTTTCCGCTACTGTGCCCCTTTTGGCACCCCCTTTTCAGCGCAAAAAACATTCTATGCCGTTATTTTGGCGCCAGGGATGTTTGGACGTGGCTGACTTTGCAGCCACGTCTAAATGCCCTCATGTTAAATAAGATCACATGACTGCACTGCAACAAACCTCACCACCTCCCACTGCATTGCTTTTATTTTAATTAACATAAAGCCTTGAACCCTAGTCTGCCAATGGCTTGCTGCGTCATGGGGCATACATTTCATACTTAGCCTATCATTTAATATGGTCAATGATAAAAGGCTAGGTATGAAACTTGTGAAAATCCAAAAAATAACACATTATAGCATAATGGTTAAGTGCTGTGTTTCAGACTCCTTAAGGCCAGGGTTCTCTGAAATGTGATTTCATTCAATTCTCAGATGTTGGCTATTAGCGGCTATAGCTGAGACTACAGGAAGCTTTGTGTTGCAGACTCGGTCCCTGGACCCCCTCCAACTCCTGTATTACAATCAATGCCTTCTAGCCATCCCCCCACCTCTATTCTGATGGAATGTGTTTGTTTTTTGACCTGCAAATAGCTTTTTACTGTTTCATTTTCCCATAAACTCGGCTATAGCTTTGAATATCTCTTGCATAGAGAGAAAAACAAAGGGCGTCATTTAATTTCTGAAAATCATGATCCTGAAATGACCATGTGAGATATAACTATTTTTGGAGAAGGGGGCACTCTTGTCTCACTCTTTTCCAGGGGAGAAGACTTCCATACAAGATGTTATCAGGTCAGAAGCCTGCAGGTTCCCCATAGGCATAGGAAAATCATCTATAACCATGCGCTTTTGTGCCTTTTGCTCGATGAGCATAGTATCCTTGCAAGTCAGCGTGCTTAAAGTAACAAACACACCTACTGTTTTTAAACTAGCCGTTCCCAGCGACAAACGGTAAAATATGTGGAAAAGGAGCAGTCAGTGCTGACGCATCGCACTCTGACTTGCACAGACTTGCTGGACCTTGACATGCCGGCCCTGATGCATCTGGTAACAAATATAATGCACTAAGGTACTCCAAGTCTGGTGGGGCTTGTAGTTCCTATCACGGAAGTGCAAGGACTGAAAGTAAGCCTTTGCAAAAGCGTGGCGCTAGACAGAAAAACACCACGAAGTAATGACATTCAGGCCATTCACTCCACCCAGACACCCATAACAAGTTGTGACAAACTGTTATAGTAGATATATGTAATGTGCAAAAGAACTCAATTGATGAACTAAAATGTACAATAAAAAAATTAAAAAATGTCGTTTCAGGTACATACCAAGCCTTTCAGCACACTGCATTGAGTTTCAGTCAGGGCTGTCTCATTCATTGTGTCACCCATAACACAGAATGTGAGTTCACTTCGGACTCCATTCATACGGGTCCCCTAGGGTGTACCCATAACACACAGCCCCTGGGAAGGCTCAGGGGCAGCAAAGAACACTTCTTACAATTTTAAAAGGCTACCAATGCAGTTCTAAGTTTAAAAAGTAATTTTTAAAACAAGCTAATAATACTCTTAGGTTTAAAAACGAAGGCTCTGGGAAGACTCCAGTCAGTCTGACAAGAGGCAGCCCCAGAGCCTTTTATGGTATTGCAACCCAACAGCCAGTCAGGAGGAAAGGCAACAGAGACACATTTGGTGTTTCCACCCTACAGCCACTCAAGAGGAAAGGAACAGAGACAGGGCTTCTCAGGACTTTGGGAAACAAGGTCAAAGGCAACAGAAACCAAGAGACCAAGGGGGCCATCTTGACTTCTATCAGGCATCCATTGATTCCTAAGGCATTGGTTGTCCCAACATGGAGGACACTCAGAGCCAGTGCCAAGTCAGCATGTAGCTCCCACCAGCCCATACCCTGGTTTTGGGGCAACACACAGTTGCCCAAAAACACACATATGGGGTACAAGTGTCTACTCCCAGCCATGGATGCCATAAGGGTACCCCATGGGTGTTGTTCATCGAAAAGAAAATATGAAGAGCTGCACTTGCAGGGGTCCAGGCTGGACCTCAGTGGCAGAAAACATAGAGAAAACACACAGAGAATTAGTAGGACAAGGACTAGGAGGCCCCGTCCCTCCATAAGGCAGCTCCAGCATCATCATACCCCAATACTTAATACCACAAAAATACCAATGATTTTGTTTCCACAAGAAAAGTTATTAGTTTCCAAAACTATAAGTAGTTTAGAAAGAAAAATTAGAAGATTGGTAGATTTTTGTGTTCGTAAAAAGCTGGAATTAAAGCTTGGTTAGCCAAACTAACGGTCTGTACACATACAGGTAAATTATTGGGTCAAAGTAGAACTACTTGAAAAGGTAATGGGCCTCATACAACGAGCGTGGTAGAGGGTTAACGGCATCAGTAAAACTGCCAGTGCCGTTAACCCTCTACTGCTTCATTACGAGGCCTGCTCGCGAGTCCCGCTAAGGACGTCTGGTAAAACTCGCTAGCAGACCAGGATGCTAACAATGGGCACGTCATTAACGGGCCCATTGTTAGCATCCTCCCCATTCCCCATTCCCATTGAGCCCTAAAGGTCCCATGGGGATGTACCGGGTCCGGGTTCCAGGAAAGGGAATTATCGGGCCCTCCGAGGTCGGAATGGCCCGGTAATTCCCCATTCCAGGAATCCGGACCCGGTACCCGGTATGAGGGTAGCCATGCTGCTTAAAGCGGCATGGCACTCGCGCGCGCACCCCAGATGTGTCTGGAAGTGCTGTTAGGGCTGTTAGGTTGTGATGGCGGGAGGGTCGGAGGCGAGTCCTGGCCAGTACCCTTAATACCCTTGATCAGGTTGATTTCTCTTGCTGCCTTGTACATTCTTAGAGACTGGCAATACTTCTGATGTTTATGTTGGTTGATTTCATGGCCAGATATAAAGAGTGAATGTGTAGAGGTGCTCTCCTAGCATTTCGTAGGGTGGTTGTTTGCCACTGAAAGTGGAATATTACTAGTCTTGGGACTCTTTGCAAGTTTTACTCATCTTGTCCAAAAACTAGACTTGCCCTCTTTTCTGCTCTAGGAGTCATATTTAAGCATAATGGCAACGCTTTTGAGAAATTGTAAAGTTTGCCAGAAGGTGGTGAAGACCCCTTCACAGTAGGAGGTGGCTCCTTATGAGATTCTTCCCTGCCTTCCTGAACAAGACACTGAGGAACCTTATGTTAATGACATTGTCTCACACTCTTTAGTAGATATGGACTCTGAGGGAGCCTGCCCAGGTATTGCAGGCTCGCATAAATCAGAAATCATTCAGGCAGTGGAACTATCACATATGCACTGCCAAATTCACTCTAAAATAACGGGTCCTGATTTAGACAAGGATGTCTATCTACCAGCTTCTTCTAGACCTTCTCCTGACAGACTAGTGTCCGTACATACTAGTTTCCTTAGTGTACGTGAGGACCTTAATCCAACTAACTGCTATGACTATGACTTTGTAAAACCTGATGTGTCAATGCTGGCACCGGCTGCCAAGCTGGAATTGGGTAAGCGTACAAGACTCAAAATAAAAATAAAGATGAAAATCCCCTGTTAAATGAAGTTGCTCTTTCTGATCTTAGCCATCTTAACGAAGAAAGCCGTGTGGCTTTGCAGCTTCAGAACACAAATTCCGGCAGTGTAATGGGGCTGAACAAAAAAACCCTAAACAACAAAAACTAAAAAAAAACAAAAAGTAAAATAATTCCCCAAATAAAATGCAAGGGATGAAATTATCTCTTCCCCGGACGGCGATGGGTGCCGATGCAAATCAAGCAGACACATTGGTGAATCCAGAGATGGGAGAGAATAAGGAAAAAAAGCAATCTCAGCTGTCCACATTATATTGAGTAATTGAGAAATCGACATGAAGACGCTCTGCTCCATTTGCAATACCATGACCGATGTCAGTTTTCCCAACAACATCAGACCAATCAAATAAAATAGGATATACTTCAAAACCGGTGAATGGAAAAATGTACTCTAATTTAGATGTTCTCAAACATCAGGATAAAACAAAGAACAATTCTATTGACCAGCTAAGGCCAATTCCTGTGGACAATACGTTAGACCTCATGCAAAATGAGGGGTCCTCATCTAACTCTCTGTCAAATATCCCTGAGGATCAGTCTGTCGATGCTGTAAATTTGGATTTGATAAATGTCATTAAAACAACGATGATGGAGTTACTTCCAGATTTCTCAGCTTGCCCTTTTTCCAACTTATAATCTCTTCAACCGTTAGAATAGGAACTGGACGGGAGAGCCAAATAGGATGCAAATAATTCCAGTAAAATCAATTAACATTGGACCGTGGCTTGAACAAGACAAAGAGCCATTGACCATCTTTGTCTCACATAATAAATTACCAGACCTTCCCACAGAGCTAAGGCCTGCCCGGGATCCCACGGTTAATGAATTTCAGACCGCCACACTCTGAGTCTGCCCAGGTCTGACCCTGCCGGGTGTAGCAGCCCCGGTAGGCAGACTCATCACGGAAGCACCAGCACCATAAGTGACTGTGCAAGTGCTTCTGTGAACCCATTCCCATGAAGTCCTTTGAGACTCCGCTGGAATGGGGACTAACATTTTCCGGCACCTAGCTTCCCGGTCTACCGGGACTTGTAATGTCCTGGTGGCACCGGGAGCTAGGTGTATGTAAAATGTTATGAGTCCGGTGGCAACCCGCCAGCAGCACCAGCCGGGTTACAATCGGACTAATAATGAGGCCCATGGTGTTAGGGATTTGGATACAGCTGACATTTTCTGTAGATGAAATGCTTATAAGGATGCTATTTTTTTTTCTTGACACATTATTTAAGGAATGCTTGTAGAAGAAGTATGATATTTTAAAATATTTCAAGCTGATCTAGATTTCAGATAATGTTGATAATCATAGAAGTAAGTTATTGATAGTATTTTTCTTGAATATATATTGTGTATTGTTCTATATCTGTTTTTCATTCATCATAATTTTAGAGAATATATGTTATTTACATTCTTCCATATTTATTTCTGAATTTGATATATTTCAACATGATTTTGGGACAGATACATTGAAATAAAGCTTATTGACTTGGTACTACATATTTAGGGGTAATTCATAGATTTCAGCGCAGAGGCAGCGCACGCGAGCAGCTCAGAGAGGGATCGTGCTCCAGCGTGCACCAGCCGTGTGCACTAAACAGCATTCTGGCGCATCACGTATTCCTGGAATACCCAAGGCAAAAGAGCCCTGGCGCAGAGAACATCCCGCAGCACCAGTTACGCCCCCAAGAACGCCCCTCGCGCATGGAAAAGCCATCAAAATCCCCAATCCAGCGCAAAGGGCTGCGCTAACCTTGGACCAGCTTAGAGGGCCGCTACACAGCAAACAGCGAGCGGGGAACGTGTATTCCTGGGATGCGCTGGAATTATCACATGCAGTAGGGTTTGTGCGACCAGGGTACGTGTATTACTGGTGTTTGCAGGGAGTTTCACACGCGGTAGGGCCTGTGCGAGCGGGATACATGTATGACTGGGGTTTGCACGGAGTTTCAAACGCGGTAGGGCCTGTGCGAGCGGGGTACGTGTATTACTGGAGTTTCCGGGGAGTTTCACACGCGTTTGGGCATGTGAGAGCAGGCTATGTGTATTTGGGAGTACGCAGGGAGTTTCACGCGCGGTAGGCCCTGTGCGAGCGGGGTACGTGGATTTCGGGGGTGCGCGGGAAGATTCACACGCGATTGGCCCTGTGCGAGTGGGGTACGTGTATTTCGGGGGTACGCGGGAAGTTTCACACGCGATTGGCCCTGTGCGAGCAGGGTACATGTATTTCGGGGGTGCGCGGGAAGTTTCACACGTGATTGGTCCTGTGCAAGGGGGTACGTGTATTTCGGGGGTGCGTGGGAAGTTTCACACGCGATTGGCCCTGTGCGAGCGGGGAACTTGTATTTTGGCAGTGCGTGGGAAGTTTCACACGCGATTGGCCCTGTGCGAGTTGGGTACGTGTATTTCAGGGGTGCGCGGGAAGTTTCACATGCAATTGGCCCTGTGTGAGGGGGGTAGGTGTATTTCGGGGGTGCATGGGAAGTTTCACATGCAATTTCGCTGTCAGAGCGGGGTACGTGTATTCAGTGGGGTGCGCGAGGAATCCCACACATGAATTGGCAGTGTGGGTCCTCCCAGGTGTGCCCTCTACCCCTCCACGGGCCCTGCAGGCAGCCCACACCACAGGGGACTACCCTGTACCCCTGGTCATGTCCTGCAGGCAGCCTATCCACCATGGGCATGCCCCCCAGCCAGGGCACATGTCACCTTGCACTAGTGATCACCAACTCATGTCCCCCTGTACCCTCATCCCCCAGCATTGAGGGGCACCTGCCAGCAGGCCCCCACTCATTTCCCACTCATGTCCCCCTGCACCCCCACCCCCCAGCATTGAGAGGCACCTGCCAGCAGGCCCCCACTCATGTCCCCCTGCATCCCCACCCCCCTGCAGTGAAGGCCACCTGCCAGCAAGCCCCCACTCATGTCCCCCTGCACCCCCACCCCCCAGCAGTGAGGGGCACCTGCCAGCAGGCCCCCACTCATGTCCCACTGCACCCCCACCCCCCAGCAGCAGTAAGGGGCACCTGCCAGCAGGCGCCCACTCATGTCCCCCTGCACCCCCACCCAGCAGCAGTAAGGGGCACCTGCCAGCCGGCTCCCACTCATGTCCCCCTGCACCCCCACCCCCCAGCATTGAGGGGTACCTGCCAGCAGGCCCACACTCATGCCCCCCCCTACATGACATAAAGATGCACAATCATGGCCCACCCCAGTCTTGAGACGCAATGATTACCCAATCTACCCCACACTGACATGTCTCTCTTAGAGGGTTCAGTTAGACCACATGGTCTGTGGTCTAACTGAACCCCTGAATTAGATGGAATTGAATGAGAAATTGAACATTACCTGATTCCAACAAAACTCCGAGATTATACTAGGCTATATAAGTTACTTCACAAACAGTACCCTATGTTATTTGAGGATGTATTGATGCAATCATGGATCAAATGTTTTTTCTTGAATTATGTTGACTGTTTCTTGATTACTTTTCCTGGAATATGTTTTTTACTTGTCTTGTTTTGTAGATTGGACATGTTAACCTAAAACTCTTTTATCTATTTTATCATAAATCATTTTGTAAAGGTTTATTTTCTTGTAAACCATATACAAATAAAAGAAAAAAAAAAAAAAAAAATATATATATATATATATATATATATAAACAAACTATCATATCATATAATATCATATCATAAATTGGTCAGTATTTCACTGGATTAATGTACTACAAACTGGTATTTTGTATTCCAAACTACAGTTTGGCATACCACAATTGGCAACACTAACTGATATCTGGAAGCCTGCAACCTCAATAATGGTTGCACCCCCACCCCCCAGCAGTGAGGGGCACCTGCCAGCAGGCCCTCACTCATGTCCCCCTGCACCCCCACCCCCCAGCATTGAGGGGCACCTACCAGCAGGCCCCCACTCATGTGCCCCCTACAATGATTTCCCAATCCACCCCATACTGACATGCCTATCTCAAGACACAAACCAAAAGTCAACTATGTACATCAACACATGTCTGTCACACACACACACTGGTTGGCATTGATTGCGTAAACCCACATTTTCACATGCATGAACCCAATGAGCGAATCACACACATGGAAGTAAAATATCAAAATGTATTATGGACAAAAATAAAGCAATGAAATGAAACCATAAAAAATAGCAAACATGAAATGAAAAGTATGCCCAAAAGATGAGTAAATGAAAAGTATAACCAATCCAAAGAAATCAAAACGTAAAAAGAAAAATCCATTAATCCATGGTGAAATCCAAAGAAAAAGTTCAAATTAATACATTGTCCAACTATGTACAATCCATTGTCAAGGGTCCATGAGCCCAACAAAAGAAATGAAACCTACTTAACAAACTACCTAAGAAAAAAACTATATACAAATGTGTGGGGCATGGTCCAATCACCCCAAATCAAAGGAAAATGAAAATGAAACCTAACACTAAAAACTATTTACAATGGCAGCGGGCTAGTCCGACGGCTCACTTTTTGATGTCCCGGGCCAGGGCATCATCGAACTCCCGCTCCATGTCCTGGAGGCGGTCCTCTTCCATGGCCCCGAGGGTCCGCAGGGACGATGACATGTTGGCCTGCCTCAGTGCCCTCCACATGGAGTTCTCCGCCCTGACCATTGTGAGCCGTGCCTCTTCCGCCCGCTGCCGCTCCACATCTATGGCGTGGCACAACCGCTGCCACACTGAAGACACTTGTAATCATGAGTCCTCCTGCCCTCTGACCGATGCATGCCCCTCCGATGTCGATGGCCCTGAACCATCATGGCTCCCACCTTGTTGCTGCTGCTGCTGTTGCTGCCTGCACGTCCTCCTCTGGCTGGGGTGCAGTTGTCGTGGTGGCCACCCCTGCTGGACGTCCGACTCCCGACTGTGGCAGGGATGTGTCTCCCACCAGTCTGGCCGCTGGGTCAGAGGCAGCTCCACAGGGTACTCAGGTGATACATGGGTGGGAAGATGGCATGGAGGACGACTGGCGCATAAGGGGTTCAGGTGAGGAGGAGGTCGAGTAAGGTCCAGCATACGGAGGAATTCAGCCCTGGTGACCCGTCCCAGTAGGCCAACGCGGTCACTGAGGCTTTCTAGAAGACGCGCAGTGTCTTCATGAATACACTGCAGGTTACCTCGCATGCCCTGTTGACGCAACGCCATCCCACTCAGGACAGGCTCAACCCGGTCCCAGTTAGCCACGTCCGCAGGGAGAGAAAGGCCAGTTGTTGTAAGCGGATCCCATCCCTGAAAATGGGTCTGGACGTAGGCATCCCTGCTGGTGCGGGATGATGCAGTCACAGGATCGGGGACAGGATTACACACAGGCACCTCCGCGGTGGCCTGTCCTGCCTCCTGTCACTGCCCCTGCACTGCACCACTAGCACCAGTGGAATCCCCACCTCCAGACCCTGTGTGTGTCCCTTCCACGGCCTCCTCCTCCACCAAACCCCCCACCAACCTGGATGATTCTGTGCCATCTTCCTCCGTCGGACCCTGTGGGGTCTCAGCTGCCCCTTCTGCTGCCGAGGAGTCCACCTCCAACCTTCGCCTCTTGGACCTACCCTTGGCAGCTGCGGCCTGGGACGCAGCGCCAGACTCCTCACTCCCCGACAAGATGGCAACCTGGGAGGGGAGCCAGGCCTTGCGTCTCCGGCTGGTGGTGCGATCCCTGCCGCTCTGCTCCACAGCACCCTCTCTGCCCTCTTCATCAGTTGACGCTGCAGACAGGGAGAGATAGAACACAGGCATCAGGGCACTGGACAATGGACTGATACACACACGACAGTTGTACATGAGTGTCAGTGTCAAACTTCAGACATGGCATCGCACTTCCCAACACACATGTCATTTCAACTCATACACATGAGCAATTCAACAGCATTATTCCACCAGGCAGCACCATTCATACACAAACAACAGCACGAGCAGCCGAAGGTGAGCCTGATGTCACATGAAACACAGGGAGTGCACAACACATGCACACAGGCCACCACACTTACATGCATGTGTACATCTCCACCAACTGTTGCAGTGATGAGATCGCCATCCATGTCACATCTGCCATTCAGCCTTCTAAATGTCAGTGTCACATGCATCCATGTTGCATCACAGTTGCACACTTGTCTTATACACACACATGCACATGTACACAGTGCAGATACATGTAGTAGGAACCACCATCCTTGTGTGACTCCACAACCATGCCAGCGTACATACACAGTAATTGAAACATATGTGCTCTAACACCTGCATTTGGCCTGCATGCTTACCAACACATACACCATCCATGTGTCCATGTGTCTCACACCTGAGAGGACTCACATGTGTCAGCCTCATGCCCCTGTACATACACATCCATACATGGCCCTACAAAAACACATGTGTAAGCTGCACACCTCTGGCACACCACAACCCGCACAGCGTCCAATCAGTATGCATGTACACTTACCGCTCGACTCCAGACGGGTCTGCCTCTCAAGGACCTGGACGTGGAGCGCTGGGTGTGTGCGTTCCAGGACCCTCATTTGGTGGTCCGACAGGTGGCCCTGGCGCCCCTTGGCATCCACTTCCTTCAAGAGGCGCTGGGCCTTGTCGAGGGTCCCAGACCTGAAGTCCTCCCAGTGCTTCTGGACATGTTTGATGTTGCGGACTGCCACCCCCTCCTCGTTGATGGCAGTCACGATGTCCATCCAGATCCTGGTCCGTCCTTCATTGTCGGCGCGCGAACTTCCAAAGAGGGCATCATACTGCCCCAGGACTTGATCCACCAGGACACCAACTTCCCTGGCACTGAAGCTGGTGGCCCTCTGCCTCTCTGCCTGGGGGTTGCCAGTGGTGTCAGATGGTGTTGTGCCCGACATGGCAACCCCAGAGGCAGGTGTGGTTGGGCAACGGGCCCCTGGTGCTGGGCTGTGGAGCGATGGTATCCCAGTCGGGACTCTTCAGTTCCAGCAGGGGTGGTCACAGCAACTGCACCCCTGGCTGACGTGCAGGCAGCAAATAGCAGGGCACGTGGGCAGCAGGCAGTCCGGCAGCAGCAGTAAACAGGTGGGAGTTTGCTCGGGACTCTGGGGGGGCAGGAAAATGGCCTTTTGGGCAGGAGCGTGGGCTTCCACGTGTATTCGCATGGCCAGCTTAATACGGAGTGATTTGGCACGTGAAAAAATTGCACGTCAGCATGTAAATCGAGGAAAGGCCCTTAACGCGTAAGCGTGTCAGTGACGTTAGGCGCGCAGGCGTTGCCCACAACACGGGTGCATAGTGAATCAGCACGTGAGAAAACTGCACGTCACCGTGGTATTGGAGGAAAGGGCCTTAGCGTGTAAGCGCGTAAGTGACGTTTCACGTGTGGACTGGCTTAAAAGGTACGAGTATCACGCTATTTCCTTGTATGTGCTTTTTGTGGAGAGCGAGTGGGTGTATCTTGTACTTCTTGTCGGTTCACACGTGATTACTTCACAACGTTTCCAGGTCATGCTCCCTGTTTCCTCAGACTGCGTTCTTTTCTTCTTTTGGCGGCTGTGTTGCCTACCCGCACACGCACGTCTTTTTCACGTTCTTTTTCAAGGCAGACGGTGAGTCGTGCATGTATTTTCCAACTGTGGTTTCCCCCGTGTGTCGCGTACCCCTTCAGAGGACATTGTAGCCTATGTGCAACACGCGTACGCTTATTTTTGTGTTTCCGGGTGCCACAGTGTAGTGCGGGTTTATTTTTCCATGCACGTGGTCTACCAGGGGTTGCATGCATGTGTGCTTTTGCGTGACCCATCATCTTCCCCCAGGGGTCACATACAGCCTTTCTAGAGAGGTAGAGTACGAATTCCATCTAGTACCCTATCCCTTTCACCCCAATTGCCCAGGACAATTGTTTACTGCAACTCCCATACGCACAACAACATCAGTGCCATGGTTGGGAGGCGACCAAGCAGTAATGGAGGCAAAGGTGGCCGACCTCCAAAAGGTGGGCGTGGTGTGCGCGGTGGGGGACATGGCTAGGATTTGCAGGGTGCCCTTAGACGCCCGTGTGTGGAGGATCAATCAGGGAGACCCATGCCCCCCCCCATAGTTGTGGGAAACGTAGCTGACACCATCCCAGCTCAGCCCATCTTGGACTGGCCCATTTTGGCACCTGAACCGGCACAGGATGACTCTCAGGCTGACTACCAGGTCAGCAAGTCTAAGCCACGCGTGGCGGTGCAAGTTGCTGTCACCAGGCCACGTGGATCTGGGGCAGCAATGTCATCTGCTGCCCCAAGTAGGCAGGGTGGGGAGGCTGCAGGGGCAGCTGCAGCTCTATCCACCCCAGCTCTGAGTCTCCCAGCCGGGACAGTGTCGGTCCAGGTCCATCAAACAGATGTTGGCCCTGCCAACGTCACCCTGCAGCCAATGCCTGTACCAAGACATTTGGTCATTGTGCATTCGCACACTTCTAGTACCCAGTCCACCTGTGCTTCTGCCCCTACTGACCAGATCGGCATAAGCCACTCAGGATCCTCACCACCTTTGAAAAAGACGAAGAAAGGTGCTCTGGCACTACAGGCTGAGACCCCAGACACGGCTACACACTCCGGCACGTCAAGGAAGCCTAGTTTTAATGACGCCGAATTTGATGCACTTGTGGCCTATGTGTCGGCACATAGCCGCGAAATGGTGGTGACTGCAGGGTGCAAGACCACACCTGGTCAACGTAGGGCACACTGGCAGACCATCATGGACCACATTAGTGCCCTTGGATTTGTGAGACGCACAGCTGATGATTGCTACAAGCGGTGGAATGACCTGAAACCCAGAGCAAAGAACAAGTTGGCCTCAAATCATGCCTCTACTCTGGTGACTGGCAGTGGGTCTCCACCAGAGGACAACCAACTCACTGAACATGAGTCTGTTGCTGGACCCTTCGTCACAGAGGAACAGATCCAAGGCGTGGGAGACCTACCAGATTATGACGCATTGTCCGGTGAGTGCCCATGCATGTGTGTGTAATCCATGTGTATGTTGTTTGGGTGACGGGTTTTGATTGAGTGCCAGGTGAGGGTGTGTACTACTCAGTGGTATGGGTCACCCATGTGCTTCCTCCAAAACATTCACCAGCCTTGGATTTGGGTATGACAGTATCCCTTATGCCCACAGTAGCCAATTAGCGCCACATTACTTCAGTTGCCCTTGAACTGTCATCTTGCTACAACATTGTACTGAATTTTTAAGTGTTCATTCAGGCTGATTGTTTCAATTCTCCCATTTTTGCATCACATATTTCAGCCCTAATGCCACATATGTGACATGCTTCTGTCATTCATTACACCCCATATTGGCCCACATTTGTTGCCTTGTTATGTGAATGATTAGACCATTGAGGCTGATTGAGTATTGGCCTGCTCACATACATTTTTGGGGCCTGTTTGAATGTGGAACATGATAGTTGTTTCCTGCCATTTTGAAGTGACCAACCATTGATGTGTACATCTGCCTGCGATCACTGTATTATTGTACACTGGATGTGTTGCAGTGTGGGGCACATGCATATTTTGTCACACTATTTAGCATTTTTCATCTCATCATGTCCATCTCACATGGATGGGTGACAGTACTCATTCACTGACATATAGCTGTACTTGTCAAATGTACCATGACTAGGCTACATGACATCTGTGTGCTGGCATGTACCATGTATGTGTATTGGACATGCCACTCACAGGCTAATGTGTGATGCCAGTGCTACCCAGCATGCAGCAAATGTGTTGCTTTTCCATCTTGGTGTCCTCAGTGTCTGCCTTTTGCCTCCCCTTCCAACTCTGTGACAGTGCATGCATGGGAGGGTTATAGTCATATGGGACATGTGTAAATCATGTACTGGATCTCTGGCTTGTAAGGCCTATGTGTGTGCTATGGTGCTCATGCCTGTTTCCATTTGTTGTCTTTCATGTTTTTGCAGGTGATTACGCACTTGATGCTGTAGAGGTGGAGGAGATGGTGCATACCCAGGAGGAATCTCAGGCACGACCGGGCACCAGTGGAGGACGTGGTGTGGTGGTGGGTGAAAACCCAATCTTATTGCAGATCATACTGTCCAGGGGTGTCTCTGGTTGCACCTCCCCAGACCTCTATGATTCAGGTGCTGTCATGATCTCTGCTTCCAAAAGGTCAGGGTTTTCCCAACTCCCTTGGAAGCAGATCCATAACCCAGGTTCTGAGTGCCAACCAGTCCCAATTGGGACCTTTTGGACCCAGTCCTGGCGCCAGTGGCACCAGGCTCATAAATATGCCCAGTCCCAGCGCTGGAAGCGCCGGGCTCATAATGCTTGGGTGGACTTACCTGCAGCAGACCATGCTGCTTACTTGCCTGCCAGTTGAGCCTCTGATCCTCTTCTGTTTGGAACTACTTTTCCTGTTGGGTGGGGCAGGAGCCACTCCCTAGATTCAGAACACTGGAACTCTTCTGGAAAGCAGGAACTCTTTTCTTACCTAGGCGTGGCTGTGGAAGGAGACACCTAAGCACTACAGGAGGCTATTTAAACCACACCCGAGGGATGAATCTTGCTTTGCGTTATTCTGCATCCTCTGCAGCAGAACGCTCATCGTGTCTTCTGCATCTGATCCTGGGCCTAAGGAAAAAGGCTTACCATCCTGAATCCAGTCTTCAGCAACACCTATAAAGACAAGAAAGAACAGGTTAGCATTACGGTCTTCAGTGACAGCTCTTCACTTACCTGGTCCATCGGCTGTCACCAACGCCTCGCGCTGCATTCCGGCATCTGAAAGACAAAGGATTACCTACTCTTCGTGTGCTCCGGAGGTCTTCACACTGCATTCCTGCATCTGAAAGACAAAAGCTTACCAACTCTTCGCACGCTCCGGAGGCCTTCGGCGCTGCATCCCGCATCTGAAAGACAAAACAAGGTGCGTTTAAAGACATTGGGGAACTTTAATACTCACGTGCCATTACTCCTTTCCACATCTAACCCAGTGGGTATTCCGGCACCCTGCAGCCGCTCCGAACTTGTACCTGCAAAATAAAAAGACAGTTAGAGCGCATCGTGAAGCAGGCAACAAGCGCTTACTTACGTGCTTCCAGGCGCTTCTATTCATCACACAGGCTCCATCTTCAACTCACTTCAGCCTGTCATCCGCCATCGCCGGAACCCTGCAAAACAAGAGACATCATTACTAAAGACTTTAAAGACATTAGAATTACTCGAAACTTACCGTTCGTGCAGTAAACGACGGACAGCAGTCCTCTGAAGTCAAGAGGCCTGCTCCCCTTATCCAGTGAAGAAACTGGTTACAGCACCCTGCCCCGAGGCAGATGGAGAGCACGGCGTTCACTTACCTAAGACATCTTACCCTTCGAGTCAGACATACAGTGCACAGAGGTCCAGCCCAAAGAGCCAGCCGTGTTTTACACATCACCTTTGAAGATACGGTATACGCCCAGTCAAGACCGGCGCCTCTACGGGAATCAGGTGAGCGTTACAGGTGCTGAATCGGATGATGAGACTAATGTGCTGTCGCAGGTGAGTGTTTCTGGCAGGGATTCTATTCTGTCCAACCCACCTGCACCAGGGGTAGAACCCTCTATGGGGATGTCAGTGTTGGTAACTCCACCTTTGGCGGTTACGGATGCAGGGTCACACTCCACAACATCTGATCCTGTTCCTGGGCCAGCAGATAAGAGGGGAATGCAGTCCTGCAGCCTCAGGCAGCGCCGGCACAGCAAGGTGCAGATCGCCTTTCCCCAATTAGGTGTGGTGCCCGCCGACGCGGTGGCCATGCGCCACCAGGCAATACTGTAAGGGAAAACTCCATGTACGGTATAGCAGCACAACAGGGAGCATCAGTTGAAATGATGGCTCAGGCAATGGAGAGGGTGGCCAGTTCCATTCTCCCCCCTGAAAGGCAGATGGAGCTCCAACAGCAGGCAACAGACTCCATTTGCCAATCACAAATGAAAGACATGTTGGTGTCCAACAGGGACCAACAGGCGGCACTGGAGACTCTGCGGGGAGCCATTTCTGTGGAGTCACAAGGCCACAGGGAAGCCCAGAGGTTAGAACTCCAGTTCCTCAGGCGGACTCTAAGTGAACTGGAGGCCAGAAGGGCAGCTGGAGCAGCTCACACGTTCGCTCTCAGCTGAGCTGCAGGCAACTCAGGAGGAGATCCGGGCATCACGCGAGGCCATGCGTGCAGAAATCCAGGCAACCCATGAGGTGCTGCATGGGAATCTCCACACTATCATCCTCCAGAATCAGACCTTCAACACCCGCATGCTTGCTGCCATGGAGGACCATACCAGGGCTTTGGGTGGGCTGCCTCCCATAGCACCACCACCTCCTGATGCAGAAGCAGAGGGTGAAGAGAGTGACAGCAGCAGTTCTCCCACAATAGCGTAGCCGTGCAGGCCATGAGCCCATGGAGGTATTTTTTTTCGCAACATCCATGCAGGTGGGTGTTGGTGTGCACCCTGTCCTCGAACCTCCTGGGTGCCCCCCACCTGCCCTCCAAATGGCCATTTTTGATTATTTTTTATTTTTTATTTTTTTTACAGTGTGTTGCCTTGTGTGGCTCCCGTGGGCATCCACTGTGTATTCCAGCTGGGCACATGCAGGCTGTGTTTGGTTTAGATGCTTGGGTTCCTGATACACACAACCCTCCTGCTTCCCTTTCCATGGGCTTGCAAAGGGTGTGACCAAGTGACAGTGGCTTACACAGTGACATTGGGCTCCCATGAGCTGTGTGGGCAGTCTGTAGTCAAAACTGTGTGTACATCCCTAGTGGGATTGTTGTTGTATTGAACACTGCATGGTGTATTGATATGTGCTTGTGCATCCATGTCTTCCTCCTTATTCACAGGTACCTTCGTCATGTCTTCACAAGGCCGTCTCCATTGCGGATGCAGTTCATGTTGTATGCAGTACACTGACACATTTGCCTGACGTCAACACTCTGCAGTTGGAAGGGGTGGATGTGCTGGCTTATTCAGGTTGTAAAACGTGCACTACTTTGATTTGGTACTGTCATATTTTGGCAATGTTTCATCCTGTGTTGCTGTATTGTGTTGCTGGTAAGTATTTGGTCATGTATGCTGTTTGTTATTTATTACTGGGAGCATATTGTCTGTGGCCTGTTTCCATTTGGGACAGTGCACTTTGTGACATTCCTTTGTTTGTGCATTCCTTTGTTTGCTTTCACATTGCATGACATGCCATGGTGTGTTGGGTAGCCGAGATGGGGAGGGGTTGAGTGACATGGTGCTGTTTTCATGTTCTATTTTGCAAGGGGGTAGTCATTCGTGCAGCATAAATGTGTGTCTTTTTGTGACACAGCATTGGTTGTCTTTCGGTTGGTAGGGATGCACACAATGTAACACTTCCAGGTGACCAATCTCAGGCTGGTATGGTTGTAACAGTTGACTGTCCCTTATGTCATCATCATTGATTGTCAGCTGGTATGTACCAGGGCTGTGTGCACTCCACAGTGGTGTGATTTTAGGTGAAGTAATTAGCCACCAGCTGCGTACGGGCTGCCTCACCACGTGCCCTTTCCCCTCCCATGCGCAGTGGCCGTGCATGTGGTTGGGGATGTGGGGGCAACACCATGTCCACCGGCAGGCCCCGGCGGGTTGCAACGTTGTGCAGGACACATGCTGCCACTATGATCCTGCACACTACTGGGGGTGCGTGTAGAAGCTGCCCACCAGAGCGGTCAAGGGAGCGAAAGCATGACTTGAGCACTCCGAATGTGCGCTCCACTATACCCCAGGTTGAAATATGGTCTGTGTTGTATCTTATCTCGGGTGGTGTGGTGGGGTTCCGAATTGGCATCATCAGGTGGGTTCTCAGAGGGTAGGCACTGTCCCCTGGGGAGGTGATGATGGTATCATTAGTGGGGTTGTGACATTACTCAGTATCTGACATGCATGCATGCATGTGCAGAGGCATTTATACTCACCAAGCAGCCATGTATCGCCATGCCGCCCAGCTTCTAGATTCCGGTTTAGGGTTGACATTCTGTAAATGAAACTGTCAAGGATAGTTGGCATATACTGAGGTGATGATTCCCTTGGCATCACATACTACCTGCACGTTGATGGAATGCCAGTGCTGCGGTTTCTATAGATGTGCTCAGTTGCCCTGGGAGGACGTAGAGCCATATGGGTGCAATCAATGGCACCTAGCACTTTGGGGAAGTGTGTGGCCCCGTAAAAATGCTGGACGGCAGCCTGCTTTTCTGCAGGTGTTATGTGAGGTCTATGTGCCTGCGGACTGATGGGAGTGCAGTCATGATGACCAACACCTGGTGTAGGCAGCGTGACTGCGTGGCCTGTGACACCCCCCCCACTATGACACTTGTCCGCTGAAATGAACCAGTGTCCAAGAAGTGCAGTACATTGAGCAATTTTTCCAAGGGGCTCAGTGCTTGGGAGCACAGGGTGGGTGATGTGAGGTCATCCTCCCACTCACTCACCAGGTTGAGTATTATGTGAGGTGGAAACCTGTACCTCCCATACACCTGGTCATCAGGCATCCCAAAAAATGCTGGTCGTGGGTGTAAAAATTCTGGCCCTGACTATCCTCCTCCTCCTGCGGTGTCCCACGACCACTGCTTCGAGGAATGGTATATTCATCGTAGCGTCTGAGCTTGTTAGTTGTTTGTGCGCACTTTTATGCTGCGTGGGTCCGCGTACGTCTGCTTCCTGCTGGCGTACGTGTTTCCGGATTAGCGCGTCTTTTTTGGTGCACGCGTTTCCCCTGTTCGATTCCATGAATATGTGTTGTAGGCACGCGCATTTACCTCCTGTACTTCCCCCGTAACGCACACGTTTTCACGCGTTGTTCCCCTAACAATAGACATACATGATTATATCATCACATGAAGTATAAAATACATCCATTCAAATATAAAATGCTACAATATTATAAAATCACAACTGCATTACAACAAATATGTCGATTTCATGATAATTATATTTTACTGCTAATGCCCATCTGAATGCAATAAAAATCCTACTTGATTCCAAGCATTAAAAACAGCATTCAATAGTACCCTTAGGCATGCTGAATATACCTGTGCCCAAAATTGGTCCCCATTAACATTCTCAACCTCAGTAACATAGCTAAAATAATGCAAAATATAATTTATTTCAAGCTCGCAGAATTGAGTTAACATATGCCAAATCATTTCAGACAACCCACCATAAAGTCGGCATTTCTGTTGCTCATCAGATGATTTGTAAAATTGGCTTTGAACCGTAAAAACAGTATGATATTAAACCTCAATCTCTTAATGAAGGCTCTAATCTGCAAATGATCAGTGTATAAAACAGTATACACGCATTTTGCCGACGGGAATCTCATCGTGGGACATTTCATCGCCGAATTTTGCATCGCCAAAAACCCTGTTTTTTTAAAAATATTCTTTGGGGGGGTGTTTTGTAGGGGTTGGGGTATTATTATAAAAGTGGGGGGGGTCTGGGGGGAACCCCCCCACAAATAAAAAAATGTAAAAAACAGGGTTTTTGGCGATGAAAATTCGGCGATGAAATGTCCCACGATGAGATTTCCGTCTGCAAAATCACATAGAACCGTATAAAACATAGCCCAATGGGCATAAAAAGCGAAAAATGTGTCTTGTGTAATCCCTGTATGTTTTGTTTAGTGGAGATGAATTCCAAATTGTTAATATGATCCTATATAAATTCCTTCTTCATGAGAAACTTCTTAAAATCAGAAAATAACAATGTGGAATCAATAGTCAAAACAATAAGATTTGGAAATTCCTGGCATGAATGTATCAATTTGTATATTGCTTTGTTACAATTTGGATATTTGTAACAATAGTCAGTAAAGAGGGAAAGCAAGGAATTTCCAGAATATGTAAGGATTTTATAATACAGTACACTTCAATTAATTCTAACAATTGTACCTAATGAAATTAAACCTAATTCCAATCTGATGATTTCAATAGAAATGCACTGAGGCAATCACAGTGCTTTATGCCATATCTTTCCTTCAAGTATTTTGAGCAATCCAATGAGTAACCCCCCCTTATTATGAATAACGTTTCTAATCATTCTAATCATGCTAAGGTGACACAAGGCTTTCAGAGTAACATAGCTGTGCAGACTCATGAAAACAGCTCTGGGCATCAAAAGAACCCCCAGATACATACATTCTTATACAACTTCAATACGGGTCCTATCTAGGGACCAAACACATGTTGTGTACATATCCTTGCCAGTAAACCTCATAATTTTCATTTTGACATATTTATTGTTAATGTATATTCTTTAGAATATTTAGCCCACGCTGCCAAGGATCTCTGTAAACCAACCAGCGTTTGGTCTAGTAGGATGGTATCATCCACATAACATAAACATGGAATAGAATGCATATCAATTTTAGAAAGATAAATATGGCAGGATTGCAGGCATTGAACCTAAACAGCAACATACAAGTTGTACAATATATATATTTATTTATTGTGATTTAGTTTACATTGAAACTTTACACATTAATAAAACATTAAATAAAAAAACAAGAGCGTTAAAGAAATAAAAATTATCATGTAAAGAAACAAAAGAAGCACGAGTCATACAAATGCGAATCCATAATTCTAAGAAAAATAAAAGAGACAAAGAAATGCATTATGTTCCCTAATCAAACAATAATGTCGTCATCATCTGGATTGAGATGTCTATAATCTCGGTCTGGTAAATGATCAGCAACCGTACAATGCCACATGATGACAGTTATTCCTCAGGGCAGACTTCCACTCACTTCGTTAATAGGACATTGATGATGTAGTATTATAACAGGCCCAGTTTAAATACAGGCCCATGGCAGATGGCGAATTCACTTAGGCTCCGCAGTGTCCATACAATGCTCAGCATAGTAGCTTCCAATATAGTTATGTTGAGACAAGTTTCCACCTTCAACCAGATATTTTATAATGCCATCCGTGGCCTCATGCTGTTGGAATTAATACAATGATGCAAAAATAATTTCTCTTTGATGTATCCGTTACTATGCACAAGTTTGCCCAAGCAGAGATTTATAATACTTGACATTTTGTGGCATTCTGTCAGTACATGTCTGGCTGTTTCTGGCTGATTCTGGTCGTTACATAATCGACAGAGCCGTAGTTCTGGTGCAATCTAGTCTCTTCTCCCAGTGATAATTAATGTAGGTAGTTGTTCGAGACTTAGTAGTATAATGAAACGTCTAAGTCTCGCATCTGGGCACAGATTAAGGTAGCTCTGAGGTTTTTTTTTTAAAGTTGTACAGTCTATACTGGACAAACTGGTAGCTTTTCAGTTCCCGTAGATGATCGTAATTCTCTAACCAGTCCCAAAGATCCATATGTTTGCTCAGAGCCCTCTGTGCCTCTTCTGTAACACTACCTTTCCTAATTTGCCACCCGATAGCTGCCAGAAATTTGGTCATCTGTTCCTTATAGGGGCAAGGGGAGTTTGCCTTAGAAATCTCTTGATGGACAGCAATTAATAGCCCATTATTGGTCACACTGCTCATTTTCAAATAGAGTAGGGCTTGCTTTTTTAACACTTGCGCTTTCAATGAGGTCAACCCCAGTTCGAGCCTCATTATTTCCATGGGGATACCTGGGGGTAGACCCATGATAGAGCACCAGAATGTTCCTTCTATCAACTGTAACCATTTCAGGTCGATGTTAAGGAGAGCTTCCAAACCATAAATAATCATTAGAGACAAGGCTTGTATGTATAGTTGACGTGTACCCCAAATGGTAAAGCCTCCCTGATTGACTGTGAATCTATGGAACAGGGCTCTGATGGTGCGTGTTTGTTTACATATTCCATAGTCACCAACTGTCTCAATTTCGATCCCTAAATAGCGATAGTGAGGTGTATAGGTGATGTTATCGAGGCCAACTCTCAGCTGTACTCGAGTGGCGTTCTTTTTGGTGAATCTCATGGCCTTTGTTTTATCCAAATTGATTTTAAGGCCATTTCTCTCTGCATATTCCGAGAGGGCAGTGGCCGACCTCCGTAACCCACTAATATTATGGTCGAGTATAACTAGGTCGCCCGCATAGGCTAGTACAGGGCAGACGGAATCTCCTATTTTCGAGGGACAATTTGTCGCAGCCCTAATAGCTGCGGGGATGTCATGTACATATAAGTTGTATATTAACGGAGCCGTAATGCAGCCTTGTTTGACTCTCCTATTTTGGTGGACGCTTCTGGTAGTATGGCCTTCCTGATCCAATTTTACTTTTACTGAGGTGTTATGGTGAAGCAGTCTGAGATAATACGTCAGGCCTTCGGGGCAACCCATAGATTTTAATTTCTGCCATAGACACTCTCGGAGAATGGAATCAAATGACGCTGAGAAATAAATATAAAGGGCATATAGTGGGGGCTGCCCCCCTGATCTTGCTCGTGATCTTAAAAGATCCATAACCATGATATTATGCGCCATGGAATATCCCTGCCTAAACAGATTTGGAGAAAAAGTAAGGTAATAATACCGTACTTAAGACTGGTGCTCTCAGTTGACCTTAAATAAGGTTGCACAGTTGTATATAACTCTTGCGTGAAGTACTTATAATGTCAAACAAATGTATCACCAGACGGTACATGGTTTTCCAGAAGAAATGTTTAATTCACATTTCTTGGTTTTGTATTTCTTAGTTAGTTCAAGTATTGCGAGGCAACTCGAAATAGATAGGTCAATTATTCAAAAAAGCACATATGCCAATGCATTTCGGTCTATGACCATCTTCAGGGCTGTACTGAAGTGAATATAGAATCTAAACAGTGTTAACATAATTCATTTATCGAAAGACACATAAATGCAATTCATGGTTCGAAAAAGAGTAAAGCACATACCCCAGGTAGATCGAAATCAATGTTGAAAATGTGGGAGGAAGGTAAAGGAAAGTGTGTCAGAATCGCCATATTACTAAGTTTGTACAATTATATACCACCCTTGCATACAGCACCCTGTACCTGCTAAATGCAAGTTGTCCTCTCCTGTGAATGCTCTTGAAGAATGTCTCCAAAGTTCCTGTTGATTACCAAAGGGGAAGTATGTATTACTATTTCTATCGCTATATCCAGAAGCATAACTAAGCGGATTAAATCAGTGAGCTCTTACCTGCACAAGTATGACTCGCGTGCAGAACCGATCGCGCTCGCTGTGGAAGCAAAAGTAAACCGCGCGCGAGCAATGATGCTTTTAAGGGTTGTCATGGGAACGTGGGCGGGGCGTCGAGCAGCAGCGCGTTTGCCGCTGCACGTACGCCTCGGGACCCACCGCCCTGCGGGAGCGCAGGGAGGCGGGACTGTTGCCTTGGCCCTCAGGTGGATGCGTGTTGTATGTTGCTATTGGAAGCTCTAACTGGTATGCATGGGCGTGGACATGTCCTCGGTAATTAATTGTGGTTAGTAAGGTTTCCAAATGCAATAAACACATACGTGTTCTATAAAGTCAACAAATATTATATTAGTGCTAGCCATATTTGTATAAAGTCAACAAATATTATATTAGTGCTAGCCATGGTCGAAAAACTGACTATGAGGAGTAAATCGCGTAACAAACAAAAACTTCAAAATATTTCATAATGTACAATCAGTGCAAGTCCATAAAAGTACAAGAATACAAAAATGCAAAATCTAGTTCAATCACCTGTTTTCAATATGTCCTCAATAATATTGGAATTTAGTTCAAACCACCTCACCACCGAAGCTAACACATTGGAGAAAAGCCATATTCCTGAACATTCTGTAAACTTGGCCCTATTAGAGGAAACACATATAGTTGATCTCTTCGTTGATTCCCTTAGGTGTAAGGGAACTCAGTCTGTCTATCCAAAATGTTTCCCGTTGGTCAATTCTTTTTTGTAGATCCTCATGTTTCTCTTTTCTTTGGACTCTTTCCAGGACTACAAATTTGATCTGTGCCAAATTATGTTGTTTTCTCTGCCAGTGTCTCGCTACTGCGGAACTTACAGTCTTGTTCCTGATGCAGGATCTATGTTCATTCCACCTGATCTTTGCTGTGCCTTGTGTTTGTCCGACGTAGTACAAACCACAAGGACATTTGATTCCATATATAATTCCTGCTGTATCGCATGTGGCATAGCATTTAAGCTTTATTTTTTCTCCAGTGTAGGGATGGTTTATAGTTTGTCCTTTCATGATGTTCCCACAGTTGCTGCAGTTCAGGCATGGGAATGTGCCTATGCGGTCTGTACTTTTCTTCTTCTGTGGGGTTCTGGTATGGACTAATCTGTCTTTCAAGTTGGAACTTCTCTGGTAAGCAAATGTGGGAGTTTCTTTAAATAGGTGTTCTACCCTTTCATCACATGTCACAGTGTTCCAATTCTTTTTCATGATTGACTTGAACCGATTGCTTTGACGTGAATACTTGGATACGAAAACTAGTGGGGGTGAGGTATCTTGTTTGAGTAGTTCTTCTCTATCCTGTGCAACAGTGCGTGTTTCTGCCGATGTAATTTCCTCTTCTGAATAACCACGTGCAAGAAATTTTTTACCCATTTCTCTGACAGCTATTTCATATTCACTCTGGTTGCTGACGATCCTTTTTACTCGGAGCAATTGGCTGTAGGGTAGATTCTTGATGAGACTGGGTTGATGGAAACTCAGTCTCTATAACAAACTATTTCTATCTGTGCTTTTCCGATAGATTGTTGTTTGGTATTCTGTTTCTGTAACAATGATCTCAACATCTAGAAAATGGATGGATTTGCGTGAATATTCATATGTGAACTGTATCCGTGGGTCTATGTTATTAATGTAGCCAAAGAATTCTAGCAGGTGTGATTCTGTGCTCTTCCAAATGCCAAAAATGTCATCTATATACCGGATCCAAATAATGAGGTCTTGATTCCACAGATTATTTGTCAGGACATGTTCTGTTTAAAATTTATGCATGAATGAGTTCGCATATGAAGGGGCCATGGTTGCCCACATGGCAGTGCCTGCAACTTGTAAATTTTATGAGTCTTTGAACTGGAAGTATGAGTTGTTACTGATAAATTCCAAAAGTCCCATGATAAATTCTTTTTGTGCAGCTATTTCTCCTTCTCTCAGGAGCATCCACTCCACTGCTTCTCTGCCTAGGTCATGAGGAATCGATGTATATAGGCTTTTAACATCTACCGTGAAGCAGATGTTGTTGTTGCTGAATGGGATGGTTCTGAGATGCTGCAAAAAATATGTAGAATCTTTAATGTAAGTACTTGTTTTTTGAATCAGTGGCTGTAGAAAATAATAAATGTATTTACCGAGTGGTTCAAGCATACTGTTGATTCCTGCTACTATAGGTCTTTCCGGAGTTTTCTGTATGTCCTTATGTATCTTTGGGAGAGTATAGAAATGTGGTATTTTCGGATGTGTATTAGTCAGAAATTTCTTTGTGTTATGATTAATCCATTTCAGTTCCTCTGCTCTTTCTAGAAGTTTATCTAGATTGCACCGGATCTCTTCTGTAGGATCTGAATCAAGTGTCGCATAAGTGTTGATGTCACTGAGTTGTCTCTGACATTCTTCTTCATAATCGCTTGTGTTGAGTAGAACTAGGCCTCCTCCTTTATCAGCAGACCGTATTGTTATCGTGTCATCTCCATAAAGGTTTTTTATGAGTTTAAGCTCATGGGGTTTCATGTTCTGATTCCTTGGATGTCTGAATTTGACCTTCTCGAGGTCTCTTGTGACCTGTTTCTGGAAGATATCCACCGAAGGGACTGAGATCGGAGGGATGGAGTTGCTCTTGCCTCTGAATTCTTTGAAATCAGAGTCCTCTATATTTCTTGGATTTTCTTCTTCTAGCTCGCTGAAGAAAACCTTCAATTTCATTTTGCGAACCACTTTGTATAGTTCAATTTTGGAATCAAATAAGGTGCTATCGTACGTGGGAACAAAGCTGAGTCCTTTTTGTAACGTTTTGATTTCACTTAAGGTTAGATTTCTAGAGGACAAATTGATCACTATGCTTTCTTCTGTTGCTGTCTCGTATTTGGTTTTCCCTTTTGCTTTTCTTTTCCCCCTTCGTGTTCTCTTCTTCCTATTCCTAAAAAAGGCTCTCTTCCTCTGTTGGGTGTTGCTGTTGTGTCTGCTGTACTCGATGCTCCTGGTGTAGCTTCTTCCTCTTGGTTTGGTGTTTCTCTCTCGGTATCAGTTCCGGAGCTGGATGTCTCATTTGTGAAGTTTTGCTTAGGTTTCCTTAGTGGAGGACCATATTTCTCCATCCATGTATAAACTTCGTCCTTCAGATAATCATACGTATCGCGGTTAAATTTTCAGATTTTTTTTGCTTCCAGTTCTGCTTTATATCCAGATAATTTATTATTGATATCCTCCAGAATAGAGTCTACTTCTTCTCTGTTTAAAGTTGCAACTAAAGTCTTCTCGATTTCTTGGATCTCATCTCCCAAATTTTAAGATCTTTGGCCAATTCTTGTATGGTTAATAAAATCAGGTCTAGGGAACACTTGTTTAGTATGGCTTCCCATTTATTTACGAAAGCTTTACTCTCCTTGCATAAGGTAGGTCTCAGCTGTAGGCGTAGGCCTCTTGGTATTCTTTGGCTTTTGTAGTATCTCCCTAGAGTTATCGCATGAGGTTTACGATTGATCTCCTTTCTTATCAGATATTCCAACTGTTTTATTTGGCTGGTTGGATCTCTTACAGACTGGTAGCTCCAGGTCAAAACATTGATTCAAACAATTTATCCAAACAAACATTACCTATATTAAAGTATCTTATTACCGTGGTGCCCACCTACACATTGTACTTCTGTAACTTGGCCTAGGCATACCCAAGGTGGAGGCACACACTTTCTGAACTAAAACAATTTTTCTGCAGAATTATAATTATTAAGGATAATGTCATTTGCCGACATTGAAGGCTTAACGACGAATAGAGCAGACACGTTAGGCTTCACAGCCGAAGAGGCGAACGAAATCCTTGGTCTCATCACTGACAGTGGATTCAGTGCAACAAGCAACAAAAAACAAGATCCAACCAGCCAAATAAAACAGTTGGAATATCTGATAAGAAAGGAGATCAATTGTAAACTTCTAGGGAGATACTACAAAAGCAAAAAGAATACCAAGAGGCCTACGCCTACAGCTGATACTTACCTTATGCAAGGAGAGTAAAGCTTTCATAAAGAAATGGGAAGCCATACTAAACAAGTGTTCCCTAGACCTGATTTTATTAACCATACAAGAATTGGCCAAAGATCTTAAAGATTTGGGAGAGGAGATCCAAGAAATCGAGAAGACTTTAGTTGCAACTTTAAACAGAGAAGAAGTAGACTCTATTCTGGAGGATATCAATAATAAATTATCTGGATATAAAGCAGAACTGGAAGCTAAATAATTCCGAAAATGTAAACGCGATACGTATGATTATCTGAAGGACGAAGTTTATACATGGATGGAGAAATATGGTCCTCCACTAAGGAAATCTAAACAAAACTTCACAAGTGAGACATCCAGCTCCGGAACTGATACCGAGAGAGAAAAACCAAACCAAGAGGAAGAAGCTACACCAGGAGCATCGAGTACAGCTTTGTTCCCACGTACGATAGCACCTTATTTGATTCCAAAATTGAACTATACAAACTGGTTCGCAAAATGAAATTGAAGGTTTTCTTCAGCAAACTAGAAGAAGAAAATCCAAGAAATATAGAGGACTCGGATTTCAAAGAATTCAGAGGCAAGAGCAACTTCATCCCTCCGATCTCAGTCCCTTCGGTGGATATCTTCCAGAAACAGGTCACAAGAGACCTCGAGAAGGTCAAATTCAGATATCCAAGGAATCAGAACATGAAACCCCATGAGCTTAAACTCATAAAAAACCTTTATGGAGATGACACAATAACAATACAGTCTGCTGATAAAGGAGGAGGCCTAGTTCTACTCAACACAAGCAATTATGAAGAATAATGTCAGAGACAACTTATTGACATCAACACTTATGCGACACTTGATTCAGATCCTACAGAAGAGATCCGGTGCAATCTAGATAAACTTCTAGAAAGAGCAGAGGAACTGAAATGGATTAATCATAACACAAAGAAATTTCTGACTAATACACATCCGAAAATACCACATTTCTATACTCTCCCAAAGATACATAAGGACATACAGAAACCTCCGGGAAAACCTATAGTAACAGGAATCAACAGTATCCTTGAACCACTCGGTAAATACATTGGGCCTCATTACAACTCAGGCGTTAAGGGTTAACGCCGTCGTTAACCCTTAACGCCTGATTCCGATTTTAACGGCTGCTTTAGCAGCCGTTAAAATCCATGGCGCTAAACCGTCTTGGTGCTAATTACGCCACCGTAATTTACGGTGGAGTAATTAGCGCCTTCCCCACTCCCATTATGCCCTAAGGGGCAAAAATGGTAATGGGGAAGGGTAAAATGGGAAATGGGGATTTACCGCCCCACTCACCTTGGAATGGGGTGGGGTGGTAAATCCACCATCCACCATGGTGTAAACATAGTTTACACCATGGTGGTAAAGTTGGCGGACTTACCGCCTGGGTCGTAATGACCCCCATTGATTATTTTCTACAGCCATTGATTCAAAAAACAAGTACTTACATTAAAGAGTCTACAAATTTTTTGTAACATCTCAGAACCATCCCATTCAGCAACAACAACATCTGCTTCACGGTAAATGTTAAAAGCCTATTTACATCGATTCCTCATGACCTGGGCAGAGAAGCAGTGGAGTGTATGCTCCTGAGAGAAGGAGAAATAGCTGCACAAAAAGAATTTATCATGGGACTTTTGCAATTTATCAGTAACAACTCATACTTCCAGTTCAAAGACTCATATTATTTACAAGTTGCAGGCACTGCCACGGGGGCAATCATGGCCCCTTCATATGCAAACTCCTTCATGCATAAATTTGAAACAGAACATGTCCTGACAAATAATCTGTGGAATCAAGACCTCATTATTTGGATCCGGTATATAGATGACATTTTTGGCATTTGGAAGAGCACAGAATCACACCTGCTAGAATTCTTTGGCTACATTAACAACATAGACCCACGGATACAGTTCACATATGAATATTCACGCAAATCCATCCATTTTCTAGATGTTGAGATCATTGTTACAGAAACAGAATACCGAACAACAATCGATCGGAAAAAAAACAGATAGAAATAGTTTGTTACAGAGACTGAGTTTCCATCAACCCAGTCTCATCAAGAATCTACCCTACACTCAATTGCTCCGAGTAAAAACGGATCGTCAGCAACCAGAGTGAATACGAAATAGCTGTCAGAGAAATGGGTAAAAAATTTCTTGCACAAGGTTATTCAGAAGAGGAAATTACATCGGCAGAAACACGCACTGTTGCACAGGATAGAGAAGAACTACTCAAACCAAGAATAAGCAAACAAGATACCTCACCACCACTAGTTTTCGTATCCAAGTATTCACGTCAAAGCAATCGGATCAAGTCAATCATAAAAAAGAATTGGAACACTGTGACATGTGATAAAAGGGTAGAACACCTATTTAAAGAAACTCCCACATTTGCTTACCAGAGAAGTTCCAACTTGAAAGACAGATTAGTCCATACCAGACACCCACAGAAGAAGAAAAGTACAGGCCGCAGAGGCACATTCCCATCCCTGAACTGCAGCAACTGTGGGTACATCATGAAAGGACAAACTATAAACCATCCCTACACTGGAGAAAAAATAAAGCTTAAATGCTATGCCACATGCGATACAGCAGGAATTATATATGGAATTAAATGTCCTTGTGGTTTGTACTACGTCGGACAAACACAACGCACAGCAAAGATCAGGTGGAATGAACATAGATCCTGCATCAGGAACAAGACTGTAAGTTCCGCAGTAGCGAGACACTGGCAGAGCAAACAACATAATTTGGCACAGATCAAATTTGTAGTCCTGGAAAGAGTCCAAAGAAAAGAGAAACATGAGGATTTACAAAAAAGAATTGATCAACGGGAAACATTTTGGATAGACAGACTGAGTTCCCTTACACCTAAGGGAATCAACAAAGAGATCAACTATATGTGTTTCCTCTAATAGGGCCAAGTTTATAGAATGTTCAGGAATATGGCTTTTCTCCAATGTGTTGGCTTCGGTGGTGAGGCGGTTTGAACTAAATTCCAATATTATTGAGGACACATTGAAAACATGTGATTGAACTTGATTTTGCATTTTTGTATTCTTGTACTTTTATGGACATGCACTGATTGTACATTATGAAATATTTTGAAGTTTTTGTTTGTTACGCGATTTACACCTCATAGTCAGTTTTTCGACCATGGCTAGCACTAATATAATATTTGTTGACTTTATACAAATATGGCTAGCACTAATATAATATTTGTTGACTTTATAGAACACGTATGTGTTTATTGCACTTGGAAACCCTACTAACCACAATTAATTACCGAGGACATGTCCACGCCCATGCATACCAGTTAGAGCTTCCAATAGCAACATACAACACACATCCACCTGAGGGCCATGGCAACAGTCCCGCCCCACTGCGCTCTTGCAGGGCGGTGGGTCCCGAGGCGTACGTGCAGCGGCAAACGCGCTGCTGCTCGACGCCGCGCCCACGTTCCCATGACAACCCTTAACAGCATCATTGCTCGCGCGCGGTTTACTTTCGCTTCCACAGCGAGCGCGATCGGTTCTGCGAGTCATACTTGTGCAGGTAAGAGCTCACTGATCTAATCCGCTTAGTTATGCTTCTGGATATAGCGATAGAAATAGTAATACATACTTCCCCTTTGGTAATCAACAGGAACTTTGGAGACATTCTTCAAGAGCATTCACAGGAGAGGACAACTTGCATTTAGCAGGTACAGGGTGCTGTATGCAAGGGTGGTATATAATTGTACAAACTTAGTAACATGGCGATTCTGACACACTTTCCTTTACCTTCCTCCCACATTTTCAACATTGATTTGGATCTACCTGGGGTATGTGCTTTAGTCTTTTTCAAACCATGAATTGCATTTATATGTCTTTCGATAAATGAATTATGTTAACACTGTTTAGATTCTATATTCACTTCAGTACAGCCCTGAAGATGGTCATAGACCGAAATGCATTGGCATATGTGCTTTTCTGAATAATTGACCTATCTATTTCGAGTTGCCTCGCAATACTTGAACTAACTAAGAAATACAAAACCAAGAAATGTGAATTAAACATTTCTTCTGGAAAACCATGTACCGTCTGGTGATATATTTGTTTGACATTATAAGTACTTCACGCAAGAGTTATATTCAACTGTGCAACCTTATTTAAGGTCAACTGAGAGCACCAGTCTTAATTACGGTATTATTACCTTATTGTTTCTCCAAATCTGTTAAGTGCGATCCGGATGCCATAGGATCTCTTACAGACTGGTAGCTCCAGGTCAAAACATTGATTCAAACAATTTATCCAAACAAACATTACCTATATTAAAGTATCTTATTACTGTGGTGCCCACCTACACATTGTATATCCCTGCCTAAAGCCACTCTGGAATTTGCAAAGTATGTCAGATTGCTCAAACCAGCACCGTAGTTATTTTAATAAAAGAGAGGCAAATATGTTCCCTGTGGCAGCCAGCATTGAGAGAAGTCTATAATTACTGGGATCACCGTGGTTACCCTTTTTAAAAACCGGTATAAGAACCGCCGTTTGCCAAGATCGAGGTATTTTCCCCTCATTTAAGATCTTTTTAAATAGGATAACTAGTAGTGATGCCCAGAATTCAGGATGAGATTTCATCACAATATTTGCCAGTCCGTTAGGGCCAGGGGCATGTGAGGATTTTAATTCTATGATTTTTTCCAACACCATTTCGTATGAAGCATTAATAGGAGGAATAAGCGGCATATTGTCCAAAGTGCAGGATGCTTCTATAGTCACCTTGGCATTTTGATTTTCAAGGAATGCTATCCATGTTTCGGCCCCAATAGGATTAACTAATGGTCCTTTCACCGTGCCCCGAGCCTCACCCAATAGGGACCAGATGTTACGGGTTTTGTCAGTGCAAATTGTATTCACTAGCCTTTGCCAGGACTGAATTTTATCGGATTTCCTTTTGGCCTTGATAAAAGCTCTGTATCTATTTTTAATACACCTTACCTTCTGGGGCACAGACTTGTCTCTTAGCATATCGGAGTTCAGCTCTAAGCTCTCTCTTTGCGTCTCTGATCATTTTATGAAATGGAGGCTTTTTCATCCCCCCGCTGGTCATAGCCCCTATACGGCAAGCTGCATGTTTCCCAACAAAAGGAGTAAATCCAATTCTTCAATGGAATTGATCGACATCTCCCTGAAATTCGGTAGAAGGTGTAGGTTATCGCAGGCCAATGCTGCCACAGCCTGGGCCACATTTCTATCAGACCAACTGATTTGTGTTCCTACCTTATTTAGCTTAATGTTTCCCATGTTGGCAATAGGGATGTCTTTTACCCCAATATTCAGTTTACATGTGATTATAGCATGGTTGCTCCACTCCTTAGGCATCACTTGCATATCATCGATCATCTCATACAACCTTGGACAGACAAAGATGTAATCTAAAGTGCTGTACGAGGTACCATTAGACCAAGTGTGGTGTCCTGGATAATCGCATGGGGTTCTACCATTAACCATTTCTATGTCCCAAATTTCAAAGAGTTGTTCCCACCCTAGACCTTCAGGGTCCCTTTTATTGTGTTGAATGCAGCTTTTAGCTTTTAACTTAGGGTTATGAGACTTCCCTCTAGTCCAGGTTATGTGACAATTAAAATCGCCAACCACTACTATCCCGGTGTTGCCAAGATTTAACAACCAGGTAGACAATAGATCGTGGAGAGCCTCCTGCAGTTGTTCTCTTAGCAATGCACCAGGGGGTTATATAGGCTTACTAGCAAGAAACAATCCTTTCCTGGCTGTTTATCATAGTGGACTTCAACAGCCATCATGTTGCTGGCTAGTTGAGTTTCCACTAGTTTCGAGCCAAGAGTATTGGCTACACCCGTTATAAGGCCACCATAGGGTCTACCCTTGTCGCCTTTTTTTGCTGCCATTTGATAAGTGACAAAGCCATCCAGAATCAGTGGGTCCATTCTTGGAGACAAAAACAGCTATGTTTGTCCAAGATCTTGGTGGAACCCTCTGTTGACAGCAAATGCGCAAAACCCCTGCAATTCCAGGACAAAATTGTGATATTTCATTGATTTAATAACACTCCAGGTAGTGAATCAGGCAGCCATTTTAATACTTGTTGGATGTCCGAGATGTCCACCTTCTTCCCCAGAGGGAGATTTGGGCAGACATTAACATCGACTGGCAAGTCTTTCTCTCTGGGCAAACAGCTTAAATCAATAGCATTCAAATCGACATCGACCTCCACGTCAACAGCTTTCAATTCAGCCTTGAAGTTCCTTAGCAATTGTGCCGTTGATAGAAATTTGCAATGCAATTCTGAAACCTGGAGATTAGGACCTTTTAAAGGCTCCACGAATTGGAAGTCGTCTGATTTGAGGACCTCAATTTGCGGTACATAATTCAGTCTGGTTAACAATTAGGATCGTGAGAGCCATTTTGGTTCTTCACTTAGGTATAAGTTCTTTATCAAACATGTGCGATTTCCCTCCGTGGCAGCCTTGGTTTCAGTCGATGGAGTTGTATTAGTCACTGGGATTTGCAGCTCAGGTGTTCGTACAGGCCTCTCCTCATTGATTACCACATCTTCTTCGCTCAGATTGCCCTCCTCGGATATTCTGTCATCCTCGTCAAGTTCAGTCATCTTTTCCCGTTCAGGTATTAGCCAGCTCGTCAGGCAGCCCTCTCCACCGATCTTCCTATTCTTTGCTCTGGCTGCTCTTTTTTTGGCTTTCTTTGAGGGGCGCCCAGTGAGTTCCTTATCGGGCCTGGATTGACCCATAGCTTTGGCTCTTTTAATCTCAGCTGCCCTCCTAGCCATTCTACGTTGCTTACGCAAGAAGAAAGGCTCCTCGTTTTCCTTGTCTGCCTCCACCACCTGGTTTTGTCTTTCTTCAATTTGCTGTTCCTCAATTTCCTCGACAAACTGTATGGCTTCAGATAAATTGGATTCTGCTGAACAATCTGCTTCAACTATTCCACCTGCTTTCTCCCTCTTGATCACGTCTAAGGTAAAAGCATTGGAATTATCCAGTATTCGCCCAGACATTTTCAGCAGGATTTTAAGAGCGAATTGGAGGGATGCAACTGAGGACTGAATCTCGTCGATCTCAGCAGCCCCGGGGTAGAGATTAGCCAGACATTCACTTTTGACTTCAGGGCCATCTTCTATAGAAGCCAATGTCAGGTTCGGTGATACTGATAATCTGCCCATTGATTCCACTGGGATAGGGGTATCATAGGGAATATTTGACAGCTTGTTTTCTTGAATGCAATCAATGTTAATAGGCATTGCTACTGGTACAGGGATCATGCTTCTTTGAATATTCAGACATAGTTCCAATAATGAATTATTGTCTATTTCATCGTAATTCGAGGCGCATAATGAGCCTGTGTTATAGGGAACTGGTGCAATCACATCCTCAATAGTGTTGGAATTTGTTTCAGGGAGCGGAATTTGTGGGGAAAACTTGGTGATCATGCCCTGATCTGTAGGTAGGGCGGTCTTATTTTTCTTCCTGGGTTTTGCCCGTACTGTATCCTTGCTTGGAGGGCTCTTTGCTATCTCCATTCCCTTAGTTCTTCTAAGATTGTACTTGAGCTGAGTAGATCTCTTCATTGGGGGCATACAGGCTGTCTCTGGCTCTAATCCCCTGCACCTTGATTATGTCAAATTTCAATATCAATATGGCTACATCCCCTCAATCACCTGTTTATGGCAGGGTTCAGGATCAAACGGAATCAATCCCTGCAGTCTCCTTAGGTTATCAGGATCAAAGGGAACAAGTCCCCACAGTATCCTGACCTCAGTTACTCACTGTATTTCAGCTCTTATTAGGGGAGTGGGTGCAGGTAGCCGTAGCTGGAAGGGTGCAAGATATTTGCTAACCAAATGGCTACAATATGCACCCGTAAATTCCTTCTTCTCCCAGTTCGTATGAGCTACGCAGCGGGTCTCTACAAGCAACAATGCCAAGTCACACCCTGCAGGTGGACAGCCTTATATCCATCTGCCGTGGGGCTCAGAAAGAATGTCTGATACAGATTTATAAGTCGGCTCCCAGCCAATGATAAGGAAGGCGTGCAACTGTATTATGATTGGCTATGTATATAGCCAAAAGTTATAGGCGTTATTAATAGGATATGTATCCCCAATATCCCCGTCAGAAAGGATGTTTAGCAGCTCCCAAGGGAGCCAAGGGCGCCGACGGCAAGGCACCAGCCAAGGTCCTGTTGACTGTTGTTCTAATAGTGAATGGAACCAGGCAGTCCCGCCCAACGTTCACCGGATTACAATGCTCAGCACCGCTCAGTACATCTGTGCATAACACTCGGCTCCCGGCACTGCTCTAGCTCCCGTTCTCAGTCCACTCACTCCCCCTCTCACCTTAGTCCGTGATTAGGCGAATGCTGCGGGCATGCTCACTTGGCCCCTCGCCTCGCCTCGCCAAGTCTAATCACAGGACTCCCGAAATCCCAAAATCCAAGGTGTTGGGCGCCGGGAAGGACGAGGAAGGACCCCTCGCTAGGCGGAGAGCAGCAAGCCGACAACACATCGACACGGCAACATGCCAACGGCTGGCCTCGAGCTGCCGCCGGTGAACAAACAGCATAGTCAGCATGTCAAGCCGCACCCCCACATGCAGACGCGAGAAGCAGAAAGGCAGAAATGTATGCAACAAGGGCGCTTCCGACAATGCTTCCCGAAAAAAAGTTGTACAATGTTGGGGGCAATACACACCCTTGTTTCAGACCTTGGGAAATCTTAATGCTAGCAGATAATAGTCCCTCCTGATCAAGTCTTATAACTACTGAAATAGTCAAATCAAAATGTGCTATAATATTAATTAGCCAGTAAGACATACCCCAGTGTTTGGCAAAATGTAATAAGATCAATATAATTGAAAGCAATTTAGAAATAAATGAACGCCATAGAAAGTGAACTTCCTGTGAACCTCCTGTGCTAGCCATAGCTTTGCACATAAGGTACTGTACTTACCAGATATTATGAGTAGTACCCAGTATGCAACCTAGAAATTAATTTGCCAGCAGTAATCCAATCCCGTATTTCATTTAATAATAGGTTACAAAAGATGTTGCTGACCGCATCAGCCGTAGCAAGCAACCTATAATTAGTGGGATCTTCCCTAGATCCCTTCTTATGTATCAAAATTAATATTGACTCTCTCCAGGACCATGGGATGATCCCATCTGAAATAACTATTTTTAAAAGCTGGCAAAGAATCCCAGAACAAAGACGCTGATCTCTCTTAAAGACAAGGTTACAGAGGGTGTCAGGCCCTGGGGCTCTTGAGGAAGTACGCTTTATAACAAATAATAAAGCTATAAATCTTATCCTTGGATAACTATCTTATATTTTCGGGAGAGGGTTCTAAGGGGCCACAATTGTATTGACGTAAGAATGATCATTTCCATGTAGAGAGGTAACTTAGATTCTGTGATGGGATTTATTTTGTTTGTATCTAAGAGATAATTAATGTTCTTAAAAATCCATCAGAATTTCTTAGCATCATGCGTTCTTAGTATATTATACAAAAGCTGCCAATTGACAGTCCTAGTGGTAAGTTTATAACATCTAATCCATTTTTAGAGCATCTCCAAATGAAATCCTTTTAGATTGTCCATGAGCAAACTACATCCTGCACACTAGTGAAGGTGGTTTTATGTAAATGGCACCTTCACAGGTGTGCAGAATTTATTTTGATCACATAGTCTCTGCAAGATGTTCCTCTGTGAATAAAATAATGTCAGCACTATACTGCCAGGGCAAGGCTGCAGCAACCAATATAGTATGTTCTTATTGGCTGCTACATAATTTGCCCGGCAGTGTTTTGCTCATGAAGCATCTCCAGAGGAAGTCCTTAGCGACCCACTGGTCGAACAATGCATTCTGAAGACCCGTGAAAGCAGTGCCACCTTCACTTTTGTGTGTAATGTATTTTGCTCATGGAGAGTCTCCAAGTATTTCTTTTGGAGATGCTCCTTGAGAAAAACACTGCTGGCAAAATACTGCTGGGTGAAGGCTGCTGCAGCCAATTAGCTAATTGCTTATTGGCTGTTGCAGACTTGCCACAGCAGTTCTACTCTTTGTTATTGGCTATCATCTCTCAAACAGAGTGAATATAGCTAATCATAGAAAGTGGACTTCAGCTTAGAGCAAATGTTCCAGAGAGTATCCATCTAAAGCTGAATAGCTAAATTTTAGGCCAACTTCAGCCGAATACTCATCGAAATTCGGTACACCCCAAATTAAAGCAATATGTACTTTCACCAGAGCCATTTTTTGACATGGTGAAAACGCTGTTGAAAATTGTTTTTTTATTTTTTTAATTGTTGTGCTTTAGTTTCACAACAAAAACCGTTTACGAATTTCTTTCCATTAAAATTCCAATCTTTTGAAACGTTTTATTCTAAAAAAAAAAAAAGCATATAGTCCTATAGATCTCGTGAGGCCCCATGCTTATTCCATTTGTTTAGCATTAGTCCGTTTCTTGCATAACACAATTATTCACGTTCATCTCCTGAGTGATCCCTTTTTCACACCACCACTCGTCCTTTGATCTTGACATGAATTTTATCAACTGTTTAATTAGTACTTTATCCCTTTCTTCTTTTACCTCTTCACATTCCAGTAGCAAATGCTTTACAGTTTCCAGTGTGTTGACGGTGTCACAGAATCTGCATTGCCTGTTATTTATGCCACGGCACCCTCTAGTATGTAGAAATTTGTTTTATTTATTTATTTGGGTACACATCCAGCCTGATTTGTAAGGGCTTTTCTTGATGGAATTTGCTGGGATATTTCATAAGATAATCTGTAAGAGTATCTCTTTTTAATGTTCATTTGCCGCATTTTCTAGTGTTTTATAGGATACATTTTTTGTTGTTGTATTAATCCAGTTGTTTCTTTTCAGTTTTTCTTTCACTTTCTTCGTATTCTCAAGCAGTTATTTTATCAAAGAGTCGAGGTATTCTAGATGGTTGCACCAAGAGTCTTTCCACTGATTTAATAGAATCTCACTCTTTCACTCACCCTTTGCTGAAAGACTTTTGTATCCTACAACAACAGTTACCTATTGAATAACCCTGCATTCAGGTGAACAGGACTCACTCTCCTATTTGAAACCCAACACTTGAAGAAGGAAGGACCTCTTCACAAAAGAACCCCATCACCAGTAGCAGGGTACTGAAGCGCAGTGATCTACCCATCCTACCGCCCTGCAATTACTTGATACTCGTGTACTCTGATTTGATTATTGGGGCAGGCAGCATGGCTGAAGCCCTATGTTTGAATGGAAAAAGATATTCTGCTTGCGGCTACAGCCTGAAGTGATGCATTGAAATATAACCAACCTGCGTGAGAAGCATCAGCAAGAAGCTGAAAGCATGCTTTGGCAAATCTGTTTTGTGTTTTATTTTTCCATAGTGTCCAAATGTAAGCACTAAAAATAGTGATATAATTTTGGTGCATGGACAATGGGTCTGACACTCGGCAAGGACTAATGCCTACTCTGATTTACGTATTGGGGCATGTGGCATGGCTGAAGCTCTAGGTTTAAATTGGAAAAGAAATGCTGCTTATGGCTACAGCCCGGAATGCTGGATGCAAACCTGCACGAGCAGTATCAGCAAGGATCTGAAAGGATTCTTTTTGCAAATCTGTCTTGTGTTTAACTTGTGTTTAACTTTTTTGAAAGTTTTCTAACGTAAGTACAAAAAATAGTGATATAACTTTTCTGCCATGGGAAGTGGGCCTGGCCCTCAAGAAGGACAAATGTCTTCTGTGATTTGACTATTGGGGTATGTGGCATCGTCGAAGCCCATGCCCCATGGATTGTGGAGACTGTTGATGCAAGCAATGAGTAGGGGCCATTGTTTACATTATGAGGGTGTAGTGGACACTGAACTAGGATGCTGGATAGGTGCAGTGGATAACTGGAGTGGTTTGGTGGGGCTGGGGTCATGGTCGAGCTTCATGGCTTAGGCAATTGAACAATGACTTGTATCCCTAGCATGCACTGCTGAAAAAGAGACACATACATAGGAGTTGCAAAAATATGTTTGTAAAGGAGGTAATAGAGGAATTATTAATAACGTATATCCAGAGATGTAACATTATGACACATTTTTACTTATAAAAACCGATTCAATTGACAGAAAAATCTTTGTCGCTGGGACATTCCATTTAAGATGTACCCCACCCTCAGGACTCCTCTGCTCCAGCATTTAGCTAGTGGCATCCCACCTTGGCATCACTTGGCACTTTCATACTGGGCTCCCAGGGGCACGTGTCCATCTGTATTGCTCCTTTAATTTATGCACTTCCCTCACTGCGCAATGTAAATGTGCATTGATAGGAGCACTATGTACAATTTTTGGTATACATCTGGGAAATGCAGATGCAAAGGATTTGTACAAACAAGGGGGTTCTGGGAGTGTGATGCTGGAAATGCATCGGAGGGACAGGGCCTCCGTATCCTTGTCCTTTACTGTTCTTATCGTGTGTTCTGTCGTGTTTTCCACGCAGAAGTCCATGTGGGACTCCTGGCGGTGCAGCTCTCTCTTTTTGGTTTGGTGTACAGACCCATGGGATACCCTTATGGCACCCGTGGGTAGGGGTACAACCCTGTGCCCCTAGTGTATGTTTTTGGGCACCCGTGGGTGGCCCACAGAGCAGGGCATGGGCTGGTGGCAGCTCCATGCTGAGTTTGACAGGGGCACGGAGTATCCCCCATGTTGGGATACCCCGGCCCTGCCACTGGGATCAGTTGATTCCTGATAGGAAACAAGATGGCCCCGGTGGCCTCTCGCTTTCTATTGCCTGATACCTTGTTTTCCCAAAGTCCTGGGAAGCCCTGACTCTGTCCCTTCCCCCTGACTGGCTGTTGGGTGGAAGTTCCATATATGGTGTTGTTGCGAAGGCCCAGCTAGACTGACTGGAGCCTTCCCGCTGACTGTATGTTGTGGGTACCTCCTGTGGGTGGGACCTGGGTGAATGGAGAGTGTGACCAATATGCACTCCTTGTTGTGGCTGTCTGGTTTCTGTCATGAGGGACAAAGACTGAGACAGCCCTGCCCGAAACTGGCTTGAATGCAGTGTGTAGTGTTGAATGGCTGAGTACTTGTCTCAATCCACATTCCTTGTTGTGAGTGTCTGAGCGGGAGAAGAGTGGCCTGAATGCCCTGTGTGCCTGATTGGCTGACTGACTGCATGAATGCCCTTCTGTACGATTGGCTGCTGAGTGTGTGCCAGCAGTGTGGATGAGAGACCGAATAGTATATCTGGGGACCTCTCACCACTGGAAATTGTTCAGAAGCTGAAGTCCACTACGACGAGTAACTGGAGTAACTGACGCTTGACCCTGAGGCCCTGCTGGAGGAGAAGGACTGCTGCTGCTCTCCTTCACGATCTGAAAGCTGCTGTGTCCGCAAGGACTGACCCAGAGAGGACCTGGTAAGGCGCCCTCTTCCCGAGCTACGAGGGACCATCGTGCACAGCTGATCTTTGCCAACGCTCCCTGGTAGACAGACCTACGACAGGCTGCCGACCGGAGACGGGGACTGTTGCGGAATCCCAAAGAGAAGCGCCCGGACTGTTGTCCGCCACTGTCGACGACCGCTGTCGCCGACCGGAGCCGCCGTGCTCCCGTTTGCCTAAGAACTTTCTCTTGATCAACGGACGCTCGCGTCTGCATCGCCGAGTCCGTCTCCTGCTGGAGAAGGCCTGACCGTCGACGCGCCGAGGAGTATCCGCCGGTGGGTTTCCCGCCACCCAAAGACCGCAGAGACGCCGACGACTCGACGCCCTTGCTGGGCCACAGTTCCTCCTCATCTCTTTGCGGTCCAGAACTATCGTCACCGAGGTGCCCCGCACGCCTCTTCCTTGCAGGACGCCAACGCTCTGTCGTCGACGAGCACCGCTTGGATCGAAGCCTGCTGCCTCATCGACGGCGTTCTACCCGGTTCACGGTCGGACGTTCGACGCCCCGTGTCTTCCGCTTGAAAGGGAAGGCATTCAAGAAGGGCCGTCGATTCCCCGACACCGAACCCCGAGTCCGCGACGCCTCTCGACGATCCGTGGCTCCTGCCTTAAAGGGAGTCACTCAAGAAGGATCTGTCGACGCCTCGCCGACGAACTCTACTCCACCAGGTACATTGGGGGGGTAAAAACATTGTAGGAGAGAACGAGACTCTTGAACAATATATGGACTGGGCTGTTTTATATATCGTTATTTTGCAGGTTGCCCAGGTGGGGGGATCTCCACTCAGAACTGCGTCCCGTGGTAGGGGCCAGTCTTCTGCCTATTGTTTTATCCGTCTGCTTTCTCTCCTCTCTCTATTGCTGGTTTCCTTGCTATTGATCTGTGTGGCATTCTGACAGTCTTGTTGATGCACTCTAATCGAATATTAGTGGTACCACTTTAGAATTGTACATATTTACCATTGTTGATTTTCCGGAGCACAATGTGCGTTACTGTGATAAGTGTACATAACCTTTGAATATTAATTATATAAAGACTGTGTTTTCAGTAATACAGTGTGTGGACATTCCTTGTGGGGGCTTGGGGACTACACTGTACTTAAGAACCAGCCTGCATCACCTCCCGAGAAGCTAGGCCTTGATTGCTCGTCCATTGCTACCGTATTGGAGAATCTTGGCTGGGGTCCTCTGTGCCTCCCCTCTACCATATAGAGAGCGGAAATACAGACACCCCCCATCGGCCCTGACAAGCTGGTGGCAGCGGTGGGATGCTTATGGTTTTAAGAATCAGTGTATAACCGTGCCACTTACAAAATATCTGCACTTTATTGAATTAAGGTTTAGGTGTGTTCCAAGTAACTGCATTACAAGCAATGGAGTCCATTGCGAATGGTAAATTGACTAGGATGAGCTTAGAGGCTCTCCAGAGTGCTTGTGAAGCCAGGGAGTTAGACTTTGTGGATAAGTCTAGGGCTGAGCTGATAGCTGCCCTGGTGGACTACCAGACTGATGGTGAAACTCTTGATGAAGGGGGGGATGCAACCAGTGAGGACTCTGCCCCTGGGGTTGTCGCTGAATCTGTTTCTGGGAATGCCGCCATTCCTGCGGCCTCTGTTCCAAACCCCAGCGATTCCATGGAACTTGAGTTATTAAGGATGAAGTTGGCCTTTGAATATCGCAAGTTGGAAATAGAAGCTGAGCTTAAGAAAGAGGAGCTGGCACAGCAAGTAGAACTCAAGAATAGGGATCTTGCGCTCAAAGACAAGGACACTGAATGTCAGAGAATCCAGTTAGAGAAAGCTCGAGTGGAGACTTCAGCTAAACCAATTGAGAGTGGCAGGTCCCCAGCCACCAAGTTTATGAAAGATTTGGTTGGTGTGTTTTTGGAGGGTTCAGATATCCTCCAATGGATTGAAGCGTTTGAAATGGCTTGTGCAATTTATGATGTTGAGAAAAGAGATTGGGCTAAGTGTTTGTTAAGCAGAGTGCCTCAAACGGGATATGACTGTATTCTGAAGCTGAGTGTGGAAGAAAGGGGTCAGTATGAGTGTATGAAGTCTGCTTTGATTGCCAAGTTTGGCAAGACACCTACCCAATACCTTAAAAGGTTCAGGGATTTTAAGAAACGAGAGAATGTGTCTTGGGTTGACTGGGTGAGTGCTGCGCACATGAACATGATGGGGTGGATCGATGGGTACAAGGTGAAAACTTTTGCTGAATTATCCCACCTGTTGTTTTTTGAGCATTTTTCTGAAGCCTGTTCACCAGAGCTGCGTCAGTATGTTGCTGACCAGAACATTTTGGACCCCTTTAAGCTGGCTAGGTTGGCTGACAGGTGGGTCTCCCACCGGGTGTCCCCTAAGGACTCCACCGGGAAGGACAAGGATAAAGAGAAGGGGGCCTCTCAGAAAGCTGAGGAGTCCCCCAAGCAATCACAGTCGAGTAAACCAAAAACTTCCTCTCCTAAGAACCAAAAATCTAGTGGGGATAAGTCCTCTGTGGGTGGGAATAAGAGTAGTGGTCCCCCTGCTGCAAAGCAGGCTCCCAGTGGTTCCAGTACCGTACCTCGCACTCCTAGCACTTGTTGGGATTGTGGGGCTCTGGATCACCGAAGGGGTGACTCCAAGTGTAAAGGTAAGGCACTTGGAGTACAGGCTGTCAGCCTGACCTACCCTTACCCCGTGTCTGAGGTGGAGGCCACTGTCCTCCCCTCCTCTACCGGGATCCCCTTTGGTGCTCCGGTAGAGATTTCCTTAGTGTCCCTTGGGGCCTGGGACCAGTACGCGGAGGCACTGGCGACGATCCCGCAGAACCCCCGTAGGTTTTTGAGAAGTGTCCTCTTGAATGGCCAGCCTTCTACTGGTTTGAGAGACACTGGGGCAAGCATGACAGTGGTGGACAGGACCCTGCTCAAGCCAGAGGACTATGTAAGTGCTCCTCTGAGAACCACCAGGTTAGCTGGTGGGCCTCCCAAATTATCGCCTGTAGCCTTAGTCACACTCATGATTGGAGACAAGACAGCAAAGCTTCCTGTCCTGGTTCAGGACAATGTCCCTGCTAACATTCTGTTAGGAAATGATCTAGTAGAGTTGGGATTGATCTCGGATGGTCTTCCCATGACTGCCGCTGCGGTCACTAGGTCACAGGTGACACCGGGTCTGGCTGTGAGTCAGGTACCCGAGCCAAAGGCGCGGCCTAAGGCGAGGAGAAGGAAGACCAAGAAGGCCACCTCTGTGGGGGGAGCACCTTCTCTTCCTGCTGTTCCGACAGCACCCATTGGGATCCATGCTCCGGACGGGCTGGGTCCAGTGGAAAACCCAAACTCAACTCCTGTGGGAATTGAGACAGAAGACTCTCCTGTGGGAGAGGCTCTCAACCCGGAGGATCTTCCCGACCTTCAATGCTTGTTAGCTGAAGGGGGACCCTCCCGGGCAGACTTCTGTAAAGGACAGAGAGAGTGTCCCTCTCTCGAGGGTCTGCGGACGCAGGCCCTGTCCCAGGCACAAGGTGAAGTGCCTAGGACATTCAAGATTTATTGGGAGGGTGAGCTCCTTGTTAGTGAGCCCACTAAGCCTGAACCTGGTGCCCTCAAGAGGTTGGTGGTACCCCAGGTTTACAGGCCCTTCCTGCTGCAGTTGGCGCATGAGGTGCCCTTAGCTGGTCATCTTGGTACCAAGAAGACTAAGCAGAGGCTCTCTGCCCACTTCTACTGGCCCCGGATGGGAGTGGAAGTGGAGTCCCACTGCCGGACCTGCCCGACTTGTCAGTTGTCTGGCAAGACTGGAGGCAGGGTCATTGCCCCACTGCAACCCTTGCCAGTGGTTGGCACACCGTTTGAGAGGGTGGGCATCGATATTGTGGGTCCCCTGGACCCTCCCACTGCAGGTGGACATCGGTTCATCCTGGTCTTGGTTGATCATGCCACCAGGTACCCTGAGGCTATACCCCTTCGGACTATTACTGCCAAGGTGGTTGCCCGGGCTCTCCTGGGCATTTTTACCCGTGTTGGATTCCCCAAGGAGGTTGTCTCTGACAGAGGATCCAACTTCATGTCGAGTTACATGAAGACCATGTGGAAAGAGTGCGGGGTAACCTACAAGTTCTCCACCTCTTACCACCCCCAGACCAATGGTCTGGTTGAGAGATTTAATAAAACTCTCAAAGGCATGCTAGGTGCTTTGGAAGAGCCCCTAAGGAGGAAATGGGATCTCCTCCTGCCATGCCTACTGTTTGCTTACAGGGAGGTACCTCAAGAGGGTGTTGGTTTCAGCCCCTTTGAGTTACTCTTTGGACATCCCGTGAGGGGGCCCCTCGCCTTGATCCGAGAAGGCTTGGAAGCCACCCGTCCCGGTCCCGCCAAGCAAGTGGGGGACTATGTGTTAGGCCTCAGACGGAGGATGAAACAGATGATGGGTCAGGCAACAGCAAATCTCAAGGCCAGCCAGGAATTGAATAAGTACTGGCATGACCTTAAAGCTACGCAGGTAGATTGGACTCCGGGACAGGAAGTCCTCGTGATGGAGCCTACCAAGCCTCGAGCGTTGGCAGACAAGTGGACTGGACCCTTCCGGATAATCTCCAAGATGGGCGAAGTCAATTATCTGGTTGACCTGGGTGCCTCCGGGGTAACCCCTCAAGTATTCCACGTCAACAGGCTCAAGCCTTTCCACCGGCGAGCAGAAGTCTCATGTCTCTTGCTAGCTTCAGGGCAAGAAGAGGATGAGAGTGAGCCCCTTCCTGATTTGCTGCATAGCAACCCTCAGGACGGCTCAGTGGAGGGAGTACATCTCTCTCCAGATTTTACAACCGAGCAGCAGAGGGCCTGCCGGGCTTTGCTCCAGCAGTATGCCTCTCTGTTTTCGCTGACACCGGGCCTTACACCTTGGTGTAGGCACGAGATTGACACTGGTGACAGCGTGCCTGTCAAAAGCAGGTGCTACCGTATGTCAGATACCGTTAAGAACCACATCCAGACTGAGGTCGCCAAGATGTTGGATCTGGGTGTAATTGAACCCTCAACCAGTCCATGGTCCAGTCCAGTGGTCCTTGTCCCCAAGGCGAGTTCCCAGGCCGGTACCAAGGATTGGAGGTTCTGTGTAGACTACAGAGGAGTCAATGCCGTCACCAAAACTGACGCGCACCCACTGCCCAGGGCTGATGAGCTCGTGGACACCATAGGTGCTGCCAAATTTGTGAGCACCTTTGACCTCACCTCAGGCTATTGGCAAATAGCTCTGACGGACCATGCCAAGGAGAAGACGGCATTCTCAACACCAGAGGGGCTCTACCAGTTTAGGGTCATGCCTTTTGGGTTGAAGAATGCCCCTGCCACTTTCCAGCGGTTGGTCAATCATGCGCTCAGTGGGCTGGAGGCCTTTTGTGTGGCCTACCTAGATGACATTGCCGTCTACAGTTCCACCTGGGAAGCGCATTTGACACACCTGGATAAAGTGTTGCAGGCATTGAAAAGGGCTAACCTCACTATCAAGGCCACCAAGTGCCAGATAGCTCAGGGGAAAGTTACCTATCTTGGTCATGAGGTAGGCGGGGGTCAAATCCAGCCTCTCTCCAGTAAGGTACAGGATGTACATGACTGGGAGACCCCCACTACTCAAACCCAGGTGAGAGCCTTTTTGGGCCTCACTGGGTATTATCGCAATTTCATGGCGGACTATGGGACCATAGCTGCCCCACTGACAGCTTTGACTTCACCCAATCAACCTAGGAAGGTTAATTGGACTGAAGACTGTCAGAGGGCCTTTGATGGCTTGAAAGAAAGTCTGTGCAGGGCACCCGTGTTGTGTGCGCCTGACTACAGCCGACCCTTTATCGTCCAGACGGATGCCTGCGACACCGGAATTGGAGCTGTCTTGTCCCAGTTAGATGACAAAGGGAGAGAACATCCTATCATATTCATCAGTAGACAACTCAAGGTTAGAGAACTTAGGTGGGCTACTGTTGAAAAGGAATGTTTTAGTATAGTTTGGAGCCTTAGGCGTTTTAGGCCCTACCTTACGGGGTCCACCTTCAAGGTCCAAACAGATCATAAGCCCCTGAAATGGCTTATGCAGATGAAGGGCGAGCATCCGAAACTGCTCAGGTGGTCCATTAGCCTGGAAGGGCTAGACTTCACCATAGAGCACAGACCAGGGAAGAGTCACGATAATGCAGATGGCCTTTCCAGAAGGTATGTTGACCGTCTGGATGAGGGTGTCTATCCCGTGGGAGATTAGGCACCCTAACCTCAGTCTGGGGGGGGCGACTGTGATGCTGGAAATGCATCGGAGGGACAGGGCCTCCGTATCCTTGTCCTTTACTGTTCTTATTGTGTGTTCTGTCGTGTTTTCCGCGCAGAAGTCCATGTGGGACTCCTGGCGGTGCAGCTCTCTCTTTTTGGTTTGGTGTACAGACCCATGGGATACCCTTATGGCACCCGTGGGTAGGGGTACAACCCTGTGCCCCTAGTGTATGTTTTTGGGCACCCGTGGGTGGCCCACAGAGCAGGGCATGGGCTGGTGGCAGCTCCATGCTGAGTTTGACAGGTGCACGGAGTATCCTCCATTTTGGGATACCCCGGCCCTGCCACTGGGATCAGTTGATTCCTGATAGGAAACAAGATGGCCCCGGTGGCCTCTCGCTTTCTATTGCCTGATACCTTGTTTTCCCAAAGTCCTGGGAAGCCCTGACTCTGTCCCTTCCCCCTGACTGGCTGTTGGGTGGAAGTTCCATATATGGTGTTGTTGCGAAGGCCCAGCTAGACTGACTGGAGCCTTCCCGCTGACTGTATGTTGTGGGTACCTCCTGTGGGTGGGACCTGGGTGAATGGAGAGTGTGACCAATATGCACTCCTTGTTGTGGCTGTCTGGTTTCTGTCATGAGGGACAAAGACTGAGACAGCCCTGCCCGAAACTGGCCTGAATGCAGTGTGTAGTGTTGAATGGCTGAGTACTTATCTCAATCCACATTCCTTGTTGTGAGTGTCTGAGCGGGAGAAGAGTGGCCTGAATGCCCTGTGTGCCTGATTGGCTGACTGACTGCATGAATGCCCTTCTGTACGATTGGCTGCTGAGTGTGTGCCAGCAGTGTGGATGAGAGACCGAATAGTATATCTGGGGACCTCTCACCACTGGAAATTGTTCAGAAGCTGAAGTCCACTACGACGAGTAACTGGAGTTACTGACCCTTGACCCTGAGGCCCTGCTGGAGGAGAAGGACTGCTGCTGCTCTCCTTCACGATCTGAAAGCTGCTGTGTCCCCAAGGACTGACCCAGAGAGGACCTGGTAAGGCGCCCTCTTCCCGAGCTACGAGGGACCATCGTGCACAGCTGATCTTTGCCAACGCTCCCTGGTAGACAGACCTACGACAGGCTGCCGACCGGAGATGGGGACTGTTGCGGAATCCCAAAGAGAAGCGCCCGGACTGTTGTCCGCCACTGTCGACGACCGCTGTCGCCGACCGGAGCCGCCGTGCTCCCGTTTGCCTAAGAACTTTCTCTTGATCAACGGACGCTCGCGTCTGCATCGCCGAGTCCGTCTCCTGCTGGAGAAGGCCTGACCGTCGACGCGCCGAGGAGTATCCGCCGGTGGGTTTCCCGCCACCCAAAGACCGCAGAGACGCCGACGACTCGACGCCCTTGCTGGGCCACAGTTCCTCCTCATCTCTTTGCGGTCCAGAACTATCGTCACCGAGGTGCCCCGCACGCCTCTTCCTTGCAGGACGCCAACGCTCTGTCGTCGACGAGCACCGCTTGGATCGAAGCCTGCTGCCTCATCGACGGCGTTCTACCCGGTTCACGGTCGGACGTTCGACACCCCGTGTCTCCCGCTTGAAAGGGAAGGCATTCAAGAAGGGCCGTCGATTCCCCGACACCGAACCCCGAGTCCGCGACGCCTCTCGACGATCCGTGGCTCCTGCCTTAAAGGGAGTCACTCAAGAAGGATCTGTCGACGCCTCGCCGACGAACTCTACTCCACCAGGTACATTGGGGGGGTAAAAACATTGTAGGAGAGAACAAGACTCTTGAACAATATATGGACTGGGCTGTTTTATATATCGTTATTTTGCAGGTTGCCCAGGTGGGGGGATCTCCACTCAGAACTGCGTCCCGTGGTATGGGCCAGTCTTCTGCCTATTGTTTCATCCGTCTGCTTTCTCTCCTCTCTCTATTGCTGGTTTCCTTGCTATTGATCTGTGTGGCATTCTGACAGTCTTGTTGATGCACTCTAATCGAATATTAGTGGTACCACTTTAGAATTGTAGATATTTACCATTGTTGATTTTCCGGAGCACAATGTGCGTTACTGTGATAAGTGTACATAACCTTTGAATATTAATTATATAAAGACTGTGTTTTCAGTAATACAGTGTGTGGACATTCCTTGTGGGGGCTTGGGGACTACACTGTACTTAAGAACCAGCCTGCATCACCTCCCGAGAAGCTAGGCCTTGATTGCTCGTCCATTGCTACCGTATTGGAGAATCTTGGCTGGGGTCCTCTGTGCCTCCCCTCTACCATATAGAGAGTGGAAATACAGACACCCCCCATCGGTCCTGACAGGGAGTTTCTCTACTACCAGGCTTTATCCCTGGTTAGAGTCTCAACCAGAGTCTTTAGCTCACCATCCTTTCACAGAAGAGAAATGTCTACTACATATCAGTCTTTGTCCTGCCCAAGGTCACTCCAGCACCGAAATGCCTGGCCATTGTTTTCTGAACAAGAGTACCAATAGCAACCCCAGACACATGTTTAGGCTTGGTTTAACCTCGTCAGTGAACATTGTTAAGTTGCAGTTGGTGGGTGGAAGTTTAATATGTTAATAGGCTATATGTAGAGTAAGTTTAAGTGATTGGTGGATACACGTGTGAATGGTTTAAAGCAGGCAATTAGGGAGTGTTACAAATATTACAGTAAAAAGAGTAGAAGGGCTGTTTTGTGTGATGGTGTGCATGTGCAATCCAGGTTTCCTAATAAGGCATGGACTAGACAGGGTAATGCAGAGACTGTGGATAGTCATGAAGGGCAATGCATTATGGTGTTTATTGTATACTAGAGAGAAAGATTTCAGAAATGTTTTCCATTAGCATTGTAGAAAATTCAACTGGGAATGTAGGAGAATCTTATTGAATATAACTACTTTACTAAACAATTTAAAGTAGATGGAGTCTATAAGCTTATTGTTCTATTTTTAACTGTTAAAGGCGGTTCCTAAAAAAAACTTGTTTATGTTTTTTTTTTGGCAGGAGAGTCCAGAAATTAAGCTTGGTAGGGAAACGGGGAAAGGGGCACCAACCATCCATAGATATGGAGGGGCAGGTGGACAGGGGAAGATGTTGCGCGTTTGTTAATTGTAAGGTAGAGGGCAGTGTTTCTCACGCTCCCTTATTACAGCTTCAAAAGCACTTCAAAATTGTTCCCCCCTGCAGAGTGGTGTGTTTCAGTATATACAGAGTACTGTTGTCTTCAAAAAAATGTGGATCAGTAGCCTCTTTTATCGCTTGCAGGGTAGCAGGTGGGATTTTGTGTCCCACAGAAGTAGGCTGTGTGGTTACAGCATTGGTTGAGGAAGATGAGGTAGTTGAAGACAGCCTACTACTTCCTAATAAAGGAACAGCCTTTTTAAGAGCAGTACAGTGGTTGGATTTGGTGTGGTGGCGCATGGAGGTGGTTCCATAGGAGTACTGCCCAGGTTGTGGGCGACTGAGTACAACGTTGCAGTCAGTGTATTTCACTTTGGTAGCTTTAGCTTAGGTACATTCCCAACAGTAGTAAATAACTGCAACACCCATGAAACTATCTTGGTGCTAGAGGTAGGCACTTCCTCTACCTCGTCTTCTTGGTCCTCTTCATTGTCTTTAGAAGTACTGCACTTTTTTGCTGTATTTCCACCAGCTGGTGGTGGTGGCTCTTGGGGAGGATGGATGGCAATAGCTGATGCGATTTTTAAGATGAATAGCAGTTTTGCTAATATTCTTCCAAGTATATGCTCTGTGATAGATTGTTAATGGATAATTAGTAAAAATAGGTGTAGGAACTGTGCATGGGTACATTTTGAGTTTCAAAATTCCTAGATCAGCTGAAAATGCAGTTCTAAACTGTCTGCAAAGCACGGACCCGATCGTGCATTGCAGATGTGATGCGAACATGTCATCATGCCATGCGCGTGAGTGTGGTTACGTGACACTGTCCGAAGACTCTCCAATGACGTTAGACGTTCGTGGACGTTGACATTTTTTTTTTAGAAGTGTTAAAGTTATGCTAGAACATCAGGAATGGCAGAGTTTTATTGTGAAATGGGGACAAATGCTGCTATATTGGGGTAAGAATGATATTATAAAAGCCCATGTCTCAGGGGGATAGCTCAGCGGCAATGTGCTCGCTTTGGAAGCAAGATGACATAGAACAACACAGGTTCAATCCCAGGGTCCGTGCTTAGAAACCTCTGGGTATTAAGCGCATTATAATAACCTATCATATTATGAAATTCACTGAAAAAACTTTTGTTAAAGGGAAGTTATGATTAAGTTGCACTAATAAAAATCTAGGAAATTCAATGAAAAAATGTTGTTAAAGGGTCGTTATGGTTAAGTCTTAATAATAAAAATGTATGAAATTCAATGAAAACACTTTGTTAAAGGGATGTTATGGTTACAAGTTAAACCGAAAAACTAAAAAATACACCAGTTATGGTAATCTAAGCAACCATAACTCATGCCACCACCATGCACTGCTAAGACTAACACCCAGGACATGAAAGATGACATCACAAATGTCAAAGATGATATAACTGATGAAATAATAGTGAAAAGTTCAACCTATATATCTAATTTAATAAGCCACCAGCTCCCCAACTTTCAGCTTCATAACTTGTTTGGGGGAGCTAGAAACACATTTTTGGCTGTGATAGGGTTTCCAAATATTGGATTTTGATACAAATATGTTCAGCACATCCAGCTCGAAATTAGCTTTAAAATGACAAATGTCCCATTTTTGTAAGTATCATGGTTCCAATGTTGATGGGAAAAACGTCATTTCAAATATAAAGCTATATCCACATGTGCATTATTTTGACCATCAACAGACCCCTTAGGTATCTATTCCTGTACAGGGTTTCATTTTCCTTGAAAAGAGGCTCCAGGCTCTGCTGCCTCGTTGTTGATTTAAGCCAGGAGTAAAACCATTAGCCTTTGTTCTCTCAGGGCTAGTGCTCTTCCTGTTGTTTATTTCAGAGAACAGGCTCCCAATAAAACTCCTTGATCACTGCTTGAGTGTTCTGCATAGCAACTGACTCCTTCTCAGGAAATAGAAATGTACAGTCAGGCCTCTAGCAACAGCAATTTATATTGGGGAAGTTTATATTTCCTTGGACGAATAAGGCCTTTTCAATGTTGCATCTGAAAAAATATACTGCCATTTTAATCTGTTGCATTTATTTTTCACGTGAAGCCTTTTAATATCTCTCATCATGACATCAATGTCCAGTTAAGTTATGATTTTTATTTGCATGGTTTAGGCCAGAGAGTTTAGCTGTAAAACAGTTTCTTGTTCTTTCAAACTGTATAATGCCCACCTTTTCAAGGTATCTTTCTTTTGCCAGTAGGATTTCTGTTTTGGAAAATAGGCTGCAGTTACATGTAATGAAACGTACTTTCGGAACTTTAGATTTCACATGCAAGGCTCATCTTTTACACTCAATTTTCAATGTGCATGACATGTTGTGTGGCAGCTGCAAGTGGAATGCTGCCTTTTGTCTGGCAAATTAAAATGTGCCATTATTTCATTTTCCGCATATTCCTTGTGTTAAAAGCACAAGTACACACATGTGAATTCAGCAGTCATCTTGGCTGTTTTAAAGTTTGGAGGCTGGATTTTCATTCTGTCAGTGTGCCTTTCCCTGAGAAGAGTGTATTTCAGCAAATGGGGGCCTAACCTGACCTGTGACTGTTCATTTGCTCCTGGGGCTCCCATTAAACCCCATACTCTGAACGCCTTTGTTCTCAGTGAGAAGGGAAGGGGTTAGATTAAAACAGACAGAGTGCTCTGGTTTATGGAAGGAGACTTCCAACATCTTGTTTCCCTATGTTTCTTCCTCCCTTTCCTGTCCCCTCCACTTCCTCTAGAGGAAAGCACTTTGCGTGTGACATAAGAAGGGCAAAGTCCACTGCGTTCAAGAGCAGAAATTGGACCACTAAGGCAGGCTAGCTTTAGTTCAATCACCTGGGGACGTTTGCCTTTAACAGAAAGGGTCTCCCACCACTTCTTAAGATTTTCTCAGATCCTCTCGAGATGCAAAGGTTCACCTGAGAAGAACTCGCTGGACCTCCTTTGGGAAAGAATGAGGTGAAGTAGGAGCCATCCAATGTGGAAGGAGGGTCTGCCACCTATCCACTCACAGGGCACATGTGTTGTTTCCTTTGCTGTGGACCGTGACGTACCACTCTGCACTGGAATCTCTAGCAGACCCTGAATGGAACTATCCTGTCCTTGAGTCCTTCTGAGTGGGCCTCACAGTAGCCGGAGGGCCAGACCAGCCGAGGCTTCCTGTCCTACTACCCTAAACTGGTCTTTCTGTGCTCACCAGATCTTGAATGAGCGGGATGACACAGTTACTGGTTGTTGCCCTGATCAAACACTCTGAACTATTGCTTGCACTTTTAACCAGCTCAATGTTGCATCATGCTCTAGCTAAACACATCACCTGATAGGCATGAATCTACTGCTTGTTGCAGGCACCCAATCAGAATCACGATGAGTCCCACGCAGACTCTGTCCAGGGGTTAAAACCACAGCTTGACGCAGCTAGCACTTCAATGGCCATGTCACCGACTTGCAGAACAATGCCCCCAAGATCACCACATCCACTATTGTCGCCCGCTGACTTAAACCGCTGGAGTGTCATGCATCCAACCCTCCCAGTGGCTCAAAACCTGAGTTGGCCTGACCCAACTGCAAAGAGATCCTAGGACCACCCTGACTTACATCGTTGAGAGCACCAATTCAAGAGCGTTGTTTTGCTCTCCCTTGTTCCTCGCCCCTGCCTCATTGCGCTCTGAAACACTTGTGTATGAGCGCACTACAAATAAAATATCATATCATATCATAACCACACAGAATGACCGCATTTGTCTCTATTCGACGCCCGCTTGCTGCCAGGGTGCACACGATCCAAAATACCTGAACTGATCTACATCAACCCACCAAGAAATGCAGGTACTGTTGACCCCAAACTGCCTGTTCACTCCTAGAGAAAGGGCAGGTCACAGTCTCATATTAAATTATATAATTATTTTGGTATAGAACCTTGATTCCCTTAATTTTGTACTGTGATAATGTTTTGTTTGGGTCACTACTGGTACACCCTCACAACCCTCTTAAAAGCATAGCCTTCCCTTGGCCCATATTATCAGAAAAGGCAAAGGAGGTATAACTCTTAACTGTCCCTGGTTTACCTTTTTGAATGCATGGGGTTTTGGTTTGTAGAAGTGCGAGGGCTGAGTGTGCCTTTTTTTATTCCTAATCTCCCTTGTACCCCTTTGAAGCAGAATCCAATTCGCCACAGTCTGCTGTAGCAATGTAACCTTCCTCTTACTCTTTTCACTGCACTGTTTACACTGTGACAGTACATCGCAAGCAACGCACATTGAAAATAAGGCACACACAAGAAAGCCATAAGTCTCTACTACCTACGAGAGAAACATGTGTTCCATGTTTTAGCGAATGGACATAGGCAGTACAGTGCAGAACATCGCATGCTGAGATTCTTTTCATAGAGAATTGTGTTTTTGCTCTTGGTGGTTTGATTAACTATATGCAGGCAGTATGAGTTGGAGTCGTATGAATCTGTGGTCTGAGAGGGTTGGTCGCATTGTCTTTCCATGGATTAGCATTGATAGGATGAAAGTTGGATTGCCTGTGCAGAGATTGTAAGCAGGTCATTTATTGTTTCTTTGTGGTATGAGTGCGCCTAGATCTGTGCCCCTTTCACAGAATTTAGGATGCAGATCATGGTTTGTTTGAAGACTGAAGACCAAATGAACGTCGGAGCTTGATGCGTGTATCATCGCAATCATTTTGAGCATGTTTGGCCATTTCCGGATGGAAGGCATAGTGCACACTAGCATATACTAGCATTGCTTAGCATGTACTAGCATCGCTATCATGTACTAGGATTGCTTAGCATGTACTAGAATTGCTTAGCATGTAGTAGCATTGCTTAGCATATACGAGCATTGCTTTGGGCTGAATTTGAAGCAATGGTGTAATATTCGGTAATGCACGATTGTCCAACACTGGTATCAACAGCCTCCAAATATTAAGCAGGTGCAATGTGTTTGAAGTACCACAATGGTCCCAATTCCGATTCATCATCAGGTGGAACACAAAATGATCAAAAGAGTAACCGGAAGTGGCTGAGTAGTGGAGTGGTCTGGCATGGGTGGCTGTATGGTGTGCCTCAGACCTTCATCTACAATAATAGCATGTGTCTGCATGCCACTTCTGACTGCATTACTCTTGCATCTAAGCGCTGCATTGCGAACAGGCATTAATTCACAATGATACTCAGTTTATCAACCGCGGAAGGGGGAAAGGATGAGCTGGTCATGCCAGCAATCGAAATTGAGAAATGAACGCCTGTTCCGTTTCAAAGGTAAACGCCTATCCTGTCAGCCCTTCGACTAAACACACTACTCTGCATTCATGTATGTGGTTTATGTTCCCCCTCACTGCTTGAGAAGCTTCACTTGCACACAACACAGAGGAGCACAATGCGTAAAAAGCATCACGTAACCTTCTGTTAGGAAAGATTTCGTAATTGTAGGTAATTATCCTTCCATGTGGCAACCCCTAAACTTTTTGCTGTTGTTTTTCATCTTGTTCTTGACTTTGCCAGAGAAGTGCAGCCTTCTGCTGCACTCCTCTGGGCTTTCGCTCCTTTTCTTATGGGGAAACTGACATGCCCTTAAGACAGTCAGTACCGGGGAACGCTGTTTCCCGTAGTTTCTTTTATCATGTTGCGGCTTTAGTGCAACATGACACAAGAGGGCACTGTAAGCTAAGTTACAGCTCTCTTGGGTCTCTAGCCTTCTACAGGCCCTAGATACTCGTTTAGGATTGTATTTGATCGGTGCAAGTCATTCAGGGACTGGAATGGTGGCAGCGATCGTTTTGTGTATTTTGAGCTCCTTTTGGCATTCTAAGCGCGTTTTTCGCGCTGAACCCAAAATGGTGGCCTGGCTCCCAAAATGGCCAGACCACGAGGCTCCTTTGTCCTGTCCACTGACCGTCTTGCTCCCTTCACCTTCCCCAGGTCGAGCCGACCCGGGGCCTTCCTTATTTGGGCATGTACTTTCCCGCGAAACACAGATGCTTTCGCGGGCTTCTACATGTCTTTTGTGTGCCTCCAGGGTGTGGGCTGGGATGTCTGGTCCCAATACACATCCTGGGTGCCAGAGAGTCTAGGGTGGTGTGAATGCCTGGGACCACCGTGGTCCGTGATTGGTCCACGTATGGTGTGTGTGTTGATGGGTGGATCTCCCATTGGCTCCCCTCCGTTTTGGCGCGAAGGGAACTGTGGATAAGAGGGGGCTGGAAACACCACTACCAGGTCGATCTCCTGAGTTCTCACGAACGAAGGAATACAGGAGCCAAGTATCCTGCAACCAAGAGGCTGGACCGAGGAATCGCTGGTGACCCGCTGAAGGACTCCTCCTTTGCACTGCTGTCTTCCTGTGAAACCCTTTCCTCCTTTGATCGAACCAGAAGGCCTGTACTGGTGCTTCGACCTTTGGAATAGCAGGAACAGCTATTCTCGGCGACTTCATCATCTCCTGCCAGTAAGCCTTCGGAAGCGTCTCTGGGCCATCCAGTTGACTGACCAGCTTACACGGGACTCCTGCTCTGTAACCGCCGCCAGGTTGTGTTGTATTTCGAGTCCTGGTCACTCTCACACGCTTCGTACACTTGGCGTTCCCAAGTCTGAAGTGAGTAGTGTACATTTGGCTCAGATACACACGGCCGCTCCGTTGCCCTGCTGTGGTGACAAAACTGTGCAGGTTTCTTCGATTGGGACGTCTTTTTTTCTCTACACGACGACGAGGCATTCCCGGCTCTTCTGAACCTGCCAGCTGCTGAAACTAACGTGGAGAAGCCTGGGTCTGCTTGCATCGGGGACCGGTGAGTAGTATAGCTAGGATCTGGTCGCCCTCCTGCAGTAGCCCATTGCTTTTCCCCGCTGTGTAAAAACAGCACCCTTTTGTCCGTACTCGCGCTCTGCTTCTGCTCACTGTGGAGGCTGCGCTTGAGTCGCGGAACCTGTTCTTCTTCTGTTGTGCACTAACCCGAACTGCCTGACTTCCTCCGAAGAGCTTCTCCTTTTGCCCGTTGGCACCAGCGTGTGCAGGTACTTTGAGCACAAGGCTCCACTCTTCGCAGGACTCGGACTTCCATCTAGTTAGGTGCCTCTGAAGGCGAACTGAGTCTAAAGCATTATCGCACTGCCTGTTTTCCTTCCCTTTCAGGTGGACTACACATTTCGTGCATATAACGCTTGCGACTGTCATATTTGTATATATATTGTGTTGATATGGTATGTGTTGGCTTAATATTGTGATATTGTGATTTTCTCGCTACGGTCATTATTTTAAAGGCCTTAAAATAAATGTGTATATATTTTTGATATAACAACTGTTTGGAGTAGTTTGTAAGCGCTCTTGCTTTGTGTGCTCATTGCGGGCTTTCAGTCACCCTCACCCCTCTTGAGACCTAGTCTTGACCGCCGCAATCGCTACCTTGATTGGTCTGGCTCGTCCAGAGGTTACCCTGTTCCAAGTAATTAGGTTGGCCTTCTGAACTTCTGCGCCACCAAGCCAGAGTTCAGAAATCCGTCTTAACAAATTGGTGTACAGCGGTGGGATACGACTGAAGGTATCCAGTGTTGCGCACGAACTAAGGCATTTCAGGTTATTCCAACCAGGACACGTAGTGAATTGTTGTAGTATAACTTTAAAAAGGCCATAGTCCTATCGAACAGTATGGAAACAAATACCTTGTTAACTTTAAATGCTTCCAAATCAGAAACATTGAAGAAGATGTGTGCGTAGAGAGGTGTTTCCTCTCAAGGCACGAAATTGGAAATGATCCAAAGAATCGTGGCGTGGCAAGAAGCGCAGCTTGACGCTATAACTTCTGAGGACAGTGCAGAAGGTGGTGGGGCTGCTCCCACTGGCAGAACCGACGGTTCTGCCGCTGCACTGATCCATCGCGACCACGAGGACAGGGAGGATGTGATGTCTAATGTTTCCTCTGCCAGTGCTGATGGGGAGGCTATGCTTGAATTCAAGAAGCAAGAGCTGCGGTTTAGGCAGCAGGAGCTTGAATTCAACATAGCCAAACTAAAAATCGAACAGGCAGAAAAACAGAAAGACAGGGATCACCAGTTGGAACTGGCCAAGCTTCAGGTTGCAAATGAGTCCAAGGGTCCTGGACATGGGTCTGGGGCTTCCTCTCATCCACAGTTTCCGAAAGATCTGCTCAGTGTGTATGAGGAAAGGAATGACATTATGGACTGGCTGAATGCGTTTGAGTATGCATGCGAAGTTCAACAAGTTGACAATGCTGATAAGATTGCATGGTTACTCAGCAGACTACCCCATTCTGGCTGTAGTGCCATTATAGAAATGTCGAAGGCTGAGCGAGCTGATTTCGCAATGTTAAAGCAAACTCTCATTTTAAAGTTTGGGAAGACTCCGGCCCAATATTTGAAACGTTTCAGAGAGTATAAGAAAAAGGAAGGTGGTACTTGGGTATCTTATGTCACTGAATCCTTGAAAAACTTAACTGGCTGGGTCGAAGGTTATAAGGTTTCTACCTTCGAAGGCATGATAAATCTTGTCATGCTGGAACACATTTTTGCTTCTTCTTCCCCGGAGCTTAAGCAGCATTTGGCCGATTCGAAGGAGATAGATCCTAAGAAGCTGGCCATTGCAGCAGACTTATGGGTGTCACATCGAGTGTCCCATAAGGACAAAACTCATCCTGGTAAGCAGGAGGAAGGGAAAAAGTCCAAAGATATGGAGGGTGGAGAATCTGCTAAATCTTCTTCCCATAAGGGCCATAAAAAGAAAAAATAAGGGTAAGACACAAGAGAACTCACAGGGTAGTGGAGGTCCGCCTCCGAAACAGAACTTTGGTTACAATAAGCCTCCCTATGTAAACAGACCCAATGGATCTTGTTTTGCTTGTGGAGCAACTGACCACGTGAAGAGGGATCCCCGGTGTAAGGTTAGACCTTTGGGGGTCCACTCCGCTAATCTGGCCTTCTCCTCCTACGAGGAAGAAGAGATTACAGGAGCATCCTTCTCCTCAGACTCATTTCCCAGCGGGATAGAGGCTGAGGTAGTTTTAGTGTCCCTGGGTTCCTGGGAGCCTAAAGTCGCAGAGGCTTATGCTAGGTTTCCGGATAATACCAAGCACTACTTTAAAGACAGTGTGCTGATCAATGGAGTAGATACTCCAGCTCTTAGGGATAGTGGGTGCAGTCGCACTGTAGTGGATACTACCTTGGTAGACTCAGAGGAAGTTGCCAGAGCTACTCTGATGCCCACTAAGTTGGCTGACGGCCCCCTCCGTATGTTTCCAGTAATACCTGTAAATCTTACTTTAAATGGTACAGCAGTCAGGATTCCAGTGAGCATTCAGAGAAACGTCCCGGGAAAGGTCTTGTTAGGTAATGATCTCAGAGCTTTAGGGCTCGTAGGAGACACTGCCGAAAGACCCTACACACGGTCTCAATCACGGGCAGCATTGGCCAAGACCAATACGCTGCCCCAGCCGAAGGGGAAACCCAAGGCGAAAGGAGTCGACAAGTCACGACGAGGGAAAGAGAATATTCCCCCGAGCTCGCCTACCACTGCGGTGGAGGAAGTTGGTCAATCGCCCGGGCCTGACGAGGAGGTGGTGATGCCTGAAGTATTTGACCCCAACGATCATCCTGAACTAAAAGACTTGTTAGTTGAAGGAGGTCCTGATAGGGACGAATTCAGTAAAGGCCAACGTGAGTGCCCATCTCTGGAAGGCCTAAGGAGACAGGCCTGCTCCCAGCTTGAGGGTGAACCTCCTGGGACGCATAGGATTTATTGGGAAGGTGGACTCCTGTATAGTGAGCCCACAGAGTCTACAGAAGGAGACCATAGGAGGTTGGTGGTTCCCCTTGCTGTTAGGCCCTTCCTCCTGCAGTTGGCGCATGAAGTTCCCCTTGCTGGTCACCTTGGTATGAAGAGGACCAAGCAAAGGTTATCCATGCACTTCTACTGGCCCAAGATGGGGATGCAAGTAGAAAGTCACTGCAGGAGTTGTACCTCCTGCCAGTTGTCTGGTAAGGTTGGCGCGACAATCCAAGCTCCGTTGGTACCGCTCCCAGTTGTGGGGGTACCATTTGAAAGGGTAGGGATCGACATCGTTGGTCCCCTTGACCCGCAAACATCCTCGGGCAATAGGTTTATCCTGGTGCTGGTCGACCATGCAACCAGATATCCTGAGGCCATCCCATTGGAAACTGTAACTGCCAAGTCAGTTGCAGAAGCTTTACTCGGCATATTTACTAGGGTTGGCTTCCCTAAAGAAGTTGTGTCGGATCGTGGCAGCAACTTTATGTCGAAGTATATGCAGGCTATGTGGAAAGAGTGTGGGGTCACCTACAAGTTCTCTTCTGCATACCACCCCCAGACCAATGGTCTGGGGGGCGTTTTAACAGGACGTTAAAGAGCGTGATTGGGGCTCTGGAGGAGCCTCAGAGAAGAAAATGGGATCTTCTTGTTTCATGCTTATTGTTTGCCTACCGAGAGGTACCACAGGAGGGTGTTTGCTTTAGCCCCTTCGAACTTCTGTTCGGTCATCCCGTACGGGGACCCTTAGCCATCGTCAAAGAGGGATGGGAGATGCCCACTCCCCCTGTTACTACCAACGTAGTTGATTATGTGCTAGGGCTCAGAAAACAGATGGTACTTCTGATGGGCTTGGCTAGTGATAAATTGAAGGCAGGACAAGCGCTGGTGAAACATTGGTACGACCAGAAAGCTTCCCTCATCAACTTTACACCTGGTCAGCAAGTCCTGATCATGAATCCCATAAGGCCTCGAGCTTTACAGGACAAATGGTCAGGCCCTTACACAGTGGTGGAGCCCCTGGGTGAGGTTAACTATTTAGTGGACCTTGGAAGGCCTGGACAGGCTCCAAAAGTGTTTCACGTGAATAGGCTGAAGGCTTTCGTCCCAAGAGTCGAAATCGCAGCACTGCTACTGGCGTCAGACGTTGAGGAAGAGGAGTCTGAACCTCTCCCCGACCTGTTCCAAAGCGGTCCTTCAGATAGCTCCTTTGAGGGTGTCCGAGTGGCCCCTCACCTGACTTCTGATCAGCAGGCTGAGGTGAAAAGTTTGCTCAGGCAGTTTTCCCCCCTGTTTTCACAGTCGCCTGGTTTGACACCTTGGTGCAAACATAACATTGACACAGGAGACAGTGTACCTACCAAAAGTAGGGGATACAGGATGTCAGACAAAGCACGGTCTTATATTAAGACCGAGGTCAACAAGATGTTAGACCTTGTGGTGATTGAACCCTCTAGTAGTCCTTGGTCCAGCCCTGTGGTGTTGGTTCCAAAAGCAGGCACTTCTGAATTGAGGTTCTGCGTGGATTACAGGGCTCTGAATGCTGTCACCAAGACAGATGCACACCCCTTGCCTCGAACAGATGAGCTGGTGGATACTTTGGGTGCCTCCAAGTACCTCAGCACGTTTGACCTCACTGCTGGCTATTGGCAAATAGCTTTAGCAGAGCATGCCAAGGAGAAGACAGCATTTTCTACTCCAGACGGCCTCTACCAATTCCGGGTAATGCCGTTCGGGTTGAAGAATGCACCTGCTACTTTCCAGAGGCTTGTGAATCATGTGTTGAATGAGTTGGACGAATTCTGTCTTGCATATCTGGACGATATAGCAGTTTTCAGTGCCACCTGGGAAGACCATGTGAAACACCTCGGGATTGTGCTCCAGGCTCTTCAGAAAGCCCACTTGACCATAAAGGCTAGTAAATGCCAGATTGGACAAGGCTCAGTGGTTTACCTTGGACATGAAGTAGGTGGAGGGAGGATACAGCCTCTACCCAGTAAAGTACAAGCAGTACAAGACTGGCCTACCCCCACTACGCAAACCCAAGTGAGAGCCTTCTTAGGACTCACGGGGTATTACCACAATTTTGTGGCAGACTATGGCACCATAGCTGCTCCCCTGACTGCCCTCACAACTCCGAAGAAACCCAAGAAGGTCACTTGGACCGACGAGTGTGAGAAGGCCTTCAATGGCTTAAAAGACTCCTTGTGCCAGGCCCCTGTCCTCAGGGCCCCTGATTATCAAAGACCTTTTATCGTGCAGACGGACGCCTCTGACACTGGGATAGGAGCTGTACTATCACAAGTAGATGAGAAGGGTAAGGAACACCCTATCGGTTTTATTAGTCGCCAGCTTAAGGACAGAGAGCTCAGATGGTCCACGGTAGTGAAAGAATGTTTCTCTGTTGTGTGGGCCCTAAGGAAGCTGAGGCCCTACCTCTATGGGACCCACTTCACTGTGCAAACTGACCATAAGCCGTTAAAGTGGCTAATGAACATGAAGGGGGAGAATCCAAAGTTGCTTAGGTGGTCCATAAGTCTACAAGGCTTCGACTTCACTATTGAGCATAGGCCAGGTGTCCAACATAGCAATGCTGATGGGTTGTCCAGAATGTTTAACCGACCTGAACAAGAGACTCATCCAGGGGTGGATTAGTTCCCCCTGTCCATAGTCTGGGTGGGGCGAGTGTTAGGAAAGATTTCGTAATTGTAGGTAATTTTCCTTCCATGTGGCAACCCCTAAACTTTTTGCTGTTGTTTTTCATCTTGTTCTTGACTTTGCCAGAGAAGTGCAGCCTTCTGCTGCACTCCTGTGGGCTTTCGCTCCTTTTCTTATGGGGAAACTGACATGCCCTTAAGACAGTCAGTACCGGGGAACGCTGTTTCCCGTAGTTTCTTTTATCATGTTGCGGCTTTAGTGCAACATGACACAAGAGGGCACTGTAAGCTAAGTTACAGCTCTCTTGGGTCTCTAGCCTTCTACAGGCCCTAGATACTCGTTTAGGATTGTATTTGATCGGTGCAAGTCATTCAGGGACTGGAATGGTGGCAGCGATCGTTTTGTGTATTTTGAGCTCCTTTTGGCGTTCTAAGCGCGTTTTTCGCGCTGAACCCAAAATGGTGGCCTGGCTCCCAAAATGGCTAGACCACGAGGCTCCTTTGTCCTGTCCACTGACCGTCTTGCTCCCTTCACCTTCCCCAGGTCGAGCCGACCCGGGGCCTTCCTTATTTGGGCATGTACTTTCCCACGAAACACGGATGCTTTCGCGGGCTTCTACATGTCTTGTGTGTGCCTCCAGGATGTGGGCTGGGATGTCTGGTCCCAATACACATCCTGGGTGCCAGAGAGTCTATGGTGGTGTGAATGCCTGGGACCACCGTGGTCCGTGATTGGTCCACGTATGGTGTGTGTGTTGATGAGCGGATCTCCCATTGGCTCCCCTCCGTTTTGGCGCGAAGGGAACCGTGGATAAGAGGGGGCTGGAAACACCACTACCAGGTCGATCTCCTGAGTTCTCACGGACGAAGGAATACAGGAGCCAAGTATCCTGCAACCAAGAGGCTGGACCGAGGAATCGCTGGTGACCCGCTGAAGGACTCCTCCTTTGCACTGCTGTCTTCCTGTGAAACCCTTTCCTCCTTTGATCGAACCAGAAGGCCTGTACTGGTGCTTCGACCTTTGGAATAGCAGGAACAGCTATTCTCGGCGACTTCATCATCTCCTGCCAGTAAGCCTTCGGAAGCGTCTCTGGGCCATCCAGTTGACTGACCAGCTTACACGGGAGTCCTGCTCTGTAACCGCTGCCAGGTTGTGTTGTATTTCGAGTCCTGGTCACTCTCACACGCTTCGTACACTTGGCGTTCCCAAGTCTGAAGTGAGTAGTGTACATTTGGCTCAGATACACACGGCCGCTCCGTTGCCCAGTTGTGGTGACAAAACTGTGCAGGTTTCTTCGATTGGGACGTCTTTTTTCTCTACACGACAACGAGGCATTCCCGGCTCTTCTGAACCTGCCAGCTGCTGAAACTAACGTGGAGAAGCCTGGGTCTGCTTGCATCGGGGACCGGTGAGTAGTATAGCTAGGATCTGGTCGCCCTCCTGCAGTAGCCCATTGCTTTTCCCCGCTGTGTAAAAACAGCACCCTTTTGTCCGTACTCGCGCTCTGCTTCTGCTCACTGTGGAGGCTGCGCTTGAGTCGCGGAAACTGTTCTTCTTCTGTTGTGCACTAACCCGAACTGCCTGACTTCCTCCGAAGAGCTTCTCCTTTTGCCCGTTGGCACAAGCGTGTGCAGGTACTTTGAGCACAAGGCTCCACTCTTCGCAGGGCTCGGACTTCCATCTAGTTAGGTGCCTCTGAAGGCGAACTGAGTCTAAAGCATTATCGCACTGCCTGTTTTCCTTCCCTTTCAGGTGGACTACACATTTCGTGCATATAACGCTTGCGACTGTCGTATTTGTATATATATTGTGTTGATATGGTATGTGTTGGCTTAATATTGTGATATTGTGATTTTCTCGCTACGGTCATTATTTTAAAGGCCTTAAAATAAATGTGTATATATTTTTGATATAACAACTGTTTGGAGTAGTTTGTAAGCGCTCTTGCTTTGTGTGCTCATTGCGGACTTTCAGTCACCCTCACCCCTCTTGAGACCTAGTCTTGACCGCCGCGATCGCTACCTTGATTGGTCTGGCTCGTCCAGAGGTTACCCTGTTCCAAGTAATTAGGTTGGCCTTCTGAACTTCTGCGCCTCCAGGCCAGAGTTCAGAAATCCGTCTTAACACCTTCTGTTAAACAACCAGGGCTCAAGTCGAGGGTACACGAGGGTGGACTGAGTCCAGCCACTTTTTTCAGAGGGTGGACTCAGTCCCCCCAGCTAAAATGAGAAACAATGATTGTCCTCTTTGAATTTATAACTTAAAACCGACGTGGGGATCGAAAGGCAGTTGGCACGTTTGCAGGCATGACACTTCACCACTGCACTAAATAACATGATAAAAAATACCACACAAGTAAAGGTGAAATGTCCCATTTCGGTAATGCAAGTTCCAGTGGAAACATTTATATTGGTCTTGGAGTTTAAAACATACACCACACCTTTTAACATTTTCAAAAACAATATTAGAACACAATATCCTCTCTTTGTTTTGTATGTGTGTTGATTTTATGAAAGACAAATCATATTCATCCTGTGCAATTTGGGTGGTTATGCAAAGCCAATGTAATCAAATGTGCATAGTTCCCCTTGATGTGCTAATTTCTGGCGACATCGCATCCCATTGCGTTTGTTGAGGAGTCCCGCCACTCTCATTTTTAGGACTTGACCCCTGTAAACAACTAGTAGGAATTTGAAATTTGATAGCAATTAGGACCACATAACTAAATGCATGTGTTAAGTGTTCACATAATTTAAAGGTTGTTATTGTCCTACTGTTAATATAAATGGTGTATGATCGTCACTGCCTGCAGACAACTGTGTTATATTCCCCGTTCATAGAAATTTCGGTGGTTAATTTCTAATGTATTTCGAGTCGATTTGACTGAAGGCGTCACTTAACGCCAGGAAGAGTAAAATCAGGTTTCACAAAACTGTACATCTAGTGTTCATGCTCTTCATCCCAAACGTGTTTGGATATGCCCATTAATTGATCATGTGCGTAATAACGTGATCCAAGAAGGCGAAAAAAATAAAATCCAAGAAAGTGTCCATTTTCTTTTGACATAAAAGACAGATTTTTATCTTGCTTTCTCGAAATAACCACAAACCGTATCGCCAGCAATATCATCACTGCCTGGTGCTGAAAGCAGCCAATAACATTATCGTCCCTTCATTTCCAGAGGAAGTACATCTGGGCCTGCAGCACGCTTGTTTTTCTGTGCTAAAATGCCACCCTTGATGGTGAGTGCATCTTACAGACACTGCCTCGGGATATTTGCATATGGCTTTCCCGCCATCTGCAGCACCCACATGTTAGGGAATGATTCTGAAGTAATTAATGCAGACAGATGGGCGTGCATGGACATTAATATTTAAAACATTGTTTGTTATTCTCCAGTCTAATGGCATCTACAAATGCCCGCTGTCACTAGTGGGAAGAGAGAAGAGCATCACACAGGGAGCTTAGTCTACTTTGCTGCTGTTTTTTTTTTTAGCTTCTGTACATGATGTTTGTGGTCTACGGGATTCTACAATGAAAGCTATACCACCTTTTTATAGAATGTGGTCCACCATTCACTGTCAATTATTTCACCTAAGTTATATTATGATATATTAAAATCAGAGTCCGAATGTCACAAGACCTAGTGGGACCACGATTATATATTTCTGTCTTTTGCCATTATTTTTGACTCCCCTTTTTCCCTCCCCACTTGCCTTGTGGCTCCTTGAAACAATATGTTGATGTATAGGTACTTAACAAATGCTCAATAAATACTTAAATAACTAAATAAAATGCATTATTCACAGTGAGAATCAAAAGATAAGAAAGGTTAAAAGGATACTTGTAATGGCACTGTTCATAAAGCTTCATTGCAGCAATGTGTTAATATATGTATCATTGATATCAAGTTAGGGTTTGGTATGTGCCCAGTTGCATACAAATTAAATACGTGGTATAAAAGGGTGTCGAATAAATGTCTGCACTGTACAAATAGGATTGAAACAGACGGGCATCTTGTCCTTGCCTGTCCACTGTATTTACGGGGTTGTATTTGAGGCTATGGCTTTTATTACATGTAATTGTTCCACGGATGAAGCTATGACCCTCTGTAAAAGTACAAATGTTGCACTGACTGCATTAGCAGTTGCTTAGGGCACGATTCATGGAATAATCTGCATGGAAAATAGAGTTCTTGCTCACGCAACTGTGCACAAAATCGCATTCGTCGATTCATGGAATCGAATGCGCAGCAGTTTTCTAAGACTTGCGTCGATTTTGTGCTGGCCCGGAATGTCTCTGCGAGTGGAGGAACACCTTGCGGGAGACTCCAAGCAGAGTGTGGGCCGGGTCTACACAGTGACCAAAATAGGGGGCGGAACATGCAGAATGAGGAATAACATGTGAAAATGTGGGTGTGTTGAGGCACGGTCCACGGTCAAGCAATTGCACACCCATACCAGCACAAATAAACACGTATTCATGGATTTGAATTCTGAATGTCGGGTCGCAAAAAAATTCACTCAAATCCTGGTACACTCCCGCCACCTAATAGCAGACGTAAATGTCAACGCGCATCTATAAAGCATGCAAAACACACCAAATGAAACGTATCTAGCCACGATGAATCCAGCATTTGTCGGAACAATCGTGTCCTGCACAACATCGCCACATGCTGTGGTTTCCCAGTGGACATGCTGTATCATTTCCTCCAATCCCCATAAACCCAATGAAATAGGGTTGCACACCTGTGTGAGAATGTGCATGATAGGCAGAAATGTATTCTTGTTGCTGTGAGCGCAAAAGCAGTGGTGTCAGGATCCACATGTAACATAGGTACAGCCAATATGGAGACAATGCACCCCAAATCAAAAAACACATTGAATAGGACACATTTGACAAATGAGACAAAGTGATTGATACAGCCAAATGGCCACAGTTACAGATGCAGCAAGTAACGTAGCCATTCCATAGCAAAATCAACAGTGAGTAATGACCATAAGCATCATGGCACTGCACCATTCACCAACACAGTCACAGCAACTGCAAATAACAGTGTACATGTAGTACACCAAAAACAACACATCACAATAGACAAACTCCCTTACGACTGTCACATGGACAACAACTGTACTGCATGTAGACACCAAACCATACACTTGAAACCACACGTAGTAAGGCATAGTACTTTCTGGAAGCAAATTAACACATGCAAGGAAAGCCCTGGACCTACAATGCATGTTTTAAAACAGAAAACGCATTCACTGGCCGGCCCATTCCCTGACCGCTACAATTACACAACAATCAGTGACATCAAAGTAGTCATTTTGAATATGAACAACAAAAGAGCAACAAAAGTGCACTGCAAGAGAAATACACATCTTTCCTGTTTCCTGTGCATGCATACAACTGCAAGTACCCCCTCAATCCGATCACCCATCACAGCATGACAAAGGGATCTGCAGAGAAAGACAGATCAATGTGAGCGCAGCAAACACATTCATGCACCCACAGCAATATGTGCCCCTCTGGTGGAATGCAAAAAATGCAAACAACAACTCACATGCTAACGATCAACATGCTTTCTGGCAAACATGCAGCCAGATCTGCACGCTGCATGCAAATCCAACACACAAAACACACACACTGACAAACACCCACCCACAACCCACACACTGCCTGAACCCCCGAAGGTGATGCAGTGAATGGTTATGTCACTCCTACCCCATTATTAAGCTGATGGCATATACTCAACACACGCATCTTGCAACAGTAAGCATGAACATGATTGGACCCACAAAAGGACATCACTGAGACAAATAAAAGGCTGGAGCACGCTGGTAGTATTTCCTATGCCATGACATGGCATGCCATCATCAGCGTAGCACTGGGACAGTGCAGTGAACACTGGCAGGGGAGCTGATGATGTGAAGCCCAAGAACGTCTGAACCCAAATACTCACCAATTGCAATGAAGACAGGATCTTGCAGGAGGCAGTACTTAACAGAGGCAGATGTCAGACCGGAAGGATGGGCACCGAGGTAACTGGCATGAAACACACAAGCAGACATGACAAATCAATGAGAAACAGACACAAAGACAGATGCCCACAAAAGGGAGAGGCAACTGTAAAGTGCAAGGTAACGCAGACTTCACTGCAACTCCATTGCATTAGGTCAAATGTGCATTGAATCGAAAGTATCATTCGCATGCACCCAGCAGCTGCCAACATGATGCTTTAATCCGCAAGGTGCACCTTGCATGGCACAAGCATGGCAAACAACAAACCCTGATCAATGTAGTGCGCCTGGTGTCTGTTGACAACATAGCATCCCAAACATGTGCATCAATGGTGTCATGTGTGTGGATTATTCTTTGGACTGCACAATAAAAATGGTGAAAGGCTAAATAAGTGCCTTTCGTGTACATGAATCAATATTAGTGAATCATTGTACGGGGTGCCATGTATCAGGCAAATTAACTTGTGAAAAATGCAAAGAAACACACACCACCACAACCATTGACACACGTCACAGCCCATAAACAGCTGACCCTGTCACCCTCAATGCAACTCAACAAGAAATACATTACAGAGCTCACCCACCCACAACTACGATCTCGCCACCTGTGGCACCATGAAATGAGTGTGAAAATAGCATGCACGGACACATGACCATAAGAACATCATGCACATGCACCTACAAACTTGAACCCGTGCCGCAAAAAATAAGTTAAACAAAAGTGAATGCACACAGTGCCAGACTCCCTCCCTGCTAAACACAACACCACAAGTGACACCCTGAGTGCCCTTCACTTACCTGCACAAGGTACCCACCTGGCCTGCATACACTGCATCTCACCAGGAAACACATCCTCAAATTGTAAAAACATGCATAGCAACAACTTGAAAACAGTGGAGAGCCATGACAACCATGTAGGGAATCAGAAAACAGGCATAGACCACCCAGTACAGAAGACCACAAGGTGCAAAAGGGAGACATGACACAAATTGAGAATTGCCTAGCAGTGGGGAGTAGCACAACAGAGAGAGAGAGAAAGAGAGAGAGAGAGAGAGAGAGAGAGAGAGAAAGAGAGAGAGAGAGGGAGAGACAAGTGAAAACCATAGAAAGGAGTACACTGCCTGGAGTGGAGACAGGGATGGACATGCCCGACATCACTGTGGGTGAGGGTTCATAGAGGTTGATCTAGGGAGGATGATAGTAATATCAATACCTCCGGAAGTACCATCAGGGCATGAGATCACGAAAGGCACAGAGAAGGACAAATTCCACATATAGAGGCCATGAAGGACAAATGTGGTGGGCAGTGAAGGACAAACGGGCAAATAATAGGCACATGTGTAGGGTCAATCATTAGCCCTATCTCACACAAACCAAGGCAAAAACCCACCAAGGCATGCATTACAAAACAAGACACGTGTACCCCACACCCACACAATTAAGGCACTGAAAGCATATATCCCTACCCTACATCAGCCAACATAAACCTCTTTTGGACAACACAGCAAATGGACATGCAGCTGTACATTCACCCCCAACACAGCATGCCCCCTGAGAGAGATTGTGTCAGTAAGTGTACATGGATTCCAGGGCTCACTTGAACCTGACACAGGGACACCAGATAAAGCCAAGCGGTGGGAAGTGAAGGATGTCAGACATGCATAAAACTACATTGTGTCAATGCAATGTACACCCATAGAGGGTGGCAGTAAAGATGAAGTACAAATAAAAACCAGAAAACATAAGCATGTAGTGATGATAACCAGCAGTACAAAAGCATGTACAAAAAGGCACCATACTGGGTAATACAGAAGCAGTCAGTCAGGGGTACACATGTGTATATCTGTCAAAACCAACTTGCATCAAGTGTGACAAACATGTCCTGCGGAGTCAATGCACACAAATGTCCACAACAGAGTCATCAGAACCCATGTGATGAAGTGCTGCAGTGTCGGTTGTGCATACATGCCTATCAATGTGAATGGGACATGTTGACCAGTGGCCTGGCTGGGCGGGACATGTAAGCGGAGAAGGAAGTGGATTTAGAATTGGCAATGCTCAAAGTGTATTGTGCACAGGGAGATCACCTGCAGGGCATGGTTTGCAACATAGAGACTGAGGGAGTAGAAGGGTGGAAGTAGGGGGAAATCACCATGGTCAGTCTGCCAAGTGTTGGAGAACAGAAACCCCAAGAGTGCAGAAGCAACAACAATGCATGTGGACAAGCAGAATGTGCTTCCACACTGAACGAAACACTGACAATGAGGAATGTGACAATACGGCTGCTCAATCACTTCCAAACATGCAGTCAATATCATGAATGCATCCATAGTAACAATGCACTGGCATTGAAGTGCAAATGCACAGACACACACATTCATGTGTGCAGACACACATCAGCACAGACATTCACTGTGGCACAAAGTGAACACCACCAGCTGCTCAAGATGTGTACTGCATGCAGTAAACCATGGGGAGCAATTACACAGGCAGAACATGCAAGACAGTGCACATGCTTACCTGCTGACTGAGCCATCATGATGTGATTCCTGCATCACCTCCACCAGGAACTATGCCTCCAAATGCATGACAGGAGGTTCAGTGCCTGGCAGAGGGCATGGGGAGTTGGGACATCAAAGGGTGCAGGGTGTCTCCACCGGGAGAGCAGTCAGCACCTCATTCCAGAGCACTGTAACAACATGGGACAAGGCATTATGACAGCCATAGTACAGTGCCTTACACGCCGCACACATGCATCAATATTCACTCAACCAAATGTTACCTGCACATGCCATCCCATCCACCACAATGCAACCATGGCAGTTCACGTCACTGTGCATGGCTGCATGTCCACCACTGCATATGTCAGGACCTTTAGACAGCAACTGCACAACTCAAAGAGAAATGGTAAATATCAAAAAGAAAACAGAAAAAGATTCCTCCTTGGAAAGGGATGAACAAAAACACATGCCAGCATCTGGGCAAGGGGTCTTGAAATCAGAGAGAAAAGTGTTCATGGCAAAGCAACGGACACAAAAAGAAATTAAAAATATAAGGGGTGAGGGGTAGGGTTCATGCCAATGCCCAAACAATGTGACAATGAAAACAAAAAAACCTGCATGGCTCATGGACCTCACTGCAACTGTGGAACAGGGGGCATGTCTTTGATGAGACCCCCATCCTGCAGTTGATCTGAAGGTGGGCGTGGTGCTTGAGGCAAACCATGAAGTGCCAAGGCATAGTCTTCAGAGGCTGCAGCCATGTGTGACACTGATGAATGAACCAGCACAGTTAGGCCGGTGATGTCTGTATGCATTGCTTCACTGAAGGCAACAGAGTCTGCATGTGCAGATACCTGTGATGCACAGAGTTCCTCCGAGAGCGACTGCCTGAAGGCACCCACCTCACTGTGTATCAGTCTCCTTGTGGCTGTTAGTTCTGCATGGAGTGCAGTCCTCTGTGCCTCCATCTCATGCCTCAAGGCCTCTCTGTGTGCCTGATCGTCTGCATGCAGGGAAACCTGCAGACACCCCAGATCAGCCTGTCGCCATTTATGTCGGCCTCCATGCGCAGTATGTGGGATCGGCATAAGGACTGCATGACCTGCAGCTGTTGCTCTACCCGGTTCGCTGGTGTGGTCATGGATTTCGCCATCTTACCCATGACCTCAGATATCTTATTCAACACATATCCATGTTGGAGGTGTGCAGGGCCCATGGCGGCCTGATGCAAGGGACCTAATCCTTTGCTGTGGTGCTCCTGTCATTGGCTGCAGGTCTGCATCCCTCAATTGGACATCAGGACCAGATACCAATTCAGGAGAGGGTGGCTTTGCAGCCGTAACCACTGCAGACAGGGGTGCCATCACTGACAAGCCTTGTGAAGCCAGCCGCCCTGCCACAGACCTACGGCCTGACTGATCCTCACATTGGGGCACTCAACTCTGTCCTCTCCTGTTTGGGGAAAGCACATCCGGTTCAGCATCAGAGACATCCGAGCCAAAAGAGTCTGAAGAGTCTGCAGCATGACTCAGGATGGTCTGCAGCTCAGTGTGTTCTCACGACCTACCACACCACATACCCCACCGGTGGTCTGCTGCACAACTGGCTCTTCCTTCTCCCCACAGCATCTGGTGCATTCTCACCTGCACATGGACAGAGAAAGACATATTGATAAATGTCAAAAGAGACAACCATGTACATATGCTCCAAGGAGTACACTGACAAGAAATGGCATGACATGCACCCATCAGACATTGTGCATTCACACACTTGGTTCAGTAAGAAACTGATGCATGGCATTTGCTGACAAGTGACCCCCTCTTCCTCCATCATTTCCATGCCAACACTGGGCACATTGATGTTCAACTGTGTTGTAAATGCACAATGAGTGGACATTCAACTGTCAAGTCTCCACACATGCCAGGGGAAAAGTAATGCACATGTACAATTTTTATGTACAATGACATCACATGGGAACGGCCAGACATCCAAATCCACAGACACAACCACGCTCAACACATGACACACTAATCTTGTCTGGGACAGGGAACAGGAGACACTGAGGACCTGCAGGAAAGAAGCCCATGAGTAGGTACACCTGAAAGTGTGACTTCTAGTCAAGTTCCCTGCATTGAAGTGCAGTGAGATGGAGAGTGGATTGAGAAATGTGAACAAGGTCAACCAATCCACACGAGGGTGAGAGCAGTGGGCACATGGAGTGGGAAAAGAGTGTGGGAGGGTAAGAGGGAGCATACACCACAATGCGTAGGCTCTCTGTGGCACTGGGATTGATTCAATGTCTATGTGGTCTGTGGACACCCATGCATCTACACTCTGGGAACACGACAATGTGCGTTCACAGATAGCTCAAATATCAATTGTGACATAGGAGCAGGTGATAAAAGGAACATGCAACTCTGCATGACATGTTGTGTAAGTGATACTTTATGTGCATGCACTAGTCTAGCAGTGCAGAGTGAAACACAAGAAGAAACTATCAATGAACACTACTTGTACGAGGGACATGGGCGTAATTTTAGGGGGGCACAGGGGTGTTTGTCCCCCCAACTTTCATGGCACACCATTTTGTCCCCATTCGTTTGGCTGGGGCACCTTTTCTTCAGCTGTCATTTCCCCCCCAACATTCTCAGCAAAGTTACTCCACTGAGGAGGGACATGTTTCACAAGTGCCGGGGGACTTCCCTGTGGGGGATGTGTGTTAACAGAGGGGGAGACGGAGGAGGAGGCCATTGCAGCCCAGCCCATGGGGTCAGGTGGGGGTGTCGAGGTGGGAGTGCATTCTGCAATCCTGTCCGAGGGGCATGAGGCTGTGCAGGTGACTGTGTATGTGCCTGTGTGTTAGTTAGGCAGAATCATATGCAGTACCCTTTGTGAACACTACACACAATTAAGACTACAAGTGCAAGTACAATTTCACCTTTGGTACAAGCCTGTACTACAGAGTAAAAGTGGTTGCGATGGCTGAGCAGATTGACTTATCTCAAGAGTAAAGTGAGCAGTAGAACAAGTTACACAAAGGACCAACAAATACAGTGATTCAAACAAACACTTACTCAAGGTTTCTTGGTAAAAGAATATACATTTATTTACACAATCATTTGGTAAACATTACACTAGCAAGAGTAGCTGATTATCATCTAATAATATACTACAAATACACAACCTATAAGTTACCGAACAAGTTCATCTCCCCGGAAGTGGGAGCAAAATGGCACTGCAGAGTAAAAAGACAAGGTTATAAGAATCAATAGCACAAATACTTGCATAAGCAGGGCAAAGGGTTTCAGTGAACTACAACCAGCAATTCACTTGATAGGCCTGGGCCAAAGTCAATGGTTCAGAGTCTTTGTATTGGATAGCACAGTACTGGTAGTAAATGGTTAAGTCTTTGCCACAGATCTTGGAAGAATTTGGTCAGATGAAAACGTAGATGTTGGCTTAGGGGAGGACAAGCCTTCAAAGTCCGAAAAGTTTCACAAACTTTCACCATGGCCGAAAAGATTTCCGAACCGCGTGTGCACAGTACCTTTAAAGTGAAGAAGAGCTGTAGCTGGAGCAGTTGTTCCTGGCAGTTCGAGCAGATCTCGCTCTTCCTGTGCTTCAGTCGTGTGGACATGAAGGAGGACATCGGGAGGTTCTTGCACTGCTCAGGGAAGAGGCCACAAGCTTGGCAAAACATCAGTTTAAGGTGTGAGTGCCTTAAATACCATGAACTGGTATCCTTCCCACTGGCTATCCGGTTTTCCACAGCACTCTGCAGAATATTTGACCAGTATGGGGACGGTGTCCAGGCGGCTTATGAGTTGGTTGTTCCCATCAAACTCAAGGGATGAAGTTAACCTTGAAGGGCTTCTCTGTCAATCGAGTTTCAGGCAATTCGGACCTGCAGCAGGGCTTCACTGGTCATCGAGGAGTTGAAGCAGTCGTCTTCCTTCAGCTCGTCTTCGGTTCTTTCGTTCCAGTGGTCAACTCTGCTTTCCAGTCCTAGAGACTCGCCTTTTAAACTCCCTTCTACTTTGCCAGTGCCATTCTTCCTAACCTGTTCCAAAGCCTTCCATCCCAAACTTGTTCTGTGCCCGTTACTTGGGGAGCAGCCCACCGAATTGGCTGGACCCCTCCTTCTGCCCCTTTATCAGCCTCATCAAAGTCACTCCAACATTCCTTCCCTATTTCAGAAGCTACTTTATCATACCCCATGCTTTCCACCTCACCTTCTCACTCTGTCCGTGCTGCTTTAATTGGTGTGCTGTCTATTCTAAAAAGGAAAGCCCCGGATTTCCATTTGTCTTCTGGTAAGGCGGAGGGTTGTGATGGTGGTTGCGCACCCCCGGACAAGGGCAGTGTTGTTTCACACAGTGGTCATAATCAGGCCAGTTCTGACTGGGTGGATGTTAACACTATTTCAAGACCTCAAGTGGTGGGCCCTGCTGGGGCAGGAGTTGTGTTCGATGGAACATATTGGGGCGGTGGTGCGGCGACCGGTGTAATGGGCGCACTTGCCTCAGGCATGTACATTGGGTCTGTGTACCCTTCTGCGGGCTTTGTAAGTAATGGGTAGATTTTCTTTGGTTCCTCCCTTTCTTTACCCTAACCTCCTCCTTCCTCGTTTTTCACCACTGTGGGCTCTATTTCCTTTTCCGGTTTATTTGTAGGGGGTGTTTCCTCGAAGATCCTCCACAAATCTAACACTTCTTGTCTATTTTGGAGTTGTTTCCCTTTGTGCTTTGCCATTTAGTAAGTTGCTACGTGGTCCAATATCACCTTGTCAAATGACCTTTCTTCTGGCCAGATATGAGGTGACTCCTCACCCTTTATCTCCGTCACCCACTACCCATGATTTTTCTTTATTCGGTCACTGTACAAGGGGAGGTACTTACAAATGTGTCCAGACCTATATTTCTCAAAGGGCCTTCCTTTTCTGCACTATTTCATCATTACAGTGACATTTCAACATCAATTCAGTTTTCAATTCTTTACTTTAAAACATTAGTTATGCATTGTTTGTTTGTTTTTTTTGTTTTTTTTTATTATTTGTAAGGCGCACCTCACCCGTGGGTAGCAGGGCGCAAGCAACAAGAGGAGTGTACAGCTTAGGTTACAGAATGCACAGTAGATGGATCCCAATGGGTTACAGTGTTGGGAGCATCTAACATTTGGGTCAAGACAACAAAGTATAATTAACAAGTGAATATACATAATTTACAATTTATAGATAAATCTAAGCATAAAGATGAGAAGATATGGGATTTATACACAATTTACAATGGGTGGCACAGTGGATGTGGTCACATCGAATACATGAAACATTGATCATTAAACATTTCCACAGGACAAAATAACAAATATATCGACAACACGAGACAAAGAACGTAAAACACTCTAAAATAAACCCATAAGTCCCTAATCCCCTTTTCTCAACCTTGGGTTCCCTTCTCTCACATTCAACACTCACATCACTGCTGCCTCTCCTGGGCCTACCTCCACAAGAGTTATAGAATAGTAAAGATAATAATGACTGCTATTTCCTGAGTCTACAAATACACAAGGCTCCTACTTTTATTCCTTTTCCTCACTTATTTCCAGGACTGGTCGGGACAGTGCTTCGCAGCGCCGCCAGCCACCTCCTTTCAGAGCTAGGTTATTGTATCTCCTCTTATTTTCTCACCATACTCTTTTATAAAAACGTAATGGCCATAGCGTAAGAAAAGCACTTTGTTTTCAACAAACACTTCATTCAATCACTCTCAACCCAATCCTTGCGTGTTCTCCTTAACTCACCTGCTCCATACCTTCCCCTAAACCTCCTTTATTTCCCCTTGCAATCAATACTCACGTGCCCGTGGTATTCCAAGAGCCTCCGTTTGCAGACTATCCACAAGTGGGGGCCTCCCCGTCGTGGCCCTGCCCGGCTCCCACGACCAGTTGGGTATTCGCAAAGCCGGAACTGTTAAGCAGAATTGCATGCAGTACCCTCTGGGACCACCACATACAATTAGAAGTACAGGTGTAAACAAAACCAACCTTTGGTATAAGTCTGCACTACACAGTTTTGTGGAAGCGAGCTGAGCAGCCAGGCTTATCTGAAGAGGGAATGTGAACAGTACAAGGATGTTACACAGAGGTCTTACAATCACAGTGGTTCAAGTAGACACGTATACTCAAGTTTACTTGGTAAAACACTTATTAATGTATTACACAATCATTTAGAAAACATTCACTAGAAGGAGGCAACTTAATATTATAAACAAATAAACATTTGTTTCTGAGTAAATTAGGCTCCCCTGAAATAGGAGCAAAATAGCATTTCAGTCACTTTTAAATAGGAGGGAAAAGCACAAGTTAATACAATAGATCACAAATACTTTCTTAGGCAGTGCAAATAGCTTTAGTTCACAAGAGGACTCGATTCAAGTCAATAGGCCTAGGCCAAAGTCAATGGGCTAGTGTCTTGGATAGGAAAGAGCAGTTCTTGAAGTGAATGGTAAAGTCTTTGCCAAAATTCTCAGAAGTAGTTTGTACGAAAAAGAATCATATGTTGGGTTACAAGATGATTAGGCCTTGAAGTTGGGAAAGTTCCACAAACTTTCACCGCGAGAGTTGCGTTCTCTCAATCGGGTTGGTACAGTACCATAGTATGAAGCAAAAGCTGCAGCTGAAGACGTTGGTTCCTGGCAGTTCCTGCAGATCTCACAGTTCCTGAGCCTCAGTCGTGGGGACAAGAGGGAGGACGTTGGGGGACTCCTGCACTGCACGGGATTGTCGGACAATGCTGACTAAATAGAGTTGCTTCAGTTTGAGTAGCTGTCGTCAAGCACACATGCTGGGGTCCTTCCCCCTGGTTAATTCTAACCATCTCCAAGAATGGTATCCAGGTGGCTTACGAGTTGATTGGTCCCATCAACTCAAAGGGAGAAGTCGTCCTTGAAGGGGCTTCTCTGTTGAAAGGAGCTTTGGCAATTCAAACCCGCAGCAGAGCTTCACCGGGCAAACCAATGGTCCAGGAGATGCAGCAGCCGTCCTCTTCCAGCTCGTCTTCGGTTCTTTCGTTCCAGTGGTCGGCTCTGCTTTCCAGTCCTAGAGAATCACCTTTTAAACAGTTTTCTCCCATTCATTCCAGCCTAGCTGCCACTCACCCTGTCCTTGCCGGACAGTCAGCCAGACAATCACGCCAGAGTGCATTTGAGTCTCCTAAGAGACTAAGCACAGGGAGTTTTGGGCACCTCTCTCACTTCCTTCCCACCCCAGACACTCAGATACCAGAGGCGGTCTTCAGTCCTGAAGCCGGCCAAAGGCACGAAAATGAAGGGACCAAACCTAGTTTGGCGCAGAGACAAACACTAGAAGGACCTTTCCAAAAAGAAATGGCGAAAAAAGAATACCCGGGCTGTTTAAACAAAGGGGCTTAAGGCGCCATCTTGAAAAACATGGCTCCCGTGATTTTTAGCTACCAGTGTTCGCGGTCGGGAAAAATCACGGTAGTTCATTGTAAAACCACTGCCACCAGCCATTTCGATAGAAAAGGGTAGCATTTGACTGCAACATGAGTTTCTAGACACAGGGGATACTAGGTAACCCCTCCAGCACTGAATATGAAGATAGTGTGTGCTGCGTCTTGGAATTTAATATAATTAGTAAAGTCAATTTAATCTTACATTCGCTGGGAAACAGTAGTTTATCCCAGAGAAGGTATTTAAACCTTTGGGAAGTCTAAAAAGACATCTCTGAGGGTGCAGTGTCCCACACATGAAAAGATGCCTATGGATATATCTTAAAACTCCATAACCAAAAGAAATAAACACAGAAAACAAACAGAATTAAAAAGTACAGAGTCCCAAAGTTGAGTAAAAGAGCTGGGGGTCTCTGAGGTAGAGAGTAATTAGCATATTTTGAGAATTCTCCCTAAGACTACAAAACCTTCCTCGCTGCGTACACGTTTTTTGTTTGGAACTGGTCAGCCGTAGGTGGGGGTCAACCCTTTAGGGGAAGCCCTGGATCTTGCCGCAGTACGGGGGACGTTGAAGAATATCACGTAGGACGGTCACCAAATTAAGACACCCATTCCCCGACACAATATCCAAAACGACAAATAATGGACACACTCCAGTAGGGAATGAGACCAAGAGATAGATTGCTAGTAGACCAAAGTTTTCATATAAAATAAATTGTGCACGCAGAGAACTCTGCTGCCCAAAGCGTGCTCTACCAAACATTACAAGGGCAGCACATTATAAGATGAAAACACGTCACTGATGATGCCAAGCTATAGGTACATAATTCTATGATACAATAGTGAGGCAGATTAGTCTAGTATCCATCTTTAGTCACTCTTGGTCACTAAAGGGGTCAGATGTGTATCTGTATCAAAGAGCAGAGAAGGGCTTGCTCCTGGTGGTTTATGACCTGTCGGGGTGGAGGCTGAGGGAGCACAGGCAGGTTAGTGGAGACGGATGTTCACAATGGTGGGGGCCTGCTCTGGTCTCACACAACGCAGTGAGATCACTTGTCCGGGGATGATACTAATGCATGCAACAATGAATGGCTGGACTTCGGTGAGAACAAAACTTGTGTGAAGCTGGCAGGAGGTGGTGGGGGCCTGGGCTGGTGGTGTGAGACGCTGGCGAGAGGGAGAGTCAAGCCGTTAGAGATCATTGTTGGGCCTAGTAAAAGATGGTTTTTGGTGTGTCACAAAATGGAGCCTCTGAGTTTCAATAAGACTTGGTTGCATGATTCTTTGTTAGCAACAAAAGGGTAAAACTACAGATCACACGTAATTGGGAAGGGTGACATCTCCCCCCTCAGCATAGGCGGGATCCGACCATGCAGGAATGGTGAGAGGAGTGGGAAAAGACTGCCTCTCCCCCAACAAGTGCTTCCTTATGATCGTGTTGGTGGTGGACATGTTTGGGGTGTGCTTCATGGTGTAGGCATGCCTCAGAGGTTCAGGTGAGTTGCAGCCATGCATTGAACTGCATAGGTGGGAGACTGTCAGGGGGCCGCATGGGGTATTGTCAGAGCTGAGGGGTCTGGTGGGTGGTCTTTGGACTTGAGGGGGCAGCCTGGGGTAGTGTCGGAGGTGTGGGCAGTGTGGGGTAGGGAGTGTTCTGCCAGGGGCTGCGTGGGGTACTGTTGGAACTGAGGGGGGCTGGTGGGTGGTGTTTGGGCTTGATAGGGCTGCCTCGGGTAGTGTCAGAGGGGAGGGCAGTGTGGGGAGGAAAATGTACTGTTGGGAGGCTGCCTGGGGTAGTGTTGGAGGTGAGGGCAGTGAGGAGAGGGGAGGGTACTGTCGGGAGGCTGCGTGGGGGAATGTCAGAGCTGAGGGGGGCTGGTGGGTGGGGTCTGGACTTGAGGGGTACCACCTGATTTGTGTCAGAGATGACGGCAGTGTGGGGAGGGGAGTGTAGTGTCAAGGGCTGCATGGGGTAGTGTCAGAGCTGAGGGCAGTGTGGGGACGGGAGTGTACTGTTGGGAGGCTGCCTGGGGTACTGTTGGAGGTGAGGGCAGTGTGGGGAGGGGAGTGTACCTTCGGGAGGCTGCGTGGGGTAATGTCAGAGCTGAGGGGGGCTGGTGGGTGGTGCCTGGACTTGAGGGGGACTGCCTGAGTTGTGTCAGAGGCGAGGTCAGTGTGGGGAGGGGAGTGTACTGTCGAGGGCTGCCTGGGGTAGTGTCAGAGCTGAGGACAGTGTGGAGAGGGGAGTGTACTGTTGGGAGACTGCCTGGGGTACTGTCGGAGGTGAGGGCAGTGTGGGGAGGGGAGTGTATCTTTGGGAGGCTGCGTGGGGTAATGTCAGAGCTGAGGGGGGCTAGTGGGTGGTGTCTGGACTTGAGGGGGGCTGCCTGAGTTGTGTCAGAGGCGAGGGCAGTATGGGGAGGGGAGAGTACTGTCGAGGGCTGCCTGGGTAGTGTCAGAGCTAAGGGCAGTGTGGGGAGGGGAGTGTACCTTTGGGAGGCTGTGTGGAGTAATGTCAGAGCTGAGGGGGGCTGGTGGGTGGTGTCTGGACTTGAGGGGGACTGCCTGGGGTAGTGTCGGAGGTGAGAGCATTGTGGGAAGGGGCATGTACTGTTGGGGGGCTGCCTGGGGTATTGTCGGAGGTGAGTGCACTGTGGGGAGGGGAGTGTACTATTAGGAGGCTGCCTGGGGTAGTGTCAGAGGTGAGTGTACTGTGAGGAGGGAAGTGTACTGATGGTAGTCTGCCTGGGGTAATGTCAGTGGTGAAGGCAGTGTGGGGAGGGGAGTGTACTGTTGGTAGTCTGCCTGGGGTAATGTCAGAGATGAGGGCAGTGTGGGGAGGGCAGTGTACTGTTTGGGGGCTGCCTGGGGTAGTGTTGGAGGTGAGTGCACTGTGGGGAGGTGAGTGTACTGTTGGGTGGTTGCTTGGGGTAGTGTCGGAGGTGAGTGCACTGTGCGGAGGGGATTGTACTGTTTGAAGGCTGCCAAGGGTAGTGCGGGAGGAGAGGGCAGTGTGGGGAGGGGGGTGGATTGTCAGGGAGCTGTGTGGGGTAGTGTTGGCACTGAGGGGGGCTGGAGGGTGGTGTCTGTACTTGAGGGGGCTGCTTGGGGTAGTGTTGGAGGTGAGGGCAGTGTGGGATCGGGAGTGTACTGTTGGGGGGCTGCCTGGGGTATTGTCGGAGGTGAGGGCAGTGTGGGTAGGGCAGTGAACTGTTTGGGGCTGCCTGGGTTAGTGTCAGAGCTGTGGGGGCCTGGTGGTGGTGTTTAGACTTGAGGGGCCTGCCTGGGGTAGTGTCAGAGGTGAGGTCAGTGTGGGGAGTGGAGTGCACTGTAGGAAGGCTGCCTGGGGTAGTGTCAGAGCTGAACAGGGCTGGTGGGTGGTGTCTGGACTTGAGGGGGCTGCCTGGGGTAGTATCGGAGGTGAGGGCAGTTTGGGGAGGGGAGTATACTGTTGCAGGGCTGCCAGGGGTAGTGTCGGAGGTGAGGGCAGTGTGGGGAGGGGAATGTACTCTTGGAGGCTGCCTGGGGTAGTGTCAGAGCTGAGGGGCGCGGGTGGGTGGGGTCTGGACTTGAGGGGGCTGCCTGGGGTAGTGTTTGAGGTGAGGGGAGTGTGGGTAGGGAAGTGTACTGTCCGGGGGCTGTGTGTGGTAGTGTTGGTGCTGAGGGGGCTGGTGGGTGGTATTAAGACTAGAGGGGCTGTCTGGATTACTGTCGGAGGTGAGGGCAGTGTGGGGAGGGGAGTGTACTGTTGGGGGGCTGCCTGGGGGAGTGGCAGAGCTGAGGGGGGCTGGTTGGTGGTGTCTGGACTTGTGGGGGCTACCTGGGGTAGTGTCAGAACTGAGGGGGACGGGTCGGTGGTGTCCGGACTTGAGAGGTTGATGTCCAGTAGGGGTATATGCCGGTAGATTGGGTGCCTGGTGTGTAGGGGGTGGACTCACGGTTTCATAGGGGTGAGTTAACAAGCGAGGGAGCCTGCGCATTTTTGTTGAGGGTGCCACCTTAGCTTACGAGGGAGCCCACGTGTTTTTGGTGGGGGTGAGGCCTTGAAATACGAGGAAGCTCTCAGGTTTTTGCAGGGGTGCTGCCTTAGCTTATGAGGGAGCCTGTGCATTTTTATTGGGAGGTGCAGCCTCGATTTACGAGGACGCTCTTGCGTTTTCGCAGGGGTGCAGCCTTAGCTTACAGGAGAGCCTGCGCATTTTCGTTGGGGGTGCAGCCTCGACTTAAGAGGAAGCCTGCATTGTTTTCGTTGGGGCTGCCGCCTTATCTCATGAGGGAGCACGCATGTTTTCATTGTGGCTGCAGCCTCGACTTACGAGAAAGCTCTTGCATTTTTACAGGGGTACTGCCTTAGCTTATGAGAGAGCCAACGCATTTTCATTGGGGTTGCAGCCATGACTTATGAGGGAGCCCACCCGTTTTTGTTGAGGGTGCTGCATTAGCTTATAAGGGAGCACACGCGTTTTCGCTGGGGGTGCAGCCTCGACTTATGAGGAAGCTCTCGTGTTTTTATTGGGGTGCCACCTTGGCTTACGTGGGAGCCTGACGTTTTCGTTGGGGGGTGCATCCTCGAATTATGAGGACGCTCACGTGTTTTCGTTGGGGGTGCTGCCTTAGCTTAAGGGAGCACGTGTGTTTTCCTTGGGGGTGCAGCCTCGACTTAAGATGAAGCTCTTGTGTTTTCACAGGGGTGCCGCCTTGACCTACGAGGGAGCCTGCATGATTTTGTTGCGTGGTGCAGCCTCGATTTACGAGGAAGCTCTCGCGTTTTTGCAGGGGTGCAGCCTGTTTATGAGGGGGCCTGTGCATTTTCGCAGTGGTGCTGGATGGTGACTCAGGGGTGGACGCGGAGGTTTGCTCTTAGGTTAGGGTATGGCTTAGGTTTTGGTTTGCGTGTGGGCGTGTTTTGGGCGTTCCTCACACAGCTGCATTCCCTTTTATTGTCGACTGAAAATGCGTGTTTTATCCATGAATACTCAGTGCGCCCAGATTTGCTTATTTGCGGAGTGTCCTTCTCATCGCACAGCCTTTGCGGGATTTCTGTGCACATTTTCATGAATCGGGCCCTAAATGACTACCTAGACCATGGTACAGAAGAGCAGCACTAAACTACACAACTAGACACTTGTCGTATAGTACGGTAATGAGCAGTACAAATTGAGCATGTATTTGGTGTATGTATGTGGAATTTGGTTGACATGGTATAGTTTTTAATCGTACACCTAATTATTTTATATAGATAAAAGGTGAATAAATGAAATGAATATATGTATGCTTTCTTCCAGATAACAATAGTTAGATGTTCCACACCCATCATGTTTGTAACTTGTTTGGGGTGTTTGTGTGATCATTTCTAGATGTACATGTGCTTGTGTACGTCTTACGGTCACCAGGGTCATGCTGAAAATGTCGAATACATTAATAATTCAACTCTTGCGCCTCGTTGTCTGTGATATGACAACATTCATCAATATAGTTTCAAATGGTGTATCCACAATTAAAACATTATCTAAGACAGTGGCGGCTGATGAAACTGGCTGGGGAAAAGGTGAATGGTCCAAATTGAAAGAGGGGTTCATCCCAACCCACAAACAAACATTTTTTTTTATATACTGGCCCAAAATTGCCCCTTTTGAAGCAAACTATTGGAAGATACTGCACACATCTTCCTAATATTTGCAGGCAGTACAGAGGGGAAGCACATGAGATATTCCATTAACTGAGATGCCAGAACTACCAACATTTTCGCTCCACCTTGTCATCCCAGCTCTCTGGTGTGCCCATTGATGACATAACGGGTGTATTTGTAGAGACTCCATCCCTAAAGGGTTATCTCGGTGCTGTAACCTAATAACAGATGTTTTTTCTTACCCTACGCAACGGTAAGTCTACAATTTGTGTGAATTCCTAAACAGTCTTACTTACAGTCTTATGTTTTGCGTGACAACTCTTCATCAGGGGCCTCATCAGAGTCATCACAACTATATTTGGACACCTGAGGGACCCTAAGGGCCTGATTTACAAATGTGTGTTAATAAGGGACAGTCCCATTGAACACATGTTTGTAAATAAGGTCCTACAGGCTTCCTTTTGCAGAAGAGTTTTATAGTGGCGCTATCCCATAGGAAAAGATTCTCTGAATCAGGCCCTAAGTCTCTAAAGGAGGGTGGGCTACCCACGCTGGTGGCAGCCACTTGTAATCATTGTCGAAAGCCGACATGTGATGACCAGACGGGACATTGTGCAGACCCATCCATGGTGTACTGACACCGTGGGCAGTGCTGCAATGGCTTACTCCTCCTTCTCCTTCTCCATCAAGCGGATCTGCGTGATTTTTCCGTCATGGAAAAGTCTGTGACGGAGAAGTCTGCAAAAGGTGTGTACATTTCCCATGAGAACATACACTGCAAACCACTACATACCCACACCCACAACACACCCACGACACAGCCTCCACCCACACCCTCAACACACCCCCACCCACACCCCCAACATAACCCAACCCTACTTACCTTTTCTTCACACTGTGTCCCTGCGGTACCACTTCAATTTCACTTCTGTAATCGGGAACCGGCGACGCAGGGTCCTTTTCTTTTATTTATTTTTTTATTTATTTTTTAGGGGCAGCTGCAGGGGTTTTCCCCGCAACGCCTGGTCACTATACTGTAAAGTATAGTGAGCGGGGTGTTGCGGGAGACATCCCCGCAGCCCTCTTTTATTTTTTTTCATTTGTCAGGTGTGCAGCGGGATGTCCCCCTCAACCCCCACCCACTATACTGTATAGTATGGTGAGGAGCGGGGTGTTGAAGGGGACAGCCCCTCAGCCCCCTCAGACTTTTTTTTAATTTTATTTTTTACCTAAGATGCATGCCACCAACAGTTCGAACTTTTGGTGTTCGAACCTTTGGTAGTATGCATTTTTCAGACTTTTGGTAAAGTCAGACCTTTTTTCAGTACTTTCGCACAGTTCCCATCAACCCAGATATCTCCAGAGAGGTCGCCATGGTTTGGGGTCCCTGTATTGCAACGTAACCACCACACTTGCCCTCCTCTGGTCAGGTGTCCACCACGATGATGGAATCTTGGGACTCACCCTCAGGATCATTGCCTAATGTATGGGACACTCCCCCAGCCACATCACCCTCAGAAGAGGTGGAGACACCTCAATGTAGATGGGGTCTGTGCCTGTGTCTGGAGGCCTTTGCCCCTGGGTTTCAGCTCCACAGTACAACTTGCAACCTCTTTGCCAGTTGCAGCAAATGTGGAAATGGGAACAAAGAACATTACCATCAACCAACAGTGTCAATGCAAGTCTAGGCTTCACAATAGTAACAGTAGCATGCATTCAGTATGAGTCAATCAGCAAATGCGACACACGCAAAGGCCCATGCCCTGCAATCAGAATGAATACAGTCACACAATTCTAGGAAAACTGAAGAGTCACAATGACGAGACATGCACATTTAAACCTAGCACATTGGCGCATGGCCACTTACAAACAACACATAAACCGCACCAACAGCACACAAGGTCTTGCATCAATCTGATACTCACACCAAAGCTCAGTGCACAGTGAAATCCGAACTGAAGCCGCCAACAGCACACTACTTCTTCCACTTTCCTACTCCCTCTTCACCCGACTAATCTATCCCGCCTGCATTCTAGTTCTACAGATCCTCCTGAGCGCCTGGGGCCATTTCCGTTGGTGATGGTGTGCGGTATTAATACCTTTAACATTTAACATTTAACATACACATGGCAACACATCATTCCAAATCACAATTCCAAAGCTGCAGTAACCCCAGTGTATCCTGCAGGCAGGGCCATGGGATCGGCATCTGCCCACATGTGTCTGTAGCACCATAGGCACATCTCCATCCAACTAAATCTAGCAACATGCACCCCAGAAAGTCTGACATGAAATCATGCCACACGTACATGCACCCATTGCTGAGGATCAATCAGCAATTATTTTGCTCCCAACCTCAACAAATGCCACAATGGCATGCCATGTATGGTCCCTCATTCAGTGACCTGATAGATCACAATGCTGTACCAGATAGTCAAATGAACTAAATTGCCATTACCACACAACCCTACACCTATCCACTTCACAGATGTGTGCCATCAAATATGCCCGGCATTGGCATGATGCTGCATGCTAGTTAAGAATTGTGCAACACACATGCCTAATGAACAGACTTGCTCACATCATGCATAACAATGCAGGACACACAAACTTTGGTGAAATATGCACACCATGGTTACTCAACAGCAGCTTGGATCCGAGCCTGCGTGTCAAGGACCTGGACGGGGACGTCTGGGTTAACCCTCTGGAGGACCTTGAGGTGAAGAGGTGACACCCGAGCGTGGCCTGCATGGAGCACCTCCACGGTGGCACCTACCTCAAGAGCTGCCTTCACCTTCACCTGCCTCCGGATCCTGAGGTCTTCCCAGCGCTTCTTGGCCACAGTACAGACTGCCAACCCCTCCTCATTGATGGAAGCCATGATGTCCGCCCAGGTCGTCAGACGTCCACACGTCCCAAGCTGCTGCTGCAAGTTGAACAGGGCATTGTAATGGGCCAGGACCTGCTCACTTAGGATGCCAACTTCTGCTGCATTGAAGATGACAGCCCTCAGTCTCGCCTTGGGGGTGCTGGTCGATGTCCCGGACATGGGTGCCATTGAGACTGGCGGGGTGGAGCTGGGCCCTGGCAAGGTGTACTGTGGGACTGTTTTGGTGCAACAGAGGGGTGGCAGTCCCAAGATGGCAGATGAGCTACTTAAAGAGCCTGACAGGTGAGCCACAGTAGAACAGGCTATAATGGAATGCCAGGCACTCAAAGGCAGTGTTGGTGGGCGGTAGCCACTCACGCTTTACCAGGCAGCAGGAGATGGTGAAGTTTGGAGGAAATCTAGGGCAGGAGGAAGCAAGAAAAGGCACAAGGCAGGAGGAACAGGTGTCTCCCATTCATGAGACAGCAGTTTGAAGATCAAATGAAGAGTCATAAGCTTGTATTTTACACACCTAACGCAGCATACATACGTGCCTGTGCTGTATAGGACATGATGTGATATGATAGGTTATTTATAACGCGCTTAATACCCAGAGGTTTCTAAGCATGGACCCTGGAATCAAACCTGTAGTGCTCTGTGTCGTCTTAGTTCCAAGGTGAGCACGTTGCCCCTGAGCTATCCTCCCAAGGCCAGGACATGCAGACATGTGTTCCCTTGCATGCATTTTGTGGGTGCAACAAGCATTTTGTGGCATGCACAGAGATGGAGACATTTAGGGGGTGGACCAAAAAGGGGTTAGAGTACAGGCTACCCCGCCCTTCAACGCACAGGAGGTGCTTCATGGCCTGAAGAAGGCTAGAAAATGCTTAGATTAGCCATGTTAGATCAAACTAACAAACAATAAAAAGATGCAGATAATACAAACTTTATTTTAGACTTAAAGGCAAAGTAGAATCATAAATGGGTAAATGTATACCTTTGTCTTTCAAAATACAACTATGTACAATTAATACATTAAACAAATGCAGTTCTAATATATGTACTGTAACACATTAACAGCACAATTCTACTGTCGACAAATGGGCCTCATTACGATCGTGGCGGTCCGGAAATAACGGTGGCGGTAAACCCGCCGCCACCGTTGTTTCCGAACCGCCTGATCCCGACCCCTGCAGGCGGGAGGTGATGTTCCCGCCAGGTCTGACCTGGCGGGTTTAACACCGCCCGCCTGCAGGCGGACGAGGAAACACCGGCAGCATTACAAGATGCTGCCGGTGTTTCCATGATCCCGATTCCCATTGAGTCCCATAGGACTCAATGGGAATGGGGATTTACACCATTCCGCCTCCGTGATTCCCGGAAAACCGGGGTTGTGATGCCCCGGTAATTCCGGGAGTCACGGAGGCGGAATGGTAATACGAGTCCGGCGTTAACCAGGCGGTTTTACCGCCTCGGTTAACGCCGGACTCGTAATGAGGCCCACTGTGTTTTTCTGGTTCGGATACATACATTTGCACCAACATCTTTTGATGATATTGATTTGACAGTGCTCCGAACTTTCTTCAGGACACAAAAAGGTGTTGTTGACAAGGGACGTGTAGAGAAAAGTCTAAAACAGTAAGGATAAAAACAATTTAAAAAGTGTGATCGTGAACCCTATTGAATTGGGTGAACAAAAAAATGCAGGTCTGGACCTACCTATCAAAGGAATTTTTGATTGAAGGCGTCTTGGGAAGGAAATTATATCTTTCAGCTGTCAAAAGTGCAGTTGAGTATTCTCATAGGCTCTGGAGGCGACTGCAGAGGGTAGAGAATGGTGTTGGAGATTAATTTTTTTATTTTTATGGGGTTGAAAACCCCTATAGGTATAAAGATCAGTGGTCTAAAAATTGCCTGGAATCAGCCATCTAGGAAGAATCACTCATGATCCATTTTGATCCATAGTAGCTGTCCATATGGTAAGTTCTTCAGCATGTTAGGTGGATGAAAAATCATTTGGTGAAGTAAGTTATTAATTTCAGTGGCCCTGGTGTAAAGAGCAGTAGAAATAACGTTGTCAATAACTATGACATTGACGTCAAAGAAATGGGCATGTGGTGTCCCTACCTCAGCAGTAAATTGGATCTGACGGTCTATCTAGTTGATATAGATAGAGGAAGTCTTTCAGAGTCTGAATAGTACTGTGCAAGATAGCAAAAATGTAATTGATATATCTTACCCATCTAACAAGATAGTGGCGCCAGACAGAGTGGTGTAAATTATCTAGTGACTCAAATCTGTGCATGAAGCTGTTGGCATTTGTGGAGCCACGGTTGCACCCATGGCAGTACCTGATGTCAGAGACACCCATTCACCGGCCGTGGCGCCCAGTGGACATGGATGAGCGACAATGTCAGTGGAAAGACGCATGAGGGTATGCTCGAGACAGGAATTGTAGTGGATAGCCAAGAGATGTTTGAATGATGTACATTTCACATTTGGAGTGTCAATGGTTCAGTGGCCCTGCAAGTGCAGGTTAGGCAGAATCACATGCAGTACCCTTTGGGACCACTACCTGCAATTAAGACTACAAGTGTCAGTTCAATTTAACCTTTGGTACAAGCCTGTACTACACGGTATTGTGGTAGCAGTGGCTGAGCAGCCAGTCTTATCTCAAGAGTAAAGTAAAGCAGTACAAGGGGTTACACAAGGGACCAACAATTACAGTGATTCAAATAACTAGCTACCCAAGGTTTCTTGGTGAAAGAATATACATTTATCTCACAGTCGTTTGGAAAACATTACACAAGCAAGACCAACTCAATATCATATTGTAATATACTACAAATACACAACCAATAAGTTATTGAACAAGTTCAGCTCCCCTGAAGTAGGAGCAAAATGGCACTTCAATTAATTTTAAAAGGGGTAAAATGACAAGGTTAATAAAAATCAAGGCACACACACTTTCATAGGCAGGGCAAAGGGTTTCAGTTCACTACAACCAGCAATTCAATGCAATAGGCCTGGGCCAAAGTCAATGGTTCAGAGTCTTGTATAGGATAGCACAGTTCTGGTAGTAAATGGTTAAGTCTTTGCCACGGATCTTAGAAGAATTTGCTCAGACGAAAAGTTAAATGTTGGTTTAGGAAAGGACAAGCCTTCAAAGTCGGGAAAGTTTTGCAAACTTTCACCGTAGCCGAAATGATTTCCTGACCGCATTTGCACATACCTTTAAAGTGAAGAATAGCTGTAGCTGAGGCAGTTGTTCCTGGCAATTGCTGTTCCTGAGCTTCAGTCGTGATGACAAGAAGGAGGACGTCGGGAGGTTCCTGCACTTCCCAGGTAAGAGGCCACAGCTTGGCAAAATGTCGGTTTAAGGTGTGAGTGCCTTCAAGACCACTAACTGGTATCCTTCCCACTGGCTATCCGGTTTTCCACAGCACTTTGAGCAGTATGGGGACGATGTACAGGCGGCTTACGAGTTGGTTGTTCCGGCCAAACTCAAGGGAAGAAATTAACCTTGAAGGGCATCTCTGTCGATGGAGTTTCAGGCAATTTGGACCTGCTGCAGGGGGGCTTCATTGGTGGACTATGGGTTGCAGCAGTTGTCTTCCTTCAGCTTGTCTTTCGTTCCAGTGGTCGACTCTGTTTTCCATGTCCCAGAAGCCTGCTTTTAAACAGTTTCCCCCCATTCATTCCAGCCTGACTGTCACTCACACAGCAGGGTGTCTGTTCCTGTCGGACAGCGATCCGGCCAATCACGTCAGAGTGCATTCTGGTCTCCTAGGAGACTAAGCACAGGGAGTTCCAGGCACCTCCCTCACATCCTCTCCACCCTAGACATTCAGGCACCAGAGGAGGGCTTAAGCACTGAAGACCGTAAAAAAGCCAACAAACAAAGGGACCAAACCTGGTTTTGCACGCAGAGTTGGATACTAGAAGGACCTTTCCTAAAAGAGATGGCGAAAAAAGTTGACCGGAGTCTGTTTTCACAGATAGGTCTAGAATGCCATATTGGAAAACATGGCTGACCCGATTTTTAGCTACCGGTGTTCGCGGTCGGGAAAAATCATGGTAGTTTGTTTAAAACCACTGCCACCAGCCATTTAAAGTAGGAAAGGGTAACATCTGACTGTAACATAAGTATTCAGACTCAGGGGATGCTAGGCAACCCCTCCAGCACTCAATAGTAAGATAGCGTGTGTTGGGTCTGTACATTTAGAAAGACTAGTAAATTCAATGTAACTTTACATGCTCTGGGAGACAGTAGTCAGTCCCAGAGATGGTATTTAAACTTAGGGAGTTTTAAAATACACCCCTGTGCCACTGCACCGAAGGTGCTGTGTGACACATAAGAAAAAGATGATGCCTATGTAGTGTTCTTTTTTTATTTTTATTTGTAATTTGCAGTTTATTCAAACTTTTATTACAAAACACAAAACACGAAACACGAAACACAGAACTCAGAAAAGAAAAGAAAAGAAGAAAAAAGATAATTATGATGCAGCAAAAGCAACACTTTGTTTTCCTATTCTACTGATGTTTTCATTACTTCATTTGGTATAATCTTTTCCAGGAAATTAATCACCGCACATGTTAAATGAACATTGATGCTAGACAATATCTTATACCACCAGTCATCTTCATTTTCATTTACAGGAGCATACTTTCCTAAAAACAGTGAACGAGCTTCTACCAACTCCTCACATTCAATTATTAAATGTTTTAAGGATTCTACTGACACTTGACAAAATCTATAAGTATTATCACTTGTTTTATCATCATGTCTGACCCACAGCACCTCTTTTGTGTGATATATGTTTAGTTGTAGACGCAGGAATTTATTTCGGTGGAATCTGGAGGGAAATTGCTTTAGATATTTAGGCAAATGATCTAAGCTGTTCTCTGCTAGTCCTAAATCCAACGCAGTAGTGTGTTTTAAAAACCACATAACTAAAGAACACAAACGTAAAACACACACCAAATTACATGGAAGAGTGGGAAAAAAGGCTCACACTCTTCCCAGGTAAAAAATCAAATCCTAGAAATCCAGCAAAGTTGTGGGTGGTCTTAAAAGGTAAGGGAAATTAGAACATTTTAAGAATTCTCCCTAACTTCTTCCAGTGTGGACCCCTGAAGGTTTACCCTTACATCTGGGATCCCCTTTCACATGGTCAGTTGACACACAAGCATAACATTTTCCAAATGTCTTTATGAATGGGGGTTTGTTCTGACCTCCTTCTGGTTTGGCACCAGGAGGTACACTAGCCTGATTTGGTTTCCCTTGTGGCTTACCCTTGTTATGTGTGGGGCCCTCTTTTGGATTGTGGGTATTATAATTTTCCTTGTTATCTTTCTTGTGCTGCTTTCCCTCATCCTTCTTCTGAGTTACCCCAGAATCCTTGGGAGTAGCCCTGTTGGCAACCCACATGTGAGCAGCCCTTGCTAACTTCTTTGTATCTAATTCCTTAGAGTCAGCAAAGTGCTGTCTCAGCTCAGGAGAAGCAGGCGTCGTAGATAGCTTCTAACATAAACAGATTTCTCATACCTTCATAGGTTTCATCTTTGTAACCCTTAACCCGACCATCTAAGTTCTTCAAACAGTCACACACCCAGGTAGCCCAAGGGGTACCATCATGCTTTTTGAGGGTTCTAAACCACTTAAGATACTGGGAAGGGGTCTTCTCAAATCTAGCTATCAAAGCTAGTTTCACACTTTCATACTCCATTCTTTCCACTTCACCCAATTCCATTACAACAGCAGATGCAACAGGGGGAGCCTAGAAAAGATCCAAGGAATCAGCTGATTCCCTGAAATGTTCTGAATCCCATGGTTATACTCAAACGAAGCCAGCCAATCCAAAATATCAAGCTTTAACTCATACATACCCACTGCTTCTTTAGGCATGCAGGGCCTCTTAGGACTGAAAGACCTAGAAGACTCTGGGAGTGAACCATTCTCAATTAGCACATTTTGAGAATTCTCCCTTACAGTGCACACTGGTCATGTCCATGCAGCACTCTCCTCACACATGGTTGAGATGCATGTGAGCGTGGCTAATCCATGTATCTGGCCGATGTCAATGTGGCGAGGGGGATATGAGGATTATGGCAACACACAAGCCTGCATGCAGGTTTGGTCAGAAAACGTAGAGGTGAAGACTTTCGGATTTTGTAAGTAGACAAGGTTATAGTAGAGTAAGGGCTCAGTAATGATATTAATGAGGTGCAGGCCTTCATCCATCCACTGCTGAGACTTCCACTCTCATACATGTCTGTATGTATGTATGTTCTCTTGGATGATTAAGTGAGGTCTTTGGATCAACCTGGTATGGAAGGCAACAGCCCTGGCAGAGTGTTGAGAAGACAATCAAACTTGACTATCTAGAGGAACAAAAAGTAATAAAAATGTTCACTTAGTTGAACCTGCAGAAGGAGCATTAATGACTAAGCAGCCGAAGGCAGTGCCGCGGGTCCAACATCAATTGCATCCCAGATGCGCACACCGACAGCCCGGGGTGTTCCTCACACTATGGACCAGCGAGAGTAGAAGCTCTTGGCTGGGGCACATGTGGGACCAGGTGCCATGGAGCCGGATCCCTTCCAGCGGACGGGTCAGTGACCCAGAAGACAGACATGGACGTATGGCAGGGTTGTGTTAACATGGCAGTACATCCCAAACTATGCACCAGAGAGGGAGCTCTGTGCAGTCCCACTCCTCTCCGAGCAGGCCCCTGAGCTGCTCTGCTGACTGGGCACTCCACTCTCTGACCTACCAGTGGGCTCGTATTGGCTGGTTCGGAAAAGAAGGCCCGAGTGCGGGGAGCCAAGGGAAACCTGGCTGTTCTCAAACACAGCCTCTCCAGGTGGACGGGGCCCCGGAACGTTGTGGATCAGGCCACCCACTGACATGTTGAGGGTTGGTCAGACACTCTGGCCTAGCGATGACCTTCCTTCATGTCCAGGTACCTGAAGTTTGGCCCTGTGCAGCCGGACTGGGATTTGATGACACTAGCATCCCTCCCAACCCCCTCTGCTGCATCTGACCCTTCTCTCTGTCCCCCCAATAGTGGAGTAGGAGGTCAGGGGAAGAGAAGACTGGATGAGTGGACCGGTGGAGGAGTTAAGAGGGATGCTCAAATCCTACCCCTGGTCCCCCTCCCACAAGACACATGGCCCGGAAGAAGAACCGCAGATACCACAATCCCACATACCATTTTGGACTGATTCCTAATGCTCCCATGGCAGACAGGTATGTGGAGAGGTGCCCACTCAGCCAACCCCATAGCCCAGGAGCAGTGCAAACATTACCTAGAGTGGATGAGGAGCCTCAAACTGCGACTAAGGAGACTTCAATTGACAGTATTGACTAAAGCGCCAAGAAGCCATGCTACTGACATTGCTAGAAGACACCACACCACAGAAGCATTAGACACGAAGCACACGTGCCATCCGCACATCGGGACACACTCAGACACCCGAAAACATGACGAACACATGCAGGACAGTTCGATAAGTTAGACGACGGACTCATATACATATTGCCTTTTCTTTATTATTTTTTTTTCATTCGCTTAACCGCAGCAACACAGAAACCACAAGAAGCATGAGATCCTGAGCAAGAATGCAGATGCTTATATACAATTAACCTAATGGAACTGCAGGAGCACCTATGGGACCTGACAGAAACAATGTATTACTAACACGTGGAGAACTATAGAATAACACAAACATGTAAAAGCCCTGCCATGGCTTAGGAAAATCACAGAAGGCCACAAATGTCTCAGTAAAAGCTATCTAAGTTGAATTCAGGCTGAACAAGAGACAACAGTGTGGGATGAGGGCTGCTGGCAAGGCCAGCAAGATACAAGTGATATTCCATTCCTGAATGACAGCAACACCAGCTGCAATAAATACGAATAAATCTAAATAAATAAGAGTAATTCAGAGCTCCATAAACACAAACACGTTCTCTGAACATGTGACCCGGCGCTGGGAAAGAGGATCGGTCTCTTGCCGCCTGACAGAAGCTTGCAACAAAGCCGTTAAAGCAAGAGACAAGGGTTGCATTATGTGAACAAGCACTTCCATAGACTTTGTTGGTGCACACGAGTTACAATGCAGACACATAGTTATACTTATTACCTTGAAAAGGTACACCTCGAGCTGAGAACCATTTCGGATCCCAGGCCTGGGGGAGATCAGCTCTAGCCAATCACAGTTCAGGACCATAGGGGCAGGTAGCAATGGAGAAGAACCAATGGTAATACCCTCACACTGCAACATGGTATAGTATTAGATAATCGGGGACGGGCCAGGCCAGCCACCTGACATGCGAAAGCCAGTGAACTAACATCTATAGAGTCCCCTATAGGTGGACTACCACTCAACGCCCAATCCCAGGAGACAATAGGGTTTCTGAAGAGGGGCCCAGGCTGTGATGTCACTATGATGCCATCAGGATATAAAACTGGCTTGCGAGACAGAAATCTCTGAGATGTTCCAGGATTCTCTTCTGTCCTTGTACTGATCCCTGTTGGTTTTGGCTGTAATAAACCGCAGTTTGAAATTGTTTTCTGTCTGGGCCTGCGTTCCTTTTGGGAAGGGAAGGTGTTGGGCTGTCCAAATGTTCTGTGTCTGTGAACTCCTAGTAGCGCTCGAACCTACCTGGGAGTTTGTCCCAACAAGGTGGCCGGCCAAAATCCAGCCCGGCACTAAGTCGATCCCTTCTCCGCTGAACCTGAGAGACTGTGGGACACTTCCGTGCATTTCGAGAAGAATGGGAAATGTGTACCTATTTTCAAAGGCTGTCGGGAGCTGTTTCGGAAATCATCCCACCTGAGATCTGTGAGTTGTCCAGCCAGACCAGGATGTGGAGGCGAGGGTATTGACAGGGGAGTCGCGGGCCGAGTAGCGCCAGTGCAGCACGGAATGTAAGTATTGATCCAGGCTGACCGCAATTATGGGTGTGAGGGAGGGTGTTGAGTATTGGGAGGCCCTGTGTAGTATTATTGTGTATTGTCAAAGTATTGTCTAGTATTGTTGGAGTGAGTAGGGACGAGGAGCGGAGGTAGAAGTCCTTTTTCTATGTTAGGGCATATTTGGTCTTCAAGATAAAAGTTCTGATGAACATTATGGACTAAGTAGGCGAGAGGATTCGGATGACAAGAATTTTGTAACAAAGTATTCCCGTGGGTTGGGTATTTTAGCTTGGGTCATAGATGATGGTATTCCTGTGAGGGCTAGCTGGAGCAATCTTAGATTGTGGAAGGTGAGTCGACTGGTTAAGTCTCCTGGAGAGAGGCGTTTCATACATTAGGTGACACAAAGGATGCAGTTCGATCACAAGGGAATATTGTATACTCTGCTCTGGAGAAGCGGGGAAGACAGCTGTGGGGTTTGTGTGGGGTTGGAGTAACAGGGCATTGTTGTGTGTGCACAATTATCCATCTACCTGTATTGTGACTTTATGGGCCAAGACATCACCCTTAGGTTGGTGCATAGGACCGAGAGTTTGACGGTGAGGCGCTAGCATTGTGAACTTGGGAATGGCAGCTGAGAAGAACCAGTGGTGGTGTGGAATGTGCAAATGCGCAGGATTGTGGTTGTGTGCCTGAGGAGGCAGCGATTGTGAAAATGTGGTGGTGCGCGTAGCACGCCTGATAAGGTGCAGAGCCAGGGAAGCTAGTAGAAATTAAAAAGTTCTATTGGTTTTATTGTAACCCCTTTATTTTTGAACAGCCGATTATCGAAAACCTCAACTTGAGGTCAGGTAAACAGTAAAACAATGCATCAGGGCATTAGCGGGGGAGTAACCCCCCCCCTTCAACACTTGTGCAAAACGTTACCCCGTATGAGGAAAACATTTGTAAGCACAGTATAGAATGGTCCAAAAGTACAGAAGGTAAATTAACAAAGCCATGGCCACCATGTGCAGTTTCTCCAACGACGTGCAGCAGTCTCTATTGACACATATACAGGGTGCATATAAGGGGATGAAGTTTACCAAACGCATGGCCATATTCGAGTTGTGGCGCATGTTTCAGGAGGGAGAGCAGGAAATGGCGAGGCATCAGTGGATGCTAAGCAAGCATGAGGTGAAGGAAGAGGGAACACACCCGTCCATACCTCCACCTTCCCCTCCAAGTGTATTATCTGATGACACAGGCAATAAACAGGGGATGTACCCGGTCAGGGAATTGAGGGCAGCAGAGGAGTAATAAAATCTGATATACAAACCACCACCATACACTAAATAAGATAAGCTGAAAGGTGCAGGACAGCCAGCTGGTGGTGCAGGAGCAAGTGAGGAGGAGCTACAGCGTGCAAAGGAAGTATTTGAGGGCATACGCATGAACAAGTGGATAGCAGGACAGGTACTCCTAAAACTTAAAGGGAAAACGACTGGGGAGGCAGAAGTGGCAACTGAAGCAACAGAAAGTCTGATGGGGGATCGGACACGGCAGATTGAGCAGAACTAATGGAAGAGGAAGATAGAAGAGAGAAAGATAGGGAGGAAGGGTTAGAACGTGAGGACAGAGTAAGGAGAAGAGAGGAAAAATTGGAGTGGGAAGATAGGGAGCAAAGAAGGGAAGAGGAGTGAGAGCATTTGGAGTGGGAACGTAACGAAAGAATAGAGAGGGATCTGAAGGAGAGGAAGTGAGAGGAAAGGGAGATGAGAGAGAAACAGGAGAGAGAAATGGAGAAGGCAGAGACGTGGAGGGAGATAGCAGATCAAGAAAAAGACAAGTTAGCAGAATGGGAACAGAGAAAGTTGCAGTTGAGTAGGCTAGCTAGAGAGCAAGCATGAAAGGAGGAAGATGAGCAGGCAATAAGGGCAGTAAAGACGCAAGTAGCAGTAGACTGGGAGTGAAACAAACGCGAGGAAGAGAGACGAGTAGAGCCCGATAGTACAAATTCATGATGCAGGAGCATGGCAGCAGACAGTGGAGCAGGCCTAGGTGCCTGGGCAGGAGGCAGCAAGTACAATCCAGTGGACATTGATCTTAGCATGAACCCTTACATGGATTTGACATCGAGGAGACTATCTTCCTCCGATGATTTTTGTCTCAACATGAATACAGGATCTGTCAATGATGACAGACACAGTAGTGATGAGAGTGGGGGCAAAGAAGACCCCACTCCAAGGGGTCAGACGAATGGGCATCATGGATCATGGGAGTGCAGGTCCCATGGATGGGGAGAAGGAGGGGCTGATGCTGAAGAGCGAGCACAGCAAGCGAGTTACAGGTGCACCATACATAACACGTGTCAAATGACTTATGGATCTCCCAGGATGCAGGAGGAAGAAACCGCTCTAGCACTTTCAAGGGGACGATTGTCTAGAGCTTATGATGCAGGCAAATGAGTACATACCCTAGAACCAGTAGACATATGCACAGACATTGAAGATGAGAGATGGCCAATACAAATTAGACAGTACCGAAGGACACAGTAAAAGAGAGGGCAGCTGTAACGCTTACCTCTGTCTGTCTTTTCTGCAATGCGTGCTGTTAATAATGTCCATTCACCTTGTATGTCTTCTCTGCAATGCGCGCTGTTGATAGTGTCCCTTTCACCTGCAAAGCTTGTTGTTCCTGTGTCGCTTTCACTTTTGTAAACTTGTGATTTTTCTTTCAGGAGCTGCTGTGTTGTTTGTCCGGCGCTCAGCTTCATGAGAGCCCACTGAAATGGTGGTCCGAGTTCAGCGTTCACCGGATGGCAGGCAGAGGTAAGCTGTCTTGATGAGGGCTGGGGAGGAGCTGAGCCTTCTACGCCGTATTGACTCACAATGTCTTTTCTTTCCCCAGGTGCCGTGGAATGCTGGAGTGAAGCAGAGAGCCTGGGAAACCTCAGATGCAGCTGCAGTGAGTATTTAGAAGCGCCGGGTGGCTGTGGGATATCAGGTAAGCAAGTGAGTGGCAGGACCGGAGCTAGCTTCAGTAGCACATGGATTCAAGGATGCCAAGCGCTATGCTGCTTGTCAGCTGGAGGAAACACTGAGCACTGGGTGTTTATATAGCCCTGGGCTCCACCCAACACCACTAGACCCTCAGGTAACTTCATGCATGGATTGCCAGGGGCAATCTTGCTCCCTGTGTGGTGTTCTGCCTTTGGGGACATCTTAGTGAAGTCTGCAGCTTGTGTCTACAGCAAACTCTCTTTGGTCCATGATCTGCTCACAGATACAGGTACATAGTGGCGATCTGCTAGGGATCATGACAGCAGCATACTCACAGATGCCACTGCTAGAGAGGGGAGGAGCAAGACCTCAGTACGTGCCTTCGAAACACACAGATAAGGAAAACATGAAATGCAGGTTACCGTCCTTGAGCGTGGGAGCTGGGAAATTGATTAATGAGATGGAGAAACTGATAGCAGGTCACAGACTGGTAGTGGGTGACATAAAGGGATTATTAGTTTCGATACTGCGTGAAGCAGCTGACGACATATGGAAGAGGGCGGGGTTCCCAGGGGTGAGGATACAGAACACAGCACATGACGGGTCGCCATTTGCCAATTGCAGAGCAGCAGTGTAGGAAGCATTACGAACACAATACCCAGACACATCAGACATTGGGGCAATTAAGTCACGCAAAATGAGAGATGACGAAGACCCCGTGAGGTACATCAAGGAGATACAAGAGCTTTGGCGCCTCGAAACTCGAGATCTGTGGGACACAACTATAGCAATATTTTACCACATTTTAGTGCAGGGACTACCAGAACCAGTAGAGAAAAGTTTGAACAAATTGGTGGGAATGGAATCAAAGGGATGGCCAGAAATACAGTTTACAATAGTACACCACTATAGACTATGGCAGGAAAAGATTAAGCAAAAAGCAGAAGAGAGGAAGGCAGATAAAGCCAAGCTAGTGCAAAATAAGTTATCAAAGTATGAATTGGAAGCCAGCCCCATCCCAAAAAGCACTAACACCTCAGCAGCAGTATCAACAACCACAACCGTTTGCACCACCCATGGAAGTAGGATACATGGGGGGAGCGGCCCACAATAGGGATTTCGAGGAAGGGGTGGATTTCAAAGGGGGCATGGCTTAAGGCCACAGATGCAGCACAACCAAGGGGGGTTTCGGAGCTATGGACAGCAGATGAAGCAAGGCCCAGGGGATATGTCTGGGGGATTCCCCGGACAGGGAAGGGAACCACCACAGTGCTGCACCTGTGGGCAGCTAGGGCCCATTTCTAGAGCGTGTAGATTTAGACTCTCATGACAGAATTGGGTAGATCAAGGGCAGCAGAATTATCAAGTGGGCAGGACGATTATTATACTCAGCGCCAACAGCAACAAGGACAGATGCAAGGCTCCTACCAGCAGATGCCACAAGCAAAAACACAGACAACAGCACAAACACAGGTACAGATGCAGGCACCACAAATGGCAGCACCACCGCCACAATACTTGCAATCACTGCAGAGCAAGGGAACTACACAGAAGTTGGCACAGCAATAGGATGGCAACGCACATGAGCCCAGGGACACAGTGGCGACGGTGCCAGTTGGACAATAGAGAGGGGTTACCATGTTGGGGAACAACCCCTTTACAGGGAACCGACTATCTATGTACCCTCAATAGGACAGCCCACAGACAAACTTGATGTGTCCCATCCTGTCGATCACACCCAACCCTGTGGAGGAACCACGCATAGGGGTGGCGATAGGTGACAAAACATTTTCCTTTCTTGTTGACACTGTGGTGACTAGGTCTTGCATAAGGGAAGGAACATTTAAGTTTTCAGGAGATGCCGATGAACACTCAAGGATTCTCTTTGGTTCGAGAATTGGTTCCTTTCACTGATAACATCTCCCTTTCTATAGGAGATCATGACTTTTCACTACCTTTACTTTACATTGCATACTATTAGATAATCGGGGTTGGGCCAGGCCAGTCACCTGACATGGGAGAGCCAGTGAACTCACAAGTATAGAGTACCCTATAGGTGGACTACCACTCAACGTCCAATCCCAGGAGAGAATAGGTTTTCTGGAAAGGTGCCCAGGCTGTGATATCACTATGACACCAACAGGATACAAAACTGGCCTGAGAGCCAGACATCTCTGAGATGTTCCAGGATTTTCGTCTATCCTTGTACTGATCCCTGTTGGTTTTGGCTGTAATAAACCGTAGTTTGAAATTGCTGTCCGTCTAAGCCTGCATTACTTTTGGGAGGGAAGGTGTTCAGCCTTCCAAGAGTTCTGGGTCTGCAAAATCCTAGTAGCCCTCAAACCTACCTGGGAGTTTTGTCCCAACAAGGAGTGGCCTGCCTCCATTGCCCTGGGAAGCCCCGTTGCACTGCCACAGAAGATGGCAGGGTGGCTTCACGGGCTGAGCGTCTGGAACCTGTTCGTTCAAAACCCTGATGCTCTTGGCCAACTCTCAAATGGGGAAGCTATATGGGGTGCCGGTCTGTCTCATAGTGTGGGCAGGATGGACGGTGCTGCCTCCCCCAGCCACTCATGCACTGGCAGTTTCAGGCAGATGTCTTGACATATAAAAGTTGACTGTGACAATTGCTGGTTGATCAATCGGCTCGCGCATCAATGCAAAATGCAGCTAGCTGCGAGAATTAGTGTGAATTGCAGGACACATTGATCATTGACATTTGAAATGCACTTTGCAAACCCAGGTTCCTCTCTGGGCGCCTGTTTGATGGTGACTTGATCAGTACTGTCGCAGGATCCACGGACCTGGCATGGAGGCTTGTTGGTGGCGGAATCTGTCCTCCCTGTTTATCTCCTCGTGGGGTCAGGAGGGCCAGGTGCCCAGACTGCCATAATGGTGGCAGTGCCCTAAATACCCAGTACACCTTCCCCAACCCTGAGGAAGCTGAGCGTACAATTCGTGGCTATCTGTGGTGTCCCACAGAGGCCCAGCAACTGCATCTGTCAGGCGAACTCTACCCAGGTGGGCTTCAGCACAGATCATAACAGTGCACACTCAACCATGCCAGAGTCGTGGGGCTGGAGCAACCCCCCAAAACTCTCGGCCTGATGCCAGACACTTGAGCTATGGCTCCCCAACTATGACCTCAGATCAGACGTGGTGATCCATTGAATATAAGCATCTCACTAAGCGTAGGTAAACAAATGAACCAGGATTCCCACAGCAAGAGGGAGTGTAGAGGGAAGAGCCCAGTGCCCAATTCCCATTCAGCGGAAGGTGCAGGAAATGAGGCATACAGAAGACTGACTGCCCGGCATCACTTGGGAGGCCAAGTGCATCTGATCGAGGCCCACCAAGCGGATAGGGTCCCCCTTGCACCGGGATGGGGTCATCTCAGAATCGGGTTGCTTGGGAATGCAGCCCAAAGCACGTCATAGACTCCAGCTAAGGCAGAATGCGAGTGCAAGACCGATAGCCAATTGCAAGGGAAAATTGACAAGAAATTTGAAGAGCGAGTTCAAGGTGGTGTGAAACCATCTAGAGGTAAACGGGTGAGGTCTGTGCATTCTGCCAAGAGGATTCAACACAGTGGGCAGGGTGGTCACACTGAAGGAAGGATCCCTCACAGGACTGCCACCCAAGCACACCTAGCTCCCCCAAGTCCTTGGAGGCGGTGCCCTGCTACCGGCTTTGGATTGGATGGAAAGGCCTTGGTAAGAAGTTTGCACTTTGCTTCGATAGAGAGTGTAACAGCCCCCTGGCAGCAGTTATGCGAAGTCTGCGGGGCCTAGGGAGATTGACCGCAGGCACACCCTCTTCCAGCAAAGGTCACCGCCCCTTTAGGGTGTCGCCGGGGCATCTATGAGAGATCGGTCCACCTGCTCCCAGTGCAGCTGTTGACTGGGGTGGACTGTCCTCAGTGTGCCCTGACAATGTTGCACTGCCGGGGGAGTAGGCACATGAAGGGTATGTAGTGATGTCAGTTTCCCATGTGACCCATTTTGAAAACAGGGACCAAGGAGTATATCACATGTGTGAGTCTGTGAGCTATACAAAAGCCTGCAGTGCAATGAAAGTGATGGCCAGCACTCGCAGGCTGAGGTGGTATCCTGTTGCAGCATCACAGCATGTGAACCACCGACCCCTCTCTCCTGTTCTTTCATGGAAGTGGAGTACAAGCATGTGTGATAGGACCCAAAAGACGATGTACTATGCCTGGGCACCGCGCAGCCAGGGGGAACTCTGGTGGAGGTCTGTAGCGATCCTGACATGCAAATCAGTCTTCTAACCTGGGGATAGGGATACAAGACTAAATGAACCTCTGAGTTCCCCTCAGGATAGCTGGCACTCATACACCCCAGTTTGAATGGTAAAGAACATGTTAAGAGGTCTTGGCGCCAAAACAATCTCAAACTATGCTCAAACTTTTAATGTATAAGGAGCCCAGCTCGCTGGCATGGAGGCAGGCATTGAATGCCCATTCCCAGTGTGCACATTTTGGAAAACAGAACTGGTTGTGTGGAATAAACTGAATGCCAAGTTAAGGTGCATGATGCTGAGGCTCATCAGACCCCAGAAAAGGTGTTGGTTGATTTAAACAGCAGAAGAGTGGCCATGGAATTCCGATTCTGCTGAGGAGTGTGTAACAACTCACCTGCTGTATCAACTAGTTCTTACAATGGATGGTACTGGAGCATTGGATCCGTAACTGCCCGTCGCTAATGCTGAGAGCTATGGAGGCAAAGCCATGATGAGTTGGAGGGCTGCTGTGGTGTGCATGGTAGCCAGGGGTGAGTGCCCTGATGGAGCCACCTGAGGTGCAGGTCTTGGTGATAGTAGACAAATATTCAAATGAAAACCTTGAAGGCCGAAGTGGAGGAAGGTACCATGTGACCAGCTTTTGAATATGGGTTAGTTGTTCCTAAGAGATGGGAGAGCGCTATTCAGAAAGGAAGGGCGTGATGACCTCTGTTGCCCTCAGCCGATCAAAAGGAATCAGGTTCAGATCCCCCAACCCAGAGTGGTGGAGAGGGGTGCCCTTGTGGTGTCCATTGCAGTAACCCATGTGTTCCCGAAGAATCCAGTGGGGGCCCCAGGCAGAGTTTGATTTTCTTTGTGATGGGCATGGCACCCTGAAATGGGTTTGTCCCGAGTGAGGCGCTCGGGCCGTGGAAAGCTTAGTGGTTACAGTGGCATCCGGTGAGCTCACGCTGGTTCTTTAAATTCCAGGGAAGATGGTCTAGATCCTACACCAGGCTGTACCCATATCTTCTGCAGGCCTCCAAAGTGAACAGCCTCTGGCGTGTTGGAACAATGTTGGCAATGGAAGTGAGCCAGTCAGAGCTATAACTTTGGGATAAGAATTTCCTCTAAGGGCTAGGTCGATCAGACTGGGGTGCGAAGCGGGGCTGGGCATGCACTGGGCTGGATGAGGTTCCTTCATCAAAATATGGGGGGGCAAATAATTGAGTTCACAGGGAATGCCCTTGCTTAATCAATTGTGTAACACAAAGGTTTTGGGCTATTGCCAACTGTATTGAATTTTACTTGAAGATAACCAAAGCCATGTCTGTTTTCCAAAGCTAGGTTAGCAACCTATTCTTTGGAATAAAACCACCGTGGTTGAGGGCATAGTTATTAATCACAGAAGAAGATTCTGCTGTAGGTTTTAACACCCACAGTTGCAAGGCTGTGTAGGAGGACAGGAAAGGATAGAGTTAGATTCTAAAAATCTCTTCCTACTGACCTCTTCTGTCCCTGTATAGCGCTGATGTACCGCCTACAAAAAGGGGAAAGAATAAGAAGAAACACTATCTACTTCTAGGTGTTATACAACATTCAGCCTTGCGTAAATACGTCCTGCAACCACTCTCTTCCCCTATGTGTTTGTATGGGAAGAGACAAGTACCGGAAATAAAAACAGTGCTTAAATGATGAGGTGTACATCCATTCACTGGATTGTATACAAGTTTAATTGTCCAGGGATTGTTTGTAAAGACCCCATCCACTGTGATTTTAAAAGGAATGTCACAAAGTCAGGTTGCAAGCACTCTGAGTTTGTGTTTAGACTGACATCAAAAGACAAAAGATACAACACTCTCCACTTTGCATTCTTCTAGATCTTCCTATTGCTATAGCAGGTGGAGCGTGGTAAAAAATTGCTCATGTATAGAGGGTAAATTGGTGTCTATCAATAGTAGCAATCACTGTCTACCCTCGGGGTGGATGAGGTTCCCCCCACCCCCAGGTGCCCTGTCAAATCTGGATAGCTCCAGCTTGGGTGGTTGCCTCTTTCTGTTCCCCTGCCAGGATTTGGGACCAGCCATCTGCCTCGTCGGACACCTAGCAGCTGACTTAGAACTGGTGCATCCCAGGGGAATCCAACAGTGTAATTCAAACAAAACATTGCAAAGGCCAATGGAGGGTGTTGAAGCAATGTGTGTTTGCCCAGTGCTCTAACTGTCAAAGTGAAGAAATTCAATGAAACGCGGGTAAATAGCGGGAGTAACTATGCCTCTCTTAACCTTTCTCAGTCGTAGTCACTCTTATCTCGGACGAGTCCTGTATAGGAGGAGTCTATTTGGGGATAGGCAAAAGGCATATACCATCTCCACCTATGCTGACCATGGTTTGCTAGCTAGGTGTGCCAAGAGAAATGGTGAATAAAAACCAAGCAATTCCTGGATCAACAAAACCTTGTTAGGGAGTTGGGGTTGCTTCCTCTCACAAATCCAAACCCCACACAATAGTTGACGGATAAGATTAAGTCGAGAGAGAAGGTAGATGCAGATGGACACCATAAAATCACTTGCAAGACACGCTCAACCACCCAGTCTAATGGGTGATCTGCAAGGCATCAAGATCTCAGCATTAACGCACAAAGAGATTGAGAGAGTTTGTTATGACAGAGTTATACCAAGAGATGGACTAGGAATTGAAGGAAGATTGGCAACTTTCATGAATCAGATAGAGCACTCCAGGATGCCTGCTGGACGTAGGCCTATGACGTGCTCCAGAGTCTGGATGGATAATGAAGGTCATAGCCACGGAGGGATAACCGTACCCGTAAACCAAGATCTTTCAAGACCGACTCCTAAACTCATTCTGTTGGGGTAATCTGGAATCAGACTCTGAACTTTCATCCCGATGATGGTGTTGGACCGTGACTCCAACGGGGCGCCTTACCTCCAACATTATTGACTTTTGTAAATGTTATAAATGTATATATATTGTTAGATAATATTTTTAGGAGGTGATTTATTGTTACATATATGTTGATCTGTTGTATATACTGCACCAGGTATGCCCATAGTATGCTTTGATGTTGTATATGATTATGACTTCAGCTTAATAAAAACAATAAATGACAGCTGATTGGCAGCCATTGACCTGGAATGAGCCACTGCGGTGGTACAACAAATGTCAAATGCCTAGTCATCTAATTAGTGACACGGGTGAATGGATGAACGGATTTCCCACTGTACCTACAAACTATCAATCAAAACCAAATCATCAGGGAAAGAGGACCCTGTTGAGCTTGACTCTATTCTGGCACTGTGATGAGACATGAGAGGTGTAAGATAAGTGTGGAACCCTTTTGCCGTAGGCGGAAAGCCACTACTCTTATCATGTTTTCACCTAACTAATGAGGCAGGGGGGCAAGTCCTGTGTGGCTGTCACATTGGCTCAAAGCACCCGCTACAGCCAGATCCACTCTTGGGACAGTGGCAGGTGAGAGGGCTTACAGGGACAGTACACTTGTGTACTCAGGAGACCCCCGCCTGGCCCATATAGCCGAGATTTGCTCCGAGAGTACTTTAAGACGAGATAGCTGCACCTTGAGATGGATGGGGGTGCAGATTTATTAATCCAAAACCAATCAATAAGGACAACTCAATGGTTTGGCAAAGGGAGTCCTTTTAATGACAAGTACAAAAAATGGGGAGCCATGGCAATCAGCAGTGATGAGATAGTCCGTCTCGCTTCAACTCCAATGAACTTCATACAAGTAGTAACATTTATACTCAAAACTCATCATAAGTGACGTGTAACACAAAGTTAATAAGCATTTCTATTGGTTCGGAAAAGGTAACTTTAATATAGGTGCTATATTTGTATATGGTAACGGAGTGAGGGGATCGGGTAAGTACTGTCAGGTGGGCATCTAAGCCCTTCCTTCAAAATGACTACTGTAGGCGTCACTAAAAGTACGACGTCCCATTGGTTCTACTACTATAGGACCCTAGATTGTGTAGTCCATTGTGATTGGGTTGGCGCCAACCCCATGCATACATTTCCACTTTACTTAGCAGCATGTAGAATGCTCAGCCAGGTGCAGGGTGCCCCCTCAGCTACCCGGCCTTCCTCCAATTAAGGTTACAATCAATCATCCCTTCAACAACAAAGTGTCAATTATGTTACTGTGGTTGGCCTCGAAACTGCATCTTCTGTCTGGAAAAGTTCTGATATCTCTGTCTGGGCGGATGCCAAGTGTGGGTGTGAACTTGTGCTTCTCCTCGCTCGGATGGTCATGTGATACGGACACCGAGAATTTTCCTAGGTTCTCTCAATTCGTGCATTTAATTCTTATTCGGCTTGCCACCTGCCTACACTTCCTTATCTTGACCTTTCAGAGACTGGATGTTCTGTTCTAAAGTTTCAATTAGATGTAGCTGCTGTTTGTTCCTTCTATTGGTATGACCTTGACTCTCTTGGCATGTGTTGCATCTGCTGAGTTTCAATTCAGCCGCCTCTTCTCATTTTGCTATAATATGAATCTTGTCTTGTTTGGCATCTAGTAACCTGAGTTGATTCTGTTTTTCGTGTAAAGTGGAATTGCACTTATAATAATGTGCTTCGTTTTGAGGTAGATTATGTACAATGGCGCTTTCGCGCTATTTTTCTACTTAGCATAGCAAGCCGCACTGTTTTCTGAGCTTTCTATGTTAGCTGGTTGAAAATCTTCATCCTGCTTACAGCTTAACTCTCTTACGCTTTCTATCTCTTTAGGCTCACAATCTCTTTTCTCATGGCGTTTCGTCTCCTTGTGTCATCCTTGGTTCGTCATTTGTTCTATCTGTGAGTCCGTCCGGGCTCTCGTGATGTCACCATTCATCTTCATTTAAGACCTTTTTGGTTTCTTCCAGGATCGTACTTAGGCAATCTTCATTTCGTCTCATTTGTTGGTAGGGTTTTCTCAATGGATACCTTACTGTCCATGGTTGTCTGGTTATTGGTACTTCAATAGGTATTGCTCTTCTGATGGGTACTGGGCAGAGCCCTACTGCAGCTCTCTGCTGGTTTATTTGCTCATTACACGTCACATATTTTGTTGTGAATGTTCCTGGTACTTCACAATGGGCGATGGGAGTTCAGGCTTTCTTTGGGACCTCCTCTACACTCCCCCCTGAGCGATTCATCTACCACTTTCACCTCCTTCTTTGAATGTAATTCACTTGATTCTTCTATGTTTATCTTCACTCCAACACATGGGTTCATTCCTTCTTCATCTTCTGGATATATACATGATGTTTTGAAGAAGTGTCTCCTTGGAGTCTATATTTTTCTTACTCCTTTCAGGTTTTGTGCTGTCCTTACATGTTCGTATTTATTCCACGCCATTAGTTGACATTGTCCTTTTGGGCTACAGTAAACCCATCTTCCCAAATAGTTTCTGTGCTTCCTGGGATAGAGAATCTTTGTACCTTCTGGCCCGTGCCTGCTGGCCTTCACAGAGTATCTTATTTCTTCATCAGTCAGGTCTTTTGATAACACAAAACCCTAGTAATATCATCACTAGCAGGGTGTCACGACCCACCTATTAAAACCCCCCAGACAGGCCCATAAACCAGGAGGGGTCCCGACTCGGGCCCCCACCAAGCTGAAGCATCCTTTGCCCCGGCCCTTTTGGGGCCAGTTCTGGCACCAGGCTCATACTTAATGAGGACTGTGCTTGGGAACTACCTTACTGGATGCCAGTCAACATGGAGGCATCCACATAGCTTGGTTCCTTTGAACCAAGCTATGTGGTATAGTGTTTTGGGTGTGGTAGCCTAGGGACTACTTTACCTAGACTACTTTTCCTGAGGCTATTTAAACCACACCCGATTTAGAGAACACGCTTCGCGTTACTCTGCAGTCCTGCAGTGTGACGCTCATCGTGTCCAGCAGCATCTGCAATCCAGGAAAGAACCGCACCTGAAAGACAAAGGAACATCGTTATTCGCAGCAGCTTACCTGTGATTCCACCGCTAGCTGCCCTCTGCTCCTGCAAACAACATCCAAGGAACAACAAGCCTCCCGAATCGTCGGACCTGCAAAAGGAGGAAAAACAAGACATTAGACTTTTACAATTGCACCGGCGGGTTACCTCTCGAGTTGCCAATCGACCAGCACTGCCTTGGAACTTCTTGCTCTGGTGAGCGCCGCAACCTACGGGAACAAAGGACAAACAGGTTAGCAAAGGTAAGGCATTTGAGCGCTGCGCATAGCGCTTACCTACCGCCTCAAGGCGCTCTCACCATAATCACCCGTCGGTGATCCCGAATTCAACAAATGTCCCACCACGAACTCCTGTGCAGCTAAGGAGAGAGAAAAGACATTATTAGAAAAGGCAAGGCATCTTAGCGCCGCGCACAAGCACCTACTTACTGCATCGAGGTGCTCGCAAACACCATCATCACCTGCCGGCGATTGCAAACTCAGCCCACGGCCCAACGCGAACTTTTGCACATCTAAGGAGAGAGAAAAGACATTAGTACAAGAAAGGCTTGCAGTATACCAGTAATAAAACCTACCTGAAAGACTTTAAGGGGAGCATCAGTGAAGTAACTAGATCGCTCACCCCCACAAAGACAACACGCCCCTGCCAAAAAGGCAGGACGGAGAGCACACCAAAACAGATAACAAGGTGAGGAAAGGTCCGGGGAGGGAGCTGCGGGCATACCAGGTGTTGGGAGGCTCTCACCTCAATTGCCCAGTATTGAACATTGCCCACCTGTTTTCCAGGCAGAACTTCCCCGCTGATCACACCAGGGAGCAGCTGAGAAGGGTACCAGAGTCCCCGCAAGTGAGTCGCGTCCCCGTGGATACCAGGTGAGCGTAACACAGGGCTCCTAGAAACTTGAAAATTTCTGCCATCCATTATGGGACCCAAGAGAATATTGATCCAAACCAGCTGTCATCATCAACTTCGTCAGTTTCGTTGATCATCTGGCTCTGTAGCTTTGTCCGCATACCTATGGCTTCTGTTAAAGTTCCATTTTCCTCGTCGTGAGAAGGTATAAATGTGCAACATGATTCTCCTATATTTGCACAAACTCCTCCATTCATGGCTGTGATCATGTCAAAAACATATCTGTTCTGGAGAGTCATAAGTCGGATGGCTCTTAACTCTTCCTTTACTGCATTGAATCATTTTATTGTCGTGTTGATGGTCTGCAGTAACTCCCATCTGGTTATCTGTAACCATTTAGTATTTGCTCCAACTTGGAATCTTGGCATGTAGATTGTTGTGAACACTGATGAGGTGAGGCCGAACAGCCTGTGTTCATATGGGATTGCATGAAAAGCTTCTTCTGATTTAGCAGAGAAGTAATACTCTCTCTTCAGTTGAGTTATCAGTTCCACAGATCTCTTCTTCCTCAGGTGAGCATCTGCTTTTGGGAAACTGTCAATATTCAGGTCACTTTTCTGGATCACCAATGCTGGAACATGGACGTTCACTGTCGTGCATATGCCTCCCCAGTCTCTGGGCAGTCTGATGTATGCTTTGGAGCCTCACGTCCAATAATGATCCATAATCACTGCAGTTCCATTTACCATTCCTGGAGTGTCAAAAACTCGTACTCAGTTCTGATTCTCTCCCATCTTCCTTGTGCCATTATTCCTGAAGCAGAACTTTGGGCTCTCCAGGGGCACTATCTGCAAGTGTTCTCCTCTGTCTTCGACCTATGTAAGTAGTTTTGCAAGTTTTGGCCATAATGGCTTGCATCCGTTTCGCACTATGTTGATGGTTGGCTTGTAGTGGCCGAAGACCATCCATGCTCGATATATCACTACTCCTTTCTCCCATCCGTCTGGTGAAAGCACTGTTCCCCAAATTTGCATTTGCCCTTGATTCTTCCATCTACGAGCTTCTTCTAGAGTTTTTCCTTGGACATTTAGCTTCTGGTTTGCTTCTCTTCTGATCTCTGCTCCTTTAACTCCAGGCTTCTCATATCTGATCACAATGTGTTTCGTCTTTCCATTGTTTCTTATATTTATGTCCTGGACATAATCGTCTTCATTTGGATCAGTTGTTTCAGTGGCCCATTTCAGAAAGGCATCACTAACCATGAACTGGCCTCTGTTCTTGCACATTGCTACGTGCAACATACAGTGTGCTGTCTGGACATCGATTTCTACAGCTACGAAGATCTTAGACTTCATTATGCTGTACGGTAGGAGTGCACAAACAAAGCATTCCCCTTCTGAACTTCGTCTTCCAACTTCGTTCATGTGCTGAACAACCAAATGTTGTTTCCCAGATGTGCTGTGCTGTCCATGTAGTTGTTCAGTTCATTGTCATCTCCGTGCAATCTTCTCTTGATTCTTAATTTTTTCCTGTAGTTGGCTATGACTCCATCTTCGAATGCATATGTATGCCTCTTTCTTGCTGGAGGATTTTCAGGTATCCTTGTCCATGGTGCAAGCTTCCTCATATGCGCTATTTGAATGTACAAGAGACCGGCAGCTCTTTCCTTCTCTTCATACATCCTTTTCCTGCTGGTTACAAATGCCCGTGCCAACCAGCCTGACACCGGTCTGGTGTATGGTTCTATTGTAGAACTGGTACTTGCTCCTTGCTTTGGAATGTATATGCTTGGTAATACAGTCTCTGCAATTTTGTTCTTCAGTTCCTCTTGTAGTTCCTTGCTTTGGCTATGTGTGGGAATAATGAGTCTACTATCAGTTGCGTCCTTGCAGAGAGTTTTTCCGTGTTTGCCCTTATTTTTTTGAAAGTTTCTGATATAACTGCTTCTGTTGGTTTTTTCTTTAATTCTTGTTTTCTCACAACATTTGCTGTGGAGTTTCTTATGGCAGACAGTCTCTTCTTCTCTGCTGCTTTGGTGTGTGGCTCTGCAGTCGTTGACCCTAGGCCTGTTTTGTGTGCATTCAGTGTTTGCGTGCGTGTAGTTTTCAGTGATGTTACTTCATTCATCCCTTTCCGACCCTGTCTCCGGCTTTTCTTTTCATTCGTTACAACAAGTGTGTGTATATCGTTGCTAATTACATCCATTTCAAGTTCATTTACTCCACCGTCAGATCTTCTAGGGACTGGAATGACTATATAAGGTCTGGGTGCTTTTGCGGGTTTTATGCGTGTATCATTAGGTGGGTGCACTGAAATGGGGACACTTTGTGCACCAATAAAGAATGTAGTTCTGATCGTTAATGACAGTACAACAATAATGAATATGATGCATAGGTACATTATGCCCCTGTAGGTCAGGTGACAGCATTTTCTTCCAGAGAAGCGGGGTTGCCTCTCTTCTTGTGGGAGGACCAGATTGCTGCTTTGGACCCCGATCTTGATCATTCAACAAATGTCAGTGTTTATTATTTCTGTGTTTTATGAGTGTCCGGTACTCTACAAGTGTCCCCCCCTCTCGCGAGTTACAAATTGTCTCTTTTGTCATGATACAGTTCCTTTTCTAGACTATGGGAAAAATCAGAAATAAAATAACATTTTAGTGAGTTCTTTTACTGTGCATGTTCAAAATAGGTAAGCTCCCAATCCACTCCTCGGATTTGCTTCAGCCCTGAGGACATAGTGTACGTTGATCAGTATGACAGATTAGGGACAAAAATAACAACAAATCTGACATGTGGAGTTCTTGGCACCGCTTCCTTGATCTGTCCCTCACTGAAAGGCTCTTAGAATCTCCTCAGATAGCTACTCTGATGATTAGAAAGTTCCTCTTGGAGTAAGATTCAGTGTAAGAGCATTGCCATCTGTGCAATATTAGCTGGGGCTCTGATGGAAGTGGGGACGTTAACATCAATTGGTCTCCCCACTTGCTCGGTGACTAGACGAAAAAGGACGTTGTGTGACAACCTGCTGTCTTCTGGTGACAGGGGCATCTATCCTGTCTTTGCTGAGGTTCTCTCCTCCTGTTTTCTCCTAAATGTGAACAATGTCTGCACTGTCCAGTCGCATGGAGTGCAACTAGAATTATGATTTTATTTAAAAGATGGCTTAAATGTTCTGTATTTGCTGGGTTTCTGCGGAATGTGAGTGTATCTGTTGTTCTCCCAATAAGAGTTGGACAGTCTTCGATTATGCAAAAGAACAGTGTGTTGATGAGCTCATTTATTTCCGCCTGTGTTGGGAACATTTGATTCTTTCTCACTGTGCTCAGGGAGTAGCATAAATTGTTCGGCAATGACAGTGAGGAGTTGTCTTATTGTCTTTACTTTTTCAGGATCTTGTGCAAGTTAGTGACACTGGTGAGTCTCCCTACCCATGAAGGGTATGATCTTAGCACTAGCTCAAAAAGGTTATTATGTCGGTTGTGATGTCTCTATTGTGGGACACCATAGGTGATTCTGAATAGTGTCTCAGTATTAAACAAATTAGGATTCTGTATTTGCTTCCAATAAGTGTCCTCGGTCAAAATTTGGCGTATTCTTTTCTCAAAGTTTAAGTATGTCTCAGTCCAAAGTTCAAAGTCATCAGACTGTGTTGTGGCTTGTGAGTGCACTTTTCTTCTTCACTCTGCAACTAGGATGCACAGAGTGTCTGTTTTTATGTCCTTATCCCCTTTTTTGCTTAGAGGAAGTGTCCAATTTAAGGCACAATTTGCAAAAAGTTATTTGTCTTTGTCTGGCTGGTCATACATCCTTCTTCCGCGTCATGGATCTCGTCTGCATGTACTGTGGTTCTTCCCTGTCGCTCGTTGATTCCTCTCGTTGGGGTGCAGGCAGGGGGCCTTCTCTGATGTAAGTTTTTATATCGCAGAGAAAAATGCAAGCTCTCCTGCCTTGTAGTTTCACTGCAGACGGAGTGCAGTCCTCCACTGTAAAAGGACCGTTAAACCTTGGCTCGTCCCACTTTTTCCTTGTATGATTCTTCACAAGGACGGCATCTCCGGGGAAGATGGGTGGAACACGTAGACCTTGAACTTGGTCTGTTGTAGTGTCTCCTTCTGTGTTCTGTGCTGCTCTGCACCCTTTTCGTTGTTGCTGCAGCTGGTCTAAAATTAAAGTTAGGCAAGATGTCATGCAGTTCAGATAGTTTTGCATTTCAGACCCTAAAACCTCTCCTGTTGATTGGGCATCACATCAAGCTCTATCTCGAGGTGTCAGAGGAGTTCTCATTCTTCTTCCTATGGCTATCTCATGTGGCGTAAAATGATGGTCGGACCCGGGTTGGTTCCGAAGTGCATACAATGCCCGTTGAAGGCAGTGCAACCATCCATTCTTTAGAGTAAGCTTCAACTTGGCTATCCTTTCCTTTAACAAGCCATTGAGCTTCTCACAGATCCCTTTACCTTGTGGATGATACAGCGATGACAACTTGTGCTTTATACCAAGCATCAAGCTAATCTGCTTGAATGTCTCGTTTACAAAGTGAGCTTCGTTATCTGATCTCATGACATTGCACACCCCCCTGTGCAGAACACTTATCTCACAAAAAATGTGGCCGCACAGGTAGAGTCTGGGTGTGTACATGGACCTGCCTCAATCCATATAGAGAATGGACACACCACAACAATTAAGTATCTGTACCCGTTACATACTTGAATCATGTCGATGTAAATGACATGCAAGTGTTGAAAAGGCCCATTTGGCCTTGGGATGACTCCACTCATTACTTTTAATGTGTACCCGCTGTGAATTGCTGACAAATTATACAGTTTACCATAAAGAATGCAACGTGCTCTGCTAAATTTGGTATGAACCAGTCTTCCGCGAGTGTTGCTGCTAGGTTCTCTTTTATCATGTGCGCCGGCTAATGTAACTGCTCCAGCGCTATTTTTAATAGGGCTACAGGCATTACTGGTTTACCAGTGCTGTCTTGATGCCACAATCTGTCAGAGGGGTTTAAAGAACACCCTCGACATTTCCACAGGTTCTTCTCTTCCTGTGGTGCCTCCCCTTGGAGTTGCATTAGCTGTGGTTGCCCCAAATTACTGTAACTTTCAGGTGCAGTTCGTGTAACCATCATTCGCTCATTGGTATGGATGACTTCCACTTCCATGATCATCTCACTTTTGGATTTCATACGCTTGGCTTCCGTGTCTGCTGCTTGATTCCCGCGTGAGATTAAATCTGTCCCCTTCGTGTGGGCGGCGCATTTCATGACTGCTATGCCCACTCGGAGCTGTAGTGCCTTGATCAGCCTTTCCAATAAGGCTGCATGCTGCACTGGCGTGCCGTCAGCTCGGAGGTAGCCCCTCCTTTTCCAGCACGCTAAGCCTGCGTGCACTGTTGAGGTCACATAGGCGGAGTCACTGTACACCGTTACTTCCTGGTCTGCATGATTCTCAATGGCGAGTATTAAAGCAAATAATTCAGCAGCCTGTGCTGAATAATGAGAGGGTATTCATGCACTAAGAAGCACTCTAAACTCTCCATTCGTTGTGTGTTTCATTACAGCAATGCCTGTGTATCTTTGCCCATCATTTTGGTCGATCCTCAAAGACCCGTCATTAAAGACGATTTCTCCTTCTGCCAAGGCATTTTCTTTCACCCTGGGGATTTCATCATAGAATTCTTCATAATTTGCACAGTCATTTATGGGCTCTCCTTCAGTAACTGGCTATGCTATGAACATAGCTGGGTTCACTATCTTACATCAGACTATTTTAATAGATGGATTTGATATGATCACTTCATAAGCAAAAGCACTCTGAGATGTCAATGTGCTCTTTGGTTTCTCTAGAATAGCATATAGCGAGTGCTCGACGTACAGCGTCATGGAGCATCCCATTACAATGGTTGTAGCTTTCTCTCTGGCAAACACTGCGGCAGCTAAACATTGTTCGCACGGGAAATTACCCTTCATAAATGGGTCCAAGTTCCCACTTTAGTATGCCAGGGGCTTGTACGCAACGTGGCTCTCTGTGTGAGTTCTGCTGTCATAACGCTGCCATTTGTGTGTGAAAACAGATAAAATTCATCTGCATAATTGGCGATCCCTAAAACTGGTGCTGTGCAAATGGCTCTTTTGAGTTCAGCAAATCCTTTCTCCATGGTTTCAGACCATTTGATCTTTTCTTTCGTCACTTTGGCCTTCTATAGGGCCTGAAGTAAAGGCTTGGTGTAAGAGCTGTAGTGAAAGACCCATGCCCTGACATAGTTGTATAGGCTTAAAAAGGTCTACATCTGTTTTATCGGATGAGTTTTAGCCGTGTTAAATATGGCTTCAGCCCTTTCTGGGGTCACCTTCTTTCCCTCATGTGAGATCAGCTGGCCTATGTACAGCACTTCTTGTTGACAATATTGTAACTTTTCCTCGTCTACCTTATATCCCTTCGCAGCCAGTATAGTCAACAGCAGAAAAGAATCGTGCCTGCTTCTGTGGTGCTGCAAATTAATATGTCATCCACGTATTGCAGGACGATACTTTCTAGTGCAATATTGCTCAAGTCCTTCTGCAGGACTCGGTTGAAAATAGAAGGAGACTCACAGTACCCCTGTGGCAGCCTTGTGCTTTTCAGACACATTTGCCTGAACGTGAATGACGTCAGATCTTGTGAGTCACAGTGCAGTGGGATTTAGAAAAATGCATTTTTCAAGTCAATCACCATGAGATATTTTGCCTCGACGGGTATGTTACATAGAATTGTAGACGTGTTCGGGACTAGAGGGAATTCGGCCTCAACATTATTGTTTATTGGCCTCAGATCTTGAATTAGCCTCCATGACCCCCCTTTACTTTTTCACAGAGTAAACTGATGTATTACTTGATGACTCTGACGTCACTAAGATGCCTTGCTCTATCATAGCAGAAATTGTCTTACAAATCCCTTCATCTGCCTCTCTGGACATGGGATATTGTCGGGCCCCTGGTATAATTGCTCCTGGTTTCAGTTTAATCTTCATTTCTCCAACTCCTTTCATGAGGCCTGCATTATAGGGGCCAGTAGTCCATACTGAGACAGGCACCTTGGCTATGTCGTCATCAAAATATTCAGGATGATTTAGTGGCAACATCATTCACTGAGGTACTTCTCTTTTAATCATCTTTACCCAAAAGGTGAGACTCACTTCCACCATTGTCTCTCCTATATCTGTTTGTTCTTCAAACAGATTGTCATTGGTGACGTCAGTCAATCGATATTCTTCTTCAATGGCGATTACTACGCACCATTGTAGGCCCTTGTCGTCATAACCATCAATGAAGACCACTCTCCTTTTCACTGAAGCCATATGTATCATCAAGGGGAATACTTGTCCCTTCTCCTCATGCATCGGTTATCTGGGTCTGATTTTGTCTGCAAGGCCTGGCAATCCTGCCATAAGCACACGCATACCATATGCGAACATTTCCTGGTCTAATGGTATGGCCCTCATGGCTATGTGTCCTGAGTATGCTCTAATCAGTTTGCATACATTTGAGTAATGCATTCCTGGAGTGGAGCATACTATGCCCTTCTACGTGAACGAGATTGTCATGTTAAACTTTGTCATTAAATCTCGACCCAAAATATTTACTGGGGTCTGCCGAGAATATGATAAAGGTACAATCATTTCACATTCTCCTATGGAGACTTCAAGTGCATTTGTGAAGGGAACAGAACTAGTAGCTCCTGTAAAACTCTGAGTATCTATGGCCTCGCCGGACAAGGAAAGCTTGCCTTCACGTATGCACGAGTGTGTTGCACCCTTGTCAACTAAGAAGGAATTTTCTTTATCCCCTATAATGACATCCACCCTAGGCTCCCTGTGAGGGTCTGGTGTCACTGATAGGATAGAACACATCAGGGTTCCCAGTGAGCTGTCCTAGTTTATATACAAAGTTGGCCCACTGTGTGCTGGTGAATTTCCCCCATTCCCATTGTTACCCCCCATTCCAAGGTTTGTGGTCTGCCCTGTGCTCTTCGACTGTGATAGTTGCAGCGGTGCAGGTTCGGATTGTCCTTGTGGAAAATTCCCCATGCTTTGCGTTGCACCCCTTGTTGCGCTCCTGGCGCTTGTTGTTGCACCGTGTGATTCTGTGCGCCACCCTGCTGTAAAACTACAGGTGGATTTGCCATGCCTGCTCCTGTTCCTTGGCTGTTCTGCATCATGCCTTGATTTCTGCATGTATGCACCAAATGCCCTGTCATTCCACACAGCCAACAAACTGGTGGTGGTTGGATCATTTGCCCATTTGACATATCTTTGATTATTTTGGAAACCTCCCTGATTGCTCTGCCGAAATCCTCTTCCCTTGGGATAAAACCCCATATTACCCTGATTATTCTGCTGTGGACTAGCCACCCACCTGCTGCATGCTTGATTCAGCTGTGCTAGTTATCATGGCACCCTCAAGAGCATATTTTGACAATTTCTTTTGCACCAATTTTGCTTCCTCACCTTTTCGAGTTGCTTCCTTTGTACAATTCTTTTCCTGCAGCAGTCCACAATAATGTGCGATCGTCAACTGTATTTCAGCCCAAGGCTTGCCTTCAAGTCCCACCAATTTCTTGGGTTGTTTCTGTATCGGCTCTGGCAGCCCTTGGCACAGTGGGCCTCATTACGAGGCTGGTGGTAAGGGGTTAACGGCGCCGGTAAGGATGCCGGTGCCGTTAACCCCTTACCGCCGCATTACAAGGTCCCTTAGTGGGTCCCAAGAAGGCCGGCTGGTAGAACCAGCCGTCCTTAGCGGGAGCAGCTAAGGGACAAGGGAGCTAATAACGGGCCTGTTATTAACGGGCCCGTTATTAGCTCGCTCCCCATTCCCATTGAGCCCTATGGGGGCTCGAATGGGAATGGGGATGGGTATTTTGAATGGGGACTTACCGGGTCCTCCAAGGTTGGAATGACCCTGTAAGTCCCCATTTAAGGAACCCGAACCTGGACACAACTTTGGAGGCAGCCATGGCCCTAATAGCACCATGGCTACCTCCAAACTTGTAAGGACCCCCAATATATGGTAAAACACAGGTATAGATTTTGTCTAAGATTCATGAGTCTCGAGCACCCATGCGTCTTGACAATTCTGTATGTAAATTAACGGAACTTCAGACTCCTTCCTCTTTTGTGTCATTATAGCTCCCATATCAAAAGTATCTGGATATAGAACTCGTAGCGCTTTCCATACTGCGTCTCTACAATTGTTAAATGGAGCTCCGTCGTGCACGGTATTAATTGTGGTTACGCCAGGGTAGCCTGCTCGAACCCACTCATCATCTGCTCTCTCACCAAGTATGGCGATTAGGAAACCTTTGATGTCCCCTATGGCTAACGTGTTTCCTCCTGTCATTTTTTCTAACTCATGTATCCACTTTCCGGCTCCCAATGTCAACATTGGAAGCTTGTTTTTCAAATGTTCTCGATCCATGTGTGGCCATGGTAAATATTGCCATCTTACTCCCCCTTCTTGAGAAACGGAAATTGGAATGTGTAGCCCTCTCTCTCTTCTCTCATTGTTCTCCTGTCTATTGCAGGGGTAATATTCCCACATCGCCGTCTACCTGGCAATGCCCTTAGTCTGTCCACATATGGCGGCCAAGACACCCCCCTCTGACCCTGAGATACTTCTTCATATCGGTCAAGCTGCGTGGCAGACTCTGATGCTCTTGGTGCAGATTTGCTGTTGTCTGACCACCTTATTCCTTTTTCCCTTGGGAGTCGTCTTTCACTCCGTACCTCTTCCTCATTTTCCTTGCGCTCCTTCCTTTCGGAGTCAGACATTGTCTGTCCCCAACTAGTGCGACTTCTCATACCCTCTTTGTTCCTACTTATTTCTAATCTATCCAGGGACAGCTCTCTATTCCCACTACTTCGGGAGACCTCCCCAGTGTCATATAGTTGAGTGCTCTCCAGGCGCTCGTCTTCCCCCTTCCCTTAGGGTATTTGTTCTAGCCCCATTGCTTCATTTATTCTATCGATCGTTTCTCCGATGCTTCTGGTGTCGAAGTCATCATCAATATTTGTCCTACACGTGCCTGGTACTGAATCGTACTCAGGAAAAAATTCTTCGATGTCTTCCCAGTCAACAACTGGAGCAGGTTTTTTAACCTCTTTTCGCAGATATTCAAGATCACATGCTCTCTGTCTTTGCTTACGTTCTACGTCGTCATCAAATTCTTTGCATTTCCTCGCCACTTCTCTGACCCTATCTTCTTCCTTTCTCTTTTCATTTCTACATTCATCTGCCCTTCGAATTTACTCTTCTCTTCGTCTTTTTATTCTTTTCTCACGTATCCTTTGCTCTTCCTCTAAATTTTGCTCTTTCTGATTGTCTTGGTCATTGGCTGCTCTTGTGTTGCGATCGAGCTGTCTCTCTTGCTCTTCGTGATATAGCTGTTCTCGCCTTTGTCTGTCTTGCTTTCTTATCCTTTCGTCTCTTAACTCCTTCTCTTTCCCCTTTCTCCGTGTCTCATCTAACCTCTCCATTTGTTTCACGTCATCAATGCCTTTACCATCGAGTTTCAATAAATGTGTCCTCCCATCCATTCGTCTTTTGCTCATGCTATCTCATCAGTTCTATCTTCACTTCCCTTCCATCTCTTCTCTTCTCTTTCCTTGTCGAGAGATGCCCTTGTCTGAGCCTGATCTCTTCTTTCGTCATCACGTCTCTCCTTGTCGCTTGGGACCGCAGAGGTAATATTCTTGTCCTTATCTTTCCCTTGATTTTCGTCACTTCTATCTGTAGGTGACTCATATGTGGGGTTGCTATACCCTGTGGCTGCATTGAGTTCTCTCAGTGGGTATAAACCCTCGTCCTTACTTTCTTCAATTTTCGTTTCGGGTGGGGCAGGTGGTGTGGTAGGCGTCTCACCCCCCTCTGTGCATACATTAAGTATCCAATCTGTTGGCGGCTCTTCCTCTTTTCCCTGTTCATACATTTTCCATAACTCAAGAACAGCAAGGCATTTTTCTATCTTCTTGCCTGTATATGTGGCATGCAAATATGTCATCATATGTTGTAAAACGGCTTTAGATAAAGACCCATTTTGCGGCCATTGCATAAACATCTTGTGGGCGGTACCTTTAACCAACTCAGTACTATATTTCTTTAGCTTGGGTGCGTGTTTTGGCAACTGCTTTCATAAGTGTGCCAATGGAGTCATGTCTTCCATGCTTAAATCTGTTCCCTTTCCCCTTATATAACACTTGTCAACGCTTTAGTGTAGCTTAAACAACTTCTAATGTGGAATCAGAAAAAATACAATATTAAGGCTGTTACACCAAGCAAAGGAAAATACACCGACACGGGCTTGTAAAGATTCCCAGAATCTTTATTACAAAACTGAACAGTATTCAACAAAGTACACAAATAGCTATTTGGCCGTCAATACATCACAGAGACCACCAGCAGGGTTCAATGTGAGCAGTGAGCAGAATTTCCTAGCTGGACATCAGCGTATTTATACAGTTTGTTATAATGATGTCCAGCCTCTTACAAGTTAATTATACACTGGGCTAGGGTCGCGCCAGGTTCATTTCCTAATTTACATATCTCGTGCATGCGGTTTACTTTTAAATACATTTACTAACAGAAATTATTATTCTCTAATTTAACGTTGCACTCTTTACATAATGCATTAATACAAATCAAACAAATGTTTCGCATGTCATATTTGGATTGCATTATTGTTCTTCTATACTTGTAGGTTAACATCGCCGATTCAAGTAATCCCCTGATCCCGAGGTCAACAAAGGACAAGGTCTACATGACCCTAACATGTAGCCTGCAGGCAGGTTGGACATTAACTCTCCTACAGAGGTTGAAGAGTTTAAAGCAAGAACAAGAGAACACAAGTCGGCCATTTTAGGCCACAGGGTGACTTTGCACAATAAACTAAAATGGCGGTTTTAACCTAAAATGGAGGCTTGATTCACTTAAGGTCACGACCTTGCAATACGGATTTCCTCGCAAAGTGACTGGGCATAGGCCAACATATACAATGAGGACGAAACAATATTATATCAGTTTTAACAAACCCTCCTTTTGGCCTATGCCAAGTGCTAAACTACCTTTAATCACTTTGTGACTAACTCCACACTTCAACATCTATACATCCCGAATCATTGTCTGACATATCTATTGCCATTAGATCTGACACCAGAGTTTCGTTTAACACATACTCTTTGGAAACCTTCTCTGGGGCGTATATTTTATGCCCTAATACACTTGTTGCTTGTGCGCAACATCCCCCTAATACTGAGCATATACCAGGGAGACACCGTATACAGCAGCAAAGAAATAGAAAACTTCCCAAGATAATCAGCAGGGCCGAAAACAACTTCCATCCCCATGACCGTAGGAAGTCCCAAAAACATGCACCAAGTTCCCAGTTTCCCTCAGGAACATGTACCTCTGAACTAAGAACATGTAGATTTTGGATAGCCGTAAAGATCATCGGAGAGGAGTCTGGTACGTAAACGCAGCAAGCAGACCCCACTAATTTACATACTCCTCCACGCTGGGCAGAATGACATCTAATGCCATCCGGTTCTGAAGAGCCACTAATCTTATTGCTTTCTGTTCTAACATCTGTTCAGTGGTCCGATTGATGGTTCTCTCCAATACTTTCTCTAGTCCCCTGATATCTTCTGAATTCGTAATTTGCCCAAAAAATGGCACAGAGGATTTCATGATATCTCCTAGAGTTTGCGGTGGAGTATCCCCTTTCACACCTCGTCGTGGACGAGTTTTCGAAACATCTGCAGTACTAGCAATAAATACCCCAGTTGGTAGAATCCCTAAATAGCAGGTTCCTTGCCAATCCCTGGACAATCATGGAAATGCCACATTACCGCAAACAAAATAGATAGGTTTGCCTACGTACAGAGGTCTGTTCTCACTAGTCAAATTAGCAACATTGGCGCACTTTCTAAAATTATCCATTGACCGTGTTCCATTCCTCTGTATGCAGAAGGATACTGAATCAGGGCTATGGTTAACAGAATAAGATGGAGGCGTGGCATCCTTATTGCGTATAGGAGCCATTTTGAAAGAGATTAAAGACTGAAAAGGACGAGACAATCTATCAGAGGGCCTAGCAGAAGCAACGTTTGGCTTACTTCTATTTGCAAAAAGCGAGCAACCCAGGGGCATCAAAACATGCTTTTTAAAGCTATTTAAATTTGTACCATCAAAGTTCCCTGAGATGCTGTCATTCCATCGGCCAAAAAATAGTGCTCAAAGAGAAGCGTAACAGAAGCGTAACAGGCAGTTGTCAAAGGTAAAGGATGAATATACCAACCTAGCCCCTTATTCCCATGTTGCGGTAGATGTGAACAGATCCAACAATTGGTCTTATTTAAAATTGCATCAGTGGCATTCATAATTAACAAAAGGGTATTATTCTAATAGTTCCGTCTATGCCAAGAATCTCTAGGCGATAAAGTATGCAATTGCACGGAAGGAGTAGGGATAACAGATTTCAATAGGTAAAAAGTCCTCTAGAAGATATGCTTCCTCCAGATACCATAACCCAAAACCAACAGTTACTAAAAATCCAGTAATTATCACAACAAGGCAACAATACACTTTGGGGGTCCCCTTACATGCTTGATCGTTGTCTCTGCTAGTCACATATTTATCTAAAAGTTCGGTACGAGCGGTAGCGGGTGCAGGCATTGTAGTCTTCAACCGAAAAAACACCAATTGTTCGTTTACTGGTGACTCCAGTCGCACGTCTTCTTAATGTCTTTCCCACAACCCTTAGCCAACAGAATCTTCCCGTACAGTCGGGTCAAAAGACAAGCCCTCGAATATTTTTCTTCAATCGCACAGTCAGACCATGCTGCACGTTTACTTCCTTCGACGCAAATTATATTTCGCAGTTTCTGGTGAGGACAAAGTGTCGTCACTTCCTCCTGGAAGTGGCGAATGAACGGAAATGGGATCAGAAAAGGATTGATGCGGAAGTTCCACTGTTGGGGAGTGTGGAGACAAGATGGCCGTTTTGTCTGGCCTTGCGGATTCTCGAGTGGTCTCCGATTCTCCCTTGTTGGTTGTTGCTGTTTCGGGCACGCTAGTTACAGCATTGGGAAGGGATTCTGTATCTTCTGTATCGTATGGCACGGGCTGTGGGATCTGTTTGGTGTGCATCGCATGGATCCAGTTCTTACGACCCGCTACCCGCACAGCAGTCTGAGTGACTAGCAGGACTTGTTAGGGACCCCTCCACCGAGGTGCAAGGTAAGACGACCTCTCAAAAACCTTCATGAGGATCCAGTCCCCCGGTCGTAGACTGTGACCGGGACCCTCGTAGCGTACAGGTAATGCCTCTCACACCTGGTGATAAATTGAAAACAGATTTTTAGTCAACTGGTTACAGTAATCTGAAAGAAGCACATTTTCTATGTCCCGCAACAAGCGACTTTTTGGCATACCCCAAATATTAGCAGGCCTCCCCATTACCACCTAAAAGGGAGAGAGCGGCCATTTTAGCTTGGTGCCAGCACACGCCTTAGCTAGTTTGTTATTTATAATGCCGTAATGCCTTTGCACTAATCCGGCACTTTGGTCATGTCTGGCCGAATGGAACCGTTTGTCAATCTGTAATCCTTTTCAAATTTGTAGGATTACAGTAGCGATAAAGTGTGACCCATTATCCGACCAGATGACTCTCGGCAGCCCGAACCTAGGAAAAAACTCTTTCAACAGAGTTTTTGCCGTGGTTATGGCTATTGCATCTCTAACCGGGAAGGCCTCAACCCACTTACTAAAGGCACAAATGACAACCAACACATATTTAATATTGTTACAACGTTCCATTTCAATAAAATCAAAGTGAATAACCTCAAACGGAACAGGATGTGGAGCGAAACTGCCTCTAGGAGTCGAGGTACCTTTTCCTACATTGTGCTGCAAGCAGACCATGCAGCTTTGGACAAAAGGCTCCACAGTTTTGAAAATCTTATCATTGGCCCATACACTGTGTAGAATTTTAGTCAATTTACGCGCACAAACATGTGTCGGACCATGAGCCATAATACCCATCATTGTAATGTAGGCGTCAGGGAGTAACCATTTTCCTTCAATATTGTCCACCCAACACCCATCGTCATCCAATCTCCCTGCACCCTCGATCCATCTCTTAGTTTCCTCTATGGTAGCATCTGCTTGAATGTCTTTTGCAGCATCGATACTTTCACCCGAAGTGCAAACATTTACAATTTCTTTTACAGCATACATTTCTGAACTGAAATCAGTGGCAGTTTGTTTAGCTATCTGATCGGCGAAAGCATTCCCTTTTCCTTCATCATCTGTAACCTTTTGAAGTTGCTGAACATTTTATGATAGCTAACTGAACAGGGAGTGCGAGTGCTGAAAGTAATCGCACTATTAAAGTGCCGTTCTGAATTTTTGTTCCATGCAAGGTCAAGAAACCTCGCTCTTTCCAAAGTGTACCGAAATTGTGGACCACCCCAAAAGCATACTGACTGTCGATATATATATTTACTGTAAGCCCTTTAGAAAGTTCACAAGCTTGAGATAACACTATAATTGCTGCGGCCTGTGCGGAATTATGCATAATTCTTTTGGTTTCCACAATCGTGTTTAAAGTAGTGACGGCATAAACAGCCGTGGATGTACCGTCTGGAAGTTTAAAACAAGAGCCATCAAAAAATAGCTCTCCTTGTGGCTATTCAAAGGCATGTCTTTCAGATCGATTCTGCCTTTAGTCTCCTGTTCTGTCATATAAAGGCAATCGTGTGACGTATCGTCACCATCAACAGTATCTTGCGAGACAGGTAAAAGTTCAGCCGGATTTAAAACACAACACCTCTGAATTTGAAGGTGGGGAGCAAACAAGATTAGTTCATATCTTGTCAATCCTGCAGAAGTGAGGTGTTGTGTTTGAGTTCGATTCAATAAAATATCTACAGAGTTAGGTACCATTAGGGTTAACGCATGACCCAAGACCATTTCTTCACTCTGTTTTACAGGCGCAGCAGCAGCAGCAACAGCGCGCAAACATCTTGGCAAAGCGCATGCTACAGGAACAGCCAAAGCACATCCATCACGTTCATGCACAAACAATACAAAGGCCTTGTCATAATTCGGAGTTCCTAAAACCGGCGCTGAACACAGCGCGGATTTGACCAAATCAAATGCTGTCAGGTGTTCCAAAGTCCATGGCAATGGCAAAGAAATGCCCTTTTTTGTCAAAGCCAGCATTGGTTTAATCGTTAACGAAAAGTTAGGGATCCACAATCTACAATAAGAAGCCAAACCTATCAGTGCTCTAACTTCCTTCTGCGTATTTGGGACAGACATGCCAGAAATAGTCTTTATTTGTTCAGGTGTCAACCGTCTTCCCTCCTTTGATAGGAGGTAGCCTAAATAGGCGACCTCCTGACAACAATATTGGAATTTTTTAAGTGAAGCTTTGTGGCCATGTTTCGCTAGATGACAAAGCAACAACACAGTGCCTTCTTTACAGGCGCTCTCAGAATCAGCAGCCAAAAGGAGGTCATCTACATACTGTAGTAATGTGCAAGTAGTAGGCAACTCGAGAGTATCGAGCTGCTCTTTCAATGCCCTACTATAAATACTTAGACTCTCAGTGTACCCTAGTGGTGCACAAGTGAATATAAACGAGCGTCCACCTAGGGTAAACGCGAACAAATACCTGCTAATCTTGTGTATGGGAATACAAAAAAATGCGTTTTTAAGATCAACAACGCTAAAATGAGTGGCAGAAGCCGGAATCATGGTTAGTATCGTTGTAACATCAAGTACAATAGGAAATTGAGGAGCCACAATTTTGTTAATAGCACGTAAATCAATTATAAAAACGAAAGGGGATCGCATTATCACATTTTTTGTATACTGGCAAAATGGGGCTGTTACATAGGCTACCCGTAATCTCCTCAATTACTCCACGATGTACAAAATCAGAAACTATACATTTCAAAGCCTGTTCGCCTTCAACTGAGATCTTATATTGCGGGATGCAAGACAATTTTTCTCCATATTTCAAAATAATTTTAACAGGTTCAATTTGAAGAATGCCCACATCACTATCATCAATTGCCCATAAGCATTCTGGAACATTACTGAATTCTGGCGGTAGAGGTTGAGTCAAAAACTGAGAGGCGAGTGATTGCTGAGGTGAAATTGTTAACCGAACTCCGTCCGGAGAACAATGTATTACTGCATGCAATGCCTTCAACAAATTTAGCCCCAGCAAGTTCTCCCCACAGTTTGTGGTAAGTAGAAATAGACACTGTTCTGTGAAGGGACCCAGTGTTATCGGTACCGGCAAAGAGACCGGACAAACTACAGGTGTACCTGAAAACCCTACGGAAACGTTGGACTGCCCTGACAGGGGAATATTTGGAACCCGTGAATGATGAATGGAACATTTATGTGCTCCCGTATCTACTAAAAACAGATGCTTCCTACTTGCCACCGCCATCTTAACGTAGGGGCCTTTCTGATGAACGGGAATAGGCGTAGGTTCCAAATCCTGCTTCGGGCAATCCTAGCGAAACTGAATATTATCAAAAGGAAGCTCTTCAGAGAGGTACGTGGCAGAAGGGTGATCAAAAATGTTTCTATTATCCACAATCGAAACTTGCTTATCTTGTGAAGGAGGTTGCTGTGATTCTGGTGCAAACTGACCTCTGCCAGGGCCCCCTGCACCTGGGCGACCTCTGGATCGTCTACCCATGTTCCCAAATGACCTTTGCTGCAAGGTCGGACATTGTGTGCGCCAGTGGCCTTCCTGCCGGCAATTGGCACACTGGTTAATGGTTACCGGAGCCAAGGGCGCACTTCCGGGTGGAATGTACTGACCTCTAAATTGATTACCCCCTCTAGGGCTTCGAACAATCTGTTGTAATACAACTTTTGTTTTCAGGACATCCTTTTTTTTCTCAAGTTTTTCCTTTTCAGTATTTACACGATTTTCATAGTACTGAGCCATATGCAGTACTTCTGATTGAGACTTCGCCTGCCAAGCGCTTCCAGAAGACATGATCTGTAACTGGATGTCAGGCAGCAATCCACGTACAAATTTGTTGACAAACAGCCTTTTCCATGACTCTGTGCCTAAGTCTTGTCCACTGAAATCTGTGAATACCTGCTCGAACCGATTGAAAAAATCTGTAGCACCCTCAGACTTTCCTTGGACACCGGCCGTAAGCTTGTCCCAAATGATTCTTTTTTCAGGAACTATAGTTTTCAATTTTACAATAATTCTATCAGGCAAGGTTAATATCACTTGAGGCGGTCGTTCGACCGGTTGGTCTTTCTCCATCTAGCCTAACCATGTTATCCCATGTATCTCCCAACCCAGGTATGTCATCTATAGTCCTAATCGGTTTCCGCAAATCGACTGGTAGGAGTACGGGAAATAATAGGTCAATATCACTTAAGGTGAATACCGACGACTGTAAGACCGACTCTATTTCTTTATAGAACCCGGTCGGATTCTTTCTTATATCGGGAATGGATTGCTTTATGGTGTTCACTTCCTGTCTTGAAGACGGGACGTGAAAAAACTGTGATACGTAATGTGCAGGAATTTCTCAGGCGCCTATTCCTCGTCCAGCATCGGCTGCAATCTCAACTTTCGGGACAAATGTCGGCGGGACCTTTCTCATAGGCAACTGAGAAGTAGGCTGCTCCGAACGCTTACTAAGCAAAAGGGCCAAATCAAGCGCTAGGGCAGTCGAAGAAGTATCAATCGAAAAAGCTCTCTTATAAACTCTCAACAATTCTGGGGGGAAACACATCTTTCTTTCTACACACTCATTCTGCAGGTACTCTACCATCACCTGTATCACTTTCTTTTGCATTTCTAACGTATACTGACTATATGTGTCATATACTTCATCTGAAGTTATCGACATATCCGAAATCCATCTTATCGCACCCTTTATACAAATCCGCGCTTCCTCACCTTTTAATTCACGGCGAGGAGAAAACCGTTTCTGTAAGTACATAATACCTAAACTACCACCATCTGCTTCCTCATTCTGTAACCCTTCCAACTCCTTCCTATACTCAAAAATCCTCTCAACATGCTCATATACCTTCTCCACAGTATCTCTGGACAATGCTAAGGCGTTCAAATCCCATAACCTTCTGTGGGAAATCTTCATTGTTCAATCTATTCCACATTATACTCAAATGAGTCCCTAATCCTTCAATAAAAACATTTTTCTTGCATTTTCGAGTGTGGAAAAAACATTGGCTTGTTCACCCTTCTCCATACAATGTTTAGCCCAAGCAATCAATTCACTCTTTTTGTCTGGGGACACAGTATTACGAGTCACAACCCTTGGTCTCGCTCCCTGGTCTACTACAAGTGGTGCAGAATCACTTGGAAGAGGAAGAGTAGGCACATTCTGAATATCAACAGGTGGAGACAAGGGGGCAGGCAAAGGAGCGACGGCTGGAAGAACAACAGGAAGAACAGCAGGGAGGACCGGAGGAACAATAGGAGGGGGAACAACAATGGGAAGGGGCAAAGCGCCAGGGGGAGGAAGGTACGGAGGTGGCACATAGGCATCGGGCCTTAGTTCATGCAAAAGTTTATTAATGAATTCATCTGTTGTATGAAAATCTTTTGAAGGGTAGATTTTCTGAATGCCTAATTGAAACGCCCTGTCCGTGTTCCTAACTGACTCCAATTGTTTATTTTGATCATATAACCGTGCCTTTTCGACACTTGTCATATGTCTACGCGTATGTTTCTCACTACTCTTTTGTTGCTGCAAAGCTTCTGTTTTCCAACTATGTAATGCGTCAAATGCTGCAGGTCTAGCCTTTTTCTTTACTAATGCATACTCTAAATATTTTATATGAGGGATTTCAAAACTACCATTGGTTGGCCACCGAAGATTAGAATTATGTCTGGTCTGTCTGTGCCAAATGTCATTAAATGCTATGCTACCAAAGCCTTTCTTACAGTACATAGTACATGCCGGCGACCCCTCCTGTGGTGCGGGATGGCTATCTTCCAAAGATTGTCTGTCGCTGCGGAATAATGCCCTAAAGCAGGCAGACAATTTCCCAGGCATATCAAAGTTCTGGTGTTACCTGGTTAAATAATTGTGCTTGCGAATACAATGCTCCAAATTCGAATTGTCAGGATTAAATTAAGAATCGGGACGAGATTCACCTGACCAAAGGACTGGGAGGCCCGATCGGGTTACTAAGGACAAAGCTAAGGACCCACGTGTCTGGTGATTTTCGGCAAATTTACCTACCTCGATACATGGACCCTCGTCAAGACGTCGTCTCAGGCTACAGCTCACCGTTCAGGGATCAGATCATGCAGTTTCGTCGAGAAATTCGCTTCTCATCTAGAGTGGCCGTTTCTGTTGGCACCGTCCGATCCCGGTCCGATAGCTGAGCCAACCTTCAACGAGACAAAGTCAATCTTGAGGGTTCCTAATCGGGCGCCATCTGTGGAATCAGAAAAAATACAATATTACGGCTGTTACACCAAGCAAAGGAAAATACACCGACACAGGCTTGTAAAGATTCCCAGAATCTTTATTACAAAACTGAACAGTATTCAACAAAGTACACAAATAGCTATTTGGCCATCAATACATAACAGAGACCACCAGCAGGGTTCAATGTGAGCAGTTAGCAGAATTTCCTAGCTGGACATCAGCGTATTTATACAGTTTGTTATAATGATTTCCAGCCGCTTACAAGTTAATTATACACTGGGCTAGGGTCGCGCCAGGTTCATTTCCTAATTTACATATCTCGTGCATGCGGTTTACTTTTAAATAATTTACTAACAGACATTATTATTCTCTAATTTAACATTACACTCTTTGCATATTGCTTTAATACAAATCAAACAAATGTTTTGCTTGTCGTATTTGGATTGCATTATTGTTCTTGTATACTTGTAGGTTAACATCGCCGATTCAAGTAATCCCCTGATCCCGAGGTCAACAAAGGACAAGGTCTGCATGACCCTAACATGTAGCCTGCAGGCAGGTTGGACATTAACTCTCCTACAGAGGTTGAAAAGGTTAAAGCAAGAACAAGAGAGAACAGTTCGGCCATTTTAGGCCACAGGGTGACTTTGCACGATAAACTAAAATGGTGGTTTTAACCTAAAATGGAGGCTTGATTCACTTAAGGTCACGACCTTGCAATACGGATTTCCTTGCAAAGCGACTGGGCATAGGCCAACATATACAATGAGGATGAAACAATATTATATCAGTTCTAACACTAACACTATGAGCGCGCACCAAACACTGCAAGTTCTAATATAAATTCTCAAAAATGTTATACCTTCTGATTTACTCAAAAAACATCTATTCATATGCGATTTTATCTCAGCTATTAAATCGCATAAATTGAAATCAGTTTTCTCTAAGAATTTTTATTTTTACATATGACGTCACAACAAAAACATGTAAGACAGACGCTTCACAGACTAGACAGACACCAGCTGGACACAGGTATATCTTCCTCAAATCATTACCCCTTCATGGAGTGTAAACGTACCTCTTTTACGACGTCTTTAAACGTTGTGGTAGTCTATTTGTTCCCCATTATGTGGGACTCTGGGTACACGTTTCTTCTAGCCGCTATACTAAATCGTAGGAATAAGGGGAATCCTCTCACTTCTCAGGTGTCTGCCCCGGTAACCTCTCTCTTCTCGGGTGTCTGCCCCAGTAACCTTTAGTTTATTTTTATTACTCTTGAGTCATTAATCCCTTATATATACACAGTCTTCTCTACTTCTTTTTTTTTAACCTCTTTATTTAGGTTATACAAAAATAATTACAATTCAGAACAGACAATCATAAATTAAACAATCAGAGCATAACAAAATACAAAATGTAATAACTATATCAAGTCAAATACCATCAGAGAAAAAACCTTATAGTCCTTAATTGCCAATTCACCACTAATCAATTATCCTAAACACCTCTTTTACACCTTACCAACAAAAATACAACATCAAAGACACCACAAACATCAACCCTCCCCTCCCACCACACATCGCCCAAAGAAAAATAAACAAAAGATAAAGAAAAAACATTCTGGCAGAGCATCAGGCATAAAACTCACTGAATTTACTCCATTGTTCATTGTAAATATCCTCTTTGTGTAATTTACTCAATTTCAATTTCGCTTGAACTAATTTGCACTTGAACTAACCAATCTTCCACACACAGCTTTTTCCTAGTCTTCCATACTCGCAATATTAGTCTGATAGCAACCAACACAACATCAGATATTCAAGATGTCTCACACAACTCAAAGATTTCAATATCACCGCTAATGGATTTCTAGGTAAAGCGATCCCACACACCATATCAACCCTATCCAAAACTTAATTCCAAATCCCCACCACTTTTTCACAATCCATAACATGTGTAACATAGTACCCTTCTCTCTCAAACAACCCCAGCACCTATCAGTATCACCAAGTCCCAATTTAAACATCCTATTTGGTGTCCAAAAAAAGACACCCTAAAGTCCTCTGGTGAATAAAGCTCAAATTCAAATCAGCCTTTGCCCTAATATGAACCTTCCACATACGTTCCCATTCCTTCAAAGGTATAACCTCTCCAAGTTCTTCAGACCATGTACATCTCAATTTATCCCATAGTATTAAGGAACAATTTTCAGTCGGAAAGAGTTTTAAAAAACTAGACACCCTATGAGGAACAGTAGAGAGAAGATAACACCTCTCAGGTCTCTGCCACAGAGGCAGGCCAATCATCTGACGCCTCTCCAATATTAAAGCAGCCAACAAATTATATTGTCGCAAATCCTTTTGATGTAAACCAAATGTAACCTTCAAATCCTCAAAAGACTTCATACCCCCATCATACCAGATAGCTCCTAACAATAATATTCCCCTATTAATCCAGCTTCTCCAACACAACATCCTATTATTAATCTGCAAACCCAGATTCTGCCAGATGGAAGCTTCCTCATATAAATATAATCCTTGTCCACCACCAGAACCAAAGAGATGATAGCATCTTAAGTGTCCATCACAGATTGTAATGTATCCACTTGTCTAGGCAACCTACCAAAGGAGTATAAACTTTCAACATTGAAAGGACTCAACATATGTTCCTCAATTCGAGCCCAAAGCGGAACCACAGGAATATACATAGAGAAGTAAATAGGCGATTTCTTTAACAGATGGCCATTGAAATAATTCTCAAGAATGGGATATCCAAAACCACCTTCAGAAGTCCCCCCGGATCATAAGCTACCTCGGTATCTTGGGCCTTTTCCTAGCATCCCATAAAAATTCCTGAAATACCTCATCTACCCGAACAAGAGTTTCTTTTTGAAAATCTTAATGGAAGAGACTGAATAATGTATAAAACCTTAGGTAAGAGTACCATCTTGATGGCATTAACTTTAGCCCAAACCAACAATGGTAATCTTTCCCATTTACGAATGTCCTTCCGAAGAGTTTCAATGACTTTATCAACATTGAACCCAACCATCCTCTTCATATCTCTAGTGATGTACACACCCAGATACTTCACAGAACTATTTTCCCATTTGCAATTCCAGTTTAACAATTGATCACGTACAGGAGTGTCACAGACCGGGAATACCAAAGTTTTTTCCCAACTGATTCTATACCCTGAGAGCTTACCCACCTCCTCAACCATATCTTGAAGTATATTACCACCCATTTCAGAATCACAAAGGATGATCGTAACATCATCAGCATGAGCCAACACCTTAACTTCAATTTCTCCCATCCTAAATCCTGAAAGGCTCTGAGATTGTCGAATATAAAGCAAAGACAGTTCCAAAGCTAAATTAAAAAAGGTAGGGCGATAAAGGACACCCTTGACGAGTACCTTTGAATAATTTGAAGGAAGCTGACAGTAATCCATTTACCCAAACCCTAGCACTAATATCTAATTGTAACACTCCAACAGCATTAATGAACAATGGACCATAACCCATCTTCATCAGTGTAAAATTCAACAAGGTCCAGTTTACACTGTCAAAAGCCTTCTCGGCATCTAGAAAAATAAAGAGTACATTTTCAGCTTCTGAACTTGAAAGATTTAAAACATCTAATAGTGTTCTAATGTTATCATACCCAAAGCGCTGTTTCATAAAACCTATCTGGGTACTATCTATCTGGGCACCTATATGTTTATCAAGTCTATAAATCAGAATCTTAGTAAAGATCTTCATATCCACATTCAGAAGGGAAATAGGACGATAATTACCACACTTTGATGCATCTTTCCCTACTTTTGGAACAACAGTAACAATAGCTTCCCTCATTGAAGGACATAGTGTACCTTCCATCAAAAACCTATTGTAAAGGTCACATAGCTCTGGAGGAAGCAGCTCACTAAAATATTGATAAAATTCAGTCGACAGGCCATCCAGACCGTAGGACCTCATCAAACATTACTGGAGAATTAATACAGTCTCTAGCATCAGTAACAAACAGGGAACTTCAATTCTATCAAAAAACTCTTCAAGTTCATTCACTGATGGACTATAGCCCTCAGCATATAGAGTAGAGTAAAAGGACCAAAAACACTCACCAATATCTTCCCTTTTAAACACCACAATACCTGAACCATTATCTAGCTTGTGGATAAAAGAGCGTTCAGTAATACATTTTAATCTTCTCGCCAGCAACCTACCACTACAAGCTCCACTCTCCCAGAAACACTGTTTCGAATAGAAGATACCACGATCGGCTTGAGCCTCAACTTCACATTTCAAAAATTCTTTCACCTCATCCATATTACTATGGTCCTCTCGAGTCTTGGTACGGGCAAACGTAGACTGAAGTATACCCAATTCCAATTCCAGATCTTTCAACTCATTTTCCCCTTTCTGCCTAATCCTAGCAGTCCAGTTCATTAGCTCCCCTCTTATCAAGGCCTTGAAAGAGTCTTATACTATTAGACTATCAGCGGAACCAGTATTTTCAATACAAAAATTCACAATGGATCCATTCAGTAAAGTTAAAGCATCATCCTCTTTCAAAATGAAAGGTTTTAACCTCCATCTACCAGAATCTTGTCTTAAGATTCCAAAATGTAGTTTGACTTTAACTAATGAATGGCCAGAGAGGAACCGTTCACAGATCTTTATCTCCACCACAGTTTCAACTAAAGTGTCATAGATGAACACATAATCAAGCCTGGAAAACGAGTCATGAGCTGGAGAATAAAATCAAAAGCCCCTTTCCCTACTGATGTAAAGTCCTCTGAAAATCCATCAGGTCATACTTTTCAATAAAATCTTGAAATTCCTTACTAGACTTCTGGCCAGTAAAATGACATTTTGAAGACCTATACAATTTGTAGTCAAGGACACAATTAAAATTCCCTCCTAAGAAAATAAACTCCCCTTTCATACCACTACACAGCTTAGTTAGAGAATCAAAAAAATCACCATAGACACACAGGGCATAAACGGAATATATAGTAATAACCCTATCTTCATATTTGTCAGGAGTAGGGTCTGGGGCAAGCCCAGGAGACAGTATACGAGAAAATGAGGAAGAAGCTACGATTCCCAGCATGCTTAGGGGGCGAGTTGTAGTCTATGCACTTCGCGCCATTGAACAGCTGAGCCATTAAGAGAGTATTTAGCCGTTGACCGACCGGCCACAGGTGCCAATAATTAAGGTTATGCAGCATGGGCGGTCATGACGGTGTTTGAGGAACATTGGACGAGCTAATGGCGAGTGGGGAAGAAGCGTTCACAGAGGCGAACGGAACGGAAGGCAACACGACAGGGAGAGCGATCGTTGCCGGTTCGCCCTCGTGGACCCTTGCAGTCTGACCCTAGTGTTCACGTGAGTCCCGCAGCACCCTCCTGCAAGTTTGTTTTCTACGCAGGCCGCGGCGGTGTCTTCATTGCTATCACTGCCTGCAGACTATGCGCAGCAGTAGCACACTGAGGCTATGGCGCTTCACGGCGACAGTTCCTGATGTCCGGGTGATCTTGCGAGGCACCCGGACGCTAAGATAAGTACCTCCTAGTATTCATGTGAATCTTGAGAACACTATATGGTGTGCTACGTTTGAGAGACTTATGAGTTAATGTAAACCAGTGCACGTTACACGGGTTACAATGGGAGTATGAGGCAATACTCTCAGTGCAGAGAAAATTCACTATTAATGGGAAGGGGCAAGGTGGTCCAGTCCTATTATGACAGGAATGTCACGATTTATGTGCTTTGCTTCTGTTTGCTTATGTTATATGTCAGCCCACAGGGCCATGTGTCATGTTGAATTCATGTAGGGAGTATTCCCTTGTGTGTACCATACAGTTGGTGTTGCTTTATGGCTGCTATATGTGATATCTCCATGGTCAGAGTCATGGGTATGGTCAGGGGTATGGTGTAGGGTAAGTAAGAACCCAAGTTCCTACTTTAGTACGTTCAGGCAGTAGAGAGGTATTCAGGGGTTTCAGTATTTAGTATTCTGTGTTATATATATGCATGTTCTCCATTCCCTACCTTCCCTTTGTCATTCCACCCCCTTTCCCTAACTCTTCCCCCCATTGGCTGCCACGTGGTTATCTGTGTTTTTACATTCAGACGCCTGTGCCAACCACGGTGGGAGGGTCGATCTATTTGGCTTCTGTGGTTCGGGAGAGGGGGTTGAAACCCTTTCATCCCTTCTTAGACTTGACAATATTTCAAATCAACCAGAATCACAAGACCCACGTCATCCATAGCCACCACTTCCACACTTGCACCCAACCCACTCCCAATAAAAAGCCCAACTCCCCTTGACTTAGAAGAGAAGCAATTCAGCCACACTTTTGTGTATCGTGAATTAGTAAGAAGCTTCTCCGAACCTTCCACAAGATGAGTTTCCTGAAGAAAAATCGAATCAATCCTCTCCCTCCAAAGTCTAGACAACACTTTTTTCCTCTTTATTGGGCAATTCAACGCTTTCACATTCCATGTTCCTACCGTAATCAATCCCATAGCAAATAAATTATTCGAGGATCGAAAATCTCCAAAAAGGACCACACAACCCTAAAAAGTATAGGATGAACAATTAGAGAACACATACATTTAGAGCCAGAATAAACAATGTAATACTTTCCCCAACCCAGACAAACAAAACAAAACATAACATCACATGAAAAAATTCAATATACCAATTGAAATGAGTCTGACTAAAGCCAAACCCCTTAAAAGAAATAGTATTTACATAAGTAGACCAAATCCTAACTAGACCACCCGGAAACCGCATCCACATTGTAGTAGTATTATTGAAACTCTCCCCATATTTCCAAATTGAATCGGAAAAAAGTGAAACAAATTCCAAAGCACACCGAAGAGCATCAGGTCAAAGTTCCCACTAAGTATAAATCATTAAAAAAAGGATTACAAACAACTTCATCTTCAAACATATTAGACAAGTGAAAAATAAAGCTAGAATCCAAACAGTAAAGAAAGAAAAGATGAGCAAAGCAGAAGCAGGACAGGACACATGTGGTTTTGGCGATGCAATCTGATTTTATAACATCTTGCTTTCATTACATTAGTCTTCTCTACTTCTAACTATATTTAGTTTTTTCTCCCGCCTCCCTCCGTTACCTTTTCCCGTTACTTGTTCTAAAGCATGCACTTTTGCCAGAACATTAGTCTTTTTCACTCACCGTTCGCATGGTTCTTCTCTGGACCCTCGGGATCACTGCCTTTGTTACTGCCTTCTTCGGTTTTTCACCCGTTCAACTGCCCACAGGAATGGGAACGGATGCGTGGGGAACATGGGTCCCTTCAGGCCCTGACTGCAGTCTCTTTACGCTTACCATTGTCTACAGGGAGCTTCACGGTCTACTCAGCCGAATGGCAAAGGACTTGTGATATTGCCGAAGACCTAGAGTTACTTTATGTCAACGGTCAATAGGTGTCTTATTCCAATCAATAATCAATAATCTATAACCATCAAATCTCTGCTACCAAGTGTACTCAGGAGACCATCGGCTGGCCCATGTAGCCGAGGTTTGCTCCGAGACTACTTTAAGATGAGATAGCTGCACCTTGAGATGGATGGGGGTGCAGATGTATTACTCCAACACCAATCAATAAGGAAAACTCAATGGTTTGGCAAAGGGAGTAAGTTTAATGACAAGTACAAAAAACGGGGCGTCATGGCAATCAGCAGTGATGCGATAGTCTGTCTCGCTTCAACTCCAACAAACTTCATACAAGGAGTAACATTTATAATCAAAAAAGTTAATAAGCATTTCTAGTGGTTCAGAAAAGGTAACTTTAATATAGGTGTTATATCTGTATATGGTAACCGAGTGAGGGGATTGGGTAAGTACTGTCAGGTGGGCGTCCAAGACCTTCCTTTAAAATGACTACTGTAGACGTCATTAAAAGTTCTACTACTATAGGACCCTAGATTGTGTGGTCCATTGTGATTGGGTTGGCACCAACCCCATTCATACATTTCCACTTTACTTAGCAGCATGCAAAATGGTCAGCCAGGTGCAGGGTGCCCCCTCAGCTACCCAGCCTTCCTCCAATTAAAGTTACAATCAATCATCACTTCAACAACAATGGGCCTCATTACGAGGTAGGAGGTTGCCATGGTGCTATTAGCACCATGGCTACCCCCTTACCGCATTCTGGGTCCGGGCTCCCGAAATAGGGACGTACTGGGTCATTCCAACCTTGGCAGACCCGGTAAGTTCCCATTCTGGGAACCATTCCCCATTCCCATTCGAGCGCCCGTATGGCTCAATTGGAATGGGGATGGAGCTAATAACGGTACCGCAATTTGCGGTACCGTATTAGCTCTGAAGTCCCTTAACGGGTCTCTTCCATAACGCCTGGTAAAACCAGGTGTTAAGGAAGGGACCCACTAAGGGACCTCGGAATAGGGTGGTAAGGGAATACCGGCACCGGTGTCCTTACCGGTGCCGGTAATCCTTTACCACCTACCTCGTAAAGAGGCCCAATGTCTCAATTATGTTACTGTGGTTGGCTCGAAACTGCATCTTCTGTCTGGAAAAGTTCTGATATCTCTGTCTGGGTGGATGCCAAGCGAAGGTGTGAACTCGTGCTTCCCCTCGCTCGGATGGTCATGTGATGCGGACACCGTGAATTTTCCTAGGTTCTCTCAATTTGTGCATTTAATTCTTATTCGGCTTGCATCCTGCCAACGCTTCCTTATTGTGACCTTTCAGAGACAGGATATTCTGTTCTTAAGATTCAATTAGATGTAGCTACTGTTCGTTCCTTCTATTGGTATGACCTTGACTCTCTTGGCATGAGTTGCATCTGCTGAGTTTCGATTCAGCTGTCTCTTCTCATTTTGCTAAAATATGAATCTTGTCTTGTTTGGCCACTAGTAACCTGAGTTGATTCTGCTTTTCGTGTAAAGTGGAATTGCACTTATAATAATGTGCTTTGTTTTGAGATAGATTATGTACAATGGCGGGTGCCGCGCTATTTTTCTACTTAGAATAGCAAGCCGCACTGTTTTCTTAGCTTTCTTGTGGTTTCAAGCATATGTACAGGCATTAGCTGGTTGAATGTCTTCATCTTCACCCTGCTTACAGCTTAACTCTCCTACTCTTTAATAGTTTTCTATCACTTTAGGCTCACAATCTCTTTTCTCATGGTGTTTCGTCCCCTTGTGTCTTCCTTGGTTCATCATTTGTTTTATCTGTGAGTCCGTCCGGGCTCTTGTGATGTCACCATTCGTCTTCATTTAATACCTTTTTGGTTTCTTCCGGGACGGTACTTAGGCAATCTTCATTTCGTCTCATTTGTTGGTAGGGTTTTCTCAATGGATACCTTACTGTCCATGGTTGTTTGGTTATTGGTACTTCAATAGGATTTGCTCTTCGACGGGTACTGGGCAGAGTCCTACTGCGGCTCTCTGCTGGTTGATTTGCTCATCATACATCACATATTTTGGTGTGAATGTTCCTGGTACTTCAAAATGGGCGATGGGAGTGCAGGTTTTATTTGGGACCTCCTCTACACTTGTCAAACGATAATGCAGGTATGCTTAGGGAGACCAGGAAAGGCAGAAATCTCCCACACAGCAGAACGGCAAAAGCATGCTGGGTCTCAATTTACAGTATGAATAAAGACTGTCAAAATGGGGCCTCATGATTCCTCTGACATTTTGGGTTTCAAGCAGGATGTGTCTGAAAATTACCCCAAGAATAACAAACTTGTGGCTGCCAAGCGTTCATAGTGACGCTGCATGTTGACCATTCCATGTCAGCTCTTCCTATCATTGTAAAGCAGAATTTACCAAACTTTGCATTGTCCACCCTCTAATAGGTATCGTGAGCTGGGTTTACACCATCATGTGACAGGTTTGTTTTACCCTATTGATGAACTGTTGTTACAATAGTAATCCTGCTCTGAGCGAGAGGCACCACAGGTTCAAACATTTGTTGTATATGCTTGGCTGAGGAGCCAATGGGTGGATCTATCATCTGTGGGATTGTGACTAAATGCCTCTAAGTCAAAATCCCCCTAAACTCTAACGGTACTGCAGCACTGTGGAGCCTCAGTTGGCCTAGGATAGCCTGCTTCTGGGCCGGTGTGTAGAGCCGCTCACCTCAGGTCTTTAGTGTGGACAGAAGGGGGCAACCTCTCCCATAGTACACCACATGTTTGTGGGGAATATGGTAAACAATAATTTGTAGTCATCCTGATTCTGGGTCAGTGTTTCATACCTAACAGAGCAGCTACCTCGCTGCAATGTATTGAAAGTCTTCATCAGAGCCAAGGTTTTGTCAAAGGCACTGTGGCAGTGTAGGTGCTTTAAGGGTCTCGATCCTTCTTCCTCCTGCTGTGGTGTGCCCTGGAAACTCCCACCCACCCTGGGTGCAACCGTGTTGGTGTGGGCTGGTTGGAGAGTGCTCTTCTCACTTTCGGTCATCCTAACAGACCAGATGAACTTGGCTCAGCCGGCGGCAGTGAGGCAGAACTGAGCCTGTGGGGGCAGGTTAGAGAGACTGTGCCTTGGTTGTGGATGGTGGATTAAGCCCTGACCCCAGTGCACAGAGGTGGCAGCTTAAGCCCCAGGCCCTAGACGGTAGCCTTGAGGCAAGCATGACCTCATGCCAGCCCAGCCATCTGATGGGGAGGATTGTCATGGGCCATCCAGTCCTTCAGCTGGGCCCAACTGGTCATCTAGCTGGGGTGGTCAGACCAGATGTCCTGAGTCACGGCTGGGCCGGCAGTCTCCTACATTTGTCTGCAGCAGTACTCCATAATAGTCGGTGGGAAGTGTCTCCCTGCAAGACGGACTAGTGGCACGGGAGTTGTGGGCTCCTGCACACTCAGGCTGGGACCCATAGCAGGTGGGGACCAATGGGCCTGGCCACAGAGGAAGAGGATAAGCAAGCCTGGCAGCTGACGGCCGAGGTGGGACCCGCAGACCAGTAGGAGCCTGAGGGAAGTGCTACTGGAGCTCTGCGAGGCAGTCAGAGGACCCAGCCCTCTCCAGAGGCCAAAGTTCTAAGGTGAAAAGCCAGACCCCCTGCATCTAAGCATCTATGAGTGCTGCCCCACGCTTGGGTGCTGCTGGGAAGACCATAGCTGTCAACTGTCCCTGTTTAGAAAAAAAAGGGGGTGAGGTGTGCACTCTAGTTCCCAGCTTTGTGTACCTTCTGCAGTTCAGTTGCTCTTCTCCTCCAAGCGCTTTCATGCCTCTTCAAATCTTCAGGGAAGCAGTCTGTTCAGGTGCTGCTTATTAGTACCAATTTTGGCCTCAGGAATTTCTGGTAGATGTAGTCAATGCTGTTAGCCACGAACCAAATCCCCTCCAATAGCACAATATAAATCCCACGGTGGGGGGAGGGAGGAAAACCAGCATTGTGGCTCTCCTAAGTGGGGCATGGGTGACCCCGGTGCAGCACCTCTGGAGCCCGGGACTCCCGAATCAACCTTTAGATAAAAGAGGGGGTGAGGTGCGCACTCTAGTTCCCAGCTTTGTGTATCTTCTGCAGTTCAGTTGCTCTTCTCCTCCAAGCGCTTTCATGCCTCTTGCAATCTTCACCGAAGCAGTCTGTTCAGGTGTTGCTGATTAGTACCAATTTTGGCCTCAGGGAATTCTGGTAGCTGTAGAGTCAATGCTGGTAGCCATGAACTAACTACCCTCCATTTGCACAATATAAATCCCACAGTGGGGCGAGGGGGGAAAACCAGAATTATGGCTCTCCTAAGTGGGGCATGGGTGACCCTGGTGCTGGGCCTCTGGAGCCCGGGACTCCCAAATCAACATTTAGATAAAAGAGGGGGTGAGGCGCGCACTCTAGTTCCCAGCTTTGTGTACCTTCTGCAGTTCAGTTGCTCTTCTCCTCCAAGCGCTTTCATGCCTCTTGCAATCTTCACGGAAGCAGTCTGTTCAGGTGCTGCTGATTAGTACCAATTTTGGCCTCAGGGAATTCTGGTAGCTGTAGAGTCAATGCTGGTAGCCACGAACTAACTACCCTCCAATTGCACAATATAAATCCCAAAGTGCGGAGAGGGGGGAAAACCAGCATTACGGGTCTCCTAAGTGGGGCATGGGTGACCCCAGTGCTGTGCCTCTGGAGCCCGGGACTCCCGAATCAGCATTTAGAAAAAAGAGGGGGTGAGGCGCGGACTCTAGTCCCCAGCTTTGTGTACCTTCTGCAGTTCAGATGCTCTTCTCTTCCAAGCGCTTTCATGCCTCCTGCAATCTTCAGGGAGGCAGTCTGTTCAGGTGTTGCTGATTAGTACCAATTTTGGCCTCAGGGAATTCTAATAGCTGTAATCAATGCTGGTAGCCAGGAACCAACTCCCCTCCAATTGCACAATATAAATCCCACTGTGGGGTGAGGGAGAAAAACAAGCATTATGGCTCCCTTAAGTGGGGCATGGGTGACCCCGGTGCTGCGCGTCTGGAGCCCGGGAGTCCCAAATCAATATTTAGAAAAAAGAGGGGGTGAGGTGCGCACTCTAGTTCCCAGCTTTGTGTACCTTCTGCAGTTCAGTTGCTCTTCTCCTCCAAGTGCTTTCATGCCTCTTGCAATCTTCAGCGAGGCAGTCTGTTCAGGTGTTGCTCATTAGTACTAATCTTGGCCTCAGGGAATTCAGGTAGCTGTAGTCAATGCTGCTAGCCAGGAATCAACTCCCCTCCAATTGCACAATATAAATCCCACGGTGGGGGTAAGGGGGTAAACTTTCCCTGTTCCATGCAGGATAGCTCAGGCCAGTACTGTTTTTTTTTCTTTCACACACTACATGTCTATGCAAGCAGACAAGGGATTGTGCCAGCCCTGATGAAGATGATCTGTGTTGAGTAGAGGTGAGCAGGTCCAGCAGCAATGGTGCGACGGGAGACATAAAGATGGCAGTCAGGTGAGCACATTCTTGCTTCTGGTGCATGCCACACACAGGAGCACATGGTATGGTGACATTGTGCCTGGGGATGTATGCACTCTGTCTTGAGATTTTACCTGTGTTGGGTGGAGGTGAGCAGGTCCAGCAGCAAAGGTGCAAAGGGAGACATCATGAAGATGGCAGTCAGGTGAGCCCTTTCTTGCTGTTGATGCATGCCACTCAGGGGCAGACATTGTATGGTAACATTGTGCCTGGGGATGGCTTCACTCTGTTTAGGATTTTGTGCTTGTGACAAGGATACTGTTATTTAAACTGGATATTACTATGTAGGTGTTTTGCACACTTGATGTGATGGATATTGATGGGGTGGCCTGGGCACACACAGCTTGCCTCTCGAAATGCACATTCTCAGAGTGCCATTATGGGCAAGCTGAATTGGGCCGATTGCATCTTTGAAGGGCATCAGGGATGTGCCTTCACTGTGTTTGCTCCACAGGTGCTGCAGTTCAGATGAATTATGTTTGTACAACCTGATTGCATGTGTCCTTTCCCTGTGCCCTTTGGCCTACTAAGGGAATGGGTTGTGCCTGTGGATGAGGGCAGTGTCCCTCCTGCAGTTCTACTGCTATGCCACAACATGTGGCAATATTGTGCAGGATACAACATGCCACAATGATCTTGCATACTACAGTGGGTGCATTTACTAATACGCAACCTGACCGGTCAAGGGAGCGGAAGCGTGACTTAAGCACCCCGAATATGCACTCCACTATGCTCTTAGTGGCTGTGTGTACAATACTGTAGCTGGCCTGCCGTGGGCTGGCTGGATTCCTGATGTGTGTCAAAAGGGATGGTGCGAGCGGGTGGGCACTGTTGCCTGCAAAGGGGGGGGGGATAGTTGTTGTTAGGATTTACTGTTATCACTTGTGTTCATGTGTGTCATGTGACTGCTTGTATGTGCATGACAGTTGATATTCACCCACCAGCCAGGTGTTTCCAAAGGCTCCCAATGAAAGGGCCTGCAATATGGGTGAATGGTTGGAAGATGTGGCTGTCATGGGTGCCTCCCAGCTAATTGGCATTGACATATGTGATGTGTCCCATGGCATCACAGATCACCTGTGCCAGTGTTTCCTGTTGCTTTATATGTGCTCAGTCTCTCGGGGGGCTGGAGCGATGCATGTGTACAGTTAGTGGCTCCGAGAACCTGTGGAATGTGTGCAACTGCATAGTATTCCTTTCACACTTTGCCTTTCCTGCACTGTGTGTGGCATGTATATGTGCCTGTGCACATGTGCTAAGATCCAGCGCAATACCTGGTGTAGGCACTTGGATAGTTTTGGCTGTGATATGTCCTCAATGATGTCAGTATTGTGCTGGAATGAAGCAGTGGCCAGGAAGTGTAAGGCTGCTAACACTTTGCTCAGATGTGGCAAAGCCTGTTAGCACATGGTGGGTGATGCCAGGGAATTATCCCACTCCCTGACCAGGTCTAGTATGACATGGGTAGAGTAGCGTTACCGTATATACACCTTTTTATCTGGCATCCCAAGTAGGGTGGTCTGTGATAGAAAGAATGTGGACCTCTTCCTCCTTCCATGCAGTTGGATCAGAGCTAACAGTGTGTAATCCTGCAATGTTGCAATCCTACGTTAGTTGGGGTTGTGTAGTGCTTTTTATATGTGGCCTTCCATTGCGCGTTGTGCTTGGTAAGAGATTGAGTGTCGCCGGATGATCGGTTTCCTTAGGAGTCTGACAGATTGTGTGGTATATTCTGTGAATAGGGTTTACTTAGCGCTTGATAGGGGTGTGTCGCTTGTTTTGTATGGTGCCTCCCTCCCCATGACCGGGATGTTGCTCATTTTCCTCATTTAATGAAGATATTGTATGTCCTGCCTCCCATTTTTTACGTTTTGCTGGTCGTTTCCACATGGTTTACAATGTGTCGCGCAACACGCTCCTGCACAATGCAAAGTAGGAAGGGTCAGTGCAAAGTCCGATTTGCAAATCAGATTAATCCATTTTGCACAGCGCAAAGTGTACTTTTGCAGAATAAAGTCATTTTGCACTGCGCAAAATATTTTGTAAATGAGACCCAAAGTGTTTTGGATCAAACAAGCACACCTTAAAATATGCCTGCCAGAGGGCTGTGAAATCTGGTCCCCTGTCTTCTGTCTAGAACCACTTCCTCTCAAATGGTTTTTATAAAAAAAAATAATCAGGCAAGGGTTTTGTCCTGGATAACTGTACAGCCTGCTGGCAAATTCAGGATATGAAAATTAATGCTTTAGTTGTACAGTCATGGATTTGGTTACCAAATAACCTCCACACTAAATTGTACACTCATCATTGGGGTGGCTGTCTAGGGTTTATACAATCAATTTCTAGACTGCCATTATACTGATGATACGTTTGTTTTTAAAGCAACTATTACCTGGTTCAGGTATATTGCTGACAACAGCACTTGTTGTGCTAGAAAATAAAGTACATATGCATGCAAGTTGATCAACTTCAGACCTAGGAAGGACAGAGTCGGCCTTGCTGGAATGTGGTTTTGTACTCTTGCATATGAACACACATCTCCGCAATGAGTGCCTAACACACTGAGCTATCTTCTGAACCATTTCAGCACTTGAATTTTCAATATGCATTTCAACTTTGGTTATTGCACATGATCAATATAAATCCTCACAGAAAGGTGAGAACGATACAGGGGCTATGCCACAGGGATTGCACAAACTGCGTATACCACAGTGAACACAGAAAGCATTACAGGATGAATTAATCTGAGCAGAATGTACTTGTCAGCAACAGACACCATATAGGTTGAGATCCTCATCAGCATGCCATAAAATATGCTGATGTGTGCTATTTAAGTTTTTAAGTTCGGTGAACAAGGTGAACTGATCATTTTAGATCAGGCAGCCTTGTGGGTCCCCCCTACAAGGTGGGGGCCTGGGGTAAGTGCCACTTTTGCCCTCCATTACAGACGTCTCTGCACCAGGATTCACAATTACTTCTGCTGCAAGACAGAGTTAATAGCTAACCTGCAATCATTTATTGTGTGTATACCACTCCTGCTAGAGCAGACAGGAAACCGGTGCCCTTTGTGTGGTACGATTTATTTTTCAGCTGAATGGATGTTTTGTTGGTGTTAGGCCCTTCAATTTTATAGTACCATCCAGTGAAAAAAAAAAAAAGGTTTGTGTATTTTAACACACATGTATGTGGTTCGACATGCATTCACGGTTCTAATGTGTTAGATACAATCACATCGGCCAGCTTAGCCAACTGTCTGCCATATTTTGGCGCAGCCTTTCAGTGCAGACCGTTTTGGTACCCCATTCGGTGTGCCCTGTTGGTCGACACCAGCAGCGTTTATTGAACATGCTGACATCCACACCACTAATACAATGCAGCGTTCTCGCTGTCAGTATGTTGGAGGAACGCACGGCCGCCCAGCAAGTGAGGCTGACAGCACGGCTTCACTTGGTGAGCGGACCGTTCATTCCTTAAATAGATTGACATCAAAAAGACTGTGTTTTGGGTGTCATTATATCGAAGGAATGCGCGGCCCCCTCAACAAGTCAAGCTATGCTGTCAGCCTCCCTTGCTGGGCGGCCGTGCGTTCCTGGAATATACTGTCACCTAAAGAACTGCATTGATTAGTATTTTGGGTGTCAGTGTATTTAAGAAACAGCGCTGGTGTTAGGTCCTACGTTTGGCGCGCCCTGCTGGCCGCAGCCAACATGGCCGCCAAATGGGGTCCTGAGCCAAGATGCCTGCCGGGAAATGTCCGGCTTTACTCAGACCATTTCTAAGAGTCGTGCATGACTAATAGAACATATGCTCCCAGGTGTGCTGATGAATCTAAACGTAAGAAGCTAAGCCTTGAGAAGGCGCATAATGACAACAGGTTATATTGGCATTTATGAATGAAAATTGCAATTGTTTGGAGAAAAAAATGGTTATGGGAAGGTAATCCCAAATCCCAACTCTAGGGCAAAAACCAACAGTATGAAGGGCCATTTCACTGGTCATTCAATCTCGATTCACAAAGTTGTGGTACCAAAGAGGTACTCTGGAAACAGACATGTTTCTGTCAGAGCTCTGAAAAATGTCTGAATACAAGGTTTCCGAGAAAATGCCAGCCCTCCTTCCACCATATACCAGGATGGCTTCGGGAAGAGGGGAGAGCTCAGCGAGGCGCTTGCAATCAGTACAGACAGAGGGAGAGGAAGAGATATTAAGATATGGAGGAGTGAGAGAGAAAAGCGAGAAAGAGCTAGAGAGAGAGAGAGCACAACATCAGCATTTGCCGTACCACTTACAGCTAGCATACATTGCATTACCTCCACGTCCACTCTTCCTCGTCCCAGTACTTACTTCATGAGGCACCTGCCTCCGACACAGGACCTTCTTCTATTTCTTTAAATCTCTATAACTCCTCCCCCACATCCATGTCACTCAGTTTAATTTTTCCTGCCTCCGGCAGGTTGGACTTTTTCTTCCGGGTGCGGGGCACCAGGGAGCACCGATTGCTGGACCCCTGGGGGGGCTGTGTGGCGGGGCCCTCGGCTCCCTCAGGGGCGGCGCTGCTCCTGGGCCCCCTGCGGGGCTTGGGGTCACAGTTGAGCTGGATTGCCTAACTCGGTTCTGTGCTGGGCTCCGGACCGCAGTGTGAGCATTGTGTCCCGGGTCCTGCACGGCCCCGGGAAGGTAAGGAGAGGGGAGGACTGGGCTTGATGTTTTTCCCCTCTCCTCCTGTTTTGGCCGTCTTGATTCGACTTGGCAGTATGGGCTAGCCTTCCCTTTTGTTGTGAGGCCTCTCTGCTTCTTGTCGTGGGGTGACAGTGGCAGAGAGTCTTTGGGAGTGCGGGGGCTCTGTTCTGTCGCAGGCATGTCACATACTACCTGCTCCTCAGACACACGGCCCAGGATGCACCGGATGTTAGCTGCATTATCTGGGGGACGGTAAGGAGAGGGGAGGACTGTGCTTGATATTTTCCCCTCTCCTGCTGGTATGGCCACCTTGACTCCTTCAACATGCCGTTTTCCTCGTGCCTTGTGTGCACATCTTTATTGGAAATGATGGCAAGCACTTGGCAGTATGGGCTGAGCCTTCCTTTTTGTTGTGAGGCCTCTCTGCTTCTTGTCGTGGGGTGACTATGACAGAGTATTTGAAAGTGCAGGGGCTCTGTTCTGTCGCAGGCATGTCACATACCACCCACTCCTCAGAGACACACGGCCCAGGATGCACCGGATGTTAGCTGCATTATCTGGGGGAAGGTAAGGAGAGGGGAGGACTGTGCTTGATGTTTTCCCCTCTCTTGCTGGTATGGCCATCTTGACTCCTTCGAAAGGCCGTTACCTCGTGCTCTGTGTACACATCTTTATTGGAAATGATGGCAAGCACTTGGCAGTATGGGATAGCCTTCCCTTTTTGTTGTGAGGCCTCTCTGCTTCTTGTCGTGGGGTGTCTGTGACAGAGTATTTGAAAGTGTGGGGGCTCTGTACTGTCACAGGCATGTCACATACCACCCGCTCCTCAGACACACACAGCCCAGGATGCACCGGATGTTGGCTGCATTCCTTGCGTGCTGCCTGTGAATACGGCGCAGATTTGGACACGTCTGCAAGCGGCCGGAAGGCTACCGGCCTGGCATAGTCTACACTTCGGGTTCGAGTATCTGCGGTGCTGACTCGGTCCTTCAACCTTCCTAGACCGACGCATTGGAACGATCTAGAGCATGGGGCTACCAGCTACTGGATACAGGGCTCAAGCCACCTCTCAGTCATGTGGCGTGTTAGTGGTGTGTTTGGGTCTGTGCTAGCTATGGACGCAGACTCCTTGTCCTGTCCTCTTCCTCTAAACTGCGCGAGGGAAAGTCGAAGGAGTTGATTTGCTTTTCCCTTGTCCGGCATGGGATTATGGAAAATGCATCATGGAAGTAACGGCCATGCAGGGGGTTCCCAGTGTCTCTTCTTTTAGGGCCTATGTCCTCCGGTGCTGACGTGTTGATTTCACGCCTCCTCTCAGACTTGTGGGAAGTGATAGGGCACATGGTGGCACATGTCTGTGCTTAGAGGGGTTCTCAGAGCCCCTGGTGCCGGTGGAGGGGGATGTCACTTCAGTGGGTTTTCCAGTATAGGCATACCTCAGGTAGGGGGTTGCCTTTGATGTCGGCTATCCGGGATGGATTGCTTTGCCCCGCTTTGTGACAGTACTCTGCCCTTTTGACGCCAGCCTGGTGGCTCCTCTGTCAGCTGAGGGGGCCATAGTCTGCTGGACTTCTGGGCTGTCCAGTATCTTCCTTTTGATAGGTCAGATCTTTTTGTGGGCTGACAAGCATGCTGTTATATTGTGGCGCAGGCCTGTTTCAACAGCCTGTGATTTCCCTCTGGTGCAAGTGCAGTGACTGGCGGTTTTCCCTGGCTCCTCGTCTCTATCTTCTCGGAGGTGTATGGGACCGGTGGGGTTCGGCTTCCTGGGTAATGGGCTCCTTCTGGAGGGTGTATCAGTTGCCGTTCCTGTCTCCTCCTGTCCAGGTTTGCATGGTTAGGACTTTGGTACCCAGCTCACGGTCCAAGTAGTTGGCCATGGGATCCGTTCTCTCCGAACGGTTGTTGTGGGTTACCGTCTTGCCCGTTCCTCTCCCTGTTCAGGGTCAAGTTTTCTACTTGCGGGTGTTCCTGGTCCCTATGCCTTCTAGGATGTGTCACCTGCTTATGGGTCTCAAGACCCTGCACTGCTTGTCCGGACGTCTGGGGAGAGCGTACTCTGAATGTTGTGCAGGGGGGGCGCTTGCTGGCTGTTCTGGGCTGGGTTCTCAGAAGGCAGTATGTCTCGGCTCGCCTGTTGCTGAAGTTACGGGGCACGTGGCGTCTTGCATGTTTTCCAGTTCCTTGAGCCCGTCTTCCGTTACGTCTCCTGGTGTCTTATACTCTCTCCCACTGGCTCCCGACATCTCAGCTTTCGTAGTTTTGTTTTCAGTGTCCCCAGAGCTGCGAGTGTCCCTGCTATGGTGGCGGGGGGTTTCAGGTCTACAGGCTGAGGTGTGCATGGTCCTTCCTCCTGTGGCCTCTCCTACTACCAACACCAGCAGAAAGGGTCTACATTGGGGGTCCTCTCAGCTCAAGGGTTGTGAGATCTGGGGAGATCCGGCGATCATCCAATTGGCAAGAGTTGTGCCATTGTCCAAGCTCTGGTGTACTTCGAGGAGTTGCTGGACGGTCGGCGGTTTTTGGTCCAATCGGACAATACGACGGCCTTGGCATATGTCAACTGCAAAAGGGGTTCCGGCCACTCCTTGAATGCTCTGGCAGCGCTGATAGGCACCTGGGAGGACTCTCATCTGGTGTCTCTGGTGGCCTCACGTATCAGAAGGGTGGACAATGTTCAAGCGGATCTTCTCAGACGCCGGTTTTCAATCCTCTGCGGAACTGGTCCTGTTGGCCCAGGTCTTTGCGGTGACCTGTGTCAGATTAGGGTCACTGGTTCTAGACCTGTTTGCATCCCCGGCCTCAGCAGAAGTTCCCCTCTTCTGCTCTAGGTTTCAGGCTGAGGGGACTGGGGGATGGACGCCCTCTCTGTACAGTGGCCTTGGGGTTTTCCTTTATGCCTTTCCGCCTATTCCCCTTCTGCCCCGGGTGGTTTGGCCCATCAGAGTGTCCAGGGTGACTGTGTTGTTGTTAGCTCCGTTCTGGTCCCGCCGGAGTTGGCTCCCCTCTCTGTTGGAGCTTCGGTCCTAGGAACCTTGGCTGGTTCCGAGGTGGCCGTGTCCCCTTCAAGGGGATCTGCGGTTGGAATTCCACCAGATGCAATGGGCGGTGTGGCTATTGCTCAGTCTAGGTTGATATCTCAGGGGTTCTCAGATCCTGTAGTTGGGTCCGAATGGATGCACTTAGACCCTCCACTCTGAAGGTGTTAGGCAGACACTGGGGCCATTTCCGAGACTGGTATGGGCGGTCTGGGATCCCTCCCCTGCGTTCTGGCCTCTGCTATCCTTCAGTTCCTCCAGGAGGGGTTTTGACAGGGGCCTGGCAGTTTTTCCAGGCTTCGCTCTCAGTAGGCATCCATGAAATTACTTTTGGGGGACTCTGACGGTCACTTGGATGGGGAGGTGTTGGTGGGGAAATTGATCCAGGGTTTTTCTTCTTCCCGTCCTTGTGCTGATAAAGGGCTTTCCTCTTGGGATCTCCCTCTTGTATTACGGTTCCTTCACGGGCCTCCTTTTGAGCCCATTTCCGAGATTGATATCAAACATCTTACACTGAAATCTGCTTTTCTTATTGCCCTCACTTCTGCCCGTAGGCTTGGGGAGATTGGGGCTCTCTTATGTCACGCTCCTTTCCTGAGGGTGCTGCCAGACTCGGTGGTGCCGGGGTGTGGTCCGATGTTTCTCCCTTCAGTTGTCTCTCGGTTTTCACACCTCTCAGGGTCTGGTTCTCCCTGACTTCTTTCATGATCCAAGAACGCCTGAGGAGGTGGCTCGGCTTAACATTGATGTCCGACGGGACGCGTTGGAGTATTTGGCTTGGTTTGCTTTTTCCACCAATCTGATAGTCTTCTGATTGCTTGTGGTCCGGCTGGGCATAACGCATCTGTGGTTTCCATTTTCCGGTGGTTCCGGGTTGTGATCTCTAGGGCCTATGTGGCTTCTGGCCTGCCTGTGCCTGCGCACAATCGGGGGCGGTCTGCCAGGGGTTTGGCGGCTTCCTGGGCCGATGCAAGGAGGGTTTTTCTCTGCAAGAGATTTGTATGGCTGCCGTCTTGGCTGGTCTAGGCATTTTCATCAACCGCTATGGGTTGAGTTTCTCCCACTCGGGGGTTGGTTCCTTCGTGGTTGGAGTTTTGCCTGTGGGGATGTGATTTAAGAGTTATTGTGAGTGTGTTTTGCTGCACTGTTTTTGGCTCTGTGTCTCATTGGGACCTTTTCCCCGTTGCTGCTTTGGTATACCTCATGAAGTAAGTACTGGGACGAGGAAGAGTGGACGTGGAGTTAATGCTCTGATTACTTACCGGTAATCTTCATTACTCCTAGTCCTACTCTTCCTCGTCACAGTACTGACGACCCTCCTCACCCTCCCTCCGGGGAAGGTCCCATGCTCCGGCTTGGTAATATGAAACTGAGTGACATGGATGTGTGGGAGGAGTTATAGAGATTTAAAGAAATAGAAGAAGGTCCTGTGTCGGAGGCAGGTGCCTCATGAAGTAAGTACTGTGACGAGGAAGAGTAGGACTAGGAGTAATGAAGATTACTGGTAAGTAATCAGAGCATTATCTAGCACAGGGTCAGGATCTAGCACCAGTGCGTGGGATGCTGGGTAAATTAAGCCAGCCTCATTGACTTTTGGAAAGGTGGGCCAGAAATATGGAGCTGGGGCTGAATGTAGGGTGGCCAAGTTTTCAAAAACAAAACACAAGGTAGTGGCAGCAGTTCAAAGTCAGACATAGTAGAGTCTCTTGGTTGCAATGCCATAACTTTGGCAGACATCTCATAACTGGCAACACAAATATAGGTCAACTAAGTTTAAACACATATGGGCCCGACTGCAAGTCCTGCCATTAAAGCATCATTGTGTTAATTTGAAATGTTATTTGGTGAGATGTGGAACAGTAATCCAAAGTGAAAGTTCTTATAAAGGTTCCATGCGGTTGGCAGAGATACTGCACACAGTCCTCTACCTCCCCAAACGTGTCTCCCTATTTTGTATATTAAATGTAAACACTGTACATAACTTATGTGACCATTGTATACGCAACAACCAAGATTACGTATTCTTAGTTCTTCTACATGTAACCAGCAAGACAAGCTCTCACTGTAGTTACGCCGGGATACCCTTGGGTTTGGGCGTACAACAAATGCAAAAAATAAATACAAACATAGCTTGTCCCATTTGCTAGTGCCACCCCAGCTGTTGCTGACAGCAGTTCAACGAGTGAGAAAACATGGATATCTTGAAGGGGGCACTGTGATTAATGCAGAATGAGAGCAGCATTGGCAGAGGCCTCCCCGAGGAGGTGGCTTGCCTGGTATTTGGAAATATGCTTTATCATTGCCTTTATCCTGCGTGAACGTTGCCATCACACTGCGGGCACCTTGTTCACTAAGTGGGTAGATGGTGAGGATTCAAATATCCACTGAAGGGGGTGCTGGGCTTGGACAAACCGGGTTATGTATGATATGATAGGTTATTTATAATGCGCTTAATACCCAGAGGTTTCTAAGCGCGGACCCGGGGATCGAACCGTGTTGCTCAGTGTCATCTTGCTTCCAAGGCGAGCACATTGCCACTGAGCTATCTTCCTGGGATGTATTAGTGTTGTTTAAATTGTAACACATCTTTTCATTTTAGCAGTAATGCCCACCAATCTATAACCTGCCCTCAAAAATGCGCATTCCCTTGCTGCACACAAACAGCTAATTGATTTTAATCTGAGTGGATAACTTTCCAAGAAGACAGGTCATTTTAACGGAAAACACTGTGTGCATTCTCAGCAGAAGATTTAAAATGTAAAGTGTTTCTTTTTTTTAAATTATAACAAGTTCATTTCTAATATTCACCTCTAGTATATATTGTAATAAAAAGGATGTTTTACTTGTTTTACCGAGCAAAGCACATGAACAAAAACCGCTAGGCAAAATAAGAAGGAGCTTTATATTTATAAAAAAAGATGTCTGTGATGAAAAGGTTGTGTCATTGGATCTCTGAGTACATAATGCAGACTTGGCTTGATGCTGTTATTTTTCACACAAGTCACCCAAACTGTGAGGCATTATTCATGGGAGTGTTTTTATAATGGTGCAATCCCACAATAAAACGTTGCATGAATCAGGCCCCACGTGATGCTTTTGTAATCATATACTGAATCTGTCAGGTTCAGGAATTGGCTGCGCGGATACAATAGTTTCAAACCTGTTACAGCACTGGTGTCTCAGGGCGGTCCTTCTCGCCTCCAAAATCTTTGCCAGTCCCCATCCCCAGACAGCCATAGAGGACAGAATTTGATACCCTTCAAATTCAGCAGATGTGGGAAGTGATGACCAGTATGTTTTGATATGTTTAGTGGTTTTGTGGACATATGCCCTGAGTTAGGAAGTGTTTTACAAAGTCTTTACCTGGGGTAAGACTTGGAGAAGCCAACCTGGTGCAACAGGGTTATCTCAATGAAATGCAAACTCAGCATGTTAATGAACCCCATGATGTCATTTTGTATCTCATTGTGAATCCCTTCTGTGGTATCATGTACGTGCTTAGTGACTTTGTAAAGGGGAGAACGGGGGAAAACAAGTTCATCTGGTTATCACTCCCCACAGCTGTTTAATTTCATGCATTCATTTTGTGCAACAGGAGTGCTTCACAGTAAAATCAGCACCACCAGCACTGAACACTATTGCCTGACCGATTATCCCGCAATAAAGTTGGAGGACGTGTAGGTAAGTGTGTGTGTCGTGCAGCTGGAGTGCATCTGAGTGTCCTGTGTTACTGTGGATATTGTTCTGGGTCTGCCGTTTGCGAAACTTGTGGAGGAAAACAAAAATGAACTAAGGAGAGATGCTCTGTTTATCTGGGATCGTTTGCTGCCCTGGTAAAATCAGCACCACCAACACTCGACACTTTTTGCCTGATCGCGAATCCTGCATTAAAATCAGAGGACATGCACATCAGCGCACGTGTCGTCAGTAGATGTTCCTCAGAGTGTCCTGTGTCTTGTCTTCATGTGTCGCCGCAGACAGGTTCTCTACGACATTGGGCCTAGGTAAGATTTCTCGTTCATTAAAAATGCAAAACAGGTCAGCAATGCAAATTAAATCTTTACCAAGCCGTAGAACAACACTACGCGGCGTGACTGCATTAAAGCGAGACGCCAAAAATCAAAGTTTGGTTTTTGGCGATAACAGACATGTATTTTATAAGGGAAAAATCACAACCCTATAAAATAAATCAGATGCAAGCTGACATTACGGATTTCCTCCATGGATTTCACACTCACACACTGTTAGGTAAGATTTGCATAGAACTGGTAAATCTTCCTGACCATGGTCAACCGCACAAATGTTAGCTTTACTAGTGGGATATTCTTCCTTAATACCTCAGTGAGTGGAAACCTTTTTCCACACTTACATAATCTTTAACTCTTTTTATGGGTGTCATTTCTAAGACGCTCCATAGTGTCTTTTTAAAGTTATCCTCTTTAACAACTTATTGGCAATTCGTGCCTGTTGTTGCTGGGTTGTCCTAGAGGCTCCCCTTTTAACTTTATTGTGCTAACCTTGAGTGAACTACAGTTCCCAAGGGTAGAAAGGATCTTTAGATCACTTTTACATTTTGTTAAGTGAAACCAGCACACCCCACCTCATGTGGAGTGCTGGGGAGATACAATGTATCCCCTTTCACATTAAACCTGTAACCATTCTGTTACAGTGACAAGCTTACCTTCAATGGCTGGTGGCAGTGATACCTTGTATTAATTTGGTGCACCTTTACCATGGGCTGTGTTCATAGCTGCAGTAAAGGGACCTAAGGGTGTCAATATTTAAAAAAATTGCCCATCTTCTTCTTTTGGCATTTTTGTGTTTATTGTCATTTCTTGTTCCTTCCCCTGAAATCCATGGTGGGAAATTCCTTTGTGTGATTTTTGTCTTCGGTGGGAGTCCCGTGTATTCCCCGCCCAGGATCCAGTCTGTGTGAGCAGTAAGTGAGCGAGGGGCCCAGAACTCCCCAGCCCTTTCTCTTACACCTTGCTTGAATGGAGAACAATCCCAGTGGGGGCTGGCTGTCCTGATTGGACAACCAGGCCGCTCCTTCTTGTAAAATGCAGGGAGATAATGCAGATGCTGTGCTGTAGTTCCTGATAAATACTGCAAACCTGGAAGCTGAAGACATGTCAACCACTGGAATTTAAACCAAAGAGGAAGATGAAGGAAAAGCAGCTGAAACTATTTCCAGTGACCGGAGAGCCTGCTGTGTAACCAGAGCCTGCTGTAGACCTTCCTTCCAATCAACCTGGGGACTCCGAAAAGGACGTCCCCGACCCAGCCATCACATGCATTGCTGCAACCTTGTGTTTTTGCAATACCTCAATACCCTGGGACGTCAAGCCATCATGCGGTGCATGGTCTCCGAATTCCGAATCTCACTGAAACTTCGTGGGCATCCTGGTGGATCTCCAGAAACATGAATCATGTCCAAAAAGTTCCCTAACCAGAGTGCTGGACCTTATTATTTGATCAAAGGTAAAAGTAACACTCTAAATGTAACACGTATACTTTATCCTCACCACTGTACACCAGTGTTAGGCAAAATCATGTGCAGTACCCTTTGGGAACACTACACACAATTAAGACTACAAGTGTAAGTATAATTCACCTTATGTACAAGCCTGTACTATACAGTAAAGTGGTAGCGATGGCTGAGCAGCCAGCCTTATCTTAAGAGTAAAGTGAGCAGTAGAACAAGTTACACAAAGGACCAACAATTACAGTGATTCAAACAGACACTTACTCAAGGTTTCTTGTTAAAAGAATATACATTTATTTACACAGTCAGTTTGAAAACATTACACTAGCAAGACCATCTCAATATCACACACTAATAATGCACAAATACACAACCGATAAGTAAATGAACAAGTTTAGCTCCCCTGAAGTGGTAGCAAAATGGCATTTCAGATACTTTCAAAAGTTGTAAAAAGACATTCCTGTAGTACCCAGTGAGACCTAAGAAAGCTCTCAGTTGGGTTTGAGTAGTAGGGGTGGCCCAGTTTTGTACAGCTTGTACTTTGCTAGGCAATGGCCTCATTTCACCTCCTCCTACCATATTTTCTTGCCTTTATGGTCAGATGGGCCTGCTCAAGAGCCTTCAAAACATATTCTAAGTGATCAATATGTTCTTTCCATGTAGGGCTAAACACTGTTATGTCATCCAAGTAGGCCATGCAGAAGTCCTCCATCCCATTCCGAACTTGATTGACCATTCTTTGGAATGTAGCAGGTGCATGCTTTAGTGAAAAAGGCATAACCTTAAAGGTAGAGGCCGGCTGGGGTTGAAAATGCAGTTTTCTCCTTGGCATGGTCTGTCAGGGCTATTTACCAATAGCCTGACGTCAGATCAAATGTACTGAGGTACTTGGCTGCACCAAGTCTATCCACCTCAGTCTTAGTGACTGCATTTAGAGCTCTATAGTCCACACAGAATCTCAACTCCTTGGATCCTGCCTTTGGTACTAGAACAACTGGAGTAGACCATGGACTTGTAGAGGGCTCTATAACCCTGAGATCAAGCATGTTGTTGACCTCTCCGTTGATGTGGGATCTTACATGTTTTGACATTATGTAACCCCTGCTTTTTTTTTTTTTTTTTATTTTATTGTAAAACTACAGTTTAATACATGTATCAAACTTTTGTTACAAGAGTTTCCCACTTTGGCTGTTATACACCAAGTAAAGCTAAGTTGACATTGTCGTTTCCACTTCTTTTATTTCTTTATCCTTTTTCCTCACGCATGATGAGGTCTTGTCTCGTGTCCTCAGGTTTGATCTGTGGTCGGGATTGCGTCTAGGAAGTTTATTATACTGCATGTGAGTTTGATGTTTTGCCCGGCCGCAACTGTTTCCCACCACTCATCTGCGTCATATAAAATGGGTTTGTAAGAGTGCAGGTGTAGTTCTCGGGTAGTGGTAAGCTCTGTATAGGATGTTATTAGATGTTTTAGTGATTCCACTTCTCCAGAGTTACAAAACCTGCATTTATCTGAGGGAGTGACTTTAGATCGACGTTGATATAATGATTCTCTGTTGTTCAGAACATTTAGTCTGAATTTCAGGAATTGATTCCTGTGGTAACGAGATGGACACGATGTAAGATACTTCGGGGGGGAGTGTAATTTCAGCATACTCGTCAAATCTGGGAGAGTGGCTTTCCGAGTTACACGAAGCTCGTGAGTTGATATCCAGTCCCAGATTTCGAGTTTTTTCTTTGCGTGCTGAGGTCGGTTGATCAGCTCATTTATAGAGATGTTAGCGGCTTCCATGATGGTTTTTACTTTACGCTTCCATGTTTGAAGTATGTTTGATTGTGAGTATTCTGACTCCTTTGCAAAGATTCTATATGCTGGAATTTGTGAACCAAGTAGTATTTTCCTCATGAATGATAGGGATTGCCATATTATTGTCATGTAGAGAGAGTTCTGCGTCAATTCGTATCTCAGAGCTATAGTTGAAATATATTTTGGAAGACTCAGAGCTCGTCTCCAGAACTTCCCTTCGAGCTGTTGCCACAGGGAATGGTCGATGTTCCAGCCTGTCGCCCCGCCAAAAGTTATGGTTGGAATACATTTCTGCAGGTAGAATGTTAGTAGTGGGGCTATTGAAAATTTTCCAAAGTCTTTGTTGATTTTGGCTCCTTGGCGACCTAGTTTATCTGCTCTTTCTAGAAGATCGCTTGTCCATGCAGATTCACAGATGGAATTGTTAACCAGGATGCCCAGGTATCTAATAGATGATACAATGTTTAATTCTGCTTTTTCAATTGCCCATTTAAAGTTGTTATCTTTTCTCAATAAATTTTTTCCAATACACATGATCTTTGTTTTGTCTGTATTTAGTTGCAGGTCGTTGGCCTCTAAGTACTTGTTCAAACTAAGTAGTAGATGTTGTAGGCCAATCTGAGTTAGGTCGATCAACACGATGTCGTCGGCATATACGAGGCATTTAATGGAGGTTCCGTTTATTCTTGGAGAGAAACAGTGGACAGTTTCAAGCCAGTGCGGTAAATCAGAGATGAAAAGTTTGAATAATTCAGCAGCAAGAGGACAACCTTGCTTGACCCCTTTATGCGTGGGGATCGGCTCTGTGAGTGTACCTTGAGAGTTCACCTTCACTTGTATTGTTGTATTAGTGTGCAACGCTATAAGGGGGTCAAGAAGTTGTGCTGGGCAGTTCCACCCTCGTAATTTAGACCAAAGTTTGCCGCGGTTTATTGCGTCAAACGCTTGTCTGAGGTCGACAAATGCAAAAAAGATTTTTTTTTTCGCTTTTAGGGCTTCTAGTTTTAAGATGGATAACAGGGTGAGATTTACATCAACACCGACTTGTTCGACGAAACCTGTTTGTCTACAGTCTGTTTGTTTTTCTTTGGCAGCCCAAGCCGTCAGTTTCAAGCGGAGGAACGATCCGAATATTTTCCCCATCGTGTCCAGCAGGGCAATAGGCCGGTAATTCGAAGGTTCGTCACGACTTCCTTTCTTATAGATTGGTACCACTATGGCCTTGGCCCAAGATGCAGGCGTTTTTCTAGACTTTGAAATTTGTCGAAATAGAGTTTCCATAAATTTGGCCCAATGATGTTTATGTTTTTTTAGTGTAATGTTGGAGATGTGATCAGGGCCGGCTGCACTTGAGTTCTTTAAGTTTCCAATTGCTATTGCCAGGTCTTCCTGTGAGGGTGTTATTTCCCAGGCTTTAGAGGAGGCAAAGAAGAAGTCTTGGGTGTCTTGGAGCGGCTGTTCATATGCTTTTGTGAAATAGTCGACCCACTTCGCGCTAGGAATTTCATTTGACATATTTGGGTTAGTTTTTGTTATTCCTTTATTTAGTATGGCCCAAATGTCACGAGAATTTTTGGTGATTATTAATTTTAACATAATTTCAGCTCTGTCTTGTTCGATGATCGCAGAGTGAGATTTAAGCCAGTTTCTGTAGGCTTGGCGGCGCGTTTTTATCTCCTTTTGTATGTCGTTTTGATCGTGTTTGGACTTTCTTATCAGCCGTATGTCTTTTCTTAATGATTTTTTTTCTGCAGCTATTTTATTGCTGTAGAGGTGTTTTGTAGTGTTGCCATAGAATCTTAAGTTTGAGTGTTTTGGCAGGAATGCGGCCAGCAGGGGAACGTATTCAACGTCATTAGACTCGTCAAGGTCGGAGACTAGTTTCATGATTTTCGAGCCGTTGGTTTTAAGCCGGTTTCCAGCAGCGTTTATCGACAGAGGTATTTCAAAAGTCTCAGACAAGAAGGGGGTCTCGTGATGTAATAATAAACATAGCATGTCGTGGTCACTAGCGGACTTCGGGATTACCTCGAGTGATTCCACCCTTTCGAATATGTTTCGAGAGGCCCAAATATAGTCCAGGGTTTTCCTGCATTGGAGTCGCTTCCAGGTTGTGTTGCAGGGTTGGTCGCCCTTTGTGTTTCCGTTGACCATCTGACAGTTTCGTGAGGCAAGTGCTCGAGACCACAACTTGCCTCGTTCAGAGACTTCGGCTTCATGTATGGGGTTGTTCTCCATGTTGTGAGGATTGAATTGAAACCAGCTGCAGTTCAAGTCGCCGCATATAATTACCGATAGGTCAGTAAAATTAAGGAAGGCATTGTCAATTAAAGTTGTGACTGAAGCAATAAAGTTTGTAGTGGAGATCTTTGCTGGGTTCCAATAACTGTTGATTACAAGTAAATGACTGTGGGTCTTTGGGATTTTCGTGTCACATCGGATAATCATTCCTTGCACAAAAGGATTCGGATTTATTGTAACAATTGGGGTCATCCAGTTATAGATTTTAACCAGAGTTAATAGGCCTGAGAAAGGGCGGCCTTTGGAGTTTTTTTCCGCGGGGTTCAAAAAAAACACTGAATCCGTCTTTAGATGGTGCTTCGCGAAGCCATGTTTCTTGGAGGCAGATCATGAAGACCTCGTCTGAAGGTTCTACAAAATCATTGAACAGGTGCGTAAAGCCACGGGTATTCCAGGAGATCAGACAGAGCTGTGTCTGTGTTGCTCATTGTCAGTGGTTTTGGTCGTCTCTTCTGCTGACTTCTTGTCTGCTCCCATCGGTTCTTGTTTTGAGAACCAGCTCTTGTCGAGATCTAGATGGAAGTGATAATGATTTCCGTAAGGACGTTCGACTGATATTTCTTTCAGGTTTATTTACGTTGTGCTTCCTGGTCGGGTTTCGGTTTTGATTTGTCAGATCTGGTTCCAAGGAAATGTCAAACCCAAACACTAGTAATTCTTCAGCAGCTTGCAGTAAGATGTTTTTTGCAGTACAGGAGGTTAAATGTAGTAGCACTTGATCGGTGGATTTTTCGGTTGCATATTCAACAATTTTGATGTCGTCTGTCTTTATGGACCGAAGTTGAGGAACACAGGTAAACAGTTTTAGAACGTTAGTTCTATTTAAGTTTAATTTGTGTTCGTCAGATAGGATGTTTTGAAGTCGGAGTTTCCATGAGGTTGCTGCAAGTTTAGACATGTCGCCATGTGCTCTAGAGCGAAAGTGTGAATCGATTTTTCTCTGGTTTGTTGTTAGCTTTGGATTTAATCTTGAGCTGACAGAAACAGGCAAGGTCTTTTCAGCATTTGAAAAATCCTTTTTTGGAGTGTCGCAAGGACGTCGATTGTGCGGTTTTTCATTCGCTGAAGTTTGTTTTGATGCCAGGTTGTTAGCAACTTTTGCTGGCGTGGCTTCGTAAGAGGAGAAGTTGTTTATTTCACTTCCAGTTAAATATGTAGAGAGATGGCATAGGTCTATGGAAGATTCATTTGCCGAGCGGACCGGGCTCTCAATAATCGAGTCTATGCGTCGGCGTTTTGCTGTTTGTTTAGGCATGACTTTGTTCTGATCTTTTGGCCAGGCAGGTACTTGGGTTTGTGAAGAGTTCGGTTGTTGATGAACATTTTTACGTTCAAACAAACCAGATTTTTTTGGAGTGGTCAGAGTTCTTATAAATTTTTTTACAGTATGACGTGTATTTTTTTTTTGTTGGGATTCCTTTTGACCGCCTTCAGAACGTTTCTGTTTGTCTATAGTTGAGCCTTTCTTAGTTGGATTCGCTATGGCAATTGTTTTAGCAGAAGCGCTAAAAATGTTAAATGAAGAAGGTCGGAAGCTCACTGAGGCAAGTGAATCCTCAGAGTTTGTTCCAAGATTCGTCAGGGGGGAGGCATTTTTTCCTAGAGGGTTTGTATGACAAGTGAGTCTTGGTTGATCGCTCTGTTGCTCATGAGCAGGTTGCGCCAATTGGGTTGGAGCAACGGCAGAGATATCAGGTTTTGAAAGGGCGTTTGCATTAGATGTCTCAAGGATTAGCATGTCGGGCTGGTGTCCGGTATCCTTTAAGACCGAAAGGGAACATTTTGAACACGATGGTGTTGCATGCAAAGTGGAGTTCGAGTTGACGTTTTTCCTCATCCATTTCACTGCATCTAGCAGGCCTTCTGTAAGTGTGTCGTTTTGGCAGTGGTGTCTGGCGGCCAGGTCACCAAGCCGCTCTTGCCATCTTGTTGTCTGGTCAGCATTTTTTTCCATTTGCGTTTGGAGAAAGCCTGTAAAGCGATCGAATTTGTCTAATTGTTTGACCAGAGTCTGAATCATAGCACCTTGGTCAGATATTTGGCCTTGTAGAGTTTCATATAGTTTGGTAAAGGGCGCCAAAGCAACAGCAGAAGCTGCAAGGACGTTGTTATGGATTTGCATGATGACTTCAGATAGGGTGCTTGCTTGCAAGGTGTTTGCTAAGGAGGCGTCTTGTTCGTTTGAAGATGAAGTGGAACAATCCAGATGAAACTTTGAATTAATGGGTGACAGGGTTCGAGGTAAGGTAGACTGTAGAGTTTCGCCGTGGGAAGACTTGTTCGTGGCGGATGGAGTGCTTGCTTGGGCAATTTGTTGATCTTGTAATGGTACCAGTTGTTGAAAGTTTGACTTTAATTCTGCAATTCGTTGTAGGCGTCTTGCTCTAGCAAGCGTGCTACACTCCAAGCTGGGTGGCTTGTGTATTGTTACTGGTAAAGACGAGGTTGGGTGAAGTCCGTTCGGAGATCTCAGCGTTTCTTGATCTTCAGGGGCTTGGCATGCATAACTACTACAGTTTCCTTGACCTGGGTGCTCTAATGAGTGTTTAGCAGACGTCGCTGCCAAATTGGGTGGGGGCAAAGAGGGTGGGGGCAAAGAGATTAAAAGGCTAGATGCATGTCTTGAGGGATGTAGAGTTTGAGGGGTTTTTTTTGTTGAGACCGTTATTGAAGATTTCTCCTGTGTAGGTAGAGCTGTTGGATTCATAGCGTGTGTGCAAGGTGAAGAGCGTGGTGCTGCCTCATCATTTAGCAGATTTCGTCGTCGCTCACCATGAAGTGCTGCCGGGGTTGGGAAGCTGGTGCGTCAGGCGCTGTTGGAGCTAGATGATTCGAGGGGTTCGAGGGGTCACAAATCGTGTCCGAGATTGAGTGTGCTGTGGGCGAAGCTAAGCTCAGCGTAGAGTGTGCTGTCACGACAAGAGGAGCACTGTCAGGCTGAGCTGCTGTATCTTCGCCCCTGTTGTTGGTTGGTTGAGAAGGCAGCAAAGTGACAACAGGGACGGAAGGAGAGGTAGCTGTCACAGGAACTTCTAGAACATCGTTACTAGTGGCATTAAGAGAATCTTGACTCAGTGAGTGGACTAGTTGCCCGTGCCCTTCCTGATGAATTTGCTTCACAAGTAGGTTTACTGCAGTGACAGTGGCTAAATTGGTATTTAAGATGTGGTCTTTGGGACAGGAGCGCCTGAGAGGTCGATCTTCGATTGTGCATTCGTGTCTCAAAGCTTTATGACATGTGTTAGGTAGTTGACAGACAGAGGGCTGCTCTGAATGGGCCTCGGATAGCGCAGCTGGTAAAGTAAGAGATGCGAGCAAGACTCGGCCAGCAGTTTTGCTTACCTTCGTGCTGGCTGTTGATTTCATCCCTGTCCATGGATTGAGCATGCGACGATGTTGGAGAGTTTTCTTTCTCGTCTGGGGTCCTTCTGCTGTTAGCGTCATTTGATGGTAGATGGTGTCCGAACTAAAATTGGTCCTTTGAGGCGCTGGAGCGTCAGAGCGGGTCCCGGTGCAAGTAGGGCTCGCCGCGGGCTGGGATCAAAGAGGCAGCGCCTCCACAGTCTCCCGCCCGCTTACACGCCACCAGCGTACAATAGCCGTATAACAGCCAGTGGGCTTATTTCCACCGGGCTTACAGCCACAAGGGTGGTAGCCTCCGGCCTTTCAAGTTTCACCAAGTCACGTGATGCAGGACACGCCTCCTCCAGGAAGCGTGTAGGGAGTCCCAGGGTGTAAGAGCCTCAGGCGGCTCGTATTGCACGTAGGAACGAGTAGAATTGAGGGCTAAAAGGCTGCTGCTGCACGGGTCACAGGCACGAGAGTGTTTCCACAGATAGACTCTCACACTGAGCGGGCGGCAGCCTCCGGCCTTTCAAGTTTCACCAAGTCACGTGATGCAGGACACGCCTCCTCCAGGAAGCGTGTAGGGAGTCCGTGGGTGTAAGAGCTTCAGGCGGCTCGTATTGCACGTAGGAACGAGTAGAATTGAGGGCTAAAAGGCTGCTGCTGCACGGGTCACAGGCACGAGAGTGTTTCTACAGATAGACTCTCACACTGAGCGGGCGGCAGCCTCCGGCCTTTCAAGTTTCACCAAGTCACGTGATGCAGGACACGCCTCCTCCAGGAAGCGTGTAGGGAGTCCGTGGGTGTAAGAGCCTCAGGCGGCTCGTATTGCACGTAGGAACGAGTAGAATTGAGGGCTAAAAGGCTGCTGCTGCACGGGTCACAGGCACAAGAGTGTTTCCACAGATAGACTCTCACCTGCTTTTTACAGGTAGACAGTCACCAGTGAGAATAGCATAACATTATTATTATTATTATTATTATTATTATTATTATTATTATTATTATTATTATTATTATCATCATCATCATCATCATGCTGGCCCCAAGGAGTCAAGCCTGTTGAAAGTGAAAACAGGGAGGAAAACTGATTTGCACTCCTCCTGTTGCTCAGATGTCAGCTGAGAAGAGAGATAGACTCCTATTTTCTCATCCAAAGGTTGGTCTCTGAGGAGGTCAAGTAGAGGTTCACTCTCCTCTTCCTCTTGAAGCTGAAGCTAGAAGCAAAGTTCCCACTTCTGGTCTCAAGACATATGCCTTTAAATTGTTGGAGTGAAAGACTCTGGGAGGCTCCTTAGGTCTGCCTAAGTCCACCAAATAGTTCACCCCTCCAGGTTTGCCCCCAACCTTGAAGGGTCCTATCCAGTTGTCCTGCAAGGCCCCCTGTCTTGTAGGCACCATAACTAATACAAGCTGGTCTTGAGTAAATTCAACCATGCTGGCCTTCTGGTCATGCCAATGTTTGTCCAGAGCCTGACCTGCTTTTAAGTTATCACTAGTTTCTGCCATCATGTGTTACATTCTCCTCCAGAGACCTATCACATAGTCAGTCACTCTGACTGGCTTGGGGGAAGGAGCACTCTCCAACCCCTTCTGAATCAGGGCCAATCGACCTCTGACTGGATGGCCACAGAGATGTTTAAAGGTACTGTATCCAACTCCCTCCTGAGGGACTTCTCTATAAGCAAAGAGAAGGCATGACAGTAGAAGGCCCCACTTTCTCTTATGGGGTTCTTCTAAAGCATCTATCATGCTCTTCATAGTACAATTAAACCTCTCTACCAGTCCATTTGTCTGTGGATGGTAGGCTGTAGAGAACTTGTAAGTGACACTTATTTTTGTTTTTCCACAGGCCTTGCATGTAGTGGGACATAAAATTGGATCTCCTGTCGGATATCACTTCTTTAGGAAACCCTACTCTGGGAAAAATACCAAATAGAGCCTTAGTCACTGCCTGAGCTGTAACAGTTCTCATAGGTATCGCATCTGGGTATCTTGTAGCATGGTCTACTACAAGCAGGATAAACCTGTTCCCTGAAGATGTGGGAGGGTCAAGGGGACCAACAATGTCGATGCCCACCCTCTCAAAAGGAAATCCCACCACTGGGAGAGGCACCCGGGGTCCCACATTCTTGGATCCACTCTTGCCAGTGCTGTGGAAAGTGTGACAGCTCCTACAGAACTTGTCAACTTCTGAACCCATCTTAGGCCAGTAGAAGTATAAGGAGAGCCTTTCCTTGGTCTTTTTGAACCTCAAAAGACCAGCCAATGGTATCTCATGGGCCAACTGTAAGAACTGGAGTCTGTTGGCAAGGGGCACTACAATTCTTTTGCAGTCCCCAGGGATAGACTCAGTCGGTTCACTGTAGAGGAGGCCATCTTCCCAGCTTAACCTGTGCTTTCCAACTTCTTGCCCATCAAGTTGGTTAGCAGCCTGGTGTCAAAGACCTTCGAGAGTAGGACACTCCCTTTGTCCTTTGCTGAAGTCTGCCCTGTTGGGTCCACCTTCTGACAGTAAAGACTGCAGCTCAGGATGGTCAACAGGGTCAAGATCTCCATCCAAAACAGTGTCTTCTTTCAGATCTGATTCTTCAGAAACTGGCTCAACCACACAAGGTTACACCTCACACTCTGCCTCAGCAGGTGGATGGATCACAGGTGTGATCTTGGACAATCTTGGGGATATCCTTGTTGGTAGCACAGGGGTGCTCTCTTATTTTTTCCTTGAGGTCTTGGGTTCCCCCTTGCCTCTGTCTTTTTAGAAATGGCAGTGAGCAACTCCTGTGAAGTGGGAGTGATAGTTTCCTCTATCAACTCCTCTGGAGAGCCCCTCAAGGTCCTCTCCCTTGCAGGTCTAGTGAGCTCCTGTCTCCTTTTACTGGCAGCCCTGGGGTTACTTGACACAACTCTAAGAGTTTTCAGGTCATTACCCAAACAAACTCTCCCAGGCACTTCACTCTGCACACTAACAGGTATTTTGACAGTCATATCATTGCACTGGATGAGAGCTGGTAACCGGGAAAGCATTTGCATAGGGCCTCCAGCTAACTTGGTGAGGTGTTTGCGTGCCTTAGCAACATCCTCCACCTTGAAAAATGATTCATCCACTACAGTTATGCTGGCTCCAGTGTCTCTGGTGGCAGGAGTCTCCTGACCATTCACAAGATCACTATCTTTATAATATTCTTTAGTATTATCTGGGATGGAATTATAGACATCTAAATTCTGTTGTTCCCACCAGCCCGGGGACACTAAAGAAAAAACAGCTGAGACTCTCATGGGTTCATCAGCCAGTAGGTGAAAGTTTTCACTTGCCATAGGTACGTCTTCCTCTGGGGAGAAGGCTAAGGAGACATTGTGGATCCCTGAAGGTTTACCCTTACATCTGGGATCCCCTTTCACATGGTCAGTTGACCCACAAACATAACATTTCACAAATTTCAAAATTGATGAATGGGGGTTTGTTCTGACTTCCATCTGGTTTGGGTCCAGATGGTGCACTAGCCTGATTTGGTTTTCCCTGTGGTTTACCCTCATATTGCTGTTTGTGGCCCTCTTTTGGATTGGAGGTATTTGAATTATCCTTGTTATCTTTCTTTGACTGCATTCCCTCATCCTTCTTCTGAGTTTCCACAGAATCCTTGTGAGTAGCTCTGTTGGCATCCCACAAGTCAGCAGCCTTAGCTAACTTCTTTGGATCTATCTCCTTAGAATCAGCCAAGTGTTGTCTGAGCTCAGGAAAGCAGGCATCATAAATTGACTCCAACATAACAGGATTGCTCATACTTTCATAAGTGTTCACTCTGTAACCCTTAAACCATCTATGTTTTTCAAACATTCACATGCCCAGGCAGTCCACGGGGTATAATTATGCTTTTTGAGGGTCCTAAAACTGTTAAGGTACTGGGAAGGGGTCTTACCAAATCTATCAATTTAACCTAGCTTCACACACTCATAATCCATCCTATCCACCTCCCCCAACTCCATCACAACATCAGATGCAACAGTGGGTAGCCTAGAGAAGAGTCAGGGAAGCATCTGATTCCCTGTAAGACCTTGAATACCATGGTTATATTCAAACATTGCCAACCAATCCAAAATATCAAGCTTAACCTCATACATACCCACACTTTTATTAGGCATACAGGGTCTTTTAGGACTGGAAGACCTAGAAGACTCCGGGAGAGAAGCATTTTCAAGAGATAACCTTTTCATTTCTAGTTCATGATTCAACTCCATTTCTCTGAGATTAAGTTCTTGGTGTTTTGTTCAGTTTGAGCATTTAAACGTTTGAATTCCAGTTCGAGCCTCATCTTTTCTAGAGCATTGTATTCAGGACTGAGTGTAGGACTTGGTGGGGTCCCAGTGGACAAAGGTTGAGTTTGCTGAGCAGACAAGGGAGTAGTCAGGCCTACATTAGGAGACACATCTTCTTCCTTCAACTCATCAATAATAGACACATTATCATCCTCATTATTTTCCACATTTGCAGAGGGGTCAGGTATCTCAGACCCACCCTCCAGACTTTGTTTCTCTAACAATCTTTCAATCAATTCAGACTTTTTGCCTTTAACAGAGAGATGCCTTTCTCTACACAGATTTTTTAAATAATCCACAGTGTAGCTAAGGAGGGTCTCCTGGCTGTAGTTTTCCATATCAGACATAATTAATATTGCTTTTTAGTGATGTTAGCCTTGTGGTTAGTTGATCCAAGGTAATAGCAGCACTCCAAGAGTTATTACTATACTTGATCCTCACTGCTGTACACCAGTGTTTGCCAGAATTTTATGCAGTACCGTTTGGGAACACCACACACAATTAAGACTACAAGTGACCATACAAATTCACCTTTGGTACAAGCCTGTACTACACAGTAAAAGTGGTAGCGATGGCTGAGCAGCCAGACTTATCTCAAGAGTAAGTGAGCAGTATCAAATAGTTACACAAAGGACAGCTATTACTATGATTCAAACACTGACTTAATGTTTCTGAGTAAAAGAATATAAATGTATTTACACATCAGTTATATAACATTTCACTAAAGTAAAGCAGTTGAAAAATCACTTTACCAATACACCACACCACTCCCAATAGATTCTGGACAAGCTTAAACTCAAAACGAAGAGTGAGCAAAATGGCACTCCAGCAAAAAGGGAGGGAAAAGCAAAGTTAAGCTAAAATTGAGCAGCACCAACAGGTAAGTAAGCAGGGTAATCTAGAAAGAGGAACTACAGTGATGGAATCAAATCAAATAGACTTAGGGCCAAAGTCAGCAGGGCTTCACCAGGCGGTTCAGTCGTGGTAGGGGTACTCTTCCGTCAGCTCCTCGTCGGTTCTTTCATTCCAGTGGAGACTCTGCCTTTCCAGACGACCCAGAGATCTGCTTTTCATGCATTTTTCCCCCATTCACACAGCCTGGCTGTCAATCACACAGTAGGGTGGCTGTCCCGCCGGGACAGTCACCACAGCCAATCATTTCAGAGTAAGACTTGGGTTTCCAAGGAGACCCTGTGCAGGGAGTCCTAAACCCCTCCCTCACGTCCTGTCCCTCCCAGCCATACAGGCACCTAAGGAGGGCTTCTGCATAGAAGCCTGCAAAAAGATGGTGAACAAGGGAATCAAACCTGGTTTGGCGCACAAACATGAGAAAGACTTTTACAAAAAGAAATGGTGAATAAACCCAGCCGGAAACGTAATAAAACATATATGGTCTAGCGGGTTTAAGTTTGAGGCTACAAAGATAGCCTCAAACAATACCAAGGTTATTTAAGATAACCGTGGTAGGAGAAATAGGGTAGTTACCACTGCCACCAGCCAAGTCTTGATGAAAAGGGAGCGAAACAATGCTCCAAGAGAAACAGACAAAAAGGGATAAGTATTAAGTACTCCATGTAAAATGGTTTGTACTGGGTCTGTGGTTTTACAGAGGCTAATAAAGTTAATTGCAACTTTATGTGTTCTGGGAGACAGTAGTCAGTCCCAGAAAATGGAGTCTGAGTTGGGAAGTCTAAAAGACAACCCTGTGTCACTGCACTGAAGGTGCTGTGTAACACACACTAAAAAGATGATGGTGAGGCACCACAGTCTATGAACACAAAAATGTTAAACACACACAGCAAAACACATGTAAGATTGGGAAAAAAAAGGCTCACACTCTTACCAGGTGAAAGAAATAAATCCTAGAAATCCAGCAAAGCTGCTGAGGGACTTGATAATTCTCCCCAACACGCATACATCCACACGGTCACCCAGGATGTGGCACGTGCCACCCTGAAGGTATTGCGTAATCTACTACCTTTTTGTGATAGTGAAGGTGTGGTGGGCCGGGGGGTGTGGTGGATGGTAAACAATTAAACAATATGAAACAAGGCAAGGATTCAGTCTTCCAGTGTATATGTGTGAAAGTTATTATTTTTTTTAACTTGCGTGCAAGCACTTTTTTTCTGTCTTTTCTCTTTGTATACGTTTCTGTTTGTCTGTCCTCACATTTGTACAACATTCTGGTCAATGCTTCTTGCACAGTGCAAATTATAACCGAATTGCCAATGGTGCTCAAATAAATGCAATTTCAAGGGACCACTGCATATTTTGTGACCTCATGATCTCATAGTGGGTGGAGAACATGCCAGCATTCTGCATAAACCGATGCATACATCTGTTTATAACACACCTTCTGACCGCTGGCTGGTGTGATGCATGAGAATACCACCTTGGCAGTAGGGAAAATATGTATAACTGCGTTCAGCATCCTCATCAGTAGACAGATTAATCGTCCACATAGCATGTAACCCAAATGTGAAGTTCCATAGTGCACCATGACACAGTCCACCTTCATGACAGAAGTCACGTATCTGCAAAGGCGAACCATCCCGCCGAACTGCAGTCACCCTGACAAACCCAGAAGCGTCCCCTCCTCCCAAACCGAAATTACCAGCAACGCCTCTTTGCACGCAACACCCGTACAGATGGCGCACAAAGATATGACCGACAATAAGCACTGTCTGACTCTCCATGTCGACCACCCTTACGACACAGTATTGTGATGAAATGGTAATGCCCCTTACTATGAACTTTGCCCTAAACCCCTAATTGTCTATTTCCCACAATTCCATTTCCATTTCACCCTGCTCATAATGGGACGATGTGCACGTGCGCTTCCCCATCTACAGTGAGGGTGACAGCCCAATAAAGCTGTGCCAATACTTCTTCCCATTGCACGGTCACTTTTGCAGCACTCCCCAAATTGGGTGCTGTCACATTTCAAACCACCAATCGTATACAAAACCTCTGAATTGAGACTGTCATTTCTGTATAACACTCCTTTTTTACCGTTCAACACTCTCCGTTTGTTTGAAAAACCCCTCCACCAGAAATGTCTGCTAAATAAGGCAGTATTGCAACATCCACAAACATCCTAACATACCCCCAGCACACCGTTAGGTATGCAGACAACATTGCAACCCTTTCCACACCCACCACAACACTGCACATTCAAGCAAGCGACCATGTGGGCACCAAACTAGTCTAGGCCTTGAACACACTCACACCAACGTAATGCCACCATGCATGTCTCCAAGTCAACTTCTGTGACAATCCACATAGACACCACTGCCACCAACACTACTACCAAACCTGTACACTGCCATAGCGCTACGCAGCAGCAAATGGTAAAAGTTAACATGACGGCCATATGGGCGGCTACCATTTTGCACAAACATTCCACACGTAGGTAGCATTGCTTCTATTGTGTCACTGGCAACCTATGCACACCACCTTCACAACATTGGGCCTGCTTCAATGAATGTGCACACAGCAGAGTAACCAGCCACAGATTAGCTGCCCTTCACCCATACCCACTTCCATAGTCACAATACGTATGCACTGCACCCTGTTGCCACACTACTCAACTTCTCACTGCACCATCACCTGCTACACACCAAAGGCTGTGGCATGGTCCAACCATCACCACAACCGTGGTATGCACAAATCACACTTTGCAAGTCACCTGTCCTGCTGTAGCACGTCGTCAATGTGCTCCTCACACATTTCCCAAAGAACAACACCCTGTGCCGCATACACTGCCAAACCTGCATTGCTCCAGTGGGGCTGCTCCTTGCACACATTCCCCCACCATAATTTAACAATGCATGTAAACATATCGCCAACTACCACTATGCACATATGCACCACTGGCACAAGCATTGCACCCAGTGCCCACACAGCGTGACCTCTCTCTGCAGCTACTCGAACCACAGAGCACCGCCACGGAGGTATGCAGTAACAAATTTCAGCTGTTGCCATAATGTACAAGGAAGACACTCTCTCCTGCATCCCTGTGCACTTTAAATCACATACCCACTGCCATTTACAAAGTATTCTACCACTCACAACCTACCCACAATCTACTTGCAACAGGGGCCTATAACGGCTGAAATGGGCTCCACACTCATTCCTTACATGTCATCACCCTCTTACTCATGCACATTGCAAAATGCATTACTGGCGTGATGACCTCAAGGCCTAGGCTCTTGAATGCATGGCCTACAGCCTACGGCCTTCGGCCATGCATCCAATGGTCTAGGCCTTGAACACTCATGGCAACGTAATGCCACCATGCATGTGTCCATGTCAGCTTCTGGGACAATGCACATAGACACCACTGAGACCAACACTCCTACCCAACCTATACACCAGCATGGCACTAGGCAGCAGCAAATGCCAACAGTTACCATGATGGCCACGTGGGCAGCTACCATTTTGTACAAACATAGCACATGTAGGTTGCAGCACTTCACCCCAAATCCCCCACACCATAAAACATGCAATCACAAACATAGGATGCACTTATCAGAATGCACAAACATACCACATCCTCCCCCACCTCTACCCACAGCCATGCACAAAGTACTGTGTCACTGCCAACCTACCCACAATCAGTTGGCAGCACTAACGCTACAGCAACCAATCAGCACACACCGTACATTGCAAGCACCACCCTGCACTGCATGAAGACTGAGACATGCCTTCTTGTGGTGTGTATGATGCAGCCCTATGCTCCTCAGTGCCATTCCTTCCTTTATGGGACGCACATCACGCTTCCCTCCAGCCAACCACGGGCTGCGTCCAAACTTCTCTGACACCACCCCGTACCGCGATCCCATGACACTTCTGTGTGCAGAGTGAACAGGGAAATGGGGCCGCAGTGCAGACCCAGATATCACTAATTTTTTGGGATGTGCATTTCAGTGTTTTGTAACAAATGTACTGGTCCGATTTCCACTGAATACACAAAAGCCCGCTTTCTGGCCCAAGCCCTCGATCCTGGTTCAAATTTGGTGAAAATCCATCCAGTCGTTTGACCTGGAGCCGTGCGCCGTTTTTCCCCATTAAGTCTATGGGGAAAACATATTTGGGACCCCTTATAACTCCCCACCCACACAAAACTTGACCAACTTGGTGAAAAATTCAGAGTGTCCATATATTTTATTTTACAAACTTTGGTGAGGATTCGTCCAGGAGGAGCGAAGTTTTAAGCCGCTGAAAAAGTGCTCTTCCTATGAGTTTAGCAACTTAACAATAACTACACGGAGCTACCGTGGGCCATGTAATATATAGGAAAATATATCACTCTTGAGTTTTTACAAAAATTTGAAGATGTGTGAAAACAAAATCTAGAGATGCGGTAAAGTGTTTTTTACAAAAGAAAAAAGTAGAAGCACTAATTAAAAAAGCTTTTGATATCAAAAGAAAATTGTTCATTTTTTATTGAATAAACTTAAGTAATTACTTATACAAATATAGAAACAATTATTCTACTTACATGTGACAACTTTTGTGACGTGTTTGGTAGAGTGGAAACCGACTTCCCATATGGAAAGATTTTTTATTAAGGAGAGTTGCATTCAAGGAAAGCATGTTCCCCTAGCTATTTATAAGAGTGGACGTAGCTATGATGTCCGATATGTTGTGAATTATAAAAAAGAAGAAATCGTATAGTGTGATAATACAGAAATGGAAACTGTAGGTCAAAAATAAAACGAAAGAAGGATTGTGAGATATGGACGTGCAATGTTTTCAATCAGTTTTCTTGTAAAGTCTTAAATAGATTTTTGCATGTTTTGCACAAACATGATAATGTTCAAAGACAGGTGAAGATGCTACAAAGAATAGACAACTGTGAACTTTGTGAAAAAATAGGACTTTTGGGTCACTCTCTAGTTTGTCTTGATAAAAGTAGATGGAAGAATCAGTTTCATCATATACGGATCCTGGCTGCACATCATACTAAAACGAGATACCATCTTCAATGCAAATCATAAATATCATGCATTTAAAAGACTATGGGCCTCATTACGAGTTTGGCGGCAGCCGTGCCTGTAACACCAAACCCGTGATTATTCCGGCACCCTGCAATGGGGACGATCATTGGGATTCCGACATTGCCGGACCCCATCCGTCCCTATTGCCGGGTGCCGGTAATAAGGGACTCCCCATCACCATTCGGCCCCATAGGGCTGAATGGGAATGGGAGTTGGATGCACTGGCACCGTTCATAACGGTGCTGGAGCATCCCACGAGTTGTGCTCGCGGGTGCCGCACTGCTCGCCAGGTCAGACCTGGCGGGCAGAGCGAGACCCGCAAGCACAACTCGTAGTGTTGCGGTTAGGTGACAATGGTGCTGGTAAGCTTACCAGCACCATTGTCACTGTACCGTCAGGGTCGTAATGAGGCCCTATATGTATGTAGATGGAATGTTTATAGGAAGTGGAAATGATGATCCTATGCTTTCAAAGGATCACATTTTTCAACAGCATAAAAGAAGTATTGCAATGTTTGAGTTGTCTTCTAGTCAAAGACCTGACATTGTTTGTGCATCTTGTTCCCTATAAGTGCTAGTTTACATAAATTGTTCCATGTTCATTATTTTGATTGTGAGGGAGTGTAGAAGGGCATGACTGTTTACATTTGAAACAAGTACAATACAAAAACCGTGTGGTACAATGTTTGAAAAGTAAAAGAGATGTAATTACTAATACGTTTTTAGGGAATAATTTAGATATACTGTGCATACTTATTATGTGTATAGGTGGTGAAAATATGCACACACATTTTTTAAAAAAAGTATTCTAATTGAAATCAAAAATGAAAATACTGAAGTGGGAGAATGGAAAACCAGGCTCCCGTCCTTCACCTCTCGCGCTTGGCCTAGAGGGTCACGACCCAAACACCCGCCACGAGAAGAGTTTGCCCATTTACCAGACGACCAGATACCCTGGTACAGGAACATACGGATGTGTCCATCTGCTTGCCCAGCAGCCCGCACTGGCCATGCCGACACCTGCGGCACGGATCAACTAGACTAAAATCTACACGTCGTTAGAGATGCCATGACGACCTAGACAACGGGAAGCACATCTGTACAAATATATACACTGGACATTCCCACACCAACCTACACGAAGAATATACTCAGTGCTATGACGTAGGCGACAGGCATATTCACGGACGTGCATCTTTATTATTTTTATATAGGCTTTCAGAATGCAGAAACGCAAGACGCGTCATGAACTTTTATTAGCTTGCTCACGCTTCTCTTTGAAATCAGGTACAACGATGAGAAATATAATAAAGACAATACCGATTATGGAATTATATGCTCCTATAACCTAAAGCACCTGTGCACCAAACGAACAACTTATGCACCGGGCCAAAGTAGGCCTCAAACAAGAGCTCCCGTGGACATCAACAAGACAAGAGTCAGTTGCTGATCCTACAGAATGAGCTTAGCGAAGCAACCAGCCAAGGTCGCAATGTTGCAAACCCACGTTCCAAGAGCAAATCATCAAAGGCACAATGTTGCAATCTCGCACTCCGCGCACCAACGTTAAAGTCACACCGACAAATTAAACCAGACGCACAGTAGAAAAACAATATTAATTGTGCAGAATTATGCCTCTTTCACGGTCCCTCCCCACGTGATCAAGCCGAACCTGACGAGATGCCAAACCCTGGAGAACAGAGGCGTCTGGATCCCTCGCTACGAGACACTGGCAGATACACTTGAAAGGCTAAATGGACATCTGCAACAGTGGGAACGGTACCCCGTCTAGCTATGAATAAGTCCTCACATTGTCTGCATGTACCCATAGTGAAACATTGTTGCAACTTACAGGTACACCGAGAGCTGGGAACGACGGTGGTCCCAGGCTGGGAAGCTCACGGGTGCACCAATCAGAACTTGGGGCTCTTATCACTGACGCCAGCACATTTAGCCAATCCTCAGGAGCCTTCATGTAACAATTTTCATGTATCTAATTGTAGGGACAACCCAGATATACCACCTGACTACACCTTATCCACTAATATCTTTCTCTATATGTGTGCTATACTCACCCTACCACTCGAACATCCAATTAAGAGTGGCGATAGGTTTTTTGTTAACTTTCTGAAGTGACGCAAGTAGCGCGTCATAATACAGTAAAAAGGGCCTGCGAGCCCCACAATTGTGTGTGTGTCAGGACGAACGCGTGCGCTCCTTGACCCATCCCTGCCGTTTTGTCTAATAAACAGCAGAGTCACCTTGCTCCTTGTGTGCATCTCATACTCTATCTCATCTTATCTGGGATACACACGGGAGGAGTTGGGGCCTCCCTGCCTGGAGGTCTGCGGACGGCCCGGCCGACCCCGGCAGAATTTCCCCCCGACAAGTTGGAGGCACTGCTGAGATCTGTTTAAGATCGACTTTTATTTTTACTTTTTCCAGGCACTCCCGTTGCGAGGAGGCCCGGCGGCGCGGCCCCCTCTGCCGTTGCCCCCTTCTGAGGACTACAGGACCATCGCGGAGCTGCGAGAAGACCGGACAGCGCAATCCGGATATTGGCCCTCGGGAGCCGGTTGAGAAGTATCCCGCCCGCGGTTGGCGAGTGTCCAGACGTGGTCCAGACGAGGGGAGGTGGCGAGCCGCTTGGAGGGGTGCACGCAGTCGAGCGGCCCTGCATCGAGAGAACTTGGTGAGCATGGCACACACAACGAGCAATGCGAAATTGTGAGGGAGGGGGGAGGAATTAAATAAGGGAGGAGGGAGGTGTTGCACAGGTGCGCGGCGAAGGTTTGACAATATAGTGTTGGCAATGGAATGAAAGGGAGTGAAAAGAGTGCGAGAGCAGTGACGTGAAAGAGGGGGGCGGAGCACGAAACATCACGTGTGGTCGCTCGTAGACACTGATTGGCCTAAATCGCGACTAACGTGTAGGGGTGGGCGTGTGTGGTTTCCTACGATTTGGCATTTATTGATCAATGAGTAGATGAGGTTCCCTATTGTTCGAGCAAGAAACTCGATAGGTAGATGAGGTTTCCTATTGGTCGAGCAAGAAACTCGATAGGTAGATGAGGTTTCCTATTGTTCGAGCAAGAAACTCGATAGGTAGATGACGTTTCCCTGTAGGGGGTAGCTAGTTGCATAGTTGCCAAATACGGAAGATAATTGGCTGGTTAAGCCCTCCTGTTGAGGGGCGTATCACACGCGAGGCGACGCAGCGTGTGCAGTCCAATTATATTATTGATGAGATTACCTTGTTCCAGGAGAGACAGGAAGACAGCTGTAGGGTTAGCGGGGGTAAATTGCAAGTGTATTTTGAAATTAATAATGAGAATGTACTAGTAGCGTAGAGACATCGGTGACGTCACCAGTAGGGATTTTATAGGATATCACGAGCACAAGGAACATTGAGTTTTGAAAGTGGTGGGGAAGAGAAAAATGATGAGGGAGCGGATAAGAAGATAAACAATAAACGAGTGGATTGGAAGAGGAGAAGGGGAGAGGGGCGTGGCTGAGCACGGAGAACGCCAGCAACGGCAAATGTAAAAGGGGGAGGAGAACGAGGAATAAGGACGACTGTATAAGATCGTCGTAAGGGGTACGCAGTCACAGGGGGCTGCGTGCGCTTCGGCCGCAGGGGGCCGTAGGGGAAGGAATATACAATACAAAAATTATACATATATATATATTTGTGTTTTATTATTTCTTTTTTTTTTTTATTATTATTGCATACTTTGTAAAGGATTGTCGTAAGTCCCCACACTACGGGGCCAGGTAAACAATATAAGGTTGTAAATTGCAAACTGATAACGAAGGGAGGAGTAACAAGTAGGGCACAACTATGTCATATGGGACAGGGTCGGGAGGGTGGGGGAACACCCTCACTACCCCACTACAACACATATGCACAACACTGCCACCCCATAGGGAGAAATTAATTAAGTACAGCATAGAGTGGACCCAGGGGACGGATAACAAAATGTTAACACCATGGCCGCCTAATGGTAGTTTCGATCCATATGCCCAACATTCATTGCTAAACCATCTGCATAATACATACAAGGGGAAGAAGTTGGCGAGCCATATGGAGGTGTTTAACTTATGGAGGATGTTCCAGGGATCCCGACCAGGACCAAATGGAATGTTCTCTGTGGGAGAAACACCGGAAGTAAAGGAGATTATGAAGGAGGGAACGGATGGGGAAAAGGGGTGTGAAAGGAAAAAGAATGCGGAGAATGAAGGAGAGGGAAGAGAAAAGATTGACACTTTAGAAGACATAAAAAAGGAACCGAGCAACGAGATACCCATAACACCGGGAGTGAAAACTGAGAGAGAAGGGTTGTACCCTTTAAGAGAACTAGGAGAAATGGAAGGACAGTTAAGGGCGGCTGAAGGATACTCGAACCCGGCTTACAGCCCTCCACCATATGTGGCTCACAGGAAGATAGTGGGGGAGGGGAGGATTGGAGAAGAACAGATTGTAGAGATAGGACATGATGAGTGGGTAGCTGCACAGATATTATTAAAATTACGGGGTTCACTAACGGGAGAAGAAAGGGAGGCTGTAAAGAGAACAGGCGAGGATAGTAGAAGGGAGAGTGAGATGAAGGGGGAGGAGCTACTAATACAAAGAGAAGAGATTTTGGAGGAAAAATTGGCAAAACTAAGGGATGAGCAGAATGAATTACTAACACAGCTTGAGAAGGGGGAAAAAGAGAGAGTGAGGAAAAGGAAAGAGGGTAAAAACGAATTGGACAAATTAAGGGAACGAAATGAGGAGCAAAGGATAGAAGATGGAAGGGTAAGAGCAGCAGCAGAAAGAGTGTCAAGAGTAGTATTGAGAGAAAAAAAGAAGGAAGAAGAGGAAAAGGAAAGGGAATTGGAAATATGGAGGAGGAGGGTAGTATCAGAGGCAGCTAAGAAATATGAAGAAGAGAGAGAAATAGAAAGAGAAAGGGTGAAATGGGAAAGAAAGAAAGAAGATGAAAGAATATTGGAACAGATGAGCAACAAAGTGATGGAGGAATTAAAAAGGAAAAGGGAGGAAACTAGTAGGGAAATGGAGGAGAGGAGTGAAGGGGAAAGAGGAGGGAGAAATAAGGAGAGTGAAAAATGGGGGGTTGTATATAGAAGTAGAGAAGTAGCGACAACATCAACACCCGGGGGAACAGTTGATAACAAAGGAAGAGGAGAAATGGAGCGAATAGACTTAGAAACAGTAACAGTAAAGGGGAAAAGAACAGAGTGGGGGATACCATCTATGACTGATTTTTGCAGTGAGGAGGAAGAAGGAGCAGAAAGGGTAGGAAGAAAGAGTGAAAGGGAAAGCTTAGATAAGCTGTACCTCACTAGAACCAATATAGACTCGCCATGGATCCGTAAGAGAAGGGAGGAGCTGGAACAAAGTGAGGAGAGGGTGCAACAACTAGTGGAAAAACAAACCCATGAAGCCACACCATCGCCATCTCCATCACGCCCTCCGCCATCGCACCCTACATGTTCAACAACCACACGCACGCTGCGCAAAATAAAGCTTGCGCCATTCATGGACGAAGTGACTCCCTATGCGTGCCGGCTTAGAGACCTCCCTAGCCGCAGGCAAGACAGACAGATAAGCATACCCATAGTAAGCACAGAGGATGACGAAACAAGGGGAAGGGAAGGAGAGGTAGGTAGGAGGAGGGGTAGCAAGGAAGAATTTGATGTGGTAAGAGAAATAGGGGAGGAGGAGGGGTGTGAGGACTCAATATTATGGAACATAAAGGGTGAAACAAGACACAACTTAATGCCACTGTTGGAGAGAGGAGGGGTTAGACCGCAGTATGTACCATGGAAGCATACGGATAAAGAAAATATAAAATGTAGGCTCCCATCACTAAGTGGAGGTGCGGGTAAGTGGATATATGAAATGGAAAAACATACCGCAGGGCAGAAACTAGCAGTAGGAGATGTGAAAGGCCTGTTAATATCAATATTAGGGGATAGAGCGGACGACATCTGGAAGAGAGCGGGATTCCATGGGATAACAATAACGAACACATCGCATGATGGGGCGCCATTTGCAAACTGCAGACATGCGCTATGGCAGGCACTGAGAGTACAGTACCCAGACACATCAGATATAGGAGCAATCACTTCCCGTAAGATGCGTGAGAATGAAGATCCCGTTGATTATATACAGGATATTCAAGAAAAGTGGCGCATGGAAACGAGAGAACAATGGGATAAAACACCAGCCATATTTTATCATATACTAGTACAAGGGCTCCCAGAAGGAGTACAGAAACAACTAAAGAAAGTAGTGGGAATGGAAGTAAAACCATGGCCTGAAATACAGCTGACAATAGTACATCACTGCAGGATATGGCAAGAAAAAATGAAACAAAAGGAAGAGGACAGGAAAACGGAAGAGGCCAAACTAGTACAGAAAAAATTAACTAAATATACAATGGAGGGGGCACTAATAACTGCGCCCACAACAATGGCCCAAAGCCCCACGCAAATAGTGGCTGCACAAGACCCAGCTCTAATAGCACCTCGACAAAGTATAATACAGCAAATGCCGCCACTACAATTACACGCACAAAACGTGGGAGGAGGGTACCAGATGCAAGGAGCTGGGTATTATGGGTATAACAGAGGGAGAGGAGGATTTATGAGAGGGAGAGGATACGGATATAATACCCAACAGCAGGTGGGGGGAGTTGGAAGTTCATACCCCACAGGGCAACAGGTATACCAGGACAACACAGGGAGCTTTCCATGGCAAAACAGAGAACCACCCGTGTGTTGGAGTTGTGGACTACTAGGACACATGTCACGCACGTGTAGGGTCAGGCCAGGGACACCAGCATGGAATGAGCAGGCACAACCTAGCCCATCGCAAGAACAGCAGGGCATGCAGCAACAGCAATTAACACAAAAACAGCCACTGCAGCAACAGCAATTAACACAACAACAGCCACTGCAGCAACAGCAATTAACACAACAACAGCCACTGCCACAACAACAAGTAGTGATAACACAACAACCCCAAAATGAACAAACACAATTGGGTAGGGTGACGGTATTGGGACACAACCCTTACACAGGAAATGGCCAATCATTGTACCCCCAATAGGACAGCCCACAGACGGCCTTGGTGTGTCCCATCCTGTCAGTAACACCTAATAGTGCGGAGGAGCCACGCATAGAGGTAACGATAGGTGACAAAAAATTATCTTTCCTTGTTGACACCGGGGCAACCCGGTCTTGCATAAGGGAAGGTAAATTTAAGATGTCAGGCGAAGCCATGAACACCCAAGGATTTTCTGGGGCTAAAGGATTGGTTCCTTTTACTGATAACGTTCCCTTATCTATCGGAGATTACGATCTGTCAGTTCCACTATTGTATTATAGTGCCTCACCAGTAAATATACTGGGGAGGGACATAATGAATAGGTTAAATATGACAATCTCCTTTACAGAGGATGGTATAATTTGCTCTACTCCAGGGATTAACATGCTAGCAGCACGACAGATTATGCAAGCATACTGTGGGCAGACAGCGATTAGGGCGGAACCAATAGATGGCGAGATATTCCAGTATGGGACAGACATGGCAATTGCATGGATGCCAGGGATAGAAGGTAAAATATGGAGGAGGCCAGCAGCTTACCTGTTCCGACCAGAAACACCTGTTAATGAACAGGAAGGAAAGGTGTTTGCAATAGACATTGAAAGCATTATTACAACAGCTGAGTATATTGCTGTGCACGCCCAAGACAAAGAAGGAAGAGCATGGAGGGCAGTGATTGCACTAGCAGAAGGATGTAGGTTGACCCAGGTGTCAGATGAGGAACTGTTTTCAGAAGAAAAAGAGGAGGGGGAAATGGTGTTCATGATGAGTGTAGAAATATGGTTACGAGTGGCTCACAAACATATAGCGCAGAAAATTGCTATGGCACTTGAGGCACCTGCATGCACCCCAGTCCCCTTCTTTAAGGAGGATATGGCAAAGGTGCCCAAATCATTATGGACCATTAGCCCTTATGACGTAGGATGCATTAAAAGCATAGGGGGTGTACGGATAAAATTGAAAAAAGGTGCAATACTACCAAGAGTAAAACAGTACCCATTGTCAAAAGAGGCAGATGAGGGCATATATGAAACTATAACGGCCCTTATAAACAATGGCATATTGGTCCCCTCAGAATCACCATCTAACACGGCTGTGTACCCAGTGCGCAAGGCTAAAGGGGGGTCTTGGCGCTTCATACAGGACCTAAGGCCCTTGAACAACATAGTGGAAGCAGAATATCCAGTAACAGCAAACCCGGCCACAATATTGTGTGGCATTCCAGCAGAGGCATCACGATTTACAGTAATAGATCTTAAAAATGCTTTTTTCTCAATACCACTACACCCCGACTCACAAGATCTAACAAGTTTCACTTACCGAAATACTAAATGGAAACATACCAGGCTACCACAAGGGTATTGTGAATCACCCTCAATTTTCAATAGAGTGATACAGATGGATTTGGGTAACGTTGAGGTGGAAAGCACAGTGTTACAATATGTGGATGACATAATAATTTGCAGTACAAATGAAAGTAAATGCAGAGAGGACTCGTTAAAAATGTTGACTATATTGGCTGAAAAAGGGTATAAAGTAGACATGGAAAAAATACAATACTGTCAGGAACAGGTACTGTACATTGGCCAACTGATATCCCAATATGGAAGAAAGATTGCACCACAAAGAGCACAGGCCATATCAAGCACTCCCATGCCACAGACTGTGAGAGAACTGCAGCAATTTTTGGGGCTATGCAATTACTGTAGAGCATGGGTATTTGATTACAGCTCATACATAGGACCCCTGCTTGAGGGGTTGAAGGAAGCAAATAAAGGGGAGAAAAGGTTGGGGTGGACTATGGAAATGAGGGAGGCATTTGACGAATTGAAGGACGCGATATCAACAGCTCCAGTACTGGCATCCCCAGACTATGAGCGACGATTTTTTATATTTTCACATTGCGACTCAGCAGTAATGAAAGCAGTATTGGCCCAAAAAACAAGCATGGGCTATAAACCAGTAGCATTTTAGAGCGGTCACTTGGACCCCGTGATGTTAGGCCACTTCCCTTGCGAACAAGGCCTCGCTGCAGCTGCTTTTGCAGTAGAAAAGGCATCAGCAATAACCATGGGGTGTCCAACTACACTGTTTGTGGAACATGCATTATTTGCAATATTGAATAAACCCAAGTCCACACTAACGACACAAAGGGCATCAGGTTATGAGATCATTTTGTCTAGGGCTGAACTAGCGATTGTTAGATGTAGCACTGTTAACCCTGCAAGATTTCTAGCAGAAATAATTGAGGAGGGAGATTACGCCCACGACTGCACCCAACTAAATGAAATGTATTCATGTACTAGAAAAGTTGAAGAGAATGCACTAGAGGGAGGTGAGCTTTTGTTTATTGATGGGTCATCAACTATTGATCAAGGAGATGGGATAAGGAGAACTGGGGCAGCAGTGGTAAAAATGATGGAGGCTCCGGTGTGTGTGGCTATGAAATGTGTACAGTTACCACAGCATTACTCTGCTCAAGCCGCTGAACTAGTTGCACTAATATTGGCATTAAAAGAAAGTTTTAACAAACGTGTAACAATATATTCGGACAGTGCATATGTTACATCCACTGTCCACTCAGGGCTAACAAAATGGAGGAGAAGAGGGTTTAGGAGAGCTGACGGCACTCCAGTGCAACATGCCCTCTTGTTGGCTGAATTAATTGAAGTAATAAACGACCCCCAAGAGCTATCCCTAGTAAAATGCACCGCACACACCAATGGTGAAGACCATGTCTCAAAAGGGAATGCAGCAGCAGACGCACATGCGAAATATGCTGCATACTTTGGTGAGATATGGGACCCCACAGACTCACAGAGAGGGAGAGGGAGGGGAATGGCTAGGGAGATGTTAATAAGAGAAGGGTATACCCATCTCCCAGCCACACAGATTATGGAATTACAAGCAGCAGCACCAATGGCCGAAAAGGAAATATGGGTAAAAAGAGGATGTACAATGTCACCAACCGACGCACTATGGCGCCAGAGTGGTACTGGGAAAGTTGTAATACCATTGGCACTTTTAGATACCGCCCTGAGCCAATTACATCACCCAGCCCATACAGGCAAGGAAATAATTGCAGCACGAATTAGAGATGATTGGTTCTGTCCCGAGTTAAATTCTCATGTTTCAAATTTTATCAGCAATTGTCTCACATGCCAACAGTTTACGGCCGGTCATACACTAAAAGTGATAAGAGGTACCATACCCCGGCCAGAAGGACCCTTTCGGCACCTCCACATTGACTATGTTGATATGATCAACATATGTCAAGGTAATAGATACATGATTGTAGTAGTATGCCCATTTTCTAGGTGGATTGAAGCAGGGCCCTGTTCACACCCAGATGCATTTAGAGCAGCCAAATTCATAGTAAGAGAGGTCTTCCCCAGGTGGGGAGTGTGCGAAGTATTAAGATCAGATAATGGCCCACATTTCGCAAACGAAATGTTCCAACATATCACAGCCCTGCTGAGCATAAAGCACAAATTTGCATGTGCATATCACCCACAGGCTAATGGCGTATGTGAACGCCTAAATGGCTTATTGAAGGAGGCAATTGCAAAGATACAACAAACAACAAAGAAAAGTTGGTTGTATTGCCTTCCGTTAGCATTGTTCGAGCTGAGGAACAGGCCAGGGTCCGACCACCACCTCACCCCACACGAGGTGGTTACTGGACGTCAAATGCGCCTTCCTCTAACGCCAACGTCAAGGGCATTCACTGACCACGAAAGTTCAGCGAGTATACTAGGTGATGAAATGTATCAATATGTGTCATCTTTAATTACTAGTGTTGTGTTTGTGTCTCAACAGCTCGAGCGCACGCGGGGCGGGTCCACCAGAGATAAAGAAGAAGGCGCCAGTACAGAATTAGAAAAAGAGAACTTGTGCAAAATTGCCAAAGGTGACCACGTGCTACTTCGCAATTTCAATAGAAGATGGAACGATAAAAGGTTCACCGGTCCACATCTGGTAGAAGACGTATCAACAAGAGCAGTAAAACTAAAGGATAAGCGTGCTTGGAACCACCTACATGATGTAAAGATATACAAACTGCAGACCCGCCCCAGCGCCAACGACAGGTCCATTGGAACAACAGCAACAACATCCCTGACAGCGGAAGGAAGTTCTACCACAGACAACGACCCAATTGTTCCCTTACCTTCTCACTACCCAGACACCCCATAGATGATAACTGACGAAGAAAGGGGTGATCACTACACTGCCCACCCCATGGTCACACGTTCAAAGAATAAAAATAATTACGCCATCCCCCCCCCCAGGACAGTTGTAACATAAACTAAAAGAAATTGGTCGCACAAATACACATGTAAACACGTGAATGTTCTCTTTTTCTCTCGCACATACAGGAACTGCGTATTATTGTATTGTTAAGTAGAAAGCTAACTAACAAAGTCCACTGTCCAGGCGTAGATGGTACTCCCAGACGATAACTACCCAGAAGAATTGTCACACCAATTTGTATACGAAATAAAAATGCCAACATACCTAAAAAGAAGAAGGGTACGTGTTTACTACACAGCCTTCCTCCTGGCCATAGAATATTACATGCCCCACCTCCGCCCATACTTGCCGGTCTTAAGAGACCAATCACTTAGAGTAGCGTGGGAGCAGCTCTTCGCCTGGGCACTGAATGACTATTTGATAGGGAGAGCTTAAACAAAACAAAACTAACATTTAAAACGAGCATTTCTGAGAATTTTTAGGCGGGCAACTTTAACGTCGCAAGAATAAGCTGCCAGGACTGCAGCAAGGTAAGAGCAAAATGCCGGTGAGATTAGCAATTGTAATAAAAATAATAGGGATTTTGATAATCACCGGATTTTTGGCTGCTTCTGTATGGCAGTATAGCTGTGCTATCAATTTTGTTGCTGCACCCAAACCTAATATACCCCCGTTCCTTGCTGCAACAGGTGTTACGTCAGGTGGTAGTAGTAACATTACACCAAAGAAAAATAGAGTTAAACGCAGCACATACTCAGACAATAAAGGTATTGATAATTATGTACAAGATTCAGCACACGTCACAAACAATATATGGTACCAACACATGACCCGCATTGGTAAGCAGACAACTGAGGATAGCTGCTACGTCTGCTCATTAATACCATACGCCATGAGTGCTACACGAACATTTGTTGCCACAGAAATAAATGAGAAGGTAGCACAGTGCATAATATACTTGGCACTGTTCCAAACGAAAGGAAGATTTCAAGGAACTGTAGTGCACATGACATGGAAAACACGAGACTCATACCCATATGAAAACAACTTCCTCAAGACCTACTTGAGTTATCACAAGACCAGTTTACATGCTGAAGCATTCAAATATATAACAAGTGGCCCTGCAAAAGGAGAAACACAGAAAGTAACACTGAAGTATCTACCATGTGATTGGTACGCCACTGAAATTCCGGGTAAACAAGGATGCTGGGAGAGGCCGCTACTGACGATAACAGGAAAGGTGTATCTGGATAACAGCTGGGAGATAGGAGTGATTGGCAGCAACATGGTAACAAAAGAAACTATCTCAACCATCGAGACACACAATCACCGATGTTGGACGACGTGGATCAAGTATGTACCAATGCTCACATGGGTAGAAGAAGATGAAGACCCAATAACGATACTACCGTTGACTGCGCCCAAGGTATGTTACCAGCATAAAGGAGAGGTGGACGTAGGATATAACACCAATTGCGCAAGTGTGACGGAGTTACCTGAGGGGGGAGCAGGAACAGCAGTAATAATGGATCATTATTGGGCCTGTGGAGAAAAGGCATACCATACACTGCCTCCCCTGTGGAATGGTGTGTGCACAATGGTACACGTCAATGTACCATCACTAGTGGTACCTAAGAAGCACGTCGATGTGGCGAAATTTCCTAGAATGAATGAAGGGGATAAGAGAAAAAAGAGATCTGCACCACTCCAGGAGGAGCAAAGGAACAGGACCAACAGCAATGACACTGTCCTAAATAGAAGAAAAAGACAAGGAGAGCCGCTGACAGGAAATTACCTATGGGGAAGGTCGGAAACGGCACTAACATCAATACCGCCAGAACACAGACTATTCAGCAGAGCAGCAATGTTCTTCTCCTCAATAATACACCCGGGATTACAGGCTTACGCAAACGCAAAATGGCTCCAAATAACTAGATGGGAACTAATGATGACCATGAATTCTACAGTAAATGGGTTCAACGCAATAAAAGAGGAGCTGCGGGCTGTAAGGATGGTAGCACTACAGAACAGATATGTATTGGACCTTCTCACAGCAATGGAAGGAGGAGTTTGTGCAAAGATAGGACAATCATGCTGCACGTTCATACCTGCCAATGATGCTGACAATGGTACACTGACAGAAGCAGTTTCACAATTAGCCCAGATGCACTCCAAAATGACGGATGAAAGCAATGGTGTGAACAAGAATGAGAGCTGGTTTTCACTATTATGGTCATGGATGCCATCCTGGCTGTCAGATGGACTGAAAATAATAGTGGGCTGCACCATATTGGCTGGAGCTACCCTGATCATAATTAGATTTTGGAAGGCACGAAAGGCACGCACTACTGACGAATTGCTGGAAATGGTGGGAATGCACCCCTTGATGCCAGCAGATGACGGCCAGCATACAGGTGTAATTATACAGGAAAGGGAGAAGCTGCGCACCCAAATAATTACCAACCATCTAGACCCACCGTCAGTAAAGACCGAGAACCCAAGAAACCCCAGGAGCTACATAGGAAGATGGGTATATTGTACTCCTGGGGGTACCTGTGAATATATGTATTGGTCATTTGAAGATCATGTAAACCACTATGGACATCTCGGAGGAATAACCAAGATATGGCGAGTAAGAGGAGATAACGAGAAGGATATGTTTGTGGTCGACAAGTCGACCAGAGGGGGGACTGAAGTGGGAGAATGGAAAACCAGGCTCCCGTCCTTCACCTCTCGCGCTTGGCCTAGAGGGTCACGACCCAAACACCCGCCACGAGAAGAGTTTGCCCATTTACCAGACGACCAGATACCCTGGTACAGGAACATACGGATGTGTCCATCTGCTTGCCCAGCAGCCCGCACTGGCCATGCCGACACCTGCGGCACGGATCAACTAGACTAAAATCTACACGTCGTTAGAGATGCCATGACGACCTAGACAACGGGAAGCACATCTGTACAAATATATACACTGGACATTCCCACACCAACCTACACGAAGAATATACTCAGTGCTATGACGTAGGCGACAGGCATATTCACGGACGTGCATCTTTATTATTTTTATATAGGCTTTCAGAATGCAGAAACGCAAGACGCGTCATGAACTTTTATTAGCTTGCTCACGCTTCTCTTTGAAATCAGGTACAACGATGAGAAATATAATAAAGACAATACCGATTATGGAATTATATGCTCCTATAACCTAAAGCACCTGTGCACCAAACGAACAACTTATGCACCGGGCCAAAGTAGGCCTCAAACAAGAGCTCCCGTGGACATCAACAAGACAAGAGTCAGTTGCTGATCCTACAGAATGAGCTTAGCGAAGCAACCAGCCAAGGTCGCAATGTTGCAAACCCACGTTCCAAGAGCAAATCATCAAAGGCACGATGTTGCAATCTCGCACTCAGCGCACCAACGTTAAAGTCACACCGACAAATTAAACCAGACGCACAGTAGAAAAACAATATTAATTGTGCAGAATTATGCCTCTTTCACGGTCCCTCCCCACGTGATCAAGCCGAACCTGACGAGATGCCAAACCCTGGAGAACAGAGGCGTCTGGATCCCTCGCTACGAGACACTGGCAGATACACTTGAAAGGCTCAATGGACATCTGCAACAGTGGGAACGGTACCCCGTCTAGCTATGAATAAGTCCTCACATTGTCTGCATGTACCCATAGTGAAACATTGTTGCAACTTACAGGTACACCGAGAGCTGGGAACGACGGTGGTCCCAGGCTGGGAAGCTCACGGGTGCACCAATCAGAACTTGGGGCTCTTATCACTGACGCCAGCACATTTAGCCAATCCTCAGGAGCCTTCATGTAACAATTTTCATGTATCTAATTGTAGGGACAACCCAGATATACCACCTGACTACACCTTATCCACTAATATCTTTCTCTATATGTGTGCTATACTCACCCTACCACTCGAACATCCAATTAAGAGTGGCGATAGGTTTTTTGTTAACTTTCTGAAGTGACGCAAGTAGCGCGTCATAATACAGTAAAAAGGGCCTGCGAGCCCCACAATTGTGTGTGTGTCAGGACGAACGCGTGCGCTCCTTGACCCATCCCTGCCGTTTTGTCTAATAAACAGCAGAGTCACCTTGCTCCTTGTGTGCGTCTCATACTCTATCTCATCTTATCTGGGATACACACGGGAGGAGTTGGGGCCTCCCTGCCTGGAGGTCTGCGGACGGCCCGGCCGACCCCGGCAGAATTTCCCCCCGACAATACCTTACTCAAAGGGTTAGTTTGTTGTGTTCTATGTGCAGTGTGCAGTTCTTAGAAAAGTCATCAAATCTATTCTGACATTAGACGGTACATGTTTTTCCATTTCGTATGGTAGGTTTAAGAAAATTGCCATTAGCGTTTTAGGTGTGTAGGTGGATAAAAAGAACGCACACCAAATTATGAAAGAAGTTATGAAATGGCAACATAGATATAATTTTTATAATTTAGAATTAATTTTGATATAGTAAAATAAGTATTGTACACTGCGTACAACTATCAGTGCCAATAGAATGTTATATAACAATTCCTAGTATTAAAACATTTCAAATATGATGTGTACATTATGAAATGTCATTATAAACATCTTTTTCTGTATTGTATGAAATGTCATTAAAACACCTTTTTCTGTATTGTATTTCCATGTTCCGCGACGGACTGCGCCAATTATGAATAACATGCACTACCAGAAGTATGCATATGTAATTATATTTCCTGTACTAGAACAACCGTGTGCATTTAACAACCTTGTATATTTACCTGCTTGTAACCATGTCAAGCGCCCAGTTGCCCCAGGGCCAGGCCGCGCTATACAAAACAATAAACTAAACTAAACTAAACTTGTGTGTGTAGGTGGCCAAAAAAGGACGCACACAGATTTCATAAGATGTGTGAAAATTACATTTGTTAGGTTGTTAATGTAGTTTTTGTTAAGTCTTAATATGTTTAGCGACACATGTTTTTATTGTCTACCTATTATTTGAAATAAAAGTATGAATATACTTTAAAAAGATGACTACTCAAATTAATCTTACACTCTTGACATTTCTTCATGTATTTATTTGTAAAACTGGAGACATAGTTAGGGTATATGTCTTGATTTCCTGGTGAAGGTTGCATAAAGTAATCTGTACATTTCTCATCATGCATTTTTAAATAATGTGTGTACGATATTGTGACATATGTGCGTAGTGATATGCCTTTATCAGTGTATGAATTATTGACATTGTCCGCCATTCTTTTTTAGAATTTGCTGATACAAAACCAAGTTTGTATTTACCTAAATGGTTAGTTTTCCTCTATAGTATGATTAATTAATTAATAAAACATGTTAATGATTGTGTACTAGGAATACAATCAGTATTCACTTAGTACCATTGTGAAGAAAAAAACAGAAATAGTGTTATTTTTATTTTGTTATGAACTACATTTCATTTTGTTTCAGAGTTGGAAATATGGAAGAAAGAAGAAAACTTGTATAAAGGTATTTGGCAGGCCATTTCATAAATATGACATACATATGTGAAATGCACATATGTACTGATACTGAGTTGTATATTTTTTTAATATTATTATTTGTGGCTGCAGCTTCGGCCAATGAATTGCAGGATATTGCATGAGCAGCTAAGGTGAGCAACAACTGAGGTGCTTGTATTCACAGCTATACAACTGCCCTTGCTAACAGTGTAACCACAGCAAACAATTGGGGGATTTTGAATACCGAAACTGCATAAAATAGATTAAAATAGATATTGTAATATATTTTTGCAGTCTGTTTTCAATTTGATGTAGTTTCATAACTTAAGAAGTGGCCTTTAAAAGTGCCATTTTGGGGGACAGAAAGAGTGGGTGTAATACGGGAGGAAAACACATAAGGATAACACATATAACAAGGGGAATTAAAGTAAAAACCAACCTATATGTATTTTTGTTTTCAATTTTTGGGTGCAAAAAGGAGGGAAAAGTTGCCACTGAAAAAGAAAATGCCCAACTGGTGAAGAATATATAAAACAATAAAAATGACAACACGAAAAAGACAATGGGCCTCATTACGACCCTGGCGGTAGGGGGTTAACGGTGCTGGTAGAGCTGCGGTGCTGTTAACCCCTTACCACCTCATTATGAGGTCTGCTTGCGGGTCCCACTAAGGTAAAACCAGGCGTCCTTAGTGGGTCCCGCGAGCAGACCTGGATGCTAACAATGGGCCCGTCATAAACGGGGCCGTTGTTAGCATCCTTCCCATTCCCATTGAGCCCTATGGGGGCTCAAACGGGAATAGGGATGTACCGGGTCCGGGTTCCCTGAATGGGGAAATGCCGGGCCATCCAAGGTCGAAATGGAACAACTCATAGTTTGCCGGTCCGGGAACTAAGGTGCCGGTATGCTTAATAGTACCGTAGTTCCTGGACCGGTAAACTTATAATGAGGCCCAATGCCTTAAAAAATGAAAAAGTTGAAAAAAATAAAAAATATAAAATAAATGTAAAACAAAAAATAGACAAACTGAACAAATCACAAGACAAAAGAAAATAGAATTAGGGGAAAAGTGGGGAAAAAGGTTAACAAATTTAAGGGGTAAAGTGCCAAAAGTGCTTTCAGTTACTCAGAAACCCTTTCACTAGCAAGTACAGAAAGCAATGATAAATGTACACTTCTTTTTTTGTAGGTGTGGTGATCATACATGGCTACAGACTTCCAAACCCGCTAATTGGATGGTGTTGTACGCGCGGGTGTCATGATACGACGTGGGTGTAGCAGCATCAATCATCTGAACATGCTATTGGACTGTCCGTAGACGCGACTAGCATTGACGCATAGGAGCAAAGAGGCAGCACGTAATATGATTGGCTGGAGCGTGATGAGTAGCCGCGTCATTGTAATTTGCCGTGCTATTGGATGATTCGGCATGGGGTGGATGTCGTGGAACCTCATGGGCGTAGTCGCGTAATGGCATCTCGGTGTGCCATTGGCTCCTTTGTTGGTGCAGCTAGGGAAGATAGCTCACAATGCCATTGGCCAGGGGGAAGAGGCGCAACGCTGTGTAACCGCATCAACATAACTTTCAAACCATATGGGCCTTCTATTGACATGGCTGCTTCTGTTCATAGTCGCAGGTAAACAAATTCATATTTGTTAGACATGGCTTTAACTGTTCCTAGAAAAGAAAAAAAAACATATGTACATATATATGTGGGCAGTAGTGTTGTAAAGATTTGTTTTAAGATATATTGAGTGTAGTCTTTGTACACAGTTACTGTAACACTTTAATAACTTTCTATTCATAAACAGTACATATAATTGTAAACACTTTTAAAAGTTAAATTAATATCGAAAGAAATGTTTTAAATTAAATTAAAATATGTATTTAATGTGATACAGTTTATGAATAAACTTAACATATATTACAGATAAATAATATACACAAATACAACAATTCATATACTTGATCCATCATAAAAGAATATAATATAATATATACAAAATCACAGGAAAAATATATACAAAATATAAAAAAGGAAAATTATTATTTTTATCTGGAGACTCCTAGTATATTATATAAAAGAATATTCCAAAAATAATTACAATTATAGTTATGCAGTTATGCATCACCACATCTAACCATTCTGAAGTTCATACAATGTGCTAATTTATATATTGTACAATTAGCCGCAAGATATGGTCAAATCACAGTTTATCATCTAGCTCTACAGAGCCTCACTCCAGCACTATCATGCAAGTCTATATAGAAATTCCCACAATCTTCTCTACTTTCAGCCAAACATTATACATTGAGGTCAACCTAGAGATGTTCTTTGCATTAATACTTTGCAGCAGAATGTCATTGCTCCTATTGTTTCCAGATTATGTACACATCTGACGTAATGCATAGGGTATATTTTTCTCATGTTAGGGCAGTCTGTTAACAAATGCTTAGCAGTTTCACTTATCTCCCTATTTTTACACATCCGACAGTAGCGTTCTGAGGCTGGAATCTGTCTTTCAATAGGTTTTAAAAAACAGGGTTGTTTGGAGGAATGTGGTTGCACAATTGCTTTTAATTTTACTTTTTACAATGGATACATTTTTTTGATTAGCCAAATTGTCTGTATTAAAAATGTTAATTATGTGTGGAATAACAAAACCCTTCAAAGTCAAGGAAAAAACTTTAGTTGCAGGGCCAATAAACTGAGCAATACATTGTAGCACAACACTTGAAATTCAAGGAAAAAAACTTTAGTTGCAGGGACGTGAAGGTGAGCAACACATTTGGCCTCATTACAAGTGTGCTGGTCCTGTAACAACAGTGCTAGTAAGCCTACTGGCACCATTGTTACCAGACCGGCACACTACGAGTCTATGGGCGGGTGCCATCTCACCCGCCAAGGTCATACCTGGCGGGTGGCACGGCACCCGCCAGCAGAGTTTCACAGAAGCGCTGGCAATGTTATTAATGGTGCTGGTGCTTACGTTGTTCCCATTCCCATTGAGTCCTATGGGATTCATATGTGAATGGTGAATTACATTTTCCAGGGCCTGACTTCACGGAACACCGGGCTGTAATACCCCGTTGTTTCCGGCAAGTCAGGTTCCTGAAAAATGTGCAAGTCCGGCAGGCAACCTGCCAGTTTTAACGGGACCGTTATCGCCGGACTTGTAATGAGGCCCAAGTAACAAAATCCTTAAAATTCAAAGGAAAAATTTTAGTTACAGGGACGTTAACCTGAGAACTTAATGCAACAAAACCCCTGAAATTCAGTTAAGGCAACCTTAAATTTGCGCCCCCTGTTGCGCAGCCTCTGACCACCATGATGACATCACAGATCACATCACTGATGACATCACTAATAACATTACAACAGTAACTGGCATTAGGCATGGTATTCAGCCACATTCAGTGTGCATTGCCAAAAGTATTATGACACATGCATGGCTACTAGTCATGGCCTTCAGTTATGGACAGTGGTCACAACCTTCACCCATGTGCACTGAATATTTGTAAACACTACCAGGTTACCAACCATAGATTTTGCAATTTACCAGTGGATACAACTTTCAACCCCGTCCACTGCATATTATATACACTGATCAGGCACAGCCCATGGACTTGAGCACAACACTGGCCACTGGCCACAATCTTTGGCTGTGCCCACAATATATTCTAACATATAAATGGGCCACTAGCCATGGCCTTTGACCTTGAGCAGTTTATACATCTTTTGGACATTTCCACTGTATATTTTAAAATAATAAAATGCAATATGCGATGGCCTTCAGACATGAGCACTGTGTATTATACAACACTAAACCGCTGCTAACTATGGCCTTTGGCTTTGCCCACTGTATATTATATACACTAACCAGCCACTAGCCATGCTATTCAACACAATACTAGCCAGTGGCCACAGCCTTTGTCGGTGCTGTCTGTATGATATGATATGATATGATATGGCAGTTATAAGGTGCCTATATACACATGTTTCAAGGCGGGACAATGCAAGGGCGGGGAAACAGAGGGAGGACAAAAAAAACGAAAAACATACAAGGCTTAGTGACATTCAGAATGTGCTAGTGCAGGGGAGCAGGGAGGGGAGAAGTGACGGGGGGGTGGGAGGGTTTCCAAGTGCAGCACAAGGAAAACAGTAGAGCAGCCAATGGGTTGCAAGTGTGAGTGTTGGGAGTGCAGACAAGTGCCTGATAAGTGCAGGAGAGGGTACTGTAGTGTTACAGATACAGACCACAAGTACAGGGGGTGCCCAGAGGCAGTGCGGGTATGCAGCTGGACAGGCAGAGACCTGGGCTCAAGTTCAGAAGGTTGCCCAGTGACCAGTGCATGTAACATGCAAGAGATCAGCAGGTGAGAGGAAGAGAGAAGGCAGATGCAAATAAGAAGGTCTTGTGGTGCATCCAGAACTACTATTGGTTCTGCTCAAGTTTCAGAGAGGCACAGCTGTAGAATGAGATCTACACCATCTCATTGCTTGGATAAGCAACTGATCCAAAAGGAGTTGGAGGTGGAGAATCAAAGAGCTTGGGTAGGAAGATATTTTGGTAGAGAGAGAGTTGAAGGTATTGAGGTCCCAGGCTCCAGAAAGCTTTGTGGATGTTGCAGAGGGTCTTGAACTTGATCCTTTCCACCACTGGGAGCTAATGAAGATATTTCAGTGCTGGAGAGATACAATCCCTGGTCTTGAGGCCAAGGGCAAGTCTAGCAGTCATGTTCTGTATGAGTTACAGAGGGTTTAAGAGTAGAGGCAGAGATGTGAGGAGAGAAGGAAAATGTGGAGTTGGAGATATGACCCTGAGGTTCTTAGCCTCACAGGTAGGAGTACGAAGAGGACCCTGAGTCGGTCCCTGAGAGTTAGAGGAAAGGAAGGTGCTGGTGAGCCGAAAAGGAGGATTTCCATCTTACTGGCATTAAGGCAGAGATCATTGGTGATCAGAGACAATCCTGGAGGAGAGACAGAGAAGAGGAGGCTGAGGGGAGCCTGAAAGCAAGCTGAGTGTCATCTGCATAGCACTGATAGTTGGAGCAGAGAGAAGCCATGCAGTGGGCGAGAGGTGCCAGGTATTGGTTGAACAGCCAAAGCGAAAGATTGGGCCTCTGGGCAACACCACAAGTAGAGAGAGACAAAGAGGAGAGGAAGGACCCAAGTTGGACCTGGGAGCGTCAGTCAGAGAGAAAGGAGGTCAGCCAAGCCAGGTCCTGATCAGTGATACCCTGGTTATCATGGAGCCGGATGAGCCGGATGAGCAGGATGGCATGGTTGACAGTATCAAAAGCAGAAGAGAGATTGAGGAGATATATTTTAACATATTTATGGGCACTAGATATGGCCTTTAGCCATGGCCACTGTCTACAACTTTCAATGTTGTCCACTGTATATTTTAAAACAGTGATGGGCTACTAGGCATAGCTTTTAACCATGCATATTGGTATTTTTTTACACTAACTGACCACTACCTATGGCATTTGGTGCTGGCCAGTGGCCCCAGTCTTTTTCATGGCCAAGTCCACAGCCTAAATTGTTATTAAGAAAATCCAAGTTTGCATGAGTTAACTTATAAATGATGTCTAATTCCATTATTGATGTAATCAGTTATATACAATGTAGTTAGCGTTGTAACCAGTGATGGCACCAGTCATGTGATTTGTAAAATCATCAGTGTTCTCATACAACATGTAATTAGTGTTGTCATTGTGGTAATAGGATGCTGCAACTAAAGTTTATCCTTGAAATTCAAGGGTTTTGTTACAATATATTGCTCAACTTAACGACCCTGCAAATACAGTTTTTTCCTTGAATTTCAAGGGTTTTGTTGCAATGTATTGCTCACATTAACGTCCCTGCAACAAAAGCTTTTTCCTAGAATTACAGGGCCTGTGGTAGCAATTTTTGCTCACGCCTACAGCCACAACTGCTGGACAGACTTTCACCAAATTTGCAACAGGAGCGGCGGCTTGGACCTGGAAGCATGCTTTTGTAAATTTATTGTAACTGCAACCAGTAGTTTTCTTTGAAATACATTAGCATTGGCTAAAAGCAGGTCAACAAATATTAGTGATATTCGTGTTCGGTTAGTGGGACTGTTTGGTCCGCGGAAGGGCATCCGTTTGGCCTAGAGGGCGACGTGATGTCCGCGGACATCGGACGCGCCCAATGATTGGATTGTGAAAAGCATGAAATGCATCTGATTTTTTGGAAAAGCCCGCCATGTTGGAATTGTGGACAGCGGCCGGTGTCTGCGGACATCACAGTAAAAACATATAAAAAAACACAATATTGCACTTGTCAAACTTATCAAACAATCTCTGGGGAGGTGAGAGTGATGAGGATAGGAATGGATATGGCTGTAAGAAGCCAAAAAACGGATGCTTTTCTTCCTAGAAGTCTGCAAACAGTCCAGATGTTCGGGGGCATCAATGGCAATTTCTGCATTAATGGGTTGGTCAAAAGCAGTTGTTGGATGGCTTATCACTTTTGTGCCATTCTAGACCTATTTCTGAATGGTTTTGCAAAGTTTGGTGGGATTCTGTCAATAGGGGGCAAAATTAGTGGGGGGTTCCAAAATATTGTTAAGGCTTATAAATGGTATGCCAATTGACAAATCTACACAAAACTTTGCAAAAACATTTTAACTCTAGATATACATGTTTTTGTATGGTTTGTAGGAATTTTGTGAAGACGGGGCTAAATTAGAGGGGGTTTGCAACATTTTTAAATGGCTTATCACTTTGTTGCCATTTGACTTATGTGGACAAAGGTTTCCAGAAGGATTATAGACACAACCATAAATGTTTGTGTAAAGTCTGTCAAGTGGGGGCTAAGTTATATGACAATTGTATGTATATATATTTTGACACTTTAAAAAAAAAACATGGCAGATTTCCAGAAAAACTCATGTAAGGAGCATTGGCAAGAACCTTAAAGCATGGTTTTGCAAATGTGCCCGTGTTTTATTTTTTGGCATGTGTCATGATGTAGGTACAAAAAATGGTGATATACATTTGGTGACTGGGGTATAGCGGTGGCCATGGGCAATGGCCAGATTGTGTGTGCCATGGCATAAGGTAACGACCTAGACCATCTGACTATTGGCCATGACCACAAGGGACGACAAATGGGGTTAAAGTGGCCATGTCCACCTGGGACCGGCTAAGTGGTAAAGTTATTCAAAATTGGGATAGGTTTGAAAGGGGAAAAAAATGATGTTTGTGGTAATATGTTCATAGGGTTCTCTCTTCGCCTTCTGCAGGCTGCCATGGAAAGGGAAGAGGGGCTCTGTAGGATTTTCCATCCTATAGCGGGACGCAAGAGGCGTCCCTGTGTAGAAAGAAAAATCCTTTTTTTTCAGCACCCCGTGTTACCACTTTGGGAACCCAGGATGCTAATGGCCTTGTTCCCCCATTGCAGGGGCTGGAATGGGTATAACCATGCTTGGGCTGCCATGCTGCTATCCCCCATTCCAGTCATGGGACGGGGGATGAACACCACATTATTCCCATTAGCATAACACAAAATGCTAATGAAAATGTTGGAAAATCTTATTGAGCCTATGTACTCTACCGAGAAATGTAAAGTAGATGGAGTCTATAAGATTTCTTTTTATAGTTCTATTTTTTAACTGTGAAAGGTGGTTCCTAAAGGAACCTTCCTTTTGGTGTTGATTGATGTTTTTTTTTATTGCAGGAGAGGTTAGAACGTAGGGTGGGGAGGGAAATGAGGGAAGAGGCACCAAGCACTACTATGGAGGGGCAGGTGGACAGGGGAAGATGTTGCGTGTGTGTTACTTCCATGGTAGGGGGAAGTGTTTTTCATGCTACTTGATTACAGCTTCCAAAGCACTTCGAAATTGCTTCCACCGGCAGAGTGGTGTGTTGCAGTATGTACAGATGACTGTTGTCTTCGAAAGATATGGATCAACAGCCTCTTTTATTGCTTGCAAAGTGGCTGGTCGGAGTTTGGGTCCAACAGAAGTAGGCTGTGAGCTTTCAGTTTTCGGTGAGGAAGATGAAGTGGAGGAAAACATACTACTACTACTTGCTAAGAAAGGAACAACCTTTCTGAGAGCATTGCAGTGGTTGAATATGGTGGTGACGTGCATGGAGGTGTTCCTGTAGGAGTACTGTCAAGGCAGTCCGCGACTGAGTACCCTCGGTGCATTTCATTTTGGTAGCTTTAGCCTATGGTACATTCCCAACAGTAGTAAAGAAATGCCACACCCATGATTCTCTCTGGTTCCTCTACCTTTTGTTCTTGGCCGTCTTCGCTGTCTTTGGAAGTACTGCGCTTTTTTGTTGTGAAGGCCCTCTAGCTTGTGGTGATGTTGGGGGCTCTTGAAGAGGAGGGATGGAAATAGCTGATGTCATTTTAAGATCAAAAGCAGTTTATCTCATATTCGCCCAAGTATGTGCTTTATACTAGATTGTTAATGGACAATTAGTAAGTTTAGATGTAGGAGCTGAATGTTGCTATATTGGGGTATGTATGGTATTAGTAAGTTGTATGAAAATAGCATGCACTGGTAAAAACCTATGAAATTCACTGAAACACTTTGTTAAAGGGACATTATGGTTAAATTGCACTAATGAAAACCTTTGAAATTCAATGAAAAAAGTTGTGACAGGGAAGTTATGGTTACAAGTAAAACTGAAAAACCTCAGAAATTCACCAGTTATTGTAAGCTAAGCAACCATAACTCATGCCACCACCATATAATGCTAAAACTAACACCCAGGACATCAAAGATGACATCACAAATGTCAATGATGACATTACTGATGACTTCAAATGTGAAATTAATTTTGAAGAAAAGTCCCTACAAGGGGTTGTGTTTATAATGTTCGTAACAAGATGTCAGGTGTGATCGGGAGTCCTATACGTAATCTATTAAAGAATGTACTCATCTAAACAACATTGTATTGGAGTATTGTTGTTAATGCAGGAACCTAATCATACATAAACATAGGCAATGGGTACAGCATGCACCATTGAAGTACAATATTTATAATTGTGTAATTCTGGATAGTAAAATAATGAATGCTACCTTATAAGAGTTTTGAGTTATGTTAAACATGTAATAACTGGCTAACAATTCAAGACTTAGTACACACTTGTGCCAGCACAAACAATACATAAGAAGACCCACAATGTATACACATCAGAGGCACATACAGGGAAACTAAAGTAAAGAAGAAAGAAACAGCATCTTCAGAAAATGTTAATAACATGACAGTTTATTTTCATGTATACAAATGAAATGTGTGTTTGAGGCCTGCTTATTTCCCCATGTATGTGCACCATAAGATGAAACCAAACCCTAAGGAAAGTACTTGAAGAAAATCTGACAAGGTTAACGTCTACATATTTAGCACGGTTTGAATCTTAATATTCTGACTCTCAGTGAACAAAACCACCTGGCCTAGATATGTCAGTGAACAAAAACAAGTGGCCCATATATGGGATGTCATCAGTTAACTCATCAGCGATATTTGTGATGTCATCTTTGATGTCCTGGGTGTTAGTCTTAGCAGTGTATGGTGGTGGCACGAGTTATGGTTGCTTGCTTAGCTTAACATAACTGGCACATTTCTGAGGTTTTTTGGTTTTACTTGTAACCATAACGTCCCTTTAACAATGTTTTTTTCATTGAATATAGATATACATATTATGCAATGTCTATACCCAAGCCAAATCTACAGCCAATATTTGTTGGTTAAAGGAGAGCAATTACTCTATGTACCCTTCGTGTAACCTGTAAGCACTGCCCGGAATGCACACAGAGTGCTTGGTCAACGTGGCAGCAGACAGCACCATGACCTGTACCTCATTCTTCCAAATATTTTTCATGACAAAATGTACTTCATTGTTTAATACATATTTAATCTGCACCTATTCAGATTAGTGTGTTCTCTCAGTGCTCTGCACATAACGAAAACAGATGATTGCAATCCCACCTGCAGGTTTGTCATCATAACTATCCTCATCTCTGAGTAGTGCCCTTCCATAAACGTCCAGAAGTACATGAATGCAAGTAAAGTATCGATTGCGCCCAATACCTCTGACAGAACCAGGAGATGAGCTTGTTACTGTGTAAGATGGGATGGCGTTTATTTTCTCATATTATACACTCTTCTCAATAATTCTGCGTGACAGATTGATGAATGTGGGAACAGATGCAAGAGGAAACATGTGGAGAGGGACGTCTCCAGAGATGCTCCTTCCACATGCAAAGGAGATGGATACCATTTCCTACCAGAAAGCAAGTGGCATCCTGAAATAGAGTGAGGCTATAACTGGGCGGTGATCTCATCTGATCCCCTCAGAGAATCCTTATTGGAACATCTTGTAAACTATAATATCTGCTTTGTGGCAGCTGAGAAGGCCATGCAGAGGCTTGGGTTCACACACCTTCTACGGTGTGAGTGTGTGTGAGAGACAGCCTGCTGTTAATATATTTATTTTTCTCGTTATGACAGGGGAGTGAGCAGCTAAAAAGTACACTGTGCAGGGGAACATATGGTAACACATTTACGAAGGGACTTTGAAAGTCATCAGGATACTATCAATGAACCACATCACTAGTCGATGAAATAAGCTGAAAAGTAGCAATAGTGTGAATGTGACTCTCGAGTTATTGTTGTTTTTTTGGCAGGTGCAGAACCATTCATTTTCTGAAAGATGCCTCTGTCTGGCCATCATTTCTGCATAACACTACAGTTCGTTCCACTTGACACAAGAGCTAATTTTGAAAGGAAGACATTCCTCGGATGTGGTTACATTTCTTCATGTGTTTATTTGGTCACTTTGAGATATGCGAATGCGTGTGAAAAGTGGGGTAACAAAATGATTGGTTCCACTGCATCAAATCATGAGATGAAGGTCATGTGGCGGCTTATGAACAGATGTTGGCAATTGTTGGGTTTTACCTTATCTGTTTGTATCTGCTATGTTTGTCTGAGCTTAGAGTGTTGAGTATGGACTGTTGGCTGTGTTGAATGTTATTATGTAAAGCTGCTGTAATTCCAGAGAGTCAGTTGGGAACTGTAGCTTGAGCACAGGGGGACCGGTGGATGCTTCTCTCCCATGAACTTGTCTTATGTATACCATACCTACTCCTATTGTACTTACCTGCAACTTACAAACCCAGTAAAGTTGTCTATGTCACCTGAGGCTCCAGAGTAATTTGTACAACCCTTAAACCTTCAATACAACACTGGTGATGAGGATCTTGGAGACTGAAGGGAACCAGGTACAAAAAAGGAGCAAGGAGCAAGCTAAGTACAGAAAAGGATTAAAGAAGTGAACAAGCTGGAACCAGAGGACAAGTGGTGGAAAGGAAGTTGCCCACCTGGAAGCAGTTAGGGAACAGAGGCACCCACCTCCCCCCCCTGGCCCCAAGGTGAGCACCATCATGCCCTGCATGATTGGAGCGAGAAGGGACACCTAAGTGTTTTTGGGGGGCAGCGCTTCACACCTGGTTCTGTCACAAGCCATTTGGTTACCTACTTTTGCTATAGAGAGCAACTGAAAGGAGTATTGAAGAGCTATGGTGCATCTGACTCAGAGCGCTATGGAGGGGTGTGGCATATTACGATGGCAGAGTAAGGATCCGGGGAAAAATGTAGTGATTTTGGTGGTCAACATTGAAATTTGCAACCAAAAGCAGCAACTAGAGGCACAGTGAAGAAGTTGTGGAAAAGTTTGTACCGGGTGTTGACAACTTGGTGTTGTGCTGGTGTTGTGGTTCAGCCTGCCATAGTGTGGAGACATCACGGATGGCAGCGTATTCCAGTTGGCGGTTGGCCCTGGAGATGTGTGCTGGTTGGGGCTCTGCTCTACAGTGCTGACATCATAGGGCTGCGCAGTGTGTCGGTGATGTCAGGCTGCAAATGGAATCCTGTGCTACCGTTCTTGAAGGGTGGATGAGTTGGCAGTGCGTCACAGCAGTGATGAGTTATCCCAAGTAAAGGACCTGGCTGAGCACTCAAGACGTCTCTAACAGCTTGGACAAGGTCTTCTTTGCATGTACTGCACTGACAGCGACGCAACTGGGGGAGTTCTGAGTAAAGGACCACCCGACATGCTTGGAGCGTCCATAAAGATCAGGAACTATGAAGGATATGCAACATCGTATTGCGAGGAATTTGAAAGAAAAGTACATTTTGGTGCTTTCAGCGATGGTGACGTAGGTTGGTTCCAAAGGATTTCAAGTTTGTGATAGTTTCTCCAAGACAGTGTAATGTGTTGCATATGCAGGCACATCCTTCTGTGTAACTACGACGTGATCTGGAGGTTATTGCTGCCACAGTGCAGTGTGCTCACTGTACTACTGTATTACTGCATTGTTTCAATGTTTTGTTTTGAAATGAGAATTATGTTATGTTTCGGTGGTGTTCACTTAATGACCCGTGTATTGCAATGTTTATTAGGTTGCAAATGTGTGCAGCCATCAAGCAGTTGTGCTGAGGTTATCTGTTGACCCATTTAGTGGTTGTGAACATCATTTAACGGCATAAGATGCAAAGTATGGGGGACCATGAGGGTAATGCCATCATTTTTCCTTATGGCCTGGGTGGGGCCAAAGAAGATGGCATGTGTTTGAGACATGTCACATGTTTAGAGTTATTGACGCCATGAGTGTTGGCAATTTTGGAGGCATGTGAGGTGCCAAAATAGTGTGTGGCCCTAGTGATGGCATGTGTGAAGCCTTATTGGTGGTGATGTATGGTGCAAAGCGTGGTGGTGTGTTGTGGTGCCAAAATGTGTATTTTGTGGATGTTCTGATGATTTTGTTGTGACCTACTGGATTTAAAGAACATGTTCAGTTATGTCCTACCTTGCACTTAACCTTACATTTCTTCCACAGGTACACACCAAGATGGACTCTGCAAGTTTAACATTTTGGGACTCTAGTGTGGTGCTGCTTAATTTCCGTTTACCATGTTTTGTTCATCCATTTGGTTTGTGGTGGGGGAATGTGGGTGGGTGATGTGCAAGTGTGTGTGGACATGTGGTTTCTCAGGTCAGGTGCCAATTGTTGTGTGGGTTTGGATGCCTGGTGGCGCAAGTGAGTTTGTAAACAAAAAGTGCTGACGAATTGTAACTCTAGTTTTGTAGTGTATGTGATCTGGTGCCCCTGTAAAAAGATCTACATAGGGAAGACAGAAAGAAAAATCAAAACACGCATCACAGAACACAAAAGCTGCATAAAAAATAGAGTGCATTCCGCTCCCCTAGTGGAACACTTTATAGAGATGGTACATAAAGTGGAAGATTTGAGATGGTCAGTAGTATATTTGGTGAGGCAAACAAATGACTCTAATCTTGACAGAAGAAAATTAGCTAGAAAGAGAAAGAATCGATTTTTCTTACAAAAAGCATAGAGTTGGGTCTGAATGAGAAAACAGAGTGATAATTCACTGACCCCTTAAAGACATGGGTGAAACAGTAAGATTGCCCCGTGGTAAAAAAGAAAAAATGGAAAGGGGGTCAGATCCTACAAAGATAAAAAAATAAAATAATCAAACTAAGGGCCAGATCACCATCAATTATAACATGGATGATAGCCTGCTTCCATGAATTCCAGGTGTCCCATAGTGAAGAGATGTAGAGACCGGACAGGTCAATAGGAGTTGAACTAACTGAAATAAACTAAGTGTGCATTAATAATAAGTGCTCCGCAGTGAGGAAAAGAACAAAACTGGATGGTTCACAGAAGTAAAACAAAGGAGAAATAGCATTGACGACATATTTTTTGCCGGAACTTTCAGACTGTTGTCACAGTGTTATAAATATACCATATGGCAGCCGCAAAAATATACCTTCGCTGTATAGTGCGAACATACAGCGATGTCGAGTGCAGGGTGCAGAGCCGTGGTACATCGGGATTGGCACAGCGCGGGAGTCCACGTGGGGACTATGGCAAGTCTGGCCGCCGCGCAGTCTGGTTTAGAGCACGGGTTCGGGTTTGCGGTGACTTGCCTGGGTTGCAGAGCCTTTGAGTTGGAGGAATAGGGGGCCGAAGGCAGCCAATGTCAACAAACGAGTTAAAAGGGAGGTGAGCAGTGAACGTAGCGTCCCTGGATCATGTGACAAATTCGTCACATGGTCAGAGAAATAGTATATAAAGACGGACAACATAAGGGAACGCAGGCAACCACAAATGGCCAGAGGTGGAGAGAGACGCCAGCCGTGTGAGACAACGTGACACATCCCGAGACAAACGGGGCAAAAGTTGAAACCGTGGAACCTGGAACGAGCAGAAAATAAAAGAAAAGACAAAGGTATGAACAGCAAACCGGCGCAGCTAGTAAGTGATGAGAGAGGCTTCCAAAAATAGTTAAACTCAGTGCGCTTTTGTGTTTTTCTATTGTAGAAAAATAGATACGGAACACATGGCATAAAGGAAGGATTGGACGAATTTGTTCCAGCCTAACAGCAGAGAGTAAGATCGCAGAAGCTGCTAGTACACTCTATCATTAGGAACCGGATCTACAATAAGATCAGGTCAGTATGAGAAAATCTAAGATGACATGATGCAAGATGGGAATAGCTAATGAAAGATAAATGGGCAAACGATAGAAGAAATGGTAAAGATAAATAAGTACTGTTTACTTTAAATAGGGGAAGAGCACAGAGGTTTGTTCCAAAACACTATCCGATAGCTAGCTACCCAGGTCGTCATAACAGAGCAACCTTTCTAAAGGGGACAGACCAAGAAGACAAAAAAAGAAGAAGTGAATAAGATTGAGGTAATCGAATGAGAATTTATCCTAGATAATTAATAATTGACATCAGCTAATTATCGGGTGAGACCAAACTGAGATCAATTGAATTAAATATTGGAAAGCCTACCCAGCTGTGGAATATTTGATTAGTAGCCTGCTTTTATTAGATGGAGAGACAAAGTGTTTTAATGGATGAGTAGAAGGAGCTAGTTAAATAATGTACTCCTTAGTGCTGCTAGTAAAGGCAGTAGGTTATACATAATAGAAATGTAAACCGGGATGTGATTCGAACACTAAAATCTGAATATCCCATTCTTGCTTCCCATAGTTATCCGTTTGATGGTTGGACCTCATGGAATGGACCTCATAGATAGTGGATCCTTAGAAAAAATTCTAAAAGAAGACAAACATAATTATACATCGAAATGAAATGTGGTATAAAAAAGTTTTTACCCCTGAAGAATTTCCTTGTGAGTTGTATGAATGTGTGTAAGGAATTAAACATGTCGGGTATGGTTTGAATGCAGTATGAAAGTAAGCATGGGTGATATGAATATAGAGTGAAATGTTTTATGGACTGGGATGCACTTCTCTATGAGAGAGGGGAGCAAACAACAGATCCCAATGAAATTTTTATTTTGAAAAAATTGTTAAAGAATGAATTACTACAGGTTATTTGATGTGCATAGTGAAACTGTAAATCATTGAGATATATGTTTGTTTGTTTAACAATTGTATGGAGAATTCCTACAATTATAGAAAAGAAAATTGTAAAAAAGTGTTTTATTAACAATGTGTTTAAAAAATAATAAATGACTATTTTTGATACAAACTGGTGTGGTAGATGACAATATAATGATTATAAATCATTTGTAAGAGAGAAAAAATCAAAAAAGGACAGTGGGGAAGCAAGTGACCCTATAAACATAGTGTATTGTTTAATCAAAAGTTCGATGGAGGGCTGTTTATAAGTGGTCGGTAAAAGAGCACCTCCGGTCTCTTCAAGTTTTATTTGCAAGTGAGTTTGGAGCATGTGGTTGCTCAGGTCAGGTGCCAATAGGTGGAGCATATGGTCACTCAGGTCTGGTGCCAATTGTGGTGCGGGTTTGGATGCCTGGTGGAGCATATAGTTGCTCAGGTCTGGTGCCAATTGTGGTGTTGGTTTGGATGCCTTGGATTTTGTTGTGACAATTGGTGTGTGGGATCTGTTTGCCCGACTACGGTGATGCAATAGCGTGCAGGAGCTCCACGCCTGGCTATTGTGGTGCCACATAGTGAGTGGGATTCAGATGCACGCATTAGTGGTGCAAATTGTTGTGGGATGTGGATTTCCGTTGTTGTGTGCCTATTGGTGGTACCTGGATGCTGACAGTTTGGTTGGTGCGAAATGTGGTATGAGTTGTGATTTGCTTTAGGCGGTCAGTGGGGTTTGGAACCTGGTTTTGTGTTTTGGGCAAAACTAGTTGTTGGCGGGCGATGAAGTATGGATATAGGTATGATGTTCAATTGGTGTTGGTTTTGCGCTGGATGGTGGGCTGGTTCCGAGTTCCATAATAGGCCTGTTATGGTACTGTTGATAGTTCTGGAAATGGTATGGCTATTTAGTAGCTACTTTAAAGGTCTCTCAAGCGGAATAGCTTTATTGCTCCGAGCGGTTTGCTGGATAGGTGAATTTAGAAGGATCGTCTGTGGTTTGTGGTCTTATACATTTTAGTGGTGACTGTTCCTTCTGTCTTTTCCGTAGTGTTTATATTGTTATGTAAGGGGGGCGATGTGTTGGGTTTTACCTTATCTGGTTGTATCTGATATGCGTGTCTGAGCTTAGAGTTTTGAGTATGGAGTGTTGGCTGTGTAGAATGTTATTATGTAAAGCTGCTCTGGTTCCAGAGAGTCAGTTGGGAACTGTAGCTTGAGCCCAGGGGGACCGGTGGATACTTCTCTCCTATGAACTTGTCTTGGGTATACCATACCTTCTCCTATTGTACTTACCTGTAACTTACGAACCCAGTAAAGCTGTCTACATCACCTAAGGCTCCAGTGTAATATGTACAACCCTAAATCCTTCAATACAACAGCTATGCCCAATCAGTACATGAATGGAGGCTGGGTAGTATGGGTGCAGTGAAGGTGTGAAGATGGCCGTCAATGCTTTTATGAATTTCGGTCGGCTTTATAAGTTCCTATGGTGTGGAATCACTGAACCCTGCATACTTTCTTCCTCTTGCTCCTCACCTGCATCTTCCTCTCTCTTCTTCTTGCTCTCTGTCACCACTTGATCTGTGACACTTTGTGACTTCTCATCAGACATGTAAAAGGGAGAGGCCAAACACGCGTTTGAAGAGTCAGTGACATGTCATTCAAGTTATATGATCTCCCTAAACCAGTCATTAGCATCCTCTCAATGACCACTATGTCCACAGATTTTAGGGAGTGAGTGGTCTGTACTCATGAAGGTAGCTTTTGATTCTGGCCCATAAATCACTTCAAACTGTTTGTCATCTTTACTCTTCCTACTGTATAACTGATATGTATTTATGTGTGTATGTATGTATTTAATAATGCATGTATTTATTTTTATACAGGAAGGTACAATACGCTTTTGTTCACAACAGATCTTAAAATAGAGAATAAATCAGAATTGATGAGAATCAGTGATATTCTTACAATGGGGAGAGTTTGAGTGGCATTCGGACCAGGTTGTGGAGGGGAGTAAATAGAAGTCACCAGGGTCAATACATGGTAGGAAATATATAGATTACAGACAAGCAACATTAAATATGTTTTCAGTGCGTGGAAGCGGTACATAGAGCTGCTTCAGGGATGTGACCATGATGGATGACATTCTAGAGTAGAGGCAAAGACAGTGAAGGACTTAAGCACATTTGAGGGAATGAAGACATTTTAGCTAGAAGGCAGATGAGAGGTAGGTTAGGAGGGTAACTCAGAGGCAAGGTGGTAGACTTTAAGTTTGGTTCTGAGCAAATAGGTGTGGACTGTTTAAAAAAAGATTGAAAGAGTGGAATCAAGAGGAAGCACAGGTAGTGTGAGGTGCAACTCAGAGGCAAGGTGGTAGACTTTAAGTTTGGTTCTGAACAAATAGGTGTGGACTGTTTAAAAAAAGATTGAAAGAGTGGAATCAAGAGGAAGCACAGGTAGTGTGAGGTGCCAAAAGGGGTGTCACGGTGGTAGAGCAGGGATTATGAGAAGGCTTGTATGTTTTGATAGAGGAAGATAGATAAAGTGGTGCCTTACCATTGATAGATTTGTTACCAAGGAGAAAACATTTATATCTGGCCCTGTGTTTCATTGTCCACCATTGAGGCTGGTGACAATAAGAGGAAGTAGGTGTGAATTGAGAGAGACCAAAGAGAGGCCTGGTAGCCAACTTAATGATCAAGAGGACAGAAGCATATATGGGAAGACCAAAAGGGATGCTGGCAAAGTAGTCTAGTTTAAGGAAGACAGGAGTGGTTAAGAGATGCTTAGCAGTGTTGAAAGGAAGGAGATGCCTGTTGTTCCTAATATTTGGGAGATTGAAGTGCGCCACCATTCCAGTTTTGGATATGAAAGTAGAGAAGTTGTGAGATGGCTCATAGATAACTCTGGTTTCTAGCTGAAGAAGAGTAGGTCTGAGTGTCAGGTGGGAACTGGAAAGACAGGAGAAGAGATGATAGAGAGTATTTGGCAGGGCTCCTCTGTTTTAATATAGTTTAACATCAGAGAGGACAAATCCATCCAATATTGAGTGGCAAAGAGACAGTTAAAAATGTTGAAAGACAGATCAGAGGAGAGTTCAGGAAAAGAGAAGATTTGGGTGTCGTCCATGAAGAGTTTGACAAGAACCTAAAGTAGTAGATTAGTACCCAAATAGCAGATGTTTAGAGTGTAAAGTGGAGGTGACTTAAGACAGTGTCATGCATTCTTTATCCCAGCCCTCTCATGTGCAGACACTTCCCATGCCAGCTGTGCCCCAGGCTTTGCCCCACACAACACATCAGACAGCACGCCCATGTGGCTGGCACTTTGCCCACCTGCAGGATCAGAAACCCAGAGGCACGCCGCCGAGTTCCCGGGCACCATTCCTTCATGCCTGGCGGCTTCCATGGTGGCTATGTACTTCTTTGATAAGCAGGCGGAGACCCGTCATCTCGAAACATAAAAGGAACGTCTGGCACGGGAACCGATCATGTGACATGGCTTCTTGGACTACTTCCCGTTATGCCTTCTCATCACGTGATGCACGTACTGAAACCACGTGGTCACTCAACCAGGAAATAAAACAGCTGCTCTCCCGGCGAGCGTCGCTTCTCAGCTGTTCTACTCAGCGTTTTGTGTTCTTGAACTTTCAGATTGTGATTTCTGGTTTTCTACGACCACGGACCGTGTTTTTGGATTTCTTTGCCTAATCCTTCTGAGGACTCAGTTTTCCTGTTCTTTCCACCACATGTGGCTCTAATCCTCAAACAGCGAGTTGATTTTATTTTTACTGTTTGTTGCTTAGGGACGGAGGCCCATTTACTCCACGCTACAATCAAGTCTTAACAGACAGAGCCTTGTTGAACACAAACAGCTTGAGGAGTGAGTTGATAGGTGTTGTTGTTCCAGGAAACAGCAAATCAGCAGGGTGCGGGTAGGATCAGGTAAGGGCTAGATTGCAAACCCCAAGAAAAGAGATACTGTTTTATGGAAGGATAACCACAGCTACATAAGTAATCACGAGCAGGAATGAAAGTGCGGCACACAGAAACAACAGGTGCTGTGGGGGTATGGGAGAGGGCTGGCCAGGTGAGGAGGCCTTGAGGGGACTAGGGGGAGCAGGCACAGATGGGGTGCGCTTGACGTGTGCCTTGGAGGGTAGGGAAGAATTTACTTTTCATAGATTTTATAGCTACAGTGAAGTAAGGGGTGAAAAACTATAGCCGTGTTTTAAAGAATAGAGTGGTCATGGGCAAAGACCAGTAGTGTTATAAAATATAAAGTGGCCACGGCCGAAGGCCATGACTAGTGATTTTGTAGTGTTGTACAATATACAGTGGACAGGGCCAAAGGCTGTAGCCTCTGGCCATGGCAATGTTGTAAAATAAGTGTGGTTCTTGTACAGTAGTGATGGTTTTTATTTGTATATTTGTGTTAAGTGTGATATGTTTAATGTTTTGGTTTTAACATGTAATTCTGTGTCTTTGTTGAGTTTCCCTTCACATGAGAATTGGTGCTAATATTGAGATTAATAATAGAAGGATTTGCTAAATTGCAATATAAGCATCTGAACTCAAGATTGCACATGTACTGGCAGAGAATTCATTTTTTTGTATTTTCATGTTAAAATACCAGGGATAAGCCACCTGCTGCCTTAACAAATACTCTGGTGTCACCCAAAGGTATTGATTATTAATGTTGTAAAATATACAGTGGTGCCAAAATATAATTGACGGTACAAAAAAAACCTTGAAATTCACTGACAAATCTTTTATTAAAGTTTAGTTAAGGTGCCCAAATGTATTGAAACAAAACCCCTGAAATACAGTGCATTTGGTATGTCATGACTGACTTACTGACTTACCTCAGCGTGTTCCTGTTTCAAAGCCAATGAGCACATAAATATTATAAGAGAAGGGATTCACCATGACATACACATTGGCATTATAGCGTACATGGCATTATGGGAGACATCAATGGGAAAGTGCCAAGTTAAATGTGTCCTGACTTCCCAAATGCGCTGATTTTCAGGGGTTTTGTTGCAATAAATTTGGGCACCTTAACTAAACTTTTTTCAGTGAATTACAGGGCCTGCGGTAGCGGCCCTGTAGTTATGGTTAAGTTGCTCAACTCATAGAAAGAGTACTTTTTTGGGCAGCTTATAACTTTGTCCCCCCTGGACGAATCCTCACCAAACCTTGCAAAAACAGTATCTGGTCCCCTCGGAATGATTCTTCAAAGTTTTGGTGTGGTTTCATCAACTGGGTGTGGGGCAAAGTTATAGGCAGGTTCCGAAATGTGTGGAAATCATCATATATGAAATGGAGAAAATAAATTGCTCACACGTACACCTGAAACTGCTAGACAGATTTTCATCAAATTTGCAGTACGAGCAGCGGCTTGGTCCCAAAAACATGCTTTTGTAAATTTGGTGTAAATACATTCAGTAGTTTTTTTTAAAAAACTACCAAAAGTAGCTAAAACAAAATTAGTTATATCTGGGTCTGGTCTCACTTCCCTATTTGGTCCGCAGGCACCACCCTGGACCAATCAGAGCCGACGTGATGTCCGAGAATCTAGATGGGGGTGTACAGTACACATAGCCTGTTGTATTCTAGGATGCAAGGAATGTCATCGTTGACTTTGTTTGCATCAAAGTTAACTAGGAATATACCATTGAATGTACAGAGACATGAAAGTGCTAAGTAACTCAGACCTTCTTTAAAGACTGTACTGCCAATGTCAATCAATACGTGATCTAGGGTTAGACCTTGCGATTCGTGAATAGTGACAGCATATGCAAGAGTATGAGAGAATAATTCTCTGCATGCGTACATGTATTTGAAAAGAAGGACATGTATTTGACCAGCCGATTTTGTTTGACTTCTTCAAATTTGGCAATGTGGATGTTGACAAACTGAATGTTGTTACCATGTGGATATGTTTGGAAGCCAACAACTGTACCAATTGCTCAATGACTAAACCTTGTTTTACATCAAGGTTACATTTTTCAATTAGGCACAAAGTTAATATTTGTACCAATCCAGCTTTGTTAGAGATACATTTTGCTAAGTTATTTAGTTTTGCGGTTGCTTGTTGACACATAAAGAGTGTCATGTTGTGCACTTCGAGTTTGTCTGTGGAGCTGATATGCTGAATGGGTTACATTTATTTTTGTAATATTGTCTTGTTGAATTGACTACAACTTGCAAGGGTTGGCATTAAGGGCATGAATTTTATATTTTGTTGAGTTAATTGTTACATGACATAAGGAGCAGATGTGTTTTGCCCATTTAGCTCATGGATTAGTCTACTATTTAAGAAGGTTTTTGCATCCTTAGTAAGCAGACCAGTTCTAATACCTTTTAAAATGTTAGCATGGGTGAGGTCTGCAGACTGATGCATGTTTTGATTTAGTTCTCTTACGTGACAATGTTGAGATTTACATTTCCAATGCTGCCAAGTGTATTGCAGCATTGTTCTTCTGCTAATGTTTCAAAAATAGGTTGTCCTTTTACTGGTGTTCACTGTAGGAGGTCTCCAAAAACAATAACGTGGTTTCCTCCTAATAGTTATTTTTAGGACTTCTTGCATTCCGAGGTGAATTAAAACCAACATTAGGTTGTAAATCATGCTTATTTCATCTATTCCGAGCAGATTTATTTGTTTCAGAATTATGTGTTCTTCAGTAGCAGCTTCTGCTGATAATTTCTAGTGTTCTAATTGGTTTGATGTTCTACTGGAAGGAGCAGTAGTCTGTGTAAAGTTATACCTCCTATGGTGTAGACAGCTAAACCTGTGGGGGATGTAACAACAGTTGAAAGTTGTTTGCTAAGTTTTGTAGAAATGTACTGATTATTTTAATTAAGAACGTTTTACCAGAACCAGCTTCACCACTTACATACAGGAGCAGAGGTTTATAGTTTTTACAGCTACAAGTGTTACTTTCATGTTTGAAACCATGTTTAATTTCTTCAGTGACCTGTAGATAAATGCTCAGTTGTTCATCACTGACAAGTCTTCTTCAGATTGTGTATATTGATACATGGCATTTTCTACCTCTGTAATGGTTATTTCTGTTTCATTTAAAATGAGTGGGTCTTCAAGTGTTTTTTTTGCTTCCTGTAAGGTATTGTTGAGTTGCACTCAGGAGTGTCTATTTCTAGTTGAGCTTGAATGTCTTCCTCTTGTTGTTGTTCATTGTCCAACAACTCTTTGTATTGTTTGAAATTGACATTTGTTATACTGCTTTCATTTGCTTTGAATGCAGCTTAAAATGAGTCATATGGCCTTATTACGAGTTTGGAGGTAGCCATGGTGCTATTAGCGCCATGGCGGCCTCAAAACTCGGGTCTGGGTTCATTGAATGAGGGATTACCGGTTCATTCCAACCTTGGAGGATCCGGTAATTCCTCATTCAAAATACCCATCCCCATTCCCATTCGAGCCCCCATAGGGCTCAATGGGAATGGGGAGTGAGCTAATAACGGGCCCGTTAATAACTGTCCCATTATTAGCTCCCTGGCCCTTTAGCTGGGCCCTCTAAGGGGCCCGCTAAAGGACCTCGGAATGCGGCGGTAAGGGGTTAACGGCACCGGCATCCTTAATGGCGCCGTTAACCTCTTACCGCCGCACTCGGAATGAGGCCCATAGTCACCTAATAATTTGTCTTCTTTTCTCCAAGGTTTAAAAAGTTGCAGTAGGGCCATGTAATAAAGTCATGTATGTTGCAGAGATTTAACTGACAACTTTGTATTATTAATTGAGCTGGGTTTAGTAAGTTTCACTAGGCTTCCCCCATAAGTTGAGACTGACTATTTGCCCATTGTCTCACCGGGTGTGACATTGGGGGTCATTACAAGGTGGGCGGTAAGGGATATCAGGCACCGGTAAGGAGACCGGTGCCGGTAATCCCTTACCGCCCTATTACAAGGTCCCTTGGTGGGGACCATAAGGAACGTGTGGTCTGACCACACGTCCCTTACGGGTCCCGTTAAGGGACCAGGGCGCTAATCACGGTCTTGCAAGTCACGTGCTCATTATTAGCGCCCTCCCTATTCCCATTGAGCCCTATGGGGGCTGAAATGGGAATGGGGAATGGTATGTTCAATGGGGACTTACCGGTCCCACCAGAGTCAGACTACACCGGTAAGTCCCCATTGAACGAGACCGGGCATGGTATGGGAGGCAGCCATGGAGCTAATAGCTCCATGGCTACCACCCATCCCGTAATGAGGCCCATTGTTTTTGTAGGACTAGTTTTGGGCTGTGTTGTACAGCCACATGTTTTCCAAAGCAGTACTTCTGTTTGGTTAGTGTGTGTCAATTAAATTGTTTTTTTAAATGTCCTGGCAGTTTGGATCATTTGTGGCTATTGTTTCTATCTCCTGGTGGGATTTTAGTACTATTTTTCAGGATGAAGCTGGACCAACCAAGGTGTGGGCAGACAATGGGCCTCATTCTAAGTGTGGTGGTCCTGAAATAAGGGTGCCAGTCGCACCGTACCTGCACACTTTCCACACTCCAACTATGCCTTCCAGGGACTATGCACTCAGCAGGTCTGACATGCAGAATGCAACGGCCCCAGATGGCAGAGTTTTCACAGAAGCAATGGCTTTGTTGGATTATAATGCACTCATTTAAGTTGTTGGTGAGCCTTTGGAAGTGGGAATATTTTTTTAGTTATTAGTGACAGCACGTGATGGCATTTGGTTATTGTCAAGTGTTGTGTTGCAGTACATGCAAACTATTGAGCGGTCCGTTATTTTGTATTTATTTTCTGTTGTTAGATATTAAGCTAATTGGAACCACTGGGATTCCTCATTGTCCTATATTTTGTAGGCCATATCTACAATTTGTGTGTTCTTTTTGTAAGAAGTTCTATGACAACAGACACAAACTTGGTCTGTTATTTCCTGTGATATGTTCTGAAACGTGTATGTTCTGAAACTTTTTTGTATGTGTTTGTTAGGTTTGTGTTTGTGAGATTTTAGCTAATGTTTTCTGAAGTTACTGAATTTTCTAAGATAACTTCAGTTCCAAAACATTTACTTTGGATGTGCTCTATTTCTCAAAGGAATTGTTTGGATGTTCCATGTCAAATAATGTTATTTAAATGTTGCAGTTCTAGAGCAGGACGTTTTGCATAGTATAGTCTATGCACAATATTCTGTATAGAGGAATGCTGTGTTGCTAATATTTTTATGTGGGGAATGCTGTTTTTCAAGCAGTTCCTAAAATGCAGGCTAATGAATGTCCTCAAAGTCCAGTGTGGCTTTGCTCTGGACAAGAGTCTGTGGTTTGTAAAGTCTTAATTTTTGCTTTTGTCTTTTTGTTTCACATAGTGTTTGAGGAATTGTCGTAAAGATTTAAAGGATTGTTGGCATACGTTATACATTGAGCTGTATGTCCATTTGTACACTAGATGGTTTATTTGGGTGAATGGAGCATTTGGTTGAGAGTTTGTTGGAGATGTTTTTTTATATAAGGGTTTCTTTTGACATTATGGTGTCTACTACCATTTCATACCCTCTGCCATTACTGTCTATAGCAAGTGTTATTTTTTTTGTGGTTGTTTAGAAGCTTCTTCATTGAAATATGGTTCAGTGCTGCTTGTATGAATAGATTCACCTTCACAGACATTTGAAAAGGTATCTATTGTGACATTGTGCATGTTTAAAAATATGTTTTATAATTTATTGATTAATTTAGTTAGTGGTTTCATTCTGTTTAAAATCTAAATTAACAATTTTCTTTTTAGTATAATTGCACTGTCATTTAAAGCTTCAAGGATTAGTCTCCTGCAGTAGTTTTTAAGGGTAGATTGTGACAAATGAAGCTGTTTTTATAAGATTGTGAAGAACTCTAAGGTGGAAAAAATATTGTACAATACATTTTTGGTTGCACCGTTAACATTGGTCGATATAGTGTTAGATTCATTAGTAGGTCTGCTTTTGTTTGTACATCTTTTTTTACTTTTTTGTTAGAGGGTCTTTACTTTTTTAGTGGTTTCTGGTTTAGTTTTGTTGAGTGAGGTTACTAGCTCTTTTATTTTAACGTTTTCTATACATTGTTTCAGAGGTGGATGGCTATATGGCTTGCTTCAATTCTTATCTGCTCTATTCTTTCTTTCTTGTGGATGGTGCAATATAATGAGTATGAGTGAAATAAATGATGTTTGAAAAGAATACTGTGGGCTAATAAATAGTGGAAGTATATTGTTAGAATTAGAGAAATATACATGGTACATTAATGTACTTACTTTGTAGGATGTGAAGGGTATTCTTTTTTCGGTAGCTGTATTCAGCAATCTTCTTTTTTGCTGTAATTGTAAAAGAAAGTTAGTCAGTTTATGTGGTAATACTGAAATACTTTTAGTAAGCAAGGGCGTTATTTATGGAAGTGGGAGTAGTTGTTGGGGAAAAATAGTTTTGTCATGGGTGGTGTACTAAAGTGTTTTAACAATGTTGTTAGAAGAATTGGAGTGTAATCAGTTGTGTTTCGCACCTTAGAAGGAACAGGGCAAACATGGAACATGGCTGTGAGGAAAAGGTGCATAGCTAGTTTATAATTGTGTTGTTGATTTTAGTAAAAGTAGTGCTATGTTTGTGGTGTAATGTATATGTAATGTGTTGCAATGTTTTCAAAGAATAGGGAAACTGTGGTCTAGTGGTAATTCAATGGTGGATTGTTGTTGCAGCAGTGTTTGGTGTCTTATAGTAGAGGTTGGGAAAGAAGAGTACTTCATATGAAAGGTGAAGTGTTGTACATAGATACTTTGGCAGTATACAGATATGTGTGAGCAGATGGAGAATGGTGTCAGCGTAAGAGATTTAACTAGTGAGTTTGGAGAATGTGACATTTATATTGAATGAAAAATGGAAAATGTTTATCGTTTCAAAATGTTTGTTTTCAGGAGTGTTTTCAATAAAGTTAAGAAATGCATATGTGCATTTATAGGAGCTTTGTGTAACTTTTTGTAAAAGAAAATAATAGCAGACGGAAAAGATTTGTAGCGCTTGGTGTGTGTAAGTTTAATATGTTGGAAGTACATGCATACTTGCCAACATAATTCATTTCAATGTTTAGGTGCCTTTGTAGTCCTGTTTTTTTGTTGAATTCTGGGACTTGTTGTTCCACTTTTCACATTATCAAACTTGCAATACAAGTTGCAGATTGCATAGAGAAAATGAAGACTGGATAAGCACCTACAAATTGGAATGGGTTATGTTAGCAAGTATACAGCACTTATTAGCAGACCTATTAGGCATGCTGTTGGATAAAGCGGGCTGTACGCCTAAGATCGGTATGATCCCTGTTGGCGGAATGCTTAACGCCAACGACCAAGTTATATTTGACCATCTTTTGATTGGGATAGAGTCCATGCTGGCTGAACTACGGGTATATGCAAATGACAATCGTCTCGCGATAAATTTATCCAAAACCAAAGTAATGTTGGTTGTGCCCAAAACAATGAATCAAACAAAGATAACGACTTCTGTGGGAACTGTGGAATATACTGACAACTATAAATACTTGGAGCTGGACATGTCAGCAATAATAGGATACACTGACCTTATTGAGGCCAAGGTCAGAAAAGCGAGACAAATTACATGTTTCTCCAAGAAGTTCTTAGCTGAACATGCCGTTTTTTCACTCAAGGGGATTGTGCTATTATACAAACAATGGCTTTTACCTGAGGGTTCGGTGAGCGGTACAAATAAAGAAACTAAACTAAACTAAACTAATCCCTATGTGGGCTTCAAGCCCTGGCCTTGAGAGACCTGCGATGGTTAGAGGGGGAGGAATCCAGTTTCCATAAAACAGTACTGGGTTTAACAAGTTCAACCTCGATCGAGTATGTGCGACAAGAGTTTGGTCTTTTGTCAATAATAGTACAATTTCTGTCTCGTAGGGGGCCCCTGACGCTGAAGACAAAAACAACCCCCACTTGCCTGTTTTTGGGAAAACTGGGAGTGAGTTATGATCTCAGTCAGGTCAGGAAAGTCACCTCCCCACAGGTTGAACTTTTTCGAGATTTGTTTATTGCAATTGACTGGTTTACAGATTTCAGTCGCTGTTCCGTTTTCGCTATAGAAAAAGGGGCCTTTACTCAGAGGCTGGTGAAATGGGACTGGCTATGCACTTACAATCACCTTTCCACAATCAAGGGTTATGGTAACATGTGGCAGTGGCACACCATTTCATGAAACCTAAAAGGTACTTATTGCTATGCCCTAACCCAGTTGCCTGTAGCTTTCGACTAAAACTTTGGACACACCAACTTCCAGTCTTAGCGGTGTGTGGCCCGAAACGCAATATACCGGTAGAAGCAAGATTTTGCAGAATTTGTAGAGTTGATTCTAACCAAGAGATAGCAAGGCATGTGCTAACATAATGCCCAGTGAAGGGCTCCCTCTATATGGTGCTTTTTCGCCCATTTGTTCATGACTATAACTCTATAAAATCAGCTCCATTTTGGGTGTTTTGCTTAAGCACAGAATACATGAATGTTATTTTGGCCTTTTTTGGGGTCTGGCAAAGGATTCAACCATATTAAGTAAATGAGGTCTGGGCTGGTAATTCAGTAAAAAAAAAGTACAGTGGGTGCCTTAGCATAGCTTGAAAAGAAGGAAAGTGTGAATGTCTTTTTAGATTAATGTTTGCGTCAATTTGCGAATATGAACATGACATTTGAGATTTTATTTTAAAAAGATAATTTCATTGTGTTGTATTTGTATTTGTATTTTATTGTTTCTCGATATTTAATAAGTATGCTTACTGATTTAATACTTATGATTGTAAAGGTGTGTACAATTAAATTCAATTAAAATGTTAGTAAGTATGCATGTATTGCGTAACATATTATTCTTCCACATACCAAGTGCCACTTAAAAATGTTGTAGCAATGTTTTGCATCTGCTTTTTCTTTCTTTTAGGAAAACGTTACACACAGTGCTGCTATAAATGCACATATGCATGTTTTAACTTTAATCTAAATGTTCCTAAAAAGAAACATTTTTAAACACACATAATTGTATATTGTTCATTTGATATAAATGTCACACTTTCAAATATTTCATTCCAGTGCTGTTTTTTCTTTGCATTCTGGGACTTATAGTCTGATTTTTATAGTGGGAGAAGTGGAATTACAAGTCAAATAATACAAAGAAAAATATGAAGACTTGATAGGCACCTAGAGATTGGAATGGGTCATGTTGGCAGGTATGCATTTACTGCCAACATATTAAAATTAAACACAGATGGTGCCACTTAAAAGTCTTCTACAAATGCTTTTTTGTTTTAGAAAAAAGTTATGCACAGTGCTGCTAGAAAAGCACATTTGAATGTTTTAACTTTGATCAAAATGCTCCCAAAAAGCAACATTTTAAATGCGCAGCATTGTAAGTATTTGCTGCTTCATGTGAATAGGTGCTGAATGCTTCAATGCATGGATTTTTCTGGACTGGTTAACAAAAAGAATATGCTTATTGAGAAGCTTATTACAGGGTAAGTAGTAGGAACCCTCTATGAATACATTTATGTAAAGGAGTTGAAGATAATTCTTAAAATATACTATGCTATGTCTTCTTAGATGCAGATGTTGTTGAATCTGCAAGTAGACATCTTTGAAAGTTTCAGAGTAGTTTGTGATGCAGGTATCTGTGATTAACAGGAAATATGTGCCTTCAGAGTCCAAGTGCACAACTGAAGTGATGAACAGAGATGACAGGGTTAGTTGTAGAGTTTTTGGATGTGATTGGTGTATGGATGTGTGACTGTTTGAAAGCAGCCAATGAGAGAGTGTTACAAACAAGAAAGTGGAAAGGGTAGAAGGGATGCCCTGTGCTACGGGGTCCACGGGCACTGCAGTAGTTTGCTGATGGCACATGCCACTTCTGGGTCTTTTAAGTGGGGATTAGCCAATGATGTGTTCTGGTTGTCCCTTGCAGGAAGGAAGTATAGTAGGTGTTTTATTTGTTGTGTGCAGGGAAGCTGACTGTGGCTATTACTAGATGGTGTGCTGATGGAACTGTTTCCAACTGTGCAGATTATTTCTTCTGCAATTAATCCAAGGCAAATATGAGAATGTCAAAATGCATTGAGTCCAGTCATGGAAAAAGCGAGGAAGCTTGTGAATAAAGGTGTATTTGCTTTTTATATGCTTCATGTAAGGCCTCTTTTCACAATAAAAATAGCATGCTGGATGTTGTAAATATTTTTCAGACCGATGGAATACATTTAAATGATGCTGGGAATGGCATTTTTCTTTTCAATGTTAAAAATCCTTTGAATGGGAAAAAGTGGAGTGTATAGTAAAGCATTTGATAGTGTAGGATATAAAAATGAGAAAACAATGAAAACAATCAAAACAAACATGTTTTTTTAAGAGCCACATGTTTTAAATTGAGTGAAACCTCCCCGCCCCTTTCAATTGGACGGTCTGTCCACAGACACCGCAGTAGTCCGTGGATGACACGTGCCTCATTTGGGCCTTTTGAGGATGCCTGGCATGGAATGGGGTCTGCGGAGACAACAGACAGTCGTGGATGTCTGCGGACATTGGGGAATCAGCCAATCAGGTTTCCTGGGTATGGTGTACAGGAAGAAAGAGTAGCAGGAGTTTTGCTTGGTGAGTGCACTGAAGATGACTATGGATATGTCTTTGAGGAAGCAAAGTGTATGTAAGGGACACTCTTGGATCGATTGGCTGAATGTGCACTCTGAGCACTGTGGATTGTCTGAAAAATCTTGGATTTGATGAATTTCAAATTTCATGGTATGGAGTTTGAGAAATGAAGTGGTCGGACTTCCTCCTGTTTTGTAAGAATATGGTTCACTTGAGGCATCAGACATCATTGTAGTTCACTGTGCAGGCAACCGTTTGGGCTATTTTACCAGACAATCATTACAGTTTGCAATGAAGGACACACTTGGGAAGTTGATAGAACTGTATCCAGATTCAAATGTATTTTTGCTGGAATAGCTCAGAGGTAAATGTGGGTGCTCTCAAATTTATTTTGTCCACAAATTGAGAAAGCAAGATGAAATGTGAACAAAGTTTTATGTGCCTTTTTGTGGGATATTAACATGACATCTTTTCATAATGAATATATTAAATTTGATATCAGATTTTTCTTGAAAACGTTAAAAATGCAGTTTTTGGGAACATACAGAATATAGATTGAAGTATTCTTTAGTAGTAAAGAAAAAGAAAAAACTGAAAAAAATTAGAATCACTTCTAGTGAAAGTTAGAACAAATTATAAGTTCAGAAGAATAATTGTTAGTTGAGTACATAAAACCAAAGAATTAGAAAAATATATAAAAGTCAAAAAGAGAATAAAATGGTTCTTTTAGGAGCCACATTTTTTAATGAAAAACAATTCACATTTTTTTTTAATTCTCTCACTCCAAGCCTGGAATTTTCCAGACGTCATCAGACTACTTCAATATCTGCAGACTATGCAGGCTGCAAAGGGTCCTGTGAAATGTTTTCTCAGTTCTATTTTTGAACTGCAAAAGTTGGCTGCTATAGGAATTTTATTTTTATTTTTTATTTTTTTGGGCTTTTTTGTTTTTTGATGTCATGTCATCTTTGATTTCCTCTGTGTCTTAGTCTGAGCAGTGCATGGTTTTGCTATGAGTTATGGTCGCTTAGCTTACCTGAAATAGCACACTTCTGGGGGATTCCGGTTTTACTTGTAACCATAACATCCCTTTACCAATTTTTTTTTCACTGAATTTCGTAGACTTATTTTAGTGCAACTAAACCATAACATCCCTTTAAAACATGTTTTCACTGAATATAGATATGCATATTGTGCAATGTCTATACCCAAGCCAAATCTACTTCCAATCTTTGTTGGTTAATGGAGTGTAATTACTCTGTGTACCCTTCTTGTAAACTGTAAGCAGTGCCTGGAGACCACATAGGGTGCTTGATTAATGTGCCAGCATACATCATTATGCCCTGTACATCATTCTTCCAAATCTTTTTCAGGCCTAAATATACTTTCTTTTTTAATACAGATTTAATCTGCTTTCATTCAGATTAGTGGTCTCTCTTTTTGCTCTGCACATAATGAAAACAGATGGTTGCAATAACACCTGTAGATTTTTCATCACACATGTCCTCATCTCTGAGTTGTAGCCTTCCATAAATGTACAGAAGTACATGAAGTCAAGCACAGTATCGATTGCGTCCAACACATCTGATGAAACCAGGAAGTCAGCTTGTTACTGTGTAAAATAGGATGGCATGTATTTTCTAATATTAGACACTCTTCTTCTTAATAATTCTGTGTGACAGAATGATGAATGTGGGAACAGATGCAAGAGGAAACATGTCGAGTGGGACCTCTCTAGAGATTCTACTTCACCATACAAAGGAGATGGATAACATTTCCTACCAGAAACCAAGAGACATCCTGAAATACAGTGAGACTATAACTGGAAGGTGATCTCATCTGATCCCCTCAGAGAATCCTTATTGGAACATCTTGTAAACTATAATATGAGAAGGCCATGCATCTGCCAGATGGTGAGAACAGAGGCTTGGGTTCACACGCCTTCTACAGTGTGTGTGCGTGTGTGTGTGTGTGCGTGCGTGCGTGCGTGTGTGCGTCCGCATGTTGTTACTATATTTATTGTTCTCGCTGTGACAAGAGATTAAGCAGCTACAAAGTATACTGAGAAGGTGAAAATACGGTAACGCAGTTACGAAAGGATTTTGTACGTCATCAGTATACTATGAATGAACCATGTCATGATTAAATAAGAAAGTTGAAAAGTAGCAATTGTGAGAATTTGTCTCTAGAGTTAATGGGCCTCATTACACGGTAGGCAGTAAGGGTTTACCGGTACCGGTAAGGGCACCGGTACCGGTCAACCCTTACCACCTTACTACGAGTTCCCTTTGCGGGACCCGACCTTAACGGCTGGTGTAGACCAGCCGTTAAAGTTGGGACCCGCAAAGGGACATTGGTGCTAATTACGGTACCGCAATTTGCGGAACCGTAATTAGCTTCTTCCCCATTCCCATTGAGCCCCATGGGGCAAAAATGGGAATGGGGAAGGGCCATGGAGAAAGGGGGAATTACCACCCTGCAAACCTTGGAATGGGGTGGTAATTCCCCTTTTCTCCATCTTGGTACCGGTATGGTACCGGCGGGAACCATGGTGCTAATAGCACCACAGTTTACCGCATAACGTGTAATGAGTCCCAATGTTTTGGTTTTTTTTGTTTGGCAGGAGCAGAAACATTCATTTTCTGAAACATGCCTCTGTCTTGCCCTCATCTCTGCATTACACTGCATTTATTTATTTATTTATTTAGACATTTGTAAACCGCACCTAACCCTGAGGCATCTGGGTGCAATTCTTTACAAGTGCAGTAAGGGTACAGGAGCAGCGATTATATAACTACAGTTTCATCATGAGTAAATGCAGTTACATTGTCGGTACAGAATGTAAGTACAGATGTGGTGGGAGTAAGGTAATTATGCAGAGCAGTATAAGTATACAACAAGATTTCATCCGGCCAATGTTTTGGGTGGAGAGGAGGTGCAAATTACCGTTCATGTGTGAAGAGCCATGTTTTCAGACTTTTTCTAAAGGTCTAGAAGCAAGGTTTGTCTCTTAATAACAGTGTTAGTGTGTTCCAAATTTTGGTGGCTACCACAGGGAAGCTGATACCACTGCCTTTTTGTTGTTTGTATCTGGGAATGGTTAGTAAGTGTGCCTGGGTTGAGCACGTTGGTCTTTTGGTTTGGTTTTTTGTGTATTTGTTAGCCAGATATTTGGGAGCTGTATTGGCTAGGCACTTGTGGGTCAGTGAAAGTGTTTTGAATGTGATTCGTTGCTGCACTGGCAGTCAGTGGAATTCAGGTTTTGCTGTGGTAGTGTGATTTTTTTCTCAGGATTTCAAGGGCTGCTCTTAGGGCATTCTTTTGGATCACCTGAAGTTTTTTAGATTACGGCTGCTAGTGCCCGCATACAAGGCATTACAGTAGTCTAATCTGATAAAATGAGGGCTCTAGCCAAGGTAATGCAACTGTCTGTGGAGAAGAAGGGTCTGCAGGTATTCATGAGATTGGAGGTATAAGCAGCCACCGAGGCCGTAGCGCTAGGTTGTCATTGTCTTTAATCTCGTCCATTTGTGTTTTAAGGTCTACCAGGGCAGATTCAGTGCCGTGTTCCGGCCTGAAGCCTGACTGGCAGAGGCCAAGGAGGTTGTTGGATTCTAAATGGTGTTGAATTTGCAAGTAAGCTGCCCGGTCCAGTATTTTGAGTAGGAACAGTACTGTTTTTACTGGGCGATAGTTAGTCGGGAAATTAGGATCTAATGATGGTTTTTTGAGTAGCAGGAGGACCCAGACATCTTTGAGGTTATTTTGGACGGTACTTGTTTCGAAGGAGGCATTTATTAGTGCTGTGTTGAAGGGAATACGCTCATCCACAGTGTCTTTAATGACTGAGGCTTGACATCTGGGTGGCTTAAGGTTTGTGATGATTTTAGATACTTCATGTGGGGAAACTAGGGCTAATTCGATTTGAATGTTGGCTTTCAATGGGTAGCAGTAGGCATCTGGATGTGTAGGTCAGGTGTTGGGTTACACTTTCTTATTAAATTTTTGATTGTAGTAAGGTGATTTTATCCAGGAGGGCTTTTTGGATGCTTGTGCACCAAGTCGTGTCTTTGAGAGAGGATTATTGTGGTTACACTGGGGATTCTAATTTGCAGAGAATATAGAAAAGCTCTTTAGTTCCAGAATTGGCTTTGGTAATTCTTTCATTTTAGGTGGCACTTTTAGTTTGGATGATGGCTTGTTTGTAGTTTTTGGAGGCAATAGTGAATTCCCTTTAGTAGATTCATTGGGGTATTATTTCCAGTTTGTCTCTGCTATTCTTTTGGTGCTGTGCATGGTTTTAAGGTTGGGGGTATACCATGTGTTGAGGTAGGCAAGTGGTTTGACTTTGCGCATGCTCAACAGTGCTACTTTGCCCGTGGCCGCTAGTAGGGTTTGATTGTATAGCTCTAGCATAGAGGATGGGTCCGAACTTGGGTGATGTATGCAGTTGGTGATGTGGTGCATAAGGGTAGAAGTTTCTCCACTGTGATATTTCACCTATTTCTCATGAGGGTGGCTGGTGCTTGGGTTGAGGAAATGTCTAAGGAGAAAGTGATGACATGATGGTCAGAACATGGGCATGGTGTGTTGGAGATGATCTTGATATTGCAGTTGGAATCTGCTAGCCAGTCCAAGGAACTGCCTTTATTGTGAGTAGGGTTATTGACAAAGTGTTAGAAGCCTAGCGCAGAGATGGTGTTGGCTATGGCTAAGGCGTTGACATCGTAGGGGTTGTTGAGTCCTAGATTTAGGTCTCCCAGCAATATGATTTGCGAGCCTGGCTTAGTGTTCCAAGCAAGGAGTTGTATGACAGCTTCCACGAAGGTAGATGTTGGACCTGGAGGTCTATAAATGAGATGGAGTGTCAAGGTGAGGCAGGCGGTGAGAGAGAGTTTGATGGAGAGGAGTTTGCGAGAGGGGAATTATTGATTAGGTATTTTTCTTATGCAGTGTTGTCTTTTGGCAATGAAAGCTACTCCACCTCCCTTATGACCTTCTCTATCTGTCCTGAATATAGTGTCGTTTTCAGGAATGGCCAAGGAGAGATCTGGTCCAGCTGCTGCATGGAGACAAGTTTCGATAATCACTAGGGACTCTAAGTTGTCTGATGTGAGTAGGTCTGCGATGTCTAACGCATGTGCTGGGAGCTATCTAGCATTGATAAGTGCGCATTTAATTGAGGAGGGTTCAAGGTTCTGATTCCCTCTAGTGGGCAAATTGATTTTGGATTTTAGATTGTGTGTTGACGTGGGATGGCGGCTGGTGCCGTGAGGTTTTGTGGCCCAGGTAGGTGGTTGGGCTTGGGAGATTAATGCATTGCAGGTATCATTGGCGTTTGATGCAGCATCATGGTAGCTACTGCTAGTGGTCTTTTGGATAGGGGTGGTGTCTTTAGAGCTACAGTGTGGGGGAGGTAATTGAGTATGGCGAGCTTTAATGGTGTTATGATAGTAAGATTTTGATCTGGGGTGATAGTTCTTCCTGGTCACTTGTGTCAGAGAGGAGGGCTGTTGCTGGTGAACGGCTAGTCGTGATCTTAGTCTACGGTCCTAGTGCCCAGTGGGCATGGGCGGTTGGTGCAAGGCAATCGAGGTGATCTGTTGGTTGGGAGTCTTACATTGGCTGGTGCTAGGTGTGTGTTTGGTTTGTTTATTAGCTTAAGAGTAGACAATCTGCATGTCAGGGAGGAAACGTGTAAGCGGGATGGTGTACAACTCTGGGTGGTTATTTTTAGAATTACAGTGTGTTTTGGGTAAGGCCTGTTGTGGTGTAGGCGGATGATAGAGTTGATCCTGGGTCCCTGAATATCCAGCAGGGTGCAGCTGGGTTCAGAGTGTGGCAGTGCTAGGGGCAGGAGGCAGCCAAGTGTTTACTTGAAGTCACAAGTGGGCACTCTCTACTGTCTAGTTGTTGAAGATTGTCCAAATGTGTAATGTTAAAGGTTTGTGACGGATACCTTACTGGCACTTTAGATGTGCGGCAGACGTAAATGCCCGTAAGCACTGCAGTATGGGCCGTTAGAGATAGAGAGCTGTAGATTTCGGTATTAGGCACCAAATCAGTACAATGCTAACACTTTGTTGTAAAACAAGTAGAGATAGCAGCAGGCCGTATAGTCCGTTTTGACTGCTAATGGTGGCAATAGAGTAATACAGTCAGTACAGTATGGGAAATACTTGATGAAGGCAATACAATAATACAGGCAGTGCAGTATAGACAATGATAGGTAAGAGGGCAATACAATAATTTGGATGACAGGAATGTAGGTACGGCAATTCCTAAATACAATTGTAGAGCGCACTAAGCAAGATGGATCATACTAGGTGGTAGGCGAAGAGAAAAAATCGATAATAGGCACTTTCAGTATGACACACGTATATGCAGCAATAGGTAAAATATTGGTTACAGCTTTTAGTAATAAGGGGACATTACGGTACACTTGGCACGAGATCTCATTTTGAAAGGAAGACATTCCTTAGATGTGGTTATGTTTCTTCATGTGTTATTTGTTCAAGTTGAGATATGCAAAAGTGTGTGAAAAGTGAGGACATAACAATTATTGTTTCTGCTGTATCAATCATGAGATGCAGGTCATGTGGCTTCTTATGAACGGACGTTTGCTATACCCAATCCGTAAATAAATGGAGGATGGGCAGTATGGGTACAGTGAAGCTGTGAAGTTTGCCTTCAATGCTTTTTATGAATTTCAAGCAGATTGATACGTTCATATGGTGTGGATTCACTGAACCTCACATACTTTCTTCCTCTCTCCTCAACTGCATCTTCCTGTCTCGTCTTCTTACTCTCTGTCACCACTTGAACTTTGACATTTTGTGACTTCTCATCAAAGAGGTAAAAAAGAATGGACCAACCACACTTTGGAAGAGTCAGTGATATGTCAGTACAAATGACCTAAACCAGTCATTAGCATCCTCTCAAGAGAACTATCACCACAGAGGTTAGGGAGCGAGTGCCCTATACTAATGGAGGTAGCATGCGCTGCTGGCCCATAAATAACTTCACACTGTCAACTTAACTCTTTCTAGTGTACAACTGACATCTATGTATCTATGTATGTACATATGTATTTATGTATTAATGCATTTATTTATTTATATACAGGAAGGTACAATGTTCTTTTGATCACAACAGAATATAAAATAGAGAAGACATCAGAAGCTCACTACTTGTTACAAATGGGGTGAGTTTGAGTGGCATTTGGACCAGGTTGGGGAGGGGAGTAAATAGAAGTCTGTGGGGCCAATGTGTGGGAGGACATATATAGATTATAGACAAACAAAATTGGAAATGTGTTAAGAGCAGGTAATCGGTACATAGAGCTGTGTTAGGGATGGGACCATGGTGGATGAAATGATAGAGTAGAGGCAGAGAAAGTGAGGGACTTAAGCACATTAGAGGCATTAGAGATTGTAGCTAGAAGGCAGATGAGAGCTAGGTTAGGAGGGGAACTCAGAGGCAAGGAGGTAGACTTTTAGTTTGGTTTTGTACAAATCAGTGTGGACTGTTTGGCGCCTGTCATGGGTAAATTAATTCTTTGTAAGTAGAGCAAAAAGACTGAAAGAGTGGAAGGGAGTGGAAACACAGAGTGCGGGGCGAGGTGCCAAAAGTGTTATTGTGGATGCAGAGCAGCGATTACGAGAAGGCATGTAGGGTTGGATAGAGAAGGATAGATATGGTGGCACCTTACCATGGATAGATTTGTGACCCAGGAGAAAACATTTAAATCTGATATTGTTTTTCATCGTCCGTCACTGTGTCTGGTGACAATAAGTGGAAGTAAGTGCGTTCAAAGAGTTTCCTGGTAGCCAAGTTAATTATCTTGGCAAGAGGACTGAAAGCATAATTTGGAAGACCAAAGAGAATGCTGGCAGAGTTGTCCAGTTTAGGGACAGTGATTCAGAGATGATTGGCAGTGTTGAAAGGAATTAGGTGCCTGATTTTCTAAATAGTTGGGAGTTTGAGGTGAGGCACTGTTACAGTTTTGGAGATCAAAGTAGATAATGTGTGAGAAAGGTCATAGATGATGCTGTGGTTTCTAGCTGACGAAGATTACAGGAGAGTGTTAGGTGGAAACTGGAAAGACAATTGAAGAGATGAGAGAGAGTATTTGGCAGGGCACCTCCCTTTTAGTAGAGTTTAACATCAGAGAATGCAAAGTCAGACAATAGGTAAAGAGACAGAAAAGTTAATTGATAGATCAGAGGAGAGTTCAGGAAAACAGAAGATTTGGGTGTTGTCCATGAGAGTTGGTACAAGAACCCTAAGGAGCAGAGTAGGGCCCTAAGAGCAGATGTGTTGAGTGAAAAGTGGAATAGACCCAAGACAGAGCCTTGTAGAGCACCAACAGTTTGAGGAATGAGTTGAGAGGTGTTGTTCCAGGAGACAGATAATCAGCAGAGTGCCAGTAGGATCCAATCCAAGCAAGGGTTTGATTAGTAATCCCGAGAATAGAGATACTGTTAACAAGATCCAAGTGATCGACAGTGTCAAAGGCAGAGGATGCTGGATAGGTCAAGGAGAATTAGGACAGAGATTAGGTTTGAGTGCTTAGCAGAGGCAATGAAGTTGGAGACATTCATGAGAGAAGTTGCCATGGAGTGACAGGACCAGACACCTGCTTGTAGGAGGTCTCGAAGGTTGTGAATGTCTAAAAAATATGTAGACAGTTGTACACAACCCTTTTGAGTAATTTAGTGTAGTGTAGGAGAAGAGACACATGGTGAAAGTTAGCTGGTAGGTTCAGGTCAGCCCCTTGATTTTTTAGGAGAGGGATGATCGTGGCCACTATGAAAAACGAGGAAAAGCAAGCTTCTTTGAGGGACAGGTTGAAGAGTTCAGCCCGTAGAGAGATCACTAAAGAACAATTAGCTTGACTAGCTGAGGAGCAGGAGGGCCCGATGGGGTACAAGACGGGTTCACCCTTATAAGTAGAGATAAGAAGTCTTCAGTATTAGTGTAATTAAATTTGGAGATAGAGGAAGAGTATGATGGTAGAGTAGACAGAGTGTAGTGTGTGAGGACAGTCAGGAGGGAGTATCACATTTTGGAATTTTTTGCAGCAAAGTATTCATCTAGGTCATTAGCTGTTTGAGTGGATTAGATAGTCATATGTTTAGGAGGAGTTTAGGGTGCATTTAGGGTGCATTGTATTCTTCAAGGATGGTTCGAGTGAGAGCCAATGAGTGTGAGGTTGTGTCACGATCCATGCACCTGACCCCCACAGGTATAACAGCCCCCTGCCAGCAGTGGGGCTAAAGCCCTTCACACTGGCCCCAAGGGCCTTAAAACTCCATCAGAAACAAACATACATGGAGTCAGTCCTGGCGCCTTTGGTGCCAGGCTCATTATCAGGAATAAAGCAATACCAGTTTTGGACCTTAATCCAAAATGGAGGCCTATTACACAGCTCAGTTATTTAGAACCAAGCCATGTGGTCTAGTGTTTTGGGTGTGGCTGGGCCGGGAACTACTTGGCCTAGAACTACTTTACCTGGGCTATTTAAACCACACCCAAACATCAGAACCCGTTTCGCGTTATTCTGCACTCCTGCAGCATAACGCTCACCGTATCCAGCTACCGGGCTCATCTGCTTCTCCGGCAGCCCGATCCTGTAGCCCCTAGATATGGATTTGATTAATAAACTGGAAGTACAAGAACAGCACTAGCGAGCAAGAACACTTACCTGTGAAGTAACCGGTCGTGAATCCACCCTGCACTTCGCTTACCTCAACCATCTCCGGAGTTCGCCGCAACCTGCAAAGGTAAAGAAACAAGGACACCATTAATAACAATTCTTACCAGGCAAGCAGCGAGTGCTGGCAGCACCCTGCGCTTCTTTTACCTCACCCATCTCCGGGTTTCACTGCAACCTGCAAGGGAGAAGGAACAAGGTCAGCATTAACAAAGCACTTACCTGGGCAAGCAGCGCTTTGATCGCTCATCACTGCGTAACATCACCGCAACCTGTATAAAGATGGTAAGAGAACACAGGTTAGCAATTAACACCAATAAACAGTGCAGCGTTCCACACATCAATAACTCACTGTGGTCTTCGCCATCGGCGCAGCAACTCCGAGATCGCAACCATCCCTGTGAAAACAAAAAGAGACATTGTTAGGGAACCGAGTAGTGGAGCAAGATGCCGAGAAGACAGAGAAAACAAAGGGAAAGAAAGAGGCAGAATAAAGACGGAAAAGATATTATAACTCACCTGGAAGACAGCAAGCAGAGTCGGAGTCACGACCGGTCTGGACCGACATAAGGCACATGGACCAGTGAAGCAACTAGGTCCACGGAACGCCCGCACCAACCACGCGCCCCTGCACAGAGACGCAGGTCAGAGAGTTCAGCGCACAAAAACCTAAGGTGAGCAATAACCCCAAGGGAGGGGATTTGGACCAGAGCGAGGTGGGAGTCCACCCATCGCAGAACCAGTATCTTAACCCTCCATTCTCCTGTTATAGGCACTACCCAACGTCTGCCACATAACCAAGCAGAGAGGGGTCCGGGATAGCGCTTAACCTCCATCCAATATCGTGTGGTGCCGCTGTGGGTACCAGGTGAGCGTAACAGGTAGATCCTGTTTTTGCTCTTTCAAGAGAGAAGTGGAGTGATTTCTGGTCAGAGAGGTAAGGTTGTAGGTGCTCCTGCAAGTGAGTATTCCTCATTTGCACAGGAGCTGAGACATGTCTGTGTGGAGACAGCATATGAATGGGGTGACCCCTTGGCTTAGGATGCTGAGACTTAGGGGTGAAAGGTAGCTTTGTCAAGTGAGAAGGGAATGGGTCATATAGAAGACATTGTAAGATGGATAAGGCAGTATTAGTGGAAGAGACATCATGTGTGAAATACAAGAGTGAGAACTGTAGGTCTGAGAGGAATGGAGGAATGGTAGAAGGTTCCCCTTCCCTTTTTTGTAATAGGTGAGGCAAGTGGTAAGGAGAAGTCAAAGCGAGGGAGAGGTTGAAATGAATAAGAGATGTAAATAGCTACCCCAGAGGTGGATAGGTAGGTTATGCATAGAGTGGAGAGCACAGTCACTAAGAAAATACTGATGATTAGATTTCTGAGAAGTGGTTAGAGAGAGAAGGTTAAAGTCACCCAAGATAATGAGATGATGTTTAGTAGAAAAAGAATCAAGGAGTTTCCCATGTTCATCAAACAATTGTCCAGTGGGACCAAGAGGGCGATGGATGCCTCCACCTCTGTGAGTCAGACTAGAAGAGAGAATAAAGGCTATTTTGGAGTCATGTAGAGCGGACAGAGTAACAGTGTCAAATGGCGAAATCCAGGTTTCAGTCATAGCTAGGAGCTAGGGGAGGAGAGGTAGTGTGAAAGTAGTCAAAGAATGTTTAGTTGCATTCAGACTGTTCAGTTGATGCCTTAAGAAAGATTAGAGAAGTTGAACCTCAGAGGAAGAGATGTGAGGGAGATAGGTATTTGGGGAGGTATGGTTAGCTCGTCAGCTTTGCTTTTTGGAAGTAGGAGGCACAAGAGAGATGGAGTAGTGGGATTTTCGAGATGTGAGTTTTATGACAGGGATGGAAAAGAAGTACGTTGTAGCATGATTGGAGAAAGAATAGGGAGAGGTGAGCGGAAAGAGCTGCAGAGGCAGAAGTAGTGAATGCATAGTAGTTGAGTACCACCGAGTGGAGAGTCAGCACATTAATTAGCATGGTTGGGGTATTCAAAGGTGCAACAGTCAACAAGACAAAAGTAAAGGCCCATAGGCTAAGAGCAAAGAGGCTGGTCAACTGCTATTCTTCATCTATTACTATTCCGCCCCTTACTGGGATGCCTCTTGCAGAATGCCTGATGGAACTTCATAGGTGATGTCAGATGCTCTTGTCACCGGAACGCCCAGTCCATCAGTTTTTTCGTCTCTCTGATTTTGTCAGTGGTGTTGCTGGGATGAGGTGATTCTTCCTGATTGGTCTTCCCAGTAGAGCCTCTTGTGTGCTACAGTTGGAGAATGGGCTGACTCAAACTGGATACAGGAAGTGATGTCACCAATCCAAGATGGCCACAGGAAATAATGTCAATGATCTGAGATCAATGCAGGAAGTGTTGTCACCAATCCAAGATGGCTGCAGAAAGTAATGTTACAGACCGAAAGTGAAGAACCAAACCAGAAGTTATGAAACATGCTTTTGTCACGTGATCGCCTAGTTCATCAGTGAATTTTGTCCCTGGTGTTACTGTGATGATGGATACCCCTCCCAACACCCCCAACCCTGCCCAAAAGCAACCCACCATCGATTGCTTTGCTTTAGCTCACGTTCTGCAGCTGATTGTCCCTGAATCCAGGGGCAGCAGGCATTTAGTACGTCAACGCTGAAGTTAGAAAGCTCTCTGGATGCCACTCTCACATACTGTTTCCTATATTGAACTGTTTTGTTTAATCGTTGCAGCACATTGTCCAATGTGACCACTGGTGCACTGCTGCCCTCATACACCACAGTGTTTGTGGGAAGAGAGGGTGTCTAGAAGTGGGAAGAATATGGCTTGAGATGCTGTACACATGGGATACAGGTTAACAAGTAGTCAGTGCTCCTGTCTCCGCTTCACAGTACACAATATCTTCATATGTATGGGATGCAGCTCTTCATTGGCTCTCCAAAATGGTGTACTTTGCTTTCTTTACATCAGTAAAAATTGTCCGAGTCTGTGACATCAAGAGAGAGTCTCTTTTGCTTGTCACAATTTGTATGCCCCAGAAGAGGACTACAAGTCTACATTATTAGCAAAATGCAAAACTTCCCCTTATATGTCATTGATTGGTTTGCGCAAATCAACTTTAACAGACTGACAGTCTCATGGAACCCCCCTTTTACACATGTTTACTTTCAGTTTTAGACCCCATGGATGAGACTCTGCTCGTCATCCTTCATAGTGTGATAATAGGATGACCATTACATTGGATGACAATGATAAAGTAGATTTAAGAGCCAAAGAGCCAATAAATGTGTCATGGGTGCCCCTCTATGAGAACGAACATAGCAAAAATGGCCTGTGCTATGGGATGGTACCCACTCTAGAGTCCGCAGCCACATTTAAGCTCACTGTACCTTTCACAGATGGGAGATTTCCATTTGCATATCAGTCTTTGTCCCGCCCTCCCGCCCACATGGGCAGTCCAGCACCAAAATGCTATGGCAATTCTCCTCTGAACAAGAGTACAGAGAGCAACCTCATACACGTGTTTCAGCCTAGGACCCTAGGACACTTAGGGTGACTAAACCAAAGGACCTTGAAATAATCAAAAAATGTGTCATGGGCACCCATCCATGAGAACGAACACAGCAAAAATTGCCTGTCTGCCCTTTTCAACCCAGTGTTTTCTATCCTCTCTTCTAACATATACTGTTTACTCTCCCCTACTTTAGGATTCATGCCCTCGCATTTCCTTTTAGCTTTCCTCAACTACCCTTTGCTTACTGCCATCTCCAATTGCATGTCTCTTTCCCACTCGTACACTGTTCTTCCTACCCGGTACTACCAAACCTGCCTGACCTCTCTTGCCCAGTGCTACCGTATCCTATGCTGCATAGTGAGTCATACTGCAAACTGCCTATTATTCCACATGTTGCTTCTGCTCCTCTGTATATCCTGTGATGTCTACCCGATTCAAGTATATGCTGCCAATCCCATCCACCCTGGGTTTGCCTTTTCCTCCTACCCTCTGCTGCATACCCTGTCCTATCCTTTGCTATCTGCTATGCCCACTCATTGCAAATTGGAATAGCACCATACTGCCGGCCCCTATACAATCCTATGTTGCCTATGCTATCTGTGCTGATTATCTCATTCATTAAGAGTCCACCTACCTGCCCTTTTCTGTGCTGCCCTTTATTGGCTGACCTTTCCTACCTTGTGTGGCCTTTAGGTTCCACTCTGTGCTGCCGTCTCCCACACATTATACGTCGTTCTGCCCTCCCCGGTCCTAAATGTTCTACCGTGTCCTGTTATCATCCAGCCATGTGCTGCCTGTCACAATGTTGGGATGCAAGTACAGCCTCCCAGCCAGGCAAACAGTTTAGGGTGAGAAAAACCTATTAATAATCTCCACAGTGCGAGAAGGTTGAGCTTTTGCTCGGCAGAAGGTGCATGTATCACTTGTAGTTAGTTACAACACCTAATATAAACATCATATAGCAACCCAGAATGAGCAACACATTTACTAATGTCGCAGTTACAGAGGTTATAGATAGGGCAGTCTGTTATAGGATCTGTATTTAGAAATAGTACACAAGGTTATGGTTTAAGTGAAGTGAGAGAAGGGTCCTCAAGGACTTGGAGATAGGAGATGGAGTCAGAAAGGTGTTACCGTAAAAGCCATGCTGTTGGGTCGACATGGCAAGGGTGTCGCCATATTGATTTTAAGTCCTAGAACATGATGAACTGAATGAAGGCCCTGATGTGGAGCTGTAGCTCAGTGTAGCTCAAAGCCAAGACAAATCCGCTTTCCATGCCCCAAGAGAAAAGCTGAGGGCAGAGGCACCAGTGTTGAGCAGAACAACGTTAATTGTATCCAGCTGCAGAGAATGGAGGTGCTGGGAATGGAATGTTAGATGTGGGGAGGGGAGGTAGGGATGCCCCCTTTGAAGGACACATTTATGAGAACTGGGCTTGAGATTTTGTGTTGCCAACAGGCTAAGTGACGATTTAGAGCACCAATGCCCTTATCCAAGGAGCGGTCACCCCATTTCAACTGCAAGAAGATGTATTAATCAAAGCAAATTAATCTCTGAATCTAAATCCAGAGTGGTGCCCTGGTCCCGTCATTACTGGGCCCCTGTGGTCTAAAGGAGATAAGGGTGAAGTCGTGTCTTAAATGTACTGTGATTTGGGATAGGAGTAGAGGTAATGCCAGTATATTTTGTACAAGGTCAGGGTTGCAGCTTGTGTGTGCTGCAGTGTTTGGTATAATGTGAAGGCCCATTGATTTATGAAAGCAGGGTTGGTCTCATTAGTCTTAAGTGAATGTGCTTGAATCGAGGGTTGTACATTACGTGATGGTCAACATGTATTAGTGTATCAATATACCTGTTACCGAATCGTGTACTAGGATTGAATAGTGACGATCTAGTAGGCCTAGTGCATAGTGGAATAGGCTAAGATAAAGTGTGGCCAATCGGTCCAGGACCATATGGGAGTAATATGGGGGTATTAGCATGTCATACAGGTGGCATCCAATAAGGGTGGTTGGATGACTTTGTAACCTATTTATGATAATATGCGTAGTTCTTCTTTTTAACCTGTAATTCCTTGGATCATGATGAGCTCCATGTCATTCCTGTTCTATTGGATGGTCTGGGACATTTTCATATAATAAGCCTTATTTTCCCTTGCAAAGCAGTGCAGTAGTTCTTTGGACTTTTTGGATTATTTTTATCATTCAGCTTTTGGATCACGTCTCACTACAACATTGGTGACCCTGCCGTGATCCCAGTCTCTCCATAAGGTCAGGGGTGTCCCAGCTGTACATTCTGGATTGCGGCACCTGCCTGCAGTGATCAGTCACTCAGTCATGACTTTAAGATTTTTTCAGCACTGTTTTGCCAACATGCCTGCATGTTCCTAGGAGCGGGGCACTGTGCACAGTTGTGAAGGCAATTAACGGGGACCCTGCATCAGAGGTCCTCGAGAACACATACATGTTAGTGCACCTTTGCAGAAGAAAAGAATGAAACAACAAAGGGAGAATGCGTGTGGAATGAGTTGATTGTGAGTTTGTGGATTGTAAAATACCAAGTGGCGATGTATATTAGGTTTTTATTATAGAGGTGGCCAGATGGGTCTCCTCCACCAAGAGGTAAGGTGACGTCCCAGTGGTATAGAATGATAAAAAAAGAAGCGAGAGGAAATAGGGTCACCTATGTTGCGGGGGAAGGGAGGAACTTCAGGACGAGTAGAGCTCCAGTATTTGAATGACAAGCGATTCCTCAACTTGTTGAACGAAAGTATGAGGAGGGGGAATTCCCTCATCCTGAGGCAAAGACACAGAGGAAGGGTCTAAACCATTGTAAAAATAATTGTGGTTTTGTTGTGTATGTCCATTATATGGAGGGCTTGGGCTCCCTTTGCCCAGCATAAGGGGGATAAGGAGGTAAATTCCCTCATCTTGAAGAGGAGGTTGAGGAAAGGTCTAAATCATTGTGTATATAATTGTTTTTTATTGAATGGTGGTTTAGGGTGTTTATGGTATTGTTGTAGTGTGGGGTGGTGGTTGTTGAGTTGTATGAAGAGAGGTGTGGTGGAATAAGTGTGTGGTGAGAAGAAAGTGGAGGGGGAACTCAGAGTTTGTGTGGTGCTGGGTGGGGAAGGTAGAACGGTGCCGCTGGAATGGTGTTCAGGAAAACGAAAAGCTGTAAGATGTGGATAATCAGAAGGAACTGTGAGTACCCCACTCGAGTGTTTCACGCTTCTGTGGTACCTTGAAAAGATAGTTAAGTATCAATAAGAGTGGGTCGCTGACACGAGAGAAGGGATGTATAAACCTTGGCGGAAAAGAAGGATCGACTAATAAGGACATGTTTAGCCATATGTAAGCATATTTAGCTACGTAGTAGAATGGGAGAAAGTTGAGGGGTAGGCAGGGCATTCTTGAGCTTTGGGGGATAGTTGAGGATTTACAAGATGTCCCTGATGAGCCTAAGGGACAAGACAATGTAACCCCAGCACCATGTATTATCCTTGCACATTGTGTAACCTCTGCATCCTGTGATGCCCCTACAACACCCACTCTCCAGCCACCACAGGGATGTTACCCCATGCAAGCAGCCGCAGGTTATACTAATCCTAAGTAAGTGCCCTCTGTAGCCCCAGGACAGAGAGCCCCCACCACCTATAGAAACGTCCCACAGTCATTGGCAGTGAATCCGACGGCCAACCCATTTGTTATGGATACAGAGAACAGGGTGTAGAGAGAGTTAGAATGGTGCTTTGATGGACAGAGGCAGAGCTTGTGCGAGTAACCCTAGAACAGGGAAAAGGGCGAAGTACGCAAATAGGTACAGATGAATGGAGAGCAGGTCATATTTTATTTTGAAATGACAGTACAGAGATTAGGGACATATATGTCAAAAGACAGGATGATTGCTGCAACGGTGAGAGGCATCAAGTGGCGCTACAGCATGCTGATAGTATAGACTTTGGGCCTCATTACACGTTGTGCGGTAAGGGATTAACGTTACCGGTAAGGGAATACTGGTATCGTTAAACACCCATGCCAATTATGACCCGGATTACTGCTTTTAGCGGCACCGCGTAGTACGGTGCCACTAACAGCAGCTAGTTCACGGGCTAGTGACCCTTCATCCTGTAAATAGCGGCATGGCGCTAATAGCACACCATCACAAGCCATGCAGACATGCTAATAGCGGCATGGTAAAGCCCCAAAAAACCCTTAACGGAATGGCGCTAATACCGGCATCGCGAACCACCCGTCAAGAGAACTGAGCAGTATTCCCACCTGCCACAGGTGGACACAATCAGCACAGGTTGAGGCAATGGAGACTCTGGCAGCACAAAAGGAGCATACCACACCCCATTAGGAGGTTGGGATGATGTGCGCCTCGTGGTGCGCATGGAGCGGCGGAGGGGGCTTGTCTGCTTTGAACTCACAGATGATGAGGTGGCTGTCTGTCCCTGTGGTGGTGGTGGGAACTGGCGGTCCATCGCGTCCCCTATGCGCGTGAGGACCTGCCTCAGATGGCCAATCTCCACGCACAGCCTGTTGGTACAGACTTCCATCGCCTCCCCCGAGTGCCTAGCAGTCTCAGTGATCTCCCCCCTGAGACGGGTAGCCTCTTCCACATGCTGCCCAACCATCACTGTAATGTCCTCCTGGTGCTGCCTGATGGTGGCCAGATCATGGCCACTGTGGCCAGCTCGTGGTGTGGCTGCTGCACCTTCCTCTATGTCCCAGACATCAGGTGAGGCCTCCGGTGGGCTCCAGCACCCTCCCGTGTTCTCCTCACCAGACTGGCCATGGACACTGGATCCTGGTGTTGGCCGTGGAGTTGCTTCTGGGCTTCCTGGGGGGTGGGGTTCTGCATTTGCATGGTGAACTCTATAGGGTCCTCCACATCTGACAGTGCACTGTGGCTGCTGCCTCACTTGTGGAACTTGTGGCAGAGGAGGGTGGGCCCTCCGTGGGTGTAACCTGTGGTGGGGGTTCACATCAGTGGGTGTGGCAATTGTTGCTGGCATAGACTGCGGTATTGGTGCAGTGGCGCTCTTGCGATGTTTGACCCTCTCCAGAGGCTCACTCCGCCCTGTGCCCCTTGATGTGGTGAGGGTGTCCCCTGTCTCCTGTGCCCTGGGTTTTTTCTTGGCAGGGGGAGCCTGAGTCTCAGTGGCAGGTTCTTCGCTGTCTGTATGTGAGCCTGTGGGGGACAAAGAGAGGGATGGCATTGGTGATGGTTCAACGTGCTTCATGCAGGTTCAGTTCAGCATGCTGTTCTGTGCATTGGGACTTTATTGGTGGGGATTCAGGTATTGGGGCTGTTGAGTGGGTCATCCATGCATGGGTCTGTGTGGCGCTTGTCTGTGGTGATGCGTGCATGTGTGTGTGTTGGGGTTTGGCACTCACATGGGCAGGGTTGTGTGCATGTATGATTGTGGCCGCATCCATGAGGTGAATCTGGGCTCACATTTGGGGGGTGCCTCAACATTCATAGTGCATTGTTTCATGTGTACACTTACCTCCATCGGATGTAGTGGCCACACCATGCTCCATGCTCCCGACTCCCTCGATTGATTCAATGCCAATCGTGCTGGCGCAGGTCTCCTCCCACTCCTTCTATTTAATTGGTGAATCAGCGCCACCTCCTGTGGCCATGGCCAGCTTGTGATTCGCAGAGAGTATGCTGTGGACCCGGAGGCAGAGATCTTCCCACCGCTTCCTGCACTCCCTGACGGTGCGGGTGGTGGTGCCCACCGCACTCACTTTCAGGGCAACCTCTGCCCAGATGGCCTTTTTCTGGATCAGGGTCTCCTGCCGCATGTCGTTGGCAAATACCACATCAGAGTTTGCTGCTAGGGTCTCTGTCAGCATTATGAGTTCCTCGTTCGTAAACTTCTCTTTACGCTGGCGGTCAGTGTTTTTTTTTATGGCCTTTGGCATGGTGAGGGGATCCTTGTGGCTTTGGGATGGCACAGTTGTGGAAACAGGTCCAGGGGGCAGAGGATGGCAATGGATTGTGTTTTTAAAGATGGCCGCTGTGCTCGTTCCCGTTCCTGTGCGATGATGCTATTTCTGGTTCCGCTATTTAACGGTGACCGCTAATAGCGGTGACCCCTATTTGCGTGGTGCAGGAGGTCGGAAGTCCTATCAGCGCTTTTGTCGGTGCCGCCAAGGGTTTTTTTGGGGTCTTTAACGGCATGGCGGTAGGGTCATTACCGGCATGGCGCTATGCTTGTGTCCGCGTACTCGTAATGGTACGCAATTAGCGGCCTCTTGCCAAGGCGGACACGTTAATAGCGCCATGCCGGTAAATGCCGTTTTTTACCGCGTAACGTGTAATGTGGCCCTATGAGTTGGGTAGAATGGATACAGATGGAGAAGCAGCAGAGGAGGAGGAATGGGCCACAGATGAGGTGCAGGTGGACCGTATGCCACCTAAGGTAAAACCAAGAGTAGAACATTTATGGAGTAACGAGTAATGATAACAATGATGGAACCCACTTTAATGATTGTCAAGCGAAAGTATGGGCTGATTTATAATGTTACAAAATATAATGCAATTCAAACTAACTGTGACATTTTAAACAATGCTTATTTAATAATTTTAAGGATTAGATGAATTTTTAATGTCCTACCCACTTTATATGTGTTACTCTTTAAGATGAGTTTTCACTTGAGGAAAACATTATGTCAAAGAATTTACAGCAATTGCATTTGAATTTTCCAACAAAATAACTTGAATAGATTAATGCACAAGCAAAACGTATTTGAATAACATAATGTATACCTGAGAAATTGAAATCGTTAAAATCATCAATTGTGAAGTATGCAACTGTTAACAGAAGTATGATGTACACAATGTATATCTGAATGTTTTCATGGGCGTCAGTCCGTATGTTATGCGCAAAATAGGAATCTAGAACAAGGGACTAGTATCTGTCATGAAGCCTACTATTATGATTGCACACAATGTTCTTACTGTGATAGATCACTGTGGTATCTTTTCCCTTACTGCTACGTTTCCCTCTGGTACATATCACAGCGTTTAGATTGAAACATAGATTGAACTGGGCTGCCCCAAAGCATGGTGCGGGTTAACTCTTACCTACAGTACAACTATTCTGTGGTAATTCTGTGGTAATTTTGCTTGGGCTTAGTAAATGACATAACACTATTGTTTAACTACCCATTTCCTACTGTATTTGGATAACAATCCCTTTTCTGTTGTCCAATGTTTTAAGCATCGATTATCTGTCCAGTGACCAGTGCTTTTTCCTTGATTCTGGTGTCACGATACATATCCGCCGCCAGACAGGCTCTCGGGCAGAAATACAGGGACTAAGAAAGCTGTGAGCCCTAAGAAGGGATCATGAAGCACCCCAGAAACCACAGAAATCAATTCCCCTGATTTAATGTGGCTATCAGGGAGCACAATGAGCCCAATGAGCCCCAGAATCCATAGCATGCAAAACGAATAGCTTACCCATGAATGACCTGTGCTCCACTCTCACGCGCTGCCAGGCACATTCACCAAATGGGCAGTATGTTCCGGGGAAAGGCACAGACGCCTCTTTAAAAGTAAGAATTCTGCTGACCAACTTGTTCTTTGTGCTGATGTAAATCACGGCATGGGTAACCTGGTTCTGATTATTATATCTGACTCTCCCTGAAGAGAAGATAGGCATGCTTGCCAGGACCACCGCAGGAAATACAAACGTAAACTTAAAAACTGCACACACCCTAAATCAGCCCCTTGAACTCCAGTCCCTATAATGGTGCCCTCGGGTCAGTTATGATCTATGTCAGAGACTATATTGGAAGTGTTTTTAGGCAAAGGCATTTCCTCTGCACATTCTTTTCAGAACAAAAAACAAAGGGTGGATAGGGCATTGGTAGACAATCCTGGGTGGGAGCCCACAGATACTACCGAGGAAGAAACCCTGGAGTATGGTGGCCAATATTTTTCTAAAGAAGCCATGGTACAAATGTTGGTCTTTGCTTTTAAAAACCTGGATTTACCTTGGGAAGATGGTCCCCCTCACTTGATCCCACGATATATACCAGATAGTAGATGGGAATAACATCTCTGCTGGTTAAAGCATGAAACAAGCTCTATACGACTGGTGGTTCCAGATTTATGAGCAAGGTGCATCGTCTTTCAGAGTATGAAGAGCAATATAAAGCCACAATAAACATGTATTCCCTCCTGCATATCTTCTCTGGTAGAACAGTTTGCCTAGGATGACTCTGTCAGATCGGATGTCATTGATATAAAGGTGAGTCCACCATAAAGAAAAGGTATGCTTCCAATAATTTTCATTCAGCAAATACATAATACCGTCTGTGTTAAATGACTTTTCAGCAACCAGCTCAGTGGCAGAGGAGAGTTCATGTTGCTCTGAAAAACTAACAATGATAGAGAAACAGATGCAGCTTTGCGCATATATTTACAGTGATATCCTAAGGATGGCTGCATTTGCTTTAATGTCAATGGTGGGAGCCAGAAGAGAATTATGGATAGCATATATGAAATTGGACAAGTCACAGAAAGAGTCCCTGCACTGCCTTTCATTCATGGGCCGCAAACAGTTTGTAAATGAGCCTGGTGAATTGCTAAAACAAGCCCAAGATTTGTCTAAATTAACTGTCCTGGTCAAACCTTGCTCTTCCATTCCTTGCTAGAGAATTACCCAAAGTTAGTGAAGGCAATTAAACTCAGTTTCAGAGCAATAGCCCTAATAGAGGTTGAGGTCATGGATGGGGGCAGTCACTATGCAGGCATAGTACACACCAGCATAACCAAAACACATGCCTTTAGTTAGATCAGAAGAAGTGGGGGGAAAATTCAGTCATTCTGGTTTCTATGGTCAACTTGAAGTTTGTACCAGTGGGTCCTCATGGTTCTTCAAAAAGGACATTTAATCAAATGTATGAAACATTCTCTGGTGCAGCCCAGAGAGTAACTCCTATGCCAAGGAATAAAGAACAAGCCTCAGCATTCCTGAAGGGTGTCTAGAAGGATTTGAAGAAATGGGCCATTCCTTGTGTCCACCAGAAGAGCAAGGTAACGGATATTACTCCATGCTCTTCTGGGTGAGGAGGACGACCACTGGAGAGTTTCACACAATTCTGGACATAACTCCCATGATAAATGCGGTCCTTTACACACCTTAGCATACAAGACCAATACAATTTGCTCCTTTCTCAGAAAAGGGGAGTTCACTGTCTCCATTGATCTAAAGAACAGATATTACAACATTCCAGTCCATAGGTCTCATCAACGGTTCCTACAGTTTATTGTAAGAAAAGACCACAAACATTTTTCTCTCCTGCCCTTTGGTCTCAAAAGTGCATCAGCGGTGTTTAGAAAAGGTATGGCACCTCTAATAGTCATTCTTCATGGGCAGGAGATCAACATTAATTCCTATCTAGATAACTGTGCCAAGACAATCGAGTTAACCCAAGACCATGTAGAAATGGTCTGCTTGCTACAAGAAGACTGCAGCTGCATTATCAAATTTAAGAAACCCACTGGAATCCAATGCAGAAGTTGCTCTTCATTGGAGTAGAATTCAAGACAGACACTAATTTAGTGGATTCGCTCACAAAAAGAAAAAAAGGATTTCTGTGCTTCCAGATGTACCCTACCCATGAACGCGCATGCACTCCAGTGTATGCGGGTTCATGGAGAGATGGCCTCATGTGTCTCTATTATGTCCCCAACTCCATTTTAAGTCAATAGTGAAACATCCACTTCACCATTGGAAACCAGAGTACAGGACCTACGAGACCCCAATCCCGATGATACAGGAGATTGTTGTGTCACTTCACTAATGGGCATGAACATCTTCAAGGGAATGGAAATCCAATCCCCCTCTTGTAGAGGCAGCATTGCAGCAAGGCTAAGGGATGACTTTGAGTCACCAAGTTCTTCATGGGACATGGGCTCCTTCAGAATTCCACAAAAATAAAGTTGGAGCGAGCTGTCTGCAACATTTCAGACCATAGATGGTTTATCCAGAGTTTTGGGACAAAAGCCAGTTCTTTTAAAGCCCGACGATGCTATGTCAACTGGCAAGGAGGGACATTATACAGGACCTTCATATGATAGAATAGTTTATTTATATAGCGCCTATACATAATGTGTTCCAAAACGCTTCAAGGCAAGTGAGAGAACAAGGGAAAATACTATGACATTCTTACAGGCCATGAATAGTAAGGATGTGAAATTAACTATCGTACTTGGCCTGATGACATTTCAGATAGTGCAGATAAGGAAAGGAGGGGGAGAGTGGGAAGGAAATGGAAACAGACAGGCGACTACCGTACTAGGCCTGACAACATTTCTGGTAGAGACAGAGAAAACAAAAGGTGAGGGATAGGGGTGCAGAAAGGGAGGGGAGGAACAAAACAAGTGACTATCGTATTAGACCTGATGACCTTTCAGATAGTGCTGGAGGGAGAGGGGGCAACTAAGGGCAGGGGGAAGGATACAGACGAGGTAGCTATCATACTAGGTTCGGGGACAATTCTGATAGAGTAAGTGCATAGAAGAAAATAAGGGGAGGAGATAGAAAAAGGGAGAAAGGGAGAGGAGGAGAGAACAGGACAGAGAGTAAGTAGTCAAAAATAGTGGAGAAGCAAGAGTGGAGAGCGAATACAATTGCAGAAGTCAGTAGTAACATCATGAGAAAGGGTGACGCACCGTGAATCAATGAAGTCTATAAAAATCAAATCCAGTATTGGAAGATGGACGCCCGGGCGAGATACGCCCTTCATCTAAGAATTAAGAGTTAAGAGCAGGAAGGAAGAGGCAGGGCTAAGAAGGTGGGCAGGGTTTAGGCCAGGTGACCAAGATCCATTTGCACCTGCTCCCCATCTGCAAAGGAAAAGAGGCTGGAGGGCTCATTGAGTAGGGAAAAAGAGCGGCAACCAGGAAGCACCAGTGGGCAAGGCTTAGGCCAGATGACCAGGATCCGCTTGCACTGGTTTCCCATCTGCAAAGGAAAAGAGGCTGAGGGCTCCTTAAGTAGGGAAAAAGAGCAGCAACCAGGAAGGCACCAGCGGGCGGGGCTTGCTAAGTGGGGAAAAGAGCGACAACCAGGAAGGCACTAGGTGGGCGGGGCTTAGTCCAAGTGACCAAGATCGACTTGCACCTGCTCCCTATCTTGGGGTATCTGCCCGAAAGGCTCTGTTCCTGGACAGAATTGCATCGCCTCAGCCTGTGTAAATCTTATATTAAAGGTCAGGAGAATGTCATAGAAGATGCCCTGAGCAGTATTTGACCAACATCGCAGTACCTGTGTCTAACTCGGATCAAATTGAAAAACATATGCGCAGGATGGGTAAGCCAGTAGGGCGCTTACTGTGATTAGCAAGTGACTCCCGATGTCTGCAGCATTTTTTCATGAATAACGGTCCAAATGCATGGTGAATGGAAGCCATATCGTTACGCTTCCACATTTCTCCTCCCATAGCCTTTCTTCCAAAGATGCTGGCATAATACTGGCTTTCCACTTCTTCATATCATTGTGCCATTGTACAGCTCCCTTCCAGGGAATGACTCTGCCATCTGTAATCGTGCTATTATAAGACATTTCTTTTTGAAATTGAATATCCTGTTCTTCAAATAAATATGAATACAAAAATCCAGACTCTGATGACTGATGTCAGATTACCAATAGCTAATCCAAGCATCAATGGCGGACCATTAGTTTGCTGACTGGGCATTTAAAAAAAATATATATATTTTAACAGTGTGGGAATGCTGATCTGACATGACTTTTTGATTGGCAATGGGTGTTTGTGCCACTATAGCAGACACTCAGGATTTGCATATAACATTAAAGTAACACAAATGCCGAGATTACTTAGCTTTTTGAATGTTTTCATGTAACACAGACCTGTCATTGTGGTGTCCGTAGTAAATGCACCAGGTGCTGTCCAGCAGCAAAATAGCAGTATGCTTGCTTTATTTTTTTATATTTTTTTTATTGTACATGGTTTATTCCAAACCTTATAGCTCATTTTAAAACATCATTACAAAAGGTTAAACATTATAAAATCAGCATTAGTACAGTCGGACAAACAATAGAAAGAACAATTAATCATTTTCATCATTCACCTAGACCCTTTAAAACCGATACAAAATTTAAGAGAAAAAAAATAAAAAATAAAAATTCAACAAAATTTAAGAGGAAAAAAATAAAAAATAAAAATTCAACAATCAACATTATTACAATCCATGAAGGCCTTTTTTAGGAAGTGTACGGTCCCAATCAGAAGTGGAGTGTAGGCTCCTGCTAATAAGTATTTCCTGAAGGTTTCTTCATTCAGTGTATTTGAACCATGGACGTAAAGACTACATTCTAAGTGTCTGAAGTCACATACACATAATCATAAGGTACTTTAAAGATTTGAATGCAGTTCCACAATATTGACAATTCATATTTCCTACCAAACCATGGGAAAATAAGAGCTCACGTGCATGGAGCAGGTTATCACGTGCTCTCATTGATGTCTCTACCTACTGTCTCGACATTGCATCCGATATTTAAGTGTAGAGCCTCTTTTCCTAGCCTCTAGGCTTATTTCTCTAAAGGACGTATATCTCATTCTTTCTTAACAGATGTCTATCCAATCATGTTACAGAAGTTTCCTTTTGCTTTTTCAGGGTGTTCTAACAGAGTCGTATTGGAGATCTCGTACCAAGACATTAATTGCTCCCAGTTTTTTTAAAAGGAACAAATGGACTCTCCCCATTACCCGCCGCCTGTTTCCCCATCACGCTGTATAGAGTATTCGCCTACAAGTTTTATAATAGTAACTTTTTCATACATATGTGGCTATTCATAGAATGTAAGCCCAGTTTTAAGTGTAATATTAAGACTGGGACGCTGTCTGGGAGTGCAAAGACCTTTCTCCAAATGAGTCCCTCTAGTTTGCATAGATCTAATTTGAGCAATCCATTCCCTGTTTCCAGGCAATAGAGGATGGTTGGTACTACTTTGGAGACATAAAACTGGCGTAGCGGGACTATGGTAAAGCAGCAATATCTCCTCTTATTATGAGTCATTTGTGCTGCAAGTTGGTTCCCCTTTGCCCAAACAACTTCCTTTCGGATTCCATGATTTAATGGTGCAACCAAGTTATCCCCAGATATTTCACTGCATGTAGTACCTGCAGTGTAGATGCCCCCATTTACCATTTGAATTTAATGGGGTTTTTCTTTCTCCCATTATACCATAGGATATTAGATTTCGAATGTTTTGCCACAAGCTATTTACCTTTATATAATCCTCAAACGTGTTGAGGAGTTTCTGTAGCCAAAGGTGGGTTTTATCTAGTAACAGCACATCATCTGCGTAGGCTAACCTGTTGCATTGTTCTAGCTCTGCCCCTGGTGGTGCAAATTATGCTTCGTCCAGTGCTTCCCCCAAGTCCGATAAACACACATTGAAAAGACAGGTAGCCAATGTGCATCCCTATGTAAGGGCCCATGTGGTTTTCATTCTCTTTGATGTCCCCCCATTGGCACTCAGCCTCACTTTGATCATGGTATTAGTGTGTAAAATATGCGTTGGCAAGACCACTTGTACAACTTCACCACAGCCTTTCTCTATTTATTGTATTGAAGGCCAGACTAAAATCTACACTTGCCACATACAGGGGACCCTTCCCTTTAATACTCGCCTTGCCAATCAGGGATTGGATAAATAGCCCATTTGCATCAGTACCAATTGCCCTCCTGAACCCAGTCTGGAATTTAGATAACCTATCAGATTTTCAGATCCAGTCTTCTATACTACACAATACACATTTTGCAAAGACTTTGCTTGCTATGCCCAGCAGGCAATTCGGTCTATAATTCACTCGGTCTATCGATGTATACCATGAGATTGGGAAGATTTTGGTTTCTACAATGCTCTGAAATAGAGTATGCAGGATTAAGACCCATAGGTTAGATCCTGCTTCATTAATTTGTTTCAAAGACCATTTGGACCTGGTGTGCAGTAGTTCGAGCCTGATGAGATGATAGCTCGTAAAGTCTCTAAAGAGATGTCAATATGCAATTTTTCATTAAAGGCGATTTTACATGCATCTGAATTGTCCCTTTTATAAAAATGTTCTAAATATCTACTCCACGTCTCTTCTGTCACTGGATTTGCGATCTCATGGGATGGCATTTCATGTTTCTACTCACTAATCCCATGTACCACAAACAGGGGAAAGTTCTCTACTGACAAAGATTTAAGTTTGTCAGTCAGTGGTGTCGTCTCCCAATAAGCTCTTATATATTCACACATCTTGTTAAGTGACCTTGATTTCCAGCTAATTTGATTCTTTTTTGCATTTATTACAAGGTTGCTACAGACCAGGGTCCCTGGTTTCTTTATTCCTGACACTAGGCATAGGGTCAGAATGTCATGGTCACTATGCGTAATAGTTATCACATTGAATGCTTCTAGAATGCAAAGTAAGCCACCTGACACTGCTATGTAGTCGATCCATGATTGTGAGTCATTCTTATGGTATGTTGGCTTTGGAGGAATGTCTCCTGATAACTGGCAGTTCACCATCTGAATTCCCCAACTCTCCCAAAACTCCCTCCACTTTCGACCTTGTTGGATTTGTCATGTCTCATAATCATTCAGATTGCCTGGATTACCTAATTAGCAGACAATTAATGGAAGGCAGTGTGAATTCCGATCTCCTCTTAATGCAGCTTCAAATCTTAGACATTTCGTTTTGTAGGTTCCCATAATATCTTTCAAAGCCCCCAAGAAGTTACTCACTTCAGTGTGGGTCTGATGCCTATAAATATTTCTCACTAGGATATGTTTCTGTAGATGGATGAGTTCTAATTCTAACTGCAGTTACCAAAGGACAGCCTATGTATAGTCATTCACAGAAGGCTCCTCCGGAATGTCAAATGTCTGGATGCCGCTCATGGCATTACACACCCTTATATCATTCAGTGTTTCTTCCATGTCTGAAGGGTTTGTCTGATTAGTCTTATCCGGTAAGGAACCCTGTCTCCTCATTCCTAGATGGAGACCCATCTGTGTCATTGCCTCCTTATTGCCTTTTCTTCATTTCCTTTATTTCCTTTTTTTTTAGTTTTTGAAGCAGTCGTATAGCCTTGTATAGACAGCAGTTGCTGATAAAGAGGCTGTCAGTGATGAGGTGCTCAAAGTTTTTCCAAGACCATCAGTCACCCCTCAGAAGAGAAGGAAATATACATTGTTCTGGTTGACAATGTAAGTTGCCGATAGAAGAGGCTGTCACAGATGAGGGGCTCAATGGTTTCCAAAACCTACAGTCACCCCTCAGAAGAGAATGAACAATACGGTACTGCGATATCTAACAACTTCACGCTATTAGATCCGCACTAACAAAGCTCTCAAAACAGTTCACCTATCGTGTAGAGTCTGTAGTGTTAAGTAAACAGTGGGGAGAGGGCAGTCAAGAGTTTTCTTAAATTTTTCTTCACCATATGCACACAGATGTCACTTTAGTTTATCCTTACCCGCTTTGGAGTGCTCTCACCCACTCGATTGGTCGGTCAGACAGGCTCCCCGCCCAGCTGAAACAAAGCACTGAAGACTGCAAGACTGCTTAACTGACTCACCACTCAGCTCTGACTCTGCATACGCTTCGCGTTGTAGTCTGGGTTTTAAAGCCACACTCATTCCACACTGCAAACAGTAGAAAGTAGAAGCAGAGGGTAGACTGCAAGATTGCGTCACTGACTCACGACTCAGCTCTGACTCCATGTACGCTCCGAGTTGTAGTCTGTATTTTAAAGCTACACTCCTCCCACAATGGAAAACAGTAGAAACAGAGGGTAGACTACAAGACTGCTTCATTGGCTCATGACTCAGCTCTGAATCCGCTTGTTTTTAACTTCTGAAGAGCATCATAAAGCAATGCCCTGCAAGCGGCTGTTTGGCTGTAAGGTATGCTGAATGTTTCTTCTGCAGACTGCTGCTGTATGACCTTGTATGCAGGACTTTTGTGGACAAAGTAAAAAACCACGTTCACTATCCACCTGGCTTCATCACTTTGCCTCCACCTTTTCTCTATTTCTACTCCGGCCACGAACACCTCGCGCGCTCAGTTGGATGTGCCCCGCAAGTGACTGTTTGGCTGGAGGCTGTGCCGAACGTTTCTTCTGCGGACTGCTGCTGTATGACTTTCCATTGCCCCGCAGGCATGAGGAAGTCTTGTGAGGACTGAAACTTGTATGCAGGACTTTTGTGGATAAAGTAACAAAGTGACTATTGTATTCATATATTGGACCGTTTGTTGTGCACCTTACTGAGCTCCTTGCTCGGCTCACTGTGCGTTGTTCTACTTTGATGCTGGAGTAACGGCAACTTCTTTTTTTTCTCTTCTTGCCTCCACCTTTTCTCTATTTCTACTCCAGGCATGCGCACGTCGCGCACGCACCCGGAAGTGCCCCGCAAATGGCTGTTTGGCTGTTCCGGTGGGAGGTGTGGGTGGTGTGCTCCAATGCAGCCTCTCAGCTAAGTTAGCCTAGCCAATGGTACTTGTAACTGCTTAAAGGGTTCTATTGAATGGTAGTCATGTTTAGCATGGAGTATTAGATCCTGCAAAAAATGTGTTAATACTTCGATCACTGACGTGCCTAGAGGCAGTGGTCGAAGTGAGCGGGTGCGGTCGGGAGCGGTGCTCCTCTACTTTTTTAAATAACGTTTTACAGCTCCTATACTTTTATGTAAAAAAAGAAACCATTCCGGAATGGTTTCGTTTTAAAATTAAGGTATAGGAAGCAGCTGAAACGTGCACTTTCAGTGCTCTGCGCTGCACGTTCCCATAAACAGCAGGTGCAAGTGTTTGGGGGTTTGTATTGTGTGTGGGAGGGGTGTGGTGATCAGATTTGTGGGGAGCGGGGGCCGGCCAGCAGGGAACATAGTTCCACTACTTCATTTCGTACACTTCGACCACTGCCTAGAGGACCTGTTTTGTTATTTTGTGGTGAGATTTTGTGCTCAAAGTCCATTCAAGTTGTGTATTATGATCTGTTATACCCTCTAACCTTTGCAAAAATTGTGTCTAAATTAGGAGAACTGCCACGCCTGGAGTGACTCTGATGTGCTGGGAGCACAATTGGTTTGTGTGCTCTTCTTAGTACTGATCGTCATCCTATGTGAAAAGGTTTTTGCTTTCTGTAATCGCACACCTTTGGAGGAAACTAATTGTTATATCTTTGCAATTTGAGATTGATTGGTAGACAGTGTGTTTTCCCCAACTTGTGGCCATTATTTATGATGTCTTCCAGATTGCGAAGTGGGAGAATAGTGAAAATACTGGCACAAAAGCAACCTATTCTATGTCCCATGACTAATGTAAATAATGGGGAAGAAAATCGAAAGGCCAATTCTCTACCAGACAAATACGATAGCTTAGACCCTAATGGGCAGGTTGGCATAATTAATACTTTGCAGAGCCCCTCAAATGCGGAGACTATATGTCATGGGGTAGCTTTTACATATGTGCAGCCACAGAATTAACAATTAGCCAACTTATCCTTACATCCAGAGTTGTCAACTATGATTGAGCGGAATGATGTTCAGCTGAATGTGAGAAAAAGCTTCTTGAGTCTGCGTGATGAAGGGGTTTCTGTGTCACTGGATGCTATTGGGGAGGAATAAAACCGCTCTCCATCAGAGATATCTATTCTTGCGTCCTCAGTTCTGATGGAACTTGAACAACGAGTTTCCCTCTCTGTAGGGCCATCCACTCCTGTAACAGCGGCAAAGGGAAACTTGTAAATGTGCATTTGCACTACAGTGAAGATGTTTCTCCAAATGCCCAAACCAATACGAAGGATTCTAATGATAATGTGCTTATAGATGAATGGATGAAATCTGTTCCAGAATATGTCCCTGTTTCTAGTAATTCTCAGAGCAATGAAAAAACCTCTTAGTCTGATACAAACCAACCTCCGCTGAGGTCTCCAAAAACGGAAGCTACTCCCCCGCTGGTTTTCAATTTACTAAATCCATCTGACGATTTGGTTAAACTTGAGGCTTCGTATCCTGTTCTATCAAGAGTTCTTAACTTGCTAGGCAGATGCCATGATTACACCCATCACGAATTACGGGAAATGAGGGCCGCCCAACTGGAAATGCTCTTCAAATTAAACAAACTAGAGGGTTATATTTTTGCTGAAAATTATAAACAGATAGGCCATTGCGCTGCTCCCTCTAGCACATTTTGTCCTATTTTGGTATCGGCAGCGACTCAAACTGCTGATTTAAATATAACTGAGCAAAAAACTCAGCTCCAGCATGGTGGGGTGCCAATCTTCAGCTTTCCCCAGACCTTTGCACAGACTGTTGGTGAAATTGAGCCGCAGACCACACAAGTTTTTACTCATACTCAACTATGCCAGAGGGTGGCTGCAAAGAGTGAAAAAATAGGTCAGCTACAATTTTTTCTTCAGGCTGAGGATCCCGAAAGGGTTGGGAGAGTTAGTAATGAACAACTGAGACCTCAGCTGGGGAATTTTTCCCCCCTGACAGTCCATCCGCACTTACCATTTTAATGGAGGCTGATGTTCAAAATGCTGAGGAAAAACGTGAGGATGAGGATGATGATGATGATAGATCCCAAGTAAGTGGCACAGCCCCTGTTTTTGCATCCAGAAAGGAAAAACGCCTCAGATCTACGTGCAATGAAGAGAAAGGCAGATCGCCAAGGTGGCAAAAAAATCTACAAACAAAAATAATAAATATAACCAAAAAAAGAAAACACAGATAACGCTGAGGTTAAACTCAATTGAGAGGAAGAGTTTTACCCAGCTAACAATGATTCCCCTTATGGGTGGGCATGGGATTAATCTTGATGAACTTTCTGAGGAAAGCAAAAAGGCTCTTCAACTTACTGATGGGATAGCTAGAGAGGGGCATATGAATGGAATAGTGCAACATGGCCCTGGTAAGATGTTAGACACTGACACTAAATCTTCCACACAAGCTCAGGCGGAGGAGCATGAGGCGAAAATAATATGAGCCAAAATAAGGGAGTTCATTTCGTCTTTAACACTGCCCCAACAAACGCAGTTATCAACTTTTTATAAATCGATTGCCAATAAAAAAACTGATCTAGGAAAGCCAACTTGTGATGTTAAGGGCACTGTACCATCAAAAGAACCTGGGTTGTCCCATACAACCCCTAACATGGAGTTGGTAGATCAGAGTGGTGAGGATTTGAATACAGAAAGTGATCCGAACCCCTCTTTGCCCTTAAGTAAGCAGTCTGGAAAATCCATGGTACTTATGAAATAATCTTTACCATCTTATGAAAAGAAAGAGCCTATTTTAACCACTTCTACAACAATCATGAGGTGGCATAGTAATACAGAAATGAATGGTGATAAGCAGCTTAACCGCTCCTTTATATTGCAGGCTTTCCATAAAATTCCGGCGCTGAGAACCTTGAACTCAAGGGGCATTGAATGGATCACACTCCCTGCAATCAATAACCACAGGATGGTTTTCCAATTGCAATCTGCAATTATAGTTGACTTGGTATGGCAACATGTGAGGGAGCTTAAATTGAAGCCATTGTTTTTAATGAAACCCCCGAAGAAATGCAAAACCAACTACAAAAGCGACTGGTGCGCCTTTGCCTTTAGCACCTCAAACGGCTCAGATTGCCCAACTTGTTGCCCTCTTCAACATCAGCAAAAATTGGTCTTGCCGAACATCATTGGCGGGCAGCCTAAATCCTTTAGGGAACACTAGCCCCGCATAGTAGCAAATCAGTTTTAAATGTAATGTCATGGAATTCTTGTGGGCTTCTTAATTTACTTAAATGGGCCAAAATGTCCAATGCTCACAAGATCATTGATATTTGGCTATGGCAAGAGACTTTGGGCCTCATTATGACCCTGGCGGAATGGGTTTAACGGTGCCGGTAGAGTTGCCGGCGCCGTTCAAGCCATTCCACCCTTTTACGAGGTTCCCTCGCGGAACCCGCTCTGGATGTCTGGTCAGAGGGGACCAGCATGCTAACAAGGGGCCTGTCATTAAGGGGCCCATTGTTAGCATCATCCCCATTCCCATTTGAGCCCCATAGGGCAATTACTGGGTCCGCCAAGGTCGGCATGACCCGGTAATTGCCCATTCCATGGACCCAGTAAAAATTCATTACCGGTGGCAGCCGTGCCTTTAATAAGGGCACGGCTACCGCCAGGGCCCTAATGAGGCCCTATGTGTGGAGAACAATTTCAACTGCAGGGCTTTAAAGTATTTCATGCGGAGGCCCTTCGAGGACCCTCTGGGAGGCCATATGGTGGCCTTGCAATTCTTTTTAATACAAACATGATGTTTACCACTCATCAAGTGTTCAAACCTCCGGCAACACTGGCTGTATTGGTTTCTTTTAGGGACTCCCCTGCTGACACCTACTCATTTATTACTATCTATCACAATCCGGTGCAGTATAGGATGGAGTAAATGCTTGCCAATGTCTCGTAAGTTTTGGACGAGTCATTGGTTTTATGGCCCACTTGTAAAATTCTCATACGGGGCGATTTTAATGCAGATTGCTCACATGGGGAAAAGAGAATCTTGCATTTTGATGGCCTTATGAACACCACACAAGTTGGTGTCTGGGGAGATTTTTGGAAGGAATTTCTTGGGAGCTGAGAGTTTTCATTTGTTAACATTAATTCACTATCTCCGCCAAACGACCTGGACAAGATTTTAATGAGTTCATGCATAGATTTTGACGCTGTTTCAGACAATTTGCGGGAGCACTGCAGCGGGATAGTAATTTCTATGCCAGGGATGAGTGACCACCTAATGTTGGGACTGACCTTGCAAGTAAAAGTATCAAGGTTGATGCCTGAGTATGATCTCTCTGTCCTGAAAGTTGAGGATTTTTGCTATCATCGGCCTGGGGTGTGAGCCGGGAGGCGGTTTCTTCTGTAGGGCCCGGTGTGCTCTTTCCACTGCGAATCCCTGTGACAGGTTGCCTGGGCCTATCTCCTGCTGCAGTAGGGACTCTACGTATCTTGTCGGATTCATTCCTTCGGTTCCTTCGGGGATGCCGAGCAGTCTAACGTTACTTCTCCTGGCCCTCCCTTCAGCTTCCTCAGCTCTAGTCTCCAGCATTGCCACCTTCTTCTCCAGTTCCCCTACCTTGGTCTTTAGTTCAGTCGTGGCCTCCGCGGCTTCTGCCACTCCGGTTTCTGTCACCGCCACCCTCTCCGCAAGGTTCCGTGCATCTTGCCTCATAAGCTGCATGTCCACTTTTATTTCGTCTATTTTCGTTTCTATGGAGGTTCTTAGAGCAGCTATGGCCTCAAGCACTTGCCCATCTCTATTGTCCATTCTTGGTTCTCCCTGCACCTCGATTTCCGGCGGGTTTCTTTGTGCTGTGGCTGCCGTTTTCTGTGCCACAAACGCGTCCATGGTCGTCATTTTCACCTTTCCTTTGTCTTTAGTAGTTGGCATGTTTGTATGGCGCTTGTGGTTCCGATCCGTGTGTCCAACTTCGCCCTGCGTCCTCACTCGTCGGGCTTCTTCTCGGTTTTCTCTATGCGTTGGCTTCTTCCGCTTTACAGCTCTCGCTGGAGTCTCAGTGATTGATCTTGGGTCGTCCAGTGCCCCTTCATTCCGGACTTATCCCCCACCAGCTCCTCCTGCTCTGCTTATCTGCCGGTTATCGGCCACCTGATTCTACGGCCGGTGTTTCCCGCGCTGCTCTGGGCACTGGATCCGTCGGGCTTCCCGATAGCCCCGTGGTTCGGAGCTGCAGTGCCCCACGGTGTGTTTGCGACAGACTGCTGCCGGCCCTGCCGCTAGCCCTGCTCCCCTGTGTTAGCTCTCCAGAGCCCCGGGTGGTGTAGTGGGTAGTTTCCTGCGCAGTCCGGTCAGTGGTCCCCGAGCCGTCTCTGCGCACTCTGGGTGCCGTTTTCTCCACCCCGTTCTCTCACCTGGGTGCCCGTTCCCCGCTGGGGCCACCGGTCTCACCTTGTCTTCTGCTGGCAGTGCTCACAGAGTCCCGGGGTTTCACTGTCCTCTTTCGTGGTTCCTGGGAGGGTCTCTGGCTGCGCTGTACTTCTCAGCGCCGGATTTCTGCTCCCTTGGTCTCGGGGTCCGCCGTCTGCGTGGCTCTACCCATGGGTGTCCGTCTGCGGCGTCCGGTCCGATCTCCTTTCCCTCGCCGCGTTATGTCCTTCCGCTGCGGGTCCGTGGGCGCAGTTCCGCTCCCAGAGGTTTCGCCGCGTCGGTCTCCTTCGCTGCGGCTGCCTCGGTGCCGGCTCACCTCTGCGGTCCCCGCTCGGATTTGTCAGCTGGGTTCTTCGCCGACTCCGCTGGGCTCCGTCGCCGTGGAGCTTGATCCGTGAGAGTCTTCTGTAAGCCGGGGGGCCCTTTTCCGTCGCTGGTGTAGTCAGTTCTGGGGCCGGTTTGGTTTCCGCGCCCTTCCCCCTTCTCTCTTCTAGCTCCGGTCCGTCGCCGCCATCTTGGGCTGCTCAGGGGGGGACTCGTCTCACACTCCTCACTGCTTCCCTCGACGTCCGATTTTTGTCGATTCCGCCACGGTTCTGGTGCGGATCGCTTTGTCGTCCTAGTGGATTACTTCTGCTTTCTATTGGTTGTATCTGTGCTTCGCTGGAGGATCAGTACGTAGGATCATGGCCGGAGCTCAGTGCCCTGCTTCCTCACTCCATGCGCGCCAGACCACGCCCCCAAAAGTATCAAGGTTGATGATTGATTTGACTCAATGTTTACTAGAAGGTGATCGACCTGGCATATCGCTTCGGTGGTGCACACATCTATGCGACAAATTAAATGTTCTTATTGAAAAATACTTGATGCTGATCATGCAGCTGGGGTAGAAAACTGGATACCGCAACACAGTGCAAAAAGATATTTGAATATTATCCATGTAGCAATGGAGATGCTGCTGAAACAGCAAAGGGTACTAAAACAAAGCATACACACCCTTATAGCAAGGTGATTCACTTGGCTAAAATGATAAAAAAATGCGGAATTAAGAAAACTAAAAACTGAGGTGTCATGCAGCAGTGACTTCCTCATAAAGAAAAAAATGATCTGTAATACCTATAGAACCAAATGTCTTAATCACAGATGCTACTCCACAATTTAACTAATCAGAATATGATAGCTAATCTTTGCTCCATGTGGGCTATGCTAAGGTCGAACACTTCAATTATCAACACTGACCAAACATGCCACATTACTGCTGAGGAATGGAGTCATTTTTTCAGATGTAAATTTAGGTTTACCAATCGATTCCAATCTAAGGAAAACAAATACCCACTACTACTATCAGGGAAGGTGTTGGGCTGGTCGACCGAGGAAATAGTGGCAGCAATTGGGGCACTGAATAATTCTAGGGCGGTCGGCCCAGATGGCATCCCTCCTTGTGTAATCAAAAGGCATCCCCTACTTTAGACACTTATCTTGAAAGTCCAGTTTGACAGCATTTTGGTAAAATCTTCCATACCTGACTCTTGGGTAAATTCCATAGTGGTCCCAATACACAAAACAGACCCCAATCATTTTCAACCTATAGCCTTGATTGATGCTGCGGCGAAGGTGTTTTCAATTTTGTTATTACAAGATTTACAGGCTTATATAAGGAAGAATTCAATCTTGTCACACTTTCCAATTGGTTTTCTAGCCAAAATGGGCACCACTCTAAAAGCATCAATCATGGCCCACCTTCTTGCCAGATCTAAAGTTATCAACACTGGCCCACTGTATATTGCTTCGGTCGATCTCACCGCAGCATTTGATTGTGTTATTCGTGGGTTGTTATGGGATAAGATGGAACGCATGGGCATTCCGGACTATCTAATTACTGTTATCTCAAAACTTCACCAAAATACTGCTTATTTGGTTAGGATAAAAACTTGGGAGCAACAACACATCCTATAATCACAGAGGTGGGGGCTAAGCAGGGTTGCAATTTAGCAGCAACCCTGTTTAACCTATACCTCTGTGACATTGATGAAATCTGGGAAAAGGAGATTAGCTTTCCTGCAAGTCTAGGCCACCTAAAGCTTCATTGGCTGGCCTTTGCAGACGACTTTTTAATTTATTATCGCACACCTTTTGGGCTTCAAACTAAGTAAGTCTTTTTGCTACCTACTTACAGGTGCATAACCTACAAAGCAATGTAAAAAAGTCAAGGGCGTTTCTTTTTGAACATTTAAAGAAGCACACTCCACGTACTTTGGAATATTGATTCAATTCCTGTCCCATACACAACTTCTATTAGATACTTGGGATACAAACTGGTTGACACCACTTCAGCCAAAATGTGGAAGGAAAGGCTTGCAAAAAAGGTGACCTCATTATCAATTAGAATGCGTATTGTCTACCAGAAATTTTGCAGATTTTCAATGGTCCCCCTGCTGGAATTGTACACCCTCAAAGTTGAGGCGATAATCTTGTATGGACTGGATATCTGTCTAACTAACATCCCTCACATTCTTGACCAGCTGCAGGGGGACTGTGGAAAAGTACTTTGCGGCTGGCTCAGTCTCTTCCCAATGATGTCCTTAGACAAGAATTAGGATTAACATCACTGTCAACTGGATATCATTGGCGTTTATTTTCCAACCTAGTCAAAATCTTGTTTCATGCCAGAAACTCATTTTATGAACATTTTGGACGAATGATTCAAGAGAGAAATCTGCCTTCAGAGGCTACGTATTATGATCAAATGCTTAATGTACTGATGTAAGTTGCACTGTCACCAGCGGATTTGGAATTTCGACTAATATATATAAAAAAACGGTTATTTGAAAACAATTGGAGTAAAACACTTAATTCCATCTTGGCTTTAAAGTCCTACAGTGAAATTGCAGCGTATACCTCGAAGCGGATACCTCGCAGGTTGTATATTCTGCAGTTCCCTTGTCACAATCACAATATGCGAGAGGTTTACTTGCGATTTAAATTAAATCAAACCCCTACCTATGAAAGAGCGAAGTACTGGGGCTCCAAAGGTACTGAAGTTGATAATATTGGTTATAAATTCTGCAAAAATGTCGAACAAAAATAGACAGCGAAACATCTGGTATTATATTGTAATTATTTTGAAATGACGCATATTACAGCATTGGGATCAGAGCAACTGGGCACTACTGTGTCAGATAGAGAATGGGTCGGGATGGCTGGTATGTGGGGACACTCTAGATAGTTCAAACTGTTGTTATCAAAATTATTGTTGATTATCAACAAGGGACTTGAAAAAATATGTATAGGCTAGTTTTTTGTTCTGGACATGTGAAATTTCTAATTGCTTTACAAGAATTTTATGGATTTACATTGATGAAATTGCGCTAGGAGTGCACATTTTTTGTGTTAAAAGCTGAACTGAGCAACTTGAGTAAACATGCACCGAGACTTGTATGCTTGTTTGTTTGTTTGTTTATTTTAATTCTATAGCGCTCCGGACCCGGAGTAAATGAGCGCTTAGTACAAGTCACAAGGCACAGTACATGGTAATAAACAGTAATAGTTGAACAACAGTTATATACAGAATATACAGACAGTGGAGGTGATAGAAACCAATAATGATAAAATGAGACATGTGCAATATGTACAGTATCTAGCTAAGTCTAACTTAAAGGTTGACTTTTTGTCAGAAGCCACCCAATGGCAAGTTTCCTGAAGGACTGGAAGGATTTGGATGACTTAATATTCAGTGGCAGGGCTTATCAAAGTTGGGAGGTGAGGACAGTCAAGCTCGAGCCTCTGGCTCTTTTAGAAGTGAATCTAGGTACTGTGAGACATAAGGTATTGGAAGATCTCGTGGTTCTGATGGAAGATTTCATGGTGAATTTGTTAGTAAGGTAGGGGGGGCTAGATGGTTGAGAGCTTTGTAAGTGAGGCAGAGGGTTTTTAGATCGATTTTATGTTGGATGGTGAGCCAACAATCCAACAGCCTGGTCGTACAATCATGTTAATTTAATTTGTGCATTCGAAGGGACGACAACTGTAGTCTCTCAATAGTCATATTAATTTGTTTTGTTTTTATAAAGTATTTTATTGTTATTAACATAATACAACAATCACAATAAAGCAACAAACAAACAAATCAACTTAAAGACTGTCATGGTCATTCATAATCAGTGGAGATAGTACCCATAACATCAGAGGTCGAGCGGCTTCCTCAGTACTTGTAGTAATGTGTAATACAAAACACCCAGTGCACATTCCCCAGCTTGTAGGAGGGATTCTCAGGTCGCTCCTTCTTCCCATCTATCCCATATTTTCGAGGCTTTGTTGGGACAGCCTTGTGCTGAGTAAATCCTATGCTCCATCATAGCGCATATGTCCATATCTGATTTCCATTGGTCCAGTGTTGGGGAATCAGGGGCTCCCCATTTCTGCGCTATGTTGCGCTTGATCAGTCCCATCGCTGTGTGCAGGAGTAATCTCTCACACTTGTTAGCCTCTATCTCGTCAGGCACACCCAGAAGTAAGGCCCTTGGGTCCAATGGTATCGTGCGGGTCAGAACTCGGGAGAGTTCCCTACAGCATGCATTCCAAAAAGTTTGTATCCGGGGACATGTCCACAAGATGTGAATGAAGGTTCCCTCCTCATCCCCGCATCGCAAACAGTTTGGGTTTGGGGCCTGTTTCCAGCCTGTTTCCAGCCATATAGGCGCGTTCTAGGGTAATAAACCCAGTGCAGTATTTTCAGCTGCACAAGTCGAAGCCTAGAGGAAATAGCGATTTCTCAGGGGTGCATGAGGACTTGTATCCAGTCCTCTGGATCTATCTCCCCCACATCCGCTTCCCATTTCGCCTTCAGCTCGTTCAGTTCAGGGGTAGCAAAGGAGGATATGGCATTGTAGAGGATGGAGGTGCATTTGGTGGGAATATACGCCGGGAGGATGTTACGCTCTATAGGGGTATAGTCTGGTATCTGTATATCTACTGTTAGGTAAGGTCTTAAGGCGTGGGCTAGGCGTATGCAGTGGTATCGTTCCGTGTTTGGGATCTGAAATTGCAGTTGCAGGTCATAAAATGAGGTCAATATCCCCTCTGTGAGCATATCCCCAACCCTAATGACCCCCGCTTTCACCCACTTGGGCCATGGCTCAAACTTCCGGGTCTCAGCTAGGTTATTATTTTGCCAGAGGGGTTGTGCGGTAGTAACTTTGTTTTCCCACCCAATGAATCGGTGTGCTTGTCTCCATACCGTAATCATGTGTGTTATGGTTGTGGGTGGGGGAGTTCTCGGGAGGGGTTGATAGAGGAGGGACAGCGGGTCGGTGTTCTGCATAGTGGCTATCTCAGCATGTATATGAGGTAGGTCTCGGTTTCCATGAAGAAGATCATTAACCACTGCCAGTTGTGATGCCCAGTAGTACGTTTGGAGACGGGGAACTCCTATTCCTCCCTCCCAGATCGATCTTTGGAGTGTGGTTAACGCAATTCGTGGCGGGCCTCCCCCCCATATGAGATCTCTGAGAAGTGTCTCCACTTGGTGGAATTCCAGATCTGGGATTTTAAGTGGGGCATTCTGAAGAATGTAAATGAATCTGGGAAGGGTCATCATTTTAAAGAGTGCCGCTCTTCCCGTAAGTGTCAGGGGGAGGAGTTTCCAGTGTTGGGCGTCAATAATGAAACGGTCTGTGATCGGTCGGAGATTGTGTTCTATATAACTTGTTAGGTCCCTAGATATCCATATTCCCAGGTATCGAAAGCCCTGTCGTTCCACCCGGTACGGGCACTCCTGGGGGATTGCTTGTTCTCCACCCTTTACCGGAAAGAAGACTGATTTCTCCCAGTTGATTCTGAGTCCGCTGAATTCCCCAAAGCGGATGAGCAGTTGTGTTACAATGGGGGAAGACCTTGGCGGGTCACCCAGATATACAAGGAGGTCGTCTGCATACAGGGATGTACGATCCTCATGTCCCTCCGGCCATCTGAATCCTTTCCAGGCGGTGTTTTGGCAAAGCCAAAGAGCCAGTGGTTCGATTGCAAGGTCAAATAGGAGAGGGGACAGTGGGCATCCCTGTCGTGTACCCCGACCCAGGGGGAAAGACCTGGATGACCAACCGTTTACTTTCACTTTAGCTTTGCTGTTAGTATAAAGTAACTGCACCCATCCCAGAAACGCCTCTCCGAATCCCATACGGCGCATGATCTCCCAGAGGCAGTCCCATCGAATGGAATCGAACGCCTTATCGAAATCGATTGCCAACAGGGCCAAGGGTTCGTTTATAATCGGGGATCTCTCCAGTGCCAGATGGAGGCGGCGTAGATTCATCCGAGTCGATTTCAAGGCATAAATCCACATTGGTCCGGATGGACCAGGATGGGTGCAACTAATTGTAATCGGTTTGCTAGTAACTTAGCGAGGACCTTAGCCTCCCAGTTGATCAGTGATATAGGTCTATAGGAGGCACATTCATGTGGAGGTTTGCCAGGCTTGGGGATGACTACGTTAGTCGCCTTGCAAAGATCTGGTAGGAGAGTCCCCTGTTCCCGGGCATCAAGGAACATTCTATGCAGAGGAGCCGCCGTTTTATCTGCCCCTAGCTTTTGTCAGGTTTCAACACGGAATCCATTCAGGCCTGGTGCCTTCCCTGATTGGAGTTGAGATAGCGCCTCTGAAATCTCAGCCTCCGATAAGGCAGAGTTCAGCTGGTCCCTCTGTTGCCCCGAGAGAGTCGGCAGCGTTACCGCATCTAAGAGGGAGGGGTTTAGTGATGAGGTCGGGGCTCGGTACAAGTCTGTGTAAAACTCTGCAAAGGCCCCAGCAATCCCAGCGTCTGAGTGATAGCTGTCGCCCTGTGGTGTAACTATTTCCCGGACATGGCGTTGTCCTTCGTCCCTTCTCTGCAGCCAGGCGAGCAATTTACCCGCCTTGTCCCCTAGTTCGTACACCCTCGCTCTAGCCTGCCAATGGGCCTGCTTAGCCTCATCCATCGCTCTGTTCCGGAGGCCCTTTTGGGCGCGTTGGAGGGATCGATGAGTCTCGGGCGTAGGGTCAGAGATATGCTTAGTCTCCCAGTTACTCACTTCCTCTTCGGCTTTTAGTATTTCCCGAAGCCGGGTGTTTCTTTTATGTGTCGTCCAGGAGAGAATCTCACCCCTGAGCACTGTTTTATATGCCTCCCATAGTATCACAGGGTTGTCCACCGACTCCTTGTTAATTTCGAAGTATTCGGCAGATACTTCCTCTAGGCGATCTATCAGTTCCAGGAACCCTAGATAGTAGCTATTAAGTCTCCACCTTCTAGGGGGAAGGGGACCCTGCATACATATTTCAACTAAGAGAGGTGAGTGGTCCGAGATGCCCCGAGGGAGCAGATCTGAGGACATTGCCCTGTAAAGGTCCGTATGTGGTAGAAAGAAGTAATCCAGTCTGGATATGGAGCCGTGAGTGCCGGAGTGGAAAGAATACTCCCTAACATTCGGGTGTAACTCTCTCCATACATCTCGGAGCCCAAGAGCAGATGTAAAGTTGGCTAATCTAGTAGGAGTGTCTGGGTTGCGATTTCGGAGATGGGAACGGTCAATGTTATCATTCATGGTGTCATTGAAGTCTCCCCCCAGAAATAGTGTATCAGGGTGGTGTTTCCCTATAAGGGTATTGAGGTCATCCAGTAACTCCTGTCCCAGCCCAGGTGGAGAATAGATTGAGGCAATAGCCACCGTCTGACCCCTGATCGTTCCCATGATGAACACGTATCGGCCCCTCGGGTCCCGTTCTACAGTTTGTTGAATAAATGGGATGCGTTTGTGTATCAGAATGAGGGTGCCCCTGGAGCCCATTGTGTACCCCGCCTGAAAGGCAAGGTGGTAGTTAGTTCTCTGAAAAAAGGCACAGTTAGATCCGGCCAGGTGGGTTTCTGTCAGGAGGGCCACATCAGGGGAATGTCTATTTAAAAATTGCCTAAGAAGACGCCGTTTAATTCCCGACCCCATCCCATTCACGTTCCAAATAAGGAATTTCAGAGATTTAGTATGTTGCATGGGTGTTTTGCTAGTCCGTGCGGAGGATACTTATTACACATGATGGAGTTTTCAAGGGTGTAGCGATCAGTGAGAGATGGTGATATGGTACCCGCCTGTATCAGAGGGCCGGGGGTGCTCTGTAGAGTGGTATAGAGCGCCTTCAACCAGAGATAATGGTTCATTTGACCTATGAGCATGTGACAGTCTTGAAATAACAAACAAGGTTTAGAACATTCCCAACTCACCCACACCCTATACTCCACCCCAACACGAAGTACCTGTCGCCCAAACATAGCTGAACCTTCAACTTAAGGTGTCAGCTCAAAAACCAGACCCTTGGGTAGGGTCTAGATAAGCAAGAAAGAGAGAGGGGGGGAAAGGGAAAGAAAAAGGGCTTGACTAGGGGAGGGATGAGAGCTTCCTCCAGAGTACCCTCCCTTGCACCCAATGTCAACATCTTCCATGGTGGACTACTTATGCGTCGGGCTCAGAGGTGCAAAAAGTGCACACCCACATGTCAGAGCACTGCTCCTAGGCCCCTGGAGTAGGGGACAATAGTTTGTTTAGTGTTCTTCCTGTACTGCCACTGGCTCCAGGATCTCCTGTCCTTCCCGGTCTGGGTTTCTCCTCGGGCAAGCTCCCCTAGGCCTCGGTCGGGGTCTTCCTCTCGGTCTCCTCGGTCTTGCAGTCCAATCGCCTTCTACGTGAGCCTCTGCCCATTTCCATGCCTCCTGTGGGTCATTGAAGTGAACAGTAGTTCCTTTATGGTATATCTTTAGTTGGGCCGGGAAGAGCAGGCCGTATTTCACATTCAGTTGAGCCAGTTGTCTCTTGAGTGGTTCAAACGATTGTCGTGCCCGCTGCACTTCTCGGGTATAGTCCGGGAAGAAGGCGATTCGGGAGCCGTTATGGGTAATCTACCCTTGCGATCGTGACAGTTGCAGGAGGGCATCCCTGTCTTGGTAGTTGAGTAGGCGGGCAATGATAGTACGTGGCGGAGCACCCGGGAGTGGTTTGCCCGGTGTCATCCTATGAGCCCTCTCCACTGAAAAAAACTTTGAGAAGGATGTGGCCTCGAAGATGTCCACGAGCCACTGCTCCAGGAATAGTTCCATGCATTGTCCCTCCTCCCCCTCCGGCAGGCCCAGGATGCGGACGTTGTTGCGGCGGGATCTTCCCTCTCCATCATCCACTCTTGATTCAAGGGTTTTAAGGCGGTTTAAGGCTTGGGACAGTTGACGATTGATCCCGCCAATGTTGTCTTCCACTTCAGAGATGCGGTGTTCCACCTCTCCTGTTCTGGAAGTCAGTTTCTGCAGGTCGTGGTGCAGGAAGGAGACATCCGCCGCCATGCTGTCTATTTTGGTCTCCATGGAGGATCGGGAGTTAGCAATGGCCGCCATTACGTCATATAGGGAAAGAGAGCCGTCCCCCGTGGGGGAGTTCGGTCGTGTTGCTGGGCCCGCCGGGGCCGGGGTAGTAGCGACGGCAAATTGGTCCATACTGCTCTGTGTGGATGGTTTTTTCTGCCTGTCTTTCCCCATAGCTCCGGAGGCCGTGGAGCGTCCGGCACAATGGGTCGAATGATACTATTTATACTCAGTTGGATCCTCTCCGGTGTGTGGTGTTGCAGCCCTGCAGCAGGTCAGATGGAGAGCCGCGGGTCCCCCAGAGCGTCCTCCAACAGGCTAATATGTACTTTGGGTGCCAGGGGCTCAGCATCCTTTACTGGGGTTTCACTGAGCCTCCAGAGACCGTGCAGGCCTCCGATATATCTCACAGTTCACCCGCTAAGTGGTGGTCCCCTTATGCCTCCTATGCAGCACCAGAGTTTGTTTTCTGTATGGAGCAGGGTGGGGATCGCACCTACCTATGGCGCGGTCGAGCCGAGCCGCTGCTGTCTTCCACCGTTCGGCGCTGAGTCGAGACGGCCCAAGAATAGGAGCCGCATGTCACCGGGATTGCAGGAGGGCTCGGGTCTGTCCGGGCGTCCTCCGGATGTGAGGAGGTTCAACTGGTGTCCGCCTCGTATACCGCTCCACACCGCACCACGTCAGGCCGCCCCAAGCCCCAGTCATGCGGAGGAGGTCTGCCCTCAGGCCCCGGTGGCCATCTTGGTTTCACAGTTCGGACGGGGCCGCCGGCCTTCAGCAAACTGTAGATTTGGCCTGCCGGGTGGGCAGATAGGTGCCCAGATTTCAGTCGATCCCAGCCCACAGCTTCACAGGCACAATCGCACGAAATCCCCAGGAATCAGGATAAAAGTGCAGGATTGTATCGGCACTTACAGGAGCTCACTCGGCTCACGTCTGCATCGTTCGTACGCTAGCCAAGCCCCCCCATAGTCATATTAATTTTTGTGTATAATATGTAATTGAAAAATTGAAAAACGTTTTAATGTTTTGGAAAAATTGTGTATAACATGTAATTGAAAAATGCTTTCTTTGGTTTGAATACTAAATATGTTGTAAGGCAGTTGTAATATTTTGTTGATCAAACTCATAGCATAACTAATCATAAAAAAAAGCAATGCTATTTTGCAATTTCGATAGCGAACCTAAGGGGTCCCATATTTGGAGTGCACTGCTTGGAGATCTGCTCCTGCAAAAGCTAGCAAAGACAGCTAGTGAAGGAGTGGAATGTTGATAATTCCACAGTTCCTCTTCACCTTCATGTAATTTGTATAGGCCTAGGAAACATCTGAAGTAGGATCAGCCATCTTTGACCAATATCTTTTGAATGTGTTACCTTTATTACTTTGGTTATGAACCTCAACAGCTCCAAACCAAACAGGTTGAAGAAGAAAATGTACCTGAATTTAAAGGAGCCTCCCGAACGACAGTGGAGCGTTTTTCTGCTTCAGGGTGTCTCAATGACAAGCTAATATAATTGGGCTCCTTATCCACCAGAGAAGCAGTACAGTGATATTCTGGGGGGCTTGTAGTAAGTCCTTGATTGTTGAGGAGCGAGATACTACTCCCATTCTCTCTCTGAAGCTTCGGAGGTGTCCTAGTGCCCACAATTGAGGCTCCATCTCCCACCAGATGTTCCCAGTGACCAGAATTGAGTGTCCAGTTACCACCTGATGTACCTCACAGGTTTCATTCATGCAGCCATTGGTCATCATCCTATCCTACTCCTCACATTGGACTGCACACACAAGGCAGAGGCGCTACATACAACATTGCACTGCTCTTATGCCTTTTGGTGAGCAGAGTTCTGCTTTGAGACATAGCAGGCACTCTGGCCTAATAGCACAGGACCCTACTCTTCATCTCTATGTGTCTCTCTGCAATGTGGGGGTAAAGGCAGGACGTAAATCTGCCATTATTAAAGTGAAAGGCTGTAGTGCAGAAGGGGCAATGATCCAGCCCTTTGCACTCACAACCAAAGTGTAGTGTCCCATGGGCAGTCTGGATGCAGCCGCCTGTGAGGCATAACAACATGAGCTCGGACAAATAAGGGTTGTCGTGCTCCATTATCCCCTCATTCCCGGCATGCAGGATTGGTTGTGACTTTAAAAATATATATTGTTCTCAAAGTACCACTGTGCAAATGCAGCACTGCAGATACATCCCTGCACCATAGGGAGCATGTCCCATTAAAATGTGGCCCCGATGGAATATTATTTCTGTTTCCCACAGAGATGATGCCACTACTGGTGAAGGCAGACCAGAGTGGTAAAATGCAATGCAGAATGTACATGGGTCAGACATTGTTCAAATAAATAGGTTTGGTAGTGTTAAAGGATTTGAGATGCTGTTATAGGCACTATTCTTCTCAGTATAGAATTAAAAGCAAAGTTTGAAATACATAGACATAAACAGTACAATTGTTTCTCGTTGTGTTTTTTTTTTTTTGTGGTGGTTATTGTTCTATTTACAGTTATGAATTACAGAGGGCTACTCAGAGCCTGACCTAAAATGGCTGTGCCATCGGGGCTGCACATCAGTGAAGGCATCAGAGGAAAACCGCATAAGCACGAGAAGAAAGCTAGCCTCATTTCACCCTTTTAGTCTGCTGGGAGTGACTTACTATCATGCCTCTCATTGACGCAGTACAAGACGTCAGCCCTGCCAGCTCCTAACCTTATTTACAGAAGGAAAAGGAGACTGCTCTGGAAATGCTATGTGGTCAAAGTGAGTGCTCATGGATACGTTGTACCCAAGGACACTTCATTCAAGGATAGGTACACGGATGGTATACTCGAAAAGTAAGTACGTCCTCAGGGCCAAGGGAATAGGTTTGCCACTACACAATTGTACCAGCCCCAGGTGAATAGCGTGCTGCAGAGGTGTAATCCTGTAATGATGGACAACATACGAATAGCCTGCTGCAGAGGTTTCATCCTGTAATGATGGACACCATACTGATGGCTCAGAGATCTATGCTGAACCTAATACAGGGAAAAGATGCATGTTTTTATCAAATTGCTTCTGGGAACAACTCAGCACAGGGAATTCCCCACTTGAAATAAAGCATGGAAGAGGCCCAGTCACACAATACAGCTCTGTTGGATTTATGCGGAGTTTTACGCGTTTAAGCAGAAAACGGTCATTATGGAGATTGTAGTCATAAGGAAGAGGGAAGTCCGACATCTGAAGAGCCATATAACCGCTGTAGACCAGTGAGGCCCAACAGTGAGAGATACTGTTGGCATAATTTCATCCCATAGTACATAAAGCAGAATCTAAATAAAGTGAGAAAAGAAAAATTGCAATGGTGTTTACGCTCCCCATTGAAAATGAGGACGTAGAGTAGTGAGGCTTAGGTCCACAAGATTTCTGGGGTCCATTAGATTGTGTGGTTTAGAAAATACCTCAGGCTGAAGTTCTGCCAGAACACAATTTCATTAGCCCTGGTAGTTATTTATTCGGTGTCTATTCATATTCCAAGTTTTTGTTCACTAAGGTATTTAAAATTCTTTGTTGTGGTTGTTGTTGTGTTGAGAGAAGGTGGGAGTTGTGCTACATATGAGTGCTACTTACTACACAGCCCCATGAGTGATATAGGGAATCCTGGTAAGTAAATGGAGTATCTAGAATAGCGTTAAATTCCCTGAGTGGCAGTGATTCCAAAAAGGCAGGCAATAGAGATGGAGTACCGCTTTTAGTTCATGCCTAACAAAGAGACAAATCGTTTCTTCCTTTTTGGACCTAATACCATTTTCCAAAATTTTAAAACAGGGGAACTAGTCTGCAACCTGAATAGGAGTCATATGGAGTTTGCAGGAGACAATGGGCCTCATTCTGAGTTTGGCGCAAAGGGATACCGGGCACCGGTAAGGACACCGGTGCCGGTAATCCCTTTGCGCCCTATTCCGAGTTCCCTTAGCGGGTCCCTTCCTTAATGCCTGGTTTTACCAGGCGTTAAGGACGGGACCCGTTAAGGGACATTAGAGATAATAACGGTACCACAATTTGTCGTACCGTTATTAGCGCCTTCCCATTGAGCCCTATGGGGGCTCAAATGGGAATGGGGAATGGCTTCTTCAATGGGGACTTACCGGTCTCACAAAGGTCAGAATAGACCGGTAAGTCCCCATTGAATGAGGGCAGACTTGGTACCAGTATTGGAGGTAGACCTCCATACTCGGAATGAGGCCCAACGTATGTGTATGCAGATGGAATTGTCTGCGTGCACATACATTATTGTCTTTGCTTCTGCTACATTGTGCCCTTTCAAAAACCTCACTATTCTAAGGGTCCGATTCATGGAACAGATGTGCGCCAGAAATCGTGGTGCAAGCTGGCGCAAGCGTGAAAACGCAAACGCACACGCACACGCACGCGTGCAGTTCTTGGAAGGCCCTGCGCGAGTTTTCCCCGAGATGTGCACCAAATCTGTGCGTGGCGCACACGGGCGCACACGTCATTGCAACATCCACAACACCATGTGTGACACACACAGCGCACACACCAAAAAGGGGGCGGATCACGGGACGGAATGCGCGGAATGGGGAACTACGTGTGAAAATAAGGGCATAACTGGGGAAGGACTGCTGGGAAGTACACGGAACGCCCACACGCACGCAAACTACACGTATTCATGAAATCAAATAGGGGAAACCCGCGCATGGCCAAAGACACGCACAGGCCTAAACATGTCCGCCACACGAAGGCAGGCGGTAGCATCTCTGCAAATTACAAAAGTGCACACAAACAACAAAACGTATATGCAGCTATGATGAATGTCCCATTCTGTGGCCCCTTATGAAAAATGACTTGTTACGCAACGCTCAGGCATCCCAAAAAAGCAAGAAAAAGAGATACGCGACCCCTGTAGCCCACGTGCATTTAAAACTTCACACACACCCCTCAGAATACACGTACCCCGCTCACGCCAGGCCATTCGCGTGTAAAACTTCATATGTACCCCTCAGAACACATGTACCCTGCTCGCGGCAGGCCTATCACGTGTGAAACTCCACATGCGCCCCCGGAATATGCACAGGCAGCCCATCCACCCTCCTGTCAGTCTAGAAAAATGGATACCTCTACTTTGTGACCGCAAACGTATTTTGGTGGCCGTGGGCCAACTGTCTCATGCACGATATGACAGAATATAGGTTTTCGAGTTTGCCAATGAACGGCCATTTTGATGTACCAAGAATCGCCATTTTGTTTTCTAACCATTGCTCATTGCTTTCTGCTCCTATTGCTTCGCAGTATATCTTCTGCTTACACTGCTCGACTGTAAAACATTGTTGTCTGTATGTAAAAAGCACAAGGACGCAGGGCCGAGAGGATAACAAGAGTTTGTTGAAACACAAACGTAGGCAGCGCCAGGAAGAATACCCGGCTCCCTCCCGAATGTAGCCTTGAAGCAGAGCTGCAGGGCATTTAATCATTTCGCAGCTGCCAGCCAGTCTCGTTATATCGTAGAATATGTTAGAATAATACAGCGAAAGGCTTGAATTATGCTCTTCTTACGGCCCCCCTTTGCTGAGCCTGCCAGAGCGTGTCGGCTCCCAGGACACGAATAGCACCTAACAGATAGTCAGGTCTGGAATGCAGCTCTTCCCCCCTGTATGAAGCTTGCTTCCAAGAACAGAAGCGCTGTGTTCTATTCAACAACTGAAAGACGCCTTAGCACTCACAAATTGCAAATTGTTACTAGAATAGATCTTTGAAGGTGTCATAGTTGTCGGAGATGTCCATCATCACACCAAGTTCAAAGAAACCCATTAAAAGGGGGGTGTTAAACATGTCATAGCTGATTGTTTGATATGCATTTTGTATGCATGTAACTGATGTACGTAATTCACTCTCTTGCGTCCTTCGAGGTCTAGAGATACACGTTGCGGGTCGTGAGACCGAGTTGGCCAACTGAGACTTTTGCTTTGCAATAAACCCTAGCTTTGGGAATACAACCTCATGTCTGGCATATCTATCGTGTGTGGTGACTTGCCTTGTTTGCATAGACGTCAGGGTCCCCTAGGGGCCCCTTTCACTCCCCATGCCCCGGAAGCTGCCCATCACTCCAGTCCATGGCCTGCAGGCAGCCCATCACCCCTGGGGATGCCCCGCAGGCAGCCCATCACCACTGGGCATGCCCCGCAGGCAGCCCATCACCCCATCCATACCCCACAGGCAGCCCATCCACCCTGGGCATGCTCCGCAGGCAGCCCACTCCACAGGGGGGACTTTTTCCATGTGTTTTCGCTGGCGGAAGCGGGGTACGTGTATTGCGAGGGGTGCGTGTGAAGTTTTACATGCGATAGGCCTGGCGCGAGCGGGGTACGTGTATTCCGAGGGGTGCGTGTGAAGTTTTACATGCGATAGACCTGGCACAAGTGGGATACGTGTATTCCGTGGGTGCGCGTGAAGTTTCACACGCGGTAGGCCTGGCGCGAGCGTGGTATGTGTATTCCGAGGGGTGCACGTGGAGCTTCACACACGATAGGCCTGGCGTGAGCAGGGTACGTGTATTCCGAGGGGTGTGTGTGAAGTTTCACATGCGATAGGCCTGGCACGAGCAGGGTACGTGTATTCCAAGGGGTACACATGGAGTTTCACACACGATAGGCCTGGCGCGAGCGTGGTGCGTGTATTCCAAGGGGTGCGCAGGGACTTTTACATGCATTTTCATCGTTGGGGGGCTGTATGCTGGTCCACTGGCCTTTGCGCCATGTACTGGATTTGTGCAATGTTTTTGCCGCACAGGGCGGGGTTGGGGGCATAATTGGTGCTGCTGCAGGGTCGCTTGCCACTCTGCGCCACGCCTGCTTATGAATGTATAAATCCATGAATAGGCTGTGCGCCTAAATGGGTTTTGGCGCACGCGGCTGGCGCAGACTGCAGCACATGCACTTTGTGCGCCAACCGCGTCTAGTATGAATAAGATTGGTGCCAGCGAACATTCCCATCTAGCCTCTTTCAAATCTAGAGGGGGGTCTGTTATATGGTGACTACAACAGACATTGACTGATGAGCATTTATACACTATTATCTTCTGTTAATAAACATATCTCTCAATCCAAACTTGTACAGTAGAATGTCATTTAATTGATAAAAGGCAGTGCACTTCTGGCTTCAGTCTATATTTCATTCCTAACCCACTGAACTGGGATGAACCCAATTTAAAATGTATGCACTAGTTTATTTTGGCAGCATACATTTGCCCAGCGACTTTTTACACACATTAATAAGGGACATGGTTTTGAAGAGTGCACAGTATCTCGATTTATGTTTTCCTGAAATGTGAAATGTGTCTGCCTGCTTAGTTTCCCGATTGATAATGCTTCAGTCTAATACCAAAACAGAGTACTTGGATTGTACATTAAGAATGCTGTTAAAAGTACACTTTTGCTTGATTCATTTATGAATAGTACTAGCTGTGAGGTCCAATATGTATTGTCTGGCAGGTCCATGACAGTGCATCCCATTTATTTTTCTGATTTACTGCACATTTCTTAAATGAGCTATCACTATCATTTTACATCTCAAGGAGGCTTTTGCTGCTAGCCACACCATTTTGATGTTTGCCACCTACTCAGATCAAATCGCTCCTCAATCCTCATTCTGATCTCTGTTATCCTTGTAAGGCAATTGTAGACTTGTATATTAATCTGCCATATCTTCTTTCTTCTAAGACATTTTCCATGCAATTCAAATGTAAGGGAATAATATTAAGTGCACCTATTATGAACATCTGATGAAGTGCAATATGTATTGTTTGAATGACCAGTTGTAATGAAATGTCTATAAAATTCATGTTCAAATTCAAAAATCACAGAAATGCGATTGCTAGCATAAGCCACACTTAGATGGAATTTCTCAAGTTCAGTCTGCGCCAAATCTAGACAGATATATGACTGTTAGCATATGCCACACCTAGATGGAATTTCAGAAATGTGATTGTTAGCATATGTGATTCTTAGCATGCACCACACTAAGAATTCTGAAACTAGCTTGCATCGCATCTAGATAGAAATGTGATTGTTAGCATATGCCACACCTAGATGAACTCTCAAGTCTAGTCTGCGCCAAATCTAGACAGATATATGACTGTTAGCATATGCCACACCTAGATAGAATTTCAGAAGCATGAACCACACTTAGAATTCTGAACCTAGCTTGCATTGCATCTAGATAGAAATGTGACTGTTAGCATGTGCCACACTTAGAATTCTGAACTTTAGCTGGCGTTGCATCTAGATAGAAATGTGATTCTTAGCATGCACCACACTTAGAATTATGAACCTAGCTTTCGTCGAATCTAGATAGAAATGTGACTGTCAGCATGTGCCACTCTAGTATGGAATTCCGAACTTTAGCTTACGCAGCATCTAGATAGAAATGTGACTGTTAGCATGTACCGCACCTAGATTGAATCCCGCAATTGCAAGGATAGCAATGCCAATTAACCAACCAACTAACAATTCCATCCCTCTGCATATACCTCTCAAACTATAACCAAACACAACCACAAGCCTAAAACAGAGCAATTTGCACAAACTTCACAACAATGCAACAACAAAACAAACAACACATAGACTTGCACAACAGCACACAATGACTACGGACCATAAATCACCCCAAGCCCAGCCAACGGACCCACCGGACTGAGGCTGCTAACAGCACATCACTGCTCTCTTGCACATTTCCAGCTTATTCCCACTAACCCACTCCTCTCCTCCCCTTTTTCAGAGCCACCAGAGCGCCAGGGGACCACTTCGGTGGTGATAGTGCGCGGTACAAATGTCCTTTAACATTAACATATTTACTTTTATTTGATTGTTCAATGATTATACATAAATGACACTGATCTAATCGTCGGCACTGCACCAATCCCAGCCCACAATCTAGGACAAAAGCCAGGCTGTTTTGATCTGAATATTTTTGTTTACGTTAAAATAATGATTCTGGGAAATTCGGGTGGTCCCCTTACTGACAGTTCTGAGGAAATCACCTAAAGCACCACAAATTAATTTCAACAAGAATTATAATACATACTCTGTGGCCTGACTATTTTTGTCTCACAAACCTTTTCATTTACATTCACGCACACATCCATCAAATAGAAAACCAAAAATGAATGACTATTTGAGACAGTATCCGAGGTATTGTTTATACAATTCACATCCAAATACAGTTTTCTTCTATGCACATATGCACACATCTTGTATATGTCAACCCAAACCTGAAATTGAATGGAATAAAGTTTAAATAAAATAATTGACTGTTTTTACAGTACAAATGTAGTTGACCTTCAGTGGAGCTAATTTAAAACTAAAAGTTTGCACATAGTCTATGGGAAATTATCGGTACTTAGTTTGGCACTCTTAATTCTATCTTTTGTGATGTCGGATTTGCTGCAAACAATTGTAAAAATGTAGGTTTCTTAAAATGCCAGTTAATCTTGAACTACTGAGATTGTGGATTATCCTCCAGTCACTATTTACAAGGAAGTAGGTTTACTCTTACAGCACTGCAGACCAGTATGTTCCATATGAGATTTCAATAACTATATTTGATATAGGAGACTTCAATCAGGGCATCTGTTTCTTCAAATTACATTTGCAATGTCTAAATATTCCACAGCTTCCAAAGTGCAGGGGAAATTACCCTTATGATGATTCTGCTGGGCTTTTCAATAATAATTGCACATCATGAAGCACATCCACTGTTGGGAGGCAGATGAATATGCCAGCCATAGCTTTTGCAAATCCCTTGCATTAATGCTACAAAGGTGAGAGACATCACTCACTGAGACATCCATTGCACCCTTATCCCACGCAGGTAAAGCATGGTTTGGGAACAATGTTAGCTGAAGATGGCTAAAGCATTAAAACTAACGTTGGAACAGTAGAACACCATGCATTAGACACAAAGGAAACATGCACTCCACATGAAGAACAGATACGATTCCGGCACTACTGGATTTTAGTTTTCTGGAGGGATGACATGATGACCTTTTTGGGGTTTATCACAAACATCTGGGTTTTTAGTGGTTCTCTTGAATAGACAATTCCACACATTCTCACACGAGTGGGGGAAAAGTTGAGCAAAGCATATTTTAGCTCAACTTCACAAGAAAGGAGACAAAATATCTACATACCCTTCTTTCTGTGGGGTACCTCATAGATGGATGAGTTGGTAGAACAATTAATCTGTAAATCCAGAGAGATTACAATTTTATCCTTCCCTGGGAATAGATAATTTTGGGGACATTGGGGTAGTAACCATTGCCCTCTACTATCATCCATTCTGGCAGAATTGCATGGGGTTTTAAAGGTTGAAAGTCAACCCCCATTCTAAAGGTGGAGTCTTTGTGAGTCTGGCCAAGTTTCTCAATGTTTAATAGTTTGGTTTTTATGGGATAATTGTCTCTGATTTGGTGGGTTGCCCAACTTGTTTAAATTGATTCACATCCCACTCCTGATAAACATATAAGGACGTTATGGTATCAATAGTGAAGACAGACACAAATGATGCACACTCAACCATTATAATAAATAAAACCCCATCATAGTACCCATTGGTGTCCCCCAAGGTTCCTGTCTCGCACCAACATTATACAATGCATAAACTAAACTCCTCTTCTCAGCGCTAGACGACATGGGTGTCATCTACACCAACTTTGCAGACGACACCCAGATCCTCATCCCTTTATCGGGAGACTACACTCAAGATACCGACACTATCAACAAAATATATGCCATAATCCAAAATTGGATGGCACTAAATAGCCTCTGTCTCAATGATGAGAAGACTGAGGTTCTTATTGTGGGCTCCCAATCCAAAATAGAAGCATTACATGCTGATTACTCATCCATCAACATCGATGGCACAAACATATCAGTACTCAAACAAGTAAAAACACTAGGTGTCTACCTAGATGCCAACCTCACCATGACCAAGCACATTAACGCCCTCTCTTCCTCTACCTCCTACACCGCAAAACTTTTTGCTCTCAGTCGCCAATTCTTGACACCCACCAACTGTATCACGCTGGCAAGAGCTTTAATCCTATCCAGGCTCGACTACTGCAACGCACTCTACCTGGGTACCTCAAAAGCCAATCTAAACAAACTACAGCTTATTCAAAATAAAGCCCTTCGGGCGGCCCTTGGATTAAGGAAGTCAGATCACATCTCAAATATTAGAAGAAACCATCACTGGCTCCCCATCAAAGCCAGGGTCATATTCAAAGCCCTGTGCGTCACATTCAAATGCATCCACTCTTGCGCCCCCATCTACCTCAACCACGCCATCACCAAAAAAGTATCAAAGAGGCCCCTCAGATCCAACAGTCAACTACTCCTAGCCATCCCCCGCTACAAGACAACCAAGGCAGGAGGCAGTAGTTTCCAATACCTCGCACCCACATATTGGAACACTCTTCCCCTCCCCATCAAAAATGAGCAAACTTTCTCAGGTTTCAAAAAATCCCTGAAAACGTGGCTATTTAACCAAGACTAAGGAAATATCACTGTACTGAAGCCCTGCATTAAATGTCTCGTGTATGATTATGATTATTTTGTATTCACTTGCACTGCGCCCGATTGGCAATTTCTAAGAAATGTTTTAACCAAGCTGTCTGTAACATCGCCGTGGTACCCAAGGGTCTGGGCGAGTAATAAATGCAATAAATAAATAAATAAATAAATAAATAAAACAGTCCTTGTGATGTCTTTCAAAATAAAATGGCCTATACTAACAAAACATATTGCCTGCCCTTACAGTACTACAACAAATATGTGCTGGGAAAATATCTATGTAAAAGAAAACAGTGTTCAAAAGTAATGTATCAGGATGACTGAACAGTGAGATTCCCTTCCCCACATTTTCAGCACGGCATAATCTGGCACACTCAAGCTTTGAACACACTCTGGCATGAGGATGCAGTTTGTGACATAAGCCAGGGCCTTCTGCAATAATGTCTCTTTCTTTACCATTGTTAAGGATTTCAATCAGGCACACACCCAGGTCTCGCCTAGCATGTAGTGCGCAATGAAATACTTATTGTATTTGTATCTATAAATTAAATATTCTGAATGATATACCACTCAAATCACACCCTTCTCAAAATACCCCCAGGTCGCACTGAACTAGGAATCAGGATAGTTTGTAAAAGTAAATATGTATTTATTTATTTATTTATTTATTTAATCTTCAAATCACACATATATATATATATATATATGGGGCAGCAATCACCTGGTGGTGACAATACAATTCAAAAATAAGTAAATCAATTGAATTCACTTATATTAATGCAGAATAGAAAACACAGGAAAAAGAACAGTTTTGGTTTGTGAACAGAGAGCGTTTAGGTTAATAGTTCCCCCTGTCCCCCTGCAAAGTACTGAAGGTACCAATGAGCAATCATACACAGATGTCAGTAATCAGCAGGTATTCCGGAATGAAAGACGATGAGGTAATTCCGAGTATGGCGGTAGGGGGTTAACGGCACCGGTAAGGATGACGGTGCTGTTCACACCCTACCACCACATTCCGAGGTCCCTTAGCGGGTCCCACCAGGAATGGCTGGTCCAACTAGCCGCCCTTAGCGGGACCCGTTAAGGGTTCTGGAGCTAATAACTTAATTAGCTCTTTCCCCATTCCCATTGAGCCTTGTGGGGGCTCAAATGGGAATGGTTTTTGGAATGGGGACTTACCGGGTCTGGATTGTGGGATGTTTTTACCCATACATCCGAGCCCTACCTCAAAAACTGTGCAGTACTGACATGGAAAACATCATGATGGCCAGAGCTTCCCAGAAAATGCACAGGGAAATGCATGAAGAATAGGCTGCCACTCATTTTTTCCGATGTTATGGGCACAGAAGGGACTGCCTAAAACCACCATTGGACTACCCACACAGTAGTCTGAAACCATTGGGAATGGCAATGCTGATTGCCAAAAGCAACCTAGAATTGTGGGGAATTCATTTTCTTAAATCCCAAAAATGGGTGCATTACCAGTACTCACCACTATCAGAAAGCCGGCGTTTTAAAACAACACCAGACTTTTTTTATCTTTTTGTGTAAAACTGAATAAATGAACCCAAAGCAGGCCTTACTGAGAGGTGGATCCAATGTAAAGTTATATTCTGAAGTGACTTGAAGGTTTATAACAAGACTGGCTGAGCTGTGGATTTCAGCAGTTTAAGTAAATTTGGACTGAAAGACACTAAAAATCTAAATGTTTAAAAGAAATGAGTGACCTACTTTTGAGTGTCACATAGGTTGCAATTGTTTAAATGTCATAGTTTTTAAACTTAGAATCAGAATTTTAGCTGCATATGTAAAAATGGTTAGTTTTATTTGAATGCAGAAAACTGGGTAACTAAAAGTGACATTAGCTGGGCCCTGGCTTAAGGAACTGAATTCTGCCCACCAGCTACCCCCGACAGGAGTTGAGACTTGCACAACTGCTGTGTTCCCAGGCCTAGCTGCCTTTTTGCTGCTCCCACCAAAAGGGATCTGACACTTCTCTGATTGAATTATCAAGGGACTGCTAGAGACTAAACATAGGACCCAGGCAGAGGGTTTATTGAAGTGGCCATAAATGGCTTCCTCTTGAACAATGGGCCTTCCAGGGCCCAGGCAGATGGTTTATTGCAGGGGTAATAAAAATGGCTTCCTCTTGGCAGAAACTGGGAGGGGGAGAAACTGGAGACAGAGGCTGAGCTTGAAGAAAGTGGAAAGACTGGTTTCTGTACCATGTGACCTGAAGAGACACACCCCTGTAGCCAGAATATGGTTTTAGAAAAACATGAATAACTCATAGTACGGACTTGTCATAATTATTTAAATGATACCATAATTCTTGTGATTTTTCTGCCCACATTTTAAGAGGTTTTTAGAACCGGTGGCATGATCTGGGGGCAAGCTAGCAGTTAAGAGGGTATTACTTAAAATGTATGCATGTTAAAAGTCTGATACTTCAGCAATTAATGCCTGCATGTCTTGCACACATTTGGGTAAATTTGAGTAAGAATCTGATATTGGTAACCTGACCAAAAAGTGAAATATGTTGCCATTTCTCAATGCAAGCTCCCAGGAAGAGGAGATTTGGACAGGGTATACCTCCTGTGATATGTGATGGGTGCATGTAATTTTAAACAAATGTGTACCTGTGCAAATATGTCTTTTGGGTCAAAATATAGATTGTGTGTAATTTGACAGGGGTGGGTTCTCTGTATCATAAACAGACCTCATCATGATGACACTTCATTTCAGTCCCCCAATCAAGGGGAAGAGGATGAAATGGCCAATGACAAGTGGAGAGGGGTAGGGCCTAGGAAGCTAGCCTCTCCACCCATTTTCAAAACACATAAAAGCATACAGTCAGGACAGATAGGGACATTCAATTCCATTTGCTGCGGAGCATGCTGCCGGACCATACCACATCCAGAGATCCAGACTTCAAATCCATCAATCTCCAGAGAAAGCTGTGCAGAAAGATCCAGAAGCAGTGCTGTACCCAGAGAGAGCAGAGCTGACCCAGACCACTGTTAGCAGAACCGGAGAGCTGACCCAGATCACTGTGAAGTGCCGAGACCAGACCAGAGTCCAGTCTAAAACCTGACCAGATCCGTGGCGAGGCCCATTCTATTTCTAAATATATTGTGAGTACCTAGCAGAACTGTGCAGAACCAATCTCTTAGTTAAAATAATATAATTCAATCTATTTTAATCTAACCAGAACTGCCTCCTAACTGTCACCTGTCATTTTTAGCTGCAAGCTGTCACCTGTCACTTTGAACTTTAAAATTTCAAATCTGAAAAACGACCTTTACCATATCGCTCATATCTCTGTGACCGTTTGTCTTAGAGACTTGCAGCTTAGAATCTTAGCTTTTCAACGAACCTAGAACCGCATTCCCATTCCATACACTTTTGCCGCAATCGCGAAAAACGCACTCGCGAATTTTGCCGCGATTTGCAAATTTCTCCACGTGTGAAAACAGCAGTTTCCTTGCTAAAAATGTGTTTGCCTCTTAAGAACCATCCCTGAATCATTGCTAGAGTGAGCCTGGACTAATATTAACTAGATACCACTCACCCTGAACCTCTAGAGGGAATTAAAAGCATTTTAGCATATTTTTCACTTCATTGCCAGCACATATAAAAGCATTTTGGGCCTGTGTTTCAAACTTCTGTAGTCTAAGCTTGCTGGGGTGAACTGAATTACATTTGATTGCATTTCTGAGAACTGTGTGCTTTCCTTCCATTTCCTTGCATTGCATAAAGGGGGGGAGTGGATTGCCAGAGAAAAGTGATTACATTGTCTTTTGCTGAAATCCTATCAAGTTATTTTCTGTACTGCATTTCATTCCACATTGCATCCATTTGAAACCATCAAAGTATTGTTGCTATCTTATCCATCCTATAACCACTCATCATTGATTATAAAGAAGTGTGCTAGTGCCGGACTATCCATTATTGATTACTGCTCAGATTAAGTGTGATATTCAATTATTAATTTATTATAAAGTGTGATATATATATATATATATTGTTTAAATTATCAAATAAACCTTTAAACCTGGAAAACAGAACTACTTCTTGGCTCAGTGGGGTCAGGGGGATTCCAAGAGAGGGGTGTTATATAGGGGTAGTCATCCAGAACGCATGAACTGGACATAAAGATATATTAATAAGGGTTTCCATTCAGTATCCCAGACTAGGCATTGACTTAGCTGTAGCGTTGAATTGAATCCTCTTACAGGATAGGTCGGAATGTCCCGGTAATTTTCCATTCCCACTACCCGGACCCGGACCCGAGTTTGGAGGCAGCCATGGTGCTATCAGCACCATGGCTGCCTCCAAACTTGGAATGACCCCCAATGTCTAGAGTTAGAATGCAATCTTCCCTCTCCAAACAAGAGAGAAAACTGTTTCTGGAATAGGACACTTTTAAAATGACAGGTGAAAATGGCTTTGCGAAATAATGCAAAAGGGTGCACAAATGCTTAAATGGAGAACAATTCTTAGGAAAGCAAATCTAAACAAGTCTTAACACACGTGAGCTACAATATAAACAACAGTACACACTTTAGATCAGTATGGGATTTGAAGAACATTGTGGATGGAAAAAAAACATGTGTAAACTTTGGAAATCTGCAAATTTGCGGCAAAATTTACTATGCGATATTTGAGAAAAACGGGTCGATGCTAAGGGTCTTAGGTATAAGTGAGAGTTGAAATTTTGTTTCTATCTATATATTTGAAGAAGTTATAGAGGTTTTAGTGAAAATAGGCGCAAAAACGAAAACAGTAATTTGGTTTTAAAAATGACAGATTGGTTTCATTACACTATATTAAAGACTATGGAAAAGAGGATGCCACACAGGAATCTACACAGTTACGTGGCTAGTGTAACGCTTCCTGTGGTGGATACTCTGTTTTCTTTCAGGGATTTACTTTAGTTACTCAAAATCACTAATGATTTATGTTATGGTAAAACAAATTAGGAAAATCAGCACAAGAATGGTTTTGACAATACTAGGATTCTGAAGTTAAAGATGGGATGGGTTGAGTTTGGGATATGACAATGCAAATATACTATGGGTCACTGTTCTTCCTATTAATACTTACAGTCCCTTGTGATTAAAATGGACTGTCAAGGTTTTGGTCATGAATCGGGTCAGGTCTACTAGCAGCAGGGCACTTCGGGAGGGATTGGATCTGCGGCACGGTTCTGGTTAAATTTGGACTGCATCTCAGACTGGATTTGGATGGGCCCTTCTGGTCACTGGACAAGGCAGATAGCAGGATGCAAGTTTCAGCAGGCAAGCCTTTATGGTAGCAAGCCAAACTGGATCAGTATTAAATCCCTTCAAATTTGGGATGTTTGAAATTGGGTCTAGCTAGAAAGAGTTCAGCAATGCTAAAGTCTGGATTCTGCAAATAAATCAGGATCTTCAAAGAAGTATGCAGTCAGCTACAAGATTAAGAGTTCTGGACAAGGTGCTGCACAGACATCTGTATGTGTTCTGGAAGCAGTGTGTCCTATGTGTTGTGTAGTTCCTATATTTATACTACCAAATTACATCACCAAGTTTATGGTGTAGTCATAATTTCAAAAACACACCCCCCACGGCTGTGAGTGGCCATAGGCACTTGCCTTGTTTTGGTTGGCAGTGAGAACAGAGCTGTTATCTTTACGATGGGATTTAGGATCTCCCACATTGATTTTGACCACAATTTAGCTTTCCCATTAATACACATTTTTACAATTATGCCCTCCACTAAAATCAGACACATTTATTACTTTTTTTATGGTTTATCCGGGCATCCAATTCCCATCTCTGTGAGAGCTGTCTTTCTCATTCTATGGGATTTGATCAATTTTAATCATAACAATTTGGATTAATAATGTCTAATTCGGTACATATCTGGGCACTTATCAGTGGATCATGTACATACAATCTTAAGCTTGCAACATTCATAGTTCTGCTACAGTGAGAGTTGTTTCTGAACTTTGGTTCCTTAAGTGATACAGGTTTCATCAATGTCTTCACAGCAAAAGCCTAACATTAGGTTAACATCTACCCATTTTCAGATTTATCCTTCTTTAGGTTGCACAGTTAAAGAGTTTCAAACTTAACCACAAATACAGATTTAAACACCAAAAGGTTCAGAGTTTTTTTGTTTTCTCTCCTTTCAACAAACAACAGCTGTCAAATCCCTTTGATCAGGGTGGGGTATAGAGGGAAGCATTCTGTCCCTCCCCAGCAGAGCCTGTCCTTTGTTCTTGGCTCAGCCACAAGACAAATGTCTAATGAAGTCTCATTGTGCTCCTTGTTGTCAATATGCAGGCACCATTAAGCAGCCATTAGCCTTCCTGTAGCAAGGGGTCAAACTGAAGTGTCAAACCTTCCCAGGCTGGCCACTGCCCAATCAGAATTAAGCAGTTACTTAACTCCAATACTGGTTGCTTTTAAAATTCACAATAGCGTCTTTTCTTTGACACATATAAAAAATAAGCACGGTTTATAAGGGATTTGGACATTTAAAAGAATTAAGCCCTCCACAAACATGCTTTAAATAGGCACATTTTGCAATCTCTTCAGGAAAAAGAAATACTTTTAAACTGGGTTAGACAGCTAATTTTCTTATGCAGCTGTCAGTCAGTTAGGCCTGGATTCCTCTGACTGTCTAGAGAATCTATGATTTCTGCACACTTTTCCTTTCAATAATTCACTGGGAAAATGACTGAATTTAGTGCCAAAACAGCACTTTGAAGGTTGCCATTGATTAGGTAACTGTATTTAATTGAATTTTCGGATTTCAGCCCACTTCTGGGGCTTTGATTCATGTGACAGGTAACAACACCCACTGGCATTCACTCGCAAGGAGTTCTTGCTTTGACTTCAACTTTGCCTGTGTGTGGCAGGGTGTGCAACTCTTTTGTGGTTTATGAACTATGCACAGTTTTGCAGATTTGGCGCACAAGGGTGTTAGTGCATCAATTTTTTCTTTCCCCATTTGCAAAGGGGTGTAATAGGGCGAATTGGCATGGGTTGAAATATCCCACAGCATGCAAAAGTCTCTTGTTCATGGAATGCCTTGGACACACACAACAATAAAGTTCCTTTGGCTTTAAGAGTTTCACGTTCATACATTTTCAGGCTCACTGTCAAATTTCTGCATCCGCCTGTGGGAATCTAGCTCCCCAATTGGTGAGCATCTAGTGTGCTAAACAAGTTTACTCCGCTCGTATAACACAAGCTTCCACTTCTAAAATGGCGGCTTTGCTTTTGTTTACAGGTTGCTAGGCAACCTCTTGAGCCACGCATTGGCTAACGCAGTGCATTTATCCAGAGCATTGCAACCAGAAGGCAACAGCCGGCCCCGGATCCTAAGGCCCAATACATAAGGCCATCACCTGTCTTTGCTCTTTCATTTCACCACCAACGCCTCTGCAGCAGCAGCCCAGAAAGGGCAGGAGCCCTCCTTCTGCACCATTGTCGACTTCAGAATAGCGCAACGACAGCCACATGTCCCGTTCCACCCCGGCCTCCTTCCAGCCACTGGGAGTAATATGGCTCCGCCATTGTGCCGAGCGCACCCCTGCACCCCATGGGCATCAAGTGAGCTAAATAAGTTTACTTTGCACGTATAACACGAGGATTTGCTTCTAAAATGGCAGCTTTACTTTTGTTTAGAGGTTGCTAGGCAACCTCTTGAGCCACATATTGGCTAATGCAGCGCATTTATCCAGAGCGCCACAACTGGAAGGCAGCAGCCGCCTCTGGATCCTAAGGCCTGATACATATGGCCATCCCCTGTCTTTGCATGATGGAGCAGAGGGGCCAGCCACGCTTCCTGTCTCACCACATGATTATAATTAACAGGGTAAGGATTTCTCAAGTGTGCTTTACCTTTCCACAAACCTTTGTGGGTCCGTGACTCAAATGTGTCATACTTCACTGTACGCAACACAGTATTATCGCTGATTGTGCTGATCATATCTACCTTCCTAGTGAGGCTGAGATTCTCATGTTCTAATACTTCATTGTGTGCTTTACTCTACTATTCTTAAGTGTTCCTGTCCTCTATCGGAGGCCCCGTGAGGTTATGACCATTATCTTGAATTACTTCACCATATGTATTACTCTGCTATGGACTAGTGCGCCTTACGTTGCCACGTGTCTTGCGAGGCCATGACTACAACGTTAAATACCATACTGTGTCCATCATAGGATAACGGTTGTTTGTGTTACTTACATCTATTTGCCTACTGAGGCCCTGACTTCTAAGGTTAAATACTGGATTGTGTGCAGTGTGCTGCTCATTGCTATTCCTGAGTGTACCTCATTTGGCCGTCTGGATCTATCCACCTATGAGGCTATGACTCTAATGTTAAATGTTCTACCGGGTGCATTACAGTATTACAGCCGAGTGTGCCACTTACATTCACTTCCCTAGCGAGGCCCTGTCTCATATGTTTAAGGCTGACATTGTCTAGTATGCCCATGTTGTCACCTATGTATTAGCCTTATGTTGACTTACTGGCCTACAGCCGCACAGTGCGCTTACATTTCTACCATTTAGCAAGCCTATGATACCACTAGTCCATTCATTTTATGTTGTTCAAATGCTGTCTACTTTGCCCATGATATCACGATTGCATTAGCTTTATGTTGCCCAAATGCTCAGTCAATGCTTATACAGTATTCCCCTCATTTACTCTTGTACTGATTAGCATGTTTAGACAACCTGATCCACTACGCCCTAGCCAGTCTTAGTGGCCTACTACATGTACTATGTTTTCCTCCACCCCCCTATTGTTATCAATGATGTACTCCATTTCGGCTACTAGCCAGCAAGCCAAAGCTGCATACTCTACACACACAAACCCACAGTATCCAGCCATGGCCAATCTTACCCGATCTATACCTGGGATCAAACCCACAACTTTCATGCCTGCACTTAAGTATGACTGCCACCAGGCCACTTTAAGGTTCACCAAGCTCCTACCCAAGCTGAAAAAAGAAAATAAGTCTTTTACCAAAGAGCACATCAGCTGTGGAGGCCCTGACCCTTTGTGATCCTCTAACCAATGGTTTAACCATCTTCCTATCAAATCTGCACCTAACAAACCCTGCCCTCCCAGAGTTAGAAACAACAAACTTGGCTCCAGATTTCTTAAACGCTATGAACCATCAATCAATACCCGAGATAAAGGTAATCCACCACCTACTGGGAATAACCATAGTCCCAAGATTAATGTCACAAAAAAAAAACAGAGTTGCATGCAGCAATCATAGGTCCAGAACTATGGACAACAATAAAAAGAGATTGAAACAGAGTAAATCTAGTGCTATTCTCATGAATTCTAATACACAAACTATCAAAGGGGAATTAATCAATGCTAGATCGATGGTAGTGCATGCTACTGACATAGCCGACCTGATCACGACTGAAAACCTTGACTTCCTAGCAATAACAGAGTCTTGGCTACATGCAGAAGCAGGCCCCTTTCTCTTACTTGCAGTACCAGACATCTACACTATTGTAAGAGCACACAGAGCCGACTCTAGAGGGGGTGGCATTGCCATCATTGCTAAGTCCAACTTAGACTTGAGAGTAGTCTTTTCACCAACTATCACATCCTGCAAACTACTCATTGCTAAAATACCTATCTCTAACTCCTATACCTTAACTGTTCACTTAATTCTATAGACCTCCAGGGCCTATTGATCTTTCGAGGAAGATATTATGACAATATTATCTGATAACACCAATGCCTCCTCACACCATGCCTTCAACAACCCTAAGGACCAGCAGGCACTAGCAGTGGCCAACGCCCTTACTGAATTTAACCTCACTCAAAGAGTTACTCAGTCTACCCATGATAAAGGCAGAACTTTAGATTGGGTAGCAGATCTTAACTGCAAAACTGCAATCACTTCTATTGTACCCCAATCCTAGACTGACCACCACCTACTGTCCATCACTCAACTCAACCAATATCCCCACAAATAAGGATAACCTAAAAGCCCCTCAACTCCTCACTAGGAACAAATACAATATTACTGTGGACATAATTTTACCACATGTAATCCCTATCCTCAATTACTTGATGGACACCCTTGATCCAGACACACTAGTAGATGTCTATAATTGCATGATGACTAAAGCTCTAAACATCATTGTCCAGCTTAAACTGTGCAAAGGCAAACCTAGAGCTCATGTGAATTCATGGGTCACACCTCAACTAAAAGCCTTGCGGTCTGACAAAAGGAAATTGGAAGTCCTATGGAAACACCTCCCCACTGTGGAGAATAAAACTAACCTGCTGAATATTTCAGCTAAGTATAAAATAGAGAAATTACTTACCAAACGCGAGACTTACAACAATAGGATTAACAAAGCTAGCTCCATTACCAAGGAACTCTTTGTTATCTTCAGAGAAATGGAGGTCCAGATACCCCCGACAGATACCTGTGCAAAGGACAAACTTTGGTGTAGTAACAACCAGAATGCTCTAACCAAAATATTGCCACTCTTCAAAACAAAATAGCTGACAAAAGATCAAACCTACCCAACATAGGTACCTCCCATAGAACTCAAGTGCATTCCGGGAAATCTCTTCAATGCTTCAAATTCTCCAAAGTTTCTATCTGTGAGGTAGAAAACATTATTGCTTTTCTCAAACCCTCAAGGTGTCAAGGAGATAGCTGCCCTGCTCAGATAATCAAAGATGCCGCCAGAGACCTGGCGCTTTTTATCTCTAAATTAATCAATGCCTCCTTCTCATCTGACACGGTGCCTATCAACCTAAATGAGTCATGGGCCCTACCGCTCCTAAAAAAAACAATCCCTGGATGCCATTTATCCCCACTAATTATAGGCTAATCACAACGGTCCCGTTCCTACTTAAGATACTAGATAATGTAGCAAACCTTCAGATCCAGGAATACCTAGAAACCAATAACCTTTTAAGGATTCGACAATCTGGCTTTAAGCCTCAACATGGCACTGAAACGGCATTTATTGACCTAAAGACCCAGATTGATGAACTTAAAGATAAGGGGAAAAACGCACTGCTATTACTATTAGATCTGTCTGCCGCTTTTGATTTGGTGGACCAAAAAGTGCTATGTAATCACCTTGCCTCAGAAGCTCACTTCTCCCAAGATGCAATAGCATGGATCCAATATTTTCTAAACAATAGGACCATGAGAGTCTTCTCCCCCTCGGCGGCAGTTGACACTATCCCAATGACATGCAGGATGCCCCAAGTCTTTGTGTGTCACCAACAATGTACGACATTTTCACGCAGCCACTGTTTGACGATCTTGATCATCGGGGTATCACCTGCACTAATTATGCAGATGACACCCAGATCCTCATACCTCTCACTGGAAACTATTATACCGACATGGCCCTAGTGAATAAAAAGTTTGTTATCATTCAGGCATAGATGGTCTTCCATGGCCTCTGCCTGAATGATGATAAAACAGAGCTCCTGATACTAGGATCCTCAGCTAACCTTAACAAACTCAGCAACAATTATGCCTCTTTCAACATTGACGGGAATAACATTAAACCGGTAAAAGAGGTAAAAACACTAGGCTTCTACCTAGATTCAGCTCTCAACCTACGTAAACAAGTCAATGCCACGGCCTCGGCAACAGCATATACTTGCAAGCTGGTCGACAAATTCTTCTTGCCTGGTGTTCCCAGGTAAAAACTAAAAAAGCAGACTGAAGCAGCTTTCCGAGTTCCCAGGTAAAAACTAAAAATGCAGGTGGAAGCAGCTTTCCAGTTATGGCAGCTGAGCTTGGGAACACACTCCCACCCTCTCTAAAATCAAACCATTCCTTCCCAACTTTAGGAGAAATACCATAAACTGGTTGCCTGAGAAGGACCAATGATGTGCCTAGGATATCTTAACACCTACTGTCAATTGCATTTCAATGTTATTTTGCGCCTAACTATGTTCAATAACTATCAAATGTGCCATCCTGCTTCATATTGTATTAGTTTTGCTTCTTCTGTACATATTGTATGCATTGCCTGTAACCTCGTTTTATGCTAAGTAGTAACCTGTCTGTAATGTGCCCAGATACCTCCTGGTTCGGTGCACCAAATTGTTAGGGGGAATTCTCCAGCATGGCTAATTTCCCTTACTTACTGAGTCCCTCATCAGCTTTGCTGGATTTCTAGGATTTAATTTTCTCACCTGGCAAGAGTGTGAGCCTTTTTTCCCACTCTTATATGTGTTTTGCTGTGTGTGTTTAACATTTTTGTGTTCATAGACTGTGCCTCCCCTACTCCACAGGCATCATCTTTTTACTGTGTGTTACACAGCACTGTCAGTGCAGTGATACAGGGTTGTCTTTTAGACTTCCCAACTCAGACTCTATTTTCTGGGACTGACTACTGTCTCCCAGAACATGTAAAGTTGCCATTGACTTTATTAGTCTCTTTAAATCCACACACCCATAACACACTATCGTACATAGAGTGCTGGAAAGGGTTAATACTTATCCCTTTTGTCTGTGTCTCTTGGCTGGTGGCAGTGGTAACTACTGTATTTTTCCTACCGTTTGTTATCTTAAATAACCTTGGTATTGTTTTAGGCATCTTGGTAGCCTCGAAATTAAACCCGCTAGACCATATAGGTTTTTATACGGTTCTGGCTGGGTTTATTTGGCATTTCTTTTTGAAAATGTCTTTCTCGTGTTTTACTCTGCACGCCAAACCAGGTTTGGTTCCTTTGTTCACCGTCCTTTTATGGGCTTCTACACAGAAGCCCACCTTAGACCCCTGAATGTCTGGGGGGGACAGGATGTGAGGGGGGTTTTAGGACTCCCTTCACAGGTTCCTCTTGGAGACCCATGTGGCACTCTGATCTGATTGGTTTTGGTGACTGTCCCGGCTGGACAGCCACCCTGCTGTGTGATTGACAGCCAGGCTGTGTGAATGGGGGAAAACTGCATAAAATGCAGGTCTCTGGGGCTGGAAAGGCAAAGTCGCCAATGAAACGAAAGAACCGAAGAGGACCCTCCAGTCTTCCTACTTCATGTCAGTCCGACAGTTGCTTCAGGAACCGTGAGCCTGTAGGACCTGCCAGGAACGTCCGCCTCAGCTACAGCTGATTCTCCATTTTAAAGTACTGTTCGAATCTGGTTGTTCGTTTCATCCAGCCACGGAAAAGGTGTGTGAGCCCTTTCACCAATCTGAGGGCTTGTCCTTCCCTACTCTTTAAACTAACTTTTTATGCTGACCAACTTCATACGGAACTCTTGGCAAAGATGTAACCGCGAACTACCCTGAACTGTGTGATCTTGAGCAAAATACTTTTGTCCTATTGACTTTGGCCCTAAGCCTTTTTTATTTGATTCTATCAATGTTAGTTCCTCTTTCTAGATTACTCTGCTTACTTATCTGTTGGTGCTGCTCAATGTGTGTCTTTCCCTCCCTTTTAAATTATTGGAGTGCCATTTTGCTGATACTTCCCTTTTTGAGCTAAACTTGTCCAGAATCTATTGGGAGTGGTGTGGTGTATTAAGGGTGTGATTTTTCAATTGCTTTTCTTAAGCGAAATGTTTTACAACTTATGTGTAAATAAATGTATATTCTTTTACTCAGAAACCTTGAGTCAGTGTTTGTTTGAATCATAGTAATTGCTGTCCTTTGTGTAACTATTGATACTGCTCACTTGCTCTTGAGATAAGTCTGGCTGCTCAGCCATCACTACCACTTTACTGTGTAGTACAGCCTTGTACCAAAGGTGAATTTGTACTGTCACTTGTAGTCACTTGTAGTCTTAATTATGTGTGGTGTTCCCAAAGGGTACTGCATAAAATTCAGCCGAACACTGGTGTACAGTGATGAGGATCACGTAAAGTAATTACACTTAGAGTGCTGCTATTACCTTGGATCAACTAACCACAATGCTAAACATCACAAAAAAACAATATTAATCATGTCTGATATGAAAAGATACAGTCAGGAGACCCTCCTTGGTCACACTGTGTATTACCTCAAAAATCTGTGTAGAGAAAGGAATCTCTCTGTTAAGGGCAGAAAGTCTGAATAGATTGAAAGGTTGTTAGAGAAACAAAGTCTGGAGTGTGGGTCTGAAATACCTGACCCCTCAGCAAATGTGGAAAATGATGAGGATGGTAATGTGTCTATTATTGATGAGTTAGAAGAGGCAGAATTTTCTCATAATGTAGGCCTCACCGCTCCCTTACCTGCTCAGAAACTTCAACCTTTGTCTACTAGGACCCCACCAAGTCCTGCACTCAGTCCTGCATTCATTGCTCTAGAAAAGATGAGGCTTGAATTGCAATTTAAATATTTAAATGCTCAAACTGAACAAAAACATCAAGAACCTAAGCTCAGAGAAATGGAGTTGAATCATGAACTAGAAATGAAAAATGCTTCTCTCCCAGAGTCTTCTAGGTCTTCCAGTCCTAAGAGACCCTGTATGCCTAAAGACATTGTGGGTATGTATGAGTATCAGCTTGATATTTTGGATTGGTTGGCAATGTTTGAATGTAACCGTGGGATTCAAGGTCTTACAGGGAATTAGTTGCTTCCCTGGCTCTTCTCTAGGCTACCCACTGTTGCATCTGATGTTGTGATGGTGTTGGGGGAGGCGGATAGGATGGATTATGAGTGTGTGCAGCTAGCTTTAATTGCTAGATTTGGAAATACCCCTTCCCAGTAACTTAAGAGGTTTAGGACCCTCAAAAAGCATGATGGTATCCCTTGGGCTACCTGGGTATGTGACTGTTTGAAAAACTTAGATGGTTGGGTTAAGGGTTACAAAGTAAACATTTATGAATGTATGTGGAATCTTGTTATGTTGGAGTCAATGTGTGATGCCTTCTCTCCTGAGCTCAGACAGCACTTGGCTGATTCTCAGGAGATAGATCCAAAGAAGTTAGCTAAGGCTGCTGACTTGTGGGTTGCCAACAGGGCTACTCACAAGGATTCTGGGGCAACTCAGAAGAAGGATGAGGGAAAGCAGCCAAAGAAAGATAACAAGGAGACTTCTAGGAGACTTCTAATACCTGCATTCCGGAAAATCTCTTCAATGCTTCAAATTCTCCAAAGTTTCTATCCGTGAGGTAGAAAACATTATTGCTTCTCTCAAACCCTCAAGGTGTCAAGGAGATAGCTGCCCTGCTCAGATAATCAAAGATGCCCCCAGAGACCTGGCACTTTTTATCTCTAAATTAATCAATGCCTCCTTCTCATCTGGCATGGTGACTAGCAACCTAAATGAGTCATGGGCCCTACCGCTCCTAAAAAGAAACAATCCCTGGATGCCATTTATCCCCACTTATTATAGGCTAATCACAACAGTTCCGTTCCTACTTAAGATACTAGACAATGTAGCAAACCTTCAGATCCAGGAATACCTAGAAACCAATAACCTTTTAAGGATTCGACAATCTGGCTTTAGGCCTCAACATGGCACTGAAACGGCGTTGTTTGGCCTAAAGACCCAGATTGATGAACTTAAAGATAAGGGGAACAATGCACTGCTATTACTATTAGATCTGTCTGCCGCTTTTGATTTGGTGGACCAAAAAGTGCTATGTAATCACCTTGCCTCAGAAGCTCATTTCTCCCAAGATGCGATAGCATGGATCCAATATTTTCTAAACAATAGGACCATGAGAGTCTTCTCCCCCTCGGCGGCAGTTGACACTATCCCAATGACATGCAGGATACCCCAGGTCTTTGTGTGTCACCAACAATGTATAACATTTTCACGAAGCCACTGTTTGACGATCTTAATCATCGGGGTGTCACCTGCACTAATTATGCAGATGACACCCAGAACCTCATACCTCTCACTGGAAACTATGATACCGACATGGCCCTAGTGAATAAAAAGTTTCTTATCATTCAGGCATGGATGGCCTTCCATGGCCTCTGCCTGAATGATGATAAAACAGAGCTCCTGACACTAGGATCCTCAGCTAACCTTAACAAACTCAGCAACAATTATGCCTCTTTCAACATTGACGGGAATAACATTAAAGCGGTAAAAAGGTAAAAACGCTAGGCTTCTACCTAGATTCAGCTCTCAACCTACGTAAACAAGTCAACTCCACGGCCTCGGCAACAGCATATACTTGCAAGCTGGTCGACAAATTCTTCTTGCCTGGTGTTCCTGGTAAAAACTAAAAAAGCAGACGGCAGCAGCTTTCCGAGTTCCCAGATAAAAACTAAAAAAGCAGGTGGAAGCAGCTTTCCGAGTTCCCAGGTAAAAACTAAAAAAGCAGGTGGAAGCAGCTTTCCGGTTATGGCAGCTTAGCTTGGGAACACACTCCCACCCTCTCTAAGATCAAACCATTCCTTCCCAACTTTAGGAGAAATACCATAAACTGGTTGCCTGAGAAGGACCAATGATGTGCCTAGGATAGCTTAACACCTACTGTCAATTGCGTTTCAATGTTCTTTTACGCCTAATTACGTTCAATAACTATCAAATGTGCTATCCTGTTTCATATTGTATTAGTTTTGCTCCTTCTGTACATATTGTATGCATTGCCTGTAACCTCGTTTTATGCTTAGTTGTAACCTGTCTGTAATGTGCCCAGATACCTCCTGGTTTGGTGCACCAAATTGTTAGGGAGAATTCTCCAGCATGGCTAATTTCCCTTACCTACTGAGTCCCTCAGCAGCTTTGCTGGATTTCTAGGATTTATTTTTCTCACCTGGCAAGAGAGTGAGCCTTTTTTTCCCATTCTTACATGTGTTTTGCTGTATGTGTTTAACATTTTTTGTGTTCATAAACTGTGCCTCACCTACCCCACAGGCATCATCTTTTTACTGTGTGTTACACAGCACTGTCAGTGCAGTGAAACAGGGTTGTCCTTTAGACTTCCCAACTCAGACTCTATTTTCTGGGAATGACTACTGTCTCCCAGAACATGTAAAGTTGCCTTTGACTTTATTAGTCTCTTTAAATCCACACACCCATAACACACTATCGTACATAGAGTGCTGGAAAGGGTTAATACTTATCCCTTTTGTCTGTTTCTCTTGGCTGGTGGCAGTGGTAACTACTGTATTTTTCCTACCGTTTGTTATCTAAATAACCTTGGTATTGTTTTAGGCATCTTGGTAGCCTCGAAATTAAACCCGCTAGACCATATAGGTTTTTATACGGTTCTGGGGGGGGTTTATTCGGCATTTCCTTTTGAAAATGTCTTTCTCGTGTTTTACTCTGCATGCCAAACCAGGTTTGGTTCCTTTGTTCACCGTCCTTTAATGGGCTTCTACACAGAAGCCCACCTTAGACCGCTGTATGTCTGGGGGGGACAGGATGTGAGGGGGGGTTTAGGACTCCCTTCACAGTTTCCCCTTGGAGACCCATGTCGCACTCTGATCTGATTGGTTGTGGTGACTGTCCCGGCGGGACAGCCACCCTGCTGTGTGATTGACAGCTAGGCTGTGTGAATGGGGGAAAACTGCATAAAAAGTAGGTCTCTGGGGCTGGAAAGGCAAAGTCGCCAATAAAACGAAAGAACCGAAGAGGAGCTGAAAGAAGAAGACCCCTACAACGACTGAACCACCTGGTGAAGCCCTGCTGCAGGTCCGAATCTTCATACTCCAAAGACAGGGGAGATATTCAAGGAATCTTCTCCCCTTGAGCAGGTGGGACCAACCAGTTCATCCAAACTCCAAGCCAGGCCTCCCTCCTCTGGTCGAATTTGCTGTGCAGAGCTACAGTGAACCGGATAGCCAGGAGGAACGGGCACTGCTTGCATTTTAAGGAACGTACCTTTCGTTCATTGCTTTGCTCTGCTGCTGGTTTCTTCCCTGGGCAGTGCATGACCCTCCAGTCTTCCTACTTCATGTCAGTCCGACAGTTGCTTCAGGAACCGTGAGCCTGTAGGACCTGCCAGGAACGTCCGCCTCAGCTACAGCTGATTCTACATTTTAAAGTACTGTTCAAATCTGGTTGTTCGTTTCGTCCAGCCACGGTGAAGGTGTGTGAGCCCTTTCACCAATCTGAGGGCTTGTCCTTCCCTACTCTTTAAACTAACTTTTTCTGCTGACCAACCCCGTCCGGAACTCTTGGCAAAGATGTAACCGTGAACTACCCTGAACTATGTGATCTTGAGCAAAAGACTTTTGTCCTATTGACTTTGGCCCAAAGCCTTTTTGATTTGATTCTATCACTGTTGTTCCTCTTTCTAGATTACTCTGCTTACTTATCTGTTGGTGCTGCTCAATGTGTGTCTTTCCCTCCCTTTTAAATTATTGGAGTGCCATTTTGCTGATACTTCCCTTTTTGAGCTAAACTTGTCCAGAATCTATTGGGAGTGCAGTGGTGTATTAAGGGTGTGATTTTTCAACTGCTTTTCTTAAGTGAAAAGTTTTACAACTTATGTGTAAATAAATGTATATTCTTTTACTCAGAAACCTTGAGTCAGTGTTTGTTTGAATCATAGTAATTTCTGTCCTTTGTGTAACTATTGATACTGCTCACTTGCTGTTGAGATAAGTCTGGGTGCTCAGCCATCGCTACCACTTTATTGTGTAGTACAGCCTTGTACCAAAGGTGAATTTGCACTGTCACTTGTAGTCTTAATTGTGTGTGGTGTTCCTAAAGGGTACTGCATATTATTCTGCCTAACACATATAAATCAATAAACAAACAAACAAACAAACAAAAATACAAAGAAACCAGTGGTCTCCCTCATCTGGGCTAAGACCTCCCAAAAGAAAAATGTCACAATAGTTCTCCCTCTGTCGGGCACGGATCCCTCACAGCAAAAGTTCACAATATGTCTCTATCTGTCTAGCCCGGACCTCCCAAAGCAAATGTTCCTAATAGGTCTCCCTCTGTCGAGCTAAGACCTCTCATAGCAAAAGTTCACAATAGGTCTTCCACTGTCGGATTCGGAGCTCGCAAAGCAAAAGTTCCTAATAGGTCTCCCTGTGTCAGTCTAGGACCTCTCGCAGCAAAAGTTCACAATAGTTCTCCCTCTGTCGGGCTCAGACCTCTCAAAGAAACACTTTTAGGGATCCCCTGCGCCAAGCTTCAAATCACATTAATTTACAGATCTCCCTCTGTCAGTCTCGGACCTCTCAAGCTTTCCTGCTGCCTTGCAGCTTCATAACCTTTCTCAGAAACTTTCGATTGAGCATACGTTCTCTGCCAAACCACTTTGATACTTAGCATTCTTGGTTTACAGTTCACAACATTGGGCTCTCTTTCCCTCGCATCTTATTATCTTGCACGTGACCTTCACACCGTGGTAGCTGTTGCAAGCACTCCAATACACAGACCACACTTTCATTGTGATCTCTTGATTCTCTGGTCATGTCAGTAGTCTCCTTGCCTTCGTGTTTTGATGTGTAAATCAAGGCTATCAGTCTTGCTGCAGCTGTTAATGTTAATGTTAATGTTAATGTTAATGTTAAAGGACATTTGCACCACGCACTATCACCACCGATTTTGGCATTCACCCGGGAGAGTGGTTTGCATCTTTGTAGCACTTCATACGTTCTTCTTTCTCTCGAGCTGGGTTGTTGTCTGCAGCTCCTGAGACAGAACGGTTTCTCGCAAAAGGGATTTTTCACCTGTTTGTCACCTGTGCCGGCCTTGTCACCGCTCTAGAAGAGCCGCTCCTTCTTGTGCACCGCCTTGTTCTGTTTTTAATCAAAAAGAAATGCCTCTGGTCTTCAGGTCCAAGAATGCAACATCATATTTCCCTCCCACTTTGCTAGCTCCCCTTTTTGGCACACTTTTTGGCAATTTTGTGAGTTGATGTGGGCCTTAATGAGATGTCCACGAGGTCAGGTCTCACCACCTGACCCTCAAAGGTCTCTGTTTCAATGTTACACCCAGGGATGAGCCTTGACTTGGGTCCTGCAAGATAGCTCCAGCTGCCCCTGGTTTGGCTGTCTGCCCATGCTCTGGCCCCTCTACAACATCCGCAGTGAGTACCTCAAGCCTTTACCCATCCACGGAAGTCTTTCAAAAGTGATAATTTGCTCCACGTCGTTACTCTCAACTCTCGCTCTGCTGTCAAACACTCCTCTGACATCTGCCACATCCTTGAAGAACTGAATTTGCATGTCCTAACTTCTCACCGTGAAATGGTTTACGGCCAACTCTGTTACTTGTTTTGGCACTCTCCTCCTTGATGGCTACAAGATTCTCTCTGAAACCAGAACCAACCATCCTGGACCATCCCGGAGGTGGAGTAGCTCTGATCTTTCCGGAGTGGGTCCCTGCTTCTTTCATACCTAAGCAGGCCTACTCCTACTTTGAATGCCTGGTCTTCAGGCTCTCTATCTCTCCTGGCCTCTCTCTGACTGTGGCCACCATTAACAGGCCTTGTGGTCCGGTCGCCCTCTTCCTCTCCAAGTGGGCTGACCTCTCCTCTTCTCTCGTTGCCTCTACCTCTCAACTTCCCCTCCTGGGAGACAAAAACATTCATCTGGATGCTTCTAATCCCTCCATAGGGCTCTTCCGCAATCTCTGCGGCACTCTCACTCTTTCTATTCTACCCTCTGCCAGGCACACCTTTGATGTTCTCATCTCTTTAGACATTCTCCTCTCTAACCCTCTCACCTTTCCTCTCTCTTGGACTGGCCACTTTGCTCCTCTACCTCTAAATCCCTCAGGGTCAGTCGTTTTTCAAAGAATCGAGTTGGGGGTAGATCTCTGTCTTCGGCTGGGGCCTCCTTCTGGAACAGCCTCCCTGCCACTCTAAAACATGAGGAGAACCATCTCCAGTCTGGAAGCACCTGAAGACCATCCTCTTTTCTTCTGCCTTCGCCCCCCTCTCCCCTGCTGATCTGTCCTTTCTTGGCACTGTGCACCTGGCCACCCTCTGTCCTCCTGGCCCAGATACCTACTCACCCTGCCACCCTCCCGAATTGCCTCCGGGCCACCCCTTGCACTGGGGTCTGAATGTGTAACCATACAGCCCTCCCTTTTTATTCCTGGACTTATCAGTCCTACCCTGTCTGCTGCCTTAAACCTAGCACTTGCCAATTTCTGGCTGCACCACCACTGTGTGTTGCCTTTATTATTTATTTATTTATTTATTTATTATTATTTATCTGTTCCTCCTTTGCTTGGCCCTTTCCACTTCTCCCCCCTCCATGCACTTTTCCCCTCCCCCTCTCCCATGCACTTGCTTGTTCTCAATGTCACTGGGCCTAGTAAGATTGTTGTTTTGTTCTCCCCTGTTCCCCTCCCTTGCCTTGTCGCGCTTTGAATCACTTGTGTATGAGCGCAATATTAATAAAATATCAATATCCCCCCACCTGAAGCTCTCTGTCTCCCAGGTGAAACTGACTCCAGCACTGCCACCTACCTTCTCAGCCATCTGGCCCATGAAGTGTGTGTCATTGAAGGCCTTTGCTGCTACTTTCTCTTCTTCTACACCTGCGGCTGACTCACACTCTGACACAGCCCTCTCCAACCTGCATCCCTCTATGATATAAGATGATATATTTATATCTTTGTTCTTCACCTCTCTCCTGCTTTCTGATTCCTGGAGTACAAACAGCAGCACATTAAGCATCATGAGCTGCTTCAATTGGCTAATGCAACTAAAAAAGGACTGAATAGTGTTCGACAAGATTGTGTTGATGGCTCTCCAGAAACCCAATATTTTGGACCTTCAATGGAAGGTGACGTGTGCCACAAAGTTGGCAGCACATGCTACATGGTAATACCTACCAATGATGCAGCTAACAGAACACTTACAGAAGCTGTTGAAGAGATTAGGACAATACACAACACTATGATACAAGAAACACAAAATGTGAAGTCGAGCACCTCGTTGGATGCATTATTCACTTGGGTCCCAGACTTGCTTGCAACAATGTTCAAGATAACTGTCCCTTTGCTCGTTTTGATTCTCACCACCATCTGCAATGGCTGGTGGATCATCGGCTGGTGCAGCTGCCAGCAGCATAAAGTGCACTATATAATGTTGATGAATACATTTTACTGGAAAAATATTGTGTGAGGAACCTCCCAGTGTAAATGAGAGTGAGGATGATGTGGAAATAATATTTACAGCACAACCATAGGACTGAGGAAACTACAAAGCTTTGTGGGGTTAAAATAGTTTTCAAAAAATACCTAGAAGGGTCTGAAGAAGAAGGGGACATAGGCAGGGTCACACGGGTGTGGGTGCACAAGAAGAAGGGTGAAGAAATGAAAGGTAAAGAAGTGTCAATCAAAATATCGACCGAAGGGGGAATGTACTAAAGGTGCTAATTCAGCACCAGATAGAGGGACGCATCTACCACCTTTGAGAGCATAGAAGTGGGGTGAGACGGGGCACGTACTAGGGGGAATACCAAGGGTACACAACACCACAGTCACCCTGTAAAAGAAGGCCTCACTGCAAAGGGCAAGGGTAGAGATGCATCACGTGAGCAGTGAGCCCAAGCGATTTATTTATATAAATAGCAAGATTGGGGGAAAATATCTTTGGTAAACACATTTGGTGGGGAATCCCAGAGGGTGGACCCAACCTGATAAAAAACCTGATCTAAAACACATGACCAGCACTCCAGGGGCCAGGGAGGAGGGAGATGGATCAGAAGCAGCTCATCACAGACAAATCGAATTAGCTAGGACAACACTGGGTTATGTAATTACAGAGCAGTCAGCCAATCCAGCAGTCACACAGGGTGGAAGGGAAATTGTATCAATCACAAGGCCACCAGTGCCCATTGGCAGGTGGCTATGGGAAAGGGACACTGGACAAAGTGGCATTCCTGGAAGGACCAATCAAATGGTAATTCACTGTGCTTCCGGCAGGTGGTCAGTCTTCAGAGTACCTATCACAGGGCTTGCAAAGGTAACCATCTAGCAGGTGTTGTGTGAATGTCTCAAGGAGAGAAGAGGAGAGGTCAGCCCACTCGGAGAGGAAGAGGGCGACCTGGCCACATAGCCTGTTAATGGTGGCCACAGAATGTCTCCTTTGCCACCATAAGCAAGGTGCCTCATGTCCCGTTCTCAATGGTGCTGACCATTGGCAGTGTATTAAAGTTCTGGTGGTCAGCACACATTTTATTTTACTAATTGCTAATTGTTCCAAGGGTGGGCTGAGAATTGATGATGTGGTGACACATGGGGAGGTGATGTGTTGGGATATTGTTGACACTGTTTGCTCGAATCGTATTTCAATAACATTCATTGAGCACCAAGGATAAGTGGCCTAATAGAAAATGACATTTCTAATGTCTGCAGAACATTCAGATGTCAGCTTTCATCACTGAGATCTATTCTACTGTTCTGTTTGATTTGTGCTTGCCCAGCTGTAATAAATAAAATTGCTTCTTTCCTGGTGCATGCTCCTTTTTCGAGAACGTGTTTTTATGGTGTGATCAGAGGACCCTTGATAACAGCATCATTCGGCTTGATGGCTGATGATGGAAAACAGGGCCAAATTTAAATATCTTCTCCTGGTTCCCTAATCTATTCATGGTAAGGGGCCACTGTATCTATCCTCCTCTTTCCAACTCTACAAGCCTTCTCGTAATCTCTGATCTGCTCCTCAACTCCCCTTCTGGCCGTCCACTTTCTCTGTGCTTCCTCTCGCTTCTGCTCTTTCTTCTTGCTCCAGTTCAATGGATTTCTCTTCCCCTGGACATCCGAGGAATAGTACACAAGGATTGGTTCAAGACCAAACTAAAAACCTACCTCCTCGCCTCCCAGTTATCCCCTTAACCTACCTCATCTGCCTGGAAAAAGTTTCCCCTCGCCCTAACCTACCTCTGTCCCTCACTTGTTCTGCCTCCACTCTAGCACTTCACGCATCATTGTTCAATCCGAGGACAGTTGGCCGTACCCCCTACCTGCACTTACACATTTCCAATGTTAGGTGTCCTTAATCTATGTATGTCCACTAATGCATTGTCCACAGTGAATGTTCCATTTACTCCCCTCCACAACCTTGTCAGAATGCCCCTCAAACTCACCCCATTGTAAGGAGCTCACTGCTTCCCATCACATCTGTTTTCTTTTCTATTGTTTGTTCTTTTGTGATCAAAAGAGCATTGTTCCTCCTGTTTATGAATGAATAAATAAATAATGTTCCTAATAAGTGCTAACACATTCCATGTTACCATTTTGGGAGGCTTTGGTACTTTCCGAATGTTGATGCTACATTGTGGAAGTTTCTTTCCTTCATGATGTTCATCCAAGCCCTTCCTCGCTCCATCGTTGACAGGCTAGATTGTTTCAGAGTGGCGACATCAGAGAATGTGTTGCAGTTTGCGTTTAGATCCCTGCAACTAATGATATGTGTGATTTCTAGTTCAATTTGAAGTTTGTCCTATGTGTCGGATACTGCCATGTAAAAAGTGTATTATTCCCAGCTTCGTTGTGGTTTGCCTCAATGCTTTAGTGGTTGTAATAATCCAAGAGGCCAAGGTTGCCAAGATCCCATAGGCTTCAACTACTTTTTTTTCCATTGTAATTCCTGAACCAGATCGTACTGCCGTCAAGAGGCCCGATGATGGTCGCCCTAGTAATCCTTTTATCGCTGGCGATAGCTGGATTTTATAGCCGTCCGGCACCGGTTTTTCCTGTAGCCAAGTTTCTTGGAGACAAATGGTGTCCAAAGTTTCCAGGTCATGTGACTCTGGATTTGCTAGGTGTTCATGGCCGCGTGTGTTCCAAGAGCACATGGTTATTGATGTTGTCGGTGCCAGATCCCTGTGGTGAAGTGTGCTGTTTTCTTCTATATTTTTTTTTTCCTTGGCTACTATTTTGTAGATTTCATTCTTAGGGCGTCTTTCAGCCAGTTCCAAGGTCCGGATGAACCGTGATCGCTGTGAAGGTATTATTATTATTATTATTATTATTATTATTATTATTATTATTATTATTATTATTATCATTATTATTGTTATTGTTCTTAGTATTATTATTATTATTATTATTATTATTATTATTTAATTTGCAAATGTAGCACACAAACTGACTGACATAGATATGTTTCGAAAGGGCAAATAACATCCTCTTGAAAAGAGAGCGTTAGGCCAAGAAAAGAAAGGGCCTGCGAAAATAAATGATATACTTTCTTTCAGATAATTTTCTGCTCTTAGAACGATCTAGAACCCGTGAAAAAGGTTTCCCATTCCCCATGTTGGCGTGGAGGACGACTCATAAACATTAGACTTAAATTCGGCTGGAAACTAATTACAAGGTATGATGTTAATTTCCGTCTGAATTGCAGAATCATAACACTAGACTAGTCAAAACAAATGTCAGTCTCAGAATAATAAGCAAGCCACAAATAACCTCTGAAATTCAATTAAGTGTGCTTGCATACATCAGAGAGCAAAGTCAATCCAATTAAAATATTGAATAGAAATAACTGGTTCTATATCATAAAGGTTAGTCTGATGCCCGCAAAATGCATGTCCCTGCACAGACTTCTGTTTGCTGTTCCCTTCAGCTGTCAGCGCTAATGTGGAGTGAAATCTAAGTATGCAATGTAACAAGGATCGCTGTTGCCTAGTGGGAGAGGGTTTGTAGAAATCACTTCTAACCACACAGTGGGCATGTTCTCAAATATCGACATTGCATGGAGGGACCATGCAACATGAGAACTACCATGCCTTTTTTCTCCTCGATGCACGTTTGCTTTTTGCACTATGGAGTGCAAGCAACATACATGCAAGCCCCGATAGACACAGTTTCACATGCACGTATAGTACTCACCTGGGAGGCATTTTCAATGGATTATTATGGAATAGAAAGTGATTACTAACATAAGCAATTTGGTTGGTGCTAAAAGCAGACAGGTTCCATAGGAATCAAATGGCTTTCTGACAGCATGTAACTGACATGCTGGTGGAAAACCATTCAGTTTTGTCCCGTGGAGTGGGATACGCAGGAGGACACAGTGATCATTTCGCATATTACCACTCATCATGCCCAGACAATGCAAATCCCCTGGTGCAAAAAGGGTAACTCTTTTACCCCTGGCTTTAACACCACTTTTCGCACTCTGATTATTTCAAAAATGACCTCAGTGGCCAGGAGTGTATTTGAAAAGACATTCCATCTTAATTAGGAATAGTGATTCCATAGATTGTGCCACCAGTAGATCTCACCCACAGTCTGCACCCTGCCGACAACATGCCAATGTGTACGAAAGCTGAGGGAAGCACGTCAGGGTTCAGAAGAGCCTATATTTGGGAGCACAACTACGCAAAGCCATCCATCCAAAAATAACAGACTCATCGGAGGCAGATCAGTCTCCTTTGGTGGCAGAGGGTAAGTGAAAGGGTAGATGCAGGAATGGGGGGGCAGGATTGGTAAGAAGAGTGTGGTGTGGGTCTGGAGTCAATACATTAGGGTACAATGGGGTCCCCTAAAATAGAAGTATAAATGTTGATCCAACACTAGGGTCAAAGAGCCTTGATATGCAGCACACAGAGTGCTATTTAGAGTGCTGGTGGGATCGTGCCAGAATTCAGGTACTGCTGGCATTCTAACATAGATTTGTAGACCCCTATCTGTACCATTCTACCCTCCTAAAACATGGAGCCTCACTATACCATTTGTAATAACTGAAGAAAAACTAAATGCAAGTGGTGTTTGACCAGTAAACTGCAACCAATGAGGTATTTGTCTCCTGGGTGGACTCTCGCAAGACACTGACCCCTCATTTACACCTCCTTTAAAATGTGATTGGAAGACTCATCTTTGTGCTATCACCCTTGGATTCTACATACATGCCTTCAATGCCTTGAAAATGTTCCCCAGGCAATACAGTATTCCCCTTAAAGGACTGTTTGTAGTGTGTAAACATCTGTCAAAACTCAGGTCCTATCTAGCTCACACCAAGCAAAGCAACGTCAGACAATGCTAGCTGCTTTTACCTCCAAACGCTGGAAAACCTGCCAGCCATCACCTCTTTTGTCTTGCTTAACTTATGTATGCCTGGCTGCACTTATGTCAACCCGTCACGTTCCTCCTCCTTTTCAAGTGCAACGGATATGAACTAGGCACTTAGCCCATGGTCCTCAATGGCAGCAATGTGCCATATTTTTAAACATCACCATAAAATGAATACTAAAATCAATACATATTCCAGGAGAGTACCGCAACAGCACCACAATCACCAAGTGTCGAATGAACTTGAGAAAAACATTCCTCCTGACAATTCCACTGGGAGATATCAGAAACTCAGACAACCAGCATTAGGAAAGGAGTGTCATCTTCGGTGTTATGGAGACTTTGCAACCTCAAACTTGTTTCAACTTCATTACTTGATAGTGTGCGGTACAAATATCCTTTAAAATTGACATTAACATTAGTAAACACTGCTTGGTGTTTGTGGGTGCTTGGTGTTTGGGCTTTGCTCATGGCTCTAGAGTAGGGGCTGGGTACTCTTTCTGATATAGGGTTCTGTAGTCTGCCCATCTCTTCACCTGTTGGAAGGCAGGACTCAGCAATCCAGGGGGAGTTCTGGGGAGTGGACTGGGATGAATCAAAATACACAGTAACATATGAATACACTTAACACATGGCATAGATATTATGCAATGATTTTAATATTTTGGGTCACTTTGATTTTAGTAGATTGGTAATGTGCAGATCAAAGATCTATTCTTTGTTGAAAACCCCATAATACATAATAACCATTCAAAAGTACCTTACTATTAGGGTTAGGCGCAACTGCATAGTCACTGTAGATCTAGAGTGTAGCAGGAGATTAAACTGTTCATGTGTAACTGCATTGCCCAGTCTTCAGATTCTGTCAATACGCAGGCATGGTTATGAGTTATCTCAGGTTTCTTCAAACAGCAGTCTGGTTGCAAGAGATGTAACTATGTCACTGATAGATTACATTTTGAATAGTAAGCCAACCAGTATTTTTGAATAGATGCTTGGCTCTGTAAGGGGTGACCGCCAAGGTCCAGTTCTTAACAGCATTTTGAAAAACATAAGATAAAAGACATAAGATTGGAGAAAAATGTTAAATTGATCGATAAGGAAAATTGCATGATGATGCTAGTTTGCAGTCAGGAATGATGATGTGTCGTTGCCCTTTAAATGGTGGGTGGTTGTCTTTTGATTGCTTTGTCCTGTTTTGGTCAAATCTGTTTTTGATCCTTACACTCTAGATGTGTTGTGAGGCCATTGGGATTTGGTGCCAGCCAGGAGTCAGCTGAACAATTCTGTTAATTGCCGGATCTGTTGAAAGGTTACTGGATTGAAGTTAACTGATACTGGGGTTCCATGCACCCTAACAACCATATTGTTATGGATGGCTTATGGTTGGTTACTCAGACAAAACGGGTAAGCAGGCAATCCAAACAAGTGGATGTACTATACAGAAGATGGACTGGATAAAAGGTATATTTGTGAAGTAGTTGATGTCACTGACTTCTGGTGTCTTGGCCAGATCGATGCTGATATCGGCCTATATTGGCAGGCCAATGGTTCTTTCTGCAGTGAACCTTTCCAGTTCCAGCAGGCCCTTTAGTAGCAGAACCAGGGTTGCATTCCTTATGGGGGTTGATGGATTGGGGTGATATGGCACTTCCAACAACAGTCCTCTTGTTCCCCAAGACTAGGATTGTGAGTCTTTGTTTCACACTGCATTGTTTGTAGTCAGGATCCCAAAGGAATTGGAAAGTGCTTTCCTATTAGGGGGATGTAGAGGAGCTTGTATTCTCCCTGATGTCCTTCCTCCTTGCCAAATGCAAAGTCAAGGTATGCTCCGACCTTCTGCAGGCGCCCCTCAAGTGGTTTTGGCTCCACCACAACCTCCTCCAGAATAGTAGCCCCAATTTCCTTGTCATGCATAGTCCTCCACATCTCCTGCTGCATATAGACCTCTTTACGTTCCTTCTTTCCTTCCTCAACCATTCCCCTTTCTTCCAAACCAACAACCCTCCCCCGTAATCACTGTCTCCCCAACCTCAATCATCATCCCAACTTCTGTCTGTCCTTCCCAGGGGTGTTGCTAGGTTGGAATAGGTTTGTGGCTAGCTAATGTTGAGAATGTCGGGACTCACAGCTTGCTAGCCTTTTGGATGTAGCTCCTGGGCTTCTATCCGTGGCTACAACCAAAAGACCCGGGGCTATAGCCCTCTCAGCCCCCCCGCCTCTGGTCCTTCCTCAAACTGCCCCTGTGGAGAGAATCCCTCAACCTCTGACATGAAGGTTTAGGAGTAGTCCATTGTCTCATGATCTCCTTCCTCCCAGAACTCCCACCACATAAAAGGGCATGTTGTCTCAGTTCCCAATGTTCCTAGGCTTTCAATGTGCAAAACAAGTTAACAAAAAAAAGAACTCAATACTTACAATAGTCACGTGATTGCAATGGGCTGTTCAAACACAAAGAGTAGGGAAGTTGACATAGCACATCACAACAAGACTTTCTTGGTTATCACAAACAGCAGTCTATATAAACACAGAAAAGTAAACGTGTTCAGTGAGAAACCCTGCATAATGCATGTAAGCAGACAAAGTGGCATAGATAAAACAGCAATAAAGAAAAATCATTACAATAAACTCTCTCAACCAATAGTCTCTCAGAAAACACTGTGAAATTAACAATATGCAAACATTTGGGATCTCTTTTAATGAGAAGGGACATGGCAAAATTACCAGTTCTATGGACTAGCTTTTCGGTGTTGGATTGTCCTTGTGGGCGGATCAGGGTGATATGGCAGTTCAGACACAGCCAACTCGTCCCCAAAATAGGGCATGTGACTCTTTGCATCACACTGCATTGTAGCCAATTTCCAGAAGGCATTGTGAAGGTCATTCGCTATCGCAGGGATTTAGAGGATCTTGGCAGTTTATGCAGGGGTTTTACAAGTCTGATCTTCGAGTCAGCTATTTTTTCACAATGGCAAAAGGGACACGGAGCCAAAACTTATGGCCTAATTTATGGATTTTTTCGCACGGTTCAAAGTGACTTCGTACTGCTGAAAAGTGACTTTGCACTGCTGACTCAAACTCTGATTCATGGAACTGTGCAAAGTGTTTTTTTTACAGTGCAAAGTCTGTGCAAAGTCAGTGTATAGTCGTGTTTGCAGCACAAAATTACTTCACACAGACTCTTCACTGCAAAAATACACTTTTCACAGTTCCATGGATCAGGGTCAGTGTCGACAGCACAGAGTCACTTTTCAGCAGTGCAAAGTCACTTTGAACCATGCAAAAAATTCCATGAATCAGGCCCTTAACATTTATGGGGAGTTGGTTTTCCAGTTAGCACACTCAGCCCAAATCCAGTTTGCATACATTTAAACTTTCAGATATCCACCCAATCGATGATTATCATAACATTAGAAATCTGAATTCTTTAGACTGCAGAAAGTCCTTGGGTGTATGAATGGCATTAGAGCAGCTCGTTCATGTTCTTAGTAAGAGGAAATGGAGGTTGTAATGTATCCACCTCGGGTATGTTATATATACCAACTGTGGAGATGTTGAGCATTTTGTAAAAGCTTCTTTTAAACACTTAGTGCCCGATTAATGAAACATTTAGTGCAGTGCAACGTGACTTTGCACTGCCAACAAACACCCTGATTCACAGACAGGTGCAAAGTGTATTTTTGCAGAAGTGACTTTGCACTGGTGCAAACGTGGTGCATAGTCACTTTGCACTGCAAAAATACACTTTCCACTGCTCTGTGAATCAGGGTGTTTGTTGGCAGTGCAAAGTCACTTTGCTCCACGCTAAAGTTTTTATGAATCAGGCCCTTAATGTCTAATTTATGTATATGTTTATTCTTCCTGCAGTACCTGAGGATGGGCTCCTGATAATCTGAAAAAAGTTGTACAATCGTTATTAAGCATGGAAAAAGAGGAACAAATAACAATATATTATAACTCAATAATTTGAATTAGTCAGTAAAGACAAAATTGTATGGAAACAACAAACTGACTAATATGCATATTGCCATTAGAAGGTCATAGACATGAGTGTGGCTACCACACCCCGGTGAATCGTGATTGAATAATTAAATATTCATGTTCTCTACACCAATGAAACTGAAAGTTTAATCATTTGTAAATAGAAATCACAAGCTTGTTTGGACATATTTCCCAAGCCTCAACAAAACAAACTACTGGCCTATCTTTTACTGAAGAGCAAGAAACACAAGTGCTTACTGGCCATAAACACTTATTTAAATAAGGAAGCAAATAAATTGCCATAACATCGTATAATGCTACTGCAAAAAGAAGGAAGCATAACATTGCATTGTGTAACTATTTTCCTTAAAACATTGCAAAACGTTTACAAATGCCACTGAAAATAATGTTATGTTGCAACCAAAATTATGGCACAAAATAGCACATAGTGTATATAAAAAAAAGATATATTATTACCCGTACAGGAATTATAGTTAATATTAAGGGATCTACAAAAGAAATCACACTAGCCACTGAAAATCGAAAAGAATGGAAGCAAACACTGGAAGACTTTCAAGATAAACTACAGACACACACGGGATAATTAAGAACAATCAAAAGAGATATTCTGGACTACAGGTTTGACAGGGTCTACATCTTTTTCGCCGAAAATCAACAATCAAAGTGCTTTCAACAATTTGATCGAGCAAGGTCGACAGAATCGTCTGATTCATACATGTCATCTGGTTCGTTGTCAGTCAAAGAAGCAGTGTCGTCAACCAATTTTCCACCAGAGCCACTCTGATGCTGGAAATGCCTTACGGAGGGACAGGGCTTCCTACCCCTTGTCCTGCCAGTACACTGTGTGTGTGTTCGCTATGTTTTCTCCCACTGAGGTCCAGTCGCACCTCTGGCAGTGCAGCTCTTCATGTTTTCGTTTTGGTGAATAACACCCATGGGATGCCCTTATGGCACCCATGGGTGTGGGTACACACTTGTACACCTTGTGTGTGTTTTTGGGCACATGTGAGTTGACAAAAGAACAGGGTATGGGCTGGTGGCAGCTGCATGCTGACTCAGCAGTGACTCTGAGTGTCCTCCTTTTGTGGGACACCCGGGCCCTGCCATAGGAATCAATGGATTTGTGATAAAAGTCAAGATGGGCCCTGTGGCCTCCTGGTTTCTATTGTCTTTTACCTTGTTTCCCAAAGTCCTGGGTAGCCAGAAATCTCTCCCTTCCTCCTGACTGGCTGTTGGGAGGAAATACCATATATGGCTCTGGGGTTGCCTCCTGTCAGACTGACCGGAGCCTTCTGAGGGGCCGTGTGCTGTTGGGTGCACCCTAGGGGTGGAATCTGTGTGAATGCAGTCTTAAGTGAACTCACATTCTGTGTTATGGGTGTCTGGGTGTGGTGTGTGTGACACAATGCCTGAGATTTCCTTGACTGAAACTGACATGAATGCCGCATAGCGTGCTGAAAGGCTGGGTACTTGCCCCAGTCCAAATTCTTTGTTATGGGTGCTGGGTGGAGTGAATGGCCTGAGTGCCTATGAGCCTGATTGGATACCTGCCTATGTGAATGCCCTTCTGTGTGATTGGTTGACTGGCTAAGCCTGAGAGAAGGGGGGCAAAATGTGTATAACAGGGGACCTCTCACTCACAAATTTGTTCTGAATCTAAAGTCAAAACTGAAGCCAGAAAAGGCTGCTCTGTGAAGCCCAGCTGGAAGAGATCTGCTGCTGCATTTTCTTCATGTAATCCAAAAGCTGCTGTGTTCTTCCAAGGACTGATCCATAGAGGACCTGCAAAGAAGACCTCTCGCCAAGTTTCGAGACACCATCGTACAACCTGCTTCTCTTCATCCAAAGTGCCATGGGAGCCAGTCCTGTGTGCCTGACATTCGGAGAAGGGGTCTATGTGAGTCCTGAAGAGGAGTGTCCAGACATCTTAAGTCAAAGCAGTACATTGGAGTCATCCAGGGTCCGTAGGTGCGTTTTATGACTGCTGGAACCCATTGCTGTCTATCACCCAGAAGACAGGGTATGCTGGAACAGTGTTGCTAGACATCCATAGCTGCAAATGTTCCCAACTGTCTAAGAACATTTCCAAGGATATCATTGGCATTATCACTGACCACTTTTTCCACCAGAGAGAGTCCAGAGTTGCTCAGAGCAGAGGAAGGTCTGTTGGTGGGTTTCCCACCACCAGAAGCTGATGATGATGAGGCCAGACTTCGTCAGGGTCTGAGGTCCACTCAAGTGGTCGATTCCATGTCACCAGAATCCCCCAGAAGTCTGTGCTGCAGCTGTAGCACCGAAGAACTGAAAGTCGGACAACCATGTAAATCCAAAACCGACACCAAGAGTGACCTATGTACCTGTTGCTGCCAAAAGTAATCAAAAGGTCCAAGGGGTCTTACTCTCATCTGCCTAGACATTTATGAGCCCACAGCAAGTTTCATCTTCCCAGGACTTCTGCGGTCAGAGAAATGGTTGACCAAAGGAGAGCACAACAAAAAGCCAAACTGCTTCATTTCAGAGAGACTTTGGTTCAATGTTTCTTCTTGGATTCAGCATCCCAGTGTCTCCTTCTTCCGAGGGAGGACCATCCTCCGAGGAAATTGTCGAGTGAAACCGATAAACTCTGCCACTTTGCTTGCCAAGGCGCAAAAGTTACTGTGACAAGTAAAAGCATCTTCTAGCCTCAGGAGTCATCCAGGGGTCCCAGATTCATCTTAGATCCTGTTCTCCTGTGGCCTCTCAGACACTTTGGGGGTAGTAGAACCTTTTAAATGAATGTATACGGTTATTTAACATTATTGGACTGGGCTGTAAAATGCAGGATAAGTTACTTCCTGACTTTTCCATTACATCGTGCCCAGGTGGGGGGATCCTCACTCAGAATTCTGTATCTTGTCTAAAGAAAGCATTCTGCCACTGTTCATAAAAAAACCTGCTTTTCTTCCCTATTCTATGCTGTTACACCTCACTTAAGAATGCACATGCCTATTTAAAACTGTCTGCAGTTAGTGCATCTATTTCTGAATTTAAGTATTGTGTACTACCACATAGAGTGTATATATCTGCAATTATTCTAATAAGTATTGTCAAAGTACAAAGTGTTATTTAAATTTGTATATATATTACTGAACCATATTTTATATGAAGAAGCTGTGCTATCACCTAACATAGTGTGTGGACATTCCTTTGTGGGGCTTGGAGAAGCACTGTACTTAAGAACCAGCCTGCATCACCTCCTGAAAACGTATTTCTTGATTCCTAGTCCATTGGTACCCATTGATAACCTTGGCTGGGGTGTTCTGTGCCTTTACCCTACCCTGTAGAGGACAGAAGTACAGAATTCTGTGAATTGAGATCAAGGTTTTTCTTTTTTTTTAACAAAGAGAAGAACATCACGATCAAGGACGAAGTGATAGAGGCACCATAGTCATGTGATCAAATAATAAGAAATGGAAGTAGTGAATATAGTGGCCCTGTGAGTGGGTGGCATTTGGTCAGGCTGTGCTTGGCCAGGCATGGGGTTCAGAGAGAAAATTAAGCTAACCCAGATGTATAGGAGATGAAAGTTGCTTGCTAGAGTGTGACGGCTGACAATCCTTAGTGTAATCTGACATGCCTTTGAGGTTACTGCTGCGCAGGGTGTTGATAATTAATTAAGGTTTTTATTAAATACGCCTAATACGTGGGACCAGTCTCTGAGCATGTGATTCACACCTGTGATACACTCAGCGCTCAAATTCTAAACATAAAAATGGGGCACTTATTAACACAAGCAATGGGATGAGATGTCAACAGAAATTAGCATATCAAGGTGAAATATGCACATTTCATTCAATTTTCTTTGCAAACCCATACAAATTGCACAGGACGAATGACATTTACCTTTCATAAAAACAGCACACACACAAAACCAAGAGAGGATCATACAGTCCCGAAATGTGAGATTTCACCTTTGTTTGCTAATTTTCATCAGCTTATCTAGTGCAGGGGTGAAGTGCCCGGACTGGGAAGAACCTGGTGACCCGGAGGATGGCAGTAAATTCACAAGTTAAAAAAAAAAAGACAGTCACTGTTTCTCATTTTACACATGGCCTCTAAAATACCCGGGGGGCAGTGTCTGCCCTCTGACAAAAGTGGGTGTAGGCTTGTGTACCCTTGACTTGAGACCTAGATACTCTGCACTGTCTTGCTTCCAAAACAAATGCGTTGCGATCACGTATTCTCCCGACACTGAGCTGATAAACTGTGTCTGTGGCATGTCCTCTACACCCTTTAAAGACATCATTGTTCCACAGCATAATGTGCTTGAGCATCGAGGAGATACCAAAGCACTCTTGGGTTACACCGGTGAACTACATTCTGGCAGCGTATGTGTGTTACAATGTCTGCCTCCCCTCTGACAGTCACAGCCTCCAGCAAGCTGAAGTAGTCCAAAACCCAAGACCTGGTGGCTACTGATGTCATAGGAAGAAATCATTCACCTTCTTAAGGAAAGGTTGAGCCCCTCTTGCTGCCACCACATTTGGATATAATGGTGTTTTGCTCTGAACTCCTCCATAGACATCTGCTGATGTCAAATGAAGAAATGATTCACCTTCCTAAGGAAAGGTTGAGCCCCTCTTGCTGCCACCACATTTGGATGTAATGGTGTTTTTCTCCGAACTCCTCCATAGACATCTGCTGGTGGACCCTGTCTGCCTTCTCCGTCTTCTGCACTTCAGTCTCCTACAACACCACCACACCCTTCTGTCCCCTCTGCCCTTCATCCTCTACACATCTCTTGCGACCTCTCCTTTATTCTCCTTAAGAACCTCCTCCGCCTCACCTATTCTAAGGTTAGAGTATGGTCCTACCTTCTGCAGGCTCTCCTACAGTGACTTTTCTGAAAATTGTCGAATAAACAAGATAGAAAAATATCCTGAAACCTTTAACCCATCAGATGCATCAGCATGACATTTTTCAAATGTGTTTATTTATTTATTTATACCGCGCCATAGCCCATGGGCATCAGGGCACAAAACCTACAACATATAGGCTTTTAGGATTTGATGACTGGTTTACTCAAACAGGGTTGTTTTCAAGCTTTTCCTGAAGACCTCAAAGTTTGTGTAGTGATTTGGTATCTGTGTTGCTTTTGTTAGGATGAGTGACATAGAATGCTGCCTGTGAGAATGTTGTTGTATGGTTAAGAGTTCTGATTGAGTCATTTGGAGAGATGTAGCCTACCTGAGAGGATACCGGTGTATGTTACCTTAGGCTCTAATGAACTTGGCATGTTAAACCTTATACAATGTACTGGAACTTCAATAAAAAAGTAACTGGAACATCATACAATGTCGTAGTCTTCACTGGGAACCCAGAACTTTACAGTTTGCTTCTGTTTGCATTGGTATGGAGAGTTTATTCGGTATTGTACCAAAATGTCGCCCTCATTTGTGTGCCTCCGCAGTCACTGTGACTTTGGAGGCACACAAAATGAGGGTGATATTTACTGCACCCCAGCAGAGCGGGGGTGTCCCCCGTTTTACCTGGGCGCGGTAACAGGGTTTGGGTGTTGTGGGGGTGTCCCCTGCTTACCATTTCGGAAAGCGGGGAACACGTAAGAAAAAAAGAAAAGCACCCTGCGACCTCAGCTCCAACCCACGTTAGTGGTAGGAGCTGACACCACAGGGATCGTAGAGTGTGGGCGGCATACTTCTGCGTGTGCTGCCCTAAAGGTAAGTGGAGAAGGGGGTGTACTGTTTTCCACACCTACTATCTATGTATGTATGCAACCGCTGTTTTCCACACCTACTAGGTATGTATGTATGCAACCACCTTCAACAAGAAGTGTCTTGTAGGAAGGGGCTTTGGAAAACTGCCCAAACAGTCATGCTTAACCGTAAAACATGCCATCTTCTATCAGTCTTTAATGTGCCTTACCCCTACAACCCTCTTCCTCCTCCCAGTTCCTCATAACCCTTATACCTTCAGCTCACCCCCTCATCCCAGTCCCTCATTATACTTACCCTTGAAACTTCCCCCATCTTCTAGTCCCTTAATATGCTTACTGTTTCAGCCAACACCACTCTTTTTCCAATCTCTAACTACACTAACCTCTATAACTCACCACCTTGTCCCAGTTCTTGCTACACTTATACCAGCAATTCCATGTAAAGTCCCAGTCCTGCACTACTCTTCCCCTGGTAACCACCTCCTTGGTCTAGTCCATCACTTCGCTAACTCCTTCTCTAACCCCTCACATACACCTCCTCATTCCAGTCCATCAATAGTCTTACCTCGTCAACCCATTCTCATTCCAGTCTCCCACTGCCATTACCCTTTCAACTCACCTTCTCAACCCAGTACCTCACTTCCATTACTCCTTCAATTCCACTTCCTGTCCCAGTCCCTTTACCTCCCACCTCATTGAAGTATTTCACAAAACGTATCCCATGATTCTGACTCCTTGTCCCAGTCCCTCTCCCCTTTTCCCATACAACTCCTCTTCAAATCCCAGTCCCTCACTACTCTTTTGTATTCAATGTTCCTCCTCATCCCAGTTCCTTACTACCCTTACCTCTATAAATCTAACCCTTTTCCCATTCTCCTACTACCCTATTCTGGCATCCTTCCCACTCAACCCAGTCCCTCACTACCCTTACCCTGGCATCTCCTTCTGATCCCAGTCTCTCCCTAGTATTATCACCATCCGCCGCACCACAGACATTCTTCATTACACTTACATCAGAATCATCCTCCTCAGCTAAGTCCCTCACTATGTTTACTCTGGTATCCCCCTTATTAGTACAGTCCCACACTATCCTTACCTTGCTATCTCCCCATCCTCAGAGTATCCCACTAACTTTAAACCAACATCACCCTCCTGATCACAGCACCTCACTACCCTTACCTCAGCATCCTTCATCTCCTTACTAACCTTTCCCCATCATTCTCCCTCCTTGTCAGTCACTTACTACCCTTACCCCCGAGTACACCTCCAGATCACAGCCATTCACTACCCTCACCAGGCATCCCCATCCTAGTCTCAGTTGTGCACTACCCTTATGTAGCATCGCCAATCCGCCTCAATGTCACTTATCATCATTTCATCATCACCCCCATCGTCACAGTTCCTCACTACACTCACGCTGACATTGCCATTTCTAGTAACAGACTCTCACTACTTTTACCCCGAAATATCTGTTTCTTTTTACAGTCCATCATTGCCTAAACCCTGGAATCCTCCCTCTTTTTCAAAGATCTTTACTACCTGTACCCAGCAAAACTATGCTCCTTGTAACATTCCTGCACAATCCTTACAGTCATCTCTCTCCTGGTCAAAATACCTCACCACACTTTCCCTGGTATCCCACTGTATTAGGTGGGGAGTGGAAGAATGTATAAACATGATGTGAAAACTCTGGGGATAGTATTGTTTTGTCTCATTCTTGTTTCTCTTCTCTTCTTCTTCCGGTTGCCATCGTATGCAGAAAGTAGGGGTGTGCCCACTGAGAATGGAAAGGGGGCACGTACTAAGAGAAGTATATTTAGCACTGAGAAGTTCTATGACTTTGTTGGGGTGGGGGAGATACGGCATCTGGAGACGTATGGTACGCCGAAATGAAAAGTGTGAGGCAAAAGAGCACTAATGGCAGTTGCTATGTGTGCTCACTAATCCTGCATGTTACAGGGACACCTAGGGCCTCATTACACGGATGGCGTTAGGGATTTACCGGTACCGGTAAAATACCGGTACCGGTAAATCCCTACCACCTTACTACGAGGTCCCTTAGCGGGTTGGGGGATTTAACGCCTGCTTTTTGCAGGCGTTAAAATCCAACCCGCTAAGGGACCTCAGAGCTAATTACGGCACCGCAAAATTGCGGTGCCGTAATTAGCGCCTTCCCCATTCCCATAGAGCCCTATGGGGCAGAAATGGGAATGGGGAAGGGCAATGGCGGATGGGGGATTTACCGCCCCTCCAACCTTGGAATGGGGCGGTAAATCCCCCTTCCACCAAGGCGGTGCCGGTATTTTACCGGCATGAGCCATGGCGCTAATAGTGCCATGGCTCACCGCCTTCCGTGTAATGAGGCCCCTAATCAGCTATTGCCACAAGAAGTAGCAGCAGTGAAGGGGGGATGTCTGATGCACTAGTTCTTACGTAGAACCCGGGGCCTGTTCAGGGGCATACGGTGGAAGTGCAATGGATAGACAAAGGGGAGGAGGTATATGCAGATAATTATATACAGCTTGAAAGCATTGCCAGGGAAGAGGCAACAGCACATGTGATATTGGAATATAATATGGAAGGGGCACCAAGTTGGGAACCAAGGGGGGAACAATTGGCCAGTACCCACAGGATAATGTATTGCAAATAGGGGGTTCAGTGTTTCATGACGGGAAATAGTAACAGGGGATGGTGCAGTGCCCTGCAGAAGGGCTGCTGGGTTATGAGGAAGAGTTGGTAAATAAAAAAACAACAAAAGCAGGGGAATATGGAATGTCAATGTACATGCTTTGACATGGATAGACGAGTGACACTGTTCATTCACACAACATTCCTTATGTTTCAGGGCAACAGGGACAATTGTACTGGAGATGAACACTGGCTGTGAGAAGAAGAGAAGCATCCCGGCATTGCAGAAATGGACGGCGGCAGTGATCGACTACTGGTGGGCATGTGGACCCAAAGTTTATGCCCAGCTGCCTCCAGACTGGGGAGGGGTATGCACACTCTTCACCCACCACAACCCTGTATTAGTCATGCCCTGGGCGGACCTGCTACTTTAAAAAAAAACATCCAACATCACAGCAGAGAAAGAAGGAAAAAGAGCAGAAGGAGGTGAGAGACAAACAAAGTCAAGTGGTGACAAAGAAAAGCAGTAGTAATTATATATCAGCTGAATCAGCACAGATTTTAGACGCAATCCCATAGCACTTAAGAAATTTTAACAATGCATCAGCTATCTTCACATCCCTAGTACTTCCTGGGGTACAAGGAGCAGCACATGCCAAGTGGCTGCAGATTACCGGCTACAAAATTGTACAGATGGCGAATGTGACTGAAAAGGGACTGAATGCAGCGCAGGAAGAGCTCCGTGCCCTGTGCCTGGTGGCTCTTCAGAATTTTTTTGTTCCTGATATCATGACTGCAATGGAGGGCGTGGTTTGCCATAAAATGGGGAGAAGCTGCTGTACAACAATATCTGCCAAAGGTGCTTCCAATGGAACACTCATGGAAGCTGTTGAAGGTATATTTACACTAGATTAAAAAAATTATGAAAGAAACACATGATATTGCCTCAGACAATTCGCTACACTCACTACTTGCCTGGTTATAAGAGTGGCTAGCGACGATGTTCAAAATAACTGTCCGTGTGCTAGTCGTGATGCTCGTTGCCTTCTGTGTTGGACAGTGGATCATCAAGCAGTGTAATTGTTGCAAGGGGAAAGTACGGTATAGATTGTCTTCTCATAAAATTGGTGATGAAGGGAGTGGAATTAGAGAGGCAGCCTATCAGGGTAAATGAGGGGAGGACTGAGTGCATGCTGTTTTTGCAGAACCCCCATCAAATGCATAAGACTATGATGCCTTTTGGGTAGCATGTTCCCTAGATGGATGGGATTGCCTAAAAATTGGAGATATACTGGATGTGTACGTGGACGAAGGAGGGGTCATAGGCAGGGTAGCATGGCTATGGGTGCCCAAGGCACAGAGTAAGGAAAGGATGGGGATGAACGTGTTGATCCTAAGATCGATTAAAGGGGGGGAATGGAATGAAGGTGCTGGTTCAGCGCAAGACAGGAGGGCGCACCTACCAATTGTGGGAATACGGGTTATGGGACAGGACACAAGGGGGTCTCTGGAAGCTATAGCCATCCCCAGGGACATTTCATGGAGGGGAACAAGGAACACTCATTATATAACACATTATGGACACAATTGATCTGGTTTATTTACATGGGTAATTCCCACTTTTTTGTTTGCGGGGGGACTAGCTTCAATTTGGGAAGGTCATATTACAGAGCAACTATATAAGGAAGCTGATTACCCCTCCCCTGACACTTATTTTATTCTGTTTCATTAGTTAAAACCGCAATTATCACAAATAATCAAAAAACATTAAAAAATATATTAAACAATATGTTAAAAAATGTGTTGTGACTGGGTGTTAGTACTGAGTGACTTAGTCAAATGTATTGATCTGTAATGTTACCACGATTACTCAGGTAACCTTCATGCTATACCTAGATATGTTTTGTAACACAAATTAAATTATTTTGTTGGTTTGTAAGTTCACCTAAATTTGAGTGGGAAACACAAAGGGGCCGATTCATGGAATTATTTGGGTGGGAAATAGGGAACTTGAACACCCAACTGTTTGCAAAATCCCCTTAATCGATTCATGGAATTGAATGTGTAGGTCTTTTCAAGAACTTGCGTAGACTTGCACAGACTCGGCATGTCCCTGCGAGCCATCGAGCGCCTTGCACAAGACACCCCTCGGAGCATGGGCATGGCTTGCGCAGAGGGCTGGGAAGGGGGTAGAAGTCAGAAAATGGGGAAGAACATGCAGAAAAGTGGGCATTACGAGGGACGGCCAGCACGCAGGCGCCCCCGACAACATTTGCACCTAACAACACATATTCATGATTTGATCTGATTTGATTCATACATTTGTAAAAGCGCATAGCCATGGGGGAGCTGGCAAAAACCTACATCAGGGAGCAGATGATCATTGAACACAAATCATGCAGAATTGAAGGAACTTGCTAGAGAATGGATTACAGGAATAAGTAGGTCTTCGATTGTTTCCTAAACATGCTCAGTGACTGAATTTGTTGTAAGCTATTTGAGAGTGAGTTCCATGTTCGGGGGCCTATGCAGGAGAAATGCCTGTCACCCCCATGTAAAGGTTCTAGAAGAGGGAACCATCAATAGACCTTGTCCAGCAGATCATAACATATGGTTGGGGCAGTATATAGTAATCCTGGATGATAGGTAAACTGGGGCCAGATCATGGACAATCCGTAAACCATGCATAGGATCTTGTGGGATGTATTGACCCACTTTTGCACTGCTATGCTACATCACTCTGTTATGATGGTACCAGAAACAGCAAAATGTCCGCAAAAACCTTGTGCACGCCTGAGAATCGCGCTTTTCCATGCACAGAAAGATGGCTGCCCAATCTGCCACGCATGTTGTCGGTGGTGGAACAGAGCAAAACTACTGAAATGTGGCACTGGGCTCCACAATAATTGAAAGTGGAGTGCAGAAGGAAAAAGCAGTGCTTTGCTAAATGAAACTCCAAATCTTGCTTGAAATTACCTTTTCTTTGTTGCTGAAACATCAGCATGCCGGTACAGAACACCTTCAAATATTCAAACTTCGTGCTGGGTGCTATAAATCACTTAGTTTAAGAAATCATTAAGAAATCATTGTGAACTTACAATGTCCTGAAAGGCTGAGAGCATAAAGAGATTTCCACAGCAAAAGTGGCCTGCCTGTGGATCTGTCCAAAAACTCTGTGCAGCAGAGGGATACTGTGATGACAGCTGTCAGTGGCCTGCCTGATTAAACTTTAACATGTATAAACTGAAAATCTAATGTTTGCCATCTAAGAGGCCTGTAAATGATAGTAACCCATATTGTAATTGTTATGACCCCATGGTTTAAAATCTTGAATGAGAATTCTAGCTGTTATTTGATAACAAGTTTGTTTTGTGCTAAGGAAAAGGCCACAGAATTTAACAATTAAAGTAAACCTAGCAGAAGCTATCAAACTGGAATAGCACATTTTTCTCACAGAAGGAAGGTTTTCCCCAGAGCAGGAAATCACGCAGTGGTGTTAATTAAAGGGTAGGAAAGAACCTGGTATACAGAGGCAAAAGGAACAATGAAAAGCTGCAGAGCTGGACATTTGAAGTGTGAAGACAGTCGTAAATGGCATTTCCAAGGAAGAAACATGGGGGATGGCTCCTGGGCTTCCAGGGAGAGACCAAAGGGTGGAGCCAAACAGCCATTTGTTGCTTAACATGGACAAAGAACATATTTTAAAAAGACTGATAACTTACAACGTAAAATTGTGAAAAATATAAAAATAACAGAGTTGTTAAGTTAATTTCCAGCTGCACGGGTGAAGAGGCACCAGAACTATGTGACATGTTCTAGACAGCAATGGCAAGAAATGTGAGTTTACGCAAAATGTATTTCTGCCAGAATTGTGAAACTTTATACACTTATTCCCAAGTTAAACACGCACACTTGTAGAAATTTGCTCAAAAATTGGACATTGTGAAAAGGGCAAAATTCTGTGAAAAACAGAGACAAGATCCCACAGCTACAGGGTTTTGAGGAATAGATGCTAGGTAAAATATGTAATCTGTATATGTGATTTTTATAGAGGTTGCACATGTGGAAATATGTATTTTGCCAAAAGTAGATTTTGTGCTCCAGGGGCTAGGAGTGGATTCTCAGCCTCATAAAATCGCACCATAAAGATGACACTCTGTTTCTCTCCTCCTATCAAGGCAGAGAGTAGACTCTGACTCAATCACCTTTCAAAGGGGCAAGCTTAGGCTAAACCAGCACACACACCCCTTTATGATTAGCATAAATAGAGGCAGCTCACCACACATACGGACAGACAGATTCACTCACTATCCTGATGCTGGCGGAGCACCCTGCTGCTGAACTCTACATCTTCCTTGCTCCAGACTCCAGAAACTTGGCAAAGAATAAAAGGCCCGCTGCATAGCTGAACCATTCTCAACTAGGCCTCAAATTCCAGAACAGAACCCCACCAGCCTAAGGGGAAGCAACATAATACAGCTGGGCTGTGTTGTTACTGCTTGCCTGCTGAAAAGAAATAACCTCAGAACCAAGAAGGGCAGATCCAGTCCAGTCGTGTGCTGTGCTGTGACCAGAGCGCCTTGCCAATCCAATCCAGTCCGATGTGCCCAGCCGTCTTTCCTAAACCAGATCCAATCCCTTGACCAGAATTGACGGTCCCATTTAAAAATGTATCCAGTGAGTATAAATAGGAAGAATTGTGTCACTAGCATATGTACTTTGCATAGTCATATCCCTATCTTAGATTCATCCTCTCTTGTAGTCAGAACCTGTATTGTTAAGAGTACTGTTGCATTGTCTGAAACCTCTCTTCAACCCATCCTATCTTCCCTCCAGAACCCATATTGTTAAAACTATCTCTGCGTTGATCCTTTTCTCATCTGAAGAAGATGAGTTTCCTTAGCAGGCAGTCACCCTGATCAAGTGACTGCGTTCCTGTGTGGTATTTGTTTTGTTCATAGTCATCCTCTAGTGTAAGCAACACTTTTGTCATTTTTAAAAGCGCTCCGGTTTTCCATTCTTGCACCTATCTCGAAAAAACGACCTCTACTAAAACATCTGTAACTTCCTCAGTTTTTGTGATAGAAACATCTTCTGCTTGTAGCTAACATCCATATCTATCCATCGCACCTAAACCACATTCCAAATCCATGCATATAACAATTTCATCAATTTTGACCATATTTGGTATTTTTGGCCAGTCCATCCTAAAGATAACTTTAAAAGCCATTCTGACAGCTTGACAGTCAATTACGTTTTCTCTTGTGTTTGAAATGGGGAAAGTGGGATTGATATTCTGTTTGAATTCTGCCATTCCTGAATACCTGCTCTCTCCTCCTATCTCTTGACATTGCCTATTGTGGTTTGAGGGGTGTGCACGGGGAACCTCTAACCACAGTGCTATCTGATCTGAACCCACACAAAAGTACTTCTGTGCTGAATTGTTTTGCTCATTACTTACTCCTTGTGTATTAAAGAGATTAGTCAGTGTTACCTCAACCATTGGTGATTGTTGTGTACCTCTTAAGACATATTGTGATTACATTTTAAATACATAAAATAAATATTTACCTTTGCAAACCAGCCTGATTCCTGGTTCAGTGTGACCAGGTGTTGGGGGGGTTCCAGGAGAAGGGCGTGATATGAGTCGTATATCGTTCAGAATAAATAACTTTTAGACAAAAATAAATAAGGATTTCAGTTGTGGACTACATGCTAAACCTTTGGGTGTGTGCCGAACTGAAAACACTTACAGCTTGGTGGCTCATCACGAGATCCTGAATGAGACATACCACTTGTGACAGTCTAACACAGCGTGCTAACTTATGGGGTACATACACCTTGTTGGGCTACCATACTGTGCTACACTGTAAAAACACCCTTCAATAGAAATACTCAAAGGAGTTAGGCTTGTTTTGCAAAAGTAAAGTAACCCTGAGATAGTTCAGAAGGAAACAAATATTTCCAGAATGGCGACCCTAGTGGAAATCAATATTGCAAGGGAACACCTACTGCACAACCTATTTGTCAGGGGTGAATGGGTACAGGAGGATGAGAAAGTTTGGCTGCAGGAAATCAAACAACAAGTCACTGCCATAGAATTAGATACATGGCAGAACCAGGGTCCATTACACCAGGCACTTAGTGAATTGTATATGGCCCCAAAAGTAAAAGAAGAGCAATGTAAAATTGTCAAAATAGCGGCTTACCTGTAACTCCACAGTGGAGTAATACAGGAAAAATATGCTGGAAGCCTAGATCTGGCAAAGAGGCAAGTACAATACCTATAGAAAACCCAAACTGATCTGGGCTCTGCAGAGCAAAGGCTACAAAAGAGCCAAGAATCGGAGAGAGAAACCCGACTGTACCTGACAAAAGTAAAGGAAGATCTGGATCTCCTCCAGCAAGAGAAGGCAGAGCAAGATCCCACAATACTGACACTGCAAAAAGAGTGTCAAGAAAGGTTGGATTCTCTACAACAGAGCCAACAAAAGCTGGAGCAGCAATTAAATTATAATAAAGCCTGCGTAGGGCAGATGGTTTCCCTTGAAAATCAGATTGATGAACTAAAGGAGGAAAATAATAAATTAATAGTGAAGGATCTCCACACTCAAACGGATTTTGTTGAGGAGCACCAAAAATTATATGCCATTAGAAAACAAAGGGACGACCTGGCTCCACACAGGGGCACTCTAACTCAGGAAAGGGATGCCTTAGGCCAGGAAGTCAGCCATTTAAAAACCAAGTTAGAAGAAAATCACCTGGCCCTTCAGGGAATGGGTGAACTCAAAATGGACTATGAAAAGCTGTTAGAGCATAACAAGAAGGTGGAGGATGCTCTGGCAAAGAATAATCAGGCCAGTAAGGACCAAACACAGGGGGTGAGTCTCCTGCAGCAAAAATTGGCCCAATACTCCCAATGCAGGCAGGACGCACAGAGAGACAATGAGGCTCTCTGTGAAAATAAATGACAGGCTCCATAGACAGATATCCATGCATGAACAACTCATAGAGACCAGTAAGGCCTTAATAGAGGAAAAAAAAGGGTCAAATTATTGCATGTCATCAGGGAGTAGGGGCTGAAAGAGATGAGGGTAGATGGGAGAGGAAACCCCTGAGCATAACCTCAGGAACCCTGACTTTAATCCCTTCAATTCCATGGACTCTGCCACCCCCATGTCCACTGGCTCATATGAACCAAGGGCAACGGGGATGGTAGACTTCAGCACAATGGGAAATATGGGGCTAATAGGTCAGCGCCTCTGAGAAATTGATGGGTGGGAATCTATGTACAGCTTCCCAAGTGCTAGGGAGATCTTCTCTGATCAGGGAGACTGCAGTGAGGGGAGAATCCAAGAACTGGATCCTTAGAAATATCACTTACCTAGGGATCAGTCAGTGAAATGTGGGAATTCCAAGAGACTAAGCCCACTAAGAGCATACTAAAAACCTCTTCCCAGCTAGGACAGTGGGGGGGGGGGGTACTCAACCAATCCCGGGAGCAAGGGAGAGTCAGAAAACTCTTCTGAGCGCCACAGATCCCAAGGGACTAGGCCCCCACATTCTGCCAGCCATTCCCAAGCTCACAGAATCTGGAAGAGTCTAGAAGATTAGACAGCCACCTCTGGTAGCAGTAACTCTGAGTCAGAGGATGAGTGGACCAGGGTGACCAGAACTAAAAAGGCTAACAAAGTCAAGAGAGCTTTACTCAAGGATCCCCTAAAGCAAATAAAAGCTATTGGGAGCGTCATCAAACCCTACCACAAAAATGCCAAATATTTGGTTTCGGAGCACCTTGAATTGCTTGAGCAGATGATGGAGACATTCCGCCTGAAGGACAGCCAAAGCTGTATTCAGTATGTAAAGTGGACATTTTCACCTGAGTAATCCAGCTTCTTTGCGGGGCTGGAGGATCAGAACCATTCCAGATGGTCCACCTATAGGGCGGCCATCCTGAAACATTTTTCTATTCATAGAAACCCTCAAGAGGTCCGTAAGGCAGCCTACAAGCTACAATGTGGGGAAGACCAGACCCCACAAGAATTTGTCCAGGAATTGAAACACGCCTTTGCGCAGACCAGTAGAAGGGTGCGCCCTGACAGTAAGGAATTTGTGAACACCTTCTTTCATGCTCTCCCTAAATACATTTTGACCCAGCTAGTGGGGGAATGTCATGTGAAAAGATCACTAGACTGGGTCATTGAACAAGCAACGCGCATATATCAAGTGCAGAAGCCGCTATAAAGTACAAATAGTAGCACAAGCCCCAAACCAACCAACACCCCTGCTCCTGCGAAGGTGGCGGAGGTGAAGGTTGCCCCCATTTTAGATCTGGAGTTGGGGGGCCTAAAAACCTTCCTGCACAGAATCCAACCAACCCCAGACCCAGAAGGCCCTCGGGCCAATCCCAAACAGGGAGTCAGGGAGGTAACCCCACAAATGGGACCCCTAACTCCCTTGACTACATCAGCAAACGCTACAAGGGCAACAGACCAATCCTGGGATATGTGTGGACTACCCCAGCCCAAGGGGTAGGGAGCCAACCAGACTGCTGGAAACCCAGGAAACTTCCCTCCTCACTTTCCCCAGGAGGGCAGTAATCCCCCAAATGCCAGGCCAAATTTCTTTCCCCGTTACCCACCAAACCTCAACCCCCAAAACAACCATTCATTCTTTCCCCACTTTGCTGAGCTCAGACAGCCCAATCCAGGAGAGGGGAGGCGAAGGGTGGAGGGGTACCCAAACTATCCCAACAAGGGGGATTATGAAAGAAGGGATACTTACCCTTCCCGGGATCAACCCAGGGTAGACCAGAGGACCCCGTACCAACCAGAGCGGGTGTCCCAACTGGAGCGCCAGGTTCAGAACATGGCACAGGATCTGGGTCGCATGCTGAGGGCTCAACAGAACCCTCAGATGAGCATGGCACCTCAGAACTCCTCAAATCAAGGGTCTGGTGCTCCAGAAGAATGACAGGGAAAGAACCCTGACAACACACCGGTTCCCAGGGAGGAGGCACAGGGGAAAAAGAGGGTGTAAAGCCTTATAGGAAGCTTCCTTCCCCACTTGTGTAAATCCCCTGGAAACCCAGGAACTGGAACCTAAAATGGCCCATTTTGTGGAGGACGTGCAAATCTCCCAGTTTGAAGGAGAGGGGTCCTCAGAGGATTCTGGGAAAAGGATCTTCTCCTTCGGGGATGGGGGAACTCCTCCCCAAGAGAAATGGGTCCCAAAGGATCCCAATCCAGACTGGGTAGATGTGGGGACCAAGTTAAAACTGCCCATCATCAAACCCAAGGACGACAGCACGAACATCCCCTGGTTCAAACCCATTCTGGTGACTGCTTCCAAAAGGGGGGGGGGGGCAGCCCAGAATCAGAACTAGGGGAGTTCAAAACTTCCCCCATATCTAGCTGTCACCTTTTTCTTACATGTTCTCAAGATCCCAAACAAAACCCAGCCCAAATCACCTCTCTGTCAGTATCCAAAACAAAGAAATTAACCCACCAATTGGCCAAAAATGTACACTATCTTTGCCCCCTTGAGGAAAAGGAGGGAAGATTGTATGCCCCGGTCCAAATACAGTTTTGGCACAGGTGGACACTGGATCCCAAGCCACCCTTCTGTCAAAAAGGGCCTTTGATCAGCTGAATTCGGGAAGGGGGCAGAAATACCAAATCCCTCTCACCCCTCTTCCTTGACAACTTCAGAACTTCAATGGGAAGGAAATTCCTGTCGAGGGGACTGCGGATTTAGACCTTAAAATTAGGCGACACAAGGTGAAGCGCCCCAGTCATAGATTGTCTCCCCTCATAGATTGTGTAAACAAGGTCCTCTGGAATCAGACTACCGACCAACAAAATTGAAACAGTGTGTCGACCATGTTAGTTTAAATGGCCCATGCCACATGTATGAACAACAACCTGACCAAACTGAATTCCATTTCCAGAATACCCAAATCCCAGATGTGACAGTAATTGCAGTAGGACAACAAACTGGTGATGGGGAGTCCTCTCTACTTCTGAAAATCAACCTTCCTTCCAGTCTCAAGTGACATTCCACACTGGAAGGGAATACTCTGAAATTCTATACAAATTCACAATCAGAAAATCCCATTTTTATAGTAAAAAATGCTGAGGAATCAGCTCAAAGCTTGGCTGATCTTCAGAAAATTGGAGAACAGTTTTTCATCCCTATTCAGTTAAATGAGGGGAAGGACTTTGTTCTCGCCCGAGTATGTGTGAACAACGGTAAGAGCTTCATCAGCGAGGCCATGTTCCGCAAACTCCCAAAAGATCCAGCCATTCCCACATTTAAACTGTTAGACAAATGGGAAATGGACCTGGAAACACCCAATTCTAAACATCTCCTGCCTAGCAGGTGTATGCTCAAAATGTCCATAGGCAAAACGAGCATAGTCCATAATTGTTGGGCTGTGCAACATGTCCATGTTGCATTTTATTTACGCAATGACATTCTCCATTGCTTTGCCATTAGTTTGGACCTAATAAACTTCAAAGCTTGTTCGCGATTAGCGGGTAATCCCGTGGACTTTGATGACCCAGAGTAACATGTGTATCTGCAGTGTTCACTGTATCTGAGTATACATAAAAATAAGGAAATAATACGATTGAAGGTGAATTAATGAAGTGAAGTGTTCTCTGAATGCCGAATGAAGTGCAATGTGTTATCTAAACTGACCAGTAAAAAAACAGCACAAAGGCAACAGAAATATGAAGAAGAAAGTAGCCCACAGGGAAGCCTATAACAAATACTGCAATTAATGCAATTCAAGATGCAAGGCATTGTAGAAATTAAAGCATGTTAAACTTTGAAATCTTGCAGAAGAAGGTGACAAGCACACTGGGAATCGTAGTGCTGTAATTATGAAGGGCTGGAGCAGCCACCGTCTAATAAAGCATGTAAGTTGATGAATAGGGGCACCGCCAGAAGCCCCACATCTTGGGTTGCACGACTTGTCCAGGGTTGACAGTTAATTGAACATATGAAATTGAAAAGCCGTTTTGATGGGACGAGAGCTAAGTGGTCAGGCGAGGGTAATAGTCAAATCCCTTGCCCAGTCGAAAGTCTTCAGTTCTAATTCTTGATATCAGAAGTTACTAAAGTGTCAGGGCCGAGCCTGATCAAGTGGTACCTAATGTGATTGGGAAAGACTGGGAATCTGAGCCCAACCAAGGGAGATCCCATTGAGATTGGATGAAAAGGGACAAAGTGGTCAGTCAAGGGTAACAGTCAAATCCCTTACTCAGTAAAATGTGTTCAGTACTGTTATATGTAAAGAAGGAAGTTGTCAAAGTGTCAGGTCTGAGCCGGATAGAGGGGGCCTTAACATGATCAAAAGGGAAGGGAATCCGAGCCCGGCGAGAGAGATTCAATTGTGAAACACAAAGGGAAGAAACGGTCTGGGGGAGACCGAAAGAAGTGAACTCTGAGTTTTGTTATTTTAGTTGATCCTGGCAATGTTGAAGAAAGAGACTTGATAAGGGATATAAAGATACTGTGCGGAAAGACTCTGATGTGTCTTAATGCCTGCCTCCTGCCAGAGAATTCAGTGTGCTACAAATCCCATATTGTTCTGCCTTGTCCCATGCTAAAATGTGGGGAAGGGGAAGCTATAGTTCAGCATTCCTGAACTACCATACCACATGGAGATATTGTTTACCTTACACTGTATTCTTTATACATTGCAACCCCCCACATCCCTTTGTTCTTTAGAGTAAGGTTTGGCAATAGATTTATTTTAGTATAGGCCCATTCTATTTGACAAGATGTGACTAGGACAAGTGTTTTCTTTTGTTTTGCTGGTCGTAGCGTGTTCCCTTTGTTAGAAGAGGTATAGAAAGGCATTTTTCCAACCAAATAATAGTTCAATAAACACCCTTTAACTCGATCATTTGTGTGGGTCTGTCATATTGTGATACAATACCTTCCTTACATATGGCTTCAGAGTGGGATTTGACTCAATTGATTAGATAGCAGTATCCCTCGAAATACAAAACCCTACCAAGAGTGTTTGTACGAGAGCAGAGCAGTCATCGCTCGCTCAATAAAAATTCAAAGTAGTTTTCCCTTCAAGAAAGGCAATACACTCAAGCCCATTTTTCCATCAATAGGGAAACATCTAAGGAAAAAATAGGAACCTAGGGTTTTCCCTTGACCATGACAAACTGGAAGGAACCTCACAGAGTCTCCACCTTTAGAATGGGAATCACCTTCAATCCCTTAACTCCGCAAGAAATTGTTCCTGATAGGAAAGTGGTGGAAGGCAATGTGTATCATCTCATATGTCCCCAAGATCACTTAATACCAAGGAGAGATACCATCCTAATATAATTAGACCTACAGATCAGTTTTCCCAGTAGCATGGTGGTCTAAATGATGCCCTACAGCAAAAAGGACTTAAACATAACATCTATCCTTGCTAGTGAAGATGACTTACAAGTAGTTATACTCAATTGATCGAGTAATCCCATGAAGATCAATAGATGTAAGCTTCTAGGAAACCTTGTATATGAAAGTATGGGGGAACCGATATCCGCAAGAGCAACTGAAAACACCACAATCCTGAATACACTCAGAATGATCATCTGGAATCTAGGGATTACCAGTCCTCTCCCGTAGCACATTTTTCAGCAACCTGCCTAAAATAAGGGATGTGAATGTGGAATATCTAGATAAGGAGATACTAAGGAAGCCCCATGCTGAAAATATCAACATAATAAAAACATTTTTAGCCACCAGAAAATGATATATTTTACTACTTCCTCAGAGGAGTATGAACCTCTCCCCTTAGAACAGTGTTATTTTTGTGAAGACTTTGGCCATAACATAAAGCTCTGTCCAGTAAATCAAGAGGAAGAATTAATGGAGGCACAGGAGGACCTACACCTGACTCCCATTCAATTGTCCCACAAGGATAAAAGGCGGAGCATTAGAGTACACAGGGAAAGAGAGGAGAGACACAGACGGAAGCTGAGACATGCAGAGCAGAACCAGAAGCCATCAAGGACTCAGGAACTGCTGAAGCAGAGGTGAGGATTGGTGTGGTGTAGAACAGAGGTTCCATGCAGTGTCTGAAAGGCAAATCAAGTAGAAGCTGGGTCGAGACTTCCTTTGGTCGTTTCTGTGGCTGTGAAGTGTGCTCGCTCCCCTATGGCATGCCTGCTTTCTGCGAGGGTCTCAGGGGCAAGACAACACCCCTTAGAGGCTGGGAAGCTGTGTCAGAAACTGTGAAGCAAGCAAGGGGCGTCCATGATCTTGCTGGTGAGTTTCAGAGTCAGAAATCCATCTGGAAAGGTAACTGCGAGAAAAGCCTCTGCCGTTAAAAGTAATTATGTATCACAAGGCAATCGTGTATAAGTTTAAAAGAAAATGGACTATGGCAAAGAAGTTGAAGTGGTCACACTCTGAGAGAAATCAGCATGATCTTGAAAGCCTTCATTCAGTGTAACAAATGTATCTGCATTGTTCAATGTGTCTGAATATAAATGAAAACAAGGAAATAATACAAGTGAAGGCAAATTAATGAAGTGAAGTTTTCTTCAAATGCCGAATCCAGTGCAATGTGTTACCTAAACTGGCCAGTAAGAAAACAGCACAAAGGCAACAGAAATAGAAATAATTAAGTATCCCAAAGGGAAGCCTATAATATATACTGTACTGAATGTAATTCAAGATGCATAGCATTGTCGAACTTAAAGTATGTTGAACTTTGAAATCTTGCAGTCGAAGATGACAAGCAGACTGGGAATTGTAGTGCTGTAACTATGAAGGCGGAGCAGCCAAAGCCTAATAGAGCAAACAAATGGATAAAGGGGGATACCACCAGAAGCCCCAGGTCCCGGGTTGCACGACCTGTCCGGGTGGACCGTTAATTGAACTTATGAAATTTAAAAGCCATTTTAATGGAAAGAGAACAAAGTGGCCAGGCGTGGGTAATAGTCAAATCCCTTACCCAGTTGTAAGTCTTCAGTTCTAATACTTGATACCCGTGTTGCTAAAGTGTCAGGCCCAAGCCTGATCAAGGGCGACCCAATGTTATTGGAAAAGAATGGGAATCTGAGCCAGACCAAGGGAAATTCCATTGAAATTGGATGAAAAGGAATGAAGTGGTCAGGCAAGGGTAACAGTCAAATACCTTACTCAGTCGAAAGTATTCAGTTCTGTTATATGGAAGGAAGGACGTTGTTAATGTGTCAGGTCTGAGCCTGTACGAGGGGGCCCTAATGTGATCAAAAGGGAAGAGAATCTGAGTCCAGCTAAGGGAGATTCCATTGCTTGAGTGAGTGAGACCGAAAGAAGTGAACTCTAACTTTTGTTATTTTCGTTGTGTTGATCCAGGCACTGTGGAAGAAAGCGACTTAATTAGGTATATAGAGACACTGTGCTGAAATACTCTGTGTTCTAAAGACTGCCTCATCCTGCCAGAGAAATCAATGTGCTCCAAGTGCCATATTGTTCCGCCTTGTCCGGTGCTAAATCGTGGGGAAGGGGAAGCTATAGTTCAGCAATCCTGAACTATCATGTGACATGTAATTGTAATTGTTTATTTGTAAAACGCTAATACACAAGTGAAGTGCTTCAAAACGCTTCAAGGCGGGAAGGGAACATGGGATATCGTTGTGTTCCTTAGCCCTAGATGATTCCGAATGATCTAACAGCAATTACTAGCATACTAAACCAGGGTATTTCTACTACTATAAATGTGTAACAATGAGTGGGTGGTGAAGTGGGGGTGGGGGAGGAACATACAAGACAAAAAGGTTGGTCATCAATGCGCCTATGGATGCAGGCACAACCAGCTAGGGAGGGGGAGATACTGGAGGACAGGATAGACAGACATGGTAAGCGGAGTACATTCAAGGATGTGCAAGTGAGCAGACAGAGGTGTGAGGAACGGGGAGGGGGACAAGTGCACCCATGTCCAGCAGGGGCCACGGTTATGTGCAGAGTGGATACCACTCTCATGGAATGTATTTCAAGTGCAGTAATGCAGGGCAGAGTGTGGAGACCCGGAGGTAAGTGCAGGACTGGCAGGGGAGCCTGGGACCTGTGAGGCTCTGGAGGTGCACCATGCGACCAGTCAGCTGACTGAACAGGTTGGGGATGAGAATGAAGGAGGGAGGCAGGAGAGAAGAGAAAGGAGGCTAGCAAGGGAGAGGAGAGAGAAAGAGGAAGAGAAGAGGAATGTCTTGAGGAGTTTCCAGAGCTTAAGGAGGTCCGGCTCTAGATGGAGGGAGGCAGGTAGGCTGTTCCAGAGGGAAGCACCTGCAGAGGATAAGTATCTACCCTTGAATCTGTTTTGTTAAAAATGGGTCCCCCACCAAGAGTTGGAGGAGGCTGAGCGGAGGGCTCTGGAAGGAGAGTATTTAGGAAAAGAGCAGTGTAGATGGTAGGGGCCCTGGCCCCAGAAAACCTTGTGGATTATGCAGAGGGACTTCAACTTGATCCTTGCAGACACGGGGAGCCAGTGGAGGGATTTCAGAGCCAGAGAGATGCAGTCCCTGGGCTTGAGGCCAAGGATGAATCTTGCGGTTCTGTACTGGATGAGTTGAAGAGGTCCAAGAGTACAGGTGGGAACATTGAGAAATATTCTTTTGCAGTAGTCCAGTCTGGAGAGAACAAGGGCTCTGGTTACAGTGAGCCTCTGGGAGAATGTGAGAAAGGGTACCTTTTGTTTGTCTTACACTGTTTTCTTTATACATTGCACCCCACACCCTTTTGTTCTTTAGAGTAAGGTTTGGCAATAGTTTTTATTTTTTTAGTATTGGCCCTTTTTATTTCACAAGATGTGACTAGGACAGTGTTTTCTTTCATGTTGATGGTTGTAGCTCGCTCCCATCATTAGAATATAAGTTTAGATAGGCATTTTTTAAACCAAATAATAGTTCAATAAACACCCTTGAACTCTGTCATACTTGTGATGCCTTCCTTACCTTGTGCTTTGTTCACTCTTTCATTTCTGACTGGTGCTGCATTCTTACCCACAGGGTCTTCATCTTCCCTGAACTGTGCAGCCTTTTATCAGTCCCTTTGATCCTGCGACTTTGCTCGAATAGTTTTTATCTTCTGCTCCACTTATGCACAATCACTTGACCTTTGCTTTGTACCATTTATTTTTCCCATAATGTCCCTTGCCATTTTTATTCAGCTTTCCAGTTGTGTTTTATCCATTCTTCTTTCTTCTCTTCAGTGATATCCGAACAAACATTTTAGCCCTCATCCCTCCCTTTGGAGGTTTGTGGGTATTTCCCTAACTTCCAAACCCGTTTGTCTAGTTACTTTTTTTAACACATTTGTTTTACTTTTCTTTTGAACATTCGAGTGGAGGGTGGGCAAGAAGAACTTGAGCTTCAATCAGCTTGCTGCCGTTAGGGGCACAGCTGAAAAACTGTTCCTTCCCTATGGCAGAACGCTGCCTTTTATTTGCTAAAAAGCACCCGAGGCCAGGTCGGTTTGGCCTCTAGGTGTTCAAACCTTTGGTTAGCTGTAGATTGGCTGGAGTCCCTATGCAGCACACCCACCCCCAAATTCCTTCCTGGGAGAGGAGAGCCCCTTTAGTCTGTCTGTGGTTTCCCATTGAAGCCTATTTGTCCAACAGGGGAAGAAGACGCTGCCACTTGTCACCATCAGGAAGGTTCCTGGGGTTGCCCCCTGACTGTATCCCAATGCTTATCACATTGGACTTCTACTTCCATGGCTATGTGAGCCATTGCAGGCCCAAAGTTAAACTGGCAGGACTGCAGAGAGAGTAGCCCATGTGTGGGGGGGGGCACAGGATTTCAGTGGAGGTGCCCAGGCCCCCCCTGACCCACCCTAGGGGCACCACTGAACCTCTCCCTGCCCATGAACTATGTCTAAACATGGCCCTTTCCTGATGCTCCAGAATTCCGATTTTCAGGAGATTCCAGCTACTTATTGTAACCTAAGCTAAAGACCCAGGACCTTCATACTGCCACAACAACGCAGCAGTGACAGTACAATGCACGCATCTCGACATGAAACCCAGTTAGCACTGGGGGAGAATGCCCCGCCAAGCATATGGCGAGAAAGTCAAGGATTATCTATCCATGCATGCCTGGATTCTCTGCACCCATCGGTGCCACTACCATGTAATTGGTATTGCTGCTACCCTGAGCCATATCATCCCTCTCCCTGCATCCTCATCTTCCCCAGGATCCCCCCACTGACACATCCACACCCACTCCCCACTTACCTCTTCACCACTGCTGTCGCCTCGTTTCCCCAATCAGCATTACTCATGATGCCTATGGAAATAGTACATGGGCTAGGCACTCATTTTCATTAAAACAGCCATTAACCCCTTTTTCAGATGTCAGTTTAGTTAATAACTATCAGCCCATGGTTATGGGGCAGACTGGGCCGGTAATGGCCCTGATGCCTAGCAGAGGCCCTTGCTATGCTCAGGCCATCCTTGGCCCTGTTTGCTGCTGAACACAGGGGTTCTAATTATTTTGAACAGTCCTTTAGTGTGTTGGAAAACAAGTTAAAGTATCAGAAAAACACATTCATTAATATCTGGTAATCTTCTGACAAGATGTGTCACATCTCAATCGTGTTGCATGTTTCAAATGATGTCTCTTCAGGGTCACATGCTATATGGGGACTAGAGAGCTGCAATGGGATTGAGCTCCACTGAGCCTTCTCTATTCAGGCTGAAAGTACTGTGTGGGCACGGGTTTTGAAGAAGATTGGATGACAGAATTGAGGTGGGGAGTCCATTATGATTACAGTGACACCAGATTTAAGCTTCAGATCATGAGTTGAACGGTATCTGCTAATGGGGAAGTAGAGTAACTCACTGCCCAATTGCAGGGCCAGACCAGCTGCAGTGGCCTCTGTGGAGTGGGTATGGAGCAATATGTCCTGTGAAAACCCAGTTATCTTGAGCTGGAAACAGCACTACACAAAAATGACAGAGAACAACAGTGGCTGCTTGACACTGGAGGTCCTACCATGAGGTATTGCAGCATCTGATAGTTTCAGGTGGAGCGAGACAGCGAGGTACCTGGACCAGAGGCTTTTCTGGGGTGGGGGGGCTGAGTGGGCAATAGTCCTGTGTCTTTTGGTTGTAGCCCTGGATAGAAGCTGAGGGGTTACAACAATAAAGGTTAGCTAGCCCTGAGTTCCGACAGTCCCAAAATTAGCATAGCCCCAGATCTTTTCCAGACATACCAACACTCCTGACCTGGACAATATTCTCAGCTGAGTAGCATAGATATAGAGTGTGGCTAGGCGAAAGAGGAGGGGAGCATTATATACAATATATACATCAACGCTGAGTGGGGCAGTAATGTAATAAGTCCATGAACTAATTCTATGTTTTAGCACTGTGCACTCACTTGTAAAATCACTGGATGTGCTAACTTCCAGGAGCACCCACTGACATAAAAGGGACAAAATGTCCAGATGCCAAAAGACCACACATAAGACAGTACCCGATAAATGTCATGCAGCACAATGAGCACACACATGTGGAACATGAAACAGTGGAACATTGTATCACCCTAAAAGAAACGGACGTGATGAAATTTAGCCTCCACAAACTCTCCATGCAAATAACACAGGGGCCAAAGAGAGTTGATAACATCCAAAATAAACACACAGAGTTTACAACCCAAAGTACACCAATGGAGAGATTAATAGACCTTATGGAGACTGAGGCAGCTAGATTTGAAAAGATTAGAGCACAATACTAAACAGTTATCAGACAAGGTCAAAGATTTTAAAGAAATATTGAGGATCTGAAATGTTCAATTTCTTGGGCATTGAAAGGAAACTGAAAGCAGGAAGACTGTTCAGAGACACTACTTTTCCCTGAGGCTAAATGCTCAAAACAATTTGTGGTAGAGCTGAGAAATCACATTGAATGAAGCCAGAGATAAAGAAACAGTCCATTTTGAAAATGAGATTATCCAGTTCTTCCAATACCAATGTTCCAATGGGCAGGAATAGAATTTGACATAACAAAGAGAATTCTCAGATTGAAAGAAGTAAAGTACCCCATAGTATATCCAGCTAGTCTCTGAATAATACATGGAGTTAACCCTTCTTCTATGCTGCAGCTTATTTCTATTTCAATGAGTGGCAACCGACAAAGAAAACGAGGCAAAAGAAATCTTAATCATAAAGCCAATAATAGCTGACACCGGTATAAAATATACTAGAGGAGGCTACTCTAATAACTACAGCATTCATGAAGTTAACACTAGTTAATGCTCATGAATCAATAAAGCTATTTGTGTGGCATTGTAAATAACCAAAGTTTATTTAATATTTGTAACTAATTCTAGGTTAACATTTGCAGTGTGGTGTGTCATAAACTTTAGAAAGGCCAAGTGAGCGAGGCCAGGGGAAAGTACTTCCTGTATATGAACAGGACCACATTGGAGGATTTCTATGCTAGAACAATGTTTTTGTAGTGGACCTAAAACAGAAACATTGATAACTTGGGGATATCAGGGTGGGTGAGTAAGGGAAAACTGTTGGACACAACCACATAAATTGGTCAGTAGACATTTTGTCAGCATGCCACAAACACAATTGAATATGGAGTCAGTTTGGTGTTGATCACTTGTACTATTCTGGATAGGAAATGATGATCGTATTCATCACATGGAAAGTTAAACATCTAATAAATATTCAAAGAGATGTAGGGTTTTAGTCTTAATGCTTGCCATGAGACTTGTGATCAATATCCAAAACCTTTCGGAAACACAGAGTAGAATAATGGGGATGTAGAGGAATAATATGGAATAATATGGATGGAAATGCTGGATAATATGCACATTGTTTTCAGGAATGTATTTCTGGGAGTGTACCTCTAATCACTTCTAATCACCTTAGCCCAAAGCAGGCCCACCACTTAAGAAGTGAGTGCATGTTTGAACGTAAAGCATGTTTATTGTACAAGCGGCTGGAGGGGCTAGATAATTATATATGGTGAGCTGGCCACTGTACCTGCTAGGACATGGTTTCCATTTTCTGGGGATGTGGAATGGAAAAAATGTGGATACTTTTGTCGCCCCTGTCTGCGGCATCATTTCCAAGTGCTATTGAGTTAGTACGATTAGTATGCACAGCACACTTAAAAACCCCTGCTTTTATGGACTGGGTTAATGCTTCCATTAGTCTGGATAGCCGTGTAGCATGCTAGACACGGGTCCCGTCAGGTCTCCTAAACCCTCTTCTCTGCCACCTTGATAAGACTGAATGCACCGTGGAGGTTAAATACATAGGGCCTCATTACGAGTTTGGAGGCAGCCATGGTGCTATTAGTGCCATGGCTGCCTCCAAACTCGGGTCCGGGTTCCTTGAATGAGGAATTACCGGGTCATTCCAACCTTGGAGGACCCGGTAATTCTTCATTCAAAAAAACCCATCCCCATTCGAGCCCCCATAGGGCTCAATGGGAATGGGGCTGGGGCTAATAACGGGCCCGTTAGTAACAGGCCCGTTATTAGCTTCCTGGTCCCCTAGCGGGACCCACAAAGGACGTCTGGTCTGATAGGCAGAATGGGTTTACCGGCACCATTACCGGCACTGTTAAACCCATTCTGCCCACTTCATAATGAGGCCCATAGAGTCATATTTTATAGTGACTGCCTTCCCCTATTTTCAAGCACCTCTATAAGTGCCACAAGTTCCACAGCTTGCGTGACATAATGCAAAAGAAACCATTTTTTCAGTCTGACCTGGTATTTGCCATACACAAGGCCCATAATAGCTGCACCCTTATGCCTCTCACCAGTGTCCTGATTGATTATTGAGGACCCATCAACAAAAAGTACCTCACCTCCTTCTATAGCCTCCTCCTTAATACTTGTCCTCTCTTCCTCGTCTCCTTCATATGTTGTACAGTCGTGGACAATAGCATCAGGTTTCACTGTGGGATGTTCTCGGTACGGAGTAAGTACTCCCCTTCATTTACCTGCGTTTGTTCCCTACAGCCTAAAATATTGTATCAGAATTCCATTGGTCTCCAAAAGCTGAACCCGGCAATGAGGGCTACATCCCAACGTTTTTCCTCATTGAATAACCGCTAACGGAGAACTAGCAAACACATCTTCCGCTTTGACTTCTCTTGTTTCCCCTTTACTCACCCATGATATCTCACAGTTGGTTTAGTGAAAAAGTAATAGTTACTGTTTTTTATCTAACTTTGACCTCTAGTCACACCATACTTGCTGTTGCTACGTTGCTACATCCCTAAATTGCTGACTGCAACTCCTGAGGCATTATCCATAGGTCCACACATTCTCACCCGGCATTCATAACTCCAGTCCACGCCCTAGCGGGCTTCCTGTTGCATAGCCATTTTGTCCGTAAAACTGTCTCTGCTCTATCCGAACAATTGCATGCTGTATAGTTACACAGTGCGGTTAATGATCAACACGATAATGACCTACCTGAAATGTTTGAATAATTGATTGCTGTACTATTGTCAACATTATTATCCACTGATTAATGTATCATTGGGCTAATGTATTGCACAAGATGGCCCTAGCTTTATTGTAGCATCACATGTTTTCGTTACTTAAGAATTGATTACTTTAAGGGTCTAACCTCGAGTCGACCTGACAACCGCTACTGTAACAGCCTATCTTAAACAAATGTCTAATACAGCATAGTAATATCAGGTTTCTATCTCAAGGCGCCCATCAGCCTCACCATAATAGCCATGCTAGACTGGCTAATCATCACTATGTTCCCCTTTTGTATTGTTTGGAATAATATACCTTGCACGGGGAGTCATTTCCTCAGCTACAAAAATGGCCTATCTAAATTGGCTTGTTACAGGCACCACCCCATTCCCTGCCCCACACCCTTCATGCCTTCCATGCCACCCTTTCCACCAATCCCAGACCCTGCCCATATTACCTCTTCCAATAGCAATATCCACTGATCAGAACTCAGCACTACCTTCCACATAGCGACTCACTCGCACACCCAGCGAGGAGAAGCGCACCCATCCCATTCTGGGCACCATCAGATTTCATCACCTGAGGTCCCAAACTATATTCTGTTTGTACAACATTATCTCAGCACCTAAAAATACCAAACAGCTTCTGCCCAAAGCTCACCCATTGAACAATAAGTCCAAAACACCCGCAGCCCTGCCTACTAAACAAATACTCGCTACAACTGCAGTCACCTCTGATCAGTAACATCCAACTAGTCTTCAAGGTGCCCTTATCAACGCCCGTTCTCTAGGAGCTCACGCCATAGAAATAAAAAACTTCATCACTGAACATCAACTAGACCTTCTAGTAGTCACAGAATCTTGGCTTCACCAAGCATCTGGACTGCTGCTGACACTCCTCATCCCCCCAGGGTTCACCATCCTTAGGACCGATAGATCCCACTCTCATGAAGGTGGTATAGCTTTCATAGCCAAGACCAATCTAAAATTAAGTTCCTGCCCCATCGAAGACATTGCAGGCTATGAATTAGTACTAGCTAAACTCACCATTAATGAAAAAACCACAATTAACCTTGTGGTGGTCTACAGATCACTCAGTACCAACAGTCATCCAAAAGTAGACATACCCTTGCTACTGTCTCCACTCATCCAACCCAACACCAAATGCATTATCCTTGGAGACCTAAATCTAGGATTTAATGACAACCAAGACCCCAAAGCAGAAGCCTTACACTCCTCACTTAAAGACATGAACTTTCCACTGCTAGTGAACTCCCCTACCCATATTAAAGGGAGAACACTTGATTGGATCCTTTCTCTTAACACGTCCATAACTATTGGTTCTATCTCGCCCCTTGATTGGACTGACCACTGCAGTATCATGTTCTCTCTTACCTGTAAAGAATCCCGCCCCCCCAAGACCATTACCACAGACACCTATGAAACCAGAAACATTTGCATACTCACTTCTGACAACTTTTCCCCTAAACTCAGCAAAGCACTAGAATTACCAGTGACAATCCTTGTGCCTGGCAGACTCCTACCATAAATACCTCACCTCAACTATTAATGCTGTAGCGCCCCTAACAACCAAAACACGACGCTCGGACAAACAAACCTGCTTTTGGTTCAACAGAGAACTAGTCATGCTTTGGAGAGCCAAACGTGCCCTTGAACATGCCCATGAAAGAAATCCCACCCCTGACTGTATCTGCTTTCCATGTGGCAAACAACATTTATAAAGCTTCTATCATCTCGCACAAAGCCAAGGCTTACAATACTCACTATAGTAATGCCTCTTCGGATTTCAAAGAACTCGTCTCAATCCTAAGAGAACTGGAAAACCCCATTATGGTTTCAGCCCCTGCCAATTCCAGTAAAGAGTGGTGTACTGCCATACAAGATGCCCTAGCCGCAAAGATTGATCTTCTGCAAAACGAAATAACAAAGAAAAGAATTACATAGAAATATTAGCTGACAAAAGCGCTACTAGTAACTCCATCACTAAATCCAACAAAAACACCAATCCGCTATTTCCCTTCTCCCCAGTCACTCAAGAATCAGTGCTCAACGCTATTATCAAACTTAAAGCCTCTAATTGTAAAGGAGACAATGTCCCATTGTCAAACGGGAAATTATATCGTGCCTCCTATTGTAATGAATATGGGTATATTGGCCTACGCCAAGCTGCTTGTAAGCTACTTGCGAAGAAATCCGTGTTGCAAGGTCCTGACCTTAAAATCAATGTAAGCCGCCATTTTAGGTCAATCCGCCATTTTAAAAGTCACCCTGTGAGTTAAAATGGTGGACAATGTCATACCGAAATACAACATGGCTGTCTTGACCTCTGTGTGTAATTAATATGTAACTTGCCTGCAGGCCACTTGTTGAGGTCGTGAACTGAGACCTTGTCCTTCGTTGACCTGTGTGTAAAGGATTACTTGCGTCAATGAAACTAATCCGCGAGCATATATTAAGAACAATGTATTCAAATACTGAACTAAGAACACTTGTTTAACTACATTGTATTAATGTTTGAGAAGACCTGTATGGGAAATCCCAAAATACACAGTTGTCGTGTAGGCTTGTTGACATATGTATTAAAGGCAAACTAGTTACATGTGGATATGCGAACTCGGCATGAACCCTAGATCAGTAATGTATTAGAGGAATATTAACCCGAAGTAGGGTTGGACATCGTGTTCGCAAATAGTATAAAAGAGCAATGAATTCTAATGTACAACGTCTCTCATTGAACACACTGAACCACGCTGGAGTTCGCAGTGTTGCACTGAGGGGCGATAGCTATCTGATTTTGCTTTGTTCTTTATAACTGATTCAATATAAATTAAAGATCTTTGTATGTTCCTTTGTGACCCGTGTTCGGTGTATTTCCTTTGGGGGTATTCAGCCTCGATATTTTGATTTTGTTTTCACACCAGCACAAGTAGTCAAATCATGTGCTACCTATTATAACCAACTTCGTCAATGCCTCCTTCAACATCAACCTGGTCCCAGCCAGCATCAAAGAAGCCTGGTTCACTCCCCTTCTAAAAAAAAAATGCATTTGACCCCACTGTGCCCACAAACTATCAGCCAATAACAACAGTCCTGTTTCTGTTCAAAATCTTAGACAAAATAGCTTATACACATTTTCAAGCCAACCTGGAACAAAACCAGCTCCTAGGAACCAGACAATCTGGATTAGGCCTAACCACAACATGGAAACGGCACTACTCGACCTGAAAATCCAGATGGATACCATCAGGGACTCGGGAAAACTCTGCATTCTCCTTTTGTTGGATCTTTCCACAGCGTTCAACCTTGTGGATCACAATAAACTGTGTTCTACCCTAGCCAAGGATTTTAATTTTTCTAAAGATGCCACCCTGTGGGTGAAATCCTTTCTATTCGATCGCACATCCAGAGTCTCCATAGGAAAGGAAGCAGTGGCCCCCATCCCAGTCCCCATTGGAGTACCCCAAGGTTTGTGCCTCTCTCCTATCCTCTATAATGCATACACAAAACTCTGTTTTTCAGCTCTGGGTGTCATAGGTGTCATCTACACCAATTTTGCAGATGACTCCCAGATCCTCATACCGCTCTCAGGCAACTACGATCAGGACACTCTGAACACAAATAATATCTATGGCATAATTCAAAACTGGATGGCCCTAAATAGCCTCTGCCTTAACAATGAGACGACAGAGATTCGCATTGTGGGCTCCCAAGCTAAAATAAACACTCTCCATTACGGATACTGAGCCATAAGCATTGATGGCACAATGATTCCTGTACTAAAGCAAGTTAAAACCTTAGGAGTGTACATTGACGCCAATTTCACAATGGCCAAACATATAATTATAATAATAATAATTTGGCATTTATATAGAGCTACGAACCCTCAGGTATCTGAGTGCTGCTTATTATTACCCACGGTGTGTGGTACTCATTTATCGACCTCGGAAGGATGAAATGCTGAGTTTGGCCATGCCGGGATTTGATCCTGCGTTAGCAGGCTCTGCACAGATGTCAAAGTGAGCGCTCTACTCGCTGTGCTATTGGACTGGCTATATAAGTACACTCTCCTCTTCCACCTCCTAGACGGCCAAACTAATTGCCTTAAGCTACCAATTCCTGACACCGACTAACTGCATCACTCTTGCCAGGGCATTGATATTATCAAAGCTTGATTATTGTAATGTGTTGTAACACCAACCTCAACAAACTACATTTAATACAAAATTAAGCTTTACAGCCTGCATTAGGAATAAAAACATTTGATCATATCTCTAAGATAAGGAGAGACTCCCACTGGTTGCCCATCAAAGCCAGAATCATCTTAAAGACTCTCTGCTTCACCTTTAAGTGCCACTATATAAAGCATCCATCTACCTGAACAACGCCATAACTAAAAAGGAATTCAGTAGATCTCTGGGATCTAACAACAACCTTCTCATGGTAACACCCCACTTCAAAAACACTAAAGCAGGAGATAGTAGCTTCCAATGCCATGTGCAAAAACACTGGACCTCCATCCCTCTCAGCATCAAAAAAGAGGAATCCTTCCAGGGTTTTAAAAAACTGTTAGAAACTTGGTAATTTATCCAATACTAATGTCTGCTCAGCTTCAGAATCTGTAAATCATGCTGCACACACTGTTTCCTCCTGTGGCTACCACTTCCTATTGTATATTCTTGCACTACTGTTTCTTATGTTGTAATTGTTCTTTATTATTGTTGCTTAAATTGTGATACTTCAGGGTCTGGGCGAATAACAAATGTAATAAATAAAAACAAAATAAATAAATAGATGTATTCGATAGAACAACCTCATACCCCCACACTGGGGTTGTCAAAGTCGACTTTGATTTTTCCAATATCGCAAAGACTGGATGCTCCATGTACAAAGTCACTGGGCAAACCATAGTAATAGTTGAAGACATTTGGATTGCAAAAGCTGCTGCCACTAAAGCTTGCTCACAAGGGAACTGTCCCTGTTTGCTGGTCCAGGACCGCTGTCATCAGTTGCCCGTTCGAGTGGGAAAACAGATACAATGATACAATGTTTTCTTGTAGTTCGCCAAGATCGGAGCATTGCTGATCACAGTCTGTAGTTCCCAAAAGCAAGTCACCATTTCTTCAAACTATTTAATTGGACCTTCCATGCTTCCTTAAATCCCTGCAGTAAGGGCCTCACGTAACTAGAGTGGTCAAAGATCCATGATCTACAATAGTTACAGAGTCACAAAATCTGCTGCATTTGTTTCACCATGACTGGCTGCAGCGTATTTTTCACGGTGGTGGATCTCACTGGAATTACATTTCTTCCTACGGGTGATCTCACTTGCCCCAAATATACTATTTCTATCAGACAGTACTGCAAGTTTTCTTTGTCCACTTTTTAACCCTTCTCCATAAGCAGGTTGAGGAGTGTTATTGAATCCCCTCAACACTGCTCTCCTAAATTACTACAGACTAACAAGTCATCCACGTATTGTATTACTGTACTGGACACATGTAAAGGCCCAAAATTCATTTGAACCACTCTGTTGAAAACACTTGGAGATCGACAGTACCCCTGGGGTAACCTTGTGTGCATGAATCTCTGACCAGGATATATAAAATCTGTGAGGAACTGAGAGCGGGGTGTAAGGGGACTGGGAAAAATGCATTCTTTAACTCAATCACTGTGACGTGGGTCGTCCCAGTAAAGATATTACAGAAAATGGTAGCAGGATTTGGTACCACCATGATATTCTCCTCAATATTATCACTGAGGGGGAGGCAAATCCTGGACCATCCTCCATCTGGACCACTTTGCTTTCTACACAGGGTAGATGGCTTTGTTACATGGGGAGATAAATCATGCCTTGCTTCAACAACGCCAAAATGGTCTCCCTACATTTGCCTCTAGAGACATGGGGTACTGCTTAACCTGCGATAATATCGCACCAGGTTTCAATTTTATCTGCACTGCTCTAATACACTTTAACAGCCACACATCATGAGGATTGCAGGTCCATAATGGTCTGTCACTTATTCCAAATCCTCTTCCAGTGTTGCAATGTATTTCTAACGATGAGCATGGTCCGTGGTACTTCCCTTTGCTCCATCGCTATATGCAAGGCAATGAAATCTCAAAAACCATCTCTCCTCTGTCTTCGGTGTCTTTGAACAATTGCTTGGTGGACACGACCCTTAATGAGAAGTGTGTATTGATGCACAAAACTGTTTGCCACTCTCTGCCTTCTTCATCAATGCCTGAGAGAACAACACTGTTCTTCTTCACAACTACTGCTACTACTATGGGAATTGTAATAATGATGCCTGGTGTTACCTCATGCGGCATAGCATGCGGAAACAAAAACTCAGTCGGTACCCACCAAGTCTTGTCTCTGATTCCTGGGACCCAACTCGACAAAAAAATTACCCCCCCCATAGTTGAATGCACAGGTAATCCCCTGATCATGATGTCACTACAGTATGCATGCAAATGCTCCACTTCTCTTACTGGATACAGACCTGGAGATGAGGATACCATACCTTCCTCCGTGAAAGCGATCAACTTGTGGAGTTCACTGAAGAGATCTCTGCCCAAGAGATTTGCAGAGTTTCATTGCAATACAACAAAGCAGTTATTTTGTATACCTACCGTAATACATAGATATTCAGTGTAAGGAACCAACAGGATAGCCCCAGAGAATTCCTGTGTGTCCATCATGTTGCCTGACAAGGGGAATCCATATTCCTTGATGCTAGATTTTGTAGCCCCTGTATTGCCCATGAATGAAAATGTTTGGTTTCCTAACTGCACACGTATTCAGGGCTCCACTTCCGGATTTGTGCTAAAGTACAGGACTGGACACATCAGAGATCCCACATTAGCACCAGGGAGCAAGAATGGATTCCCTCCAACAAACTCTTTCTCTGTTGTAATGAGGGACTGTTCTTTGGGAGTAAATAATTTTTCTCACACCTCCTACCGGTGCCTGTGCTGGCATGGTTGGTTGAATCACAAAGATCTGTGCAGCCCCAGTCGTTGGGTTTTGTTCAACCCGTGCCTATTGCGATTGCACAGAACCTGGGGCATATGGCATGGTCGGGGATTGCATTTGCTGATTTCCTACGTTAAAATACTGTGGCCTGCTCTGGTAATCTCGTGCCACGTGTCCATCCTTCCGCATGACTAACACTGGATCCCATACAACACTCCATAGTTACTTCCCATTGGCCCGTTAAACTAGCACCCCATTCCTCTGAACCTGCCAAATGACGCATTTCCTTGTGAAAATCCTCCCCTACCCCTGGGAAACCCTTTCATTTGCATTGGAGCGGGAGCAAACCCATTTATATAACCTTGTGTCATACCCGATTCATTATATCCCTGTTGTCCCAATTGTCCCTACTGTCCCTCCATGGACCTGGTAATCGCAGCCACTTTTCAGCAGATTTTTGCTAGCTTTTTCTGAACAAGCTTGACATGTGTCAGTTGTGCTTGTTCAATTCTCTCTTTTTCCTTCTTTTGCCTCCTTTTACAAAAATGTGCAATATGTTCCTGAATTTCTAGCCAACTCTTGGCATCCATCCCTACTACCTTGTTTAAATTGTGCTGGACTTCTTCAGGAAGTCCCTTCTTTAGCATGTGGTAATAAATAACCACATTCTTATTCCACGCTTCTTACGTCTCTGCCATTTACATCTCATGAATTAACTGCATGCATGCAGCAGATCATCATCTAACTTCATCAATTTTTGGCCAGAAAAGAACGTATATGGGGTGTTTTAGGATAAATAGCCCACATGGCCTCCCATAGCTGCACCCTGTAATTATTAAATGCTGCTCAATCATGGGTATTTGTATCAATCTAAACTCCTGGATAAACCCACTTGCCTCCAAAGCTCGTCTGACCATTCCCCCATTAGAGCAATGAATAAGCTTTTAATATCCCCTATGGCCAACATGACACTGGCAGTGTGTTTCTCTAATGCATAAATTCACTTCCGTGCCCCTGCAGTGAGCAGAGTTCTTCATCAAATTATTCCAGTCCATGTGTGACCACGGGACATAATACATAATACGCCTTTCCCTAACCCTTATGGAGCAACGGAAATTGAGTTACATCTGCTTTTACTCGGAATTCCACTCTCTCCTAATACTTACTACAGCCATGCGAGTACTGTGGCATGTCCTTCGACTCCATGGTATACTTTTTGTCACTGCTACTGGAGCAGAAAGTGGGGTTGCTATATCCTGCTCTCCCTACTCAACATCCAACTCCCATTCACCTTTGCCTCCTACTCATGTTATCAAATCACCTGATATTTCTACAAGCCCAGTAGCATTTTCAGCACTACCGCAGGGTGCTGGTTCCCGTTCTCCCTGCTCATATCCTGTAACCATAGCAATACTTCTGTCCTCCAGGTTCATAGTGACCTCTTTGATAAGTGATTTATCCAACCTAATAAGAACCTGTCCATGCCTCTACTTTCCTTTCTATACGTCCTTTGCCTGTCTATTCACTTCTTTCCACTCTTCACTTCTCTGCTATAATAACAGCACTACCTCTTCTTCCGCTAGCCTCAGCGGTTATTCCAATTATTCCTGCACCTTTGTCTCTACTACTATCCTCAATACTAGCGTTAAAAGGCACAATCACCCATTTGTCACTCATTCTCAACACTTCATCTACTCTTCTAGCTGTAAGCCTCACTCTCCCTCGTTCCTCCACCCTTAATATCTGATAACTTGGAAGTCAGAGGAGTTATTCCTTTTCCGCTCTCCGTTATCAAACTTCGTACAGCCCTAACCATTGAAGGAGTTACCCTTCCACTTTCCTCAATATCCCATTTGCTACGAATCATAGCTGATGGAGATGTTACTTGTGTCCGTCTCGCAACTACTGAAGTGGGCTCTAATCACCTTGCAGTGCACGTTTGTACATAAAGCAAGTTTATTGTACAAAGGACCTGGAGGGGCTAGATGATTCTATAGAGCAAAAATAACCTGAGTCTCTATGAACCACACAAGTTGACATATTATATACATTTTTGCAACAATTAAAACACTCTCATATAGTTTATTACAAACCACCCCCTCGTGTGATTGGTCAAAACCTATACAAAAGAAATCCAATCTTTCTCCAATTCCCCTGTTCTTATTGGTCACATTTATCTTAACTGCCATCTCCATCTCATGTGTACAACATTCCCTCTTTTAGGATTTGTCTGTGGTAGGTCATGACATCATTGCACAGTTCCAAATTGACATAGAAACATCATTTATTACACGTTCCAGCTGTCCTGGGACCTCCTAACCCTGAACCTAATTGCACATTGTTTGCAAGAGTACTTCAACCTATATGAGGAAAGAAAAATAATCAGGTTCCCCTTGAACTGGTGCAAACCATCTCACTCGACTTGCTGGCGTCATTGGAACATTCTAATCTAAATGACTACCAATTCAACATGCATTGCCTCCAATTACAACCTGAGAAAACAATCGAAACCCGTGAGGTATCGTTCAAATCTGGCCTTCCCTTCAGGCCAAGTGTATTGCTGGTCAAAAACAAATGGCTGAATCCCCCTGATCAATAAATAACAAGCTCCCATGAACTTGACAGATTACATCTACCTTCTCCGATACTGCCATGCCATAAACAAAAAACAGCCCGTCCTGTTGCCTGAACAACTGCTTAATGCTGTAATTTACTCATTTTATTTTCTTTGGCCTACAAACCCTGCAAAACCAGTTTTTCCCAGTAACTCAGAATTCACCCCGCAAACCCTGACTACAGAGTTAAACCACTTTGTGAAAATAGCACACTGAATATAGATTTGTAGATTCCCCATGTATGTAATATGAGTGCATGCATGTTTTAAAACAACCCCATCCTCTTCACAGTGGTTTTTTCATGACAAATCCCCGTCTTCGCATGAGTATTATGAAGCACCTTGTTGCCCAGCTGCTAGGCACTTTTTAGCACTGCATAGCCAGATTGTATTTATATTTTATTGGAGATGTTGACATTTATCTTGCTGCTCGTCTGCAAATCTTAAATGTATCAACTTAAACACAAAGTAACACTTTAAGTCGCACATATCCCATTCTCATTGACATTCTCATTAACTATGCTCTATACATATAAATGTGCTACATCACGCCAAACTCATCGCTCCCCAAGTCACAATTATGGGGCTTCCAATGTGAACCCCTCTTTCTCATTGGGACCTTTCCTGACCACCCCCAACCTATTCATACAACCAATGCTTAGTATCTGCTCATCCAAACGTTCAAATCCAAGATGGCCATTCCAAACATTCGCCCTCTCCCTAACATTAAACTTCCCATGAGTCTCATTCTCAAACTACTTCAGCACCCCAAACACAAATGTTCCAAGTGTCAACAGCATTATGTGCATGTGACTACATATTTGTTTTCACAGGAGAGGTTGGGGGCATTGCCACTGTGGGACTGCTCTTGTATTTAACTTGACCAGTCAGTGTGGTATTTCACTGAGAATGAGGCTGGATCATTGCTACCAAAAAATAAGGTGTTCCTTGATGCTGCAATAAGATTCCTATGAAACGTGTTGTTCTATTTTCAGGTCAGAGGAGTGTCCTTCAATGCCTGATCCAGAATCTCTCAGTAAATGTTTCCTCAGCACATGCACCCACTTCAAAAATGATCTTCTAGGCATCACTGACTTACAGCAGAATCACCTTCCCACGACAGGCTTTCTGTCCAGAGCCGCCTTTACACCTTCGCATTCAATGCCACCTGTTAGAGGCTGACTTTCGTCAATAGGTTCCATGAATACAAATGTTGCATCAGACACTACAGCAGTAGTGGCAGGTAGATGGGATTCCCTGTCTTCAATGGCATCTTACAGATGGATGCCAAGACTGACATGTCTTCCGTGGGATCGAGTTTGATGACCTGAAGTACATCCCCAGCCACATTTGCTCTTGGAATTACAGCTTGGCACTGAGGCACAGCTCCTCTTGACCAACCGGTCTGTCCATTCAGCAGCCTCTCTTCAGCCTTGGCTTCCTGCTTGCCACCACTAAGAGAGACCATGTTGCAGGTTTGGGGCATGACTGAGTATACTGAAGTACAATGCCAGGCATGCATTTTTTAACATATGCTGTCCAGTAGTTTCCTTCCACCTCCTTTCCTCTTCCTATCTCCTCACCTCCAACACCTTCCAGGTTGGCCATTATGACTATTACCACGACCCTCTCCTCCCACAACGCCATCTTTAACTCTAAAATAATTATAAACGGAGTTGTGAGCCATCACATGTAAGAACATATTCTTTCATAAGTTACCGTTTTTTTGAAGACAGACTGTTTCAGCCAATTAGAAGAAATTGATAACCGAAAGCAAAGTTGAAAGTAAATAATGACAAAATACCAAGAGAGGAATTCCGGAAAGAAAGGTCTTGGATAACAATGTCCTTTGTATTGTTTATGCAAGGCTATGATATTACAGGTGCAAGTGAAATAATGCCTGAGATTTGAGCAAGGCTTCGAAGGCTACACCAAAAGGTCCGTATAACCAACATTTCTAATGCATACGCTTTCTCCAACTATACGATGTCAGCTCAATTCCCTGTGAAAAAACGCATATGTTTGTGTTTTTTTTTTTAGCTATCACTCATTTTTACTGACCTCCTCCACTTTCTTCAACCGCTTCAAAACTTATCACAGTATGCCTTTTCCAGGGGCTTACTTGAAGTAGGTCATGCGCAGAACTTTAGCACAGTGTCCGTCACATGCAGGATGTTTTATTCATGGTGCAGCCAGTGCGCCTTTCCTTCCCCGAGATGGAACGGAGTTCTCGCGCGCTTCAAGTGGTAAACAAGGATGTGCGCTAGCTGTGAGGTCAATTTCTAAAAGGCAAGAACACAGCTGCGGATATCACACTTGTTTAAAACAGCTCAGGGTGAGCAGGATCTTGTTCAACCGCTTGTCTACATTCCAATTAACACAGCGAGGAGGTACGAATTGCATCGCCGGAGCCGCGAGAATCCGCGGCTACAGCAAACTGGAACTCTTCTTAAACCAAAAATAACCTGTATGTCGCATGCACAATATACTTCAATGTGTTTTGGGAACCGCCGCAGCGTGCCATTCTGGATTTCTTCTACGCTGATCAATGCTAGATGCAGGATAATGTTGGAGCATGTTTACTTTTACTTACTTGCCTCTGAGATAAAATAAGGTGACCCCTCAGATTCAGAGAATAATGAAAGCAATCTGAGTTTCCTGTTATTTTACATTTCCTGTATTCCCGCCCCCTGAAGCGCGTGCTCTGCCTTCTGCGAACATTCGAGATGGCAGGTCCTGGAAACGGAAGGCCAATTGAAAGTCTCATTTCTCTGACGCAATGGCAGGTGTTTTTTTCAATCGAAATCAGAGCCTTGAGTTCAATCGGCCGCAGATGAGACAAGTGCTCTTGTATGTGGCATCATCGAGGTACTGGCAGAAGTGCATGTGGCATGAAGTTCTTTACGGAAATATATAAAACAAGTATTGGCAAAGCCAGTTAAGTTTTGGTTTCATATATCAAGTGGGGCCTCAAATGGCCCAATACTCATGCCATCAAATGCTGAGCATGATTACCAATGCTAAGCGGGTGTTGGGACAGCCACCCGTGCTAGGTGCAGAATTGAACTCTCCAATAATGCATTAATATGCCTTAAATGTCACCATCTGAAATCTGTTGCCATAATGATGGCAAAGTCAGTCGTCTAACACAAAATGTGGAGCTCCCCTACCCCCCCGTGAGCAATAAGCATGATGATCATGAAAAATATCCATGTTCCAATGTCCCTAGCAAAGGCGCCAACCTTGCACGAGCACACTCATACCCATTCACCCAGAAGTCACGTACGCTGTCTTGGCTAGTGAATTCTTTTTAATTGGAAGGCACGTAAACAATAACCGCAAATAAGCCAGGGCGACCGAGCCTAGTGAGGGAGCCCGCACCAACCAAAAGGGATGTGGGTGTTTTTCCCCCCAATAAACAGTGACATAATATATTATACAACACCCAAAATTGGATACAAAGTCAGCCAGTTTGGGATTGGTTTTGTGGGGTGACTCAGATATTATGTTATGTTATGTTTATTTACACTGCACACCACTACCATCCATGGGCAGACTCCAAGTGCTCACCTCACTCTGCAAGAAAGAGGACGGGGTTGGTTATTGAGGGATGATGGATAGGATAGATCCAGAACAAGGAGAAACTGTTGCCTGTGTGTTCGGTTGCAGATGCACTGGCTTGTTGTATTCGTAGGGGTAGGGCCCAATGCCTGGGTTGTTTGTTGTATGTTAATGTGAATGTCTAATGTTGGGTGTGTGTTTGTGTGTTTTATGAGAAAACTGACTGGTATTTAAGATTGTGGTTGTGCGCACTGGCTTGTTATGTCCATAGGGGTAAGGTCCAGTGCCTGGGGCTGTTCTTGTATGCAAGTGTTAGTTATGTTGGGTGTGTGTTTGTGTGTAGTTTGGCAAGCCTGTGGGCGTGTACAGTACAGGGGAGGTGTGTCGGAGGGGAGCAGGAGCGGGTGGTTAGTACATTGGGTACTCAAATTTCTTCTAGGTGGCTAATGGGATGAATGGCTAAACTTCACAAATCTATCTAAATGTGACACATGGTTAATCTTCACAATTCTATACAGATGTGATGCAAGGCTAAACTTCACAATATGTCTATTATAACACATTGCCTAACCACAAAATACATTTGGGTGCAACACATTTCGATTCCCGACAAATAGATCTAGTATACATGTAGGTGCAACACATTTCCTTCCATAATTCGGAACATGGCTAATGGAGGCTCACTCCCCATCTTACACATGCAATACCCAAAAAATATGAGACACCCCAATGGGGAGTGAGAATAAGAGAACCGGTTGCAAGAGTTAAGTTTTTCCTTTATATAAAGTTGGCAGCCAGAGAAATCAGCTGCCGCGAGAGCGCTCTGGCAAACAATACACAGTGATGAACATATAAAGCAAATTAGTGTCACAAATGACGCAGTTAACATAGGGTACTAAACCAGTGCAGGATTGGCTGGACATTAAAGATAAATATGGATCAATATGTGCTGCTTCATATGGATTGGTTGCCCAGTTGACGGGAGGGTGAACATCACAGGATCCGTCTGCCAGCATCCAGGAGGGGTGAGGGTTAGGTTGCGGTGAGGTAGGACGGCCACTAACTAAGCTAGCATGAGAAACTACCATTAGACATATAATAAACAATGATCATTAGTATAAGCTTAAGTAAATCTTCTTGAACCTGTACATTTCATGCATAAAATCAGAGCATCATTCATTATGACTTATATGGAGTACCAGGCTTATGGGTCTTGGTCGGTGTGATGACATTGATCATGGGGTGGGCCTGGGCACATCAAAGCAACTATGGAGCATGCTGACATTTTTTAGGCCTGAGGTGCAATATACTGTGACAGAGGTCTAGTTTTAGTAGAAGGCTCAATGGGGTGGGCTTCACAGCAGGGTCACACATCTGGTAAATCAAGAGAATACCTTAGGAGGGCACAGGGTTACATTGGCAGTAATCCTCCAGCAGCGGGGGTAAGAGGGCACAGGCAGGTTTGTGGAGATGGATGAGTTACAAGGCATGGTTCGAGCCGGTTCACACACAGGACAGTGATCTCAGAGGAAGAGTGAGATGTTACATTAGTATATTTGTTTCAATTGTCCCCGGCGCATCCGTGAGAAATGGAGCTGTGAAGCTTTCAGACAGAATTAGAAAAGGTGGGGGGCCATGAGCGTGGAGTGCGGAGCACTGCAAAGGGGAGAGAAACCTTTTCGTAATATCGCAGTGAGGCCTAGTCCAAAGATGGAGCCCAGGGCACACAAAATGGATGCCAAGTGTCCCTCACAACAGCCCCGCTTAAGACGCGGGCAATGGAAGCGCCCCCCGCTATTGCACGAGCAAGTGGTCCACATTGTGCTGAATGTGTGAGTGGGACCTAAACGACCCCTCACTCCCACACACTAACTATAAAGCGTATCACAATGGCTGACTACTGGGAGGTAGCACAATTAAAAACAGAAGATAACAATGTAAGTGCAGTTTACATAGTAGTAGTGGTGTAAGAGTGGCTGTTTTATAGAGCACAGTAATGGTTGTGCCCCCCCCCCCATGTCGCCTTATGTCGGCATTTTATAGGGGGTGGCAACGTTCAACACAAATGAACTATGAAGCAGAGCCCAATGTGTAACTATAGATTGCAGCGCAGTTATGTGACATATTAGTGTTTCCAACAGTCCGTCTAAATTAGGTAAATTACCTCCCCCTAACAAACCATCTCAGAATGACGTGTGGCTACCCTTTTATCTTATAAAATATGGCTACATGCGAGATAAGGTTGAGTAACTCAGATAGGCTTTTTTGTAAAAGGTAATTAGAGTGGTTGGGTTTTAATACAGTACAGTAATTGCTGCACTCACCACCACACCACAGTTAACTTATCTGTCGATGCTGGTTCACTGTGGCAGGCTTCCCAGGCAAACAGAGGCAAGCACAGAATGATGGAGTTGCCCTTTGCCTCTGGCCCTTAGCTGAGTGCCTCCCGTGTAGAGGATGCCCTGTCGTCCTCCAAAAAGAGGGTAACTTCCTAGTTGGGGTGGCCAATCACTGGCCTTCATGGGCAGGAGGACAGGGGAGGGATTTGGGGGCATGAGGCACTGAAAAACTGCACAATATGTGTCTTTCGGGGCTGAGGGGATTAATGCAATGGTCAGGGTGGGAAAATAAATAATTATGGGTGGCGGGGTGGGAAAATAAATAGATAATTATGGGTGGTGGGCAGGTGAATAAATACATAATTATGGGTGGCCAAAATAAATGACTACTGGCAGGGGGACACTTACTGTATTGTGCGTGGGAAGAGAGGGATCACAATCAGCTTCACCGGGCCTAAGGTGGCAAGAGATCCCTTGGGCTCAGTGCATGTTCTTAAGTACTTCCTTGTTGCTAGGGACTTGGGAAGAGGAGGCAGCAAAAAGCTGCATGGTAAGTGTATTTGCGGGCTGGGGGATTAATACACGGGTGATGTAGTGAAAATAAATGACTATGGGCAGGAAAATAAATGTTTACAGGCAGAAAAATAAATGATGGGTGGCAGGCGTCTTAATAATTATGCACAACAAAAATAATAAATTACGGGTGGGTGGATACTTACCTTATTGTGGGTGCAAAGGGAGACAGCACAACCAGCTTCACCAGGCCTGAGGTGGCAAGAACTCCCTACTGGTGCAGCATGCAAAGACATGTATGGGCACAGCCAGCATAAAAAGGTTTTATATACTGGCATATTTTGTGGACAAATGCCTAATGAAAATTGCATTAGAAAATGGTCCTTTGCACTATTGGTAATTTGCATCCATTGATTATGTTTGATGTTCTATCCAACAAAATTGATTGCAAACTTTGGCTTTTTACCAAATCTTTCACAGAAAGTGCTGTAAAATGCACAATTTGTAGCCATTATTTAAAAAATGTCATAGGTTTGGCAGGAGGGGTTGTGGGGGAAAGAACCCTTTGTGGCTTGGTACGGGCTCCCTCGCTGCGCTCAGTCACTCCTGCATTTCAGACACATACATGTATGCTGGTTAAGTAAAAACATTCACCAGCTGTCATTTTTGACTAATAGAAACTCAATTACTACAACTACGGATGAAATAAGCAGAAAGCATCAATCCAAAAATCCAATATCTGCAAGCCACCAATAGTGCACAGGAGCATTAATTATTTCATAATTAATTTAACGCTTTACCACTACAAATGCAATGGCACAATAAGAAAACATGTTGAAACAGGTCGCACAATACAGGGCACTCTAGACACGTAATCACATGTATCTTTTTTGCTTAACCCTTAAAGATGCCCAGTATAAAATGTAATTCCACCCTAAGCCATAGCTAGACTTGCTGCACCAAATTGCCAATCTAGCTAGATAATATCATGTAACATGCTTACTTTATTATAGACGTCCAGCAAAACAAAAAAAATGTCATGCCATAGTAAGAAATGGCTAGACTGGCTACACCAAAATGTCAGTCAAGCACGTAATAACCCTTATCAGGCTGATGTTATTTTAGATGGCCATTAAAAAAATATCATGCCACAGTAACACACCACTAGACTGGCTGCATCAAAATGCCAAAGTAGGCACTAATAAAACATATCATGGTTGCTTTATCATGGAGTGCTTACATCTTCAATTTGTTTTGTAGTTATTTCTATTTCTTTGAGGGTTGTTTGGTGGAAATTAGGAAACTTAAACACAGAATATCAAACACATTTGTTATGTAAGAAATTACGATAGGACATCACCACTGGCATACCATTTCTTCAGTACACACCCACAGGAACCAATTGAGGCAATAAGATTTTTTGGAATCTAAAAAATTAATAAACCCTCGGGGGGGGGGGCAACCGGGAACTATTACTCCTACAGCAAGAGGCAAAATGGATCTGCCTTATTGACAGCTGCTTAAATTCAGATAGCGAGATAGCTCACTTCTTATAATCAATCAACTTCAAGCCCTATTTTAAGTAACCTCTGAGATGCATTACTATCTTTCTACAAGCCTGAAATACAAATGACGTTCGGAGAAGAACACACTTAACCCCACATATTCTACCATGGACTCTCACATCTCATGCTAAAATTGCCCTAAATTAAACGTAATTACTGTACACACAACAACTATAGCAGGCAACACATCATTTGAACACCTAAACGGTACAACTCAGTCCACCGATTCAACCCAAAATGATTAATGTTATGCCCATTCTGCAAAATCATGAACTGATATCGCATAACATGGCCACGATACATATATGCCACTCTGTCATTTAAATTAGATCAACGCGAGAGCTAATGGCGCTCGTGCATCCTTTTTACAAAAATGCTTTCACCTACAAATCTCGTTCAGTGGAAGTACCTTGACTTTAGTGCAATTCCAGACTATAGCACTATTGAAATACAGGCCATGAATTACTTAAATTCCGACTAACTTTCAATTAATCTCTCAAACCAATCCAAAATGGTGATTGTAACGTTTCGAGCATTAATTAGCCATCAAACTATACGTACGTGATCACGGCACATAATACGTCAACACGCTATTTAAATTAGCCCAGTGCGAATACACAATGGCACTCTAAACATGTTAATAGAGCACAGCTAGCATACCGGCACCCTATTTTGCTCCACTTCTGAATAATTAAGCTAAGCCGGGGTACCTAAATGACACGTGCCCAGGCAACTAATTTGTTCTGTTAAAATGCTCTCAACCCATACGCAACGCTCACTACGAAGTTGATTGCAATACATTATTTCTCCATTAGGTGCCCACGTACTCAATTCAGAGTTCGCACAGCAGCGAGCAACTAATACAACATTAAGTACATTTTCACCGGTTTGGCACCTCGGAACTTCGCCTTAGTGACCACTAAGACAAGCTTTATTTACCGACCATCAGTTACAATTGAAGCGCCCAAGTACACATTTTAAAGTACTTATAGACATACAATGTGTCAATTCTCCTAGTTAGGATGATTCGATCCTAAGAATAAGGACGCCTAAAATCGAATTCTCAGAACTTGATGTAGAATCAACATAAGGAATCTGCAACAATATAACTTTGTGACATTTCTGTTTTTCCGTCATGTAAGTATTTTCTTTCTTAACTGAAAATCAATGCATCATTGTGAATATCAACCCGGTATTCATTTATACTCTTCACCATACTTAGCACCAAACTAGTCATGCAAATTACGCTGTTTAGTCCATCAAGTTAGCTATGCAAATGTTATTTGTTCAGCCCTATTACTCAATTATAAATAACCTTTCAGCAGAGCACATTGGCACTATCGAATCATTAGACAGCATCACAGCTGAACTTTTTCCTTTTTTTCTCTTCTTCCATTAGTAATCAATAGAATCGCATTCCATTTAGTTGGAACAACAAACAAAGCAAAGCTCCAAAACAATTAAGAAGGAAAAAATAATACAAAATCATATTAGACAACCCTCCTGAGCTACCAATACAAACCTATTGGAGAAACACGTGTCGAGGGAATCAGACATTTAGGACCTTACCATGAAGCAATGAGCGAATTAGGTATTAAGTGCCTTAATATGAAGCAATACTAAGGATCCTGAAGATATAAGAAACAACAAGAACCCTGTTTGTGGAAACAACACCAATTGAGACAATCAGGCTGTAATGCACCATAAGGGAAGTAGGCAATAAGGACCTTACTATGAGGCAATACTAAGGACCCCGAGGAGATAAGTAACCACAAGGACTCCTTTCTGTGGAAACAACACTAAGGCCATAAAACCTTATCACTAAACAATATGAAGGACCTCTACTTCTAGGATACAAGCAATCACAAGGAGATCACTTGGTGTAAGCAACACTTTGTTATTTTCCCCTTTTGTTAAAGTAACATTAGGGACCTGGATAATCACGACCTGATGTAGACAATTAATAAATATCAATTCTTACTCCTCTTGTGCTTCTGCTCGCTATTTCTTAATATTTTCAGAAATCTGTAGGCACAACCTTAAGCGTAACCATTTTTTATTTTACTTTTTCCAATCATTGGGCAACTTCAATGGCAATATTACCTTGCAGCCACATTTACTTTACTACACAACACTAACAGCTAACAATAGTGAGCTCGCTTTTAGGATTGCGAATAGGTTGCAAACAATTTTTACAGAAGGTTATAGGGGGGGTTGCATAACATGTGCTTGCCATTGAGGTTCTCATAGAACAAACCTTTCTCTCACCTATAGCAAAATCTTTTGGAAGGATAGTCAGCAAACTTTCGCTCATTTGATCAAAATATGTGAATAGTTTTAGTCAATACCCACAAAAGTGGCCTCCTGCCTATTCTGCTAGTTTCTCAGAAACAGAAATCTTCATTTACTCTACATTGTTTGGCAATGCCATTTTTTCAATACAAATACAGCTCTGTTATAAGCATATTTTGATTATATTGTACTCTAGAGGCTACATTATAGGCTACTTTATACTTTTCACCCTTGTTATGTATCATACATAACCTTTAGGAAACCACCTACAATTTCAAAAGGGTGCCAAAAAGGTTTTATTGGGCTATTATGGGATGATAATTTCCTAGAGACATAATGAAATGACTTATTTATCTTGGACATTGTTATAAACTATGAAAACTAAGAGTTCATGTTTTTACTGGTTTCCTAGTTAATTGTGTATCACAATGAGATGTGTTTAATAGAAAAAAACATACAAAATAAAGGAGCACTGCAGATGTTAACTTTTTCCTCTGAGGACCTTATGCAGCCCTAGATGTGACACATGTGAAATCCAAGGTGACCGCAAGATGTGGGGTCTCTGTAAGAGCCTTTGACATATCTTTGTAGTGAAGAGTGGATTGAACATCTTATTCTGGTGCACACATGGCATTATTTAATCTTTCCACACTCACCTTGGAATCGTTGTGTACCCCCGCTTTGGATATGTGGGTATTTCCTGTAATGTTCTCTTGTTTATAAACTCTATTCTTCCAGTATAAATTAGATATATCTAAGATCACCCTGATTTTTCACAAGCATTTGCAGCTGGTAATTCATTCTCAAATGGAGACCCTTGTAGTTTACAAACGTTCAGATAGGTCAAAGAATATTTGATATTTATTTTACCTTTTGTGAATCATATTGCAAATAGGTAAACTATGGTATGTTGCCCACAATTGAATATGGCTATATTCCATTGTGAATTTAAACAAATGGATAATGAAATAATACATGTTCTATTACCTTGTTTTTTACATGATGAATACATGGTCTTGCATGAAACCAGTATTTTTAACATTCTAATTTGTTTAAGTAAAATAATTTATATTCTTCAAATATAGAGGGAAACAATATAATAGACAATTTACCAGCAAACCACATTTTCATCTGTAAGCTGTTGACTTTGCTTTTTGGCAACAACAACCACCAAGCAATGAGGCATGCATTGTAGCAACAGTCATCAAATATATCTCTCCCATATTCATCACACACTGTCTGACATGTCCTTGGTATTTCCACCAGTGTTGTGTCTCAAGTGATCTCCAATGCACATAACACATGAGTTGCTTGTGAACAAATAAGACCTACAGGTTCAGTAATTGTGTGGTCTGTAGGCATACCCACTCAACACCATTTTTTATTTTATTTAATTTTATTTATGTATTGGTTACTTATAATGCTCCTTCCTATACACAAGTGTTTTGAGGCACACCAAGAAAAGAGAGGAGGGAACAGGGTGGACAAACAGTAACAATCCTACTAGGCCTTGTGACATTCAGATCGTGCAATTGCACTAATGCAAAGTGCAGGGGAGAGGGGATGAGGGGGACGTGGAGGACAGGACGGATGGCCCTGTGAGAAGGTGAGTGCCACAGGAGGACAGGCAGACACAGCCAGGGGAAATTAGAGACTGCAGGGGATGGATGACCATAAGCTAAGTGTGAGGTAAGGGGCTGGAAGGGCTACAACGGTGAAGGCACAGCCAGGATAATGTGAGTTGAGGAGTCCAGAAGGGTAAGTGCAGGAGAGTTCAGAGGAGACCAAGTGCAGGGGTAGAGTGGACTAGGGGGTCCTGATACCCTTTCTGACTCTGAAGGAACCAGCAGACAGCCAGTCAAGGGCAGACAGGGACATTAGCAGGGGAGGGGCAGAGGGAAGGAAGGAGCAGAAATGAAGGTCTCGAAAAACATCCAGCATTTAAGGAGATCCAGCTCAAGTCTGAGAGTGGCAGGGGGCCATTTCAGAGGGAGGCACCTCCGGAGGAAAGAGCTTTAACCCAAACTCTCTGCTTGGAAAAGCATCTGATCTGAGGAGAGATAATGCAAGTCCACCAAAGGGCTCCAGCAAGGAGGTATTTAGGGAGAGGGAGTTGGATGTGGTGGGAGCCCCAGAAAACCTTCTGGATGATTCATAGGGTCTTGAACTTGATCCTCGCAGCAAGCGGGAGCCAGTGTAGAGATGTTAGGGCTGGAGAGATGGGGTCTTTGGGTTTGAGGCCAAGGATAAGCCTTGCAGTCCAATTCTGCATTAGTTGAAGGGGGCAAAGGGAGAAGTAAGTAAGATTGAGGAAGAGGCTGTTGCATTAGTCAAGCCTGGAATAAACAGAGCTCTGGAGACATTGAGTTTCTGGGGGAAGGTGAGGAAAGAGAGAATACCTCTGAAAGTGGGCATCATTGGCCAGGTCTGTGAAGTGAGGAGAGAGTGAAAGAGAGGAGTCGAAGATGATACAAGGTTTTTTGCCTCACATTTGGGTGAGGGGAAGGGGTCTATGGAGAGAGGCCAGAGTGTGGGAGGGAAAGAGGGAGCAGGGGTCCCAATTTGAAAGACCTCTACTGGCATTAAGGCAGAGGTTGTTAGCAGTGCACCATGTCTGAATAGCAGACAGGCAGTCAGCAATGAGAGAAGAAGAAGAGGAGGAGGCCAAGGATTGAAGCTTGAAGTAGAGCTGTGTGTCATCTGCATTACACTGGAAGTTAGGAGAGAAGGTGGAGATGAAATGAGCTAGAGAGGCATGGTAGATATTGAAAAATCAGGGCGAGAAGACAGAGCCCTGCGGAACACCACAGGTGGAGGGTGAGATGATGTCTAGAAAAGGGCCCAGTTGAGCATGGGGAGGTTGGTCCGAGAGTAAGGAGATCAACCAGTCCAGAGCCCTGTCTGTGATGCCAAGGGTGGCATGATTAACCATATCAAAGGTAGAGGATATTTCAAGAAGGATGAGAACAGAAGGAAAGCTGGACTTGAGATTAGAGAGCACTTTCAGTGTCTCTGGCAGCTCTGAAGCCAAACTGGTGGTCATGGAGACAACCAAAAGATTCAGTGTGGTGGATAGGCTTGTAGATGGCCAGCTTCTCCAAGAGTTTGCCCAAGAAGTGGGTAATGGAATTAGGGCAGTAGTTTGCTGGACAGGAAGGGTCAGCAAAAGGCTTATTGTAAAGATGGTGCACAAGGGAGTGCTTAAGGAGTGATGGGAAGGATCCAGTTGCAAAGGAGTGATTGAAGGAATCGGCCAAGGGTTGAGCAAGGGTAACAATAATGTCCTTGATAGTTCTGAAAGAGTAGGGGAGCACCTGATTGGATGAAACTTTTATAGAGCGGACTTGTCAGGTTTTATGGGAAAAAACGAGGATAGTGGAAGGTGCGGCGGGTCCAAGGGAGGCCTGAGAACATGTGAGGGAGAAGGATGTGGAATATAGATGAGTGAGAAGCCAGAGAAGTGCAGATGGCTAGGGAAGGCAGAGGAGACGTGGAGACTGCAGTAGGGTTGACGAGTTTCTTGCAGATTTTGAAAAGTTCAGCCATGTTGTTATTGGCCACAGAGATGCGGGCTTGGATATAAGCCCTCTTCTTTTAACAAATGAAGAGTATTTGTTGCCTTTGGAACAGGCGGCAGGGCAGTTTGTCAGAGGATGTGCTTAATGCCTGAAATTTCCGCTGAGCTGCTCTGCACTTTAGTTTCAGAGTGGCCAGGACGGAGGATTACCAGGAGTTTCAGTTGGAGGCAGGTTTCATGTGGATTCTCATGACAGGGGCAAGGTCGTCCAACGTTTTGGAGATGGAGAGTTAGTAATGGCTGAGTTGGAGTGAGAGTTGATGGCAGGAGTAGGAGGGGTATGAAGGTGGTGGCAAACTGGCAACTGACACTCGCTTCATAGGTCGAATGATGGATAAGGAGTCTGGGTTTGTAGACGGGGGCTTAGCCGGGGGACCCAAGATGTCCAGGTGAGAGGAGAGGAGAGTATGATCAGACCAGGAGAGGGGAGTAATGAGATGTTTGGAGATGGTGCTGTCTGAAGAGATGATAGCATCTAGGGTGTGTCTGGCTGAGTGTGTCAGAACAGAAGGAAGAATGTAGAGGGAAAGAGAGTCACATTGTTTGCGGTAGAGCCCAGATGCTGCAACAGGAGAGTCAAGGTAAAAATTGAAGTATCTGAGGAGGAGAAGCTTGGAGGAGGAGGTCCGGAGAGAGGAGGTGAGGTTAGCCCATTCTGAGAGGAAGTGGGAGACCTGGACAGGGGGCATGTCGATGGTCACCAAAGTCAAAGAGAGGCTGTGAGAGACACCAAGCCTGCAGACAAGGCATTAGAAAGTCAGAGTAGGCTGGAGTGGTTATGATAGTAGCAGGGACCCACTCATGGGAGATCAGGGCCGCTTCACCCCCAGACTGGTTAGGCCTGTGTTTGGAGAGGATCTTGTAACCCTCAGGGATGAGAGTGTCAAAACTTGTGACAGAGATGGCAGTGAGCCACGTCTCAGTGAGAGCGAGGACATCTAGGGCGAGGTTTCCAAGGAGATGGCAGATGTCAGAGGAGTGTTTGACAGCAGAGCGAGAGTTGGGGATAGCTAAGTAGAGCGGGCTGCCACTTTTGATGGTCTTCCGAGGATGGGTACAGGCTAGTGGTACACCCATCGGGGGTGGCATATGGTCTAGAGGGATGACAGAAGGAGGTGTGGCAGGAGAGGGGGGAGTTGATGAGACACAGAAGATGCTTATCAAAAAGGAGGTGTTATAATCTGGTTAATTTAGTAACAACATTTAATCTCAAAAGTGTCACTAACCTGATCTTCCCATGAAGGATGCAAATGCTGAAATGAAAGTTCCCCCGGATAGCTCTACTCTACCCTCTCCGGAAATGATAATATGCCAGAACGGGAAGGAGCAAAACCCCCCAGGGAAACCCTCTGGGGAAGAAAACCCTGGAGGATGTTGCTCACGGGTAATCGGGACAAGGTCTTCGGAGTAACTGGCACTCGTATTGAAGATGGAGTCTGTGAGTTAGGCACACGACAGGTAAGAATTCAACAGTGAGGATTAGACTGAAATATTGCAGAAGGAGCAGTAGTCTGACACTTACTGGAGGAGGTTTGATCGGGAACACCGGTTTCCAGTATTTAGGTCCAGAAAGTGGTACCAGCCCACCGTTAGGGAAAAGAGAGATATTTTCTGCCAGAGTAATATAGGGAAAGTGGCGCAGAGAGCGGGTATTAGAAAGAATGCTAACTTACTTTGGATGGGAATGGCGAGAGTGCGGCCAATCAAAGTGGATGTTGGGAGCGGGAGACTTGCCGAGGAAATACGGGACTCTGAGCAAAACCGAGATGAGAGAGAAGAGGAGAGTCTGGATAGAAAGGAGAGTAAATAAGCAGAGGTTTTACAGAAATAAGAATTCACATAAGTCAGTGAAGGGCAACCTAGTAGCAAAACTTACCGAGCGCCGGAATCAGCAGTAGCGACGCGGCGGGTAGCCGTACTTCCTTCCCTAAATGGGATCACGTGAACAGCCATCTGCGTCTCTGGGGAGCGTGCATAGTCTATCCCGTTGTCTGCAGTTACGGTGCGGACATCCACGGCCATCTTGGACAGGTTGGAGTGTATTACTCCGCACAATCGGCGGCGCTGCCAAAGAGACCAGCGCCGTAACGGCGTGACAGGAGGAGGTTGGGCTGAAAACACTGGACCATTACAGCACCATTTAGGTAGATATTAATGATGACCCCAGAGGACAGGAAGGATGCCAAGAGTACCTCCCATCGGGTGCCTCCAATAATGGGAGAGAAAAAGAAAGGAGAGAGCGCAGAAACCATATGGGGAATCCAAAGGTCAAGAGAAGGAATGACAAAGAGGATGTTAGTGAAAGTCTGCCTGGAAGAAGCATTGACATATGTGACATCGATGGGCAGGTCTAGGTTGGAGACCAGGAGATACTTCATGAATATTTTCCTTCCAGACTTTAACAGAGAGATAGGATAGGTGATAGAATTTCTAAACAGCCAGCAGTTGTAAAGCACACAGATTTGACTTTCCTAGAAAGAGGTGAAAGCCTGATTTCCAAACATATCCGGCAATTGTAAAAAGCACACTGAATTGAAAATCCTAAAGAGGGAAAAGCCTAATTTCTAAACACAGCCAGCAATTGTAAAAGCACACAAATGTGACTTTCCTAGAAGAGGGAAAAGCCTAATTTCTAAACACAGCAAGCAATTGTAAAAGCACACAGATTTGACTTTCCTAGAAGAGGGAAAAGCCTAATTTCTAAACACAGCAAGCAACTGTAAAAGCACACAGATTGACTTTCCTCCAAGAGAGAACAGGCTTATTTCTAAACACAGCCAGCAAATGTAAAAGCAAACAGATCTGACAATCCTAAAGAGGGAAAAGCTTAATTTTTAAACACAACGTGCAATTGTAAAAGCACACAGATGTGACTTTCCTAGAAAGAGGGAAAAGCCTAATTTCTAAACACAACCGAATTTGCTGGCCTCAGTAACATGGTACAGAATAAGATAAGGCAGGTGAAAGGCAAATGCAGAGTGAAGGCAGAAGAACCGAAGATACAATTAGAGTAGAAAGACTGGAACAGAGTGTGGAAGAAAGGCAATAAAATGTCAGTGCAGGCCAGTATGCATGAGGCTGGCTCTGATATCATTATGTATTCTCACTTGGGTAGATGAAGCGGTCGTGCCTTTTAATATCCTCGCCCAAAGCTCACCACTCGCTCAGCAGTCTCTCAGACTCACACAGCTTCCTCAGCAGGGTTTATTAAAAAAAATGGTCACACAACTACATGGATACGTTTGGACCAGTAGTGCACGTAGTGCCACAGGAAGAAACTGCTATTATTGCTGCATGATTGGAAGAAGTAAACTTGTATCTTTTAATGTGTATGATTAACTAGGTTCAACAGAATTCTTGTGAAAATATGTTCGTTTTCCAGTGAAAACATATATTTATTCGCTTATAAAATACTTCTATTGGGAATCATTTTTACTCCCAACTTTAAAAAATAGGGAGAGATTGCAGAGGAGTGAATGCTGGAAACTGTGAACAAATCTTATCTGAAGCACTGATTGTTGGTAACAACACATTTCAACTGACAAGTCTATAGGGCATTATGTAACACTGAATGAACCTTTGACCTGTTATAGAAAATAAGTAATCAATGAAGAATGTTTTATATAATTTAATTTGACTTGAATTAAATGTTAACAATGAAACAGTTGGCAATGTATCATTTAGATTTCAATCATCTTGAATGAGATACTAGCCAACACATGGTCCCTGTTAAGTGCAGTTGCACTTTTTTAAGGCTGAATTTCAAGTATCCATAGTGGTAATTATTTATAGATAATCTACACACAAACAAAAAAGGTGCATGTATATTCATACCAGGAAAAGTAAAACCAAAAGAAGACAATGGGCCTCATTACGAGATTGGTGGTAGTCATGGTGCTATTTGCACCATGACTGCCACCAATAACGTGTCCGGCACCAGTCATGGTGCTATTTGCACCATGACTGCCAACAATAACGTGTCCGGCACCGGTCTCGTTCAATGGGGACTTACCGGTGTAGTCCGACTTTTGCGGGACTGGAAAGTCACCATTGAAAAAGCCATTCCCCATTCCCATTTGAGCCCCCATAGGGTTTGCTATGGCCTTCAGCAAACACAGATCTATTATTTAACTGTTTCAATTTTAAAATTCTAGCTTCATGTAAGTGGGACTTTTCCTCATAATTTTAGTTCTTCAAGGAATCTAATTCTGTTGATGTTCGAGGTGGATATTTCCGCATTCAATATCAAAGTCCACATTAGACCTTGTTCAATGTTTTTGTATTGTCCAGAAATTGTAAAATAGTACTTCTTCCGATGGGCAGCTGGCTCCTTGCATTCTGTTAGTAGATGTTTGAATGTTTCTACAACGTTACTGTCCTCGCAGAATGTACAACTTATGTCAAGGTCGGGGTTTCTTTGCCGTTGAGCCAAGAATTATTTTGTTGGCCAGTGGTCACATATCAAATGCATTACTTGCTTGCGATATCGCAGGTCAGAAAATATTTCTAAGTATTTCGGTATTATGCCTCTTTTTTCAGGGGGAGGTTGGTCATCTTGCAGATCTTATATGCTATAGATTATGTTAATGTCAAGGACAAATCATAGTCCTATGATTTCTTTTTTGCTCTATCTGGGTTCTTGAGTAAATTCTTTATCGATATATCAGCTTTTTCAAGTAACATTTGCAGTGGTACATCCAGGTTAACAATTGCAGGCAAGTTTTAGATTTAATAGCTTCATATAATATTGGAATTATAGTTGTTACATGTTCATGAGGTTTCAGACATTTCCTGTATTCGGCTACCGTATCCCACCAAACCCTACTTTTTAAGGATAAACCTCCAAATTCATGTCTAATTATCGCAATTGGGAAAATGGTAGGTACTCGAAGTAAGCTTTTCCAGCACTTTCCCTCAATAATAATAATAATGAATGACAGTAATCCTTTACACTAAACTGATCAAATAGTACATGTAGGCCTCAAAATCTAGTTAGCCATATGACAGGGATGGAAATCCTCACCCCCACAGCAGAAAACATAAGCGAGACCTTTGCGAAAAAGCACACACACGTCGTAATTGTAACTTCATGGAGAAAAAGGACAATGCAGTGTAGTGATTGGTTAAGACAAGGAGAGGGGAAACCAGTTCCCAGGTTTGAGATTTCTAGGGGAGTTTTCCTGAAGTCCCACTTGGAGGTAAGACTTTAGTAAGCTATCATCGGGACAAGGGCGTGGGGGTTTGACGTCCTGCTCCTCCCTCCAGTGCCTTGGCCCAGGAGGGCTTCCATATCTGCTCAGATTTTGGTCACCCACCAGCTCTCCTTCTTCAGGCACAGCTTCAGCCCACCAGGGTGAAGCCTGTGGGACAAGGGCTTGTTAGGCAGAATCGTATGCAGTACCCTTTGGGAACACCACACATACTTAAGACTACAAGTGTAAGTACAAATTCACCTTTGGTACAAGCCTGTACTACACAGCAAAGTGGTAGGGATGACTGAGCAGCCAGACTTATCTCAAGAGTAAAGTGAGCAGTATCAGAAGTTACAAAAAGGACATCAATTGCTATGGTTCAAACAAACACTGACTCAAGGTTTCTGAGTAAAAGAATATACATGTATTTACACCATCAGTTATATAACAGTTCACTATTATCAAGCAGCAGAAAAATCACAATTTTAATATACTACACACCACACAATCAATTCTGGAAAAGTTAAGCTCAAAATTAAGTGTGCGCAAAATGCCACTCCAGCAAATTGAAAACGGAATGAAAGACAAGGTTATACAAAATAAAGCAGCACCAACAAGTAAGTAGGCAGGGCAGTCTAGAAAAGGCAGAGTACAATGAGGATTCAAATCAATGGGCCTGGTCCAATGTTAATGGTTCAGAGTCTTTGCTGGGGATCACACTGTTCAGAATAGTTTGCAGTTAAGTCTTTGCAAGGAGTTTGAAATGAAGTTGGTCGGAGGAAAAGTCACTTAAAAGAGTAGGGAAGGACAAGCCCTCGGATTGATGAAAGCTTTAAAAAACTTTCACTGCTGTCCGACAGAACGAACAACCGGGTTTGAACAGTGCCTTAGAAGAAGAAGAATGCTGTAGCTGAGGCAGAAGTTCCTGGCAGATCCTGCAGGCTCATGGTTCCTGAAGCGACTGTCGGACTGACACTAAGAAGGAAAACTGGAGAGTCCTGCACTGCCCAGGGAAGAAACCAGCAGCAGAGCAAAGCAACAAATAAAAGGTGCGCTCCTGAAAACCCAGACAGGGTCCTGTCCTCCTGGTTAATCGGTTCACTGCAGCTGTGCACAGAAAATTCTATAAGTGGTGGGAGGCCTTGCTTGGTGTTTGGCGAACTGGTTGGTCCAACCAGTTCAAGGGAAGAAGATTCCTTGCAGATCTTCTCTGTTGTCCAAGTGTAGGAGATTCAGACCCGAAGCAGGCTTCACCGGGAGGTTTAGTTGTGGTATTGGTCCTCCTCCTTCAGCTTCTCTTCAGTTCTCTCGATCCAGTGGTGACTCTGCCTTCCAAGACCCAGAGACCTGCTTTTTATGGAGTTTTTCCCCATTCACACAGCCTGGCTGTCAATCACAAAGCAGGGTGGCTGTCCTGGCAGGACAGTCACCTAGCCAATGAAACAAAAGTGTGATTTGGGTTTCCAAGAGAACCCTGTGCAGGGGTCCTAAAACCCCTCCCTTACATTCTGTCTACCCAGACTCTCAGGTGCTTAAGGAGGGCTTCTGTGCAGAAGCCCGCCAAAGGACGGTGAACAAAGTAACCAAACCTGCTTTGGTGCACAGAGTAAAACACGAGAAATAACTTTACAAAAATAAATGGGGAATAAACCCAGCTGGAACCAAATACAAGTAAATGGGTTCCAGTGGATTTAGGTTTGTGGCTACTAACATTGTGAAAACAAAATAAAAATATTGAGGCTGAGTACCCCAAAAGGAAATAAACCGAACACGGGTTACAAAGGAACATGCAAAGATCTTTAATTTATACTGAATCAGTTGCAAAGAACAAAACAAAATCAGATAGCTATCGACCCTCACTACAACACAGCGAACTCCAGCGTGGTTCAGTGTGTTCAGTGAGAGACGCTGTACATTAGAATTTGTAGCTATTTTATACCATTTGCGAACACGATGTCCAACCCTACTTCGGGTTAATATTCCTCTAATACATTACTGATCTAGGGTTCATGCCGAGTTCGCATATCCACATGCAACTAGTCTGCCTTTAATACATACGTCAACAAGCCTACACGGCAACTGTGTATTCTGGGATTTCTCATACAGGTCTTCTGAAACATTAATACAATGTAGTTAAACAAGTGTTGTTAGTTCAGTATTTGAATACATTGTTCTTAACATATGCTCGCAGATTAGTTTCATTGACGCGAGTAATCCTTTACACACAGGTCAACGAAGGACAAGGTCTCAGTTCATATTAATTACACACAGAGGTCAAGACGGCCATATTGTATTTCGGAATGACATCGTCCACCATTTTAACTCACAGGGTGACTTTACAGAGCGAACCTAAAATGGTGGATTGACCTAAAATGGCGGCTTACATTGATTTTAAGGTCAGAACCTTGCAACACGGATTTCTTCGCAAGTGGCTTACAAGCAGCTTGGCGAAGGCCAATATACTCATATTCGTTGCAATAGGAGGCACAATATAATTTCTCATTTGACAACATAGCCCAGTACCAAGGCTATTTTCATAGACTGCAGTAGGAAAAATATGGTAGTTACCACTGCCACCAGCCAAATCTTAAAGAAAGGGAATCGAAATAATGTTCCATGTGAGACAGACAAAAAGGGATAACTATTAACCCTTTCCAGTACTCTATGTAAGATAGTTTGTACTGGGTCTGTGAATTTAAAAAGACTAATAAAGTCAATGGCAACTTTACATGTCCTGGGAGACAGTAGTCAGTCCCAGAATATGAAGTTTGAAGTGGGAAGTCTGAAAAAGATAACACTGTGTCACTGCACTAAAGGTGCTGTGTGACACACAGTAAAATGATGTTTCCTATGGAGTAGGTGAGTCTCCACAGTCTATGAACACAAAAATGTAAAACAAACAGCAAAACACAGGCTCATACTCTTACCAGGTGAACACAATAAATCCTTGAAATCCAGCAAAGCTGCTGAGGGACTCAGTAGGTAAGGGAAATTAGCCATTTTGGAGAATTCTCCCTAACAGGGCGTGTGGGTGTTGGCATCCTGCTGGGGTGTTTGCGGCCTCACAGGGTATACACCCTAAGTCCTGCTGGCCTAATAATCATCTATTAAACCTCTGTAAAGCAAGGTGAGAGTGAGCAGGAAAGGGGATTGGTGTAGAGGGCATTGTGGTGTATTGAGGCGGGTGACTGTTCGTTCAGAAGGGCCCTGGCTGCATGTCACATTTGAACATCAATGAAAAGCAGTAGAAATACAACCCAATCAACCCGAAAATAGAGTCCCCACTTCCCTCACCATTTTCCCCACTTCTTTTCTTTCCAAGTCTGCCCTCCTATCCAGCTTACAAGTCAATCTAGCACCTGAGCCTGAGCCCAAAACCAATCATATGATCGTAGTGGTGCACCCACCATGTCCTGCAATTAATCCCACTGTCCCAGGATGAGAGACAGAATTGTTGGGTGAAGAAGCTCCCCACCCTCCGCGGGGTAGCCATGTTGCTCTGGGAAAAGTTTCAACAGCTTTGAATGTATGCCATCATGGGATATTGTTCAATTCTCAGCTGGAGACGAATCTCACCCCTGCCCTGTAGAGGGTGTCCTAGCCAAAAGTCAGAAAGACTTTGTCCCCCGTGCTACTAAATTGACTTTACCTATGTATTGATATTGGTGTGGTCAAAGGCAAAGGAAATACCGGAATTGAATTCCCCCCTTTTACTAGCCCGTATCCTCGACCACCTGACCCCCCTTAACCTGCCTGTTGTGTATACCCTGCATTTGTCATTTGACTTCCTATGTCAGGGCCTAGCGAAGTCGCTAGCAGCAGCGATGGGGATTCCTCCCCCATATATTCCTGACGGCTGTACCTTGTTACCTGGTTCCATCTTAGGGTCCACTGCTCCAGCCCTTGTTCCTTCATCAAGCATGTTATCCCATGTTGACCATCTTATTTGTATCAAAGCCTTATGTCCCACGGTTTTAGTGGATATGGCAACCTGTGCCTCCACCGCTAAGCCAGCTGCTAGCACCTTTGGCACTGTTGGTTCTTCCATCAGTGCCTGAAGTAAGTACCTCCCTTCTACAAGTCCTTAGGGAAGTTCCTTCATATACTTAACCCCACTTAGAGCTCCCAACTCAATTGAACATATGACAGACTATGGCTCTCACTCAACCTCTATCAGACCAATTCAGAGTGCATGCTCTACCATAGCGTGCAAGTGGGACCAGGTGCTTGTTGATCTGCTAGCCTTCAGGAAACTGCTCATGGCCCTAGCAGAAAACCAGAGGAGGTGAAATGGCATAGGGGGAGTCTCTACTTGCCTGTCACTGGGTTGAGGGATCAGACAACTTACCCCTGCAGTGTGCTATGGATATGGACTGTGCAAAATCACCCAAAGAACATGCTGTTTCCCATAGTAGTGTATTCAGGAAACCGCCTAATCATAATGCCCCTGAAAATCCAGAATCAAGCCTCAAGAGCACCGTAGAGTGCCAGACCCTAAGTCAATGTCCTCCCCAACTCTGGTACAACTACTATGTCCAGCAAAAGGCCCAAGCGTGAAAGATCCTGGAGTATACTGGTCTTACCATAGGGGGAGCATGTCCGAGCGCTATGTTAAGGCTGGGTCTGGACCCTTTATAGTTTACCTACTTGTGGTACCAAAATTGGCAGCGAGCAAGAAGGACCCAAAGGATGATCTACTGAACAAATGCTTGCACTTGTTGCGTACCACGAAAGGATGTGCTCTTATATCAAGCTAATCTATGGTGGGTTGCTCTAGAATTGGAAACAATGGTTTGAGCCCCTAAAACTCTGTTAACCCAGCTTTCTGGGACTGGAGAGTGGCTAAGTGTGTCTTGGGAAGATCCAGGTGGGATGGTCATCTCACCAAGGGTGGGATTTCAAGCAGCCAGTATCCCCAGCAAGTCCCAATGGTCATTTTGAAGTCCCTGAAGTCACCCAATCCAACACACCCCTAGCTAGTGCAAACCTTGTCCCTCTAGGGTGATGACAACTGGTGTCTAATCTACATGGACCCTCTTGACTTGGAGCATTTCCGAATGAGGTTTTTTTTGCTCATTTCTGTTTTGCCTCTTCTGATTTCTTTCACCCGAAGAATTTTGGGATGTAATATGATTTTGTTGATTTAGTCTTTGTACTAGGATGCACTTTGATGGCATGATAGCCAAATAAAGTTTATATCAGATGGGAGTCAGCTATCCCAGGGGTTTGTAGGTCCCCACTTCTTAGTATCAGTCTGTACTACTCCAAGACCTTGATACTGTGGCAAATTCAAGACTCTCTCTCTCATATACAAATGCATACACAATCAAGCACCGAAATGCCTCTATGACAAATTCAAACTTAACATATCAGACAGACAGACGAGATCCTCCCACTCCAATTGCCTTATCACACCTAGGTTTAAACTAGAAAAGGCAGGTGGCAGAAGTTTCCAGGTTCTTGCGGCCAAAACCTGAAATGCCTTACCCCCCAATACCAGACTAGAAACGTCTTACCATTAATTCCATAATGCGGCCAAAGCTTGGCTCATCCTAAACAAAACTAAACTCATCCTTTGTCACAGCCTCCTGCTCTACATAGGCCATGCATTCAATTGTCATGTGTGTTTGCCTAGCTGCTCAGTTATGTATGCAATGTAAATCCTCCCATATAAATATCAAAGTATTTCTCCTGTAAATGTGCAAATACTCTGCCTGAGGGCTAGGTGCGCTATATAAATAAAATACAAATACAAATACAAAAGAGCAGTTAGGCTTATCTTAAGAGGAAGATGTTAGCTATAGGTAAGTACACTGAACCTAGCTGGGAATGCACATCAAATAAGCACTTACACCTACATTTATATTAAAATAGATGTATTATATTTACACATAAGTCACTGTAAAATACTTAGCACAATAAGCCAACACAAATAGGTATACTTTACAATACTTTCAAAAGGCCACTTCTTAGGTGGTATTTGCTGAACGTGTACCATAGTTACAGGAATTTGACAGGTTTACCATACTATCGGTAATAAAGCACACCCACATTTGGGGGGGAGGAAAATGGTTAGTGCTTCAGGTTCTCAGGAGAGTTTCCCTGCACAGCAAGTCTTTTAAAGTCCAAAATGCACCCCTAGCTAAAAGGTAGTTTAGAACGGCTTAGAATCTTGAAAAACAGCAGAAGTCAAAAGTTCCATTGGATACTCTCTAGTCTCTAGGAAAAAGATATAAGAAGACTTAACCAATGTTGGAGACCCTGTTAAAGGACTCACTAAATGGACACAAGCAGCAGCTTGAGTCAGAGGTAAGGGTGGGTTGCCCTGGACATCTCTATGTGCATCTTTCAGCAGTTGTCTCAAGGGAGGACCTCTGGCATGGCTTTCATCAATTGCTATGGTCACTCTGTGGTTTTGGTGTCTTTTCTGCAGCACCAACAAAGGACTCAATTCGCCCTATCAATCCTCCTCAGTTCCTGCCATCCCACACTCCAATGATGAGGTCTGGATGAGTTGGATTGTGTATCTGGGATTTCCTTGAGGGCTCAGTAAATACCTGCATGGATGTGACATTCCCATGATGATGTACCCAAAATGGGCATCAGGTCTCCATGTATTGGGGTTCTGCAGCTCTGGAAAGTCACAGGACCTCGGGAGATTGCTCAATTCAAAGTTTGTCTTGGGACAAGTTGTTCTGACCAGTCAAAGGGGAGGAGTCGTCCTCTTCAAAGCTCCTCTGTCACACAGAAAATGGGGTCAGAACAGCAGTGGTGGCCTGACGGTGTTGCAAATTGTCTGCAGGTGTCTCTGGCCATCTTCTACCTTGGTTTCTTCAGCTTCCAGATGTCAATTTGCTTTTCACTCTAGGAGCCTCACCTTTTATAAACTTCCAGCACTCACACCTCTGCAATCTCTCTCAGCACTTTGCAGAAAGGAGATGGTCCCATTCCACACTTTGGCAGATAAGAGAGAGAGGGATGGAAATCTCTCACCCACTTCCTGCCTGCCCAGACACTCTGAAGCCTAGGCGGGCACACCCAAGAGTTTGCGCCAAAGGCTAAGCACACACACACACACAGCCCCCCTCCCAGAATGGTAGAAGGGCTGAAAAGAAACAACCACACTAGTAATGGTGAAAAAAGAAAGGAGGCCCCAAGTTTGTACTTGTGTGCCCTTTTTGTGCCCTTATTGTGCATCACCGAGGCTATGGACATTGCCTGCGGTAGAAAAATCACACAGTAGTTGTTAGGACACGTCCACTACCACCAGCTATAACTAGGAGTTTGTCTGACATAAAAGTCACAGGAGCAGAGAGAAAGGAGCTACTAAGTATCCCTTTGACAATACACATGGGGAGCTGTGTGACAATCTCTCTTGACTATAACATTTTTGGAAAGAACTGAACTGTATTTTATCTAGGATAACGGAAATAATCTCAAAGGAGGACCCATATGGTCCCCAGCAACACTGCCCATAAGGATAAGTTTGTGGCAGTAGGAAAATACAGTGTTATGGAGGAAAATAGACTACATAGGACTGGTAAATATACCCAGAATAGAGTTCCAAAAGACAGCATCCTTAAGAATGAATGAGTGGAAAAAGGCCCCACACTTTCAGGATTTCAGAAAAAGTCCCGGAAGGTCAGCAAAAAGTGCTGGGCGTCTCACTAGGAGAGGGGATGACACATAAACATGAGAAATCTACCTAACAGGGATGTGGTAATGAGGCCAAGAAAGAACAACAAGGAGAGATAGCAGACCCAACAGCTAAAGGAAAGAAGACTGCAGACTGAATGGTCAAAGTACATCGGCTTAGCCAAGTTCCGAAGCCAGTATTGCAAGAAATATAATTGATCGTTTTCCTGAGTAGTACATCAAAATATATTATTATGAAGGTCACAAGCCAGAGAGGAAAGAACAATAAGCTGTGTAAAACCTGCCTGATGAGAGAGAGAGAGAGAGAGAGAGAGAATAAGCACAACACTGCCCTCTGTAGGATACATTGTACTAACAGAGCCACCTATTTTAAGTGAGAAGCCATGCAAAATCTCATTGCACATGAAGAAAAATTGATTAGAAACCATTGATTTGTTTTACAGAAGCTCACACACAAGCCATACCACATGTACATAATAGAAATTAAGATTATTTTATGAAATCACAAGTTTTATAAATACCTGCACATAGACACATAAATAAATATACACATATCATCATCTTTGTCAGAGAATGGAGTTTGCAAGCAGCTGAGTCCCAGCACGAAAAGGTCAGAGGTAGGAAAGATGAAATCATGAGAAAGGGAGCCAGGCAACTAATGATTACAACATTGAGTCGTAGAGAGAGTAGAACAGTCTCAGTGGAGTTGTGAAGGCTGAAGACTGATGGAAAGTGAGGAAGCAGTGCATTTGAGGAAATAAAGAATGATATTCAAGAGTGCACATCATATTCAAGGAGCTTTGAAAGATAAGGAAGTTGGGAGATAGGGCAGATGCTAAAAAGAAGAGAGAGTTCAGAGAGGGATTTTTGAGGCAGAGCAGTAAGAAAGGGAATACACAGAGGATAGAGTTTGAGAATAAGAGTAGATGAAATCAGGTTGAGAGGGTCAGAAGTAGGGTGTGCCTTAGAGAGCATGGCAGCTATGTTTGGAGGGAGGGTTGAAGAGGGCAATGAGGCCAAGGGTCTGATATGACATGGCATTTATAACGTTCCTGTGCACAAGTGTAATGGCAAAGAGCAGGAAGAGGAAGAAAATGAAATAGTGTTACAGAGAAGAGTGACCTTAGAAGAGATATATCCGGCAAGGTCGTCGATAGAAAGGGAAGAGGAGGAGTATCAGGAGAAGGAGGAGAAAGAAGGTGAGACAAAGTTTGGAAGAAACAGCGTGGATGTGAGGAGTAAGAATGGAGAACGTCTGAATAATGTGATTTTTTGGCAGAGAGAAGACCAGTATCATAAGCAGAGTAAAGAGAGGAGAGAGTAACCAAATCTGAGAATGCAAAAGACTTACATTAACTACGTTCAGATCATTGAATATTACATAGCAGAGAACAAAGTTGGGGCATGAGCCAAGGAGGAGGAGGCTTCCAGGTAGGAAAAAATCGATTTGCGGAAAGAAATTGAATAGGAATAATGTGAATTTGTTGGAACCATGTCTAGTTCTCCTTTTCCTATGTCTGACCTACCACAGATCCCAGCAATCTTGTACCTACAAATATGGAAATATGAGGGTTTGACAACCCCATGTGTTCACAATTCCAGAAAGGCAGGTGGTGGTGTAACCTCCCTGGAACTCTTACAGACTAGAAATGAAAGGGTTCAGAAACCCCGCTAGCCTGCAACCCCAGAGCAGTGGAGGTGCCACAAACCTGTGGCATCTCAAAGGAATCGGACGTTGCCACTGGTGCCAATAAATCAGAGTGAAACATTTCTTCTTGGAAAAGACCTACCTGACTGTTTTTATTGATTTCCTTTTTGTTTAGGAAGTTCCCTCTTAGCTTTTAAATATCCCTCTTTGTAAAATATGAATACAACTTTGAACAAACCCAGCTTATCAGTCTTCTTTGCCCTCACTGTCTGCTTTTTGACCCTCCCAGTCAGCTTCCCTCTGGGGAATGATGCAAGTGAATCAAGTACTTCATTCCACTAAAATGACACTACATGTATTTGTTAACTTCCATTAAAGGGACTCTATGAACAATCTGCATTGTTTCAAATGATATCATCACTCTCAGTTCGGAATGTAATTTGGCTTGTATGATGCACTGTGGTCAGAATACATTGGCAATATACTATATTACTCCACTTCCCAGCTATGACCAACAGCTCCTGTCAATTAAAATCTGAGATGCTGCTAATATCACAAAGTGGGCTGCAGCCATTCCTGCATGTCCAAAAGATATTAACAATAATCTGCCCTGCTTGTTTGGAATTACCCCGTAGATAGGGTCTCCAATTTTGGGGGAAATATTACAATCACTGTATAATCTTTTGGACTGCACATGTATTTCAGAATCCTTTCAGATTATTACAGATTGCTTTTTGGTAGGCTTTATTGCTTCATTGATAATTTGCAGCAGAGGATGTCAAAACTGTCATCACATAGCTTGTAGTCTGCACCCTTAGCATAAAAGCCGGCTGGGGCATGCACATCTTTTCTGAATCCATTAGGGCCTAATTCATGGAATATTTAGCATAGTGCAAAGTGACTTTGTCCTGAACCAAAGTGACTTTGCACTGCCAACAAACTCCCTGATTTACACAGTGGTGCAACTTGTATGTTTGCAGTGCAGTGCGGTGCAGTGCAGTACTCTTTGCACTCTGCCAAATGAGCCTGATTCATGGTGCGAAGAGTACTTTGAACTGCAAAAATATTCTTTGTACCACTGTGAATCAGGGTGTTTGTTGGCAGTGCAATTTCACTTTGCACCAGTGCAAAGTCACTTTGCACTGCTCTTAAAATTACATGAATTAGGCCCTAAGTGTGCTTAATCAAACAAGATGTACATTGTTGATGTTCCAAACCTTTGACATTGCAAATAGATAATGTAGTTTTCCATTTTGAATCTTTCAAATGATATTGGCCATCATTTCAATTCTATATTGTTTTGACTGAATTAATATTCTGAAAACAGAGACAAGTGTGAGCTTTTGTGGAACAACATGTTGGGTAACCCATAAAATACCAAGTAACTCTTTGTTTCTACCTATGTATCTCCTAAATTATTTGTTTTTCCTGACTTGCATGCACATTATTAAGGTTAAATTGACAGTTTACAGATTCACGTGTGGCTGATTATCTGGAGTGTGTTCCAATGGAGGAAACTGTTGTACCATCAGTATGAAAAACATCCAGAATGGTAGGAATGGTTCTAATTCCAAGGTCCATTGAAGATAACACATTTACTTAAACTCTGGTTTGTAAAGGAACTGCACATCAAGAGAAGCCAGTGAATAATGCTTTAGAGTGTAAGAAATGCAAGTGTGCTGCTCCCTTCAGCTGAACAAGTGGGGTGCTCAGGTGCATAGTGTTATTGTCTGCTTGACCCCTTTCATGTTTTTATTATAACTTGCACTACTGTTAATATCTTCTCTTCTGGAGTGAACATCTGACCTTGTAATGTGTAGACATGTTAATGCTATTGGTTCAGTGTCATACAATATGAGTAATGTTATTAATGTTTCTGTCTTGAAGAGGAATGGTTTGAGTCACTGTATTGTAAATGTTTTGCAGAATATGCATGTCCTATTCTTACCCAATCGGATACATGTGAACTGTATGATCTCTCAAACAGCCCTTTAAGATGAGTAGCAGTATCCTCGAGATAGATGGGGATACAGATTCATACTTATGCATCAGATAATTATGAGAAATCAATAGTTTGGCAAAGGGAATCCTTTTAATGACAAGTTCATAAAATGGGGAATACAACAAACATCAGCAACTGCTCAATCTTCTTGCTCTCTTCACTTTTAGAAAAAACACAGAATTTATAGCAATAATTTGTCATTGCTGACATCATTCTATGTGGCAATTCGTAAAAACCTAACATGCGATGTGATTAGTTATAGGAAGGTAACTTTAACATAGGTACTATATCTGTATGTGGTAACGGGGAGAGGGGATTGCATAATCAATGTCAGGTGGGGCAACCAAGCCCTCGCTTCAAAATGACCACTATGAACGTCACTAAAAGTATGACGTCCCATTGGCTCTACTCACTATAGGACCCAAGATTACATGGTCCACTATGATTGGGTTGGCATCAACCCCACTCATAAGTTTCCTTCTACGTCTAGCAGCACGCAGAAAGAACATCCAGGTGCAGAGCAGCTTGCCTTCAACCGAGCGCCCCACAAATTATGTTACAATCAATCATCACTTCAGTAGCCATGTGTCAATTACTGCTTTTTATTTTGGCCTTGAGTCTGCTCTGTGGTCTTGAGAACTTTTAAGGAGTATGGGCATGGCAGAGATCCATGCATAGGTGTGAAAATCTCACTCTTCCAGGCTGCCTTGTCACGTGACTGGACACCACGAAATTGGCTATTCTCTGTGTATTTTTGTATGTTTGATTTAATTCTACCAGTCCTCCACCATCTTTGGCTTAGCTTGACCTTTCTGAACAGGATCTTCTGTTCTTTTCTCCTTAATTGTATCCAATGTCAGCCTTCTCCAGCCAGATAAGACCTCAGCTTCTTGGCATGATCATCCTTAGCTGGGTTTCAATGTCCCTTGATTTTCAATTTTTTTACTGTGACACACTCCTTTTGAGGCCTTTAGTAATCTTTTGTTCAATTCTGCTCATGTGCGTAGTGGGATTATACTTAAAGTGCTTTTGAGGTATATATTTGTACATGTTGACGCTTGCCGCAATCTATTTACTATTAAGCATAAGCAAGCTGCACGATTTCTTTGCTTCTTGTGGTTACTTGCATCTGTACATGTTTAAACTGACTGAATATCTTCATCATGTATGTGGCATGAGTTTCTTCATTTTAACATCAGCTTCTTTATTGCAGACTCAAAAATGTTATTCATCCATGGTCTCTCGTCTCTTGTCAGCATTCTCAGGTCATTATATCTTCTATATGTGCGTCAATATGATATCTTATGACATCACCATTCATCTTCCTTCATTATCTTCTTGGCTTCTTCGGATGCTCCATTCTGACAACCGTCATTTTGTCTCGACTATGAATATAGCTTTCTCAATGGACACCTTACTGTCCATGTTTTCTTATGGGTTGGTACTTCAATAGATGCTGTTATTCTGATAAGTACTGGGCAGAGCCCATGTGCTGCTCTCTGCTGGTTCATCTGTTCATCATGCGTCACATATTTTGGTGTGAAAGTACCAGGCACTAAGAGGGGGGCAACTGGAGTGGGGCGATATTTGACGCTTCTGCTTCACATGGAAATTCACTTTACTAAGGCATCAGATGGTTTTACCAATGCTGTTTAGCTTGTTACATATTTACCATAGATTGACATACCTAGTAATGCCTGAGGCTGTTTGAATGTGCAAGGATTCTGTAAGTCTGCACCACTACCCTCCTCTGATAATGGCAACTCTAAAAATGTAGGGGGTAATTCATGGAATAAATGTTCGCCGAAATCAGTGGCGCAAGCGCTAAAAAGCCAGCACATGCGTGTGATTCATGGAAGGCCCTGCGCGTGTATTTTCCGGGATGTGCGCATCATTTACACATCCCAAATGCTGTGCGTGATGTGCACAGTGAAAGTGCACAACATCAGCGCACACAACAAAAAGGGGGCGGAACAAGGGGCGGAACACGCGGAATGTGGAACAATGCGTGACAATAAGGGCGTAACTGGGGAAGAACTGCTGGGAAGTACACAGAACGCCCACACGCACGTGAAAAATGGAATAGGGAAAAAACGCGCACATTAAAACACATGTACAATTACGTTCGCCACATGAAAGCAGGTGGAAGTACCCTCGTGCAAAATAAACGTCCGCGCAAACAACAAGCAAGCATATACAACTACGATGACTGTTACGTTCCTTGCAGCAGTGATCGTGGGACACCCCAGGAGGAGGAGAATAGCCAGGCCTCGCATTTTTTTGCCCAGGACCAGCCTTTTTGGGATGCCTGATGACCAGGTCTATGGTAGGTATAGGTTTCCACCTCATATCATCCTAGAGCTGGTCACTGAGTGGGAGGATGAACTCACATCACCCACCCTGTGCTCCCAAGCATTGAGCCCCTTGGAGAAGGTGCTCAATGTACTGCATTTTTTGGCCACTGGGTCATTTGAGCGGGTAACTGCTATAGTGGTGGGGTGTCTCACAAGCCATGCAGTCATGCTGCCTACACCAGGTGTTGGCAATCATCACTGCGTGCCCCTCAGTCCGCAGGCACATATACATGCCCAGAACGCCCGCAGGAATGCAGGCCGTGGTCCTGGACTTCTACAGGGTGGCACACTTCCCCAAAGTGCTCTGTGCCATAGATTGCACCCATGTGGCCCTACGTACACCTAGGTGCCTACTGAGCACCACTATCGAAACCGCAAGCACTGGCATTTCATCAACGTGCAGGTGGTATGCGATGCCAAGGGAATCATCAACTCTGTATATGCAAACTTTCCCGTGTCCACCCATGATAGTTTCATATTCAGAATGTCCTCCCTGAGCCGGGCCCTGGAAGTTGGGAAGCATGGCGACACATAGCTCCTAGGTGAGTACAAATGCCTCTGCACATGCATTCATGTAACACACAGACAAATACACAAGCCCAACTAATGACAACTATTAACACCTTACCAGGGGACAGTGCCTACCCTCTGAGCACCTACATGATGACGCCCATATGGAACCCCACCACATCACCCCAGGTAAGATACAACGCAGCCCATATTGCAACCAGGGCCATAGTGGAGTGCACATTCGGAGTGCTCAAGTCACGCTTCCGCTCCCTTGACCACTCTGGTGGACAGCTACTACATGCACTCCAGTAGTTTGCTGGATCATTGTGAAAGCATGTGTCCTGCACAACGTTGCAACACGGCATGGTGTACCGGTGGACATGGTGGTGCCCCCACATCCCCAACCACATGCATGGCCATTGCGCATGGGAGGGGAAAGGGCATGTGGCGAGGCAGCCTGTACCAGCTTGTGGCTACATTTTACACCTAAAATCCAAACCCTGCAGAGGGCACACAGGCCTGGCACATACCAGGTCACAATCGATGATGAGAAAGGGACAGTCAACTGTCACTACCTTACCACCCTGAGAATGTGTCCACCGAAGTGCCACATTGTGTGCATCCCTAGCTACTTAAACACAACCAATCCCATGTGACCAAAGGGAACACATGCAAGTCATCACTCCCCTCCCCTTGCTAAACAGGGCATGAAAGGACTGGTATGCCACCCAAACCCTCCCAACACTCCTCGACCCTGACTGCCACATCATACCATGGCATGCAACGTCAAAACATCCAACCATATGCACAACACATGACACAATAGTCATGAAGTGCCACGTGAGAAATGTAAATAGGCACCAGACAATTATACATCACATGGAATCGGAAGAAAGGAGTGACCAAAACCTCACACCCTGAAAACGGTGCCACAAATGCATACCACCAGTGGTGCAAGCAACAAAAGTCTGAATACCTGTTGCCATGCACACTGGACAATTGCAAATTGCCTTATCAAACACTGCACACTGCACAGCACAGTGAGTGTGCATCGCATCGGTGAAAACCCTTCTGCATCATTTCAAAAAATGGCATTCAACCAAATATTACCCTGTCATGCATGTACACGATCTATGACTCGGAAGTGAACATGGATTGTCGTGACACAGCATGCATGAGAAGGCAATCTTGGTGCACTCGTTTGCATGGTGTCAATGTAGTTGGGGGGTGTTGCCTAAGTGTATTTGCCCATATGGACATGCCTAGAATACATGCATTTGGAATTAAGCGAATGCCAGTGTCCCATACACAGCACATATGAACATAGCACCAAGGACCATCATGAGCCTCAAACCACACCCATCCCCTGACACCTCAAAAGAAATCACTTCATTGCATCAGCCATTGACCAGCAGAACATATCATGTACAGAGTACACATAGAAATCCATAATATGACCAACACACAAACTTCATCAAAGTGCATCAATGAGGCAGTGAATAAGTGAAAACAGTACATTCCTGCAGGTCCTTCAAACAGTCCACAGTGTGATAATGAACTGGAAAAGCAAAGTACATATTGCAATTGCCTAGACCAATAAGGGAGAGTCTAGGGACGGAAGGTAGGATGACATAACAAGCATCAACATTCCTATGCCTGACTGGAATACTCGTAGTGCAGGAGTCACATAAGGAGGGGAATGATGGAAGAGGAGGAAAGAGGTGAGGAGAGTATCAAAACAAGTGACAAACTGTGGTAGGTCTACAAAGAAGACCGTGTAGTTGAAGTAAGCTGGAAGGGTGCAGGTAGCTAGTTTTCACAAATCTTAGCTTATAATGGTCACAAACTGGTTAGAGAGGAGTTGGATAATAACACATTTTATTCATAGATTAGACACACATCTAAAATTCATAGGTTCACAATGTAGAGAAAAAAGAAAAGAACCTTAAAAAGTAGTCACATATGAGCCTTATTTGGCTTACAGGAAACTGTTACAACATCACAGTTGAATAAGTGAGGATTAGTAGCATAAATAATGTGATTTCTAATACTACTATTCGACTGGCAGTATGTTATAGCGGTCGACACATATTTATGTTGGTGTTTCTGGTTCAGGGTTTGGTCAGCCTTCACTGAGATGAAAATGTATGCACTAGGGGTGTACACACAAGTTGAACTGCAGGCTTGCCACAGATATGATAGAAGCCCAATGCCCATGTGTGATATGCTGTTACACCGAGCCATCCTTGCGAGCCCATGGAAAAGGGAAGCAGGAGTAGCATATGTGTCAGGACCCCAAGCAAAACATATACACAAGACAAGCCTGAATGGGCCCAGCAGGAACACAGAGTGGATACCTTCCGATGCTACAAAGCACCACACTGTCACATGTATGCTCAATAGACAAAATAAAATTGAAAAAAAAAGAATTCTAAATCAAATAATTAATTCAAATAAAAAATGAAAAGAGTAATGAAAGAAACAAAAGCAAAACCAATAAAATAGAAGAAAACCAGAAAAAAACATAACAAATAAAAAGCAAAGTGAAATCATTGAAAAAGAACAACAAAATAATGGAAAAATTAAATAAAATGAAAAATGAAAATAAAAAGATAACATACTTACCAAAAACCAAACAATTCGGATACAAAATCAAAAATATTATCAGAATAAAAACTGCTGGAAAAATGTGCAGGAAAAATAAATAAAAAATGGCCATATATGACTTGGGTGTTGAGGGGTAACCAGGAGGGGGAGGTACAGGGTGCACCTCAACACCCACATGTGTAGGTGTTGAGGTAAAATAAAAGCCCTCACTGGGCTCAGCGCCTGCACGGCCCGACCTATGTGGGAGATAGGTTGTCATTGTCACCCTCTGGATCTGAATCAGAAGGTGGACCTGGTGCAGTTGACTCACCATGCCTAGCCACACATTGCCCCTCAATGGCAGCAAGTATGCAGGTCTGGTAAGCCAGGTCCTGGCGGGCAATGAGACTGAGGTCAGCATGAATTACCTCACATGTCACACAGGCTTCCCCCTGCAGGGACTGACGTGTGAGACGGAGTTCTGCTTGCTTGTCCTCACATGACAAACGGAGTGACTCCCGGCTTGCATGGAGTTCAGCCGAGATGGTTCTTTCAAGCTGTTCCAACATGTCTTCTGTCCGCCCACTCTGATCCATCATGATGTCAGCTACAGTAGATCGGAGGGCTTGTTGTTCCACCCTCTGGGCCTCACGGTGTGCCTCTGCTTGAGCATTAAGTGTTTCATGCAGAGCCACCATTTCAGCCCAGCGCGCCCTGTCATACGCTGTCATGCCCATCCCAAGTGAGCGGCACGTGGACTGCGTAGCCCGCTGCTGGAGCACCATTTGCCTTACAGAGGGGAGGATAGAATGGGCCACACTTTCCAGACGTTGAGCAATCATCTCAACTGCTCCCACCTGTTGCTGTGCTATGGCAATCATGGAACACTCCCACTCAGTTGACCCTGGTGGCACACGGCTACCATGTTGCCGGACACCACACCTGCTGGGCCTCAGGAGCTGTGGTCCTTGCTGGGTTGGGCAGCCCGCGGCTGCAGGACTGCATCCCTCCATCGACCTGATGCTCCAGGAACATGGCCAACTGGTGTCGAGTGTGACCGTCCAACCATAACCACCACAGGCAGACATTCCAACCCTGACTGGCCCCTACTGCAGGTGTTGCAGACAGAAGACCATCCAACACAGGATCACCTACCGGCGATGACACGTCATGATGCAGATCCGGCTCAACATAGTGGTCAGAGGATAAATCAGAGCCTTACTCAGAGTCAGTTCTGAACATGATTGACTGGAGCACCTGTGGGTTCTCGTGGGATGCCACCCCACAACCACCACTGGTGCCTGGTTGGTCATGTGAACTGATCACTGTGTCTGGGATGAAATCTTCATCCTCTGCCACCAGTGCGTCATCACCTGCAACATAAAAAAGAGAAACAAGAACGCGCATGTCAGGAGCACATGCCACACACATACAGTTCACAGCATGACGGACAAATAATGAAACAGCCATGTCACAGGCAACTCAAACCCCAACATGCATCCAGTGGCATTGCAATGCAGAGCCATCCCAAAAGCAGTAAAGGATGTGTGCAAAATGTGAATGCAACACATGTATTGCATGTTGCACATCATCTGCATTACACACAACCTCTAGAGGGCATACATCCAATGCCAAAATGAGAGATGGCAACAAATAGTCAGCACCTAACATAAGCATGTGTTAACACACAAATAGACACAGCTAGAAATGTAACCGAAACACCATGATACATGTAACATGCATGTTCATGAGCAGCACTCAACTACAATCAACTATGCACAGTACATGTGTCATAGGAGGCACCTACGCTAGTGCCTTTCCATACTGTGATAGGAGGGACATTGCTACTCTACATACATGTCAGGTCAACATAACACAGCACCATCATGATTGCACATTGAAGGGTTTAACTTGGCACAGGAGTGGGTGTGTGCATTGTAGTGCACATGTAGCCCCTCAATTTAAAACATCAAGACTTACATAGTGATGACAACATTCAAACATGATGGCAGTGTAACAGCAATTGCAGCCATCATGTGCAAATGGCATGCAGCAGGTAGCATGGTTTCCATGAAACAACAGCCCTCTGGCCAATTGCAGGGAGACACTGCATGGCAATGGCATGTTCCACGCCGAACTGCCATTGGCAGACAGTGTAGGTGTGCGTTCATTGCATTTCGTCAGTCAAATGTCACTACAGCCAATGAGAAGTGGACATGATGGAGGAGAGGTGAGGAACCATCAATAGTACATTCATGCATGTAGAAGACAGCACCAGTTGAAAAGTGGTCATGGGCCTGTAACTGGGGGAGCCATGGCCATGATACATATGTGCACAGCCTAAGGTTGGGCGTGATGACACACAGACCTACAGTGAGCATGACATGGCTGTCCAAATGAGATGACACTTGGATCATCCTGGACAAATACAACAATGAGAAGGTTGTCAAGGACACCTAGAGGCATACACGGAATGCACATGTAACATGGTCCTGCACATATGTGCGTGGGGAGCCACTGCCATCAGCACACTCAGAGTGAGCTACACTTCACCAAGCGCAAAGGATGCATATGACATTATGTGACATCTCATCAAGATTGCACTCGTACACAAGTGGCTCAGAGTGCAAAAAATCAAAGGGAGGGGAACAAGGGAGAAAAGGAATTCAAACCAACTATCATACTGGGCACTGAGACATACAGAACACGCTACTGCATGGAGAAGGAAAAAGAAGTCCAATGAGAGAATGTCCATTCAAAAAGTGGGAGTACAGCCAGCAAGTGGCAAGTGCAAGATGTTTTGGACAGGGAAAATCTTATGAGTGCAGACAAAGAGTGCTGGACTGTATGGGGACACGCACTGGACCCATTGATGTGGGAGGCCTGTAGGCAGTGCAGCAAGGAGGCAGGGTGAGCAGGTACCTGATTCAATAGACAGAGTGTATGCAGGGGCACAGTGCCAACATAGGAAACTGTTGAGCTGGGTGGAAGAGGGGCTAATGCAGGAGCAAGTAGGAAGGTTGTGAGGTGCTTCCAGAAGCAAATATTTCTCTCCTCAAGATTCAACGTGGCCAGTTGGCTGTTCAAAAGTGAGCTCCTAGCTGTACACACAGATCTTCTCCTACCTTATTTATTCAATTAACGACTGACTTCAGGGAGTGTGGGGTAGAGGAGCAAAGGACTCAAGAGGGGTTGCATTGGTAGAGGGATGGTTGAAGGTACTTTCTACCCAGTGCACAATGCAGAGGGTCTGAAGTAACATCCTTGCATCCACTGGTAGCCAATGAAGGGGTCACAGAGCTGGAAAGATAGTATCCAAGGGCTTGAGGCCAAGGACAAGTCTTGCAGTCCTGTACTGGATTAGTGGTGGAGGGTGGAGGCAGGTCGAATATTGAAAGAGACTGTCACAGTACCCCAACCTTGAATGAACTAGAGCTTGACAGACTATGAGCATGTGGGAGAATATTAGGGAAGGCACAGTAACCTTGAGGAGGTGGAGCAAGAATTTAATCCATTCCAAGATACCTCACAAATGTGTGTGTAAAAGGGATGTGTTGAGTCAAAGGTGACCCTGAGGTTCTTGGCCTTGCAGGTGAAGGCAGGAGGAGGGCCAAGTGGGGCTGGCCAGAGATTGATGACAAAGGATAGCAAAGGTGCATCGATGAGGAGGATGCCAGTATTGCTGGCATTCAGACAGAGACCGTTGGTAGTACACCAAAAGCAAATGGCAATGAGGCTATCAGAAATAAGGGAGGGACAAGAGGTGGCCAAGGTCAGCCAGGAAATGAGTTGGTTGTCATCAGCATAGCACCAGAACTTGTATAAAAAAATGTTAATGCAGTAGTGAAGAGCTGCCACTTGCTCTCCATGAATTGGGGCCAAGAGGTCAGACCCCTGGTGAACAACACAGGTGGTGAGGGATATTGAAGATAGGAAAGAGCCTACTTGTAGCTGGGCGGGTCACACATGCCAAACACACATGTCATTGAGTTACACGCATCAATACTCACCAGACGATGCATCATAATCCATCCTCTCTCCCACTCCATGGATTTGTTCTTCCGGGATGAACATTGAAGTGATCTCCTCATGCTGAGTGAGTTCATCCTCCTCTGGTGGTGGCCCACCACCAGTCACCAGAGACATGGTGTAATTGGATGCACGCTTTTGCTTAGCACTGCATCTGGGGTCATTCCAGTGCTTGTAGCAGTCCTGAGATGTGCGCACCTGGAATCCCATGGATGTCACACCATCCGCAACATGCTGCCAGTGAACCCAACGCTGGTGATGTGCTGTATGGCACTGTGGGCCCACAAGCATATCGCATTGGTGTTCCGACACCTAGTCCACAAGGAAGTCCAGTTCCTGATTGCAGAAAGGCTTCTTCCTTGACGTGCCAGATGCCGGCGCCGTGTCTGGGGTCCCAGTCTCTTGTGCAGGAGAAAGCTTCCTCCTTTTGGACGGTGTTACTGACCCTGAGGGGTTAATGTGGCCATGATCAGTGGGGGGCAGTGGTGCTGGAGGACTGGACCAAGTCAGTGGGTGTTGGTATGAGGACAGAAGGTCTTGCTTTGGTCTGAGTCACTGCCGGGGTAGTGTTGGCTGCATCTGCACATGCAGTTACTTACCACCCAGCTGCTTTTGGCAGCAGATGTCATAACTGCCCCAGATATGTGTGCCACAGTCACAGCCACAATGGACGCATATGAGCCCACCCTCCGGACAAGATGGAAATTGTCCTGGGAGTCCTCGACACAATGCAACATGCGCTGCATGACCCAGAGCCCGGGTGGAGGTGTCCACAGCTGCATCTGCAGCTACCACCACCGGTGGGCCTGTGACAGCAGATGTAAATTGCTGTTGGGTGATATGGGCGAAAGGTTGTGATGCAACAGCTGCATCACCAGGAACCACAGGGGGTGGTGGCATGTCTGCACCAGCACATGGCTGGGCATCCCATCCCAGAAGGGCACCCCTGCCTCTTACACCCCTGTAGCCACCCTGGCCACCCTGGACTCCCAGTCCTCCCTGGTCTCCGTGCCCACGTGCCCGACCACATCCAGCCCTGGGAGGACGCCCAGCTTTGCCGCCCTTAGCCTTTGCTAGCCTCCCAACCATGGTACCGATGGAAAATGGACTATGGGAAGTTCACTCAACAATTGTCCTGGGCAATTGGCTAGAAGGGGGCAGGGTACTTGATGGAATAGGTACCCAAGTGCCCCTGCAAGGCTGTCTGTGACCCCTGGGGAGGAATGACAGGTCACGCAACGCTCTGGCACCCCCAAAAAGAAAAGAAAAAAGAAAAAAATCAAACAATTTAAAATAAAAAAAATGTAAGCACATCAAATAGGAAAAATAAAGAAAGAAATTCATGCACGCAACCCCGGTAGCCCACGTGGGTGAATATTACCTCCAGCAGTATGGTGTGGCACCCAGGAACACAAAAAACACGTACGTGTGGAACACGTGGGCAACTATGACTTTGTCCCGGGAGGATAGTTCAGCGGCAGCGTGCGCGTCTTGGAAGCAAGACGACATGAAGCAACAGAGGTTCGATCCCCGGGTCCGCGCTTAGAAACCTCTGGGTGTTTAAGCGCATTATAAATACGTAACTAAGACAAATAAAAAACTATTCCTGTAACAGCGCCTCGATGCCTGCGGGCTGTGTGAGCGCTTTATAAATGTAATTAATTAATTAATTAATTAATTAATTATGACCTCTAAACGGGACGCATGCACGGGGGGAACCACAGTGGGAAAAAAGCATATGGGACTGTGCGCGTAGGCAAAACCCCACCAAAAGAAGATGTACAGACTTCAGACGCTGTGAAGTAATCGCGTGTGATTCCAGCAGAGTAAACACACACGTCGGTCTCCACGAACAGCACGTACAGTTTTTTGATGGCCTGCGCTCACCTTTAACCCATGCTGAGAGCATCACCTGTGCGCGTAATGTCACATGCAACCTTTCCTCGGATTACACGCATTCACACGCGGACGTGACTTTTTTGCACATGCGGATGCACCTGTGCTGAGGGAAACGCCCGCGCTTATCACATCACATAAACGCTTAAGCGCTAAGGGCCTTTCCTCGAATTACACGCTGACGTGCTGTTTTTTCACGTGCCAAATCACTCCATATCAAGCTGGCCACGCGACAACACATGGAAAACCACGCTCCTGCCCAGAAGGCCATTTTCCTGCCCCCCCAGAGCCCCGAGTAGACTCCCACCTGCCATATGCTGCTGCCTGCCTGCTGGCCATGTACTCAGCCATCTACAGGGGTCCAGTTGCCACGACCACCCCTGCTGGAACAGAAGACTTCTGACTGAAGTTCCATCGCTCCACAGCCCAGCACCAGGACCCACACCTGCCTCAGGGGTTGCCATGTCGGGGAAAACAACATCAGACACCACTGGCAACCCCCAGCCAGAGAAGCAGAGGGACCAGCTTCAGTGCCGCAGAAGTTGGTATCCTGGTGGAGCAAGTCTTGGTGCATTATGATGCCTTCTTCGGAAGACCACGCGCCGACAATGAAGGACGGAAAAGGATCTGGAAGGACATTGTGGCTGCCATCAACATGGAGGGGGTGGCAGCCCGCAACATATCACATGTCCAGAAGCGCTGGGCGGATTTCAGGTCCAGGACCCTCATCAAGGCCCGGTGCCTCGTAGAGGCAGCGGATGCAGAGGGGTGGCGGGTCCGCCTTACTGACAACCAGATGAGGGTCCTGGAATGTAGATGCACAGCGCTCCACCGACAGGTCCTTGAAAAGCAGACCCGTCTGGAGTCGACCAATGAGTGTCCTTGCGTACTGATTGGACGCAGTGCATGTTGAGGTGTGCCAGGAGTGTGCAGCTTGGACATATGTCTGGAAAGGCACATGTATGGTTGTGTATGTGCAGGGACATGAGCCTGCCACATGTGAGTCCAGTCATATGTGAGGCACATCAATGGTGTATGTGTTAAAATGCATGATGCACAAATGCATGTGCGGATGCACACATGTTAGCATTTCTGTGTATGTACTGTAGCATGGTTGTGGTGTGACACATGGATGCTGCTTCCACCTTCATGTACGTGCACGGCATGCATGTGCGTGTGTGTGTTTGACATGTGTGCGAATGTGATACACCAGGGATGCATGTGACACAGATATGTGGGAACCCGATTGGCAGATGTGACATAGTTGCCGATGATTGCACTGTGACAGGTGGTGGAGATGTACAGATGCATGTATGTTGGTGGCCTGTGTGCATGTGTTCGGAACTCCCCGTGTTGCATGTGACGTCAGGCTAACCTTCAGATGTTCATGATTTTGTATGTGTATGGATGCTGCTGCCTGCTAATTTGCACATGTGTGTGGGTTCAAATGATATGTGTATTGGGAGTGTGATGCCATCTGTGAAGTTTGACACTGCCACTCATGTGCAAATGTCATGTGTGTATCAGACCATTGTACAGTGCTCTGATGCCTGTGTTCTGTCTCACCCTGTCTGCAGCGTCTACTGATGAAGAGGGCGGGAGGCGGTGCTGTGGAGCACAGCAGCAGGGATCCCACCGCCAGCCAGAGATGCAAGGCCCAGCTCTCCTCCCGGGTTGTCATCTCTTCGGGGAGTGAGGAGTCTGGTGCCACGTCTGCGGCTGCAGCTGCCGAGGGAAGGTCCGAGAGACGGAGGTCGGAGGTGGACTCCTCAGCAGCAGAAGGGGCACCTGAGCCCCCACAGGGGGCTATGGAGGTAGATGGCACAGAGTCATCCAGGTTGGTGGGGGGTTCGGTGAAGGAGGAGGCTGTGGAAAGGCCATGCATGAGGCCTGGAGAGGGGATTCCACTGGTGCTAGTGGTGCAGTCCAGGGACAGGAGGCAGAACAAGCCACTGCGGAGGTGCCTGTGTGTAATCCTGTCCCTGATCCTGTGATTGCATCATCCCGCACCAGCTGGGATGCCTTTGTCCAGACCCATTCTCAGGGAGGGGATGCAAGAACAACAACTGGCCTTCCTCTCCCTGCGGACGTGGCAATCCGTGACCGGGTTGAGCCTGTCCTTGCTGGGGTGGTGTTGCGTCAACGTGGTATTTGGGATGATGTGCTGAAATGAGGAGAATGCACGTCATTTCGAATACCTCATTGACCACATAGACCTACTAGGACAGGTCATCGGTGGTGGGTTCCTCCGTGTGCTGGGACTTCTACCAACCCCCTCCTCAACTGCACCATCTATGCGCCAGTCGCCCTCTGCGCCATCTACCTACCCAAGAATCACCTTGGCACCCTGTGGAGCTGCCCCTGAGCCAGCGGCAGGCTGGTGGAGGACACAACCCTGCCACAGTCGGGAGTCGGATGTCCAGCAGGGGTGGCCACCCCAACAAATGGACACCAGCAGGAGGAGGATGTGCAGGCATCGACAGGCAGGGCACATGCACGGCAGCAGAAGGCTCAAGGTGCGAGCAATAATGGCTCAGGGCCATCAACATCAAAGGGGCAGGAATCGGCCAGAGGGCAGGAGGACCCTGGATTGGGAGTGTCTTCCGTGTGGCAGCAGTTGGGCCAGCAAATAGATGTGGAGCGGCGGCAGGCGGAAGGGGAACGGCTCACTATGGTCAGGGCGGAGAACTCCATGCGCAGGGCATTGAGGCGGGCTAAGTGCCTCGAGGCAACTCGCAGGGAGTTGGAACAAGCCATGACTGCATCCCTGCAAGACCTCGATGCAAGGGAAGAGGCCCGCCTCCAAGGCATCGACATGGAGTTCAATGATGCCCTGGCCCGGAACATCAAAGAGTGAGCCGTAGGACCATTGTACATAGTTCTTAGTGTTAGGTTTCCTTTCCTTTTTCTTTTATTTTGGAGTTAATGGACATTGCTCCACTTTATGTATGTAGTTATTTTATAGGATTTCTGGTAGGTTTCCTTTGGTTTGGGCATCATGGACCCTTCGGACTTGCAGTGTATATAGTTACCATGGATCAATGTTTTTTTGAAACAAAATTCATGTACTTTATTTGGACAATGGAAATGGACCACTTCCCTTTTTTACTCTTGTGGATTTTTGTTTGACATTGGATTGTATTTGTTTTTTCATTACGTATTTTAATACATATCATATATCTTCATTATTGATGTGGTCTACTCTTATTGGTTTTGTGCATGTCTCTATGAGCATTGCCTCCGTCATGTGTTGCCACTGTGTGACTCTGTTGTACATTCATGCATGGTCATGGTGGTTATTTTGAGACTCTCATGGCATGGTGTTTGGTGGGCCACGTGTTGGGGCCTGCTGGCAGGTGCCAGTCAATGCTGCGTGGGAGGCTGGGTGGGGGACATGAGTCGGGGCCTGCTGGCAGGTGTCCGTCAATGCTGGGTGGGTGGCTGGAGGACAAGAGTCGGGGCCTGCTGGCAGGTTCCCATCAATGCTGGGTGGGTGGGGGACATGATTCGGGGCCTTTTGGCAGGTGCCCATCAATGCTGGGTAGATGGGTGTGTGGCTGGGGGACATAAGTCAGGGCCTGCTGGCAGGTGTCCGTCAATGCTGGGTGGGTAGGGGACATGAGTCAGGGCCTGCTGGCAAGTGCCCGTCAATGCTGGGTGGGGGGGACATGAGTCAGGGCCTGCTGGCAGGTTCCCATCAATGCTGGGTGGGTGGGGGACATGATTCGGGGCCTTTTGGCAGGTGCCCATCAATGCTGGGTAGATGGGTGTGTGGCTGGGGGACATAAGTCAGGGCCTGCTGGCAGGTGTCCGTCAATGCTGGGTGGGTAGGGGACATGAGTCAGGGCCTGCTGGCAAGTGCCCGTCAATGCTGGGTGGGGGGGACATGAGTCAGGGCCTGCTGGCAGGTGCTAGTCAATGCTGGGTGGGTAGGGGACATGAGTCAGGGCCTGCTGGCAGGTGCCCGTCAATGCTGGGTGGGTGGGGGACATGAGTCAGGGCCTGCTGGCAGGTGCCCGTCAATGCTGGGAGGGTGGGGGACATGAGTCGGGGCCTGCTGGCAGGTGTCTCTCAATGCTGGGTGGGTGGGGGACATGAGTCGGGGCCTGCAGGCTGGTGCCCGTCAATGCTGGGTGGGTGGGGGACATGTGTTGGTGCTCTCGAGTGCATTTTGCCATGTGGGCTGCATGCGGGGCATGCCCAGGGGTGTCAGGTAGTCCCCTGTGTTGTGGGATGCCTTTGGGGCATAGGGAAGGTGGATGGGCTGCCTGTGGGGCATGGGGAGGGTGGATGGGCAGCCTGCGCGTATTCCGGGGGTCCGCGGGGAGTTTTACACGCGTTTTCGCTAGTGCGGGCAGGGTACGTGTTTTCTGAGGGGAGCGCGTGGACTTTTACACGCGTATTCACTGGCGCGAGCAAGGTATGTGTATTTCGAGGGGTGCGTGTGGACTTTTACACGTGTTTTTGCTGGTGCGAGCAAGGTACATGTATTCCGAGGGGTGCGCGTGGACTTTTACATGAGTTTTCACTGGCGCGAGGAAGGTACAGGTATTCCGAGGGGTGCGCGTGGACTTTTACATGTGTTTTCGCTGGCGCGAGCAAGGTACGTGTATTCCGAGGGGTGTGCGTGGACTTTTACATGCGTTTTCTTTGGCGCGAGCAAGGTACATGTATTCCGAGGGGTGCGCAGGGAATTTTCTGCGCATTTTCCTGGTTGGGAGGCTGTATGCTGGTCCACTGACCTTTGCACAATGTAAGGGATTTGTGCAATGTTTTTGGCGCACAGGGCGTGGTTGGGGGCGTTACTGGCACTGATGCAGGGTCGCTGTGCCGCTCTGCGCCACGGCTGGTTATGGATGTTAAAATCCATGAATACGCTGTGCGCTAAAATGGGTTTTGGGGCACGCGGCTGGTGCAGACTGTCACACGTGCATTCTGTGCGCCAGCCGCGTGCACCACTTGTGCGCTCAATTCTATGAATTACCCCGTTAATCTCTATGTGTGGTATCTTTGAGTTATAAAATGGAATTTTATCTCAGTAAAGCTAATGTTCTTATGAAGAAATCTGCATTGTCAAAGTGGGGCTTGCAATTATGCCTACTTAATATTCCTTCAACCCAATTTTTTTTGTCACTATACTGAAGCACAATAATGTTAATGTTAATGTTTAAGGTATTTGTACCTTCACCGCTACGCAACGAAATTGGTCCCAGATGCTCAGGTGGATCTGAAAACAAGAAGGTGGCGGGTGGTTAGTCGGGTGGAGAGGGAGTAGTAAAGTGAGAGGGTGATGTCCTGTTGGCAGCTTCAGTTCGGTTTTCACTGTGCGCATAGCTTGGGTGTGAACATCGGATTGATGTGAGACCTCATGTGCTGTTGGTGTGGCTTGTGTGTTGATTGTTTGTTGTTGCAATGTGGTGAAGTGCATGCAGTTTGCCGTGCAAGAGGGTGATTGTGTGGATTTTTGGGTGAGATAGGTATGCAGAAGTTTGAGCTTTTGGGTTAGTGGATCATTTCCACTAACCCAGTTCCCTTCCTATCTATTCCTTGTCAGTGATCTATTACTGCCTGTGTTTACTTTGCAGGCCTAGATATTATTGACATATCATCCTTCCCCTTCCATCCTGATGTCTCCCTGCTCGGTCTGTGGTATGATTCTACCTTTCTATCTTTCAGTTGCCATGTTTACTTTGCAGATCAAGATATTATTTTTTTTTGGGTGAGATAAATATGCAGAGGTTTGAGCGATTGGGTTAGTGGGTTATTTACAGTACCCCGGTTCCTTTCATGTCTTTTCCTTGTCGTTGATCCACACCGGATATATATCTAAGTGTGGCACTGGCTAACATTCACAATCCTGTCTAGGATTAAAAATATTCTAACAATAAAAAGTTAGAATATGCCAATGGGTATCTAACTACATCCATAATACTACAATAGTACCTTTAAAATCCAAGATAGTTAGAATTTGCCAACAGGTATCTAACTACTTCACAAATACCCTTCATTGCAATATAGTTCGAATATGCCATCACAGTTCTTGTTACTGCAATAGTTTTTGTAAAATGCAATGTAATTAAAATACACCAACGTTACCATCAAATATGCCTTCTTAATATTCCTTCACACCAAATGTATTCACTGAACTACAGTACAATAAACACAATACGCCAACTGATATCTAACTACATCTAAAATACTACAATACTACTTTTTAAACCCAAAACAGTTAGACCACGCCTTCAAGTATCTAACTACTTCTAAAATACCCTTCAGTGGAATACACTTCAAATATACCGTCACAGTTATTCTTACTGCAAAACTTCTTGTATAGTCCAATATAGGTAACATACGCCAACATATATCCATCTACTCTAAACATTCCCTTGATTACAACACACATACACTCACATAATTATAATATTTTCTTTTAGTCCTCTATGGATTTATTTTCCCAATGAACCAATGATTATTTCATGTCAATACAACAACAGTGTAGCACACACCAATATTGTACCAAATATACAACATAGAATGTACTGTTTATGAGGGTCAAAAAGTAAATGTATATGTACAATTGTATGCAATGCAAGCTTTTAAACTATGCTGCTTAACACATGATACAGTTTTTTTACAGAAAAAGAACCAGAAATGTCAGTTTTATTACAGTATGCAACTAAGTAACCATATCAAGTATGATCCTATTTGTTATCTTCACAAATAAACAAATACATATTCCATAAGCACTATCCTCAATTGTATGTCAATCATAAATACCATATACACTTCAATTATATCTTTCAACCATATTACAAATACGGTATACTCCCCCTACAGTACCTATAATTACTATACACATATTACTATACTATGTGTTGCCAGATGCTATGCCCCCCAGAACCTGGCCACTAGCCAAAACCACCACAATAGAATTAAAACATATAACAAGTATGTGCAATGCACCTTCAAATAACAAGACCCACCCTGAATCCCCTGCAATCCAAATGATGTCCGAGGACACTAAAAGTGTCCGTGGACTCGGCGGCACCTGCACACCTTTTTTCCCCTATAAAACAGCTCCAGGTCAACTTTATTTAACTACCTACACTTTCCAAACCCTCTTTCGGACACCAAGTAACCCCACATTTTTTTCCACACTTTTTTCTCACCATGCTATCCACAGACACTGATGGCTGTCTATGGATCCAATATGACGGCCGTTCCCAATAACATGACGCAGCTCACTTTTTTTGTCAACCAATCAGTGATTCTGCGGAGCGGACCCATATATCATCATTTTGTTTAACTACTTTTTGGCCCTTTAAAAGAAAACAACTGGACAGATTCACACCGAATTTAGAAAAGCACACTTTCGGGACCAATCTGCTGCGCACATGTGGTAATAATATGTCCAGCAGTTTGGGCTTCATGAACAAGCAAACATTTGATTGTATCTATGAGGATTTCCATGAATTTTGGAACTCCCCCTATAACTTTGCCCCCCTGAACAAAACCACACCACACTTCACAAAATCATTCTGACAGGGCCATTTACTTTTTTTTTGTTGCAAAGTTTGGTGAGGATTTGTCCAGTGAGGGGCAAAATTATAAGCCACCCAAAAAGTGCTCTTTCTATGAGTTAGGCAACTTAACCATAACTACAGGGCTGCTACCACATAGGGCGATGGTCGACGCCCTTAAGTTAAGGTCAAACGAAGATACATAAGAAATAAAAAATGTATTGCTAATGACTTTTGAACCATGCAACAGATTTAACCGACTTCTTGCAGACAACCGTGGGATTTATATTGTGCTATTGGAGGTGAGTTGGTTCCTGGCTACCAGCATTGACTACTGCTACTAGAATTCCCTGAGGCCAAAATTGGCACTAATCAGCAACACCTGAACAGACTGCCTCTCTGAAGATTGCAAGAGGCAAGAAAGCGCTTAGTGGAGAAGAGCAACTGAACTGCAGAAGGTACACAAAGCTGGGAACTAGAGTGCGCGCCTCACCCCCTCTTTTTTTCTAAAGACAATATTATACGCCTGCCAGCCCCACAAACGTTTCGGAAAGATCTGTTAAAATAAAGGTATCATTAAAACAAAAAAGTCCTTTAGCTTAATCCCTATTTATTTTTACATAGACAAAACAGGTCAACTTTTGCTCCAGCTTATAGCCGAAACCAATGAACCGATTTGGATCAGGTTTCAAACAACCTGGGACCAAAGCGTTGATTTGCAGTCCTTTTCTGGTTTGTGATTATTCCATCCAGTTCTTTTTAACATGTGTGATGGAGATTGTGGTGCCCCCTTCTTCAAAATGAATAGTTATATCTACCAGGGTACATTGAGGATCTGGGTGTATACAAATGAAAAAGCCGGTGTCTTTTTTTTTTCTTTTCGATGCGAGATATAGCCAAGGCTATAAATGAGGCTACATTAAAATGAAAAGCACAACATTGGCATTTGGAGAGAGATATCCAGCATAATGGCTAGAGGTGTGGGGAGCCGAGGGTAACATGTGATTATGGTAATGCACTTGTCCTCGGTGCAAATAAAGACTTTATAGCCAAATGCCAAGTCATTGAAAACAATGCAGTAAGAGTAGCGAAAAGAAAAACAAAAAATGAACTCATTACCCTAGACAGATAGGCACTGCACTGGCTGACTGTTGAGGACAAGATCTAATTCAAGTCCATGACCCTGGCCCACAGGTGCCTTCATGGGAACGTGCCAGCCTATTTGAAGACAAGGATCACTCAATATGTTCCCAAGCGCTCTCTTAGATCAGAGGCATTGGGCCAGATATCAGTTCCAACTCACAGAAGTTCTAATGGTTTGGGGAGAGCGTTCCCAGTGTTAGCTGCACAAAAATGGAACACTCTTTCTTTACACCGCAGACTTCCGCCGATTTATGCATCTTTCCGAAAACATCTGAAAATGTTCATTTTTAAGTGAGGTGAAGAATTTTAGCCAACTAGGGCCACCTAGGATGAGCTTTCCCTGTCTTGTTTTTACATGTTGTCTTTATTGTGTATATGTTTGCACCCGATGCCTGCAGGCTTTCGGCACATTTAAAATCCATAAATAAACGTGAAATTTGGGAGTTCGAGGTGGGCTAGGGACTGAGTTTGCAGCATAAATGTTTCTCTGCAGGAGCAGGTATGCATTGTGATGAACTTGGTTAACTGACAAACTGAGATCAGGAAATGAAACTGCATCACAATTTGCAGCAAGTGTTTGAAGGGGTATGGGAGAGGGCTGGGGAGGCAGGCAAATGTAAGTTGGGGGAGTTTGGGGTAACTTGTCTGGAGGAGAGGGGCACCTGGTTAGTGACTGGATGGGCCCGGGACACATTCCATTGATCTCAGTTTTTCTGCTATTCACATCTGCACAAAACTACAAAACCTGTGGCAGTAGAGGTATCCTGAAAACTACAAAAGACCTCAGCTAAATGTAGTCCAATATTAGAAAAGTCTGCATACCATAGTACCACACAAATATATAAATCCTTATAGAGCTATGTCAGACAAAAAGTGTACAATTGTGAGACTACTTCTTCCTCCTGGCTGGAGACTACAAATACCAGAATGCAATTCAGAAAAAGACAAATAAATGGACGCTAAGTGCAATACTTTCAAGCATGTTTTAAAAAAATGTTTTGCGTGGATACTGTGTGTTTTCTTAGTTTGTTATGAGATATTTAAAACTACGGAAACACATGGCATTCGGGAGTGTGGACTGTCTTCCATCCATGAAGTAACCAGGACTGACCCTGCTTTATTTCAAAGGGAGGTAGTGGCCAGTTACTTCAAACCATGTTCCTCTTAGTAGTCTTGTAACTGGGGCAAATTTATTAGGCAACATGACCTAAGGGGGATGGCCCCTTCCTTGTTTTGAAGCTAAGCATGATCAGTTACAGCATGGATGGGAGACCCGTATGCCTATCATGTCACTGGCCATGGGAAGTGATTTTTTTACCCATGATGTCACTGTAGCTGTAAACATCTATTTTTTTCTATGGTCATGGGTACAGAACTACAGATATGCTTGGCTATCTTTAGTCATATTAGAGCCACAAATATCAGAAAAATTGTCAAAGAAATAATGATTTCCTGCCCCCCAAGCCCTCACCAAGTGTCCCCCTCCTCTGTGCCTGCTCCCCAGACACTCATGATGGCCTCCTCACCTCCCCTGACCTTTCCCATTCCCCCCACATAACATGCTGTTTCATTGATGCAGATTGCTTTTAAATTGTGGCTACTCGTGGCTATTCTGTCAATAGCTGAGGCTAAAGAAACTTTTTGTGTTGCAACCTCTTTCATTTTCTGACACCCTCGGCTATAGCTGTGTCTATCTCTCACATTGAGCAAAAACAAAGATGGCGGCTGTTTAATTTCTAAAAACATGTCGGTTTGGCAATTTATCCTAGATATAGCTTTTTATTTTTTCAAATATTTAAAAAACATGTGCACAGAATAAACCCAACAAAAATAAAAAGGCCTCAAGTCATCGCTTCATGCCTAAATTGTTTCTGGCATCGACCAAATGCATCCAGTGGTTTGGGCTATGTGGTCCCGCAAGCACTGACCTATTTTGCTAAATTAATGGGAAGTAGGCCACAACTTATTTTTTCTTAATAACTGTTTTATTGTTTAATGATTCTTTACCTAACATTGCATTCTGTGGGGGGTTTGGGTGGGTGTCCCTAATTGACTTCATACATTCGGCCAAACCTGTTCCATGAGTACAAAGTTATTAGCAATTCAATATATAACATATACACATAAATATATCTATATTCAAGGAAAAAACAAACTTTAGTTGCAGGGATATTAAAGTGAGAACTTAATGCAACAAAACCCCCGGAAGTTCTGCTAAAGTCACCTTAACTTTGCGCCCCCTGATTCGCACACTATGACCACAATGATGACATCACAGATCACATCACTGATGACATCACTAATTACATGTTGTATGAGAAGAACCATGACATTACAAATCACACCACTGAAGCCATCACTGGTGACAACAGTAATTGCATTGTATATAACTGATTACATCAATAATGGAATTAGACATAACATCATTTATAAGTTAACTCATGAAAACCTCGATTACCTTAATAACAATTTAGGCCAGGCACATGGCCATGGCAAAGTCTGGGGTCACTGGCCATCACCAAAGGCTATAGTTGGTGGCTGGTTAGTGTTCAAAAATACCAATGTGCACGGTTAAAAGCCATGTCTAGAGTCCTGTCATTGTTTTAAAATATACAGTGGGCAACGTTGAAAGCTGTAGTCAGTGGTCGTGGCTAAAGGCCATAGCTAGTGGCAAGTAATATTTGTCAGAAAATACAGTCGGCACAGCCAAAGGCTTTGGCCACTGGCTAGTATTGTGTTGAATACCATGGCTAGAGGATGGTTAGTGTATATACTATACAGTGGGCATGGTCGAAGGACATAGCTAGTGGCTGTTTAGTGTTGTGTAATACATAGTGGACACAGCCGAAGGCCATCACTCATTGCATTTTGTTATTATAAAACATACAGTGGACATAGCCAAACGATGTACAAACTGATCAAAGTCAAAAGCGATGGCTAGTGGCCCATTTATATGTTAAAATATATAGTGGGCACAGTCAAGGTTTGTGGCCACTGGCCAGTTTTGTGCTTAAGTCCATGGCCATTACCTGTCCACTGTATATAATGTACAGTGGACACTATTGAAAGCTGCATCCACTGGTAAAGGCCAACATCTATAGTTGGTAGCTTGTTAGTGTTTTAAAATATTCAGTTCACATGGGTGAAAGTTGTGACCACTGTCCGTAACTGAAGCCCATGACTAGTACCCATTCATGTGCTGAAGGCCATGCTTAATGCCAGTTACTGTTGTAATGTAATTAGTGATGTAATGAGTTATGTGATAGTCTGCGCAACAAGGGGCGCAAAGTTAAGGTGGCTTTAGATGAATTTCCAGGGTTTTGTTGCATGCAGTTCTCACCTGAACATCCCTACAATTAAAGTATTTTCCCTGAATTTCAAGGGTTTACTTTTCCTGATATTCTCTCTTGTATGAGGCTGTTATTTGCTGATTGTGTTGTTGAGGGTTCTCTCTTGTAATGAGGTGTTCAATTTGATTGGTTCATAGTAGTGGGTTGCTTGTACGTGCAGTCTTTTTTCAAGTCTTTGGCTATGTAAGGGATTTGGATGGTTAGGAATATTTTTTTTTTGGGTCTTGCCAAAAACGTTTTTAGGTCTGTTGGGTTCTGTGTGTTGTGGTGTGTGGTTCAGCAGTCTGTTGGGGTCCAGGATTGTTTAAGTACAGGATTGTGGGTTGTTTGTTTTCTGTAGCGGTAGGATCAGAGATGGAGATGTATCATAAAATGTATTCTGTTTTTGATCTTGTATTGGTTCATATCTTTAGTCCCTTTAGTGGTGGCTGGTGGAGATTTTGTGGTGAATTCTGGTAGGTGGCTCCCATTCCATGGGGGTGCAATTTCCACCCTGGTTAGTTTTCCATTCTTGTTTTTTTGTACTTCTTAGATTGGGGCAGGTTTGTGGACTGGATGTGTTGGTCTTGGATTTCAATTGGTGGTCCATTCCAAGGGTGGATGCCCACCTGGGTGGCTTTTTTCCTGAGGTCAGTGGTAGGTATATACAGGGGCATCTACCTCACTGTGGTTGTCGGTTATGATCTCTCCTCTGAATTTGGAATCAGATTGCTGTGTATTTCAGGGTCGGGTGCGCTCCTGGGTTGTTTACTTTCATGGACTTGATTAAATTGGTGTGCTCTGACCCACATTAGTGGCTTTACATTAAAACAATATGCAAACAGCATACTCACTGGGCAACAGCAGTCATCAACTTGAAATGTAAGGGATGCTCCCTAGAATACACACTTATAATACATCAATATGAGGTGCAGAGTGATGTGTACTGATGATTGATGTAGAACAAATATGGGGGTGACCATTTGTTCAAGGTCTAGGCTTCCTTGCATGCTTCTTGGGTGTTCCTATCAGTTGAAATATATTTTAAAATATTTTAAAATGGCTGACTTCTAAGAGGACCATTTATAGTTTTGGCAATAAAAGTAGAAAACTATGGGGAAAAGTCCATTATATGTTATCAATATTGATTTGGACATTTTTCACTCCAGATGATGCCATCATTTTTGTGAAATTCTAAATCTTTTCCAACAGAATATTCCCTGTCTATTCCCTATAAGGACCCCCAGAATACCCATGGTAAGGTGTGATCCAGAAAGATTGCAACACCTAAAAGAGAAAGACAATATGGAACAAGTTCAAGAATCAGAATGTGTTCTTACACCAAGCCCATACCAATCGAAAAGCCTTACCTATGGCGTCCTTTTCAGGGGATCCACAAGTGGGTAAATACCGCAGCACCCCAAATGACTTAAGGAGTTTCTAGACACCTGTACTGTTGTAAACTCTTTCAAAATTGGCAGGTCTAAGGTTAGGTTGTTGATCACTCATATAGGTAGAAGTGCCTTAGCCTTAGCATAGGCAATGTGCCAGTCACTATGGAAGACCCCCTTCTGAACAACTACTTTGGATTAATTATGTCTTTAAAGATGTATTTTGACTGACCGAACTTGATTTATACTTACAAAAGTCTGTTGGAGTTTAAGTAAGGAATTCTAAATCAATTGGCGTACACCACATGCTTTAAACAGCTAGCTCAAAAAACAACCTAGCTAGAGAAGTTGTGTTTCAAGTTGTTTTGCTGGGGCTTAACGGAAGAATTGAAGGATGTGCTGGCAAGGATCCCCACACCTTCATCCTTTGATCAGTTGAATAAACTGATATTACAAATGGATTTCCGGATTCAAGAACAGAAAACAGAGAAGAGGTGACATAAATCTGGTATGCCCCGTTTCTTACCTCCCTAATCTCCTGAAAAAGTATTCTGTCCTCTTCATGCAGATTGGGACCACTCTCAGAGAATGAAAAGGCCAGAAGATGAACCAAAGGTTTATATTTGTATTGTACATCATCATCACATCTTTTGAGACACTTCCCCTTAGTTCATCCTCAGAAATGGGGAAACACCAGCTCCTGACCCTAGACGGGATAACAGTCCAGGAGTTGAATAAGAGTCCCATTACACCTTTGTCGGGGGGAAATTCTGCCGGGGTCGGCCGGGCCGTCCGTAGACCTCCGGGCAGGGAGGCCCCAACTCCTCCCGTATATCCCAAAAGAGATAGAGTATGAGACACACGCAAGAAGCAAGGTGACTCTGCTGTCTATTAGACAAAACGGCAGGGATGGGTCAAGGATCGTACGCGTCCGTCCTGACACACACACAATCGTGGGGCTCGCAGGCCCTTTTTACCTTAGTATGACGCGCTACTTGCGTCACCTTAGAAAGTTTAGCAAAAAACCTATTTCCACTCTGGATTGGTTACTCGAGTGGTAGGGTTAGTATAGCATACATATAGAGAACGGTGTTAGTGGTTGAGGGTTAGTCAGGTGGTATACTTGGGCTGTCCCTTCAATTTGAAAATTGTTACATGAAGACCTCTGAGGATTGGTCAATGTTAATGGCGTCAGTGATAAGAGCCCCATGTTCTGATTGGTCCGCTCGCGCGCCTCCCAGTCTGAGACTATCGCTGTTCTCAGCTCGCGGTGCACCTGTCATTTGCAACAATGTTTTACTATGGGTAGGTGTAAACAATGTGAGGATTTATTCATATGTTGGGAGGTCGACTACTCCCACTGCTGCAGATGTCCAATGAGTCTTTTAATTGTATCTGCCTGTGTCTTGAAACGTGGGATTCAGGCGTCTCCTTCCTCCTGGGCTTGGCATCCTGTCAGGTTTGGCTTTGTCACGTGAGGTGGGACCGTGTTTGAGGCAAAATTCAGCACAATTAATATTGTTTTTCTCAATGTGTGCCTGGTTTATCTTGCAGGTGCGACCTTGGCGTCGGCTTGCGGCGTGCGAGATTGCAACATCGTGCCGTTGGCGGTGAACTTTCGCCGGGCTCATTCTGCAGGGTCAGCAACCGAGCTCTTGCTCATTCAATGTTCATGGAAGCTTTTGCTTGCGGCCTACTTGGGCCTGGTGCATAGGTGGAACCGTTTGATGCAGAGTGCTTTAGGTTACGGTATCATATTGCTCTATCCTCAGTATCGTGTCTCCGTTATATTCTTCATTATGGTACATGGTTCTTAGAAGAAGCATGAGCAAGCCTTTTTAGATAAGTTCATTATGCGTCTTGCGTTTCTGCATTTTGAAAGCCTATGTGGAAAATAATAAAGATGCACATCCGTGGGTATGTCTGTCGCCTACGTCATAGCACTGAGTATGTTCTTCGTGTGGATTGGTGTGGGAGTGTCCGGTGTGCATGTTTGCACAGGTGTGCTGACTGTTGGCTAGGTCTTCATGGCATCTCTAACGACGTGTAGGTTTAGTCGAGTTGATCCATGCCGCAGGTGTCGGCATGGACAGGGCGGGCTGCTGGGCAGGTAGGTGGGCACATCCGTATGTTCCTGTACCAGGGTATTTGGTCGTCTGGTAGATAGGCAAACTCCTCTCGTGGCGGGTGTCTAGGCCGTGATCCTCTAGGCCAAGCGCGAGAGGGGAAGGGCGGGAGCCTGTTCTTCCATTCTCCCACTTCAGTCGACCACAAACATATCCTTTTCTTTATCTCCTCTTACTCTCCATATTTTAGTTATTCCTCCCAAATGTCCATAGTGGTTAACATGGTCTTCAAATGACCAATACATATATGCACAGGTTCCTCCAGGAGTGCAGTATACCCATTTCCCTATGTAGCTCCTTGGGTTTCTTGGGTTTTCGAGCTTCACAGATGGTGGGTCCAGGTGGTTGGTGATGATCTGGTTGCGCAACTTCTCTCTCTCTTTTATGATTGTGCCTGTGTGTTTGCCGTCATCTGTTGGCATCAAGAGGTGCATACCAACCATTTCGATCATCTCGCCTGTGGTGCGTGCCTTCTGGGCCTTCCAAAATCTTATTATGATCAGTGTAGCTCCAGCCAAAATAGTACATCCAACTATAATCTTTAGTCCATCTGACAGCCAAGATGGCATCCATGACCATAATATTGAAAACCAGCTCTCATCCTTTTTCACACCTTTACTTTCATCCATCATTTTTGAGTGCATCTGGGCCAATTGTAAAACTGCTTCTGTCAGTGTACCATTGTCAGCATCGTTGGCAGGGGTGAATGTGCAGCATGATTGTCCTATCTTAGCGCAAACTCCTCCTACCATTGCTGTGAGGAGGTCCAGTACATATCTGTTCTGAAGTGCTACCATACTCACAGCTCGCAGTTCCTCTTTTATTGCTATGAATCCATTCACTGTAGAGTTAATTGTCATCATTAGTTCCCACCTAGTTATCTGGAGCCATTTTGCGTTTGCGTAGGCCTGCAATCCAGGATGTATTATTGAGGAGAAGAACATAGCTGCTCTGCTGAATAATCTGTGTTCTGGCGGGATTGAGGTGAGTGCTGTTTCCGACCTTCCCCACAGGTAATTTCCTGTCAGAGGTTCTCCTTGTCTTTTCCTTCTGTTGAGGACAGTGTTGTTGCCGTTGCGTCGTTTCTCTGGCCCTTTCCGAGGCTGTGCAGATCTCTTCTTCCTTTTGTTCCCTTCATCCATTTTGGGGAAGTTCGCCGTATTGACATGTTTCTGGGGTACCACTAGTGATGGTACATTAACGTGTACTATTGTGCATACACCATTCCACAAAGGGGGCAGTGTGTGGTACGCCTTGTCTCCACAGGCCCAGTAATGGTCCATTACTACTGCTGTTCCTGCTCCCCCCTCAGGTAGCTCCATCACGCTTTCACAGTTGGTGTTGTATCCTACGTCCACCTCCCCTTTATGTTGGTAGCATATCTTAGGCGCAGTTAGCGGCAGTATTGTTATTGGGTCTTCATCCTTCTCCATCCACGTGAGCATGGGTACGTACTTGACCCAAGTCATCCAACATCTATGGTTGTGTCCATCAATAGTTGAAATATTTTCTCTTGTTACCATGTTGCTGCCAACCACTCCTATGTCCCATTTGTTGTTCATGTACACCTTCCCTGTTATTATCACCAGTGGTCTTTCCCAACATCCGTTTTTACCAGGGACTTCAGTGGCGTACCAATAACATGGTAGGTACTGTAGTGTTACTTTCTTTGTTTCTCCTTTTTCAGGACCACTTCTTATGTATCTGAATCCTTCAGCATGTAAACTGCTCTTGTGGTAACTCAAATAAGTCTTGAGGAAGTTGTTTTCATATGGATATGTATCTCGTGTTTTCCATACCAGTTGCACCACTGTCCCTTGAAATCTTCCTTTCGTCTGGAACAGTGCCAGGTATATTAAACATCGTGCTATTTTTTCATCTATCTCCGTGGCAACAAATGTTCGAGAAGCGCTCATGGCGTATGGGATTAATGAGCAAACGTAGCAGCTGTCTTCTGTTGTCTGTTTACCTATTTGGGTCATGTGTTGGTACCATATGTTGTTTGAGATGTGTGCTGAATCTTGTATGTAGTTGTCAATACCTTTATTATCTGAGTATGTGCTGCGTTGAACTCTATTTTCCTTGTGTGGGATTTTACTAGTACCACCTGACGTAACACCTGTTGCAGCTGGGGGTGGGGGTGTATTAGGTTTGGGTACAGCAATAATATCGATAGCATAGCTGTACTGCCATACAGAGGCAGCCAAGAACCCGGTGATCATTAAAATCCCTATCAATTTTATTACAGATGCTAATTTCACCAGCATTTTGCTCTTACCTTGCTGCAGTCCTGCAGCTTATTCTTGCGACGTTACAGTTGCCCGCCTGAAAATTCTTAATATGCTTGTTATTAGTGTTAGTTGTCGTTTTTAAGCTCTCCCTATCAAGTAGTCATTCAGTGCCCAGGTGAAGAGCTGTTCCCACGCCAATCTAAGCGATCTATCTCTTAGGGCAGGCAAGTATGGTTGGAGGTGGGGCATTGAATGTTCTATGGCCAAGAGGAATGCTGTGTAGTAGACACGTACCCTCCTTCTTTTCAGGTACGTTGGCCTTTTTATTTCATATACAAATTGGTGTGACAATTCTTCCAGGTAATTATCGTCTGAGGGTACCATCTACTCCTGGGCAGTGAATTGGTTAGTTATCTACTTTCTTAGTAGTACAATTATACGCTGTACCTGCATGTGCGAGAGAAAAGAAAGAGAACATTCAGGTGTTTACATGTGTATATGTGCAAGACAATGTCCTTCAGTTCAGTTATTACTACAGTGGGTAGGGGGTCAATGGGCAGAGGGTTTGGGGCTCAACTGGCGGAAGTCTCTTTACTCTTTAATCGTGTAACCATGGGGTGGGCGGTATGGGGATCACCCCTTTCTTTTCTAGTAGTTGTCTCTGGGGAATATGAGGGGTGGCAGGGTATGGGGACACTTAGGCCGTTAGTTGTGGTAGAAGTCTCTTCCTCCGTTGGTGACGCTGTTGTTGTTCTTCCAGTGGCTCTGTCGGTGGCGCTGGGGCGGGTCTGGAGTTTGTAGATCTTTACGTCGTGTAGGTGGTTCCAGGTACGTTTGTCCTGTAGCTTTACTGCTCTCGTTGATACCTCCTCTACCAGATGGGGGCCAGTGAAGCGTGGGCTGTTCCACTTTCTGTTGAAATTGCGAAGTAGTACGTGGTCATCTTTAGCAACTTTGCACAGTCTTTCCTTTTCCAATTCTTTATCCGCGTCTTCTTGTTGATCGCTGTTAGACCCGCCCCACGTGCGCTCGAGCTGTTGAGACACAAACACTACACTAGTAATCAAAAAAGACACATATTGGTACATTTCATCACCAAGGACATTTGCAGTACTCTCGTGGTCGGTAAATGCTCTTGATGTTGGCGTTAGGGGAAGGCGCATTTGACGTCCGGTAACCACCTCGTGAGGGGTGAGGTGGTGGTCGGAACCTGGTCTATTCCTTAGCTCAAATAGGGCTAGTGGAACGCAATACAAGCAACTCTACTTTGTTGTTTGCTGTATTTTTGCAATTGCCTCCTTTAATAGGCCATTCAGGCGTTCAAATATACCGTTGGCCTGTGGGTGGTATGCACATGCAAATTTATGCTTGATGTTCAGTAAGGATGTGATGTGCTGGAACATTTCGTTTGCGAAATGTGGGCCATTATCTGACCGCAGTACCTCGCACACTCCCCGCCTGGGGAAGACCTCCTTCACTAGGAATTTAGCTGCTCTGAATGCATCTGGGTGTGAACAGGGCCCTGCTTCAATCCACCTCGAGAATGGGCATACTACTACAATCATATACCTATTTCCTTGACATACGTTGATCATATCAACATAGTCAATAGGGAGATGCCGGAAGGGTCCCTCTGTCCGGGGTATAGTACCTCTTATCACCTTCAGAGTGTGACCGGCCATAAACTGTTGACATGTGAGACAATTGCTGATAAAATTTGACACATGAGAATTTAACTCGGGGCAGAACCAGTCTTCCCTAATTCGTGCTGCAATTACTTCCTTGCCTGTGTGGGCTGGGTGGTGTAGTTGGCTCAGGGCGGTGTTCAATAGTGCCAGTGGTATTACAATCTTTCCAGTGTCACCCTGGCACCATAGTGCGTCAGTTGGTGACATTGTGCATCCTATTTTTACCCATATTTCTTTTTCTGCCATTGGTGCAGCCGCTTGTAGCTCCATTATCTGTGTGGCTGGGAGATGGGTGTACCCTTCTCTTATCAACATCTCCTTAGCCATTCCCCTCCCTCTCCCTCTCTTTGACTCTGGGGGGTTCCATATCTCACCAAAATAAGCAGCATACTTCGCATGTGCGTCTGCTGCTGCATTCCCTTTTGAAATGTGGTCTTCACCATTGGTGTGTGCGGTGCGATTGACCAAAGCTAATTCTTGGAGGTCATTTATTGCTTCAATTAGTTCAGCCAATAGGAGGGCATGTTGCACTGGAGTGCCATCAGCTCTCCTAAACCCTCTTCTTCTCCATTTCGACAGCCCTGAGTGGACAGTGGACGTAACATATGCGCTGTCGGAATATATGGTCACTCGTTTGTCAAAGCTTTCCTTCAACGCCAAGATTAGTGCAATTAATTCTGCTGCTTGAGCGGAATAATGCTGTGGTAGTTGTACACATTTCATTGCCACACACACCGGTACCTCAATCATTTTTACCACTGCTTCCCCAGTCCTCCTTATACCATCCCTTTGGTCGATAGTTGATGACCCATCAATGAACAGGAGCTCACCTCCCTCTAGTGCGTTTTCTTCAATCTTTCTAGTACATGAGTACATTTCAGTTATTTGCGTACAATCGTGGGCATAATCTCCTTCCTCAATTACTTCTGCTAGGAACCTTGCAGGGTTGACCGTGCTACATCTAACAATTGATAGTTCAGCTCTGGATAAGATGATCTCATAACCTGATGCCCTTTGCGTGGTTAGGGTGGACTTAGGTTTATTCAATATTGCAAATAGTGCATGTTCCACAAACAGTGTAGTTGGGCACCCCATGATGATTGCTGACGCTTTCTCTACCGCAAAAGCAGCTGCGGCGAGACCTTGTTCGCAAGGGAAATGACCTAACATCACAGGATCTAAGTGGCTGCTGTAAAATGCTACTGGTTTGTAGCCCATGCTTGTTTTTTGAGCCAACACTGCTTTCATTACTGCTGAGTCGCAATGTGAAAATATAAAGAATTGTCGCTCATAGTCTGGGGTTGCCAGTACCGGAGCAGTTGATATTGCATCTTTCAGTTCATCAAAAGCCTCTTTCATTTCCATTGTCCACCCCAACTTTTTCTCCCCTTTATTAGCTTCCTTTAACGCCTCAAGCAGGGGTCCTATGTATGAGCTGTAATCAAATACCCATGCTCTACAGTAGTTGCACAGACCCAGGAATTGCTGCAGTTCCCTCACTGTTTGTGGCACTGGCGTTTTTGAAATGGCCTGTGCTCTTTGTGGTGCAATCTTTCTTCCATGTTGGGATATGAGCTGACCAATGTAAAGTACCTGTTCTTGACAGTACTGTAACTTTTCCATGTCTACCTTGTAACCTTTTTCAGCCAATATTGTCAGCATCTTTAATGAGTCCTCTCTGCATGTTCTTTCGTTTGTACTGCAAATTATTATGTCATCGACATACTGCAACACTGTGCTTTCCACTTCAATGTTACCCAAATCCATCTGTATTACTCTGTTGAAGATTGAGGGTGATTCGCAGTACCCTTGTGGCAATCTGGTGTGTTTCCACTTTGTGTTTCTGTAAGTGAAGCTTGTCAGATCTTGTGAGTCTGGGTGCAATGGTATTGAGAAAAAAGCATTTTTAAGGTCGATCACTGTAAATCGTGATGCTTCTGCTGGAATGCCACACAATATTGTGGCCGGGTTTGCGGCTATGGGGTATTCTGCTTCTACTATGTTGTTCAAGGGCCCGAGATCCTGTATGAAGCGCCAAGACCCCCCTCTAGCCTTGCGCACTGGGTATACAGCCGTGTTACATGGTGATTCTGAGGGGACCAATATGCCATTATCTATAAGGGCCGTTATGGTTTCATATATGCCCTCATCTGCCTCTTTTGATAGTGGGTACTGTTTCACTCTGGGGAGTATTGCACCTTTTTTCAATTTTATCCTTACTCCCCCTATACTTTTTATGCACCCCACGTCATAGGGGCTAGTAGTCCATAATGATGTGGGTACTTTTGTCATATCCTCCTCAAAGAAGGGAACTGGGGTGGATGTGGGTGCCTCAAGTGCCATTGCAATTTTCTGTGCCACTTGTTTGTACGCCACTCTTAGCCATATTTCCACACTCATCATAAACACCATTTCACCTTCCTCCTTTTCTTCTGAGAACAGCTCCTCATCTGACACCTGGGTGAGTTTACATCCTTCTGCTAGTGCTATCACTGCCCTACATGCTCTTCCTTCTCTGTCTTGGGCATGTACAGCAATGTAATCAGCTGTTGCTATAATGCTCTCAATGTCCACTGGAACCACCTTTCCTTCTGGTTCATTGACTGGTGTTTCTGGTCTGAACAAATAGGCTGCTGGCCTCCTCCAGATCTTTCCCACTATCCCTGGCATCCATGCAAATGCCATGTCTGTCCCGTACTGGAAGAGTTCGCCATCTACTGGCTCAGCCCTAATCGCTGTCTGTCCGCAGTGTGCTTGCATAATCTGTCGTGCTGTGAGCATGTTAATTCCTGGAGTAGAGCAAATTATGCCGTCCTCCGTAAAGGAGATCGTCATATTCAACCTGTTCATGATGTCTCTCCCCAGTATATTTACTGGTGAGGCACTATAATATAAAAGTGGGACTGACATGTCATAATCTCCTATAGATAAGGGAATGTTATCAGTAAAAGGAACCAACCCTCTAGCCCCAGAGAATCCTTGGGTGTTCATGGCTTCGCCCGACATCTTAAATTTACCTTCCCTCATGCAAGACCGGGTCGCCCCGGTGTCAACAAGGAATGATAATTTTTTGTCACCTATCGTTACCTCTATGCGTGGTTCCTCCGCACTATTAGGTGTTACCGACAGGATGGGACACACCAAGGCCGTCTGTGGGCTGTCCTATTGAGGGTACAACGATTGACCATTTCCTGTGTAAGGGTTGTGTCCCAGGACCGTCACCCTACCCAGTTGTGTTTGTTATGCTTGGGGTTGTTGTGTTATCGCTACCTGTTGTTGTGGCAGTGAATATGTCTGTGGCTGTTGTTGTGTTATTAGTTGTTGCTGTTCATTTCCCTGTTGCAACGTCTGCTGTTGCTGTATGCCCTGCTTTTCCTGTGTGGGCCTTGGATGTCCCTGTTCGCTCCATGATGGTGTTCCTGGACTTACTCTACACGTGCGTGACATGTGCCCTACTAATCCACAACTCCAACACACCGGTGGTTCCCTACTCTGCCATGGAAAGCTTCTTGTGTTGTCCTGGTATACTGGTTGCCCGGTGGGGTAGGAATTTCTAAGTCCTCCCACCTGCTGTTGTGTGTTATATCCGTATCCTCTCCCTCTCATAATTCCTCCTCTTCCCCTGTTGTAATTATAATACCCAGCTCCTGGCATTGAGTATCCTCCTCCCATGTTGGTCGTGCATGGTTGGAGTGGCGGCACCTGTTGTGTTATAGTCTGTGAGGGTGGTATTTGGGAGGGATCTTGTGCAGCCACTACTTGTGTATGGGCTTTGGGTCATTGTTGTAGGTGTAGTTATTAGTGCCCTTTCCATTGTGTATTTAGTAAGTTTTTTCTGTACTAGTTTAGCCTCTTCCGTTTTCCTGTCCTCTTCCTTTTGTTTCATTTTTCCTTGCCATGTCCTGCAATGATGCACTATTGTCAGTTGTATTTCTGGGCGTGCTTTTGCTTCCATTCCCACTACTTTCTTCAGTTGTTTCTGAACTCCTTCTGGGAGCCCTTGTACTAGTATATGATAAAATATTGCTGGTGTTTTGTCCCATGGTTCTCTAGTTTCCATGCGCCACTTCTCTTGTATTTCCTGGATATAATCAACAGGATCTTCGTTCTCACGCATCTTGCGTGAGGTAATTGCTCCTATGTCTGATGTGTCTGGGTACTGTACCCTCAGTGCCTGCCATAGTGCATGTCTGCAGTTTGCGAATGGTGCCCCATCGTGCGATGTGTTTGCTATTGTTACCCCAGGGAATCCCGCTCTCTTCCAAATGTCATCCGCTGCATCCCCTAATATCGATATTAGAAGGCCCTTTACATCTCCCACTGCCAGTTTCTGTCCTGCGGTGTGTTTTTCCATTTCATATATCCATTTACCCGCACCTCCACTTAATGATGGGAGCCTGCACTTTATATTCTCTTTGTCTGTATGCTTCCAAGGGACGTACTGTGGTCTAACCCCTCCCCTCTCCAGAAGTGGCATTAAGTTGTGTCTCGTTTTACCCCTTGGGTTCCATAAAATCAAGTCCTCACACCCCTCCTCTTCTTCCCTCTCTCCTACATCGTCAATTTCGTCCGTATTTCCCCTGCTCGTGACTCTTTCTTCTCCATCTTTTCCCCTTCTTCCATCATTTCCTGTATTTAATGTGGGCATGTGTATTCGTCCTTCCTGCCTGCATCTGGGGAGGTCTCTAAGCCGACCTGCATAGGGTGTCAGTTCGTTTGTGAAGGGCGCAAGTTTGATTGTACGTAATGAGCGTGAGGGGGTTGAGCATGTAGGGTGGGATGGGAGAGGGTGTGATGGTGACGGTGTGGCTTCATGTGATTGTCTTTCTGCTATTCCTTGCTCTTCCTCCTCACTTCTCTCCAGTTCATTCTTTCTCCTACAGATCCATGGTGAGTCTGTATTGGTCTGGGTGGTGTATAATTTATCTAGGCTTTCCCTTTCACTGTTTCTTCCTTCCTTCTCCATTCCTTCTTCTTCCTCACTACAAAAGTCATTCATAAACGGCAGCCCCCACTCTGTCTTTTTCCCCTTGATTGTTACTGTTTTTAAGTCTATTAGGTCCGGTTCTCCCTTTTCTCCTTTACCAACCGCTCCCCTTTGCGCTGATGTTGTTGCTACTTCTGTGTCTCTATATACATACCCCCTTACTTCACTCTCCATTCTCCTATCTTCTCTTTCCCCTTCATTTCTCTCCTCCATCTCTCTACCAATTTCCTCCCTTTTCCTTTTTAATTCCTCCATTACTTCACTACTCACCTTTTCCAATATCCTTTCATCCTCTTTCTTCCTTTCCCATCTCACCCTCTCCCTTTCTAATATACTCTCTATCACCCTCCCTTCTTCGTATTTCTTAGTCGTTTCTGATAGTAATCTCTTCTTCCACATTGCCATTTCTTTTTCTTTCTCTTCTTCTTCCCTTTTCCTCTCTCGTAGCACTGCTCTTGATACCCTTTCTGCTACTGCTTTTACCCTTTCAGCTTCTCTCCTTTGCTCCTCAGTTCGTTCCCTTATTTTTTCCAATTCGTTCTTACCTTCTTTCCTTTCCCTCGCTCTCTCTCTTTCCTCCCTCTCGAGCTGTTTGATCAGTTCATTCTGCTCATCCCTTAACTCTGCTAGTCGTTCCTCCAAAATCTCTTCCTTTTGTCGTAACAGCTCTTCCCCTCTTATTCCACTCTCCCTGGTATTATCCTCGTCTATTTTCCTTACTACCTCCTTCTCTTCTCCTGTTAATGAACCTCGTAATTTTAATAGTATCTGCGCAGCTACCCACTCATCATGTCCTATTTCCACAGTTTGTTCTTCTCCAGTCCTCCCCTCCCCTGCTGGCATCTTCCTATGAGCCACATATGGTGGCGGGGTGTATGCCGGGTTCGAGTACCCCTCAGCCGCCCTTAACTGTCCTCTTTCTATTTCTCCTAATTCTCTTTAAGGGTACAACCCCCCTCCTTCTGTTTTCACTACCTTTGCTAGGGGTATATCGTTGCTCTGTTCCTTTTTTATTTCATTTTCTTTTGAGTTATTATTCTTTTCTCCTCCCTCTTGTCCGTTCCCCGTGTTCTTTGGGTCATCTCTTCCCTTTTTCCCATTCTCTCCTTCCTCCTTAATCTCTTTTTCTTCCGGTATTTCCCCCACAGTGAACATTCCATTTGGTCCTGGTCGGGACCCCTGGAACATCCTCCATAAGTTAAACACATCCACGTGGTGTGTCAACTTCTTCCCTTTGTATGTCTTATGCAGATGGTTTAATAGTGAATGTTGGGTATATGGATCGAAGCTACCATTAGGCGGCCATGGTGTTATCATTTTGTTGTCCGTCCCCTGTGTCCATTCTATGCTATACTTGATCAGTTTCTCCCTATGGGGTGACAGTGTTGTACATATGTGTTGTAGTGGGGTAGTGAGGGTGTTCCCCCACCCTCCCGATCCTGTCCCGTATGACATAGTAGCGCTTCACTTGTTATCCTTCCCCTATTTGGTAGCTATTATCTTACTAACACTTACAATACACAGCCTTATACCTTTACCTGGCCCCGTAAGTTTGGGGACTTGCGATAGTCCGCTAAGAAAAATTATTAAAATATAGTATTTACATTTGTATATTTTCTTCTTTCTTTCTTCCTTTACACAACACCCTTACAGCCCCCTGCGGCCGAGGCGCACGTAGCCCCCTGTGGCTGCGTACCCCTTGTGACTTTTTATACAGTCGTCCTATTTTCATTTGCTCCTCCTCCTTCTTCTACACTTGCCGTGGCCGGCGTTCTCCGTGCGCAGCCACGTCCCCCGTTTCGCCTTTCCCCGATCAGCTCATTACCGTTTATCTCCGTTTCCACTCCCTTACCACAGTTCTCTTCCCCACCACTCTCAGAAAGAAAGATGCCTTGTGCTCGGGATATCCTATGAAAGCCCTACTGGTGACGTCACCGATCTCTTCGAACTACTGGTAAGTTCTTCATATATTCTCTAAGTCCAAAATACACTTGCAATCTACCCCCGTTAATCCTCACAGCTGTCTTCCTGTCACTCCTGGAACAAGGTAATCAATAATATAATCGGACTGCGCACACTGCGTCGCCTCGCGTGTGATACGCCCCTCGACAGGAGGGCTTAACCAGCCAATTATCTTCCGTATTGGGCAACTAACTAGCGACCGCCTACAGGGAAACGTCATCTACCTATCGAGTTTCTTGCTCGAACAATAGGGATCCTCATCTACTCATTGATCAATAAATGCCAAATCATAGGAAACCACACACACACACCCTTACACATAGTCGCGACCTAGGCCAATCAGTGTCTACGAGCGGCCGCACGTGATGTTTTCGTGCTCCACCTCGCTCTCTCGCGTAACGTAGCCGACTGCTCTCGCACTCGTTCGGCTACCATTCATTTCATTGCCTACACTAAATTGTCAAACCTTCGCCGCGCACCTGTGCAACACCTCCCACCTCCCGTATTTAATTCCTCCCCCCTCCCTCACAATTTCACATTGCTTGTTGTGCGTGGCATGCTCACCAAGTTCTCTTGATGCTGGGCCGCTCGACTGCGTGCACCCCTCCAAGCGGCTCGCCACCTCCCCTCGTCTGGACCACGTCTGGACACTCGCCAACCGCGGGCAGGATACTGCTCAACCGGCTCCCGAAGGCCAATATCCAGATTGCGCTGTCCGGTCTTCTCGCAGTTCCGCGATGGTCCTGTAGTCCTCAGAAGGGGGCAACGGCAGAGCGGGCCGCGCCGCCGGGCCTCCACGCAACGGGAGTACCTGGAAAAATAAAAAATAAAAAGCAGATCTTAAACAGATCTCAGCAGTGCCTCCAACTTGTCAGGGGGAAATTCTGCCGGGGTCGGCCGGGCCGTCCGTAGACCTCCGGGCAGGGAGGCCCCAACTCCTCCCGTATATCCCAAAAGAGATAGAGTATGAGACACACGCAAGAAGCAAGGTGACTCTGCTGTTTATTAGACAAAACGGCAGGGATGGGTCAAGGATCGTACGCGTCCGTCCTGACACACACACAATCGTGGGGCTCGCAGGCCCTTTTTACCTTAGTATGACGCGCTACTTGCGTCACCTTAGAAAGTTTAGCAAAAAACCTATTTCCACTCTGGATTGGTTACTCGAGTGGTAGGGTTAGTATAGCATACATATAGAGAACGGTGTTAGTGGTTGAGGGTTAGTCAGGTGGTATACTTGGGCTGTCCCTTCAATTTGATACATGAAAATTGTTACATGAAGACCTCTGAGGATTGGTCAATGTTAATGGCGTCAGTGATAAGAGCCCCATGTTCTGATTGGTCCGCTCGCGAGCCTCCCAGCCTGAGACTATCGCTGTTCTCAGCTCGCGGTGCACCTGTCATTTGCAACAATGTTTTACTATGGGTAGGTGTAAACAATGTGAGGATTTATTCATATGTTGGGAGGTCGACTACTCCCACTGCTGCAGATGTCCAATGAGTCTTTTAATTGTATCTGCCTGTGTCTTGAAACGTGGGATTCAGGCGTCTCCTTCCTCCTGGGCTTGGCATCCTGTCAGGTTTGGCTTTGTCACGTGAGGTGGGAACGTGTTTGAGGCAAAATTCAGCACAATTAATATTGTTTTTCTCACTGTGTGCCTGGTTTATTTTGCAGGTGCGACCTTGGCGTCGGCTTGCGGCGTGCGAGATTGCAACATCGTACCCTTGGCGGTGTGCTTTCGCCGGGCTCATTCTGCAGGGTCAGCAACCGAGCTCTTGCTCATTCAATGTTCATGGAAGCTTTTGCTTGCGGCCTACTTGGGCCTGGTGCATAGGTGGAACCGTTTGATGCAGACCGCTTTAGGTTACGGTATCATATTGCTCTATCCTCAGTATCGTGTCTCTGTTATATTCTTCATTATGGTACATGGTTCTTAGAAGAAGCGTGAGCAAGCCTTTTTAGATAAGTTCATTATGCGTCTTGCGTTTCTGCATTTTGAGAGCCTATGTGGAAAATAATAAAGATGCACGTCCGTGGGTATGTCTGTTGCCTACGTCATGGCACTGAGTATGTTCTTCGTGTGGATTGGTGTGGGAGTGTCCGGTGTGCATGTTTGCACAGGTGTGCTGACTGTTGGCTAGGTCGTCATGGCATCTCTAACGACGTGTAGGTTTAGTCGAGTTAATTCATGCCGCAGGTGTCGGCATGGACAGGGCGGGCTGCTGGGCAGGTAGGTGGGCACATCCGTATGTTCCTGTACCAGGGTATTTGGTCATCTGGTAGATAGGCAAACTCCTCTCGTGGCGGGTGTCTAGGCCGTGATCCTCTAGGCCAAGCGCGAGAGGGGAAGGGCGGGAGCCTGTTCTTCCATTCTCCCACTTCACCTTCACCCACTTCCATCTCTGGAGCCCAGGCCCAAGATACCCATTTGTTGGTCCTGAAGGGATTACTCTGGTTTAAAGCTACTCATGTCCTGGAAGTTGCTGCCTTAGTGGTGCTGCTGGAATATTCATTAATCACGCTTGGGAAGAGTGTATTCAGTCCCTGACATCAAAATACCTGTTGCTTCACTGGTAAAAGAAGTAGATGGTAGACCTTTGGAAGGTGGTTCCATGTTAACGGGGTACTCTCTTTTCTCGAAAGCACCATCTGAAAGCCAACCCAGAGAAGTGTGTGTGATAACTATCTTGGTTCCCTATTTGCATTACATACTCTCTGCTCAGTGAGGAGTTGACATGGACCCCAAAAAATCACAGCAATACTGGACTGGAGAACCCCTCTTCCATTAAAGATCTTGAACAATTTTTGGCATTAGCCAACCTTTAATGCAAATTCATCCTGGCTTTTTTTTTAGAAGAGTCCTTCCTTTAACAAATCTCTTGATGAAAGATCAAAAATTCAGCTGGGACGGAAAGACAAAAATGGCATTCCAATCTTTAAAGGAAACTTTTACCACAGCACCCATCCTGGCCCAGCCCAATGTGCTCAAACTCTGCATATTGGAGACTGGCGCCTCTGACGAGGCTGTCAGAGCAGTACCAAAGCAACTACATAAGGATCATGAAGAGCATTCCACATCTTTCTATTTTGTCCTAGAGATGTATTTGTTAGCCATCAAATTGCCATGCTTGGAATGCGTTCATTTCCTGCTTGGGGCTTAACAAGTCACAGAGCTCTGAAGCAACCACAGAATTCTTCAGATGGTATAGTACTTTAATTGCTGAAATAGCAGACAAGTCTGATGGGAATATTTTTTCTCCCAATATTGCTTTTCCGCACTAACATTCCAGGAACAAAAAATCTGCTTGCTGTCTTGCTCTCTAGATGGGGAACGTATTCACATGAGGAGGAAGATGCTCCCAAATATGTCCTTCATCATGGTTATTGACTCTTTTTTTGCACAAAATCCATTTGGAGATTGCCATGACTCTGTCAGATGGTCTCTTTTGCAGGAACTGCTGACCTACTCTTCAGGAAGGCCTGAAGTTTTGAGATAATCGACTAAACATCCCTCTTTTGCACCTCCATCAAGAACTGCAATCTCTTTACAAGACTTTGCAGTTGTGGGTCATCAAGGACTACATAACACAACAGATTGTCTATCATGCCAATTTTGGTGGGCCGCTCTCTAAAGAGAGGTGAATGAGTATGTGACTACCTGTGTCATATGTGCTCAAACCAAAACCCTCAGAAACAAAGCCGTAGGAAACTGTTACAACCTGCTATACCTACTAAACTCTGTCAAAAATATATATTTCCAAGATGGATCTTCCCTTAACAGATGGATGCTCAGTTATCATGGTTACAGTGGATGTATTCACTAAGATGACCCACTTTTCTGCACTACAAAAACTACCTTTGGCCTCTGAGAAGAGTCACATTTTTCTCCAGGGCCCATTTTCATCTGGATCGATTACCTGAAACCATAACCTCCGGCAGAGGTATACAAAAGACTTCCAAGTTTTGGACCCAACTCTTTAAAACCTTGGGCATTCAAAGAAATCTGTCTTCAGGATACCACCCGAAAAACAACGTCAGATCCAAAGATTAAATCAAACTCTTGAGCAGTAGCTTAGGTGTTTTACTGCCACCACACGGAACAACTGGACATCCCTTCTGCCTACCGCAAATTCTCCTACAATAGCTCATTACTGTCCTCCCTAGACATGAGCCCCTTCATTTGTTCATATGGGTTTCATCCTATGTGGGTACCTGTTTCCTACAACAAAGATTCTTCCAGATCAACTCTAGACACCATGCTAAACGAGATACAGAAAACCCAACAGAAGGCATTACGTGATCTTCAGAAGGTTCAAACAGATAGAAAACATTATGAGGATGTCTAGCAAAGACCATTGTCTTTGTACAAAGAAGCAGATTAAGTATGGTTGTCCTCCAGATATCTTCCATCCTATGTAAGGCCTATGGAACTTTACCCTTGAGGCTTTTAAAATGTTCCTATGAGCAAAGTCATCAATTCTTCTCCCTTCTGTCTGTGCTAACACCACTCTTGGGAGTGCAGCCATCCAGTCTTTCACACTTCACTATAGAAGCCCTACAAACCTGGAACTCTACACCGGAAGGCTCAGGTGAATACTTCTCAAAGATAAACAGCTTGAGAAAGAAGTCCAGCAGATTTGTGACTCTCTATACCACCTTGAACATCTGCAGAATTTGGTAGATTGGAAAGACTATTCTCCCAATGAGAGAACCTTGGAAGATGCCATTTGTGTACATGCTCCTCTTTTGTTAAGGCACTTTCATGCAAGGAACCTCTAAAAGCCAAGTCTGCCAGGGTCTGGAAGGGTGCATGATGTCAGATTGTGCTGTCGATCGAGTGTGCATAATTGAATAATAAAACAAATGACTCATCAACAGTGCCCATTTGTTACTGTATCCATCCAAGTATACCCTAAACATAATTCTGAAAACTGGATCCAAAGTGGACTTGCCCAGGTTATCAGGAGTTCTCATCAAATAGAATAAAGTCTGGCATTCAGAGGGCTGCTGGTATAATCACTTAAGAGACTGAGAACTGTGCAACATTTGGTGGTAAGCATCCTGATTTCAAAGAAAATTGTGATAATAGTGCTATGATAACCAGGCTTCTAAAGGATCATGCATGGCTCTGCTCTGAAGCCTCAATCAACGGACACCATAAGGTTGTTTCTAGGTCAAGGAGTGGAATTACGATTTAATATGTATTTAAATAAGTTAAATAAGTGCATATTTGAATCTTACATGTGGAGTCATATTCTCCTGAATATCTTTTGAGAGGAGTGTCATAGCTACTTACTTTTATGTTGTTCAGACTGAACATCTAATTCAGCTGAATGTAAAACAATATTGTTATGGAATTGTTTTAATTATATAAAATGTAGCTATTTTTGCACAGAAATATAATAAATCTTAGCCACTGTGCAGACTAGACTGATATCTTGAGATGGGAATAGAATACTTTAGTGAAAGTATCAGAGAATAAAAAGAAAACATATGTTACATGAACATCACCTGTATTGCCAAGATGAGACTCGTATCATTTGATTCACCCGAGTGAGAACAATCTGGCAAACTAATTGATAACTTAATCACATGTGTGACATTTGTTTTAGAAAATCACAGTTGTATAATGTAAAATATCAAAGATGACATCACATAAAATGGTAGGGAAACTGGGTTAGAATGTTACAAATGAGTACAGATGGGATCGTTTAGTGTGATGCCATTTTTGGAACACTGTCCAATGAAATGGATTGTCCAATTAAAATAGAAAAATACATACCTCTAAAGGGAGTGTATTCTAATGTTCAAACATATAGATTTAAGGACTGACTGACCGGAAGAAGGGATAAATAGAAGAATTGACAACAACAGAATGGAGAATAGAATAGCTTTCTATTCCCTTTGGACATATTTTGGATTGCTGGCAGACCATTGCGAGAGAGGCTCACCTGGAGTGCAACCCGAGGCTTTCTTCTATGGAAAAGAAAGTAGGCAGGCCAAATGTGAATTCAGGCTTTGGAGCGCAACTGCCTATGTTGCTGACTGATGCACACCTTTTAATAGAGGCAGATCATTTAATCAGTCATTGAGAGGTTACCCAGGTGGCAGTGAGACAGCCAAAATACATTCCTATGTTATTATAAAGCCATGGGGAATGTAAGTGATTTTAATCCAGCACACACCCAAGTCAATGCCTAACATGTAATGCACAACTGAAATCCTTATTTATCTTTGTCTAAAAGTTCTTTTATTCTGAACAATGTACCACTCATATCAGGCCCCTCTCCTGGAACCTCCCCCGGTCACACTGAACCAGGAATCAGGCTGGTTTGCAAAGCTAAAATATTTATTTATGTATTTACAATTTAATCACACTATGTTTTAATGGGTATACAATAATCACCAATGGGGTGATATAACACAAGAACTATTTAATACACCAGGACTAATAGTGAGCAAAACGATTCAGCACAGAAACAATACTTTTGTATGTGTTTGCAGGACTAATAACACTGTGGTTAAAGGTTCCCCCTGCACACCCCTCAACCTCCCAACAGGTAATGTAAAGAGATAGGAGGGGAGAGCAGGTATTCAGGAATGACAGAATTCAAACACAATAACAATCCCACTTTCGTCCAGCAAACACAAGAGAAAACAAAATTGACTGCCAAGCTGTCTGAATGGTTTTAAAGTTATCTTGAAAATGGATTGGGCAAAAGCACTAAATATGGTTTAAATTGCTGAAATTGTTATAATTCCTATGAGAGCCGCTTTGGAAAGATGTACACAAACACTAGCAATGATTTAATACCAAGATGACCAAGAAACAATTTGAAATCTTAAAATTGAGGTTGGGAGCAATCGTAAGCTGTTTTACACATGTAAGAATTTCCCTAAAACAAAATTGGTGCCAAACTTTTCACTATGCGATAATCGCGATAACGGGAAAACCATAGGGATTTGGAATGCGGTTTTAGATGCGGTTTAGATACGGTTTTAGATGCGAATTAAAGCTGTGGCTGTGGCTGTGGATGTTAGCTAAAAGCGTGTTTCTAGCACAAAAACTGGGGAAGTTTATGGACTTTTTTTGAGATAAGTGCAAGAATGGACAAACGGGAATGCGCTTTTAAAATGACAAATGGGATTTCTAACATGAGAGGATAACTATGAAGACAACAAATACCACACAGGAACACAGCCACTTGATCAGGGCGACTGCCTGCATTGGTCCCGCCTTCTTCAGATGAGAAAAGATCAGCGCAGAGATAGTTTTAACAAAACTAGCACAGGAGGAAGATAGGAGGGATTGGATAGAGAGTTCAGGCAATTCAAATGTACTCCTAACAATGCAGGTTCTGAAGACAAGATAGGATGGATCTAAGATAGGGATTGGACTAAGCAGGGTACATATGCTAGTGACACAGTTTTATCTACAGATACTCACTAGATATGTTTCAAACAGAACCGTCAGGATTCTGGTTAGGGATTCTGGTCTCAGATTCTGGTCAGGACAGGTGCTGGGCACATCAGATTTGGGCAGCGTCAGGGCGCTCTGGACACCGCACGGCACAGGACTGGATCTGATCTGCAAGGCACTCTGGTCACAGCATGACACAGGACCGGATTGGGTCTGCCCTTTTTGGTTCTGATGATAATCATTTCAGCAGGCAAGCAGTGCAGCACAGCCCGGTTGTATTTTAGTTCCCCTTGGGTTTGTGGGGTTGGTTCTGGTTCTGAAAATTGAGGCCTATCTGAAAGTGGTTCAGTTTTGCAATGGGTTCTGGTTTGCCAAGTTTCTGGAATCTGGAAAGGTCTGCAGCAGGGTGCTCCGCCAGCATTCGGACAGTGGGTGAATCTGTCTGTGTTTTTCTGCCCTCTGCAGTCTCTATTTATCCTATCACAAAGTGGGTGTGTGCTGGTGTATCCTAAGCTTGCCCCTCTCACAGGGATTGGTCAGAATCTCCTCTCTGCCTTGAAAGAAGGAGAGAAACAGGTGTCACATTTATGAGGTGGGTTTATGAGGCGTATAGTCCATCCCTAGCTTCTTGAACACAAAATCTACTTTTGACACAATACATATTTACAACTATGCAACCTCTATAACAACCACATATATAGATTACATATTTTGTACAGCAGCGACTCCTCCAAACCCCATAGCTGTTGGATCTTGTGTCTGCTTTTCACAGAATTTCGCCCTTTTCATCGGGAACCCAATGTTCCATTTATCAGCAAAGTTCTACAAGTGTGCGTATATAACGTGGGCATAAGTGTATACAGTTTCATACTTCTAGCAGAAATACATTTGGCATAAAATCACACTTTCTGTCATTTTCCTCCAAATTATGTCACACGATTTTGCCGCCTCTTGAAATGTGCACCCAAAAATTAGATTTACAATTCTGTTATGTTTGTGTTTTTGACAATTTTAAGTGACAAGTTACATGTATTTAAACAAAATGTTCTTTGCGAATGTCCAGCCACAGATGGCTGTTTGTCTCCGCCTCTTTTTGTCTCCATTCAGTTCAGGAGAAGTCTCCTCCTTGTTCTCTTGGCAGAGACCATTTTATGATGGTCTTCACACCTAGCCTTTCCTGCTTTGCAGCTGTTCATTGTTTCTTTCCCCACTGCAGACCAGGTTCTTCCCACACCCTATAATTATAATTTAGGTGTGATTTCCTGGTGGAGGGAGCTGGAGGGAGAGGCCTTGCCTCTGTGAGGAAAGCTGTTATTCCGGTTTGGTAGCTTTAGCCAAGCTTTATTTTAATTTTTAATTCTGTTGAATTTTCCCTTAACATACAACACACTTGTGGGATAAAATCACAGCTAAATACTTCTTCAAGATTTTGAACCATGGAATCAAAACAATTACAAGATGGGTTACTCTCAATAACAGGCCTCTTAGCTTGCAAACATTCGACTTTAGTTTATACATGTTTAAAGTTTTAATCCTGCAGGCCCCTGACAGTTGTCATTCAGGCGGCCGAGGGTACTGCGCCCAGATTTTGACAGATCCACAGAGCCACTTTTCCTGTGCAAATCCCTTGATGCTTTCAGCTTTTCAGGACATTGTAAGTTCACAATGGTTTCTTGCACTAAGTGCATTGTGGCACCCAGCAAGAATTCTGGATGTTTGAGGGTGTTTTGTTCTGACATTCTGCAGTTTCAGCAACAAAGAAAAAAGTGATTTAAAGCAAGATTTAGCAAAGCACTGCTTTTCCTTCCTTCCGGAATCATAGGCAGGACCCTCTTTAAAACCCTGATCTGGTGATGGGTATACTGACAGACAGCCGTAACCTGATTTGACAAGGAGAGAGAGGCAGAAAGAATAACCCCTAAATTTTTCACTTTGTTAACTGGACTCAGCAATGGGCCCAGCGATGTGGTCCAAAAGGCAGGGGTCCATAGCGAGCGGTTGGGGGGCAGCCCATCACTTCTGTTTTATCGCCGTTGAGCTTGAGCCAGTTTTTGTCCATCCAGGCGCTGACTGCTTTAAGGCAGTCGTGAAGACAGGCTGAGACCACAGTTTGATCCTGATCAAGCCGGATCAGGATTTGGGTGTCATCAGCGTAGGAATAACAATTAAGTCCATAGAAACGAATAAGGCAGACCAGTTCCCAGATATATATGTTGAACAAAATCAGAGAGAGTGAAGATCCCTGAGGGACACCACAGGTAAGAATAGAAGGGGCAGAAAGGAAGGGAGGCATAGCGAGAGTCTGAGTGTGGTCTGAAAGAAAGGAAGCAAACCAAGCAAGAACAGAGCCAGAGATACCAATCTGTGCAAGGTGAGATAGAAGGATGGGATGGTCCACCGTATCAAACGCAGCAGATAGATCCAGTAGGATCTGGGACCCCCTGACTTTCTTTCTGTGCAATGGCCAAGTTCATCCTATGAGTCAAATAATATATCACTTTGCACATGCCTAGGAAATTAATGTTATTGTAATAATTCCCTGATTTTATCACCAAGTACAGTCCTGTTATTGGGTGTCAAATGCCGAACGAGAAAGGGACAGGGGTGTTAACTGTCACCAATGTTACCTACTTTAAGATCCCCATTGAAAAATGAAACATATGTCCTTTTTACACATTAATGCAACAGCAACACTTTGAAAGGGAATCTAAAAAGCATATAAATTAAATAGATATCTGTTTTTTGTAAGCTATTTGCACACAAGAATGGCAAGTAGCCTGTCTTTAAATTGAGTTTTCCAAAATGCTGTTTCAAACACTGACATTTCCTTACAGGAAAAAAAGAAGGTATTTATTTTTACTAAATGAAAAGTAGAAATATTTATCCAGTCAGGATGCTCAGATTACATATCTTTTTTCATTAAAATGAAAACCTTTTCCTGATTCTTCATTCAGTTTTCAATACATGGTGATTGTGCACTTAGGGTATGTGAAACATTCTTATGGTGACATGGGTGTTGTCATAAAAATATATATATATACACGTTAAATGCAGCATTGACAATTGAACTGTGCGTTCCTCATTCATCATTGTAGTGACCATTGTCAGTCATAAAACACATTACTCGGCAAAAGCATTCAGAGTACACCAAAAACAGGGAAACATACACACACGGAAGAACATAAAATAAGATTAAAATGAAAGCAAATACAATATATTACATACAAGTTAAACAACTGTCTTTAAATGATCACTGCAAAATCGGTGTCCTATCTATGTAATGATTTCTCAACCACAGGGCAATGCAAAGTTACCTTTGTAGTACTGGTGCAACCGCCATATCCGCGACCACTAGTAAATAGTGAAAAGCTTACTTTGTTGTCCTAATATCCATATGCCTGATTAATGGTAAAAGAGTCTTCAACCTGATCTACGCATATAGCATATATAACAGCATAAAGTGTGCTATATTTTTCTCTACATAGCGGGAACATAGAAAAAAAAAAACCTTTGGGAGGAATGGTGGAATCTCCATGTATGTACTTGTCCAATCGGATAATAGCCAAATCTGAGAGCTATTATTGGGGGCCTGCCTCTGCGTGATGCAATCCATTCCAGATACTACATTCTGTGGACCTGGGATGGAGATACTAGCATAATTCCTATTAGACTGTTTCTTTCCTGCCTCGTTTCATTTCAGCATTTGTGCTATATGCATATGGAATAATTCACTGACGTGCTGATATGCCAATTGACGAAAATAGTGCACAAAATACATTGTTCCGTTGATTAAAATTATACCGCGCCATATTTACAAAACCAAGTGTGTAACTCGCGGTTTGTTTAGAAGTCTACTAATAATTGTAATTTGTGCATAGTTCTGTTATAAGGCCATCTGTCTGATGTTCCATTTCTCCATCAGTTTCTACATCCCATTGGGAGCTATACCTACTTCACAGTGCTAACATTTCATGCACACCGTAGTCTCAAATACTCTGCCATGTTGTCTGCATGTGTTCATTATATGTGGTTTGTGTTCGTTATCAGGTTTCATCCGGTGCAGATTTACAGGGTAAATGGATACATTTGAATAAAGAATGACTACTAAAATATATTTTGATTATTTTAATTCTGTTATCTACAGAGATATATTGTACCGTTCTGCAAATGAAATATTTTCCAGCTACCATGGGATGGATTCTTCAATCAACAATGGAAGATACACCTAAATGGATCGTTTAGCATCACTGTCATGTGGGAGGATAGACAGGGACCGATATGCCCTTTGGCAGTACCAGCGACAAGGAGCAACCTGTCATTGTTTATGGTGTAGCAAGAAGCTGTTGCCAAAGTCTTGTGATTGAAGGTGTGTCGAATCCACATCTTCTCCGGAAAGGAAACCCATGTGCATCATTATAATGTTTTGCTGCTCTAAACTAAGAACACACAACAATTGGTCGTTGATCGCAATCAGCGGATCATGATAATGTGGTTTTTGGAGTGTCCTTTGTTAAATAAAAGCACTGCTAAATTGCAGATTAATTATGTTTTCTTTAAAAATATTGTTTGCAAATCCAATTTGGGACGTGCTGTGAGAGGATGTGTGTCTTGATCTTCCGATTCTGCATTAACTAACGTTATGGCGTGGGTGATGACTGGGCGCGATTGGCTACGCTGCCCACTAACATCATGAAAATAGGTAGAGCATATCGTTTGGATTAGTGGTGTCAGCTTCAGTGCGGGTGATATGATATAATGCTGTGAGGGCACTTAAACCTAGGACGATGCAGCAACAGATAAGATTACCACAAGAACCCTTTGTTTTTGCATGTGTAAAAGTGAGGAAAACCAAGATAGGATGCATAGGAATTTGTTTACAATCGATCCAGTATGCTTAAAAACACATGCCCAACCGCTCAGGACAATAACATTTTTCTTCTGAAGAACACGTGTGTTTCTTTTTACACCCATGTTTTCATCAAAGTTTCCAACGATTTAAATCCAGTACTGGATTAGGGCAGGTCAAGGGCTCTGATTGCTTCACTTTATGAAAAACATAAAAGTTAGTGAAGAATTGCAACCTTGCTAGATTTCATAATTTAATCTCATGCATTGTTTACATCTATACCACGTTTATTGTGTTGTTTCAGGGCCTGTTTTACAAACATGTTTTAACATGGGAAAGTCCCATTGAAACATATTTTGCAAATCAGGCCTACAGAGTACAAATTAGATCAGATGTATTGTAAAGATGGTGGTCAGGATTTACTTACCACATGAAATCCGTGTAAGCAACAGAGATGGTTTTAATTGGGATTGAATTATGAAAATATCACTTTCTTGTCTGATTGAGCCTGTGATAGCTTCCACTTATTAATACTACAGAAATCACACAACCGATTTGTATGTGATTAAACATGTTAACGCTGGTCATAACAATTCTGTGTCTCTTTAAGGCACTAAGAAACCCAGCAAGGATGATGGGATCATCGTGGGCTGCAGAGTCTCAACAGTAAAGTAATAATAACCTGCACATTTAAACTCTCGAAAAAATAACACTTGAGCTCCCTGACCATGTCATTTCAGAGGATGAGGAATGAACGTCTGCGGCAACCATGGCAACTGCATGATTGGGTGCAGACTTCTGTTCTACAAATAGATTGCACAAATTCCTGTTAAGTAGTAACATTTACCTCTGAATCATTCCACTGGATAGTGTTTTGAGAACCTCTTGTCTTCTTTGCCATGGTTTGTATTTTTTTTTATTTTTTTGAAACGATAGTAATCATTTCATATTTGGACGAGTACATGCAACACACTGATTACTGCACTATTTAATGAGCTCTGCGTGTATTACTTCACTTGGAATTCAGGGCCGCCAGAAACATTCGCGTGTCAGTGAAGCTTTAAATAAAACACACTTTTTGTTGCTTGAGTCGGATGACGGAAACTTTAAAACAACCCCTCTAAACTTTTTAATTCTGAAATGGACTATGCTATTGGACATGTGATAAAGCAAATGACTCGATGCTGGTCTTTATATGGTGTCTTTGCTCATGCATCAGATAAGAAAAGATGGTAGAATGGTGATCTAATAGTGTCTACATGCTAATAATGTCTTTATAACCGGAAGCTATCCTTGGAGTCTAAATGATTTGGGTGCTGCAGGCAGACAGGAAATGCTTATGTCAGACTGGCGAATGACGGTGGACCCGGCCTTTGTTCCCAAAAACAAGATAGACAGAAAACTCATGATAGGAGCTCACCATTGGGCCAAAATGAGTATTGCCCAGCAAAAACAACAGCAGATGTGTGTTGAAGAGAGGCTGAAGGGGCTCAAGCTCTGTTTTTTTTTATTTTTTATAAAGCTATATATTTTATACAAAAACCTTTATCTATTCACACAACGTTCTTCTTGATAATACATATTTCCAATAGTCATTAAAAGAAAACAGAAAAAAATGAGTCACCAGGACAGACGAAAGCAACCAAAGGATCAAGTCAAAAGTGGGGTAGAGAGAAACAGCAAAGAAACTCAAAATGTTCATTCCTTGGCTGTCTCTGAATTGGCAATGTTATTTCAGGTGAGATTCTGCCTTCCCACTCAAGGCATACCGTTTTCATTTGCCTTTTTGATTCTTTACTCTCCCTCTTTATTAGCGGGAAGAACCCCATTCAAGAAATGTAGTACCGCACTGAACCCAGAGGTCCTTTAAGACAAGGTAACACTCTACAAGGTGGATGGGGATGCAGAAATTACTCAAACATCAATAATCAAACTGACCCAGGAAGTTGGCAAATATTTTGGCTGCTTTAATAACATTTGTCTAAAACAGGATGTACAACAGACATCAACAGATGTCTTTCAGTAAGATCTCAAAGCATTTAATAAAAAACACACTTATATGCTAAAAACTTGTCATCATTGACGTCCTACTGCATGGCAAACTAAGAAAACTTATGGGGAACTGTGATTGTGTAACGGGATACATCTAGGTATACTTTCTGTGAGGATTGGGGTTATGATTGGGTCTTTACTCTCAGGTGGACAACTCTGCCCACCCCTAGTGCAAGTAATTGTGAGCATCATCAAATACACAACGTCTCATTAGGTCTCTAAACTATAGGGCTCTTTGATACGTGGCCACTTATAATTGGTTGGCATGCTTGTACCCTTCTGGAATATTACACTTTAACAGCATGCACGCTGGTACCCCAGATGCTGGTGGATCAGTCTTGACCATGCCTCTCCACCCACTTAGCCCATCACCCATCATACCTCATGCTGTCTGTCATGAGAATAGTCTTTTGAACTTGGCCTTGCAAGTATCACTGCTCCTGGGAATAGAAGGGAGTTTGAGCATGGCCTTATCTTCCGGTCTCAGCCTAGCTTTCCCAAAGTTTATTTTCATCTGATCATGTGACTGGAGACCATGCTTTGAGCTCCTTCCTGTTATTTAATACTATTTAATGAATACAACTTGGCACTCATTGTCCTTCGCCGCAGTTTAACAGGAGCTCAGCTCTCACCTCTCATTCATTGTATCTTTCCATAATAGATAACCAGTTTCTTGGCTGCCACAATCCTTGACACTGGGCCAGGCAGACCTTCTTGATTCTCCTTCCATCACCAGCCGGACTTATTCTACTGCGTCACACTTAAAATTCTTCCATTCACAGGACTTTCAGTTTGCTAAAATATGATGTGGGACTTTCAGATTCCTATGCACTATTCACTACATATAGCCAGTCTTCACGAATACGTAACCTACTTGTGTTACTGCTCTTACACATGCAATCTTCATTCCGCATTTGAAGGTTTACGTGATTCTTAACTTCGTCATTAGATTCTATATGGTCTATTCACCTTCTCTCTTGTCATCTTTTCTTAGGCGCGTCACTTTGCTTCATGTGACGTCACCAGTCTCTTCTTTTATCTGTCTTCACATGCTCTTCGGGGACCTTTCCCAGCATTACGGGGATACATAAAGAATGGTCTTCCTAATGGATACTTTGCTTCAAAGTCTGCTCGTGTTATAGGCATCATTACAGGTATCACTTTTGTCGCTATTTCTGGTTCCCAAGATATAGGTAAGTTAGGGGCGGGACTTCCTCTGGTAGAGGATTTTGGCTCCTCCTCTACTGCACATATCAGTCTGAAATCTTCGTCCGCGCAGATAGTTCACCACCACTCTTCTAGCAAGTATGAAGATTTTGAACTTATGATCCTTCCCAGATAATTAGTCCTTTTGTCTGTAGGACAATTGCAGCTCAATGCTACATGTTTCAAGGTTTAAATTGTGTCCCTTTTTTTGAAAAATTAGCAGGAGACGTCAGCTGAATTACTATCAAGTACGTTCAGCGACTATTGAATGGGGAGGCAGTTCAATAAAATTTCAGGTTGGTGTTTCGAACTTGATAACTGGGGAATTCAAGTATTTTGGTGGATCGTTAAATGCTCTTTGTCAGTCCACCCATCTTGGTTCAGTTTATGTGGGACTCTAGTATCGGCGGTGTGAATCCAGTCCGCTTCCCAGAGCCTTTGCTTTGCTTTCTCCAGATTGGTGATCAGCATTTCCTCTGTAATTCCTGTTGTCTCCATAATATCATTGCATCTCTTTTTTCAATGTTTCACTGGCCATTCCCCATGTCCCTTATGTTTTTTTTAAATATTAAATATGGGTCTGGAGTATCCGGTATGATACATTTCCTGTAAAACGCCAAGGTCTTCCACAGAGCAGTTCCATGAATTGAAATTAGCAACATGTTTTTACCGTATTGATGCTGGAGAGACCCTTTTGGGGAGCTTCAAGACACTCCTCTAAAATGTGCCTTCTAGCTCTCTCCACAGAATCCATAATGTTAGCTGAGTCTCGCCACCATATGTCAATATGGGCACCACTTTCATCTTATAGAAGTCTAGCACCGGCTTCATTGTGAACTTCCCATATTCTGTGTTGATTGCCATGGCTTGAGTTGCCATGGCTTTCACCCATCCTCTCAGTTCAATTTGCCAAGGTTTATCTTCAATACTTGAGCTCACTACCACCCCCAAGTACACCATCTCCTTGAATTGTTGGAGAGGTACGTTGTTGATTGTCCACTTGAAAGTGGTCTTCTGTCTTCCCCTTAGTCTTGTCAGGATCATAATATTTGATTTCCCCATCATTGATGTGCACTCTCTTGTTTAGGACATAATCCTGTAGATTTGCTAACAGTCTCTGGAGGCCAATCGTCAGCATAAAGGTCCCATGGTAAATCAACACTGTTGATTTTTGGTGGAAATGTCCTGAATTTGTTTAGATTTTCATGTAAATCTGCCTGGAAGAGTTTGAATTACATTGGTGCCAACGGGCATCCTTGCTTTAAGCCCCTCCATGTTTTAATTTCTTTTGTTAGGAGACCTTGCAAGTTCAATCTTACCTCGACTTTGGTGTTTGTGTATAGAGCTTTTATTGGGCACAGAATACTTGTTGGGTATTTACGCTTTTCCAACTTTTCCCATAGGAGCTGTCTTTCCACACTATCAAATGCCTTTTTTAGGTCAATGAATGCCAGGTATATATTAGTCTCACTCCTGATTGCTTTCAGTTTCAGTAAGTTTATCAGAAATAGACTGAGGTCTGTTCCGACACCCTCAGTGAATCTGTGATTGATGTTGTTCGCTTATATTTGCCTTTAGTGCCCATTCCTGAAGATGTTTTTAAATAGCTTGGCTAGCCCATCCAACAATGCAATTGACCAGTAGTTGTTTGGATCAATTCTCAGGCCTTTTTTGTAGATTGGTACTACAATTGCTTTTTTCCAGGTGTCTGGCATTTCTCTTTTCTTCTGGACTTCTTTAAAGAGTATTGAGATGAAGGGGATCCACACCTCGAGATCGTCCTTGATAGCCTATGTTAGGCCGTCCAGGCAGGGTGGAGATGCTCCATTCACTATCTTTATGAAAGCTTCCAGATCTGAGTTCTCAAATGCAATCAACCAGTTTCCTTCCGGTTTGGGTAGTTGTTCTTGTTCTGGTGTTTTACTTCGTCGAAATAAGTTCTGAGAAAAAAATAATAATTCTTCCGTAAATGCATTTGTTAGGCGCATGTCCCGAGTTGGTGTTGTATTGTTAATGAGTTGACACATGTCCCTAATATTTCTCGATGCCATTGCTCTCAGCATCATTTCCACATCGGCTTGTTTTCGATATACTTTAAGAGCATTAACCAATTTTTATATTTTGGTTTTCTTTTTTTCAAGGCTTCCCCTTGGGCATTTGATTTTGAAGCGCTTATTTTTATAATATCCAATATTAGTTCCGACTTTTTTTCTGCTATGTCCTTCTCCTGCACATGTTTATAAATTAGCTTTCTTCTGCCAGATGCATTCCTTGGGACCTTGAAGTCCGGCAACAAGGGGAAATAGTATACTCCTCTGTTGTATTCTGTCAAAATGATATATCAGAGCAGCATTTTTATTGACAACTTGGCAGGATATAAAGCCTATTCCTCCCCTCTGTTACATCTATATTCTTAAGATTGTGATTACTCATGCTGTGGGTGAGATTTATGTCTAGTGTTACTTTCATCAGCGTGTGATCACTTTTTTGTGGATCTCGTTATTTCCAATATCTTTACCAGGTCTTGAATGTCCTGAGATACAAACATGTAGCCCAAAGTTGTTGTATTTGTCCATATGGATCTTCTTGGGTGAGCCCCCATTATTTGTCCATTTTACATTTGGGGTTCCTAAGGTCCATTGCCCTTGTCCATGATGCTGCTCTTGCCGCCCTCTGTTACTGGTAATGTCAAAGTAATCTTTCGGTTTTCCCACCGGTCTAGACAAGCAATGTTAAGGTCTCCACAAATGATTATCTGTGGAGGCTCTGGTTCTGTGTAGTTATCTAGTATATCTGTAACACTTTCCATATATTACTTGTTTTGTATTGCATCTGGATTCCAGTATAGATTGAGTATTAGTAACTGGTGAGGGTCAACCAGAATATAACAAACATTCTGATTGGCCCTCACCAGGGCATTACCGGGAATCGCTCGGGCGGGTTATCAATACTTTGTTCCTGTGTGGAGGGGGGTGCGTGGCAGCCCCTCAGCCAATGAGGAGGCTCGAAATGGGGCCATCCCCTTTGTGAACATCCACATGGCTGGAGGCTGCCATCCTCCCCCACCAGGGATTCAGATAAATTTTACCCACACACCGCCCCTCCCCTGCACACAATCCCCTCCTGTCACGCCCCTTCGAAGGCGGTGATCCTTGTGGCATCGATGGACCTTAGGACGGCGGGTGTCAGCCGTTTTTACTAGCAAGATGGCCGCCGTAACTAGAGATGCGGGTCTAGCCTCTGCACGACTCGGTATCCAGGAAGTGCTGTCTCCCTACCCGAGTGTAGGTATATCTGTTCCTGTGATCAGCACACGAATGCGTTGCTACTCTGCTTCAACAACGCTACGTAAGTTCGCATCTAGGTATCCTGATACGGCTTGCTAAACATTAACCTTTCAGCCTTCTAAACTTTCTCGCTCTGTCTCTGTTCAGTGTATTCCTCACCGCCTCTCTGTCCCCCGATTCCACAGACTCCACCTCTTTCTCTCCCAAGTTTGCCCACCGGTCTCATTCTGGAGCGCAGTAAGCTTCATCCGGGATTCTCCGGCATATTGAGTTCCCGTTTCTCTACCTTTCCCAACTCACTATTCCATCTTCCTTCGCATAGTTACAGGCTTATGGCACACCGGTATTGCGACCGCCCGTGCAAAACTCTGCAAAACAACTCCTAGCTCCGCCCTTCATGCCTCTCAGGTAAAGAATCCCCGTGGCTTTCCCCTATTCAATCTAGTTATCTTACTAGTTCTAATCAAAACCTTTTCTACTATCGTAGAAGTTTTCGGAAGTTTCTGACTGGCACCTTTTCCCACACATCGCTCCTGTTTAAGGGTAATCAACATTCCTAAACATCTTACATTTCCATATTTCCACTTACCTGTTTATACTTACCAGTCTCTTTCTCTTTCAAGACGAACGTCCTCCGGACTTCACCTGAATCTCCGACTGCAATTGAAGACATCTTTCCCGCAACCTTCGGTACAGGGTTTTCTTCCCCAGAGGGTTTCCCTGGGACTTCTTCTCCTACCTAGGGAGGGGGAAGAGGTGCTTGGGAGGCTTTCGCTTTCATCTCCCCGCTTGGAACAAGGAGAGTCTTCCCCTGCTGGAAGGTGTCAGTCACAGGACAGGAAGAGAGGTAACGGTGAGACCTTGAGGTAATTTGACAGTTAGCAACGCCAAAGATATCGTTGTTTTCGAAATTTAACCTGAGTTATCAGGAATTCTGAGCAGGTTATCTCAGGGGTTCAGGGTTACAAAGAATATGGACGCAGCCCAACAACAGCAATTAGTTACTGCTGTACAAGCATTGACGGCTGAAGTGCAGGCTTTAAAACAGGAGAATGCCTATCTCCGACAACAGGTAGGCAGAGTCCCTAGTTGTTCTGAGATACCTCCCGGCCCAATTCCAGGGGGTTTATACGATGGTAATCCTCATAAACTCAAGGCCTTTATTGAGGCTTGTACCGTTCAGTTTTCATTCAAGACAGCCTTTTTTCAAAGTGACCGTGATAAAGTAGGACACATGATTGCAAATTTAACAGGTCCCGCTTTGGCATGGGCCACACCTCTTGTTACTACAAATAATGCCTTGCTAGATTCTTACCCCGCCTTTTTGAACAGTCTTAGAGCCATGTTTAGCCGTCAAGAAATCACGGTTTCAGCCCAAGAACAGTTATTGGATTTCAAACAAGGATCCCAAGATCTGTTGTCTTATATCACCAATTTCAAGCAGTTAGCAGCTGGCACGTCATGGGCTGACGATGCTCTGATCACTATATTCCGCAGGGGATTAAACGAGGAGTTAAAGGATGAGATCTCCCGAGTCCCCAGACCTCCAAATCTGGCAGAATTAATAACCATGGTCATGCAGATGGACTACCGATTACAAGAAAGATTAAGGGAACGACGTCGCGGCCGTCCAGTGAGACAACCTGTTACTTACTCTCCTAGTTTAGGGAAATCTCAGACTGAAGAACCTATGCAGATAGGAACTACCAGAGGTCGTCTTACGCCAGAAGAGCGCAATAGACGTCGAGTCAAGGGGCTGTGTATGTATTTTGGTTCCAAGGAACACACCATTCAAGATTGTCCTCTCATCCCAGTCAAAAGACAGGGAAACGCCATTTCCCAACCGCAAGGGGAACTGCGGCTAGGGAATCAGTAACAGGTTCCTCATCCTCTATGATACCATCACAAGTAACAGAGATCCCCGATCTTACTATGCTGGACTTGCAAATCCAAGTCAAATGGGGAGATTCTGATCCCATTCCGGTCACGGCCTTAATAGACTGTGGGGCCGCAGGGAACTTTGTTGATACCCTCTGGAAGACCACTCATAACATCCTGTGTTCAGTTAAGACCTTGGCAACACCAGTTGAGTCGGTGGATGGTAGTCCGTTAACTTCAGGACCCATAAAGGAACAAACAATACCCTTACGGATGAATATTTCCTCCCATCAAGAATCTATTGTCTTTGATGTAATCCGTACAGCACACTATCCAGTAATTTTAGGGTTACCCTGGCTTCGAGCCCATAATCCTTATATCAATTGGAAGGCGGGCACTGTCTTTCTAGGCTCTGAACATTGTTTGACGCACTGTCTCTTGGACGGAGCTGTTGGGTTTCGTCCTACTATCTCCATGTTGGAAAATACAGGTTCCATCTCTATGTTGAACCATATTCAGGAATTACCCCTCGAATACAGGCAATTTCAGACAGTATTTTCCGATTCAGAATATGCTGAACTACCCCACATCGGAGAGATGACTGTGCCTTGGAACTAGTCCCAGATGCACCGATTCCTTTCGGTCGCATGTATGTCCTATCTAAACGAGAACGTGAAGTCCTTAAGGAATATCTCCAAAAGAATCTTCGCAATGGACTTATTCAAGAATCCACCTCACCAGCTGGAGCTTCCTTATTCTTCATCCCCAAGAAAGAATCCACGGAACTCAGACCGTTTATAGATTTCCGGGCCTTGAATAAGATCACAATCCCTGATCGCTATCCTATGCCTCTCATACCAGATATACTCGAAGCCGTTAAAGGAGCTACCATCTTCACAAAACTAGATCTCCGCGGGGCTTACCATCTCATCCGTATACGAGCTGGCAATGAGTGGAAGACGGCATTCCGTACTCCTTTGGGACATTATGAATATAAAGTAATGCCTTTCGGTCTGTCCAACGCCCCCGCTGTCTTCCAACACTTTATGGACCACATATTTTCAGACATTCTTCTTCACACAGTTATTGTCTACTTAGATGATATTCTGGTTTTCTCTACATCCCCATCGGATCACCGTCAGCATGTGAAGGAAGTCCTACGGAGACTGTATAACAATCATCTCTATTGCAAACTAGAGAAATGTGAGTTTCACAGGAACCAGGTTGCCTATCTAGGATACATAATTTCTGCAGATGGGGTAGCCATGGACCCTAAGAAAGTTTCAGCCGTTACTGACTGGCCTATACCGATGTGCATCAAAGATCTGCAGAGATTTCTGGGCTTTACAAATTTTTATAGATGTTTCATCCCACATTATTCTCAAGAAATTCTCCCACTGACGGCTCTTCTTAAAAAGAATGTACATTTATTTTGGTCAGAGGAATCACAACTAGCATTTGAGGGACTGAAGCAACATTTCCTCACAGGACCCATCCTGATTACTCCAGATCAAGCCAAGAGATTCATTATTGAATCTGACGCGTCTCATCAGGCAATTGGGGCCGTTCTGCTTCAAGAAAATGATCAAGGAATAGAATGTCCTATAGCCTATCTTTCTAAGACACTGTCTCCCTCTGAAATAAATTATTCAGTGCTTGAAAAGGAACTGCTGGCTATAAAAAGGGCTTTTGAAGAGTGGAGACACCTGCTATTGGGGGCAAGACACCCAGTTGAGGTCCGAACAGATCACAGTAATTTACGCGTCTTACAATATTCTCAGACCCGAAATAGCCGACAGGCACGTTGGGCACACTTCTTTTCACTGTATGAGATTGTATTCACCTTTATTCCCGGAAGAGCCAATCTCAAGGCAGATGCTTTGTCTAGAAAGGATTATAACTCCTCTACGCCCTTCCGAACAGAGCCTCTGTTTCCCAGAGCCACATTCGTGCAGGTAGTTACCACATTTCTTCAAAACGTGGCTAACTCGACTTTGCAATTTATCCAGTTGAATCCAAGATTTCTGACAACCTGGAAACTTACCTTGGTCCACGGATGTGCTTATAATAACAAAAAGCTCTTCCTCCCTTCAAGTGAACTACGAAGAACGGTTCTAAATCTTTGTCACGACTCTTACCTAGCTGGTCACAGAGGTGTGGCTAATACTAAAGAATTGCTCCAGCGTAATTTCTGGTGGCCGAAAATGACTCGAGACATCATAGATTATATTTCCGCTTGTGCCATCTGCTTGCAATCTAAATGCCCGCGATCTGCCCCTTCAGGTCTCCTCTCAGTAATGCCAGTTCCTAACCGTCCTTGGCAAATGATTTCAACAGATTTTATTGTAGATCTGCCAATCTCGGACGGTTGCACAGTAATCATGGTAACAATCGATTACTTTACAAAATTGGCACATTTTGTTCCACTTCCGTGGATTCCTACCGCATCCCAGATGGCAAGGATTTTTCTTTCACAGATTTTCTCTCTTAACGGACTTCCTGAGACCATCGTTTCTGATCGAGGTTCACAATATAAATGTCGATATTGGCAGCAAGTATGCAAGAGTTTGCATATCTCCCGAGCATTGAGTTCAGGATTCCATCAACAGACGAATGGTCAGACAGAACGTCTAAATCAGACCCTGGAGGGTTATTTGCGTTGTTACATCCCTTCCTCGCAAGACAACTGGTGTTCCTTGTTACCTTTGGCAGAATTTGCATATAATAACTCTCGACACTCAGCCTTGGGGTTCAGCCCTTTCTTTTGCTCCTACGGATATCACTCTCAGTGTTTTCCCAGCGGTCCAATCTCCGCATCTAGTTTTCCCGATGTGGACGATCTCATCAATGCTATTCAGATGGGACATCGATCTGCCAGGACCTCTCTTCTGGAAGCCCAGGCTCGTGTCAAACGCTCTGCTGATAGACATCGCACTCCAGCTCCGAGATTGGTGCCAGGAGATTTAGTTTGGTTGTCTTCCCGATTTTTGCCTCGTCATCTGGTGCCGTCCAAATTGTCCCCGAGATACTTCGGTCCCTTTCCCGTGTTGCAACGAATGGGGTCGTCTGCTTACAAGCTCAAGCTCCCTCTGTCTTGGTCCAGGATTCATCCTGTTTTCTATGTGTCGCAATTGAAGAAGGACGTGGTGGATCGTTTTTCCCGAGTACGGATGGGTGCACCCCCTCCTGTCATCACCCCGATGGATCCCGAATATGAAGTGGCTGGTATTTGTGATTCTCGTCTTTTTCGGGGATGTATGCAGTTCTTGATTGACTGGAAGGGGTATTCTCCGGCTGATCGCTCATGGCAACCTGCATCGGCTGTTCATGCTCCGGCTCTAGTCCGCCGATTTTTTCAATCCCATCCAAATAAACCGGGTGGGCATTTGAGGGGGCATACTGTCACGCCCCTTCGAAGGCGGTGGTCCTTGTGGCATCGATGGACCTTAGGACGGCGGGTGTCAGCCGTTTTTACTAGCAAGATGGCCGCCGTAACTGGAGATGCGGGTCTAGCCTCTGCACGACTCGGTATCCAGGAAGTGCTGTCTCCCTACCTGAGTGTAGGTAAATCTGTTCCTGTGATCAGCACACGAATGCGTTGCTACTCTGCTTCAACAACGCTACGTAAGTTCGCATCTAGGTATCCTGATACGGCTTGCTAATCATTAACCTTTCAGCCTTCTAAACTTTCTCGCTCTGTCTCTGTTCAGTGTATTCCTCACCGCCTCTCTCACCCCCGATTCCACGGACTCCACCTCTTTCTCTCCCAAGTTTGCCCACCGGTCTCGTTCCGGAGCGCGGTAAGCTTCATCCGGGATTCTCCGGCATATTGAGTTCCCGTTTCTCTACCTTTCCCAACTCACTATTCCATCTTCCTTCGCATAGTTACAGGCTTATGGCACACCGGTATTGCGACCGCCCGTGCAAAACTCTGCAAAACAACTCCTAGCTCCGCCCTTCATGCCTCTCAGGTAAAGAATCCCCGTGGCTTTCCCCTATTCAATCTAGTTATCTTACTAGTTCTAATCAAAACCTTTTCTACTATCGTAAAAGTTTTCGGAAGTTTCTGATTGGCACCTTTTCCCACACATCGCTCCTGTTTAAGGGTAATCAACATTCCTAAACATCTTACATTTCCATATTTCCACTTACCTGTTTATACTTACCAGTCTCTTTCTCTTTCAAGACGAACGTCCTCCGGACTTCACCTGAATCTCCGACTGCAATTGAAGACATCGTTCCCGCAACCTTCGGTACAGGGTTTTCTTCCCCAGAGGGTTTCCCTGGGACTTCTTCACCTACCTAGTTTATCTGGGAGGGGGAAGAGGTGCTTGGGAGGCTTTCGCTTTCATCTCCCCGCTTGGAACAAGGAGAGTCTTCCCCTGCTGGAAGGTGTCAGTCACAGGACAGGAAGAGAGGTAACGGTGAGACCTTGAGGGAACCTGCCAGTTGTTAAAATTGTAATGAGTAATTTGACACCTCCCCACCCTCACAACACCACATACCATCTTATTTCTCCTTTTTAGGGAGCGAAAGCACTGGGAACAATTCTATTTCCCCGCGTGCCCGCTCCCGATGGCCACCATGGAAAGGGAAACGGACTCTGTTTTTTTCCTTCCCCTGCTGCCATTTTCTTTGACATTTTATTATTATTATTTTTTTCTGTTCCGAAATACTGCAGCATTTCGTAAATGAATAAATGCTATTATTACCCCGGTCTTGCGGCCCTGTGTACTAATAGCAATAAGCCCCTCGCCACAAGGGTATTACCGAGTCAGGTAATGCCCCTGGGCCTTCATTAAGGTCCTTGTTTCACTCGGCCCTATAACTATGGGCCCTGGGGCATTACCTGATTTGGTAATGCCACACAGCTCTCGTCTTATTGCTTAATCAATCATCTTCACCTCAATTTATGAAACTGCTCAGGCATTAACAGGAGAGTCCCTTGTACAAAAGAGTTTATGTTCTTAGATTCAATGAAAACTAGGCCAGTTCCCATTTTTATGAGAGTTATTATTCCTGATGATGGTCTCCATTTTCTTCCTTTGTAAGATGGATTAAAATAAATACTGTAACTGTCCACAATTGGGGGTGATGTGATTTCTCTGCAATATCACAATTAAAGGTGACTCTTAATGGCTGGAATGTTCTCTTGTCAATTTTGTATCCTTATTTAGTCCTGCCGTTTTCTGTGTCGACTTTCCAATTAAGAGCTCCTTTTCCAGGATTAATTTTTGTTTGGTATTTCTCCTTCTGCTCAATTTTTTATTTTAGTTTCTATTTTCAAAACTTTGCTTGCTCTCTTTTCCTTCTAATAGCTCAAATCCCAAAGGCAGTAAAAAGTCAGCTGTTCCCAGTAATTAAGTCTTTACTCCATTTGAATGTAAGCAGAGGATTACCTTGTCTGTAGAGTCCTCATTTTGAAATTCAAACATTTTGATGTCTCTGATTTCATAAAGCGGTATGTCGGTACATGATGTATACATTTGAGGACATTATATCAATTCAAAATCACCCCATCATCGGTTGTAAAAAGTCAATTTTGTTGAAGACAATGGGATCCTACCCCAGATCTTTTTGTATTGATATTAGGGTTCATATCTCAGGAAAGATAGAAATGATCTCAGTTCTTCGCCCTTTTTCATGTTTGACGATTGGGTTTTCTTAATGGGCTCTAAGTTGCCAACATTTGGATGTCCACCTTTTGATGCTGCCTCCTTCCATTTCTGCCTTCACGATTTCTTGTACCATCAATTGTGTTTATTATTATTATTATTATTATTATTATTATTATTATTATTATTATTATTATTATTATTATACATTCCATTCCATATTATAATAAATTCCATTGTCTCCTTACTTCTACCATGAGCTACCTCTTCCGCGTCACTATTTTGATCCTTCTCTCGATCTACTAGCCTCAAATTCTCCATCTTCTGCTTGTATGTATTATCCAGTATTGATTGTTTTTCTGCCAGTCTGGCTGCCACTCGTCCCTTTCCTTTGGTGTTCCTTTCAGCATCTATGTGTCTTTCTCCCCCGTGATTACATTGAACATATCAGTCTTTCTATTGATACCTCCAAATCTACCATTGAGTATGTTAAGTCTATCCTAACCATAACCTGTTCCTCCGTATCATATTGGAGTTCCGTTGACAGCTATTTTTGCTCACTCTTGTTTTGATGTGTTACTAGTCAGTTTCCAGTATTTCCTGTATTGTGTGTGAGAGTGAAGGATACGAAGCGTGGCAGTTCTCTGCCAAACAATTCCAAACTATTTCAGCTCCCGCTGTACTTACTGTGCTTTCTATCCTTTTTCGACCTGAGTAATGTTGTTGCTGCAATGCTAGTTTCTCCTGCACAGGTCGCCCCCCTGCATTCCCCAAGGAAAACCAGGGAACACTCTCGCCACACTCCTGCGACGCTCCAGCGCCTGAAACAGGTGTTTTGAAGATGCTGCCTCCACCTCCAGTACCAGCAAACAGTGTAGGAAGACTGTGTGGACACCAGGGACCACTCTCACCACACTCCTGCGATGCTCCTGCATCTGAAACAGGTGTTTTGAAGATGCTGTTTCCACTTCCAGCAACCAGCAAACAGTTTCGAAGGACTGCACAGACACCAGAGAATACCCAAGCCCCAAGTCCCGATAGTCCTAGCATTAGCGTAAACCCAGATCTTTTACAAACCAAGCAACACCCTTTCAAAAGCAGATCACGATTCTAAACCCTGCACTGCTAGTAGCGTAGCAGAGATCTGGCCATAATGACTCGAATGAATGATATACCTCCTACACTCAAAAGGAACCAGAGTGCAGGCTATGAATACTCTCTGGTATGTGTAAATTAGTATGAAGGCATTCACACAACAATAGTGAAACAAATACTAAAATGAATGGGATGCCAAACCAAAGACCATACCAAAAATAGGTACTTTACTCAAACACGGACAATTGATTAAAAGCACTAAATATGTAAATATAATTCACAGATCAATGCAGACTTATAACTATATGCTGTTTACTCTGGGTATTAAATGACAGGAAGGAAACATACAGACAGACAATTAATTAAACGCAAACAGATTACTTTTACATGAATGCCAAGGTGGTCAGATCCTACAAAGAAGCCTAGTTTAGTCTCTTTGTTGTCATCTTGAAAACATTGAGATGGTCGTCTTAGCACGTTTGAATGGGTCGAGTGGGAGCTCAATGTGGTGCGGTGGATATTGAAATTAAATACAGGATGTGATTTGGTTGCAGCATCACAAAGGGGGCAGTTAAAACAGGCTTGATCAACAGCAATTTGCCCTGACCTCATGGCTAGACTTGTTTCTCAGGGCAGAACTGTGATGCAATGCAGTGCTTAAAGGCATAGGTGATGAAATGACTATACAATGCAGCAGAGATTTCAAAGATTTAATGAATCAGTTGGATGCTGGATTTGAAACAAGCAATGCAACAGGCAGCTCATGTGGGATTGCAGAATGTTGTGGCTTCTTTTACCAGTCCTCAGAATAAAACAATGTCCTCTCCTACTCTTCCTCAGCCCAGGAAATACTCCAACTTTACTTGTAAGTGGCTTGACAAAGTCCTGGCTAGTTCTTCCTGGTTTGAAGCAGCCTTTAGCATGAGTAAGTCTATTCCTCCAGAATCCACCTCTCTTCTCCATCAGAGGCAGCTAAGGGAGGTGTTTTGTGGCACTCCTGGAAGTATTTCCTTCTCCCAATGCAAGGGGCAATGAAGCAGATTCAGCACCCATAAGGTTCTCTGCTAATGGGTTTTCGGTTCTAAAGTTGATTTACCAGAAAGAGGGAAACACACTTCTAGTATAGATAAATTCTGGCAGGGAAATGGTTCCTTTTCAATGCTCTTGCTATGAGCCATCCATGACCAGAGTAATAGCTATAACCTCCTTTGCCAGTACATACACGTGGAGCTCACTCTTATGCAGTCAGTGGGTCTACAAAATGATTGGGTCAGGTGTATTTTCCAAGATGGCCAGACCTTTCTTCTTTAGGTCGCATCCCTCTTGTCATTCTGCTCACCTCAGAATGCTAAACATCAGTGGGTCTCTGTGGTAATTATAACCGTTTAGCTAAGTCACCCTTTGTTATGCAGTTTTCTTAGGAATCTTAACAATTCCCAGGCCCACCTCAGGAAGCTAGCCTTCCCTCCTGCATGGGGGGTATCAGCATCTTCAGTAGACACATACATGGATTTCAAGGAAGCAGCAGCCCAGGTGTTCTTGGTACCTACTTTAAAGGTAGGAGTTATGAACCATATGTCTCTTTCAATGCCCAGCTTAAGCTAACTGTTGGGTACATATGTACTTTAGCAGCAGGTCAGGTTTTGGCAAACTACCTTCATTCTCTTATGCGTATGGTTTGTCCATGTTCTGCTAAGAATATGTTTAAGATGTATTTACAAGAATGTTATCAATTTGTAATATTTAAATTCGAAAACAGACAAACTATTCCAATGGTATCTTCCTATTCATCAATATGCCTGAAATAAAGCAAACTGCTATACTTTACTCTTTCTACTTTGTGGCAGGGGATATGGAGTATACTGTCAATAGATGAGGTTTAGACATTTCTTAAATGTCACTGTTTCTCCTATCCTGCATTGTTTGGCATCTTATGTTGTAATAATTTACGCAGATTGCCTTCAGCCGCAGGAGGAGCATAAAGGCATCAAATACAATTAATCATAAAAAGGTTTTAATAAGATATAACTGCACAACTATGTGTAATAAAATTATTATTTTTGTAATTATTATTTTTGTAGGAGATTCTTGAATATAAAATATGCAGATTTGTTATGAGTGTCAACAAAAGTATATTCTAAAAAAGTAACACAGAGAAATACCATCCTCCCCATTTGTGTAGGTATCTTAACATTTGTTCAGTAGGGTGTGCGGTAGCGAATCTTAACGAAAGGATAGAGTTGCAAGGTTGCAATGAGTAAATCTGTTTATTAGGAAATTCAGTTTCTCAAAGTGAACAGACATGGACAAAGGCATAGTGACTTAAAACAAATATGCTTTTACATGGGTTGCTGAGTCAGTTGTTCCAATCCTGGCATAGTATAGGTAACCCACAATAGTTTTTTTTGAGGAGATAGGCTGACAGCATTTGTTTTCTCTACCCTTTTTTGTAATATATCAGGGAAGGTCAAGATGCACAGCTATGTTGTAACTTTGAAGAGAAGGAAAATATGGGCTCCTTAAAGTAGTCTGTTGGGTAAAAGTTAAATAAGGCAAAATGTTTTTACTTGCCCTATCTGAGTTATCTGAGTGGTCACATGGGGGAACAGGATTGTCATACAAATCATGGTGACACACCTGTAATATGGGTCCAGATGTTTTTATTGCAGGTGTTTTGGGTTTTCTGAAGTTTAGAAGATTCTCTCTGTTGGCGCTCTCTCCCACCCCACCCAGTGACTGAATTCAGTCATACATTTCAGGCAGTTGTTTTGGCACACAGATGCGTTAACATCAAGTCACTAAAGCAAAACCAAAAGTTGATGGCTGGAAGCTTTGGAATAAATTATAACTATGGGCACAGCTCTTGTCAATCTTCAAGACCATCGTTTATCAGCCTGCCAAGCCATTACAGAAGGAGAAAGACCATATAAGGCTTGGTCACACCCAAAAGGGGCTTTCCTGGCAAAACTGCTAGTTCACAACCCTTCTGCACGAGATCACATGCACCCCCAGCCATGTTTCGGCCATGTAACATCAAGTTGCAAGAGATTGGGTGGCATTTTCTTAATTAAAAGGATTGAAAACATGGATCAATACAACAATTGGTTGGAAGTAAATATTAAAAAAAGAGGGTAGATGTCTAATCCAAGTGGAACCCGAAATTCATACATCCTTTTAATAAATTCAAAGAGGACAACAGAGGCTTTCTTTTCAGGATGAGCAAGAAACACATTATAACATTCAAGAGCACCTCCCCACACACAAAACATTTTAGACATGGCATGGCTTCAATAACAACAGAGGGATCTAAAAGTAACAGTTCACCCACTCCATCATCCACCGTCCTTCTAATTACCCTCATGACTATTAACAACAAAAACATCACTATTGCAAAGCAGAAGCCAGCCTTTAATTCATCAAGGACAGATACAGCCATCACAAATTATTGAAACTGGTTTCTCCTGGATTGGGAGAAGTAAAGCAATAAATGATAATTACATAAAAAAGACATTGGAATTGGGAGACAAATATAGTGTGCACAATAGCTACATTGATGTGTAGCGACAGAGTGAAATGGTAGTTGAAAATGATAGCAGACACAACAATTTGTTATAAACATATTGTTAAATTACTTTTTATCCAGGAAGAGATAACTATTTGACAGTGTGAATATTCGTTATAGAAAATAAGGTTTCTGTGATACTTATACAGTCTAAATCATTAGGATGTGTTAATACTATTTCATGTTTGTCTGTTAATAATCAAGTGATCTTTAAAAAAAATCACACATTTTAATCAATACAATTAATCTCCTCAGTTTAATTGATCATTTACTAATAAATAAGCCCTATGAAGTCTTACCTTAACCAAATCCTACCCATAGACCATGGTAGCGATGACAGTTGATACTAAAACCAAACAAGGTTATACCGAGGAATTCCTTTTTTCTTCATATGGGCATATATAGAAAACTGCCCATAATCAATTTTGGTTATTCATATTATTTTTTCTTTTGAATTAAAATAAAAACGTAACAATTCCCATATACTTTTAGGACTGCATCCCATTGTATAATAGTTATTAACAGCCAGTTAACATAATGTTCATAACTGCTTTTGTTTTCCAGATGGGCGAGAAACACTTTGAAACAAACAGAAAATAAATCTGTAAAGGACTTATCATTATCCTTATCAAACAGATGACTACATATCCACAAAAGATGCTCTAGTCTACACTGATGAATGGATGGATTGGTGCATTGTTTAGATCAATGCACGTTTGGCATAGAGGAAAGACACATAGATGGTGGTGGTGTCTCCATTCCAACAAATGCATTGAAATCATGACAGCGCTGAGTACCAGAGAACGCCTGACCAGCAGGCATTGCATCTCTCTCTCTCTCTCTCTCTCTCTCTCTCTCTCTCTCTCTCTCTCTCTCTCTCTCTCTCTCTCTCTCTCTCTCTCTCTCTCTCTCTCTCTGTCTCTCTCTCTCTCTCTCTCTCTCTCTCTGTCTCACTCCCATTAATGCCACTCACACATTCTTTTCTTACTGAGCATCACACAGCAAGCCCCAAACAAATGACAGAACAGTGCATTTAAGGCCTGTTTACATACTTTACATTTATGAAGTCTGCACAGCTTTTAATGTCCGGTGTGTGGCAACTACTATTGGCTATATGTTGTACTTTAAGTTGTCAAAGACACTTGCAGGCAATAAACCCACACTTTATGCCAAAGGAAATGCTTTTGAATGCAAAACTACAGAAACTCAACCTATGGACTTAATTCATACTATAAACGTGATGATTTAATCTGGACATACACTTATATAAATGCAACACCATAATGAACAAGGATCCTGGTTTGCTCATTACATCCACCGAAGCAATGCAGGGGCTTATTCCAAGGGGACTGGGCAGGGAATGGCTAAGGCTTATAGGAAAATGGAACAACTGCAGGAACAAGGCTCCCACCACCTGTGTGAACCTCCTGTGTACAAACATATGTGACTTCCCAAAATCCACATGACTTTGGCAAACTATTTCAGCAACTGCCGTCCCATCAAATGTGCCAGGAATGTATTCACTAACACTTACCCATGCCTGCCCTTTCCAGTGCAGCTCATCAGCTTCCTATCACGAGGCAAGCCAGTCGAGATCATCTGGATTGTAAATCTGCACCTTCAAAACAAGAATAAAACTCAGAAATTATACAGTTTCTAATATAATGGGTTCCATATTGAATGCAAGAGTATTCCAATTTGAGGTGAAAGCCTCTTGTCTTTCTAAGAGAACATTTACATGGATTGTAAATATGCACCTTCAAAACAAGAATAAAACTCAGAAATTATACAGTTTCTAATATAATGGGTTCCATATTGAATGCAAGAGTATTCCAATTTGAGGTGAAAGCCTCTTGTCTTTCTAAGAGAACATTTACATGGAGCAGAGTTGGATTTGAAGTATTACTTATCTCATGTGACAACTCGGGATTGGTGCTGTGCACAATATTGCTGAGAGGAGCTATTTGGTGCATGAAGGAATGACACACGGTGGGAGTGTGACAGGTGTTAAGTTAACACATGCAGTTGGGTAAAGACCTTATCAATGCCACAAGGAAATACAGGAAAACAGCATAATGCAAGGTGTGAAAGCAACTCCTTCAGTCGGGGCAAATAATCCCTCAAGAATACAGGCATACCCAGGTACTTAGGGAACACAGGCAAAGGAGCGGTATCCAAGGGGGCCCCTTTGAATTATAGATGCTCATGCACAGTGTGTCCCACCTCCAGAGTAACAGGATACTCTAGGCACACAATCACTCAGCAGAACACAGGACACAAGAACGCAATTGCTGAACATTTCTCCCCACCAGACCTCAGTCTTCTATATTGGGCACCTCACAGCTGCCACACCTTCAGTTGTTGTGAACCCACCTGTGACAATATATTTATACAAAAGAGTTTTTATATATATGAACCATCCCTATGCTTTATCAACTCTGAGAGTCAACTTTAAACTCTTAGGATTAATAAGACTCCCAAAAGAAATAGCACTTGTGAAATGTGCTGCACATCAAACCAGTTCAGTAAACAACAAGCAAGAGGTGCAGCACCTTCCCTTAGAACCTTGGAGACAATATAATTCCACAATGGCAAGTACAGTCAGAAAAACGAACTTATGAATAATTAAAAACATTTCTGAGTTACACACAGAATCACCGGATACAAAACATAACACAGAGACAATAGTAGGGAATTTCCTTCACAGTGACAAGCTCTGTGAATTGTTGTAAGGCCATCTAGTAGTTCCCAATCCCTCCCTGCTTTTGGACACCATTCGTACAACTCCAGTAAAACTGTATAAAGGTGCCAAAAAGTGGCATGCCTGGCGTATGTAGTAGTTATAGTAGATGGGTTCTCCAAATGGGGTTAAGCTTGCCCCACTCACTGTTGTATCTAAATAGCAATAGTTGTACACATTTTAATTTGAAGTTGATACAGAGAAGTGTAAATGAGTAGGTATTCAGCAAATTCTCCATTACCATTACCTCCCACAATCGTCAGGCTGGTAGAATGGTACAATAGATTCTTTAGTAGTAAAATAGCCAAGATATATCCAAACACTGGTTTGAGGTGGCCCGGTGCACTAGCATTAGACCTAAAGAGCATGAAAAGCACAGCCAATATAACAACAAACTCAAGCCGATATGAAATACTCACTGGTAGGCCAATGCCTTGGCCGGACATCTCATCAGTACTTTTGAATCGGAGCACAGTGCACTGAACAACTGATGCAGTGCTTAACTTTATGTGCTGGACAGGTACTCACAACGTTTTGATGACTACTGGGACTGCTGTGTACTGCAGATATGTTCCAGACTGTCCGCACATGGTACACTACAGTTCAGCATGGCCAGTGCTCATCCTCCTGCTAAACTCATCTTATGGGCAGGAGAAATACTTCCAAACCTTTCTATAAGGAAAATTGGCCAACATCAGCTAACCACCGTCCAGGTCAGAAATTGGCCATGGCGCAGGAGATTAAATATAGGGTATCTGGTCTTTGCATCTAATGCCATTCCATCAAAATGTTTCAATCTAAAACATTTCCATTGAATGCATATTGTTGGGGGGTAAGGGATTATTTTTTGTTTAGGTGCATTTTAAAGAGTAAAAAACAGAGGTTTAAAAAAAACAAAATCAAAATGCATTTGATGGACATTTTTTAGATGGAAACATTTCGATGGAATGGCATTCAATGCAAAGACCATAAACCAAATATGGTAACCTGAAAGGGTGGTACCTGTAACCTATTTCTGGGCATAAAGGATGGTATTTAATTGAGGGTTTATCCACAGTGGTAAGAAATGTACATATGGGCATTCATCTTTTGTGTGCACAGCGTTGATTGAATGGATTCACGAAGAACAGGAGCAAGTTTAGCAGCACCAGGTTCAAAATGTGCAAAGCACTGCAAATAAGGGTTAAAAGGCCAGAGAGGAAGCTCACCAAATGAGCAAGTGCAAGAAGAGATATAGAAAATGAAGGGGAATTTCCATGACCAAATAAAAAATGAATTTAACTACTGTGCTAAATATTTGTATTTTAAAGGTTTATGCAGTTAAGTGGACAGCAGAATTGTGCAGTGTGTGGCTGACTGCCTGAGACCAACCATCAAAGAAGCAGAATGGCACGATAAACACTTTAGAGGTGAGCAGTACTATGATTGGACTTTGCGAATTAGGGCAGATACAGTAGTTGCACCAGGAATGTGTTCACCAACAAATGACCAAAGAAACTCAAACATGAGGAAGCAAATGCTTTAACTTTATAATAGAGTTGACTGTAGAGTTACATTAGGGAGACATTGTTGTGAAGAAAAATAAATAAACTGCCTTTCTGAAAGACACCTATCTGCAGGGTCATAAAGAAAGTGTTGTTCTGTGTTTCTAATAAAAAAAAATGCAGTAGTGGTACATCAACAAATATCAGGGTATTACAATGTGCAAAATGGGAAAGATATGGACATGTAGAGAGTGTTAACTGCAACATGATGTGCAATATATTTGAAATGCATTTGCTTTGTCAATTTTAAACGTTTAGTGACATCTCACTTTCACAATTGCTTGGCAGGTGCAGCAGTGAGATTGGCTCAGCAGAGAGACATGTTATCCAGTGGGAATTGAAGTCAGGGGAGACTAGAGAACCAGGTCTAGTAGAAAAATTGGACAAACTAGGGAAAGGGCTTGACTCACAACTCACCCAGATAGAAGAGTACAGGAGAGTTGAAGGCAATGTACAATTTATCGAGCATTATGCCAAAAGATTGTATTGAATTTTCCTTCCAATATCACAAAAGCCGGCAGCAAGATTCAGTGGGCTATTACCACTAAGAAAGTGTAAGAATACTTGAATTATCAATTGTGATCCATTCGAGATGACATCCTCCACCAGTCAAGGCTGGAAACATGGAGGGAAGATGCTTGACTACCGGCAATGTTGTGGCCATTGGGACAAACCTCAAAGCATACAGTGGGTGATGCAACATTGAGAAAGCAGGCTGTTTGTTCACGACCTTTGGATCCATCCAGCATTTATAGGGGTCAATGTTCAGTCTGTTGACGAGAATCTGGGGAGGCTGTGTCTATGGCTGGATCATCAGCTGAGATGTCTGGGAAGTACATATTTCGGGGAGTTAAAGTTATTATGTACCGAACATGCCTGTACTGATGTCAGTTCAAGTTCGCAGGTCTGGTAATAAAGTGGTAGTGATAATGTTTACCAGAACTTTTACCGGACCAGAAAACTTCAAGTTTAAAGGAGGGATGGAGGATTTACCTTCCGTTTAAAGCTGAAGGTAAATCCATCCCCTACCGCAAACACATCTGGTAATACCATTGCCAGTAATACTGTCAAAATCCGCCCATGGAGTACTATGTGACTCCATGGAATCGGGATTTATTACCATTAATATGGTGATAAAAATGCCGGTATTACTGATATGTCAGGTGCTGGTAACATTATTACCATTTGCCTGTATCTTGGCAGTAATATGCCGGTACTTCAAGCCCCTACCGGCAGATGAATCACTGATACATCAATGAAGACCGCACCATTACAAACTGGACTCCATGGGAATGGTAACTTACCGTTCCACCGCAGCCCGCAAAATCCCGGTTATACCGGGATATTGGGCAGGGGAAACTAGTGCATCATGAAAACATTGTTTTTTTTAAAAGGTCTGCAGGTTTAAAAGGCACAACACAACTCCTTGATGACATTCTGACAATTTAACTTTAAATGTCATTAGTACCCAGTGGCGAGAATCCACAGGATACACTTAACGTGGATTGGCTCGTTTCCGAACCATATCACAGTGTAATCCCGTGGACATCGCCGCTGGGTGCACTCTCAATTTGTTTTTCTGGTGACCATGGAAAGAGAGAAGGAACTACACGTAGTCCCTTCTCCTTTTTCCAAGGTGGTCATTCTTTATATTTATTTCACTCCCTTTCATTAGTACGGAACAATTTGTCCCAAAATGGCACCCTGTTGCTCCGTACTGATGAAGCAGTATGGGCGTTCTAGTGTTCCTAGAACTAACGTGTACTGCGGCAACACCTTTTCAAACACCTTTTCAAACGACAAAAGAAATGCTGCTTGAAAAGGTTTCATCAGCGCATTAGTGTATTAGTATTCCGGGGCTGCAAACTCCGGAAAACTAGCATCCAGAGACTGCAGACCCAGGAATAATAATGGCAATAACCGCCTCATCAGCAGGCCATTACCGCCTTAGGGTAATGCCCCGTTAACGCCCTCACGATGCTCGGGCCTGTAACTTCAGGCCCGAGGTCATTACCTTAGGCGCTTATGGCCCGCCGGCTCTGCAGTTATTGCCATGTTAAACTGTCAATGAATTCTGCATTTCTTTTACTTCCTCTCTCATATGTATATTTGTAAGAGGCAACTCTTACTCTTTAACAACTGCAGCAATTTGTGTTAATTAATGCTGTACATATGCGTTCTTGCACCATTGCACCATTGCAAACCATTTTCCATATCGTTCTACTCAGTCGACTTAGCTTTAGGTTTACTCTTCAAACGGCATTGTGAAACAAAATTATAATTTATAAGCTGTTATGAATTTCAGCATAAACCAACAGTCATCTGTTCATGCTAGTCATTTTGCTATTCTCGATGTAGCCATGAATGAATGTTGGGGAGTGAAAATGTGTTGATGTGGTTTTGTGATTTGGTGTTATTTATTGTACATGGGATGCCCACAATGTATGATTGGAAATCCCTCTGTGTTGGGTAACATGCTACTGCCATGTGTCTATTTCTGAAAACCGCTTCTTAATTTTCACCTAATGAACATGATGCAAATACAGTTTACATGCTTTTGAGGGAAGTGAGGGAGCAGCACCAAGGCTTGAGACTCTCCAGAGGGAGCTGTAAATAGAGGCAAGGAGGAAAAAGGAAGATATGCAGAGCAGGTAGAAGAATGAATCTGAAATCTGTGCGTAGTATTATGAAAACACGACAAATGAGTATGTTCCACGAGGCTGGCCCTGTATGCAATTGGGGCTGGCTATGCAAAGCTGAAGTGGGGAGTTCTAAGGCCAGAAAGGAGCTTTGAAAAGGCAGGGATTGAGGAGGCAAAGGAGATTGAAGGTGAAGGGAGCATGGTGTGGGGAAAGTCATCCAGAACAGAAAGCTCTTCAATGATTTTCTGATGCAGAGGACTTTCGTCTGGAGTCTTTGTTGAGGGGGAGCTTTATTGAAGGCTTTTGATATGAGCCTGTCTCTGGGACTCCTGCAGGGACTGGAAAGTCCAGAGCCAGCGGAATGCAGGGGCCTTCAGAACAGAAGGGTCTTATATTTGTCCAGTAACTGAGGAGGTTTCTCTGTAGTTTGGGTTTAGGAGAGAATATTTTTCAGTTCACTAAGGAATCAACTCTGAAAATGATTCTTTATTTCTGTGTTTATATCTGCTTATAAAAAGATGGACAGTGTGCAACAGTCTGAGATATCGTGCAGGAATGAACTGATCTAGTTATTCAGACAGGTCCATTTCTCCCAATGGCTTGTTGGATTGTTGAAGCTGTAATCAGTCCTATTTTCGAGAGAGTGCAAGCAAAGCCTCATCGAGATTATGGAGAGTAGACAAGTGTTTTTTGCAGCACTATGTTGGTGCCACTGTAGTAGTAGAAGGTGAACAGGGCCACTGACTGAACTGATGTTTAGGACGAGGAGACTGTTCTACCTTTAATTTTGCTACACATGTCACCCATTTTACCATTCTTAGTGAGCTGGATTGTAAGCTGAGGAATTTCTCTAACCCTTCTCTTACATGCTGAAGTGCTGAGATCAGTGGCCTGATGGCAATACTACCTGTCAAAGGTAGGACCCGGCTTGTACATGGAAAGAAGGTGTTTGTCAGTCATTTATCAGACCTTAAGGGCAGAGCACTGATTCACTATCTTTCCACCTCAGGTCTACCCTACTATCTGCCAGAAGCTCTTACGACTCTCATTGCTCATGCCAAAAGGACATTTCCTGTGCCCTCAACAGCCAGGATTCACAAGGTTTAGAGGATCCACCATGACTTTGGTATCACAGTGATGTTGCAACCCTGCATGTAGGGTGTTCTTCACACACAGAACAAAGAGTATTGAAGATATACTTTGAAGTGTGGAGTCCTCAAAAGTGCACAATCTTGGCCTAAGGGGGGCAGTGGCTGCAAGAAGAAGAACAGTATGCTGGAAGAAATTGTGTGTTGCCAGGGGCAGGGTGCACAGGATGGACAGATCAAATACACAGTCTCTCAGGCTCCTTGCTAGGTAATGGCCTCGGGCAACAAACCCTACAGAGCTGAACAACACTGCTAAAGCATGAAGCCAGGGCAAGGTCAGAAATGCTTTGTTTCTCAAGATGTTAAAGCCTGTCTTTCCCAAATTGGGGAGGGTCTGTAATGGAGTGCAATATGCACAAGGTCCACTGTGCTCCTCACAGGGGGCCTCATCCAGCGGGAAGGCAAGGTTTTGCCTACTGGCTGGTATTGGCCTAAAAAAATAAAATAAATATCAGAGTTTGTTTGATATCTGAGGAAGAACGTCAGGCAAAATTGCTTGTGTAGGGTTGGCAAGGCAAGCATTACAATATTCCACGTGTGAAAAGAATGATGGAAATGCATGTAATCCATATGTTGTCTGTTTGTGGTGTTGTTGTGAGACAGGTCTTTTGGGCTCTCATTGTGTGTTTGTGTATGTTTGTAGCACATCAAGGGAGATGGACTTAGAGTGAGTTGTTTATATTGTATAGCACAAATGCATTGCCGTTCGGAAACAGGTATTCGTAGGGTGTTATGTTTGGGCCGACATGACTTGCCCATCATTGAAGCCTTCAGGGAAGGAATTTGTATTGTGTCCACAACACAAGATGCAGTGTATGTAAAAAATGATTGCACAACATGGTTGCTGGTGCCCTGTCTGTGTTCCATTTGTCTCACAAGGGGTATGGGTAGGGCTTGTAAACTGGAGCGCTACCCCTCCTGCAACTCCATAGGTATGCCACGGTGTGCAGCAATATTATTTAGGACACAACAAACTGTAATGATTTCACATAACATGTGTGGTGTATTTAGCTATATCCCACCCAAGAGTACAATGGAGCAGGACCTAACTTGAGCACTCAGAACGTGAACTCCCCTATGCCCCTAGTGGCAATGTGTGTTGCTAGGTAATGGAGCTCACCTGTGTTATCTGGATTTCTGATGGGTGTCAGGAGGAATACTGATAGTGGGTAGGAACTGTAATGATATATAGGGGGATTGTACAGCCAGTATGCAGCATGGAAATGCAGCCAGGCCCAGTTTTTCAAACTGCAGGCATTATTTTTAAAAGCAATTAGTCTGTGGGCAGTATGCAATATCTAAATGCAGCCATTTCAAAATAGATGCACAATAGGTGCACAGCAGTTTTCAGTAACAGCCAGCAGGCATCTTTCTCAGAACATTTAGTAAAAAAAATGTTTTAGCACAGTGTGCTGTCATTTTAAAATGAGGAGGTGTACATTTTTTTTAATTGGATGTTTTCATGTGTGCGAACTGCATTAGAAATACATAACTAATTAACCTTGTATTAACTGCATTACTGATGTATTAATGTCAACCCCTCTGCAGTTTTGTGCACAATGAAATGCATTCTATGTTTTTACATGCAACGTTTGAAATTCACTTTATTTTCCATGAAGAGATGCACACTCAGTTCATGTGAGCGTTTTTTTTTTTTTTTTTTTCGTGGAGAGCAGAAATATGCACCAACAGGAAAGGAAAATGAAACAGTTATTTTGCAGGGCTGAAGTCGTCATTGTTCTAAACAGGCAAAGAAATAGTGCAGCACATTCTTTTATTCTGATTGGTAGGTACTGGAGGTGGATGATCCACGTCAATAGAGGGCTGACCTAGGGGTGATTGGCAGTAGGAGTTTTCTTAAGGAAAAACCAGGGGGAAGCATTCAGAACATGCTGGGAGAGAGACAGACGGTGCTACATAATAAATGCTGCTGGACTCCATATGGGGGTGAGCGCTAGCTATGAACTTAAACACCTGGGAGCTCCCCACACATGCAAAGGAGTTCTTGGCACTGGGTCTGCAGAGTGGCAAGGTCATACAGACAAAATCCTGACAAAAAGAGTTTCAGACTTCACTGTCCTGGGTGAGTTAGTGCCAAGTGAGGATAAAAAATGAATGGAAGGTGATATAATTTGTGGGCAGTGCAGGGAGTAAAAAAAATACTGCATGTTCATATTTCTCTATCTTTAAAGTGCTGAACACCAAATTTGTTTTTTTCAATGTTTTCTCTTCTCTTTTATATTTTGTAGGCGATGCTGTGATATCATGTGGTAAAATGTATTTCTGTTTATAATTGTTATATGATACAGACAGGGGAATCACACGGGTTTAATGTTTATAACAGAGCGGTAAAGCATTTGCTAATTTACCACTGTAGCTAAAATATCAAGCAAGAAAAAGTGAATAAGTACCTGTAAGGTAGGAAGTTGTGTGTAGGTGTTTTGACCGATTCCTTCTTTGCGTGCTGAAAAGAAGGCAGTTTCAGATGAGACAAATAGATTACTGGATGTACATAAGCCAGTAGTACCTGCCACAAACCATAGGTGGCATTCTGAATGCATTCTTTGAGTTCTCTGAAATGTGATAGGTCTGGGGCTTCTCTACAGGCGACCAAAATACATTATAATAGAGAGCAAAGGTTTGTTTTATGATGGGGCTGTAGTATAAAAAAACATGCTCACCACTATTCCACAACAATACGGTGATTCTGAAAATACCACAAAGTTAAATACCACTGTAATAACCACCAACACAAGCTAACAATATATTATCACCAAAATATGGTAATACTAAACTATCTCTAAATTTAAGGCCAGTCTACCACCAGTTTACCACCAAAATATCACGGTAATAACATACTGCCAAATCCCAAATTTACCCCAATAAGACAAAACCTCCTACAGCATTTTACCTTGTAAATGGGTAAATGATACCAACAGTTCACTTTGAGTCCTGTGATAGGTGTATATTATGCATGTGTGTGTGGTTAGATTTGTTTGCTGGTTGATACTCACGAAACAGGCCATTGTGCCAACATGCCTGAGCCTGATGGATACAGGAATGGAGGTGTTACAGATGGATCCCTGGAAGTTTGCATTCAAATAATTTGTGTGAACATTTACATCCCAAATGACATCCACATTGATATAATGCCAATGTTTCATATGCTAGTATATGTGCTCTGCCTCTCTAAGGGGCTGCAGCTGGACATTCATGCAGTCAATGGGCCTCATTACGAGTCCGGCAGTAACCGCGGTGGTAAAACTGCCTGGTTACCGCCAGACTCGTATTACCATTCCGCCTCTGTGACTCCCAGAAATACCAGGGAATTACGACCCTGGTGTACTGGGAATCCCGGAGGCGGAATGGTGTAAATCCCCATTCCCATTGAGTCCAATAGGACTCAATGGGAATGGGGAAGTGGAAACACTGGCACCATCTCGTGATGGTGCTGGTGTTTCCACGTCCGCCTGCAGGCGGGAGGTGTTCAACCCGCCAGGTCAGACCTGGCGGGAAGATCACCTCCCGCCTGCAGGACTCGGGATCGGGCAGTCTGGAATTAACAGTGGCAGTGGGTTTACAGCCACTGTTAATTCCGGACCGCCCGACCTGTAATGAGGCCCAATGACTCCGAGGACATGAGGAAACTGTGCAATCTTTGCCTTGCCAACAGAGTGAGAACATGGTTATGCTATATGTCTTGGTTTCCTGGTGAAGGTTGGATAAACTAATCTGCAAAATGCATAAAGTAATGATTGTATAGTTTCATAACATTTTTGCATTGCACTTAAATGCATTTTTTTGTGTACAAACTATTGATATTGTAAGTAATTCTTTTTTGAATTTGCTGATGCAAAATCTCAACTGTTGAATATCAGAACAGAGGTTTTTTTTTTTTTTTCTCCAATGGGAAGTTTTATTCCTCTACAAAATGATTAATGAATGCAACTTGGTAACGGTTGTGTACTTGGAATACAATCAGCGTTCATTTAGTTTCATTATGAGAAAAAAAACCATAAATAATGTATTTATTATGTGACACTATATGAAAACGCTGGTGGTGATAGTGGCCAGTATAAATTGCATTTGACAATAATATGAGCTATATTTCATTTTCTTTTACAGATCAAATATGAAAGAAAGGGTGAAGTATCTATTAATGTATTTGGAAAGAATGTTGATAAATATATATGTGCAATGCACATATGGGCACATACAAATATATCTACTTTTTTACTTTCTATCTGCCATTGAAGATCGGGAGTGCTTTTATGCGTCGAAGGTGAACCACGGCTGGAGTGCTTTTATCCATGCATAAACGCCTCTATTAACCACGGCTACAGGCAAGCAATGGCAATTTTGAGTTCTGAAAATGCATTGAATACATTGCAATAGATATTGCAAGATAGTTCTCCAATCTGTTTTAAATGTTATCTATTTTTATAACTTAAAAGGTAGCCCTTAAAACGACCGTTTTGGGGAATTCAATAGGGGAGGAAAATACATAAGGATGAAACATATAACAAAGAGAATTAACATGAAATCCAACATATATTTCTAGTCTTTTTTTGGTGTTGTTTATATTTTCTTAAGAAAAAATGGGGGGAGAAAAAATGCCACTTAAAAAAAAAAATAATAACCATGACAGGTAGCCTGATGTTGGGCCATTATTTGCAGCCATTGCTCAATTGTGGCATCTCCCTGGACTACCCATTCAAACCATATTTTACATATGACTTTTATCATGCTTAGATCAAGTGTTGGTAAAATAGGGGTCAGTGTAGTGGATACCACTGCCTATGTAGATGGTGCATTTGCAGTTGGCATTGGTGATGCACTTTGTCTGTGCAACAAACAGACCCTGTGCATTTTTATTTTACAGTGTTCGTGGGATTTCCGATAATCATCGTCATCAATGTACTCACACCAGGTGCTTAATCAGTATCAATGTCCCTAGACTTTGAGACGGGATATTGGAACCGCAGCGTGTGTTATGTTTGGCTGCTATATTATGCACAAAGATGCATAGCCGCGTTGAAGCATGTCGACATTCTTTTAGCTCATTTTGTACATGCCGGTTATCCTCCTTTACCCAGCCTTTGCTTTATGCAGTGGTGTATATACTTTGTATACGTGGCATTAAAACAATATAGTTTAATTGTTTGTATTTTTAATATTTAATTTAATATACTAAATAATCAAGAAAAATCTTTAATTGCAGGGACATTGAGGCGAGCAATACATAAGGCCGCATTACAGGCCTGGCGGTAACCCTGCCGGTGCTACCAGCGGATTGCCGCCAGACCTGTAAAAAATTACTGTTGCCACTGGCCTATTACAAGCCCGGCAGCCTAGAAGTCAGGCACTGGTAATTTTGTTAATCCCCATTCCCATAGAGTTGCATAAGACTCTATGGGAGTGGGGACACGGAAGGACCAGCACAGTTGTTAGCGGTGCCGGTGCTTCCGTGACAGCTTTGCCTACCGTGACCGGTGTGCCCGTCAGGGTCAGACGTGTCAGGCATAGCAGCTTCGGCAGGCAAAGCTGTAGTTTGCCAGTCTGGAAACCAGGGTGCCGGTGAGCTTACCGGCACCCTTATTTCTGGAATGGCAAACTTGTAATGAAGTCCATTGTAACAAAACCTTTGAAATTCAAGGACAATCATTAGCTGCAGGGACATTAAGGTGAGAACTTGATGCAACAAAACCCTGAAAATTGAGCTAAAGCCACCGTAACTTTGCACCCCCTGTTGTGCACACTATGACCACAATGATGACATCACAGATCACATCACTGATGACATCACTAATTACATTACAACAGTAACTGGCATTAAGCATGGGCTTCAGCCATGGCCAGTGTGCATGGCCAAATATATTTTAACACATGAATGCGTACTAGCCATGGCCTTCATTTATGGACAGTGGTCACAACCTTCACCCATGTGCACTGAATATTTTAAAATGCCAACAAGCTACAAACCATGGACGTTGCCCTTTACCAGTGGATGCAGCTTTCAACAGTGTCCACTGTATATTATAGACACTGAACAGGCACTGGCCATGGACTTTAGCACAATACTGGCCAGTGGCCTCAATTTTTGACTGTGCACACTATGTGCCTCATCACGAGTTGGGCGTGAACCCCAGCGGTATTACCACCGGGGCTATTAGCCCTACTGCCAAACCCCCCAGCGTTATTAGCATTGGATCACGGGTTTGGCGGAACGGTAAGTCCCCGTACCCCATTGAGCCCATTCGGGAATTTCCCATTCCCCATTAGGCCCAATGGGGAATGTTTGGTACTATCACCGCCTGCATTATTACCGCTGGCAGTAATATCGCAAAAAATCGGCAAAATGCTGCAGATTTGCCCCTAGCTCAGAGCTGGGGGTTAATCTGCCAAGCCCGTGATTTGGCAGACCCTTAAATGTGGCGGTAATAGTGCTACCGCTGCATTTAAGGGTTATCGCCCAACTTGTGATGATGCCCTATATATTCTAAAATAAAAATGGGCCATTAGCCATGGCCTTTGACCTTCAGAAGTCTGTACATCTTTTGGTCATGTCCAGTGTACATTTTAAAATGAAAAAAAATGCAATAATCAATGGCTTTTGACCGTGCCCACTGTGTATTACACAGAACTAACCAGCCACATGTTATAGCCTTCGACTGTGCCCACTGTATATTATATACACTAACCAGCCACTAGCGATGGTCTTTAAAACAATACTAGTCAGTGGCAGTGGCCTTTCACTGTGCCGACTGTATATTCAGACATATTAATGGCCTTTGGCCAAGGCCACTGACTACAGCTTTCAACGTTGTCTACTGTATATTTTAAAACAGTGACAGACTACTAGGCATGGCTTTTAACCATGCACATTGGTATTTGTGTACACTAATGGTCCACTAGCTATGGCCTTTGGTGCTGGCCAGTGACCCCAGCTTTTGTCATGGCCAAGTCCACGGCTGAAATTCTTATTAAGGTAGTCAAAGTTTTCATGAGCTAACTTATAAATGATGTTATATCTGACTCCATTTTTGATGTAATCAGTAATATACAATGCAATCCGTGTTGTCACCAGTGATGGCAATAGTGATGTGATTTGTAATGTTATAATGGTTCTCATGCAACATCTAATTAGTGATGTCATCAGTGATGTGATCTTTGATGACCTCCCTGGGGTCATAGTCTGCTCAATAGGGGCTGCGAAGTTAAGGTGGCTTAAGCTGAATTTCCAGGGTTTTGTTGCATTAAGTTCTCACCTAAACGTCCCTAAAACTAAAGTTTTTTACATTGAATATATAGTTATGGTTAAATTGCTAAACTCACATGAATGCCACTTTTTCGGTGGCTTATAACTTTGCTCCCCCTATAGGAATCCTCACCAGTCTTGGCAAAACAAGTATATGGGGGCTCTGAATTTTTTTGCCAAGTTGGCTGAGGTTTCGTGCGGGGGGGGGGCAAAGCTATATGGGTTCCCAATTTTTTTTTTCCATACACTGAATGGGCAAAAACTTTGCGCGCGGCTTCATTCCTAACGGATGGATTTGCACCAATTTGCAGCAGGAGCGGGCCAGAAAGCGTGCTTTTGTGTGTTTGGTGGAAATCAGATCAGTACTTTTGTTGCAAAGAACTGAAATGTATGTCCAAAAAAATTAGTGAGATCTGGGTCCACTCTGCAGACCCATTTCTCTGTTTGCTCCATGGACCGAAGTCTCATTGGCCTGCTGTATACCGTGCTGTCAGCGAACATTGGAAGTGGCCGATGGTTCGCTGGAGGGAAGCGTGCTGTGCATCAAAGGTTTCGGGAAACGCCACCATGGTGAATGGGAGGATAGAGCTGCGCCAGAAGGGGTTGCAAAACATGGTTTGCAGGCTCGAGTGGGTGAAAGAGGGCGAAGAGAAGAAATTGGCCATGTGTTGTGCTATAGCCTAGGGCTGCCGGTGGGTATGTTGACTTTGTGTGTTTGCATTGTTTTATGGCAGTGGGTTTGTGGCAAAGTGTTCCCATGCTTGGCTGTCTTACCTTTTAGTGGTTGTGGGTAAGGCATAGGCTTTTCAGTGCTTGGGCAGAGGCAGCAGTCTTCCCCTTGCACCCAAGTGCCTAGGGCTTGGACACCACCCCCGCAATGCAATGCTTCCATGCATGCAGCTACTCACATATATTATATTATAACTGCACAGGCGACTATCATATTTTGGTCAGTGCAGGCAGGATGCAGTGGGGATGGGGAGTGCATTGGATATACTATCAGGATATTTCCAGTTGGTGTACTATGTTGTGTTGCACCTAACAGTTTGGGCAGTGGTTGGAAGTAGGTGTGAGGAAGTTGTCATGTGTGAGTCCATTAGTGTACTCATATGGAAGTAGGTGTGAGGAAGTTGTCATGTGTGGGTCTGTTAGTGTACTCACTATTGCCTTCTAATGGATGTGCAAGCACTAGGCATTTGGGTACATCGGCGGAAGCCTTAGGCCTCCGCATGTACCCAAGAGGCTAGGGCGCGCTCACACCCTTGCTTCAAGGAAGCCCATTACAAAATTGAGACATGTAAGAATTTTTTTACCAGCACACATTTGCAATATGGACCATTCACGCAGCTACTGATATATACTGCATTGGTGGTTAGGTGCACAGGGGATTATCATATTTTGGTCAGTGCAGGGAGACTGCATTGGGGATAGGGAGTGCATTGGAGATAATACGAGGATATTTGCCTTCGGCTACTATGTTTTTTTGTGACTGCAAAGCCCCTACTGCCTTGTATGCATGGCTACGGCCCTTGGCACTAACAGTGTGGGAACTAGTTGGTAGTAGGTGTGAGAATGGTGTCTTGTTTGGGTCTGTTAGTGTACCCGTACGTACCTGTAGTTAGGAATGCTCCATGGTCACATGTTCCCATTGCCTTGCAGTGGGTGTGTACTAGGAAAAGGCTCTTGGGGGCATGGGCGAAGGACATAGGACTCTGCATGTACACAAGAGCGTAAGTCTTCGGCACAACATCCGCAACGCCATGTAGGCATGTATGGGACCACTGTGATAATGGTGTGTTAATTGCACACATACATACAAAGAGTGCATTCCCTTTGCCCTGGCTCATTTGCAGAAGTTATTATATCCATACCTTCTGACATCCCGCTGTTGAGTAGGGGTGCCGGTGGTTATGTTGCCATTGGGGGTTACCATTGTGTTGTGGTGGTGGGTACGGGTGTCGTTGGCTATGGTACGTTTGTGAAGTATGGTGTGGGGCGCCATGGTCCCATGCATCCTTCCATTGCCTTGGAGTGGTTGTGGGCAAGGCCTAGGCTTTTGGTGCATGGGTGGAGGATGTAGGCCGCCTTATGTACCCAAGAGACTAGGGGTTGGCCACAGCCTTGTTTCGGGGAGGGCAGTAAGACATTGGCACATGGCAGTATGCACACCTTTATTGCCCTCTAGTGGGTGTGTTGAAGGAGTAGGCTCTTGGGTGCATGGGCAGAGACCGTAGGCCTCCGCATGTACCCAAGAGCATAGGGCTTGGTCATAGCCTTGCTTCAGGGAGGGCAGGCAGACATTGGTACAAGGAAGGAATTTTTTACCATCACGGTTTTGCGATATGGACTTTTTACGCAGGTACTCACATAAACTTTATTGGTGGGCAGCTGTAGAGGCGTCTATCCTTTTTTGATGAGTGCAGGCAGACTCCATTGGGGATGGGGAGTGCATTGCAGACAATAGTACACTGATTTCCAGTCGGTGTACTATGTTGTGTTGTGCCTGCAAAACCCCTACTGGCTTGTGTGCAATGGGTGTGTTGAAGGAGTAGGCTCTTGGGTGCGTGGGAGGAGGCCATAGGCCTCAGCATTTACACAGGAGCCTAGAGTTTAGCCACAGCCTTGTTTCAAGGAGGTCAGGCAGCCATTAGCACATATAAAGAATTTTATACCATCACAGTTTTGCGATATGGACTTTTTACGCAGGTACTCAAAAGTACTTCATTGGCAGACAGCTGTAGAGGCGACTATCCAATATTGGTGAGTGCAGGCAGACTCCACTGGGGATGGGGAAGAGTGCATTGCAGATAATATGAGGATGTTTCCTGTTAGTGCGCTATGTTGTGTTGTGCCTGCAAAACCCCTACTGGCTTGTGTGCATGGCTGGGGCCCTTGGACCTAACAGGCTGGCCACTGATTGGAAGTATGTTTTAGAATGTTGCCTTCTTTGGGTCTGTTCTTATACTGATATGTAACTACAGCGTACACTCTTGGAAATATGTATTTCTCCTGTGGGTGCTCACTATTACAGAATGATTGTGGAGGACATTTTGTTTTTGGTACACCAGTCAAGGTTGCGTGAAGTGCCTGCAGTTAGTGGTGTGCGTCATTGGCCTTGTTGCCATTCAGGGACTGAGATACCAGCATTTATGATTCATATGGTGTGCCTCTCATAATTCCCTGTGCTTTGAGAGTGTACACAAACGGCCCTGCATAGAAGTTAAATCCTGCAGGGAGGGTGAGTACACTTTTATAATGACTTTTACTGTTGGCCTGGCCATTTTCACATAGAAAGGCAGGTCCTCAAACGATCATCCACTTATTCAGAATACTATTATACTTCACCTGAGTATAGGACATTGACCTGATATCCATTGTGGTTTTTCTCATAGATACACGTACACAATGACATTGTTGACAGAAAGAATAAGGTTAGTACCCCACCATTTTTTCTAAATTCTAGCTTGAAATTATGATATAGAAAGAACCAATAGGACCGATTATGACTAATTAGCATTCATACATGTCATACTTACAGGATGAACACTAAAATATGGAACACTTTATCTCAAATGCCCTGAGGATGAACTAAAAGTTTGAAACGCGTTGGTCAGTGTGGTTGGACAGCAACTACGATTTCAGTTTATGTGAACACTGTTTATTTATTGTTGGAGTTTTTTGGATACCTATTATAATATCTTGTGAAAACAGTTTGGATGTTCATTGGAACAACGCACATTACTATTGTGAAACACCTGTCAGGTTGATATATGTGAAAGGTCAATACATTACTGCTGTTTTTTTTTAAATATAATTTTTTGTTGAACTAATCTGCATATTGCTGAACTGTGCAGCTTCTTACTTATGTGTGAAAAAATAACAATCGGGACAACCTTACATGCCCTGTGCTGATTAAATTTGTGTTAGCTTTAACTTGGTTGAAGTCTACATTGTCAATTACTATGTTTTCTTATTTTAATCACTTGAATTGCTGATTGACGACATAAGCTTGTATTGCTTTGAAAGATTGTGTTGAATTATAAAAGTATATTTACAGAAACTATTCACAGGGCGCAGCCCCCAAAGTAATGTACAGACCAACCCACATACATTTGCAGCCAACATTATCAACACCATTAAGTGCAGCCAAATACAGGATGGCAGGCCATCTGACTGTTAGCTTTATTTTGCGTACTTGTTAAGATGGCCAACGAACATGGTTGGCGCTTCTACTGTGTGAAATTGAAATGTGTGCATCGCTTCCATTACCTATATGTGTGCAGCATACACCATCGCAGCAGTCACTGGCGTCACTGACTTTACTTGTGGACAGTCATTCCTCACGCGTGCACACTAGGTATTTTCTTTATGTGTGTGCCAAGCGCAGCACACTCTATCATGTGAGCACCTAGATCCATAAAGGAACAACACAAACTAAATCAAAAGCAGACATGTGCACACAAAGCATACAGTTCCAGAACATTCCCATAGTTTAGTAACACCCAGTGAAATATTGCAAGTGCTTTATTTTGCCACAGAATGTTAACAACAAGTTGGCTGCATTCACCCCTCTTTTATTTCGCAAACAAAATTCAGTGACCAATGCCATCTGTGCACTGCTGTACTTCTGTTCTCATCTAGCAAAGCGGGTAACTGAGTACTTAGTGGTGCTTGGTGAGCCGTGTGGAGCAACACATTTTTTTTGAAAGGTAGACAAGGTAGCAGCCGGTGCCTCTTGGATGCCTTACAGCATATACGTTTGCAGATAGGTTTGAATTGCCGGAACGCAAATGGACATACCATCGGTCAGCCCAGATAATAATGACAGAAAAGAAGTCGCTTATAGTAATTTTCCAATGCTTGATCCACCATCCGCCTTTTGGAAAGTGGAAGGGGTGGTACGTGCAGTAAGGTGCAAGATATCTGAGAAGGAAGAGGGAAACGAGTAGTTGTAAGTAGCCGGTATTAGTTGCAGCGTACAGGACAAAACTTTATGGGAATGATTTTGTGATAGATGGCTGCCTCATGGACCATGTACTGTGTGTTAGTGAGTATCGTCATATGTGACCCCACTGTCTTGCTCTCTATTTTGTAGGTGATACTGTGATTGTACGGCTCCACACAAGCAAAATATCTTGGAAACCTTGCCACCAGACGCTCTTTTGCTGTGCTTCCTTTATACAAAACATGACAGTGGTAGCGAGTGTTGTTCGATCCATGGCACAATGTATCGGTCTTTCTGCAAAAAAAGTAAGAAAACACGAACTCTCATGGGGGTCAACTCGGATTGCTGGAGAATGGAGGAGCTGCTTTGCTAAGAAGTGTGTCAATGAAATGTGAGCTGTCGATGTTTGTGTGCAAGTAGACTGCTGCGTGAACCTGTGGCTGTTATAACGTTAAGCACACTGAGGGTGCGTAGACCTAGTATTTTTGTGAAGGGCATAGAAAGGGTAAAACAAGGAATGTAGCACTGTACGACTGAGCAGAAGGTGTGTTGTTTTAGTGCACAACTTGCATTCCCTTTTCTTCTTGCCTTCTATGTCTGCATTTGGGGAAGAAAGGCAGCAAAAGGAAGTACAAGCACAGTTGTAATTTATGGGGAATGGTGGACACATGGCACTGTAATTGCGTGTCCTTACTGCCTTCACAAAGCTCTGTACAATGTGCAGAGAGAAAGTGTGCGGTAGAGTAAATTTATAAATATGCATACAGAAGAGCAGCTTAATACTTTTTGTTCATAATACACATGTGATGTAAAGGTGTACTTACATAACTTCAGCAAAATCCATGCTTGTATTAGGTGGGTGAGAAATAGCAGCATATGGTGTATGGGATCATTGCAGACTACCTTTGGGCCACATGGACCGAGCAACCGCAGTGCAAGTTATATATACTTTTTTGCACTTCCATACAAGGTCTGACCTTGAAGCTAAACAGGTTTTCCCCTCACGGCTGTTTTACAATGAGCGTGTGTCATGTTCAAGGATAGGTATGTTAGGTTTCACTTTCCGGAGATGATGCTGGGGAAAAAAAAGGAATCAACCGGCAACGTGTTTCGATTGTAACATGCATGCATTTACGAATGTTAGCAGTGTCATTACGGTGAAGGTAGTACGACGTACAAGTAGAGATGATGGTGCCGTGAATGCACAGATGGCAGCATACATTAACAGGCCGATTCATGGAATAATTAGCGCGGCGCAAGTGGGCAAAAACGTGCGAATCGCAGTGGAATAGCGAAAATCGCAGTGCAAGTGCGAAAATCGCACGAAAAGCAGCGCACGTCGATTCATGGAAGGCCGTGCGCGAGAAAACCAGCGGATGTGCGATAAAAAAGTGCGCAGCGCACGTTGGCGCACGTTGGCGCACAGGCCAACAAACAGCGTGCGCCAGGTCACAGCGAAAATCGCACAGGCCACAGCGAAATTCGCACATAGCGCGGCGCACGCAACAAAAGTAGGCGGAACACGGGCGTAACACTCTGAATGGGGAACAACTTGCAAAAACGTGGGCGTCACGGGGGAAGCACAGGGCACAAGTGCGCGGAACGCCCACACGCTCGCCTACAACACGTATTCATGGAATAGAATAGGGCAAAAAAGCGCACGCTCAAACCAGCGCACAGGCACAAACACGACCGCCACAAGAAAGCAGGCGGTAGCGTCTCTGTGGCTGTAAGAAATGTGCGCCAAAAGGTGCGCCAACAAATAGCACCCATATACTGCCATGATGAATGTCCTATACTGTGGCCCTCCAGGACAAATGACGTGCAAAGGCGTACCCACAAACACGGACACGCTGACAAAAAATACGTGTGCCTGTATACCGGGGTGCGCGGGAAGTCTCACACGTGATTTGGCCGGGTACGTGGATTTCAGGGGTGCGCGGGAAGGTCCACACGCGATTCCATCTGGGTAGGTGTATTTCAGGGGTGCGCGGGAAGTCCCACACGCGATTACAGCAGGGTACGTGTATCTCAGGGGTGCGCGGGAACTTCCACACGCGAATAGCCTGGGCGCGTGTATTTCAGGGGTGCATGGGAATTTCCACACGCGAATAGCCTGGGCGCGTATATTTCAGGGGTTCGCGGGAAGTTCCACACGCGAATAGCCTGGGCGCGTGTATTTCAGGGGTGCGCGGGAATTTCCACACGCGAATAGCCTGGGCGCGTGTATTTCAGGGGTGCGCGGGAATTTCCAGACGCGAATAGCCTGGGCGCGTGTATTTCAGGGGTGCGCGGGAATTTCCAGACGCGAATAGCCTGTGCGCGTGTATTTCAGGGGTGCGCTGGAATTTCCACACGCGAATAGCCTGGGCGCGTGTATTTCAGGGGTGCGCGGGAAGTTCCACACGCGAATAGCCTGGGCGCGTGTATTTCAGGGGTGCGCGGGAATTTCCACACGCGAATAGCCTGGGCGCGTGTATTTCAGGGGTGCGCGGGAAGTTCCACACGCGATTACAGCAGGGTACGTGTATTTCAGGGGTGCGCGGGAATTTCCACACGCGAATAGGCTGGGCGCGTGTATTTCAGGGGTGCGCGGGAAGTCCCACACGCGATTACAGCAGGGTACGTGTATTTCAGGGGTGCGCGGGAATTTCCACATGCGAATAGCCTGGGCGCGTGTATTTCAGGGGTGCGCGGGAATTATCACACGCGATTTGGCTTGGTACGTGTATTACAGGGGTGCGTGGGAAGTTACACACGCGATTAGGCTGGGTGGGTCCTCACAGGTGTTCCCTGTACACCCTCCACGGCCCCTGCAGGCAGCCCACAAAACAGGGGACTAGCCTGCACACCTGCTCATGTCCCCTATCACCCCCACCCCCCACCATCCAGGGGCACCCTCCACCAGGCCCCCACTCATGTCTCCCACCACCCCCACCCCCCACCATCCGGGGGCAGCCTCCACCAGGCCCCCACCCATGTCTCCCACCCCCCCACCCCCCAGCAGTGCAGGGTCAGCCTCCACCAGGCCCCCACTCATGTCTCCGACCACCCCCACCCCCCAGCAGTGCAGGGGCAACCTCCACCAGGCCCCCACTCATGTCCCCTATTACCCCCACCCCCCACCATCCAGGGGCACCCTCCACCAGGCCCCCACTCATGTCTCCCACCACCCCCACCCCCCAGCAGTGCAGGGGCAGCCTCCACCAGGCCCCCACCCATGTCTCCCACCACCCCCACCCCCCAGCAGTGCAGGGTCAGCCTCCACCAGGCCCCCACTCATGTCTCCCACCACCCCCACCCCCCAGCAGTGCAGGGGCAACCTCCACCAGGCCCCCACTCATGTCCCCTATCACCCCCACCCCCCACCATCCAGGGGCACCCTCCACCAGGCCCCCACTCATGTCTCCCACCACCCCCACCCCCCACCATCCAGGGGCAGCCTCCACCAGGCCCCCACTCATGTCTCCCACCACCCCCACCCCCCACCATCCAGGGGCAGCCTCCACCAGGCCCCCACCCATGTCTCCCACCACCCCCACCCCCCACCATCCAGGGTCAGCCTCCACCAGGCCCCCACCCATGTCTCCCACCCCCCCCCCCCACCCCCCAGCAGTGCAGGGTCAGCCTCCACCAGGCCCCCACTCATGTCTCCCACCACCCCCACCCCCCAGCAGTGCAGGGGCAACCTCCACCAGGCCCCCACTCATGTCCCCTATCACCCCCACCCCCCACCATCCAGGGGCAGCCTCCACCAGGCCCCCACTCATGTCCCCTATCACCCCCACCCCCCACCATCCAGGGGCAGCCTCCACCAGGCCCCCACTCATGTCTCCCACCACCCCCACCCCCCAGCAGTGCAGGGTCAGCCTCCACCAGGCCCCCACCCATGTCTCCCACCACCCCCACCCCCCACCATCCAGGGGCAGCCTCCACCAGGCCCCCACCCATGTCTCCCACCACCCCCACCCCCCAGCAGTGCAGGGGCACCCTCCACCAGGCCCCCACTCATGTCCCCTATCACCCCCACCCCTCACCATCCAGGGGCAGCCTCCACCAGGCCCCCACTCATGTCTCCCACCACCCCCACCCCCCACCATCCAGGGGCTTCCTCCACCAGGCCCCCACCATGTCTCCCACCACCCCCACCCCCCACCATCCAGGGTCAGCCTCCACCAGGCCCCCACCCATGTCTCCCACCACCCCCACCCCCCAGCAGTGCAGGGTCTGCCTCCACCAGGCCCCCACTCATGTCTCCCACCACCCCCACCCCCCAGCAGTGCAGGGGCAACCTCCACCAGGCCCCCACTCATGTCCCCTATCACCCCCCCCACCATCCAGGGGCACCCTCCACCAGGCCCCCATTCATGTCCCCAATCACTCCCACCCCCCACCATCCAGGGGCAGCCTCCACCAGGCCCCCACTCATGTCTCCCACCACCCCCACCCCCCAGCAGTGCAGGGTCAGCCTCCACCAGGCCCCCACTCATGTCTCCCACCACCCCCACCCCCCACCATCCAGGGGCAGCCTCCACCAGGCCCCCACCCATGTCTCCCACCACCCCCACCCCCCAGCAGTGCAGGGGCAACCTCCACCAGGCCCCCACTCATGTCCCCTATCACCCCCACCCCCCACCATCCAGGGGCAGCCTCCACCAGGCCCCCACTCATGTCTCCCACCACCCCCACCCCCCACCATCCAGGGGCACCCTCCACCAGGCCCCCACTCATGTCCCCTATCACCCCCACCCCCCACCATCCAGGGGCAGCCTCCACCAGGCCCCCACTCATGTCTCCCACCACCCCCACCCCCCAGCAGTGCAGGGGCAACCTCCACCAGGCACCCACACATGTCCCCCTGGCCCCAGGTCCTGACGATACACAATCATGGCAGTAATGGGCAGCATACCCAGCACAAACACCCAGGCAAGGATAGCATCCACCCACATAGTGAATGCAATTACATGATACAACCCCAATGGCAACAATGTAAATGGACACATGCCCGACACACATACATACACAATGGGTGCAAGTGAATGTCAAAACACATATCATGACATGTATGAAACCAATGAGAAAATAACACAAGTGAAAGTAAAAATAAAAAATGTATTATAGATTAAAAATAAGTAAACAAATCAAACATACAACTATGTGGATAAGCAAATTAATGGTCCATGTCCGAGAACAAAAGTCATAATCAAAAAAACAAAGGAATAAAAAAAAATTGTCGTCCAAAGCAATATCATGTAGTATGAAAAAATATGAAAAACCATTTCCTCATGGTGAACACAATAAGAAATGAAAAAGAAGTATCTACAAAAAGCAAACTATATACAGGAATGTTCCAGGGTCCATGAGCCCAACACCATAAATGAAACCTACTACTACCTAATCTAAAAAATATATACAAAAAAGTGGCCATTGTCCGAGCGGTCCAAAACAATAAAACAAAATAAAGGAAACCTAACACTAACTAACTAAATAACTATATACAAAGGCAGCGGGCAAGTCCTGCGGCTCACTTGTTGATGTTGCTGGCCAGGGCATCATCGAACTCCATGTCGATGTCCTGGAGGCGGGACTCTGTCCTGGCCCCGAGGTCTCGCAGGGATAACCCCATGTTCAGCTCAAACTCCCTGCGAGCTTCCTCGAGGCACTCAGCCCGCCTCAATGCCCGACGCATGGAGAACTCCGCCCTGACCATGGCGAGCCGCTCCTCTTCCGCCCGCTGCCGCTCCGCACCTATCCGCTGGACCAACTCCTCCCACACGGAAGACACCACCATCCCAGGGTTGCCCTGCCCTCCGGCCGATGGCTGCCCCTCTGATCTTGATGGCCCCGAGCCATTATGCCTCCCACGTCGAGCCCGCTGCTGCCTCCGACGCCACTGCCTCTGCCAGCACGACGGCATCCAGGCTGATGGAAACCACCGATGCCGTCGTGCACGTGCCCTGCCTGATGATGCTGTCACATCTTCCATCTGCTGGGGTCCAGTTGCAGTGTTGTCCACCCCTGCTGGACCTCCGACTCCCAACTGTGGCAGGGATGGGATCCCCACCGAGCTGGCTGCATTGGTCGGGGCAGGTCCACAGGGGGCCCTGGTGGCATCTGGCCCGGAAGACGGCAAGGAGAACGACTGGTGGATAGCCTGCACAGAGGAGGAGAGGGCCGCCACATTGGCCAACACATGCAGGAAACCCCCGAACATGGCCAATCCCAATTGGGCCACGTCGGCACGGTGCACTTCGTGATGACGTGCGTGCTCCTCCCGGGAAGCACGCACGGCATCACGAATCACAGCCGTGCGCATAGCGACCCCAATCAGGACCTTCTCCACACGGCCAGGGGTTCCCACGTCCGCAGGTGGAGGGGAGTCAGGTGACATGGACATCCCCACTACCTGCGGACGGGCCTGGGACGGGGCATCCCTGCTGGTGCATGGTGGTGCACTCACAAGGTCAGGGACAGCGACATGCACAGGCCCCTCCACGGTGACCTGTGTTGCCTCCTGCCCCTGGCCCTGGACTGCACCACTTGCACCAGCAGGGATGCCCCCACCAGGCCCCATGTGTGCCCCAGTGGCGGCCTCCTCCTCCTCTGTGCAAACCACCAACCTGGATGGCTCCTCACCGTCTCCCGCCGTAGCAGGCCCCTGTGGGGGCTCACCCACCCCTTCCTCTGCAGCCGTGGGTGCATCCCCGCCGCCTTGCTCCACAGCGCCGTCTCCGCCCTCTTCTTCACTTGCCGCTGCGTAGAGGGAGACAAAGAACACAAGCATCAGGGTACTGCACAATGGTCCCCTAGACAGGAAGCAATAGCAGATGAGCACCACTGTCAAAGTACACTTCCATCATGTCCCTCCACAACACATGGGTCAGTCCAGGCAAAACACACACAGTAACAGGCATGCTGCATGCCATGGATATTTCCATGCATGTCCAATGGACTCTTGAAACATTCAATGATATGCAACTCACATGCATCATGGCTCATGCATATCACATGCACACACTTCACCTCAGTCACATTCATCTGGCCCCAAACACACCAAACACAGCCAAAACAAGGGTAAGTTGGCTGCTTCACTGAATCTGTGCATTGTCACACACATGTGTCATGCATCCATGGCATGCACAAGTCACAGACATGCAGGTCAGGCACACAGACATGGCTACCATATATGTACCTGGCATCAGCACCCATCCCTCACCCCCACCCATGTCCCCATGCCGCATTTGGACACATGCAACAACCACGTGGGTCACACATCACTGGTCGCACATGCATTACCATGATGTCCCTGCACACATACATGCATACATGGCCTATGGCACACATACAGGCAAGTATCATAGAACCAGCACACCGCAACATGCCCTGTCTCACACAGTAATGCTTGGACACTTACCGCTCAACTCCAGACGGGCCTCCCTCTCAAGGATCTGGGCGTGGAGCGCTGGGCGTACGCGTTCCAGGACCCTCTTCTGGATGGAACTCATGTGGCCCCGGCCCCCCTCCACGAGGCGCCGGGCCTTCACAAGGGTCCTGGACCTCAAGTCCTCCCAGCGCTTCTTGATCTTCTGGACGTTGCGGGTTGCCACCCCCTCCGCGTTGATGGCAACCACACAGTCGGCCCAGATCCTCTCCCGTCCTTCCTTGCTGGCGCGGGACGATCCAAAGAGGGCATCATACTGCCCCAGGACATGCTCCACCAGGACACCAACTTCGGTGGCAGTGAAGCTGGTGCCCCTCTGCCCCTCTGGCCTGGGGTTGCCACTGGTGCCAGATGTGGAAGTGCCCGACATGGCAACCCCAGAGGCAGGTGTGGGTGGGCAACTGGGTCCTGGGGCTGGGCTGTGGAGCGATGTAATCCCAGTTGGGAGTCTTCAGTTCCAGCAGGGGTGGACACAGCAACTGGACCCCTGCAGATGGCTGATGTGCAGGCACCAAATGGCAGGGCACGGTGGCAGCAGGCAGGCAGGCAGGCAGGCAGCAGCAGATGGCACGTGGGAGGCTGCTCGGGGCACTGGGGGGCAGTAACTCGGCCTTCTGGGCAGGAGCGTGGTCTTCCGTGTGTTTTCGGGTGGCCAGCTTGATACGGAGTGATTTGGCACGTGAAAATCCTGCACGTCAGCGTGAAATCCGAGGAAAGGCCCTTAGCGCATAAGCGCGTCAGCACGCATACGGGATTCTATTGGACCAGAGTCCCTCAGCGCGTAAGCGCGTCTGTGACGTGACCCGCACGGGTGTTCCCCACTCAGCACGTGATGACGGAGCACACGTGAAAATACTGCACGTCCGAGTGTCATCGCGTGTCATTGGACAAAAGTGCGCTTACACGCGATTGGCCTATGAACGTGTATTTCAGGGGTGCGCGGGCACTTACACACGCAAGTATGTCAGCGCACCTGTATCCCGTGGTGCGTGGGAATTTCCACACGCTATTGGACTGGGAACTAGATTCCAGGGGTGCGCGGGTCACACGCTCGCCTAGTACACGCGCAAAGCATTAATTTGCGCACTTATCAAATGACAAGCCAGATGCCAGGATGAACATACCGTTCCTAGCAGCAGTGGCAGTGGGCTACCAAAGGAGGAGGAGGAGGAGAGTCAGGGCCAGAATATTCACACCCAGAACCAGCCTCTTCGGGATGCCTGATGACCAGGTGTATGGAAGGTACAGGTTTCCACCACACATAATACTGGATCTGGTGAGTGAGTGGGAGGATGACCCAACATCACCCACCCTGTGCTCCCAAGCACTCAGCCCCCTGGAGAAGGTCCTCAATGTACTGCACTTCTTAGCCACTGGATCATTTCAGCGGACAAGTGCCATAGTGGGTGGGGTGTCACAGGCCACCCAGTCACGCTGCCTACACCAGGTCTTGGACATCATCACTGCACGCCCATCAGTCCGCAGGCACATATACCTGCCCAGAACACCTGCAGAAAGGCATGCTGCGGCCCAGGATTTTTACGGTGTGGCACGATTCCCCAAAGTGCTAGGTGCCATCGACTGCACCCATGTGGCTCTACGTCCCCCCAGGGCATCTGAGCACATCTATAGGAACCGCAAGCACTGGCATTCCATCAACGTGCAGGTAGTATGTAATGCCAAGGGAATAATCACCTCAGTATATGCCAACTATCCCGGCTCCACCCACGACAGCTTCATTTACCGAATGTCCACCCTATGCCGGGACATAGATGCTGGGCGGCATGGCGATACATGGCTGCTTGGTGAGTATGTATGCCACTGCACATGCATGCATGTTGGATACTGAGCAAGGTCACAACCCCACCAATGATACCAATCACCACCTCCACAGGGGACAGTGCCTACCCTCTCAGCCCCCACATGATGACGCCAATTCGGAACCCCACCACGCCACCCCAGGTAAGATATAACACAGCCCACATTACAACCCGGGGCATAGTGGAGCGCACATTCGGAGTGCTAAAGTCACGCTTTCGCTCCCTTGACCGTTCTGGCGGGCAGCTGTTATACGCTCCCCCAGTAGTGTGCAGGATCATAGTGGCAGCATGTGTCCTGCACAACGTTGCAACACGCCGGGGCCTGCCCGTGGACATGGTGGTGGCCCCACATCCCCAACCACATGCACAGCCGCTGCGCATGGGAGGGGAAAGGGCACGGGGGGAGGCAGCCCGTACACAGCTAGTGGCTAATTACTTCACATAGTATTCACTCCCCTGTGGAGTGCACACTGGCCTGGCACATTCCATCTGACAGTCAATGATGACTCAACCTGACACTGATCCTGAATGTCTGGAGATTCAACCGTGAAAAGCATATCAGCCTGAGATTGTTCACCTGGAAGTGTTACAATGTGTGCATCCCTACCCACACACAACACCAATGCAGTTTTGTGAAGAAACACATTCAAGCAGCCAAAATGAATACCCACTTGCTAAATGCAACAAGAGGACAGTGCCATGTCACCCAACCCATCCCCAGCACCGCCACACAACACACCGTGCCATGTCATGCTATGTGCAGGTAAACAAAGTAATCCCCACAACATGACAAGTGTTGCAATGTACAGTGTCCCCAATTGAAACTTCCTACACCTGAAATGCTCACTGTAATGCAGGACCAACAACAAACTTGAGCAGGTACTACCATTAACATGACTTCAGTAATGTGATAAATCAGTTGTCTCACCACCTGGATATGCCTGCACTCCCACCACTTCCAACTGAACAGTGTTGGTGCCATGTAGAGTTGTAGGTGCACTGCTGCCAACAAGGACCCCATCTCCAGACTAGAGGGCCTTGTGTAGACATGAGGAAGGGACCTGCAAATTGGGAGGCAGACACAGATGATGAGTTACACATCAATGCAACATGCAGTGTACAACACAACAGCAATATGCACTAGGAATGTATACACAGTATTGACTAGACTACCCACACATGTAGTGGGAGTCCAATGTCACCATGTACTTCAATGTCACTTGGGCACACCCTTTGCAAGCCCATGGAAACGGGAAGCAGGAGAGGTGTGTGTGACTCAAACCCAGGCATCTGAACCTAATACATGACAAGCCTGCATGTGCCCAGCCACAATGCAGCGTATGCCCACAGGAACCACGGAAGCCAACAAATTGTCCCAAAAAAATTGGGAAAAATATAAAAATAAATATAAAAATAAAAATAAAAATAAAAAAAAATCAAAAATGGCCATTAAAGGGCCCGGGGGGGTTGGGGAGGCCACCCAGGAGGTCCGAGGTCAGGGTGCACACCAGAAACCACCTGTGTGGATCCTGGGAAAAAAAACACCTCCATGGGCTCATGGCCCACACGGCTACCCTATTGTGGGAGTATCACTGCTGTCGCTATTATCACCCTGTGCAGCTGCATCCGGAGGTGGTTGCACTATGGGAGGCAGCCCACGCAAGGCCCTACTCTGTTCCTCCATGGCTGCAAGCATGCGGGTGTGGTAGGTCTGGTTCTGGAGGATGAGGGTGCGGAGGTCCCCATGCAACAACTCACGGGATGCCCGGACCTCCGCCCTCGTTGCTTGCATCTCAGCTGAGAGCGTACGGGTGAGACGCTCCAGCTGCTGTTCTGTCCTTTGGTGTGTTGAAGCCTCAAGCTCAACTAGAGTCGTCCTGAGTTGATGTAGCTCCTGCCTCAGGGCTTCCCTGTGGCCCTGGGACTCTATGGAGATGGCCTCCTGCAGAGTCGCCAGTGCCGCCCGCCTGTCCCTGTTGGACGCCAACATGTCCTCCCTGTGTGACTGGCAGATGGAGTCGGTTGCCTGCTCTAGTCGCTCCATCAGCCTTTCAGGGGGGACAATGGAAGTGGCCACCCTATCCATGGCCTGAGCCATCATCTCGGATGATGCTGCCTGTTGGGTAGCCATACCGTAAATGGATTGCTCCCATGCGGTATTGCCAGGTGGCGTACGGCCACCACGTCGGCGGGCACCACACCTGTCTGGGGCAAGGCGGACTGCGCCTTGCTGTGCCGCCACTGCCTGAGGCTGCAGGACTGCATTCCCCCTCTGATCTGCTGGCCCAGGAACAGGATCAGATGTCGCGGAGTGTGACCCTGCATCCGTAACCACCAAAGGCCTAGCTGCCAACACTGACATCCCCATTGAGGGTTCTGGCCCTGGTGCAGGTGGGTGGGACAGAACAGATTCCCTCCCTGGAACACTCACCTGCGACGGCACGTAGGTCTCATCATCCGAGTCAACAGCTGAGTACAGCTCGGGGGAGGTGCAGCCAGAGACACCCCTTGAGAGCACAACCTGTAGCACTTGTGGGTTTTCACCCACCAGCACACCACGTCCCTCACTGGTGGTTGGTCGGCCCTCGGACCCCTCCTGGCTCTGCACCATCTCCACAACCCCAGCAGTATCAGGTGCGTCTTCCCCTGCAATGACATAATAACAAAGAAATGGAAACCCGCATTAGCACCATGGCACACAATGAGGGCTGAGAAGCAAGAGAACCAGTACTTGATTGACACATGTCCCACATGACTAAGACCCTCCCATGCATGCACCCTCACTGCGTATGAAGGGCAGGCAAATGGCACACACTTATTACACAAAGATGGAAGATGAACACATTTTCAGCATGCTGCCTGGCAGTGGCATCACACATTGCCCTGTGATTGCCAGGTGACACACACATGCCATCACACAGATGGCATGTGCCATTGCTATTGAGTGTAGATGGAGAGGAGGGCAGCACTTATTCATTCTGTCCAGTTCCCACATGCAATAGCTTTTCTAATTGAAACAGGTCTGCTTTATCACCTGGAGCTGCCAGTCCAATATGGTCCAATTGCACAGGGACATGTGTGAACATATGATATCCAGGTAACAAAGTCACTCCACTTTACCATGGCTATGCCAGACATGTGACTAGAGGACTGAGGAATGCCTAGTATAAGTGGTGGAATGCATACAATCTGTCTGATTGAACATTTGAAAATAAGCAACAATGTTGTGGCAAGGTGACACTTCAAGGGCAACTGGGGTGCTGTTGGGCTAGATGTCTACTGTTGGCAGAAGGGATACTGCAATGGCCAATTGCAGCTGTGCAGGATGTATTGCATGAAGCACATGGCTGACACATTGGACTCAGGCGCACACACTCTCACCTGGCACACAAACAGATGCCCTCACACACACACCATGCACATGGATGACACACACATGCATGTGCACTCACCGGACAATGCCTCGTAATCAGGCAGATCTCCCACGCCTTGGATCTGTTCCTCCGTGACGTAGGTCCCAGCGACTGACTCATGTGGAGTGAGTTCCATGTCTTCTACTGGAGACCCACCTCCAGTCACTAGAGTTGCGGCATGACTTGAGGCCAGCTTCTTCTTTGCCCTGCGCTTTCGGTCATTCCAGCGCTTGTAGCAATCATTGGCTGTGCGCCTCACGATTCCAAGGGCACTTATGATGTCCGCAACGGTCTGCCAGTGTGCCTGGCGTTGTGCAGGTGTGGTCTTTGATCCTGCAACAATGACCATCTCATTATCATGTCCGGACACATACTCGACAAGTGCATTCAGTTCGTCATCCGTGAAGCTGGGCTTCCTCGACGGACCGGACTGTGTAGCCGTGTCTGGGGCATCAGCCTGTGCCGGACGAGCACTCTTCCTCTTCCGCTTGGAAGGTGGTGGTGATCCTGAGTGTCCTGCGCCGCTCTGGACACTAGGGGCAGGAGCCCTGGTGGGCTCTGTATCAGGTGTGTGGGATTGCACACTCAGAATGGGAGTTGGTGCAGGCATTGGCTCAAGTGTAATGGTGTCATGGGGAATGTCAGCAGAATGGACTAGGACGGACACTGTCCTGGCTGGGTGTGTGAGAGCTGGGGTGGATGGAGCCGCAGCTGCCCCTGCAGCCTCTCCGCCCTGCCTACTTGGGGCAGCAGATGACCTTGCTGCCCCAGATCCACGTGGCATGATGGCATCAACGTGCACCAGCGCACGTGTGGTAGCCCTGCTGACCTGGAAGTCAGCCATGGAGTCAGCCAGGTGTGGTGCCACAATGGGCTGGTCCAACAAGGGCTGAGCATGGATGGTGTCAGCCACATCAGCCTCAACGGGAGGGGGGGGGGGTAATGGGTGCCCTTGACTGGTCCTCCGCACATGGGGGGACAGGCTCACCCTGCAAGTTACGACCACGTCCCCTACCGGATCCACCACGGCCACCACTTGTGGCTCTTCCACCTTTGCCACCCTTACGGAATCCTCGCCTCCCAGCCATGGCACTGATATTAATGTGCGTATGGGAGTGGCTGTAGACTATAGTCCTGGGCAATTGGGGGTCAAAGGGGTTGGGTACCAGATGGTAATTGTACCCTAGTGCTCTAGCAAGGCTGATTGTAACCCCTGGGGAAAGATGACGGGTCATGCAACGCACAGGAGGCCCAAAAAAGGGAGATGACGTGCACGCAACCCCTCCTAGACCACGTGTGCAGAAAGAAAAACCTGCACTACGCTGTGGCACCCAGTAACACAAGAATGAACGCATGCGTGTCACACGCAGCCTAGAATGACCTCTGAAGGGGTAGGCTACACACGGGGCAAGCACAGAAGTTAGATACGTGCGTGACTCACCGTCTGCCAGGTAAAAGAGCGTGAAAAATGAGCGTGTTTGGTTGGCAACAACCCCGCCAAAAGAAAATATGTACACTGTCTGAGGAGACAGGACAACAGTAGAAGGGGACCCTGTTTGAGGGAACAGGCCCAGGTAAACCAGTACGAGAGAAAAAAGAGAAAAAGCTGTCAGAGGTAACAGGGAGTACGAACTGGAAACGCCGTGAAGTAAATCGCGTGTGAAACGACAAGAAGTACAGAATTCACCCACTCGCTCTCCACGAAAAGCACGTACAAGGAAATGGTGTTCTACACGTACCTTATATACAGGCCCACACGTACAGCGTCACTTACGCGGCGTGTACGTGCTAGGCCCATTTTCACCAATCGCACGCTTTGTCACTTCTGCGTGTAGATCCATTTTCACCAATCACACGCTTTGTCACTTCTGCGTGTAGATCCATATTCACCAATCACACGCTTTGTCACTACTGCGTGTAGGTCCATTTTAACTATTTACACGCTTTGTGACTTCTGCGTGTAGGTCTATTTTCTCCAATCACACGCTTTGACACTCGGACGTGTCACGCAACATTTTCCTGCACGTGCACGTGACTTCATGGACGCGCATATGCTGTTGATGGGTTTACGCGCTAAGGGCCTTTCTTCGATTCACACGCAGACGTGTGGGATTTTCACGTGCAAAATCACTCCCTATCAGGCTGTCCACGCGTAAGCACACGGAAGACCACGCTCCTGCCCCGGAGGCCAAATTACTGCCCCCCAGAGCCCTGAGCACGCTCCCACCTGCCATCTGCTGCTGCCTGACTGCCTGCTGGCCACGTGCGCTGCCATTTGCTGCCTGCACATCAGCCAGGGGTGCTGTTGCTGTGACCACCCCTGCTGGAACCAAAGGCTCCCGACTGTCACCCCACAGCCCAGCACCAGGACCCAGTTGCCCACCCACTCCTGCCTCTGGGGTTGCCATGTCGGGCACTACGACATCTGGCACCAGTGGCAACCCCCGGCCAAGGAGGCAGAGGGGCAACAGCTTCAGTGCCAGGGAAGTTGTTGTCCTGGTGGAGCATGTCGTGGGGCAGTATGATGCCCTCTTCGGAAGGTTGCGCGCCGATGGACGTCGTGACTGCCATCAACGCGGAGGAGGTGGCAGTCCGCGACTACTAATGTGTCAGGAAGCGCTGGGAGGACTTCAGGTCCAGCACCCTCAACAAGGCCCGGCGCCTCATGATGGCAGCAGATGCTAAGGGGCGGGCGGGGCCACTTGTCGGAAGATCAGATGAGGGTCCTGGAACGCATATCCCCTGCGCTCCACATCCATGTCCTTGAGAAGCAGACCCGTCTGGAGTCGAGCGGTAAGTGTACATGCATACTGATAGTAAGTTGTGCGTGTGGTGGTGTGCCAGGAGTGTGCAGGTTGAACATGTATTTTTATGTGGCCAAGTAGGGGGGGTGTACAGGGCTGTGAGGGTGACACATGCGAGGGGTCTCATGTGTGACACATGGATGGTGCTTGTGTGTGTGGGCTTGCATGGCACAGGATGTGGAGGAATGATTGTCAGGTGTGACATGGATGTCGATGGAGACACTGCGACAGTTGGCGGAGGTGTACACATGCATGCAGGTTTGGTGTTGTGTGTGCATGTGTAGTGTACTCCCTATGTTGCATGTGATGTGTGGATGACCTTTGGCTGCACATGCTGTTGTATGTGAATGGATGGTGCTGGCTGTTGCATCATGGCTGTGGTATGGCTCATGTGTGCAAGTTGAAATGACATGTGTGTTGGGGATTGTGATGCCATGTCTGAGGTTTACCTATGCCACTCATGTATAACTGTCATGTGTGTATGAGTCCATTTTACAGTGCCCTGATGCCTGTGTTTTCTTTCTCCCTGTCTGCACCGTCAACTGATGAAGAGGACGGAGCAGGTGCTGTGGAGCACAGCGGCAGGGGTCGGACCACCAGCCGGAGACGCAAGGGCCAGATCCCCTCCCAAGTTGTGATCTCGTCGGGGAGTGAGGAGTCTGGTGCCGCGTCCCAGGCCGCAGCTGGCAAGGGGAGGTCCAAGAGGCGGAGGTCGGAGTTGGACTCCTCAGCAGGAGAAGAGGCAGCTGGGACCCCACAGGGCCCAACGAGGGAAGATGGCACGGAGTCATCCAGGTTGGTGGGGTGTATGCTGGTGGGTGCCCCTGCACTGCTGGGGGGTGGGGGTGGTGGGAGACATGAGTGGGGGCCTGGTGGTGGGTGCCCCTGCACTGCTGGGGGGTGGGGGTGGTGGGACACATGGGTGGGGGCCTGGTGGAGGCTGCCCCTGCACTGCTGGGGGGTGGGGTGGTGGGAGACATGGGTGCGGGCCTGGTGGAGGCTGCCCCTGCACTGCTGGGGGGTGGGGTGGTGGGAGACATGGGTGGGGGCCTGGTGGAGGCTGCCCCTGCACTGCTGGGGGGTGGGGTGGTGGGAGACATGGGTGGGGGCCTGGTGGAGGCTGCCCCTGCACTGCTGGGGGGTGGGGTGGTGGGAGACATGGGTGCGGGCCTGGTGGTGGGTGCCCCTGGTGGCTGGGGGGTGGGGGTGGTGGGAGACATGAGTGGGGGCCTGGTGGTGGGTGCCCCTGCACTGCTGGGGGGTGGGGGTGGTGGGAGACATGGGTGGGGGCCTGGTGGAGGCTGCCCCTGCACTGCTGGGGGGTGGGGTGGTGGGAGACATGGGTGCGGGCCTGGTGGAGGCTGCCCCTGCACTGCTGGGGGGGGTGGTGGGAGACATGGGTGGAGGCCTGGTGGAGGCTGCCCCTGCACTGCTGGGGGGTGGGGTGGTGGGAGACATGGGTGCGGGCCTGGTGGTGGGTGCCCCTGGTGGCTGGGGGGTGGGGGTGGTGGGAGACATGAGTGGGGGCCTGGTGGTGGGTGCCCCTGCACTGCTGGGGGGTGGGGGTGGTGGGAGACATGGGTGGGTGCCTGGTGGAGGCTGCCCCTGGATGGTGGGGGGTGGGGGTGGTGGGAGACATGGGTGGGGGCCTGGTGGAGGCTGCCCCTGCACTGCTGGGGGGTGGGGTGGTGGGAGACATGGGTGCGGGCCTGGTGGAGGCTGCCCCTGCACTGCTGGGGGGTGGGGTGGTGGGAGACATGGGTGGGGGCCTGGTGGAGGCTGCCCCTGCACTGCTGGGGGGTGGGGGAGTGGGAGACATGGGTGCGGGCCTGGTGGTGGGTGCCCCTGCACTGCTGGGGGTGGGGTGGTGGGAGACCTGGGTGGGGGCCTGGTGGAGGCTGCCCCTGCACTGCTGGGGGGTGGGGTGGTGGGAGACATGGGTGCGGGCCTGGTGGTGGGTGCCCCTGCACTGCTGGGGGGTGGGGGTGGTGGGAGACATGGGTGGGGGCCTGGTGGAGGCTGCCCCTGCACTGCTGGGGGGTGGGGTGGTGGGAGACATGGGTGCGGGCCTGGTGGTGGGTGCCCCTGGTGGCTGGGGGGTGGGGGTGGTGGGAGACATGAGTGGGGGCCTGGTGGTGGGTGCCCCTGGTGGCTGGGGGGTGGGGGTGATAGGGGACATGGGTGGGGGCCTGGTGGAGGGTGCCCCTGCACTGCTGGGGGGTGGGGGTGCAGGGGGACATGAGCAGGTGTGCAGGGTAGTCCCCTGTGGTGTGGGCGGCCTGCAGGGGCCGTGGAGGGTGTACAGGGTACACCTGTGAGGACCCACCCAGCCTAATCGCGTGTTTAACTTCCCACGCACCCCTGTAATACACGTACCTGGCCAAATCGCGTGTGATTATTCCCGTGCACCCCTGTAATACACGTACCCAGCCAAATTGCGTGTAAAACTTCCCGTATACCCCTGTAATACACGTACCCAGCCAAATCGCGTGTGATAATTGCCGCGTACCCCTGTAATACACGTGCCCTGGCTAATCGCATGTAAAACTTCACGCGTACCCCTGTAATACACGTACCCTGGCCAATCGCGTGTTGAACTTCCCGTCGTACCCCTGTAATACACGTACCCTGGCTAATCGCGTGTAAAACTTCCCGCGTACCCCTGATATGAACGTTACCCGCTTTGCGTTCCATGTTTGGCAGCCCTGTAAACTGGTCCAAGGTTAGCGCAGCCCTTTGCGATGATTTTACGATTTTGATGGCTTTTCCTTGCGCGAGGGCGTTCTTGGGGGCGTTACTGGCGCTGCTGCAGGGTCGCTGCGATACTCTGCGCCACGGCTGGTTTGGGAGTCTAGAATCCATGAATACGCTGTGCGCGGAAATCGGTTTTAGTGCACGTGCCTGGCGCAGACAATCGCATGCGGACACTCTGCGCCAGACGCTTGCGACACTTTTCTGCGAAATTCTATGAATTACCCTGTCAATGTGCTTTTACAGTGCCTAAGGACCAGTTATATGTGCTGTGTGTTACGAGACAACGGTGGACAATGGCAGACTGTGTGTTCACTGCCTCAGAATAGGTGGGTGGGTGGCCCATTGTACGCAGCATGAACCTGTTTGGGGCTGCCATTCAGCAAAGAAAAGGAGTTAGTGTGTACAGTCGTCAAACAGTGTAAGGGGGTATTGTGTTCAAATGGTGTTTCCGTTATACAATAAGAAAGGGAAATAGAAAATTGAAAACTTAAGCAGTAACACAGTGTTTGCAATATGGCTGTCGAGGTATGACCCATGCGCTGCACTGAAATATGTGTTGGATACCTTTTTTGAAATGATGTACATAACAATGAAAAGGATCTAATGGCCTACACGGTGCCAGTGGAAAGCAAGGAGCCAAATGTTGAAGCAGTTACGACAGTTAAGTAATATGTATGGATGAATTCATCAAGTTGTGTAGTTGTGATTGTGCAGATTGTTGGGTAGGTTACTGTAGTGTGCATTCAGTGTGTCCACTTATTATAGGCTTAGGTGACCAGTGTACATAGGAAACAGGTTATGTATTGTGTTGAAGACATGGCAGCCAGTGTCAACTGCAGTGGCTAAGGGGTAGATGGGTGTTTTATGTGTGGGATTAGTGGTATGTAGATAGATGTTTGTATGCATAGTTGTAAAGTGTAGCAGCAAGTGTGGGCAGGATGTAAAATTTTGAGTGCATGGCTAGAGGCCCTACACTGTACAGGGTTTAGTGAAGTGTGTAGGGCGTAGGCACAAGCTGCGTAGTGTAATATAGGTGTGCATTGCAAATGGTGGCATTGCTATGTGTATAGCAGAAATAAGTGCACACGTTGCACTGTAGAGAAGCATAATAGCAATTGCTGCAGAGATACTGTATAGATTGCTTGAGAAGGCCTCTGTGAGGTACATTTACGAACACAGCAGAGCTCCCTTACACCACCAAACTGCATGTCAGCAGCTATAAGCAGAATGGCAGCACTGGCTCTGCTGATCGCTATTCCCTTGCATCAAAACTGTGTTTTGCAGCTACAAAAATGATGGCTGCACTGTCTTTGCTGGGCACAGATGAGGTGAGATGTATCATAGGACATACTGAGAATTGCTGCAAGTCATTTTCTTCATGTGCACCAAAGAGGAAGAATTCAAAAGCAGCCCTTTCCATCTTTTCAACATGACACTATGGTTCCAGCAAGACACAATCCTGCCCGTCTATGTTCAGGCCATACACCAGCAAAGGAGGGCAGTCCCCCCTGAAAGGCATGATGTTTCAAGTGAAATCTGTAAAATAGCAGAGAAATTCAATCCAGCCGCACGGCAAACATTTTCATTTTGCAACAATGTAACACCATCCAAACTCTTCAGAAAAGCTCTATCTCTGTTTTTGTTTGATGTCAGTTTCAGAGAAAGCTTGTGTTGGACAGATTTCTGTGCATTAGAAATTGACTAGGGCTATAAATAATGTTAAGAATATGGATGAGAGGAAAAATTGCATCTGTAAAAGTGGCATCCAAGAAGAATTAGCCCACGTGTGAAATGGTGCTTTTGCCAAGCAAGAAAATGTTTTTTAAAAGTAAATGTTAAAATGATGCCCTATGCTTGCACAGAAATGGGATTGAAGATGGGGGTTTCTCTAAAATGTACATGATATTTGTCCAAAAAAAACTTGGGTTTTGTGAAAGAAGAAAAAAAAAGGTTTAAAAGCTGTCTGAAGACTCCAGAACTTGCTGTCAAACCAGTTGTTGCAAGGCAGGCACTTGAAATTTGCCCTGCCTCTCCTGGGAACAGAATTACTTCCCCCTAGTGGACCAGCCCCCTGGGCACATGAAAAGGGCCAAGGTGGGGGATTTCCCAATCTTATGAGACTGCTTGGCATTCTGCAGCCAAAAGACAATGGACTGCCAGAACACATAGGTCTTAATTCCTGGTGAAACCTCTCCTCAGGTGCAACTGCCAAGATCAAAGAAGTCGTCATGACAACCTCTGGGCCAGTGGGCCAGAGAGAGAAATTTGGCTTGGGGGGTGGGGGGTGGATAGACTACCCCTCTCTGAGGACAAAGCGGCCCACCTGGGTCAAAAGACTTTTCTTCTTAAAACTTTTATTTCTGCAACCTGAAAATGCAGTAATGTGAAATGTTAACAGTTTGAATGTAATGTTTGCACTTTTTTAAACAAGACTATGTGGTCCTAGCATGGGGGGGACACAAACCCCAGAAAAATGGCATTTATGAAAACATTGTATATGGCATGGTTATTAAAGTTAGATGCAAATATGTCCCACATTGATAGGCTTCAGTGTACCGATTTGTTGATTTTTAGGGGAGGCGGTTCCCATTAGAAATTGCAAAAGATTATTAGAAGGACTAAACAACATCGTACAAACCTCGGAGTTGGAATGACAGGATCTATATAAATATGGAATCTGCCTATGTGATGTTCACAAGTACAACAACTGTAAAAAGGTGCATTTTTGTGTCATAACCGATTTTGGCAAAAGTAACTGTGGGATGGCCCTTTACATCATAAAAGCACACACCATAAAACTGAGTCACCTCCTTCAGTCCAATCTGCTTCCAGGAAGGAGGCAACAGTAAAGCTTGACCTATCCGATTTAGTGGTATGCCTAGCTTAGTTCAGCCCACATAGTAAAAATACTCTGATGTCATGCATCTTATATGAAGGTGAAGCAGAGGAAGCTCTGGACTCTTCCGATTTTCCTACTCTAGCACATCCAGAGATCCAGACATTCCATACTCACCCTACAAGATTCCAGATTCCACTGCCAGGACAGTGGTAGCTGATCCAGGCCGTCCTATCCAGGCAGAACCATCCAGCAGAACTGAAACCCTACAAATATCCCCATAATCCAGGGAGAAAGGGGGAAAGGTGGCTTAATCCTCATTGGGATTCTCCAGCGCTCTGCCCTGCCACCTGCTTTTGCCCAGCTGATGAAACTAGCTGTCCACAGTGATCTGACTAGGACCAGTTGTCCCTTCCAGGAGAGCTCACCGCTGCACAGTGACCTGATCTCGCCTCGCATTCTAGTGATTGTTGTAAGTATAACCCCTTCCCCGTAGCTAAATGTAGCATATCCCATTCTGATACCTTGCCATTTTTCCACCCTATACGTAATCATATAAATACCCTAGCAACTTGTTGAAATGGTCAGAATACTCTGTGCATCATGTTTTTGATCTCCATGTGTTGGCGACATTCGTTCCTAGCCTTTTAGTCCATTGCATAAGTCCTTAGATTATTTGGAATAAACTAATTCATTCCCACATAAAGAGACACAAAGCGTGTGGGGGGGTTAAGATTGCAGTTTAACCCTTTTCACGGGCAGCATTTCTCTTCCTGATAATCTAGCCACAAAATTATAATTGTAGTAGCACTTGTCAATTTCCTTTTAAATCGATTATCCCTGTGTACTGCTAGTATCATAAAATCCGATTTTATTTCCCTCTTAAGAATCCCCTCCTGTTATCCCTCCAGAGTTACCCTTTTACTTCCATATTAGACCTGTGATGTGCCTTTGTCCATTAACATCAAAACCGCATTCCAATTTTGTCTGTTTAACCCATTTTTCAAGCTGTTTTCTAATTTTAGACCTGTGAAAATAAGCAAATGAAATCTCTCCACATGTGATTTGGCTTAACTGTGTTTTTCCTTCCCAAGTCGATTTTCTGAACTGTGTGCCTGTTCTTCGTACATTGCCTTGTAGTTTGCTAGTACTCTTACATCTATAATACTGCTATACTGATTTCTACCTCATTCATTCAACCGTACATAAGTATTTTGTAATTCCGAGTGCTATTTTGCTAAATTTTCAAAGGTTTTCTATTCAATTTTGTATCCCATTAAGAGGTGGAAGGTCGGATTTCAGTTCTGTTTGTGGCCTAGTATAACTGACTCCTTGCTACTCCATTCTACCCACACAAAATCCAGTTAACAGGGGTTTGAGGGAGTGTTGCAGGTGGAAATATTGACTGTGGTGCTATCTGAGAGAAATCTTGCTTTTATTCAATTGTTCATTGTGTATCTCATGTAGGAAAGTCTAACAAAGTGTATTCTATCATTTTACAGTGTAATCACTGGCACACTGCTGATTGCTGCCCTATACTAAATTTGGGGGGTTTTCATTGGAATTACAAATAAATACATATTGTATTATTACACACCAGCCTGGTTCATGGTCCATTGCGACCAGGGGTATTTGTAAAGTGGGGTGGGCGATGGGTTGGGTGAATTCTCAACTGAATTCTTAATAAATAAAGTTAAAGTGTTTTAATTGTGAGCTGTATCCTTGGCCAGTGTCAAGAGTCCTGGTCTGGAGTGTGACGCCCCTTTAGAGTCCTTAACATCTGTACTATGTTTTGTGTATCGCGTGTGAAATGTTGTGGTCCTAGTTGCTGCATTATATTTGGGAAAAGAGAACAGAACATGTTAGAGCAGGTATTTTGTTAGTTTGCATTCCACTACATAGCATACATTTTTTACTTTGTGGGCCCTCATAACTAGTACTTCCTAATTTCTATGCTTTGAAACAGTGTACTGTGTAATGAACGCAGTTCCTGTGTTCCTTTGCATAATCATTCGGTCTGTGGAAAAAAAAAATCATGCTGGATTAATGAAAAAAATCTAAATGTCTTTGCTACAATGGTGCACAATGAATGGTAGTCATGTTTGGAGTGGTTGCAGCACTTTTTAAAGTGTATTCTTGAAATAGGAGGAAATGTAAGTGTTTATGATTTTTGTCCTATGTTGATAGGATGGGTGACGTTGTATAGCAGGTGGTATTTTGTAAATGTTTACATGTTTCCTTTTTGAACCACTGTTTCTTTATGTGTTCGGTTGCTGTTTGTTATTTGCAAGTATTGTGGCATTGTAATGTGCCAGTGCAATATTCTGACGGTACTTACCTACCTGTTGGCGTACTGCAACTGCTCATACTTTGGAAGTGTTTTACAATATGTTTGCAGCACAGTAGTTGTTGATGGTTGAGTTGGGCTGTTTGAATCCAGCAAATAGCTTTGTTGTTCTGTTTGCAGTTAGATACCAGGTTGCGTATTCTAACTGATTATAGTGTCCCATTTATAAAGAGTACATTTAGAAGGTTGTGCATTCCTGTTGCTACTTGGACATCTGTGTACATTCTGAAGTGGTAGCATACCATTATGGAGTTACGTGATAATAGGTCCATATGTCTTGGAGTTGTATGAATATTCTTGGAGAGTTGGTGACTGATTTGCGTACATGGTGGTTTCAGAGGTTACTGAGGAAAGTTTTTAACCCTCCTACTTAGTACTTTCCTTTCCATGTATCCTGTGAAAAATACTGCTACTGTGATTTGTGTACACATATTGTTTGTGTGAGTGTATTTATTGGGTTCATTGGGGATAGAAATCTCCAACACTCACATTAGTGCATTACGTCAAGGCTTGCAGTAGGCTACGTTGCTTTAGGTCGACAGTGTGGAAGGAAAAACATTGTTTGTCTACTTATGAAGGTACCGGTTGGTGCTGGGGAGTAAGTTATAGTAGGTTTGTACATCAATGAGTACATTTTGGCTTCAGGAATATTAAGTAGGCATTTCAAAATTTGCAGGTAATCTCTGCTTTGGACTGATGGAAGTATCATTGCATTCCCACCATGACCATTGCTTTCTAATGTATGCGGTATTGTGGCCTCCATTGGTTGAGTCGCCTTTGTGGTAGATTATAGCTACTGTTGTGAAGGTTTTCTTGCCAACTGATATCTGTCCCTGTATGAAGGCAGTAAGTTTTCAGTTGTTTTTGGTTCCATCTTTATAGTATCTTAGGAGCATTAATATTACACATTGACTATGTAAGTGTATATGTAGCGTCGAACGATTATCAGAATTGCATGATGTGCACAACATGCTATGGTTTGCATTTTGCACAATTTGCTGAAATGGAATGGAATCGCAATTATGTATCGATACATTTGTTAGGGGCTTGTTGCTGAATGACAAGGTTGCACAGAGTGCATGTATGTTTCCACTTGTAGGAAATGTGAAAGATTTCATTCATGGGTATGTTTTTCCTTTCCAGTATTTGTAGTAAGTGCATTAGAAATTCCTCTGGATCTTCTTGTCAGTTTACAGTGAATTTCCCCATTCCAGCACTGTAGTCCAATTCTTGCGTTATTCCCGAGACAGTGTAAATGGTCTCAGGATTACTTACTGCATTTCTGTGAAGGACGAGCATTTGCAAACACAACTGGTCTGCGCCATTTAAATAAATGTTTTCCACAATTGCAGGTATTTGGAATAGGACATTCATTATTACATTTGCATATCAATTAACACCTGTTGTATTGGAACATTTGAATGGGCCAGGTACTTCTGTGTCTGAGCACTTTGATAGAAGGTTACGTGGTTTCTTTGCATTTTTTTGTGTGTGGAGTTGGGTGCGGTTTGTCTTTTTTGATGTGCTTTTGGTAGTTGATGTAGTATGAGTTGCTTTCAATTACTTTGATGACACTGTTGCCAAATCATTTACAACTTCTGATTGATTGAGCCTTCTTTTCAAACCTTCCGGTACTGAGGAATAGGGTACATTTTCAGATGGGGTTTGTACAGTGCACATAGTCTATTGTACACTATGATGCAAGGAATGTCTGCACTGACTGCATTTGCATCAACATTCACTAAATACAGTCCTTCTAGTGTACGTAGCTGTGACAGTGCTACATAACTCATGCCTTCTTTAAAGACTGTGCTGCCAATATCAATCAATGCTTGATCTAACGTTAGACCTTGCAATATATGAATAGTTACTGCATAAGCTAGCGACAGAGAAACCTGTTCTCGGCCTACATACATGTCTTTGAAAAGAAGGAATCATGCAGTTGTGCATCCTATACTTTTTACTTCTGAAAGTTTGTCAAACTTGATGTTTACAAACTGAATGCTTTTTTCCCGTGGGTATGTCTGCAAGCCAACAACTGTACCAAGTGCTCCATTAACTAAACCTTGCTCTACGTCAATGTTACGCTTTAACATAACTCTATAGTTGACAAATAATGTTAACATTTTCTCCAAACCAGCTGTGTTGGAGATAGTGTTCTCTAAGGTTTGTAGTCTTGCTATGGCTTGTTGAAACATAGTTATTGTCATACCGTGTACGCACAGTTTGTCTGTGGCATGAATTTCCACTAGTGGTTGTTTTTGTTTTTGCAGCATTGTTGCATTAAATTATGCACAGCTTGCTTGAGTTGGCATTAAGGACATACAGCTGATATTTTTCTGAGCTAATTGTTCCGTGACATCAGTATCACATGTGTTAGACTCGTACAGCTCCTGGATGCATCTTGTATTGATGGTAGACTTGCCTCCTTTGATAGTACACCAATGCGTATGTTTTTGATAATGTTGGCGTAGGTGAGGTCTACAGATTGATGCATGATGCATGTTTTGAGTTAGTACTCTGTATTGGAAATGTTGTCAGAGATGTGCATTCCCGATGCTTCCAAGACTTTATGTCACTCTTTGTGTGTTTTGGTTCACCTTTGACTGGTGTTAATTGAAGGAGGTCTCCGAAAACAATCACATGTTTTCTTTGAAAGAGTTATTTGTAATCTGTTTTGAGGACCTCTTGCAATCTGAGGTGAATCAAAGCCAACATTAGGTTTAAGACCATGCTCACCTCATCTATTAGGAGCATTTTCAATTGGTTCAGAACTCTGCATAGGTCCAAAGCAGTTTCTGCTGAAAGTTTATAGTACTCTAATTTGTTTTGTTGTTCTATTGGAAGGAGTAGCAATCAGTGTAGAGTAACTGCACCTATGTTGTAGGCCGTCAAACCTGTATGGGCGGTTACAACAGCAGAAAGATTGTTGCTTGTTAATTTTTGGAGGTATTTACTGATAAGATTTATCAAGAATGTTTTCCTGACCCAGCTTCACCAATTACATACAGCATTACAGGTTTGTAGTTGTCATAGGTGCAGGTTTTACTTTCAAGCTGTATACCATGTTCAATGGTTTCACTTACTTTGACAAAAATAGTACGCTGTTTATTGTTTAGTTGGGATTTCAGTATAGCCAACTCTTCTGCACAGTGCTCACACTGAAGCATAATGGTGGTTACTTCTGTCATGGCTAATTCTGCCTCATTTGATATGAGTGGCAGTCCAAGTGGTTCTTTGCTGCCTGTTTGAGAAAGGTCACTGCTCTAAGAAGTGTCAACATTTAGTTGTGCTTGAAGTTCTTCTCCTTGTTGGCATTCATTGTCCAATATGGTTTGTACTGTGTAAAGTTTTCATCTGTAATTATACTGTCACTGGCATTGAAAGCATCTTCATAGGAGGTGTAGGTGGCTAATAAATCTTCTTCTTTTCTCCATGTTTTGAAAAGTTGCAGTAGAGCCATGTAGTACAGTTTTTTTAGTTGAGGAGTATGTAATGACAACTTCATGTGATTTATTAGGCTGGGTTTTGTAAGTTTCACCAGGCCACCTTCACAACTTTCCACTCTGTATCTACTTTTTCCTCATTTGGTTTAATGTTGTTTTTGTATGCAACGTTTTGGGCTATCTGGTAAAGGCACAAGGCTTTTCAAGTAATACTCCTGTCTTGGTAGTATGTGTCCAATAAGTTGTTCTTCAAAATGTCCTGGCTGTTGTGACTGCGTTTTGCTATTGTTTGTACGTCTTTATATGATTTAAGTACTCTTTTTCTGGATGCAGCAAGGACAAGGCTTAGCCACACTATGTTGTCAGATTTCCCATATAAGGTGGTGCCGGTGCAATGGTCAGTGACTTAGTAGCTGCCACATTCTTTATGGGACAGCATTTTAATGCCAAAGCTGTACAATTTCTGTGCCAGTGTTTTGTCAAAGGATATGTCATCCTAGAGGTCTTTGAGCTCTTTTTTCTCTGCTTTGGTTAAGTAGGCGGTGACATATTGTGCAACTGCAGTGGAATTTTCTGCAATGTACTGTACATCAACATTGGAATTCCAAAGGATGGCAATACTTACATTGTAATCATTGATGTACCTTGATGCTTCACTCCTTTGTATGCAGTATTTGTCCTTAGGAGCTTTTCCCTTCACACTTTGTTGAACTGAAGACATGAAGCAGTTTTCTTTGCCTGTTGTTGAAACTGGTCTGGGGAAACCAAAGCAACATTTGGTGCAGTATCTGCCTCTGTTCTTATATTTGCATTGACAATACTTGTCACACTTGTGTCTTTGGAATTGCAAAATTTGCGCTCATAGGTCACTATGTGTACATTACGAAGGGATTTCACAAGTGACATTTGTGAAGGAATTTCAAAACAGTTTCATCCCTCTCCTCACCAAATTTAGGAGCCTTTTTAATCCACAAAAGCATGTGGATGTGTGGTGCTCCTCTGGCTTGATATTGTTTTTTCCAAAAGAAGTGTTCAGCTTCTCCAAGGCAAGGAAGTGCTCTATTGCAAATGAAGTGCAGCATGGCAAGGAAGAGATGATGGAAGTAGCGTGAAACATCTACTTGATCGAGAGAGCAAATCTCTCCTGATTTTTTCATGTCTACACATGTTTTGTTTTTGTTTGCTATCCATAGGAAAGTGTGCAAGTCTTCCCATGCATACCCTGCACAACTTAAAGTGACAATGAATGTGGTTGGCCCAAGGTTGCGTAGCATACACTGTACTTCTGCCTGCTATCGGAACCAGTACTCTTTTCGTAACACGCATGTTTGCCAAGAGATCTGTAACACTTGACTGTAAAACTTTGTCCCTCTCTTGCACTTTTTGAAATAGCTGTGTAGCAGACATGTTTTGAAAATGGGAACCTGTTTTTAATGTGTGGGCAACTCCATAACATAGCGTTGCCAGTTCACTTTCAAAGAGCAGGTGGAATATGTGCTCCAAGTGCTGTCTAAATCTAGGGTCATCAGAATACATTCATAAACAGTGGTATTCTGATGCTGTTATTTGTGTGCCTCTTTCATCATATCTTCCACCTTTTCCAGTCGGGAGGAGTAGAGGAAAGGCTTGTGCTTCCACACTTTTTTCCCATGTACTGATTGGCGATCCTTTGGCTTGCCTCAGTTGATATGTTTCTAGTGCATCGTCTATGGTGTCTTTGGAGTACAGTGGGTAAATTGTTATAGTGGTCTAAAATATAGGAGGCTGCACCAAGATCTAGACATTCAAATTGACCAGTTGTTGAGTCCTGAATTATTTTGATTGTTTCTCTCAGGTTTTCTTGAAGGTGTGTTTCCTTGTAGTATGCATTGTTTTCTTTAAGGTATTGCAACACTTCCCTAACTTTGGTTAAGTCCACTAGTTGCTACCACATTGTTTAGTCGTTTGTAGGAACACCATTTACCAGGATAATCAAAGATTCTTGTATTGGCATTTTTGCACTTGTAGAGAGTCTACGTTTTCTTTGAGGTCTAATGGTAAATAAACTACTTTACCACAAATGCCTCTCAATAATTCGGTGCGAGGCAATTTAACAGTTTTCGGATGAAGTCCTATTATTGCTTGAAATGGGTGCACTGTTTGGATTATAATGGTCTCATACAAATTAAGCTGCTGCAGTACATTTGGCAGTGGAAATAGTTCAAAATGTTACTAATTGCATGTGAAGGCCTTTGGTTATTGTCACGTTTTGCAGTTCAGTATGTGCACAGTATGGAGGTGTTCGTAATTTCGTATTTGTTTTCAGCTATAAGGCACAGAGCTAATTGAAACCATTGGGATTCCTCATTGCCTTCTATTTTCTGCATTGTAAAGCTTACCTCTGGGGCCCTGATGGAGTGCCTGGTCCGGTCTGTCGACAAGCTCAGGTCCGGTATGTAAATGACTTCTGAAGATGCCCGAAACCTCTCCCTCCGCTCTGCTCGCTGCAGGTTAAACCATCCAGCGGTCAGAGGGGCAGGAGTGATCTGGAGGTTCAGGATCTGGATCTGTTGCGCCACAGAGGCATATAGCATCAAAGTCACTCTTAGTCTCTGCTAATATTGATGCTTCTGCCAAGTTTCCTCACAGGACTAGTACCAGTCCTTCTCAGTTCTATCACTGTGAATTAGCTTTTCCCAGTACACTCGCCTCCAGTTCACTGAGGTGTGGCGGTTTACCAGTTACTCCACTAGTTGTATGGGAGTCGAAGCCTACTGCAAACCCACCCAAACAGCCTTCCGTTGTGTAAAGGCACCTTCCCACTAGCCAGTGGGTAATATGTCTGAGTGCCTGTTGTTGCACTGTTTTACTCTATTGTCTATTTTCTTCCCAGGCTTAGTATGCTAATGGAAGAGTTCAGCATGGATGATGACGGGCACTGCTGCTGCAATGTAGTTCAGGTAGGGCAATGCGCGGGTGGCGGGTGGGGTTGTTTGATTAGACCGCCACTTACCAAATGTCTTTCTTTCCAGATGTTGAATGCGGACTTCGCGGCACGGGTGGAATCCAGCGGGAGTTACGGCTCGGGCGTTGCAGAAGAAGTCAGAAGAGTACCAGTGTTCAGGTAAGTTGTGGATCTTGACCCGCCTAGTGAAGTCCTTGGCTTCTAACGTAGTGCAGATCTGGAAACATGATGTCTTGACACGTCATGCAGATCTGGAGTTCCAAACTTAATCTGACGTGCAGAACCAAACGGACAGTGACAAGTAAGCGTCACACCTGCAGCCGAAGAAAACGCTAAGCACCGGGTGTGGCCCAAGACGGGGTTTATATAGCTCTGGGCCTGCCCAGAACCACTAGACCACCATGGAAATCAACCCAGTGGCCCTCTAGGGGCCATGTTGAATATCACTGTTGGGCTCAGCCTGGGGGCCATCTTGGAAGGGGCCATAGGCATACATAAGCCTATGTCTGTGCCAAACAGCCAGTTTCTTGGTCCAGGTGCTTCTTTGGGCCTTGGGATTCCCACAATCGTGACAATTATGTGTATAGATGTGGTGCTCTTTCTATAGAAAGTTCTACAACAACACATACATACTTGGTTTGAACATTTGTGTTTATTTTCTGTATGTGTGATATAAAAGGTTGATAGCTGCATTGCTGTCAGTACTGTTGTCTGAAAATGCTGGAGTTTGTAAGTGCTCTTCAGTTATACAATATTTCCTCTGGATGCACTCTATTTCATCAAGCACTTGCTTCGCTGTACCATGTAGGAGAATATCAATTAAAGGTTGGAGTGCTAACGCTGGACTTTTTGCATAGTGCAGTTTGTAAACTAGATTTCTGACTGTTGAATGGTGGGTTGCTAACATTTTGATATGGTGGGAGGTGATTTTGCAAGCAGGTCCGGAAATACAGGCTAAGGAATGTCCTCATATTCCAGTGTAGTTGCGCACTGGACAGGAGTCCATAGTGTGTAGTATTTTTATTTTTCTTTTCTCGTTTCCTTTGACATACTGATTGAGGAATTGCTGTAAATATTTGATTAAGCATTTGCGTATGTTACACATTGGTGTGCAAGGCCATTTGTAGGTGAGGCGTGTTGCTTTGGTGGAATGGAGAGTGACATCTAAGTTTCATGGGGATATTTCTGAAAGCAGTGTTTTCTCTTCCATTATGGTATTGTGTATCTTTTCATACCCTTGTCCACTCAATGTAAGGAAATTTGGTTTGTTTGTTCTTGTTTGTATGATTCTTCTTTGAAGTAATTTGCTGTGTTGGTGGTGTGACTCCACTCACCTGTACAGATGTGGCCAAATGTATCTATGCTGACATTGCATTTCGAAGTAGTGCTTGCAATTTACCAATTAATCTTGTTAGTGGTTTCATTTGGTTCAAAATTACTATAAACAATTTCCATTTCTCCACTCATTGCACTTTCTACAAGAGCTTGTAGGATGACATTTCTGCAGTAGCTTTTGAGGGTTAAGCCTGATTTCTGACCTCTGTTTATAAGGTTTTTTTTAGGACATTTTTGTAAAATTACTTTTTTAGAATGCTTGCTTGTGGTTACATTATCATTTGTACGTGCTCTCTTAGCAGTAGTGTGCATTGCACTGTACTTAGTGGGTTTCATTCCATTCTCTTTTTTTATCAGATCAACTACACTGTCTTTACTGGTAGATGCATCCATTGTACTTAATGACTGAATTACCTTTTCTCCCTTGACTTTCGGTTCACGTTCAGCTTGCAGTGCATGGCTGCTTTCTGTGTTTTTAGGTTGCTTGGCTCTCTTTCTGCGTTGCTTTCTATGGAGTCTCAGTTTGGTAGGCATTGTGTAACAGCTTTTGGTGAAGAAAGGGAAGTGTGGGTGTGTAAAAATGTAAATTATATGTGTGCAATGTGCATGAGTGAATCATGGATATGTATGCTTGCCATATGGGTGCAGGCATTGCTTTTGGGCTTTAATTTCCTTATGCATATTTATAAATGTTACTGTTGTAAATGCACACATTCTTTTTTATTGCTTAACTACTGTTGTTATCTATGACGTACGGCAGGAAACTGTAGTTATGCTTGCAATGTATGCACATGGCTTAGTTTGGTCAGAAAGGCTGACTGATCTTTTTGTGTGCGGATTTTGATAGGAGGTGCGTAAATCGCAGAAAGCATTGTAAAATTGACAGAACAAAAGAACAGAGTAACCGTTTCCATATACCAATGGCTGTTATGGGCAAATGGCTACTTTGCCACCACCTACCACTGTAGGAGCCATTTAATGGTAGGTGATTGGAGAAATAACAGTGCCAATTTTGAGTATGTTATGGAGATTCACTGCTAGGTACCCTGTTGCTACAAACCTATAATACAGTTGCGACTGTACTTTATAAAAAATAATAATACCTACTAGGCGTGGTGATGGGTAGCGACACAGATGCATGTTGGTGCACAACTCATTGATTGTTTTACAGTACTTTCCGTGCAGGTGATTTTGATTTTACTGGACATTTGACCCCTGTGTGCTTAACGGTTGGTATGGAGTGTTCAATAGATGTGATAGCGTTACATGCGCAATTCTTGGATTTAATTGGTGGATGGGTAAGTAATCGTTTAACAGTAGCCATTCAGGGAGTGCTGGTAAAAGAGTACTGGAAAGGGCAGAAGGACTGGCCGAGCTTTCCTGGGGCGCGGCCCTCGCAGTAGTAGGGCAAAGCGCACATGCTGCATGCTGTCCTTCTCAATGTGCTTGTCATGGAAATGGGACTACAGATTATCGATTCCGGTGTATGTATGCTTTTCTGTTCCATGCTAGGATGTTCTTCTGTGCCCATGAGAACCGTAGTGCTTCTAGTGTGACCTTTGTCAGTGGCAATGATATTTTTTTCTCCCTATTGAAATTAGTCTTTTGTTGCACTGTGTACAATGTACGCTGCAGACACTTGTGTAGTAATGTAATGAGGAAAAGCAGAGAGCAAGCCCTAACAAGGAGCACACAAAAATGTGTTTCTTTACACGTTGCTTTAGCAAAATTAGAACAAAACACTTTTCACAACTTCCACGAAGATGCCCATTTTCAATAAATGCTTAAAATGTGTTTGTGTAGCCCCGCATACAGGGCAGTATGTTTGTGAAAGCTGCACCATTTGGAGGTGCGCCAATGCTACATCTGGGTCTTTTCAGGATAGCTGCAATGGAAATAGGACTGTACAGGAGTTTGGATTGGTCAATATGATTTCCTGGGTGTGGAGTGTAGCAACAGATTGTGCCAGAACGTGTGTTTGCAAATAGGAGTGGAGATATCTACGGCTATGGCTGTATGGCTTTTGGCAACTCCTGGATACATTAGGTAGAGGTTTAGGCAGAACGCTGTGCACTCGCAGCACACCTTTGGTTCCATAATGTCGATGTGAACTGGCACAGAATCCGTTGGATGAAGTTGGTCCATGTGGGTCCTCTTTGTGCTAGTTTGGTGATGCTCGCTCTTCCAGACATTAGTATTATTCATTGTGGAGGGAATAGTTTAGGGCATGTTACCGGCATTTCACTGCAGTTTGCAATGAAGGAAACATTTTGGCATATCATGGAAATGTTTCCAAATTCACACATAATTTTTTCTCGCATTGCCCAGAGACAGATGTTTTCTTCCTTGTGTGGGCCAAAAATGGAGAAAGCGTGGCACAATGTGAACAAGGCTGTTTGAACTTTTTTGTGCGAAATTGGCATGTTCTCCTTCCACAATAAAAACAATACGTTTCATAGTACCACCATTTTCCGTTCAGATGGAGTTCCTCTGACTGATGCTGGCAAGGAGCTATTTCTGCGTAATATCCAAAATGTAGTGCACCGCTTCGTGTAAGTCTATCAAGTATTTTCCCTGTCGTTGTTCGCCATTTCCAATGTTGCAAACACAAACAGCAAAAAAGGCTCTTTTCAGCGCCATCACTTTGTTTTGCAAATGCGTACAATACTTTTGCCGGAGTCCCGCCACCCATTGTTGCAATCTCTGTATACGGCACACATAGGCTGCACTACTAACTGTATGCTTTCTTTCAACTTCTATTTTTCAACGGTACAGGGCGGCTCTGATAAGAGCCTTTTTGTTCCCCCCCCTTCTGGTTCTGTAGCATTTGTACTGTTGTTATGAGACACACCAAAAAAAGGCAGCAATACAAGTGAGATTTGGCAAACAGTACCAATCATAGGGGTAAGAATTTTTACATGGAGAGTAGAAGATGTGGGGTGCACCTCACATGGTTAGAGGGCTTTCTTTGTCATGCTCCAGGACCAAAGCCTTAAAAACACTTTTGAAAATGTTCCCCACTACACAGTACCACGTTGCAGTATATGCACAATACAGTGATCTTTGGAAGGTACAGGTCTGTTGTGGTACGTATGTCTTCCAAGGCTGCTTGCGGGATGCAGTGGCCTGCTGGAGTGTCCCTAGTGGTGGCAGGAGCAGATGTGGAGGATGCTGTAGAGGAAAATAACCTACTGCCTGCTTGGAAGGGGACAACCCTCTGAACAGCTGCCTGTTGGTTCGCTTTCAGCTGCCGCCGCATGGAGGTGGTGCCGTAGCTGTACAAGCCAGGTTTTCTGCTACTGAGTACTGTGCATTGTACCTGGTTTGCATGTGATTTTGGCACATCTCCAACGGTGCTAAATAGTTTCCACACTCACAACTCACGCTGGCTGCAGGCAATTGGGATTATTTCTACATTATTTTCATTTCCTTTTCAATGGCCCTCCACATTATGATGCCTTTTCCCTTGCTCAGGACCTTCAGAAGGAGGGGTTGGTGGTGAGGGTGTGGGTGCTCATGAGCCAGAGGTAGTAGCAGAAGCTCTAGTGGCCATTACTTGGAGAGGTACTTTGCAGGCACACAATTGGTGAGAAAGCAATTTCTGCACAAACCAATATGCATTGCTGCTCTTCTCTGGAAACCAAAACAGGGATTGCAGTGCACTTGTGACATGTGCCCTTTTATTGAAGTGTTGTGGAGAATGTGCCACCGCAAATAAGTGCCACCGCAAAGTGGGCCTAAGTGTTTCCCTACAATACCTACATGCAGAAGGAGGAGTGTAGGAACTCTCTAAGGGCTTACTCTCACTGTAACACTCCATATATTGCATAAAATTGTCCTCTTTCGATGTGCACGGATCTGGCTTGTGTCAGCCAAATAAGGGACCATTTGCAGCATTGTCCCGTTACCATGGTGACATTGCCATTGGTCTCCATTTGGACGCCTGTCTGCAGGACGTATTTTGGCTGTAATACTTTGTGGCCGTGTGCATAGCTCTCCTATGGATACTCTTGCCATCCCTGGACTACTTAAATGTGCAGCACACATGCATTGAACATTTCTACATAAGCTTGGTGTGAGCACGATATAGTAAGTGGAATGTTTACTTGCAAAGGTGCTCATAGGAAGTGGGTGCATGTTCCCACCTACTACAACTACATCACAAGTTTCTTTGCTCATGACCAGGGACGGTGTTACCAGGTGTCACATGACGAGATACACATGTGCGCAGTTGTGCAACTGAAAAACTTACGGTCCTGCAACTATTTACAGGGGGTTCTGTGCATGCAAACATGTGGCCGGTACTGGCGTCCAATGGATGCTTTCATTGTGATTGCACATAGGGCAGCTAGGTGCGGCAGTCCCATGACTCCTTTATTTCCCTCACTTGCAATTATCCCCACTAGTGCTGTGCCCTTCACACTTACAATGGCCTTCTTAAAACAAAGGAAAAGGCACATATACAATAAGTATACATTAACATATCAACGTTTCTTAGCACACATTCATAGACATTATTCGGAAAGGGAACGGGGAACAGAAACAGACACAAATACTGGGGATTTTGTCATTCAACAAGCTGCTGGTGAGGGGAAGATGGAATTGAAATATCATCAAAGTGTCTCTATTGACACACAATTTACGGGGATGGCTGGCTAGGAAATGAGGAAGGCGGGCACATGCAAGACGGGCAGTGATATCTTAGTTTCCCCATAATATAATCTTCTATAAACATTTTCAAGGCAGCAAATTGGAGGAGCAATTCATCCATTTTGGCATCCAGGCAGTATACTTTTATGTGTCCAGCGTTTACTTCAGTTCCGGTGGCCGCATGTTGCTGTGCAAAAGGTGCCACTTCTGGTGTACCCCTTTGTTTTGCCAAATGTTCTGTTAATGGACAGGAAATGTGCTTAATTTACATGAAGCACTATATTGTAATGGTCTTACTCTTGCCACTGCGTCCCCTATCTATGGGTTTACTATACTCGCTCATTTCATCATGCGGGAAATTCTCCTCCAGCCATTCTAGGGTGAATGCCCTTGCAGTAATTCTTTCCCTTTTCACAGTGTGGTGGGTATCGTCCTCCTCCAGCCATTCTAGGGTGCGAACGATTGCTGCGCACAAACAGAAACATCATGCTTTCCTACTATTGTGCACTACGGGCCTGTGCAATTACAACATGTACTCATCACGCTGTAGTGATGTTCTGCTCTCTGTAGTGGACATTTGAACCTCTGCCTCTTCGTCCTTTGTTTGCTTGTGAATCAGGTGTGTGATAACATTGATAAAGTCAAACATTACTTTTCTTGTTGGTTCTTTCCATTATGCTACATACCCTATGCCTTTGCGCTCTTTGTTTTGCGAAAGTGCAGACTTTGTACAGCTACTGCACTTTCCCTTCCCATTCACACATTTGCTGTTGTTTCTATATGTTTTTTGTATTTGCTGCATGTTACCACTTTTTATGACCAACCATCCCTTTCTCGGCATGTTGGCACCCGATGTCTGCAAACAGATGCAGTGTTCCCAACCACTGTGGCTATCAGTATAGAGCCACCTGCTTCATTATGCTGTGGAGTACATCTATACAAACTAAGCGTATCCTGTTAAAAAGTAATGGAATTTAGTGAAAGAAATATTATGAAAGGGACGCTATGGTTCAGTTGCACTCCTAAAACCGTATCACCTTTTCTGAAATAACTATGATAAAACACCATTATGGTTAAAGATCCCTATTAAAAACCTATTAAATTCACTAACAAAAAACATTGTTAAAGGGACGTTATTGTTAAGTTGAGCCACTAAAAACATTTCCCCTTTATTGAAAAAAAACTAGCCTAAAGCAACATTATGGTTAAAGTGCCCTACTAAAAACCTATGAAATTCACTAACAAAAAACATTGCTAAAGGTACATTATGGTTAAGTTGTACTACTAAAAAACGTATGAAATTCAATGGAAACACATTGGTACAGGGACGTTATGGTTACAGGTATAACCAAAAAACCCCAGAAATGTGCCACTAATGGTAAGGTATGCAACCATAACTCGCACTACCACTGTGCACTGCAAGGACTAACACCCATGACCTCAAAGATTACATCACAAATTTAATTGATGACATCACTGATGCCATCACATGTGCCTTTAGGTTTATTAACAAGGCTCCACAACGGATTGTCAATATAATGTTGCCACAAAAATATCCGAGGTCATTGGGAGAACTATCATGAAATACATAATTCAGCACACAATCCATTGCTATAAACACCATTGCACTACAGACTTCTTTCCAATATAGCGCAACCACCTCATGCAGAAACGTAGGCATTGTCTGCTGCATGCACCATAGATGTCCAACATTCAGATTTTTGCCATGCTCCATAGTATAATGATGAATGCTTTGTTTTCAGAATTTTGCATACTGTGAAACATGTAATAAGAATCTAATACCCCCTCACTGACTACATATTTGTACTACTACATACAACCATACAGAGACCACAAAGTACAAAAATATGCCCATATACCGGGAAAATAAAGTAAGCAAAAAAGCTGCAGTATTACCAGAAAATATTCATAATCTACCTGATTTTCTTCATACACAGAAATTATTGCTGTGTTTCAGGCCTGCTTCTTCCCATATATACATTGATCACATGATGTGAATGAACCCTAAGAACAAGATTGTAAGGACATATGAGAAGGGTAAGGTTTACAAATATAGTACCCTTTGAATGTTCACTTCCTGCCTGTCAGTGAAGAAAACCCCCTGCCCTACGTATGTCAGTAAGAGGGATCCAGTCATGTGATGGCATCAGTGATGTTATCAATGACATTTGTAATGTCATCTATGAGGTCTTGGGTGTTTGTCCTTGCAGTGCACAGTGGTAGTGCGAGTTATGGTTGTGTACCTTACCATAACTGGTGAATTTCTGGTGGGTTTCAGTTTTACCAGTAACCATAACGTGCCTGTAGCAACATTTTTCCATTGAATTTCAAAGGATTTCTAGAAGTGCAACTTAACCATTACGTCCATTTGACAACGTTTTTTTGGTTAAAGGGACGTTATGGTTAAGTTGCTCTAGTAAAAACCCATGCAATTCATTGGAGAAACGTTGTTACAGGGAAGTTATGGAGTGTGGAGGGTTGTGCTCAGCGAGAGTTCACTGGTGCACACAGCATGCTCTGCAGATGTGTGGAGGGTTGTGCTCAGCAAGAATGCACTGGTGCACATAAAATGCCCTGTGGATTTGTGGAGGGTTGTGCTCAGCGACAGTGCACTGGTGCACTCAACATGCCCTGCGGATGTGTGAAGGGTTGTGCTCAGCGAAAGTGCACTGGTTCACACAACATGCCCTGAGGATGTGTGGAGGGTTGTGCTCATCGAGAGTGCACTGATGCACACAACATGTTCTGTAGATGTCCCACATGATGTACGAGCTCATACAGTCCTGTTTTGCTTTTTGCAACGTGTGCCTTATTGTCCTGCATTTATAACAGGAAAGAGCAAACTACATATACCACAATGCAAAAAAATACAAAGGAACTTGACCGGAAAAGTTACTCATGTGTAAACGTAAACGTCTTGCCAACTATTGCTGACACTCATCTGCTGGCCTCTAGATTTGACTACACTAAAACAAAAGGCCACTAAATAGCACTATTTTAACTATCTTAGGAAAGACATCAATGTAGACATAAAGTAGCTCTATTTTCGGGGGACCTCATCACAAACTTCAAACAAGATATTGAATATGTAATTAACGTGCCCTCAAGTCTAACGAGGGCTTAGTTTCTTAAATATAGCACAGCTTGGCTCAGCAAACAACGAGAGATAACACATCTATTAAACCATACATTAGGAAAAGCCTCGAGCAACAATGAAGTATTACTGTGCATAATTATGCAGAACCTTTCTAGCACCTTTCCCCGTGATGAACCAACCAGTGCCGTCTTCTAAAGAACAAAGGCTGTAATAAGGCTGGTGGATATAAATAACCCCCCTCCAAGGCAGCAGTATTTATAATGTCCTGCGCCGCCATCATTTCCAGGTATGCAACTGACATCATTATCTGCCAAGCGGCTGGAGAACACAATGAGATCATTACACGAAGGGTCGTAATAGGTTCAAAAGTCCAATTGGCTGCAGTTTAATCACGGCAGAGGTGGCTGCAGAGAGATTCCTTGGAGAGAGCATATAGAAGAAGTCTGTGGATTTATAATGACCAAACCAAGTTAGTGATATCAGCGCCTGCTTCTCGCCAAAGGTGAACGTGTCAGCATGACGTGCAGGCCCATTTGGAGTAGGCGTGTGGGTTATTTCCTTCTAAGTCATGCGAACAAAAAAAAAATGGCGAACGCTTGGATCCGACCTGAACTATGAACACTCATTATCAACATGCAGCTCTGAAGTGGATTATTCACAGCAGTCCGCGAGATAGCAATTCTTGCTGCAGAGCCGGGAGCTTGTAAAATGCCAAGAGTGAAGAGGTCAGTTAGTCCTCCGGATTCTTGACAATGAGATTCTGCAGTCCTAAAGGAGAAGGAGGAACTACAAGTACCAGAGTGCCATGAAAAAGACATGATTGGATGAGCGAGCTGCTCTCACCTGACATGTGGCAACGCGAGAGTTGTGCATAGTGCTGCCCTGTCTAGGTGCAGTCAATACTTTGGGCCTCATTACAACCCTGGCGTTAAGGGGTTAACAGCGCCGTAAAAGGCTGCGGCGCCGTTAAACCCTAAACGCCAGATTCACACTTTAACGCCTGCTTTTTGCAGGCGTTAAAGTCCATCCCGCTAAGGGACCTTGGTGCTAATTTACGGTGCCGTAATTAGCGCCTTCCCCATTCCCATTGAGCCCTATGGCCAAAAATGGGAATGGGGAAGGGGCCATGGTGAATGGGGATTTACCGCCCCGCCAACCTTGGAATGGGGCGGTAAATCCGCCATCCACCATGGCGGAATCCGCCAACGCCAGGGATGTAATGAGGCCCTATGTGAATAGAAAAACATGACGTTAACATCTCATGAATCGTCTCTTTGACCTATGGTGAGATTACTTGGGTAGAGGGTCGTGCCAGCGGGTAATGGACACCCTGCAGGAGAAAACAGCCAGAGTAAAGTAAAGGCTTTTCTCTATCTTTGCCACTGGCAATTAGTACAGTCATTAGCAACCCAATACATTGCCTGAGCTGGAAGTAGTTATTTTTTGAAAAAATTATAGTTGCACCGTGAGCACAAACGTTTTTGCAATTAAAAAGTAAAAACAAAATGTCTAGACAGGACAGCACTACAAAATGTCTGATATCAATAGAGGGAAGGGAGCTGTGGGCATGACAGACTACAACATTCAATAATTGTATTTATTTAGTCGTTGGCATAGTGCTACTCTCTCCAAATTCCATTTTCGTCCTTATCAGCACGCAATGACCCCTGGCTTTGCTTATCCATACCCTAGCACTGTAGAGCTCCAATCTTCTCTTTGTTGCTCATCTGCTCTCACTGCTTCCCGTTTGCCACACATTTCCTTCCTTCTTCATTGTTTGCTAGGCACTCTTTCGCCTATTTTTATGTCACTGCGCTAAAGTGTCAAATGCACTGGCATTTTTTCCAGACCAGCAAAATACATGTCTGGCGTTGGGGGACACGGATATCACACCCTGACCTGCCGGTAGATTAGGCACCTGCTGACAGATACTTGTACAATCGTCGGCACCGTTATTACAAGTGGCTGTGATTGCTGCAACCCATTCCCATGGAGTCTTTTGTAACGCCATTGGAATGAAAACTTACCATTTCGCCGCCAGCCCTAATATCCCAGTAATTCCGGGATGTCGGGTAGTGTAGACGGTAAGGCGGGTTAGCCAGTAGCCCAACGGAATTACTAGAGGGTTACCGGCAAACCCATAATGAGGGCCATTGTCTTCCCGCCACTTCCTTCCACATCCTGTCCAGGCTCGATATAGTTTGGTGCTGGCTTGTCTTGTTCTCACCAGGTAGAGAAGTTGGTTACACATGTCACAATGTTGGAAGTGGTTCTGTGGGATATTCCTGTGTAAGCTTCCTTCTTACAATCCAGGACTCAGCGGTGCACTGCTTGTAGTATACCCTTCATGTAATGCTTAATTTGCTTCACATGACCCTTCTCTTGAGGCTTGTAAATCATGGGGCCTCATTAGTTTGCCAGTATCCGGCCGGTAATTCCGGCTAGATACCGGCGAACTGACCTACCATTTCCGCCACCTATCCCAGAATTACCAGTATATTACAGGTTGCGGAAAGAGCAGTAAATCCCTATTCCATGGAGCTAGACTCCATGGAGAGGATTCCTGGTATTACCTGCACCGTTATTGCCGGTGCCGGTAATATCAACAGTTTATTGCTGGTGGGGGCCTGATTTACCTCCAGATCTTGCCTGGAGATAAATCAGTGACCCCCAGCAGAAAACATGTCTTTTTTGCAGTGCAGTAAAAGTGGTGGTTGTGGAATTACTAGCACTTGTATCAGCCCTTTTCACACACCACAAAGCTTGTATGAGGCTGTTGTAATGTATCTTGAGTGCGTAATAGTTCATGTTTTCATGGAATGATACTGAGCTTAGTGTTCCTTGGGCTCAGAGCATTCTTGTTTATCTTTGGACATTCTGAAAAGTGTCAGTTGAACTTGTGGCTGTACAAGACACTCTGGTCTTCCGCTGGGGGTCTTATTATCTTATAACTCAATAAAGCTATAAAATAAGCTTACCAGTGTGACATGCATCCTTTACAATATTGCCGACGAGGATGGGATGTTGAAAGCAGACCCCCAGCAGCAAGTTGGATTGATGCCGCTCCACCTTGTGTGTGTGTAGAAGCGACCATTGCGGGATACGTGTCTCCCTGATTTGAAGTAAGTGCTCCTGGTGCGCCTGTGGCTCCTCTGTAACCCTGCGCATCGCTCGCATCACTCGCACGGCCCGGCTTTCATTGACTGTCATGTGTGCGCGGCCCAACCCTGGGCTTTACCACACGTGTCTGAATAGAGGCACACTTTCAAAAGCCCTCGCTCGCTCTCCTACGCCGAAGCGTGTCGTCTGTTTGGAGGCCGTCAGTATATTATGTGAATGGATGGAGGAGTGATGCTGGAGCAAGCAGCAGGCGCCGTCCACAGAAGTCAGTTTGGGGCCGCCATAGATAGCCGTGACGCCAGGTGCAGGACAATTGACACTCTGAAAGCATTTTAAAGTCACAGTTGAGAATAATTGAATGAACTACGTGATATGGGCTGTACCTACTCATCACGTTGTGCAGTGAAGAAGTCAAATTCGTACTGCCCGGTCATCTTGTAGAGCTAAAGTGGCAGTTATGACAGCATTGTGAATTACCACAAGCAAGTGTAATTTTGGCGAACGTAACGCAGACCCAATGAATAAATACGCATGTTTAGAGATACAAATAAGCAATGAGGAAGTTGTACAAGAGTGGCAGGTCAAACCTGATTTATTACCAGTCAATTGTTGCTTCAGTGTATCCAAACTCAACTTATGTGAACGTCAGTAGTGTTATATATTGAAAGAGCTAATTTCTCAAAGAAAGGATCGGCAAGTGACAACCAGGGTCTCAACTGAAAGGTCACAGCAGTCAAGATCTTCAATTAAGATTTCTAGTTAGTTGGATTAGTAATAGGCATATACTGGGAACTTTATGAAACACTAGTGAATATTCATTTTACTGGCCTTGATATCAGAAGACGTGTAGATCAACATGGCTTTACCAGGCATAGCTGGTCCTCCGATATTTATGCCCACACCGGGACCTGTGAAAATCTTGTGGGCCCAATGGCGCAAGGGTTTCATGCATTACCTCAAAGCTACAGGTGGGAATTCATATTCAAATGATAGAACGCACTGTTGTTGCACTTCTTGGGTTACGAGGGGCAAAGGATATATGAGACACTGCCCCAGCCTTCAGCAGATGGGAGTGGTGATGCAGTAAACAAATTTGAAAATGCCTTGCTCAAGCTGGATTTGCATTTCAATCCAAAGACAAGCACAATTTTGGAAAGATTGAATTTTCGCACCCGAGTACAAGAGCAAGGAGAATCCGTGGAGGAGTATGTAACTGCTTTACGACATTTGGCTTTGTCATGCAAGTTTCAAGATTCATTTGATGAGCACATTCGAGACCAATTTATGACTCACTGCAAGGCCAATAAAATTTGTGAAGAGCTGTGGCTGAGGGATGAGCCCAGCCTTGATGAGGTGTTAGACATAGCTAGACACGTAGAGCATTCTCTAGCTTGTGTGGCAAAGTTATCCAAAGCTGACTCTAATGAATTGAAGGAGAGTAAAGCAGAGATTTTAAAAGTGGTGGAAGCAAAGAGCAAAAGAAGAGGAAAGGACAAGCAGATGATTAGAGGCGCTCTAGAGGACAAAAGAAGAATGAACAATCTTCAAAAGGGAGAGAAGAAAGACGAAAGGTTATGTTTAAGTTGTGCTAGTAATTCACATTTTGCTTCTTCAAGGATGATGTCCTGGAAGAAGAACCATATGTGCAAAGTGCAAGAGAAAGGGCATTTTGCCAATTGTTGTAACAATTACCAGCCTTGACAGTTCAACCAAAAAAGGGTTTTGTATGTCAACGAGGAAGATGAAGCAAGGTCATCGAAGGAAGAAATTACACTTCCGTCACCTAATATTATTGTTAACACTGTGAATGTTGTATCCAATGGAGAGAATGAAGATGAATGTGAACGCCCAATTGCTACTGTGTGTGTGTATGGACACATGATACGCATGATGGCTGATTCCGGATCAAATGTTACCCTAGTTTCGAGAGGAGTGTTTGAGAAAGATTTAAAAGGTGATGTTTCAAAATTGTTGGAACCAGATATCAAACCTGGGGGATATAACCAGGACCAGATTGATTTGTTTGGTTAAGCCATGGGAAAATTTGATTTCAAAGGTCGATCTTGTAACAGAAAGATATATGTTACAAAAAAAGGCCAAACTTTGTTGGGTTGGAGAGAGCAAAAGAACTTAAAGATTAAACTGGATCCCAACGACGTAGAGCAGGCCCTACAGGTGTCATGTGCACCCATCTCGAGTCATGCCAAGGTTTTTAACAAAACATTGGGAAAAATAAGAGGAGTGCAGCACCAGATATTATTGAAAAAGGGAAGCATGCCTGTTGTTGCCAAGCTGAGGCCAGTTCTGCTAGTTTTGCGTGATGGAATCAAAAAGGAATTACAAAAATTGTCAAAGATGGGTGTAATAGAGAAGGCCGGAGGTGTGGAATGGGTATCGCCTGTAGTTGTTGTTAAGAAAGGGTCTGGAGATGTGAGGCTGTGTATTGATATGCATGAATTGAACAAATGTGTGTTGGTGGACAGACACCCGCTGCCAAACCTGGGAGAGATGCTGACAAGTGTTGAGGGTGGAAAAGTGTTCTCCAAACTCGACATGGCTTCAGTGTATCATCAGATTGAACTAGAGGCGAGCAGTAGAAAGCTTGCAGCTTTTATCACCCACAAGGGAGTTTTCAGTTTAAGAGAATGCCGTTCGGGCTAGCATTGGCTTCGTCAGTCTTTCAAAATGTGATGGACCGTTTGATGAGAGGTGTGAAAGGTGTTTTCTGTTTCCAGGATGACGTGTTGATATGTGGTGAGTCTGTGGAGGAACATGATGAAAATTCTTAACTCTGTGCTAAAAATCTTTGAGGAAAAGGGAATCACGTTGAGGGAAGAGAAATGCAAATTCGCAAAGTCCAAAGTGGAAAATTTGGGACATGAAGTGTCTGGTGAGGGTGTGAGACCAAAGGAGAGTCTTATTAATTCGATAAAGGAAGTAAAGAGGCCAATGAATAAGGTTGAATTGAGATCTTTTCTCGGCATGACCAAAGTTGATCAAAAATGTGTGGAGAATTATGCAATGAAAGTAGAGAATAGGAGAGAATTGTTGAGGAAAGGCACAGAATTTGTGTGGAACCGGGTTTGTGAAATGGAATTTCAAAGAATAAAGGAGGAAATAGACTTGGCTCGCCCATTGGGTTGCTTTGATACCAGGAAAACAAGTATAATTACTGTGGATGCTAGTGAGAGCGGATTAGGTGCTGTACTTTCGCAGAAAGGTGACGATCAGTTGGAGCAGGTAATTGCTCATGCGTCATGTGGTTTGAAAGGGGCGGAGTTATGTTATTCTGTTTTAGAGAAGGAAGCGTTAGCTTGCTATTGGGCGGTGCAACGCTTCAAGAGTTTTGTATGGGGAACTAACTTCATCATTAGGACAGACCACAAACCTTTGAAAGGGATATTTGAAAGTAAGGGCTTAGAGAAAGTTTCTCGCAGGGTGGCTGGATGGGTCACCAGACTGCAATGCCACAGATTTGAGATGCAAGTGATCCCAAAGAAGAATATGTTGGCGGACAGTTTATCAAGAGTGAAAGTGGACAATTGAGAATGACGAGATGGAGATGGTGTTTGTAAACTCTGATGGTATTGTGTCTAAGGAGGAGTGGCAGGAAGAAGTGAGGAAAGACAATGTTTTAAGTAAAGTGATATCCTATGTGATGACTTCAGTATGGCCTAAGAAAGTGGATTTGGTGGATGGTGAGAGACCGTTCTGGGTGGTGAGAGATGAACTTTCTGTTTCAAAAGGCATTTTGTTTAGGTGGGAACGAGCAGTCTGTCCTGAGGGTATCCGTTCCAGAGTAGTCGATCTGGCTCATGTAGGTCATATCGGTTTTTCCAAAACAAAAGGAGTTTTGAGGTCTGATTACGGTATATCGAGAGACGACTAAGTGAGTGCCATATGTGCATTAAAACTGGCAAAGGATTAGAAGCAAGGAAGCAACCGATAGTGGATGTGAGAGTCCCATCTAAAGTGTGGAGTGATTTGGCCATGGACATATTGGGGTCTGTTGATCTAGGTTATGGTAGGGGGAAGTTTGTGGTGTTGATTGTTGATCTATTTTCTAGGTGGTGTGATTTCAGGATTGTGAGGGAGATTTCAAGGGAGAGCATGGTGAACGTTTTGCAAGGGATATTTGCCAACAAGGGTCTCCCGGAGAGTATCCTTACCGATAACGGCACTCAATTTATGGGTGGATGTTTCTCTAAATATCTAAGCAAATGTGGAATCAAGCATACAAAGTCTGCCTTATACCATCCTGAGACCAATGGGGTTGCCGAGAGAATGAACAGGTGTGTAATGGAAAGTATACGTATGGGGCAGGAGTGTGGATTCGACAAGATGGTGACGATTCAGAATAGAATCTGGGCCATGAGGATGGTGCCCCATGCAACCACAGGATTATGTCCTTATGAATTGATGAGGGGACGCAAACCGTACTCCAGAGTGAGTCCTCCATGGTTGGGAAGGAGTAGGGAGCCTGATTTGGTGGTTGTAGAAGTGAGGAACATGGAACATGTTGAAAAAGAAAAGGAGAATTGGGTAATGCGCGAGAATGAAAGGCGAGGCAAGAAGGAGTTGCGCGTGGAGTGCGGGGATTGGGTAAGAATCAGGAAGTTTGTTGTTAAGAGAAAAGGAGATCTTTTATATTCAGAACCCGTAAAAGTGGTGGCTGTGCTGAAAGGAGCTGTGCGAGTTATGGGAGGCCAAGTTTGGAATAAGAACAGAATTGCAGAGGTAAAAAGGAAAGGGCTGTAATGGAATGTTCATGTGATCTTATTTGTTGCATTATATAAAAAAGCGTAAGATGTGTTGTAATGTATCTTGAGTGTCTCTTGAGTATCTTGAGTGCGTAAAAGTTAATGCTTTCATGGAATGATACTGGGCTCAGTGTTCCTTGGGCTCAGAGCATTCTTGTTTATCTTTGGACATTCTGAAAAGTGTCAGTTGAACTTGTTGTGGCTGTACAAGACACTCTGGTCTTCCGCTGGGGGGCCTTATTATCTTATAACTAATAAAGCTATAAAATAAGCTTACCAGAGTGACATTCATCCTTTACAATAGAGGCCTACAGCATGTTTGTTCTCTGTGTCATTCTTTCCCAAGTAGTACCTCATTCCTTCAGAAGGGAATTTGACTTTGTTGTCTGTCATTAAGTTCTTGGGGTTTCCTTTATTCACAACATCTCTGCAAAGATATGATCTCTCTTACGCATTTCAGTTCTATCTATTTTGATGAATACTCCACCATGACTATTGCATTTTTCTGTTCCTCCTGCATTCAATAATTTCGCCCTATGAAGTTAACTCCCACCCGTTACCAGGGTTCACCTTGTAAAATCACATTCAAGAGTGGAGCTGGTCTTGTTGTGATTATATTGTCACAATATAATAGGCTGCACATTTATTTGGATTCATGTTGCCGACCTTACTCCTTGCTCCTTGCCTCCTGTACTTCGCTACAACTACTGCTTACCTTTGCGATCTTGACCCCGGCCCGTCTACTGGTATTCTCTCTTGCCTGCCTGATTCTGTACTCGACACCTCCCACTCCCTGACGACCTCAGCCCACCTTGACCATTTTTATGCACTTCGTCTTGACTCTGACTCTGTTTAGTGTGGCGTGCCAATCGCCTTTTGATTTCTCTTGCGATCTGCTCTGCCTTATCAACCTGCATGCTACTGGGTTCCCATAATTACATGATCTTCATTGGACTCCATCCTGCTACCGGCAGTGTGGGACCACAGGTCATTTAGTGCACTTTTCCTTACCCTATCCGCTCAGTACCTGCTCTTCCCTGGCGCTCCTCATTTGATTCCTCCGACACTTGGACTTTTGGATGCTACACTGACATTAAGGTGCCGCTACCCAACACTAGTCCGCTGTGTCTCTGTGGGTCCTTCTGAGTAAGTACCGGATTTTGTTCCTATCATTGGTAATTTAGTTTATCATGAACATGAGAATGGGTGCAGAAGGTGATGGAATAGTCAGGAAAATAGCGTTTTTGAGAAACTGCTTTACTTGTTTTCTTAGATTGAACTGCTTGCAACTTTACCATGGAAACTGTAAAGTCAGCAATGGATAAATGAAGCAGGATGTACAATCGCAGGTGTGATCAACTCCCTCCAGATTATAGGCCATCTGTGGAACTATTAGGTAATGAACTCCTATTTTTGGCCAGACACCCCATAGATACTCAAAAAATGTGTTCATATTTAGTTAGTTTAATACATTCTATAGCCCCTCTGTGTTAATATGTGTTTCGGCCACATAGCCTTTTTCAAAACTGGGCTTTGTTGTTCCAAACATAATTTAAATCAGTGTACAGTTGAGACAGAGATTAGGGATTGGTGGTTGCGAGGATTGGTTAGGATAGAGAGAGAATATCATTCCACATTAGTCGTCAGCTTATTGCACAATTCAAAACATGTTTGTAATAATATTGATCCAAGCGTATATATATACACATTTTGGTTATGCTAGTGCTCTATATCTCTATTTAGATTGATACATTTGTTGTTAGCGTACTATGGGCCTCATTACGACTATGGCGGTAGCCGTGCCGGAAATTACCGACACGGCACCCGCCAGAGTCTTTTTTTTACCGCCACCTGGCAATGGGCAATTACCAGGGCATACCGTCCCCGGCGGCCCTACCGGTAATAACGGTGCCGGCCCTACTGGTCAGGTCTGCTTGCAGGTGCCAATCCGCACAGCAACTACGGTACCGGCAAGCTTACTGGTACCATAGTTACCGGACTGGCAAACTTATAATGAGGCCATATGTCTTGACGGGTGATGTAGGACCACAAATTGTGGATGGGGCAGAACACAGTGGCATGTACTCTTTGCATTCTCTCAGAGAATCAAAGAGGTTTGGTGCGTGACAGGGCTTTGTGCTGGGGGTTTTCAATCACTTTGCAGCACCACTGTGTCAGATCATCAAGATGTGGACTCACTTCTTCAGGAGATGTTATGCACAAAGGACAACACCATTGCAGTACTTTTGTTGGCGGTTTTCTGCCAGCTTTAGCGCATTGTGTTAACTAATCAAAGCCAGGAGACGCCTGAAGTCATAGGAGTTGGGAGACGTTTTCTGCACCTCTAAGGTATTTGATTTCTGTCCTCATAGGGAATGCAGAAATGTTTTCTTTTCGCCTCTTCATTCTTCCAGTCAGAAGATCATCCATTGGGCTTGCAAGGAGCACTATCTTCACAAGGATCTGTGGTTCATGATTAAATGGCCCCAGAAAAGAATTACACAATTGGAGATGACTAGTCATGTCAAACCCCATATCCCATATCCAGCCAACTATTTGCTCCAAAGGTGGGTGTTGATGAGGAGAATGGAGCTGAAAGTGATATACATGTTTACTTATTATCCTCCAGTACAGTTCATGTGCATTCTTTTCTTATTCCAAATGTGGGTGTTGATGAGGAGAATATTGATGAGAGTGATATAAATGTTTACTTATTATCCTCCAGTGCAGTTCATGTGCATCTTCTTTCTTATTCCAAATGTGGGTGTTGATGAGGAGAATATTGCTGAGAGTGATATACATGTTTACTTATTATCCTCCAGTACAGTTCATGTGCATTCTTTTCTTATTCCAAATGTGGGGGTTGATGAGGAGAATATTGATGAGAGTGATATAAATGTTTACTTATTATCCTCCAGTGCAGTTCATGTGCATCTTCTTTCTTATTCCAAATGTGGGTGTTGATGACTAGAATATTGCTGAGAGTGATATACATGTTTACTTATTATCCCCCAGTACAGTTCATGTGCATCTTCTTTCTTATTCCAAATGTGGGTGTCGATGAGGAGAATGGACCTGAGAGTGATTATTTATTATCCTCCAGTACAGTTCATTTGCATCTTCTTTCTTATTGTTTTTGTAGATATAGTTGAGTGCTGAGAAGAAGTCATGATACAGAGAGAGATTCATATCTTTATCTTCTTGGGACATTGGGCCTCATTATGAATGTGGCGGTAAGGCAACAACGGCGCCGGTAGTGCTACCGACACCGTTGGTATCATACCGCCACATTACGAGTTCTGCTTGCGGGTGGCGCTCTGCACGCCCATCCTATGGGGCAGAATGGGGATCGGGAGCCCGGCCATACCGGCACCCGCGAATGGCCAATTACCGGCCCATTCAACTCGTAATGGGCCGGTAACGGCCTATTAGCAGGTGCCGGTAGCAAATTTGGCAGTAGCCGTGCCCTTGCTAAGGGCACAGCTACTGCCAAACTTGTAATGAAGCCCATTGTCTGTGTTAAATCAGTACGCTATAATTCAGCGACTATCACAGTAGACTCCTGCTATGTAACACAATTGCTTCCCTGAGCTGCTGTGCCCGAATAAAATTGATTAATGTGCTGTCTTTATCAATTTAGACAAGAGACAGCTTGTCAATCCCACCCTTTCGACCGACTGTCTCCTGAACACAAAGGTAGGGTTGCTGCTTTTATGTTTTAGAGATGCACCCCCATTTCACTTTTTCAGTCCTTCTATCCACTCTGTCGAACACCAACTTGAAAAGTATCCACTTACTACAGTTTCTTTGCCTGATAGAGCAGAGCGTTACACTGTCTGAAGTAGGCAGTCCAATCTGCAAAACAATGAACAATCATTAACATGGGTGACATGAAACCAAATTACAATGGATCGCATTGGATCCTAATGGAAAATCTATCAAATCTCTTGTAAATCAATTACATGAATACCCATGCTGTCAACAGAACTGTGTCAATGGCGAACTGCAGATATATTTAGAGGCTACAAAAAACATTAAATCACTCGTTGTGTACATACAGAGACTTACGCCTTCCTCCAGCAGGTGGTGCGACAGCTACTGGCAGGTCTGCAAGCTTCACATTGCACCGGAAATTAAGCATATTCTTAAAAGCAACCACCTTTTTGGATGCACAATTAAAATCAGCAATCATTTCACGATTCAGATATTGTACATGTTTGAGTCTGACCTATTACAAATGTTTTGCTTCGAGACAATCTAAGAGAGCTGGGACAATCTATACAGTTCTAGGAGTGCAGTCCCCACATGTCTCTGGCTCCCATGAAAGCTGTATCCATCAGACATCAAGTGCAAATATAGTTATGCATTTGTAGTACAAGGGTAGATAGGCAGGCACTATGATAGGCATTCTGATTGCATGTTCTAAGAGGTTAACACCAGTGGGGTACGAGGGGCATAAAAGTTTCCACTGAATCTGCAGGGGTGACCCAGTGTAGAGATGGACACCGAATCTGGCTATTACCATAATACCAGTCACAAATGATTTCATGTTATTGAAATATTTCATGTCTATACTGGTTTCACCAGTTTAGGCACATAAGGCCACAAATGAACACTCATGTTGGTTTTGCCCATACAAACTGTAAAAGAAATGTCAAGCCACTGTAAGAAAACATATGCAGACTGGCGGCATCAATGTAGGCTGGTATAGTCTTGTAAGAACGATAATCATGCTGGCTTTACCAATAATGCCAGTATAAAAGAATGCCACACCACTGTCAGAAAACATGTCAATACTGGAGTTACCAATGAATGAAACCCCAACACATATGAACAACCGTCTGTGCCCATAATATCATAATAAAATGGAATGCCACTGTATAGAAATATGTTCAGATTGACTGCAACAATGTAGGCCAGTACTGCCATTCAAGGACACATATCACATTTTCTTTGCACATAAGACTAGTAAAAAAAAAAAAAAACAAAACAATGCCACTGTAAGCATATCCAGACTTGCACCAGCAGTAATGCAGGCCAGCATGCCAAGGCAAAAGCACTCATCATGTTGGCTTCGCCCATAGTGGTGGTAAACATGTTATGCACCCAAAAAGAATATATTGTGCCTGCATCAATTAACCCCCGACCCAACATGAGAACTCTCATCATGTTATTTTTGCCCAAAATACAAGGAAAAACATACGCCTCTATAGGGAATCATATACAAGCAGACTGCACTAATTTAATTCTACCTCAGAATCATAGGCTCGCTCCTGGCCAGACCGCTTGCCCGCATGGACACACATTCATACACAGACTCATACAACACATACACAAGTGCTTTCACACATGCACTCATTGAAACACACACCAAAACCGACAAACTGTTGCATAAACACATGCAAACATACAAAAATGTTTTTTTTTACCTGCAGCATCGAACTCCAGAAAACAATTCAGCTTCATGCTGTCATGGTGGCCGTCAGCTACTGCACTCCAGACCGAATCCAGGAAGCAGGGAGAGATTCCTGGCTCTTGTACATTTACAACATCATCCCACCACCACAGGCCCTTTGAAGGTGGAATGAGGCACAGGAGCGAGTGCTAAGCACATTAGGCCCTACAGTCCCACAGGCTAAATTCCCAAGGGAAGTTAAACACCCCATCATTGCACGCCGCAATGGGCATGCACACTGGGGTACTGTACTACACGGTGAAAGTCAGCTTGGGAGTTCCTCCTCTGCTACTTGCTGCAACCGAGGACACACTCATTCTTTTCAATGATCTTGATGTGCTCCTCCATTATGGTTGCGGGTTGGCGCCCGATTATCATGTACAGATGAGCCGCCCCTGATGTTAACCCATAGTTTTAACTTATGGTCCTTTACAATATAGGTGACTAGGGGTTTAGCAACTCATCATGGCGGTCACATGCTTACTTCTTTCTGTTTGGTGGCTTTGTTTAACCTGCTGATCCCAAGAGTAATCATCGAAGTCTGATTCAAACAAAGTTGTTTTGCCATGTGCTTTTTCCCTAGGGTGACCATATTTAAAAAGTAATAAACCGGGACAGGGCAACTAACATAAAGGTAGGACTAACTGTTGAAAATTGGCTGTCATGGCACTACACTTCAGTAGCGTTGGGAGAAGAAGGGGGTTTAAGTGTTACTGTTCAAATAAACAAATATAATAATTAATTTATCTCAAACACCATCTTAAGTTGTAAAATGCAGGCTTTCTTCTGTGCGAGATTGTGCATTCCTGCCTGCCAGCCATGAAGACCTACTACAAAAAAACGGTACCACTGCAGTTTCCAATGGGACATAATCTTGAGAAAGGGGGACAGAGCACCAAATGCCGGGACAGTCCCTGCAAAACTGGGACGTCTGGTCACCCTACTTTTCCTCACAAAAGGGTGCTGCCCCTGTAATGCTCAGCATATTTTATTTGAAACATTAAGAATATGTAGTTGCCTCACGGACGTCACATTCAATTGTGCAGATCAAGAAGGCAACTGGAATATATTAATTAAAGACACTAGACACTTTTACTACTCTATACTAAAGAGGCTGAATCTCCTATCCAAGCTCCTGACTCGTGCCTCAAGGATACAAATTGGTGCACAGGTATACAAAATGCCTTAGCCAATAAAATCTCCTCCCTCAAGACAAAGATAAACACTAAAAAAGACTCCCTTGTCTCTACTGCTAGACCTAGTAGTCTTATCCCTAAAAAGACTCACTCTACGCAGGCACACCCCCATGTGCACATTCCCGACTTTAACTTCCACAAAGTATCTACCAAAGAGGTAGAAAAGGTCATTCTCACCCTCAAACCATCGAACTGCTATGGGGACCTATGCCCGGCACAACTGATTAAGGATGCGGCTCATGATCTTGCACCATTTATTACCAAATTAATACATGTGTCACTCACATCAGGCACCGTAACTAACAATCTGAAACAATCATGGGTCCTCCCCCTGCTCAAAAAACCGAATCTAGACCCTTCTACTCCCACTAATTACCGCCCCATCACCACAGTACCATTACTTCTTAAAATCTTTGATAAAATAGCATACCAACAAATCCAACATCACCTCGAGCACTTCCAACTCTTAGGAGTCAGACAGTCGGGCTTCAGGCCTCAACATTGCACCGAAACTGCACTCATAGTCCTTAAGGCACAGATAGATGAGCTGAGAGATCAGGGTATGACTGCACTACTGCTACTTCTTGATCTCTCAGCTGCCTTCGACCTGGTAGACCATGTGATCTTATGTGACCACCTTCAAAAAGCAGCCCACTTCTCTCAAGAGGCTACTGACTGGAGCCAATCCTTTCTAAACAACCGCACGATGAGCGTCTTCTCCCTTCTAGCAGCAGCTGACCCAACGCCTATCACCTGTGGCGTGCCCCAGGGATCATGCGTTTCCACAACACTGTACAACACATTCACGAAGCCGCTTTTTGATGATCTAGATGGTCTGGGTATCACCTATACAAATTATGCCGATGATACCCAGATCCTCATCCCGCTGACGGGGTGATTATGACAAGGATTTGGCCTTCGTCAATAGAGTGTACCTCATCATTCAGACATGGATGGCCTCACACGGTCTATGCCTGAATGATGACAAAACAGAACTCCTCATTCTAGGATCTTCACATAACCTCAGCAAACTGGACCAAAACTACTCCAATTTCATAATTGACAACAATAAGATTACGGTAGCCAAGGAGGTCAAAACCCTCGGCTTCTACCTAGACTCAACTCTCACCTTCAAAAAATAAGTTAATGCTATGGCTTCCGCCACATCCTACACATGCAAACTCATTAGAGCAGCTTAACCTTTTCTCACTCCATCCAATTGCATCACACGTTGATCCTGTCCAAGCTGGACTATTGCAACACACTATATGTAGGCTGTAACAAATATATCACCAACAAAATACAGATCCTTCAAAATAATGCCCTAAGAGCGGCCCTCAGTATCCCGAAGAAAGCCCACATTTCTGACTCTAGAAGATCTGTCAACTGGCTATCCACTAAAGACAAAATATTCCTCAAATCGGTATCCATGGCTCATAAATGCCTCCACCAAGCAGCCCCTCAATACCTTATCACTAGATTCACCAGACCAACTTCCTCTCGCCCCTCTAGAATGGCCAACTCTAACCTCCTCCTGGTGCCTAGGTTTAAACGCACAATGTCTGGAGGGAACAGCTTCCCGGTAAAAGCAGCACAATTCTGGAACTCCCTTCCTCCGACTTGCAGGGAGGACCTTCCCTACCGCCAATTCAGATCGAAGACCATCCATTGGCTCAAGGCTCACGACACATAACGACCGCCTGCTCTCTTGCTACCCAGATGCCCCACAACACTATGTTTGTAAATTATGTACATTTAGGTTGTCAACTGCTTGGCGCAGTTACCTTTCATGAGACAACCGGCATCTTGTATATAATATTGCTTATAGTATTTATCGCTGTAACTTATGCCTCTTTGGCGTGCATTGTTTCTTTATGACGCGTCCAGCACTGTAACCACAGCTGGACCTCATACCTCTGTATGTAACCAAGCTTTGCAATCATGATGCTTCTGCGCCTTTCTACCTCTGGGTTAGGTGTGCAATATAAATAAATAAATACTAAATACTAAATACTTTTACACTAAACACCAACAAAACAGCACTATTAAATGCAAGCATTCCAGAGGCTTTCGTCTGAAGGTACCATTTCCTGCAGGCACTTTTTGTAAGATCATGAGCATGTATTGACAAGTCTTCAATTCCCATGCCCATGACACTCTGACTCATTGCATGTGTGTACGCAATTGGTTGTTTAACTGTCATACACGCATCTTCATAGCCGCATAAACACCAACTTCAAACACAACTGACTTAATTAAAATGAAGTGTAGTCATATCAAATCCGGGTTTGTCACAATATTTGTGACAATATTTGTGACAATGCCTCGTTATCATCACATTAATTAATGCAAACTGTTACTTTAGCTTTTAGCATAATTCTTTACTGCCAGCACCTGCACGTAAGATTTGTATTTGGCACAATATGCATGTGTTTATTGAGAAACACGTTGAAAGAAAACATGAAATGCAAATTACTTTCAGGTCGAATTGAGCAATGAAAAACAATGCTTTATAAAGGCTAGCCTGGGTGATGCTAGTTACATGTTGATCTGTGACACACTCAGAACCTATTTGGAAGATTGTTTGGGTTGGCATCTGTGTTTGATAAATTGGTAATTACCCAATGATATGTAAATGTTCAAGCAACGACGGTACTATGTGTGGGGTAAACAGTCAAACAAGAACACTAGGCAATGGTTATAATGCATAGCAGAACTATGTTCAGAAAAAATTCATAATACAGGATCCAACTTCATATTTGCAAAAATGCTTATTTTTACTTGCGTGTACGGTACCATCTTTGTGGGGACTTGAACGCGTGTTACTATCCTTGTGGGGACTTACTTTATTATTCTTATTTGGGATGGATTACACCATAAGCAAATGGAAAAAAGCTTACTTTATAGTACTCAATATACATTATACAATTGTATTTGTACATGTGAGTACCTGCCTGCATTTTAGCCATCACAACAGATGGATTTTGATGGTTTAGCATTTCCCACAAGATGTTTAATTTACATGCGAAACTTAAAAAGGCACTTAGTGTCTGCCATTAAACACTATTATAAACACTCAAAATGTTCCAGAAAAGTTAACTGGGACAGAGGAGATGACTTGATTGACCCAGGCTGACACACTGAGCCCAAAAAGGAATAAAGAATTCTAATTCGGATTTCATTCTTTCACAGGCATCATCTTCCCTGCTAACTCATATCTCCTCTTTAGAAATGGTGGAATGGAAATGACGTTCATTTCTCCTTTTGGAATGTGTATACTAATAGTGGAGTTAACTTTCCTGTAGGGGGCATGTTTGATTATGGAAAAGTTAACATTTTCCACAGAGATCGTGTGCGATAATCATGAAAAAGTCCCCACAGAGACAGCGGTCACTTGCAATTATATTGAGGTCCCCACAGAGATGGTGTGTGATTACAATGATGGTAAGATCCCCATAGAGATGGTGTGTGATTAGGACTATACTCAAGTACCCACAGAGACAGTGGGCCTCATTACGAGGTTGGAGGTAGCCATGGAGCTATTAGCTCCAATGCTGCCTCAAAAACCCTACCGACTCCGTCCTGGTGAATGCAGCAATTACCAGTCCATTGCAAGGTTGGCGGGACCGGTAATTCCCCATTCACCAGGCCCATTCCCCATTCCCATTTGAGCCCCCATAGGGCTCAATGGGAATTGGGAAGGCGCTTATAACGGTACCGCAAATTGCGGTACCGTTATTAGCTCTAGAGTCCATTTGTGGGTCCAGTCCTTAACGCCTGAAAAAAACAGGCGTTAAGGAGGGACCCGCAAAGGGAACTCGGAGTAGGGCGGTAAGGGATTACTTGTGCCCTTACCGGTAATCCCTTACCACCCACCGCGTAATGAGGCCCAGTGTGTAATTATGATGCTATTAAGCGCGTGGGCATTAGCCGCTATATAAATCTAAATATAATACAGAAAATACAAATACAAAATATGGTCCCCACAGATATGGTAAGTGATTATGATAACACTAAAGTCCCCACAGAGATGGTGTCTGATTGTAATGATGATAGGGTCCCCATAGAGATGGTGTGTGATGACAATGATGATAAGGACCCCATAGAGATGGTGTGTGTTTAGGACTATACTCAAGTCCCCACAGAGACAGTGGGCCTCATTACGAATCAGGCGTTAAGGGGTTAACGGCGCCGTAAACGGCGCCGACCCTTAACGCCTGATTCCGAGGTCCCTTTGCGCCATGGTGAGTTTAACGCCTGCTTTTTGCAGGCGTTAAAATCCATGGCGCTAAGGGGCCATGGTGCTAATTACGCCACCGTAATTTACGGTGGCGTAATTAGCGCCTTCCCCACTCCCATTATGCCCTATGGGGCAAAAATGGGAATGGGGTAGGGTAAAATGGGAAATGGGGATTTACCGCCCCACTCACCTTGGAATGGGGCGGTAAATCCGCCTTCCACCATAGTGTAAACGCAGTTTACACCATGGTGGTAAGGGTACGACCCAGGCGGTAACTTAACGCCTGGGTCGTAATGAGGCCCAGTGTGTAATTATGATGCTGTTAAGCGCTTGGGCATTAGCCGCTATAGAAATCTAAATAAAATACAAAATAAAATACATATACAAAATAAAATTCCTACAGATATGGTAAGTGATTATGATAACACTAAAGTCCCCACAGAGATGGTGTGTGATTATGACAACACTCAAGTCCCCACAGAGGCAGTGTGTGATTATGATGCTGTAAAGTGCTTGGGCATTAGCCGCTATAGAAATCTAAAGAAAAGTTCATTTTAAGGATCCAACTTCAAATTTGCAAAAATATTGTTTTTTAATAACGTGTACGGCACCATCTTTGTGGGGACTTGAACATGTGTCACTATACTTGTGGGGACTTGGATTAATACTATGTTTTGGAATCCAGTGCTTTCATGTTCAAATGCAAATATGCATTTTTTACAAAAATACAAATTAATTACACAATTCTATCCCCATATTTAAATCACTTTATGAATATTAGGGTGTACTCGCTGAATGCAGTTTAATGATTTTGCATTTTCTTAGAGATATATTGCATGTTCATTTATAGAAACTTAATTTTGGGATGTAGCCACATTCAATGTGCTTCGGGGTTTAACAAATTTAAAAAACAGTGAGACATATTGATTGGGATTGGCCTAAGAGTATGCTATGTGGCAGAGAGTGGAAACTTTAGTTTAGATTTAGGTTTCATGGCTCCATAGACACCAGATCCTCTGCACAAAAATAGTATGATTATAAAGATGTTGCTTTCTACTTTGGGATGATATATTGTGACAGTGAGATGCATGTCTGCACGGGGATGCTATGTTGCATGATGATAGTGGGATTAAAGTCCCCGTAGGGATGGTGCGTGATAATGACATTAAAGTCCCCACAGAGATGGAGTGCGGATATGGTGGTGCTAAAGTCCCCACATGGATGGTGTATGATGACAGTGAAGACTGATGTTAAAATCAAACAAAGATGTTTAAGTGACCATGAATATTTTGTGGGATAATAGAATTGTTTAAGTCTCTGCAGAGGGGGTCAGTGAGGTGGGAGATTGCAAAGTCCCCAGATGATGTGTGAGAATTGTTATATTGAAGTCCCCACAGAGATGGTGTGTGATGACTATGGTATTGGAGTCTGGACAGAGATGGTGGTTGCTGGAGATGTTTGAGTCAGAACAGAGTGAGGGTGATGAAGGGTATGGTATAGTCCTTACCGAGGAGGTATGGGATGATTGTGGAGTTGAAGTCCCCACAGACGTAATGTGTGATAATAGCATTGAAGTCCCCACAGAGATGGTATCCGTAAATAGTGGTGCTGAAGCCCACACATGGATGGTGTGTGATGAGAGTGAAGAGTAAAATTAATATCCAAAAGAGATATTTAAATGACTGTAGATAATATAGGGATCATTATGAGTATGGCGGTGTGGTACAAATCAGTGGTAACAGTGTGGTAACTCAATTACCACTGCATCACCGCATCCATGTTCTACAAGTAAGGTGATGCAAAAATCTGGAGGTAAATCTACCACTTTCCTGCCAAAAATCACAAAAAAACAGCACAATTACTGCCAGCCATAATTCTGATGAAACCCCCATGAATTCCAGTAAATCGGGACTAACACTGCTTATTATCACTTGTAAGCTAGCTGTAAATCCGCTGGAACAAGTGGCTGTAACAGTAATTCTGTTTGGCAGTACTCCAGCAGTTTTACTACTAGAATGCTGCCACACTTGTAATGAGGCCCTTATGCATGTTATTAGAAATGTTGGATACCTAAAAGAGGTGTTTAGTGAGGAGGAAGATGGTAAGTCCTCATAGTGTTAGTGTGTGATGATTGTGCTATTGAAGTCCCACAGAGATGGTGTGTGAACTGTGACATTGGAGTGCACAAAAGAGATAGTGTAGTTGTTGGGAGATTAAGTTACATTATAGATTGTGAAGAAGGGTCTGCATAGTCCTTACAGAGGTAATGTTTAATGATAATGCCATTGACGTCCCCACTGAGATGGTGTCTGAAAATAGTGGTGCTGAAGTCCCCACGTGGATGTTGTGTGATAAGTGTAGAGAACAATTAATATCCAGAAGAAATGTTAAAGTAACTGTACATGTTATGTGTGGCATTAGAAATGTTTGATAGGCAAAAGAGGTGTTAAGTGGAGAGGAGGATGGTAAGTCCTCATAGTGATAGTGTGTGATGTGTGTGCTATTGAAGTCCCCACAGAGAGGGTGTGGACTTGTAAGAGGATTCAATTCAACACTACAGCTAAGTCAATGCCTAGTCTGGGATACTGAATGGAAACCCTTATTGATATATCTTTATGTCCAGTTCATGCGTTCTGGATGACTACCCCTATATAACACCCCTCTCTTGGAATCCCCCTGACCCCACTGAGCCAAGAAGTAGTTCTGTTTTGCAAGTTAAAAGGTTTATTTGAGAATTTAAACAATATATATATATATATCACACTTTATAATAAATTAATAATTGAATATCACACTTAATCTGATATGATAAAGATTAACAACGGAGAATCTGGCACTAGCCCACTTCTTTATAATCACTAAGGAGTTGACATGAAATGGATAAGGTAGCACACTGGTAAATAGGGACAGAAGAATAATGTGGTAGAGAATGCTTTATAGGGTTCAAGGAAATGCAAGGTTGAATGAACGAAATGCAGTATAGAAGATAAACTGATATGGTTTCACAAAAGACAAGGTAATCACTTTCCCTTTGTGGCAATTCACCCCCCCTATACAATGTAAGGAGATGGAAGGAAGAGCACACGGTTCAGGTATACAATCACAATGCAATACAGAGTTCCAGTTTCCCAGCAAGCTTAGAGGAGAATAGATATGAGTTTTACACAGGCTCAAAATGCTTTCAAATGTGATAGCAATATATTGGAAAATGTGCTAAAATGATTTTAATTCCCTCTGGAGGTTCAGGTTGAGGATTAGTTGGTTTAAATTAGTTCAGGCTTACTTTAGCAATGTTCTAGGAATGATTGGCAGGTTAAACGAATTTTTGGCAAATGAAAGCAAGGAAGCTGCTGTTTTCACACGTGGAGAAATTTGCAAATCGCGGCAAATTCGCGAGTGCGTTTTTCGCGATTGCTGCAAAAGTACAGGGAGTAGGAATGCGGTTCTAGGTTCGTTGAAAAGCCAAGATTCCCAGCTTTCAGAGGAAAGTTAAACCAAGTTCCTAGCCGGTTACGGAGTTATGAACGATTAAATAAAGGTAGTTTTTCGGATTTGAAATGTTAAAAGTTCAAAGCGACAGGTTACAGCTTGCAACTAGAAAATGACAGGTGACAGCTTTGCAAATGACAGGTGACAGTTAGGAGACAGTTCTGGTTAGATTAAAATAGATTGAATTATATTATTTTAACTAAGAGATTGGTTCTGCACAGTTCTGCTAGGTACTCACAATATATTTTTGAAATAAATGGGCCTCGCCACGGATCTGGTCAACAGGTTTTCTTCACTCGCCACGGACAGTCTCTGCGCACAGCGTCTGGGTCAGCTCTCTGGTTCTGCGAACAGCGGTCTGGGTCAGCTCTGCTCTGCCTCTGGTTCTGGATCCTGCTCTGCTTTCTCTGGGTACAGCACTGCTTCTGGATCTTTCTGCACAGCTTTCTCTGGACCCAGCGCTGATCTGCACTGCTCCTGGATGCTGCTGTCGCTGTTAGGCTTGCTGGATGCTGAGGCCCACTGAGAAGAGTTCTCAGTTTGTGGGTTTAGGCCCTTGCTTTGAGTTCTGAATCAAGTTCTTTGGAGTTTTAAAGTCTAAGTGTTGAATCTGGTATCTTCTGGATGTTGTGTGGTCCGGCAGAGCGCGTTGCAGCAAATGGAATTGAGTGTCCCTATCTGTCCTGACTGTCTTCTTTTATGTGTTTTGAAAGTGGGTGTGTGTGCAGCATCACTAGCCAGCCCCTCTCTCAACTGCCCATTGGCCCAATTCTCCCCTCTCCCATGATTGGGGAAGGAACTGTGAGTCAGAGTGATGCTGTAGGTTTTATGGGTCAGAGGATCCTCCCCTGGTCAGTTTGCCCACAAAATCTATATTTGATCAAAATGCACACTTCATAGATACACAGTGGTTTGAAATTACATGCACCCATCATGCATTTACTGATGGTAGCCCCTGTTCAAACTCTGCTCTTCCTGGGGGCTTGCATTCAGAAATGGCAATAGTTTGTGCTTTTTAGTGGTTTTGCAACATCAGATTTTTCTCCAGATTTGTACACATGTACACGGCCTGTCCATACATACTCCAGTAAATTAACATGTCTCTAGCTTAAACACAGAGTCTGTAGTATACATAAATAGCAGGGTTTTGCCCCAGAACATCACACAAATTGGAGTTTGGGCTTGAATTGAAGGTACATGTTTTAAATTAAGGCTCTCAAAGTTATACATTTCTGTCATTTGATTACAAAGAGTTATCTGTGTTTCTGTAAAATATATATTTTGCTTTCAATTCAGTTCTCAGAGTGTTGGAGTCCGCCTCCAAGACTTGGGTGGGTCAGTCACATGTGTCTTCTGGCAGGCAGGCCTTTGTTGACAGGAAACAGTCAAAATCAACATATCCTATTCAATTGCAAGAGCCTATTGTGTGGTCTCCAGGAGGCTCCCAGCCAGTCTGCCTTCAATCAATCAAGAGGTCATGTGAGATTCTAACTCCTGGTGTGAATCTCTGGAGGTGAGAGGGTTTCCCAGGCTTCAGGCCTCTGGGAACAGCAGGTGGCTAATTTTTAATTAAAATGCAGCCTTTGAAGTCAGCTGAGTCAAATCCCTTTGTCAGCAACTGCACTCAGTTCTCCTGTCAGAGTTTAGACCGCTAGCGCCGCCTTGAGGATTTTGTTGGTACTGCATCCATTTTTGGGATCTTTCTTGGATTAATGCATTCCAAACAGGAATGGTTCTTACATGGTAGTAAATAATCCTTGCTTAACATTGTTTTGATGGGGCTCCTTACAGTAAGATGGTTATGTGGAACCCCACAAAAGGGTTGAATCTTTAAAGTGGTCCAATGAGCCACGATTTCAGCAACTTTTTGACATCAGTAACAGTGGATTTTGTTAACAAAGATCTTTCTTTACACTGGTGGGTGGCAAGTTAGGTAACCATTTTGGTGTGCGCACAAACTGCGTGGTTCTCCTGGATTCTGGCGCACTTGTGGGCTTTTTGACCATCTTGGATTTTCTAAGCCCACAGCACCAAATGTTGCAGCATGATAGCTCAAACGTGGGTCAGGACACCCAACAAATCCCCCCACGTGACTGCCCTTTGAATTTGAGTCGATGGGGAGTCGGGTGCACAAGGGTTTTGACCCACGCACTGGTCTGTCCGCATAATCTTCTTCCAATTCTGCAAATGGCACAGTTCAGCATCTTTTCCTCCATCCGGTACTGATCGATCGGTTCTCCTTGCCGGTCCTGATGGGAATATTGGGCGGTACCCCGGGCTCCTCGCGTCTCTGCTCCCGGTCTCCGGATCGTCCTCCTTGGCCAGTCTCGAGGTTTTCTTTCTCCTAGGACGACAAAGGAAGAGCGGCAATACCTATTCATAGACATTTTTCCCCCACCATTGATATAGTGGGGTGGCATATAAAATTATAGTCAAAACATATGGACATGCACATTTCTTTTTGCATTCAAAAACGAAAACACCCACATTGAGAAACTCAGAATTTGATAGGCGATATGTAGGATATTTTAAGTTAGAACTGAATTAATCTGAGACAGTACCCTCTAGGATTCCAGAGGATTCCTCCAGTTGTTGCAGAGTGTGCCTGGGATGGCAACACTTCAACTGGTTTATGTGGACCCACTTGTCTTCCCCCTCTGCCAAACCGCCTTTGGGGATGCAGATCTTGTAGGCCACAGGGGAGATTTTGTCTATAATCTCAAAGGGTCCCTTCCATGTAGGCAAACATTTTCGCTGTTTGGCCTGGTTCCTTTGGAAATTGTATAGATAGACCCGGTCCCCCACCTGATATTCCTTCCTGGAAGTCTTCAGGTCATAGTGGGTCTTCATGCTATCAGCTGATCTTTCTAGATTCCGCTGAGCATAAGCAAAAGCATGTTGAAGGTGTTTCCTTAAATTCTCCACATACTCGTGAGTTGTGGAGGCATTTACTAGGGTCTGCTCTTGGGTCCTGTAGAGCTAATGCTGATTAAGCACCATCTTGCGCCCTGTCATCAACTCAAATGGTGACATTTTGGTTGCAGATGAAGGGGTAGATCTGATGGCCATTAGGACCAGAGGTAATCGGATATCCCAACTTGGCCCAGAATCTGCCACAAACTTCTTTAATATGCTCACAATGGTTCGGTTATATCTCTCTACTGCCCCAGAAGAAGCTGGCCGGTAAGCAATATGCAACTTCCTTTTGACCCCCAGTATCTCCCACATCTTTGTCATTACTTCACTGGTGAAGTGGCTACCCCTGTCTGAATCAATCCTTTGAGGTACACCGAAACGGGAAAAGATGTGTTTAATCATCAGGGCAGCTGCAGTTTCTGCCTTGCAATTTGGGGCTGGGAGACATTCCACCCACTTGGTAAACAAGCATGTCACAGTCAACATGTACTTATTCCCCTTAGCAGAGCGAATCACGGGGCCTACAAAGTCGATTTGTAAATCTGACCATGGCAGTGTCATCCCCCTCTTTTGGAGGGGTGCACGGTGTGTGAGGGATGTTGGCTGAAATTGTGCACACACAAGACAACCCTTCAAGTATTGGTTGAGGTCCTGGCCCATGTGTGGCCAGTATGCAACCTCTCTTAAGATTTCCAGTGTTATGTGAAACCCCCTATGACCGGCAGTGGCCGCATCATGGGTGTGACTTAACATCAGGCTTCGGAATGAGGTAGGAACCACCCACTGATCGTGGCCAGCTTTGGATTTCCTTACCAACAAACCGTCTTGGATCCGGAACATTTTTGGACATTTCATCAACACTCTAAGGTCCTCCTTCCCGTTGTAATCGGTATCCGTCAGGGGAAAGTTCTCAGGGTCCTCAATGTGTTGGTAAAATTTACCAATTATTGGATCCCCCTTCTGATCGGTAATCAAATCAGCATCAGGGGTCTCCTTGCTCCATTGGGCAGTTGACAGATCATTGTGAGCATTTGTCTGGGACCTAGTGATAGCAGTGACCTGGATTTCCCCCAACAGGGACTCTATTTCTATTCGATCCCCTTGGATGGCCCCGGTTTTGGCCAGCTGATCAGCTAAGTCATTTCCAGTTTTGTCTGGTCCCTCTACTTTGGAATGACCCTTGATCTTTTTCCAATAGATGGTCATCTCATTCGAGGTGACCAGATCATCAATGTTTTGGATCAACTTCCCATGTTTCAAGGGTTTGTTATTAGCACATAACATGCCTCTGGTTTTCCAATTAACCAGGTGCTCCACGAACCCGTTCCGTACATAATCCGAATCTGTGATTATGACCAGTTCATGGAGTTGATGCTGGACAGCAGTGAGAATGGCCTGATGCACAGCCATCAATTCTGCCACCTGACTACTTCGGGGACCAATTTTGTATCCAGCGGAGGGTTCTGGGGACTCATTCACCCATGCATTCCCTACGCCGGCCACCAGTTCTTTCACCCCGTCGTTGTCAACATGGTAAGAGCATCCATCCACATATACAGTGGGCATTCCCTCACACTTGTCTTCTTCAAAGACTATGTGGAGGGAATTAAGGTATGCCTCCATGTTGTCCTTTATTTTTAGACTTTCGTCCTCGAGACAGTTTTCTCTGGCACAATCATGCAAGTCAGCCAGACCTTGCGCGAGGGGACTCATCTTGTTTTGGCCATATCTGACCTCCACAGGAAAGCCTTGCATTGACAGAATCCAGGAAGTAATTCGGGAATTACTCACATTTCCGGCCCGGATTCTGTCACTTTGGAGATATTGCAGAGGCTGGTGTGGAGTCTCCACTATGATGTGTTCCCCCTGGATAAACGGGCGGTAATTCTTCAATGCCCACACCGTCGCCAGGAGTGCCTTCTCACAATCGTTGAATTTTTCCTCCACAGAGGATAAAGTTTTGCTCGCATAGGAGATTACTTTATTGACCTTGTCATGCTTTTGGTATAATACCGCCGTCAAGCACGTATTAGAGAACCCCGTCTCCAGGAAGAACTCCTTGTTTCTGACAGGGTAAGCTAGGCAAGGCGCTTGTGAGTTGTTTTACCGCCTCGGCTTGTTCTGGACCCCATTCCCACTTGACCCTCCCCTTCAGGAGATGAATCAGGGGTCTGGTGATCTCTGCGTAGCCCTCAATGAACTTTCTGCTGTAATTAGTCAGTCCAAGGAGGCTCCTTAGTTCCCGCAGAGTTGTGGGGTCTTTCAGTTTTTGAAGTGCTTCCACTTTCTTTTCCTGGGGACAGAGACCCTGAGGAGTAATCTCATGCCCCAAGAAATTAACACGGGTTCTACACCACTGTGCTTTCTGAAAGGAAAGTTTTGCTCTGGCGGCCCCCAAATGCGTCAGAACATAACGGATCTCCGCTGTGTGTTCCTCCACAGATGAACGTTTGATGAGGACCTCATCTACATAAGCCAGGTTACCCCTCGCACCCAGGTCGGGCATGGCCTTATGTAGGAAAATATTGAACACATTACCGGAGTTAAGGTATCCGAAGGGAGTCCGGGTCCATGTATACTGCTGGCCCCCAAAGGTAAAAGCCAGCTTGTATTGGTCCTCCCTACTGACCGGCACGGTCCAGTATCCATTGGTCAGGTCTATTGCAGTGAATACCTGTGACCCCTGGATCTGGGCCAGCCCTTGGTCAATGTAGGGCAGAGGCCATCGGGAAGTATGGACCTGTTTGTTGAGCTCCCTGAGGTCGGCGCAGAGTCTCCACTGGCCGTTTGGCTTCAATATTCCCAGCACCGGATTATTGAAGGTGCTGTGGACTGGACGGATTATTCCCCGGGACTCAAGGTTCTTAATTATTTCAGTAAGGGACTCCATTGATGCGAGAGGCAAGCGATATTGCTTCACAAACACAGGAGTCATGCCAGGGTCCGTGGGGATTGTTGTTGTATGGATGTCAGTGCGACCACAGTCATATGAGTCTACCGCAAAGAGATCTTGGAAATCCAAGAAAACTTGTTTCAACTTTTGCTTTTGTTCCAGAGTCACACAGGCATCAGCTAGGTTGACTCTCTCTTCCACCATCTGCCTGAAGCCTGGAAAGACTTCTGGTTTGGCTATCTCTGCGGCCTCCTCCAGCTGGGTGGAGAAGTCCTTGGTCAGAGTGCTGATTTGGACCGGAGGCTTCAGGTGGGAAAGGCAGCCCTCATGGACCTGGAAAATCACCTCATCCCTCCTGAAGTCACAAGTCACATCTTCCTTACCATAGGGGCAGGAAGTGTACACCAGGAAGTTTCCCCCATGCCGGGTAAAAATCCTGTCTGGTGTTGTATTGTCCTCACTGTCACTGTCAACGCAGTCCTTGGGGATTGGCCCTAACAGTTCATTACCTAAATCAATGGAAAAATGTCGGTCATCAACCGCCATTCCAAAATTGGTGCCTGCGGCTAGAGTAATACTCTTTAAGTCGCTGTTATCCACCTCTATTAGAATGGTGTCATGTTCTATGTTGACTACTAGTGTTGGGTTTACCCCTAACCCTTGCTGTTGGAGAGAAGCATTTAGATGTATGTAAGCATCAGGGTTTTGCAAATATTGTCCTCTTTTAGCTTTCACTTCCAGGGAGAATTGTCGGGTCCTTTCTGGGATGGTGACTTCCTCTTTGATCTGAATTTCAACTGCATAAGGTAGCAATTGAGCTGACCTAAATGCTTTTTCTGGATCATCAAAGCCCATGGGATTATCCGCTAATCGGGACCAAGCTTTGAAGTTTATTAGGTCCAAACTAATGGCAAAGCGATTGAGAATGTCACTGCCTAAGTAAAAGGCGGCAGTGACGTCTCGCACGACCCAACAATTATGGACTATGCTCTTGTTGCCAATGGAGATTTTGAGCATACACCTGCTTGGCAGGAGCTGTTTGAAATTAGGTGCTTCCAGGTCCATTTCCCATTTGTCTATCAGTTTGAATGTGGGAATGGCTGGATCTTTTGGGAGTTGGCGGAACATGGCTTCGCTGATGAAGCTCTTACCGTTGTTCACACACACTCGAGCGAGAACAGAGTCCTTCCCATCATTTAATTGGACAGGGATGAACAACTGCTCTCCAATTTGCTGAATATCAGCCAGGCTCTGAGCTGATTTCACATCTTTCTGGACTATAGGAGTGGGAGTTTCTGATTGTGGATTAGTATAGAATCTCAGAGTTTTTCCTTCCAGCGTGGAGTACCACTTTAGACTGGAAGGAAGGTTGATTTTCAGAAATAGGGAGGACCCTCCATCACCAGTCTGTTGTCCTACTGCTATTACTGTCACGTCTGGAATTTGGCTATTCTGGAAGTGAAATTCTACTTGGTCAGATTTTTGTTCAACCATGTGGCAGGTGCCGTTTAAACTAACATGGTTGACACTCTGTTTTAATTTTATTGGTCGGCTAGTCTGGGTCCAGAGGACCTTGTTTACGCAATCTATTAAGGGTGACAACCTCCTCAGGAGGTCATTCCCCAGTAAACAAGGGGTGCCTTCTGGAGTCACTACTATGACCGGGTGTTTCACCTTGTGTCGCCCGATCTTAATGTCCAAGTCTGCAGTCCCCTCAACGGGAATTTCCTTCCCGTCAAAGTTCTGCAGTTGTCCAGGAAGAGAGGTGAGAGGAATTTGGTAATTCTCTCCCCTTCCTGCATTCAGTTCGTCAAAGGCCCTTCTGGACAGAAGGGTAGCTTGAGATCCAGTGTCCACCAGTGCCAAAATTGTACCCTGCCCCTGTACTTGTACCGGGGCATAGTATCTTCCCTCCTTCTCCTCAAGGGGGCACAGATAATGCACATTTTTGGACAACTGGTGGAGTAACTTTCTGGTTTTGGACATCGCTAGCGAAGAGATTTGGGCAGAATTCTATGGAGAGCCTTGGGAATCTGAAAGAAAAAGTTGGCAACTGGAGATCAGAGCCATTGTGGGTTCCCCTGGCTCCGGTTCCGGGCCGCCCCCCCCCCCTTTTTGGAGGCAGTCACCAGGATGGGTTTGAACCAGGGGATTTTCTTGCTGTTGGTTCTGGGATGAGATGGTGGGCGGCGGTAGCTCAGTCTCCACATCTCCCCAGTCTGGATTTGCATCCCTAGGGACCCATTTTTCTTTGGGAGGAGTTCCCCCCTCTCTGAAGGAGAAGATCCTTTTCCCAGGATCCTCTGAGGATCCCTCTCCCTCAAATTGGAAGATCTGTACCTCCTCCTCAAACTGAGTCTGTTTGGGTCTTTTGTTTCACCTACCCCCCTCTGCTCCTTAGGAGGCAGACTTTCAGGGGCAAGAGATTTTGTTTCCGGTTCCTGGGTTTCCAGGGGCTGTTTACAAGTGAGGAAGGAAGCTTCCTCCAAGGCTTTACACCCCCCTTCCCTTTGTGCCTCCTCCCTGGGAACCGGTGAGTTATCGGGGTGCTGCCCCCGTCATTGTTCTGGAGCACCAGGTCCAGAGTTGGGTGCGTTCTGCGCTGGCATGCCGATCTGAGGGTTCTGCTGAGCCCTCAGTATGTGACCCAGATCGCGCGCCATGTTTTGAACCTGGCGCTCTAACTGGGAAACCCGCTCAGGCTGATACGGGGCCCTGTTTTCTCCCCTGGGCTGATCCCGGGAAGGGTAGCTATCCCTTCTTTGGTAGTACCCCTGGTTGGGAAGATTTGGATACCCCTCCACCCTTGGCCTCCCCTCTCCCGGATTCGGTTGTCTGGGCTCAGGGAATTGAGGAAAGAAGGATGGATGATTTTGGGGCTGGAAGTTGGGTGGATACCTGGGGAAGAAGTTCTGCCCAGGGTTTGGTGAGTTTCTGCCCTCCTGTGAGAAGTTGGGAGGGAAGTTCTCTGGGTTAGGTGCTTGGCTGGATCCCCCCCCTTGGGCTGGAGGAGTCCACACATAACCCAGGATGGGTCTGTTTCCCTTGTAACGGGGGCTTACATAATCAGGAGAGCGAGGGACCCCATTTGTGGGGCTGCCTCCCTGGCTCCCTGTCTGTGACTGGCCCGAGGACCTTCTGGGCCTAGCATTATTAGGTGCAGGTAGGTTTTTAGGCCCCCCCATCTCCAAATCTAAAACGGGGGTGACCTTTACCTCTGCCACCTTGGCAGCAGCAGGGGTGTTGTTGGCTTTGGGGTTTTTGGGCGCATTATTTTTATTTTCTATTGGCTTCTGCACCTCATAGATCCGGGTCGCCTGTTCAATGACCCAGTCTAAAGATTTTTTCTCGTGAAAATCCCTCACGAGCTGGGTCATTATGTATTTGGGCAAGGCATGGAAAAACGTATTAATAAATTCTCTGCTATCCGTGCGCACCCTTCTTGTGGTCTGTGCAAAAGCACGCTTTAACTCCTGCACAAACTCTTGTGGGGCCTGATCCTCCCCACATTGTAAATTGTAGGCTGCCTTGCGAGCCTCTTGAGGATTTCTATGAGTAGAAAAATGTTTCAAGATGGCCGCCTTATAGGTGGACCATCTTAAATGATTTTGGTCCTCCAGCCCCGCAAAGAAACTGGAGTATTCCGGGGAGAAGGTCCACTTTACATATTGAATACAGCTTTGGCTGTCCTTCAAATGGAAAGTCTCCATCATTTGCTCAAACAACTCTAAGTGCTCCCAAACAGAATACTTGGCGTTCTTATGATAAGGTGTGATGACGCTCCTGATTGCCTTAATCTGCTTTAAGGGGTCCTTAAGCAAGGCCCTTTTTGTCTTATTGGCCCTTTTGGTCCGGGTAACCCTGGTCCATTCATCTTCTGACTCAGAGGCACTGCTCCCAGAGGTTCCCGTCTGTTCTTCCAGGTTTTCCCGGATTCTGCGAGCCTGGGAATGGCTGGCGGAATGTGGGGACCTGTCTCCTGTGTCCTGTACCGCTCAGAGGAGTCTTCATATCCTCCTTGCTGCCAGGACTTGATGGGTACCCCCCCCTGACCTAACTGGGCAGAGGTTTTCAGGATGCCCTTAATGGGCCTACTCTCCTGGGGTTCCCTATTAAATTGCACTGTGCTTGGGTGCCCATACCCGGATGCCCGCCCCTCCATTCCTGGGTGGTACTGGCCTATGAGCCCCATGCTTCTGGCTGGATAGTAATCTGCCATCCCTGTGGCCCTGTGCTCATGTGCGCCAGGGGACATGGGGGTGGCAGAGTCCAGGGACTGAGAGAGATAAAGGCCTCTGGTACTAGGGCTCCTGGGGTTATGCTCAGGAGTTTCTCTTTCCCAGCGAACCTCATCTCTATCCGCCCCTGCTCCCTGTTGCAATGCAAGAGCCTGCGCCTTCAGTTCCTCAGTTAAGGCCTTACTAGACTCTATCAGTCTCTCCTGCATCGCTACCTGTTGTTGGAGTCTATCATTGTGCTGGCAGAGAGCCTCATTCTCTCTCTGTGCCTCCTGATTGGTCCTGGAGAACTGGGCCAGTTTTTGCTGCAGGAGGGTTACCTCCTGAACTGTGGCCCTATTGGCCTGCTCCTTGCTTGCCAGAGCATCCTCCACCTTCCTGGTGTGCTCTAACAAGTTCTGGTGTTCTTTTTCGAGGTCACCCAGTCCCTGGAGGGCTAGGTGATTTTTTCCATTTTCCTTTTTAAGTGGCAGACTTCCTGGCCTAAGGTATCCCTTTCCTGACTAAGAGCCTGCATCTGTGCCGCCAGGTCGTCCCTTTGCCTTTGGAAGGCACCAGTTTTCTGGCGCTCCTGGTCAAACTCTGCCTGGGTATCCAGGTCTTTCAAAATCAGTTTATTGCTCTCTTCCTTCTCCCTATCTAGGTGGCTTTGCAGGGTGACTACCTGCTCAGCACATGCCCTATTGAAGTCTAACTGTTGCTCCAGCTTTTTCTGGCTCTGCAGTAGGGAGTCCAAACCTTCTTGGTACTCCTTCTGCAAGGCCAGAAATCTGGTATCCTGGTCCGCCTTTTCCTGTTGCAGCACATCCATATCCTCCTTTATTTTAGTGATGTACCGTCTGCTGTCATTTTCTGACTCCTGGCTCCTGAGCAGCCTCTGCTCAGAAGAGTCCAGATCAGATTGGGCCTTCTGTAATGCCAGCAGTTGCCTACTCGCCAGATCTTGGCCTTCAGCACATTTGTTCTGCATGGCTCCCATATGTAAATATAAATATGCCGCTACCCTGGCAATCTTGTGGTGCTCATCCTTGGCCTTCGGGGCCACTTATAGTTCACTCAGGGCCACATGTAGGGGACCCTGATCTCCCCATATATCTGACCCTGTTTCAGTGACCTGTTTCGCGATTGCCTGCAACCAAACCGTTTGGTCCTGATGAGTCCACTCACCTCTCACAAATAACTTATGTAAGAAGTGCTCTCTGGCTATTTTCATATCTACCAAGGTCGTCATTCTAGAGATTGGTCTCTGTCCTGACTTACAGAAGTTTGTATTTTATTTTTGCAAAACAGACCTTTTCCTTAGAGCGTTCCTTTGAGGAGTGCTTTACAGCGTAACACAGCGTGTGATCCGACCGGATATGTGTATCTGGTCAGCTGGCACGCTGTATTAATCTGCACAAGTGATAGATCTAATCCAAACATCCCGGACGAGCCCCCAATTTGTAAGAGGATTCAATTCAACACTACAGCTAAGTCAATGCCTAGTCTGGGATACTGAATGGAAACCCTTATTGATATATCTTTATGTCCAGTTCATGCGTTCTGGATGACTACCCCTATATAACACCCCTCTCTTGGAATCCCCCTGACCCCACTGAGCCAAGAAGTAGTTCTGTTTTGCAAGTTAAAAGGTTTATTTGAGAATTTAAACAATATATATATATATATCACACTTTATAATAAATTAATAATTGAATATCACACTTAATCTGATATGATAAAGATTAACAACGGAGAATCTGGCACTAGCCCACTTCTTTATAATCACTAAGGAGTTGACATGAAATGGATAAGGTAGCACACTGGTAAATAGGGACAGAAGAATAACGTGGTAGAGAATGCTTTATAGGGTTCAGGAAATGCAAGGTTGAATGAATGAAATGCAGTATAGAAGATAAACTGATATGGTTTCACAAAAGACAAGGTAATCACTTTCCCTTTGTGGCAATTCACCCCCCCTATACAATGTAAGGAGATGGAAGGAAGAGCACACGGTTCAGGTATACAATCACAATGTAATACAGAGTTCCAGTTTCCCAGCAAGCTTAGAGGAGAATAGATATGAGTTTTACACAGGCTCAAAATGCTTTCAAATGTGATAGCAATATATTGGAAAATGTGCTAAAATGATTTTAATTCCCTCTGGAGGTTCAGGTTGAGGATTAGTTGGTTTAAATTAGTTCAGGCTTACTTTAGCAATGTTCTAGGAATGATTGGCAGGTTAAACGAATTTTTGGCAAATGAAAGCAAGGAAGCTGCTGTTTTCACACGTGGAGAAATTTCCAAATCGCGATTGCGCAATAGTACAGGGAGTAGGAATGCGGTTCTAGGTTCGTTGAAAAGCCAAGATTCCCAGCTTTCAGAGAGTTAAACCAAGTTCCTAGCCCAAACGGTTACGGAGTTATGAACGATTAAATAAAGGTAGTTTTTCGGATTTGAAATGTTAAAAGTTCAAAGCGACAGGTTACAGCTTGCAACTAGAAAATGACAGGTGACAGCTTTGCAAATGACAGGTGACAGTTAGGAGACAGTTCTGGTTAGATTAAAATAGATTGAATTATATTATTTTAACTAAGAGATTGGTTCTACACAGTTCTGCTAGGTACTCACAATATATTTTTGAAATAAATGGGCCTCGCCACGGATCTGGTCAACAGGTTTTCTTCACTCGCCACGGACGGTCTCTGCGCACAGCGTCTGGGTCAGCTCTCTGGTTCTGCGAACAGCGGTCTGGGTCAGCTCTGCTCTGCCTCTGGTTCTGGATCCTGCTCTGCTTTCTCTGGGTACAGCACTGCTTCTGGATCTTTCTGCACAGCTTTCTCTGGACCCAGCGCTGATCTGCACGGCTCCTGGATGCTGCTATCGCTCTTAGGTTTGCTGGATGCTGAGGCCCACTGAGAAGAGTTCTCAGTTTGTGGGTTTAGGCCCTTGCTTTGAGTTCTGAATCAAGTTCTTTGGAGTTTTAAAGTCTAAGTGTTGAATCTGGTATCTTCTGGATGTTGTGTGGTCCGGCAGAGCGCGTTGCAGCAAATGGAATTGAATGTCCCTATCTGTCCTGACTGTCTGCTTTTATGTGTTTTGAAAGTGGGTGTGTGTGCAGCATCACTAGCCAGCCCCTCTCTCAACTGCCCATTGGCCCAATTCTCCCCTCTCCCATGATTGGGGAAGGAACTGTGAGTCAGAGTGATGCTGTAGGTTTTATGGGTCAGAGGATCCTCCCCTGGTCAGTTTGCCCACAAAATCTATATTTGATCAAAATGCACACTTCATAGATACACAGTGGTTTGAAATTACATGCACCCATCATGCATTTACTGATGGTAGCCCCTGTTCAAACTCTGCTCTTCCTGGGGGCTTGCATTCAGAAATGGCAATATTTTGTGCTTTTTAGTGGTTTTGCAACCTCAGATTTTTCGCCAGATTTGTACACATGTACACGGCCTGTCCATACATACTCCAGTAAATTAACATGTCTCTAGTTTAAACACAGAGTCTGTAGTATACATAAATAGCAGGGTTTTGCCCCAGAACATCACACAAATTGGAGTTTAGGCTTGAATTGAAGGTACATTTTTTAAATTAAGGCTCTCAAAGTTATACATTTCTGGAATTTATTTACAAAGAGTTATCAGTGTTTCTGTAAAATATATATTTTGCTTTCAATTCAGTTCTCAGAGTGTTGGAGTCCGCCTCCAAGACTTGGGTGGGTCAGTCACATGTGTCTTCTGGCAGGCAGGCCTTTGTTGACAGGAAACAGTCAAAATCAACATATCCTATTCAATTGCAAGAGCCTATTGTGTGGTCTCCAGGAGGCTCCCAGCCAGTCTGCCTTCTATCAATCAAGAGGTCATGTGAGATTCTAACTCCTGGTGTGAATCTCTGGAGGTGAGAGGGTTTCCCAGGCTTCAGGCCTCTGGGAACAGCAGGTGGCTAATTTTTAATTAAAATGCAGCCTTTGAAGTCAGCTGAGTCAAATCCCTTTGTCAGCAACTGCACTCAGTTCTCCTGTCAGAGTTTAGACCGCTAGCGCCGCCTTGAGGATTTTGTTGGTACTGCATCCATTTTTGGGATCTTTCTTGGATTAATGCATTCCAAACAGGAATGGTTCTTACATGGTAGTAAATAATCCTTGCTTAACATTGTTTTGATGGGGCTCCTTACAGTAAGATGGTTATGTGGAACCCCACAAAAGGGTTGAATCTTTAAAGTGGTCCAATGAGCCACGATTTCAGCAACTTTTTGACATCAGTAACAGTGGATTTTGTTAACAAAGATCTTTCTTTACACTGGTGGGTGGCAAGTTAGCTAACCATTTTGGTGTGCGCACAAACTGCGTGGTTCTCCTGGATTCTGGCGCACTTGTGGGCTTTTTGGCCATCTTGGATTTTCTAGGCCCACAGCACCAAATGTTGCAGCATGATAGCTCAAACGTGGGTCAGGACACCCAACAGACTGTGCTATTGAAGTCCCCACAGAGATGGTGGGTGAACTGTGATAATGGAGTTCGCACAGAGATGGCTTAGTCATTGGGAGAAGTTACATCACAGATTGTGATGCAGTATGTGTATTGTCTTTACAGAGTTAGTGTTTGATGATCATGCCATTGAAGTCCCCACAGAGTGTGTGTTAATCACAAAAAAGTGGCTCTTTCAACAATACCTGCTGGACGGATACAACTCCCTGTCTTTCAATGCCAACTCAAATTCTGGCACTATTCCAGGCAGAAATACACAATGTTATAAAGCACATTCCTAATTGCATCAACTATAGTGATGACATTCTAGTATTTAGTATGACTGTAGAGAAACACGATGACACCCTCTCAAGAATGTGCATGGCATTGGAAACAGCCAAACTCACTTTAAACTGGGATAAATGTGGGTTTCTGAAAGAAACCCTCAATTTCTTAGGGCATCTTCTCACGGAACGGAATGACCCTGTATCCTGAAAAGGTTGCTGCACTTAATGAACCGCCACGTCCAACAAATGTCTCAGAGCTTTGCTCTTTTCTAGGGTTGGCAAGCTATTGCACGAGATATATCAAGGATTTCACTACCATCAGTGAGCCATTAATGTCCCTCACAAAGCAGCAAGTACCATTTCAGTGGTTGACAGCATGCCAGAAGGCATTTACAACCATTCGGGATCGGATAACAGAGGCTGAGAACATGGCCTATTTTGACGTGGAGAGAGGGACTGAGCTAACCGTAGATGCAAGCCCCATAGGACTGAGTGCCATCTTGGCCCAGAAGGCGCCGGGCAACTCTCAACAGAGACATAGGGCCTCATTATGAGTCTGGCGGTAAACGAGGCGTAAAACTGCTGGGTTACCGACGGACTTGTATTACCATTCCGCCTCCGTGATTCCCGGAATTACCGAGGCATTACAACCCCGGTGTCCCGGGAATTCCGGAGGCGGAATGGTGTAAATCCCCATTCCCATTGAGTCCTATTGGACTCAATGGGAATGGGGATCATGGAAATATAGGCACCATCTCGTGATGGTGCCGGTGTTTCCACGTCCGCCTGCAGGTGGGCGGTGGTAAACCCGCCAGGTCAGACCTAGCGGGAACACCACCTCCCGTCTGCAGGACGTGGGATCGGGCGGTCCGGAATTAACAGTGGCGGTGGGTTTACCGCCACTGTTATTTCCGGACCGCCCGACCTGTAATGAGGCCCATATTGTTTCAAATGCCAGCAGGAGTCTATCAAAAACAGAACAGGCATATTCACAGGCCGAAAAAGAAAGCTTGCCCGTCGTATGGGGCTTACGATAGTCAGGGATCACCAGGCCCTGCTGTTTCTGTATGGGAACCCATAGGCAAAAATGCCTCCTAGCATTGCTTGTTGAGGCCTGCGCTTGCAAGACTATGCATTTACTATCATTCATCAGCCAGGGAAGCAGGACAATCCGGCTGATTTTCTGTCCCATCATCCAAGATTAGAGAATGTGCCGTAACGTCTGTGGCTAATTGTTACATCAGGTAGATGGTCCAGCTAGTGCGTCTGCAAGGAGTGGATCCAATGAGGTTGACACAGGAGGCGGACAGTGGCACAGCCATTCAAATCATCATAGATGGTCTCCGGCCAGGGAATTGGAGGAGAGCCAAGGAAAGCGGCCGGGTTAAGTCTGAAGAAGTAAAGAGAGATGTGGATAGCCTGGTGCAAGTGAAGGAAGAACTGGACATGTCGGATGAAGGGTTACTGCTGAAGGGTAATAAAATGGTAGTACCTGCACTACGGAGAAAGCAAGTGGTGTAATTGGCACATGAAGGGCAAACAAAAGGATGCTAAGGCAGATGTCTGGTTGCCAGGGCTAGACTCAATGGTAGAATACCTACTGAAAGAATGCCCCACGTGTTGCTTGATCACACCCCCAAGGCACCCCGAACCTCTAAGAATGACTGACCTTCCAACAGGGGTGTGGGAGGAAGTGGCTGTCAATTTCTTTTTTTTGTTTTTTTGTTTATCTCTTTTTTTATTACCACACTTAATCACATTGTCTCATTACAACAAGATATTAGCAACAGTAGGGGAAGGAGCATGAGGATTAAAGGGGATGGGGCACCAGAGGGTCGCCTGGCCCAGACGCAGTCCATATCAAGTGCAGTCTCGGTAGCATCCGTGTCCATTGTTCCTCCCTGTCATTCACCCACACCACATCTCTCAACCACTGATCCTTGTTGGGGTCCTGTGTATTTGCCCATCGCAAGAGAATACAATGTTTTTCCAGCAACAAATATAGCTTCACAAATTTACTTGAAGCATGTTTTGGAAGGGGGGTTAGGGATATGAAATAGGCACAACATGAAGACAGGTTCAACAGGCTCACATATCTTCTTTGCCCTGGTCCGACCACCACCTGATCTCCTTCTCCCTTGAAGTCACAGTCCCCCATCATGCCGTCAGCATAGCCCCTGCTATTCCCACTAGGAATAAAAAGAACATTACAGCTAACAAACTCATTCCTCTGATCCTCCCCACCTTGAACTCTCTCCCTGCCTCCACAGACCCACATACCCTGGATCTAAGAGTACAATAAAGTAATGCTTTCTGCCCTAGACACCATAGCACCCCTAAAAATTAGAAACTGCAAACAGAAAAAACATAGTAACACATGGTTCTCTATCCACTTAAAAGCTATTATATTAGAGAAAGATAAATGCGAACAAATATGGAGACTAGACCCTTCAGATACTAATAAAAACAACCTCACAAAACTAGCTTCCTTGTACAAAAAAGAAATAATCCTTGCTAAACAACAATCTTACAATCTGAGCATTACCCAAGCTAACTCCAATACTAACGAATTGTTCATAATCCTCAAAGAAATGGAAACACCTATCCAAGTCCCGGACACCTGCCTTAAAATAAAACCTGGTGCACCAGCATTCAGAGTGCCCTAGCTAATAAAATAACGACCCTTCAGGCTAAAATTAACAACAAAAAAGAATCCCTCCTCGCCTCCAATTCTAACAACATCACTGGCCCTTTGCCACCAATCACCTCACCTCCCGCCCCTTCTGAACTGCCTAAACCCCTCTTCAACTTTAAGAAAGTATCCATTCTAGAAGTTGAAAAGGTCATCCTAACTCTCTAACCGTTCAACTGCCACAGCGACCCTTGCCCAGCACAAATTATAAAGGATGCCGCACAGGACCTTTCCCCATTCATAACTAAGGTTATAAATGCCTCATTCTCTACCGGCACCATTCCCAACAATCTGAAACAATCGTGGGTCCTACCACTCCTAAAAAAACAAACACTCGACCCATCCATTCCCACTAACTATCGTCCCATTACGAAAGTACCGTTCCTGCTTAAAATCCTTGACAAGGTAGCGTACCTCCAAATCCAACATATTTGGAATGTAACCACCTCCTAGGCATATGTCAGTGAAGTTTTAGACCTCAACACGTAACGAAAACTGCACTGATTGACCTTAAAGCACAAATAGACACCCTGAGAGACAAAGGTAATACAGCACTACTACTGTTGCTCGACCTCTCAGGGCGTTTGATTTGGTTGATCACAAGACTCTGCCACCACCTGCACTCTGCCACCCATTTCTCACAAGAAGCCATAGGATGGATTCAATCGTTCTTAGATAATAGAACCATGCGGGTCTTCGCACCTTCAGCAGCTGCAGACCCCATACCTATTACCTACGGTGTGCCTCAGGGCTCATGTGTTTCACCCACTCTGTACAACATCTTTATGAAGCCCCTTTTCAATGATCTAGATGGCCTGGGTATCACCTACACTAACTATGCGGATGATACACAGATCCTCATCCCGTTGACGGGAGATTACGACAAGGATTTGGCTCAGGTGGCAGAGCGCACCACCATCACACAGCATCTGCCTATCAGACTGAGGAGGGCATCAGTCTCCATTTTGTTCAGTGTTCAACCTGCACTCCAGGAATAAATATGTACTGCCTGGGCTACTGCACAGAGCAGTGGCAAACGTTGCCTACCAGCTCTGTGTGAATATTTTCTGTGAAGTTAAGTAATTGAATTTGGTGTTAACTTACCATTCACAATCATACATTTAAAACTTTCCATGTTGTGCTGTTTGATGGGTTGTGCGTTTTAGAATGCTCCAGTGGTGCCAACAATGTATGTTTTGTAATTTCCTCTGATGCAATTGTTATGCTAAGTATTATTTTTGAAACTTGAAAAATCATACATCTTTTTGGTCACAGAATGTTGGCAAGTATGAAACACCTCCCGTGGAGGGATCACCTGCGCTGCAGAGGCCTCTGGAGTCATGAGGTCACCCAGAAGCACCCAGCAGTCGTCTCTCTTAATGCCGGTCCTCAGATCAGGGTTCTGGGCCGTTAACGCGGTCCCCAGGTACAGGCCAAGATGGGGCAGGACTGCGCTCAGGAATCCCCCAGTCACAATCCTCCGTCGGCTGCCCCGGCTGCCCGCCGCCACGGACTCCCTCTCCCCTGCGGCAGTAGACATGACCACCTGCCAGCAGCAGCTGCAACTCTGCCATGAGGGCAGGTACGCCAGTTAGAGGGCTTACCCAGTGCCATGCTTGCAGCAATCCAGATGCGTGGAGTATTTAAAGGATGGGGAGCGGCTGATATAGGGGTGGGAACTCCGCTAGGATGTAAGGCGTTGGAATCGGTGTACGGGACGGCTCATGCATTCATCCCTCAATGCCCAAGCTGGGCCGTAACTTCGGGCACCTGTCCTGCTACACTCCGGGCATGCAGAGGTATCCAACCAGGGTCAGTGGGTCGCCGGGACCATTAGCAGTACCTTTGCTGAGTTTGCGGCTGTGAAGAGATCAATATGAGGTTACCTGCAGCCTCATACCAGTTCCGGGCGTCGGACCTCCAATGAAGAGCCGCCATCTTGGCCAATGCGTAACAACGCCCCCAGGCTGTTGATTTCTTTGGCCCGATTGAAGGAGGGAAATACGTGCTAGCAGTTGTGGATGAATATTGACGGTTCCCTGAAGCATGGATGGTAACTTCCATGGCAGCCCACTGCATCATTCTAGTACTGGCTTGAATATTCACAGCATATGGCACTCCGAGACAGGTGAAGTCGGACAATGGACCCCCATTCACAAGCCAAGACTTTAAGGCATTCGCTGAATATATGGGGATCAGCCACAGAAACATAACTCCACTATGACCCCAGGCCAATGGGAGAGTTGAGCACTTTCTGGCCAACTTGAAGAGAGTGCTGCAAATATCTCATTTGACAGGGCAGCCATATGAACAGGTGCTACATCAATTGCTGTGAGATTAAAGAAACACACCCCACAGGTCTACCGGAAAATGCCCTGCAGAGGTAATATTTGGTCACAGCATTCGCACTCAGCTATCACAACACAAGACTGAATCTGAGAAATATGTGGAAGATGATGTCATGAGAGCAAAGGACTCGACTGCCAAGGAGAAGATGAACGCTATGCTGACACCAGGAGGAGGGCCTCACTGGCTCATGGAGATGTGGTAGTTGCAAAACAGCCCAGAACCAGCAAGCACACTGCCACGTTTCACGAGGATCATCACAGGAAAGAAGGGTTCCATGATCACCGCAGAAGGAGACCAGTGTTAGGTGACGCGGTACTCGTCACACTTCAAAAGGATATCACTGACCGACCAGCCATGGAGGAGCAGACCTTGTGCACGTGAGCTGATCTACTCCTTGGATGAGTCCTATCATGGTGATGGCGAGGACTCTGATGGTGCTGCAGATGATGACCATGCGTTGGTGCATACAGCTGGACATTCGAAGGTGAGATATGATCGACCTCAGAGGGCCTGAATAAGGCCTTGTTTACTTATTGAAGGAATGGGGTAAGGAGAGACAGTTGACATTTAAATTGTGGGAGTTGTAGAGTCGAAGAAAGCTGGGAAGTGTAGTCCTGGGTGGGGGTGGGACCTAGGGAGCAGGGTGGGAAGTGATGAGTAGGAAACACGGGGTACAAGTCAGTTTGAGGCTGATTCCGAATAAAGAAGGTTGTGCCCTTTCCTGTTCCCGGTGTCCACGTCGCTCTTGTGTGCGACACTGTGTGGTGGCCTAAGTCCCAGGCAGTCCCCAAGATGTCCATGACCCGGACAATCTGGATACTGGCAATGACCATGAGGGACCGGCAATGGGGTTAAAGTGGGCATGGACACCAAGGATAGGGTATGTGATAATGTTTTTCGAAATTAGAATTGGTTTGAATGGGAAAAGAAATTCTGCTCGAGGCTACAGCCCGAAGTGCTGGACAGGATTGCAGGAAACATTTGCAAAGAGCATCAGCAAGGATGGCAAAGCATGGTTTTGCAAATCTGTCCTGTGTTTTATTTATCCAAAGTGTCAAATGTAAGTACAAATAATAGTTATATAACTTTGGTGAATGGACAGTGGGCCTGGCCCTTGGCAAGGACAAATGCCTACTATGATTTACTTATTGGGGCATGCGGCATGGCCGAAGCTCTAGGTTTAAATGGGGAAAAAAATTCTGCTTGCGGTTGCAGCCCGGAAGTGCTGGACGGGATTGCAGCAAACCTGCCCATGGAGCATCAGCAAGGACCTGAAAGCATTTTTTCGAAAATTCTCTCCTGTGGTTTACTTTGAAAGTGTCAAAAGTAAGTACAAAAAATAGTGATATAACTTTGCTGCCTCAGCAGTGTCTACTCTGATTTGCCTATTGAGGAATGCAGAATGGCCAAAGCCCATGCCGCATGGATACTGGAGACTGGCCATGGCTGAAAGCCATGAGCACTGGCTATTGGTCACATTATAAGGGTATGGACACTGACCTAGGATGCAGGGTAGTTGCAAGAGATAGTGGGGGTGGTTTGGTGGGGCTGGGGTCATAGACAAGCCTCATCCCCAGCATGTGCTGCTAATGGCAAACATTAGTATGCTTTGCAAAAAATGTTTGTTAAAGGAGGTTTACAATGCTTTCATATATGTTAAAAGAGGAATTATTAATAACTGGTAAACAATGATATAACATCACAAAACATTTTCACTCATAAAATTCTATGAAATGAACAGGAAAAACGTTGTTAAAAGGACTTTATGGTTAATTTGCACAAATAAAAACCTATGAAATTGTTAAAGGGATGTTATGACTACAAGTAAAACCGAACACTCCCAGAAATTTGCCAGTTATGGTAAGCTAAGAAACCATAAATCGCGCCACCACCGTGCACTGCCAAGACAGACATCAAAGATAACATCACAAATGTCATTGATGACATCAGTGATGACAGCACATATGAAATGCATGTTGATGTAAAGTCCCTTTAAAGCATGGGTGCACAACATACGGCCCGCGGGCCAGTTGCGGCCCGCCATGCTCTTTTGTCCGGCCCGCGAGAGTCTTTGTTGTCTTCCGGGCCGGACAAAACACTGGCCCTCATTGGCTCAGCACACACGCACCACGTCGCTCCTACGAGCCACGTAATGCGTGTGTGCTGCACCAATGGAGGGCCAGCACTACGGCTGGCGTGGTCCCTAAGGCTTGATGCCGGAAGGCATTTCAGCCTTGGACCACGCCAGCCGTAGTACGATTCCAGCTTACCTGCCGCTTACCTGCCTGCCTTCCAGCACGTCTCCGGTAAGTGGTCTGTTTGTGTTTGTGTGTCGGGTCTGTTTTGCTTTATGTTTGTGTGTGTATATTGCGAGGGGGGGGGTCGGATGTGTGTCGGATGTTTGGATTTGAATGTATTTGTGTTTACGTTGAGATGCGGGGGTGGGAGGGTTTCGGATGTGTGTCGGATGTTTGGATTTGAATGTATTTGTGTGTATGTTGGGGTGGGGGGTGTTGGATGTGTGTCGGATGTTTGGATCTGAATGTATTTTGTGTGTATGTTAGATGTGGGGGGTGTTGGATGTGTGTCGGATGTTTGGATTTTAATGTATTTTGTGTGTATGTTGAGATGCGGGGTGGGTGGGTGTCGGATGTGTGTCGGATGTGTATGAATGTTTGGATTGTAATATTTTTTGTGTGTATGTTGAGATGCGGGGGTGGGGGGGTGTCAGATGTGTATGAATGTTTGGATTTTAATGTTTTTTGTGTGTATGTTGAGATGCGGGGGTGGGGGAGTTGTCGGATGTGTATGAATGTTTTGATTTGAATGATTTTTGTGTGCTGAGTTGAGGGGTGGGGGGGTTCGGGTCTGTATGGGTGCATGTTTGTGTGTGTGCTGAGTTGGGGGTGGGGGGTTCGGGTCTGTGTGTGTGCTGATTTGGGGTGGGGGGGCGGGTCTGTATGGGTGCATGTTTGTGTGTGTGCTGAGTTGGGGGGTGGGGGTTTGGGTCTGTATGTTTGCATGTTTGAGAGTGTGCTGAGTTGGGGGGTGGGAGTTCGGGTCTGGTTGGGTGCTTGTGTGTGCTGATTTGGGGGATGGGGTTTGGAGTTGGGGGGGTGGGGGGTTCGGGTCTGTATGGGTGCATGTTTGTGTGTGTGCTGAGTTGGGGGTGGTGGTTTGGGTCTATGTTTGCATGTTTGAGAGTGTGCTGAGTTGGGGGGTGGGGGTTCGGGTCTGGTTGGGTGCTTGTGTGTGTGTGTGTGCTGATTTGGGGGGTGGAGGTTTGGAGTTGGGGGGTGGTGGTTTGGAGTTGGGGGGGTGGGGGTTCGGGTCTGTATGGGTGCATGTTTGTGTGTGTGCTGAGTTGGGGGTGGGGGTTTGGGTCTGTATGGGGCATAGTGTTTGGTTGGGGGTAAGGGGGCCCTGGGGCATAGTGTTTGGTTGGGGGTAAGAGGGCCCTGGGGCATAGTGTTTGCTTGGGGGTGAGGGGGCCTGGAGCATAGTGTTTGCTTGGGGGGGAGGGGGCCATGGGGCATAGTGTTTGTTTGGGGGTGAGGGGGCCATGGGGCATAGTGTTTGGTTGGGGGTGAGGGATATGGGGCATAGTGTTTGCTTGGGGGTGAGGGGGCCATGGGGCATAGTGTTTGGTTGGGGGTGAGGGGGCCATGGGGCATAGTGTTTGGTTGGGGGTAAGGGGGCCCTGGGGCATAGTGTTTGGTTGGGGGTGAGGGAGATGGGGCATAGTGTTTGGTAGGGGGCCATGGGGCATAGTGTTTGGTTGGGGGTGAGGGGCCCATGGGGCATAGTGTTTGGTTGGGGGTAAGGGGGCCCTGGGGCATAGTGTTTGGTTGGGGGTGAGGGAGATGGGGCATAGTGTTTGGTAGGGGGTGAGGGAGATGGGGCATAGTGTTTGATAGGGGGCCATGGGGAATAGTGTTTGGTTGGGGGTGAGGGGGCCATGGGGCATAATGTTTGGTTGTATGTGAGGGGGCCATGGGGCATAGTGTTTGGTTGGGAGTGAGGGACATGGGGCATAGTGTTGCACTCCAAGAGTGAACCCAATAATAAAGCTAAAACAGGCACAGTTAGGAGATGTTCATCTTTGGCTTTTTGAGGAAGCCTGACTCAATGAAGGCCATACTCCTCTTGGGCAACCCAAATAGCAAACTGTAGCAGGCCAAAATAACGGCATGTCCAATCTAGGGTCAATAAAATATATATAAGTTAACTAAACATGCGAGATACAATAACTAAATAGAAATAAATTATAACAATGGAAAATGTGTAGTACAAAATGTAAGTTTGAAATGCAAATAAAAATCGTTACCCCTCAAAAACATTCTTTTTCAATGTGTTTAGTACAAATTGGGGGTTTAAAAAGCCTCCTGCCACGCCCCGCTTACCGCCCCGCCCACATTTACTTTTCGGCCCACTATAGCCCTCATGTAAGGTACTTTCGGCCCTCTGTCAAAATCAGTTGTGCACCCCTGCTTTAAAGGGTTGTGTTTATAAAGTTGGTAATGAGATGTTGGGGGTGATTGGAAGACCTATCATGAACTACTGAATGTATTAAAGAATGTACTCCTCTAAAAACATTATATTGAAGTGTTGTTGTTAATACAAGAACTTAATCATACATACACATAGACAATGGCTGCAGCATGCACCATAGAAGTGCAATATTTTTACTCTGGTAATTTTGGCTAGTAAAACAATAAATGCTACCCTATGACAGTTTTGAGTAATGTTAAGCATGGAATAAATAGCTAACAATTCAAGACTAACTACATACTTGTGTTAGTACCAACAATACAAATGAGAACCCACAATGCATAACAATCAGATGCACATACAGTCAAATTACTGTTTATTATACAGAATATCTGATCACGCAGCTACATCAAAAACAAAGCTCCATCTGAGCCTCAAGTTAGGCATTCACGCACCACTTCGGTGGACATGAGCCGCAGACACGGCTACCCACCTGCATGCATCAGAATGAAGTGATGACCTACGACAAAAATTCAGGTCTAGCTGGACACAATGTTTTCGGCTTCATACACCAGACTAACATCACAAAGCACAACACCACTCTCATCAAAACGCAGTGATGACCTGTGACAAAATTTGGTCTAGCTCACTCACGCACTTTCCTGACCACCTCAATACCCATCCACATGTCTGATCTTGATGGGTAGCTTACTCCAGCTCAGCCAGCCCACCTAACTCATTATCATGGCAAAATGCACACAAGCATTCTAATCATTCTGTCAATGTTCCCATACCTTGGACTTTGTTCCCCCCAGGGTGTTCCCACCACAAGCGCGTTGAGGCCATATTAATGGGATAAAGGCGCTATATAAATGACAAACTACTACTCCAGTATTCTGAAAACTGATTTGGAATGTATTTTAAAAGTGATGTGTTAGTGCTCTTAGCAGAGCACACCAAGGTGAATGTGTATGTAAAAGTAGTGACTGTTTTAGTGTGTGACTTGCTGTGGTTTTTCATTGCTATGAGTTTGTCTAAGGCCTAAATAAATAACTGTATTTCATTAATGTTGCCTAGTTCTGTGTCCCCTCTCATCTAAACCTTGCTATCCAGTCACACTGCACAGATAGAGTTTGGCTAGACGTCCCGCAGATTAACCACAGATTAACCACAGGATTACAAGCTGTGGTAGGGCAGAGCAGATTTTTGGAATCCATAGGACCCTATGGGGATTTAGGAAAAATTACTGTCTGCTTTAATTTCGCCGGTGGTAATTCTGTCAGTTTTGTCATTTTCTGGTGTTAAGGTGGAGGATTTACCTACAGCATTTTGTTGGAGGAAAATCCTCCACCTTACCATCAAAGTTATACTACAGCAGTCCAGTAATGTGGTATCTTAATTATGCCTCAATATTGCGTTTTTACCACACCACTGTACTTGTAATGAGGCCCATTATTGTTTTTCCCTATTTAGCAGAATAGGGTGGCCTCGTAGAATCCGTTCACAGGACTGATTCTGAAAATCTATCTGAACACATACCTATTTCTGAAACACAGTGCATACTAACTTCTACATTACAGCTTAGAACCACTGTTTGGACCCAGATTTTAAATACACTTATTGGTAGAAATGTATGAGATACATAATGTCCAAAGTTGAAATGCATTGCACACCAATCCTATAATATAATACATACTTACAAGTACAATACAATCTATAACTTCTGCTGAAATCCAATGTATACCCTTTGCTGAAATACAGCACATTGCACACACAGAAACACAGTAAATGATGACTGATTAAATTCAGTACCGATTTCCAGGTGCAATAAACCTATTGAAATGCAGAAAAGGCTTATTACTGAACTGAAGCGCTGACAAACAGAGCATCCCTGCTGCTGTAGTGAGAAAGATTCCCAGTACTGAGACATAGTGCACACCCACTGCTGAAATACATCACATACCACATTCTGAAATCAAATACAAACTAGTCGCTAAAAATCAACTTGTGCCAACTGCTGAAATGCGTTTTATACCCACCACTGAGATATATCACACCATTCGGGTGCTCTATATTATAATGAAACAATCATTGGCAAGAGCCAAGGAAACATAAGAGGGCCTAACAAGTGCAAGGTGGTCAAACCAGCCACCATACCATGTCAGGAAAGTCTAACACATGAGACAGAGGCAAACCTCAATGCTGAGGAGAAGCAGTGGACAGGTATTAAAGGAAAAGCAGTCAAGGCAGGGTAACGGTTGCATGACCTTTAATGGGTGGACCATGTGGTCTGACAGCTGCACCTAGACCAGGGTCCCTGAATGGAAAAGCCATTGAAAACCCCTATAAAGAAGCTTGTGTTGTGGAAAGACCTGGTTGTGATATTAAAGTCAAGTGTTTGAGAGCTGAAAGATCTGAACTCTTTTTGTTTGAAAGGTGGAAGATTTGAACTTGGGGAAGGGAACCCCTATGTTTGATGAACCTCTTCGAACTTGGGCAAGAGAACCCCTGCATTTGATTAACTACTGTGAACTTGGGGAAGGGAACCCCTGTGTGATTACAAGCCAAAGAGCTAGTAGGAGTTCTGAACTTCACTCTGAACACTATTCCTTTTTGATGCTAATATCCCTACATGTTGCATGCAGTTATTTGTGAGGGCAAGTATAGGTTTTGGACATAGACAGAAGTTTTGCTTTGGACTTCCTGACATAGACTATCCTTATTTTTCTTTAGGTAGGGAAATCCCACCTTAGCATAGGGCAAGTTAGGCATTATTCCACCATGCATTTTAAGTTAAATAAAACTTTGTTTAGAACATTTGAAACTGTTGTGTGTATATACTCTAAATTGGTACAAATTGGGGAACCCTTATGTTGCTGTAGTACAACAACCCTCAGGGAAGAAAACGATTGTGAGATTTCAGGCGCAGCCTAAAGTGTCAACAATCAAGAGGATAATTTCCACCCAGTTGCAGGCCCGATTAAGTGTCAAGACTTTATATAGATCACACATCCTTCTTGACACTCTTCCCTTGGCCACCTATCATTTGAAACATTGGGATAGAATTTTTTTAAACATCAGAAAACCACAAGTGTTTATTCGACCCAGGGCATTCAGTTCTTTTAACCCTGGAAAGGGACTCTCCCCTGCCACTCCAACTCATCCTTCTCCAGAATTGGTCCAAGGGAAAGAGGGAAAAGGTAACATGAGTTCAATCAGCCCAACCAAAATTGATTCAGGCCCTGAAACCGAAAGGAACTCTGAATTTGTTTCTATGTCCGATTATGACGAAAGTTCAAGTGAAACCACATCACCTCCAGACACCATATCATCCTTAGACGAGGTGTTATCTCAGCTGGCTGCCCATCAAATACAAGTGGAGGGGCGATTTCAAATTGGACTGGAACGTGTGACTGCCACTGAAGAAAAAACAAACATTCTACAGGGACAGGGAGTTCTACAAACCTACAAAGAAGGGGATGATTTAGGATTTTTTTTCTTGAACTTTGAAAGGTTAGCTACCCAGTTCCGATGGGGGATGAGTTAAAATTATGCTATCTAGGACCTTTATTAAAAGGAGAATTACAAATGTCGTACCAGTTAATAAACCTTCGAGGAAAAGCCACTTTCGCTGAAATCAAAGAAGGTCTCTTATAAGGAGTGGGACAAACCAACAATTTCTATCATCAGAATTTATGAAGTATTAAACTAAACCCCTGGGTAACACCAGTGGAATTGGGAGAGTGAGTTAAGCATATGATGTCCTTAGGGTTAGGAAAGAAAACCTTACTGGATGTATTGGAAACCCTAAACATAGAACAATTTATCAACTCCTTACCTCCATCCCTCCTACAGGCTGGGCCGCCTTACAACTGAACAAGCCCACACTCTCTTTAGCTGTTGAAACAGCCCAAAATGTCACTGATGCCAACAAACATTTTAATTTACTACACTCAGTAGAAGAGTGGAAAGAAAATAGGAGGACCTCCCCACCCCAACTTTCCACCAAGAGAAAAAGCTAAATCCCAAATCCAAAGAGGAAGTGAGGAGAGAAGACGGTAGACCAATGCAACCCATGATCCCAATCTGTTTTACCTGCAAAGAGCCAGGATATCTAGCTCAGAATTGTCCCCATAATAAAGAGAGGAACTCATGGAGATTGGATGTATGGTAGAAGAATGGGAGGATCCATATTCTTATGAAAACATTGAAACACACAGCTATTTCTTTTGTTGGACATCATATAAGTTCAGTCACAAATCAGTTTTTGTGACTGGGATCCCGGGACAGGCCCTAGTAGTTTCTGGAAGTAAACAGACATCTGTGCGAGCTAATCTAGTACCACCTGAGCAATTAAATGGTGCACCTTCGGTGAGAATCAATGTGTCGATGAAGATCAAGAGATCTACCCCAAAAGTTGCTATACCTATACATGTGCAAGGCATAACTACAATGTTTCCTTCAGCCGTCATTCCGGATCTACCAGAAGAAACGTTCATTGGGACTGACTTTGCCAGCTTTCCATCCTTGCTACATGAAGTCAGCCCAAGCCGTTCACAGTTTTCACCTTTCAAAAATTGGCAAGAAGAACCAATGGTAGCCACCACTTCTATGTGGGATTGATCCTCAATCCAGAGAGATTCCCAGCAACCCCCCCGCCCCACCCTGAGAAATGAAACCTATTCTTAGGGGAAGGGTATGTGAGGCACCTGAAGGCGTCCTGACTTATTTTCCACAGGGATCCTCTTTTCAGGTGGTCAGAGAAAGGCCATCGCTTTTGGATCCCGACCCTGGGGGTGGATATGCGAGGGAGGATCACATGAGTGGAGGAGTTTTGGGGAGAGGATAGCCTTAAGTGAGACATGGTATCCCCCATTTCCCTTTCAACATGGACCCTCCATCCCTCAAGCCTTCATAAGCTTTTGTCAACCCTTTTCTTGGGCTCCCCATAAAATATTACCTAAATGGCATCAATACAGTACTGGGACAAAGAAGAGGATAACTAGACTAACTAGACTAACACATCCTCATTTTGAAAAAACAAACAACGATCAACCCCAGCCAAGTACTGGGATGAGGAGGAGGACAACAGGAGTAAAGCAGAACTACTGCTTTCCTGATGAGCGGTCTAGTTCATTGTGTAATGGAAATGGAGGTGGGAGCATTAAAAACAGAAAACCTGAAACCAATGGAAGCCAAGGCAGAGGGATAGGCAGAAGCTGAGGCAGCTATGGGAGCACAGCCAGCTGTGTGCGGTGGGATCTCTCTGGTGTGGCGGTGTGGCGGCGTGGCACGAGGAGCGCTCGAGACCCATTGTGCAGTGCAGAGCATATGAAGCGGGAAGCAAAGGCATACGTAGCTAGAGGCCAATGGCAAGCTGTGAGAAGGGCGCCTGTCGGACCGAGGGAAACAGTTGTGAGTATACTGCTTTACTGAGAAAGTTCTGCTGGGTGTACCCGAGCCACAAGAAGACCGCTGGACATGCACTTTTTGCCTCTGCTTTCCTCTCCCATTGCCAAAGGAAGCAAAACCCCAGATGATCTCTGGTTCTGCATATTGGTAACCAGGACCTCCTGACCTAAATCGTCGAGGAGGGATGCAAGAAGTCTCAAGTAAGTTACTGCTGCTTTCCAGAACTACTAGATCTTTTGACATACTTGGACATGATGATACACTCTCCTTGTTAACAGGAGGGCATGTGCCAATACAGATATTATTTCTTTTGGCCCTCCGACCCTCGTGATAGAAAACCGGACACATTTGTGTCCAGTACAAGGGTCTGATCTGCAGATAGAGCAAAGGACAACTGTTTTTTAAACTTTAGAGAGTCACTATACATTCTGAACTTGCACCTGATGCAGGGAACATTTGATCCATCCATTTTGTTTCGCTCGAGGTGCAGGCTGGTGTGTACTCAGTGTTTTTCCATCCAGTCCCTCTTGTCCCACCATGGAACACTGAAGACCACACGCTCTCCACACCCTAAGGATGAATGCCGGATGAATGCTGATAGCTCAAAGGACAGTGTCCAGCAGTCACTATCAGCAAAACAAAGTGATGTGTGTTGAGGGCTACTCATCTGAGTGCACTGCCTGCTCTTATGTATGGGGTAAGCTGAAATGTGAGCTCAAGGCAAGGGTCTAAGGGGTAAAATGCATCTAGCAATAACTAGCTGCAAACGTATCAGTATTAGTATTAGCCAACTTCCAATAAAAACCCTTTGCTAACTTTGCTAACTTATACAATGTTGTTCTAGCCAATTAAGTGGGGGCACACAACCTGGGAAAGCAGCTGGGAGTTACTACAGACCTGCTGTCTATCTTACCAGCTGTCTCACTAACAACTCATTGGCCAAACCCGTCTTCATGCCACAGTGAGTCTCACCTGCTCCAGTAGTGAGCCAACACGGCGCTCACCCAGAAGATGACCTGCTAGGTATTGTTTCTTCACAGGGGCACTGCAGTCTGTGCCATACACTCGCTAGACACCTGCCGCTCATCTCCTACCTGCCGGCCCACCCGCACTGGGCACTAGTCTCAGGCAACGACCCCTGTAGCTGGCTGGGCCGCCTCCATGCTCACAGCTCACAGCTCACTGTGACTAGGCTAGAACAAAGCACCTGAGGCGTCAAGCCGCACTGTGCAAAGTTCAACGGGCGAGAGTAAAGAATGGATGCTTCCAACACCAGTGGGCAATAGCAGTGGCGATTAGGCTTTGGAATGTATCCTTTTCCATAGCTATCACAGTGCAGAGGTCTATTACTCCCATGATCTGTCGCCATTGACTATGATGGCTAGGGCTGGTGGGAGTTGAAGTTCAAATCATCTGCAGAGCGAAAGGTTGCAGACCACTGCCTTAGTGGGTTGTTCACTGCGTAGTAAGCACATAGGAACTGCCACATTGTCTGTTCCAGAGGCATTTTCCTGTGCTGGTGTAACTTTGTGCACTTTCACACCGCTGCAGGCTAAAGCTTCATTGTTCAATATGCCAGATTGCTTGCCAACATACACGGGCTGCAGTGTTGGTTTCTCTTCTTATGCTGCTGAGGAATAACCAATGAAACCGAAGGGCTAGGGAAAAGTGAATTGTTGCATGCTATCACACTGCTGAGATCTGGAACCACAATAAGTGTTTATGCTCCCACTTTGTATGTGGACTGCTGTATGCTGGATAGTGCCACAATAGTGGGAGAGTACTGACTTTTCCCTGCCTGATGCTGTCCCTAGGATCACTCAGCCTGCCCAGCAATACTCAGGTACCAGAGAGGAATCCCAACTGTCCCAATATTGGAAGAATGATGCAGAGAGCTCAGGAATATGCACACCTGTAATAAAAAAAGTAACATTACGGTTTCATACACTTATTTTTGGTTCTGGAAAGGACTGATTTGCTCATTGCAGCAGCAACAGAGAAAAAGAGGTCATGTTGTGAGGAGGAGGGTATTTCTGTCGTTTAGTGTTCTTTCATGCTACGTTTTGGAAAGGGTAGTATTGAGAGACTGTGATGAGGAGATAGATGAGTAGGTAATAATTCACACAGGCACAAATACTTGGCAACGTTCGGTAACTCTAAAACAATTTTTGTACTTCAGGTATAGGTCAATGCCTGCAGACTACAGGCAGGGACATTCTGGGTATTATGAGACAGCTGTCCATAACCTTTTCATGACTGTCCTGTTAACTGAGACAGGCACACTGGGTGCTTCTTAGTGTATTTGGGTGGATAGGGGATACAGGTGTGTGTATGTGTGCATGTGGCTGCCTCCCTGTGCATGACTATACATATGTCAGAACAAGCGTGTATGTATTTGTTTTGGCCTATGTGCATTTGTAAGAGCTTTTAGGTTTCCCCATTTAAGCTTTAAGTGGGTGCTCCAGTCCTGGTTTTTCCTTTACATCCTGAGACCTGTAGTCCTAATTTTAAAATGAGAAAAGTACTTTTTCCAGAATCCAAAGAATGAAACAAGGAATTGATCACCTACAGTGCATTGATTAGGGACATTTGCGTTTGCTGCCTTTGTGTGGGTGTGTCTTGCTATACGGTTCTGCCTCTCTGTTTTCTTGTCTCTACCTCTCTTTGCACCTACCTAACCTATTGCAATTTCAAGGCAGTTGAAATTGAATGTTTTTAGTGGGAGAGAGCCGACTGAATCAAATGTATGGAAGGGTACACAGATTTTGGTAAGCTCGAATTGAGTACAGGGCAAGTGACACCCACCAAATCTAGGTGCGTTGACTGATAGGTTTGCCTAAGGATCTCTGTGTGTGTGTGTGTCAGTGTGTTATAATAACAGTGTGTGTTTACTGCTTTCTATTTGTCTATCCGTTGTATTAAATCCTTAACTTTATTTCTCATAATCATAACCGATTATGTGAAATAAAGTGACCCAGTGTACTTAAAATGCACCATTTTGGATATATTTTCCTAAAAATCTGTTGGAGCATAGCAACTACACAAAAACCTCCCAAACTATCTTTAAACCCGATTGAGCTTTGACCAACATTACTAATCAAGTTCGCTTTAAAATGCAATGTTTTTCAGCATTTCCTGAAAATGTGAAGCCGTGTTAGGGCGTGCAGTGCTATAAAATTAAGCATTTAGGACAGCAGAATGAACAATGAAAAGCAGGATTGCGGTGATAAAGAGCAAGGTTTTTTTAATTAAGCCAGTACAATGTAAATTCTATTATAGTCACAGTATTACTGTGCCCCAAGCATGACTCTAAGAAAAGCACCCATTTGTAGCAGGAAAATGTAGCATTTTGCTTTCACAAAGAGAATGATTTTGGATGCCAGTTTGAAACCACTATGGCATTCCCAGCCCTCTCCTGCCTTTGCTTCCTCCCCCCCTCCTACACATTAGTGTTTGCTCTAAGCTCAAGAGTGCAAGGGAGGTGTGAAATTCCCCAGGGCAGGGCAGCTCTGCATTACAATAGCTGCGGCCTTGAAGCCAAGCCCTTGATGAAATGCCATCCCCAGTGCGAGCCCAACCTAATGTTCATTGAGAGGCAAATACTTTAAAAGAATCCTTGAATTTAGGATGTTAAGTTTGTCAAAAGTACAGTGGTTAGTTTAATATACAAGTATTTAAAGTGCACAGTTCTTTAATGCAATTAAAAAATGTTATGGTTTCTTATTTAAAACATATTGGGCCTCATTACAACTCAGGCGGTAAGGGGTTTACGGCGCCGTAAACAGCGCCGACCCTTACCGCCTGAGTATGAGGTCCCTTAGCGCCATGGAGGTTTTAACACCTGCTTTTAGCAGGTGTTAAAATCCATGGCGCTAAGGGACCATGGAGTTAATTACGCCACCGTAATTTATGGTGGCGTAATTAACGCCTTCCCCACTCCCATTATGCCCTATGGGGCAAAATGGGAATGGGGAAGGGTAAATGGGAAAATGGGGATTTACCGCCCCGCCAAGGTTGGAATGGGGCGGTAAATCCGCCAACCACCATGGCGTAAACGTAGTTTACGCCATTGTGGTAAAGTCACGGCCCAGGCGGTAACTTACCGCCTGGGTCGTAATGAGGCCCATTGTGCCCAGTTTAACGTGAATGCACGGAAAATGCTAAAACAAAACAAGTTTTTGAAAACGGAATATTTCATGATGCCACACGTGTAACCATTTTAAATACTGGCAAGTGTGTGCACACCTCGCAACACAAGAACCCAGTCTCCCTCACCACTGATAAGGCCCTGCTATGCTGAGTGAAACCAACGGCACTGTGATCAAATCTTCTCTTCGGTCATTTGCGCGTTTACAGGCGGTATTCGAATAGCGTGTTTCTGTCTTCTGGCCTGGATGAGACACCACAGGAATCAATGGGCCATAACTATTACTGGGTGGGGGCATCACAGTTAAAAGCAGGCTTTCTACCTGCTGGGCACACTATTGTTTTCCAAATGTGAATCTTGCACTCATAGAAACAAAAAAAGGAATTTCCAAGCTCAGACATGCTGCTTAAACTTGCATTAACTAGTTTTCTTTGAAATGTGTTTAAATACCCTATCATTTTTGTGCCCCTTCCTTTGTGTTTTTTTTTTTATCACAAGGCTATATTTATAAAGATGTTAAATGCTTGTCAAACTGCTTAATCACAAATAAATGCTGACAGAAGCTGTTAGGAAATTAAACACTGGGATCATGGGTGTCAACCTTTGATTTTCACTACAGGGGCAGAAATACCCCCACTTCCATCCTGAATATATATAAGCAAGCAACCAGCCCATCCCATCCTCTGATCAAACACATTTTAAAGCACTTGTTTTTTTTATAAGGAATTGCAAAAAGCCTTACGATTAACAGCCAGTTTTTATATATGACGTCTCTCAACCTATTGAGCTAACCTGGTAGCTTTCTACTGTAGAGCATGTCTGTGGATCCCTTAATGGACACAAAAATCACTGCATTACCAACAGTATTTTGAGTGGAGCACTACCATGGAAGTGATTTAAAGTGGCATCGATGTACAGTGTGGAGTTTGGAAAGAAGCAGCATGAAAGAAATTGTCCCATTTGAAAACTATTATTTTGAACATTTCCTTAGAGCGGAAGTTCAACTGCCAGCTCCGTCCCCTCGGATCTCTGCCGCCACCCGTCCCTTGTGGGTACCCCCTTTACTTTTTTTCCATTTCCACCACCGACCATGTGTAAGTTTGTGTGTGTCACTTCGTATTACACTATGCACATTTTCATAATGTGGAAATACTGTCAACTGGAACCACGTTAAACTTCCCAGCAGTGGGCTTAGCAGGGAGGCATTGGAAGTCAGACCGGAGAGAAAGAACACACACACTCTATTCTTTGGAAATATCCAGCTATGTTTAATCTTTTAACATTATTACTGTAATCCAATCAATGCATTACTAACATAAACACAACCCTAGTAACCAACACATCATCTTACACAGCAATTTTTAACATAAATCATAACTCATATTTACAATACTTCTTCCCTGTGACAGGCAGTTCCTGGTGGCAATGTTAACTCCACCCCCTGGTGTTTGTACAGCGGTGAGGTCCCCCATACACGGTTGCAGACCTCCCCGCCATACCCTACATTAGGGGGTGATCCCAGGAGGCACCCTTCTCTTGTCCAACAGCTTTCGCCTTCTGGACCCACCGCCACTTTTCTCATCCACTTTCCCATTGGATCCCCCTTGCCAGGCCAAAGCCACCCCAGTGGGAGGCAGACCATGCCCTCACCACTACACCTAACCAGCCTCAGGGTCCCCCTGGGAGGGGCAAATCACTGACCACATGGTCTGCCACCTGCTCCTCTCCTCCTATTGCCAAAATTGGTGGGTGGGATGGAAAACTTGGCAGAGGAGTGTCGAGGAGTTCTCTCTGGTCGGCGAAGGGAGGCAAGCGCGGCAGCTGCTTCCAGGGCGAGATCCATGAGGCAGCATCGAGCAGGGTCCTGAAGGCGAGGTAGAGGATCTGCTGCTCTCTCTTCATTCGCTGATCCCTTATACCAGCGCTATATGGGACTGTTGTCGGCACCCCTGTGGCTCACCCCTTTGACTCCGCCAAGGGTGTGCCCCATCCTTGGCCAACTCCCAGCGACCGCACCAGCAGCTGCCCCCTCCTCTCCCACCTTTCCGGTGCCTCCCGTCCTGCCCACCCTGCGGCCCCTGCACTGGGGGAGGGGACCCACTCTCATGGGCTTACCAGGGAGGCATTGCCAGTCAGACCGAAGAGAAAGAACCCACATACTCTATGGAAATATCCGGCCATGTTTAATCTTTTAATCCAATCAATGCATTACTGATATAAACACGACCCTAGTAATCAAGAACATCACAACATCTTAGATAGCAATTTTTAACATAAATCACAACTCATATTTAAATACTTCTTCCCTGTGACAGGCAGTTCCCGGTAGAACTGTTAACTCTGCCACCTGGTGTTTGTACAGCGGTGTGGTCCCCCCTGCGCCATTGCGGACCTCCCCACCATACCCTATGTTGAGGGTTGTGATCCCAGGAGGCATCCTTCTCTTGTCCGACAGCTTTCATCTCCTGGACCCACCCCCCTTTTCTCGTCCACCTTCCCATTGGATCCCCCTTGCGGGCCGAAGCCACCCAAGTGGGGGGCAGACCGTGCCCTCACCACTGCACCTAACCAGCCTCAGGGTCCCCATGGGAGAGGCAAATCACTGACCACATGGTCCCCCACCTGCCCCAGGACCTTCAACCACCCGGTCGAGGATACTCCCCCCTCGCCTGCGCCGTGTTCATTACTGCCAGAAAGTTCTCAAACAGTGAGTCCGTTGCATGGTCTGAGAAATGCACTCCATCATGGTGCATACTGTCTGATTCCCGCACCAAACTGTTGGCTACCACGCACAGTCAGCCTCTGGCTAGACGTGCCAGTTCATTGTTCAATTTCCTAGCGGAGGTGTTCAGTGACCTAGTTGACCATGCCACTCCCCACCTTATCCTTGGGATGATCCGTGACCATGCGATCACTGCCTTTGGGCAGACGTTGCCTAACCAACCGAATAGTGAAACCAGAGCCAATCTCCGCTCCTTCTGGCCCATTGAAACCAAGTAATTTCTCCCACATGGAGGATCACCAGATCTGGTTCAGGCAAGTATTGTTTTGTCTTGCATTCCATCATGAGGCTGCGCACATGCCCCGTTCTTAGGCAACCCCTGCATATCCAGTTTATTGCAGCCTCCGTTCACACGCTCCCCTATGAGGGCTCTCTCACTCTCGTCTCCATTCGCCTTATGAACGAGTGCACGATTAGCCACACCGCAAGTGCCTTCCTCTATGGATAACAGAAGAGAAAAACATGTTATGCACTATCGACATTTGTTCCTGCTTTTGCCCCCGGTGTCGCTTTATGTTTGTATCACGCTCCCCCCTTTTGTGCCCCCTCTCCAGAGCTCCTGGTCCCCCAGTACTTTAGCAAGCCAGGTGATGCCTAATGTAACCCTTGTAGGCCCCAGATTTCCATCTCCCCAGCCTCATGATATCCTCCTTGTTCATTCCATGCCATGCCCAGCCCCGCTAGTGGCTGCCCTGATGCGGAAGGAATGAGTAGCGAACCCCAGTCCTGCCAGTCCCGCCTGACTCAGCGTGCATATGCACTTATGAAAAATTGGTCTGAGTTGAAACTTGCAGGTATAAGAACCATCCTGATGTTTGAAGAGGGGGTTTGAACAGGGGTCCCCCACTACCCCCCTGAAGAGCGATAAAATCGCTAAGAGCCGTTACTAGTCAGATTATCCTGTTTCCATTCCTGACTATCTGTACCACTGCCCCTTTACCTTCCTGGTCTGTTTTAGACTTTCTCATGTATATCCGTAACTCTAGATCCCCCTCAAAGCTGATGTCTGAAGAGGCCAACCCTCCCAAAGCATCTGTCTTGGCCATGCTTACCATCTCCCCTAGTCTGAAAGCACCAAAAAGGGCTGTGACGAGAGCAGCCCTAAATAGTGTGCCATCGTATTGGTCCCAGCAGACCCTCCCCAGTGCAAGCACTATTTTCTCCAGTTTTTGGAGGTCAAAGGGGCACCTCGAGTCAGTGTGTCCACCCCAACCTCCTCCATCCTGCTAAGGCTTTCTTCACTGGAAAGTCGTATGTGGGGCTCGCCACCCCATGCAACCCTGCCATAAACCTAATGGCGTCCACTTTCGTTTAGTCGATCTGGCTGATGCCCCCGTTTCATATATGTGCTCCAAAAAAGCAATCACTGAGTCCCTGTGAAAGACCCCATATTCCCGGAAGGCCTTCTCATATGCTACCCTAGTCTTCCCAAACAGAGATCCTGCAATCAGTGGTGCTAACCCGGAACACAAAAACTCCAGAGTGTGTCAGGGAATGGAGTCATCTCTACTTCTGCCTGTGACAACCATCCTCGGAATTCCTACATCTTAAAGTGAGATAATGCATCAGCAGTGTTATTCAGAACCCCAGGGACGCGCTTGGCCTGGAAACACACTCCCTTCTTTAAGCAGGTCAGAACTAGATGTTTCAAAAGCCTGAGAACCATGGAGCATGATGCCCTCTGATTGTTAATAGCCATCACCACCGACATGCTGTCCAACCAAAATATCACATGCTTGCATCCGAGTCCTTCCCCCAAATTGTCAATGCCACAATGATCGGCAATAGCTCCAAAAAGGTAATGTTTCTAGTCAGCCCGATGCCGGCCCACTTTTTCTCACCCCACCTGTTTCCCCAAATGGCTCCCAACCCCACACTCCCTGCCGTATCTGTGTACAGCATGATATCTTGGTTGGGTTGTGCTTTCGCTGGCCATACCTGTATACCATTGAAGTTTGCCAAGAAACTATCCCACACCCTGAGGTCATCTTTTAATGAAGGGGACCAGCAGAATTAGCACCAAATTATGCGTCCCAATGTGCAAACCCCAACCGTCGATTGTAGCAGTAATCGAATTCCGCGGAATTAGCAGCAGAAAACAACATCCTTCAGTAAATCCCCAATGCCTGGTGGAATTATCACTATCACCAGGGAATTGGAGCAACTACTGAATGGTAACTCCGCCGACGGAATTAAAGCTAAGGGGAAATAGCATCATCCCGCAAACGGGAACATCAGCGGTGGCCTTCTTTTATAACTCAACCTTTTCTGATGCACCAATTTCCTTTTGCCATCAGACCCTAGAAGCAGTGCCAAACATGCCAGTTGATAAGGGCAAAGTGAAGGTGCCTGAAATGTGGGCTTGAAAACACAAATTCAGTGAGGCATAGCTCCAGGTCTTTGTGGACGAAGTAGTCAGACATGCTGACGTGCTATTCGGAGCACAAGAACAAAAGTCCTCTGTCCATAGGACGGACACCGCCTGGAGCTATGTGAGAAGGTGGTAGCGTTTGGCACTATGTCATGGGACAATGAAGACTTGCAAAAAAGTGGAATGGCTTGAAGACAAGGGTTTGGACACTAATCTCTATCCACCAGCAGGAGACAGCTACCACATGAGACGGCGCGTTCCAGCCACTCACCCTCATGCCCTGGAAAAGAAAAAGGCCTGCAGTGTCCACCACATGCCTGGCATCAAGGGAATTAGAAGAGCAGAGGTTGGAACTGCCAGTCAACCTGAGCCTGGTATTTAGGAATGCCACCTCTGTAATGTGAATGCATGACTTAACGCTCTAACATAACCACATACTATATTCGCAATGAGGGGGTCTTACTATATCAACCAATTGGTGTCCTGCGCTTATGGTGGGTGTCAACTGCCAAGTGAAGGAACGGAGATTACACCCTGCTCCGTTTAAGTTAGAAGAGTAAGCAGGGATCCGGGAACCCTTCTTCACTAAGTAGGCAGCGCCAGCATAGAAATGGTCAACTCAAGGTAATTTTGAAAATAAGAGTGTATTGGGTATGCCCTTTATTTGAAACACATGTTTCGGCGATACCTTCGCCTTTTTCAATCAGGGCTACATGCATAAGAACGTTGTTTGAAAAGTACCATGACCACGGAGTGATTATCGTAAATTGACATAACATTGGTAGTGAAATTGACAATCAATCACAAATAAAGAAAAAGTACATAATGTGACACCGAAAAAGAGGAGGGGGTAAGGGGAGCATTGATGAGGGTAACAGATAAGGAAAAAATGGGAGAAAACGAAAGAGAGACAAAACATTAATTTTGGTTTTGAGAACATAGCATTATAAGCTAAGAAAACAAGATTAAGTCAAGTTCCATTCTTTGTCCATAACTCTCGTTGGGTAAAGGTACCGGTCTTACCTAATACGTGTGTCAATGACTGTGTGACTGTTTTGTACTTTGCTGGTTGCCCTGTTCATGGGTTAAATCCCACCTGTAGAGAGAATAGTTTGCTTATCTGATAGCATCAGAACTAGAAAGAATGTATTTCAAGTTAAGGATGCCATAGCTGGCAATCACGATTAAACAATAAGTGTGGAAGTGTGGGTGAGACTGAAGATCCCCATGCCTCTGTAAGGTACAGTGAAATTGTTAATAAAGTGTGAGATGCGCGTGCTATAACTAAAGCTCAGGCATTCCACTTTAAGACGAAATAAGTGCTTATTGCTTGGTTTACAATCTCGCTTGAAAACGTACGATGCGCAGTGAGTCGTTATATTCAAGGTATTGTGATAAGAGATTCTAAAATTAGCCTTTCCGTATATCCGTGCAAAAGGAAGAATTAATTGCCGATTGTAAGACAGGGTACATACATGCGTGTATACAAACCATACCCGCACCTGAGTGCTCGGTCGCCTTTAACAGTAACGCAGCTGTTTGCAGAAATGGAACGGAAACTTTGTGCATTCGCATCCACACTTTCTGCAGTGCGAACCGCGCTGTTTGAACTTTCTAGGTTGCGGTCTATGTGCCGATACTTGCAGTGGTTTAGGGCTTACCTCCAAGTTGTCGGTTCAGTCCTCAAGCGTCGGCGTCGGCAACAGTTAGCATGAAGCCGCGCTCCGATTAATGTTGTGTAGTGGTTGTTATGGAAACCATAGTCCTTTCTTGATGACCATGATTTCTGATGAGTACGGGCACCATATTTTGGGCTCTGGGATAGCGTGTTTGTGGTATTTAAACAGGCAAATACCCTGTTGATTTAAGGTATGCAAATTCAATATTAGTAAATACGTGGGAGGACTCAAATAATTATTGAAGAGAAACTTCTGTACTCTTTCTGTACTATTTTTTTATTTTTTATTTCCAAAGTATGCAAAAAACAGTCACAAAAAAAAAGCACAGTGACGTCATGTTAAGATTATTTACTAGCATACTGTCCGTGGATTGGGTAACATAAGAATCAAAACTGGATAGTGTGGCGAAAAAATATACCAAAGGCTACTCCATTGTCATTGGTCTATTGGAATCATAATGGGCAGTTCAACCTAATTAGTGGAGTGTGAAAAAAACTATGGTTAGAATGCACCGACAAATTATTAACTGCGAATAGAGCTGAAAAGTGTGTAGTTACTGGAGAAGTTTCTTAAATAAAGGTAATAATGGCTCTGTAACATAGTGTCTGTGTAGAAAAAGATGATTAGTCACCCTGCTGGGGTGATTGAATGAGTAAAGGACATCTATTTATCTGACAATATCACTAAGTTGGTATTAACTGAATAAGATTCCTCAGGGAAGATAACCCAAAAAATTAATGCAACAATTCGATAATAGTAGTTCATTCATATCCCAGTTCACCATGCATGAAGTCAAAGACTCTGGCGAATTTCTTGTCACAAAAAAGCTCCCATCTCATTGTCAGAGTTCAAACCCACTAAGGTGGATCTAAAATGGCATATAGTTTGTGCCTCCTGTTGCCTTAGGCATAGTTCTTGATTTCCTCTTCATCTGCCAGTACGTATTTTTCTTAGTCCAATGAATTTGATGTTGCTTTTGTCGTCCATTTGGTGATGAGTTTGCCAATGCACCGCGAGGGGCAGTGTTCCATCTTGGCTGCCTACTGAGGCAAGGTGTTCCATTGTCCGTATCCTTAGTTCGCGAATGCACAGTATACTGCACAGTATTTTTATAGTATTTTGATAGTCGCAAATTAAGTTAAGCAACACTTAAGTAATGGTGTCACTTTTAATCTTTGTCATTGTATTGTGGTCATTTTTCCTACAGAAACGGGTTGTTTCGCAAATGGAAAAGGCAGATATTCCCATTTTAATTGCGGTGTACTAACGCTTTTACTATGGTTAGACAATTTTATACATTTTGCGCACCAATGCATTGCAAAAAATATATACGGAAATTGGAACGCTTATTTGGATTTCACTGCACTTATTTAATGGCACACACATTTTGTGCATAGCTTTGGATGTGGGCATTGGGATACACCCTATGTACTGGGTCTCATTACAAGTTCAGCAGTGCAGGGAAAAAATTGTGGTTATTCTGTTACAGCCATTTTGTTTCGCAGTAACAAAATTACCACAGTTTTTCTCGCACCGCCATATTATAACTTTGCAGGCAAAGTAGACAATTTCCCTACCGCAACAAGCTGGATGTAAAACCATCACTTTACCTTTGCCAAATGGCATATTTAACATGCAGTACTTCTGCCAGAGATAAATATATATATACCAAAATTCCTCATGGAGCCCTAAGCACTCCAAAAATGGGAAATTGCCATCAATTGCATTCCTGGAGTAAACCCATGAGACCAAATGGTGGTAATGGTAAACGAGTTTGGTGGTAATTTGGCTGAATCAAATTACCACCAAACTCGTAATGAGTCCCAGTGTGTGATTGTGGAGAATTGTGAGTGAAGGGCACAGTAATAAGGAGGGCTGCATCTGGATATGAAAACACTTATGTGAAGACAAACATTTACACATATAACATCCACCAAATTACTAGTTTTTTTGCACTGTGCATTATGGCATATACTGTTACCATGTGTTAATACCACATTTCCACAGTGGAATTTAGTGGCACTCCAAAATGTGGGAATACCTATGGAATCATGCATATCCCTCCCGTTACTGCATGCTTACCATGTAGCATTGGTGATTGACATGGAAATATTTCCAAAGGAATAATAATGAAGCCTTTCTCCATAAAAATAAAGTCCCTCAAAATGTTCTGAAAATGCATTATGCTCTATCAACTGCACTGACCTTTCTTCCGGATGTGATGGAGCTCTTTACTATCATATGATATGATATATGATATGGTTTGATATGATAATTAATTTATAACGCACCTGTACACAAGTGTTTCTAGGCACGACAAGACAAGTAATGATGGCCATCATTAAAATGTTTTACAGGAATCATTGATCACCTTGATGATAGTTAAGCTGTTTCTGTGCTGCATCTTGTTCTGAAGCCAGATTTGTAGGTCTGAAGGAGATTGTTAACCTCGACGTGTTGGAGGATTTGAGTGGCTACTGCTTTCTCAAGGATCTTACCTATGAAGGAAAGATGGGTGATGGGGCGGTAGTTTCTGATGTCATCAGGATACAATGTTGGTCGCTTGAGAAGTGGTAGGATTTGTCTGGTCTTGAGGACCTAGGGGAGGATGCCTTGAGTAAGGGAGCTGTTTATGTAAGTTAGGTCCCAGAGGAGTGCTTCAGCCAGAAGGTTCTTGCGTACAGAGAAAGGGAGAATTACGTCCATGTACGATGTAGCGTTGAGGGATGCTAAGGTGCCAGTGAGATCTTCAATAGTGAGTGTTTTGAAAGGTGTCAAGGTAGTTTTGGTTTTCGGCGATGGGATGTGTAGTGTGCTGTCAGTTGTGGCATTAGCGTCTATGTGTTGGCAGGTCATACTGACCTTGATGAAGGAGAAAGACTTGATTGCACTGGATTTTTTGATGGATTATTGCACAGGTAGGTCGGGCAGAATGTTCATGGAGTTCTTGATAGCTTTGAAGAGGGATCTGCTATCATTGTTGGCCTTGGCAATGGTCTTTTGGTCATAATTGGCCTTGGCAGTGGTGATCAGTCGTATGCGTGTAGCACAGTGTTTCTTAAGTAGAAACTGGATAGGCCAACAACATAAAAGCAGGACTAACCCACACAGTGACTGACAGCTGTGATTACACTTTATTAGTGGGGAAAACAGAGTGGTGGGGTGAGAGTGGTGTTGTGATTCTAGGCATGTACTCTGGGCTTATACTGTGATATGCCTGTGACTTTAAGGACACTAAATACAAAGGTGCTTTTGCTCAGATTGATATTATAGTCCTGTCTGAAAAGCAGTTTATCCGAGCAGTGTCTGTGGTTCAATTGGTTAGTACTATGGGGTGCTAACTGATAGAATGGTGGTTCAAGTCCACCCAAGGGTGGTTGGCTTCAGGCATTACAATTAACTCACCAATTATGTTTATTTAATGTATAGCAAATAAATGAAGAGGTCTGTCATTTCTTCCAGGATGGGGTTTTCAAATCAAAAACTCTGAGGTCAAGGGGATGGATTGCTGAACTTTGGGACAGTCCTGGCAAAACTGGGACATCTCGTCACCCTACAGACATATCACTTATACATGAAGGATTCACCTGAATGCTTTAATTGTTAGGCTTTGCAGGAACTCTGAAGAAGTTTGTTTGTTTGTTTTATTTCTATAGCGCACCGAACCCGGAGGTATCAGGGTGCATTGGAACCATTACAAGTGTTACAGATAGGCATGATCACAGAATACAGAAAAATACAATAAAACAGTGAGTAGGACAATTGGTTACAGGTGATGTCCAGTCATGGGAACAATAGCAGTGCAGAGATAAATAATGTATAGTATGTGCCCTTGCTGGTGCTGAAAACCTATTCTTGGCGTAGGTACTTCTTAGTTAGCCATAAAATAGATTTTGTTCTGAAGTCAGAGAAAGACTGGGTCATCTTCAGGGAGGGTGGGAGTGAGTTGCATAGCTGGGCTGCCATAACTGGGAAACTATTCCCTCCTGCTGTTTTAGGTTGTACCTGGGACTACCAGACAGGAGGTATTTGATGACCTGGTGACCCATACTGAAGATCTGATGTTGAATTTTGCAGTTAATTATGGAGGGCTACATGGTTCAGGGATTTGTACATGAGAGACATGGTTTTGAGTTGGATCTTATCCTTGATCGACAGCCATTTATGCTGTCTTCTTGTTTCGGAGATATGTTCTCTCCTTGATATACTCAAAGCAGTTCTAAATGCATTATTTTGCAGGATTTGTAATTTATTGATAACATACTTACTTGCACCTAAGTAGAGTTCATTACAATAATCCAACTTGGACAGGAAGAGGGCTCTGGCAAGGGTAAGGTAACACTTCTTAGAGAGCAGAGGTTTGCAAGCCCCTATCAATTTATCATTATAGGCTGTGGCCGAAGCTGTGGCATTAACTTGTTTATGTAAATTGAGTGTGGAATCTAGATAACAACCTAATGTTTTTAGCTCTTTAGCCACTAGGATATTGTTCCCATTGATATTGAAGGAGGCATAATCTGTGTTGAGTTTATTCAGGTTAGCTGGGGATCCTATGATCAGAAGCTCGGTTTTATTGTCATTCATGCAGAGGCCATGGGTGGCCATCCATGCCTGAAAGATTAGATACATTGTGTTCACTAGCAGTACATCAGTGTCATAAGTACCCGTTAATGGGAGGAGGATCTGGGTGTCCTCTGCATAGTTAGTGTAGCTGACACGCAGATGGTCCAGGTCATCGAATAGGGGCCTCGTGAAAATGTTGTACATAGTCGGTGATACGCAGAAGCCTTGGGGGACTCCATATGTAATGGGAATGGGGTCAGCTGCTGCTGATCATGAAAAGACTCTAATTGTCCTGTTATTTAGAAAGGATTGGATCCATGTAATAGCGTTCTGAGATACGTGAGCTGCTGAAGGGAGGTGATTGCATAGTACTCTATGGTCGATCAGATTCAACACAGCCGATAAATCCAACAGAAGTAAAAATGTGATTTTTCCCATTGTCTTTGAGTTTGTCAGTCTGGGTTTTTATATCAATCAACGCTGTTTCAGTAACGTGTTGAGGTCTAAACCCAGATTGCCAAGTCCCTAGGAGATGGTTAGTCTCTAAGTCTTCGTGGATCTACAGTTATGCTACCCTATTCAGGACAGTAGTGATTGGCCTATAATTTGTCGGAATTGTAGGGTCCAGTGATTGTTTTTTAAGCAGGGTTAGAACCCACAACTCCTTTAAATTGGTGGGTACAATACCAGAAGTAAATGAATCATTAATTAGTTTGGATATGAATGGCGCCAGGTCTCTAGCTGTAGCTTTAATTAATTGAGCTCGGGCAACTATCTCCTTGGCACCTTGACGGTTTAAGGGATGCAATAATTTGTTGTACCTCGGGGACGGAGAATTTTAAGAATTTAAAGCATTGGGATGGTTTAATAGATGGCTTTTGGGTGTGGTGTGGAGTATCTGAGTTTTGTAAGTTTAGGCGTTTGTCAGCAATTTTACTTTGCAGTGTGCCTATTTTATTGGGGAGAGCATTCTGATTGTTTGTGCACCAGAGTTTGTCCTTTAGTCACGGATCCGTAGGGGTAATGGGCATCTCCATCTCTCTAAGGATAACAAAGAGCTCTTTGGTGCTGGAGCTAGCTTGGTTAATTCTATTGTTGTACGACTCACGTTTAGTACGAAGTATCTCTTCCTCGTATTTAGCAGATACATTCGTCAGATTGGCATTATTCTCTGCGGAAGGGAGGTGTTTCCATAGAGTTTCCAATTTTCTTTTTTCAGCCCGTAAAGTTTTTAACTGCGGAGTGAACCAGGGGTTCAGGTGAGCTCTTGGTTTGCCTTTGCACATTTTGAGAGGGGCAGTAATGTCCAGGTCATAATGGAACAATAGATCTCTACTAACTCGATGGGATCAGTGGTGTCCTTCAGAGAATTCAGAGTAGGGATCACATGTGGCAGGATAGCATCCGTTGTAATGTTCCGTTTGTTCCTTGTAGGACATGGAGGCACTATCAGGTTAGGTTTAGTTTTCAGAGTATTAGCTGAGAGAGTAAATGACAATAGCTAATGATCTGTCCAAGATTGGGGTGTAATAGATGTAATTATAGTATCACAGTTAAGGTTGGCCATCCAATCTAGGGTCCTTCCTTTGTCATGGGGTAATATAAAATTTCATTTTTAAATAAATACTGTGTTGAAGGCTGTCTCGAAATGGTACTTTTATTACTCTCAACTGGTACTGTTTTGATTATGGCAAAAACCTTTTTCAGTATATTTGCCAATTCATTTCCGTTTTACTTGTAAATTCGAATTTCTAGCATACAACCCCTCCCAAATGTTGTTGGGGACCTAAAGAAGTAAGCACATGGGCTTTGCTATCTGTGTTTTCATGGACATGGCTTAAAAATGCTCATGCTCACCATGCAGTGAGTACATTTCAGAGATACACCACCTTGTGCTTTGGACACCTGCTCTCCAGCTGTCTCTTCTCTTAGTGCTGAGCCCCATATTATACAGTTGAGTCCCACAATGTATGCAATCCAATTGTACACATAGCTCCTCAACCTTTTCCTACTCATGACTTCCTGTGCATCATATCTATCTCTCACCTTCATCCAACTATCTACCCAACTTTACTTCTCCCTGCCACTACTGAATGTTTTATAATACTCCTCCTTTGCCTATCTGATAGCAACTTTGTTTATCCCAAACAGCATTGCTAGTTCCCAGATGCAACTTCATCCCTTCCAATTTTGATCGCCATGTCATATTGTAGAAAGCTATGGTTTCTGAAGGGATCCCCAGTGACTCAGAGGTTAGACTGTGTGTTTACAAACTGTAGGTTCAAGTCCCCTCATTGGCCTGAAAATAGTAAAATTGGTAAGTTCAGCTGTGCATTGGGTGGACATAGGTAATATTTCTATTTGTAATGCGTTTTTACTGTTATCCAAATATTATTATCTTTATTTCCATTACAAATGGCTCAGACCAGCAACTTTGTTTATCCCAACCGGCATTGCTAGTTCCCAGGTGCATCTTCATCCATTACACCTTTGACTGTCATGTCATAATGCACAACGATGTGCTCTCTGGAGCAAGATCCAGTGACTCAGAGGTTAGAGCCTGCAGGCTCGACTGGCCTATAGGGCTTTGCCCAAAAGCGCCAGCCAATGATTCTATAATGGGGCAGGTATTTTTTTACAGCATGGACCACTTTTGGGCAGAGTAGGCCAGATTCATTTGTTTCCACACTAGTTTTAACCAATTTTACTACGCCTTGGATAGTACTCAAACAGTCTGTTCTGGATAGTATTCAATAGTAATGTGTGATTGTGGGCCACTTTTTCATTGGTGTCTGTACTCATTTTATGCCCCAGTCTGACCCTGCCTTGGTGCACCTCGTTGGGAAGTGGACGTGGGATCAAAATGCAAAGGTTAGAATGGGTTACCCCAAAAACCTCTTGGCAAGAAACACTGGGTATGCCTTTTAGCACACACAACGTAAAGGCAGGCAGCAAAATGCTGGTGTATGGTTTGTTTAGTTGATCTTATGATTTTTCCCTTCTCCCAGTACACCAGCAGATTTTTATATTTTTATATAAAAAGGGGTAATTGCACAATACCATTTACATTATTAACCTTCCTAAGCAGCTGAATGACTAAAAACAGCAGAGAAAAGAGTTATTTTAAAATATAAACAGTTCTTCCAAAATATAAAAGTCTGTTTTGTGATGGTTCTATGGCAGGTATGGCAGCAGCATTTGTGGTGGGTCCCCAAAGTGTTGGGGATGGGCAGCTTATGCCAGGTGCAGCCCAGCATTGATGGCAGCCTGGGAGCAGGGTCCAAACCAATGCTCCACCCACGCTGCACTTGCCAGATGCAGCCCTGGGAGTCTCAGAGGCCTGTCTTGGCACCGGCCAGGCCTTAAATCATCGCCTGAAAGAGGAGAGCGAGAGAGGGTGCAATACTGGGGGCGCTCACCGCTCAGGGAGCACTATGGAGCCAGGCCACGACAGTGACAGGACTGCAGGGAGGTGGTGGTGGGTTCTAGCACTCCCCTACCTGTCAGGGGAGCATCACTCTTTCAGCTTGGGTCCGCAGAGGCCAACTCTCCCCAAGGCGCTCTGCTCACGCCACAAACGTTTTCCTTTTTTTAATGAATCTCTGTGCTGCATCATACACGGGTGTCTTTCACTCTACTTGGTACATGCTCCCCCCATTAAAATATTGCACACCTTGAGGATAGCCTTGGCCTGATTTATAAATCTATCTAGCTAACATCTGTATTCTTGTATTCATGAGCATGTGAATCCATGCCAGACCGATGCTGGAGAACAACAGTTACAGGTAAGTAAATTGTTCCTTCTCCAGCATGGGGTCTGGCATGGATTCACATGCCCATGAATACAAGAATACATAGCAGTACACACATGCACAACCATGGGAGGTGGCAAGGCTCAACATTAAGCATTTCTTACCTCCTCACCAGGCTCACCTTCAAGCAAACAGGTTGCGCAGCACTGCCTAGCCGACTCTGGACTCCTCCCTAAAATCCCAGTCGACGCAGTAGAATCTCGTGAAGGTGTGCGCCAACCTCCACATAGCAGCCCTGCAGATGTTCAGCAGCGGCACACCGGACAGGAACACCGTATTAGCAGCAATCGCTCTGTTTGAATGGGTTCTCGGATGGCCAAGCAACGGTCGGTTTGCCAACCGGTGACAGTGCATGATGCAGCCAGAGAGCCATCTGGAAATGGAAGCCTTGAAGAGGCCCTTCTCTTGGTTCACAGCGCCAAAGTTCACAAACAGCTGTGATGTCTTCCGAAAACTCTTCATGCAGTCCACGTAGAACTTCAGTGCTCTAGCTACATCCAGCGAGTGCAAAGTCCTCTTACCCAGCAACGAAGGCGACGCAAAGAAAACAGGTAACACCAAGGGCTCGTTGAGATGGAAGTCCGAAAGCACCTTGGGCATGAAGGAGGGGTGCGTCCTCAGCAGTACCCTAGTCTAGTGGAATGTCAGGTATGGAGGTTTACAGGAGAGGGCCTGGATCTCTCCCACTCTTTGTGCAGGTGATGGCCACAAGAAATGATGTCTTCCATGATAGGAACCTCAGCGGCGCCTAATGCAAAGGCTCGAATGGTCAGCTCCATATTGAGCTCCACGCCGGGCCGGAGCCTTCACCGGTGGGAATGAGCGGAACAGTCCTTTCATGAACTCCTTCACCAGGCGGTGCGACCACAGCGACGACCGCCCGGGTGTTCTGGTGTAGCGGGAGATAGTCACCAGATGAATTTTGATGGATGCATGCGCCAGCCCCGCCTTGGCCAGCAACAGCAAGTACAGCAGCACTTGAGGGGCCGTAATCCGTAGAAGGTTGATCTTCTGTGCACGGCACCAGACAGAGAACCTCTTCCATTTATGTCCACAGCACGTAAGAGTCGAGGAAGCCCTGGCCTTGGCAACTACCTTCTTGCAGTCTGCCAGGATATCATAGCCTCCGAACTCTAGTGCTGCAGGAGCCAGGCCTGCAGGTTCAGCGACCCTGGGTCGTGGTGTAGGATCGAGCCTCCTTCCCTGGCGAGAAGATCTGCATCCAACGGAAGCTTGACTGGAGGGGGTGCTGACATGTCCAGAAGGTCTGGGTACCATATCTGCCTTGGCTACGCTGGTGCAACGGGGTTCATCCTGCACCGGGACTGTCTGAGTTGACTGATGAGTCGCAGAAGCAACAGCAATGGTGGGAACACATAGAGGAATAGGCCGTCCCAGAGGAAGGAGAATGCATCGCTCATGCTTCCCGGTTGGGGAAACCTGTTGGTGAACCTCTGGCACCTGGTGTTCGTCGCCGTCACAAACAGATCTATCTGAGGATTGCCCCATCGTCGGAATAGTAGATCCACTTGATCTTGCCAGAGCTCCCACTCATGGCACGAGTGCAACTCCCTGCTGAGTGAGTCGGCGATGGTGCTCTTTACTCCTGCCAGGTGGAAGGGTACCAGGAACATCCCCAGGGTATCTTGTTCCTCCCTGCTCCCGGTTTTAAAACATTTTGGTGGTGGTGTCAGTGAAGACCCGTACCATTTTGCCCTTGAGAGATAGGAGGAAGGACCTGAGGGCCCAGAACATGGCACAGAGCTCCAGGACGTTGATGTGTAGGGACCTCTCCTCTGGGAGCCAAAGGCCTCTTGCGTGGATATCTCTGGTGTGCGTGCCCCATCCCTCCAGGGAGGCATTTGTCGTCAATGTTTCCTGATGCGCTGAGGTCTGGAAGCCCATGCCCGCCGCGAGGTGCGCATGGCTGCCCCACCACCGGATTGCCTGCCGGAAAGTCTTGTTGATGGCGATCTTGTCTTTGAAGCTTCCCGTCACTTGTACCCAACGGGCGTCGAGGAACTCCTGCAGCAGCCGCATCCGTAACCTGCACAGTCGCACGAGGTAGATGCATGACAACATCATTCCGAGCAGGGACTTGATGGGCCTCGCCCTGGCAACCTTCGTGGTCAACAGCCGTTATACCTTGCCCAGGATGGCCTTTATCCTCTCCTCCGACGGTGACGCCAGCTGTGCCACTGTGTTGAGTCTGGCTCCCAGGAATAGGGCGTCCTACGATTGTGCTAAGCAGGACTTCACAAAGTTTATCGAGAACCCCAGTTGTGTGAGCAGGCTGACGGTCCTCGCTGTATGGTCGACGGTGAGTTCTCTTGACTTCGCTCAGATGAGCCAATCGTCCAGGTAGGCGTAGACGTGGATCCGCTGTAGGCACAGCCGCACCTCCACCAGTGCCAGGCACTTGGTGAAGACCCTTGGCGCCGACTTCAAACCGAAAGGCAGTGCCTTCAACTGATAGTGCTGTCCTTGGACCACGAAGCACAGAAACCTTCGATGTCCTTTGTGTATGGGGATATGGAAGTAGGCATCCTCCAAGTCCAGCGACAACAGGAAGTCGCCTTCCTCCAGTTGTCCCAGCACGTGCTGGAGGGTGACCATCTGGAATTTCTGGGATTTTATGACTTTGTTGAGGCGGCGGAAGTCTAGAATGGGCCGCCAGCCGCCAGTCTTCTTTCTGACGAGGAAGTACCCCGAGTACATTTCGGAGCCCCGGAGCCTCTTTGGGACAAGTTCTATCGTGCCCTTCCTCAGCATTGCTTGTACTTCCAGAAGCAGCTGTGGAATGTGGTTTTCCTTCCTGACCACAGGTGGAAAATGGGGACACTTCTTTTGGAACTCCAGAGTGTGCCCGTGGGCCAGGGCATTCAGCACCCAACGGTCGGTGGATATGATCTTCCACGCGCTGATGAAGTTCGCCAGCCAGCTTCCCACCGGGGTGCTCGGGTGGGGGCCCGACATCACGGCCGTTTCAGTTTTGCTTCACTGAGGCCTTGCCACCTTGGGCCCCTTGGCGACGACGACAGTGTCCACCAGCCTTGTTGCGGCCTCTGTAGGCCTCTTGCGATGAGGAGCAGGCCGCCTGGCGGTACGACGAGGAGCTGCCGCCGAATCCTTTGGAGGCACCTTGAGACTTGTCTACGGAGGTCCGAAAGGATGGCCATCACTGATGGAGAAAGCCCAAGGCCCGGGGCGTCTCAGTGTCCATCTTGATGGCCTGCAGTGACTCTTCCAATGCCTTGCTGAACAGGTTGTTCCCATCGAAGGGCATGTCCAGTACCCTGGTCTGCACGTCCTGATGGAAGTCTGTGGCCCTGAGCCAACCGCACTGAAGGTAAACGCTGTTGCCCATCTGTTGAAAACCAGTGTTGGTGATGTCCGTGGCCACCGTGATGCAGTGGTCCAACACCACCTCGCCTTCCTGCAGGATTTCCAGGGCTTCAGTCCTCTTGTCTGGGAGGGGAGCGATCTTAAACCACAGCTCTCTGTCATAGCGGGCTACGATTCCGAGGGTGTTGGCCGCCTTGATGGCCGTCGCTGCCGACGAGATGACCCGTCGTCCCATGGCATCCACCTTCTTCCCCTCGCCGTCCGGTGGGGAAGTGGAAGTTGATGCCGTCGCCCCTGTCGATTTCTTCATGGCCGCCGCGATTGCCACCGAATCCGGGGACGGCTGTGCAATGAGGCACATAGGCGTGGAGTCTGGGACCCGGTACTTCTTCTCGTACTGGTCCCTCTTCGCAGGGGCTGTGGACGGGTTCTTCAGAAGGGACAGTCCTTCGTCCCAGATGTCGTCCAGCAACGGGACTGAGAGGACGGTCTTCCTCTTGGCCTCCCGTCGTTGGTAGAGGAACCCCTCCTTCTTCTGCTCTTTGGGGCATAGCTGGAACAGCTCTGCTGCCCTGGCATTCATGGCGTGAAAGGAGCCAATTTCATCGGGAGGGGAAGCCCGGGGAGGGGGTGATGGGAGATCCATTCCGTCGTCACCACCGTCCTCCATCCCTGTCGTTGCCGTCTCCGTCTCATCCCTCGGTGGAGGGGATGGAGGTGAAGGATGGAAGGGTGGGGGAGGATGGACTCTCTTCCGCTTGGGTAGAGGACTCCCCGACGGTCCAGGCACTGCTGGATCATCAACCGGAGGCAAGGGTAGCCTCCTCCTTATCTGGGTGCACAGGGTTTGCAGTGACAGCAAAATGTCATCCTGCCTGTTCATAGGAGGTGGATTGGTTGCGACGGGAGCGCTGGGGTGTCTGGTTCCTCGTCAATCTGCCACTCTTCGTCGGGTCCACTCTCGCTCTCGACGTCTGCCTCGTCGTGATCCTTCCCGCACGCCCTCTCCACGAACCTCTTGTCCAGGGTTGCCTTGACGATAGACAGCTCGTCCTCGGAAGAGGTATCTGAGTCCATTAGGACTACTTCACCACCCCCTTTCTCATCCCAGTGTTTCATGGGGGTCTTTTCTGTAGGCTGGAAAGATGATTCCCTGCAGGATGGCAGGGAAACTCTAGGCCTGGAGGTCGTCTCCACTGGGGTCACCCCCGCAGGTTTCGCCAGAGCCGCCACGACTCCCTCAATCGAGGCCTTAGCCGGGTGAATCTGGCCTTCATGACCTTGGCCGCGTCTGAGGCCTTCACTGTGGGGGGAAGGTCACTGCCTCCCTCCTACTTGGCTTTCTCCGTCGGGACCTGCCGGGGCTTCTCCCGAAGCTTACCCGGGTTCTCCAACTTTTTTACCGAGCCGGAGCGTTGGCTCGTGGTTGACGGTGTCGGTGACATCGCGCACTACCTAGTAGCCAAGGAGCCCGAAACAACGGCACTCCCGGTGCCTGCGCACTCGCAGTGCTGTTGGGCCCCCGTCGCCAGAGCACCCTCAAAGGTCTTAGAAGACCGCTCAGACTTCTTCTTCTCACCTGCTGCCGGGCTCTTCGCCTCCAGCCAGTTAGCGAGTCGAGTACGATGGTCCTTCATGGTCCAGACGGACATGTTCTTGCAGAACGCACAGTCCTCCTCCACGTGAGACTTGTTGGTGTGAAGGCAGTAGACACGCCGGGAGTGCTCATCTTCCTTGAAGACATTCTGTAGTCCACATCCTGGGCAGATCCTAAACAGCTTGGATCCAGTTGACGTCGAGTCTCCTTTTTCCTGGGCCATGTCCACGCGGGGTAGGCCTCAAAGATCTTCCGGAATCCTCCAAGAAGTGAAATTGGATGAAAAATCACCCTTGAGGTGTGTAGAAAATTCCGAAACGGGTCCCCGTTGATCGGAAGATGAAACGGTGGAACTTGAGGGTCAATTTGACCGAAAAATAAAGAGTAAACTCTTTGGAAAAACGCAACACGCAGTAAAAGCTCGAGAGCTAAGCACAAGGACTCCCAACACTTGAACGTGCGGTAAAAATCTGAAGATGGCTGCCAGTGGAGGGGCTTAGGTAGAGGGCAGCAATTGGCTGGGGGCAGTATTACCCAGAGACCAGTGATTGGTTATTGGTAGAAAGACAGTTCAGAAACAAAACTGAAACTGATTTTTCTTTCAACGAGGATAACCAGCCTGACGATGGGGAATATTCATGAGCATGTGAATCCATGACAGACCGCATGCTGGAGAATTGGTTCTAATCCCCACCAGTGAGTGGGTTCCTCACTCCGGTTGCTGCACAACAAAGCCATGGAGACGATGGAGGTGCTGACTACAGCTACATTGCATGGAAAGTGCAGCCTGCATCAGATGTACACCCGATATTTGTAGGTTGGCTAGCCAGTTTGGGGGGATGCTGGTTCTCAGATGACTTGCCCACAAGTGGTGCCACTGCAGCTTTGGACCTGTCTGGTGGCACAGACTTTCAGTTCTCTGTCTTTACACTGTTGGTGCATAATAATTCTGAGGATTCAGTTGCTCCTCCTTCTGGTCCTCACTGGCGTTTCCCACCATTGCGCATGTTGGAATGTTCAAGGCCTGGAACTTCTCTGCAACTCAGATGTAATTTGGTGGGTTTGCACACATACAGAAAGTGCTGTTCTGCTGTCCGCACCTTTGGCAGAACTGCCCGGACTGCAGCAGTGCTGTTCACCGTGGGTACTCTTGGGGCAGCCGTGGCTCTTGAGCTCGATGAGCTGGCATTTCCTCTCCTTGGAGGATAGTGTAGAGTCTCTTCCAAGCTCTGGTAGCATGGGTGACCCTAAAGGCAGTGTCCTGGCTGGCGCCCTCTGCAGCTGCATCACCAAGCTGGTCTGATTCAATTTCACCACTTGATGTCTCCGGTCATATCCTGGGGCTATGTAAGGAGACACCAGTTGACAAGGTAGACTATACACTGTGTCCTTCATCTCTCCTTCCGGGCCAGTTCATCAAAGGAAGGTGATTTTGTGATCCATTCTCAGAGTCGTAGCTGCAGAAGCTGATATTCTGAGAGACTTTTACTGTGTTGCAGGTGGTTGGCATAATACTTAAATGTCAGCTCTAGATCTGACTCGGTGGCTCCAAAGACTCCATCCAGCATGAACAATGTCCTTCGATGTGGGGTTTGAGTATGTGGCAAGACATCAGAGACTCTCAAGAGCACAACGCCTTGTCTCCCTGTCAGGAGCTCTGGTTGGTCTGGTTCACCCTTAACCAATATTCCTCTTCACATCTCGGGTCGGTTTCTCACCTGAGAAGGGTCTCGGGCAGATATAGGGTCCATGTTCTGCTGGTGTTATGATACCCTCAATTCAACATATGCTTGACACCATTCGCCATGGAGGAAGCGTTCAGTATGGTGCCTCTATCCTCTGGTGTAGAACTGGTGCGTGCTACACCCAGGTGAACTAGGGTTGCTTGTGGTTGCAGCTATGATGGCACCTACAGTGGTCACTTCAGGGTAAATGTGTGCAGTGTTGGTGAAGGAAGGGCAGGGCTTGAGCTAGGCATAGGTGCTGTGGATGGTAGGCTAGCCTATAACACTGGCCAGATGTTAAATGCCCTAAGAGGATAGGACACTATTGAGTCACACATGTGATGGTAAGGGACACTGTCTCAGGGTCAACTTTCTTAGGGCCATGGCAGAGCAGGATGCTGGTCCCTGCTAGGCCAAGGTCTTTACCCAAGCACTTAACCTAGCCTGTGCGGGACTCGAGGGACTGTTGTAGGGGTGTGCTCCATAGGACATCCCCTATAATGAATTAATGGTCAGTCTTAATCCCCTCATGCTCAGTCCAGCTGGCTACCGGAACCCAATTCATGAAGCTGGTGCCTGGCTATCTGCTGTGGTGACAAATCACAATTATTACAAGAATATAAACAAATCCCTCTCCACAAATGTGCACAAAAAAACTATTTATACAAAAGAAGAATGGAAACCTACACTAGAAAAATGTACACTAACCCTGAGAAGAGTAAGGGTAGGTATGCCTAGGTCAAGGTAGGATGGGATAGGTATAGGCACTCCAGAGGTGAGCTCAGAAGTGCCTCCAAGAACTGCAAGGGGGGTGGTCTTGCCGCTTTCCACCCATGCATCCCCATAAGGTTTGGTGGTGAAGGTCATGATGGCTAGCTTCCAAACCACATTTTCAACCTTTTTTCTCCGGACGGGGGGGCAAGGGACTGGATGCTTAGGGGCACAATATATTAACTACGGGCATCCTTGCCCTGAAAGCATGAAATGCATCCTGCACCTTGGCCAAGTTATCTTTTGAATTTATGGCTGTGGTCTCTGAAGCAACAACGAATCTCCTAAATGGAGAGTTGAGGGACAGCTTCAATATGGTCAGTCATGAATTTCATGCTAAATTAATGGGCACAAGAAGTAGGTGAAATGTGGCAGAAGACCTCACAGTTGCACAGAAGAGAAACTAAAGATATTTGGCCTCATTACGAGTTGGGTGGTGCAGTAAATATGCAGCACTAATACCGTTCACGCCACATTACCACACCACCAAACTATGAGTTTGGCGGAAATGTAAATGATTCACCTCCAGCTATGAACTGGAGGTAAATCTGCTGACTTTCTACCCATTTTCAGTGAAATTACTGTGGTGAAATTACTGCTGCAGTAATTCTGCCAAAAATGACACATAGAGTCCAATGGACTCTGAAAAAATGGGAACATACTCCATCGCCACCACATGTAATCCAGCGGTAAATCTGCCAGACCAAGTGGCGATAACGGTAAGACCAGTGGATTTACAGACAGAATACCACCCAACTTGTAACGACCCCCATTTTCAGGTGAGATTTTGTTCAATTTCTGATTTGGCCATGTACTAAGCAGAGGTTGATGTAACATTACCATTACATGAGTTCAAGTTAACATAAAACACACTCAGGCCTATAAATACTTTCTTAAATTATTTCAACATCTTCACAAACCCTCTCTTCATTGAAGCATTATATATCTGTAAGGCATTTAATGTCAAAGAGCCCACATACGAAAAGTTTAATATCATAATACATCTTCATTAAGGAGACTTCAACATCATCACACACTATCCATGTGAGGACTACACTATCATTACATATCATCCATGTGGGGACCTCAACATCAGCACACACCATCCATGTGAGGACTTCAATATCATCACATATCATCCCTGTGGGGTCCTCACCATCAGCACACACCATCCATGTGAGGACTTAAATATCATCGCATATCATCCCTGTGGGGACCTCACCATCAGCACACACCATCCATGGGAGGACTTAAATATCATCACATATCATCCCTGTGGGGTCCTCACCATCAGCACACACCATCCATGTAAGGACTTAAATATCATCACATATCAACCCTGTGGGGTCCTCACCATCAGCACACACCATCCATGTGAGGACTTAAATATCATCACATATCAAGCCTGTGGGGACCACACCATCAGCACACACCATCCATGTGAGGACTTAAATATTATCACATATCAACCCTGTGGGGACCTCAACATCAGCACACACCATCCAGTTGGAGGATTCAATATCATTGCATTCCATCTCTATGGGACCTTGAGCATAATTACATGCTATTCTTATGGGGCCTTCTATGCCATGACACACCATCCCTGTGAGGACCTCTATGTCATCAAACAACATCCCAGTGGGGACCTCAACATGACCACACACCATCCTTTTGGTGGACTCAGTATCATCATATCAGCTCTATGGGGACTTCAGCATCATTACATACTATTCATATTCACATTCCCTTGTATGACCAATTGGGTGTATATGTGGCTTCATTTCCATCACCTGAATGCATTTTTTCCTTCACCTTTTGGGTATTTTTGGTTAAATTGGTCACTATTTTTGGCAGTGTTTCGTTTGGTATTTTAACCTGAAGATAGGATGGAATTAGCATTTTTATTTCCAGCGCTAATTCCACTGGAGGATTTAGCCCCAGGGGAATTATCACTAGTTTTCATTACTTATTCCTCCAGCGCTAATTTTTTCAGGGTTAATTCCACCAGAGGAAGCAGCGTCCATTTTCAATAACCCTTATATCAGCAGATTGATCAAAGTGGCGGCAATTCCATTACTGCCACTCTTCCCCCTTAAAGATCAACTTGTAATGAAACCAAATTAGTATCATTTAAACATCAACCCTGTGAATATTTTTTGCATAATCAGACAAAATGTGATGCCAACATTCAATTAATTCACATATCAGACGTCAGTGCACATAATGTGTTGTCTTCACAGTGTAGAATTCAATATCATCACATACCACCCCTATGGAGACTTCAATAAAATCACAGAAAAATAAGTAAGTAAAGTAAATCACATTGTGATTGGTTTGTTACAAACGTAGCCAATGCATGAAATTAATCTGGAAGTGTGTTGTGCAATGAGGGAAGACTTACATTGCATATCAATTATATCCAATTCTGTAACATACAAAATACACCAAAAAAGCTTAATTTAATTATTTTACATCTAAATGCAGAGTTCAGGCCATTTAAAACAAAATTGTACTTGTGTATAAATGGTTCCCATGAATCTGCTGTCTGCTGCCTAAGCATGTAGGGCATCCGATTTATCAAGTGTGTTTAAATTCCGGTCCGTGTGTTGATGACTGCAATACCACCCCCAACCTGCGGGGGCAGAGCTGAGTAAAAACTCAACACACCAAAATAAACACAGGTCCCCACAAGGCCATTTTTTAAAAAGTTATAAAAATTGGCACAGACGACTTTTAAGTTGTTTTAAATCATTTGGAAGGCATTACCATGTGGGGACTCGGGTTTAGGTCCCCACAGTGAAATCAAGTCCCCACAGCGTGTGCGTGTTTTCATACCCAAGACCCCACAAGGATAGTAACACACACACACACACACACACGCCTCCTGCTGGCCACAAAATGGAGGTCCTGAAGACTATGATGGCACAAAAACAAGCAAACGCAGGTAAACCAGAGGTCACCTTAAAAACAGAAGCATCAAACATCAGCTTGTACGAGTAGGACAAGTGTAAAAACAAACACACATAGCAGGCTTGATGGGAATATAGCAGGAATCATGCAATCCACTTATCAGGATACATAAGACCTGACCTAATGTGAAAGAAAGCCAACTAGTCTTGACATATACTCACTGGCACACCCTCACGTGTCACATACATCACCACTGAAGGACACACTTTTGCGGTACGTCTGAATTGTAATGTGCTTGTTAAAATCTGCTCTTTTATGGTTCTTTTTTCAGGCCCGCCGATTTGGTTTTGCCAGAATTTAATTCCCTTGTTTTGGTTCTTTATTTCAGAGTATAAATGATTGGTTTTGTGTTTCTTATACGCGTGCCAAAACACAACTTTCACTTTCTTTTAGTCCACTGCACTTTTTTTTTGCTTTTCCCATACACTCACATCCCCTTCCAAAGGCTGAGCCTATGACATATCCTTCAGTGCCAATGTCCACAGCCTTCAACCGTGCCCATTGTATATATTTATTGAAACAGTAACTGCCCACTAAACATGACCTTTGGGCATGGCCAGCGGCCACAGCCTTTGACCGTGCCTATTGTATTTTAAAAATCACTCATTGATCACTAGCCATGGCATTCAGCTGTGCCGACTCTCTATATGAGTTTCACGCTATGGTCTTTGGCTGTGCCCACTCTCTTTTTTTTTAACATTAATAGAACCACTCTCCGAGTTGCGATGCCTTTGGCCATTCTCACGTTATCTTTGACAACACTACCAGGCCTTCAGCCATTTAAAATGCTACCCAGCCACTGCCATGGGCAGTGATGTTTTCGCTCCGATTTCACTGTAGCTGGAAAAATATATACATTTTTAAATCACTTTTTTTTCTAATAAACTATAGATCCACTTGGCGATACCCTCAGTGATTTGTAGTCATATACCTGCGATTATCAGGAAAAACAGTGAAAACCAAGTGCCTCCCCAATTCTGCCTGCTCCCCCCACAACCGACCTGGCCTCCTCACCACCCCTGCCCTCTCCCATTCCCACCCAACACTTGTTTCTGTGAAACAGTTTCAACTGCCAGTCAGATAACCTCGGTATTGAAGTTATCCCTTCAATACCCGAGGGTTTGGGAAAGCTTTATGATCCAAACTCTGTCCCTAGCCCACCTCCAACTCCCAAATTTCACTTACTGTCCTCTTGTATCCCCCCCACCTCTTACCTAATGTCATTTGCTTTTATTAGCCCCCCAAATGTCATTTTTCTGCATTTTCTTTTTCCAATAACCAAGGGTATACCCTCCATTAGCTCTTGCCTCGAGAAAAAAATAGATGGCGGAGTTTCCATTTTTGAAAAGCTTCATGGCACAATGCATCATGGGGATATAACTATACTTTTGTGAGATGAGGGCACCCCCTTCTCCGTCAAATATTTAAAAAGAAATACTGGACAGATTAAACCCAACCACAAAGGGTCATGGGTCAATGCTTCATGCCCAAGTTGTTTCAGACCAAGTCCAAATCCATCCAGCGCATTTGTGTTGTAAGGTGAATTAAAATTTGACCTTTTGTCTATCAAAAATCGAATTGGGAGTTAGCCTAAAATGTATTTTATTTGTTTTCTTAATAACTTTGTTTTTTATTTTTTAACAAATCTTTCGCAACCTTTCCAGTCGGGGGCCATACAAAATTGTCTGCAAAATTACAGTTCAGTTAAATCTGTTGCACGTATCAACATTTATTAGGAATACATTTTTTTCCGATTTCCTATGGAACTCACTACTCCCCTTAACTATAATGTCCTCTTATCTGCAGAACACTGGACATAATTGCATCAAACCCATTTCAGGAGAGGGCACCTGGTCATTCTTGAGTGCTTGCCTGGTTTGGTGCCTTTTAACAACCTCACAAATTGAAATCATTTTGACATACGTATATTTTAAAAGTTACATTTGTGATTTTGTATTTTAACATGAAAAGTAGCAATTTCATTGGCTGGGTTTGGTTGTGTGGGTATTACATGGTATTTGGAGATCTCAATGTCACAAAATACTGGGTATTTTGAGTGGTTGATTTTCTCCTGAAAATATTTTTGTAAATGCCATATTAGAACCACAGATCCAATGAGGGACCCACAAAGTGGTGTTGTAAAATGCGGTGTGAGAAGGTGAGAAAAGGGTACATGACAACATCCAGTGGCGTTTTATCGCCATAGTGTTGAGGATATGCTCCAGAGTGGTGGAATATGTTGCGGAAAACAGTCTGGTTTAACTGCTAGAGCCATGGATCTACTGAGCTGCACATCTTACAGCGAGACCTTCCAGAAGCTGTGGCCAGGTCAGGGTTCTATTTGGTCAGATACACATGGTGCGTCTCAGTCCTTTGTAACTTGAATAAATAACAATGTTCCAAAACTAAATGAAATGATAAAGTGCCAATGTCGGCTTTGTGCATTTAACTTGTGAATGTGGTGGCTGTGTCAGGGCTTCATGAGGCGAGATATCGCTCCTGATTTGTCCCGGTCCTTTGCAAATTGAATACATGAAGACATCTCAATGGTCACAATCAGTTGTACCTTGCAACAGAGGGTACGGGACAGAACTTCATCATGTTGGATCCTATCCTGGTTTGTACTAGCCTTCCACATCTTGAAACAAATACAAATGCTATCTTATCAAGCCATCAGACTATCATATTTGATATGGCTGCATCAGTGCTCCATGAGGCCAGAAAACATTCCTTGTTAGTGCTGATGCTCCACAACTTTTCTATGTCAGAAAGCCCCAGTTGCTTCAAGCTGTTTTCTGTGGTCTGTACGTTTGGCCCCTCATCCCTTTATCCCTATGAAGCAGTGTAACCAATTTTGTTAATGCTTGCAAGATTCTAGGCACTGGAAACTGTTTGAAAATGCCTCAAAAATCTTCTTTGTCAGTTAGTGGTATTTTATAACCTAACTAGTTAACTAGTGTTGTTATCGGACAGGGCTATAAGGAAGTGCCATGGGCTATGGACCAGCTAAGAGGCTACATTATCCACTGAGGCCAGGTCCTGTTGTTATTATGGGTGGCTTACTGGGGCCTGAGTCCATGTACTGGGCAACGGGCCAAAGGCCAGACCATTTGACTGAGTGGGGCTTAGCCACAGGGAAAATGACCCATACATTGTTCTCACACTGGGACTTCACACCTGCTATGGCCAGGTTAAAAATCTGGACAGGCCAAATCCAGTCGCTACTATGTTTGGCTTGCCTGGGCATAGGTCATGGCTAAAGGTCGTCCCCCAGTCTATGTTGTAGTGCCACATATTTTCTGCCTATGATAATTTCTCCATGGAACCGCAATGGGTTTATAGTATTCACTAGACCTTGCCACAGGCCTTGGCCATTGATGGTGGTTTAGTAAGGCCTGGGGTATGGTTTAGGCATTGAAACCACACCTTCTGCCCCCAGTGGGCCCCTGCACCCACAGTGGAGTGGGTAAGAGCTCCATGTGGTCAGTCAGACACTGCTTCTGATTAATCACTTTCTTCTGCAACTTTAAAAAAAAGTATGAATGCTCGATTGTAGTAATTCCTAGCAAATGACATGGCTGGACTATAACTCCATGATGTCAGATACCCCTCCTGGCTCGCTCACTCCTCAACAGCTTGTACAAAAAATCACCAAGTCCCAAAACGTGGAGAAAATGACAAAAGTCTGACATGTGAATAAGCTAAACTTTGCATTTGTGTTGGCCCGACCAGGGCTGTATGAGGTTGCGTTCTATTTCTGGTGAGTCTTGTCCTCACTAACATTTCTATGGCAAAAACCAATCTATGGAGCCTTTTTACCATTCATTTACAAGTTTACTTGTGCATGGATACTCCTAGGCATCTGGAATCGGTTTAAACTGTTCCAAAAGTGTCATTAGGTAGTCAGTGGTCTTTCATGTCCAAAACTGTGCGGCCAGGGACCATTTCTAGAGTCCATGGCCTGTTAAATGCACCTATGATTAGTGCCTCCAGTGGGACATTGCACCTGTAGTATCCATTTCACAGTTTCATAAAATCATTGTCCTCCTCAGCTAGCACAAATTACAATTTAGTTGCTCCTTGTATCTGTGATGTGTGAAAATCATTAGTTGAAGAGATGTTATGATGAATCCGATGCTTTAAAAAAACATGCAAATTCAGCAAAACTCTGTAATTGATGGTCATTTTGGTTACTGCGTACAATCTGAAAAACACAGGAACGTCTTTGCTATGGAAGATTATACGACCAAAATATGCACCCCACCATGCCCTGCTTTTAAAGAAAAACAGGACATCAAAGATTATATTACACATTACATTATCAATGACATCCTTAATGACAACACATATTACATCAGAAAAAGAATGTGAGTTTGAGTTTATGGTTTGACATCCTTATCATGCATGTGTTTGGGTGATGTTACCTACAACTCTGCAAGACATTAAACTTAATGTAGCATTAAACCAGAAAGGTGTCCTCAAACTTTGAAGCTCCATACTTTTTGCCTAATACTCCTAAATGCACACAGTAGCTTTATGACAATAATTGATGTTGGAGGTCACAACATATGTAAGGTTGCAGGTATTCCCCTCATGAACTAGACCATGGTTCACAAAATGTTGTCATGGTGAGAGGAATTTGTCGAGAAGGAGCCAAGTACCCCCACCTCAACCACTTCGCCCATATTGCCTATATGTTGGGAACCAGAGTGTGAGACACGTGCGGTACCAGTGAAAATACCGATATCGAAGAGAATCCTGGAGGCAAGGTTCCCATTGAGAAAGCCATACCTGCATACAAGACAGTATGATGGCCATTTGAATGAAATCCCGGAAGAAGTAGGACCAATAAATGGAAGAGAATGGGGACGTCACACAGGGCCGAGCTGACGTACATGGAAGAGATGCAGAGACAAGAGAATGCAGATATTCTATAAGGCATCAAGACAAGTATCAAAGATAAGTGACATCTTGGGACAAAGATGAAGAAACCTATGCTACAGAACTGATGAAGATATCACGTTATTTTACACATGTGCAGATGCAGTATTTTTGAGGCTAGTTTAATAGTGAATAGATTGTGCCATGCGCCAACATATATATATATATATATATATATATATATATATATATATATATATATATATATATATATATATATATATATGAGTAAAGAATGGATGTTTCCGCTATGTATTATAGCAGAGCTGGACCAGAGAAGGAAGGCCTCGTTTCCAGTGTGCCACAGTTAAAAAAGCAATTGAATTACAGAAGCAGATCTCAGAAAGGCGAGACTGGATGAGCCAAGAAGCAAGGTCTTATCAGGCTGGGTTGAGCAGACATTGGATACAAATCGTGTGTGAAAGAACAAAACTCTTGTTCAGAAGACATGGAAAAACACAAGGAAGACATCAGAGGTCTATTACAAAACAGCGTTTTAAGTACACTAAGACTCGATTTTGTGGTCTTCAGTCATGTGGAAGGATGAAGTTGGACGAACATGATAGTCACACCTACGCATGCGTGCAGAGCGTGCCTTCACTCCCCTGAATTTCCCAGAGCAAAAGAAAACCACCAAGAACAAGTTCAAAGCCTTAATCGACAGCAGACCACTGAGGTGATGAAAGATCAATATGCTAATTGGAGGAAGCTATGGTTAAAGACTAGCTCACCAGCACCGGAAAGTCCAGTCTGCGTGCTGCTAACGTAGTTGGAAAAATACTGACAGAGGTTAGAGTCCCAACCAATGGTAGGAGGCCGCATGATTGAGGGTCCTATGGTTTGTGTAACCAATGGTACGTTGTGTATTTAGTGACATTCTTAGTGACCTGTTTAAGGGGAGGGCTTAGTTGCCCCACCTGATGTTAAGATATCTATCTCTTTTCTTCACTCTCTTAGACGAGTATGGATTGTATACTTAGAGGTTCCCTAAGAGCCTATCACAATTGCCACCAGATTTTTGTAGTTAGCCACGTAGGATGATGTTAGTAATACTTAGGTTAACGTCATCAATGATGATTTTTTGCTATAAAAGAATGCTTTTTTTAAGATGCATTGAGTGATCTTATGCTGAGACATCCGCTGATAATTGATATAAAAAACTGTTATCCTTTTGCTACCTGAGTCTTTTTGATTATTGATGGTTGAGTAAACTCTGCATTCCATCCATCTCAAGGGTATTGCTACCTCGTCTTAAAGGTCTGGAAGCCTCCAGTTTATGTGGTAGCTGAGAGGATCATTTAAAATCCATCGAGAGAGTAGGTTTTGTGGTCCTGGAAATATTGCCCAAACGTGGACGTGAAGCTCCCTGTTGAAACATTTTTAAATTGTAGTCTTGCAAGCAAGGGTGAGACGGGTCCCCCAGTTTCCACGGAATCCCAGCCCGCTGTCTACAGGAAGCTGAACGAACGGAAAGTTGAAACGGCTGTTAAAGAGGGGGACGATCCAAAGAGTTGGAAGTTGAAAACACGAATAGTGAGTAAAAACTGAGTGAGGTGGCGAAATTGTGAATGGGCAGAGGGTGAAGAAAGTGATAAGGGAAAAACGAGTAACGGAGAGAGGTTGGGTTAAAGTAATTTGAGAACGATGAGCATTGAACATTAAGTAATTGACTTTAGGAGAGGCCAAGCCATTGAGTTATTGACTATTTGACTTGAGGAGAGGCCAAGCAATAAAGAGGTATCGTGAGGAGAGGCCATGATAAAGAGTACGCCCATTTTTCCTTTGTTTTAAAGAACGTAACAGAGGAAGTCGTTCCTGGAGCCCTATAGACGGGTGGCGTAGTCTACGAACTCGGTTAAAGACGAGTTTAAAGAGGGTGATTTACAACCCAATGGGGATATTTTCTAAGGGTAGGTAAAGGTCAGTCGTTAGGAGAGGACTTACTTATATATGTGACCGGCCCAGTATGTCCATTTGTCTGTTTGTTTTATGTGTCTGTATATGGTGAAAAAACAATAGAGAGATTTGAGAATTTATTTGTTGGTATTGAATTGATGGTGTTCAGTGAAAATGTAGATTAATTCTCATATTGTGTTGTTTTTGGAAACATATTTTTTGAAATCTGCAAAGTGCAAAAGTGAGTATTGACAGTCAAGTGTGATGAGTCAGAATGGAGGATATTACTCCACTTATGCACCTTTGCAAACAGTTGCAGAAACACGCACCCAAGCTTAGATAGTATAGTGCAGAATGGTTTAAACGGACGGCAGACAAAATGTTATTGCCATGGCCACAAGGGGGATTTTTATTGAAGGCAATTTTGTGGCATATGATGACATATTTGCATGCAGCATATACGGGAAAAAAGTTAGACAAGCGACTAGCCAACTTAGAGTTCTGGAAAATGTATCAGGAGGAAAGAGAAGAGCCACCTCCTGAAGACGGGATAGTGAATGCATGCAAAGAGGGGAGTGAGGAGCCTTCTGCTCCGCCCACCGCGCCTGAAGCAGATGGTTATAGTTAGAAAGTTGATGGGTTATACCCATCAAGAGGGCTTAAATCAGCAACGGGGTACAGTAACCCAGCATATGAGTTGCCTCCGCAAAGCAGTGACGAGGGCCCAGAGAAAAATACTGATATCATCTCTAACATCCCGAGGGACAAGGAGAGACTCAATAAGGAGAGAAGTGATCGACCAAGTACCTCTTTAGATATAGGATGAGAAATAAAGAGATGGAAAGGAGAAAAATATAAGACTGATGAGTTAGCACTTAAACAGAATGAATGGATGGGTGGTCAGATTTTGCTCAAACTCGATGGTAAGAGCATCAAGGATGTAAGGCAAAGGGAAGATTGAGACAAACAAGATAAAACGGATAAAGAATGAGAGAGGAGATTGAATGAAGACAGAGCTAAAAGGAAGGATAGACAAAGACGGGAACAGTTGTATCAAGAGCAAGAGCAACTGAGAAAGCAGGACCGAGCAGAAGAACAGAGAAAAATGACAATAGACAGTGGGCAATTGAAGAACGAGAAAGAATATAAAGAAAGAGAGGAAGAGGAGGAACAGAAATTAAGGGATAAAAGAATACAAAGACAAAAAGACAAGGAGATACAAAGGGCAAATGAAAGGAGATATATGAAAAGAAAAGAGGAAACAAGTGTTAGAGAAGAAGCAAGGAAACAAAGAGAGTTTGATGATGAACTAGAAATAAAGAGGAGGTAGAAAGTATGCGATCTTGAACGAGTGGAAAAGTAATTAATAGATCCTAATGCAGTAGTGGCATGGGAAGACATAGAAGAGTTCTTCCCAGCACATGAGCCAATAGCAGGTCCATCTAGAGTACATCTAGAGGATGGGTTTGACTCTAGAAGCATTGAGAAGGCAATTGATAAAGTCTATCATGATATGAGGACTAAGAAAGTTCTGCAAGGGAAGGGTACACATGATAGACTTGAGAGTACGCAGTTGTATGACAAAGAAGGAGCCTCATGAAGTTTTGAGCCAAAGGAGCTGTCATTAGATAGACTGACTCTGAATAGAGATGAAGAGGCGAGAAGTAATACGAGTTGGGGACATGATATGTCAGATGAGGACAGGGAAAGCTTCCATGAGGAGGAGGAAGGAAATGTATGTGGCCTTGAAGGGTGTTATCAATAGACAAGGAAGTAAGATGGTTGGATCTAGACCTACCCAAATCTCGGGTGTCAGAATCATTGACGTGGCTAGATCCACCTAAAGGGAGATCCCATGGTGAGAGGGGGGACTCGCCACCTTGTGTGAGCAGGTTAAGGTCGCTGCCAGGTAGAAGGCGGAATGGAACCATTGTCCCTGCTATGGATAGACATTTGATGGGAGACAAGTGTGAGTTTGGGGTTTCACAGTTTATCTTGTTAGAGAAAGGAGGAGTTAGACCACAGTATATACCTTGGCAAAAAATTATAAGGATAATTTAAGGTGCAAACTCCCGAGTTTAACTTCTGTCGCTGGGAAAAGAATGCATGAGTTAGAGAAAATGACATGAGGAAACACGTTAGCTGTAGTGGACATTAAGGGTGCTATCCTTGGGGAAGGGGCTGATGACGTATGGTCAAGAGCACAGTATTCTAGTGTTACCATGGTAAACACTGCTCATGATTGAGCACGGTTAAATAACTGTAGGGTGGCGGTCTGGAAAGCACTTAGTTTACTGTATCCGGACACATCCGACATGGGAGCTATAATAGCAAAAAAGATGCAGGAAGGGGAGGATCCTCTTGTTTTCATTCACACTTTCCACAAGCAGTGGGCTTTGGAGACATGCAATGCTTGGGGGAAATCCATAACTATATTTTATCATATATTGTGCCAGGGGTTGCCAGAAGCAGTACAAAAGAAGCTTAAGAAATTAGTGTGCATGGAAGCAAAGCCATGGTTAGAGATACAGGGGAGGCTTTCAAGGTAGAGGCTTCCAGAATATCAGGGAAACTTCCAGAATAATCAAAGTGGGTTTCAAAACACACAATACGATAGTCAAGGCATGCAGAAGGGGCATGTTAGGAGACCTCCTCCTATATGTTGGACAAGTGGTATGTCAGGACACTTTGCTCGCACATGTAGAAGTGAAGGGTTCGTTCAGAATGGGCAATTCTCAAGAGGGGGGACATTAGACCCATCTGCATATTCGCAGCAGAATGGAAATGGGTTTGCTCAGAATGAGACAGTGCAGCAAACACAAGTGTAGAGAATGCAAAAAGATTTTCAAATACAACAGGCAACAATGAATCCACCACTGGGGCAGTCACAGGTGTCAACTATGCAGATAAAGCAGAGCACAAGCACAGATCAGTTAATGACTCCTAGAATAGGGGGTGTCACTGAAGAAAGAGGAAATCCTTTCACGGGTATGGGGATGAGAATGTATCCACAATATGAGAGCTCACTGGGAGACTTGATGTTCAATACCATCAGTGACGCCCAATCCTCAAGAGGAATCATGGGTTGAAGTCAATATAGGAGTCAAATCTTTTTCGCTTTTAGTAGACACGGGTGCAACACACTCATTTATACAAGAGGAACATTTTAGATGTTTGGAAATGCCATGAATACTCTAGGGTTCACAGGAGCTATGGGTATAATTCCTTTTACTGAAGAATTGACAGTTTCTATAGGAGAATGTGACATGTCTGTGCCATTGTTATATTCAAGGCAGACACCTTTCAATATATTAGGTTGAGATTTAATGACCAAGTTGATCATGGTGATTTCATTCACTGATAAAGGCATAGTGTGTTCAACACCAGGAATGCATTAGTTAAATGTGAGTGAATTCAGAAGTCAGAACTAGAAGTGTTTATCTATAGGGTACGCATTCTGTTGACATGGCCACCAGGTTTAGTGAGAATACCTGAGGATTTCTTATTTAGGCCAAAGATACCTATAGATGAAGAGGAAGGGCAAATCTTTCCTTGTGGATTACAAGCAGCCATTGTGCGAGGAGAAATGGCTTTGCTTGATGGGAATGATTATGAAGGCAGACAATGGTGCACAGTGATTGCCATTGGGGTAGGTTACAGATTGACTGACATCACAGATGAGGATATGTTTGGACACCATCTATCAGATGACGAAGTAGTATTAAAGATGAGCATTACTTATTGGGTAAGAGCAATTAAAGGTGAGGTTCCTCAGAAAATGATGTTAGAACAGAAACGCCCCGAGTATTTTGATGAAGAAATGGTGAAAGTGCCAGTTTCATTATGGACAACAGGCCCCTATGATGTAGGCCTATTCAGGGGAATTGGAGAGGTGAAATTTAAATTGAAACCAGGAGCAATTTTAACTCGAGCATGACAGTATCCCTTGTCTCGAGAGACAGAAGTAGGTATTTAAAGACAATGGTCCTCATTACACGGTATGCGGTAGGGGTTTACCGGTACCAGTAAGGGCACCGGTACCGGTAAACCCTTACCACCTTATTACGAGGTCCCTTTGCCAGACCCGACCTTAACGGCTGGTTTTACCAGCCGTTAAGGTACTGGCCCGCAAAGGGACCTTGGTGCTAATTATGGTACCGCAATTTGCGGTACCGTAATTACCTCCTTCCCCATTCCCATTGAGCCCTATGGGGCAAAAATGGGAATGGGGAAGTGCCTTGGTGAATGGGAATTACCGGCCCCGCTCACCTTGAAGTAGGCCGGTAAATCCGCCATCCACCAAGGCGGACACGGTAAAATACCGGCGCAACCATGGTTACTGCATACCGTGTAATGAGGCCCAATATCTGCTATGGTGGGTTGTGGCGTTTAATTCAGGATTTACGACCAATTAACCAGGTTGTAGAGGCCACATTCCCTCTAGTTCCTAATCCTGAAAAAAGTGTTTTTCTCAATCCCATTACATAAAGACTCGCAGGATGTGATGTAATTTGCATTCAGACAGACGTGTCTGAAAATTACTTGCCTACCCTAGGGGTACTGTGAGTCTCCGTCGATTTTCAATAGATTCCTAGAGATGAACTTAAGCAATATTGATTTGAGCAGTGTTGTGCTGCAATACAAGGATGACATATTGGTCTGTAGCACCTCAGAGTGTAGATGCAATTCAGTTTCATTGATGATTATTTTTGCAGACAAAGGATATAAAGTATACAAGTAGAAATTACAGTATTGTCAAAGGGAAGTGTTATACATAGGTCAGCTAATTTGTCATGAGGGTAAGAAAGTTACTCCTGAGAGCGCTGAGGCTATTTTGAAAACAGTAAAGCTACTCACGATAAAGCACATGCAGAGATGGTTGGGACTTTGTAACTATGTGAGAGTATTTGATTACAGTTCATACATAAGGCCCTTGTAGGTAAGCTCTCCAGAAAGCACAGGCAACTCAGGAGAAAATTGTTTGGACTGAGAAAATGAAGGAAGGTTTTGATGAGTTAAAATGATTATTTGCACAGCTCCAGTTTTAGGGATTCCCAATTATGCTGAGGAATTATTTTTATTCTTGCATATGAATGGAGCTGTTCTGACAGCTGTACTTACGCAGAAAACCACATTGGGGTACAAGCACCTTCCATATTATAGTGGGATTCTAGACCCAGTAATGAGGGGTCACTTTACATGTGAACAGTCTTTGGCTGCCGCCACGTTTGCCATTGAGAAGGCTGCTAGCATAGTAATGGGGAGTTCCATGACATTGTTTATTGAACATGCATTGTTTTCCATACTGGAAAAGCCTAAAGGTACCTTGACTTCTCAAAGGGCTTCAGCCTACGAGGTGGTCATATCTGTTGATTAAAATAGTCTGATGTAAAATTGTGAAACCTGCCATGTTTGTAGCAGAACCACTGGCAGAGGACGAGCATGCCCATTATTGCTCGAATTATGAGGAATTCTATGATGAACTCCCAAGGGAGAAGGAAAATGTGTTGGCAGCTGGGAAAATTCTGTTTATTGACGGTTCTTCAAGAATCAATCAGAATGATGGACACAAATATACAGGTGCCACTGTGGTGAAGCACATGGCCAATGGCGAGTTTGAAGGGCTGATAAGTGCACGACTACCGTCTCACTTTTTGGCACAGGCTGCAGAATTAGTGGCCCGCATTATTGTACTTGAGAGACATGCAGACCACGAAGTAACAGTGTACAGCGACTCCGCCTATGTGACGTCAACAGTGCACACAGGGCTAGCATGTTTGGAAAGGAGGGGCTACCTCCGAGCGGATGCCACTCCAGTGCAACACAAAGCCTTATTGTACAGACTTATTTAAGCACTACCACTTCCAGTAGCTATCACAGTAATTAAATGCACAGAACACATTAAGAGATCAGACTTTATTTCAGGCGGAAATCAAAAAGCAGATGAGGAAGCAAAGCGAGTTGCATGTACAGAAATGATCATGTCATTTGATACGCCTGATGTGAATGAAAGCATGGTGGTGATGATAAGTGTGTCTGAATGTTATAATAACTTGTCCAGGACTCAATTGGCAGGGATTCAAGGGGAAGCAGCACAAGATGAGAAAGACTTATGGACACAGAAAGGGTATTCTGTAAACCCCTCTGAAGCATTGTGGTGACAAGACAGCTGTTAATGCCTGTAGCATTATTAAGGGTGGCGCTGGAACAGCTACACTACCCTGCAAACATTACTAGAGAGAACCTCACCGCAACTATTGCAGAGGATTGGTTTGTTCCAAATATTGTAGAACACGTTGCATTTTATGTAGTAAATTGTATCGTATGTCAAACGTTTACTGCTGGGCACACATTGGGCACAACCAGAGGAGTTATCCCAAGACCTAATGGACCCTTTCAGCATTTGCATATCGACTATGTCAACATGCTGCAAGTATGGAATGGATACAGATATATGATTGTAGTAGTATGACCTTCTTCAAGGTGGATTGAAGCTGGACTGTGTACAGACATAGACTCCACCTGTGCCGCAACATTTTTCATATGAGTAGTGTTTCCTAGATGGGGGATATGTGAAGTATTAAGATCAGATACTGGCCCTCGTTTTGCTATTGAAGTCTTTGAGCAAATAAGCTTGTTTCTTAGTATAAAGCACATGTTTTCATCAGCATATCACCCACAAGCGAATAGGATCTGTGAGAGACATAATGGCTTGCCTTAAAAGAGAATAGCCTAATCAAAACTTATCCTGAAGAAAGGATGGTTGCATTGTCTACCACTGGCATTGTATGCGTTGAGAAATCAACCAGGTTCCGAAAACCATTTTACGCCCCACGAAATAGTAACAGGGAGGCGAACAAGGACAGCTCTCACACCTCGGTCTAGAACTAGAAGTGATGCCCAGACAAAAGCAGCATTGTTAGGAAAGGAGCTACATGATTATCTTACATGCATGACCTCAAGTATCTCTGTCATTTCAGATCCGCTCAAGCAGAAGGGGTGTGGGGCAGCTCAGAACATAGAAGGAGATTTTACAGCAATCAGAATTAAAGAGTTATGTCTTCCCAAACATTTCCCTGGTGATGCAGTACTAATCCACTACTTTACTAGAAGGTGGCAATCGCCTCGTTTTAACAGCCTCTTCATATTGGAGGTTTTGACACTGTCTGCAGTCAAAGTACAAGGCAGACACACTTGGATTTTCCTTGGTGACGTGAACATCTATGCTGGAGAACCCTCTTCACCCCCGCCCCTATCAGAAGCAAGCATCGGGGAAGAACCAAAGCACATGCAGACTAGGTCTATGTCGAAGAAGAAGGAAGCAGAAGCTGTTGAATAAAGATAAGGAGTACATAGGACTGTGGCTTTTTTCGGGACACTTTTTTCAGTCACTAAAAATGGAGTTAGGGGAAGATATTTGTTGTTAAAGCCACAGAAATTTGTTGACATTGGACTGAGACATTTTTAATTCTTGATCATAAAGGAGAGCATGCCAGATTTGGAGTTCCTTTTCTACGACTCGAAGAGGGAACAGTTCTTTCTCACTGAATTTCTTTTTGGAGGTGCCCATGGTGGTGCCCAATGTCAACCTTTCATGGATCTTTCTTGCAGTTTTTCTGTTCATTTTGCACGCATGCCCTGCCCTTGTAGGGAGAACTACTAGTGTTCATCTGTTCCTGCAAGATCCTAAGATCCAATCATGAGGGGATTGCTTACAGCTATCATTGAGCAAATCCTTCAGCTTCCTGAGTACAGTGGAGAAAACGCAAATGCCCCGATCAGCAGATAATGTACATAGACTGGTCAGTTTAGTTTTCTATTATTTGGTTGAGGAATGCCCACATCCCATTGGGAGAGAAACTGATGTCCAAACCTTTCTGAGGGATCCGAGGAATAATGCTGCATTTAATGAAATATTAACAGACATCATCGCGCAGGTGACTTGTTACTCTGAGAATTGAATGAGACTTTCGAGGGAGAGGATCCAAAAGTCTACTGGTTAATGAACTTTGCTTCATGCTGAAGAAGAATCTTCATGTCTTCTGGTAAAAATCTAATTCATGGTCTTCGTTCAGAACTTTTGTTCATCATCATATAGCTAGCTGAAGCTGATCAAGGGAACTTTTTGAGCTGACTCAGCAGCTTCCAGAAATAGTGCATGATGTTGCCCGATTAAAGGTTATTTATATTCCCTCCTTAAAAAAGAGTAAAAATGGGCAGCATCAATAGCAACATAATTATGGCAGATCACAAGAGACGTCCACGATGTGCAAGAAGCTCTTGTAAATGGTCTTATATGTGTATAATTTACACTTGTATTTTGCTCATAGTGATACTGCTCTCACTCACAGTACATACTGCATATTATATAGACGTAAGTGGAGCAAAGACACCTGTGTGTCCTCCAATACATGTGAAGGGTACAGATGTGGCAACTAATAAGCAAAAAAGGCCCTATGTAATCATTCCTATTCCAGTAGACAGAGTAAAATTGTCTGGGTCTATGACGAACATAACCAGACATCTTTCTTTAGAAAAAAAGTGTTGTGGGGATTGTTCTTGAGCACCAGACACAGGCTCAAAAGGAGAGACAAAGGAAGATATTGTTTAGGAGTGAACCTACACAGGTAGTACATATAAAAATACCAAGTACACTGACAAATGTTCCTATGATTAGTCCAATAAGAAAGAGATATGCTGACATGTTTCATGAGATAATTATAGAAGGCCATAAGAAAAGAACACGACCTAAGAGAAATGCTAGGGAGGATGATCATGAGCTGAATGATCACCTGGATAGTACAGCACACTTGATTAATAATATATGGTATCAGTATATAAAAGAAGTGGGAAGAAGGACCTCAAAGGAGGAATGCTATGTGTGTGCACTCCTACCCTATAGCATGGGGAAGTCTAAGATCTTCATAGCTATTGAAACAGATGTCATAACTGCACATTGCATATCACAGCTGGCATTCTGTTGTACAAGAGGCCAAATCATTGGTCGAACAGCCTATCTCAAATGGGCAACTGAATGGACAGATCCAAATGACAGATACAGATGAGGATGACTATGTCCAGGATGAAAAAACAAGGCTAAGGTATCATGCTAAGAATCACATGATCAGATACTAAAAACGTGGAGTGAAATGAGCTGGAATCAGATGGAAGGTAGACAAAAGACTGGAGAGACCAGGAAAATCTGCAGAAGACATTTGTAAATGGAAAAACAGAGGACATATGCAGATTTGGGGATTAGTGCTATAACAAGATGGTTGGAAAGAAGGTGTAGTGATCTACAGAGACTAGGTAATAATGGGTCACTATCAGCCAACTATTGAGAATGCACAAATACTGTATAAAACTTTATGGTCAATACTTGCTAAGTTACTGACTGTCAAAGACAGAGAAGGACCCTTGCAGATAGTGCCTTTGGAGAGTGCAAAGCTGTGATTCAGAAACAATGGCACAATAAAAGTTGTAGAGAATCAGAACTGTAGTCGAATTTTTGAGCAACAAGTTATGAGCATTGGGAAAGCAGTAATCATGGATCACTATTGTGCTTGTGGATGTAGAGCGTATATGAATCTACCCACAAACTGGGGAGGAGTATGCTCATTAGTGAATGTTCCGGCATTGGTGATTCCTAAAAGTGGAGCTCATTAATCGAATGAAGAGGGAGAACTAGTTCTCTTCTAAGGCATTGGAAGCTTCTGACTTCGTTCTGCATGAGCACAGACTATTCAGCCAGACTTCGTCGGTATTCACATTGATCTTCATGCCGAGAATCCAGGTTCGAGCAAATACCAAATGGCTGCAGATTAACAGATGGGAATTGCTACAGACAATCAACACTACCATAAATGGATTTAATGCTATCAGAGTTGAGATGAGAGCCATATGACAGATGACTCGTCAGAATAGATATGTCTTGGAAATGATTACAGCTATGGATGGAGGTGTTTTTGCAAAAATCGGTGAATCATGTTGCACGTCAACACTTTCTCATGACGACAAGAAGGCCTTGACAGAGGTCATAGAGAGGCTAACAAAGCTACACTTTCAGATGATAGACAAAGTAGAAGACATTGCTGATGACAGCTGGTTTGGATCACTCTTTTCTTGGGTTCCACAATGGACGGCAGACATGTTCAAGTTCCTTGGAGCCCTTATCATGTTGGTATTGCTTGGATTTTGTGTGATCACGATATTATTATCACACAATGCAAGAAGACAGCAAAGAAAGCCATAGCGATTGATGTTGAATCAGGATGGAAGTCCAGAGACTCGACAGATGAAGAAGTCAGAGACTTTGTGAAGGCCAGTATCCATGTATGTGAGGGAATGAAGTTCCTGTATCTGAAGAACCAAAGAAACATGTGGGAAGGTGGATCTTTTGCATTCCAAGTGGACAGTGCATGCTCATGACTTCGAACAAAGATGAGCATGTGAAATCAGCTGGATGCCTGAAGGGAGTCATAAAGATATGGATCCCAAAGAAGCATTTCTACAGACAAGGATACCTAGATATGAAGGATGATGGGAGAGTTGTCGAGGAATCACCCAGTGTGGGGAGTGTAGATAAGAGCCAAGTACCCCCACCTCAACCACTTTGCCCATATTTCCTCTATGTTGGGTTTTTTGGTTTTACTTGGAACCATAACGTCCGTTTAACAAAGTTTTTTCTTTGAATTTCATAGGTTTTTATTAGTCCAACTTAACCATAACGTCCCTTTAACAAAGCTTTTTCATTGAATCAACAATATAAACACAACTCCTTGTAGAGACTTTTCATCAAAATGTATTTCACGTGTGATATCATCAGTGATGTCATCAATATAATTTGTGATGTCATCTTTGATGTCCTGGGTGTTAGTCTTAGCAGTGCACGGTGGTGGCATGAGTTATGGTTGCTTAGCTTACTATAACTGGTGAATTTCAGGGGTTTTTCGGTTATACTTGGAACCATAACATCCTTTTAACAAAGTTTTTTTCCTTGAATTTCATAGGTTTTTATTAGTCCACCTTAACCATAATGTCCCTTTAACAATGTTTTTTCATAGAATTTCATAGGTTTTTACCAGTGCATGCTATTTTCCTACAACTTACCAATATCATACTTACCCAATATAGCAATATTTGGTTCCCATTTCCAAAGTTTCACCTTAAAACTCTGCCATTTCCTACCATCTGGAATAATTTTTAACACTTCTATACACTTCTTGCAACTATTTCAACTAGTTTTGCATCCGTAGACGTCTACAAACATCTGACTTCATAGCAGACCTTCCGGGCAGTGCCACATGACCATAAGCTGGCGCGCGGCATGATGACGTGTCTGAGAACCCGTCCGCACTTCACGATAAGGTCTATGCTTGGCGGAAAGTTCGGAACTGCATTTTCTACTGATCTAGGAACTTCCAACTTCAAAATTTCCCTTGCACAGCTCCAACACCTATTCCTACTCATTATCCATTAACAATCTAGTACACAGTACATACTTTTAGCAAAACTGCTATTTATCTTAAAATGGCATTAGCTAATGCCATCCCTCCTCTCCAGGAGCCACCACCACTGCTGTATTCAAGGAGCATGAGAAACAGTGCCCCCTAACTTAGAAATAAAAAAACCTGCAACATTTTCCCTTGTCCACCTAGCCCTCCATATTAGTGTTTGGTTGCTCTTCCCTCATTTCCCTCCCCACCTTTCGTTCTCAGCTCTCCTGCCAACAAATAAAATACATCCAAAAAAAACAAACAACATATTCCTTTAGGAACCATCTTTCACAGTTAAAACATAGAACTAAAAAAACAAATGTATAGACTACATCTACTTTATATTTCTCAGTAAAGTACATAGACTAAATAAGATTTTCCAATATTTCCATTTGCATTTTGTGTTATGCCAATCGGAATATTGTGGCATTCATCCACTGTTCCAGGGACTGGAATGGTGGATACCGGCCCAGCAGCCCAAATTATCAGCCCAAGCGAAGCAAGGGTGGATAACGAGATCTCTGGACCATTATCCCCCCATTCCAGCCCCTGAAATGGGGGATGAAGGCCATTAGCACCCTGGGTTGCCAAAGCTGGAACCTGAGGTGCTAAAAAATTGGATTTTTCTTCCAACACCGGGACACCACAGGCATCCCGGTGTAGGAAGGAAAATCCTTTTCCAGGAAGGCCACCATGGAAAGTGAAGGTGACGGTTCCATACAGGGTCCCTCTTTGCTTTCCATAGCAGCCTGCAGAAGGAAAAAAGAGAACCCTACGACCATATTATCACAAGCACATTTTTTTTCCCTTTCAAATCTATCCTAATTTTGAATAACTTTACCATAAAGCCAGTCCCAGGTGGACATGGCCACTTTAATACTATGTTTTGTCCCTTGTGGTCATGGCCAGTAGCCAGATTGTCAGATCATGACCTTATTCCATGACCCGGATAATCTGGCCACTGCCCACGGCCACAGGCTACCCCTCAGTCATTAAAAGTATACCGCTATTTTATGTAGCTACATTATGACACTTGTCAAATAATAAAACACTGGCACATTTGCAAAACCATGCTTGTATGTCCTTGCCAATGCTCCTTACTCATGTTTGCTGGAAATCCACCCATGTTTTATTTTTTCAAAAGTGTCAAATGTGTGCACATACAATCGTCATATAACCTAGTCCCCACTTGACATAACCCATTCAGACTTTACGAAAACATCTAAATCTAGATCTATAATCTTTTCGGAAACCTTTGTGAAGATTTGTCAAATTGCACCACATGTATAAATCCCACCAAACTTTGCATACTCAGCATCAGCCCAGGAATATACATTTCATTCAGTTCCATTAAGCGGTGCCAAAGTTATAAGCCATCCAAGAACTGCATTACACCAAACCTGTAATGCTAAGGTGTTTGCAAACTTTCACAGGACTGTCCGCAGACTTTTGCTGCAAAAAACATACATTTTTATTTTGCTTCTTTTAGCCATATCCAATCCCATCTTTATAACCCCTCACGTCCCCAGAGATTATTTGATAAGTTTGACAAGTGAAATGCTGTGTTTTTTCATATGTTTTTACTGCGATGTCCGCGAACATCAGCCGCTGTCAGCGAATCCAAGATGGCGGGCATTTTCAAAAATCTGACGCACGTCACGCTCCTCACCATCCAATCAGCGAACACGTTGCATGTCCGCGGACATGACGCAAGCCGATTAGCCAATCAGGACACTGTCCGTGGAGCTAACAGGGAAGTGTGTCAGCGTACCGGACATCGATATCACACATTTTTTGTGACCTACTTTCTGGTCAATTTTTAAAAAACTACTGGACGGATTTTCACCAAATTAAGAAAAGCACCATTTTGGGACCAAGCCGCTGCTCCTGCCGCAAATTGGTGAAAATCCGTCCTGTGGTTTGGGCTGTAGGCGTGAGCAAAGTTCTTTCCCCATTCAGTCTATGGGAAAAAAAGACATTTTGTGACCCCCCTATAACTTTGTTCCCCCTGGACCAAAGCTCACCAAAATGTGCAGAGTGGCCCATATACTTTTCAAAGTTTGGTGAGGATTCGTCCAGGGAGAGCAAAGTTATAAGCCACCCAAAAAGTGCTCTTCCTATGGGATTAGCAACTTAAACATAACTACACGGCCACTAACATGACTGTGTAATATATTCTTATATAGAACTGAGTAAAGAATGGATGTTCCCACTACCTATTATAGTGGAGCTGGACCAGAGAAGGAAGGCCTCATTACCAGTGTGTCACAGTTAAAAAAATCTATTGAATTACAGTAGCAGATCTCAGAAAGGCGAGACTGGATGAGCCAACAAGCCAGGATCTTATCAGGCTGGGGTGAGCAGCCATTGGATACAAATCGTGTCAAAGAACAAAACTCTTATTGAGATGATATGGACAAAAACAAGGAAGACGTCAGAGGTCTATTATAAAATAGTATTTTAAATACACTAAGGCTCGATTTGGTGGTCTTCAGTCATGTGGAAGGGTGAATTTGGACGAACACGATGGTCACACCTATGCATGAGGGTAGAGCTTTCCTTCACTCCCCTGAACTCTCCGGAGCAAAATAACACTCCCAAGAACAAGTTCAAAGCCTTAATTGACAGCAGACCACTGAGGTGATGATAGATGAATATGCTAATTGGTGGGAAGCTATGGTTAAAGACTAGCTCAGCTGGAAGTCCAGCTGTGTGCTGCTAACGTAGGTGGAAAAATAATGACAAAGGTTAGAGTGCCAACCAACAGTAGGGGGCCGCGTGCTTAACGGTCCTATAGTTTGTGTATCCAATGAGACATTGTGTATTTAGTGACATTCTTAGTGACCTGTTTAAGGGGAGGGCTTAGTTGCCCCACCTGATGTTAAGAACCCTATCATTTTCCTTCACTCTCTTAGACAAGTATGAATCGATTATTGATGTTTGAGTAAACTGCATCCCGATCCAGTTCAAGGGTATTGCTAACTCATCTTAAAGGGCTTGAAACCTCCAGTTCAAATTCTCTTCTGAAGATTGCATTACTACAGGCCAAAGCTAAAGCATGGAACATGGAAGTAGGGCAAGACTCATATGGTGCAGTTGGGCAGTGCAACTGGACACCCATGTCATCTATCGGTGTACTAATTATAAGTTGTAGGGCAGGTCCAACATCAAACAACAGGAAAATCCATGCATCAAATAATGAGTTCATGCTCTTGCAAGGATAGCAAGATTTATTACACGCAAACCCGGCTGAGGAATGTAGTCAGCTCATTAGAACGGAAAACTATCACTTGCTCGGTTTACACATACAATTGACAAGATTTTATAGTGGTAAACCCGTGCAATTAATATACTAGATAAAAACATTCCCACATTCCCATTGGACAAAAATCCAAAATAACCCTAAACAATCATATATATGTTGCTACCCCCATTTGATAGACATTATCTAAAACACACCCCTAATATGATAAAATGTCCTCATAAAATTCTCCAATATAATTGATCTCTGCTAATCAGATATTCTGTTACAGTGACGGATCATGGTTGTTAGTTCAGACCCTTTGATAAACGTGAGATGTGCATACCACTGGGACACCCCTTTTAAGGGGAGGAAGGATTGCTCAGGGGCTACACGTTTACCTCAGAAGGAAGACAACACGGTGCAACGAAGGATGAAATGCCGGTCCTGCGCTTAGAAACCATTCGCTGGTATTAAATACATTCTAAACTAGAATAGTCTTGTCATATGATCAATCGATTTAGCAAACTGAGATGGCTTGTTGGACCATGCAATATATATACATGTCTCATCTTGGACTACTCCCATCTTGATAGACCCCCTCCTCCCTAATACATGTTTCTTTCTTATTGCTCTGAGAACCCAAATATCCTAACAACAATACAACCATGCGCCGCTATTGTGTTTATGCGCCTCTTTAAACTGGCGCCATGTCGGACACTCATGATTTGTTCCCGCAAAATTTCTGGTCGCGGTATAGACCTATTCCACATCCCATTCCCATCTCATACAGCCGAGCTGACTTCCTTAAATCAGTCACTTATCTTACACAGCAACTTGTTCTGCAATTCTCAGCCTTCAGTATCCAAACACTCATGGAGGAACAGAAATGCCTTCTAATTAGCTGACCAACTATGTGCTTCTAAACATGATCTAATGTTCTCTCTTCCAATAGACCCTTCCAGCAGAATCTAAAGGGCCAAATCCAAAAATGACAAAACTATTGCTAACATGGCCAAAGAGCCTTGTAACTTTAAAACAGCTTTCTTATACTATATGTTTATTCTACCGGGTACTCTCATTTACGTATGTATGTATGTATGTATGTATGTATGTATGTATGTATGTATTTATTTATTTATTTATTTATTTATTTATATATTTATTGTTTGCTTGGTAGGCACTTATACAGGAAATAAATTGTGTTTCAAAGCACCACTGGGCAGCAGGGAGGGAACATAGGAGAGCAGTACAATTAAATTTAAAAAATAATGTGGGGAAGGGATGGCCAAACCTACTATGCCTTTGTCATGATTCCTGCCCCTCATGTCCCCAGCCCTCCAAGATGTCAGGCTGGAGCCAGGGCACGATCACCTACACGGCCCTCAAGAGCCTCTCTATCCCTCCAAAGACCCACTTGGAGTCAGACTTGGCACTTGTAGCACCAGACTCACTCACTTCCATAGGATAACATTGGAGATTGCACTTGTAGTGCATTGATGGGGACAAGATGGATGCCCCCACATATTTCGGTTCCCAGAACTGCATGTGCAGTCTAGTCTTTTGGGTGTGGTTCAGCCCAGAGACACCTGGGATATCCAGAGACTATTTAAGCCACACCCAGGCTGAGAAACATGCTTTGTGTTTTCTGCACCTGCAGCGTGACACTCACCATGTTCGGATCGGTCTCCAGTAGGCCTGCATCATTCTTCTGCGCTCAGCTCCTGCAAGAACAAGAACACTGTTAGGAACAGACTTACCTTGCGGCGCTTCCGCCCATCATTCATCGCTCCTTCTGTTCTGCGGGCATCTTCGGCGGTGTCATTCCCATCCCAGCCCGCCGTTTCCTAAGGAAAAGGGAAAAGAACAGAAAAAAAGGTATTAGTAAGCATTCAGCAAATCTTCGCTTATTTTTAAAGACTGTACGAGCTTTAAACGCTTACCTGAATCCCAGCCGCTCTGGGGGAACTCTGTCTCCGGAACTTCTCATCCATCTGCAAGAGGGAAAAGACACTCCAGGTTAGCGTGGAAACATCTAGAGGCGCCGCATACCATGCTTACTCACTGCATTTCTTCTTCATAACCGGCATCCACGCTGAAAACGTTGCGGCACCTAAAAGACACAGAAAAAGAACTCAGTTCAATACAAATATGAAAGGGTCGCATCGCGCATCGCGCTCTCACTCACCTTCAGCCCTACTCATCTCAGCAGAACGTTGCCATCCCCGGACGCCGGCCATCATCTATGGAAGGAAAGGAACGAAGTTAGAGAAGTGTTCAAAAGACTCATTATACTTACCTGTCGGACTCTTGCCAGTGAAGTAACTAGGCAGAAACAAGCCTGCATCAATCAACGCGCCCCTGTGCTGAAAGCAGGATGGAGAGCACACTTTCCAAGAAAACAAGGTGAGCTGTGGATCAAAGGGAAGGGTTGGACCCCGGGGAAGAAGGGGTTCAAGCACACAGAGACAATAGGGAGTTAAACTCTACCAATCCTGTGTTTCAGGCCCAGTCTCCAGTCGAGTAGACTCCAGGGAAGGGTTCGAGGTTGTAAGAGGTCAGAAGAGGCTGAGTGACGTCCCCATGGATACCAGGTGAGCGTTACAGCCTTGTGAGTATTCAGAACGTGCAAGTGCAGCAAGGAAGCGGGCAGTGGGGTAGTTGCTGGGGTGTCCATGCTCTAGGGTTAGCCACAGATGAAGTGCAAAGTATGGTAAGTGCTATGTGGCCAGGAGCCGCGACGGATGGAAAATGCAAATCTACAGTGTGGAGGGTGTACCGAGGCAAGTGTTGAAGGTAGAGAGAAGCTGGGGAGATAGAGAGTGAATGGTCAGTGGCCCCAAGGATGCCTAAAACACCAATCACAGCAACTGTGAGATTAGTAGAGGAGGGAAGAAGGGAAGGAGGAAGAAAAGAGGAGATTCTTGAGGTTCTTATGGAACTTAAGAAGGTCCTGCTCATGATGCAGATGGAGGGGTCGCTGTTCCAAAGGAGGGTTCCAGCTGAGGAAAGAGAATGGCCTCCTGCTCCGTGTTTAGCAAAAACGCTTCTCACACAGAGAGTTGGTGCCAGAGTATAGGTGGAGAAGGAGAGTATTTGGTAAGAGAAAGTTGCAGATAGTGTGGTCTCGGGCCCCAGACAGCCTTGTGGATGATGGAGAAGGATTTGAATTTGATCTGTGTAGCAACTGGGAGCCAGTGGAGGCTTTTTAGGGCAGGAGAGATGTGGTCCATGGCTTAAGGCCAAGGATAAATGTTGCTGTTTGATTCTGAATTAGCTGAAGGGGTCACAGAGTGGAATACGGTAGATTGAGGAGGAGGATGTTGCAATAGTCAAGCCTAGAGAGAACCAGGGCTCGGGAAACATTTGCTTCTGGGGGAACATGAGAAATGGGAACATTCCTTTGAGAAAGAAGAGTTGAAAGTGGGACTTCTTGACAATGTCCTGTGTGTGAGGGAGGAAGGATAGAGAGGAGTCAAAGATGACTCCAAGGTTTCTGGCTTCAGAAAAGGAGCAGGAGGAGAGCCCAAGGTGGGAGGCCAGAGAGAAGGGAAGAAGGAGGGAGCAGGTGTCCCAATCGGAAGGATCTCAGTTTTGCTGGCATTGAGGCAGAAATCGTTGGAAGTGCAGCAAGCCTGGATGGCAGGCAAGCAGTCAGGGATGAAGCAAGGTGCAAGTGAGTCAGCAGGATGTCTGAAAAAGACTTGAGTGTCACCAAATAACACTGGAAGTTGGGGTTGAGGACGAGATGAGGAGTTCCAGCTGGGAAAGGTAAATGTTGAAGAGCCAGGGGGAAAGGATAGATCTTGAAGGACACCACAGGTTTAGATGGAAGTAGGAGAGGAAAAGGTGCCAAGATGACATGGGAAGAGCAGTCATTTAGGAAAGAGGTCCGCCATTCCTGTGCCAGGCCACTTTCAAGATACCAACAGTGTCAAAGGCAGAAGAGAGATCAAGTAAAATGAGGACAGATGGGGAGTTGGAATCTAGGGATGCAAACAGTTATTCACAGGTGTTCAGAAGAGCTGGACCAGTGTCTCTGGATGCTCTGAATCCAGATTGATGATTGTGAAGACCACCAACAAGTTCAGTGTGCAAGTTAAGTTGGGGCAAGTCCAGCTTCTCCAGCAGTTTCCCCAGGAAGTGGGTGATTGAAATAGGGCTGTAGTTGGATGGTCAGGTAGGGTATTTTGAAGACTTTTTTGAATAGTGGGCACACAAGAGAGTGCTTGAGGGAGGAGGGGAAAGAGCAAGTGGCGAAAGAGTGGTTGCAGACATCAGTGAGTGTGGGAGTAAGAGAGCCAAAGTTGTCTTTGAAGGTTCTGGATGAGCAAGTGGGAACCCGTTTGGAAGAGGCCTTCATAGAGCAGACAACTTTGGTAACTTCTTTAAGTGTGGCAGAGGTGAAGAAGGAGAAGGTAGAAGGAGGGGGGAGTGGCCCAGGCATGCAGGGGTTGTGGGATGGGTTTGGCGGGTGTGTAACACGAGTGTTCAGAATGTGCTGAGATTTTGTGGCAAAGTGTGTGGCCATTGCATTGCAGAGGGCCTGGGAAGGAAGAGGGGAGGAGGAGACTGCAGTAGGGTTGGCTAGCTCCCAGCAGATTTGGAAATGTTGAGCCATGGTATTGAATGCACCCGATAACTGTGCCTGAAAGGGGGCCCTTTTCTTGGCACGGATAGCAAGTCTGTATTGCCTTTGGAGCAGGTGGCAGTCCAATTTGACAGAGGGTAAACCTGAGGTTTGTCATTTCGATTCCACTGCTCTGCACTTTTGTTTCAGGGCTGCAAGTTCAGAGTCCTACCAGGTGTTATGCTTAGAGTCGGGTTTCAAGTGGGTTCTGAAGATTGGGACGAGGATGTCAAGAGCCTTGGTGATGGCTGAGTGAAGACTGCTGAGAGCAGAGCCACTGGTAGAGTGTGAGGTAGAGGGGAAGGGGCGATGAAGGTAGATGCAAAGGCAGCGGCTGATGCATTAGGTAAATGTTTAAGAAAGAGGTTGGCCGGGCTTTTGTGGGTAAGGTAGGTGGACTGAAGCAACCCAGGTGGGAGAAGAGGAGAGAATGGTCTGACCAGGAGAAAGAGGTGACCAGAGCGGGAGCGAGAGAGAGGTCTCAGTGGATGATGGCATCCATGGTGTTATATGGCATCATTCATATGCTTCTAAGAGTTCCCTAAATTCAAAAAGGACACAATATATTCTATGTTATTTCTCATACTAGTAGAATGTGGCATTGCTCTCTACCTCTGGACACATATCCTCAACACAACCTAGCCTCAGTCTGTTGTTTTTAACTTTGTTAATGCTAACTATAAAACTGACACATGTGCTGCATGCAGAACTACCAAGCTAATCGGCAAACATTCTAATACTACATAGGCAAACCTCTGTGCTCATAGAGTTTGCAAAGTCTGAACCTCTTGCCTCTGTATTGATGCTGCACCTGCATCCCAACAAAGGTCGGTCTACGTGAGCAATGGGTGAAGGTGAAATCATGAGGACACTGACCTAGGTCCATTTCACAAGAATAAGACCTGAACGTACAGCAATACCAGATTGTTAAACCAAGTTTCTAATGTGCTTGTTACATTCATGTTCTGTGCATACTGTCAATAAAGAAAAGGAGATGCATAGCCCATAGCCATTGTGTGAGCTGAATATATCGTGGTATCTCTTCGACTAGTGTCCTTACACTATATACGCAAAATGTGATCGGTGATGCCATATGTAATGGTATTAGTGATTTCACTGGTGAAGCAACTTGTGATGATGTCTGTGATGTCATGTGTCTGGGTATGAGCAATGCATTTTTGGGCCATGAGTTATGGTATTGCATAGCTTACCATAGCTTGCACATTTCTATGGTTTGTAGACATTTCCTTCACTTCTGAAAACTTTCCAGCATATTTCAAAATACAAAATGCAGCGGCGTGGTGCAGTTTAAGGTCTTCAAAAGAAAAAGACAAGGAAAAAGTGTCATGCCTTTTTTTGGGGCACGGAAGTAAATTTCTTTGGTGCAGTTGTGTACCCCTTGTGCACATATCTGAAATTTCGTTTGTGTTGTTTCTAATACCCAACATATCTAACATTCTAGTTTATGGAATACAGGTTCCCTTACTAAAGTTAACACTAAAAATGTACCTTGTGGGTGAATATGCATATGACCCCAGTGCAGCTTGTTTCAGAATGTGTGGAGAAATCCTCGATTGAGCAAGGTACAGGGAATGTTCCAAGCAGACAATTAAGGGATGTTTATTGTAATCTGCATAAGTGCTGCCCTCTGTTGATCAAACAAGCACTTAGTAAAACCTATTATTACTTCTTATAATTTTCTCAGAGCCACGGGGGAGTGGCGCAAGGTGTAGCGTCCAATATCAATTCAAAACCTTTGAGTTGCCTAAACCCAACCCTGTCCTAATCTGTCATGCCTTTTCTTCCTCTCTGCTTAAACATGCAGAGCTACTCCGAGGAGATTCCTTCCACCAGTCTTTCCAACGCCCTACTATCACCACTCTGCCCACTGCCTTCATGGGGCCTCATTAGGACCCAGGCGGTAAGGGGTTTACGGCGGCGTAAACAGCGCCGACCCCTACCGCCTGATTCCGAGGTCCCTTAGCGCCATGGAGGATTTAACACCTGCTTTTAGCAGGTGTTAAAATCCATGGCGCTAAGGGACCTTGTTGTTAATTACGCCCCCGTAATTTACGGTGGCGTAATTAACGCCTTCCCCACTCCCATTATGCCCTATGGGGCAAAAATGGGAATGGGGAAGGGTAAATGGGGATTGGGGACTTACCGCCCCGCCAACCTCGGAATGGGGCGGTAAGTCCGCCAACCACCATGGCGTAAACGTAGTTTACGCCATGGTGGTAAAGGTACGACCCAGGCGGTAACTTACCGCCTGGGTCGTAATGAGGCCCATGGAGTCCTCCAGTGACTGACACAGATGCACATGTGTGAAGAACACCACATCTCAGTTTGCTAATTTGCCGTAAGAACCGAACCAGGCGATGCATGTGCGCGTGCTCTACCAAAGAAACAAGAACATATTTTATTATAGTACTAGCCTTTAGCATATGCACCTCAGGCCATAGATCAGCAGCCATACACGTACCCATGGCCCAGCAGAGGCACGGAACTCAAATATACAGCTTCAGAGAATGGACACATGGTTAATCATGAATACAATAGACAGATTGGAAGTAACGAGTAAGCTATATATTGATGAGGCAGATTAGAAATGACCAGGAAGGTTCAAGTATCCAAGCATAGACGGTTTAAAAGAGGGCAATGGTTTTTAAGAGGTATTTGCATGAGTATATCAAGAAAGAAAATGTAGAGCCGTCTGTCACTGTTAGTATATATAACATACCAACAGTGAGGATGTTTTAAGTGTGTATCCCCTGTAATAAATTCCCTCTATGGGCTGACAATCTTAAAACAATATTAGTAAAGTACAGCTCTGACAGGGTGGGCACTGTGAGATTGCATGAGTAACCCAGGATTATGCACATTGGTTAAGTGGTGAAACTGGGTTTTTAGCCCAGTATTCAATGTTGGTTGGTACATGAACACTTTTTTTTTCCCAGGTTTGGTCACACAGCGAAAAAATGACCCTTTTTTGTAGACCTGACCTGAAAAGAACACAAATACTTAGGCACACCAATAATATGTTTGTTAAAAAATAGTATAAAACACAAATATAGAAAACCCATATTTTATCCATGTATAGAGATTCGTAAGTAGTGGCATTGTAACTAATCCAAGCCCAAAATATTTCATCTGGGTTATTCTACTTTATTTGAAAGATTTAAATACCACCCTCATCAAAAGAAAGGGTGTCATACTGCCACCTAGTTTAGTCATTGTTTGACAGAGACTTGTGATTGAAGATGTGAAGAAGATTATTTGAAATTGTGAGAAAACAGCAAACCATGTGTGTGTCCAATACGATGGGCCTCATTACAACCCAGGCGGTAAGGGGTTAACGGTGCTGTAAAAGGTGTCAGCACTGTTAAACCCTTACCGCCTAATTACGAGGTGCCTTTGCGGGTCCCTACCTTAATGGCTGGTTTTACCAGCCGTTAATGATGGAACCCGCAAAGGGACTTTCGAGGTAATAACGGTACCACAATTTGCGGTACCGTAATTACCGCCTTCCCCATTCCCATTAAATCCTATGGGGGCAAATTTGGGAATGGGGAAGGGCCAATGGTGAATGGGGAATTACCACCCCACCAACCTTGGAATGGGGCGGCAATTCCGCCATTCACCATGGCAGAGTTGGTAAAATACCGGCGTCAACCATGGCGCTAATAGTGCCATGGTTAACGCCAGGGTCGTAATGAGGCACGATGAATTGAAAATAAGCCTGTTAATGGCCTCTCACATCTATTCTGCTTTCTCCTGACCAATTTCTCATTCACTCAAATGGCCTGCATAAAAAGAAACAGAGGTAAATGTTGAAGAACACTAAGAAGGCAAGCTGCCACTCTAGACAGCTCAGTCCTCTGAAGTGAGTAAGGATGATCATTCCACCATCACTTATGCTCTAGCATAATCTTGACCCACAGTTCTGCTCTATCTATAGTATCGAAAGCGTGCACCAAGCCGATTAAAGCCTGATAGGTTGTGGTACCCACACTCGGCTCTCTTTTCTTAAAATAATCGAAAATAAAACTGTTAAGGGCAGTACCATTACCATATACAAACCCTGATTGGTTGATATCAAATCTAGAGGTTATCTTTACCCACTCATTCAGTCTATCAAATACCAATGACACAAAAAGCTTTCCTGGCGCGTCCAATAAAGCAATGGGATGGCAGTTCAGTAGTACGGTCCTCATTTTTAAAAACTGCTATAACTATTGCTGTTTTCCAAGACAGTATTTTCTTGTTCTTCACAATTTGCAAAAACACTGTGCACAGAGCGTTGGTCCATTGGTTCGGAAACTTTTTTCAATATACAATTTGAAAGCATGTCTTCCCGGCCACAAGCTCTTGAACTACTAAATGTATTAATGAAAACAAGAATGTCGTCTTTATCAAACACCAAAGGCCAGGAGGAGCAGAACGGGCATGCATCACTGGATACATTTCATTAAACATATTAGCGAAATGCTCAACCCATGCTTCCTCTAAAACTGGATTTAATTGTTGGGCTGAATACATTGGATCACTTCCTTTAATTCATTTCCAAATGTCCAAAGATCGCTTAGAGGTCAAAGCCACCAATACTGCTTCCCCATCATTTTGCACAATGTGGGCTGTGTAGCCTCTTAACCAATTTTTAAAATGGAGTCTTAACTTTTTACTTCTGACACAGAGCAGGACTTATTGAACCTCATTAAGTTACTTATTTCACAACTTCATTCTCTTTTCTTCTGCTGCACTAGAAGGTTGTAAGCATGTTTATGTTTATAGCATGGCTTAAGAGACGCCAACCTTTTATTGACAAAAGATTTTTTTAAAACTGCTACGTAAGCTCCTGCAGTGACACCTCATTACAAGTTTGCCGATCTGGAACAGTGCTGGTAAGTTTCCGGATTGGCACACTACAGGTTTGCCTGCCAGAGCCGCTGTGCTCGACAGGGCTGACCCTGCCAGGCACTGTGGCCACAGTAGGCAAGCCGTCACAGAACCACCCTTATTTTCAGCAATAGTGTCCTATCGGACTCCATGGGAATGGGGATTAACAGAATTACTGCGGCTGACTTCGCGGACGCCAGGGTTGTAATACCCCGGTATTACCGGGAAGTCAGATGCTGGTAATTCTTTCTGAGTCTGGCGGCAACCTGCCGTTATCACTGGCAGGATTACCGCCGGACCCGAAATGCCCATTGTGTCCTCTGTAGGTGTCAACAAATATCACACTTAGACAATGATTATGTTTTACTACTAATACCTAATTCCAACATTCTCTATTTCTTCCCACAGTCACTTCCAACTTAGGAGTGTAAAACACCTTGGGTGCTTGGTGTAGGGGAAATACCATAGTGATTGCACGGTTTTATGACCACTACTAGGGTCACCTAGGACTTTTAACTCAGTTACATATGTAACTATATTGCTTGAGGCAAAGACATAGGGCCTCAAAACGAGTACAGCGGTAGGGGGTTAATGGCACCGGTAAGGATGCCGGTGCCGGTAACCCCCTACCGCTGCATTCTGAGGTCCCTTAGTGCGTCCCACAAGGGCCGGCTGGTTTTACCAGCCGCCCTTAACGGGACCCACTAAGGGACCAGGGAGCTAATAACGGGCCCGCTATTTGCAGGCCCCTTATTAGCTACTTCCCCATTCCCATTGAGCCCTATGGGGGGACAAATGGGAATGGGGAAGGGCAATGGCGGAAGGGGGATTTACCGCCCCACCAACCTTGGAATGGGGCGGTAAATCCCCTTTCCACCAAGGCGGTGCCGGTATTTTACCGGCATGAGCCATGGCGCTAAAATAGCGCCATGGCTCACCGCCTTCTGTGTAATGAGGCCCTATGTCTTGAATTGAGGCTTGCCCCTCAGAAGGAGCTATCTCTTGGACAGAGAATTCCTCTTCAGAAGTGACCCTTATCAAGAGCTGCTGCTCGATTAAAGGTCCACTAATAGCAAGCTCTCTTAAGTCAAGAAAATGGTCCTCTATGAGATGGGGAATACAATGACTGCAGGCAAACCCAAAATGATTTGACGGCGAGTTCAAAGCAGCAGTAATATACCCTTCCATACTGGTAACCTTTGAATTCAAAGCTGTCATAAGTGAGACATGTTTGTTAATGTTCCTATTAAGTGACCCCCAGAGCTTTGCCAGCTCAGTGTTGGAATTGCAGTCATGGTCACAGAAGGTGAATATGGAGGAGCCGCCCATCTATATGAGGACAGGATTGATACAGAAGCAGATGAAGAATCTACGGTTTCAATCGATGAAGTTTCCGGATATAAAACCAGATGCGTGGACAAGAGCGGGTCTTGCATATTTACCAACTCCCGCAACACATCTCGCTGTTCTCTTGTAGCCATCTGCAAGGGACCGGAAATAATCCATTGTTCCACGTCATATAATGAAATTTGAGCCTGCGACTCAAGCAGCCTCAAACCCTCTGTGGTAAGAGATTCACTTCCCCTTGAAGCTGAAGAGCAGATTCATGGAAATAGGTGTATTGACTCCGCAAGGTTTGTGCGCCGCGAATGAAAATAAGCTGGAAAGTACAGTGATACTCACCGAGCTCTTTCGTTTGACTACCGTTGGACTACCACACTTCATCCGCCATACTTACGGCTGGCAGCACACTATACAACATCCTGACGTGATATTTATACTTTGTAAAATAATTGTGCTGATTTCTTTGTACCAAGTAGCCAGCTGTCTGGGCCTCTTCCAAGGTAAGTGCCAGAGGCATGTCCCCCTTTTTCCATATTATTAAGATATCTATGTGAGGGGTGCTGTACAATTCATTAGTTATGTAAAAGTAGATTAAACAACTATCAAAAGTGAAAACAAGACGAAACTCTGGTGCACAAAGCTTTAAAAAATAATGTTACTCATTTGATTCTCATTTCATTTTTATTTTCCTGAATTATGTCGTAAAGTGCTACATAACCCATGTTTTTGGAAACTGTACCAAAACATGGAAAAACCAAACAATCTCAAAAAAAGAAGTGAGTTTTCATATTTTTATTAAATGTCACTAATTGATAATTTCCATTAATATATCCAGGAAGGGAGTTTCATACCCTGGCAATCAATATTTGGTAGCAATGACCCATAACTTTCCACATTTCAATCAAGCGATACTTACCAAGAATGTATACTTTGAATGAAGATTGATGCATGCATTTAAATCTGTGCTTCCAGTGTGTTCCTGCTGGTCCATAAAGAGCATTGTGACCAAGGGTGAGACCCGTGATAGCAGTCCTCGACCTTACCAGGAGCCAGAGCAATTCACTGTAGACTGGCAAGATATGACCTCTTCTCCGGGTAAACGCACTGTTCTAGCGGATATATATAGTAGGACCGGAAGGGGGCATAACATGTGTTGATTTAGAGCAAGGAGGAAAATATTGCAGTACACCAGTCATGCTTAAGCTATTATTCCACAGTGGTGTCAGTCATAAAAGATTGAATCCGGCATAAAACTGTATGCAATTATGCCTGGGCCCAGCCTGAATATCCAAAGGGTAAATAAAATTGGTTCTGTCAAAATACGTAACTCGAATCTAATGAAACCAAGCAAGGTCATCATGTTGTTCTTAAAATTTACCCAGCTTTTGATGGCCCTGGATATGCCAAACACAAGGGGCAACTTTTCAGGTCCAGCAACAGCACATTCCCCTTACAGAATCTGACCATTCTGATTGCAGGAAACAATTGATGTGGGCCACATTTGTACTGAAGTCATTGGGGGTATTCTTTGATTTCTTTAATCTACACATGTTCTCGATCACCCATTATAATAGCACTATTGGCTTCAAAGGTACTAAATTCCTTTTACATCAAATCCCATAAAGAAGAAGAAACTGAAGTTACTGCATTGTCTGAAATCCCAACAGTTTGCCAGGGTTTAAGGTTCCCAGTATTTCAAAAATAATGCCACAAGCGTCCATGCCCTCTGGATCAAAAGCCTTTTTATACAACATTATGGGGAGCCCACTTCTATTTTTGCTACATTGCTAAGGAATGCAGAGAATATGCTAACAATTCTTCTTATAAGTATGTTTTGTGCAGGCCAGTGGGAGTGATGCATTCAGGGGTCATCTGTTTTTTTTGGTTTTTATATATTGCTGATATGTGTAATCATTGTTTGTATACTTCATCAGGTTGTGACACTGGGCATTCTACAGGGATGTATGTAGTACATGACATTATTTTCAATGGAGGTAGTAAATTGTGCGATACAGGAAGCAATGGATACAAATATACTTGGGAAGTGGTGTCTGGAGAGAACAAATGCCATGATTCTAGAAGAATCAGCTGGGGTGACATGAAACGTCAGAAGAAAGGGCAGGATCACACAGTGGCAAAAGTCCCACTCTGAAAAAAGACAAGATGATCTTTAAAGCTGTAAGAGGATTCAATTCAGCACTACAGCTAAGTTAACGCCTAGTCTAGAATACTGAATGAAAACCCTTATTGATATATCTTTATGTCCAGTTCATGCGTTCTGGATGACTACCCCTATATAACACCCCTCTCTTGGAATCCCCCTGACCCCACTGAGCCAAGAAGTAGTTCTGTTTTGTAAGTTAAAAGGTTTATTTGATAATTTAACAATAGATATATAGATCACACTTTATAATAAATTAATAATTGAATAGCACACTTAATCTGATATGATAAAGATCAACAACGGAGAATCTGGCACTAGCACACTTCTTATAATCACTAATGAGTTGACATGAAATGGATAAGGTAGCACACTGGTAAATAGGAACAAAAGTATAATGTGGTAGAGGATGCTTTATGTAAGCTCAGGTGGATGCAATATTCAATGAATGCAGTACAGAAAATACTCAATATGATTTCAACCAAACAATGTAATCACTTTTCTCTGGCTATTCACTCCCCCCCCCTCTTTATGCAATGCAAGGAAATGGGAGGAAACACACAGTTCTCAGAAATGCAATCAATGTAATTCAGTTCAACCCAGCAAGCTTAGACAACAGAAAACAGATAGGAGTTTTGAAAACACAAGCCCAAATGCTTTGATATGTGCTAGCAATGGATGAGAAATATGCTAAATTTGCTTTTAATTCCCTTTCAGAGGTTCAGGGTGAGTGGTATCTAGTTAATATTAGTCCAGGCTCACACTAGCAATGATGCAGGGATAGTTAACAGGTTAAACGAATTTCTGGCAAATGGAAAAGCAAAACTGCTGTCTTTTTACACGTGAAGAAATTGCGGATGCGTGTTCCGTGATTGCGGTAAAACTATAGGGGGTAGGAATGCGGTTCTAGGTTCGTAGGAAAGCCACGATTCTAAACTATCAGAGGAAAGTTACTGCAAGTCTCTAGCCCAAACGGTTGCGGAGATATGACCGATTTACTAGAGGTCGTTTTTGGTTTTTGCAAATTTTAAACGCACACTTTTTCAGCTTTAAAAATGATGGCAGGATAACACAATTGCTAAGCTGCAGTTCTACTTAGGTTAAAATGGATTGAATTATATTATTTTAACTAAGAGATGGGTTCTACACAGTTTTACTATGTACTCACACTATATTCTTGAGTGAAATGGGCCTCATCACGGATCTGGTCAGGGTTTTAAACTCGCCTCTGTTCTCTGCACTTCACAGTGATCTGGGTCAGCTCTCTCTGGTTCTCTGGTCTGGGTCTCTAGTTCTGGATAGATTGAAGTCTCTAGTTTGGCTCTCTGGAGATTGATGGAGGTAAGTATGGATTTTTCCGGCAGAGCGTCCCGCTGCAGATGGAATTGAAGGTCCCTATCTGTCCTGTCTGTTTTTATGTGTTTAGAATGTGGGTGTGTTCTAGCATCACTGACCCTACCTCTCTCTCAGCTTCTAATTGGTCAAACTTCCATTTCTTATTTGATTGGGGAATGAACTGTGAGTCAGAGGGATGTCATTTTATGGCTTGCAGATAGGACACTCCTCTGTCAGATTGCACACATTCTATACTTGATAATAAAAGACATATTTCAGAGTTACACAGTTGTTTGAAATTACATATACATGGTGTGGCTGAATTTAGCCATGTCTCTGTCCAAATCTGCTTTTTCTAAGAGCTTGCATTCAGAAATGGCAGATAATTGACTTTTTAACTGATTTTTCACTTTCTGACATTGACCCAACTTTACATACATGTGTGCAGGGAGTATGGACATTAACTGATGAAGTTTCAGACTTTTAACATGCATACATTTAGAGTAATATCCACTTTTCCGCTAACACCCCCCCTGAACATGCCACCGGGTCGAAAAACCTCTTAAAATGTGGGCAGAAAAATCACAAGAATTATGGTGTCATTTATAAAATTTTCACATGTCCGTACTATGAGTTATTCATCTTTTTCTAAACAATATTCTGGCTACAAAGGGGTGTGGTTTACCCTCAGCACAAGGTTGAATTTCTGGTTTTTCCAGTTCTGCCAAGCCAGCTTGCTCTCACAGGCAGTGCCCCTCCCCTTTCCTCAGGAGGAAGCCACTTTTTACGACCATTTACGACTCCTGCCAATAAAACCTTTGCCTGAGCCAGGACAGGGCTTTGTTCACTTTCCTGCAGAGCACAGGTAATTCAATTATCAGATAGATGGCATATCCTTAGTGTGAGCAGCAAAAGGGCAGCTAGGCCTGGGAACACAGCTGTGACTCAAGTTTCACTCCTGATGGGGGTAGTTGCCAGGCAAATTGGAATCTCTTTAAGCTGTCATTTCTGTTCCCCAGTTTCTGCATTCAAATAAAACTAAACATTTTCACATATGCAGCTAGAAGGCTGATTCTAAGTTTAAAACTATGACATTTAAACAATTGCAACCTATGTGACACTCAAAGTAGGTCACTCATTTCTTTTAAACATTTAGATTTGTAGTGTCTTTCAGTCCAAATTTACTTAAACTGCTGAAATCCACAGCTAAGCCAGTCTTGTTATAAACCTTCAAGTCACTTCAGAATATCACTTTACGTTGTATCCACCTCTCAGTAAGTCTTTCTTTGGCCTGCTTTGGGTTCATTCATTTTTACACAAAAAAAGTAAAATCTGGTGTTGTTTTAAATTGCCGGCTTTTGGATAGTGGTGAGTACTGGTACTGCACCCATTTTTGGGATTTAAGAAAATGAATTCCCAACAATTCTAGGTTGCATTTGGCAATCAGCATTGCCATTCCCAATGGTTTCAGACTACTGTGTGGGTAGTCCAATGGTGGTTTTAGGCAGTTTCCTTCTGTGCCCATAACATCGGCAAAAATGAATGGCAGCCTATTCTTCATGCATTTCCCTATGCATTTTCTGGGAAGCTCTGGCCATCATGATGTTTTCCATGTCAGTACTGCACAGTTTTGAGGTATGGCTCGGATGCATGGGTAAATACATCCCACAAGCCCCCCTCTTGCGATGGCCATTCTATTTCACGAATGGGACTCGCAAGACCTGGGATGTTTCCTCATCTTCTTCCAATAGATGGCACAGTTCAGCATCTTCTTCTCCATCCGGTACTGATCGATCGGTTCTCCTCGCCGGTCCTGATGGGAATATTGGGCGGTCCACTGGGCCCATTGGATCTTCGTTCCCGGTCTCCGGATCGTCCTTCTTGGTCATTCTTCATGGTTTCATCTCTCCTAGGATGATAAAGCAAAAGCGGCAATATCTACTCATAGACGATTTTTTTTTCCACCACTGTTGAGATAGTGGGGCAGCATATGCATTTTATCATCACGAAACATTACATTCTTATTTTGAAAAAATAAAAACAGTATAACTAAGAGACAGTTTCATGCAAATCACAATATTTTAGAGACTAGATGTGGTATGTTTTATGGTTGGAACTGAATTAGTCTGAGACAGTACCCGCTAGGATTTCAGAGGATTCCTCCAGTTGTTGCAGAGTGTGCCTGGGATGGCAACATTTCAACTGGTTTATGTGGACCCACTTGTCTTCCCCCTCTGCCGAACCGCCTTTGGGGATTCGGATCTTGTAGGCCACAGGGGAGATCTTATCGACGATCTCAAAGGGTCCTTTCCATGTAGGCAAAAATTTGCGCTGCTTGGCCTGGTTCCTTTGGAAGTTGTATAGATAAACCCGGTCCCCCACCTGATATTCCTTCCTGGAAGTTTTCAGGTCATAGTGGGTCTTCATGCTATCAGCTGATCTTTCTAGATTCCGCTGAGCATAAGCAAAAGCATGTTGGAGGTGTTTCCTTAAATTCTCCACATACTCATGAGTAGTGGAGGCGTTTATCAGTGTCTGCTCTTGGGTCCTGTAGAGCAAATGCTGAGGAAGCACCATCTTGCGGCCAGTCATCAACTCAAATGGTGACATTTTGGTTGCAGATGAAGGGGTAGATCTGATAGCCATTAGGACCAGAGGTAATCGGATATCCCAACTTGGCCCAGAATCTGCCACAAACTTCTTTAATATGCTCACAATTGTCCGGTTATATCTCTCTACTGCCCCAGAAGAAGCTGGTCTATAAGCAATATGCAGCTTTCTCTTGACCCCCAGTATCTCCCACATCTTTGTCATTACTTCACTGGTGAAGTGGCTACCTCTGTCTGACTCAATCCTTTGAGGTAGACCAAAACGGGAAAAGATGTGGTTAATCATCAAGGCAGCTGCAGTTTCTGCCTTGCAATTTGGGGCTGGGAGACATTCCACCCACTTGGTAAACAAGCATGTCACAGTCAACATGTACTTATTCCCCCTAGCCGAGCGAATCACAGGGCCTACAAAGTCGATTTGTAAATCTGACCATGGCAGGGTCATCCCCCGCTTTTGTAAAGGTGCCCGGTGTGTGAGGGATGTCGGCTGAAATTGTGCACACACAAGACAAACCCTCAAATATTGGTTGAGGTCCTGGCCCATGTGTGGCCAGTATGCAACCTCTCTTAAGATTTCCAGTGTTGTGTGAAACCCCCTATGACCGGCGGTGGCCGCATCATGGGCGTGACTTAACATCAGGCTTCGGAATGAGGTAGGAACCACCCACTGATCGTGGCCAGCTTTGGATTTCCTTACCAACAAACCGTCTTGGATTCGGAACATTTTTGGACATTTCATCAACACTCTTAGGTCCTCTTTCCCAATGTAATCGGTATCCGTCAGGGGAAAGTTCTCAGGGTCCTCAAGGTGCTGGTAAAATTTACCAATAATTGGATCCCCCTTCTGAGCAGTAATCAAATCAGCATCAGGGGTCTCCTTACTCCATTGTGCAATTGAAAGGTCGTTGTGAGCATTTGTCTGGGACCTAGTGATGGCAGTGACCTAGATTTCCCCCAACAGGGACTCAATCTCAATTAGATCCCCTTGGATGGCTCCGGTTTTGGCCAGCTGATCAGCTAAGTCATTTCCAGTTTTGTCTGGTCCCTCTACTTTGGAATGACCCTTGATCTTTTTCCAATAGATGGTCATCCCATTCGAGGTGACCAGATCATCAATGTTTTGGATCAACTTCCCATGTTTCAAGGGTTTGTTGTTAGCACATAACATGCCTCTGGTTTTCCAATTAACCAGGTGCTCCACGAACCCGTTCCGTACATAATCCGAATCTGTGATTATGACCAGTTCGCGGAGTTGATGCTGGACAGCAGTGAGGATGGCCTGATGCACAGCCATCAATTCTGCCACCTGACTACTTCGGGGACCAATTTTGTATCCAGCGGAGGGTTCTGGGGACTCATTCACCCATGCATTCCCTACGGCAGCCACCAGTTCTTTCTCCCCGTTGTTGTCAACATGGTAAGAGCATCCATCCACATAGGCAGTGGGCATTCCCTCACACTTGTCCTCTTCAAAGACTTTGTGTGGGGAATTAAGGTATGCCTCCGTGTTGTCCTTGATTTTTAGACTTTTGTCCTCGAGACAGTTTTCTCTGGCACAATCATGCAAGTCAGCCAGACCTTGCGCGAGTGGACTCTTCTTGTTTTGGCCATATCTGACCTCCACAGGAAAGCCTTGCATTGACAGAATCCAGGAAGTAATTCGGGAATTACTCACATTTCCGGCCCGGATTCTGTCACTTTGGAGATATTGCAGAGGCTGGTGTGGAGTCTCCACTATGATGTGTTCCCCCTGGATAAACGGGCGGTAATTCTTCAATGCCCACACCGTTGCCAGGAGTGCCTTCTCACAATCGTTGAATTTTTCCTCCACAGAGGATAAAGTTTTGCTCGCATAGGAGATAACTTTATTGACCTTGTCATGCTTTTGGTATAATACGGCCGTCAAGCACGTATTAGAGAACCCTGTCTCCAGGAACAACTCCTTGTTTCCGACAGGGTAAGCTAGGCAAGGCGCTTGTGAGAGGCTTCTCTTGAGTTGTCTTACTGCCTCGGATTGTTCTGGACCCCATTCCCACTTGACCCCCCCCTTCAGGAGATGAATCAGGGGTCTGGTGATCTCTGCGTAGCCCTCAATGAACTTTCTGCTGTAATTAGTCAGTCCAAGGAGGCTCCTTAGTTCCCGCAGAGTTGTGGGGTCTTTCAGTTTCTGAAGTGCTTCCACTTTCTTTTCCTGGGGACAGAGGCCCTGAGGAGTAATCTCATGCCCCAAGAAATTAACACGGGTTCTACACCACTGTGCTTTCTGAAAGGAAAGTTTTGCTCCGGAGGCCCTCAACTGTGTCAGAACATAACGGATCTCCGCTATGTGTTCCTCCACAGATGAACTTTTGATGAGGACATCATCTACATAAGCCAGGTTACCCCTCGCACCCAGGTCGGGCATGGCCTTATGTAGGAAAATGTTGAATTCATTGCCGGAGTTGAGGTATCCGAAGGGAGTCCGGGTCCATGTGTACTGCTGGCCCCCAAAGGTAAAAGCCAGTTTGTATTGGTCCTCCCTGCTGACAGGCACGGTCCAGTATCCATTGGTCAGGTCTATTGCAGTGAATACTTGTGACCCCTGGATCTGGGCCAGCCCTTGGTCAATGTAGGGCAGAGGCCATCGGGAAGTATGGACCCGTTTGTTGAGCTCCCTAAGGTCGGCGCAGAGTCTCCACTGGCCGTTTGGCTTCAATATTCCCAGCACCGGATTATTGAAGGTGCTGTGGACGGGACGGATTATTCCCCGGGACTCAAGGTTCTTAATTATTTCAGTAAGGGACTCCATTGATGCGAGAGGCAAGCAATATTGCTTCACAAACACAGGAGTCATGCCAGGGTCCGTGGGGATTATTGTTGTGTGGATGTCAGTGCGACCACAGTCATATGAGTCTACCGCAAAGAGATCTTGGAAATCCAAGAAAACTTGTTTCAACTTTTGCTTTTGTTCCAGAGTCACACAGGCATCAGCTAGGTTGACTCTCTCTTCCACCATCTGCCTGAAGCCTGGAAAGACTTCTGGTTTGGCTATTTCCGCGGCCTCCTCCAGCTGGGTGGAGAAGTCCCTGGTCAGAGTGCTGATTTGGACCGGAGGCTTCAGGTGGGAAAGGCAGCCCTCATGTACCTGGAAAATCACCTCATCCCTCCTGAAGTCACACGTCACATCTTCCTTACCATAGGGGCAGGAAGTGTACACCAGGAAGTTCCCCCCATGCCGGGTGAAAATCCTGTCTGGTGTTGTATTGTCCTCACTGTCACTGTCAACACAGTCCTTGGGGATTGGCCCTAACAGTTCATTTACAAGATCAATGGAGAAATGTCGGTCATCAACCGCCATTCCAATAATGGTGCCTGCGGCTAGAGTAATACTCTTTAAGTCGCTGTTATCCACCTCTATTAGAATGGTGTCATGTTCTATGTTGACTAATGGAGTTGGGTTTACCCCCAACCCTTGTTGTTGGAAAGAAGCATTTAGATGTATGTAAGCATCAGGGTTTTTCAACTCTTGTCCCCTTTTAACTTTCACTTCCAGGGAGAATTGTCGGGTCCTTTCGGGGATGGTGACTTCCTCTTTAACCTGAATTTCAACTGCATAAGGTAGCAATTGAGCTGACCTAAATGCTTTTTCTGGATTATCAAAGCCCATGGGATTATCCGCTAATCGGGACCAAGCTTTGAAGTTTATTAGGTCCAAACTAATGGCAAAGCGATTGAGAATGTCACTGCCTAAGTAAAAGGCGGCAGGGACGTCTCGCACGACCCAACAATTGTGGACTATGCTCTTGTTGCCAATGGAGATTTTGAGCATACACCTGCTTGGCAGGAGATGTTTGGAATTAGGTGCTTCCAGGTCCATTTCCCATTTGTCTATCAGTTTGAAGGGGGGAATGGCTGGATCTTTTGGGAGTTGGTGAAACATGGCTTCGCTGATGAAGCTCTTACCGTTGTTCACACACACTCGAGCGAGAACAGAGTCCTTCCCATCATTTAACTGAACAGGGATGAACAACTGCTCTCCAATTTGCTGAATATCAGCCAGGCTCTGAGCTGATTTCACATCTTTCTGGACTATAGGAGTGGGAGTTTCAGATTGTGGATTGGTATAGAATTTCAGAGTGTTTCCTTCCAGCGTGGAGTACCACTTTAGACTGGAAGGAAGGTTGATTTTCAGAAATAGAGAGGACCCCCCATCACCAGTCTGTTGTCCTACTGCTATTACTGTCACGTCTGTAATTTGGCTATTCTGGAAGTGAAATTCTACTTGGTCAGATTTTTGTTCAACCATGTGGCAGGTGCCGTTTAAACTAACATGGTTGACACTCTGTTTTAATTTTATTGGTCGGCTAGTCTGGGTCCAGAGGACCTCGTTTACACAATCTATTAGGGGTGACAACCTTCTCAGGAGGTCATTCCCTAGTAAACAAGGGGTGCCCTCTGGGGTCACAACTATGACCGGGTGTTTCAACTTATGGCGCCCAATTTTAATGTCCAAATCTGCCGTCCCCTAGACGGGAATTTCTTTCCTGTCAAAGTTCTGTAGTTGTCCAGGAAGAGGGGTGAGAGGAATTTGGTAATTCTCTCCCCTTCCTGCATTCAGTTCGTCAAAGGCCCTTCTGGACAGAAGGGTAGCTTGAGATCCCGTGTCCACCAGTGCCGAGATTGTACCCTGCGCCTGTACTTGTACCGGGGCATAATATCTTCCCTCCTTCTCCTCAAGGGGGCACAGATAATGCACATTTTTGGACAACTGGTGGGCTAACTTTCTGGTTTTGCTAGCGAAGAGATTTGGGCAGAATTCTGTGGAGAGCCTTGGGAATCTGAAAGAAAAAGTTGGCAACTGGAGATCAGAGCCATTGTGGGTTCCCCTGGTTCCGGTTCTGGGCCGCCCCCCCCTTTTTGGAGGCAGTCCCCAGTATGGGTTTGAACCCGGGGATTTTCTTGCTGTTGGTTCTGGGATGAGATGGTGGGCGGCGGTAGCTCAGTCTCCACATCTCCCCAGTCTGGATTTTCATCCCTAAGGACCCATTTTTCTTTGGGAGGAGTTCCCCCCTCTCTGAAGGAGAAGATCCTTTTCCCAGGATCCTCTGAGGATCCCTCTCCCTCAAATTGGAAGATCTGTACCTCCTCCTCAAACTGAGTCTGTTTGGGTCTTTTGTTTCTCCTACCCCCCCTCTGCTCCTTAGGAGGCAGACTTTCAGGGGCAAGAGATTTTGTTTCCGGTTCCTGGGTTTCCAGGGGCTGTTTACAAGTGAGGAAGGAAGCTTCCTCCAAGGCTTTACACCCCCCTTCCCTTTGTGCCTCCTCCCTGGGAACCGGTGAGTTATCGGGGTGCTGCCCCCGTCATTGTTCTGGAGCACCAGGTCCAGAGTTGGGTGCGTTCTGCGCCGGCACGCCCATCTGAGGGTTCTGCTGAGCCCTCAGTATGTGACCCAGGTCCCGCGCCATGTTTTGAACCTGGCGCTCTAACTGGGAAACCTGCTCAGGCTGATACGGGGCCCTGTTTTCTCCCCTGGGCTGATCCCGGGAAGGGTAGCTGTCCCTCCTCTGGTAATACCCCGGGTTGGGAAGATTTGGGTACCCCTCCACCCTTGGCCTCCCCTCTCCCGGATTCAGTGGTCTGGGCTCAGGGAATTGGGGAAAGAAGGATGGATGGTTTTGGGGCTGAAAGTCGGGTGGATATCTGGGGAAAAAGTTCTGCCCAGGGTTTGGTAAATTTCTGCCCTCCTGTGGGAAGTTTGGAGGGAAGTTCCCTGGGTTAGGTGCTTGGCTGGATCCCCCCCCTTGGGCTGGAGGAGTCCACACATAACCCAGGATGGGTCGATTTCCCTTGTAGCGAGGACTTACATAGTCAGGAGAGCGAGGGACCCCATTTGTGGGGCTGCCTCCCTGGCTCCCTGTCTGTGACTGGCCCGAGGACCTTCTGGGCCTAGCATTATTAGGTGCAGGTAGGTTTTTAGGCCCCCCCATCTCCAAATCCAAAACGGGGGTGACCTTTACCTCTGCCACCTTGGCAGCAGCAGGGGTGCTGTTGGCTTTGGGGTTTTTCTGGGCATTGCTTTTATTTTCTATGGGCTTCTGCACCTCATAGATCCGGGTAGCCTGTTCAATGACCCAGTCTAAAGATCTTTTCTCATGAAAATCCCTCACGAGCTGGGTCATGATATATTTGGGCAAGGCATGGAAAAACGTATTTATAAATTCCCTGCTATCCGTGCGCACCCTTCTTGTGGTCTGTGCAAAAGCACGCTTTAACTCCTGCACAAATTCTTGTGGGGCCTGATCCTCCCCACATTGCAAATTGTAGGCTGCCTTGCGAGCCTCTTGAGGATTTCTGTGAACAGAAAAATGTTTCAAGATGGCCGCCTTATAGGTGGACCATCTTAAATGATTTTGGTCCTCCAGCCCCGCAAAGAAACTGGAGTATTCCGGGGAGAAGATCCACTTTACATATTGAATACAGCTTTGGCTGTCCTTCAAATGGAAAGTCTCCATCATTTGTTCAAACAACTCTAAGTGCTCCCAAACAGAATACTTAGCGTTCTTATGGTAAGGCGTGATGACGCTCCTGATCGCCTTAATCTGCTTTAAGGGGTCCTTAAGCAAGGCCCTTTTTGCCTTATTGGCCTTTTTGGTTCGGGTAACCCTTGTCCATTCATCCTCGGACTCAGAGGCACTGCTCCCAGAGGTTCCCGTCTGTTCTTCCAGGTTTTCCCGGATTCTGCGAGCCTGGGAATGGCTGGCAGAATGTGGGGACCTGGTCTCCTGTGTCCTGCGCAGTTCAGAGGAGTCTTCAGATTCCTCCTTGCTGCCAGGATTTGATGGGTACCCCCTCCACTGACCTAACTGGGCAGAGGTTTTCAGGATGCCCTTAATGGGCCTACTCTCCTGGGGTTCCCCATCGAACTGTACTGTACTTGGGTGCCCATACCCGGATGCCCACCCCTCCATTCCTGAGTGGTACTGGCCTATGAGCCCCATACTCTTAGCTGGATAGTAATCTGCCATCCCTGCAGCCCTGTGCTCATGTGCGCCAGGGGACATGGGGGTGGCAGAGTCCAGGGACTGAGAGGTATGAGGGCCTCTGGTACTAGGGCTCCTGAGGTTATGCTCCGGAGTTTCCCTTTCCCAGCGAACCTCATCTCTATCCGCCCCTGCTCCCTGTTGCAATGCAAGAGCCTGCATTTGTGCTTTCAGTTCCTCTGTTAAGGCCTTACTCGACTCTATCAGTCTCTCCTGCATCGCTACCTGTTGTTGGAGCCTATCATTGTGTTGGCAGAGAGCCTCATTCTCTCTCTGTGCTTCCTGATTGGTCCTGGAGTACTGGGCCAGTCTTTGCTGCAGGAGGGTTACCTCCTGGGCAATGTCCCTATTGGCCTGCTCCTTTCTTGCCAAAGCCTCTTCCACCCTCCTGGTGTGCTCTAACAAGTTCTGGTTTTCTTTTTGGAGGTCACCCAGCCCCTGGAGGGACAGGTGATTTTCTTCCATTTTCCTTTTTAAATGGCAGACTTCCTGGCCTATGGCGTCTCTTTCCTGACTAAGAGCCTGCATTTGTGCCGCCAGGTCGTCCCTCTGCCTTTGGAAGGCACCAGCATTCTGGCGCTCCTGATCAAACTCTGCCTGGGTATCCAGGTCTTTCAGAATTAGTTTGTTGCTCTCTGCCTTCACTCTATCTAGGTGGCCTTGCAGGGTGACTACCTGCTCAGCACATACCCTGTTGAAGTCCAGTTGTTGCTCCAGCTTTTTCTGGTTTTGCAGTAGGGAGTCCAAACCTTCTTGGTATTCCTTCTGCAAGGCCAGAAATCTGGTATCCTGTTCTACCTTTTCCTGTTGCAGCACATCCATATCCTTCTTTATTTTAATGATGTGCTGCCTACTATCATCTTCTGACTCCTGGCTCCTCTGCAGCCTCTGCTCAGAAGAGACCAGGTCAGATTGGGCCTTCTCTAACACCATCTGTTGCCTATTTGCCAGATTTTGGCTTTCAGCACATCTATCCTGCATGTCTCCCATATATAGGTACAGGTATGCTGCTATCCTGGCAATCTTATTGTGTTCCTCTTTGGCTTTAGGAGCCATATATAGTTCGCTCAGGGTCACATGTAATGGACCCTGATCTCTATATATATCTGACCCTGTTTCAGTGACCTGTTGTGTGATTGCCTGCAACCACGCATCCTGGCCCTGTTCGGTCCATTCACCTCTCACAAATAGCTTATGCAAGAGGTGCTCTCTGGCCATTTTCATGTCTACTAAGGTCGTCATTCTAGAGATTGGTCTCTGTCCTGACTTACAGAAGTTTGTATTTTATTTTTGCAGAACAGAACTTTTCTTGGAGTGTCCCTTTTGAGGAATGCTTCACAGCGTAATGCAGCGTGGTGATCCGACCGGATGTATGTATCCCATCAGTTAGCACACTGTATTAAGCTGCACAAGTGGTATTCTAACCCAAACGTCCGGCTCGAGCCCCCAATTTGTAAGAGGATTCAATTCAGCACTACAGCTAAGTTAACGCCTAGTCTAGAATACTGAATGAAAACCCTTATTGATATATCTTTATGTCCAGTTCATGCGTTCTGGATGACTACCCCTATATAACACCCCTCTCTTGGAATCCCCCTGACCCCACTGAGCCAAGAAGTAGTTCTGTTTTGTAAGTTAAAAGGTTTATTTGATAATTTAACAATAGATATATAGATCACACTTTATAATAAATTAATAATTGAATAGCACACTTAATCTGATATAATAAAGATCAACAACGGAGAATCTGGCACTAGCACACTTCTTATAATCACTAATGAGTTGACATGAAATGGATAAGGTAGCACACTGGTAAATAGGAACAAAAGTATAATGTGGTAGAGGATGCTTTATGTAAGCTCAGGTGGATGCAATATTCAATGAATGCAGTACAGAAAATACTCAATATGATTTCAACCAAACAATGTAATCACTTTTCTCTGGCTATTCACTCCCCCCCTCTTTATGCAATGCAAGGAAATGGGAGGAAACACACAGTTCTCAGAAATGCAATCAATGTAATTCAGTTCAACCCAGCAAGCTTAGACAACAGAAAACAGATAGGAGTTTTGAAAACACAAGCCCAAATGCTTTGATATGTGCTAGCAATGGATGAGAAATATGCTAAATTTGCTTTTAATTCCCTTTCAGAGGTTCAGGGTGAGTGGTATCTAGTTAATATTAGTCCAGGCTCACACTAGCAATGATGCAGGGATAGTTAACAGGTTAAACGAATTTCTGGCAAATGGAAAAGCAAAACTGCTGTCTTTTTACACGTGAAGAAATTGCAAATCGCGGTAAAATTCGCGGATGCGTGTTCTGCGATTGCGGTAAAACTATAGGGGGTAGGAATGCGGTTCTAGGTTCGTAGGAAAGCCACGATTCTAAACTATCAGAGGAAAGTTACTGCAAGTCTCTAGCCCAAACGGTTGCGGAGATATGACCGATTTACTAGAGGTCGTTTTTGGTTTTTGCAAATTTTAAACGCACACTTTTTCAGCTTTAAAAATGATGGCAGGATAACACAATTGCTAAGCTGCAGTTCTACTTAGGTTAAAATGGATTGAATTATATTATTTTAACTAAGAGATGAGTTCTACACAGTTTTACTATGTACTCACACTATATTCTTGAGTGAAATGGGCCTCATCACGGATCTGGTCAGGGTTTTAAACTCGCCTCTGGTCTCTGCACTTCACAGTGATCTGGGTCAGCTCTCTCTGGTTCTCTGGTCTGGGTCTCTAGTTCTGGATAGATTGAAGTCTCTAGTGTGGCTCTCTGGAGATTGATGGAGGTAAGTATGGATTTTTCCGGCAGAGCGTCCCGCTGCAGATGGAATTGAAGGTCCCTATCTGTCCTGTCTGTTTTTATGTGTTTAGAATGTGGGTGTGTTCTAGCATCACTGACCCTACCTCTCTCTCAGCTTCTAATTGGTCAAACTTCCATTTCTTATTTGATTGGGGAATGAACTGTGAGTCAGAGGGATGTCATTTTATGGCTTGCAGATAGGACACTCCTCTGTCAGATTGCACACATTCTATATTTGATAATAAAAGACATATTTCAGAGTTACACAGTTGTTTGAAATTACATATACATGGTGTGGCTGAATTTAGCCATGTCTCTGTCCAAATCTGCTGTTTCTAAGAGCTTGCATTCAGAAATGGCAGATAATTGACTTTTTAACTGATTTTTCACTTTCTGACATTGACCCAACTTTACATACATGTGTGCAGGGAGTATGGACATTAACTGATGAAGTTTCAGACTTTTAACATGCATACATTTAGAGTAATATCCACTTTTCCGCTAACACCCCCCTGAACATGCCACCGGGTTGAAAAACCTCTTAAAATGTGGGCAGAAAAATCACAAGAATTATGGTGTCATTTATAAAATTTTCACATGTCCGTACTATGAGTTATTCATCTTTTTCTAAACAATATTCTGGCTACAAAGGGGTGTGGTTTACCCTCAGCACAAGGTTGAATTTCTGGTTTTTCCAGTTCTGCCAAGCCAGCTTGCTCTCACAGGCAGTGCCCCTCCCCTTTCCTCAGGAGGAAGCCACTTTTTACGACCATTTACGACTCCTGCCAATAAAACCTTTGCCTGAGCCAGGACAGGGCTTTGTTCACTTTCCTGCAGAGCACAGGTAATTCAATTATCAGATAGATGGCATATCCTTAGTGTGAGCAGCAAAAGGGCAGCTAGGCCTGGGAACACAGCTGTGACTCAAGTTTCACTCCTGATGGGGGTAGTTGCCAGGCAAATTGGAATCTCTTTAAGCTGTCATTTCTGTTCCCCAGTTTCTGCATTCAAATAAAACTAAACATTTTCACATATGCAGCTAGAAGGCTGATTCTAAGTTTAAAACTATGACATTTAAACAATTGCAACCTATGTGACACTCAAAGTAGGTCACTCATTTCTTTTAAACATTTAGATTTGTAGTGTCTTTCAGTCCAAATTTACTTAATCTGCTGAAATCCACAGCTAAGCCAGTCTTGTTATAAACCTTCAAGTCACTTCAGAATATCACTTTACGTTGTATCCACCTCTCAGTAAGTCTTTCTTTGGCCTGCTTTGGGTTCATTCATTTTTACACAAAAAAAGTAAAATCTGGTGTTGTTTTAAATTGCCGGCTTTTGGATAGTGGTGAGTACTGGTACTGCACCCATTTTTGGGATTTAAGAAAATGAATTCCCAACAATTCTAGGTTGCATTTGGCAATCAGCATTGCCATTCCCAATGGTTTCAGACTACTGTGTGGGTAGTCCAATGGTGGTTTTAGGCAGTTTCCTTCTGTGCCCATAACATCGGCAAAAATGAATGGCAGCCTATTCTTCATGCATTTCCCTGTGCATTTTCTGGGAAGCTCTGGCCATCATGATGTTTTCCATGTCAGTACTGCACAGTTTTGAGGTATGGCTCGGATGCATGGGTAAATACATCCCACAAAGCCCTGTCCACCAAATACAAATAGGCCGATTCATGTAATTCCTCACAAAAGTGGTGCACGCAGCTGGCGCACAGCGTGCCCGTGCGAATGTCTGCGCCAGCCGCGTGCGATAAAATATATTTCCGCGCACAGCGTATTCATGGATTCTCGCCTGCAAAAGCAGACGTGGCACAGAGTGGCGCAGCGACCCTGCAGCAGCGCCAGTTACGCCCCCAAGAACGCCCTCGCGCAAGGAAAAGCCATCAAGATCGCAAAACCATCGCAAAGGGCTGCGCCAACCCTGTACCAGTTTACCGGACTGGCAAACAGCAAACTCAAAGAGGGGAATGCGTATTACGGGTGTCGGGAACACGCATGCGCGAGAAGTGTGCGTGTATTTCAGGGGTGCGCGAGAAGTATTACACGCAAATGGCCTGGGTGCGTGTATTTCAGGGGTGCGCGAGAAGTTCCACACGCGAATGGCCTGAGCGCATGTATTTCAGGGGTGCGCGAGAAGATCCACACGCGATTTGGCCTGGGGGAGCGTGTGCATGTATTTCAGGGGTGCGCGAGAAGTCTCAGACGCGATCTGGCCTGGGGGAGCGTTTGCGTGTATCTCAGGAGTGCGTTCTACACATGAATGGCCTGGGTGCGTGTATTTCAGGGGTGCGCAAGAAGTTCCACACGCGATTGGCCTGGGTGCGTGTATTTCAGGGGTGCGCGAGAAGTTCCACACGCGATTGGCCTGGGCGCGTGTATTTCAGAGGTGCGCGAGAAGTTCCACACGCGATTGGCCTGGGCGCGTGTATTTCAGGGGTGCGTGGGAAGTTTCACACGTGATTGGCCAGGGCGCGTGTATTTCAGGGGTGCACGAGAAGTTCCACATGCGATTGGCCTGGGCGCGTGTATTTCAGATGTGCGTGAGAAGTTCCACACGCGATTGCCCTGGGCGTGTGTATTTCAGGGGTGCGCGAGAAGTTCCACACGCGATTGGCCTGGGCGCATGTATCTCAGGGGTGCGCGAGAAGATCCACACGCGATTGGCCTGGGCGCGTGTATTTCCGAGGTGCGTGAGAAGTTCCACACGCGATTGGCCTGGGGGAGCGTGTGTGTGTATATCAGAGGTGAGCGAGAAGTTTCACACGCGATTGGCCTGGGCGCGTGTATTTCAGGGGTGCGCGAGAAGTTCCACATGCGATTGGCCTGGGCGCGTGTATTTCAGGGGTGCGCGAGAAGTTCCACACGCGATTGGCCTGGGTGCGTGTATTTCAGGGGTGCGCGAGAAGTTCCACGCGCGATTGGCCTGGGCGCGTGTATTTCAGAGGTGCGCGAGAAGTTCCACACGCGATTGCCCTGGGTGCGTGTATTTCATGGGTGCGCAGGAAGTTTCACACGCGATTGGCCTGGGCGCGTGTATCTCAGGGGTGCGCGAGAAGTTCCACACGCGATTGGCCTGGGCGCGTGGATTTCAGGGGTGCGCGAGAAGTTCCACACGCGATCTGGCCTGGGGGAGCGTGTGCGTGTATATCAGAGGTGAGCGAGAAGTTTCACACGCGATTGGCCTGGGCGCGTGTATTTCAGGGGTGCGCAAGAAGTTCCACATGCGATTGGCCTGGGCGCGTGTATTTCAGGGGTGCGCGGGAAGTTTCACACGCGATTTGGCTGTGTGCGGGTATTTCAATGGTGCGCGGGAAGTTTCACACGCGATTGGGCTGCGTGTGGGTATTTCAAGGGTGCGCGGGAAGTTTCAGAAGCGATTGGGCTGTGTGCAGGTATTTAAGGGGTGCGCGTGAAGTTTCACACGCGATTGGGCTGCGTGTGGGTATTTCAGGGGTGCGTGGGAAGTTTCACACGCGATTGGGCTGTGTGCGGGTATTTCAGGGGTGCGCGGGAAGTTTCACACGCGTTTGGGCTGCGTGCGGGTATTTCAGGGGTGCGCAGGAAGTTTCACACGCGATTGGGCTGCGTGCGGGTATTTCAAGGGTGTGCGGGAAGTTTCACACGCGATTGGGCTGCGTGCGGGTATTTCAGGGGTGCGCGGGAAGTTTCACACGCGATGGCCTGGTCGCGTGTATTTCAGAGGTGCGCGAGAAGTTCCACACGCGATTGCCCTGGGCGCGTGTATTTCAGGGGTGCGCGAGAAGTTCCACACGCGATTGGCCTGGGCGCGTGTATCTCAGGGGTGCGCGAGACGTTCCACACGCGATTGGCCTGGGCGCATGTATTTCCGAGGTGCGCGAGAAGTTCCACACGCGATTGGCCTGGGGGAGCGTGTGCGTGTATTTCAGAGGTGCACAAGAAGTTCCACATGCGATCTGGCCTGGGGAGCGTGTGCGTGTATATCAGAGGTGAGCGAGAAGTTTCACATACGATTGGCCTGGGCGCGTGTATTTCAGGGGTGCGCGAGAAGTTCCACACGCGATTGGCCTGGGCACGTGTATTTCAGGGGTGCGCGAGAAGTTCCACACGCGATTGGCCCGGGCGCGTGTATTTCAGAGGTGCGCGAGAAGTTCCACACGCGATTGCCCTGGACGCGTGTATTTTAGGGGTGCGCGGGAAGTTTCACACGCGATTGGCCTGGGTGCGTGTATCTCAGGGGTGCACGGGAAGTTTCACACGTGATTGGGCTCGTGTGGGTATTTCAGGGGCGCGCGGGAAGTTACACACGCGATTGGGCTGCGTGCGGGTATTTCAGGGGTGCGCGGGAAGTTTCACATGCGATTGGGCTGCGTGCAGGTATTTCAGGAGTGCGCGCAGTTTTACACACGATTTCAGCAGGGTACGTCTATTTCAGGGGTGCCGGGTAGTCCTACATGTGATTTGGCAGTGTGGGTCCTCCCAAGTGTTCCCTGTACACCCTCCATGGCCCCTGCAGGCAGCCCACACCACAGGGGACTACCCTGCATCCCTGGTCATGTCCCGCAGGCAGCCCACCCAAAATGGGCATGCCCCCAGCAAAGGCACATGTCTCCTTGCACTAATGATCACCAACTCATGTCCCCTTGCACCCCCACCCCCCAGCATTGCGGGGCACCTGCCAGCAGGCCCCCACTCATGTCCCACTCATGTTCCCCACCACCCCACCCCCCAGCACTGCGGGGCACCTGCCAGCAGTCCCCCACCCATGTCTCCCACCACCCCCACCCCCCAGCAGTGCAGGGGCACCCTCCACCAGGCCCCCACCCATGTCTCCCACCACCCCCAGCACTGTGGGGCACCCTCCACCAGGCCCCCACCCATGTCTCCCATCACCCCCACCCCCCAGCAGTGCAGGGGCACCCTCCACCAGGGCCCCACCCATGTCTCCCACCACCCCCACCCCCCAGCACTGTGGGGCACCTGCCAGCAGGCCCCCACCCATGTCCAACTCATGTCCCAACCACCCCCACCCCCCAGCACTGTGGGGCACCTGCCAGCAGGCCCCCACCCATGTCCAACTCATGTTCCCCACCACCCCCACCCCCCAGCACTGTGGGGCACCCTCCACAAGGCCCCCACCCATGTCTCCCACCACCCCCACCCCCAGCAGTGCAGGGGCACCCTCCACCAGGCCCCCACCTATGTCTCCCACCACCCCCACCCCCCAGCAGTGCAGGGGCACCCTCCACCAGGCCCCCACCCATGTCTCCCACCACCCCCACCCCCCAGCAGTGCAGGGGCACCCTCCCCACCAGGCCCCCACCCATGTCTCCCACCACCCCCACCCCCCATCACTGTGGGGCACCTGCCAGCAGGCCCCAACTCATGTTCCCCAGCCACCATGTCATCACAATCTAGATCCCTGGTCCCTATGGTCAGCCTCCAAATGCAAAACACCCACCTGAGTATTGCATCCACCCACTCAGAAATGGCAATTGCATGACAGAACACCAATTGCAAGTTTTGAAACAAACACATGTCCCTCACATACACCCAATGGGTGTCAGTGAATCTCAAAACCCATATCATGATATTCATGAAACCAATGAGATGATACTACACATTGAAGTTCGATAAAAAAATATGTATTAAAGGAAACATAAATAGATTCAAAAATAAAGAAATAGAAATGGGAATGTACAAAAATGAAAAGGAGCATGTCCGTGAAAAAAAGCAAAACCAAAAATCATAATCCAAAGTAATGGTGTCCAAAGTCACTGTCCACAAAAGCAAATCCAATGGGAAATAATAATTGAAAGCCATTGCTCCATGGGTAAATTGTGAAAGAAAAATAAAATCCAACAGTGAACTATGTACAGACGAACAAGCCAGGGTCCATTATCCCAACAAAAGAAATGAAACCTATCTAACAACACTAACTAATAAAATAAACTATATACAAAAATGTGGCCAATGTCCAAAAGGTCCAAAATAAATCAAAAAACAAAGGAAACCTAACACTACCTACATAACTATGTACAAGGGCAGCGGGCTAGTCTGACGGCTCACTTTTGGATGTCCTGGCCCAGGGCATCATCGAACTCCTGCTCAATGTCCCGGAGGCGGTCCTCCTCCAAGGCCCCGAGGGTCCGCAGGGCCGTCGACGTGTCCACCTCCAACCCCTTGCGGATTGCCTCGAGGCACTCGGCCCGCCTCAGGGCCCTCCGCGTGGAGTTCTCCGCCCTGACCATTGTGAGCCGTGCCTCTTCCGCCCGCTGCCGCTCTGCATCTATGGCGTGGCCCAACCGCTGCCACACGGAAGCCACTTTCTGTCCTGGGTCCTCCTGCCCTCCGGCCGGTACCTGCCCCTCCGATGTTGAAGGCCCCGAGCCTTCATGGCTCCCACCACGTTGCTGCTGCTGCTGTGCCTCTGCCCGTGCACTGCCTCCTGCTGCCTGCACATCCTCCGCCGGCTGGGGTGCAGTCGTTGATGTGGCCACCCCTGCTGGACGTCCGACTCCCGACTGTGGCAGGGATGCCTCCTCCACCAGCCTGGCCGCACCGTCAGAGGCAGCTCCACAGGACACCCAGGTGACTGATGGGTGGGAAGATGGCACGGAGGACGACTGGCGCGTAGGGGGTTCAGTTGAGGAGGGGGTCGTAGCAAGCCCCATCAAACGGAGGAATCCGGCCTGGGTGACCTGTCCCAGCAGGCTGACGTGGTCAATGAGCCATTCGAGATGACGTGCAGTCTCCTCATGAAAAGACTGCAGGTCACCTCGCATGGCCCGTTGACGCAACGCCACACCAGTCAGGACAGGCTCAACCCGGACCCGGATAGCCACGTCCGCAGGCAGAGGAAGGCCAGTTGTCGTTTGCTCATCCCCTGCCTGAAAATGGGTGTGGACGTAGGCATCCCTGCTGGTGCAAGATGATGCAGGGACAGGATCAGGGACAGGATTGCACAAAGGCACCTCCGCGGTGGCCTGTGCTGCCTCCTGTCCCTGGTCCTGCACTGTTACTCCTTGACCTATCCGCGGCCTTCGACCTCGTGGATCATGACGTCCTATGCCACCACCTTTCCTCCACTGCCAAATTCTCCCCAGAGGCCACAGCCTGGATCACCTCTTTCTTACAAGACAGAACCAGGCAAGTATTCTCTGACCTAACTGCCGCATCACCAACCATTATACTTTGTGGTGTACCCCAAGGCTCCTGCCTCTCCACCACCCTATACAACATCTTCACACGACCCCTCTTCCTCATCCTTGACGCTATGGGCATCTCCTACACCAACTACGCTGATGACACTCAGATCCTCCTCACTCTCACAGGTAACTATGACACTGACTCCCTGACCCTCAACAACCTCTACAACACCATCCAAGCCTGGATGGCAGACAACGGACTATGACAAGACGGAACTCCTTCTGGTAGGTTCCCCTGACACGCTAAAAAATCTAGATGCACATTTCATCCACTTCACCATTGACTCCATTACAATTCCAATCTCCGATTCTGTCAAAACTCTGGGAGTCTACCTGGATTCCAGCCTATCCATGGATAGTCAAGTCAACGCAAGAGCCTCCGCAGCTGCATATCATGCCAAACTTATCAACGCAGTCAGACCCTTTCTCTCCAAAGAGAACTGCACCAACATAGCCAGAGCCATCACCGGCTCTAGGCTAGACTACTGCAACGTACTGTTACGCTCCCCTTGTCCCACGGGGGCGTCGACCGGAACTGGGCCGATGTTATTTCCACCAGCGTGACGTGTAGCGCCGAGATGACTGACTGGACTGGCCCGCTCAGCCTAGTTTGTCTGGCTCGCAAGAATATTCTTCTGCAAAGGAGAAGAGGAATTAACCACCCGTGGAATTGAGTGTCAACCCACCTTCCCCACTCCCGTTGTCTTCCCACTGATCACTCTTGATGTCCCCTCCTTAGTCTCACCTGATGGTTTGGAAGGATGAGCTCTCCATCCTGCGTCGACCGCAGGGGCGCGTTGATGACCAGTTACTTCACTGGCGTAGAGGAATTGGTGAGTTCCAGTATTGACTCTAAAGTCCAATTGTTCATAAGAGTTCAAATGTCTGCTCTTCACTCTGTCTGATTCCTTGCAAGTTGCCGATTAATCCACTTGAAGATTTCCAAATGGCACTCGGTAAGATTCAGGTAAGTCTATTGTGTTTTTCCCCTTAGGGGCCGGGGTACGACGATGAAGCAGAGTTGACTGTGCCGACCCGAGATGAGGTGAGACCCCCGTGGTAAATCAGGTAAGTTTTGTGGGGGGGTAACTGGTATTGTCCTTGCTTTCTCCCCTTAGGGGCTGGGGTATGGCGATGAAGCAGAGTTGACTGCGCCGACCCGAAATGAGGCGAGTACCTCCTGTGATAAATCAGGTAAGTCATTGGGGGTAGCTTGTATGGCCTTAGAGAGTCCCCTTGCTCACCTTGCTGTCTTTGTCTCCTTAGGTGTCGGAGGGCAGCCGCGAGATGGAGAGAGCGTGATGGAATGCTGAAGTACCGCCAAGCAGGTGAGTTCAACGCAGCGCCTTAGGAATGCGAAGCAATGCTTCAAAGACTTCTGTCTTTCGGTTCCGTGGCGAAATGGATCAGGATTCAGGTAAGGACTAAAGTTAAAACTCCTGTTCTAACCTTTATCCTTTTTGTCTTCTTGTTTCAGGAGTCCCAGGACTGAAGCGGGCGTGGCTGAAGACTGGAGCTGCTGAAAACACGGTGAGCGTTACGCTGCAGCAAGCAGAATAACGCGAAGCACGTGTGGCTGTCCGGGTGTGGTTTAAATAGCCTTGGAAGAAGATCCAGGTAAGTATTCTTCCACAGCCCCACCCAAGTAACAAAATAGTCCCTTCAGTAAAATAGTCCCTCCTAAGCCTCATTTGGCTTGAGTCTTCATGCAGCATGGTCTGCCTCAGGTGAGTATGCAGTATGGTCTGCTTCAGGTAAGTTATCAATAATGAGCCTGGCTTTATCTTTATGAGCCTGGCGCCAGGACTGTACCCAAACAGCCCCTAACTGGGGCTTTTGGGCATGCTCCAAGTGGCATGATGCCTGCTTCCGGGGCTGCTGGGGCTGCTGGGCCTGGTCTGGTCTTCCGGGGGCAGGCATCATGACACATACTCTTTCTAGGAACCTCCAACAAAAACTTAGAGAGACTACAAGTAATACAGAACAATGCTCTCCGGGCAGCTCAAGGCATTGCTAAAAGAGAACACATCTCTGAAGCCAGAAAACTAGCCCACTGGCTCCCAATAAAGGAAAGGATCGTATTCAAAGCCCTGACACTGACCCACAAGTGCATTCACCTCACTGCTCACTGCTCCTGCATACCTCTCACAAAGGATCCACCCCATCTCCACTACCAGGCCAACCAGATCACCGTACACCAACATGCTCTCTGTCCCACTAGTAAAAAGAGTAAAAGCGGGCGGATCCAGCTTCCCCTCTCGCGCCCACTCACTGGAATGCCCTACCTCCCACTATCCGAGGTTAAGGCCTCCCTCACCACCTTCCACAAAACTGAAAACTACCCTCTTCACCTAAGGCCTGACACATCAGCATGAATACTTATCATATATGTTGTAATATACAACCAAATGCAATATCTGTAACAACAGTATGATGTCTTGTAGTATTCATAATGTGTCAACAATCGCTATCATGCCTGTACCATGTAACTAAGTTATTGCAAATAACAACGCCTCAATGCCCCTGGGCTGCTTGCGTGCTATATAAAAATATAAATATAAATAAATAAAGGATGTAGTTTGAGTGACAGAGCTAATTTATAACTGTAGGAGGCTGAAGAGGTGGGCAGTCAGTCAGTCTTCTTTTTTTCGTCTTGAGGAGAGAGCAGAGCCAGGCAGGCAGAGAGCAGATCCAGGCAGTCCAGGCCTTTAGATGAAGCTGGGGATGTGAGCTGTTCTTCGTGAGTGATGAAAGCAGTGCGGAATTGTAGCACTCCCACTTGCAGATAATCCACTATGAGGGCCTTTCCTGATTATAGCGCAGAAGTTTCACAGTTGAATGTAAGTATCTGTGAAATTGAGGAGCGTGCAGAGAACAGTGCTTATCTTTTCTGTCAGTCAGTCAGAGTTAGGCTGTTACTTTTGAACAGAGTTTTTTTTCTTCTTTCGCATTTGTAATTGGGAAACAATGCAATGTAATGGGTAATAAGTTGTCATGCTGTGCTATTTGCTTGTGTGTCTTCCTTTAGATGGTACATCAACGGTCTCAGCGTTCAAGGTCTGGGTAAGAAATGAGAAATTCATGTTTTATTATGAACACAGGCTGTTTATGTATTTATGTAAGAAGTGTTAATTTGTATAATATGTGTGCCGCATAACCTGTTTTCGAACAAAATCACATACAAAAAGAAAAGCAGTTTTAAAATTTAATCGGTGGGGTTGCATTTTCTGTGCCTATGTGAATTCATTAATAAGGAGTGGAAGTCACAGGGAAGCGCCCAGTGTATCAAATCGGTAAAACATTATTTACCACATGTGTTAAAGTTGGAAGTAAAATTTGGGTACCAGCTAGCAAGCTAGAACATGTATGATTCATGGGTGGCTTGTGAATCATTGCTCATAAATAAAGAGAGTGTTATGAACAACCCATCAAAGATGGTAGTCCAGTTTCATGAATAAGTGACTGCCATGAAATGACAATTAGCACTGTCAAGTTCCCGTAGGTACAAAGTCTACTATATTGTGCTTACAGTTATCACAAGGCTCAGATGGGAGTTTTGTCACATTATATAGGGCATCACCATAAACATGCTCTGCCACCACTATTTTATCACTATTTTTAACACGGTACTAAAATACCACCAAATTGTATAATAGCCCTCTGACAAAATCCCTAGCATATTTTGGTGTGTTGGCCTTGTGGGAACAGAATGTGAGGCAGTTACTGGGCATGGCAAGTGTGTTTAGCACAGTCATTTGGTACACTTGAAAGGGAACTAATTTTGTGAGGTGATAGTGTGGCACTACATAGTGTCATTGTGTCCTAAATTGAAGCACATTTTTCTGATCTGGTGAACTTCCTATCAGAAAATGCTGTCTTATGGTGAGATCGCATATCTGGGGAGCTGCAACAAGAGCCATTAAATGACATTTTTGAAGAAGGTAGCATTGGCCAAGTCTGCCCCTTAAGACTCTTTACAGCTTCAGACAAAAATGCTGAAAAAGATTGCTTAATAAGGCTATGTGCAAACCTTTGGTTTCTCTTAATTCGGTCTTTAAGACTACAGGATAATGATGCTGAAGTAATTAATACGTTACAGATCAGTTTGAATGAGGCAAGTGACCAGGCAAAGAGTTTAAAATCGGAATTAGAGTCATGTAAAACAGAGATGCAGTCGAAATGCAGCAAGTTGAATAAACAGCTGTCTCAGAGAAGAAGACAGTTTGAGGAGAGTGAACAGGAAATTAAAAGGAGTCATAGATGCGATCAGACAGGACAAAGATGATACCATTTTGGAGATGCACACTATTGAACAAGAAATGGGCAAAATGCTAGATGAAAATGATAAGAAGTATAGCGAGGTTAATTGTTGCCAAATGCAAATAAATGAAATGTAAGCCGTAATTAATAAGATTAATGGTGAGAACTCTAACCTTTGTCAGGAGATAGACCAACTTCATAAAAGGTGCAAAGATTTGGAACAGCAAATATCTAGTTTGAAATCTCAGGAAAACAACAAGGCACAACATTTTATGGGGTTGAGATTAGTCCCAACTCTGCACGAGGGAACAATGTACCAATGGATATACCTGTGGCCAGACCTGATTGTAGCCCATTTGGGGGGTTTGATTCACCCGCCGCTGGTAACCATCAACCCTGTACACCTGAGAAAAGGAATGAGTGAAAGAATATTACATTCCCATATATTGTGCCAAGTAGCCCCATCAAAATAAGGAAATCTATCAAAGCTCTGATTAAACTGTTTAAAAAGGGAGGCAATTGTTGTATAGAAGATCACTTAGAATCAGTACATGATACATTTAAAACCCTTCAACTATCTAGGGAACAGTATAGACAGTGCTTTCACCTAACACTTGATTCTACTACTGCTAGCATCATCAGAGGTCTTAATGAACAGGAAAATATGTCATGGGCAGACTTTGAAAAAAGAGGCCAGACATCACTTATCACCATACCAGTTGATGCAAGATGCCAAGAAAGCAGCGTATAAAATGACAGCAAGGCCAAATATATCACCTTTCCTGTTTCTCCAATATTTAAAAAGAGCCTTTTCCCATTTTGATGTGTCTTTTGATCCTAATTTTGTAGAGTTTAAGACTGCATGCTTTTATGGTCTTCAAACAGACATTATATCACAGTTAATTTGCGAATTTGATAGAGAAAAGTCTCTAGAGTGGATTGTTGAACAGAGGACTAAATAATATGGGGTAATGTATAGTAATAGAGAGTTAAAATTGAAATCTTAAGATTGCACCCCAGCGGTAATGGAGATAAAGTCTGCCAAAATGCCACTTGAATGAGCCCAAAATCAGTCCAGGAATAATATGACATCTGATCAAAAGGGTGCGCCACCACAGAGGACATCACCCAGAACAACCATGTTCCAATCACATGCCCCGAGCAATAGAGAAAATTCCATTAGTCCTAGATATTTGGGTGATAGACCTAGAGTGGGATACCGGCCCGATATGTCAGGTATGAATAACAATCAAAATCAAACAAAAAACCTCTTAAACATGGGAAAATGATACAAACTAGTGTCAGGAATGATTTAATAGTACACTGGAGAAAATTCAGTGGCCATTTAAAGGTGCCAGTTGAGGACAAGGAGGGGAATGACAAAGCAGATAAGTTTGCCAAAATTGGAGCTATAATGGGAGAGTTGTTTTCCATTGAGCACTTACTTGGCAAAATACAGGTAGATGCGATTACACATTCCAAATCTCCAAAAGAAACAGCTTGTAATTCAATGGAGTTATGATACCCCAGATGAGGACCTGATTAAAGCGTAAAAAGAAGACCCAATTTTAAGCCTATTTTATAATCATTGGAAGATGCAGAACAAAATCCTCTGTCTGAAAACGATTGAAAAGGAAAAGAAGAGTTGAGGGTAATGTTAAAAAAACAAAAAGACAATTAGGTTGCAATATGGTTTGATGATTAGGGAATCTGTAACAGGTCAAGTCCAATGGGTGGTGCCTCTTACATTTCGGGGACTGATGCTAGATCATGCACATGATTATGCTTATTGGCCACATATGTCCCATGATGTTGACCTATGCATACCATACAATGAGTCCTATTACCATATCAGATCATGTTTCCATCCTGGGTTTTCTGTCTTTGGGAGTGGTTGATGAAGATGGAAACTGAATGCCAATTTGCTCAAAGGCAATGGCCTTCTCACCTTTGTCCATGACTTTGCGGTTGTGTCCTTAAATAGAAACCCTATAAATGACATGTAAGATCATGTAGCGTGATTCACCTAATAGACATCTCTCTGTGCTGATATCATCTCATGTGTTGCCAACATAGCAAACATTCAGTTCTCTAATGACCTAGTGCAGTCTTAAGAGATTAGAAAGCTGCAGCTTTACTTCCAAAACTCAGCCTCAGAAGATGGTTTTCCAACATTACCCAAAGCCAAACTTGAATGTAATAAATTGTGTACTGACAGAACCATTCTCAGAGTGAATGAAACATGCAAGGGTTCATTTATACACAAAATCGGATTCAACTTCCCCGAATTTGCTATCACATTCTATACAGGGGAGACTATTGTGCTCCCCCAAGCATTACAAACTCAACCTCTATTTGGATGCATTTCTCTTGAGTCTAAAATTTAAAATAACTTTAAGAAATCATAGTTTAAATGTATGCCTAGCTGATTGGAAAACGCCACATTGTAATGCATGCTCCTTCTCAACAATTCGGTTACATACATTGAACTGAAGTCAGTACACATAGGGGGTAATTCATAGAATTCAGCGCACAAGTGGCGCACGCAGCTGGCTAACAGTGTGCGCGTGTGGCAGCCTGCGCCAGCCGTGTGCTCCAAAATCCATTTCCGCGCACAGCGTATTCATGGATTAAAACATCCCTAACCAGACGTGCCGCAGAGTCGCGCAGCGACCCTGCAGCAGCACCAGTTACGCCCCAACCCCTCCCTGTGCGCCTTGAACAGCACACAAATCCTGTACATGGCACACAGGCCAGTGGACCAGCATACAACCCCCAACCACGAATGCGAGCGGGGTACGTGTATTTCGGGAGTGCGCGGGAAGTTTTACCCGTGATTGACCCTGTGCGAGCGGGCTACGTGTATTTCAGCGGTGCGCAGGAAGTTAAACCCGCGATAAGCCTTGTTCAAGTGGGATACGTGTATTACAGGGGCGTGCGGGGAGAATCACACGCGATTGGCCCTGTGCGAGATCGGGCTATGTGTATTTCGGGGGTGCGCGGGAAGTTTAACCCGCGATTGGCCTTGTGCGAGCAGGGTACGTGCATTACGGGGGTGCGCGGGGAGAATCACACGCGATTGGCCCTGTGCGAGCGGGCTACGTGTATTTCGGGGGTGCGCAGGAAGTTTAACCCGCGATTGGCCTTGTGTGTGTAGGGTACGTGTATCATGGGGGTGCACAGGGAGAATCACACACGATTGGCCCTGTGCGAGTGGGCTACATGTATTTCAGGGGTGAGCAGGAAGTTTTACCCGCGATTGGCCTTGTGCGAGCGGGGTACGTGTATTATGGGGGTGCGCGGGGAGAATAACACGCGATTGGCCATGTGCGAGCGGGCTACTTGTGTTTCAGGGGTGCGCAGAGAGAATCACATGCGATTGGCCTTGTGCGAGTGGGGTACGTGTATTTCGGGGGTGCGCGGGAAGTTTTACCCACGATTGGCCCTGTGCGAGTGGGGTACATGTATTTCGGGGGTGCCCCAACAAATTGTTAGTGTGTGCCCTCTCCCCCCTCCCCAGGGCCTGCAGGCAGACCACAACACAGGGGAACACACTGCACCCCTGGCCATACCCCACAGGCAGCCCACCCACCCTGGCGAAGCCCCCCAGCCAGCCCACATGTCACCACGCACAAGTGAGCACCGACACATGTCCCCCAGCACCCCCATTCCACCCAGCATTGACGGGCACCTGCCAGCAGGCCCCGACTCATGTTCCCCTGCAGCCCCATCCACCCAGCATTGAGGGTCAGGCCCCGACTCATGTCCCACAGCACCCACATCCACCCGACGGGCATCTGCCAACAGGCCCTGACTCATGTTCTCCAGCACCCCCATCCACCCAGCATTGAGGGTTAGGCCCCGTCTCATGTCCCCCAGCACCCCCATCCATCCAGCATTGACGGACACATGCCAGAAGGCCCCGACTCATGTTCCCCAGCATCCCCATCCTCCCAGCATTGAGGGTCAGGCCCCGACTCATGTCCCCCAGCACCCCCATGCACCAAGCATTGAGGGTCAGGCCCCGACTCATGTTCCCCAGCACCCCCATCCACCCAGCATTGAGGGTCAGGCCCCGACTCATGTTCCCCAGCACCCCCATCCACCCATCATTGAGGGTCAGGCCCGGACTCATGTCCCCCCGCAACCTCATCCACCCAGCATTGACGGGCACTTTGCCAGCAGGCCTCGACTCATGTTCCCCAGCACCCCCATCCACCTAGCATTGACGGGCACCTGCCAGCAGGCCCCGACACATGTCCCCCTGCACCCCCATTCACCCAGCATTGACGGGCACCTGCCAGCAGGCCCCGACTCATGTCCCCCAGCACCCCCATCCACCCAGCATTGAGGGTCAGGCCCCGACTCATGTTCCCCAGTACCCCCAACCACCCAGCATTGAGGGTCAGGCCCCGACTCATGTTCCCCAGCACCCCCATCCACCCAGCACTGAGGGTCAGGCCCGACTCATGTCCCCCAGCAGCCCCATCCACCCAGCATTGTCGGGCACCTGCCAGCAGGCCCCGACTCATGTTCCCCAGCACCTCCATTCATCCAGCATTGACGGGCACCTACCAGCAGGCCCCAACTCATGTTCCCCAGCACCCCCAGCCACCCAGCATTGAGGGTCAGGCCCCCACTCATGTCCCCCAGCACCCCCATACACCCAGAATTGAGGGTCAGGCCTGACTTATGTTCCCCAGCACCCCAATCCACCCAGCATTGCGGGTCGGCCCTGACTCATGTCCCCTAGCACCCCCCATCCACCCAGCATTGACGGGCACCTGCCAGCAGGCCCCGACTCATGTCCCCCCAACACGTCCTAAAGATGCACAATCATGGCCCTCATGTTCACCAAAATCCCACAGCACGCCACCCCAGTCTTGAGATGCAAATAATTTTCCAATCACCCCACACTGATATGCCTATCTCATTACACAAACCAAAAGTCAACTATGTACATCAACACATGTCCGTCACACACAAACACTGGGTGCCATTGATTGTGTAAACCCACATTTTGACATGCATGAACCCAATAAGCGAATACCACACATGGAAGTAAAATATGAAAATGTATTATGAACAAAAAGAATGTAATAAAAAGAAAGCATAAAAAATGTCAAACATGAAATGAAATGCATGTCCAAAACATACTAAAATGAAATGTAGAACCAATCCAAAGAAATCCAAAAGAATATTTGTCCAAACTCTCTGTCCACCAAAGGAAATCCAAAGGAAACATAAAATGTAAAATCCATTGATCCATGGTGAATTTAAAAAAATGAGTTCCCACAAATCCAATGTTCAACTATGTACAATTAATGTTCAAAGGGTCCATGAGCCCAACGAAAGAAATGAAACCCATCAAGCAAACTACCTAAGAAATAACTATATACAAAAGTGTGGGGCATAGTCCAGTCACCCCAAAATAAAGCAAAACAAAAATGAAACCTAACACTAAAAACTATATACAATGGCGGCGGGCTAGTCCGATAGCTCACTTTCCAATTTCCCGGGCCAGGGCATCTTCACGAAAACACTGTAGGTCACCTCGCATGCCCCGTTGACCCAACGCCATCCCAGCCAGGAGAGGCTCAACCCGGTCCCGGATTGCCACGTCCACAGGGAGAGGAAGGCCAGTTGTTGTGCGCTCATCCCATCCCTGAAAACGGGTCAGGTGCAGGACGATGCAGTCACAGGATCAGGGACAGGATTACACACAGGCACCTCTGCGGCGGCCTGTGCTGCCTCCTGTCCCTGCCCCTGCACTGCACCACTAGCATCAGTGGAATCCCCACCTTCAGACCCCGTGTGTGTCACTTCCACGGCCTCCTCCTCCACCAAACCCCCCATCAACCTGGATGACTCAATGCCATCTTCCTCCGTCGGACCCTGTGGGGTCTCAGCTGCCCCTTCTGCTGCCGAGGAGTCCACCTCCGACCTGCACCTCTTGGATCTACCCTTGGCTGCTGCAGCCTGGGATGCGGCTCCCCGACGAGATGACAACGTGGGAGGGGAGCCAAGCCTTGCGTCTCCGTCTGGTGGTGCGATCCCTGCTGCTTTGCTACACAGCACCCTCTCTGCCCTCTTCTTCAGTTGACACTCCAGGCAGGGAGAGATAGGACACAGGCATCAGGGCACTGTACAATGGACTGATACACACATGACAGTTGCACATGAGTGGCAGTGTAAAACTACAGACATGGCAACACACTCCCCAACACACATGTCATTTCAACTCACACACATGAGCAAATCAATAGGAATATTGCACCAGGCAGCACCATCCATACACAAACAACAGCACAAGCAGCCGAAGGTGAGCCTGACGTCACATGAAACATGGGGAGTGCACAACACATGCACACACGCCACAAGACTTACATGCATGTGTACATCTTCACCAACTGTCGCAGTGATGAGATCGCCATCCACGTCACATCTCGCATTCAGCCTTCTACTTGTCAGTGTCGCATGCATCCATGTTGCATTACAGTTGCACACTTGTCAAATACACCCACATCCACATGTGCATAGTGCAGATACATGCAGCATGAACCAGCATCCATGTGTGACACCACAACCATGCCACAGTACATACTCATAATTCATTACATGTGTGCACCCACACATTTGCACAGCATGCTTACCAACACATACACCATCGATGTGTCCCACACTCACTTGAGAGGAATCACATGGGGCAGGTTCACGTCCCTGTACATACACAGCCATACATGTCCCTACAAAGACATATGTGCAACCTGCACACTCCTGGCACACCACAACACGCACAGCGTCCAATCAGTATGCATGTACACTTACCGCTCGATCCCAGACGGGTCTGCCTCTCAAGGACCTGGACGTGGAATGCTGGGCGTATGCGTTCCAGGACGCTCATTTGGTTGTCGGTCAGGTGGACCCGGCACCCCTTAGCATCCGCTGCCTTCAAGAGGCGCCGGGTCTTGTTGAGGGTCCTGGACCTGAAGTCCTCCTAGCGCTTCCATACATGTTTTTATCTCACGGACTGCCACCCCATCCTCGTTGATGGAGGTCACGATGTCCATCCACATCCTCTTCCATCCTTCATTGTCGGCGCGCAAACTTCCAAAGAGGGCATCATACTGCCCCAGGACTTGCTCCACCAGGACACCAACTTCCCTGGCACTGAAGCTGGTGACCCTCTGCCTCTCTGGCTGGGGGTTGCCAGTGGTGCCAGATGGTGTTGTGTCCGACATGGCAACCCCCTTAGGCAGGTGTTGGTGGGCAACTGGGTCCTGGGGCTGGGCTGTGGAGCGATGGTATCCCAGTCGGGAGTCTTCTGTTCTAGCAGGTGTTGTCACAGCAACTGCACCGCTGCAGATGGCTGACATGCAGGCAGCAAATAGCAGGGCACGTGGGCAGCAGGCAGGCGGGCAGCAGCAGATGGCAGGTGGGAGCGTGCTCAGGGCTCTGGGGGGCAGGAAAATGGCCTTCTGGGCAGGAGCGTGGTCTTCCGTGTGTTGTTGCGTGGCCAGCTTGATACAGAGTGATTTGGCACGTGTAAAAACTACACGTCAGCGTTAAATTCGAGGAAAGGCACTTAGGCCCTTGTGGCACACAAACCACATGTATGAACCCAACACCAAGAAAACCAACTGTGGACCAAACCACAAACATATGATGAACAGCCACCTCGAACGGAAACACACTCTACAAGTTTTCACCACACCCATGTATACACACTCTACAACTCCTCTCCACAACCAGCACTCCACACCTCGCTCTCCCTAATAAGTAAACAGCAAAATGCCTGTGACAAAGTTGGAAACAACACTGGCATCCTGAAAACAAACTGAACATAACGTCAACAAAACTAAACAGCATAAACCATTGTAGATATAGCATATCACAACACACCATCACTAGATAGTAAATAGAAAAAAAGCCACTGTAGTTATAGCATACCATAACACACCTTCACTGGCTGGTAGAATAGAAAATTGCATGATTATACCCCCATTATACAAAAGATAAACTCCATAGCACACCAGCTACTTCATGGAAAATAAAACTACATAATAACATCAACTACTCACTCCTTCCAAAAGAATACAATACATACTCGGGCACGTCTGAACCATGCTTGGCATGCCAAAGGCACATCTGTGCCAAACGCCCACACCACACACACAAAAAGCCAATCCACCAATGCAACTCACAGTAAGCAAGCATGCTAAAACATGTTAAATGAAGGAATTACACTTCCATCCCAGCAAGTCCATGCCCTGAACCTGAGAGCCGAAGAAGAATGATTGTGGAGAAAAATTATTGCTACACTTATGGCTTAACACCCGGCAGCACCTCAGTGCAAATTCTCAGAAACCACCCATCCATTCTGAATACCCTGATAGCACCTTGCTGCAAATACTCAGAACCCAACCGGCATTCTGAACCCGGGTAGCACCTCACTGCATACTCCAGGACCCACCGAGCATTCTGGACCCTGGCAGTACCTCACTGTCAATACTCAGAACCAACCCGGCCATTCTGAGAGACACCCACAATTCAACACACCAACCAGGGGTAAACTCCTACAAATAGTGCACAAAAAACGACACAAATACATATAACAAAGTAAAATATGTGTACACATATAGAGCATCCACAAAAGAAAGACAGGCTTGTTGCTGTGCACTCCTCTGCATCGACAAGTCTGCAGCCCAAATAATGTGTCCCAGTACATGCCCCATACCCACATGTCCACATTCCTATCAGACAGGAGTAGAAATGTCCCAAGTGCAGACCCTGAATTTCCCAGCTCATCAATACAATACAGTATAAGGTAGCCAGCACTCAGATTAAAGTTACTTTTACAGAACACTTTCAACAGTCAGACCATCACATTCCACATACAGTGTAATGCATCCCCAGTGTAAGCCTAAAATTATCTATGCAAGTCAGCTCAACTCATGGCATAACATTAGGCACTGATGTCAAGTAAGTCAGCCTCTTTGAATTCAGTGGCCTTCATGGCTGGCTAAATTGTTTACGGGTAGTGTGGTTCCAATTACCTGCATCATTGTTAATGGTGCCTAACAAAGTTGAGCTTAGTAGTGCAGTACAGAGTACAATGTGTGTTATTGAATATATGTGACGTTCCTCTATAATTTCTTAATATGTTATTGAATATGCTTTGCATTGATCTAGTACTTCTTAACATTAGTTGTGTTTCTGTAGGATAGTATCATCATACCGTTTGTCACCACAAATGCAGAACAGACTTTGGAACTATTATTTTTCACCTCCCCCTCCTCATCATTCATTTGTTCAAGTATGTACGCTGTAGATGTTTGATCTGTCCAATGTGTGGTGTACACTTTGTTTTCACCACCCTGCTTATGATCCCTTTTAAACTCTGTCTAGAAGAATGGCGGAATTGGAAAATCAATTCATTCAAATGTATTCATGAATGCTATTATTATAAGTACATGGAGTTGGAAACATAATTTTACAGCTTTTATAGTATTACTCTATACTGTTTCAGTATTTTTTTTAAATGAATGTTAGTTATTGTATCACTCTATATTGTTTCGTTAAAATTTCTATTTAATTTGCTGTCTGGTGTCACCTGTTCCTTTTGGAAAATGTAGGCATTTTGCTTTAAGTTCATCTAAATAACTGTAGCGTGAAAAGGTAAATATGAGACATATTAGTGCATCCAATAACATGTTCACTTAGATGTTAGAATACATTGACCATCTGATTGCAATACTGCAATGCCTTCATAAACTGCATTATTCTGATCAAGTAATTGAAACTTGAAACATCTGAAACATATAAAAGTTCTTTATCCATTCCCGCTCATCAAGATGGCCCATTATATATTCACATACTTTCGAAATCCATGCTTTCTGATTTCTTGACTTTCACTGTCAAGCCTTTTTTGGGTCCTACTATAGAGGATGGAAGATTCATTGCACTGGCATATATATGCCATCTGTGTACAATTAAAGCAAATAGGGTTGTTAATTAAATTGCTACTACACTTCAAAGAGACTTTGAACAGCACATTTTATTTTACAAATGCTCTCTAGAATCATCACGTAGTGCCACTTTTTCCTATTGAAAATCCTTCCAGGCTGCTGCTGATACAACTGCATGAACTAATGATTATAAGTTCACTAGTAGGTGTCTCTCCCTGTCATTCAACAGAACACCTTCTGTCTGCACATTCACACTCTATCCACCATGCACCCAGTGAGTGTCCCTTTGATGATGTAGATTCACATGCACTCAAGCACATGCCACAGTGTTGGTTGATTAGAGGTTGGAACAGTTATCTGGGAGGCAAACAGCTATTTGATCCCCCCCAATATGCAAGTTATTATTATTATTATTATTATTATTATTATTATTATTATTATTATTATTATTATTATTATTATTATTATTTTTAGTGTCACATATTTTAAACAATACATTTGTGGATAATCATAATACTTGAAAAGATCAATCTCCCATTGAAAAATTATGTGTTATCTCATGAACCTTAGTCCTACAATTCTCTTGGTCCTGGGGTTACCTACTATCTGTAAGCAGATTCAATTCAACACTACAGTTAAGTCAATGCCTAGTCTGGGATGCTGAGGAAAACCCTTATTGATATATTTTTATGTCCAGTTCATTTACTCTGGATGACAACCCTTATATAACACCCCTCTCTTAGAATTCCCCTGACTCCACTGAGCCAAGAAGTAGGTTTGTTTTGCAAATTAAAATGTTTATTTGAAAATTAAACAATATATATATATCACACTTTTATAATAAATTAATATTTGATATCACACTTGAGAATATGATGTTGATCAACAATGGATAATGTTATAGTGGTACACTCTTTTTAATGGCTTAGAAGTTGATATAGAGAGGATAAAGTAGCTGAGAATGCTCATATGGCTTCAAAGACAATGCAAATGCAATGATGAATGAAATGCAGTACAGAAAATAAACTTGATATGATTTCAACCAAAACAATGTAATCACTTTTCCCCCTGGTTGCAATTCACCCCCCCGTCCCCCTTTATGCGATGGGAGGAAAGCACACAGTTCTCAGGAATGCAATCAAATATAATGCAGTTCCCCCCTAGCAAGCTTAGAGGAAAACAGGTAGAAGTTTTAAACACAGGCCCAAAATGCTTTGAATGTGATGACAATGAAGTGAGAAATGTGCTAAAATTGCTTTTAATTCCCTATAAGAGGTTCAGGGTAGGTGATAGATACTTGGAATGAGTTCAGGACCACTTTAGCAATGCTCTATGAATGATTGTCAGGTTGCAAACAAATTTCAGCAAAGGAAACAAAAGACAAATATTTTTACACGTGGCTGAAATGAAGCAAAATGTCAAATAGCAGCAATTTAGTCGTGTGCGTCGAGCGCAATTACGGAGGCACTAGAAGCAAGTCGGTTTAGGGCTCGTTGGAAAGCTTAGAATCTTAGCTTTAAGATGAAAGTTATATTTCGTTCCTAGGACACACGGTTCCCGAGATACGGCCGATTTTGTGAAGGTAGATTCTCAAAATAAAAGTCAAGCTCAGAATGACAGATGACAGTTTTTAGGTTTGAGATCACAGAAGGAACACAAGATTTCTAGGATGCAGTTCTCAATAGGTTAAAATAGTTTGAATTAGATTATTTTAAACTAAGAGATTGGGTTTTGCTCAGTTCTGGCGGTACTCACACTATATCTTGGACAGGAATGCGACTTCGCCATGGATCGGGTCAGGATTGGACTGCGGTTCCCTTGCCACGGACGGTCTCTGCCTGGTTCTGCTCACAGCGATCTGGGTCAGCTCTGCTAGTGGCACTGCGCAGCGGTCTGGATCTCTGGTTCTGACAAAAGTTCTTGGCACTGCACAACGGTCTGGATCTCTGGTTCTGGCAAAAGTTCTTGGCACTGCACGGCGGTCTGGTCTCTGGTTCCGGGTACAGCTCTGCTTTCTGGGTGTTTCTGGCACAGGGTTTTAGGCCAGAATCAAACAGCTCAGCCCGGCTGTCTGAATAGTTTGGTTTGGTTGCTATGTTTTGAAGGCCTGCTGATAGGAGTTCAGCTGTTGGGTTCTAGAGTTCTTGGAGTTTTGTTCTCGAGTCAGGAGTCTCTGGATGTGAAGTCTGAAATCTGGATGTGGAGTTGTCTGTCAAAATGCTCTGCAGAAAGTGAAAAAGAAAGTCCTATCTGGCTTCCAGTGGCTCTTTTTGTGTGTTTAGAAAGTGGGTGGGTCGGCTAATTCTGCATGCCCAACCCTCTCAAGATTTGATAGGCCAAAGGATTCTTTGGTCCCTGATTTGAGAAAGGATAGTGTGTCAGAGTGATGTCAGCCATTTACGATCTATAGAAGAAACGCCCCTTTGCTTTTACCTTAGAAATCATTTTTCATAACTACACATATTTCCCAGATACACCATTGTTTGACATTACATGTACATATTACAGATTACTTAAGGTACATTCTGGCCCAACTCTGATCTTCCTGGGGGCTTGCATTCAAAAATGACAACTTATTTTCGTTTTTAGTTGATTTACCAAATTCGGACGTTTACCAAAAATGGCACACATGTACACCGCCTTACTACCCATATTCCATTAATTTACTAGGTCTCTAACATAAACACAGTGTCTGTAGTATTAATAAATAGTGGGGTTTTGCCTCAGAACATGGTACAAAGTTGAATGAAGTCTTGAATTGTGGGTACATTTCTTGGATTAAGGATCTCCAAATTGCACATTTTTGTAAGCTTAATACAATATTTTAGAAGCATTTAACTTAAACATATATTTTCTGCAATATTATTCTACAAAAGTGTCTGAGCCCACCCCCAGAAACTGGGTATGTCTGGAAACACATGTCTCTCCTTCCAGGCAGGGCTCTGTTTACAGTCCACACTGAAAATCAACATACCCCATTCAAGGGAAAGAGTCTACTGTGTTGTGTCCGGCAGGCTGAGGTCAACAGACCAGGGGGGCCACTCTGCATTTGATTAACAGAAACCTGTGATTTCCTGGGCTGTTGTGTGGGTCTCTGAGGAGAGAAGGTTTCCCAGCCTCTTGGCCTGTTAATGCAATCAGATTGTCTCTGGGAACAGCAGGTGGTTAAGAGTTTTAATTAACCAGTGGGCCTTTGAATTTTCCAGCTGTCTCAGGAGGCTGATTAGCTTCTGAAGTAGCAGTTCTCCTGTCAGAGTTTAGACCGCTAGCGCCGGTTTGTGGACAAAGCTGGTACTGCACCCCCATGATTTTAGCAACTTTTTGACATCAAGAAAATGAATTCCCAACAGCTCTGGATTGCTTTTGGCAATCAGCCTTGCCATTCCCAATGGTTTCAGGCTACAGTGTGTGTAGCCCAATGGTGGTTTTAGGCAGTGCCCTCCTGTGCTCACAACATAGGCACAAATGGGTGGCAGCCTATTCTTCATGTTTCCCTGTGCAATTTCTGGGGGGTTCTGGCCATCATGATGTTTTCAATGCCAGTAATGCACAGTTTTTGTGGTAGGGCTCGGTTGCATGGGTAAAACATCCCAAAATCTCCTGCTGGGCTCGGTTCTGAATGAAGTACTTAAAATCCACTGGATATTCAAAAGATCAAAAGCAGATTGGGCCACAGCTTTGTGAGCCTTGGAGAAATGAAAATGTGGAAAAGATGTTAAAATTCATGCTGACAACCGTCCTGACTTCCCCTACCCCAAATGAAACTGTCTCTCTGCCATTAAATATTGGATTGCTTTGTTGAAATCTACCAAAACAGAGGTACTCTCCTTCCCTGCCAAAAGCTCTCTCTCACCTCTCTCCTCTCTCTCATCTCTTCCTCTGCCTATCCAGTTCCCACGCAACATTCTCCCTTCCTCTTCTTCAGCTAGAAACCTCAGCGCCATCTATGACCCTGTGTACACCTTCTCTATATTCATCTTCAAAACCTCAACCTCCTAAATATTAGGAAAATCAGGCACCTCCTTCCGTTCAACACCATCAAGCTGATCTTAACCACTCTTGTCTACTCTAAACTGGTCTACTGTCCCAGCATCCCCTTTGGTGTCCTCAACTATGCTTTCTGTCCTCTTGACAAGATCATTGACTTAGCTTCCAGGACTCTCTATGAACGCCCTCACTTGACACCTACTTCCTCATACCATCATTAGGCTGAATGGCTATAGCGAAACAGGGCCAGATTTAAAAAAAATCCGTTCACAAATATATCCATGGTAAGGCACCACTGTATCATCCTCTACCCAATGCCAAAAACCTTCTCGTAATCTCTGCTCTGCTTCCTCAACTACCCACGTGACACCTCACCCTCCCTGTGCTTCCTCTCGCTTGTGAACCTTCTCTCTTGTTGCTCCACTTGCATGGATTTCTCTTCCCCTGGACATCCACAAAACAGTCCACACAGATTTGTTCAAAACCTAACTAAAAGCCTACCTCCTCGCCTCCAGGTTACCCTCTTGATCTACCTCTCATGTCCCTGTCAGCTAACGTTTTTCCTTCGGCTCTAACCTGCCTCTGTCCCTCACTTCCTCTCTCTCCACTCTAGCACTTCACCCAACATACTCACATCCCGAGCACAGCTAGATGTACCGCTTACCTGCAGTTAAAAATGTCTGATGTCCATTGTCCTTAATCTATGTATGCCTACTTATGTATTGTCCCCGGAGACTGTCCCATTTACTCCCCTTTGAAATCTGCTCAGAATGACACTCAAACTCACCCCATTGTAAGAAGCTCACTGCTTCCCATCAATTCAGATTTCTCATCTATTGTATGTTCTTTTGTGATCAAAAGAGAATTATTCCTCATGTATATAAACAAATACATAAAATAAATACATAAATACATTACCAATGTTCTTTTTTCTTTTGTTCCCTGGAACTTTGTCAATATGTTAACTATCAGATGTCAGCAATATGGAGAACTTTCCAATTCTTGAATTAGTGTTCCTTTCAAATGAATGTTCCCGTTTGCATACTATATTCTGCCCTTACAGAATCAGTCACCCGATAGGTTAGGTCTGCTTTTGGACATGTGTCTACTGCATTCACATTTTAAGTATGTCTGGGGGATGTGTTTTTGAGTGGCTGCATAAGAACCCAGCACTTTCATAGCTGTCCCACACTCATGGAAGAAGGTTGTGAACATTAAACTGTACATCTGGAAGAGACATGACATGAAATGATATTTTATTCATATCGCGCTCATACACAAGTGTTTCAAAATGACATATCTGGAATGATGGCCAGTTATGCTTAAACATGGAACAATGTACAAAGAGAATGGAAAGATAATACTACCATTTTAATTGTACCCACAAAAAGATGTTTTTTTTCTGAAATACCAAGTGGGTGATTGAGGTTTCTGGTCTTTGTGGGGTTTAACAGGTGTCCTCAGCTCAAATACCAAGACTGATTTGCATATGTCCGTTCCCCCTCTGTAACGGCAAGCAGGCTTCAACCCAATAGTCTGGATTGTTGCCCAGAGCAATGACAATGGTTATGCCGAATCCAACCCGTCGTCTCTTTTAACTTTCAGTTTTGCTCAAACTAGCATGGTGTTTCAGGGCAAAAGACACTTCAGACTGGCCATCCATCCACAGGGATTCTAGTGCATACACCCAATGCCCCGAACCCAGGACGTTAACTGCCTTTGATTCTGTATGCTATCAGGAATGGCCACACACCTGCAAGCTACCTGTGCAGGTCTTCCCTTGATTCATATTCTGGCATCAGTTTCGCCAAGAATACTGCAGGCCACTTCTGCTGATTGCAGGTTGAGGTGCACAACCAAGACACTGGTCTTCACATTCTTGTCGGTCAGCTGACCTTCACCTATACGCCACAGTGTGTGAAGCCTCGGAGAGTTGAAAGAGGCTGTGGTAGTTGTTATGCTTTTGCACAAGTCAGTCGACTCCCACAGTATTCAAGACAGCCTTTATGCTTTCAAGATGTGCTCTGCGCCACTCCATGTGCCGTGTACAGGCCCATCTGCTAGGTCCTACAAACTCTTCCATAAGCCACTTGTGACAATGTCCCACACCACTCATTTTATCTTAGTGCACAATGGCTCATGTTAATCCGAATCTTCTCTGCATCACCTGGAATGTGCATACTCTCCCAGAAGATCTTAGCATCACCCACATTGTAAACTTTAGTAGTCGGCCTGCTCCTCCGATGAATGGAAGTATACAAGTGATTTGAGAAAATAGCGCAATGAGTCCAGAACAATTCAAGGTATTATCTTGAACAGTGTTTTGATGAAAGAAATGAACATCCTTAATGAACCAGTGTCTTTTGCAGCTAGATTGAGAAGTGTTAAGAATTAAGTCAGTGGTGCCCAAAAGCTTCCCAGGCAGAATCCACAGTTAAGAAAACCAGTATATGGAAAAGAGGATCTAGAGACATTAAAGCCTGAATCATTCACGTCATCTAGCGAAGTGAATTGGAGGTAAAACTCTGCACCTTGGAACGCATAGAGTGATATTGCCATTAGTTTCAGAAGTCAGTTCATGAGAGCTGAATAAACGTTGGTATTTGGAGAAAAATGGGCACAGCTATGATTTGATGTGATAAGTTACTTATAACGCCTTTAATACCCAGAGGTTTCTACGCACGGACCCGGGATCGAACCTGTGTTTCTCTGTGTCATCTTGCTTCCAAGGCGAGCACGTTGCTGCTGAGCTATTCTCTCAAGAAAGGAATTCAGTATCACAAGCACGTTTGAGCTGTGGGGTATAGATGGTCCTGAGGACCACTTGCTCACTGTCCTGATACATTTGTGCCTTCCCAGGAAAACTGTAAACCTTTGTATCTCTCCTCAAAAGACACTGTGGAAATGTGAAATGGGAACTTGCATCGCAGATTAAGAAGCTGGGGAAAGCACAGAATGAGATGACACATTAATAGTCTTTTGATATTTATTACATCTTTTGACAAGAGCGTTAGAAGAACTATACATGGCTTTCATCCCAGAAAATCCCATAAATCATTTCCAGAAGTTCCTCAGACTGTATTCTCTACCGTGCCTTTGGCCATCATTCATACAACCACATAACCAGCATCCCGCCTCCCCTCAATACCTTTCTCATATAGCAGGACTGTTGCCTGTACTGCACATTCTGACACCAGTGCAGCTTCCTCAATTACAACATCCGCTGCAAGCACCAAATTCAGCCACAATCCGCCTGGGAGACCTGAATCGGTGGAAAGGGGACACAAAAGACAAAGCTGCCATTGGGCTGGAACAACAACTTGCTAACACAGGCACCCTAGTCAAAAATCATGAGCCAACCGATAGAGGCGGGCCATATCTTGGATTGGGTGATGGCACGTAACATTAGTATGAGCAATGTTGCCAGTAACCCAAGCATCTGGTCTGATCACCATGCCATCAATTGCATTCTCCACTTACTAGAATATGCAGGCCCTTCCTGTGCCCCTCCCAAAATAATTCTGAATAGGAATTTCAACAAACTTAATGCAGTAGATCTAGAAACCTGCATCCAATCCATCATGAACATTTCATCTGAACTAGATCCCCCATGCAAGCTGGTAGAAGCCTATAAATCTCAGTTCACTGGTCTACTTGATAAAAGCACTCCTTTAAGAACCAAGATAGTGCGCAACAGCCCTAATCAGCAAAACTAGCTGAGCCCTGAACTATGCACTTTAAAAATGGCCAAAAAGCAGGCTGAGCGAGCGTGTGCAAAAATAAAAATACTGAAAACAGAGATAAATGGACATTTCTGGAAAAGACATATAAAGCCAATATCCTTGAAACTAAAAAACACTTCTGCAATGATCAAATTGAAAATGCAGGAAATAGCACTAGGAAACTTTTTGAGCTATATAGGAAATGGGAAAAACCAACAGCACCATGATAAAATTCATAACTGGCAAAACCTCAAAGAGATACCTTGTGAACAAGAGATAGCTACCAACCTAGTGGAATAAAAGTGTGTCTTTTGGCTTTTCCTTTAAAGCCATTACTATTGAGGAAACAACCAAAATACTAGCCAATATCAGGCCCACTTCCTGTCCAGGAGATCGTCTTCCAGCTAAGATTACACTAAAGAATAGCAACATGTTTGCCCCCTTTGTTACCAGGTTCGTTAACGCTTCCTTTTTGCACAGAAATGTGCCTATACCTATTTAGGAAGTAGCAATAACCCCTATTGTGAAGAAGCCTGGTCTCAGTGCAAAGGACCTAGCAAACCTAAGGCCCATTACTAGCACTCCTTTTTTGCTAAAGATCTTGGATAAGGCTGCCACTATGCAACTGCAGACCCACTTTATGATATCATCGGCTTTTCACCAAAACAATCAGGGTTGAAAAGCTACTATGGGGCAGAAAGTGCCCTGCTAGACCTGCAGACCCGAATGTGGGTGAGAATGGATGAAGGCAGGATAGGGTTGTAGATCCTTTTGGAAATCTCAGCAGCAATCGATTTGCTAGATCATTCACAGCTCCTCAAAACACTCGCTAATACAGGAAACTGCTCAATCCACACAATCGAATGGATATATTAATTCCTGATTGAAAGAAGCTCCAGAATCTGCTGGGCTACTGCCTGTTCTGACTCAGCCTCCATTCATTGTGGAGTGCCTCAGGGGGCGTGTATTTCCCCCGCCTTCTTTAACATATACACAAAACCTTTATGCGCGAAATTGGAGGCAAAGTGTCCTCACTTCAGCAACTACGCAGATGATTTCCAATTTATAATGGATCTTAGTGGAGACTATGTGACTGACTCAGCCAATCCCAATGACATCTACGCATCCATAAGGGAATGGATGGTTAATAACTGGATGTGCCTCAATTGCTCAAAAACTGAGCTCATGATTATTGGTTCCAAACAGGCAAGGAGTAAGTTAAGTCAGGCATGTGCAAGTTTCAAACTGAATGATTGTTCCATCGAAGTTGTAGAAAAAGTAAAAACAGTAAAAACAATTGGCACATTATTGGAGGCATCCCTTAGCTCTGACGCGCACATCAATTATGTTGCTAAACATGTTCAGTACTATCTCAGAATCCTATGGCAAATTAATCTGCTTGTTTCACAAAAGAATTGTAAAAACTTGGTCAGAGCTATAATTATGCCCAGCTGAATTACTGCAATGCTGTACTTAGTGGAGCCAGCAAGGAAAATGTTCATAAACTACAGATTATCCAGAATGATGCTATCAGGATAATATACAACATTTCTAAGAAAGAACATATCACTAAATTCCGGACAGAGCTCCACTGGTTTCCTGTGGAAAAAGGGATTCAATTTAAACCTTGACTCATAACGCATATATGCTAATGTACCTGACTATCTCAAGCATACTCTGACATGACAACGCTAGAAGGACTTGGCGATCGGGCTCAGCACACCTTCTTACCATTCCCTGGACTAAACGAGTCCAAGGAAAGGATAGATCCTCCCCTCTTAGAGCTGCCAGTGCATGGAACATTCTCCCCGTGTGTATGCGCTCTGAAGAAAAATGTACTGCCTTCCGAAAAAACCTGAAAACGCTACTCTTTGAATACATTCCCATGCCTTACCTTCTCTCTGTCCTGTCCTGAGCTGTAATGTACCTGTGTTTTTTGTGCGCCCTGATGCCATCGGGCTATGGCGGGTTAGAAATAAATAAATAAATAAATCATGCTCCTTTGTTGATGAGAGCAGGAGACTTTGTGCAGAATTCCACCCCGAAAACATCACAATGTCATTCCTAACTCTGATATCAGATCCTTTACCTTGTTTCACAAATTAAGAACACAGGTTACTGTTGCCTGTTCTTCTAGTGAGAGACTTTAATCCTGCTGTCATACAGGTGGTTGTTAACATATACAACCACTTGCCTGGTAAAATGTTCAATAGTCATTCTACACATTTGGTCTGTTTTGAACAGTATCAGCCTCTTTGCCTCTTTAACTAATTCCCCGAACTCCTGCAACATCCCACATTGCTGGTCCCTCCCCTCAAATAGTACGGCTGAGTTCTACATCATAAACATCCACCCAAAACAACCACCTTTCATCCGCAGTTCTCTGACATCCCTTTCTAAATTACTAGTGCTGGCAGCATCTCTCTACAGCTTTGAATGATTGTACAGCTGCATGTTTTAATGTAAATACTCTATATACATATGAACTAAAAATAAAGATGTGTTGATTGTAAATATATTGGTTTTTGGTGCAGAGGCAAAGAACAAATGTTGGTTAAAATATTTTTCAGGTATGATGACTGAGAGCAGTTGGAAGGGCAGTTAGAGCAAGCCCGTCAAGAGTCTGACATGTTGCCATGGAGCCTATTACCTATTAACCTATCTTGACAAAACCATCTTTCAATCTGCCTGTCTTTTAATGTTGTCCAGTGGACCAACAAATACATAGATTTGCAGAAGATATGGGGATATGTGAGTGTTGCAGACTGAGATAATGAGTAGGGACTGTGAACCCAGAAAGGTGAGGTAAGATACAAGGACCCAAAAGTGAATAGGACAAATGCTAAAGAGGAAAATATGAATCAGTCTCCTTTGATTAGGGTGACACCACCATCAGCGCAGGTGCAGGGTGGGTGGTTGATGTGCTGAATATTAAAGCCTGGGGAGGATATCAGAGGTTATGGCAGGATCAGACGCCTCATGGAACCAAGTCTGAGTGAGGCATAGCAGATTGAGGCTATTGTCTGAAACACATTCAATATTTCTGTTTGATGTTTAGATAAGGAGCAATTATTAAGAGGTAGAGCATTAAGAGCAGGCTGAGGGGAATCTGGAAAGTGTGTCAATTGGTGAGGATATAGATTATGAAGCTTCTCTGGAGTTAAGGTGACTAATGGAAGAAAAGAGAATAAGACAAGGTGTAGTTGATAAAGGCTTGTGCAGTGTATGGAGAGGTTCAGCAAAGTAATAATGTATAGCATTGGGATAAGGCCTGAACAGCCCCTCTTTGGCCCACATCCAATGGAGTAAGGGGTAATTAATCACAAGATCTCTCCTGTTCCAAGCAGAGTAACGTGGGGTCAGAGGAGCATGGTGGACATCTGAATATGATCTGCCAACCTTAAAGAAAACAAATAAAATAAAATGGGACAAAGTGATCCCAGGCAAGCTCAGTCTTACAAGGAAATCAATTACAAACTAAACAGAAATGAGGACAGGCAGCTGTTGAGTGCTTCAAGGAGGTCAGGATAAGACACAAAACAGGATTTTGTAACAGGGGTGTCTCAGTCAGAAACAAACAATTAGAAAGAGGTCACAGAAATTACAAGATCTGATATCCCATCTTCAAATCTATTGCGAAAAATGGAACCAGTTACTTTTTCAACAAACCTGAAAAATAAAGAACAAGTCATCTGTTGGATTCAGGAATAGCATGGCACCCATGGACCTCAGGACTACCTTTTTGTCCAGCATCACCAATGTAATAGTCAATTTTGTGGGTCTTAACAATGCCTCAGTGACATCAATGCTAGCATCAGTTTGTGGTGGTGTATCATGATGGACAGCAACTGGCTGCATTGTGATCTCTTTGCGATGATAGACTGTGAGTTTTGTAAGAGTAAAGATGTCTGTCAAGTTTTCAGATATCCCTGAATCAGAATGGTACTTTCCTTCTGCTTAACTGTTCCATCATGGAATTGTCCACACCATCCTCCTGTCATTGTCCATTACTGACTATATAAGCAACCAATTAACGGTTAGATAAAGGATTGTTTCCCCTTGACCTCATATTCGATCCATGAGCTGTGAAGGTGTTTTGCTCTTGTTCTTCTTCTTCTTCTTGTTATCCTGCCTTCTTCAGTGTGTTTCATCTTGAGACAGAAGGGTTACTTAGAGAAAGAGCTGTCAATTTCGTGTGTCTTTGAAGGAAGGAGAAATTAGCAATTTTCTACAAAATGACAAGAAACAACCTCCCAAGACCTGGCCGTAGGCATCACCACTGTCCACATTATAAAGAAACGTTTTATAGATCTTAGCAGTACTTCTTCTTAGGATAACCATGCCTTGGTTAAGACTAGATATCTGTTGCATGACTGGGCACACCTAAACAGGACGTTCTGGAAAGGCTAAATATTCAATACTTAAGGGAGGCCTAATGAATTGCAGTAAATGGAAAACACAAATGAAAAGTTTCTTCGGCGTCTTCATCATCAGGTTTTCAGAATGGTGACTTCTTGCACCCAATACATCATCAGAGTTATTAGGGTCACCAGAGCCATGCTGCATGGTTTAATGCAGACATAGAATGTCGTTTCATTCATACCATTGTCAGTATCACCAAATTGGAAGGCACTGTAGAAAATGATTTGACCATTTGCTAGAGGCAATGCAGAAACATCCAGAAAAATATACTAACACAGGCGAACATTAACATAGTACTGTTGAAACAGGCACAATAACTTTGTGGGCGCATCATAAAAACTAACAAGATTATGAGTGTGCAGATGTATAGCGGTTGAAGAACAGAGGTCCAAGGACAGATCCTTGTGGGACTCCGACAGGGAGAGGGGTGAGCTAGAGGTTTGCAAGTTCCAAGATATTTTATAGATCGACCTTCCAGTTAGGAGGTGGTACAGGCAAGTGCAGATTTGTGAAACACAAGGTGCCATAGAGTGAGGAGGCAAGAGGATGGTCGACAGTGTTGAAAGCGGCAGATAGGTTTAAAAGGAGGAATAAAGAAAACAGTTTGGAGTGGTGAGTATTAGAGATAAAATTGGAGCCCTGCATGAGTGAAGTCTCGGTTGAGTGTTTACTACGGAAGCCAGATTGCAGTTGGTCTCCAAGGACATTATCCTCAAGGTACTTAGTGATCTAGTGGAAAACCACATGTCTATGAACTTTTGAATAACTGGAAAGAAGAAAAACTGGGTGATAGTTTGCTGGGACATTTGGGTCCGCAGAATGTTTCTTCAATAGGTGAGGACAGCTGCAGTATAGAAGGAGGCAGGGAGGAGTCCAGTAGAGAGAGAATGCTTAAAGAGAAATACTGTGTTGCAAAGTGGGTTCTACATTTCCGTTCAACCCACCACTACTAATAAACCAGTAGAGATCTCAGTTATAAATGTGAATACAATCACAACATAAATGGTGTGCCTTCTTCACCTCTGAGAGTAGAGCAGACTAAAGGCAGGATAACATCTTCAAGAGGTGTGAGAGCCAGCAAGGATGCATCAACTCAATAGTACCATGGGACCAAAATAAAATATTTTATGTTGTTTTTGTTTTGTTTATTGTGTTTCAGTTTGTAACATTCCTTCAAAAAGTCAGGATAAGAAAAGAAAATAAAACTTGATATTCAAATATAAAACAAAATCTTAAGGCATCTTAAATACAATTCAGTTATATCTTAAAAGTTCAAATAGCATAAAAAACATCTTGATTACAATGTATGTATATATTAATTTTTCAAATCAATATAAAAATGTCATCTTTTTAATTTAATCCATTTTAAAAAAATAATGTGGCTGTTATAAGTGATATTTGTGAGCCAACGATCAATTCTGTCCAAAATTCAAAAGCATATATATTGGACGTACCTCAAACGTAGCACCTACACAATCTAACTTTCCACACTCCTGTGGCTGTGCACTCAGGATAAAGATCTTTCATGTGTCCAATTGGTTCTGTTAAGACAGATCCTACAATATATGTCCCTCCAAATAAGACCCAACCTTGCACCCATAATTTCAAAGCAATGCAACATGTTTAAACCAAACAACAAGAAGAGTGTTACTTCTACAATTTGGAAGGTAGTCAGATATTGTATTTTAATAGTCAAAGGGATCTTATTAATGTACTCTTTCATAGACGTCATGGTGCAGAGATAATTATAATTCTGGATCCAGTCCAAAGGTCTGCATTTCTTTTTCAAGTCAAGTACTAAAATAGAAAGAGGCTTTTCCTGAGCTAAGGAATTGTTCATGTTTTCCACAAACACGGGGCATTGCTTTGCAAATCATATCACACTAGGGGAACCCACTGCTGCGACAATGGCCAAGATGGAAAGGATATATAGTTGCAACTGATGCTTGTTTACATTTAATGCACAGTATTAGTGATCTCAACTTTGCTAAACTAAGTTTGGATTGGAGGTTCAATTCACTATGCAGAGAATGCATTGGGGTCCACGGTTGATGGAGCCATACAGTGGACATTCTTTTTCTCCCTTCCATATGAAGCCAATTTATAATATGGTCAGAGCTAAAGTGGATACATATACAGTCCTCGACATACTATTTTGATTACATGCTTTCATCAAGGGTAACAATGAAAAGCCTTGGTGTTTTAGATTGAATGTTCTAATAGCCAATACTACTGATATAATCATATGTAAACGATTCTGCTTATATCCAAAATCAATGAGTGAATTAAAAACTGAAAAAGCTGAGATTAACATGGACGTTTTGAATGACCTATGTCGATGAAGTGTCAATCTGAAGTGATCTCTATCCTTTTTTCCTGTGCATTTATAATCTTATTTTTTTCAATGTTAATATCCAAGTTAATAAACTTAGCAAAATACTCTAAGGCAATCCTTTCGTCCAGAAGGACTAACTCACCAGTATAGGTTGTCCATCCTAGATTATGTCCTCTCAGATTTGGAGGATCATTATTTGTCTTTCTAAGAGCCTCATGGAGATCAGCAATATACTAATTAAATAAACTAGGGTCGAGAACGCACCCGTGTTTAAGTGCTCTTCTTGTCAGTTGTTCTCTGTCCAAAGTTCACTCACTGCTTATTCAAAAACCACATTCAATAGGTGTACATAAAAGACATGTGCAATCAAGTTTCTATCAGAAATGCAAGCCCATCATAAAAAAAGGACACACTACTAAAACCATGAACAACCCACCGCCTTTAAAGAAAACACAGACTTTAGGATGAATGGGGCACTCTGGGTAAGAAGACTGCATCTTTTCTCAGATGGGCGTGGCAGATCCCAGCACTACCCAGTATCCTGCTGAGTTGCACAAGGATCTATCCTTGCCCCTCTCACCTTCAATCTCAGCATTGAACCTCTGGGGGAACTCCTCACCAATACAAACATCAGGATACATCAATATGCAGATAGCACACAACTATGCCTACAGATCAGTCACAATACCTCAAAAGTCAAAGGGCAAGTAACCTCTGTCTGACACTCTAGGTTTTGTTCACACAACAATTTTTATTTTTAATGAGTCCTAAATCTCAAGTAGCCTATTACCTACTAAATCACCCTGAAAGATAATAACTACCCCTCAGTTCAATTAAGTCTCCCTAGATAGCGCTGTTGTACCTCCTATCTAGGTCAGGGTATAGAAAAGAGACTGACCCTTCCCTCTCTCACTGCTTTTCTGACAACCACAATAATGCACACTAGCAAGTGTTGTCTTTTTTAATACTCCCTTCTCGTGTGTCATATAAAAAGAAAATAGAAAAATAAGATTTAAAAAAAGTATCAGAGAGACTCTTTGTATGTTCCTATTTCAACAAAGAGGTCTTCCAGAAGCGAATCTGTTCAATGTACTGATGTATTCTACCGAGCTCTACTAGTTGTCTATGGTTCTCGATCAGTCACATCAATGGCATTCATCGATTAATGCCCTGCCCTTTATTCAAGTCTTGATGTGAAGCACCTACCTGAAGCTCAATCTGATAAAGACTGAATTAATTCTCTTAGGAAACTACACCAAGCAACCGCAAGCATAGGATTTTCTGACTGACATATGGCTTGACAGATTCAAACCTCAACTCTAACCCAGTTTAAAACCTCCAGGCTTTACTATTAATTGTGGCCTCTCTTTCAAAGTAAACATTTCCAAGAAGTACCAAGCAGCACGGTCCTAGATTGTACTTCTCCGCAAAGCCAAGTCTTTCATACCAGCCTCGAGCTTCAGAACAGTTGTTAAGCCGTCATCATCTCACAAAAGGACGGTGCCAATGCCCTACCTCCTAGGAGCCCCAGGTGCCACCTAGGAACCTCTGAAACCTGCCTACCATGCTGAAGCAAGCTGCATCATAGGGTTCGGAAACCACATCCCACCATCCTAAAATAGAGGCGCTGGATACTCCTTCAAGCATGCATCATATTTAAGACAGCCTGCATCACCTCCAAAACAGTCACAACCAAAACAGCAAACAATGCAAAAAACAGGAAACAGTTTAATCTGCATTGGTATTGATATCTTGTTCCGGAGACAGGGTGCATAGCAGAAAAAAGGGCTCTTTCTGAAGCAAATTTTCAATTCACACAAGACTGACACCCTTCATCCAGCACTTCAGGAAGGATGTAAAGAGCCTACTCTTTAAAGGACATTTTGGCAATCACTAGTCACTCCACATAACCCTAATTCTCCCTCGCTGGAGCTCTCAATTTTTCGCTGCTCCACCTATCCACCACAGCTCTCCCACTACCCTTGCACGAGTACTTGTACTCTACTGCATGTGTTCTCCAGATCCTGTCAGCTGTATAAATCCAATGCATGCAAACATACATACATTCTTCTGGGATAATAAAGGTTGTACTCTAGTTTAACGTTTGTTAAGTATTGTTAGCATAATGCCATTGACAGAGATGTATTACAAATATCACTTCCGTGAAGCACTCCAGGCCCTATTCTATGAGGCGTACTACCACGTGACGTGGCGCATATCATTGACTGTTTGAACACTGCCATGCTGATAGACGTAGGGCACGCCATTTTGTTTACAACCCATGTTCCTACTGCATCAATAATAATAATAATAATAATAATATTTTGGCATTTATATAGCGCTACGAACCCTCAGGTATCTGAGCGCTGCTTATTATTACCCACGGTGTGTAAACACTTGAATACAGATTCCTAAAGATAATCAAGTGTAAAATAAATGCCACAGCCGCGTTCTTATCTAGTGCTTATTTTCATATTGAACGCATTATGGCAACATCTAGCAAATGCAGGATTGCGCGGATACAGCGTGTACTTCATTCTCTCGCGGGCAGATTCCACAACTCCTGTCACAATGGAGGATGATGTCACCTCCCCAGTGCCTCTCACCGAGTGCAGAGGAAGAGCAGTCAAGGTTAAACCGCCAATAAAACACAACACAAGCTTTAAGGCTGAAGATAAATCACCGACCATGTGATCCTTTTATAACCCTACAATGGATCAATCCATTATGTTTTGATAACATTGTACGTTTAATGGTACCTTCGTGATCGGCGGGCTGTAAGCACCATTTAGTCACCACTCGCTGGAATACGAAATTGTTATTGCTGATTCTGACGGTGAATTCATCCATAAAGCGAATGGTATACATGCACGTTTAGTTGCCGATTTAGCAACTGTTACTGCACCAAGATTTCAACAGGATTCTGCTTGTTATGAGGCCACTTAGCCCGCGAGGTAACCTGCTTTTCAGCCACTTTTACTCCCTTAAAACAGTTAAATAGTTCCAATAACAAAAGAGTGAGTAAAACTACTCCAAGCGAAAAAGAGGAAGCAACAGGAACTCAGGAGACTGATCCACCCGCCTGCGCTCACACAGCTCCACTGATATGTCTTGCCACCTGCAGAGCAGTGCCAGGGCAAGGGTTACTTGTATTACCACTTCACGGTCAGAAGAGGAACTTTACAGATAAAAGGCACCTCTTAATTTAAATGAACTATTAGTTTCAGAGAAGGATGGATTATTAAAAAAAAAAGTCTATTTCAGAGTTCAAATATGTTTTGGTTTCTCACCTGAAAAATACCTCCACTGGAAATGGGAGTTAGGTTTTTTACTCCCTAAGAAACATATTTTATGTTTTATATATTTATTGGGTATTTATAATGTGCCTATAGAGCAAGTGATGCTTTAAGGCTCAACAAGACAAAAGAGGGGGCGGGGCAGGGATGATGTATATCAAAAACGGCCCTACTCTGCCTTGTGTCATTCGGATCATGCAAGTATAGTAACAAGACGTGCAGGAGAGTGGGTGAGGTGGGGGGCAGTGCCGGTCAGAGCAGAACACGCTATTGCTAAGGAGGGAAAGGAAGTGCATGTCGGAGTGGAAAGATTGCAAGTGTTTGGGGAGAGGAGGAGAGAGGTAGAGGGCCTCTGGGCAAGGCGGGTGCTATGGGGAGGCCAGGTGGACAAGTACCAGGGGACTGCAGGGAATTAATGTCTACATACTAAGTGCTAGGACAGGGCTGGATGGGCTCAGTAGGGTGCAGGCCCCACCAGGTTAGTACAGGGGGAGGGAGCCTGGTAGGGCAAGTGAAGATTTGCATGGGGCTCAGGGTAGAACAAGGTGCTGGTGTAGAATGGGCGAGGAAGGGCCTGGTGCCCTGCATGAATCAGAAGGAACAAGGCATCTAGTCAAAATGTGGCACAGGGGGAGCATTAGCTGGCGAGGGGAAGAGGGAAGCTTCCAGAACTTAAGGAGATCAAGCTCAAGTCTGAGAGCGGCAGGGAGGCCATTCCAGAGCCAGGCTCCTGTGCAAGACATAGATCTGTCCCCACTCTCTGCTTGGAAAAGAGTCTGATCTGTAGAGATCTGGAGCTAGAAGTCCAAAGGGCTCTAGCAGGGAGGTATTCGGGAGAAAGAATGTTATGTAGCAGAAAGCCTTGTGGATGATGCAGAGGGTCTTGAACTTGATTTACACAACAACTGGGAGCTTTGTGGCTGGATAGTTGATGCCATTGCTGGGCTTGAGGGCAAGGATAGGAGCTGTAGTTATATTCTGGATTAGTTGAAGGGGGCAAAGGGAGGAGTTAGGCAGATTGAGGAAGAGGCTGGTGTAGTAATCCACTCTTGAGAGTACCAGAGCTCTGGAGACATTGAGTTTCTGGGGGAAGGTGAGGAAAGAGAGAATGCCTCTGAGGAGGTGCATCTTATAGTGGGAATTCTTGGAAAGGTCTGTGTGCAGAGAAGGAGAGAGAGGAATTGAAGATGACACCAAGGTTTTCTTCCTCACAGGAAGGTGATGGGACGGGGCCCATGGAGGGTGGCTAGATAATAGGAGGGAAGGAATGAGCTGGGGTGCCAATGAGAAGCATCTCAGTCTTACTGACATTAATGCAGAGATTGTCAGCAGCACACTACGCCTGAATAACAGTCAGACAGTGGAGGAGAGCTTGAATGATAGCTGTGTGTCATCCGCATAAGACTGGAAATGAGGAGAAAAGGCCAAGATCAAATGGGCTAGAAGGGACAGGTAGGAAGAGCTATGGCGAGAGGATAGAGCCCTGAGGGACGCTGCAGGTGGAGAGTGTGATGGTGAGGAAAAAAGGAGCCCTTGGATGGTCGATTAGAGAGGAAGGAGGTCTATGGTCCAGTTACAGGTCTGTGATGCCAAGGGTATAACAGAGCCAATTTATAACGGTGGCATGATTGACCCTATCAAAGGCAGAGGAAAGGTCAAGGATTATGAGAAAGGAAGGAGAGTTAGAATCAAGATTAGAAAGGAAGTCTTCAGCCGTGTTCAGGAGTGCAGTTTCCGTGCCAGATTCAGTGTGGCGGATCAGCTGGGAGATGACCAGCTTCTCTAAGAGTTTACCCAGGAAGGGGATAATGGCAGTAGGGTGGTAGTTAGCTGGGCAGGCAGAAGGCTTTATGAGGAGAGGGTGCACAAGGAGATGCTTGAAGGGTAGCAGGAAGGAGTCAGTGGCAAAGTAGTGATTGCAGAAATCAACATAGGTAGGAGCAAGGGATGCAATCTTGTCCTAGATAGTTCTGGAGGATCATGTGAGCACCTGTTTGGAGGTGACTTTCAAAGAGAGATATGGGTGAGAAAAAGGAGAGTAGGAGGGAAGTGGTGAGCGAGACCAAGGGAGGCCTGATAGTGGGTGATGGAGTAGGGAGGGGGATATAGGAGAGTGAGGACAAGATGTCCTGGGTTGTGGTTATGAAATCAGAGGACAGACCAGTGCACAGGTTCAGGGATGGCAGAGGAGAAGTAGAGACTGCAACAGGATTGGCAGGTACCTTGCAGATTTTGAATAGCTCAGCTGTGTTGTTGGTGGCCCCAGAGATGCATGCTTTGATATAGGCCTTCTTCTTTGAGCGGATGGAGAGTCTGTATTGTCTTTGGGGCAGGCGGCAGGCCAGTCTGTCAGATGATGTGCTGGAAGCCTGCCATTTCCGCTCAGCAGCTCTGCACTTGCGTTTCAGAGAGGCTGGGTCGGAATCATGCCAGTGTTGCTCTTGGAGGAAGTATTCATGCAGATCCTTATAACAGGAGTAAAGATGCCCAGAATTTTGAAGATGGAGAGGTGAAGGTTAGCAAGGGCTGTCTCAGAGTGAGAGTCAGTGGCCGCAGTGGGAGGGGGAACAAAAGTGGTGACAAAGGCAGTGACTGACACTCATTACACACACTTTCATAAAACATGGAGCAAAACACATGGAGCAGAACATCAGTGGCTCAATTTTGCTTCAGTGCTTGAAAAATAATGTAAAAATAAGGTGTACAATGAATGCATAATATTTTATACATTATGTGTATGTTGCTCCTCATTTTTATATGCATTTGTAGGACCGAGAGTGTGGACGGATTGTAACTGACAAAGCTTCTTTGCTCTTCCTCTCTGCCTTACAAATGTGATAGCATTTACGTCAGCATGATATTTTCATGCTTGTGTAAGTGCTGTGGATGCCTTTGGAATCTGACTGCTTTTTACACTAGCAAAAAACAGTGGATTGCATACATAGAAATCCATTGTAAAAGCTGCCTGCCATAGGTAAATGGCAGGTAGAGTTTACTCAATTTGCACGAGAGAGTTCACAAGGGAGGTGTGAAGGCAAATATGCTACTAATTTATGGCATGCTTTTGCACTCCAATGTGCAAATGAGGAAAATTATGTGGAGGGAAACTCTTTGCACATTATGCAATTGTATCAGCCTAATTGACAGAGATTAGCAAAATGAGCACTTACCACTTCAAAGTCATACCTATCGCTCTCATTGGGCATCACACTTTGTTAGTAAATATAGTCCATTTAGGAGAATTATCTTACTATTAGTAACCTATCGTATACATATGTGCCTGTAAAGGTGACATAAATAGGTATTTATTTAGGGCATAAATAGGTGCAGGTGAACACTGTGCAACCTGTACAGGCTTCATTAGCATTGTATGGCCTGATGCGAGATTACACCAGTATGCCTCTGAGCATTCACATGAGAAATGTTTGCAAGCATCTGGAAATGCCCTGACATGTCTTGGGACCAGCACCGCTTGTCATGCATCTGCAGTGTATATAGCACACAGCAAAGAAGGTTTTGTCAATTTGCTCACAGGGAAAAGACAGAACTATAAAAAAGTGGGCATGGTATTCCCAAAATCTTCACAAGATGGACTTTCCATTTATTCTGTAACTTATTTTAGGTCACACATACCTTGATCCTACATATTTCTATCTGCCAAAGAACATATATGTTGATAAGCTGCTGTGTTCATTGGTAATTTGGGCAATAACCTGAAACTGAAACTCCTATCAGACTGAATTATTTATGAGCATAGGTACCGCAGTATATCGCAATGCATTTTGAGGTTTTGGCTTGTGGGGGCTCAAGTCCGCATGAACCTATAAATTCCTTCCAACGAAATGTGGCTTGTATAGCAGAAGTGTTTCACTAGTGTAAGTGGAATTAGCCTTTGGGAAACAAAATATATAAAAACATTAGCTTTCAATGCATTTTTGCGACTAGGATAGACAATCCCCCGGTGCAAACATGCATTGAAAGAATGTTTTTTTCCACTAAGACAATTTGTGCCCTAGTGCTGATCGCTAATGTGCAGTAGCACCTGCAAGGTATCACGTTCTAGACGGGATTTCCATAACAACTAATTATAGGCCCATAAACCGGAGAGATTCAAAGAATATGGCAAAGAACGACTTTATTATCAGTTCAATAAAGCAGAGACATCTGGCAAGCATAATACATCTAGAGTACTCGCTCTCAAATACATTTCCATTACACAAAAGGCTTTTTACCTCAATATGCGTCAGCAATGACATCATCCTATGTAGCAAATAATAAAAACCTATCGGGCGGTGGGATTGGTTAAGAGAACCTACATACCTTTAGCTTGTTTAGGTGTTAATAACATCATTGGCTGCCCTCTGTGAGGCATGCCTAAAACAACCTCTAACTACCTATAATACAGATAATAGTAGAATAAAAGGAGCTATGTATCCCCACCACAACCATCTGGCCATAAGCATGTATGTTGGATTCCAGAGTGTGAAACATGTGCGGTACCAGTGAAAATACTGATACCTAGGAGAATCTGGGAGGCAAGGTTCCCATTGAGAAAACCATACCTGCATACAAGACAATATGATGCTCGTCTGAATGAAATTCTGGAAGAAACAGGACGATTGAATGACGAAGATGGATGGTGACGTCATCACCATCACTGTCATGAAGAGCAATGGTTGATGTACAAAGGAAGAGATGCAGAGACTTGAGAATGTAGACACTTCGATAAGACATCAAGAACTTATCGAGATGAATGACATCTTGGGATCAAGATGAAGGATCTTATGCTGCAGACATAATGAAAAGATCAAGCAATTTCACACGTATATACATGCAAAGAAACACAAGCAGATGAAGCATTCATAAAGGCTATCTTAATAGTGAATAGATTGCGGCATGCACTAACATGTACATAAATATATTGGAGTCAGTAGAAGATGGATGTTCCCACTACGTATGATAGCAGTGCTGAGCAAAAGAAGGTAGGCGCTTTTCCCAGTTTACAAGTGTGGCACAAATAGAAAACAAGTGGATTAACAAGGGTAAAACTGGTGAGGTTGGATGAGCCAAGAAGCCAAGGCCTTATCAGACTGGGGACAGCTGACAGTGGATACAAATCGTGAGAAAGAGCGAAGCTCCTGTTCAGAAGCCATGGACAAAAACAAGAAGACGTCAGACGTCTGTTAAAGAATAGTGTTTTAATACACTGAAAGCTCAATTTTGTGATCTCTAGTCACGTGGGGAGGAGAAGTTGGACGAGCATGATGGTCATACCTACGCACGAGGGCAGAGCGTGCCTTCACTCCCTTGAATTCCGTGTAGCAAAGAACATGTTCAAGGCCGAGTTCAAAGACCAAATTGACAATGGACCACTGAGGTGATGATGGATGGATATGCTAATTGGTGGGAAGCTATGGTGAAGACAAGCTCATCTGCACTTGGACTTTCAGCCTGCATGCTGCATACATAGGTTGGAAGAGTAGTGACAGAGGTTGGAAAGTAACCAATGATAGAGGACCGCATGATCAAGGGTCCTATGGTTGAGTAGCCAATTAGACGTTGTATATTTAGTGACATTGATAGTGACACATTTTAAGGTAAGGGCTTAGTTGCTCCACCTGATGTTAAGAAGCCTTTCATTTTATTCCACTGCACATAACGAGTATGGAGCATATACCTAGAAGATCCTTTTAGACCCTATCACATTCACTCATAGGTTTTGTAGTTTGCCACATAGGATGATGTTAATTATACGCAGATTAAATGTCACCTATGGCGAATTCTTACTATAAGAATGTACATTTTTATGAAATGATTTGAGAAGTCTTGAGAGAGATCATGATGAGGGATATCTCTTGATATCCGTTGTGCTCCCTGTTTTAGATAATTGATATTAAAACAGTACATTTTGCCAACTATCTGAGTTGTTTCTATCATTGATGCTTGAGTAAACTCAGCATCCACCGTCCATCTCTAAGGTTTTGCTAACCCATCTTAAAGGGCTGAGAAGGAACCTCAGTTCACTTCTGCAACAATGTATGGTCCATCACAGCATATTCCATCCTGATAGATTGGCATCCTTTTCCAACCTTGGACATTCAGCTTTTTAGCAACACGTAAACAAAACAAAACCCAGGTGCCGGGGAACAATGTCAGACAACTTGGCCAATTAGCCTTACCATCTCTCATCAGTTAGGCCCTAAACCAAGGCCTCTTCTTTGTAGTTGACTTTGCTGACTGTTCTCTTTTCCAGAACGTTTAAGGTAGTCAGGATACATTGCTATCTTCGCTTGGAGGATTATGAATAGGCAGCATATTCTTGTCTTGCACCACATGTAAGGAGACCATGAGTTGTCCAATCTGTCCTTTTATTTAGTGATGTACTGGGTGTTATTTCTCTTTTCGGCTTCTGGACACTTGGTTGCTCTGTCTTGCATATGCTTTCTTCATTCTTCATTGTACAATACTTGGCACTTGCAAATGTGTACTCCTTTGCTTAATCTAAGAGAAATATGTTTTACGTACATGGCTCATCCTCGTCGACTCCTTTTGTACTTAGCAGTTACTTCTTACTGTGGCACCTTTAATCCTTAGCCAAACACATATTCTTTTTTGTAGTTCAGTGTCTGTCAGCTCTTCTGCCTCAGTCTCTCTCCTCTGGGTTTTCAGCTTAATATTAAACAAAACCAATGTCCCTCTTCTGATCATGGCTGCTTTACCCTCATTATATTTTCTACTGTAGAAAGCCTCTATATTTCTAATCTACCTTGCGTTTCGGCATATATACATTTACTGCATCTCTTCTTACTTATCTTCTCGGTATTGTCAAGGGTTTTGACCCATGTTGAATTATTAGACGGGGTAGATGTGGGATGAGCTGTCGCCGCCCATCATTCTATCCCAGAACAAAACTAAATCAATAGACTGGGTGGATGTGGGGATTAGCTGTCGCCGCCCATCATTCCATCCCAGAACCAGGAAAACCGCACAGTTGTGCGCAAACCAAGATGGTTGTCTAACCTGCCACCCACCAGTGCCAGCATGATGGACCGGAAGCGCCAGGGGTGAAAGGTGGTGTCAAAGGAAAAATAACAGTGTTGTTAGACCAAAAGCGCCTTAAAATCACCTTTGTTTTCCTGAATGCAAGCTCAAAGTGCCTATTTCGAACATTGCAGGATATTCAAAAATCTTACTGAACACCAGCAGACATCTGGCAAAATGAAGTGTTGTGTGCATACAAAATCTGGGAAGATGAAGAGCCCAAAACAATGTTTATAACAAAACTGGCTGAGCTGTGGATGTCAGCAGCTTAATTGAAATTGGATTTAAAACCACTAAAATCGAAATGTTTAAATTAAATGAGTGACCTACTTTTGAGTGTCACATAGTTTGCAACTGTTAAATGTCATGGTTTTGAACTTAGAATCAGCATTCTAGCTGCATGTGTAAAAATTGTAAGTTTGATTTAAACTGGGAACAAACAGGACATTTAGCTGAAGCCTGGCTTAAAGAAATTGAATTCTGCCTGACAACTAGCCCCGACAGGAGTTGAACTGGCTCAACAACTCTTCCCAGGCCTGGCTGCATTCTGCTGCCCCCACCAAAAGGAGATCACACCTCTCTAATTGAATTAAGGGAGGGATACCTGCAGACTGCAGGAAATTGACCAAAGCCCTTTCCTGAACTCAGGCAAATGTTATATTGGGGGGGTCGTAAATGGCTTCCTCTGGGGAGAAACTGGGAGGGGCAGTGCCTGTGAGAGCAAACTGAGCTTGGGGGAAGTGGATAAATCAGTTATTCCACCATATGATGTGAGAAGCCTCACCCCTTTTTGACCAGGGCATAATTTTAAAAAGATAGATAACTCATAGTGCGGACTGGTCAAAATTATATAAATAATATCATTATTCTTGGGATTTTTCCGTGCACATTTTAAAAGGCGTTAGGACTCTGTACCATGTTCTGAGGCAGAACCCCACTATATATTGATATTGCAGACACTGTGTTTAAGCTAGACAAATGAACATTTACTGGAATGTGTCTAGAAGGGGGGTGTACAGTTGTGTCAAATCTAGAAAGGTTTAAAGGTCGTTATCTGCATGAAAAGGGGCAGAATTCTGTCAAAAGTAGACACAACATCGTACAAAGACAGGGATCGGATGGTTTGGTGCTACAGAAAATATGTTAACTGGACCTATAATGTTAGAAAAATGGTACATAGATAAATGTGTGTTTGGATCAAATATAGATTTGTGTGCAATTTGACAGGGGAAGGATCCTCGGACCATAAAACCTACAGCATCACTCTGACTCACATTTCCTTCCCCCAATCAAGGGAGAGAGGAGGAATTGGCCAATGATAAGTGAGAGGGGTAGGTTTAGTTATGACCAACGCACACACCAACTTTCTAAAGACATAAAAAGGACCATTGAAAGACAGGCAGGACATTCAATTTCCATTTCTGTGGAGCACGCTGACGGACGAATTCACATCCAGAGATCCAGACTTCAAATCCACCAATCTCCAGAGACCAGAAATTAACTCCAGAATTTGTAGCAGAGAGGCCTGAATCCACAAGATGAATCCTCTTCAGCAGGCCTCAAAACCAACCAAACTATTCAACAGCCGGGCGAGCTGTTTGACTTCTTTGCCAAGAACTTTTGCAAGAACCTGTAGCAGTATCCAGAAAGCAGTGCTGTATCCGGAACCAGAGAGAACCAGAGACCAGATGCTGTGAGCAGAACCGCCAGAAGTCCCGTTCAACCTGTTGACTAGATCCATGACGAGGCCCATTCCTGTCCAAAATCTAGTGTGAGTACCCAGCTAGCACTGTGCCAAAACCAATCTCTTAGTGTAAAATAATCTAATTAAAACTATTTTAACCTATTTAGAACTACCTCATAGGAATCGTGTGTGTCATTCTGTCCTTTTTAAAGCTGAAAACTGTCATCTGCCATGTTTAACTTTTGAATTTCAAATCCGAAAAACTACCTTCACAAAATCGTCCGTATCTCTGGAACCGTTTATCCTAGGAACGAAATGTAACTGTCATTTTAAAGCTCAGAATCTAAGCTTTCCAGCAAACCGACTTCCTACTCCTTATAGTGCCTCCGTAATTATGCTCGATGCGCGCGACTAATTTTCTGCGATTTGACATTTTGCACAATTTCAGCCAGGTGTAAAAATCAGCAGCTCCTTGCTTTCCTTTGCTAAAATTCGTTTTAACCTGCTAGTTACTCATAGAGCATTGCTAAAGTGAGCCTGAACTAATATAAACTAGATATCACCCACCCTGAACCTCTAGAGGGAATTAAAAGCTTTTTTAGCACATTTCTCACTTCATTGTCATCACATTCAAAGCATTTTGGGCCTGTGTTTCAAACTTCTACCTATTTTCCTCTAAGCTTGCTGGGGGGGGAACTGAATTTCGTATTGCATTTGATTGCATTCCTGAGAACTGTGTGCTCTGCTTTCCATCTCCTTATATTGCATAAAGGGGGGGAGTGACTTGTCAAGGAAAAGTGATTACATTGTCTTTTGTTGAAGCCATATCAAGTTATTTTCTGTACTGCATTTCATTCATCATTGTGTTTCCTTGAACCATATAAAGCATTCTTTCCCACCTTATTCTTCTGTTCCTATTCATAAGTAACCAAGAACTGTGCTACTGTAGGATTACCTCTTGCTGATTACTGCTCATATTCACAAGTGTACTATCCAATATCAATTTATTTATAGAAGTGTGATATATATATATATATATATTGTTTAATTTTTCAAATAAACCTTTTAAATTTACAAAACAAGCCTACTTCTTGGCTCAATGGGGTCAAGGGGGATTCTAAGAGGGGGGTGTTATACAAGGGTTAATCATCCAGATTATAATTTGCCATAAAAATATATAAATAAGGGCTTCCCTTGGGCATCCCAGACAAGGCACTGACTTAGTGGGTTTGCTTGATTGGAGTCACTTACAGTATATATGATTTCTTCGTACCCATATGATCATTTACTTTGGTACTTCAGTTACATCTTCATTCTTTGAGTATGTGCATCTCGTTTCAGTATGTCAGTGGGTCTTAACTTTATGATGTCACTTTACACCTTTCAGACTTGACTTATAATTTTTCTACGTCCAGTGGTGTCTGCAAACTTCCTTCTAAGACTTCAGTTCGAGGGAACATTGGGTACGGTTGTCTGAGCGCATAACGTCTTTCATATTTTTGATGCAGTATTGTGACGATACCTGGTGTCGTGCACAGTGCTTTCTTGCAGCTCTTCCAATATGATGTAGGTGAGGGGTAGGGCTCCATTAGTGACGTGTACATCTCCCTCTCTACATTAATACAACATTTCTGTGGGTTTCATTCTGGGGCACCCAGGTATTCAGTAGATCATTTGGAAACCCTCTGCTTTAAAGCAGGATTCAGGGGAATGGGGCGCAGTAGGGAATTTCGTTTTTAAGGCACCCCTCCCTTTGTGGACTTTCACAGTTGGTAATCAGAAAGAGAAGCACCCAATTACTTTACAGATTAGATTTGTTTTCACACTGGGAGTGCTGTTTTTGATTTCAAAGTTCATCAAAATCACCCCTTGTTATTTGGATATATAGGAATTAATTTAATTATTGTTTAAAAAAACCTAAGGATTTACTGTAACCCGGGCCACCCAATCAAATAAATGAAACATTACATCACACAGATCCTCACAAGACTTGGTTTGGGTTGGACATAGAATCTCTGAATTTTATCATGCTCAGTAAAAAAGGACATCAAGCTCAGATCATCTACAGGTACATGACAGGGACCAAGAGAATCCACCATCAGTCATGGATAGTCTACATGTACAAACCCTCTATTTTGCCTCTGTTTGGTCATACATCTCAGCCTCTGTGCCCTCTATTTGTTTTCTCCAGCAATCTTATCAGCAGTTACAACCCAGGTAATATCAAGCAGTTTGCCAGTCAAGGTTACATTTTACAAAACTATTTCAGTATTTCCACCAACAGGCAGCTCTCCCTGATTTCCATTGTGCATCCACTTATGAATTTTAAACCACACCCACAAATTATACAACTAGGATGTGCAAGCTTATTGGGTCTCGATTTGGATTGGACAACTACAGCCCTCTCCTCCCACAAGTCCCAGTCCCTTTTCTGTGGATAGGCTCTTGGAGTTTAATTGAATCCATGGGAAGTATCAGTCCACCCCTTTGAATTGACATGTTACCACATGTCAGATGTCCACTGAAAAAACTCCTACATGGCAACGTTCTCAAATTTCTTAATAAACTTAACAATGGGCCTCACTACAAGTATGCTTTTCAGTAAAATCGATGGAGGTACTACCGTACTGGCATCCTTTACCAGACAAGTAACACCGGCATCGGCATGGACCCTCCGTGCCGTCCACACTCTTGCCGGTATCAGCGTTCACACGTGGGAGCCGTGCCAGTGACAGCGGCATACTGCAAGTAAGTCCACCTTAAGAGGTGAACCGACATGCAAAAAACGGCATGGAGATGCCGGTAATAAGGGAAAAAAATATGCCGATACCAGCATCGCGGAACAAGGGTTAATAGGAACCTGGTGTGTACAAACCTGTCACAGGTGCACACAATCAGCACAGGTGGAGGCAATGGAATGTGACACAGTGCAAAAGGAACACTCCCACACACCATACCCCTTCCAAATCCACAATGCTACCATTAGAACTAGCAGTACAATAGCTGGAGGACATGCTTGCTCAGCTACTCATTGAAGAAAAACTGAACCAGAGGATGCAGCGGAGGCGCAGGAGGAGAAGGAGGGCGATAATGAGCCAGCAGATACCCAATGCGCAGCCAGTTGTACCCTGCAGGCAGCCACCAATCCCTTGCCTAAGGGCCAGCCCATTCAATCTAACCCTGCTCAGATCTGTACCGGCTGGACAGGGACACCATCACCACTATAGTGGACCTCATACATGATGACCTGGTGAGCCTAATAAATATCCAGACAGCCATCCATCCCTTGCTGAAGGTAGTGTGTGTGCTACACATCCTTGCCACAGGCACTTATCAGCACACAGTGGGCCAGCTGCATGGAATTTCCCAAACCTGATTCTCCCATGTGCTCACCCAGGTGCTAGATGCACGCCTGTCCCATGTACGCGACCACATTAGTCTACCACGGACTGCGAAGGAGGTGAATGCAACCAAAATAGCATTCCATGCACCTAATGTAATAGGTGCGCTCGACTGTACACATGTGGAGCTGGTTGTCCGGCATGCTGTGGAGGTAGTGTACCACAACAGGAAGCTGTAACATTCCCTCAATATACAGATGGTCTGCTATGCCCGCAAAATAATCACGCATTTCTGTGCAAGATTCCCTGCCTCCACACATGACTCCATGGTGCTGCAGAACTCCATGCTGCCCCACTACATGGCACAACACGCTGGACAACGTACCTGGATGTTGGGTGAGTGAAACCACAGGGTCATGAGGGGTGCTCAATTGTGGGGGGGCAGTCAAGAGCATAGGTAACATGTCTGCTGGATGACAGAAACCAGAGGGCCATGACTAGTGTTCAATTGGGTGAGGGCAGTCAAGAGCATAGGCAACATGTCTGCAGGGTAAGTGAAACCACAGGGCCATGAGGGGTGTTCAATTGGGGGGACAGCATAGGCAACCTGTCTGCTGGGTTAGTGAAACTACAAGGCCATGAGGGATGTCCAAACATAGCATAGCAGAGCATGCATGAGGGGCACATGTGCACACTGCATGCATTAATCCATCATCACTCCTGCAAAATACCCGGAACCATTACCAGATATACATTGAAGTGAAGAAAAACTGGGTTGGCCAATAGAAGGCTAAGTAAGATGAGGAATTACACCAAGCAACCTCATCACACACAACCTGCACAACATAAAACCTCATACATTGAATGGAATAAGACCAGGCACAGCATAATGGGTGCCTTGTACTGTGACTTATGTAAATTCAAAAGAATGTGCAACACAGCGAATGCATGCACAAGTGCAAGGCCTCACAACAGTGTCTCCATGCATTTAACAGACAAAGTGCTCACAACAGCACATGTATTAGGAACATCACAAAACATAAACCACATGTACCGCAATGCACCACTCTGTAGTGACAATGCATGAAATACATGACCCCAGCAAAGCAATCCACAAGTCACAATGCTCAGCCAGAGAGAAAACCATCTGCCACACTCACACAATAGTCACTGTGCTCCCAGTCCGCAGGTACACCGCAGGTCAGTAAGCCTGTCTTGTCACCTCAAGGGACACCTTCCAATAGAAGGGGTGAAGGTTGAAAATGAAGCAAACCACAATTATTGACTAGCACTAATATTTGATTGAGAGGTGAGGGACTCAACCAACGTACCTTCATTCCACCATGCTAACACCCACCCAGCCATTTTCTTATAACGTAGCCCCTCACCCATGACACATACTTCCAATGGATATCTGACCAAGTCATATGGGTGACGGTGTCCATGTCTATACACATGAAGACCTATATGTATTGAATGCATACCAGGGATACCACTCTATTACAAAAAGATAATCAGGCAAATGTGTGAGTAGCCACTGTATATGAAAAGTCAATTTCCATAGGTAACACAATAATGCAAATTGAGTGCATTGTGGTCTGTTGTGGTTGAGTTGTGAGAGTGCAGGTTCACATTGAATGGGCCATGTGACAGCAACTGCACCTATCCCTCCCACCCATGGATCAGTCCTAAGTTCACTTACCGGGTTCATAGACAATGACACATGCCATGTACAGATTTATAAACAAAGGGTGCCTGGTTGATGCCTTGCTCAATCCAGGACGGAACAATTCTAAGAAAACACAATTGAGCAAGGACATATGAACCCCACGCACAACTCAACACTGAATCCTAACAGTCAGTATACACAACAAAGTGCAAAAATTATGATGGCTATTTTAATTCTGGTTAAGAAATATATAAGTAGCCAGGATTGACTACGACTAATCAAAGTCAACAAAGGATGCTCACAGGAACAAAAAAACATGTAGACGTAGTATACACATGGACAAACAGAAACAAAATTCTTTCAGTTAACATTGGGCAATTACAATTCGTATTCATCATTGCAGAACATGACTTAACAGAATGATAAAGTAATTGCAATGTGGAGTGTACAAGTGTGTATAAGTGACAACATGTGTATGAAGTATTGGGTCAACACAACTGTGTTTCGGCCTCAGGGCTATCTTGGGTAGCAGCAAATGGGTCAGCCTTCATCAGGACAGAGACAACAAGTATACGTGAGGAATCCTATGAGTTCTGTCAAAAGAGAATAGACAGGACACATTGTCAGGAGTTTGTGGGGTTGTAACAATTATTTAGTTTATAAGTTATAATGGCAATTAATGCCCTATTTATTCAGTGAGTCTCTCTGGGTGACTGATTCATGTGATCACGGTGCTTACCGTACTCAGGTACACAATGACACAAAATCTGAGAATCCACGTCTTCAGATACAGATGAGGAGAGAATATACTCCGGCAAATGTTCCAGTCTGTAAAGAATGACCAGATACCAACATCAAGGGGATGTGTGGTTATACAATTGCCACAATTTACAGTTGATAAGAGTGAAGGAATAAATGTGTTACCACAATTAGGATGGTGTGGTGTTTAGATTATTCAACCATCACGCATATATGATCAATCACCTCGCAATCTGAGTTCAGGGATCCTCAGTGCATTAACAGTGGGGGCAGATTCAACATGTGTCAGTCTATGGAGATAAAATAACCATAAGCTACTGTGAGGTCACACGTCTGGTAATCTGATTCAATAGTGGTTGTCTTGCAGAGGTACATGATTAGATTCTTACCATGTTATAGCCAGTTATTGAAACAAATCACACTGATCCCCATATGCTTCAGTGTCAAAAATCACTGTAAGTATCACTACGTCTACATGATTTCTTGTTCCTGTGAGCATCCTTTGTTGACTTTGATTAGTCATGCTCAATCCTGGCTACTTATATATGTCTTAACCAGAATTAAAGTAGCTGTCATAATTTTTGCACTTTTTTGTGTACACCGACTGTTAGAATTCAGTGTTGAGTTGTATGTGGGGTTCATATGTCCTTGCTCAATTGTGTTTTCTTAGAATTGTTCCTTCCTGGGTAGAGCAAGGCATCAACCAGGCGCCCTTTGTTTATAAATCTGTACATGGCATGTGTCATTGTCTATGAACCCGGTAAGTGAATTTAGGACGGATCCATGGGTGCGAGGGATGGGTGCAGTTGTTGTCACATGGCCCATTCAATGTGAAACTGCACTCTCACGACTCAACCACAACAGACCACAATGCACTCAATTTGCATTATTGTGTTACCTATGGAAATGGACTTTTCATATACAGTGGCTTCTCACACATTTCCCTGATTATCTTTTTGTGATACAGTGGTATCCCCGGTATGCATTCAATACATACAGGTCTTCATGTGCATAGACATGGACACCTTCACCCATATGACTAGGTCAGATATCCATTGGAACCATATGTCACGGTGAGGGTCTACATTATAAGAAAATGGCTGGGTGGGTGTCAGCATGGTGGAATAACGCTACATTGCTTGAGTCCCTCACCTCTCAATCACATATTGGTGCTAGTCAATAATTGTGGTTTGCTTCATTTTCATCCTTCAACCATTCTATTTGAAGGTGTCCCTTGAGGTGACGAGACAGGCTTACTGACCTGCGGTGTACCTGCAGACTGTGAGCGCAGTGAGTATTTTGTGATTGTGGCTGATGGTTTTCTTTCTAGCTGAGCATCGTAACTTGTTAATTGCTTTGCTGGGGTCATGTATTTCATGCATTGTCAGTACAGAGTGGCGCATGTTGGTACAGGTGGTTTATTTTTTGTGATGTTCCTAATACATGTGCTGTTGTGAGCACTTTGTCTGTTAAATGCATGGAGACACGGTTGTGAAGGGCTTGCACTTGTGCATGCATTCACTGTATTGCACATTCTGTTGAATTTACATAAGTCACAGTACAAGGCACCCATTATGCTGTGCCTGGTCCTCTTCAATTCAATGTGTGAGGTTTTATGTTGTGCAGGTTGGGTGTGATGAGGTTGCTTGGTGTAATTCCTCTTCTTACTTAGCCTTCTATTGGTCCACCCAGTCTCTGCATTTCAATGGATACCTGGTAATGGTTCCGGATATTTTACAGGAGTGATGATGGATTAATGCATGCAGTGTGCACATGTGCCCCTCATGCATGCTATGCTGTTTTCGGACACCCCTCATGGCTCTGTGCTTTCACTCACCCAGCAGACAGGTTGCCTATTCTGCCCCCCCCCCCAATTGAACACCCCTCATGGCCCTGTGCTTTCACTCACCTATGCTCTTGACTGCCCCCCCCCCCAATTGATCACCCCTCATGGCCCTGAGGTTACTGTCACCCAGCAGACAGGTTGCCTATGCTCTTGACTGCCCCCCGGTAGTGAACACCCCTCATGGCCCTGTGGTTTCACTCACCAAACATCCAGGTATGATGTCCATTGTGTTGTGCCATGTAGCGGGGCAGCGTGGAGGTTCGCAGCTCAATGGAGTCATGTGTGGAGCCAAGGAATCTTGCACAGCAATGCGTGATTATATTGCAGGCATCGCAGACCATCTGTACATTGAGGAAATGCTACAGCTTCCTGTTGTGATACACTACCTCCACAGCATGCCGGACAACCAGTTCCACTTGTGTACAGTCGAGCGCACCTATTACATTAGGCATACCTGCGAGTGCATGGAACGCTATTTTGGTTGCATTCACCTCCTCCGCAGTCCGTGGTAGGCTAATGTGGTTGCGTATGTGGGACAGGAGTGCATCTAGCACCTGGGTGAGCACATGGGTGAATCAGCGTTGGGAGATTCCATGCAGCTGACCCACTGTGCGCTGATAAGTGCCTGTGGCAAGGAAGTGTAGCACACTCACTACCTTCAGCAAGGGGTGGATGGCTGTCCGGATATTGATTAGGCTCACCAGGTCATCATGTATAAGGTCCACTACATGACCCCCATCAGGCAACCACACTACAGGCATGAAGAGGCCTACAACTGTGCACATGTATGCACGCGCACCAACATCGAGCAGACATTTGGCCTGTTGAAGGCCCAGGTCCGCTGCCTCAGCAGGTCGGGGGGAGCCCTCATTTACAGGCCAGAGAAGGTTGGCAAAATCGTGCTGGTATGTGCCATGCTACACAACATGTGCATCCAGCGCACCATCCCCCTGCCCCCTGACATGGACATGATTTCACCAGAGGATGACAATGACGATGAAGTAGATGAGGGAAATCCTCTGCGCCACAATGGCAATGATGGACGTTGGAAATGCCAAGAATTAATTGATAACTACTTGTGATGGTCTGTTAAAGACACATCACTGGGCATGGGTCACACTGGACACTGTACATGATCAAATCGACTCACACTGAGTAAGCAATGTCCAGTAATGTTTGTTTGGAACACCAAGTGTATTGCATAAACGGTGTCCGGACATTTCATCGAACAAAAAAGGTTGACAGGACAAATGGTCGACACCATTTGGTCAAAAACCAAACGGTCGTTTTATTTTTTTTTATTTATATATATATTTTTTAGGTTTTCGTTTAGGGAAAAAAAGGGTTTTTTTAGAAAAAAAAGGGGGTTGGGGGGGACCCCCCCAAAAAAAAAAAAAGTGAAAATACAAACAAAAAACATTCGACCTTTTGGTTTTCGACCAAATGGTGTCGACCATTTGTCCTGTCGACCTTTTTTTCAACCAAATGTCTGGTAACCTTGCATAAACATGCACTATGTACAGATGTGAATTAAATTGCCTAAAACTACCATCCTGTTTTGTTTACCCCACACACCGTCCCCCACTACACCCGCCCCCATTTCCCCATCCCCCACTACCCCCTACACCAATACCCCTACACCACTAACACCTCTCCCACCACCCTCACACCCAACAACCCCACACCCACACCCACTACCCCCACACCCGCTAACCCCTCCCCCATTACCCTCACAACCCCTTCCCAACTACTCCCTCCCCACATGCACTAGTAACATGGCCTATGTACGCCCCCTTTTTGAAGTATGGGGGTGAGCCTCTTGCGGGCAATTGAGTCGCTGTGACCAATGCACAGGGCTTCTCTGAATGGAACTGATCAGTTTAGTACTAGAGGATGGGCCGAGTGTGGTGGTGATGTACCGTTGTTCTGCTATCGCGTTCAAAAACATTTTAAGTTAATTGACTCAGCCATAGCAGGCATCACTCCATTTCCCTCCCGCACATGCCTCGCAAGGTGGTACACACTCGCCGAGCATTCATCCCGTGTTACGGGAGGTGTCCTGCATTGTCTGCCGTGTCAGTTGTGCCTCAGTGGTGAAGTACTGGGTCACCAACGTGTGCATTGCCTGCTGCCGCTCTTCCATTCTACTAAAGCACCCCTCAAAGTCTTGAATGTGCTGGGGTACAGGAAGTGGCAAGGGAGGTGGGCTCCAAGGGCCTGAGGGAGTAAACACAGCTTTGTCCTCATGGACACTGTCACTCTGTGTGTCGGGCCCACCTGCCTCCACATTGCTGTGTGCTCCAGGGCCTTCTGTTGGTCTTGCAGGTTCGGGCGCCAGGCTGGGTGGCAGGGATTCAGGCTCTTCCTGCAGCATGTGGTCTGGGGATTCAGTCTCTTCCTGCAGCGTATAGTCTGGGGATTCAGGCTCTTACTGCAGGCTGTGCTCTGGGGATTCAGGCTCTTCCTGCTGATGTGCCTGCTTAGCCACAGGTGTTGACTGATTGGCCTGCTTGGCCACAGGTGTTGTTGACTGATGGTCCTGCTTGGCCGCAGGTGTTGTTGCCTGCCGGGGCTGCTTGCAAGCAGGTGTTGTTGCCTGCTGGGGCTGCTTGCCAGCAAGTGTTGTTGCCTGCCAGGGCTGCTTGTCAGCAGGTGTTGGCGGCTCCAGGGGCTGCTGGGCAGCAGGTGTTGCCTGGTGGTGGGAGGCTGTGCACGCGTAGGTCTTGCTGTGGAGTTCCTTTGCTCCTGGCTAGAGGGGGTGGATTTGCTGCAGCAGCGATGTGCACCAGTGGACCTGGGTGTGGTGGCATGTTCACCCTCGCTGTCAGATGATGTGCCTGTGGGGAACAGTGAGGCAGGGCATCTGTAATGGATGTGTGAATCCATCTGACAGACAGCAATGCTAGTACATTGAGAGTCATGTGAATTGTCATGGCCATGGTGGAGGGCATGGCATGGTGCACAAATGTATGTGTGGGGGGTGCAGTGTGGGAGCATCTGTGTGGTACGGCCATGGAGTGAGCATTATCTGTTGGCTGGGGAACTAGTGTCTAATGTTTTGGGAGTTGTGGCCATGCCAGAGGGGCTCTGTGAGATGTAGAGTTTGATTGTGAAACGGATGTTTCACTTGTGATGTTGCTGCATTGATGTTGTCTCTATGAGAAGGGACATGGTTGGTGTGACAAGTGTGTAGCTGGTCTAATTGATGTGTGCATCTTGACATGAGGTGCCTTTGGCCATGTGGTGGCCGGGCGGTGATGCCAGCAGTTGGACAGTGATGTGTGTCTGTGTGCATGCAGATGGTACTTGTGTGGGCAATACAAGGGGACATGTGGGGTGTGTCAGTGGGGTTTGTTTCTTATCTTCCTGCCAGGTAAATTTTATGTGTGTGGAAGGATGTTGTCGGTGGGTGGAATGGCAGCAGGGATCTGGTGCCACTTACTTGACATTTGGACTTGACCATTGGCATTGGGGATACAGGGTGTGTAATGTGACTTTGGGATTACGGTTACAGACACTCACTGGCATCATCGGAAGTCGATGCTCCCGTCTCCGCATCTCCTACTCCCTCGATGCTCACCATGTGGATGACGATGCTGCTGGTCTCCCCCACACACCTGCAGTTTGATGGCGGATGGCACGCTCCTCCTGTGGCCAGCCCCTGGCTGCGCTTTGTGCCGAGGAGGTTTCAGACACAGAGACGGTGGTCATGACACCTCTTCCTACAATCCAGGACTGTCTGGGATGTGTTCCTCACCACCAAGACTTTGCGAGTCACATCCTCCCAAGGGGCCTTTTTTCTAAATTGTGCTGGGCGCCACAGATCAGCACAGAACACCACATCAGCATGGTCCACAAGTGTGTCTCCCAGCATGTTCAGCTCCTGTTCACTGAACTGTGGTTTGCGGCGAATGACAGCTGCTTGCCTAGCTGACATGTTCCTCTGTGTCCGTATGTACTTGGTTTTCGAGTAACACTCCTGTACAATGAGGATTGCAATGGATTGTGTTTTAATGATGGCTGCCGGTGCATTTCCCGTTCCGGCGCGATGACGTTGCTTCTGGTGCCGGTATTACCGGTACCGGAAATTGTGGCGTTGACAGCGCCGGAGTCGGTGTCTGCGGCATCAACGATGCCAGTATCAGGGGTTTTGGGGATGTTACAGGCATGACAGTGCTACCGTTTCTGGCATGCCAGAATGCACATGCACGCTGACCCGGAATCTACCGTAGATTCCAGCAGCAGTGCTACACGGAAACGGTAGCACCGGTATGCAGGTAATGTTCATTTTTTACATGCAAACTTTTAATGAGGCCCAATATGAACGAATTTACATCTGTCTTATTATGCCAGACTTAATGAAGTGACTCTCATGTCTACACAGGGTTGCAGGCTGGATCAGCTGTTTTTTGTGGTGTACTCACAAATAAAATATGTCGGTGTTACCAAATTTTACACACAGTTACATGATTCCCTAGGCTACTACTTCCCCTTGTTTCTGCTTCATAACATGTTCTGTGAATCTAGAAACACATGTGAGATTGTAACTTGGTTTCCAAAGGTCACATTTTTATGAGAGTCATTGTACCATAAATGCCATGTCCTTAGCTTTACAATAACATTAAAATGATTTCTGTGTGCCTTATGATTCCTGGGAAAATCAATAAACTCTGATTCTGCAGACACTCATATATCGACCTCTTAATTATTGCAAGTTATTTGCATATGTTTACTTCAAGTATGTTAGGTTTCATTTTTCCACTAAGCAGGAGATCTAGCCCTCTCTTCCTATGTTGACTCTGGCCTGGTGTAAAACCATTAATCACTCTTGTGAAGTCAGAGGTCTGCCACAGTACCCTTATCTTTCAGGCCATATGGTATACCCGGTGCCCTCTTAGCATCATGGGGGAGTTCTGCAACATGTCAATTGTCATGCAAGTCCTGGGCCACACTGCAAGTTACCTGCTAACCCCATAAAGCCTGCAGCCTGGCCCAAGCTCTACCCACTAATCTTGGCTCTTTGAGCTTCAAAAGGTCCGGCCCAGAATGTCAACTTTGCATCTGGTGGGGAGGGGGGAGAGGAAAGCTGAACATGTCTTTAAATTTCCTCTGAAAATATCTTGTTGAGCTGAACACAGCTCTTTTGGAACATAAAACCTGCACCTTGAATATTACATTTATATCACACACAAGCCTTTGAATATCTCACATCATGACATCGATGTCTCTTTTACCTTACGATATATGTTTGAGTGATTCCGGCCATGGAGTTTCAATGGTAAATAATTTCCTCTTACACATGCTGCATTCTAGCATCAGTCACCCTTAATTAAAAGGATGCCTCTTTCTCTGAAAACAGCATTCTGATATGTGACAGTCACCTCTACTTGGCTTCAATGCTCTGCATTCTTGGCCCAACATAGCCAAATGTAGTTTCCTTTTTGTCTGGGGCTTGATTTTGACCCCCACAACCATGTCATCTTTAATCTTTGAAAACATATCTGGGGAGAACCTTGCTAACACTGATATTGGGAAACAACAATATACAGATTAGACACAACTTTACCTAAACATCAGCTGCATCAATAATATCCATCAAATCAAGCACTTTCCTCATTCAAGTCTGAATGTCAAGGGCCTACTTGAAAATCAATCCCAACAACGACCAAATTAATTCACCTAAAAAGAAAACTCCATGCAAGCCCGAGTTCAAAATTGGCTAAATTATATGAATCTTAATGGAAAAAGGTTGATTATTGATGCACACCTCAAATTAAATGGCAATGAAACATGCATCTTAATGGATTCAATAGATGTATGCATCAACTCTTGCCCAGTGCAAAATCACTCAGCTTTTACATGAACTGTGACCTCTCATTCCAAACACATAATTACCGAGCAGCATGGTACCAGCCTAAGCTCCTCTGCAAAGTGAAGCCTTTCTTCCCTGGTCTGAGTTTCAGAACAGTTGTCAAATCACTGGTCATCTTCCACCAACAAATTACTTGCAGGTGTTCCAGATACCATCTTGGCCCCTCTAAAAGCCAACCAGCATGCTGCATCATGCTCATGACAGGACTAAGCCAATTCAACCACATTTCCTCTATCCTCAAGGAGCAGCTCTGACAACCCCTTCAAGAACTCATCGTTTTGAAGACATCTTGCTTTACCTTCAAAGCAGTCACAACTAAAACACAGTGGAAGAAATCCTTCTCACTTGTATTATTCTGACGATTGCAAAAGATGTGATTTATTTATTGGTTTGCAAGCCAATAATGCAACATAGCAATGGCACTAACCGCACCTAACTAATCTAATCCACCTTTAATGGCAGTATTCTTACATCTTCATGATCACTGATCAGCGAACATTAAAAGGAAAATCCTCCTTTGTCTTCTAGCACGTGTCCTTCCTCCACAAGGATATTAAGACTTTTCATATATCACAGTGTCTGTTGTTACCGCCCATGACAAAATATGATATAAACATTGCACTGGTCCAGGATAGAACAGCCTGCGAGAGGGTGGAGATTTCTTCTGGGAAGTTCTTCTTGTACTGCCGGTCAGCTGAGGGGTGTCTGTCCACCATCTCTTAATGACTTCTGGCATCATATCCCAATCCATTGTACACAATATGTATAAAGGACCTGGCAGTGCCTTGGCAAAAGAATGGCAATTTTGTATCCTCTAAATCTTATCAGTTTTTGTAGGGGCACCTGGAGTTCTCCATGAGGCCACAATGTTCTGCAGTGCCATAAGAGCCCACCAAAACCTAGGGGACAGCCAAAAACAAACAGCCAAAAGTAAAATTTCCAATAACTTGGCCGAATAACATCCTGAGACCCATCTTTGGCCAGAGGCCCATCCCTGCTCTGATGCCAATGTATTCCTCATTGTCCATCCCTACTTCACTAATGCCCATCCCTGCCCTGAGGCCCCCAACAGCACCAGGGATATTCCCTATCCCTTAGGCCTATCCTTATTTTGAGTCCCAACCACATGTCAAGACACATCTCTGTTCACACTATAATAGTGAATGTCAAGCCAGATGGTTACCAGTCAATTGGTTGAAAACATTTGGTCGACAGGACAACTGGTCGACACCATTTGGTCGAATGCCAAATGGTCGAATTTTTTTTTTTTGTTTTTTTTTTTTACCCCTTTTTTTTTTTTTGGGGGGGGGGGTCCCCCCCAACCCCCTTTTTTTCTTTTTTTTTTTTCCCCACACGAAAACCCACAAAACACAAATATAAAAAAAAAAATAATAATTCGACCATTTGGCATTCGACCAAATGGTGTCGACCAAATTGCAGTCGACCAGTTTGCTGTCGACCAATTGACTGGACACCAAGCCAGATATCGTCATTATTGTGTGCAAAATGGGTTATTGCACTTTATGATCACTACTTGGGGCATCATAGTAAATCCTTGACAATCAGTGGCTCCGAAAGCAGGCATTACCTCCTGTTATGGGCCTGTCATTGCAGCCCCTGGATGAGCTAGATTCACTTCACTCTGTGGTGCCTCAATGTTCTCACCATCCACTGCATGCTCCTCCAACATCAGACTCCAGATGCCCGCCCCAGCGACAAACCCCCTACCTACTTACCTGTCCCTTACTGCTACAGCCGCCGTCATTGCTGCTCATCTCTGACGGCCACCCATGGCAATTGAAAGGGAACTACAATTCGATCCCTTCACGATGCCTATGATGGGCATCTTTTTTGTAGTTTATTTCAACTTGAGAAATGGAATGACGGTGAGGTACTAACAGCTATAATAGTATTGGATGTATGTTTTCCCCAGGCAGTACCTGTGCCAGAGATCTCATTAAAGACGTAGATCACCAGGTCAATACCTCCAAGGACAATGAGCTTCTGCGTGTTTTACAATGAGAGGGGTGCTTCCGTCCCAGAGACGTGTTTATGGGAGGGCAAATGGGGCACATGTAAGGATCACATGTAAGGATTTTGTATGGTGTGCTGCTAAGGCTCTAAACATATTGGACCTCATTACAAGTAGGGCGCAAGGGGATACCAGGCACCAGTAATGACACCGGTGCCGGTAATCCCTTTGCGCCCTACTACGAGTTCCCTTTGCGGGTCCTTCCTTAACGCCTGCTTTTAGCAGGCGTTAAGGAAGGACCCGCAAAGGGACACCGGCGTCAATTACGGTACCGCAATATGCGGTACCGTTATTGCCGCCTTCCCCCTTCCCATTGAGCCCTATGGGGGCTCAAATGGGAATGGTGAATGGGGAATTACCGGTCCCTCCGACCTCGGAATGGACCGTTAATTACTCCATTCACCAGGCCGGAGTCGGGACGATTTTGGAGGCAGCCATGCCGCAAATAGCGGCGTGGTTACCTCTAAAGTCGGAATGAGTGCCATTGCCTGTCTTTTTTTGACAAGCACATTCTGCTCTGATCTTTTCATCCTGTAATTCTTTCTATGGTCACTGTAGTATACATATTTTTTGTGGCACAACACCTATAACATTCTCATCTTTCTGTGGTGATTATATTGATTATGTGCAATAGCCAAAGTTTAAATAAACTTGAGTGTCAGAGGGCAGCTCCATGTTTTAAGCACTCATTGCAGAGATCTGCGTTCACATGCAACATTACAGTACCAAATTCCAGCAAGGCTGACTCCGCCTTTCCAATGTATGAAGTTGATAATCCTGAATGTATATGTACTTTGTTTTTTAGCACACCAGGTGTTATTGTCACCAATGTACCTGCTCCAGACTGTGGTTGCTATAGAAACAGCATCAGTATGGTGAAGGTCTTACAATTGGTTTGTTCAAATGGGGAGTTGTTAAACCTAGGCAGTCACTTCTAATGACAAAAACTAAGTGTTACTCTAGAAAGGTGATTATGTATCAAAATTCCAGATTGTGGAACCAAAGTGGTAATGCTTGGATCCTGGCTTTGCTAGCATGCGATACAGTGATACTGGACAAATCTTATTTCACCAACATTACTGTGCTGGCTTCTATGAAAATGTTTACCTTCTCACATACTGGTGGCATTGTTTAGCCAATTACCTGATCTTTCCTACTATGTAGGTCATTTGAGTGGAATGTGTCTTAGATAAGAGAGCAAACCAGATAGTGCAGGCTTCTGGTAAGCATAGTTTAAAGTCTGCTTATGTGGCAACAACATGGTTTGCTTTTTTGTGCAATTCAAAGGGTATGCTTTTAAATACCACTGCACACGCCTGTGTTTGGTGTGTATTTAAAGCTTTAAAAAGAGTAACCTATATAAAATATTTTAAGATCACATCAATTAGTATGCTGTATACTTCCCTTGAGTATGGAGACAATGAAGCTAGAAGCATTGCCATGTTGCATAATATGCTTTACAATGTTTGTTTTAAACAATGTTTGTTGGGTTATGTGATTTGCATGTTTTCCAAGTCAGTTCTGTGAAATGGGATTATTTTAGTTCAGGGTACGACCTATGAAAGAAAGTGGTACAGTGCAGAAATTGTAGAGCGTGTATGAATCACAGCTTCTCCTCTTAACCAATGTTTGATCATGGGCATCACATTTAATCTTGAATTGCCTCACCTGTCAAAATTGTCAGTTCCTAAACCTTTCAAAATTGTCCGCCCTTCAGATTGATTTCATTCTCAGGGTATGTACTTTTAAAAAAGACTCCCTCATAGTTTCACTGGCTATGTATAGTGTTGCTTCCTCCGTAACAATAGTGAGCATTGCACACCACAGCCACTTGTTCATTTTCTCTCGAATGACAACACTACTTGAAAACCACCTCCCTCTTCTAATCTCAGTCTATCTGGATACAACACCTTTCTGTTATCTGAAAAATGGTTGTCCGCTCTCTATGATATGTGTAGCTTTCTCCTTTCTTCCCACTCATCATTACCCACAGGTGCATATCCGAAGTGGTCCTACCATACCTAGCTCAAAAAATTGTTCCCCATCACACTAGTAGGCCCACCAGAACACTCTACACCCACAGACTTATCTAACCCAAATTCAAACGAACCAGAGCAGGAGGAGCAAGGTTCTCCGTCCTTGCTGCAAAACATTGGGACACCCTCCCCCAACTCCTAAGGGCCAAAAGCCTTTACTCAGCCTTTAGAAAAGCCCTAAACATTTGGCTGTTCACATGAACTAATTCATGAGAGCCATCAATGCCTACATCAGTAGTCATTGGCATGGCAACTGTACTATCTCTGGAATTTATGGATAAACATTGCCTTATCCTTAACATTATGTTTAAATATTTTAAATGTTTAAATACTTATGTACTACTGTCTATATTCTTGTACTAAGAACTCCCCAGCTAATGGCACACATGTAACTGGATTGTAGTGCCCTGATGCCTGAGGGCTTGTGTGCGCTATATAAATGCAAAACAAATAAATACATTGGTTGCCTGTATCGACTTTTGAATTCTGTGAAGCAGTTCATCTGAGTCGTTCGTCTATTCTGGATTATGTGCACCATTCTCATATGATCTGTGTCCTGCCATCATACTATGTACGGTATACCATACACATGACTGCTATTTATGAAATGTTTCCTTCAATAATGCTAGAACACAACTACCCTAATTTTAGACAGCTAATGTTGCCCTTGAAATTGTGATTACAGCAATAATGAAGAGGGTAGGGAGACTGAGGGGAGTATACCAGGCTTATTTTGATCTCTGCGATGCAGCGTATCAACCTACGGCTTGTGATCGTGGCGCGGGGGAGCGGGTCGCGCAACCAGATATTCTAGATCCCCCAGTTCCTTTGGTCCGGAGAAAGGGGGCCCCAAAGATGTCCTTGCCGTGGGCCCCATAAATGCATAAGATTACCCTGTTCCGTCCCAGTCTATAGATTATTCAACACTGCACTTTACAAACACTTATATTTTGATCCTTGATTCTGCTCCATTCTTGACACTGATTCAAGCGGTGGATCACTTAGCAATGCGGCCTCGTTTGTCATCCGGGGAAACCGAGCAAAATTCGATTCAATACATGGAGGGATTCGACCCCGCTCAATTGCTTCATTCATGTATGTCATGCAAGTACATGTATGTCATGCAAGTACATGTATGTCATGCAAGTACAGGGGACTCAATTAGTCACATGCTAATAGCCACTTAAAGCAACCTTTTCACAATTGCTTAATCAGAATGATACTGCCATTCATTATGATTCATTAATATTGAAAAATGTTTAGATATCATGATACCATATTGCGTTTGACCTTTATAGAATCCGAGTCCCCATCAGATAATAAATACTTGGCGCATTAGCATAATACGTCCATTTGGAAAGGCGCCTGCGATTACACAGCTCGCTCGGAGAAACCAGCAGCAACACAATGAATGCTTCAAGCTGTTCAAACAGATCAGTAATCCACTCGGACGGCGCTTCTCACCCACACGATAATACTTCCTAGTAGCCCCCACCCTGGAAGCAAATGGATACACGGAATAATAGGCCCTGATTAAAGGGACGTTAAATGCGACTCTGGCGTGCTCTGCCACATAAACTATAATGCTGCAGCCTGAATGCATTTGCCAATGCCACATCAGGATTGTATCCTGTTGTAATGTATAGCTGGCATAGGTGGTAGTGCCCATGCTGTTATTTCATGTGGCTTAGTTACAGTTCGCAAAATATCAGTATTGTAGTGTGATTTATGGGCCAGATTTCCCATGCGCATGAGATATGCGCGGGCATAAGCTGGAAAAACAGACCCGTTGGTCAGCGTGTTAAAAGTGAAAGGCTTTGCACATCCGCCCAGATACAGAATCCGCTGTTTAGTGAGCTGCAGGGGCTTCGGGGTCACATCACGGAAAGCACCCCTTAATCATAAAGGGCAATACTACAATACGCTCCCTGTGACTGTTTTACTTGTGTCCGGGCAGCTCTAGGGCAGGGCCGGCTGAGCTGCACTTTTCTTTCCTCCCAGAATCCTGCCTATGCTGCCATGCCAGTGATGCTAATGCTGTTTTTCCTCACCAATCACATCATTTTTAGGATGATCTTTTCCCTTGTTCTCAATGGACATTCTCCTTAAAAAATAAATTTTAAAAAAACAGCCAAATGCCACCTCCCTTTGTTACTTTTGTAAGGGGGGGGGGGATAGGCACCTGAGACACCATGTCCTGGACCTCCTACTCCAGCCCATCAGCCCCTGTCCTGCGTCTACTGTTTCCAGCCTCTCAGACCCGCCCCACCCCCACCCGTCACCTTGCACCTACTGTGCATGCTTACCTCCCACCCGAACCTGACATTCAGCAATGTTGATCCCAATATCACATCTCTAGCTCCTCACCTCCCCACTCCGTGACCCCCTGGCTCCAGACAGACGATGTTATGTGTGGGTCTAGTTTCTTTTGTGAGAGAGTGTCATGACTTCGTCATGACGCCTCTCCAATAAAAGGGGCTTTGCTGGCACGCACACGGCAGTGCAGCAGAGCCCCAGGAAGCGGCAACTCGTGTCCGTGTCCTTTTGTGGTGGGGCCCATTGCCGCATGATCCTGGCCTGTGTGCGCAGCTCAGCCCGGGTGATCTCAGGGCTGAGACTGCCCGGTTTGGGGTGATCCCCAAGCAACTGGGATTCCGTTTGGTGGTCTGGACATTGCAGGGTGTTCCTGCCCGCCGCCTGCTGGGTGCCCCCAGCATGACTGCCCTGTCGGGTGCTCCCAACATCATCAGTGGCCCACCCCGGAGACCAGAGGTTGGCCACAACATTGGCGACGAGGCGGTCCGGGCCCCCCACACCCTTGCGGTGTGGTGGCTGCAGGAAGCCCACTGTGTGCATTTACACGCGGCTGCGAAGCGCAGCCTAGAAGGAAGCGGCCCGTGTGCCTGAGGCGGTGAGGAGCCTTGGGGGGAAAAAAATCAGCTCCAGCGCGGTGGCCACGGATGTCGGAGGCTGGAGAATATGGCGGTCGATTGCCGTGGTGCCGGAGCAGCCCCCGAACCTGGTAGGCGGGGCCTGCTAGCACGGCCCGTGTCAGCCGCGTGGTGGTGTCGCGGACGCCTAACAAAGGAGTGAGCGGAAGCCACGGTATGCTGCGACCCATAGGGGGCAGCTGAGAAGCGGCGACCACTGCGCACTGGACAGCCAGCGGTCCTCCCTGGCCCCATCAGGATCCAGGCCGCGGGGGGGGGGAATTCGGCTTGGGGCTGAGTGCGGGCCCGAAAAGTGGCAGCGCTTCACTGCGAGGCCCAAAAACAAAGAGAAGGGGCGGGGCCCAAGCACCTGGGCTCACAGCAGTGATCAGCTGTGGAATCCCACCCGAAGTGGAAGGCGAGCACAACCGGAGAAGCCCGGGCCATACAGGTGTAAAAATGGTCTTCTAAAGTGGAACGGACAAATGTGTTGATTAACATCGCGGCCATCCCCTCTCGCCAGTGGCACGGCCTGAAAAGGGGTCGTGGCCTCGTCACCGGTGAGCCCCAGACAAAGAAAAGGGGTGTGGCCAGCTGAACTGGGCTAAAAAAAAACATCAGGCTGCTAAGCCCACACACACGGGTCAAGGGAGAGCCCCAGAACAAAGGACATCCTTTAAAAAGAGAGGTGTCATCAATCCCCCCTGAGTTTGGTACCTGCCCAGGCCCTAGGGGTAGCGGCTCCACCTGGAGTGCTTGTGCGTCCTCTGGGAACTCGGCAGATGAGAGCCAAGGAACAGTGTGTGCGTCATCCACACCGACCAATTACAACATCCCAAGGGTAGCGGCTCCCCAAGGAGCACTCGTGTGCCCTACAAGACATCCACAAAAGGATAGACACCCCAAGACCAATCTCCTGTAGCCACGTAGTGTGCCCGCCCAGCAGACACCATGTCGGAAGTTGACAATGAGGGGATATGCCGAGGACAGCTCGCACCTATGCACCACTTTGACATGATGGGCTCACCCGCCAGTTTGGGACCCCAGTGGACAGCCTGGGTATAGAACCTAGAGCTGTACTTTGAGGCGATGGAAATAAAAGATGCAGCCAAATGCCCACCTCTCCTGTACTCTACTGGACTGGCTGTTCAGAGGCGGTTCAAGACACTGAGGCCCCCAAATCAGTCATATCTTGCCGCCATCGCAGCCCTGAACGAATACTTCCGACCCATGGTTAACAGGGACTCTGATCGTTTCAGGATGAGGTGTGCGTGGCAGGAGGAAGGGGAGAGCCCCGAGGGGTTCCATGGGAAGCTGCACAGCATTGCACTGTCCTGCGACCTGGGGAACTTTGAGGGAGACGATATCAGAGCGCAGATCATCTATTGCTGCAGCTCCTCAAAGGTACGCAAACAACTCCTGAGGGACCCGACGCCGACCCTTGATCGAATACTAGACCTCGGCCGGGCCCAGGAACTGGCGGAGGTGTGGGCCTCAGTCATGGACTCATCCAGACATCACCTCAAGCTAGAGGCCCCCATGTAGTGGATCAAGCTCGAGGAGGGAGGAGGTGGCAGCTTTCGGTAAGTGGCAAGGAGGAAAACCGATGAGGAGGGGAGACTGGCCAAGGAGAGACCCCAATGCTACAATGTGTCATCAGTGCGGGTGGCATCTTCCACACCCGCAGGGCTGCCCGGCGAAAGGACACATCTGTGGAAGGTGCGGGAAAGTAGATCAGTTTGCACGGGTCTGCCTTGCCCCAACTCCAGCCAGCATGGTGGGGACATCGGGGGGGAGTAAGTCCAAGGGGAGAAATACCCCCAGAGTGGTGGCGGTCCAGGTGGTGGAGGGTCCCAGAGGAATACATTACGATGTCGGAGAGGAGGAAGATGAAGAAAATGTGTTCTTCTTGTCCTGCAGCAGCGCCAGTGGCCAGTTTGATCCCGGGATCTTCTGAGATCAAATAGCACGCCGTTGGTCCCCGTGGTGTGCGGACTGGAACACACCTGTTTGTTTGCAGTGCTAAACGTAAACATTTTCAGTAGCTAATAAGGGGTGCTCGGACTGGAATGCACCTAATGTTTGCTGTGATGATGTAGGGGCACAGTGGGTGTGCGGACTAGAATGCACCAAGTGCAACCCAGTAGAGGGTTCCTGGTTGCAGTGGGGTCTGATTTTTGTTTGTTTATAATAAAGGAGGGATGTTATGTGTGGGTCTAGTTTCTTTTGTGAGAGAGTGTCATGACTTTGTCATGACGCATCTCCAATAAAAGGGGCTCTGCTGGCACGCACACGGCAATGCAGCAGATCTCCAGGAAGTGGCAACTCGTTTCTGTGTCCTTTGGTGGTGGGGTCCATTGCCGCGTGATCGCGGCCTGTGTGCGCAGCTCAGCCCAGGTGATCCCAGTGCTGAGACTGCCAGGCTTGGGGTGATCCCCAAGCAACTGGGATTCCGTCCGGTGGTCTGGACATTGCAGGGTGTTCCCTGCCTGCCACCTGCTGGGTGCCCCCAGCGTGGCTGCCCTGTCGGGTGCTCCCGACATCATCAGTTGCCCGCACCAGAGACCGGAGGTGGGCCACAACCGACATATTTGACCCTGTGTGTAGTACCCCACGCACACCAGCACCACCCGGTACTGCCTTTCTATACAGCAGTGTTCCATAAGAAAAGTTTTTTTTTTTCTGAGCGGCACTTGTGGTGTACAGCTGCGGACACGCGCATCAAACTGTAATAAACACCACATGCAGGTTGAGTCATTCATTTTATATATTTCTGTGTGCTTCCACCACTTGGATAGGGGTGAGCATATTAACTATGACTTGCCAGTGATGAGCTGTCACTTGCAATGACCTATTGCCAGAGATGTAGGAGGAGAGCGGACCCTAGCACAACAGTTCTATGTTCTTAGATCGCCAAGTTTTGGGGGTTTTTTTCCACGTTTTTTTGGCCGAATTTATTTGGCCGAATTTATTTGGGCGAAAAACTGGCCTTTAAAAAAAAGAAAATATTTGCGGTTTCCCTTCCCCAAGCCACCTTCCCTATTATATAGTCCCTATTCACCTCACGCCCTGCCCCTTATATCCCCGTACCCACCCTTCACCATGTTTTTCAATTCGTTTTATTGGCTGAAAATGTTCGTCAAAAAACTCGCTAAAAAAAGGCCTGTCGATGTAACAACATCGTACCAGCACAACATGTACCTGGATGTGTGTGGGCAATGTGAATCTAGGTGGTGGGAGTCCTCCCACAACCTGCATATGCAAAAAGCACCTGCTCAACCCTCCATTGCAGGTCCTCTATATAAATCCAATCAATCAGGAGGGGTCCTGATGGTTGCACGATGCAATGCACACGTTTCTCCTCATTCCCTTCAACCAGAAGGCTTCAGGAATCTGTCCCTATTTCATTTGGCCACACAATAGTTCCTATGTTTTCCCGGGGCGGGGTAAGAGTGCAGTGTTTGGTGCTGCAGGTGTTCGGCGACTGCAGGCCCATGTGGGGCCCCAGAGTAAGAGACTGAAGGCAAGCCTCAAGTTCTCAAGGAGAAGTAAGTGCAGTACGAGTTGGTGAGCTGGGAGGCAGCTGTGTGAAGCGGAAGAGAAAAGGTCCCAAGCCTTAATTTGCCCGGTCTGCAATAAGCCCAAACCATAATCTCCAGCCTAACTTGAAGTTCCACCATGGGGTATCCACTCATTTCACTCTTCACCCCACTCCTCTTTTGCACCCATCTAGATGCCGTGGATTGCCAGCATACATCGCTGTGCAAGATGTGAGTGGTAAAATGCCAGTGTCAAGGGGCACACAAAACCTCCAACATCATTCCTGCCCTTGGGGGGGGGGACATTTGGGTCCGAGCTACCTCCAACAAACGTCTTGACTCTGCAGGGGAGGGAGGCCCAGTGGATGGTAGAACAGTCCCACCAAATTCCAGAGGTCAGTAAAATCGCCTTTGGAGGGGCTAATGAAGGGGCTCTCAAGGCAGCACTTGATCCCCCCGAGGGGGCAATGTACTGTAATATGGGGTTCTGGTTGACACCCTCCAGGGAGCGGGTTGCACGGATAAGAAACTAGAATGCCCTTTTTCCAGCGGAACACTGATATCTACTAGAGAGAATTCCATTTGTATTGACATGGACACAGACAGGGCAAATGAAGCGGGTGCTACATTTGACAGCCCCCCAAAACATCAAATGATACTATCTGGCATCGTGATTCCCCCTCTTCTATCCTGACCCCCTTTGCTATCAACATTTGTCGCCCATCCTACCCACTGTGCCATGAGCTGACAAAGTCAGGGTTTTTCTGCAGGGGAGGCCTCATTCCTGGCTGTATCAGCCTCCAGTAGTACGTTACCAAGCCCTACTCCTGCAACCCCAAGGTTGGACATTTCCCCTGCACTGCATATTGACACTGGCGCTGATGCTCCCCCATTGACCTTTGTCCCCCCTTCTCCGTCTAACGTGATCAGAGCGACCACCATTGTTACCGAGTTTAATCCCCCTTCATGCTCCTCAGGCAGTGCATGGAGCCAGTTTCTGTCGATAACAAGCTCAGGGGCCAGTTCCTTCTTACGTTTAACCCCACTTAGAGCCCCTGACCCAGGACGATATGGAAATGACCTTGGTGTAGGGCCAATCACTGACCCTCCTCTTGGGGGTGATTGCACAAACAGGGGATGTAACTGTAATTCAGTGCTGGCTGAACAGGCAATAATCAGAGATTTGCTCTTGACCCTAATGAAGGCCCAAGGGAGGTGAGGAGGTACGTGCGAGGGACGGGTGGGGGGTGGCGTCCTGCACCGTCCAAAGTGTTTGGAAGGGGCCTAACACTAAATGCACGGCCTGCCCTGATGAACAAGTCCCCTTCAACCCGGCGACCCTTGAAGTTAAAGCAGCCCTCCACGATCTGACATCTGGGATCTCATGTTCAGTTAATACCAATGCCCCCTGCGAAAGTAATGTCAAGAGATGGGAAAAAAACGGGGAGTCCATATCCAAGGCGAAGGTTACTCTCACAGTTCACCACGTCCCCATTCCAGTGGTCATAAAATGTCCTAACCCAGGGAAAACTAGAGGCCATTTATCAAGGCACAGAGAGTACACGTCTATGCCGCATGACCAAGGAAGATGTAGATGTGCCTCAGTATATCTCCATGGGGTTCCCAAACTGACAATGGGCCAGTTTGAATCAAAGGATGTACTGTTAAATAAAATGCTATATTGGATACAGACCATTGGAGGGTGTGCATTTGTCACTAGGGAAGCCTTGGTAGGGTGCTGTAGAACTCCAAGCAGGGGCAGGAATTCTCATGACACCGTTGAACAGACTTTTTGGGACTGTCGAGTTGCCAAAGAGATATGGGAAATAGTTGGGCGGGGAGCGGTTGGATGCCAAGAGGTGGGATCTTTGCTAGTCCAAACCCCTACTCAATGGGCCATTTGGTTCACTTGGAACAATGCCGAGGTCTACTCCTCTAACTGGGGCGAATCACAGTGAGGCCCAAAATGATGGGGCCCATGAAGTTGGGGGCCTTCTGAACGGGGTTGGTCCCCTTTGATTTTCCATTTTCTCCCTACCATTTACACAGGTATTATGTTTTGAATTTTGTTTGTATAAACTTTATGACAGGATGTAATTTGATGGCCCAATGGTGATGCTACGTTTTCAACAAAAGCCATATCTTTCAACACCATTTTTCATATAACATTCTCTGGACCTGCAGAGGCGTTCTTGTTCGGAATGTCAAGGTGTACCTTCAGTTGTTGCCCTCCTTGCAGCTTGTCCCTCCCAATGTTATGCTCTGTGCACAATTTGTTATTTAGGTGCTTACAAATCTTCTCTGCAACACCTCCTTAATCCGCACCCTGTGAGTAATAGGGTAGGCGCAGTACTGTACTTAGAGTAGCTTAAAACGTGGTTTTCCCATTATCATAGAGTCTTCACCTTCAAATGGGCAAATGTTCTCTCCAACGACAATATGAAATGGGCAAATGTTCTCTCCAACGACAATAATAGATTTACATGCTCATTCCCAGAAAATGCTGCATGTGACAAAGCAGAGAGCTTGAACGCGATAAATGACATGGCATATTTTATTCTTGCATAATTATCAACACAACCTTAGGAGACTTGGGATTGCAATGGGTTTAAACTCCAAATGCATCTATTTACATTGGTCTTTATTGATATTTATAAATCACAATCTCACAATTTCTGGCATCCTGGCACTAAAAAAGTAAACAATTGGGCATTTGTGTAGGCATGGGAAAAACACTTGCCAGGCACTTCCATAGTGGTATGAACTGGCCATTGATGGTAGCTGGTGCAAAATGGTGTGAGTACCTGGTCATACAATACTAGCGTCTTTCAAATGTCTAATACAAGCCAAAACATTTAGCTTTGCTAATGCTTGTTTTTAATAGGATGTCAGTGAAGGACACGAATAGTGCTTATAAATCGATTGGCTGAAAGCAGACCACTTTATGAAATTTTTATTACACCAGTAGTAGATGTACAGCTCCAATTAAGTCATTAAGGCCCAAATTCATAGAAAAAGCGCTAAGTCTATGCAAACTACTTTGACCATAAAGAACACTGCTCATGCAAAAAGTTTAGTTCTGTTAGCTGATTAATCGATTTCAAAATGCAAAGTAACCCGCAACACAAAGAACAACTAGTTGCACCTGGAATGCCCACAACACTCCCCCACACATACAAAAACTAGCACCAACAAACAACCTTTGCACCTGCCTTTGCACCACCATCCAGCTACCCAGCGAAACTGCTGACCATCCCGCATAACTCAAATCAGTACCCCGGTGAAACTGCAGACCGTCCCCCGCAACTCAAGTCAGCACCCCGGCGAAACTGTGGTCTGCCACACGTAACACAAGTCAGTACCCCAGTGAAACTGCAGACCGTCCCCCATAACTAAAGTCAACACCCCGGCGAAACTGCGGACCGCCGCCCATAACACAAGTCAGCAGCCTGGCGAAACTGCGGACCGCCACCTGTAACACAAGTAAGCACCCGAGTGAAACTGCGGCCCATCCCCTGTAACTGAAAGCAGCACCCCAGTGAAAACTGCAGACCATCACACCTCACGCAAGGCAGCGCCACAGCAAAACTACAGATGGTCATCCCAAAGGTATAGCAGTCACCTAAAGTCCTGACACCTTCCATTACCCCCTCTCACCTCAACCCATCCCCAGGCAGCCCCCTGCTTGTCCGCCCTATTCCCACTTCCCCCTCTCACCTCTACCCATCATCCCTGGCAGCACCCTCAAGTCCTGACACCTCCCAATACCCCTACTCACCCCGACACAGACCCAGGAAGCCCCCACAAGTCCTGACACCTCCCACTATCCCCACTCACCTGCACCCCCACCCCAGGCAGCCCCCTGCTACTCCGTCTATTTTCCACTTCGCCCACTCACCTATGCCCTAACCCCAGACAGACCCCTGCTACTCTGCCCTACTCCTACTACCCCCAGTCACTCCTGCCCTGAACCCAGGCAGCCCCCTGCTACTCCACCCTACTCCCACTAAACCCACTCACTTCTGCCCATCACCACTGGCAGCCCGCTCAAGACCTGACACCTCCCACCAGCCCCACTCACCTCTGCCCCAATGCCAGACAACCCCTTGCTACTTCGCCCTACTCCCACCACCTCCACTCACGTCCACTCCAACCCCAGGCAGCCACCTGATACTTTGCTCTACTCCCACTACCCACACTCACCTCCACCCCAAACCCATGCAGCCCCTCCCTGCTACTTCTCCCTACTCTCACTACTCCACTCACCTCCAGCCATCACCCCTGGCAACCCCTGAATTCCTGATACTTCCCACTATCCCCACTCACCTCTGCCGCAGGCAGCCCTCTATTACTCTGCCCTATTCCCACCACCCCCACTAACCTCCACGCCAACCACAGGCAGCCCCCTGCTAGTTCGCCCTACTCCCATCACCCCCACTCTCCTCTGCCCCAACCCCAAGTAACCCACTGCTCATCAACACACCTACCAGTCTGATGTTGAGTAACAACCTACAGCAACTTCTCAGGCTTGTCTCCACCATAAAGTAAACTTGCACAAATCCTCCACCAACACGATCCGCTGGTAGCACTTTTTTGACTGGCTGGGGCGCTGTATATGTATTAGTATAGAGCCAAAGTGATCATGCTTACCCCTCATGTTGCAGTTTGATGTTGTTTTAAAAATACAGCTGTGTGTGTGCCACATACCCTCTTCTGAGTAACTATATATATATCTATGTATTGGTTTTCTTATTAGGCACTTTTACAGGAAGCAAACATGGTTTCAAAGCGCCCACAGAGCAACAGGGAGGGACAGGTGATGATAGACAATTCAAATTACAATTCATATAAATAATACATATAAGAAAAAACAATGGCCAGGGGAAGACAAACCCACTATGCCTTATGAGTGTTCAGAATGTGCAAGTGCATAAGGGGGAGGAAATGGGATAGGTGTTGTGGGGCTTGTGGGTGAGCAGCAGGTGAAGTGCAATGAATGGTATGTGCAAGCCTCCAAGGGTGAAGTGTGAGCCGAGGCAAGTGCTGAGGATAGACAGTAGCTGGGATGATTTGATGTGGGCGGTCGAGGCCTTGAGGATGCATAGGGGCCCTGCACATCAATCAAGCTACTGTGCGATTAGCAGGGGAGAGAGGGAGGGAAGAGGTGAAGAGGAAGGTCTTGAGGCTCTTACGGAATTTAAGAAGGTTCTGCTCAAGATGAAGAGGGATGGGGGGGCTGTTCCAAAGAAGGGAACTAGGTGAGGAAAGCGATCAACCACCTGCCCTCTGTTTAGCGAACCACTTTACACACAAGGAATTGGTGCCGGAGGAGCACAGAGGTCTAGAGGGGGAATATTTAGTAAGTAAGTGTTGCAGATAATTTGGCCCCCAGCCCCAGGCAGCCTTGTGGATGACACAGGTGGATTTGAATTTGATCCGTGCAGCAACCAGGAGCCAGTGCAGACTTTGTAGGGTAGGAGAGATGCATTCCCTGGGCTTGAGGTCAAGGATAAGCCTTGCTACCCTCTTCTGGATTAGCGGGAGGGGTCGCAGAGTGGATGAAGGTAGATTCAGGAGGAGGCTATTGCAATAGTCAAGCCTAGAGAGAACCAGAGCCTGTGTAACATTGAGCCTCTGGGGGGAGGTGAGAAAATGTAGAATTCCTTTGAGAAAGAACAGCTGAAAGTGGGACTTGTTGGCAATGTCCTGAGTGTGAGGGAGGAATGAGAGGAGTCGAAGATGACTCCAGGTTTTCTGGCTTCAGAAGAAGGAGAGGGGGTAAGCCCATGGAAGGACAGAGTGAAGGGAAGAAGTAGGGTGCTGGTCCATGTTCCGTGACAATCATATATATTTCTTTTAAAACGCAGATATTTCAAAATGTTTCTGTCCTATGGGTCATATTGCATCTTGAGATGGGACAATGCCACAATATTACATTCACAAGTTACCTTGACTTTGCAAGCAATTTCTTTTTCCAGCATGTTCCGATACCAGAGCTTGCGCTGAAAAGGCTTAAGCTTGCCATCGTCCCACAACGGCTTCAGGATAGTATCTTGAATATTTGTTCTGGTCATGTTTGTCACAGCCTTTGGTGCATCATATGCATCAGAAGGCTTCTCTGCGACATCATTACTCTCTCTTTCATCATCCCTCTCAGTATATAGAGGCCAGTTTGCCCGTTGGCATCAATTCATCTTCCATTACCCCCCCATAAGAATACTCCCTACTTCAAGAATAAAAAAATAATCTGATATATCTGCAATGCCCAGTTGCCCATCCTCCCATTTCCCACTAGAAGGCACACACTTTCAATCAGCAACTTTGGTTTCTTACCATCAAACAATGGGCCATGAACCTCTTCTACACAGTCTAAATAATATGTTGTTCATAACATGCTAGATGTTTGGCAGGTGTGCATATACTTGTAGTGGTATTTTCACTCACAGGCTTAGTTTGGCAACACTCCCTCTTTCGACATCTGAGCACATCACCCGCTCTCTCTTCAATGTTCTCCTTCAGCAATGAAAGCCTTTGCCTGGTGAAATCAATACTGCAGCACGAGAACCCAGTTTCAGCTTTATTCAGAAGATCATGCTCACTATTCGGCTGGTTCATCCTCTTGGACAGATTCACTATCTTTGACTTTTCCCTGTTAACCTTAAACCCTCAATCTTCTGAAAACCTTTGATTGTGGTAATGATTTTTGGTGTAACGTGCTCCTTTTTGTTTTGTGGCAAATAGCAGCATGTCATTAGCCTAGTCCAAAGTCTTTTTTTCATCATATCTATTGGTTCATTCAAACCATTTTACACGTTAAATAATAAAGCATATCACATATATCCTTAAGTACATTTCTAACAAGCTAAATTAACCAATCATTGAACACACAAGTAATCACATGATGTGTATATAAGCAATGATATTTTAGCAATTAAAACCATGAAATCGATCAACATCACTCTGTCAACATAGGGCCACCTAACAGCAGATCATACATATGGGACTACACCTTTAGCTTCCAGCTACCTATATATAAATTAAGTGATCATGTAAACATTCTGGCCGATTCTATATAAGTGCTTATTATCTGATTCCTTACAAACTATTTTATCTTGTTCAGTTGATTCCATGCTCCTAACTGGCTTGCATATATGGTAAGCGGCAGAACGCAAAACAAGGGAGTTTCAACAGTGAAGATATGACCAGAATTGCTCTCCACATATGCTATTGACTTTAAAGACACATTTGGAGAACAGCACCCTATACAATGCTTCTTGAAGCTCAAAATGTGGCATGCTGTCTCCCGACTAGTCCTACGGAAGCGGCAGACCCTATGATTAATAGGTTTTTTGGTCCATCCCCCCAGCAGAATCTTAGTACGCAATGCGTTAAATCTTAGATGCATTATAAATCGTTGCACAGTTTGGTCATAGCACTTTACCACTTAATCAAAAAGTGCAAGATGTTTCTTTGTGAATACATATTCAACAGTATTCGCTCTATCCCAATTAAAGGCATTGGGCCTCATTATAAGTTTGCCGATCCAGGAAATACGGTACCAGTCAGCATGCCAGTACCGTAGTTCCCGGACCAGCAAACTACGAATTGTGCTCGAATTGTGCTTGCGGGTGTCTTTCTGCCTGCCAGGTCAGACCTGGCATGCAGAAAGGCACCCGCGAGCACAGCATGTCGGATGCAGTGGCACCATTATAAACAGTGCCGCTGCACCCAACCTCCCCATTCCCATTCAGCACTATGGGTCCGAATGGGAATGAGGAGCATCTGTTTTCCGGTGCCGCAAATGGGCAATTACTGCATCCGGCAGTGCCGTATTAACAAAAGCGCACAAAAAAAGAAACATTTCAAATACTACTGTCAGATTTGTAGTATGACATACTACCAATCTGACTGTAGTATTTGATATCCACAATATATGTTACTAACCCTCACCTACCAAACTGTGATGTTACAACAGTTTTGTACTTATTACTATTTCCATTTTTTGTGCGCTTTTGTTACAAGCCAAACTAGGCTTACATGTGACCTTTCATTTTAAACTGTTTCTTTACTATGAATTCTATACTCTATATGTATGTCTGAATAAACTATAATTTCTTTCGATTCTTATATTTTTTTGTGACTTTCGACAAGCTAGCAATTACAAACTAGCCTCCTGCCTTTTGAAAACCTACCGTAGTTAACACGGACAAATAGGGTTAACTTATGACTCTCTCTTCTCCCTGTGTCTACTTATGAGCCTTTAAGAAAACTGTGATCATCCATATTAGCACTCGTGGATATCCCAAAATTCAAGCTGGTCACTAGCTCAGGAAGATGTTTTCCTGTTACAGCTGCTAAGCTCTGGAATTCTCTTCATCTGGATCTTGGACTGCTAAAGGAATTTTGCGCATTTCTCTGACAACTGAAAACATTGCTTTTTCACTAAAACCCCCTTGAACCCCTTCTCCTAGTCCTGTGTTCTTTTTGTGTTGTTCCCTGTGTTTTTTTGGTGCCCCGATGCCTGCGGTTTTCCGTCATCATATACAAATAAAATGCCACTCCATGGAGTTGGATTTGTCGAATCCCATAAATATGTTCGCTATCACGATGTCCTCTGTACACAATCTGCATTATGTGTCTTTCATGTTGTATTTCAGGATTTGGGATTATTTCTCTGTGATTCTGTATGCCACCAGCCAGCTACATTTCTCACTGTGTTCCCAGTATTGCTGCCTGAAACTGAATAATGCAAACTATGCTTTTGCTGTATTGAATGTGTTTACCTCCTATTTTATGTCCTCCAGTTGGACATTATTGGCCTGGCTTCTAAAGTGCTGTGTTTTGTTTTAGTTATATATCCAGCTTCCCGAGGTCTGCAGGTTTTTCTCTCTACTTCCATGATCATTAGGAGATTATTTTCCCTCTGGATTTTGTACTTCTAATACCGCATCTCAATGTTAGCCATTGGGGCATATTTAGATCCAGGAACTCCACTATGTCGCTCCTAATATTGACTCCAAAGTCCTACCTTTTAAGTGTGAGACATTCATTCTCTGTGAAATAGCAACCTGTGTCAAGCTTTGCAGGTTCCCTCCAAGCTCTACTGGCACATGGTTACACAAGTGCCTGCTAATAATCTCACAAGAGGTGACATTGTTAATTAATTCCTTTTGGCAAGGTAAATGGCATCTTAAAAAAAAAAAAAATCTTTGGTGGGCACCAGAGTAGTGAGTGTAGTTTTCTGTGGGTTTCAGAACTCTTCAGATATCTACTGATCCCCTGTCTCTAATGAGTGCTTTCCTGTCTCTCCCCCTCACCTCTGGGCACATAGCTCCCTGAATCATTGATGATAGTGCCAATTGTTTTACAAAACATGCAAGGTAATGTATTAGTGCACTGCAGAAGCTCTAAACCTGCTGTCTGGATGTTGCTCACAAGTGCATTCTGTTCTGATCAATTAATCCTGTGAAACTTTCTGTGTTCACTGTTCACTGCAGTAAATACAATAGGCCAGACTCTCAAACCTTTTTTGCCGCAAGTGATGAAATGCGCTGTATCTAAGGGCCTCTAAATATATGCCGATTAGATGCTCATATTGGCATGCTATATGTCCCTCCCTTTGCGTAAATAAGGGAACATTTTACCAATTTTCGTGCAAATCCCAAATCCACAGCTCTTTGAAATGAGCAAAAATGAAAGACCTTCACCTGTGCCTGTTTGGGCTAGGCACTGGGGAAGGCCCAATGCAAGATATTTTACTTTCTGAACCGTTCATGCCTTTTCTTTGAAGTGGGAGAGCAGGGGTGTTAACTGTTTCTCTCTCACTTGCATGTCTAAGATTTAAACAAGGAAAGAAAAGCAGTTTATTTCATGACGTTTCACAGTGGCGGGCCCTTTCCCTCTAAAATATGCTCCAAGCACCCAAGAGCCTATAACACTCCCGACAATAATGCATTTAAGGAAGCTGGGCAGCAGAACTTTGAGCTCTTCATCCGCCCATTAAATACACGTCACCATTAAGAATAAGGTGATCTGTGCATTTCTGAAATGAGCACAAATGAAAAAAGTGCATCCTCTGAGCTTTTATCATTTGCACCAATTTTTCAGAATCTCTCACAGTTAGTCCATTCACTATATCAAGCGTCCTTCAGCACACCTTAGAGGGTAATGCACTCCTGAAAGTTGAAATGCATGTTGACACATTTGAGTGCCACGAATTTTCCGACAATAGTTCCGTTTAGTAGGCACTCATTACAGAGATTCGTGTTCATATGCCAGACCACAGCACCACATTCCTGCAAGGCAGGCGCAGCCTTTCATATGTCTGAGGTTGATAAACTTGTATGTATATATACTTCAATGAAAGTAACACCTGCCCTGCTACAAACTATTGTACCTGCCCCAGGAAGCTATACACATTAACTTAGGATCAGTATGATGCAGGCCCAGAACTTGATTCCTCCAAACAAGGTTTGTACACATAGTCAGACACCCCCAACAAAGAGCAACAAGTGTTAGTTGTTAGAGGTTATTAGGTAGTCAAATTCTAGACTGCAAAGCCAAAGTGGTGTTGAGACTCATTTCCTGACTTTGTGAGCAGATGATACAGTGATCCAAGGCAAATCTTCATGTCTCACTCTACAGTATTCTGCTGTTGTCCGTGAAAATGATTGCTTTCTCACATGCTATTGGTATTGTTTAGCCTTTTGCCCGGTCTTTCAGGCCTCCGGTGAGAATATTTTCAGGCGCACTTATCTGACAAAAGAAACATATTGCTGTTTCCATTTTCCAAGGTGCTTCTGCACATCATAAATAAAAGTCCACAGGTCTGTGTGCTGGGTGTATTCAAAGCGTTTAAATACAATAGAAAAACAGATGACGGCCTCATTACAAGTATGGCAGAGTGAGAACAAATTGGCGGTAATGGAATTACCGCAAATGTTCCTGCTCCACCATACTACGAGTACGGCCCTGGAGTGGAGGTTTTACCTCCAACATCATGCATCATTGGAATTGTGCCACATTCCAATGTATGCAACACCATGAATCCATCCTCTAATACTTAAACGCCATCTTTGCTACCCATTTTATGAAAGTAAGCTTTGCATGCTTGTGTTCAGGCTTACAGAATTTGTTAGATGGGGAAGTGAAGTTTTTAAATAGTTAATTTGAAAAGGAAGAAGGCAGATCTATGTCAATGTTGGCCTTTCTGAAACTGAAATCAGTGTCTAGTTTCTATACTTCAGTGTATTGTTTGTTTGATTATCTTGGTGTATGAATGTAAGGATATGGTATTCATCATCATCATCATAAAAGCTGGATTCCAGGAATAAAATCTATACTAGCATTACAATAAAGCCACAACACATTTAAAGCATGCCATATTACTATTTCCATTACCTACAGAGCCAGCAGACATTTCATTTCAACCAGAAATATAGGATATAATAACAGAAATAGTTTTCAAAATAAAAATGAACACACAGCTGTTTTCTCCGCTAAACAGCCTTAATAAGAAATCTGGTTATCAAAATAACCAGATTGTATCAAAAACGTCTAGAGTCTCTTGATAACTCTTATTTCTTGAACGTATTTCTGTTGAACTACATTTATTAAGTAACCAAGCATACGCCAGGCTATGTATCTGTAACACGTACAACAACGCTTGTCGACAGTGATTAGATTGTATTGATATTGAATAGAGTGAATAGATTTCATCGCAAGTAATGCATAATTGTTTTCACAACCACAAAACGAAAAGGATGAAAGGTCAATAATAGGTTACTTTGAGAGGAACCAGCCTAAATTGATTTAACCAGAAGCAGTTTAAGGAAATTCTACTAATATAAAAATAGTGTTTCATATAAGGCAACCATCTAAGATTGGATAAAGTCCTAGATCCACCATCATGGAATCATGAGCATTGATAATTCTATTCATTCAATGTTGGCTTGTCTTAAAATATGCAGAAAGAAGTGCCAATGAACTCAATGTATTCCATCCATCAGATCATTTTGAATGCATATTTTGTATTGATTATCTGTATGCAACAAATTATGTTACAAATATCCAAAACCAAACCAAACCATAAACTCATCATAAACATGTTAATAGCAGGGTCTATTAAAAGTGCCTGTACAGGCCCAAATACCACTAATAATGGCTAATAATTGCCTGTTTTAATAAAGCTTATGGATTGACAATTAAGAAACTAAGTCATATGTTATGATGGCAAGCGGAGATAGGAGCTGTTTGGGTAGAGCGTATCTTATCCAGCAGCTATTCTACAAGCATTTCAGACAGTCACTGTTTTTAGTAGCACTTCATACAGCACTCCCACACAAGTGTACAAGGTTGGCCTCAGGTGTTTAGCCAACAAATGCATGTAAAATGTTGGAACTGCAAATGCTTGGCTCATTTGGCAACACTGATTGGTAACACCATCTTCATGGTATTCAAACATGATATTATTGAAGTCACCCTCATGCCTAAACAATCACATTTTGAGACCATTGGAATATAAACCTAGCAACAGAATAATGCAATGCGATGATACACGTATTGCTAAATATAACACCAGCTTCTGTGCTGAGATTAATATTACACCCTATAATAGTAATGCAATCGGTACTTGCATTATTATTATCTGCAATGGCTTAGGATTTCATGCCAGTAAGACATTTACTCTGCATATGCTAAAATAGGAATTTTTAACCCATCACTATTTGGTATATCCGCTTTTATATCACAAAGGATATTATACTGGTATATGACTTTCTTTTGTCTCTCTCACTGACAGGTGAGAATCCTCATAAAGACTGGTCTGATTCTTCCCCTAGTAGAACAGGTGGGCATCAGTCAGCAAGATGGGGTCAGATTCCCTCCAAAGTCTGGTCTCCTTCTTTTTGTATTGGGGGCCTGTCTGCTATCTCTTTCACTGAAGAAGACATGGGATATTACTTCCAGGTAGGCCACTCATACAGTGCACTGGTTATAATCCAACATTGATCCAAAGGATGGAAGTCTACCCCATACTCCTTTCTGTTGTTATCAATTCTCCGTTCACTCTTTTTGTTAGTCTGCCAGTCAGTGAGTGACTTCTCAGACTCTGTAGATTATAAGCCCATCCCTTTAGAGGTGAGTGTGCTTTCTTAAATCTAATTGGTCAGTGTATGTGAATGGACAGTGTTCCAAAAGTGATATCACACTAAACCACCCACTCTCCACTCATTGGGCATTTTAACAAAGAGGGCACCCTGATTAGAGGGACTTCTAAACCCAATGCTCCTCCCATTTAATCGGATGTCATCTTGAAGATTGCTACATTATACAATAGTAATTTTCTGAAAGATTATATTCCTCACATGTTATCATATTCCTAATCTGTTCATCAGAATGCTTTCACTCAGGGCAATCCCCTAAATCATTATCATCTAGGCACAACATATGATGGGTATGTTATAGCTGTTTTGTTTTACCTTCTGATACTTTTACACAAATATTCCATTTCCATCTCAGACTAACCAGCATACAGGCATGCAGACTAGGATATGTGAATCACTGGCGTGTGCATATTATGCACACAAATATACATGTTTGCCTAATATACATAATGAAAGACACATCTATACATATTGTTTTCAATTCACCTGCATTTAAACCTGAACAGCTTTAAAAAAATATGTCTCTCAGAACTGTCGTTCAAACGTTAAATGCAAGAATGTGATTCCATATGTTAAATTCAATATGCATTTGTGTGTGCTACTTAGCACAATATTAAATGGCATCCTTTCTCACTGATAGACCCTCTCAGGTCCAGCTGGGGTTCTTCCTCTCTTCTATCTCTCTCTCTCTACCTGCAGTGTTCCCCAGGGGTCTAACCTTTATCCTGGCTGTTCAACCAATGCCTGGCTCCTCTTGACCACCACAACACTGCTCTCTGTTCCAACTTTCAGTGCTATGCGGATGGCACCCAGCTCTCTTTCAGGTTCTCCTCGCTGTATCTACTCCATCTCTCATTCATTCCAGGCTGTCTGCAATTCAGGAGTGGTGTGCCACCAATGATCTCTTCCTCAATGCCAATAAGACGGAGATCCTTCTCATTAGAACACCAGCTCTCTCATTTCCTCTCTCTCTCTGGCTGCCCACACTGGGCCCTCTTCCTGCTCCTAACTGTGAGGCTAAGAAGCTTGGGGTCATCTTCGACTCCACCCCCTCCTTCTTTCCTCACATCTCTGACGTGTCTAAGAACTTAAACTATCAGATGCACCTCCTCAGAGAAATTCTTCCTTTCTCACTTTCCCCCAGAAGCTCACTGTCTCCAGTGCTGTGGTCCTCACTATGCTGGATTACTGAAACAGCCTCTTTCTAAATGTTCCTGCATCTACTCTGCGTCCTCTACAACTTATCCAGAATAGGACTGTGAGGCTTGTCCTTGGCCTCAAGCCCAGGGATCGTATCTCTCCAGCCGTGAAATCTTTTCATTTGCTCCCAGTGGTGGCAAGGATCAAGTTCAAGACCCTCTGCATTGTCCACAAGGATTTCTTGGCCTGGGACCATAATACCTCCAACTCCCTCTTCCTAAACATCCTTTTTATTGAGCTCTCTGCACATCCACCTCCAACTCTCTGTTGGTCAGTCGCTTTTCCAAGCAGAGAGTTGGGGGCAGATCTCTTTCTTCCACTGGGGCCTCCCACTGGAACAGCCTTCCTGCCTCTCTCAAACTTTAGCGCAAAACCACCTCCATTTCTGGAAGAAACTCCTTCCTCTTTGCTTCCGCTTTCTCTCCTGTTGATGACCCATCTGCTTCACACACTGATCACCTGGCAATCCTCTGAACTTGGGCCCAGGTCCCTGCATGTCCAGTTGTATCTCGCACTGCCTCTTGGCTCCCCCACCATTTGGAGTTTGTATCTATAACGCTACAGTCACTTCTCTCTTTACTTATGAGCCACCCGCTGGCTGCACTTTCTGATTATCTGCACAGAGCCACCCACTGGCTGCACTTTATGATTACCTGCACTTCGCCATGCCCCCATTTTGGCACTTCTCCCCTTCCACTATCCTGCACTTGCTCGATTTGAATGACACACGGCCTAGTAAGTGTGGGATGTATTGACCCACTCCGCTATGCTATGCAGCATCACCCTGCCAGTTATGGTGAGAGAAACAGCAACAATGGTGGCAAAACACTTGTGCATGCCAAAAACCTCCAAAAACTCACAAAAGCCTACAAATGGGTTCTCGCCAATTATGGTGAGAGAAACAGCAACAATGGCGGCAAAACCCTTGTGCGCACCAAAAACCTCCAAATACCCACACAAACCTACAAAAGTGTGTGCTGAGCACACAAAAAGAGGGATGCACAACCTGCCACCCATGGTGCATGTGCAGTGGAATACAGCACACCCGGCCAAAAATGTGCCAGTGGGCTCCATGACCAGCAAACAAAGTGGAGAGAGTGAAGCAGCACTTTGCAAGTGAAACCCCAAATTGTGCCTACAAATGACATTTGCTTTGTTGCTAAATCTCCAAAATGCCTATAACACAACACTCCTAACCATTCACAATCTTGCCTGGTGCTAAAATGCATGCATCTAATGAAGTATTGTGAACATACAAAGTCCTAATGTGAAGAGCAAAACATTCTTCAGACAAACTGGATTGTCTGAAAACTGACAGCCTATGCCAAAACCTGGGTGCAGTACCCTGGGCTACCTGAATGACAGCTGTCAGATGAGTTACTGATGAAACTTTAAAGTGAGCTAAAACTAAAAGTCTGCTGGATTAGCAAACATGAAAATGACTGTTGCCAAAAAGGAATACAGATTTTAGTTGTGTTTTTGAACCCACAGATTTTAAGGCTAAGAAAGTAATGTATTTATGTTTGATGCAACAAATTTAGTTTTTGCTGGATTTAAGAAGTTCATTAGCCTAGCTGAGCTGCAAGGACTGTAAAAGCAGGTTTTCTCCTAGAAGGAGGGCCTTCCTCTCAGCCGAAACTCATTGGGAGATGCTAATTGCGGGTTAGAACAGACTCTTGTCTACAGAAAGAGAAGGAACAATGACAAGCCTTTTAGCCCAGGAAGCAGAGGTGTGAAGGTGGTAGTAAACTCTCCTGGAAGGAACTTCCCCCAAGGAGGGGGATGCACTGGACTCCCAGGAGAGACAAAGGGATGGAGCCAAGCGACAATCTAATATATATGAACAATTAACCATTTTTAAAAGACTCATAACTTATTATTCAAAGTGGTGAAAAATATAAAAAGGACAGAGTTGTTAATTTAATTTTTGTTTGGCTGCACATGTGAAGAGGTAGTAGAACTGTGTGACATGTTCTGGACAGGAAATGGCAATATATCTTGTTTTTATGCAAAATGTATTAATGTTAGAATTGCAAAAATGTACACGCACATCCCTATGTTATACACGCACATTTGTGAAAAGTTGCATACGATTTGGAAATTGTGTTCATAGCGAAAAGGACAAAATTATGTAGACATTTGAGACAAGATCCCACCGCTGCAGGGTTTTGAGGAATAGCTGTGTTAGGGAGAATTCTCATTCTATGGCTAATTTCCCTCACCTAGTGAGTCCCCCAGCAGCTTTTCTGGATTTCTGGAGTTTATTTTTTCCACATGGTAAGATTGTGAGCCTTTTGCCCACTCTTACCAGTGTTTTGCCATGTGTATTTCTACTGCTTGTGTCTTCTTGGGCTCTGGAGCACACCACTCCGTGAGCCCCAGTTTTGTGTGTTTACACAGCACCTTCAGTGCAGTAACACAGGGTTGTCTTTGAGACTCCCCTCTGACTCTATTTTCTGGGGCTGACTACCGTCCCCCAGAAATAGGTAAAGTTGCCATTAACTTTACATAGTCACTTTTAAAACTACAGACACAGTACACCCCATCTTACATGGATTACTGGAAAGGGTTAATTCCTATCCCTTTTTGTCTGTGCCTCTCGGAGCTTTGTTTTGCTCTTTTAATATTTAGACTTGGCTGGTGGCAGTGGTATCTACCCTAACCTTTCTACCGCGATTATGCTATGTAAGTGTGGTATTGTTCCAGGCTATTATATTAGCCTCGAACATAAGCCCGCTTGACCAAATACTCTTTCTTTTGGCTCCGGTCTGGTTTATTCACCATTTTGTTTTGTTAAAGTCCTTATTGTGTTTTACTTTGCGCAGCAAACCAAGGTTTGCCTTCTTTGTTCACTGTCATTTGGCGGGCTTCTGCAGAGAAGCCCTCCTCTTGGCATCTGGGTGTCTAGGTGGGCTGAATGTGAGGAAGGGGTATAGTCACCCCTGCACAGGGTATCCTAGGAAACCCAAGTCACACTTTGCCATAATTGGCTGGGGTGGCTGTCCAGGCCGGACAACCCCCTGCTTCGTGATTGACAGCCAGGCTGTGTGAATGGGGGATTTTTGCATAAAAGACAGCATTCTTGGGCTGGAAGTCAGAGTCGCCACTGGAACCACAAGGAACTGAAGAAGAAGACGGCTGCTGCAACTAACAAGTCCCTGTGAAGCCCTTCTGCAGTCTGAGCTATCTACCCTTCGACGAGCAGAGAAGATCCAGTCCAGAGTACTTCCCTTGAGCCTGGTTGGTTCAACCAGCTCGTCTTCCACAGCCTGAGGATCCTCTTCGTGGTTGAAATCACTGCACACCGCTGTAGTGGTCTTGACAGCCATCTGAAGAGCCTCTCCTGTTTTAAAGGAGCACACCTTTTCTTCACCGTCGTTGCTGCTGGCCTCATCCATTGGTAGTGCAGCTCACTCCAGACGTCCTCCTTCTTGTCCCCATGACTGAATAGCCAGTAACGGTGGGTCTGCTGGAAACTACCAGGGACAACTGCCATGGCACCACTTCATCAGAGAATAAGGTACTGTGTCTGACTTCGAGGAACTAGGGTAAACCCCTTTTCTCCTCATCCAAGGCTCGTCCTTGTCTTTTCTCCTTCTTATAACTTTTGCTACCTCTTTTGACAATATCCAAATACTCCTGGTATCCTTGAATCGTGAACTATCTGACAGTGTGATCCTCGACAACAGGAACCCTGTTCCACCTAACAATGGCGCAGGTCTATTGGCTTTTATCTGTGGGTTAGAAAGTTTTCTCTGATTCTGCCTGCCTTGACAAAAGTATTCTTAATGATTTTTGCAACCAACTCTCTTTGGTTAACTCAGGTGCTAAGTGTGTTTTTACCCCAGTAACATTTCTTTCCGCGGATACACGTATCTTTAGTAAGAACAAACTGTCATTACTGTCAAAAAGTGATCGCATATGTATTATCAGTAACGTCTTTTGTTTCACAGCACCAGTCCGTCAAATTCTAAGGTACTTACCTGAGTTGCTTTTCCCAAAGTGAATTGGTTGTGTGTAGTGTATTTTACGTGTGGTTTTAATTTTAATAGAGGTGAAGTGTTTTACAAACAGATGGTCAAAAGTAAATGTACTTTTACTTTTGTAACCAAAAACCTTGAGTCAGTGTTTGCTTGAGTCACAGTAATTGTGGTCCTGTGTGTAATCTCTACTACTGCTCATTTGCTCTTGCGATACGTCTGGCTGCTCCGCTACTGCTACCACTTTAACTGTGTAGTACAGGCTTGTACCAAAGGTGAACTTGTATTGCCACTTGTAGTCTCAATTGTGTGTAGTGGTTCCTAAAGGCACTGCACAGGATTCTGCCTAACAAGCTGCTACATACAATATAGCATCTTTGTGTGTGATTTGTATAAAGGTGACCAATGTAGAAATGTACATTTAGTATCAAATCCGATTTTGAGACCAGTGGCTAAAGGGAGGTCTCGGAGGACTGTAAAGCAAACCATAAAATGTGACATCATCCGGCCTTGATCCAATCACTCAAATTGCAAGGCAGAGATGAATTTTTGATCCTATCCCAGCTCACAGGGGCAAGCCTCGCTAAACCGGCCCATACACCCACTTTATGATGTAATTTTAAATTATAAATAGAGACAGCTGACAACACATAGTGACTCACAGATCCACTCACTTTCCTGATTCCGGCGAAGCACTCTCATCCAGCATTCTACATCCAGCTGTCACATCCTTCCAGATCCAGATGCCAAAACTCTTGCCAGCAATAGAGTCCTATTGATTTCAGCAAGGCCCAAATTCTGCAATTCATTCTCTCCACCCATTGAAGCGATGTGTGGTGTGAGAAGGCCTACTGAACCGGTGTCCTGAATTTCAATGGTTTGCCACCACTAGGTTTGCCTGAGGAACTCGCTATCCAGCTGATTGAAATATCCACAAAACAAGAAGGACAGATCCTGTGCAAAACTGGTGACCAGCCTAGCTGATCCTATCCCGTGCCTGAGGTGCTGTTCTTCCTAGACCAGATCCAATCCTTGACCAGAACTGATGGTCCAATTTAATAACTTGTTTTGTAAGTATTAATAGGAAGAAAAGTGACCCTAATATCTCTGCATTGCCTTATCCCAATCTGAACCCATCCTATCTTTGAATTCAGAATCATAGGGCCTCATTACGACCCTGGTGCTCCCGTAATGAACGGTGCCGGTACTTTATGGGATGCCATATTATGAGGTCCCCTTGCGGGACCCGCTCAGAACGTCTGGTCAGACCAGACGTCCTTAGCAGGTCCCATAAGGGGACCAGGGAGCTAATAAACGGCCTATTATTAACAGGGCCGTTATTAGCTCCCTCCCCATTGCCATTGAGCCCTATGGGGTTTCAAATGGGGATGGTTTTTTTCAATGAGGATTTACCGGGTCCTCCAAGGTTGGAATGGCCCGGTAATTCCTCATTGAAAGAACCCGGACCTGGAACCCGGTATGGAGGCAGCCATCCCCTTAATTAGGGCATGGTTACCTCCATACTCGTAATGAGGCCCATGATCTAGTCAGTACCTTTCCTGCACTGTTTTTCTCATTTCTTTTATAAAATCATAAGTCTTTAGAGATTTTGAGTAAGAAAAGTAAATCCCAGAACGGAAACTAGAGTAGCACACGTGAAGAGTTACACTGCCCACATAACTGTGGAAATTCACGTGTGACATTCTCTTTTCCATAGTCATAATCTAGTGTAAACAAACCCATCTTTCATTTTCAAAGTGCATTTCTGTTTTCCATTCTCATGCCTAATTTACAAAAACAACATTTACTAAAACCTCTATAACTCATTCAGTTTTTGTGATAGAAACACATTTTCAACTCCTACTTGTACTCAACAAGTCTAGCTATCCAGAGAACCATAGCTTTGCAAAACAGTGCGATTCTCCCATTAACGTGAATATTGCGCAAGGAAAGGTTTGCCATGAATTACAATTCTGAGACATTTTACACATGGGAAATACCTTTAATTTGTTTCCGACTTGGACTTTAAGATTTCAATTGTTTTCTGCTGACTAAATCATTACTTGTGCTTGTGTGCAAATGTTCAAAGCGGCTCCCATAAGAATTTTTAACAATTTAAGTATTTTTGACCACATTTGGTGTTTTTGCCCAGTCAATTCTAAAGATTATTTCAAAGTCATACTGACAGCTGAAAAGTCAATTCCGTTTTTTTTCGCTTGTGTTTGAAGGGGGAAGGGGGAACTGATATTCTGTTTGATTTGTGCAATTCCTGAATACCTGCTCTCTCCTCCCCTCTCTTTACATTGTCTATTGGGGTGTTGCGGGGTGTTGCAGGGGGAATCTCTAACCATAGTGCCATCTATACCAAACCAACACAATACCACATACCTTGATTCCCAGTGTATTAAAGATATTATTCAGTGTCTGTCACCCCATTGGTGATTGTTGTTAACTATTAAAATATATTGTGATTAAATATTTAAATACATAAAAAATTATTTACCTTTGCAAACCAGTCTGATTCCTGGTTCAGTGTGACCGGGGGTGGGGGGGTTCCAGGAGAAGGGTGTGATATGAGTGGTTTATCGTTCAGAATATTGACTTATAGACAAAAATAAATAAGGGTTTCAATTGTGCAATACATACTGGGCTTGACTTGGGTGTGTGCCGGATTGAAGTCACTTACAGCTTGGGGGCTCGTTCGGGACCCTGAATTAGACATACCACTCGTGACAGTCTAACACAGCGTGCTAGCCGACGGGGTAAATACACCTTGTTGGGTTACCAAACTGTGCTACACTGTATAATCACCCCTCAAAAGAAATACTCAAAGGAGTTGGGCCTGTTTGCAAAAGTAAAGTAACCCTGAGATAAAGCAGAAGGAAATTAATATTTCCGGAATGGTGACCCCAGTGGAAATCAATATTGCAAGGGAACACCTACTGCACAAATTGTTTGTCAGGGGTGAATGGTTAGTACAGGACGAACAGGTATGGCTGCAGGGAATAAAACAGCAAATCACTGAAAGCAATCTTGATATCTGGCAGGACAAGGGGCAATTAATTCAAGCACTTAGCGAATTGTATATGACCCCTAAAATAAAAGAGGAGCAAGGCAAAATTGCTAAAATAGCGGCCTACCTGTACCTCCACATAGGAGTCATACAGGAAAAGTATGCAGACCATGTAGATTTCAAAAAGAGGCAAGGGGAAGCACTGCAGAAAATCCAGAGCAATCTGGACTCTGCAGAGCAAAGGCTCCAGAGTAGCAAAGAATCTGAAATACAGGCTAGGCAGTATGCCACCAAACTCCAAGAAGATCTGGCTCTCTTACTGCAAAAGAATGCAGAGCAAAATACACAGGTGCAGACACTGCAAAAAGAGTGTCAGGACTCCTTAAAACAGAGTCAACAAAAGCTGGCGCAACAATTAACTTTTGACAGAGTCTGTGCAGAACAGCTCAACATCTTACAAGACCAGATAGACCAATTAAAAGAGGAAAATAATAAATGGATTATCAAAGAACTAGAATCCCAAACAGAGTTTGATGAGGAGCACCAGAAAGCTGGGGCACTTAAAAAGCAGAGGGACAACCTGGTTGCACAGAGTGGCACTCTAAATCAGGAGATGGACGCTTTGGGCCAGTATGTCAGCCATTTAAAACAAAGTTAGAAGAAAATCACATGGCCTTCAGGAACTTGTTGAAATAAAAATGGATTACAAAAAGCTACTAGAGCACACCATGCGGGTGGAGGAAGCCTTGGAAAAGAATAACCAGACCAGTGAGGACCAAACTCAGAGGGTGAGTCTCCTGCAGCAGAAATTGGCCCAATACTCCCAATTCAGACAGGAAGCACAGAGAAACAATGAGGCTCTCTTTGAAAAGAATGACAGGCTCCACCAACAGATAGCCATTCAAGAACAACTCAGACCAATAAGGCCCTAATAGAGGTGCAAAAAGGTCAGATTTTGGCATGTCATCATGAAGTAGGGGCTGAAAAAGATGAGGTAAAATAGGAGAGAGACACCCCTGAGCATAACCTCAGGAACCAGGGACTTTAATCCTTTCAGTTCCATGGACTTTGCCACCCCTGTGTCCACTGGCTCATATGAACCAAGGGCCACGGGGATGGTAGACTTCAACACAATGGGAAATATGGGACTGACGGATCAACGCCTCCCAGAAATGGATGGGCCGGCATCTATGTACAGGTTCCCAAATATTAGGGCCAGCCTCTCTGATCACAGAGACTCCAGTGAGGGGAGAATCAGAGAACTGGATCCTCAGAAATATCACCTACCTTCAGATCAATCAGTCAAATTTGGTGGGGAATTCCATGAAATAGGCCCACTAAAAGCATTTTAAAAACCTCTTCCCAACTAGGGCAGTGGGGAGGAGGGGTGGTACTCAGCCAATCCTGGGAGCAAGGAAGAGTCAGAAGACTCTTCTGAGCACCACAGGTCTCAAGAGACTAGACCCCCACATTCTGCCAGCCATTCCCAAGCTCGCAGAATCAGGGAGAGCCTAGAGGATCAGACAGACACCTCAGGTAGCATAGCAGCGCCTCGGAGTCAGAGGATGAGTGGACAAGGGTGACCAAAACTAAAAAGGCCAACAAAGTTAAGAGAGCCTTACTGAAAGAACCCCTGAACAAATCAAGGCTATTAGGAGCGTCATCACGCCCTACCATAAAAATTCCAAATATTCAGTTTGGCAGCACCTCGAATTGTTTGAGCAAATGATGGTGAGTTTCCACCTGAAGGACAGCCAACGTTGTATTCAGTATGTCAAGTGGACATTTTCGCCTGAGTACTCCAGCTTCTTTGCAGGGCTGGAGGATCAGATCCATTTAAGATGGTCCACATATAGGGTGGCCATCTTAAAGCATTTTTCAATCCATAGAAACCCTTAAGAGGCCCGCAAGGCATCCTATAACCTGCAATGTGGGGAAGACCAGGCCCCACAAGAATTTGTCCAAGAGCTGAAACGTGCCTTTGCACAGACCACCAGAAGGGTGCGCACAGACAGCAGGGAGTTTGCAATACTTTCTTTCATGCACTCCCTAAATACATTATGACCCAGCTGATGAGAGACTTTCATGAGAAAAGATCACTAGATTGGGTCATTGAAAAGGCAACTCGCATTTACGAACTACAGAAACCAGTAGAGAGTAAAAATGCTAATAAAAGCCCAAAACCAACCAACACCCCTGCTGCTGCTGCTAAGGTGGTGGAGGTGAAGACTGCCCCCATTTTAGATCTGGAGATGGGGGGCCTAAAAACCTTCCAGCGCAGAATCCTACTAACCCAAGACCCAGAAGGCCCTCAGGCCAATCCCAAACAGGGAGTCAGGGAGGTAACCCCATAGATGGGACCCCTAACTCCCTGGACTACATCAGCCCCTGTTACAAGGGCAGCAGATCCATCCAATGCTATGTGTGGACTCCTCCAGCCCAAGGGGGGGGATCCAACCAGGCAGCTGGCAACCGAGGAAAGTTCACTCCACACTCTCCCCAGGAGGGCAGTAATCCCCCAAATGCCAGGCTGAGTTTCTTTCTCCGGTACCCGCCAAACCTCAACCCCCAAAACAAACCTTCTTTCTTTCCCCACTTTCCTGAGTCCAGGCAGCCCAATCCGGGAGAGGGGAGGCCAAGTGCGGAGGGGTACCAAAACTATCCCAACCAGGGGTATTATGGGATAAGAGATAGTTACCCTTCCCGTGATCAACCAAGGGTAGACCAGAGAACCCTGTACCAGCCAGAGCGGGTGTCCGCACAGGATCTGGGTTGCATTCTGAGGGCTCAACAGAACCCTCAGATGAGCATGGTGACTCAGAACTCCTCAAAGAAAGGGTCTGGTGCTCCAGAGCAATGACGGGGAGAGAACCCCGACAACACACCGGTTCCCAGGGAAGAGGCACAGGGGGAAGGGGGTGTAAAGCCTTAGAGGAAGCTTCCTTCCCCAATTGTGAAAAGCCCCTGGAAACCCAGGAACTGGAACCAGAATCTCCTGCCCCCGAAAGTCTGCAACCTTAAGGAACAGAGGTCAGGTTAGAGAAATAAAGAGTCTAAAAAGGCCCATTTTGTGGAGGAGGTGCGAATCTTCCAATTTGAAGGAGATGGGTCCTCAGAGGATTCTGGGAAAAGGAGATTCTCCTTCAGTGATGGGGCTACTCCTCCCAAAGAAAAATGGGTCCCAAGAGATCCTGATCAAGACTGGGTAGACGTGGGGACCGAGTTAAAACTGCCCATCATCAAACCCCAGAATGACCAGTAGGAAATCAACTTATTCAAACCAATTCTGGTGACTGCCTCCAAAAAGGGGGGCAGCCCATAATAAGAACCAGGGGAGCCCAAATCTCCCCGCATATCCAATTGCCACCTTTTTCTTACAGGTTCCCAAGATCCCAATCCTGCCCAAATCACCCCTCTGTCAGAATCCAAAGCAAAGAAATTAACCTACCAATTGGCCAGAAATGTGCATTATCTTTGCCCCCTTGAGGAAAAGGAGGGAAGATTTTATGCCCAGGTCCAAATACAGAGGCAATGTACATTTTTGGCACTGTTGGACACTGGATCCCAACACACCCTTCTGTCAAAAAGGGCCTTTGATCAGCTGAATTTGGGAAGAGGGGAGAAATACCAAACCCCTCTCACCCCTCTTCCTGGACAACTTCAGAACTTCCATGGGAATTAAATTCCTGTAGAGGGGACTGCAGATTTAGACATTAAAACTGGGCCACACAAGGTGAAGCACCCGGTCATAGTTTTGACTGCAGAGGGCACACCATGTTTACTAGGGAATGACATCCTGCGTAGATTGTCACCCCTCATAGATTGTGTAAACAAGGTCCTCTGGACCCAGACTTACCGACCAATAAAATTGAAACATAGTGTCAACCATGTTACTTTAAATGGCACATGTCACATAGTTGAACAAAACATGACCAAATTGAATTCCATTTCCAAAATAACCAAATCCCAGACGTGACAGTAATTGCAGTAGGACAACAAACTGGTGATGGGAAGTCCTCTCTATTTCTGAAAATCAACCTTCCTTCCAGTCTCAAGTGGCATTCCACAGGAAGGGAAGACTCTGAAATTCTATACAAACTCACAATCAGAAAATCCCACTCCAATTGTCCAAAATGATGAGTAACCAGCTCAAAGCTTGGCTGACATTCAGAAAATTGGGGAGCAGTTGTTCATCCCTATTCAGTTAAATGAAGGGAAGGACTCTGTTCTGACCTGGGTCTACCTGAACAACGATAAGAGCTTCATCAGTGAGGCCATGTTGCGCAAACTCTCAAAAGATCCAGCCATTCCCACATTTAAACTGTTCGACAAATGGGAAATGGACCTGGAAACACCCAATTCAAAACATCTCCTGCCTAGCAGGTGTATGCTCAAAATTTCCATAGGCAACAAGAGCATAGTTCATAATTGTGGGGTCATGCGAGATTTCCCTGCTGCATTTTATTTAGGCAGTGACATTCTCAATCGCTTTGCCATTAGTTTGGACCTAATAAACTTCAAAGCCTGGTCCGGATTAGTGGGTAATCCCACGGAATTTGATGAACCAGAGAAAGCATTTCGGTCAGCTCAACTGCTGCCATATGCAGTTGAAATTCAGATTGGAGAGGAAGTCACCATCCCTGAAAGGACCCGACAATTTTTACTTGAAGTAAAGATTAAAAGAGGAAAGAAACTGAAAAATCCTGATGCCCATGGTCATCTCAATGCTCATTTCCAACAGCAAGGGTTAGGGGTAAACCCAACACTACTAGTCAATACAGAACACAACACCATTCCAATAGAGGTGGGTAACAGCGACCTAAAGAGTATCACTCTGGGGGCAGGCACCATTATTGGAATGGCGGTTGATGCCCAACATTTTTCCATAGATTTAGGTAGTGAACTGATAGGATTGATCCCCTATGACTTTTTTGACAGTGATAGCGACGATGACACAACACCAGACATGATCTTCACCCGGCATGGGGGGAATTTCCTGGTGTACTCTTCCTGCCCTTATGGTAAGGAAGATGTGATCTGTGACTTCAGGACGGATGAGGTGATCTTTCAAGTCCACAACGACTGCCTTCCCCACCTGAAGCCATCAGTCCAAATCAGTACTTTGACCAGGGACTTCTCCATCCAGCTGGAGGAGGCCACTGAGTTAGCCAAACAAGAAATCTTTCTGGGCTTCAGGCAGATGGTTGAAAAGAGAGTCAGCCTAGCTGATGCCCTAGAACCCTCCGCTGGACACAAAATTGGTCCCCGAAGTAGTCAAGTGGCAGAGCTGATGGCTGTGCATCAAGCCATCCTCACTGCTGTCAAACAACAACTCCACAAACTGGTCATAATCACTGATTCAGATTATGTACGGGACGGGTTCGTGGAGCACCTGGTTAACTGGAAAACCAGAGGCATGCTATGTGCTAATAATACACCTTTAAAACACGGAAAATTAATACAAAATATTGATGATCTGGTCACCTCGAATGGGATGACCATCTACTGGAAAAAGATCAAGGGTCATTCTAAAGAAGAGGGACCAGACAAAACTGGACATGACCTAGTTGATCAGCTGGCCAAAAACCAAGCATTCCAAGGGGATCTACTTGAGATCAAGTCCCTGTTGGGGGAAATCCAGGTCACTGGTATCACTAGGTCCCAGACAAATGCTCACAATTAACTGTCAACTACACAATGGAGTAAGGAGACCCCAGATGCTAATTTGATTACAGCTCAAAAAGGGGATGCAATAATTGGTAAGTTTTATCAACACATTGAGGACCCTGAGAAGTTTCCCCCAATGGATACCGATTATATTGGGAAAGAGGACCTCAGAGTGTTGATGAAATGTCCATAAATGCTCTGAATCCAAGATGGTTTGTTGGTGAGGAGGTCCATAGCTTGCCATGACCAGTGGATGGTCCCTACCTCATTCCTATGCCTGATGCTAAGTTAAGCCCACGATGCGGCCACAGCCGGTCATCGGGGGCTTCATACGACATTAGAAATCTTGTGAGAGGTTGCTTACTGGCCACACATGGGGCCGGAGCTCGACCAATACTTGAAGGCGTGTCTTGTGTGTGCACAAGTTCAGCCAACATCACTCACACACCGTGCTCCCCTCCAAAAGAGGGGGATTACACTACCTTGGTCAGATTTGCAAGTCGATTTTATCGGGCCCATGATTCGATCCTCTAGGGGGGAAAGTACATGTTGACCGTAACATGCTTGTTTACTAAATGGGTGGAATGTCTCCCGGCCCCAAACTGCAAGGCAGAAACAGCAGCTGCCCTGATGATCAACTACACCTTCTCGCATTTTGGACTACCCAAAAGGATTAAGTCACACCGAGGTAGTCACTTCACTAGCGAAGTGAAGACAAAGATGTGGGAGATACTTGGGTTCAAAAGGAAACTACACATTGCCTACTGGCCATCCTCTAGTGGTGGAGTTAAGAGGTAAAATAAAACTATTGTGAGCATATTAAAAACGTTTGTGGCAGATTCTGGGCCAAGTTGGGACATTCGATTACCCCTTGTCCTGATGGCCATCAGATCTACCCCTTCTTCTGCAACAAAAATGTCTCCATTTGAGCTGATGACTGGACGAAGGATGGTGCTACCCCAGCATCTGTTCTGCAGAACCCAAGAGCAGACCTTGATAAATGCCTCCACAACTCATGAGTATGTTGAGAATCTGAGAAAACACCTTCAAAATGCTTTTGCCTATGCTCAGCGGAATCTAGAAATATCTGCAGACAGTATGAAGACGCACTATGATCTCAAGACAACTAAAAAGGAATACCAAGTAGGGGACCATGTCTACTTTTAGAATTTCCAAAGGAACCAGGCCAAAGAGCACAAATTCCTCGCAACTTGGCAGGGTCCTTTTGAAAGTGTGAACAGAATCTCACCACTCGCCTACAGAATCTGCATCCCCAAGGGCAGTTTGGCAGAAGGGGAAGAAAAGTGGGTCCACATAAACCAGATGAAGAGTTGCCATCCCAGGCATACTTTGCGGCAAATAGAGGAGCCAACCAGAAACCCAGTAGGGGGAAAATCCGGAAACATAATTGTTAATAAGTAAATGACCATGCTTCACGCTGATGCTTGTCTTTATAGAGAGGCTTTATTTCTTTAGTTCATCCAAGAGAAAGGCCCCCAGCTGTGGCTGTCCTCCTGCTCTCAATCCTCTCTCTCTCTGCTGCTAGAATGTGGAACCTTTGCTTAATCATAACAACAAAGGTTCCTTGGTAACTAGGTTACATGGCAGCAGCTGAATTGATGTGATTGTAAACTCAATGAAGTAAATGTAACCACCTCCTAACACCTCCCTTCCTTTTACCAAAATATAAGTATTTACCTAAACTAGATAATAGATTTCATTGAACATAAGTAGTTCATTATTTACATAGTATCTGATACACCGCTATATGAAGAAATAATTAAATTGCTTTAAATGCCTTGCAGTGCAGTTACAAGTTGTTGTTTACCTTTTTGCAAATTGCTATCCTCTCCTTGTTCCAGACCCCACCCCCTTTAACAAGCACCGAAGATCCCAAATCTTTAACAACTTGTTTGGGCTGTGAAAATGTGGATGCACCTTTGCGCACCTTGGTGGGAAGTTTGATCTTGATCCAATCACCTTTCTCAAGACTGAATTCTCTACAAGCATTCTTCCTGTCATATTGCTCCTTGGATCTGACCCCAGATTCAAATATCTTCTCTCTCACTCCCTCCAGATCTATTCCTACAAATTTTGACCTTCCCATCCAGCCTGGACACATGTGTGAGTTAGGTTTCCTCCCTCTTAATAGTTCAAATGGGGATACACCCGTAACACTGTGTGGTGCTAGTCTATATTGGAATGTTCTCTCCATTATGGTCCTGATCCAGTCACCTCCTGTTGCTACCGCAATTCTAATTGCATCCATGAGCGTGCGGTTGAAGCGTTCTACACACCCATTGGTCTGGGGATGATATAATGAAGTGGTTACTTGTTCTATTCCATGGTTACTCAAGAACTCTCTAAATTCCTTGGAAACCAATTGGGTCCCATTATCTGATAAACACTTCCTGGGGAATCCCTCTCTCCAAAATAATTGCTCCAAACATTTAATGATGCTACTGCTGGATATGTCTCTTAGTGTAAATATTTCGGGCCACTTGGATAATAAATCTATGACAACCAGTACATAGGTGTCTCTCCCACCCTTGATATTGAAAGGCCCTAGTAAGTCTAAAGCAACCTCATCCCATGGAACTGTGGATGGCTTTCTAACAGTCATGGGTACTTTTTGAATCCTGAGACCCTTATTACCTTCAATGCAATCACAACAATTGTTGACCACTTCTTCAGTGTCTTTGTCAAGATTAGGCCACCAAAATTCTGCTCTAACCAAGCCTTTGGTTCTAGGCAGTCCCAAATGCCCAACATGAGCTAGCTCAATTATTAATTTTCTCATTTTAATAGGTACAACCATCTGATGTCCTCTATGTAAGTATCCTTTATCAATCCAGAGTTCTTCCTTAACTTTGGCAAACCCGCCTAAATCACCAATATAGTTTCTTATTCTGTTCTGCGTCACCAATGTTAAAACTCTCTGGTACAATTCATCCTCTGAACATGCATTGTCCCACTCCTCTTTCTTTACTGACTCATGAACCTGAAATATTTCAACACCTTTCTCACGAGTCAGAGGAGACTCCTCAGACACTGTTTCTCTCACTACTGATCTGGATAAGGCATCAGCAACTACGTTGGTTTCACCACTAATGTGAAGCATATCATATTGCAGGCCTTGTAGGGATGTCACCCACTTCATGATGCGTCTGGAGACTCCCTCCAGACCACCTTTGGTAAATATTCCTATTAGGGGTTTATGGTCTGTACATACTGTGAATTCTCTGCCCCACAAATATCTTTTGAACTTTTCCACTCCCCAGACACAAGCCAATGCTTCCTTTTCTACCACTGAATATCTGTTCTCAGGTCCTTTGAGAGATCTAGAGGCAAATGCTATGGTGTGTAAGCCCTCCTGATCTTCCTGCATTAGGACTGCCCCAATACCATAGTCACTTGCATCCACAAATAGTAATGAATGTCTACTTTCTTCAAACGTTTTCAAGATGGCTATAGCATCTTTAATCTTACCAAACTCTTCCTCACAAGATTCATTCCACTTGAACGTAACACCTTTACGAGTCAACATCCTCATGTTCCTTGACAAATTTGCCAACCCTCTAACAAACTTGCCATAAAATTCAACCAGACCTAGAAAAGATAGTATATCTGCTTTGGATTTTGGTGCTTCCATCTTGCGAATAGCTTCTATGGCCTTTTCTTTGGGTTTGATCCCTTCACCTGTAATTTCATGACCTAGATATTCAACTTTGTCAGTTTTGAATATGCATTTCTCTAACGATACTGTAAGACCAGCCTCTTTGAATATGTTCAACACTCTCTCTAACCTTTTATCATGTTCTGCTTCATTTTTCCCACATACTAGCACATCATCCTGGTAACACATGACACCTCTCTCTCCTCCCAGTAATCTGTACATGACGTTCTGAAATACACTAGCTGCTGAAATCAATCCAAATGGCATTCTTATACATCTGAAAAGGCCAATAGGGGTAATGAAAGCTGTGAGATCTCTCGAATCAGGGTGTAATTCTACTTGGTGATATGCAGATTTGAGGTCAATAAGAGAAAATACTTTGGAATCAGACACCCCTGCCAATAAATCATCTATTCTGGGTAAAGGAAATTTGTCAGCCACTACATTTTTATTCAGGTGTCTAAGGTCTATGCATATACGCAGGGATCCACTGCTCTTTCTCACTATTACAATAGGACTAACCCACTCTGAGGAATCAATTCTCTCTATCACCCCTTCACTTTCCATTTTATTCAATTCACTCTCTACATCTTTTCTCAGGGCCAAGGGAATGGTCCGTAATTTGGCAACTTTGGGAATGGCATCCCTTTTCAAACGAATTTTGTGCACAAATCCCTTCAAGCACCCTAACTTAGTGCCACTCATATGCCCTCTGGCCCCTTCCATAACAATGCTCGAGACCGATTTTCCACCGGATTTTCCACCTTCAACAGTCAAAACCTGTTCTGGGTGACTTGCTTCAAGTCTTATCTTGAGCTCTGCCTGATCGCTCCAGGACAACAGCTCTCCACCTCTGTTGGCTACATGGATAGTCCCTAACACCTTCCTGTCTTTGAATTGGAGCTCAGCTTCAAAGCACCCTAAAATTTCTATGGGCACATCTCCATAAGCATTTGCTCTGACTACATTCTCCCACAATGTACAACATCCAAATTTCTCCTTCCACACTTGCACACTTATCAAAGTATAATCTGCTCCACTGTCCATGAGCATTGATACTGGCACCCCTCCAACTAACACAGTTGCATATGGTTTCTTTTTCTTGACCTTCCCATCAATGGCATTGACTGAAAATATAACTTCTCTACCAGCATCATCAATTGATATAAATTCTTGATCTGCATTGACTTCATGTATTTGACTTGGGGCGGTATAAAAATTTCTACAGCATCTAGCCATGTGTCCTCTGGCCCCACATTCATTACATATAATGTTTGATGCATAACATTCTTTGTCAGATGCTTTGTGATATAGACTCCCACATCTGAAACACCTCCTAATTAATACACCTCTAGGATAACCAGAGTCCCTGCCACCCCTGAATGTAACATTCTCACTGGGCGACCCTCTGGTAGATGATCCTTGTCCCCATGCTCTGGTAAAGGGACCTTGGCGACCCTCAGGTCTCCTACCCATTTGCCAAGTGCGACGCGCAGTTGCCGCACCTCTCTGCATCACTCTCGAAACCTTATGTATGGCAGCTTCATTGTCATCAGTTTTGTGCTTATCTAGAGATGTATTATCCACTTGAAGCATTTGTATACATTTGTCTGTGTGTTCTATCATTTTCGCTATCTCAATTGCTCTATCAAGAGAAGGATTTCTTTCCTTCCATAACTCCTTCCTGATGTTATCATTAGAACACTTAATCATGAGTTGGTCCCTGACATGCTCATCTCGACAATGGTCAAATCTACATTTGATGGCTAAACCTCTAAGAGCAGTTACAAATTCCTCAATACTCTCTCCAGATTTTTGAGTTCTCGTGGCAAATTTGTACCTTTCAAGAATTATATTTTCTTCAACACAGTAGTGTTTGTCTAATTTTGCTAATGTTTTCTCATATGGACCCCCACCAGGAATGTCTGGAGGTTCTGGTAGTTTTTTGACTACTTCCTGTCCTGCGGCACCTAAACAGTGAAATAGGAGCGCCTCTTTGCGCTCATTGGAGAAATTGGGTCCAAATGCTGCCAGTGCATATTTTTGAAAACCCTCTTTCCAGTCTATCCAACGCACTCTGGGCTCACCTGGTGTAGGCAGGAAGAAAATTGGGGCTGGGACGTTTGCCATGTTGTGAATTAATTAATGTCACCCCCAGGTAGGAAACCTTACACAGCCACACTGTCACTTACTTGTACTTAAATTTTATAAGGTGTGATTTCAGGTGGAGCCTGTGCTGATATTGTCAGCGCTGTCTGTGGTAGTTGCAATTTGTGATCCACAGGTCAGCCTCCTCCGTAATCCACAGGTGATGCAATTTGTGATCCACAGGTCATCCAACCTCCTCAATATTCGTGCTCAGCTCCAGTATGCTTTTATGGTTCTCTCCACTGCCAGGCACTGACTTCTTTCTTGGTGCTCCGCTCCAAAATGCGCTTTGCTGGTTTACTCCGCTCCAGGAGGATGGCCGTGTTTCTCGCCTGCTATTACACAACACATCTAGTGTAACACTCCGTCCATTTGCATCCAAACTGTAATCAATATTGCTGCAGTGTTGCTGCTGCTGGGGGCCTTTTCTCCTTGGCCCAATCCTCGTCGCCAATGTTAATAAGTAAATGACCACGCTTCACGCTGATGCTTGTCTTTATAGAGAGGCTTTATTTCTTTAGTTCATCCAAGAGAAAGGCCCCCAGCTGTGGCTGTCCTCCTGCTCTCAATCCTCTCTCTCTCTGCTGCTAGAATGTGGAACCTTTGCTTAATCATAACAACAAAGGTTCCTTGGTAACTAGATTACATGGCAGCAGCTGAATTGATGTGATTGTAAACTCAATGAAGTAAATGTAACCACCTCCTAACAATAATATAATCACTAAATGTTCACTGTTTATGTGCAAGAAGAATGCTAAGATCATTAATAAACATAGATGGGGAATATTGCCAATTATAACCAATGCAAGTATCTTTCCCACTGCTGACATCCCCAGATGACGTGTGGACACAGTAGTGGGAAAATATCCATAACCATGTTATGTTCTATCTTCTAGCATCTGGACTAAGAATCATCCAGAGGATTATCAAGGAGGACAACTCGGGGACCGGGAGGAAAGACTCAAAGAGCCCGGAGTGCCACTCCAATCTCCCAACCAGAACCAGCAATACGCCCACCCAGAACCAGCACTACTCCTGACCAGAACTGGTGAGGAGAGCGGGTCGCCTCCAGCACTGACGGGAGAAGCGACTAAAGTTATCCACACAGAAAGAAAAAGAACATCCCAATCTCCCGACTTCCCCCTGATGGGTGGTCAAAACCAAGTCGGGAGGGGGGGCTCTGTGGGATGTATTGACCTACCCCGCTATGCTATGCGGCATCACCCTGCCAGTTATGGTGAGAGAAACAGCAACAATGGCGGCACAACCCTTGTGCACACCAAAAACCTACAAAAACCCACAAAAACCTACAAAAACGTTGTGCTTCAGCACACAAAAATAGGGATGCACAACCTGCCATCCATGGTGCATGTGCGGTGGAATAGAGCACACCCGGCAGAAAATGTGCCAGTGGGCTCCATGACCAGCAAACAGAGTGCAAGGAGAGAAGCAGCACTTTACAAGTGAAACCCCAAAATGTGCCTACAAATGACATTTGCTTTGTTGCTAAAAACTCCAAAATGCCTATAACACAACAATCCTCAAAATTCACAATCTTGCCTGGTGCTAAAATTCTTGCATCTAATGAAGTATTGTGAACATACAAAGTCCTAATGTGAAGAGCAAAACATTCTTCAGACAAACTGGATTGTCTGAAAACTGACAGTCTATGCCAAAATCTGGGTGCAGTAACCTGGGCTACCTGAATGACAGCTGTCAGATGAGTTACTGATGAAACTTTAAAGTGAGCTAAAACGTAAAGTCTGCTGTATTAGCAAACATAACACGGATTGTTGCCAAAAAGGAATACAGATTTTAGTTGTGTTTTTGATTCCACAGATTTTAAGGCTAAGAAAGTAATGTATTTATGTTTGATGCAACACATTTGGTTTTTGATGGATTTAAGAAGTTAATTAGCCTGGCTGAGCAGCAAGAACTGAAAAAGCAGTTTTTTCTCCCAGAAAGAGGGCTTTCGTCTCAGCAGAAACTCACTGGGAGATGCTAATAGCGGGTTAGAACAGACTCTTGTCTACAGAAAGAGAAGGATCAATGACACGCCTTTCAGCCCAGGAAGCAGGGACGTCATTTAGGGGTCTCCAGAGGTCGCAACTCTGCGGTCTCCCTTGCGGCCTCAAAGGAATGTTCTTTTTTTTTAAAGTCTTTTTTTCTTCTTTTTTTTTTGTAATGCAAGCTTCTGGGCTGTGGCCAGCACCATGTGGCTCTTTACTTCTGGAGAGGCTGGCTTTCTAGATCAGGCCCCTTAAAAAATAATAAGAAAAATAAGACCAGGAGTGCAACAAGTCTAACACTTTCAGCACTGACCCTACATAAGAAAGAATAGGAATACCAAATAATGTGTGTCTTTCTGGAATTCTATACAATAATTGCTAGACTCATTAAAGTTTTATTTTCAAGCACAGTTCAGAGGGTGAATTACGGATTTAGGGGTTGATTCATGGAAGTTGTGCCCCCGAAAAACAGGGATTTGTGTGCCATTCTGCCTGCAAATCCCCATTTGTTAAACAGGGACTTGCATTGAGAATGGCGCACAAATCCCCGTTTTCTGGCGCACAAATTCCATGAATCAGCCCCATGGTCTGTTCTTAAACACCTCAACTCAGCCTTTCATCCTTCTGAGGTCGACAAATGAGTAACAACACAGGTTGGGTGAAATTGGGTGTATATTTTTTCTATATAAAGCGGTTAAGCGTAAGTGCTATATAATGACACATCATTATCATTTGGTCATGGACATCTGCTTGCAATAACAGTAATTTGGCAACATGGGCCTATACACACTGATCTTAATGATACATATGGCGATCCATTCTTGTATGAAATGTACATCACATTATAGTGATATCGTCACCTATTTTTCGTAGTGTACAATGCCATGTGATGCCACTTACTGTTTTGTCAATGGGTGAAAGGTTGTGTTCCATCGCTTCCCGCGATATCACTTCGGGATGGGGTCAAATGACATCACTTCCTGTGATGTTATCAGGGGTCAAGGGTCGTGTGATGTCACTTCCGCTACTCCTGGCATTTTGGTGAAATGACGTCCCTGGTGACAGCAGCAGCGGAATGTTTTATTCGACTGAAACAGTCCAATAAATTAGACGATGTTCAAGCAGAGATTGTGGCTTGCAAGGAGGACCGAGTATGTGGCTGGTTGGCTGGTGAAATTGTGAGCACACGAATGGAAGGAAGCGGCCAGAGTATGGCGTGTACAGCTCGACCTTGCACAGGGAGGCGCCACCTGAAATCCCGTTCCACTAGGCGGAATGAACAAACATCCCTCATATGTGTGATGGACACTGCCTGTGCACTGTGGCATGCATGACATAGGGGTCCACGTCCTACACAAGATTTTATAGCATTGGCTGAGTCAGTAGCTCAATTACTGTTGTTCATCAGCCAGTTAGTGAAACATTATTGCCCTGCACCTGCGTCTGTTCTTACTTGTAATTGCCTGCTCATTGTCTATGCCTGCTTTTGGATAGTTTGCATTACAGATATGTGTATCTTTTGCAAAGTTGACATTTCTTTGCAAATTTCCATTTGCTACACTTGCATTCAGACACAATACGATAAGGTCGCTAACTGTGGTAGCTGATGGTGTTGTTTACACCAACTGCAATGTGGTACATTTTTGAACAATTGTGTCCCTCTGTCGTCCAGTGCAAAACACTTTTTGTGTTCGGTAATTCACCTAAAATGACTGTACCTTTGATTGCATCGTTCGCATTTGAAGCCCAAATCTCTAACATTCACTTTCATTGATATAATTGTGGGAACAATAATTGAATTCGCATTCGTATTAATAGCACTATGCTCACAGCTGACTTCCTCCAGCATGTTTGCCCGCCATCCCCAGTGAGTGTGCGCATTTTCCAGGCCACAATCAAAAGCTCTTTGCATTACAAAGGCATGAACAGACCGAAGGCATAAATAACGGGCTGGCGTCCTGCTCATTTGCGAACATTTAATAGCCAGCGAGCCATCATTCCTTCCGATCATCAACACATATAAAAGAGTTATACTATCACCTTGCTCAACCTCCACCATAAAATTAATTTCTTTTGGATAGACCCCATTAATTGCTCATAAAATTGATCTGACTCCGCTTTTTATGGCAGTCAGCGTGTCATCAGAAATGCAGAGCGCTCGCCTCACGCTGGCCTCGGATTCTCTTGCACAGAGTAAGAAACACAAGCGTGAGTTATTTGCTTGCTTGTGCTTATCACAATTGCTGCGCCGCAGTAGTACATTATGGACCCAATTCACAAAGGTCTTTTACCATGGGAAAGTTCCATTGAAAACAAATTTGTAAATCAGGCCCTTAGTTTCAAGGCGGACTCAATTAGCAATATAATAGAGCTCATTACAGTTTTGCCGGTATCCCGCCGGTAATTCTGGTGGGATACCCCCAAAAATGCCTTTACCGTTTCTGCTGCCTGATGTCCCGGGATTATTTGGATATTACGTGCAGCGGAGAAGCCGGTAAATTCCCATTCCGTGGAGTCCCAGGATGGGTTAGTAGCAGTGCCAGTGATTCCTGTATTTATTTCCCAGTAGGGTCCTGAACTCCCAGCAGATCGGGCCTGCCGCTAGATCACTGCCCCTACCGATAAATGTGTGTATTCCCGGGCCGGAGAAAATGCTGGTGCCGGAATTATCAGCATTTTTTCCAGCATTTTGTTACAATGATCCCCAATGTGTTGAAGCCCTTCTTTGCTGCAGATTAAATATAGTTTATAATGAGATTCCCAGCAAAGGTATATGCTGGCGACGAGCATATATAATGGCTAACTGAAGGGATGGAAAGCAGCAGCATCATTCAATGTGTGAAGGAATACAATAGCCATATGTATCCTTCTGCTGTTATTAGTCTTAATTTGACGGTGCACTTATGATCGTAAACATAAATGATAGGAAATAAACTGATTCCTCTTTCTGCTCTTACAAAGCAAACTATTTTGTTCCAGAAAACATATTTGGACGACACTTGGAATTTGTTCGGAGATGTTTGGCACAGTATTAAAACGCTAGACTTATCAACGACACTAATTCCTGCAACCTTCCTGCACCGCTCAAGGGCGCGCACGAGGCCATGCGTCCAGTGTCACACTGCCCTGACTTCCACAGTTCATAAATCCTTTACCAGTAGGCGTATTGCTTGTCCTATGCAATCTCGATTAGGTGAGGTGAATTTCTATACGCCCGGCTACTGGAATGTGACCTAAATCTGCTGCAAAAGGAACTGCCCCCTCCCTAGCTCATCACCACGCTCCACTCAACATCACTGCTTTCCCGCCTCTTCCCCGGTGCTATTAACGGATGCTGGCTGCACAAAGAGCATTACAAAACCACGACATCAATTAATAAGGTGAATGGTTCAAGTTGTGGCTGATAAGATGCTGCCACACACCGCACATGCATTGTTTTAATGTGAAGAAGGTCGGTAGAAATGGCTGGGGGAGCCGATTTCACAGGCGTGTCCTCCATTAAGGGTAAGGCTGAAGGGCAAAGAAAGGAAACAAAGAGCAATTAAGCCTACCCCTCTCCAATGAGAAAATATTATTGGTCCCAGGCTGGACTGCTGTTTATTAGGGTGATGCAGATGAGGCGGTCAGGGGAAAAAGAGACAGAAGAAAGGCTAGAGGATGTGGACAGCTGTACAGAGAGGGCAGAGGAGCTGGGCCAATAATGCCACTCAACCAGCAGAGAGCCTGTGGCCACTGCAGCAATGAGGAGGGTGACCATTCCAAGATGTTCAGTGAAACATACATCCACAGTGAGATAATCATGATCTTTCAACAAAAGCTCAGCGATGGCCCAGCTTGGATCTTTTCCCAGATACCTCATATATCCTCCCCAGTTCCTCATATATCCTTGCCAGACCTTTCCATGCAGAGCTATGCTAATGTATTTGTAATGAAATCTGATTTTGGCCAGAAGAAGAAGAATGGAGAGCAAAGGTGTTTGTGACCTTTGCTAAGACCTGAGCCACAAATAGGTAGAACGTAGACCCCTCTTACCTCTATATTGGTAGGAAAGACACTCTGTGGGCTAGACCTTTCAGAGATGTGAGTAAGCAGAAGCATCGTCCAAACAATCCTATGGCAAATTGCAAAAGAATGTCCGCTAACGTTTTTTTTAATAGAAATAAGTATTGAACTCAACAATACAAATATTTAAAAAAGCACTAAAATAGCAGTTAGGTTGGAGTAAGGGTTAAAATCCTGGGTCTAGTGGGTACATCCTACAGAAAAGGATGCAGAGAAAAGTGTTGCATTTAAAAACAAAATTGTGAGCTGCGCCTGAGCACAGCATCAGAAAATGACATGTAAAAGGAAATGTGTGATGTTAGCAGCCCATCTACAACAAGAGCATATGTCCAAAATGAAAGACAAGAAAAAATGCATATTTTTAGTTGCAATGAAGAATACAGCAATCCTCTGCTAATTGGAGAACAGTCTAATATGGTACGAAAAGCATAGAATTTTCATTTGATAGTGAATAACGAATTGGGCATTATATAAAGAAACCTAGATATTAAAGATACACATGTTGATAGGGGAGTGATTGCAAAGAAAATGTTAAGTTGTGCTGTTTAAAGTGGTAATTACAGGGTGGAAATGTGATTGCAATGACAACCAGTCTTCTCAAGAGTCATAAAATGCCCAAGCCCAGCAGTCAAAGGAACTGATCCCAGATGTTCTCTTACAGGGCAGAGATACTGGAGATGAAATTATATCATATGATATGGCATTTACAACTCGCCTGTACACAAGTGTTTCTAGGTGCGACAAGACAAGGAGGGGGGAGAAACAGAGGGAGAACAAAACAGCGATCTTATGTAAGTGATTTCAATCTGGCACACACCCAGGTCAAGCCGAGTATGTAGTGCACAATTGAAACCCTTATTTATTTTTGTCTATAAGTTCAATATTCTGAACGATATACCATTCATATCAATCCCTTCTCCTGGAACCCCCCCGGTGACTCTGAACCAGGAATCTGTCTGTTTTGCAAAGGTAAATATTTATTTATGCATTTAATCACAAAATATTTTAATAGGAAACAACAATCGCCAATGGGGTGAGAGAACAGGGAATAATAACTTTAATACACTGGGAATCAAGGTATGAGCATGAAACAAATGTGGCACAGAAAATAATACTTTTGTGTTGGTTTGGTATAGATGGCACTATGGTTAGAGGTTCCCCCTGCAACATCCCTCAACTCCCCAAATAGGCAACATAAAGAGATGGCATGAGAGAGCAGGTATTCAGGAATTGCACAAATCAAACAGAATATCAGTCCCCCTGTCCCCCTTCAAACACAAGAGAAAAACAAAATTGACTTTTCAGCTGTCAGTATGGCTTTTGACTTTTCAGCTGTCAGTATGGCTTTGAAATTATCTTTAGAATTGACTGGGCAAAAACACCAAATGTGGTCAAAAATACTTAAATTGTTATACATTCTTATGGGAGCCGCTTTGAACAGTTTCACACAAGCACAAGCAATGATTTAGTCAGCAGAAAACAATTGAAATATTAAAGTCCAAGTCGGAAAGAAATTCAAGCTATGTCCCACGTGCAAACTTTCTCAGAATTGTAATTTGCGGCAAACTTGTAATTGCGCGATATTTGCGGTAACAGTAGAATCGCACTGTTTTGCAATGCAGTGGTAGGTTCTAATGATAGCTATGGATGTTGAGTACAAGTAGGAGTTGGAATTTCGTTTCTATCACACAAGCCGAGGGAGTTATAGAGGTTTTAGTAAAGGTTGTTTTTGTAAATTAGGCGCGAGAATGGAAAACAGAAATGCACTTTGAAAATGAAAGATGAGTTTGCTTACACGAGATTATGACTATGGAAAAGAGAATGTCACACAAGAATTTCCACAGTTACATGACCAGCGTAACCCTTCACGTGTGATACTCTAGTTTCCGTTCTGGGATTTACTTTTCTTACTCAGAATCACTAAGCACTTATGATTTTATAAAACAAATGAGAAAATCAGCGCAGGAAAGGTACTGACAAGACTATGATTCTGAATTCAAAGATAGGATGGGTTGAGATTGGGATAAGGCAATGCAGCGATATTAGGGTCACTTTTCTTCCTATTAATACTTACAAAATAAGTTATTAAATTGGACCATCAGTTCTGGTCAAGGATTGGATCTGGTCTAGGAAGAACAGCACCTTAGGCACGGGATTGGATCAGCTAGGACAGTCAACGGTTTTGCACAGGATCTGTCCTTCTTGTTTTGTGGACATTTCAATCAGCCGGATAGCGAGTTCCTCTGGCAAGCCTAGTGGTGGTAAACCAGAGAATTTCAGGATACAGGTTCACAAGGCCTTCTCACACCACACAGCGCTTCACTGAGTGGAGAGAATAAATTGGAGAATTTGGGCCTTGCTGAAATCAATAGTTCTCTATTGCTGGCAAGAGTTTTGGCATCTGGATCTTGAAGGATGTGAAAGCTGGATGTAGAATGCTGGATGAGAGTGCTTTGCCGGAATCAGGAAAGTGAGTGGATCTGTGAGTCCCTATGCTTTGTCAGCTGTCTCTATTTATGCTTTAAACATCACAAAGAGGGTGTATGGGCCGGTTTAGCTAAACTTGCTCCTGTGAGCTGGGTTAAGATCAAAAATGTATCTCCGCCTTGCAATTTGAGTGATTGGATCAAGGCCAGATGATGTCACATTTTATGGTTTGCTTTACATTCGTCAGAGACCTCCCTTTAGCCATTGGTCTCAACATCGGATTTGATGCTAAATGTACATTTCTCCATTGGTCACCTTTATACAAATCACACACAAAAATGCCATGTTGCATATAGCAGTAATCCCTCAAAACCTCGCAGCGGTGGGATCTTTTCTCAACTTTTTACAGAATTTTGTCCTTTTTGCTATGACTACAATTTCCAACAAATGTGTGTGTATAACATAGGGATGTGCGTGCAAATTTTCACAATTCTAACATTAATACATTTCGCATAAAACCACATATATTGCCATCCCTGTCCAGAACATGTCACACAGTTCTACCGCCTCTTCACACGTGCAGCCAAAAATTAAATGAACAACAAAAATGGTTCACTGTTCATTCTTAACAGCAGATGGTCACTTGGCTCCACCCCTTTGTCTCATGGGGAGTCCAGTGCACCCCCCTCCTTGGGGAAAATTCCTTCCAGGAGATTTTACTACCACCTGCACACCTTTGCTTCCTGGCAGGGATGTCATTTGGGGGTCTCCAGGGGTCGCAGTTGCGACCCCTGAGGTCTCCCTTGCTACCCCTAGAAAAAAAAATAATTTTTGTTTAAACTTTTTTTGTTTTACTTTTTTTTCTTTTTTTTTTAAATGTAAGCTCCTGGGCTATGGCCAGTGTCATGTGGCTCTATATTTTTGGAGTTTCTGACTTTCTTTTTCAGGCCTCTCAAAAAAAAAATGGGTCACACACGTGTATCACTTTGAGCAGTGACTCTAAATAAGAAAGAATAGGAATGAGACATTATTTGTCTTTGTGGAATTCTAGCCAATAATTGCCAGACTCATAATGGTTTATTTCCAGGCACACTTCAGGTGGTCAGTCACTGGTTTAGCCTGTTCGTAAGCACCTCAACTCAGCCTTTCACCCTTCTGAGGTTGATACATGAGAACCAACACAGGTTGGGTGATATTGTATGTATAAGCTCTTACTCGTAAATACTATATAGTAACACATCATTATCATTTGGCCTTGAACGTCTGCTTGTATTCACAGTAATTTGGTAATATGGTCCTATACACACTGATGTTAACAATACATATGGTGATCTATTCTTCTATGAAATGTATATAACATTATAGTGATATTTCAACCATATTTCTCCTAGTGTACTTAGGAACAATATGTGATGTCCCTTCCTGTTTTGTCAAGGGGTGAAAGGTCGTGTTCCATCACTTCTCGTGATGTAACTTTGAGGTGGGGGGACTCTGATGTCAGGGGTCAAAGGTCATGTGATGTCACGTCCGCTACCCCTAGCATTTTGTGAAATGACGTCCCTGGTCATATTGCATTTTGATGGCTTGCTGTAGTGGTGCTTTTCAGCAGGTGTGCTCTTTCATTACTTGTAGAGAAGAAGGCATTAGACATGTTAACCTATTTGAAAGACTCTTTATTTCAACTCCCAGGTGCCCTCTTTGTCCAGGTTTAAATTAACAAAATACCCGTAATTATCACAGTATGAATACAATTATTTCTCAAAATAAAATAACATCTTTGCCTAGATACACATGGATTGCATTACATGTGCATGCCACTTTCACAAGTAGAGGCCTGAAAATAAATACATGAACACATTTGCACTATAGGGTATTCCTATCATGTGTTGTTAAACCTATGCACAAACAAGTTTGGACTGGGAGTAATGCCATCTGTTCTGCACATATTACAACACCCAATATCGTGATTGAAAGGCTCGACACAAATCAGATTTTTTTTATATACTTTCATTAACGTTATGGTTGATCAGACTGAGATGAAGGGTAAGTGGTTTTCAAACTGATGAAGCATGCTCCAAGCAGTTGACCTTTATTGACCTTTATTGACCTTAAGTGGAGCAGGTATTTTATATTTGAATGATCACATCACAACTCTAAGACCACAATCACTATTGTGAACTGTCGGTTCAGTTTAACCTAAAGAAGATAACATTCATTTTACACTTGTGGGGAATGCATGTTGACATGTAAACTGGAAAGATAAAAACACTTGATGCTTAAACACCTACATATTTTTGAATAAATTATATGATTTGTAAATAGCTGAGTTCATTATTTTAAAACATAAACTGCTGACTTGTAAACATTGTGAACCGTTAGGTCTACACATTTAGAAAAGGAATTATTGAATGCACCTGTCTAAAATAGAGGTTTGTAATCTGTATAGCTATTGTAAACCTCAAGTCTCTGCAAACATGCACACGCTTAGAAAACACTGGGAAACTAAATGCAGAGATTACGTTTTCTTTTTGTTTTTGTTTTACAGATGTGTAAAGCAGCAATTTCATAATCTCATCGAGTGTTACCTGCTAGTCCTCAACTCTTTTCCAATGCTCCAGCACCCTAAACCAGATTGCTGGTATCCACCCTCTCTGGGCTGCCTCTCATTTCTTTTATCTCCTTACTCCACTTTACTGAAATCGCCTCTGAAAATATCACTGCTATCCCTATGATATGCTATGATATAATATGATATTATATGATGTGGCATGTGTAATGCGCCTGTACACAAGTGTTTCCAGGCGCGACAAGGAGGGGGGAAACAAAGGGTGGACAATATAACGATCTTACTAGACCTTGATGATCTTACTAGGCCTTGACGATCTTGCTACTAGGCCCTGACGATTTAATAGGCCTGACAATTTTACTAGGCCTTGATGATCTTACTAGGCCTTGACGTGCTTAATAGGCCTTGACGATTTTACTGGGCCTTGACGTGCTTACTAGGCCTTGACGCGCTTACTAGGCCTTGACGATCTTACTAGGCCTTGACGTGCTTACTAGGCCTTGACGATCTTACTAGGCCTTGACGTGCTTAGTAGGCCTTGATGATCTTACTAGTCCTTGACGATCTTACTATGCCTTGACGATCTTACTAGGCCTTGACGTGCTTACTAGGCCTTGATGATCTTACTAGGCCTTGACGTGCTTACTAGGCCTTGACGTGCTTAATAGGCCTTGACGATCTTACTAGACCTTCACGATCTTACTAGACCATGTACTCTCCCTACTTTCAAATCTGCCCTTAAACATTGTCGTCTACAGCTGGAAGGGAATCCTGTCATTACCCACCCCACTTCCCCTCCCCATTGATCACCCGCACTCATGCTTCATTCATACGTGGCTTTTACTATCAAACTGCATATTATGTCCTCGTCATATGCATACATTCTGTATTGCGCATGTTGTCATATCAACACTGTCCCTAATCAATGTTCACACTAGTTTGTGTCCCTCTGCAACATCTGGTTCAGTACCTGATTAAATGTCATTGTTAATCTGTGTAAAACATCTGCATATCGATGAAGCTACTCCTTCTCCAGGGAAAGTGCTTCTGGCAGAAACGTTCTCCGCTGTTTTCAATCAGCATGATGAGAACGCACTAGCAAAGCACCAGTTTATCCAGTGGCTAGGAATGAGCGATTCATCCGGCAGAAAGAACCCAGGTGCAACCCTGGACACTAGTGCCTCGTATCTAGGTCTGCCATTTTGCAAAAATCCCTGATTTCAAAGTGGCATTCGGAAATCGCCTTTCGAAAGTACCAGATAGGGGAAAGGCATGATTAGGGGAAGGGATTGGAGGGGTTAATAGAAGTGAACGGGGAATATGAGGGCATAAGGGAAATGGCACTGGGTAAAGAAATACATGCACAATCGAAGTGCAGTGATGGGAAGAGCATGGCTTTGATGAAACAAAAAAGATCCACTTTGCAGAGATCCATCTCCACTCTCTTGCGCTTCCTTGCTTTCCCACACACCTCTGCAGCACTGAATACTCCTCCCAGTCCTCTCACAACGCGTATGTGTGACCTCGCAGACCGCCATGGAACTTATAAAAGCACTTCCTCCCTTTACTGTTTCTAAAGTTGTGCATGTTTATATTTGTCTATGGCTAATAGGCATTCATGACACAAAGACACATTGACATAGAAAAGGGCCTTTGCATTCCGGATGTGCACTGGGAGTTATAAAAGCATCAACAAATGGAGGCTAGGGCCCACATGGCCGGCCACGGCTCGAATCCTCCATGAAGGGCGAAGCTTATGTCGGGTCCCTCAGTTCAGTCATTAATGCTACAGTAAAATATACAAATGCATGATCAAGATAAGGACATAGCAAGCACATGAGGGACCAGAAGATTTAAATCACAAACGTTTAAGGACAATGATATCAGGTAAGTGCATGTGACTAGCAGGTGTTTGCTAGTTTCATCTGTTTCATCAACGGTTTCAACCCCTAACAGGAAAAATGATGGAAAACATTAATCTTCCACAAAGCGACTTGTGCCTTCTGTGCGGTCCGTTGGTGGGATTGGTTCCTGATTGAAGCACCTTGCAATTCATTATTTCACACGTGTGCAGCGCTAGTAGAGGGCCCCTCTGTACAACTGCCCCAGGCCTTCCTTGTCAAGGGAAACATCTGTTTCTCTGTCTCGAGAAGAAACGCAAAATGGAGGCTTTGGGGGTGGAGAGGTAAATCTTTGTCCCCGGGCTGTGAAATGCATTTTGCACCACTAAGCGTGACTTAGGGCGAATAATGTGAAAGGAGGCTAAATGGCCACGCATCTCTTCTATAAATTGCCATTGCAACACTAATGGCATGACATGTCTGTGAAGCCTCACAATGTTTGTGAACAAATTACATCCGGCAAAAATGCAGTCTGCACTAAAGATTCTTACGGTGGCCAGACGTCACATCAAATCTACGTAACAGACGGATGAGCACGAGCACAACAAATTGAGTGTCACAGTTTTCATTTCTTTCAGAATCTACTGAGCCCTGGGTACATTCGAGGCTAAATGAATGAGTAATGTTGGCTTATGCAACAATGAAACCAATGACTAATAGCCTGGAGGGTTTATGGTCATTGCATCAAATTCCTTGCATTGACATGCATTTGCATCAAATTATTTCCATCTAAAAAATGTGCATCGAATGCATTATTATTTTTCTTTTTTTGGGCCCCCTGCAACACCTGTTGTTTACCCTCTATAATGCACCTAAACAAAAATGTACCTTTTACCCCCAAACATATGCATTCGATGGACATTTTTTAAATGGAAAGATTTCGATGGAATGGCATTGGATGCAATGGCATTAGATGCAATACCGCCTGGATGCTAAATGAATAGCCATTGGGCCTCATTACAACCCTGGCGCTAAGGGATTACCGGTACCGGTAAGGGTACCCGTACCGGTAATCCCTTAACGCCTTACTACGAGGTCCCTGTGCGGGACCCAACCTTAACGGCTGGTCTACACCAGCCGTTAAGGATTGGACCCACAAAGGGACCTTGGTGCTAATTACGGTACCGCAATTTGCGGTACCGTACTTAGCGCCTTCCCCATTCCCATTGAGCCCTATGGGGCAAAAATGGGAATGGGGAAGGGCCATGGAGGAAGGGGGAATTACCGCCCCGCCAACCTTGTAATGGGGTGGTAATTCACCCTTCCTCCATGGCGAGTCGGTAAATTACCGGCATGGACCATGATGCTAATAGCACCATGGTCCAACGCCAGGGTCGTAATGAGGCCCATTGACTTTATCTGTACTATCATTGTTATAACTATTATCAGCAGTAGTGGTTGTAGCCACAGTGGCAGTCTTTGAAATAGTGCAATACACTAAAGCCTGTAATAACACAATTCAAGCTTGTACACACCGTTCTTATACTGCATGGACACTGGCATTGTCTGTATACACGCATTGCCCTAATCTGCCTATTTTGCACATGCCATTTTAACAGAGCTATACAATTCTGCCTGCAATAATCTTACAAAAAAATGATGACCTCACTGCTTCCTTGTAATAGGACGTCATTCTCACTACTGCTTTGTAATAAAATATTAAAAGAAGGTAGTGACACAAAATAGCATGCCTTTTAGTCGGAGTCCTCCAAAGCTTTTCATTAACACAAAAGGCGAAGGAGGCATAGCTCTTGGCTGTGCCTGTATTCACTTTATAATTGGGATCCCTGTTGGTTTGTAGAAGTAGGAGGGATGAGTAGGCTGTTAAGCCACTACTATTCCTTGTACTCATGCAGACCAGTAGTAACTATTGTCTCTCGAACACGCACCTCTGAGACAGATCCTGAATCCACACCCTCACTAATTGTCATTAAAACTAAATAAATAAAAAATGCCAGTTTTCAGGTTCTGAAGTTGTACCCTGTATTGCTATGCAATCATATTCTGGTCCAAAGAAGTACAATGGGAGCAAAGGCTTTAATGTGCTGTGTCCAAATATGCAGTACAACTTTGATGAGTGGGGTTTCAGTCATACATGTAAAACATCATTGTAGCAAGTGGTCAGAACATACTATAATCTCCAGAGATAAGGATCAGTAGGGGACGGCTCCAAAAAACGACAGCGTGTTATGCATAAGAATAAACAGTACAAGCTCTACTCAGCGAATCATACGCCAATGCATCACTCGCTCTCATTTTCACTTTCTGTCTCCCCTTCTCTTTTTCTCTATTTCGCTCTCTCTGTCGCTCTGCTTCTCTCTGTCTCTATGTGAGTGGGTGGGTATTATTTTATTTCATTTATTTTATTTTTGCATTTATAGCAGCACTCCAAACCCTCGGGTATCAGGGCTCTAGTTAAAGTAAGTTCGAGGTGACAGTTGTCATACAGGTACATCAGAGACAAAGTTAGGGTAATACATAGTCCAACACAGCCACACCTCATGTTTAGGGGTGGGGAGGGGGCAACGTTAGGTATACAGGCAGAAGAAAGTCAATGTTAGGGTAATACATAGTCCAACACAGCCACACCTCATGTTTAGGGGGTGGGGAGGGGGCAACGTTAGGTATACAGGCACAAGAACGTCAATGTTAGGGTAATACATAGTCCAACACAGCCACACCTCATGTTTAGGGGGTGGGGGGGGCAACGTTAGGTATACAGGCAGAAGAAAGTCAATGTTAGGGTAATACATAGTCCAACACAGCCACACCTCATGTTTAGGGGGTGGGGAGGGGGCAACGTTAGGTATACAGGCACAAGAACGTCAATGTTAGGGTAATACATAGTCCAACACAGCCACACCTCATGTTTAGGGGGAGGGGGGGGCAACGTTAGGTATACAGGCAGAAGAAAGTCAATGTTAGGGTAATACATAGTCCAACACAGACACAGCTCATGTTTTGGGGGTGGGGGGGCAACGTTATGTATACAGGCAGAAGAAAGTCAAAGTTAGGGTAATGCATAGACCAACACAGCCATGCCTCATGGTACAGGCGCTACATTATGTATACAGGCACAAGAACGTCAATGTTAGGGTGATGCATAGTTCAACACAGCCATGCCTCAGGGTACAGGCGCTACATTATGTATACAGGCACAAGAACGTCAATGTTAGGGTAATACATAGTCCAACACAGCCACAGCTCATGTTTAGGGGTGGGGAGGGGGCAACGTTAGGTATACAGGCAGAAGAAAGTCGAAGTTAGGGTAATGCATAGACCAACACAGCCATGCCTCATGGAACAGGCGCTACATTATGTATACAGGCACAAGAACGTCAATGTTAGGGTAATACATAGTCCAACACAGACACAGCTCATGTTTTGGGGGTGGGGGGGCAACGTTATGTATACAGGCAGAAGAAAGTCGAAGTTAGGGTAATGCATAGACCAACACAGCCATGCCTCATGGAACAGGCGCTACATTATGTATACAGGCACAAGAACGTCAATGTTAGGGTAATACATAGTCCAACACAGACACAGCTCATGTTTTGGGGGTGGGGGGGCAACGTTATGTATACAGGCAGAAGAAAGTCGAAGTTAGGGTAATGCATAGACCAACACAGCCATGCCTCATGGAACAGGCGCTACAATATGTATACAGGCACAAGAACGTCAATGTTAGGGTGATGCATAGTTCAACACAGCCATGCCTAATGGTACAGGTGCTACATTATGTATACAGGCACAAGAACGTCAATGTTAGGGTAATACATAGTCCAACACAGACACAGCTCATGTTTTGGGGGTGGGGGGGCAACGTTATGTATACAGGCAGAAGAAAGTCGAAGTTAGGGTAATGCATAGACCAACACAGCCATGCCTCATGGAACAGGCGCTACAATATGTATACAGGCACAAGAACGTCAATGTTAGGGTGATGCATAGTTCAACACAGCCATGCCTCATGGAACAGGCGCTACATTATGTATACAGGCACAAGAATGTCAATGTTAGGGTAATGCATAGTTCAACACAGCCATGCCTAATGGTACAGGCGCTACATTATGTATACAGGCAGAAGAAAGTCGAAGTTAGGGTAATGCATAGACTAACACAGCCATGCCTCATGGTACAGGCTCTACATTATGTATACAGGTACAAGAACGTCAATGTTAGGGTGATGCATAGTTCAACACAGCCATCCTCATGGTACAGGAGCTACATTATGTATACAGGCACAAGAACGTCAATGTTAGGGTAATGAATAGTTCAACACAGCCATGCCTCATGGTATGGGGTGCTAAATTAGGCACCCCTTGCCTTGTCGCGCTCTGAAACACTTGTGTATGTGCGCAATATAAAGAAAATATCAATTCAATTCAAGCGTGGCAGCCAAGAGAGGAAGAGATGATGGTGGATCAGAAGGTGAGAAAACTTGAGGATGTGGATGCATTTCAGAAGCAAGAACACGATGAGGCATACGAGGAGCTGGAGGAAGATAGACAGTAGTAGGTGGACGTCAACGAGAAGGATGGAGGGCATTTAGCGGAAGGTGAGGAATGGATGTGGGGTAGGAATAGGAGGATGAAGTGGCAGCCAGAGAAGAGAAGGCAGAGGAGGATACCATTAATGATGGAGGACGCTCCCTTCATCTGGTGGGGGAAGGAGGTCCAACATTTTCAAAAAAAGGCCACAGACATAGTTCACCGTCTGTGATGTGCTTCCCCTGGGTTTGGATGTATTTCCCTCTGCATGGGGGCAAGATGTAGACAAAGCAGTGCATAGCTTTGTGCATGCTCTCTAATACGATATCGCCATGGTTCAAGATGTAAGAGTGTTAAACATTGGGCTTGAACGTAAGGTGTAACTGCATTCCACAGTGGCATCATGAAGCAACCTTAAAGATCCATGTGGCATCCACCTCCCCAGTACACTGCACTGCTGCAGAGTAAACACCTCAAGGTACATCTGCAGTGGGTTGTCCAACTCGATGTTCAGTGTTGCAGCATGCTTAGCAGTCCACAGCCAGTGGCACAGGATTTTGATATCAGACTTTTTATTGCTTTACTACCCCCCATGGATGAAGGGATAGCTATGCCTCCAGAAGGGTCGACAGGCATTATGTGTGTTCTATCATTCAATCACACACTGCCTACATTGTGTGGTGGTGGACATTGAGCGGGGTGGAGGAAAATGCAGTTCTTGGAGCCATTCTTTGCATCCAACATAATCACAACATCCCACAGTAAATTGAGCACAGGGGGTACATATCTAGAAAAATATTAGAAAGAAACATCTGTCATTTATTAGGGATATCCAAGCTATGTTTGCGGTTCCAGCTAATCCATATATGGGAGACACAGAGAAATGTTTCCTGCATGAAAAGTAGCCCAGTAGAAATTATTTAATGAGTGTGTGATTCCAGGTTGTTTTGTCTTGTAAGGGTTACTCCCATCTTCCCAGAGTAACTGACTCACAGCTGAGCTCCAATATCACCTTACACTATATACAAAAAAACAAAAACAAAAACACAGACGGCCACCACTGGACTAGCAATTAGCACATCAGCATTAATCCAAACCATGGCTAAGCTGTTCTCTTCATCCCTAACACACTCTCCAAAATCAGTGACTATCCAAAGCACTGTAGTCCATCATTTCTTGGGTTCTTCCCTATGGATGACATACACACAGGTTTCTGCAAAACCCATAGAAAGCAAATTATCACAGATGAACTGAGTATGTTCGACTTGCACCCATCGTCAAACAGGTTTTGCATCTGCCCTTTCCAATGTCAAATGACACTCAACTGTCTTCCTTTTTTTCTTACAGAGCCGTACATCGAGAGGCCGCCAATAGTGGCTAAATGGTGCTATATAAGACAACTTACTTTACATATTGACTGCCTCCATTTGACAGAGCCATCCAATATGGTCTTCAGCGTTACTCTCCACTGTTTTTCCTTCCAATGACAAGCAGGCCCTCCATGAGTTCCAGCTCTCCCTGGCCTGACTATTGCAGGCTAATCTCATCTGCAACCCGTCACATATTCTGCCTGTTGCTAGCATGACGACCCTCTGTGGGTTCCACAATGGCCTGGCCTGACAGTTGCTGGACTGTCCTCTCATCATATTTCCTTTCTCCTCTTGACACAGTGGCATGGCATGGTCTCCAGATTTACCCTCACATCTTTTGCACTCCTATGGATTGCAGCCGTGCGTAGGTGGCAGCATTCCCATGTTTTATTGTTGATTGATCCCATCTGTATATTTCTTGTCTTTCTCTTGACATGGCTGCCCAACGTGGTCTCCAGCATTACCACCGCGAGTGTGGGATACCTGTGCTGACTTCCTTGACATTTTCTGACATACGGATAGAGTAAAGGAGATCGTACAGGCAGCATTCTTCAAGCCTAGACCAAACTTACAAGGAATCCCAAGCATTTCCAAAATAGCTGATCCTAGCCACAACGATGCAATTTTGCTCAATTGTCAGGGTATTGCTAGATTCTTCTTGTCATTGCTCATCCCGTTTACTTTTCTTGGCTTTATATATCATGAGGCACAGGCATTGTTCTTGTCATGATAGGGGGCATACAAAGCAGCTGGACAGTTTAGGGGTGAGTGTGGGCCACCAAGCTGCCTTCTCTGACATTTTCATCAGGCATATTGCAAGCAGGGTAGACTAAAGGAGCTCTTACGCGCATCATTCTGCAGCCCTAGACCTGGCTTGCACAGTATCCCAGGCATTTACAAAATAGCTGATGCTAGCCGGACAAATGTTGCTTTGCTCAATTTTCAGGATTTCACACATTTCTTCATTCTATTGTACATCCTATCTTACATCCCCTGTTTACATTTCTCACACGGTTCAGCATGAGATGGAGGCAGGGCAGTGCATATTGCTTTCCTGCTCAGAGACGGCACAGACATCAGCTACACGGTTTAGGGGTGAGCGTGTGGTACCTGCATTGCCTTCTCTGACATTTTTCTCAGACATCCTATCTGCCTGCCCCCTTCCTCTCTTCTGTAATGTAAATAGCTGCTAATGGGCTAGTCAGTACAACCCCAGGCTCCAGGTGACCACCCGTGGAGAATAGCTCACATCTTGTGCATATGGTAATCTATGACAGTCCCTAACCTTTGAAAGATAGCCCATAACATATGGATGAATAAAACATGATTGTTTACCCTGGTTCCACCATTTAGGTTTGGCACACAGCTTTGCTAGAAAATCCCCCACTTTTATTTTAAAGCAAATCCATTCTGGAATGATTTCTTTTCAAAATAAAAGTATAGGAATAGTAAAACTTGATTAAAAAAAGTAGAGGAGCACCAGTCCCAACTGCTCCTGCTCACTCTGACCACTGTGCAAGGTATACCCCTGGGAGAAACAGGAAGGGATTCTGGCCTGTACCCCAACCAATGCCTAACAAAACTGACAACCACCTTACCGGCTTTTGACAGCTCTTGCCCTCAATAATCGATGGAGCATGGCACCAGAGAAGGCTAGAGTGAGGGTTGAGCTATCTCTCAGCCTGCCCACCAATATATTAATTGACAGTGAAATGGGTGTCTGTGGCTCTCAAATGTCAATCAGCCCTTCCTCTAAACCAAGTGTATGTGTCTTCCTTAACCCTTTGAAGGTAGCTTATAATAATGTCTGGAGTTTCCACACTGCCACATTCCCTCATCTACCAACTTGCAGCTGCTTCTTTGTGTTCCTCATGTGATACAATGTATATATTTCAAACAGAGCCAGAGATACAGGGAACAATAATGAGAGGATTAATATGTGACATTGTGAGCTAAGGAAATTGGACCTATCTGCAAATAGCCAGAGGTAGGAGTGTAGCGTTAGAAGTTGTTTTGTCTTGCAAGGATACTCTCATTGTTTCAGACTGACTTACTGCTGAGCTCTACTATCACTTTACACTATAGAATGAAATGCCCACAGCCACCACAGGCCTAGACATTAGCACATCAACCCTAATCCAAACAATGACTGAACTGTCCTTTTTATCATTGACACATTCTCCCCCACCAGCAGCTAGCCAGGCCCAAAGTGCTGTAATCCATCAGATATTGGGTTCTTACCAATTTTTTTATTTTTTTATTTACTTGTTTGTAATCAAATTGCGATTTTTACAAGGTCTTGAACCGGTCGATGAAGATAGTAGAGAGAAGTAGAAGAGCAAAACGAAAACCAAGTCAGTGACACGCAGTGTTAGTCCGATGAGTTTGGACATGATTTGATCTTTTGAAAGGCAATTTCAAATAGCTTTGCCATTGCAATAGTCCATTTTGTGTTTTCCCCAGCGATCAGTTGGTTCCACCATACTTCCTCTTCTGCGATGGACAGGTCTGCACATAGCGGGGTAAGGCACGCTGCTCTATCCTGTTTCATAACTAAGGAGAAACTCCTCCCTCTGTTACTCCCTTCCCTCAATGCGGCCACTAGCTCCTGCTCCTATCCCACCTACCTAGCAGACACCTATAACCAAACAGTGCTCATGGCCATAGACTCTATACCACCCATCAAAATTAGGAAGGCCAAACCACGAGCACATCTTAATTCATGGTTCACCCCACAGTTAAGAATGCTCTGCAAAGCCACACGCTGTGCTGAAAATCACTGGAAAAGCCACCCCTCTGATGAGCATAAAAATGGCTTCCTTCTTGCCTCACTCACCTACAAAGATGCTATCATCACTGCAAAAAAAGAGTCTCTTAACAATCGTATTCTGCAAGCTGATTCAAATACAAAGGAACTCTTCAGAATCCTAAAAGACCTAGAAACCCCAGTCTCCCCCCAGACACTTGCACTAAAGATAGTAAATGGTGTGCTAGCATTCAAGCAGCCTTACTGAATAAAATGTCTACGCTACAATCTAAAATTAAAGACAAGCAGGACAGGTGACCCTTGCCCAGCTCCCATCATTAAGGACTCTGCACATAATTTGGCCCCATTCATTACTGCCTTCATCAACTCCTCCTTTAAAACAGGTATTGTCCCAGACAACCTTAAGGATGCTTGGGTGATCCCACTGCTCAAAAAACCATCCCTAGACCCAAGAATACCTGCTCAAAAAACCATCCCTAGACCCAAGAATACCCAAGAATACCTACTAACTTCCGACCTATCACCATGGTACCGTTTTTGATTAAGATTTTAGACCGCGCAGCATACCTTCAGATCCAAGATTACTTGGAATCTAACAATCTGCTAGGTCTACGACAATCCGGATTTCGTCCCAGACACGGGACGGAAACTGCTTTCATAGACTTAAAAACCCAAACTGAGGTATTGAAGGACAAGGAGTAAACTAGCAATGCTACTACTCCTCGACCTCTCTGCCACATTTGATTTGGTCAACCACCAGATCCAATGCAGGCACCTCCACTCTGCTGCCAACTTCTCGTCCTCTGCTGTGGCCTGGATCAAATCCTTTTTGATCAATAGATCCATGAGGGTCTTTGCCCCGTCCGCAGCCGCAGACCCCTCCCCGATTCACTGCGGTGTACCTCAGGGATCTTGCGTGTCACCTACACTTTATAACATTTTCACAAAACCACTCTTTGATGTGCTTGACTATCTGGGTGTCTCCTACACTAACTATGTGAATGACACCCAGATACTCATTCCCATCACAGGTGATTATTTAGCTGACACCAAGGCCCTTAACAACGTCTACCTGGTCATCCAAGCCTGATGGCCCAACACCAGTTATGCCTAAAGGACGACAAGACGGAGCTCCTCATCCTGGGCACCTCACACCGCCTGAGCAAACTAGAGCCATGCTATCAGTCTTTTACCATAGACGGTAATACCATACGAGTCTCGAAAGATACCAAAATTAGGTTTTTACCTTGACGCCACCCTATCCTTATCTCGACAAATAAATGCAGTCAGATCTGCCTCTGCATACACATGCAAACTCATTGCAGATTGCAGACCGTTCCTTACCACCCCTAACAGTGTCACACTTGCTAGAACTCACATTATGGCCAAAATTGATTATTGTAGTGCTCTCTACTTAGGTACTAGCCAAGAGAACCTGAATAAACTCCAAACAACCCAGAACAACGCCAATCGAGCTGCCCTAAACATCCCCCGCAACCACAACATCTCAGAATCCAGAACCAACCTAAAGTGGCTGCCTGTCAAGCAGAGAATCTCACTAAAAACACTTGCCCTCACGCATAAATGCATTGCTAACAAGGCCCCTATCTACCTCTGCAGTCGGCTGTCTCGCCACACGACCTCCCGACCTCTAAAAACTGCCCAGACCTGTAAGAGGATTCAATTCAGCACTACAGCCAAGTCAACGCCTAGTCTAGAATACTGAATGAAAACCCTTATTGATATAACTTTATGTCCAGTTCATGCGTTCTGGATGACTACCCCTATATAACACCCCTCTCTCAGAATCCCCCTGACCCCACTGAGCCAAGAAGTAGTTCTGTTTTGCAAGTTAAAAGGTTTATTTGAGAAGTAAAGCAATATATATCTATCACACTTTATAATAAATTAATAATTGAATAGCACACTTAATCTGATATGATAAAGATTAACAACAGAGAATCTGGCACTAGCATACTTCTTGATAATCACTAAGGAGTTGACATGAAATGGATAAGATAGCAACAATACTTTTATGGTTTCAAATGGATGCAATGTGGAATGAAATGCAGTACAGAAAATAACTTGATAGGATTTCAGCAAAAGACAATGTAATCACTTTCTTGGACAATTCACCCCCCCCTTTTATGCAATGCAAGGAAATGGAAGGAAGGCACACAGTTCTCAGAAAGGCAATTAAATGTGATTCAGTTAACCCCAGCAAGCTTAGACTACAGAAGTTGGAAACCACAGGCAAAATGCTTTTATATGTGCTGGCAATAAAGTGAAAAATATGCTAAAATGCTTTTAATTCCCTCTAGAGGTTCAGGGTGAGTGAAAGTTAATATTAGTCCAGGCTCACTTTAGCAAGGATCTAGGAGTAATTGGTAGGTTAAACAAATTTTTGGCAAATGAAAGGCAAGCAGCAGCAGATTTTTACACGTGGAGAAATTGGCAAATCGCGGTAAAATTCGCTAGTGCGTTTTCCGCGATTGCGCATAACTATAGGGGGTAGGAATGCGGTTCTAGGTTCGAAGAAAAGCCATGATTCCCAGCTTTCTGAGGAAAGTTACTGCAAGTTTTTAGCACAAACGGTCACGGAGATATGAGCGATTAAATAAAGGTCGTTTTTCAGATTTGAAATTTTAAAGTTCAAAAAGACAAGTGCAGCTTGCAAATAGAAAATGACAAGTGACAGCTTTACAAATGACAGGTGACAGTTAGGAGGCAGTTCTACTTAGATTAAAATAGCTTGGATTATATTATTTTAACTAAGAGATTGGTTCTGCACAGTTTTCTAGGTACTCACACTATATTCTTGAGTTAAATGGGCCTCGCCACGGATCTGGTCAGGTTTTAGACTGGACTCTGGTCTCTGCACTTCACAGTGATCTGGGTCAGCTCTCTCTGGTTCTGCTAACAGGTCAGCTCTACTCTGCTGGTCTGGTCTGGCCTGATGGATTTGAAGTCTGTATCTTTCTGCACAGCTTTCTCTAGAGATTGATGGAGGTAAAGTATGGATTTTCCCGGCAGAGCTTCCAGCTGCAAATGGATTTGAAGGTCCCTATCTGTCCTGTCTGTCTGCTTTTATGTGTTTTTTTTATGGGTGTGTGTGCAGCATCACTAGACCCTACCCCTCTCCACTTGCCATTGGCCACTTCATCCGCTTCCACTTGATTGGGGGAATGAAATGAAGTGTCATCATGATGAGGTCTGTTTATGATACAGAGAACCCACCCCTGTCAACTTTACACACAATCTATATGTGCTCAAAAAACATATTTGCACAGGTACACATTTGTTTAAAATTACATGCACCCTTCACATATCACAGGAGGTATACCCTGTCCAAATCTGCTCTTCCTGGGGGCTTGCATTCAGAAATGGCAATATTTTGCACTTTTTAACTGGTTTGCAATACCGGACATTACCCCAAATTTACACACATGTGTGCAAGGAGTATGGACATTAGTTGATGAAGTGTCAGATTTTTCACATGCACACATTTTGAGTAATATCCTCTTTTCCGTTAAAACTCCCCTGAACATACCACCGGTTCTAAAAACCTCTTAAAATGTGGGCAGAAAAATCACAAGAATTATGGTATCAATTAAATAATTTTCACAAGTCCGTACTATGAGTTATTCATCTTTGTAGAGTTATGTTCTGGCCCCAAAGGGGTGTGGTTCGCCCCCAGCATAAGGTTGAATTTCTGGTTTTTCCAGTTCTGCCAAGCTCAGAGACCCTGCCCCTCCCAGCTTCTGCCAAGAGGAAGCTGTTTTACGACATCTGCAATAAAACATTTGCCTGAGTCAGGACAGGGCTTTGTTCAGAGCTCCTGTATTCTGTGGGGGGCTCCCCTTAATTCAATTATCAGAGAGATGGCATATCCTTAGTGTGGCCAGCAAAAGGCAGATAGGCCTGGGAACACAGCTGTGACTCAAGTTTCACTCCTGATGGGGGTAGTTGCCAGGCAGAATTCAGTTCCTTAAGCCAGGTTTCAGATAAAATGTCACTTTTTGTTACCCAGTTTAAGTCAAGACATTTTTTTACATATGCAGCTAGAATGCTGATTCTAAGTTTAAAACTATGACATTTAAACAATTGCAACCTATGTGACACTCAAAGTAGGTCACTCATTTCTTTTAAACATTTAAATTTTTAGTGTCTTTCAGTCCAAATTTACTTAAACTGCTGAAATCCACAGCTCAGCCAGTCTTGTTATAAACCTTCAAGTCACTTCAGAATATAACTTTACATTGGATCCACCTTTCAGTAAGTCTTTCTTTGGCATGTTTTGGGTTCATTTATTCAGTTTTACACAAAAAAGTAAAATCTGGTGTTTTTTTTAAACGCCGGCTTTTGGATAGTGGTGAGTACTGGTACTGCACCCCTTTTTGGGATTTAAGAAAATGAATTCCCAACAGTTATGGGTTTGCTTTTGGCAATCAGCATTGCCATTCCTAATGGTTTCAGACTACTGTGTGGGTAGTCCAATGGTGGTTTTAGGCAGTGTCCTTCTGTGCCCATAACATCGGCAAAAATGAGTGGCAGCCTATTCTTCATGCATTTCCCTGTGCATTTTCTGGGAAGCTCTGGCCATCATGATGTTTTCCATGTCAGTACTGCACAGTTTTGAGGTAGGGCTTGGATGTGTGGATAAAAACATCCCACAGACCCACTGTCTATCGATCCCTAGGTTTAAACTTCAAAAAGCGGGGGGCACTAGCTTCCCTGTCCTAGCCTCTAAGCTATGGAACTCCCTCCCCGCTACAATCAGAGCTGAAGACTCATTCAACACTTTCAAGGCCAAAACCAAATCTTGGCTTTTTGACCAGCACTAAGACATGCTCTGTGCCCTTGTCTTACATACTCAGGCCCGCTGACCTACAATACTATTTTCTGTACACCATATGGGTATACCTATTGTTAAGCCTAACAGCATTATAATTACTGTAATGTATGTAGATAGAAACACTGTTAGTATTCCTCAATGTATTTTTTATGTCTGTATATATGCATTATTGTAACTTTTTACAAATTGCGCCCTGATGCCTCTGGGCCTGATGGTCTGCGCGTTATAAATAAAACAAATACAAAATACAAATACAATCTCAGAGCCCTGCATCAGAAGATGTCTTAGAGTTTCTGTTTGTTTTGGTGTCTTGCATAGTCTGCACTCGTTAATATTTGTCTGTAGTCTAATGGCTAAAATTTCGAGAGTAGGGAGAAGATTCAGGCGTGCTCTCATAAAGGTTTTCGTCAGCCTTCTGTCTGCAAATTTGGAGCAGTAAGCCAAAGGAGTTTTTAATTTGTTGAAGTTTGGTGGCAGATGTTTTAAGAGTTTGTTGGATTCTACTTTTTCAGATGTTGCAATCCGGTCTCGGCATTCCATTTTGAATTTGACTCTGCGGGTTTACTTTCAGGTCGTCTTCAGTACTTTCAACTTGGCTTTTTGATCCTCTGCTCATGTGTTTATTATTTACAGTGGTAGTTTTTTATCTCTTCGGCGATCACCCTGTATATAGGTAAGCTGTCCGGCAGTAGAGTTTTTCCTGTATTATTGCATAGTGCTCTGCTCGACTGTTGCGGCAAGGGACAAAAGACAGAGTTCCTGCCTAAGTGCTGCCATTGAGACAGATTTGGGCAGGCCGAGCACTGATTTCCACAGGTGACCTTCTAGTTTAGACCATAGTGAGGACGGCATGTTTAAAGTAGCGTCCATCCCGTAAGGTTGGCACCACTTTACCCTTGTAGAAATGGATAACGGGCAGTAAATAAAATCTGCCATATTTCTTGTCAATGGCTCTCATTTGGGCTGCAAGGTTCCTAATTTTTTTCCTATAAGACCTGCTGCGTTTTCTGTTCTTTTGCGGATCCGTCGATTAACACTCCAGGGTATTTGAAGTAAAGCACCACTTCAATTTTTGTGCTGTCCAGAAACCAGTTTGGGTAGTTTTTGTTCTTGGAAGGGTGTTTTTCCAAAATCAAAATCGTTGTCTTAGATTTATTAATTTCCAGATTGTTTGCTTCTATGTAGTGCGCAAGGTTTGTTAGCTGGCGCTGGAGACTAATGTGTGTCTGATCTAGTAAGATCAGGTCATCAGCGTACAGGATGCGTGATACAGTTACTTTGCCTATTTTAGGAAGAAAGGCCCTTATCGTGGTTTCTGAGTCATTGTAGTCGCCCAAGCAGGCGACAAAGAGGGCTGATGCAAGCGGACACCCCTGTTTTACCCCACGTTCCAAGGGTTTTTCATCTGACGGTTCAGGCGGACACGTAATTTGGTCTGTGTGTGGAGAGCTATCACCGGCTCTAGAATTGCAGAAGGACAATTCCACGCATCTGTCCACCTTGTCGAATGCCTGAGACAAGTCTACAAAGGCTAAAAAGACTCTCGGAGCGCCTTCTTTAATGACTTTATTATGTTCAACAGTAGGATATTCACTGATGTACTTCTATTTTTTTGGAATCCCATTTGGAAGGGATCTGCGCTCGGCAATGTTCTGGCCCAGGTCTGAAAGTGTTTAAGTAGCAGAGAGGCAAATATCTTTCCGATAATATCTAGGAGAATGATCGGGCGTTAGTTAGCCAGATCCTCTCAGTTGCCCCGCTTAAAGATTGGAACCACCACTGCTTGCGTCCACGAGCTCGGGATTAGCTTTGCTTTCCTGCGGTGAGTGAAAATCATGCTGATGAAATTGGCCCATTCCTCAGCGTGTTGTTTTAAATCAATCTTCGTTAGGCCGCCTGGGCCCAGGGCTCTTGATGTTTTAAGTTTCGTTAATGCTCCTCTTATATCATCTTTATTTGTTAAGTCGATCCAAGATGATTCTGTTTCTGACTCAAAGGTCGCAGTTTGGGTGTGGGGAGCAGAAAACAGATCTGAGAAGAATTTTACCCATTTGGCTTCAGGGAATGAGTTGGAAAGCTTACTCTCAATTGAAGTGTCCAATTTTTTGATTAATGACCAGAACTCGCGAGATCTCTTGGTGCTGAATGTCCTTAACATGGCTTCAGCGTCATTTTGGTGGAGATTGTGTCTGTAGGTTTTTAGCCACGATTTGCAGATCTTTTTTTCCTGATGCTAGTTCGCCCAGGCCTTTTCTGTGTTATGCGTAATGGCAGTTCTTTTCAGTTTCCTCAGGATTCTTCTTTTTTCAACCACAGTTTTGTCATATGCATGGTTGGTCTTAGTGGGGGTTTTCTTTCCTCCTTTTGTCGCCACCTTGTACTTCAGTAGGGAAGGCAGATAGTTAGGTCTTTCTGTTTTTGCAGAGGCAGGTTTGTTTGGTGCATCTCTTCCATATTGTTCAGTGAGATCTTTGATATTTGTAGCAGTCAAGTGTAGCCGTCTTTGTTGGCTATTTGCTTCCATGGTCGGTTTGTAGATTTTGTTCGGTGGACAAGCAGAGGCCCAAGACATTGTTAGTAATTTATGATTGCTATCTTTGATTCTTATGATTTCGAACGACTCTATGTATCAGAGCAAACCATTGGAGATGAAGAAGTAATCAAGGGTTGCTTTTGAGTTGCCCAGTTCCCATGTCGAGAGCGTAGGTTGCCAGGCTTTCAGCCATGCTACATTGTGGAAATTCCGAGAGTCCATTAAGTTCAGCCATGGCATTCCTTTTTCTTCCGACGAGGAATGCGTAGACTGGTTGTTGATGTGACTGGTGGGGCTTGTACATTTGGCATTTAAATCTCTGCATATAATTGTGTGTGTGATATTCTGGCCGACGCAGATGTTGGCAATAACATCCGCTACTGAGTTGCAGAAGTAGATGTTTTCTGCGGGTTCCAGTAAAGATTCATAATCGCTAACTGTGTCGTGATCCAGTGTTGGAGCTTGGGTCTTGATGGCTCCATGATGTTAAAACTGCGAGAATTCCGTATGATTCTAACAGCTTTTTGATAACCCTGATCCCAGCCGAACTGCCAACCATAAACCGGAAGAAGGGCGACCAAGCAAGCCTTTTGATGCAGGTGAAATCTCAATTGAGAAGCCGTCTAAGGAGGGCTTCTCCACCAACCAGGTTTCTTGGAGGCACAAGATGTCAAAGGCCCCAAGTCTTGATTTTCTGGATTGGTTAAGTGGGCGTGTCCTCTGGTGTTCCATGAGCCCATACTCAAGGCTTTTTTGGAAGCATCTACCAGTTCAAACTGGGATGCCCACAACCCCAGCGAGTCCTTAGGTTGTAGTTGCTTTCTGCTGGAGTTTGTATTCAGGGCTGCTTGTAACCATATTCAGGGCTGCTTGTAACCATTTCCATGGGCCCCTCAGAGTTCTAACTTTCAACTTTGTTTGGGTGATTCACCTCTAGATGAGCTGATCTTGTTGTCAAATCAAGAAGGTCTTTTTGTTGACTCTAGAATGTCCCAGCGTGACGGAGTCACTTGAGGCCTCGTGAGCTGTTTTTGTTCATAGGTCTTGTCAGATCTTTGTCTGTCATTTCTTTTGTTTTCACTCTCGTTACGGGCACGGTAGTTGGAAGATGCCCACCTTTCTAGGTGATATCTGTAGAATTTTAAATGATTATTCTCTCGAGAAGTCAAGTTTGTCGCATGTCTCTTGGGGTTGTAAAGTTCTTCAGTTTTTGATATGTAATGATGCTTTTTAATCCGCGTATCACTGTACTTGGTTTTGCGAGAATCCTCGTAGGACCTTGGAGATTCTGACAGAATAAAGCCGGCACACTTGAGGTCGTTGAACACTTCGAGCGGGACGTCTTGAAGTGCATAGGCTGTGATATGGAGATAAGCTTTTGCTTTTTGGCCTTTATGATACGGCTCGATTAGAGTGAAATCTTCTGTTCTTAATGACTGCAACGTGTCTATTTTGCCTAGTATTCTGAGCACTGACTTTCTGTTTAGAACCTTATAGCTATCTTTGCACAATGCCTGTTCCAGTTTGAAAATGCGAGTCCCCCTTGTAGGGTTATCAGCAAGATTCAGCCATGGAAAACGTGTCTGGTTAACCGGTGAAACTTCTGGTAGCCGGTGATTTTGTGCTTGGGTCTGACGAGTTGCTAACCTCGTCGCTTGAAGAAGGGCAGTCTGTTAGTTGTGCACCGGATATTGGTACTCCTCGAGCATAAGGCTGACGGAGAGTAGGCTTAGGGCCTCATTACACGGATGGCGGTAATGGTTAACGGTCACCGTTAATGGTAACGGTGACCGTTAACCATTACCGCCTTACTATGAGGTCCCTTAGCGGGTTGGTGCTTTAACGCCTGCTTTTTGCAGGCGTTAAAAACCAACCCGCTAAGGGACCTTGGTGCTAATTACGGCACCGCAAAATTGCGGTGCCATAATTAGCACCTTCCCCATTCCCATTAAGCCCTATGGGGCAAAAATGGGAATGGGGAAGGGCAGTGGTGCAAGGGGAAATTACCGCCCCACCAACCTTAGAATGGGGCGGTAAATCCCCCTTCCACCAAGGCGGTGCCGGTATTTTACTGGCATGGACCAAGGTGCTAATCACCGTGGTCCATGTGCTAATACCGCCATCCGTGTAATGGGGCCCTTAGTCTGTGAGGAACTGTCAGAAGGTAGCTGGATGTTGGCCATCGTGGTGGTTGCCGATAACATCCCTGAAATAGCGGGACCGGCTGGAGGTGTAGTTTCTGAGCAACTGTGTTCCAGTGTTCCTTCTACTTTGGCATCTGTCTCCCAATGTGTGTTAGTTCCATTAAGGCACTCAATGCTAAAAACTCTGCATCCGACCTAGGTGATTTGGTAAGGTCTCGGGTTACTAAGTCATCCCTGATGTTTACTTGTTGGTCAGGTGGTGAGGTCAAGGTTGGTTGAGTAGAATCTTTGACCGAAGATTGGGCTACGGAGGTGCTTGCATTTTTTGCGACTGTGTGGTCTGTAGCCGCCAGTCGCAAGGCCACTTTCTGCTTTGTCCTAGAGTTGTGTTTCAAAATGGGTTTAGGGACAAGTAAGACCGAGTTGGATAAAGGGCTTGTTACTCGTGTCACTTTCAAGAATGTTTTATTGAAGATCGAGGCGGTTCCAAGACAAGAGTTGTCAATGGGAGATTGTGTAGCATTTTCAATGCTGACTACCACGCCCGGCTGGATTGCTGTTGTTACGTTCAGTTTAGCTTCAAGATGAGCCAGTTCAGATTCCCATAGGGCCTGTTGTTCGGTGTTTTTCGACTCTATAGCTGTTATGTAGCCCTCGACAAAGATACGTTTTGAGTGCATCATTGCAAGCATTGTTGTATTGCCTTTGGTTGAGTCGTTAATTGCTTCATAAAGCTTGCCAAATGGGGCCAGAGTGATTGTTATTGCTGACATTACTGTTGTCAGATCCAATTTCTTGTTTGGCGAATCTTTTTGTGATTCTGCATGTAGTTTGCTTAATCTTCTATTTTAGAGTGGGATCCGAGTTGGCTCTGCACAGTGATTTGATAAAGGAAAACACGTTGACTTTACAATCGAGTGAATGTCCTCAGAATCTGGGATTTGTATTGGGGGCGATGTCTGTACTCCTCCGTTGTTCCGATTCAGAGCTGTCAATTCACAAGAGTAACCGTCAGTGTGCTGACCAATTTGGGTTGCTGAAAGTGGGCTTTCGCCCATGGTTGGTGGCTCATCTGGCCCCCTGTAGAGCCTTCCTGGTGAGAGGACCGGCGAGCTGACAGTGGCTTCTCCACCTACACGGTTAGCAACCGGAGGTGGATTGGCCGCTAGTAACTCTTTTGCATTTTCACCACCAGAATGGCTTTGGTCTTTTTGCCCCATATCTGGTTGGTTATTTAGAGACCGCACATTGTCACTTGTTTTTTGACTCAGTGATTGAGAACCGCTTGGCGTGGGACTTAAAGTTCTGCTTTGAGAAGGCAGTAATGCAAAGGAGTCATTATGGTTGTTGAAGATTGTAGTGAAGTGACTCCCAGCCTTCTTAGGTTGACTTGCTAGGTTTATTATTATCATTACAAGCAGTCAATCAATAAGTTACATGTAGGACAATAAAACACTGGCAGCCCATCACCCAGGCCTCTGGCTGAACAACTGACCAGGTTAGAACATTCACCCATGCATTCCATCACTCAGGCATAAACACTCCACATGACATCACAACATTCCTTCTGCAAAGCCAAGCCATACACAACACATCTCCTCCCTTTACATTGTACATCACACACAGGAAAGCGTTACACAACACATCTCCTCTCTTCCAACAACTGCGCAAGACATCACACAAAACATTTCCACCCACATCAACATAAGCCATTCAAACCGACTCGCATCATCAGGGCTAGCACACAACACGTGCTCTGACACTCTACCACTCACCTCATACCTGATGCACTGGCCAGGCACACCAGGACCAACAACCAATATCACTGTCACACTTCAGACCCTGATGAGGGTGGAAAGAGTCATAGAAGCTCACACAGTACAGCTAAACACAGCCGCACTGCATGTGCAGAGAGAAAAGAAATCAAGTCGGGGTAGTGTTTGACCATGCAATGTCTAATACCACAGACATGCCCATACCAGAGTCAGGGGCGCTACCACCCATACACACATAACCCCACACCTGCTGGGGGCGCTACCACCCTGATATCAAACCAATCACCTTGCATGACTAACTTCAGTCACACCCCGACAATTGGTGGCGCTACCACCTCACACAGCCATACGTGGAATAACCATGCATAACCTATTATAGTCACACCCCGACGGAACTGGTGGCGCTACCACCAGAAACACACATACACTGTTTAACCATGCGCGAGTCATCACAATCACACCCACACCAAACTGGAGGCACTACCCCCAGATACCATACCATGTGGCACTACCTCTCAAATACCCTTGTGTCATACCCATCCACATCCATACTGAATGTTAGGCTGAAGGCGCTTCCCCCAGCAATCACATTGAGAGGTAAGACATGCTGACCTGGCACTCACACCATCAGCAACCATACTTATAAATTTCATATAAGCTTCACCCAAAACCAAAAACATGGGAGGCGCTACCCACCCAATCACCAGACAATCATATCAACACCCATACAAGGGATACTTGAAGGCGCCTCCCCCAAAATGACTAAACTGCCCGGATCCATACAGATGATCCATACCCTACTCCATACATCACATATTACACAATATGTAGTTCACATTGCAATATTTTCAGCATTAGTTTGGATGCATTTCTTAAAAGACACTATATATGTCATGAAGCACAAACCAAATCCATTCCTAAAAGTCCATGCCACTATTTAGCGACCTAAATGCTGAAAATCCTCAAAAAGTTACATCTAGTCTCTAAAACATTAGATGTTATGAACCCGACCCAAATCCAATCCTAAAAGTCCATGTTGTCAAATAAAAGTCCATGTTGTTATGGGACAACGTAAATGCTGAAAATTCTCAAAGAAGTAAAAAAATAAAGATTCAGGAAAACCCCGACTTCCATACTAGTTTTGGACCATACCATACACTTTACTCCATACTAAAAGTCCATGTCGCTTGCTGCGACCCTAAACTGAAAATCCCCAAGAGTGTTAAATCTAAAACACACTCATCACATCCAAACCATACCCATCCATACTTAAAAACAAAACACCAGATACCAGCCTGCAATCCATCTATGTGTATCAAAGTAAATGAAACACAGATAAGTACATAAGCAAAATACACACTAGGATGCTCCACATAGTACATTTTCCTTCAATCCATAGAGAAAGCAACTTCAAACATTTTACCCAAGTCCATTGCTCCATAGCTTAAAGCATACGTAGTTTTACCCAAATCCAGGCTCCATGGATCTGTCCCACGCCATACCATGTCCTGTGTATTACCCAAATCAGGCTCCATGGATCTGTCCCATGCCGTACCATGTCCAAACACCTCCATCGTGCAGATGTGTCCACAATGTTGCCAAACTGCGCAGCTTTTACCAACCTCCATTACGTAATCCGTTCCCCTGCATTAGTACTCATTGCAGGTTTGTCCAACCACTCCAATCCTTTGACCACCAGAGCTTCTATGTACCACTGTCTTCCCTTATGGGACCCAGCTCGAACTCTCCAATGCACAGATGGGACAGTCTCCCGTAGTTGTAAGTGCAGTAATGACATGCACATAAGCCCAGCTATGATGTTAGACTTCAGTGCACATAACCGGAGCAGCGGTTTTTAGTGCACATAACCACAGGAGTTATTCTCCAGACCATCAGACTCCTCTCTCCTGCACATGAGACTCGCTTCACCTGCCGTTCAATTCATGCCCAGCATCCAAGCGCTATGCATCTTCCATTAAATGGCACACCAAAACTGGGAAGATGATTCCATAAAGATGTCACTGGATCATAATAATCCGGCTAATAACCAATCCGTTGTTCGCTCTCCTGCTTATGGGACCCAGCTCTGCCTCTCTATCCTGCTGATGGAAACAACTCCCCTTTCTTCAACTTAAGAGTTGGATTCCCTTTTTCAGCCCTGCAGTACCTTCCCTGCCACCCTGGGTGATGGGCCTTACTACATTTGGGGGCAGTGTTGTCCTCTTCTTCCTTCCTGCACCCCCCTCAGCAGGGCACCAGCTTTACATCTGTTTCACGTGTAGATTCTTCTTTTAAAAGACCAACTCGTCGCCATTGTAGTGAAGTGACTCCCAGCCTTCTTAGGTTGACTTGCTAGGTTTATTATTATCATTACAAGCAGTCAACCAATAAGTTACATGTAGGACAATAAAACACTGGCAGCCCATCACCCAGGCCTCTGGCTGAACAACTGACCAGGTTAGAACATTCACCCGTGCATTCACTCAGGCATAAACACTCCACATGACATCACAACATTCCTTCTGCAAAGCCAAGCCATGCACAACACATCTCCTCCCTTTACATTGCACATCACACAAAGCAAAGCGTTACACAACAAAGATGTTGTCAGTTTTTCTGAACTTGTTTACTGGCGGCGTTTCGTCAAGTGCCTCCAGCATTTCTGCATCAGACAATTCAGTTTCTGAATCCAATTTGCGCTTACATTGCTTTTTGAAAAAGTTTAGAAGGGTACTTAATATCAAAGGGTTAGCTAGAGGTCTCTTACCTGAGTCAGCTTTCTTGTTTGTGCCGAGTTGATTTTTCTTCCGAACTTGAGGCATGGCATTTTTGTTCTTTTTTTCAATTTTTTTCCCCTCTGGTGTCTGGTCTTTTGTAGTTCAACACCCCTTGTACTTTTCCCTTTCCTCTTTTATTGTATAGTATTCTTTTCATAGTGAGAGGCAAGGTTTTTTTGGGCATCGATTCCTCTGTGATGGACCTCGATGGTCGATATGTGAACATTCATCACACATCCCCATTGATGTTCTTCTTTCGTTTTGTTCATCCAGATCGGCGTCAGGTTGCAGACCGTCCGTCGCTGCAGTGGGTAGATTTGTAAGCAACCTTCGGTCGTTAGAACTCGAGTCAAGGTTTTGGGGGATCCTGTTGATGGAGGCCTCTGCCTCTGCGTTCACATGTGTTTGGGCCTTCGCCCTGAGGAGTATGTTACCAAATGCTTTGGGTAGATTTTCAGGTTGATCTGTGACCTTGATGAGGTCCCGGTGAGGAACCACCTTTGACGTTGTCGTAGACGCTCCCTCCATCTGCAGGGTTATGCTACATGATGACCCTGTAAGGGTTTTGTTCTGCTGCACTTGTACAGCAATTTTGCTCATTTGATGGTTATTGTTGTTTTGATTGGGTTGTTGGTCCGAAACCTCCAAGTTCAGTGTGTCGATCGAAGTGACATCCCCAGCACTCCTCCACTCGACCTGATCAAGGTCCAGCTGAGACCGTTCTCTGACGGTCTCGGCTAGTACACCTCTCGCCGAGGCGGTGATCTGGCAAGCGGGAAAAAGGGCTGGAGGATCTCCAGCTGGATGCGCTTGGGAAGGAGGTGCAACGAGAACAGGCGCTTCCCATCCACCCGCAGGTCCCATCTCTCCAGCCTCGCCATCCCCAACACTGACAGTTCGAGCTGTCAAATCAGGTAAGTCCGATTTAGATGGACTTTCAAAATGTTCAGAGGCAGCCGGGCTTGTAAGACCTTCAATACTTTCAGGACCCACCAAGGGTGGGGTTGATGAGAAGGGTTGGGAGGGGTGCGTGAGAGCCAGAGGGTTGCCTCGGGAAGCGGAAAAAGTCTTACCTCGCTTAACCAGGGATTTTCTTTCAAGTTGGGTAGAGTGACTTCGAAGGCAGCGTCTGCCTGCCTCAATCTCAGCGTGCGGAGACAGGGTTACACCCAGCGTGCAGTTCTTCGATTCCGACTGCCGAGAACTGCAGGACTGCGCTAACTCAGTGCTCAACTCCGAGTTCCGCTCCGCGGAAAGGACTGGCTTTAAGTGGGTCCACCCACAGTAAATATCAATGGAAGAAAGACTGCAGGACTGGGCTCATTAAGCGCTTCAATTTCAACTCAAGTTCTCTGCAAAAACCATGGAAAACAAATTGGCCTGGAAGAATTGAGTATGTGCAACCTGCAACCATAAAGACCACAGTTTTGCATTTTTCTCTCCTAATGTTGAACAAAAGATCCCCACCTCTATATTTTTTTGACAGAGACACATGTTGAGAGGACACCAATAGTTGCAAAAGGGTGCTATACAAGATCAATTGCATTACTTTACTACCTCCACTTGACGCAGCCGTCCAACAACGTCTTCAGCTTTGCTCTCAATTTTTTTGCCTTCCAATTACATGCAGACCCTCCATTGGCTCCGGCTTTCCCTGGCCTGACTGTTGAAGACTCATTCGGTCTGCAAACCCTTACATCTTCTGCCTTTTTTTAGCACAAAGGCTCTCCATGGGTTTCAAAACGAGGATCCTGTGTGAATCTAAGACAATGTGAGACACACGAGTTGCAAGAAAACACAGTTTTAATGAACATTAAAAAAAATATGGCCAGGAGAGTCAGTCAGTCTTGTGAGACCGAAAAGCTGAGAACGCACCACACCCACATCAGACAATAGTATTTAAAGACAAAAAACACAGAATTAGAATACATGTGTGCACAATCTAAACATTATATGTGTTCATGTAACATTTCTGATTCTGGTTTCTTTGAGATTCATTGGCTACGAATGGACTGACCTAAAGTCTAGTCTGATGACTGGCCTAACATCTGAACATCCGTGCCAAGTGATGTCTCCGAGCACAGCAGCTCATTTGTGGAATGCCGTAGGCCTCGGAGATGGGCATGAGAACAGCCCTCCCTCGAGAAGTACTCAGTTCTGATGCTGTTGGCTCAAGTCCCAAGGCTGCTTCAGGCTGCCATGCAAAGGCATTATGCTGTTACAAAATGTGCTTTCTCTCTCCCTGTTCGGGAAATGCTATCATACCTACTATAAATGGGAGAAGAATAATATGTAGATTCTGCATTGTACATATGTATGAGCCAGGCCTGGGAGGAGCATAGATGAATGCAGCCCTCCCAAGCACTAGTCTTAACAGTGCTTTTTGATCACACTTCTGGCCCTGTGTATTATTTGTGTCTGAGTGCTGAGTGCCTTGAATGCCTGAGATGGTGTGAGGGAGCTAGATGAGCACTGGTATCGTAGGAAGCAGGACGAACTTGTGACATATGGTGCAGATCCCAGGGAGCTCCACTTCATGAAGTGCATGACTGGAGATTACAGCAATACAACGGGTAAGTGAAAAACGTTTTTCGCAGTACCTGTGGCATGTTTGACTAGTGGAATTTGGAGTCTTCAGGGACTCTAGAAGTAATATGGAGATAGTGCCTCAGAGAATAATGTCAGAGCATTCTTAGGCACCTGTGATACAGTCAGAGCACCTGTTGTGGAGAGGAGGTGCAGGGTTGATGCTGTAAAGGGCACAGGGTTGGAGTGTGAGGTCTGAAGCGTCAGTTAAAGTGGAATAAAACAGATTACAGATTACAGTTTCAGTTACAATTACTGGCAACATTCAACAACCATAGACCCAATTTACCAGGAATCACAAGTATCTACAAAATAGCTGACCCTTCCCAGCTCAATTGTCAGGGTATTGCTAGTTTCTTTATTTGCATTGCACATCACCTGCTTGTGTGGTCACCAAGGGCACAGACAGCAGCTGCACAAATTAGGAGCAAGTGTTGGCTACCAAGCTGCATTCTCTGACATTTTCCTCAGACATCTTGCAGTCACGGTAGACTGAAAGAACTCTTACGGGCAACAATCTGTAACACTAGGCTCAGTTTACACAATAGCCCAGGCATTTACAAAATAACTGATCATAACCAAACATATGTTTCTTTGCTCATTTCAGGATTTTACACATTTCTTCTTTCTATTGACCATCCCATGTTTACATTTTTCAGCTGGTTTAGCATGAGACAGAGTCAGAGCAGTGTGAAATTCCTTATTTTTCCTCCCATCAGCTACACTGTTTAGGGACACAGGTGGGGTACCTGCATTGCCTTATCAGACAGTTTCCTCACCAACCTACTCTCTTCTGTAATTTAAATAGCTTCAAATGGGTGAGTCAGTACATCCCAAGGCTCCAGGAGTCCACCTGTGTTGACCAGCTCATACCTTGCACATATGCTCATTCATATATGCATTTATTTATTGTGCATTTGTAAGGTGCTTATACAGCAAGAAAAGGGCAAAGGGAGGGAACATGGGACAAAGGCAATAGAATACAACATTAAAAGGATGGAGGTGGTCCTAGTAGACCATGTGAGTTTTGTATAGTGCAAGTGCAGAGAGAGATAAAGGGACTGGGGAAAGGGGTGTATGTGCTAAGAGATTCAGTAGAACCAGGGAAGTGCTTGGCAGAGGTCACACAGTCAAGGATGTGCATCTGCCCTGTGAGGAAACACAGACCATTGGGTGCCCAAGGGCAAGTGCTTATAGCAGGAGTGTCAAAACCATAAGGGATGATAGGGGATCAGCCCCCTCTCCCGAACTACAGAAGCCAAATAAACTGACCCTCCCACCAAGGTTGGCACGGGCGTCTGAATATTAATATCACAGAGAACCACTTGGCAGCCAATGGGGGGAAGACGGAGTTAGGGAAAGGGTGTGGACTGATAAAGGAAAGATGGGGAGACAACATGCAACTCACAATTACTAACACCACAAAATCTTATAATACCACTATGTATGTGCTCCTAATCCTGATCACCCACCTATCGCAGACTCTTCATAGTATTCCCAAATCCTACCAAAACCTGACCATGCATCTTACCTAGAACATGAAATACTAACACAGAGAGTCAACAAGGACATAACCGCACAATGGCAGCAAGCTGGATGACACAAACAAAGACGTTGCTTCCATTATGAAGAAGTTGTGAACACATGGCCCATTGGGCTAGCAACGCAACATAAGCAACATGAAACATAGCAATGGATTGCGACAGGACTCTGCCCCTCTACACAGGCACAGATAAATAAACATGAACTCTTGTACCACATTTCTAAGTGTCCAATATGGTTACATAAACCTCATCATACTCATAGCAGGTTGTGTGATGTCGCAGGTAAGTATTCATTCATACTCAAAATGTTCCTGTACATATGGAGGGCATTATTGCCACATCATTAACCTCCATTCCCGTAGAAGATGAGCGCCTAGCTCGTGTAACTTAATTTGTGATAGAAGAATAGCTTCAGTTTAGAAAGACTCAACCAAAAATTAGATAACCTTGTGTCATAGAAGGAAACAAATAACACTTATCTGAATGTTCGGGTGCCTCATAAGCACACCCGGACTCCTGTGAATGACGCTGTATGTCCGTCATGAACTGGAAGCGCTCCACTGCGGTAGGCAGCGGGACACCGGGCACAAAACACTGACAGCTTGTCTGGTTCCGCTCCCCGCTTCAGCAGGGAAAGAATTCCCGAGCGCAGAATTTCGCACGGCTCCCCGCTCACCACTTGAGATAGAAAGTATCCGCCTGCATGCCTGCTCCTTCTCCTGTGAAACCGCCGTGGCCAACGGTTTAGTAGACGCCTCAATTGCCAGCAGCTGGTGAATGGTGCGAGTTCTGAACTACCCCCGCCCTTCAGCCTACTGGGAAATGTAGTTTTTATATTATTTCTTGATGTACGGCCGCCAAGGCTTGCCCCAATTCTGTTTCCTGACAGTACCTCCTCTTCCAGGGCTCTTCCCGGGGCCTACTTTTTCAGGATGACGTACATGAAACTGTTTCACCAACCATTGGGCATGAACCGAACTAGCCGGTTCCCAAGAGCAGTCTTCCAGGCCATATCCAGACCATTGAATTGAAAACCATAGTCTCTGATGCCTACGTTTCAAATCCAGGATTTTCTTGACTTCATATTCCGTCTGCCCTTCCTTGGTGATAGCTGGGGGTCTCTTTACACCTGTTCCAGGAACTGCGGGTTTAAGAAGAGACACATGAAACACAGGATGTATCTTTAGCGTAGCAGGTAATCTTAACTTAACAGCCACTGTTTACACACATTTCACAATTTCATATGGGCCAATGAAACTTGGTGCAAATTTACGCGACCCCGCTAGTGGTAAATTACGTGTGGATAACCATACTCTATCCCCTACATTGTACTGAGGTGCCACATGCCTCTTTTTATCTGCGTGTTTCTTATACTCCTCCTTTGCTTGTTGTAAATTAGTTCTAGCCATTTTTCTAACAGTCATAAGCCATTCCCTCCTTTCCTGTAATACTGGAAATGTTTCCACTTCTGGTAAATGTTCGGGCAACATATTCTGTACCTGTCCATATAAACATTCATTAGGGGCCATTCCCAACGAAGCATGCTCTGTATTGTTATAAGTGAACTCTGCTAACCACAAAGCTTGCACCCATGAGTCCATTCCATTATGCAAATAACATAATAAATACTGTTCCAAAGTCTGATTTACGCGCTCAATTTGTCCATCAGTCTGGGGGTGATAGCTGGTGGATAATGCACACTCTATTCCCAACATTTGACAAAAGGCCCGCCAAAATTTGGAGGTAAATTGGGGACCTCTATCAGATACAATACTTTGGGGCAACCCATGTAATCTGACAATGTGCTGAAGAAATCATTTCGCTAATTCCCCCACTCCAGGGATTCCCCGGCAGGGCACAAATGGGCTTGTTTGGACAAATAATCTACTACTACCCAAATAGTATCATAGTTGTCATCAGGAGGCAGGTCAGTTATGAAATCCATAGAAATATGGGACCAAACCTTTTCCGGGGTAGGCAATGGCTGCAATAATCCTGCTTTCTTTACATGATCAGTCTTACTTCCTATACAAGTTTCACAACTTTGAATATATTTTATGGCATCCTGTCTCAATGTGGGCCACCACAAATACCTTTCCAACATCTCCTGTGTCTTTTTTCCACCAGAATGACCTGCCAATGGCGAGTTATGGCACCAGTGTAATGCGTTCATCTGCAGTTCTGGAGTCAGCAAATATAACTTTCCTGCATAGTAAGGAAGACCATCTCTGACAGTTTCTAATGATCCCCTCTTACCCCATAGTCTACTCTTTTGTTTCCTCATCTCTTGTTTTAGTTGGTGCAATAAACAATTAGTTATTGCTCCCACCACTCTTTCCACCGGCAGGATAGTTCTTACTTCTGTCACAATGTTTTCTGAATATTGTTGTCTGGACAATGCATCAGCCTTTCCATTTTTCTTTCCTGGTCTAAAAGTTACCAGGAAATCGAATTTGTTGAAATATTGAGACCAACCAATTGCCTCGGGCTGAGTGTATGTGCTGTTTTAAAGTATTGCAGATTTTTATGATCTGTTATGACCATCACCTGATGTTTAGCCCCCAACAAATAATGCCTCCATTCCAAAAATGCTGCTCTTATCGCCAACAGTTCCTTATCTGTAATGGAATAGTTTTGCTCACAACTGGTAAGTTTTCTTGAATAGAACGCCACTGGATGCCAAATGCCTTCCATATCTTGTTCAGACAACACTGCTCCCACTGCGACGTTGGAGGCGTCCGTTTCCACTTGAAAAGGTCTTTCAGAGACTGGATGCCTCAGCACAGGAGCAGAAGTAAACACACCTTTCAATTCTTGGAACACCCTATCTTCTTCCGGAGTCCAACAGAACCCTGATGATTTCCGTAGCAATTTAGTTATGGGAGTGACAATTGACAAATCCCAGAAAAGACTGAGGGGCCGATTCATGGAACAAATGTGAGCTGAAAAAAGTGACGAAAAGCTGGCGCAAGCAGGTGTAAGGGTGAAAAAGGAAGCGCACGCGCATGTGTGCGATTCATTGAAGTCTCTGCGCGTGTTTTTCTCGGGATGTGTGCCAAACCCATGCTTGACGCAAGCGGGCGCACACGTCATTGCAACATCCCGAACGCTGTGCGTGACGCGCACAGGGAAAGCGTACAATGTCCGCGCACATACCAAAAAGGGGGCGGGACACAGGGCGTAACACACGGAATGGGGAACAATGTGTGAAAAAGAAGGCATAACTGGGGAAGTACTGCAGGGAAATACACAGAATGCCCACACACACGCAAACAACTTGTATTCATGGATTTAAATACGGGAAACAAGCGCACGCTAAAAGACGCGCACAGGCATCAACACGTCTGCCACAGGAAGGCAGGCGGAAGCATCCCCGCGCAAAGTATAAAAGCGCAGACAAACAACAAACACATACATACCGCTGCGATGAATGCCCCATTTGTTGCCGCACTGATCGTTGGACACCGCAGGAGGAGGAGAATAGCCAGGGCCTGCATTTTTTCCCCCCGGGCAAGCCTTTTTGGGATGCCTGATGACCATCTACGGCAGGTATAGGTTTCCACCTCGTATCATCCTAGACCTGGTCAGGGAGTGGGATGATGACCTTACATCACCCACCCTCTGCTCCCAAGCATTGAGCCCCTTGGAGAAGGGGCTCAATGTCCTGCATGTTTTGGCCTCTGGGTCATTTCAGTGGACTATTGCCATAGTGGGGGGGGACTCACAGGCCACGCAGTCACACTGCCTACACCAGGTGTTGGCAATCATGACTGCGCGCCCCTCAGTCCGCAGGCACATATACATGCCCAGATCACCCGCAGAAAGGCAGGCCGTTGTCCAGGACTTTTACAGGGTGGCAGACTTCCCCAAAGTGCTTGGTGCCATAGATTGCACCCATGTGGCCCTACGTCCACCTAGGGCCACTGAGCACATCTAACGAAACCGCAAGCACTGGCATTCCATCAACGTGCAGGTGGTATGCGATGCCAAGGGAATCATCACCTCTGTCTATGCAAACTACCCTGGCTCCACCCATGACAGTTTCATATACAGAATGTCCGCCCTGAGCCGGGCCCTGGAAGCTGGGCAGCATGGCGACATATGGCTCCTAGGTGAGTACAAATGCCCGTGCACATGCATGCATGTCACACACAGACAAATACACAAACCCCAATAATCACAACCATTGTCACTTCTCCAGGGGACAGTGCCTACCCTCTGAGCAACCACATGATGACGCCAATCCAGAACCCCACCACACCACCCCAGGTAAGATACAACGCTGCCCATATTGCAACCAGGGCCATAGTGGAGCGCACATTCGGAGTGCTCAAGTCACGCTTCCGCTCCCTTGACCGCTCTGGTGGGCAGCTACTCTATGCACCCCCAGTAGTGTGCAGGATCATTGTGGCAGCATGTGTCCTGCACAATGTTGCAACACGGCAGGGCGTACCAGTGGACATGGTGGTGCCCCCACATCCCCAACCACAGGCACTGCCCATGGGAGGGGCTAAGGCAAGTGGCGAGGCAGCCCGGACCCAGCTTGTGGCCACATTTTTCACCTAAACTCCAACCCCTTCGGAGTGCACACAGGCCTGGCACATACCACGTGACAATCGATGATGACAAAGAGACAGTCAACTGTCACAACCTTACCACCCTGAGAATGTTGCCATGAAAGTGCCACATTGTGTGCATCCCTAGCTAAACCTAGTTAAACCTAACCAATCCTGTGTTACCAAAAGGTATACATGCAAGGTGTGTATCACACAGACTTGCAAAACAGGCCATGACAATCACTGGTATGTCACACAAAGCCATCAAAACCACAACATGACATGGCAAGCAATAGCAAAACACCAACACAATAACAATAATGTACACATTGACATGTGAATAATGCAAAGTGGCGTCAGACAATGATGCCTGACATGGAATCAGATGAAATGACTGACCAACAACCTCCCACACAAAGCAAGTCATACCCAAATGCAGAACAACAGTTGTAGCTTGAACATAACAATGAATGCCTGTTAACACTGCATAATATGTGTGCTGAGTCCATCTCCTGCAACACACTGCTCAGCACACATCATAGTGACCAGTCATTGTGGGTGATGCACACCCTGAGCATCACATGAAAATGACAAACTAAATAAAAAAATAAATCACGCATGTACAGGATCCACAAATGGTCATAGATCATGTGCTGCAGGGACACAGTGGTCCCCATAAGTCTAACTGTTTGCACATGTGGACATGGAAGGGTGGTTGTACATGTTGTGGATCATAGTGCGAGTGTGTCAGTAGGGACATGCACTCAATAGATGCATGTGCAATCAAGTGACCATCAGTGTCCTCATCACATGTGAACATTGCCCATGTGTACACCCCAGCATGTCAAACCACAACTATACCCTCACATCTGAAAGGTAAACACAACACATGAACAGCCATTGATCAGCAGAATACATCATGTACATAGGATGCCACAATTACAATGTCAGGGTTCCCATCACACTGTGGGGCAAGGCAACTGTCCAACAACAAAATACCCCCCTCCCTCACATATCACCATGACCCACTGAACAACTGCGCCTGGGGTATGTAGCCTTCTTCCTTGAAGTCTACCTGGCCACAGGATCACCCTTCCCCTTTGTCTCCATCTTCCACCTTGCGTGTAAAAAGTGTCCAGCACCCTCAGAGACCACCTTGACTTGCAAAAACAACAAATCAAAGAGAACTCAAAGCAGGACAACACATAAGCCAAGCATGTGCCCCTGACAACTTTCCCATCAACTAACCATTACTCCACCAACGCATTTTAGCTGTACTGTGCGCTTCAACACCAATATCTATCCAAGCTCACCGCCAGTGGTGCTACTTAGCATGCATGTGCAACTGTCCTGGAGGACGGATGGCTGCGGTGTGGCCCCCTTGTGCTGCTCACCTTTCCTGGAGTTCCTTGAAACATGTCAGCTTCTGTATGATGTATGAGCGCAATCCGTGTGGCTCTGCCTGCGCACACATGTGCATGTCTGCACCACCGAACGTGGCCAGCTTCCAGACATCCAATGGGCCATGTCTGCTGGGAAAGGTGCTCTGGAGGCTCATCCCACTGCAGAAAGGGCAGCAAACACATGATTAATGCATGAAATTTCCCTGTGTGTGTGTCTCCTCAGACATGTCATGAGTGGACCATGTCAGAGACGTACATCTGAAATCACTCCATCAGTGCAACTTTCCCAGCCAAAGTTTGTCAGCCACTGTCTACAGCATGAATTGCATGAAGCACATGTACAGCAAAGATAAGAAACACACTACACAATGTATAGCAATTAATGCACACATGAATCATGAAATCACCCATCTATCATAGGAAGAACTGCGGTCAAAATCACCCCTATCATCCCCACTAGGGGTGTCAACACAAGTAGAGCAGCAGACATGCCACAGATATGACAGCCTGTGTGTGGATGGGCTGCCTGTGGGGCATGGAGAGGGTGGATGGGCAGACTGGGCGAATTTCAGGGGTGCGCAGGAAGTGTCACACGCGATAGGCCACTGGTTATGTGTATTTGTGGGGTACGCGGGGAGTTTCACACACAAAAGGCCCTGTGCGAGCAGGGTACATGTGTTTGGAGGGTACGAGGGGAGTTTCACATGTGATAGGCCTAGCGCGAGCAGGGTATGTGTATTTGGGGGGTACGTGGGGAGTTTCACAGGCGATAGGCGCTGTGCGAGCAGGGTACGTGTATTTGTGGGGTACACGGGGAGTTTCACACGCGATAGGCCTAGCGCGAGCAGGGTACGTGTATTTGGGGGGTACGCAGGCAGTTTCACATGCGATAGGCCTTGTGCAAGCAGGGTATGTGTATTTGGGGGGTACGCGGGGAGTCTCACACGCAATAGGCCCTGTGCGAGCAGGGTACGTGTATTTGGGGTGAACGCGGGGAGTTTCACATGTGATAGGCCTAGTGCGAGCAGGGTACATGTATTTGGGGGGTACATGGGGATATTCACACCCGATAGGCCCTGTGCAAGCAGGGTATGTGTATTTGTGGGGTACGCAGGAAGTTTCACACACAATAGGCCCTGGGCGAGCAGGGTGTGTGTATTTGTGGGGCACGCGGGGAGTTTCACATGCGATAGGCCCTGTGCAAGCAGGGTAAGTGTATTTGGGGGGTACACGGGGAGTTTCACACTCGATAGGCCCTGTGCGAGTAGGATACATATATTTGTGGGGTACGCAGGGAGTTTCACACGCGATAGGCCCTGCGCAAGCAGGGTTTGTGTATTTGTGCGGTACGCGGGGAGTTTCACATGCAATAGGCCCTGTGCGAGCAGGGTACATGTATTTGTGGGGTACGCGGGGAGTTTCACACACGATAGGCCCTCTGCAAGCAGGGTACGTGTATTTGTGGGGTACGCGGGGAGTTTCACATGTGATAGGCCCTGTGCGAGCCTGGTAAATGTATCCTGGGGGTCTGCGGGAGGTCATACACGCTATAGGCCTTGGGCAGCGGGGTACGTGTATAGTGAGGGGTGTGCGTGGAGTTCCAAACGCGATTTCGCTGGGCGAGCGGTGTACGTGTATTCCTGGGGTGCCCCAACGCAAATTGGCAGTGTGTGTCCTCCCAGGTGAGCCCTCTCCCCCCTCCCCAGGGCATGCAGGCAGCCCACACCACAGGGGACTACCCTGCACCCCTGGCCATGCCCTGCAGGAAGCCCATCCACCCTGGCCATGCCCCCCAGCCAGCCCACATGTCACCATGCACAGGTGAGCACCGACACATGTCCCCCTGCACCCTCACCCACCCAGCAGTGATGGGCACCTCCCAGCAGGCCCCGACTCATGTCCCCCCACCCACTCACCCACCCAGCAGTGATGGGCACCTGCCAGCAGGCCCTGACTCATGTCCCCCCACCAACTCACCCACCCAGCAGTGATGGGCACCTGCCAGCAGGCCCCGACTCATGTCCCCCCCACCCACTCACCCACCCAGCAGTGATGGGCACCTGCCAGCAGGCCCTGACTCATGTCCCCCCACCCGCTCACTCACCCAGCAGTGACAGGCAACTGCCTGCAGGCCCCGACTCATGTCCCCCCCAACACCTCACCTCATCATGATCCACAATCATGGCCCTCATGGCCACCCAAATCCCACCGCACGCCACCCCTGCCCAAAGGACCAACCAAGTATTACATACACCCCACATTGAAATGGCCATTACATGAAACAACCTAAATGGCATGTATGTACATCAACACATGCCCGTCACACACACACAATGGGTGCCAGTGAATGTGAAAACTCACATCGTGACATGCATGAAACCAATGAGAGAATAGCACACATTGAAGTATGAAAAAAATGTATTCAACACAAAATGCCATGAATCAAATGAAAACACACAATAATGGATATAAGAAATAAAATGCTGCATGTTCCAAAATGAGAAAAAATATGAAATCAGAATCCAAAAAAATCCAAAAGAAAATGTGTCCAAAGTCTCCATCCAACAAAGCAAATCCAAAGGGAAAGAAATATGTAAAATCCATTGCTCCATGGTGAATAAAAATAAAATGACGATGAATCCACTGTTCTACTATATACAAATAACAAATCCAGGGTCCAAGAGCCCAACCATTGAAATCAAACCTACAAAAAAAATGACCTAAAGAACTTTCTACAAAAAGGTGGGGCATAGTCCAAGCGTCCCAAATGAAAGAAAAACATAAATGAAAGCTTACACTAACTAACTATATACAATGGCGGTGGGCATGTCCTATGGCTCACATGCCGATTTCCCAGGCCAGGGCATCATCGAACTCCTGTTCTATGTCCTGGAGGCGCCCTGTTCCATGGCCCAGAGGTTTCGTAGGGATGACGCCATGTCCAACTCCAACTCCCTGTGAATTGCCTCAGCGACCTGTGCATGGAGTTCTCTGCCCTGACCATAGTGAGCCATGCCTCTTCCGCCCGCCGCCGCTCCGCATCTATGTGCTGACCCAACCGCTGCCACACGGAAGACACTCCTGTCCTCTGGCCGATGCCTGCCCCTCTGATGTTGATGGCCCGAGCCATCATTGCTCCCACCTTGAGCCTACTGCCGCTGTGCCTGTGCCCTGGCTCTTGATGCCTGCACATCCTCCTCCTGCTGGGGTGCAGTTGTTGGTGTGGCCACCCCTGCTGGACCTCCGACTTACGACTGTGGCAAGGAAGTGTCCTCCACCAGCCTAGCTGCTGGGTCAGGGCCAGCTCCACAGAGTGCCTGGGTGACACTTGGGCAGGAAGATGGCACGGAGGACGACTGGCGGTAGGGGGTTCAGCTGAGGAGGGGGTCGTTAAAAGATCCAGCACACGGAGGAACCCAGCACCGGTGATCCCTTCTAGCTGGTTGACGTGGTCTTTGAGGCATTCGAAATGACGTGCATTGTCCTCACGAGAACCCTGCACGTCACCCCCAAATGTCACGAACACACAACACCACCCCAGTCAGGGCAGGCTGAACATGGTCCCGGATTGCCACTTTTGCAGGGAGAGGAAGGCCAGTTGTTGTGCGGCTATCCCCTCCCTGAAAATGGATCTGGACGAAGGCATCCCTGCTGGCGCTGGATGGTGCAGTCACAGGATCGGGGACAGGATTACACACAGGCACCTCCACGGAAGCATGTGCTGCCTCCTGTCCCTGCCCCTGGACTGCACCACTGGCACCAGTGGAAGGCCCCTTGCATGTAACTTCCACAGCCTCCTCCTCAACCAAAACCCCACCAACCTGGATGACTCTGTGTCATCTTCCTCCGTAGGCCCCTTTGGGGTCTCAGCTGGCCCTTCTGCTGCCGAGGAGTCCACCTCCGACCTCAGCCTCTTGGACCTACCCCCGTCATCTGCGGCTGCTGACGCGGCACCAGACTCCTCACTCCCTGAAGAGATGTCAACCTGGGAGGGGAGCTGGGCCCTGAGTCTCTGGCTGGCGGTGGGATCCCTGCCGCTGTGCTCCACAGGACCGCCTCCACCCTCTTCATCAGTTGACACTGCAGACAGGGAGAGACAGAACACAGGCATCACGGCAATGTACAATGGTCTGATACACACATGACAGTTGCACATGAGTGGCAGTCGCAAACTTCAGACATGGCATCACACTCCCCAACACACATGTCATTTGAACTCACACAAATGAGCAAATCAACAGGAATGTTGCACCAGGCAGCAGCATCCATACACTAACAATAGCATGAGTAGGCGAAGGTGAGCCTGACATCACATGCAACACGGGGAGTGCTGAACACTGCACACACACCACCAGACATACATGCATCTGTACATATCCACCACCTGTCGCAGTGATAACATCGCCATCTATGTCACATCTGGCAATAAGCCTCCTACATGTCAGTGTCACATGCATCCATGTAGTAACACAGTTGTACACTTGTCAAATACACACACATGCACATGTACATAGTACAGATGCATGCAGGTGGAACCAGCATCCATGTGTGACACCACAACCATGCCAAAGTACATACACAGAAATTCAATAATGTGTGCACCCACACCTGCATTTGGCCAGCATGCTTACCAACACATACACCATCGATATGTTCTACACATGAGAGGACTCACATGTGGCAGGCTCATGTCCCTGTACATACACATCCATACATGGCCCTACAAAGACATATGTGCAACCTGCACACTGCTACCACACCTCAACATGCACAGCGTCCAATCCGCACGCATGTTCACTTACCGCTCGACTCCAGACGGGTCTGCCTTTTAAGGACCTGGACGTGGAGCGCTGGGCGTATACGTTCCAGGACCCTCATTTGGTTGTTGGTTAGGCGGACCCAGCACCCCTCAGCATCCGTTGCCTTCAAGAGGTGCCAGGCCTTGTTGAGGGTCCTGGACCTGAAGTTCTCCCAGTGCTTCAGGACATGTTTGATGTCGCGGGCTGCCACCTCCTCCACGTTGATGGCAACCACGATGTCCATCCAGATCCTCTTCCGTCCTTCATAGTCGGCGCGTTAACTTCCAAAGAGGGCATCATATTCCCCAGGACTTGCTCCACCAGGATACCAACTTCATTGGCACTGAAGCTGGTAGCCCTCTGCCTCCCTGCTGGGGGGTTGCCACTGGTGCCAGATGGTGTTGTGTCCGACATGGCAACCCCCGAGGCAGGTGGGTCCTGGGGCTGGGCTGTGGAGCGATGGTATCCCAGTCGGGAGTCTTCTGTTCCAGCAGGGGTGGTCCGGGCAACTGGACCCCTGCAGATGGCTGACATGCAGGCACCAAAGAGCAGGGCAGGGGTTTTGCAGGCAGGCAGGTGGCAGCAGATGGCAGGTGGGAGCATTCTTGGGGCTCTGGGGGGCAGAAAAATGGCCTTCTGGGCAAGAGCGTGGTCTTCCGTATGTTGTCGCGTGGCCAGTTTGATACGGAGTGATTTGGCACGTGATAAAAGTGCACGTCAGCATGTAATTCGAGGAAAGGCCATTAGCGCAGATGCGCGTCTGTGACGTTACACACGCGGGCGTTTCCCTCGTGACGGGTGCATAGTGATTCAGCACGTGAAAAAACAGAACTTCCGCGTGTTAATGCGTGTAATCCGAGGAAAGGGCCTATGCGCGTGAGTGACGTGACACGCGTGGGTGTTTCCCTCAGCACGGGTTAAAGATGAGTGGGTCCCGGCAGTTCGCTGTATCTGCCTTTCGTGGAGACTGATGTGTGTGTTGCTACTTCGTGTTGTTTCGCGCACCATCACTACTTCACTGAGGATCAAGGACGTATCTCTTCTTTTAGCGGGGGTATTGGCTATGCATGTTTTTCATTATCACGCTAGTCTGACTGTGAGTCGCGCACGCTATTTTTCCCACTGCAGGTGCACCTGTGTATCGCGTACCCGTTTTCAAGGTCATAGTAGCCTGCGTGTCCCACGCATACATGTTTTTTGTGTCCCTGGGTGCCACCGCGTACTGCGGGAGGTTAATTCCACACACATGGGCTACCAGGGTGCGTGCACGGTTTTACTGCAGTTTTGGGGGGCCTGAGCGCTGCGTGACCCGTCACTTCATCACCGGAGTCACATACAGCCTTGCAGGTGCAGGGGTGCTTATAACATCTTGTATCCCACCCCCTTCACCGCAATTGGCCAGGACAATTGTCGTGTACACCTCCCATTGGCACTTCTCCAACTGTGCCGGCACTACTCCATCTGTGCCATGGTTGGGAGGCCACCAAAGTTGAGGGGTGCCGCAGCTGGGCACACTCCTCATGGCGGGCGTGGTCAGGGACATGGCCGAGGTGACCAGGGAGTAGGGGGACTCCAGGGTGTCCAGGGTGGCTGCAGAGGGGGAAGAGGCAAGGGTGCGCCAGCTCGGGACGATGTTGTGCCACATGTTGGTGCAGCAGTCATGCCACCACCCGCTGCGGCTCCGGGAGATGCAGTTCTTGCATCTGGCACTGGCGTCCGTGTGACCCGGCAGTCCGTTTCTTCGACTGCCACGGGCCCAAGGGTAGAGACCCAGGCTCTGGGTCTGCCAGCACAGGCTGCGTTGGCACTTGAAGAGTCCATGGAAGATTTCCAGCAGGTTTGGAGGAACACTGTAGGTGCACGCAGGGCTGCCCTGACCGAGACACGTGTCCCTCGGGCAGTAATGTCATCTGCTGCCCAGACCAGCCGGGTGTTGGCAAGTGCGGGGTCAGATGCAGCCAACAACACCCCGGTTGTGAGACTACCAACCAGGACAGTCGCAGTCAATGACCCTGGCACAGCGGATGTTGCTGCGCAGGGTACATTCCAGGGCACCCCGCAGCCACTGACACAAGTCAGACCTTCGGTCATCCTTCCACCTGCCACTCCCTTGGTTCAATCCACCGGTGCCACTGGCCACACTGATCAGGGCGGCATTCACCAGTCAGGGTCCGCACCACTATCCAAGAGGAGGAAGGTTGCATCTGCAGCACAGGCTGGGACCCCAGACACAGCCACAGCCTCCTGCATGTCAAGGAAGAAGCCTTTCTGTGCGCAGGAACTTGACTCCCTTGTGGACTACGTGCGGGGCCACAGACATGATATGCTAGTGGGGCCGTATTGTCAAACTATGGCTGCCCATCACAATACCCACTGGAAGCATGTCACTGATAATGCGAGTGCATTCGGCCATGAGGTGCACACAGGTGCTGAGTGCAAGAAGCATTGGGATGACCTCAAATGCAGCGCTAAGGCCAGGCATGCCTCTAATTACAGCATGTCTCTGGTGACTGGCGGTGGGCCATCACCCGAGGAGGATGACCTCACTCCGCACGAGTCACTTGTTGCAGAGTGTCATGATGCCCGCTCCCGGGGAGCCGGTTCAAGCCCTGCGTCCCCGAAAGCGGACATCCAGTCGCCAAGGAAGGACCCAGCAACCCCATATAGGGGCCCTTTGGACAGTGTCCTGGCGCCTATGGCGCCAGGCTCATAAAAGACATCAGTCCTTGAGCCATGGGCGCCAGGCTCATTATGGGAGTGCTTGGGTGCACTTACCTGATGCAGACCATGCTGCAGGATCCCGGCCTCCTTGAGGCCTGAAAGGAACTACTTTACCTGTGGGACTAATTTACCATCCGGGCGTGGTCGGGGAAGGATACATACCTGATTGGAGGAAGGATACATACCTGGAACTTCTTCCAAGGCTATTTAAACCCCACCCGAACAGCCACACGTGCTTCGCGTTGTTCTGCATCTAGCAGCTGGACGCTCACCGTGTCTGCTCCTGCATCCTGACTTCTGCCAAGCCTGCCAGCATTCTGAATCACCTGCAAAGGAAGAGAAGAAGAGAACAGAAGAAGGAAAAGTCCTTACCTGCTAAAACCGCATCCCGGAGACATCTCGCCGACAATCCTGAAAAGGAAGACTTTTATTTAAAAGCTCATCGCGTCGATCGCTGCAGAGCCTCATTCCACTCACCTTTACAGGGCGCCTCCATGTTCAGCAGCGATCGTCCGGATTCACAGTCACGCCCCAGCGCCTAGGGAGAAAAAGACCAGAACAAAAGGTGAGATAGAGAAGGGAATAAGGAAAGCTAAATCTCCATGTTAAGACTACCTGCTGATTCATTCCCTCTCCATTTCGGGTCCGCGCCGCATCCTGGCATTTCCGGACCCCGGCCCCTAAGGGTAAAAAAAAGACATCAGCGTTAATGAGCGAATGAAAATACATTACCAAAGAAATGCTCATTAAAGACTTACCTGATTTCTACAAGGATTTCACCTCTCATCTCGGGTCGGTGCCTGTTCCCCGGCATTCCGTACCCTGGCCCCTAGGGGAAAAAAGACACGAGCATTAGTACATTAATGCATGGACACAAGGGGAACCTCTTATGAAAAACTTACCTGGAAGCCAAGCAAGTTTGGTTCTCACCAATCCGAAAATCCAGTGAAGTAACTGGATACCAACGCGCCCCTGCATCAGAAGCAGGATGGAGAGCTCGTCCTTCCAGACCCTAAGGTGAGACGCTACGAGGAATCACAGAAGGGTTTCGAGAAGGGTGAGAGGGGAAAGTGGGAGGCCGATTGCATTACCCCGCAGACAGTTAATCCCCTATTTTCACCTAAGGAAGGATACTTCTGCGAGCCAGACAAGCCAGATTTGGGGGACCGGTCCAGTCCGTTTTACGAACCCTGCGCATCACCTTAGAAGAGGTCACAGCAGCGCAAACCAGGCCAGCGCCTCCGTGGGAGTCAGGTGAGCGTTACACAGAGTTCATGCCAGCAGAATCGGTCGAAGGAGTGGGAGAGATGCAGGACTTTGATGCCCCATCCAGTGAGTGTTGTTGCGTGTATGTCCAGTCCATGTGTGGTTTGCCTGTGTGATGTGTTGTGCTTGACTGCCACTATATGCTATTTGTACATGGTTCTCATGTGCTAGTCATGCAATGCTTCACTGATGCGTGCTTGATGTGCGGGATGGTGGACATGTAGAGCAGACAGGGACTGTCCTCATCACCACACTTGCACCCTACTCACATGCTAGTCACCCAGATGCCCCTCCGGTCCAGGTTCCAGCTCACTGGCCCTTCTGCATGTAGCTAGGGGTGTCTTTCCTCTCAGCAGTGGGACTATGTAATTCATGACTGACGTGCATGTGTCCTCTGCATGCATCCGGTTACTCCACGTAGGCATGCTCCCTTGCCCCTCCAACCCCCTGCACCACAATTACACCATTGCACTGGTGTGCATCATTTTGGTATTTGGTATTTATTTATTTATTTATATTGCGCACCTAACCCCTAAAGGGGTAGCAAGGCGCAGAGTCAACAAGAGGATTGCAAGGCTTAGTTACATACAGGGGAATGCAGTCCAGCCATGGTTACAGTGCTGGACACGTCAAAAAGAAACAATGCACGCCGACTAGGCATAGGTTACAGAAGTATACAATATAAGCAGTACTATATACAATACATTGGTTGTCTCTTGAAAAGGTATCTACACTGAGCAGTTGACAACCTAAATGTACATATTTACACTCATAGTGGTGGAGCATCAGGGCAGCAAGAGAGCATGAGGTTGTTATGTGTCGTGAATCTTGAGCCAATGGATGGTCTTAGTTCTGAATAGGCGGTAGGGGAGGTCCTCCCTGCAAGGAGGTGGAAGGAAGTTCCAGTATTGTGCTGCTTTAACAGGAAAGCTGTTCCCACCCGACATAGACCGTTTAAACCTGGGCACCAGGAGGAGATTGGAGTTGGTCATTCTAGAGGGGCGAGAGGAAGTAGGTCTGGTGAATCTAGTGATGAGGTATTGAGGGGCTGTTTGGTGGAGGCATTTGTGGGTCAGGGAAACCGATTTGAGGAATAGTTTGTCTTTGGTAGAGAGCAATTTGACAGACATTCTAGAATCAGAGATTTGGGCTTTCTTAGAGATACTGAGGGCCGCTCTTAGGGCGTTATTTTGAAGGATCTGAATTTTGTTCATAATATATTTGTTGCATCCTACATAAAGTGCGTTGCAATAGTCCAACTTGGATAAGATCAGAGCCCTGGCTAGGGTGATAGAGTTAGAGGGAGAGAGAAAAGGTTTGGCTGCTCTGATGAGTTTGCATGTATAAGATGTGGCGGATGCCATAGCATTAACTTGTATTTTAAAGGTGAGAGTGGAATCTAGGTAGAAGCCAAGGGTTTTCACCTCCTTGGCTACTGTGATCTTATTGTTGTCAATTACGAAGGAGGAGTAGTTTTGGTCTAGTCTGTTATGGTTATGTGAGGACCCTAGAATGAGGAGTTCTGTTTTGTCATCATTCAGGTATAGACCGTGTGAGGCCATCCATGCCTGGATGATGAGGTACACTTTGTTAACGAAGGCCAAATCCTTGTCATAATCCCCCGTCAACGGGATGAGGATCTGGGTATCATCGGCATAATTAGTGTAGGTGATACCCAGACCATCTAGATCATCAAAAAGGGGCTTTGTGAAGATGATGTACAGGGTCGGGGAGACGCAAGATCCCTGAGGCACGCCACAGGTGATGGGTGTTGGGTCAGCTGCTGCTATTAGGGAAAAGACTCTCATTGTGTGGTTATTAAGAAAGGATTGGATCCAGTCAGTTGCCTCTTGAGAGAAGTGGGCAGCTTTTTGAAGGTGGTCGCATAGGATCTCGTGGTTGACCAGGTCGAAGGCAGCCGAGAGATCAAGAAGTAGCAATAGTGCCACCTTACCCTGATCTCTCAGCTCATCTATCTGTGCCTTAAGATCTATGATTGCGGTTTTGGTGCCATGTTGAGGCCTGAAGCCCGATTGTCTGACTCCTAAGAGATGGAAGTGCTCAAGGTAATGTTGGATTTGTAGGTATGCTATTTTGTCGAGGATTTTAAGAAGACATGGTACTGTAGTGATGGGGCGGTAATTAGTTGGAGTAGAGGGGTCTAGATTCGTTTTTTTGAGCAGGGGGAGGACCCATGATTGTTTCAGATTGTTAGGTACACTGCCTGATGTGAATGACGCATTTATTAGTTTGGTAATAAATGGTGCGAGATCACAAGCCGCATCCTTTATCAATTGTGCGGGGCATAGGTCCCCATGGCAGTTCGAAGGTTTGAGGGTGAGAATGACCTTTTCTACCTCTTTGGTGGCTGCTCTGTGGAAGTTAAAAAGGGGAATGTGCACAGGTGGGTGTGTCTGAGTTGGGTGTATCTTTTTAGGGGTGGGGATACTGGGTTTGGTGGAAGAGAGAAGGGAATCTTTTTTAATGTTTATCTTTGTCTTGAGAGAGGAGATTTTGTTAGCTAAGGAATTTTGTATACCCATGCACCAGTTTTTATCCTTGAGGCACGAGTCAGGAGGTTGGATGGGAGATTCAACCTCTTTTAGTATTGTAAAGAGCTCTCTGGTGTTGGATTTGGCTTGTGAGATTCGAGTGCTGTAGGACGTTTGTTTGGCCAGGATGATTTCTTTTTTATAATGAGAGGCTAGTCTACTCAAGTTTTTCTTATTTTTTTCTGAGGGGAGTGATATCCAAATTTTTTCACAGCGTCGCTTTTCCTGTCTGAGGGCTTTAAGATGAGGAGAAAACCAGGCGTTGATGTGTTTTCTAGGCTTGCTCTTTTTTAACTTCAGTGGGGCTATGGCATCAAGCGATGAGAGCATGACTCTATCATATATGTCTACCATCATTAAGGGATCTGTGTGGTCCGGAATGGCATTCAAGGTCGGTGCGATTAATGGGATCAAATTATCAGGGGTGATGTTCTTTTTATTTCTAGTCTGAACAGCTGGAGCTATACTGTCAATTTGCGCTGGTGTCTCCTCTAGGGTGAACGAGATCAGGTAATGGTCTCTCCAGGGCTGTGGAATTATAGAAGAGATCAGGACTGGGCAATTGTGCACAGCTAGCCAGTCCAGAGTTCTACCTTTGGTATGAGTGGGCTCTGTAATCTTCTGGGTAAAGCCCAGTTCCTCTAAGGTATTATTAATTATTGTGGCGTTAGCATCTGCGGGGTCGCTAAAACCAAGGTTAAAGTCCCCTAATACGATACTTTGTGAGGAGTTCTTGAGTTTGTTTGATAGGATATTTGTGAGGTCTTCTTCAAATGACCCTAAGGGGCCAGGTGGTCAGTAAATAAGGAGAATGGAGATGGATTGTGTATTAGATAAGGTTAACTTTGCAGTTACGGATTCACAAGATTCTATGTTGGCTGGTGACTCAATGGTCAGAGGGAATTTAGTTTTAGCTATAATGGCAAGACCTCCGCCTCGAGAGGCGGTACAATCGAGTCTTAGAAGAGTATAGTCATCTGGTATGGCTAACATAATTGCGGGGCCTGCTGTTGGATGTAGCCAGGATTCAGCAACGGCTAAGAAGTCCAAGTCTTCATTGTAGAGTAGGTCGGCAATGTCTGTAGCGTGTTTTGTTTTGGTGTACTGCATTGGCCTGTTCAATCCTCCTGTGTACATGCTGACTTCCACCAGCCAACCTGCCAGACAAATGCAGTGGGGTACATCCTCTGCCCTTCATGCAGGGTGTCTCACTTGGACTGTGCAGATGGCAGATGCTCTGCAGGGACATGAGTGGCCATTCATGCTCCATGTGCATTCCATGCATGCCCATATGTGTCCTTGACTGGATGATGATTGTAGTACGTGTCTTGGATGAGCAACATTTAATGGCATATATTCGGCCATCCCATGCCCACTCTGGCCCAGTCCTGCATCACACACACGTTTAGGGTGTCACAGTCTGTGTGGGGCACAGTTCTCCCCCAGTTTCAGGCCCACTGACTCTGTCCAACTGGTGTAGTGCCTTTTGCACACATGGGTGTACTGAGGGTTCGTCATGTGTCCTTCTTACTGTCCCATCATCATCTGCTGTGTTGTCAGTTTACTCTGATGATGCCATTGATGCTAGTCAACACTGTCTGCCAATACACAGGTCCCTGGTCACCCTTTTGCTACAATGCAAGACATCCCTGCATTTTCACTCAGTGGGGGGGTGGGCCTGCTTGTAGCCATGCAACCCATTGCATACATATTGCACGTGATGCCAGAACTTGCCCTTGTACTAACTTCACGTTTTTTGATACACATCATGAAGTACTATTTCATGTAACATACACATGTTCTGCACTGCATCAACCCACATCTGAGCCATGTAACACTGTTGTACATGCCTACTCACTGATGCAATGTCAAATTGACCAATCATGCATGGCAGGTTCTCTTTTGTGTGTGACATGTCTGCTTCATGTGTTGGCTGTCTGTGTGATGTCCATGTGTGTGTGTGTTTTGTGCTTCTAACATGTGTACTAATGTGTTTTTCCCTCCACTTTTCAGATGATGATGCAATGGAGCCAGATGATGGTGTTGTCATGCCAGGCACAGGGTTGTTATCACAACCGCAACCCGGCACAAGTGGGGGTCGTGGGGTGCTAGACTACGAGAACCCACATGTGCTACAGACCATCTTGTCTTTGGCTAGCAATGAGTCCATCCCAGATGACCACTCTGACGGCCATGTCGAGTTAGATGTGCATCAGGTTCATACGTCAGGGTTAGTGATTCTGGTGTGGACACTCCTTTGTCTGAGACACCAGCACTGAGTGGCCAGACAGTGGTGGGACCTCCGCCTGTGGTGGATCGGGACGCAGGGTCACCCTCCACACCAGTCGCTGATGTGCCTGGGGCATCACGTAGACGTGGCATGTAGTCAGGCGGGCGTGTGCGGTGCCAACCCAACAAGGATGGCCAGTCCTTGGATCCCGCAGGTGGCAAGCCCAGCAATGCGGTGGCCGCACACCACTGAGGTATGCTGAGTGGGAGCAAGACATGACTGCCAATTCAGAACGGCAGGGGGCAGCACTTGATAACATCGCTGTGAGCATGGAACATGTGGCCAAATCCGTGCTCCCCCCTGCTAGGCAGATGCTTCTCCAGTGGCAGGCGGCGCAGTCCACGGCCCGCTCGCTCAGGCTGGGCATGGCGGCCTCAGGCAGGGCACGCCAGGCTGAAATGTTGTCTCTGCAGCAAACAATTGCTGCTCACGCAGAGGCACACATGAAGATCACGGAGGGTGAGTATGCTTCCGTCAGATCCACTCTGGGTGTCCTCTTGATCTCCCAGAGGGTGCCGTCAGAGGAGAGGTTTGAGCAGCTTGAACATACCATCTCGACTGAGCTACGTGCTTGCCGGGAGATGCATCAGTTGTCCAGCCAGACCACGCAGGAAGAGGAAGCACGTGTATCACAGGAGGTTCTGAATGCAGACCTGCTTGTCATTGCCGCACAGAACCAGGCTCACCCATCCGGCAGACTTGCTGCCGATGAGGGGCAAGCTGCGGGCAGACTCGGATGATGACATATCTCCCACACAGGTCGTGGTGTGCAGGCGTTGAGCCCATGGAGGTTTTTTTTTTTATCACAACATCATCGCATGTGGGTGTTGAGGTGCACCCTGTACCTCCCCTCTCCTGGGTGCCTGCCCCCCCTGGTTGTATGTGGCCATTTTTTGATTTTTGCTTTTAGTTTAATTAGTTAATATTGACTATTTGATAGTTATTTTAATTAGGTTATGTAGGTTGTTCATTGTTAGTTTAATTAGTTAATATAGTTTAATATTGTTTGTCTATTGTGCATTCATGTGACGGTGTGGTGCTTTGTGGCTTTTGAAAGCATCACTGTCTGTTCCAGCTGTACCATTCAAGCTTGTCTCGTGTATGTGCTTGCAGCTTGGGGTCCTGACTCACATAGGCCACTCCTGCTTCCCTTATCCATGGGCTCGCTAGGATGGTTTGGTGTAACAAAATATTACACAAGGGCTTTGGACTCTCTTCATAACTGTGGGCTGTCTGCTGCTGTACTACTTGTGTTAACACCCCTAGTGGGGATTGGTTCCATTTTATCCACCACATGTCTGTGATAAATTTGGGTGAGTATGTGATTGATGTCTCCATTAATTAATGTGGATAGTGATGTATGTTATTTTCTTGCCTGTATATGTGCTTGATGCACTTTACATTGTAGACAGTAGCCTTCACCCTTGGCCTGTCAAAGTGACACTGATGGTGGGAGGAGTTTGGATGTAGGTCTGTGACCTGGACCAGTGACAGCCAGCATGAAGACACACACACATGGAACTTTCCAGCCTTATTAATTTATTTTATGCTCTTTCAGCAGGAAGATGAGCCTCCTGACTACCTTTGCCAGCAGACACAGGGACGAGTAATGCATAAAACGGGCCACGTTTGGTGGTGCAGACGTGTGGATGTGTGCGCAAGCAGAAGCACAGGGCTTGTGCTCAGACATCCAACAGAAGCAGACGTGTTTCCAGGAACTCCAGGCAAGGTGAGCAGCACAAGGGACCACACCGCAGCCAACCTTCCACCAGAACACTTGCAGATGCATGCTAGATAGCACCAGTGCTGGGGAGCTTTGCCAGGCATTGTTGGAGAAGCACACAGTATAGCTGACATGTGTTGAGGGCCAAATGCCAAGTGGCTTTACAAGTTGTCAGGGGCACACACAGGGGCCATCAAACATATCCTCGAGTACCCCCTGCTCCATTGAAGCAGAGTTATTAGGGAAGTAGCGTTATTAGCCAGAAACTGATACAGTGCACAGGGACACCCAGCAAGGCACAGACTCGTGGGCAGTGCATGTCATTTGCATGTGCAAATTGCCACATGCACTACCTATTGAAATCTGCGGCTGCCAGAACACAACTTGTACTGAAGTTGCACCTTTCTATGAGCGTCTAGCAGCTCATCTAGGGACCATTGTATCATGCGTGATTCTTGACGCATTGTTCTTCCATTTCCCGCGCGGCCACATGCGCCTGCCTTACTGCATTGACAGTGTATGAACCATCAGTGGGCCAAGCTAACGTATGGGTACAAAGCAGCAGACAGGGGTGTTTGTTTGATGAGGAGTCACTTACTTTGGGGCATGGATGGTGTTGTGTGTGTATGTTATAAACACACATTCAGATTAGTATCTCACGCTCTCTTTGTAGCATTGAACTGCTCCTGTTACCGGAACTGAGAGTGCGCAGGCAGGAGACCAGCACTCACACCAGAGATAAGTCCCTCTTTGGCTTGCATTTTACACATTTGGTACAATGTGCATGATGAACATGTTTTCTCAAATTGAGTATGTGTTTTTGTGAATAGTTGTATTTTGCCTACTTTCCCTTTCAAATCCACCTCCCCTCTCCTGCCCCTCTTTCTGGTTATCCTGAATATAATGCCTGTCCAAACCACATATCCCTGACCCTCCTTCCCCGCCGGGGTCTCAGAGGCCTGTGTAAGTTTGACCTTGCAGGCACCCAGACAACGGAAGGGGTGGTTGGTTCGTGGCACTCCTGCGCCTGGACACCGGAGCTGTGACACTACCCATCAGTTGTTGCATCCTTATTGTGTGTTATGTACCGTAAATGGTACCCATCCTGTTGGACCATTGTTCAACTGCGCTACCTTAGTTGTTCTATCATTATGCTTGTACATATGCTTTGAAATTTCCTGCTACTTCAAGTCATCTACTGAAGACTCTTCCAGGGTTTTTTGGTGCCTACAGGCTTTTTCCCTGGTTTGTGGGTTTGGCTCCTTGGAGTTCTCTGCGATTTGGTATTTTTACCAGTCAAGGTGGCCTCTGAGGGGGCTGGACCCTATTTACACGCAAGCTGGAACATGGAGACCAAGGGGTAGGGTGATCCTGTAGACAGGTAGACATGAAGGAAGAAGGCTACATACCCCAGAGACAGTTATTCAGAAGGTCACGGTGATGTGTAAATGAGGGAGGGCCTTTTGTTGTTGAACAGTTGGCTTGGGCTACAGTGTTTTGGGCACTCTGACATTGTAATTGTGGGGTACTATGTACATGGTGTGTTGTGCTGGTCAATGCCTGTACCTGTGTTGTGTTTACCTTTCAGGTGTCAGGGGATTGTGTGGTTTGACATGCTGGGGTGTTCACATGGGCAATGTTCACATGTGATGTGTACAGGACACTGCGGGTCACTTGATTTCACATGCATATATTGAGTGCATGTCCCTAATGACACACACAGTTGCACAATGATCCACCACATGTACAACCACCCTTCCATGGCCACAGGTACACACAGATTGCATTCTCAGGCCTGCTGTGCCCCTGCAGCACATGCTCTATTACCATTTGGGTATCCTGTACATGCATCCTTTGGTTATAGATTTGATTAGTCATTTTCATGTGATGCTCAGGGTGTATCTGCAACACAATGGCTGCTAAAAGTGCTGTGTGCTGAGCAGTGTGTTGCAGGAGCACACACAGCACACAGGTTTGGGAATCGGGGTTTTACCATGCCCAATGTGCATGTGAACAGGCATTCAGTGTTGTGTTCATGCTATGACTGGTGGAAAGCATTTGTGTCTGACTTTGTATGTGTGGGAGGTTGTTGGTCAGTCATTTCATCTGATTCCATGTCAGGCATCATTGTATTGTGCCAGTTTTCATTCATGACATGTCACTTCGTATCTTATTGGTCATGTGTTTGTCAAAACGGAAAATTATATCGTGCCTCCTATTGCAACGAATATGTGTATATTGGCCTACGCCAAGCTGCTCGTAAGCTACTTGCGAGGAAATCCTTGTTGCAAGGTCCTGACCTTAGAATCAATGTAAGCTGCCATTTTAGGTCAATCGCCATTTTAGGTTTGCTCTGTAAAGTCACCCTGTGAGTTAAAATGGTGGACGATGTCATTCCGAAATACAACATGGCCGTCTTGACCTCTGTCTGTAATTAATATGTAACTTGCCTGCAGGCCACTTGTTGAGGTCGTGAACTGAGACCTTGTCCTTCGTTGACCTGTGTATAAAGGATTACTCGCATTAATGAAACTAATCCATGAGCATATGTTAAGAACAATGTATTCAAATACTGAACTGAGAACACTTGTTTAACTACATTGTATTAATGCTTGAGAAGACTTGTATGGGGAATCCCAAAATACACAGTTGCCGTGTAGGCTTGTTGACGTATGTATTAAAGGCAAACTAGTTACATGTGGATATGCAAACTCGACATGAACCCTAGATCAGTAATGTATTAGAGAAATATTAACCCAAAGTAGGGTTGAACATCGTGTTCGCAAATGGTATAAAAGAGCAACAAATTCTAATGTACAGCGTCTCTCACTGAATACACCGAACCACGCTGGAGTTTGCTGTGTTGCACTGAGGGCCGATAGCTATCTGATTTTGTTTTGTTCTTTGTAACTGATTCAGTATAAATTAAAGATCTTTGTATGTTCCTTTGTAACCTGTTTTCGGTGTATTTCCTTTTGGGGTACTCAGCCTCGATATTTTGATTTTGTTTTCACATGTTGGCCTTTTGCTATTACATGCCATGTCATGGTGTGGCAGACAAGGGTGATGTGGTTTGGGAGGGTTTGGGTGAGATACCAGGGATTGTGATGGCCTGTTTTGCAGGGGTGTGTGATACACACCTTGCATGTGTTCCTTCTGGTCACACAGGATTGGTTATGTTTAAGTAGGTAGGGATGCACACAATGTAGCACTTCCGTGGCAACGTTCTCAGGGTGGTAAGGTTGTGACAGTTGACTGTCTCTTTGTCATCATCGATTGTCACCTGGTATGTGCCAGGCCTGTGTGCACTCTGCAGGGGTGGGAGTTTAGGTGAAGAATGTGGCCACAAGCTGGGTCCTGGCTGCCTCGCCACATGCCCTGTCCCCTCCCATGGGCAGCGCCTGTGCCTGTGGTTGGGGATGTGGGGGCACCACCATGCCCACCGGTACCTCCCGCCATGTTGCAACATTGTGCAGGACACATGCTGCACACTACTGGGGGTGCATATAGTAGCTGGCCACCAGAGCGGTCAAGGGAGCGGAAGCATGACTTGAGCACTCCGAATGTGCGCTCCACCATGAAATATGGGCATCATTGTTTCTTACCTGGGGTGGTGTGGTGGAGTGCCCGGATTGGCATCATCATATGGTTGCTCAGAGGGTAGGCACTGTCCCCTGGGGAGGTGATAATAGTTGTGATTATTAGGGTTTGGGTATTTGTCTGTGTGTGACATGCATGCATGTGCACAGGCATTTGTACTCACCTAGGAACGATGTGTCACCATGCTGCCCAGCTTCCAGGGCCCGGGTCAGGGCAGACATTCTGTATATGAAACTGTCATGGGTGGAGCCAGGGTAGTTTGCATAGACATAGGTGATGACTCCTTTAGCATCGCATACAACCTGCACGTTGATGGAAGGCCAGTGCTTGCGGTTTGAATCGATATGCTCAGTGGCCCTAGGTGGACGTAGGGCCACATGGGTGCAATATATGGCACTGAGCACTTTGGGGAAGTGTGCCACCCTGTAAAAGTCCTGGACCACGGCCTGCCTTTCTGCAGGTGTTCTGGGCATGTATATGTGCCTGCGGACTGAGGGGCGTGCAGTAATGATTGCCAACACCTGGTGTAGGCAGCGTGACTGCGTGACCTGTGAGACCCCCCCCCACTATGGCAGTTGTCTGCGGAAATGACCCAGTGGCCACAAAATGAAGGAAATTGAGCTCCTTCTCCAAGGGGCTCAATGCTTGGGAGCACAGGGTGGGGGATGTAAGGTCATCTTCCTACTCCCTGACGAGGTCTAGGATGATACGAGGTGGAAACCTATACCTGCCATAGACGTGGTCGTCAGGCATCCCAAAAAGGCTGGTCCGGGGAAAAGAAATGCGGGCCCTGGTTATTCTCCTCCTCCTGCGGTGTCCCACAATCAGTGCTACGACAAATGGGGCATTCATCGTAGCTGTGAATACGTGTTTGCGCGCACTTTTATACTGTGCGCGGACGCTTCTGCCTGCCTTTGTGTGGCGGACGTGTTGACGCCTATGCGTGTCTTTTGCCCCGCGCAGGTTTCCCATATTCGAATTCATGAATACGGGTTGTTCGTGTGTGTGTGGCCGTTCCTTGTAGTTCCCTGCAGTACTTCCCCAGTAACGCCTTCTTTTTCACGCGTAGTTCCCCATTCCGTGTGTTCCGCCACGTGTCCCGCCCCCTTTTTGATGTGTGCGCAGACGTTATGCGCTTACCCTGTGCACGTCGCGCACGGCATTCGGGATGTTGCAATGAGGTGTATGCCCGTGTGTGCTACTCACGGGTTTGGCGCACATCCCGAGGGAAACATGCGCAGGGAATTCCATGAATCGCAAGCGGCGCGTGCGCCTGTTTTTTCGCGCTTGCGCCAAGATTTTCAGTGCACGTTTGTTCCATGAATCGGCCTTTATATATCTGTTTTGAAAATTGTATGTTGATAATTGTTATAATTTCTAAATTGATCATGATATAAAAACATTTGCACGTGAAACATTGTGCCGAAATGAGATATGTTTTATCAGAACCGGTATGGGAAGATCATTTTAGTCATCTAAATATTATTATGCTTAACTATAAATTCACAATAGCTGCCATGTAGTGACTTTTTAAGAGCAAATAGAAATGTGTAAAAAAATAAAAATGCAAGTGGTGGACTAACCCCCTCCCAATTTGGCCTTGATAAACTGAAGAGTCCAGTCACAGAAAAGAGGCCATCCCCTTGAAGAATGGGATGGGAAATAATGTTCCAATCAAAACTAATGACCAATACGATGGCATATGATAATTTAGACATTTTTTGGGGTGATGAAAAAGATTCATAAGGAATAGCACAAGGGAACTCAAGAAAACTGCCTATGAAAAAAATGAGAAGGATTGACAAAATCATCTGAGTGGAACTGCTAACCACAAAAAGAGACATGAACTGGGGTTCTTTGACCAAAGGATGCAGGAGAAGAAAGGGAGACTGGAGAATATCCATGCATGATGTTAGACTTTTGACCACATTCCTGCCCTGTATCTGAAAGATGACCTGGCTGTCCTTTCCTATGTGCAAACCAAGATTATGCAAGTTAACTTGTCCAAACAACTTGCCCAACTGCACCTAGTCTTGTGGGGATCTGCTTCAATTCATACATTTTGCTTAACTAGTGGGTGGACATCTTGCATTAGACCCTTATAAATGTCATTAAACAATAATGTAAGACATTTCCATATGGCCCAATTACACAGAGTAATTTGTTGAAGTTTAAAATCAACACCATTGCTTCCAGTGTGAATAAAATAACTATGGCCTATAAAGCAATCAGGTGTTTTTATTTTTTTTGCCAACCCCAAGAATTCCTAAGAGAAGGGGTGCATAAAACAAAAATCCCTAATGCTTTCTGATTCCCATTAACCCTGCATTAAGGCAGAGGGGTCCCATATGATTTACTGGGTTTTTGTGCTGGGATAGGAAAAGGGTCTTCCCAAAGTTCAAGAGAATACAGTAAAAGCGCACTTTCTACAGAGAGTGGAAAAGTGATCCCCTGACAGAAGGGAGATTTGCCATTGCAGAATGGGGATACAAATGTATTTCTGCAACAAAAAAAAAGTGTTTGTTTTTTAAGGTTTGCTGTGCTATACCATTGTGAGAAGTGTGCAGGGAGATTACACTTAAGAGCGCTGCACATTTGTCAAATTTCATTTTCCCCAGTAGGAAAGAGTGACATGTTATTTAAATTACAATTTGTAAAAAGTGAATCTCATGCAAAGTCTATGGTGTAGTTAAATTATTTGTTATGGTTTAATTAGCTGCATCATTTTGGCATTCAGGGATTTTTGATGTGTGATAAAAGTATTGACATGGTCATTGACCTGTATTCAATTTACTGGAGACTGACAAGTAGAAATGCAGATGTGGTGTAATCACAGATCTTTTGTTACTTTTTATCCCCAAAAGGTGAATTATTTGTATTGAATCTTTGTTTTGGTGCCACATAGAATGTGGAGTGTCGGGTAAAGTAGTGTGAATAAAATTGTTTCCATAATAATGCTTAAAAATGTATTCTTTCTGTACACCGGCCTGGTTCTTGGCTTAGCATTGCTAAAGGGGAAAAGATTTGCTGGCTCTAGACGAGTCACAGGCAGAGCTAAATAGAACATACAGGGATATTGGGGTGGGTAAACATTCCCTTTATTAAATGTGGTCCCATAAATAGATCTCACAATAACAATAAGAATGACTGCACCATAATAAGTTACATTGTCACAATGCCTGCCGCTTGAACCAACACACATCAGAATTGCAGCTGTCTCTGTCGCCCTTAACGCTGTGGCAAGCTTTTAAAATGCCTCTCTTCCAAAATATCTTTCCTTGACGCTTTGCCTAAATTAATTATTAGGAAAATGTTTACGGTAATACATTTATTTTGTGTTCTGCTGGAGTGCAGATCAATAATCTATCTGCACATTATTACTCATTTTAATGCAAAACATGTTTTAGATGCATTTTATGAAACTGTTTTAAACTATTTTTTCTGCAACACATTAAAAACTGCTGATTCCACTATGCATGAACAAACACCATTTTTTTTTATATTAGAATAAGAAAAAGGCTAGTTATTCAAGGGGATGAATGTGTATTGTTGTGTATTGTAAGACGTAATATACAACCTACCACACTTAAAAAGGATATTGCACATCACACCAGACTGCTGTGATCTTATAAAGGAACCGGGCCTTTGCCTTCGTTCCTCTATTGGGTTATTGAACTCCTTGCCGACTTGAAATAGTGTCATAACATATACTAGGGGTATTTTATCCCATGCATCTTGCAATCAAGTATGACGTTAGGAAGAAGGGGCTTCTGAATTTAATTTCACCCACTATTCGGTCTTCCCTTGTGCATAGAGCAGCTGCTCTGACTGATTTAAAAATCCCTCTATCTGCATCTTGCCAGTTCCCTTTGGCCCATGTGTGTGTTCTGGTCATGTTGGCTCTTCTCCTTAGTCCCAAAGATATGGCACGGCTGTTACAAGCCTATTCACTGACTGGGGAACTCTGGGATTGTCTCACTGAAAGAAAAAGAAATATGCACATATGTTATACAAGGCAGTCACTTGGATTCTTTCCGACAAAGTACAATTTACAAAAGTATCGCCCAAAGATCGTAAACTCCAATCAAATGTGGGACTTTCTCATCCCTGGTATTGCTCCTAAGTTAGCACAAAATGGCACACTCATTTACAGCCATTGAGGGGTAATTAATGTGACTGTTTAATCCTTAGTCTCTGTTTTACTGATGACATATGGCACTTGCATTGATGCTGTGCAAGGTTTTCACTGGGATGCTCTCATCTATAGTAGTAGTCACACAAAACTACACCCGTATTTAAAGTCAATGGGCCTCATTACGACCCAGGCGGTAAATTACCGCCTGGGCCGTGACTTTACCACCATGGCGTAAACTACGTTTACGCCATGGTGGTTGGCGGACTTACCGCCCCATTCCGAGTTTGGCGGGGCGGTAAGTCCCCAATCCCCATTTACCCTTCCCCATTCCCATTTTTGCCCCATAGGGCATAGTGGGAGTGGGGAAGGAGTTAATTACGCCACCGTAAATTACGGTGGCGTAATTAACTCCATGGTCCCTTAGAGCCATGGATTTTAACACCTGCTAAAAGCAGGTGTTAAATCCGCCATGGCGCTAAGGGACCTCGTACTCAGGCGGTAAGGGTCGGCGCTGTTTACGGCGCCGTAAACCCCTTACCGCCTGAGTTGTAATGAGGCCCAATGAATGTGAATTTCTCTGGATTTTTCTTCCCTGGTCATTATCTCATTGACATAAAGGGGTCGATTCATGGAACAAACGTGCGCCGAAAATCCCAGCGCAAGCAGGCGCAAGGTGGCGCAAGCGCGAGAAATCAGGCGCACGTGCATGCGTGCAATACAAGGAAGGCGCTGCGCTAGTTTCCCGCTGGTCGTGCGCCAAATCCATGCATGTTGCACACGGGCACACACATCATCAAACGGCGTGCGCTACGCGCACAGCAAAAGTGCACATAGCGCGGCGCACACAACAAAAGTGGGGGGAATGGGGAACAATGCGTGAAAAAGAAGGCGTAACTGGAGAAGTACTGCAGGGAACTACACGGAAGGCCCACACGCACGCGAACAACCCATATTCATGGATTCGAATACGGGAAACCTGTGCATGGCAAAAGACGCGCACAGGCGTCAACGCTTCCGCCACACGAAGGCAGGTGGAAGCATCCCAGCGCACAGTATAAAAGTGTGCGCAAACAACAAACACGTATATACAGCTACGATGAATGCCCCATTTGTCGCAGCACTGATCGTGGGACACCGCAGGAGGAGGAGAATAGCCAGGGCACGCATTTTCTCACCACAGACAAGCCTTTTTGGGATGCCTGATGACCAGGTCTACGGCGGGTATAGGTTTCCACCCCATGTCATCCTAGACCTGGTCAGGGAGTGGGAAGATGACCTTACATCCCCCACCCTTTGCTCCCAAGCATTGAGCTCCTTGTAGAAGGTGCTCAATGTCCTGCATTTTTTGGCCACTGGGTCATTTCAGCGGACCACTGCCATAGTGTGGGGGGTCTTACAGGCTACACAGTCACGCTGCCTACACCAGGTGTTGGCAATCATGACAGCGCGCCCCTCAGTCCGCAGGCACATATACAAGCCCAGAACACCCGCAGAAGGCAGGCCGTTGTCCTGGATTTTTACAGGGTGGCACACTTACCCAAAGTGCTCGGTGCCATAGATTGCACCCATGTGGCCCTACGTCCACCTAGTGCCACTGAGCACATCTACCGAAACCGCAAGCACTGGCATTCCATCAACGTACAGGTGGTATGCGATGCAAAGGGAATCATCACCTCTGTCTATGCAAACTGCCCTGGCTCCTCCCATGACAGTTTCATATACAGAATGTCTGCCCTGAGCCGGGCCCCGGAAGCTGGGCAGTGTAGGGTGTCCTGACCCACGTTTAAGCTACCCTGCTACAACATTTGGTGCTGTGGGCTTAGGAAATTCAAGATGGCGGAAAACCCACATGTGCGCCGAAATCCAGGAAAGCTGCGCAGTTGTGCGCACACCAAAATGGTTACCTAACTTGCCACCCACCAGGGTAAAGAAAGGTCTTTGTTAACAAAATCCACTTTTACTGATGTCAAAAAGTTGCTGAAATCGTGACTCATTGGACCACTTTAAAGATTCAACCCTTTTTGTGGGGATCCACATAACCATCTTATTGTAAGGAGCCCCATCAAAACAATGTTAAGCAAGGATTTACTACCATGTAAGAACCATTCCTGTTTAGAATGCATTAATCCAAGAAAATCCCAAAAATGGGTGCAGTACCAGTACTCACCACTATCCAAAAGCCGGCGTTTTAAAACCCACTGTGTGTTTTTCTGAAGGCAAGCAAAATGCCTATTTCAAACCTTGCAACATGTGCAAAATATTCACTGAACACCAGCAGACATTTGGCAGAATGGAGTTTTGTGTGCCTACAAAATCTGGGAAATGAAGAGCCCAAAAACAATGCTTATAACAAAAATGCTATGGAGTCAGCAGCTTAAGCCTAACTGCAACTGGATTTAAAACCACCAAAATCGAAAATGTTAAATTAAATGAGTGACCTATGTTTGGTGTCACATGCCTTTGTAACTGTTGAAATGTCATAGTTTTGCACTTAGAATCAGCATTCTAGCTGCATGTGTAAAATTACAAGTTATTTTAAAAGCAACAAAAAGTTAGCTGAAGGTCTGGCTTAAGGAACTTGATTTTGCCTAGCAACGGATCCCATCAGGAGTGAAACTTGAGTCACAACTATGTTCCCAGGCCAATGTTCCTTTTGCTGCCCACACTAAGGATATGCCATCTATCTGATAATTGAATTTCCTGTGCGCTGCCAGAGAGTGAACAAAGCCCTCTCCACTCAGGCAAAGGTTTTTATTACAGACATCGTAAAAAGTGGCTTCCTCCTGGAGAAGCTGGGAGGGGCACTGCCTGTGAGAAGCAAGCTGGCTTGGCAGAAACTGGAAAGACTGGTTTCTGTACCATGTGACCTGAAATGCAGCAAGGATATGGTTTTATAAAAAGGGGGATAATTCATAGTGCGGACATGTGAAAATTTTATAAATGATACCATAATTCTTGTGATTTTTCTGCCCACAGTTTAAGACGTGGTAGGAACCGGTGGTATGTTCAGGGGGGTTTTAGCGGAAAAGTGGATATTACTCTAAATGTGTGCATGTTAAAAATCTGAAACTTCATCAGTTAATGTCCCTACCCCCTGCACACATGTATGTAAAGTTGGGTCCATGTCGGAAATTGAAAAAGCAGTTAAAAAGTCAATTATGTACACTCTTTGAATGCAAGCTCCGAGAATGAGCAGATTTGGACATAGACATGGCTAAATTCAGCCACACCATGTATATGTAATTTCAAACAACTGTGTAACTCTGAAGTATGGATTTTGATCATATATATATTTGGGTGCACAGATGATAAGGGAGGTTGTTTCAAGAGATCATAAAATGACATCAATCTGACTCACAGTTCAGTTTGCCAATCAAGCGGAGGAATGGAAGCCTGACCAATGACGAATGAGAGGGGCAAGTCTAGTGATGCAACACACACACCCATTCTCAAGAAACAGATAAAAGCAGAGAGTCAGGACACATAGAGACATTCAATTTCATCTGCCGCTGGAAGCCCTGCCGGAAAAATCCATACTTACCTCCATCAAACTCCAGAAAGCCAAACTAGAGACTTCAATCTATCCAGAGCAGAGACCAGACCAGAGAGAAAGCAGTGCTGTGCCTAGCAGAGACCAGACCAGAGAGAAAGCAGTGCTGTGCCTAGCAGAGACCAGACCAGAGAGAAAGCAGTGCTGTGCCTAGCCGAGACCAGACCAGGCGCTGTGAGCAGAATCCGGAAAGACCTGACCAGACTGAAGATCGTGACCAAGTCGCTTTCCTGTTCAAAATCTCTTGTGAGTACTTAGCAAAACTCAGAACACATCTCTTAGTTTAAATTCATCTAATTCAATCTATTTAACCTAAGTAGAACTGCCTCCTATCTGTCACCTGTCATTTCTAGTAAAATTTGTCATTTTGAAAAAGTGTGCGTTTAAAATTTACAAAACCAAAAACGACCTTTACTAAATTACTCATATCTCCGCAACCGTTTGGGCTAGAGACTTGCAATAACTTTCATTTGGAAGCTGAGATCCCAGGCTTTCCTAGGACCCCAAAACGGTAGAGATAGTCCTTGCGGTTCCTTTGTAATAGCGCTCGGCGCATCCGCGAATTTTGCCGCGATTTGCAATTTCTTCACATGTAAAAAAACTGCTGCTGCCTGATTTCATTTGCCAGAAATTCGTTTAACCTGCTAACTATCCCTGCATCATTGCTAGTGTGAGCCTGGACTAATATTAACTAGATACCACTCATCCTGAACCTCTAAAAGGGAATTAAGAGCGTTTCCAGCATATTTCTCATTCATTGCTAGCACCTATCAAAGCATTTGCCTGTGTTTTCAAACTTCTGTTTAAGCTTGCTGGATTGAACTGAATTACAGTTGATTGCATTTCTGAGAACTGTGTGTTTTCCTTCCATTTCCTTGCCTTGCATCAAGGGGGGGAGGGGAGTAGCCAGAGAAAAGTGATTACATTGTTTGGTTGAAATCATATTGCGTATTTTCTGTACTGCATTCATTGAATATTGCATCCACCTGAGCCTACATAAAGCATCCTCTACCACATTATACTTTTGTTCCTATTTACCAGTGTGCTACCTTATCCATTTCATGTCAACTCATTAGTGATTAAAGAAGTGTGCTAGTGCCAGATTCTCCGTTGTTAATATTTACCATATCAGATTAAGTGTGATATTCAATTATTAATTTATTAAAAAGTGTGATATATATTTTAATTTATCAAATAAACCTTTTAAACTTGCAAAACAGAATTACTTCTTGGCTCAGTGGGGTCAGGGGGATTCCAAGAGAGGGGTGTTATACAAGGGTAGTCATCCAGAACGCATGAACTGGACCTAAAGATATATCAATAAGGGTTTTCATTCAGTATTCTAGACTAGGCGTTAACTTGGCTGTAGTGCTGAATTGAATCCTCTTACAAAGTGGGGGCTCGTCCGGGATGTTGGGTTAGATTTACCACTTGTGCAGCTTAATACAGTGTGCTAACTGACGGGATACATACATCCGGTCGGATCACCACGCTGCATTACGCTGTGAAGCATTCCTCAAAAGGGACACTCCAAGAAAAGTTCTGTTCTGCAAAAATAAAATACAAACTTCTGTAAGTCAGGACAGAGACCAATCTCTAGAATGACGACCTTAGTAGACATGAAAATAGCCAGAGAGCACCTCTTGCATAAGCTATTTGTGAGAGGTGAATGGACCGAACAGGGCCAGGATGCGTGGTTGCAGGCCATCACACAACAGGTCACTGAAACAGGGTCAGATATATATAGAGATCAGGGTCCCTTACATGTGGCCCTGAGTGAACTATATATGGCTCCTAAAGCCAAAGATGAACACAATAAGATTGCCAGGGTAGCGGCGTATTTATATTTACATATGGGAGCCGTGCAGGACAAATGTGCTGAAGGCCAAGATCTGGCGAGTAGGCAACTGCTGGCATTACAGAAGGTCCAATCTGACCTGGTCTCTTCTGAGCAGAGGCTGCAGAGGAGCCAGGAGTCAGAAAATGACAGCAGACTGTACATCACTAAAATGAAGGAGGATATGGATGTGCTGCAAAAGGAAAAGTCAGAACAGGATACCAGATTTCTGGCCCTGCAGAAGGAGCACCAAGACAGTTTGGACTCCTTACTGCAGAGCCAGAAAAAGCTGGAGCAACAATTAGACTTTAACAGGGCATGCACGGAGCAGGTAGCCACCCTGCAAAGTCATCTAGATAGAGTGAAGGTAGAGAGCAACAAGCTGATCTTGAAAGACCTGGATACCCAGGCAGAGTTTGATGAGGAGCGCCAAAAAGCTGGTGCCCTTCAACGGCAAAGGGACGACCTGGCGGCACAAATGCAGGCTCTTAGTCAGGAAAGAGACGCCTTAGGCCAGGAAGTCTGCCATTTAAAAAGAAAAATGGAAGAAAATCACCTGGCCCACCAGGGACTGGGTGATCTCCAAAAAGAACACCAGAACTTGGTAGAGCACACCAGAAGGGTGGAAGATGCTCTAGCAAGAAAGGAGCAGGCCAATAGGGACATTGCCCAGGAGGTAAACCTCCTGCAGCAAAGACTGGCCCAGTTCTCCAGGACCAACCAGGAAGCACAGAGGGAGAATGAGGCCCTCTGTCAACACAATGATAGGCTCCAGCAACAGGTAGCGATGCAGGAGAAACTGATAGAGTCGAGTAAGGCCTTAACAGAGGAACTGAAAGCACAAATGCAGGCTCTTGCATTGCAACAGGGAGCAGGGGCGGATAGAGATGAGGTCCGCTGGGAAAGAGAGATTCCTGACCATAACCGCAGGAGCCCTAACACCAGGGGCCTTCATCTCCCCCAGTCCCTGGACTCTACCACCCCCATGTCCCCTGGCGCACATGAGCACAGGGCCGCAGGGATGGCAGATCACTATCCAGCTAAGAGTATGGGGCTCATAGGCCAGTACCACTCAGGAATGGAGGGGTGGGCATCCGGGTATGGGCACCCAAGTACAGTACAGTTCAATGGGGAACCCCAGGAGAGTAGGCCCATTAAGGGCATCCTGAAAACCTCTGCCCAGTTAGGTCAGTGGAGGGGGTACCCATCAAATCCTGGCAGCAAGGAGGAATCTGAAGACTCCTCTGAACTGCGCAGGACACAGGAGACCAGGTCCCCACATTCTGCCAGCCATTCCCAGGCTCGCAGAATCCGGGAAAACCTGGAAGAACAGACGGGAACCTCTGGGAGCAGTGCCTCTGAGTCCGAAGAAGAATGGACAAGGGTTACCCGAACCAAAAAGGCCAATAAGGCAAAAAGGGCCTTGCTTAGGGACCCCTTAAAGCAGATTAAGGCGATCAGGAGCGTCATCACGCCTTACCATAAGAACGCTAAGTATTCTGTTTGGGAGCACTTAGAGTTGTTTGAACAAATGATGGAGACTTTCCATTTGAAGGACAGCCAAAGCTGTATTCAATATGTAAAGTGGACATTCTCCCCGGAATACTCCAGTTTCTTTGCGGGGCTGGAGGACCAAAATCATTTAAGATGGTCCACATATAAGGCGGCCATCCTGAAACATTTTTCTGTTCACAGAAATCCTCAAGAGGCTCGCAAGGCGGCCTACAATTTGCAATGTGGGGAGGATCAGGCCCCACGAGAATTTGTGCAGGAGTTAAAGCGTGCTTTTGCGCAAACCACCAGAAGGGTGCGCACAGATAGTAGAGAGTTTGTCAATACATTTTTCCATGCCTTGCCCAAATATATAATGACCCAGCTCGTGAGAGATTTTCATGAGAAAAGATCTTTAGACTGGGTCATTGAACAGGCTACCCGGATCTATGAGGTGCAGAAGCCCATAGAAAATAAAAGCAATGCCCAGAAAAACCCCAAAGCCAACAGCACCCCTGCTGCTGTCAAGGTGGCAGAGGTAAAGGTCACCCCCGTTTTGGATCTGGAGATGGGGGGGCCTAAAAACCTACCTGCACCTAATAATGCTAGGCCCAGAAGGTCCTCGGGCCAGTCACAGACAGGGAGCCAGGGAGGCAGCCCCACAAATGGGGTCCCTCGCTCTCCTGACTATGTAAGTCCACGTTACAAGGGAAATCGACCCATCCTGGGTTATGTGTGGACTCCTCCAGCCAAAGGGGGGGGATCCAGCCAAGCACCTAACCCAGGGAACTTCCCTCCAAACTTCCCACAGGAGGGCAGAAATTTACCAAACCCTGGGCAGAACTTTTTCCCCAGATATCCTCCCGACTTTCAGCCCCAAAACCATCCATCCTTCTTTCCCCAATTCCCTGAGCCCAGACCACAGAATCCGGGAGAGGGGAGGCCAAGGGTGGAGGGGTACCCAAATCTTCCCAACCAGGGGTACTACCAAAGAAGGGACAGCTACCCTTCCCGGGATCAGCCCAGGGGAGAAAACATGGCCCCGTATCAGCCTGAGCGGGTTTCCCAGTTAGAGCGCCAGGTTCAAAACATGGCGCGGGATCTGGGTCACATACTGAGGGCTCAACAGAACCCTCAGATGGGCGTGCCGGCGCAGAACGCACCCAATTCTGGACCTGGTGCTCCAGAACAATGACGGGGGCAGCACCCCGATAACTCACCGGTTCCCAGGGAGGAGGCACAAGGGGAAGGGGGGTGTAAAGCCTTGGAGGAAGCTTCCTTCCTCACTTGTAAACAGCCCCTGGAAACCCAGGAACCGGAAACAAAATCTCTTGCCCCTGAAAGTCTGCCTCCTAAGGAGCAGAGGGGGGGTAGGAGAAACAAAAGACCCAAACAGACTCAGTTTGAGGAGGAGGTACAGATCTTCCAATTTGAGGGAGAGGGATCCTCAGAGGATCCTGGGAAAAGGATCTTCTCCTTCAGAGAGGGGGGAACTCCTCCCAAAGAAAAATGGGTCCCTAGGGATGCAAATCCAGACTGGGGAGATGTGGAGACTGAGCTACCGCCGCCCACCATCTCATCCCAGAACCAACAGCAAGAAAATCCCCTGGTTCAAACCCATCCTGGCGACTGCCTCCAAAAAGGGGGGGGCGGCCCAGAAACGGAGCCAGGGGAACCCACAATGGCTCTGATCTCCAGTTGCAAATTTTTTCTTTCAGATTCCCAAGACTCTCCACAGAATTCTGCCCAAATCTCCTCGCTAGCGATGTCCAAAACCAGAAAATTAGCCCACCAGTTGTCCAAAAATGTACATTATCTGTGCCCCCTTGAGGAGAAGGAGGGAAGATATTATGCCCCGGTACAAGTACAGGGGCAGGGTACAATCTCAGCACTGGTGGACACTGGATCTCAAGCTACCCTTCTGTCCAGAAGGGCCTTTGACGAACTGAATGCAGGAAGGGGAGAGAATTACCAAATTCCTCTCACCTCTCTTCCTGGACAACTGCAGAACTTTGACGGGAAGGAAATTCCCGTCGAGGGGACGGCAGACTTGGACATTAAGATCGGGCGACATAAGTTGAAACACCCGGTCATAGTTGTGACCCCAGAGGGCACCCCTTGTTTACTAGGGAATGACCTCCTGAGAAGGTTGTCACCCCTAATAGATTGCGTAAACAAGGTCCTCTGGACTCAGACTAGCCGACCCATAAAATTAAAACAGAGTGTCAACCATGTTAGTTTAAACGGCACATGCCACATGGTTGAACAAAAATCTGACCAAGTAGAATTTCACTTCCAGAACAACCAAATTCCAGACGTGACGGTAATAGCAGTAGGACAACAGACTGGTGATGGGGGGTCCTCTCTATTTCTGAAAATCAACCTTCCTTCCAGTCTAAAGTGGTATTCCACGCTGGAAGGAAACACTCTGAAATTCTATACTAATCCACAATCAGAAACCCCCACTCCTATAGTCCAGAAAGATGTGAAATCAGCTCAAAGCCTGGCTGATATTCAGCAAATTGGAGAGCAGTTGTTCATCCCTGTTCAGTTAAATGATGGGAAGGACTCTGTTCTCGCTCGAGTGTGTGTGAACAACGGTAAGAGCTTCATCAGCGAAGCCATGTTCCGCCAACTCCCAAAAGATCCAGCCATTCCCACCTTCAAACTGATAGACAAATGGGAAATGGACCTGGAAGCACCTGACTCCAAACATCTCCTGCCAAGCAGGTGTATGCTCAAAATCTCCATTGGCAACAAGAGCATAGTCCATAATTGTTGGGTCGTGCGAGACGTCACTGCCGCCTTTTACTTAGGCAGTGACATTCTCAATCGCTTTGCCATTAGTTTGGACCTAATAAACTTCAAAGCTTGGTCCCGATTAGCGGATAATCCCATGGGCTTTGATGATCCAGAAAAAGCATTTAGGTCAGCTCAATTGCTACCTTATGCAGTTGAAATTCAGGTTAAAGAGGAAGTCACCATCCCAGAAAGGACCCGACAATTCTCCCTGGAAGTGAAAGTTAAAAGGGGACAAGAGTTGAAAAACCCTGATGCTTACATACATCTAAATGCTTCTCTCCAACAGCAAGGGTTGGGGGTAAACCCGACTCCATTAGTCAACATAGAACATGACCCCATTCTAATAGAGGTGGATAACAGCGACTTAAAGAGTATTACTCTAGCCGCAGGCACCATTATTGGAATGGCGGTTGATGACCGACATTTCTCCATTGATCTTGTAAATGAACTGTTAGGACCCATCCCCAAGGACTGTTTTGACAGTGACAGTGATGATAACGCAACACCAGACAGGATTTTTACCCGGCATGGGGGGAACTTCCTGGTGTACACTTCCTGCCCCTATGGTAAGGAAGATGTGACCTGTGACATCCCTCAGGAGGGATGAGGTGATTTTCCAGGTCCATGAGGGCTGCCTTTCCCACCTGAAGCCTCCGGTCCAAATCAGCACTCTGACCAGGGACTTCTCCACCCAGCTGGAGGAGGCCGCGGAGATAGCCAAACCAGAAGTCTTTCCAGGCTTCAGGCAGATGGTGGAAGAGAGAGTCAACCTAGCTGATGCCTGTGTGACTCTGGAACAAAAGCAAAAGTTGAAACAAGTTTTCTTGGATTTCCAAGATCTCTTTGCGGTAGACTCATATGACTGTGGTCGCACCGACATCCACACCACAACAATCCCCACGGACCCTGGCATGACTCCAGTGTTTGTGAAGCAATATCGCTTGCCTCTCGCATCAATGGAGTCCCTTACTGAAATAATTAAGAACCTTGAGTCCCGGGGAATAATCCGTCCAGTCCACAGCACCTTCAATAATCCGGTGCTGGGAATATTGAAGCCAAACGGCCAGTGGAGACTCTGCGCTGACCTCAGGGAGCTCAACAAACGGGTCCACACTTCCCGATGGCCTCTTCCCTACATTGACCAAGGGCTGGCCCAGATTCAGGGGTCACAGGTATTCACTGCAATAGACCTGACCAATGGATACTGGACCGTGCCTGTCAGTAGGGAGGACCAATACAAGCTGGCTTTTACCTTTGGGGGCCAGCAGTACACATGGACCCGGACTCCCTTCGGATACCTTAACTCCGGTAATGAGTTCAATATTTTCCTACATAAGGCCATGCCCGACCTGGGTACGAGGGGTAACCTGGCTTATGTAGATGATGTCCTCATCAAAAGTTCATCTGTGGAGGAACACATAGCAGAGATCCGTTATGTTCTGACACAGTTGAGGGCCGCCGGAGCAAAACTTTCCTTTCAGAAAGCACAGTGGTGTAGAACCCGTGTTAATTTCTTGGGGCATGAGATTACTCCTCAGGGTCTCTGTCCCCAGGAAAAGAAAGTGGAAGCACTTCAGAAACTGAAAGACCCCACAACTCTGCGGGAACTAAGGAGCCTCCTTGGACTGACTAATTACAGCAGAAAGTTCATTGAGGGCTACGCAGAGATCACCAGACCCCTGATTCATCTCCTGAAGGGGGGGGTCAAGTGGGAATGGGGTCCAGAACAAGCCGAGGCAGTAAAACAACTCAAAAGAAGCCTCTCACAAGCGCCTTGCCTAGCTTACCCTGTCAGAAACAAGGAGTTCTTCCTGGAGACGGGGTTCTCTAATACGTGCTTGACGGCAGTATTATATCAAAAGCATGACAAGGTCAATAAAGTAATCTCCTATGCGAGCAAAACTTTATCCTCTGTGGAGGAAAAATTCAACGATTGTGAGAAGGCACTCCTGGCAACGGTGTGGGCATTGAAGAATTACCGCCCGTTTATCCAGGGGGAACACATCATAGTGGAGACTCCACACCAGCCTCTGCAATATCTCCAAAGTGACAGAATCCGGGCCGGAAATGTGAGTAATTCCCGAATTACTTCCTGGATTCTGTCAATGCAAGGCTTTCCTGTGGAGGTCAGATATGGCCAAAACAAGAAGAGTCCCCTCGCGCAAGGTCTGGCTGACTTGCATGATTGTGCCAGAGAAAACTGTCTCGAGGACGAAAGTCTAAAAATAAAGGACAACATGGAGGCATACCTTAATTCCCCCCACAAAGTCTTTGAAGAAGACAAGTGTGAGGGAATGCCCACTGTGTATGTGGATGGATGCTCTTACCATGTCGACAACAACGGGGAGAAAGAACTGGTGGCCGGCGTAGGGAATGCATGGGTGAATGAGTCCCCAGAACCCTCCGCTGGATACAAAATTGGTCCCCGAAGTAGTCAGGTGGCAGAATTGATGGCTGTGCATCAGGCCATCCTCACTGCTGTCCAGCATCAACTCCACGAACTGGTCATAATCACAGATTCGGATTATGTACGGAACGGGTTCGTGGAGCACCTGGTTAATTGGAAGACCAGAGGCATGGTATGTGCTAACAACAAACCCTTGAAACATGGGAAGTTGATCCAAAACATTGATGATCTGGTCACCTCGAATGGGATGACCATCTATTGGAAGAAGATCAAGGGTCATTCCAAAGTAGAGGGACCAGACAAAACTGGAAATGACTTAGCTGATCAGCTGGCCAAAACCGGGGCCATCCAAGGGGATCTAATTGAGATTGAGTCCCTGTTGGGGGAAATCCAGGTCACTGCCATCACTAGGTCCCAGACAAATGCTCACAACGACCTCTCAATTGCACAATGGAGTAAGGAGACCGCTGATGCTGATTTGATTACTGCTCAGAAGGGGGATCCAATAATTGGTAAATTTTACCAGCACCTTGAGGACCCTGAGAACTTTCCCCTGACGGATACCGATTACATTGGGAAAGAGGACCTAAGAGTGTTGATGAAATGTCCCAAAATGTTCCGGATCCAAGACGGTTTGTTGGTAAGGAAATCCAAAGCTGGCCACGATCAGTGGGTGGTTCCTACCTCATTCCGAAGCCTGATGTTAAGTCACGACCATGATGCGGCCACTGCCGGTCATAGGGGGTTTCACACAACATTGGAAATCTTAAGAGAGGTTGCATACTGGCCACACATGGGGCAGGACCTCGACCAGTACCTGAAGGGTTGCCTTGTGTGTGCACAATTTCAGCCATCATCCCTCACACACCGGGCGCCTTTACAAAAGAGGGGAATGACACTGCCATGGTCAGATTTACAAATCGACTTTGTAGGCCCTGTGATTCGCTCGGCTAGGGGGAATAAGTACATGTTGACCGTGACATGCTTGTTTACCAAGTGGGTGGAATGTCTCCCAGCCCCAAATTGCAAGGCAGAAACTGCAGCGGCCTTGATGATTAACCACATCTTTTCCCGTTTTGGTCTACCTCAAAGGATTGAGTCAGACAGAGGTAGCCACTTCACCAGTGAAGTAATGACAAAGATGTGGGAGATACTGGGGGTCAAGAGAAAGCTGCATATTGCTTATAGACCAGCTTCTTCTGGGGCAGTAGAGAGATATAACCGGACAATTGTGAGCATATTAAAGAAGTTTGTGGCAGATTCTGGGCCAAGTTGGGATATCCGATTACCTCTGGTCCTAATGGCCATCAGATCTACCCCTTCATCTGCAATCAAAATGTCACCATTTGAGTTGATGACTGGGCGCAAGATGGTGCTTCCGCAGCATTTGCTCTACAGGACCCAAGAGCAGACACTGATAAATGCCTCCACTACTCATGAGTATGTAGAGAATTTAAGGAAACACCTCCAACATGCTTTTGCTTATGCTCAGCGGAATCTAGAAAGATCGACTGATAGCATGAAGACCCATTATGACCTGAAAACTTCCAGGAAGGAATATCAGGTGGGAGACCGGGTCTATCTATACAACTTCCAAAGGAACCAGGCCAAGCAGCGCAAATTTTTGCCTACATGGAAGGGACCCTTTGAGATCGTCGATAAGATCTCCCCTGTGGCCTACAAGATCCGCATCCCCAAAGGTGGTTCGGCAGAGGGGGAAGACAAGTGGGTCCACATAAACCAGTTGAAATGTTGCCATCCCAGGCACACTCTGCAACAACTGGAGGAATCCTCTGGAATCCTAGCGGGTACTGTATCAGACTAATTCAGTTCCAATCATAAAACCTACCACATCTAGTCTCTAAAATATTGTGATTTACATGAAACTGTCTCTAGTGATGCTGTTTTTTTTTTTCAAAATAAGAATGTAATATTTCGTTACGATGAAATGCATATGCTGCCCCACTATCTCAACAGTGGTGGAAAAAAAAATCGTCTATGAGTAGATATTGCCGCTCTTCCTTTATCATCCTAGGAGAGATGAAACCATGAAGGATGACCAAGAAGGACGATCCGGAGACCGGGAGCAAAGACACAACGGGCCCGGGGTACCGCCCAATCTTCCCATCAGGACCGGCGAGGAGAACTGATCGATCTGACCGGATGGAGAAGAAGATGCTGAACTGTGCCATCTACAGAAGAGGAAGAAGATTATGCGGACAGACCGGTGCGTGGGTCAAAACCCTTGGGCACGCGACTCCCCATCGACCCAAACTCAAAGTGCAGTCACGTGGGGGGGCTTGTAGGGTGTCCTGACCCACGTTTAAGCTACCCTGCTACAACATTTGGTGCTGTGGGCTTAGGAAATTCAAGATGGCGGAAAACCCACATGTGCGCCGAAATCCAGGAAAGCTGCGCAGTTGTGCGCACACCAAAATGGTTACCTAACTTGCCACCCACCAGGGTAAAGAAAGGTCTTTGTTAACAAAATCCACTTTTACTGATGTCAAAAAGTTGCTGAAATCGTGACTCATTGGACCACTTTAAAGATTCAACCCTTTTTGTGGGGTTCCACATAACCATCTTATTGTAAGGAGCCCCATCAAAACAATGTTAAGCAAGGATTTACTACCATGTAAGAACCATTCCTGTTTAGAATGCATTAATCCAAGAAAATCCCAAAAATGGGTGCAGTACCAGTACTCACCACTATCCAAAAGCCGGCGTTTTAAAACCCACTGTGTGTTTTTCTGAAGGCAAGCAAAATGCCTATTTCAAACCTTGCAACATGTGCAAAATATTCACTGAACACCAGCAGACATTTGGCAGAATGGAGTTTTGTGTGCCTACAAAATCTGGGAAATGAAGAGCCCAAAAACAATGCTTATAACAAAAATGCTATGGAGTCAGCAGCTTAAGCCTAACTGCAACTGGATTTAAAACCACCAAAATCGAAAATGTTAAATTAAATGAGTGAATGTTTGGTGTCACATGCCTTTGTAACTGTTGAAATGTCATAGTTTTGCACTTAGAATCAGCATTCTAGCTGCATGTGTAAAATTACAAGTTATTTTAAAAGCAACAAAAAGTTAGCTGAAGGTCTGGCTTAAGGAACTTGATTTTGCCTAGCAACGGATCCCATCAGGAGTGAAACTTGAGTCACAACTATGTTCCCAGGCCAATGTTCCTTTTGCTGCCCACACTAAGGATATGCCATCTATCTGATAATTGAATTTCCTGTGCTCTGCCAGAGAGTGAACAAAGCCCTCTCCACTCAGGCAAAGGTTTTTATTACAGACGTCGTAAAAAGTGGCTTCCTCCTGGAGAAGCTGGGAGGGGCACTGCCTGTGAGAAGCAAGCTGGCTTGGCAGAAACTGGAAAGACTGGTTTCTGTACCATGTGACCTGAAATGCAGCAAGGATATGGTTTTATAAAAAGGGGGATAATTCATAGTGCGGACATGTGAAAATTTTATAAATGATACCATAATTCTTGTGATTTTTCTGCCCACAGTTTAAGACGTGGTAGGAACCGGTGGTATGTTCAGGGGGGTTTTAGCGGAAAAGTGGATATTACTCTAAATGTGTGCATGTTAAAAATCTGAAACTTCATCAGTTAATGTCCCTACCCCCTGCACACATGTATGTAAAGTTGGGTCCATGTCGGAAATTGAAAAAGCAGTTAAAAAGTCAATTATGTACACTCTTTGAATGCAAGCTCCGAGAATGAGCAGATTTGGACATAGACATGGCTAAATTCAGCCACACCATGTATATGTAATTTCAAACAACTGTGTAACTCTGAAGTATGGATTTTGATCATATATATATTTGGGTGCACAGATGATAAGGGAGGTTGTTTCAAGAGATCATAAAATGACATCAATCTGACTCACAGTTCAGTTTGCCAATCAAGCGGAGGAATGGAAGCCTGACCAATGACGAATGAGAGGGGCAAGTCTAGTGATGCAACACACACACCCATTCTCAAGAAACAGATAAAAGCAGAGAGTCAGGACACATAGAGACATTCAATTTCATCTGCCGCTGGAAGCCCTGCCGGAAAAATCCATACTTACCTCCATCAAATTCCAGAAAGCCAAACTAGAGACTTCAATCTATCCAGAGCAGAGACCAGACCAGAGAGAAAGCAGTGCTGTGCCTAGCAGAGACCAGACCAGAGAGAAAGCAGTGCTGTGCCTAGCAGAGACCAGACCAGAGAGAAAGCAGTGCTGTGCCTAGCCGAGACCAGACCAGGCGCTGTGAGCAGAATCCGGAAAGACCTGACCAGACTGAAGATCGTGACCAAGTCGCTTTCCTGTTCAAAATCTCTTGTGAGTACTTAGCAAAACTCAGAACACATCTCTTAGTTTAAATTCATCTAATTCAATCTATTTAACCTAAGTAGAACTGCCTCCTATCTGTCACCTGTCATTTCTAGTAAAATTTGTCATTTTGAAAAAGTGTGCGTTTAAAATTTACAAAACCAAAAACGACCTTTACTAAATTACTCATATCTCCGCAACCGTTTGGGCTAGAGACCTGCAATAACTTCCATTTGGAAGCTGAGATCCCAGGCGTTCCGAGGACCCCAAACCGGTAGAGATAGTCCTTGCGGTTCCTTTGTAATAGCGCTCGGCGCATCCGCGAATTTTGCCGCGATTTGCAATTTCTTCACATGTAAAAAAACTGCTGCTGCCTGATTTCATTTGCCAGAAATTCGTTTAACCTGCTAACTATCCCTGCATCATTGCTAGTGTGAGCCTGGACTAATATTAACTAGATACCACTCATCCTGAACCTCTAAAAGGGAATTAAGAGCGTTTCCAGCATATTTCTCATTCATTGCTAGCACCTATCAAAGCATTTGCCTGTGTTTTCAAACTTCTGTTTAAGCTTGCTGGATTGAACTGAATTACAGTTGATTGCATTTCTGAGAACTGTGTGTTTTCCTTCCATTTCCTTGCCTTGCATCAAGGGGGGGAGGGGAGTAGCCAGAGAAAAGTGATTACATTGTTTGGTTGAAATCATATTGCGTATTTTCTGTACTGCATTCATTGAATATTGCATCCACCTGAGCCTACATAAAGCATCCTCTACCACATTATACTTTTGTTCCTATTTACCAGTGTGCTACCTTATCCATTTCATGTCAACTCATTAGTGATTAAAGAAGTGTGCTAGTGCCAGATTCTCCGTTGTTAATATTTACCATATCAGATTAAGTGTGATATTCAATTATTAATTTATTAAAAAGTGTGATATATATTTTAATTTATCAAATAAACCTTTTAAACTTGCAAAACAGAATTACTTCTTGGCTCAGTGGGGTCAGGGGGATTCCAAGAGAGGGGTGTTATACAAGGGTAGTCATCCAGAACGCATGAACTGGACCTAAAGATATATCAATAAGGGTTTTCATTCAGTATTCTAGACTAGGCGTTAACTTGGCTGTAGTGCTGAATTGAATCCTCTTACAGCAGCATGGCGACACATGGCTCCTAGGTGAGTACAAATGCCCTTGCACATGCATGCATGTCACACACACACACACAAATACACAAACCCCAATAATCACAACAATTTTCACCTCCCCAAGGGACAGTGCCTACCCTCTGAGCAACCACATGATGACGCCAATCCGGAACCCCACCACAACACCCCAGGAAAGATACAACGCGGCCCATATTGCAACCAGGGCCATAGTGGAGCGCACATTCGGAGTGCTCAAGTCACGCTTCCGCTCCCTTGACCGCTCTGGCGGGCAGCTACTCTATGCACCCCCAGTAGTGTGCAGGATCATTGTGGCAGCATGTGTGCTGCACAATGTTGCAACACGGCAGGGCGTACCGGTGGACATGGTGGTCCCCCACATCCCCAACCACAGGCACAGGTGCTGCCCATGGGAGGGGATAGGGCACGTGGTGAGGAAGCTCGGACCCAGGTTTTGGCCACATTTTTCACCTAAACTCCCACCCCTGCGGAGTGCACACAGGCCTGGCACATACCAGGTGACAATCGATGATGACAAAGAGACAGTCAACTGTCACAACCTTACCACCCTGAGATTGTTGCCATGGAAGTGCCACATTGTGTGCATCCCTAGCTACTTAAACACAAGCTATCCTGTGTGCCCAAACGGAACAAATATGATATATGATATGATATGATATGGCATTTGTAGCGTGCCTATACACAAGTATTTCAAGGCGTGATGAGGCAGGAAGGGGGGAACAAGGGAAGACAGACAACAATCCTACTAGGCCACGTGTCATTTAGATTGCGCAAGTGCAGGGGTAGGGGGAAGGGAAAAGTGCAAGGGGAAGGGGAGGGGGGAGTGCAGTACAGGGTAAGTAGAATAAAAAATAAATAAATAGGCCAGCTGGTGGCAAGTTCAAAGGTAAGTGCAGACAAGTGCTGGGAAGGGGGGGCTGTAGGGATACAGAGACAGTCCCGCAGTGCAGGGGTTGCCAGGGAGGCAGTGCAAGTGGAGAGTGGCTGGGCCAGGGACCGAGGTCAGTGAGAGTGGCCCAGTTGCAGATTCAGTGCAGTTTCAGTGAAGAAATTAGCAAGGGAGAGAGAAAGCAGAAGCAAAGAGGAAGGTGTTGAGGTGCTTCCGGAACCGGAGATGGTTCTCCTCAAGTTTCAGGGAGGCAGGAAGGCTGTTCCAGAGGGAGGCCCCTGCCACGGAGAGAGATCTACCCCCAGCTCGTTGCTTCGAGAAGCGGCTGACCCTGACATGCAAGGTGTGAATCACACACACCTGCAAAACAGGCCATGACCACCACTGTTATGTCACTCAAACCCTCCTAAACCACAACATGACATGGCAAGCAATAGCCATACACCAACACAGTACCAATAAGGTACACATTGCCATGTGAAAAATGTAAATTGGCATCAGACAATGATGCCTGACATGGAATCAAATGAAATGACTGACTAACAACTTCCCACCCAAAATAAGTAATTCCCAAATGCATCACAAAAGTAGTACCCACAACATAACAATGAATGCCTGTCTACATGCACATTGTGCATTGCAAAATCAATACTGCAGCTTCTGTGTGCTGTGTCCAACTCCTGCAACACACTGCTCAGCGCACAGCACAGTGAACAGCCATTGTGTGTGATGCACACCCTGAGCATCACATCTAAGCGACAAACCACAGCAAAAAGCAAATTAGGCATGTACAGGATCAATAGTTGGTCACAGAACATGTGCTGCAGGGACACAGTGGGCAGCAGAAGGCAAACAGAGTGTACACGTGGATATCGGAGGGTGGTTGTACATGTAGTGCATCATAGTGCGAGTGTGCGGGTCAGTAAGGACATGCACTCAACATATGCATGTGCAATCAAGTGACCATCAGTGTCCTCTACACATCACTTGTGAACATTCACCATGTGTACACCCCAGCATGTCAAACCACAACTATCCCCTCACACCTGAAAGGTAAACACAACACATGAACATGCATTGATCAGCAGAACACATCATGTACATAGGATACCCCAATTACAATGTCAGGGTTCCCATCACACTGCAGGGCAAGGCAACTATCAACAACAAAACACCCGCCCTCTCTCACAAATGACCATGACCCACTGAACAACTACACCTGGGTCATGGAGCCTTCAACCCTCAATTTCACCTGGCCACAGGATCACCCTTCCCCTTCGTCACCATCTCCCACCTTGTGTGTAAAAAGTTGCCTGCACCCTCAGAGTCCACCTTCATTTGCATAGACACAAATTCCAAGGCAGAAAAATGAACCAGAACAGACTCCAGTAGATGACTTGAAGTAGCAGTACCTCACAAAGGCCAAGTACTACCACAATGATGTAACAACCAAGATAGCACAGTAAAACAATGTCACAACAGGATGTGAACCATATGTGGTACATAACATAGAATGATGCACCACGAACGGATGTGTACTGTCACAGCTCCCATGTACAGGCGCAGGAGTGGCACGAACCAACCACCCCCACCATGGCCTGGGTGCCTGCAAGGTCAAACTCACACAGGCCTCTGAGACCCTGGTGGGGAAGGAGGGTCAGGGATATGCAGTCGGGACATCGTTGGCATACTGGATAACTGGAATGAGGGGCAGGAATGGGGAGTAGGAATGACACGTGAAAGTAGGGAATGCACTAAAATGTAGTACTTGCATTAACACATACACAATCATAACAAACTTGTACATCATTGTCATGGCCTTCCAGAGTCCAGGCGCAGGAGTGGCACGAACCAACCACCACCTCTAGGGTTTTGGCGCCTGCAAGCTTGGGGCTTACACAGGCATCCACAACCCCAGCGGGGAAAGAGGGTCAGGGAACGTTGGTTGGATAGGTACGGGAAGCAGGAACACCAGGTAGAGGGTACAGGGTTTAGAAATGGATAGGACTTGGGGTGATTAGGGAAAAAAAAATACCAAATTGAATTACACATTCATCCATGCATCAGTGCACCCCCCAGCAAGCCTATGTAGAGCAGTTTGAAAGAAAATCAAGACACTCAGCTCTGGTTTTGAGTGCTGGCCTCCTGCCTGCGCACTCTCAGGTCCGGTTACAGGAGCACTTCAATGCTGCAAAGAGAGCCACAGTTAATAATCTGTGCATGCCCATAACACACAAACACACCACCAAATATGCCCCATAGCAACAAACTACTCTACAAACAGACAATCTGGTGTGGATGCTTCGTACCCATATGTAACATTCCCCCTGTGATGGTTCATACACAGTCAATGCAGTAAGTCAGGTGCCGGTGGGTGCGTGGCAAATGGAACACCAATGTGTCACGATTCACACAACATGCAATGTTCCCTGGGTAAGCAGACAGACGCATATAGCAAGGTATGACTTCAGAAAAAGTCGTGTCCCACCATGACTGAAAACAATAGGCAGTGCATGTTTCAAAATGTACATTGAAATTAAATGCACTGCACCCGAGTCTGTCCCTTGCTGTATGTCCCTGTGAGCTGCTCCTTTCCATGACTCGGAAGGCTACATGGGTGATACAAGTGTCTCAATGGCCCATGGTGGACCAGCGGGTATGTGCCACTGCCCCTGCAGGTGCCCCAGACAACCTTACAATCAACTAGCCATCAGTCCACCAATACATTTGAGCTGTATTGTGCGCTTCAACACCAATATTCGTCCAAGCTCACTGTCAGTGCTGCTACTAAGCCTGCATGTGCAACTGGCCTGGTGGAAGCTTTGCTGTGTTGTGGCCCCCTGTGCTGCTCACCTTGCCTGGAGTCCCTTGAAACACGTCAGCAGTTCTAAGATGTATGTCTGCAATCCCTGTGCCTCTGCTTGCGCACACATGTGCATGTGGGCACCACCAAACGTGTCCAGAATCCAGACGTCCAATGGGCCATGTCTGCTGGCAAAGGTGGTCTGGAGGCTCATCCGCCTGCAGAAAGGGCATGAAACACATGATTAATGCTTTAGAGTCATCTGTGTGTGTCTCTTCAGGCATCTCATCACTGGACCATGTCAGAGACGTACATCAGAAATCACACCATCAGTCCGTCTTTCACATCCAAAGTGTGGAACCCACTATCTACGGCATGAATTGCAACAAGCACGTGTACAGTAAAGATAAGAAACATACTACACAATGCATAGCAATGAATGTACACATTAATCATGAAACACCCCATCTAGCAAAAGCAGAACAGTGGTCAATAACACCGCAATCATCCCCACTAGGGGTGTTAACACAAGTTACACAGCACATGCCACAGATATGACTGTCCAAAGCCCTTGTGTAATAGGCTGTTACACCGAACCATCCTTGCGAGCCCATGGATAAGGGGAGCAGGAGTGGCATATGTGAGTCAAGGACCCCAAGCAGCAAACACATACACAAGACAGTGGATGCTGTCAGACAAGACAGACAGCTGGAACAGACAGTGGATGTTTTCAAAAGCCACAAAGCACCGCACCGTCACATGAAAGCACAATAGACAAGCAATTTTAAACTATATTAACTAATTACACTAACTATGAAAAACCTACATTACCTAATAATACTAACTATCAAACAGAAACTTAACTAACTAAACTAAAAGAAAAATCAAAAATGGCCACATACGACCCAAGGGGGGAGGCAACCAGGAGGGGGGAGGTACAGGGTGCTGCTCAACACCCACATGCGATGAAGCTGAGCCAAAAAAAAAACCTCCATGGGCTCAACGCCTGCACAGCTAGACCTGTGTGGGAGATAGATGGTCGTCCGAGTCTGGCTCATCCTGGAAAGGAGGACGTGGCACAGTAGCCTGGCCACGCCTAGCCGCAGCTTGCCCCTCGACGGCAGCAAGTCTGCCGGATGGGTGAGCCTGGTTCTGTGTGGCAATGTGACGTAGGTCTGCATGCAGTACCTCACATGATACATGTGCTTCCTCTTGCAAGGTAGCACGTGTAACACAGAGTTCCTCCTGCAAGGCCTGGCTGGACAACCGCTGCACGGCCTGGCAAGCCTGTAGCTCAGCCGAGATGGTACGCTCAAGCTGTGCAAACCTCTCCTCTGCCCGCTGCCTCTGGGACATCAGAGTGGATTTGAGGGAAGCATACTCCTCCCTCAGCGCCTCCATGTGCGCCTCTGCGTGAGCAGCAATTGCTTGATGCAGAAACGACATTTCAGCCTGGCGTGCCCTGTCTGAGGCCGCCATGCCCAGCCTGAGCGAGTGGGCCGTGGACCGTGCCGCCTGCTGCTGGAGAAGCACCTACCTAGCACGGGGGAGCACAGATTGGGCCACACGCTCCATGCTCTCAGCGATGTTCTCCATTGCTGCCCCCTGCCGTTCTGAATTGGCAGTCATGTCTTGCTCCCACTCAGTATACTGCGGTTGCGCACGGCGACTGAATTGCTGGGCTTGACCCCTGCGGGACCCAAGCACCAGGTGTCCTCGCTGTGTTGGCACTGCCCGCGGCTGCACGACTACATGCCCCCATCAACGTGATGTCCCAGACACATCAGTTACTGGTGTGGAGGGTAACCCTGCGTCCCGATCCACCACAGGCGGAGGTACCAAGACTGTCTGACCCCTCAGTGCAGGTGTCGCGGACAGAGGAGTGCCCACATCAGAATCACTCACCCCTGACACATGGACTTGATGCTCATCCAACTCGACATGGACGTCAGAGTCGTCATCAGGGGTGGACTCATAGGCAGCCAGAGACAAGATGGAGAGTAGCACTTGGGGGTTTTCATGGCCTACCACCCCACAACCCCCACTTGTGCTGGGTTGATGTAGTGGTAACAACCCTGTTTCTGGCATGACAACACCATCCTCCGGCTCCATTGCGTCATCATCTGAAAAATATAGAGGAAAGCACACAAAACACACACACACCGACAACAAACACATCAGGCAGACATGTGACACACAAAATAGAACCTGGCATGCATGCTGGGTCAACTTTGAATTGCTTATGTGATCAGACCTGTTGAAAGGTGGCAGTTTGCATAGAAGTGGGTCTGTGCAGTGCAGCAAATGTGTATGTCACTCACTACCTACATGTACAAGGACTTCATGGTGTGTGTCAGGAAATGTGAAGGCAGTTCAAGGTCAAATCCAGGCATCACGTGCAATGTGCATTCAATGGGTAGCATATCTACAAGCAAAGCACCCCTCCACCCAAGTGCAAAAGCAGGGATGCCTAGCATGGTATCAAAAGGATGACCATAGACCTGTGTATTGACAGGCAGTGTTGACTGGCATCAACAGCTTAATGTGATTCAAGTGACAACACTGCAAACGATGATGGGAGAGTAAGCAGGACACATGATGAAAACTCTGGAGACCACCCACTTGTGAAGAAGACACTACAACAGTCGGACAGAGTCATTGGCCATTAAACAGGCTGAGGCCTGTGACCTACACAGATTGTCAGACCCTAAACATGTGTGCAACGCAGTACTGAGCCACAGTTGACATGGGAAGGCTGATGAGATGCCATGCAATGTATGTCACCCAGGACTTGTATTACAGTGATCATCCAGTCAAGGACACATAGGGGCATGCGTGCAATGCACATGGAGCATGAATAGGCACTCATGTCCCTGCGGGGCATCTGACCTATGCACAGTACAAGTGAGATACCCTGCATCAAGTACTAAGGCTGTACCACACAGCATATGTCTGGCAGATTGTCCACTGGAAGTTAGCATGTACACAGGACGCATGAACAGGAAAGTACCCAATGGCAAGATTGAAGCAGACCAGTGCAAAGGTGGAGCTGGGGTGCAGAGTGGCGGAGGAGGGGCAAGGGAGCATGCCTACATGGAGTACCCGCATGTAGGCAGAGGACACATGCACGTCAGTCATGCTATGACATTGTGCCTGTGCTGAGAGGAAGGTCACCCCACGCCACATGCAGAAGGGCCAGTGAGCTGGAACATGGACCAGAGGGGTGTACTGGTAACCAGGATGTGAGTAGGGTGCAATAGTGGTGATGCGGACAGTCCCCGTCTGCTTCACATGTCCACCATCCAGCAGAGCAGACATGCATCATGGAAGCATTGCATTACTTGCACATCAGAACCATGTACACGTCACATGTAGTGGCAATCATGCAAAACACATCCCACAAGTAAAACACACACGTCCTCAACAAACACGCATCAACACTCACTGGACTGGGCATCAAAGTCCAGCGTCTCTCCCACTCCTTCGACCGATTCAGATGGTATGAACTCCGCAATGAGTGACTCATGCGGAGTGAGCTCATCCTCCTCTGGTGCAGGCCCACCGCCAGTCACCAGAGTCAAGTTGTAATTTGAGGCACGCTTAGCCTTAGCGCTGCGTTTGAGGTCATTCCAACGCTTTTTGCACTCTTGCGCCGTGCGCACCTCATGGCCGAATGAACTGACATGTTCCGCAACTTGCTTCCAGTGGGTGTCATGGTAGGCAGCCATAGTCTGACTATTGGCACCCACTAGCATGTCACGGCTGTAGTCCACGAGGAAGTCCAGTTCCTGCTTGCAGAAAGGCTTCTTCCTCGATGTGCAGGAGGTCGTGGCTGTGTGTGGGGTCCCAGCCTGTGCTGCAGGTGCAACCTTCCTCCTCTTGGACTGTGGCGCAGACCCTGGCTGGCTAATGCCGCCCTGACCAGTGTGGACAGTGGGTTCGGTGGATTGAGCCAAGGGAGTGGCAGGTGGAGGGACGACCAAAGGCCTGACTTGTGTCAGTGGCAGCTGGGTGCCCTCTAATGTACCCTGCGCAGCAACATCTGCTGGGTCATTGACCGCAACGGTCCTGGTTGGCAGACTCACAACCGGGGTGTTGTTGGGTGCATCTGCCCCTGCACTTGCCAACACCCGGCTGTTCGGGGCAGCAGGTGACATAACTGCCCCAGGGACACGTGTCTTGGTCAAAGCAGCCCTGCATGCCCTACGGTTTCCCTCCTGGCCTGTTGGAAATCTTCCAAGGGCTCCTCAAGTGCCAACACAGCCTGCGCTGGCAGACCCTGAGCCTGGGTGGCGGTGTCCACAGCTGCCCCTGCAGCTACCACTACCCTTGGGCCCATGGCAGTCGATGGAACGGACTGCCGGGTCACACGGATGCCAGTGCCAGATGCAGAAGCTGCATCTCCTGGAACCACAGGGGGTGGTGGCATGACTGCACCGAGACATGGCACAGCATTGTGCTCAAGTGGAGCACCCCTGCCTCTTCCCCGTCTGTGGCCGCCCTGGACACCCTGGAGTCCCCCTACTTTCTGGTCACCACGGCCACGTCCCCGACCATGCCCGCCACGAGGAGTACGCCCAGCTGAGGCGCCCCTCACCTTTGCTGGCCTCCCAACCATGGCACAGATGTAGTAGTGCCGGCACAGATGGAGCAGTGCCAATGGGAGGTGTACACCACAATTGACCTGGGCAATTGGAGTGAAGGGGGTGGGAAGCAAGATGTTAACAGCCCCCCTGCACCTGCAAGGCTGTATGTCACCCTGGTGATGTAGTGATGGGTCACGCAACGCTCAGGCACCACAAAACCGCAGTAAAACCGTGCACGCAACCCTGCAGCCTACGTGCGTGGAATCAACCTCCCGCAGTATGCGTGCCACCCAGTAACACGAATAACACGTACGCGTGGGACACGCAGGCTACTATGACCTCGAAAATGGGTGCGATACACAGGGGCAGCCACAGTGGGAAAAATAGCGTGTGCGACTCACCATCTGACTAGCGCAATGCAGAAAAACACACGTAGCCAATACCCCCGCCAAAAGAAGAGATGCGTCCTTGATAGCTGTGAAGTTGTGATGGCACGCGAAACAACAGGAAGCAGCAACACACGTCGGTCTCCACGAAAGGCACGTACAGCGAACTGCTGCCCCCGCTCACCTTTAACCCGTGCTGAGGGAAACGCCCACGCGCGTCATGTCACTTACGCGCATGGGCCCTTTCCTCGGATTACACGCATTCACATGCGGACGTGCAGTTTTTTCACGCGCGCTGAACCACTATGCTAACGTCACGAGGGAAACGCCTGCGCACGCCCGCGTGCGTCACGTCACAGAGGCGCTTATGCTTTAAGGGCCTTTGGTCCAATGAAAGCACGTACGTGCTATGGGCATTTCCTTGAATTACACGCTGACGTGCACATTTTTCACGTGCCAAATCACTTTGTATCAAGCTGGCCACGCGAAAACACACAGAAGACCACGCTCCTGCCCAAAAGGCTGAATCACTGCCCCCCAGAGCCCTGAGCATGCTCCCACCTGCCATCTGCTGCTGCCTGACTGCCTGCTGCCCACGTGCCCTGCTATTTGCTGCCTGCACATCAGCCAGGGGTGCAGTTGCTGTGACCACCCCTGCTGGAACTGAAGACTCCTGACTGGGATACCATCGCTCCACAGCCCAGAACAAGGACCCAGTTGCCCACCCACACCTGCCTCTGGGGTTGCCATGTCGGGCACTACACCATCTGGCACCACTGGCAACCCCCAGCCAGAGAGGCAGAGGGGCACCGGCTTCACTGCCACCAAAGTTGGTGTCCTGGTGGAGCAAGCACTGGGGTAGTATGATGCCCTCTTTGGAACAAGATGAGCCAACAAGGAAGGACGGACTTGGATCTGGACGGACATCATGACTGCCATCAACGCGGAGGGGGTGGCAGTCCGCGACTTCCAACATGCCAAGAAGCGCTGGGAGGACTTCAGGTCTAGGACCCTCAACAAGGCCCAGCGCCTCTTGAAGGCAGCAGATGCTAAGGGGCGTCGGGGCCACCAGTCGGAACATCAGATGAGGGTCCTGGAATGCATATGCCGAGCGCTCCACGTCCAGGTCCATTGAGAGGCAGACCCCTCTGGAGTTGAGCGGTAAGTGTACATGCATACTGATTGGAAGCTGTGCATGTGGTGGTGGGCCAGTAGTGTGTAGGTTGTACATGTGGTTTTCTAAGGCCATGTATGGATGTGTATGTACAAGGCTGTGAGGCTGACACATGCAAGTCCTTTCATGTGTGAGACACATGGATGGTGTATGTGTGGGTAAACATGCAAGCCAAATGCAGATGTGTGAGCACACATGTTTGGATTACTGTGTATGTCAGATGGCATGTTTGTGGTGTCACACATGGATGTTGGTTCCAGCTGCATGTATCTGCACCGTGTACATGTGCATGTGTGTGTATTTGACAAGGGTGCAACATTGATGCAACATGGATGCATGTGACACTGATATGCGGAAGACTGATTGGCAGATGTGACATGGATGCCAATCTCACCACTGCGACAGTTGTCAGAGGTGTACACATGCATGTAAGTGTGGTGGTGTGTGTGCATGTGTAGTGCACTCCCTGTGTTTCATGTGATGTCTGGCTCACCTTTGGCTGCTCATGCTGTTGTAGGTGTATGGATGGTGCTGGCTGTTGCGATATGGCTGTGGAATAGCTCATGTGTGTGAGTCGAAATGACATGTGAGTTGGGGATTGTGATGCCATGTCTGAAGTTTGACAATGCCACTCATGTACAACTGTCATGTGTGTATGAGTCCATTGTACTGTGTCCTGATGCCTGTGTTTTATTTCTCCCTGTCTGCAGCGTCAACTGATGAAGAGGGCAGAGAAGGTGCTGTGGAGCACAGCTGCAGGGATCGCACGGCCAGCCGGAGACGCAAGGCCCGGCTCCCCTCCCAGGTTGTCATCTCGTCAGGGAGTGAGGAGTCCGGTGCTGCGTCCCAGGCCGCAGCTGCCGAGGGGAGGTCCAAGAGGCGGCGGTCGGAGTTGGACTCCTCGGCAACAGAAGGGGCAGCTGAGACCCCACAGGGCCCAACGGAGGAAGATGGCATGGAGTCATCCAGGTTGGTGGGGGATTTGGTGGAAGAGGAGGCCGTGCAAGGGACAGAGACAGGGTCTGGAGGTAGGGATTCCACTGGTGCTAGTGGTGCAATGTAGGACCAGGGACAGGAGGCAGCACAGGCCGCCGCAGAGGTGCCTCTGTGCAATCCTGTCCCTGATCCTGTCACTGCATCATCTCACACCAGCAGGGATGCCTACGTCCAGACCCGTTCTCAGAGAGGATTGGCTCACACCAACTGGCCTTCCTCTCCCTGCGGATGTGGCTACACGGCACCGGTTGAGGTTGTCCTGGGTGGGGTGGCGTTGCGTCAACGTGCCATGCGAGGTGACCTGCAGTCTTTTCATGAGGAGACTGCACGTCTTCTCGCATGGCTCGTTGACCGCGGTGACCCACTGAGACAGCTCACCAGGGCCAGATTCCTCCGTTTCTTGGACCTTGTTCCGACCCCCTCCTCAACTGAACCCCCTATGCACCAGTCGTCCTACATGCCATCTTACCACCCATGTATCACCTGGGTGCCCTGTGGAGCTGCCTCTGACCCTGCGGCCAGTCTGGTGGACAACAGATCCCTGCCACAGTCGGGAGTCGGACATCCACCTCAACAACTGCACCCCAGCTGGAGGAGGATGTGCAGGCAGCAGGAGCCAGGGAACAGGCAGCGGCACAGCAGCAACATCAACAAGGTGGGAGCCATGATGGCTCGGGGCCTTCATCATTGGAGGGACAGGCATCGGCCGGAGGGCAGGAGGACCCTGGATGGGAAGTGTCTTCCGTGTGGCAGCGGTTGGGCCATGCGATAGATGCGGAGCGGCAGCGGGTGGAAGAGGCACGGCTCACGATGGTCAGGGCGGAGAACTCCATGCGTAGGGCCCTGAGGCGGGCCGAGTGCCTCGAGGCCATTCACAGGGACCTGGAGATCCAGATGTCATCGTCCCTGCGAACCCTCGTGGCCATGGAAGAGGACCGCCTCCGGGACATCGAGCAGGAGTTCGATGATGCCCTGGCACGGGACATCAACATCTGAGTCGTTGGACTTGCCCGCTGCCCTTGTAAATAGTTGGATAGTGTTAGGTTTCCTTTGGTTTTTTCTTTATTTTGGTTGCGCTTGGACAATGCACCACGTTTCTGTATATAGTTTTTTTATTAGGTAGTTTTTGGTAGGTTTCATTTCTTCAGTTGGGATCATGGACCCTGGATTGTTCATCTGTATCTAGTTCACTATTGGATTCATCTTTTTTTTTCGGATAACCCCATGGAGCAATGGTTTTCAGTTTTGTTTTTCCCTTGGATTTGCTTTGTTGGACTGTGACTTTGGACACCTTTCCTTTGGATTATGATTTCTTGTTTTTCATGATTTAACTGACATGCCGCTTTTCTTTTTTTATTCACATTGTTGTTTGTTTGATTTTAATTACATTCATGTTGCTTTTAATACATTATTTTCTTCATACTTCGATGTGTGGTATTATCTCATTGTTTTCATGCATATCATGATATGGGTTTTGACATTCACTTGCACCCATTGTGTGTGTGTGACGGACATGTGTTCATTTACATACTTGCCATTTGGGTTGTATCATGTAATTGGCATTTCTATGTGGGTGGATGCAATACTTGGGTGGGTCTTTGGCATGTGGAGGCTGCCCATAAGGGCCAGGGATCTAGATTGTGATGACGTGTTGGCTGGGGGACATGTGTCGGGGCCTGCTGGCAGGTGCCCCGCACTGCTGGGGGGTGTGGGTGCAAGGGGACATGAGTGGAACATGAGTGGGGGCCTGCTGGCAGGTGCCCTGCACTGCTTGGGGGGTGGAGGTGCAAGAGGACATGAGTGGGAGCCTGCTGGCAGGTGCCCAGCACTGCTTGGGGGGTGGGGGTGCAAGGGGACATGAGCGGGGGCCTGCTGGCAGGTACCCTGCACTGCTGGGGGTGCAAGTGGACATGAGTGGGGGCCTGCTTGGGGGGTGGGGGTGCAAGGGGACATGAGTGGGGGCCTGCTTGAGGGGTGGGGGTGCAAGGGGACATGAGTGGGGGCCTGCTGGCAGGTACCCTGCACTGCGTGGTTGTGAGGGTGCAAGGGGACATGAGTGGGACATGAGTGGGGGACAGCTGGCAGGTGCCCTGCTCTGCTTGGGGGGGTGAGGGTGCAAGGGGATATGAGTGGGACATGAGTGGGGGCCTGCTGGCAGGTGCCCTGCACTGCTTGGGGGGTGGGGGTGCAAGGGCACATGAGTGGGGGCCTGCTGGCAGGTACCCTGCACTGCTGGGTGGTGGGGATGCAACGGGACATGAGTGGGTGCCTGCTGGCGGGTACCCTGCACTGCTGGGGGGTCGGGGTGCAAGGGAACAGAAGTGGGGGCCTGCTGGCATGTATCCTCCACTGCTGGGGGGTGGGGTGCAAGGGGACATGAGTGGGACATGAGTGGGGGCCTGCTGGCAGGTACCCTGCACTGCTGGGGGGTGGGGGTACAAGGGGACATGAGTGGGTGCCTGCTCGCAGGTACCCTGCACTGCTGGGGGGTGGGGGTGCAGGGAACATGAGTGGGGGGCCTGCTGGCAGGTACCCTGCACTGCTGGGGGGTGGGGGTGCAAGGGGACATGAGTGGGGGCCTGCTGGCAAGTGCCCCTGACTACTTTGGGGTATTGGTGCAGGGGGACATGAATTGGTGATCAGTGGTGCAAGCGGACAGGTGGCTTGTCTGGGGTGCATGGCCATGGTGGATGGGCTGCCTGCGGGACATGACCAGGGGTGCGGGGTAGTCCCCTGTGGTGTGGTCTGCCTGCAGGGGCCGTGGAGGGTGTAGAGGGAACACCTGGGAGGACCCACACTGCCAATTCACGTGTAGGACTCCCCGCGCACCCCCAAAATTCACGTACCCCGCTCTGACAGCTAAATCGCGTGTGAAACTTCCCGCTAACCCCTGAAATACACGTACCCCACTCGCACAGGGCCTATCGCGAGTGAAACTTCCCACGAACACCAGTAATACACGTACCCCACTCGCACATGGCGTATCGCGTGAGAAACTTCACGCAAACCCCAGGAATGTTGGCCCTGTGTGAGCGAGCGGGGTACGTGTAGTTCTGGGGTACAGCGTGAAGGTTTACACGTGAAATGGCCCTGTTGAGTGGAGTATGTGTATTCCTGGGGTTTGCGTGCAGTTTCACCTGCGATTTCAGCAGGAAACGTGTATTACGGGGTTCGATTGAAGTTTCACCCGTAATTTCAGCAGGGTACGTGTATTCCTGGGGTTCACGTGAAGTTTCACCCGCGATTTCAGCAAGGTACATGTATTACGGCATTCGCGTGAAGTTTCACACGCGAAAGGGCCCTGGTCGAGGGAGTACGTGAATTTCAGGGGTGCGCAGCAAGTTTTACACGCGAAAGGGCAACGCCCGTGCACAATACGTCACAGACGCGCTTACGCGCTAAGGGCCTTTGGTCCAATGATATCGCGTACGTGTGGTGACACGCTTTCGCGCTAAGGGCCTTTCCTCGAATTACACGCTGACGTGCAAGATTTTCACATGCCAAATCCCTCCGTATCAAGCTGGCCACGTGTACACACACGGAAGACCACGCACCTGCCCAGAAGGCCATTTTCCTGCCCCCCAGAGACCCAGGTATGCTCCCACAAGCCATCTGCTGCTGCCTGTCTGCCTGCTGCCCACGTGCCCTGCCATTTGGTGCCTGCACATCAGCCATCTGCAGGGGTCCAGTTGCTGTGTCCACCCCTGCTGGAACAGAAGACTCCCGACTGGGATTCCATCCTCCACAGCCCAGCCCCAGGACCCAGTGGCCCACCCACTCCTGCCTCTGGGGTTGCCATGTCTGGCACTACACCATCTGGCACAACTGGCAACCCCCAGCCAGAGAGGCAGAGGGCCACCAGATTCACTGCCACCGATGTTGGTGTCCTGGTGGAGCATGTCCTGGGGCATTATGATGCCCTCTTCGGAACATCATGCGCCAACAAGGAAGGACGGGAGTGGATCTGGGACGACGTATGGTTGCCATCCACGCAGAGTGGGTGGCAACCCGCGACATCAAGCACGTCAAGAAGCGCTGGGAGGACTTCAGGTCCAGGATCCTCCACAAGGCCCGGCGCCTTGCATAGGGGGGCTGGGCATGCCTGAGTTCCATCCAGATGAGGGTCCTGGAACACTTAGGCCCAGCGCTCCACGCCCAGATCCTTCGGAGGCAGACCCATCTGGAGTTGATCGGTGAGTGGCCAAGCATTGCTGTGTGAGACAGGGCATGTTGCAGTGTGCTGGTAGTCTGATGCTTGCCTGTATGTGTGACATAGGACATGTATGGATGTGTGTGTGCAGGGACAGCATGGTCATGCATGTGAGACCAGTTATGTGTGAGCCACATGGTTGGTGCATGTGTTTTAAAGCAACATGGGGAGCTCTATGTGGAATGCACAAATGAATGCATGGCTGTCTCTGTTACTGGACATGGAGGGGGGGTGAGGAATGGGTGCTGATGTCATGTACATGTAGGGTGCACATGTGTGTGTGTGTGCCTGAGAAGTGTGTGTGTGACTTTGAAACGCCCTGGATGCATGTGACTTTGAAGGCAACATCTTGGCACAGGGGCTTCCAATGGCGGAAGACGGTGTGGAGACATCCAGGTTGGTGGTCTCCACAGAGGAGGAGGAGCCCGCTACTGAGCTGCACATGGGGCCTGGTGGGGTAGTACCACTGGTGCAAGTGGTGCAGTCCAGGGCCAGGGTCAGGAGGCAGCACAGGTCACCGCGGAGGGGCCTGTGCATGTCGCTGTCCTTGACCCTGTGACTGCACCATGATGCAACTTGCAGGGAGGCCCCATCCCTGGCCCGTCCGCAGGTAGGGGAGATTGCCATATCACCTGCCTCTCCACTACCTGCGGGCGAGGGTACCCACGACCATATGGGATCCGTCCTGGTGGGTGTCGCGTTGCGCACGCGTTTCATTCGTGATGGCGTGTGTTCTTCCTGGGCGGAGAATGCACGCCATCACGAAGAGCAGCGTCATGACGTGGCACTGCTGGAAGGGGCCCTGGTCGGAGGGTTCCTACATGTGACGCGCACTCTGGCGGACCTCTCCTCCTCTGTGGAGGCTATGCACCGGTCGTTCTCCACATCGTCTTCCGGCCCACATTCCACCAGGGCCCCCTGTGGACCTGGCCTGACCAACACAGCCAGCTTGGTGGAGATCCCATCCCTGCCACAGTCGGGAGTTAGCGGTCCAACAGGGGTGGACACCACAACTGGAGACCAACAGATGGAGGATGTGCAGGCAACATCGGACAGGGCACATGGACAGCAGCAGCAGCAGGAGCAGGCTGTAAGTGGGAGCAATGATGGCTCGGGCCATCAACATCGGAGGGGCAGGCATCGGTCGGAGGGCAGGAGGACCCTGGACGGGAAGTGTCTTCCATGTGGCAGCGGTTGGGCCATGCCATAGATGCGGAGCGGCAGCGGGCAGAAGAGGCACGGCTCACGATGGTCAGGGCGGAGAACTCCATGCGTAGGGCCCTGAAGTGGGCTGAGTGCCTCGAGGCCATTCGCAGGGACCTGGAGTTCCAGATGTCATCATCCCTGCGAACCCTCGGGGCCATGGAAGAGGACTGCCTCTGGGACATCGGGCAGGAGTTCGATGATGCCCTGGCCCGGAACATCAACATGTGAGCCGTTGGACTTGCCCGCTGTCCTTGTAAATAGTTATTTGGTTAGTATTAGGTTTCCTTTGGTTTTTTATTTATTTTGGACCTTTTGGACAATGGACCACATTTTTGGATATAGTTTTCTTATTAGGTAGGAGTTTTTGATAGGTTTCATTTCTTCAGTTGGGATCATGGACCCTGGATTGTTCATCTGTATATAGTAAACTGTTGGATTCTACTTTTTTGTTTGGATTTCCCCATGGAACAATGGTTTTCACTTTTGTTTTTCCCTTGGATTTCATTTTTGGAACTGTGACTTTGGACACCTTTCCTTTGGATTATGATTTGTTGTTTTTCATTCTTTTCCAGACATGCAGCTTTTCTTTTTTAATTTCCATTGTCGTTTGTTTGATTTTAATTCCATTCATGTTGCTTTTAATACATTTTTTTCTTCAAACTTCGATGTGTGGTATTATCTCATTGGTTTCATGCATGTCATGATATGGGTTTTGAGATTCACTTGCACCCATTGTGTGGGTGTGAGGGACATGTCTTCAATTACATACTTGCCATTGGGGTTGTGTCATGTAATTGGCATTTCTATGTGGGTGGATGCAATACTTGGGTGGGTCTTTGGCATGTGGAGGCTGGCCATAAGGTCCAGGGATCTAGATTGTGATGACGTGTTGGCTGCGGGACATGTGTCAGGGCCTGCTGGCAGGTGCCCCGCACTGCTGGGGGGTGGAGGTGCAGGGGACATGTGTCGGGGCCTGTTGGCAGGTGCCCAGCACTGCTGGGCGGTGGGGCTGCAAGGGGACATTAGTGGGACATGAGTGGGTGCCTGCTGGCAGGTGCCCCGCACTGCTGGGGGGGGTGCAAGGGGACATGAGTGGGGGCCTGCTGGCAGGTGCCCCTCAGTGCTGGGGGTGGGGGTGCAAGGGGACATGAGTGGGGGCCTGCTGGCAGGTGCCCTGCACTGCTGAGGGGTGTGTGTGCAAGGGGACATGAGTGGGGGCCTGCTGGCAGGTGTCCCTCAGTGCTGGGGGGTGCAGGTTCAAGGGGACATGAGTGAGGGCCTGCTGGCAGGTGCCCCTCAGTGCTGGGGGTGCAAGGGGACATGAGCGGGGGCCTGTTGGCAGGTGCCCCACACTGCTGGGGGGTGGGTGTGCAAGGGGACATGAGTGGGGGCCTGCTGGCAGGTGCCCTGCACTGCTGGGGGGTGGGGGTGCAGGGGGACATGAGTGGGGGCATGTTGGCAGGTGCCCCATCACTGCTGGGAGATGGGGGTGCAAGGGGACATGAGTGGGGGCCTGCAGGCAGGTGTCCATGACTGCTGGGGGTGGGGGTGCTGGGGGAAATGAGTGGGGGCCTGCAGGCAGGTGCCCTGCACAGCTGGGGGGTGGGGGTGCAAGGGGGTAATGCGTTGGTGATCACTAGTCCAAGGTGACATGTGGCTTGGCTGGGGGGGCATGCCCATGGTGGATGGGCTGCCTGCGGGACATGCCCAGGGGTGCAGGGTAGTCCCCTGTGGTTTGGTCTGCCTGCAGGGGCCGTGGAGGGTGTAGAGGGAACACCTGGGAGGACCCACACTGCCAATTCACGTATAGGAATCCCCTGCACCCCCGAAATACACGTACCCCACTCGCACAGGGCCTATCGCGTGTGGAACTTCCCGCGCACCCCAGTAATACACGTACCCAGCTGATATTGCGTGTTAAACGTCCCCGCACCCCAGTAATACACATACCCTGCTGAAATTGCGTGTTAAATTTGCCCGCACCCCAGAAATACACATACCCTGCTGAAATCGCGTGTGGAACTTCCCGCGTACCCCAGAAATACATGTACCCTGCTGAAATTGCGTGTTAAACTTCCCCGCACCCAAGGAATGCACGTTGTTAGGGAGAATTCTCTGTTTAGGCTGAATTTCCTAACCTAGTGAGTCCCCCAGCAGCTTTGCTGGATTTCTGGAGTTTGTTTTTTTCATCCTGCCAAGAGTGAGACTCTTTTCCTCCCACTCTTGGACATGATTTGTATTATTTCTTTGAATGTCTATGTGTTCTATGGGCTACGGGGTCTTTTACTCCATAGGGCCTCATGTGTTTTGTTATGTGTGTTACACCGCACCCTCCGTGCTGTAACACTGGGGTGTCCTAGGTGATCCCCACCATAGACTCCATACCCTGGGACTGACTACTGTCTCCCAGGGCATGTAAAGTCACCATTGGCTTTACTAGACCTAAATTTACTAACATAACTAGTACAAACCACCCTATTATGGACGTACTAGTAGGGGTAATTCGATTACCCCTGGGTCTGTTGGTCGAGGGGGCACTGTCCCGTCCCCCCTCGTCGAGTTTTGGCTGGTGGCAGTGGATACTACTTTTTATATTCGACCGCAAATATATTCCTATGGGATTCTTCCCATTGTTCGAGGCTAATACTTTTTCACGTTGGTCTCTAACATACCGCCGGTTTATTTGTCTTAAATAAATCCACCGGTTGGTATTTTCTGCCAGAACTCGGTTTTAAAATGGCGTATGTGTTTGCCTCTGTAACTCCAAACCAAAGGTTGAGCCCTTTGTTCCACTTTTGGCGGGCTTCTGCACAGAAGCCCTCCAGAGTGGTGCCATTCTGTCTGGGTACCAAGGGGTGTCGGAGGGGGTTTAGGAACCCTGGACTGAGTTGCCTTGCCAACTCAAGTCGCACTCTGGTGTGATTGGCCCAAGTGGTGAGCCGCCCCGCTCACCACTTAGCATGGTTGATTGACAGCTAGGCTGAATGAATGGGGGTTTTCTGCATAAAAGCAGGGCTTTTGGGACTGGAACTTCAGAAGTCGCGACAGGACCTAAAGAATCCGATGAGGGTAAAGCTGAGCTGACCTGCAACGACGACACCTCCGGTGGAGCCCTGCTGAACCGACTCACCACTTCCCAACGACAGAGGAGATCTCCCTGCCGGAGAGTCTCCTTCTCCTGACTGGTGGGAACAACCAGTCCCTTGCTTTTTCTTCGCTTCCAGGACGTTTAGTGGTCGAATTGCCCGTGCTGAGCGCACCGGCAACCGGATAGCTGCTAACCACTGTACCGCGACCAAAAGGTGGTGCCTTGTGACTGAGCACTCCGCGGCTGGTCTTTTCCCTGTTGGTGCAACGATCTTCAACTTTCCTCGATGACGAGATCCTCTCATCATCTGGCAAAGCCCCGACTTGCATCCACCACCAGGAACAACTGCCCCCGCCGGAGCTGTCTCTTCACTTTCAAGGTACTGTGTCCGCCTGGCTTCCCTTGTGACGGTTAGAGTGAGGTGTCTTGAAACCTTACCTTTCCCCTGGGTCGCCTCAGACTTTCTTAACTTTTGTTCTAAACTGGTCCGACCTTGTTGTGACATTTTGCTACAAAGACTTGAAGTGCATTTTCACTGTGGTATCTTTTGGGACATATCGCCTCGCTTCTCTCCGAGTGGGCCTGGCCTCTGAACTTTGATCTACAGCAGACCCTGCCTTGCTTGCCTTGCATATTGTTTCGTACAAGTGTTGGTACTGAGTTAGTTTCATACGCTGCCTTTTTCTCTCCCTTTCTAACGAATATTAGAGTGCCATCTGGGTTAAAGCACTCACCTCTGTCTGCAAATAAGTGGTGCCGTTGAACCTAGACTTGTTGAAATATTGTTATGGGATTGATATATGCTTATAGTAATTGTGATTGAAGTTGTTTGCCATATTAGTGCCAGTGTGTTTTTCATAGATGTGTTTTTAAATAAATAATTATATATCTTTACACTCAAGCTCTGATCCATGTCTGCTTGTTCTACTGTGTAAATTGCCCTATCTTGTATACTCCAAATACTGCCTAACTCGTCTTGAGAGAAGTCTGACTGCTCAGCCACAGCTACCAAGTAAATCTGGGTGGTGCAGACTGCTACCAATTGGGTTTACCGCTAACTCCTGTAGACTTAAACTTTTTGCAGTGGTCCCAGAGGGAACTGCACAGGTTTCTGCCTAACACACATACCCTGCTGAAATCGCGTGTTAAACTTCCCCACACCCCAGTAATACAGTACCCTGCTGAAATTGCATGTTAAACTTCCCTGCACCCCAGTAATACACTTACCCTGCTGAAATCGCGTGTTAAACTTGCCCGCACCCCAGAAATACACGTACTCTGCTGAAATCGCATGTTAAACTTCCCCACACCCCAGTAATACACGTACCCTGCTGAAATTACGTGTTAAACTTGCCCGCACCACAGCAAAACAGGTACCCTGATGAAATTGCGTGTGGAACTTCCCACGCACCCCAGAAATACACGTACCCTGCTGAAATCACGTGTTAAACTTCCCTGCACCCCAGAAATACATGTACCCTGCTGAAATCGCGTGTTAGACTTCCCCGCACCCCAGGAATACACGTACCCTGCGGAAATCGCGTGTGAAACTTCCCGCGAACCCCAGTAATACACGTTCCCCGCTTGCCGTGTGCTGTGTGGCGGCCCTGTATACTGGTCCAGGGTTAGCGCAGCCCTTTGCGCTGGATTGGGGATTTTGATGGCTTTTCCTTGCGCGAGGGGCGTTCTTGGGGGCGTTACTGGCGCTGCTGCAGGGTCGCTGCGCCACTCTGCGCCGTGGCTGCTTTTGGTGGCTAAAATCCATAAATATGCTGTGCGCCGAAATGGATTTTGGCGCATGCGGCTGGTGCAGACTATCGCACGCGCACACTGTGTGCCCGCCGCGTGCGCCACTTGTGCGCTTAATTCTATGAATTACCCCCAAATGTCATTTGCATGTATGCCCTGCAAGGGGTTACTGAGAGGCATGCCCAGCCCATAGGAGAAACAAACATACAGCACAACAATTTAAAACCACTGAATTAATGTTTTCCCTTCTGCCTTCAAGCTACTCTGTGACTTTCTCTTCCCTTGTCACTGACAAGAAATGTCATGTGCGTGAACATCATCCAGGTGATCAGAGTTTGCACTGCAAAAATACACTTTGCACAGTTCCATGAATCAAGGTTTGTGTCGGCAATGCAAAGTCATTTTTCAGCAGTGCAAAGCCACTTATTGTATCGCAGATGACCCCTCTTTACTATGTGTCCTCTGCCAAGGATGAACAGGTTCCTGGCAACCTACTCACTGGCACTCCCCCTCTGGGAAATTTCCTAGCACGTACCTGTCCCTTCTCTCTCTGCACACGTGCACAATCTAAATGCTCACAAGGCCTAGTGGGACCACCTCTATCCTGTTCATTATTGTATTCTATTGACTTTGTCCCATGTTCCCTCCCCTGCCCTTTGGGCGCTTGGAAGCACAATTTCTTGCTATATAAGTGCCTTAAAAATGCACAATACAATACATATAAATAAACTTTGCAGAAAAATCCATGAATCGGGCCTTCAGAGTGCTGCCAAATATGTTCATAGGGCTTACTGACAAGCAGAGTAACAAAGTTCAATGGGCCCGGTCTTGATCCTGTTTGTAACCCTGTCCTTTTAAGCAAACATTGTACAGCCTTTTTGCATCAATAGTGATATGATATGTTACTTATAACCTTCTTAATACCTAGAGGTTTCTAAGCGCAGACGTGGGGATCGAACCTATGTTTCTCTGTGTTGTTTTGCTTCCAAGGTGATCATGTTGCCCCTGAGCTATCCTCCCGAGGCAAAACCAGTAAGATTTTTACGGTAATATTTTGTTTATCCTTCCATTCAATGAAACAGAAAATATATAATTTTGTCTCTATTCATAGTTGCAATTCACACATCCCTTCAGACATGTGAAAAATCGTAATTTCGCTAGTTTTTCCTCATAATGACTTGTGTCGCATATCGGCCATGAGTGTGATGATGACTGTAATCACCACTGTGCGGCTCTGGGACAGTAGGGATGTCAACACTGCCCGCTGTGCCTGTTGGTTCTTATACAAACACGGGCTCTTTAGCAATCAACCATCCATGAAGGTTGTGACAGAATCCCATTCCAGGGCTGTCTCGAGTCACAGCTGTGGCACGTCCATCATCCGGGAAAAACACCATGAGCTAAAGGAAGACCAAGGCAATGAAGTTATGACAGATCCATTTCAGATCTGTCCCTGTTACTGGTGGGGGGAGATTGGAGTCCCCAGCAAAATAAATGTGTATTGCCACAATATGCCTTCTTCTATAATGTGATTCATCATGAACCACTGGATCCACTGCAGAATTCCTCTGCACGCATTGCTGTGCGATTGTGTTCAAATCAATGCTTAGGGTAGTCAATAAAATAAGTCATGAAAACGTACAAACATTTGACTATTTTTTTTATTTTTTTTATTTTTTATTTTATTGCATCAATTAGTTACCAAAGGAAACTTTAAATGCATTGTGAAGGTAAGGAAAGAGAATTAAAAAAAAAACACAATTACATCAGTTATATATAGGGGGGAAAACAGTATAGCTAAGGTAGAATAATTAAATGTCCAGAATTGAAGAATTTGACTATTAACATAGACATTAGACTGCTGATGGTGTTAGTTAGGAATAAAGCGTGTAGCGAAATTGAGCAGGAAAATCATATGAACAAATGGGAGATAGTTTACATATTACTTTCAACTTTGCAGTTTCTTGAAACCTCAATTTGATGTATATTGTTATGTTTGTATGGGGTGCCTTATTACTCTTGGCTCTTAATTATAACTGGATTTCTAACACCCATTTTTAAAATGCAGATTAAACATTGAGTATATGAAAATCACCGAGCATGATACTCTGTGCTTTGAGTTGTGCAATTCAATTCTTTGTCAATGCCTGCCAACAGCCAGCATCTTGATCAAACATGTCAAAGTGAACAGTTGTGTAAGATTTTAAAATGGATTCCCTCCATTAAGTAATGACATCAGCATCCTACCCTAAACTCTTAACCAACTGAAATAATATGTTGTTCACTAATGAGAAAAATGGGGGTAACACATGTCAGCTCACTCTCATGGGATGAGCCCAATATCACTCAGGGATGTCATTTCACCATGCCAGGGGTAGCGGAAGTGGCATCACATGACCCTTGACCCCTGATGACATCATAGCAAGTGATGTCATTTGACCCCAGCCCAAAGTGAAATCACTGGAAGCGATGCAACACAAATTTTCACCCCTTGACAAAACAGGAAGAGGCATCACATAGCATTGTTTCTAAGTACACTATGAAAAATATGGTTACGATATCACTGTAAAGTGATAAACATTTCATACAAGAATGGATGAAACACTTGTGCACAGGCATGTTATAAATACCATATCATATCATGGATTACCATATGTATACTTAATATCAATGTGTATAGGCCCATGTTACCAAATTGCTGTGAATACAAGCAGACGTCCAAGGCCAAACGATAATGATGTGGTATTATAGCACTCATGTTTAAGCGTTCCATATAGAACAAATATACATAAAATTACACCCAGTCTGTGTTGGTACTCCTGTATCAACCTTAGCAGGATGAAAGGCTGAGTTGACCTTACCGGGATTTGAACCTGCAGATGACACACACATTGCTGCAGCACACCCTCAACCCACTGAGCTATCCTACCGGCTATAGCTATCAAAAAACCAGCCACTCCAGAAACAAAGAGCAACATGCTGCTGGCCACAGTCCAGGAGTCTCAATTTTAAAAATAAAAAAAACACATTCCTTTTGTCTTTTTCTTTTTTACAGTGTGGCAAGAGAGACCTCAGGGATCGCAGATGAGACCCCTAAATGACGTCCATAACATCACTGTTAATATGTGTTGGTCCTGCACGATCTCACACACAGCCCTCGTAAGAGATTCTCATGCTGGACCTCAGTAGGCCAAATAAACCAAAGAATATCATGGCAACATTAAGCAGGTGACTCAGAGCCCCTGATTATCTGAGGAGGCTTGAGGGGCTGGGGAAAAGCACGGCTTACTGCCTTGGGCTCTGTGCGTTGTTCTTGTCTGTTTGAGGGAGGATCAGGGCTGAATAGGGAACGCGCTGGATAGATTGTGGTATAGCACAGAAAGCATTTTTCTGTGTCTTTTCTTTTGCAAAGCACTATCTCCTGAGACACAGGAAAGTATTCACTGATGCTTTATTCAAGCCACACAGGTATCTCAGCAAGTTCATACCAGTGCCCGCGAGCCAGGTCACATCTCTCCAGCTGGCAATCTCTCTGGAACCTCGGGTTAGTTCACAGCATTCAATTTCCACTCATGACACTCCACTCACACTGACACTAACATCATTCACTTCAACATTCCAAAGCCCAGACAACATTCTTCAGATTGCATTCACTTGTGTGTAACATTTTATTATGTACTTGTTTTCTAAAGTTCCTTAAACTCTGACTCCTTTGAGAATCCTTTATGAACCTTTTTCCGACTGCTGGTTTTTCAACTCTCTTTCCCTTCCTTGTTCTCAGTCCAAAAAGAAACAAAAAATGAACAAAATCAACCAGTTGCGATGCACTTTTTGATTGTTTGTTTGTTTTCTTTTTCGTGTTCCCTAATTACACAAACCAAATAATAGAACATGAGATTCCTGCCATTCGACATTTAGTGATAGCCACAACTATTATCTAACAAATGGATCGTTTGGGAACATGCAGGATCGGACTGGCCTATAGGTTAATAGGGCAATGCAAAATGCTAGTGTCAGCCATTTTTTTCTTCCACTTTTCTGGCCAACTTGGGTCAGATTGATGTGTTACTTGACCATGCGGCTAGTAGTTCTGACCAGTGTTGCTGAACACATATTCTTTCAAATGTACAATTTGCATAATATTTTATTTAACGAACTTCTCCTTCGGTACTATGGGCCACCTTTACACTGGTGCACAAAACAATTGTATGCCCCAGTGCGACCCTGGGAACATGTCATCTTCTGGTGAGGAGGAGGTTGAGGTTGAATACAATGAGGCAGAGATGGTGGTCCATCTGGAGGTGAAACAATAGGAGGCGGAGATGGAGGAGCAGCAGGTGGTGGAGCACGAAGAGGCAGACAATAAAGGGCATCAGAAGGTGATATATGGAGGCACGGAACGGGGGTAGCAGGTGATACATGATTTATTAGAGAAGGAGGTGAATGTAAAGCAGGATGAGCAGGTGAGGGACAGGAGGAAGAGGGTCAGAAGAAGTTGAAACAGGAGGCAGATTCAAGGCAAGACGATGACCTGGATACGGGGCGAGAGTAGGAAAGGCAAGTGGAGGAGTCAACAGAGGCTGATAGAGTTGACGCTGATGCGTTCTGTGCTGTCTGTCCAGTGGAGAGGGCATGGACGGGGACTGCCTGCACAATTTCTCATGTGGGTGCCTCATGGGCAATGGAGTCCTTCTTTGGTAATGGAATATCTCATTTGCCAGCCTTTTGACACAAGCTCTACAAAACGAAAGCAGGTTGGCTGAAGAGGACTGAGCATTATACAGTGAGCACAGTATCAATGTCTAAACAGATTTGACAGTGGCATAAACTGATGTTGATACGCATTCGCTATCCATCTTCCCTACTGCTATAGTAACCCTCTCCAGAGGTGTGGCGGAAGCATCAACCAGCACATGTTCAGCTAAATCGCAGTCTCTAGACCATGCCCCCTACAGACGCATGTACGATGTTTAGAGGTCCATGCACAGAAGGGCATCTCCTGTACACCTGTCCTTATGGGGAGGGGCCTGGAGGCAAGCCAGAAGGCAGCCACAGAACTGGGCAGGTAGGTGAGGTGGTGTGGGGAGATTTGGCGCCTGTCCTGCTTATTCGGGGAGGGGTGAAAACAAAAATTACTGGGGAGGAAGATGGTGTCTGGGGCCAGCATTCACTGTTGCCTGTCGTAAGTCAGTATTTTGTTTGAGGATGTAGAGCATTGTAGCATGGAAAAGATACCTAGCAAGGAAAAGATACCTCATATTCAGCAACACAAGCAGCAGCTATCAGGCCTGTGTTGCTTTAAGTAGCTCTGCCCTCGCTTGTCAGGAAAAATGTGGCGTCTACTAAGTATGGGATCGTCCTTTCTGGCATGCAGGCACATATTGCCTGCATTGCTAGGTGGGGCTACACTGTGGGAGCTGGAAGACAGTGTAGTCCAAAGTGCACTGAACGCTCACCTGCATGTCCATCAATCCAACATCTCCCGCTATATACAGCAATGAGGGGAGGGGGGGAGAAGTGCATTCCCTATTTGAGTGTGGCTATGTCCTTATTAGTGAATACTGGATCCTCTGCCATAGTCGCCAAGCCGGGAAGACCCAATAGTGTCAAGGGCTTGTGTGGCGGCGGGAACTGAATTTCTTGTAGGGTAGATCTCCAGGTCATCCAGACCCTCAACACCTCCCAATCAGCCGAAAATTGAGTTAGGGGAACTCCCTCCCTCTATAGCGAAAGGTGGGCACCTCTGATCATTTGCTCATCTTTGTGGGGGCCATTGCCATGGGATTACCAAATCCAACCGTCTTCGCCAGACCCAGCAGATATTGGTTGCTGGACGAGATGTTTCCTCACCTGAAAATATATTTTTCGCAGGAGCAGCGACTTGTTCCCATCGGTCCACACTGGTGAGGTTAAGGGTTCCTGCGAGCTTTATCTGTAGTTATCACAGTGATCAAGGCAAAAGCATAATGTTGATCTTTATGTAAGCCTCCTGTTCAACTGCTTTAGTCTCAAGTAGCTGTTACAGGCACCCACCTTGTATTGGCATTGACCTTTGTTGCAGGGAGGGCTGTCTCCACTGTGCAACTTTCCCCGTAAACCCACCACAGGAGCCAGACCAGCCTTAGGCAGACTTCCCTTAGTCTCCAGACCCTGTTGCCATGGGCTTGAGCTCGAGACTCAATGTATGTCCCTCTCCTTCACCCCAAAATCAGTACACAGGCTGTGCCCCCCTGCAGGGTTCCGGGCAGGTATTACCCAGCGGGCCGCTGGTGCCAGTGACAACCGGCAGTCACTCCTAAGCGTTACCTCCTCAGAGATGATCTGGCAGGCCCTGCAGTGTCAATGTGCCTGGGCTGCAGCCCCCGAATCTGCAGATTGCAGGATCACAAGCTGCACCTCCCGCACTAGTAGTGTGGCTCCTAAAACCCCTCTATCCCCCTGCGGTGTGCACCCGGTCTTCTAGCTGTGTGAGCTCCAGCCCCTGGAGCTCTGAGGTAGGCCCACTGAATTCCTGGTCCAGCTCTCTCCCTTCATAGGGGCCCCAACACTGTTGCAGTAACAACCCTCCTCTCAACTTGGCCCTGACACGCTGGGCCTTCAAACCAAGATCCGGCCCCCCACTGCTGGTGGTCCGCTGCTACGCTTGCCACCCCTGTCCTTCAAGCCCTTTGTGCATGGGCTCTATTTCCACCCGGGCCTCATGTTGGGTCTGCCCCACCATCAGTCGCAGGCTGGAACAGCTGTTCCCCCCGCTGGAGCTCTCCACACGGCTAGCTCCATCGGTCTGCCACAGATTCGCCTCGGATTTGGAGGGGGGGGGGTTCTAGAGACTCTTCTCCTGCGGGCACCCAGTTTGCCACCTCTTCTGGAGGGTAAAGGGGGGCTCAGTGTCCCTTTACCCTTTGTCCCTTTATCTCCTTTCAATCGGGAGCATACTGAAGGATCAACTTTCTTCCATGCGCCCGCTGTGGTCCCCCCTTTATGCTTACACTTTTGAATGCAAAATCATTTTTTTTCTTTGTTGTCTTTGTAGAAATATGGCACAATGATGAAATATGGATTTCTTGAAATCCCCTGGCCCAGATTGAAGTAGGAACATGCAACATAAGTATGTACAATTGTTTTGGATGACGTTAGCAACACTCATAATTTTATCAATGATTTTAAAAACATAGTACATTCGGATTTGGGCTCATTTGATAGAGGATGATCTCACGGTCTTTCGATTCTCAATCATATGGTTGTGTACATAAAAAAATATTTTTGAAATGCATGCCTATTATATTCATGTGGCAAAGTTCCATCAATATGTTTTGTTTCTTAGAGTTGTGAAAGCCTTGTGATAGCAGCATGAGTAATGTAAACTCCACTCAGAACCCTCATTGTCTATGTTTCATTCCTGTCCATCTAGTCTACTTAATTGCTTACCTGATTGCAAAATGTAGCACTTAAAGAGCATTATTTTTTATTCTTTTATTAAGTGATTTAGTTCAAAAATCTTTTCACAAATGATTTGTCAAACAGTCAAATGATATGCACCAAATTCACAATTAAAATACTATTATTCTGATCCATATTCCACAGATCTAGTTATCTTCTACAGAGCATTCCATATAGAGTTTTCGTAAATAATATTAGCTTGCTCAAAATTGTATATCACATTGCTTCTATTGAGGCCTTAATTCGTTGCCATAACTTGAATAGGGACATGTTTCGTTTGTGATTATTGGCCATTAGACATCTTCCCCAGAAGGCATTGCCTCCAATATCTTTCAACCTGTGTAAATGTGCTGCCAAGTACATCACGTAAAGGTTGCCCATCATACTGTGACTTGTCAACACATGTTGAGCGGACTCCAGAATGTGCTTCTGTTTAACTTCCCATAACCTCCATTACTGGTAGTTGGTTGAGCCGTAAGAGCATGAGGAGTCTCCTCCGCACTGTTTTGGGGCATATATGAAGATAGGATTAGGTGAGTAGTTTGTATTGATGTACATTCCCCATAGATGTTAAGCCTAGATAGCTGCGTGTAACTTTGTCCCCAGTCTTACAGTTCCACCCTTTCGGTGAATTCCTTAATATGCCTGTTCTTTTCTTGCTCCCAATCCGGAGATCCCATAACACATGCAAACAAGTCCTCCACTTGTTGTCCAAAAACCTGTAATTCTTTTTGGTCCTCATTGTTCAAAATTGCATACATAATGGCCAAAAGTGCGCATTTTCGCTCCTTTCTGGCATTCATATACAATGTACCATGCCAGATAATCACCAAAGTGCTGATGGATGTTATTACCAATTTCAGGCTAATCACCTGGACTGGGGCACACTGGACCAACGCCAGTATTCTTCTCCATAAGTCAACCTCCACTTTGTTGAGCCAATCCATCTTCAACTGACACAGAGCTTCAAGGCCATATGCTAGACCCATCACCACGCATTGTCTATAGATGGTAAATATACCCTTCAAACTATATCCGCCAGTGTTGTCCACACATTTCCTAATAAAGGTAGTTAATACATGAGCTCTAGAACTTTTATCTTGTTTTGTTTCCCCATACTTTAGATCTTCACTAATTATCACACCACAATATTTGTACTCTGTAGCTCACTCAATGCAAGTACCATTTAGGTAGCAATTGTTTCACTTGCCCTTTTTTTGAACAACTATCATATATTTAGTATTTTCTTGGTTTAATATCAAATCATTCATTTGAGTGTACTCATACAGTTCCTGGACCAAATGTTTTAGTCCTGTTTAATTGTAGTTAAGTAGGACCACACCATCAGCATAGGATATCCAATGTACACGGCTTGTGCCAATCTTGGGGGGGACACTTTATCAGGTCGAAGCATTCAGGTAAATCGGCCATATACAGGTTGAAGAGCATGGGCGTGATCACACAACCTTGTTTCCGGCCTTTATTAGTAGCGATATTCCTTGTATCCATGCCATCCATATCGTATATGCAATAGGTCCTCTGGGATACCTCAAGAAGCTGACCTACTCCACAGCTTTCCACGGCTTACTGTGTCAAATGCTGACTTGAAGTCAAGAAATAGTAAGTGGAAAGGAAGAGTTGCCACTTTGTGTGCCATTTGCTTACGTTTATTTAATAATAGGAGGATATGTACAATGTTGGATCCAGCTCTGAAACCAATCTGAAAGGGTCTGAGTATCTCATGACTATCCACCCACGTTTTTAGTCTGTCTAGGATCAATGAGCCAAATAGTTTACCAGTTGAATCGAACATTGATAACAGTCTATAGTTAGACAGATCACTTCTCTGCAGTTTTTTTTTATGAACTGGAATAATAATTGCTTTTTTCCAGCTGGTAGCTAATTTCTCTTCATTACCAAATTGGGATAGTCAAACATGGCCCCAAAGATCCGGGTCCTTTTTCATCACCAGGTTTGGCAAGCCGACAGGGCGAGGATCCTGTGACCCTTTCAGGTTCTTGAATATTTGTATTATGTCAAGCTTATCAAATGTAAGATCATATGGTTTCTGATCTTTGACTTGCACAATCAATTTCTTAGGTGTTCAGTAAGATACACCTAAAATGCACCTTATGAGTGTAGTCAGCCCGGGTTTGCTCATTAATAGGGTTGAACAGTGTCCCTGTTTTGTTGCCCCATATCCCATTACATACTCTCCACATGTATCTGGTATCTGTCCTGTTGATGTTTTCTAGCATATTTTACCATTGGGCATTCTTATTACTCATGTGTCACCTTTTCACCCAATTACTGTAGGCTTTTGTTTCCGTATTAATTCTCACGTTTACCTGGATACTATCTAATGTCTGCATTAGGATACACCTGACATGTTGTTTTAGCCTACTGTTGGCATTTCTAATAACGGGATCATACAATGTACTTCAATTCACAGCGTCTCTAGAGGTGTATCCCTTCCCACTGGGATAACCTCTTTAATCATTTCTTTGTACCACTCAATCACTTCTTCGGCCTCGCATTTCCTACTAGGCAGACAGAGTTTCTCGAAATCAGCAGCCAAGTGGTCATTCATAACCTTAATATTCTTGTTGGACCAGGTGACTTGATTGTCACTAGTATTTATCTCCATGGCTCCAATTTTCTTTACTGGCATACAGCTGCTGTTTAAACCTTACAAAAGGGTCATCATGGCGTGAGCACTATAGCTGTTGAAAGTAGAGCTCTATTTTTGTACGTACTCTGTGTCCCTGGCCCTAATGAAGAAATCATTGAGCGTGGCTGTCCCTCCGTTTCCTCTCCATGTTTTCTTATCAGTATTGCTGTTTAGCATGGTTAACTCCCACTCTTTTACACATGTTATCCATCTTTTACCATGCTTATCGGGAGTCTTATTGTGAGTGGTTAATTCTTCATTTAGTGCTGTTAAACAGTGAGCTTTTAGCCCCCCCTCCAATCAATATGGTTGAATTGTCCAGTTTTGTGAGCCAATTCTAACATAGTCATGCCTGTGGTATCAATAATCTCTAGAATGAGTGCTCCACCTGGGGGCCCATATTCATTGAACAGTCAGACCTTTCTTTTTTCCCAATGACTTCTGATCTCAAGCTCAATTGCCAATACATTATATTAAATACCCATAGTTTCGATTTTCCAGAATGAAAATGTATTATTTGTCCCAATAAGTAGGCCCCCCCTGGGTCGAACCTTACTTCCCTTTAATGCAAAGGAACCGTATAGCCACTGAACATTATTTCCTGCATGAGCCACGCTTCCAGCAAAATAAATACATCAAAGTCATTTAACAGCGTGTGGGCCATTTTTATGTCTATGTGTGTTCCAATTTGCAGTTTTACCACATCATGGGCAATGTAATCGGTTTACGGGAAGGAAGCTGGTCAGCTAAGAACATTCATCTTCTGAAGACTCAGGTGGAACCTTTTTTTGTCCATTGTGACCTTTCTACTGAGTCCTGTAGTGGTAATAGTATATCCTGGTCTTCCATCCCTTATTCTGGCATGTATTCCACTACTGGGTGGTAAAGGTTCCAAATAGACACACAAGTCTGTTCCAGTGCCTTGTTTCATTCTTGATATATCAGTTTGGTTATGTTTCTTATCATGGACAGCTGTCATCTCCTCAATTGTCACATCGTATCCGTTTTTAATATGCACTCGATAAAAGGTTTGATCAGATCAACTGTGTCTTGTGCACAACAGTGGACAATTGACGTGGAAGCATTTGTGTCATCCACAGTTCAACATACTCCAAGCCTTTAGATAGTAGTACTCTTAATTGGGGGATTGCATAAAGTATCCCCAATATGGCTTGCCTATTCAGCCATTTCTCAGATGCATTTGGAAAGATGGTGCTTATTAGTAATTTGGTGCTACCTACCCATTTAAATCCTTATGCAGAGGAGTTAGTATGAGTGGTGTGCTCACTTTCTTTCTAGGTATGTATTAGGCAGAATTATATGCAGTACCCTTTGGGAACACTACACACAATTAGGACTACAAGTGACAGTGCAATTTCACCTTTGGTACAAGCCTGTACTACACAGTTATAGTGGTAGCAGTAGCGGAGCAGCCAGACTTATCTCAAGAGTAAGTGAACAGAACAAGTGTTACACAAAGGGCTGCAATTGCTATGGTTCAGGCAAACACTGAGTCAAGGTTTCTAAGTAAAAGAATATATATTTATTTACTCATCAGTTGTATAACAGTTCACCTTTCTAAGCAAGTCAAAAATCACAATCATAAACACACCACACCACTTCCCTTACATTCCAGACAAGTTAAGCTCTCAAATGAAGTGGGAGCAAAATGGCACTCCAGCAATTTAAAAGGGAGGGAAAGAGTTACAAAGTTATAAGAAATTAGGTTAAACCAGCAGGTAAGTAATCAGGGCAATAGAACAAGTGAGACTACAATGAGGAGATCAGATAGAAAAGGCTTAGGGCCAAAGTCAATAGGACAAAAGTCTTTTGCTCAAGATCACACAGTTCAGGGTAGTTTGCAGTAAAGTTTGTGGCACAGATTCCGGACGAGGTTGGTTGATAGAAAAGTTAGTTCAAGGAGAAGAGAAGGACAAGCCCTCGGATTGGAGAAAGATTTCAAGCACTTTCACCGCGGCTGACCGAAACGGACAACCGGATTTGCACAGTACCTTGAAACAGAGAGGGAGCTGTAGCTGAGGCGGACGTTCCTGGTGGTTCCTGCAGGCTCACGAGTCATGAAGTGACTGTTGGACTGACACGAAGTAGGAAGACTGGAGGGTCCTGCGCCACCCAGGGAAGAAACCAGCAGCAGAGCAAATCAATGAATAAAAGGTGCACTCCTTAAAACCCAAGCAGGGTCCGACCTTCCTGGCTAGCTGGCCCACTGTAACTCGGTACAGCAAATTCGACCAGAGGAGGGACCCTGGCTTGCAGTTTGGGCGAACTGGTTGGTCCCACCAGCTCAAGGGAAGAAGTTTCCTGGAGGATCTTCTTTGTCGTCGGATTTGGAGATTCGGACCTGCAGTAGGCGTCACCGGGTAGTTCAGTCATGGTAGGGGTCCTCTTCTTCCAGTTCCTTGTTGGTTCTTTCGTTCCAGTGGCGACTCTACACTTCCAGTCCCAGAGACCTGCTTTTTTTATGCAGTTTTCCCCCATTCCTACAGCCTGGCTGTCAATCGCACAGCAGGGTGGCTGGCATGCCAAGGCCAGTCCCTTTCGCCAATCAGACAAGAGGGTGACTTAGATTGCTAAGGCAACCCATGGCAGGGGTCCAAAGATCCCTCCTTCACATCCTGCCCCTCTAGACTATCAGGCGCCTTAAGGAGGGCTCCTGTGCAGAAGCCCGCGAAAAGACAGTGAACAAAGGAATCATCCCCGGTTTGGCGCGCAGAGAAAAACACTAGAAAGACTTTAACAAAAAGAAATGGCGAATAAACCCAGCCGGAACCAAAATAAAATGTTTTTGGTCAAGCGGGTTTATGTTAGAGGCTACTATAATAGCCTGGAACAATACCATGCTTATATAAGATAATCGCGGTAGAAAGTTAGGGTAGTTATCACTGCCACAAACCAAGTCTTAAAATTAAGGAAGCACAACAAGGCTCCAAGAGGCATGGACAAAAAGGGATAATAATTATCCCTTTCCAATACTCCATATAAGATGGGGTGTACTGGGTCTGTGATTTAAAGTGACCATATAAAGTTAATGGCAACTTTACCTGTTTCTGGGGGACAGGAGGCATCCCCAGAAAATTGGAGTCAGGGGGAAGTCTCAAAGACAACCCTGTGTCACTGCACTGAAGGTGCTGTGTAACACACACAACAAGTCATTCACATGGAGTAGGTGAGGCTCCAGTGCCCAAGATCACACACAAGTGAAAATACAGCAAAACACATGTAAGAGTGGAAAAGAAAAGGCTCACACTCTTACCAGGTGAAATAAATAAATCGTAGATATCCAGCAAAGCTGCTGGGGGACTATTTAGGTAAGGGAACTCAGCCATTTATGAGAATTCGCCCTAACACTCGCCCCCCCGCCACCAGACTAAGGGACAGGAGGATTTAATCCACTCCTGGATGAATCTCTACCTCTAGTTAGTTTGAAACATCCTAGAGAGCCCATCATCATTTTGGTGGTGACATCCTGCTCTGTGCTCAATTGTAAAATCAAACCCTTTGCAGGCAGATTGACCATCGCAGAGGTTTGGGGTTCTGCCCTTTCATTTGCATTAACCATATCTAGGGTTGGTGGTCACAGTTTGAATCACAAAAGTAGATCCATACAAGTATGGTCTAAACTTCTTCAAACTCCACACAATGGCAAAGCATTCATGCTCTATGGTTGCCCACCTTGTTTCTGGTTTCTTCAATTTCTTCCTGATGAAGCAAATGGGGTGCTCCCTACCTTTCTCATCCAGTTGACTAAGGACTGAAATTATACCTATATTGGAGGCATCTGTCCTCACAATGAAGGGTTGGTGATAAGGAGCTCTTAGGACTGGAGCTTGACAAAGGGCTTTCTTCAGACTTTCAAAGGCTTGAGTCCACACCTCATTCCATCTAACCTTGTTAGGGCATTTTGGAGAGGAGATCACATTCAAGGGAGAAGCTCTGGTCCCATAGTTCTCAATGAAATTCCTGTAGTACCCAGTGAGGCCTAGGAAAGCTCTCGCTTGGGTTTGAGTAGTAGGGGTGGCCAAGTTTTGCAAAGCTTGTACTTTGCTGGGAAATGGCCTTATCTCACCTCCTCCTACCTCGTGACCTAGGTAGACCACGTTACTCTTACCAATTTGACATTTACTTGCCTTTATGGTCAGATGGGCCTGCTCAAGAGCCTCCAAAACATATCCTAGGTGATCAATATGTTCTTTCCATGTAGGGCTGAACACTGCAGTGGCATCCAAGTATGCCATGCAGAAGTCCTCCATCTCATTCAGAACTTGATTAACCATCCTTTGAAATGTAGCAGGTGCATTATTTAGCCCAAAAGACATTACCTTAAACTGGTAGAGGCCTGCTGAGGTAGAAAATGCAGTTTTCTCCTTGGCATGGTCTGTCAGTACTATTTGCCTATAGCCTGAGGTTAGGTCAAATGTACTGAGGTACTTGGCTGAACCAAGTCTATCCACCAGTTCATCTGTCCTTGGCAAAGGATGGACATCAGTCTTAGTGACTGCATTTAGAGCTCTATAGTCCACATATAATCTCAACTCCTTGGATCCTGCCTTTGGTACTAGAACAACTGGACTGCACCATGGGCTTGTAGAGGGCTTTATAACCCCGAGATCAAGCATCTTGTTGACCTCTCCTTTGATGTGGGATCTCACATGTGCTGACATTCTGTAACCTCTGCTTTTCACAGGTAAACAGTCACCAGTGAGAATATCATGTTGGCCCCAAGGGGTCAAGCCTGGTGTTAGTGAAAACAGGGAGGCAAACTGATTTAACAGAACTTTGCACTCCTCCTGTTGTTCAGAAGTCAGTTGAGAAGAGAGATTAACTCTTTCTATTTGTTCATCTAAAGGTTGGCCTCTGAGTAGGTCAGGTAGAGGTTCACACTCCTCCTCCTCTTGAGCTGAAGCTAGAAGCAAAGCTCCCACTTCTGGTCTCGAGACATATGCCTTCAAACGGTTGGTGTGAAAGACTCTGGGAGCCTCCTTAGGTCTGCCTAAGTCCACCAGATAGTTTACCTCTCAAAGTTTGCCCACAACCTTGAATGGTCCTATCCATTTGTCCTGCAAGGCCCTCTGCAATAACTAATACAAGCTGGTCTTGAGCGAACTCAACCATGCTGGCCTTCTGGTCATGCCAATGTTTGACCAGAGCCTGACCTGCTTTCAAGTTACTACTTGCTTCTGCCTCCGGAGACCTATCACCCTGACCGGCTTGGGGGAAGGAGCACTCTCCAACCCCTCCTTGATCAGGGCCAATGGACCTCTGACTGGATGGCCATAGAGAAGGTCAAAGGGACTGTAACCCACTCCCTCCTGAGGGACTTCTCTATATGAAAAGAGAAGGCATGGCAGTAGAAGGTCCCACTTTTTCTTAAGGGGTTCCTCTAAAGAACCTATCATGCCCTTCATAGTATGAAGAAACCTCGCTAGCAGTCCATTTGTCTGTGGATGGTAGGCTGTAGAGAACTTGTAATTGACACCACAGTTTTTCCACATGGCTTGCATGTAGTTGGACATAAAGTTGGACCCCCTGTCGGATATCACTTCCTTAGGAAATCCTACTCTGGTAAAAATACCAAGTAGAGCCTTAGCCACAGCCTGAGCTGTAACATTTCTCATAGGTATGGTTTCTGGATATCTTGTAGCATGGTCTACTACAACCAGGATAAACCTTTTCCCTGAATATGTGGGAGGGTCAAGGGGACCGACAATGTCAATGCCCATCCTCTCAAAAGGAACTCCCACCACTGGGAGGCGCACCAGGGGTGCCACATTCTTGACTCCACTCTTTCCAGAGGTTTGGCAACTGAACCCATCTTAGGCTGGTAGACGTAGAGAGAGAGCCTTTCCTTGGTCTTCTTGAAACTCAAGTGACCAGCCAAAGATATCTTGTGGGCTAACTGTAGGAACTGGAGTCTTTTGGCAAGGGGCACTACAAGTCTTTTGCAGTCCCCATGGGTAGACTCAGTGTCATGACCACTGTGAGGGGGCACAAGTTGTGCCACAAGCAGGCTCCCACCAGAACCCTAAAACCACTGCAAAAGGGCTCCTGGAGCCAGTCCTGATGCCTATGGCACCAAGCTCATATGTAGGAAGGAAGGGCTGTTCAAACTAGGTCGCATTTATGTACATGGGCCTTTAAATCCAACATGGAAGCACCCACACAGTCTCCTGGTCTTCAGCATCTTCCTGTAATCCTGCAAGAACAAGAACAAGATGATTCTGTCTTACCTGAGAAAACACCATCCAGTACTCAGCATCTCAACTGGGCTGCAATCTGTGGAAACCGAGAGAAGAAGAGACATCACTCACCTGTGAGTACTAGTTTAAGGACTTCCGGCGAACCACTACCACAGCTGCTGTTCGAACATTGCAACCTGCAATAACGAGAAAGGGAAAAACAATATTAGAACACGTGCTTCCAAAACATTGAATTCCATCAGTCTTACCTGAATTCCATCGCGTTACGCCACGCTTCCATCCTGAGCACCACAGCAACATCTGCAAAGGAAAAGAGACATATTCAGGTTTACTTTCAATATTAAACAACTGCAAAGCGCTGTACTACCTCAGGGGCCTGTTTTTCATCGCGCTCTCATCCACTCACAGCACCACAATGGCCTGTGAGGAGAAGAAGAAGAAAACATGGGTTAGCTTCATAAGACAATGAAGGCGCTGCGCTTTGCGCTTTCTCTTACCTAGAAACGTGCCTCTACATCCGGCATGCCAGCATCAAGACCTTCACACCCGAATAGAAGGAGATAAAGACATTAACAAATTCCCACCATAAACAGAACAAAGACTTCCAATTAACAAACCTACCTGCCAACCAGCAGATTCGGGGTCACAGCAGGCATGGGCCCAAGGAAGGCGCACTGCACCAGTGAAGCAACTTGGGCAGCTCGCCAACAAACATCAAGCGCCCCTGCACAAGAAATGCAGGACGGATAGCTCACCCTACAAATAACTAAGATTCATTATTCAGCACTGGGCAACTACGCATCCAGGGTTCCAGATCTCAGAGCCTTCCAGACGCCCCTGGGGATATCAGGTGAGCGTAACACTCAGTTGGTTCACTGTATAAGAGGCCATCTTCCCAGCTTATTTCTTCTCTGTGAAAGATAGTGAGCTAAAGACTCTGGTTAAGTCTCTCGTAACCAGGACTAATGTTTGGCAGAGGGACTCCCAGGACCCCCCTTGTTAATTTGCATATTTAAGTAACTTTGGGTCTCACCCTAAGTTACTAGGGGAATCCAGACGTGGACCCCTTGCTCACTATTCTTAGAGAGCCACAGCTCCTTCCTACTGATGAGGTCCAACCAGACCAAAACACGTGTTTGGGGATGCTGTTGGTACTCATGTTCAGAGGAGAATTGCCTAGCATTTCGGTGCTGGACTGCCCCAGGGCAGGACAAAGACTGATATATTTGGGATATTTCATCTCTGTGAAAGATAGTGAGCTAAAGACTCTGGGTAAGTCTCTTGTAACCAGGACTCCCTTGTTAATTTGCATATTTAAGTTACTTTGGGTCTCACCCTAAGTTACTAGGGGAATCCAGACGTGGACCCCTTGCTCACTATTCTTAGAGAGGCACAGCTCCTTCCAACTGATGAGGTCCAACCAGACCAAAACACGTGTCTGGGGATGCTGTTGGTACTCATGTTCAGAGGAGAATTGCTTAGCATTTCGGTGCTGGACTGGCCTAGGGCAGGACAAAGAGTGATATGTTTGGGATATTTCTTCTCTGTGAAAGATAGTGAGCTAAAGACTCTGGGTAAGTCTCTCGTAACTGGGACCCCCCTTGTTAATTTGCATATTTAAGTAACTTTGGGTCTCACCCTAAGTTACTAGGGGAATCCAGACGTGGACCCCTTGCTCACTATTCTTAGAGAGGCACAGCTTCTCCCTACTGTAGAGGTCCAACCAGACCGAAACACGTGTCTGGGGATGCTGTTGGTACTCTTGTTCAGAGGAGAATTGCCTAGCATTTCGGTGCTGGACTGCCCCAGGGCAGGACAAAGACTGATATGTTTGGGATATTTCATCTCTGTGAAAGATAGCGAGCTAAAGACTCTGGGTAAGTCTCTTGTAACCAGGACCCCCTTGTTAATTTGCATATTTAAGTAACTTTGGGTCTCACCCTAAGTTACTAGGGGAATCCAGACGTGGACCCCTTGCTCACTATTCTTAGAGAGGCACAGCTCCTTCCAACTGATGAGGTCCAACCAGACCAAAACACGTGTCTGGGGATGCTGTTGGTACTCTTGTTCAGAGGAGAATTGCCTAGCATTTCGGTGCTGGACTGCCCCAGGGCAGGACAAAGACTGATATTTTTGGGATATTTCTTCCCTGTGAAAGATAGTGAGCTAAAGACTCTGGGTAAGTCTCTCGTAACCAGGACTAATGTCTGGCAGAGGGACTCCCAGGACCCCCCTTGTTAATTTGCATATTTAAGTAACTTTGGGTCTCACCCTAAGTTACTAGGGGAATCCAGACATGGACCCCTTGCTCTCTATTCTTAGAGAGGCACAGCTCCTCCCTACTGATGAGGTCCAACCAGACCGAAACACGTGTCTGGGGATGCTGTTGGTACTCTTGTTCAGAGGAGAATTGTCTAGCATTTCGGTGCTAGACTGCCTCAGGGCAGGACAAAGACTGATATGTTTGGGATATTTCTTCTCTGTGAAAAATAGTGAGCTAAAGACTCTGGGTAAGTCTCTTGTAACCAGGACTAATGTCTGGCAGAGGGACTCCCAGGACCCCCCTGGTTAATTTGCATATTTAAATAACTTTGGGTCTCACCCTAAGTTACTAGCGGAATCCAGACGTGGACCCCTTGCTCACTATTCTTAGAGAGGCACAGCTCCTCCCTACTGATGAGGTCCAACCAGACCGAAACACGTGTCGTGTCTGGGGATGCTGTTGGTATTCTTGTTTAGAGGAGAATTGCTTAGCATTTCGGTGCTGGACTGACCCAGAGCAGGACAAAGACTGATATGTTTTGGATATTTCTTCTCTGTGAAAGATAGTGAGCTAAAGAGTCTGGGTAAATCTCTCGTAACCAGGACTAATGTCTGGCAGAGGGACTCCCAGGAACCCCCTTGTTAATTTGCATATTTAAGTAACTTTGGGTCTCACCCTAAATTACTAAGGGAATCCAGACGTGGACCCCTTGCTCACTATTCTTAGAGAGGCACAGCTCCTCCCTACTGATGAGGTCCAACCAGACCGAAACACGTGTCTGGGGATGCTGTTGGTACTCTTGTTCAGAGGAGAATTGCCAAAAGTTCGGTGCTGGACTGCCCCAGGGCAGGACAAAGACTGATATGTTTGGGATATTTCTTCTCTGTGAAAGTTAGTGAGCTAAATACTCTGGATAAGTCTCTCGTAACCAGGACTAATGTCTGGCAGAGGGACTCCCAGGACCCCCCCCTTGTTAATTTGCATATTTAAGTAACTGTGGGTCTCACCCTAAATTACTAGGGGAATCCAGACGTGGACCCCTTGCTCACTATTCTTAGAGAGGCACAGCTCTTCCCTACTGGTGAGGTCCAACCAGACCGAAACACGTGTCTGAGGATGCTGTTGGTACTCTTGTTCAGAGGAGAATTGCCAAAAGTTCGGTGCTGGACTGCCCCAGGGCAGGACAAAGACTGATATGTTTGGGATATTTCTTCTCTGTGAAAGATAGTGAGCTAAAGACTCTGGGTAAGTCTCTCGTAACCAGGACTAATGTCTGTCAGAGGGACTCCCAGGACCCCCCTTGTTAAATTGCATCTTCCCAGCTTAACCTGTGCTTCCCAACTTCTTGCCCATCAAGTTGGTTAGCAGCCTGTTGTGGAAGACCTTCAAGAGTAGGACACTCTCTGGGCCTCATTAGGACCCTGGCGGAGTGGGTTTCCGCCAGCGCTAATCGCGGCGGACCCGTCCGCCGTACTACGAGTTCCCTTAGCGCCATGGAGGTTTTCTCCGCCTGGTTTTACCGGGCGGAGAAAACCATGGCGCTAAGGGACCTCGTTGTTAATTACGCCGCCGTACTTTACGGCGGCGTAATTAACTCCTTCCCCACTCCCATTATACCCTATGGGGCAAGAATGGGAATGGGGAAGGGTAAAATGGGGATTGGGGATTTACCGCTCCGCCAAGGTCGGCATGGGGTGGTAAATCCGCCAACCCCCATGGCGCTATCGGCGGCTTTCCGCCATGCTCCGCGGTGCATTTAGCACCGCGGATTCCGCCAGGGTCGTAATGAGGGCCTCTCTATTTCCTTTGCTAAAGTCTGCCCTGTTGGGTTCACCTTCTGCCAGTAAAGACTCCAGCTCAGGATGTTCAACAGGGTCAAGATCTCCAACTAAGACATTGGGCCTCATTACGAGTCCGGCGGTAACCGCGGCGGTAAAACCGCCTGGTTACCGCCGGACTCGTATTACCATTCCGCCTCCGTGATTCCCGGAATTACTGGGACATTACAACCCCGGTTTTCCGGGAATCACGGAGGCGGAATGGTGTAAATCCCCATTCCCATTGAGTCCTATAGGACTGAATGGGAATCGGGATCATGGAAACAGTGGCAGCATCTTGTAATGCTGCCGGTGTTTCCTCGTCCGCCTGCATGAGGGAGGTGTTAAACCCGCCAGGTCAGACCTGGCGGGTACATCACCTCCCGCCTGCAGGGGTCGGGATCAGGCGGTCCGGAAACAACGGTGGCGGCGGGTTTACCGCCACCGTTATTTCCGGACCGCCAGGGTCGTAATGAGGCCCATTGTCTTCTTCTATATCTGACCCTTCAGATATTGGTTCAACCACAAAAGGTTGCACCTAACACTCTGCCTCAGCAGGTGGAGTAGTCACATGAGTGACCTTGGACAATCTTGGTGATGTCCTTGTTGGTAGCACAGGGGTGCTGTCTGACTTTTTCCTGGAGGTCTTGGGTTTCCCCCGTGCCTCATTCTTTCTAGAAATAGCAGTGAGCAACCCCTGTGGAGTGGGAGTGATATTTTCTTTCATCATCTCCTCTGGAGAGCTCCTCAAGGTTCTCTCCCTTGCAGAACTTGTGAGCTCCTGTTTTCTTTTACTGGGAGGCCTGGGGGTGCTTGACACAACTCCAAGGGGGTAATTCATAGAATTCAGCGCACAAGTGGCGCACGCGGCTGGCGCACGTGCGAATCCCTGCGCCAGCCGCGTGCGCCAAAACCCATTTCCGCGCACAGCGTATTCATAGATTCCAGCCACCAAAACCAGCCGTGGCGCACAGTGGCGCAGCGACCTTGCAGCAGCGCCAGTTACGCCCCCAAGAACGCCTTCCGCGCAGGGAAAAGCCATCAAAATCCCCAATCCAGCGCAAACGGCTGCGCTAACCCTGTACCAGCACGGCAAGCGCGATCGGGCCTGGGGGAGCGTGCTAAGTGTATTTCAGGGGTTCGCGTGAAATTTCTCACGCGATCGGGCCTGGGGGAGCGGGCTACGTGTATTTCAGGGGGAGCGTGAAGTTTCTCACGCGAATAGCCTGGGCGCGTGTATTTCAGGGGTTCGCGTGAAGTTCCACACGCGAATAGCCTGGGCGCGTGTATTTCAGGGGTGTGCGGGAAGTTCCACACGCGAATAGCCTGGGCGCGTGTATTTCAGGGGTGCGCGGGAAGTTCCACACGCGAATAGCCTGGGCGCGTGTATTTCAGGGGTGCGCGTGAAGTTCCACACGTGAATAGCCTGGGGGCGTGTATTTCAGGGGTGCGCGTGAAGTTCCACACGCGAATAGCCTGGGCGCGTGTATTTCAGGGGTGCGCGTGAAGTTCCACACGCGAATAGCCTGGGCGCGTGTATTTCATGGGTGCGCGTGAAGTTCCACACGCGAATAGCCTGGGCGCGTGTATTTCAGGGGTGCGCGGGAAGTTTTACACGTGATTTCAGCAGGGTACGTGTATTTCAGGGGTGCCGGGGAGTCCTACATGTGATTTGACAGTGTGGGTCCTCGCAGGTGTTCCCTGTACACCCTCCACGGCCCCTGCAGGCAGCCCACACCACAGGGGACTACCCTGCATCCCTGGTCATGTCCCGCAGGCAGCCCACCCAACATGGGCATGCCCCCCAGCAAAGGCACATGTCTCCTTGAACTAATTCACCAACTCATGTCCCCCACCACCCCCACCCCCCAGCACTGTGGGGCACCTGCCAGCAGGCCACCACCCATGTCCAACTCATGTCCCCCACCACCCCCACCCCCCAGCACTGTGGGGCACCTGCCAGCAGGCCCCCACCCATGTCCAACTCATGTCCCCCACCACCCCCACCCCCCAGCACTGTGGGGCACCTGCCAGCAGGCCCCCACCCATGTCCAACTCATGTCCCCCACCACCCCCACCCCCCAGCACTGTGGGCCACCTGCCAGCAGGCCCCCACCCATGTCCAACTCATGTCGCCCACCACCCCCACCCCCCAGCACTGTGGGGCACCTGCCAGCAGGCCCCCACCCATGTCCAACTCATGTCCCCCACCACCCCCACCCCCCAGCATTGCGGGGCACCCTCCACCAGGCCCTCGCCCATGTCCCATCCATGCCCCCCTGCACCTGGGTCCCAACAATCCCCAATCATGTCTGTAATGGCCATCCTCCCCTGCCAAAAGGCCCAACCAACTATCACATCCACCCACATATCAAAGGCAATTACATGTTACACACCCAATGTAAATAATGCAAATGAACACATGTATGTCACACACAATGGCTGCAAGTGAATGTTAAAACACCCAACATGACATGCATGAAAGTAATGAGATGATACGACACATTGATGGATGAAAATAAAAATGTATTGAAAATCAACTAGAATGGAAATGAAATTAGAAAAACCACAAAGCAAAACAACAAAAAGAAGATGAATGTCCATGAAAAAATCCTAAAAAACAAAAAATCCATAGAAGAACTATATACAAGACAATCCCGGGTCCATGAGCCCAACCAAATGAAACCTAACTATGTCAACTAACTAAAAACTGAACTATATACAAAAAAGTGGCGCATTGTCCAATTGCAACCAAATAAAAAAAAATAATTTAAAGGAAACCTACCACTAACTATATAACTATATACAATGGCAGCGGGCAAGTCCTGCGGCTCACTCTGTGATGTTGCCGGCCAGGGCATCATCGAACTCCATGTCGATGTCCTGGAGGCGGGACTCTGTCCTGGCCCCGAGGTCTCGCAGGGATAACCCCATGTTCACCTCAAACTCCCTGCGAGCTTCCTCGAGGCACTCAGCCCGCCTCAACGCCCGACGCATGGAGAACTCCGCCCTGACCATGGTGAGCCGCTCCTCTTCCGCCCGCTGCCGCTCCGCACCTATCCGCTGGACCAACTGCTCCCACACGGAAGACACTACCATCCCAGGGTTCTCCTGCCCTCCGGCCGATGCCTGCCCCTCTGATCTTGATGGCCCCGAGCCATGATGCCTCCCACGTCGAGCCTGCTGCTGCCTCCGACGCCACTGCCTCTGCCAGCACGACGGCATCCAGGATGATGGAAACCACCGACGCCGTCGTGCACATTCCCTGCCCGATGATGCCGTCACATCCTCCATCTGCTGGGGTCCAGTTGCTGTGTTGTCCACCCCTGCTGGACCTCTGACTCCCGACTGTGGCAGGGATGGGATCCCCACCGAGCTGGCTGCATTGGTCAGGGCAGGTCCACAGGGGGCCCTGGTGGCATCTGGGCCGGAAGACGGCAAGGAGAACGACTGGAGTATAGTCTCCACAGAGGAGGAGAGGGCCGCCAGATTGGCCGACACATGCAGGAAACCCCCGAACATGGCCGATCCCAATTGGGCCACGTCGGCACGGTGCTCTTCGTGATGACGTGCCTGCTCCTCCTGGGAAGCACGCACGGCATCACAAATCACAGCCGTGCGCATCGCGACCCCAATCAGGACCTTCTCCACACGGCCAGGGGTCCCCTCGTCCGCAGGTGGAGGGGAGTCAGATGACATGGACATGCGGACGGGCCTGGGACGGGGCATCCCTGCTGGTGCAAGGTGGTGCACCCACAGGTTCAGGGACAGCGACATGCACAGGCCCCTCCACGGTGACCTGTGCTGTCTCCTGCCCCTGCACCTGGACTGCACCACTTGCACCAGCAGGGATGCCCCCACCAGGCCCCATGTGCGCCTCAGTGGCGGCCTCCTCCTCCTCTGTGGAAACCACCAACCTGGATGGCTCCTCGCCGTCTACCGCCGTAGCAGGCCCCTGTGGGGGCTCACCCACCCCTTCCGCTGCAGCCGTGGGGGCATCCCCGCCGCCTTGCTCCACAGCGCCGTCTCCGCCCTCTCCTTCACTAGCCGCTGCGTAGAGGGAGACATAGAACACAAGCATCAGGGTACTGTACAATGGTCCCCTAAACAGGAAGCAATAGCAGATGACTGCCACTGTCAAAGTACACTTCCATCATGTCACACCACAACACATGTGTCAGTCCAGGCAAAACACACACAGCGACAGTCATGGTGTGTGCCATGGACATTTCAATGCATGTCCAATGGACTCTCGAATCATACAATGTAATGGGACTCACATGCATCATGGGTCATGCCTATCACATGCACACACTTCACCTCAGTCACATCCATCTGGCCCCGTACACCCCAATCACAGTGCATACAAGGATGACTAGGCTGCATCAGTGAATCTGTACATTGTCACAGACATGTGTCATGCATCCATGGCACTCACAAGTCACAGACACGCAGGTCAGGCACACAGACATGGATACCACATATGTATCTGGCATCAGCACCCATCCCTCGCCCCCACCCATGTCCAGGAACAGAGACTGCCATGCTCTCATGTGTGCAATCTGCACAGGGCTCCCCATGTCGCATTCAAACACATGCAACAACCGTGCGGTTCACACATTACAGGTCGCACATGCATTCCCATGATGTCCCTGCACACATACATGCGTACATGGCCTATGTCACACATGCAGGCAAGTATCAGACAACCAGCACACTGCAACATGCCCTGTCTCACACAGCAATGCTTGGCCACTTACCGCTCAACTCCAGACGGGTCTCCCTCTCAAGGACCTGGGCGTGGAGTGCTGGGTGTGCGCGTTCCAGGACCCTCAACTGGATGGAACTCATGCGGCCCCGGCCCCCCTCCACGAGGCGCCGGGCCTTCATGAGGGTCCTGGACCTCAAGTCCTCCCAGCGCTTCTTGACCTTCTGGATGGTGCGGGTTGCCACCCCCTCCGTGTTGATGGCAACCACACAGTCGGCCCAGATCCTATCCCGTCCTTCCCTGTTGGCGCGGGACGATCCGAAGAAGGCATCATACTGCCCCAGGACTTGCTCCACCAGGACACCAACTTCGGTGGCAGTGAAGCTGGTGCCCCTCTGCCCCTCTGGCCGGGGGTTGCCACTGGGGTCAGATGTGGATGTGCCCGACATGGCAACCCCAGGGGCAGGAGTGGGTGGGCAACTGGGTCCTGGGGCTGGGCTGTGGAGCGATGTTATTCGAGTCGGGAGTCTTCTGTACCAGCAGGGGTGGACACAGCAACTCAACCCCTGAAATACACGTAGCCCGCTCCCCCAGGCCCGATCGCGTGAGAACGCGAACCCCTGAAATACACGTACCCCGCTCAATCGCGTGTGTAACTTCCCGCGCAACCCCGAAATACACGTGCCCCGCTCGCACAGGCACTATTGCTGTATGTTGCCACTTTTGTAATGCGCAGGGACGCTACCCCCTGCCTTCGTGTGGCGGACGTGTATCGGCTTGTGCGTGTCTTTCGCTGTGCGTGGCTGGGCGTTCCCTCTGCTTCCCTGCAGTACATCCCCAGTTACGCCCTTGTTTTCGCAAGTTGTTCCCCATTCCGCGCGTTACGCCCCGTGTTCCGCCCACTTTCTAGTGTATGTGCAGAGGTTGTGCGCTTTCACTGTGCGCGTCGCGCACGTCTTTCGGGATGTTGCAGTGACGTGTGCGCCATGCACGGGTTTGGCGCACATCCCGAGGAAGACACGCGCAGGGACTTCCATGAATCGCACGCGTGCGCGTGCGCCTCTTTTTTTCCGCTTGCGCCTGCTTGCGCCTGCTTGCGCGTAGATTTTCGGCGCATGTTTGTTCCATGAATCGGCCCCCAAGTGTTTTAAGGTCATTACCCAACTTGGCTCTTCCAGGTACTTCACTCTGCACACTAACAGGTATCTTGACAGTCATATCATTACACTTGATTGAGAGCTGGTAACTGGTGCAGCTTTTGCACAGGGCCTCCAGCTAACTTGGTGAGGTGTTTGGGTGCCTTAGCAACATCCTCCACCTTGAAAAATGATTCATCCACCACAGTTATGCTGGCTCCAGTGTCTCTGATGGCAGGGGTTTCATGACCATTCACAAGAACACTATCTTTATAACACTCTTTAGTATTATCTGGGATGGAATTATAGACATCTACGTTCTGTTGTTCCCACAAGCCCAGGAATACTAAAGTAACACTAGCTGAGACTCTCATGGGTTCTTCAGCCACCATCATCCCCCAAGACAACAATAAGCTGTATCATCTTTGAAACTAAATCATATGTGAAGGAGTATTGCCTTTGGGATATTACAGGACATGGTTTGAGATAAAATGAATGCCTTAAATCATCGATTTAGTCCTCAACTAAAGGGTGGGTTGGTATATAATTGTCCAGATCCCCTATAAGTAGGGGCACAGCAATGGTCAAAATAAGGTAAACAGAGAGTCACAACAATTACAGGGCACTAAAAGATATAGATCTGCTAAACTCACTGCTCTTTGAAGGGTCGGACTGCACATGTGAACGCTCAGCAGGGAAGTGCATTATAGCTCTTTGAGGTTAGGAATTAAACAAACAGGACTGTGACCATGGGGTCAGTTCAGATCTTCATCTTTGCAAACATCATGAATTCCAGCTTCCTGGAGTTTAAACATATATTCATATATTCATTACAATATCCTCTTGAATGTGAGCTGTATATGCCCCTTTTACTCAGGGATCATGGTACAGATGGCCCTTTGTTCTGTGAACTCAATGTGTTTATATGATAACGACAAACAAACCTATTCACTCCAGATGGCCAAGGCAAATCTCCTACAAGACTTAACTCTTCCCCCATTTGCTCTTGTATGCAGGAAAAAACAGAAGAAATGATGAGGTCTGAGATGTTACTAGACATGTAGGAACATGAGTATTGACAAAGCCATGTTAGAAACCATGTATTTATTATGCATTCAAAAAGTAGTGCATTACATGTTTTAAAATCTTGAATGTACATTTCATTATGTCATCACATTAGATTTCCACATGCATTTACAAAGGTATCACTTTATGGAATTGCAGCATCGTGCGCTGTGATGCTTAATTTGAGAACACATACCAACATGTTCGTTTATAATATTACAGGTTAATAAATTACAATATTTTGCAGTGAGTGTAACTAGCGCCAACACATTTGGCTTTATTTACGTCTGTTCTCCTATATTTGTAGGAAGTAATGTTACTAGTGATTAGATGTAATGCTGTTTTACTTTTTGCAGACACCACATCTCTTTATTTGTAGAATACATTGTTGCAATGTGGTAAGGTACCATTTTTCATGAATGCATAGAGTTCCGTTTCGAACTGTGGCGTTCAGCATTTCCTGTTGTCAATTTAAAGTTCATTAAACCTAATTCATGGGCTAGTTTAAAAGAATGTTCCGGTTGTGTGTAAAACTCTATACCATTTGCAGGGTACTGCCACTCCCGGGAGAAGGTAATTTCCCGCATCCCTAGGTGCTTGTGAGAATCACAAATCATAAATGGTATGACACATTTGGTGAGGCACCTCTTCTTGTTTAGTCAGCCTCCATGGCTCTTAATATGTCTTACACTTTCGATTTCTTGCTACAGGTCCTCTGGAACTCCATCCCAGTTGCAATCTGCGCTGCTGCAAGCCTCCTTCAGTTTAGGAAACAATTCTTCAGATAACACTGTGATGTAACCTAGATTCCAGCTATTTTGTGCACAGCCCATCTATATATGGTACTTTCATCATTACTACTGTTTAAAAGATGACTTGTTAAACTCTCGCTCTATGACCTGTGGTGTGTTCTGCTGCTCTGTTGCACGTTTTTTGCTATACAAAAATACATAATAATACTACCACAACTACACTACTACTACTACTACTACTACTACTACTACTACTACTACTACTAATAATAATAATAATAATAATACTAATTATTATGATAATAATCTCGATAAATCATGGAACGTGAATGTGCCCAATTAACATAACGCACAGGGCATGTTGTACTGCAGAACAAATTGTCTTAAAGGGCCTGAGAGATACAGACTGATGTTGGAACTGTAGGTATGGCACTGTCTTCCTGAGTCATTTGTTATGTGGATGTGAGGGGGTACGCACATTTTGGGTTAGGGTGGCACATAGATTGAATATATATAAGGCTGCAGGCTTCAGAACTATGTTCTCAGGGTGGCGACTGGGTTGAAGCATCTGTTATCAAGGATCACAAATGAATGCATGGTTATGAAAGGATAATGCCTGTTTTACCACTGTTACCATGTGTGGTTTATCAGTCTATCTATGCTGAATCTATTTTTGTTAGGCGTGGGTAAATTGGTTTGGATAAAACTTGAAACATTGGATTTTGGGTGGTTTTAGTCCCACACAACCTTTTTCCAAACCACTAAGTGGTAAGACAATTAGGGCCTTACTAAGAAGTTCAGGCAACTACACTCGCTAAAATGGCACTATATCATGCCCCACGGCCCTACTAGCACCTGGAAGGCCTCTGCATGGCATTCAGATATGTTAAAAACATGTCTTTCTATTTACAGCCTTCTGGAGATGGAAATGAAAAGAAAAAGGTGTAAAACATCCTGGGTTATTGGAAGGTGCTGGCATGGACGAGTGAAGCAACTGGATGCCATATGAGGGCTGTGTAGGGCACACACAATTAGATAGTTCACCAAACATTTAGATCAGTGACCTACACAATTGTTGTATTCACTTTTGTTTGATTTAATCGATGCTGTAGATATTGACTATGTTTACAGCAGGCCAATGACTTCATTCATAAGCCTACCCACGCTTTCCGGCTAGTGGGTACTTTTTCAGGCTTCACCCTTCCACGTGGTTGGCAGTGCCTTCAAACCTCCTGTGGCAGCTCGTGGCTGAGGAAGTCGTGCTGCTGATAGCAAGCCCATGGACAGATATAATGCTTAAAGTTATGGGGATTTTTCTATTGGGGTGACTTCTTTTGAGAAACTTGGACTTGGTTGGCCTTTTTTAATATTCAGAATTCTCAAGAGTGCTGTTCTCCTACCCATGTTCTGACTATCTTCTGTTTCGGGTAAGATGCACCTAATAATTTGATAACTCTTTTCTTTATCACAGGATTAAATGGAGTGCACTTGTACCAGTGATATTTATAATTATGAGCCAACTAATTTGTTCTGTTTTTTTTAAAATGCACAGTGAATTGGAATATTGAAGCCTTTCATTTGCTTCCAAATGTGTTTTACTTGCAGCAATGCGTTCTGACGAATGCTCTTAACTTTGTATCTAACAGAAACCAATAGACAAAGACAGTGAATTATCTCTTCTCAACACCAGGTGCATCATGTACTATCAAATGTAGATGCACTTTAGACAATATTTGATGCGCTCAGTTTTTATCTAAGGCTCTGAGCTGGTTAATGAAATCAAATTGTTTTTCCTTAATACCTCAGATTTAATTTGTATGTACATTTTTAATGAGAGTCGTTTAGTTTTGTTTGTGTTCTTTCTATGCCAGGCATGCAGTTGGTGAGCAGGTGCAAGTGGATGTAAGTCTCCTGGCCTAAGCCCTGCCCACCTGTCAATCACCTTAAACTGTTGGTGCTTTACTTGTTTTTCTGCCCATTTTCCCTGCTTTAGCAGCAGTCCTAGAGACTTGTTCTTTTGCAGTTGGTGAGCAGGTGCTAGTGGATCTAGATGACATAGCCTAAGACCCACCCACCTTCTTAGACCTGCCTTTTCCATTCTGCGCTTAACACTTAGATGATCTCTCATCCAGGCATCTGCTGAAAAGGCCAGACAGAGAAAATGGCAATTCCTGTTTGGACCACTACTCAGACAAAAGGTAAGCATGAGCCAACATGTGTTTTCTCTCGCTGTCCCCACATGCCATCACCATCATCACCAGGTAATGCCAACATCAATGACATTGCCCCTCCTTTAAGGAATGGACACCACAATGGAGCAACCTCACCCACATCAGCCTCAAGTCCATCATCACCCCCTCAACATTCACAACACAGAAGTTGATGTTCACCAATGTCCGCTCAGCTATCACCCATGCAGCACACATTGCCGACCTCATCACTACACACAACATTGATGACAGCTTCTTCGCTGAGACCTGGCTGGCAACCACCTGCACCCACATCCTAGACGGCCTTGTCCTTGATGTCTGCAGCATTCAACACAGAGATCGGCCAAACAAGACAAGCAGAGGCCTTGCAGTCATACACATGGTGGTCCTGCACCAAACTTGACGTCAACAACATTGGGTCCTCATCTACAGACCACGCAAACCCAACACCGCTTCATCGGATACTTCACCGATCAAGTCACCACCATGTCCCTCAAACACACCAACAAGATCTTCCTAGCCGACTTCCACCTCTCAGACAACAAGGCCACAAAACCAATGAAGCTCAACTCAGCCTTCTCAACACCCTCAGCCTAACACAGCACATGAAAGACCCAGCACACGAGAAAGGTAACATTCTCGACTGATTCATCACCCCAGTGTCTTTCCTCGACTACAGTCCTTCTCTACTGGCTGACTGGTCTGACCATGTAGCCGTGTCATTCAACATCCTACACACAACCCAAGTCAAGCACTCCCAGCAGAAACACAGCAGACAAACTTTCAAGTCATTCAAGAATTTACCAGTGGAAGCGCTCACAGAAGACCTTGCCAACCTACAACTTACATGGACCAAACACCCCCAATCGAAGTAAGACTCTTTACTGGAAGCACTTAACGCCACCCTCTCAGCCTCCATCGACCAACACGTGCCTCTGAAACAATACACCTACAAACCAAAACCATCTGCACCCTGGTACACGCAACAACTCAACCTAACAAAAGAGTCACCAAGAGAAAACCTGGTGCTGCTCCTTGACTGCATCTGACCTGGCACTCCTCAAGGAACTCAGAACAACCCTCTAACAACTAATCAACTCCAACTCCTACTATATGAATACCATAGCAGAAGCCAACAACAAAAGCAGAGCCCTCTTGAATGCGATCAAGTAGTTTGTCAACTCACTACCCAACCAAGCCAAACCAAACTCCATCAAAAAATCTATTGCCATGAACACCTTCTTCATTGAAAAAGTCAGCAAGATTCGCCAGCACATAGACCTCAGCTCTGCATCCACTCACGCATCTCACATCCCTCCTCGCAATATCACCACACCCTGGAAAACATTCAAGACACTCTCGACATAGTACCTGAAACCAAGGCTGCCCTCAAAGCCACATCATATACAGATGACATCCTCCCAGCATCCATCCTCAAGTCCCTCCCCACAGAAGCCCACCTTCCCTACCTGGAGATAATTAACAGCTCCCTAACTCAGGGTGCCTTCCCATCAACCCTAAAAACTGAACAAACAGAACAAATCCTCTGTCTACTTAACAAACCCACTCTGGATCCCGACAAACTAGGTAACTCTTGCCCCATCACCGATTTCCTCTTCCTAGGTAAGATCATTGAGAAATCAGTCGCAGCACAACTGCAGCAACACATCAACACTATCTTCTCCAAATCTACCAATCCTTATTCAGACCCAGATGCAGCATGGAGACAGCAACCATACAGGTGTTCGACAATGCCCTCAAAATCCTAAATGACGCCCACCCCTGCCTCCTGGTTCTACTCTACCTTTTAGCTGCTTTCGAGATAGTAAACCAGCAGGCACTTATGGACACCTTACATAAGCACACAGGATCAGCAACCTTCTCCTACACTGGTTCAATTCCTATCATGCCAACTGCTAGCAGTTTATTCAGATGGACTCCTCTAGATCGTAAATCCGACCCATCGCTTTTGGAGTCCCGCAGGGTTCCATCCTCTCCCCAGTGATCTTAAATCTATATACGGAGCAACTGTGAGCCCTTCTAGCCACACATGACATCCACATCACCAATGTGGATCCACCAATATGTCAACCTCAAGATCGACTCCATCAAGGACATCCATAGGCTCAAAACCTTCCGCTCGCTGAGCCAGTCTTGGATATCCAGTACATACTTCAAGCTCAACCCATCCAAGACCAAATTCCTACTCCTCACCAATAACACTGAGCACTCAGGCATACAGACCTGGCTTTCAACCATGATCTCTGAAGGCTTCTCACCCGAGAACACCTCCTGCGCCAAGTCCCTTGTGTTCCACATTGAAAAAAACCTCTCCTTCAAGAAACGCATAATTTAGAAAACTCAAAAATCTTAGTATCAGCTATCACGCCTGAGAAAAATCAAGCCCTTCCTCTCTCCGGAGATATCTTTAGATCTACTGTTCAAGGACTGGTCCTTACCCACCTGGATCGGGGCAATGCACTCCTTGAAGGCCTCCCGTCATCCGCCCTTATCCCTGATAAGTTTCCTACATGTGGCCGAATGCCTCATTAAGGGCCTACGCAGATACCTCATCACCCCTGCCCTCATTGACCTTCACTTGCTCCCATGGCATGCACAAATCACCTTTAAGTCTTGCTGCATCATCTATAAAGCAGTATCCCTCATGTTACCAAGCTACCTCACGGAGACACTCTGCATCTGCAGCAAAAAGCACACCACTAGATGCCAAAACACGTACAAACTTGAAAATAGCTGCTGCAAAAAGGAAAGGACCAGAAAACAAGCCTTCTCTGCCTATGCCCAAGACTATGGAACCTCCTCCCCATCATGATCAGACTCGCCCCCTCGCTCCTACAATTCAGAAAAGAACTCAAGACCAACCTCTTCAAGGAGTCCCTCCTCCTCAACATTTAGGACATCACGTCGCCTCTCGCGCCACCTGGCTCACTAGACACCACTGCCCCTCTCGTCCATGCCATCTTGTACACCTGTACCCCTCCTCTGTCCCCCTCTGTATTCTATCCCCGCTGTACATTTGTTCTGTTCTTACCACTGAAAAAAGTGCCACGTTTTGCAGTTGTAATGGTGTACAACTCTGTAAAGCACCCCACTGTGTATCTGTATGGGTGTATACTTCTGTAAAGCACTCCATTGCTTCTCGATGCAAGGTCTGCGCTCAATACTTACAATAATAATGATAATAATAATAATAATAATAATAATAATAATAATAATAATAATAAGCCCCCATATATTTGGATGCCTGATAAATAAGTGATAAACATCTCGGGTTGACTGATATACTGTACCCGTTGCCTTGATTTCCTTTCTGCTGACATTTCATTGGGCACTTTTAGATAAGTGGCACTTTTCCAGGGTAAGCTCTCTTTTCCAGTCTTCTAGACCCAGGTGTGTTTTTCTGCACTGGTTTTTGCACGTTCGATGTTATTGAGCATGTATTCTCATTCTATAGTATTTAAAGTAAAACTAACTCTACGAGTTTGTCTTTGTTGCATGGCAGCCCTGTAGGGGGACATGGTATCCCCATTGTTGGGGGCCTGCTTCCGGCACCGGGCAGGCCCCATACACATTTCGGGATCGCCCGACTGGGTCTTCCAGTGCGGCGCTCACGCCAAGCATTCCCTTAAATTGTCAAGTCTCAAAAAAAAAAAAAGAGGAAGTTTAATTTGACCACGAAAATGTACTGTATGTCTTGTAAAGCAGTCTCCGAACAGGCCTGTGAAAAAAAGAAAAAGAAACCAAGCGTCCCTCTTCAGTCAGTTACTTTTGTTTCTCCTGTACACCTAAATCAGTGAGCGACGCTGCCCAGAATGTCTGAAAGACATGATTGGAAACTGCCCCAGGATAAAGTACCTTGTTCTGCTTGCCATTATCCCTCTGGTCAGCGTCATGTAATCAGGACCATTCTCCAAGGTAAGAAGCTATAATGGAACGCCCAAGTCACACAGAGCTCTACACGCTTTACTCATTAGCAGTAGTTTTAACAATTACTGCCATGCAATTACTTTGTAGGAATAAATCGCTGCTGGTTAATCATTACTCACTTCCTATTGTCATGCATTTGGCCTCGAGGCTGCAAGAAAACATGGCCCACAGCGCCACTTCGTTCTAAAATGGAGATCGCTCAGGAGGACCAGCCGATTAATTCCCACTGTGGAGCTTCTTAAAGATGAAGAGCTCGTCTGAATGTGCTCCAACCTAGAGTCGTGTACAAATACAAGGATGTGAACACTCTCTTTGACAACACTCGGGACCATATCATAACTTTGCACAGATCAGCTGAAGAAAAATCCATGCAGAGGGAAGCATGCAAACACCTTGGGATACGGGTTTAGGTCCAAACATCAAGGAACCTTACTGGTATCTGGTCATTACATCGAATTGAACAAATTGCATCGAAAAAAAAGCATTGAATGCATTTTTTTTTAAAGGTAAAGGGTTTAATTTAATTATAATGGTTTTTAAAGGTAAAAAAAAGGGGGTCAGAGGGGGATCCTCCATTAAAAGAAAAATAATTAAAAAAATGCTGTTGATGCAATTTTTATCGATGCATTTTTTTAGATGGAATGGTATGTTGATGGTAGGAATTCAATGCAATGACTAGGAAGCTAAGTTACCATATCGGCAGAGTCATTATCACGCCTCCAAGAATAAACCAGGAAATCCAAATGCTATATATGGGCAATAGCACGTGACTATGGCCACGTGGGAATCCACAGCTCGAAGGCTACACAGTGTATGCATTGGCAAGACTCTATGCAACCACAATCAATGGCTAATTAACATCACCAGGTGCACATGGCACCTTTAGGTATGACCCACTGAACACCATGAATATATACAGAACATACACACTAATTTTGCACACAAACGTGCTAGCCTAATAAACAAGAGTGATACAGAAAATATGCATGACTTTATGGACAGACGGATGGAGCAAGGACTCCAAAGCAGTTCACGGTGGCATGGCCAGTTCTGCAGGCCATGTGCCTGCATCATTACTAGTGCCCATCAGGATACACTTCAGCTCATGAAATATCAAGTCCTCAGAGACATCAGGATAACCATCACACTCAGCGATCTGCAATTAGACATCAGTCAGCAAACACCTGGCCATGTGACTACGGCCAACTTGCCTACACAGAACGATGATGCCAACCCCATGCACTGGACACTGCCTGCCATCATCACCACAAAACGTGGCTGCTTGCAAATCTGGGGGGAAATCAAATTCATTGGCACATACCACTTAAACAAACATTTCAAAAAGTCAAAACAAGAGCTATTAGTGGTGCTCCAGCCCTGTTGTAGTCAGGGGGTGCACTGGCCAATTAATTAAAAGGGTCCCAGCAGGGACGATTGTCCCTCCTTCACCCTCCCTGGGCACCTCCACTGGCTTGATCTCTGGTGCAGGCTCTGTCAGCATGGCTGGGCTGAGGAGTATGTCACAGTGTCTGCCTGGAACAACAGCCAGAGTCCCTTTATCAAGGATGCCCCATAATTAATAATTAATAGACATCACTGTTGTGGTTGGCGGCAGTGGTGGTGACGGTTATGCAATAAGGGTATCACCCATTATCAGGGGCAAGTGATGAGCATGTGTGCAGTGGGAACTCCTCAGCGTGCATTAGCTGGTAGACAGGGAGAGTTTGAGAGACGTTACACAGGCTAAGTAGGTGGAAGAACATAAAAGGGCAGAACACTGAAGGTCTTTCCAGAATTCCCGGAAGAAATTGACGAGATGAGACAGACAATTGTTAGTGACAGTTCCAAAAGTTCATAACCGTTCTAGTAATCTTGCAGGTCAGCTAACATTGTCTTCTATAAATGATATCTTGGACACTTTATTAAAATACACACATTTCTATCTTAACCACCACACCATATCAACAAAATCATTTATAAAACACATGACTCTGGTTATTAATATTGTAGAGAAGATTGCCTATGACCCAAACGATATTTTATTGGTTATCTTGGACTGGAATGCCATGACTGGTTGCATAGGAAATCCATTCAAGGCTTTGCCCGTATTGCTCCCCATTCGCCAGACTGAACCGTCCCATGTGCAGCTGTTCCATGTGTCCATATTGTCTAACAATCATCACATTTTCTAATTGGACTGTTTGGTCAGAGGGATCCTATCCGCGTATGTGAGACCCCAACATTGTCAGTCTAGAAAAATGGATACCTCTACTGTGTGACCGCAAACGTATTTTGGTGGCCGTGGGCCAACCGTCTCATGCACGATATGACAGAATATAGGTATTCGAGTTTGGCAATGAACGGCCATTTTGATGTAACAAGAATCGCCATTTTGTTTTCTAACCATTGCTCATTGCTTTCTGTTCCTATTGCTTCGCAGTATATTTTCTGCTTACACTGCTCGACTGTAAAACATTGTTGTCTGCACGTAAAAAGGACAAGGCCGCAGGGCTGTGAGGATAACAAGAGTTCATTGAAACACAACGTAGGCAGCGCCAGGAAGAATGCCCGGCTCCCTCCCGAATGTTGCCTTGAAGCAGAGCTGAAGGGCATTTGATCATTTCGCAGCTGCCAGTCAGTCTCGTTATATGGTAGAATACAGCTAAAGGATTGAATTATGCTTTTCTTACGGCCCCCCTTTGCTGAGCCCCGCTAGAGCGTGTCGGCTCCCAGGACACGAATAGCACCTAATAGATAGCAAGGTCTGGAATTCAACTCTTCCCTCCCGTATGTAGCTCGCTTCCAAGAACAGAAGCGCTGTGTTCTATTCAACAACTGAAAGATGCCTCCACACTCACAAATTGCAAATTGTTACTAGAATAGATGTTTGAAGGTGTCATAGTTGTCGGAGATGTCCATCATCACACCAAGTTCAAAGAAACTCAATAAAAGGGGGGTGTTAAACATGTCATAGCTGATTGTTTGATATGCATTTTGTATATATGTAACTGATGTACGTAATTCACTCTCTTGCGTCCCTCGAGGTCTAGAGATACACGTCGCGGGGCGTGAGACCGAGTTGGCCAACTGAGACTTTTGCTTTGCAATAAACCCTAGCTTTGGGAATACAACCTCGTGTCTGGCGTATCTATCATGTGTGGTGACTCGCCTTGTTTCCATAGACGTTAGGGACCCATAGGGGCCCCTTTCAACATAGGCAACCCATCCTCAACCCAGGGAGAGCTCTTTAGTACAGCGAACCCATAAAGATGCCCTGATTTGATGATGACATTAGGCCTGTTATAAGGCCAGATGCTGAAATGAAAGAGCCAGATGAATCAAACGAGAACACAACTCTTGTTTAACAACTCTTATCATGGGATTCAGCAAGTGCTGGGATGCCATCACTGAATGTTCTTAAAACACTAAACAATCAGTCGCTGTAATGGAAACATGTCTGACTTCATTTACCTTGGTTTAGGGTACATTAGTCCCTAAAGGATAGACCAGACCTTCAGAGGTTTCCCAGCGCCACCTCCAGTGAAGGGGCATTATTAGGATGTTTTCCAGAATAATTGACATGTGAACGCTCTGGCTTAGACGTGCCTCCTATACTTGTCTCTGAAGCTTTGTGAAGCACCATTGGGCAGAGTATAGAGCAAATATAAGGCGAAATATAACTGCCATGCAATGTAAAGGTGTTTGCAGTGATGTGGGAAGGTTGAGACTGATAGGCCTTCTGGAAATCCACTAAGACTATGCAGTCTTCTGAACATAAGACCTCATGGAGAAATTGGATGTTTTCCATATTGAAATATCTGTAGACTAGACATTTGTTCAAGTCCCTTAGAAGTATCACAGGACACATATATTTGTCTTTTCCCCACGCTATGGACAGGTTGCTTGGAAGAGCTGAAGATGGAAATGGCGTTCTTTTCAATTGCTCCCTTTTTCAGAAGATCCTTAAATTCCAAAGAGATAATCCAAACAAGAGTATGGAAGATTACATTTTTCTTGGAAAAGTCACAACATCTAAATGGAAGCTCTGAATTGTTTGTAAAAGACAGTTATCTCTTGCGATCCTTACACAATTCCTGGGAAAATGGTATGAGACCCCCAAACATTACACCAAACTTTACAGGGAAAGGAAGAAAGAATATAATTACCATCATCCGCACCCAGGTCTCCCCGAGTAGTACGCGCCCCTGTAGCCGTGTCCTCTGTGAGGAAAAACACATGTTTATCGATGCTCACTTGCAGACCTCTAGCTCTGGGAGGGCACCAGGGGCCCGTCCCGGCTCTGCCAGTGGAGCGGTCCCTTTATCATCCATCACCTGGATTTGTGTAAAATATCATATTTATTGTGTGTAAATTGGACCTGAACTAATGAGAAGTTAGAAGTAACATATTTTACTATTTCTTTTAACTAGCTGTCATCAAAAAGAGACCCCCCTGGTTCCGGCTGATTAGTTTGTGACATTGCAACTAACTTAGGGTATATGATCAAGACAAATCATTTCCACCTCTCTGCACTTTATACAGCATTACCCTCCAAAAATCTGTCTTGTTGATAACAAAATCTTGACTAATGATTCTAATGTGTCACGCATCCTATCCTGATACAGTGACAAAGGCCTGTCCATGCCATTATTAGGATCCTTGCCATACTTGGATGTAAACATATTAATCTAGGATCAACCATTGGAGTGAAAGGACATATATCCAGCAGGTTTGGCATACGGCATTCTGATTGCATCTTCCCCTGGGTTGTTGCATCAAGTTTGGATTACATGTGTCGTCTCAAATATTCAGCCACACAGGGCAAGGGTGACAATTTTTGGGAGTTGGGATGAGTAATAGACTCTAGGGCAAGCATTAAATTGCCATTGTCATCTTGAGTCTCACCACGGCTGGTGCAATCTGCCGAAATGTTTGTAAAGGGCCCTGGGAAAAAATCAACCCTATCCGAGCCATAATTTTTTCCAAATATATTGTTCATATCAACAGCAACTTAATCTCGAAAATTACCAAAACCATTCCATACTACAGGCCAGATTACGTATCGATGAGCCAGTCATATGTCTTCTTCCAATCTGAGGGTTTTATGGGGAGGACAGCCCTATCAATGGTAGTCATCACCTCATGGTGAGAAGATATGATATGATATGATCTGATATGGCATTTAAAACGTGCCTATACACAAGTGTTTCAAGGAGCAACGAGGCAAGGGAGGGGAAACAGAGGGAAGACAGAGACAACGATCTTACTAGGCCAGGTGAGATTGAGATTGTGCAAGTGCAGGGGAGGTGGCAGTGCAGTACATAGGATAACAGTAAAATAAATAAGGACACAAAATAAAAGTGCGGCCAGCTGTGGCAAGTGCAAGGGTAAGTGCAGACATCTGGTGTCAAGTGCTGGTAGGGGGCTGTAGGGATACAGAAACAGTCCCCGAGTGCAAAGGTTACCAGGGGGGCAGTGCAGGTGTACAACTGGCGGTGAGGGCACCTGGGCCCGAGATGAGAGAGTAGCCAGGTAACAAGTGCAGTTTCAGTTTCAGCCAGGAGATCAGCAGGGGAGCAGAGGAGAGAAAGCAGAGGCAAAGAGGAAGGTCTTGAAGTGCTTCCAGAAACGGAGATGGTTCTCCTCAAGTTTCAGAGATGAAAAGAGGTTGTTCCCGAGGGAGGCCCCAGCAGAAGAAAGAGATCTACCACCAACTTGTTGCTTGGAGAAGCGACTGACCCTGAGGGAGTTGGAGGCGGATGAGTGAATAGCTCAAGAAGGAAGATATTTAGGAAGAGAGAGTTGAAGGTATTGAGGCCCCAGGCCTGTGAAGGCCTTGCGGACAATGCAGAGGGTTTTGGATTGAATCCTCTCTGCCACTGGGAGCCAGTGCGGAGCTTTCAGTCCTGGAGAGATACTATCCCTGGGCTTGGGGCCAAGGACAAGTCTCGCAGTCCTGTTTTCAATTAGTTGCAGAGGGTGGAGACAAGAGGCAGGCATATTTAGAAAAAGGCTGTTGCATTAGTCAAGCCTAGAGGGAACCAGAGCTCTGGAGACAGTGAGCTTCTTGGGGAAGGAGCGGAAAGGAAGAATACCTCTGAGAACGTGCAGCTGGTGACTTCTTAGAAACGACAGAGATGTGAGGAGAGAAAGAAAGTGTGGAGTCGAAGATGACCCTGAGGTTTTTATCCTCCCATTAAGGCAGAGATCATTGGCGGCACACCACTCCTGTATAGCAGACAATCTGGATCTAGACAAGACACAGCACCCATCTCCTGTGCTTACAAGATGCTTTATTTTCTTGGCTAGCTTGGATGCGCACACCTTATTGGCTGTTGATATGTGTGGGCCTTTTGCAAGGGGTATATAGCCCAATGAACACTGTTCCTAAAGATCGTTCAGGACAGATATAAATGAGTAGATAATAGTATTCTTTGTGTTGTCACAAAGCCAAGTGGAGTGAGCAATGGGTTGATGCAAGACTTTTTATCTCAACACTGTTTTAGTATGCATATTTACACGGGTGTCTCAAGTCCATAAACATGCAACATATAACTTCAGTGACAACAACAGGATGGATTTACAATGCTTGCAATAGTTCAAGTCTTTTAGGTTGCACATCTCATTTAGTGTTCTCTCCCGGGGACAAACAAGGAGCACAGTCCTGTGGGTGGGGGGGGGGATTTAAGAGGCACTTGCACTTCTTTCTCATCTCCTTGGTTCTCAATTTCTGGTTTGTTGCTTCTCATCCTCATTCTTGGGCCTATCCTCTTCTGAAGAATTTTGACCTCATGTCTGCTGAAACTTTACGCATCAGCAAGAGTAAAGGATTGAGTGCTTCAATAGTGAAACATGATATTTAATTTCCACCAAGAGGCCTGAAGTTAGAATGTTCCTAGAGAGTTTCAACGTCATTCCCTTCCACCTCCATGTCTCGTGGTCCTAGTGCTGTCCTCCTCTTTTTCATCCTCACTCTTCTATGCAACAGGTTAATATGCTCCTGTGCAAAGGGCAGTCATTTCCCCTTTTTCTACTCCCCAAACTGTCTCTCCTCATCCACATCCTTAATGATACACACCATATTTATACCACCATCCCTATTTGCTCAACCTGACCCTTATCTACTCTGATTCAAATGTTTCTCTAGCCCCCTTCAGACACCATTCACACTCCTTGACTTCTGTAATGTTTCACTCACCATTCTCCAGATGTCACTTTTCACTTTCCTAGATCACTTCCATTCTCCTCCGTCTCTACCAAAACCAAAGCTCTTGCTCCAGTCTCTACTCCAACATCTTCCTGATCTTTCCACCCTCCTCTCTTCTCCAACCTCGCTTTCCCATTTTGTCATTCTCTGCTCTCCTTCCTCCAACCTCCTCCTTCTTCCCCATCACAACCTCCTCTACCTATCCCCTTACAACAACCTCTGTCTGATAGTCTGCAACTACTTCTATTTGTTATGCTGCAACCTCCTCCTTCAGTCCCCTTGCATCAGCGTCACTATGCCAAGAGTTACCTCCACTGCTCAATCTTTGACTCAATTCACCCTCACTACTACCGGATGCCTGCAACTTTTATGTGGCCCAGCACCTGTGAGGAATTGCCATCTGGAAAGGGTTTTTATTTTTAGTACATAAAATAATGTGAGTGATTCTTTCTCCAAAGTGTTAATCTGCTAACCAGATCCCCCTTTGTTGCACTTCCATGCCAAACGCATAGTGCACTAGTGCCCCGCTGCAACAGTAGCTTGATTTGCAGCACTCGCTCACTTGTGCCATAGAGCAGGTTCCAAAATCATCAAATGCCCACTCGTCCGCTGCAGCCACCTGTACCAAGCTACGATGATCATGAGTTCCCCATGCTTGTGCAAGCATATTCTCTAAGAATAAGCTATGCCTGAGTTTAGGCATAGTGCATGGCAATACTTATGATCATAGTCGCTGCACCCAAATTGATATTGCACACGTGTCAGTTCCTTTGAGTCAGCTCTGCTGTGGAGGGGAATGCGTATTCGGGTTAGAGGGGCCGATAATGCTACATGGCAGGAGAGAAACCTTTTGATTCTCTTTGGGGTGCTGGTAACCCCCTCCCGAGAGACAGCCACACAGCAGACCACTGCCTGGGCCCAGTTATCAAAGGACCACGTCCTTTCAGGAGTAGCCTTACACCAGGTGCTGCATCCGCAAGCGTCTTTGCTGTCAGTATGAGCGAAGGGGGCAGTAGTAGGATAGGCAAGAGTGTTCTTGACACTGGAAGAAGCAGTCCACCATCTTGCTTTGCACTGTTTCTGTTTCACTTTCCTGTCTCCTTCACTTCCTCTGGAGAAAAACACTTTGGTTGGTAGATCAATAGGGCAAAGGGCACAGTACACTCCAGTCAGGAGCAGCGATTGGTCCCCTACAGCAGGCTAGCTTCAGTCTAACCACCTAAAGACTTGAGCCTTTAAAATAAGGGGTCTTGCACCCCTCCAGCAGAATTCCCTCAGTTCCTCAAGGATACCTTAAGACATTCTAAACATTCTCATCTGGACTTCCTTTGGGACAGTTCCACTTTTCAAAGCCCTCCGCCAGAGGTAAAAAAAGGAGCCGTCCAAAACAGAAGGAAGATCTGTTCCCTAACCACTCCCAGAGAGCATCGGGGTGACGAGTGCTGTGGACCAGGACCAATCACTCTGCAGCAGATCTTCTGTTCCAGAAAAGCAGACCCTGAACTGGAGCATCCTGACCTCAATTCCTTCACAAAGGCCTCAGAGCAACCGGAGGGGCAGACCAACCAAAGCTCCTTGTTCTCCCGCACTGCATTGGTCCAGCAGCTGATCACTGCATCATGTCCTAATGAAGCACATCACTTTTTTAGGCCAAAAGCACCTTCTCAACACTGGAAGCCAACCCAAATCTCTGGAGGATCACTCGCCGACTCCAACTAGGTGTTACAAACACGGCACGTCCCAGCTAGCCCAAGTTTGCCACCTCATTGATGGCATATCGATGCACCCTCAATCACCACTTCAATGACCATCTCCCGCCAACTCAAACTGCTGGAGTGTCACTAGCCAACCTCTCCCAGTGTCAAAATTCGGAATCATCTTGTCCAATTGTGAAGCTTTTTGGGACAGCCTTGCATCATTGAACCGCTGTCATTCAACCGCACTGAGTACCCACATTCACCCCTCCTTGACAACTAATTGCTGCCACGGCCTCCATGAACCTATGTGCCTAAACTGAGCCTGATCAGCTCGCATCATCCTTCGACATCGGGTTTGATGTGTCACCCACCAAGAACTGCATCCAGGTACTGTAGACACTGAACTCCTCCTGTGGTCCACTGGGTTCCTATAGAATGATTAGGTTACAATCGCTCCTGTTTTAAACCCAACATTATTTTTATGGAAGGACCTTACCCACCACATCTGGAACTATGCTTAGAGTGTAGTTCCAGGATTCCAGATGATGAGTGTTAAAGTGTTTATATTTTGTGGAAACTTGAGGGGACATTCCCTTTATTTTAGACTGTGATGCTGTGTTGTTTTGGTCACTACTGGTTGACCTTCACCACCCCTCTTAAAAGCATAGCCTTCTGTTGGCCCTCATCAAAACAAAATGTGAAGGAGGTGTATCTCTTGAGTGTCCTTTTTTTACCTTTATGATTGTGTTGTGTTTTGATTTGAGGGCTGAGTGGGCCATTTTGTCCCTGCTTATCCTTGTACTCCTGCGAGGCAAAATCCAATTGCTCACACTGGTGGCAGAGGTGGGATTTATATTATTTATTTATTTATTCTATTTTTATAATGTGCCTATCCACAATGTGTTTCAAGGAACAACAAGACAAGAGGGGGTGGGGACAGGAATGACCAAACCAAAATGGTCCTACTAGGCCTTGTGACATTTGGATTGTGCAAGTGCAGAAAACAGAAGTGCAGGGGTGAGGGGGAAGTGCTGGAGGGTTAAACAAGTGCCGAGGGTGGCCAGGTGGACAGAGCCAATGGAACGAAGAGAGTTCAGTGGCAAAAGGTCCACATGCTAAGTGTGAAGAACAGGGATGGAAGGGCTCAGGAGGAGCAGGCCAAGCCACGCCAGCAGTGCAAGTGGAGAGAGCCCAGAAGGACAAGTGCAGGCTGGGGAAGGGGGGTCAGAGAAGACCAGGTGCAGGGGTAGATAGGTCAGGGAAGGCCTGGTGCCCTGTGAGAATCTGAAGGAATGAGGCAGCCAGTCAAGAGGCAAAGGGAGAACAATAGAAGGGGAGGGGAGGGGAGAGGAAGAGGGAAGGAGGAAGAGAAAAGGAGGGTCTTTTGAATCTTGTGGAATTTAATGAGATATGGATCAAGTCTGAGATGGCCAGGAAGGTCACTCCCGAGGGAAGCACCTGTGGAGGAGAATCACACACTCTCTGCTTGGAGAATCACCTATTATTCAGAGAGTTGGAGCTATCAGACCGAAGGGCTCTAGCATGGAGGAATGTATGGAGAGAGAGTTGGATCTAGTAGGATCCAGGTACCAGATAGCCTTGTGGATGATGCAGCGGGTTTTCACAGCAACCAGGAGCCAGTGGAGTGATTTTAGATCTGGAGAGATGTTGTCCTTGGGCTTGAGACAAGGATAAGTATTGCAGTCCAACTCTGGGTTAGTTGAAGGGGGCGAAGGGAGGAATTAGGCAGTTCGAGGAAAGGCTGTTGCGGTATTGAGTTTCTGGGGGAAGGTGAGGAAAAGAAGAATGCCTCTGAGGAGGTGCAGCTGAAAGTGGCCCTTCTTGGCAAGGTCTGTGATATGAGGCGAGAAGGAGAGAGAGGAGTCAAAGATGTCACCAAGGTTTTTTGCTTCACAGGAGAGTGATGGGAGGGGGCCATGGAGTGCATCAAGATTGTAAGAGGGTAGGAAGGAGCTGGGGTCCCAATGAGAAGGATCTCAGTCTTAATGGCATTAAGGAATTGCAAGTTAGCAGTTTACCATGCCCTGAATAGAAGACAGACCGTCAGGAATGAAAGAGGAAGAGGAGGAGTTAGAGGGGGGAAGCTTGAAGGAGAGTTGCGTGTCGTCCGCATAACACTGGGAATTAGGAGAGAAGGCAGAGATCAAATGGGCAAGGGGAGCAAGGTAGATGTCGAAAAGCCAAGGTGAAAGGATAGAGTCCTGTGGGACACCGCAGATGGACAGTGAGATGGAGGAGAGAAAAGTGCCCAGTTGAACCTGGGAAGGTTGTTCAGAGAGGAAGGAGGTCAGCCAGTCCAGAGCCAGGTATGTGATGCCAAGGGTGTCACAGAGCCGATTTATAAGGGTAGCCTGATTAACCACATCAAAGGCAGAGGAAAGGTCAAGAAGGATGAGAATAGAAGAGGAGTTGCAATCAGGTGTTCTAGAGTGCAGTTTCTGTGCCTCTGGTAGCTCTGAAGGCAGACTGGTGGTCGCAGAGACAACCAACACATTCAGTGTGGTGAATGATCAGCTTCTTCAAGAGTTTGCCCAGGAACAGAATAAAGGAGACAAATTGGCAGTCAGCCATACCGGAAGGGTTGGCAGAAGGCTTTTTGAGGATAGGGTGCTAAAGGGAGTACTGGAGGAGTGACAGGAAGGATCCAGTGGCAAAGGAGTGATTGCACCTGTTTGGATGAGACTTTCATAGAGAAGACTTGTCTAGAAACCTCATCGAGCGATATGGAAAAGAAAGAGACGAGTAGGAGGGAAGCGGCAAAGGGGGCGGATGTAGGCCTGAGAGTGGGTGAGGGAGAGAGGTGTGTTGTAGAGGAGAGTGAGGACAGAATGTCCTGAGTTTTGGTAATGAATTGAGAGGCCAGAGAAGTGCAGAGGGCCACAGAAGGCAGAGGAGAAATGGAGACAGCAGTTGATTGTCGAGTTCCTTGCAGATTTTTAAAAAAATTCAGCCATGTTGTTAGTGGCCCCAGAGATGTGGTCTTGCATATAGGCCCTCTTTTTCCAGAAGATGGAAAGTCTGTATTACGTTTGGAGCAGGCGTCAGACCAGTTTGTTCGAGGATGTGATCGAAGCCTGCCACTTCCGCTCAGCTGCTCTTCACATACGTTTCAGAGAGGCCAGGTCAGAGTCATACCAAGAGTTGCACTTGGAGGCATGTTTCATGTGGATCCTCATGGCAGGGGCAAGGATGTCCAGAGTGTTGAAGATGGAGAGTTGAGGTTAGTTAGGGCTGTGTCAGAGTGAAATTCAGTGGCAGGAGTCAGAGGGGGAGTGAAGGTGGTGGCAAAGAGAACAACTGTCACTTACTTCATAGGTTGAATGACGGAGAAGGAGACTGGCAGTGCAGGCGGCAACTTAGCCAGGGGACCCAGGAAGTCCATGTGAAAGGAAAGGAGAACATGATCAGACCAGGAGAGTGGAGTAATGAGAGGGTTGGAAATGAGGATGTCTGCAGGGATGAAAGCATCCAAGGTGTGTCCGGCTTATTGCATCGGACCGGAGGGAAGAATGGAGAGGAACAGAGAGTCGTAGAGGTGCGGCATGAATCCAGAGGCCACACCAGGGGAGTCAAGGTAAATATTGAATTCTCTGAGGAGGAGAGGCTGGGAGGTGGATGCCAGGGGAGAAGGGATGAGGTTAGACTACTCTGAGAGGAAGAGGAAGACCTGGCAAGGGGGCCTGTAGATGTGGCCAGAGTCAGAGAGCGGACAGGAGGGACACCAAGCCTGCAGATGAGGCATTCAAAGAGGAATAGGCCTTAGTGGGTATGATAGTAGCAGGGACCCACTCGAGGACTATCAGGACCACTCCACCCCTTACCATTTGGTCTGGGCTTAGATAGGATCTTGTAAACCTCTGGGAGGAGAATGCAAAACATGAGACAGAGCTGGCAGTGAACCATGTCTCGGTGAGAGCAAGGACATTGAGGTCTTCAAGGAGGTGGCAGATTTCATAGAATTGTTTGATGGCAGAGTGATCGTTGAGGGAAGCTAAATGGAGCAGATTTCCACTTTTGAATGTATTTCGAGGAGGGGTGCAGGAGAGTGGTAAACCCGTCAGAGGTGCCAGAGGGATGGCAGAAGGAGGAGTGGCAGGAGATGGGTGGGAGTTGATAAGAGAAGTAAGACGCCTATCAAGAAGGAGGAGGTTGGGCTGAGAGCTCTGGACCATGACAGTGCCATTTATGTAGACATTAATCATGACCCTAGAGGACAGGAAGGATGCCAAGAGTACTTCCCAATGGGTGCCACCATTAATGGGAGAGGAAGAGAAAGGGGAGAGCACTGAGACCATATGGGGAATCCAAGGTCCGGAGAGGGAATGACAAAGAGGATGTCAGTGAAAGTCTGCATGGAAGAAGCGTTGACATAGGTGTCAGCGACGGTCAGGCCTGGATGGGTGAACAGGAGATTGTTCTAGAACATTTTCCTTCCCGACTTTGACAGAGGGATAGTATATGTGATAGAATAGCAGTTAGAGAAGATAGGGGAGGTTGAGAGCAACATTGAGGGGGAGAGCAGAGAGAAGGAAGGGGTGAGAGTGGGATAGACGGAAATAACTGCAGGGCACAACACCGCACTACACCACACAGGAATGCAATAATCTAGACTCAAGTGTCAAGGAAGGGAAAAAAGCCTAGGTTACGTGATACAGCACAAAAGCAAGACACCTAGAAGTGAGTTTTCTGGATAAAGGGAACATCCTAGATAGAGGGATTGGGGGAAAAGCCTAATTTATAAACACAGCAGCAAACACAAAAACACACATATTCGACTTTCCTAGAAGGAGTAAAAAATCCTAATTTTGAAACAGACTGTGCCTACAGCTCAGCCAGCCAAAATAATTGTGTGCAGTTAACATTTGTTTTTACTACAAAGGTATTTTTACGACCATGAAACTCGACTTGAGCACAGTGCAGATCTTGACATCAATTGACTTGCATGAACTGGGATCTCCCTTATGGCGGAAAGGTTAAGAATGTCGAACTGCTGAAAAGCCACCAAGCTTTCGAGGAAGCTAGGCAGCCGATCGGTTTGTGGCTACTCACATCCAGAAAAAGGCTGTGGTAGGTTTTCAACCTCTTGCCAAGAAAGGGCCTCAAATGTCTGACGGGAGAACCCTGTCATCTACATTGTCCACTACGGCAGAAGGGGAAGTGAGGGCAGCACTAGTACTGGGGCGCCCACACTCACATCTCCTCAAAGCTGCTTTACCTGTGGAGACCGAATGCATAGGAAGGGAGATCCCACCTGCAACGGTAGGCCCAAGCCAGACTTATTGCTACATTCATGTAGCAGGAAGAAGAAGAAGAAGAAGAAGAAGAAGAAGAAGAAGAAGAAGAAGAAGAAGAAGAAGAAGAAGAAGAAGAAAGAAGAAGAAGAAGAAGACTGCCGAGTGACTTTTTAATAGTGTTCCTGGAGGAACGTGTACTTTGAACTGCTGCCATCACCTGCACTGCGAGCTACGAACTGGTTTCGTTTTAGAGGCTCTTGCAGGTCTTTGTGCGCCAGACTCTGCGTGCTCCCCAGGGGAGGGAGGACCATCACGTGACCCATTACGAGCCATAAAGCACCCGCCCATCCGCCCGAGCGGTGTGCCGAGTGACTTTTTAATAGTGTTCCTGGAGGAACGTGTACTTTGAACTGCTGCCATCACCTGCACTGCGAGCTACGAACTGGTTTCATTTTGGAGGCTCTTGCAGGTCCTTGTGCGCCGGACTCTGCTTGCTGCCCAGGGGAGGCAGGACCATCACGTGTCACGTGGAAGATCACGTGACCCATTACGAGCCATAAAGCACCCGCCCATTCACCCTTGCGACGTTAAGCCCGGCGGGGACAAGGCCGCTAACTGTGCTTTTGTGCGGCTGTTGGTGGAGGGTGGTGAGGTGACCTTGCTAGTTACTGGTAATATCTGCTATAATTTTAATTTTACAGACCCATTCATGAGATTCTGTTAATTTGATTTTAGCCCATCTTTCAACCTATGTAAATAATATTGTGTATTTCACAAAAAGGGAAAGGTTGTACATCTTTAAAATATTTGTACCTGATTCATCCAAATGTTCACTTTGAAAACAGGCATGCCTTCTGATATTACTAGAGATTTAATGGTGAACCCGTCCAGTGATACGCAAAGTTCGTCGGATCATGAACCTCTCCCACAGACTCCCTCAAACAAGAATACTCCTAAAATACAGGATAAGTCTAAAAGTGGGACGCGTATTTCAAAGAAAAACATTATTGTATCTCCAATTAATAAAACACCCAGTCAACATGATATTCGCAATTTCTATGAAAAATTGCAAAGTGGTAGAGCAATGACCGATCCGACTGACTTGGCTTCCCTCTTGGCTACTTTAATTGATCTGCCCTTAGCTAAATGTGCTCCAAGTGATCTGAGTTCACCTAAAAACCTTTTCTTAAATAATGATACCCTTGTTCCCCCCTTAAGTATTACTATTTCAGACCAAACTTTATTAACCGTATCACATTCTCCAATCAAAAAATGTAAACCCGTTCAAACATTTGCCACAGTTATAGAAGAATCTATGCAAGAGATTGTAAACATAACAAATGAAGGTCACACTTCAGCACGAGAAACCCCTTCTTTGAATGGCTCGATGGCATCTGTAATTATTGAAAATGTAGGGCAAGTTAGCCCAATTAAGTCTCTTTCACCCCCATGCCCCGCCTCTCCTGAATGTAGGGACTTAGAAAGTTCGAGGGCTTCAGTCATGACTGATTATGCACAACCATGCTCTATGGATTCGACAAGACAGGACGAGGTCTCTTTTCTACAACCTACACCTTGTCGATGTCTAACTACTGAAAGAAAAAAAACAAGCCACTCCGTCTTTAGCCAATCCTGTCCTTATAGAAATCACTTTGGGGGACATTAATACCACTATATCTAGCATATTTAAACTCTTTGATTCTTTGGACCAGAAAATAACTGCTCAAACAAGTAAGCTAGATTATATTAGTGAGTGGATGAGAGACAATACAGTCAAATCTAACAAAAGTCTCTCACTAGAAAACCTGGAGCAAAGAATCACCCTCCTTGAAACACACATATTATCTCAGCAGGGTTTGGTTGAAAATTGTGGTGTGTCTATCATGCAACGTCTTCGGACTTTAGAAGCTACAAGCAAAGTACCTTATATTACTAATTCAGTATTACCAACATTTTCTAAAATTATTCAACCAATTGAGTGTGTCGAAAAATTTATGACCACAAAAAATAATGAGTCTTGGACTAGTGTAGACTCCCCGGCGACGACTGTCGATCAACCTATTGTTAATCCTAATTCTCGTGGTTGTCCTAAGCAAAATCCATCAAAAAATAGTCGCACAGCCGTGAACAATAGGAAATTAAAAGCTGTGTCAACCAAGATTGGTACAAAAAAACAGTCCCAAATTAATCCCATGATAGAAGACCCAAAAATTAATAATTGTATCCCTTCTACCCCCATAATTAGTGGTGGTGAAATTACAAACATAGACACGGTCGCCACGTCCAGTGACCTCCCAGTGAATAAAGGTGCGTCATGTAATTCTTTTCTTCCACAAGCTGTTTCAAAGGAGGTTCTAGCCTCTCCCGTTGATTATGATCCTCTAATTGAGTTGGTAAAATTATTAACATCAAACCCTGATAACACACCAGCAAGACAAGTATCGGCTGCTGTACAGACGACTCTAATCGCACCTTGTCAAACAACTTCAATTGGTGAAGTCAAGCGAGCATACAAAGTCGTCCCCATAACAGGCGTTGAGGATCGTCTAAGCTCATTAAGAGATGCAGTAGATTCATATTTATTAAAAAGTATCTCAGATGTTCTGCCTGAAGTCCCAAATGGTAATGACCAGCCGCGTCATATTCACAAGCCACACAATGATAGCGTAATTGAGGTACCTGCCTGTAAAAACAGACCGGTTACCAGTTTAATTCCGAAACCACTTCCATGCAATAGTCGTTATAAACAAGATTTCACAAAGCAAAATACCAGAAAGAATTCAGAAATTGGCAAAGCTGGTATCAAATCTCATATAAATGATGCCAGTACTGCCTTGTCAAAGAAATTCAATTCATTTCATACCCTAATTTTGAAGTGTCGAGACGGGCCCTTCCCAAAATACGACTTATGTCGAGCTAGTGTCTTCAACATTTTTGGAGATATTGAAGGGTTGGATGCTATTTCTTCTACCTATATAGATCAAATAGAGTTTCTGTGTGACAAGAACCTTTCCATAGTTAGATTGTGGATAAAATCAGGAATTGTTCGCAACACTCTATATGGAATGCTAGAATGGACCTTTTTAATCTTGGTTTCTTACTAGCACAAGATGCAGCACGACAATCTCTCAAGGAGCTTAATACCAATGAACCCTTGGTTGGTAATAATCTTCAACCATTGTGTGATTGTAACTATTGTCTGAATGAATCACTTTCAGATTTCGTGGTTCCTGCTAATCACTGTTCATAACCACGAGCAAATTCTTCCATTACTGAAATTTCACTTGCTTGTTGGAACACCCAAGGCTCCTCTCACCTGCAATGGACACTAAATAACCAGCTGAACACATATGATATAGTAGTACTACGGGAAACATGGTTACTAAAGCCGCCTACATGGGATGACCATGAGCTTATTCTTTTTCCAGCAGAACATAGTGGCAAAGGTAGACCTACTGCTGGCTTGTTAGTAGCGGTGAAAGTGAGTAAGGGTTATAAAATCTCGCCCTGGCAAGCACCAAACAAATATATACAACTGGTTAAGATTTCTTTCAACACACAGATATACGCTCTTATCAATGTGTATCGAAATCCTACAGGTATCACTGATGATAGTTTTTATACTGCTCTATCGTGCCTCTTTGAATTGATCTCTGCTCAGGGCAATATCTCTGGAATTCTTGTAATGGGTGATCTAAATTTCTCTTGTGTTGAGTCTAATACAAGGAGAAAAAATTGCGATGGTGTAAGATGGTTATCCTTCATGGGAGATCTAGATTTAAAAATTGCAAATGGTGCAATCACAGGAGACATCCCTTCAATGAATACATGGGAGCGAGGCAACTCAAAAACCACAATTGATTATATCTTTATGTCCAACAACATCTTTATGAACACTACTAAATTTGTTGTTGTAAAACAAACAGCTAGTGACCACCATCTTTTATCGTTATACTGGTCAGTCGAAATGACAAACTGTTTAAAAATTGCACGTTGTTATAAACAGACTTTGTCAGTTAACAATGGTAAAAATCGATTTAAATGGTCCATTGATAAATTACTGGCATTGAATGGAGCAATTTTAAACAACCAATGTTCTCAAGAGTCTGCATCCTATATAGATGTATTAAGCACCTTTGCAAATATTCAGCCTGTTCAGAATAGGCCGCCCAGGAGTCACGTTCATGGGTTTGATCTGGCTCTCTGTGAGAGAAAGAAAGCTTACAGAAAAGAAATCAGAAAACTTCGGAAACTACCATTAAATGACCAGATTAAAGCGATTAGATCTGCCAAGTCAAGATATCGAAATTGGGTACGGTCAAGGAAGGCCGCATTATACCAACTAGATAGTGAAAACTTTCTACGAGCATGTCGCAATAAAAACTCTGCTCTGTTCTGGGAACTGCTAAATAAATGTAGCACAGCACCACAAGCATATCTCCAACTTAATGGTGCCTCTGAATCTGCGTGGGTTACACACTTTTCCACACTATATGATGATCCCAAGATGAGTTGTTACAAATATAATGGCAGTTCTGCAAAATGTTGGCATTTGCAATGCACAAGAAATATTATTCAGTCCTTCATTAAAACATCGTCCTCGTCAAGAGCAGCAGGCCTTAACGGACTCTCAAACAGGATGTTTAAACAAAATATAAATGAATGGGCACTAATCTTGAACAACACATTTCATCACATTTTGCAAACTAAATGTATACCAGACTCCTGGCGTTCGTCTGTGATTATCCCGATTTATAAAAAGGGTGATCGCTTGGACGCCAAAAGTTATTGTCCAATAGCGTTATTGGATGCTCCAGGAAAAATTTTCACTAAGTTGGTATTAAGAGATTTCAATCTTTGGTCATCAGCAGCTAGTCAACGTGACCCAGCACAAACTGGTTTTGTGGCTGGCCTGGGTACTGGTGTTAATTTACTCACTTTAAATGCCATCAGACAACAAGCACAGAGTAAGAGACAGCCCAGATACTGCTTTTGTGGATCTTCACTCCGCCTTTTATTCGGTATCACGACCAAAACTCATTGATAAATTAATCAAGGCGGAGTGTCCCTCTACTCTTATTGATATCATTTTTGCTCTTCACTCAAAAACCAAGGTCTTTGTAAGATTAAATGCTGAGGGCCTTCTAACATCTCCAGTTTATACGCATAGAGGGTTGAAGCAGGGGTGCAGTTTAGCGTCAGCCCTGTTTAACTTTTTTATTAATGATGTACGCTGGAATTTTAGCAAAATAATGGCTGATGCTCCGAAATTAAACGACGTCAAAATGAATGCATTATGGTATGCGGATGATCTTGTTCTAGTGTCAAAAACACCCAGCGGCTTACGCAATCTGTTGTCAGTACTTTGCTGCTACTTCAAAGAAAATGAATTAGTAGTAAATACTGCTAAAACACAGATTGTTATGTTTGTCCCTAAAGGTCTACGCAAGCATTTGTTGGAATGGCAAATAGAGGGAACGCCCATAAAGATAGTTCCAAACTATGTTTATTTGGGCGTCATTTTTGACGGCTGTCCTACATTAGAGTCGCAGCTGAATACGATCAAACTGAAGCTAACTCTGGCAATCTGTCAAACACGAATAATTGTTTCTAAATATGGCAAATTTTCAATTAAAGCAGCTCTCGTATATTGGAATCAAAATGTTGTCCCAACTATCCTTTATGGCTTAGAAACGCAAATCATTATCTCTGGATTTCTTAATTTACTAGAATCCAAATTCTGGCGTGCCATTTTGCGTCTACCACAATGTATTCCCGGGGTGATGATGCGATATGAATTGGGCCTAATTTCATTATCCGCCCTATATAATTGGCGCTTATGTGCCTTGTTACGCAAATGCTTGCTTTCTACACGAGATACCTCTACATTGTCATCTATTTCTAGTTATTTACTTGACTCATCAGAAGAGTTTCCCAAACATTGGTCCACAAATGTTCTCTCCATTATGGTGAATGCCGATATATCGCTTGACCTTCTTATAGTTCACCCGGAGCGAGAAAAGAAGAAAGTATACATGATGGACTGGATTGACACTCGAGTAAAGTGCTTAACTTATAAAGATTTTGACTCTGTAATATTTGGACCCAAACGCTATAAAGATACTGCATCCTACTTGTGTTTAGCTCCTTCCGCTGCTATTAGATCTGACATCCTACGGTTGCGATTCAACATTTGGCCTACTCGGGAGGTTAAATCAAGAAGAAAGCAAATATCATCAGATCTTAATTGGTGTAGGTTTTGTCAAAATGCAGCTATTGTTGAAACCCTGCAACACTTATAATTGGAGTGTCCAGCCCTTTCGAGTTTAAGAAGTACTCATTTCGTCAAATATCTTGCGTATTTTTCACAAATGGACCCTAGTAATAGATGGGTGGCTCTAGCTGCAACAGAATGTATAGGCATAAGGGTTGCTACCATTAACTTTTTAAAAGCCTTGAACATGGAATGAAATGTTTTCCATCATTGTTAACTCCCATAAATGCTAACTTATCAAATTTTGGGAAAAAATGTGCTGCTTGAAAGATGTTTATCTGTAAATGTATATTAATGTTTGTTATATTGTTCATACTTTTTGAAAAATTTGATTTTTTATGTATAAATTGAAAAAGTTGTTGTCATTTCAACTATATTCAATAATAAAAAAATAAAAAAAGAAGAAGAAGAAGAAGAAGAAGAAGAAGAAGAAGAAGAAGAAGAAGAAGAAGAAGAAGAAGAAGACTGCCAAGTGACTTTTTAATAGTGTTCCTGGAGGAACGTGTACTTTGAACTGCTGCCATCACCTGCACTGCGAGCTACGAACTGGTTTCGTTTTGGAGGCTCTTGCAGGTCTTTGTGCGCCAGACTCTGCGTGCTGCCCAGGGGAGGCAGGACCATCACGTGTCACGTGGAAGATCACGTGACCCATTACGAGCCATCAAGCACCCGCCCATCTGCCCGAGCGGTGTGCCGAGTGACTTTTTAATAGTGTTCCTGGAGGAACGTGTACTTTGAACTGCTGCCATCACCTGCACTGCGAGCTACGAACTGGTTTCATTTTGGAGGCTCTTGCAGGTCCTTGTGCGCCGGACTCTGCGTGCTGCCCAGGGGAGGCAGGACCATCACGTGTCACGTGGAAGATCACGTGACCCATTACGAGCTGTAAAGCACCCGCCCATTCACCCTTGCGGCGTTAAGCCCGGCGGGACAAGGCCGCTAACTATGCTGTTGTGCGGCTGTTGGCGGAGGGTGGTGAGGTGACCTTGCTAGTTACTGGTAATATCTGCTATAATTTTAATTTTACAGATCCATTCATGAGATTCTGTTAATTTGATTTTAGCCCATCTTTCAACCTATGTAAATAATATTGTGTATTTCACAAAGAGGGAAAGGTTGTACAACTTTAAAATATTTGTACCTGATTCATCCAAATGTTCACTTTGAAAACAGAAGAAATAGTAAATGTGGGCATCTTAGATGATAAATTCCCACTCAGCCTGGCGTTAGCCGAATGCACCCTGCTATCCCTCACTGAAACATGTACTGGGTCTCCCATTGATATATGGACACCCTGGACTCTTGCAGCAACGGTGCATCAAGGAATGCTGTCAGACTGCCCCCCACTCACATTGTAAGGTTCCGTTAAAATTACATCTCGGAAGACTTCTTCATAGGAAGTAACATATATAAAAAGGAGGGTAGCTGGTGTGTATATCTTAGGTGAAAAACACATACTGCAGGTCCAGGAAGAGGTTGAATTTAGATTCTCAGTACCCACCATCATGTCTCCGCTGGCAGCACCTGGCACCTGCAAAAACCCAATCCACCAACCCCATGTGCAGGCTGGGGACTTCATCACAGGGTATACATGGTTCATTTAGTAGGGGGCAAGGAGGGAGGAGTAGAAACAAGAGGAAGAACAGGTTTTTTAGGGAATGTCAAGATTAAAGAAGATGACAGGTTCAGCTAGGTTGGTGGGGAAAATGCATGAATGGATTCAAAGACAAGGGGGGGTCATTACAATCTGGGCGGTAAGGGGTTAATGGTGCCGGTAATGGTGCCAGCGCCGTTAACCCCTTACCGCCCTATAACGAGTCTGCTCGCGGGACCCGCAAAGGGCGCCTGGTAAAACCAGGCACCCTTAGCGGGTCCCGCTAGTGGACCAGGGAGCTAACAACGGTTGTTAGCTCCCTCCCCATTCCCATTGAGCCCAATGGGAGCTCGAATGGGAATGGGGGTGGGTTCCCTGAATGGGGAAATAGCGGGTCCTCCAAGGTTGGAATGGCCCAGTATTTCCCCATTCAGGGAGAACCCGGACCCGGTATGCGGTATGGGGGTAGCCATGGCACTAATAGCGCCATGGCTACCTCCATACTCGTAATGACCACCAAGGTGTAGGAATTTGAAAAGGGTTCAGATTTTCATAGAGAGCCATCAATCCTGGACAAGGTGTTGGGAAGTGGAAGAAGATTATATGGACATGCATGTGAAAAGTTCTGCATTTTATCTAGCAAGGAGAATGTAGAGGGGAGGCCAAGGATGAGGCTAGGAGAGCAGTCAAATTGACTGAGTACCACAGTTGAGTTCAGGGTGTTGGTGGAATGGTAGGTGAATTAAGTGTGTGTTGTCCTTACGTTGTGTTGATTCAACCTGGGAGCAGTTATGCCATCAGAGAGGGAGTAGAGAACAATGAGACTGCGGTCAGGAAGGACTCCAAGGATGTCTGTTTTGGGAGAGGGAGAGAGCAGGTCAAGGAAAATGAAATAGGTTAGGGATGGAGGAGGGTGGGGCATTGGAGGCGAAGTGGTAGATAACTGTGTTCTTCATGGAGTTAGCATGAGCAAATACAATTGATTTAAATGACAGATTGCTGAGTGTCAATCAGAGATCGGTGCATACAGATCTGTGGTGAGAGAATTAGAGACATATTTGGGTGTCCATCCATCAAGAGCTAATAAAAGAACCCAGGTGGGGAAATCAGCTGTCTGAGGAGGATGTTTAGAGGGTAAAGAGGATAAAGAGTAGAGGGACAAAGGCAGAACGTAATCCCCTCTTCCTCACCTCTGTGTGGGCGAGGGTGGGGGAGAGAGGGCTACATTCAGAGAAAAACATTTAGCAGCGATTTAGTAGTGTTAAATATTGAAATTATTAAATGATTGCACAGTAACAGGTGTTAGCAGGTGGCCCGGGCTCTGTGCTTGCACATACAGTTTGCAAACATGCTCTGCTGAAGGGTTTCTCTAACATTAGCCTACTCACACTACAGTTGGTTTTCCATGCAGTAGGTAAACTGAGAGCAGTTAAAGGAACTGATGACTGTGTATCCCCCACTTGCATTGCTATACTATAGCTGCCACTGAAGTCATTTATTGGATTTAAGGCTAGGATAACTTATTCATTAAATCTTAAGGCGTAGAGTGAACCATACTATTCTGAATAGAACAGCATACGAAGAACACACTTATAACACAACTCAGCGTAGACGTACTTCATTCATAAATGTAAACTGGATAGAAAGTGAGTAAGATACCTTTATCATATCTACAATGCTAAATACAGCCAAGGACAGACTACACCATTGAGAGATGTGACTCAGCGGTGTTATCCTATAAACGACAATTGTCTGGTAGATTTCGAATAGTAAGAGGTTTTCGGGGGATTGGTGGGTTCCCAAGCCATTTCTAATCACATTATATCCGGTTATAAAATGCAATGTGGAAAAAATTAAAGTGCCGGCCCTCTTTTACTTCAAATCACAAGAGCCCAGATAGCAGTGCTGTCAATGTGGGAGGTTAAAGCAAGAAGAGCATTTTCACAACATGGGGAACAATATTTACTAGGTCATATGTCTCATGCTGCCTTAGCTTCAACCATTCCAATCCCTTCCCCTGGACTAAAAGGGGTCTTTGTATGTAACTATCTTCCGATACCTGGCTTCCTATTGAACCTCTGGCAGCCATGCTTCGTTAGGATTCTAACCGTTTTAAACCAGCATCTCCACATGTGAGTTAGGCGTTAAATTGTTGCCCGAGACACACACAGGGTTTTCTGGCTGGGACTGAAACAACATGCTAGTTTGGAGATATGGGTGCTTTCAGCAACTGTCTCTCCCATCTGATCAGCCGGTGAGTGTAAGGCAAGGTTTTGTAACATAAAATCTGAAAAAATTAAATTGACTCAAAATGTTTCTTTACACTATATTAGTCTCCCTTGGCAGACTACTGATTGCTGTTTACATGTGTATAGTGGTAGGGCACTGCCACCAGGTATGATAGACCGACCATTGGAAGTGCCAGTGGAATTGGACATGGGGATTCTCTTAAATGAAATAAAACACAACTGCTGGCAGGTGAAATTAGGCAGTAGAAGATTTCAGAATCCCTAACGTCTGGCAACAATGCATGTTTCCTATTGAGTGCCAGCCTCCCATTTCCACTCACCCAATCTATATTTCACCCCACCCTAACACTCAGCCTACACGGACCACGGTACAATGCAGTAAAACGGCCCACCATAACATGCGGCGAGTCAGCGGAGGCCAGATGGGGGATACCCAATATGGTACTTTCACTTTTAGTAGTGATAGGGGCAGCCATATCAGTTAGCATATGTGCTGTATTAGTCCATAGCACTACTGCCTGGGTACTATTAAAAAAAATGGCGTCAAAGCTTGTTATGTGTGCATGTGGAGTTACACGTTACTGTGGAATCTGAAATGTGGCCACAACACCTTTCAGCAGCTGGTGAGTTTTGGCTTCTGCACAGCAAATGCATGCATATATCCGGCCATATTATTCATTCGGTGAGACTGAAGTCATCTCAGGTGTATCAAATGACACAACATTTTAGACATAGATCATTTGGATATTGTGAGCTCTGTCTCCGTTCAACAGAGCACACTTTCCTACAGAGAAACCGACTTCACTGTGTTCAGGAGAGTACAATTCCTGAGAAAGTCTGTCATAAGAGAAAACCTACTGCAGTGGAAAGCTAAACACCTACGGATGATCTTGAATCACTCCTAATGCCAGTGGTCAAAGAGTACGAAAAGAAAATAAGTAGTGGAACTATGTTCCCTGGTAGTCTGGCCCCCACTTCCTTTAAACCCCATCACCACACCCCCTCCCTGGCGCAATGAAACTCCCAAACAAATATGCCTACTGTTTAAGGGAATGTTCAGTGCAGTGCACTGAAGTGCAAGTTTCCACTTCTTCCTACACTTTTATTTTAAAACGAAACCATCCTGACTGGTTTCTTTCAAAAAGAAAAACCATAGGAACAGTAAAAGTTTTTGTTTTTATTAAGTACGGGAGCACTGCTCCCAACTGCTACCAACCGACTTCGACCACTGTCTATTGCCGATAGTGTAAGAGTAGAGCTATGTTCATTGTATGTGTTGTCTTCAGAGATCATCGTCCTTACATACGTCTTATGGTTCTGCTCTAATCTTTGCTAAAAATAAAAGTAGTTTACTTATCTCTTAAATTCCTCTTCTTTTCACCTACAGTGTCTGTTTCAGGTTCTTCACCATATTCTCTCTTCCTCTCTCCTGATGCATCAATCTCTTCTTCTCTCCCTGCTGCAGATTTCGCCTGAAAAGTGACTTCTTTGCTCTTCCAATTCTTCTTCATCTTTGTATGAATCTGAATGTAGTTTCTATCATGTCTTCTGTACACCCCGTTCAGGATTCTGAACGTTTTGGTGCTACTCTCTGAAGCTCATCTTACTACTGATCCCTTCGACCCTGTCCCTTCCACATGAAGTGCTAAGATCTATCCTTTTCTCTTTCCTTATTTCACTCTGCTCTTTAACTCTTCTCTACGTACTGCTACTTTTCCTTCTATTTTCCAAGACTTCGCTGCACTCCCTATCTTGAAGAAAATCAGCTCCTGACTCTAATCTCTTCTCTGCCTTCGAACTATCATTGTATGTTTCTTCTCCCTCTTCTCTCCTAACTCTTGGAATGTCTGCAACCAAGTCTCAACCTTTATCAATCACTCTCCTCTTCTTCCTCTTTATCAGTCGGATTTCCAACCTCTTCATTCTACGTTGACGGCTCTTATTTTGGTTTGTGATTCATTTCTCTCTGCTCGGTATATGAAACAATCTTCTTTTCTCGTCCCTCTTGATTTGTCCATCACTTTTGACGCTGTCCATCACAGTATTTTACATTGTTCTCTCTTGCTTCTTGGTTTTCAGGGTTCTGTACTGATTGGTTTTGTTACTATTTTCCCAGTTGCACTTACTCTATTTGATGAGCTGGACACTCTTCTTCCGTTGTCCCTTTTCCCTTTGGTTTTCCTCAAGGTTCTGTTCTTGGTCCTCTCCTTTTATCCTCATACAATATTCCCCAGGCTTCTAGTATTTCTTCTTTTGCTCTTTCACATCATTTCTATTTGGACCATTCCCAAATCGATCTCTCATTTTCTTCTTATTCCAACACAATTCAATCCACTTTAACTGTGTGTCTTCTGTTTATCCAGTCTTGGATGTCTGATCTCATCCCTCCTCTCTTCCCAATTTTCCTACAGTCCATACTCCCAGAGATATTCTTGACTCCTCATTATCTTTTCCCTCTCATGTTTCATCAGTGGCCCATTGCTGCCGCTTTCATCTTTATAATGTCCGCCGGGCAGATCCTTTTCTTTCCTTTCATGGTACTTAAATCCTTATCTTATCCCTAATATGTTCTTGCTTATTTCACTGCTCTCCACATCTGCTTGGTCTCCTTGCATAACAGCATGCTCCCTTAGGTTCATTCATAATTCTTATATTCACCTTCTTTTTTCTGTCTCCTCATGACCATATGTCTCCTGTTCTCCATTCCCTTCACGGGCTTTACTTCGAATCCCAGGTACTATTTCACCTTCTCTGTATGGTGGTTACATTTATTCATGGAATGGCCCCTTCTTATCTCTCCTCTATGATTTCTTCTATTCTCCCTCCCTCTGTTCCCAATGTCAACTTCTCCTTTCTGTTCCTCACCCCCTCTTGTGTTTATTCTTGCCTTTTCACTTTTTCAGCGTTAGCACTCAAATTATGGAATATGCTACCCTTGCATATACGTTATTCTTTCTCTCTTTCACATGTCTTTTAAGTCACTTTTGTTACCTAATGTTTAATTAATTAATTCAATGTTACAACTGGGTGCACCATTTCATTTTGTCACATTGTTTGCCTTAAAAATACTTTCCAATAGGGTCAATTATTGAAATTTCTAAATGACGGTGGGCAAGCACGGGCTTAGGTTAATGTGAGACTCAGACCCAAGGTTTTATAAAAAGAACAATTTATGATAGCACAACTAGCCACCGGCTGCACAACCCAATAATGTTCTATTTGATCTGATAATCACAATAATATTGCTCCTGATTAAACACTCAATTTTTTTTAGTCATCAGGTGTTTACTCAGGAGCAACGTTGCTGTGATTATCGGATCAAATAGAACATTATCGGGTTGTGGAACGGGTGTCCAGATGTGTTATAATACATAGTTGCACATAGAGTTAGGAAATAAATGAAGGGATATAGTAAACATCTAGTCTTGGCAAATTCTCTACAGAGTAGTAGATGGAATCATCATCCTAAAATGGTGGCTACGTTTCTGCAAGATGTTATCTTGTTGTTGCATGGCAGGAAACATGAGAGAGTTCTGAGCGATACATAGAGATCATAATAAAGCTATATGACCCGAACGGCGGGGCATTTCCGACTCAGGTAATGCCCCGGGGCCCAAAGTTATAGGCCCGTGCGACCGGGACACTAAAAGCATTGTTTTCTAACCCAAAACGCGTTTCGGGACAAAAAAAAAATGACCAAGAAAATGGCCGCCGGGAAAGGGAAAACGGAGTCCGTTTTCCCTTTCCATATCCCCATTGGGAGCGGACGCGATGGGAACAGAAGTGTTTCCAGCGCATCGCTCCCGGAAAAAAAAGGAGAAGAAGGTAAGTGGAGTTAGGAGAGTGGAAGGGAGGGAGGAAAAAAAAGAAAAAAAAAATGCCCTCTCCCTGCCCTCCCCATCCCCCTTCTTGCTCCTTCGTCCCCGGCAGGAGACAATGGAAGCCTCCAGCCATGTGGAGGTGCGGAGGCGCGATGGCCCCGCTCCGAGTCTCGACATGGCTGGGGGGTGCCATCATCCCCCACCGGGGACAAAGGAGCAAGAAGGTAAGTTGGATGGAGAGTGCTGGGAGACGGGAGGAAAGGGGAGGAAACAAAATAAAAGCTTACCTTAGTCCCCGGCGGAGGGCGAAGGCAACCTCTCAGCTGTGGGGATGGCCCCGCTTCCAGCTTCTTCATTGGCTGAGGGGCTGCCACGCCCCACTGCCGTGGACAAGGAGGCTGGAATCCCAGCCAAGAATCGAGGGATTCTCAGCCGGGTAACAACCTTGCGAGAGCCAATCAGAATGCGTCTTGCATTCTGCTTGACTCTCGCCGGGTACTAATGAAGCAAAGGACCTATTGTGTGTTGGGCCCATATCACAACGAGCAGCAACAGGTACTCTTTCATTCATATCCACTGATGTTTAAGCTTTTTATCTGCATGTTTAGTATTATATACAGCACAACGAGATATAAAGAATGAAATGTGTTAAGGTATTTGTATTAACTTGCATTCAATCTGGTTCAAAATCTCTCCACTTTACTATGAAAACATCGTGTTTTTAGTTCTAGTGAAATGCTCACTAAATAGATTACAGTTAGTGCAGAATACTGAAAGCAGGATGTTGCTGTGGCGATAGAGGTCAGGCCACAATTCTTGCATATTCTGTTCGTTCTGTTATCTGCTAAATGTCAATAGGATTGAGTTCACTGTCCGTAACGGAGGGATTGTACAATGTGTGACCCGTGTTGCTATAGAGCAAGATACATAAATATACATCTTACAGAGTTCTTCAGTCTGGGAGAACAAACCATCTATGTATTATAAATTCTCTGTTCTGTCCACACCATCAACTACTCGACATTAATGAAGAGAATACAGGAGTCTGACATTAACAACACTGGACTATAACGGATAAAATCCTTCCTGATAGATTGAAGGAAAACATCCTATCTGCCTCGTTCCACCACAAGAAGACATACAACCAAATGTGGCATCCCACAAGGATCAATCCTAATAGCACATCTTTTTAACGTATGCAAGGTCCGTTTCTTGAAATCAAACACAAGCTTCCTTGTTACAACTGTGCAGGCGACTCTCAATTCATTACCAAGATGACAATAGAGAGTGACATAAAGAACTCCATCACTAGCTGTTGTAGCAAGATACATGCCTGAATGACCAATAACAGCTTGTAGTTAATCCAAACATAATGAAAATCATGTCACCCCACTGAACAACAATGGGCTGAACACACTGGGCCTCATTACGAGGTAGGTGGTAAGGGATTACCTGCACCGGTAAGGACACTGGTGCGGTAATCCCTTACCACTCTATTCCGAGGTCCCTTAGCAGGTCCCTTCCTTAACTCCTGGTTTTACCAGGCGTTATGGAAGGGACCTGTTAAGGGTCTTCAGAGTTAATAACAGTACCGCAAATTGGGGGCTCGAATGGGAATGGGGAATGGTTCCCGGAATGGGGACTTACAGGGTCCTCCAAGGTTGGAATGACCCGGAAAGTCCCTATTTCGGGAAGCCGGACCCGGAATGCAGTAAGGGGGTAGCCATGGTGCTAATAGCACCATGGCTACCTCCTACCTCGTAATGAGGCCCACTGTTTCCCTGACCTGTAGAAATGGGAATGAGACCAGAAACCTCAACAATGAAAATATCTTGGATTTCACATGACACTGAAGGACAGTGGGCTCTCAGTAGCACCACATTTCAAGACCATAGTACACAGCTGCTACTACCACATATGTTCAGTCAGATTTATCATGCTTTCCACGCTAGGCCATCACCATAATTTCATTGATTTGTCAAGAATGAACTATGCAAACAACCCATGCAATTTATCAAATCCGTGGCAGCATGACTTCTACTAAGATTAAACAGTGGGGAACACATTACACCAACCCTGAGACGACACCACTGATTACCAGTCAAGAAAACTACGTATTTAAAAAGCACTCTTCATCACACACAGAACACTGAATGTTCCAAGTATGGAATTCCTTCAATTGAAAGTCACCCTCTACCAACTAAGAAGGATGATTAGATCTAGCAAAGACAAACTTTCTGATTCCATGGACTCAAATACAGAGGAACTGCTCTCTCCATCCTTGCAGCAATATGTGGAACTCTCTCCCTGACAACAGAAGAACACTCACTGATAAAACCTGGCTTTTCAGTACACCAGCATAGAGAATTGCTAATATCCCTGGTGGAGATAAATATACTACAATATGCCACCAGAAAACTGCCACCATCATATTATGAGGTGCCCACTCAACACATGTCAAACTGAAGAAACATAAGAATCAAATTCTCAACAAGGTACGACCCCACAAAAAAAAAATCAAAGGAACCCTACTGGTGTGGTGTTAGCAAACCAAAAAGGGGCATTCATCATTCTTTCAACACCACTAGATTACCAGTTACACATAGAACTAAAGATATACAAGAAACACATATACAGGAAAACACAAGTGAAGCCACTTAAAAACTTAGTACTAAAACACCACACAATCACCAGTATAAAGGACAACCATACGGGATGCAAAAATAACAGACAGACATATAACATCTTCATGATATGTCCTGACCCTGACACCCGCCCAACAAAGTTCCTGACACTAAGCACAGAACAGGCCTGCACAGAAAACCCAAGGCACAGACTTCATGAACTCTAATCATCTTCATAGAATATGCCACACAGGCCCAACACATCTAGCATCACTACCATCAACACATATGAAAACCTTTAAACAATGTCATCTCACCAGTAAGAACAGAAGAAACAAACTAACAGCCAGGACCAAACCTGCAGGAATGCTACATTGAAATTTACACAAAACACCTTTGGAGTGGCGTGCCACTCAAGTAAAGCCCATTAAAACTAAATAACCCCATCCAACCTTGCTCGCCACATGCTCACCAACTCAACGCAAAGAGCTAAACAAAGCTCTCAAACCACATCAAAAACATCTCAGCTCTACACTTCTCCATTCAACTTGCAAACCTGTTCATTTTGTCAAAGCACCCAGATACTCCACAGGCACTTGCAGTCTTCAATCAGGAAACAAAACACCTCTGGTGCACAAATCAATTTCCACCTAGCAAACACACCCGGGCAGACTCCAGTGACTACTGTTTCTACATGGACCAACGGTCAAGCAAGACACCTTGGGATTTCCTGCTACTGGCCTAACTAGCAATCCCGCTCGTTTCCATTTCAGATCCATGTGAGTGCCTGGAGACCATGAAAATGACATTTGGCCAGGGTGCAAATCTTAATACCACAATAAGAAATTAACATTGACTTCCTTGTACTAAAACCACAGGAGACATATACAGATGTGTTGCTGAAAGTATGCTGTGCCAGTTGACAATTTAACAATTTTTAACGGATATGCACAGATATATGAATACATAATTATTGAACCACACTCTGCCCGTGCATCTGTAGAATGAGTGTGTTGAATGGGCTATTAGACACATTAAACATAGTATGAATGATTGTCACTGCAGAGCGTTTCCACACAACCAACATTCGGGAACAAATGGGAATTTGAATAGGGGCAAATGCATTGGGGCAGAGTAGGAGAAAGAGTAGATAATGAAATAGTGAGTTATGATGGGTAATGTTTAGCACAAAAGGTGAAAGGATGTGCACAGCGATTTGAGCTGGGGGTTTAAAGACATTAATCTAGTGCATCTACCTTTGGTAACCCAGGTGCCATGGCTCAATAGATGTACAACAGTAGTCTAGCAGACATGAGAGTTAGTTAATTAAGTTTCAATTAGGGATCCCTATTTAAATTAAGCAATCAATTTGGCATTGGTTAATCTCACCATATCTCAGCAGGACATGGTTCACCTCGGGCTCAATTAGTGATATCCAGTTAAGCCTCAACTTAAGTGAGCCTCAGTTGAGGGTTCAGTAGTCTAATTTGAATTTAAACATGTCTACCAGTGTTCAGGATGAAGTTCAATTGCATCTCATTTGAGTAATAGTTAATAGCTTCTGGTTGAGTGCTCTATTCTATGTTTGATAGGGATAGTGTCTACTTCTTGTTAAACCTGTTACATGTCAGTACTTTGTAATTGTTAAGAGCTGTTAAGACAGAGAGATGAATGCAGATTGTAAAGTATGATTTGTATTTTTAAAATAACACCATGCATAATGTATTTATTTATTTATTTATAGTTTGCTTGTTAGGCGCGTATACAATAAGAACATCCTGTTTCAAAGCACCCAAACAGCAATGCAACAGGGCAGCCCCTCTGAAATGAGGGCTGTCAAAGGGCTAAGTGTTTTCCCAAAGATCACAAATCATGTATCAGGAATAAAAAAAGGCTATTTTGAGAAAGAACATACAATGGGGCTAAAACAGAGTACAGACACACATATTTGGGTCACAACGGTAATACTTCCAAGGGGAGTCTTCAAAGTGCATGCACCTAAATGACTATCAACACCCAGTCTCTTCTGGGTCTGTCTCCAGAATCACAGTCCTGGTCTATTCTTTAGCACTGAAAGTGTCCTCTCACTGACTGTTTTAAATGAGTTTGTTGTCTCTGGTTCTGGTTGGGTTTCAGAGGTATTCCAGCAAGTTGCAGGTAGCACACAACTCCTCCCAAAGGTGGAACAGGCTTATGTGTGACACTGGCTTCCTGTCTACCTCCCACTGCTCACAACCAACTTCCACATTCTTCCTGGTAACCTTGATGAAACCTTGTACCTAGGTGCCCTCATGCTACCTCTCGTGAACCTGCCTCTCCACTGGTTCCTCGTGTACATCCTTGACACCTTGTGCCATACGTGTACTCCCTCAGAACACTCTCCCACACTCCTTTCATGCAGTGCGAATGTTTCCCCTCTCCACACTGCCACCTCTACTCATCTGTTCTCCACCTCTTCCTCGAACCTTATTTTCTCCTCCAACGCGTCTTCTATTTTTCACCACCTCTTCCTCAGATCAAACGTTCTCATCCTGTTCATTCAATCCTGTTTTTACCACGTTCGTTCTCCTTTGATCTTACTCTATACTCCACTTCCCCAGCTCCTCTTTCCACCCCCGCCACAGCTGATCATACTTACTCCTCCATCCTTTTTGCAACTCGCTTCTCCTCCTTCTAATCCGATCTTTCTCTCAGATCCACTGCCAGTGCTCCTTGTATCATCAGCCTTCTCTCCTCATTCCACTTCCACTATCTGTCTTGCCTCTCTGCACTCGAGCCGTCTTTCAATGCCCACCATTTTCTTCTCAAAACAGCAACAACAGGGCCCACCTTAAGCTCCCAAATGTGTGGCTTTGTGCCCTCCTCAAGTGAGGCTCTTCAAGTGCTTGTGATTTTCTTTTTCAGGGCAGGATTCATTAGATTTAAATAAGCATTTCAAGACAGGTGAGGTGATATTGATGAAGTAACGTGTGTCACAAGTGTGCCTGGAATTAAGCTATTTCACGCCGGCCCTCCATCTGTTTTAAATCATGTTCCATGAAAGCAGTGGTGTTACTAGGCCGTGCGGCGGATGTGGACCGCACCGGGTGACACTCCTCACAGGCGGTGCCACCAGGGGCACTGAGTATGCCTCCCCACGGCCCTGTTGAAGCCACTATATAGGAGGCACCTTTGAGCAATACAAACACAATTGCTCAAAGGTGCAGACTATTAGCGATTCTAACAGAGAGCTGCCATTTCAGTCACCTCTGCGGTGCCGGCTGGACCCTGCTGCTACATTTCATTAGCAGGCGTGAATTAAACATCCCCACCCGGCCCGACTAACACCGCCGCCACCACTTGTAATCTGGCAGTTAATCTGCCAGACCAAGTGGCAGTAACAGTAATTCCGTTGGGTTGTTTTCTGGCAGATTTACCACCGGAATACGGCTCAACTCGTAATGAGGCCCAATGTGCCTCCCACCCACATCACCACCACGCAGTTCTGGCTTTGATGGTGGGGGCTTTTTTATTTATTTGCAAGATGTCAAGATATGTTGTGGATGTCATCGCCAGTCATATTCTCATCATTATAGGTATTTTTTTTCCTTTAAGTCCTGCTAATTTACCACATTTTTGGGTGGGCAGAAGTCTGCAATGATTTTTTTACTTTTGTAATGCACGTATAAACAATCGGCCCCATCACGAGTTTGGCTGTGACCCTTAAATGCGGCAGTGCCTTTTACTGCCGCATTTAAGGGTCTGCCAAATCACGGGTTTGGTTGTATTTACCACTGGGAATTTGCCGATTTTCTGTGCATTTAGCACGCGGTAATACCGCCAACTGTAGTTGCGCTGACAATTCCACATTGGGCACATTGGGGAATTCCCGAATGGGCCCAATGGGGAATTACTGTTCCGCCAAACCCGTGATCCGGCACTAATACGGCCGATCCGGCACTAATACGGCCGGCATACCGCCCAACCTGTGAGGAGGCCCACAGTGCTCACGAATCGGTCGGTCCTTCTCATGCTTCTCATGAATGTGTTATTTATTTTTCTCTTGCTTTGGTTTCATTTTCACTTTGTTGTCATAGGAAGAAGTGTAACTTTCTGGTTTCTGTGTGGCCGTGCACCATGTCTGCCTGTGCATGTCAGGAGAGACCTGACTGCCTTTAGTGGGCACCTTTGCTGTTGTGCAGAAGCGCTAACAAGATTCCGCTGTTATGCAGGTTCAATTTAGTTTTCAGATGGATCATTCCACCGCATCAGGTCTGTGGCAGCTGCCAGAGTGCATTGATTTTTCCCCCCACAATCCCTGTGTTTATCTCCCTTGGATTCTGCTATCCACTGCAATTTGGCTGCCCAGATAAGTGAACAGTTTTCCCTGTTTCTCTTCAGCAAACATTACCCTGGCATCCTTTCCATTTCTTTGACCTTCATCAGTTTAGATTTGACAGCACTTACACAGCGGCCAATAGATCTGTCCATCTCTCTCCGCCCGTCTATCAGAGCTGCCTTTTTTGTAAAGGCTGACTGGAGAAAATTACTACACTGCCCCATCTCACAGCATCAAGGTAACTTGACAATGTCACATTTAGTGTTATTGGTTGTGCCCCCGGAAGAAATAATGTGCATGGCTCGCATTTGTATTTCTTCCAATCGTGTTATCTCCGCATTCCATGAGGCACCCATGGCGGAAACCTAATATATCAATTCATCCTTTAGTTTGCGAAGCACTGTACTTATTCATTTTTTTTTTTAAGTAGATGGTCATAACTAGAAGAGGTTACATTTTATGTTGTTTGATGACTTTCCTGGCCTTAAAGTATTAAAAATACAAAACATAGATTTGCAAAATGGATAGTCTTTCAGAATGATGAGGAGTAGTGAGGGTTAGTCATGTTGTGGGAATACATAAGGGTCAAATGTTCGCAATGTAGACTAGCCTTATTACGGACTTGGCGGTAACCCGCATGTCCTACATCCAGGTTAATGGCAAACCCACTGTAACGATACCGGCGCCTGATATCCCAGTGTTACTTGGATTTTATGGTTGCCAATAACGTTGCTTGCGGTCCCATTCCATGGAGTCTTGTAGGACTCCACAGAGACTCCATGAAATGGGATTACTGCAATCATCCACAACGGTAGTGACGGTGACAGTGATTACAGTTGTTATTTGCCGTTAGGGGCCTGAACTCCAGGTAGGTCAGGCTGGCAGGTAACTCACTGCCCCTACCAGCAAGCGCAGAATGTGTCGGTCCGGTAAACATGCTGCAGCCGGAACCACCAGTATTTTTGCCGGCATTTTTACAGGACCGTCTCACCCATGATGATGGTCAAAGTAAGCTTTAAGACTTGACTGTCGGAATGAGTTAATGGACAGCAGCAATCTTGGTTCCGGAACGTACTTGATGTCACATAAATACACTTAGAACCTAATTAAGAAATGAGCTGCGACAATACCACCAAATGCAATCATGCTGACCTGGTAATTTACCGCAGCATTTAGTGTTAGGGTCATTCCACTTTTTGGGGTCCCATTGAATCCACTGCGGTTATGCAGTAATACACATGTGTCAATACCACAGCTCTAAGTGGAGGCAATGACCCCACTTAAAACCTGGTGCTATTGTCACAAATGGGTGTTAAAACCTACAATTGTGCATAGCAATACAAACACGGCAATATACGAAATATACCACCTGTTTTACCATTGCCACATAACCCTTAATGAGACGGTTAGCAAACCACATTTGGACACTTGTGCACCTCTTTCACAACTTATTTTGTAAAAGAGAGTACGCAGTTTTCCATTTATTGACATATTTATCACACGCAATGCGCCCTTATGCCCCTGGGCCTGGTGGTGCGCGTTATAAATAAATAAAATACAAATACAAAACACGCAGCAAAGGTAATTGTATGAGCCACAATGCAGAACGGAGGCGTATGAAGACATGGGCAAATGTCTGCCAGTGTCTCATCAATAAACACCATTGTCCACTGTCTGCCATTTCTGGTGGTAAAAGGTTGCACGTGGAGGTGATAATTATTGAGGGCGGTAAATGCATGACGATATGTATGATATGATTTGGCATTTATAACGCGCCTACACACAAGTGCCTCAAGGCGCAACGAGGCAAGGGAGGGGAAACAGAGGGAAGACAAAGACAATGATCCTACTAGGCCAGGTGACTTTGAGATCGCGTAAGTGCAGGGGAGGGGGTGAGGGGAAAAGTGCGGGGGAAGGGGAAAAGTGCAGAGGGGAAGGGGAGGGATAGTGCAGTACATAGTATAACAGTAAGATAAAGACAGCACATAAATACATAAAAGTACAGCCAGCAGGTGGCAAGTGCAAGGGTGAGTGCAGCCATCAGGTGTCAAGTGCTTGTCGGGGCTGTAGGGATACAGAACTTACCCTGAGTGCAAGGGTTGCCAGGGGGCAGTGCGGGTGTGCAACTGGCGGGGAGCGGACCTGGTCCCGAATGGGGGATCATACTACTGCAATTCCCATCATAGTACAACACCCTCTAACAATGGCAGGAATTAGAATGATCAACTTTGAGTCTGTAATATCTTCTACAAGCTTCTGCAACAGGACTGATGTGTGCACAGTGAAAATACGGGTCATGCTGAAGGAGTGGTTTGTGTGAGATCATGTGCATGCCATGAGTTTTAATGATATGACACCGGTACTGCACGAAACCTTTGCTTGGTATCACATAGCCTGTGTGCCTCCTGTAATAGGAAGAGCTTGTTTAGCTTCTACAATAGCAGCAACAATAGTTGCTCTGCTGCCTGCATGCTTACTGCTCTTGGAAATTACCGAGAGAAGTGCCACCACTCATGTCCAACAATGAAATCCCCTCACTGCTGAATTTACGAAAGTATCATTACACCGTTTTGCTTTCTGTAAACTGTCAATCATATTCAGCCATAGACACTTCTAAAGACATCATAGGTCGGCAGTCAATAAAGCATATACAAGTACAAAAATGATCTAAGATCATTGCGAATGCCCTACCAAGCACGACATGCCACGTGCCAAGACAAGTGCCCACCATCGCACATTGGAAATCCGGATGTTTCGTGTGTGTTCCTGTGTGAGACTGCCAATGACTTTCCTCTACCAAAGCCCAGATTCTTCCGTTATGCACATAGTGTAACCACAGTCCCCTAGTAACAACATTACACCCGAAAACCACTTCCAGAGGTGCACTACAAAACAGCTACCTTCAAGCAATGCAGCTACAGGAATGCAGGTCACTTATAACCTTAAACCATAACACAATCCTCTGACTCCTTCATGAGTGTCACTCTACAAACACACACCACACCACAAAAGAATCAGCTCAAGCTCTATCAGATATAGCCGAAACCTTGCACCTGCATATCGAAGCTGCATAGAAATAGTAATATGTGATGTCATGTATGGAGACGGCAAATAATTTGTTTGGGGTAGCACACTTAAGGCGATGTATTTGTATTTGTATTTTATTTATTTATATAGCGGACCGGGCCATCAGGCATCTGTTCCACCACATGTGTGCTATGTGGCTTAATTAAAAAAGGATGCATTTTGCGTATTATTCAAATGTGATGGATCTCACAGAGGAATCAAAGAACCACAGAGATAGTTAAGGGGTTGCATTGTAGATTTTGTCAGGGCCCTAGGACCGTCCACCTCTCTCTCTCTCATATGAATACAGCACTACCTGACTAACCCAGGCGTCCCTACTCCCCAGGCTCGAATACAGTGCAGGTTTCTTCCTTGTGTTAAGGTGTTTCATGTTCTAGTGGGGACAACCTAGAAGGCCATGGGCCTCATTACGACCATGGAGGTAGCCATGCCGCTATTTGCGGCATGGCTAGCCACATACCGGGTACCGGGTCTGGGTTCCCTGAATGGGGAAATACCGAGCCATTCTGACCTTGGAGGGCCAGGTATTTCCACATTCAGGGAACCAGGACCCAGTATACCTCCATTCCAATTTGAGCACCAATAGGGCTCTTAGGGAATGGGGAGGATGCAAACAATGGGCCCGTTCATCACGGGCCCGTTGTTTGCATCCTGGTCCGCTCACAGGACCCGCTAAGGACGCCTGGTTTTACCAGGCGTCCTTAGCAGGTCCTGCCAGGAGACCTAGTTGAAGGCAGTGGGGGGATAAACAGGCCAGAAGCTCTACCGGCACCGTTAATCCCCTACCGCATAACATGTAATGAGGTGACCCCATGTCTTATCTATCTAAACTCCCTCGTGTACTTTCTAGACTGACCAGACACTATCTAGGTTGTTTATTTACTAGAAGGGATTATGCATGTGCCTTCCAGATGCGCCGGCCAACTCACCCTTCTTGCTACTACATCCATGTATTCATCTGCCTCTGTTCCCTGCCTGATATTCTCTCCTCACTACTCTCTTGCTTAAGCTGCACCCTCCTTGACTCCTTTTACTCCCTCCACCTTCTTCATCTTCCCCTCCAATCTCTCACATCCCTCTTACCACTTGACTCCACCCTACGATGTCACTTCACATTTTTCCACACTATTCTCTCTCTCCTCCACACTAATAATCCCTCCACTGTGCTACCGATCCTGCATCCACACTATTGCTCCCTCTTCCCCACTACTACTCCATCCTCCACAGGATTACTCCCTCCTCTTCACTATTACTCCCTCTGGTGCACGCTACAGCCTGCCACACACTACTCCAGCCTCCTCTGCAGTACTACTCCCTCCTCTGGACGCCAACTCCCTCCTCACACTGCTCCACCCACCTTTTACGCAATCACACAACGTTCACTCTAACAACAACTTCACATTTACTTCTTACACTTCCTCTACCACACACACTCACCAAACGTGCACACACACACTGACAAAACAGTACCACTCTCACTCACCAACCAATTTCTCATCTCTTCTCTGGGGCACCTCCACAGTCAAATCCACTTACCTCCCCACAACAGCCTGCACGTACCTCCTTCTCGTTGTCATTTTTATCCTCCTTCATTTCACCTTTAGATTACTGCCCAATATGGCCCTGTCTTCCCCTCTTAGCAGAGGTTACAGACATAGCATTCTTTTTTAACCTCAGTGACCTCCTCCGCTTTGCTCCGTGTGAGGTCACTGCAAAAAAACAATGGCAGTCCACACGGCACAGTGTCCAGGTTGGTGTTAAGTGCATTGGCACTGCTTCCTGCCAGGTAAGCACTGTCATTAGGAATTAAGGTTCTCTTAACTGTCACCTTCCGCCTCTGTGGGAGGACTAGCTCTGGATTCCAAACTGGTACACTTCCCACCCAAGGCTGCGAGGGGTTTCTATCCACTTGTGGCAAGGTCATGTTACTAACCTTGTCACGTGGTGCAAAGCGACGTGCTTATTTGTAGAGTTTAACTGATTACCAAATCAAACTCTCTATGCCACTAACTGGATCAATTTGCCAATGTCTCCTACTGAATCCAGTTGCTGGCTTATGGGTTTTTGTACATCTCCTGAATCACTCTGAAGGAAGATTCCATGTGAACATTTGGCTTTCCTTGTTCACTGCAATAACCCTGAGCCCTGCCTGTATATTTATAGCCAACGCCCTACTCTTCTCTTTCAATCCTTCCTCGGACTTCTTGCCCTGCCTGATCAATGTCATTCTTCCCCTGACTGCATCGCTTTTCCTCCTTCCCTAGAACCTCTTTGCCTCACTGCCCTTCTTTCCCTCTGTGCCACTCTGTCCTTTCCTCCTCACAGGCCCTCTCTGTAGTGCCTATTATGAAGTCAAAACTATTGTCATGGCAAAAGCAGCTATACCTTACCCTCAGAATCGCAGATAATCCATCATCAATGTGTAATAGGTGGTCTTCCATTTAACACATTTTAAACACCAGTCCTGTAACACCTACAACTAACTTTGGTCACATCTTTATTAATTTATGTATGTATACCATTTTTAAAGTCACCCAAACACGGAGGGGGTAACACATCACTGTGTAGTGTTGCGGGACTCGGGGCTAGCTAGCCTTTTGGCTGTATCCCCTTAGTATCTGGGGCTACAACCAAAAGACCCAGGGCTACAGCCCCTCTGCCCTGACCCCCTGCTAGCAATGCCTCTGCCGGTAGCAGCAAAAGTAAAAATGCATTGCACATGCAGTCAGTGTACCAACTAAATAGCGATAACAACGATCAGAGACAATCAAGATACGTCCGCCTAAGAAACTGGGTTTTCAACTATCGTCCGAAAAACATGTTCGTTGCGCAATAAACACCAAGAGATGACGAATTCCACACTCGTGGAGCAGATGAGAAATATCGATTTGAATAAGAACGGAGTAACCTTTTGGTGATATCAAGGGCCTGATTTACAATAACCTTTTTGAATGGGAAAGTTCCATTGTAAAATGCTCTGTAAATCAGGCCCCAAGTCTGTACACACCCCTGCTTTGTGTGGTCCTTGCATCTTGGGTGCTGGGCTGTGTATTACGCCTGGTGTCCACATGTCATTGTCGTAGGTGCCCCAGTACAGGCAGGTGTAAATGTCCACATACCAGGTACCATAGTATATGATGCATTTGAACAGAATGCCATCCAACATCATGCAGAACCATTTGTTGTGTAACTCGAAGCTACACAGATAAATGCTGCCGTAAAGTTAAGCTGACAGACAAAGCTTTAACAATAAGCAATGCAAGCTGCAATTTCTAATTTACAAATACATGGTGAAGCATGGGTTTAGTGCAATCAGACTATTACATGCCTGTGCTGAAATGCCAATTTTTCTTGAAAGCTCTGGTTATTCTCACATTGTGTAATAGAAGGTCTGCCTCGTAAGCAAAAGGGATGGGAATACAATTTTGATTAGTTCATATGAGATGGGAGTACTGAAAAATGCACCTTTCTTGACTCATCAGGGGGCTGCTTTGTCCCCGAAAGTTTAGTTTCTCCGGGATGATCATGAATCAGTAACACCTCTCAAATTCAGGAAAATCAGTGATAGTGAAGTAATTGAGATTCAGAACAAAATTAGGCCCACTAACTGTGAAGGAGATGCCTGCCCAGCCAAGCTAGTCAAGGGCTGTTCAGAAACACTTGCCCCATTTCTCAAGTCCTTCATTAATGCCTCATTAAACTCTAATACTGTCCAAGATAGCCTAAAAGATGCGGGGGTGCGCCCCCTTTTTAAAAAAAACACTGTGGATCCATAAGTTGCCAACAACTACAGGCCCATCACCACCGTCCCTTTTTTGCTTAAGATACTGGACAAACTTGCCTGCACACAAATCCAGCAATATCTTGAAGAAAACCACATCCTAGGCAAAAGACAGTCTGGCTTCCGTTCTGGACACGGAACAGAGTCCGCACTACTCGATCTTAAAAAACAACTCAGCGACATTGTGGACAAAGGAAAACTGGCACTTCTCCTCCTTTTAGATCTGTCCGCCGCCTTCAAACTTGTCAACCATGATATCCCTGGTATGCACCAAAAAAACAAAGCCCACTTCTCACCAGAAGTAATAACCTGGGTGGCCTCATTCCTATAAGGAAGACTCATGAAAGTCTTCTAAGACTCTGCATGCACCTACCCCACCACCATCCACTGTGGAGTCCCACAGGGCTCGTGCACGGCCTCACCTGTTTAATATTTTCACCCTTCCGCTCTTCAATGATCTGGACTGTCGTGACATAGCATATACCAATTACTCTGACGACACTCAGATACTACTCCCTCTAACCGGCATATACGAACAAGATGCTGCAGCACTAACCAAAATGTACTCAGCTATTCAAGCTTGGATGGCGACCAACGGCCTTTGCCTAAATGGGGACAAAACAGAGATCCCCATAGTACGCACCAGGAAACACTCAACAAGATCCCAACAAAATACAAAACCTTCACTATAGACAACTCCACCATCACAGTCTCAGCAGCAGTAAAAACCCTAGGAGTATCCTTGACTCATCCCTGTCCATGACACTCCATGTCAATGCTATAGCCTCCTCTGGCGCACTCACCACCAAGGTGATCAATGCTGTTAAGCCCTTTCTCCCTACTAAAAATTGTCTATCTATTGCCAGAGCCACAGTAGGTACTGAACTGGACTACTGTGATGCCCTATTCCTGGGCACCTCGGCAAAAAACCTTAACAAACTTCAAGTCACACAGAACAATGCCCTCAGGGCAGCCATGAGTATTTCCAAAAGGGACCACATCACATAGGCCAGGAACGATGCACACTGGTTACCGGTAAAAGAACGCATACTCTTCAAAACACTGGCAATCACACACAGGTGCCTGTCCACGGATGCTCCTCCTTACCTATCAGAAATAATCACACTCCACCCATCCAAAACACCCATTAGATCGCACCTGACTAACCAGATTTACGTGCAAGCCTTCAAAAGAACTAAAGCTGGAGGGTCCAGCTTTCAACAATTGGCTCCCAAAAAATGGAATGCACTGCCCACAAACCTTTGAAATGAAATATCGTACACTGCATTCCGCAAAATGTTGAAAACCATACTGTTCCGCTAGAACTAACCAATATGTATAAACATGCTGCTCAACTGTAACCTTAGTGACAGCTTAACATGCCATTCTCTGTACAACGCCAATCTGTTTATGATATGCCTTTTGCCAAGTGAATAAGCTGTAACAGCGCCATGATGTCCCAGGGCCGATCTGCGCTTTATAAATGCAAATAAGTAAATAAATAAATAAATACATACAAATGTTCATGCCAACTCAGCAACCAAAATGCAGCAAGTGACAGCTCACTTGGAACATTGATGGGTCCGCACAGGGAAACAGAACACTTAGCTTCCACCAGCAGAGACACCTTCTTATAATCTAGAGAATATTAATGAACACTTACCTTCTAGTGGCTGATTGGAATCCGAATTCACTGTGACAGTGGATGTGCAATTCAAAGCTGCTGTTTTTTTCTATATTTACATTTCAGAGACATACCACATGCGGAGGAACACACATCTTGTAGGTGTTGTTTTTTATTTTTCCCACTCACTGACTGCGAAAGGCCATGCACAACCTATGGCCATTCACACCCACTTCCTGCCCTCCTCACCCAAAACTCGTCCTCCTCGGATCTCTTTGAGCTTGCTTTATACAAGCCTTACCATCAAACGTTGTGCTCAAAGTGCCTGCAGTGTTTTTACGAAGCAGAATCCTGAGAGGTAATGACTTAATTGGAGCTGTAAACACGCTCCCGGTTTAATAAAAATGTCTTAACCAGATAAACCTTCAGCCACTCAATGTATGAGCACTATGCGTGTCCCTCACTGCATTTCCAATGCCAACAGTTTTAAACATTTGGCAGGCATCTAGGTATGTGCACGATTTTCAGGTGCTACCATTGATGACCAGTTGACACCACCAAGGCAGTGCCTGGCAAATGTTTTTCCATGTCAACACAAAAGTCAAAACTGTTGGCATTCCCAATGCTTGTTTTTATTTGTCTGTGGCACACATGCCTAGAGGCACACATGGGTTGATGGTGTTGCTCGGATAAGTACACTTGAAATCTGTTCCTGCATTTGAACTCATACCGAGACAACTCATATTCTATTGAAAAGACGTTGGACTACCTGGAAACACCCGTCAACCATGGATTTGATCAGGAGTCAGGCTTTAGGCCGGTAAATGTGTCTGCAGGCCTGCTGGAATTGTGCTGAATTGTGGTCCTACGAAGATCCTGAGGCCTACAGCCTAGCAGGCAACACATTGGGCACCACTCAAGGTCTGTGTACATCCCAAGCAAAAGAACTGGGTGTTTACGAACAGCCAGAGGGAGATGATTCTGAGCAGGCCGGCTGCTGCTTTCCAATTTTGTTGTTAGCTTCATTCCTGATTCCTTGTGCAGTCATTCCTGCTTCCTTGTGCAGTGGTCGAAGTGCATGAAAAGAAGTAGTGGAACTATGTTCCCTGCTGGCATGTCCCCGCTGCCCACAAACCCCATCACCATGCCACCTCCCACATGCAATCCAAATCCCCGAACACACGTGCTGTTTCCCACCGTTTTATTTTAAAACTAAACTATTCTGGATTTTTTTTTTTTATAGGAATAGTAAAACTGTTTCTTAATAAAGCGAGGAGTACCGCTCCCACCCACTTCAACCACTGCACCAGCACGTATGGTTCAAACAGAGATCAGAGTACCTACCTGCCATTTAAGTTTGAGCCATTGCAAATTGTTGTTATTGTTATTGTTATTGTTATTTTGCACTTATATAGCGCCTTATATACCATTGGTATGGTCTGAAGGCGCTGGTAGGTTGAACGCCCTTGGGAACCGACATTGCAAATTGTTAAAGCATTGTAGTAGCTTAATAGTATTTTTTGATGATCTGACACAAACCTGCACCAAACAATTCCGAAGTCGTTTTTAACTTAAGATTTACTATTGAATATTTTTTGTGCATATTACGTATCAAGCTCAAAAGATATTTTCAACAGAAAGAGTTATATTTGAAATGATAAATAGCATTTAGGAAGGGTGCCTCATGGGGACACTAATGAGCTTCTAAACAGAAATCTTCGACAGTTTTCGAGGTGGATAATTCTCCATTAAAATATTTTTAAGTGCACTAATACCCTAGTTTTAAAAATAAAACAAACTATATGGAGTGAGTGATTTAGTGGCAAGGTGATTCATCTCATGCTGAGAGACGAAGAAGAGGAGTTTTGAGAAATGATATGATATGATATGATATGATATGGCAGTTGTAACGCGCCAAGTGTTTCAAGGCGCGACGAGGCAGGGAGGGGGGACAAAGGGAAGACAAGCAACGATTTTACTAGGCCAGGTGTCATTCAGATCGCGCATGTGCATGGGCAGAGGGGAAGGGAAAGTGCAAGGGGAAAGGGAGAGGGGATAGTGCAGTACAGGGGTAGTAGAATAACAAGATAAATAATAAGGGCCAGCTGGTGGCAAGTGCAAGGTAAGTGCAGACAAGTGCTGGGAAGGGGGGCTGTAGGGATACAGAGACAGTCCCGCAGTGCAGGGATTGCCAGGGAGGCAGTGCAAGGGGAGAGTGGCTGGGCCAAGGACCGAGATCGGTGAGAGTGGCCCAGTTGCAAATTCAGTGCAGTTTCAGTCAGGAATTTAGCAGGGAAAAGGGGGGGAGAAACCAGAAGCAAAGAGGAAGGTTTTGAGGTGCTTCCGTAAGCAGAGATGGTTCTCCTCAAGTTTCAGGGAGGCAGGAATGCTGTTCCAGGGAGGCCCCTGCCGCAGAGAGACATCTACCCCCAACTCGTTGCTTGGAGAAACGGCTGACCCTGAGGGAGTTGGAGGCGGATGAGCGAAGAGCTCGAGAAGGAAGATATTTAGGAAGAGAGAGTTGAAGGTATTTTGGCCCCAGCCCCAGAAGGCCTTGTGGACAATGCAGAGGGTTTTGAACTTAATCCACACAGCCACTGGGAGCCAGTGCAGAGATTTGAGTCCTGGAGAGATACGGTCCCTGGACTTGAGGCCAAGGACAAGTCTTGCAGTCCTGTTCTGGATGAGTTGCAGAGGGCGGAGAGTAGAGGCAGGCAGATTTAGATAGAGGCTGTTACAGTAGTCCGGCTTAGAGAGAACCAGGGCTCTGGAGACAGTGAGCTTCTGGGGGAAGGAGAGGAAAGGAAGAATACCTCTGAGGAGGGGCAGCTGGTAGTGTGACTTCTTAGAGACATCAGATATGTGAGGAGAGAAGGAGAGTGTGGAGTCGAAGAAAAGAAATTTTAACTTAACCTAATTAACAGAACACGCTTAGAACATCAGTAATATAAGCATCAAGAAAAGAAACACTCACAAAACAATAGAAAAATGATTTCAACATAAAGAAGATAAAAATAGTACAATTGGTTTACTCCACACCTGATAACATTACATTTCTAAGACATGTAGTAATTCATCCAAACATGCTTGGACCTTATCCTTTGGGAACTGCAGAACCGGTTCTCCACACCTTCAGTCGTTTTCACACTCCCACTCTCAGGCAACAGGCTTCCCTTCTCCTCCTCACCCAGACCATACACCTTTGCAATCCTCCCTTTTGACCACACTTCTCTTCCTTCCAAAACCACCACACTCTTCCGGACCACACATATCCTTTTGGGCCCCGTTTTCAAACAAATCTCATGTTCAAATTCCTTCAACATCCCCAGTTCCTCTTGGAACACCATCGGAAATTCCTTGTCTCATTTGTCACTAATCTCTGCAACCTTGACTGGTTCTTCCGCACTCGCTTGTATCCTAATTCCCAGTTTACGTTGCTCACTCCACCCTAAAAGAGACAAGCCCTCTTGTGTTACATACACCTATGAATCACAACTCCTGCCTTTGTATTTGATAGCTGCTTGAAATTTCCCTATAATATTGATTTTTACATTGCCATATGCATATGGCTCTATTGTGTGTTCCTTCAATTTGCTCACTTCACCTTGCAAACAGCCTTCATATGTTCTTCTCGACATCAGAATCCACAGTGAACAGCTGTCCACCTTCATTGTTACAACCCTTCCATTCACCAAAAACACATCGGTTGGCGCACTTCCTTTATTAGAGATTTCTGACACTTCTAGCACATGCTTGTCTTGAGTACCTTTCGCAACACTTGAACTCTCTTCTTGTTCTGGAACTCTTCCTCCCGACTCAATGCTTTGTACTTGACCTGATTCCCTACAGACCATTGTAAAGTGTCCCTTTTTCTTGCATTTCAAACAGGAAATGTTCTTTGCAGGACAGAACACATTTGTGGATATATTTTGGTTGCTACCACATTGATAACATTTAATCTCCTTATTCAGATTTGTTTTCCTAAATCCTCTCACAGCCGCCACTTCTCCTTCTTCTCTGTCACCCTTCATAGTTGACATATACTTGTGAGTCTGCTCCATGCTTCTAGCTCTCTCTACTGCCATTTTCAGAGATACATCCTTAGACAGCAATTTTTCCTGTATTTTCATGTTGTTAGTACAACGTACTAGCAGGTCACGTATAAGTGAATCCGTCAACGGGCCAAACTCACACGTATGGCTCAGAGATCTTAAAGCTGCAATGAAATTCTCTATGGGCTCATGAGAATCCTGTAATCTTTGAAAAAACGTATTTCTCTCAAATGTTATATTCTTCTTTGCTTCAAAATGAATTTCCAATTTCTTTTCAGCCACAATGTATTGATCTAACTCCCGTTGACACTCTTGTGGGGGCTCTGGCAATCCGTCGTACACACTACGACCTTCTGTACCTAGGTTGTGTAGAAGTATTGCCTCCTTTCTTACAGCTGCAATTTTTTCCCCACCAATTGCTACTAAATAGGTATCAAATAGCCTCTTCCATCTGTCTCACCTTATAGGTGGAGTGCCTGGCTCAGACAGGAAAGCTTGAGGTGGGGACATGCTTGCTGCAACCGTTCTTGATCAGGTTTACCTTCTGCTGACCAGTCCAATATAATAATATCAGTGTTATGTATAAGATATTACAGTTCAGGCAGCTTTGAAGAATTGTCTTAAATTTGACCCATGTACTCCTGCACAACCCATGTGTGCTTATGCTTCAACAGTCTCAGAATAGTAGATTGCTTTTACAGGGACCCTTTGTTTCCCCACTACTGTTATTTCTCCTTGTTTCAACCTGAGCCGAGTGGCGATTGGGCTTGTTTTTCCTCCATTAGACCCTGACGCTTATGCCCAATGAAGTTCGAAGTTTCACTTTAACAAAACTTCAAAGTCACTCCTAGCAACCTGCAATTGAGTGGACCGCCCCCCTTGGATGAGTCCTCTGCACTCTCCCCTTGCTCCTCCTCACCTTGAAGATTGGTATCCAAAGGAGAGCATGGTGGACGGGTCAGCCAAAGGTCCCTTTTATTCACTTACAAAACACTTCTCTTCACCATCGTGTAGCTTCCACAACCCCTTTTCAAAGCCAAGGTGCTGCACCTTTTGAGGAATCCACATTGCACCTTTTACCTTTTCTGCTCCTCATTTCACTGTGAAGAAACCCTGCAGGATTACAGCATCACTCGGATACTGAGGTCATGATGCAGCGTAAGAGTTGTGGCTGTTGGGGGGGTGATGGTGAATGTCATTTTGGACTCTGTGAGAAGAGTGTGGGCTTGCAGTAGACAGGAGAAACATGCATACATGTTGCCCGCTGCTTGGACCAGTGTCTGATAAACGACTTGACATTCTTTGACAAGACCTCCCTGTGACAGGCAAAGGTCCCAGTAGACCACTGAGACCAGCACTGAACATGATAGAGTGAGGGTTAACACATCTCTTATTCTGCCTACCAGCATACTAACAAAGGTGAATTAGGATATTGTGGTCCTCAGATTACAAGCAGCCCTTCCTCTGAACCAATAGTTCTTAGCAGGTGACTTATGTCTGGAATGTCCAGACTGACCCTTTTGACTCATCTGCAAAGTTGCAGATGCTTGCTCTTTTCCTCATGGGATACAATGGGCCTCATTACGGGTTTGGCAGTAGCCAGGCCGCTATTGGCGGCATGGCTGCCACCAAAACCGGGTCCGGGTTCCTGAATGCGGAATTACCAGGCCATTCGGAGTTCGGAGGGCCCAGTAATTCCTCCCTCTTGGCTCAATGGGAATGGGAGAGGGAGCTAACAACGGGCCGATTACAACCGGCCCATTGTTAGCTCTCTGGTCCCCTCACGGGACCCTGTAATGACACCTGGTTTTACCGGGCGTCCTTACCGAGTCCCGCGACCTCCTAATCGTGTGGAATGGTGTTAACGGGTCTGCATCCATTAGCGGAACCCGTTAACCCCTTTCCACACGGGTCGTAATGAGGCCCAATGTATCTATTTGAGACAGTGAGGGATAGATCAGGATTGACAGGTGACATTGTGAGCTAGAGAAATGGCACCTGTGAGTAAATGGCTAGGGAATAGCAGTGCAGTGTTGCAGGTTGTTTTGCCTGCAAGGTCTACTCCCCACTTTGGCTAAATGACACTTCCATAAAATGTCCTACCTACCTTACACTAAACACATAAACACCCAATCAGACAGTGGTCACAGGTCTAGACAGTTGTAAATTACCATTTCCCAAATTAAAACTAATCTCTCACATTTAGCCCTATCACATTCTCCCACATGAGTGGCTAACCGCACCAAAGGTGCTAGTGTCTTCTGGATCTTGGGATTTCCCTTGGGATAACATACTCCCAAGTTACTCTGCCAAACCCATACAAACCAGATTGGTTCATAGGTACATCTGACCTGCACCCACAAATACCCCAGGTTTTCCACCTACCTCTCCACTTGCCCCAGTAACGAACCCCACACCCTTTTTTTCTTACAGAGCGAGTTGGGTGCTATAAAGGACCTCTTATATTCAATTTCATTTTCAGGGGCCCCAGATGGAGAACAGTCCCCCCATTGAGTGGAGCACTTGTATCTAGGCACAAACAGGAATCCTGAGAAAGGTGACCCGAGTAATCTTTAGGGTGCTATGTTGGTTTTGGCAATTTAGGGTGCTGCTGTAACCACCAGTCTTTTGTGGATAAGTCATATTGGCTAAGAAAAAGTTCTCTGTGTCTAACAATTAGACATTATAGGGTAACACATTTTGATGAGAGGCAAGCTCATTTACATATTCCAAGCACTGACCTCATCTCTGCATTTTGGGATATATAGAGATCAGTGGGCAAGAGGCCTGAAGGTCAGAACAGGAAATTGCAATAATTTAAGCATGATTTTTATAACGACTCCCACCTAATGGCTCTGAAATTAGGAGGTAGGAAATATATTTAAGTTGTTTCAGCTGGAAGAAACATTTGCATTTAACAATTTTTGGATACACGTTATGCCACAGTTCATTAGAGCCCCAGATCTGCAACCAGGAGGTATTAGCAAGCAAAGAAACCATGTGAGAAGATGGGAGTATGTGTAATGGTATGAGGAAAGGAAGTTGAGCCAGTTTTGCCTTGATTTAATTGGAGCCAATTATTGGCAATTAAGGGTTTTATGCCATAAACAATGGACCAATGAGCGTGTAAAATCGTAACGCTATAGTGGTGGTAATGCATTGTTCCCAATTAATTGCCACATTGCGGCGGCACTGTGACAAGGTGGTAGAGTTGCCCCCAAACACTGGAGGTAAAAATGTCTCAGGAGGATAGCTCAAGGGCAACGTGCTCGCCTTGGAAGCAAGGCGACATGGAGTAACACAGGTTTGAACCCCGGGTCCACGCTTAGAATCCTCTGGGTTTTAAGCGTGTTATAAATAACCAATCATATCACAAAGCATCCACTTCACTGCCAAACTGTCACGTAACTGCCTGAGGAAATTCTAAAAAAATTCCCATGATATAGGATATTTTGGCATTGGATAATTCTAAACAGGGGTATTATATAGAGAAAGAAAAAGAGAAGTAATAAAGGGGATCCTTGGGGCACACCAAGTTGATGGGGGATGTCTCAGAAGGGAAAGTGTGGGATGTTACCTGTTGGAGCCATCCATCCAAACAGAAGTAATCCAATAGCTGGCCCTGAGGCACTGAGAATTGTTTAATAGTATGCTTGATTAGCATCACAAAGGGGGTTCTATGGACACTGGCTAACATTTAATTTGTTATTTCAGAGGTTGTAAAATTCTGTAGAAAGGTGGAGATCTGTGACAGAATGTCAATAGGCCTGTAAATAATATGTTCTTTAGGGTCCAATAAGGACTTCTTCTGAAGCAAGCTAATTAGAGTATGCATAAGGGGAGATGGAAGGACATCTTTGTGGAAAGAAACATTGATGTGGAAACAAAGGACGTGTGAGTTAGGCCCGTAGAATTGGAGGAGGGGGCAAGATTGGCAATGGTGTTACGCAGCTTTAAGGATCTCTGGCGAAGGTGCATGTATGCAAATGTTTCCTGCTGAAAATAGAAAGAATGTTTAAGGGGTGGGAGTGAGAGATGACAATTCTGGTATCTCCCTCCTGTGTATCAGTTGCGATAAGGGTGGAATGCATGTCTGTCATTGTTTTGGGCAAGACTTTCAGGAGTTAGTTGAAGGGATCAGAGAAGGGCTGAGTGGTAGAAAGTAAAACTTATGGAGAGCACAGATCTTGGATACATTTAAAAGGTTCACATCTTTTATCAGGCCATTCCTAGATTTCTGTATTATAAAACATATTTCTGTTTTAAAAAAGAGCAATTCTTGCTGAACACTTTAATAACAGCTCTATGGTATGGAAAAAGGCTTTCTTGGTATTCAATTTGATCAGCAGCTTGGCAAACCTTTCAAAATTTGTTCTGGTGGATATATTCAGTGTTTTATTTTTTTTTTAAGTTTATCATAAAACTAAAGGCAGTTACTTTTTTGGTTTTACAGATTGTTTCAATGCATAAGGTGTGGTAAGCAAATGTAGACATGGCATCATAGATGAATTAACAGGTAGGAGTGGCTTGGGTGTCAGTAGAAAGGGGTCTAAGAAGGGAGGGAATGTGGACATGCATGCCTGTTAGGACTGCTTTTCTATACTCTGGCCTGGTGGACAGATGTATAGAAGGCCAACCTATATTGTGACAGGGACAACTCTGGGGAGCTGTAGCCAAACCAGTTCAGGTAGAATTGCCAGGCAGTCTAGGCTAAGCTCTTCAGAGGTGGTGAGGTTGTAAAGGGTCCACAATGAGGTCACACAATGGAAATCACATATTGCACTTAGACAGAATGTATTAAAATACAGTTATTATTTATTGGCCAACACACACTATAGAAAAATGACTGCTAGCAAGTAGAGTTATCACACAACACTGAATAAAATGGATACATATACACATTCACTTATTAAAGGGCATAATACATTTCACAAACTCCGGCAAACGAAAAGGTAAGATTAGTATTATGCACTCAAGGTCCACAGAGAATGAACCCTAACTTAAATAGACCATGCCCTTAGTTGTCTGTGGCCTGTCGCCCAATGGTTCAGGTAAAAGTTCAACAGAATCTTTGAAGCAGGAAAAAATACAGGTAGGTTTTCTGGGGTCCAGTGAAGGGTTCTCATGGTTAGAGTACAAGTTAAACTAGCTAACAGTAGTAGCCCAAACTTTCAGAAGTCTTGCTCAAGCAAGCAATGGTAAAGCCAAAAGTGTTACAATAAAAATAAAATGTATGCCTATTGACTTATAATAGGAGAATAGGGGTAGGTGAGAAGCTCTGTAACTCGCCCCCTATACTCAGACTCTTCCCCAGACTTGGCAGGACAAAAGAAGATGGTCCGAGGTTGCTTTTCCCACCAAAAGATGGTCCTCGATTTGCAGGGGTTGGTATCTTTCACTGTTGCAAGGATTTGTGAGTGACAAACAAAGCAAAACTCGATGCAGGACACCTCTCAGGACCATACTCGGGCCAGGTAAGCAATTTTGGACAGTGGTCACTGCAGCACGGCAACGCAAAAGGTCAGACTTTCCCTCGTATCTTGGGTTCCGTTGGTGCTAGGCTGCCGACAATTTGTAGAGGTTAGTCTCGTAGAGCCAGCGGAGGATCCTCAAAGTTCCAGCTCGAAACACTGAACGGTGATGCTGGCAGCATGGTCACCCAAACTTGGAGCTGGTCAGCCACAGGACGGTCCCGGGACACTTCCAAGGGCTCTTTGATGCAGGGTACCGAGCAGACATCAGGACTGGATGTTCCCTCACTCCAAGGGTTGCAGCTCTTTCACAGGACTGCTAAAGATCTTCAGCAAGACAAGGATCATCCAGGATAGCAGCAGAAGTTGTTAGACAAGCCTTCTTCCGACGGGACTTTGGTTTCCTCGCAGGTCTCAAAGCTGGATAGGATTTTTGGCTCCTTCAGGTTTCTCGAGGATCCTAAAAGCCAGGTAAGAGCTGCTGCTCTCACTAGCAAATGACAGGACTAGCCCACACACGCTCCCCAGCAGTGGTCCAATCAGGACCACTGGCGGAAACATTCATGCATACCATCAGACACACTGAAACCAGTTTGTGGATTGGGACCAGACAATCCCAGCCCACATCCTGCCAGCAAACACACACAGCCCTCCAGTGGTCGAAGTGAGCGGGAGCGGGTGGAAGCGGTGCTCCTCTACTTTTTTAAATCAAGTTTTATCGTTCCTATACTTTTATTTGAAAAAGAAACTGTTCCAGAATGGTTTTGTTTTAAAATAAAAGTGCAGGAAGACGTATAACTAGCACTTTTTTACTGAAACGCATTGCACTTTTCCTTAAGCAGCACGTGCGTGTGTTTGGGGGCTTGTATTGTGTGTGGGAGGGGGCGTAGTGATGGGGTTTGTGGGGAGTAGGGGAAGGCCAGTAGGGAACATAGTTTTTCTACACTTTGACCACTGCAGCCCTCCGGTAGCCCGCCAAAAGCTTATGCTTTCCCAGGCAATGTAAGTCCTTATAAGATTTTCCTGGTCTCTCAGGCCAGGAAGAAGGCTAAAGAACAAGATAGTATAATGACAAGCGAACAATCTTGTGGCACAGCCTTGTTTGACCAGTAGCCAAAGTTAATAGCCAAACATGGTAAACGCAGTACGGCTAAAACGGAAAGTCTCCAAAACTGGGAAATAGTCACTGGTGCTACCAGCTTATTCTAGAGTAACCAAAAATCCTCTGATGGTTAGTCTAGAGCGAAACAAAAATGTACCCCATTGTACTGCAGTGTAAGCTGCATTGTACAATGATAAACAGTTACCACAAGTGATACAAAGTAACCAAAAGTAACCAAAAATAGTAACAAAGTAACACAACTAAGGGAAACAATGTTTCCCAGTACTGACAGCCTGTAGGCCATGTCAGTTTTGCCATAACATATGATCAAAAGCCAGTGCAGTGAAGCTACACTGTAAAAAGTAGAGGTCAGATTAAAAAATAAAAGCACAAAATTTGGGGGTTGCCAAGCCCACATAGCAGGGACTGTTGCGGGATGTCATTTTTCCTATTTTTGCCATGCAGCATGACCTTAAGAGCTGTATTGCCACCAGGCCTCTCCCTTTCCTCCATTCCCAATAGGCGGGTGAGAAGATGGGGAATGATGAGACATAGTAAGATGGCTGATATGAAATAATGCCACACACATACTTAAGGAATAGAAATAGTTCTAAAAAAACAACACTTGAAAACATATTCTGGCAATGTGAATAATAACATAGTAAGTCTGTCTAGGAGTTGCCAGGCGGTGGCAGGAAACTATAGCCGTCTTAAATAGCAACACCAAACACAGTCTCAGAAAGGAGCCTGTACATGCTACTGGGACAGAATATCAATGTCATCACCTGGGTGTGGCAATTTCCACCACAACAAAGAAATCAGCTGGGATTCCTAAAGGGCCTTAAATGTGTCTCTAACTGATTTAAAGTCTCACTTTAAGTGTAAAAAAGGGCAATGAAAATAATAAAAAAAGAATGTGCTTGATATGGACAAATGTATAGAGCCAGGGTTATACTATGATTATATTATGTGAGGTAGTGAACATCAAAGTTACCACGCATAGAGATTCAGTTTAATGACTTGACAAGACATCCAATATTTGCTGGCATTCATAAAATCTTGCAAGGGGAAAACATCCATTGCTTTATTATATAAATATTAAATATAGCTGGGGACAGGATCGACCCCTGGGGTCCTCCAGAGATCAATGAAAGGAGGCCTGACAAGTAGAAGCCTACCAGAACCCATTAAGATATACTGGTCAGAAGGGGAGACAACGGATCCAGAACAGCACCCACAAACTCCATGTGTACTGCTATGATGTTAAGACATTTCCTATGGTCGACCATATGTTAAGCCCCTGAGATGTCCAGTAGCAGAAGAAGACAGGAAGCGCCTGATCAGTATGGGTATGGCAGTATCCTATACCTAACAAATGTATTACTCTCTACAATGGTAAACCTGCAGGAGGTTGTATCTACAAAAGTTAGTAATCAAATTAGTTGAACCATTTCTAAGATATTTACTCTGTAAAGATCTTGCTCTTGATTAAATGGGAAGTAAAAGTATCAGAGAAATGAGATGGTTTACATAAAATACATTTTAAAGGAAGAATGGTGGGAACAACAGTTTTTTCAAACGAGCAGCATGAGTTGGATCATATCTGAAATGAGTGAGTTTCATGGAATACATATCATCCACATGTGGTCCCCAATCTACAGGCTGCAAAGGGCCTCATTATAACCCTGGCGGTATGGTGACAACGGTGCTGGTAAGCTACGGGCACCGTTGCTACCGCACTGTCATATTACAAGTCTTTCTCACGGGTGCCCATCTGCCCGCCAGGTCTCCCCAGGTCGGCGGACCGGCACCCGCGAGCAGAACATGATGGTAGCATTGGTACTGTTCTCTTTTCCCTCTGCTAGTGTAACCATTTTTTTAATGTAGATTTTGAGGCAGATCCTCAAAAAATGGGAGCCAAGGATATGCTATTTTTAGACAACCCATTTTTAGAAATGAGCAGGTCACCTTATTCTCCAAGGTGACCGGCGCATTTCCACAGGTTTGCGCTGTAGTGCAAATTGTGCGCTGGCCAGCTGCCTTGAATGGTGTTCTAGGTTGTTTGACCAAAGTGTAATTATTTGTGGCGGAATTGACAGTAGTCAGTTTTGCCGAAAATTAATTTGCACTTCAGCCAAACAACCAAAAATGTACCTTTCACCACCACCCCGCCCCCTCCCCTAGTTAACTGCTTGGTCGCTGCCGCTTCCCCTGCAACCCTGCGGTGTCAGATCCGACCCGCGTTAGAGGGACGGATCAGAGTCCGCAGGGTCCCTTTTTCATTAATTTCTTTTTTTTCTGTCCCCACCTCCAATTTTGAGGAAGCGGGGGACACCCCTGCAACCCCCTAATCCAAAAATACTGAACTTGGGGAGCGGTTGACACCCCCGCAACACATGTTCGGTATTTATAAAAATCGATCGAATAGTACTGGGCGAAATAGTTCAAATTGTACCATTGTACCATTCAATCGATTTTTGTCTTCAAAATGGGTAGTACCTTGAATAGAATCTCTCTCCCGACAGTGTTATGCAAGCTCTCAGCGCCTTTCACAGGGACAGGCCCATCAGGGCGTGCATATACAATGGCCCATTCATGTGTCCCTTGTGAATTGGGCTGCTCTTTTTTTGGGTGTAAGTGATGAGATGTGTTGGCGCATTTAATTTCTTGCGTAAAAAAAAAAGTAGAGAACCTGGCACCCTGAGCATTTTGTTTTTAAACTAATTTTAGCAGATTCGTTTTAAATTATTATTATTATTTTTTTAAAGATGCTGTTTTTGCACAAAATGGCCGTTTTTGCTGCATTTTGAGCAAAACAGCAGTTTTCGCAGCATTTTGCAGTATCGCAAAATCGCTATAAGCTGGAGGGTCTGGTTATTGATGGTACCGGTGCTACCGCCCTCCCATTCCCATTGAGCCCTATGGGGCCGAATGGGGATGGGGAGTCCCTTATTGCTGGCACTCGCGAATGGGCAATTACCAGGTCTGCCAAACTCAGCATGACCCGGTAATTGCCCAAACGTGGGTTCCGGAAAAAATGCAACTCCGGCAGCAGCCGGCTACCGCCAGGGTTATAATGAGGCCCGAACTCTTGTATTAGAAACTTGCCTCTGATGCCCACATTCTGATGCCATGTTGCACAAATAAAGTAGCGTGTATGTGCGTTTCAAAGTGCTCCCTTAATACACAAAACACAATGCTCATTGAAATGTGCAGAACAGACTCACATTCCCCTGTGCCCTATTGAGCGTGACGTAGGGGTGATATGCAATGCAGGAAAGGGCCATTGCCGATCCTTTCCTGCATGTGCTATTAACTAGAACAGCAAAGGCCTAAACCTCTGCTGTCCTACTTGCATTTCGATCCCTAAAAAGGATAGACATGTGTTGTTGTTTTTAACACTTCACGCACCTCATTATGAATGTGTGCACACATGTTTAACATGTCATGCACATCTTCGTGAAATGCACTCCCAGCACTCCAGTCGGTGCTGAAATCCTGTCATGCATTAGTGCCTGCAGCACGCTCCTCACACTATTCTATGCAGGGGCCAGCCCCCCTGAAATGCATAGGTCCCCATTGTAAAGAAGGTGATAAAAAAAAACAATCACATCGTCTGTGATTTTCTCATGTGCCATCAATGTTATGCCACTATTGTAGCATGTCCTTACCAACCAATAATCAGTAACACTGAATTCTAGGATGCTGCTTCAGTATGTTAGAATGTAATGTTACCAAAGAGGTGTATTTGAGTTTATTCATCAAATACTGAAATCTTTACTGAAATCTTTACGAGCGGCTCTAATCTCTAAATCAGCTCTTGAGTGTCAGCTACGAATGATTTACATTTACATTTTCTGAGCCATGTCAAACACCAATTTATTAGATAGGCTCCACATTTTTTGAGCCAATTGGCCTATCCCTAGATTAATTGTAAGCACTACTTACCAGATACAAATAGTGGACATCTTGGCCAATGTTCCTTCCTCGGTATGGTTATATATTTTGTAAATCAATGAGAAATGGGAGAAATGGTATAAGGGTGTTTCCGTTTATTGGCTGCAAATTCCTTGCAGGAGAGTTAACGGACAAGCTGGCTCCTGATACAGGGCCTCATCACAAGTTGGGTGGTAGTTCTTAAATGCAGTGTTAACATTTTTCCTGCTGCATTTACTGCTGTGCCCAATCTCGAGTCTGGCATGTTTACCCCCAGCTCAGAGCTGGGGTTAAACAGGCTGGAAAAATGACAATTTCCAGTGCAATTACCAATGCCCCCAATTGGAAATGTGGGGTAATGGTTAACGCCCAACCCGTGATCGGCGGTAATACCACCAGACGGGTGGGCGCTAACGCAAAAAATGTTAGGTGGTATTCCGGTCGGTACCGCCCAAGTCGTGATGAGGCCCAGAGTCTAAATTCGAGATTATTCTCCTGTGGACGCAACTCCACGGAAGAAGCACACTCACAAACACAATTATGTTTAAGGGGCATCCTTACACTCTTATGACTGAAATAATGTCAGCTATGAAGTGTGTACTCCAGATACTACAATGAGTGATTCCAAACACAATGTGGAAGTAAAGAACACCATTTCTTCCTGGTGGGTGTCAACAATAAGGAAACATTTCTGAATGGCATTCACTCCCAAAAGAAACTGAATCCGACAGACTTAGAAAATATGTGCAGGAGGGGACATCTGGGCATTAGAAATCTTCAAGAAGACACAGAGTGCAGTACCATTGCAACATTTGCCAAGAAAAGATGTGTATGGGTGTTGTGTAGCGCAAACAAGGATATACTAAGACTTGTGGGTCTTAGGGAAGTGGGGGACTGTTCAGGGCTTGGACACAATTGATGAGAACATGGGAATATTATGAGCATTACTTCTCCTGGACATTAATTGGCTGATGCTGAGGAAAGAGCAAGGTCATGTGACTCATCCAACAACAGAAATGAGAAGGAGTAAGGTGATTGCCTCCTATCAAATGTAAATGCCTCACAGTGACTGGTAAGACATATGTGGCAAATGTCTGTCATGGCACAGGGTTAGAGGCGTACACACTTACATTTTTCAATTTCTAGGCTGTGTAGAGAATTGTATAAAGCATATAATACAATACTTTAATAACTATTAATAACTAATTACTACTCTAAATTCAAAGGTTGCTGATATTCACTTTAACATCCCAAGCCAAGGCACTGAAGGTGATTTAAATATATGCCAAGTGAGTGGAGAACTCAATTTAGTGAAGTCTGGTGACCTAAAAGATCCTTTGGGAAAAGGGTTGTTATATGAGGGCATTCACTATGGCAGAGCAATCAGATAAGGGACCTGGATCGGGAAGACCGCTGGTGGTTTTCAAAACCACTTTTGCCATACATACTCGTTGTACTCTCAGGTCCCTTTGGGATGCAACCGTATAGGCTACATTTTCAAAAATGTGGGCATACAGCTGAGATTTTAATTGTATTTGTATACAGGAAGAGCAATGCTCTTTTGATCACAAAAGAATGTACAATAGATAAGAAATCAGATTTGACAGAAAGCAGTGAGCTTATTACAATGGGGTGAGTTTGCTGGACATTTTGACCGGGTTGTGGATTGGAGAAAATGGGATAGTCGCTTGAGCAATACATAAGTAGACATACATAAATGAAGGACAACGAGCAATTGACATGTTTAATTGCAGGTAGGTGGTACAGCCAGCTGTGCTTGGGGTGTGACAGTGATGAATGGAGTGCTAGAGTTGAGGCAGAGGAAGTGAGGGACAAAGGCGCGTTAGAGGCAAGGACAAATGTTGACCTACCTCTCATCTGCTTGCTAGCTAAGAGGGTAACTTCGAGGTGAGGAGGTAGGTTTTTTGTTTGGTTTTGAACAAATCCATGTGGACTGTTTCTCGGATGTCCGGCGAACAGAATTCCATGTAAGTTTAGCAAGAAGAGAGAAGAAGCAGAAGGGAGAGGTATCATTGGGAGGGTGAGGAGTCACAAGGGTAGTCGAGAAGGCAGAGCAGAGATTGAGAGATGGCTGGTAGAGTTGGATAGAGGAGGATAGATACAGTGGTTCCTTAACGTGGATAGATATGTGACATATAAATCTGCCCTGTTTTGCAACTTCAGCCATCCAGCCTGGTGACGGTATGAGCACATTGGTGTGAATTGATGAAGTTCAAAGACAGTCAAGTAAGTGAAGTTAATGATCTTGTCAAGAGGACAGAAAACATAGTTGGGAGACCAAACATGATGCTGGCACTGTAGTCCTGTTTAGAGAAGACAGAGTGCTTAGAAGCTGCTTGGTGGTTTTGAAAGGAAGGAGGTGCCTGATTTCCCTAATATTTAGGTGGTTCAGGCATGCTGCTTTTGCATTTTTGGAGAAGAAAATAGAGAGGGTGTGAGAAGGGTCATAGATAATACTGAGGTTTCTAGCTGCAGAAGAGTAGGGGAGAGTGTCAGGTGGGAACTGGATAGCAGAGGAAAAGAAGAGAGAGAGCTTTCTGCATGGAGGAATGGCACCTCTGTTGTGATTGCAGAACATGCATTAGTTGCAGCCATTTTTCATCCCTTACACATTTTGGGTGGCAGAACAAAAAGTAACATTCACAGGTAATCAGTTGTACTGCAAAGAGATCATCAAACAAATGGTAAATTACATCACAGGCAGCAGCTAATCTAAGTCATTTTAACTCATTGATTTTCCCAAAGAGATTATATTAGAATATAGCTTAATAATCTTACTTTTCTAAAATGTCATTCCAAGAGAACAAATGGCAATAGTCCAATTTGAAAGACGTGCAATACACCAACAGGTAATGTTGTATGAGTTCACTCTTAACCCTACTCAGTTACCATTAGAACACTGAGGGTCCGAAGATGAAACAACCTGTTCACTAGTTATATTATGATACTGTGAGGAATTGACACCTGACAAGAGTGTAGAGAACCTGACATTTCTATTACTGTTTATGATGTGGGTAATCCGTTTTAGGAAGGGGTGTCCTGCTAATCAGACCCACCTTTCAGGAAGATCTATGCCAAAAGCATAGTGTAAACCTGTGTACTGACTGCTGCATCAGTCTCCTGACCTGCAGCCCCTGCTCTTCTTTGGCACAGAGCATCTTCAGAGGTCATAGGAGCCCTGTTTGACAGCCGCTGTTGCATTTAAATCTGCATCTCTGATCCAAAACCATAGTAATTATGCTGAACTGTCCATCTGGTGGCACTACTAACTCTACTCAGTTACCATTGTAGAACACGGAGGGTCTGAAGATGAAACAACCTTTTCATTAGTTCTATTATGATACTGCGAGGAATTGACACCTGCCAAGAGTGTAGAGACCCTGACTGTTCCATTTGTATTAACGATGTGGGTAATCCATTTTAGAAGGGGGTGGCTTGCTAATCAGATTGACCTTTCAGGAAGATCCATGCCAGAAGCATAGTGTAAACCTGTGCTCTGCTGCATCAGTCTCCCGAGCTGCAGCCCTAGCTCTGCTTTGGCACAGAGGAGGTTAAAATGGCATAGGTGCCCTGTTTGACAGCCGTTGTTGCATTTAAATCTGCATCTCTGATACAAAACCATAGTAATTGTGCTGAACTGTCCGTCTGGTGGCAGGGCAATCTCTGATAATAAGCCATATCTGAGTGTTGGTCTGGTGATTGATATTGCACACACTTTTTAAGGCAACATCATATTTCTATCACATGCATTGAGTCCAAGCCAGCCTTCAAAAGGCTTTGTGGTTGTCAGACAGTCTGCCTGTCTCTGCTCAGTCAGCAGGAGAACGAGCGGGGAGCAGTGTCTCCTTTGATCCCTTTGGAGGTTGGATAACACCTCTACAGCCTATGAACCTCTCAAAAGGAGGACTCCAGATAACCCATTTTCAAAGAGCAGCACCCACAACAAAATGACCAGTCTCACACTAGGGTGCTGCATACCAAAGCTTGTGAAGCTGCATGTTTAGGAAGGCGGTCAACTTAGGGCAGTCTGACAGAGCAGAAAGGACTGTAGGTTCCTCCATATTAGATTTGTGTGTGCTTCTCATTGCTTCCTGTCTCCTTCACTTCCTGCAGAGGAAAGCACATTGGGTACGATGCAAGAAGGGAAAAGACACCAGTTATCACTATGTGGATTAAACCCCATAAACCAGTCATTCTTTTATCAAATTATTGGTGGCCTTTTGTTTTATAAGGAAGACGTCTCCGACTCCTTGCATGATTCCCATTGGACAAGACAAGAAGAATTCAATGAACCCTGTTGGGAGATCAACCATCTCCAATGACATCCAGTTATGAGGTGAAGACAGGTGTCCCAAGGGAGGCAAGCAAGGGCTATCCCCTAACCACCCCGAGAGAACTGTGGGGGTGAGTTTCTGTTGGACCAAATCATGTGCTCTTCCAATTGCACCAGTACTTAGTCTTCTCACTGGAGCTGAAGGATATCTGAGAGTGCAAGCTAGCTTCCTGGACTGGGAGTAATGATGAAACTACCTCAGTATGTCCCTGAGCACCAGAGGAAACCACACAGCTGGATTCCTGCATTTGGCTGCATACAATGCCACTTGAGCTACTTCAAATCATCAGGACATGTGGGTCTGCTTTTGTAAATCTCTTCAAACTTCTTTGAACCACTTTTCTGCAGCCATTGGACCAGCTTCACGCTGCATTGTACCAGCAGAGTACATCATCGGTTTGGCTTCAACACCAGCTCACACTTCTGGACACCTTTGAACCACCACCTTTTTAAACAATGCATCGACTCATCAAGGTCCCAACATTGCATCTCTCTGGACCTCAACTCAAACAACTCAAGTCACTTGTCAACTCAACCCATAGTTAACCAATGTATTGAACAAGCTCCACCTTTGGACTGACCTAGGTTGGCTCACTGTACTGCATTTTTTCAACCCCGTCTTTGAAATACATGGAGCTCATCTTCGAAACAGACTTGAAGCCATCTTTCTGCCTGGACCAGCAAAAATTGCACCCAAACTTGTTTCAACTTGCAAAGACAGCATCCTGAAGTTGATTCAACATTGTTGATTTGCTCAAGAACAGATTCAGTTACCTTTGTGAGGTCCAGCCCCCATGTTGCATGTTTAGGATCCTAGAGACTAATAAGCCACCCATATGCAGCTTTTGTTTACAAAGATTTATCCTTTTAATTGACATTGTTGCCATCTATTGATTTTCAGCCATACTACATAACCGAGAGTGTTTGATACATATACATTCTGAAGTATTTTTCTAGTTCAGTTATATTGTACATTGGCGTTTTTTATTAAAGTATATATCATTTTAGGTATCCAGTCATTTTTTTCGAAACACAAAGTTTTGAATACAAATCTTGAGAATACTTTTTGTAGAAAAGTCATTTTTTCCAATAAAAATTGATTTGAAAAACAAATTGATTATCTTATCGAAATATATCTAAATGAAAAATGATCAAAAATAGGGTTAGGGTAGTGGCTTGGGTTAGTTTAGGGTTTAAATTATGGCTAGGGTTATTGGTTGGGGATAAGGTTAGGGTTTAGGGTTAGGGTTAGGGTTGGGGCTAGGGTTGGGGCTAGGGTTAGTTTAAGTGTTAAAATAGGATTAGGGTTGGGGCTTGGGTTAGTTTAGGGGTTAAATTAGCATTAGTGTTAGAGTTGGGGCTTGGGTTAGTTTAGGGGTTAAATTAGAGTTAAGGTTAGGGTTGGGGCTAGGGTTAGTTTAAGTGTTAAAATAGGGTTGGGGCTTGCGTTAGTTTATGGGTTAAATTAGGGTTAGGGTTAGGGTTGGGGCTTGGGTTATGGTTGGGGGATGGCAGGGTGGCATGGGGGTTGGCGGGATTGGGAGGAACTCCCCAATATACACAAAACTTTAAAACGTTACATGGGGCTGGCCAGTGCTGAAATTTCAGCACTGGACAGCTCCATGTAACATTTTAAAGTTACAAAAAAAGCATTGAAATGCTACTTTTAACATGTGAAAGTGCAATTCAATTGAAACCAGTCCAAGTCTATTGTCGATGGATTGGTTTCGAAAGAAATCCATTTTTGCATGTTAAATATAGCTTGTCAAAGTTTTTTTTTTTAAACTTTGTTTTCAAATGTTTTGTTATTTGAAACTTTGTTTTCGAAAAAATCACTATAAACCATAACTTTATAGAACTTTGATTGAGCATCAATTTATTTTGAACTGTTTAGTTTTGCTGTTTGGGTTGCAACTGTTATAACATTCACAATCCTTTGAAGAGTATAGCCTGCCCACAAAAGACAAAGATGTTATATTTCTTGACTTTGTCTGTTTCACCTTTATGATTGGGATCACTGTTGGTTTCCAGTAATACGAGGGCTAAATTAGCTGTTTAGTCACTATTCACCCTTGTACTCTGCCAGGGTAGTAGTCTTTTCCTGAAAAATACATATACAACATGAGTCCCTGAAATTCTTCTTTGCATGTCTTGCCCACAGATTGACCATTTCTTTAGATTCTAGTTTTTCTATTTTCACTATACACCCCTCTCTAATTAGGGGTCACCACCAGCTTTTCAGATCACTATTTTTCCAGCTGCCACAGATTTCCATCACATGTTTGTTGGTCAACAAAGCAGGGCCCACAATGCATCTACTGCTCAATTTGAACTTTAATTCAGTTTGAATGGTAATTCCTTGTACTGTAGTCTTCATAATTCCAAAGCATGTCAACGAAACATCAGCACCTGATTAATAAGATTAATTGGCATTTTGACAATTTTCATTTTTTCCCTGGCTTGCATTTATCATCATGCATGCATTTGTTGGACACATCTGTGATTTTCGTACTTCTATACGGAATCTCTTCAAAACATTTTTACCCAAAAGTCAATGGGTTTCTTTACAACGAATGCGGACCCGTAATGAACAGTGCCGGTAAGGGACCGGCACCGTTCATTTAGGGCTGCCTCATTATGAGATCTGCTTGCGGGTCCAGCAAAGGAAGTCTGGTAAAACCAGGCATCCTTAGTGTGACACATTAGCAGACCAGGATGCTAACAACGTGCCCGTCATTGACAGGCCCGTTGTTAGCATCCTCCACATTCCCATTGAGCCCTATGGGGGCTCAAATGGGAATGAGGATGTACCGGATCCGGGGTCTGGGTCCCGGGAAAGGGAATTACCTCCAAAGTCGGAATGGCCCAGTAATTCCTCATTCCTGGAACCCAGACCTTGTACCCTGTGTGGGGGTAGCCATGCTGCTAAAAGGGTCATGGCTACCTCCATACTCGTAATGAGGCCCAATGTCATTTAAATCTCTGACCCGGTCTATGGCATTTTTTCCCAACAAACTGTGCACTGGCAAATTGAAAGCATTAGTAACGTATTATGGATTTTATTGATCCCAATGAATCCCAGTGCAGGGCTTAGGCATTTTACGTGGTCAGTAATGAGTACACGTAGATTGCTCGTTCTGTCATTTAAATAATGGAGCCAATACAAACAAAGTGCACAACTAAGACCCTTTACGAAATCACGTATTCCTGTCATTGACCTGTAATTAGTCATTACTATTCAAGCATGAAGCGTATTCCACATGTCCCTGTCAGTGGATCAATGAGAATGCCGAGAGACTAATGAGCGGATCCAACATTCTGTTGTGACTATTGACAAATCACCTTCATCAATCACCTGGAAGTCATTGAACATGTATACGCTGAAGCAGGAAGCCTTGTCTGAAAAGGTTCTCATCAAAAGAATATTTTGACCTAGTCAGATTGCCACCTGCTGATGAGATGATTTTTTGATAAACAAAGAGGGGAACTTAAGAGTCAGTGAAAGAAGAGAAAGAAACACAGCACACGCATTTATATTTTGTAATGCACTTTTACTGCATCTTTATTTCAGTTAATTGTTGGTAAACATATTTAGAACAAAATATGAGACTATTATCTATAAACATTAAGGAAATTATTTATAGAAACCGCCCACAATTCCTGCCCTGTGCGAAATCAACTTTGCGCATTCCTGTGTGCAAAGTTTTATTTGCACGCTCTCCGTATTCATGAAATTCAAGGGGCAAAATAACCTGATGCGCAAATAAATTCTATTTGCCCGTGGAACGCTCACAATGCGTACCCACACAAAGCAAATCCAGCTACATATTCCTACCTTCATGCAGTCCTCAACCACAATATCATGTACTAGGCCAATATTGGGAAAAACCACCCCCCTCCAACTGGTGACATTGTGTACAATCTTCCATAACTCCAAACTGCACCCTGTCAATATGCATACCATTTCTTGTAAGTGATGCCAGACCCCGATAAATCTGCGTACAAACACCCATAAATCAAGGCTGCACCCCACTAACCTGCATATGAACACCGCTAACTGCAATCGGCACCCCAAGTGCATGCATGCACCCCTAAATTCCTGATCCCACCTTACCTTTGCGCGTTGGTTCCAATGTGATTGGTTCTTTGTGGGTCCTTTCATGTGGCGGTAAGATCCCACTCTTTGCATGCTTCTTCACCCCATTTGTTGTTGCACGGTCAGATTCATGAATATGCTTGTGATTGCGCATTGCTGGGTGTGTAATTTCTTTGCGTTGCCCATCCCTCAACATGCCCATTTACGTTCTTGTTCTTACTCGTTCTGTGTAGGGAATAGGGACTATTAATGTCCCACCCCATATTTATTTCCTTGCTTAGGCCTATCCCACACTTTGCATGGAGTGTCACGGAGAGAACCCGACTGCACGCAAAGATGTAACGGACCTGTGAAAAAGTCCCTGCAAGGTCCCAGACCAGCACACAAAGACGGCTCCATGAATCAATGTGATGGGTTTTGAGTGCTGAAAAGTGCATAAAGTCACATTTCAGTGCACAAAATCTTCCATAGATCAGGCCCTAAATGTGGTATATTCAGTAGTTTTCCATGTAATGAATCCAGGTAGTGAAACTAAATCCCTCCAATGGCTCCCGGTTGTTACACGGATCAAATTCAAGACCCTCTGCATCATCCACAGGCTGTCTGGGGCCTGGGACCACACTACCTGCAACTCTCTCTTAAAAATACTCTCCTTCTAGATGCCATCCATCTTATGGCTCCAACTCTCTGCTGACCAAACTCTTCTCCAAGCAGAGAGCTGTGGAAAGATCTCTCTCCTCAGCTGGCTCCATCCTATGGAACAGTCTCCCTCGCTCTCTCCGTCTTGAACCAGACCACCTCAAGTTCTGCAAACAACCATCCCCTCTGTCACTGAGATTGGTGGCCTGGCCCCTCAAGAGTTCAGGAGGGTCCAGGCATTCGGCCCGCAACTGGGCCCGCAACCTCCTGTAGGGTGGTTTTGCATCTACCCCAATTTTACCTGTTGGGTGGTAGACCTCCCTATTCCCCTGGGTTGTCTCTGCCGATGCACATACATGTTACCTCCCTAACAGGCACCTCTGGCACTTCCTCCCCTTGGGAACTCTAATAGCACTTACACCCCATCCCCCTTTGTTTCCTTTTACTTTCCACTGCACTTGCACGCTCTGAATATCACACGGTTTAGTAGTACTTATGTTTCTTTCTATTTATTCTTTGCTATTTCCATTGTTTATTTTTCTCCCTGTTCCCTTCCCTTGTGACTTGGGTGCTTTGAAACACTGTCTTGTCTTATACGTGCCTTATAAATGCCCAATAAATAAATAAATAAATGCATAGATAAATAAGAGCACAAACTTACCAGCATATAGCTATGAATATAAGAACACCATATTGTGAAACCAGTGTTTTTAAATGTTCTGGCCTATGCTGCCATCTGCCCAGGTACTTCAACAAATGTCAGTTGTTGCCATTATATGCTAAGGAACAACAAGCACATGGCACTTTAATCACGTTTAAATAATTAAATCAATTAAAGAAACAATCAATATTATTTTCAGTTGAACCATCAAACTAAAACATACAACATTTTACATCTAAAACAGACAGGCATGTATATTAATCGACTAGACACCGTTGAGCGTGTGCACAATATTGGATATTTTTATGTTCATTGTTATCATTGTTCTAACCCTTTTAGATGCAATGGGCCTCATTACGAGTGCCACTTTTGGCGGCATGTCTACCCCCATACCGAGTTCTGGGTCCTGCAAAAGTGAACTTACCGGGCCATTCCGACCTTGGAGGGCCCACTAAATCCCTTTCGTGGTACCCGGACCCGGTAGATCCCCATTCCCATTTAAGCACCCATAGGGCTCAATGGGAATGGGGAGAATGCTAACAATGGGCCCGTTAATGGCAGGCCCGTTGTTAGAATCCTGGTCTGCTATCGGGTCCCTCTAAGGACGTCTGGTCTGACCAGGCGTTCCAGAGCGGGACCCGCTGCAGACCTTGTAATGTGGTGGCCCGGAATGAACGGTGCCGGTCCCTTACCGGCACGGTTCATTCCGTGGCCACCAGGGTCCTAATGAGGCCCAATGTCACATCAGAACATATCTAGTGTTGTAAATGTACATCTATTCTCACCATGGATTCCTGAGGAGACTCCTAGAAGGGAGGACTAAGTGTGTAAATACTACGTTACTCTCCCTAATCTTTTTTTATGGTCTCTTTGTTGCTATTCCTCAGGGAAACCTGACCTGGAACCCAATGATGAATGCAGGACAGCACTGAATGAACCCATGGGATCAGAACAAGATGAGCATAGGTAAACAACAAATGTGCTTATAGTTGGGAAAAAAGAGGTTGAAGAACATTGTGGTTTACTCATTCCGAGGGTAAAAATGACACTGGCTAATCATTTAATTCAGTTGTGACTACAGAGCTAAAGTACTCCCTATCCCAAGTAAGTTGAACCTAACGCTTTTCAGTCATTTCATCACCATTTACTATGGGACCCATACGAAGAACTGCTCTAATGTGTCAGAAGATGTCAGTGACAAATGAACACTACCTCTCTTCTTTACTGAGCTGAATTGCTTCTGGAAATGTAATTATAAATAACTACTTCACAGTGTACTATGCCCTCTCAGAATACTGTCAGGTTAGTTGAACCACTGAGAGCAGTTGACAGAAGAAATCAAGGGTCTAATTCATGGAGCGTTTAGCGCAGTGCAAAGTGCCTCTGTACTAAATGTACCTGATTCACTTTTTAATTAGGCCCATTTAGTGTTGTGCAAAGAGTACTTTTGCAGCGCAAAGTGACTTTGCCTGCAAAAATACACTTTTTACCGCTCTGTGAATTAGGCCCAGTTCAAAGTGTTTGTTGGCAGTACAAAGGTATTTTGCACCATGCTAAACATTCCATGAATTAGTCCCCAAGTCTCTAGACTGTTCAAGCCAGATTGTCCATCTGGCTCAATCCCTAGATCATGCAATGTAGGATATTTCCTTAAAAAATCATCCGATGAATTTCTCTGCAAGGACATATTATTTTTAATTGGTTGGCACCAAAAATCTTCAGTAATATAATCTGGATTGAGTTTAGTATGTAGTGCCAATTTGGGGATAAACATGGTACAGTCTTCCTTCAGATTATTTTTGAATTATCTGAGTTCGCAAAGCCCCATAAAGCAGGGATGCATAAGGCTTTACCTGATAAATATGGAAAATAGCCCTCTATTGATTGTCTGCCCAGACAGTTTGTAAACTGTTTAATTGCACCAATAACCGGAGCGATAGACACTAGTTGGAGGTTTATGTGCATAACGCCTCTAAGGAATTTGATGTCACTTAGGAAGCCCAACAAGGCCGAAACATGTCTGGGGTTGCTTGTGTTTCCATGCAGAGGGGACCTGGCCTAGCAGTTTGGGCTGGGCTGCTACCATTGATGGCAGTAGATGACTGATTTGCATACAGCTGGACCCCTTTTGCAATGGCACAGACGTGCTAACATATGGTGTTGCGGAAAGTTGCACAGAGCAATGTCAGTGGTTCAGATTCATTCAAAACCTTCCACCCATCAGTTTTGTGGTTAAAGTTTGCCTCACTATGTGATAAAGGGTATGCCCAGTTCCTTTGTCGCTGCAACATAGGAAACCAAGCTGCACCTCACTGAGTAAGCCCAACAAGGACGAAACATGTCTGGAGTTGATTGTGCTTCTGTGCAGCGGGGACCTGACCAATGAATTTCGGGCTGGGATGCTGCCATTGGTGGCAGTAACTGACAGCTTTGCATATGGCTGGACCCCTTTTGCAATGGCACGGATGGGCTCAAAAACAGTGGTGTGGAATGTTGCCCAGAGCAATGTCAGTGGTTCAGATTCTTTCAAAACTTTCACCCATCACTTTTGTGGAAACCAGTGAAAACAACAGAGACTGGGGTTCCAGAATCAAGAAAGGCAAATAGACGGATTGATGGGGGAGACCTCCATGACTGAACCTAAAGAGGCATTTAACCAAGTCCCTATGCGGCCCATGAGATGATTCAGGAGCCATGGTGACTATTCCTTAGTACCAAACCCAGAGCGATATCATGTAAGTACACTTGTCCAACAGAACCAAGTCTTGTGAGGAAACGTTTGATGTAATACCTCCCCCTTAGTGAGTGGGTGGGCAGACAAAGTAGATCCTTAGCATTTTTACTAAATTATAATTTAGTTAGCTGCAATATAGTCAGAGGATGTGGGGTGAGCTTGGGTTGAGTTTGAAACCTCTGATATCTTTCCTAGCACTGATTAAAGGTATATTCATTTAAAATAAGTGGGTATCCCTTACCTCATTGTGACCAACTCCAAAATACCCTAAAGGGAAAGGTTGAATGTAAAAATAAAATTCTGAATATTTTGGGATTCCCTGAACCCTGATTTAAAGCAGAGGGTTTAGATAACTGAATATCTGAGTTTGTGGCATAGGAAAAGTGTCTTCCCAAAGTTAAACAGAGATTAGTAACTGATTTAAACGCACATCTCAACAGAAAGTGAGAAAGTGTTGTTCTTGATTGTTGTGCTATAACACTGCTAGCATTGCCAAGTGCAAATGAAGATTAAAATAAAGAGTGCTGCACATGCAACATTTATTTTTTACCAATCGAAATGTGTTGCTTGTTATCTAAAGTAAACTTCCTGTAAAGTATATTGCCAAGCGTATGATCCGGTCACGTTTCAAGAAACTACCTGTTGTTTAAAGTAAATCCCAGTATATTGCAAAGTTAAATTGTTCTGGCCCTCTGCAATATACTGGCCACACACGTTGCCACCAAAACCCAGGACATCCTGAATACCCTTGATACTCAATCGCCACACTCATCCCACTCCCCCTTGCCTCCTTTGACCACTCACCCTCATTCTTCTCCCCATTCACCCCTTTAACACCTGAGAAGTTACCCAAGTTGTTCGCTCTATGAAGGCTAATTCCAAACAGGTTCCCCTCTTCTTGTCCAGAACCATTAAGGTCAACATCGGCTCTCTTGCCCCAACACTCACAGATTTCTGCAACCACTCATTCACAAGTGGTTCTTTCCCTCCTCCCTCAAGCACTCCCTTGTGTGCCCACTCTTGAAAACACCTTCAGCATATCCTACCTCTCCTTCCAACTCCGGCCCTATCTCAATCACCCCCTTACTGGGGAAACTGCTGGAGAAGCTGGACTTGCTCCAGCTCAACTTGCACACTGAACTTGTCGGTGGTCTCCATTATCATCAATCTATAAAATGCTCTTCTGAACACCCGTGAAGAACTGCTTGCATCCCTGGACCCCAACTCCCCAGTAGTCCTCATCCTACTTGACCTCTCTTCTTTCTGACTTTGACACTGTCAACCATTCCATCCTCATACAAAGGCTTCACAATACCTGGCAAAGGAAAGGCTGCCCTCTTTCCTAACTGACCACTCTTCCCATATCAAATTGGGTACCTTCTCCTCTCCTACTTCCTTCTCCATCTGTGGTGTGCCCCAGGGGTCTATCCTCTCTCCCTGGCTCTGTAAAATCTACCTGGCTCAGCTGGCACTCCTCATCTCCTCCTTTTCCCCCAACTTCCAGTGTTATGCAGACGACACTCAACTGTTTTTCAGACGTCCGGCTGACTAACTCGCACCTTCATTCATCCCTGACTGCTTATTTGCCATCTTGGCCTGGTGCACTTCCAACAATCTCTGCCTCAATGTCAGCAAAACAGAGATCCTTCTGATTGGGACCCCTGCTCCCTCCTTCTTCCCTTCTTTCTGGCCTCCCACTTTGGGCTCTCCCCCTGCTCCTTCTTCTAAAGCCAGAAACCTTGGAGTCATCTTTGTCTACTCTCTATCATTCCTCCCTCACACTCAAGACATTGCTAAGAAGTCTCACTCTCAACTCTTCCTTCTCAAAGAAATTCTCCCATTTCTCATTTTCACCCGGAAGTTCAATGTTTCCCAAGCCCTGGTTCTCTCTAGGTTTACCTATTGCAGCATCCTCATCCTCAATCTACTTTTTCCACTCTGCGACCCCTTCAGCTAATCCAGTATAGAGCAGAAAACTTTATCGTTGGCCTTAACCCCAGAGACCGCACCTCGTTTTACGTAAAAGTTTCCATTGCCTCACGGTTACTGCACAGATCAAATTCAAATCGCTCAGCATCATTCACAAGGCTGTCTGGGGATGGGGCTCACACGATCTGCAACTCTCTCTTACAAAATACTCTCCTTCTAGACCTTTACATTCTTTTGGCACCAACTCTCTGGATCACTTCTTTGGAACAGCCTCCCACTGCATCTTGAACAGGACCCTCTTAGGTTCCAAAAGAACCTCAAGACTGTGCTCTTTTCCACCTCCTTCCCTTCTTCCCTCCTCTGCTAATGTCACAGTTGCTTTGATTGGTGTCTTGGACCACTATGCATCATCAGGCCACCTAAACATTCACACCCAATTTCCCCATCTTCTGTCTACTTTCAGCACTAGCCTCGGCACACCCTTCACACTGGAAAAACACACTTTTCCACCCAACGCGGCTTCCAGCTACTGTCTACCTTCAGAACTTGGCTGCAAGGTAGACAGAGCTGGCCGCCATAGCATTTACCATACCTTGTATTTAATCTGCAGCTCACCTTCGAGCACAGACACCCCAGCACCTACTTGAATGCCCTCTTCCTTGCTGCATGTGCACATTCTGAATACTCACAGGGCATAGTAGGTTTGAATGTCCCTTCCCCCACTATGTTTTTTGTATTTTAATTTTACAGCAACCCCATCTTCCTTCCCTGTTGCCCTGTGGGTACTTTGAAACAGAACGTATAAGCGTCTAACAAGCAAACTTGCTGCACTTTCTGTGCATTACTGCTCCTCTAGGGTAATTATTGAACCTGAAAAATCAGAAATTGATAAAAAAGAAGAAAAAACAAAATGTGCTTAAAATTGTTGGAAATGCACTGTTTTATTGGGCATTTTCATTGTGCTGCTGTTTTTTGAGCGTTTTAATACCTGAAGCTGCATTGGTATTTTGAGAGCATGTGATTTCCCACTATTGCCTGCTTATTTCACAGATTTTTGGCCCTTCCAAGGTGGCCGCTGTGGTTTTCTTTATTGTGTAGGCAGGCTGACTGAACTACATCTCCCTGTGCAGCACTCCCTTTGGTTGCCGAGTGTTTTTTTCATACAAACTAGGACCGGCAGGCTTTAGCCGGCTCTCTCAGCAAAGGCCCACTTCTAAGGCTCCTGTCTGCTCCCTGTCCTCCTCCGGAACGCTTTTTGGGATCCTCCCTGCACCTTAAACACAATGATGCTGCCACCTCACTCCTTGACAATGTCACCTGCAGAGCTATGGGTTAGCTCCCTCCTTCTGGACTCACTGGTACCACCTTTGACTATCACTGTTCTTTCTGCTTGTTACTCCCATGTTGTCATCCTGATGCGCAGTGCTTCTTCAAACCTTTGCTAACATCTGAATTCCTGATTGGAAAGTCAAATCTTGCTATTTTTGCATTTTGCTAGAAAGTCAAATCTTGCTGTATTTGTTTTTTGCTAGAAAGTCAAATCTTGCTCTTATGCTTTTTGCTAGAAAGTGGAATTGTGCTGTTTTTGCTTTTTGCTAGAAAGTCAAATCTTGCTACCAATTGCTAAATTCTCTGTATTTTGCTTGAATACTGTTACTTCTCTGTAACTTGCAAGCCCAGCGACCTCACCACTCTATTTTGTCCCACACCTACCTGCTTTAGACCCCCCAGCTTCTCCATCCTCTCCTTGCTAACACCCCCATGGCGCTTTCTGTTTCTCCTATCTTTTGCACCTGCTTCTCCATTGACTATCCTTCCCTTCTCACTAAGTCTGGTAGAAAGAAGTTCAAAAAGGATATCTTGGCCTCTAACCCTGGTCTTCCTATCGCCAACACCTACTCCAATACTTCCTCCAGACAGACCCTCTCCAACATCCTCTTTGTCGTTCCTTCACCAGAACTATGGACTCTTCATATGATCTCTGTGCTCTGTTCTATCTCCTCTTCTCCCATTAATGGTAGCACTCGCTGGGAAGTTCTCATGGCTTCCCTTGACTCCTCTAAAGTCATCATTAATGTCTACCTTAATGGCACTGTCATGGTCCAAGGCCCTCAGTCCAATCTCCTCCTCTTTGATAGGTGCTTCCCTTGCCTCATGCATTTCCTCTCATCTCCTGCTGTCCCCTCAAATCCCCCCTTGGCTACCGTGCCCTCTCTCTTCTCTCCTGTGTCCCTCCTAGGGCTCTTTCTCCTCCGGAGGACATACCTCTGATTTATACCCCTCCCGGGAAGGTCTTTAAGGCTGGAAACCTTCTTCATATTGCAACTCACAACTCTCACTCTGCTGTCAAACACTCCTCTGACATCTGCCACCTTCTTGAAGAACTAGACCTTGATTTCCTTGGTCTTACTGAGACATGGTTCATGGCCAGCTCTGTCACGAGCTTTGACACTCTCTTCCCTGATGGCTACAAGATCCTCTCTGCACTCAGAACCTCTCGATCCAGTGGGGGGGTAGCCCTGATCTTTCTTGAGTGGATTCCTGCCTCTATCATTCCCACTCAGACCTACTCCTCTTTTGAATGCCTTGTCTGTAGGCTCTTTCTCTCTCCTACCCATTCTCTTACTGTTACTACCATCTATGGGCCTCCTGTTCAAATCACCTCATTTCTCTCTGAGTGGGCGGACATATCCTCCTCCCTCCTGGCCTATACCACTCAACTCCTCCTCCTCAGTGACCTCAATATCCATTTAGACTCTCCTTGTTCTTCCTCTGTACTCTTCTGTGACCTCTTCAACTCTCTCTCCCTGTCCATCCTTCCCTCTGGCTTGACTCACTCTGCAGGGCACACACTCAATGTCTTGATCTCCTCTTACCTCCCCCTCTCCTTCCCTCTGACCACTCTTCTCTCCTGGAGCGATCACTCCCTCCCCTCCTCTCATCAATCCCTCTCTTCCCCACAAGCCAAGCCTACCCCAACACTGCTACCTACCTTCTCGGACATCCAGCCCATGAAGTGTGTGTGTCAGTTGAGGCTTCCGTCACCAACTTCTTTCCCCCCCTCCACCTCTGGCTGTCTCACATCCTGACACAGCCCTGTCTCTGCTCTACTCTTCAATTTCTGATACTCTTGATGCTCTTGCCCCTGTCATGAGGATCCGTTTGAAGTCCAAAGCCAAATGCAATTCCTGGTATGACTCTGACCTTGCTACACTTAAACCTAAGCATAGGGCGGCTGAGAGGAAATGGAGGGCTTCTTGTTCATCCTCTGAAAAACTGGTATGTCGCCTGTTCCAAAGGCAATACTAACTCTCTGTCCTCACCAAGAAGAGAGTCCACATTCAAGCTTGTGTCTCTGCGGCATCTAAGAACTTGGCCGAACTCTTTAAAATCTGCAAGGAGCTGGCCAACCCAGCTGCAGTCTCTACGCCTCCTGTTGCCTCCCAGGCAATGCCCTTCCTCTCTCTTTATCTCAAAAACCCAGGACATCCTATCCACCCTCTCCAACCCTACCCATCCTTTCCTGCCTCTGTCTGTTCTTGTGGACCCTCCTTTATCCACCCCCACCCTCCTTCTCGTTCTTTCCTCTTTTCTGCGCTGATGAGGTCGCTAGACTACTCCGATCTATGAAAGCCTCATCAAAACAGGTTCTTCCCTGTTCCTCTAAGACCATCAAGGACCACATTGACACCCTCGCTCCAGCCCTTGCTGATTTTTACAACCACTCCTTTGCCTCAGGATCCTTCCCCTTCCCTCTGAAGCATTCCCCTGTACATCCTCTTCTCAAGAAACCCACAGCTGATCCTTCTTGTCCAGCTAAATATCGCCCAATTTCCATTACTCCCTTTCTAGGCAAACTCCTGAAAAAGCTGGCCATCTCTCAGCTTAACCTTTATTCCAGTTCTGTTGGCTGTCTCCATGACCACTAGTCTGGCTTCAGAGCTACCAGAAGCACGGAAACTGCTCTCCTGCAACCTTGACTCTAACATTCCGTCTGTCCTCATCCTCCTCAATTTCTCTTCTGCCTTCAACACGGTCAACCATACCATCCTGTTTTTATCTTCGTGATAACCTGGGGATCACTAATCAGGCTCTAGCCTGGCTGACCTCTCTCCTCTCTGATCGACCCTCCCAGGTCCAACTTGGTTCCTTCATATCATCTATATTCCTTTCTACCTGACCTGTGGTGTTCCCCCGGAGGTCTAACCTCTCGCCCTGGCTTTTCAACCAATACCTGGCAACACTTGCCCACTGCATTGCCATTTTCTGCTCAAATGTCCAGTGCTACGCTGATGACACTCAACTTATTTTCAGGCTGCCCTCGGCCACCTCCCTCTCCCTCTCTCATCTCTGCCATTCAAAATGTGTGTGCCGTCAATAATCTTTGTCTGAATGCCGGCAAGACAGAGATCCTCCTCATCGGCACACCTTCACCATCCATTCCCCTCACTCTCTTGCTGGCCTCCCTTGTCCCTCCTCCTACACCCACCTGCGAGGCTAAGAACCTCGGGGTCATCTTTGACTCCACACTTTCCTTCTGCCCACATCTCTGATGTCTCTAAAAAGTCAAACTTCCTACAGCACCTCCTCAGAGGTACTCTGCCTTTCCTCTCCTCCCCCCAGAAGACCATGGTAACCCAAGCACTGGTTCTGTCTAGGTTGGACTATTGTAACAGCCTCTTTCTTATTTGACCTGTCTCTTCTCTCCGCCCTCTGAAAATAATCCAGAACAGGACTGCAAGATGTGTCCTTGGCTCAAGCCCTGGCATCTTATCTCTCCAGCTCTGAAGCTCTCAATTGGCTCCCAGTGGATACAGGGATTACATTCAAAACCCTCTGCATTGTCCACATGGCTTTCTGGGCCTGGGTCCAAAATTCCTACAGCTATCCCTCTGCAAATACCTCCCCTCTCAAGCTCTTCGCTCCTCTACCTCTACCTCCCTCAGGGTCAGTCGTTTTTTGAAGAAACAAGCTGGCGGCTTGTCTTTGGCTTGGGCCTCACTTTGGAACAGCCTCCCTGCCACTCTAAAACATGAAAAGAACCATCTCTGGTTCCGGAAGCACTTGAAGACCTTCCACTTTGCTTCTGCCTTCGCTCCCACTCTCCCCTGCTTATCTGTTCTCTCTTGGCACCGTGCCCTGGCCACCCTCTGTCCTCCAGGCCCAGGTACTTGCTCACCCTGCCACCCCGCCGCACTGCCTGCGGGAAGAAGAGACTATATTCTATCCTGCAACTAAAAAGGATGACAAGGAAGTGGCCCTTAGAGCTCATGGTAGCATAGGCAAAAAGAAGGAGACCAGATTCCATGAGTGTGGGAGGTATTCCCAATCTCATAGAGATAGGGAGCACTTCTGAGACAGGGACTGGCGTTCCTATGGCAGCAGTGATTCCTAGGGTGACTGGTTCAGATGAATAAAAGAAATAAGAAACACGGAAAGGGGTTTGTGAAACATCCAATCAGGCAGAGTAAAGCCATAAAGACCCTCATGACCCCATATGACAATTACTCCAAGTATTTGGTTTGGGAACAAATGATGTAAATAAAAAAAAGTTTTTGAAATGGACATTGTCCCCAGAGTACTCCGGTTTCTTTGCAGGACTGGAAGACCAAGAATGTTATAAATGGTCGACCTATAAGGCACATGGAAGTTAGTTACCCTATTCTCAACACGACATCTTAACAGTTAGAGCACCGTCTAGAACCTAGAACTTTCAAAGGAAATTTTCAAAAGGAAACTCGTTTTTACTAGTGACTCAATACCAAATCAATAAGCATGTTCAAAAATACATATTTTATTCAAAAAGTATTACAATAATGTTTTTGTATTAAAAACATCATGATGTTATTAAATTACAGATGTATGATAAAAAATCCAATCTTTAATACATTTCTAAAGGAGTGGGGTTAGTACGTGAACGTGTGTTTCATAGATTTTTAACAACTGAACTCAAGATTCTTCTATTGTCAGTTTGTTATTCAAACTAAAGTGTCATGATCACGAGATCGGTAGTTGCAGCGATACATCAATCCAGTCTCTGTCACATAAGCTTGAATGTTTATAACCTATAGGATGGTTGACATATGTTTTGGCTTAATGCAATTAATAGGGCACTATCCCTAGTGCCTTTTTTTTGCAGTTGTAGCCGTCTTCAGGATAATGGCGTTAGTTATTCGTGTTATGTTAAATCACAGTACCCCTTCCTTCGTACATATATTGAAGCCCACTGAAAAGTAGAAAAACATAAAAATCATTCAGGAAGCTTCAAAAATACCAGATCATTCCTACATTTAAATTGTCTGATAAATGGAAAGTGGGTCTGGAAACACCAAATTCTAAACATTTCCTGCGTAGCAGTTGTATGTTAACATTTTCTATTGGCGATTGAACAATAGAACACAATTGTTGGGTTGCTAGAGATGTCTATTCTGATATTTATTTGGGCAGTGAAATCCTAAATCACCTTGCATTAAGCCTAGATTAGATCAACAACAAAGTATGGTCATGACTGGGGGTAACCCCATGGGTTTTCACAACCCCGAAAGAGCATTTCGATCAGCTCAATTGATGCCTTCTGTGGTTGAAGTTCAAGTGGGAGAAGAGGTTACCATCCAAGGACAATAGCAAAATTCAACATTCTCCTAAAAATTAAGCAAGGATAGAACCTCTAACACAAGGATGCCTACATCAATTTGAACTCTTACCTCCAACATCAAGGTTTATATTTACATCCAACAGCTGTAGTGGATCTAGAACACATCACCATTCAAATATGGGTGGATGACAGCAAAGCTCCAAGTATCACTTTGGGCACGGACACCTCTATTGGAATAGTAGTCGATGCCCAGCACTATTTAGAGTTAGGTAATTAAATAATTGGAAAAAATTCTCACCAATGTTTCGACATCAGTGACGGTATTTCTCTTGGAGGAAATTTCTTGGTGCATTCTTCATTCCCTATGACATCAAGAAGATGATGTAGTAGTTAGAGTCAACAAAAAATACCTTGAATCCAAGGAAACTCATGTCCAGGTAAATACCATCAAAAGCGATCTCTCCACACAACTGGAGGATACTGCTGAAATTTCCAAACCTGAGGTCTTTCCATGTTTCAGGCAGATGGCTGAGGAACAGATCAATCTTGCGTATGCCTATGAGACTGAGGAGCAAAGACATAAGCTGAAACCGGTGTTCCCAGACTACCAGGAGATCTTCTCAGTAGATTCAGATGACCGTAGACGTATATCTATACATTCAACCACCATCCTCACGCACCCAGAATATTCACTCTAATATTTGTTAAACAATAACGGTTACCTCTCGTATCCAGGGAGTCACTCTTGGGGATAATTATGAATTTGGAACCTTGTGGGATAATTCATATGATCCACAGTACCTTTAACAACCCAGTACTGGAGATAATAAAACCAAATGGGCAATGGAGACCATGTGCAGACCTGAGGGGGTTGAACAAATGGGCCCACAAGTCCACATGCACATTTTGCTATAACCAGGAGACTTGCATCAGGCCCCTCCTGCATCTTGCTGAGTGTGCAGCGAGGCTGATGCCTTTCTTCATGACTTAAACTACAGAACCCGTGGGGGGGCGTTAGCGAGCCCGACCAAGATGGCCCTGAGCCTGTGAGCTATCTGCATGGAGAGAAATATCCAGTCCAATTCCTGCTGTTAAACTGACCCTCAAACCAAATGAGATGAGGTGTTAATTAGAGGCTCCAGGCACACCCTGCTGAAAACTGGTTGCTCCGGAACCCCGCCCTGCGCAGAAATAACAGCAAGAATCGGAACCCTGAGGCCTCTCTGAAATGTGAACGCAGTGTGAAGGGTGGCACTGTGGGGCTTGCGCTGGAGGAGAGACCAGGGGAACATCCCAGCCAACAGCCAGCGTGGGAACTGACAGGACAGAGAATAGTGGAAGAATGAAGAGCTTCACAAGAACATCTGCCAGGCTTCTACGAGATCGATGACCGAGCGGGAGACCCAGCAAAGTGCAAAGGGGAGAGAGCGGCCCACACTGAGCTGCAGCATAGCACAGACACCAATGAAGAGGAGAAGGCAAGGAGAGCAGATCATGCAGCATTCTACCCGTTGAGCCACTCTCCCCTCTGGACCTCCCGGGAAGGGGTGAGACCGCTGGACTGGCACTGGAACACGCAGAAGCTGACCCCAACCAGGCAGAGGGCGATTCACGCAACCCGGTTAGGAGTAGGCAGAGGGGGAAGGCTTTGAACTTTGGAGAGCGCTATCATACATCTGTGCGCCCGTCCCTGTGAATGGGCAACAGACCTGTCCTTGGGTCGCCACAGCCATAACTCCAGCCCAGAGCCAAGGCAAGGACCACTCACCACTAGGAGGACACTACTAAATGTAAAGAGTGTGGTGGGACGCCCCTCTATGGAGAAAACATACAGCGGTTGCGCCTGTCAAACCTCTGCAGCCCGCATACCAGCACAGCCACCATTACTCATGGACATTGACATCCAAAAACCGCCGAAGCAGATGCAACAGCAAAAACTATGGCTGTGCTGCTGTCTAACGACATGAACCCTCACCCCCCGGAGCAATTCATGGCAGGAATGAACTGTGTGGTTATCTGGCAATAAAACACATACTACAAAAAGCTCAATAACATTTGCCTTAACCTGGTGACCAGCGAACTCAGTTGGCGAATCAGGAATACACAACGTCTGTACGTGGCTGCAAGGCACTACAAGAGAAAAAACAAACTATTCCTCTCCCCGATGAAAGGCTGCTTGCTCAAACACGACCAAGAGGACCCATAATAGGGCAATGGAGGGGCGCAGAGGGCAGCAGCCTTAGACAGCGTTGGGTAAGCCCTCCTGCGTCACGTGTCAGGCCATCAAGCCGGTTCCTCTGTCAGATAAAGGGGCCTAGAATCAAAGACATGAACAGGTTAGAAGACTAACCCTCTGGTCCCAGGCTGATAGGGACTCCACAACCTGCAGTGTAGTTTCATCCTGGTACAGGGAGAAGATAACGAGGGACAATTGGCCATCCTATGCATCCAACAGTTGAGCAATATGAAAAGAACCGCCCGGTCAGGCCTCACACTGAGGGCTTTGGCTGCTGGACTCTATCAGGGACAACAATCATAGGCAGTGGTGAAGTACTCAGGGAACAACCACTGTGCAGAGCAGAGCAGGAGCTTGAAGCACAGATAGTCTGGGCCCGGCACAACAGATGTCCTCCAACCACAAAGCGAATATCGAGCAGTAAGGACAGCCAACTCGCCAACTAGAGGGCACCACCACAGACCATGACAAGACTGCTTTGGCCCTTCGACGCAGCAGATTCACCCCCTCTCCCTGCAACCAAAGTGGGGAGAGACCACACTGTCCTGCCACCTCAAGGTGAAGACGGGACATGTTGCCACGCTACCCCCAGTAATACTGTGGAAGACCACGAGCCGAGATGGGAGGACACATACGGATCACAATGAGCCCAACAAAGGGGGGAGGAGGAGACTCCTCTGGGGACACCGGCCCTGCAGGAGTATGTGTCACCCAAAGGATCACAAAACTCTGAGGACAGCGCCCACATCCATCAGAAAAGAGGGCACAACCCGCAGGTCAAACAGACCGGCATACAGAAAGACACCAGCGGATAACAACTTAGAAGATGGCCAAAGCAAATAAAAGTAGGAAACAGCAGCCCAAACTCCAATTCAAGATCGCTCCACACCCCAGGCAACCCGAGACAGCGTAACCACCCGTGGGATGCAGCCCGCAGGTTGCCCATGACACATCAATAGCATTTTAGGAAATAAAAGAAATGATAAGTCAGCTGCAAATCAGTATTCAGTCCCTTGATTGAAAGATGGACACGCTCACATGTAACGTGGACGACATGCAAGTCCGCCTTGACAAGCATAGGGGGAGACTGGATGAAGCAGAGGGGAGAATATTGACAGTTGCGGATGAGGCGGCATCGTCCTCTAGGGTCCTGTAACAAATGAAAAGAACACTAAATGAGCTCACTGAAAAGCAAGATGACCATAAGTCATGATCAAGGAGGAACAACCTGCGGATAATTTGAGCTTCTGAAGTGACAGATCCATGGAGCATGGAACCCGTGGTAGAATAGATCCGGAATGAATTACTGAGCGACTTCTCAAATATTTTTGTCATAGATAGAGCTCACAGAATACCCAATGACAGGAAGCCAATTCCAGCAGCCCCACCGAGACCACTGATTGCACGTATGCTAAACTACAGAGATAGAGATACAGCACTGCAGAAGGCGAGAGAGAAGGCTACCCTCACATACAAGGGAGACATGATAAATATCTTCCCAGACTTCTCCAACAAAGTCCAGGCATCATGGAGAACATATATAGACGTGAAAAAGAGGGTAAGGGAGAAAGGCATCAGCGATGCCATGATGTTCCCGGCCAAACTCCAACTGGAGTATGAGGGGCGTATGCTGTTTTTCACCACCTCAGCAGAGGCTGACGAGTTCCTTGAATGCCTACCACGGAACCCAAGACCCAGGGGAAACAATGACTGAGCCCGTGCAGGTGTGATTACAAATTCAGGAGACAAGAGCCGACGAATTGCAGAGGTAGACATTTCGGGACCAGCTGTGGGCCCGATCGTAGCAAGTGCAGAGACATGGTCGGAACACTATTTATTTATTTTATTTTTTTACATTTGTAGAGCGCACTACAGCCAAAAGGCATTGAGACGTTTTTTACATGAAAGTGTACGTAAGCAAGATTACAGTTACAACATGCGGTTACTTGGTTACATAGTAGGTGCTAGGTTTACAAAGTACAGTCTGGAATATTTCATGGTTTGGTTTCATGGTGTACAGCGTAAGAGCTAGGAATTAACAGTTCAGACAAATAGCCTAGTTTTGACGGCTTTGCGGAACGCTAGGTGAGAATCGATTCCCCTGATGTGTGTAGGTAGGGTGTTCCAGTGTGTGGCAGCAACGGCTTGGAAGCTGGAGCCACCTGCACGCACTATGTGTATTTTGGGCATGGTGAACATGTTGGTATAGGCTAGTCTGGATGGCCTAGCAGATGTTGGCATGGCTATGTGCTGGGCCAGGTAGGGGGGTGCCAGATCATGGAGGCATTTGTGGGTGAGGGAGAGGATTTTGAAAATGATTCTCTGTTTAACGGGAAGCCAGTGGACCTGTCTTCTCAGGTCAGATATGTGATCCTTTTTAGAAAATCCTGTGGCGGCCCTGAGGGCATTGTTCTGGACAAGTTGGAGTCCGACTACCCATGCAGAAGGAAGGGGACTGATAGTGAGAGGAATGATGCAGGGCCGCCTGTATAGTTTAGTGAATTATTATGGGGTCAATCAGGACACGGTCACAACCTTGGAATGTACTCGTCCCATACCCAAGCCTCCCAGGTGGACTTGAAGGATATTTAGACAACGTGGCACTATATTGGTGCACTGAGGAAGACAGAGCAGGTCTTAACCTCCAAATATCTTTAGAAGATGTACTGACAGCCATTTGATCGTTACCTTCTGCGAAAGCCCCTGTCTATGATGGATTCAGGGCATAGTTCTACAAGTATTACACTCCCAAAATAGGCCCCTATCTTTTACAAATGTATCACTAGAGCACCCTGGATAGGAGCCCCCCAAAATCCCTGAGGGAAGCCCTGGTCACAGGCCTGCCCCAACCAGGCAAACCACCAAACAATTGTGCATCATACAGACTGATCTCCCTCATTAATTTGGATAATAAGATACTAGCTAAGATACTGGCCTCCAGATTGGCCCCTCTGATGCACAAGATGGTGAGAGCCGACCAGGCCGGATTCATCCTGGGTCACTCCACATCCTTTGGCATAAGGAGAATGTTTAGACTGCTTTCAGCAGCCGAACCGACTGACCACTTAGTTGCAGCACTGCTAGATGCCACCAAGGTCGTTTGACACGGTGGCTGGCCCTTCATATTCACAGTCTTACACAGAATGGGGCTGGGAGAGCAATACATTGGCCTGGTGTAGCTACTGTACAAGTTCCCTGTTGCTAAGCTGCGGGTGAATGGCCAATTTACCCCGGGGATAAATCTGGGGAGGGGTCTGAGACAGGGATGACCCTCTCGGTGCTTCTATTTGCCCAGGCGATTGAGCCACTTGCTGAAAGGGTCAGGGAGGCCCACACACACAAGGGAACCCACCTTTGCAAGCATAAGGTTGTCATCTCACTATATGCGAATGATATGGTGTTGTTTGTTAGAGACCCTGTGAGGAACCTTGATACCATAATGAAGGATGTAGCGGAATTCGGCTGTTGTCGGGCCTAGTAATTAACGCGACAAAATCAGTCCTCTTCCGGCTGACGGTAAGTGTGACACAATATGCTGACAAATGGGGATTCAAATGGCACATAGCGCATGCTTGACATCTGGGGATGACCAAAGCCCGGGACGCTTATATAATATTCAAACAAAGCTACCAATGAGTGCTTGAGCAGGCAAGGGAGGCAGTCACAAGGTGCAAATGCTTTCTGCTAAATCTATACAGCAAGGTCTGCCTGAACAATATGGTGATGCTTCCCCGATTCCTCTATGTGTTTCTCAACATACCTGCAGCAGTCCCCACAGTTTATTTCAGGGAGGTGAAATCATTGCTGACTCAATTTATCTTGGCCGGAAAGCAACCAAGAGTATCTTGGGACAAGTTAATAGCACCAATACAGGGTGGAGGGTTGGCGGTAGCAGACTTGGAGATGTACTATAATGTAGCACAGTCTGGGTTTGCCCTTTACTGGTTCGTTGGCCAAAAATAGAGGAGACATGTGGAGGTAGAGAGGGCACTGGCGGCCCCGTTCCTGCTGCAATGCAGTATTCTCACTGCCCCCGAAAGAGAGAACAGCGCAGGGAACATGGTTCAACTCACATGCACAGCATGGACACGCATAGAGCAGAAGTCAAGATCCATGGTCGTCTACTCCCATGCACTACCAGTTCAGTTCACCCCAGGCATACCACTTACCTCAGAAAGAGGATTAATTAATCTCATGCAGAAACTGGAAATAAAAAGCTTTCATGACCTGTTCCCTGAGAGGAGGTTTATAACGCTAGATACGTTAAAGGCTAGGGATAGTCTCAATCCCCTGGAAATGTTTCTATACTATAGGTTAAAAACAGCTCTACATACGAAATTCTCAATTTTCCCTGAACAACCAGCTGTGGCCCCAATACTTGACAGAATAATTTTCGGAAGGCAACACAGAAGGGTAGTCTCGGTCAATTATGCCATGACTCTGGGTTGTAGGATGCAGCTTTCATCCCAGAGGGAAAAATAGAACTGTCCTTGGGACATTACATATCCGGTGAGGAGTAGAGATACTGCTGCGAGGGAACTAGGAAAATAGCAATAAACGGTAGGTATAAATTAATCCACTGGAAATATTTACATCAATTTTACCATACCCCCGCCCAGATCCACAACTACTTCTCAGAGGCATCCTCCAGCTGCTTCAGGTGCAATGACCCTAGGGCAGATTTTATACACATGGCTTGGGGATGCCCAATAGTACACACTTTTTGGGATGCAGTATGCAAAGCCGTGGGAGATATTATTGGTATATGACTTGATCTAAATACTAAGACAGCACTCCTGGAATACACCAAGACTATCGCCAGGGGCAGGTGACGACTAGCGGGGTAACTCCTACTACTGGCAGAAAGGAGGGATGCAATACATTTGAAAGGTCCAGCACACAAGAGGACTGGCTTTCAGATATGGTAAGATGCAATGATATTGAATCAAGGTATAGAGGCCTATCATCCTAACGCCCAAGCGCATTCAACATATGACACCCATACGTACATTACATGATGAGTCAAGGAGAGGGAGAAACCCAGGTATCGCTGGGGGAGGTAGCTCCACACAACAAGCACTAACCATTCAACACTAACGGTAGAGCAATTACGTATACGTCTATAACCTGATCCCCTCACCATACGGCTTAGAAAAGCCGACAAACAAGTAAATTAATAACATGTCAACTAAGAGACCCACCTGGCAATGAACCGGGACCGGCATGAGGGCCAACATCTGGTTGATCTATAATGAGCAAAGTCAGATCTTATTCACCTGTGATGTTTCTTCGCTCCTATAATTAAAAAGAATTAAAACATTTTAAAAACGACAGAGCCTGTGCTCCATTCCAAGATGGCTGCAGGCCGGCTCCTCACTATCGAGCCTGCCACCCTGCAGACCGCGACACTCCTGAACATTCCAGACAGCTCTTTTGCACCTGGGCGGCCTTCCAATTGGGTGATTCTGAACTAAAAGGGAAGTTCCGCCGGAGCCGGCAGGCTTCCCCGACCCACCATCCAAGGGTCCTATTTAAGGCCCTTGTCTGGCCTTCTTAATACCATCTGCTACCATCAGGTGCCTTTCATCAGGACTTTGATGCATCTTGATGAGCACAAGGAGAGGCCAATGCTTTTCTTCATGATTACAACTACGGAACTACGGAGCTTGTGTTCCATTCCAAGATGGCGCCAGGCCGACTATTCACTAAAATTCCGAATGCGCATTTTTGCCACATTCGGCATAGGTAAAATTGACAAATCCCAAAATGCTGAACTGGATAAGTGGGGATTGCGGGGCAGTCGTCCGCTCTCCTAGTTTGGCATTATGGGCTTTTGGGCTTTTTTGGGTGTCCCCTCATACATTAAAAGGAATGCGGGGGACAATTGAAAACATTTGAAAAACATGTGTTGCTAAGTGCGACAAAGTGGGCTTTGCAATGTTGTGATTCAAGAATTTCGGAATGCGGTTTTATAACATAGAAGCAATTAAATTCACATGCCCTTCATAACCACAGACGCCAAATGGAGTGCAACCCTCCCACCTTGGATGGCATGGGTTCCTGATTCTGGATAACAGGTAAGCACTGGCAGCCAATAGAGGGAAGAGGGTTAGGGAGAGTTTGTGGATAGGTATGGAGGTTTTAGGGAAAACGGAAAGAGTGTTAGGGTATGTGATTGGATAGGTAGGGGGGAGCACAGGGAAACCTTCTGAAGGCCTGATACCCCTGGTGGGTAGAGGCATTCATTAACCCTGAACAGTAATGCTAATGCCTGACCCAGAACAGAAATCCTAACTCCTGACCCTGAACCTATTGCATACTCCCTACGAATGTAAGCCATGAATTCCACACAGAAAACAATGATGGTGATGATGCAACACACTTGAGGTACATGATTTGACCCACACAATGAATGTATATGCTCAGCACTTGTAAACGTAAACATGTAACACAAACACAATGAAAAGGCTGACATAGAGCGTCCCGTCTTGTTTATATGGGACTGAAAACCAGACATTTGCTTGTCACTTGTTAAACACTTGCTAAACACTCTAGGGTTCAAAACCGCTTGTTGTAACATGCAGAAACATAACGATAGATTTATGGCCGTTTTCACTTAGAGTTCAAACTCGTTGTGAAGCATGGTAGCACAACATGCACACATGTGATGATAGACTTGTCTGACGGTCGGGGAGCCTCCAGCGGCTGCCCCAAACATTATGAAATCCAGTGTTGTATACAAGTGTTGGCCCGGCATGTCCATGATAGCGGGTGCTGTGATGCTGGCCGTGGCGTGGCCTTACGCTCCACATCCTCTTGCCTAAACTCCCATGCCCTGCTTGCCTCACGCACTTGCACACTGTGTCCTGCCCACGCCGCCCCGAAACAATAGCCAACAATTAGGCACACGAAGGGGTGGTCTTAAAGGTGCTTCGGAGGCACACGCAAAAGGCATGTTGCTGCCGAGCACCATGGGAAATGTAGTTTCCGCAGCATCTGCAGATGGCCCCAACAGCCCTTAGAGTCCTCACACATAAGGGTTTCTACACGACATTGGACATCTTGTGAGAGGTTGCATGCTGGCCACATGTGCGCCAGGACCTCATCATCAATCTAAAAACGTGTCACATGAGTGCACAGAGCTCCCCTACAAAAAAGGGGGATGTCAGTCAGATTTGCAAGTAGTTTTCATCGTGCCAGTGGTACAGTCCTCAAGAGTAAACTAGTACATGTTGATTGAAACATGTTTGTTTACAAAGTGGGTAGAATGTCTTTCTGCCCTGAATTATAAAACAGAGACAGATGCTGTGGTAATGATGAACCACATCTTTTCTTGTTTCGGCCTCTGCAAAGGATTCAGTTGGACTACGGAAGTCATTTTACCAATGAGGTGAGGGGAAAAGAAAAGGGGTACAACAAGATTACAAAATAGTCAAATCGGAACAAGAACAAGATTCCTAATAGAAGGTACTTTGCCAAAAGTCTTCATATGTCCTCCAAACAATTCTGTCAAAACTCGCTTAGCCTGAAGTTGTGAGCTCAAACAGTTAAATCACCCTGAACAGCTTGGATGGTTGACAATTGTTTACAATTAATTCTTGAATGGAAGTTTGGTCTCTACTCGTAGCTAGAGTTTGTGGTCGCAGATTGTGAGGGATAGATTTTTGGGATGGGTGGCAATATTAAGAAAATGAATCAGCACTGTTCTTCAATTATATTTGGCATCTCTACACTACTTTATTTCAATGTACATTACAACAAAAAAATCAAAGTTGATAACCACTGATTCAATGCTTATCGTCTTCTCTGCTCTTGGGGGGCAGAGTGGCTGCATTTGTGTTTATATGTTGTATTACATGTATAAAGTGCTTTCAGGAAAGTGCTGTTATTAATTAACAATATAGTTATATTTAATAAACATGATTACAATACATTTGAAGTAGAATTGTCAAGACAGAGACAGAAAGTATTTTTGAGAAGAAAATAAACAAGTAAATAAGGAGTGATGTGAAAGAGGAAGTGACGAGTGATTCCAGTGCTTAGGGGCAGGAAGCAAGAATATAGAGAGAAACACGAGAAGACAGACAGGGAGGACCCAGAGCATAGATACATTTTATGTTAATACAGAGAAAGTGAATGAGAGGACAAGCATCAAAAGGAGGCCAAGAAACCGAAACAGGTTAAGCAGCAAGTGAATCACAACTGCGAGAAACCTGAGGGTATCCTCACACCAACTCCCCTTGGATCCTCTTCTCAGGTGGCATTGGAAAGGCCATCACTTTTGTATCCTAAACCGTGGGGTGGAGATATGAGGGAGGATCACCTGGGTGGGGGGTTGAAGGCAAATCCTTGAACACTCACACCAGAAACAATACAACCCGCTAGGGAAGAAAGGCCCCAGTCCATCTTGTAAGGAAAACAAGTTGTAATCTCACACACAGCAAATAACTCTGTTGCTAAGAACGTTCTGCTAAAAAAGTGCACAAGCAGAATGCTATAAATAAAAACATTGTCGTCAATGATGTAAACATATACAGTGAAAAACTGCATGGCTGGTTGATGTGCACCTATACAAGATCTGCCTACCCCATAAGGGATGCCAGGCCATTGGTTCCAGCCAGTTTGTCCTTCTGCCATCACGTGGGTGCCACAGAGATCATCCTCTTCTCACAGATGAAGGTCAAAGAACAAATTAAATACAATGCTGACATAATGCTATTTTATCATTGTACTGTGCTCCTGGCAGGCCTTAAGACTGGCTCAAAGAGGTTCTGGGGCAGTCTAACCTTCACACACACACACACACACACACACACACACATTTTCACTCACTTCCTTCTGTGTCATCTGGCTCGAAGGTCTCCACCCTCGTTTGGAACTATCATTTATCCCTGCCAGCACCTTGCAATACAAATCCTATAATTGTAGCTCAAATACGTGCAATGTGCTTCTTCTTCGAACATTTCAGGATTTTTTAGTTTGTGGTTTTGTTTAAAGAGTGTCTGGTGCCATGGAATGTAGGGATCCTGTGGTTTATTCAGTTATAGGGGCTATACCTTGTGGTCACCTGGGGAAGTGCTGGGTCATGCTTTGGCCAGTGTGAGATAACATGCACACAAGGTGCCGGTCTATCATTGCAGCCTTGTAGGGCACATTCCTTGTGGATAGAAACACATCTTTGCAACACTGTTAGAACAATGAATGAGCTCTATGGCAGCCAGGGGTGTGGGTTGTCCTCATGGGAGCTTGGGCATGGCTGGAGATTTCCCTTGTCTCGCAATTAGGGCCAAAAGCTTAAAATGCTGCTTTTACCACACTGGACCTGTCTTCACACTTTGGTTTCTAATATCTAAACAGAATGTACTGACATCTTTACAAAATGGCAGTCTTGCTTGTGCCTTGGGCTATACTATGTGAGTTGATTAAATCGGGGTGGATTCCTACCACCATCCCCTCTACCCCCTGACCCATTATAGTGCTTAAAATGCCTCTTGCCATACTCTAAAGTGCTTAGGGGTGGGACGGGGTCACCCCCTTCCCAACGGGGTCCTTTGGGCTTGGGGTGAGTATATCCTCATACGAGACATGGTATTCCCCTTTTCCTTATGAGAACCAACCTCACCCTCCCCCTGCCTTTCTAGGCTTTTGCAAATCATCTCCCCTCATTTCCCCTCAGTCAAAGCATTATAGTGCTGGGATGAGGAAGAGGTGACTAGGCGAAGTGAAAACTAGTAAATTGTTTCACCACTCAAGTACTGAGATAAGGAAGAGACCTGCAGAATGTGGTAAGGGTCAGGCAAGTCCCAAGTGCTCCACTAATTATGGCCAGGCAATTGAAATTGCGCACTCACTCCTGCAACTTGGCAAGTGGGTGCAAGTATATAAAAGGTGAAGCCAAAAAGTTTGTGAGAGCGACCAGCAGGAGAGAAATGGGCCTTAAGGGAGAATCATGCGCACCATGCGGCAGCCAATGTGGGTCCTGCAGGAGAGTCAGGACTCTGGCAAACAACCCCAGGAAGCTGTGGAGCCAATGTCTGAGCAGGCCACAAGAGTGCTAAAGAAGTGGGAGCTTCATTTGTCAGATTTCATCAGACGGAGCTGCAGACACAGAAGAGATCTGCTAGCTGCAAGTCTGCAGTAGCGTACGCGAGAAGAAAGTGGAGCTGCCGGCAACACACAGAGAGAAGGCGAAATGCAAGCGGTCAGAGGAAAACCTGTCGGCGCTGCAGAAAGAGAGAGAACAGCCGCCCGGAGGAGAAGCCAGGGACCGGTGAGTGAAAAGGGAAGCATAGTTGAACCAGGGCACTCCTGGGGTTCTAGGGAAGCCAAAATAGATGCTGAAAGAATGAAGAAGTATGTAGAAGATATAATAAACCCAAGGCAACTGGTCGTGAGGAATAATAAGGACAAGATAAAGTGTGAGCAGCAAAGTAAAAGACCAACATTATTGAATACTGAATTAAATGAAGACTTTTGGCAAAGATATGAACAGTTGATAAGTTGGTGTGAAATACACATATTGTACATTGAAAGCAAAGCACAAGCTTATGAAATACAGTGGAAAGCAGGCATGGAATTTTGCTGAAAATTATTAAAGCAAGGTGGTGAAGGAACAACAGCACTACAGAGTGAACTGTATGTGAAAAGAACACATTGTGGCAAAGTCAAGAGGCTGTCAAGGAAAATCCAAATGAGTGTGAATCAGTACAGATACAGAAGATCCTGTGTGGGCTATAAGCCTAGCAGTCCTAGTTGCGTGACCTGGAATGGGTGGACTGAGTGGTCCGCCAACTCCACCTAGACCGGGGCTAACCCTATTTGTTAAAACCAAAAGAGGTTGAAGTGAAACGAAAAGAAAGCAATCTGAATGAACTGTCAAGAAACCAAAAATAGTGTAAAGTGGACCTGGGATTGTTTTTGAACATTGAGAATTTGAGACAAAGTACAAGTTGTCAAGCTGAAGTCTTCTGGGAGGGAAATCTAAGATCTTATGAATGTTGGTGCTGTTTTGAGGAAGGGAACATCAAGATCCTTTTTGTAACTGTCTTGTCTTGAACTTGGGCAAGGCAACACCAACATTTTGTTGAACTGTCTTGAACTTGGAGAAGGTGAGCTGAAAGCAAGCCAGGAGCTGGAAGAAGCTCAGAACTTTATTTGGAACATTATTTCTTTTGTTACTGACATCCCTACACATTGTTCAGCTTTAGTTGTGAGGGCAAGTATAGGTTCTGGACACAGACAGACTTTTAAGTTGAATTTCCTTACTCAGTCTTTCCTTAGTTTCTTTCGGTAGGGAAATCCCACCTTAGCGTAGGGCAAATAAAACCTTCAACCTTCCTGACATTTGAGTTAATGAATCAATGTTATTTGAACTTTGAATCTGTTGTCTGTGTCTTGCTTCATGATGCCTTCACACAAAGGGCAAGACAAAAAATTACATCAATTGATTAACTGTAGAACAAGTGAAGTGTAGTAAAATTGATCGACATGGAGGCCAACGTGGCGAGCTGAGCAATAGTCAAGATGAGACAAATTAAAGAGGAAATTAGATGCCCTTCAAGGGTATATTTCATCAAATGGCTTGTTGATAAATCCTGCAAAATCTAGGATCATGTCCTTTGGAGAACCGAGAAATAGAAGGATGGAAAGAGTTAAACCATGGCATTTGCAAGGCAAGAAAATAACTGAAGTAAAATCACTCACCTGCCTTGGGGTTTCCCCAAATACCAATGCGTGTGAAACTCCTAAAATTGATGCGCTGAGAAGTAAAGTAAAGAACTTAGCAGCTCAAGGGTGAATTCTCTTGAAAACATTCTGTGACTTCTTCATGATCACATTGTTCACCTTTTCAGGATGCATTGATGACAGCCAAGCGGCGGTTTCAAGGTTCGACACAGAGCCTCAAAGGAAAGGTCAGAGTGCTTGCTTGTAGAATGGGAAAGTGCACCCTATGGACCATAATTCCCTGTGACGTTGGTCACATAAAGAGCATAGGCGAGAGAGAAGATCAAGCTGAAGCCAGGAGCAATGTTAACAAGTGTGAAGTAGTATCCTCTACCCAAAGAAGCAGATGAGGGCATTTATGAGACAATAACAACCCTGATTAAGAGAGGCATCCTTGTACCATCAGGCAGTGCTTAAGTCATGTGTCACAAATGTAAATGTGTCTACTCTATGTGTAGCTGCATGATTTGCAGCAAACAAATGCAACGTTGTACTATTGATGAATATTTTGGCCAAATTGGTGAGTGCGAGAGAGCCTGAACACATTCACTTGGACATATGAGGTACTTAGTCCAGAAACTTAATTTTTAAAATGATAGGTTGAAATGATACATTTTACTGGCACATTTCTGGTAGAAATTATGAGTAAATGCCATATATTGCCAATGTTATTTATTAAATATTGTCAATGGTATCCCAGTTTCAACAGTTAAATACCAATGTTTCCCCACTAAAGCACATAGTATTTCAAGTTTCTACACAATGTTTTGCAACAATGTCATGCCAGTGTTTCTCAAGTAAGGAAATGCTTATGCTGATATCTCAGATGACCCCATACAGTAATGATGACTGTGCAATCAATGGAATGGCAGTGATGTACAAGTACATAACACAGTGAGTCGTGTTCAAATGGGCTAAAACGAAAATGTAGGCTTAGAAGCAAGACATAATGCTTTTGCACCTACGTTTCTAAATCCACCCCATTTTGCTGTGCACACAAGTTGGAAAGGAAGATCAGACTGGATTCTACATCCCTGCCATGCTTGCATTCTCCTTCTCATGTGTGAATAGAATCCACCTCGAGTCAGCAAGTGCCAAAGAGCGGGTGGAGTCATAGGAATCCATTAGTAAGTGCTATATGTAAAGCTCAATTTACTGGGGTGTTTACACATGGCAGATTATAGGAAAGAGTGAAGGTGATTTGCCTGATTTGACTCTTTCCTTTTATCCTTTGTCTTGCAATAAGTGCTGACATTGGTATTACCCTGTATTTCAATATGTTAGGTTTGCATGCCTGGTGATTTATTCAAATTAATGTATTGTCACTCACGATTTGTGGTCCAGTTCCTATGTCATGACATTTGAACCCTGAATTACTGAGTCCTAATCTTGGCCTCTGAGCTTCATTAATTGTGCGAGTAAGGGAACAATGTTTTATTTCTATGTGCCTTCATTACACTATGATCACACCAACATAATGTGCCAGAGAAAATAACTGGACAGTAGCAGCTTCTATATTCTTTCAGTTAAATATATATTGCGGGATAGCAACACCAAGTTCTCAAAATCTGTATGTATCCAGTGGTTTTAACAAATAGAAAACAGAATGTATTTAATAGTTAATCTTTAATAACGAAAAAATATTGAATGTTTTAAAACTATATATATGGGGTGGGTTAAGGGGTTAAAACAAGTGGGGAGGGGGTTGGGTGGATTTAAAAGCATAGGGAAATGGGGGGCTAGGCGAGGGAACCCCCCCAAATCAAACAAATGAAAAAGATCTATATTTTTTCATTGTAAAGATTTTGTTGGTAATTCATTCTCTGTTATTTCATTCCGTAAAATCACATATATCGCAGAAAATCATGGTTTAGCCCCTTCTTATTTATATTTTTAGCATAGTCCATTCCCTATTTAATCTAGGGGTCCGTGAGCAAAGATAAGCTTGAACAGGTACAGAACACGTTTCTATCTCGAGCTCGCCTGGAGTTGCTGTTGCCGGCCATTAAGAAAGGAAGCTGAGTCACGACTCATGTGCCCGGAAAACATTACGAAATAGTTTTGAAGCCGCGCAATAGTCTCCCCGCATAGAAGGATATCTGCATGTGGAGACATTCCTAAAGACATCCCTCCATTAGTTCCAAAAGGATCTCTACGCACTGTAGAGGTCAGTCCTTAGTGTCTACATAGGGGGTAAAGGGTGTGTATACCAGTCGGGACTACTTTGCAATTAAGTTGTATTTGCTTTTTAAGACACATTGCAGTTAGCTTTTTTTCTGTTAGCAATTTTCATGTGTCACTCTGTCTTGCGTCTCTTCACATATAATGCCCCTGCATGGGCATCCTCCATTTGTATGATATTGTAAATAACAATGTAATTCAGTATGTCCCTTTTACCAAATACCTCAGGTTTATAATCTGTTGAATTAAAATAGTAATTTTATTAAATCAAAGTGCTAAGAGTGTTCTCAAATAATAATGTGTAGGCTGGATATAGATGAAAAAGTACATCTGATTTATTTCCTAGTTTTTCCTAAATAGATCCATATAAAATAATTTAAGTAATTTGGGATCTGACATCCTGGTAGGAATACCTATTGTTTTTTCCCTTAATGTCCCCACTTCTTACCATTGTAGGGGCACCTTCCCTCTTGTGGGACGGCTCATACCTAGGGGGCCCTCCTTTAATTTTTGGGATCCTCCTGGTCCCCTGAAAATATCCTGACCAAAACAAGGAGGGATTTAACATCGTGCCAAAATAATGAATATTTACATTTGCAAAGAATGTAAAAATATTTACATTCTTTTCAAATGTAAAAACCGGTGGTGTCCCTTATAACCTACGGAGAATTGTAAATGGGTGAAGGCCGGCAAATAAAATGTCCATGTCTCCACCCATCCGGTACTCTGTTAAAGGCATTCTGGACACCATGTATGATGTCATGCCATTCAGGATCCTTCGGGCCGATGGAAAACCTGGTACATGGAGCATACCCCCCTCTCCACCCCTCCCTCATCCTATCTGTTTCAGATTCTATTAAGAGGGGAAGCTTCATGAAAATGCATTGGGAAATATTGCCATACAATATTTGGTGACGTGACTCTATTGGATTTTTTCATGAGTTACGGTAACAAACTTTTACCCAATTGTTCACGCACAGGTGTGCATCATTTTAACACATTAATCAAAAAAAATGTCTGGCGGTGGGGATCGAACCCATCTTGGCTAGATAGGTCTTGCTATGCTTGGTCACTCGGCCAATTTTGTTTGGAATATTTACTTCCCTCGAATTAAAAAGCTAACGGCCAATGACCACTGCCGTATACTACAGCCAGGTGACAGGTTCGGATTTTAGTGATAGGGTGAAGTTCCCTACTGGTGAAGGGTTGCATACACGTTTGGATTCCACACAGTCCATCTTGAGATGAAAAAACAGTGGACACAGCAGTGGGTAGAGAATGAACTAATTTTGACAATCTATACTGTTATATGTGAAAGTCAAATGATAAGTATTGGGGAAGCACATTTCCACATGCAAACCCCATATAGTGCAAGTTAACCACTAAATGTATACATTTTTCCTAGAAAAGAAAACTGAGTGACAAAGAATAAAAGGTCTACACACAACCACACACCACTTTGCTCTTTGTGAAACTTGACAATTTCTTCAGTGGGACACGCAGACAAAAAAAATAGTAAGCCGGTGAAGGTGTGCTGTGACCATGAGCTACTAATGCCCTGATTCACAGCGCGTTTTTCAATGAGGATTTGCCATTATAAAACGCGCCTGTGAATTCGGCCCTAACAGCTTGAAGAACACTCGCTGTAAACAGTTCGAAGCGGGTCAGTGTAAACAAAGAAAAACAGCAGAGGGAAGATTTGCTGGGAGCAAGCAGCCTAGAGTCATCACAAACAATAGAAGCAAGCAGGAGCTGCTGATAGCCTTACTTAACGGGGCATACATACATTTCGTAGATAATAAAGATAAAAGAAAGCCAAACGCTTCTTCTTAATTCATGTTTTTTGGATTGGGGCATCCACGCAGGGACGTCATTTAACGGACGCTTATTTTTTTTGTAATGCAAGCTCCTGGGCTGTGGCCAGCACTATGTGGCTCTTTACTTCTGGAGAGGCTGGCTTTCTTGTTCAGGCCCCATTAAAAAAAAGAAGAAAAATAAGAATAGGAGTGCCACAAGTCTAACACTTTCATTACTGACTCTAATGAGAAAGAATAGGAATACCAAATAATGTGTCTTTCTGGAAATCTATACAATAATTGCTAGACTCCATTAAAGGTTTATTTCAGGCACACTTCAGGGTGTGAGACACTGATTTCATCTGTTCTTAAACGCCTCAACTCAGCCTTTCATCCTTCTGAGGTCGAAAAATGAGTACCAACATAGGTTGGGTGATATTCGGTGTATATTTTTTTCTATCTAAAGCGCTTAAGCGTAAGTGCTATATAATAACACATCATTTTCATTTAGACATGGACGCCTGCTTGTATTCACAGTAATTTGGTAATATGGGCCTATACACACTGATCTTCACAATATATATAGCGATCCATTCTTGTATGAAATGTACATCACATTGTAGTGATATCATAACCATATTTTTCGTAGTGTATAATGCTATGTGATGCCACTTCCTGTTTTGTCAACGGGTGAAAGGTCGTGTTCCATCGATTCCCACTATATCACTTCGGGGTGGGGTAAAATGCATCACTTCCTGTGATGTCATCAGGGACAAGGGTCGTGTGACGTCACTTCCACTACCGCTGGTTTTTGGGTGAAATGACGTCCCTGCCACAGTGACATACTGGCTGTTTCCCATTGGTAAGCTGTGGTCTGGCAAAATGCTCTTGAAATATGTAGTCCCCTTATGATTTGATCTCTTAACAATCTGTATACTCTTTATAAAATCACATCACTGTACATGAGTTGTATCCGCTGAGGGGAGCGTGCGCAATGTTTCGCTGCCAAATGTATCATGGCCTTTTGAATCTTAAGCCAACTGTCAGTTGTGCACTTCTGAGCGGAAAATGTTTCCAGACAAAATGATTAATATGCCTTTCCGGCATCATACTTTTAGATTCCCTAAATACCGCGTCTCGTGCCCCGCTCTGGCGAGCATTAGCTGCCTGTCAGGAAAGGAACCCGGCGACATGATACTGCTCTGCTTTGCAGCACTACAGCTTGAACACAGCAAACACAAAAACAAGAATCTGCCAAAGTACTGCCCAATTGATGATGACCTCATTGTGTCCTCGGCATGGTTGACTTTCCAAACGTTATTCCCGTCAGTTCGTCATGCACCTGACAGAATGGGGGCACAGCCTAACTGTTTAAAGTTATATTTATAGCACCCAACAATGATTTATGAGAGCAGTTATGTGTTATGGGATATGAGAATCCATGCCGAATTCTTGCATTATTTTTATGAGCCCATTTGTTGAATATAGTTTGCCTTACAAATATGCGTATTACAATCACAAGGGGCAGGGCGCAGCCACTGACACACCTTTGTCCTCTCACTCCCCATGCTGAGCAAACGTTTCATTTGTGTCGCTGTTTTCACACAGAAAAGATCGTACAAGTTTAAATGAACAGGTGGTTTAATATGTTGTTAACACTTTTGGTGGTCTAATTGCATTTCTTTGAGGTGAGAAGTTGGCAGTAGACTGATATGACTACTCTGATGTGGAAAAAAAAAATCCTAAGTAAATTAAACTAATGAAAGGAGATATATTGCACAGTAATTATGGTTAAGTGGGCAACCCATAGGAAGAGCCCTTTCTGGGCGGCTTCTAACTCCCCGCCACCCCCCGGAACGAATACTCACAAAACTTTGAGAAACAAGTTTATGGCCCCTTCACATTGGTGAGGTTTCGTCAAGGGGGTGGCAAAGTTATGGGGGGTCCCAAAATGTGTGGTTTTTCACATAGAAGCTATGGAAAAAAATAATTGCTCATGCCTAAAGACAAACCGTTGGACGGATTTTCAACAAATTTGCGGCAGGAGCGGTGGGTTAATCCAGAAAGCGTGCTTTTCTAAATTTAGTGTAAATCTGTCCAGGTGTGTTTTTTTTTTTTTAAATGACCAAAAAGTAGGTTAATATCTGGGTTTGGGCCGCTGACTTACTTCACTGTTCAGTCTGCGGACGTGCCTCCGATTGACCCAGGGGCCGACGTGAGGTCTGCGGACAACTGGCACGCCTGCTGATTGGATGGTGAAAAGCGTGAAGTGTGTCAAAATTTTGGCAATGCCCGCCATGATGGATTCGCGGACATCTGCCCGGTGTTCGCGTACAACTCGGTAAAAGCATATTGAAAAACACAACATTGCACTTGTCAAACTTATTGAACAATCTTTGGGTAGGTGAGGGGTGATGAGGATGGGATGGGACATGGCCGTATAACGCCCAAAAAGGGGGGTTTTCTTCTCTGATGTCCGCAAACAGTTCGGGGACAGACCTGTAATGTTCGCAAACATCTCAGATGTTCCGGGGCATCTATGCTTATTTGTGCATTACATGGCTGGTGAAAAGCCATTTCTGGATGGCTTATAAGCTTTGGCGCCACTCAATGAAATTGCAGGAACATTTGGAATTTCATTCTAGACTTGATTCTGAATGGTACTGGAAAGTGTTATGCTGTTTTGTCAAGAGGGAACAAAAGTAGAGAGGAGGTCCCATAATATTGCAAGGGCTTATAAATATCCTGCCATTTGATGAATCGGCAGAAACCTTTGCAAAAAAAGATTTTAGATCGAAATGTAATTGTTTTTGCAAAGTTTGGTGGTATTTTGTCAAGAGTGGGCTCAATTAGAGGGGTCTCGGGGTATCAACATTTTTTATAATTTATAACTTTGTTGTAGTTTGACGGATGTGGACAAACGTTTTTCAGAAAGATTAGAGACCCAACCTTGAATGTTTGTGCAAAGTGGTAATGAATTCTGTAAAGTGGGGGCTACGTTATATGTCTATTATATGTATGTATGTTTTGACACTTTTGAAAAAATAAAACATGGGCGGATTTCCAGCAAACTTGTGTAAGGATCATTGCAAGGACCTGAAAGCATGGTTTTGCAAATGTGTCTGTGTTTTATTTTTTGTCAAGTATCATAATGAAGGTACAACTAATAATGACACACCTTTGGTGACTGGGGTACAGCCTGTGGCCATGGGCAGTGGCGGTATTGTCAGGGTCATGGCATTATGTCAGTGATGTCATCAATGACATTTGTGATGTCATCTTTGATGTCCTAGGTGTTAGTCTTAGCAGTGCACGTTGGTGGCGCGAGTTATGGTTGCTTGGCTTACCATAACTTGTGAATTTCTGAGGTTATTAGGTTTTACTTGTAACCATAATGTACTATTAACAACGTTTTTTTTTATCGAATTCCATCTGTTTTTATTAGTGCAACTTAACCATAATGTCACTTTAGCAATTTTATTTTCAGTGACTATATGCATATATATATATATATATATTACAGGACCTGTGACAGTGGCCCTGTGGCCATGATTAAGTTGTTCAACCCGTAGCAAGAGCACTTTATGAGTGGCTAATATCCTTGCCCCCCCCCATAAATGAATCCTCACAAAACCTTGCAAAGACAAGTCTGTCAGATGGATCTTTTGAAGTTTGGTGCGGCTTTGTCATGGGGGGGCAAAGTTATACAGGGGTTCCAAAATGTATGGTTTTTCTCATAGACACAATGGCAAAAGCTTACAGACCAAATTGCTGGATGGATTTATTCCAAATTTGTGGCAGGAGCGGTGGCTTGGTCCCGAAAGCATGCTTTTGTAAATTATTGTAAATCCTCCAGTAGTTTTGTTAGTTTTGTTAAAAACAATCAGAAAGTAGGTAAAAAATATGATTTCTGGGTTTGGTTAACGGACTCACTTCCCTGCGTGGTCGCGGACGGGCATTCGATTGGCCCTGGGGCCGGCATGAGTTCTGCGGACGTTGGACATGCCAGTTTATTGGATGGTGACGAGGGTTGTTTTTCAAGTAGTTAGATACCCGTTGGCGTATTCTAACTATATTGACTTCCAAAAGAGCTATTGTAGTATTATGTATGTAGTTAGATACCTGGTAGCGTATGGTTGTAGTAGTATAAAGTAGGCATTTGTTAAATTTGCTGGTAACCTATGTTTTGAAGTAACAGAGGTATCTTTACATTCAAACCAACCACGTATTGTTATCTTGTTATTCGTGAATATTGACAGCATAAGCAAGGGATAGAGAAAATTGTATTCTGTGTATGTACATGTCTTTGAAAAGAAGTAAACATCTTATTGTCTGGCCAATTGTTTACTTTCCGCAAGTTTTGTCAAAGTGGATGTTGACAAACTGAATGTTGTTGCCATGTGAATATGTTTGGAAGCCAACGACTGTGCCAATGTTCTACGTCAAGCTTATGTTTTAGAATTATTCTTCAGTTTAGACACAAAGTCAATATTTTCTGAAATCCGGCTATGGTGGAGATACATTTTTCAAAGCTATTTAGTCGTGCTGTTGATTGTTGACACATAGGAAGTGCATTTCTAGTTTGTCTGCGGAGCTGATATGCAGTATGATTTGCATTTCTTTTTTCAACATTGTCTCATTGAATTGACTACAGTGTGCAAGGGTTGGCATTAAGGACATACATTTTAGATGTTGTTGAGTTCATTGTTCCAGGAGCAGATGTGTTTCGTTCATATAGAAAATTGATTAGTCGTCAATTTAAGATGTTTTTGCATCTTTAGTAAGCAGCCCAGTTCTAATGCTTTTTACCATATGTGAGGTATGCAGACTGGCTCATGTTTTGAGTGATGTTCTGTGTAGTATAAAGGTTTCCAGAGATTTACATTTCCAATGCTGCTCAGGGTATTCTGGCATTCTTTGTGTCCTAATGTTTTGAAAATAGGTTGCACTTTCACTGGTGTTAACTGTAGGAGGTCTCCAAAAACAATAACATATTTTCCTCCAAACAATGAGGTTGGAAACCATGCTTACTTCATCTATCATTTGTTGTTTTAGAATACTGCATACTTCAGTAGCAACTGCTGCTGACAATTTGTAGTGTTGTAATTTGTTTTGGTGTTCTACGGTGAGGAGTAGTAGTCGGTGTAAAGTTACACAACCTATGTTGTAGGCAGCTAAACCTCTGGGGCTGTTACTATTAATGGAAGTGTGTTGCTTGTTAAGTTTTTCGAAGCGTAAAACGTGTGTATGTGGGTCACTATGGTTTCTGAAGGGATGTCGCAGGTAATGTATTTTTCAATAAACTGTAAAATAGTGGCGTCCCTATCATGGCCACATTTTGGAGCATCTTTTATCCACAAAAGCATGTGGATTTTTGGTGCTCCTCTGGATTGATATTTTTTTCTCCAAAAGAAGTGATGCACTTCTCTGAGTGGAGGGGAAGTTTTATTGCAGATAAACTGCAGCGTGGCAATGAAGCTATGGTGAAAGTACCTTGATACATTTTAAGGATCAAGGGAACAGAGTTCTCCTGTGTTTTTTTTAATGTCTATTCAGTCTTTATTTTGGTTTGAAAAGTAAGAAGTCATGCAAGTCATCCCATGTGTACTCTGCACAACATAAAGTGAAAAACCATGTGGGTGGGCCTAGGTTCCTTAGCATGCAACGTACATTAGCGAGACGTCGGAACCAGTATTCTTTTGAATCAGGCATGTTTGCCAAGAGATTTGTTATATTGCAAAACTTCATCTTTGTCTTTCATTTTTTTAAGCTGTTGGGTAGCGGATATTTTTAAAAAGTTAGAGCCTATTTTTAATGCGTGTACAAATCCATAACTTAGAGTTGCTAGTTCACTTTGGAAGAGGAGGTGGAAAATGTATTCAACATTTTGTCTGAATCTGGGGTCTTAAGAATACATTTAAAGGGTGATATTCTGATGCACTCATTTGTATCGACCTTTCATCATATCTTACTCCTTTCCTTTAGGAAAGAGTAGAGGAAAATAATGTGATTCTACATTGCTTTCCCACATGATCATTGGGGATCCTTTGGCTTGATGCATTTCATATGTTTCTAATGCATCGTCAATTGTGTCTTTGGCATGTAATGGGTGAATTGTATACTGATCTAAAATGTTGGCTGCTGTAACAGGATCTACATTTACAAATTGACCAGTTTCTGGTGATTCTTGAATAATGTGTGTGGTTTCTCTTAGGTTTACCTCTATGTGTATATCTTTGTAGTATTGATTGTTTTCTTTTAGATACTGTAGGGCTTGTCTAACTTTGTTTAAGCCAACTAGCTGTTGCCACATTTGTTTATCTTTTGTTGGCACACCATTTACTAGTACAATCATAGATTTATCTATCATCTGTTGTACTCCTAGAGTTGGCACATGCTGTTTTAGATCCACTGGTAAATATACTACTTTGCCCTTTAATAACTCAGATGGAGGTAATTTGGCTGATTTTGGTTGAATGCGTATTATACCTTGTAATGAGTGCACTGTTTGTATTATAATGCTCTTGTACAAGTTAAGCTGTTGGAGAGCTTTTGGAGGCTTCTGCTGTTAGATATAAAGTTATGAGATTCTTCATTATCTTCTATTTTGGAGACAAGATCTACTATTTTTGTGCTCTTTTTATAATACGTTCTGCGTCAACAGACACATATTTGGTCTGGTATTTCAGCAGATGTGTTTTGAAACTTAGCTATTTCTTTTTTGTATGTCTTTATTAGGATGTTGGTGTGTATGAGGTTTCTGTAATGTTTTCGAAAGGTACAGAATTTTCTAAGTCACCATCAGTTGCAAAGTGTTTACAATGGAAGTGCTCTATTTCATGAAGGAGTTCTTTGGTTGTTCCATGTATTAGAATATTATTTAAATTGTTCAGTGCTAGAGCAGGACTTTTTGCCTAGTGTAATCGATGCACAAGATTATGTATAGTAGAATGGTGTGTCGCTAACATTTTGATGTGTTGGAAAGTACTTTCGCAAGTAGTTCCTAAAATGCAGGCTAATGAATACCCTCATGGACCAGTGTGGCTGTGCACTGGACAGGAGTCTATGGTTTGTAAAGTTTTCATTCTACTTCTGTGTTTTAGTTTCACGTAGTGATTGAGGAATTGTCGTAAAGATTTAAAAGATTGTTGCCTTACATGACACATTGTGTTGCATGTCCATTTGTACACTGGACAGTTTGTTTGAATTAAAGGAGCATCTGGCTCAAACGTTGTTGGGGACTTTTTTTCTATAAGGGTTTATTTTGCCATAATGGTTTGTGGCACCACTTCATACTCTAAACCATTATTGTCTATGGCAATCGTTTTTTTTGTTCTTGTTTATAAGCTTCTTCATTGAAGTATGGTTCTGTGCTGCTTGTGTGAATATATTCACCATCGAAGAAGTTTGAAAAGGTCTCTATATTGACACTGTGCATGTTTAGAAGTACTTGTAATTTATTGATTTATTTAGTTAGTGGTTTCATTCTGTTTAAAATCAATATGAACAATTTTCTCTTAGTAGACAGGCTCTGTGAATTAGAGCTTGCAGAATTATCTCTTGTGGTAGTTTTTAAGGAAAGATTGTGACTTTTCAGATGTGTTTATAAGATTTTGACAAACTCTACTGTGGAACATTTTGTGTAACAATTTTTTTTTGTAATTGCTTTACTGTGACCACTGTTAGGGAGAATTCTCCAGAATGGCGAATTTCCCTTACCTACTGAGTCCCTCAGCAGCTTTGCTGGATTGCTAGGATTAATTTTTTTCACCTGGTAAGAGTTTGAACCTTTTTACACACTCTTACATGTGTTTTTTGTGTGTTTTACATTTTTGTGTTCATAGACTGTCGAGCTTCACCTACTCCACAGGCATCATATTTTTACTGTGTGTCACACAGCACCTTTAGTGAAGTGACAAAGGGTTGTCTTTTTCAGACTTTCCACTCTAAACTCCATATTCTGGGACAGACTACTGTCTCCCAGAACATGTACAGTTACCATTGACTTTATTAGTCTTTTTAAATTTACAGACCCAGTAAAAACTATCTTACGTAGAGTACTGGAAAGAGTTAATAGCTATCCCTTTTTGTCTGCCTCTCATGGAACATCATTTTGTTCCCCTTTCTTTAAGATTTAGCTGGTGGAAGTGGTATCTACCATATGTTTCCTACCGTGGTCTATGTAAATAGCCTTGGTACTGTTTTAGGCTATCTTGGTAGCCTCGAACTTAAATCCGCTGGACCCCACTTACTTTTATTTGGTTCAGGCTGAGTTTATTCACCATTTCTTTTTGTAAAGGTCTTTCTCGTGTTTTACACTGTGAGCCAAACCATGTTTGGTTCCTTTGTTCGCCGTCCTTTGGCGGGCTTCTGCACAAAAGCCCTCCTTATGCACCTGAGAGTCTGGGGGGACAGGATGTGAGGGAGGGATTTTAGGCCCCCTGCACAGCGTCGCACTCTGGTTTGATTGGATAGGTGACTGTCCTGCCAGGACAGCCACCCTGCTGTGTGATTGACAGCCAGGCTGTGTGAATTGGGAAAAACTGCATAAAAAGCAGGTCTCTGGGACTAGGAAGGCAGAGTCGCCACTGGATCGAGAGAACCGAAGAGAAGCTGAAAGAAGAGGACCACTACCACGACTGAACCTCCCGGTGAAGCCCTGCTGCGGGTGCAAATCTCCAAACTTCGATGACAGAGAAGATCTGCAAGGAATCTTCTTCCCTTGTGCTGGTGGGACCAACCAGTTCACCAAACACCAAGCAAGGCCTCCCTCCCCTGGTCAAATTTGCTGTGCATCGCTGCAGTGAACCAGATAGCCAGGAGGCTCGGACCCTGTTTGGGTTTTAAGGAGCACACCTTTTATTTGTTGCTTTGCTCTGCTGCTGGTTTCTTCCCTGGGTGGTGCAGGACCCTCCGGTCTTCCTACTTTGTGTCAGCCCGAAAGTCGCTTCAGGAACCGTTAGACTGCAGGACCTGCCAGGAACTTCTGCCTCAGCTACAGCCTTCTTCTTCATTTAAGGTACTGTTCTAACCCGGTTGTTCGTTCCGTCCAACCACAGGGAAAGTGTTTGAAATCTTTCGCCAATCCAAGGGCTTGTCCTTCTCTACTCATTTAAATAACTTTAACTTTGACTATCTTTGTTTCAACCTCTTGGCAAAGACTTAACCGCAAACTACTCTGAACTGTGTGATCCTCTGCAAAGACGCTGTATCATTAACATTGGCCCAGGCCTATTGATTTGAATCCTCATTGAAGCAAGCCTTTTCTAGATTACCCTGCCTACTTACTTGTTGGTGCTGCTTACATTTGTAAAACCTTGTCTTTCCCTCCCTTTTTAATTGTTGGAGTGCCATTTTGCTCACGCTTTATTTTGAGCTTAACTTGTCCAGAAATCAATGGGTGTTGTGTAGTGTATTAAGAATGTGATTTTTCTGCTGCTTTAATTAGTGAATTGTTTTACAACTGATGTGTAAATAAATGTATATTCTTTTACTCAGAAACCTTGAGTCAGTATTTGTTTGAACCATAGTAATTGCTGTCCTTTGTGTAACTTCTGATACTGCTCACTTTACTCTTGAGATAAGTCTGGCTGCTCAGCCATCGCTACCACTTTACTGTGTAGTACAGGCTTGTACCAAAGATGAATTTGTACTTGCACGTGTAATCTTAATTGTGTGTGTTGTTCCCAAAGGGTACTGCCTATGATTCTGCCTAACAACCACATTAACACTGGTACTAGGTCTGATTTTCTTTGTACATAAATGTTTTACTTTTTTTTTCAAGAGGGGCATTACATTCTTTAGGTGTGGCTAGTTTAATTTTGTTTAGTGAGATTACTAGCTCTTTTGTTTTAATGTTGTCTATACATTGTTTTAGACAAACCCTCCAGAAAATTGCGGCATGAAATGGAAAATATTGCGGCACAAAAAAGAAAAAAATTGCGGCACCCAACTGCGTTTTTTGCGGCATTTTCTAACGTTAAAAAATATATCATTTAACATCTTTTTTAGCCTAAAACCAAGTAATTGCAAGGCTTTTGTTAGTGAGGAACAAAATGGTTCTGTCTGGCTGCGCTCTGTAGGACAGCCAGGTCGAGTCACCACAGCCTAACATTTTGGATTGTGGTGGGGGAAGGGGGATACAGCCTGATGAGCTCCAAGGAAATGGTGCTGTGCCACTACTTCCAGCAGACAAGTGGAAAGCAAATAAACAGATAGGCTTGAATTCAAAAGCGTAACCCTGGTTGAAGCCCATAGGTTTGCTTTTCGCTTGTCCTATGACCCCAGGAGAGAGGGGGAACAACTCTACACTTCTCCATGGAAGGAATCCATGAGGCCAAGACACAGGGGCAATGCAGTGGCAGTAACTGCAAGCCCATAATACCTAGCCAAACAATGAACTCTCTTGGGTGGTCATAATTCCTTGGTTATGCCACCCACACATGGTGACTAAACACACCCACAAACAGAAATGAAACATCACAACACTACCAGGGGTCAAGTCCTACAAATTAAAGTGGGGGAGGGAACTCATTAACAAATGCAATGGCATGTGATGTCATCAGAAATTAGCATATCAAGGTGAAATATGCATATATCATTAAATTGGCTTTGCATAACCACCAAAATTGCACAGGACGAATGGCATTTGCCTTTTTCATAAATTTTAACACCCAATTTTGTGCGTAATTGGTGTCATACAGCCCAGCCTTGATTCAAGGCTGGGCTGCATGATACAAACGCTCGTAGCTGTATTCGTTTCAAATTGCTTTACAATTATTGTAAAGCAATTTGAAACGAATACAGCTACGAGAGTCTTCAATTGGCATCATGCAGCCCAGCCTTGATTCAAGGCTGGGCTGCATGATACAAACGCTCGTAGCTGTATTCGTTTTCAAATTGCTTTACAATTGGTATCATGCAGCCCATGATACCAATTGTAAAGCAATTTGAAATTAATACAGCTACGAGAGTCTTCAATTGGTATCATGCAGCCCAGCCTTGAGGCTGGGCTGCATGATACCAATTGTAGACGAGCGTCAGGAAGCATTAAGTTTATGCTTTCTTTTCCGGCGCTCGACAGGAAAGTAATTTACTTTCCTGTCGAGCGCCGGGAATGAAAACAGTCCTGTGGCCTCTTTGGGTGCTCTGAGTTGGGGGCAGATGAGTGGACAGGCCAGTGCTTACCTGGCTAGCTTCACCAACTGTCAGCTCGGGCACTCAATGAGCCTTGGAGGTGCCTGGGGTCACAGCCAAATGCTGTGCATCTCCCAGGCCTGCGTGACCCTCCCCCAATCCTGGGCCTGCAACGCAGAGCCGAGGTGTTAACCCTCAAGCTGCTGCAATCAGCAGCCAGCTGTGTTCGCTCTAAATCATTAAATGAGCGCGAAAAAAGACACACTAAGCTAACGTAAATCGCAAAATCGCCATAAGGTGGATGGTCTGTTTAGAGGTGGATGAAGTAATGGTGTACTTTTAGTCTTTTCTGCTCTATTTTTTCTTTCTTTTCTACAGAGTTGCTGTTTAGTAGGCATTGTGTTGTGTCTGTTGGGAAAAGAGAAAGGTTGCATTGGAAAGTTGTGCAATGTAGATGCATGTATGGTGTCTGGGTGTGATTGTAGAGATGAATAGAGTGCTGTTTGATTGAGAGGTGGTTTATTAGGTGTGGTTAGGAAGGTTGTAAGAATATTAGTGTACAGAGGTGTGATTGTGTTGGGTTAGTGAGTAAGACAGTGGTGGGGTGATGGAATATGTATGGTCATTGTGCTGTTTTGAGGAACAGAGTGGGTGTTGCAATGGTGGTGTGTAGATGGGAATAGTAAGAGTGTGAATAGTGGAATATAATGGGCTAGAGAAAGAAATGCTAGTTTGAAGAGAGTATTCTGGGGTAAAATATATAGTGGAACTGTGCTGCTTTAATTCCATACGTATTTGTGGTACATTAATCTACTTACTTTGTTGGATGCAAAGGGTATTTGTTTTTTGGCTGTTGATTTCAGTGATCTGCTTATTTTCTGTAAATGTGAAAGAAAGTTAGTGGGGATATGTGGTAATGGCGAAGTAGTTTTAGGAAGCAAAGTTCATATTTAGAATGGGAAGAGTGGTGGGGGAAAAAATTTATAAAATTGGTGGACGGTTAAAATGGTTGTTTTTAGGAGCATTTTCATGAAAGTTCAGAAATGCATATGTGCATTTATAGAAGCTCTGTTAACATTTTGTACAAGAGAAGAAAAGGAACATATTTGTATAACACTTTTAAATGGCAGTTGATGTGGATGTTTAATATGTAAGGAGTATATGCATACTTGGCAACATGATGCATTCTAATCTGTAGGTGTTTTTGTAGTCCTAGATTTTTTGTTTGCATTATGGGACATGTGGTGGCGCGAGTTATGGTTGCTTAGCTCATCATAACTGGTGAATTTCTGAGGTTTTTCAGTTTTACTCATAACCATAATGTCTCTTTAACAACGTTTTTTCATTGATGTATATATATCAGTGAAAAGACTTTGTTAAAGGGATGTTATGGTTAGGTTGCACTAATAAAAACCTATGAACTACAATGAAAAAACTTTGTTAAAGGGACATTATGGTTACAAGGAAAACCGATAAAACCTCGGAAAATCATCAGTTATGGTAAAATAAGCAACCAAAACTCACGCCACCACTGTGCACTGCTAAGACTAACACGCAGTACATCAAAGATGACATCACACATGCCATTGATGACATCACTGATGACATCACATGTGAAATACATGTTAATGAAAAGTCCCTACAAGGGGTTGTGTTTATAATGTTGGTAACAAGATGTCAGGGGCGGTTGGAAGACCTATCATGAACTCCTTAATTTAGACATCTTGCTCATAGGACCGGTAGCTTCTTTTTGACCTATCATCGTTACCTCTGTAAGGGGCTTCTCTTAAATATGGAGAACATGTAAGCATCCTTGTCTGGGGCACTGGGGATAGGTAGGTCAGTAGCTGAAACATCAATCACTTCCTTAGGATCCTTGAGGGTACCTGATTTTGACCTAAGGGAGTGTATCGTCTGATCTTCATTCCATTTTGACCGCATCCCTTTACAGTCCTCTAAGAGGGCTTCCATTACGAGGGATTTGTCAGTTGACTTTCTTCCTGTCATATCGCATAAGCGATCCTGCCATTATAGCAAAGTTTCCGCTTCCTTATGTAGGTGCTACTTCCACTTTGACAGCCAGCTCTTCTAAAGAGCTCATTTTGGTTTGAAACAAGGAGATCAGAATTGCTTGGTCTTGAAGAGAGCCCTGGATGGACTTCTATAATTTGGTGAAGGGGATTAAAGATATTGACGCTGCTGTCATGATCACCCACTGCAAATCCGCTGGATCCACTCCTTGCATTCTATTTCAATCATTTCGATGGCCCCATCTAGAGTATGGGCGAGACTCCCAGTAGTCTATCACTGGCTGGAGGCTTATCTATATACAAAGTTCCACTCAACGGTATTAGTTTAAAACTGAATACAAAGGGATTCCACAAGCAGAAGGTTGTAAGCACTCACCGTTATTCAGAGAAGGATAAATTCAAGGATCAGGGGTGCACGCCAGCTAGCGACCAGTTGACCACCGAGCACCAAGCACATTGTGAAAACACTTTGCGCGAGCACTTCACGAAGGTGGCCAGGTTATAAGGAAACACCTCCTGGCATTATTAAAGGAGCACACACAGGCATAGTTTGTTTCTATGTTTTCTTTGACTTCTCACACATAGCTGGCAATGGAATCCCGATAGTGGAGGCAAAACAGCATGTCGTTTACAAAGTAGCAATCCAGATGTAATGGAACACCAAACACTTTGCGAAAACACTTCACGCAAGCGATTCGCGAAGATGGCCAAGTTAGAAGGAAATGACTCCTGGCGTGATTAAAGGAGCACACACAGGCATAGTTTGTTTCTATGGTTTCTTTGGTTGTGCACACATATCTGGAAATGGAATCCCAATAGTGGAAGCAAAACAGCACATTATTTACAAAGTAGCAATCCAGACGTAAGGGAACACCAAACACTTTGCGAAAACACTAAAATTAATGGGTGGGTCCCTTCAGAGCAAACATCCGCTGATGGCGCGACTGTCTGCGAACTACTGTGTCAAAAATAGGCCTTGAAATGTAGTAAATAGTTGACAGATGAACTAAGAATGGGTCTTGGAGCTCTGCAAGGGTAAACTTTGCACTTGAAAAATTCTAAATTGGCTGAAAATGCGGTTTCAAACTATCCATGGTGACGAACAGCGTCCATGGACACGCTGTCATGCCACACAGGTGCAGACACATGATGACGTTCTCAATGTCGATGGAGGGATTGGCTGTCTGCGGACACTTTTGGGTGGGAAACCACTGGGCACAAGCGCATGGATGTCTGCAATTGGGCACGCTGTCTGCAGACCAATTAAAAGTGCATCATTCGGGACCAGACATGTTCAGACACGGGGCACTGTCCGTGGATCCCCAAAGCGTGATCGGACCCCACGTGCAGTCCTGGTGTCCCCCGACTATTATTTGGGTTTTTTAAAAACAAAAAAGACTTTATCACAGAATAATAAACAAGATATTTATAGTAGAACAAATACATGTATTTATGAAAGGGGTGGTTTGGTTATGGATTTCTCTGATAGGTAGGTGTTTTTCGGCGTTAATAGCTACTCCACATCCTTTAGATACCAGTCCATCTTTCCAGAGGATAGTATACCCATATGGGATGGCCAAGGAGAGCGCTGGGCCAACGTCTGGGTACAGCCATGTTTGCATGATCACTAGGAAATCTAGATCATTGGAAGTGAAGAGGTTGGATATGTCGAGGGTATGGGCAAGAAGGGATCTAGCATTAATAAGGGCTCCATTAAGGTGTGTTATGGTATCCAATTTGGTGTCATCAGGGGAGGTAGCCTTTATAAGAGAATGTGTGAAGTTTATGTGGCAGTGGTGGTAAATGTTGCTGGAGCGGTTACCTTGTATAGTGAGGGGTGATTGTGACATTGGTGCAAATAAGAACATAAGTCACCGATATACGTTTTAAGACATCAGCGTTGGGATCATTGGGCTCTACAGAGCGTAAGGCAGAGTTCCAGTTGATATTATTAGGCTCAGATATACTTAGGGCTTCATCGGTGGAGGATTATATAATTTTAGGACTGCTCCTTATTACCCAAAATGGTCCTGTATGATAGTCTGGGCTGGAAGGTTGGCCGGTTGTAATCATGATATGTTTGCAAAGTGGGGTGGGGAGGGAGTGATATTGAAATATTGCGGTAGAGGGAGCCTTAGTTCTAGATTTGAGTTGTGTATTTATCCGTATGATGGGAGGGGTGGTTGTTTGTAGGTGTCGAAGGCAGGTGACTAGGCGAGACACTAGACGCTTGTCACCTATTCATGAAGAAACAAGGTTTCTTAGGGCACGAGGCAAGCTTGTGTGCAGTTGTCTGCCGGTTTGCAGTAGTGTGGAGCTTCCATGCCTTAGGCAGGAAGGGTGATGGACAAGACACTAGACGCTGGTTCCTATTCACCTATTAATGAGGGAACATGGTTTCTTGGGGCTTGAGGCTAGCTCGTGTGCACTTTTCTGCTGGTTTGCGTTAGTGTGGAGTGGCCATGCCTTAGGCAGGAAGGGTAATGGTGGGAGGTCGTGTGAGTCGGGCATTGAAGATTACATTTCTAGGGAGAGTGCAGGTTTGCATTTGGTGGTGAAAGTAGGTCTTGGCATTATGTACAATCCTTGGTCCATTGAGGTTTGTGTTAACCATCGGGTACCAGGTAAGTCTGGATGGTGAGGCTCCAGAGGCTTATAAAGGCCTGACAAAGGTTGGATCAGAAGAGCATAACTTGTGCTGTTAGAGAGCAGAGAGGAGGTGTGGTTTGGAGTGGTACTTATAATGGTAGGGACATCAGAATAGGGAATAAGGAATCAGGGTCAAATTAGCGGCTGCCAAATTCAGTTACGTCCATAGATAGTTGAACAAGTGAGGCAAAGATGGTAACACCAGGTTACAGCAGACATGGAGGAGATGGTTGTGTGCCTGTAAGGGCACTAAAGTCGATATATGCTAAGAGGTGATATACACTGGCAGACCAAAGAGGCTGCATCCACATTAAGGCGCCTAGTATCCGTTTATGCTAGGAGATGCTGATTGTGTACACGACTGGTATGGCAGCAATGCAAATGAGAGTGCCTAGATTCACTTTTAACAAAAGGCCCTACAATCCAGCAAAATGAAAATGGCAACAATGCACATGAGAACGCCTAGATTTACTTTTAGCAAAAGGCACCACAATAGACAACATGAAAATGGCAGCAGTGCAAATGAGAGTGCCAATTCACTTTTATGTAAGGCACTACAATTAAGCAAAACTAAAGTGGCAGGATGCATGTGGAAGCAACTCGGTTACATTTATGTTGAAAGGCAATGTACACTTGCAGAACAAGTGATGGGCCTTCATAGAGCATGGGCAAAGATATGGACAACCAACGTGGTTGATAGCTGTGATGTGTAGGCTGTGGTGAGGGGCCATATGCAGCGAGGAGTGACAGCAAGGCTGGGGCAGTATTTTGGGGAGAGTAGCATATGTCTGAGTGTGTCTTACCAGCCTCAGTTGCCGGAACCAATGAGACCAATGAGGCCGGGAAATCTTGGAGTGTGGTTGGTGGGGGAGGTGTTTGATGCTTTTACAGGCTCAGACAGGGCCTTAGGAGTGGTGCCTTGGGTGTGGGCCAGCTTTTGCCTGCCGGAGCCAATGATTGGCAATTTGAGACGATGGATGGCCAACGAGTGACCAGCAGTGATTGTTGTGGAGGAAAGATCCTCACCATGAAGATGCAGCAGTCATGATGGAGCAGCCAAAATGACACTGTATTAAACAGCAAAACTGGGACCACAGCATGGAAATGGACTTACTGGGGTAAATGCTGGAAAAAATGACATGCTTTCTTCCAGAGAACACCCGTGTATTAAAGAGGGTGTGGAGTGATCGCTGCTCGCTAATCAAATGTTGCTGCAAACACATTGATAAAGCCCATCAAGGCTTTCTTTGCCGGCTGTAGTGCCACCACTGCTCCTGCAGCATGAGAAGGTGGCATGGATCGGTGGATAAGACGGACAGGGTGCTTATCCTTGACTCAATGTGGGTTGATGGGAGGAGGTTCAAGCAGAGAAGGAGCCTTAGGCAACGTGCCTGAGTTTGGCCTGCCTTTCGCCTGCCAGCGCCACTGATTGGCTCTTTGAGATGAGGGCTGGCCAAGGAGTAACCAGCAGTTATTGTTGTGGAAGAAAGATCCTCACCATGAGGATGCAGCAGCAAAGATGGAGCGGCCGAAATGCCCACTGGATTAATCAGCCCAACCTGGACCCCAGCATGGAAAAGGCTTTACTGGAATAGAGCAAACACTGGTAGAAACAATATGCCGACTTCCGAAGAACACCCGTGTATTAAAGAGGGTGTGGAGCTCTCTCAGCTCGCTGATCGAATATTGCTGCAAACAAATTGATAAAGCCCATCAAAGCTTACCTTTGCCAGCTGTGCTGCCCCCGCTGCTCCTGCAGCAAGAGAAGGTGGCATGTGTCTGTGTAAAAGACCCACAGTGCTTCTCCTTGGCTTGATGTGGGTTGATGGGAGATGGTTCAAGCAGAGAAGGAGCCCTTGGCAAGGGTCCTGGGTGTGGGCCCGATTTAAAAAGCCTGCGCCACTTATTGGCTCTTTGAGATGAGGACTGGCCAACGAGTGACCAGCAGTGAGTTTAGTTGCAGTGGTTGACTCGCACTAATAAATACCTATTAAATTCGATGAAAAAACGTTGTTATAGGGACGTGTCATATTCTGTATGTGTAATACTCTGCAGCTGGTGCATGTGGAATGTTGTTCCTTGTTTATGGATCAGCATTCCACATGGGCTAGTTGGCTGTTTGCTTCCAGCTGGTGCAGCTGTCCTGCTGAGGGTTTTAGATTAAAGTGTAATCTACTTAACATACCGTGCCTCGATGGATTACTTCATTGACGATGATGGAAATCTTAAGGAGATCTGAACCCTCGTACAATCCACGCATGCGGGATCCTTGGTCTTCGTTGTATCGGTTTGAGCAGGAGCTGCAGCGCGCATCTGGTGGGGCCCCAGCACCACCTCAATGCCAATTCTTCAGTGTGTGGCGAGCTATGTTGCCTGCAAGGTTGGGTCGACAGCCGCTGCCTCCCCAGTGTCTTGCTGCCGTCCTTGACACCTCGGGTGCCGCGGTTGAGGTCCCGATCCTTCTTTGGGGGCCTGGGCTGCTTGCAGCTGGTGGCAGTCTGTCGAGGGGCATTCTGCTTTGGCCGTGCGGCTGTCCTTGCCGCAGAGGCTGCTCCCAGTCGGGGGCAGCCGTGAGTGGGGCTTTTGCCACCAAGCCCCCTGCGGTCGACCGCGTGTGTTGGAAGGCTCTCAGCCTGGGAGCGGCTGTGGGAGAGCCGTCGCCGCCGTGATTAGAGAGACCGGCTGGCATCGCCTGGGATACTGGAAGCGGCTTTGGAGGCATCGAAGGTTTCTGGCCTGCCCCGTTGCTAGGGCTGTGATCGGGCTGGGTGAGGGCACGAACACATGCTCACCCTGTCGCGGACGTGATCTGCCGGAGGCGGGGCTAAGGAAAGCTGTGCTGCTGTCACGTGACAAATTTCCCTGCTATACATCCACAGGAGACGTGATACACGCTGGGAAGGGCTTCTCGTGTGCCGTGATGAACTTCCCTGCTATACATCCACGCTTTGGGGATCCACGGACAGTGCCCCGTGTCTGAACACCAAGGTGCAAGGGCAGTGCAGCTACCGGCTGTGGAAATGTTGCGCTGGGTTTCAGTGTCTCATAGCTCCTATCCAGTTGGTGCCTTCAGTTGTAAGGCATGTTTGATTCTGCTGCCAGGCCGCCCCCTGGCAATATTGCCTGCTCCTGGTGAGCCAGCGTCCCCGTGGGACCAGTGGATTGACTCCTTCAAAGTGTATCTGAGGGCAGCTGGGGGTGCAAAATTTGATGATGACAGGAAGGAGGCAGGGCTCTTGAACGGCATTGGCACTGAGGGATTGTGGGTGTTTCGCCATTTACCAGGAGAGATGGTGACAGTGCCTGGGAGTGGCAAAGGCAAAAGAGTAGTGAGAGCATATGAGACTGCGTTAAAGAAGCTGGAGGATCGTTTTGGCAGGAGAATAAATGTGGTGCTGGAATGTTACAAGTTCTTTTCCAGGGCTCAGGGCTCAGGTGAATCCATTGACGCATATGTGACAGCTTTGAGGGCTTTGATGGCTACCTGTAGGTTTTCAGGGATTCTGGATGAATATATTAGAGATCAGATAATGATGAAGACCAGTAGTCAAAAGATTAGGGAAAGACTGTGGATCGAAAGTGACCCTCCATTGGAGAAGGTGGTGCAGATTGCAAGAGCGATCGAGACATCTAGGGCAAGTGTACAAATTGTTACTGAAAAAGAAGGATTCAGGGATGCCCTCCAGGCCGTGTTACCTCGTAGTAGAGGTAGTGCCATGGATAATAAAAAAAAGTTTGACAAGAGTGACAACCAAGGAGGAAGGGTGTCCAGACTGAAAGACCCTTGTAGGAAGTGTGGCTGGTCTAACCATCTGACTGGTTCCAAGGAATGTCCGGCGTCCAACATTGAGTGCAGGAAGTGTAAATGTAGGGGCCATTATGCCCGCATGTGCAAAGTTAATGCTGTTGTGGGCGCGGTGTTGGAGGGTGGTGTCTCACATCAGGAGGGCGGGCTCCAGATTAAACCTGAGCAAGGTGTGATACTGCATGTGGAAGGGGTGTCACGTAGAGGTCCGCGGGTTTCAGTGTTTGTGGGTGGGCATCCTGTGGACATGCTGGTTGATTTAGGATTCCCCTATACTATAATATATCCAGATGTTTATGTGGAAGTATTGGGTAAGGAGGTTTCAATGTTGCATGTGTCTGATATCAGTCCCAGTGCTTATGGACAGAATCCTATTAGTGTGTTGGGGTATGACCGGGCCTGCATTGAATTCAAGGGTCGGCAAGCTATATGTAAACTCTATCTGGCACTCAAGTGTACCAGTGTGTTGGGTTGGGATGAACAAGCAGCCTTGCACATTGAAAGGATGTTCCAGTATTAAGCATTCAGGAGGTGGTTGGGGCTGCTGGGAGTCAAGTGTTGCCCGAGGAGGTTGGGGCTGTGGGGAGTCAAGTGACGTCTGAGTCGCTCAAGGTGGAGTTCCCTGAAGTGTTTTCTGATGTTTTGGGGAGGCTTAAGGGTTTTTCTCATGGCATTATTTTAAAGGGGGGTGCAGTACCTAAAGTGCACAGACTGAGGGATGTCCCAGTGTTGGCAAGGGATGGCCTAAAGGGAGAGTTGGACAAACTTATGGTGTCAGGGGTCATCGAGCCTATTGAGTCTTCAGAATGGCTGATCCCGGTGGTGTTGGTTAAGAAAGGGGATGGAAATCTTAGGATGTGTGTGGATCTGCGGGAATTGAATTCGAGCATTTGGGTTGATCGCCAATCTTTCCCAAATATAAATGAACTGTTGCTTACCCTGGGTAAGGCAAAGTGTTTTTCTACATTTGATCTTTCTGCTGCATATCACCAAATTGAGTTATACCCGGACTCACTTCTTTTGTGACTCCGTTTGGGGCATATCATTTTTGCTACATGCTGGGTGTGTGCTACTTCCAGGATGACATTTTGGTGTGGGGCAGTTGCAGGGAGGAACATGATACCAGAGTATGTGAGGTGATGAGAGTGCTGAAGGTGAAAGGCTTGACTGTAAAGTTGGCAACGTGTCAGGTGGGGGTGGATAAGGTGACATATTTGGGTCACATCCTCAGTGCGGAGGGCATCAGTCCCAAGGCTGATTTTGTGCAGGTGGTGAGAGATACCCCTATGCCTGCTAATAAGGACCAGTTGAAGGCATTTTTGGGTTTAGCAGAGTACTACTTGAAATTCATTCCTAAGTATTCCGAGAAGACTGTGTCAATGAGAGCTTTATTGAAGAAGTGTGCCAGGTTTGAGTGGTCCGACAAGTGCATGGAGGAATTTAATGTGGTAAAAAGTGATACGGATAAAGCTCCATGTCTGAGGTCCTTTGACCCTAAGTGCAAACCATGCTTACTGTGGATGCCAGTGAGGCAGGGTTGGGTGCAGTGCTGGAGCAATGGTGTGAAGGGGTAGTTAAACCAGTGGCATTTGCATCTAGGACTTTGAGAGGTGCGAAAAGCAGGTATTCTGTGATTGAGCGAGAGGCTTTGGCGGTGAACTGGGCGTCCAAACACTTCAGGGTGTTCTTGTGGGGTATTCCATATGTGGTCAGGTCAGATCATAAGCCGTTGGTGCACGTGTTTAATACTCGGGGTGGGGTGAGTGTGTCTCTGAGGATAGCTAGGTGGATTGTGGAGCTGCAGGAATACAAATTCACTGTGGAGTATTTGCCAGGGAAACGGGATGTGGTCGCTGATTGCTTATCGCGTTTGCCTGTGTCTGATGGTGTTGGTCATAAGGAGGTTGGTGGTGGACTGGAGGAAGAGTCTCAGATTGCGTGTGTCATTCCCGCCGTCGATAAGTCTCTTTGGATTTCTGAGATCGATAGGGATGTGGAGCTGTGTGGAGCTGTGTTGGGTCAGAGAAGGTTTGAGTAAGGATTAGGAGGTGGTCATGAGCAGACCCGAGGGTAAAGGATACGCTCAGGTGCTGGAGGAGTTGGCGGTTGGTCTCTGGGGCATGTCAAGAGGTGAGAAGTTGATTCCACCGATATGCTTGAGGGGTAAGCTTTTGGAGCTGGCTCATGAGGGGCATTTGGGATGCTCTTTGACCAAGAGGAGGCTGCGAGAGGAGAATTGGTGGCCTTCTATGGATCGGGATGTAGAGTTACTGGTGAAGGAATGTCATGCATGTGCCATGAGTGATAAGAGCAGGGTGGTTCGCCCCCAGCCTGTTCATGTGGTTGACATTCCCAGAGAAGTGTGGTCAAAGCTGGCCCTAGATATCATGGGTCCCTTTGAGTGTTTGCAGCCGGAGTGCAGGTTTTTGTTGGTGTTGGTGGATTATGCCTCCAGATGGGTTGAGGTGGCGGCTTTTGCCAGGGTGACAGCTGAATGTGTCATAGCTTTTTTGGAAAAGATTTTTGACAGGGAAGGTATCCCGGCCAGTTTGGTTACTGATACTGGAGTACAGTTTACCTCCAGAGTTATGAGAGTATTTCTGGGACGGTGTGGCATAGAACACCATCGCACTGCTCTTTACAATTCCAGTGCCAATACGCTGGTGGAAAGAGTTCATGGAGTGATTAAAAGTGCTATTCAATTGGCCCTGGCTAATGGGCTGGAGTGGAAGGAGGTAGTTTCTAAGTACTTGTCGTCTTATCGTAGGACTCAGTCAGTGAGCACTGGTAGAACGCCCTTCGAATTGATGAGGGAGAGGAAACCGGAAACTACTTTGAGGTCTTTGGCATTGGGTGGTGGCGGCCCGTGTGAATTGGATCTTGATGTTGTGCAGCGCAGAGTTTTGGCACACCAGAAGGCCCTTACGTTTTCCCAAAGGGGTAGGAAGGAGTTGCGGGTCAAGGTGGGTGATGTTGTGTGCATTAAAAATCCCAGATTTGTGTAGAAAGGGGGTAGTGCTTTTTTGCCCTCTAAGAGTGTTATCAAGTGTGGTAGGGGCTATGTACAGTTGGAGGATGGTTCCAAGTGGAGCAAGAGGAGGGTGGTGGTGTTGGATGGTAGTCTGGATATGGAGGCTGGACTTTACAGTTGAGAGGAAGGATGCCCACATGTTGGAGGGGTGTGAAGGACAATCTAGTGGACCATTGAATGGGTTTGCATCTAGGCGTGTTGGGGAAGGACTGGTTTTTGAGGAGGCGGAGAATGAGGGGAGCGTGCAAGCGGGCGAGACATGTGTCGTGCCTGACGAAAATGGTTGAGGTGAAGTGCGTCCTGTGAGGTCTTGTAGGCCTCCTTTTAAACTCAAGGCTTATGTGTGTTAGAGTGATACTGGGCATTTCTTTTGTCAACACATTTTGTATTAGTTCTAACTTACTTATTTTTAATTGTATTCACTTCATGACATGCAAATGTCACTCTTGCTGTGCCTGGTTCATGTTGTGTTGAAATTGATCACGCAATTATATGTTAATGTTATGGTGTTCTTTTAATTAATTTCATGTTTATTGTTTGCTTTCCAACAGTTCCTTCTCCTCATTATTTTGCTTCCCCATTGTGTTATAAACTGCAGTGTTTCCTTCTGGTTTGTTGGGGGGAGTAAGGGGAGAAGATATGCCGTATTCTGTATGTGTAATACTCTGCGGCTGGCGCGTGTGGAATGTTGTTCTTTGTTTATGGATCAGCATTCCACATGGGCCAGTTGGCTGTTTGCTTCCAGCTGGTGCGGCTGCCCTGCTGAGGGTTTCAGATTAAAGTGTAATCTATTTAAAATACCATATCTTGCTGGATTACTTCAGGACATTATGGTTACAAGGAAAACCGAAAAACCCTAGAAATTCACCATTTATGGTAAGCTAAGCATCCATAACTCGAACCACCACCGTGCATTGCTAAGACTAACAAGCATGACATCAAAGATGACATCACAAATGACATTGATGACATCACAAATGACATCACATATCTAGACCACTCATTTTTGTTTACTGACATAAATAGGCAAGTTTTCTTTTTGTCACCAGAAGTAATGATTTTAAAATTGAAATGGTGCTATATATTTAGATGTTAACCTTTTCGTATTTTCCTAAAGTTCTTTCTTTAGGGTTTGGTCCCAGCTCATTGTGCATATATATATGAGGCAATAAGCAGGGCTCAAACACACAATTAATTTGTACACATGATGATGAATTTGAATCTTATTAACATTTTCTGGTGTTGTTGTTTCTTTTTTCCTTACTTTAGTTTCCCTGTATGTGTCTCTGATTGTTATGCATTTTGGGTCGTCATGTGAATTGTTTGTTATAACACAAGTATACAGTAAGTCTTGAATTGTTAGCTATTGATTTCATGTTTAACATTACTTAAAACTGTGATATGGTAGCATTCATTATTTTACTAGCCAAAATTACCAGCTTAAAAATATTGAACTTCTATGGTGCATGCTGTAGCCATTGCCTCTGTGTTTATATGATTAGGATCACGTATTAACAACAACCCTCCAATATCATCTTTTGTTTAGATAAATACATTTTAAAATATGTTAATGTTTTCATGATAGGTCTCCCGATCACCCCTTACATCTTGTTACCAACATTGCAAACACAACCTCTTGTATGGATTTATCATCAAAAATCTGTTAATATGTGATGTCATCAGTAATGTCATCAATGACATTTGTGATGTCATCTTTGATGTCATTGGTTTTAGTCTTAGCAGTGCATAGACGTGCCGTAAGTTATGGTTGCATAACATACCATAACTGGCAAATTTCTTGGGTTTTTTGATTTTACTTGCAACCATAGCGTCCTGTTAATAAACATTTTCCTTGAATTTGATAGGATTTTTTTAGTGTAATTTAACCATAAAGTCCCTTTAACAAAGTTTATTCTCTGTTGCACATCACATGTGCATTTACTTTTCAGTTGTACCCTTTCCCTTTCCTAATTGTTTGTATTTGTGTGTGTAAATAAAGTTCTATGTGTATACTGTTGCTGTGTGTGTGTGTGTTTTCTTTTGTAAAAGCCCTGTTTGCCTATCTGGCCTATCCGTAATCATAATGGAGGCGTCCTACGGACACAGCGCCTGTCTGGGCTGTCCGCAATCAAAATGGAGGAGTCCGTAGGACACAGCTCCTGTCCAGACATGTCTGCAAAGTTGTGACTTACCGCTAATTAGTTTGGGGAGCCCACCTCTGTCCTGTGGAAACCTAGGTGCACGCGCATCACATTCCCTGTGTCCTACGGACAAAACACCTGTCCAGCATGTCTACAAAGTTGTTGCATACTTTTAATTAGTTCGGGGAGCGCACCACTGTCCGGCGGACACCTGGGTGCATGCGCATTGCGTCCCCTGGGTCTTATGAACACTGTGCCTGTCCTGCATGTCAGCAAAGAAGTGACATACTTTAATTCGTTCGGGGAAACGACCCCTGTCCGGCGGACACCTGGGCACATGCGCATCACACCCCCTGGGTCCTACGAACAATGTGCCTTTATGGAACTGTCTGCCGCACGTATGTCACACTTTTAATTAGTTTCGGGAGCCCAACACTGTCCGTAGGACACCTAGGTGCATGCGCACAATGGTTCCCGCACGATAGGTGTCCTACGGACAGCCGTCCCATTCGCGGACGTTCGTGACATCACCATGTGACCACACCCACGCTGAGCATCGGCCCTTATTTGCAAACAGGATCCAAACCCCCAAACAGCAAAAACATTCTTTTTTGGGCAATCCAAGGTGTTTTGAGCTGAAAGTTCACCCTTTTAGAGGTCCCAGACCATGCCCTGGTCGATCTGGAGACTTTCTGCAACTTTTTGAGCCCAGTTTGGAGTTTGAAGTGCTGCGAAAAGCACAACTGTCCGCAAAGTGCTTCCATGCACCCCTATAAAGGCCACACCTCAGGGCTGCTCTCCATGCTGTTTTTCGGCACCCTGGACAGAGCACTGAGCCAAATTGCTGCTTGCTGCTTGCTGGTTTCCTCAACTCATGTGCTCAATAATGGCATCCTTCGCTGATTCTGCTGCTGCGGGCTCTTTGGCATCACCCGCACCACCATCACCATTTTCTGGAGGGCTTAGGGAGGGGAACAGGCATGATGATGCAGAGGGGGAGCAAGAAGAAGAGGAGGATGAGGTAGTGGAAGTCCCCACTAGTGGCTGCCAACGTGAGTCTTGGGTGTGGAGGCTATTTACGAATGTTGGGGGGTACAAAAGGCACAGGCAGCCAAGGTTCACTGCAAGGAGTGCAAGATGGTACTCAGTTGCGGCAAACCTGGGCTGTACAGATATGGGACCACCTCCATGCGGTGACACCGGAGGTCAAGCCACAAGGCAGCATTTCAGAGGGTCGTCCCCTTTGAACAAGGTAGTAGGCTGAGTTCCTCTACAGCAACCTCCTCATGTGCTCCTTTCACCACAAGGGACACTCCTGAGGGGCAGCGGATACCTGAACCTGCCTTGCAGGCCATATTTCAAAGGTCACTGTATTGTGTGAACTGCAATGCGATACTCTGCAGGGGTGAGCAATTCCAGAGTGCTTTTGAGGCTTCGGTCCGGGAGCATGAGGGAAAGTGCCCCCTGCCTCAATGAGGCTTACCCAACATCTTCCTCTCTCCACTTGCCACTTCATCCCTGTGGTTTGTGCCCCTTCCCTACCCTCCCGTCCCTTCCCTTCCTTGTGTGTCATGTGAAGAAATACAAAAAAGATATAAAACAACAAAAACAAAAAACAACAGCTCTTTTTAGAGCCACCTTTCACAATTTAAAAATAGAAGTATCTAAGAAATGGTGCAGGCCCCTCTGATGTCGGTGAAGTTTGCAAACACAATCCCACACCCCTGTATGTATGCATACCCTCACATCTAGACACTCATGCACAGTGCAAAAAAATACATTGCACAACTTGCAAACACACACTTTCCTTTTTTCTCCAACAGACACAAGAGAATGCCTACCAAAAAGCAACTCCATAGTAAACAACACATAAATAGAGCAGATAAAACTCAAAGCATGCAAAATATCCATCCACCTCTAGCAGAGTTTGTACAAAAAGTTCAAACAAAACAGCTAATACAGTTACTTGACAAAATGGAACCAGGTAGCAGGAAAAAAGTGTGACCACTCTTCCAATATGTAAAACTAAATGTATTAATAAGACTGCAACTACCAGTAGTGCTAACTCTGCATCTACCAATGTTAACATAGCCACAGGTAATTATTCCCTAAAAAATAGGTTTACAAAAAATGTTCCACCATAGAGTCCTTCAGAACCTAATAAAAACAGGGGAGAAATCGCGCTCAACCCTTAAAACATACTGCAGAAAACTAATCCTGGAAGCTCTCACAGACCGTGCAATGCTCCTCAAAAAGAAATTGTTCACACAAATTTTAAACAGAATGAAGATACTAGAAAAATTAATTAGCAAACTACAAAAAGTACTTTGCAACATACAAAATATCAACATAGATACCTTTGCAAACTTCTGTGCAGGTGAGTGGATTCACCCAACCAGCACGGGCCATATTTCAATGAAGAGGCAGAAAAACTAGAGCAAAAAAAAACAATTGCCATACATAGCAGTGCCCAAGGTTATGAAAATATAGACAGCACCATTATGGGAGAAGAAACGCTGAATGAAAGAATATCCCAAACAAACTTACAATCAACTCTCCATTGCACCAAGCCAATCCGTCCCGTCTACAAATGTGTAACGTACGAAAATATTCTTTTAAATCTTTGCAGCAATTCCTCAATCAGTACGTGAAAGCCAAAGACAAATTAACAATGAAAATATTACAAACCATGGACTCCTGTCCAGTGCGCAAATACACAGGACTGTGAGAGCATTCATTAGCCTGCATTTCCAGGCCTACTTGCGGAAGTGCCTTCCACCACATCAAAATGTTAGCAACACACCATTCTACTATACGAAAACTCGTTCAGAGACAGCACTATGCAAAAAGTCCTGCTTTAGCACTTGAGCATTTAAATCATGGCACAGCCAAAGAACTCCTGGTAGGAATAGACCACATCCAAAGGAAATATTCTGGAAGTGAACAGCAGTTACAAAATTCAGTTACTTTAGAACCGAGTAGCGACAACCTTGCAGATGCCAACCTTCTGTTAAACACGTACACAAAAATAATAGAAAAGTTTAAAAGCACATCTGCTGAAGTACCAAACCAAGTATGTCTGTGTTGTTGCAGAACATTGTATACAAAGAGCACCAACACTGTAGATACAGCATACAAATTAGAAGACAATGAGGTATCCCAATGGTTCCAATCAGCTCTCTACCTCATAACACAAAACAAAAACGAAATTGCTAACCCCACATACTGCACTGCAAAGCTTGATAATAAACAAATGCCTTCATGGGCTACTACTAGTAACTTGGAAAAATTCTCACTTACAAAACCATTTTAACAGTTGAATTTGTATGAGAGCATTGTAATTCAAACAGTGCACCCATTTCAAGCGATAATAGACCTTAAACCGAAAACAGCCAAGTTGCCTCATTATGAATTACTGAAAAGCATTTGTGGCAAAGTAGTGTATTTGCCATTAGACCTTGAAGAAAATGTAGACATGTTAGGAGTGCAACAGCTAATAGATCAATCTTTGATTATCCTAGTGAATAGTGTATTTAGAAAAGACAAAATATTTGAAGCAATTAGTAGCCTTAATGCAAAACAATTTGGAATGTGCCTGCGCTTGTTTGCGCCAAGATAAATTGTTATTATATATCCATTTTCTGATAAATAAAGTTCCAATTCAGTAGTATTCATAGAGTCTTTATTTTGGGTTTTCAGCCCTTCTTGGATGACACGTGTTTCAGCATATGGACATTGCCTTTCTAAAATCCAGGCCTTTTGAGCGTTGAAATTCAAAAATAATATTCTCTGTCTTGTCGAAAAACCAGGTTTGCCTCTTCCAGGCTTGTCGGTGATGATATAATCCACTTCACGCATAGAAATTGAAAACAATGTGGAATGTGCCTGCACTTGTTTGCACCAAGATAAATTGTTATGATATGTCCATTTATTGATAAATAAAGTTCCAATTCAGTGGTATTCATAGAGTCTTTATTTTGGGTTTTCAGTCCTTCTTGCAATGACACGTGTTTCGGCGTATGGACATTACCTTTCTCCAATCCGGGCTGATTTGGCTTTACGAAGAAGAGAAAAACATATAGAAAAACATTTTTAAACAAAAATATGGACTCCATATCTAATTCTATATAAAATAGATATTACCTCATTGTGTATAACCACATACCATGTGTTACGTATCAATACATTTCACCTCGTGCATTTCAATGAGCCAAATGTGAGTGTGTAACACCACGTGGGAGCTGTGGGTGGAGGGATGGGAGGAGACGGACTGGTCTCTAAACCCCATAGTCTATTCCTAGTAAATACGTATGCACCAGGTTTGTGTGCTAGTTTAAATGGTCTCCCCTATTATTGATGTGCTTGCCACCACTATGTTCAACAAATGGGTTTCATATGTCGGATCTTACCCTTTTGAGCGTTGAGATTCAAAAATAATATTCTCCGTCTTGTTGAAAAACCTAGATTTCCTGGGCTCAGTCCCTCCTATGCAAAAAGCATATATACATACATAGGTGTGAAAAGTTCAGTACAATTATTTAGAAGAAATACAAGTTTTCTATAATCATGGCTGTGGAACTTGAATATAAAAAGAGCGGAATCGGGCTGACCTGTTCCGCATATCAAGATAGTCATTGCATATCCCTTTCTAACGGAAGAAACAGTATTATCATTGATGCTATGGGTCCCTTTCTAGACCCCTTACATACCGAATTTAAACCGCCCAAGTTTTTCAAAACCGCAATTGGCAATAGATGTAGTCCTAAAATGCGATCCTTACTGGATGTGTTGCCGTTATGAAATAGTTCAGTCAATTACAATGCGTGTTTTACATTTACAAGTTCCCAAATCAAGACATTTATCTATTCCTGTGTTAACTAGTGTGGTATTAATAGCACAGCATGATCTAATGCATGTCCCTAAAGGACATGCATTAGATAGACTATATTAGACTATATCAGTAAATGGATATATCATACCAATTTATCTTGGCGCAAACAAGTGCAGACACATTCCAAATTGTTTTGCGTTCTACTGACAGAGTAGAGGGACTCACTGTCTCCGTAGTGACCCACACTCATGCGACAAAAATTAAAATAAACTATAAAACATCCAATTTCAAGGATTCTGAACAACTACTGAATCAGGTTGCGTATAAGTACAAGCCTTTGATATCACCAAAAAGTTCCTCAAGGTCAGAATATAGTTGACATAATGATGTGGCCTCATTGGGTGTCAAAAGTGACGTGTAGCCTGGGTCTATAGGCCAAGCAGGTATGGTGCCTAATTCTGGGCTTAGAGCCAAAATGCCTACTATAGGAGAGTTATGGATCAGCAGCAGGCCTAAAACCAGTAAAACATGTCACAGCACTAGGGGAGGTCAATTAACACTCCACATGTTTATGAACTATTACTTGGTTGATCCATGAGGAAAACAGAAAGCAAAGAATGCAGGAGAGCACAGGTCAAGCAGGTGTAAATGGAAGCTGCAAAGGGGGTTGGGTAAAGAACCCCTATGAAGATTACCCAAGTGATTCTAGTCAACAGGTGGGGGGATGGGAGTAGTTAGGAGTAGATTAGCTACAGATTGGCCCACGGAGGACTTGACTTTAGCATCCAATGGGAGCAGAGGGGAACTTCTCGACTAGAAGGTGGGCCTATAAAATGCCAGCAGAGTCAGTCTGCACTGAGAGGTATTTGGGTGAGGTTAGAGGAGGAAATGAAGGGCCAAAGGACCAAAAATAGAGTGCAGCAGGTGGAATCGTACTTGGAAGAGACTTTTGGTGTGTTTAGATAACATGAAGGTAAACTGTTGGGATTGAGAGAGCGGTACTAATTCTTGTTTAGTAATTGGAGTGTATGAAGGTAGTTTTGGAGGGAGAATAGGAGGGGGTTCAAGTTGGAGGGTGAGCGAGGGATAGAAGTGGAGTGAGATAGAGAAGAAAGAAGCAGGACTACTGAGGAGAAGAGAGTAGAGGCAGGAGTAGTGTTGTTGGAAGGAGTGAGGGTTGGACGTTGGAATCAGAGGAAGCCAGAGATAGAAGATAGGAAAAGGGGGGCGATTGATAAGACCAAGCGATGGAATGTGGCAAATAAAAGAGAGAGAGAGAGAGAGAGAAAGAGAGAGAGAGACAGAGAGAGAGAGAGAGAGAGAGAGAGAGAGAGAAAGAGAGAGAGAGAGAGTGAGAGTGAGAGAGTAGAGAGAGAGATTGTAAAAGTATATTTTGCATGAATACCACCCGGTAGTAAACGATTGGCTTAAGCACATTTGCATTGCACTATAAATTGCATTAAATTAACCTGAAACAGACTGACTACACTCCCATTTTGAGTTATCCGCCATTTTGATTGCCTCTTGCTTTCTGTCCCATGTTTAGAATAGTGTTTTTGGCTCCAGCAGAGCAAAATGAACATTGTACTGTTTCTATGATGTCAACGTAGATAAGAATTTTGAAGCTGCTAAGGTGGATTGTTTGTCCTACACTGAGGAACCTTGGAGCTAAAAAAAAAGCCGTACTAATCGGTAATTTAGATACCATCTGTTCCAATAGTGCCTTCTCCGTTCAAACAGCAAAGTAGAATGATGAATAGTCGAATGTGCTCTTCTTGCAGAAATCTTTGTTTTCGCTCCTTGAAACTAAGCTGACTTTAAACTCAAGAACAAATGCTAGACAAATATAAGCGACTGTGTCTTATGTTTGGAATACATATGAAGTGTTTAATGGAAAACAACAAACTATTAAAGATGTTTTGACATGAATTAGTTATGTGGAAAGGCTATGAACCCTAGGTAAATGTATTACAATAATAGGGGCTGGACGATGTGTCCTGGATTGTGAAAAATCTCTATAAATACTTGTGTTTTTGAAATTTTGAGCACTCCCTCATCTCACAGTGTCTGCTTGCACACCGTGCAGTGTGTTGAGAGCCAGACAGCTGTCTGTTAATAAATGTACATTATACTTTGACATTGTCACTGGCGTATTTATATTATGTGGTACTATGCATCGATATTCTTTAATCTTTCAGTTGGCGCCTGAATAGGGACACTCAAGATTAATGCCACATCCCTAGATGAAGACGAGGCTACCGGACCGGGATTGGAGAGTGACAGGGTGCCCTGCAAAGTGAGATGTGATTCCTCTGCAGTACTGCATGCCCGATCCCTGAACGGTGAGCAGCGTTTAGTAGGGCATCATGATGAGGGTCGCCGTATCGAGGCCTGTTTTTTCGGAAACGCCAGCCACAATGATTTGATGTCCGATCACACCCTTTGATTTGAAATCACGTGAGTTGTACCCCAATTCTTAGAATCCTGATATTTGTTGCAAGTGTTGTCTCTGCAGAAACAAACGTAGCCAGGTAAGATCGCAATTTAACTATGCCTGGGAAATTATCATCCTGTTGCAGGGTATTATTCCATGAGAAAGCCATATCTTTGAAACAAGACCAACCGGCGCCATCCAAAGGGTCTCCAGCTTATTTAATGTATTGTAAGTATGGCCTGGGAGCTATAGTATTTAAAGAAATTTGGCACAGACAGAGCAGACATGTTTCCGAACTTCAGTGGACAGTTTATGGTAGTTTTGAAATTGCCCGCCTAGAGCATTTACAACCTGTATTGTTGAGAAAAAAGGCTAGGCCTGCAGCATTTGATGCATTTAAAGATTGGAGAAAGGAAGCTACGCAGCAAATCAAAAGTAGTGAAAGGCATGCACGTAGACGCATGACGAACTCTGAGAAAGCATTATTGCATGATCAGCAGAAACAGTCAGAATCCATTAGAGGTATGGGTAGGGCTTTCCAACTAGATGTGCAAAAGAAATATCCCTCCCAGGATTTTCATACATCAGACAAATTAATTAATACATTATTGGATGAACTTAGAACTGTTTCAACTGCACCACCTCATTATGTGCCTCCCCCCGTTGTTGTTCCTACTTCTCCCATTGTTGTTCCTCTTCTTCCCATTGTTGTTCCTCCTCCTGCACCTCCACCCGTGCCAACAGTTGCCGTCCCCATAATTCCATCTGCACCGCCAGCGGTATTGCCTCTGCTACCTATTGTACAAGATTTGTATGAACTCTCCTTGCCAGGTGGTTCTGCTGCACCTGTAGTGTTTGAAGAGCAGGAGCAGATCCAAAAATAGTGACTCGTGGCACAGTATCTAAAGACAGAAAGAGAGAATTGTATACATGGGCTAAAAAGTACATATAAGAGGGTGATGAATTGGCTGTTCTAGTTGCGATTTCTGATCAAGGAGGTATTCCTGAACAAAATATTTTTGTCAAACATGCCAGAGGGGGTAGAGTATCGACACTCTCCCCCGAACCATAGAATCCAAAATAGATTCGACCCTCCCACCGTGGTTGGCACGGTCACCTGATGTCAGTTGTAACCGGAACACCACATGGCAGCCAATGGGGGGAAGAGGGATTAGGGGAGGTTGTGGTTAGGAAGGGGGAGATAAGGAACACCAGAAAAAAGGGTTAAGGAACACATATTTGGATAGGAATGGGGGTAAATAGGAACAAAACATACAAATGCATACACTTACAAAACCTGCCTCCTAATCTGAATACCTCCAAAACCATGCCTGAACCTGTAACCTAGTTGCTATAAATGGAACCTATTCATAGTGAGCCATGTATCATGACAGCAACCCAAACAGTAGCTAGACATAATGAGACTTACAAACATTGAGCATAGCACAAAATGGAACAAACAAGGGTGTCACCCTACAATGAATATGACAAAACCCATGGCCCATTGGGCAAGCGAAGCACATACTGTGTACATAAAAAGTGAAAACCCTGCAGTAAGGGCCCAAAACTATAGTCTTTTTGGGTAGTTTCCAACTGAACGTACTATGGTCATGAATAAGTCCACAAAGCAAACTCTAATCTCTGAATTTTATTGAGGGGAACCTGGGCTCCAGTAATCCTAGACAATACAGCCCTTATTTGACATAGTTTTGGCCCAAAATCATACATGCACAACTCAATACATCTTGGTTGTACTTATCTGGTGTCAGGGTGCCCCTGAGAATACCCAGACCTGAAGAGATAACGCAAAGAAACGCTTCCAAGCGTGGAATCACCGCCACAGCCTCATCTGCCTCTTAACAATGCTCGAGGCTGAAATGGACACGATTCTGAATCTCCACAGTATGGTTGGAACGCTTTGGCGTCATAAACATTGCGAGAATTCTTCATGTGAGGAGCTGCGTCCGCCCGTGCCAAACGCTGGAATCATCCTCACCTGGGCACGGGCAGCCAGTGTAAAAGTAGAGCAGAATAATTAGCTCAGCTGCATAACAGTGCGCAAATGAAACTACTGACTTCCCTCAAGGTTGGCTGGGAAGTGTAGTTTTATGTCCTTGCAGAGAACGTGCTAAGGTTTCCTGACCCCCACACACCTCCTCCGCGACCATGCAGTGAACTTGACAATATTGATAGAATAGATGGGAACGTATTTAGTCGATATATGGAGTGATTTGACGGACATGAATGTCCAACAGGGGTTGAGGGATTTGAATGTCCTTGCCCGCTCAAGGGACACTGCAGCGAAAGTATATGAGCATGTAGAGAAGGTATTTGAGTTTAAAAGGGACCTAGATCGGTTACAGAAATATGACATGGATGATAATGGACGGCAGGCTTCATATGTGCTGAAGAGATTTCTTACTCCATTGAATCCAATCAATATATGCGCATTTGCACAAGAGATGCTCTTAGATGGATTTCGGATGTTTCAATTTCTCCCATTGAAGTCCATGACATGTTTTTTCAGTATGCTCAGGCAATACAAAGGAAAGTGTTACAGGTGATAATAGAGTATTTACAAGATGAATTTATGATGAAAAAGGTATGCTGTCCCGCAGATTTGATGGTTATTTATAAAAGAGCATTTTTGCCCAGTTCTGCATTGACTTCTTTGTCACTTGATTTAGCCTTTTTGCTTAATAGATGTTCAGATTTGCCTTCTTTACAATTACCGATGAGGGATGTTCGTCCGACATTTGTTCCGAAAGTATTGATTCCAGCTAATGCTGCAGCAGGAACACCTGCCACTACTATTGAAGCACATAATGCCTCACAGTTTGTTTGTGTCCCGTTTTCTAGACAGGAAGTGAATACCACCAGGCAATCAATTCCAGATATTAGGAAGAATCCAACAGGATTTTATAAAGAAATTGAATCTGTCTTGCATTCGTCAGTTTTCACGCTGGGTGATATAGATTTGTTGTTTCCCATGATCCTTCCTGCTGAATTGTGGAAGCAGATTTGAACTGTAGATGATCAGGGAGGAATGGGTGATACATGGGATGCCTTAGTACGAGTAGATGGGGAAAGGAATACCGATGAAAAACTGCCACAGGTGATGTTGATGTTGCCAGACAGAATAGTGACTAAATTAAAAACTCTGGTTCCTGAAAAAAGAATCATATGGGATATGCTTACGGCTTAAATGCAAGGGAAGTCAGACGGTGCGAGAGAGTATTTTAACAGATTTGAGCAAGTATTTTTGGATTTCAGTGGTCAAGATTTGAGTACAGAGCCAGGAAAGAGGCTATTTCTTGATAGGTTTGTGAGTGGATTGTTGCCTGAAATCCAATCACGGATCATGACTTCTGAGAGTGCTTGGCAAGCGAAATTGCAATCTGAAGTGTTACACGTGGCAACGTACTATGAAAATAGGGTTAATACAGAGAAGGAGAAGGTGGAAAAGAAAAAGGGAGACCTGAAGATTAGAGTGTTATTGTCGCAAATAGCTAGAGTAGCCAGAGGTGGGAATACAGAGTTCAGAGGCCAGTTTACACCTCAGGGTGGCGCACAACTGAGTCCCGTACAAATAAACCAGTGTCTATATTGTAGACAGGAGGGTCATTGGCTAGCACAATGCCCAATCCTACAGTAGAGATCAAATAGTATGTATGGTGCCATGGGTAGACGGTCCAGAGGCCGCCCGGGATAGGGGGTCCTGGTAGAAATCAGTTTGCACAGAAGCAACAGACACCATCACAAGATAATCAGCAACAGAGATTAGTAGTGGGAATATTTTTGATAATCCTTCGAATGTCTACTTTTCTGAAGATTTCTCCTCTGACTATATAATGTTCCATTAGTACAGCCCGAAGCAGGGTCTGGAATCGGTACCTATTCCCGTTGATCAGAAAGGGCCCTACGTTGAAATGAAGGTGGGGAGTAGGGAGCATCTCTTCTTGATAGATACAGGAGCACAGAAGTGTTCTATTGATCATTCACAGATTCCAGATATTCCATTGTCAGGGCGGAACAACATTTCAGCAGGGTTCTCTGCTATGCCACTGGTTAGTCCAGTCTCTTGGCCGGTACCAATTTCACTGGGACAATTTACTGATTCTTGTACATTTCTATTGATGACAACTTGTGGCAAAAATTTGTTGGGATTGAATTTATTAAAGAAATTGAATGCTGTGATTCACTGTTCTCCAGATGGAGTGTACTTAACGATTTTGTCCCCAACAAACTTCCATCCCACAATTTTTGTCTATGTCTTTACCAACTGAATTAAACAAGGTTCCAACATGTTTATCGGCAGTTAATGATAATGACGTTGAAATTTTACAAACTGAGCCATTTGAAATTGTGTTGAAACCAGGTATTAAATTGCTGCGTATCCCGCAATATAAAATTTCGGTTGAAGGTGAAGAGTCTTTGAAGAGTATTATTTCTGATTTCGTACACCGAGGTGTAACTGAGGAAATTGCGGGGAGAGCGTGTAATAGTCCGATTTTAACCAGTTTACACAAAAGGCGATAATGCGATTCCTTTTCGTTTTATTATTGATTTGCACGCCATTAATAAGGTTGTTGCTCCACAGTTTCCGATTGTACCTGATGTCACCACAATTCTGACTATGATTCCAGCCACAGCTACACATTTTAGTGTTGTGGATTTTAAAAACACTTTCTTTAGTATTCCTGTGCATGTTGATAGCAGATATTTGTTTGCATTCACCCTAGGGGGACGCTCATTCACATTCACTCATGTGCCACAAAGGTACACTGAGTGTCCTAGTATCTACAGTAGAGCATTGAAGGAACAGCTTCATACGCTTGAGTTACCTTCCACTTGCATGTTGTTGCAATATGTTGATGATCTATTTCTAGCTGCTGATTCTGAAGATGCTTGCAAAGAGGGCGCTGTGTTTCTGCTTACTCATTTAGCAGAGCATGGGCATAAGGCTTCATTGAAGAGGTTTCAGTATTGTCGACAGGAGGTCACCTATTTGGGCTATCTCCTGTCGAAGGAGGGAAGAAGACTGACACATGAACGGATACAAAGCATCTCTGATATGTCTGTTCCAAATACACAGAATGAGGTCAGAGCTCTAATGGGCATGGCCTCATATTGTAGACAGTGGATCCCGAATTTTTCTTTGTTGATAAAACCTATGTTGGCATTGACAAAGAATGACATTTATTTGCCTTTACCATGGGACATCGATTGCCAGAACACTTTTGATCTGCTTAAGGCTGGGTTGTGTTCAGCACCCATTTTGGGCACACCAAATTATGAAAAAGGCTTTGTTTTGTATGTGCATGAATGTGATTGATGTGTTTTGGCTGTTTTGACAAAGAAACATGGGAGCAAGAATAGGCCATGCAGCTATTTTTCCTCCACGTTAGACCCTGTTGCATGCGCTTTGCAGAGATGTTTGAGAGCTGTAGCTGCTGCTGCTGCATCCGTGAAACAAAGTGAGGGTATGGGTTTAGGTCACTCTTTAACCGTGATGGTACCCCACTCCGTAGACGTTCTATTAAACAGAACGCAGATGCAATATCTCACATCGACTAGGCTAACAAGGTACAAGCTAATTCTATTTGCTCCGCATATGCAAATTAAGAGATGTTGTTCATTGAATCCGGCTGAACTATTGCCTTCTCAACAAGAGACGGATTACAGTGACACAATGTCATATGATTGCCTCTTCATTACAGAACAAGAAACAAAGGGCAGAATTGATTTAATTGATATGAAGTGAGAAGCCAGAGCCATACAGAGGGCCTGCGATAGAACAGAAGAGGTGGAGACTTCAGAAGGATTGGCTGGCTCTTTGCAGATTTTAAAGAATTTGACCTTGTTATTGGAGGCTGCAGAGATGCAGGCTTGTATGTGGGATCTCTTCTTGGAGAGGACAGAGAGTCTGTATTGCCTTTGGAGCAGGCGGCAGGCCAGTTTGTCAGAGGATGCACCCGGAGCCCTCCACTTCCTCTCAGACACCCTGCACTTGCATTTCAGGGTGGCGAGGTTGGAGTCATACCAAGAATTGCACTTGGAAGTAGACATCAGATGGATTCTCATGACGTGGCAAGGATGCACAGTGTTGGAAATGGAAAGATCAAGGTTAGAGAGGGTTGTGTCAGAGTGTGAATCAGCCGAAGGCATAGGAAGAGCAGAAAAAGTAGCCACAAAGGCATCCACTGACACACACTTCATGGCAAATAACTAAGAAGGTAGGTGTCAGTGCTGGGGTGGGCTTAGCCTGAGGTAAATAGAGGTTCAGGTGAGAGGAGAGCAGAACGTGGTCATTTCAAGAAAGAGGAGTCAAGAGAGGGTTAGAGAGGGGGATGTCTGAAGAGATGAGAACATCCAGGGTGTGACCAGCAGAGTGTGTGGGACCGGGGGGGCAAAATGGTAAGAGAGTGTTTTGCAAAGGTTGCAGAAGAGCCCACAGAAGGTATTCGAAGTATCCAGGTGGATTATGTGGTCTCTGAGGAGGAAAAGTTAAGAGGTAAAAGCAAGGAGAGAAGAGGAGAGGTCAGCCCACTCTGAGAGGAAGAGGGCAACCTGGCCAGGTGGCATGTAGATGGTGGCCACAGTCAGAGAGAGGCCAGGAGAGATAGAGATCCTGCAGACCAGGCATTCAAAGGAGGAGTAGGCCTGCACACGAATGACAGAGGCAGGGACCCACTCCAGAAAGATCAGGACTACTCCACGAATTGGGTGAGTTGGTTCTGGGTTCGGAGATCTTGTAGCCATTGAGTAGGAGAGTTTAAAACTTTGTGACAGAGCTGGCCATGAACCATGTCTTGGTGACAGTGAGAACATCCAAATTAAGTTGTTTGAAGATGTTCAGATGTCAGAGGAGTGTTTTACAGCAGAGGGAGAGTCAAGAGTAGCGACCTGGAGTGGGTTGCCACATTTGAAAGACTTCCGGCTGGGGTACAGGCTTGATGTACACCCAGCGGAGGAGGTGGATGGGCAGAGACTGGGCAGAGGTTAAAGCAGGAGATGGCACAGTAGCTAGAGAGTTGGTAGAAGAAGAACGGGGCAGAGGAGCTCCAGAGGGGCTTGGAGGAGTAACAGGAGAAGAAAGGAAGTTGATAAGCTGTGGAAGAATGCTATCAAAAAGGAGGACATTGGGCTGAGGGCCCTGGACCAAGATGGTGTCATTCAAATAGACATTAATTATGATATTGGAGTTGTGAAAGGAGGCCAAGAGGGCCTCCTACTGAGTGTCACCATTAATGGGAGAGGAAGAGATAGGAGAGAGAGCCAAGACCATATGAGGGGTCCATACATCTTGTGAGGAAATGACAACAATGATGTTGGTAAAAGTCTGTCTGCAGGAAGCACTGATGTAGGTATTAGTGATAGGGAGGCCTGGGTTGGAGACCAGGATGTCCCTCTTGAACTTTCTCCTTCCAGACTTAGTGAGAGGGATAGGATAGAAGATAGAATAGCAGATAGAGAAGATGGGAGAAACGCAGAGAACCATAGGGAGGTATAAGGAGGAACGTATGAGGAAGGAGTGAGAGAGATAGTGGAGAGATGCACAGCCCAGCACCACACCGCACAGGATACACAGAGGAGGACTTGGGAGAGTCAGATAGGAGCAAACGGGAGAACGGTAACCCGACTAGGTGGGGACCTAAAGGGTGGGAGTACCCTGCTTTCTCCAAATAGTGTTTGTCTGTTTCCCCAGTATGTTGGCGAGTAAGCTTTTCATGTCACCCACTACTAATGTGACATCTGCTGTTTGCTTTTCAAGTGCATATATCAATTTGCCTGTACTTGTAATTGTAATTGGTCATTTATAACACGCTTAATACCCAGAGGTTTCTTATGCGCAGACCCGGGGATCGAACCTCTGTTGCTCCACATCGTCTTGCTTACAAGGCGAATGCGATGCCCCTGAAATATCTTCCCAGAGTTAGAGTTGGAATCGTCTTTATCAAATAAATTTTGGCCATATGTGGCCAGGGCACATATTGTGAACTCACCATCCTCTTCTGTATTAATGGAATCTGTGTCCCCTTCTTCCCATTGTTGTGTCCTCTGAGGCTTCTCTTCCCTCTGGCTACTGCTATTGTTGTCTGATAAGGCCTACGTCGCTCCACCCATGGAGTCCTTTCCCCTTGTTCTCCCTTGGTTTCCCAGTCTACCTCTTCATCCTCTTGATCCTCGTCACTTTCAGTTACTCCTGAATCATAGTAAAAGGTTTGTCTAGTCTGTTCTTGGTGTACCAAACCTCCTCCACTTCCCCACTTCGGACTGTAGGTCACCCTTTCTCTATTTGTATATCCTTAATCACTTGTCTGTTCATTTTTAACAATACCTCCCCTGCTGTCCATGTATCTGCATTAACTACTGGGCGTGGTCCCTCTTGTTGCCTCTGGCTTGTCACCCTCTGTAATTCTTCCACTGTCTTCTAGATTGCTGATTCTAGGTCCCTGCCCACTTTGTTTTCTAGCCTTGCTAGAATAGGATCTTTATATTTTTTTTTATCCCGTTGCTCCCTGTGTAGATAATGATTTGGGGTCTGCTCGGGGCATTTAGGGGGAATTTGTATATCCTGCGGATGGCTTTATTGGGTAGGTTCTTTCTAGGGTTGGATATATTGCCTGCGCAGGGGCTGGAGCCTGTGCCAAATGTGTGTTCTCTCATCATTGGGGTGTGGCCGATGACTGCACAGGCTTTAGAGGCGGTGTCCTACTTGTGCTGTCTCTGTACGATGGAGGAGCGGAGGCTGCTACAGGTGCTTTCCCTTTGACTTCTTCCCTTCCCTCTGACTCCCCTTCGGTCTCATAAAGCTTCAAAAGCTCTAATATACTCTGTTTACTTTTCAGCTGTTTGCCTTTGTCAGTCGATAACAAGTGCATATATATTTGTTCAATGATATACTTATCATGCGTGCTTTCAGCTGACCATGGTGTACGCATTTTCCCTTCATCTCCCTTTAACCACTCCAAATTATACTTCAAGATTGTATCCCTGTATGTCGCTAGCTCCTTGCAGCTCCCTGCACATGTGTTCAAATGGAATACTAATTTCAGCACACAAGGTGCTACCATACAATACTCATCAACAATTGGTTACCACAGAGAACACAAAACACAGAATATCAACAAAACCAATCTCCTGAGATCACCCCCTTTGGCGTACCCCTGAGTTACCATAAAAAAACACAAAATGAAGAAACAATTCAGTTCACCACGGATCTTTGCACCAATTAAAAATTCAATACAATTCTGTCCAATTCAATCTTCTCTACCACGTTCTATGCTCACACTCCACAAACCAAGTTACTCATGTCTCTGATCAAATGCACTTTTATATATCTACACTTTTTACAGCACAATTAAAAAATTCAACACTTATGTGCACAATGTGTTTGTCTTTCTCCTCTTGATCCTTTACCCATGGAATGGAGGTTTACATTCCACATTAATGTGGGACTTCCCAATCTTAGTTGAACAGAGCTGCTCCCTCTTCTCTTCAAGAGGTGATTAAAACTATAATATCCACAATTTTTTCTACTGTGATGTCACTGCTCCTCCCTACAGAAGCCCTCTTCTATTCATGCTACTCATTTAAACCTTTGCAAAAGTTTACCCCACGTGGTTCACTCTTCACGCACTTCACTATCGCACATATACTCACTGGGCCTCATTACGACCCAGACACTAATGGGTTAACGGCGCCGTAAAGGGCCATGGCGGCATGGGGAATTACCGCCCCGCCAACCTCGGAATGGGGTGGTAATTCCCCATTCCGCCATGGCGGACACCGGCATGGACCATGGTGCTAATAGCACCATGGTCCTCCGCATGGGTCGTAATGAGGACCACTCTCTTGATCATTGTTCTTGCGGCAGGTGCACTTCTCTCGTGACGTTCTCCTTATGGATCCTCCGATGCTGTCCCTCCCTCAGAAAGGGCTGCACATCTGGGGGCAGTGCATCTGCCTTCAGCAATCAGGTAAGCCAATGGATAATTCCAGCACTTGCTGACCTCCAAGTGGTGCATGCAGTATATGCTCCCTGTAGGCCAGCACTGCATATCCAGGGAATGCGGTAGATGGGGCTTCCGGTGAGGAGAGTTAAGAATCGCAAATGTAGTGTAAGACCCAAAAAATTATAATAAAAGTAATAAAAATGTGTTAATAAATAACAGGGGAGCAAGAAAAACAAAAATGTATGACTTGAAACTGGGTCAGGAATAATTGAGAAAAGCTTTCAGTGATCAATACAAAATGGTAGAGTTTTCTAGTGAAGAGTGGAAATTTACCGTAAACAATCTTTTGGAATACTCTAACAATGTAATTCAATGATTTGTTGATCATGGTTGCTCCATAGGTGAATCTATACCATTCCTAGCCCTATTGGCTTATCCAATCCCTTTGGACCATGATGTTCATTAACTAATTAAATGACTTCACATTAGTATCATCAACTTTTTCAGGTTTTCTATTGGACACAAAATGTTTAATAGTGTTGCTTTCAGTCCTTGATGATTAATTGGTGGAGCTCATGTGGCCATCCTGGGGTGGGCCACGTCGATCATTGTTGACCAATGAAATTGGGGGGTGAGAAGAGTGTGGCAACATTTGTATTTTATACATCCTTTTCACATGAGAACTAAACATTAGCACCATCCTACCGTTCTTCCGTTCTTCCTCTTCAGACTGCATCAACCGGCAGCATATTATTGCAACTTCTGATTGGAAACATGTAACTCTGATCCTTCCTTTCTCATGGTTCATGTGCATGACCTCATCTTCTGTGCTCTCAGGCCCATTGTTCTGTACCAAACACTTGTTGATGCTATGTGTGCTTTACTTCTATATGAATGTGTAATATGGCATCTTAAATATCAGTCTTGTAATGTTTTGATAGGTCCTTACTCATTGCTTACATGGTGTTTATCTAGGGCTGTTGAACATTTTGTATATTAAGTTCTTCCTGGACGTGTAGCTGACTTTCTACTTTATTTATCTCCAATCACAGTAACACAGTCAATTGGTATTCACACTGCTACTAACATCATGCTTACATATGTATTATGCCCTATTTGTTATTATATTAGGATCGTAATATGCCATTTGCTATGGCGATTTTTGTGCACCACAGTTTCTCTAGTTTTCTAGTTTTTTGGATATTGCAATGATGTATTTGATTTTCTAAGAAATTGTTTTTAACGCAGTCTGACCACCCTGACTGTTGAGTAATGTCCTTCAATTCCTGACCATAGTTGTCTTTACTTATCTATGTGTGCAAGGGTGGGGTAGCCTGGGCTCCTCTTTTCTTGTTGGGAAATATACTGGACAACCCTATCAGAGGCTATGCAAGCTTGAGGGGAACTCTTACTATGTGGCTGCAAGAAAGGCTGTTCACCACAGTGTAAATGTAGGAGGACTGCTCTACAGTGTACTGCTCTTTGACCGAAATAAGTGGGGGTTATTACCAATATTCTTTTTCAGGAATAGTATCAATATTTATTCATTAGTGGACAATAACATAACACTCAGTAATATAAGACACTGTATTTGTATTACATAAACATCAATCAATAATTGTTAATGTTTATGTTTTTCTTTCCTTCACCAAATCAAATAATGTATACATTCTCCTGTAAATTATGAAGACAAACATTATTGTCTACTATTTGGCTTCATGTATACTTCTAAAGTCTACAAAAGACATTGCATTGCCACAAGTAAATTATTGAACAATTAATATCTATAACAATTAAGATACCTATATGACAACTGGAAGCCGCATATGTTCATTAAAGTGTGGTCTAAAAGGTGGCCAAAATCCATGGCTGTATCATCAAAAGCACAGTTGTTTCACCTCTCTGCAGTATTAACCTGTAATCTGTGAGCATTGGGAGAGAAATGGGCTGCTCACTGTTACCCCACACATTCTTTCTACTCACACAACCCGGACAATGAAGGCCTGCAGTTAGCATGTGCACCTATATATGAACGCGGGGAGGCCAGCAGCACGCACCCATTTCTGTACAAAGCAGATTTTCCATATAATAACGGAAACATAGTTGACTTGCTGAATCTGGGATGGGTGAAAAGCTACAAACAGCATCAGGACAGCAGAGACAGAACAAAACAGGCTGAGGTGGTGGGAAGAATCCTGTCATAGAGAAAAGATACAAATGGTTGAGGGTGGCCACCGCTATGGTATTCCAAATTCAAAATTTGTAGACAATAAAGTATTGGAGCGCACCTTGGGACCTTGGCACAAGGTTGCTAATATAAAACAAAAGACAGAACCAGAAGCCAATCTGATTCGAGGTGTGCTCACTCACTGCCCTCCTTATGGAGTTGCTTTAGACTGATTGCTCAATATCAATATTCACACATTGAGAGTCAGAAACACAAGCTTGCGTGTGTATACTGAAGAGGCCACTTCTCCAAACAGTAATACCGAGACATGAAGATTGCCAGACTACTCAGTGCCATAGTTAGTCTCTGCCAATACATTTCAGGCTAAGTTCGTCATCAGGGCTTCAAGGCACTGAGTCTTGTTTGTCACTGTGTGCGACCGTGGCATGTATTCTTAGGAGCGTCAAGCACCTTGGGAGTTAATGTCAGCTCAAATGTGGCTCTTAACTACTAAAGTGCAACTGCAAATGTGCGTCACTCGGATTGGCTTCTGGTTCTCTCTTTTGTTCAAGAGTCCTGGTGACCACATGACACATTGGGCCTCATTACACGGATGGCGGTAAGGATTTACCGGTACCGGTATTTTACCGGTACCGGTAAATCCTTACAGCCTTACTACGAGGTCCCTTTGCGGGTTGGGGAATTTAACGCCTGCTTTTTGCAGGCGTTAAAAACCAACCCGCAAAGAGACCCAGGGAGCTAATTACGGTACCGCAATTTGCGGTACCGTAATTAGCGCCTTCCCCATTCCCATTATGCCCTATGGGGCAAAAATGGGAATGGGGAAGGGCAATGGTGGAAGGGGGAATTACCGCCCCGCTGACCTTGGGATGGGCCGGTAATTCTCCTTTCCACCAAGGCGGTGCCGGTATTTTATCGGCATGAACCATGGCGCTAATAGCACCATGGTTCTCCGCCATCCGTGTAATGAGGCCCATTGTGTTACTAAATATTGATGAATGACAAGGTCAAAGCTGTTTATTTCTCCTATGTTAATTTCGGTATGGTTTTAGAAGAAGTGTTATCTTTTCAAAACTGTGCTACCTGTTGATAAACAGATACATACTAAGGAGCTATTTGTTTTATTTGTTTTAGTTCTCAGCAGTGGGGATCACTAAAGTAGACATTTTCACCTACAGAGGATCTTGGTGCATTAATTTCCTCATTTGCGTTCTGGAGTGCAAAAGGGGAGGGTAAAAAAGGTAGAGTGCATGCATGAACGAAACGACCTCCCGCCATGCATGCATGTCAGGCAGCATTTACAATGGAGTCCTATGCTGCTAAAGTAACCCACCAGACTCCATTGTAATCCACAGCATTTGCATCGGCTTGAAAATCCATGTTGGAGCAAATGCTGAGGCAGAGAGGAAAGGGGCAGCAGAATCGTAAGTGACGATCTATCCCTCCTCTTCGGCATACAAATGAATTGAAAAGAGCAGAGACAGGAATCTAGTGTGTAAAAGCCATATGCAAGGCTTTCACACATTAGATTCTCATCATGTGCTCATTCAAATCCAGCTCCCATCGGTTATTTGAACTTTATTCTGTTTCAAAAACCCACAGCTGTGAGTTGTCCTAGGATTCTGCATATGAATAATGCCAGAACGATACATTGATCTATCAAGGACTTTAAGGTGCTCGCTACTGGTACTGCTTGAGGACTTAAATAAGTAACAAATGAATGCTTCCTTGTCTCCAAAATGAACTGCATTACCCACAAGTGTATCGTATATAAACTGTGCTCAGATAAGGTTAATACCAGACCAGATCCTAGCCAGGAAGACAGCTACATAACATGAACTATCCTCACATAGGCTAATGGAATCTTCTTTTTTTCAAACCTGTCAAAAAGATGCATGACACATAAGCATAAATAAGGGATTCAAATTGTTTATTTTACTATTGCAAGTCATTCAATTCTGCTGAGTGAATAATGCATTAACTGGACCTACAACTCCAATATAATATCAAATCTGGATGACATGTAAAGCGAACTAGTGTGCTACAAAATCTGACTAGTGATACAGGATAAATCATTTGGAAAATATGTTGCTACCATCAGGTAAGAACACATTTTCAGGCACTCATGGAACCCCAATGAACTTGCAGCAGACTTTCTAGTCTTGTGCAGCAACTAGTCAACCCATCTGAAGTGGTGGATCTCATGTTGGATAACAGGTTTATTTGTCGGGTTCACTTGAACAGAGTTTTTCAGCCAATCAGTCAACAAAACTCCTAAAGGATTTCTGTCCCACTATATATCATCTGTGAGAGAAAGAGTAACACCAGGCATACTGTGAGAAACCAAAGGGTGACTACTAGTCCCCAGGGATCTCACCCTCTTAGGTAGTCAGGGCACGGCCATTGCCTTTAGATCCAGACCCTGAGGGTGGACCAATGTGGGAAGATAACCTGGGTGAGGGGTCTTCGAAATTTGGGGACTGAGGCCACTGATGGTGAGACGCGGTATTCCCTCTTTCCCATACCACTGACCCATCCTATAGGATTCTCCAATGTCCCAAATCCCCTCTTTCTACACAAAAACACTGGCTGGAGGAAGAGGGCGAATGACAGTATAGAGGCTAACCCTTACATATCTCATTGGACATGTCCTGCTAATCGGGTCAGGCAAAGTCAGGCACTTGACTTTAAGTGCCTACATCTGATAGCAATTAGCTCTCCTCATAGGGATTAAAGGTGGAACATAGAGACACACTCTGAGCAAAATGGAACACAAGCAAAAGTAGAACATCTGGGCAACGGCAGACCCCCTGGAGCAGAGTGACAGACCGAGGTATGGGAGCAAAGTTTAGAGAAACCCACAAGTTCCCTGCAGGAGGTTGTTGCCTCCAAAAGGCTGCGAGAGACACGTGGTGAAGGCCACATCACAGACAAGAAGACTGCATTGTGTTTCAAGGATGACAGTGACCCTCTCGGGTGAACGGCAGAGTTGAGGAGGTGAGGCCAAGCCTGTGGTATTAACCTTGACTTGTGAATTAAAAACTGCAAAGACAAGAAAGAAATGTACACATCCGGTGAGTTGGCAAGCAACATGAAAGACCAGTGTGTGTTAAGCAAAGATTGAAGTTGCAACAGTTTATCACACAATTGAACGCTGCACGCATGTGGATGAGACGGCAAGGAAGGCAGACCTGTGATGAACTTTGAATTACTGATCGCTGTGAAACCATTGATACTGAGTAGCGGTGTGCTCCGGCAAAAAGAAGTAGCCCACTCGAAAGTCTCTGTGAAAGGTGAAATGTTTTTGTTATGAAGCAATACAGTGAATGAACTAAAAAAAGCTAAGTAATCAAAGTTAACCTTGGGAAAAGGGGGGTGTAAAAAGGTAAACGTTGAACGTTTGTACTTATGACATCGAGCTACCCAGACCAAGAGACACTGGGGAAAATAACACAAGAGTGTGAGTTGAAGGGAAAGTCAAAGAGGTCCTGAGGTGGTCTATAGTAAAAGCCAGGCACATTCAAAAGTCTTCAACATCAGGAAAAGGTCAGACCCCGACTAAGGGAGACTGAAAGTGTGATCATTTAGGGGAAGGGAACCCCTAAAGCATGTGATTTAAGCTTGCTAAAGGGAATCCCCGCAAGTGTTGTATTTGCAAGGTCAGAGCCCGACTGAGAGAGTCTTATGCAAACATTTTGCTTTAAAAGGTCCAGGCACGAATGAGGGAGACCGATGTGAACTTTCTGCTTTGAAAGGTTCGAGTCTGACTTAGGGAGACTGGCGTGAACTTTTTGTTGAACTGCTGTTTTGAAATTTGGAAAGAGAGATTTTAACATGGAAGGTCAGGCGCACCTCGATCCAAGTTTTGAACTGCCTTTGTTTTGAGAACCTGAGCAAGAGTGTGTCATCCTGTCTATGGGGACTGCCTTACTCTGTTTTGTCTAACGTGGGCAGGAGAGCTGACTCAGCCACATTTAATATTTATATTATAACACTGATTTTCCTTTGCATACATATTCTCCTTTACACACTTTTTGTACAAGACACAGGGCAGGCATCAGGTTTTGTTAGTGTAGGCCATTTTGATTTTACGGACTCAACTAGGTCTGTTTTATTTATTCTTTGATGGTTGAGACCACTCCCATGCTAGCTATATGGCAAATAAAACCCCTACAATTGAATAAAGGTTTTAAAAATGTTACCTTTTGTGTCAGTGTGATACTTATGATACCATCCCTACCTTACAATATTCACACATGGAGGGTGTTTGGAGGATTTGTGAGAGTGCTGGGATGTTTTGGAGGAGTGTTTGGGGTTTTCTGAAAGTCATTTTTGTAGTAACTTGACATTTAGTGTGTTTTTTAACAATTGCTCTCTGATCCCCTTTGTGTAAGTGTTTGTTCAGTGTGTTAGTGGCATGCATTTGTTTACCTTTATTAAAAATAAGTGTGCCTTTTCCTTTTGTGCATTACCTCATTTGTGTACATTTATAAAATATAAAAACGTTTCCAAAATATATTTGATTCCTAAATACACAATGTATTTTCCACTTTCTGTGTCTGTTGGTTACTGTTTTATTGTATTGTGGTAGTTGTAGGTTGTATTTGTAGGCTTTAGTTTACATCTATGATTGTTGATTTTAGGTTGTTGTTGTAGGTAGTAGCTGTAGCTCTACGATTGTTTTGTTTGTTTCCTTGTGTTTTCTCTTGTTTGTCCACTTGTTTGTTCATTTGGGGTTCCACTGGTAGTGCTCAGAGTTCTCTGGTTCACTGGGCTCAGATGGTTTGCTATTTCTGTGGCTATTTTAGGGAATGCCAGCTGCCAATTGGGGAGGGAAAGCTGAGAATGGTTGAGGGTAAGAAAGGGAATAAGCTACATTCCTCCTACTAGGGGAATGAATACCCCCCATGATTTATGAGGAAGGGAGAACAGCATGCTCTTTACGGGTGCTTGTTCACAGGCCGGGGCCACAGAACACTCCCAATCCTCCAATTGGTGGTGATGAAACGAGTGAAAAGACCATAAGAACCATGCACTCGCTGTCTCCCACTCATGTATTTGTTTGCAGATACAGGGTTCCTTATCTGTGAAACCAATGGATTGTGTCTTGCCCACTGGAGTCAAGAAAAGGACCCTGTCTGGCATGTCACCTTCTCTATGTATCTCTGCTGCTCCCTATCAGCAAAATCAGGCATACTCGGTCTCACAATAGCTGTCCCATGGATTCCCAGCTCCACCTGCTAGATGGTATCTGATGGCTTTTGTTTGGCCCACTTGTATGAAGAGATGGACACTGACAGGTGTGTCGACGTCCTGCTCCTTCAACACAGCAAAAGTGCATGTGTGTGTTTCTCCCACACACTGCTCACATGGATTCCAAAATCCTGCAGCTCCTCCTGCTGGGTATTATCTGATGACATATGGTTTGCTCACTCCATGAATCTCTGCTCCTCCTTCCCAGCGAAACTGAACATGTGTGACTCCCGACAAGCTGCACACATGAATTCCTGGATCGTCCTGCTCCACCTGCCAAGTCTCTGTTGATGGCATGTGTCTCCCCGTTGACATTTCAAGGCAGCAGAGCCGTACATTTTGCCCTCCAAACTGTTCTCTAGTGGAAATGTGCTCAGCATTGTAGAAGGTCTGACCTGTGTTTGCAGAATTTCTAAAGGATGCCAGGATTAATGGTGACTGTGGGTAAGCACTGTCCCCTGCAAATGGGTTAATGGTCAACATTAGTTAGCTTGATTCTTATGGCAGGTGGACGTTTTGCACCTGCCTGTTTGTGTATATGGTCGGACGTGTGTGATCATTCATACTCATCAAGGAACCACATGCTGCCTAAGGTTGCAGAAGACAGAATGATGCATAGTGGAACGGCAGAGGATGTAGCTATCATGAGTGGATCTGGGGAAATTGGCATTCACATGCATTATGCGGCCATTTGTATCGCAGATAACCTATACACTGATGCAATGACAATGTTTGCGATTCCTGTATATGTGCTCTATATTTCTGGGGGGGGTGCAACGCTTCATGCATGCATTCAATTGCTTAAAGCACCTGACTGTTTTAATGCTGCTCCGTTACCCTATTAGGCCTCTTGCTATTGTGGTAATTTACGACCAGCTTGGTGGATCGCGATTGGTTATTGCCCCGATTATCTGTTTCTGTCAAAGGTATTCAGTCATATATTTAACAAAGTGGGACAGGTTTACAAAACCAGTTTGGCACGGCGACAAGTGACATTGCACCAAAGAAGTGCCCGTTGTCGCTCAATGTATGAGGCACTTTTATCTGACACAGTGCCACTTGCACCCTTCCAAAGCACATTACACCCTATGGCATTAGACCCAATTTAGCACAAAGCGAGGGCTAAAGCAAAGGTGGAAAATGTGGCAGAATATACATGAAAATGAGAGTGGTATGGGCATCTGAAGGGAGGCGCTGGTCAAACTCTCACACCCACCCATCAAAGCGCCTAGTACAAACAACATAAAATGTATTGCCTATCTGTAGCAGAAGCAAAGTAAAACTGCACCATGCAAGCATAGTGAAACACATAGAGAATGGCTTACCATGCATTGCATAAACTTTTGCTTGCACATAATGCAAGAAGGAGGAGGACCATGGACTACCACAATTGGGCCAGCATTTTTGGAATGCTAGATGAGGAGGTCTATGGAACGTACAGATTTCCCCCACATATCATCCTTGACATCGTCAGGGATTGGAAGACTAACATGACAATAAGCACCATATGTTGGCATGCTGTATATCTGCATGTGAAGGTCTTATTCGCATTTTTGACCACTTGTTCTTTCCAGCAGACCACTGCCATTTTATGGGGCATATCCTAGCCCACATAATCCTGGTGCCTTCATCAGGTGTTCCTTGCAGTTCATCATTGTCTGGCTGTGTAGCCATATAGACATGCCACACACACTGCAGGCAAGGCAACACGTGGCCCAGGAGTTGTGTGCCATGGCACAGTTCCCCCTGGGCCTCTCGGCCTACCTGGGAGGATCACTGACTCTACTACCAACCAGCGCCCAGGGAGGACAGTGGGAGCCACACATGCAGTGCTAGTTGCTGGGACACTCCACTCAGCAGGTCATCTGAAGTAAATAACGTAGATACTGAGATAAACAAGACCAGAACGAAAGAAAGTCCATAAGCCTATAAAGGGCTTTATAACAGATTAGTACCTGGCGAGAGTCAAACAGAATGCAACACGCATTGTGATTAGTTCTCGCTGGGTCTTTACCCGGCCGCCTTGTCCTTGGCGGGGGCATGGCAGCCCCTCAGCCAATGAGGAGGCTCGAAGTGGGGCCATCCCCGCTCCGAGCCTCCCACGGCTGAGTGGCTGCCTTCGCCCCTCGCCGTGGACTCGGGTAAGCCTTTTTCTCCCACTTCACTCCTCCCTCCTCCCTGCCCTCCCTGCCCTCCCCACCCCACTTACCTTCTTGCTCCTTTATCCCCAGTGGGGGACGACGGCAGCCTCCAGCCGTGTGGCGACTCGGAGAGGGGCCATCCCCGCTCCGCGCCTCCACACGGCTGGAGGTTTCCATCGACACCCGCCGGGGATGCAGGTACGTTTTTTTTTTTGTTGCTTTTATTCTTCGTCTCCCGCCCCCCAACCCCACTTACCTTCTACTCCTTTTTTTGGGAGCAGACGCGCTGGGATCACTTCTGTTCCCAGCACGCCCGCTCCCGATGGCCACCATGGAAAGGGAAAACGGACTCTGTTTTCCCTTTCCCGGCAGCCATTTTCTTGGTTGTTTCTTTTTTATTTCTGTCCCGATAGGCTGCAGCGTTTTGGGATAGAAAAAATGCTTTTAGTGCCCCGGTCATGCAGATATTGTGCTTCGCTCGGGCCTATAACTATGGGCCCCGGGGCATTAGCTGAGTCTGTAATGCCCCCACCGCTCAGGTCATGTTGCTTAATTATCAGATTGTGGGAATGTCAGAGTGAGAGAGCAATTTAATTGTTGGCTGGGAAAACATCCCTGACCATGGGAAGAACATAGCCTAAAGAGAGATTGGTTGAGCAGTGTGGGAATATAGCCTTGACACTTGACACTTGAAAGTTGGTCCCAGAAGTGAGGCCCATAACTGGTGGGTAACAATAACACAGTCTGCCAAAATTCCTTAGCAGGGGGGAAGAAATGCTTACTTTTAGGAGTGTGTTGGAGATATCTGTACTATCCCAAAAAGGCAACACACGGGAGGAACGTGAACATATCTCAGACTGAAAAGTTGTTTAAAGCAAGGTGGGAGAAGCACATGCTGGTAGGAGACTGGGGAGACATGAGCTGTGCCCAGTAACAGTAATGCTGTGAGAATTGACACAAACAGAGCTAGACACTGTAGCCTGATAATGTAAGATCATGAGGTGAGCCGCCTGCTAGATCTTGAGAAGGGCATGTTGAGACGTTTGGTTAGGGAACCTCAGGGATGACCCAAATCCACAGTAGTGCGTTGCAATAATCTACACAACGGAGGATCACCGCTCTCACAAGTTTAATGCGGTTCTCTATTGAGACCAGTGGACCGAAAAGCATGAGTTCGAGGACCTGACAAGTGTATGAGGACAGTGTCCCGATAAGAGTATTATGATACTTGGCCTCATAACAAGTGTGCCAGTCTAGTAACAATGGTGCTGGTTGTTGCCGACCGCACACTCCAAGTCTGCTGGCGGCTGCCGTCCTGCCCGCCAGGCCTGATCGGGCGGGCGGGATGGCAACCACCTGTAGCCTTTCCGGGAATATTTTACTAATGGTGCCGGTGCTTCCGTCATCCCCATTCCCATTGAGTCCTGTGGGACTCAATGGGAATGGGGATTAACATTTTTTCGTCGTCTTGACTTCCAGGAACACCTGGGTCATAATCCCTCCGTATTTCCATGGAACCAGGCGCCAGAATAAAGCACAAGTCTGGCGGCAGCCTGCTGGTTTTACCGGCACAGCTACCGCCGGACTCGTAATGAGGCCTATTGTTTTTTATTAGTAATGATAGTATTCATAGGGTTGCCTATCTCTTGCCTAGCACAACACCAAATAGGGTTTTGGTGCTGTGCAGGTATATTTTCTTTTAGTAGTATAGACGGCATGGGAAAAATAAATAAATTCATGTGTAATAGGGGGCCAGCTTGGGGAGGGTTTTTTTTTTCGTATAGGTAAGAACACATCGTATGCCACTGAGATTACAACAGTCTATATCAATACATGCTTGCTTTTTGAAGTATGTATGTATGCCAATTTCAGGTATATTGCTCATCTGTGTGCACGGGTAGATTTGCTTAAACCATACACATGCATAACATGTACTAAATGTTATATGGCAAGCGATGGGCAAATGTTTGTTTTGTTCTTTAAAAGTTTAAAACGTGTACCATGTGTGATCCCGCATCAGCTACACAATTTACAACATGGAAACAGGCACTGCAATTAGGATGTTAAATGTCTCGTGGTACTATTTAGCACCAATTGATCGAAGTGCAATTTAGCACGAATAACTACATGTTCACCACCCACTGCAGTTCGTGAAATGCGACAACGGTGCATGATGTGGTGCATTATAACGCACAGAAGAGGTGTTGCTGAAAAATTATGTTTTTTTCCAAGTATAAGCACTGAAAATGTCACATCATCTGCCACCCACTTTGAGAAGCTGGTGTTGGAATGTGTAATCACTCTAAAGTGCTGTTGGAAGATTTTGAATATACATTAATATAAAAAAGCAAAACAGAAAAAGAAAAGAGAATTGTCTTCTGGAGAAAAAAAATGCTTCATGTTCTCGCCCTCCTCTGTGGTGTACCTGGCCTGCTGGACAGAGAGCACAGCTTGCAGTCTTTCTGTCTTCTTTAACTTGGTTTTCTTTTGGAATTTGATGTCAGTCCATTAAACTAATCGCGACAGCTCATTTTTCAGACTGGGTTTTGTGGCAGAGTAAATTAAAGAATAGGTCCTTCAATTATATGATAAGACTGGGAAATCAGATTTAATATAGCTCCAGGTCATATCGTCGTAGGACATATCATTCTGACCTTAAAACATGAGAAAAAACGTTGCTGTAACAACATAATTAGAAGACGTTTGCAAAGAAAATATTGCAATTTGTGTATACGCCATCATCTATTTAAAGTAAGAGCCAATTCAAGATACACGTTTTGGTTTCACGAAAGTGATTTTTAGGAGCGCACCTGGATCCACGTTAGATTTGAGTTCTGTGCTGCGTCTACAATTTACAAAGTAAAAAATTAAAAATGGCTATCATACAGTATACATTCTGTGAATAATAACACACACATAACATAGGATGGCTAACGATTAAAAACAATCTCTCAATCTCCATGATTCTTTTCAGAAACAATGGCACCCTTCTTGTAATGTAGGTCATTCTGCTTACTCAGAGACAAATGACAAAAAAAAGAGGACAGAGGGCTTCATTACTAATTTGGCGGTTCTAGATTCTGTTACCACCACTTGTTTGGGTGGTAACGTAATTGCCAATGTTTTTCTGTCACCACCGAATTATAATTGTTGGTGGATTTACTGTTGGCGGAATTATCCCCATGTAAATCCACCACTTTTTGGAGGAAAAGTGGTGGATTGTCCTCCAGCTTCTTGTTGAAGGTAAATCCTTTACCTCCAGAATTTGTCATATTTACCAAGTGGTAAATCCAACAACAGTACATCCGCTAAAATGCCTGAAGGAGTTCTATGGACTCCAGAAATGGGTAGTTACCACCACTTGTAATCCCATGGTAACCCCACAGGACCAAGTTGCAGTAATGGTAATCGAGTCTGGCAGTAATTCAGAGGAATTAACACTGAATTACCACCCAAATGGTAAGGATGCCCAGATTTCGGTAGGTTGCTTTCATGACTAAACCTAGATGAATGTTCCCATAATGGACACAGAAAACTTGAATTGTACGTGATTTGTCAATGGCAAAAGTTGACAAACATATAAATTGACATCATATGACACCTATCAGCGGGAGCCAGGAATTAATGTGGGTAGATTGTGGGGAGTTATGCACACCTTGGTTTTGCTGGGATGGAGGCAGCAGAGACTCAATCAGGCATGTGACAAATTAGTCAATGCTAGGTAAAATCATACTGGGGTGTTGTGTCCTGTATAGACCAAATCCACAGGCCCCTCATATACCACTAGTGGGATAAAAGGCACATGTAGAGGCCACCCACAACCACGTGGTTCAAACATTAGTTTGCATGAACTGGTGAAGTGGGCCCAATACAAACACCCATCCCTAACGGGTTTCAAGAATGAAAGACGGCATGTCCTGTCTGCCCAACATAACACCCTATTAATGCCTGTCAAGGAATGACAATGAGTGTGTGCACTTCAAGAAAACACACTGTAAGCATGTCTGTCTCTAAGGGTCACAAACATACACAAACAGACACAATACACCCATGACACATAGCTCAGAACTTCACTAGCCATAAACAAATAGGGTCTACATGTAGTGCCCTTATAATATAATGCAAATGTCCAACAATTACATCAACAAACATGCAGAAACATCAGCAACCCACATACATAAGGGGATGACACACTTTAACCAACACTTGAAGGACGCACCCACCAAAACACCAGGACACACAGCCAATCAGATGGAAAATAATACACATAACCACAAATCACAATGGCAGATTACTTTATTCTTGATTATGAGAGCCCATATCCCACACAGATGTTTCAAAAGGGCAATACATACACTACTATTAGTGGCCTTGAAGTCGAGTCTCTGTGACAGGATGTGATCACCTATGGCTTCAGCTGACTGATCACGATCCAGCCAATGCCACAGAACATCCCATTTACTAAGCGGGACATAGCTACATAACCAAATATTGTGGCCACAACAAAAGCAGACCACATCACAAATACACCTCCAAAGAAGAACTGTACAGCCAACAAAAACAAAACAACAGCAGTCATGCCTAGCACTACCTTGAATGTCAAGAAAACAGAAGGGCAGGCCCAAATGAATAGCATTTATACCACATGTAATCAATCCAGGAGATCCAACATATCCACAGTCACTGGAACCTACCCTCCTCTGTTCTGATGTGACTAGGAGACCACTGAAACTGTGAAGTATGAAAGTCCGATCCTCCACTGCCCCAGCAATGCGTGACAGAGAGACATTCAACCTCCAATGGCAGTCAAGTTCTGGTGCATGATTTTTTTCCTCAACGCCACCATGTCCTGTTGCATGCTGTCCATCAGTGCCAACATGTACTGGTTCATGTCCTCCCTCGATGCACTCATCCCCTGGTGAAGATCCCCAATGGCTGCTATCACTGCATGGCCAATCTGGGCCATATGCTCAGACATCTCCTGAACGACCTGTCCCTGTCTCTTGCTCTCATTAGGAACTCCTTCTCCCTCTCTGATTTATTTGCAGACATGTGGCACACACTTGTGCATGGTCTGGGTGGGTATGAGGAACATGTAAAGCACTGTTGTAATGAGCCATTGGTCTGTGGATGACTTCTTGCACATGATCTACTGGGCTCTTCCAGCACTGCAGACTCTCCAAAAGGTCTTGTCAATGGACCTTTCCCAGATCCAGCACCTGCGGCTGTGGACAGAGTAGAGGAAAATACTTATGAATCTTGACCATGAGTGAACCAGTGTCCCTTGCACAAGTAGCAGATGTAGGCTTCTGAGCAATGGTCTCACTAAATGAGGAAAAAGTTGTCTGTGTCTGTCCCTCTGAATAGCCTCTGACATAACCAGAAGGAAATCCTCATCCTGTGAGCTTGGGCACAACCATGAGTTCACTAAATATGTAATCCACATTAGTAGCCCCACTTTCTGAGGAGAAAGAGTTGTTAGGCCTGCCTACTATTGCCTGTGAGCATTGGGGATGTTTAACAGAAATTGCTAGCTTGCCTGTTCCGGTAGATGGTGCATCCTGATATTTTGCTGGGCAATCCTCACCTGTAAAAGAACAAAGAACAACTATCATACCCCTCACCAGTTATGCACATAGGCTGCAATGTTTCTACAATTTACCACAACATTCCAGCAATCACATGCATCCTAACAGGCTATTGACCCCTGTGATGAATTGGGGGAACTCATTCCTTCTCCCAAAGGGTAAGTCCTCTTGTGAGTCTCGGGAGGTGAGCCGGCTTCGCAACACCCTGCCTAGGGGTCAAGACAAGTGGGACCTCACCGGGGATATTCCCCCTGTGGGGACAAGAACATCTGGTCCTATGACGAACTTCCAAAACTATATCCTCCTTAGGAATACCATACAAAGGCTTCTATGAAGAGAGAACAACCAAATGATACTGTCAACAAGAAACAGTGCATGTCACTTGAAATGGAAAGTTCCATCTAACTGGGACGGTTAGGATGAAGCAGAGAGAGATTTTGCAACAAGTGGAGATAGAGAGAGACACAAATGTCTACCAAAGGAAGACCCAAAGTGACTTAATGCCTGAGAGGGGAGGAGACTGTCAGACAGAGAACGCCTGCATTACAAAACTGCTCACATAGGGAAAGCAGAGATTTGGAGACGCATAATCCTGTATGGCGGTGGCGTGACCACTGAGATCTCATGGTGGACAGGCGGTTCCCAAAACTACGTTGTAATTTCTATGTGGTTAAAAATGCATCTGGTCCGATATCCGAAGAGCCAGTCGTCCATCCAGAAGGAGCATACAAACTATGGGACATTGAAGGAGTAAGAGAAACCATACAGGCGAATAACCAAACCAACCCAGAGTAAAGTGAGGTCCAATTATTCCATATAATACCAGGTAACGGGAAAAAGGGAAACCCGGGAGACAGCCGGGGGATCATTATGGGACTGCTCATACTCTTCACAGTCAAATTAACAAAAGTATAACATGGAAAGCAAGAGAATTGAATGGGGATTGTTATGGGACTGCTCATACTCTTCCCAGTGAACTTAACAACAATATAGCTTGGAAAGCAAAAGGAATGAATAATGGGAATGAGAGAAACCTGAAAACCATACAAATTATGAGAGAAAAAACTATACAAGATACACCCAGGGAAAAAGGCAGAGTGACATATATATCCAAAGATAGAAACTCTAAAGAGAAATAATATTATGAATTAAGCAGAAGAGAAGCGAATCTTAAGAAAAAGAATTGTATAGGGTTGATATCACTAGCCTGGGAAAAGGGACATATACACCTTTATTGTAAAAGGAAAGAGAGGAACAACAGATGAACAGAAACCATTAATACAGAACAATATATGATTACAAAGTCAAAGAATCCTGGTTTTGAGAAGAAACCAAGTATAATAAAATCTTGAAAAATATAAACAAAGAAGTTACAAAAGATCATTTAAAAATCATCTATTAAGAAGAACCAGGAAGAAGAATTTAGTGAGAAGGAAAACCCACGAGAATTGAGTCATTCTCCTTTCTTTAGTTTTTAGAATAGTGGTAGGAGTGGTAGGGTTGTTTAGGTTTAGTTTGGACAGTGAGCAGATTTCTTTCAGCAATTCACAGACAAATCAAGAGCTCCTTAGTTTGTTTGAAAGGTAGGAAACATCCCATAATAATAGCAACAGTTAGGCCTTATTCTTATTCTTTAATACACAGTTTTGAAATGTCTTCTAAGAGTCTGTGTCCTTCTTCTAACCTATCTAATATGTTGTCAGAATGGGATTGTTAGCCACTGATAAAAGCTGGGGAACCGTACTGTTTACTAAGTTGCTTCCCGAGACCAAAGCCCATACGGTGACCAATGCTGAACCAATAGGGTGTGATCTACAAAGCACCACAGAAATTGTAACACTACCGGGTGAAAGAGGCCTAATTCCCACTGGGTTAACCTTGGCCCTTACCAAAGGAACATATATAAGACTACCCTCAATGTCCGGGTTGGCTTGGAGACATGTTCTAGATGTTATGGAGGGAGTCATCGGTCCTGACTATCGAGAAAATGTCAAAAGTCTCCTGCACAATCATGGAAATAACTCATATACAGTAAAAGAGGGGGGGAAAGTAGCCAATAGAGTCATAGAAAAAGCAAGTTTCCAATATTCCAATAGGTAATATTCCAAGACAATACTGATAGATGATCAAAATGGTTTGGAGAAGCACACATCCCCAGGAAAGAGAAATCCCCCAAAGAGGCAGAGGAGGTCTACCCCCTATCTGATCTGGTGTTCGTCCAGAGGAATGATCCAAACCTCACAGAGACCTTTGGGAAAGTAGTCACTGAAGATAAGGGGCAAAGTGTGGCTGGCCCGTCTTCTTCTTAAAAAAGGGAGTATTCTATCAGGGTGATGTGACACCAGAGGGAATGTGTTGCACACAACTCGTAGTCCCATGAAGCCATATGCAAATTGTCTTAGAACTAGCCCACTCCCATCGGATAGTCGCCCATGAAGGAGTAGGGAAGACCCAAAGTCAAATAATACCCATATTCTATTGTTCTGAGGTATTTGCAGATGTAAAGAACTTTGTGCTGACATGTGAGTTGTGTCAGAAGACTGCAACCACTCCAGTTCCCACCACCCCATTACAACCACTACCCTCCATCAACGTCCCATTTTCAAGGATAGTAATGGATGTAGTTTGTCCATTAGAGACATCCAGACTAAGAAATCTTTTTATCCTACTAGTAGTGTACTGTGCCACTTCTTATTCTGAAGCCTTTCATCTGTGCAACAACACTACACAACAGATACTAAAGCATTTACTAATGGTTTCTCGTAGGATGACTCCTAAAACAGACCCTCATAGAGCAGGGTACCATCTTTATGTGCCATTTGATGCAGTAGGTAAGGGAAATTTTTGTTAAGATGGATTTCTGAACTCTGTCCTGGAGGGGCAGAGGTTCAGAAGGCCAGCCTAGTTTCTTGGAACAGGGTAACCTCTGGACAAGCCAGACCAATCAAGGTATGGATCGCGGCGGTCAAGACTAGGTCGCAAGAGGGGCGAGGGTGACTGAAAGCCCGCAATGAGCACACAAAGCAAGGACACTTACAAATTACTCCAAGCAGGTGTTATATTAAAAATATAGACACATTTATTATAAGGCCTTTGTAATATTGACCATAGTAAAGAATCACGATAAAACTCAAGTAAACCAACACATCACAATCAAATACAATATATATACAATTACCGAAGGGTCTAAAGAGTTAGAAGCACGAAATATGCAGACCACCTAGATGGGGAGGAAAACAGGCAGTGCAAGTAATCGTTTAGACCCAGTTCGCCTTCAGAGGCCACCTAACTAGAAGGAAGTCCGAGCCATATGAAGAGTGGAGCCTTGTGCTCAAAAGTACCTGCACACGCTGGTGCCGATGGGCCAAGGGGAGTCTCTTCAAGGAAGTCAGGTAGTTCAGAGTGGTGAACAAAGGAGGGCGAACAGATCTCCGCTACTGAAGCGCGGCCTCCACTTGCGGGCAGAAGCAGAGCGCGAGTGCGAAAAAGGTGTGCTGTTTAACACAGCGAGGAAAAGCTACGGGCTACTGCAGGAGGGCGACCAGTTCCTAGCGTTGCTACTCACCGGTCCCCGATGCAGGCAGACCCAGGCTTCTCCGTAACAGTTTCAGTGCTGGCAGGTTCAGATGCGAACAGGGGATGTCTCGGCGTCATGTAGATTCCGCAGCAGCAGAAGTTAGAGTTGTGGATGTCCCAAACGCAGCGAACCCGCACAGTTTGTTACCACAGCAGGGCAACGAAGCGGCCGTGTATATTTCAGCCCAATGTACACTTCTCAATTCAGATCTGGGAATGGCAAGTGTACAAATCGTGTGAGAGTGCTAAGGACTCGGAATACAACTCAACCTGACAGCGGTAACAGAGCAAGATTCCTGTGTAAACTGTTCAGTCCACTCGATGGCCACGAGACGCTTCCGAAGGCTTACGTGCAGGAGATGATGAAGATGCCGAGAATAGTTGTTCCCACTATTCCAAAGGGTTGAAGTACCAGTACAGGCCTTCTCATTCGATCAGAGGCAGAATGGTTTCACAGAGCGACAGCAGTGCAGAGGAGCAGTCCTTCAGCGGGTCACCAGCGATTCCTCGGTTCAGCCTCTTAGTTGCAGGATACTTGGCTCCTGTATCCGTCGTTCGTGAGAACTCAGAGATCAACATGGTAGTGGTGTTTCCAGCCTCCTCTTATCCAGAGTTCCCTTTGCGCCAAAACGGAGAGGACCCAATGGGAGATCTGCTCACAAAACACTCACGCCATACGTGGACCTATCACGGACCATGGTGGCCCCAGGCATTCAAGACACACTAAACTCTCTAGCACCCAGGATGTGTATTGGGACCAGACATCCCAGCCCACATCCTGGAGGCACACACAAGACTTGTAGAAGCCCGCGAAAGCATCTGTGTTTCGCGGGAAAGTACATGCCCAAATAAGGAAGGCCCTGGGTCGGCTTGACCTGGTGAAGGTGAAGGGGGCAAGACGGTCAGCGGGCAGGACAAAGAGCCTCGTGGTCTGGCAATTTTGGAAGCCAGGCCACCATTTTGGGCTAAGCGCGAGAAACGCGCGTCAATAGCCAAAAGGAGCTCAAAACACAAAGAAACGATTGCTGCCACCAGTCCCGTCTGTGATTCACTTGCACCGTTCGTTAACAATCCAAAGAGAGTGTCTAGGGCCTGGAGAGTGACTAGAGACCCAAGAGAGCAGTAACTTAGCTTACAGTGCCCTCTTGTGTCATATTGGGGCGAAAGCTGCAACATGATAAAAGAACTACGGAAAACAACGTTTCCCGGTACTGACTGTCTTAAGGGCATGTCAGTTTCCCCGTAAGAATGGAGCGAAAGCCCAGAGGAGTGCGGCGGAAGGCTGCGCTTCTCTGGCAAAGTCTAGATCAGGGTGAAAACAACAGCAAAAAGTTTAGGGGTTGCCACATGGAAGGAAAATTACCCAAAATTAAGAAATCTTTCCTAACAATGCTTAATATTAAAACCCTAAGAACCTTGGTGTATCAGCCCCAAAGTGATGGCTTAGTAGAACATTTCAATCAAACGTTAAAAAGAATACTGTGTAAGTTGATAGAAACTTATGGGAAAAATTGGGATGTGATGATACCATGGGCATTATTTCCAGTAAGAACACCCCTCAAGCTTCCCTGGGATATTGCCTGATTGAAGCTCTGTGTGGCAGGGAACTCCAAGATGTATTTGATATATTAAAGGAAATGTGGGAAGAGAGAGAAAGTGATCTCATATGTCAATGGTAAGATACGTTGTACACAAATACTTGGGACCAGCCCAAGAACATCAACAGGCTAGTTATAACAAACATGCAGTACCCCATAACTTCTCAGTCAGACAATCAGTATTGGTTCTAATACCCATTTCAAAATGGTCTCCAAGTAGTATGGACCCTGTGCAATACTAGCAAGGAAAGGCACCCTGAAGCATCTTATATCACAACCAGTTAGAAGACAGAAGACACAGGTCTATCATGTCACCTTGCTCAAGGAGTGGAAAATAGATCAGATTGACAACATCTTTGTTAATATGGCTTCTCTCCTTACTCATTTTCTTTTTCATTTTATTAGGGCCCCAACAAGAAAACACATTCATTTGAGACCCTACAGAATCCAAGAAGTCAGGAAAGAAATGATTGAGAAGGAGGTAAAGGAGATGCTCAAGGAGGTGTTTATTGAGCCCTCTGAAAGAATCCTGTCCTCCCCCATTGTTTTGGTGTTGTTGCATTGATTTCAGTAAGCTCAATTCCATTTCTATATTTGATATCTACCCAATTCTGACAATTGATTATCTGATTGAAAAGTTGGGATCAGCTAAATACATATCAACTATAAATCTAACCAAGGGCTACTGCTAGGTCCAGGTGAATCCATATGATTAACAGAAGACAGCATTTTCAACACTGCAAAGCCTGTTTCAATTTTAAGTTTGACCTTTTGTTTTTCAGGGACGCCGTCCATGTTCTAACGCCTCATGGACACACTGTTAAAGTCCTACTCAACATGTTTTGGAGTGTATCTGACATTTTGTGTACATCGTAATAGTTGGCCTGAGCATGTACACCACCTGTATGAAATTACCCATGCCTTAAAGAAATGTGGTCTGAAGGTCAACCTATCCAAATGTCACCTCGCTCAATCCACAGTTAAATGCCTTGGCTCCTTCGTGGGGAATGGCCTAATTCAACTGCAGAGTGAAAAAGTCATCCAACAAACTTCCACAACCAAAATCAAGAGGGATCTTCAGGCTAATCTGGGGTTAACCAGCTATTACAGGAGGTTTATATCTATTTACTACAACATAGCCGCTAAACTAACATATAAATTAAAGAATGCTCAACCCCATAAGCTCCTATAGGATAAAGGAGATCAAGCAAGTTTTGATGGACTGAAAATCCTCCTCTGAAACAAACATGTCTTGAAGATGCATGATTTCAATACAGAGTTTATATTGCAAACAGTTATGGGGTCCCCTGTTAACAGTGAAGGGGACCTCACGCTTGGTCCCTGAGATGCAGGCCTGCTTGTGGGGACCCCACTTACTGTTCTGATGGTGCAAGTATTTACTTACGGGGAGCTCACAAACTTGGCTGTTTCTGGCTGTTTTCTATTTGCATGGGGGCTTGTCAGGGAGGTTTCAGCCACAACTTGTGTATACTGTTACTTTGCGCAAAAATAATCCATGAATACCTGGAGCATGCAGAAAAACCTCTGTGTGCAACCTTGCGCAGTGGTGTTTTCAGTGCTCAGGAGTTGCAGGATTTCTGCTCACTCTTCCATGAATCGGGCCCTAAGCATTTCCAAAGCTTGGAGAGGGTTCTAGTCCATAACCGCAAAACCATGCCAACTCTCCAACTGAACTTTCCAGGAGAAACAGAATGGTAATGGCTGGGAGGGACCTTTGGCATTACCCCAGAATCCCTCCAGAATTGTGTTTTTCAGACTCATAATACAAAAGGGAAAATGCCATATGCAAATCATGTCAGATGCCAAACCATCAAGTGCTGTCCAGCATTAACAGCTAGTCCAAATCACTTTTGAACAAGACTATAAGCAGCACTATGCATGTTTCAGCCTCATTGGACATTGCCAGTGAAGTGTAGCTTGGGTCTATTAGCATGGCACGCTCGTGACTGAGTATATTTGTTCCCTGCGGGGTGGGGGGTGTCTTTTACAAAACAGAAGAGTCCTGGCTAGAAGGTTTTGAATTAATCAGAGCATCTACCATTGCCATGGGCAACCCTATCAAAAACTTTTTTTTTCAGCCTGACAAGCCATTACAAAGGGGAAATAACATATGCAAATCAGGCTTGGTCTTTCCCAAAAATGGTCAGCTCCTCTCGAAGCTTAAGGTTGCATCCCTTCTACACAAAATCATACGCAACTACAGACATGTTTCATCATTTCTGAATCATGTCAATGAGGTGCAGCTTGAGTCGACAGGCATGACAAACTCATGACCCAAATCCTGCATCTCTTTGGAGATAATTTAGAGTATGTGTTACCTTCACGGCGAGTGTCAAATATGTAAATGTTAGTGCCAATCTTTCTCCTCTGACTATCTGCAAATCATCCCATCTGAGCCGAGGAGAACCATGAGCATCAACATTTTCCGACATGTACAGATTCCATTTTAGTGGTTGAAAATAATAGCTATACTCTAAAAACAGATACTGATATTAATACAGTACTGGTGAAAGATTAGAGAACTTTAAAGTTACAGCGAAAACACTATTCATATCATACATGGACAGAAACATTTATATATTGGAAAGATGTGTAGGAAAGGATACACTCATGTGAAAGAGATTAAGCAGGCTCTGGTTTGCCAGCATATGTAATAAGAGGGCCCTACAATAAAACAAAAGATGACATTGGAGTCTTTCTGTCTTCTTTTTCAAGTAGATATACCATGAAAGATAACATGCAGGACATCCCTGCATTAAAAATGCTAGTGACAAAAATGAACAAGACAAATGCCAACGAGATGTGGCCATTGTAAGGAAGCCATGGTATCAAACAGTGAAGACAGACACAAGTGATCACAGTTCAAGGGCGTTTATTGAACTTCAATGGATTGGTTGAATGCCTATCTAAACCTAAATCTAAGGATGGGAGCAAGCTACGACCATCAAATCATAATATTAACGCAGTCTTGGTTGAGTCTCTGTAAAAAATAAAAGGGCCTATACTAATAACCATATTGCCAATCCTTACTTCTAAATACAAAATGTTGTGGGACAATAGTGTAATGAAAAAGAAAAGTGTTCAAGAAATAATATGTCAGGGTACTTGAGCGGTTGGCTTCCCTTCTGCACGTTTCCAGCACTGGGCAAAGTGGCACATTCAAGCTTCACACACACTCTGGCTTCTCTGCCACAAGGATACAGTTCACAGCATAGGCATCAGGGCCACCTGCCAAAGCCTCTTTCCTAATAACAGTCTTTGTATTGCAGAGGGCATGTCATAACAAATAAGCACCAAAGTTCCTTTCTCATCAGGATTTTCCCATGCACAAGTTCTCGCTTCCAGTGTTCATCATGGGTCTCCCTCCTTCAAGCTTGGACCCCTTTATATCACAATGTTCACATTTGGTCTCCCTTGTTCAGGCTCAGACCATGTAATCTCACTTTCTACGTGATCCTCTTGATATCACAAATCTAAGACTTTCAAATGTGTGATGGATTGTGCTTAAACCATCGCAGGACCATTTCGATTCACTTCTCACAATGTTATTATCAATCATCTACTTTAGTTTCTGCCACTTCTTTGCTGGATACCTTACAGAGACCTTTGATTGAGCACCCTCATGGTGCCGGACCACTCTGTCACTTATATTGTATCTTTCTCTGTAAATGTTCAAACATCCATCAGCAATTACGCTTTCCTTGCAACTTTCATCACGCATGTTACCAATCTTCATTCTTGTGCTCTTTATACAATGTTGCTGCTTACAACCTTGACTTCTACACAGACTGGTCTTGCATCGGTCTCCCCAACTCACTGGCTGTGTTGACCTCTTTAGCGCTGCTTTGAACTTAGAGCCAAGGATGAAACCACAGAGGCTGATTTTCCTCCCCGCCTCGGTCAGCCCTGCTGGAGGGCCCTGGGTATCACCGACAGACAATACAGTTTTCTTCCATCTGGTTTCCTGGCCTTATGCTCTTTAATCTAGAGGTTTCTGGAAAGCCATGGTTTCTTGCGGGAAAGGTCAAGGGTATCTCCCTCCTTGAGCACCATTCTTGGTTTGTCATCTTTCTTCTGTTGTTCAGCTGCCGTCCGGAAAACCCTGTTCCTTCGAGTGCTTTGCCTCGCTCAGAGTGTGCTCACATGGTCCACCTTTTATCCATGAGGGGAGTTGGAATTCACACCTTGATTACCAGTAATTGCCTGACCTTGCCTGACCATAGTAATGGAACATGTCAGGTACAATGCTCGGGTGTGAGTCTGTTTTCTCTCAGAGCGGACTGTCCATTTGAAAGTGTTCATAAGGGAAAAGGGGGGTAAGAGTTCCTAAATATCCTATTGGATGGGATGGGGTAGAGGTGTTACAGGGCAGGGGATACTGCGTCTCACCATCAGGTGCCCCACTCCCACTCCCACTCCCCGAAGACCCCTCACCCAGGTGATCCTCCCGTACTGGTTCCCCCAGGAATTGGATCCAAAAGCGATGGCCATGTCTCGGCCACTTGGATGACATATCCCCGAGAACAAGCGGGTGAGACACCTTCAGGTTTCTCACACCATTTTGAGACAAAATCAGCAGATGTAAAGACACTCAAGTTTAATTTTGTGAACGGAACTCTTGCATGGCAATAGGTAAACCACTTTAGGTATGTTTCAAATCCCTGAGTTGTTGTCCAAATAACAGTACATTGAGAAACCAGTTATGTCACCAGAAGTGGCTGCAACTGCTATTTATATGCTATTTTTACATTTTGGTTGTCTTTGCAGGAAATCACCTTCACAAAGATGGCTGAAAGCAAGGTCAAAGATGTTTGATTTTATACAGCTAAGCCATGTCTATGCATTGCTTTCTGGCTCATTAGTCCCAGTGCATATGTTTATGAAGTTCCACAACTCAAATTTGATTTACCTGTAGCCAAAGTAATAATGGTTTAAACAGAGTTTGTTGTTATTGAGCACAAACTAATGTCCATAAAACAGACATTATGTGTGTGGTCACAGGTTCTGCAAGTAGCATTTTTACAAATCGTTTTTACTGCTAGATGTAGGTTCTTCACAGGTAAATACCCCACAGCTGTACATCACAAGTAACTCCAGACCGGGCTAAAGCTGTATATACCTCCAGTGTTGGAAGAATGACCTTCCCTTCAAACAAATGTAAGCAGGACAGTGCCACACTAGAGTTCGACTTAAACCACAATGACGACGTTCCATTTGTTGGGCCACGTTCCATTGCTGTCTAACCTTATGCCAAATTAGTCTAAAGGATTGACCTGTCATTTTAATTCCTCATAATGCTGGAAAACTTTATTTTTGCCTTTAGTGAATGTAGAGGGCTTAAACATCAGTGTAACTATCTTGGAAATGGTGTGTGCAAGTTTACATTTATCACAGTGCTGGTGTAACACATTATGCATTTTTTATGGTATCAATTGGTTACTAGGAAATCAGTTGTCATATATTCGAAGTAATTCTCATGAATAAATAATAATAATACTAATAATAATAATAATAATAATAATAATAATAATAATAATAATAATAATAATAATAATAATAACAACAGATGGACCAAACTACAACCCTGCCAAATGCATCATCTAATGAAAGAAGGACATGTACATTCACCCCACAGGAGTTTATTGAACGCACAGAATGTCTGGATCAAATCAGTTAATAGAAAAACGTGTTCAACTTTAGCTTCTTCCTCCTAAAGCCAGCTTCTAGGTCCAAAATGAATTTCCAGCCCTCGACCCATTCTACAATTCATGGTAATAATATTGTACCACACATTTTGGCAGTGATGAAACTTAATGCAATTTAATGATAGTTCTAAGGATACGCCCTATCACCTTCCTTATGAATTGGAAATATATTAATAGAAGGTTAACTCATCACTAAGAGTGGTGAAGAAGTAATCTGGTTAATCAGAGAATTTCAAAAGGGATCCATATCTGTAATGCATTTATAAATAAGTTGATAGGGATTCTATCTGCCACAGAAGTCCTATATCTTGTTTGTGATTAAAAGGCATTCATAAAATATGGCTCAGAAAGGAAAACATAAGGAATTCTGCTGATTGAAAAATTTGATCCAGAAAGTATCGAGAAAGAGTCTAAGGGCCTCATTACACGGATGGTGGTAAGGATTTACCTGTACCGGTAAAATACCGGTACTGGTAAATCCTTACCGCCTTACTACGAGGTCCCTTTGCGGCTTGGGGGATTTAACGCCTGCTTTTTGCATTTGTGATGTCATCTTTGATGTCCTTGGTGTTAGTCTTAGCAGTGCACGGTGGTGGCGCGAGTTATGGTTGCTTAGCTTACCATAACTGGCGAATTTCAAGGGTTATTCGGTTTTACTTGGAACCATAATGTCCCTTTAACAAAGTTTTTTCACTGAATTTCATAGGTTTTTAGTAGCTCAACTTAACCATAACGTCCCTTTAGCGTCCATGTAGTTATGGTTAAGTTGGTGTTTCCATAGGAAGAGCACTTTTTGGGTGGCTTATAACTTCGCTCCCTCTGGACGAATCCTCACCAAACTTTGCAAAAAAAGTATATGGCCCACTCTGAATTTGAATGTTTGGTCCAGGGGGGGCAAAGTTATAGGGGGGGTCCCAAAACTTATGTTTTTTCCCATAGACATAATGGGAAAAAACTTTGCGCCGAACCGCTGGACGGATTTATACCAAATTTGCGGCTTTTGCAAATTTGGTGGAAATCCGTCCAGTAGTTTTTTTTAAAATGACCAAAATGTAAGGCAAAAAAATTAGTGATATCTGTGTTCGCTTCGCGGACGGATTTCCCTGTTCGCTCCGCGGACAGCACCCCGATTGGCACATGGGCTTGCATCATGTCCGCGGACATGCAACGTGTTCGCTGATTGGGCGGTGTGGTGCAAGATGCGCGTCAGATTTTCTGTCGCGCCCGCCATCTTGCATTCGCCGCCGACCTCGGACAGCGCGGTGAAACGTGAATTAAAAATTGTATTTAGTGGCTGCTGTTGGTGTGTAAGAGTGTTTGGGGAGGGTGGGGGAGTATGAGATAGGTTCAATGTTGTATTTTATTTTATGTGCTAGACGCTTTTGTTGTGTTCGATTTGTCTGCGGACAACACCGCTGTCCTGGAATGTTCGTAAATAAACAGAATGGATTCAGTGTCAAGTTGAAAGTGTTCTAAGAACACTTGTGGGGTCTTGGAATGTTAGCAGGGGGTGTCCTGGAGACGTTGTGTGTATTGTTCATTGGCAAGCTGAAAGTGTTCTAAGAACACTTGCGGTGTCCTGAAATGTTTGTACACAAAGAAAATGGGGGTGTCTTGAGGACGCTGTCCGTATTGTCCTCTGGCAAGTTGAATGTGTTCTAGGACCTTCCTTGTATCCGAGGACATTAAAATGGTTGCAATGCTTGAATCTATGGGTGTGATATGCTGCGGTGGTTGTGGGCAGGGTATAGAATGTTGGGTGGATGGCCATTTGGCCATGTACCCAACACTCTATGGCCTGGCCACAACCACCGCTGCATATCACAGTCATATGCCATGCACCCAAGAGTCTATGTCCTGGCTAGAAGTATCGTAGCATATTACAGTCATATGTCATGCACCCAAGAGTCTATGCCCTGGCCACAAGTATAGCAGCATATCACACTCATAGTGGCTAAGAACACTTGTGGGGTGTTGGAATGTTCGCAGGGGGTTTCCTGGAGACGTTTTCTGTATTGTTCGTTGGCAAGCTGAAAGTGTTCTAAGAACAGTCGCGGTGTCCTGAAATGTTTGTACACAAAGAAAATGGGGGTGTCCTGAGGACGCTGTCCGTATTGTCCTCTGGCAAGTTGAATGTGTTCTAGGACCTTCCTTGTGTCCGCAGACATTAAAATGGTTGCAACGCTTGAAACTATGGGTGTGACATAGTCATATGCCAAGCACCCAAGAGTCTATGCCCTGGCCAGAAGCACCACAGCATATCACACTCAGAGTGGCTTATAACTTTGGGTCAAAAACAAATTTATAAGGAACAATGTTATAAGCCAGTATGGGTATGATATGCTGCGATGGTTGTATTTATGATGTTATACTTACTATTTGGTTTAGTAACGGGAGTCCATGTTTTTCTTGTTCATTTCTGTGATAAAAGAAAATAGCATGTTAGTATTAGTATTTTATAAAGAGTTATTACATTGTACAATCAACATTTTTTCTTTTTTTTTGACCCTCATATTTAGTCGATGACAAACGAGAGTACTGTGCAATTTGCTCAGTTTCAGTGTTTGTTGCTAAAATCATTGGGTCTGTGGAAGAAAAAAAATCCATGTTGGATTAAAAAAAAACCGTTTTCTGTTATGCTACAGTTTATTTGTTTGTTTGTTTTCAGTGTTTACTTGTTGTTTCTGGCTAATGCTTTATACATTGGATTGTTCCAGTTTTTGGGAGCAGTAAGATATTAGGTATTTGTTTGGATATTGTACAGTTTTGGAGCAGTTAGATACCAGTAGGCGTATTCTAACTGTTTATTTTTTTATATAATTTCATGGTATTGATTTATCTGTTTGAATATTTCTAAATTTTGTTTGGATATTGTACAGTTTTGGAGCAGTTAGATACCAATTGGCGTATTCTAACTGTCTATTTTTTGATTTATTTGAGTAGTCCTAAGTTATCTGTTCAGTTGTTGTAGCATCTTTGGGCAGTTAGATACCTTTTGGAATATTGTGACAGTTTATATTTTGTTTACTACAAGTGTACTTAAGGTTTAAGTACAGTTTAGTTATCATATTTTGGTTTTAAGAACATTAAATAAGCGTTTGTAAGATTTGCTGGTTATCTCTGCTTTAGAGTAATGGTACTATCATTACATTCAAACCATCCACATTTCTTTTTTATACATGCAGTGTAGTGGCCTGAGTTGGTTGTGGCTCCTGCATGGCAGATGATACCTATTGTTGTGAAGGTTATCCTATCAAGTGATATTTGACCATGTGTGAATCCAGTCAGCTTGCAGTTGTTTTTGTTACCATCTGCATTGTAACGTAGAAGCATTAGTATTACGTATTTACTATGTGTTTGTATTACTAACGTGGAGCGATTATCTGAATTGAAGGTGGAACATAATCTACTGTGGTTTGCATTTTGTACAAGTTGCTGAAATGGAACGGATTCACAATTAGGTATTGATATATACACAAAGCGCTCATTGGGGATTTGTTCTTGTGTCACATTGTTGCATGTATGTTTCCACATGTATGAAATCTGGAAGATTTCATTTATAGGTATGGTTTTGTTTTCCAGTACTTGTAGTAAGTACATTAGACATTCTTGTGGATCTTCCTGTGAGTTTTTAGTGAATTTCACCATTCCCGCACAGTAGTCCAATTGTTGTCTTATTCCTTAAACACTATACGTGTTGTCAGGATTGTTTGCTGCATTTCTGTGAAGTACTAACATTTGCAAACACAATGGGTCTGCACTGTGTAAGTAAATGTTCTCAACAATTGCTGGTAATTGAAATAGAATATTCATTGCTACATTTGCATAGCAACTTACACCAACTATATTTGAGAGTTTAAATGGACCATGTAGTTCTGTATCTGACTGCTTTTTTTGGAGTTTGTCTTCCTTCTTTGAAGAAGTACCTGGTTTACTTTCCCTAATTGATTCTTTTTTGATTGTGGTACTTGATGAAGTTTTAGTTTCTTTTACTCTTTTTGGAGGATTTGCAGTGACATCCTGTTGCATTTCTGTTTGATTTAGTTTTCTTTTAAAATATTTTCCTTTTTGTGGCACAGGATAAGTTTGTAGATGGGGGTGTATAGTGAACAAAGTCTATTGTATTCTAAAATGCAAGGAATATCAGCGTTTATTTTACTTGCATCAAAGTTGATTAGAAATAGACCGTCAGTGTACGTAAGCGTGATAGTGCTACGTAGCTCATGCCTTCTTTAAAGACTGTGTTACCAATGTCTATCATTGCTTTGTCTAAGGTAAGACCTTGTGATTTATGAATGGTGACTGCTTATGCAAGAGTTAGAGAAAATTGTTCTCTGCGTACATACATGTCTTTGAAGAGAAGGAATCGAGCTGTTGAGCGTCCTATTCTTTTAACTTCTGAAAGTTTGTCAAAGAGAATATAGACAAACTGAATTTTGTTGTCACGTGGGTATGTTTGAAAGCCAACAACTGTACCCAGTGCTCCATTAACTAGTCCTTGGTCTACGTCAAGGTTACGTTTCAGCATTACTCTGCAGTTTAAGGATAATTTTAATATCTTTTCCAAGCCTGCTGTGTTTGAGATTGATTTTTCTAAACTGTTTAGTCTTGCTGTGGCTTGGTCACACATGGGTAGTGTCATTCCATGTACATCTAGTTTGTCTGTGGCGCTAATTTCCATTATTGGTTGCATTTCTTTACTTAACATGATTTCATTGAATTTGAAACAGCTTGCAAGAGTTGGCATTAAGGCCATACAATTGACATTGTTGTGGGCTAATTGTTCCATAACATCTGTAGCACATGTATTATCACCATAAAGTGCATGAATGTGCCGGGTTTTCAATATTGCTTCTGCTTCTCTAGAAAGTATACCAACTCGGATACTTTTTAAGATGTTGGCATAAGTGAGATCTGCATATTGGCGCATGTTTTGTGATAATTCTATGTATTGGAAATGTTGCCAAAGGTTGACATTTCCAATGCTGCCAACAGTTTTACGACAGAGTTTGTGTCCTAATGTTTTAAAAATAGGCTCACCTTTTACAGGTGTCAATTGAAGAAGATCTCTGAAAACAATAATGTGTTTTCCTGCAAAGAGCTCTTCATAGTTTGTTTTGAGTACTTCCTGTAATTTGAGGTGAATCAAAGCCAACATTAGGTTGGACACCATGCTCACTTCATCTATTAGTAGCATTTTCATTTGTTTTAATACTCTGCGTAGTTCCATTGCAGATTTTGCAGAAAGTTTGTAATAATCTAATTTGTTTTGGTGTTCCACTGGCAGGAGTAGTAATCGGTGTAAAGTGACACCACCTATGTTGTAGGCAGCTAAACCTGTGGGGGCAGTGACAATAGCTGACAGTTTGTTATTTGTGAATTGTTGAAGGAACTTACTGATGATTTTGATTAGGAATGTTTTCCCAGAACCAGCTTCACCACTGACATACAATAGTATAGGTTTGTAATTTTGACAGGTGCATTCTTTGTTTTCATGTTGTACACCATGTGCAATTTCTTTTGTTACTTCTTGAAAAATGCTACGTTGCTCATTGTTTAGCTTTGATTCTAGTATAGTTAAGTCTTCTTTATCTTCATACTGACACATGGTGTTTTGCACTTCTATCATAGCTAATTCTGCCTCATTTGTTATTAGTGGGGCTCCCAGTGGTTCCTGGCTTCCTGTGACAGATGGTTGACTGCTGTCAGGAGTGTCATTATATAGTTGGGCCTGGAGTTCTTCTCCGTGTTGCTGTTCATTGTGCAACATTGTTTTGTATTGTGCAAAGTTTACATAAGTTATACTGCTTTCATTTGCTTTGAAAGCGTCTTCATATGAGTCATAATTATCTAGTATTTCTTCTTCTTTTCTCCATGCTTTAAAGAGTTGTAGCAGGGACATGTAATATACTTCTTTATGTTGAGGAGTCTTTAATGAAAATTTGATATGATTTATTAAATTTGGTTTGGTGAGTTTTACTAAGCTGCCTTCACAGTTTGTCACTTTGTATTTACGGTTTTGTTCATCAGGTTTTATATTATTTTTGTATGGGTAGTTTTGGGCTATGTGTTATAGAGTCATGGTTTCCAAAGTGGTACTCCTGTTTGGGTAGTATGTGTCCAATAAATTGTTTTTTTAAAATGTCTTGGCTGTTGGGATCATGTTTGGCTATTGTTTCTATATCTTCGTATGATTTTAGAACTCTTTTTCTAGATTTAGCTGGACCAAGACTTAGCCATACTATATTTGCAGATTTACCATGCAATGCAGTACCAGTTAATCGATCAGCTGCTTCGTAGGATCCACATTCTCTATGGGACAGCATTTTTATGCCACAGCTGTATAATTTCTGAGACATTGTTTTATCTGATGACAGGTCATTCCAGAGGTCTTGGAGCTCTGTCTTTTCTGATTTGGTTAAGTATGCTGTGACATATCGTGCAACTGCGGTAGAATTGTCTGCAATGTACTGCACGTCTATGTTTGCATTCCATAAGTAGGCAATGATTGCATTGTAATCATTGATATATTTTTCTTCTTCTTTTCTTTTTATGCAATATGTATTTTTAGGTGACTTACCTTTAACACTATGGGCCTCATTACGACCCAGGCGGTAAGTTACCTCCTGGGTCGTACCCTTACCACCATGGTGTAAAATACGTTTACACCATGGTGGATGGTGGATTTACCGCCCCATTCCAAGGTGAGTGGGGCGGTAAATCCCCATTTCCCATTTTACCCTTCCTCATTCCCATTTTTGCCCCGTAGGGCATAATGGGAGTGGGGAAGGCGCTAATTACGCCACCGTAAATTACGGTGGCGTAATTAGCACCATGGTCCCTTAGAGCCATGTATTTTAACGCCCGCAAAAAGCAGGTGTTAAAATCACCATGGCGCTAAGGGACCTTGTAATCAGGCGTTAAGGGTGGGCGCCATTTACGGCGCCGTTAACCCCTTAACGCCTGACTCGTAATGAGGCCCTATGTCTAACTGAAGACATGAAGTTGTTCACTTGACCTGTATTTGTGACTGGTCTAGGGAAACCAAATCGGCATTTGGTGTAGTATTTCCCTTTGTTTTTGTATTTGCGACAGCAATATTTGCCACATTTGTGTCTTTGGAATTGTAACATTTTTGCATGAAAATCACTATTTGTGGATTCTGATGGAATTTCACAAGTGGCATATTTTTCAATAAACTGTAAAACAGTGGCATCACTGTCTTGACCAAATTTAGGAGTATCTTTAATCCATAAAAGCATGTGGATATGTGGTGCTCCTCTGGCTTGGTATTCTTTTCTCCAAAAGAAGTGTTGCACTTCTCCAAGGGGAGGAACAGTTTTATTACAAATAAAATGTAGCATAGCAATGAAGCGATGGTGAAAATATCGTGAAACATTAACAGGATCCTGCGAACAAAGTTCTCCATGTGTTAGTATATCTATGTTTGTTTTGTTTTCGTTTGATATGCATAGGAAAGCATGTAAATCTTCCCATGCATATTCTGCGCAACTTAATGTAAGAAACCAAGTGGGTGGGCCATGGTTTCTGATCATACAACGTACATCTCCATGACGTCGAAACCAGTATTCTTTAGTACCACGCATATTTGCTAATAGATTTGTAAGATTTGCTTGTAAAACCTCATCTTTTTGTTGAACTTTTTGTAATAATAGTGTAGCTGTCATATTTTGAAAGTATGATCCTGATTTTAATATGTGTGCAACTCTGTAACATAAAGTTGCTAGTTCACTTTCAAAGAGTAGGTGGAATATGTATTCCACATTTTGTCAAAATCTGGGATCTTCAGAATACATTCGTAATGAGCGATATTCTGATGCTGATATTTGAATAGGTCTATCATCGTATCTTCCTCCTTTGCCAGTAGGAAAGAGTAGAGGAAAAGCATGTGCTTCTATACTTTTTTCCCACATGCTGATTGGTGATCCTTTGGTTTGACGCATTTGGTACATTTCCAGTGCATCTTCTATGGTGTCATTAGAGTGCAATGGATGAATTGTATAATGGTCTAAAGTGTTTGACATTGTAGAAGGATCTAGGAGCTCAAATTGACCAGCTTCTTGTGACTGTTCAATTATTTAACTTGTATCTTGCAAGTTTTCTTCAATATTAACTTCTTTGTAATATTCATTGTTCTCTTTAAGATATTGTAGGGCTTCTCTAACTTTATGTAAATCTACCAGTTGTTGCCAAACTTTTTTGTCTTTTATAGGTACTCCATTTACCAAGATAATTAAAGATTGCTGCATTGGACGTTGCACTCCGAGAGTGTGCATATTTTCTTTTAGATCTAATGGTAAATACACTACTTTTCCACGAATACCTTTCACTAATTCAGAGGGAGGTAATTTTGCAGTTTTTGGTTGAAGGCGTATTATTGCTTGAAATGGGTGCACTGTTTGAATTATGATGCTCTCATATATATTAAGTTGTTGAAGGGGTTTTGGTAGTGGATACAATTCCAAGTTATTTGTGATAGCACGTGAAGGAGTTTGGTTGTTGTCAAGTTTTGTAGTGCAGTAAGTGAAAAGTATTATGGGGTCAGTTATTTCATATTTGTTTTCTGCTATAAGGTAGAGAGCTAATTCAAACCATTTAGAATCTTCATTGTCTTATATTTTGTATCACAGGTCTATAGTTTTTGTGCTACTTTTATATAAAGTTCTGCAGCAACATACACACACGTGGTTTAGTACTTCAGCTGAAGTACTTTCAAATGTTAGTATTTCTTTTTTGTATGTCTGTAGTGAAAGGTTGCCATGTGCAGAATTGTTACGAAGTTGGTTGACAGCTAATTCATCTTGTAAGTGGGTTTCACTTCCAAAATATTTTGTCTGGATATAGTTGATTTCTTCTAGGAGGCCTTTTGCTGTACCATGTAGAAGAATGTTATTTAAATTGGCTAGTACTAAAGCAGGACTTTTAGCATAGTACAGTTTATAAACTAGATTTCTTATACTTGCATGATGTGTTGATATCCTTCTGATATCATGGAAGGGTGTTTTGCAAGTAGGTCCTGTAATGCAGGCCAAGGAATGTCTGTGTAGTCCTGTGTACTTGCGTATTGGACAAGCATCCATATTTTGCAGTAGTTTCATTTTGATTTTGTCTTTGCTTTTCACATATTGATTGAGGAATTGGCGTAAAGACTTGAACATTTTTTTGGGAATGTTACACATTGACGTGCATGGCCATTTGTACACTAGATGTTCTGATTCAGTTGAATGGAGGGGTAAATCTACGTTTTCAGGGCATATTTTTGTAAGGAGTTCTTCTTGTTCCATTATGGTATTATTAACTTTTTCATAACCTCGACCACTGCTATGTATTGCAATTGTATTTGTTTGCTTTTGTTTGTAGGCTTCTTCATTAAAGTATGGTTCTGTGGTTGTAGTGTGACTCCATTCACCTCCACAGATATTTAAGAAGTTATTTCTGTTGACATTTCATGTATTGAGAAGTCTTTTTTGTAATTTCAGTTATTAGTTTCATTAGTGGTTTTGTTCTGTTTAACACTAAAATAAATAACTTTGTTTTGAGAAGAAGTGCACTGTCTATCAACGCTTCTAAGATTACTTTCCTACGATAGGTTTGAAGTCTTGAACCTGGTTTCTCTCCTGTTTTCATAAGATTTTGAAGGACTTTGTGACGAAACATTTTGGCTAAAATACTTTTCTTGGTATGCTTACTTTGTACTATATCAATATTTATAGAAGAAGTTTTATTTGTAGTGATAGTTGATTTTCTGTTAATTGTTTTTTGGGTTGTTTTACTTTTTGATAGAGGAGTGAAAGTTTTTGTACTAGAAACTTCTTCTGTTTCACTACATGACTGTATTAGCTGTTGTGTTTCAACTTTTTTTACAAATTCTGCTAGAGATGGATGTTTATGTTGGAGACTTTTATTTTCATTTGCTCTACTTATGCGTCCCTTTCTACGGAGTTGCTTTTTGGTAGACATTCTTTAGGGTCTGTTGAAAAAAATACAGAAGGTATGGGTTGGGGTGTTCTGCAATGCATGTGTGGTGTGTGCATGAGTGTTTGAGTAAGGTGATAAAGATGTATGTAATGGTGTGTGATTGTGCTTTGGGAAGTACAACTAGTAGGGATGGCTATTCTTGAATTAATGTGTTACTAAACTGGGGTTCAGATGACAGAAAAAAGTAAGCTAGTGGTGCGGAGAGGTATAAATAGTATATCTTAAGCTATACAATTAAAACAGTTGTTTTTTCTACAACATCTAAATTCTAGCGGCTGAGTTGGGTAATTTGTGTGTCGAAAAATAGGAATTTGTGGGCCATTCTGCCAGTAAATCGGTTTAAGACGGGGGGATTTTTGGTCAGAATGGTGCAGAATCTCTATTTTTAGGCACAGAAATAGCATGAATTAAGCTTAGAGTGTGAGTAATAATTCAAATATTATGGTAACATTCTACTTACTTTTTTTCTAAAATTAGCAGTTTGCTTCTTAGTTGTTCTTTGTAGTTCCAATTCGGCTGCTTCTTTTCAGGAGAATGATCTTCACTGCAATTGTAAAAGAAAGAAATTAGTAATTTGGTTTGTATATAGCACTCTTTTTTAATTTAGACATAGATTTTTTAAATTGAAATGTTCAGTGCCTTCCTTAAAACGATTAAAACTATTTTATGACTAACTGTAGGAAAGAAAATATCTTCACTATGGCTTGTTAAATTCATAATGTACCACTGTATACCACTATTCCTGCAACTAAGCTTTTCCACGTAATAGTGAGTCCATGTCATAGCCTGCTTTTCCACGTAATAGTGAGTGAATGTCATAGCCTGCTTGTCCTATATAAATGTAAGTAAATATATAAACTAAAAAAAGTAAAACCAAATATGTGTTTGTACAAATATTATTCTTTGAGATTTGATCATAGAGTGTGCATGTAATTTTGTTTGATTATATGTAGTCTATATATTTTATTTGAAAAAGATTAGTTTAACATTATTTGTGTGTGTGTGTGTGTGCACGAAGAAATTAAACGGTATAAAGATTTGTAAGTCACAGTTCATTTTAGGATAATGAAAAAATGATCGTAGATTCATTTTACAGATTATACAAGGTAAAAGTCGGTTAGAAAATGTGTTCATGTACTGTGTAGAAAATATGCATACCTGTAGTTTGTGTTCATGCATATGGATATGGACGAAGCTGCAAGTAGAAATCTTGGAGATTTGTCTAGTATTTCTCGTAGATCGTGGTTGCCAATAGTATGAGACTTGTACTCTGAGAGATTCACTGTACATTTGCAGTGCTGATCTATGATGATGCAGTTACATGTAGAGGTTGTGGATTTTATTGGTGGATGGTCATGTGATTTCTTAGCTACATCCAATAAGGGAATGGCACAGAGAGTGAAGTGGAAATGGTAGAAGGACTGTCCATGTTACGATACGTTCGCGGACATGGCGGTAGTTCCAGGACACGGCATATTACATCCGGGGAATTTGGGGTGGGGAGGCATGCAAATGAGATTGAATGTAGCAAGGGATTGGTCAGTAAAGTTTAGTGAGTGTGTTGTGCTAGGAGAGGTTTTCTCTGATATTCTTTTTGGTGAGAGAAGAACAGGTAGCTATGGCTGAGTGTTTCAAAAAACAGATTGTGTGGATTTTGGGAGTCTCGTGAATACATTGGTTGAAGGTGCATGCAGAAAGCTGTGGAGTATCTATAGATCTTGGATTCCCACATGTGGAAGTGCACTGGCATGGAGTGCGTGGAATGAAGTGGCTGGACTTGCTACCTCTCTGTGCAACTTTGAAGATAGAGGAACATCCAGACATAATTGTAATTCATTGTGGAGGGAACAGTTTAGGACATGTGTCTGGAACTTCTTTGCAATTTGCAATGAAAAAGGACTTCAGAAGATCATGGATATGTTTCCAAACTCCAAAGTAATTTTTTCACGGATTGCGCAGAGACAAATGTGGCTTTGTTCTTTCTCATGTGGTCCACAAATGGAGAAAGCAAGGCGTAATGTCAATAAGGCTGTTTGTGTTTTCCTAAGAGATTTTGGCATGTTCTCTTTTCACAATGAAAATATTATGTTTCGTAGTACATACATTTTTCGCAGAGATGGAGTCCATCTTACTTATGCTGGCAATCAGATTTTTCTGAGAAATGTACAAAATGCATTGCGACCTTTTTTAGAAATGCAGCATCTATTTTGAAGTAGGTGTTAAGTATTTATAATTTTTGACATACCAACATTTCCCAAAGACTCTTTTCAGAGCCACCACTTCCTCCCAGAGAAAAAAGCAATGGTTACAATAGGGAAGCACCCCAATTTTTTTTATTTTCGCGAACTGTCCGCGGACTTTCAAGAAATAGAAAGGGCCCTGCATTCTTTATCGTTACTTCTATTTTTTAACTGTGAAAGGCGGCTCTGAAAAGAGCCTTATTTTTTTTTTTTTATTATTTTGTATTTTTTGTTTTTTACACACGACACACTAGGAGAGGAGGGGAAAGGAGGGTAAAGGGGGGGACACCAACCACAGGGATAAGAAAGGGCGAGCTGAGAGAGGAAGATGTAGAGTGGGTTTTATTTGGGTAGTGAGCAGGTCTTCTCGTGCTCTGAGAATATATATATGTATATATATTCAGTAAAACAACTTTGTTAAAGGGACGTTATGGTTAAGTTGCGCTACTAAAAACCTATGAAATTCAGTAAAAAAACTTTGTTAAAGGGACGTTGTGGTTCAAAGTAAAACCGAAATACCCCTGAAATGTGCTAGCGATGGTAAGCTAAGCAACCATAACACGCGCCACCAGGGTGCACTGCTAAGACTAACACCTAGGACATCAAAGATGACATCACAAATGTTATTGATGACATCACTGATGACATCACATGCCTGGCTCACTCTTTTTCCCTTTACTGATATATCTAGTCCAGTAACACTTAGGAACTAAAAATTCAAAAAGTCCTATATTTGTATACTTATACTTCAAATATGTTCTTACAATAATTCACTTAGGGTCCACTCAAAGCATATGAAACATATACACAGGGCAAAACACAGACTTGGAAGAAAGTAATACTTTCTATATATGAAGATTATTAGTAAGGTTATCAACAGTGATTTAAAGTTTTTTTTTTAACTATTGTACTTTCCCTGGATATGTTTATATTTGTACACATTGCACATACACTACTTCCCTTAGGGCCTAGTCACAATATTTGATAGTTATACATAGGGAAATAGTACGTTTGAAGCAGAGCAACCATTTCTGTACATGAAGATAATCAGTTAAGTTACTTCACTTTATCTGTATATGCTCATATTTGTATGTGTAGTTGTCTGTTTGTGTTTTGTTTGCAGTAATGCAATATTGTAGTTAATTATTTTTATTAGGTACTTATTATATATTTCACAATCTGCAAAACTCTAATAAGAAGGCATTTATCATTTTAGTATTTAACATTGCAAGATTATTAATATTGCATCTCCATCATGTCTCCTGTAAACTATGCCTATGTTACAACATGTGTACCTTAGTATATTGTAAACAAAATCATAATACAATACTATTTGGATTAATTAATTGTGTAATGCACTACGTACCTCATGGTATTTAATCCAATGATCCTTGACACTACTTTTACCATTGCAATAAGAATCCCATGTATAGACTTTTCATGAAATGTAAATGCACATGTGATGTCATCAGTGATGTCATCAATAACATTTGTGATGTCATCTTTGATGTCCTGGGTGTTAGTCTTAGCAGTGCACCGTGGTGGCACGAGTTATGGTTGCTTAGCTTACCATAACTAGCGAATTTCAGGGTTTTTTCTGTTTTACTTTGAACCATAACGTCCCTTTAACAAAGTTTTTTTACTGAATTTCATAGGTTTTTAGTAGCGCAACTTAACAATAATATCTCTGACTTTATGTACATGTAACATGGAACATACTGAACCCCCCAACTGAATTTGATGTCCGCAAACTCTTCTAATGTCCGCGGACATATGCGGACAACAGCAACACTACCCAAAACAAAAAGTCTGGGGGGTATGTTTATTTGTTATATCATAACATATGAACAGTGTACAAATTCACAAACCAGCACACATACACATTATATGTAGTAATAAATAAGAAGTGTAACCCATATATATATAACACATTAACCATTCATTTAAATACAATATGTTCTAAAATGGAATATACCAATAAAAGAAAGATAGGCTTCCAACATGATTACCTCACAGAAACTCCACAACTAAGAGCAACAGCAGATCTACAGACCAGTAAGAACACACCTTACCAGAAGCTAGTAAGTTACTGCATTTTATTCATATATTTCTAAACTGTCTGTATTAGATACAAAAAAAGTTATATTATTTTTTTTTCTCACAGAAACGTCTGGTACTCTTGAGTGGCTAGAGGAGCATTTCCCACGTCGGGAAATGTCTGAAGATAGTGAACCTAATGGTAGACACTTTACTATATAAACCAATTAATACAAATTATTTTATATACATTTAACATATACATTTTATTTTGTACAGACCATACAAAAATTGAAAATAGTAAACAAAAAGAAGTATTGGATAAGAATCTCCAGCACATGGAAGAAAAAATGGACCTACTCATGGCACATTTCAACAATTTAAAAAAACTTTGTGGAGGATCACTTGAAACAAAAAACTAGATACCATTGTCCCACATGTACCTGTTCCCCCTCACCACATGCCAGTCAATTATCCACAAACCATCTCCATGAACCAAAATGTTTTGATGAGACTTCCATCCCATCTTCACCTCATATGAATCCTATTGAAACCCCCAATTCCTGTGTTTGTCTCAGTTTCTGCTTCACCTTCTCCGTCATAAATTTAACATCCATATATAATAAAGTTAAATATAATATTGTGTCCTAATTAATTTCTTGTTTTTTAAAAAAAAAGCAGTTCCGATGTCTGCGGACATCGTGGATGTCCGAAATGTCCGTGAAGAAACAAAAATGGAGGTGTCCTCAGAACACTATACCTGTCCGTACTGTTCGCTAGCAAGTTGAAACTATTCTAAGAACACACGAGATGTCCGGGATATCTGCAATTAACCAAAATTGAGATGTTCTAAGAACATTATGCCTGTCTGTAATGTTCGCAAACAAGTCCAATCTGTTCTAAGAACACATTCGGTGTCCGAGATGTCCGTAATCAAAGTAACACACGCCGTGTCCTGAAAGGTTCATAAATAAACAAAATGGGGGTGTCCTGAGGACTCTAGACCTGTCTGTGCTGTTCGTAGACGGATTGAAACTGTTCTAAGAAAACATCAAGTGTTCCCGAATGTTCGTAAATAAACACAATGGGGGTGTCCTGAGGACGCTGTCCGTATTGTTTGCAGGCAAGTTGAAACTGTTCTAAGAACACATGTAATATCCTGAAATGTTCGTAAATAAACAAATTGGGGTGTCCTGAGGACGCTGTCCGTATTGCTCACAGGCAAGTTGAAACTGTTCTAAGAACACAAGCAATATCCTGAAATGTTCGTAAATAATCAAAATGGGGGTGTGCTGAGGACACTGTCCGTATTGTTCGTGAGTTGAAACTATTCTAAGAACACACGCGGTGTCCTTACATGTTCGTAAATAAACAAAATGGGGGTGTCCCGAGGATGCTATGCTTGTCCGTATTGTTCGCAAGCAGATTGAAACTGTTCTAAGAACAACCGTCTGTTCGTAACTGTTCGTTTCGCTTGTGTTGTACTTTTAATTAGTTTCAGGACCGGAACAGTGTCCGTAGAACAGCAACGCACATGCGCAAAACAGTTCCCGTGCATTTGGTGTCCTGCGGACACCGGTTCACTTCGCGGACATGTTCGCAAAGCTATCATGTGACCGAGCCCACGCTGAGCATGTGTTCTGACTGTGGACACTGTTCGTGTCCCCAAACAATTTAAAACTACCTTTTCAGGCAATCCACAATATTTATCAATAATAAATCACCATAGCACAAGTCCCAGACAGTAATCCTGAGTTTCTACATACTTTGTGGGATTTTTTTAACCTTTTTTTGGTCTTCGATCTGTCCGCGGACAATGGTGTGTCCGTGAACCACGCACAAGCACCCCTATAAAAGGCCACACCCTAGATCTCATTCTCATTGTGTTTCTGGCTATCTTACAGAACACAGTGCATTTTGCTGCCAACTTTCCAGATTTTCATCTGAATCCTGATGGCATCCATGGCTGTAGTACTGCCACTTGGTGCTACATCTGCCACAGCACCACCCCCACCCCCTTCACCACCACCACCTCCACAAGGGCCTGAAGTGGGGAACAGAAGTGAGGATGCAGAGGAGGATGAAGAGGATGATGAGAATGAGGTAGTAGAAGTCCCTAATACCAGCACTTGCCGTGAGTCTTGGGTGTGGCGGTTATTTATCATTCATGGTAACGGACGTAAGGCGCGTGCGAACCAAGTCACCTGCAAAGAGTTAAAAATGGTGCTCAGTCGTGGGAGATCTGGTTCGTACAGCTTTGGTACGACTACTATGAAGCGACAGCTAAGGTCGTTCCACTCTGGGGCCATTCGCAAGGTAGTACCTTGCGAAGAGCGAAGTAGGTTGACTTCCTCTACTACTCTGTTTCCGATCCTGTCACCACACGCAACACTCCTGTGGGACAGCGAATTGCTCCAGCTGCCTCACATGCCATTCACAAAGCTGATGATCATTACCTTTCGAGGGTCATAGTTGTGTGTATGTACTGTGATGCAGTACTCTGAAGGGGGAGAGACTTCGAAGTGCTTTTGAGACTCTGGTCTCAGAGCACGAGAAGACCTGCTCACTACCTAAGTATGGCCCACTCTACATCTTCCTCTCTCCACCCGCCCTTTCTTATCCCCATGGTTGGTGTCCCCCCGTACCCTCCTTTTCCCTACTCTCCTAGTGTGTCGTGTATAAAAAAAACAAATAAATTATAAAACAACAAAAATAAAAAAAGGCTCTTTTCTGAGCCGACTTTCACACTTTAAAAATAGAAGTGAAAATAAATTAAGCAGGTCCTTGTGTATTTTTTATAAGTCCGCAGACAGTCCACAAACATCTAAAATTTTGGGGTGCTGCCCTATCATGACCATTGCAGTTTTGTCTGGGAGGAAGTGGTGGCTCTGAAAAGAGCCTTCTGGTGTTGTTTGTTTGTGTTTGAAAAATGTGAAATGCTCAACACCTACTACAAAATGGATGCTGTAATTCCAAAAAAGGTTTCAATGCATTTTGTACATTTCTCAGAAAAATCTGATTGCCAGCATAAGTAAGATGGGCTCCATGTCTGCGAAAAATGTATGTGCTACGAAACATAACATTTTCATTGTGAAAAGAGGACATGCCAACATCTCTTAGAAAACCACAAACAGCCTTATTCACATTACGCCTTGATTTCTCCATTTGTGGACCAGATGAAGAAGAACGAAGCCACATTTGTCTCTGCGCAATCCATGAAAAAATTAATTGAGAATTTGGAAACATGTCCATGACCTTCCCAAGTCCATCTTTAATTGCAAATTGCAAAGAAATTCCAGACACATGTCCTAAACTGCTCCCTCCACAATGAATTACAATTATGTCTGGATGTTGCTCTGTCTCCAAAGTAGCACAGAGAGGTAGTAAGCCCAACCACTTCATTCCACGTGCTCAATGCCAGTGCACTTCCAGATGTGGCAATCCAAGATCTACAGCTACTCCACAGCTTTCTGCATGCACCTTCAACCAATGCATCCATGAGTCTCCCAAAATCAAAAAATCGGTTTTCTGAAACACACAGCCATAGCTATCTGTTCTTCTCTCAGCAAAAAGAGTATATGAGAAACTCTCTCCTGGCACAACACACCCACTAAACTTTACTGACCAATCCCTTGCTCTGCTCATTCTCATTTGCATGCCTCCCCACCCCAAAATCCCCGGATGTAACATGCGATGTCCGTGGACTACCGCCATGTCTACGGACATATCGTAACATGGACAGTCCTTCTACCATTTCCATTTCACTTTCTGTGGCATTCCCTCATTGGATATAGCTAAGCAGTCATACAACCATCCACCAATCACATCCAAGACCTCTACATCTAACTGCATCATCATAGATCAGCACTTCAAATGTACTGTTAATCTCTCTGAGTACAAGTGTCATATCATTGGAAAGCACCTTCTACAAGAAATACTGTACAAGTCTCCAAGATTTCTACTTGCAGATGCATGCATATCCATATGCATGAACACAAACTACAGGTATGCATATTTTTTGTATAGTACATGTACAATTCTTATAGATTCATATAAACAAATTAACTGACTTTTAGCTTGTATAACCTATAAAATGAACTTACTGTCATTTTTCCCATCTCCTATAATCAACTGTCACTTCCAAACCTATCTGCTATTTAATTTCTTTTTACTCACACATTTGCGAAGCATGTTAAACTAACATATTTAAAGTACAATATAAAGAGTTAACATACTCAAACAAAATTGCATGCACACACTATGTTCAAATATCAAACAACAATATTTGTACAAAACATAAAAATCAATGTCTAAACTAAAATCAGTGCTATTTACAAACAAAATTACTAATTTGTTTCCTTTACACTTGCAGTGAAGACCACTCTCCTGAAAAGAAGCAACAGAATTTGAAGTACAAACAACACCTAAGGATAAACCTGCTTACTCCAGAAAAAAAGTAAGTTAAATACCACCATAAAATTTGTACAATTACTCAAACACACTGTAAGGTTAATTCATGCTATTTCTGCACCTAAAAATAGAGATTGTGCACCATTCTGTCCACAAATCCCCATTTGTTAAACAGAGATTTACAGGCAGAATGGCACACAAATTCTAATTTTATGACGCACAAATTGCCCAACTCAGCCCCTAGAATGTTGATATTATAGAACAAACAACTGTTTTAATTGTATACCATTAGATTTACTATTTGTACTTCTCCACACCACTAGCTTACTTTCTTCTGTAATCTAAACCCCAGTTTAGTAGCACATAAATTCAAGAATACCCATCCCAACTAGTTGTAGTTGTCCAATGCACAATCACACACCGTCACATACATCTTTATCATGATACTCAGACACTCATGCACACATACATTGCAGAACACCCCAACCCATGCCTTCTTTATTTTTTTCAACAGACCCTAAATAATGCCTACCAAAAATCTAGTCCGTAGAAAGCAATGCAGAAGTAGAGCAAATGAAAATAGAAGTTTCCAAAATATGCATTAATCTCTAGCAGAATTTGAAAAAAAAGTTCAAACAAAACAGCTAATACAGTCATTTAGCGAAACAAAACAAGCTTCAAGTACATAAACTTTGCCTCCACTAACAAAATGTAAAACGAAACAGAAAACAATTAACAAGAATTAAGCTACCACTACTGATAAAAGTGCTCCTATAAATCTTGATATAGTGCCAAGTAAGCATACCAAAAAAAGTATTTTAGCAAAAATGATCTGTCACAGAGTCCTTCAAAATTGTATAAAAACAGGAGAAAAATCAGGCACAACCCTTAAAACCTATCGTAGGAAATTAATCTTAGAAGCTTTAATAGTCAGTGCATTCGTTCTCAAACGAAAGTTATTTATTTTAGTGTTAAACAAAATGAAACCACTAACAAAACTAATGACTAAATTACAACAAAAAACACTTCTCAATAAACAAAATGTCAACAGAAATAACTTCTTAAATATCTCTGGAGGCGAGTGGAGTCACACTACAAGCACAGAACCATATTCCAATGAAGAAGCATACAAACAAAAGCAAACACATACAATTGCCATACATAGCAGTGGACGAAAAAGTTAATAATATCATAATGGAACAAGAAACACTGCTTACAAAAGTATCCCCAGAAAATTTAGAATTATCTCTCCATTAAACTGAATCAGAACTTCTAGTATACAAATGGCCATGCACGTCAATGTGTAACATTCCCAATTCTTTACGCCAATTCCTCAATCAATATGTGAAAGGCAAAGACAAAACGAAAATTAAACTACTGCAAAATATGGATACCTGTCCAGTGCGCAAGTACACCGACTACAAGGACATGCATTGGTCTGCATTTCAGGACCTACTTGCAAAACCACCTTCCATTATATTAAAATGATATCAACACATCATTCAACTATAAGAAATCTAGTCTATAAACTGCACATAAACGTCCTGCTTTAGCACTAGCCATTTTAAATAACATTCTTTTACAGGGTACAGCATAAGACCTACTTGAAGAAATCAAATATATCCAGAAAAAATATTTTGGAAGTGAAAGCCACTTACAGAATGAAATAGCTTTAAAACAAATTAGCAACAATTCTATGCATGGCAGCCTTCTACTACAAACATACAAAAAAGTAATACTAAAGTTTTAAAGTACATCTGCTGAAGTAAGCAAACATGTGTGTGTATGTTGCTGCTGGACTTTTTATAAAAATAGCACATAAACTGTAGACATAATATACAAAATATAACCCAATGACGATTCCAAATGGTTCCAATTAGCTCTCTATCTTATAGCAGAAAGCAAATATGAAATTACTGACCCCTTAATTCTTTGTTGTTACTACACTACAAAACTTGACAACAACCAAACTCATTCACATGCTATCACAAATAACTTGAAATTGTTCCCACTACCAAAACCCCTCCAACAACTCAATTTATATGAGAGCATCATAATTCAAACGGTGCACCCATTTCAAGCAATAATACGCCTTCAACCAAAAACAGCAAAATTACCTCGTTCTGATTTGGTGAAAGGCATTCATGGAAAAGTAGTTTATTTACAATTAGATCTGAAAGAAAATGTGCACACTCTGGGAGTGCAACGTCCAATAGAGCAACCTTTAAATGGTGTACCAACAAAAGACAAAAATGATTGGCAACAACTCGTAGACTTACATAAAGTTAGACAAGCCTTGCAATAACTAAAAGACAATAATGAATACTACAAAGAAATAAATATTGAAGAAAACCTAAGGGAAACAACTGAAATAATTCAAGAATCACCAGAAACTGGTCAATTTGAACTTCTAGATCCTGCTACAGAATACAATATTTTAGACCATTATACAATTCACCCATTACACTCAAAAACACTATAGATAATGCACTGGAAACGTACCAAATGCGACAAGCCAAAGGATCTCCAATCAGCATATGGGAAAAAAGTATAGAAGCATGTGCCTTCCCTCTACTCTTTCCTACTGGAAAACAAGAAAGGTAAGATGATAGACCCACAAAAATAACAGCATCAGAATACCACTCTTTACGAATGTATTCTGAAGACACCAGATTCCGCCAAAATGTGGAAACATATTCCAACTTCTCTTTGAAAGTGAACTAGAAACTATATGCTACAGAGTTGCACACACTTTGAAATCAGGTACCCATTTTCAAAATATGTCATATAAGTTGTGCAGAATATGCATGGGAAGATGTACACGTTTTCCCATGCATAGCATGCATAGCAAACAAAAACAAACATAGATATAAAAACACCAGGAGATCCTGTGAATATATGACGATATTTCCATCATCACTTCATTGCTATTGTACACTTCATTTGTAATAAAACTGTTCCTCCCTCGGAGAAGTGCAACACTTCTTTTGGAGAAAATAATGCCAAGCCAGAGGAGCACCACACATCCACCTGATTTTGTGGATTAAAGATGCCACTGTTTTGCAATTCATCCAAAAATATGTTACTTGTGAAATATCTTCTCAAACAACACATAGGGCATCATTACAAGTATGGAGGTAGCCATGCCACTTTTAGCGGCATGGCTTCCCCCACACCGGGTACCGGGCTCCTTGAATCGGGAAATACCGTTCCATTCTGTCCTTGGAGGGCCCAGTATTTCCCCATTCAAGGAACCCAGACCTGGTACATCCCCATTCACATTTGACCCCCCATAGGGCTCAATGGGAATGGGGAGGATGCTAACAGCAGGCATGTTAATGAGGTGCCTATTGTTAGCATCCTAGTCTGCTTGCGGGTGCTGCTAAGGACGCCTGGTTTTACCAGGCGTCCTTAGCGGGTCCCGCAAGCAGACCTCTTAATGAGGCGGTAGAGGGTTAACGGGGCCGGCAGTTCAACCAGCGCCTTTAACCCTCTACTGCCTACCTCGTAATGAGGTCCATAGTGACCTCCATGCACACATTTTACAATTTCAAAGACACAAATGTGTGAAATATTGTCATCGCAAATATAAAAACAAAGAGAAATTCTACACCAAATACAGCTTTGCTTTCCGTAGACCTGTTTCAACAACAGGTCAAGTAAACAACTTCATGCTTTCAGTTAGACATAGTGTCAAAGGTAAATCACTTAAGAACACATATTATGTACAAAGAACAGAAGAACCAAAATACATAAATGATTACAATGCAAATCAGTGCCCTCCTATGGAATACACACATAGATGTGCAGTACATTGCAGACAATTCCACTGCAGTTGCACGATATGTCACATACTACTTAACCAAAGCAGAGAAAACCAAGCTTCAAGACCTTTGGGATTACATATCATCTGACAAAACACTATCACAGAAATTGTACAGCTATGCATAAACATGTTCTTTCATAGAGAATGTGGCTGATATGAAGCTGCAGACTGTTTAACCGGAACTGCCTTATATGGAAAATCTGAATATATAGTATGGCTAAGTCTTGGTCCTGCTAAATCTAGAGAAAGAGTTCTCAAATCATATGAGGACATAGAAACAATAGCCAAAAATGATCCCAAAAGCCAAGACATTTTAAAAAACAATTTACTAGACACATACTACCCAAACAGGAGTACCACTTTGGAAACCATGGGCCTCATTACGATTTTGGAAGTAGCCATGCCCTTATTAAGGGCATGGCAGCCTCCAAACTCGGGTCCAGGTCCGTTGTCCCTGAATGGGGAAATACCAGGCCATTCTGACTTTGGAGGGCCAAGTAATTCCCCATTCAGGGAACCCAGACCATCCCCATTCCCATTTGAGCCCCGATAGGGCTCAATGGAAATGGGGAGCATGCTAACAACAGGCCCGGTAATGACAGGTTTGTTGTTAGCATGCTGGTCCCCTCGCGGGACCCGCAAAGGATGTCTGGTCTGACCAGATGTCCAGAGCGGGTCCCACGAGTGGACCTTGTAATGAGGCAGTACGGGGTTAACGACGCCGGGACGCTGTTAACCCCTTACCGCCTCACTTCTAATGAAGCCCCATGTGTCTCTAACACGTAGCCCAAAACTTCACATACAAGAACAACATTAAACCAGATGAAAAGAAAGGTAGATACAGAGTAGCAAATTGTGAAGGCAGGTTAGTGAAACTTACCAAACGCAGCTTTATTAATCATATCAAATTGTCATAAAAAAAACTCCTTAACATAACGAACTGTATTACATATCCCTGCTACAACTTTTCAAACCATGGAGAAAAGAAGAAGAGTTACTGGATACGTATGACTCCTATGAAGACTCTTTCAAATCAAATGTAAGCACTATAACAGATGTAAACTTTACACAGTACTAAACAATGCTGCACAATGAACAGCAACATGAAGAAGAACTCCAAGCCCAACTAGATGTGGACACTCCTGACAGTAGTCAACCTTCTGTAACAGGAAGCCTAGAACCACTTGGACAGCCACTAATAGCAAATGAGGCAGAATTAGCCATGACAGAAGGAGAAAACACCATGGGCCTCATTACGACCCAGCCGCTGATGGAAAGAAGGGGGCGGTACGGGACCAGCCCCCTTCATTCAGTCAAGGCTGATTACGAGGTTCCCTTTGCGGGACCCGGATCAGACGTCTGGTAAAACCAGATGTCTTTTCCGGGTCCCGCGAGGGGAAGAGGGAGGTAACAACGAGACACTTGTAATGTGCCCGTTGTTACCTCCCTCCCCATTCCCATTTAGCTCTATGGGGGCTCAAATGGGAATGGGGAATGGTTCCTGCAAGAAGGATTTACCGGGTCCTCCTATGTCGGAATTACCCGGTAAGTCCCCATGGCAGGACCCCGGTAATGGAGCCCGGTTTCAAGGCAGCCATGGTGCTAATAGCACCAAGGCTGCCTCCAAACTCGTAATGAGGCCCCATGTGTCAGTATGAGCAATCTATAGAAGACTTTGCTGTACTGAAATCACAACTAAACTATGAGCAGTGTAGCATTTTCCAAGAAGTAACAAAACCAATTGAATATGGTGTGCAACATGAAAACAAAAACTGTACCCGCCAAGATTAGAGACCTCTACTGCTATACGTGAGTGGTCAAGCTGGTTCAGGCAAAACATTCTTAATCAAAATCATCAGCAAGTTACTCCAACAAATAACAAACAACAAACTTTCACTTTACACTGATTATTACTCCTTCCAGTAGAAAACTGAAACAAATTAGACTTTTACAAACTTTCTAAAGAAGCTGCAATGGAACTACGCAGAGTTTTCAAACAAATGAAAATGCTGCTAATAGATGAGGTGAGCATGGTCTCCAACCTAATGTTGGCTTTGATTCACCTCAGATTACAAGAAGTCCTCAAAACAGACTACAAAGAGCTCTTTGGAGGAAAACACATTATTGTTTTTGGAGATCTTCTTCAATTAACACTAGTGAAAGATGAACCTATTTTTAAAATCTTAGGGCACAAACTGTGCCTTAAACCTCTTGGCAGCATAGGAAAAGTCAACCTTTGGCAACATTTACAATACAAAGAATTAACTGAAAATATGTGTCAGTCTGCAAACCTGACATACGCCAACATTTTAAAAAGTATTAGAGTTTGTGTACAAGAAGCACAATCTATATTATAAACCATGCACAATCATGCACTCTATGGCAATACCTCATGTGCTACTGATGTCATGGAACAATTAGCACACAAAAATATAAATTGTATGTCCTTGATGCCAACTCTTGCAAGTTGTTGAAAAAATAATTAAACCATGTTAAAAAAGAAATGAAACCAACAGTTCAAATTGCCTCCACATACAAACTGGACGTACATGGTATGACACTAACTCTAACACAGCTTTTTTGGAGAAAATATTAAAATGATCTTTAAACTTTAGAATAATGCTCAAACAAAACCTTGACATGGAGCAAGGATTAGTTAATGTAGCACTTGGTACAGTGATTGGCTTTCAAACATACCCACGTGACAACAACATTCAGTTTGTCAATATTCTCTTTGACAAACTATTCAAATTTAAAAGGATAGGATGCTCAACAGCCCACTTCCTTTTTTTCAAAGACATGTATGTACACAGTGAACAATTTTCTGTAAATCTAGCATAAACAGTCAACATTCACAAATCACAAGGTCGTACCCTATATAAAGCATTGATAGATATTGGTAGCAAAGTCTTTAAAGAAGGCATGAGCTATGTAGCATTTTCACACTTACGTACAATTGACAGACTATTTCTAATCAACTGTGATGCAAGTAAAGTAAATGATAGAATACAATAGAATAGAATACTAGAATACAATAGACTGTGTTCACTCTACACTCCATCTAAAAACCTATCCTGTTCCACAAAAAGCAACATTTTATAAAAGAAAACTACTTCAGACACAATCTATGCAGAATCTCACAGCAATTCCTCCAAAGAAAATAAAAGAAGCTAATACTTCATCAAGGAGCACAACCAAAGAAGAATCTACTGCTCAAAGTAACTCAACCACCTCTCCAAAGAAGCAACACACACTCCCAACAAATGATTTGGACACAGAACTATCAGGTTTATTCAAATGTTCAAATATAACTGGTGTAAAATGCTGTGCAAATGTAGCAATAAATATTCTATTCCAATTGTCACCAATTATTGACAACATTTACTTCCACGGTACAGACCAATTGTATTTGCAATTGTTAGTCCTTCATAGAAATGCAACCAACAATCCTGACAGCAGTTACAGTGTTTCAGGAATAAGGCAGGAATTGGACTACTGTGCTAGAATGGTCAAATTCACTATAAACTTGCAAGAAGATTGACAAGAATTTCTAATGTACTTGCTACAAGTACTAGCAAACAAAAACATACCTATACATGAAATATTCCAGATGTAATACATGTGGAAACATACATGCACTCTTTGCAGGCATGTAGTACAAGAATAAGTTTCTAATGAACGCTTTGTGTATGTATCCATACCAAACTGTGAATCCATTTCAGTTCAGCAACTTGTACAAAATGCGAACCATGGCAGATTATGTACTACCTGCAATTCCGATACTCTTTCCACCTTACAAATACAGACACATAGTAAATACGTGATAGTAATGCTTTTACGTTATAATGCAGATGGTACCAAAAACAACTGCAAGCTGACTGGATACACACATGGGGCCTCATTACGACCCAGGCGGTAAGTTACCGCCTGGGCCGTGACTTTACCACCATGGCGTAAACTACGTTTACGCCATGGTGGTTGGCGGACTTACCGCCCCATTCCGACCTTGGCGGGGCGGTAAGTCCCCAATCCCCATTTACCCTTCCCCATTCCCATTTTTGCCCCATAGGGCATAATGGGAGTGGGGAAGGCGTTAATTACGCCACCGTAAATTACGGTGGCGTAATTAACTCCATGGTCCCTTAGCGCCATGGATTTTAACACCTGCTAAAAGCAGGTGTTAAATCCGCCATGGCGCTAAGGGACCTCGTACTCAGGCGGTAAGGGTCGGCGCTGTTTACGCCGTCGTAAAACCCTTACCGCCTGGGTCGTAATGAGGCCCATGGTCAAGTATCACTTGGTATGAAAACCTTCACAACAATAGGTATAATCTACCACGCAGGAGCCACAACCAATGCAGGCCACTACACTACATATATCAAAAAGAATTGTGGATGGTTCGAATGTAATGATACTACCCTGCTCAATCGTCTCTGTGACAACCTGGGTATCACTGATCAGGCTCTGGCCTGGCTGACCTCTTTTCTCTCTGATCGACCCTCCCAGGTACAACTTGGGTCCTTCCTATCTTCTATCTCCCTCTCTACCTGTGGTGTTCCCCAGGGGTCTAACCTCTCGCCCTGGCTTTTCAACCAATACCTGCCAACTCTCGCATACTGCATTTCCATCTTTTGCTCAAATTTCCAGTGCTATGCTGATGACACCCAACTCATTTTCAGGCTTCCTTCAGCCACCTCCTCTCCTTCCCTCATCTCTGACTGTCTCATCGCCATTCAAAATTGGTGTGCTGCCAACAATCTCTTTTTAAATGCCAACAAGACTGAGATCCTCCTCATAAGTAGACCCTCTCCATCCTTTCCCCTCACTCTCTGGCTAGCCTCCCTTGGCCCTCCTCCTGCCCCTACCTCCAAAGCTAAGAACCTCTGGGTCATCTTTGACTCCACACTTTCCTTCTCCCCACACATATCTGATGTCTCTAAAAAATCAAACTTCTTATTGCACCTCCTTAGAGGTACTCTTCCTTTCCTCACTTTCCCTTAGAAGCTCACTGTCTCCCAAGCTCTGATTCTCTCTATGTTGGACTACTGTAACAGCCTCTTTCTAAATCTACCTGCCTCTACTCTCCGCCCTTTGCAACTAATCCAGAACAGGACTGCAAGACTTGTCCTTGGCCTCAAGCCCTGGGATCGTATCTCTCCAGCTCTGAAATCCCTTCATTGGCTCCCAGTGGATGCAAGGGTTAAATTTAAAACCCTTTGCATTGTCCACAAGGCTTTCCGGGGCCTATGTCCAAAATACCTTCAACTATCCCTCCGTGAATACCTCCCCTCTCGAGCCCTTCGCTCCTCTGCCTCTAACTCCCTCAGGGTCAGTCGTTTTTGAAAGAAACGAGCTGGAGTTAGATCTCTGTCTTTGGCCGGGGCCTCCCTTTGGAACTGTCTCCCTGCCACCTTGAAACTTGAGGAGAACCATCTACGGTTCTGGATGCTCCTCAAGACCTTCCTCTTCACTTCTGCCTTCGCCCCGCTCTCCCCTGCTGATCTGCCTTTTTCCCTCGGCACTCTGCACCTGGCCACCTTCTGCTCTTCGGGCCCAGGTACCTGCTCACCCTGCCATCCTCCTGCACTGTCTCCGGGCCACCCCTTGCACTGGGGCCTGTGTCTGTACCCATACAGTTCCCCACCCACTCTTCTTCTGCACTTCTCAGATACTCCCTATCTAACTAACCTAGCACCTTTGCCTCTTACAGGCTGCACTACCACTGCTAACACTCTACTTAATTATTTATGTACTTACTATTTATTTTGTTTCTCTCCTATGCTTTGTACTTCCCCCTTTTTCCCTTCCCCATGCACTTTACCACTTTCTCCCTTCCCCATGCACTTGCGCGTTCTCAATGTCACTGGGCCCAGTAAGATTGTTGTTTTTGTTTCTCCCCTGTTCCCCTCCCTTTGCCAGGTCGTGCTCTGAAACACCTGTGTAAGAGCGTGATATAAATAAAATATCATATCATTACTCTAAAACAGAGATTACCAGCAAATCTTGTGAACGCTTACTTAATATTCTTAAAATCAAAATGAAATAACTAATCTGTGTATGAACATAAAGAAAACTTGAACTTCAAAACTATGACCAGTTAGAATACGCCAAAAGGTATCTAACTGCCCCAAGATTCTGCAACAAACAGATAAATAAATACCACTAAAATGGAAAAAGAAATAAACAAATAGAATACACCAACTGTTATCTAATTGCAGCAATACTACCACCACTTCCAAATCAAAAACCATACACCTATTCAATTCCTCCTATTGAAATCAATGAAAGAAATATATTATACCACAACATAGAAAGTTTTTTTTTTTGATCCACATGGATTTCTTTCCCACAGACCCAATGATTTAATGAACAAACACAGGAACTGAGCAAATTGCACAGTACACTGGTTTGAACTTTAGTACTTCTAAAGTACTAACTATAAGGGTTGACAACATACAGAAATGTCTACTATGCAATGCAATACTCATTATAAACTACCTACACTAACATGTGATTTTTTCTTTTATCACAGTGATTGAAAAATAATGTCTGTTCCAACTACCCATGTCATGAAAAAAACTGTATAGAACCACAAACAGTCAAACAGTAAGTAAGTAACGACTGGACTCACAAACACCACAGCATAACACACTGATTCAAGCAAACATCTAACCATAATCCACATTCCAAAATGTTTTCTTCCATGGGTATCTTATGCTGCACTGCTTGTTGCCAAACACTACAATATTGACTGCATGGCCTGGCCAAAACTCTTCATACAGCCTCAGCATAATAACAAACTCACAAACACTCCAACATAACACAACCATGCAAACAAACACCTCACCAATAAGTAAAACCCAAAATGCCTAGAGTCTTCAATACCAACAATCTGAACACAATCCAACAAACAAACAAACACACATCATCTCACTATCCTATAAACACTATTAGACTAGTACCATTCAGTACTCACATTTTTTAATACATATCCCCTAAGCAGCCCACATACCACAATCAAAATATTTGTTTCTATAGGTGTGTCATGCTGCAGTGGTTGTGACCAGGGCCTAGAGTCTTGGGTGCATGGCCTACATCCTACGGCCTTCGGCCATGAACCCAAGACTCTAGGCCCTGGCCACAACTACCGCAGCATGACACATCCATAGAAACAAACACTACCAAATGACCACAAGCCAAAAACATAATACATCCACCTCAAAACTGAACCCCTCACCAAAAAATACAACCCAAAAAGCCTAGTCTTCAATACCAACAATCTGAACACAATCCAACAAACAAACACACATCATCTCACTATCCTATAAACACTATTACACTACTACCAATCAGTACTCACATTTTTGAAAAAATATCCCCTAAACAGCCCACATACCACAATCAAAATGTTTGTGTCTATGGGTGTGTCATGCTGCAATGGTTGTGGCCAGGGCCTAGAGTCTTCGGCCATGCACCCAAGACCATAGGCTGTGGCCACAACCACCACAGCATGACACACCCATAGAAACAAACACCTACCAAATGACCACAACCCAAAAACATAATACATCCACCTCAAAACTATGCACTTCAATTAAAAAATTATTACAACCAACGCACACACTCTTCAATACATACCTTCTTCATCCAATGCTCTTCTAACAACCCAAAACCAACATCATACTACACTAAAATAGCTAGTAGTGCACCCAGTTCTTACCATGTCCACGGACAACCATGGTGACTGCGGACACTGCGAACACATCATGACCTTTTCCCACCTAAACAAATACAGCATTTGACCAATCTCTTACTCCCCACCCTCTCCAAGCACTCATATACACCAACACACTCCCCAAAATAGGATTTATGCTCACTTCCAGTACATGTCCGCGCATCCAATATGGCGAGCGCATCGAAACAATTTGACGCACCTCACGCCTCATCCCAGCCAATCAGACAACACGTTGTGTGTCCGTGGACATGACGCAAGCCTATTATCCAATCTGTGTCCTGTCTGCGGAGCGCACAGGGAAGTGTGTCCACGGAGTGGACATAGATATCACTAATTTTTATGCCTTACGTTTTGTTCATTTAAAAAAGAACTACTGGACAGATTTACACCGGTTTGGGTTATAGGCACAACAGAAATGTTTTCCCATTATGTCTATGGGAAATGAAAACATTTTGGGACCCCTCATATAACTTTGCCCCCCCTTTACCAAACCTCACTAGACTGTGAAAATATATTTAGAGTGGGCCATATACTATTTTTTCCAAGTTTGGTGAAGATTCGTCCTGAGGGAGTAAAGTTATAACCTGCCCAAAATGTGTTCTTCCTATGGGTTCAGCAACTTAACCATAACTACATGCCACTACCGTGGGCCGTGTAATGTGTGGGGTGGGTTTGGGGTAATAAATAATATAATGGGATTGGGTAGCAGGTTTCAGGGGGTTTTGGATTGAGTGGGGGGTTCTGATGGGTTTCCCCCCACAGGAGATTGCATAGTGAGTTTGCTGTTGACTCATTTTCTTTTTGAACCATATGTTAAAATCTCCCAGTATGACCAGGTTGTCTTGGAGGGTTGATAGCATGACAGCTTTGTCTGCTATATTTGTTATAAAGTTGGGGTTGTAGATCAGGAGGAATACTATGTTGGATTGGTTGTTGAGTTCTATCTTGATGAGGGATTGATAGTCTTCTGTGTTGATTGTAATGATATGAGCTGCTCGGATGAGTTTATTGATATATGATTGCTATTCCTCCTCCACTTCGGTTTTCTCTGTTGGTTTGTATTAGTTTATAGTTGCCTGGTATTGCTTAGTTCGCGATGGCTTTATAGTTATTTGATAGCCAGGTTTCTGTGAGGAAGAGCACATCTGTGACTCCTTCGATTAGGGGGGTCATGTATTTCTATTGAGTCTTTCACCATGGATCTCACGTTGAGGAAGCTGAAGTGTCATTTTTTTGGTTTTCCTTTCGGGTAGTTGTTTGTATTGTTTGTTCTACCTGGTGTGATGTTGGTTGGGTTTCCGTCCTGGTGGGGTTTCCCTGGTTGAACCCATCAGGTGGAGTGGTTCTTAATTAATACGTCCCTTCGTTAAGTAGACCGATAAGGTTTATGGTGGGGTTGATTGGTTTTGGTTCATTCCTGTTGTTAAATTGTGTAGTTACTCAGCCATTGTTCCAGTCTTTGGTGATGTAGGGCATGTAGGGTGTGATGGATTCCATCTTTTCCCTTATTCTGGTTGGGGTATTGTTCATGGTGAAGATCGGGTTGGGATGGTTTAATAGTTGTTGTGTTCCATTCTGTGTCCTGGTGGGATCTATATTTGCGGCGCTTGTTGGTTGTCAGTTCGTAGTTGCTATGCTGTTTTTTCTTGCCACGCTGTCCTATGTGGAGAGGTAGTGAGCAATGTAGTCTGTCTTTTCTCTGTTCGGGAAGTCTGTCAGAGTTGTGGGATCATGATGTTCTTATCAGGTCTAGTCTTTTCTGTTGGCGGTTTGTTGTTGCTTTAATTTGGTGAGGTTGTGAATAGTTGAGAATTTGGATGAAGGACCTTTGTGGTTCGGTTTGTTTATTTCACCTTTCTATTTGGTTCCTATGTGGGTCTTTGGAGTTTCTTTTGGTTATGGTTGTTGAACTGGAGGTGGTAAACCCTCACAGTTCTTTCGTTTTAGTAGATCTTTTCCTTCAGGTTCTGGTGTGCGCACCCGGGTGAGTGTGGGTGTGTGAATGTCCTATTGATTATGGTTGTTGAGTGATTGCTGAACTGGTGGTGGTAAACTCTCTCAGTCCCTTAATTTTAGTGTTTTCTTCTGGTTCTGATGTACGCACCCGTTTGGGTGGAGATGTCTGGGTTAACCAGGACAGGGCGGCGGGTAGAACAGTCAATGCAGTAGCACCTAGACTTGGGACATCTGTCTAGGGGGAAGGCTTAATGGGGGTCACAACAGTCAATGCATTCACATTTGGTTGGGATACCTGGACCGGGGCCTAAAGAGGGGGAACAACAGTCAAAGCAGTGGCACCTAGAATGGGACACCTGGACAGGGAGGGGTGCTTTAATTAGGGGCACAAATAGTCAATGCAACAGTATTTCGGTCTGGGAAAACCTGGATAGGGGGTGAGTGGGGGTTAATGAGATGCACAACAGACAATGCACTCACACCTAGGTTGGGACACCTGGACAGAGGCGGAGTACTTAAATTAGGGGCACATCCATCAATGCTACTGTATTACAGTGTGGGACACTTGGATAGGGAGAGGAGGGTTAGTGAGGGGCACAATAGACAATGCAGTCATACCAGGTTGGCACACCTGGACAGAGGGAGAGTGTTTAAATAGGGGCACAACTGTCAACACAACAGTGCTTCGATCTGAGGTTGCTTGATGGAGGGAGAAAGCCCATGGAGGGTGCAACAGGCAATGCAATGTCTCTTGGATATGGAGCTCCAGGGTAGAGTGACAGAGAAGAAAATGCATTGAGCTTATCTTTTGGAGTACCTGGATAAACAGGAGAGGCATAACGATGGCACAACGGTCTACACAATAGCACTTCGATTTTGGCACCTGGATAGAGGGCGAAGGCCAAAAGTGGGCAGAACAGTCAATGCAATTACACTTCAATCTGGGACACCTGGATAGAGTGAGAAAGGCCTAAAGAGGGTATAACAGTAAATGCAATAACTCTTTGGATGGGGGGCACCTGGATAGAGGGAGAACGCCTAAAGAGGTCACAGTGGTTAATGCAATAATACTTCAATTTGAGATACCTGGGTTGAGGGTGAAAGGCCTAAAGAGGATACAACGTTCAAGGCAATAACTATTTGGATTTGGCACACCTGTATAGAGGGAGAGAGGCCTAAATAAGGCACAGCAGTTAATGAAATAACACTTTGGTTTTGAACACCTGGATAGAGGGAGAAAGGCCTAAAAACGGTACAATGGTTAATGCGATAACACTTCTATTTGGGACACCTGGATAAAGGGAGAAGGCCAAAAGATAGCACACCGTTCAATGCAATAACACTTCGATTTGTCACCTGGATAAAGGGAGAAGGCCTCAGGATGGCACAATGGTTAATGCAATAACACTTCGATTTTCGGACAACTGGATAGAGGGAGAAAGGCCTAAGTAGGGGCACAGTAGACAGCGCATTAACTTGATTTTGATAGGGGCATTACATGAATTACAATTATGTCTGGATGTTGCTCTGTCTCCAAAGTAGCACAGAGAGGTAGTAAGCCCAACCACTTCATTCCACGTGCTCAATGCCAGTGCACTTCCAGATGTGGCAATCCAAGATCTACAGCTACTCCACAGCTTTCTGCATGCACCTTCAACCAATGCATCCATGAGTCTCCCAAAATCAAAAAATCGGTTTTCTGAAACACACAGCCATAGCTATCTGTTCTTCTCTCAGCAAAAAGAGTATATGAGAAACTCTCTCCTGGCACAACACACCCACTAAACTTTACTGACCAATCCCTTGCTCTGCTCATTCTCATTTGCATGCCTCCCCACCCCAAAATCCCCGGATGTAACATGCGATGTCCGTGGACTACCGCCATGTCTACGGACATATCGTAACATGGACAGTCCTTCTACCATTTCCATTTCACTTTCTGTGGCATTCCCTCATTGGATATAGCTAAGCAGTCATACAACCATCCACCAATCACATCCAAGACCTCTACATCTAACTGCATCATCATAGATCAGCACTTCAAATGTACTGTTAATCTCTCTGAGTACAAGTGTCATATCATTGGAAAGCACCTTCTACAAGAAATACTGTACAAGTCTCCAAGATTTCTACTTGCAGATGCATGCATATCCATATGCATGAACACAAACTACAGGTATGCATATTTTTTGTATAGTACATGTACAATTCTTATAGATTCATATAAACAAATTAACTGACTTTTAGCTTGTATAACCTATAAAATGAACTTACTGTCATTTTTCCCATCGCCTATAATCAACTGTCACTTCCAAACCTATCTGCTATTTAATTTCTTTTTACTCACACATTTGCGAAGCATGTTAAACTAACATATTTAAAGTACAATATAAAGAGTTAACATACTCAAACAAAATTGCATGCACACACTATGTTCAAATATCAAACAACAATATTTGTACAAAACATAAAAATCAATGTCTAAACTAAAATCAGTGCTATTTACAAACAAAATTACTAATTTGTTTCCTTTACACTTGCAGTGAAGACCACTCTCCTGAAAAGAAGCAACAGAATTTGAAGTACAAACAACACCTAAGGATAAACCTGCTTACTCCAGAAAAAAAGTAAGTTAAATACCACCATAAAATTTGTACAATTACTCAAACACACTGTAAGGTTAATTCATGCTATTTCTGCACCTAAAAATAGAGATTGTGCACCATTCTGTCCACAAATCCCCATTTGTTAAACAGAGATTTACAGGCAGAATGGCACACAAATTCTAATTTTATGACGCACAAATTGCCCAACTCAGCCCCTAGAATGTTGATATTATAGAACAAACAACTGTTTTAATTGTATACCATTAGATTTACTATTTGTACTTCTCCACACCACTAGCTTACTTTCTTCTGTAATCTAAACCCCAGTTTAGTAGCACATAAATTCAAGAATACCCATCCCAACTAGTTGTAGTTGTCCAATGCACAATCACACACCGTCACATACATCTTTATCATCATACTCAGACACTCATGCACACATACATTGCAGAACACCCCAACCCATGCCTTCTTTATTTTTTTCAACAGACCCTAAATAATGCCTACCAAAAATCTAGTCCGTAGAAAGCAATGCAGAAGTAGAGCAAATGAAAATAGAAGTGTCCAAAATATGCATTAATCTCTAGCAGAATTTGAAAAAAAAGTTCAAACAAAACAGCTAATACAGTCATTTAGCGAAACAAAACAAGCTTCAAGTACATAAACTTTGCCTCCACTATCAAAATGTAAAACGAAACAGAAAACAATTAACAAGAATTAAGCTACCACTACTGATAAAAGTGCTCCTATAAATCTTGATATAGTGCCAAGTAAGCATACCAAAAAAAGTATTTTAGCAAAAATGATCTGTCACAGAGTCCTTCAAAATTGTATAAAAACAGGAGAAAAATCAGGCACAACCCTTAAAACCTATCGTAGGAAATTAATCTTAGAAGCTTTAATAGTCAGTGCATTCGTTCTCAAACGAAAGTTATTTATTTTAGTGTTAAACAAAATGAAACCACTAACAAAACTAATGACTAAATTACAACAAAAAACACTTCTCAATAAACAAAATGTCAACAGAAATAACTTCTTAAATATCTCTGGAGGCGAGTGGAGTGACACTACAAGCACAGAACCATATTCCAATGAAGAAGCATACAAACAAAAGCAAACACATACAATTGCCATACATAGCAGTGGACGAAAAAGTTAATAATATCATAATGGAACAAGAAACACTGCTTACAAAAGTATCCCCAGAAAATTTAGAATTATCTCTCCATTAAACTGAATCAGAACTTCTAGTATACAAATGGCCATGCACGTCAATGTGTAACATTCCCAATTCTTTACGCCAATTCCTCAATCAATATGTGAAAGGCAAAGACAAAACAAAAATTAAACTACTGCAAAATATGGATACCTGTCCAGTGCGCAAGTACACCGACTACAAGGACATGCATTGGTCTGCATTTCAGGACCTACTTGCAAAACCACCTTCCATTATATTAAAATGATATCAACACATCATTCAACTATAAGAAATCTAGTCTATAAACTGCACATAAACGTCCTGCTTTAGCACTAGCCATTTTAAATAACATTCTTTTACAGGGTACAGCATAAGACCTACTTGAAGAAATCAAATATATCCAGAAAAAATATTTTGGAAGTGAAAGCCACTTACAGAATGAAATAGCTTTAAAACAAATTAGCAACAATTCTATGCATGGCAGCCTTCTACTACAAACATACAAAAAAGTAATACTAAAGTTTTAAAGTACATCTGCTGAAGTAAGCAAACATGTGTGTGTATGTTGCTGCTGGACTTTTTATAAAAATAGCACATAAACTGTAGACATAATATACAAAATATAACCCAATGACGATTCCAAATGGTTCCAATTAGCTCTCTATCTTATAGCAGAAAGCAAATATGAAATTACTGACCCCTTAATTCTTTGTTGTTACTACACTACAAAACTTGACAACAACCAAACTCATTCACATGCTATCACAAATAACTTGAAATTGTTCCCACTACCAAAACCCCTCCAACAACTCAATTTATATGAGAGCATCATAATTCAAACGGTGCACCCATTTCAAGCAATAATACGCCTTCAACCAAAAACAGCAAAATTACCTCGTTCTGATTTGGTGAAAGGCATTCATGGAAAAGTAGTTTATTTACAATTAGATCTGAAAGAAAATGTGCACACTCTGGGAGTGCAACGTCCAATAGAGCAACCTTTAAATGGTGTACCAACAAAAGACAAAAATGATTGGCAACAACTCGTAGACTTACATAAAGGTAGACAAGCCTTGCAATAACTAAAAGACAATAATGAATACTACAAAGAAATAAATATTGAAGAAAACCTAAGGGAAACAACTGAAATAATTCAAGAATCACCAGAAACTGGTCAATTTGAACTTCTAGATCCTGCTACAGAATACAATATTTTAGACCATTATACAATTCACCCATTACACTCAAAAACACTATAGATAATGCACTGGAAACGTACCAAATGCGACAAGCCAAAGGATCTCCAATCAGCATATGGGAAAAAAGTATAGAAGCACGTGCCTTCCCTCTACTCTTTCCTACTGGAAAACAAGAAAGGTAAGATGATAGACCCACAAAAATAACAGCATCAGAATACCACTCTTTACGAATGTATTCTGAAGACACCAGATTCCGCCAAAATGTGGAAACATATTCCAACTTCTCTTTGAAAGTGAACTAGAAACTATATGCTACAGAGTTGCACACACTTTGAAATCAGGTACCCATTTTCAAAATATGTCATATAAGTTGTGCAGAATATGCATGGGAAGATGTACACGTTTTCCCATGCATAGCATGCATAGCAAACAAAAACAAACATAGATATAAAAACACCAGGAGATCCTGTGAATATATGACGATATTTCCATCATCACTTCATTGCTATTGTACACTTCATTTGTAATAAAACTGTTCCTCCCTCGGAGAAGTGCAACACTTCTTTTGGAGAAAATAATGCCAAGCCAGAGGAGCACCACACATCCACCTGCTTTTGTGGATTAAAGATGCCACTGTTTTGCAATTCATCCAAAAATATGTTACTTGTGAAATATCTTCTCAAACAACACATAGGGCCTCATTACAAGTATGGAGGTAGCCATGCCACTTTTAGCGGCATGGCTTCCCCCACACCGGGTACCGGGCTCCTTGAATCGGGAAATACCGTTCCATTCTGTACTTGGAGGGCCCAGTATTTCCCCATTCAAGGAACCCAGACCTGGTACATCCCCATTCACATTTGACCCCCCATAGGGCTCAATGGGAATGGGGAGGATGCTAACAGCAGGCATGTTAATGAGGTGCCTATTGTTAGCATCCTAGTCTGCTTGCGGGTGCTGCTAAGGACGCCTGGTTTTACCAGGCGTCCTTAGCGGGTCCCGCAAGCAGACCTCTTAATGAGGCGGTAGAGGGTTAACGGGGCCGGCAGTTCAACCAGCGCCTTTAACCCTCTACTGCCTACCTCGTAATGAGGTCCATAGTGACCTCCATGCACACATTTTACAATTTCAAAGACACAAATGTGTGAAATATTGTCATCGCAAATATAAAAACAAAGAGAAATTCTACACCAAATACAGCTTTGCTTTCCGTAGACCTGTTTCAACAACAGGTCAAGTAAACAACTTCATGCTTTCAGTTAGACATAGTGTCAAAGGTAAATCACTTAAGAAGACATATTATGTACAAAGAACAGAAGAACCAAAATACATAAATGATTACAATGCAAATCAGTGCCCTCCTATGGAATACACACATAGATGTGCAGTACATTGCAGACAATTCCACTGCAGTTGCACGATATGTCACATACTACTTAACCAAAGCAGAGAAAACCAAGCTTCAAGACCTTTGGGATTACATATCATCTGACAAAACACTATCACAGAAATTGTACAGCTATGCATAAACATGTTCTTTCATAGAGAATGTGGCTGATATGAAGCTGCAGACTGTTTAACCGGAACTGCCTTATATGGAAAATCTGAATATATAGTATGGCTAAGTCTTGGTCCTGCTAAATCTAGAGAAAGAGTTCTCAAATCATATGAGGACATAGAAACAATAGCCAAAAATGATCCCAAAAGCCAAGACATTTTAAAAAACAATTTACTAGACACATACTACCCAAACAGGAGTACCACTTTGGAAACCATGGGCCTCATTACGATTTTGGAAGTAGCCATGCCCTTATTAAGGGCATGGCAGCCTCCAAACTCGGGTCCAGGTCCGTTGTCCCTGAATGGGGAAATACCAGGCCATTCTGACTTTGGAGGGCCAAGTAATTCCCCATTCAGGGAACCCAGACCATCCCCATTCCCATTTGAGCCCCGATAGGGCTCAATGGAAATGGGGAGCATGCTAACAACAGGCCCGGTAATGACAGGTTTGTTGTTAGCATGCTGGTCCCCTCGCGGGACCCGCAAAGGATGTCTGGTCTGACCAGATGTCCAGAGCGGGTCCCACGAGTGGACCTTGTAATGAGGCAGTACGGGGTTAACGACGCCGGGACGCTGTTAACCCCTTACCGCCTCACTTCTAATGAAGCCCCATGTGTCTCTAACACGTAGCCCAAAACTTCACATACAAGAACAACATTAAACCAGATGAAAAGAAAGGTAGATACAGAGTAGCAAATTGTGAAGGCAGGTTAGTGAAACTTACCAAACGCAGCTTTATTAATCATATCAAATTGTCATAAAAAAACTCCTTAACATAACGAACTGTATTACATATCCCTGCTACAACTTTTCAAACCATGGAGAAAAGAAGAAGAGTTACTGGATACGTATGACTCCTATGAAGACTCTTTCAAATCAAATGTAAGCACTATAACAGATGTAAACTTTACACAGTACTAAACAATGCTGCACAATGAACAGCAACATGAAGAAGAACTCCAAGCCCAACTAGATGTGGACACTCCTGACAGTAGTCAACCTTCTGTAACAGGAAGCCTAGAACCACTTGGACAGCCACTAATAGCAAATGAGGCAGAATTAGCCATGACAGAAGGAGAAAACACCATGGGCCTCATTACGACCCAGGCGCTGATGGAAAGAAGGGGGCGGTACGGGACCAGCCCCCTTCATTCAGTCAAGGCTGATTACGAGGTTCCCTTTGCGGGACCCGGATCAGACGTCTGGTAAAACCAGATGTCTTTTCCGGGTCCCGCGAGGGGAAGAGGGAGGTAACAACGAGACACTTGTAATGTGCCCGTTGTTACCTCCCTCCCCATTCCCATTTAGCTCTATGGGGGCTCAAATGGGAATGGGGAATGGTTCCTGCAAGAAGGATTTACCGGGTCCTCCTATGTCGGAATTACCCGGTAAGTCCCCATGGCAGGACCCCGGTAATGGAGCCCGGTTTCAAGGCAGCCATGGTGCTAATAGCACCAAGGCTGCCTCCAAACTCGTAATGAGGCCCCATGTGTCAGTATGAGCAATCTATAGAAGACTTTGCTGTACTGAAATCACAACTAAACTATGAGCAGTGTAGCATTTTCCAAGAAGTAACAAAACCAATTGAATATGGTGTGCAACATGAAAACAAAAACTGTACCCGCCAAGATTAGAGACCTCTACTGCTATACGTGAGTGGTCAAGCTGGTTCAGGCAAAACATTCTTAATCAAAATCATCAGCAAGTTACTCCAACAAATAACAAACAACAAACTTTCACTTTACACTGATTATTACTCCTTCCAGTAGAAAACTGAAACAAATTAGACTTTTACAAACTTTCTAAAGAAGCTGCAATGGAACTACGCAGAGTTTTCAAACAAATGAAAATGCTGCTAATAGATGAGGTGAGCATGGTCTCCAACCTAATGTTGGCTTTGATTCACCTCAGATTACAAGAAGTCCTCAAAACAGACTACAAAGAGCTCTTTGGAGGAAAACACATTATTGTTTTTGGAGATCTTCTTCAATTAACACTAGTGAAAGATGAACCTATTTTTAAAATCTTAGGGCACAAACTGTGCCTTAAACCTCTTGGCAGCATAGGAAAAGTCAACCTTTGGCAACATTTACAATACAAAGAATTAACTGAAAATATGTGTCAGTCTGCAAACCTGACATACGCCAACATTTTAAAAAGTATTAGAGTTTGTGTACAAGAAGCACAATCTATATTATAAACCATGCACAATCATGCACTCTATGGCAATACCTCATGTGCTACTGATGTCATGGAACAATTAGCACACAAAAATATAAATTGTATGTCCTTGATGCCAACTCTTGCAAGTTGTTGAAAAAATAATTAAACCATGTTAAAAAAGAAATGAAACCAACAGTTCAAATTGCCTCCACATACAAACTGGACGTACATGGTATGACACTAACTCTAACACAGCTTTTTTGGAGAAAATATTAAAATGATCTTTAAACTTTAGAATAATGCTCAAACAAAACCTTGACATGGAGCAAGGATTAGTTAATGTAGCACTTGGTACAGTGATTGGCTTTCAAACATACCCACGTGACAACAACATTCAGTTTGTCAATATTCTCTTTGACAAACTATTCAAATTTAAAAGGATAGGATGCTCAACAGCCCACTTCCTTCTTTTCAAAGACATGTATGTACACAGTGAACAATTTTCTGTAAATCTAGCATAAACAGTCAACATTCACAAATCACAAGGTCGTACCCTATATAAAGCATTGATAGATATTGGTAGCAAAGTCTTTAAAGAAGGCATGAGCTATGTAGCATTTTCACACTTACGTACAATTGACAGACTATTTCTAATCAACTGTGATGCAAGTAAAGTAAATGATAGAATACAATAGAATAGAATACTAGAATACAATAGACTGTGTTCACTCTACACTCCATCTAAAAACCTATCCTGTTCCACAAAAAGCAACATTTTATAAATGAAAACTACTTCAGACACAATCTATGCAGAATCTCACAGCAATTCCTCCAAAGAAAATAAAAGAAGCTAATACTTCATCAAGGAGCACAACCAAAGAAGAATCTACTGCTCAAAGTAACTCAACCACCTCTCCAAAGAAGCAACACACACTCCCAACAAATGATTTGGACACAGAACTATCAGGTTTATTCAAATGTTCAAATATAACTGGTGTAAAATGCTGTGCAAATGTAGCAATAAATATTCTATTCCAATTGTCACCAATTATTGACAACATTTACTTCCACGGTACAGACCAATTGTATTTGCAATTGTTAGTCCTTCATAGAAATGCAACCAACAATCCTGACAGCAGTTACAGTGTTTCAGGAATAAGGCAGGAATTGGACTACTGTGCTAGAATGGTCAAATTCACTATAAACTTGCAAGAAGATTGACAAGAATTTCTAATGTACTTGCTACAAGTACTAGCAAACAAAAACATACCTATACATGAAATATTCCAGATGTAATACATGTGGAAACATACATGCACTCTTTGCAGGCATGTAGTACAAGAATAAGTTTCTAATGAACGCTTTGTGTATGTATCCATACCAAACTGTGAATCCATTTCAGTTCAGCAACTTGTACAAAATGCGAACCATGGCAGATTATGTACTACCTGCAATTCCGATACTCTTTCCACCTTACAAATACAGACACATAGTAAATACGTGATAGTAATGCTTTTACGTTATAATGCAGATGGTACCAAAAACAACTGCAAGCTGACTGGATACACACATGGGGCCTCATTACGACCCAGGCGGTAAGTTACCGCCTGGGCCGTGACTTTACCACCATGGCGTAAACTACGTTTACGCCATGGTGGTTGGCGGACTTACCGCCCCATTCCGACCTTGGCGGGGCGGTAAGTCCCCAATCCCCATTTACCCTTCCCCATTCCCATTTTTGCCCCATAGGGCATAATGGGAGTGGGGAAGGCGTTAATTACGCCACCGTAAATTACGGTGGCGTAATTAACTCCATGGTCCCTTAGCGCCATGGATTTTAACACCTGCTAAAAGCAGGTGTTAAATCCGCCATGGCGCTAAGGGACCTCGTACTCAGGCGGTAAGGGTCGGCGCTGTTTACGCCGTCGTAAAACCCTTACCGCCTGGGTCGTAATGAGGCCCATGGTCAAGTATCACTTGGTATGAAAACCTTCACAACAATAGGTATAATCTACCACGCAGGAGCCACAACCAATGCAGGCCACTACACTACATATATCAAAAAGAATTGTGGATGGTTCGAATGTAATGATACTACCCTGCTCAATCGTCTCTGTGACAACCTGGGTATCACTGATCAGGCTCTGGCCTGGCTGACCTCTTTTCTCTCTGATCGACCCTCCCAGGTACAACTTGGGTCCTTCCTATCTTCTATCTCCCTCTCTACCTGTGGTGTTCCCCAGGGGTCTAACCTCTCGCCCTGGCTTTTCAACCAATACCTGCCAACTCTCGCATACTGCATTTCCATCTTTTGCTCAAATTTCCAGTGCTATGCTGATGACACCCAACTCATTTTCAGGCTTCCTTCAGCCACCTCCTCTCCTTCCCTCATCTCTGACTGTCTCATCGCCATTCAAAATTGGTGTGCTGCCAACAATCTCTTTTTAAATGCCAACAAGACTGAGATCCTCCTCATAAGTAGACCCTCTCCATCCTTTCCCCTCACTCTCTGGCTAGCCTCCCTTGGCCCTCCTCCTGCCCCTACCTCCAAAGCTAAGAACCTCTGGGTCATCTTTGACTCCACACTTTCCTTCTCCCCACACATATCTGATGTCTCTAAAAAATCAAACTTCTTATTGCACCTCCTTAGAGGTACTCTTCCTTTCCTCACTTTCCCTTAGAAGCTCACTGTCTCCCAAGCTCTGATTCTCTCTATGTTGGACTACTGTAACAGCCTCTTTCTAAATCTACCTGCCTCTACTCTCCGCCCTTTGCAACTAATCCAGAACAGGACTGCAAGACTTGTCCTTGGCCTCAAGCCCTGGGATCGTATCTCTCCAGCTCTGAAATCCCTTCATTGGCTCCCAGTGGATGCAAGGGTTAAATTTAAAACCCTTTGCATTGTCCACAAGGCTTTCCGGGGCCTATGTCCAAAATACCTTCAACTATCCCTCCGTGAATACCTCCCCTCTCGAGCCCTTCGCTCCTCTGCCTCTAACTCCCTCAGGGTCAGTCGTTTTTGAAAGAAACGAGCTGGAGTTAGATCTCTGTCTTTGGCCGGGGCCTCCCTTTGGAACTGTCTCGCTGCCACCTTGAAACTTGAGGAGAACCATCTACGGTTCTGGATGCTCCTCAAGACCTTCCTCTTCACTTCTGCCTTCGCCCCGCTCTCCCCTGCTGATCTGCCTTTTTCCCTCGGCACTCTGCACCTGGCCACCTTCTGCTCTTCGGGCCCAGGTACCTGCTCACCCTGCCATCCTCCTGCACTGTCTCCGGGCCACCCCTTGCACTGGGGCCTGTGTCTGTACCCATACAGTTCCCCACCCACTCTTCTTCTGCACTTCTCAGATACTCCCTATCTAACTAACCTAGCACCTTTGCCTCTTACAGGCTGCACTACCACTGCTAACACTCTACTTAATTATTTATGTACTTACTATTTATTTTGTTTCTCTCCTATGCTTTGTACTTCCCCCTGTTTCCCTTCCCCATGCACTTTACCACTTTCTCCCTTCCCCATGCACTTGCGCGTTCTCAATGTCACTGGGCCCAGTAAGATTGTTGTTTTTGTTTCTCCCCTGTTCCCCTCCCTTTGCCAGGTCGTGCTCTGAAACACCTGTGTAAGAGCGTGATATAAATAAAATATCATATCATTACTCTAAAACAGAGATTACCAGCAAATCTTGTGAACGCTTACTTAATATTCTTAAAATCAAAATGAAATAACTAATCTGTGTATGAACATAAAGAAAACTTGAACTTCAAAACTATGACCAGTTAGAATACGCCAAAAGGTATCTAACTGCCCCAAGATTCTGCAACAAACAGATAAATAAATACCACTAAAATGGAAAAAGAAATAAACAAATAGAATACACCAACTGTTATCTAATTGCAGCAATACTACCACCACTTCCAAATCAAAAACCATACACCTATTCAATTCCTCCTATTGAAATCAATGAAAGAAATATATTATACCACAACATAGAAAGTTTTTTTTTTGGATCCACATGGATTTCTTTCCCACAGACCCAATGATTTAATGAACAAACACAGGAACTGAGCAAATTGCACAGTACACTGGTTTGAACTTTAGTACTTCTAAAGTACTAACTATAAGGGTTGACAACATACAGAAATGTCTACTATGCAATGCAATACTCATTATAAACTACCTACACTAACATGTGATTTTTTCTTTTATCACAGTGATTGAAAAATAATGTCTGTTCCAACTACCCATGTCATGAAAAAAACTGTATAGAACCACAAACAGTCAAACAGTAAGTAAGTAACGACTGGACTCACAAACACCACAGCATAACACACTGATTCAAGCAAACATCTAACCATAATCCACATTCCAAAATGTTTTCTTCCATGGGTATCTTATGCTGCACTGCTTGTTGCCAAACACTACAATATTGACTGCATGGCCTGGCCAAAACTCTTCATACAGCCTCAGCATAATAACAAACTCACAAACACTCCAACATAACACAACCATGCAAACAAACACCTCACCAATAAGTAAAACCCAAAATGCCTAGAGTCTTCAATACCAACAATCTGAACACAATCCAACAAACAAACAAACACACATCATCTCACTATCCTATAAACACTATTAGACTAGTACCATTCAGTACTCACATTTTTTAATACATATCCCCTAAGCAGCCCACATACCACAATCAAAATATTTGTTTCTATAGGTGTGTCATGCTGCAGTGGTTGTGACCAGGGCCTAGAGTCTTGGGTGCATGGCCTACATCCTACGGCCTTCGGCCATGAACCCAAGACTCTAGGCCCTGGCCACAACTACCGCAGCATGACACATCCATAGAAACAAACACTACCAAATGACCACAAGCCAAAAACATAATACATCCACCTCAAAACTGAACCCCTCACCAAAAAATACAACCCAAAAAGCCTAGTCTTCAATACCAACAATCTGAACACAATCCAACAAACAAACACACATCATCTCACTATCCTATAAACACTATTACACTACTACCAATCAGTACTCACATTTTTGAAAAAATATCCCCTAAACAGCCCACATACCACAATCAAAATGTTTGTGTCTATGGGTGTGTCATGCTGCAATGGTTGTGGCCAGGGCCTAGAGTCTTCGGCCATGCACCCAAGACCATAGGCTGTGGCCACAACCACCACAGCATGACACACCCATAGAAACAAACACCTACCAAATGACCACAACCCAAAAACATAATACATCCACCTCAAAACTATGCACTTCAATTAAAAAATTATTACAACCAACGCACACACTCTTCAATACATACCTTCTTCATCCAATGCTCTTCTAACAACCCAAAACCAACATCATACTACACTAAAATAGCTAGTAGTGCACCCAGTGCTTACCATGTCCACGGACAACCATGGTGACTGCGGACACTGCGAACACATCATGACCTTTTCCCACCTAAACAAATACAGCATTTGACCAATCTCTTACTCCCCACCCTCTCCAAGCACTCATATACACCAACACACTCCCCAAAATAGGATTTATGCTCACTTCCAGTACATGTCCGCGCATCCAATATGGCGAGCGCATCGAAACAATTTGACGCACCTCACGCCTCATCCCAGCCAATCAGACAACACGTTGTGTGTCCGTGGACATGACGCAAGCCTATTATCCAATCTGTGTCCTGTCTGCGGAGCGCACAGGGAAGTGTGTCCACGGAGTGGACATAGATATCACTAATTTTTATGCCTTACGTTTTGTTCATTTAAAAAAGAACTACTGGACAGATTTACACCGGTTTGGGTTATAGGCACAACAGAAATGTTTTCCCATTATGTCTATGGGAAATGAAAACATTTTGGGACCCCTCATATAACTTTGCCCCCCCTTTACCAAACCCCACTAGACTGTGAAAATATATTTAGAGTGGGCCATATACTATTTTTTCCAAGTTTGGTGAAGATTCGTCCTGAGGGAGTAAAGTTATAACCTGCCCAAAATGTGTTCTTCCTATGGGTTCAGCAACTTAACCATAACTACATGCCACTACCGTGGGCCGTGTAATGTGTGGGGTGGGTTTGGGGTAATAAATAATATAATGGGATTGGGTAGCAGGTTTCAGGGGGTTTTGGATTGAGTGGGGGGTTCTGATGGGTTTCCCTCCACAGGAGATTGCATAGTGAGTTTGCTGTTGACTCATTTTCTTTTTGAACCATATGTTAAAATCTCCCAGTATGACCAGGTTGTCTTGGAGGGTTGATAGCATGACAGCTTTGTCTGCTATATTTGTTATAAAGTTGGGGTTGTAGATCAGGAGGAATACTATGTTGGATTGGTTGTTGAGTTCTATCTTGATGAGGGATTGATAGTCTTCTGTGTTGATTGTAATGATATGAGCTGCTCGGATGAGTTTATTGATAGATGATTGCTATTCCTCCTCCACTTCGGTTTTCTCTGTTGGTTTGTATTAGTTTATAGTTGCCTGGTATTGCTTAGTTCGCGATGGCTTTATAGTTATTTGATAGCCAGGTTTCTGTGAGGAAGAGCACATCTGTGACTCCTTCGATTAGGGGGGTCATGTATTTCTATTGAGTCTTTCACCATGGATCTCACGTTGAGGAAGCTGAAGTGTCATTTTTTTGGTTTTCCTTTCGGGTAGTTGTTTGTATTGTTTGTTCTACCTGGTGTGATGTTGGTTGGGTTTCCGTCCTGGTGGGGTTTCCCTGGTTGAACCCATCAGGTGGAGTGGTTCTTAATTAATACGTCCCTTCGTTAAGTAGACCGATAAGGTTTATGGTGGGGTTGATTGGTTTTGGTTCATTCCTGTTGTTAAATTGTGTAGTTACTCAGCCATTGTTCCAGTCTTTGGTGATGTAGGGCATGTAGGGTGTGATGGATTCCATCTTTTCCCTTATTCTGGTTGGGGTATTGTTCATGGTGAAGATCGGGTTGGGATGGTTTAATAGTTGTTGTGTTCCATTCTGTGTCCTGGTGGGATCTATATTTGCGGCGCTTGTTGGTTGTCAGTTCGTAGTTGCTATGCTGTTTTTTCTTGCCACGCTGTCCTATGTGGAGAGGTAGTGAGCAATGTAGTCTGTCTTTTCTCTGTTCGGGAAGTCTGTCAGAGTTGTGGGATCATGATGTTCTTATCAGGTCTAGTCTTTTCTGTTGGCGGTTTGTTGTTGCTTTAATTTGGTGAGGTTGTGAATAGTTGAGAATTTGGATGAAGGACCTTTGTGGTTCGGTTTGTTTATTTCACCTTTCTATTTGGTTCCTATGTGGGTCTTTGGAGTTTCTTTTGGTTATGGTTGTTGAACTGGAGGTGGTAAACCCTCACAGTTCTTTCGTTTTAGTAGATCTTTTCCTTCAGGTTCTGGTGTGCGCACCCGGGTGAGTGTGGGTGTGTGAATGTCCTATTGATTATGGTTGTTGAGTGATTGCTGAACTGGTGGTGGTAAACTCTCTCAGTCCCTTAATTTTAGTGTTTTCTTCTGGTTCTGATGTACGCACCCGTTTGGGTGGAGATGTCTGGGTTAACCAGGACAGGGCGGCGGGTAGAACAGTCAATGCAGTAGCACCTAGACTTGGGACATCTGTCTAGGGGGAAGGCTTAATGGGGGTCACAACAGTCAATGCATTCACATTTGGTTGGGATACCTGGACCGGGGCCTAAAGAGGGGGAACAACAGTCAAAGCAGTGTCACCTAGAATGGGACACCTGGACAGGGAGGGGTGCTTTAATTAGGGGCACAAATAGTCAATGCAACAGTATTTCGGTCTGGGAAAACCTGGATAGGGGGTGAGTGGGGGTTAATGAGATGCACAACAGACAATGCACTCACACCTAGGTTGGGACACCTGGACAGAGGCGGAGTACTTAAATTAGGGGCACAGCCATCAATGCTACTGTATTACAGTGTGGGACACTTGGATAGGGAGAGGAGGGTTAGTGAGGGGCACAATAGACAATGCAGTCATACCAGGTTGGCACACCTGGACAGAGGGAGAGTGTTTAAATAGGGGCACAACTGTCAACACAACAGTGCTTCGATCTGAGGTTGCTTGATGGAGGGAGAAAGCCCATGGAGGGTGCAACAGGCAATGCAATGTCTCTTGGATATGGAGCTCCAGGGTAGAGTGACAGAGAAGAAAATGCATTGAGCTTATCTTTTGGAGTACCTGGATAAACAGGAGAGGCATAACGATGGCACAACGGTCTACACAATAGCACTTCGATTTTGGCACCTGGATAGAGGGCGAAGGCCAAAAGTGGGCAGAACAGTCAATGCAATTACACTTCAATCTGGGACACCTGGATAGAGTGAGAAAGGCCTAAAGAGGGTATAACAGTAAATGCAATAACTCTTTGGATGGGGGGCACCTGGATAGAGGGAGAACGCCTAAAGAGGTCACAGTGGTTAATGCAATAATACTTCAATTTGAGATACCTGGGTTGAGGGTGAAAGGCCTAAAGAGGATACAACGTTCAAGGCAATAACTATTTGGATTTGGCACACCTGTATAGAGGGAGAGAGGCCTAAATAAGGCACAGCAGTTAATGAAATAACACTTTGGTTTTGAACACCTGGATAGAGGGAGAAAGGCCTAAAAACGGTACAATGGTTAATGCGATAACACTTCTATTTGGGACACCTGGATAAAGGGAGAAGGCCAAAAGATAGCACACCGTTCAATGCAATAACACTTCGATTTGTCACCTGGATAAAGGGAGAAGGCCTCAGGATGGCACAATGGTTAATGCAATAACACTTCGATTTTCGGACAACTGGATAGAGGGAGAAAGGCCTAAGTAGGGGCACAGTAGACAGCGCATTAACTTGATTTTGATAGGGGCATTATCGCGAATGCAGCAACCAATAACTCTATGCAAATAATTTTATTTGGGACACCTGGTTAGGGGGCCATAACAATGTATGCAGCAACCTGATGCCTGGGCACCTAGGTAGGAGGTGGAGGCATAATGAGAAGCAGACAGTCAATGTGGTAACACTTTGACAAGGGCCTAGACCCTCGTTGAGTTTCCTTTCCAGGCCGACGGCCCAATCAGAGGTTGGGCAGCAAGGGAGGAGGGGGAGTGGGAGAGCATGAAGCCGGTGGGGAGTGGAGTGGGGTGATGGGTAAAAGGCGCAGGAAGTGCAGTAAAAACAAAAAAATGCAGCTAAAAATGATTATGGGGTCGGACGGTAAGGCATTCAAGAAAGTAACACTCAACCGAAGTCAAGCAGCCAGCAAGTGGAGAATGTCGAACACAGAGGGCCTCGGCCCCTCCCAACACTCTATTAAGGTCAGGTGTGGTAATGGGCTGTCAATCAGGTGAGATTACTTCATAATTTTTATATTCATAATTTCTCAACCTGGGGCCATATAACGTCCCATCGTCACTGATAATGTGAGGCACCAGTCCACTCTCCTCAGTAGGTTCAGTTACCTTTTTCACCATTGTTTCACTACGATCAGAAAATATAGAAACATTTTTAAAACATGTTTGCAACAGGAAGGAGGTAGTCTCTAAAATCAATAGTTAAAAGACATCCAACTAAATCCTCTCTGGGCAGTGTTACCCTTAGTATATATACTTTCTCTTATACTGCTATTCTTACCAGACTCCAACCTCTAAGCGCAGAACTGGGTATCGAACAGATGCTACTCAGTATAGTCTTGGAAATACAAGCATGTTGCCCCTGAGCTATCATCCTGGCCCAGGTATCAATAATGGGGTTTAATGAGTCCTGGTGCTAAAAGAATGATGCAATTTCCTCCCCTATTATGAAAAAACAAATCTTGACAGACCAGAAAGGAGAGAAGGATAAAGCAGACGAGATAGTGCTTGGGCAGAACTAATGGATGGGAGGATAGATATTACTTAAAATAGATGGGAAAAGCATTGTGGAAGATGGGCAAAGAGAAGATAAGGATGAACAAGAAAGAAAAGACAAAGAACAAGAGAAGAGATTGAAAGAAGACAAGCAGAAAAGGAAGAGCAGGGAGCAACAAGAACAGACATATCAGGAGGAGCAAGAGAAAAAAGAACAGGCAGAAGAACAAAGATAGTTTGGCAATTGACAGAGAGTGATACAAGATAGTGATAAAAGAGAAATGATGAGAGAAGAGGAGGAAGTGCAAAGACTAAAGGACAAAATATTACAGCGACAAAAGGGAGAAGAGGAAATAAGGGAAGGAATAAGGAGAGAAGAACGAAGGCAAGAAAAAGAAAGAATTAGAAGGGATGCGAGAAAGCAACGAGAACTAGATGAAGAAATAGGACGAAGAAGAACACAGCGTGGTCTTAATACTAGTCTCATTTGTAAGGAACCAGTAGGGCCAAGCCCAGAAATATGATGGGACAGAATAGAAGAGATTCCTCTGATGAAGGAAGCAATACCAACGGCATCTAGGGTAGTATTGGAAGAAGAAAGTGTTTATGCAGTGAGCATCGGAGAAAAGATCAAGAAGGCTTATCAAGAATTAAATAAAGGTAGCAAGTATGGAATTTGACGGAAGAGGGATCAATCCCTAGCATTTCAATCACGAAGTGAAGAAGAAATTCTGTTGAGTCATGGATGTAGATCATTGTCCTTAAGCAGACTGAACTTAGACAAAGGTGAGTAAGATAATAGTCACACAGGTTGGGGACAAGACATGTCAGACGAGGAAAGAGGTTCCAGTCTTGGGGTAGAAGGAGGGTGCGCGTGTAAGATGGTCGGATCTGGAAGAACCTAAGGATAAGACGCCAGATCCCATAGCATATCCAGAATGTCCCCGAGGACAATCGTATAGTGTGAAGGGAGCATCGCCGCTGCATGTGAGAGGTTACGGTCATTACAGACAAGGACGATCATCCCTGCCATGGATAGACCAATGATGGGAGCCGACTCTGGGTTAGGGTTCACACAATTTCCCTTATTGGAAAAAGGGGGAGCAAAACCACAGTATATCCCATAGCCGCAGGTGGACAATGATAATTTAAGATGTAATGTCTTGAGTTTGACTTTGGGTGCTGGAAAATGATTATATGAATTAGAAAAAAATGACAGGAGGAAACATGTTGGCCATAGAAGACATAAAAGGTCTCCTGCCAGCTATTCTTGGGGAAAGAGCTGATGACATATGGTGGATAGATGGATATTCAACTGTGACAGCAAAAAACACAGTGCATCACTGCGTTTCGCACGATCGGACTGAATAAAATGGTCTGACAGTACAAAAAAAATGACCAAAAAATGCTACCAGCAAAGGTTTGAACACCAAAAGTTCGAACCTTTGGTGGTGGCATTGCAGGTGTGTAACAAACAAAAACAAAAGACTGCAGGGGTTGCAGGGCTGTCCCCCGCAACACCCTGCTCACTATACTGTGCAGCATAGTGAGCGGGGTGTTGCGGGGGGAAACCCCTGCAGCACACCTGCAAAAAGAAAAGAAAAACGGGGGCTGCAGGGGTTTCCCCCGCAACCCCCGCTCACTATACTTTATAGTATATACTTTATAGTATAGCGGGGGAAACCCCTGCATCCCCCGTAGCATGTAAGTGTGTTTGCATGAGACAGGTGCAAACTTTTGGTAGTTCGCACCTTTCTTATGAGAAAAAGCTGGCAGCTGCAAAATCCGGCCTGATCTCGTAGAATCCATCATTGAGCGCCATTTAATAATTGTAGAGCAGACGTGTGGAGGGCTCTCATTTTACAGTACCCCGATACATCAGATATGGGTGCAATTATGACAGGTAAGATGAAGGATGATGAAGACGCCAATGGGTGCATTCAGGATATTCAGGAGAAATGGGAAAAGACAGTGCCATTATTTTACCACATTTTATGCCTGGGGCTGCCTGAGCCAGTACAGAGGCAGATGAAAAAACAAGTGTGGATGGAAACAAAGCCTTGGGCTGAGATACAGTTGACAATAGTACACCATTGCGGGTTATTACAAGAGAAAAATAGGAAGAAAGATGAGACTAGGAAAATCGAGGAGGCTACGTTATTTCAGAAAAAAAGTTCTAAATTTGCCATAGAAAGGGCAGTATTGACAAGTGGAGAATGAATGGGAATGCAGGAAGCAATGGGTGCATCGCAGTTGAGTAATCAGCGCCCAATGGATTAAGGTGGATACAGGTTCGTGCCATGAGGTAAAGGTATGGCATATGGAGGAAGAGGAGGTGGATCCCCAAATAATCAAGGTCGGTTTCAGAATACACAGAATGAAAACCAGAGTACCCAGGGAAGATATAACCAAGGAGGACTTGTCAGACAGGCACCCCCATTATGTTGTGGAATGACAGGGCACATTGCATGCGTATTTGGGAGCCTAGGGAATGTACAGAATGGCCAATTTTCAAGAGAGGGATCAGTTTATCCTCCACCATATAGCACACAAACTAAGGAAGGGTACGCCCAAGATCACACATTTTATCAGACACTGGCACCGCAAGTTCAGCAGGTACAGCAACAAGAGTGAGTGCAAATGAATCCACCACAAGGTCTGTCACAACAAGCCCCTAGGCAGACACAGCAGTAGGCAAACACAGGACAAGTGCTGACACCCAGAACAGAATAGGAGGTGTCGCTGTGGTAGCAGAAAATCCATTCACTGGGATGGGGATGAGCCTGTACCCACAATAGGACAACCCACAGGGTTACTTAATGCGTCCAGTACTATCTGTGACACTAGACCCCCAAGAGGAACCAAGGGTCAATATGACGATAGGAGGCACATCTTATTTCTTTTCTAGTAGAGCCTGGAACTACTTGTTCATGTATACGAGAGGGACAATCTCCAGTGTTGGGAATTGCCATGAATGCTCAAGGGTTCTCTGGAGCTACGAGTTGAGTTCCTTTTACTAATGAATTACCAGTCTCTATAGTAGAGTGTGAATTGTGTGTTGCTATGTTATATTCACGACAGACACCGGTTAGCATTTTGGGAAGAGATTTAATGACAAACTTACCATGACAATTTCATTCACTGGTCAAGGGATAGTGCGCTCCACTCCAGGAATACACTATTTAAATGTGGGCACATTTATACTGGCATTCATTGGGCTATTGGCTCTGCGAGGCATTACAGTAGATCCAGAGATTTTTCTGAATGGAGTGAGCATTCTTTTGACATGGCTACCTGTCTTAGTGGGAAAAATTGTGAGGATACCTGAAGACTTTTTTGTTTAGACCACGAACACCTATGGACGAAGAGGGGGGACAGACTATCCCTACAGAATTAGAAGCAGCCATAGTACGAAAGGGAAATAGCAATGCTCGAAGGTGTAGACGATGAGGGTACACTATGGAGGACAGTAATAGCTCTCGGGGAAGGGTACAGATTGACTGACATAAATAATGACATGTTCAGGGAAGACCGAACAGATGATGAAGTTGTATTTCTTTCTCAGCATCACATACTGGATAAGGATAGAAAAGCAGGAAGTCCCACAAGAAATATCGATAATGCATCAGCGTCCAGCATTTTTTCAGGAAGACTTGGAGAAGGAAGGTGGCAAGCGTCCTTTTGACAACAGGTCAATATGACATAGATGTATTAAAGGGAATAGGGGAAGTTAAAAGAAAGCTTAAGGCTGGAGCAATTTTACCTTGTGCAAAACAGTACCCTGTGTCTCGAGAGGTTGATGTTTATATTTCAGACCATTTCGGCATTGATGAAAGAAAGGATTATGGTGCCATCGGAATCATCGTCTAATACCGCTGTATATTCGATAAAAAAATATAAAGTAGATTTATGGAGATTTATACAAGATATGAGACCAATTAACCAGATTGAAGATGCAGAGTTTCCTCTAGTTCCTAATCCGGCGACGATACTATGCAGTACCACGGTGGAAGCTGTATATTTCATGGTGATCAATTTGAAGAATGTGTTATTCTCAATACCGCTGCACAACGACTCACTTTACTTTTCTATACTTTATTCAATTGTATTGTGCAAAATATAACACCCGGGGGCGTGAGGGTGCGACAAATAGTTAAAGAGATCTTAAATCGGATAACAGAAAATAGGTAATTTGAAAGCTTTTTATTTGAATAGCAGTGTCTTGATTACTTTTCAAAATTTTGCTACAGAATCGATATCTCTAAGTCCAGGTAGGATTTCATTCCATGCCTTAGGAGCTGCCATGAAAAACAAACTTTTAATAACTTGGGTAAGATTGCATTTGGGAATTTGCAATTCCTTTATATTATTCAACCTCAACATTCTGATGTTGCATTTTTTGTCAATGTTTCTGTTAAATAACATGTGCTAAATCCCTTGAGACATTTGTGGGTGATGGTCAACAGCTGAAAATGGATCCAGCAACAGCAAGCCAATGAAGACCCTGTTTGGCCTCTGAGACATGGTCTGTCTTTTTTAGGCCTACAGTGTCTCTAACCATAGTGTTTTGGAGTCTTTGTAGTCAAGAGATATCCGACTTTGCTGCTCCCACCAATAGAGTACTACAATAATCACAAGACTTGACTTCCTTAATGTTCCGTCAAACTCGACTGAAACATACTCGTCTGCCTCAGGGGTACTGTGAGTCCCCGTCGATCTTTACAGAGTCCTACAGATGGATTTATACAATATTAATCTTAAGAATGCAGTGATACAATACGTTGATGACATTTTAATTTGTAGCACCACAGAAGATGAGTGCAGACAACATTCTATTCAGTTGATGACTATTCTAACAGACTTTATTACTGTATATTTCCTGTTCATTTTACCCTTGTACCCCCAATTGTGTTCATTGTACTTACAACATTTTGTAACTAAGCTTCAAATATGCTTGTAACTGCTGCGCCCAGCTACCTGAGAGTTTGGTGTGCATTACCAAATAAACAAACAAAGAAACAAACAAAGAAACAAAGAAACACACAAACAAACAAGGGATATAAGGTTGACAATGAGAAGCTACAATTCTGCCAAGAAGATGTGTTATGCATAGGGCAGCTGAATTCACATGCAGGAAAGAAGGTGACACCTGAAGAAGCTGAGGTGATTATGAAAACCTCAAAGCCAAATATAGTGAAACAGATGCAACCGTTTTTGCGGTTATGCAACTATGTTATAGCCTAGGTGTTTAATTACAGTACATACACACAACCCCTTTTTTAAGCTTTAAAGGAAGCACAAGTGGATAAAGTAAAAATAGAATGGAATGAAGAAATGGAGGAAGAGTTTGAGGAGCTAAAAAAACAATCTGTACAGCTACTGTTTTAGGAATTCTCAATTATGCTGAGGAATTGTATTTGTTATTGCACACAAATGGGACAGTCATGGCAACAGTGCTTACACAGAGAAGTACATTGGGGTACAAGCCTTTAGCGTATTACAGTGGGATTATAGACCCAGTTATGAGAGGACACTTCCCTTGCAAACAATCTTTGGCTGCTGCCGCGTTCGCAATTGAGAAGTCTACAAGAATTGTTATGGGCTGCTCAATGACTCTCTTTGTGGAGCATGCTATATTTGCCATTTTAGAGTAACCCACAGGCACTTTGACATCTCAAAGAGGTTCAGTTTATGAGGTAATGATTTCTAATTCGACGATTACAATTGTAAAATGTAAAATAGTGAACCATGCCATGTTTATAGCTGAACCAATAGAAGAAGTCAATCATGTGCATGACTGTGCTAATTATGTTGAGTTTTATGATGCTATACCCAGAGTAAAGGAGAATGCTCTGTCGGGAGGGGAAATTCTCTTTATTGATGGTTCTGTGAAAAATGTTCAGACTAGTGGGGAAAGGCATTCAGGCACTGCAGGAGTAATATACAAATTACATGGATTATTTAAAGTTGTAGCAAGTGCAAGGCTACCATCTCACTTTTCAGTGCAAGCAGCAGAATTGGTAGCACTTATTTACACGCTCAAGAAACATGAAGGGCAGGAAGTGACAGTGTACAGTAACTTTGCCTGATTGACGTCAACCGTACATGCAGGATTATCACGTTGGAAAAGGAGTGCTACTTCAGTGTGGACGCACTGCAGTGCAGCACGCATCCTTATTGGACAGGCATATTAACGCTCTACAACTTCCAGTGCCCATAGCAGTCGTTAAATGCATATTGCACACTAAGCGAACAGATATCTCTTGTGGGAAGGAAGCCACAGACGAAGAAGCCAAACGGGTTACATATTCCCCAGATATTTAGAGTTTGATACTGAGAGTATTCAAGAAAAGTAGTTACAACCACTTTAGTGTAAGAAGGGTTTAATAAATTAACTAATGGGAATTCAAGGAAGTGCACCGCAGAAAGAGCAGGAACTATGGAAGCAAAGGGGGGGTTATTTATCCCCCACAGAAGCATTATTGTGACAAGCCAGCACTGGAAAGCCAATGATGCCCATAGCATTATTAAAGGTCGTGCTTGAACAGCTGCATTACCCTGCACATGTAACTAGGGAAAGTCTTGCTGCTACAATTGAGGAAAACTGGTTAATTCCGAATTTGTTGGAGCACGTTGCACTATTTCTGGTAAACTGCATCATTTGTCAAAGCTTACTGCTGGGCATACACTAAGAACAATTAGAGGGGTAATACCACGACCGAATGGTCAATTTCAGCATTTAAATATCGACTATGTCAATATGCTGAAAGTATGTAATGGATATAGGTATTTCTTAATGGTGGTGTGTCCCTTCTCTAGGTGGATCAAGGCAGGTCCCTGTACACACCCTGATGCCTCTTGCGCAGCAAAGTGTTTAGTGCACAGAGTCTTCCCCAGATGGGGTGTGTGTGAAGTGCTGAGATCCGACAATGTGCCGCATTTTGTTAATGAGCTATTTGAACAAATAAGGCTTCTATTGAATATAAAGCACACGTTTTCCCCTGCTTATCACCTACAAGCAAGCAGGATATGCGAGAGGCTCAACAGCCTACTTAAGGAAAGGATTGCCAAGATTAAATTGACTTTGAAGAAGAAAAGGCTATATTGCCTATCCCAAGCTTTATATGCCCTTCAGAATCAGCCAGGATCGCCTGAATTAGTGACAGGGTGGCATATGAGAACGCCCCTTACACCTCCATCTAGGAGTAGAAGCAATGCCCAGAGTGTAGCTAAAACTATAGGTGATGAATTGCACGACTATTTGACATGTATGACCTCCAGCATCTCATTTCAGATCAAGTCAAGCACAAGGGGGTTGGTCTCAGAAAACAGAAGAAGACAATTCAACAACCAACCCAAGTCAACCACTATCGGCACCTAAGTTATATGTTGGAGACCTAGTCCTCATTAAAAACTTTACTAGAAAGTAGCATGAGCCACGAGTCAATGGTCCCATTTGTGTTGAGAATATAACTCCTTCAGCTGTAAAGGTCCAAGGAAGACAAGATTGGCTTCACCTGAGTGATATACAAGCCTATAAAGGTAAGAGCTGCCCTCCCATCGTTGCTGATCCAGGAAGAAGGCAAGAAAAGAATTTCAGTGTGTGCAGACTCGATCGATGACGAAGAAGGACGATAACGCAACTACCTGGGGATGACGCATATTTATCTTGAACTGAAATTCAAAAGGACACTGATTATATATATTTTAGGCTGGAGTACAAAGACTTGCAGAGAATTTCAGGAATTTTGAAAAATGGACATTTAGAAACAAATTGAAGCATCAAAGTTATGCCAAAACGTCAGTTCTTGATCAGAAATTGGAAACAAGATCAGTATCTGGACTAATTTTGTAGTGAATACCTGTTCTAAGCAGTTAAACATATGGTACTTACTGACAGTGATGCTCTTCGGCTTATTCTTGCTGTTTTTGTGTTTATACTTCAAGCTTATCCTGCTCTTGTCAGAAGAGACATTGATCTTTGCACTTTTTCACAGGATCCTAAAAATGGCCGAGTGATAAGAAGGCTTCTCATTGCAATAATTGAGCAGGTTTTACAGTTGCAAGTATAAAGTAATTTGATGATTGTATTAAAGATGAGAAATGTAGAAGCCGGCATTGTTCTAGAGAAAGAACAAGTGCAACAAGTGCCAGGATGGCATGAGAAATGGATGTCTATGTTTTTGTGCATAATATATGCATGTACGATTACTCTTTTTGTCTTTCTGTTTAAAGTCTCTGTCATGTTAGTACTTCCGCTGAGGTAGAGGTCCCTATGGTGGTTCTTACTTTGGGAACTTCCTTTGATATACTTTATGAATGGTACAAGGGTTCTAAAAGACACAGGAGAGATGCAGAGGAAGATAATGAAAGATAAATACCTATCTATATAATGCAACCGACTTGGGTAATAACATGTGGTACCAGCACATGGGAGACGTAGGAGAAAAACTGAGTTGCTACACCTGCACTCTCATCCCCTATGCCATGAATACAGTGTACAATCTTCATCTCCAGAGAAGTCCCAGAACACAATTCGAGGTGCCTCATTCATATTGCAGCATGTATGACCAGAGGACAATTTCAAGGAAGTTGGGCCACTTTACGATGAAGTTCGAAATGGTTGTTTCCATTCCAGGATGATTATATCAAGACTACACAGATGGAAAAGGAACCTGGATGGGAGAGCAATATGCTTGTGTATCCTGCAGCAGGACAGGAAGAGGTAGTCATTGAAGACATGTAGATAATGGATTGCCCTGATATAACAGAAATAGCTGGATCACCTGAATGTTGGGAACAAACTCAAGTCTTGTTCTATGGACGAGTGAAGTCCAAGAAGGGATAAGAAGGAGGACTAATGTCCTGTGCAGCTCATCTAAAGCCAGAATATATGCAAGAGGTGCAGAAAGTGAACAATGGATGTTTGACGTCATTGGCTAAACATGGCAAACTACTGACATGGGTAGAATATGGTTTTGATCCCATTGGCAAATGCAAAATTGTTCTCCCGAAGAGATGGAAAGAAGCTTGTGGGAGATAACAAAGGCTGCAAAACTACAGTTGACATTTCTAGGATGGGAGAAGGGACAGCTGCCCTCATGGATCGATAATGGGATTGTGGGCCTAGTGTCTACATGAAGCTGCCCAATGATTGGGGAGGGACATGATCCTTGGTGCTTATTCATGTTCCAGCATTAGTCATTCCTCAGAGTGACCTGTACACTGGAGAATTTACAAAAGTAGATGCCCATTTGAGAAAAAGAAGATTGCTTGAATTTCTCAATCAAACCAGAAGAGATAATAAATTCTCAGCCAAGTCAATAGAAGCATATGACTCCATTCCATATGAACACAGGTTGCTCAGCAAGACTGCTTCAATATTTATGACTATATTCATGCAGATTACGAGATGGGAGCCTCTGCAGACAATCAAAACTACCATAAATGGATTCAATGCTATCAAAGAAGAGCTAATGGCCATACTAATAATGTCCCTGCAGAACAGATATATCCTTGACATGATCAAAGCAATGGAAGGAGGAGTTTGTGCCAAAATCGGGCCATCATTTTGCACATTCATACTTTCTCACGATGACGAGAATGGGATCTTGACAGAGGCCATAATGTTGCTAACGAACCTGCGTAACAAGATGGAAGACAAGACAGAGGACATTACAGATGACATTTAGTTTGCTTCCATATTCTCATGGATTACTCAGTGGATGCCAAACATCTTCAAGTTTCTTGGAGCAATATTGGTGATGGTGATGTTTGGATTCTGTGTAATCAGGATAGTGATCGCCCGATAAAAGAAGGCGGCAAAGAAAGCAGTAGGAATGAAGATCATGATCGATGTCAAATCTGGATTTGGACCCAAGGAATTGAGTGATGAAGATGTCAGAAAAAACATAGAGGCTAGCATCATAGCATCTGAGGGAACGAAGTTCCTGTATCCAAAGAATCATAAGAAGTATGTTGGACGATGGGTCTATTGTAATCCGAATGGACAGTGCAACTACATGAACTGGAGTGTAGATGAGCATGTCAAATCAGCCGGCACCCTGAGGGGGGGGTGGTGAAGATCTGGACTCGGAAGAAGCACTTTTACAAAATAAAATAACAAGATGTAGAGACAATTGAGGAGGTGGTCAAAGAATTGACTAGATGGGGGAATGTAGAGGAGCAGTTACATTTCTAAACAGGAAATACCTCCTATAAGTTGGAAGCCTGAGATTGTGCAATGCTTCACACCAGTAGTTGTTACCATACCCCGGCGAGTATTCGACAGAAGGTACTCACTGAGAAAACCCTATCAAATGTATCCCTGGAGAGATGTGAATGTGAGGGAGGATATCCCTGAAGGAATATGACAAGGAGCAACAAGAGTAGCTAGTGACATCACAAGAAACATGTGTGATGCCCCGAGAATACTGACTGAAAAGAATGCATGTATTTTACAGAAACTGATGACCAAGTTAAGAATCAAGTAAAAATTCATATGTGAAAAGAAGATTGTATGTGTGTGAAGCACTGCAGAAAATGCAAGCCATTCAATAACTGTGCAGATGCAGTAACACAAGTAGATTAAGTAATCTTAGAAGCTGGCTATATGTAGTGAATAGACTGCAGGTGGAACCGCCATTGTACAGAAACTGGACATTGGTGTTATGAATTTAGTAAGCCAGTACACAAGGAAAGGGCGAGCACTGTATCACAGCAAGAATAAGCTGAGACCATGGAAATGGTGAGGCTGTCTGGCCTGGTGTCAAAGCTGAAGCAGCCAAGGTCAATTATCTATTCTTGAAGGCAGTGATCATGCAAAGCTGACCCATCCCTTGTTAAGGTGCACAGAAAGCTTGCCAATTTCTATTCATTTAAAATATTTAAACACTGCAAAATTGACCAAATCATGGTCTTCTCTCACGTGAGCCAAGAATGTAAATAGAGTTGAACGTGGAGTCCTAGAACAATGATAGGGAAAGCCTGTTCTCCCATATATTTCCAGAGAAAATAATACTTTGCAAGGCCAAGTTCAAAGACAATCTTCATGGTAGAAGGCATGGGTGATGAGAGATGTTGGACTAATTGGGTGGGGAGGTAAAGTCAAGTCAACCTTCTGGCACCTGGGTCTGAGCTTACCTGCTGCTAAGTGAACCTAATGTCCCAGACATGGCAAAGGCATGCCAACCAATTATAGAGGGACGCATAATGAAGGGCCTTATAATATGAAGACCAATGATATACCGTGGTCTTAATAGTGTTAAATTTGACATGTTTTAGAGGCAGGCATAAGTTGTCCACCTTACAGTAGATAGCCAATCACAATCACAGCCCTTATAGAAAGTATACTTACATGTACCCCTTGAACGTATCACAATCCCTCCAAGGTTTTTCTTATTTGCCTCATAGTATGATATCACGTCTAATGTATTTTCTGCATATAAGGATGTTTTTATGAGAAATGCACTGAGAGCTCGAGCGAACACCCATTGATGTCCGTTGTAACTCCCTGTTTTAGATAATTGTTAATAAAACAGCACCTTTGCCATCTTCCTGAGTTGGTTTGTTATTTGCTTGCTGAGTTATTTTACATGCCCATCCATTGCATGCACGATACCCAAAGGGTCATAGGCTCAAATCCGTTCGGCACTTGTGCCACATTCCTATTGTCATACCATTGTCATATTATTCAGCCCCTGACATAGGGGTAAACACTCTGTTAGACCTCTGCTGATCAGTAAGAACAGAAACACAGTTACCTAATGTTGCCAGAAGCTAAAAGCCTTGGATCTGGGGATACTAGGATCTATCTGTGTGGAGTATCCAGACAGGGAGGACTCAGTGACTATAAGAGAAATGTAATTGGCAAATGTAATTAGTTAAGCAGTCGTTGAAGCTGGCCACAACCATTTTCATGATCTCTCTACAGCAACCTTTCCACTGCAGATGCTTAGTTATGTTCCACTTACTGGAGAATACTGAGCCTGTGAGTACTCAAACTTGAAAAGTAATATTGGTTGGCCATTTTGATATCCACCGAGGGTCAATGATGACTGTCCATCTGTGTCTTCAACTGAACTTGCAAAATCTGTGTTTTCTCTGGCAAAGCTGCGAACATTTTACAAATTCAGAATACACAGACAATAATAAGTATTTGTATGTTTTACACAATGAAAGTTTTTTATTGATATTTGTATTAAGTGTGTTGTATCTTTGTCAAAGCCAGTGGGGCTTACTGTCTGCATTCAAGCATCATGAAGATTCAGCATAGCACCTGCCTGTTATATTTTCAGAGCCTTGTTTTCATTTTGCAGCATCGAATTAAGGACTTGCTTTCTTGTTAGAATCTGTGTATAGGTTTCACTCTCAAATATGCTTTTTGTTGAAATGCCACAGCAATGCAGTTCATTTAAATACTCTCTGCGCATTGCAGGAACTTCTCAGGGTCATCAGCATGAGGCAGTTTTGGTGTTGATACTGAATGCAGCTTTTCAAGGTCAGACCCATTCGATTTGCATATCACATTTTAGGTACTGGTGTATCTGCTTTTGTGGTAGTTATGCTAATAGGTGTCCTGAAATGTAATGTTGAGAATGGGTGGCTTTTAAACATATTTATATTCAGTTATATTACTGCACCGATTACAACAGCACTGATCATGAAATAGCAGGCATAAGCAACTTTTTAAGTATTGCTAGTAAACTGTAACCATGAAGTTGTTGTAAATCACACATGGGTTCCCTCTTTACAATGCTGTGTTTTACAATGAATGATGTTAGAATAAAGCACACATATTTCATATACCGGCTCTTATCAGCCTACTTTCACACCTACACGACAGCACGATTTCTGGCCCAATGTGTCCCAAATGAAAATCCCACACAGCTAGCTGAAATTCTCTTTATCATTTCATCACTATATGGCCTGTTGCAGTTCACTAGCTGTGGCATTATCTGAGCTGTCCTGTCCGTAAACTAGTGGTCATTTGTTTATACCAAGCCCCCCTGAGAAAAGGTTTTTGATGGCGGGCCCCCCTGATCAGTGAGGTCGCTCGATCAGAGACATAAACAAATGTTTAGAGAACCTCCAATCCCCCACTCCCATATATCCATGGTTACAGGAGTGAAACTGTGAGCAGGTAGTGTACCAAGTGACAAAGTGCCAACTTACTCATACATTCAAAGTAGAGTCTCCCATAAGAGTGACAGCTGGACGTTCCTATGAATTCAATATCAGGCATATGTTGTGTTAGTACCATTTGTCCATTAAGCATGACACTTTCAAAAGGATGGAGAGCTGAGATGTTTCATTATGGCAGAAGCCTGTTCCAGCAGTCTAACATCCAAAAGTGTGGTGTGTGAGCCCACACGGCCTAACGAGAAAGCATGAAAATATTAGTTTCTGTGGGGGCCATTACGAGTTGGGCGGTAAGGGTTAATGGTCACCGGTAATGATGCCGGTGCCGTAAATCCTTACCGCCTTGTACTGTGGTCCCTTAGCGGGTCCCATCAGGAACGGCTGCTCTGACCAGCCGTTCTCTGCGGGTCCCGTTAAGGGACCTTGGAACTAATAACGGGTCCGCAATTTGCAGGCCCTTTATTAGCGCCATCCCCATTGAGCCCTATGGGGGCTCAACTGGGAATGGAGAATGGTTAACTGAATGAGGACTTACCGGGTCAGCATAGGTTGGAATGTCCCGGTAAATCCCCATTCAGCAAGACCGGACCTGGGTTTTGAGGCAGCCATGGCGCTAATAGCACCATGGCTGCCTCCAAACTCGTAATGACCCCCCTCTTTTTTGCATGGCTTCTTCCTAACCCAGCTCTCCACTGAAAGTCTGTTCTGCTGTTCAATCTATTTTCCTTCTTCACCACACTTGTTCTGGCTCCCTTTTTCCTGGCTGGTATCGACTGCCTATTTAACCCATTCTCCTATTCTCTCACCTCCCTGCTTGCACTCATCCTTCTCATCCCCTCAAATCATGTCCTTTATCTGTGCTTGTTAGGCACTTCCATCTCTCTTCACCCTCCAGTTTTGCCCTATTTCTCTGATCCCCACCAGCCAATTTGGTCTTTTTGTGCTCTAGTATATGATCTATTTATTCTATCCCTCCTTCGCCTTCAATTCTGCCTCTTCTTTCAGTTTATTTAGTGGTACATTGGAATAAGAATCTGGAAACTAAAACTAAGAATTCAGGAACATATAAGAGCAATCAAAAACAGAGACAACAATTACCCTTCAGATTTTTATTGGATGGAAAAAATATAACATGCTAAATAGAAAAAGAAGAAATTACTGAAATCAAAAAAGCGTAGGGTGTTTGCAACAAGGAAATCAAAATGCAACAAGAAGAAGTAATGTGAATTAACTAAATGGCTACATGCTACACAGGTTTAAACAAAGATTCTAAACTCAATTTATTTCTTATAAAAGGAAACCTGAGAATAGATTACAAAACTAATTGATAGCAAACATTTACAACTTTGGAGATATCAAGACAAGAGGCAAATCAAAAAAGAACAAAATAGATTTAAAGTCTGTGCATATAAACAAAGAATAGGAAACAATCATCAATGTGCAATTACATTTAACCTCCCCAGTTTCTTATTAAAACACTTTTACACAATTACACCAGTTACACAGTATGATTCAGTAACAATAAAATCCACCAAAAGAAAACAAAAGTTGATACAATACACCATAATTAATTATAATTGTTCTTCCATTACGCGCTTAATACCAACAAGTGGTTTCTAATTGCGGGATCAGGATTTGAACCTGTGTTGATGCTGCGTTGTCTTGCTTCCAAGACAAATGTGTTGCCCCTGAGCGATCCTTCCTCCCCCTAATTATGGCATACTATGTTTAAGCAACAAAATAAAAAGTGTGAATTTCTCTATATTACAAATAAGAACTTCAAAGCCATTCATCTTAATTAATTCACACACACACACACTCAAATATAAACAATACAGGTTCTATGTTGTTGTCTTTAAGACCTACACATAATAAAGTTAAGCTAAGTTTAAAAACATAAGTATCCAATGTTTGCATTAATCCTGTTTTACAACATACGTGAGACCGAACATTAAAATTATCAAATTGGCAGCGAAACATATGATGTCACCATGCAAAAAGGGCATGCATTATGTCACATAGATGTCATTTAAATACTGGCACCGATTTGTTTATTTTTTATTTTTCGGAGTCTTGTGTGTCTGCAAAAGAAGTGCAGTCTCCACATGCAGAGAGACACTCTTTTTCACCTCTGTAAACCATAAGACTAAGGGCCCAATTCACAAAATCCAGTGCAGAAGTAGCGCAAGCGCTGTGTGCCGAGAAGGAGCATGCGCCATGTGTGCGCCTGCAGTGGCACAAACCAGCAATTGCTCAGCATGCATATTCATGGGATTCATGAGTCATCACTAGCCGTGGTGCAAAGAACATCACGCAGCGCCAGTAACGCCCCCAACACGCCCATGTGCGCAGGAAAAAGCTACTGAACTGCCTAATATGGTGCAAGGCCCCGCGCCATCTGTGGGCCAGCACACAGCACCCCCCATCGTAATTGCATGAAAAATTAGCATGTATCCCCCTCGCACCAGCCAATCGTGTGGAAATGGCCACATGTACCCTGTCTGCACCCCAGCGAATTCACAGACCTTCGGTCGCACCAGCCAAATCGCGTGGAAATGCCCACGCGTACCCCGAACGCACCAGCCAAATCGCGTGGAAAGGCCTGCGCATGCCCCTTCCGCACCCCAGCGTAATTGCATACCCATCTCGCACCAGCCAAATCGTGTGGAAAGGGCCACGCGTACCCAGTTTGCACCATAGCGTAATCGCGAACCCCAGTCGCCCCAGCCAAATTGCGTAATAGGGCGGCGTGTGCAGCCATCAGCCGCAAACAAACCCTCCAGGCAGCCCACACCACATGGGACCTCCCCATCACCCGTGACCATACCCCACAGGTAGTCCACACCACATGGCCCCTCATCACCCGTGACAATACCCCGCAGGCAACCCACAGCACATGGCCGCCCATCACCCATGACCATACCCCGCAGGCAGCCCACACCACATGGCCCCACCATCACCCATAACCATACCCTGCAGGCAGCCCACACTCCATGGCCCCCCATCACCCATGACCATACCATGCAGGCAGCCCACATCACATGGGACCCCCCCATCACCCATGACCATACTGCACAGGTAGCCCACACCACCTGGCCCCCCATCACCCGTGACCATACACTGTAGGCAGCCCACATCACATGGCCCCCCCATCACCCATGACCATACCCCGCTGGCAGCATACACCACATGGGAACCCCGATCACCCGTGACCATACCCTGCAGGCTGCCCACACCACATTGCCCCACCATCACCCATGATGATAGCCCGCAGGCCGCCCACACCACATGTCCCCCCCATCACCCCTGACCATACCCCGCAGGCAGTCCACACCACATGGGACCCTCCCATCACCCGTGACTATACCCCACCGGGAGGCCCCGACTCCTGTCCCCCCCACACCTATGACAGCAACTTGCAGGTAGGCCCCACCTCATGGAACAACCCCACACCTGTGACATCAACCTGCAGGCAGGCCCCGCTTCATGTCCACCAGGGTCCATTGTCCCAAACCATGCGCAATAATCCAGAAGTACATAATAAAAAAGGACTATGTACAAAAAGTGGGGCAAAGTCCAATAACTCCAAATAAAAAAAATTAAAAATTAAACCTGCACCTAAAGAACTATATACAACGGCAGAGGGCTAGTCTTTCGACTCACCATGTCCCCTACATGTCTCCACCAGGGCATCATCAAACACTGCGTCCACTTCCCTTGGGCGGGCCTCAGCTCTCCCCTCAAGGGCTTGCAGGGACTCCAATATGCTACTCCGAAACTCCCTGCAAGCCTCCTCGAGGACCTCCGCCCGCCTCTCTGCCCGACGCAGTGTATTCTCCACCCTGGCAATGGTGAGTCTAGCCTCCTGTGCCCACTGACGCTCTGCTCCGATCTGCTGGGCAAATCGCTCTAACACGGAAGACATCCTTGTAGTAAGGTCCAAGTTTTCCACCTGCCCAATGGCCGATACCTGCCTCACTTCCATTGGAAGCCACAAGTCCTGTTACCTCTTACGCTGAGCCTGATGCTGCCGAGTAGCCCAGTGCCTGCGCCTCAAGGACAGCCGTGGGCAGCAGCAGATGGCTTGTAGGAGGCAGCTTGGGGCCCTCAGAGGCAGGTAAATTGGCTAGAGGGCGGGAGCGTAGGTCTCCTGTGTTACTCGCTTGGCCTGCCAGAAAGAGAGTGCCTCTGCAGTTACTTGACACACGCTGTACGTTGGGCGTTGCGGTTCAGTATCGGGATGAAGGTGAGTGTAGTACAACAGTGCAATGTACGTGCATTTCGTGGGTACCAACGCATGGACTTCAGAGTTTTTTGGGGTCACACGCAATCTGTTCACTACTGTGACAGTGCGTACTTCATGTTTTGGCGGGGGAGCTGCCTACGTGCACACGCGCGTGTGATTATATTTTTTTCAATGAGGCAGATGGTGAGTCGCGTACACATTTTTTACTGTGTTTGCCCCTGTGTGTTGCGTACCCCATTTTCGAGGTCATAGTACCCTACATGTTCCTCGCGTATGCAATTTTTTTGTTGCTGGGTGCCACAGCGTACTGCATGATGTTTTGACTTCACACGTGGCCTACGGAAGGGTCGTGTACACGTTCACTTTTGGTGTTGAGGTGCCTGTGCATTACGCAACACATTTTTTCACCAGGCATTGCATAGAGCCTTGCTGGAGCACAGTGGTACATATTACATATACATTACCCTGCCCACTCACTCAAATTGCCCAGAACAATTTATAGCTGCACCTCCTATTGCGCTAATCCATCAGTGCCATGACTGGGAGTGCAACAAGAGGGAAGGGAGGCAAAGTTGAGTGAGGTGGACGTGGTGGGCAACGTGGGCAAAGTGTCTGAGGTCTTCAGGCCTGTGCAGTGAGAGCTATGCCCCCCACCTAACAGGGTCAGGGAGATGCAGCTGATGCTGACATCCCCAGCACCCGTGGTCCTTGGCCAGCAGTGTCATCTGCTGTCCAGAGCTGCCAGGGTGTGGAAGCTGCGGGGCCAGCTCTGGCTACTGGCTCTGGATCAGCCAGACCGGACTGTAGTGGTCCCGGCCCAGGCCCGCAGTGACTATGGGGCAGATGTCCTTGTCCATAAGGGCAAGGGGCGTGAGGTGCAAGTTAATGGCACCAGCACCCTGGTAGGGATACCTGCAAGCCATCGTACTGTTGTCCCATAAGTGGCTGATGCCAAGGGACAGTCCACCAGTACTCCAGCCCCTACTGACCCACGTGGTCCAAGCCACTCAAGGTCTGCACGACCTTGCAAGAAACAAAAGCGTGCAGTAATGTGACAGGCACCAACCCAAGGCACGGCACAGGAGCACCACGCGTCGAGGAAGAAGAGCTTCTGTAATGAGGAACTCGACATTCTCGTGGACTACGTGTTGGTGCACAGACATGACATGCTTGTGTGGGCAGGGAGCGCACATACGCCTGCTTAGCGTATGGCCCACTGGCAGGCCATCACGTATCGTATTAACTCCATGGGCCATGAGAGGCGGACAGCTCGGGAGGTGGTCAAGCATTGGAATGACATCTGACGTAGAGCCAAGGATAATCTGGGTGCTACCTATGCCTCTACTCTGGTGACTGGAGGTGGGACACAACCAGAGGACGAGGAACTCACTCCACATGAGGAGATTGTCAGTAATATCATTAATGTGGAGCAGATCCAAGGCATGGGAGACCTGCTGATGTATGAGGAATTGTACAGTGAGTAGTGATGCATGTGTGTCTGGGACATATATATGTTGCTTGGATGAAGTGTAAGGATTATTTTGCATTGATATCCACAATTTCATGACTTACATCATGGTGGACTGGTATGTGCTTGTTGACATACAGACTGCATACGGACAATGTGATGACACTAGGTCAATCCTCATCACCACCCCTGCTCACTCATTCCATATCACTCTCTCTCCAGCCTCTCTTGGCCCTCTTTCAGCTGCAACCTGTTATGGTGTATTGCCTGTGATGATCTTCCTGTGCACACTCGCATCCTCTCCTGTGAGAGGTCACCCTGACAGATGTACCTCCCCAGAGGTATCCTACCTTTCAACTCCTTCCCCCCAGCCGCTCACTGTCTCCAGGGAACTGGTCATTCTTATGCTGGCCTACTGCGACAGACTATACAGATATTTCAGTGCTTTTATTCTCTTCCATCTGCAACTCATCCAGGATTGGACTGTGTGAATGGTCCTTTTGTTTTGGGACCAGGTATCTCTCTAGGACTGTGATTATGGCACTGGCTCCCAGACACCACCTGCACTTGGGGGTGGGGGATATTTGCTAGATCCCTACAACCCACTGACAACACTTGACACCTGTTTCATGCACTTGCCCTTACACTGCCATCAGGGAGCAACTTTGCATTTCCGGATAATGTTGTTTTATTGTAGGCTGAGCATGTTCCCATGTACTGCAATGGCCCCTCACAGTTCCAAACTCAGGCCTCACCTTCTACATGCCTATCTGTCAATGTGACCTGCACTCATGGAAGCAGTGTGCCTGCCATCATCTGTTACACCACCCTAGCATCATAGCACCGTGTGACACTTGTGTTTTTGGTAACTGGTATTACCATGCCATGTCATGTCATAAGCATTGTACATGGATCAGGGACAGTAGGCATCAACTTCCGTGTCATGCTGTTTGACGGTTCAGGCTGGCCATGCTAGTGGCATCTGTCTGTGTGCATCAGTGATGCTGGTGATTCAACTGTGCCAGTCTAGTGCTTGTGTGTGAAGCAGGTGCTGTGCACCATGCACTACATGTGTTTTTCTGTCCTTTGACACACATCCATGTCTATTCTCATGATACACTTGCCTTCCAATGACACTGAGTACGTGCCAGAGTTTGTGACCTCACTGACATGAAAGGTTGATGTATAGCATGACTACATTGTGATACCTGTGTGTGTGGGCTATGCTATTTAAAAGTGTCTTCATGTATTTTTCTGTCCTTCTGCAGGTGATGAGCCACTGGATGCAGAGGAGGAGGTGGAGGAGGTGCAGGAGAGTGGGCCGCAATCAGGCAACAGTGGAGGATGTGGTGTGGTAGCCCATGAAGATCCACTGGTGCTACAGTCCATTCTGGCCTTTACTCACTCTGACTCTGAGTAAGCCCATGGCTCTGGTGGTGAATTGGACATGGATTCATTGGAACTGTCGCAGATGATTGAATCAACTGTGGGTGCTGGCCTATCCCAAACATCTGTAGTGGGGGAGGACCCCTCACAAAGCCAGTCAGTGTTGGAACATCGGTCTGTGGTGGTTACGGGTGCAAGGCCACGCTCCACAGTATTGGCTCCTGTTCCTGGGACAGCTGTCCAAAGGAGGGATGCAGTCCTGCAGCCACAGACAGTGCCAGCACATCATGGGCCAGGTTTTCTTGGGCCAAGCCAGCGTGGGGCATGCTAATATGTTGGCTGTGTGCCAACAGGTGGTAATGTGTGGGAGCAGTCAATGTATTCGGTTGAACAACAGCAGGGGGATGCATATGAGATGTTGGATCAGGGCATGTATAGCGTGGGCAATTCCATGCTCCCCCAGAAAGACTCCAAAAGAAGGCATTGCAGTCCACATGCCGCTCAAACATGCTCCAGATGCAGGCCAGCAACCAGTGCCGACCGGCAGAAATGTGGTCTCTGCATGCAGCCATGACTGCAGAGGGTTGGGCTCACAGGGCTGCCCTGAGGGAAGAGGCTAGGTCACTGTGAGTTACACTGACTGCACTCAAGGCAGCATGCAGTAGATGGTCAGAAGAGCACATGCAACAGTTGATGCACACCATCTCTGAGGAACTGCGAGCAACCCGTAGGAAGTTGCAAGCAGAACTACATGCATCCTATGAGGTGTTGCATGCAGACATCCGGCCTATCATGTTGCAGATGCGCACATCTCAGTCCTGTATGGCCACTGCCATGGAGGACCAGGCCAGGGCTATATGTGGTGAGCCTACCTTTACCAGTGACACCTTCTATTGCTACACCAGAGGGTGGCGATAGCAGTGACTCTTAACTGCTTTTCTTTTTCTTAATTTTCTTCTGTTTTCATTCTTCTTTTCTGTTATTTAATACCTACTGCTATATTAATTTTGTGAAAAGTCGAGTTCTTGCACCAAAATACAATAAATAAATACATAAATAAAGCCAAGTACCAAGGCGTCCCCTGTTCCCCCCAGATTTTATGGGTCTCCTACGCCCCTGTACCCAGGCATAGTGGTCGGTCAGGCCATACCGGCCGCAAGTCTTTCCTGCCGCTGGACTTTCAGCAGGGTGGGGCAGGTCATTTGCGCACTTTATGCACGCCTCCCCTGGCTTTATGCCCCTGTCGCGGAAGTTGTCTGCCGGCCTCTGGGAACCTCTGCCGCCATGACCCACGGCACAGACCTCCTCCGGATTGACTGGAAGTGCACCCGCTTCCATCCTGGACGCACGTACCTCAGATACGTCTTGGCAGTGACCCAATTGCAGGATGCAGGGCAAGGTGATTCCAGATTCCCTCAGCAGCTGTCTCCATAGCTTCCCCGACACGCACCCTTGAATCAGTTGGTTGCTGACCATGTCGTCAGGGTTGTCCCAGGCACACGCCACTGACAGCCGCCTGAGCGGGTGGAGAGCATTACAAAACGTTCATAGTCTGCATTAGCTAAGGGAAGAAAGTAGTTGTGGAAAGCCGTCTTCGCTGCACCATAGGAAGCATCTGTGGGCTTGAGGGAGTCAAAGATTTCATGTACCACAGGCCCTGCAGCGTACAATAAGGTTGCCAACTTACTGTCGTTGTTGGTCTCCATTGTGGCCCGGAAATACATGTCGAGGCGATCAATCCATCGCTTCCACCTGGGCCCCAGGCTGGATGGAGGGCCAGACACATTGAATTTAGGGATTGGCTGAAGTGCCCTTGGGGCCTCATCTGGGCCATGGCATGAGACACAGGTGGGGGCCCAGGCTGGGCTGCAGGTGGAAGCTGGCCTTGAGGCAGTGGCTACACTGCTGGTTGTCCCCCGTCTTGATTAGCCAAATCACTCATGGGTCAAGCGCACGAGCATCCCTTCTAGATGACACAGGGGGCGCAACTCACCCAGAAGGTCTGACCTGTGCAGGCCTCCTTGATCTTCAAGCTTCCACACCAATCCACAATGGGGCATACAAGTGCAGGCCTTCTTGATCTTCAGACTTCTTCACCAGTTCAAAATTGGGGCATAGGCTCTGCAGATCGAGTTCAGTCACAGAACAGCCAGCCACTATGATGTACATTGGCCCACAGGCAAGCAGGGAGGGTCCAAAGATTGAGCCAGGGAAGTCTAGGGTATTCCCAGGGGGGAACAGCAAGTTTCCCCCAGCACCTCACCTTCACTCGATGAAAAACATCTTCAAATCGAAACATTTCCAGATTTGAAGGATTGTGTGAGCAGAGATAGCTGCCCGCTACATTCTTGTCCAAAAACTAGGTCTGGATGGCATCCGTGGGCCCCTCCGGAGCGCTGCAATCATTCTAGGCCTCAGGGGCAAAGTGGCCGCCAGCCACGTGGTCTACACCCTCTCTGCAGCATGGAACAAGTGGATTCCCTCCCTCTTTCAACATAAAAAATAAAATGTACTTTCACCACCAGGCACGGGCGTGACTCCGGTCTCGTCACCACTGTTGTGGGGTACTCTGTACCCCCACAATGTTCTATGAGCCCCCGCACCCGCCACAGACTCACACAATGAGATGTCCGCTCGATTCAGGCTCCCCAGTCGCACTGACCGTTGGGGCATGCCCCCTTTACTTAAAGGCACGAGGCAGAGTGCAACGTCACTCCGCCACATGCCGAAGCCCTTAAAGGGGCAGCACCACACTAAGTAGCACATTACAACAGAATGCCTTCCGGGGATAAATGCATGCCTCAATAATGATGTGGATTTATGGGAACTTATACTTTTTTCTTGCGTGCATGTGGACAAATTGATCATGCTCTTTTGCAATCAGTTAAGCAAACAGCTAAGCAATGTATTAATGAGAAAAAAAGGAGCAAGCTCAATGGATACTATAAAGTTGCAAGAAAACGCTTTACTGAATTTGTATAAAGGATGTAAGCATGTTGGCATAGCACAGTTGTAACTCATGGAACACACTGTAGAAAGTGAAGTGTTCACTGTGATACGGAGAATAAAACCTGCTGAGAGCTAAAAGCGGCTTTTACTTTAAACAGACTACCCAGAAGGCAGTGCGTACTTTAAGAGCTGCTCACCTGGTAGAAAGTGATGTTAAGTGTTCAGCAGTGTTCCGCAGGATTCAGCGGGACAGCCCAGAGCTGTCATAAATCCTGTGGGCATACTAGACACCAGACTCCTGACATCTCACTCATCACTTATCATTTGGGAGAAACCAGAGACAAACTGTGGTGAACCTGGAGGAGGTAAGAAGTGATACGCAAGACACAAGTGAGCGGGGGCAACTCCTGATTAACTGATTGTAATTGGGAATACTCTAAGAACCGGTTGTGCAAATCATGTACTTTGGAATTAAGGAGAGGGGGGATATATTCACTACCCATAAGCAAAGCAAAGCACTGCAGAGACTGCCAGGCGTTGTCCCTTTGTTCTGCGGTACTCTGACTCCCCTAACATCACTGAAGCTTATGGCAAGAACTCATGCAGCCGAGAATTCGGCACAAGTAGAAACACATGACTCCAGTGGTGATTCTAATGTGACTGACAATGAGATTGCTACGGACTTGGATACTGGTGTAGATAGAAGATTGCAGTGCCTTAGTGGATGCACTCTGTCAGCAAGGGTTGAGATATCCAGCAAAACCACCTCTCATGTCAACACTATGCAAGAGGTGATTCCTGATGTGGAGTCACATCTAAAAACAATCCCCCAAAATAACTCTGAGGAAATGTCAATAGATAAAGAAATGGACAGTCTTTTGGGGTCAGCAGGGGTTTTGCCGGTCATCTTGTTAACAGCTAGCTTTGCGAAAGTCCCCTGTCTCCACCCAAAAAGTGGGACACAATGGGCCACTCCAAGAAAATACTAAACAAGACCTGGCTCAAGTAGGGGAAAGAAAAACAACAAGGGGGTGTTCACATTCTATACACCTTTGGAACAAACCCCAAGAAAGTGCTTGCCAACAAGCCTTTACAAAGTAAGGCAGCAAATGTATGGAAGCCGAGAGGAATTATCCCAGAGTCATTGCAAGGAACCCAGCAAATCCTTTACATTAGGAAAAATTAGACCATGGTTCCATCACGAGGAGTCAAGATAAATAAGGAAAACAGCAAAGCACCAAGTATCCAAAGAACATTCCGGAGCACACAGGGGCAGACTCGGGTAAGGGAGAAGAAGATGCACTGTTAAAGGGCTGAAAGGTAATTATTGCGCAGCAAGGAACCATGCAGCTTGATAGATCAGAAAAAAGAGCTGAAGGTGGCTCGAAAGTGGAGGAAATCCCATCCAGATTGGCAAGATCAAGGATTGATTATGATCTACAAACCTGGGCAGACCAAATCAGCGCAAGAGAAACCTTGACGGTACGCGATTTTAGCTAAACAGGAATTGAGACGAAGAAAATTAGGAATCTGGCATCAAGTTGTCAGGCAACCTTTAATAAGCCACCAAAGCTTTCTCCTGGGATGGAAAATGCTTGGTGGCCAGCTGACCCACCTCTTACGGACGAAGATTTGTTAATGGACTTTGCTGCATCACAGGTAGAAGATCGAAGGGAGGTAAACAACACCACCATTGACACATGGATGATGCCGGCATTTGCCATACCTATGGCTCCATTCATGAACTTAATTGAGAACCAAAATGACCAACTAAAAGATCAGACTACAGTGAAAGCCATGCTACATACAAAACTGTTATATGTAGAGGGATTTATTACTGCACTTAAAAATCTGCGTCAAAACACAGAACACATTACTAAAATTCTTAAAAGTATACTAGAGCCAATTATCCTGGATAAGGAAAGAAGATCAGAAAGATGCAACTCCAACACACAAATAAAAAGCTTGCTGCTGGCGGGAGAGCACAGTGAAGAGAGCACAAACAGCATAGATCTAGGCCTTGTGGCCAAATCATTGTTTACACTCTTACCAGCAGCATTGGATTCAGGTACAATAGTAGCAAGAGTCAGGAACACACTACATATGTAGTCATAGACCAAGACACAGAGACATCAAGAAAAACTGACTCTGCCCCACATGTGTTTCACAACGGAGCTACTCAAATGGACACAGTGCCTCCTGTTAAGGCAGTACAATACATTGATGAAGGAGACGAAACAAGAGAGGTACAGCCTTCCCAGTCACCTCCAAAGACCATCCACATCTTCAGCAAATTAGGTGGAAGAGAAGTGGACAGTATGGAAGACATGGGTCATTACGAGGTTGGAGGTAATGGAAAAACGACGCCGAATAAAGGATTACTGGCATCGCATACCACTCTGGGCTATTCCGACCTAAGAACCCGGTATTAGCGGCAAGGGCGCGGGGATGCGGGCCTTCAGGCCGGCAATACATGGGCCCTCATTCTGAGGTTGGTGCTAGTCATGGTGCTATTAGTGTCATGACTAGCACCAATACTGGTACCGCCACCGACGTGGTGGTATGGGGATTTACCGGTCCATTCCGCCCTTTCGGGGACCAGTAAATCCCCATTTGAAATGCCATTCCCTGTTCCCATATGAGCCCCCATAGGGCTCAATGGGAAGGGGGAAGGCGGCTTTAACGGTACCACAAATTGCGGTACCCTTATTGACCCCGGTATCCCTTTGCGGGTCCCGTACTTAACGCCTTGTAAAACCAGGCGTTAAGGGAGGGACACGCAAAGGGATTACCGGCACCGGTGTCATTACCGGTGCCCAGTATCCCTTTGCAGCCAGCTTGTAATGAGGGCCATGGATGCCGCTAACAGGACGTCATCACAAGTCAGGCAGACATGCAAATACCGGCATCATGAAGGCGCTAATAGGGGATACCGGCATGCCGGCAATACCGGCATCGCAAAGCACCCGTAAACTGCTATGTGCAGTGTTCCCAACTGCCACAGGTGCACATAATCAGCACAGGTGGAGGCAATGGAGTCTGGGCCAGCACAAAAGGAGCACACCCACACACCACATCCCTTCCCACACCAAAATGATTCCACTAGTAGTAGCAATACTGGGGATGGAGGACGTGCTTGCATGCTACACCAACAACAACAACAACAGCAGGCACCACATAGGAGACGCAGGAGGAGAAGGAGGGTGAGACAGGCCCAGCATGCCGCACCAGTGCAACCAGTGGTACCACGCAGGCAGCCCCCAATCCCTCACATCAGAGCCAGTCCATTCAACCTAACCCCTGAGCAGATCCACACCCTGTACTGTCTGGACCGGTACACCATCACCACCATCGTGGACATGATACACGATGACATTGTCAGCCTCATATAAATACGCACCGCCACCCCCCTCCACTGAAGGTAGTGTCGGTGCTCCACTTCCTTGCCACAGGCACCTACCAGCACACCGTGGGGCACATGCATGGCATATCGCAACCCTCATTTTCTCGCATGCTGAACCAAGAGATGGATGCCGTCCTGAAGCACACAAGGGACTACATATCCCTACCATGGACTCCCCAGGAGATTTATGACACAAAAGTTGGCTTCCTTGCACTGGCAGGCATGCCAAATTGTATAGGTGCCCTCACCTGCACCGAGGTGGAGTTGGTGGTCCCGCATGCCATGGAGGTGGTGTACCGCAACCGCAAGCAATACCACTCCATCAATGTGCAGATGGTTTGTGATGCCAGCAAGATCATCACACATTATTGCACCTGATATCCTGGATCAACACATGACTCAAATCCAGCGGAACTCCATGCTACCACGCTACATGGAGCGACATGCAGGACGACATGCCTGGTGGCTTGGTAAGTTGCATGACAGGCACATGGCAGTGAAATGGGGGGATAGATGCACACACCACCATGGTGTCATTGTTGATGTGACAGCACGATGTGCCCATCACAAAACACTGTGCCCCAAAGCATCCCAAACTGAACATGACAACCAAATCCCATAGCAATGCCATCACAACATGCCAAACTTAAAAACACCCCACATCCCACAACACGTCCACCACCCATCATTGTACCTCACCCTCTGTAAACAATCCAGCAACATGCTGTGAATATTCACTATGTAAATGTCTGCAGCAAATCTCTACACAGGACAAGCATTCATGGGAGTGCATTGAACAAAATCACCAAGGGAATCCACTGCTTGTCAAAGGGCCACTACCACCACAGAAGTGCAGCGTGTCACCATCGTAATAATCAACGCTGAATGCCTAATAATGCAGAGCCTACTGCCAACGTTGCCAGTTAGAAAATAATACAGACCACAACATATTACAAATTTGACACAAACACAGCGGTATGCGTCCACAATGCATGGGCAACATCAAGGCAGTGTACACCATGTATCATCTTGGAGACCCACACCATAAGTCCATGGCACAGAACACATTGAGGGTATTAAAATTGTGTGCATACAACCAGGGACATGTGCATGTGACCAACGATAATCTGCAGGCATGTGTGACTAGTACAGCTGTCCATCATGAATCGACTAACATATACCTTTTATTGCATCTCATGCAGGTGATAGTGGCTATCCCTTGAAGCCGTGGCTCCTCACCCCTGTCCGAAACCCACAGAACAGGCAAGAGGAGGAATACATTTGTTCCCATACCCGTACCCATGTGGTCATCGAGCAGACCTTTGGCCTGTTGAAGTCACAGTTTCGCTGCCTTAGCCGGTCGGGTGGGGCACTCCTCTAAAGGCATGAGAAGGTGGCCAAGATCATCATGGCATGTGTCATGCTGCACAACATGTGTATCCGACGGAACGTGCCCCTGCCCCTTAACATTAAACTGCAACCACCTTGTGATGATGAAGGGGATGAAGAAGATGTGGGTGCACATCATCGCGGTGCTGATGCACAGGAGGGACGTGCTGTGCGTCAGTCAGTGATTGCACAATATTTCTAACACACATGGGTGCAGAGGCTGACATGAAAGTTGGACAGAGAGCACTGGGTGTGGGAGTACATGTACACTATGCACTGTATATCAATATATGACATATATGCAATAAGGAATGTCGACTCAAGATTTTATTCACACAACGGGTGTATTTAACTGTCCAAAAAAGATTAATGTGCTCAAACCCTCTACCTAACGCACCCTCTCCACCCTCCCCCTCCCCCCACAACTCCCCTACACACCCTCTCCCCCTCCTCCCCCCACAACTCCCCCGCACACCCCCCCACAACTCTTCCACACACCCTCACCCCCTCCCCTTTCCCCCACAATTCCCCCACACTCCCTCCCCACCTCCCCCTCCCCCCACAACTCCCCCACACATGGTGTCCAAGCAAATGCTTCATGTGTCAGTGTCTATTGCCTTCATCAGGCTGCCCCGTCTACATCCTGCCACTTCCTGCACCTGGTGGCAGCATGTCTGAGTGGCGCAGGGTGCGCACTGACCTGCATAGGGGGCTGGTTTAGGTGGAGCTTGACGAAGAAGGGGTGGCTGCTTGCTCCATTCTGGGGGCTGGATGCTCAGCCTCCATGGAATCTGCAATGCGGGTGAGGACCTGCCTCAGGGCAGACACCTCCTCGCATAATCTATTGGTGCTTTCCACAATGACCTGCCTCAGAGATGCAGTGTTGTCGCGCCCCTCCTGCCTTGCTTGGGCACTGTCTGTGACAAACTGCCTCACCAGGGCAGTGAGCTCCTCCTGGCACTGCGCTGCATGTCCTTCCTGCTGCACCCCCACATGCACACCAGTGGAGGTGGATGGTGCATGAGTGACATGGGCAAATCCGTTTGTGTCCTCTGTGGGACTCATGCTCCCTTGTACGAACTCCCTCCCAGACTGCTCTGGGGTGGTATCGTGGTAGGAGTCGACAGGTGTCACCTGGGGGGATGGGACGGAACTTGGTGTTGCAGGTAGGAGTTGTCCTCAACAGGCACACACACCTGGCCCTGCACGTCATCATCTGTCAGGGGTGCCGTAGCTGCCGCCTCCCCAACAGAGCTGTTCTCTGCAGATTGTGCCCCATCGACTGTCTCCTGTGCAGGTGTCACAGGTGTTGTGGGGACTGTGGTGATGGGCATCCTGTGCTGTTTTGGTCTTCAGTGCCTGTCGTGGCTTGTGTGGGCCTTTTGAAGTGGAAGGCCTGTTGCCTTCATCTCTGGCCCTCTTCCGGGGTATAGTCGACTGTCGGGTGAGTCCCAGGCCTCGCTGTCAGGATCTGAGCCTGTGGGGGACCAAGAGTGGGACGGCATGAGTGATGATGGTTTGACAATCACCATCCATACATTTGTATTATTGCTCTTCTACCCATTAGATGGGATTAGTTAGTGGAGTTTTGATGATCATGTTGCTTGCTATATGGGTGGAGCATGCAGGCATCCATCGGGGTCACTCATGTTGGGGCAGGTGTATGCTGTGTGACATGCATTTCTGTTGTGGCCTGATGCAGTGTGACTTATGCCATTTTCATATTTGTGTGGTGTGTGTCAGGTATGGCATTGCCATGCTGCATGCATGTGCATGTGTCTGTGTTGCGGACGACATCTAGGCAGGGAATGTGTATGTATTGGGCCATGCATTGCCTCTTTAGATGGACAAATTGGTGGACTATCATCATACTTTGCATTACTGTGTTTTCCTAGGACACTCACCTCCTTCCGCCGATGAGGTGGCACCACGCTTCATCTCGCCCACACCTTCGATGGCCTCTATGCCAATCGTGCTGGCGCAGATCTCCTCCCACCAACTTAGCTTTATTGGTGAGCTTGGTCCTCCACCAGTAGCCATGGCCTGGCTCCTGTTTGTGGACAGGATGTTCCTGACTCGCAGGCGCAGGTCATCCCATCTCTTCCGAACATCCTTTCTTGTGTGGAGGGTGTTGCCTACCGTGCTGACTCTTTGGGCAACAAGTTCCCAGATTTCTTTTTTCTTTATCACTGCCTCCCTGTCGAGGCTGTTTGCGAAAACAACCTCAGCATTGTCAGCCAGCATTGTTAGTTCATCTTCATTAAAGCGCTCTTTGCGCTGGGGGGAGGCGCCTTTTTTTATTGCCTTGGGCATGATTTTGTTGTGGGAGGTTGATGTCTGTAGTCAGCAATATGCTCCAGGTCCTGTGTGCTGAGGTTGGCAATGGATTGTGTTTTTTCAAGATGGCTGCCGTGCTCTTTCCCGTTCCTGTCCGATGACGCTACTTCCGGTTCCGCTTATTTATGGGCACCGCTAATGGCGGTCACCGCTGATAGCGGTACCCGCTAATGCCATTTCCATTGATGCCGGTAGTGCTGTCTGCGCTTTCCATGATGCTGCTAAGGGCAATTTTTTGGACTTGGTAAAGTCGTTTCCTGCATGGCGCAAAACTTGTGCAAGTGAACTCGTAATATCCCTCTATTAGCGGGCTCTTTACTACACGGACACGGTATTTGCTCCATGCCGGTATGGACTTTCACTTACCTCCAACGTCGTAATGACCCCCATAGACTCCCCACAAGCAAAAAGACTGGCTTCAAGGAAGAAATTGAAACTCCACCCTAATAATGCGGAGAAACAAAACTTGAAAATAGTTCTGCAGAAGAGGTTAGGAGTAGAAACAAAAACTGCCAAGGCACGACTAAATAATAAAAACACCACGATAGTTTGAAATATAAATAAGCCAGCGAAGGAGGTGATCTTCGAACAATCTCTTAAACCACGACCCTTAAACCCCAATAATTAAACAAATACTAGCATCATCTTGGACCTGGTGGAACTGGGATGGGGGTAAGCCACCAGGGAAATTGACCGGGCTCAAGAAGACCTTGATGTGCTGTTAAATCTCTGGACATACTCAGATGAGGCTGAGGATGTAAGTCAGGACCCGAGGGACGGGATCCATGAAAGGGGTCAAGAGTGTGACGACCAGGACATTAATGAAGAACAAAACCCTTAAACAGAAGAAGAAGAAATTAAAATAAAAGACCCAGCGAAAGTCAAATCTATGGTGAAGGAGCAGGTCATTGAAAGAGGGCCTTTAATAAAAGCATGGAAAACTAGGGTACACCAAACCCAGGACGAGGAGGATTTGGCCTCTGTAATTAATCAGCAGGACATAGACCAACAAGAGATGAATACAGGACATTGGAACAAAAATGGAAGGGCCAAATTGGGCAGGAAAATGCTGTACTAAAACCAGGAAAAAGATCAGTCACTGAGGAGAATGAGAATCTGAAAATTAAGAAAAGGATCAACCATCAAGAACCTAACAATATATATAGTCTAACTTTAGAGAGGGTCCTGAGAATTAATGGCAAGCTAATCTTGAACAGAGCTAATGTCATGAAGCTCATTCACAGTTTCCCAGAACTTAGAATCATCCAATCAAAGGACCTTCATTAGATAGAGTTCCCCAACGAACATCGGTTCAATATGGTTGTGATCTACCTCTCTGAACCTAAAGTAAATGATCTCTTGGATAGAGAAGCCCATAGACTACTTACAATGGGCTTTTCTTTGAAAGATCTGGATGACAAAGATTCACCCCAGAGAAATAAATCAGAGGTTGATAAATTGTGGACAAAAAGACAGGAGGAAGAAGACCATAATTCTAACACGAACAACAATGGTAAAAAGTACATCAACGAGAAAGAAATCAGCATGGAGGAAAGGGGACAAAAAAATCAGTCCCCCAGGTGGGACACCCAAGAGAGGAATGGGGGTAGTAGAGTCCATTATAAACAGTCAGGTCAAAAATGACAAGAGCCCAATGAGGAAGATTGGAGTTGGCTTGTGGAACGCTAGACTTAAAGTTGTAATCTTCACAGTATCCACAGGATACCCCTTACGAAGAAATGGTATTTGGTTGTTGGAACACCAGGGGTTTCATAGACCTCTTCGGGAAGGGTGACCTGCCTTTTGAAGACTATGAAGTCCTATGTCTCCAGGAAACCTGGCTGAGGGAAGCGCTGGTTCTGCAAGGCTTTGAAATCTACATTAACCCTGTCCTGAAAGGGGGGGCTGGGCGACCTACGGCTGGGACATGGCTATTAAGAGATCCTGTGACTTGATGATCTGCTCCATGAAAAATCCAACTCTATTAATATAGTTTGTAGTACTGAAAAACAAAGTGCACAGTGACTGACACCCTTGGGTGCTTCTTATTTGCAACCTTCAATGGAACTCGGTCTCACCGTTAGATACAAACTTTCTCCAAACGGTCATGAATCACATTGATGAGGCAAGGATTGCCTATAGCAATTTAGATATACTGGTTTGTGGTGACTTGAATATTGAATGTTTTAACAATGATCAGGAACTAATAACCAATCCAACGAAAAAATCGACAGCTAAGATACTGAGAGGTTTGCACTGGAGAGATGAATACAAAAAAGAAATGTTAACATCATTAACGGTCATCTGAAGGGTGACACTCCTCCAGTAATAACCTGGAAGAGAGGAAACCAGACTAAAATATTGGACTATGCAGGTCATTACAAGTAGGGCATTAAGGGGTTAACGGCGCCAGCAATAAAGGTGCCAGAGCCGTGAACCCCTTACCGCCCTATTACGAGGTCTCCTTGCGGGACCCGCTATGGCCACCTGGTAAAACCAGGCGTCCTTAGCAGGTCCCACAAGGAGACCAGCATGCTAACAACCGTCCCATTATTAACAGGCCCGTTGTTAGCATGCTCCCCATTCCCATTGAGCCCTATGGGGGCTCGAATGGGAATGGGGATGGACCGAGTCTGAGTTCTGTGAATGAGGAATTACCGGGCTCTCCAAGGTTGGAATGGCCTGGTAATTGCTCATTTAAGGAACCCGGACCCGGTACCTAGTAAGGGAGTAGCCATGCCGCTAATAGTGGCATGGCTACCTCCTAACTCGTAATGACCCCTATGTATTTGCCTCTGACAACCTTCAGGGAAAGCTGGAAACTATGAAGGTTATAAGTACCATGCACAGTGACCAAAACCGAATACAGATAAAAGGGCGGACATGGACTGAAGAACAGACTACTCCAATGCAACATCAGATGGATTCTAACATGGAAATAATGCTTATTCACATAATCCAGCCCCGTTCTCTGTACTCTATAGGTGAATCTGATGTTTTCCTGAGAATAGGGTATGATGTGATTTTTGAACCTCCTATCTATGACTTGTCCATCTATTTCAGAGACTCCCATGTCTGGCGCTTACCTTCTTGTGACAGGTCTGTGTCTAGCAATGCCGCCGAGTGGGAACTGCGAGGAATGCACGTTCCAAAATGGCTTCTATTTGGTGCTGCGCCATCACGCTACTGCGTGATGCCATCATCTTTGTTTACATTATGTCAGGCTTGCAGGGGCTGTCTGGCAACAAATTGAGGGTCTCTTCTGGCAGCGAGTCCTTAATATGTCAAACTCACTTCCAGTCGACGTGATACGGAAAGAGCTGGGCTTAACATCACTGTATGCGTCTCGGTGTGGAAAACACTATGACTTCTATGTAAATGTTTAAGCTCTCCGGGGGAAGGCAGCTTCGAAGTACTGAAAAAAGGTACTGATAGAAAAACATGAAAGGTCTCTGAGTGGGGAAACATATGCATTGAAATTCTACAAAGTGTGGAGCTCTCTGAAGAAACGTTAATACAGAGCCCAGGGCACGTTAAAAAAAAATGATTTGATCTAGATTGGATCACGACAGAAGAACGCACTAATACAGTTAAAACTGGAGGGATACACTGAAACGATCGTAGAAGAAGAGGTGTGACCCTCAGCAAGTGTCCGTCAGCTGTATTAAGACACGAGTTCATGGGATTGCGCTTTAACTTGTACCCTTCGAAGGAAGTAATAGAAAGATGGAAAGCTTTAAATGGAGGTGACTACACCTGCAGACTTTGCTCTGATCCATCTGAAACCTTATTTCACCTCACACTACATTGCCCGGCCCTAACACAACTAAGAATGAAATGCTTGGGAAAATGTTTTAAGGAATTCACAGTAATGACACCCAAAGACTGGTGGGACTTCCATATCCAAGGGAAAAGAATGACTGTGACATTAGGTCTGCTTGCTTTTTTAAACGACACTTTTGAAATGATCACAGAAGAAGGAAAGAGTTATATGAACTTTAATTCTGAACAAAAGTTAACGATTAAAGAACTCAGACATTTTTTCTTTCTTCCTCTTCGACTTTTTTTCATGTTCCTTTTTCTTTGTCCTGTTTACTCTTTTATTCATCTGTGTTCACTGACTGTTTTTTTTATTGTCTTGCGGAAAATCTACTATTAATGAAAGTACAGCATAAAAAGTTTAATTTGTAAACTAAAAAATGCTTAATAAAAAATAATTAAAAAAGGAACACCCTCATGGAACACATCCAGACAGACGTTACTACAGAGGAGCATCAACGCAGAGACCAGGCACTGGTGGAATTATTTCAAGCCACAGCTCAGAAAAAAATAAATAATCAATTCTTTTGTCAATAGTTGTTGGATTTGTTCCTAGAATCCAGAAGAGGCAAATGCGTTACTTCTTGAACGGGTGTAACGTTGTACAGTGATTTGATGGATGCTATAGAAGCTGGGGCAGGAGTATGTGGAACAAGCCTGAAGCAAACTATTGATGTAATAATGTATTAAGAAAGCAAGGTATTTGAAAAATAATCACAGATGAAACAAAGCACCTGGGCCAAGATGCGTTCCAAATGACCTATCCAAAAATCAATGAGATGGACCGTAATTGGCTAATGTACAGAGCTGCTCTGTCAAAGTATACTTTGCCAAAAATAGGGTCACGTGTTCATGTAATACCCATGTATCAAATGGATAGCTCTGACGCTGCAGATTATAGCACATGCTTCTTAGTGCAAATGCGCCTGGGAACTTAGTGGGAATATTTCTTCTAGATGGTGTTACAATCTACATTACAGAATATATTATCCTCTAATTGACATGCAATATGGCTTCTAAGCGTCACTAAGTACGATGTATCTATGGATACACGTACATCTTCGCCAGATCTTGCCTCGCCATCTCTGGAAGCAGAAGCGGATGCCCTTTAACTCACAGATAATTGTCCAGTGTGGGTTTCTTTGCTTCTCATCAGCTATCTGACCACAGCATAATCTACAGGGTAAAGGTCAGCTGAAGAAGAGGTCAATAAAACTTTGAAATCTAATGTATTGTATGTACCATCTCAGCATGATATTTTCATGATCTCCTCTGGTCTCCTGACCAAGAACACGGCTGCAGCACTACCTCTGGGTGCTGCATAGGCACACGCCATCCACTTTCCTGCCTGTGCTGCCCAAACGGGCTGTGGGATAGTGATTCCCCTCCCACTGGCCCCATGATTTAGTCACATGACCCTGGCGCAAACATTTTGGTGCAGATGTTCTCTTAGCTCCATCTTTTCCGGCCTCCGGGCTAAGGACGCAGCTGCAACACCACCCCTGGCTGCTTCTGAGATGCATTCCGTGGGTGCCAACCTCGTCCTTCCCTGTCGGCCTGACCAATGGGCTGCAGGAAAACGAGGCCCCTCCCACTGGCCCTGTGACTTGCTCATGTGAGCCTGTCTGAAAACATCCATCTGGGTGCAGATATCCTCCTGGATCCATCTCTTCTGGCCACCTGGCCAAGGACGTGACTGTTGCACCTCCTATGGGTGCTCCCGCAACTGTTGGCGTGGATGCCCACCTCCTCATTCCCTTACTGCCCTGCCCAACGTGATGTGGGATATCGACTTTCTCAAATGATCTACTTTTAACTGCCTTCTTTGGGCATCCTGAGCTTTTCCAAAGGGTGTCATCTCCTAAGGGCATAAACCCAACAGCTGTTCTTTCTGTTCCCAACAGTTTGCAGGCCACGGTAGAACGTCTCTCCCACGATGTCGCCTCCACTCCCCTCTGCTTCTCTGAAGTACTTTATGGCCGTGTCCTGCCCATGTTTTTCGGTGGCTTTTCACTTTGTAACCATCTCTCTATAGCCTTTTACCCATATTTTGCAGTTTCTTCTTTTATTCAACCTCTTCGCTCCTACTATACGATCTCTCCTTCCAGGCTCTCACTACCTCAATGGTTGATGCTCCAATTCCTTCTCATTTTCCACCTGTTGTAATAAAAACCCTCCCACATATTTATTCAACCCTAAAAATATACTTCTTCATATATATTACTCTTTATAATGCAATGTTTATCTCATGGTATCTGGGAATAAAAAATGCAATGATGTATTAATCTCTTCTGTTCCACCTCAAGATTTCATCAGATAACTGTTGTAAGCATGTGTTAGGCAGAATCACATGCAGTAACCCTTTGGGAACACTACATGCAATTAAGACTCCAGGTGTCAGTATAAATTCGCCTTTGGTACATGCGTGTACTACACAGTAAAGTGGCAGCAATGGCTGAGCAGCCAGACTTATCTGAAGAGTTGAGTGAGCAGTAGAACAAGTTGCACATAGGGCCAACAAATACAGTGATTCAAACAAACACTTTACTCAAGGTTTCTTGGTAAAAAAATATATACATTTATTAACACAGTCAGTTTGAAAACATTACACTAGCAAGAGCAGCTCAATATCAGACACTACTATACTACAAATTCACAACCAATAAGTCACTGAACAAGTACAGCTCCCCTGAAGTGGGAGCAAAATGGCATTTCAGATACTTTAAAAAGGGGTAAAAAGACAACGTTATAAGAATAGACAGCCCAGATACTTTCATAGGCAGGGCAAAAGGTTTCAGTAAACTACAACCAGCAATTCAGTTCACAGGCTTGGGCCAAAATCAATGGTTCAAAGTCTTTGGATAGGATAGCACAGCTCTGGAAAATGGTTAAGTCTTTGCCACGGATTTTAGAAGAATTTGGCTAGGCAAAAAGTTTGCATAGTACCTTGAAAGTGAAGAAGAGCTGTAGCTGAGGCAGTTGTTCCTGGCAGTTTGAGCAGATCTCGCTGTTCCTCAGCTTCAGTCGTGGGGACAAGAAGGAGGACATTGGGAGGTTCCTGCATTGTCCACGGATGAGGCAACAAGCTTGGCAACACATTGGTTTAAGGTGTGAGTGCCTTAAAGACCTCACACTGGTATCCTTTCCACTGGCTATGCGGTTTCCCACAGCACTCTGCAGAAATTTTCGACCAGGAGGGAACGGTGTCCAGGCGGCTTACAAGTTGGTTGTTTCCACCAAACTCAAGGGAAGAAGTTAACCTTGAAGGGCTTCTCTGTCGATTAAGTTTCAGGCAATTCGGACCTGCAGCAGGGCTTCACCAGTCATCCAAGAGTTGCAGCAGTCCTCTTCCTTCAGCTCGTCTTCAGTTCTTTCGTTCCGGTCGACACTGCTTTTCAAGTCCTAGAGTCCTGCTTTTAAACAGTTTTCCCCCATTCATTCCAGCCTGGCTGTCACACAGCAAGGTGGCTGTCCTTGCCTGACAGCCAGCCGGCCAATCAACCCAGAGTGCATTCAGGTCTACTAGGAGACTAAACACAGGGAGTTCTGGGCATCTCCTTCACATCCTGTCCACCCCAGAGACTCAGGCGGCAGAGGAGGGCTTCAGCACTGAAGCCCGCCAAAGGCCAACGAACAAAGGGACCAATCCTGGTTTGGCGCGCAGAGAGATACACAAGAAGGACCTTTCCTAAAAGAAATGGCGAAAAAAGATGACCAGAGTCTGTTTTTACAAATGGGTCTTGGGTGCCGTATTGAAAAACACGGCTGACCCAATTTTTAGCTACCATTGTTCGCGGTCGGGAAAAATCATGGTAGTTCGATCTAAACCTCTGCCACCAGCCTTTTAAAGTTGGAAAGGGTAACATTTGACTGTTACAAGAATGTTTTGACTCAGGGGAAGCTAGGCAACCCATCCAGCACTCTATAGGAAGATACTGTGAGCTGGGTCAGTAAATTTAAAGAGACTTGTAAAGTCAATTTAACTTTACATGCTCTGGAAGACAGTAGTCAGTCCCAGAGATGGTATTTCAACCTCGGGAAGTCTGAAAGACATCCCTATGTCACTGCACTGAAGGTGCTGTGTGACACACTGAAAAAGATGATGCCTATGGAGTTGTTTTAACCAAAGAACACAAAAGTAAAACACATTATAAATGAAAAGTTCAAAGCGCCAAAATATAGCAAAAGAGCTGGAGGACTCTAAGGTAGAGGGAATTTAGCATTTGTGTGAGACATCTCCCTAACAGCATATCACTCTCTGACATATGCCAACCAGAAATAAAAGATTATGTGACATTTAGCCAGTTCCTCATGTAGATAACAGATGGACAAATTACATAATTTTTCTAATAAGGTGGGAGGGACATTTTCTCAAGGCACAGCTTCACATATTGTGAAATACATAAGAGCATGCCAAGCAAATGAAGCTGTATGTAGTATATTTTATAGCTAATAAAGATGAGGCCTTACATCAATAAAATTAGAAAGGCCTTCCTGGCAAGAGCAACGAAAATAAGATGTACTCACTTTGATGCTTAATAGGGATGTCTGCCTTTTGCTTGAAAAAATGATAAAAATGTTAAAAATGAACACTAGTCAAATTCCAGAGCATGCCTACATGTTGAGAAATTACTGTTTAAATCATTTACGTTCAAAGCCAAAATTCATAATATCACTGTACAGTGACATATTTTGTTTCAGCCATTGTGTAAATCACAGAAAATGTATCAGAAGTGTACCTCCATCAATGCATATCTTGAATATGAAAAATACTAAAATGTGGGCTACAATCCAGTGAGGCAGGTTGCAGCGGTAACTACAGAATGCTTTCCTTAGTCCAAAACTGCCTGATACTAATGCTGTAGGTTTACTCACATTGGTGAGAAGAAGGTAACCCAGGACCAAGGATACAAATAAAGACTATCTAACTGCACCACTTCACACTCAAAATAATATAGTCAGTGGCCCTCATTACGACCCTGGCGGTAAGGGGTTTACGCTAGCGTTAGCTGCGCCGACCCCTTACCGCCAACTACGAGTTCCCAGAGCGCCATGGTCATTTTTCCGCCCGCTTTTTGCGGGCGTAGAAATCCATGGCGCTCTGGGACCTCGGTGTTAATTACGCCACCGTAGTGTACGGTGGCGTAATTAACACCTTCCCCACTCCCATTGAGCCCTATGGGGCCGAAATGGGAATGGGGAAGGGTAAATGGGTCAATGGGGACTTACCGCCCCGCCGACCTCGGAATGGGGCGGTAAGTCCGCCATCCGCCATGGCGTAAAGGGACTTTGCGCCATGGCGGAAAAGTCCGCCGATGGCGGAAAAAATCCGCCAGGGTCGTAATCAGGGCCAGTCTCTTTGACTTAATATGCAGTCTGGTCAATTTCTGAAATACCTAATTTTACTAAAAAGCCAACATGTGTTTTGACCCCTACATGAGGTCTTCCTCAGGGCTTTAACACAAAAAAAGTAAAATGTCCATGCAAAGTACAGTCCACATAAGATAATGGAAAATCAAAAAAATAATTACATTAAAACAAATTGGATTAAAAAAATAAAAAGCAATATTTGTATCAAAATAAAAAGCAGAATAGAAAATGCTCAAATAGTAACCAGAAAAGGGACACAGGGAAAGGCAGGGATAACAATGATTACCAAATGCAACAAATACAATGCAGATCTGTTAGCATATGTAAAGTCAAACGTCTTCAGAGCTAGATTATGTTCTATTGAAGGGTAAAGTGCCTTGACATACACATTTATGAATCAGAAATCCTCTAACCACTCAAAGCTCTCTAATAAATGCCATAGGTACATTGTGTCCGGCATTTTAGTTCTGCTGGCTTTTTTTGAGATGCACATGCATTTTCACCTGTCTGCAGCATCTCAGTGAGTGCGATCTCAGCCTCTATGCAGCCCTTGGTTTAATTTGTGTTTTTTCACCTTAGCGTGACATTTGGTGCAGGTTGGTGCTTGTTTTCCCCCTCAACCATACCCCACAGACTCTCGTCCTGACTCCCTCCCCCATGTCATCCACAAGCACTGACTGGGCCATAGGCCTTGCATAAAAGCGAGCAAAGAGCTAGTTCAGCTCGCTTTGATGCTGCACAGGCATTTCCATCTGCCTGCAGCACCTCAGTGAGTGGAATCGCAGTCTCTATGCAACCCTGGGTTTAATTTGTGTTTTTTTCACCTTAAGGTGAAATTTACCAGTTTTTGGTGCTTGTTTTCCCACTTCCCAGCCCCCAAAGACCCTCTTCCTGACTCCCTCCCCTTCCCACCCACATGTCGCCCATGAACAGGGCAGTGCCCTCGAATCCCACGTTTCTCTTCCTCCCCATCCTGCTTCCTGGTGTGTATTACCCCTCCTCCATTCACACCCAGCTGCATACTGGTTGGCCTGTGAGGCCCCTTAGGACACCTGCTCTGTGCCACCCTTCTGCTCAGGCAGCCCTATTGGCTAAGGGTCCCAAGGCAAAGGGCAGCTCCCGAATGAAACAGCTCCAGTCAGTGTTCGCCTGTGAAGTCTTCACCCATCAACCAGCAGCTACGGACAAGGAAATAGCAGTCTGGGTGGGGAATACAGCAATTACTGTATTCTGGAAAGCCCTATCACCCTTCTCAGCTTCATAACATAGCTTACCAAGGTTTGCTAGCTAGTAAGTAATAGCCCTATCACTTCTGCACTCCAGTCATTAAGTACCTATTCATTAACTCTTGGGTCCCCATCGTAGGCACATTTCCCAAACCTAGGTGCTTCTGCATTTGCTGTTGTGCATTTTCCCTCTATCCAGGTATCCCAAATCCAGGTGCTTCTGCATCTATTAGCACCACACACTGTGGGTAATAATAAGCAGTGCTCAGATACCCGAGGCTGTGCAGCGCTATATTAATGCTAAATTATTATTATTATTATTCTTATTATTATTATTATATGCATTTACGGTTTTGCCCCCATTGTAGTTGGTCCTCCCTTTACCAATCTATCTCAAAAGCTATGTGTGTTTGCATTTACTGTTGTGCACCCATTTTAGGTGTTTCAGACTCTATCCAGGTATCCCAAATCTAGGTGTTTCTGCATTTACTTTTCTGCCCCCATTTTAGGCGTTTCTTCCTCTATCCAGGTATCCTAAATCTAGGTATTTCTGCATTTGCTGTTTTGCCCCTATTTTAGGCATGTCTCGCTCTATCCAAGTATCCTGAATCTAGGTGATAAATGTATCCCCCACCCACAGATATGATATGATATGATATGATATGTCATTTAAAATGCACCTGTACACAAGCGTTTCTAGGCACAACAAAACAAGTAAGGGAGGACCGAGGGAGGACAAGACAAACTATCTTACTAGGTAGTGTCATTCAGATCATGAACGTGTGACAATGAAAAGTTCAGGAGGAGGGCAGAGGGGGGAGTGCAAGGGAGGAGGAGGAGGGGAGAAGTGCAGTCTGGGCAGTATTGCACAGAGTAGTGGAGCCAGGGCGGTGCAGCTCGGGGTAGTTTCAGGGAGGCAGTGGACTGAGGAGGTTACAGTTACAGCCTCTTAGTGTGTAGTGACCCAGAGGCAGTGTGAGGGAGGTGCACGGTGGCCCGGAGGCAGAGAGATCATGGAGGAGCCTGGTAACCAGTGAGAGTCAGAGGGTAGCAAGAAACAAGTCGGCGCAGCAGACAGGTAGAACTGCAGGGGAGCGAGAGAGAGAAAGCAGAGGAGAAAAGTAAGGTATTGAGCTCCTTCTGTAACTTCAGGTGGTCTGGCCCAAGTTTGAGAGGGGCAGGGAGGCCATTCCAGACAAAGGCATCTGCAGAGTAGCAAGCTCTACCTGCCACCCTCTTCACGAGAAGTGTCTGGCCCTTAGAGATTTGGAGGTAGCAGAGCGAAGGGCTCGAGAAGGAAGGTATTTTGGAAGAGCGAGTTGGATGTAGTGTGGGCCCCTGCCACAGAAAGCCTTGTGGACGATGCAGAGGGTCTTGAACTTGATCCTTGCAGTCACCAGGAGCCAGCGGAGAGATATCAGGGCTGGAGAGATACTGTCCCTGGGCTTGAGTCCAAGGATACGTCTTGCAGTCCTGTTCTGGAATACATGCAGAGGGTGGAGAGTTGAGGCGGAGAGTTGAGGAAGGCAGGTTGAGAAAGAGGATGTTATAAAAGTCCAGCCTAGAGGGAACCAGGACTCTGGAGACTGTCAGCTTGGGGAAAATGAGAAAAGGAAGAAAGGGAAAAGTACATCTGAGGAGGTACAGCTGGAAGTGGGCCTTCTAGGCAAGATCTGTGATGTGATGAGAGAAGGAAAGTTTGAAGTCGAAGATGACACCACGGTTTTTTGCTTTACATGAAGGCAAAAGAAGAGGGCCCAAGGAGGGTGGCCAGGGTGAGAGAGGGAAAGCAGGAGCAGGGGTCCAAACGTGAAGGTTCTCTGGCTTACTAACATTAAGACAGAGATCGTTGGAGGCCCACCTATCCTGAGTCGCAGATAGACAGTCAGGAATGAGCAAGAGAAGGAGAGGAGGAAAAGGTGAGCCGGAAAGAGAGCTGAGTGTCATCCCATAACACTGAAAGTTAGTGGAGAAGGTAGAGATGAGTTGGGGAAAAGGGGTCAAGTAAACATTGAAGAGACAGGGTGAGAGGATAGAGCCCTGGGGTACACCACACATGGAGAGAGAGGTGTTGGAGAAAAAGGAGCCAAGTTGGACCTGGGAGGGTCGGTCCAGGGGAAGGAGGTCAACCACTGCAGGGCCTAAACTGTGATGCCCAGGTTCTCACAAAGTTCATTAATCAGGGTGGTGTGATTCACCATGTCAAAAGCAGAGGAAATGTCCTGGTGGGTGAGGACAGAAGGAAAGCTGTTCAGAAGAGCAATTTCCATGCCTCTGGCTGTTCTGAAGCCAGACATATAGCCATGGAGACAACCAACAGATTCAGTGTGGAGAGTAAGCTGGGAGATGGCCAGCTCTTCCAGGAGTTTGTCCCGGAGAGAAGTGATAGAACATGGTCGATAGTTTGCCGAATAGGTAGGATTGGCAGAAGGCTTTTTAAGCAGGGGGTGCAAAAGGGAGTGCTTGAGGGGAGAGTGGAAAGATCCAGTGGTAAAGGAGTGATTACAGAAATCAGCCAAGGCAGGAGCGAGTGTGTCAATGTGGTCTCCGATGGTTCTGGAGGAGTAAGGGAGCATCTTTCACTTTCATAGATTGGACTTGGCTAACTACATCGTCAGGTGTTACTAGAGAGAAAGTGGAAAAAGGAGGAGGGGAAGGAGAGGCAGCCAGAGGGGGTCGAGAGTGGTAGAGGGAGTGGAAGAGGAAAGTGAGGACAGCATGTCCTGCGTTTTAGTGGTGAAGTGGGAAGCCAGAGCCATACAGGGGGTCTGCGATGGAGCAGGAGTGATGGAGACTGCAGAAGGATGGCCATCTCCTTGCAGATTTTAAAGAATTTTGCCATGTTGTTAGAGGCTGCAGAGACACAGGCTTGGATGTGGGTTATCTTCTTGGACAGGACAGAGAGTCTGTATTGCCTTTGGAGCAGGTGGCAGGCCTGTTTGTAAGATGAAGCTCCTGAAGTCCACCACTTACTCTCAGCCTCCCTGCATGTGTGTTTCAAGGTGATAAGGTTGGAGTCATAACAAGAGTTTCACTTGGAAGTAAGCTTCAGATGGATTCTCATGACAGGAGCAAGGATGTACGGAGTGAGGGAGATAGAAAGATGAAGGTTAGAGAAGGCTGTGAGCCAGCCGCAGGAGAAGCAGGAGCAGAGAAAGTAGAGGCAAAGGCATCCACTGACACACGCTTCATGGGCCGGATGACCATGAAGGTAGGTGGCAGTGCTGAGGTGGGATTTTCCTGAGGGACAGAGAGTTTCAGGTGAGAGGGAAGCAGAAAATGCTCAGTCCAATAGAGAGGAGTGGTGAGAATGTTAGAGAGTGGGATGTCTGAGGAGATAAAAACATCCGCCTGTGAGGTGAACCCTCCTACAACATCTTAAGGTAGGATTTGAAAACTCTCCTGTTCAATTGACCCCACACGCCTCTTCCTGACCAATCCTGATCTATGTCTGTTTTCATGGTAACTAACACCTAGATGCACACAGGCTGTGTGCACTGCTATAAATGTACAAATAAATAAATCTGAGGTGTGTCCAGCACAGTGTGTCATTCCTGATGGGAGGATGGAGATAACGAGAGTGTCACAGAGGTTGCTTAAGAGCTCAGATGAGGTATTCAAAGCATCCAGGTGAATGTTGAGGTCTCAGAGGAGGAGAAGTTGAGGTGTAGAGTCAAGGAGAGGAGAGGAAAGGTCAGCCCACTCTGAGAGGAAGAGAGCAACCTGGCCAGGTGGCCTGTAGATGGTGGCAAAGGTCAGAGAGAGGCCAGAGTAGATAGAGAGCCTGCAGACCAGGTGACCAAACACCACTCCCTCTTCATTCCAGGCCCCTCTCCCCTGCTCAGGCTCCCAATCTAGGGGAACCACAACTGGCATGACCAGCCAATCCATTAGACCTAGGAAAATGGCACAGCCATCCATCCATGCACTTTAGAATGCAGCTGTGGCTATACAAGTCCAGTCTAGCAGCTCCCATAGCCATCCACACTGAAACCCCTGACGTACCTCAACACCTCTGCCATTAATATACATCGACAGCTTACGAAAAATGTCACTCTAGCTGGGCAGACATCAAATGTACGACACTAGAACTCTATCCTAAACCACTAACAGCACCTGTCCACCTCCACCTCCCTGACCTCCGGGCTGCTTACTGGAGCTTAGCCAGCCCACATAACCAGGCAAAGTGCGCACACGCAACTTATAAATTAACTTAACTCTTAGAATCTCCCACACATGAACTATGGTCACCAAGGGTGTTCCAACCACAAAGCACATTGAGGCTATACAAATGGGGAAAGGGCGCTATATAAATGACAAATACAATACAATACATAGTATACAATACCGCTCTAGATATGATGGCATCAATATATTTTTAAAATGTTTCCGTTATCCAATCCATCCTGCTTACAATTGGTCTCCATTCTGGTTTCTGATCATATGCTATGCGAACTTTCTGCTTACTGTTTGTGCATTCTCTTTAGTGCTATTTGTTTTGATAAACCTGTTGCTTTATGATTTTATTGAAATGTATTATCTGTTTTGATTTGCCATTATCTTATGTGGACTGTACTATGTATGGACTTTTCATTTTTGTGTTAAAGTCCTGAGGAAGACCTCATATAGGATGTCGAACCACATGTTGGATTTTTAGTAAAACCAATATATTTTGGAAATTGACTGGACTACAATCAGACTGAGTATACTACTTTGATTTTGAGTCATTGGCAGGTACGAACGTGCAACAGGAACTCCCAATTGTTGTGCAAACTCCTCCTTCCATAGATGTGAGGAGATCTAGAACATATCTGTTCTAGAGTGTAATCAACCTTACTGCTCTGAGCTCTTCTTTTATTGCGTTGTAGCCATTTATTGTAGAGATTATTGTCAGCATCAGCTCCCATCTAGTTATTTGGAGCCATTTTGCGTTTGTATATTTCTGGACTGCTGAAACCACTGATGCAAAGAAAATTTCTGTCATGCTGAATAACGTATGTTCCGGCGGTACATAATCCATGGATGCTTCTGACTCTGATGAGAAATAGTTGTCTCTTTTCACTCTACTCACTTCCACTAATCGTTTATTTCTTCCCTTTCCCTCTATTCCCACAGACCCTTTCTTTCATGTTTGATTGTCCATCTTCGGGAAGTCATCAATCTTTATGTCCGTCTGGGGCCCTACCAGTAATGGCATATTGAGCACCAACAGGCAAACTCCTCCCAAGTTGGGTGGCAGCTTCTTGTATGCCTTGGACTTACACGCCCAATAATGATCCATCAGTACTGCGGTGCCAACCTTCATTGCTGGATGCTTTTCTGTGTACCGGCATCCGGTGTTATCTCTCAACTCTCACTGCAACCTTCATTCTTGTAGCCCAATGCTGGTTTCTTCAGAGGTATTATAGGCATCTTCACAGCCTCATTGTCTACCCAGGTGAGCAACTTGTCCCTTACATCCCATTCTTTCAGGCACTTGTAATTTTCTCCTTGCACTTTATTCACTATTATCCAAGCTTTGCTTCCTAGTACTCCATCTTTCAATCTTTCCTCTGTTTATACTTGGCCATACACGAGCATCTGTGGTCTCTCCCAATATCCTGCTTCTCTTATTTCTTTCACCCCCCTCTTCGTGCAGGGCAGCTTCTTCAGGGTTATTGTTTTTGTGTCTCCTTTCTGTGGGCCATCAGTTATGTACTATGTAGCTTGGTCTAACTGCCAATAATTGTTCATCATGTCTTTATGTAACTGTCTTCAAAGGGGAATGTTGTTTGGGACATCAATCTCAGTGTTGCTGTTTTCCCTTGGAATCTTCCTCGAGTCATGACCATGGATAGGTACATGAGGCATTGGGCTCTTGCCACTGTTATTCCAGTTGCTATGAATGTTCTGGAGGCACTCATGGCATAGGGGATTAGTGTGCATACATAGCAGCTCTCCCCAGATGTTTCCTCACCTACGTTAGTCATGTGTTTACACAACATGTTATTAGACACTCGAGCAGTGTCAGTGAGATATAGGCCCTCCCCTCCCAGATCTGTATGCTTAATATGCTTACATTGCTCCCTTGTCCGCCTGACATGGTTGTTCCACCTGCCGGGGATGGTGTAATGTTAGTAGAGAATACAGCTGTTTCACTAAACACAAGCGATATTCGCCAAAAGATAAATCCAAAACCAGCACTTTGGAATAAAACACATGATAAAATAAGCATACTTGTAATTATTTCACCTATGTACCTGTGCTGCTGGATCCTTCTGCAGCTTGAAGATATCAGTTGCCCACCTGAAATGCGCAAAGACTGTGCATTAATTGATAAGTGTTATATTAGTTTAAGCCCCATGGATCATATAATCGCCCATGGTGAATATAAAAAGCTGTTCTATTTTTGGGTCTCTCAGTACAGTGAGGAAAAGTGGGTTTCCACGATCAAGTTGTGGGTAAGCTTGAGCCAAATATGCTATGAAATCATCATAATACACACTAGGAGGACATGCTCTAAATCTGTTGGACCTTCTAATAAAGTGGACAAAATGTATTAGGTTACAGATCAATGGGCAACATGAACAATGTATACAATAAGAGTCACACTTTCTCACCAAATGTATGTAGAGAGAAAAATAACAAACAGACAGTGTATCCTCACTCTGGATGTTCACGAAGTCCTTGCCCTAACTCTGCTGCCCGGGTGTCATCCACTCGGCAGTACTGATTCTGGATTATCTCCTTGTTCTTCTTGCTGATCGATGGCCCTGTCAATCTCGTTGCCAGGTGAGGCCACAGCTTTGTAGGGCTTGATGTTATTCATATGGTGCCAGAAAGTCTTTCCTTCTAGCCTGACTGCTCTATCAGTCACTCATTCGACGGTGAGGGGGCCCGTGAATCTGCATGCATCCTAACGCTGAACAAAGTTTCAAAGGAAGACACGGTGTCCTGGAATATGTCCTCTGTGCTGTCGACATAGTCACTTATTATGTTGGCTTTTGGGCCTCCCAAGTGTCTTTCTATCTGGTGAGAGATAAAAGAGGCACTAGCAATCAAGGAAGTGACATAATCATATATTTTCTGGCCTAAAACATTTGCAGTACTCTGTGCATATTTGAGTGCCCTGATGGGAGGAGCCAGGGGAGGTTGTATGCACCATCCTGTCACCACCTCATTTGGGGTTAAATGGTGGTCGGACCCGGGCTTGTTGCGCAATGTGAACAGGGCTAATGGCAGACAATGTAGCCAGTTCTTATTGGTGCTATTTTTAGTTTTTGCAATGTACTCCTTCAGGAGGGCATTGAAGCGTTCACATTTCCTGTTTGCTTGCAGGTGATAAGCACAGGAGAATGTATGTTAGTTGCCCAGCAATGTTTTGATGTGCTTGAAGGTATCCAGTCATTGCATCGAATACAAAGCATTGAATGCCAAAAGCATTGAAAAAAATGCATCAAAAAAAGCATTGAATGCTATTTTTTTCAAAGGTAAATGTTTTATCTTACGTATAATGGGTTTTAAGGGGTAAGAAATCAGGGGTTGGGGGGACCCCCCCATTAAAAAAATGAAAAAAAAATGCATTCAATGCTTTTTTTCATTGCTTTTTTTAGTTAGATGCTAAGGCCTTCAATGCTTTGGCATTCAATTCAATCACTATAAACCGTGCTTGAACATTTCATTGGTAAGTGAGGGCCGTTGTCAGGTTGCAGTACCTCACACACGCCCCATCATGGGAACACTTCCCAGACAAGGAATTGTGCTGCCCTGATGGCATCAGGATGGGAAAAGGAGCCTGCCTCAATCCACCAAGAGAATGGGCATACAACTACTATCATGTAGCAGTACGCTTGGCAGACTTGGGGCATGTCAAAATAGTTGATGTGAAGGTGCTGAAATGGACTAACTGAGCAAGGTATGGCTCATCTCACAACTCTTAATGTATGTTCTGCAGTGAATTGCTTGCAAACAAGCAGATATTCATGAATTCAGCCAAGTGTTCCACCAATCTAAGACAGAACCATGTTTCACCAATTTGGGCGGCAAGTGCCTGCTTCCCTGTATGTGTTGGATAATGTAGCTGTATTAGTGCTATGTGTAACAATTCTAGTGGCATCACCCCCTTCCTTGTAATGTTTTGTCGCCATAGGGCATCTGTTGGAGATACTGGACTTCCCCTCCTAGTCCACAAATCCTTCTCATCTCTGGGTGCAACTCCTTTCTTTGTGTTGGTGGCAATACATTGTACCCCTCCTTTATTATAATTTCCTTTGCATAGGATAATGTGTGACATCTACTATCTTGCCAAATAGAAGTGCATGCTGTACTGGTGACCCATCAGTCCTTCTAAAGACCCTCCTCATCCATAGTGATAATCCTGAGTGTACTGTGGATGTCAGATAGGCTGAACCTGAGTAAATCATCACCTCCTTCTTTCTGCTGTGCTCTAATGGCAATATTAAGGCCACTAGTTCTACCACTTGTGCAGAATAATGTGACTGCAATTGTACGCTGGCCACTACCTCACTGGTTCCGTCCTCCCTTAGTCTTACCACTGCTGTTCTTGTATGTCTGACCCTATCTGCCTGGTCAATTGTTGATGACCCATCAATGTAAAGTATGTCTCCCCCCTCAAGTGTGTCCTCATGTACCTAGTGAGTTGCACTGAAGTTTGCTGTGCAGTCATGTGCATAGTCACCTTCATGTAGCACATCAGCGAGAAAAGCCACTGGGTTGACAAGTCTGCACCTCGCTAACTCAAGGGCTGGATTGGAGAGAAACACCTCATATCCTTATGCTCTTTGTATTTAAGTGTGCACTTTTGTCTCTCCAGTACTGTGAAGAGGGCATGCTCCACATAGAGAGTGGTGCTGCACCCCATGGTAATACTCGCTGATTTGTCCACTGTGAATACAGCTGCTGCCAGAGCTTATTGGAAAGGATAATGTCCTCTTATCAATCGGTCTCACTTCCCACCGTAGTACGCTAGTGGCTTATGCCCCAAGCTTGTCTTCTGAGTAAGTAATGCTGTCATCATTACCCCATCGGAGTGTGAGAACAAGAACAATTCCTTTTTATAGTCTGCGATCCCCAACACTGGAGCTGTGCACATTGCTTCCTTCAGCTCATCAAATGCCTCGGTCATTTCGGTCACCCATCGTATCATTTCATCTCCTTTTTGTGCTTCCTTTAGTGCACTCAACAAGGTTGTGGTGTAAGTTCTGTAGTTGAAGACTCGTGTGCTACAGTACATGCATAACCCCATAAACTGCTGCATCTATTTGACTGTTGTGGGTTTTGTTGTCGTGCATATTGCCTCTGCCCTTCCTGGCATTACCTGTCGGCCATTTTGGGAGATCATCTGTCCAATGTATAGAACTTCTTTCTGACAGTACTGTAGTTTGACTTTGTCCAACGTGTATCCCTTGTCAGCTAACACTGTTAGCATGTGCACTGAATCATCCCTACATGGTTCTTTTGTCATGCTGCAGATCAAAATATCATCTACGTACTGTGTGACCATGCTCTCGATCTGTACATTGCCTAGGTCCATCTGGAGGACTCTATTGAATACGAAGGGTGACTCACAGTACCCTTGAGTATGTCTTGTATGTTTCCACTTCTTATTTCTATATGGACATGAAGTGAAGCCTTGTGAGCCTGGGTGTCTATGACCATGAAACAGTAAGCTTCCACCAGAATACTGCACACAATTGTCACTGGATTTGGAACTAAAGTATATTCTGCTTCTACATATGGTTCAAAGGTTGCAAGTCCATGACCCTCCTGTTGCTTTCTTAACAAGGTACACAGCCGTGTTGCATGGTGATTCTGATGGTACTAGAATTCCTTGCTTTACTAGTGCTGCAATTGTTTCATATATGCCCTTGTTTGCCTCTCTTGAGTGTGGGTATTGTTTAACTCTTGTAAGAATCACTCCTGGCTTCAATTTGACCTTCACCCCTCCCACCCCCTGCAGATGCCCCACATCATAGGGAATAGTATTCCATAGGATGCTGGGTACCTTGGCCAAATCCTCCTTGAGAAAGGTCTGTGGTGCTTTCAGCGCCAACACCATTATATGTGGTATTTCCCTGTAATATGCTCTCACCTAGCATGTGATACTCATTTTAAATACCATCTCATGGTGTGATCTCTTTTCCCTGAATGATTATTCATCTGTCACTGTGGTCAACCTGTATCCTTCAGCTAGAGTGATCACTGCTCTCCATGGATGCCCTGTGTCATCTGTTGCATGTACTGCTTTACACTAGTCACCCACAATCACTGCGTTAATCTCTAGTGGCACTATTGTCCCTTCTACTTCGTCCAATCTTCTCTATAGTCAGAATAGGTACTCCTTTGGAATGTGCCACATCTTCCCTTGAATCCCTGGGAGCCATGCTATCGCAATCTCAGTACCATATCGAAACAGTTCCTCATCCACTGGCACCCCCCTCTGCACCTTTCATCCACAGTAGGCTTGAAGCATTTCCCTTACATTAGGAATGTATATCCCTGGTGTGGAAAACACTATCCCCCTGTCGGTGAACGACATTGTCATGTTGAGTCTGCTCATAATGTCTCTCCCCAGTATGTTTACAGGTGTCTGTCAGGAGTAGAGTAAAGGTAAGGATAGATTGTGCTCCACTATAGAAAGTGAAATAGTGTCTGTCAAAGAAACCACTTCTGTAAGCCCCAGAGAATCCTTGAGTATTCATGACATCGCCTGAAGTCTGTTTTTACCCCAACACATGCAGGATTTAGTAGTCATTTTCTCTACAAGAAAGGAAAAGTCGTGTTGCCTACTGTCATTGCTATGTGTGATTTCTTTGTTGGATTGGGTGTAACTGACAGGATGGAACACATCAAGTCCACCTGTTGGCTGTCCTATTGAGGGTATAAGGACATCCCATTCCCTAAAAATGGATTGTTCCCTACCATGGTAACCCCCCCAAATTCCTAATGGGGGTTGTGTCTATGGACTCTGTGCATGTCACTGTCCCATCGTTTGCTTGTGTGCTGTTCAGTATCTGCGGCACCTGCTGTGCCTTGTATTCATTCTAGGCATTATCCTGAGTCTGGGGCATCTGTAGTAACTGCAAACATTGCGGTATAGGTGATTGTATCTGTGGTGTGTGCATCATGGGATGGTGTGGCTGTGAGTATGCGTTTGGTGCCTGTCCGTGCTATTGCACTTGGTCCTGTGTATAATACTCATCCTGTTCACCCTGATATTCATATTGGTATTGCATTCCCCATTCTGTTGCAGCCCCATGCTTCTGCAAATTCTTGAAATGTGCCCTATCTGGCGCACACCTAGCACTGTGCTGGCTCCCTTCCCTGGCCTGGCACACCCCCAGAATGCTACCCTGAGCCCTGCTTCACCTGGTGTCTGTATCCTTGAGGCCCATCTGGAAATCCCCTTGGTTGTAATGTATTTGTGGCCCATTGCTGTGTCGTGTATGTGGGCCCCCTCTTCCTTGAAACTCATGCTGCAGGTTCTCCCACCCCATAAATCCTACCCCGTGGGTGGCTGTGTGTACTGTGGCTGTAATGTCCCTTTTATTCTGGTGCTTGCTAGCACAGCCACTTCCATTGTGTATTTAGATAACTTCTGATGCACTAATTTGCTTCCTCTTGTTTTCTCTCCTGGCGCTTTTTCCTTGAATTTTCTTGCAATAGCCTGCAGTGATGTACTATCATGAGCTTTGCCTCCATGCCCACTAATGTTGTAAGCTGCTTTTGTACTGGCTCTGGTAGTCCTTGGCACAATATGTGGTAAAATAAAGCTCTTGAATCGTCAGAATATAGTGTAAGGGGTCTTCGCCTTCCCCCATCTTCTCTGCCATAATTGCACTAATGTCTGATGAGTCTGGCTATTGTGTCCTTAGGGCTTGCCTTATTGCTGCTCGGCAGTTGACAAACAGCAAACCACCATATGCTGTGTCCTGAATAGTCACTTCTGGGCACCCAACCCTTTCCCATACATTATCAGCGGCCTCCACGAGGATTGCCGCTAGTAGTGCCTTTACATCCCCCACTGCTAAAGTCTGTACCGCTGTTATTCTTTCCATTTTGTATATCATTTTCACAGCAACCTACACCTCAAGTTTTCCTTGTCGATGTGTTTCCATGGTGTGTTTTGAGTTTGCCTCCTCCCTTCTCCAACAGGGGCAGCTGTGTGAACCCTACCTCCCCACTCAATCCCCTACTCAGTCTAATATGCTTGTCAATGTCTCTGTCAGTGTAGGCATTTACTGGCGCTCCTCAAGTCAGTCACACTCAGTTAAGTTATCCAGCCCCACATGTTCCTAGTGTGAGAACTTCCTATGGCTGTCTCCCCCTTCCTCCGTCCTGGGAGGTCCCTAAGTCTCTCAATGTATAGAAGCAATCTGTCACAGATGTGTGAGGCAGCTCTGGTCTGTGGTGTTCAAAAGTCCCTATCGTCCTTTGTCATTCACGTATTCCCTCCCCTTTCCCATTGCACACTCCACTCCGCACTGTCCTACAGAAACCTGTCCTTTGGTCACCCTCTTTCCTCGTCCGCACTTCCCCCTGCATCCTCTTCCGAATCTGTTTCCTTGTCACTGCAAAAATAGTCCATTAAGCTCAGTCTCCTAGAGGTCGTGTCTTCCCCAGTCTTGCCTCCAGAGTCGAGCAAGTCTATGCCACCACTAATCCCATCGGACCTCACACCCATTCTGTCTGATACTGTGGTGGTCCCGTTCGAGGGTTGTGCTGCCTTGCTCCGCTCATCTTCCTCCTCCCCCTTTCCAATGCTCATTGCCCATCTTACCCTTATGTAGTCTGATTGTGCGCTCCTCCTCCTCCTTACGACTGCGCTCTCTCATAATCCACTCTATCTACCATTTCCTACATTCCCTGTCCACTAACATTTGTCTGCTTCCCTTTATTTCTAAATCTCTTCCTGCTCCTTCCTCCTCTGCTTTCACTGCTCCTGATCTTTCTCTTCTTTCTTCTTCCTCTCTCTGCGCTACCTTTCGCGTCGCTCTTCTGCCTACTTTCTCCATTATTTCTGCCCAGTCCTTTGATTTGCTGCTTCCCGTAAGATTTCCATTTCCTTGGTAGCCCCCGCTGCCTCTCTAGTCGCCTTCCCATCCAGCTTTAGGAGAATCTGTCCCATCCTTCATGCCTCTTGCACCTCACTGCTCCTTCCTTTTTCTCCCGATCGTTTGCCCCATTTCTTTCTGACCGTCCTCCTTGTCATATGGTGGTGGCTGAAACACTGGGTTTGAATACCCTTCTGCTGCTTTTAGCTCCCGTAGTGGGTATATCCCCTGCTCCTTGTCTGTGTCCTCTGAGTTTTCGCTTGCAGGAGAAGGTTGGGGAGCGGAGGATCGAGTGCTGGCGCAATGCCTCCTGTTGGTTTAGCATCCATTGGCACCTCACCACTTCCGCCACGACCTCCTGGAACATCCGCCACAGCTTGAATATTGTAATGTGGTTTGCTAACCTCTTCCCCTTAAAAGGGTTCTCTAAGTATTACAGTCGTGATTGCTGCACATTCTCGGAGAAACTTGCACATTGCGGCCATTGCATAGGTTATTTACCCTCAGTGCGTTTAGTCCATTCTGTGCTATATTTGCAAATGTTGTCCTTGTAGGGTGGAAGAGCCTTACAGAATAAACGGAGGACTCAGCCAAGGGCAACTTAGAACTGTGTTTTTTTTTTTAAAACCAAGAGGGATCCTACAAGACAATCACAATTCTCCAGTACAGCTCATTTTTCCATTGTACGTTCCCCAGTTTTGATGTTACCTGTTATCATCACCTAGGCCCTTCCCCAAAAACCTATCTTCACTCTGGGTAGGGTGCTCAGAGTGGTACCACCTAGACCCCATAAAGAAGTTATTCTACTGGCTCTAGCATATCAGGTGGCTGACCCGCCCCATTCCCAAAAACGATCTATTATGTTGTTGCAGGTTTGCAGGCTTACCATTGGCCCTTGCTCCTTCGTCATCCACTCATGGGTGCCTGTCTCTTAATTGGCTGGAGATGATCTCCCAAAGCCTGGGTCCCAGCTCTGTTCTCAGCCCTCTGTGCACCTCTTCAAGGTGATGTGAAATGACTATGTGTCTGAATTGTATCTATTAGAAGACCACCTTTTGCATGTGAGAGTGCATTTCCACATTGCAACACTTGCAGAATTTCTCGTCTGGATCACTGAGAACAGCTTGTCTTCCCACCACGGGAGAATGCACATTGTCTAGTTTGGCTGCGTCACGTGGTTGTATGCCACAAAATTTAGCTCTAGGGTCTACATTTATGAGGATGTATTCTATTTTGCTGCAGCTGGTCCTTTGCCATCTGGAGTTTGGAATGTGGCTGTTTATATCTGACCTTGGCTGTGAGCTCGGTCTGCGTCAACTCTGTGAATTCAGGCCTTAGTTGTATGTGGTCCATATATGGAGTCCTACCAGGCTCCATATATGCTCTTGTAGTTCAAAATAGTTAAGCGCCATAAGCATCTGCAAGCTTGCTCACGATCTCGTGTTGCTTAGCGTTCCAACGTTAGTGCATTTGGCTAATGAGAAAAATAATAAAAGCATTGACGGTATGTATAGGTACCCATCCTCTATCTACAGAACTGTGTAATCATGTCCTTGGTGTATGCAAATGTGTGTTTGGGTGATGCGGTGCATGGTTGCGATTGTGCTTCCTGACTAACGCTGTTATGTCGTGGCGTCACTAGTGATCCCAGCACAGTGGCTTCTTGTGCTTAATCGATGCAGTCCATTATAGTGTTTGGGTCCACGATCCCCATCGGGTTCTCCGGATCTGGAAGAATCTGCACTGGATATGGTTGGAATGGCTGTGAGAGGGGATACCTTTCTGCATATGTCGTAGCCATTGATGCACTTGGGGTCTGTCTGAAAAAGGCTGAGTGACTTCCAGCATTTCTAGCACTTTGGCCTGTAATGTTCATGGGGATGAAGAGGGGCATTCCTGGGACTCTGTCTTCAGTAGCACTGTTTGAGAGTACTTGTGAATGGGAAAAGTAGTGTCTGTTCATGTGATTATATGTTTTTGTTAAATATTTGAATATGAGATGGCTTGAATATGTGTACTTCCTTGGTCAGATAAGACAGATACATCAAATGTAATCATTGTGGGGGGCGCTGTTGAGCAGCCAAGCAATATGGCTGCCTAGCTAGCGAGCTCCATTCTTGCCCACCAGAATCTGCTTGGCATCGGCGCTAATCCTCATCTTCCCCTACCACTACTGCCACGATTCTTCTGCGGACGCTTTCCTCTCCTGGTGCCCGAAGTCTGGGGTGAAATCGGAGCCGGAATCCGGAGTATCGGGTGCTTGGACCGGCGGTGACGTCCGGCCTCCTCGCGGGCCCGTTCCCGCCCGCTCCAGCGTCGGCCGCCGGGCCGCTGCCGCGCCCAGGGCACCATCATCGGCTGACTGCCTGCGGCCCCCTTGCCTCAATTGGACCCTCTCTCCCATATGTGCCGGGCGAGGCGGCGCCCTGTGACACCTGCCGCCCCCGGCCGTCTACGTGTGGCTGGCCTGCCCGGCGCGGCTGCTCTGACGGCTGCCAGCCGGGTGGAATACCGGCCCGTTCCTGCAGCCGGGGACTGGGCTGAGGCCCCGGCGCCTGCTCGCGTGTAGGTGTGGCCCCCCCCGGGCCGGGAGATCGGGGGCTGCCTGAGCTGGTCTGGGAGGAGGCGGGATACTCGATCGTGGGCCTGAGAACCCACCATCCACACAGCGACATACCCGGCCTGTGGCGGCCGCGGCGGTGAACGGGATTGGCCCCCTTACCCCACCGAGGAGCAAGCTGGGCTGCCCCCCCCCTGGGGTGCACTTGTGCTGGACCGCCGCACATCCCTCGGCGGTGTGGACTGCATCATCAACCCCTCGGCGCGGCTGCTCTGACGGCTGCCAGCCGGGTGGAGTACCGGCCCGTTCCTGCAGCCGGGGACTGGGCTGAGGCCCCGGCGCCTGCTCGCGTGTAGGCGCGCCCCCCCCGGGCCGGGAGATCGGGGGCTGCCTGAGCTGCTCAGAGGTGGCGGGATACTCGTTCATGGGCCTGTGAACCCACCATCCACACAGCGACATATCCAGCCTGTGGCGGCCGCTGCGGTGAAAGGGATTGGCGCCCTTACCCCACCGAGGAGCAAGCTACACTGCCCCCCCCCTGGGGTGCACCTGTGCCGAACTGCCACACATCCCTCGGCGGTGTGGACTGCATCATTAACCCTTGGCCGACTGCGGCTCCACGGCCCCGGTGGCCCCAGCCCTGCGCCGAGGAACATACGGGTCTAGCCACCCTAAAGGCTGTAAGGTGGGTGCTGGCGACCGTTCTACGCCCTGCTGGGGGTTCTCCATCTACCCCGTTACTGGTATTGCGCCCAGTGTATCGAGATATGACCCAAGGGTGACTGCCTAAACATAAACCTGCTCCGCTTCCCCCCAACTCTTTGCGCCCACTCGCCGTGTCTTATTATCCTATCACTTTCATGGCCACCTGGAGGCGCCACGTCTGATTAAAACCCACATACTCAAGTGCTGGGTATCTCCCACTCGGATCTGCTGGTTCCAGAGGGGCTCCAGAGGGGGGAAGGCATCCCAATATCTAAACGCACGTAGCTGTGAACAGTTTCACCCATTCAGCCCTGGGGGGACACTCTGCCTGCGGGCCGGGCATACTCCTAGCGACACAAATCACACAGGGCTCGCCTGTCCTCACCTGGCTCTCTCCACCTGCGGCGTTTGTGGCCGTGGCGGGGGCCTCGGCGTGATTCAACACAGAGCGGACCGACCCAGGCCCCCTCCACCATCTATATCGGCGTGCTGGCCCTGACTCTTCCCCAGAAGAATGTCTAACAGATCGCGGGCCACCAGTAAAGCCGGGGCTATGGACAAGTTCGCCAGAGCAACACCCAGGGGTGACCAGGCATCATCTTCTACAACCCAGGAGGAGGGCGACCTTCTCCCGGCCCCCCCGCAGCCAGACCTGGCCACTATGATGGAATCCATGGCTAAAAACTTATTATCATTAAGGGCTAAGCTTGACCAGCACGGGACTAGGATTACGGAAGTAGAGCAGAGGACTAGCACCACTGAAGACAACGTGCATGTCCTGCAAAACACAGTGTCAGAACTCGTCCGTGACATGAAACAGGTCAAATCTAAATGTGATGACCTCGAATCGAGGTCGCGGGGAAATAACATTCGCATAATTGGGGTCCCCGAAACTGCACTCAAAGGGCGGATGGAAATAGCGGTGGAAAAACTCATCAGAGATCTCCTGGATGACCCTGAGCTCTCACCATTCTTCACGGTCGAAAGAGCTCACCGCTCCCTGGCACCTCGACCGCGCCCAGGGGACTTCCCCAGACCTATCATAGCAAAACTGCTCAGCTACAAGGACAGGGATCATATACTCCGCCTGGCCAGGGAGAAGGGGGAATTAAGGATGGATTCACAAGTAATCAGGATCTTCCCGGACTTTTCAGTGGGTGTGCAAATGGAGAGACGCAGATTCACTGGGGTGAAGAAAATGCTGCGCGATAGGAAGATTGAATATGCTATGCTTTTCCCCGCACGCCTAAAATTCACTCATCGTAACAAGCTCTACTTCTTCACGGTCCCGGACGAGGCTGTAAAGTTCATCGAGGCACAGATTCCACTGGCAGAACCACCTGAGGGACCGATGGACAACAACTAGATCTGGTCACTGTCCTCTCCTTATGAGTCAGTCTTGATATCCGCTAATACATGCATCCTTGTCCTGTAACCTTATGTTAGCCGAACTTCTGATCATGTTGTTTATTCAAGATTCGTATCAATACTGGTGGGCGGAACGGCAGCGGTGGCCCCCACTGCAGCTGCAATTCCTGTAGAATTTAAATGTTTGTGTCCTCGCCCCAGTTGGCCTTTTTCTCACACACTGCCAAGTTGGGGATGGCATTCAATAGTTCACTTTTGGGGTGGGTATTCACACACTGCTAGTTGGAACAGGGCGGTGGGGGTGGGGGGTGGGTGAGTTGGGGTAGGTTTCACTCAAAATGGCACGGGGGTTAAGGCGGGCTACACACGATGGCAGCGGGGCAGCATGGCAGCACTCATGGCATTCCTCAAGGGGGGTGCCTTTGCTTGGGATGACCCGTAGGCTGCCTACATGGCGATTAAAATGATGTCATGGAATGTACGTGGCCTGACAAATTTCACGAAAGCTCGTAGGATTGTGGCCTACGCACAACGACACGGGGTCAAGGTTCTCCTACTACAAGAAACACACGCCCTTAAACACCTATCGGCGAACATCGCACAAACCTGGGGTCTCAACAGATATTTCACCCAATACTCCACCCAAGCTAGAGGGGTCCTGACTCTCATTCACAAATCTATCCACTTTACTCTCCACTCATCGCATATTGACGCAGAAGGCAGATATGTGATCCTGCATTGCACCCTGGCCCATGAGGAATGCTTACTGGTCAACGTATACGCGCCCAACATTGACTCCCCCGAGTTCTTTGACGGAGTGGCGGACATACTCATGAGATACATAGACGTCCCCATAATATGGGGGGGTGACATGAACCTAACACTGGACAGTTTACTAGACAGGACGACGACCAGTCGCAGACCCACACCACGAGCGACCAAACGTCTCCTCCTACATATGGATTCTCTCAATTTACATGATGTATGGAGGACGCTTCACCCCCAAGACAGAGACTACACTTTCTACTCCACTGTGCATGACAGCTCCTCGAGAATAGACCTGTTTCTACTCTCTGGCAGACTGGTTGGGAAGGTCGCAGATGTCACGATACTTGCATGCACGCTATCTGTTCATTCCCCTGTACTCCTACAGATTCAACTCGGTAACGCAGTGCCGCCAAGACCCCACTGGCGCTTCAAATCCATCGCCCTATCAGACATCATCTTTAAAGCGGAGATCCTAGCCGATATAACTACATTCTTTGAAAACAACAACACAACCGATACACCCGTAGGTATTCGGTGGGAGGCGTTCAAGGTTTATATTAGGGGGATGTGCATCTCCAGAGAAGCTGGGGTCCTGAAGGCTATAAGGCAGGCCTTAACCAACTCGGAAACCAAACTTAAAGCACTTGAACAGGAATATTTGACCACTCAGTCCCCGACGATCCTAGCTGCAATCAGATCAGCGTTGGAAAAGTTTGAGTCACACGCTATGAGGGAGGTACAATACCACACACGCCCTGTCGCGGCCCGCAGATATGGGGAAGGGGATAGACCGGGTAGAACCCTGGCCAGACTAGTGCGTGCTGAGACTGGTGGGACCCGCATTGACAGCATCATAGATGGCAGTGGAGTGAGGCACTGGTCAGATCAGTCCATACTAGACACTTTCACTAGCTTCTACGCCAATCTGTATGGTCCCCAACCAGAACACTCTGCCCAAGACCTGGACGATCTCCTTGAGAGCATCCCTATGGCTCTTATCTCCCAAGACACCCAGGAAATATTAGACGCCCCATTTACCCTGGAGGAGATAGTTCAGGTGATATCGACCCTTCCCAAAAACAAGGCGCCTGGCCCGGATGGGCTCACTTCTGAGTTCTACCAGGAACATGTGGCGATATTAGCGCCTGTGCTACACGGGGTCTGGGCCGAGTCGCTTAGTATGAATTGTCTCCCCCTCTCCCTTAGAGAAGCTTTAATAACTGTCCTCCCCAAACCTGGAAAACCCCCAGACGAATGTGGGTCTTACAGACCCCTATCCCTTATTAATACCGACACGAAAACCTTTGCTAAGATAATTGCTAACAGATTTCTCCCTTTCATGTCCCATATGATCCATGAGGACCAGTGCGGCTTCATCCCGTGTAGATCCACCTCGCTGAACATCCGTCGCCTATTCAACGTGATGTCCAGAATTGACCCAGGCGCGGACGTGGTGGCGGTAACGCTGGATGCCCAAAAGGCTTTTGATATGGTCTCCTGGCAATATCTGTGGGCCGTGCTGGAGAAAATGGGTGTGGGTCCAAAAATGACCTCTTACATAAAACTGCTATACACAGACCCACGCGCTAGAGTTCTTGTAAACTCGGTCCCCTCCTCCCCCTTTACGCTACACAGAGGCACTCGCCAGGGATGCCCATACTCTCCCCTCCTTTTTGCGTTCGCCATAGAACCCATGGCTGATCATATACGGGCTCGGCACAGCAAGAAAGGCATACGATTGAAGGATGCACCAGAGATCATCTCTCTATATGCAGACGACGTGCTCCTGTATGTCAGGAATCCTTCCACATATCTAGACCCGATCATCCGTGATATCACTAAGATAGGTACGTTCTCAGGTTTCACAATCAACTACTCTAAGTCCGAAATTTTCCCTCTTACTGTGGCAACCCAACGACCGTCTTGTGAGTACCCTCTACGTTGGTCCCCCGGTGGGGTTAGGTATCTCGGGGTACAAATATCACTAGCCAAGGCCTCCCTACTGACAGATAACTATGAGGCAGTGGCCCACCTAGTCTTCTCCAGGTTCTCCAAATGGCGCAACCTACCTCTATCACTAGCGGGCAGACTCTCTCTGATAAAGATGGTAGTGGTCCCCAAACTCCTGTACGTCTTTGCTAACGTGCCGATCTGGCCTGGGATCCAATACTTCAAAAAGCTCCACATGGAGTGCGCACATTTTCTCTGGTTCCCAGGCTCGGTCCGCAAGAAGTGGCAACACATGACGCTGCCCTACGACAAAGGGGGTTTCACGGCCCCAGACCTTCGCCTGTACTGGAATGCGGCACAGGCCCACCATGCCTCCCATTGGTACACGCTCCAGAACCCGCCCATACACGTAAAACTTGAGAAACTAGCGGGAAATGGAACTAATATTATGTCGCTGCTACTGAACCGGGCATTCCAAACAGATGCGCATGCGGACCCGGTGGCCGCTACACTTAGGGCCTGGAGGAGCATCCTAGGCTCTGACCAGGAACAGCGCCCATACTACAAGTGGCTTCCCCTGTGGCAGTTCCCCGGACTCCCCCCCACACACGATCCAAATCTCATACGCTGCTGGGAAAACCTGGGATACCACGCTCTTACTGACCTCTTCCCCGATGGTGTTTTAATCACCCCCCAAACATGGCGCCCTGATCACTCCAATTCTCCACTCGAAATGCTGCAATATTATAGGCTTAGAGCTGCAGTGCGGTCGATGTGGCCCTTGTTCCCTATTGAACCCCCAGACTCTCCTGAAATACATTATATAGCAAATTCCGGAGGTGCCAAAAGCATAATTTCTAATTTGTACAAGATGCAACTGAATAACACTGCGGACAACTCCCTTAAACCGCGTGAGGCCTGGGCTAGGGAACTCGAAGTTGAAATCACAGACAAGCTCTGGGGCATAATGTGCACACACACACGAAGGGTCTCCCTAAGCGCCAGATTCCGCTGCATACAATTTAAGCTACTTAATAGGCTCTATTACACACCGTATAGAGTGGCGTCATTCACAGGCACCCAGACCCCTGTGTGCCCCAAATGCAAATCCGGTGAGGCAGACCATGTACACATGTTCTGGGCTTGCCCCGCCCTCAACACATTCTGGACGGCCGTAACAGAGGCCCTCTCCGAAATAGTTGGTTCTCCGGTAACTATGGAGCCACTTGCCATACTATTTGGTACATGGGAGGATGAGAATGTAAGGAAAATGGCAAAATTTGTAAATGTAAGTATTATGGTGGCCAAAAGATGCATTTTGCAATGTTGGAAGCGCCACAATCCTCCCACTTTTACGATGTGGCTGAAAGCCCTTACCTGGACACAGATGTGCGAAGAGGAATATATTGGTTCACTACCTCCGACATCTCGACCCAAAAACGTATGGTCGGAATTTTGCAGCTATTTAAATGGCAGAGATGAGGTGGAACTGTCCTCATCTCCCCCACCAGGACAGCCCGACATGCCACGGGTGATCTAGCTTCTTCTATTGGTTTTATGCTTTCCCTTTGGGCTTCTCAGCGCCTCCCCCGCGATATCAGTTGCCATCAGCTTGTGATGTATAACCTGATCATGATGTGGTGCCGAATGTTCGGCTGTGTTGTCAGCCCATTGCTATGTACTTTGAACTGTGCCTGTCTTGACCTTTGTGCCAATAAATAAAAGTTTAAAAAAAAAAAAAAATGTAATCATTGTGTAGCTATTCAGTCCTGGATTTGAATGCTAAAATTATTGGAATTTAGAACATCTCTGACATTTTACTGTTTCAAAAATTCGGAGTTTGAAATAACACTGACAGTATTACAAATACATACTTGGAGTTGGATTATAGGTTTGCCTTCTGCTTGGAATCTGCTTATTTTTCACAACATCTAAGAAGTAATGGAATAAAAGTCCAAAATCACCCAGAATTAATTTTACTGGAACTTAACATCAATATAGTAAACATCAGTTTTCTATAAGCATCATCAAGTAACATGAATGTGTGATACTGAAGATTAATCTGGATTATGTGTGTAATGAAGTCAGCATTGAGCATGACATTTCTACAAATAAAGCATGGAGGAATTATCTTAAAAAATAAAGCAGAGAACAAACTAAAAGAGTTATGGAATGTGAATTACTTGGAAATAAGGTGTTGTGTTAAAATGATGAGGATTGAACGAGACCAATGGTAAATGGGACACATTGGTGCATATATTACCAACAAAGTTTGACACTGGGTGCAATAACCAAACATCTCAGGCATAGCCTTTTCTCCATTCTAATCAGTCAATGTGCATGCCCAAATGTAGGGGCCGACCAGGTACACCAGCAACATTGTTGAAATATAAATGGGTCTATCACTCGATCTTCTCAGTAGCAATGGATTGAAGCACTATATACTGACTCTTGCTTTCCTTCCCACTTCTTCAATTCATCTATGACTGCAACCGCTTTCTCTTGTCTATATAAAATGATCTTCCTCTGGGAGTGCCTGGAGACTGCTCTTTGGTGGTAGCGTTGTGTTTTATAAATTAACATAGCATAACATATCTATTAGGCTCTCTATATCCATCTATATCATTTTACCTATCTCTATCTGTGCCTCTCTATATATCACTGTATCCATCTCACTATCTCTCTCCAAGCCGAACTGTCTTAGCATCCACATGTATATGAATAGTTCCATCTAGCTCCATCCTTCTCTCTTTCTCCATCTCTAGCAATCTTTCCATATGTATATGAATCTCTCTTGAAGTTCAAAGCAACACATCGGACAACATAAAAGTTTCTATTCTGAATAGCTCTCCAGAAGAGAACAACATGTATTTTGCATTGCAAGAAAGGACAGCCAACAATTCATGTCAGTATTGTTTTCATAATAATTATCATATGTATGTAGCTGTGTGCTCGCAAACCATTGTTGTATATATATCTTCAACTTGACGCAAAGGCAGCACATTTATTTAAATTAGAATATAATGTGTAGAAATAATGTTTGAATAAGGACAAAAAAATCGCAACACTAGGGCAACTGATATCTTCAAAATGTTAGAAGTTACATTTGGGCTTCAGAATGACACTGTGTGGTTGTTAGGACTGATTTTCTATACTCCGGCCTGGTGGAGAGATGTATAGAAGGCCAACCTATATTGTGACAGGGAAAATTCTGGGAGCTGTAGACAAACAAGTTCAAGGTAGCAATGACGAGAGGTCTAGGCTAAGTCTGGATAGGTGGTAAGCTTGTAAAGGGTCCACAATGAGTACACACAATGGGAATCACAGATTGCACATAGACAGTATGTATACAAATACAGTTATTTATGTATGGCCAAATATCACTATGAACAATGAATATTAACAGTTAGAAGTATCACGCAACACTAATCATAGATTAAAAATATACAAGCACTAGACTACGGCATAATACAAATCAAACTCCTATAAAAGAAGTGCAGATTAGTTTAGGCACTACAGGTCCACAGAGAATTAACCCTAACTTCAAAAGTCCTTCCCTAAGTTGTCTGGGGCCTTATGCCCAATAGTTCAGGAAAGCATCTGACACAGTTTGTGATGCAGGAAACAATGCAGGTAGGGTCTCTTGGGTCCAGTGAAAGGTTCCAGGGGTTAGAAGACCTATGATTCTAACTAATAGAAGTGTCCCCAACTTTCAGAAGGTGTGAACAAGCAAGCAATGGCAAAGCCAAAATATAGCAAAGGTTTATTACAAGTTAGGACATTTTTTAAAGGGAGTTTAGGGCCAGGTAAGAACCACTGTAACTCACCCTGGTACTCTGATTTTTCCCAGTAATTGGCAGGTCGATGGAAGAAGGTCTGAGGTTGTTTTTCCTGCCATCAGCTTGAGTCCTTTGCAGGGGTTGCAGGTTCAAGCTGATCTCCAGCCTGTGTCTTTCGTTGGTGCAAGGACTCTCTCAGGACTGTATTCAACTCGGGTAAGCTTTTTCGGATGGTGGTCACCGCAGAACTGTGATATAAAGGGATTCACTTGTCGCAGTCAGGTGTTTCATCCTATTTCTGGTCCCATTGAGGATAGGACTCCAACATTTTGCTGAGATAGATCTTGTAGGACAAGCTGAGGATCCGCAAGTTCGAGGCCTGAACACGGAATGGAGACGTCAGCCGCACAGTAGCCCAAACTCAGAGCAGGTCAATCATAGGACATTCCCGGGACACTTCTGATTGCTCATCGTCACAGGGTATGAGCAGACGTCAGGATAGGATGTTCCCTCCACTCCATGGGTCGCAGCTCCTTCGCAGGATTGCTGAAGATCAATTACAAGACAGGGCTCATCCAAGACAGCAGAATAAGTTGGTTGCCAGGCCTCCTTCAGATGGGTCTCTGGTCTCTTCATGGGTCTCACAGCTTGACAGGAGTCTTGGCTCCTTCAGGTTACACCAGGATCTCTGAAGAGTGGGTGCAGGGGTCCTCTTCCTATCCTAAAATCCAGGTTCTTGGCCTCACAGGCCATTAAGAAGGCTACAAAACAAAATGGCCAAAGGACAAGCAATAAACCGTGCGGCATGGCCATGTTTGGTCACTACTGACAGTTAGTAGCCAAACACGGTAGCGGCTAAAGCGAAAAGCACCCAAAAATGGTTAAAAGTCACTGCTGCCACCAGCTTGCCCATTTAGCACACCTAAAGTAACCTAACATGCTTTGAGTGTTAGTCTAGGGCAAAAACAAAAGCGTACCCCATTGTACTGCATTGTAAATTGTATTGTACAATGATAAAAGATACTATAATGGATAACAAGTTACTAAAGGTAGCAACTAACAAGACTAAGGGAAATTTTGTTTCCCAGCACTGGCAGCCTGAAGGACATGTCAGTTCCCCCATATCAGATGAGCAAAAGATAGTGTAGTGAAGCTTAAGCATTCACTGTACTGTAAAAAGTGCAGGCCAGGATAAAAAATGAAAGCAAAAAGTGTGTGGGTCCTTAAAAATGGAAGGAAAGGTGCAGTAAAGAGAAATCTTTCCTAACAGTGGTTTTAGCTTCAAATGAAATGATATATACCTTATGTATTTACTTTATATATACTTTATATATATACTTTATATATACTATATGAATATATACTTTAGTTAAGAAATTATAATTGGATATTGCAACGCAGGACTTGCTTGAATACACTGCATGTAACCTGGAAAGTTGTAACCTATGAAGTAAATGTTAAAAATTCTGAAAGCAATGGACTTCCATACTTTGATATAAACCATATATATTTACTGAAAAGAATAAATCAATATGCGATGCACTCATATGAATCATTTGTATATGCGGAAAACATTAAAATGTTTGTTTTATTTAAATGTAGGTAATAGCGATACTTCTTTTGAAATTGGCTACTAAAACTTTTGTTTTCCTTTTTTAAAATTTTTATAAAGTTAGAAGTGTATAATGGTGTAGAGTAACCCCTAAACACTCACACCTGAGAAAATACAACCCACTTGGGGAAAAATGGCCAGCATACATCCTGCAAGGAAAACAAGGTTTAATTTCACAAAATATACAAGTACACACCAGCAAAGAAGCGCTCTGAAAAAAACAGCCTAAGCGATAGGTTTTAAAGGTACACTGCATAATATGTGATGTACATTAAATAGCAACCGTATATAAAAGGGAAACCCCCTTATTTGGTACTTTGTATATTTAGGGGTAGATCAAGGATAAATTATAGAGAACAACAAAGTAAACGTCCCCACTCATACAAGCAAACCCATGCTACTAGACAGAACTCCAAGAAATGTATCAAAATGTTATTCAATATCATAAAAGTTATCTAAAAGATAAGAACATATTTGTTAAAAAAACAAGAACAAAGTGCACGTGACAGTAATCGATTTTACCATATTCATTGACAATTATTCAAACACCGATGTCAAAATGACTTTGGGCAACAACACCTGAAAAATTACAATGACATATACAGGTGAGACAATAATCCCTCACCGGGTTTCAAAAACAATAAAGAAAACAAATATAGCTAGTAATGTTCATTACTAGTCTTTTGCCTCAACATGTTTCAGTTCTACAGGTTTAGTAAAGAACTTTCTTCAGGAGGAACACAATTTTACATGTCACTTCAACCTTGACAAAACTTCTAACAACACTAAAAGAAGGTGATCTTGATCCTGATTTTCACAGGTGGGTATGCTGGTAATGGGGAGATAAAAAACAAACAAGGAGCAAAATTAGCCCATTGTCTATGTTTACAATCAAGTTAAAAAGACAGTTAAATTCCGTCTACCTGGAGGCACAAAAATTAATAATTTACCTCAAGGCTAGGTGGTTAAGTCTTCAAACATGTACTGGATTTCAAAGTATGCCAGTCCTAACACGTCCCGAAATTTATCAGGAAGGGTAATCTGTAATAATGCAGAAATTGTGTATCAGACTTAAAGGAGAGCCCCGAAAACACACAGAGCCACTGCGAGCACCTAAAATGCTCTCATTTCATTTAAAAACACTCAGAAGAAAGGGAAGGAAAAACTGACCTAATAAAACTACCAGACACTACAAATGCATAGCTGTGTGGCCTAATAACACAGTTCACCAACCCATACGCGGGTCCCACTTTATTTCCATGCAGGAACACTAGTTATTAAGCAGAAACTGTAGGCTCTCATCACTATATTGGATCTCATCACTATAGGTTAAAAAGTGGCCCCAAAGAGCTACTATTGTGCATAACATATTCACTCCAATGACTACCCAATCCTAGTTCCTATGAAGTGCTCACGGCACCCACGCTTACCTTCAAAGCACTAGCTGCAAGCTCCTTGTGTCTTTTAGATTTCTGCCTAACACGGATGAAAACCAGAGGGGCACAGAGCCTCTTACGGGCAAACTTGTAATGTTACCCTAGAAAACTAAACAGGCAAGAGAAAAAGCTGTTAGTTGCCGGCGTGGATTTCACTTCCCTGAAAATTGCATTCCACCCGATAGTCGTTCGCATCGTGGTATTCGGCACCGAAAACAAACTTCAATCGCAATGCTTACCATGAGCAGGGTTTTCATCTAGATTCACCCTCAAGGAATGGGCGCAGTGTATAACTCTCAGCCCATTTACAACTCCAACACGAGCTCGCGGTTACACAGATCCGCAGTGAATGCCGTGTAAACAGTAAACGGCGCCATCTTGCTAGTACTAATATAAGACGGTCTAGGAATTTAGAAAAACGTGGTCCGTTGTTCATGTTGTTGGCCTTCTCAAGGTGTCTGCACGGCAATCCGATCGAAGGCAGATCGGATTGCTGTAGAAATGGAGCAAGCGGTAACCCACTGACAAATTTCATGAAGCGGGTAACGTCACATTACTACAAAACGCAATCCGCTCACTAAGGCGGTTCAAATTACTGTAAAATACAGAAAACAAAAACCCACTGGAAACTTACATATTGCAGATACCATCACGCCAGTAAATTAAAAACACGCCTCATTGGAGGTGCACAGCTCTATTCCTGTTGGTAGGCACAGTGTTTAGCATGCATATTCATACAAAATACTGATGAAAAAGAGGCAGTTTATTTAATCTTGTGCCATTCAATAGACTCATTGAGGCCTACACGATCACTTAGTGTCCTGAAGATCAGGTTCTGTTCTTTATGGATCAGGATTTTCTTCTTCAGACCTGGATTATCACCTGTGATCACAAGGAGAACAGTCCATGTAAAACTTTCTACACCGTGATTATTCTCTACAAAGTGCTTTACCAGGGGTGGGAGGACCAGCATACAGCATTTTGAAGTCCACCCCTTAACTCAATTGGCCTTGAAAAAGACTTAGGTTGAAACGCGCGTCGGCTGTGTAACGAGTTACCATGTCAAAAAACTTGTCATTCATTTCTACAATCATGTTTTCTTTGGTGCTAACTTACCAAAAATAAACAAATTAATGAATATGACCTGCCTGGACGATATAATTGATCAAATCGCTCAATAGCGACCATTGAACCACCATACCCTACCAGCGCCCAACTGATCCAGAGTTTGTCATCCCCACAATTCTCATAAATAAAAGGGAACCCCGGAGTTGGTTCCTCGACAAACTAGGATCCAGGCTGCTGGTCAGATTCAGAAACAAGAAAAGAGGAGGTGCGCAGGAGAAAGGGAGTCCTGCCATGATTAACTCCACCCTTGCTAAAACTACTCTACACACATAGCCTGCTCCCTACAGGATGCCATGCAATTGGTCCCAACATCTTCTGTCCATTTTCATGCATGTGGGAATCTTCACCTTCCGGTATCGGGTGCAAAAGGCTCTAATTGGCAATTTTAGTTATACAAGTCATTATTTCCTTGCTTCTACAGTATACCTGGTACCAAGGGCATGAGCGAGGTGGATACTTTGGAGGTTATGATCACTTTCTCAGAACTATGTGAATCCATGCTCCAATCCCAGACATGTTGGCGACTACACACTTTCCTACCCGTGGCATGAATTTGTTACTTTCTCCCGTGGCACCTCGCAGCACAAATCACATGAGCTAATGGTGGGGGCAACCCACCCCTGCTCTCTGATCTTCTTGATCGATTGGTCAATTTACAGTTTTATGGCCAGTGTTCTTGGGCTGCTCAGTGTACATAAATGTTCATGTTTGGGGCTTGGGGATCTCGGGCTGCTATAACTTATAGATCTGGATGTTGATGGCCTAACACCCTCAACCCTTTCTCATGGGATACATCTCCAAATGCCCATTCCAGCCTTTTCTCGGCCTTGCAGGGAACATTTCTTCTGGGTTGTATGCACTACTGATAAGACATAACAAAGAACTGTGGCTGTGTCTGTATTCAGGAAATTAACCTTCTGCAAAGCTAACAGGACTGCAAGCAAAGACTGTATGCACACCCTTCTAATCCTCAGGACTTGATGTAAGTAGACTAGCATAGCCTTGGCACTAGGCAAGAATTTCAAAATGGTGTCTAACTTCTAAAATGGAGTTTCTTTACACAAGTGACACTAATATTGAAATCTGCTATAACTCCACTACGATCAAGCTTCTACTGGCAAGCCCTGTCCCCCTCGATTCTCTGAACTTCCCCACTGTATCTCCTCCTACAATCACTTCATCCTGAATCACAAAGGGGCCCAACATTTTTGTCTCTGCTTACCAACATTTCCCCCTTTTATTCATTCTATATTAACACATTCCCATGCCATCTTCTCAGTTTTCTTGTACTTCCATGTTCCCATACTCTACATACTGAACGCAGACTTTCTCCTGCTTGGGCATATTGCTCCGGGGTGCACGTGAGATATATACAGCCCCCATCTCCTTCCATGTAAACCCAGTGGTTCACATATTATTCAGGGTCTGGTGGAGCCGTGGTCACTTTTCCAGGGGAGCAATACTCTGCTCTATCCTCACCATTCAGGGTTTATTTGGGTTTTCTGTTTGTATATGTCCATATTTTGTACCGCAAGGTGCACTGCTTATCCCAATTGAAACCATCATCTTTGCACTTTTAGGGATCGCTTTAGCACAGGATCGAAGTCCCAAGTGGCATGTGCAGAAGATCACCAGAATAAACACCACCAGTGGCTCTAGTATCTTCACAACTGCTCCTATCCACAATGGTGCCCACGAAAACAGAACATCGAGCCAGTCACTTTTATGAATGCCTCCTTCTGTATGCATATGTTCTCTGAGGGTGTTCATGGCTACTATTATCAGCATGAGAGACCCATTCACAGAACATTTGGGGTCATGTAAGTGCTGCAGGAGTCTCCATTTTATTTTTAAGAATGCCTTTTTCCATGGCTGTAAGCAGATCGAGCACATACCGGTTCTACAGCGTTGTCAACCTGATGGCCCTCAGTTTGACCTTGATCTCTTTGAAGTCTTGTTCAGTGTCATTTGCCAGCTGTATAAACACCCATCTGAAAATGTGCAGCCATTTCACATTGGCCGCTGTTTATACTCCCAGCAGTAACAGAGGAGCGAAAAAGGTCTCTTCTTTATTATACCGTCTACATTGATCAGGTATTTCTTTACACAATTCAGCTGAGTTTTTTTTACAGATTGTTGGACCTCCATTTCCTTTTTAAAAGTATGTTCTTCTTTTTCTCTGGCAAGATCTGGAAAATGGGGTGCTGTAGTGGCGATGCAGAGGCAGTAGACCCTGGCGGTGGTTTAAGGGTAACCAAGTTCCCTGCTCTCATGGTTAGATGTGCGTCAAAAACCACAAGAAGAGCAGAGTGCAACGTGGTCAGTGAGCATATGTACCTCCACGATGGTGGGAGGTGCACAGATGATATCCTTCTTGTGTCTTCACCTTCACTGGTTTCTCCTTTGCTTCAAACCATGTTAGCTTTATCACTTGCTACCCCCAGTATTCTTGGCATTCTTTGTTTACCTTCTGGATTACTTCTTTTCTTTGGTCTATAAGTCCTCCTGCCATGCAGATTATCACAGTCTCTTCCCATTGATTGGCCACAAACCACACTCCTAGCTGCATCTATGGTCTTTATAAGCACTGTGAGCTTCTGGCTTTATGAGCTCCCTATTGTTCATCTGGGTCCATCATCACAAGGCTTATGATGTGCACTAGGAATGTACTTCGGAACCTACACATTGCTAGATGGACCAGACATTGGTCATCCAAAAGCGGAACCTTTTGTGGTATTAGAACCTTGGGGGCTCCCAACGTTTGAGGTATTAAGGAGAAAATATGACAACTCTCATTTAACCTTTGTTTTCCCACCGAGCTCATGTCCACATACCAACTGTTTCTCATTTCTGGTTGGTTCAAATACTCCATCATGTCAAAACCTAATCCTCTATACGTGTGGTACTTCTTAGTTCTAGCGTGCCTTCTAAAACATGTTAATATTCTGGCATATGGCACACATAACTGTGCATCAGATAATATGCATGTATTCATTTATTTTGTTATCACATCCCTATTTACCAGTGAATTAGCATCAACATTCACAGGGTAATTCATAGAATTCAGCGCACAAGTAGCGCACGCGGCTGGCGCACAGCGTGCGCGTGCGATAGTCTGCGCCAGCCGCGTGCGCCAAAACCGAATCCGGCGCACAGCGTATTCATGGATTTTAGGCACCCAAACCAGCCGTGGCGCAGAGTATCGCAGCGACCCTGCAGCAGCGCCAGTAACGCCCCCAAGAACGCCCTCGCGCAAGGAAAAGCCATCAAAATCGCTAAATCATCGCAAAGGGCTGCGCTAACCCTGGACCAGTTTACAGGGCTGCCAAACAAGGAACGCAAAGCGGGTAACGTGCATATCAGGGGTACGCGTGAAGTTATACACGCGATTAGCCAGGGTACGTGTATTACAGGGGTATGCGGGAAGTTTAACATGTGATTAGCCAGGGTACGTGTATTACAGGGGTACGCGGGAAGTTCAACACGCGATTAGCCAGGGAACGTGTATTACAGGGGTACGCGTGAAGTAGAACACGCGATAGGCCAGGGAACGTGTATCACAGGGGTACGCAGGAATCATCACACGCGAACAGCCAGGGTGCGTGTATTACAGGGGTAGCGGGAAGTTCAACACGCGATTGGCCAGGGTACGTGTATTACAGGGGTACGCGTGAAGTAGAACACGCGATAGGCCAGGGAACGTGTATTACAGGGGTACGCGGGAATTATCACACGCGAACAGCCAGGGTGCGTGTATAACAGGGGTAGCGGGAAGTTCAACACGCGATTGGCCAGGGAACGTGTATTACAGGGGTACGCGTGAAGTAGAACACGCGATAGGCCAGGGAACGTGTATCACAGGGGTACGCGGGAATTATCACACGCGAACAGCCAGGGTGCGTGTATTACAGGGGTAGCGGGAAGTTCAACACGCGATTGGCCAGGGAACGTGTATTACAGGGGTACGCGTGAAGTAGAACACGCGATTGGCCAGGGTACGTGTATCACAGGGGTGCGTGGGAATTATCACACGCGAATAGGCTGGGTGGGCCCTCACAGGTGTACCCTGTACACCCTCCACGGCCCCTGCAGGCAGCCCACAAAACAGGGGACTACCCTGCACACCTGATCATGTCCCCCTGCACCCCCATCCACCAGGGGCACCCTCCACCAGGCCCCCACCCATGTCTCCCACCACCCCCACCCCCCAGCAGTGCAGGGGCACCTGCCATCAGGCCCCCACCCATGTCTCCCACCACCCCCACCCCCCATCCACCAGGGGCACCCTCCACCAGGCCCCCACCCATGTCTCCCACCACCCCCACCCACCAGCACTGTGGGGCACGTGGCCAGCAGGCAGTCAGGCAGCAGCAGATGGCAGGTGGGAGCGTGCTCAGGGCTCTGGGGGACTGTAATTCGACCTCCTGGCCAGGAGCGTGGTCTTTCGTGTTTGGACGCGTGGACAGCCTGATAGGGAGTGATTTAGCACGTGAAAACCCCACACTCAGCGAATCGCGCAAAAACCCGTCACCAGCATATGTGCGTCTATAGTTACCTGCACGTGCAGTGTCAAAGCGTGTGATTGGTGAAAATGGATCTACACGCAGGAGTGACAAAGCGTGTGATTGGTGAAAATTGATCTACACGCAGGAGTGACAAAGCGTGTGATTGGTGAAAAGTGAGCTACACGCAGGAGTGTCAAAGCGTGTGATTGGTGAAAAAGGATCCACACGCAGAAGTGACAAAGCGTGTGATTGGTGAACATGGGCCAAGCACGTACACGCCGTAAGTGACGCTGTACGTGTGGGCCTGTATATAAGGTAGTGTTGAACACCATTTCCTTGTACGTGCTTTTCGTGGAGAGCGAGTGGGTGAATTCTGTACTTCTTGTCGTTTCACACGCGATTTACTTCACGGCGTTTCCAGTTCGTACTCCCTGTTACCTCTGACAGCTTTTTCTCTTTTTCCTCTTGTACTGGTTTACCTGGGCCTGTTCCCTCAAACAGTGTCCCCTTCTACTGTTGTCCTGTCTCCTCAGACAGCGTACACATCTTCTTTTGGCGGGGGTGTTGCCAACCAAACGCGCTCATTTTTCACGCTCTTTTACCTGGCAGACGGTGAGTCACGCACGTATCTAACTTCTGTGCTTGCCCCGTGTGTAGCCTACCCCTTCAGAGGTCATTCTAGGCTGCGTGTGACACGCATACGTTCATTGTGTTACTGGATGCCACAGCGTAGTGCAGGGTTTTCCATCAGCACACGTGGTCTAGGAGGGGTATTGTGCACGTTCCTTAACTTTTCTGGGGTGCCTGTGCGTTGCGTGACCCGTCATCTTTCCCCAGGGGTGTCATATAGCCTTGCCACTGCACTAGGGTACGAATACCATCTGGTACCCAACCCCTTTGACACCCAATTGCCCAGGACAATTGTGCACACCGACTCCCATACGCACAATAACATCAGTGCCATGGTTGGGAGGCGTGCAAGCCGTAAGGGTGGCAAAGGTGGCCGAGCCACACGTGGTGGCCGTGGAGGATCCACTAGGGGACGTGGTTGTGACTTGCAGGGTGCCCCTGTCCCCCCCAGTCTGGAGGACCAGTCAGGGACACCCATGCCCCCCCCCCCCCAGTTGAGGGTCATGTGGCTGATACCAACCCTGATCAGCCCTTGTTGGACCAGCCCATTGTGGCAGCAGACCTGTCCGAGGGTGATCCCATCGCTGACATCCAGGTCAGCAGGTCCACTGCACGTGCACCGGTGCACATTGGTGTCATCAGGGCACGCGCATCTATGCCAGATAGGTCATCTGCTGGCCCCCGTATCCAGGGTGTGGCTCCATCCATCCCACCTCTCATACACCCTGCCAAGACTGTGTCGGTCCTAGTTCATGCACCTCAGATCAGGCCTGACCCCATCCCACTACCACCAATGCCTGCACCTACTCCCATGCTGAGTGTGCAATCCCACACACCCAGTACTGAGTCCACCACGGCTCCTGCCCCTAGTGTCCACAGCGGCGTAGGACACTCTGGATCCCCACCCCCTTCCAAGCGCAAGAGGAAGAGTGCACGTCCGGCACAGGCTGATTCCCCAGGCACGGCTGCACAGTCCGGCCCATCAAGGAAGCCAAGCTTCACAGACGCCGAACTGAATGCACTTGTTCAGTATGTGTCAGATCATGATAGGGAAATGGTCATCGTTGCAGGGTCCAAGACCACACATGCCAGACGCCAGGCACACTGGCAGACCATTGCTGACAGAATAAGTGCCCTTGGAGTAGTGAGGCGCACAGCTAGTGATTGCCAGAAGCGCTGGAATGACCTTAAGCGCAGGGCAAAGGATAAGCTGGCCTCAAGTCATGCCGCAACCTTGGTGACTGGAGGTGGGTCCCCAGCACAGGAAATAGAACTCACACCACACGAGTCCGTAGCTGGATCCTACGTCACCGAGGGACAACTCCAAGGTGTGGGAGATCTCCCTGATTACGAGGCATCATCCGGTGAGTGCACATGCATGTGTGTATTATCCATGTGCATGGTGTGTGTGTGAAGCATCCATGTTGGGTGCCTGTCAAGGGGGTGTGTGGCAGAGTAGATAGTGGCACCCATGTGCCTCATCCAGTATGTTCAGTGCAACACCATCTGCCCACAGCACTATCCCAACTGGCAACAGTGCACATATGGCCCTACACCATGGAAGTTGCCCTTGAATTGTCATTTTGTCACTACATTGTTGCTCATACTCCCCTGTCTATTCATCTGATGTCTTACATACCATTCCTATACTTTCCCCCAGCCATTCAAGTTTCATCTTCACATGCCTGACATGCAATGATACCACATGCTAATGCGTCCTCTGTATATAAATGCCAACCAACATGCTGTCATACTGTGGATGTTGCCTTGACATCCACCTCCTACCTGTGTGCTTTGGTACCGTCTGGTTTCGAGCCCCATTCCCTCACACTCCATGCTGCTCTTCATGGTCTATCTTCCCTGACTTCTACAGTTCAGACCATCGTGCCCTACTCACGACACCTGCTTGCTAACAGTCAAATGAGGGCACCCTGCCCTCCAATGCGACCCACCCTATTGCTGACAAGTGCATCTGAGCCTACTCAAAGCCAACTCTCACTGACATCTGCTCATACATGCCTTTGCCTGTCCCATAGACCCTTCACATGGTCCCTGTCCTCTCTCCTTGCTCCTCTTCCACCATCAATGGTGGGACCCGTTGGGGTGTACTCCTGGCCTCCTTCCAATCCTCAGAGGCCACAATTGATGTGCATGGTAATGGGAGCATCTCAGTCCAAGGCCCTTAGGCCAACCTCATTCTCCTTGAGAAATGCTAGCCACATCTCATCAACTTCCTTACCTCTCCTGCTGTCCCCCCTCCTCTCTCCTCATCAATCCTGCACTGCCTCCCTGCACCCTCCCATGATCCTTCTCCGCCTCCCACTCCAACTCCTACACATGCTGCACCTCTGATCTCTAGCACTCCCCGTAAGTCCTCCAAGGCTGTCAACCTCCTCCACAATTACACTCCTTTCACTGCGGCTGCATCAGGCATTCCTCCGATATCTGTCACTTACATGAGGTTATGCACCTTGACATCCTTGGTCTCATGGAAACATGTCTGACGGCCAGCTCTGTCTGCATCCTTCACACACTCCTACCTGATGTTCAGGAGACCCTCTCCTTTGCCCGCCACTACTGTGCAGGGGGGGTGTGCCCTTGGCTTCCCTGAGGGTATTCCTGCCACTGTCACTCCTACTTAGACCTACTCCACTCTGGAATGGCTTGTGTGACGTCTCTCTCTACCACACCTTGACATTCACAAACTGTGCGTACTGTGTCTGGGAAAACTGGTCAAATGTACTACTTCCTTTCTGAGTGTCCTCACCTCTCCTCCTCACTCATGTCCCCAGACACAGAAATCCTCTTCCTTGTTGCTGTACGCATCCACCTGCATGCTTGTTGACCCCCCCACGTGACCTTTCTGTGACCTCAGCAACTCCCTCTCACCCTCTAGACTCCCGTCTGTCCCTAGTCATTCTGCAGGGCACACTCTTGATGCTCTGATCTCATCTGACTTTCCCCTCTCCGTCCATCTCTGCACTCCTCTCTCCTGGAGTGATCACATTCTCCTCTCCTCCCAGCTCACCCTCACCACACCAGAGGCAAAGCCACCCTCACCACTGTCACGCACCTTCTTGGTATTCCAACCCATGAAGTGTGTGTCAGTCGAGGCTCATGCTGCCAAAATCTCCCCCCCATCCAGCTCCCCCTTAGGCTCACTCCCATCCTGACAGGGCCCACTCCATGCTCCACTCTATGTCAGGTACACTGGATGTCTTTGCCACGGTCATGACCACCTGTCTGAAGCCCCATGCCAATGCAGAGTCCTGGCATGACTCGGATCATGTGAACCCAGACCACAGGTGCCGGGTGGCAGAGAGGGAATGTCCTGCATCATGCTCATCCTCTGGCAAACTGGCCTGCCACATGCTCCAAAGGCAATAGCGCCTCACCCTTTTCACCAAGATGAGATCCCCAATCCAAGGGCACATATCTGCGGCATGTGACAACTCTGCAGGACAGATAGAAATCTGCAAGGACCTTGCCGAGCCAGATGCAGTGTGTACCTCCCCTGTCCCCTCCGAGCCCACAGCACTGCATGATTGTCTCTGTACCCCTATAGGCCACCCCCCCCAGCACTTGTCTGCGCCTAACACCATCTGCCCTTGACGTTAAGTCCTACTTACCTTGTACAGCACTTCCAGCCGCCACTTCCCCTTGCACATCATTGTGCCACCCACCCCTGCACTTGCGTGACATGAATGACACCAGCACCAGTAGGATTGTTGACTGGCATCCCCTACTGCCCCACCACCCCTCAGTGCTCCGCTGTACCTTCATACATTTCTGGACCGGTGCTTCACGAATGCTATATGATTCCTTTACAGGTGATGGGGAGGTGGAATCTCATTGTTTACTGCATTTTGTTGATGTAGACAAGGCACTGTGCATCGTGGCCAATTTGGACTAGCAGATCCATGTACAACATGTCAACTTATTGATGTGATGATGCAATGTCAGGACCAGAGTGGTAGAAATCCAAAAAAGTTGCCCTCCTCTCCCTCTTCACTTGGTGGCTATGTCACATGCCATGTGTGTGATGGCATGTGCCTTTGACATGGCAATCACCGGCCAATGTGTGATGGCAGTGCTAGGCAGCATGGTGAGCAGGCGTTGCTCTCCAATCTGTACATTGTATGCCCTGAGCCTCCCCTACAGACCCAGTGATGGTGAATGCATAGGAGGTCTCCCAGTCATGTGGGACATGTGTCGTAGAACTACTGCCTCTGTTGTTCATCAGCCCTTGTTGCATGCCATGGTGCTAATGCCTGTTTCCATTTTTCTCTTTCATGTCTTTGCAGGGGACGAAGCACTTGTTGATGCTGGGGATGTGGTGGTTGAGCCGTCCCAGGAGGGCAACCCAGGCCGACCTTCCACAAGTGAGGGACGTGGTGTGTTTGTGGGTGAAAACCCACAAGTGCTGCAGGTCGTGCTGTCGAGGGGTGTCTCTGGGGGTTCCTCCCCCGAGCAGTATTCAGGTGTAGACTCGGAGGATGACACCTATGTGCAGTCGCAGGTGAGTGTTCTTGGGAGAGAATCTCCTCTGTCCGACCCACCTGCAGCCGGGCCATTGCCCTCAATGGGGATGTCAGTGTCGGCAGCTCAGCCTCCGGTGGTTACGGATGCAGGGCCACACCACACAATCTCTGATCCTGTTCCTGGGGCTGCAGATCAGAGAGGGAATGCAGTCCTGCAGCCTGAGGCCTTGCCGGCACAGCAAGGCGCAGTCCGCCTTGCCCCAGGCAGGTGTGGTGCCCGTCAACGTGGTGGCCGTATGCCACCTGGCAATACCGCTTGGGAGCAATCCATCTACGGTATGGCCAACCAACAGGCAGCATCATCCGAGATGATTGCACAGGCCATGGATAGGGTGGCCACTTCCATTGTCCCCCCAGAAAGGCTGATGGAGCGACTGGAGCAGGCTACAGAGTCCATCAGCCAGGCACACAGGGAGGATATGTTGGCGTCCAACAAGGACAGGCGGGCGGCACTGGCGACTCTGCGGGAATCACTTTCCATGGAGTCCCAGCGCCACAGGGAAGGCCTGAGGGAAGAATTCCGTCACCTCAGGTCAACCCTGTTAGAGCTTGAGGCTTCATCCCATAGAAGGACAGAGGAGCAGCTGGAGCGTCTGACACGGACGCTCTCGGCCGAGATGCAGGCAACTCGTGCGGAGGTCAGGTCATCCCGGGAGTTACTGCATGGGGACCTCCGCATGATTATAACCCAGAACCAGAACTACCAGACCCGCCTGCTTGCAGCCATGGAGGAGCAAACTCGTGCTTTGCGTGGGCTGCCTCCCATTGTCACACCATCTTCTGAGGCAGCTCCCCCACCTCCTGAGTCAGCTGCAGGGTCTGGCCAGAGCGATAGCGACTCATCTCCCACAACAGAGTAGCCGTGTGGGCCACGAGCCTATGGGGTGTTTTAGTTTCCCATGATCCACACAGGTGGATTGTGGCGTGCATCCTGTCCTAGGACCTCATAGGTGGCCCCCCCGCCGGCCCTTTCATGGCCATTTTTTCTCAATTTTCTTTTTTCTTTTCCAAGAGTGTTGCCTTGTGTGGGTACCTGGGCATACACTGTATTGTGGCTGGGCACATGCAGGCTTGTCCTGAGTTTGGTTTAGATGCTTGGGTAGCAGACATCCACACCCCTCCTGCTTCCCTTTCCATGGGCTTGCAAAGGGTGTGCCCAAGTGACAGCAAATTACACGGTGACATTGGACTCCCATGAGCTGTTGGCCAGTCCATAGTCAATACTGTGTAGACATTCATAGTGTACATTGTTGTTGCACCTAACTATGCATGATGGTTTGATATGTGCCTCTACTTACATATGTTGCTCATGTTTTGCAGGTATTTCACACAGTTCTTCACACGGGCATACTCTCTGGAGTCAGACTACATGTCGGTAGATGTGCACTGACACTTTTGCGTGGCGCCATCACTGTACATCTGGACGGTGAGGACATACCAGCAGAATCAGGTAATGAGACTACCATTGATTACATGCATTGTGTCTTGTTTGGGTGGGCTTCAGGGTGGGTTGGTGTGTAATTTGATTGAAATTACTCTTACACAGGTGTGTAGCAGTGGCTCCAGCGCGGTTAGCTGTTCAAGTGCGGCTATGTTCCATTTGGGGCACTGCTATTTGTGACACCGGTGTCATGTTGTGATGGCCAGTTTGTTTGCTCTCACATACCATGACATGGTGTCCTCAGTGGCGGGACTGTGAAGGGGATGGGTGACATGGCAATGTTGTCATGTAGTGAATTGCCTGTGGCAATGCATATTTGATTGATGGAGTTGTGTCTTCTCGTTGTGATGCATTGCTGGTGTATGTGTAGGTAGGGGTGCACACATAGTGACACTTCCATGTTAACAATCTCAGGCTGATGTGTATCTGACAGTTTATTGTCGAGTAATTTAGTGACATTGTCAGGTAGTGTCATCATTGATTGTCAGATGGTATGTGCCAGAGCAGTGTGCACTAGCCAGCACTGTGATTCCTAGGTGAAGAAGTTGGCCACCAGTTGCGTACGGGCTGCCACCCCCCGTGCCCTTTCCCCTCCCATGCGCAGCGGGCGTGCATGTGGTTGTGGATGTGGGGGCACCACCATGTCCACGGGCAGGCCCCGGCGTGTTGCAACGTTGTGCAGGACACATGCTGCCACTATGATCCTGCACACTATTCGGGGAGCATATAACAGCTGCCCGCCAGAACGGTCAAGGGAGCGAAAGCGTGACTTCAGCACTCCGAATGTGCGCTCCACTATGCCCCGTGTTGCAATGTGGGCTGTGTTGTACCTTACCTCGGGTGGCGTGGTGGGGTTCCGGATTGGGGTCATCATGTGGGGGCTGATAGGGTAGGCACTGTCCCCTGCGGAGGTGGTGATGGGTATCATTAGTGGTGTTGTGTCATGACCCAGTATCTGACATGCATGCATGTGCAGTGGCATTCATGCTCACCAAGCAGCCATGTATCTCCATGCTGGCCAGCCTCCAGGTCCCGGCATAGTGTAGACATTCTGTAGATGAAGCTGTCGTGGGTGGACCCGGGATAGTTGGCATATACTGATGTGATTATTCCCTTGGCATTGCATACAACTTGCACGTTGATGGAATGCCAGTGCTTGCGGTTTCTATAGATGTGCTCTGTTGCCCTGGGTGGACGTAGAGCCACATGTGTGCAGTCAATTGCACCAAGCACTTTGGGGAATTGAGCCACACCATAGAATTCCTGGATGCACGTCCGCCTTTCTGCATGAGTCCTGGGGAGATATATGTGCCTGCGGACTGATGGCCGTGCAGTGATGATGTTCAAGACCTGGTGTAGGCAGCGTGACTGCGTGGCCTGTGACACACCACCCACTATGGCACTTGTCCGCTGAAAGGATCCAGTGGCCAAGAAGTGCAGTACATTCAGGACCTTCTGCAGGGGGCTGAGTGCTTGGGAGCACAGGGTGGGTGATGTGAGGTCATCCTCCCACTCACTGACCAGGTCCAGTATGATGTGTGCTGGAAACCTGTACCTCCCATACACCTGGTCATCAGGCATCCCGAATAGGCTGGTTCTGGGTGTGAATATTCTGGCCCTGACTCTCCTCCTCCTCCTCCTTTGGTAGCCCACTGCCACTGCTGCTAGGAACGGTATGTTCATCCTGGCATCTGGCTTGTTCATTGATAAGTGCGCAAATTAATGCCTTGTGCGTGTTCTAGGCGAGCGTGTGACCCTCGCACCCCTGGAATCTAGTTCCCACTCCAATAGCGTGTGGAAATTCCCACGCAGCAGGCATACAGGTGCGCAGACGTACTTGCGTGTGTAAGTGCCCGCGCACCCCTGTAATACACGTACATTGGATAATCGCGTGTACGCGCACTTTTGGCCAATTACACGCGATGACACTCTGACGTGCAGTATTTCCACGTGTGCTCCGTCATCACGTGCTGAGTGGGGAACGCCCGTGCGGATCACGTCAGACGCGCTTACGCGGTGAGGGACTCTGGTCCAATAGAATCGCGTATGCGTGCTGATGCACTTACGCGCTAAGGCCCTTTCCTCGGATTTCACGCTGACGTGCATGAATTTCACATGCCAAATCACTCCGTATCAAGCTGGCCACCCGAAAACACACGGAACACCACGCTCCTGCCCAGAAGGCCGAGTTACTGCCCCCCCAGTGCCCTGAGCAGCCTCCCACGTGCTATCTGCTGCTGCCTGCCTGCCTGCCTGCCTGCTGCCACCGTGCCCTGCCATTTGGTGCCTGCACATCAGCCATCTGCAGGGGTCCAGTTGCTGTGTCCACCCCTGCTGGAACTGAAGACTCCCAACTGGGATTACATCGCTCCACAGCCCAGCCCCAGGACCCAGTTGCCCACCCACACCTGCCTCTGGGGTTGCCATGTCGGGCACTTCGACATCTGGCACCAGTGGCAACCCCAGGCCAGAGGGGCAGAGGGGCACCAGCTTCACTGCCACCGAAGTTGGTGTCCTGGTGGAGCATGTCCTGGGGCAGTATGATGCCCTCTTTGGATCGTCCCGCGCCAGCAAGGAAGGACGGGAGAGGATCTGGGCCGACTGTGTGGTTGCCATCAACGCGGAGGGGGTGGCAACCCGCAACGTCCAGAAGATCAAGAAGCGCTGGGAGGACTTGAGGTCCAGGACCCTTGTGAAGGCCCGGCGCCTCGTGGAGGGGGGCCGGGGCCGCATGAGTTCCATCCAGAAGAGGGTCCTGGAACGCGTACGCCCAGCGCTCCACGCCCAGGTCCTTGAGAGGGAGGCCCGTCTGGAGTTGAGCGGTAAGTGTGCAAGCATTACTGTGTGAGACAGGGCATGTTGCGGTGTGCTGGTTCTATGATACTTGCCTGTATGTGTGCCATGGGCCATGTATGCATGTATGTGTGCAAGGACATCATGGTAATGCATGTGCGACCAGTGATGTGTGACCCACATGGTTGTTGCATGTGTTGAAATGTGGCATGGGGAGCCCTATGCAGATTTAGGACATGAGAGCATGCCAGTCTCTGTACCTGGACATGGATGGGGGTGAAGGATGGGTGCTGATGCCAGGTACATATATGGTAGCCATGTCTGTGTGCCTGACCTGCGTGTCTGTGACTTGTGCATGCCATGGATGCATGACACATGTGTGTGACAATGCACAGATTCTGTGACGCACCCAACTAACCCTTGTTTCGCCTGTGTTCGTTGTGTTTGGGGCCAGATGGATGTGACTGAGGTGAAGTGTGTGCATGTGATATGCATGAGCCATGATGCATGTGAGTCACATATCATTGAATGTTTCAAGAGTCAATTGGACATGCATGGAAATGTGCATGGCATGCACCATGCCTGTTACTGTGTGTGTTTTGCCTGGACTGACCCATGTGTTGTGGAGGGACATGATGGAAGTGTACTTTGACAGGGGTGCTCATCTGCTATTGCTTCCTGTCTAGGGGACCATTTTACAGTAGCCTGATGCTTGTGTCCTTTGTCTCCCTCTACGCAGCGGCTAGTGAAGAAGAGGGCGGAGACGGCGCTGTGGAGCAAGGCGGCGGGGATGCCCCCACGGCTGCAGCGGAAGCGGTGGGTGAGCCCCCACAGGGGCCTGCTACGGCGGGAGACGGTGAGGAGCCATCCAGGTTGGTGGTTTGCACAGAGGAGGAGGAGGCCGACACTGGTGCACACATGGGGCCTGGTGGGAGCATCCCTGCTGGTGCAAGTGGTGCAGTCCAGGGCCAGGGGCAGGAGGCAGCACAGGTCACCGTGGAGGTGCCTGTGCATGTCGCTGTCCCTGACCCTGTGAGTGCACCACCATGCACCAGCAGGGATGCCCCGTCCCAGGCCCGTCCGCAGGTAGTGGGGATGTCCATGTCAACTGACTCCCCTCCACCTGCGGCCATGGGAACCCCTGGCCGCGTGGAGCAGGTCCTGATTGGGGTCGCGATGCGCACGGCTGTGATTCGTGATGACGTGCGTGCTTCCCGGGAGGAGCACGCACGTCATCACGAAGTGCACCGTGCCGACGTGGCCCAATTGGGATCGGCCATGTTCGGGGGGTTCCTGCATGTGTTGGCCAATCTGACGGCCCTCTCCTCCTCTGTGCAGGCTATCCAACGGTCGTTCTCCTTGCCGTCTTCCGGCCCAGATGCCACCATGGCCCCCTGTGGACCTGCCCCGACCAATGCAGCCAGCTCGGTGGGGATCCCATCCCTGCCACAGTTGGGAGTCGGAGGTCCAGCAGGGGTGGACGACACAGCAAGTGGACCCCAGCAGATGGAAGATGTGCCGGCATCATCGGGCAGGGCACGTGCACGACGGCGTCAGTGGTTACCATCAGCCTGGATGCCGTCGTGCTGGCAGAGGCAGTGGCGTCGGAGGCAGCAGCGGGCTCGACGTGGGAGGCATCATGGCTCAGGGCCATCAAGATCAGAGGGGCAGGCATCGGCCGGAGGGCAGGGCAACCCTGGCATGGCGGTGTGTTCCGTGTGGGAGGAGTTTGGCCAGCGGATAGGTGCGGAGCGGCAGCGGGCGGAAGAGGAGCGGCTCGCCATGGCCAGGGCGGAGATCTCCATGCATCGGGCATTGAGGCGGGCTGAGTGCCTCGAGGAGGCTCGCAGGGATTTTGGTGAGCACATGGGGTTGTCCCTGCGAGACCTCGGGGCCAGGACAGAGTCCCGCCTCCAGGACATTGACATGGAGTTCGAGGATGCCCTGGCCAGCATCACCAAGTGAGCCGCAGGACTAGCCCGCTGCCTTTGTATATAGTTTTGTAGTTAGTTAGTGCTAGGTTTCCTTTATTTATTTTTATTATTTTGGACCGCTCGGACAATGGCCACTTTTTTGTACATATTTATTTTATTAGTTAGTATTAGGTTTCATTTGTGCTGTTGGGCTCATGGACCCTGGAACATTCCTGTATATATTGATCTATTTTGGGAGATACATTTTTTAAATTTTTTATTGTTTACACCATGACGTAATGGTTTTTCTTTGATTTCCTACTACATGGTTTTGCTTTGGACAAATTATATTGATTTTTTCATCCTTTGTTTTTTGGTTTATCATTTTTGTTCTCGGACATGGACCTTTTATTTACTTTGCCACATAGTTGTAAGTTTTATTGGTTTACTTGATTTGTGTTTTTAATACATTTTTATATTATCTTACACTTGTGTTATTTTCTCTTTGGTTTCTTACATGTCATGATATGGGTTTTGACATTCACTTGCACCCATTGTGTATGTGTGTGTGACAGACATGTGTTCTTTTGCATACTTGCCTTTGGGGTTGTGTCATGTGATTGCATTCACTATGTGGGTGCATGCAATCCTTGCCTGGGTGTTTGTGCTGGGTATGCTGGCCATTACTGCCATGATTGTGTATCGTCAGGACCTGGGGCCAGGGGGAAATGGGTGGGGGCCTGCTGGCAGGTTCCCCACAGTGCTGGGGGTGGTGGGAGACATGGGTGGGGGCCTGGTGGAGGGTGTCCCTGGTGGATGGGGGGTGGGGGTGGTGGGAGACATGGGTTGGACATGGGTGGGGGCCTGCTGGCAGGTTCCCCACAGTGCTGGGGGTGGGGGTGGTGGGAGACATGGGTTGGACATGGGTGGGGGCCTGCTGGCAGGTTCCCCACAGTGCTGGGGGTGGGGGTGGTGGGAGACATGGGTTGGACATGGGTGGGGGCCTGCTGGCAGGTTCCCCACAGTGCTGGGGGTGGTGGGAGACATGGGTGGGGGCCTGGTGGAGGGTGTCCCTGGTGGATGGGGGGTGGGGGTGGTGGGAGACATGGGTTGGACATGGGTGGGGGCCTGCTGGCAGGTTCCCCACAGTGCTGGGGGTGGGGGTGGTGGGAGACATGGGTTGGACATGGGTGGGGGCCTGCTGGCAGGTTCCCCACAGTGCTGGGGGTGGGGGTGGTGGGAGACATGGGTTGGACATGGGTGGGGGCCTGCTGGCAGGTTCCCCACAGTGCTGGGGGTGGGGGGGGTGGGAGACATGGGTGGGGGCCTGGTGGAGGGTGTCCCTGGTGGATGGGGGGTGGGGGTGGTGGGAGACATGGGTGGGGGCCTGGTGGAGGGTGTCCCTGGTGGATGGGGGGTGGGGGGAGACATGAGCAGGTGTGCAGGGTAGTTCCCTGTGGTGTGTGCTGCCTGCAGGGGCCGTGGAGGGTGTACAGGTAATGCCTGGGAGCACACAGCCATATCGCGTGTGGGACTTCCCGCGCACCCCTGAAATCCACGTACCCGGCCATATCGCGTGTGGGACTTCCCGCGCACCCCTGTAATCCACGTACACGGCCATATCGCGTGTGGAACTTCCCGCGCACCCCTGAAATCCACGTACCCTGCCATATCGCGTGTGGAACTTCCCGCGCACCCCTGCAATCCACGTACCCGGCCATATCGCGTGTGGAACTTCCCGCGCACCCCTGAAATCCACGTACACGGCCATATCGCGTGTGGAACTTCCCGCGCACCCCTGCAATCCACGTACCCGGCCATATCGCGTGTGGAACTTCCCGCGCACCCCTGAAATCCACGTACCCGGCCATATCGCGTGTGGGACTTCCCGCGCACCCCTGTAATCCACGTACACGGCCATATCGCGTGTGGAACTTCCCGCGCACCCCTGAAATCCACGTACCCGGCCATATCGCGTGTGGAACTTCCCGCGCACCCCTGAAATCCACGTACCCGGCCATATCGCGTGTGGAACTTCCCGCGCACCCCTGAAATCCACGTACACGGCCATATCGCGTGTGGAACTTCCCGCGCACCCCTGCAATCCACGTACCCGGCCATATCGCGTGTGGAACTTCCCGCGCACCCCTGCAATCCACGTACCCGGCCATATTGCGTGTGGAACTTCCCGCGCACCCCTGCAATCCACGTACCCGGCCATATCGCGTGTGGAACTTCCCGCGCACCCCTGAAATCAACGTACCCGGCCATATCGCGTGTGGGACTTCCCGCGCACCCCTGCAATCCACGTACACGGCCATATCGCGTGTGGAACTTCCCGCGCACCCCTGAAATCCACGTACACGGCCATATCGCGTGTGGAACTTCCCGCGCACCCCTGAAATCCACGTACCCGGCCATATCGCGTGTGGAACTTCCCGCGCACCCCTGCAATCCACGTACCCGGCCATATCGCGTGTGGAACTTCCCGCGCACCCCTGAAATCAACGTACCCGGCCATATCGCGTGTGGGACTTCCCGCGCACCCCTGCAATCCACGTACCCGGCCATATCGCGTGTGGAACTTCCCGCGCACCCCTGAAATCCACGTACACGGCCATATCGTGTGTGGAACTTCCCGCGCACCCCTGAAATCCACGTACCCGGCCATATCGCGTGTGGAACTTCCCGCGCACCCCTGAAATCCATGTACCCGGCCATATCGCGTGTGGAACTTCCCGCGCACCCCTGAAATCAACGTACCCGGCCATATCGCGTGTGGGACTTCCCGCGCACCCCTGCAATCCACGTACCCGGCCATATCGCGTGTGGAACTTCCCGCGCACCCCTGAAATCCACGTACACGGCCATATCGCGTGTGGAACTTCCCGCGCACCCCTGAAATCCACGTACCCGGCCATATCGTGTGTGGAACTTCCCGCGCACCCCTGCAATCCACGTACCCGGCCATATCGCGTGTGGAACTTCCCGCGCACCCCTGAAATCAACGTACCCGGCCATATCGCGTGTGGGACTTCCCGCTCACCCCTGCAATCCACGTACCCGGCCATATCGCGTGTGGAACTTCCCGCGCACCCCTGACATCCACGTACACGGCCATATCGCGTGTGGAACTTCCCGCGCACCCCTGAAATCCACGTACCCGGCCATATCGCGTGTGGAACTTCCCGCGCACCCCTGCAATCCACGTACCCGGCCATATCGCGTGTGGAACTTCCCGCGCACCCCTGAAATCCACGTACCCGGCCATATCGCGTGTGGAACTTCCCGCGCACCCCTGTAATCCACGTACCCGGCCATATCGCGTGTGGAACTTCCCGCGCACCCCTGAAATCCACGTACCCGGCCATATCGCGTGTGGAACTTCCCGCGCACCCCTGCAATCCACGTACCCGGCCATATCGTGTGTGGAACTTCCCGCGCACCCCTGTAATCCACGTACCCGGCCATATCGCGTGTGCAACTTCCCGCGCACCCCGGTATGCACGCACACGTTTATTTTTTCTCTCAGCGCGTGTCTGTGTTTGTGGGTACCCCTTTGTACGTCATTTGTCCTGGAGGGCCACAGTATTGGACATTGATCATGTCTGTATATAGGTGCTATTTGTTGGCGCACCTTTTAGCGCACATTTCTTGCAGGCGCAGAGACGCTACCGCCTGCTTTCTTGTGGCGGTCGTGTTTGTGCCTGTTTGTGCCTGTGCGCTGCTTTGAGCGTGCGCTTTTTTGCCCTATTCTATTCCATGAATACGTGTTGTATGCGAGCGTGTGGGCGTTCCGCGCACTTGCCTCCTATACTTTCCCGTGCCGCCCACATTCTTCCCCATTCCGAGTGTTGTGCCCCATTTTATTCCCCATTCCGAGTGTCCCGCCCTGTGTTCCGCCTACTTTAGAGCTGTGCGCTGCGCTCGGAGTGATAGCGCAGTGGCCGTGGCGCACGACGTTGGTTGACCTGTGCGCCGGCCTGCGCCGCGCGCTTTTTCGGCGCACGTCCTCTGCTTTTCTTGCGCACGGACTTCCATGAATCGACGTGCGCTGGTTTCCCTGCGCTTTTCGCTAATTTTCGGCGCAGCGCACGTATTGGCCCCTCTGCGCCGGGATTTTCGGCGCACATTTATTCCATGAATCGGCCTGACAGTATTTTGTTATCATCCCCATTCTGATATTTACACCCACCCCTGATACACCTCTCTTGGGTATCCCCCGTTTTATATAATCCAACCATATACAATTACACACTAAATATATTCTAAAACAATCATAAACATGCAAAATATTTTCAATGTAAAATGCAACACGCACATATATATGGAGGAGAACACAGTACTATCAAATCTCTTCTTAGTTGTATAATGTACATTAGCGACAGGCACATCAATAAGTGAAAAAGAACATCACTTCACTTAAAAATATGAAAATATATCAACGTATACAATCAAATATAAAACAAAACATCCTTCAATGGAAATAGACTAGTTGAAAAACCTGTAGGGAATTCATACGGATATGTACATTCAACAAATCACTCTGAAAATGTATGCTCTTTCTTAGTGAGCATTACTTATGAAGCATTATCAGGGGTTGAGCATTGGGGGCCCTTTGGACATCAAAAAGGTGTACCCAATATCGTAGCTCCCGGCCCTTTACTGCCAATGGAGAGGCATAGACAACAGTAAAAGCCTGTTGTATCTTGGTTCACTCCAACTCCACACATAGTACACAATGGCATAACAAAAACCTTGAATTTCTAAAGTGTACTTAAGTTGAGAAAATTTAACGCAACAAAACCCTTGAAATTCAGTGGATGTGGGAAGTCATGACCAGCATTCCTGTTGGTTTACCCCACACTGCTGTTTTCTATGTCATTTTGTCTCCCTTCTCTTATAATATACATGTGCCCATGGGCTTTGCAATGGGAACACACCAAGTCATGCTGTTCATGTATTATATATGTGTGCATGCATGTGCGATTAAATGAGTGCTGGATGTGTGTATCAATGAGCAAATGTATGGTGCATAAGTGCACAAGTGAATATTGTGTGCATTAGCCGGTGAATAAGCAAGTGAATATTATGAATCTGCGTAGAGATGTGCGCTTGTGTGTTTGTGCTGTGCTGTGATGGAGTGGAGAGTACGACAAAAACACGACTACAAAATCCAAAATGTTCAGTAAAAATTGAGACTACTAGGAAAATCATTAGCAACTGTACTGAGATCACCACATGTGCTCTGCTCACTCTCCTATCGTGACTCTATTACAGCATCACAGGTCTAATTTGGCTGGTTAGCCTTCCATTCTCAGCTTACATTTCCTCTGATTAGTCTTTAAATCTGTTTGTGGTTTAGCTCCTGACTATCTTGCTCCACATGTGTCCTTTCATACTCTGTCTTGCTCCCATTGTTCCGCTTCTCTCTTTAGGCTAAACGTTCTTCCCCCTCCCTATGCTGAGTCCCACTTTCGGTCTTTTCAGCTTCTTGCTCCCCTTCATTGGAATGCCCTGCCCTTCTTCCTTTGGTCTCTCCCTGTTTACTCTCTTTCTCGGTCCTCTTTGAAAAATCACCTCTTCACTGCTTCTGATTGTTAGATCTCAATGTTGTTGTTGCTTGATCTATTGAATTACCATTTCAGATGTACCGTTTAATTTTAACTGTGTGCAGCGCTTTGGATAAAAGTGTTTTATAAATAAAATAAAAATACAAATACCAACAAAATAATTATGCCTTTGTGGCATCATTTTGTATTGTCATCTTTGACACAACAGGAATTATAAGTGTTAGTATGCGGCTAGCCTGAAATTTGGTGATGCCAATCTAGATTGCGGCATTACATTATTTATTGAGCAAATTTGATAAGGACGGCAAGTAAAAAGTTATTAGGTGGCCAGAGAGGCATTTTTGTGTAGGTAGTCTAGCCATTTACTACTGTTACATGACATGTTTTACTCAGCACATTTTTTAATATAATAGGCATGATATGTGTCATTATGGGGCTAGACAGGCATTTTGATGCAGCACGTCTCACCACTGTTGCATGACATTTTTGTCTGGGCATATTTATTAAAACAGGCATGATAAATGGTGATGTGGCTAGGCTGGCATTTTGGTGAAACCATTTGAACCATTACTTACTGTGCCATAACCATTTTTACTGGTCATATTTGATGAACCAGCATGATGATATGGCTACACTGGCAATTTAGTTCAGCTTGCATATCATGTTCTTACTGTGGCATGACATTTTGGTTCAGCCAGCCTAGCTATTTCTTTGCTGGGGTATCTTTTACTGGGCATCTATAGTAAAGCAAGCATGGCAATGAATATTATGTGGTTAGTCGGTCATTTTGGGAATGACAGTCTAGCTATTCCTTACTTTGACATGGCATTTTTTACTGGGCATCAATGATACAGCAAGCATGATGTGTTATTATGTGGCTTGACTGGAATTGTGTACAGCCAGTTTGCCCATGTTTTCATATTGTGGCATGGGATTGTTAATAGCAAAGCCAACTGGAGTATGTTCTTACGTGGGGATATTGCCATGTTCTGGGAGAACCGGCATGCACAAGTTTTCTTACATTTCCATTACTGGCAATGTGAGCAAAGCAAACATAAGTATGTTCTTATATAGGAATACTGGCATATTTTGGTGAAGACAGCATGGAAATGTATGGGTGCCACCAGCGTGAAAATGTTTTTATACTAGGATGTATTGCGGTCAAAGGCATAATGCAAATGTTTTGGGAAATTCACATTTACACTGTTTAAGAATTGCCTCTATTGGATTTTGTCATGCGGTACCCTACAAAACCAATTAAAAACTGGCTTTTTACCCAGTTTTTCACTTGAAATGTACTGAAAAACTGTAAAATGGGCCATGTTAAAAATGTTTTCTGGGGCGGGCCCTCCATACCCATTTTAATTGGTTTGGTCTCCAACGATATGCTCGGTCACTCAGGCATTTATGGGAGAGATATTTATGCCTCCCCCACATAAAAGATTCACCAGCCCCCACTGTCCTCAAAGTAATTAGAAGCAGCCATGAAACTGCTAGAGCACTATATAAAAATGCATACATAAATATAGTAAAACAATTTGTTTTGATATTGGTGGGTTTTACTAAGCATGCTGATTAGTCAAGCTCCCTTTGAAGTGCTTGAAGACAAAAGTAAACTCTGTGATGTTCTAATTTGTGTTGGTACCTTTTAAAACACATTTCTTTCAGATGTTTTCATGGCAATAAACTGGTGGAAAGTTTCTTTCGCTTCAATACTTCAATGATGAACAACGGGCGGCATGATGTTTGAGAGATGCAGTGCGTTGGAGTGAGCCTTCCGTCATACTTCTGATTTTATTGCCAGAGATGTAGTGTATGCATATCAGAAATGAACAAACCTCTGGTGGTTTCCAAGGAGACATTAAGCTGAGAAATTGTCGATTCAAAGTGTTAAGATGACTTCTATCCAGATGGCCCTTATTGATGCAGATAATTTTAAAGGAAAGTTCTGAGAACACCATTTTTGTACATGAAAAATCACTTCAAAGATGGGTTTATTTGTGGTACTTACATTTCACACACAAGTATTTTACAATGTAGTTATTCCAATATATTCAATAATCGGATCATTTAACAACGCATGTGTAATTTATTCACAAATCACAATGTTAATCATCAGACACCATCATCTTGAAGAGGGCAGTGTTGAACGATACACATTAATGAGCTACGAAGCTTGAAACAATTAAAGCACATCTAAGAAACATATTTTATAAATGAATGTATTTGTTTGCTTATTTTTTAACGTACATATTTGTTTTAGAAAATAAACATTATTTCATTGTATGTTTACATTGCTTTCTGAAAAAATTATGATAGGTTTAATGGCACATTTACACCTGAACGCTTTTGTCTGTGTGGCACAAGTGCACATAACCAGATGTCAGGTCATTGTTCAGTCTGGTACAGATGTGTGACAGAACCCATAGTCCTTACTGACTGATCTCCATGTGGGACACACAGGAACCATAACTGTACAGATCCACGGTGAAGTTACTTCTAAAGCCCTTCCCTTACTAATCATCTTGCAAGTGTTTATTTATGCGGGTTTATAAAGCACAAACGTAGCTATGAAGCACGAGAGTGCTTTTACAAAGCAGATTCACCCAGGGGGTCACAAATAGTGTGCAGGGGTGACAAAGAAGCTAGGATGGGTAGGAATAATCTGTGTGGGGGGGGGCACCAGAAACAAAGGGTTGAGGGCAGTGGTCAGTGATTGACAAGAAGTTCTTCAGAGTGAGGTCCTTCATGGAGTGTAGGATGAAGGGGTCAGTCTAATCTGCACTAGTAAATTGTATTAGATACATGATGTATAGCATGGAAAGGCCTGTTTCTTTGTTTCAACCCTGATGTTGTTGTGGCTTCTGGTGGTATGCTGGCCTCAGGATAAGCTGCATTTGTATGCTGAGTAGAGTGGTGATTTTGTTGTGGCTGCTTTGTAGGTGATGCAAAACAAAGAGGTGATGGATGGATGGTTTATAATTAATCTGAAACCTTTGGCAATTGCCCTGGGTAACCATCCAGACCATTGTTCTTCACCTGCCAAGCATTACAGAAAAGCGAACAACAATGTGCTAATCAGACTTGGTCCCACACCCAAAGGGACAGTCCATCCTGAACTGCTAGGTCACATCCCTTCTGCACAAGACCACAAACATCCCCAGACATGTGTTGGCCTCATTAAGCATCATACGTGAGGCGTAGCTTGGGTCTCTATGCCCAGCAGGCACGTGACCCAAGTCTGGGTATACATGTACCACTCAGGGTGGCAATGCAAAACACAGAGGTGATGGCTAGTCTTAAACCTCTGTTAATTGCTCTGGGGAAACCTCCAGACCATTATTTTCCACCGGTTGCACCTCTTTGTTTTGCATTGTAGGTGATGTAGGCTGTCTTGAATAAACTGTATCCATGCAGGTGTAGCCAGTACAGCTCCTTTAAGATAGGATGTTGTGATTGAATATTCTTAGTTCTATTACAAGGTGTGCTGAAGCATGCTGGACGGATTTGAGAGAGGCCAAGGAGGAACTCCTGATATTAGGGGCTTGCTACCATCAAGATGAGAGCTGACCAATGCTTGGATGACTGTTTTAGAAATTGGGGATGAATGAAAGCCTTGAATTTGAAAGGTAGTGAAAGCTGATAGATGCAGCATGGTTCATCCAGTCAATGTGTGTTTTGAAATAGACATCAAAGTTGATAGTAAAGCTGAGAGATGTTGCACTGGGTCAGAGTTGAAGCAGGAATCCATCTAGCTTTATGTTAATCAATCGATTTTTGACGTATACATGCTTGGCGGGCTTTCCTAAGAGAATGAATTATCCTTGTATGGTTGAGCTTCATGTTTGTGCTTAAAATGCATGCTTAAATGAAGCACATACATCTCAGTATTGGTGCATTTTGCTGCCTTTATTGGCGAGGAGATTCCTCAGATGTTTCATGTCTAGCTTGAAGATGACAGGTATCAGGATGGAGGCTTGTGGAACCACTCATGCCTATTAAGCGGTGCTGTGATCTATTTGGGCCGATCTGGATGAGCTGGTCTCTGTTTGAGGGGCAGTGAACCACTGCAAGACTGTTGCATCGAAACCTATGTGCATGGAAAGGATGCTGAGGAAGGATTATGGTCAACAGTATCAAAAACAAGAGAGATGTTGCGAAGGATGTGTAGGCAGGGGTACATTTTTTCCAGGATTTGTACAGTATCATCAATAACATTAATGGTGGTAGTCTCTCTGCTGCATCATATTTGTAAACCTTATTTGTTAAAAAAAATACCAGTTTGTTACACATAGGCTGTATACATTTAAGAAGCCGCAGGGCTATAATAATCTATGCCCATTCAAGAGGTTCAGGTGCTTTATATTGCTAATGAGAGTAGCTCAACTCCCTACTTTGAGCGTGACAGGTATCATTAATAAAATCCCCAAGGAGGAACGTTTTTGTCGATTATGCAAAAATCACGAAAACCTGGAGTCAGCTAAACATCTGCTGACGGAATGTGTTATACTGTTGGAAACTGATTTGCGTTATCTTGGGAAGTATGTCAATAATCGGGGAACAATTGGGGAACAGTCTTTTTGGCACTATTGTACCAATTCTATAAGTATGCGATTATTTACTGCCTTCTATAATGTCTGGCTGAAAGTAGAAATGATGTTGGATACATCTATATAAGTGTGCTGGTGGCTTCTGGATGGAGCAAACCACCTTCAGATGATTATTGTGCATGGCTAGGTGAACAGGCTCGCTTTAATGGACATTAAGGGCTGATATCTCTTGAAACTGTATGTCATTATGGGAATCTGACTTCCCCTTCCACCTTCTGTTGGTCCGAACAAGGAAGCCTTGAATTGTGGAGATCTACAGGATGTTATTTTATTATTTTGTCCTTAGCAAGACAATATGTGTATGAACTATGAAGCATATATAATCACTTCATTTTATATGTGTTGTATTTGTCTTCTTTTTAAAGGTTTGTATAAACCAATAAAAATATATTTTTTTAAAATAATAATAATCGCTTATTAGTCTGATATAGAGTTGCATTTGCAATTTGATCACCAGTCTTATGCATTATGTGTGTTTTGTTTTGTCCTTTTATATATGGTGTTAGTTTTAAAAGATACTAATTGTGCTGTTCTTTTTAAAGATGAATGTAAAGTAAAATTATGAATGCAAACGGTTTTATCAAGATGTGTAAAGTTTAATGTTTAAACTAAATCACATCTAAAAATCAAATTAAATTAAGTAAACCTTATTTTAAGTCCTGATGGAGCTTATGCTTGGTGATACTTATATCCAATGGAATGGTGACTGCCTTCACAATCTCTCGGCAGAGAAATGGTAGATGCATGAATGAGTGATATTTGATCAGGTCATCCAGGTAAAGAGGGATTTTTTTTTCTGCAGGAAATAGATCTGCTCCATATTCAGTGCATATGGGAAAGTGCCTTGTGTGGCAAGTGCATTGATGATGTTGAGAAGAGGTGTACGTGTTTTACCTTTGATGACCTCTCCAGTGGGCATGGGGAGAATTCTGTCTTCATAGTTGGTCATTTTAGTACTGTGAGAGTTTTGGTTACACCTTCTAGAGCAATTGTCCTCAATTCAGTAAACCTTGGTATGTTGGAGGTTGTCTGGGTGGGATGTCTCTTGAGTGTATGGAGCTTTCAGCCTTATCTCGTCTACCTTCTCTCTGAAGATGCTTCTGATGGTGTTGCATTTTCTACTAGATTGTGGTATTGCAGGGTCTGGCAGTGGCTTCATGCAGTGTTTCATCACTTAAATTGTTGAATCAAACTTTCAGGGGTACCAGGGAATTGATGTTCCAATGTAGGCTTTGGTTGAGTGCATTAAGCTGGGTGTTGACATTCTCCAAAGGGTTGGTTGTGGAGGCTAACGTGAAGAGGTTTCCCTCCTGTGTGCACATGGTAAAGTTATAGAAAGAACTGGGGTGGGGGGTGTATTGGTTGATTTGGGTTGTCCTCAATGGGGGATTGGCGTGTGGTGGAGCCGAATGGATGTGGCATTACGCAGTTACGGCTCTTGAACAAAAAAGCCCCATTCATGCATTCCCACAATGAGCAAGAGACAACCGCCGTACACTGACGGTGGTCTGTTGCCCTGACAACCATCAACATAGACGTACTGATACGTAATTGCGTAACGTCCAGCTTAAGAACGTTTCCATGGCAACATTCGTGCTTGTATACAACAAACTGCGGCACAATGGAGACTGCGGCGAGATGAATCTTTCAGAGAAGCATAGCGACTTGGAGGTAAAGTAACGATATATATAGAAACATGTCATTGTGAATAACTGCAGCAAGAAACTGGGCATCGTTATTAAAACAGAGTGTTTATATCTGACAGGGTCACTGACATGCAACTGAATGGGGAAAGGCACGGCTTCATCCCGCTAACACATGCAGCAGTTACAAGCTCACAAGAGCCAATAAGAACGACCAGAAGAATTTCGATGAGAACAGGTAGCAGCCTGTTCCGCATAAAGCATGGCACTCAGAGATAACATCTTGTGGAGGTTTAATAACTGCTGACAAGAATCACAGCATTAGAAAGCACAACACTTTTTGAAGTAAGGAGATTATGAACACGACATTATGTTTTTCTAACTACCCCCATTAGCACATGATTAAGAATTACTCAGACTGTATGTTTATTTCTGATAGGACTGCTGTCAAAAAGTGTAGAAGAATAATAAGGACGGCTTCACACAGGCGCTAAGTGCAACAGGGATAGAAACACATGTGCTTATGCGAGTTTTCATACATTAATACGTGGGAACAGGTATGAGTGACACTTTAATTTTAACTGTAATGATGTTAAACAAAATGTGACAACTTAGAATCAATATCACTGTAATAAATATGTGACAAAGAGTAATACATCTGCGGGTATTTAATAGCTATTTTGGTGGGCTCCATGTAGCGTGATAACATGTTGAATTCATGTCAGTGGGTTTGTGTGAGTGCTTCACATTGTTTATTTTTCTTTTTGTACTATAGAATTCGTCCTGTTGAAGGACCAATTGTGGGTCCGAAATGCATTGACATATTCTTTCTGCTTCCCCGACACTAATGAACTTTGAACATTAAAAAGCCACTGATAAAATAAGCTGCATGGGATATTTTTTTCTCTGTATGGACGGTATCCTAATCACGCAGCTATTTTGATTGGTTCATTTTTATGATATGAAAGAATTCAATATCCATCAGTAGTTTTCACTACAATTGGCAACCCAAGGTCTGATGTAAGTTTTTTAAAAAATGTTCATCAGACACAATTGTTGTTTTTCTCTTGTCCCAGTATAGTGTATACTGGTTTACTTTGTGACGCCATTAACCGCATGAGGAAAAGAGTAAGCAGTTATACAAACTTTAAAGGCATATAGCTCCCCCCCTCTTTGCCATTCATGGTGAAGGTCATTATACATTTATTATTTTTAAATGTTGTTGTTTTCAATACATAATTGTGAAGTCATTATGTAAGGTAGTCTAAAGTGGTCTTATATGCCACCCTTCTTCCAATAATGTTGGCATCGCTCGCTGTGCATGGATCTATATGAAAGGAGGGCAGGGTGTGTTACTTGGATAGAGGGAAGGGAGATGCAGAAACCTCTGTTGTTGATAGATGCAGGTCAGAGGTTCCTGTTACCTGTGTGCTGATATGAAAATATGGTTGGTACCAAACAGGCAGGTTAGCTGTATAGGCAGTTTACGGATTGTGGATTCTGTTAGGTACCCTAGACTTAGATGTCATATGAGGAAGTGTAGAAGGTGTAAGGATGCTATATAGTAGTAGTTACGAGTTGGTGCAGAAGTGGAGGTGGGGGTTATTGTTGCTTCCTGGCTCTTGGTTGTAGATTTTACTAAGATTAAGGTGTGTTTCTGGTGCACAGTTTTTATTGTTTGCTATTATTTTTCATTTCTTTCAAAGTGTTAGTTGAAAAGTTCAATCTTGAGCTGTTTCCTACTTCCAGGGCTGAGAGGTTAATACAGTGTGTCCACAGTTTTTTGACCAAAACTAAAAAAAGGATACTCTTTGCCATTTTTCATTTTGATGTTTGGGACTACTGCTAGTGCTGCATCTCTGGACCTAAGTGTTCTGGAGGGATTGTAGTGTTGTAACTTACTTTTGAAGTAGGAAGAGTCCCCTCCATGGTATGAACTATGGGTGTTGAAAAAGGATTTGCAATGAACCCTTATTTTTAATGTGTAGCCATGAAGTATACCTAATATTGGCATGATATGTTCAAATCGCTTAATTCTGAGAAGTAGATTTGCTGCTGAATTTTGAAGTTTTTCTCATTAAGTAACTTGGGAGTTCTTTCTAGAGGTTGTTTTCATAGTTTAGTTTGGATGGTATTCACTAGATAATGGCCATGGCCCTGTTGATGAATGTTAAAGTAATGCAAGTTGTGGCATTTCATCAAGATCTGGGAGAAACCGCTTCTGACAATGGCTCGGACCTGTGGATCAAGAGTGAGGGAGTTGTCATTTTTTGTTCCAATGTGCCCTACTATGGTTAAAGGGTTTGGGCAAGGGCAAGAAATCTAGGAAATCATGATGCCGCTAGGTGAAAATTCACTAATAGAACACACACAATGAGTGGCTCTTCACACTCACCAATTGTATCTTGGTGCTGACACATCATACTCAAGCTGCCAAACATGGCATCATCATTTATGACTTTCTTCTGTGTTGTAAAATGAAATTCATTTTCATGTAACATCTGTGTCCTAAACATTAAGAAACCACCATTCACCTACTGCTCCAATGTGTAGTTCAAGCTCTCTTTTCTCTCATCACTCTCGAATTCCGCTCCTTTTTCATAACGTTTCGAAACTATACCTCATTTCTCTTCCCCATTCAGCAAAAACGACAGAACATAAATAATGTAACAAATCCACAACAGGATTAATGATGTAGGTTTGTAAGATTGGACATAGTTCCTTATGTCTCCAAATCTCCCTTAGCCCACTTTGTGACTCAGCACATTTTCTAGTTTCTAGTTTCCTATTTAGATGTGGTCAAGACAATATTTCATCAACCAGTCCTCGGATCATATCCATTCCAACATACTATCTTCTAGCTCAAACAACTACAGCCAATGGCTACTCTGACACATTAAGAAACATGCACACTTCTACTGAGAAATATGGTATGTGTCATTTTCAAATTCCGTGGTATTGACTATGATAACCTGAAGTGATTTCCAGATGAGAGCATGCGGCTTGAAATCAGTTAAAGGAGAGAGCAATGAAGAAGAGGGTTGCTGGGCTGTAAAGGTGAATGTATCTGGGAATTGGAAATGTCCCTTCACCAGAAAGTAAGAATGTCATTTTGGAGTTCTAGACTCCTCAAGAGCCGACAGAAGCTTATCTATACCACACTCACAGGGAATACACTATTTCTGGTGTTGGGGGGCAGATAAATAAATCATTCATAGCTTCTTCCCATCCCCTGGACCTGATGCCCACGGGCAATGGCACATTATGAATAAATAAATAAAATAAATATTGCACAGGTGAGAACCGTTACCCAATAAGACAACTGTACCACCCTTATCCCAGGCTGGAACAACAAATGATAGGCACAAACTAAGCTGAAGATGGCAAGAGAAATCAAACTAACATAACAATATATGTGCATGCATTAGACACGAAACACATATGCTCTCAACATGAAGAACAGGTACACTAGGTAATATGTGCTGTTATACATGAAGAATATTAATATAGCAACATAAGATATGTATAGCTGAATGCAACATGAACAACACGCACATATAGCTCACTAACATAGAAAGCAAGAGTGCAGCGGACAGCTATCTTCTTTAAAATGGCAAGCGCATCATGCTTCTAATTAAACAAACAGCCTCAACGCTTCATGAGAACTCAAAATACTGAAATCACAAAATACAAATGTGTGCAGAGCTCAGACAGTAGCTGGCAACCAGAGTCAAGGTTACTGTGAAACAAGGATGGTCAGAACACTGCAAAAAAAGGCACAAAATAGCATATAGTATTATAACAGATTAATGAAGGTTTAGAAGAGTACAACTGACCATTGTGAGCAAGTTCCAAGTAAACTGGAAGTCTAAAAGACTCCATGCAGAACAACTCAATAGTGTCCCCGTGGTAAAAGAAACCATGACACTCATGTTAATAGTAGCTAAAACCCTAATAAATGCAGAGTAAAATAATTCCAAATATGGTCCCATCCGATGAGACCCATAATCGGTTAACACTCTCTATTCTTTGCAAGCCATCACATATAGGACACCTGCCTTACACACTTACACACAGACATGAGACATCACACAAGGTCAGGTAGAAAAGAATCACCCTGGCTCATGGCCTAGGAATAAGGGATTGTATATTTTTTAATTGCACGAAAAGTGGTTAATGGACCTCTCTCTCCTAGTGCTGTCTGGCTCATGTCTTGACGACCTGTCAAGTGCCCAAGGTTAGTTGGCAGAATACACCAACAAGTTAGAGTCCCTGGTGGCAGGCCGCCGATCAAGTTATGTGCCAACCAATACAATGTCAGAACAGTGACATAATATAACCTTTATCAATATAGGGGTAGTCTCGGGATCAGTTGTCAGACAAGCATTGTACAATTACAGCATGTAACCCCTATATAATGTATACGTAGACAGACCAACTAACCAATCCTCATTCCCCATAGGTTTTGCAATAAGAAAATGTAAGGTGACGATATTGACGATTCAGATATGCCATAAAACCAGCTTGCATTCACCTGTGACTCCACCTGAGAGAATGTGTCATGTGTCAATGAGAGCCATTTAGTGTTGGCAAAAGGTAAATGTGAGAGACACTTCCCTGACAAAAAGGAAGAGCAAGGAAAGCAGGCAAGTTGCAATGCAGGGGCTGTCAGGGATGTCGGTGGAGCATGCACAAGAGTATGTGTATCTTATGCATGTTGTTCTAGGTGTGTTTCCCCGTGTAGCATGCATGCACATAGGCCTCTGACTGAAAGGCAGAGATGCATTATTGTGCAACCTCCAAGCTGTCTTTGTTGTACTATTTGCAGTATTGTTTAAGTGAGAAGAGGTGCCATCTCACGTTGGGTATATCTGCAGATGCTGGCAACGACCTGCTCATTCTTTAGGGTAATAGCTAGCAATGGATGATTGGGCAACAAGGCACCATTGCTCTTTTTCCTCAGAACCATGTGGCGGGGTGCGAGACCTGCACTACCATGGGAAGAACTAACTGCAGAATCATATTGAAAGGAGGAATATGGGTTACTGGGGTGTGGTAGGCAGGTGTTTGGTGTTTTCGATGATGATGATGATGATGCCATGGGCGCTGTGTCTATGTCTATGTTTTAAGTGGATGGCCATGGAGGTGTCATGATGAGGAGGAAACAGTCAGGTCAGGTAGGTAGGGTGCCAATGAGCACATGGTGGATACTGGGGTGATTGGTAAGGCAGTCTCAATATCACATTCAGGGACATTTGAGGTGTGGGTTCGTGGGGTGCAGTTATTGAATGTCAGGGTCATGGTTGTGAGCTCTTGTGACTGGAACCTTTCCTGTATGATACATTGTAAATCTATACTTGCCACCCTTCAATAGCTCTTTTTGCACTGGCCAACCTGGCAGGCACATATTGTTCCTTAATGTGTGCAGATGCATCTTCTGGGTTAATCGTTTAGAGTAAATGATGTGCATCCCTGAATGGCAGGTGTGCGGGCAGTTCTGTAGGTAGCCAGATTTGTTGTGTGATGTCAACAATCTCTAGTGATAATACTAATATTCATGTGCATCCATCTGCAGACCCTTCCACCGCATGACTGTGGCAGTGACAGCCACATCATTGCCATGACAAGAAGCAGATGTCTGATTGTTGCCATTTTTGCACACCAATGGTATCATCCACCAGTTTATAGTGTGATGCATTCAATGGTGTCCTGCAGTGGCAATGCCTTGTCACCAGTAATGTCCAATACTGGTAGAAGTGTATGTGCTATAGAAAAAAAATGATATGGCTTGTTAATGCAAAAAGTCTTAAAACATGGAAAGGAGACAGCAGACAGCATTTTGAACACAAAGTATCACACCCTGCCAATGATAATATAACATGAAAGAGGCGCAGTGCAAAGGGCTGCAGTGAGCTTTAATTGAAAGAACACAACGCACAGTACTGCAACTCATAAAAGACCAAATACTCCCAAATGCCAATAGAGAATGGGTGCAACACTTGTAATGGGAAGAAACCGAACAGATGATCTTAAAGGGTGTTGCAGTCTGCACTACCCCTTAATAAATGTTCAAATTGGTTGTCCTGAAAACAATGGTAAATGCAAACATGCATGTTTAAGGTTCTATGATTCCAAAGGTGCAGACTCATAGCCCATACTTAATTCAGGCATTACAGTATATGATAATGACATTTGCTACTTAAGTTTGGCTTGAGAAAATTGAGTTTCATAGTGAGGTTAAAATTAAGTAACCAATGGTTCCTTAGTTAGATCTTCTAATATTAATCTTGGAAATTAAGCATTACAAATAAAATCCAAGAACGTTAGTGAATATTGATAGTCTGGTTAGGATTAAAAATTAGGTGGTGCCTGCGAGTCATATTTGAAGCTGGTCACATTTCTCATGTTTACATTGGCCATTAGTCTCTCGGGAAGTGCAAAAATGCTGCAATATCAAATAAAAATCCTTCCAAAAGGTGGGTTCCTGCCGCATTTTGAGCTGCAGTTTCTGTTAGGGAGAATTCTCCAGAATGGCTAATTTCCCTTAACTACTGAGTCCCTCAGCAGCTTTGCTGGATTTCTAGGATTTTTGTTTTCCACCTGGTAAGAGTGTGAGCCTTTTTTCCCTCTCTTACATGTGTTTTGCTGTGTGTGTTTAACATGTTCTTGTGTTCATAGACTGTGGAGACTCACCTACTCCACAGGCATCATCTTTTTGCTGTGTGTTACCCAACACCTTCAGTGCAGAGACACAGGATTGTCTTTTAGACTTCCCAACTCAGACTCCATTTTCTGGGCCTGACTACTGTCTCCCTGAACATGTAAAGTTGCCATTGAATTTGTTAGTCTCTTTTAATCCACAGACCCAGTACAAACTATCTTCCATAGAGTATTGCAATGAGTTAATACTTATCCTATTTTGTCTGTTTCTCTTGGAGCATTGTTGCGCTCCCTTTTCATTAAGACTTGGCTGGTGGCAGTGATAACTACCCTATTTTTCCTACCGCGGTTCTCTTAAATAACCCTGGTATTATTTTAGGCTATCTTGGTAGCCTCAAACTTAAACCCGCTAGACCGTATCCGTTTTTATACAGTTCTGGCTGGGTTTATTCACCATTTCTTTTTGAAAAATTCTTTCTTATGTTTTACTCCGTGCGCCAAACCAGGTTTGGTTCCTTTGTTCACCGTCTTTTCACGGCCCTCCTTAGGTGCCTGTATGTCTGAGGGGGACAGGATGTGAGAGAGGGGTTTAGGACTCCCTGCACAGGGTCTCCTTGGAGACCCATGTCGCTCTCTGATATGATTGACAGTCGTGAATGTCCTGGCGGGACAGCCACCCTGCTGTGTGATTGACAGCCAGGCTGTGTGAATGGGGGAAAACTTCATAAAAAGCAGGTCTCTGGGGCTGGAAAGGCAGAGTCGCCACTGCAACAAGAGAACCGAAGAGGAGCTGACAAAAGAGGACCCATACAACGACTGAACCGCCCGGTGAAGCCCTGCTTCAGGTCCGATTCTTCATACTCCAACGACAGGGAAGATCTGCAAGGAATCTTCTTCCCTTGAGCTGGTGGGATCAACCAGTTCACCCAAACTCCAAGCCAGGCCTCCCTCCTCTGGTCGAATTTGCTGTGCAGAGCGACAGTGAACCAGATAGCCAGGAAGATCGGACCCTGCTTGAGTTTTAAGGAACACACCTTTTATTGTTGCTTTCCTCTGTTGCTGGTTTCTTCCCTGGGCAGTGCAGGACCCTCCAGTCTTCCTACTTCGTGTCAGTCAAGACAGTCGCTTCAGGAACCATGAACCTGCAGGACCTGCCAGGATCCTCCGCCTTAGCTACAGCTTCTTCTCCATTTTAAGGTACTGTTCGAATCCGGTTGTTCGTTTCGTCGAGCCGCAGTGGAGGTGTGTGAAACCTTTTTCCAGTCCGAGGGCTTGTCCTTCTCTACTCTTTAAAGTAACTTTTCATCTGACCAACTTCGTTCTGAACTTGGCAAAGACTTAACCGCAAACTACCCTGAACTGTGTGATCTTGAGCAAAGACTCTGTTCCATTGACTTTGGGCCAGGTCCCTTGAATCTGATTTCCTCACTGTAGTTCGTTTTTCTAGATTGCCCTGCTTACTTACCTGTAGGTGTTGTTCAATTCTTGCCTAACTTTGTCTTTCCCTCCCTTTCAAGTTGCTGGAGTACCATTTTGCTCACACTTCATTTTGAGCCTAACTTGTCCAGAATCTATTGGGTGCAGTGTAGTGTATTAGTAACGTGATTTTTCAACTGCTTTACTTTAGTGAAATGTTATCCAACTGAAGTGTAAATAATTGTATATTCTTTTACTCAGAAACCTTGAGTCAGTGTTTGTTTGAATCATAGTAATTGCTGTCCTTTGTGTAACTATTGATACTGCTCACTTGTTCTTGAGATAATTCTGGCTGCTCAGCCATCGCTACCACTTTACTGTGTAGTATGGGCTTGTACCAAAGGTGAATTTGTACTGTCACTTGTAGTCCTAATTGTGTGTGGTGTTCCTAAAGGGTACTGCATATAATTCTGCCGAACATTGTCAATAAGACAGTTTGCAAAAGTTGCGATTCTGAAGTCCGCTACATACTATATAATGCCCCCATACAGTTTTAAACCTTCCAATAGCAATCGATAATGGGAAATTAAATACAGCACAATATATGAAGAGAGAGGGCAGTCCATACACTTTCCTGGCCAGTGAAGTGCCATTTCTGGTCAGATTCGCTTTCTTGTGTTTGAAGTGCTGTCATGCTACAGCAAATGTTGGGGATGAGCATTGCAAATATTGCAGTGCTGCAAAACCAAGTAACCTTGATGGCACCATAAAGGGCATAATTGTCGGTAGGGGATCAGGAATGATTGGTGGAATGTTTAGCTCAAAAGCAGTGTTGATGATTCTGGAGTTGTAGCGGTGTCAGAAAGGGATACATTGAAAATTGCTGATTGGTCTTTGTACAGTTTTGGATACCATTCCAGCTGCTTTTACAAGTTCAGAATATATGTATTGTGCTTAGTAAATTCCTGAATGGCCCTTGGATTCTGGAACATCTATACAATGAATGAGAAAAAAGAAATGCAGCAGGGAGAGGTTCTACTGGAACACTGTCCCAAGACACCAATCTATATGATGCGAACTTCCTGGCCCACTGGATGTCATATAGCTCAACTTCCAGCATGGCTATCAAACATGCGTATACAGTAACCCTATTGTTGGTTTGTGTGATTTCTCCTGCCTTGTTTTTTAATGTACTCTCCAGTACATTAAAAATACATGTAATAGACATGTATAATATTGTCTGACATATGATCCACCTTTTGCTATGATACAAGACACTTTACCTCAGTGAACTGCACCTGGGCAATTTACTGCACATCCTGTTGTTTGCCTCATTAACCGTACAGGTACCACTTCACGTCATTCTGTATATCATAAAAACAACACATATTAATTCACTTGTATACCTCACTTATCTTTTGCACCAGAATGTATACAAATATATACAAATAATGAGACAATCAGGGGACATATTAAAATTACAAGCAAGACATAATAAATAAATAACTCAGGTGTATCATGTCATTTTTAATGAACACATGCAAAACTGAAGAGCGGATCGAAATCTGGGACACAGTTAATTGAGGGGTCAGTCAGGTGGTAAGGTACTTGTCCAATCCATGAGAAGATCACCTGGCTTGAACACAGGTTTCCAATCTAGTATTGGCACTTGAGAAAGGTGCTGAACCTCTGCTTCCATGATTGTTAAAGCAAACCCCAAGTGCATGAATGCCTAAGTGCTTTAAAGGATTCCCACATCACATGCTCCTAATTTTTTTGAGGCCTGGGCCAGCTTGGTCCCCAATTAATGACAATGCGCCATCACGAGGTGAAATGCTAAATTGAAGTTTGTGTTGGGCAAATAAAGCTCACAATAACAGTGAAATATGTCAGTAGAATGGCTGATTCAGAATGTAAAAGAGATTGGTAAGTACACATGTTGGTCTTGAGCACTGTAACTTCTTGGGTACAGTTCTCTCCTGGTTTGGAGATTGCTAATATTACGGCTTTCCAGAACCTTCTCAAGAATGTATACAAAGTTGCATTTCTGAGAAGATAGGATTTCAGGATGAATTCTGTAAGCACTTTTTCGAATGAAAGAGCTAACCACTTTTGCCCTTGAGCTTTCTCCTATACAAACGATCTCATTGGTGAAGAGCGTTACTCATCAGTACTCGGGGTCTCTAAATGTCATTTGGCTCTGATGTAATCCTAGTAAGGCAGCAGGAGTCAAACCAATTCAGAGTTGGCTCTTGTTATGGAAAGTCAGATTCAGTACAGATATCACCATATCACTGTTTACACTCTTCGGCTGTACTACATTCAAAGCGGGTGATGAATATGACATCGTTGGCTTTAACTGCAGCAATCTGAACTCTATAACACTTCATCATGAAGTACATGCGCACTAATGTTCTTATATGTTCTAAAAGATTCAGGTGTGCTGTTTTTGTTTTAAATTTCCTTTTGTTGGTCGTATATGACCTGTCTTGATTCTCAGAGTTAACTTATGCAAATGTTTAAGCTTCCGTACATTTCTCTGGGTTTTGTTATTTTTAGAGGACACAGAAAGTCTCTCAGCCCTCCAATGTCTGTCTTGAGATATGTAAAGCTCTGGCTGGGGATTTTGTTCTCATGTGCCATGAGCTAATAGAGTAGTACCTGAGAAATGCTGTTGACATTAAGGAGTCGATTCATGGAATTAATGTGCGCTGAAAATTCCCGCGCAAAAGTGCCAAAACGTGCGAATCGCAGGAAAAGTGCGAAAATCGCAGTGCAAGTGCGAAAATCGCAGGAAAACCAGCGCACAGCGATTCATGGAAGTCCGTGCGCTACACGTGATTTGGCCATGTGGGTCCCCCCAGGTGTTCCCTCTACACCCTCCACGGCCCCTGCAGGCAGCCCACACCACAGGGTACTACCCTGCACCCCTGCTCATGTCCCACAGGCAACCCATCCACCATGGCGATGCCCACCAGCCAACCCACATGTCACCTTGCACTACTGATCACCAACACATGTCTCCCACCACCCCCACCCCCCCGGCCACCAGGGGCCGCCTCCACCAGGCCCCCACTCATGTCTCCCACCACCCCCACCCCCCAGCAGTGCAGGGGCAGTCTCCACCAGGCCCCCACCCATGTCTCCCACCACCCCCACCCCCCAACCACCAGGAGCAGCCTCCACCAGGCCCCCACTCATGTCTCCCACCACCCCCACCCCCCAGCAGGGGCAGCCTCCACCAGGGCCCCACTAATGTCTCCCACCACCCCCACCCCCCAGCCACCTGGGTCAGCCTCCACCAGGCCCCCACTCATGTCTCCCACCACCCCCACCCCCCAGCCACCAGGGGCAGCCTCCACGAGGCCCCCACTCATGTCCAACTCATGTCTCCCACCACCCCACCCCCCAGCCACCAGGGGCAGCCTCCACCAGGCCCCCACTCATGTCTCCCACCACCCCCACCCCCCAGCCACCAGGGGCAGCCTCCAAAAGGCCCCCACTCATGTCCCCCTGCACACCCACCCCCCAGCCGTGCAATTTGCCTGGGTACGTGTACTTCAGGGTGCGCGGGAAGTTCCACACACGATTGGCCTGGGTACGTGTGCCTCGGGGTGCGCGGGAAGTTCCACACGCGATTAGCCTGGGTACGTGTACTTCGGGGTGCACGGGAAGTCCCACATGCGATTGGCCTGGGTACGTGTACTTCGGGGTGCATGTGAACTTCCACACGCGATTGGGCCTGTGAGAGTGGGGTACATGTATTCCAGGGGTGGGCGGGAATATTTACCTGCGACTGTGCCTGTGAGAGCCTGATACGTGTATTCCTGGGGTGGGTGGGAAGATTCACACGTTCGCCTACGACGTGCCGAAAAATAAATGGTCCAATCCTGAGACACGTACGCCAGCATGAAGCAGGCGTGCGTCGACCCGCGCAGCATAAAAGTGCGCGCAAACAAGAAACAAGCTCATACGCCAGGATGAATATACCATTCCTAGCAGCAATGGCCGTGGGTTACCAAAGGAGGAGGAGGAGGATAGTGAGGGCCCGAATTTTCACTCCCAGAACAAGCCTTTTTGGGATGCCTGATGACCAGGTGTATGGGAGGTACAGGTTTCCCCCACACATAATACTGGACCTGGTCAGTGAGTGGGAGGATGACCTCACATCACCCACCCTGTGCTCCCAAGCACTCAGCCCCCTGGAGAAGGTCCTCAATGTACTGCACTTCTTGGCCACAGGATCATTTCAGCGGACAAGTGCCATACTGGGTGGGGTGTTACAGGCCACGCAGTCACGCTGCCTACACCAGGTCTTGAACATCATCACTGCACGCCCATCAGTCCGTAGGCACATATATCTGCCCAGGACACCTGCAGAAAGGCAGGCTGCCACCCTCGATTTCTACGGTATGGCACAATTCCCAAAAGTGCTAGGTGCCATTGACTGCACCCATGTGGCACTACGTCCCCCCAGGGCATCTGAGCACATCTATAGGAACCGCAAGCACTGGCATTCCATCAACATGCAGGTAGTATGTAATGCTAAGGGAATCATCACCTCAGTATATCCCAACTATCCAGGGTCCACCCACGACAGCTTCATTTACCGAATGTCTACCCTAAGCCGGGACCTAGAAGCTGGGTGGCATGGCGATACATGGCTGCTTGGTGTGTATGAATGCCACTGCACATGCATGCATGTCAGATGCAGAGTTATGTCACTACCCCACTAATGATACCCATCACCTCCTCACCAGGGGACAGTGCCTACCCTCTGAGCACCCACATGATGATGCCAATTCGGAACCCCATCACGCCTCCAGAGGTAAGATACAACACAGCCCATATTGCAACCCGGGGCATAGTGGAGCATACATTCGGAGTGCTCAAGTCACGCTTTCGCTCCCTTGACCGTTCTGGCGGGCAGCTGTTATATGCACCCCCAGTAGTGTGCAGGATCATAGTGGCAGCATGTGTCCTGCACAATGTTGCAACACGCCAGGGCTTGGCTGTGGACATGGTGGTGCCCCCACATCCCCAACCACATGCACGGCCGCTGCGCATGGGAGGGGAGAGGGCACGGGGTGAGGCAGCCCGTACGCAGCTGGTGGCTAATTACTTCACATAGAAATCACACCCCAGTGGAGTGCACACAGGCCTGGCACATACCATCTAATAAGCAATGATTACTCGACCTAACAATTAAGACTAACAAAGGGACTGTCAACTGTCAGAACCATAGCAGCCTGAGATTGTTCATGTGGAAGTGTCACAATGTGTGCATCCCTACCTACACAAACACCACCAATGCAGTGTCATGAAAAAACACTTCCATGCTACAGAAATGAATACCCACTTGCAAAATACTACATGAAAACAGTGCCATGTCACCCACCCCCTCTCCGGCACGGCCACACAACACACCATGGCATGTCATGCAATGTGAGAGGAAAGAAATTAATCCCCACAACATGCCCCAAGTGTCAGCAGCTACAGTGTCCCTAATGGAAACATGTCCACACATGAAATGCTCACAGTAATGCAGGACCTACAACCCACATTACCAAATACTTAGCAAGAATACCAATCACCTACACAACCTTCAACCGAACTTAAACATGACATTACAGACTTAAAAATTAGCTAGCCTCACCACCTGATGATGACAGCCCTCCGAACACTTCCAAGTATACAGTGTTAGCGCCACACAAGAGTGTAGGTGCACTGCTTACAAAATGGACTCCAGTTCCAAGGTGGACCGCATTGTGAGACATGAGGAATTGACCTGCAAATATGGAGGATGAGATGGATGCAGAGGCACATATCAATACACCACGCAGTGTACAATACAACAACAATATGCACTATGAATGTATACACAGTATTGACTACAGACTGCCCACACAGCTCATGGGAGTCCAATGTCACCATGTACGTCAATGTCACTTGGGCACACCCTTTGCAAGCCCATGGAAACGGGAAGCAGGAGGGGTGTGTGACAAAAACCCAAGCATCTGAACCAAATCCATGACAAGCCTGCATGTGCCCAGCCACAATGCAGCGTATGCCCACGGGAGCCACACAAGGCAACACACTGTCCAAAAAAATAAAACATGGCCATTAAAGGATAGTTCCGGGACTTTTTTTTTATTGTCCCTACGGGTCGGCCATGTGTTTGTAAGCATAAATCGGTAGATCGTAGGAAACTTTCCTATGGACCTTACCCGACTTTTCGCCCATTATCGCACTCGAAATCAGCCTCCATTTTGTGATAATCCTATCATTTCGCCGCATCGACCTGGCTCACCTGCCTTTGCGGCACTAAATCAAATCCCCCGCCCCTGAAACAGACTTTATCAAAACATTCATATTCCCCGCCTCTATCCGTGACGTGACTGAGTTGCGTAAGCAAACGCGCCCAGGCGTCTTCTACGCGACTCCACACAGACCCAGGAAATCAACACAGATCAGCTCACAATACAGCGCGCCACAATTCGGAATATGAAACTGTACTTTGAAATCAAACCGCAAGATTGTAAATGTGGTAAAGTACATTTATTTGACATCAAATGTTTAGAGAATATTCAGCGATTTGCATTTTTATTTGCTCACGTTCCAAAAAGTTCGTATTGAGGAACGCGATGGTCCTTTGCTGTACACAGGGTCTTAGAGCATCTCACAATACAGCGCCACAATTCGGAATGTGAAACCGTGGTTTAAAAGCAAACGGCAAGATTGTACATTTGGCAAAGTACGTTTATTGGACATCAAATGTTTAGAGAATATTCAGCGATTTGCATTTTTCTTTGCTCTCGATCCAAATTAGTTCGTCTTGAGGGAAGCGATGTTCGTGTGCAGTACACAGGGTGTTGTTTTACGATAAAAATAAGCTCTTCGGTCGCACTGATAATCGCATGGCTGTTCCAACAACGAGGCACTAGGCCACCACAACGGTAGGTATGTTGCATCTAACCGTTAGTACCGCGTAAGGGCATACTTGTACTTGGCGATCGTCCCATAAAATGGTCAGGGTGGTAACGTTGTTCACGCGGAGAAGCAACTGGCGGCTGTAGAAGCCGTCCGCCGGTGTCTGGTACTCGTGACACAGACAGTAGTGAATGATGTACCTAAAAACATAAAAAATGAAATTAGTCTCACCATCAGATCCTTATTAAAATTATTCATTTCATAGCGAGGACAGCGCTACTGGGTGTACACAAGTGTTTAAAGGCGTGGCGAGGCATGGAGGGGGGGGGAGTGGAGTACAAGGTAAGTAGCATAAAATAATAAATAAATAGGGCCAGCTGGTGGCAAGTGCAAGGTAAGTGCAGAACAAGTGCTGGGAAGGGGGGGCTGTAGGATACTGAGACAGTCCCCCAGTGCAGGGGTTGACAGGGAGGCAGTGCAGGTGGAGAGTGGAAGGGCCCAGGACCGAGGTCGCAGACAGTGGACCAGTTGTAGCAGGGGAGAGGGAGAGAGAAAGCAGAAGCAAAGAGGAAGGTTTTGAGGTGCTTCAGTAAAAGCAGATGTTTCTCCTCAAGATAGTGTGCGGTAGAAAACAATATGCCACATAGAACGAACAAGTACAACTGAACCCGTCTTTAAAGCCACTGTATAGTAATGAAATTGCGGTATAAACTCATCAAAAGTTACTTACATTATATTTGCATTTTCCATTGTGTCTCTGTGTAGGGCAGACCCGAAACACCACTCCTTCTTTGCCGACGTTACTTCTTCTAATGAACGTGGCTCATCGTTTCGTTTCTGAAATTTTATTCATTATCTTTTCTTAGTCTTTCAGGATGGTCCCGGCCTGTCAAGGTCAAATCACAATAGAACCTTATATTGGGTCGTGGGCCGTTCCGCCACTCGAGAAAAACATCAAAGCAGCTGACCTTCACTTTGAGCGAGCACACATTTCTAGTTAGCTGCAGTTAGTTTTAGGGACATCTTGTCTGCGTGCCTTTTTTTTTATTGTCCCTATGGGTCGGCCATGTGTTTGTAATACGGAAACATTCTATAATTTTTGTAAAAATGATTTATATTACTGTTTGGTTTAATTGCAATGGGCCTGCAACATGAGGAGACTCGAGAGAACAGACAATCAAATTACAATCATTTAAACCGTGATGTGTATTTCTCAATGAGCTCTGCTTTAGGTGGACATGGAACAGAGGCAATGTTGGGTGGCAATGCAGTTGTCCCCTGCATAGGTTCGTTCACCACTCCATGTATGTGCCTATCGAGGACATCTACGATAAGTCTCTCAATAAACTCATATTGCATATCCTCAAACACTGGTTTGATCACCCATTGTTTACTTCTTTTAGTGAAGGCCTTATTGTAGCGAAGCGTCCCTAAAGTTCCGGTCGTCCTACTTTGTTGACGGCCAACATTATGGTTATGTGCCAAGACCGCTAGAAGAGTCCGATTTATCATGCCTTCCATGCCAAAATGCAATCTTTTGGGCCTGTACTTTAGGCACATATTGTGGAACACCTCCAAATCTCCTGTGTGGCAGAATTCCGTGAGTCCCCTCAAATCTCTTGTTATAGTTTTATCAAATACAATCTTTTCAATGGCCTTGTGAGTGGGTGATGAAGGAATCAACCACTTCTTCTTCCGTGCCTCCTCTGTGGACAAATGGCCATGTTCACATTTGTGGATATGCTCATTTGTCGACCATCGATGTACGTTGCTACAGTGCAACATTACTGACCGCCATTTTTCCAGTAGAATTTCCAACGACCCTTCACATGTTTTTGAGCTCCACCAAAGATGGTTGCTGATTGACTTGGACCACTGTGAAATACCTTGCATATCTTTTTTTTTTCCTGCAGCCGACAATTTTTTATTGATTGTTTTTGCAAGATGCCATACGTCAAATTGGTGATTTATATTTTTGTACTCTTCTCTCATTGTCTTGGCAATTGAAACGTGTCTGTCCGTGGCTATCAGGTCGATCACCATTCCCCGCGATTGTAGTTCTTGCAATGATGCTACAAAGCCAACTTTCTCCATGGCCACTGAGGATGTACTTTGTGACACCTGCACGACCACCGAACTCACAATTTTCTTACTTTCCATGTCCTGAAAGTGGTAGGTGCAGTACTTGGCTGAAAATCCTGGGCTGTCGCACTGTCCATCACCGGCTAGCCTGAAGCGTTTGCCCGCGAATGTACTTTCCATTGACATTTTTTCCATTCTCCAAGCTTCGCTGATGGCTGGAAATAGATAATCGGTTTGGTATTTGTAGAACTGACTTTTCGCAATGAAATGGATTCCCACAAACTGAAAGAAATACTGTAACTTTTTAAAACTTGAACCACTAAAAAGTGCGGCCGCTGCACAAAGTAGATTGCCTGCTGGCAGTTGCCCCAGCATGGGTTGTGCAGACCATGCGAACGGATGATATTGTGTACAGGTGGCATGTATTTTAAGGTTAGTGCCTCGAATTGCACGAGTCACATTAATCAATGGCTCCCCACATACTTCCCCACCAACCCAATGCCCACATTTCATCATCATAATAATATCCATTAAACAGCTATCGAATACAATGAATTTGGCCTCTTTCCTTATACTGTCACTCTGCATCCCAGCTGGTTCGGCCTGTAACGTTGAGGACATGTCACTCGCATGAAAGGTACAATCTCTGATATCGTCTTCCGCTATGCTGAGTGATATTGATGGTGTTTCATTGTCGTCCACTTCATTCTCTTCCATTGCAACATCTGTTCCTTGTCCGGAGATGGGAGAAAAAAACAATGTCTTCAACTTTCGCGCGCTCTTATTTTTTGCGGGTGTGGATTCTGTGAATTGATCTCCGACTGCATCCAAACTACCAGGAGGACATTCACTATCAATGGCTGGTGGTGGTATAGCTCCGTTGTCAATCACTTCATATTCTTCCCATTGGCACGATGCATCTCCAGTCTCAAGTCCCTGCCAAAAGGTTTGACAAGCAACATCTCTCGTTCGCTTCACTGTCTGTGTAGATCTAGTTCTTACACCCACTCGCAACTAGAGGACAGATTAGAAAAGGGATGTTCAGTTTAAACACAACTTACAGTATTGAACTATTGACAGTGAAAGACAACATAATATAGTGAACAGGACACTAACCTTCTTTTGCTTTCTTTTCTTTGAAACTTTCTTGCCTCGAACTTCAACATCTGGACGCTGTTGCTCCGACTCGTGTGTGCATGTCTCCACTTCCTCTCGCGCTGCAACGACTATATTTTCATGATAAGCACATCCATCACTCACTGAGGCTCCATCGACTCCCTGAAACATAGAACTTTCATTAGTATGTATAATAATATTGAAAACACAAAATGTACTTGGGGACCAATACCCATACGTACATCTCAATAGCAAAACACGAATGAACGCATTGTGTAGAACATTCAAACGACAATAGTTCACGCATTGTTGATCTAGTTAGATTGAACTGTCAAGATCCATACCTCGGGCTCCGCATAGACTTCCATTGATGATATTATTGAAGATGACGCTTCAGCAACTCCCTGAAACACAGTAATTGCATTAGTATGGTTTTCTATTTTGTTTAAAAGAACAAAAACTTTCTGCAGGCGTCAACGGCTCATCTAAATAGACCTGCACAAATGATCAGTTGTCTAAAATAAATAATGGATATCTAAATATGATTCGATTTGCTCCATCGTTGGAAGTGTCACCACCCAGAGATCTGCATCAACTACTAGGGGTGATGTTCTTGTTGAAGAAGCTCCGTCAGCTCCCTGAAACATAGTACTTGCGTTAATAAAGAAGGAAGTATAGCGGATGTAATCACGTCATTTGATCTCGCATGATTGATCTGTCAGTATCCATACCTCGAAATGCATAAGAACATCAAGGGACGCTGTAACTGCGGTGCACACTTCTGCAAGCTGTTGCGCCGACCCGTAACTGCATGCTCCCCCTTCTTCTTGGACTAATGCTCCATCGACTCCCTGAAACATAGGACTTTCATTAGTAATGAACACAATATTGAAAAAAGAAGACACATAGGAGGGCGACGACAGAAGGACATACCAATGGCTAAAAACGAAAGAAACATTGTGTGTAACAATCACGCTACAAGAATGCAAGATCTTCATCGATGGAACTGTCCGGAAACGTACCTCGAGCATCTGAGTGACATCTACGGTTGTCGTCAATGCGTTGGACTCCTCAGCATCTCCCTGAAAGACAGTACTTGCATTATTTTGGATAACAATAATTATAACTGAAAACAAAGACTAGAGGACGAGTACTGTGGTGTACCATTAGGTAAAATAATTACACGATCAATTAAAACTATTGATTTACATGCCTAAAACAAGTCAGTGTCAGAATAGCTAAGTAAGATTACCCGATAGGCGCTTGAAGTGGCTGATGACTGCAATAACGACACAGATGGAGAATCTTCCGCCTTCATATTGAGTGGATACATAAATGGGGAAATTATTGTTAGCTAATGCTACACACTACCGCAATGCCGAGAGATAAATACGTAAACCTGACTCACCAGTGGAGGGATGTGGACGAATAGAGTGGGAATAGCGGTTGAGAGCAATTTTCGCCTCGCTCGCGGTGTTTTCTTCTTTATTAGCAATGATGTGGAGTACATGTCTGGGCTAAAGTGCCTGCTGCAGATGCGGTATCGATCACCCCTCTTGTCCGCAAAGACTTCTAGGACTCTACTTTCTATCTCAGAGGCTGGATATCCGCAATATCGGACCCATTCTCTTATCTGATCTATTGTCTTAGGGAAAACATGCATTATAGTACCTTCAGATTTGTTATGGGTCTTCGAAGGGCAACCGCCAATGGAACAGGCAGGCATTATGGAAAGTTCTGAAAAGTAAAGATCAACAATTCTCTATGAATACCAATGTGTTAAAACATTAAATGACACATAAAAGGTTCAATGCAAGGTCCGTTTTGGTTCTTGGAACTATACACGTTATTCACATGCGGATAAGTATTTCAATAACTTTCAAAAAATAGAAAAAGTAATTTGACTAAACTCAGAACATGTGACTAGTTCCTTGCATGTACTGTCGTGAACGAAAAGAAAACATGGATGCAATTTGATGACTACTAGCAAATAGATATAAATTAAAAAATTGGGCGCAAAATGATTATGGTACATGGACTTACCTTGACGAACAAACAGTTGGATGCAGGGATCAGAGTAGTTTCTTGTCGTAGAACAGGGACCAGTTCACAGGTTGCAAACTGACGAGTTTGCTCAAAGTGGTCACGGAAGTTCACAGAGACGAAGAGCAGATAACCAGCACCTTCACGGGTTGACTAGCAAAGCGCAAAGAAGTTCTCATTAGAAATATGAAGTGGGTTATAAAGAATTCGAAACAGGGGTGTGTTTGTGAATGAATGACGTGTATATGTCGTGGCATTATGCGGTTTGCAGGGGGCCGTCCAGCGTGTGGGGGGATGCTTGGCAGGAGACACGGGGTCTGGAGGTAGACATGGGAACAACAACCCATGCTCTATAGACTACTTTGAAGTGTACATGGTCTTTGGCACCTCTTGGCCTTTATCGCTCCCTGACAGCTCCACTTGCCAGCACAAGTACCCCGGTGCGAACTGCCTTTGATAGGGCGGGGGGTGGATTGGGGCGGTGGTCGTGCAGACAAGACACAGGAAGACTCGTGAATGGAGACACACTTATGTGGATTGCAGGGGGCCGTCCAGCGTGAGGGGGGATGCTTGGCAGGAGACACGGGGTCTGGAGGTAGACATGGGAACAACAACCCATGCTCTATAGACTACTTTAAGGTGTACATGGTCTTTGGCACCTCTTGGCCTTTATCGCTCCCTGACAGCTCCACTTGCCAGCACAAGTACCCCGGTGCGAACTGCCTTTGATAGGGCGGGGGGTGGATTGGGGCGGTGGTCGTGCAGACAAGACACAGGAAGACTCGTGAATGGAGACACACTTATGTGGATTGCAGGGGGCCGTCCAGCGTGAGGGGGGATGCTTGGCAGGAGAAACGGGGTCTGGAGGTAGACATGGGAACAACAACCCATGCTCTATAGACTACTTTGAAGTGTACATGGTCTTTGGCACCTCTTGGCCTTTATCGCTCCCTGACAGCTCCACTTGCCAGCACAAGTACCCCGGTGCGAACTGCCTTTGATAGGGCGGGGGTGGATTGGGGCGGTGGTCGTGCAGACAAGACCCGTTTGCCGCAGGGCCTCACCAAGGAGAGGCCATCTAACTGAATGTAAGAGGATGGCTGCAGGATCTACTACATGGAAGGCAGGGGGGTGAGTTTATAAATACCTCACCCTCCCAGGAGAATATATGGGGGTCATCTCTGTACCCGGTGCCCAAAAAGAGGATTTATTATGATCAACCATATTTATTATTTACCTATAACCATGTTTTGTATCAATAAAATCCAACAGCTTTTTATTGCCAACGCTTGATGCCAACCCACAAAATAATATATGTATGACTGCTGCATATATGGGTTCAACGGTTATGTGGATTGAAGGTGTGCGGCCAGCGTGAGGGAGGATGCTGGCCGGAGACATGTGGTGTGACAAGACAAGGCACTGGAAGGCTATTCAACGGAGACACACTAGATTCATTTAAAAAATCAAAACAACCATTGTTAAAATATATGTTGGGCTTTATTTTAGATTTTAATTAAACATAAATAATAAACATTACACATTGTAAAGTTGAGGTTGCAGCACATCGAGGGAAAATCCGCGGTATTGTCCACTGTCACTGGGGAAATGTTGTCTAATGGCAAGTACCGCACAGGCAAGTATTACTCTCCGAACGCGGTGTCCGAGCCTCCCGTGAAGCCACCAAGTGAAGCAACGATAGGCCACCAGCCTGTACCACCTGTGAAAAAAAAAGATGCAAACTGTATTAAACTGACCAAACTTTCTTATCAATGTCGATTCAGGTAACACATGTCATTTTTCTTAGAAAAAAATTATATCTAGAAAATGCACTATATGGAACCAATTTACATGCGTTCAAATGATATGTAAATGTAATTTTATATGTGGGAGACGACCATGAAATAGTGGTGGCATCACTGACATCACAAACAGAGTATACTTACTCGTTACTCGGATTACGCGGACGAACAGTGCCACGAAGTTCGTGCATAAGCACCATCATCATCCTCAACACTGTCCGTGAGAGGCAGGCTTCCCTGAACTCTGGCAGCTCGGTGATGCATTGCGGACTTTGCTCGCCTTCCTGCAGACTTTGCTCGCTTTCCGAAATGTAGGCCAAGCACCCGGAATTTTCACGGCAGCAGCAGTTCTCCTCCTCAGTTGGCATTAGCTCGCACCGATTGCACGTGCACCAGGTGGAGACGCCGTCCATGCGACATGGTCCAGGCTCTTCATCCGTTGACTGGTCCTCCCAACTGCCGTCCGAATCCCCATCGTTTTCGCGTGCTTGCCTTTCCAGTAGTTCCTCCTCGGTGTACTCGGGCTCGTACATATACGGCATTATTGTGGCCATTGTGCGGTAAAGATAGTAAAATAATTTACAGAGATGGTACAGGTGTTCACACGGGCTACAAGCGGCGAAGGTAGCTGACCAGAGCACTGAAACGAGTCACAGAATACTCAAAGTAACACAGAGAGAGTAATGGAATCGAAAATCTGCTGCTGTATGTTGTGAAACGGTCTGTTTATACTTATTGGGGAAAGAGGCGTCCTGCCATTTCCATGGCAACACGTCAATAGCTGAGGCGCAGCGATTGTTGACACGAGACGTGCTTGAAATGGGCAGTACGCGTCTGCTGATGTCAGGCTCAGGGGCGGGGGATTTGATTTGGTGCCGCAAAGGCAGGTGAGCCAGGTCGATGCAGCGAAATGATAGGATTATCACAAAATGGAGGCTGATTTCGAGTGCGATAATGGGCGAAAAGTCGGGTAAGGTCCATAGGAAAGTTTCCTACGATCTACCGATTTATGCTTACAAACACATGGCCGACCCGTAGGGACAATAAAAAAAAAGTCCCGGAACTATCCTTTAATGGGCCCATGGGGGGTGGGGGAGGCCACCCAGTAGGTCCAAGGACAGAGTGCACACCAACATCCACCTGTGTGGATCTTGCGGAAAAAAAAACACCTCCATGGGCTCATGGCCTACACGGCTACCCTATTGTGGGAGTATCACTGCTGTCGCTATCCTCACCCTCTGCAGCTGCATCAGGAGGTGGTGGCACTATGGGAGGCAGCCCACGCAAAGCCCTAGTCTGTTCCTCCATGGCTACAAGCATGCGGGTGTGGTAGGTCTCGTTCTGGAGGATAAGTGTGCGGAGGTCCCCATGCAACAACTCACGGGATGCCCGGACCTCCTCCCTAGTTGCCTGCATCTCAGCTGAGAGCGTCCGGGTGAGATGCTCCAGCTGCTGTTCTGTCCTTCGGTCCTGAGGTGAAGGAGTTCCAGCCTCAGGGCTTCCCTGTGGCCATGGGACTCTATGGAGATGGCTTCCTGCAGAGTCGCCAGTGCTGCCCGCCTGTCCCTCTCGGACGCCAACATGTCCTCCCTGTGTGACTGGCAGATGGAGTCGGTTGCCTGCTGTAGTCGCTCCATCAGCCTTTCGGGGGGGACAATGGAAGTGGCCACCCTATCCATGGCCTGAGCCATCATCTCTGATGATGCTGCCTGTTGGGTTGCCATACCTTAAATGGATTGCTCCCATGCGGTATTGCCAGGTGGCGTACGGCCACCACGTCGGCGGGCACCACACCTGTCTGGGGCAAGGCGAACTGCGCCTTGCTGTGCCGGCACTGCCTGAGGCTGCAAGACTGCATTCCCCCTCTGATCTGCTGGCCCAGGAACAGGATCAGATGTCGCGAAGTGTGACCCTGCATCCGTAACCACCAAAGGCGTACCTGCCAACACTGACATCCCCATTGAGGGTTCTAACCCTGGTGCAGGTGGGTCGGACAGAACAGAATCCCTCCCAGGAACACTCACCTGCGACGGCACGTAGGTCTCATCATCCGAATCAACATCTGAGTACAGCTCGGGGGAGGTGCAACCAGAGACACCCCTTCAGAGCACGACCTGCAGCAGTTGTGGGTTCTCACCCACCACCACACCATGTCCCTCACTGGTGGTCGGTCGGCCCTCAGACCCCAGAATGTATAGGAAGAGGCACATGGGTGAGCCGAACCACTCAGGCACACACACCCTCTCCTGGCACCCAAACAGAAGCCCTCCCACACACACCATGCACATGGATGACACACACATGCATGTGCACTCACCGGACAATGCCTCATACTCTGCCAGTTCTCCCACACCTTGGATCTGTTCCTCCGTGACGTAGGTCCCAGCAACCTGCTCATGTGGAGTGAGTTCTATGTCGTCTGCTGGAGACCCACCTCCAGTCACTAGAGTTGCGGCATGACTTGAGGCCAGCTTATTCTTTGCCCTGCGCTTCAGGTAATTCCAGCGCTTGTAGCATTCATTAGCTGTGCGCCTCACGATTCCAAGGGCACTTATGATGTCTGCAATGGTCTGCCAGTGTGCCTGACGTTGTGCAGGTGTGGTCTTGGATCCTGCAACAATCACCATTTCGCGGTCATGTGCGGACACATACTCTACAAGTGCATTCAGTTCGGCCTCATTGAAGCTGGGCTTCCTTGATGGGCCGGACTGTGTAGCCGTGTCTGGGGCATCAGCCTCTACTGGACGAGCACTCTTCCTCTTCCGCTTGGAAGGTGGTGGGGATCCTGAGTGTCCTACGTCGCTCTGGACACTAGGGGCAGGAGCGTGGGATTGCACACTCAGCATGGGAGTTGGAGCAGGCATTATCTCAAGTGTGATGGTGTCAGGGGTAATGTCAGCATGATGGACTTGGACCAACACTGTCCTGGATGGGTGTGTGAGAGGTGGGGTGGATGGAGCCGCAGCTGCCCCTGCAGCCTCCCCAGCCTGCCTATGCGGGGCAGCAGATGACCTAGCTGCCCCTGATCCACGTGGCCTGATGACACCAACGTTCACTTGCGCACGTAGCCTAGACCTGCTGACCTGGAAGTCAGCCATGGAGTCACCCTGTGCCAGGTCTGGTTCCACAGTGGGCTGGTCCAACAAGGGCTAAGCATGGATGGTGTCAGCCACGGTAACCTCAACCAGGGGGGGGCATGGGTGTCCCTGACTGCTCCTCCACACATGGGGGGCTAGGGGCACCCTGCAAGTCACGGCCACATCCCCTACTGGATCCACCACGGCCACCACTTGGGGCTCGGCCACCTTTGCCACCCTTACGGCTTGGTCGCCTCCCAGCCATGGCACTGATGTTATTGTGCATATGGGAGTCGATGTGAACTATTGTCCTGGGCAATTGGGGGTCAAAGGGGTTGGGTATCAGATGGTAATCGTACCCTAGTGCTCTAGCAAGGCTGTATGTCACCCCTGGGGAAAGATGACGGGTCACGCAACGCACAGGCACCCCAAAAAAGCTACGTAAGGTGCACGCAACCCCTCCTAGACCATGTGCGTGGAAAAATAAACCTGCACTATGCTGTGGCATCCAGGAACACAAGAATGAACGTATGCGTGTCACACGCAGCCTAGAATGACCTCTGAAGGGGTACGCGACACACGGGGCAAGCACAGATGTTAAATACGTGCGCGACTCACCGTCTGCCAGGAACAAAAGCGTGAAAAATATGCGCGTGTGCGTGTTGGCAACACCCCCACCAAAAGAAGAATTGTATGCTGTCTGAGGAGACAGGACAACAGTAGTAGGGAACGCTGTTTGAGGAAACAGGCCCAGGAAAAAGAGGAAAAGAGAAAAAGCTGTCAGCGGTAACAGGGAGTACGAACTGGAAACGCTGTGAAGTAAATCGCGTGTGAACCGACAAGAAGTACAGATTTCACCCACTTGCTCTCCACGAAAAGCACGTACAAGGAAATGGCATTCTATACGTACCTTTTATGCACACGTCACAGACGCGCATACGCGATGAGGCAATTTCCACCAATTACGCGCTTTGACACTCGGACGTGTATCTCTTCATTTTTACACGCGCCTTCTCTACGGCCATGCGCGTGACGTCACAGCTGCGCATGGTGGCCTTTGGGCCAATGAAATCGCATATGCGAGCACACGTGGTAAAACTACACGTCCGAGTGTCATCGCGTGTAATCGGAGGGAAGTTAGCGTACACGCGATTGGCCTGGGTATGTGTATTTCTGGGGTGCGCAGGAAGTTCTGCACGCGATTGGTGGAAATCCACGTGTGCTCTGTCATCACGTGTAATGAGGGAAACACCCACGTGCCTCACGTCACAGACGCGCTCACGCGCTAAGGGCCTTTGGTCCAATGAAATCGCATATGCGTGCTGACGTGCATACGCGCTAAGGGCCTTTCCTCGATTTACACGCAGACGTGCAGGATGTTCACGTGCCAAATCACTCTGTATCAAGCTGGCCACGCGTAAGCACACGGAAGACCACGCTCCTGCCCAAAAGGCCGAATTACTGCCCCCCAGAGCCCCGAGCAGCCTCCCATGAGCCATCTGCTGCTGCCTGCCTGCCGGCCTGCCCGCTGCCACCGTGCCCTGCCATTTGGTGCCTGCACATCAGCCATCTGCAGGGGTCCATTTGCTGTGTCCACCCCGGCTGGAACAGAAGACTCCCGACTGGGATACCATCGCTCCACAGCCCAGCCCCAGGACCCAGTTGCCCACCAACTCCTGCCTCTGGGGTTGCCATGTCGGGCACTGCAACATCTGGCACCACTGGCAACCCCCGGCCAGAGAGGCAGAGGGGCTCCAGCTTCACTGCCACCGAAGTTGGTGTCCTGGTGGAGCAAGTCCTGGGGCAGTATGATGCCCTCTTCGGAAGTAAGCGCGCCAACAAGGAAGGACAGACTCGGATCTGGACGGACATTGTGACTGCCATCAACGCGGAGGGGGTGGCAGTCCGCGACTACCAACATGTCAAGAAGGGCTGGGATGACTGCAGGTCCAGGACCCTCTTGAAGGCCCGGCGCCTCGTGGAGGGGGGCCGGGGCCACATGAGTACCATCCAGATGAGGGTCTTGGAATGCGTAGGCCCAGCACTCCACGCCCAGATCCTTGAGAGGCAGACCCGTCTGGAGTTGAGCGGTAAGTGGCCAAGCATTGCTGTGTGAGACAGGGCATGTCGCAGTGTGCTGGTTGTCTGATACTTGCCTGTATGTGTGACATAGGCCATGTATGCATATGTGTGTGCAGGGACGTCATGCATGTGAGCCCAGTAATGTGTGAACTACACGGTTGGTGCATGTGTTCAAATGCAACATGGGTTGCCCTATGCGGAATGGCCACATGAAAGCATGCCAGTCTCTGTTCCTGGACATGGGTGAGGGATGGGTGCTGATGCCATATACATGTATGCTGTCCATGTCTGTGTGCCTGACCTGCGTGTCTGTGACTTGTGAATGCCAGGGATGCATGACACATGACTGTCGCAATGTTCAGGTTCACTGATGCAGCCTAGTCATCCTTGTATCCACTGTGTCTGCGGTGTACGAGGCCAGATGGATGAAACTAGGGTGAAGTGTGTGCATGTGATAGGCATGGCCCATGATGCATGTGAGTTCCAAAACAATAGTGTTTGTTTCAAGAATCACTTGGACATGTATGCTAATGTCCATAGCATGCACCATGCCTGTTACCGCATGTGTTTTACCTGCACTGAGCCATGTGTTGTGGAGGGACATGATGGAAGTGATCTTTGACAGTGCCACTCATCTGCTATTGCTTCCTGTCTAGGGGACCACTGTACAGTACCCTGATGCTTGTGTTCTATGTCTCCCTCTACACAGCGCCACGTGAAGAAGAGGGCGGAGACGGCTCTGTGGAGCAAAGCGGCAGGGATGCCCCCACGGCTGCAGCGGAAGGGGTGGGTGAGCCCCCACAGGGGCTTACAATGGCGGAAGCCGGGGTGGAGCCATCAAGGTTGGTGGTTTCCACAGAGGAGGAGGAGGCCGCTACTGAGGCGCACATGGGGCTTGGTGGGGGCATCCCTGCTGGTGCAAGTGTTGCAGTCCAGGGACAGGGGCAGGAAGCAGCACAGGTTGCCGTGGAGGGGCCTGTGCATGTCACTGTCCCTGACACTGTTACTGCACCACCATGCACCAGCAGGGATGCCCCATCCCAGGCCTGTCCACAGGTAGGGGGGATGTCCATGTCATCTGACTCCCCTCCACCTGCGGACGAGGGGACCCCTGGCCGTATGGAGAAGGTCCTGATTGGTGTCGCATTGCGCACAGGTGCAATTCGTGATGAGGTGCGTGCTTCCCCGGAGGAGCATACACGTCATCACGGAGAGCACCGTGCCGAGGTGGCCCAGTTGGGATCTGCCATGGTCGGGGGTTTCATACATGTGTCGGCCAATCTGGCGACCCTCTCCTCCTCTGTGGAGACTATGCACCAGTCGTTCTCCATGCCGTCTTCCGGCCCAGATGCCACCAGGGCCCCCTGTGGACCTGCCCCGACCAATGCAGCCGGCTCGGTGAGGATCACATCCCTGCCACAGTCGGGAGTCAGAGGTCCAGCATGGGTGGACACACCAGCAACTGGACCCCAGCAGATGGAGGATGTGACGACATCATCGGACAGGGCACGTGCACGACGGCGTCGGTGGATTCCATCAGCCTGGATGCCGTCGTGCTGGCACAGGCAGTTGCGTCGGAGGCAACGGCAGGCTCGACGTGGGAGGCATCATGGCTCGGGGCCATCAACATCAGGGGTGCAGGCATCGGCCGGAGGGCAGGAGAACCCTGGAATGGGAGTGGCTTCCGTGTGGGAGCGGCTGGGCCAGCAGATAGGTGCAGAGCGGCAGCGGGCAGAGGAGGAACGGCTCACAATGGTCAGGCCGGAGAACTCCATGCGGAGGGCGCTGAGGCGGGCTGAGTGCCTCGAGGGTCTTCGCAGGGAGTTGGAGCTGGACACTGCTTTATCCCTGCGAGACCTCGGGGCCAGGGAACATGCCCACCTCCAAGCCATTGAACAGGAGTTCGATGATGCTCTGGCCCATGACAACATCCAGTGAGCCGTTGGACTAGCCCGCTGCCCATGTAAATAGTTATGTAGTTAGTGTTAGGTTTCCTTTGTTTTTGCATTTTCTTTGGACCTTTTGGACAATGGGCCACATTTTTGTATATAGTTATTTTTTATTAGGTAGTGTTGTTAGATAGGTTTAATTTCTTTTGTTGGGATCATGGACCCTGGCTTGTTCACCTGTACATAGTTCACTGTTGGATTTTCTTTTCGTTTTACAATTTACCCATGGAGCAATGGCTTTCAATTATAATTTCCCATTGGATTTTCTTTTGTGGACTGTGACTTTGGACACCATTCCTTTGGATTCTGATTTTTGGTTTTGCATTTTTTCACGGACATGCTTCTTTTTCCTTTTTTTACATTCCCATTTCTGTTAGTTTATTTTTGATTCAATTCATGTTTCCTTTAATACATATTTTTTGATCAAACTTCAATGTGTAGTATCATCTCATTGGTTTTATGCATATCATAATATGGGTTTTGAGATTCACTGACACCCATTGGGTGTATGTGAGGGACATGTGTTCATTTCCAAACTTGCAATTGCTGTTCTATCATGTCATTGCAATTTCTGAGTGGGTGGATGCAATACTCGGGTGGGTGTTTTGCATTTGGCGGCTGACCATAGGGACCAGGGATCTAGATTGTGATGACATGTTGGCTGGGGAACATGAGTTGGACATGAGTGAGGGCCTGCTGGTAGGTGCCCCACAGTGCTGGGTGGTGGGGGTGCAGGGGAACATGAGTTGGACATAAGTGGGGGCCTGCTGGCAGGTGCCCCACAGTGCTGGGGGGTGGGGGTGCAGGGGAACATGAGCTGGACATGAGTGGGGGCCTGCTGGCAGGTGCCCCACAGTGCTGGGGGGTAGGGGGTGCAGGGAGACATGAGTGGGGGCCTGCTGGAGGCTGCCCCTGCACTGCTGGGGGGTGGGGGTAATAGGGGACATGAGTGGGGGCCTGTTGGCTGGGGGGTGGGGGTGGTGGTAGACATGAGTGGGGGCCTGATGGAGGCTGCCCCTGGTGGCTTGGGGGTGGGGGTGCTGGGAGACAGGAGTGGGAGCCTGGTGGAGGGTGCCCCTGACTGCTGGGGGGTAGGGGGTGCAGGGAGACAGGGGTGGGGGCTTGGTGGAGGGTGCCCCTGCACTGCTGGGGGGTGGGGGTAATAGGGGACATGAATGGGGGCCTGGTGGAGGCTGCCCTGGTGGCTGGGGGGTGGGGGTGGTGGTAGACATGAGTGGGGGCCTAGTGGAGGCTGCCCCTGGTGGCTGGGGAGTGGGGGTGCTGGGAGACAGGAGTGGGAGCCTGGTGGAGGGTGTCCCTGACTGCTGGGGGGTAGGGGGTGCAGGGAGACAGGAGTGGGGGCCTGGTGGAGGCTGCCCCTGCACTGCTGGGGGGTGGGGGTAATAGGGGACATGAGTGGGGGCCTGGTGGAGGCTGCCCCTGGTGGCTGGGGGTGGGGGTGGTGGTAGACATGAGTGGGGGCCTGGTGGAGGCTGCTCCTGCACTGCCGGGGGTGGGGGTAATAGGGGACATGAGTGGGGGCCTGGTGGAGGCTGCCCCTGGTGGCTGGGGAGTGGGGGTGGTGGTAGACATGAGTGGGGGCCTGGTGGAGGCTGCCCCTGGTAGCTGGGGATGGGGGTGCTGGGACAAAGGAGTGGGAGCCTGGTGGAGGGTGCCCCTGACTGCTGGGGGGTAGGGGGTGCAGGGAGACAGGAGTGGGGGAATGGTGGAGGCTGCCCCTGGTGGCTGGGGGGTGGGGGTGGTGGGAGACATGGGTGGGGGCCTGGTGGAGGGTGCCTCTGCACTGCGGGGGGGTAGGGGTGCAGGGAGACAGGAGTGGGGGCCTGGTGGAGGCTGCCGCTGCACTGCTGGGGGATGGGGGTGGTGGTAGACATGAGTGGGGGACTGGTGGAGGCTGCCCCTGGTGGCCGGGGGTGGGGGTGGTGGTAGACATGAGTGGGGGCCTGGTGGAGGCTGCCCCTGGTGGCTGGGGGGTGGGGGTGCAAGGAGACAGGAGTGGGAGCCTGGTGGAGGGTGCCCCTGACTGCTGGGGGGTAGGGGGTGCAGGGAGACATGAGTGGGGGCCTGGTGGAGGCTGCCCCTGCACTGCTGGGGGGTGGGGGTAATAGGGGACATGAGTGGGGGCCTGGTGGAGGCTGCCCCTGGTGGCTGGGGGGTGGGGGTGGTGGTAGACATGAGTGGGGGCCTGGTGGAGGCTGCCCCTGGTGGCTGGGGGCTGGGGGTGCTGGGAGACAGGAGTGGGAGCCTGGTGGAGGGTGCCCCTGACTGTTGGGAGGTAGGGGGTGCAGCGAGACAGGAGTGGGGGCCTGGTGGAGGCTGCCCCTGCACTGCTGGGGGGTGGGGGTAGTAGGGGACATGAGTGGGGGCCTGGTGGAGGCTGCCCCTGGTGGCTGGGGGGTGAGGGTGGTGGTAGACATGAGTGGGGGCCTGGTGGAAGCTGCCCCTGCACTGCTGGGGGGTGGGGGTAATAGGGGACATGAGTGGGGGCCTGGTGGAGGCTGCCCCTGGTGGCTGGGGGCTAGGGGTGGTGGTAGACATGTGTGGGGGCCTGGTGGAGGCTGCCCCTGCACTGCTGGGGGGTGGGGGTAATAGGGGACATGAGTGGGGGCCTGGTGGAGGCTGCCCCTGGTGGCTGGGGGGTGGGGGTGGTGGTAGACATGAGTGGGGGCCTGGTGAAGGCTGCCCCTGGTGGCTGGGGGGTGGGGGTGGTGGTAGACATGAGTGGGGGCCTGGTGGAGGCTACCCCTCCACTGCTGGGGGTGGGGGTAATAGGGGACATGAGTGGGGGCCTGGTGGAGGCTGCCCCTGCACTGCTGGGGGTGGGGGTGGTGCGAGACATGAGTGGGGGCCTGGTGGAGGCTGCCCCTGCACTGCTGGGGGGTGGGGGCGGTGGGAGACATGTGTGGGGGCCTGGTGGAGGCTGCCCCTGGTGGCTGGGGGGTGGGGGTGGAGGGAGACATGAGTGGCGGCCTGGTGGAGGCTGCCCCTGGTGGCTGGGGGGTGGGGTGGTGGGAGACATGAGTGGGGGCCTGGTGGAGGCTGCCCCTGGTGGCTGGGGGGTGGGGGTGGTGGGAGACATGAGTGGGGGCCTGGTGGAGGCTGCCCCTGCACTGCAGGGGGGTGGGGGTGGTGGGAGACATGAGTGGGGGCCTGGTGGAGGGTGCGCCTGCACTGCTGGGGGGTGGGGGTGGTGGGAGACATGAGTGGGGGCCTGGTGGAGGCTGCCCCTGCACTGCTGGGGGGTGGGGGTGCATGGGGACATGAGTGGGGGCCTGGTGGAGGCTGCCCCTGGTGGCTGGGGGGTGGGGGTAGTGGGAGACATGAGTGGGGGCCTGGTGGAGGCTGCCCCTGCACTGCTGGGGGATGGGGGTGGTGGGAGACATGAGTGGGGGCCTGGTGGAGGCAGCCCCTGCACTGCTGGGGGTGGGGGTGGTGGGAGACATGAGTGGGGGCCTGGTGGAGGCTGCCCCTGGTGGCTGGGGGTGGGGGTGGTGGTAGACATGAGTGGGGGCCTGGTGGAGGCTGCCCCTGGTGGCTGGGGTGTGGGGGTGCTAGGAGACAGGAGTGGGAGCCTGGTGGAGGGTGCCCCTGACTGCTGGGGGGTATGGGGTGCAGGGAGACATGAGTGGCGGGGCCTGGTGGAGGCTGCCCCTGCACTGCTGGGGGGTGGGGGTAATAGGGGACATGAGTGGGGGCCTGGTGGAGGCTGCCCCTGGTGGCTGGGGGGTGGGGGCGGTGGTAGACATGAGTGGGGGCCTGGTGGAGGCTGCCCCTGGTGGCTGGGGGGTGGGGGTGCTGGGAGACAGGAGTGGGAGCCTGGTGGAGGGTGCCCCTGACTGTTGGGAGGTAGGGGGTGCAGGGAGACAGGAGTGGGGGCCTGGTGGAGGCTGCCCCTGCACTGCTGGGGGGTGGGGGTAATAGGGGACATTAGTGGGGGCCTGGTGGAAGCTGCCCATGGTGGCTGGGGGGTGAGGGTGGTGGTAGACATGAGTGGGGCCTGGTGGAAGCTGCCCCTGCACTGCTGGGGGGTGGGGGTAATAGGGGACATGAGGGGGGGCCTGGTGGAGGCTGGCCCTGGTGGCTGGGGGGTGGGGGTGGTGGTAGACATGTGTGGGGGCCTGTTGGAGGCTGTCCCTGCACTGCTGGGGGGTGGGGGTAATAGGGGACATGAGTGGGGGCATGGTGGAGGCTGCCCCTGCACTGCTTGGGGGTGGGGGTGGTGGGAGACATGAGTGGGGGCCTGGTGGAGGCTGCCCCTGGTGGCTGGGGGGTGGGGGTGGTGTTAGACATGAGTGGGGTCCTGGTGAAGGCTGCCCCTGGTGGCTGGGGGGTGGGGGTGGTGGTAGACATGAGTGGGGGCCGTATGGAGGCTGCCCCTCCACTGCTGGGGGTGGGGGTAATAGGGGACATGAGTGGGGGCCTGGTGGAGGCTGCCCCTGCACTGCTGGGGGGTGGGGGTGGTGGGAGACATGAGTGGGGGCCTGGTGGAGGCTGCCCCTGCACTGCTGCGGGGTGGGGGCGGTGGGACACTTTGTGTGGGGCCTGGTGGAGGCTCCCCCTGGTGTCTGGGGGGTGGGGGAGGAGGGAGACATGAGTGGCGGCCTGGTGGAGGCTGCCCCTGGTGGCTGGGGGGTGGGGTGGTGGGAGACATGAGTGGGGGCCTGGTGGAGGCTGCCCCTTTTGGCTGGGGAGTGGGGGTGGTGGGAGACATGAGTGGGGGCCTGGTGGAGGCTGCCCCTGCACTGCAGGGGGGTGGGGGTGGTGGGAGACATGAGTGGGGGCCTGGTGGAGGCTGCGCCTGCACTGCAGGGGGGTGGGGGTGGTGGGAGACATGAGTGGGGGCCTGGTGGAGGCTGCCCCTGCACTGCTGGGGGGTGGGGGTGCATGGGGACATGAGTGGGGGCCTGGTGGAGGCTGCCCCTGCACTGCTGGGGGGTGGGGGTAATAGGGGACATGAGTGGGGGCCTGGTATAGGCTGCCCCTGGTGGATGGGGGGTGGGGGTAGTGGGAGACATGAGTGGGGGCCTGGTGGAGGCTGCCCCTGCACTGCTGGGGGGTGGGGGTGGTGGGAGACATGAGTGGGGGCCTGGTGGAGGCTGCCCCTGCACTGCTGGGGGTGGGGGTGGTGGGAGACATGAGTGGGGTCCTGGTGAAGGCTGCCCCTGGTGGCTGGGGGGTGGGGGTGGTGGTAGACATGAGTGGGGGCCGTATGGAGGCTGCCCCTCCACTGCTGGGGGTGGGGGTAATAGGGGACATGAGTGGGGGCCTGGTGGAGGCTGCCCCTGCACTGCTGGGGGGTGGGGGTGGTGGGAGACATGATTGGGGGCCTGGTGGAGGCTGCCCCTGCACTGCTGCGGGGTGGGGGCGGTGGGAAACTTTGTGTGGGGCCTGGTGGAGGCTCCCCCTTGTGTCTGGGGGGTGGGGGTGGAGGGAGACATGAGTGGCGGCCTGGTGGAGGCTGCCCCTGGTGGCTGGGGGGTGGGGTGGTGGGAGACATGAGTGGGGGCCTGGTGGAGGCTGCCCCTGCACTGCAGGGGGGTGGGGGTGGTGGGAGACATGAGTGGGGGCCTGGTGGAGGCTGCGCCTGCACTGCTGGGGGGTGGGGGTGGTGGGAGACATGAGTGGGGGCCTGGTGGAGGCTGCCCCTGCACTGCTGGGGGGTGGGGGTGCATGGGGACATGAGTGGGGGCCTGGTGGAGGCTGCCCCTGCACTGCTGGGGGGTGGGGGTAATAGGGGACATGAGTGGGGGCCTGGTGGAGGCTGCCCCTGGTGGATGGGGGGTGGGGGTAGTGGGAGACATGAGTGGGGGCCTGGTGGAGGCTGCCCCTGCACTGCTGGGGGGTGGGGGTGGTGGGAGACATGAGTGGGGGCCTGGTGGAGGCTGCCCCTGCACTGCTGGGGGGTGGGGGTGGTGGGAGACATGAGTGGGGGCCTGGTGGATTGTGCCCCTGACTGTTGGGAGGTAGGGGGTGCAGGGAGACAGGAGTGGGGGCCTGGTGGAGGCTGCCCCTGCACTGCTGGGGGGTGGGGGTAATAGGGGACATGAGTGGGGGCCTGGTGGAGGCTGCCCCTGGTGGCTGGGGGGTGAGGGTGGTGGTAGACATGAGTGGGGCCTGGTGGAAGCTGCCCCTGCAGTGCTGGGGGGTGGGGGTAATAGGGGACATGAGTGGGGGCCTGGTGGAGGCTGCCCCTGGTGGATGGGGGGTGGGGGTGGTGGGAGACATGAGTGGGGGCCTGGTGGAGGCTGCCCCTGCACTGCTGGGGGGTGGGGGTGGTGGGAGACATGAGTGGGGGCCTGGTGGAGGCTGCCCCTGCACTGCTGGGGGTGGGGGTGGTGGGAGACATGAGTGGGGCCTGGTGGAGGCTGCCCCTGGTGGCTGGGGGGTAGGGGTGGTGGAGGCTGCCCCTGGTGGCTGGGGGGTGGGGGTGGTGGGAGACATGAGTGGGGGCCTGGTGGAGGCTGCCCCTGCACTGCTGGGGGTGGGGGTGGTGGGAGACATGAGTGGGGGCCTGGTGGAGGCTGTCCCTGCACTGCTGGGGGGTGGGGGTAATAGGGGACATGAGTGGGGGCATGGTGGAGGCTGCCCCTGCACTGCTTGGGGGTGGGGGTGGTGGGAGACATGAGTGGGGGCCTGGTGGAGGCTGCCCCTGGTGGCTGGGGGGTGGGGTGGTGTTAGACATGAGTGGGGTCCTGGTGAAGGCTGCCCCTGGTGGCTGGGGTGGTGGTAGACATGAGTGGGGGCCGTATGGAGGCTGCCCCTCCACTGCTGGGGGTGGGGGTAATAGGGGACATGAGTGGGGGCCTGGTGGAGGCTGCCCCTGCACTGCTGGGGGTTGAGGGTGGTGGGAGACATGAGTGGGGGCCTGGTGGAGGCTGCCCCTGCACTGCTGCGGGGTGGGGGCGGTGGGACACTTTGTGTGGGGCCTGGTGGAGGCTCCCCCTGGTGTCTGGGGGGTGGGGGTGGAGGGAGACATGAGTGGCGGCCTGGTGGAGGCTGCCCCTGGTGGCTGGGGGGTGGGGTGGTGGGAGACATGAGTGGGGGCCTGGTGGAGGCTGCCCCTTTTGGCTGGGGAGTGGGGGTGGTGGGAGACATGAGTGGGGGCCTGGTGGAGGCTGCCCCTGCACTGCAGGGGGGTGGGGGTGGTGGGAGACATGAGTGGGGGCCTGGTGGAGGCTGCGCCTGCACTGCTGGGGGGTGGGGGTGGTGGGAGACATGAGTGGGGGCCTGGTGGAGGCTGCCCCTGCACTGCTGGGGGGTGGGGGTGAATGGGGACATGAGTGGGGGCCTGGTGGAGGCTGCCCCTGCACTGCTGGGGGGTGGGGGTAATAGGGGACATGAGTGGGGGCCTGGTGGAGGCTGCCCCTGCACTGCTGGGGGTGGGGGTGGTGGGAGACATGAGTGGGGCCTGGTGGAGGCTGCCCCTGGTGCCTGGGGGGTAGGGGTTGGTGGAGGCTGCCCCTGGTGGCTGGGGGGTGGGGGTGGTGGGAGACATGAGTGGGGGCCTGGTGGAGGCTGCCCCTGCACTGCTGGGGGTGGGGGTGGTGGGAGACATGAGTGGGGGCCTGGTGGAGGCTGCCCCTGCACTGCTGCGGGGTGGGGGCGGTGGGACACTTTGTGTGGGGCCTGGTGGATGCTCCCCCTGGTGTCTGGGGGGTGGGGGTGGAGGGAGACATGAGAGGCGGCCTGGTGGAGGCTGCCCCTGGTGGTTGGGGGGTGGGGTGGTGGGAGACATGAGTGGGGGCCTGGTGGAGGCTGCCCCTGGTGGCTGGGGAGTGGGGGTGGTGGGAGACATGAGTGGGGGCCTGGTGGAGGCTGCGCCTGCACTTCTGGGGGTGGGGGTGGTGGGAGACATGAGTGGGGGCCTGGTGGAGGCTGCCCCTGCACTGCTGGTGGGTGGGGGTAGTAGGGGACATGAGTGGGGGCCTGGTGGAGGCTGCCCCTGGTGGCTGGGGGGTGAGGGTGGTGGTAGACATGAGTGGGGGCCTGGTGGAAGCTGCCCCTGCACTGCTGGGGGGTGGGGGTAATAGGGGACATGAGTGGGGGCCTGGTGGAGGCTGCCCCTGGTGGCTGGGGGCTAGGGGTGGTGGTAGACATGTGTGGGGGCCTGGTGGAGGCTGCCCCTGCACTGCTGGGGGGTGGGGGTAATAAGGGGACATGAGTGGGGGCCTGGTGGAGGCTGCCCCTGGTGGCTGGGGGGTGGGGGTGGTGGTAGACATGAGTGGGGGCCTGGTGAAGGCTGCCCCTGGTGGCTGGGGGGTGGGGGTGGTGGTAGACATGAGTGGGGGCCTGGTGGAGGCTACCCCTCCACTGCTGGGGGTGGGGGTAATAGGGGACATGAGTGGGGGCCTGGTGGAGGCTGCCCCTGCACTGCTGGGGGTGGGGGTGGTGCGAGACATGAGTGGGGGCCTGGTGGAGGCTGCCCCTGCACTGCTGGGGGGTGGGGGCGGTGGGAGACATGTGTGGGGGCCTGGTGGAGGCTGCCCCTGGTGGCTGGGGGGTGGGGGTGGAGGGAGACATGAGTGGCGGCCTGGTGGAGGCTGCCCCTGGTGGCTGGGGGGTGGGGTGGTGGGAGACATGAGTGGGGGCCTGGTGGAGGCTGCCCCTGGTGGCTGGGGGGTGGGGGTGGTGGGAGACATGAGTGGGGGCCTGGTGGAGGCTGCCCCTGCACTGCAGGGGGGTGGGGGTGGTGGGAGACATGAGTGGGGGCCTGGTGGAGGGTGCGCCTGCACTGCTGGGGGGTGGGGGTGGTGGGAGACATGAGTGGGGGCCTGGTGGAGGCTGCCCCTGCACTGCTGGGGGGTGGGGGTGCATGGGGACATGAGTGGGGGCCTGGTGGAGGCTGCCCCTGGTGGCTGGGGGGTGGGGGTAGTGGGAGACATGAGTGGGGGCCTGGTGGAGGCTGCCCCTGCACTGCTGGGGGATGGGGGTGGTGGGAGACATGAGTGGGGGCCTGGTGGAGGCAGCCCCTGCACTGCTGGGGGTGGGGGTGGTGGGAGACATGAGTGGGGGCCTGGTGGAGGCTGCCCCTGGTGGCTGGGGGGTAGGGGTGGTGGAGGCTGCCCCTGGTGGCTGGGGGTGGGGGTGGTGGGAGACATGAGTGGGGGCCTGGTGGAGGCTGCCCCTGGTGGCTGGGGGTGGGGGTGGTGGTAGACATGAGTGGGGGCCTGGTGGAGGCTGCCCCTGGTGGCTGGGGTGTGGGGGTGCTAGGAGACAGGAGTGGGAGCCTGGTGGAGGGTGCCCCTGACTGCTGGGGGGTATGGGGTGCAGGGAGACATGAGTGGCGGGGCCTGGTGGAGGCTGCCCCTGCACTGCTGGGGGGTGGGGGTAATAGGGGACATGAGTGGGGGCCTGGTGGAGGCTGCCCCTGGTGGCTGGGGGGTGGGGGTGGTGGTAGACATGAGTGGGGGCCTGGTGGAGGCTGCCCCTGGTGGCTGGGGGGTGGGGGTGCTGGGAGACAGGAGTGGGAGCCTGGTGGAGGGTGCCCCTGACTGTTGGGAGGTAGGGGGTGCAGGGAGACAGGAGTGGGGGCCTGGTGGAGGCTGCCCCTGCACTGCTGGGGGGTGGGGGTAATAGGGGACATTAGTGGGGGCCTGGTGGAAGCTGCCCATGGTGGCTGGGGGGTGAGGGTGGTGGTAGACATGAGTGGGGCCTGGTGGAAGCTGCCCCTGCACTGCTGGGGGGTGGGGGTAATAGGGGACATGAGGGGGGGCCTGGTGGAGGCTGGCCCTGGTGGCTGGGGGGTGGGGGTGGTGGTAGACATGTGTGGGGGCCTGTTGGAGGCTGTCCCTGCACTGCTGGGGGGTGGGGGTAATAGGGGACATGAGTGAGGGCATGGTGGAGGCTGCCCCTGCACTGCTTGGGGGTGGAGGTGGTGGGAGACATGAGTGGGGGCCTGGTGGAGGCTGCCCCTGGTGGCTGGGGGGTGGGGGTGGTGTTAGACATGAGTGGGGTCCTGGTGAAGGCTGCCCCTGGTGGCTGGGGGGTGGGGGTGGTGGTAGACATGAGTGGGGGGCGTATGGAGGCTGCCCCTCCACTGCTGGGGGTGGGGGTAATAGGGGACATGAGTGGGGGCCTGGTGGAGGCTGCCCCTGCACTGCTGGGGGGTGGGGGTGGTGGGAGACATGAGTGGGGGCCTGGTGGAGGCTGCCCCTGCACTGCTGCGGGGTGGGGGCGGTGGGACACTTTGTGTGGGGCCTGGTGGAGGCTCCCCCTGGTGTCTGGGGGGTGGGGGAGGAGGGAGACATGAGTGGCGGCCTGGTGGAGGCTGCCCCTGGTGGCTGGGGGGTGGGGTGGTGGGAGACATGAGTGGGGGCCTGGTGGAGGCTGCCCCTTTTGGCTGGGGAGTGGGGGTGGTGGGAGACATGAGTGGGGGCCTGGTGGAGGCTGCCCCTGCACTGCAGGGGGGTGGGGGTGGTGGGAGACATGAGTGGGGGCCTGGTGGAGGCTGCGCCTGCACTGCAGGGGGGTGGGGGTGGTGGGAGACATGAGTGGGGGCCTGGTGGAGGCTGCCCCTGCACTGCTGGGGGGTGGGGGTGCATGGGGACATGAGTGGGGGCCTGGTGGAGGCTGCCCCTGCACTGCTGGGGGGTGGGGGTAATAGGGGACATGAGTGGGGGCCTGGTATAGGCTGCCCCTGGTGGATGGGGGGTGGGGGTAGTGGGAGACATGAGTGGGGGCCTGGTGGAGGCTGCCCCTGCACTGCTGGGGGGTGGGGGTGGTGGGAGACATGAGTGGGGGCCTGGTGGAGGCTGCCCCTGCACTGCTGGGGGTGGGGGTGGTGGGAGACATGAGTGGGGTCCTGGTGAAGGCTGCCCCTGGTGGCTGGGGGGTGGGGGTGGTGGTAGACATGAGTGGGGGCCGTATGGAGGCTGCCCCTCCACTGCTGGGGGTGGGGGTAATAGGGGACATGAGTGGGGGCCTGGTGGAGGCTGCCCCTGCACTGCTGGGGGGTGGGGGTGGTGGGAGACATGATTGGGGGCCTGGTGGAGGCTGCCCCTGCACTGCTGCGGGGTGGGGGCGGTGGGACACTTTGTGTGGGGCCTGGTGGAGGCTCCCCCTTGTGTCTGGGGGGTGGGGGTGGAGGGAGACATGAGTGGCGGCCTGGTGGAGGCTGCCCCTGGTGGCTGGGGGGTGGGGTGGTGGGAGACATGAGTGGGGGCCTGGTGGAGGCTGCCCCTGCACTGCAGGGGGGTGGGGGTGGTGGGAGACATGAGTGGGGGCCTGGTGGAGGCTGCGCCTGCACTGCTGGGGGGTGGGGGTGGTGGGAGACATGAGTGGGGGCCTGGTGGAGGCTGCCCCTGCACTGCTGGGGGGTGGGGGTGCATGGGGACATGAGTGGGGGCCTGGTGGAGGCTGCCCCTGCACTGCTGGGGGGTGGGGGTAATAGGGGACATGAGTGGGGGCCTGGTGGAGGCTGCCCCTGGTGGATGGGGGGTGGGGGTAGTGGGAGACATGAGTGGGGGCCTGGTGGAGGCTGCCCCTGCACTGCTGGGGGGTGGGGGTGGTGGGAGACATGAGTGGGGGCCTGGTGGAGGCTGCCCCTGCACTGCTGGGGGGTGGGGGTGGTGGGAGACATGAGTGGGGGCCTGGTGGATTGTGCCCCTGACTGTTGGGAGGTAGGGGGTGCAGGGAGACAGGAGTGGGGGCCTGGTGGAGGCTGCCCCTGCACTGCTGGGGGGTGGGGGTAATAGGGGACATGAGTGGGGGCCTGGTGGAGGCTGCCCCTGGTGGCTGGGGGGTGAGGGTGGTGGTAGACATGAGTGGGGCCTGGTGGAAGCTGCCCCTGCAGTGCTGGGGGGTGGGGGTAATAGGGGACATGAGTGGGGGCCTGGTGGAGGCTGCCCCTGGTGGATGGGGGGTGGGGATGGTGGGAGACATGAGTGGGGGCCTGGTGGAGGCTGCCCCTGCACTGCTGGGGGGTGGGGGTGGTGGGAGACATGAGTGGGGGCCTGGTGGAGGCTGCCCCTGCACTGCTGGGGGTGGGGGTGGTGGGAGACATGAGTGGGGCCTGGTGGAGGCTGCCCCTGGTGGCTGGGGGGTAGGGGTGGTGGAGGCTGCCCCTGGTGGCTGGGGGGTGGGGGTGGTGGGAGACATGAGTGGGGGCCTGGTGGAGGCTGCCCCTGCACTGCTGGGGGTGGGGGTGGTGGGAGACATGAGTGGGGGCCTGGTGGAGGCTGTCCCTGCACTGCTGGGGGGTGGGGGTAATAGGGGACATGAGTGGGGGCATGGTGGAGGCTGCCCCTGCACTGCTTGGGGGTGGGGGTGGTGGGAGACATGAGTGGGGGCCTGGTGGAGGCTGCCCCTGGTGGCTGGGGGGTGGGCTGGTGTTAGACATGAGTGGGGTCCTGGTGAAGGCTGCCCCTGGTGGCTGGGGTGGTGGTAGACATGAGTGGGGGCCGTATGGAGGCTGCCCCTCCACTGCTGGGGGTGGGGGTAATAGGGGACATGAGTGGGGGCCTGGTGGAGGCTGCCCCTGCACTGCTGGGGGGTGAGGGTGGTGGGAGACATGAGTGGGGGCCTGGTGGAGGCTGCCCCTGCACTGCTGCGGGGTGGGGGCGGTGGGACACTTTGTGTGGGGCCTGGTGGAGGCTCCCCCTGGTGTCTGGGGGGTGGGGGTGGAGGGAGACATGAGTGGCGGCCTGGTGGAGGCTGCCCCTGGTGGCTGGGGGGTGGGGTGGTGGGAGACATGAGTGGGGGCCTGGTGGAGGCTGCCCCTTTTGGCTGGGGAGTGGGGGTGGTGGGAGACATGAGTGGGGGCCTGGTGGAGGCTGCCCCTGCACTGCAGGGGGGTGGGGGTGGTGGGAGACATGAGTGGGGGCCTGGTGGAGGCTGCGCCTGCACTGCTGGGGGGTGGGGGTGGTGGGAGACATGAGTGGGGGCCTGGTGGAGGCTGCCCCTGCACTGCTGGGGGGTGGGGGTGCATGGGGACATGAGTGGGGGCCTGGTGGAGGCTGCCCCTGCACTGCTGGGGGGTGGGGGTAATAGGGGACATGAGTGGGGGCCTGGTGGAGGCTGCCCCTGCACTGCTGGGGGTGGGGGTGGTGGGAGACATGAGTGGGGCCTGGTGGAGGCTGCCCCTGGTGCCTGGGGGGTAGGGGTGGTGGAGGCTGCCCCTGGTGGCTGGGGGGTGGGGGTGGTGGGAGACATGAGTGGGGGCCTGGTGGAGGCTGCCCCTGCACTGCTGGGGGTGGGGGTGGTGGGAGACATGAGTGGGGGCCTGGTGGAGGCTGCCCCTGCACTGCTGCGGGGTGGGGGCGGTGGGACACTTTGTGTGGGGCCTGGTGGAGGCTCCCCCTGGTGTCTGGGGGGTGGGGGTGGAGGGAGACATGAGAGGCGGCCTGGTGGAGGCTGCCCCTGGTGGTTGGGGGGTGGGGTGGTGGGAGACATGAGTGGGGGCCTGGTGGAGGCTGCCCCTGGTGGCTGGGGAGTGGGGGTGGTGGGAGACATGAGTGGGGGCCTGGTGGAGGCTGCGCCTGCACTTCTGGGGGGTGGGGGTGGTGGGAGACATGAGTGGGGGCCTGGTGGAGGCTGCCCCTGCACTGCTGGGGGGTGGGGGTGCATGGGGACATGAGTGGGGGCCTGGTGGAGGCTGCCCCTGCACTGCTGGGGGGTGGGGGTAATAGGGGACATGAGTGGGGGCCTGGTGGAGGCTGCCCCTGGTGGATGGGGGGTGGGGGTAGTGGGAGACATGAGTGCGGGCCTGGTGGAGGCTGCCCCTGCACTGCTGGGGGGTGGGGGTGGTAGGAGACATGAGTGGGGGCCTGGTGGAGGCTGCCCCTGCACTGCTGGGGGTGGGGGTGGTGGGAGACATGAGTGGGGCCTGGTGGAGGCTGCCCCTGGTGGCTGGGGGGTAGGGGTGGTGGAGGCTGCCCCTGGTGGCTGGGGGGTGGGGGACATGAGTGGGGGCCTGGTGGAGGCTGCCCCTGCACTGCTGGGGGTGGGGGTGGTGGGAGACATGAGTGGGGGCCTGGTGGAGGCTGCCCCTGCACTGCTGGGGGTGGGGGTGGTGGGAGACATGAGTGGGGCCTGGTGGAGGCTGCCCCTGGTGCCTGGGGGGTAGGGGTGGTGGAGGCTGCCCCTGGTGGCTGGGGGGTGGGGGTGGTGGGAGAAATGAGTGGGGGCTTGTTGGAGGCTGCCCCTGGTGGCTGGGGGGTGGGGGTGGTGGGAGACATGAGTGGGGGCCTGGTGGAGGCTGCCCCTGGTGGCTGGGGGGTGGGGGTTTTGGGAGACATGAGTGGGGGCCTGGTGGAGGCTGCCCCTGGTGGCTGGGGGTGGGGGTGGTGGGAGATATGAGTGGGGGCCTGGTGGAGGCTGCCCCTGCACTGCTGCGGGGTGGGGGCGGTGGGACACTTTGTGTGGGGCCTGGTGGAGGCTCCCCCTGGTGTCTGGGGGGTGGGGGTGGAGGGAGACATGAGAGGCGGCCTGGTGGAGGCTGCCCCTGGTGGTTGGGGGGTGGGGTGGTGGGAGACATGAGTGGGGGCCTGGTGGAGGCTGCCCCTGGTGGCTGGGGAGTGGGGGTGGTGGGAGACATGAGTGGGGGCCTGGTGGAGGCTGCGCCTGCACTTCTGGGGGGTGGGGGTGGTGGGAGACATGAGTGGGGGCCTGGTGGAGGCTGCCCCTGCACTGCTGGGGGGTGGGGGTGCATGGGGACATGAGTGGGGGCCTGGTGGAGGCTGCCCCTGCACTGCTGGGGGGTGGGGGTAATAGGGGACATGAGTGGGGGCCTGGTGGAGGCTGCCCCTGGTGGATGGGGGGTGGGGGTAGTGGGAGACATGAGTGCGGGCCTGGTGGAGGCTGCCCCTGCACTGCTGGGGGGTGGGGGTGGTGGGAGACATGAGTGGGGGCCTGGTGGAGGCTGCCCCTGCACTGCTGGGGGTGGGGGCGGTGGGAGACATGAGTGGGGCCTGGTGGAGGCTGCCCCTGGTGGCTGGGGGGTAGGGGTGGTGGAGGCTGCCCCTGGTGGCTGGGGGGTGGGGGACATGAGTGGGGGCCTGGTGGAGGCTGCCCCTGCACTGCTGGGGGTGGGGGTGGTGGGAGACATGAGTGGGGGCCTGGTGGAGGCTGCCCCTGCACTGCTGGGGGTGGGGGTGGTGGGAGACATGAGTGGGGCCTGGTGGAGGCTGCCCCTGGTGCCTGGGGGGTAGGGGTGGTGGAGGCTGCCCCTGGTGGCTGGGGGGTGGGGGTGGTGGGAGAAATGAGTGGGGGCTTGTTGGAGGCTGCCCCTGGTGGCTGGGGGGTGGGGGTGGTGGGAGACATGAGTGGGGGCCTGGTGGAGGCTGCCCCTGGTGGCTGGGGGGTGGGGGTTTTGGGAGACATGAGTGGGGGCCTGGTGGAGGCTGCCCCTGGTGGCTGGGGGTTGGGGGTGGTGGGAGACATGAGAGGGGGCCTGGTGGAGGCTGCCCCTGGTGGCTGGGGGGTGGGGGTGGTGGGAGACATGAGTTGGACATGAGTGGGGGCCTGGTGGAGGCTGCCCCTGGTGGCTGGGGGGTGGGGGTGCTGGGAGACAGGAGTGGGAGCCTGGTGGAGGGTGCCCCTGACTGCTGGGGAGTAGGGGGTGCAGGGAGACATGAGTGGGGGCCTGGTGGAGGCTGCCCCTGCACTGCTGGGGGGTGGGGGTAATAGGGGACATGAGTGGGGGCCTGGTGGAGGCTGCCCCTGGTGGCTGTGGGGTGGGGTTGGTGGTAGACATGAGTGGGGGCCTGGTGGAGGCTGCCCCTGGTGGCTGGGGGGTGGGGTGGTGGGAGACATGAGTGGGGGCCTGGTGGAGGCTGCCCCTCGTGGCTGGGGGGTGGGGTTGTTGGGAGACATGAGTGGGGGCCTGGTGGAGGCTGCCCCTGGTGGCTGGGGGGTGGGGTTGTTGGGAGACATGAGTGGGGGACTGGTGGAGGCTGCCCCTGGTGGCTGGGGGGTGGGGGTGGTGGGATACATGAGAGGGGTCCTGGTGGAGGCTGCCCCTGGTGGCTGGGGGGTGGGGGGGTGGGAGACATGAGTTGGACATGAGTGGGGGCCTGGTGGAGGCTGCCCCTGGTGGCTGGGGGGTGGGGGTGCTGGGAGACAGAAGTGGGAACCTGGTGGAGGGTGCCCCTGACTGCTGGGGGGTAGGGGGTGCAGGGAGACATGAGTGGGGGCCTGGAGGAGGCTGCCCCTGCACTGCTGGGGGGTGGGTGTAATAGGGGACATGAGTGGGGGCCTGGTGGAGGCCGCCCCTGGTGGCTGGGGGGTGGGGGTGGTGGGAGACATGAGTTGGACATGAGTGGGGGCCTGGTGGAGGCTGCCCCTGGTGGCTGGGGTGTGGGGGTGCTGGTAGACAGAAGTGGGAGCCTGGTGGAGGGTGCCCCTGACTGCTGGGGGGTAGGGGGTGGTGGGATACATGAGAGGGGTCCTGGTGGAGACTGCCCCTGGTGGCTGGGGGGTGGGGGTGGTGGGAGACATGAGTTGGACATGAGTGGGGGCCTGGTGGAGGCTGCCCCTGGTGGCTGGGGGGTGGGTGTAATAGGGGACATGAGTGGGGGCCTGGTGGAGGCCGCCCCTGGTGGCTGGGGGGTGGGGGTGGTGGGAGACATGAGTTGGACATGAGTGGGGGCCTGGTGGAGGCCGCCCCTAGTGGCTGGGGGTGGTGGTAGACATGAGTGGGGGCCTGGTGGAGGCTGCCCATGCACTGCTGGGGGGTGTGGGTAATGGGGCATGAGTGGGGGCCTGGTGGAGGCTGCCCCTGGTGGCTGGGGGGTGGGGGTGGTGGGATACATGAGAGGGGGCCTGGTGGAGGCTGCCCCTGGTGGCTGGGGGGTGGAGGTGGTGGGAGACATGAGTTGGACATGAGTGGGGGCCTGGTGGAGGCTGCCCCTGGTGGCTGGGGGGTGGGGGTGCTGGGAGACAGAAGTGGGAGTCTGGTGGAGGGTGCCCCTGACTGCTGGGGGGTAGGGGGTGCAGGGAGACATGAGTGGGGGCCTGGTGGAGGCTGCCCCTGCACTGCTGGGGGGTGGGTGTAATAGGGGACATGAGTGGGGGCCTGGTGGAGGCTGCCCCTGGTGGCTGTGGGGTGGGGGTGGTGGTAGACATGAGTGGGGGCCTGGTGGAGGCTGCCCCTGCACTGCTGGGGGGTGGGGGTAATAGGGGACATGAGTGGGGGCCTGGTGGAGGCTGCCCCTGGTGGCTGGGGGGTGGGGGTGGTGGTAGACATGAGTGGGGGCCTGGTGGAGGCTGCCCCTGCACTGCTGGGGGGTGGGGGTAATAGGGGACATGAGTGGGGGCCTGGTGGAGGCTGCCCCTGGTGGCTGGGGGTGGTGGTAAACATGAGTGGGGGCCTGGTGGAGGCTGCCCCTGCACTGCTGGGGGGTGTGGGTGCATGGGGACATGAGTGGGGGCCTGGTGGAGGCTGCCCCTGCACTGCTGGGGGGTGGTGGTAATACGGGACATGAGTGGGGGCCTGGTGGAGGCTGCCCCTGGTGGCTGGGGTGTGGGGGTGGTGGGAGACATGAGTGGGGGCCTGGTGGAGGCTGCCCCTGGTGGCTAGGGGGTGGGGGTGGTGGGAGACATGAGTAGGGGCCTGGTGGAGGCTGCCTCTGGTGGCTGGGGGGTGGGGGTGGTGGGAGACATGAGTGGGGGCCTGGTGGAGGCTGCTCCTGGTGGCTAGGGGGTGGGGGTGGTGGGAGACATGAGTTGGACATGAGTGGGGGCCTGGTGGAGGCTGCCCCTGGTGGCTGGGGGGTGGGGGTGCTGGGAGACAGGAGTGGGAGCCTGGTCGAGGGTGCCCCTGACTGCTGGGGGGTAGAGGGTGCAGGGAGACAGGAGTCGGGGCCAGGTGGAGGCTGCCCCTGCACTGCTGGGGGGTGGGGGTAATAGGGGACATTAGTGGGGGCCTGGTGGAGGCTGCCCCTGGTGGCTGGGGGGTGGGGGTGGTGGTAGACATGAGTGGGGGCCTGGTGGAGGCTGCCCCTGCACTGCTGGGGGTGGGGGTAATAGGGGACATGAGTGGGGGCCTGGTGGAGGCTGCCCCTGGTGGCTGGGGGTGGGGCCGGTGGTAGACATGAGTGGGGGCCTGGTGGATGCTGCCCCTTCACTGCTGTGGGTTGGCGGTAATAGGGGACTTGAGTGGGGGCCTGGTGGAGGCTGCCCCTGGTGGCTGGGGGGTGGGGATGGTGGCAGACATGAGTGGGGGCCTGGTGGAGGCTGCCCCTGGTGGCTGGGGGGAGGGGTGGTGGTAGACATGAGTGGGGGCCTGATGGAGGCTGCCCCTGCACTGCTGGGGGGTGGGGGTAATAGGGGACATGAGTGGGGGCCTGGTGGAGGCTGCCCATAGTGGCTGGGGATTGGGGGTGCTAGTAGCATGAGTGGGGGCCTGGTGGAGGCTGCCCCTGGTGGCTGGGGTGTGGGGGTGCTGGGAGACAGGAGTGGGAGCCTGGTGGAGGGTGCCCCTGACTGCTGGGGGGTAGGGGGTGCAGGGAGACAGGAGTGGGGGCCTGGTGGAGGGTGCCCCTGACTGCTGGGGGGTGGGGGGGCAGGGAGACAGGAGTGGGGGCCTGGTGGAGGGTGCCCCTGACTGCTGGGGGTTGGGGGTGCTGGGAGACATGCATTGTTGATCAGTAGTGCAAGGTGACATGTGGGTTGGCTGGGGGGCATGCCCATGGTGGATGGGCTGCCTGCGGGACATGAGCAGGGGGGCAGGGTAGTCCCTCGTGGTGTGGGCTACCTGCAGGGGCCGTGGAGGTTGTAGAGTGAACACCTGGGAGGACCCACACGGCCAATTCAAGTGTAGTACTCCCCAGAACCCCAGAAATACACGTACCCTGCTGAAATCGCGTGTGGAACTTCCCGTGCACCCCTGAAATACACGTACCCTGCTGAAATCGCGTGTGGGACTTCCCGCGCACCCCTTGAATACACGTACCCTGCTCGCACGGGGCCAATCGCGTGTGGAACTTCCCACGCACCCCTAAAATACACGTACCCTGCTCGCACAGGGCCAATCGCGTGTGGAACTTCCCGCGCACCCCTGAAATACACGTACCCTGCTGAAATCGCGTGTGGAACTTCCCGCGCACCCTTGGAATACACGTACCTTGCTCGCACGGGGCCAATCGCGTGTGGAACTTCCCGCGCACCCCTGAAATACACGTACCCTGATGGAATCGCGTGTGGAACTTCCCGTGCACCCCTGAAATACACGTTCCCTGCTGAAATTGCGTGTGGAACTTCCCGCGCACCCCTGAAATACACGTACCCTGCTGAAATCGCGTGTGGAACTTCCCGCGCACCCCTGAAATACACGTACCCTGCTGATTTTGCCTGTGATACTTCCCGTGCACCCCTAATGCACACGTACACAGGACAATCGCTTGTGGAACTTCCCGCGAACCACTGAAATACACGTTCCCCGCTTGGCGTTTGCTGTTTGCCAGCCCTGTGAACTGGTCCAGGGTTAGCGCAGCCCTTTGCGATTATTTGGGGATTTTGAAGGCTTTTCCTAGCGCGAGGGCGTTCTTGGGGGCTTAACTGGCGCTGCTGCAGGGTCGCTGCGCCACGCTGCGCCACGGCTGGTTTTGGATGCGAAAAACCATGAATACGCTGTGCGCGGAAATCGATTTTAGTGCACGCGGCTGGCGCAGACATTCGTACGGGCACGCTGTGCGCCAGTCGCGTGCGCAACTTTTGTGCGAATTTCTATGAATTACCCTGTAACATTTTTGTGCGGCAGTTTCTAGCAAACATGTATCTGTTTGAAGCAGTGCACTAGGTTTGAGTTTTAGAATTGAGTCTACATCCATGCACCAAATATATTTGTACTGTGATTTTCGTGTAGGATTGTTAGGCAGAATCACCTGCAGTACCCTTGAGAACACTACAGGTAATTAGGACTACAACTGTAATCACAATTTCACCTTTGGTACAAGCCTGTACTACACAGTAAAGTGGTAGCGATGGCTGAGCAGCCAGACTTATCTCAAGAGTTTAAGTGAGCAGCAGAACAAGTTACACAAAGGACCAACAATTACAGTGATTCAAATAAACACTCAAGGTTTCTTGGTAAATATCACACAAAGATACACCACAACAATGTAAGTAACTAAACAAGTTTAGCTCAAAAATGAAGTGTGAGCAAAATGGCACTTTAGCTACTTAGACAAGGAGGGAAAAGACAAGATTATAAGAATAGACAGACCAAATACATTTATAGGCAGTGCAAAGGGTTTCAGTTAAATATGACCAGCAATTCTTCTCAACAGGCCTGGGCCAAACTCAATTGTTCAGAGTCTTTGTATAGGATAGCACAGTTCTGGTATATAACGGTTAAGTCTTTGCCACATATTATTTAAGGATTTGGCTAGGAGAAAAGTTTGATGAATGTTTAGGGAAGGACAAGCCTTCGTAGTTGAGGAAAGTTTCACATACTTTCTCGATGGCCGAAAAGATTTCCGGATCGCGTTTACACAGTACCTTTTTAAATGAAGAAAGCTGTAGCTGAGGCAGTTGTTCCTGACAGTTTGAGCAGATCTCACTGTTCCTGTGCTTCAGTCATGGGGACAAGAAGGAGGACATCAGGAGGTTCCTGCACTGCCCAGGGAAGAGGCCAAAAGCTGCAGCAAGACGTCGGTTTAAGGTTTGAGTGCCTTAAAGACCCACTGGTTTCCTTCTTTCTTGCTATCCGATTTTCAACTGCACTCTGAAGAAAATTCTACCAGAATAGGACGGTGTCCAGGTGGCTTACGAGTTGGTTGCTCCCACCAAACTCAAGGGAAGTTAACCTTGAAGGGCTTCTCTGTCAATTGGCGTTTCAGGCAATTCGGACCTGCAGCAGGGCTTCACCGGTCATCCAGGAGTTGCAGCAGTCGTCTTCCTTCAGCTCGTCTTTGGTTCTTTCGTTACAGTAGTCGACTCTGCTTTCCAAGTCCCAGAGACCCGCTTTTAAACAGTTTTCCCCCATTCATTCAGCCTGGCTGTCAATCACCCAGCAGGGTGGCTGTCCTTGCTGGACAGTCAGCCATCCAATCACACCAGAGTGCATTCAGGTCTCCTAGGAGACTAAGCACAGGGAGTTTCGGGCAACTCCCTCACATCCTGTCCACCCCAGACACTCTGCTTCCATAAGAGGGCTTCAGCACAGAAGCCCGCCAAAGGGCATGAACAAAGGGACCAAACCTGGTTTGGTGCGCAGAGTTACACACAAGAGATGGTGAAAAAAGATGACCGGAGTCTGTTTTTACAGATAGATTTGGGGCGCCATATTGAAAAACATTGCTATCCCTGATTTTGAGCTATTGTTGTTAGCGGTCATGAAAAATCATGGTAGTTGATCTAAACCACTGCCACCTGCATTTTAAAATAGGAAACGGTAACATTTCACTGTTACATGAGTGTTTTGACTCAGGGGAAGCTAAGCAACCCCTCCAGCACGCTATAGTAAGATAGGGTGTGCTGGGTCAGTAAATTTAAAGAGACTAGTATGGTCAATTTAACTTTACATGCCCTGAGAGACAGTCGACATTCTCAGGGAAGGTATTTAAACCTTTGGGGAGTCTGAAAGACACCCCTCTGCCACTGCACTGACAGTGCTGTGTGGCACATACAAAAATATGATGCCACTGGAGTTGGTTCAAAACTCCATAACCAAAGAACACAAAAGTAAAACACACACAAAATACATGGAAGAGTGTGAAAAAAAAGGCTCACACTCTTCCCAGGTAAACAAAATAAAATCCTAGAAATCCAGCAAAGTTGCTGGGGGTCTCAAAAGGCAAGGGAAATCAGCACATATGGAGAATTCTCCCTAGCAAGGATATCAAATTATGGAACTTTGGTTGGGGTGAATATGCGTGCACTGTTGAGATCTGACAACAAGCAGCACTTTCTTGCAGATGCTAATAGATAGTTTAACCCGGAACATGATGGGTTGAGGGAGGAAAAAAAGGGGAATACCTACTCATGTATGAATTTTAGTTTCCACTATTTGACAATTGAAAATTTACCTGAACACTGCGGGAGGTCTGAACAGAAAGTTCTACACTTCGGCGAACCTTTCAGTGAATCAATCATCTAATCTCATCAATGAAGGGATAATCATCAGCTTCAAATATGTTTGTAGAATATCTTTCTGTCACATAATCTGGGGAATGGGGGCCATTATTGAAGCCATACAAATGTATGGCTGCAAGTGTTGAGCTTTGGCATTAGATCCTACAGGAGAAACATGCCATTGTGATCACGATTCTAATTTTCAAGCTATGTCCCATGTTAAATGAAACCATTTGCTATCCATTTTCCTTTTTTCTCTGCTAGAGATTCAGTAAAGCTCTCTACAAAGCGTAGCTGTACTCTTTTTTTTCTCAGAATGTATTAAGATGTGTCTACAGCCTCCAAAATACATCAGTGCATGGCCGGAATTAGCCTTTTTGTTGCTAAACATGATGGTACAGCCCATTAACATGAAGATATATTATAAAAACTGTTTTAGCATCAGCCATTTAGACACTTTGGTTATAAATGTATGCAAGGATCCATACACAACTTGTATAGCACATCTCCCTACAGAGCAGGCTTCTGTGATTAGATCCAGTTTCAAATGGAGAGTATGAAAGCAAATATACTTTTTTTAAAATTTTTATTTTTATTATTGATTTAGCCTAATTTAATCAACTTTACAATACATTAAATAACAAAATATACAGAAAGGGAACATGAGAAAAAAATCAACGAGGTTAGAAACATATTGAAAACTGACTTTCTACAGGATTGCTGAGGAAGTTAAGGCTACTGAGAGCAAAAGTGCCCCACATCACTTAAAACTTAAAATGAGCGATATACAGATTTTGAAGGAGGTCTGTAAAGTCTGGTGTTGGTAAGCCAGCAGGGACTAATAGGGGGTACTGCACACCATTTGCTGTTAATAAAAGTGGTAAAAGGATACATTTTAACAGAATACTCATCTCAACAGCACAGAGGCATTTAGGGAGAGCGGATTGGATGTAGCGGGGTCCCATGCCCCAGTGAGCCTTGTGGATGATGCAGAGGCTCTTGAACTTGATCCTCGCAACAACCAGGAGGCAATGGAGAGATTTTACAGCTGGAGAGATGAGGACCCTGGGCCTGAGGCCAAGGATATGTCTCTCAGTCCTATTCTGGACTAGTTGAATGGGGAGAAGGAAAGATTTAGTCAGATTGAGGAAGAGACTGTTGCAATAGTTCAGCTCAAAGACAGGACCCGAGCTCTGGATACATTGAGTTTCTGGGGAAAGTTGAGGAAAGGGAGAATGCCTCTGAACAGGTGCAGCTTAAAGTGGGCCTTTTTGGCAAGGTCTGTGGTGTGAGGAGAAAAGGACAGAGAGAAGTCGAAGATGAAACCAAGCTTTTTTGCCTCACAAATGGGTGATGGTAGGGGGCTCATGGAGGGCAGCTAGAGTGTACATGGGAAGGAGGGAGCTGTGGTCCCATTGAGAATGATCTCATTCTTACTGACATTAAGGCAGCAAAATATCCCTGAATAGCAGTCAGACAGTCAGGAATGAGAGACGAAGAAGAGGAGGCAGTGGAGGAAAGCTTGAAGGAGAGCTGTGTGTTGTCAGCATAAAACTAGAAGTGAAGGCAAAGATCACATATGAGGGCAAGGTAGATGGTGAAAAGCCACAGTAAAAGGATAGAGCCCTCAGGGACGATGCAGGTAGAGATTGTGATGGGGAGAGAAAAGGGCTCAGTTGAACCTGTGATGGTTGGTCACAAAGGAACGAGATCAACCAGTCCAGTGCCAGGTTCGTGATGGACAGGGTATCATAAGGTGATTTATAAGGGTGGCATGACTGACCATATCAAAAGCAAAGGAAAGTTCAAGAAGGATGAGAATGTAAGAGGAGTTGGAATCAAGATTTGAGAGCAAGTCTTCACAGGTGTTCAGGAGTGCAGTATCCGTGTCTCTGGATGCTCTGAAGCCAGACTGGTGTTTGTCGAGGCAACCCACAGATTCAGTGTGGTGGATCAGCTGGGAGATGACCAGCTTCACTAAGAGTTTACCCAGGAAGGGGGTAATGGAGATAGGGTGGCAGTTAACTGGGAAGGAGGGGTCGGCAGAAGGCTTTTTGAGGAGAGGGTACACAAGGGAGTGCTTGACGTGCAGTGGGAAGGAGCCAGTGGCAAAGGAGTGATTGCAGAAATCACTCAAGGCTGGAGCAAGGCAGGCAATGTTGTCCTTGAAAGTTCTGGAGGAGCAAGGGAGCACGTGTTTGGAGGAGACTTTCCTAGAAAGGACTTTTCTAGAGGCCACATTTGATGGTATGGGCAGAAGAAGGAGAGTTGGACAGAAGGGGAGAGGTGGGCCAAGGGAGGCTTGAGAGCAAGTGAAGGAGAAGACAGGGTGTAGAAGAGAGCGAGGAGAGGAAATCCTGAGTTTTGGTTATGAAGTGAGAGGCCAGTTCAGTACAGAGGGTCAGAGATGTCAGAGAAGTGGAGACTGCATTAGGGTTGGAGAGTTACTTGAAGATTTTGAACAGTTCAACAGTGTTGTTAGTGGCCCCAGAGATGCAGGCTTGGATATAGCCCTCCTTCTTTGAGAGGATGGAGAGGCTGCATTGCCATTGGAGCATGCGGCAGGCCAGTCTGTCAGAGGATGTGCTCAACGCCTGTCACTTCCATTCAGCAACTCTAACTTGCATTTCAGAGAGTTTAGGTCAGAGTCATATAGGTGTTGAACTCGGAGGCAGGCTTCATGCGCATCCTCATGACAGGGGCAAGGATGTCCAGAGTGTTGGCGATGGAAAGGCGAAGTTTAGCAAGGGCTGTGTCAGTGTGAGAGTCAGTGGCCGGTGTGGGAGTGGGAATGAATGTGACAGCAAAAGCAGCAACTGACACTCGTTTCATGGGTCGAATAACAGAGAAGGAGACTGGCAGTGGGGACACAGGCTTAGCCAGAGACCCAGGAGATCCAGGTGAGAGGACAGGAGAGCATGGTCAGACTGCGAGAGAGGTGTAATGAGAGGGTTGGAGATGGGGATGTCAGCGGAGATGAGAGCATCAAAGATGCGTGTCAGACTGGATGGAAAAATGGTGAGGAAAGAAAGTCATAGAGGCTGCGAAAGAGTCCATAGGCCAAAGCAGGGGAGCCAAGATGCTTATTGTAGTTTCTGAGGAATGAAGCTTGGACATGGATGCCAGTAGAAAAGAAGTGAGGTCCGCCCACTCTGAAGGGAAGAGGGAGACTGGACCAGCGGCCCTGCAGATGGTGGTAAGAGTCAGCAAGAGTATTGGATAGACACCAAGCCTGCAGACGAGGCGTTTGAAGGAGGAGTAGGTCTGAATGGGCATGATAGCAGCAGGGACCCATTCAGGGAAGATCAGGGCCACTTTGCCCCCAAACCGGTTAGGCCTGGGTTTAGACAGGATATTGTAGCCCTCAGGGAGGAGTGTGTCAAAAATAGTGACAGAGCTTGCAGTGAATCACGTCTCGGTGAGAGCGAGGACATCAAGGTCCAAGTCTACAAGGAGGTGGCAGATGTCAGAGGAGTGTTTAACGTCAGAGCACAAATTGGGGGTAGCTAGGTGGAGCTGGTTTCCACCTTTGACGGTCTTCCAAGGAGGGTTAAAAGGAATGTGGTACACATGAAAGCGGTGGCGAAGGGGCCAGAGGGGTGGCAGAAGGAGGAGTGTCAAGAGAAGGGAGGATGTTGATGAGAGATGAAGGACGCCTACCAAGAAGGAGGTTGGGCTCAGAGGCTTGAAATATGACAGTGCCATTTTAGTAGACATTAATGATGCCTTTAGTGGATGGGAAGTGTGCCAAGAGTATTTCCCATTGGGTTCCACAATTAATAGCGAAAGAGGAGAAAGGGGAGAGGATTCAGACCATATGGGGAGTCCAAGGTCCGGAGAGGGAATGGCAAAGAGGTTGGCAGTAATTGTCTGCCTGGAAGAAGCATTGACATAGGTGTCAGCAATGGGCAGAACTGGATTGGAGACCAGGAGATATTTCTTGAACCTTTTCCTACCCATTTTCAAAAGAGAGATAGGGTAGGTGATAGAGTAGCAGTTAGAGTAGATAGGGAAGATGGAAAACCCCATAAAGGGAGAGAGCAGAGAGATGGAAGGGAGAGAAAGAGAGGGATGGAGAAACTGCACAAAGCATGACATGCACCAAGCAACCGTGCACGTGCACCAAGACAGGTGCAGATGAATCAGGTGCACGTGAGTCCAAGTCCAGATTAGTGAAGAGAGTCCTGCAGCAGGCGGAGGGTGAGCTCAGTGAAGAGGCTAAGTGATGTTGCTCACATGATCAACACTATATCAATCTACTTTTCAATCTTCTTTCATATGGTGAACAGCGTCTGTAGCACAAGCTTTGCATGCAGGAGGAATGCACTCTCAGCCTGCACAGGACTCACCCACACGCGGGCAACAGGCCAGCAGCTCTGGACGGTGCTGTGACATTTCCTTAGCCAATTATCCTTAAGAAAAGTAGCTAGTTACGGGGGTGTTAATGCACTATCTACCCAGTAGATCACCTCTCCCACTAGATTCACATATGGAATGGAGTAATTCTAATGTAGAATGCTGCAGCTGTGAAGGACACATGTTATGAGAACAGGCCCTGGTATGCCAAGATGTAAAGCTATGTTTTGGAGTACTACTTCCCCTATTAAGAAGTGGCGGGTCAATTTGTACTACAGGTGTGTGAGCAAATAGAGTAAATACATATGAGAAATGAATTCCCAAGAATAGTGCCTCAACTGTGGTTTTTATAAAGCACCCAGTTTGATAGAGAGATACAATAGGAGGACTGCTAGGTGTGCAGTGTTTTCTCAGATGGGAGTCACAAGAGGTGATGCCAAAATAGTACAGCTGCAAGGTCGAATAATCCATTCGGGAGTGCCCAATTGTCTGGTCTTATGAAGAAGCCATTGTATCACCAGGCAGGGTTGACCTCATTGTTCACACTAGCACCCTGACTGGGTCCTTTTGGGGGTATGCACATCACAAGTTGGATAGAGTTACCTTGACCAATAAGTAGAGTCAATTTTTGCAACAAAGTACCTGAATGTAGCAGACCAATCACATTATATTGTTTTCTGCTGACTGCACAAATTAGTACATTTTTTAAGGGGGTGTATTTAGATATGCCTTACCAACGGCTTAGCAAAATATAGGTGATGTTTAGATTTTTGTATAAGTGTTAGCCATAGGGAAACATGATATTATGTTGTATCTGATACGTTTTGCTTATGCTAATGGGCGTTTTCCACTATAAAAGTTGCAATTCCAAAAATGGGCGCATTAAATATGCCTACAGTTTTCAGTTCTAATGGACTGACTGGCACTCCCAGATGTTTTTGCATGTAACGAAACTTTATTTTTCCTTGAAAATTGTGATACCTTGTGGAGGGATATTTTTGTCTATCAGGTTTTCAGTCTAGCCTACACATGCAATTGTAGTCTTCAGCTTCATGCAGGGGAAGTCACCACAAATTTACACAACCACAGACTACTAGTCTACAAAAAATAATTTGACCTCCCTTTATAATCTCACTATTTCACACACACAAGTACTAATTTCCATGATCAATTATTTATCTATATATATAAAAGTCAAATGTTGTGTGTGGTTACGTGGCTTTAGGGCATAAAGCATTGTTCCTAAACAATTCCACACCGTTTCACCAGTCTACACCAAATTGTGCATAGTTACTATGTAGGACCCTGCAGACATTACTGGCTACCTGACATTTGGACACCCCAACCGTTTCCCCAGATTTCAGCAAAAGTCAAAATTGTTTGTGGGTTTGTGGCTTAGCGAAGCAATGTTCCTTATACAATTCCACACCGTTTCACCAATCTGCACCAAATTGATCATAGATACCTGTTTGGACCCTCTGGATATTACTGCTACATATCATTTGGACACCCCATACCTTTCTCCAGATTTCAGCAAATGTTAAAATTTGTTTGCGGGTTAGTGGCCTGCCAACAAAGCTGTAAACCATGTTCACAGGGAAGGGAAACAGAAAAATGTATGAGAGGCGAATGGAGCCACGAGTTGAAGGAGAATGGAGCCACGAGGAGAAGGAGAAGGCAGGTAGCATTCCTGAAATTTACAAATGTTTGCAACATCAGGTGAAATTACTTTTCCAGAGGATTTTTGCGAGATGGTGCCTGCCGACAAAGCAGTAAACCATGTTCACTCGGAAGGGAAAGAATAAACGTTGTTCCTCAACCACTCCCGACACGAGGAACGCAACTCGAGGATCCCATATGACCGCAAAAGCCATGTTTCAAGGACCTAGGATGCACGATTAAGATATTTGCACTGCAATGCACCGCAAGAATCTGCACCACACCGGGGTAAGGCAGAAAGATAAGGCAGAACAGTAAACTACAGCATCATTCATTTTCAACCAGGAATGAGAGTGTTATCATGCCTGTCTACAAAACCCATTTGGAGAATAGGTACTTTTGCTAGTATTTTTTAAATCTGAATAAAACTATAAAACTAGATATTTTAGTACTTCTACCGCTTGGTGGTCAGTATTTCAAAACACTTGATTTAACATAAAGGTCTTCAAATAAAACATAAAGCCACATTGACAAACAAATCAAATCATGTATTTTCCCAGTAACACTAACAATGTGTGCAATCTGAAAACTGTTGCGTGTCTCACTTTTCTCATTTAGAATCAGTGTTGTGGGCTGCTAACTTTTGCATGCAGTTTAAAATATTCTTGCATTCGAATAGTACAGGGTTTGGGTTAGAGAAGTAATGTTTTCAATTTAGTTTGCTCATACAATTTTGTCTCACCCACCCAACCTGATGAAATATTTTTCACATTATTTTGTACAAATATAAATATACCTCCACTTTCAAATCATATATCAATACCACTGTACATTTCAGAATAAGTCATTATATGGGAGTTAATATTGCACTTTTGTTATGGGAATAGGAATGACTCATTTAAACTTGCAATTACTATCACATTTTGTTTAAGCTACTACGGCCTATAGGTCATGGTACAGCGATTACATCAAAGAAAACCCTTTGGGTACTTTTAATGAGATTGTGATTTTCATAGACCACCAAATGCACATAAGTGCTGTCTATACCATTGTGCACACAGCTAAGAAATGTATTTTAAGTTGGATTGAATTGATATCTCTCCTAATTTTACATGCAGCACAACACTTTGGGGCTGATTCACAGAAGTGTTTTTATAATGGCGCAATCCCAAATTAAATTAAATTCCAAATTAAATTGATGCATTTTGAAAACACCTTCCCAAACCACACGCTTTTTTAGGATTTACCAGGAAAATAATAATCGGGAGCTTTTTTTATCCCTTCATTTGTGGAAATCAAAAACTAATTTTGAATTTTTTTCAGAGGCATGAAACCAGGAGAAACCCTCATGTGATCCGAGCGGGGTCTCAGTTATAATTAGTTTCCCTTCTGCAGATACCCTTGTGGACATGAGTCATCCCCTGGAACAAGGCCCTTCCATTCTGAATGCCCTTAAATTGGTCTTCCTCTTTAAGCCACCTAACAGGAACATCTGGTGTTCTCTCTTGCAGCTCTTTCCGTTACCAGCATCATATCCCTTCAGTTTGTGTCCACAATTCCCAGATTATGCAATAATTATGTCACACTATATGAATGGTCTGATCTTTCATTGGACTCATTTATAGTGAGCCAATTTTATTGACACACACCCCAATCTTCATTAGATGATAATTATTTGTGCACTTGTGATGAAAATTATTGGCACGCATACCTATTTACATGTGATTTGCATAGTCCAGGGGAACTATAGGTGAAATGGCTAACCCAACGACTTTAGTTTAGACCAGAGAGTGATGGATGGAATGTTTTGAAGGAATCATGCCCTCTGGTATTGCACTGAGCAAACCCCCACAAACTGTTGTTTTCCAGGCCACCATGCTATTCCAGAAGCATAAAGACCACAAGAAAACCAGGTCACAGAGAAGCAGGTTGCAGCTCACTGATGGGAACCAACAATGCCAAAACATGTCTGATGTTGCTTGTGTTTCCATGCAAAAGGGAAGTGGACTAGCAGACCAGGCTGCAGTGCTCCCACTTGTAGTGTATGAAGACTGACTTTCAGATTGCTTGTCCTCTTTTGCAATAGTACAGGCTAATAAAACCGTGGTATGGAAGGTTTCTCAGAGCAACAGCAGTGGTGACGATGAATTCATATCCTTCATCCATCACACTGTTTGTTTAAAGTTCATTCACTGGAGCCACTAGACCAATGTCCAACAGTTTAGGTGAATTGAGGTCATGCAGACTACTGTGCACTAGTCGTGTTGAGAGATAGGCCCTGATTCATGGAATTATTTGCGTGTAAAACAGGGATTTGCGTGCCATTCTGCCCTCAAAACCCTGTTTAACAAATGGAGATTTGCTGGCAGAATGGCCTTAGTGTCTTCTATTATTCATAAAGGCTGAATAATTTTTATTTATGAGTTGGGTTACTTTGCAATTCATTTACAACGTGGAAATGAGTATATTAATTGAGAGGCCTGATATATGGAATTATTAGCATGGTGCATGGTGACTTTACACTGCCAACACACACCCCAATTAACAGGGCAGTGCAATGTGTATTGTTGCAGTGCAAAGTCGCTTTTGCACTGTGCTAACAATTCCATGAATCAGACCCAAAGTCTAAATGGCACTACATTTAAATATCCACGTCCACCAAGTATTTAATTTTTTCCATGCTTTTTCTGATTGACACTAAAGTGCTCTCTGAAGATCTGGCACTGGAAGTGTGGGGAAGTGTGTTCAGCTGGGTACATCATCGTTTAGAGTAGAGACGTCACAAAGTCTGCGGATACTTTGATATCCACCTAAGGACAAGAATTGAAGTGACACAATTTTTGCCAGGTTTCCATTGCAATAATAAACTAAGGAATGGTTTCTGAGTTACTTAGTAGACTTTCTGCTGGGTTTTTTTCAGAAGCAGATGGAAAGGTGTGCTGCCAGCCCAAATAGGGGTTCCTTGCTGGGTGATAGCAACAAACAATGCTTCCTGCGGTAGAGTACATAGGGCATGGGTCTTGATGCCTTTCGCACATAATGAGATGATGTATCTTCACTTATAGAAGATCTGGATCTATATGTGGACTCACAAAGCTGGAGGGCCTTCATTAGCATTCGCAGTCCCAACAGGATATGTTATCAGGGACTGACAAGATGGGAGTGGACGGGGGTAGCCATTGTTTATAACGACCATCTGGAGGTCTGGGGAATAGTTCTGGTGGAGCCAGAAGGCTGTGAAATACTTATGGCCAAAGTTAGGATTGACGCCAAGACCACTGTTCACTTGGTGCTTGTTTATCAACCTCCCTCAGCCATGCCAGATTTCACATCACAAATATGTAATCTGCTACTACCATTATTAAAACGTACTACAAAGTTGATGTTATTGTGTGATGTTAACCTTCTGTGACCCACATTGGAGGCAACACCTTGCATTGGGTAGCCACACATAACATGTTGATAACTGATCTTTCCATGTATCCGTGCCCTTGGTCTGCTAATTTTTTAATTCAGTTTGGGTTGGTCAGAGAAAAAATAATATGGACTAAAATAATCACCAAAACTTTACTATCTTCTAGAAAAACAAAAAAGTTATTGTTAGTAGCCATACAACCTTGGATTACTCCCCTGGCAGACAAAATAATCAGTATGGAATCCACTCATGAGATAGAAAAGGCATATCTGGAGATGCTAGTCGAAGTAACTAATGCCATAGCATCCCTGAACACCAGACTAGTTTTAGAAAAAAAAAACGAATACATGGTTTTCATCAGATCTTCAGACACTTAAAGCCAAAATGAACAAATGTTTTTTATGCATGGAAAGCTTCCAAAGATCTCCACAGAGGGAGGCTTAAATCCTGCCTCCAAAGCATGTAAGTTGATAATCGCTGCAGCAAAAAAGAGAATGTTTGTTAATAGGATCGCCAAGGCACAATGTGAATCCAAAGAGTTATTTACGGTCCTAAAAGAGCTAGAAAATACCTGTCCAGGTATTAGGAATGGGCCTAAAAATGACAGCACATGGAGCATGCATATACACGCTGCCATGCTTCAGTAACTCAAGGTAATTAAACTAAATATCGAGATCAGTCAAAAGCAGGCAGACCAAGTGGATGCCCCTTGTATTGTTAATATGCTAAAAAACACAGAATACCAATTCTTTTTTAGTGTTTTTTTAATTGGTTTGGTTGAAAAAAGTGAAAAAAAAAACAGATCAACCTTTCAGTATATAAAATCACATTATAATATTAAACTTAAAAAAACATAATCAATTAATGAGCCACCTATTTACACATTACTAAAAGAAAATAGAATAAAAGAGAAAGAATGAAATTGAGAGAATAAAAATGAATACCACTTTAGACGTATCAGCAAATATAACAACATTGCACATGTTTCATTTATAACTAGTCATTCTATGTGGCCTTGATTTAGTTGGATTGTTCATGCACTAGAAATAAATGATCTCCTATACAGTTACGACCTCAACCTATTGGCCATCACTGAAACCTAGTTACATGAGTCATTGGGTCCCTGTGTTGCTCTAGCGCTCCCATCAGGCTATACCATCCTCAGACAAGATAGACCTACCCGCCTAGGAGGTGGAGTAGCCCTTGTCACCAAAGAAGCTCTTTCCCTTAGACTTAACAGCCGCCCATGGGTGGGCGACTCCGGCATTCTATCTGCAAAACTCTCAATGTCCCCTAATAGCACAATCAACATCCATATATCATATTGCTCCCCTGGCCTCCCGTCAGATTTTCAGGGACACCTCATTAATTTACTCAGCGAAAACATAAAAAGCTCCACCAAGACTTTACTACTTGGAGATTTAAACCTAGGGTTCAATGACCCAAAAGATAAAGCTACTGCTACTCTTGTCAATTAACTCAATGATTTAGGATTCACTCAAAAAGTCACGAGCCCCTCGCACTCTAAAGGCTGCACCCTGGACTGGGTTGCAGACCACAAATTGTCTCACGACCATCACCTCCAATACTGCTACCCGTGGACTGACCACAAATGTATTCAGTTCACTTTACCCACCTCCTCAAGCACCAAAATTCTCACACCTGCCCCCCCATGCACAAGTGAGAAGATCTAAAAAACTCAATGAGGACACCTTCACCCTTATCTGAATGTCCCAGAACTAGCGCCTCCTTTCTCCAATGACCACAATACCCTTGCAGACATTTATATGGACACCCTCACTAAAGCCGTCAATTCCATAGCCCCACTTGAATGCAAAAAAAGAAAAAAAGTCACTGCATTCCAATTCCTGGTTCACTGAATGTTAGGCAGAATTATATGCAGTCCCCTTTGGGAACACCACACACATTTAAGACCTACAAGTGACAGTACAAATTCACCTTTGGTACAAGCCTGTACTGCACAGTAAAGTGGTAGCGATGGCTGAGTAGCCAGACCTATCTCAAGAGTAAGTGAGCAGTATCAATAGTTACACAAAGGACAGCAATTACTATGATTCAAACAAACACTGATTCAAGGTTTCTGAGTAAAAGAATATACATTTATTTGCACATCAGTTGTAAGCAGTTGAAAAATCACATTGCTAATACACTACACCCCACCCAATAGATTCTGTACAAGTTAAGCTCAAAATGAAGTGTGAACAAAATGGCACTCCAGCAATTGAAAAGGGAGGGAAAGACAAAGGTTGGGCAGAAATTGAGCAGCACCAACAAGTTATTTAAGCAGGGCAATCTAGAAAAAGGAACTACAATGAGGAAATCAGATTCAAGGGACCTGGCTCAAAGTCAGTGGAACAGAGTCATTGCTCAAGATCACACAGTTCGGGGTATTTCAAGGTTAGGTGTTTGCCAAGAGTTCAGAAATGAACAAACGGATTTGAACAGTACCTTAAATGCAGAAGCAGGCTGTAGCTGAGGCGCATGTTGCTGGCAGGTCCTGCAGGTTCACGGTTCCTGAATTGACTGTCAGACTGCCACGAAGTAGGAAGACTGGAGGGCTCTGCACTGCCCAGGGAAGAAACCAGCAGCAGAGCAAAGCAATGAATAAAAGGTGCGCTCCTTAAAACGCAAGCAGGGTCCGCTCCTCCTGGCTAGCCGGTCCACTGTAGTTCTGTACAGCAAATTCGACCAGAGAAGGAGGACCTGACGAGCAGTTTTGTGAACTGGTTGTTCCCATCAGCTCAACGGGAAATGATTCCTTGCAGATCTTCCCTCTCGTTGGAGTATGAAGATTCGGACCTGCAGCAGGGCTTCATTGGGTGGTTCAGTTGTGGTAGGGTTCTCTTTTGTCAGCTTGTCTTCGGTTCTCTCGTTCCAGTGGCGACTCTGACTTGAGACGTGCTTTTTATGCAGCTTTCCCCCATTCACACAGCCCAGCTGTCAATCACACAGCAGGGTGGCTGACCCCCCGGGATAGTCACCTCAGCCAATCATGCTAGAGATATGCACCACAAGGGATCATCTGGAATTCAGGAAATTTCACAAAATCTGGCTATTTGCTCCAGAACCAGAAGAAAACAACTAGGAACCACAAACCCATCGGTTAACTAGACTCCCAGCAAGAAACCCACAACTTCACTTAATCATCCCGATCCAGATTCACTTAATCATTCCTTTCCAGTCATGGCCGCAATCTGCTGGAATAAATTACCACCAAACCTAAGGCAGGAAGAGAATTACTTAAGTTTTAGGAAACTACTGAAAACTCACCTCTTTAGGTGAAAAGCAGTACGACACCCGCATGTCAGAATGGCTTTGAAACTTGTACTACTATGAACTAATTTGGATCTTGCCCCGCGCCCTGATGCCTGCGGGCGACCGGCGCGTTATAAACTAAAATACATACATACATACATACAGAGGGCGGCAGGAGCACACCGTTTCAACCCACATCCACATACTGCTAACACTTAGAGGAAACCCATATAGGTAAAAACCCCCACACTGATGGGCAGAGAAGAACAAAAATCCTCTGACCTAAACCACGCAAACCCTGAACGGGAAAACGCCTGCACTAGTCAGATACACATACCATTAGAGTAATATGAAGCACCCCATAGCATCCAACATAACCATCTCTAACCAGAGGTCAGGGGAAGGATGCCCTGTCAACCACTGACTTCATTGTGGCTATCTCACAGAGGAACCTAGATAATTAAAGATCCCAAACTGGATGGGCAGGGAAAGACCAGAATAACGCAAGCTAAATCCTGCCATCCCTGAACGAGGACACACCCGTACCAGCCAGGTACACATCCCACTAGAGTAGTACATAGGAAACTGTCACCCTGCAACGTGCCTGCTAACTAGACAAACAATTTATAAATTCTAGGCACACAGGATAACCACACATGCTGAACGCAGAAACCCCAAGAAAAAGACCAGAAAAGTCTGCTAAACCAAGCACTAAAACTTCAACTTTTCCGCATACACTCTTTTACTGAAACTCACACAACCATTTCTCTGCGCAGCAATCTGCACACACTTCACCACATTGCAACAACAGACGTACAACACATAACCCAGCACAACAAAGCATGGGAATTTGCACCAACCGTAAAATGCACGTAAGCTTGACGTGCGGTACAAACCGAACTGAAGCGGCCAACAGGACATCACTACTCTCACAAGCCTATTCCAACTGCACCCTACTAACCCCCCCTCCATTTTCAGATCCGCCAGAACACCTGGACACCACTTCCAGTGGTGACGGTGCGCGGTATAAATCCCTTTAACATTAACATTAACATATTCTCAAAGAAAACGGAGTGCCACATGCACATTATTCTCAAACTAGTCACATGCACATGAAAACACATCTGGCTAGATTCCTAAACTTTGCACCACTGCAAGTGCAATTTTGCTTGGTATTAGTACAAGGGCAAAGTTTCCCCCAGTGAAAAAAACATATGCTTTAAATGCATATTTGCACCTTTGAAATGTTTGCCCTAGTGCTAATACCGTGCCAAGCATGCAGTTTATGCCCCAGTGCTAATAACAGGCAAATACCACTTGGTTCAAAGGTTTTTCTAATATGGCCCAAGGTGTTTTACAGTGGGGCACTTGTGCTAATATTGTGAAAAATTGCTCTTGCACCAGTGCAAAGTGTATGCAAACTGTGGCTCTCTATGTTATAGCATCTAGAAAAAGACTACATAACCAGACTTCAACCTAGAGAACTTACAAGGTGCCATAAGTAGCACTTTTCATGCCGATAGAGTTGGCCTAAGAGCTATGCACCAGTCATTGCATTCCACTGTGGGCCCACAAATAATGTGGCAGTCTGCCGGGCATCACTTGACCTTGGACTATGGCCTCCTTCCTTCTGCTATAACGTGAGTGCTAGCTGATCATTCCGTTTGCCCGCCTTAGCTATCCTTTGAACTTTTCTGTGCCACTCCTGACTGCCTCTCTCTGAACTTGCTCACTTTGATACTGCTCACTCTGTGCTACTGGTAAACACTTCTGTTGTTGTCTGCACTTCCTTAGTTCTCACATCCCTTTGCACACTGTGTTAGCACATGTGCATCCACTGTGTGCCTCAGTGCCTTATTTCCTGTAAAAAAAAAAAAAATATATATATATATATATATGAATCTAGGTGTGCTCCCATTTTGCATTGCACTATTCCTGTTTTTTAAAAATTTGAATCTAGGTGTGCCCCACATTGCATTTTATTTTTCCTGTTTTTAAAAATATCGAATCTAGGTGTGCTCCCATTTTGCATTGCATTGTTACTGTTTTTAAAAGCTTTGAATCCCCTTGCTGCAGTGCTTTATCTCCTGTTTAAAACCACTAGGTCATCTGTGAAATAGGGTCAGGACTGTGCATTGCAGCCCCCCCACTCCTTCGTTCTCTGCATTCTTGCATCTATCCTCTGACTCTGAGATGTTACTCTCCATCTCGCCAATCTTTTATAACTGCTAAACTATCAAATATCCACCCTCTCTCACAAAATCTGGACAGAAAAATTACAAAAAGAACATACTGTGTGCAATTGAAGACACCAATGTCAGTGGATCCTCCAGAGAAATCTTCACTGACATCCTCTTCTCTGTCCCATATCCAGACCAATGGACTTCTCATCTCATCTCTACTCTCCCTCCTTTCAAATCCTCTCCAATTAATGGTGGCAGTCCTCTTAGCATACTTCTCATCTTGCTGCTGCATTAATGTCTACCTCACTGGCACCATACTGGTTCAGGGCCCTCAGGCCAACCTCTTTCTCTTTGGCCGCATCCCGCCATATCGCATCAACTTCATTCCTTCTCCTCCTTCTCCCCCTACTTCCCTCCCTGCTCCATCATCTTTGTCTGGAGTACCACGCCCATGTATTTCAGAAAACCTTCAAAGGCAGAGATTGCCTCTACCTGGTGACCCTCAATGCAGCCTCAGCCAACTAGCACTCTGCTGACATCTGCCTCCTTCTTGAAGACACTGGCCTTGACATTCTTGCACTCATTGAGACCTGGTTCAATGCCAGCTCAGTCACTGCTTTTGACTCTCTCTTACCCAATGGCTTCAAGATCACCTCAAAGCCTCAACCTCACGGTACTGCTGGTGGAGTTACCTTAATCTTTCCTTAGTGGGTTATTTCTTCCATCTTACCCACTAAGCTCTATTCGTCCTTTGAGAGCCCAGTATGCAAATTGGTTAAATCTCCCTCCTCCAACGTGATCATTGCTACTATTTACCGGCCTCTAGGCGCTACCTCCCTGTTCCTCTCTGAATGGGCTGATTTCGGTTCCTCCTTACTCTCAACCACTTTCAACCTGCTACTCTTGGGTGACTTTACCATCCAATTGGATTTTCCTAGCATAGCATGCACTCTCTTCATTGACCTCTGCACATCTCTATCCCTCTCCATTCTCCCTTCTGGTCCAACCCACTCTGCCGGACACACTGTGGATGCCCTCATCCACTCTGATCTCCCTCTCTCATCTCCCTTAGTCACCCCGCTCTCCTGGTCTGACCACTCTCGGCTCTCCTCCCACCTGGGTCCCTATGGCCTTGTGACATCTCCTCCAAAAGCCCTGCCAACCTCGCTCACAAACATCCGTCTGATGAAACAAGTGTCAGCTGCAGCCTTCACTTCCACCTTCATCCCCCCTTGCCCTCCCAAATCAGACTCTACCACTGACCCTGGTCTCAGCAGCCTCCACCTATCTATCTCCAACACCCTTGACATTATTGCCCAAGTCATGAGGAACCGCCTGAAACCCACCTCCAAGCATAACACTTGGAACGACTCCAAACTAACAGACCTGAAACATACGTTCTTGGCTGCAGAACGGAAATGGCAAACCTCAGGTTCATCCTCTGACAAACTGGCCTGCCCCCTGCTTCAAAGGCATTACAGACTATCTGTCCCAACAAAGGGTCCACATTCAGGCACGGTTATCTGGCACATCCAACAACATGGCTGAACTTTTCAAAATCTGCAGGGAAATTGCCAACCTGTCTGCAGTATCCTCTGCCCCTACTCCATCTCAGGCCCTATGCAACACACTTGCTTCTCACTTCACCACCAAAACTCAAGACATCCTGAACAGACTTGTCACGCACACTTCCAACCCATCCCTTGCCCCCCTTGCTTCCCTTGGCCACTTGCCTTTGTCTCCCAAGAAGAAGTAACCAGAGTTGTCAACTCCATTAAGGTTTCTTCCAAATAGATTGCCCCTTGCTCTTCCGGAACCATTAAGGACAACATTTGCTCTCTCGCCCTGCTCTCGCTGTTCTCAGTAACCACTTCTTTGCTACTGGTTCCATTTCATCCTCCCTCAAGCACTCCCTTGTGCACCTCCTCTTTAGAGAACCGGCAGCAGACCCTTCCTGTCCAGCCAACTATCGCCCCATTTCCATCACCCCCTTCCTTGGGAAACTGTTTGAGACGTTGGCCCTGCCCCAACTTAACTCTCACACTGCACTTGTATGCGGTCTCTGTGACCATCAATCTGGATTCCGAGCATCCAGAGGCACAGAAACTGCTCTTCTGAACACCTGTGAAGAACTACTTGCATCTCTTGATTCCAATTCCCTTGCTATCCTCATCCTTCTTGATCTCTCTTCCGCATTTGACACAGTCAACCACTCCACCTCATAAAAAGATTCCATGACACCCTTGGTACCTCAGAGCAGGCACTGGACTGGCTTACCTCCTTCCTAACTGACCGCACGTCCAATGCTATTCTGGGAACCTTATCCTCGCCTGCTTCCTTCTCCACCTGTGGTGTCCCCCCTGTTCTATTCTCTTGCCTTGGCTCTTTAACACCTAACTTACTCTTCTGGCAAGCCACATCTCCTCCTTCTCCCCCAACTTCCAGTTTAATGCTGATGACGCACGACTCTTTTTCAGACTGCCTGCAGACACCCTGGCACCCTCAATCATCCCTGACTGCTTCACTGCCACCCAGGCCTGGAGCACTTCCAATGATCCCTGTCTCAGTGCCAGCAGAAAAGAGCTCCTTCCTATTGAGACCCCTGCACCCGACTTCTTCCCTTCACTCTGGCCTTCTACCATGGGCTTTCCCCCTGCTCCCTCTTTGGGAAGCCAGAAACCTCTGAGTCATCTTCGGCTCCTCTCTCCTTCCTCCCCCACACTCAGGACATTGCCAAAAGTCCCACTTTCAGCTCTTGCTCCTCAAAAGAATTCTACCTTTCCTCACCTTCCCCCAGAGGCTCGATGTTACCCAGGCTCTGGTTCTTTCTAGGCTTGACTATTGCAATAGCCTTCTCCTGAATCTACCTTAGTCCAATCTGCGACCCCTCCAGCTAATCCAGAATAGGGCAGCAAGTCTTATCCTTGGCCACAAGCCCAGGGACTGCATCTCTCCTGTCCTACAAAATATTCATTGGCGCCCAGTCACAGCACGGATTAAATTCAAATCCCTCTGTGTGATCCACAAGGCTGTCTGTGGCCAAGGACCACATTATTTGCAAATCTTTCTGACTATATATTCCCCCTCTAGACCCCTGCACTCCTCTGTCACTGATTCCCTGTGTGTAAAGCACTTAGCTAAATAGTGGGCAGGAGGTCGATCTCTTTCCTCAGCTGGATCCCTTCTTTTGAACAGCCTCCCCTCCCTCTTCGTCTTGAGAAGAATCTTCTTAAATTCCAGAAGGGGCTAAATACCTTCCTCTTTACCTCCTCCCCTCCCTCTCTCCCCTGCTAATTGCACAGTAGCTTGATTGGTGTGAAGGGCCCTTATGCATATCGGGGCCCTGACCTTCCACATCATATCATCTCAGCTGATGTCTATCCTCTGCACTTGCCTCGGCCTACCCTCCACCCTGTAGGCTTCCACTTACCTTTTTCATAACACTTCAACTGCTGCTCTCCCACGACCACCACAACACCTATCCTAAAACCTTTCCCATCTCCACTTGCACGTTCTGAACACTCACAAGGCATGGTAGGTTTGTCTTCCCCTCCCCATTGTTTGTCTATTCTTATATGTTTTGTATTAAATGTCGACCCTTGTCACCTCCCTGTTGCCCTGTGGGTGCTTTGAAACAGCATTTGCTTCCCATATAAGCGCCTAACAAGCTAACAATAAATAAATAATTAAATAAATAAATATCAACAGAGCTTCAAGCATAGTAGTGTCACGGATACACAAACGGCCTGTAGAAATAGGTTGCATCTGGTGAGACTCTGCAACAGAGTCAAACATCCCTAAGTCCTTTTAATGAGTTTGCAACCTTTCGAAACATTCATGCATTGGGGCTGCCAACAGCACATCACTGCTCCCTTGCACTTTTCCAGCTTATCCCCACTAACTCATCCTCCCACCCTCTTTTTTTTCAGAGCCTCCAGAGCGCCAGGGGACCACTACGGTGGTGATAGTGCGCGGTATACATATCCTTTAACATTAACATTAACATGCATGCCCAATGTGTACGTTGGCTTACTCTGCAGGATACTGTTCACTTTACTCACCCAAAGCAACACAAACATAACCCGAAAGATAAGATATCATCAGAGTGTGTGTGATGGGGTCAAACAGCCTACACCCACAAAGCTGCATGAAAAAGGTTCTAGCAACAATTGACTTCTGTAGCACATAATCCCTCCTACAGTTCTAAAAATATCGGAGTCATTAAGATCAGAACAGAAAACACAACAAACATACAGATGCCAAACCACTATGGGGATATAAAAATGCATTAACTTCTTAATGAAGCGCGCTCTTGCTATGTGGTCTCCATCAAATACTGGGTAATGGATTGTTAAGGATCCCCATGGTCCTTGCCTGTGGTATGTTTAACATCTATTTTCACACTGTTTTTACCAACCCAACCATTTGTCTTGGTATTCATTATTTGCATCTATACACGTACATGTTGATTGCCTTGGGCTGATGCCACCTAAGGAACTGTTGTGCAGTTACAGAATCGTGGCATGCCATCCTAACTGTTATGCAGCAGCAGCATCGAATCTGCAAAATGAACATGTGCTTGTGCCGGCACTGACGCACAAGACCATGGCCCTCAATAGCTAGGACGATCTTTTTGGACAAATACCACCGGTGGTAATTGCCACCACAGACAAAGGTATTTTGGGAAAACCTGCCCAATTACAGGGTTGCCACTGACCCAGTGATATTTCTGAATTACAACTTGTGGTATCCAAGAAATACCACCTGCTTCAAGTTTTAGAAAACATATTATTATTTTTTTAAAGTCTATATTTATTATCATAACAGTAATTAACAGTGTGCGTTACTGGTTCATATCATGTGTCAACACTGTGTGTATGTTTGCAATGCACAACATGATACATTCTGACCCGTGTATGCATTACGTAGCAATGTTGGTGTGGGCATCAGAGATTCCCACTTTCTTATTCCCGTTCTAATGTCTCCAAGATAGAATTTTTCCTGTATGGAAGGTAACGGCGTGTTCTTCTCTTTCTACATGGGTAAACATATTTTGGACAGTTCTGTGGACATTGTTAGTCTTTATAACTCTTCTGGATAAAGGTAGACAACATGGTGGATTTTCGGTGCAGTGTGAACACTTTCTGGAATACGTCACATGAATGGTTATCTCAACTAAACAATGCAATGTTCTATAAGATGCTTTATTCATGTTGCTATAAAGAGCTGCTATAACGGTAGTAAAAGAAAACAATATAAGCTAAATTGTGAACAGCCAAATATATTGTTCATTTAAAATGTGATTTTGTAACATGCAAAGCAGGGACGTAATTTCACCAAAATGCCAGGGGTAGTGGAAGTGACATCACGTGACCCTTGTCTCTGATACCCCACCCCGAAGTGACATCACAGGAAGCGGTAGAAAACGACTGTTTACCCCTTGACAAAACAGGAAGTTGCATTGCATAGCATTGTTTCTAAGTACTCTATGAAAATATGGTTACAATATCACTGTAACGTGATATACACTTCGTACAAGAATGGATCACCATATGTATCGGCGAAAAGCAAAATACATAGTCCGAAATGGATGGTTATTCTACTCTAAAAGCTTTTTGGAGGATTTTGTCTACATTGCGAATTTGAGGTGTTTTAGAACAAACTAAATCAGCGATTTACCCCCTGAAATGTGCCTGAAATAAATCTTTAATGAGGCTAGCAATTGTTGTTTCGAATTCTAGAAAGACAAATTATTTGTCATTCCTATTCTTTCTTATTTAGGGTCACTACTCAAAGTGTTACACTTGTGTAACCCCCTGTTTTTTTTTAGAAGCCTGAACAAGAAAGCCAGCCACACCAGAAACAAAGAGGCACGGTTTGTAGATCTTTTTCAACACCAATTATCTGTGTGCCCGAACCCACGTTAGCATTTTGTATATTTATACCATGGAGTGAGCTGACAGTCCCTGCATACTCAGAAATATCCGCAGGAAGACCTACAACCTTGAGAGTATTGCCCGGACAGGCAATTACACTATTATCAGTACCCTCAATAGCCACAGTAGGAGTTGCAGGGACCGAAAAAACCCTCAGCCCAACAACGTTGGACCTTGCATCATCCAAAACCTCCTTCATTGCTTCAGTCTGCTCATATTCAGACAGAGTATTTATAGGCAGCACCTCCTAAAGGTATAATCTCTGTGTGTCTCTGTACATTAGAAGTATTTTGTGTATACTGTATCTTAGTAGGGGCCAGTAAAACAGATGCATATAACGTAAATAGAAGAACGATCACCAGAAAAAATAAATTACTCCAGTGCTTCCGGAGCATCACAGACTGGCACCCGCACCTTGGCTGGGGTGTTCTGTGACTTTGTCTCAACCATAAAGAGGGCAGAGGAACAGATACCCCCCCTCCCCCTCCAGTCTGTACATTCTCTTTGACTTTATTACACACATATCCCTCTTTTTTAACTCTCTAATGTTGGGAGGAATATTTCTGCTGCCACAGACTGGGGCATTTTGGTTAACACATATAGTCACATTCTTTACTATCACTTTTACTCAATTCAAAGGAACTCATTTTGAAACATGAGACAGTTGGAGCACAGAAATTGTAACACTATTTCATGAGCTATTTTACTCAGGGTTTGGAACTTACTGGGATATCTGCAACAGCTATATTAATCCACTTAACTCTATTATTTTGATTGAGAATTGGTGGTTCCAGCTAAATGCTTTTCAACTGCAAAATACAGAGGAGCCCAGACACACCTTCAAAATATTGGGAGTTTTCAGTTCACTCCTTCCCAGGAAGCCATCAGATGAAGGGCAGGGGCTTTGCTTGCACTTTCACATAGCTGCTCTGCCTGTACTCAATCACAAAAGCGAGACAGCAGCATTTGTTTAATGATCTTTTTAAAGGATAAACATGGCATGCCTGAATGATGATAGGCACGCAGTCAAAGCAGTACTTATTGTATTTTGTAGGGAAATGTGTTCTGCTTCGAGAGATAATTAATTAGGTATTCGTCTTCAGTGAAATACCTAATTATCAGCCAGAATTCAGCCGAATACTTACTCGAAGCCAATTCCGGTACACCCCTAGCCATAAGAAAACCTGATCTTCAGGAAAGCAGTAGAAACATAGCTGTTTAATATGCCAAGCTAACTTGCAAGCCATAGGCCACTGTCAAAGAGACACAGACCATAGCTGACCATGGACCGCTGTGTTTCAGCTACCCAACAGGCTAAATGTGCAAGTTAATTCAATGCCATGAGGGCTACACTTTCTTTCCCCCAATAAGCCATGCTAAAACCCTACCAACTGCAAACCAACTATGACACACACACCTCCTAATACAGCCCCCCAAAGTGACATTAAACAGCGAACTCCAAACCTCCTCCAATAACACGCAATCTTAACACATCCAATGCAACCTTATGCTCTGGGCACAAAAGTCCTACCATATGGATGAATATGTCTAGTACACCCCAGGCCAGATTATCTAGAAACAATCAATGTATTAGGATTGTTTTCTTCTGAACTGAAACTACCAATGTCATAACTTAAGAATGTGTGCACTATCCCTCTCTTATTTTCAGATCTGCAATTATGCCTGGAGATCATGCAAGTGGCAGCTGTGTGTTGTATAAATTCCACTAACATAATATTGCATAACATAAGGCCCTTACAATGCTTCCACATGCCCCAGTATAATCCTCATAGATCTCTTGTATGTTTATGAGTGGTCTGGGTGGGTGTTATGACCCAGGGCAGAAGTGGATGTATCGAGTCAACTGTGTGTGATGGAGTAGGTATACATTTATAGGCCTACATGTGGCGCTATGTCATGGAGTGTTTAGAGCCGGGCCTATAATCCCTAATGTTTTCCAAGTGCACTTTTTACCTGATCACCCACCAATTGATTGACAGTGGTGGAGGTTGTTGTGTCCAGATGCCTAAGAACACCCTACTGCCACCATGTCCTTTGCGTTCACTTTACCATTACCGCAGTCCATTCTATTAAATGGTTGTGACCCACCTTCACTACTCTCAAGTACCACTGTGTACTAGTAAGGCCAAGACTGGGACATGTCACCAGAGAGTAATTTCGTAATTTAAGTGGTGGTGCATGTTATGACTGGACCTGGGTTCATGCAGGCCAGTCCAATCACTGCTGGAGGCACTCAGCACACATATTGGCCCAAACCGTAGTGGGCTGGCTCACAGGCTCACGGGCCAGGCCGATGACTTGCTGGGAGCACCTAGCCGACATCAAGGGACACGGGGCTCCCTGTCCACCCATGGACACACGTGTGCTTCAGTGGCATATGGGCACCCAGGCTATCACGTCAACACAGCCGGTGTTGCACAGCAGGGGCACCAGCATACACACGCAGAGTTTCCCAGCATGGGCTCTGCTACTGCTGAGGGACATGAGGACAGTGTTGTCAGACTGATCCAAGACTGATGAGCCGCAAGCCGCTCATCAATTTGATTGATTTAGTCACATGTCACTGACATGTGACATGAACACGAGCCCTGGGAGATACCATGCTCGCAGGAGCGGTGACACATCACACTCCTTCTTTTCTATAATGAACAAACACATGACAAGCATCACTGGATATCAAAACAAATTGAATCATGAACAGAAACACTTCTGATTATGGGTGCAAACAACAATTACATACATTTATGCTCTGACAGTTATGGTATGATATGGCATTTATAATGCACCTATACACAAAAGTTTTGAGGTGCGACGAAGCAAGGGAGGGGGAATAACGAGAAGACAGAGACAACAATGTTACTAGACCAGGTGACATTGAGATTGCGCAAGTGCAGGGGGGAGGGGAGAGGGAAAGTGCGGGGGGAGGACAGGGCAGTGCAGTACATAGAATCAACAGTAGTAAGTATATAAAGAGAATTTTAAAAGAAACAATAGGTAAAAAGTGCAGCCAGCTTGTGGCAAGTGCAGGGGTAATTGCAGACATCAAGTGTCAAGAGCTGGTGGGGACAGTTGGGGTACAGAAAGAGCCCCCAGTGCAGGGGGTGCCTAGGAGGCACTGCAGGTGTGCAGCTGGTGGGGGAGGGGCCTGGGCCTGAGATCTGAGGGTAGGCAGGTCACTAGTGTAGTTTCAGTCAGGAATGCAGCAGGGGGAAAGGAGGAGAGAAAGCAGAAGTAAAGAGGAAGGTCTTGAGGTGCTTCCGGAATCAGAGATGGTTCTCAAGTTTCAGGGAGGCAGGGAGACTGTTTCAGAGGGATGCCCCAGCCGAGGAAATAGATCTACCATCAACTCGTTGCTTGAAGAAGCGACTGACCATGAGGGAGTTGGAGGCGGATGAGCGAAGAGCTAGAGAAGGAAAATAGTTGAAGGTATTGTATCCCCAGGCCCCAGAAGGCCTTGTGGACAAGGCAGAGGGTTTTGAACTTAATCCTCACAGCCACTGGGAGGCAGTGCAGAGATTTCAGTCCTGGAGAGATATGATCCCTGGGCTTGAGGCCAAAGACAGGTCTCACAGTCCTGTTCCGGATGAGTTGCAGAGGGCGTAGAGTAGAAACATGCAAATTTAGAAAGAGTGTTGTAATAGTCCAGGCTAGAGAGAACCAGAGCTCTGGAGACAGTGAGCTTCTGGAGGAAGGATATGAAAGGAACAATACCTGAGGAGGTGGAGCTGGTAGTGTGACTTCTTACAGATGTCAGAGATGTGAAGGAAGAAGGAGAGTGTGGGGTCGAAGAAGACCCTGAGCTTTTTAGCCTCACTGGTGGGGGAAGTTAGAGGGCCAAGAGAGGCCGGCCAGAGAGCGATAGGAAAGGAGGGAGCAGGTATGCCGATGAGGAGCATCTCAGTCTTACTGGCATTAGGACAGAGATCATTGGTGGCACACCACTAATGCATAGCGGACAGGCAGTCAGAGATGAGAGAAGGAGAAGAGGTGGTGGAAGGGAGCCTGAAAATGAGTCTCATCCGCATAGCACTGAAAGTTGGGGCAGAGAGCGGCAATGTAGTGGGCAAGAATTGCCAGGTATTGGTTGATCAGCCAGGAAAAGAGGTTAGACCCCTGGGGAACACCATTGGGTTGAGATAGAGATAGAGGAGAGGAAGGACCCAAGTTGGACTGGTTGGGTCTATCAGAGAGGATAGAGGTCAGCCAAGCCAGGGCCTGATAGGTGAAGCCCAGGTTATCACAGAGATGGTTGAGCAGGATGGCATGGTTTGAAAGGCAGAATAGAGGTCAAGTAAGATGAGGACACGGGATGTTGGAATCACAGTTTGAGAGCAGGTCTTCACGGATGTTCAGGAGAGCAGTTTCCGTGTTTCTGGCAGCTCTGAAGCAAGGGTGATGGTCATGAAGACAACCAACCAATTCAGTGTGAAGATTAAGCTGGGAGATGGTCAGCTTTTCCAGGAGTTTGCCCAGGAAAGGAGTGATTGATATTGGGCGGTAGTTAGCAGGGCAGGAGCAGGAGGGGTCGGCTGAGGGTTCCTTAAGAAGAGGTTGCACAAGAGAGTGTTTTGGGGGAAGGGAAGACTCCAAAACATAAAAAATAAGTTTACGCACATAAAACATACGTTTAGCATGTACACATACTTGAGTGTGACAGTCTGGATTGGTGGCACATTGGGGGTTTCACCAGATTATAAGAAAGACTGTTTATTGACCTGGGCATGTGGAACTTATAACCACTGAAAGACACCAATGTTGGCTCCTGGCACCATATAAAGCACACCGACAAAGTGCAGGAGCACAGCATCACATTGCATTTTAACTAGGACCACTTTGAGCATATACATGGCATGCAGGCACATAGCCTTAATAATGCATGTTACTGAGACCACTTTAAGCATTTGTGGAGTTGCGAAAACCAGTTCATACTTTCACAAGTATCAGTTCAGGACAGTCAAACCACAGTCCAGGGTCGACAAAGCCGCTCCTGGATGCACCAGGGGCCACATCGGCACAGTCTATGGATGGTGGGGGCAGGAAAAAACAATGGTGGCAGGGTGATGGGCCACTCATTTCTTATGCTGCTCCCCTTGACAGGAGCACTATTGGTATAGGGCAGTGCACAAGCACTTGTAAGGGCTGCAACCCTCATTGTTATCTCGTTCTCCTTTCACCCACACAAAGTGCTTCCATTTACACTTTCGATGCAGCAGTGGCGTTGTTTTCACTTATCGTTGTTTATTTTTTCCAGCATTGAAACCATCCCCTGTTGGGCCTGGGATCTTCTCTGGGCATCGGGGCCTCTCATGTCTGCCGCTCAGCACCTTCTTTCTCCCTGGAGGCCGTTGCCACATCCACACATCACAGGGTACGGGGGCCGATAGATCCTCTGTCGAGCGACCGATAGCCCACAGGGATCCCATCCTTGTCGCCATTGTTATGACTGGACATGCAGTCACGCATGCCATTCAGATCACCGCTGGGGGCACCCAGCACACACATTGGCCCAAATCGTAGTGGGCTGGCTCACAGACCAGCCCGAGGACTTGCTGGGGGCACCCAGCCGACATCAAGGGACAGGGGGCTCCCTGTCTGCCCATGGTCACACAGGCGCTTCAGTGGCCTGGGGTTTACCCAGGCCAGCATGTCACCATGGTTGGTGTTGCCCAGCAGGGGCACCAGCATACACACGCATTGTTGCCGAGCAGGGGCTCTGCTACTGCTGAGGGACGTGAGGACAACGTTGCCTGTCAGGGGCACCATTCTAGTGTAAGTCTGTCAATGTGGTAGAATGTGATTAGTTTGTGATCTGTTAGACTCCAAGCTGATGGTCTTGGCATGGGGATGTCAGGTTGCCTCCTTCTCCTACTCATTATTTGCATCTTAAGTGTGCCTGTCTCCTCTCCTACTGGCTCCATGTCTATGAGTCTCCTCTAACAGCATGCAGAGCTTCGGCACATGCAGGTTTGACTTCCATTTCCCAATATAGTGTTATTTGTTCTACCTGCAGCTCCTGTGGGACTCTTCTAGTGAAGGTGAGGTGAATGGCTGCACATCTGGATTAATATAGTGTTTGTACACACTTGGTGTTCATTCCCTCCTGTGGATCTATTGAAGGTAGACAGCTAAAAGACAAATATATTGCATTTCCTTTTAAACTGAGTATTTCTTTGTGGTGGTCTCTGGGATTATATTTATAGGGGTAGAACACGTGTCATATGGTAATGTAACTTGTTACATATGCAGTACATTTTGTTGGATGATCTGTTGACACATTTCAGGCAGACTTTCATATTTGTTCTGCCATGTCATGGAGCGGCATAGGCTACTGGTGAAATTTCAAGGATACTGCAATATTGGCTGTATTTTGTCAATGGGCCTCATTATTAGCACCATGGCTACCCCCTTACCGCATTCCGGGTTCCCGAAATAGGGATTTACCGGGTCATTCCAACCTTGGAGGACCCGGTAAATCCCCATTCCGGGAACCATTCCCCATTCCCATTCGATCCCCCATAGGGCTAAGTGGGAATGGGGATGGAGCTAATAATGTTACCGCAATTTGTGGTACCGTTGTTAGCTCTGAAGTCCCTTATCCGGTCCCGTCCTTAACACCTGGTCAGACCAGGCATTCAGGAAGGGACCCGCTAAGGGCCTTCGGAATAGGGTGGTAAGGGATTAGCGGCACCGGTGCCCTTACCAGTGCCGGTAATCCCTTACCACCTACCACGTAATGAGGCCCAATATCACTGGTGGAATTAATTAGGAATTTCGCTGATGGATTCATTTTTTGCCCATATCCAAACATCAATGGAGTCAGGAATGTACAGGACGTGTTGGTGAATACCACTGATTTATACTGTCTCATAGTCCTGATGCCTGCTATTGTAGAATGTTTTAGTTGAACATATTATCAAATCTAAAGGATGATGTCTGGAAGGTGTCGACTTAATCATAGCAACAGGCATTGCTCTAGGCAACCCTTCAGATCATTGTTTTTCATCATGCCATGCAATTACTGAAGGAGAAAGACCCTATGGAAATCAGGCTTGGGCCCACCTCAAAGGGGACAGCCCAGCCCAAGCTCCTATGCCACTTCTGTACAAGACCAGAAGCAATGCCAGGCATGCTTCAACTTCATTGGGCTTCATCACTGAGGTACCCTATGCCTGGGTGTATCATCCCACAAAGGGTGACAATCAAAACTGACCAGTACATGATTTGATTACAGACGTGTTTATGTTGCTTCATCTCACCATGCAAACGCACATCTTTCATTGAGTACGTTATGTAGCGACTGCTGCATTTGCCACTGGCAATATAGGACATTGAGAACAAGCAAGAACACACGAAAATCAAAGAGGATGTTTGTGTATTGTTCTGATGGTTTGACATCTGGCTGCCCCTGTAGAAAAAAATAAAAAAATGTAGAGGCTGGCAATTTGCTGGCCCAGCAGGGCAGGCTGCATACAACACATTAGGCAGTGCCATGGCATAACCATGACAGGCAGTAAAGCATGTGATGGATGACGGATGATAATGCACTCTCTCAGGCAGGAAGGAGACGTATCATAAATATTTTTTGCAGAAGCTTCAATTCGTTTTAAAAGGTACATGGCTATTTACTGACAACTACTGGTGCAGTAAAAGCTGCTTGACACATGAATCGCTTTGTAATGTCAAGCAGAACTCAAGAGGCTGCAATGCAGACACATGTGGGCAGTTTTGTAACTCCAATATACACTAATTAGCACAATCCCTCTCCTGTAGTTTCAGCCCAAAAAGTATATAAAATAATAGAATATAAGCTACCTTTAAATGATAGTCTATTAGACTAAGGCCTACGCAAATAGCCTGCTGTTTCTTATTGCACACATCAGTGCACAACAGCATTCATTTGGTTACAAGATAATAATGTAGTGATATTGATGCGCGACCACGTGGTGCTCTGGGACTTGAACGAAAAACGGTGGCCCGGGGCTTTGTGTAAGTTAGTGGGAGCCAAGGGAACAGAGCAAGGTTATTTCATACTTGGTTGTTTGTTTCCCTATAGTGCCAATTCAACCATTCATCCCTCTAAGGTCCATTAAAATGGGGAATGATAACAAGAATTGCTGAGGCGGGCAGAATTTGACAAGAAGAGTTATCCAAAATCATTTATTTATTTATTTGCATTTTTTAAGGGCGCAAAAGCAGCCCTAGGATATCGTGCCGCTGGTTACAGCAAGAGGAAGACTTAGTTACACATGGAAACACATACATGCATGATTAAAAAAACATTAGCAGTGTGCATTTGTCTGGCAGTGGGTAGTGGTGGTTTAGTTAAAGAGAGAAGTTTTGAGATTTTTTTCTAAAAGCTGTAAGGGAGGTTTCTGCTCTTGAGTGAATCGGGAGCTTGTTCGAAAGTCTTGGTGCTATGTAAGGGAATCCTAGGCCTCCCGCTGTACCCTTGTTCCTTCGTGGTACAGTAAGTTGGTTGGTGTAACATAGTCTAGTGGATCTGGAAGAAGAGGATATGTGGAGAGTATCCGAGAGATAAGGCGGCGCTGTGCGATGGAAGCATTTGTGAGTTGTAGTAAGAATCTTGAAAGTGATACGTTCTTTAACAGGGAGCCAGTGAACTGATTGTCTTGCTTGTGAGATGTCCTCTCTTTTCAGTATGCTTAAGGCTGCTCTCAGTGCTTTATTTTGGGTGACCTGAAGACTGTTTAAGTTTTTTGCAGAGGTGCCGGCTAGGAGAGCGTTACAATAGTCACGTTTGCACCTATGGTACCTGTTTCTATTGATAGACAGTTTTCTTTGGTTAAGAATGGTTTGATGGCGTTAATGAATTTAGCGCTTAGTGCAGAAGCGGAGACAATGGCACTGACCTGTTTATTCATGGACAGAGTTGCATCAATGTGGACACCTAGCGTTTTCACAGAAGATAAGACTGGAATGGTGTAGTTGTCTATGTTAAAGTTGACATGGAGACTATCTAATTTAGCAAGTGTAGACTTTTTGCCAAGAATAAAGATGTCTGTCTTATCCCTGTTAAGACGTAGGCCATTTGTGGCCATCCAGGCTTGCATGGTAGCGTATATGTGTTTTAGAGCTAGGGCGTCTATGTGATATGAGCCTGTTAGGGGAAGGAGCACTTGGGTATTGTCTGCATAGTTGGTATATGATATCCCAAGTGCAACAAGTTTATCGAAAAGAGGCTTTGTGAAGAGGTTGTACAGCGTGGGTGCTGTACAAGAGCCCTGTGGGACACCTCAGTTTACTATGGTGGGTGCTGGCTTAGATGTATTTGAGAAGACTTTCATGACTCTGCCTTCTAGAAAGGATGTTATCCATGAAGTATATTGGTGTAAAAAATGTACTGAGTGAGTGAGGTGTGCGGTGAGGGTTTTATGGTCTACTAGGTTGAATGCCGCTGAAAGGTCTAGGTTGAGGAGGACAGGATTACCTGTGTCCAGGATATTAGTTATTTGTTTTTATAGGTCCAGCAGAGCAGTCTCTGTTCCGTGACCTTTACAGAAGCCTGACTGTCTGTTTCCTAAGATAGAATTTGTTTCCAAGTAGAGTTGGATTTGGCTGTGTGCCACTTTGTCTAATATTTTGAGAAGGAAAGGGACTGTTGTTATGGGTCTGTAGTTGTTGGACATCGTAGGGTCTAGAGTCGATTTTTTTAGAAGGGGGCGAACCCACGCTTCTTTGAGGCTGTCAGGGACAGAGCATGTCTTAAAGGAGGCATTAATGAATGCGGTAATATGTGGAGCAAGTGGTTCAGCACAGTCCTTGATTAACTTTGGTGGGCATGCATCGTCTTTGCAGATCGAGGGTCTCAGATGTTTCAGAATGTCTATGACTTCTAGTTCTGAGACGTCATTAAAGGTACATTTGGGGAAGATACTGGTTTTGCTGGTTGGTGGGGATTGTGTAGACTGATTCAATTTTGGAAAGGTATTGTACTGGTCAAGGATTTTATTTTGTAGGAGGTCTATATTTTTTAGCAGAGCGGCTTGGATACTGTTGCACCAAGCTTCATCTTTGATGATCTCGTCATTAGAGATCGGAGGAACTGTAAGCTCCTTAAAGATGGTAAATAGTTCTTTCAAGTGAGATTTGGAGTGTGCTATTCGACGGTTGTAGGCATCTGATTTGGCGTTAAAAATGTCATTTTTGTATTTTTTAGCTATGTCTCTGAATAGATCTTTCGTAGCGTCACAAGGGTTGGCATGCCAGTTTTTTTGTGCCTGGTGTTTGTGATTGCGTAGAGCTTGGAGGTCATCTGTGACCCATGAGTTTGAGTGGAAACACTTTTTTTCTTTTTTTTCTTCTAAAGGGGCAATAGTGTTGATTGCGTTGGTGAGCGTGAACTTAAGAATACCTGCTAAGATATTTGGGTCTTGTGAAAATGGCGGAGCAAGTCACGGTGTGTTGAGAAGGTGCTGCAGGTTGTCTGCAGTTAATTATTTGGAGCTTCTTGTTAAAGTTGCAGATTTGTGTATTGTGGTTTTAGTAGTAGGTGTTGTGGGGATCGTGAATTGTATGCAGCTATGATCTGTCCGTGGTAGGAAGGTGTTGGAGGTAATGGAATAGTTGCAATTATGGTCGACCAACCAGTCCAGAGTTCTGCCTTTGGAATGGGTTGGAGACATCATTCTTTGTGCAAAGTCTACATTGGAGAGGTCCTTAAGGAATGAGATTGCTGTTTTGTCATTGCGATCAACTAGGAGTATGGTTTTCGCTGAGAAGGTGAGTTATTTGCCCTTGAAAATCGGCCTATCATGATGTTTCCAGTATTCTTATTGCCTTGTTCATATGCATATTTGTATTAGTAATAGTGATTAGTATTATTATTAGTATTGTAATTCTATATATGATTATCATGATATAGTTGGCTCTGAGTGGTCGGCCAGTAGGTATCATGACATGAATGTGGTAGGTGATACGTCGTGTATGTTCAAGTTTCAATAGGTGTTGATGTTCAGCATGCCTGACCCTATGTGGGGACAGTAGAATGCATGTCTAGTGTGTCTTTATATTGTCATTGGGAGCAGCTAGGTTAGTCCAGACGGCATCATGATGTCGTAGTGGTTGATGGCAGATTAACTAATGCTCAGATGTAATAGGTGAGTGAGCGTGTGACTTTCATTAGGCATGATGTGTGGAGAAAAAACAGCTAGTGTGCATTGACGTCAGAGTTGGTATGAGTTTGAGAGTTAATATTGCTGCACCCCCTGCTTAATGTAGCATCATTTGCTAACATACCACATCACACAACAAAGCAGCTTTGGTTCTGTGATGACATCTACACAACAGTGCCATGCATATTGGGGCACAGTTTTACATGTACAACAACAGAGCCGCACAACCTGTAGCATTTAAAGTTTGTCATTGACAAAGCACTTTGCACTGATAGATGCACGTGATAGTGGCAGTGCTAAGAGCAGGGGCATGGAGGGTGCACATGCCATTCCCTGGTCTGAGGGAGACCCCATGGAAACAAACCAGCACCACCCAACAGACTTGATGGAAAGGGCTGGGCACACCGCAACCTGCAAGTCAAGTTTTTAAACTGAAGATGGGCTATGTTCGTTTCCTTACCTTAATCCATGCTAACTGTACGGACAATTCTTAAGACACTTTTCTACATATTCCATGCTAACATGCCCCCCTTCTCTGTCCCACTGGTGTGAGTCCTATCTAAACGGATTTTCCCTGTCAGCCCACCCTTCCTTAGAAGTGCCAGAGGGGTACCCCTGGGTTGAAACTGGTGGACAGACCCCTGGCCTATACCTGGAACCAGCCACCATAAAGAGGGCCCAGTAGATGGTCCGAGTGGGTGGTCCCACCACCTAGACAACCGCTGGAAGGCTGCCACTTCCCTTACCTGTCTCACGTAAGTGTGCACACAGTCCCCTTTCCCTTCCTTACATACATGTCACTACCCAACACTCTATTTCCCCCTGCTTAACAATGAACCTACCCTATACCTAATATTATACATAGCTATCCCTACACCATTCAACTAAATATAAATCGATATACACTTGTCAGTACCAGTGTGTGCTGTTTATCAGTGGTTCAGGGGGTCTGCCCCTGGTGTACATGGGGCTGTTTCACAGAATGTTCTTCTAGAGTGGCCCTGTCCCACACACTCACACTTTCCTCAGATGGCCCGCGTGCCTGTGTGGGAGGTCACCACATTGCAGTTCTGTTGATCTTGATTGCAGCGACCGCATCAGCCACTCAGGGCTACCACAATCATTGCCATGTCCCTGGCACTCTCCTATCATCTAGGGTGGCCCAATGCCCTGGGGGTGCTGCCTGCAATCATCACTGGCATCCCCACTGCTCTGGTGATGCTGTTGTCTTCAACCACCATGCTCGCAGCACACTCAAATCCTCACGGTCTGCCCCTACTCTTAGTTGTATCAGAGTGATGCAGGGGGGTGGGCTTCTCTGCCTGCAGAGCTCCAATCAACATGCCGCAGCTCCCTACTTCACCCTGATTGACCAAAGGGGGTTCCAGGGACTTTTCTTCAACGCTCTGCCCTACAGGACAGGGTGAACTTCCTCCACCACCTATTCACCTCTTGTGCCACCAGACATACATGGCCAAGTAGGACTTCTCTTTGGGCTCACCTCCCCTGACCATGAGGCGGCTAGACCAGGGGTATAGCTGGGTCACTGGATCAGGCCACCCCTTTCAGGGTGTATAGACTTGGTTGCTCTTCAGGTCTTTGCCCCTGAAGTATTTTATGCCTACACCCTAGTGCCTGTACCATTATTTCTATATTCCCGTTAGGGGACAACTATGTAGCCCTGTCTAGCCGGGACCAACTTGGGCCAATAGCTACATTTGTCAAGCAAGCCGCATAGATGTTAGGGTGTTAGAACCTGTGCTAATACTGAAGATACTAATTTTATTTTAGGAGCCAATTGCTTAGTACACACATGCCTTTTCCATGGTCTTGGTGCTGACAGGTATTTTGGTGGGCAAGAACATGTTGCACCCATCTGGCAGTTACCCTCCAGGAAGTATATGTTCCTTTTAAAGCACCATAGAGTGCAAGGTGAGGATGGTTTGTTGGCTCAGCATTGGTGTGGGATTTTGCAGCAGTGTCATATGTGAGAGAGGTATCTTGCCCCAGGGTATTCATGCCAAGACGACTACTGAAAACTGGGGAATCGGTGTGAGCAACAAGTGGTTAAGATTGGATCCACAAAATGTCCTCAAAAAGAAGCAAGGCTAGATCCATAAGGATGTCTTTGACTTTTTCTAGAGTTTGCTTATTGCACAAGCTTCTGTAAAGACCCCCATCATCCACTCTCTTCCATAATGATTACATGTACGTTAATAATAATAATAATAATAATAATAATGGCATTAATAATATAACATTCTGCAAAGATGTCTGTGTAAAGGTTGATGACTGGATGGTTTAAAACTAATCTTAACCACGGACACATCTCTGTGAAACCCTCCAGACCATCATTTCTAGCCTACCAATCTACTACAAAAGGAAAAAGACCATATGCTAATTAGGCTTAGTCCCACTCTAAAAGGGGCGTGCATTCCCAAATTTGTTTCCACCTCATTGGGCATCATCAGTGAGGTGTAGCTTGGATCTCTAGGCACAGCAGGCTTGGGACCCACATCTGGGTTTACCCATCCCACTCGGGGGGACATAAGCAAAACCACAAGTTGATGGTTGGAAGGCTTAGAATTCATGTTAACCACAGACACAGCACTGGGCAACCTTCCGGACCATAGTTTTTCTGCTTGAAAGCCACTTCAGAATTGGAAAGACCATACACAGATTAGGTTTGGTCCCACCACAAAAGTGGCAGCCTAGTGGCAGCAAACTGCTTGGTCATATCCTATCTGCATGAGACCACAGGCATCCCTAGACATGTTTCATCCTCACTGGCCGACATCAGTGAGGAGTAGCTTGGATCTCTAGGCCCAGCAGACTCGTGACCCAGGTATGGGTATACCCATCCCACTCGGGGAGACATAAACAAAACTAAAAGTTGATGCTATCGTTTACTAAAATTATATCTGGAAATGAGAAGGAGGAGAGACCTCAAACTTCGAAGGAGAGATACATGTGCCCCGCTTTATCATCACATCCACATACTAAAGTGATCCGAGTGATTGTATACGTGTCATGGTTACACATTCTTTGATATTAGGGTGAGTGTTGTGAAAATAAAATAAGCAAAAAGCGCAGCACGCATGATGGGCTTAGTAATTCAAGCATAGAACCCTCCTTATAAAAGACATTGGGCCTCATTTAGAGTCTGCCGGTCCGGCAACAATAATGGCAGTAAATCCGCCGCCACCGTTGTTTCCGGACCGGCTCATTCCGAGATCTGCGGGCTGGAGGTGTCACTCCCGCCAGGTCTGACCTGGCAGAAGTAACGCCACCTGCCTGCAGGCGGAAATGGAAACGCCTGCTCCGCCATAGACAAAACCAGTGTTTCCAGTGTCCCCATCCCCATGGAGTGCTATGGGACTCCATGGGAATGGGGATTTACGGAATTCCACCTCCGGAATTACCGGGTCACCGGGGTTGTAATGACCCAGTGATTGCGGCAATCATGGAGGCGGAATGGTATTTCAGGTCCGGCAGCAGCCTGACAGTTTTTCCGGCACGGCTACCACCGGACTCGTAATGAGGCCCATTGTTTTCAATTGTAAAGATCTGTGGTCAATCTTATGCTCTCAACATGTCTTTTGATATTATGGAAAGTGGCCATGAACCACGTTTGTTGTGATGTGTCCTTTTCATGTTTTTCATACGAGCGTTTTTGAAGAGAACAATTAGAAATATTTCATATGGTTGTTCTAGCAGTGACCCATTGTTCAATCAATCATTAGAAATTAACATGGTACAGTAAATGAAAAAATGAAGCAGTTTATAGTCTTAGTACAAATAAATAATTCCTTAGTACAAATAAATAATTCCTTTTATTAATAGCTTTTTTTGTCCCTCAAAATATCTGTCTCTGTTTAATTGTCTACGCTAGCAAGTGATTGATGAATACTGCAGCAGCACCTGCCCTTTTATGTTAGGCATACTAATAACTAAAGAGGTATGCAAAAGCCCTGACCTCCCGCATCAGAGCTCTCCTATATGCAATATACCGTATGGACAATATACCCTCAACAATATCAAAACATTCCTTCGAGACACGGGTAGTGACAATGTATGTCTACAAATACCAGGCTGTTCCCCACCTCAAGGGATACCCCTGTCGCTGCGGCATTCATTCTACTTTGCACCAAAACAAGGGTTTTGGGACGCTCTGCATGTGTTTTGTTCTAAAGAACAGACAGAGAAGAGTTAAGGAGAAAAGGAGACTGAGTGTGAAACTGAGAGAGGCAAAGGGAGAGAAAGAGAGAGAGGGTGATTGAACAAGAGAGAGCAAGAGAGAGAGGAAGAGTAAGGGATAATGTTCCATATTGTAAATAATATGCCTGATACAGCTAGTGCTACTAGTCACTAAATACTCATTTTTCAACCTCTGTAGTTCTACAAGGCGGGTCAATATTTGTCCCATTCTAATGCAGCTGGTCAGAGATATTAATTTAGAATGCTGTAAAAGCAGCAGGGCCAGGTTGTTCCTAGCAAATCTTCCAGCAGATTTGCTGGCAGAAGCAGGCTATCTGGCATGCCTCTGAAATTCTCCTCTCTGCCAAAAACGTCTGAACTAAACCAGGGAAGGTTCTGGTTGAAGTAATATAGGGTGGAATGAGCAGGTGGGTGTTTGGAGCCAACATCCACTCCTCTCCCTCAAAGTTAGTGAACCTTCAGGAATCCTTCACAGCTATATACATGTGCTGCAAGGCAGAGGGAAAACGTGAGCGTTCATCCTTCCCTCCATTCCTTTAGAGTGGAATACAAGCTGGCAGAATGCCATCCCATGTACTACTAGGCACACCTAAGAGTATCCATAGCAGTGTTCCGAATTCTCCTGGTGGAATTGCTTACGCTAGGCAGATTCTCCTCTATAGTACATTCTATAAATGAACATGGATTTCTGTCAACCTGCCTGGTAGCTATTAAGAGGAAAGAGGATTAAGTGATACCTTTTGGTCAAACATGGCAGCATTTGCAGTAACATGGTCCCTATCATTCATGGGGGTCAACGTGTCAGGGTTAGAACACCTGACACGTTGACCCCCATAAACAAAGGACCTCAACTTCCTATTTTTGGACCAAACGTTATGGTCCGCAGTGAACTTTTTCCATTTAACAATGGCAGTCATTGTTTCCCATTCTTTTCCAAAATGGTTTAAAAACTGGATATTGACTAATTATTTAAAGTGCCGCGCGTCCGTAGACGCGCGTCTTTCAATCGCATAATACTACCTGCGTTTGGCAGCGGATGACCGCTACAGGTGTCTCAGAACTATTTCTATGAAACAGAAGACTATGTCCAACGAAAGGAGATTACCCAGCGTTCCATGGAAGGTTAAGCAACAGTACGAATTGTTAGGTAATTAGAATTAAGTATTTGTGTTTACGGGGGCGTGGCTTGGACGGCCATGTAGAGGGTCGTGTTCGTGTGGAGCTCTGTTGATCCTGAGATGATCCTGTGGGAGCGGTGCGCGTGCGGTGACCAGCTGACGCTGGAAAATTACATCCATGCGTGTGAACATGGAGGCGACACCCGTTGAAAGTCTGGTGGGTGTAGAAGGCTCGGATCCCGAACTATCCCTATTTTTCTGCCGCGGGTCCCGGATCGGGGACAAGGACAAAATGGCGGCCGTAACAAAGGAGATGGCAGAGATCGCAAGAGCGCCGCTGCAATCGTCCGTCTAGGACTAGCAAGGCCCCTGCGGTGAACTCTGTGATTATCGCCTGCGGGCGGACTGGGAAGCGGAGAGAGAGCGCTGGGAGGGCGCACGACAGAGGACACACAAACCTGAAGTGGATTTAACCCACGGGCTGTAAGGGCACAGGACCCTGCCGAGCGAACTGCCAGCCGTGACTGGGCCCGTGGCGGAGTCGTTGGAACGCCGCTGGCGCCCAGGAAGACACATTGTGGCAGCGCCGGAGGGGAAAGGCTGCGTGATTGTTGCATCGGCAACAAAGTAGCCGCAGACCCTGTGAGCGGTGAAATCGTGGGAGGGGCTGCTGCTGCAGGCCCCTTGGCACTGCGAACCTACTCTGAGATGGGAAAAAACCCTATTGAGACTGCCAACAGACTGAGGCTGATCTACAGTGCGTTCTGGATATCCCCGGGCTGGGTTGCCTGAGAGGAGGGCAGTCGTGGGCGCTGTGGGGTGCGCTGGGCCCCCCTTTGGAGACACGGAGTGAAATGGATGCTGTGACACCATAGGGTCTTGGAACGTCGGTGCGGACCAGCCGAACGGGTTTATTTAAGACTTTTTGCGGATCCTTTGATGCCTAGCCCACCCTGGGCGCATGCGACGGACAGGCGCAGGTTTGGACAGCAGTGGGTGGTTTGTGACCACGCGGACAGTGGTGTGAAGAGAAGCAGGGCAGGGTCTTGCCCAACTGACGCAGCAGGATGTCCTCCAAAGTGGTGAGACCCCAGATCAAGCAGCCCACGATGGAGGCCTACGCCAAGTCGCCCCCGGGCGCGGAGGGGGGCAAAAGTAAAGAGACCCCTGTGGCAGTGACGGACCCACCGGGTACTATCCAGGAGGTGCTGGCAGCAATTGCTGACTTGAAGATAGCCTGGGAAACGAAGTTGGGCCTAGCCATGAAAGAGCTGCAAGAGGGCGTGAACCTCAAGATCGGAGTGGTCCGGGAAGAGGTGAACCTGCTAAGGCAGGACGTGCGAACGATTGCAGAGCGCACTGGTGCATTGGAGAAGGAGTTCGCCCCGAACACGGAGGCGTGCGCTGCACATGCTAAGGAGCTCCATGCCCTTGTGCAACGAGTAGGCAATCTGGAGGACAGAGCAGAGCAAGCAGAGGGACGCGCCAGACGCAATAACATTCGCATAGTGGGTGTACCGAAAGGGATGGAAGGACCGAACCCCACTGAATACGTTGAAACCATGTTTTTGCAGGAGATTACAGGCGGGGAGTTGACCCAGCGGTTCGCGGTTGAAAGGGCGCATAGGGCCTTGACCAGGAGACCGGCCCCAGGAGCCCCCCTCGCGGCCGCTGATCGTGAAGATCTTGAATTATCGTGACCGAGAGAAGATTCTCGAATTTTTCCGGAAAGGAGGAATAGTAGAAAGGGGGTCAGCGAAAATAACGGCGTATCCAGAGTATACGCTGCTTGCACAGCGTAGTCGAATGAACTTCGGATCGGTGAAAAGGAGGCTTAGAGAAGCAGGCCATCGCTACATGTTGCTCTACCCTGCCAGGTTAAAGGTGTTTTACAAGAACAGATCTCTTTTCTTCGAGACGCTGACTGAAGCGATGGATTGGCTGGATATGCAGGGTCAACCTCAGGAACCGGATGTCCAGATGGAAGCGGCTTGAGATAAGTAGCACATTGCGGAGGCACCTATGGTGCCATAGTCATGACACTGGGACTGGAATATAGAATGGTATTGTGCTTGTGGGGAGGAAGTCACAGTATCTGCCGGCGGGTCCCGTTGGATGCACTTCTCCTAAATAGATGACGGGGAGCTCCTGAGAAGCACCCCCTGAACCCAATAGTAGTATACTTAGTTAGGTCACTGTTAGATTGGTGATGCCCTGCGGGGTCCTTGTCCAGACGTGGGTAGGCCTGAGATCCAGGGATGAAGCTGGGCATCTGTTGGGGGTTGGTAGGGAGGGGGGAGGGGGGAGTTGTGTGCTGTGGTGTAGATTTGGGGGATGGGGAAGGGGGGTTTTGTTTGAAAATAGTAGGGAGAGAGCCGGAAAACGAACTAGCAAGGGGAGCATTAAGGGAAGGGTTAGGATGGGGATAGTCCGAACAGATGGCATTGGGTAATTTCAAAGTTGTGACCTGGAATGTACGGAGCCTTAACAGCTATCTGAAACGAAATAAAGTGATGCTGTACTTAAAGAGGATGCGTATAGACATAGCCCTGCTGCAGGAGACCCACCTCACTATGGAGAAGCTGGAGGTGGTCAGGAGGAAATGGAAGGGCACTGTTGTGGGTGCTGAGTACTCGGCACACGCTAGAGGGGTTATTACTTGGGTGGCGCTGCATGTGCCGTTTCAGGTGCTTGGCTCTACGGTAGATCCGAAGGGTAGAGTGGTGGTGGTAACGGGTCTCCTGGAAAGCAGGGAAGTGCATATCATAAATTTGTATACCCCCAATAACAACACAGCGGCTTATTTTAGGACCCTTTACAGTAAACTTGGCTCCCTCGCAGGGGGTACGGTGGTGTGGTGGGGGACTTTAATTGTACCCTGAATCACAGGATGGACAGGTCAATGGACAGGGCAGGGAAAATGGCGCCGGCGGCTTAAACGCTGGGAACCTTACTGAAAGATCTAGGCCTACAGGATGTGTGCAGAAGGTTGCATCCTATGGATAGGCAATATTCACACTACGCAGCGCCACATGATTTGCACACAAGGCTAGATTATAAGCCCCATTACAACCCAGGCGGTAAATCCCCATTCCCCATTTACCCTTCCCCATTCCCATTTTTGACCCATAGGGCATAATGGGAGTGGGGAAGGCGCTAATTACGGCACCGTAAATTACGGTGCCGTAATTAGCACCAAGGCGGGTTAGCGCCTTGCATTTTAACGCCTGCTAATAGCAGGCGTTAAAATGGTAATCAGGAGTTAAGGGTTAACGGCGCCGACGGCGCCGTTAAACCCTTAACGCCTGGGTTGTAATGAGGCCCATAGTGGGAGCGGAATACAAGGCCCGAGTATTATCTGACCACTCGCCCTTGGTAGTAGAGTGGAGACACCAGCCCCCAAGACCGCGGATCCCAACATGGAGACTCAGGACCGAGGCTCTGCAGGACGAGGGGTTCCGGGAGGGTCTGAGGGATGCCATCGAAGAATATTTTGATATAAATACGGGAAGCGTACGTTCTGTGGGCACACTGTGGGAAGCGTTCAAGGTGGTGGTGCGTGGGGTAGCCATTTCCAAAGTTAAGGGCTCCAGGGGGGTATAGAAAAGGAACTCCAAGAAGCAGAAAGGGAGCTGGAAGATCTCACTCGTTTCGAGAACACTGCCCATGATAACAGAACCAAGAAAAAAGAGCTACGGTTGTCCTGCAGTGCACTTTGGGATAGGCTGTGCAGACTCAATTATAGGAAATACACGGAGAGGATACACGCCGGGGGCGACAAGCCGGGCAGATTGCTGGTCTGGCTATATAAGAGTGAGACCTCCCGCTCAGTGATCAGTGAGATTAGAGATGAAGGAGGTTGCATCCGCAACACCCAAGAGGCGGTAAACAAGGAGTTCCTCAAGTTTTAGAGACACTTGTACGAGGACACGGGGGAGGATATGTGTCAAGACATACTGGACACATTGGAGGACATAGAGTTGCCCACCCTGGACGACCTAGAACGCGCGGAGTTAGACGCACCTGTCACCTTGGATGAGCTGGAGGTGGTGATTCAGAATCTGCCCACATGCAAGGTACCTGGTTCGGATGGGTTGCCTAGTGAGTTTTATAAAACATATAAGCAGGAGCTACTCCAGCCACTGCTTGCCACTTTCAACGAGGCCAATGAGCAGGGCGAACTCCCATTGTCCCTCCGCGAGGCTGTGATCATCCCACTCTTGAAACCAGGTAAGCCAGCCGTGAAGTGTGGGTCTTACAGACCGTTGTCCATGCTCAACCAGGACAGCAAAATACGTACAGCAGTGCTGGCTAATAGGCTGAAGAAGGTGATTGGGAAGTTGATACACCCAGATCAGACGGGATATGTTCCAGGCAGGAACATCACCGATAACCATAGGAGGCTACACCATATCATTGACCAAACTGAGGAGGATACGGGCGAGTTGGCCATAGTGTCGTTAGACGCGGTCAAAGCCTTCGACTCAGTAAAATGGCCCTGGCTGAAAGCGGTCCTGAGAGGATAAAGAATGGGACCTGGATACCTCAGGTGGGTCCAGTTGTTCTACAGCACCCCGATGGCGAGAGTCAAAACGGGGTCCAAAGTCTCAGACACCTGGCAACTCAGCAGGGGGACCAGACAGGGATGCCCCTGGTCACCCATGCTATATATATTAGCATTAGAGCCGTTGGCAATATGCCTGCGACAACAATATGTGGAGGTGGGCATAAGTACTGTAAGTGGTAGGCACCTGATATCACTATATGCGGATGACATGCTTCTTTATTTGCGTTATCCGAAAGAAAATCTGCAGTATGTGTTGGAGGTAATGGAACGGTACGCCACCCTTTCGGGCATATCGGTGAACCCTAGAAAGTCTAGTGTGTTTCCTTTGGGCAGATATAGGAATGTCCCGTTACAGAGGCTGCCTATCCTGCCAATACCGTGGCAGATTGAGACATTTAGGTATTTGGGAGTAAATATTTACCACAGGATCGAGGCGGAACACAAACATAACACGGAAAAAGCGGTAGAGGGGATCAAGAACAGCATGGTGTTTTGAGCTAGATTGCCCCTGACTATGATGGGGAGAGCGGCATTGCTCAAGATGGTGGTCCTGCCTAGACTCTTGCATTTTTTTGTGAATGTCCCGTTTTTGATACCCAGGAGCCTATTTGTGAAACTTCATAGCGTGTGTAGGGGTTTCGTATGGGGTAACTCCAGGAACAGGGTGGCTCTGTGGAAGCTCCAGAACCCGTGTGACAAGGAGGGTATAGGCCTGCCAAATTTTGAACTCTATTACCTGGCGGGGCAGCTGCAGTATGTGGCTAGGTGGCTTTCGGCCGAAGACTCGGCAGAGGCTAGGATTCTGCGTGGGGACTCAGCCCCATACTTTTTGAAGGAAGCGGTGTGGTTGCATAGGGACAAACTGGTAGCAGGGGGCGGCTGCTGAGGCTGGGCTGGGAGATCTGGCAAAGGACATGGAGGATGATGGGGGATTCAGAGCCGTACTCCCAGCAGGCCCCACTGGTGGCGCAGTGTGGGAGCGACTCTCAACTATTTGAATCGGTCCGTAGATACTGGGAACAGGTAGGCCTGGCCACCCTCAGAGACATATGGCAGGAAGGGGAGGCATTGGACTTTCAGAGGTTGCAGGAAGAGACAGGGGTGCATGGTGGCCAATATATAACTTACGCTAGGCTTGTGAAAAAAGCTAGAGAAAGATGGCCTGAGACAGTGCTTGCAGAGGATCCTGACGCCTCCCTGGAAACTATGTATGATGTAACGGAGGGCAGGCACGAAATATCGAGGATATACAAGCTCCTGCGAGTAAGGGCTGGGAAGGAATTGCTCCAAATGAGACAAGATTGGGAAGAGGAGGTGGGAGGACCCATGACAGACGGGCAATGGGAGTGGGCCCAGAGATACCATAAAAAGGTGTCCCGGAAAGCGAGATTCCAACAACTTCAATTGTACGTTACCCATAGGGCTTATCTGACTCCCGGGAAAATTGCAAAGTTTGGGGGACCGGCTACGCAGCAATGCCCCAGGTGTGGGGAGGTGAATGCGGGGTTGCTACACATGTTTTGGGCTTGCCCAGAAGTGCACAGGTTTTGGGATGAGGTTAAAACGAAACTGGCTGGTGTGGGAATGATGTTGGACGTGGAATCGACCTGGTCATGCATGCTTGGGCCTTTTCCTAGACCCCGACATTCAAAACACATAAGCAAGATGAAGGACTTAGCTTATGTTTTGGCCAAGCACAGGATTGCCATGGGCTGGAAGGCAGCCCACAGACCTAGGGTGGAGCTATGGTGGGCGGACCTCTTAAAATGGGCGGAAGCTGAATCTGTGGTCTGGTTTGAAGCGGTCACTAGGGGGGGCAAAGAGGAAGTAGGGCCCCTGCTGGCCTGGCGGCAATTGGTGGCCTCTATGGCAAATCCTCACCAGGGTAACAACGGAACAGAGGACTCGGATGATGACCGCTTAAGTATTGTGCTACCCGATAATGCTCCAGTAGACGACATGTGAGAACTGGCTCTAGTTCAAGAGGGGGGGGGGTTGGGGAGCTCTAATGGAAATGTGATGGTCTAATGATGTTTTCTTTGCGTATTGAAACAGTTGTAATGTGCGTTTTGTTTGGTTTTGAAAATGTAATAAAAAATATTTAAAAAAAAAATAAAATAAAAAAAAGTATTTATGTTTACTACAGCATTTCAACTATGGGCTCTTGACTTCTTAAAACCCCTGTAACTGTGAGTGCAATGAATTCCGTTGACCCTGTCCCAGAACATTGATCAAGTCGGAAAGGTTCGTAGCACAAACCCTGAGGCTAACAGGCTGGGTCGTCACCCTAATAACAGTGGGTTGACAATCCATAACACTACATACTGATAGAATTTAAGGGGATACTTTCCTACCATGTGATAGTAACGTGGTTATTATCTCCCCATTACTGCAGCTCTTCAATCAAGAAGAACTGCTTGCTGGAATCCCTTCTGCACTCCGGATTTCTGGATTACATTCAAACCAGGGCAAGGAGTTCATGGGAGCTTAGAGATGTTCTCAGAGTTCTCATTCTTTCTTTGACTGGTGTATACACTTCATTATTTCCGAAGTCAAGGTTTGTATATATCTATAACAGACGTATGTGTTTTGGTATGCCTTCATTTGCCTGGGGTTGTATCCCTTTCACATGAGTCCACCAAGCTGATCAATTGCAGTGCTATACTTGTTTAGGTGGTGTGGGGCCTCTGCAGTCCAGACCATAATGATCATTATTTCCCCTTGTTAATAATAACATGTTAGATGCGTACATGAACGTGCCATCTGCGTTTTTGTCACCATTGGAATATCTTTTTCTTTCCCATAAGGTAAGGCACAATATGGAAATTTTACAAGATCATTCTGGCCTGACATTCTTTAGGAGGCCCTGGCCATGTGCCCAAAGATGTGTGAAATTCTCCAGAAAGGTATCTCAACAAACAGGAAATAATGAACATATGCATTCATAGAGAAAACGTGTTTTTATTTTGGACAGTTTAAGGGATAGGGTCTCTGGGCTGGTACTCTCTATTCTTTACGGACCTGTAGGGGTGGCTATTCTATCCATTCTAGGGAGCCCTCCTAGCCACACACAACATCCACATCCACCAATATACCCCAAGACCGACGCTATCAAGGACAACCATAGCTCAAAACCTGCCTCTCACTGATCCAGTCTTGTATTTCCAGTTCATACTTCAAGCTCAATCCCTCCAAGACCGAATTCCTGCCCCTCACCAACAACACCGAACACCCAGACATACACAACTGTCTATCAACCATGAACTCTGAGGGCCTCACACCTGGGCTCACCTCCTCCGCCTAGTCCCCCGGTTTCCACATCGACAAACACCTCTCCTTCAAGACACACATAGCTAAGAAAACTCAGACAGCTTAGTATCAGCTCTCCCTCCTGCAAAAAGTCAAGCCCTTTCTCCCTGCAGACAGATTTAGATCCACTGTTCAAGAACTGAGCCTATCCCACCTTTATCAGGGCAATGCACTCCTAAAAGACCTCCCATTGTCCTCCTTTGGGCCCCTGAGAGGTTTCCTACACGTGGCTGCTGGCCTCATTAAGGCTCTACACAGATACAACCACATCACCCAAGCCCTCATGCTGTATCATTTATAAGGCATTCTGTAAAGACCGGAGGGGGGGTCTGCACTTCCGCTCTCTATATGGTAGAGGGGAGGCACAGAGACCCCTGCCAAGATTCTCTATTATGGTAACGTAGTCGAGCAATCAAGGCCTAGCTTCTCGGGAGGGGATGCAAGCTGGTTCTTGAGTACAGTGTAGTCTCCGAGCCCCCACGAAGGAATGTCCACACACTGTATCGGTTAAAACACAGTCTTTATATAATTAATATTCGAAGTCATATACAGGATCACGATAACTCACTTTGTACTCCGAAAATCAACAATGGTAAATATGTACAGTTCTAAAGTGATACCACTAACGTTACTCGATCTTATTAAAGTGCAAACGGTCAGAATGACACACAGATCAAAATAAAGAGGAAACCAGCAGTAGAGAGAGGAAGGAAAGCAGGATGGCTGAGCAATAGGCAGAATACTGGTAACTACCGTTAAACACAGCTCTGTGTGGAGATCCCCCCACCTGAGCAACCGGTAGATACAAGCCCAGTCCATATATTGTTCACCTTTAGACTTCCCAATAGTTCTGCAACCCCAAAATACCTTGGTGTTGTAGCGTTCTGCGTCGGGGAAATTGTCAACCCTTCTTGAGTGCCCTCCCTTTCAGGCAGGAGTCACGGGTCATTGAACGTCCGACGGAGAACAGGTCGAGCTACGACGTTGAGGTGGCCGCGTCGTTCCTCGCAGTGCTCGTTGAAGGAGAAGCGTAAACGTCCTGCAAGGAAGAGGCGTGGGGGGCACCTCGGTGTCGATAGTTATGGACCACAAAGAGTTGAAGAACTGTGGCCCAGCAAGGAGGCGACGAGTCGTCGGCGTCTCTGTGGTCTTTGGGTGGCGGGAAACCCACCGGTGGATGCTCCTCGGCGCATCGACGATCAGGCCTTCTCCAGCAGGATACAGCGGCGACGATATGGACAAGAGCATCCTTGGATCACTGAAGTCTCTCAGGCAATGGGAGCACATCGGCTCCGGTCGGCGACAGCAGTCGGCGACAGTGGTGGACCACAGTCTGGGCACTTCTCTTTGGAGTTCCGCAGCAATCCCTGTATCGGGTCGACAGCCTGTCGAAGGTCTGTCTACCATGGAGTTTAGGCAAAGATCAGCTGTGCACGATGGTCCCTCGTAGCTCGGGAAGAGGGCGCCTTACCGGGTCCTCGCTGGGTCAGTTCTTGAAGCACAGCAGCTTTCAGATTGCGAAGGAGAGCAACAGCAATTCTTCTCGTCCAGCAGGGCTCAAGGTTAAGCTTCACTCCAGTTACTCGTCGTAGTGGACTTCTGAACACGATTCCTAGCAGTGAAAGGTCCCCAGATATACTGTTGATCTCCCATTCATTCAGCTGGGTCGCACTCAAACATCCAATCACGACTACGGGCATTCATGCAGGAAGTCAACCAATCAGGTACACGAGGTATTCAGACCATTCACTTCTCTCCAGACACTCACAACAAGTTATGTGTATTGGGACAAGTACCGAGCCATTCAACACTCCAAGCTGCATTCATACCAGTTTCAGGCAGGGCTGTCTCAACCATTGTGTCAAACACCAGATACTAGACAGTCACAACATAAAATGTATATTTGTCACACACTCCATTCACCCAGGTCCCACCCACAGGCGTACCCACAACATACGGTCGTTGAGAAGGCTCCATCCAGTCTGGTCGGCACTTCCCCACACTACCATATACAGAACTTCCACCCAACAGCCAGTCAGGGGGAAGGGACAGAGGCAGGGCTTCCCGGGACTTCGGGAAGATCAGGGTAACAAGTGATGTAAGGCAAGAGGCCATAGGGGCCATTTTGTCTCCATCAGGAATCTACCGATTCCAATGACAGGGCCTGGGCATCCCAAAATGGAGGACGTTGGGCACCAGTCATTTCAGCACGGAGCTGCCACCAGCCCATACCCTGCTCTGTGGGTCACACACAGGTGCCCGAAAACGTACCCTAGGGGCACAGGGTTGTACCCCTACCCATGGGTGCCACAAGGGCATCCCAGGGGTCTGTTCACCAAACCAAAAGAGAGAGAGCTGCACCACCAGGAGTCCCACATGAACTCCTGCACGGAAACCACGACAGAACACACGATAAAAAGCAGTAAAGGACAAGGATACAGAGGCCCTGTCCCTCCGATGCATTTCCAGTTCACACAGTCACCCTGAATTCACCCTGCTACCTTGCAGAGAACTCCGCATCTTCAGTGGACAGCGCACCACCAGAAGCCAGGCCCTGTGCAGATTGAAATCCTCCACTGCAAAAAGGACCAGAAAACAAACCTTCTCTGCCTACACCCCAAGACAATGGAACCTCCTCCCGGTCAGCATCAGATTCGCCCCCACACTCCACAATTCAGAAAATAAGTCATGACCCAGTTCTTCATAGAATCTCTCTGCCTCAACACCTAGGCCATCACATCGACCCTTGTACCACCTGACTCGCTAGACGCTACCCACTCCTCGCCTTCCCACTGCCTGGTACAGCTGTACCCCTCCTCTGTGCCCCTCTGTGTACCACACCCGCTGTATATCTGTTCTGTTTTTACCTCTGAAAAGTACTCCATTATGCATCTGTACTGTTGTATACCTCTGTAAAGCGCTCTGCATATATCTGGGTTGTTCAATACCTCTGTAAATCCCTTTGCTGCTTCTCGAAGCTAGGTCCACACTCAATAATTACCATAAAAATAATAAAATAATAATTCCACAATAATAAGGGTATGCAAATTGTTTCATGGTATCTTGCTACATCTTGCTGAAGGCCAATTTCTGAACCCAGCTTTCCTGCTGTGGCAAGACAACCGTTTAGATGCCCACTCCTCTAATGTGAATGGCATCACCACATTCATCATTCTCACCATTCTCCCATACCACCTTCCTCTCATTGGGTGCAGGGGACACCCCCACAGTCCTAAATGTGCAACCTTCACCAACTTTTTGCCCCCTGCAAACCATGAACTTCCCCTTGCGTCCTGCAAACCCACAAACCCAGAATGCCTACCCCGACATCGAAGTCCAACCTTCTTCTCCACCCATCACCTCACTTCCTCTAACCCTCCTTGCCTCGCCATTTCCACCACAGCCACTTTCTGCTCCCACTCATGGATATGCTAATTGTGCATGCTCTTTTTCCTGTCAGCATTCCATTTTGCAAAGCCAGCCTGTCAAATATTTTGCATGAGAGGTGGCCTAATAAAGGCTTTAAGATGTGGGCAAATAAACATGACTTACAATGCCTTGCATTAGGCCCTTTGTATTTGTAAAAAAAAGAAAAGTGGATGCACTTCTTAAATTGCCACAGATTTTGAAACATCATTTCTCACTGTATAATGCACTGCTATTCCACTATGTGGTTGATCCATAGATTGCCACTTCTCATCTGCTAAGGCCTGTCACAAGATGTGCAATTAATGAGGGGAGGAGAGGAGAAGAAGAGTCAGAAGGTGATGTACTTGTAACTCTTTCATGTTGACCCCATCCAAGGCACTATTAGTTTGTTTGTGATATACTTCATTATGAAGTAAAATGTAACTAAAGAAAAATACAATTACGATTTAACTTCATACACATATATATAAGATAAAATAAAAAGAACATATATACAAATATGCAAATATACAAATATACATGCATATATCTAAAAATGTAAATCAATTATTATTCAACTAAAAAATACAAATGTAGGGGCCTACCATACCTTAATTAGGGCCATTGTTCGAAACATCATACATATATCGCATAGATCAAGGACAGTTAATATTCAGTCCAGAAAGTTCATATTCAAATGCTTGCCATACCTTAACCAGGGCAATTGATCTAGTCACACTGCATACAAAAAATGATTTAATATGAACACTTCCCCTGTAGGTCCATCAAACTGTCAGCATAATGCATGTAGTATTTAACATAATAACAATACTTAATCATACTAAATACTTACTCATACTGCTGTAGGAGGTAAATATGTATCGAAGGGATCGATAACTCGTGCTTTTTAGTTGAGTAAATAGAGGCTTGTTCTTCTACTATAAAATGATTAATAGTTACAACCTTAATTGGTTGAATGCTAAGAATACATTCAGTATTCATACAGTACTATGATGAAAAATGTGTATTGTTTTTCATATTTCCTTTATTACATATATTCCATTTTTCATTTATAGATTTCTTGGTGAATAAGCTGACAACATAGACAAAAAGATGAACAAATTAGGCAAGAAATTTTGAAAAATATTTTTGGGATTGTGAATTATCATTAATATTTGTTTGAATTAATTTTTTTAAATAGTATTATTAATAAATATCGAATAAAGCATAGTCATTAAGTATATTGGCTATGGTATAACAAAACCCTTCAAATTCATGAAAAAACTTTAGTCATCAGTGATGTCATCAGGGATGCCATCTGTGATATCATCATTGTGATCATAGGCTGTGCAACAGGCTTAACTGTGCTACTTTGGTGCAGGCTCTTGTGATGCCTCAGTTAGATTACTGTATTGTTTTGATGCTGGGATCTTGTAAATATAGCCTCAGACAATTCCGAGTGCTTCAAAATGATGTGGTCTGCATCGTTTAAAACATACCGAGACATGAACCCATCTCTGTCCACAGGAGAGCCCTTCATTGGCTCCCTGTGGAGCCCGTATACAGTTTAAGGCATTGACATTGGTACACAAATGCATAAATGGGCAAGCCCCTAGCAACCCTAAAGAAACTGTTAAAATATGCACTCCCACTAGGTTTAATAGACCTGTGATGGAATTTGCATCTCAGTTCCACGGAGTAAGATGGTTAGAGCACTAGATGTGTCCTTCATTGACCAGGTTGCCCCTCATGGAATATGCTTCCACTGTTTCTCTGTGCCAAAAGTAGCATTATGAAATTTCAGAAGGTAGTTAAAACCATGGTCTTTGGTTGATCCCACTTTGGGTGTTTTCATCGTCCGATGCTCACCTCGCTTCCTTTTGAGCCCTGATGCCTGCTGACTTTGGGTGAATTATAAGTGCAAAAAAATAAATAATGTATTGCTCACCTTATAGCCCCTGCAACTAACATTTATATATATATATTATAAAGGGACTGCAGTAACAACCCTTTAGTTATTATTAAGTTGCTCAACCCATAGGAAGAATAGTTTTTGAGCATATTATAACTTTAGTGCCGGTCAACAAATCCTGGGTTTGTCGAGGGGTTTGTCAGGGCGGGGGGGGGGGATCAAAGTTAAAAGGGGGACGCAAAACCATTGAAATCTGGATAGACCGTAATTGAAAACATGTTTCCTTTCCGTCTACATCTCAAACCTCTGGACAGATTTGCATCGAACTGCACAAGGAGCGGTGGCCTTGTCCCAAAAGCGTGCTTTTATATGTTTGGTGTTATTCCTTCAGTTGATTTGTGAAAAGAGGTGGAAAAGTAGGTCTTAAGTAATGTGCGAAATCTCCATCCATTCCGCAGACTGTCTTCCTGCTTCTGGGTTTGTGGATGCCTCCAGGCCTATCAGGGCGCTCTGTGATGTTCGCGAACATCAATCTCGCCCGTTAATTGGCTGGTGAGAAGTATGAGGTGCGTCAACAGTTTTTAACTGGTCGTCAGGGAAACCGTGGTAGAAATGTGCTCCAGAAAATACATTTGGGATTACATCAAGAAAACAAGACTGTCTGGGAAGGGTGAGGGTGGGGGAGATGACAAATGTTGAAATGGAAGCATTTCTGTTGGTAAAAAAGGAATGTATGGTTGTCAAGGAGTTTGCAGTCATTCTTTCCTTCTGTGGCTTCACAGACGCAGACATGGCTTCCCGGTTGTACTTGGGTGAGCGAACACAAAGGTTTGTACACAGACTTCTTATACTGCAATCTATGTGTGTTTGTAATGAAAATAGATATTTTATTGGTTATTGAAGTGTATAGAGCATTTATAACAATGTTGTGCAAGTATTGTTGTGGTCATGGCCCCAAGAATCTGGACACTTGCCTTTGCCACAGTAATCTGCCCTTAGAAATTATGGCTATAGTCATATGGCTACATACATTATGCAATGATGCAGTATGTGCATATTATTAATGAATTCTTCATTGTGTATGTTTTTTTTTCTTCTAATGCTAGGTATAAAGCTAATTGGAACCATTGGGATTCCTCATTGGCCTTCTATTTTGTAGGCCATATCTAATAATGTTATATTATTTTTATAAAAGGTTGTGCAACAAGAGACAAATACTTTGTCTGGAATTTCAGCAGGTATGTTTTGAAACTTTTCTATTTCTTTCTTATATGTGTTTGTACGGAGGATACTGTTGGTACATTGTTGGTTGATGTTTTCTAAACTAACAGTTTTCTAACACTACTTCAATTCCAAAATAATTATTGTGAATGTTTTCTATTGGTAAGGAGTTATTTGGCTGTTCCATTTAGGAGATTGTTTTTTATAGTACAATCTATGGGCGAGATGTTGCATTTCAGAATGGAGTGTTGCTAAGATGTTTATATGATGAAAGATGCTTTCACAGGAAGTTCCTGAAGTGCAGGTCAAGGAATGTCCTTGTTGTCCAGGGGGATGTGCACTGGGCAGGAGTACATGGTTTGTGAGGTTTTAATTATACTTTTATATTTCAGCTGTGCATATTGATTGAGGAATTGCCATAAACATTTGAAAAACTGTTGGCAAACATTGTATATTGAGATGCATGTCCACTTGTACACGGAACGAGTTGCTTGGGCAAAAGGAATATTTTGCTAAAAGTTTGTTGAAGAAGATTGTTCTATTAGGGTTCTTTTTTGCAATAATTGTATCTTTTAGCACTTCACAGCTTTTGACTTTGCACATGTTTACCAGTTGTCTTTGTAGTTCCTTTATGAATTTAGTGAGTGGTTTCATTCTGTAAGAAAAGTAAGATGAAGAATATTCTGTTTAGTTAAACGCACTGAAAATCAGAGCTTCAAGCAACAAATTGCTGTGGTAGTGTTTAAGTGTAGAACGTCAATTATCAGAAGTTTTTATGAGATTGCTGAGAATTCTGCACCATATTCTTTTTGTGTAAAATGTATTTTTTAAAATGTTTTACTGTGACTGGCAACATCAACATTGGCAGACATAGTTTGAATCTGGTGTTCAGGAATGCTTTCCTTACTACATATTTGTTTCCTTTTATTTTTGAAAGGAGATGGATTAGTGTTTTATATTGCTTGTTTCAGTTTGCTTGAGTGAGGTTACTAGTTCTTCTGTTTGAAACTGTTGTATACATGTTTTTAGTGGAGGGGGACTATATGATTTATCCTTATTTTGATCTTCTCTAGCTTTTCTTTGTTTTCCATGGAGTTGGCTTTTAATAGGCATTCTGTTGTATCTGTTGGAAAAAGTAAAGTGTGTATTTCAAAGAAAGTGTGCATTTCAAGTTGTAGAAGGATTGTGTGGGTGTTATTTTACAGAAGTGAGGGGTCTGTACTGATTTAAATACATGCCTGATGTCATATTTGATGTCCTGGGTGTTAGTCTTGGTAGTGCATGGCGGTGGAGCTAGTTAGCACTGCACAGCAAACCATAATTGGCAAATTTCTTGGGTTTTTCGATTTTACTTTTCAACCATAACATCCCTTTTAACAACTTTCTTCCTCTGAATTTGATACGTTTTTATTAGTGCAACTTAATATATACATATCACTAACAAAAAACTAAAGGGACATTATGTTAAAGTTACACTACTAAAAAACCTATGAAATTCAATGGAAAAACATTGTTACAGTGACGTTATAGTTACAGGTAAAACTGCAAAACCCCTGAAATTCGCCAGCTATGGTAAGCTAAGCAACCATAACTCGTCCTACAACTGTGCATTGCAAGGACTAACACCCATGACATCAAAGATGACATACAAATGACAATGCTCTATACTAATAGCCACGTATGTTTGCAAACAGTGCGTCTGTTCACTGACATTAGGTGGAGTCCAACCTGCCGAGAAAGGCAGGGGTGGTTGTAAAAAGTAATAACATGAAGCAAAGACAAAAAAACATATAGATACATCAGCAAGTGCGTGAATGGGAAGGGAAAATGCAGTAGCTACACAAAGTCTGCACTTGAGCAACAAACACCGCAAAGGCATAGGGTATGCAGCATAATGGAACGCACCCACAAGAGAAGTAATGTTTGCCTTCATCAATCTTACCGCACACCTGCTTCACAATCCAACAAAGGATGAAGAGGTAGAGACGTCAACTACTGAGAGCAGAATGTCACTGCAACGTGGTAAGTGCACAAATGTTTATGTTATAATTGCACAGGTTGGTAGTGTACAATAGTAGGAAAGCATGATGTTTTCTGTTTGTGCACAGCAATAGCTAACACCCTAGAATGGCTGGAAGACAGTTTTCCGCAAGAAGAAATGATTCAGGACGATAGCCTCATTGCTACCCGCAGCAGTGTGAAAAGGGAAAGAGTTACTGCAAGGGAAAGCATCCTAGAAAGGCTGCAGGAGAATTTCCTGCATGATGAAATGAGTGAGCATAGTAAGCCCACAGGCAGGGAATGCAGTGTCAAAATTAAGACAATTACAATATATTGCTTCATGTAACCTAAACACATGTTTTTGTTCTTTAACAGAATATACAGGAATCGAAACGAGTACACCAGAAGCGGCACCTTTTGCACAGCAACATACAGCCACCGAAAGTGAGGAAAACGCTGTACTGATAAAAGTAGACCGCAATGGACGCCAAAATGGATAATTTGCGCCAAATAGTGCCATGACTACCTCCAATCTCGGAATGAGGCCCTGTGAAGGGTACAGCACTGGTGGGGGGTTATTGCAAGTGAGGAGAATTGAGGAGTCGTAATACCGCCGCACCTGGCTGCCCTGTGTGCAATCACAATGGAAGCATCTGTAGGACTCCACTACGGGCCGCATGTTTGCATGCACAGAGCCACCTTCATGTAGTTTTAGGACCGTACGGTGGTCGGTCGCACGACTTTGCACATGCGTATCTCGTCCTGTGATGCCTAGTAACACCGCACCTGGTCAAGATATGCAAACAAACGTGTTATGTACTTTTAGTAGGCGGAAGCGCACACCCACGTCCTTCAAGTACCTTTGTACATAAACATTCCACTTACACACACCAAGCTTATGTAGAAATGTTCAATGCACGTGTGCCGTACATTTAAGTATTCTGAGGATGGCAAGGGTATCCGTAGGAGAGCTATGCACGTGGCCACAAAGTATTACAGCCAATATGCGCCTCGGAGACAGCCATCCACTTGGAGATCAATGGCGACATCACCATGGTAACGGAACAATGCTGCACATTGAAAAAGGACAATTTTCTGCCATGTGTGGAGTGTTACAGTGAGAGTGCACCCTTACCTAGGTCCTACACTCTTCATTCTCCATGTAGGTAATGTAGGGAAAGATTCAGGCCCACTTTGCAATAGCACGTGCTTCACAACAGTCCTATAAAAGGCCACACCCCACAGGTGTGCTGCAATCCCTGTTTGGCTTTCCATAGAAGAGCAGCGGTGCATATTGGTTTGTGCAGAATTTGCTTTCTCACCAATTCTGTACCTGCAAAGTAGCTCTCCAAGTAATGGCCACCAGAGTTTCTGCTACTACCTCTGACTCAGAAGCACCCACACCCTCTCCACCAACACCTCCTTCTGAAGGAGACAGTCATCATAATGTGGAGGAACAGCAAAAAGGAAACAAGGATAAAGTAGAGGGAATCCCCATTGCCTGCAGCCAGCGAGAGTCATGGGAAACTATTTAGGACAATTGGAGATGTAACAAAATCTCGTGCAAACAAGGTACAATGCGCTGATGCAACATAGTACTCAGTCACGGAAAACCTGGATTGTACAGCTACGGCACCATCTCCATGCGGCGGCACCTAAAAGCGATCCACAAGGCAGCTGTTCGGAGGGTGTTCCCCTTCCAAGCAGGCAGTAGGTTATTTTCCTCTACACCATCCTCCTCATCTGCTCCTGCCACCACTAGGGACACTGAAGTGGGCCAGAACATCCTGCAACCAGCCTTTCAGTAGCTACTTACTGCAACAGACCCGTACCTTTCAAAGGTCAATGTTTTGGGCATGTACTGGGACGCAGTACTGTGTAGGAGGAACATTTTCAAAGTTCTTTTGAGGCTTTGGTCCAGGAGCATGACAAAGAGTGCCTCCTACCCAAGTGAGGTGCACCCCACATCTTCTGCTCTCCACGTATGATTTCTTTCATTCCTGTGGTTGGTACCCTTTGCCAAATCTCCCTTCCATTGCTGTCCTTCTGTGGCATGTCTTCTAACAACAGGAAAAATTCTACACAACCAGAAAGGGGGAGGAGGAGGCTCTTTGATAGAGCCACCTTGCACTGTTCCAAAAATAGATTTTGAATTAAAGCAGACAGGTGGTGGCGCAGCATATGACCGCCGTGTACAGGGTTTTGAACAATGGGTGGCGGCACTCCATCAAAAGCATTGTACGCATTCGCAAAATGAAGTGGTGGCTCTGAAAAGAGCCTTTTGCTGCTGTTTGTGTTTGCAACGTTCAAAGTGGTGAACACCTGCAGAGAAAATTCGTACTAAACTTGCAGGAAGCACTGCACTGCGTTTTGGATATTACGCAGAAACAGCTAATTGTCAGCATCAGTAAGATGAACTCCATCTAAACAAAAAATGTTCCTACTACGAAATGTAGTGTTTTCATTGTGGAAGGAGAACATGCCAACGTCTCGCAAAAAAGTGCAAACAGCCTTGTTCACATTGCGCCATTTGTGGCCCACACGAGGAAGAACGCAGCCAAACCTGTCTCTGGCCAATCCGAGGACAAATTATGTGCGACTTTGGAAACATTTCCATGAGTTCCCGAAATGTCTCCTTCATTGAAAACTGCAGTAAAATGCCGCTAACATGCCCTAAACTGTTCCCTTCACAATGAACAATCATAATGTCGGATGAGCGTGCGTCACCAAACTGGCACAAAGAGGACCCACATGGAGACACTTCATCTCACATATTCCATACCAGTGCACAGCGACATTATGGAACCAGGAGGTGATTGCAGTGCATAGCGGTCTGTGTAAACTTGTAGCCAATGTATCCAGGAGTCGCCCAAAAGCCATATACACTACTGAACGGCACAACCATAGCCATCTCCACTCCTATTTGCAAACAGACGTTCTGGCATATTCTGTTGCTACACACCACACCCAGGAAATCGTATTGACCAATCCCAACTCCTGCACAGTCCCATTTCCATTCAAGCCACCCTGAAAAGACTTGGATGTACCATGTGTGCACCTCCAAATGGCACACATTTAGCCAACATATTGGCCTGTGTGGGGGGCTGCACAAACACATCAGAAGCATCAGAATAGAATGGCCGTTTTGCGTGTAGTTGTGAAAAGTTTTCATTTCATTTTAGTAAAGCAGCGTGTAAATAAACACCTTTTTGAGTAGCATTTAGTGAGGCTTGTTCTCTGCTTCCTCCTTACATTATTACAAGAATGACTGCAACCTATATTTTATTTTGTGGAACACAACACTAATTTCAATGTGGGACAAAAAAAATATCAGCTGCACTGACAAACGGCACATTAGAAGCACTCAGGTTCTCATGGGAATAGAAGAACATACTAGCATGGAACATAAAAGCAGATATTCACCTGGCTCGATAATCCGTACTCCCATTTCCATAGCAAGCACATTAAGAAGGACAGCATGTAACACGTGTGCTTTTTGCAACTACTGTGAGGGCCGCACCCCAGTAAAGCAGTGCAGACCATCATCCCATTCCAGTAGTCTTTACCTGGCAGTCCATCATTGGCTACTGTTAAATGGTCACATGCGCCCCCACGAATTGCATCCAATATTTGTGCATCTAACGCTATCACCTCTTTTGAACAGTCCATACCAACTGTTAAACATGCAGATTTCAAGTGTCCTATAAATCAAAAGCACCTGCTTGAGAAAGTACTGTAAAATGATCTACAAATTCTGCATCCAGATACATCAGCATCGCTACCCATCACCACGCCTTATAGGTAGTACTACCTTTTGTACAGTACATTTGCCACTTTGTTATAAGTTCATAGCAAGAGGGTACCTGGCACTAAATCTCCTTAACGTATGCAAAATTCCTACTGTTATTTCTCCCATCACCTACCATAAAATGGCTACTACAATCGTAGGTGGTAGCAAAGGTGCCATTTGTCCATAGCAGCCCTTGTTATATGCAAACGGGTACTGTGTTATTGTGTGATGTAATTTTTACGATGCTTTCCCCCATTAATGCACCTCCTATCCAATTTGTCAAAATTGCACACAAAAGGAACAGTCAGCGTATCCCACCAAACTAAGCCAAGTGCATATATTGCATGCATTCCAACTGTTTCCTGCCACTTACCTTTCACACTTCATAGATTATAACAGTAGTAAACAAATAGACAATTGTATATGTGCATTGACAACAGTAAAATTAATAAAATGTGCATAAGGACATTAAAGACCAGAAGCAATGGCTCCACTCATGTAGTAAGCATATACATGCAGAGAAGTACATGCAAAAGCACACACAAAAACATTCTGCTTTGCACTCTGTACATCTTTCCGCACCTTTTTGTCATCCTTCCTCAATGCGAAGTACTCCACTTTGAAAGTAAATAGTCCTACAGTAATACACACACGTGTTCACTAAGAAGTCCTACAATACACTCCCAAACAATCCACTTACCCTTTACCAAACATGCATGCTTATGCTCCCAAGTCCCCATTCATATTGTAAGCCTTCCATTTACACACAACACTTTCACTTCCTGCAAGACAGCCCCCTATACTTTTAAATAATGTATTACACAAATGTAAGCACTATGTCATTAGTCAACATATTTTCTTACCATCTTCTTATGCAGGTGTAGTACCCACCTCTCTCAGGAAAGCCACGGGCGTGTGCACTTCAAAATACAACCTGCAACAAAGCTACTTGCACCAAACAGCAAAGTATAATACCATAACAGTGGTGTACGTCTTACTGGAAGAGTACAGTATTGTTGTATTGTAGCATACAGATTTGCAGAAATCCACCAGTATGTACTTCATTCTTACTCATTACACCTCTACAGGTGCTTAGTGTTTGGTATGTCGCCACCATTAGACTAATCCCCACATAGCAACATACTGGTCCCAGCAGAAAGTTAGAGGCCATTGCACATTGACACCCTTCCATTTATATGCCTACCCTCCTATTGACCCACTCATGCACATTGCAGACATGTACATTTGAAAATCTACACACCCACACTTCCCTTTCTTCACCAAAGGCTGCCTACCAAACTGCAACTCTGCAGAAAGCAATGCTGAAATGGAGCTACGTAACCTAAAAACATACAAAGTAGCCATAGGCCCTCATTACAACTCAGGCGTTAAGGGTTAACGCCACCGTTAACCCTTAACGCCTGATTCTGATTTTAACGCCTGCTTTTAGCAGGCGTTAAAATCCATGGCGCTAACCCGCCATGGTGCTAATTACGCCGCCGTAATTTACGGCGGCGTAATTAGCGCCTTCCCCACTCCCATTATGCCCTATGGGGCAAAAATGGGAATGGGGAAGGGAAAATGGGAAATGGGGATTTACCGCCCCACTCACCTTGGAATGGGGCAGTAAATCCGCCATCCACCATGGTGTAAACGTAGTTTACACCATGGTGGTAAAGTTGGTGCACTTAGCACCAAGGTTGTAATGACCGCCATAGTCTGCAAGCAGAAATTCTACAGAATGTTGAATGAGAAGACCTAATGCAATCATTAAAGAAAACAGATGCATCTACCAGTAAAGACAGTGTAGGACATCTGGCAAAATGTGAGAATGAAAAGAAAAACACTAACAACAGTGCACAACTGCTAACAGAGCACGTACAAATGGTAATGTTACCACAACAGAACCTTATATATAGAGGGCAGAAATCACGCTCAACCCTCAAAACCTACCATAGAAAAGTCATCCTGGAAGCTCTTGTAGACAGTGCAATGATCGTAAAACAGAAAGTGTTTATAGTAATTTTTAACAGAATGAAACAAGATTAATTGGTAAATTGCAAGCACTACTGTGAAACAAATGCAATATCAGCATAGATACCTTTGGCCACATCTGTAAAGGTGAGTGGAGTCACACCACCAACACAGAGCCATACTTCAATGAAGAATCATACAAACAAGGAAACACAAACCAAATTGCCTTACATCGGAGTGGACGAGGATATGAAAAGATAAAGAATGTATACCATAATGTAAGAGGAAACACTGCTTTCAGAAATATCCCCATCAAACTTAGATGTCACTCTCCATTCCACCGAACCAACATTCCTCACCTACAAATGGCCTTGCACATCAATGTGTAACATTCACCAATGCGTATTCAAATCTTTGCTGCAATTCCTCAATCAGTATGTCAAAGGCAATGACAAAAGAAAAATACATATACTGCAAACTATGGACTCCTGCCCAGTGTGCAACTACACAGGAATACAAGGACATTCCTTAGCCTGTATTTTGAGACCTGCTTGCAGAAGCACCTTCCACCATATCAAAATGTTAGCAACCCACCATTCAACAGTCAGAAATCTAGTTTACAAACTGTACTATTCAAAAATGTCCAGCTGTAACGCTGCAACATTTAAATGATATTCTCCTACCCGGTACAGCCAAACAAGTGCTCAAAGAAATAGAGCACATCCAAAGGAAAATTGTGGAACTGAAGAGCACTTACAAACTCCAGCAGTTTCAGAAAACATTACTGACAACATTGCAGCTATCAACTTTTTATATCACACATACAGAAAATAAATACAAAAGTTCAAAAGCACAGCAGCTAAAATGCCAAGCCAAGTAAGTGTGTGTTGTCCTAGAAATGTATATAGAGAGAGCACCAGTACCATAGAAATAATGCAGAAAATAGAAAGCAATGAGGAATCAGAATGGTTTCAATTAGCTCTGTACCTTATAGCTGAAAACAAATACGAACTTACAACCACCTCCAAACTGTGCACATACTGCCCTGTATAACTTGACAATAACCCAAGGCCTTCACAAGCAATCATTAATAATTTGGGAGTATTTCCACTTGCAAACACACTGAAGCAGCTTAATTTGTATGAGAGCATTCTAAAGCAAACAGTGCACCCATTCCAAGCACTAATACGACTTCAACCGAAAACTGCAAAATTGCCTCCCTCTGAATTACTGAGAGGCATTTGTGGGAAAGTAGTTGATTTACCATTAGAGCTGAAAGAAAATGTAGAAACTCTACGAGTGAAAAGGCCAATAGAAGAATCTTTGATTACCCTGGTAAATGGTGTACCTACAAAAGACAAAAAAAAATAGCAGCAACTAATGAACTTAATCAAAGTTAGGGAAGCCTTGCAATACCTAAAAGAAAACAATGAATACTACAAGGAAATAAACTTTGAAGAAAACCTGAGAAAAACAACCGAAATAATTCAGGACCCACAACAACTGGCCAATTTGAGCGTCTAGATCCTAGTGCAGCCTCCAATATTTTAGACCACTGCACAATTCACCCACTGCACTCCAAAGGCAGCATAGATGATGCACTAGAAACATATTAAATGCGGCAGGCCAGAGGAGCGCCAATCAGCATAAGGGAAAAAAGTATAGAAGCACAAGCCTTTCCTCTACTCTTCCCAACTGGAAAATGTGGAAGATATGATGAAAGATGCACATAAATAAGAGCATCAGAATACCGCTGTTTATGATTGTATTCTGGAGACCCTGGTTTTAGGCAGAACGTGGAGTACATATTCCACCTCCTCTTTGAAAGTGAACTGGCAATGCTATGTTATGGAGTTTCCCACACACTGAAAACAGGTTCCATTTTCAAAACATGTCTGTTACACAGCTATTGCAGAAGGTGCAAGAGAAGGACAAAGTTTTACAGTCAAGTATTACAAATCTCTTGGCGAACATGCATGGTACGAAAGAGTACTGGTTCCGACGGCACACAGATGTACGATGTATGCTACGTAACCTTGGCACACCCACATTGTTTGCCACTTTAGGTCGTGCAGAGTATGTATGGGAAGACTTGCACACTTTCCTAAGCATAGCAAACAAAAACAAATCCGTTGTAGACATGAAAACACCAGGAGAACTTTGCTCTCTTGATCCAGTAAATGTTTCACACTACTTCCATCAACATTTCCTTGCCATGCTGCACTTCATTTGCAATAAAACACTTCCTCCGCTCAGGGACGTGGAACACTTCTTCTGGAGAAAAGAATATCAAGCAAGAGGAGCACCACACATCCACATGCTTTTGTGGATCAAAAATGCTCCTAAAATTGGTGAGGAGAGTGATGAAAGTGTTTTGCAGTTCATTCACAAATATGTCACTTGCAAAATCCCATCGGAAAGTACATATTCCTACAAGCACATTTAGCAAGTTCCAAAGACACAAGTGTGGCAAGTACTGTTGGTGTAACTATAAAAACAGAGGCAAATACTACACCAAATGCTGCTTTGGTTTCCCTAGACCAGTTTCCAAAACAGGCCAAGTAAACAGCTTCATTTATTCAGTTTCACACAGTGTGAAAGACAAGTATCCCAAGAACATATACTGTATAGAAAGGAGTTAAGCATCAAAGTACATCAATGATTACAATGCAACAATTGCCCTCCTATGGAATGCTAAAGTTGATGTACAGTACATTGCAGACAATTCCACTGCAGTTGCATGATATGCCACAGCCTACTTAACCAAAGCAGAGAAAACACTGGCACACAAATTGTACAGCTTTGGCATACACATGCTGTCCCATAGAGAATGTGGCACCTGCGAAGCTGAAGACCGTTTAACCGGCACCGCCTTATATGGCAAATCTGAAAATATAGTGTGGCTAAGCCTTGGTCCTGCTGCATCCATAAAGAGAGTAAGGAAATCATGTGAAGACATACACACAATAGCTAAAAAAAATCCCAACAAGCAGGATATTTTGACAAACAACTTATTGGACACATACTACCCGAACAGGAGTGTTACTTTAGAAGCCTTGTGCCTGTATCAGATAGCCCAAAACGTTGCATACAGAAAAAAACACCAGATAAGGAAAAGGGTAGATACAGAGTGGAAACTTGTGAAAGCAGCCTGGTGAAACTTACCTTGATGCTTTCAATGCAAGTAAAAGAACAATTACAAAATAAAACTTCACAAGGTACAAAACCATATTCGACAATGAACACCAACAAGAAGAAGAATTTGAAGCACAACTAAATGTAAACACTTCTGAGAGCAGTGAACCTTCTGTAACAGGCAGCCAAGAACCACTTTGACAGCCACTCTTAGCAAATGAGGCAGAATTAGCCATGACGGATGTAACCACCACCATGTTTGAGTATGAGCAGTCTGCAGAAGAGTTGGCTGTACTGAAATCCCAACTAACCAATGAGCAGCATACCATTTTCCAAGAAGTACGTGATAAAATTGAACATGGTATACAGCACAAAAGCAAAAAGTTGCACCTGTGACAACTACAAACCTGTACTGCTGTATGAAAGTGGTGGAGCTGGGTCAGGTAAAACATGTTTAATAACAATTATTAGTAAAAGCCTCCAACAATTAATAAACAACAACTTTTCCGCTGTTGTAAACACCCGACAGGTTTGGCTGCAACAACATAGGTGGAGTCATCCTACACCGATTGCTACTCTTTCCAGTAGAACACCCAAAAAAAATGTGAGTACTATAAACTTTCTGCAGAATCAGCTATGGAGCTACACAAAGTTTTAAAACAAAAGAAAATACTCCTAATAGATGAGTTGAGCATGGTCTCCAACCTAATGTTGGCCTTGAATCACCTCAGATTGGAAGAGGTGCTCAAAACAGACTTCGAAGAACTCTTTGGAGGAAAACATGTAATTGTGAAAGGGGAACCTCTCTTCAAAACTTTAGGCCACAAAGTGTGCCATAAAAGTCTTGGAAGCATCTGAATGTACATCTCTGGCAACATTTGCAATACAGAGAACTAACTCAAAACATGTGTCAGTCTGCAGACCTCACCTACACCAACACTTTGAAAACAATGTGGATTAGTGTACTATCAAAGGAGGCTCAGTCTACCCTCAATACTATGAATTACATGAAACACACCCTCCTGTAAACTAATGTGCCACACCTAATGTTCAGTGATTCAAGAACTGCTGTTGATTGTCACATGCAGTTCTGGAAATGCAACTTGGCATGCCCTATATAGGTGACACATGTTTCTGCAAATTGTAATTGCCTTTCTCAAACCAGGGCTCATGTTCTGTCAAGCAAGAATTATGCTAATGCAGTCTGTTGTCGTCATAATAACCAGGTATATCCGAGGAGCTGCGCTTTGTTGGGTTTGAACCCGGTTGTTACGACAACAGACCACATCCGCATTAGCATAATTCTATCCCCAACACAGCTGGTTTGGAGACAATGTTAACATTATGTGTCAACTCTAGAGTTATGCTAAAGCGTGACATTGACATAGAGCAAGGCTTTGTTAATGGATCACATGGTACAGTTGTTGGCTTCCAGACATACCCACGGTACAACAGCATTCAGTTTGTGAACATCAAGTTCAACACATTTTCAGAGGTTAAAAATATAGGAGGCACAGCGGCTCGATTCCTTCTTTTCAAAGACATGTATGTACGCAGAGAACAATTTTCTCTGTTGCTAGCTTATGCAGTAACTATTCAGAAATCGCAACCTTAGATCAAACATTGATCAAACATTGATTGATATTGGCAGCCCAGTCTTCAAAGAAATACATGGTTTCATAGCACTGTCATGGCAACGTACACTGGAAGGACTGTATGTAGTTAATTTTGATGCAACTGCAGTCAGTGCAGACATTCCTTGCATCATAGAGTACAATAGAATCTATGCACTGTACACACCCCATCGAAAATGTACCTATTTTTCAGAAACCGAAAGGTTTGAATTGGAGGCTCATTCAATCTGAAGTTGTAAATGATTTGGCAACAGTACCACCAAAGAAATTGAAATCATCTCATACTACCAAAATCAAATACAAAAGGAGTAAAAAAAGACAAGACATACCCAATGCTACCAATAAAAAAAAGTGCCTCTTCAAAGAAACACGTACCCTTCCATCAAAGTGCTCAGAAACAGAAGTACCTGGTCCATTCAAATTTTCCAATGCAACAGGTGTTAATTGCTATGCAAATGTAACAATTAATGTTCTATTCCACATGCCAGCAATTATTGAAAACATGTATTTAAATGGTGCAGACCATATGTGTTTGCAAATGCTCATCCTTCACAGAAATGCAGCAAGTAATCCTGACACCATTTACAGTGTCTCAGGAATAAGGCAAGAATTGGACTACATTGCTGGAAGGGTGAAATTCACTTTAAACCAACAAGACGATCCATAGGAATTTCTAATGTACTTACTACAAATACTGGAAAGGAAAAACATATGCATAAATTAAAACTTCCACATTTCCTACATGTGGAAGCACAAATACTGGAAAGGAAAAACCTACATCTAAATTAAAACTTTCACATTTCCTACATGTGGAAACATACATGCTGTCATATATTAATAAATGAGACAAGTTATATGCATATCCAATCAATCAATTGGCAGGTTATCCCAAGGACTCACCGTTACCTCTTCCTCCGACAGACCCCCTTTCGGTAGTGGAAGGCTCTTCTTGTTCCAAATGGAGAGAAGATAATGAAAGCCTCCCAAGTACCTCTTCCCCCTCCCGGATAAACCAGGTAGAAGAAGAAGTCCCAGGGAAACCCTCTGGGGAAGAAAACCCTGTTCCGAAGGTAGCGGTGTGTTGTCCTCCGTTGCAGTCGGGGATTTCGGCGAAGTCAGGAGGGCGTTCGTCTTTGAGAAGAAGAAAGAGACTGGTAAGTATCAGAGTGTAACAGAGGGATAGAATGTAAGGTAAGAGGAATGTGGATTACCCTTAAACCGGAACAATAGGGGGAAGATGATGGTAGTCAGAATCTTCCGAAAACCTCTGAGAAGCAATCGAGGCGGAGCTAAGATCTGTTTTGATGGTGCAGAGTCTTGCCAGTGTGTTTGAAATGCCGGTGCGTGATGTGCCTGTTACTAAGCGAAGAAGAGGATAATAGTGAGTTGTGAATGTTAGAATAAGCGGGATTGGAGGTAATTGGTTATATGGGATTGGGATGAGGCTTACCACGGTCCGGAATGGGACCGGATGGCAAACTTGGTTGATGAAGAGGAGGAGACCGCGAACTCGGAAAACAAAGAGGTAGTTGGAGAGACGCTAGAATTTGAAAACAGGAAGTTTAGAAGCTGAAGACAGTATTTCGCAAGTCAAATTCTAAGACCTAGGAACGAACTTACGTAGCGTTGTTAATGAGGAGTAGCAACGCAATGCCGTGTTGATCTCCGGGACTGATATACCCACCCTCGGGTAGGGAGGCAGTACTTCCGGGAAATCAAGGTGTGCTGAGGCTAGACTCGCAACTCCAGTTACGGCGGCCATCTTGGTAGTAGAAATGGTTGACACCCGCCGTCCTATGGTCCATCGATGCCACAAAGCCCAGCGTCTCCGAAGGGGCGTGACAGTATGCCCCCTCAAATGCCCCGGGCCTCCCGGTTTGGACGGATGGGACAAAAAGAACCGGCGGACCAAAGTAGGAGCATGAACCGCCGATGCCGGTTCCCAAGAGCGATCCGCCGGAGAATAACCCTTCCAGTCAATCAAGAACTGTAGACGACCCCGGAAAATGCGTGAATCGCAAATTCCCGCCACTTCATACTCGGGACCTGTCGGGGTGATGACAGGAGAGGGTAATCCTTTCCGTGCACGGGAGAAACGATCCGCCACGTCTTTCTTCAACTGCGAGACATGAAACACAGGATGAATCCTGGACCAGGATGAAGGGAGATTGAGCTTGAAAGCTGATGACCCTATACGCTTCAAAACGCAGAAAGGGCCGAAATATTTCGGGGACAATTTGGATGGTACCAGATGACGAGGCAGAAATCGAGATGCCAACCAAACCAAGTCTCCTGGTACCAACCGCGGAGCCGGAGTACGATGTCTGTCAGCAGAGCGTTTGACCCGGATCTGGGCCTCCCGAAGAGAGGTCTTGGCTGTTCGATGTCCCAACTGGATGGCATCAACGAGAAGATCCACATCGGGAAATTTTGAAGTGGAGACCGGTCCGCTGGGAAAACACTGAGGATGGTATCCGTAGGAGCAAAAAAAAGGGCTGAATCTCAAGGCTGAATGTCGAGAGTTATTATACGCGAATTCAGCCAAAGGCAACAAGGAACACCAGTTATCTTGTGAGGAGGAGATGTAACAACGCAAATATCCCTCAAGGGTCTGATTTAGGCGTTCCGTCTGACCATTTGTCTGCGGATGGAAACCTGAACTCAATGCCCGGGAGATATGCAAACTCTTGCAGACTTGCTGCCAATAGCGAGATGTATATTGTGAACCTCGATCAGAAACAATGGTCTCAGGTAATCCATGAAGGGAAAAAATCCGTGAAAGAAAAACTCTTGCCATCTGAGCTGCGGTGGGAATCCGCGGAAGTGGAACGAAATGTGCCAATTTTGTGAAGTAATCGATTGTGACCATGATTACTGTACAACCGTCTGATGGTGGCAAATCAACTATGAAATCAGTGGAAATCATTTGCCAAGGACGGTCCGGGATCGGCATTACTGAGAGGAGTCCTGAAGGGGCGTTTCGAGGGCATTTTGACTGCAAACAGATAGCACAAGCGGACACATAGTCTATGATGTCTTGAGTCATTTCCGGCCACCAGAAGTTACGTTGGATCAACTCTTTAGTATTAGCCACACCTCGGTGACCCGCTAGGTATGAGTCGTGACAGAGATTTAGAACTGTCTTTTGCAGTTCACTCGAAGGGAGGAAGAGCTTCTTGTCCTTATAAGCACATCCTTGGACCAAGTTGAGTTTCCAGGTCGCCAGTAACTGTGGATTCAACTGAATAAATTGCAAAGTGGAGTTAGCCACGTTCTGTAAAAACGTGGTAACTACTTGCACGAATGTGGCTCTGGGAAACAGAGGTTCCGATCGAAAAGGCGTAGAAGAGGTATAATCCTTTCTGGACAATGCATCAGCCTTGAGATTGACTCTCCCGGGAATGAAGGTGAAAACAATCTCATACGGTGAAAAGAAGTGTGCCCAACGTGCCTGCCTGCTATTTCGGGTCTGAGCATACTGTAGGACGCGTAAATTACTGTGATCAGTCCTGACCTCAACTGGGTGTCTTGCCCCCAGGAGAAGATGTCTCCACTCTTCGAATGCCTTTTTTATAGCTAATAGTTCTTTTTCTAGCACTGAATAATTGATTTCAGAGGGAGACAGTGTTTTAGAAAGGTAAGCTATAGGACATTCTATTCCTTGATCATTTTCTTGAAGCAAAACGGCCCCAAGGGCCTGATGAGACGCATCCGATTCCACAATGAACTTCTTGGTTTGATCTGGAGTAATCAGTATGGGTCCTGTGAGAAAATGTTTCTTCAGGTTCTCAAAGGCAATGTGTGCCTCCCCGGACCAAAGGAATTTTACATTCTTTTTAAGAAGTGTCGTCAGTGGAAGTATCTCTTGCGAATAGTGTGGGATGAAACGTCTGTAGAAATTGGAGAACCCCAGAAATCTCTGCAGATCCTTAATGCAGATTGGTATAGGCCAATCTGTAATAGCTGATACTTTTTTAGGGTCCATGGATACCCCATTTGCAGAGATTATGTACCCTAGGTAGGCAACCTGGTTTCTGTGAAACTCACATTTCTCTAGTTTGCAATAAAGGTGGTTGTTGAATAGTCTCCGTAGTACTTCTTTCACGTGCTGACAGTGTTCTGATGGTGATGAAGAAAAGACCAGAATATCATCTAAATAGACAATAACTGTGTGAAGAAGAATGTCTGAAAAGAGGTGGTCCATAAAGCGTTGGAAGACTGCGGGGGCGTTGGATAGGCCGAAAGGCATTACTTTATATTCATAGTGTCCCAAAGGAGTACGGAAAGCTGTCTTCCATTCATCGCCAGCTCGTATACGAATGAGATGATAAGCCCCGCGGAGGTCCAGTTTTGTAAAGATGGTAGCTCCTTTAACGGCTTCTAGTATATCTGGGATGAGAGGCATAGGATAGCGATCCGGGATGGTGATCTTATTTAAGCCTCGGTAATCTATACACGGTCTGAGTTCCGTAGAGTCTTTCTTTGGGATGAAGAACAAAGAAGCCCCCGCTGGTGAGGTGGATTCTTGAATAAGTCCATTGCAAAGATTCTTTTGAAGATATTCTTTAAGAACTTCACGTTCCCGTCCAGATAGGACATACATGCGACCGAAAGGAATCGGTGCATCTGGAACTAGTTCCAGGGCGCAGTCGTCTCTCCGATGTGGGGGTAGTTCAGCATATTGAGATTCGGAGAACACTGTCTGATACTGTTTGTATTCAATGGGTAATTCCTGGATATGGTTCAATACAGAGATGGAACCCGGATTTTCCAACATGGAGATAGTGGGACGAAACCCAACCGCACCGTCCGAAAGACAGTGCGTCAAACAATGTTCAGATCCCAGAAAAACCGTGCCCGCCTTCCAATTGATGTATGGGTTATGAGCACGAAGCCAGGGTAGTCCTAGAATAACTGGATAGTGGGCTGTACGGATTACATCAAAGATAATGGATTCTTGATGGGAGGAGATATTCATCCGCAAAGGTATAGTTTGTTCCTTTATGGGACCTGATGTTAACGGACTACCATCCACGGACTCAACTGGGATTGCCATTGTCTTGACTGAACATGGTATATTATGAGCGGTCTTCCAGAGGGTATCAACAAAGTTCCCTGCGGCCCCACAATCTATTAAGGCCGTGACCGGAATGGGGTCTGTATCTCCCCATTTGATCTGGACATGTAAGGCCAACATAGTAAGATCGGGGATCTCCGTAACTTGGGAAGGTATCAGATAAGATGAGGAACCGTTTACTGACTCCCTAGCCGCGGTTCCCCTGGCGGTTGGGAGATGGCGTTTCCCTGACTTTTGGCTGGGATGAGAGGACAATCTCGAATTGCGTGTTCTTTGGAACCACAATACATACACAGGCCCTTGACTCGACGTCTATGACGCTCCTCTGGAGTAAGGCGACCTCTGGTAGTCCCTATCTGCATAGGTTCATCTGTTTGTGATCTTCCTACACTAGGAGGGTATGTCATAGGTGGTCTCATGGAGCGGCCACGACGACGTTCCTTCACTCTTTCTTGCAGTCGGTAATCCATCTGCATAACCATGGTGATCATCTCTGCCAAATTCGGAGGTCTGGGTACTCGGGAGATCTCATCCTTTAGCTCTTCGTTTAATCCTCTGCGGAATATTGTGATTAGAGCATCGTCCGCCCATGACGTACCAGCTGCTAACTGCTTGAAATTGGTGATATAAGACAATAGATCTTGAGATCCTTGTTTGTAATCTAATAACTGCTCTTGGGCTGAAATCGTGATCTCCTGACGGCTGAACATGGCTCGAAGACTATTCAAAAAGGCAGGATAAGAATCTAATAAGACATTATTGGTAGTAACAAGAGGCGTGGCCCATGCTAACGCGGACCCCGTCAAGTTTGCAATCATGTGTCCTACCTTATCACGGTCGCTTTGAAAAAAGGCTGTCTTGAAAGAGAACTGAACGGTACAAGCCTCGATAAAAGTCTTGAGTTTATGAGGATTACCATCGTATAAACCTCCTGGGATAGGGCCAGGAGGCACTTCGGACCAGCTAGGGACTCTGCCTGCCTGTTGTCGGAGGTAAGCATTCTCTTGTTTTAAAGAATGCACTTCATCTGTCAGAGCCTGTACTGCAGTGACTAATTGCTGTTGTTGTGAGGCGTCCATGTTTCTTAGTAACCCTGAATCCCTGAGACAACCTGCTCAGATATACTTTATATTTTTTGGGCGTTGCTAACTGTCATATATTAATAAATGAGACAAGTTATATGCATATCCAATCAATCAATTGGCAGGTTATCCCAAGGACTCACCGTTACCTCTTCCTCCGACAGACCCCCTTTCGGTAGTGGAAGGCTCTTCTTGTTCCAAATGGAGAGAAGATAATGAAAGCCTCCCAAGTACCTCTTCCCCCTCCCGGATAAACCAGGTAGAAGAAGAAGTCCCAGGGAAACCCTCTGGGGAAGAAAACCCTGTTCCGAAGGTAGCGGTGTGTTGTCCTCCGTTGCAGTCGGGGATTTCGGCGAAGTCAGGAGGGCGTTCGTCTTTGAGAAGAAGAAAGAGACTGGTAAGTATCAGAGTGTAACAGAGGGATAGAATGTAAGGTAAGAGGAATGTGGATTACCCTTAAACCGGAACAATAGGGGGAAGATGATGGTAGTCAGAATCTTCCGAAAACCTCTGAGAAGCAATCGAGGCGGAGCTAAGATCTGTTTTGATGGTGCAGAGTCTTGCCAGTGTGTTTGAAATGCCGGTGCGTGATGTGCCTGTTACTAAGCGAAGAAGAGGATAATAGTGAGTTGTGAATGTTAGAATAAGCGGGATTGGAGGTAATTGGTTATATGGGATTGGGATGAGGCTTACCACGGTCCGGAATGGGACCGGATGGCAAACTTGGTTGATGAAGAGGAGGAGACCGCGAACTCGGAAAACAAAGAGGTAGTTGGAGAGACGCTAGAATTTGAAAACAGGAAGTTTAGAAGCTGAAGACAGTATTTCGCAAGTCAAATTCTAAGACCTAGGAACGAACTTACGTAGCGTTGTTAATGAGGAGTAGCAACGCAATGCCGTGTTGATCTCCGGGACTGATATACCCACCCTCGGGTAGGGAGGCAGTACTTCCGGGAAATCAAGGTGTGCTGAGGCTAGACTCGCAACTCCAGTTACGGCGGCCATCTTGGTAGTAGAAATGGTTGACACCCGCCGTCCTATGGTCCATCGATGCCACAAAGCCCAGCGTCTCCGAAGGGGCGTGACACATGCAGTCTGTGCAACCATGTCATTCAGGAACAAGTCCCTAACAAATGCTTCATGTATGTATCAATACCTAACTGTGACTCCATTCCATTTCAGCAACTGGTGCAAAATGCAAACCATAGCATATTCTGTACGCCGTGAAATTCGGATAATCGTTTGATGCTACATATACATTCGCATAGTTAATTATCAATACTCCTAAAATACAATGCCGATGGAACCAAAAACAACTGCAAACTTACTGCCTTCACACACGGACAGGTTTCGGTTGGCAAGAAAACCTTCAAAACAGTAGCCATAATCTACCACACAGGTGACTCAACCAGTAAAGGCCACTATACTGCATACATTAGAAAGCAATGCACATGATGGGAATGCAATGATACTTCCATCATTCCAAAGCAGAGATTATCTGCAAATCTTGAAAATGCCTACTTAATATTCTTGAAGCCTACATTTACTCCTTGATGTACAAACCTACTATACCTTACTCCCCAGCACCAACCTGAACCTTTGTAAGTGGACAGAAACAAATATCCTTGCACACTGTCGACCTTAAGCAACTTACCATACAGCAAGCATTGAAGAAATGCACTCGAGTGTGTGTTGGACAATTTCATACCCAATGAACCCAATGAATATACTCACACAAACAGTACATGTACATGTGCACAAATCACAGTAGCATTATTTTCCACATTATTTTCCACAGAATACATCAAAGGGAAAGTATTAAGTATGAGGGTTCAAAACTATCCTCAGTCACCAGCTGTCTAAGAATAGTCATACAACTGCAAGACATATGGACATGTCAGTATGTAAACCCATAATGGTACACTACTACTTCCAAATGTACAAAAATGTGCAAGTGTCAACAGCAATGCAGAAGCTTCTTAGTGTACCCTTTAGGAATGGGACACTATAAAGAGTTAGAATATGCCACCTGGTATCTAACTGCAACCAGAATACTACAATGTTATTTGCAGTATTAAAACAACCCAACCCAACCTTCAACAACTACTGTGCTACAAACATATCCTGAAACACTTACAAAGTATGAGAAATTACAGTACACCAATAGGTACGTAAGTACCATCACAATTCTGCAGTGGCACAGTACAATACCACAATACTTGCAAACCACCAGCAGCAACCAAATGCATAAAGAAACATTTACAAAATACCACCTGCTATACAACGCCACCCATCCTACCAACATGTATAGGCCAGAAATCGCCAAAATATTACATTTCCTACTACTTCAAGAGTACACCTTAAAAAGTGCTGCAACCACTCCAAACGTGACTGTAACTCATTGTGCATCATAGCAGCAAAGACATTTCGAAGGTTTATTTTTAATCCAGCATGGATTTTTTTTGCCCACAGACCAAATGATTATGCAAAGAAATACAGGAACTGCATTTATTGCACAGTACACTGGTTCAAATCATAGTACTTTTGAAGAACTAGTTATGAGGGTCTACAAAGTAAATAAATATATGCAATGTACTGGACTGCAAATTAACAAAAAACCTGCTCAAACATGTCTTGTTCCCTTTCCCCACAGATAATGCAGTGACGAGTACTACAACATTTCCATTCGGTATACCAAAAACATCACATACCCTTCCCAATCCAAACAGTAAGTATGCAAGTATTGGTAGCATACTTCTCCACAGTCTCCACAGTGCAATGTGTGCACTAATTTATGCAATACACATAGCAATGGCACCATTTGCAATGCACACCTATATTACACTACGCAGCTTGTGCCTATGCCCGACACGCTTCACTACACCCAGTACAGTGTTGCGGCTCCAGCCATGCACTCAATATTGTACACTCTGCCCACAACTGCCGCTCCACTGTTCAACTATGCATACAAAGATCTATCCACGTACCACGAAACCCACACATAACACAGCCACCTACCCCTTAGCCACTGTGGTTGACATTGGCTGCCATTTCTTCCACACAATACATAATCTGTTTCCTACGTACACTGTTCACCTAAGCCTATAATAAGTGGACACACTGAATGCACTACACTACAGTAACCAACCCGATAATCTACACAATCACAACAATGCAAACTGATGAATACATCCATACATCTGACGTAAGTGTCCTAACTGCTGCAACATTTGGCTCCTTGCATTGCACTGGCACCATTTAGGCCATTAGGTCATGCTCATTGTTATGTACATCATTTCAAAAGAAGGTCTCCAACTCATATTTAACTGCAGCACATGTTACACAGCTTGGCAGGCATATTGCAAACACTGCGTTACTGCTAAGTTTTTAAACTTCTGTTTCCCTTTTTTTATTGTGTAAAGGAAGCACCATTTGAACACCATAACCCCCTTACAATGTTTCAAGGGCGTACGCAGTAATACTTTGCCTTTGATCAACGGCAGCCCCAAACATGTTCATGCTGCAAGACACCAAAGTGTGTATGATGGGACACCCACCCACATATGCTGAGGCAGCGAACGCACAGTCTGCCATCGTCCACCATTGTCTCATAACACACTGCACATATAAATGTTCTTTAGGGACTCTATAAGCACATGTTTTGTATGTTGCCATCTGTGCATTCAGGGCAGCATGTGTACGACACCATCATCTCTACTTATACGCAGTACTACCTTCACCGTAATGACACTGCCAACATTCAGAAATGCATGCTACAATCAAAACACGTTGCCAGCTGAATCCTTTCTTTTTTTCCAGCATCATCTCCGGAAAGCGAAACCTAACATACCTCTGCTTGAACATGAAAAACACTCATTGTAATACAGCCTTCAGTGGGAAGCATGTTTAGCTCCAAGGTCAGACATTTTATGGAATTGTAGAAATAAAGGATACATAACTTACAGTGTAGTTGCTCTGCCCATGTGCCCCAAAGGTAGTCTGCAACGATTCCATACGCCATACACTGCAATTTGTCACTCACCCACTACAAGCATGGAAGTTGCCACAGTTATGTAAGTCCAACTTTACATCACATGTGTATTACAAATACAATGTATTCAGCTGCAGGTCTGTATGTGTTAGTGAGAATTATCATAAATGTGCTAATTCCCTTCACCTTAGAGACCCCCAGCAACTTTGCTGGATTTTGAGGACTTGATTTCTTTACCTGGAGAGAGTGGGAGCCTTTTCCCCACTCTCTCATGTATTTTGGTGTGTGTTTTACTCTTGTGTTCTTTGGTTATGGGGTTTTAGATAACTCCATAGGCATCATCTTTTCATTTGTGTCAAACAGCACCCTCAGTGCAGTGACACAGGAAGCCTTTTAGGATGTCCCAAGATTTAAATAGTTTCTCTGGGATAAAGTACTGTTTCCCAGATAATGTAAAGTTAAATTGACTTTACTAGTCTTTTTAAATTCCAAGACCAGCACACACTATCTTCCAATAGAGTACTGGAGGGGTTACCTAGTATCCCATATATCTAGAAACTCATGTAGCAGTCAAATGTTACCCTTTCCTATCGAAATGGCAGGTGGCAGTGGTTTTACAATGAACATCGATGATTTTTCCCGACCGTGAACACCAGTAGCTAAAAATCACGGGAGCCATGTTTTTCAAGATGGCGTCTGAGACCCCTTTGTTTAAACCGGTCTTCTTTTTTGACCATTTCTTTTGGAAAGGTCCTTCTAGAGTTTGTCTCTGCACGGCAAACTAGGTTTGGTCCCTTTGTTCCTACGTCTTTGGCGGGCTTCAGGACTGAAGACCACCTCTGGCGCCCGAGTGTCTGGGGTGGGCAGGAAGTAAGGAAGGTGCCCGAAACTCCCTGTGTTTAGTCTCCTAGGAGACCCAAATGCACTCTGGCGTGATTGGCTGGCTGACTGTCCGGCAAGGACAGCCACCCTGCTGGGTGAGTGGCAGCTAGGCTGGAATGAATGGCAGAAAACTGTTTAAAAGGCAAGTCTCTTGGACTGGAAAGCAGAGTCGACCACTTGGAATGAAAGGACCAAAGACGACCTAGAAGAGGACGGCTGCTGCAACTACTGGACCATAGGTTTGCATGGTGGAGCCCTGCTGCAGGTCCATATCGCCAAGTTCACCTCAAGAGAGAAGCCCTTCAAGGACGACTTCTTCCTTCTGAGTTGGTAGCACCAATCAACTCGTAAGCCACCTGGATGCCATTCTCAGAGCTGATTAGGATTAACCAGGGGGAAGGACACCAGCTTGTCTGCTTGAAGAACAGCAACCAGAATCAAAGATTTTACAATTTGCCAGCTTTTTGACCAGTCCCTGTGCAGTGCAGGTGTACCCCGACGTCCGCCCTCTTGTCCCCACAACTGAGGCTCAGGAACAGCGAGATCTGCAGGAACTGCCAGGAACAGAATTCTTCAGCTGCATATTTTTCTTCAATCTAAGGTACTGTGAAAACCCGACCGAGAGAACTTACCTCTCACTGCGAAAGAGTGTACAACTTTGGCAACTTGCAGGCCTAGTCAGCTTGTCACCCGACATACAAACCTTTCTTCCGTGAACTACTTCTAAGGACTGTGGCAAAGACCTTTCCGTTTTAAATACCAGAACCGTTTTTACTTATACAAGACGCTAGCCCATTGACTTTGGCCTACCTATTGAATTGAATCAACTCCGCTGGTGAACTCAAACGATTTGCACTGTTTTAGAGTAACTGTAATATTCGTTTGATTAACTTATGCCTTTTTGCTCCTACTCCCATGCTATTTTGCTCCTACTTGAAGGGGGCTCAATTGCTTAGTAACCAGTACTCTAGTAACATTTTTGTGTGATATTGGTTGCCTCATTTAGTGAATGCTTTATAAATTATTGTGTAATAAAGTAATACATGTTTTACCAAGAAACCTTGAGTATAAGTGTCTATCTGAATACTAGTCATTTTTTACCTTTGTGTAACACCCTTACAAGCTCACATTCCCTCTTGAGATAAGCCTGGCTGCTCAGCTCGCTACCAAAAACTGTGTAGTACAGACTTATACCAAAGGTTGGTTTTGCTTACACCTGTAGTCTTAGTTGTGTGTAGTGGTCCCAGAGGGTACTGCATACAAACGTTGCCTAACAGTGGTGGCAAGTGGTGAGGATAAATTGGATAGTTGTTACATTGAGAGTTCTGCTTTACTTTTCTTCAGACAGTAACCTTCACAAGGCTAAGCACCACTAGAAAAGTAATGTTATCATGCCTGATATAGATAACTACAGACAAGAGGCCCTGATCATTTTAACAGTAGATCAACTGAAGGAAATGTGCAAGGTCAGGAACCTCCCTGTTAAAGGAAAGGAAAATGAATGAATTGAAAGATTGTTGGAATTTAAAAGTATGAGAAGTAGGTCTGTTACACCTACTCCTTCAGCAAATGTGGAAAAAGTTGCTCAGGATGATAGTGATTCAGAGTCTAACTCTAATGTTATTGATGAGCAAGAAGAGTTAGAGGAGTTTTAGGATGTCAGCCCCTCTGCACCTTAACAAGTTCTTGGGCCTAAACCTTGAGCCACAGGGACCCTACCAGGTCCAGTACTGAGTCCAGAATGTGTCTCTCCTGAATAAATGAGACTTGAGTTAGAGTTCAAAAGGCTCCAAATGCAAACTGAAAGTAAGCATCAAGAAATCAAACTCAGAGAAATGGAAATACATAATGCTCTTGAAATGGAGAAAGTGTCTCTTATAAATGGTTCTATCCCAGAGTCTTCTAGGTCTTCCAGTCCTAAGAGACCTTGCATGCATAAAGAAGATGTATGTATGAGGTGAGACTTAACATTTTGGATTGGTTGGCTGCTTTTGAGTATAACTATGGGATTCAGGGTTTTATAGCGAATCAGTTGATTCCTTGGCTTTTATCTAGGCTGCCCCAGGTTGCAACTGATGCTGTAATGGAGATAGGGGAACTTGAAAGACTGGAGTATGAAAATGTGATAGCTAGATTTGGGAAAACTCTATCCCAGTACCTTTAAGAGGTTTAGGACCCTCAAAAAGCATGATGGTACTTGGGCTACCTGGGTGTGTGAATGTTTGTAGAACTTAGATGGTTGGGTAAAGGGTTACAGAGTTAACACTTTTGAATGAATGAGAAATCTATTTTTGTTGGAATCTATTGTTAATGCCTCCTCTACTGAGCTGAGACAGCACTTGGCTCTCTCTAAGGAAATTGATACAAAGAGGTTAGCAAAGGCTGCTGACTTGTGGGCTGCCAACAGGGCTACTCACATGGATTCTGGGCCAACTCAGAAGAAGGATGATGGGAAGCAGCAAAAGAAAGATGGCAAAGAACATTCTAATACCTGTAATCCAAAAGAGGGCCCCAAACAGAAAAGGGTAAGCCACAAGGAACACCAAATCAGGCTAGTGAAACATCTGGTGCTAAACCAGAGGGAGGTCAGCAGAAACCCCCATTTGTCAAAACATTTGGAAAATGTTATGCTTTTGAGTCTACTGACCATGTGAAAGGGGATCCCAGATGCAAGGGTAAACACTGTTTCCTTAGCCTTTTCCCCAGTGGAAGAAGTGCAAATGGCAAGTGTAAACTTTCAATTACTGGCTGAACACCCCATTGGAGTTTCTGCCAGTGTTTCTTTGGTGTCCCTAGGTCTGTGGGAACAGGAGAATTTAGATGTGTATAATTCAATTCCAGGTAACACAAAAAGATATTATAAGGACAGTGTACTTGTAAATGGTCAGGAGACCCCTGCCATTAGAGACAGTGGGGCCAGCATTACAGTGATGGATGAATCTTTTTTCAAACCTGAGGATGTTGCTAAGGCACCCAAAGGCCTCACTAAGCTTGCTGGAGGCCCTGTTCAAATGCTTCCAAGACTACCAGGTCTCATCCAGTGCAACAACATGACTGTCAAGATACCCGTTAGTGTGCAGAGTGAGGTGCCGGGGAGAGTCCTGTTGGGGAATGACTTAAAAACTCTTGGAGTTGTATCAAGCACCCTGAGGCCTCCCAGCAAAAGGAAACAGGAACAAACAAGGAAGGCCAGGGAGAGTACCTTAGAAGTCTCTCCAGAGGATGTTACAGAAGAAACTATAACAGGCAGCCCACAGGAGCTACTAACTGCTATTTTTAGGAAGAAAGAGGCAATGGGGAATTCCAACGTCTCAAAGAAAAAGCAAGAGAGCACTCCTGTGCTTCCAACAAGGAAATCCCTGATAAGACTGTCTAAAGTCACAGCTGTGACTACTCCACCAGCTGAGGCTGAGTGTGAGGAACAACCAGGAAAGGTTGAATCAGCTGCTGAAGATTCAGAGCTGGAAGAAGGCCTTCCCCCTGTTCGAGATCTGGTACCTAAAGACCGCCTGAGCTGTAGTCATTACTGGCAGAAGGTGGCCCCTGTAGGGCAGACTTCAGCAGAGGTCAACAAGAGTGTTCTACTCTTGAAGGACTTCGCCAACAGGCAGTTTTCCAGCTGGATGGGCAAGAGCCAGGGAAGCACAGGTTGTACTGGGAAGATGGCCTCTCCTACAGTGAGCCAACTGAGTCACTCCACAGGACTCGAGACGACTTGTAGTGCCTCTAGAGATCAGTCAACAGTTCCTACAGTTAGCCCATGAGATTCCTTTGGCTGGTCATTAAAGTCACAAGAAGACCAAGGGAAGGCTTTTTCTATATTTCTACAGGCCTAAATTGGGGTCTGATGTAGATAAATTCTGTAGGAGCTGTCACACTTGTCAGACATCTGGCAAGAGAGGAGCCAAGAATGTGGCACCCTTGATGCCTCTCCCAGTGGTGGGAGTCCCTTTTGGTAGGGTAGGAATCAACATTGTTGGTCCCTTAGAACCTCCAACCTCTTCAGGCAATCAATTTATATTGGTTGCTGTAGACTACACTACTAGGTATCCTGAACCCATACCTATGAGGACTTTTACAGCTCAGGCTGTTGCTAAGGCCCTACTTGGTATTTTTAACAGGGTAGGTTTTCCTAAGGAAGTCATCTCTAATAGGGGATACAAATGTATGTCCCACTACATGTAGGCCATGTGGAAAAACTGTGCAGTGCCTTACATGTTCTCAACTGCCTAACCTCCCCAGATGAATGGATTGGTAGAGAGGTTTAATAGAACTATGAAGAGCATGATGGGTGCTTTAGAGGAACCCCTTAGAAGAAAGTGCGACCTTCTACTGCCATGCTTCCTATTTGCTTATAGAGAGGTTTGTCAGGAGGGAGTTGGATTTAGTCCCTTTGAGCTTCTTTATGGTCATCCATTTAGAGGCCTCTTGGCCCTGATTATGACAAATGGATTGGACCCTTCAAGGTTGTGGGAAAACTTGAGAGGTCCATTATTTGGTGGATATAGGCAATCCTAAAGAGGCTCCTAGGGTATTTCACACCAACTGTCTAAAAGCCTATGTCTCAAGACCAGAAGTGGGAGCTTTGTTTCTAGCTTCAGCTCAGGAGGAGGAGGAGGCGAGTGAACCTCTACCTGATCGCCTCAGGGGACAACCTTTAGATGAGAAGATAGAAGGAGTTATTCTCTCTTCTAATATGACACTGGAACAACTGAAGGAGTGCAAGTTACTGTTAAATCAGTTTGCCTCCCTGTTTTCACTATCACCAGGCTTGACCCCTTGGGGCCAGCATGATATTCTCACTGGTGACTTTTTGCCTGTTAAATGCAGAGGTTACATGATGTTAGATCATGTAAGAACCCACATAAAAGAAGAGGCCAACAAGATGCTTTATCTCAGGGTAATAGACCCATCTACAAGTCCATGATCTAGTCCAGTTGTACTAGTACCAAAGGCAGGATCCAATGAGTTGAGAATCTGTGTAGAGTATAGGGCTCTAAATACAGTCACCAAGACTGATGCCCAGCCTTTACCTAGGACAGATGAGCTGGTGGACAAACTTGGTTCAGCCAAGTACCTCAGTATATTTGACCTAACTCCAGGCTATTGGCAAATAGCCCTGACAGACCATGCCAAGGAGAAAACGGCATTTTCAACCCCAGCAGGCCTCTACCAGTTTAAGGTAGTGCCTTTTGGATTAGGGAATGCACCTGCTGCATTCCAAGGGATGGTTAATCAAGTTTTGAATGGGATGCAGGATTTCTGCATGGCATACTTGCATGACATTGCAGTGTTCAGCCCTACTTGGAAAGAACATGTTGACCACTTACGATATGTTTTGCAGTCTCTTGAGCAGGCCCATCTGACTATAAAGGCAATGTCAAATTGGTCAGAGCAAAGTGGTCTACCTTGGACATGAGGTAAGAGGAGGTGAAATAAGTCCATTGCATAGCAAAGTACAAGCTGTACAAGAATGGGCCACCCTACTACTCAAACCCAAGTGAGAGCCTTCTTAGGTCTCACTGGTTATTATAGGAACTTCATAGAGAACTATGGGTCCATAGCTTCTCCCTTGAATGTGCTAATCACCCAAATTCCCCAAAAAGGTCAGGTGGAGGGAGAAGTGCACCAATGCATTTGAAGGACTTAAGAAAGCCCTTTGTCAAGCTCCAGTCTTATGAGCTCCTGACTAGATCCAACCTTCATTGTGCAGACAGATGCTTCCAACACAGGTATAGGTACAGTTCAACATGGCAGGCATTTTGCTGAAACCGTCGCATTTCACCTTTTCTCACCACCCAATCAGTGGCTGCGTCCCTATGTCCTCGGACCACGGAAAAGTCTGTGAATTTTATGGGCCAATCAGAGGCTAGCCCGCGGAACAAACAGGGAAGTGAGTCTGCGGACCGGACATAGATATCACTAATATTTTTGCCTTATGTTTTGGTTGTTTTAAAAAAACTACTGGATGGGTTTACACCAAATTAACAAAAGCACGCTCTCGGGACCAAGCCACCGCTCCTGCCACAAATTTGTTGAAAATACATCCAGCGGTTTGGGCTGTAGCCATGATCAAAATGTTTTCCCATTATGTCTATGGAGAAAAAAGAAAATGTGGGACCCCCCATAACTTTGCCCCCTCTGGATGAAATCTCACCAAACTTTGCAGTAGAATTCAGAGCGGGCCATATACTACGCTGTAGTGGCTGTGTAGGTATGGTAAAGTTGTTAATCCCATACGAAGAACACTTTTTGGGTGTCTTATAACTTTGCTCACCCTGAACGAATCGTCGCCTAAATTTGCAAAAAAAGTATATGGCCCACTCTGAATTTTGTTTGCAAATTTTAGTGAGGTTTGGTTCAAGGTGAGCAAAGTTAGAGGGGGGGCCCAAAATGATTTTTTTCCATAAACATAACGGGAAAAAAATGTGCGCACGCCTACAGCTCAAATCACTGGATCGATTTCCACCAAATTTGCAGCAGCGGCTTAGTCCCGAAAGCATGCTTTTGTTAATTTGGTGTAAATTCATCCAGTAGTTTTTTATAAAACGCCAACACATAAGGCAAAAAATTAGTGATATCTATGTGCGCTCCGCGGACACACTTCCCTGTTCGCTCCGCGGACAGGACACTGATTGCCTAGTCGACTCGCGTCATGTCCGTGGACAGGCAACGTGTTCTCTGATTGGCTGGGCTGAGGCGCGAGTTGCGTCACATTGTTTTGATGCGCCCGCCATCTTGGATCCACCACAGCGTAGCAGAGAACAGAGGCAAAATGCAATTTTGGGGAATGTGTTGGTGTGCAGAAGTGCTTGGGGAGGGTTGAGGAGTAAGAGATGGGTCAAATACTGGATTTGTTTAGGTTGCAGGTGCCACTAATGTGTTGGCCATGTCCGCAGTCGTAGTAGTTGTCCACAGTTATAATCAACGCACTACTGGCTATTTCACTTTAGTATGATGTTGGTTTTGGGTTGTTAGTAGAGGATTGGTTAATATCCCCTATAAGAGCCCACATACCATAGTCAAAATGTTTGGTGTTATAGGTGTGTTAGAAAAAAAAATGCCTAGTTTGGTACTTCAGCAGAGGTACTTTTAAACTTTAGTATTTCTTTTTTGTATGTGTTTAATAGAAGGTTGCTATTTGTACAGTAATTGGTAGTTTGTGGTAAAGCTAATGCATTTTGTAAGTGGCTTTAACTTCCAAAATATTTTCTCTGGATATGCTCTATTTCTTCGAGTAGTTGTTTGACTGTACCATATAGAAGATTGTTATGTAAATTGACTCATGCTAAAGCAGGACTTTTAGCATAGTAGAGTTTATGGACCAGATTTTTATAGATGCATGATGTGTTGGTATCATTTTGATTTGATGGAAGGTGGTTTTGCAAATAGGTCCTGAAATGCAGGCTAATGAATGTGCTTCTAGTCCTGTGTATTTGCGCACTGGAAAGGTATCCATATTCTGTAGTAGTTTAATTTTGATTTTGTCTTTGCTTTTTACATACTGATTGAGGAAGTGGCGTAAAGATTTGAAAGATTTTTGGACAATGTTACACATTGATGTGCACGGCCATTTGTAGACTGGACGTTTTGGTTTATTAGAATGGAGAAGTGATAATGAGTTTTTTGGGGTTATTTTTGTGAGCAGAGTTTCTTATTTTATAATGGTGTTATTATGTTTTTCAAACCATTGTCCACTGCTATATATGGCAATTGGGTTTGTTTGCTTTTGTTTATATGCTTCTTCATGAAAATATGGTTCTGTGGTCGTGGTGTGACTCCATTCACCTCCACATATGGTTAAGGAGTAATTTTCATTGATAATCAGTTTGTTGAGAAGTGTTTTGTGTAATTTAGTAGTTAGTTTTGTTAGTGGTTTCATTCTGTTTAAAATAAAATAAATAACTTCCTTTTGAGAAGGATTGCACTGTTTATGAGAGCTTTTATGAATACTTTTCTATGGTAGGTTTTAAGGGTTGTCCATGATTTCTCTCCTGTTTTTATAAGTTTCTGAAAGAGCTTCTGGCGGAACATTTTTTGTAAAATATTTTTTTTTGGTATGGTTAGTTGCTACTATATCAAGATTTATAGGTGCAGCGTTAGTAGTAGTGGTAAGTGAAGTCTTGTTAATCACTTTTTGTTTTGTTTTACATTTTGATAGAAGAGGGACTTTTTTGTAGGGGAAGCTTGTTTTGTTTCGTGTAATGACTGTATTAGCTGTTTTGTTTGAACTTTTTGTACACAATCTGGTAGAGATGGATGATTACTTTGGACACTTTTATTTTGATTTTCTCTAATTCTGCGTTGCTTTCTACGGAGTTGCTTTTTGGTAGGCATTCTTTGAGGTTTGTTGGAGAATAAAAAACATTGTGGGTTGGGTTGTTGTGCAGTGTATGCATGCCTTGTGCATGAGTGTCTGAGTATGATGGTAAGGATGTTTGTGGATGTGTGTGAATGTGCAATGGACAGCTATATCAAGTTGGGAAGGTTATTTTTGTATTTGTGTGATAGTATACCGGGCTTGAGATGACAATATAAAGTATGCAACTGGTAAGGAGACGCAGTAATAATACATCTAATGGGAAAGGGTTAATACACTTCTTTGTTCTACAACAGTAAAATGCTAGTGTGTTTGAATAACAGTTAGAAAATTATGTAAGTATTGTACTTACTTTTTTGTATGGAAAGAGTAGGTTTCTTTGAAGTCATTGTTCATACTTTAGACACAGCTGCTTTTCAGGAGAGTGGTCTTCACTGCAATTGTAAAAGAAAGAACTTAGTGAATATGTGTGTTTATAGCACTTTTGTTAATGTAGACATTGTTTTTTTGTATTTGTGTTTTCTTACAACTGAGCGTAGTATGCATATGCACTTCCCTTTGTCTCTGTGCATCTCGTATATTTTATTTAGAATCTGTTAGTTGAATATGTTTTACAAATGAGTATAATATAAACATATAGAGCACACTTGTTTTTTTAATGTTATGTTATGAGTAAGAGCTGGAAGAAATAAACATATGCATGTTTTGCAATTTTTACAGTGTACATGGTAGAGATTGTACATTGACACCTTCACAAATGCATACACTGAGAAGCATTCATTGTATGCATTTGTGAAGGTGTGGGAAATAAAGGAGTAAGATTTCATATAGAGGCAGTGGTGTAATTATATTGTCCGTTTGTGTGCTTGAATGAACATGCATGTACTCATCCTGGCTGAGTGTAATTTTATAACACACTGGGCAGTGTTTTTCATAATTATACTGTTATTTCTCCCATCTTTTAATATTAAGTAAACAAATGTAGATAGCTGTGTGAGTAAACAAAAATTTGGAGAGGAGACAGGTTTGCAATTGATACTTCATCATACCAGATGGGAAAAATGAAGTAAGGTCATTTTACAGTTTATACAGGGTAAGTGGAAGTTACTTTGTTTATATGTAATCTAAGAAGAGCTGTACATGTACTGTGTAGAAAATAGTCATGCCTGTAGTCTGTGTCCATGAATGTGGATGTGTATGAATCTGCAAGTTGAAATATTGCCCTGTTTTATAGTAGTTGTTGCTGTAGGTCTGTTGCAGTGTCACATTCTCTGTTTTACAGTTATGTTGGTATCATTATATTTGACCCATCCACAATTCTTTTCTATATATGCAGTGTAGTGACGTGTATTGGTTGTGGCTGCTCCGTGGTAGAATATACCTAATGGTGTGAAGGTTTTTTTTAGCAAGTGATAGTTTACTGTTTATAAATCCAGTTAGCTTGCAGTTGTTTTTCATACCATTTGCATACTAACGTGAAAGTATTACTATTATGTATTTACTATGTGTCTGTATTTTTAAGGTGGTAAGACGCCCACACCGTTCATTTCGCTAGTGACCAAAAGTGGGACAGTACAAACACACTTGTGCAAATTATAGGCCATTAATATATAAGTGCGGTCACTGGGGTCAGGGTCGGCGACGTGGGCGGAGGGGGTTGTAGCAAGGTTTGTTCGGACATTCTCATATGACCATTTTTGTCAGGGCTCTAGACTTGCACCTTTCAAAAATGTTTATAAGAGTTGCTGTGTGAAGAGGAGATGTGATGAGGTGACAGGTGGTGTGGCCTGACTGTGGGAGTCGCTGGGTGTGTTCGAAGTTCTCCAGAGGAACAAAATGAATCTGTACAAATGTCTTCCGCATTGGTGAATGGTAGCAAACAATTGATGTTTTTAAAAATATTTGTAATGCCACTGTGGTGTGAAGCACTATCAGCTCCCATTCTGAGTGAAGGTCAGCGCTGTTGAATTTTTGTTTCCTAGCTGAGCAAACCCACGCATAGTACACAGCATAAGTTTCAATTGTTTTTTGACCTTGAAACAAAGGGAGGATTGTTAACGGAATGCATGAAGGGAGGGATGTAAGACTTTCAAATATGATAATGTTTACCATTCAAAAATTGGACAAAGGAACATGTCATTTCATTTTCTGAAAATTCCTTGAAGTGAACGGGATGTGTGTTTTACGCTAATAGAATGGAAATGGCAAATATTATGTAAGTTTTACTTTGGACGATTTTATACACAAACTAAAATTATCATTTGGTGACATTATTGGAGGGGTACATTGTATTTTTTGTTGTGTGTGGTATACTGCAATGACACGCAAGTACAGTTTGTGTGTGTAGCTTGTTTTGTCGTGGGCACATGGGCAGTGCAGCATCGAGATGGGTGCAGTTCAGTAGTGGGTTCCCCCAGGTTCACAAACGGGTAATTGAAGCCTAATATTAAATTCAAATTCTGTGTATGTGTTCTTCTTGGTTTTATTTAGCTCTCTGATTGCAGCGTCAGCCTTAGCATCCCGCTTCAAGTTGACCACACTCCGTAGCAGTAACTTGTGCAGCAAACTGAAGAGTACTTTGCATGTTGTTTTGTTTGAGTTATCATTGTTTGACGTCCGTGTTTATCAATAGTTGTAACAGGGCCCAAATTAATGGTTAAAATGATAAACTGTAATAAGATCGGTTACTGAGACACATTTCTGTTATTTTTTTTAAACAGCTGCATCTTGACTTTCTGCGATTGTCATGGATTCCAGATACCAAATGATGTTTTTCTACACATTAACGTGAGTGGGTGGATAACAGTGATGCTTTTTTGGGATGATCGTCACGGGCACATATTCCCGTACACCATACCAGTGATACGGAGCAACAATGATATAGTTTATGGTGGCATAGCGTGAAGTTCAAGGCAATGTCTTGCATTTCACAGTGCGTCCAATGCGTTCTCATAAGGAACACCGCATTACTCACGATAAATATTTGTGGATCGAGAACAAAGAAAACAATTACCTATTTGCTTGCATATATAAGTCTCTGGAGGTTCTCGGAGTGTTTATTGTGAAATAAAAGTACTTTACAAATTGTACAGTGGACGCGCTGTGTTGTGAGATGATGTGTGTTGATATTCCGGGTTCTGCGTCAAGTAACGTTATCATGAAGGTGATGATTGGGTGCGTTTTACTACGCTTTATAGTAATATTCTGGAGATAGGTGGAGCATATCGGTAGGTTTGGTGATGTAAGCCTGAGGGGCGAGGCATATGAATTAGTGCCGCCAGGGCAATCCACCTTGGGCGATGCGGGAACGAATAACATTATCACAAGATGGCCACGCCCTGCTGCCTGATTTCGCATTTGTATAAAAGAGGAAAATTACGGTAAGGTGCATAGGAAATGTTTGTACGGTCGATCAATGTATGCTTAGAAGTACATGCCCGAACACTTGGGAAAATAATATTTCTGAGTGCACTATTATTTTAATAGATCAATTTTTTGCTTCATTTGTTGCAGATGATTTTCTAAGGTCTGTTTCTGTGTATATTTTTAATGTCTGTATGATGTGTTTAATTTTTTTTTTGTAAAGTGCACATAAAGTAATGGGTAATAATTTGTTTATATAGAGAAGTGTGGTGTCTTCCATTAGGAGGGCCGTTCTTACACCTGATTGTACCCCAGCACGCAACAAAAAATGACAACAACATAACTTGGGTGCAGATGAGCACAGACCCTCTTACTATAGTATTTTGGGAGCGTGATTCATGGTGGGCTATGTTTAGAATTAATAAATAAATTACACCTGCATGATCTTCGCTGCAGAATATTCCCACTATACAATGCATTATTCACCAACATAAATATGTTATCCATTCTCTTGAACACTGGGTATAAAAAGAGGCATGTTAGTATGACTTCAATTGTACAGTTCACTATACAAATGTGGATCTTGCACCAACTAAATGTAAGGTTAGTAAGATGGAGAGAAGTAAAAGGTATGGGTAAATCATATTGCTTGGCATTACTGTGATACAAGTGTGATTGCAGGTGTTTGATGGGTCCAATGCCCACATACCTTTACAATGCGCAGGCATTTACAAAAGGAATGCCACTGAGTTGTCGGTTGTGGGGGTGCACACTGTGAGCCTACTTAGCATACTTCTGCTAAGAGGTTGTATACAACTGACTATCCTGGAATTTTCAAACACGATGAAGCAGGATTTCTGTGCTTTAAAGAAAGTTGTTTCAATGCATAAACACACACATGCTTCCAATCACTGTATCAGTAACTAGTCTGCCAAACATCGGTTTCAGTCCAATATGCTTCACGCTACATGTAATGGTCTACTTCCAATAATGCCATCCCGTCAGTGCACTTTTGAGCCTTGCTTGCATTTCCAAACTCCCTGCTACTACATTATGTCCAAGTGCATAGCTGCCATGTGAGCTACTAAGAGCCATTCCTGGCTTTTCTCGTTGCATGATTGGATTTGTAGTTTCATGTTTCCCTTGCTAAGGGCCTACAAATTCCAGCATGTAAAGTCAAAAGCAAGAACAGGCTTGTGTTATCGGGCATGATATGGGACCACTGAACAGCTATGCAAGTGTCCATGAAAAACTCATGCTCCCGGCAGGTTTTGTGACTGCTCTTCATACTCTGCTATGCCCAGTCGTGTGCTTTCAAATGCTCCTGTAGCAGATGTGTTGCCATGTGCAAGTTTTTAGATAAACTAAAGCATGTGTGCGCGCTCTAATTTTAAGAAGACTGTCCCTTATTTCTGAGAACACCTCATGGTACCCACAGTAGTGAGACGTTCAGCAAATGGTTGTTTTCTTAAATCCTATCAGTTTAAATTCAGGTTCTTAGGGTTTTCAATTCCGGTTATCCATGCATGATATAACATATTCTAGAAGGCACAGAGATCTAAGTTAAGTGCTACGAGACGAGTGACTAAGCAGGATCAACCTGACGAGGATCCAGTCCTGCTCCCCAGACACACATGTGGTCTGGTGCTACATCCCGAGTCTCCCCACAGCATTTTACTCCTATGCCACAGGCGTCCCTGGGTGTCTGAAGGTTCAGCATAGGTGCCTGAGTTTTGAAGTGCCTCAAGCGCACATTTGTCTGTGAGAGTGTGTGTGTGTGTGGGCAATGCCGGTCTTTGCATTAGGCCATGTATTTTTAAAATGTCAAAATTAACTTGCAGGATTAAAACCACTTCTTTTAATCCTGCATGTTAATTTTGCTTCCCATTCACACCTCATTCACACTCCCATTCACACCTGCTGGTGGTGGCGCCCCCTGGAGGTTGGCATATCAGGCTTGTATCCAGACTTGCAACATTATTTGTTACCACTGACTTCAGCAATTGAATTTGCTCCCCCTTCTTGCTTCTCCACTCCTTTTGACGGCTTACTCCCTGTTCTCTCCTCCCCTCTCCCTTTTCCTATCTCCTCCCCTCCTCTCCTTACTTTCTTCTATGCACTTACTCTATCAGAATTGTCCTTGGACCTAGTATGATAGCAACCTCGTCTGTCGCTCCACCATCCCCTTACTGCCCCCCCCTCCAGCACTATCTGAAACGTTGTCAGGCCTAGTACGATAGTCGATTGTTTTGTTCCTCCCCCCTCTTTCCTCCCCCCTCTCTCTCACCTTTTGTATTCCTCCGGCTCTACCAGAAATGTGTCAGGCCTAGTACAGTATTTGCCTGTCTGTTTCCATGTCCTTCCCACTCTCCCCCTCCCTTCCTTATCTATGTCTTAGCACTTGCACTATCTGAAATGTCGTCAGGCCGAGTACGATAGGTAATTTCACATCCTTACTGTTCATGGCATTTAAGAATGTCATTGTATTTTCCCTTGTTCCCTCCTTTGCCTTGAAACGCTTCGAAACACTTTGTGTATAGGCGCTATATAAATAAACTATCATATCATATCATGCAAAGACCGGCCCTGTCAATGTTAGTATCAATGTTTTCACTTATTTCATCACGAGGAAAATCTTCTTCCAGCCATTTCAAAGTAGTAGACATTTCTGTGTAAAAAGAAATATATACATATTATTTTTTACTGAACCTAATACCCAAAGTTTATAAATATATAAAATCAGTGAAAAAAAAGTTGTTAAAGGGACCGGCCCTCTATTTAGTGAAATGCTTTACACACAGAGAGTCGGTACCAGAGGAGCATAGAGTTCTAGAGGGAGAGTATTTAGTAGAAGCAAGTTGCAAATAGCGTGGTCCCTGGCCCCAGACAGATTTATGGATGATGCAAAGGGATTTAAATGTGATCCTTGCAGCAACCAGGAGCCAATGAAGAGTTTGTTGGGCAGGAGGGATGCTGTACATGGACTTGAGGCCAAGGATATGTCTCTCTGCCCTATTCTGGATTAGCTGTAGAGCTCATAGGGAGGAAGAGATGCAAGAGAAGGCTATTGCAGTAGTCTAGCCTAGAGAGAACCAGGGCTCTGGTAACATTGAGCTCCTGGGGGAAAAAGAGAAAACAGAGAATGTGTTTGAGAAGCAAGAGTTGAATGTGCAACTTCTTGGCAATGTCCTGAATTTGAGGAAGGAAATTGAAGATAACTCCAAGGTTTTTGGCTTCAGATGAAGGAGAAGGGGGAGAGCCCATAGAAGATGGCCAGAGTGAGGGACCAGGGGTCCCAATAGGAAACATCTCAGTCTTGCTGGCATTGAGGGAGAGATCATTGGAAGTGCACCAGGACTGGATGGCAGATAGCCAGTCTAGGATGATGGAAGAAGTAAAAGTGTCAGAGGGGAATTTAAATACAAGTTGTATGTCATCTGTGTAGCACTGGACGTTATAGGATAATGTAGAAATGAGGAGTGCCAGTGGAGCAACGTAATTGTTAGAGAGCCAGTGGGAGAGGTTGGAGGCCTGGGGGACACCACATTTGGAGAAAAAGGTAGGGGATATGATATGATATGATAGGTTATTTATAACACGCTTAATACCCAGAAGTTTCTAAGCCCGGACCCGGGGATCGAACCTGTGTTGCTCCATGCCGTCTTGCTTTCAAGGCAAGCACGTTGCCCCTGAGCTATCCTCCCAGGATGAGGAGGAGGTGGTGCCCAGAATATCCTGGAACTGAGGGTCACTTAGGAAGGAGAATGGGTCTTGAGGGTGGGCCAATTTAGTCAGGAGGGAATGGGTTAATTGATTGGATGCTGCCTGTTTGTCTTTCAAGCAAACTAATAAGTTGCCTTTTGTTTTTACCATCAATGAAAATTAGATGAGAGTGTGACCATGCTTACAGTGCTATCCTCTTCCTGCCCTAAATGCAGTGGCAAATGCACAGGAAAATTCGTAGTCTAGTTCCATTTCGTATCCCTTTGACCCCAGCAGCAATGTATTCCAAGCTCTGTTAACCACATAGCCATGTATGTGCATTGTCTGAGCACTGAATGATATACCTCAGTATGTTGTTTTAACATGAATGTCCTCTGTCATATCGCCTGTATTTTCAGATTACTAAGATTAATTGGTGTTCATATGATAAATAGCATTACATTGTTGTAGAAGCATGTGCTGATTCTAGAGCAATGTGCAGAACCATAGAACATGATATGATATAATATAAATTTACTAAACATGTATTTATGTTCTTTAGATCTGGCATTATTTTAAACATCAGAAATTGCACATTATATTTCTAAGGCACATGGGGTATTATGAATTTGAAAATGTCACTTTTCAACTGACACATTTCTGTACATGTCTGGAAGTTCTTTTAGAAAGTGTTAGCTTGGGAGTTGTGCTATTAGGATTAGAGCTCTTGAAATCAATGGCATTGCAAAGCCATTATTTGTATTCTCTAATGAATATCATTTACATATGAAGCAACTTCAATAAATGGTGCACTTCATTCTGAGTTGAAAAGTATAAGCAGTGATAATTCCTCCAAACAGGATTACAGTTACCACCACTGTTAACTGCGGAGGTTCCACCACATTCTGAATTCTCTTTCCCCCCCATTTCTAAAGTTCCATAGGGCTTCATTGGGAAATGAAGGATTTACTTAAGCAAGTAATTCTATGGTAGTTCATTCTTCAATGTTCTTAGGCAACTCCTTCATGCATATGTTTATGTTTATTGAGTTTATATAGAGCTTTAAGCTAAAGCAGTTTACAGTATAACAACAGGTACAATAGTGAGAGAGATATGCTTGCGGTATTACCTCCTGTTGGGTTTTAAAGAATACTGGAGATAATTCTGTTACCTACAATTCTTCAGTTACCCCCAACTTATAATGGAGCATAGTAGTTGTCATCAAGTGCACACCAGAATGATTTCAGTAAACACATCACAATCCAACAACATTCGTAATTTTCATGCCACATTTGAAACTGTATTATTCTTATGGACAGACTTAAATAACACAATGCTGTTCACTTAAAGACATGCCATGCATTTCTCTTCAGCATTTCCACAAAAGCTCTAGAAAATGCAATTTCTTGAAATTCCAACAAACAAAAAGGAAGAACTAGCTAATTTATGATTTGAAATACGTGTGAATGTAAGTGTGTAATACTTTATGACTTAGTTTATGTATTGCAGGGACATAGGCTTTCTCCTTGACAAGTATCTTCATGGAAATGCAACAGTATTTCTCTGCAGTTGTCTGTAAATTTGGGTGTCACAATATGAACATGACAAAATAGGTAGTACGAGTGGGTTCTTGAAACTGAACGCTCCTGTGCTGAGCTCTATGTGGTCGTAGTTCTTTCTCTGATATTTCTTTGCAAGGTCACAGGGAGGAAGGGCCATACCCAATGCCCCTAGTGGAAATTTCGTACAAAGGGGTCCTGGTTACCTTGCAGTAAGTTATGAAGTTTTTTGACCCTTATAAATAAGAAGGAACTCACTCAGGTTGCTGTGTCTTCACATGTGGTTTTTATTGTCCAAAATGTGGACATATGGTAACAGAAAGGTGGTCAGCCGCCACGTGTTTCAACCCAAACGGGTCTTTATCAAGGAAATAGTAGTATATCTGGGGGAATTGTAACCCATCTTGTTTAACCTGCCGGTCGAGTCCCTAAGACTATTGCCTGATTTGTGCAGAAAACTCTTCTGATTTTCACATGTACAGTGTGTGTATTGTGTTGTAGTCCCATTCACATTGTTAATCTTTTGCCAACACACCCTCTTTCCCTCCATCCTTATTATTCAATAACTGCCTGCACATGGCGCATGTCCTTCATTGTTCCTCCTTCCTTCCCCACCGCTTTAACTTTTAATCATATTCCTCATCTCGTATCCCCCAAATCTACCCCAACGTGATTCCTTACCTCACTTCTCTTATGCTTTTATATATCTCTAATTTGTTTATCCTAGTCTCATCAAACAAGTTCCCTGAGTTAATATCCCCGCAAAAATATTGCGCTGATATTAAGGTATGGAACCTGCGGGGGACATCCCCGTAACCACTGCATTATTTTTTAAAGGAGCAGGGGACGCACCGGCAACCACTGCTCTCAAAACCCCCAAAAATTATCAGCTCCAAAAATATCGCCTATGGCCGTTCCAGACAACCATATATACAGCAATATTTCTGGTGGGGATAATATGTAGTGATACCCATCAACCGTGCTATGCTCATTCCCATCTTAGACAAACCTTCCCTAGAATATTCTTCACCATGTAATTACCAGCCAAACTCTCTTCATCTTTTCCTCTCCAAACTCTAACAAAGAGTTGCATAACATCTACTCATCGTATTCTCTACTCTCTCCTGTCTACCACACAATCTGGCTTTCATCCCTCACACTCCACTGAGACTGCTCGCCTTCTTGTCACCATCTTGCCTCTCTCTGCTCATCACAAAAAAAATATCTCCATCCTCATTCCCGTACATTTTCTGCTACCTTCCACCATGTTCACCAGCCCAACTCACTGATCTTTCCTCCCATGGATTCTCTGGTTCTGTTCTTCACTGTTTCCACTCTTACTTTTCCACACGCACTTAATCAGTTTCTGAAACAACTCTTCCCCTCAACCCCTCTTTTATGGTATTCTTCAATGTTCAGTCCTCGGACCATTATTTTTCTCCATGTTTACTATTCATCCTGCTTCACTTATTGAATACTTTAATCTTTTATGTCACATGTATTCAAATGATTCTCAGATCTACTTCTCCTATTCCACCTTCTCCTATTCACTTCACTCTTCTGTCTCTGCTTCTCTTTTTGCTGTTGAAACCTGGATTTCTGCCTGCTTTCTCCACCATAACCCTTCCAAAACTTTTTCTTTCACATGCCTCCCCCCTACTCTCCGACTCTTTTCTTTCCTCACTCCTCGCTTTCATTCTTCCAAAATCTCACGATCAGGAAGTGACCTTCAACTCAACCTTAACATTCTCTCACCATATTTCCTCCACTGCTCAAAGCTGCCCATACCATCTTTTTAGCATCCAGAAGATCTGTCCTTTCCTATCTTTTCATGGGGTTAAACTCCTTATCTTCTCAGCTATCCTGTATTCTCTGGCACTCGACATTCATTCTTCTTCCCTCCATATCTTCCATTCTCAGCCCAAAGCTTATTTCCCTACTATCACATTTTTGAACATGAATCCCTCCTGTCCTGAAAGGATCTCTTTTATTTTGTCCTGCTCGAATTTATTGTACTATGTGTTTGTAGTTACAGCCCTTTGGAAAAAAATGTTTTTGTAAATACCAATAAAATACAAATACAAAGACAGTTTTCAAATGTTCATAGTAGCACATGACTCATGCCATGCATTTCCTAGATTGCTCCCCGTATTCTTTCGGGTACAGCGCAACACTATTAGATGACTCTTCTGAAATCTATATTGGTTGTGAGTTCTCTTCATACTGTCCGATATACTAACTTTGGTGACTAGATGATAAGCATGAAACTAGTCTTTTTGATGTACATTTTCATAATGTACCATGGTTTAGGTGTGAATGAAGATGCAGTGGCATTATGAAGAATCCAATTGTATGTGCTAAACATGAAGCCTAAATAATAACCACTAGAGGGGAGGTGCCCAACAATCAGATGGCGTGGAATGCAGGTGGAAACTTCCAATGTTTGCTGTGCTCTCATTGGCTATCTGTACCGATGAACCATGTGTTCTGCCATTTGTTCTTCATTCCTTCATGGACCATCCCCTCATCCTCCAAATTGCCTTCCCCCAGGAAGACCATTGCAGGCCCTGCCCAACCCACACAGCAGCATTTATCACTATTGCAGCATGCAGAGGAGGGACACTGACCCATCAGGAGACTGGGAACACGGGTGTGAATCCACAATCACTTTCAAAACTCTCTCTGTATCTCTGGTGCCTGTGCCCCATGTCTGCAATTTTGTGTTGGCCTATCACCAAAACCAGTACAACAACACGCACCAGTGACAGATTGATATTTGACTAGGGTATAATAAGCCTGGCTTTTTGATTTTTATGAAATGAATACAATTATACCTGTAATTCCATCTATGAAAGGGTAATATACCAATCAGATTACCCTTTCATAAGCTCCATGCCAAAACCATAGTATGTACATGTGCCATACCGCATCAGTATCCTGATTTGCAACACCTGCTCTACTAGTAGCACCAAGCAGAGTAAGAGGACAAAAGTGACAATTTGACAGCTGCAGTGGCAGCCACATCTCTGTAGCACAGGGGCTGCATTTAATACATGCATGCATTTACCAACATCCTTTATTTATGAGTTTACTGTCCTGACAGTCCTGACATCAGATACATCTTTAAACATAAGTAAAGCCACCAGTTTTCTGTTTTTACTTATGTTTACACATAAATACAGACGGAAATCAATATGCTTTCTGTCTGTACGTAGTTATAAAAAAAAAAAACATAAAATCAGGTCTTTCTGTCTAGTGCTCTATGATGTCACTCTACATCGCAGGCCAATCACATTGCAGATTGGCAGCCTGGAAAGTGTAAATGTTCTATAAAAATAACATTAAAGTTCTTAAATTAGCTGATAGCATATATCTTAAGGCAGCAGCAGTCACAGGAGCAACCTTTTCTTTAACGTAAAACATTGACCTAGAATTTCTTTCCTATATGGCTGCATGTGTACTTAAATACATGCATTTTGTTCTTAGAATGAATGCAAACCATACTGGTTGTGAATTATCTTTTTAAATGACCAAAACAAATGTGGATGAATACAGAAAAAAGGCCCAAAAATACACTGGATACATACAGACGGAAATGGCAGAAAAATAAATACCATAACACCATGAGCCTTAAATATAAGACATACCTAGGTTATGGTGCTGTGGATGTTATTTCCCATAATTATTACAGTCACGACAATTTGATATCACAGAAGTGTCAGCCCTGTGATTCCAGCTCAGTTGTGAAAGTATTATGTATATCCTCCCCAGACAGGCTGTCTTTGCTGCTGCTGCTAGCAGGTCTGTAGCCATGGGGATCACCTCACTTTGATCCTTTGTGAGAACAGGTAACACACTCATCAGAGGGACAGCCACTACACAAGAAGCTGCCCTGGGAAAAGGATTCAAAGATCACACCTATTCACAGCTGGACTAGCCTCACACCAGGGTGTTTCATATCTAAATGCCTTTACATCTATTAAGAAGAGAAGGTGTGGGATTAGTGTAGACAGAGGGAACACTTTACAGCTTGAGGAAGATTCCACCCTCTTGTTTCTCTCTGCTTCTATTGTTCCTCCCTGTCCCTCGACTTCCTTTAGCACAATTTAGCACAAAGCACTTTGTGTGTGATATTAGAAGAAGGTGAATTTCACATGTTCCTAGAACAGGGATTAGAAACATAATGCAGCCTAGCTTTATTTCAATCACCTCTGGTCATGTGTCATTAAATTAAGGGGTATCACACCTCTTCTTTGATTTACTCTTGAACAAAAACCTGAGAAAGAATTCATAAGAGCTCTTCTGGAAGAGTTGATTTCTACAATGTCCTCTACTACTGAGATGGAGACTGAGTGTCTCAAGCAGAGACTGGCTCTGTCCCCTCATCATCCCATGGGACCATCAGGGGTGAACTGCTTTTGGGGCAAGGCCTGCCTTGCTGTCAGCCACAACAGTACCCGGGACAACACTGTGTTGCTGGATACGTTCAGTTGTGGTCCTGCCTCCACTGTTTATTGGAGCTTGAGAGCAAGGACTAACCCTTCTGGAGTGGGACTCACAGCAACCGAAAGTCAAGGTATCCAGGAACCCTGTGTTTTCACCATCAAATGAATTTGCACCATGATTCGTGTTTGTTTGACTGCATTGAACCATCGGGACCTTCTGGTGCTGCTTTTGGCACTCATTTGCCCTTAAAACCATAGCATGTGTTTGCCACCGCACCATGCTAGCTGAGTGTGCTGCTGCCCAGGCTCGAACCTCATTATTGCAACCACCACCTTAGTAAACCGCCTCTTCAAAGTGCCAGCATATTCATTGCTCATCTTCATCGACAGTTGACGAGATCCTTCATCGAGCTTCAAACCAGAGCAGCTTACCTAGAACTTTGCATCCATTCACCAGCCTCTTCACTGTCAAAACGACTGTCGACCCAAGCCTTGTGGCCCTTTCGATCTGCACTTCTTTGAACATTGCCTTCGAACCACTAAAGCTCCTGTTCAACCTCTGCTCAACAACCGATCCCCATCTAGAAAAACGCAACTGCTTTACCCAAAGTGCTGCACCTCAGAAGGTTTTCTTGACTGACACCTTTGTCCAACATTAGGCCCTAGAGACTGGTTTGGCCATCTTCAATCCCTTTTTCCACCAAACATATCTTTTTATGTACATTGTGGTTTTTACGTTCCTTGAACCACTGATTCATGAGCCAGATACTACATATGCCTCCCTGTAAATATTCTGTGTTCTTCCCTCCCCGGTGGGTTTCGTATATTGTTTTTCTATTTTGCTATTTTGGCAGATGGTGTGTTTCTTTAAAGTAATCATTTTATTATAGAAATGTGTTTGGACATTCCCTTAATTTTTTAATGTTGTACTTTTTCTGTTTGGGTTGCTACAGAATTACATGTGCATCCCTATTGACAGCATAGCCTTCACTCATCCCACATTACCACAGACGGGCAAAGGAGGTATATCTCTTAACTGTAGCTGTTATACTTTTATGCTTGTGGTCACTATTGCTTTGTAGCAGTTTGAGGGTGGAGTAGGTGCTTTTATGCCTGCAGGGCAGAAGTAATTTCATCATAGTACCTCACTGCAAACCCCACAATGTGTCCTTTCTATCTCTCACTGTGGGTTCTGCACTCAGCCTCCCTCACATCCAAGGAATAGAAAAGAAACGTACTCCATATTCTACTTTCCTTAGTGCTAGCCATTTTTTCACAAAGGAAATCGTGCACACTCAAGACGCGCTGAGCCATGAAAAATGCTTTACAAAATAAAAAAACACAGTGCAGTTGGCATTCAGGTGCAAGCCCCCATGGTGCTAATAGTGATACAACATTCTATGCAGAGCAGAACGGCGTAAAAACGACTGAACAACATCTGTGCATCACGAAACAAACAAGCACACAGAAAAGGAGCCCATCAAAACCGACAGAAAGAACACCCGACTTGAACCGAGTGCTATCAAAGGAACTGACCCCTGTCAACACAGAATCAAGCCTAAAAAGAGAGGACATACAACCCCTAAATCACCCTGGGATATCCCTATTCAAACAACCTAATACTATACTCCTACCGGCATTTAACCTACCCGTAGAGACCTGCCTCATCCAGCATACACACTACTTGTGTAAATCAGCTACTCTCGCACTTAGCATCTATCTGCAGGTAAACCCCTTAACAGACACAGCATCTGAACCCCTTAACCTCTGCATCATTCTTAGCCAATAGAGAAGGATTACATGAGATGGGAAATGCATAAAACCTAATAGACTGATGGGAGCAGGAATCGTTACACACCCAAATGTATAGATTAAGAGCGGAGAGTGTGCCGCACTGAGGTGGAGTGCAGGGAATGAGAGAGGCCTCTCACCTGGAAGGGCAGTTGGAGACCAGAATTATATCTCACCTTGATGGATTGTCGAAGGTGGGAACAGGAGAGGGAGATGTATCACACTTAAATGGACTGCCCAGGGTGTGAAATGTGTCACACATAAAGGAATGCATTTGGGGCCATTTGGGGGCAGAAACCATGCAGCACACAGATTCACTTTGAAGAACAGGGAACACATCTCTTCTGGATGAATTTGTTGGGGGTGGTGATTGCTACGCACTAGGATGAACTACAGGGGGAGGAACATAGGTCGCATTTAGTCAGAACGTCAGGGGTAGGAAATGTACTGCCACTAACTAACCATACTAAAAACTCATCCCTCTGCATAGGACTTTTCAAACTCTGAACTATACATGGCCATACCTCTACACAAACCACACACACTCCAGAATACCCTGACGACGAAACAAACCATACATAATCTCACTCCAACACCACATGATGCCTTCCAACCGAAAACGCGCGTTTGCTCAGTGACCAGTTTCTCCGAACTGAAACGGCCAACAGCACATCCCAGCTCTGCTGCTCTTCTCCCGCTCAGGCCTACTAACAAACACCACCACCATCCTTGCATTACAGATCCACCAGAGCACCAAGAGACCACACACATGACAATAGTGCATGGTACAAGATCCTTTCACAGAACATAACATAACAGAGAAGGCCACTAACATGCTTGAGTCCTCGCACCTACTAGGTTTGGGCTGGCATGCTTTACCAGCCCTGTCTATACTGCACAGTGGGTTAATTTCCATAGAGCCCCAACAAGTATAATGACAATATGTCATTGAATATTAGTTTTCTGGGCCTCACACTCACACGTCCAATTCATTATACACGGGGAAAGCAATGATCAAACTATATGCATCCACTAAAGATGTTGCACGAAAATTACAACCAATGAACATAATCGATTTCTCTGAATGTAATATTTCTTTGCTGAGCCGCGTCTCAGATATCACACCAACAAGAATAAGCTATCTGTTTTAATTGAAGAACATGCATTACAAACTCTTATTTTATGTGTTCACTTTGGCCATCATATGTTTGATGTTTCAGCAATGTTATGTACTTATTATCACAAATTCAGCCTATGAATATCAAAAATCTATTTTATTGCAACACGTAAAAGCACTTAGGGAAGTATTCTGGATTGACATTGGCGTGTGCGTTTGCTAGATTCTTACAAACTGAATATTTGCAAAAGCATTTCAATAAGTGGCACATTCTTTCAGAATTGCCTGGAGCAGCAGCAATGTCACTCCTAAATGCATCCAAATTGGTCAGCGCTATTAACAAGTCATTTTGGCCCCCGCACTGTTGATGTTGGATGTTTAAATTGGAGCACTTCAATTGTATACATTGACTGAGACATAATGAAAACAAAATTCCCCTTTCATTGAAAACTCTCCACAAACAAACGTGGCAGAAACATCATGAAAAATGCATTCAGATAAATCTAAAAGACATATTTTTAGCACTCTGCTCGGCGGAAGACGCCATCTCGCGAAATTGAGAGTGATGGGAGATGGAACAGAAGAAAGAGGAAGCCATTTGGCGTCCTATTTCAACAGCCATTTCAAAGCAGCATCCTGTCCTCGGTGCACGATAAGCGCACGAGGAGCATCACGTACCAAATACGCCGCTATTAAGCTGCGCACAAAACGACCCGTCTCCCAAATTCCACCTTAACGTCGGAAAGTGTATTTCACAACACATTCAAAATAAGAATGCGCCTCAACGTCAAGAAGCGTGCCGACTTTCAAAGTGCCAGCAAACTCTCTAAACACACGTCGGAGCGATATGAGTACATTTTCTTGGCAAAGTTTTGATGGACTAAGAATGACAGTGAACGGGTTTTTTCTCGAACGTGTTCATTCGTTGATACGTCTTTGAAGAAAGACAAGCACAGCCAACGATTATTGCCGACTCCATCTTCTTGGAACAATGCACTGCTGTTAATAAATCCACATGGGATAGGAGCATGCCACTTGCTTCAAAGCACAGTTTTAAATATTCTACTGTCGTCTTTATTTTTGTTGGATACCTATTGTTGGTGTATGCATTAATCTGTAATTCAGAATGGCACTTATAATGATATAAAACCTCCCAATAACCACGATGAGATGTTTTTATAAAGAAAGCAAACGTTTGATTTCAACATATGTCATCACCAATATTACGACATGTGGCCACTAAAGGGTGATTTTGTTGGCGTGGATGGTGTACGTGGTTTATTAGTTTTAAAGTTACGACAGCCATGAAGGAGGGTTTGGGGAAGGTAAGATCATTGCTATTTCCAGCAGGGCACCACTGTTCAGGGGTGGACTTGGAAGAGGGCCAGGGGGCAACTGCCCCCACCCCCACAAGCTTGATGGACTGTTGCTCTCTGGGCTGGGGCTGCAAAATGTAAACAGATAATTGAAAAAGACAACATCCTTCAGAATCCAGCCTGCTTCAAAGGAGTGTTACAAGGCCTGATGGCTTCTGTGTAGACGGGCTGAGGCATTCCTCTTGATTTCAGCAATGTTGCAGATGTTCCAGGGTGCTCCCCGCAAAGAGGCCCCCACAGCGATTGAGTAGAAGAGACAGATCTGCTGGGGCATGTTTATTCTGCTCAGCGACTATGCAAACAATATAAGGACAGGGTGTGTCCCTGAATAATGTTGGCACCACTGTGTTCCATACACCGTTGGTCTATTAAAATCCAAACCAGCTTATCACTTCTATTTCCAAGCAAGTAAGGGTCCATATCTTATTAGAGTTTGTCCACGGTTTTATTCTGTTAGAATGTTTCCACTATGTTAAGGTGAATTTCTAGTTCACTATGGAGTTACTGATATTGATATTGATATGTGTTTTGTATCGCACTCGTACACAAGTGTTTCAGAGCGCGACGAGACAAGGTAGTGTCATGGTTTAATAACACAGCACACTCCCGTCAGGGACTCCTTCCCCTGACAATGATTGTGGCGCACAAGAAAAACGTGTTTTCTCTTTAATAAACCACAGGTTCTTTTATTTGAGTAGGCCCCTAACCCGTCTCGCACCCAACCTTCACAAACACCGCATGTCAGAATGGACTAGGAACACGGCCGTTGTGTATCAATCAGGTATTCAATTATTGTTCAATGGGCACACATATGCAGTGATTCCCACAGAACAATTGGTTAAGAGATGACAGTATTCAGGGTTTACACAATAGGTAGTACAGTACTATAGAGAAAAGAAACACTTACCAAAGCTTATTATCAAAAAGGGAATATATATTTATTGTATACACTTCTAAGTCAACACATAATCACAATTGGTAAAGTAAGTACAAATTCAGTCAAGGAAAAGTAAATACAACTCCCTATTCAATTGTAGACAAGTTTGTGGTAGAGTGAAAACTGAGCAAAATGGCAAAGTGAAAACCAACTACAAATGGCACTCTAGCAATTCAACGAAAGGGAGGAAAAGCGCAAGTTAAACCGAAATATCTTCAGACAACCCCTAGCAACACTTCCCTGAATGTGCACAGTAACACTTTAGCCAGAAGATAAGTGAATGAAAACTGAGCAAAGTGGCACTCCACAAGTTAAAACAGTAGGAAGGAAGAGGGGTTTAGAAAATTTAGGTGCATCAACACATTTCTCATTGAAAACCAATCTAGTGAGAGCAGATCTAACAAATCAGCCAGAGTCAATGGGCCTGAGCCAGAGTCAGTGGTACAGGACCAAGAGCTTAGGAGCAAAAGTGTTCTTGTAGCTGCAGTCAAGCCTTTAGTAGAAAAATATTGAAGAGGTAGATGCGAGGCGAAAGACAATGTTTAAGAGAGAGGGCAGCCGACCCCACAAGTAGTTAAAGGATTTAAAACATCTTTAGGACTACGCAGAGAAAGGGAGGCCTGGCGGAACAATGTACCTTAAACGTGAAGAAGTGGCTCCTGCGGTGGCGGTTGTTCCTGGTAGTTCCTGCAGGTCGAGGGGTCCAATAGAGAAAGAGAGGCTCTCGTCGTGGAGGAAGGTTCGAGTCGCTGCACTATCCAGGGATGAAACCAGCCGCGGTGCTGCCAAATGAAGTTTAAAAGGTATGCTCCTTTTAATCGCGATCCAGGTCTGCCTGGTTATCCGGTCTCCAAGTGCTGGGCACTGTCGATTCGACCAAGGCAGGTCCGAGTGAAGGATTGGTGAACTGGTTGACCCCACCAGCTCAAGGGAAGGAGGCTCTTTCGCTGAAGATCTCCTCTGGTCGTGTGGAAGAAAAGTGGTGAGACGATCCGGCAGGGCTTCACCGGTGGTGTAGAGGCTGAAGATGTCTTTGGCTTCTCTCCCCTTTGGTTCAGTAGTTCCAGTGGCGACGTCTTGCTTTTCTAGTCCTCAGGACCCTGCTTTTGTGCAGAAAGAGACCCATTCATACAGCCTAGCTGTCATTCACACAGTGGAGTAGTCTTCTTGGCGGGAGACCCTCCAGCCTATCAGGTTAGAGTGCGACCTGAGTTGCTGCGGCAACTCTGTCCAGGGGTTCTACTCCCCCTCCCAAACAACAGACCCACCCCAGACTCAGCGGTGCGGAAAGGAGGGCTTCTTGGCAGAAGCCCGCCAAAAGAGCGGACAAAGGATCCCCGACCTGGGTTAGGAGTTTAGCGTAAGACATGAGAAAGAAATTATATGAAAGTTCTGGCAAATAAAACCTACCGGAGTAAAGTTAATAATAAAATAAATCGGCGGCATGTAAGAGGCTGTCAGTAAAGGTGTTAGCCTCGAACAATGGGAAAATCCCATAGGGAAATATTTGCGGTCGGTCGAATATAAAAGGTAGTAACCACTGCCACCAGCCAGAAACTTTGTAGAGGGGGACTTTAAGGTGACCTCTCTAAAATGAACATAGGGGAACAACTATTAACGCCTTCCAGTACTTCCATATTGAGATGGGTTGTATTGGTTTAGTTCATAGAGATTGACCAGTAAAGTCATTGGGGACTTTACATGCCCTGGGAGACAGTAGTCAGCCCCAGGGTATGGAGTCTATGTTTGGGGGTCACTACGACACCCCTGTGTCACTGCACAGAGGGTGCTGTGCAACACATGTGCATAAAGATGGTTCCTATGGGTGAGAGAAAAGATCCCATAGGCATTAAACACAAAAATAGCCTAGAACATACATAGCAAAGATGCCTATGATTGGGAAAAAGAGTCTCCCTCTTAGCAGGTAAAAAGAAATAAACCCTTCAGATCCAGCAAAGCTGTTGGGGGACTCTATAGTTAAGGGAAATTGGCCATAAGTGAGAATTCTCCCTAACACTCACCCCCAAACATCAGCTAACCTATTTCCTTTGAATGGAAGGCAGTGTCAAGGAGTAAGGATAGAGGGAGAAAAGTCGGATTTGAAATGAAGCCCACCACCCCAAGATGGGAAGCCAGAAAAGAAAATGAAAACTCGTTTTGGAGCAAAACGGCAGAATCGGATTTTGCTTATTACTCGCACGGCTTCTCACAACTGCTAGAGACTGCTAGAATGAAAGGAAATTTGTGTTACTACACTTGAGGAGATAGGAAAGCTTATAGACTACTAATCAGCACACCAGGGCCATGTGGAAACAAGGTAGGAATATCGATTTTGGGGAGAAAGCAAATGCAGAAGAAAAATGCACACAGCAAATGGAAATTCGTTTTACACGGGATTGGCAATGACAGGTAGCTAAAGAAAGGACTTAGATTTCAGAATCGGAAATCGTTTTTTAAGGATGGGGACAAAGGCACATTACAGATTTGATTCTGGCCAAATCGGATTGCTCTCAATTGGACTACGTTTTTATTTTTTTAACAGGACAGATGCAAGTTAGGAGTTTGTTTGGTAATGTGCACAATACATGGGCAAATTTGGTTTTCAGTTATAAGGTGACTAATTCGGTTGAGATTATACTTTAATGACTACAGTTATTAAAAACACTCAACAAAATTGTTGATTTCGAATGGCAACAATATTAAATGTGAATTTCAATGGGGGAAATCATTGATTTATTTCAAAATGATACTAAGAACCTATACATACAACTGAAATGTTTAAAAAAGGAATACACTAACATACACAGGCTAATACAGATTCTACTCTGGGAAGGTGAAAGAATGAAACTGACAATTTGGGACTTTCAATGGGATTTTCAATTGGGTTTTTAATGGGGTATGTTGCAAAAAGGATAAGGGGTATGCAATTTGGGACTGGGGTTATTTGATACTTACAAAGTAAGCCTTGGTTTGGGATTTTGAAAAGTCAGCTGGATCTCAGGACCCTTTGGACAGCTAGGCAAGGGGTCTGGTCTCTGCACTCTCCTGGATGGCATAATGGACAGCAAGCTGGATCTCAGTACTCTCTAGACAGCTAGGCAAGGGGTCTGGTATCTGCATAGCTAGCCAAGGGGTCTGGTCTCTATACTCTCTTGGATGGGATCAGCTGCATCCTCTCCCTCCTCCTCCTGTCTTCCCGGATTCTTGTGCGTGCCTGTCTGTCTGTTTGTCTAGTACAGTCCCCCCTTATATAGCCCAAATGACATCATTCATTTTACAATCTAGGGGAGTACTCAATAATTACTCCTGACCCCGGATAGAACAGTTTACCATTCCTTTCCCCGCCCCATGGCATCATTGGTTCAAAGGGAGGGAGCACCATCTGTCTATTTGGCATTCATGAAAGTTCTTTGTTTCTTAGGTCACTTTTTGACAAAACCCAGTTATGTTCCATAACTTCATATTTCTACTAGACACCATCATAAGAAATAGATAGGCGGTTTCAGGGGGTCATAGGGAATTAGGCAAGCCGATCACCAACTCTGTCCGAGGTAGCATGGCCCCTGGCACCTTTTTGTCTTTTTAATGAAATGCATAACAGTGATACCTCTGCAAATGATTAAACATGTTCATAATGTCCATCTCCATCTTTCCACCAACTTTCATATTTGTCGCATTTACAATCAGCCAGAAACCAGTCTTTACCAGCCATTTCAGTACACAAAGTCCTAGGAAAATGCACTTTGTCTCTTCAGAACCCCATGGAAATCACATGGAACAATATCATTAAAAAATTATTTCTTATTCTGAGTGCTGGGAGAAATGCCTAAAAGGAATCAATCTTTAATGTCAATTGGAGGATCTGTCACATATGGGAAGGCGGTGCTTTATCCCCCGCAGCCAAATGTCTCCCCTGGCTCATCTTGCAACAAAAGACTTTTCAAAAACGCCCTTTGAAGTTTGTTGGTATGTCCTTGGTAGTGGGTGCTGGAGGATCTCACACTTCTTGGTCAAGCACTAGCCACGCTTTCGTTGTACTCCCTGCTAGTACCGCCTTCTAGTCTGGCAGATCAGAGCATCATCACGCTCTCAGCCACATCACATGTCATTGCAGAATGATTCACTTATTGGTGCGACTTCCAGTGAGAGGCAAGGATGTCAATTGTGTTCTGTGCCTGAGCCCACAAACTGGTATTCTAAGCCTCAAGGTGATGAAGGTATTGTGGGAGAGAACATAATGTACATGGCTTTATTCAACACCCCACCCACAGCATATTTTACTGACATTTTCTATGCAAACACAGTTCCCTTTCACAATGGTTTTTAACCCTTTAAGTGCCAAGGACGAGGTATCTCATCCTTGACAGCGCACACGCAGTGCCAAGGACGAGATAGCTTGTCCTTTTCGGCACCTTAATTTGAGCGATCCCTGCAAAGCAGGGATCGCTGAAAACTGTAATCCAACCCCCGGGCTATGTGAGGGGGAGGTCCCCCCTCACTGCCAGGGGGCTGGATTACCTTCAGTTTCACGTCGGCGTGCGTAACGCACGTCGGCGTGAAACTGAAAGTAAATTCCCCGCAGCAGCCATTTTCGGCTGCTGCGGGGAAGAGAGAAGGTAAGAGACCTTCTTAGTCCGCCTCGATCTCCGGCTGTATTTCAAGCCGGAGATCGAGGCGGGTATCGTTGGAAAGGGGAGAATCTCCCCTTTCCAACGATACCCATTGTGTGGCATTGCTGCCCGCGGATCGGGCACAGGGCGCGAGATCCGCGGGTAACAATGCCACCGGATCAATACAGATCCGTTTGTGATGCAGGGGGAGGAGGGGGCTGCTTACTAGGTAAGCGCCCCCCCTCCCCCGTGGCCCCAAGGCATGGGGCCACAGCGGCAGAGACCCCTGGGGGCAGATGATCACTGCCCCCAGGGGTGAATACGGGTGGGGAGGGAAAAAAAAAATCAGAGGGAAGGGGGAGGTGGGAGGGGGTTTGGGGCCCTGGGACCCACTAGACCACCAGGGATTTTGTAAAAAATGGTGTCCTTGGAAAGGGGGGGTTCCCCCTTTCCAAGGACACCACATATATGAGGCATTGCTGGTCACGGATCCGCGCAGAGCGCTCGATCCGTGACCAGCAACCCACTAGACCACCATGGATCCGTTTGTGAGGGGGGGAGGGGCTGCCTCAAGTAAGCAGCCCTCTCCCCCCTCCCAGCCCCCAAAGCATGGGGGCACATGCATGAGAACCCTGGGGCAGATGGCTGACCATCTGCCCCAGGGGAATGAAAAAAAATTAATTGAAATTATGTGGAAAGGGGGTGGGGGGCCACTAGCCACCATGGATTTTTTATTGAATGAAAGGGGGGGGATGCCCCCCCAACTGAAGTAGAAAGGGACACCCCTTGTAACCCTCCCTGGGGGCAGATATCTGCTCCTAGGAAGGGGCATCTGACCCCAGGGAGGGATGCATGAGGTGGGGCCCCCCTATCTGCCCCCAGGGTGGGTTGCATGAGGTGGGGCCCTCCATTTGGGGTGGGGGGTTTGAGGGCCACCCCCCATTGCGGTACATCATTCGCTGCCAATTTAGGGTGGCCCTCAGCCCCCCCTAAAAAGCAGCCTATGAATTTGTATTTTGTTTTTTGTTTACCCAACTTCGCTTGGTGCAGATGGCCACATTAGTGTGGCTATCTGCCCCCAGGGTGCCCAAACCCTACTGCCCCATCTATTGGGGGTCCTGCCCCACCTTTTGGGGTGGCCCTCTCCCCCCTCACCCCAAATGGAGGTGGGGTGTACCTCATGCAGCCGTTTGGCCCAGGGAGGCCTGCATGAGGTGTGTCCCCCAGCCATTGGGGGTGGGGAGGGGCACCCAAAAAGATGGGGCAGGAACCCCAATAGATGGGGCAGTAAGGTTTGGGCACTCCGGCGCCAGATTGGCACACCAATGTGCCCCTGTGCACAAAGGGGAGTTGGGTTACCAAAGGAAAAAAGTGAAAATGTTGGAACGTTTTTTAGGGGGGGCGGTGGGGCACCCCAAAGGGTTGGGAAAGTTTCTAAAGGAATGGGGCGTTAACCCCCCCCGCCCACAATGGAGTGGGTGCCATGTCATGCAGCCCTCCCTGGGACCAGATATCTGCTCCTAGGAACGGACGCCTGAGCCCAGGGAGGAGTGCAGGACAGCCTCCCCCCTTATCTGCCCCTTGGGAGGGCTACATGAGATGGGCCGCCCCTCCAATTGGGGTGGTGGTGGAGAGGTGCAACTCCCTTCACGTTAGAAAATTCCACAGCGGTGTAGGGGGCCCCTCCGCACCCGCAAAAGGGCAGCCTGCCATTTTGAATTGGGTTCTTCGTTTACTATACCTGCCTTGGCGTAGAGGGGCACATTGGTGTGCCAGTCTGGCGCCGGGGTGCCCAAAACGTACAGGCCAATACAACAGGGGGGGCCGATATGGGTGGTCTGGTATTTGGGTGGGCTGACACAGATAATATATGTTTTGTTATTCCCTTTACAGGTCTTGAGCAGTTCAAGCTTCTCCTTTGTTATGTACGTATGACATTTTGCTTATTCCAACATTTTATAGTGGGTGGAGGGCACATTGCTATTGGGATGGGGGTGAACAGGGCCTGTAGTGTTCTGTTGTGAAGGAAGTGGGTGCTCTGGGGAGATATTGGGGTGGCCAGGTACACACTTGCCCGGGTTGCGGACAAAACGCCCCCCAGTGCAGCTGAACAGTGCTGTTTCCCTGGGAGGGAAGTTTGCCACTTAGCCATCTGTGCAATGTTTTTTTTGTGTGCTGGGGGTTGCCATACACTCATTGGTCTTATGCCAGTTTGCTATCACTGTGCAGTCCAGCCTTCTGTGGAGGTAGATGACTGAGAGGTTTCATGTATGTGGTGGAAGGAGCTGAAAAATGTACAGATATATGCCAGACAGTTTGCATGTGTTATTGGTAGGCAAAGCAATGAATGCAATTCTTTTATGTTTCCGTTGCAGTTGCGGCTACTGAAAAGCTTTTTCTGACTTATGTAAGTACCACATATATTACTTGGTAATGTGCGGGTGGAGGGTTACTATGGTGGGAGAAACTGTGGCTGCAGTGTCAGTGGTATGGGTGAGAAAGGGTAGTAGGGCGGTTCGGGGGCCAGTGATGGGAGTGCCTTGCATTGAGGAAGGTGGCTGCTTTGCAGAAGGAAAAATTGGCCGACATAAGTAGCAGCTCCTTTTCAAAAATGTTGCCGGTAGTAATGCAGATGGTCATTTTGTTCTGAGCATGGTACGCGTACTTGATACAGAGAACACTACTTTTACTGCAACGATCACCATTTCTGTGGTCCTTTTCCAGCAGTCGTCTCAGTGAGCCCCGCCAGGCTCCCCATCCTTTTGCAGGGGGAAAATCTGTAACGCAGGGTAGCTAGAGGGGCAGGAGGGGTGGGGGTGAAGTCATTGGCCTTGGGCGTCCATCTCCCAGATGGATATTTTGTCCCTCAAAAGCAGCAGTGGGTGCAGGGTGCCCCAGCACGGTTCCCATCCCGTCCTAGAGGGGAAAGCTGCAGTGCTGGCCAGGCAGAGATGTAGGGTGGTGGTGGTAGATGTGTGTGACCTTGGCTGCCTCTCTGCCTTGGTAGTCGAATGGCCCCAAGTTAACCAGTACTTTAGGAGCTGCGCCCCAATTTCTCACAATCAAAGTGTCCAAATTTGCATGCATGTGTAATGAATGGCGCACATTCTGTCAGAGTAACTATATTCGGAGAGGTTACAAAGCACCCTTGCTGCACAGGTCATATCCTCTGTCAGACTAGTCACCCTGCCGAAGTGTAATGGTGTAGCATGTGGAAGTCACCTTACCACCGTGCAGTGCAGGCGGTGGGCCACAGGAGCAGACAACCTTTACTGATTACAATTGCCCCAGCACAACTGTGTTATTGGCACAAGGTGACATACTGTCTTCTTCACCTCTTTCCCACCTCCTTCCCCTAAAACACAAGTGCCAATTACGTAATGACCTACTGTAAATTCACATGAGAGGTGCATGTCCGAATGGGTGAAGTGTGTGTCTGGGATTGTTACAAGAGCCATGTGTTCACGCAATCATTCAGCTAGTTGGTAAACTGTATGTATAGGCATATTCATTGGGGTTCACTTGTTTCCATATCATAGTGACGATGAGGGTTGTGTAGATAATTGCCTACTCTTTCACCCAAAGGGCTGCACGATTTTCCGAGGGCCAACCACATCTGGCTCTCAAAGGGATGCCCTCCTGGTGCATTGGTTTGGGGTTAGATGGAAGTGCTTTCACCAGCTCAGAGGAGCCATCAGCGATGTCCATGCAAAAGGAGATGCAACCCCCCCACCCTACAGTGGTGCACCTGGGAGGAAAAGATTTAGCGTCTGTGGGAGGGGAAGGGATACATGAGCTGCTAATGGAGGAACTGGAATGGATAGCACAGATGTTTCCAAACAGTGATGGTTTGGTGCCAGATTTACGGGATTTATTTATTTATTTATTTTTCTGCAGGATGCCATATGCCCACTTGTCTTATTTCCATTTCCAATCCGTGTGCAGTCTAGCCTTCCGTAGTGGTAGATGATTGAGAAGTGTCATGGAACTGGTGGAAGGAAGTGAAAAATGTACAGATAGTTGCCAGACAGTTTGGATGTGTTATTGGCAGGCAAAGCATTGAATGCAATTCTTTTATGTTTCCTTTGCAGTTGCGGCTACTGAAAAGCTATTGCTGACTTATGTAAGTACAACATTTATTACTTGGTAATGTGGGGGTGGAGGGTTACTGCGGTGGAAGGAATTGTGGCTGCATTGTCAGTGAGAAGGGTGGGAAAAGGTAGTGGGGAGGGTCGGGGGCCAGTGATGGGTGTGCCTTGCATTGAGTAAGGCAGCTGCTTTGCAGAAGGAAAGGTTTGGCCGACATAAGTAGCAGCAAATTTTAAAAAAAAAATTCCAGTAGTTATATAGATGGTCATTTTTTCTGAGCATGCTATGCACACTTGTTACAGAGCTCATTCCTTTCACTGCAAAGTTCACCATTTCTGTGGTCCAATTCCAGCAGTGGTCCCAGTGTGCCCTGTCAGGGTCCCCATCCTTTTGCAGGGGGAAAAACTGTAACGCAGGGTAGCTAGAGAGGGGGGGTGTCATTGGCCTTGGGCGTCCGTCCCCCAGGTGGATATTTTGTCTTCCAAATTCAGCATTGTGTGCAGGGTGCCCTGGCAGGGTCCAATCCCTTCCAGGAGAGGAAAGCTGTAGTGCTGACCAGGAAGCGATGTAGGGTAGTGGTAGGTGATGGGTGTGACATTGGCCACCTCCCTTCCTTGGTAGTGAAGTGCCCCCAAGTTCACCAGTGGTCCTGGAGCTATGGCCAAAACACTCACATTGAAAGTGTCTGAAGGTGCACCCATTTGTGGTAAATGTGGCACATTCTGTCAGGATACCTATATTCAGAGAGCGTACAAAGCACACTTCCTGTGGACTTCATATCCTCTGTGAGACTAGTCACCCTGCCAAAGTGTAACGATGTAGCATGTGCAAGTCACTTTACCACCGTGCTGGGCAGGCGGTGGGCCACAGGAGCAGACAACTTTTACTGATTACAATTGCGCCAGCACAACTGTGTTATTGGCACAAGGTGACATACTATCTTCTTCACCTCTTTCCCCTGAAAATAATGTGGCAATTATGTGTCGACCTACTGTTATCTCAAATGAGAGGTGGTTTCCGAATGGGTGAAGTGTGTGTCTGGGATTGTTACAAGAGTCATGTATTGCCGCAATTGTTGTGTAATTTGGTAAAATGTATGTGTAGCCATAATCATGGGGGTTTTCCTGTTTCCATTTCCTAGTGAGGATGAGGGTTGTGTGGATTTTCGGCCACTCTTATATCCAAAATGCTGCATGACTTACATCATGCAGCAATGCTGCATGGCCATCCCTTCCAGACCCACCTACATCTGGGTCTGGAAGGGATGGCCTTGCAGTGCATTGGTTTGGGATGGGGGGGATGCACCTTCACCAGCTCCGAGGAGCCATCATCGCTGCCCAAGCAAAAGGACCCCCCCCGACCTTATAGTGGTTCACCTGGGAGGAAATGATTTTGCGTCTGTGGGACGGAAGGGGGTACGGGAACAGCTCATGGCAGACCTTGAATGGATTGCACAGAGGTTTCCAAACACTGTGGTGGCCTGGTCCCAGATGATTCCCAGGATGGATTGGAGAACTCAAAGGAATAGAAGAGCCATCAGCCGCTCAGTGTGGAAACTGAATGGCGAGTTCACTAGACTGACAGAGGGCAACACCAGAATACGGACCATTCACCATGGCAATATCAAAGGTGCTGTGATGTTTCACAGAGATGGGGTGCACCTTTCCAAAACAGGCATGGAGCTGTTCATTGGAAACATAATGGATTTTGCCCAGACGCTATTTTAGGGGGGGTTTGCCCAGTGACTGATGGACGCACTGGAAGATGTGAAAAGTGAATGAAAATGGTAGTAAGTATGTTGACAGTGAGACTTCCACTTTCTAGCAATTGTTTGCATTCATGGCATGTCAAAGCATTCAGTATGTTTCTGCTACTTATTTCTTAGGTACCCATCACTACTTGCTTCAGCCTACATCAATTTGCTTGGCCTTGCAATACTTTTGACCTTGTGAGCTTTCCCCTTACAATAGACACCCCTATGTGAATGAGCAGGTGTTTTTGTCAAAAGTGTGCCAGCAGTTGCCCGGAAGGGCCAGCCGTGTACTTTATTTATCTTCCCTTTCTGCTTCTTCATTGCCTATGGCTTTTCAACTCATCCAATCACTAATACGTTGCATGGTTCCTTCTCACCTCGATTTCCCATCCACAAGCATCCCATGGAGGAGGGCATGGTGCAAAGCATGTTGGCTGTTTCTGAAAAGGTAGTGTGGCTGAAATCCTCGTCCTCACGCTTGTATTTCTGTACAGTTTAGCGGAATAGTACATTGTCCATAGATTTTTTGTTCTCTTTCTTTTAGGTGCAGGTGTGTTGTAGCTGTCTACCCACTTGTAGGAAAGCAGTCAGCTGGTCCTTAGCATTTCACGTGAGTGTCTGCAAAGTACTACTCCGTTTATTGTAGCGTGCAGGGAGTATGTCATATTGCAGAGGGCTGCTACAGTTTGTGAGCAAAGTCTGGACCTTTTGGTGTACTTGTGTGGAGTATGTTTGTGGCACTGAATACCACTTACTGTGCTACGTTCCATACTTTCAGAAGCACACATACTTATTGTTCAGTCTTCATCTGGTCTTTGGGCAGTGAAGGGTTCCATAGCGAAGGTACTCATGGCTTCTCGGCGATCAATGTCTGGTGCGGAGGCATTAGCTGCAGTGATGGAGTCTGGCTCAGAGCAAGGCACAGATGTGTACATGCATTCTGAAACAGATAGTGCTTCTGAGGGGCAGGAAGGAAGTGATTGGGGAAGTGAGATGGCCATTGACGAAAGTCCCTCCTCCCACTCATCATCGTCATCATCTGATGATGAAGAGGAAGGAAGAGTGCGTCCACCTTTTCACACACTTCCCACACGCAGGGGACCTGTAAGGGGGAGGGGACGTGCAAGACGGCCACACAATGTGGCAGTTCCTGACATGACTCAAGAGTCGCTCTGGGTGCCTCCAGCAATGGCTCAGCCTGTTGTGCCCCCTTTCACTGGTATATCAGGGTGCACAGTGAATACAGAAGGGTTTCAGCCTATTGATTCTTTCAACCTTTTTGTTGATGATGGGTTCATTGCAGATGTGGTTTAGCAAACCAATTTATACGCTGCACAGTTCATGAGGTCTAGGGGTCCCACTCTGAAACCCCACTCCAGAGCACAAGCATGGGTACCCACAAACGATGTTGAAATGAGACAGTTTTGGGGTCTCATTTTGCTCATGGGAATTGGACACAAGCCGTCTGTCGCAATATACTGGTCTACTGTAGCACCACTTTATTGCCCGTTTTTTTCAGCTACAATAAGCAGAAATCGCTTTCAAGCACTGCACCGTATGTTGCACTTTAATGACAACTCGGCAGCATTACCCAAAACGGACCCAAACTTTGATAGGCTGTTCAAACTGAAGCCATTTCTGGACCACTTCACTCACCGATTTGCAGAGGTGTGTGTTCCTAGCCAGAACATATCCATTGATGAATCGTTGGTGTTGTTCAAAGGTTGCCTTGTATTCAGGCAAAACATTCCTAGCAAGAGATCACGATATGGGATTAAAATGTACATGTTGTGTGAAAGTACCACTGGGTATGTCAGCAGCATGAGAGTCTACACCGGTAAAGACTCTACCCTAAACCCTCCGGGCTGCCCAGCCCATTTAGGGACAAGTGAGAAGATTGTTTGGGATCTTCTCACACCATGGCTCCACAAGGGACATCATTTGTATGTAGACAATTTCTACACTGGAATTCCACTGTTCAAGAATGTGTTCAATGTGGGCACACTGGCATGCGGCACAATCCGCAGTAACCGCAAAGGCTTCCCCAGACAACTTGTGTGTAAGAAGTTGGCCAAGGGACAATGTATGGCATTGCGGCAGGATGAATTGTTAGCAGTGAAATTCTGCGACAAAAGGGATGTGTACATGCTAAGTACTATTCATGATGAAAGTACTTCAGCTGTCCCTCTGCGCAGGCAAACTCAGCAAGTGTTGAAGCTCAATTGCATTCTGGATTACAACAAGTACATGGGTGGAGTAGACAAAAATGACCAAGTGCTTGAGTCATACCACGCTGAACGCAAGCCGCGTTTCTGGTACAAAAAGTTAGCCACACACATTGTGCATATGGCAACGTACAATGCTTATGTGGTGTACCGTGCAGCTACTCCAGAAAACAAGCTCTCCTTTTTGGATTTTGAATTAGAAATTGTTCAATCTCTGGCTAATGTTCATGTACAAATTCCCTCCTTTCCAGAGGTCGAAGATGTGGCCAGATTGCAAGAGCGACACTTTGGTGATTATGTTCCTCCCACTGCCACGAAGGCACAACCGTACCGAAAATGTAAGGTCTGTACAAAACAAGGAAAGAGGAAGGATACTCGGGTGTACTGTCCCCAATGCCCTTCCCAGCCTGCCCTCTGCTTTCAGCCTTGTTTCCTTTTGTATCATACAAAGGAAAATTATTGGGAGATCGACTGATTTCCGAAAATGCCCAACATTCCTTGAAAGGGACCCTTAGCCACTGAAATCGTGCATGTCTTGTAAAGGAATGGCACTCTTGCACCCTGCCCTGGAGGTGTACCTTCAATGAAAATGCAACAGGATGTCAACTCACTTCACTTGATTTAGCGTGCATTCACGAGCATTGCTAGTCCTGCTTCCTCCACTTGAGGCCTGCCTTGGAAAGGCAACCACAGCCGTAGCTTTCCCTTGAGGCCTGCCAAGAAAATGTACATCAGTCTAGATCCCTCAGCTCAAAGCGTGACTTGCAAAGGAACGCTAATCAGGCTCCTTCCATTGGAGGCGTGTCTGCGAAATAGTAATCATTATGAGTCCCTGTACTTGAGTTGTGCCATGCGGGTCTTTCCCCTTTGGCGTGCTTTGGCAAGCAATGCTAGTGCTGCTCCCTCCACTTGAGGCCTGCCTGGGAATGAGACATCACCCCCAGTACCTTTCACTTCAGGTCTGCCTCATAAGGAAAAGGCAGTCTAGCTCCCTCTGCGCGTGGTGTGCCTTGCAAAGTAACGCAATGCTTGTTTCTTCCAAAGCAGGCGCATCTTGGAAAGAATTGCCACTCTAGCTCCCTCCACTTGAGGTGTGCCTTGGATTAGGTGGGTACAGCACTCTGCTTTACTCCCCTTTGGCGTGCTTTGGCAAGCAATGCTAGTCCTGCCCCCTCCACTTGAGGCCTGCCTGGGAAAGAAACATCACCCCCGGTACCTTTCACTTCAGGTCTGCCTCATAAGGAAAAGGCAGTCTAGCTCCCTCTGCGCGTGGTGTGCCTTGCAAAGTAACGCAATGCTTGTTTCTTCCAAAGCAGGCACATCTTGGAAAGAAATGCCACTCTAGCTCCCTCCGCTTGAGGTGTGCCTTAGAGTAGGTGGGGACAGCTTTACTCCCATTTGGCGTGCTTTGGCAAGCAATGCTAGTCCTGCCCCCTCCACTTGAGGCCTGCCTGGGAAAGAGACATCACCCCCGGTACCTTTCACTTCAGGTCTGCCTCATAAGGAAAAGGCAGTCTAGCTCCCTCTGCGCGTGGTGTGCCTTGCAAAGTAACGCAATGCTTGTTTCTTCCAAAGCAGGCACATCTTGGAAAGAAATGCCACTCTAGCTCCCTCCACTTGAGGTGTGCCTTGGAGTAGGTGGGAACAGCACTCTGCTTTACTCCCCTTTGGCCTGCTTTGGCAAGCAATGCTAGTCCTGCCCCCTCCACTTGAGGCCTGCCTGGGAAAGAGACATCGCCCCCGGTACCTTTCACTTAAGGTCTGCCTCATAAGGAAAAGGCAGTCTAGCTCCCTCTGCGCGTGGTGTGCCTTGCAAAGTAACGCAATGCTTGTTTCTTCCAAAGCAGGCGCATCTTGGAAAGGAATGCCACTCCACCGCCTCTAGTTGAGGCGGGCCATGGAGAAGAAGGGTGGAGCACTCTGGGTCACTCCCCTATGGGAGTGCAGCTTGCTCCTGTTCGGGATTGCCTTAAAAAAAAAAACGTCTGGAAAACCCCATCCGCTTCCGGCGTACTTTGGACAGGAACCCAAATCTGGCTCCTTCCACCTAAGGTTTGGCAAGCAAAGAAAGGCCAGTCCCGCTCCCTCTACTCAAGCCGTGCGTTGTGGAAGACCAGAACACCATTCAGGTTCCCTCCACTCCAGGGGTGTCTTTTCAAAATAATACACGCCACTTTGGCTCCCTCCTTTGAGGTCTAAGTGTCATGAAAGTGGTACTTGGACACCAACTATATGGCAGCGGTGTCTTGCGTACCTCGTAAGATCCTGCCTTGTTTATTGTTTTACTGCGAGTAATGTTATGTGTGGTGTAAGTGACACGTCTTCTGTAGGAATGAATTGGATATGATTGGTGTGTGAATTAGGTAAAGATACAAAGAACATGCAGATGCAATTTCTGTGAATGGACTTTTCCAGCACTGCCGAAATGATTGTCATGTTGCAGGATGGCTGTTTTGTGTGGGTACGGTGGAACATAAGAATGTTTGCCCATAGTTGCTATGGGCATACTCAAAGCTGGTGTGGAAGATAGCGCCTGTAGGGCAGGGAAGCGAAGTGAGCCAGTATGCACTTGCTATCACTGTCCACATGTGATTGCCGGCACATAAAGTTTGCATGCAGACACAGTTGCTATGAAATTGATGCCAAATGATAGTTAAGATATTGCTAGAGACACAGTTGCATTGTACACACATGTCCACGTGGTAAAAGTGTGTAGATATGCTCATGTGTAGATACACTTGCTCTGGTGCTAGGGGTTTGGTAGAAGTGCAACTGCTGAAATGGATGCCAACTGACTGCAGACACGAAAGGGATACGAATGGGCAGTGATCCGGTGGGTGCCTTGTCGTGGCATCACTGCTCACAAGGACAAACCTACTTGTGCTACACAAGGAGGTTTGTCCTTGTGCTAAATCCCACCTTGCGTGTCTAACTGCATTGTGGCTGGTATGTATGGGAAGTGTGAGGAAAGGTGCATGTGAAATGGCTTACTACCAGTACTTTACTGTTTCCTAAGCGCACTACAGCGAAGTTACTATACAAAAGATGTACCCATTGTCACTCAGGTACCACACCTGCACACAAGAGGTCAGCCTCTCATTGGGACACGTGTGGCGATGCGGGAAGGTAGGCCACGTTGTAAGAGGATTCAATTCAACACTACAACTAAGTCAACGCTTAGTCTATAATACTGAATGAAAACCCTTATTGATATATCTTTAGGTCCAGTTCATGCGTTCTGGATGACTACCCCTATATAACACCCCTCTCTTGGAATCCCCCTGACCCCACTGAGCCAAGAAGTAGTTCTGCTTTGCAAGTTTAAAAGGTTTATTTGATAATTTAAAATATATATATATCACACTTTATAATAAATTAATAATTGACTAGCACACTTAATCTGATATGATGAAGATCAACAACGGAGAATCTGGCACTAACACGCTTCTTGATAATCACTAAGGAGTTGACATGAAATGGATAAGGTAGCACAGTGGTAAATAGGTACAGAAGTATAATGTGGTAGAGAATGCTTTATAAGGTTCAAGGAAATGCAAGGTTGAATGAATGAAATGCAGTATAGAAAACAACTTGATATGATTTCAGCAAAACAATGTAATCCCTTTTCTCTGGCAATCCCCTCCCCCCCTTTTATGCAATGCAAGGAAATGGAAGGAAAACACACAGTTCTCAGAAATGCAATCAAATGTGATTCAGTTCACCCCAGCAAGCTTAGACTACAGAAGTTTGAAAACACAGGCCCAAATTGCTTTGATATGTGCTGGCAATGAATTGAAAAGTATGCTAAAATACTTTTAATTCCCTTTCAGAGGTTCAGGGTGATTGGTATCTAGTTAATATTAGTCCAGGCTCACACTAGCAATGAGGCAGGGATAGTTAGCAGGTTAAACGAATTTCTGGCAAATGGAAGGCAAGCAGCAGCTGTTTTTACACGAGGAGAAATTTGCAAATCGCGGTAAAATTCGCGGATGCGTCGAGCGCTATTACAGAGGAACCACAAGGACTATCTCTATCGTTTTGGGGTCCTAGGAAAGCCTAGGATCTCATCTTCCAAATGAAAGTTACTGCAAGTCTCTAGCACAAACGGTTGCGGAGATATGAGCGATTGAATAAAGGTCGTTTTTCAGATTTGAAATTTTAAAAGCTCAAAATGACACGTGCAGCTTGCAACTAGAAAATGACAAGTGACAGCTTTGCAAATGGCAGGTGACAGTTAGGAGACAGTTCTACTTAGATTAAAATAGGATTGAATTATATTATTTTAACTAAGAGAGGTGTTCTGAGTTTTGCTGAGTACTCACAAGAGATTTTGAACCGGAAAGCGACTTGGTCACGGACTTCAGTCTGGTCAGGTCTTCCCGGGTTCTGCTCACAGCGCCTGGCCTCTGGAACTGCTCACAGCATCGGGGTCAGCACTCTGGATACAATGGCCTGGTCTCTGCTAGGCACCGGTTCTCTGGGTCGGGTCCTGCCTTCTCTTTGGATATTTCTGTCACCGGGTTCTTGCAAAAGTTCTTGGCAAAATTCAGACGGCTCGCCCGGCTGTCTGAAGAGTTCAGTTGCAAAAATATTTTGAGGCCTGCTGACAAATACTCTTGCTGGCAGTGGCCTTTTTGGTTAAGGTTCTGAAGTCTCTGTTTATCTTGGAGTCTAAGTGTTGGCTCTTTGAAGATTGATGGAGGTAAGTATGGATTTTTCCGGCAGAGCGTCCCGCTGCAGATGGAATTGAAGGTCCCTATCTGTCCTGTCTGTCTGCTTTTATGTGTTTAGAATGTGGGTGTGTTCTAGCATCACTGACCCTACCTCTCTCTCAGCTTCTAATTGGTCAAACTTCCATTTATCATTTGATTGGGGAATGAACTGTGAGTCAGAGTGATGTCATTTTACAGCCTGCAGAAAGTCCACTCCTCCTGTCAACTTACACACAAATCTAGATTTGAAACAAATACATATTTGCAGAGGTACATATTGTTTTAAAATCATATGCACCCATCATGCATTACAGGAGGTATCCCCTGTTCAAACTCTGCTCTTCCTGGGAGCTTGCATTCAGAAATGGCACATATTTCACTTTTTAACTGATTTTGCAATTTCTGACATTGACCCAACTTTACATACATGTGCGCAGGGAGTACGGACATTAACTGATGAAGTTTCAGATTTTTAACATGCATACATTTAGAGTTATCCCCACTTTTCCGCTGACACCCCCCTGAACATACCACCGGTTCTAAAAACCTCTTAAACTGTGGGCAGAAAAATCACAAGAATTATGGTATCATTTATAAAATTTTCACATGTCCGCACCATGAGTTATTAATCTTTTTCTAAACAATATTCTGGCTACAAAGGGGTGTGGTTTTCTCTCAGCACAAGGTAGAAATACTGGTTTGTCCAGTTCTGCCAAGCCAGCTTGCTCTCACAGGCAGTGCCCCTCCCAGCTCCTGCCAAGAGGAAGCTACATTTTACGACTGCGGTAATAAAACCTTTGCCTGAGTGAAGAGGGCTTTGTTCACTCTCCTGCAGAGCACAGGTAATTCAATTATCAGATAGATGGCATATCCTTAGTGTGGGCAGCAAAAGGAAGATTGCCTGGGAACACAGTTGTGACTCAAGTTTCACTCCTGATGGGGGTAGCTGTCAAGCAAAATCAAGTTCCTTAAGCCAGGTTTCAGATAAAATGTCACTTTTTGTTCCCCAGTTTCTGCCTTCAAATAAAACTAAACATTTTCACATATGCAGCTAGAATGCTGATTCTAAGTGCAAAACTATGACATTTCAACAGTTACAAAGGCATGTGACACCAAACATAGGTCACTCATTTAATCTAAACATTTTCGATTTTAGTGTCTTTAAATCCAGTGCAACTTAAACTGCTGACTCCATAGCTCAGCCAGTTTTGTTATACATTGTTTTGTGCTCTTCATTTCCCAGATTTTGTAGGCACACAAAACTCCATTCTGCCAAATGTCTGCTGGTGTTCAGTAAATATTTTGCACATATTGCAATGTTTGAAAGTAGGCATTTTGACTTGCCTTCAGGGAAACACAGAGTGGTTTTAAAACGCCGGCTTTTGGATAGTGGTGAGTACTGGTACTGCACCCATTTTTGGGATTTAAGAAATGAATTCCCCACAATTCTAGGTTGCATTTGGCAATCAGCATTTCCATTCCCAATGGTTTCAGACTACTGTGCGGGTAGTCCAATGGTGGTTTTAAAGCGCTTTGAAGCTAACCGGTGCTGCTGTTTTTCCTTTGGCAACCCATTTCCCTCATGGCAACCCGGCCTTTCATTCTCGCACTGGTGGGTGGCAAGTGAGGCAACCATTTTGGTGTGCGCACAAACTGCGCAGCTTTCCTGGATTTCGGCGCACATGTGGGTTTTCCGCCATCTTGAATTTTCTAAGCCCACAGCACCAAATGTTGTGGCATGATAGCTTAAACGTGGGTCAGGACACCCAACAAGCCCCCCCACGCGACTGAACTTTGAATTTGAGTCGATGGGGAGTCGCGTGCCCAAGGGTTTTGACCCACGCACCGGTCTGTCCGCATAATCTTCTTCCTCTTCTGTAGATGGCATAGTTCAGCATCTTCTTCTCCATCCGGTACTGATCGATCGGTTCTCCTCGCCAGTCCTGATGGGAGTATTGGGCGGTCCACTGGGCCCATTGGATCTTCGTTCCTGGTCTCCGGATCGCCCTCCTTGGCCCGTCTTCAGGTTTTCTTTCTCCTAGGACGACAAAGGAAGAGCGGCAATACCTACTCATAGACGTTTTTCCACCACTGTTGAGATAGTGGGGCAGCATATGCATTTCATCATAACGAAACATTACATTCTTATTTTGAAAAAAAAACAGTATAACTAAGAGACAGTTTCATGCAAATCACAATATTTTAGAGACTAGATGTGGTATGTTTTATGGTTGGAACTGAATTAGTCTGAGACAGTACCCGCTAGGATTCCAGAGGATTCCTCCAGTTGTTGCAGAGTGTGCCTGGGATGGCAACATTTCAACTGGTTTATGTGGACCCACTTGTCTTCCCCCGCTGCCAAAGGACCTTTGGGGATGTGGATTTTGTAGGCCACAGGGGAGATCTTGTCGATGATCTCAAAGGGTCCCTTCCATGTAGGCAAAAATTTGCGCTGCTTGGCCTGGTTCCTTTGGAAGTTGTATAGATAGACCCGGTCCCCCACCTGATATTCCTTCCTGGAAGTTTTCAGGTCATAGTGGGTCTTCATGCTATCAGCTGATCTTTCTAGATTCCGCTGAGCATAAGCAAAAGCATGTTGGAGGTGTTTCCTTAAATTCTCCACATACTCATGAGTAGTGGAGGCATTTATCAGTGTCTGCTCTTGGGTCCTGTAGAGCAAATGCTGCGGAAGCACCATCTTGCGCCCAGTCATCAACTCAAATGGTGACATTTTGGTTGCAGATGAAGGGGTAGATCTGATGGCCATTAGGACCAGAGGTAATCGGATATCCCAACTTGGCCCAGAATCTGCCACAAACTTCTTTAATATGCTCACAATTGTCCGGTTATATCTCTCTACTGCCCCAGAAGAAGCTGGTCTATAAGCAATATGCAGCTTTCTCTTGACCCCCAGTATCTCCCACATCTTTGTCATTACTTCACTGGTGAAGTGGCTACCTCTGTCTGACTCAATCCTTTGAGGTAGACCAAAACGGGAAAAGATGTGGTTAATCATCAAGGCAGCTGCAGTTTCTGCCTTGCAATTTGGGGCTGGGAGACATTCCACCCACTTGGTAAACAAGCATGTCACAGTCAACATGTACTTATTCCCCCTAGCCGAGCGAATCACAGGGCCTACAAAGTCGATTTGCAAATCTGACCATGGCAGTGTCATCCCCCTCTTTTGGAGAGGCGCACGGTGCGTGAGGGATGATGGCTGAAATTGTGCACACACAAGACACCCCTTCAAGTATTGGTCGAGGTCCTGCCCCATGTGTGGCCAGTATGCAACCTCTCTTAAGATTTCCAATGTTGTGTGAAACCCCCTATGACCGGCGGTGGCCGCATCATGGGCGTGACTTAACATCAGGCTTCGGAATGAGGTAGGAACCACCCACTGATCGTGGCCAGCTTTGGATTTCCTTACCAACAAACCGTCTTGGATCCGGAACATTTTTGGACATTTCATCAACACTCTTAGGTCCTCTTTCCCAATGTAATCGGTATCCGTCAGGGGAAAGTTCTCAGGGTCCTCAAGGTGCTGGTAAAATTTACCAATAATTGGATCCCCCTTCTGAGCAGTAATCAAATCAGCATCAGGGGTCTCCTTACTCCATTGTGCAATTGAAAGGTCGTTGTGAGCATTTGTCTGGGACCTAGTGATGGCAGTGACCTGGATTTCCCCCAACAGGGACTCAATCTCAATTAGATCCCCTTGGATGGCCCCGGTTTTGGCCAGCTGATCAGCTAAGTCATTTCCAGTTTTGTCTGGTCCCTCTACTTTGGAATGACCCTTGATCTTTTTCCAATAGATGGTCATTCCTTTCGAGGTGACCAGATCATCAATGTTTTGGATCAACTTCCCATGTTTCAAGGGTTTGTTGTTAGCACATAACATGCCTCTGGTTTTCCAATTAACCAGGTGCTCCACGAACCCGTTCCGTACATAATCCGAATCTGTGATTATGACCAGTTCGTGGAGTTGATGCTGGACAGCAGTGAGGATGGCCTGATGCACAGCCATCAATTCTGCCACCTGACTACTTCGGGGACCAATTTTGTATCCAGCGGAGGGTTCTGGGGACTCATTCACCCATGCATTCCCTACACCGGCCACCAGTTCTTTCTCCCCGTCGTCGTCAACATGGTAAGAGCATCCATCCACATAGACAGTGGGCATTCCCTCACACTTGTCTTCTTCAAAGACTTTGTGTGGGGAATTAAGGTATGCCTCCATGTTGTCCCTTATTTTTAGACTTTCGTCCTCGAGACAGTTTTCTCTGGCACAATCATGCAAGTCAGCCAGACCTTGCGCGAGGGGACTCTTCTTGTTTTGGCCATATCGGATCTCCACAGGAAAGCCTTGCATTGACAGAATCCAGGAAGTAATTCGGGAATTACTCACATTTCCGGCCCGGATTCTGTCACTTTGGAGATATTGCAGAGGCTGGTGTGGAGTCTCCACTATGATGTGTTCCCCCTGGATAAACGGGCGGTAATTCTTCAATGCCCACACCGTTGCCAGGAGTGCCTTCTCACAATCGTTGAATTTTTCCTCCACAGAGGATAAAGTTTTGCTCGCATAGGAGATTACTTTATTGACCTTGTCATGCTTTTGGTATAATACTGCCGTCAAGCACGTATTAGAGAACCCTGTCTCCAGGAAGAACTCCTTGTTTCTGACAGGGTAAGCTAGGCAAGGCGCTTGTGAGAGGCTTCTTTTGAGTTGTTTTACTGCCTCGGCTTGTTCTGGACCCCATTCCCACTTGACCCCCCCTATCAGGAGATAAATCGGGGGTCTAGTGATCTCTGCGTAGCCCTCAATGAACTTTCTGCTGTAATTAGTCAGTCCAAGGAGGCTCCTTAGTTCCCGCAGAGTTGTGGGGTCTTTCAGTTTCTGAAGTGCTTCCACTTTCTTTTCCTGGGGACAAAGACCCTGAGGAGTAATCTCATGCCCCAAGAAGTTAACACGGGTTTTACACCACTGTGCTTTCTGAAAGGAAAGTTTTGCTCCGGCGGCCCTCAACTGTGTCAGAACATAACGGATCTCCGCTATGTGTTCCTCCACAGATGAACTTTTGATGAGGACATCATCTACATAAGCCAGGTTACCCCTCGCACCCAGGTCGGGCACGGCCTTATGTAGGAAAATGTTGAATTCATTGCCGGAGTTGAGGTATCCGAAGGGAGTCCGGGTCCATGTGTACTGCTGGCCCCCAAAGGTAAAAGCCAGCTTGTATTGGTCCTCCCTACTGACAGGCACGGTCCAGTATCCATTGGTCAGGTCTATTGCAGTGAATACCTGTGACCCCTGGATCTGGGCCAGCCCTTGGTCAATGTAGGGCAGAGGCCATCGGGAAGTATGGACCCGTTTGTTGAGCTCCCTAAGGTCGGCGCAGAGTCTCCACTGGCCGTTTGGCTTCAATATTCCCAGCACCGGATTATTGAAGGTGCTGTGGACGGGACGGATTATTCCCCGGGACTCAAGGTTCTTAATTATTTCGGTAAGGGACTCCATTGATGCGAGAGGCAAGCGATATTGCTTCACAAACACAGGAGTCATGCCAGGGTCCGTGGGGATTGTTGTTGTGTGGATGTCAGTGCGACCACAGTCATATGAGTCTACCGCAAAGAGATCTTGGAAATCCAAGAAAACTTGTTTCAACTTTTGCTTTTGTTCCAGAGTCACACAGGCATCAGCTAGGTTGACTCTCTCTTCCACCATCTGCCTGAAGCCTGGAAAGACTTCTGGTTTGGCTATCTCCGCGGCCTCCTCCAGCTGGGTGGAGAAGTCCCTGGTCAGAGTGCTGATTTGGACTGGAGGCTTCAGGTGGGAAAGGCAGCCCTCATGTACCTGGAAAATCACCTCATCCCTCCTGAAGTCACACGTCACATCTTCCTTACCATAGGGGCAGGAAGTGTACACCAGGAAGTTCCCCCCATGCCGGGTGAAAATCCTGTCTGGTGTTGTATTGTCCTCACTGTCACTGTCAACACAGTCCTTGGGGATTGGTCCTAACAGTTCATTTACAAGATCAATGGAGAAATGTCGGTCATCAACCGCCATTCCAATAATGGTGCCTGCGGCTAGAGTAATACTCTTTAAGTCGCTGTTATCCACCTCTATTAGAATGGTGTCATGTTCTATGTTGACTAATGGTGTTGGGTTTACCCCTAACCCTTGCTGTTGGAGAGAAGCATTTAGATGTATGTAAGCATCAGGGTTTTTCAAATGTTGTCCTCTTTTAACTTTCACTTCCAGGGAGAATTGTCGGGTCCTTTCTGGGATGGTGACTTCCTCTTTAACCTGAATTTCAACTGCATAAGGTAGCAATTGAGCTGACCTAAATGCTTTTTCTGGATCATCAAAGCCCATGGGATTATCCGCTAATCGGGACCAAGCTTTGAAGTTTATTAGGTCCAAACTAATGGCAAAGCGATTGAGAATGTCACTGCCTAAGTAAAAGGCGGCAGTGACGTCTCGCACGACCCAACAATTATGGACTATGCTCTTGTTGCCAATGGAGATTTTGAGCATACACCTGCTTGGCAGGAGATGTTTTGAATTGGGTGCTTCCAGGTCCATTTCCCATTTGTCTATCAGTTTGAAGGTGGGAATGGCTGGATCTTTTGGGAGTTGGCGGAACATGGCTTCGCTGATGAAGCTCTTACCGTTGTTCACACACACTCGAGCGAGAACAGAGTCCTTCCCATCACTTAACTGAACAGGGATGAACAACTGCTCTCCAATTTGCTGAATATCAGCCAGGCTCTGAGCTGATTTCACATCTTTCTGGACTATAGGAGTGGGAGTTTCAGATTGTGGATTGGTATAGAATTTCAGAGTGTTTTCTTCCAGCGTGGAATACCACTTTAGACTGGAAGGAAGGTTGATTTTCAGAAACAGAGAGGACCCCCCATCACCAGTCTGTTGTCCTACTGCTATTACTGTCACGTCTGGAATCTGGTTGTTCTGGAAGTGAAATTCTACTTGGTCAGATTTTTGTTCAACCATGTGGCATGTGCCGTTTAAACTAACATGGTTGACACTCTGTTTTAATTTTATTGGTCGGCTAGTCTGGGTCCAGAGGACCTTGTTTACACAATCTATTAGGGGTGACAACCTTCTCAGGAGGTCATTCCCTAGTAAACAAGGGGTTCCCTCCGGGGTCACAACTATGACCGGGTGTTTCAACTTATGTCGCCCAATTTTAATGTCCAAGTCTGCAGTCCCCTCAACGGGAATTTCCTTCCCGTCAAAGTTCTGTAGTTGTCCCGGAAGAGAGGTGAGAGGAATTTGGTAATTCTCTCCCCTTCCTGCATTCAGTTCGTCAAAGGCCCTTCTGGACAGAAGGGTAGCTTGAGATCCAGTGTCCACCAGTGCCGAGATTGTACCCTGCCCCTGTACTTGTACCGGGGCATAATATCTTCCCTCCTTCTCCTCAAGGGGGCACAGGTAATGTACATTTTTGGACAACTGGTGGGCTAACTTTCTGGTTTTGGACATTGCTAGCGAAGAGATTTGGGCAGAATTCTGTGGAGAGTCTTGGGAATCTGAAAGAAAAATTTGGCAACTGGAGATCAGAGCCATTGTGGGTTCCCCTGGTTCCAGTTCTGGGCCGCCCCCCCCTTTTTGGAGGCAGTCCCCAGTATGGGTTTGAACCCGGGGATTTTCTTGCTGTTGGTTCTGGGATGAGATGGTGGGCGGCGGTAGCTCAGTCTCCACATCTCCCCAGTCTGGATTTGCATTCCTAGGGACCCATTTTTCTTTGGGAGGAGTTCCCCCCTCTCTGAAGGAGAAGATCCTTTTCTCAGGATCCTCTGAGGATCCCTCTCCCTCAAATTGGAAGATCTGTACCTCCTCCTCAAACTGAGTCTGTTTGGGTCTTTTGTTTCTCCCACCCCCCCTCTGCTCCTTAGGGGGCAGACTTTCAGGGGCAAGAGATTTTGTTTCCGGTTCCTGGGTTTCCAGGGGCTGTTTACAAGTGAGGAAGGAAGCTTCCTCCAAGGCTTTACACCCCCCTTCCCCTTGTGCCTCCTCCCTGGGAACCGGTGAGTTATCGGGGTGCTGCCCCCGTCATTGTTCTGGAGCACCAGGTCCAGAGTTGGGTGCGTTCTGCGCCGGCATGCTGATCTGAGGGTTCTGCTGCGCCCTCAGTATATGACCCATATCCCGCGCCATGTTTTGAACCTGGCGCTCTAACTGGGAAACCCGCTCAGGCTGATACGGGGCCCTGTTTTCTCCCCTGGGCTGATCCCGGGAAGGGTAGCTATCCCTCCTCTGGTAATACCCCGGGTTGGGAAGATTTGGGTACCCCTCCACCCTTGGCCTCCCCTCTCCCGGATTCAGTGGTCTGGGCTCAGGGAATTGGGGAAAGAAGGATGGATGGTTTTGGGGCTGAAAGTCGGGTGGATATCTGGGGAAAAAGTTCTGCCCAGGGTTTGGTAAATTTCTGCCCTCCTGTGGGAAGTTTGGAGGGAAGTTCCCTGGGTTAGGTGCTTGGCTGGATCCCCCCCCTTGGGCTGGAGGAGTCCACACATAACCCAGGATGGGTCGATTTCCCTTGTAACGGGGACTTACATAATCAGGAGAGCGAGGGACCCCATTTGTGGGGCTGCCTCCTTGGCTCCCTGTCTGTGACTGACCCGAGGACCTCCTGGGCCTAGCATTATTAGGTGCAGGTAGGTTTTTAGGCCCCCCCCATCTCCAAATCCAAAACGGGGGTGACCTTTACCTCTGCCACCTTGGCAGCAGCAGGGGTGCTGTTGGCTTTGGGGTTTTTCTGGGCCTTACTTTTGCTATCTATCGGTTTCTGCACCTCATAGATCCGGGTAGCCTGTTCAATGACCCAGTCTAAGGATCTTTTCTCGTGAAAATCCCTCACGAGCTGGGTCATGATGTATTTGGGCAAGGCATGGAAAAACGTATTTATGAACTCTCTACTATCTGTGCGCACCCTTCTTGTGGTCTGTGCAAAAGCACGCTTTAACTCCTGCACAAATTCTTGTGGGGCCTGATCCTCCCCACATTGCAAATTGTAGGCTGCCTTGCGAGCCTCTTGAGGATTTCTGTGAACAGAAAAATGTTTCAGGATGGCCGCCTTATATGTGGACCATCTTAAATGATTTTGGTCCTCCAGCCCTGCAAAGAAACTGGAGTATTCCGGGGAGAATGTCCACTTTACATATTGAATACAGCTTTGGCTGTCCTTCAAATGGAAAGTCTCCATCATTTGTTCAAACAACTCTAAGTGCTCCCAAACAGAATACTTAGCGTTCTTATGGTAAGGCGTGATGACGCTCCTGATCGCCTTAATCTGCTTTAAGGGGTCCTTAAGCAAGGCCCTTTTTGCCTTATTGGCCTTTTTGGTTCGGGTAACCCTTGTCCATTCATCCTCGGACTCAGAGGCACTGCTCCCAGAGGTTCCCGTCTGATCTTCCAGGTTTTCCCGGATTCTGCGAGCCTGGGAATGGCTGGCAGAATGTGGGGACCTGGTCTCCTGTGTCCTGCGCAGTTCAGAGGAGTCTTCAGATTCCTCCTTGCTGCCAGGATTTGATGGGTACCCCCTCCACTGACCTAACTGGGCAGAGGTTTTCAGGATGCCCTTAATGGGCCTACTCTCCTGGGGTTCCCCACTGAACTGTACTGTACTTGGGTGCCCATACCCGGATGCCCACCCCTCCATTCCTGAGTGGTACTGGCCTATGAGCCCCATACTTTTAGCTGGATAGTAATCTGCCATCCCTGTGGCCCTGTGCTCATGTGCACCAGGGGACATGGGGGTGGCAGAGTCCAGGGACTGAGAGGTATGAGGGCCTCTGGTACTAGGGCTCCTGAGGTTATGCTCCGGAGTTTCCATTTCCCAGCGAACCTCATCTCTATCCGCCCCTGCTCCCTGTTGCAATGCAAGAGCCTGCATTTGTGCCTTCAGTTCCTCTGTTAAGGCCTTACTCGACTCTATCAGTTTCTCCTGCATCGCTACCTGTTGCTGGAGCCTATCATTGTGTTGACAGAGGGCCTCATTCTCCCTCTGTGCTTCCTGGTTGGTCCTGGAGAACTGGGCCAGTCTTTGCTGCAGGAGGTTTACCTCCTGGGCAATGTCCCTATTGGCCTGCTCCTTTCTTGCTAGAGCATCTTCCACCCTTCTGGTGTGCTCTACCAAGTTCTGGTTTTCTTTTTGGAGATCACCCAGCCCCTGGAGGGCCAGGTGATTTTCTTCAATTTCCTTTTTTAAGTGGCAGACTTCCTGGCCTATGGCGTCTCTTTCCTGACTAAGAGCCTGCATTTGTGCCGCCAGGTCGTCCCTTTGCCGTTGAAGGGCACCAGCTTTTTGGCGCTCCTCATCAAACTCTGCCTGGGTATCCAGGTCTTTCAGAATCAGTTTATTGCTCTCCTCTTTCTCTCTGTCTAGTTGGATTTGCAGGGTGGCTACCTGCTCTGTGCATGCCCTGTTGAAATTGATCTGTTGCTCCAGCTTTTTCTGGTTCTGCAGTAAGGAGTCCAAACTGTCTTGGTGCTCCTTCTGCAGGGCCAGAAATCGGGTATCCTGGTCTGTCTTTTCCTGTTGTAGGATGCCCATATCCTCTTTTATTTTAATGATATATTGCCTACTATCATTTTCTGCCTCCTGGCTCCTCTGCAGCCTCTGCTCAGAAGAGTCCAGATCAGATTGGGCCTTCTGTAATGCCATCTGTTGCCTATTTGCCAGATTTTGGCTTTCAGCACATCTATCCTGCATGTCTCCCATATATAGGTACAGGTATGCTGCTATCCTGGCAATCTTATTGTGTTCCTCTTTGGCTTTAGGAGCCATATATAGTTCACTCAGGGCCACATGTAAGGGACCCTGATCTCTATATATATCTGACCCTGTTTCAGTGACCTGTTGTGTGATGGCCTGCAACCACACATCCTGGCCCTGTTCGGTCCATTCACCTCTCACAAATAGCTTATGCAAGAGGTGCTCTCTGGCTATTTTCATGTCTACTAAGGTCGTCATTCTAGAGATTGGTCTCTGTCCTGACTTACAGAAGTTTGTATTTTATTTTTGCAGAACAGAACTTTTCTTGGAGTGTCCCTTTTGAGGAATGCTTCACAGCGTAATGCAGCGTGGTGATCCGACCGGATGTATGTATCCCGTCAGTTCGCACACTGTATTAAGCTGCACAAATGGTAAATCTAACCCAACGTCTCGGCTCGAGCCCCCAATTTGTAAGAGGATTCAATTGAACACTACAACTAAGTCAACGCTTAGTCTATAATACTGAATGAAAACCCTTATTGATATATCTTTAGGTCCAGTTCATGCGTTCTGGATGACTACCCCTATATAACACCCCTCTCTTGGAATCCCCCTGACCCCACTGAGCCAAGAAGTAGTTCTGCTTTGCAAGTTTAAAAGGTTTATTTGATAATTTAAAATATATATATATCACACTTTATAATAAATTAATAATTGACTAGCACACTTAATCTGATATGATGAAGATCAACAACGGAGAATCTGGCACTAACACGCTTCTTGATAATCACTAAGGAGTTGACATGAAATGGATAAGGTAGCACAGTGGTAAATAGGTACAGAAGTATAATGTGGTAGAGAATGCTTTATAAGGTTCAAGGAAATGCAAGGTTGAATGAATGAAATGCAGTATAGAAAACAACTTGATATGATTTCAGCAAAACAATGTAATCACTTTTCTCTGGCAATCCCCTCCCCCCCTTTTATGCAATGCAAGGAAATGGAAGGAAAACACACAGTTCTCAGAAATGCAATCAAATGTGATTCAGTTCACCCCAGCAAGCTTAGACTACAGAAGTTTGAAAACACAGGCCCAAATTGCTTTGATATGTGCTGGCAATGAATTGAAAAGTATGCTAAAATACTTTTAATTCTCTTTCAGAGGTTCAGGGTGATTGGTATCTAGTTAATATTAGTCCAGGCTCACACTAGCAATGAGGCAGGGATAGTTAGCAGGTTAAACGAATTTCTGGCAAATGGAAGGCAAGCAGCAGCTGTTTTTACACGAGGAGAAATTTGCAAATCGCGGTAAAATTCGCGGATGCGTCGAGCACTATTACAGAGGAACCACAAGGACTATCTCTATCGTTTTGGGGTCCTAGGAAAGCCTAGGATCTCATCTTCCAAATGAAAGTTACTGCAAGTCTCTAGCACAAACGGTTGCGGAGATATGAGCGATTGAATAAAGGTCGTTTTTCAGATTTGAAATTTTAAAAGCTCAAAATGACACGTGCAGCTTGCAACTAGAAAATGACAAGTGACAGCTTTGCAAATGGCAGGTGACAGTTAGGAGACAGTTCTACTTAGATTAAAATAGGATTGAATTATATTATTTTAACTAAGAGAGGTGTTCTGAGTTTTGCTGAGTACTCACAAGAGATTTTGAACCGGAAAGCGACTTGGTCACGGACTTCAGTCTGTTCAGGTCTTCCCGGGTTCTGCTCACAGCGCCTGGCCTCTGGAACTGCTCACAGCATCGGGGTCAGCACTCTGGATACAATGGCCTGGTCTCTGCTAGGCACCGGTTCTCTGGGTCGGGTCCTGCCTTCTCTTTGGATATTTCTGTCACCGGGTTCTTGCAAAAGTTCTTGGCAAAATTCAGACGGCTCGCCCGGCTGTCTGAAGAGTTCAGTTGCAAAAATATTTTGAGGCCTGCTGACAAATACTCTTGCTGGCAGTGGCCTTTTTGGTTAAGGTTCTGAAGTCTCTGTTTATCTTGGAGTCTAAGTGTTGGCTCTTTGAAGATTGATGGAGGTAAGTATGGATTTTTCCGGCAGAGCGTCCCGCTGCAGATGGAATTGAAGGTCCCTATCTGTCCTGTCTGTCTGCTTTTATGTGTTTAGAATGTGGGTGTGTTCTAGCATCACTGACCCTACCTCTCTCTCAGCTTCTAATTGGTCAAACTTCCATTTATCATTTGATTGGGGAATGAACTGTGAGTCAGAGTGATGTCATTTTACAGCCTGCAGAAAGTCCACTCCTCCTGTCAACTTACACACAAATCTAGATTTGAAACAAATACATATTTGCAGAGGTACATATTGTTTTAAAATCATATGCACCCATCATGCATTACAGGAGGTATCCCCTGTTCAAACTCTGCTCTTCCTGGGAGCTTGCATTCAGAAATGGCACATATTTCACTTTTTAACTGATTTTGCAATTTCTGACATTGACCCAACTTTACATACATGTGCGCAGGGAGTACGGACATTAACTGATGAAGTTTCAGATTTTTAACATGCATACATTTAGAGTTATCCCCACTTTTCCGCTGACACCCCCCTGAACATACCACCGGTTCTAAAAACCTCTTAAACTGTGGGCAGAAAAATCACAAGAATTATGGTATCATTTATAAAATTTTCACATGTCCGCACCATGAGTTATTAATCTTTTTCTAAACAATATTCTGGCTACAAAGGGGTGTGGTTTTCTCTCAGCACAAGGTAGAAATACTGGTTTGTCCAGTTCTGCCAAGCCAGCTTGCTCTCACAGGCAGTGCCCCTCCCAGCTCCTGCCAAGAGGAAGCTACATTTTACGACTGCGGTAATAAAACCTTTGCCTGAGTGAAGAGGGCTTTGTTCACTCTCCTGCAGAGCACAGGTAATTCAATTATCAGATAGATGGCATATCCTTAGTGTGGGCAGCAAAAGGAAGATTGCCTGGGAACACAGTTGTGACTCAAGTTTCACTCCTGATGGGGGTAGCTGTCAAGCAAAATCAAGTTCCTTAAGCCAGGTTTCAGATAAAATGTCACTTTTTGTTCCCCAGTTTCTGCCTTCAAATAAAACTAAACATTTTCACATATGCAGCTAGAATGCTGATTCTAAGTGCAAAACTATGACATTTCAACAGTTACAAAGGCATGTGACACCAAACATAGGTCACTCATTTAATCTAAACATTTTCGATTTTAGTGTCTTTAAATCCAGTGCAACTTAAACTGCTGACTCCATAGCTCAGCCAGTTTTGTTATACATTGTTTTGTGCTCTTCATTTCCCAGATTTTGTAGGCACACAAAACTCCATTCTGCCAAATGTCTGCTGGTGTTCAGTAAATATTTTGCACATATTGCAATGTTTGAAAGTAGGCATTTTGACTTGCCTTCAGGGAAACACAGAGTGGTTTTAAAACGCCGGCTTTTGGATAGTGGTGAGTACTGGTACTGCACCCATTTTTGGGATTTAAGAAATGAATTCCCCACAATTCTAGGTTGCATTTGGCAATCAGCATTTCCATTCCCAATGGTTTCAGACTACTGTGCGGGTAGTCCAATGGTGGTTTTAAAGCGCTTTGAAGCTAACCGGTGCTGCTGTTTTTCCTTTGGCAACCCATTTCCCTCATGGCAACCCGGCCTTTCATTCTCGCACTGGTGGGTGGCAAGTGAGGCAACCATTTTGGTGTGCGCACAAACTGCGCAGCTTTCCTGGATTTCGGCGCACATGTGGGTTTTCCGCCATCTTGAATTTTCTAAGCCCACAGCACCAAATGTTGTGGCATGATAGCTTAAACGTGGGTCAGGACACCCAACAAGCCCCCCCCACGCGACTGAACTTTGAATTTGAGTCGATGGGGAGTCGCGTGCCCAAGGGTTTTGACCCACGCACCGGTCTGTCCGCATAATCTTCTTCCTCTTCTGTAGATGGCATAGTTCAGCATCTTCTTCTCCATCCGGTACTGATCGATCGGTTCTCCTCGCCAGTCCTGATGGGAGTATTGGGCGGTCCACTGGGCCCATTGGATCTTCGTTCCTGGTCTCCGGATCGCCCTCCTTGGCCCGTCTTCAGGTTTTCTTTCTCCTAGGACGACAAAGGAAGAGCGGCAATACCTACTCATAGACGTTTTTCCACCACTGTTGAGATAGTGGGGCAGCATATGCATTTCATCATAACGAAACATTACATTCTTATTTTGAAAAAAAAACAGTATAACTAAGAGACAGTTTCATGCAAATCACAATATTTTAGAGACTAGATGTGGTATGTTTTATGGTTGGAACTGAATTAGTCTGAGACAGTACCCGCTAGGATTCCAGAGGATTCCTCCAGTTGTTGCAGAGTGTGCCTGGGATGGCAACATTTCAACTGGTTTATGTGGACCCACTTGTCTTCCCCCGCTGCCAAAGGACCTTTGGGGATGTGGATTTGTAGGCCACAGGGGAGATCTTGTCGATGATCTCAAAGGGTCCCTTCCATGTAGGCAAAAATTTGCGCTGCTTGGCCTGGTTCCTTTGGAAGTTGTATAGATAGACCCGGTCCCCCACCTGATATTCCTTCCTGGAAGTTTTCAGGTCATAGTGGGTCTTCATGCTATCAGCTGATCTTTCTAGATTCCGCTGAGCATAAGCAAAAGCATGTTGGAGGTGTTTCCTTAAATTCTCCACATACTCATGAGTAGTGGAGGCATTTATCAGTGTCTGCTCTTGGGTCCTGTAGAGCAAATGCTGCGGAAGCACCATCTTGCGCCCAGTCATCAACTCAAATGGTGACATTTTGGTTGCAGATGAAGGGGTAGATCTGATGGCCATTAGGACCAGAGGTAATCGGATATCCCAACTTGGCCCAGAATCTGCCACAAACTTCTTTAATATGCTCACAATTGTCCGGTTATATCTCTCTACTGCCCCAGAAGAAGCTGGTCTATAAGCAATATGCAGCTTTCTCTTGACCCCCAGTATCTCCCACATCTTTGTCATTACTTCACTGGTGAAGTGGCTACCTCTGTCTGACTCAATCCTTTGAGGTAGACCAAAACGGGAAAAGATGTGGTTAATCATCAAGGCAGCTGCAGTTTCTGCCTTGCAATTTGGGGCTGGGAGACATTCCACCCACTTGGTAAACAAGCATGTCACAGTCAACATGTACTTATTCCCCCTAGCCGAGCGAATCACAGGGCCTACAAAGTCGATTTGCAAATCTGACCATGGCAGTGTCATCCCCCTCTTTTGGAGAGGCGCACGGTGCGTGAGGGATGATGGCTGAAATTGTGCACACACAAGACACCCCTTCAAGTATTGGTCGAGGTCCTGCCCCATGTGTGGCCAGTATGCAACCTCTCTTAAGATTTCCAATGTTGTGTGAAACCCCCTATGACCGGCGGTGGCCGCATCATGGGCGTGACTTAACATCAGGCTTCGGAATGAGGTAGGAACCACCCACTGATCGTGGCCAGCTTTGGATTTCCTTACCAACAAACCGTCTTGGATCCGGAACATTTTTGGACATTTCATCAACACTCTTAGGTCCTCTTTCCCAATGTAATCGGTATCCGTCAGGGGAAAGTTCTCAGGGTCCTCAAGGTGCTGGTAAAATTTACCAATAATTGGATCCCCCTTCTGAGCAGTAATCAAATCAGCATCAGGGGTCTCCTTACTCCATTGTGCAATTGAAAGGTCGTTGTGAGCATTTGTCTGGGACCTAGTGATGGCAGTGACCTGGATTTCCCCCAACAGGGACTCAATCTCAATTAGATCCCCTTGGATGGCCCCGGTTTTGGCCAGCTGATCAGCTAAGTCATTTCCAGTTTTGTCTGGTCCCTCTACTTTGGAATGACCCTTGATCTTTTTCCAATAGATGGTCATTCCTTTCGAGGTGACCAGATCATCAATGTTTTGGATCAACTTCCCATGTTTCAAGGGTTTGTTGTTAGCACATAACATGCCTCTGGTTTTCCAATTAACCAGGTGCTCCACGAACCCGTTCCGTACATAATCCGAATCTGTGATTATGACCAGTTCGTGGAGTTGATGCTGGACAGCAGTGAGGATGGCCTGATGCACAGCCATCAATTCTGCCACCTGACTACTTCGGGGACCAATTTTGTATCCAGCGGAGGGTTCTGGGGACTCATTCACCCATGCATTCCCTACACCGGCCACCAGTTCTTTCTCCCCGTCGTCGTCAACATGGTAAGAGCATCCATCCACATAGACAGTGGGCATTCCCTCACACTTGTCTTCTTCAAAGACTTTGTGTGGGGAATTAAGGTATGCCTCCATGTTGTCCCTTATTTTTAGACTTTCGTCCTCGAGACAGTTTTCTCTGGCACAATCATGCAAGTCAGCCAGACCTTGCGCGAGGGGACTCTTCTTGTTTTGGCCATATCGGATCTCCACAGGAAAGCCTTGCATTGACAGAATCCAGGAAGTAATTCGGGAATTACTCACATTTCCGGCCCGGATTCTGTCACTTTGGAGATATTGCAGAGGCTGGTGTGGAGTCTCCACTATGATGTGTTCCCCCTGGATAAACGGGCGGTAATTCTTCAATGCCCACACCGTTGCCAGGAGTGCCTTCTCACAATCGTTGAATTTTTCCTCCACAGAGGATAAAGTTTTGCTCGCATAGGAGATTACTTTATTGACCTTGTCATGCTTTTGGTATAATACTGCCGTCAAGCACGTATTAGAGAACCCTGTCTCCAGGAAGAACTCCTTGTTTCTGACAGGGTAAGCTAGGCAAGGCGCTTGTGAGAGGCTTCTTTTGAGTTGTTTTACTGCCTCGGCTTGTTCTGGACCCCATTCCCACTTGACCCCCCCCTTCAGGAGATGAATCGGGGGTCTAGTGATCTCTGCGTAGCCCTCAATGAACTTTCTGCTGTAATTAGTCAGTCCAAGGAGGCTCCTTAGTTCCCGCAGAGTTGTGGGGTCTTTCAGTTTCTGAAGTGCTTCCACTTTCTTTTCCTGGGGACAAAGACCCTGAGGAGTAATCTCATGCCCCAAGAAGTTAACACGGGTTTTACACCACTGTGCTTTCTGAAAGGAAAGTTTTGCTCCGGCGGCCCTCAACTGTGTCAGAACATAACGGATCTCCGCTATGTGTTCCTCCACAGATGAACTTTTGATGAGGACATCATCTACATAAGCCAGGTTACCCCTCGCACCCAGGTCGGGCACGGCCTTATGTAGGAAAATGTTGAATTCATTGCCGGAGTTGAGGTATCCGAAGGGAGTCCGGGTCCATGTGTACTGCTGGCCCCCAAAGGTAAAAGCCAGCTTGTATTGGTCCTCCCTACTGACAGGCACGGTCCAGTATCCATTGGTCAGGTCTATTGCAGTGAATACCTGTGACCCCTGGATCTGGGCCAGCCCTTGGTCAATGTAGGGCAGAGGCCATCGGGAAGTATGGACCCGTTTGTTGAGCTCCCTAAGGTCGGCGCAGAGTCTCCACTGGCCGTTTGGCTTCAATATTCCCAGCACCGGATTATTGAAGGTGCTGTGGACGGGACGGATTATTCCCCGGGACTCAAGGTTCTTAATTATTTCGGTAAGGGACTCCATTGATGCGAGAGGCAAGCGATATTGCTTCACAAACACAGGAGTCATGCCAGGGTCCGTGGGGATTGTTGTTGTGTGGATGTCAGTGCGACCACAGTCATATGAGTCTACCGCAAAGAGATCTTGGAAATCCAAGAAAACTTGTTTCAACTTTTGCTTTTGTTCCAGAGTCACACAGGCATCAGCTAGGTTGACTCTCTCTTCCACCATCTGCCTGAAGCCTGGAAAGACTTCTGGTTTGGCTATCTCCGCGGCCTCCTCCAGCTGGGTGGAGAAGTCCCTGGTCAGAGTGCTGATTTGGACTGGAGGCTTCAGGTGGGAAAGGCAGCCCTCATGTACCTGGAAAATCACCTCATCCCTCCTGAAGTCACACGTCACATCTTCCTTACCATAGGGGCAGGAAGTGTACACCAGGAAGTTCCCCCCATGCCGGGTGAAAATCCTGTCTGGTGTTGTATTGTCCTCACTGTCACTGTCAACACAGTCCTTGGGGATTGGTCCTAACAGTTCATTTACAAGATCAATGGAGAAATGTCGGTCATCAACCGCCATTCCAATAATGGTGCCTGCGGCTAGAGTAATACTCTTTAAGTCGCTGTTATCCACCTCTATTAGAATGGTGTCATGTTCTATGTTGACTAATGGTGTTGGGTTTACCCCTAACCCTTGCTGTTGGAGAGAAGCATTTAGATGTATGTAAGCATCAGGGTTTTTCAAATGTTGTCCTCTTTTAACTTTCACTTCCAGGGAGAATTGTCGGGTCCTTTCTGGGATGGTGACTTCCTCTTTAACCTGAATTTCAACTGCATAAGGTAGCAATTGAGCTGACCTAAATGCTTTTTCTGGATCATCAAAGCCCATGGGATTATCCGCTAATCGGGACCAAGCTTTGAAGTTTATTAGGTCCAAACTAATGGCAAAGCGATTGAGAATGTCACTGCCTAAGTAAAAGGCGGCAGTGACGTCTCGCACGACCCAACAATTATGGACTATGCTCTTGTTGCCAATGGAGATTTTGAGCATACACCTGCTTGGCAGGAGATGTTTTGAATTGGGTGCTTCCAGGTCCATTTCCCATTTGTCTATCAGTTTGAAGGTGGGAATGGCTGGATCTTTTGGGAGTTGGCGGAACATGGCTTCGCTGATGAAGCTCTTACCGTTGTTCACACACACTCGAGCGAGAACAGAGTCCTTCCCATCACTTAACTGAACAGGGATGAACAACTGCTCTCCAATTTGCTGAATATCAGCCAGGCTCTGAGCTGATTTCACATCTTTCTGGACTATAGGAGTGGGAGTTTCAGATTGTGGATTGGTATAGAATTTCAGAGTGTTTCCTTCCAGCGTGGAATACCACTTTAGACTGGAAGGAAGGTTGATTTTCAGAAACAGAGAGGACCCCCCATCACCAGTCTGTTGTCCTACTGCTATTACTGTCACGTCTGGAATCTGGTTGTTCTGGAAGTGAAATTCTACTTGGTCAGATTTTTGTTCAACCATGTGGCATGTGCCGTTTAAACTAACATGGTTGACACTCTGTTTTAATTTTATTGGTCGGCTAGTCTGGGTCCAGAGGACCTTGTTTACACAATCTATTAGGGGTGACAACCTTCTCAGGAGGTCATTCCCTAGTAAACAAGGGGTTCCCTCCGGGGTCACAACTATGACCGGGTGTTTCAACTTATGTCGCCCAATTTTAATGTCCAAGTCTGCAGTCCCCTCAACGGGAATTTCCTTCCCGTCAAAGTTCTGTAGTTGTCCCGGAAGAGAGGTGAGAGGAATTTGGTAATTCTCTCCCCTTCCTGCATTCAGTTCGTCAAAGGCCCTTCTGGACAGAAGGGTAGCTTGAGATCCAGCGTCCACCAGTGCCGAGATTGTACCCTGCCCCTGTACTTGTACCGGGGCATAATATCTTCCCTCCTTCTCCTCAAGGGGGCACAGGTAATGTACATTTTTGGACAACTGGTGGGCTAACTTTCTGGTTTTGGACATTGCTAGCGAAGAGATTTGGGCAGAATTCTGTGGAGAGTCTTGGGAATCTGAAAGAAAAATTTGGCAACTGGAGATCAGAGCCATTGTGGGTTCCCCTGGTTCCAGTTCTGGGCCGCCCCCCCCTTTTTGGAGGCAGTCCCCAGTATGGGTTTGAACCCGGGGATTTTCTTGCTGTTGGTTCTGGGATGAGATGGTGGGCGGCGGTAGCTCAGTCTCCACATCTCCCCAGTCTGGATTTGCATTCCTAGGGACCCATTTTTCTTTGGGAGGAGTTCCCCCCTCTCTGAAGGAGAAGATCCTTTTCTCAGGATCCTCTGAGGATCCCTCTCCCTCAAATTGGAAGATCTGTACCTCCTCCTCAAACTGAGTCTGTTTGGGTCTTTTGTTTCTCCCACCCCCCCTCTGCTCCTTAGGGGGCAGACTTTCAGGGGCAAGAGATTTTGTTTCCGGTTCCTGGGTTTCCAGGGGCTGTTTACAAGTGAGGAAGGAAGCTTCCTCCAAGGCTTTACACCCCCCTTCCCCTTGTGCCTCCTCCCTGGGAACCGGTGAGTTATCGGGGTGCTGCCCCCGTCATTGTTCTGGAGCACCAGGTCCAGAGTTGGGTGCGTTCTGCGCCGGCATGCTGATCTGAGGGTTCTGCTGCGCCCTCAGTATATGACCCATATCCCGCGCCATGTTTTGAACCTGGCGCTCTAACTGGGAAACCCGCTCAGGCTGATACGGGGCCCTGTTTTCTCCCCTGGGCTGATCCCGGGAAGGGTAGCTATCCCTCCTCTGGTAATACCCCGGGTTGGGAAGATTTGGGTACCCCTCCACCCTTGGCCTCCCCTCTCCCGGATTCAGTGGTCTGGGCACAGGGAATTGGGGAAAGAAGGATGGATGGTTTTGGGGCTGAAAGTCGGGTGGATATCTGGGGAAAAAGTTCTGCCCAGGGTTTGGTAAATTTCTGCCCTCCTGTGGGAAGTTTGGAGGGAAGTTCCCTGGGTTAGGTGCTTGGCTGGATCCCCCCCCTTGGGCTGGAGGAGTCCACACATAACCCAGGATGGGTCGATTTCCCTTGTAACGGGGACTTACATAATCAGGAGAGCGAGGGACCCCATTTGTGGGGCTGCATCCTTGGCTCCCTGTCTGTGACTGACCCGAGGACCTCCTGGGCCTAGCATTATTAGGTGCAGGTAGGTTTTTAGGCCCCCCCCATCTCCAAATCCAAAACGGGGGTGACCTTTACCTCTGCCACCTTGGCAGCAGCAGGGGTGCTGTTGGCTTTGGGGTTTTTCTGGGCCTTACTTTTGCTATCTATCGGTTTCTGCACCTCATAGATCCGGGTAGCCTGTTCAATGACCCAGTCTAAGGATCTTTTCTCGTGAAAATCCCTCACGAGCTGGGTCATGATGTATTTGGGCAAGGCATGGAAAAACGTATTTATGAACTCTCTACTATCTGTGCGCACCCTTCTTGTGGTCTGTGCAAAAGCACGCTTTAACTCCTGCACAAATTCTTGTGGGGCCTGATCCTCCCCACATTGCAAATTGTAGGCTGCCTTGCGAGCCTCTTGAGGATTTCTGTGAACAGAAAAATGTTTCAGGATGGCCGCCTTATATGTGGACCATCTTAAATGATTTTGGTCCTCCAGCCCTGCAAAGAAACTGGAGTATTCCGGGGAGAATGTCCACTTTACATATTGAATACAGCTTTGGCTGTCCTTCAAATGGAAAGTCTCCATCATTTGTTCAAACAACTCTAAGTGCTCCCAAACAGAATACTTAGCGTTCTTATGGTAAGGCGTGATGACGCTCCTGATCGCCTTAATCTGCTTTAAGGGGTCCTTAAGCAAGGCCCTTTTTGGCCTTATTGGCCTTTTTGGTTCGGGTAACCCTTGTCCATTCATCCTCGGACTCAGAGGCACTGCTCCCAGAGGTTCCGTCTGAATCTTCCAGGTTTTCCAGGATCTCTGCGGAGCCCTGGGAATGGCAGAATGTGGGGACCTGGTCTCCTGTGTCCTGCGCAGTTCAGAGGAGTCTTCAGATTCCTCCTTGCTGCCAGGATTTGATGGGTACCCCCTCCACTGACCTAACTGGGCAGAGGTTTTCAGGATGCCCTTAATGGGCCTACTCTCCTGGGGTTCCCCACTGAACTGTACTGTACTTGGGTGCCCATACCCGGATGCCCACCCCTCCATTCCTGAGTGGTACTGGCCTATGAGCCCCATACTTTTAGCTGGATAGTAATCTGCCATCCCTGTGGCCCTGTGCTCATGTGCACCAGGGGACATGGGGGTGGCAGAGTCCAGGGACTGAGAGGTATGAGGGCCTCTGGTACTAGGGCTCCTGAGGTTATGCTCCGGAGTTTCCATTTCCCAGCGAACCTCATCTCTATCCGCCCCTGCTCCCTGTTGCAATGCAAGAGCCTGCATTTGTGCCTTCAGTTCCTCTGTTAAGGCCTTACTCGACTCTATCAGTTTCTCCTGCATCGCTACCTGTTGCTGGAGCCTATCATTGTGTTGACAGAGGGCCTCATTCTCCCTCTGTGCTTCCTGGTTGGTCCTGGAGAACTGGGCCAGTCTTTGCTGCAGGAGGTTTACCTCCTGGGCAATGTCCCTATTGGCCTGCTCCTTTCTTGCTAGAGCATCTTCCACCCTTCTGGTGTGCTCTACCAAGTTCTGGTTTTCTTTTTGGAGATCACCCAGCCCCTGGAGGGCCAGGTGATTTTCTTCAATTTCCTTTTTTAAGTGGCAGACTTCCTGGCCTATGGCGTCTCTTTCCTGACTAAGAGCCTGCATTTGTGCCGCCAGGTCGTCCCTTTGCCGTTGAAGGGCACCAGCTTTTTGGCGCTCCTCATCAAACTCTGCCTGGGTATCCAGGTCTTTCAGAATCAGTTTATTGCTCTCCTCTTTCTCTCTGTCTAGTTGGATTTGCAGGGTGGCTACCTGCTCTGTGCATGCCCTGTTGAAATTGATCTGTTGCTCCAGCTTTTTCTGGTTCTGCAGTAAGGAGTCCAAACTGTCTTGGTGCTCCTTCTGCAGGGCCAGAAATCGGGTATCCTGGTCTGTCTTTTCCTGTTGTAGGATGCCCATATCCTCTTTTATTTTAATGATATATTGCCTACTATCATTTTCTGCCTCCTGACTCCTCTGCAGCCTCTGCTCAGAAGAGTCCAGATCAGATTGGGCCTTCTGTAATGCCATCTGTTGCCTATTTGCCAGATTTTGGCTTTCAGCACATCTATCCTGCATGTCTCCCATATATAGGTACAGGTATGCTGCTATCCTGGCAATCTTATTGTGTTCCTCTTTGGCTTTAGGAGCCATATATAGTTCACTCAGGGCCACATGTAAGGGACCCTGATCTCTATATATATCTGACCCTGTTTCAGTGACCTGTTGTGTGATGGCCTGCAACCACACATCCTGGCCCTGTTCGGTCCATTCACCTCTCACAAATAGCTTATGCAAGAGGTGCTCTCTGGCTATTTTCATGTCTACTAAGGTCGTCATTCTAGAGATTGGTCTCTGTCCTGACTTACAGAAGTTTGTATTTTATTTTTGCAGAACAGAACTTTTCTTGGAGTGTCCCTTTTGAGGAATGCTTCACAGCGTAATGCAGCGTGGTGATCCGACCGGATGTATGTATCCCGTCAGTTCGCACACTGTATTAAGCTGCACAAATGGTAAATCTAACCCAACGTCTCGGCTCGAGCCCCCAATTTGTAAGAGGATTCAATTGAACACTACAACTAAGTCAACGCTTAGTCTATAATACTGAATGAAAACCCTTATTGATATATCTTTAGGTCCAGTTCATGCGTTCTGGATGACTACCCCTATATAACACCCCTCTCTTGGAATCCCCCTGACCCCACTGAGCCAAGAAGTAGTTCTGCTTTGCAAGTTTAAAAGGTTTATTTGATAATTTAAAATATATATATATCACACTTTATAATAAATTAATAATTGACTAGCACACTTAATCTGATATGATGAAGATCAACAACGGAGAATCTGGCACTAACACGCTTCTTGATAATCACTAAGGAGTTGACATGAAATGGATAAGGTAGCACAGTGGTAAATAGGTACAGAAGTATAATGTGGTAGAGAATGCTTTATAAGGTTCAAGGAAATGCAAGGTTGAATGAATGAAATGCAGTATAGAAAACAACTTGATATGATTTCAGCAAAACAATGTAATCACTTTTCTCTGGCAATCCCCTCCCCCCCTTTTATGCAATGCAAGGAAATGGAAGGAAAACACACAGTTCTCAGAAATGCAATCAAATGTGATTCAGTTCACCCCAGCAAGCTTAGACTACAGAAGTTTGAAAACACAGGCCCAAATTGCTTTGATATGTGCTGGCAATGAATTGAAAAGTATGCTAAAATACTTTTAATTCCCTTTCAGAGGTTCAGGGTGATTGGTATCTAGTTAATATTAGTCCAGGCTCACACTAGCAATGAGGCAGGGATAGTTAGCAGGTTAAACGAATTTCTGGCAAATGGAAGGCAAGCAGCAGCTGTTTTTACACGAGGAGAAATTTGCAAATCGCGGTAAAATTCGCGGATGCGTCGAGCACTATTACAGAGGAACCACAAGGACTATCTCTATCGTTTTGGGGTCCTAGGAAAGCCTAGGATCTCATCTTCCAAATGAAAGTTACTGCAAGTCTCTAGCACAAACGGTTGCGGAGATATGAGCGATTGAATAAAGGTCGTTTTTCAGATTTGAAATTTTAAAAGCTCAAAATGACACGTGCAGCTTGCAACTAGAAAATGACAAGTGACAGCTTTGCAAATGGCAGGTGACAGTTAGGAGACAGTTCTACTTAGATTAAAATAGGATTGAATTATATTATTTTAACTAAGAGAGGTGTTCTGAGTTTTGCTGAGTACTCACAAGAGATTTTGAACCGGAAAGCGACTTGGTCACGGACTTCAGTCTGGTCAGGTCTTCCCGGGTTCTGCTCACAGCGCCTGGCCTCTGGAACTGCTCACAGCATCGGGGTCAGCACTCTGGATACAATGGCCTGGTCTCTGCTAGGCACCGGTTCTCTGGGTCGGGTCCTGCCTTCTCTTTGGATATTTCTGTCACCGGGTTCTTGCAAAAGTTCTTGGCAAAATTCAGACGGCTCGCCCGGCTGTCTGAAGAGTTCAGTTGCAAAAATATTTTGAGGCCTGCTGACAAATACTCTTGCTGGCAGTGGCCTTTTTGGTTAAGGTTCTGAAGTCTCTGTTTATCTTGGAGTCTAAGTGTTGGCTCTTTGAAGATTGATGGAGGTAAGTATGGATTTTTCCGGCAGAGCGTCCCGCTGCAGATGGAATTGAAGGTCCCTATCTGTCCTGTCTGTCTGCTTTTATGTGTTTAGAATGTGGGTGTGTTCTAGCATCACTGACCCTACCTCTCTCTCAGCTTCTAATTGGTCAAACTTCCATTTATCATTTGATTGGGGAATGAACTGTGAGTCAGAGTGATGTCATTTTACAGCCTGCAGAAAGTCCACTCCTCCTGTCAACTTACACACAAATCTAGATTTGAAACAAATACATATTTGCAGAGGTACATATTGTTTTAAAATCATATGCACCCATCATGCATTACAGGAGGTATCCCCTGTTCAAACTCTGCTCTTCCTGGGAGCTTGCATTCAGAAATGGCACATATTTCACTTTTTAACTGATTTTGCAATTTCTGACATTGACCCAACTTTACATACATGTGCGCAGGGAGTACGGACATTAACTGATGAAGTTTCAGATTTTTAACATGCATACATTTAGAGTTATCCCCACTTTTCCGCTGACACCCCCCTGAACATACCACCGATTCTAAAAACCTCTTAAACTGTGGGCAGAAAAATCACAAGAATTATGGTATCATTTATAAAATTTTCACATGTCCGCACCATGAGTTATTAATCTTTTTCTAAACAATATTCTGGCTACAAAGGGGTGTGGTTTTCTCTCAGCACAAGGTAGAAATACTGGTTTGTCCAGTTCTGCCAAGCCAGCTTGCTCTCACAGGCAGTGCCCCTCCCAGCTCCTGCCAAGAGGAAGCTACATTTTACGACTGCGGTAATAAAACCTTTGCCTGAGTGAAGAGGGCTTTGTTCACTCTCCTGCAGAGCACAGGTAATTCAATTATCAGATAGATGGCATATCCTTAGTGTGGGCAGCAAAAGGAAGATTGCCTGGGAACACAGTTGTGACTCAAGTTTCACTCCTGATGGGGGTAGCTGTCAAGCAAAATCAAGTTCCTTAAGCCAGGTTTCAGATAAAATGTCACTTTTTGTTCCCCAGTTTCTGCCTTCAAATAAAACTAAACATTTTCACATATGCAGCTAGAATGCTGATTCTAAGTGCAAAACTATGACATTTCAACAGTTACAAAGGCATGTGACACCAAACATAGGTCACTCATTTAATCTAAACATTTTCGATTTTAGTGTCTTTAAATCCAGTGCAACTTAAACTGCTGACTCCATAGCTCAGCCAGTTTTGTTATACATTGTTTTGTGCTCTTCATTTCCCAGATTTTGTAGGCACACAAAACTCCATTCTGCCAAATGTCTGCTGGTGTTCAGTAAATATTTTGCACATATTGCAATGTTTGAAAGTAGGCATTTTGACTTGCCTTCAGGGAAACACAGAGTGGTTTTAAAACGCCGGCTTTTGGATAGTGGTGAGTACTGCACCCATTTTTGGGATTTAAGAAATGAATTCCCCACAATTCTAGGTTGCATTTGGCAATCAGCATTTCCATTCCCAATGGTTTCAGACTACTGTGCGGGTAGTCCAATGGTGGTTTTAAAGCGCTTTGAAGCTAACCGGCGCTGCTGTTTTTCCTTTGGCAACCCATTTCCCTCATGGCAACCCGGCCTTTCATTCTCGCACTGGTGGGTGGCAAGTGAGGCAACCATTTTGGTGTGCGCACAAACTGCGCAGCTTTCCTGGATTTCGGCGCACATGTGGGTTTTCCGCCATCTTGAATTTTCTAAGCCCACAGCACCAAATGTTGTGGCATGATAGCTTAAACGTGGGTCAGGACACCCAACAACGTGTTGTTGGCGGTGTGTTTCAGTGAGTGGCCAGAGGGAAATATCTGAGAATTGTCTGCATTTCCAGCCAATTTCAGATACATTTCCCTGTGTGCACTCACCGAAACACGTTGCCACCAACAGATGTCATACCTTCTCGCGTTTCCACAGGTGTCCCGACGAAAATGATACCTCACATGTATGGGTGCACCTACCGGGGGCGCAAAAGGAAAGGGGTAACCTGCTAGTAACCCCAAGCCTTTCGCCACAGCACAATTTGTTCATGTGGGCAACCTACAGATTTGGGCCTAGGGTGTCGAAGCCAGCAAGGAAAACAGGGAACCCCATGCATTTCCCAAAAGAGGACACCCATGGGAATGCACAGAGGTCTGACTTGCGCGAAGCGGCTGTAAAGGACCGGTAGGGGGTGTCTGTACTTCTGCTCTCTATATGGTAGAAGAGAGGCACAGAAGACCCCAGCCAAGATTCTCTATTACGGTAGCAATGGACGAGCAATCAAGGCCTAGCTTCTCAGGAGGTGATGCAGGCTGGTTCTTAAGTACAGTGTAGTCCCCAAGCCCCCACAAAGGAATGTCCACACACTGTATTGGTTAGAACACAGTCTTTATATAATCAATATTCAAGGTTATGTACACTTATCATAATAACTCACTTTGCACCTAGGAAAATCAACAATGGCAAATATATACAATTCTAAAGTGGTACCACCCTTTGTATTAGATCTCATTAAAGTGCATCAACAATACTGTAACAATGTCACACAGATCAATAGGGTGAAACCAGCAATAGAGAGAGGAGAGAAAATAAGATGGTTGAGCAATAGGCAGAATACTGGCCCCTAACACTAGACACAGGTCTGTGTGGAGATCCCCCCACCTGGGCAACCTGTAAAATAAAGATATAGCACAATCCCAGTCCATATATTGTTCTGCAAGTCTTATTCCCTCCTATAATGTTTTTACCCCCCCAATGTACCTGGTGGAGTCGAGTTCTTCGAAGAGGCGTCGACAGATCCTTCTGGAGCGACCCCCTTTCAAGCTTGAGTCACGGATCGTCGAGAGGCGTCGAGAAGCGTCGAGGAACTCGGCGTTCGGCGGCAGGGAATCGACGGCTCTGCTTGAATGCCTTCCCTTTCAAGCGGGAGACACGGGGCGTCGAACGTCCGTCGACAAACAGGGTAGAACGGTGTCAATGAGGCGGCAGCTTCGTCCGAGCAGTGCTCGTCGGCGTCGGAGCATCGGCGTCCTGCAAGGCAGAGGCGTGCGGGGCACCTCGGTGACAATAGTTCTGGACCGCAAAGATTGTGGAGACAGAGGCCCAGCAAGGGTGTCGAGTCGTTCGAGTCTTTGTGGTCTTGGGGTGGCGGGAAACCCACCGGCAGGTTTCTCCTCGGCGTGTTGGTCGTCCACGACTTTCTCCGGCAGGATAAAGCGGTCGACGGTGCGGACGAGGGAGTCCTTCGATTCGAATGTTCTTAGGCAAAGGAGCGGGCGGCTCCGGTCGTCGGCGGCACAGCGTCAAGTGGTTCCCACGGCTGGGCAACACAACTTCGACGGGCCTCCAGCAGTTACACAAACCTGCGAACCCTGGTCGACGGCAATGGACTTCGACGGCGGCGATGTCCGGGTGCTTCACTTCGATCTCCTCGGCGGTCCCGTCTCGGGTCGGCAGCCTTTCGAGGGTCTGTCTTCCAGGGCGCTTCGGCGAAGATGGAGCCGTGCTCGATGGTCCCTCGGAGCAGGGGAAGAGGGCGCCTTACCAGGTCCTCTCTCGGGTCAGTCTTCGACGATTTCGGCAGCCTTCGGATCGGTCGAAGCAAAATGCAGCAGCAAGTCTTCTTCTTCCAGCTGGACGTTGAGGATCAGCAGTTCCAGTTACTCTTAGAGTGGAGCCTCAGCTTATGAACCCTTCTGAACAATTACCAGTGGTGAGAGGTCCCCAGATATACTATTCTGTCTTGCATCCACACTGCTGGCACACACTCAGCAGCCAATCATACAGAAGGGCATTCATGCAGTCAGTCAGCCAATCAAGCACACAGTGCATTCAGGCCACACTCCTCCCTTTCAGACACTCACAACAAGGAATGTGGATTGGGACAAGTACCCAGCCATTCAACACTACACACTGCATTCAGGCCAGTTTCGGGCAGGGCTGTCTCAGTCTTTGTCTCTCATGCCAGAAACCAGACAACCACAACAAGGAGTGTATATTGGTCACACACTCCATTCACCCAGGTCCCACCCACAGGAGGTACCCACAACATACAGTCACTGGGAAGGCTCCAGTCAGTCTAGCTGGGCCTTCACAACAACACCATATATGGAACTTCCACCCAACAGCCAGTCAGGGGGAAGGGACAGAGTCAGGGCTTCCCAGGACTTTGGGAAAACAAGGTAACAGGCAATAGGAAGCAAGAGGCCACAGGGGCCATCTTGTTTCCCATCAGGAATCAACTGATCCCAATGGCAGGGCCTGGGTATCCCAAAATGGAGGACACCCAGAGCACCTGTCAAATTCAGCATGGAGCTGCCACCAGCCCATACCCTGCTCTGTGGGCCACCCATAGGTGCCCAAAAACATACACTAGGGGCAGAGGGTTGTACCCCTACCCATGGGTGCCATAAGGGTATCCCATGGGTCTGTTCACCAAACCAAAAGAGAGAGCTGCACTGCCAGGAGTCCCACATGGACTCCTGGGCAGAAAACACAACAGAACACACAATTAAAAAGCAGTAAAGGACAAGGATTCAGAGGCCCTGTCCCTCTGATGCATTTCCAGCATCACAGCGGCCCAGAAGTTTTTACCCAGAACCACAGACAAAGTGAACATTGTGTTTTTCCCCACCAAATATCACACTTTGTCGGGGATTGTGGCTAATAAAAACTGGGGCAATTTGCGCAAGGCAGACCTCTGTGGATTCCCACGGGTGTCCTCTTTTGGGAAATGCATGGGGTTCCCTGTTTCCCTTGCTGGCTGCGACACCCTAGGCCCAAATCTGTAGGTTGCCCACATGAACAAAATGGGCAGTGGCGAATGGCTTGGGGTTCCCAGTCGGTTACCCTTTTCCTTTTGCGCCCCCGGTAGGTGCACCCACACATGTGAGGTACCGTTTTCATCGGGACACGTGTGGGGACGTGGGAAGGTAGGCCACGTGTTGTTGGCGGTGTGTTTCGGTGGGTGGCCAGAGCGAAATGTCTGAGAATTGTCTTCATTTCCGGCCAATTTCAGAGACATTTCCCTATGTCCACTCACCGAAACACGCCCCCAACAACACATGGCCTACCGTTACACGTTCCCACAGGTGTCCCGATGAAAACGGTACCTCACATGTGTGGGCGCACCTACCTGGCCGCCAAGGGGAAAGCCTAAAACACAAGTAACCCCAAGTCTGTTTTCAGAGCGAAATCTCAGACATTCTGCCGACCGGCACAACGTACAGATATGGGCCTCGGGTGTCCAAGCCACCAAGGAAAACGGGTAACCCCATGCATTTCCGAAAGGAGGACACCCGTGGGAATCCACAGAGGTATGATTTGCGCACATCGCCCCAGATTTTATTACCCAGACAGTCCTGCAAAGTCCGAAAAGTCAGGAAAAAAACGCTTTTTCTGCACATTTTGCTCGACGCACCCATCGAAACACGCCCCCAACAACACATGGCCTACCGTCCCGCGTTCCCACAGGTGTCCCGATGAAAACGGTGCTTCACATGTGTGGGTGCACCTACCTGGCCGCCAAGGGGAAAGCCTAAAACACTGCTATCCCCCCAAAGGGTTTGGGGAGGCAACCGACAGATTTAGGCCTGGGGTGCTTCAGCCACCAAGAAAAACAGGAACCCCCATGCATTTCCGAAAAGAGGACCCCTTTGCAGGGGTGTCTGGGTAATAAAATCCGGGCCGATGTGCGCAAATCATACCTCTGCAGATTCCCACGGGTGTCCTCTTTTCGGAAATGCATGGGGTCCTTGTTTTCCTCGGTGGCTTGGACACCCGAGGCCCATATCTGTACGTTGTGCCGGTCGGCAGAATGTCTGAGATTTCCCTCTGAAAACAGACTTGGGGTTACTTGTGTTTTAGGCTTTCCCCTTGGCGGCCAGGTAGGTGCACCCACACATGTGAGGTACCACTTTCATCGGGACACCTGTGGGAACGCGTGACGGTAGGCCATGTGTTGTTTGGGGCGTGTTTCGATGGGTGCGTCAAGCAAAATGTGCGGAGAATGCGTTTTTTTCCCCAAATTTCGGACTTTGCGGGGGTGTCTGGGTAAAAAATTCTGGGGCGATGTGCGCAAATCATACCTCTGCGGATTCCCACGGGTGTCCTCTATTCGAAAATGCATGGGGTCCCCCGTTTTCCTTGGTGGCTTGGACACCCGAGGCCCATATCTGTACGTTGTGCCGGTCGGCAGAATGTCTGAGATTTCCCTCTGAAAACAGACTTGGGGTTACTTGTGTTTTAGGCTTTCCCCTTGGCGGCCAGGTAGGTGCACCCACACATGTGAGGTATCTTTTTCATTGGGACACCTGTGGGAACGCGTGACGGTAGGCCATGTGTTGTTGGGGGCGTGTTTCCATGGGTGCGTTGAGCGAAATGTGCGGAAAATGCATTTTTTTCCCCAAATTTCGGACTTTGCAGGGGTGTCTGGGTAATAAAATCTGGTCCGATGTGCGCAAATCATACCTTTGCGGATTCCCACGGGTGTCCTCTTTTCGGAAATGCATTGGGTTCCCTGTTTTCCTCAGTGGCTTGGACACCCGAGGCCCATATCTGTACGTTGTGCCGGTCGGCAGAATGTCTGAGATTTCCCTCTGAAAACAGACTTGGGGTTACTTGTGTTTTAGGCTTTCCCCTTGGCGGCCAGGTAGGTGCACCCACTCATGTGAGGTACCGTTTTCATTGGGACACCTGTGGGAACGCGTGACGGTAGGCCATGTGTTGTTGGGGGCGTGTTTTGATGGGTGCGTCGAGCGAAATGTGCAGAAAAAGTGTTTTTTTCCCGACATTTCGGACTTTGCGGGGCTGTCTGGGTAAAAAATTCTGGGGCGATGTGCGCAAATCATACCTCTGCGGATTCCCACGGGTGTCCTCTTTTCGGAAATGCATGGGGTTCCCTGTTTTCCTCGGTGGCTTGGACACCCGAGGCCCATATCTGTACGTTGTGCCAGTCGGCAGAATGTATGAGATTTCGCTCTGAAAACAGACTTGGGGTTTCTTGTGTTTTAGGCTTTCCCCTTGGCGGGCAGGTAGGCGCACCCACACATGTGGTGTACCGTTTTCATCGGGACACCTGTGGGAACGCGGGACGGTAGGCCATGTGTTGTGTTTGTGTGGTTTTCATAACGTTTTCACCCATTTTCTGGTGCCCTTTGTCTCACAACCCTTTCTTTTCCCAAATGTGACCTACATTTAGTAGCTGCTTTAGCCACCATACACTTTTGTAACCTGCACAAGTCACCTACCCTTGAAAAGGTCTGCCTGTGCTCTTTCAAAAAATGTATGGCTGCCGTTCCTCACCACATTGGTTTTCCCAATTTACACATGCTAAGTGCGTCTGGTCAGGCCGTGAGCATAAAACTCCTGTGTACCATGGCTCAGTGTTTGGCTTGTGGTATTGCTTGTTTTGTAAAAACACTACAAAAATGGTATGCTCTCTTAACTGCAAGAGTCGGGGGAATGTAGCAGAGCATTTCTTTTCTCAAAATTCATAGAAGCCATTGCCGTACCAAGCCAACCATGTCCAACACATACCTTTTTTTTCAGTCATTTTCCCGCTTTTCCCCCATTCGATGGCAGTTTCCCCTACCTAGTTGTTGCCTGACTTATGCAAATCACCCCTTCCTAAACTTGGAATTTTGTCTACTTTTCAGAAATATATGCCTTTCTGTCCTCCAATTTGGCTTTCCTGCCCTTTTCTTACATTCTGTCCATGCATGTCCAATTGGCAAAAATGGCAAAAAGCGCCTACCTCTCACAAAACGGTTGATAACCACATCAAAATAATTTTTTTCCATTTCCACTCAACCTGTTCCTGAAAGCCAACACATTGGGGAACTCAGCACAGCAAACCATTTGTTCCTAGCTCTTACAAGGAAAAAACCACAGGCTTCTTTGTACATCATTGTATTGGCATTTTTTGAAAAAACCCAAAATGTTCACACTTTTCCCTGATTTTCTCTCACCCCCCTACAGCAACCTGGGATTCCTGGGTGGCGTTACGACCACCTACATGTGGGAAAAAAAGGAGCCAAATTTAGCCGAGATATCTCATGTAACAAAAAAGTTACAAGCCATTGAATGGCCACATACCAAAATCACCAAAAAAGGCGCTGGCACTGGGGAGAAATACCCATGGCACTTAAAGGGTTAAAAGTCATTTTTCTTTACTTAGAACATGTGTGCAAGCCGTTTTTCATCTTACTTTTGAAATGAGGTTCTGTAGGTCATAGGATTCATTTGATTTGTCCTTTTGAGTGGGTTTGAATTTGCTTCTGGTGCAATGACACAGAGGGGTACTGCACAGGGTACTTTGATTTGACACGGAATAAAAAGGAAAATCCAAGCCGTTTTTTATTCCTTTGTAGTGTTTTGAGCGCTGCGGTTCACATGAAAGGGAAAACAAAAGCTGTGTCGGGTTGCAACAATGACACCCTTGCCCCTCATGTGAATTAACTGTAAGACGAAGCTGTTTTTAATGTAGTGCATACTTTTTTTGTTATTTAGATGCACGAACAGCAACGGCAGAGCCGTTCTGAATGCAGGGCATAAGCTCTTATTATTCAGATGAAGAAAAAGAAATGCAGAGACGTTCTGAATGCAGGGCATAACTTCTTATCATTCAGATGACAGAAATGCAAGTGCAAAGCCGTTCTTGGTGAAGTGTTCAATTGCTTGCCACACATGTGCCTAGGAAAGCAAAGCACAGCCGTGGCAATGTTTAAATTTGTTCTGCTTAGGGCCTGTAAACACACCCCAAGGAGGGGAACAAGGGAGAACTAAACAACAATCTTACCAGGCCCAGTGACATTGAGAATGTGCAAGGGCATGGGAGATAGAAAGGGGAAAGTGCATGGGAGGGGTGGAGAAGTGGAAAGTGCTGAAAAAAGGAATACAGATAAATAATAAATAAATACATAATCAAAAGCAACATACAGTGGTAGTGCAACCAGCAAGTGGCAAGTGCTAAGTTTAAGGCAACAGAGAGGATGTGTCTGATAAGTGCAGAACAAAGGGGGGAATGTATGGTTACAGATACAGACCCCAGGGCAAGGGATTGCCAGGAGGCAGTGCGGGTGAGTGGCAGGGTGAGCAGGTACCTGGGTCCAAAAGTCAGAGGGTAAACCAGGTGCACGGTGCGAAGAAAGAGCTGACAAACAAGGAAGCGGAGGGGCGAAGGCAGAAGCAAAGAGGAAGGTCTTGAGGTGCTTCCGGAACAGGAGGTGGTTCTCCTCAAGTTTCAGAGTAGCAGCGAGGCTGTTCCAGAGGGAGGCCCCAGCCGAAGACAGATATCGACCCCCAGCTTATTTATTTGAAAAACGACTGACCCTGAGGGAGTTTGAGGTGAAGGAGTGAAGAGCTCTAGAGGGAAGGCATTTATGGAGGGACAGCTGAAGGTATTTTGCACCCAGGCCCCAGAAAGCCTAGTGGACATTGCAAAGGGATTGAATGTAATCCTTGCAGCCACTGGGAGCTAGTGGAGAGATTTGAGGGCTGGAGAGATACAATCCCAGGGCTTGAGGCCAAGGACAAGTCTTGCAGTCCTGTTCTGGATAAATTGCAATGGGCGGAGAGTAGAAGCAGGTAGATTTAGAAAAAGTATGTTACAATAATCCAACCTGGAGAAACTAAGGGCTCGAGAGACAGTGAGCTTCAGAGGAAGGAGAGGAAAGGCAGATTACCTCTGAGGAGGTGCAGTAGTAAGTTTGATTTTTTCAGAGACATCAGAGATGTGGCTAGAGAAGGAAAGTGTGAAGTCAAAAATGACCCTGAAGTTCTTAGCCTCGCAGGTGGGGGTAGGAGGAGGGCCAAGGGAGGCCAGCCAAAGAGTGACAGGAAAGGAGGGAGAAGGTATGCCGATGAGGACGATCTCCGTCCTGCTGGCATTCAGGCAGAGATCGTTGGCGTCACACCAATCCTGAATGGCAGATAGGCAATCAGAGATGAGAGAAGGAGAGGAGGAGGCGGAGGGAAACCTGAAAATGAGTTGAATCTCGTCAGCATAGCGGTGAAAATAGGAGCAGAAAATGGCAATGAGGTGGGCGAGAGTTGCCATGTATTGGTTGAAGAGCCAGAGTGAGAGGTTAGACCCCTGGGGAACACTGCAGGCAGAAAGGGAGATAGATGAAAGGAAGGACCCAAGTTGGACTTGGGAGGGTCGATCACAGAGGAAAGATGTCAGCCAGGCCAGAGCCTGATCAGCGATACCCAAGTTGTCACGAATACGGTTGAGCAGGATGGGATGGTTGACCGTGTAAAAGGCAGAAGAGAGAACAAGTAGGATGAGGACAGAGGGGATTTTAGAGTCAACGATGGAGAGCAGATCCTCAGGGATGTTCAGAAGAGCAGTTTCCGTGCTCTGGCAGCTCTAAAGCCTTACTGATGGTCGTGGAGACAAACAACATAATCAGAATAAAGGTTAAGCTCCGAGATGGCTAGCTTTTCCAAGAGTTTGCCCAGAAAAGGAGTGATGGAGATTTGGCGATAGTAAGCTGGGCAAGAAGGGTCAGCAGTGGGTTTCTTGAGAATAGGTTGCACAAGAGAATGCTTCAGACGGGAGGGGAAGGTTCCTGGGGTGAAGAAAAGGATGCAGAAACCAGCCAGGCTGGAGCGAGGGTGGCAATGTGGTCCTTGGTGGTTTTGGAATAACAAGGAGGAACCTGTTTTGATGAGAATTTCATAGATCAGACTTGCCTAGAGTCCTCATCAGGGGAGAAGAGAGGAAAGGATGAGAAAGAGGGTGGGAGGGGTGGCTGCAGGAGGGCCACAAAAGGAGACGGGAGGAGAGGGGGATATGACGAGAGGGTGGACAGGATATCCTGGGTTTTAGAGATAAAGTGAGAGACCAGGGCTCTGCAAATGACCTGCGAAGTGACAGGAGAGGTAGAGACTGCAGCCGGGTTGGCCAGCTCCTTGCAGATTTTAAAGAGTTTGGCCGAGTTGTTAGATGCTGCAGAGACACCGGCTTGAATGTGGTCTCGCTTCTTAGTATAGACAGAGAGTCAGTATTGTCTTTGGAGCAGGCGACAGGCCAGTTTGTCAGAGGATGAACAAGAAGTCCTCTATTTCCTCATAGCCACCCTACACTTACGTTTAAGCGTAGCTAGGTCAGAGTCATACCAAGAATTGCACTTGGCTTTGGGCTTCAAAGGGATCCTCATGACAGGGGCAAGAGCATCAAGGGTATCGGAAATAGAGGAGTAGATCATAGACAGGGCTGTGTCAGGATGTGAGTCAGCCATTGGTGGAGGGGGGGAAAGAAGGTGGTGGTGAAAGCCTTAACTGACACACGCTTCATGGGCCAGATGTCCAAGAAGATAGGTGGCAGTGTTCAGGTAGGCTTGGCTTGGGGGAAGAGAAGGAGAGATGAGAGGAAAGATGGGAGTGATCGCTAAAGGAAAGAGGAGTGGCCAGAGGGATGGAGAGGGGGAGGTCAGAGCAGTCCAATAAGGCTCATGAAGAAGAGGACTAATTCTCAAAAGTCGTCAGCCAAAGATACTGGACATATGGATAGCTTTGCTTAAAAAACTTTCCACTATCAAAATGCACATTTTAGCTACATTACTTGTCTTAATATACTTTGTTGGATTTATTGGTTGAACTTGTTTTGTGTAAAATTTCTGAATTGAATCCTTAACTGTCATTGACAGTTCTATATAGAGTGCGGGGGACAGGAGGATTCTACCTTTGGATCCTCTATTTTTTTCTGTATTTAGAGATGGTTCTGTGCCAGGGCCCCAGTTCCTCCCCTGCACCTTGAATCTTTCTGAATTGAATGACTGGACTGCATAGAAGATGATGCTCTGAAAATTAGTGTGCACTAATAACCCCTGTCCTCATTAATGTCATGGTAGTCCAGATTTCCTTGATGAATGATGTAGCTGCATCATCGCATCATGGAGGTTCAGGTGCTGGGGTGCAGAAAAGACCCCAAGTAGCATTCTGGGAGCAGACATTGAGCAGGCAGGGGCCTTAGAAGTGGGTCTTTGACACGGTCCCGCCGATTGGCTATTGTAGTCAAAGTAGCCAATGGTGGGGGGTCAGGTGCACATGGAACATCACATCGGAACTGCCATCTTAGAAGGGGGAGAGGGCTGCTCTAACAGTGTGCATTGCTAGCAGATTCAACAAATTAAGGGCACCCAGCACACGCAGCAGAGTGGATACAAAACACCTGCTTCAGCACACCTGTAATTTAGGAGATGCAGTTGCGTAATACACGCAGTGAAGTAAAATGCCAAAAGATTTTCATAGCACTGAGAACAGTGACCCTGGATATTACTGCCTGGTCGGTATAGAAATCCCTGTTGGATTGTTTTTGGTATTCATTTTGGGCACAGTTGAAAAACACAACCAACATGATGTAACATTCAAGTATAATTGACTGGTATAGTATAAACAGAGGAGTTTATTAATATTTGGGTGGACTTTTGTATTGAAATACTACAGGAGAATGTTTCTGCCTCTGCCTGTGGTATTTCTGAAAATCTTTCCATGGCAAAGTTTACCACCATCTATTTCAGAAATGCCACCTTTGTTTGTTGTAACGTAAATGTTTTTTTAACCATTTTATTTCAGGACTTTTCACTTTCATTTTGCAGGCAATGGATCCCAAATGATTTTTTGCTGGCTAAATCCTTACTGGAACGTACTACTATGTTTACTCCTGAATCTCTTCTTTGAACTCTGTCTCATCAAGAGAGTTTTGAAGCACTCACATGTGTGTAGTGTAACTCACCTGCATTAGGCACACCAGACTTTGCAAATCCCTTTTCTCAGTTTGTGCATGAACTAAAAGGATGAGCTTTGTCCGTACTAACTCAACCCCTTGGGGAGGAAAATCGGCCATGCACCTATTTTTCAACCACCCTACATCCAGTGACTAAAGAGATGCCAGATTGCCTAAGGGGTGGTGACCATTGCCCTTTCTGTGAAACAAGCAGAAATAATAGTGCCAGGACATTCTTTGTTGTTGTTTTCCATGCAATTGACGTTCTCCTGAATAAAACGTGAATGCAACATTTAACTAATCAAGACTGACTAGATATGAGTTGGCCTTGTTTGTGCCTGACATTTCAATAAAGAATACTCTGAATGCTGCCACATTGTTGCCCCTCCCTTCCGATAACCTCACTGTCTTGCATGGCTGTATATTAACGGATGAGGAAACAAAGGGACGGGTTGACATGACCAATGGTCCTTTATGAATTGATGGCTCTTGGTTTAAACTGCTGAATGGCATGTCCACCATAGCATATGCAATAACAACATTAAAGACCATCATCAAAACTTGTAAAATACCCCAGCACTCAGTGTTGAACAGAGCATGTGAACTCAGGTCTGGACTTGCAGTTAACATCTACACTGAAAGCAAATAAGCATTTGGGGTGGCCCATAATTTTGGCAGACTTTGGGTAGAGCGTGGTTTTCTAACCACAAATGGAACCAAGATAAAACATGGCAATCTCATTCAGAAATTACTGAGTTCATGGGCTTTGCAAAGACGCCTTGCCATTATTACATGCAGCACACATAACAAAATAGTTGACCACGTGGTCAGAGGTATTTCATTTGTGTACACAACTGCCAAAACAACTGCTCAAACTCTAAACTCTCTTACTTATGTTTCCAGTCCATGCACAACAGACCATCCCCCGTTCAAGAACACGCTTGACACAATAGTGAGTATCCATGCGGATGCTACCAGTGAAGAATTAAATCAATGCGGTTTTTGAGTTTGGGTGTTAGGTGGACAGGGAATACAGGGGATGATGAATGTTGCCAAACAAATATGTATCCATGATGACATCAGTGGCTCATGGAGCCACTCATGTGGGCGCTGATGGTATGAGTAATTTATTATCCACACTTTGGAGCAACCCGAATATTAGCAAAGCGGCAATAGTGTTTTGCAAAAATTGTATGAGCCACAGACAATGTTGGAAAGTAAGAAGGCTGTACCATTTGTGGTATTGCAAATAAACGTAATAGAATTGCTTCCCTGTCAGAAGAATAAGTACACTTTAGTGGTTGTCAGCATGTTCAATAAAGGGGTAGAGGCATTTCCTTTGAAAGACAGCACTGCACTTAGCTAAAATTCTTGTCAAAGAATATTTTCCAAGATATGGTCTACCTTGCTCAATAGGGAGTGAAAATGTGGTTAATTTTGTGAATAGAACAATACAACCGGTATGTCAAGCATTAGGCATCAGGCAGGAATGTCATGCTATATACAACCACAGGGGGCAGGTTTGTTACAAAGTTGCAACACCACACTCCAAAACAAGTTATCAAAAATCTCTGCAAGCAGAAACTTAAGCTGGGTTGAAGCTTTCCCTTTGGCCCTGTTATCTATGAAAACGATTGTGCATTCTTGAATTGGCTTGTATTACTTGGCGTTTTTGTATGATGTGATTTGTATTGGTCCCTGTTGACAAAACCTACACCTGTACCTTACTCTAATGTTAAATGGCAACTTTATCCCTCGTAAAAATTATTTCATCAGGAGTTAATGAGCAGAAATGTGTGTGTTACCCTCATGCATCATACACACAATATGGTTGAATGTGGCAATTACTATGTATGCTTGCAGCAGTTACCCCTTGTGTTCTGTGCTTCATGTTATGCTTTACACATAGCTATTTTACGCATAGAAACTATACATATATTTAAAGGAATAGCACAGTGATTTTCCATTCCACTTCCCATTTTTCCCTCTCTTCTTTGTATGGCAAGTGCTGCGCAAGGGAGCCTGTGAATTTTTTATGTTCCCAAATAATACCTTTCCTTTTCGGAATGTGTTCACCCCTCTTCTCTCTGGGGATGACCTTGTGACTGTGGCAACCCTCGTTCTACCTACTTAGTTATTGGATAATAACCCTCATTCATTTTCTATTCCCTCTCTGCATCTTCAAGATTCCGATCCGACATGGGCTATTTGTATTGAGAACAACAGCTCTAAGTTCCTAGGATAAAGCATCAACTGCAACATGACATTCACCATTCCCAGAGATCACATCTATGTTACTCTTTATGTAAGCGATACAGTTTATTTCATTTGTGGCCTTAACGCTTAAATTTGACTACCTCCACATTAGAGGGGCTGCGGCCATTTAGGATTCGTATTCCGAGCAGTGTGTATTAGATACCCTAATGCAGACTCCCCTACCAGACATTGCAGAACTGTCCTACAGGACGATACTGGAGCACAGATATTTAGTCATCTACTTAAGGTGATTATCCCCTCTATGGCACTACCATGAACTCTAGAGATAACGGTCACCTGCCCAGATTGTTACAAGTGACCATTAATGACACCACAGAACCTTTGAGTAATATCACTGTTGACCGATAGACAGTACGCCTTGTGCCCCTACAAAATAGAATGGTTTTAGATATGATTCTTGCAGAAATGGACGGCGTATGCAAAGGGGCACATTGCTGTACCTACGTACCTGATACCTCCACCTCTGTTTGCGATGCAATAAAGAGGTTGCATGTTATTGCTGAACAGGCCCATGTGCGCATTGGCACATGGGACATTACTGTCTCTTTTCTGTCTGTTATCAGCTCTTTCGGATTGAAACGTTGTGCTTTTCTAATGATTGCCCTCTTGTTCTTTATCAGTGCCAGTTTTCTTCTATAATGTCTACCCGTTTGCTGCCTGGCACGTGCATGCATGTTTAAAGCACCTGCTTCATCTGTAGCAGTTCGTAATGCATTGATAATGCAAGATGTGGCAACACAAGAAATAATAGCCATTGACATTGGTACTGAATTGCCTTTTCTTTCCTCATATCAGAACTCCCGCGTTTAGATACCACGCGAAGTAGAACTGATGTTCAAAGGGCCGTTTGTAGAAATATACATTATATGAACACAATTCTCCTTATAGATAATCTGTCACATGACAGTTTGCCCGGGGACTACAACAGAAAAATCCCAAGCTACCTAATTGTACAAATGTATATGCCGAACTACATTCACTGCTCCAACCACCCACTAAGATAGTTTAATAAGCGACACAGAACCATCAATCATGCTCTGCTCCTCTCCTTGGAAAACAAAATACCCACCAGACCGTTGTTCTTTAGCATGCCAATCCAGAAGGGGAAATGCAATATGCAAATCAGGCTTGGTACCACCCCAAAAGGCACAGTCCAGCCCAAACTGCCATGTCACATCCCTTCTGCACGAGACCATAATCATCACCAGATATGTTTCATCCTCATTGCGCATCCTCAGGTTTGGTATGAATCCTCACCTCCTGCATTGCTCTGGGAAACCCTCAAAACCATCATTCTTCAGCCTGACAAGCCATTCCAGAAGGCAAAAGACCATATGTGAATCAGGCTTGGTCCTATCCCAAAAGGGGCTGTCCAGCTCGAACTGCTAGTTTACATTCCTTCTGTTTGAGACCACAAGTATGCCCAGACATGTTTTGCCTCATATGGCATCATCAGTGAGGAATATCTTTGATCGCTAGGCCCAGCAGGCTCGGGACCCACGTCTGGGCATACCTGCCCCACTCAGGGTGACGTATGCAAAACAAAAGAAGGGATGGCTGGAAGGTTTGGAATTAATCCTAACCTCTGGAATTGCTCTGGACAACCCCATATACCATGGATATTCAGTTTTCCAAGCCAATGCAGGTCTACATGTATTATTTTTCTACCTTAACCAACTCCATTTCTTCTCTTACATGTCCTAAAGGGCAAAGAGGTCCCATACAAGGCAGATAATGGTCTATACAAATCCAAATAACGTGACTTAACATTACAATGTGTTTCTTAATGCTAGTGTCTGTCTTCAACCCACCGATTAACACAACCACCTTCAGTTGGTCAAGTAACACTTTCCCAACATTAATGGAAATGTATGTATTAAACAGCAATCTTTTCTGGTGTATTCATAGCTGTCCCAGAATTACCTCAAAGGACATTGTGCACATTGAAATATAGATCAATAGATCTTATTGTTCTGAATTTGAAGTGTGCTTAATTTATCAATTTGGAAAGGATGACGGACTGAGATGGCCCTGCCAGTTATTTAACATGTGGCATCAGGTTGCACAGATATCTCTCCTCATTAAAACCAGGTCTAATAAAATCAGTCTAAAGAGGTCCCCATAAACACTGGAAAACAATACAATGGAACACCCATACTTCAACAGAATGATGCCTGGGTATTATCAACTCATAATGTAATACTTTCCCACTTTTTGTAGACAGAAATCATGTTACTATAGTTGCTGTTAGTCATTTGTATAGACAGTTTGGATAATTCTTACTGTGCCATTATTTAATGGCACCACTTAGAAATAAATAGTACATCATTTCCATGTGCCCTTTTGAATGACAGTTTTTCTATGCACATGTCAGAAGTCATTAATTAAAAGTTCAAACATTCCTAATGTTTGGCAAAGTATTTCTATATTTGTAAATGTTTTATAATCTTAACACATTGCCACTGTGTTCTTTCAGAATTTCCATGGCTACTTTTTTAAAATTAATGTCTGTTTTAACAAATCATGTCTTTCTTGTTCTGAATACATTTTTATGACTTCTGTTATACTGATGAGTAAGCCTCTCTGATGTTTTGTCTGAATCCTAAATCACCCAAATGTTCTTCTGTCAACTGTCAGGAAATTGTAAGAGATTTGGGTAAATGAGTTTGGGCAGGCAAATTTGCCTGGCTATTTTTTGGGAAGCTACTGGACCGCCTTGTCAGTTTCAGAGATGGAAGAGGGTGGGGTGGACTGTCATTTAACTAGGTGCAGCTTTTTGGCCTTTTGCATTACATATATGTATAGAGAGACAGACATAAATAACATTTATAAGCAAAGGAAGATCCCCCTCGCTTCCCTGTTGGTAGAACCCCACTCCCGTGTTTCTCTGTTCCCTTACCTTGTTCTTCCTCCTTTGATTGTAAGTACATCTATTCCTTCCCGAAGCTAGGTCCCCACTCGATATATACTCTAACAATAATACATAATGCAATATGTAGTTGTGTGTTGCTGTTTGAGAGGTATAGTATTCAATTTCCATGTTTACATATACAGCTTTTTAGACTTTGAAACAAAACATCATTGCATGTTGTGCATTTAATATTATAGGAGAGAACTGGGGAGGGTGCTTGTATGCAGTGTCGGACATAAGAGAATTGTATTTTTTAATTATTGCAAACAGCACTTAAAAGCAATCCTAATTTCACAGAAATGCAGGCTAGCATTTTAAATATAATTTTTTATAGATTTCACTTTCTCTGCTAGGCAACTCACTTTTTCCAAAAGTGCGGCCTACTTCTCATTCATTTTCCGACAGAGAAAAAAAAAGGTCAATTTTTGCCAAAAGCCCACAGCCCAAACCGCTGGACGGATTTGGACAAGCTCCAAAACAATATGGGCACGAAGCTTTGACTCACGATCCATGCTTGGTTTGGGGTTATTTACTGTGCTGTAGTTATTTTAAAGTTTGACAGAGAAGGGGGTGCAGCTTCCCCAAAAACTATAGTTTTATCTCCATTGGTGCATTGCAGAATCGTGGTTTTCAGAAATAAAAGACTGCTATCTTGTATTTTCTCACAATGTGAGAGATATTTGCATCTATAGCTGAGATTTTGGGAAAATTAAATGCAGTAAACAGCTATTTGTTTGTTTGTTTATTTGTTTACTAGGTGCACCCGGCCATGCGTTGCTGTGGCTCAGTCAGGTTAAATGGAAAAGAAAGAAAAGAGAAATCGCACGTTTCTAATATGTTTCATTTCACAATGCTTGTGGGTATACAATAATTTTTGTTGTTGCATTGTCTGTGCAGATATAGAGATTGTCTGGTTTGCTGTGTCTAGAACACGCAACATATAACTGTCCATGTGAAAAGCAATCCGTGTCTAGATCTAAACCGCACAATTCTAAGATTGGCCTTGAGCTTTGTTGATGGTGATTGCAAACGCAAGTTGGCAGGAATTGAGCTATTGCTATTTCTACACCGAACAACGTCGTTTGGAAGCATGAGTTGTATTTCCCGATGTTAGATAGGAAATGCTTTGATTCGGCGGTATATCCGGCAAGCAACGTTTTTAATGGTTCTGGCGGTTCTCCAAGTTGAGGAAGTTTAATTTTCCCAGCTGGGTTGTACCAGAATGCAAGGTGATGTAATGGCGTGATTGCTGAGCACGGAGTCATGTTTGATGCTGATCTGCTGTTTCCCATTGATGTCTTTCAGCCACTCTCAGCCTGTCGCGTTCATTCTGTTGAGAACAAAGCAGAACTGAAGCTGCAGAACTTGTGCACCGTGCTCGCAACCTTGCATCCTGAAGTCTGGCTGCACATTGCTCTGCTGCTTCCTCGGCACGTATTTGAGACATTCCAAATCGTAAACATTTAAATGGAATCGTAAAATATTTAGTATAGCGTGTATTGCTTTTACGTCAAACAGATGGGACTGTTTTTTGGAAAAAGAATGTTTTTGCCTGTCATGTATTTATGGTAGGTATATAAAAACATGTGCGTATTCATATAGAATTACATTTTTATTTATATAAAAGAATAGATATAGTGCACCTGACCCGTAGGTATCTGGGCACGTTGACAGAGGTTACAGGTAAAAACCGGACAAAGTATACAGGATGAAAAGATACAGTCAATTATTTACATTACACATTTTGAACTAGGCAGCAGCCACTATGCATTACATTACATAACAGTTATGTACAGTTGAAGAACGGTAGATCAGACCCAACATGTCTACCAACCCCCCCCCCCCACTCCTCATAGTTCTCCTCCACTCCTCTAGTTTCTTACAGCATTTTGGACACATGACTTTCATCATGGTTAGATTAGGTGTCGGTAAGAGAGGAGTTTGTGTACTGGATACCACTGCTGATGTAGGGGCATCATTTTCAGGTGAATTTGTTGATGCACTGGTGGATGGAGGTTATGTGGGTGATGCTGATCGTCTTCTATGCAAGGAATGGGCCCCATGCATTTTTCTTTTTTGATGTTCATGTGCTTTACGATAGTCATCATCAACCTAATTCCAATGAATTTGCACTCAATGGTTAATCATAGTAGTTCTTCCAAGGCTTTGAGATGGAACATCTGAAGGCCCACAGCATAGAGTGTTATTGCAGAAGGTGCTCTCTACCTACAATGCCTCTTTTCTGGAGCAGTGTTCCTTCACTTTGAAGAAGTGCCAACTGTCAGCAGTTTTTTGAATTTTTGGGAAAAAAGTAAAACTTTCAAAAAGACAAGACAAAAATACAATGCTGAAACAAATGGAAAAGGAAAAAAAAAGAAAAAGAAGTTTAATAAACTTGTTGATCTGTTTGGTGACTTGTGCTGCAAGTTTACTTATCCTACCCTATTTTCTCTTGTTCTCCAAGTTTACTTATTCTACCCTATTTTCTCTTGTTCTCCAAGTGTGCTTAACCTTCCCATCCTTTCTCCTGCAAGCAGCTGGTATTGTGGTCTTTGTTTATTTTCACCCAGTTTATATATCCCTGTTTTTCTTTTCTAGTGGTATTTTCTTATTGTCTTTTATGTTGTTCTATTTTTTTTATCCAAGTTGGATTTTTTTTTCTCCCAATGACCCAATGATTAGTATGTGCAAAGAGAACACCAGTGTACAATGCACTAATCTTGTATCTTTTATTTAGTGCATGTGATGGCCTGCATATAAAATATGAGGTTATAAAAACATGTGTATTAAATTGTGTTTATTAAAGTGTGTGTGTCTTTGAACTGATTCTGTTTGGTTTTTTTCAGACAGAAGGATATTATAATTGTTCAACCGTGATGTAATAGATGATGTGTTTAATTATGCCATCAGGGGTGTCATCTGTGATGTCATCATTGTAATCATAGGCTGCACAATAGGGGGTGCAAAGTTAAGGTGGCTTTAGCTGAATATCAGGGTTTAGTTGTGTTAAGTTCTCAGCTTAACATACCTGCAACTAAAGTTTTTTTCCTTGAACTTCAAGTGTTTTGTTATTCCATAGTTTTTTTTAGTTTTTTTCTAGAACACTGGCCATGCCTACTGGCAATAAAAAAAAAAAACTACAATATCAATAGTCATGGCTATATTTTAGAACACTACCAGACCAGTAGCAATGACATCCAGCCATGGCCAGTGGAGATGGCCTTTGGCTGTGCCCTTTGTCTATAACAAAACACTGCCAGACCACTGCCATGGCCTTTGGCAGTGGGCACTCACTTTCCACGTTAAACCATTACTAGCCTTTGGCTGTGCCCATTCTATATTTTAAAACACATGCAACCCATCACTCAAAGACATTCATTAATCACAGACTGATCTTGACCAGTTTTGTCAGTGATATTGCTATGTATAAAAGATGGCAGGCTTTGAGAACATTTAGGCGATGCACAGTGAGATTAATTTATTTGCCATGGATCACACTTTGGTTAAGCAGAGTGCTTCAAGCCCCCATTTTTATGGCTGGTCTCTTGGTGACTATTGTGATACACCACACATCCCCACCTTACCGCAATTAAGCAGCATGAAAAAGGGAATACAAATGACCAGCTACTTTTCCCCCATAGTAAAAATCAAAAGCTGGCACCCATGAATAAACATCCAGTAGTGAACATATATCTTAACGTGAAATATACACATTTTGTTCAATTTGACCTTCCCCATAGAAGAAAGTACAAAGACAAACTATCATTGGACTTTAAAAAAAAGTAATGAACACCATTAACATAACCCGAGAGAGGAAATGTTCAATAGATTTGTATAGTATCCAATAAATATGCTGGCAAAGTATACAAGTTTCACTGTCCACACACACGTGGTTGTTACTTGTGCCATGAAAAGCAGCCACAATCAGGGGAAAATAACTGTACCAGTGTTCAGGATTGCAAACTCTCTTGCCACAATTTAAGTAAATACTCATAACATACTTGATCTCTCATCACCTTTCCTTACACCCATATATGGCTTTCAACAATACATTGCTTTATACAGATAACTTGAAAAGTACACATACTATAGTGTCACTCAAATATGTAAATAATTATAGAACTATGTTAGGCATAAAAGTGTACAATTGTGGCATTATCCTCCCCATCTTCACTAGGCTACTATACATACCATATTGCAATTCATCAAAAGGCAAAAACATGTTCTCTCAGAGTTCTCAGAGAATACTGGGAACACACGGAAGGTGCCAGCCCATCCGGCCATTCTGCACTAACTAGTCTTGGAACTTGCTCATTTATTAGGAAACATGGCCTGATGGGGCATGGTGCTTCCTCCCTTTGAAGCTAGTCAGGGTTACTTCTGATTACTGCATGAATGTGAGTCCCGGATGCCTACTGTGTCACTGACTTTGCCAACTGCCACCCTATAATCATTATGATTATCTATAAATTACATAGTTGTTCCATGTAGTCACTTTGTAAGTGCACATAAATGAAGGTTGGAGAAAAGGTGATTTTAAGTGGTAGGACTTGCCCCCCCACTCCCAATTTGGCTTGGTAAACTGAAGGGACCAATCAGAGAAGGGGGGCTATCACTAGAATAAAGGGATGGAGAATAGTTGACCAATGAAAATGAATAATCAATAAACTGGCATATGATAATGTAGACATTTTTGTGGTTGTGGTGGAAGATGCATAATGACATGCACAATGGAACTAGGGAGAGCTTCCTGGGTAATTAATGGGGAAAGTTGTCTGATATCATGTGGGTGGAACTGCTAACCAGGAGAAGGGAACCTATTTCACCAAGGAGAGGCAAAATAGAAGGGAGAATGGAGAATGTCCATGACTGATATTGGAATTTTGACCAGATTACTGTCCTGTACCTGGAAGATGACCTGACTGCCATGCCTTATGTGCAAACCCATATATCATTATGTAAGTTAACCTGTCCAACTAAAACCTAGTATTATGGGGATCTGCTTGAGTTGATACCATTCCCTTAATTAGTGGGTGGGGCATTATACCATAAGCAATCTTATTAAGCAACTTAATACCCATGTAGCCAAATTATACAGGGTAATTTTGTTGAAGTTTCAAATCAACATCATTCCTTCCGGAGTGAATACAACCTATACAGTAATTGGGTGTTCCTATTTATTTTGGTGAACCCCGAGATTCCGTAATGGGAGGGGTGCATTAACAACTTGATTCCTAACTCTTCACCATCGCTCAAAACTTGCCTATAAGCAGACGGGTGCTGAATGTAACTGCATAACTGGTTTTTGCTGGGGCAGAAACATGTTTTTCCTAAATTAAATTAAGTGAAGTCCCTAATTTGAAAAGCACACTTTCTACAGAAAATAGGGATGGTTTTCCTGAGGCAAGAGAGATTTTGCATTGCAGAGCGGTGATAAAAAGGGTTTCCGAAATAAAGGTCACGTGTCTGTTCTGAAAATTGTGTTGTGCATTACGATTGTCAGGTGTGCTAAGGGTGCAGCACCAGTCAAAAATTGGCTTTACATGTGATGCAGTTAAGCCATACTGTAATGCCTTGCTAAGCAAGCATGTAGATACCCATGTATATCACTGCATATGTGAAAATTGTTTTTGCAAAGTAAAGTGCTGCAATTTATTTAAATTAAACTTCATATAAAGAGAAACCTAACTAGCTCATTATCCAGTCAGGTTTCAAGTTGCTAAACGTGATTAAAAATGGACCTCATGCAAAGTCTATGATGTAGTTAAATTATCTTGTTATGTTTTAAGTTGCTGATTCATTTTGACATTCCAGGATTTTGTAGGTGATAAAACTATTGAAATGTTCATTTGACCTGTATTCAATTTACTGGAGGCTTACACGCAAAAATGCACATGTGATGTGATCTCAGATCTTTTGTAACGGTGAATAATTTGTATTGAATCTTTGTTTTGGTGACACTGAGAATGTAGCACGTCATGTGAGTAGTGTTAATATTACATACTCCATAATAATTAATACAAATATATTATTTCTATGCACTGGACTGGTTATTGGTTTAACATTGCTCAAGGGCTAGGGATTCACTAGTTCTAGATGAGTCACAGATAGGGATAGATAGAATATCAAGGTTTCTTTGTGTGGCACTGTTGATTGGGGCAACAGTACTCACCATATTACCAGGGATCCCATAAATATATCTCACAATCCAGCTGGTCTAAGCTCCACTGCAAACAATAAAGCCTCCCCCTTCCCTTGCCAATAGCATCAAAGGCCCATTTCGTATGCAGCACCCCGATATGAGGCTAGTCCTTTTCAGATGAGTGTGCCCTTTGACTCCTATTTCCGAGACCAGTTTCCCTGGGAGACTGGCTCACTATAGAGAGGTGTTACTGAACTCCACAAAGGATCAAAAAGAGGCTTCTCCCAAGGCTACAATATAGCTGGAAGCAACAGAGACAGCCCGGCTGGGGGGGAATACACATAATACTTGCGCAGCTGATCTGGGATCACAGAGCTGACACATGTGTTATATCAATTTGATGTGGCCTAGATAATGATGAGAGATACTAGCCACCATACCTTAAATTTCGATATGTTTTATATTTAAACATTTGAACTGCCACCAAGATAGCAACTGGAACAAGGGTGTATATTGTAGATTTTGCCCTTTCTCTGCGGAGTCTTGGCTTTTACTGCAGCTTTCAAGAGGGCACCTGTGCCCCCTGAACCTGCTATGTTCTACTGGAGAGTAGGCACTGCAGATGAGAATACCGATCCAGCATGACACAGGTTTACAATATGCTTTTGGCATGACCTTTATGGAAGTACCTGTATAATTTAATAAAAATCAAAAAAGCCAGGGTTTCTACACCCGCAAAAGATGGCAATGTGTCACAGTCAGCAAACTCCAACATTTCCGACCAGGGTTCTGCAGACTTTGGCCCTCATAACGATACTGGCGCTAAACCATGGTGCTATTAGCACCACGGTTGGTGCACGTATTGTAACGTGTCCGCCAATGTTCAATGGGGAATTACCAGCCCATTCCAAGGTTGGCGGGGCGGTACTTCCCCATTGAACATTGGCCCTTCCCCATTCACATTTTTGCCCCATAGGGCTCAATGGGACTGGGGAAGGCGGTAAGTACGGTACTGCAAATTGCGGTACCGTACTTACCTCGAGAGTCCCTTTGCGGGTCCCTACTTTAACGGCTGGTCTAGACCAGCCATTCAGGTCGGGTCCCGCAAAGGGACCTCGTAGTAAGGCGCTAAGTGGTTAACAGCACTGCAGCCTTTTACGGCGCCGTTAACCACTTAGCACCAGGGTCGTAATGAGGGCCTTTGTCTTTCCAGATGGTAAAACCTAAACCTTTCACTAACTCGCCAAGAATACGTAATAGTGAGAGAGTGACAGCAGTGTAGTCCATAACATCGGATGAAATGTAGCTTGTAAGCCCTTGACATAAAACACAGTAGAGGTGGACCAGGGTACTATGGTCTTTAATTCAGGTTGAATAATTTGCTAAAATGTGATGAGTTCAATTGTAACTTTTGTTATTAATTGGGGCGTGAGCACTTTTACTAGTCATTTGTAGTTGAGCTCTGGAAGTAAGTAGCTGTATTGATTGATAGGTTGTAGTCAAAGGGATAACCATCAATCATCCATTTGAATGCTAGTACCAGCAAATGTACTGGATGTACACAACATTTGACCGATATATGTCATGCATGTAGTGTTGATCTCAGTAATGGCAGGGTTTCCTGATAGACTAGGATGGCTTCAAAAATATTGATTATTTCTCATCAATACAGGGGTAATTATAAATTGGGCGGCACTGGTAGAAATGGCAACATTTGCCATGTGCATACCACCAGCCGCAAATATAGCTCTTAATTCATACTTTGCCCATCTTGTGTTAAATGTGTGCTACCAATGTTTAGCTCTATTACCTATACACTGCATTGTTGCTGCCAAGCTAGGATTGTGCAATGGCAATATTTTAAAATAATATTAATAATATTAATGCTAATAATAATTAAGATAGTAATAATAATAGTACATAATTGTTACGTTTAATATCAGCGGATGTTCACCTGTACCCAGAGAAGAAGGCACAAGTTATAATGGCTTCCCCTCGTTTTTTAAATTATTTTGTTGTACTGTACAGAAGGGAGTATGAACACTGTCCTTCAATACAGGGACAAACCTGTAAATGTGGAAATTGTAAAAGGGTGAACATATGCACGGCTCAGATGCCTACCCTCGCACCACCGTAATGTTTCCATTAAAAAAACGACTATATTGGTATACACTAGATTATCCATTTCCACCCTAATATGAACACATTATTGTTTTAAAAACCACACCAGGTGCGTTTACAGAAATACCACAGATCCTATTCCAGCAATACCACTTTTATTTTTGTATTTGATTTGTTTGTAACGGCCGAAGCCCGCAGGCATTAGGGTGCGAACAAGGGAGAGACGGATATGACAAGACAAGAGGAGCGGCTATGCCTAGGTCTGCTTACTGATTTATTTATTTGAATAGTAATGTTTTCAATGCCATTGTAATACATTGCCATTGTAACTGGGTCAGTGATATCTTTGAACTTCGTAGGTTGAGCAATAACGCCGGCGGAAGTGGCAATGATCTCCTCAGGATCCCTCGTCATAACGCGGCAGTGACTAATGGAATCTTTATTTTCTCAAAATGATGCAGCGTGGTGTTATATACGCTGCATATTCCATGTTTGGAAATGCATCCCAGTTGTTATGGATAACCACAGGAAGACATGATATGCACTGCCTGTCAAATCAATGGGCCTCATTACGACCCAGGCGGTAAGTTACCTCCTGGGCCGTGACTTCACCACCATGGCGTAAACTACGTTTACGCCATGGTGGTTGGCGGATTTACCGCCCCATTCCAACCTTGGCGGGGCGGTAAATCCCCATTTTCCCATTTACCCTTCCCCATTCCCATTTTGCCCCATATGGCATAATGGGAGTGGGGAAGGCGTTAATTACGCCACCGTAAATTACGGTGGCGTAATTAACTCCATGGTCCCTTAGCGCCATGGATTTTAACACCTGCAGGTGTTAAAACCTCCATGGCGCTAAGGGACCTCGTACTCAGGCGGTAAGGGTCGGCGCTGTTTACGCCGCCGTAAAACCCTTACCGCCTGAGTTGTAATGTCTGTTTCAAGGTACTCTGAGAAGATCTCATCATAGCACCCGCTAACACCATGCGATGCTCAGTCACTCATCATTCCTCAGGGATAGTATTTCTCTGGGAAAGGCCTGACAGCATTCAAGCTGCTTGTTCTAATGATAACCTCTCTTGGTTAACAGCAATTAAATTTCACACCCTACTGCTATTCTTAACGGAGACAGGCACCGGGCCCTCACAGTATCTAACCTGATTTATCAAACACATAAATGCCTTTGGTTAGAGAGTGTGACAGCCAGATAACTTTCACAAAAGAAGTGCAGTTATTTATAGAGATTAAATTATCTCGCAAGCTGAAACATCTCATAAAACCACTTACTTCTATGTGACATTTAGAAGGATTTGGGCTCTACGTTTTGTTTCTGCCAGCTATTTAATGGGTATCATATCTGAGTTGTTGGGTTATCAGGAAACTGCTGCTTGACTGGTACATTTGTTTGGACTGCCTTGTGAGTTTGATTGGAGAGCTCTAACTGTACAGCTGAATTCCACAATTCACAACACATAATATTATGAAGCTATTTTATTTCGCCACATGCAACACATGTTGTGAGGTTGTTATATATTTTAAACGGTTTTATTAGCTCGTCCTTTCTTCCACACACCTCTTTACCCATCTATCACACGCGTAGATAACTAGCATCAACACACTTGCTGTTTATAATTCATGCACAATTGTGAATATGATTTAGTTGCAATCAGTTTTAGCATTCATTTATGAGTGTAGCTGTTCTATAAATGATGGCGTTTGTATTATGTAATAATTCATAGAAAAACCAGGAACAAATGCAAACAAAATCAGTAAAGCAGCCTTTAAAAAGGTGTCTTTGAAAAGTACTTCTACGACACGTGATCTCTGCTTTGCCACAATTTGCTGCCACGCTTTTCGCGGTTTAAGCATTTATGGTTGAAGGCAGTTCTCTTTTCGAAACAAAGATATGGCAGTAGGTGTGAGGGGTGAACTGGGAAGTGGTGCAAGGCAGCAACTTCCCCCCTCCTTGTTGTTGACTTGGCTGCAAAACGAAAACAAGCAAATGAAAAAGACACAACACTTCACAATTCAGCCTGCCTCAGTGGAACCGAGTGCTACACAGCATTTTCAGCTTGTTTATAGACGGGGGAGGGGAGGTCGGGGAGTTATGCGTCTTGATTTCAGAAATCTTACAGATGTGACTGAGTGGCTGGCCCCTGTGGCGTTGCCCCGTGAGGGAGACGCGCACGCGGCGACGTGACGTTGCACGTCGCTGCGTGCGTCTTAAATAAACGGGGCGTTCCCGGCCGCGTCAGAGCGACCGGGGAGCCCGAAGCTCACAGACGTGTCTGGTCTGAGTCTGTGGGTGGAGGGGCTCACGGGCACGCGTGGGGGCACCCAGAGACCCCCAACAGTGGCGACGAGTGTTGGATGCCCGGGCCCGGCGGTGAGAGCGATCCCGGATAATTTTTCTCCGACGACGAAACATCCGCGGATGTTTCGTCTCACGCTGTGGCCGCGGACCATACACGCGGCTGGCGGCCATCTTGCGCACGTGGCTGAGGAACTTCCGAAAGCTCCGGTTTGGAGTCGGAAGGCCATCCAAGCCCAATTTTTGGATGTGCTGACTGCGGGCAGCCTAACCCGCAGGCCCATGCCTGAATTTTGATGTTTTGGCCAATTTTCAGTCTGTAACGTCGTGTGGTAGCTGGAAGATGGACTGAGGTGGCTGGGCCTTCTCAGCCCACTCCATTTTTGAAGCTCAATTTTTGGAACATTTGGTTCAAGGACCCTCTTCAACCCCTTCATCATCACGTGGGTGATGGCATGCCCGCTCCTGAGATCCACGTTGGAACGAGACGCCTCAAGGTAGCTCCTTTAACCCTTTCATCATCACGAGGGTGGTGGCAGTGTGGGGAGAGGTGCAAGTTGCGGCCCTCAGGACTAGAACGAGGGTGCCTGTGCGCTTGGGCCCATGAGTGCGCCCTGGAGGGTGCGACTGCCACGGCCTCGGAGGATTCGCAGGACGAAAGCCTGGCAGATTTGTTTCAACAGAATCCCCCACAGCCAACCCCACATCCTGCGACGTCTGGGCTGCCTACACCCACGGTTGGTGCCGCTCTTCCCCCGAACCAACCACCACCCCTGGCCATGGCCCAAGCCAGGGCGCAAGCGGCCTTGCAGCCCATTCCGGAGTTTGACGCTACGGGTCCTCCGTCCAGCCTGGGCCCCCGATGGAGAAGATGGATTGGACGGCTGGACATGTACTTTCGGGCCGCCCAGGTCACGGACAATGACAGCAAGGTGGCTACGATGCTGTATTCGGCCGGAGCAGCTGTACAGGAGATATTTGAGTCGTTAACTCCGGTGGACAACTCCTATGACCAAGCCAAAGCCACCCTCCTCGCGCATTTCATTCCCCTTGCCAACGTGGACTATGAGAGGTTTGTCATGCTCTCGGCCAGACAAAAGGAGGATGAAACGCTCGACACCTTCTATGGCCGCCTGCGCCGCCTATCCCAAGGGTGCGCGTGGGGGGATGCGGAGGATATGATGAGGACCATGCTAATCCAGGCATGTTCATCTGGCAAGCTGAGGCGACAGGTCCTGAGAGAGCCCGGACTCACCCTGCCCAGAATCCTGGAGCTCGGGCGGTGCCATGAGGTGGCGGAGGCCCGTGCCAACAAGATGGAGGCCGGATCCCGCGCAGCGAGGCCGGAAGAGGTGTGCGCTGTCTGGCGAGGCGGCAGAGGGGTGCGAAGGCCCGGTGGGGCTCCCAGAGACAGAGCTGGTAAGCCAGTGGAGTCATGCCAGAAGTGCAGCTATGACCTCCCCCACTCGTCTGAGTGCATGGCAATAGGAAAGATCTGCGGATGCTGTGGGGTGCCCGACCACTTCTCGAGGGTGTGCAGGGCGACCCTGCCTGTACTGATTCCGAGGGAACAACCCCGTCTGTGGACCCCTCGCCAAAACCGCCCGCCCAATGTAGCTCAGGTGGAACAGGCGGGAGAGGAGACGCCGGCGGAAGAAGCGGAGGAAGAGGATGAGGAGAATATCTTCTTCGTCTCCAGCATGGAAGTCCTCAAGGGGAGGAGCAGGAGACAGCCGAGATGCGTCGTGGAGGTGAACTGCTCGCCGGTCCCGGTGCTGGTCGACACGGGGGCCTCAGTCAACGTAATGGCGAGAGGACATTATGCCGCGCTCAACCCACCCCCGAGGCTGGCGACGCCGAGAGCCCGCATTTTTGCATTTGGTGGGCGGGAGCCCCTGCCACTGGATGGTGCGTTTGTCGCCAAGGTGGAGCATGACGGGTCGAAGATCAAGGCCCGCTTCTACGTGACTCCGGTGAGCAGCAACACCCTGTTGAGTTGTGCGGCAGCGGAGGCTCTTGGCATAGTGAGCTTCGCGTACTCAGTCTACTTAGAGGACATCAACGATCTGCTGGACAAATATGCTGACATCTTTAAAGGGATTGGGAGAATGAAGGGTGACCCCGTGAGGCTCCACATTGATGAGTCGGTGCAGCCCGTGGCTCTGAAACACAGGCGGATCCCGTTTCATCTAAGGGACCAGGTGGATAGGGAACTAGACAACCTGGTGAACCTGGATATAATCGAAAAGGTGGAGGGCCCCACACCATGGGTATCCCCTATCGTAGTGGCGAGGAAACCAAAACAGCCGGACTCCGTTCGGATCTGTGTGGACATGAGGCTGCCCAACAAGGCCATCAGGAGAGAACGACACCTGACCCCGACAATCGATGACATCATTGCTGAAGTGCAGGGGGCCCGGTTCTTCTCTAAGTTGGACTTACGAGCTGGATACCACCAAGTTGTCCTCCACCCAGAGTCCCGATATATTACAACCTTCAGTACCCACAGGGGGCTCTACCGATACAAGCGGCTGAGTTTCGGAGTGTCGTCAGCAGCCGAGGTATTTCAGAACTTGATCCGAGGCGCTCTCGCAGACCTGGAGGGCGTCCTAAACATTAGCGACGACATTCTGGTCTTTGCCAGGACGGAACTGGAACATCTGAAACGTCTGGCCAAGACCCTCGAGAGGCTGCAGTCGCTGGGGCTCACTCTCCACAAGGACAAGTGCGAGTTCCTCCGCCCGACCATTGAGTTCTTTGGTTTCATCTTCAAGGAGGGCAGTGTATCTCCGGACCCCAGGAAGGTCCAGGACATCAGGACTGCGCGCCCCCCTGAGTCGGCATCAGATGTGCGGAGCTTCCTGGGAATGGTAACATACTGTGGGCGCTTCATCAGGAATCTCGCCTCGAGGTCGGAGCCTCTGAGGGCCCTGACGAAAAAGGATACCACCTGGCAGTGGGGCCCGTTGGAACAGTCGGCGTTCGAGGACATCAAAGGCGCCCTGACAGCAGATGATACCGTGGCTTTTTTTGACCCCGCCCTGGAGTCCGAGATCATGGTGGACGCCAGCCCGTTTGGCCTCGGTGCTGTGCTCACCCAAGTGGGCAGAGATGGGGGGATAAGGCCAGTGGCATATGCCAGCAAAGCCCTCTCCGAGACCGAACAGAGATACTCGCAGATCGAACGCGAGGCCCTGGCTGTCTTGTGGGGCTGTCGGCATTTTCGGCTTTATGTGCTGGGGAGACCCGTGACAGTGGTAACGGACCACAAGCCGCTGCTTCCGATCATGGCCGGATCATCTTCAAAACCACCAGCCAGAATCGAGAGGTGGATGTTGGCTCTTCTGGAGTATAGCGTCACCCTGATCTACCGGCCGGGTACCAACAATGCGGCTGACTACCTGTCCAGGCACCCGGTGGGCGGTGGAGGACCCGCACAAGACTCGTGTGCTGAGGAAGCCGATGACCACGTCAGGATGGTGGTAGAGGGTGCCACCCCCAACGCAATGCCGCTACCCGAACTGGAGAGTGCGGCGGCCAACGACGAGTGTTTCCGCATCTTGAGGAGCTCGATGCGGTCGGGGTCCTGGAAGTCCGTGCTGGAATTGGTGGCAGGGCGCACTCAAGAAGCTAAAGTGACCCTCGAGCAACTCTGGAAGGTAAAGGACGAACTGTCCTTCACGGAGTCGGGCCTGCTGCTGCGGGGCGATCGCCTGGTAGTGCCGGGCTCCAAGATCCATGAAGTCATCAACCTGGCACACCAGGGACACCAAGGGGCCGCCAAGACGAAGGCGAGACTGAGGCTGAAGGTGTGGTTTCCCGAGCTAGAAAAAAAAGTGGACGACTTCGTAGCGGCCTGTGTGTGGTGCCAGGCGGCCTCCCCAGTCCAGCGGGAGCCTGAAATCGAAGTAATGCCACGAGGGACCCGGCCGTGGGAGGTCGTACATGCGGACTTCGGATCCACGGCCGTAGGCACTCACTTCCTGGCCATTGTGGATGAATACTCCCGATACCCTGAGGTGGAATTCGTCGAGTCGGTGGCATTTGAGCACGTGGTGGGCGCTGTGGAGAAAATCTTTGCCACCCATGGGTTTCCCGTGACTCTGTGCTCGGATAATGGGTCCCCATTCCAGAGCGCTAGGTTCTCGGAATTTCTGGAGAGCTGTGGAGTGGCGCACCGGAAGGTGTCCCCGCTGTGGCCCCGTGCGAACGGGGACGCGGAGAGGCTGATGAGGACATTGAACAAAACATTCCGGATAGCCCAGGGACAGGGCCAGCCCCTCCAGCGGGCGCTATACCAGTTCTTGAGAGTGTACCGCACCACCCCACACGCCTCAACGGGGGTGGCCCCGGCTGAAGTCCTGTTCCGAAGGTGCCCCCGAGGTCTCCTCCCGGAGGTACATGAAAAGGAACCCGGCGTAATAGATGACCAACGGGTGGAAGCGGAGCGACAGGCAAGGACACATCAAGAGAACATACGGCGGGGTCTTCGTCCGCAGCGGCTGGAACCGGGCGACGAAGTGCTGATCAGGAATCGGCATCCCCACGGAAAACTCTCGCTCCCATATGAACCGGAGCCGCTGGACGTGGTGGCAGTAAAGGGATCGATGGTAACGGCCTCGGACGGGAAGTCGGATGTCACTCGGAATGTGAGCTTCTTTAAGAAACTGGGGGACTCTCGAGCTGAGCTCCCGCCTGACCCGGATGAGACTGTCCTCCCGGATGAAGATACCCCCCGGGGGGAACTCGTGGGGTCGCCAGAACGAGGCACTGGAGCAGCTGGGACTCCTGCGGCTGAGGTAGGCGGGAGGTACCCCCAGAGGGCTGGGCGAGGGAGACGTGCCTATCTCGGAGACTATGTGCTGGGGCCGATTGACTGTGTTCCGGAGTAAGGGGAATCGGGAGGCTGACATTAAAGGGGCATGGGCTCTGAGTTTGTAGTTGTTATTTTGTGTGCAGTGCAATTTTTGGAAGTGTCTGTTGTTGTTGTTCCTCCCGGAAAAAGGAGGAGTGTGGCGTTGCCCCGTGAGGGAGACGCGCACGCGGCGACGTGACGTTGCACATCGCCGCGTGCGTCTTAAATAAACGGGGCGTTCCCGGCCGCGTCAGAGCGACCGGGGAGCCCGAAGCACACAGACGTGTCTGGTCTGAGTCTGTGGGTGGAGGGGCTCACGGGCACGCGTGGGGGCACCCAGAGACCCCCAACAGCCCCCAAACATAGGCTTCCACAGTGAGTGAGTGAGTGAGGGAGACTCAGACAAAACTAGGCTGCGTGTGCATGTTCTTACCACATCAATGAAGCATGTAAATTCCAGGTTCTGAGACCCTGACCCTGAGTGATAAATAATGTTGGTAACAATGCACCCAGACACCATTGGTCAATCCTCAGCAGCCTATCATGACTCCTAATTGCCTGGGAAGCGTCCACGTCTTATTAACGCCTGTCTTCAGTTTGATACTGCAAGAAGTCTTTCACTAAGTTCTGGTGAATGTATTGATCACTAATGAGTTAATTACAAAAAGTGATGAATAACACCTATGGATGTTATGGAAATAGCTGTTGTATTGTTTGTGGTACTCCCTTTCAGTCACAGTTTAACAACACACACAGGAAGATGTAACATGTAGGTGTTAATTATTAGTAGTCTACAAGCAAAGACAGACTACACAATTCAGTGTTGGGTAGATTTTGTAATAAAATATCACTTAGAAAGTTACCAGCTCCACAGCAGTATTTCTGAAAATCCACGCAACCGCAAGTTTACTACCGGCAGGGCTTCTTTTTCTGGAATAGCTCCAGAAGTAAATACCACCTCCACCATAACATAAAAATGTCTTCTTCATAAAAAGAACAAAAAAATTATTCTTACATGTTCATCTTCTATGAGAAGTCGGACATTGATTATGTGCAGTTCATTGTTTGTATGCACAAATCGGGCAGTTCTGATCCTTTCCTGCATTAAGTGGGTGAGGGGGTGAGAGGGGAGCATCATCCCATAAAATGGCCTTCTGTACAACCCTTTTTCACTGTCTTGAAATGAAACACCTGCGCTTTACTGCTTTATAGCAACATAGTTTTAAAAACATAGGGGCCAGTTTGGATTTTTCAAGTGCAACTTTTCAGCCGATGAAAACAATTGTGTATTTTCTACAGAAAGTCTGCCTAACTAACACCACAGGTAATCAAATGGACTATTTGATCAAACCTTGAATTTGTTCTATCGCACAAATGGTGGTGTTTGCCAAATACTGCCGACTTTACCTTTAACACCGAACTATAAATGACTCCCTAAGTCTGTGATTGTTTTTCATTGTCTTGTCCAGAACACAAGTATGTGAGCAACAAAAGACACACACGCAAATTAACAACAGTTTCCGATGTATAGATACAAGAACACATGAACACAGATACATGCTTATAGTTGTAATTTACAGTCACAAATACACGCAAACAAATCACCACAGTCACAGAAGCTGAAACGTAAACACAAGCAGAGACACAGGCACACTCCAACACACTCTACCATCCTTTCTTGCCCCCTCTCCATTACCAAATGGCAAGCTGTATCGCTTCAGAGTTCGCTCTGCTTGCAGGATTTGAACTATGCAGTCCAATGTCCAAAGAATTGCATCTAGAGAAGACAATGAAAGCCAAGTGACCGCTGCATCTTGTGCTCGGTGTTCTCCAAGTGTCGACCCCACAGCCACAATTACGAGCCAGACCCCAACTTCAGTTTCCTGGCATTTAAGGTGGAGGCTGTATGGCAAATCAAGGTTGCATACTGTTCACAATGAGCTAAGACAACGGAAGGGGGTGTACGGCAAGGAATTGGTGAATGAGCAATGTGGGCAAGCGAAAAGTGTGAGGCCAAAGTAAGGGGAGATGATTGAGTTAAGGGTTAAAGGATGGCACAAGAGATGGACAGACGTATAAACATTAATTGTAAGGAAGTGGGGGTGAAGCATCATCAAGAATTCAGTGCCAGGGAAGGCCATTGGATGGTGATGGGTAATGACAATAAGGTACAAACGACAGAGTTACACATTTGAAAATCTGAAAAGGTAGGTCAGCATTTTTATTTTTTTACTGTTGATGAAATCTGTGCCTGACTTGTATTCCACTTGTATGCCACTGCACCCCATTGTAGGACTAGCTCAACCTTTTATGTGTTTTTGGCAAAGTGATGTATACTTGCTTTGTGAACATATGTTTCAATTAAGACTCATTTTATTAGGTTGATTTATCATGTGATGTGGTGACTTGAAAGTAGATATCATTGCAAGGACTAAGATTCTAATCACAGTGAGTGTTAATTATTCGGAGTCTATACAATTGTGTGTACTTTCAGATGTTTTCGCTTCAGGCTAGAGATTCTTATGGGGCTTCCCTCTTGTGGATACAGTAGTGTATTCTAAGCCAGGTTTATTTAACAGTCTACTAGTTAAGACCTTGAATAACAACTTTGCAGAAAGTGTTTTGTTGGTTCCTATATTAACGATGGAATAGGAGAATATGAAGTCCCCTGCATTCTAAAATGGAAACTCTGAAACTAGGAGGACAGGCCTCAAATCCCTTCCATACTTCATACATTATTATGTGATCTTGAGCAAATCACTTTTCATCACTGTGCCTCATTTTCCTTAAATATCTGTAGGGAAAGTCTCACCCATATGGGTTTTAAATGTATAGTGTTATTGTGTAGGATTGCCATCTGGCAAAGGTGTAGAAGCCCAGCCTATTTATTTTAATTTAAACATTAAATGATGTGGCCAATTCTCTCCCACAGGTGGTGGTCTGCGGACCATACCCCATAACCCACAAGCTGCATGCCTAAAAAGTAGTAGACACCTTTGTCTGGCTGAATCAGTAGCATAATCTTCACCCCCTGATCTCCCTTGGCATAGAGCCACTTCAGGGCACAAGTGTCCTATTGATAACTGCAAGGATAGACAAGTTACGGAAGCACAGGGGCTGCATGTAAGATATGCGCCTCTGATCCAAAATCCCACAATTGTGAGTTTACTGTCCTGGTGGCATGCTAAACTTAAAAATAATCCATATCTGATTTAGGGTACAGTGGATAGTATGGCTCATGCTTCTTACAGCCACATCAAATTGATATCACACAACTGTCACCCCTGTGAGCCCAGCTCAGTTGTGGAAGGGTGATGTGTATTCCCCCCAGCCAAACTGCCTTGCCGTTGCCAGCAAGACTGCATCCTTGGGGGTTGCCTCCCTTTTCTCATTTTTGAGGGATGGTAACACCCTGCCAAGAGATACAGTCATGTCTAAACAGGAATCAAAGGACACACCCATTCACAAAAGGAGTAACCTCACATCAGGGTGCTACATGCCAAAGGGATTTTGATCCTATTGAGAAGGGAATGGGGTGGGGTTTCTGTAGACAGAGGGAGATTTTAACAGCTGGTGAAGGTTCCACCATCTTATTTCTCTCTGCCTCTATCTCTACATCCTGTCTTGTTGTGAGAGACGGGCCTCTACGACCGGTGTGGGGTGTCTGTACTTCCGCTCCCTATATGGTGGAGGAGAGGCACAGGAGACCCCAGCCAAGATTCTCTATTCGGTAGCAATGGTCGAGCAATCAAGGCCTAGCTTAGTACAGTGTATCCCCAAGCCCCCACAAAGGAATATCCACACTCTGTATTGGTTTAGAACACAGCCTTTATATAATCAATAGTTAAGGTTATGTACATTCATCATGATAACTCACTTTGTACTCTGGCAAAATCTACAATGACAAATATTTACAATCCTAAAGTGGTACCACCCTAGATCTCATTGAAGTGCATGAACAATACTGTACGATGCCACACAGACCAATAGAGTGAAACCAGCAATAGAGAGAGGAGAGAAAATAAGATGGTTGAGCAAAAGGCAAGATACTGGCCCCTACCACTGGGCACAGTTCTGTGTGGAGATCCCCCCACCTGGGCAACCTGTAAAGATATAGCACAAGCCCAGTCCATATATTGCTCTGCAAGTCTTATTCTCTCCTATAATGTTTTTACCCCCCCCAATGTACCTGGTGGAGTCGAGCTCCTCGAAGGCGTCGACAAACGTCGAGGGACTCGCTGTTCGGCGACGGGGAATCGACGGCCCTTCTTGAATGCCTTCCCTTTCAGGCGGGAGGCACGGGGCGTCGAACGTCCGTCGACAAACGAGGTAGAACGATGTCGATGAGGCGGCAGCTTCGTCCGAGCGGTGCTCGTCGGCGTCGGGGCGTCGGCGTCCTGCAAGGCGGAGGTGTGTGGGGCACCTCGATGACAATAGTTCTGGACCGCAAAGATTGTAGAGACGGGAGCCCGGCAAGGGCGTCGAGTCGCCCGAGTCTTTGAGGTCGTCGGGTGGCGGGAAACCCACCGGCAGGTTTCTCCTCGGCGCGTTGGTCGGCCTCGACTTTCTCCGGCAGGATAATCGGTCGACGATGCGGTCGAGAGAGTCCTTCGATTGAATGTTCTTAGGCAAAGGAGCGGACAGCTCCGGTCGTCGGTGGCACGGCGTCAAGTGGTTCCCACGGCTGGGCAACACAACTTCGACGGGCCTCCAGCGGTTACACAAACCTGCGAACCCTGGTCGACGGCAATGGACTTCGACGGCGTCGATGTCCGGGTGCTTTACTTCGATCTCCTCAGCGGTCCCGTCTCGGGTTGACAGCCTTTCGAGGGTCTGTCTTCCAGGGCGCTTTGGCGAAGAGGGAGCAGTGCTCGATGGTCCCTCGGAGCACGGGAAGAGGGCGCCTTACCAGGTCCTCTCTCGGGTCAGCCCCCGACGATCTCGTCAGCCTTCAGATCGGTCGAAGCAAATGCCACAGCAAGTCTTCTTCTTCCAGCTGGACGTCGAGGATCAGCAGTTCCAGTTACTCGTAGAGTGGAGACTCAGCTCCCTGGCTGCTTCAGGAGCACAATGGTCGCTTCTCAACCAAAGGTCCCTTCTGAACACTTTTCCAGTGGTGAGAGGTCCCCAGATATACTTTCCTCTCTCTCATCCACGCTGCTGGCACACACTCAGCAGCCAATCATACTGCAGGGCATTCATGCAGTCAGTCAGCCAATCAGGCACACAGTGCATTCAGGCCACACTCCTCCCTTCCAGACACTCACAACAGGGAATGTGGATTGGGACAAGTACCCAGCCATTCAACACTACACACTGCATTCAGGCCAGTTTCGGGCAGGGCTGTCTCAGTCTTTGTCTCTCATGCCAGAAACCAGACAACCACAACAAGAAGTGTATATTGGTCACACACTCCATTCACCCAGGTCCCACCCACAGGAGGTACCCACAACATACATTCACTGGGAAGGCTCCAGTCAGTCTAGCTGGGCCTTCACAGCAATACCATACATGGAACTTCCACCCAACAGCCAGTCAGCTTCCCAGGACTTTGGGAAAACAAGATAACAGGCAATAGAAAGCAAGAGGCCACAGGGGCCATCTTGTTTCCTATCAGGAATCAACAGATCCCAATGGCAGGGCCTGGGTATCCCAAAATGGAGGACACCCGGAGCACCTGTCATATCCAGCTTGCAGCTGCCACCAGCCCATACCCTGCTCTGGGGCCACCCACAGGTGCCCAAAAACATACACTAGGGGCACAGGGTTGCACCCCTACCCATGGGCGCCATAAGGGTATCCCATGGGTCTGTTCACCAAACCAAAAGAGAGAGCTGCACTGCCAGGAGTCACACATGGACTCCGGGGCAGAAAACATAACAGAACACACGGTAAAAACAGAAAAAGGACAAGGATTCAGAGGCCCTGTCCCTCAGATGCATTTCCAGCATCACACTTGTCTACTTCCTGTAGCACAAAGCACTTTGGATTTAATGTGAGAAGGCAAAGGCAACTTATTCCAATGACAGGGATTAGCCCCTATATGCAGGCTTGGCTTTCCACAATCACCTGTAGGCTTCTACATTTAACATAAGGGTTCTCTCTCTCCTTGACAGATTCACTTTGGAACAGACACCGTAGGAAGAATTAATTGGCTCTCCTTTGGGAGTGTTGACTTTCCAGAGCCCTCCACCAGTGAGGTAAAGAAAGAGTGTCCAATGCAAAGGTGAGATCATTTCCCTAACCACTCCCAGGGCACATTGTGAGCGACTCTTGTGCTGGAACAAGACCTGCTTCTCTGACAGCCCCACTGCTTCCCAGGGCATCATCGAGGTAAAGGACTCCTGACTGTGAAGACCAGCTTCCCTTGAGGCTTGAACTTGTCACTGATACCTCAGATTGTGACTCAGAATCCTGAGACAGGGTCCCCGTTTTTCATCGCAAAAAACAGTCAAACTACCTTCGAACCGGGATCACAGCATCTCAAACCTTATGGCACACTGGGGCTTCTTTTGGTACTCAACCAAACCTTCAAAGCTTTGACCCACTGTTCTTGCAACTTCTAACCAACTCAATGCCGAACTATGCCCTCCCATAACCTGTCACCTGCTCACTTGCTCATTGCCGGAACCATCTCAAACTGCTGGAGTGTCACTCATCGACTCAAACCAGCCATTAACTGACAATTTGACCCAGCTCAACTATGAACTGCCACTTCACCGAACAGCACACTGGAGCAACAGCACCACCCCTTTGAACGATTGCTGACACTTGACTCAAACTGCAACTTGTCTCAAACCAGCTCAACTCCAAACAGATCCTTTTCAGCACACCATCTCACATTGCTGAATGGTGTACTGGAACCGCTCTGAGATACCCCATTTAAACCAGCTTAATTCCCACTTGCTGCTTGCGCCAACATGATCTGCTAAACCTGAACCTGAACTAAACTTGATTCTCTCAAGAAAAGTTTGAAGGTACAATTGACCCATAACTGCCCAATTAGTCCATTTTCGGCCCTGGAGACTGGTTGGGTCACTTTCAAAGACATAACCTTTAAATAACATACTGGTTATTGATTTGCCTTTCACCCAGTATTCTTGCCCAGAGCACTGCTGTCTCTGTTCGGGAATTCTCACCAAATTTTGCAAAAAAGTATATGCCTTCTCCAAATGATTTTGCTAAATTTGACGTGGGTTCATAAAGGGATGGCAAAGTTATAGGGGGGTCCCAAAACCTTTGAAATCCGGATAGACATAAAATGAAAAAGATGTTGCTCATGCCTACAGCTTTTGCACCAAACTTGAGCATGGAGCAGTTGTTTTGTCCCAAAAGTGTGCTTTTGCAAATTTGGTGTAAATCTGTCCAGTAGCTATTTTATAGAATTGCCAAAAAGTAGTTTTTAAAAAATCTGCCTATGGTACACAGACTCATTTCCAGATTTGGTGCCCGGGACACCTTTGTAACAATCTGGGGATGGCACAGAGACCACAGACAATAAACAATATTACATTCAAACCAACCACTTCTTTTTTTGATATACGCTGTAGTGGCCTGAGGTGGGTGTGGCACCAGTGTGGTATATTATGCCTACTGTTGTGAAGTTTTTCTTGCCAAAAGACACTTGGGCGTGTGTAAAGCTAGGGAGCCTGCAGTTATTTTTGGTCCCATCTGCATTGAACCTTCAAAACATTACTTTCACATATTGGCCATTTAAATCTATTTGTATGGCGGCGCTCCACCATACAAATAGATTTAAATGGCCAATAAAAAGGATAGAACTGTCTGAATTGCAAAGAAAGCAAAATATGCCATGGTTTGCATTTTGCAGAATGTGGTGAAATGGAATGGATTCACAATTTGGGTATTGATACATACACAAATCTTTCATTAGGGATGCGATCTTGTGAAGCATGATTGCAGGGAATGCATGTATGTTTACACATGTATGAAATCTGGACGATTTCATTTATAGGGATGTTTTCTGTTTCTAGTAATTGTAGTAAGTACATTCATAATTCATAATTGCTTTGTGTTTATTGTGAATTTAATCATTGTATCCAGTGTTCCAATTCTAGCCTTATATCTGAGACAATGTAGGTGATGTCAGGTTTATTTGTGGCATTTCTGTGAAGGAGGAGTATTTGCAAACACAACTGGTCTGAGCTGATTAAGTAAATGTCAACAATTGGTGGCAATTGGAAGAGAAGATTGATTGCTCCATTTGCATAGCAGTTTACTCCAGTTGTGTTCCAGAATTTTAAAGGATCAGAGAGTTTTGTCTCTATATCTTAGACCCTTTGATGGGTCTGCAGTTGTTTGTGAATGAGAGAGATGTGCCTCTGTATGTTTTGATGGACCTGTAGTTGTTTTTGGACTTGCAAGTTTTGTGTTTCTGTCATTTGATGGACCTGCAGTTGTTTCTTGATTTTTAGGAGGGATTGCAGGGAGATATGCTAGAGCTTCTGTTTTTATTAGTTCTCGTTTTAAACTTTTTCTTTTTTGAGGTACAGGATAAATATCAAGATGGGGTTTACAGTGCATGTACAATGTCAGCGTTGACTTTGCATCAAAGTTAACTAGGAATAGACCATTGAGTGTATGAACACATGAAAGTGTTACACAACTTTAACCTTCTTTGAAGACTGTACTACAAATGCTGCAAATGTTGATCAGTGCATGGTCTAGATTTAGCGACAGCATATTCAAGAAACAGAGAGAATTGTTCTCTACTTACATACATGTTGAAAAGAACAAAACATGCTATTGTGAATTCTATTCTTTTAACTTCTGCAAGTTTGTCAAAGCGGATGTTCACAGACTGGATGTTGTTGTGTGCATATGTTTGGAAGCCACCAACTGTACCAATTGCTCCATTGACTAAGCCTTGTTCTAAATCAAGATTACATTTAAGGATATCCCTGCAGTTTAGAGACAGAGTTAATAGTTTTTCTAATCCAGCTGTCTTGTAGATGCATTTTTCTAAGATATTTAGTGTAGCTGATGCTTGTTGACAGATGGGGATTATCATGCCATGCACTTCTATTTTGTGGAGCTGATGTGCACTATGGGTTGCATTTGTTTTTTTCAACATTGTGTCAATGGATTTCATAAGATTTCAACAGCTCATGTGTTACTCTAATTTTTAAGAAGGATTTTTGCATTTTAGTAAGCATACCAGTTGTAATACCTTTTAAAATGTTAGCATAGGTTTGCAGAGGTGACAGTGATGTACACTTCCAATGCTGCCAAGTGTGTTATGGCATTTTTTGTGTGCTAATGTTTTGAATATAGGTTGAGCTTTGACTGATGTTAACTGTAGGAGGTCTCAGAAACAATAACACTTTTCCTACCAAACAGTTGTTTGTAGTTGGTTTTTAGGACTTCCTGCATTCTGAGATGAATTAAAGCCAGCATTACTTCTTCAACCAAGAGGAATTCCATTTGTTGTAGAAATCTGCGTACTTCAGTAGCACCGTCTACTGTCAATTTGTATTATTTTAATTTGTTTTTGTGTTTGACTATGAGGAGAAGTAATTTGTGTACAGTTACACCTCCTGTGTTGTACAAAGCTAGACCTGTGGGTGCTGTTACAGCAGCTGAAAGGTTATTTGTTAACGCTTGTAGAAATGTCCTGATTATTTTAATTTAAAAGGTTTTGCCAGAACCAGCTTAACATCTTACATGCAAGAGCAGAGGTTTACAATGTTTACAGCTACAAGTTGAGGGTCTCGTTTTAGTCCATGTTTAATTTCTTCAGTGACTTCGAGGTAAATGGTGAGTTAATCATTTAGCTGTGATTTGAGCATTAACAACTCTACTTCAGATTATTTAGATTAATACATGCATTTACTACCTCAGGCATGGCTATTTCTGCTTCATTTAGAATTTGTGATTCTCCAAGTGGTTCTTGGCTGCCTTTAAGATAAGGTTAACTGTCTTCAGGAAAGTCATTATCTAGTAGACTTTACATTTCTTCTTCTTGTTGGCGTTCGTTGTCCAACATTTGTTGTTACTGTTTAAAATGATTATTTATTATTTTTTTTATTTTTGGATTTGTATAACGCACTACAACCTTTGGGCAACGAGGCGCTGGAAGAAGATGAAAGTAGGCTTGCTTCAGGGTTACAGGTGATCGGCCCCAGTCAGATACAATTGCTTGGTTACAGTACAGTACATGGTATGAAGGCGACAGAGGGCATGGAGCACAAAACAGTTTTTAATGGGAGGCTGTCATACAAAGAGGCTGGTTTTTAGTGCCTTTTGGAAGGCTGCATGAGATATGATTAATCTGATTTGGCCTGGGAGGGTGTTCCAGTATGTCACTGCCATGGTTGGGAAGCTGGAGCCGCCAGCTCAGACTCGGCGTGTGGTAGGGACAATGTTGAAATATGTTATACTGCTTTCATGTGCCTTGAATGCAGCTACAAATGTGTCATGGTCACCTCACAATCCGTCTTCTTTTCTCCAAGGTTTGAATAGTTGAAATAAGGCCATGTAATAAAGTCTTCTATATTGTGGTGATTTAAACAACAACAATACATGATCAATTGTGCTGGACTTGGTAAGTTTTTCTAGACTCCCTTCAGAAGTTCAGACTGAATATTTGCCAGTTCTGTCATTTGGCAAAACATTGTTTTTGTAGGAGTAGTTTGGGGCTATGTTGTACAGACACATGTTTTCCAAAGGAGTACTTCTGTTTGGAGTATGTGTCAATTACATTTTTTTTAAATGTCCTGCCTGTTGGGACCAATTGTGGCTATTTGTTCTCTCTCTTGGTGGGATTTTATTACCCTTTTTAGTGATGAAGCTGGACCAAGGCTTAGTCAGACAAGGTTTTTAGATTTGCCATTTAAGGCTATACCTGTTAAATGTTCTGCAGCTTCATAGTATCTGCATTCTCTATGTGACAACATTTTGATACCAAAGTTGTAAAATGTTTGTGACAGGAGTTTGTCAGATGAAATGTCATTTCAAAGTTCTTTTAGCTCTGTCTTCTCAGCTTTTGTGAGATTTGTCTGTGACATATCTTGCAATTGCAGTGGAATTGTCTGCAATATATTGAATGTCTATATTTGTATTCCACAAGAGGACAATGATTGCTTTGCAATCATTGATGTACTTAGATGCCTCATCTCTTTTAACAATGTATGTGTTTGTATGGGATTTTCCTTGTACACTGTGCCTAACATAAGACATCAAGCTATTTACTTGTACTTCGGTGGAAACTGGTCTAGGGAAGCCAAAGCAACAATTGGTGTAGTATTTAACTATGGTTTTATATCAACGATGGCAGTGTTTGCCACATCTACATTTTCAGAAGCACAACATGAGTGGACATATGTCATTATGTGTGGTTTTTGAAGGGATGTTACAAGTATTGTATTTTTCAATGAATTGTCAAACAGTGGCATCACTGTCATATCCAAGTCTGGGAGCATCTTGTATCCACAATAGCATGTGGATGTGTGATGTTCCTCAGGATTTATATTATTTTTTCCAAAAGAAGTGTTCTACTTCTCTGAGTGGAGGGGTAGATTTATTACAGATGAAGTGATGGTGAAAGTATCTTGAAAAATTGACAGGGTGAACAGAACAGAGTTCTCCTGGTGTTTTTGTGTATAGCCATCCCTCTTTATTTTGGTTTGTAGTATGTAAGAGTTATGCAAGTCACCCCAGGTATATTCGGCACAACTTAAAGAAACAAACCATGTGGGTGGGCCTAGGTTCCGTAGCATACAACGTCCATCAGCTTGCCATTGGAAACAGTATTATTTTGTACCACACTTGTTTACCAAGAGATTTGTGATACTTGATGCCAAAACCTCATATTTTTCTTTTCTTTTTTTTAAGTAGTTGTGTAGCTGACATTTTTAAGGAATTAGAGCCTGTTTTTAATGTGTGTGCTTCTCCGTAACGTAGAGTAGCCAGTTTGCTTTTAAAAAGGATGGTTGGCCATCATACTTATAGAGTTTCTACATTTTCTTTAAGATCTAATGGCAAATATACTACTTTTCCTCAAATTCTTTTTAGTAACTCAGATGGAGATCATTTGGCAGTTTTAGCTTGAAGGTGTATTATAGCTAAAATGGGTGTACTGTTTGAATTGTAATGCTCTCATACAAGTTAAGTTGTTGAAGAGCTTTTGGAAGTATGAAGATTTCAAAGTTATTAGTGATTGCCTGTGATGGCATTTTGTTATTGTTGTTAAGCTTTGTATTGCAGCATGTGCAAATTATTGAGGGGTCAGTTATTTTGTATTTATTTTCTTTTGTTAATTTTAAATCTAATTGGACCCATTGGGATATGTCATTGTCCTGTATATTGTAGCCAATATCTACTACTTTAGTGCTGTATTTATAAAATTGTCTGAAACAACAGGCACATACTTTGTCTGGTATTTCAGCAGATGTGTTTTGAAACTTCGCTATTTCTTTTTTGTATGAGTTTGCAAGGAGGTTGCTGTTTGTGAGGTCTTTGCTAATGTTTTCTAAAGTTACTGAATTTTGTAAGTCAATTTTAGTTTCAAAATATATACTTTGGAGGTGTTCTATTTCTTGAAGGAGTTCTTCAGCTGTTCCATGTAGAAGAGTGATATTTAGGGGGTAATTCATAGAAATCAGCACTCAAGTGGCACACGCGGCTCGCACACAGTGTGCGCGTGTGGCAGTCTGCGCCAGTCGCATGCGCCAAAATCAATTTTCGCGCACAGCGTATTAATGGATTCTAACATTCACAACAATCTGATGGCGCAGAGTGGCGCAGAGAACCTGCAGCAGCGCCAGTTATGCCCCCAACCCCACCCTGTGCACCATGAACAGCACACAAATCCCATACATGGCGCACAGGCCGGTGGACCAGCATACAGCCCCCAACCATGAAAATGTCTGTAAAACTCCCAGCGCCCCCCGCCGAATACATGAACCCTGCACGCAGCAGGGTGCGCGTGGAGAGCGGGGTACGTGTATTTCGGGGGTGCGCGTGGAGAATCACACGCGACATGCCTTGTGCGAGCGGGGTATGTGTATTTCGGGGATGCACATGGAGAATCACACGCGACAAGCCTTGTGCGTGCGGGGTATGTGTATTTCGGGGGTGCGCATGGAGAATCACACGTGACAGGCCTTGTGCGAGCAGGGTACATGTATTTCGGGGGTGCGCATGGAGAATCACATGCGACAGGCCTTGTACGAGCCGGGTACGTGTATTTCAGGGGTGGGCGTGGAGAATCACACGCGACAGACCTTGTGCGAGTGGGGTACGTGTATTTCGGGGGTGCGCGTGGTGAATCACACGCGACAGGCCTTGTGCAAGCGGGTATGTGTATTTTGGGGGTACGCATGGAGAATCACAAGCAGCAGGCCTTGTGCGAGCGGGGTACATGTATTTCTTGGGGTGCGCATGGAGAATCACATGCAACAGGCCTTGTGCGAGCAGAGTATGTGTATTTCGGGGGTGCGCATGGATAATCACACGCAACAGGCCTTGTGCGAGCGGGGTACGTGTATTTTGGGGGTGCGCGTGGAGAATCACACGCAACAGGCCCTGTGCGAGCGGGGTACGTGTATTTCGGGGGTGCGCGTGGAGAATCACACGCGACATGCGACAGGCCTTGTGCGAGCGGGGTACGTGTATTTCGGGGGTGCGCATGGAGAATCACACGCGACAGATCTTGTGGAAGTGGGGTACGTGTATTTCGGGGATGCATGTGGAGAATCACACGCGACAAGCCTTGTGCGTGCGGGGTATGTGTATTTCGGGGGTGCGCATGGAGAATCACACGTGACAGGCCTTGTGCGAGCGGGGTATGTGTATTTCGGGGATGCACATGGATAATCACACGCGACAGGCCTTGTGCGAGCGTGGTATGTGTATTTCGGGGATGCACGTGGAGAATCACATGCGACAAGCCTTGTGCGTGCGGGGTATGTGTATTTCGGGGGTGTGCATGGAGAATCACACGTGACAGGCCTTGTGCGAGCGGGGTACGTGTATTTCTTGGGGTGCGCGTGGAGAATCACACGTGACAGGCCTTGTGCGAGCAGAGTATGTGTATTTCGGGGGTGCGCATGGAGAATCACACGTGGCAGGCCTTGTGCGAGATGGGGTACGTGTATTTCGGGGGTGCGCATGGAGAATCACACGCGACAGGCCTTGTGCGAGCGGGGTACTTCTATATCGGGGGTGCACGTGGAGAATCACACGCGATAGGGCTTGTGCGAGCGGGGTACGTGTATTTCGGAGGTGCGCATGGAGAATCACACGCGACAGGCCTTATGCGAGCGGGGTACGTGTATTTCGTGGGTGCGCGTGGAGAATCACATACAACAGGCCATGTGCGAGCGGGGTACGTGTATTTCGGGGCTGCGCGTGGAGAATCACATGCGACAGGCATTGTGCGAGCGGGGTACATGTATTCTGAAGGGTGCGCAAGGAGTTCCAAACATGATTTTGCAGTGTATGTCCTCCCAGGTGTGCCCTGTACCCCCTTCCCAGCCCCTGCAGCCAGCCCACACCACAGGGGACTACCCTGCCCCCCTGGTCATGTCCCGTAGGCAGCCCATCCACCCTGGCCCTGCCCCCCAGCCAGCCCACATGTCACCATGCACCAGTGAGCACTGAGTCATGTCCCCCTGCACCCCCACCACCCTGCATTGACGGGCACCTGCCAGCAGGCCCCGACACATGTCCCCCTGCACCCCCACACACCCTACTTTGACGGGCACCTGCCAGCAGGCCCGACTAATGTCCCCCTGCACCTGCACCCCACTGCATTGATGGGCACCTGCCAGCAGGCCCCGACTCATGTCCCCCTGCACCCCCAAGCACCCTGCATTGACGGGCACCTGCCAGCAGGCCCCGACACATGTACCCCTGCACCCCCACCCACCCTCCATTGACGGACTCCTGCCAGCAGGCCCCGACACATGTCCTCACCCAACATGTCATAAAGATGTACATTCATGGGCCTCATGTCCGCCAAAATCCCACTGCACGCCACCCCAGTCCTGAGACACAATCAAGTTTCCCATCCACCCTACACTGAAAGGCCTATTTCTTGTCACAAACCAAAAGTGAACTATGCACATCAACACATGTCCGTCACACACACTGTGTGCCAGTGATTGTGCAAACCCACATTGTGACATGCAGTAAACCAATGAGCAAATACCACACATGGAAGTAAGAAATCAAATGTATTGTGCACAAAAATAAGCAAATGGAATCAAAGCATGAAAATAATATTAATAAAAAAAGAAGAATGCATGCCCAGAAAATAAAATGAAAATAATGAAGTCATAATCCAAAATCATCCAAAATAAAGTCAGTGAAAACTCCTTGTCCACCAAAGCAAATCCAAAGGAAACAGAAATTTCAAAATCCATTGATCCATGGCGAAGTAAAATAAAATGTTTGCAGAAATCCACAGTCCAACTATGTACAGAGATTGAAACCAGGGTCCATGAGCCCAACTAATGAAATGAAACCTATAAAAAATAATACCTAACTAAGAACTATATACAAAAATGTGGGGCATTGTCCAAGCGTCCCAAAAGAAAAAAAGAAGAGAAAGGAAACCTAACACTAACTAACTATATACAATGGTGGCGGGCAAGTCCTACGGCTCATTCTGTGATGCTGTGGGCCAGAGCATCATCGAACTCCATTTCTATCTCCTGGAGGCGGGCCTCTGCCTTGGCCCTGAGGTCTCGCAGGGATGCATCCGTGGCCTGTTCCAACTCCCTGCGAGTTGCCTCGAGGCATTGAGCCCACCTCAACGCTCGACGCATGGAGAACTCTGCCCTGACCATGGTAAGCCGTGCCTCTTCCACCCGCCGCCGCTCCGCATCTATACGCTGGCCCAACCGCAGCCACACGGAAGACACACCCATTCGAGGATCCTCCTGCCCTCTGGCCGATGCCTGCCCCTCTGATATTGATGGCCCCGAGCCATCATTGCTCCCACCTGGAGCCTGCTGCTGCTGTCCATGTGCCCTGTCCGATGATGCATGCATATCCTCCATCTGCTGGTCTCCAGTTGTTGGGGTGTCCACCCCTGCTGGACCGCCAACTCCCGACTGTGGCAGGGATGGGATCTCCACCAAGCTGGCTGTGTTGGTCGGGCCAGGTCCACAGGGGGCACTGGTGGAATCTGGGCTGGAAGACGGCAGGGAGAACGACTGGCGCATAGCCTCCACAGAGGAGGAGAGTTCCGCCAGAGTGCACGACACATGTAGGAACCCACCGACCATGGCCCCTCCCAACTGTGCCACGTTGCCATGCAGCTCTTCGTGATGGCATGCATGCGCCCCCCAGGAAGCACGCACGTCACCACGAATGACAGGCGTGCGCAACGAGACACCAATCAGGACGGAGCCCATACGGTCATGGGAATCCTCGTCCGCAGGTAGTGGAGAGCTAGATGACGTGGGCCTCCCCCTACCTGCGGATGGGCCTGGGACGGGGCATCCCTGCTGGTGCATGGTGGTGCAGTCACAGGGTCAGGGACAGTGACATGCACAGGCCCCTCCGCGGTGTCCTGTGCTGTCTCCTGACCCTGGCCCTGGACTGCACCACTTGCAACAGTGGTACTACCCCCACCAGGCCCCATGTGCGGCTCAGTAGCGGGCTCCACCTCCTCTGTGGAGACCACCAACCTGGATGTCTCTGCACTGTCTTCTGCCACTGCAAGCCCCTGTGGGGGCTCACCCTGCCCTCCTGCTACAGCCGTAGTGGCAGACGCGGCACCAGTCTCCTCGCTCCCAGATGATGGCAAATCCTGGGAGGGTGGCTGGGCCTTGCGTCGCCGCCCGGTGGAGGCATCTCTGCCGCTTAGCTCCACAGCGCCGTCTACGCCCTCTTCTTCACACGACGCTGCATAGAGGGAGACATAGAACCCAAGCATCAGGGTACTGTACAATAGTCCCCTAGACAGGAAGCAATAACACATGAGTGGCACTGTCAAACGTCACTTCCATCCTGTCCCTCCACAACACATGGGTCAATGCAGGCAACACAAATGCAGAAACAGGCACGGCGCATGAAGTCAACTTCAGCATCCATGTACAAGGGCCTCTATGGACATAAATGTTGCCTTTAAACTCACATGCATCATGGCTCATACTGATATCATGCACACACATCACTGGAGGGTCATGCATCATGGCTTGTACACCACAGACACAGTGGATACAAGGGTGACCAGACTGCATAAGTGAATCTACACATCATCACGGACATGTGTCATGCATCCATGGTTTTTCAAAGTCACACACATGCTTCTCAGACACACAGACATGTACATCAGACATGTACATGAGAGCAGCACCCATCCCTCAACCCCCATCCATGTCCAAGAACAGGGACAGGCATGCATTCATGTGTGCATTTCGCATGCTGCTCCCCATGTTATATTGGAACACATGCACCATCCATGTGGTTCACGCATTACTGTTCTCACATGCATTACCATGAGTCCCTGCACACACACATCCATACATGGCCTATGTCACACATACAGCCAAGTAGCTGACTACCAGAACACTGCAACAAGTCCTGTTTCACACAGCAATGCATGGCCACTTACCGCTCAACTCCAGACGGGTCTTCCTCCGAAGGATCTGGGCGTGGAGCGCTGGGCTTATGCGTTCCAGGACCCTCATCTGGATGTTGGTCAGGCTGACCTGGCACCCCTCTGCATCCTCTGCCATCTTGAGGCGCCGGGCCTTGTTGAGGGTCCTGGACCTGAAGTCCTCCCTGCGCTTCCGGACTTGCTTGATGTCGCGGGTTGCCACCCCCTCTGCATTGATGGCAACCACTACGTCCTCCCAAATCCTCTCCCGTCCTTCCTTGTTGGCGTGTGATGGTGTGAAGAGGGCATCATAATGCCCCAGAACTTGCTCCACCAGGACACCAATTTCCTTCTCATGGAAGCTGGTGGCCCTCTGCTTCTCTGGCTGGGGGTCGCCAGTGGTCTTGAATGGTGTTTGCCCCAACATGGCGATCCCCGAGGCAGGTGTGGGTGGGCAACTGGGTCCTGGGGCTTGGCTGTGGAGTGATGGTTTCCCAGTCGGGAATCTTCTGTTCCAGCAGTGGTGGTCACAGCAACTGGACCCCTGCAGATGGCTGACGTGCAGGTACCAAATAGCAGGGCACGTGTGCAGCAGGCAGGCAGCAGCAGATGGCATGTGGGAGCGTGCTCGGGGGTCTTGGGGACAGGAAAATGGCCTTTTGGGCAGGAGCCTGGTCTTCCGTGTGTTTTTGCGTGGCCAGCTTGATACGGAGTGATTTGGCACGTGAAAAAAGTGCACGTCAGTGTGTAATTCGAGGAAAGGCCCTTAGCGCATAAGTGCATCTGTGACGTATCGCACACGGGCGTTTCCCTCAACACGGGTGCATAGTGGATCAGCACGTGAAAAAACCACACGTCCATGTGTGAATGCGTGTTATTCGAGGAAATGGCCTAAGTGCATAAGTGACATGACGCGCGCGGGCGTTTCCCTCAGCACGGGTTAAAGGTGAGCAGGAACAGCAGTTCGCTGTATGTGCCTTATGTGGAGACCGACGTGTGTGTTACTACTTCGTGTTGTTTCGCGCACCATCACAACTTCACAGCGGATCAAGGACGTATCTCTTCTTTTGGCCGGCTCCTGTTACCAGACCTGAGAGTGCGCAGGCAGGAGGCCAGCACTCACCCCACAGATAAGTTTCTCTTTGACTTCCATTTGAGTAATTTGGTACTATGTGCATGATGTACACGTTTGGTCTGATTGTGTATGTGTTAATGTGATTAGTATATTTTTGTACATTCCCTACTTTCCCTTGTCAATCCTACTCCATTCTCCTGCCCCTCATTCTGGTTTTCCAGAATAGCAATGCCTGTCCCGACTGCATATGCCTAACCCTCCTTCCCCACCTGGGTCTCAGAGGCCTGTGTAAGTTTGACCTTGCAGGCACCCAGACCACGGTGGGGGTGGTTGGTTTGTGCCACTCCTGCGCCTGTACACGGGAGCAGTGACAGTACACATCAGTTTGTGGTATATCATTGTATATTATGTACAAACATGGTACACATCCTGTTGTGACATTGTTTTACTGTGCTACCTTGGTTGTTCCATCATTGTGCTTTGTGATGTACTGCTACTTCAAGTCATCTACTGGAGACTCCTCTGGTGTATTTTGCTGCCTGCAGGCTTTTTGCTTGGCTTGTGTGTTTGCCTGCTTTGAGTTCTCTTTGATTTGGTATTTTTGCAAGTCAAGGTGGCCTCTGAGGGTGCTGGACACTTTTTACACGTAAGGTGGAAGATGGAGACAAAGGGGAAGGGTGATCCTGTGGCCAGGTAGACTTCAAGGAAGAAGGCTTAATACCCCAGGCGCAGTTGTTCAGTGGGTCACTGTGATATGTGAGGGAGGGGGGTATTTTGTTGTTGGACAGTTGCCTTGCCCCACAGTGTGATGGGCACCCTGACATTGTAATTGTGGTATCCTATGTACATGATGTTTTCTGCTGATCAATGCCTGTTCATGTGTTGTGTTTACCTTTCAGGTGTGAGGGGATAGTTGTGGTTTGACATGCTGGAGTGTACACATGGGCAATGATCACCTGTGATGTGAAGAGGACACTGATGGTCACTTGATTGCACATGCATGTATTGAGTGCATCTCCCAACTGACACACACACTCGCACTATGATCCACAACATGTACAACCACCCTTCCATGTCCACATGTGCACTCAGTTTGCCTTCTGGGTCCCACTGTGACCCTGCAGCACATGATCGATGACCATTTGTGGATCCTGTACATGCGTGGTTTGTTTTTTTATTTATTTTACCATTTTCATGTGAAGCTCAGGGTGCGCGTCACACACAATGGCTGGTCACTATGCTGTGTGCTGAGCAGTGTGTTGCAGGAGATGGACACAGCACACGGATTATGCAGTGTTGATTTTGCCATGCACAATATGCATGTAAACAGGCATTCATTGTTATGTTCAAGCTACATCTGTTGGTATGCATTTGGGTATGACTTGCTTTGTGTGGGAGGTTGTTGGTCAGTCATTTCTTCTGATTCCATGTCAGGCATCATTGTCGGACGACACTTTCCATTTTTCACATGTCAATGTGTACATTATTGGTACTGTGTTGGTGTTTTGCTATTGCTTGCCATGTCATGTTGTGGTTTTGGAGGCTTTGGGTGACATACCAGTGATTGTCATGGCTTGTTTTGCAGGTCTGTGTGATACACACCTTGCATGTGTACCTTTTGGTCACACAGTATTGGTTAGGTTTGAGTAGCTAGGGATGCACATAATGTGGCACTTCCATGGCAACATTCTCAAGGTGGTAAAGTTGTGACAGTTGACTGTCTCTTTGTCATCATCGATTGTCACCTGGTATGTGCCAGGTCTGTGTGCACTCTGCAGGGGTGGGAGTTTAGGTGAAAAATGTGGCCACAATCTGGGTCCGGGCTGCCTCGCCACGTGCCCTATCCCGTCCCATGGGCAGCGCCTGTGCCTGTGGTTGGGGATGTGGGAGCAGCACCATGTCCACCGGTACGCCCTGCCGTGTTGCATGTGGTTGCTCAGAGGGTAGGCACTGTCTCCTGGAGAGGTGATAATGGTTGTGATTATTGGGGTTTGTGTATTTCCTATGTGTGTGACATGCATGCATGTTTACAGGCATTTGTACTCACCTAGGAGCCATGTGTTGCCATGCTGCCCAGCTTCCAGGGCCCGGCTCGGGGCAGACATTCTGTATATGAAACTGTCATGGGTGGAGCCAGGGTAGTTTGCATAGACAGAGGTGATGATTCCCTTGGCATTGCATACCACCTGCACATTGATGGAATGCCAGTGCTTGCGGTTTCGGTAGATGTGCTCAGTGGCCCTAGGTGGACGTAGGGCCACATGGGTGCAATCTATGACACCGAGCACTTTCGGGAAGTGTGCCACCCTGTAAAAGTCCTGGACAACGGCATGCCTGTCTGCGGTTGTTCTGGGCATGTATATATGCCTGCGAACTGAGGGGGGCGCAGTCATGATTGCCAACACCTGGTGTAGGCAGTGTGCCTACGTGGCCTGTGAGACCCCCCCACTATGGCAGTAGTTCGCTGGAATGACCCAGTGGCCAAAAAATGCAGGACATTGAGCACCTTCTCCAAGCGGCTCAATGCTTGGGAGCAGAGGGTGGGGGATGTAAGGTCATCTTCCCACTCCCTGACCAGGTCTAGGATGACATGAGGTGGAAACCTATACCTGCCGTAGACCTGGTCGTCAGGCATCCCAAAAAGGCTAGTCCGGACGGAAAAAATGCAGGCCCTGGCTATTCTCCTCCTCCTGCGGTGTCCCATGATCAGTGCTGCGACAAATGGGGCATTAATCTTAGCGGTATATACGTGTTTGTTGTTTGTGCGCACTTTTATACTGTGTGCAGGGACGCTTAAACCTGCCTTCCTGTGGCGGACGTGTTGACGCCTGTGCGCGTCTTTTAGCGTGTGCTTGTTTCCCGTATTCGAATGCATGAATACGAGTTGTTCGCGTGCGTGTGGGCGTTCTGTGTATTTCCCTGCAGTACTTCCCCACTTACGCCTTCTTTTTCACGCATTGTTCCCCATTCCACGCGTTATGCCCTGTGTCCTGCACCCTTTTTGGTGTGTGCGCGGACGTTGTGCGCTGTCCCTGTGCGCATCGCGCATGGCGTTCGGGTTGTTGCAATGAGGTGTGTGCCCGTGTGCACCACACACGGATTTGGCACACAACCAGTGGAAAACACGTGTAGCGCCTTCCTTGAATCGCACGCGTGCGCATGCGCTTGCTTTCTCACGACTGCGCCACCTTACGCTGGGATTTTCAGCGCACGTTTGTTCCATGAATCAGCCCCATAATGTTTGCAGTTGTAGAGCAGGACTTTTTGCATAGTACATTCTATCGACAAGTTTTTCCATAGCAGAATGGTGTGTTGTAAACATTTTGAGGTAATGAACGTTGCTTTTGCAAGCTGTTCCAGAACTGCAGCCTAATGAATGTCCTCAGAGTCCAGTGTGGATGCGTACTGGGCCGGCTGCCCATATTTGTAAAGTTTTAATTCTACGTTTCTCTTTTAGTTTCACATTGCGATTGAGGAATTGTGGTAAACATTTGATCAACTTTTGGTGTACGTTACATATTGAGCTACAGGTACATCTATGATATTGCATTTATAATGCACCTGTACACAAGTGTTTCAGGGCACCACAAGACAAGGGAGGGAAGGCAGAGGGCAGCCAATACAGACAATCTTACTAGGTCTTGTGATATTCAGATTGTGCAAGTGCAACAACATTTGTATACTGGACAGCTTGTTTTGACAAAAGGAACATTTGTTTGAAGGTTGTTGCGGAAGATTTTTCTATAAGGGTTTTGTTTGCCATACTGCTGTCTGCTACCACTTCATAGTCTCGCCCATTATTGTTTATGGCAATTGGGTTTATTTGTTGTTGTTTCTAAGCCTCTTGATTGAAATATGGGTCTGTGCTGCTTGTGTGAAACCATTCATCTTCACAGAAGTTTGAAAAGGTATCGACATTGGCATTGTACATGTTAAGAAGTAGTTTATTGATTAATTTAGTTAGTGGTTTCATTAATTAAAATCAATATAAAGATTGTTTTCTTTAGTTTAAATGTGCTGTCAATCAGAGCTTCGAGGATTTGTTTTCATTGGACGTTTTTAAGCATAGAATCTGACTTATTAGACTTTTTATGCGATTGTTAAGAACTGTACAGTGGAATCTTTTTTGTAAAATTGACTTTTTGGAATGTTTTATTGTGGCTGCGTCAACTTGTGTGAGATTTTTAGTTGTTCTGTTTTAATGTTTTCTATACATTGGGCCTCATTACATTACAAGGTTGTTGGTATGGTAACAATGGTATCGAAAGCTTGCTGGTTATGTTGTTAAACTATGAGGTCTTCTCGCTGGTGCCTGTCAACCCGGCAGGTCTGATCTGCCGGGCGGAACAGCACCCGTGAGCAGACCTACATGGTAGCACTGGCACCATTAACAACAGTGCCGCTGCTACCAGCCTCCCCATTCCCATTGAGTCCCATAGGACTCAATGGGAATGGGGAGTAATTTTTACCGGCACCTGGCAAAGGGGAATTACTGGGTCTGCCGGGGCTGGAATGCCCCGGTACATCCCATTGCTGTGTGCATGTAAAAAAACAACTCTGGCAGCAGCCGTACCGGTATTTACAGGCACGGCTACCGCCAACATTATAATGACCCCCATTGTTTTATTGGTGGATGAGTATATGGCTTGTTCTCATTTTTATCGGCTCTATATTTTCTGTGTTTTCTATGGAGTTGGATTTTAGTAGGCATTCTGTTGTGTCAGTTGGAAAAAAACAAATGTCTGTGGTTGAAATTTGTGAATGTTTTTACATGTGTTATTGCATAGAATGATGGGTTTGTGGATGTGATTGAAGAGGGATGAAAAAGAGCGTTGTGCGATTGTTTGGTGGTATGATAGGTGTGGTTGGCAAGGTTGTAAGAGTCAGATGTTGTATGGGTGTGATGGGTTTGGATAAATATGTCATAGAAATCGGGTGGTGTGTAAAATAAGTATTTTTATGTGCTTGGAAAGGGTGGCAAAGTATTGATAGTAGAATGTGTTGAACAGTACTGGCGCTAGTGAGTACTGGAACAGTGGTGTCATTGAATAAGTAGGAATATTATACTGTCATGAGAAGAACAGTGGTTGGTGTAATGGTGTAATTTACTCAACATGTAAGAGGGTTGTGTGTGTGTGAGTTTAATTGTAAAGGTGTTAGGAATAGTGTGTATGAGTGGTAATGTGTGTTAGTAATTTGGAATGCAATGAGTGTAAATGTTTTTGGGTAAAATTGATGACTTGAGGTGGAAGAATAAAGAAATTAAATTGTGTTATAGAGGTTTATAAAAGACAGTTGTGTTAGGCAATAAGGAATTGGTGGTGAATAAAGAGCAATGTTGAGATAGGATTAGAAATAGTGGGACTGCTGCAATGGCATGAGTAAGAGTGAAATACAATATTGTTGAGTAGAAACAAATGCTTTAGGCTATTATATAATGAAATTATCTTATTTCTATTAGAGAGATATACACGCTATATGAATATACTAACCTTATAAGAAGTGAAGAGTTTTCTTTGTTTGATTGCTGTTTTTGTAAATCTTCTTTTTTCGTGTAAGTTAGTTGATATATGTGGTAATAGTTAAGTAGTTTCAAGAGCATAGCTTGTTATTTATTCTGGCAGGAGCAGTTATTGGAAAAAAGAGTAATACATTTGTGTTATGTGTGGAGTGCTAAAGTATGATGTTACAATCTGGGGTGAGATTATAGAAAGTTTGCACTGGTGCAAGTGGAAAGTTGCACATTATTAGTACTAGGGCAAAATGTTACATTAGATAACGATTGCATCATGACAAGTGCAGTTTGGCATATTATAAGCAACATGGTAAACACTGTTGCACTGCAAACAAGATGCATTTTTAGTGCATGTTTGCACCAGGGAAAAGTGTTCAGTAGGGCAAATATGGACTGTTATACAGCAAAGTTTGCCTTGATGCACAAACACATGAAAAAGGTATCATTTTTGTTGTACTAGGGTAATTTCTGTCCTGGTGCTTTTAATATGGAAACTGCACTTGTTGTGGTTGAAGGACAGAGGGTGGACAGGTGCACAGTGCTGAGAGAGCAAACAGATCAGCAGAGTTGAAGAGGGGAAAAGGCAGAGCCGAAGAGGAAGGTCTTGATGTGCTTCCGGAACCAGAGAGGGTTCTCCTCAAGTTTCAAGGTGGCAGGGAGGATGTTCCAAAGGGAGGCCCCAGCTGAAGACAGAGATCTACCCCCGGCATATTTATTTGAAAAACGACTGACCCTGAAGGTGTTAGAAGGAGAGGAGAGAAGGGCTCGAGAGGGGAGGTATTTACGGAGGGATATTTGAAGGTATTTTGGACCCAGGCCGCAAAAAGCCTTTTGGACAATGCAGAGGATTTTACATGTAATCCTTGCATCCACTAGGAGCCAATGGAGTAAAGAAAAGTGTTGCATTTAGGATTACAGGCTTTTAGTAGGAATGTATTTCAAAGGGAAAAAATGTATAGATACATTTTCAATTCCACCATGTTTTTGTGTTTTCAAAGTACGTAACATGCATCTGCAAAATATTGTAGCCACTGTTTTAAGTGGCACTTGTTATAATGTGGTGTAATATTGTGCCACTATAGGAAATGTGGTAGTATTGGTTATAAAACACTGTACATGTATATGTAAGGAAAGCTGATGCATTTTAGTAATTCTTACTTTTATTTGTAATTTATTAAGAAATGTACAGTGTGTAGGTACAGCCGTAGTACCAACATATTAATATTTTTGTAAAGGAAAGGAAATGCAGTCAGTAAACTCTGGTATGGTCCCATTAAGTGGTTGTTGATGTGAGCAGGTGGAGATTGGTGGCACTATAAGGGATGTGGATAGCAAAGGTTTGAAAAATGACATTTATATGTATGGAAAAATGTTGTTTTAAAAATGTTTCTTTTTAGTAGGATTGTATTGAAAATGAAAGATATGTGTATGTTCATTTGGATCTACACCATTTGTAAAAAACATTTAGAAGTAAGGACAATGCGCTTGATTTTTAGAAGACTGTTAAGTAGCAGTTTGTGTGAGGAAGTGCAATATGTTGGCCATACATTTAAGTAACTGCCACTTAATGCGAGTAGGTAGAGAATGTTGCAATATGGCATTTGATGTCAGTGGTTAAACAAGAGCATATGGTTATTGAGATGTATATTGCAGGGTGAGTGGTAGTGACAATGCATATTATATATATATATATATATATATATATATATATATATATATATATATATATATATGTATATATATATATATTCAGTGAAAAAACTTTGTTAATGGGACGTTATGGTTCAAAGTAAAACCGAAAAACCCCTGAAATTCGGCAATTATGGTAAAATAAGCAACCATAACTCGCGCCGCCACCGTGCACTGCTAAGACTAACACCCAGGACATCAAAGATGACATCACAAATGTCATTGATGACATCACTGATGACATCACATGTGCATTTACTTTTCATGAAAACTCTGTAGAAGGGATTCTTATTGTAATATTGACAAAAAAGTGTCAAGGATCATTGGAATAAATATCATGAGCTAATTAGTGCATTAAGGAATGTGTTGATATACATAGCATTCTATTATGAAGTTCTATCCAGTATACTAAGCTATTCATGCAGAAACATAAGCAGTGTGTGCAGCATAAATGATGAAGGTGCAATATTCATAATCTTGCCATGTTGAATACTGAAATGATAACTGCTTTTTTATTAGAGTTTTGCATAATGTGAAACATGTAATAGATAGCTAATAAAACCCAATTACTACATTATTGCATTACTGCACACCAAACACAAAAAGACAATAACACATACAAATAGAGCATATAAAGGGAAAGTGAAGTAAACAAAAAAACAGTAGTATTACCCGACAATTTTCATAACGTAACTGATTATCTTCATGTACAGAAATGATTGCTCTGCTTCAAAGCTACTACTTCCCTATGTATAACTATCACATATTGTGACTAGACACTAATAAAAGTAGTGTACGTGCAATGTGTACAAATATGAGCATATTCAGGGAAAGTACAGTAATAAAAAAACAACAGAACTATAACACAGTGTTGATAACCGTACTAATCATCTTCATACATAGAAAGCATTGTTGTCTTCCAAGTCTGTGTTTTCTCCCTTGTATATGGTTCATATGCTTTGAGTAGACCCTAAGTGAATTACTGTAAGAACATATTTGTAGTATAAGTCTACAAACATAGTACTTTGTATTATAGTATAGTGCATTTTTAGTTCCTGATTGTAACTGGCCTGGATATATCAGTAAAGGAAAAAAGAGGGAGCCAGACATGTGATGTCATCAGTGATGTCCTCAATGACATTTGTGATGTCATCTTTGATGTCCTGGGTGTTAGTCTTAGCAGTGCACGGTAGCGGCGCGAGTTATGGTTGCTTATCTTACCATAACTGCCGAATTTCAGGGGTTTTTCGGTTTTACTTTGAACCATAACGTCCCTTTAACAAAGTTTTTTCACTGAATTTCATAGGTTTTTAGTAGCGAAACTTAACCATAATGTCCCTTTAACAAAGTTTTTTTTACTGAATTTCATAGCTTTTTAGTAGAGCAACTTAACCATAACGTCCCTTTAACAAAGTGTTTTCACTGAATTTCATAGGTTTTTAGTAGCACAACTTAACCATAATATCCCTGACTTCATATACATGTAACATAGAACATACTAACCCCTCGTAGTGATTTTCATGTCCGCGGACTACCGCCATGTCCGCGGACACATCGAAAATCTGAGCGTGGAGAATGTAAATTTAAATATTGGGCCCCAATTCCCCTTTGAAGTTGGCTCTGAAAAGAGCCGTTGTTTTTTTATTTTACAGATGCTTGACAGACACCTTTTATTTTGTATTTTTTTTCTTGTTTTTTTTTCTTACTTTACTCCTAAAATCTTTACATAACCTTCTCCAAAGCAAGCCTTACATTCCAAAATAGAAAGGCATTTCCCATAAAAGATAAAGAAATGCCATCTTCTTTAAAATTAACAGCATTACTGGCATCAATATTCTCATTGTTACAGAAGAAAATACCAGCTCTAAGCATGAAGGCACACATGCCTCGGTTGATGACACACCTAGCCATGTTTTGGTGAGGACAAAAAACTGAACTATTGTCCCATATTGCCCTAGGTAGTAATCCAGAAACAATTACTTTCGCATTTGGAAGGATCTTCATTACGGCTTGAACCAAGCGTTTCAAATCAGCCAACAAAGTAGGGGCACTGACGTTGCCCAAATGGAAAGCACCATAGTGCAAAACTACCACATGCGGACTGTTCATCGTGGCCATATCCTCACAAACTTGTACAATTCCCTGTACATTTCAATCAGGCACAGTGCTCCACACCACCTCCACTCCTTTCACATCAAAGTTCTTTGCAACAGGCCTGAATTCAGCATACTGCTGTAAACCATGCACAAACATATCTCCGAGCACCAACACCCTGACTTTCTCCACTTCTGCCATCTTCACCACACACAGTCTCTTTCAACACAAATCCACAACCTCGACATCTGATTGGCTGATCCGTATAGTCTTCTTTCCATGTTCGATTTCCTGGAAAAACCCGGATGTAGCACACCCTGTCCACGAACAGCCGCGGTGTCCGCGGACACATCGAAAATCTGAGCGTGGTGAATGTACATTTAAATATTGTGCCCCATTTCCCCTTTGAAGTTGGCTCTAAAAAGAGCCGTTGTTTTTTTTTTTCAGATGCTTGACAGACACCTGTTATTTTGTATTTTATTTCTTGTTTTTTTTTCTTACTTTACTCCTAAAATCTTTACATAACCTTCTCCAAAGCAACCCTTACATTCCAAAATAGAAAGGCATTTCCCGTAAAAGATAAAGAAATGCCATCTTCTTTAAAATTAACAGCATTACTGGCATCAATATTCTCATTGTTACAGAAGAACATACCAGCTCTAAGCATGAAGGCACACATGCCTCGGTTGATGACACACCGAGCAATGTTTTGCTGAGGACAAAAAACTGAACTATTGTCCCATATTGCCCTAGGTAGTAATCCAGAAAAAAATACTTTTGCATTTGGAAGGATCTTCATTACGGCTTGAACCAAGCGTTCCAAATCAGCCAACAAAGTAGGGGCACTGAGGTTGCCCAAATGGAAAGCACCATAGTGCAAAACTACCACATGCGGACTGTTCATCGTGGCCATATCCTCACAAACTTGTACAATTCCCTGTACATTGCAATCAGGCACAGTGCTCCACACCACCTCCACTACTTTCACATCAAAGTTCTTTGCAACAGGCCTGCATTCAGCGTACTGCTGTAAACCATGCACAAACATATCTCCATGTACCAACACCCTGACTTTCTCCACTTCTGCCATCTTCACCACACACAGTCTCTTTCAACACAAATCCACAACCTCGACATCTGATTGGCTGATCCGTACAGTCTTCTTTCCATGTTGGATTTCCTGGAAAAACACGGATGTAGCACGCCCTGTCCACGAACAGCTGCGGTGTCCGCGGACACATCAAAAATCTGAGCGTGGTGAATGTAAATTTAAATATTGTGCCCCATTTCCCCTTTGAATTTGGCTCTGAAAAGAGCCATTGTTTTTTTTTTTTTACAGATGGTTGACAGACACCTGTTATTTTGTATTTTCTTTCTTGTTTTTTTTCTTACTTTACTCCTAAAATCTTTACATAACCTTCTCCAAAGCAACCCTTACATTCCAAAATAGAAAGGCATTTCCCATAAAAGATAAAGAAATGCCATCTTCTTTAAAATTAACAGCATTACTGGCATCAATATTCTCATTGTTACAGAAGAACATACCAGCTCTAAGCATGAAGGCACACATGCCTCGGTTGATGACACACCTAGCAATGTTTTGCTGAGGACAAAAAACTGAACTATTGTCCCATATTGTCCTAGGTATTAATCCAGAAAAAATTACTTTCGCATTTGGAAGGATCTTCATTATGGCTTGAACCAAGCATTCCAAATCATCCAACAAAGTAGGGGCACTGACGTTGCCCAAATGGAAAGCACCATAGTGCAAAACTACCACATGCGGACTGTTCATCATGGCCATATCCTCACAAACTTGGAAAATTCCCAGTACATTGCAATCAGGCACAGTGCTCCACACCACCTCCACTCCTTTCACATCAAAGTTCTTTGCAACATGCCTGCATTCAGCGTACTGCTGTAAACCATGCACAAACATATCTCCGAGCACCTACACCCTGACTTTCTCCACTTCTGCCATCTTCACCACACACAGTCTCTTTCAACACAAATCCACAACCACGACATCTGATTGGCTGATCCGTACAGTCTTCTTTCCATGTTGGATTTCCTGCAAAAACCCGGATGTAGCACGCCCTGTCCACGAACAGCCGCGGTGTCCGCGGACGGCGTCCACTTTACTCTCTGCGCCATTCCCTCATTGCATACAGCTAAGCAATCACACAATACGAATAACGTCCTCAGAACACCCCCATTTTGTGAATTTTCGAACATTTCAGGACAATTATCATTTCTTTATTCAACATATTAACATTACAAATATTATACTTTCATCTTGTACTCTGCACACAATGCTATGTTTCTCCATTAGTAGCTCAGTATACTAGATAGAATCCCATAATACAATGCTATTTATATCAATGCATCGTTCAAAGCACTAATAACGGTATGATATTTATTGCAATATCCTTGACACTTTTTTCGCAACATTATAATAAAAATCCCTAGTACACAAATTCCATGAAAAGTACATACACATGTGATGTCATCAGTGATTTCATCAATGACATTTGCGATGTCATCTTTGATGTCCTGGGTGTTAGTCTTAGCAGTGCAAGGTGGTGGCGTGAGTTATTTTTCACAGCTTACCATAACTTGCGATTTTCAGGGGTCTTTCGTCTGTACTTAAAACCATAACGTCCTTTAAACAAACTTTTTTTAATATCACGCAAAAAATATACAAACATGGCATGCAAAAACCAACTTCTCACAGATGGCTTACACAGAATGTTGCAAAGTAACAATTTATGCTCGTTCACAGTGAAGGTCAGCTGCTTCCATTTTTTTCACGGGCCCCGGAGAGGCTCACAAAGCGGTCTATAAGGTTGAATTGTGTTTTGACCTTGACAGACAGAGATTGTGATGAAAGACTTCTCTTGAAGGAGTGTTGCTAAAACGTAAGAGAAGATAAGGATGACATTTATGAAACAAAACCACTTTTATATATTATATCACTATGCGAAAGATCGTTGGCACACGAGGAGTCGTATTTTGGGACTGCACCACTCGTAGACAATGGAAATTGCAATTGTACTGTAAGTAACCCTTTAGATTATTTTATACCAAATATAATTACAATAGCATAGCATTAAAGACCGCTCAAGTTGAACTTGTTCGTTGAAAGTGGCATAATGTTTTCTACAGCGCACTATCACTGCCAAATTGATCCCCTGTTGTTTAGAAGGCTCTGAAAAAGGCAGACGACACAGGGTGGGTTAATACAAATAATTTAGCCGGTCTATAGGCAGTCAAGCGCTCTACTTGCTGTGCCACTGTAGCCTGTCAAATGGCACAGGGAGTACAACGCTCGCTTTGACATCCGTGCACAGCTTGCTAACGCAAATGCGAATCCCGGCAAGGCCAAACTCAGCCTTTCATCCTTCCGTGGTCGATTAATGAGCACCACACACCGTGGTTAATAATAAGCACCGCTTAGATACCTCACGGTTCTTAGCGCTATATGAATTGGAAAATATTATTATTTTATTATTAACATACTCCGTTGCACTATCTTCGATAGCAAATAGTTTCACGCCCTAATAAATAAAATGATAATTTTTAATGAAGATCGGCTTGTGAGACTAATTTATGTTTTTTAAAACAGGTATGTGGCCCCATTTTGCCTATGTCACGATTTACAGACTCCAGCGGATGGGGACAACTGCCAGGTGCAGGTCCAAATATGCAACTTCATGACCCTCACCATTTTATGGGACAATTGCCAAGGACCAATATGCCCTTACGCAGTACTAGCGGCTACAAACAACATACCAACCAATAGGGTGGTCTAATGGCTCATTTTTTCAGCAACCTTCCGATTATCAGAGCGACCATTTACTGCTTTTATCATAAATCAACAGCCTATCTACCGCAAAGGAACAACGCGTGGCTCCAAATAAACTTTTGCTGATCGACAACAGAGACAATAGCAAATAGCTGAATATTCACTGAACATTTAATGTGAAATAAATGTACTTTACCAAATGTACAATCCTGCTGTTGACTTTTAAACCACAGTTTCATATTCCGAATTGTGGCGCACTGAGTTGTAAGCTGATCAAGAACCCTCTGTACCGCAAAGGAACATCGCGTGACTCAACATGAACTTTTGCGGATCGACAACAAAGACAAATGCAAATTGCTGAATATTCTCTAAACATTTGCTGTCAAATAAATGTACTTTACAAAATGTACAATCTTGCTGTTTGCTTTTAAAACACTGTTTCATATTCCGAATTGTGGCGCGCTGTGTTGTGACATAATATGTGTTGTTTTCCGGGTTCTGCGTAAAGTCACTTAGGACTGGAGAGGACTGGGCGCATTTGATGACGCACCCTGTAACGTCACGGAGAGAGGCGGGGAATATGAACGCTTTGATAATATCAGGTTTAGGGGCGGGAGATATGATTTAGTGTCGCAAAAGCAAGTCAGCCAGGTCAATAGCGCCAGTCATAGGATTATCACATAATGTCGGCGCACAGCAGCTGGATTTATCGTTTCTTTAGTGGACAAAAAGTCGGTTGACGCCCATAGGAAATTGTACTATTAGTGGACCAAAGGATTGGTCTTAAAACACTTTCACCCTGACAACGAACAATACAAACAACGTTCTCAGAACACCCCCATTTTGTGTAATTGCAACCATTTCAAGACACCGCAAGTGTTCTTAGAACACACTCAACTAGACAGATTACAATACGGAGAGCGTCCTGAGGACACCCCCAGTTTGTGTATTTACAAACAATTAAGTACACCGCGAGTGTTCATAGCTCATTTCTACCTTCCTTGTGAACAAAAATGACACATACTCCGTCCTCTAAACACCCCACCATTTAGTTTATTTACAAAATGTCAGAACAGCCGTGTTCTCCGCGGACAAATCGAATGCAACAGAAACGTCTAGCACATAAATAAAATACAACTTTGAACCTATCTCATACTCCCCCATCCACCCCAAAGACTTCTACACACCAACACACTCTACTAAATACACATTTTAACAAATTTTCACCGCGCTGTACGCAGACGTGCGCAAATGCAAAATGGCGGGCGTGACAGAAAATATGACGCGCATCACGCACCACGCCGCCCAATCAGCGAACACGTCGCATGTCCGTGGACATGACGCAAGCCGCTGGGCCAATCGGGGTGCTGTCCGCGGAGCGAACAGGGAAGTCCGTCCGCGAAGCGAACACAGATATCACTAATTTTTTTGCCTTACATTTTGGTCATTTTTTTAAAAACTACTGGACGGATTTACACCAAATTTGCAAAAGCACACTTTTGGGACCAGGCCGCCGCTCCTGCCGCAAATTTGGTGTAAATCCGTCCAGCGGTTCGAGCTGTAGCCGTGCGCACAATTTTTTTCCATTCAGTCTATGGGAAAAAAAAAAGTTTTGGGACCCCCCCTATAACTTTTCCCCCCCTGGACGAATCCTCACCAACCTTTGCAAAAAAATTCAGAGTATTCTTTTTTTGCAAAGTTTGGTGAGGATTCATCCAGGTGGAGCAAAGTTATAAGCCGCCCAAAAAGTGCTCTTCCTATGGAAACACCAACTTAACCATAATATAAAGCTTGTGAAAAAAACACTTAAAAAATATAAGCATACCTGTACTATGGGCCTCATTACAACCTGCCAGTCCGGGACCGTGCAAAATCCGTGACGGCGGTAAAAACGTTTCCGTGTCCGCAAGGTTGCGGAAAAACCGTCCGATTACACGCTGTCGGTCGCGCGCACCACACGGACTCGGAAACGTTGTTACCGCCGTCACGGAAAACCCCACGGAAATGGAAATAACGAAGCCACAAGTGGCGCTAAACCCGTTTCCGCCTCCGCCACCACGGACACGGAACCGGAAATACCATGATCGCCAAAACAGGAAACAGAGAGGCGGCCATCATATAAAAGCACAATCCATTGCCATCCAGAGCCAGCACAAGCACAATCCTAACTCTGAGAAGCCAAAAGGGACCACCAGCATGTCTGCCAGGATTCCTGCTCAGAGGCAGCGCAAACAGCGCTTCAGCGAGGCGGAGCTAACCGTCTTGGTGGAGCACATTGTGGACAATGCTGAGATGCTGTTCAGCGCCGACCAACGGCGTGCCACACAGCAGCGGAGGAAGGAGGTGTGGGCCGAAGCTGCACGCAAGTGCACCGCCGTGGGCGTGGCAGTGAGGAGCGTGAAGGACTGCCACAAGCGTTGGGACGACCTGAGGCTGAGGGTACGCAACCTCATTTCCACGCACCGCCAACGCAGCAGTGGGACAGGCGGAGGGTCCCCTTCCCCACTGAGGCTGCAAGCATGGGAGGAGCGTTGCAGCAGCGTCCTCCACCTAGAGGGAATCCATGGGATCGGGCAGGCTGAGGCAGGAGTGAGCCCACCTGCAGATGCCGGTAAGTGCCCAAACATGAATGCCACATGTAAATATGCAGTTGTGAGTACTGGGCCAAAGGACCCATTAACAACCCCCCCCAGGCAGTGCGTGTGTGGGCCAAAGGACCCATTAACAACCCCCCCCCAGGCAGTGCATGTGTGGGCCAAAGGACCCATTAACAACCCCCCCCCAGGCAGTGCATGTGTGGGCCAAAGGACCCATGAACAACCCCCCCCAGGCAGTGCATGTGTGGGCCAAAGGACCCATGAACAACCCCCCCCACAGGCAGTGCATGTGTGGGCCAAAGGACCCATGAACAACCCCCCCCCCGGCAGTGCATGTGTGGGCCAAAGGACCCATTAACAACCCCCCCCCAGGCAGTGCATGTGTGGGCCAAAGGACCCATGAACAACACCCCCCCCGGCAGTGCATGTGTGGGCCAAAGGACCCATCATGATCCGTATGGCAACCAATATCACTGAATGCAGACACCAGCAATCAGATGCATGTGACTAACACTATTCAATGTACAATCTTAATGACGCATGTGATGCACCCATCTGCCACCACAACAACACTAATTGCATGCCCTTTGTGTCCCCACAGCCGTTTCAAGTGACAGTGATACTGCACAACAGGCCAGCCAATCTGCATCGGCAATTACACTAGCCACCGCCACCACACAGGAGGATGCTGCCAGCAGTTCTGCACCTCTGGCCACATTACCAGCCACTACAGATGTGCGGCACACCACCACCGACATCCCCACCGTCTCCACACTGGCTGAGTCTAGACAGGTGCCACGGGAACCTATCATGGACACCCAACACAACACCGAAGGCAGAAGCACTGCAGAGGGGGCGGCCTGCAGTGATAACAGTGCCCCGCAAGAGCACTCGGAAACGGGGCCACAGGGGGAGATGCCCACATTGGAAGACCTGGGCTCCTTCCATGAGCTGGGGTTCAGCCCCACTTCACTGGGGAGTCCCATGAGGTCGCCCACCCCGTCCATGGCCGAACTGAATGCCCGCATGCAGCGGATGGAGGACCAGCAGGCTACCCTCACCCAGCTGGTGGAGAGGCAGCTAGAGGATTCCAGGCTGCAGAGGGAGAGCTACAGCGCCTCAGTGCGTCGGCTGTCGAGGTCCATTGGACGCTTTGCGAGCACCATAGTGACCCTTGCACGCCATGTGCGGGAGGGCAACGACCACACCTCCAGGCTTGTAGAGGCCATGTTGGTTGGCCAACAGGCAAATCTGGCACGGATGCCCACAATCCCAGATTCGGGGCCATCAAACACTACCACCCCATCCAGCTCCACTACTACCAGTCCAAGGAGGCGCTTGAGTAGGCTAACGGGTCCTTCGGGCAAGGTTGCACAGGCACAGAAGCGCACGCGGAAGTGATGGCATGTGTGTGGGGCAGTGCAGGACACATGTGGACTACAAGGGTGTGAGAGGGGTGGGCACGTTTGGGTGGTGGGGTAGGTAGTTTTGGGGGTTTGGACAATGGGCTCTGGGTGGGGGTGGGTACGTTTGGGTGGTGGGTGGCCCCGGGTGTACAGCTTCCCTAACCAATGCACCTTCTTCCCTGTTGTTATCACATCAATACATCACCATTTCAAATCAAGACATACATGTGTGGACATTGATCATTTATTTTGCAGTGCAACTATTAATTCATTGTCGTCACCATGTTTGTGCATTTCTGTGAATGTGCTGTGACTCAAAAGTAAATGCCAATCAGGGTATCCTGTGCTCTCTGGCCACCATGTGGACCCCCAGGGGGAGGCGGTGCCATCCCATCCCCATCTCCATCCCCATCCCCATCCCCTTCCCCATCCCCATCTCCATCCCCATCCCCATCTTCCTCATCTGCGTCTGGTGGCATTGGGATGTTCCTGCGCAGGCATATATTGTGCAGCATGGCACATACGAGCGTGATTTTGCCCGTCTTCACTGGGCTGTACAGCAGTGATCCGCCAGATCTGCTCAGACAGCGGAAACGGGCCTTCAGCAGTCCAAATGTCCTCTCAATCATTCCACATGTGCGGATATGTGCCCTATTGTATGCCTCTTCATGCCTGTTCCTTGGTCTCCGTACAGGTGTCATCATCCATGGCGTGAGTGCATATCCCGCATCACCTACATGGGATGTAGATGGGGGAACATGTCAGTGTTTGTGGCATCATGTCCTCATCTGCTGCTGTGCATTCTTGTATCATCATTCATTCATGCATATGTACCATGCAGTGTCTGGAGGTATGTTTCGGCCATCACGAGGTATGTCGCTGACTGCATATGGGCCTACACATTAACTTGCATGTTTACTGTGCCCTGCGGGTGAAATGTGATTGTGTGCATGTCATGGTGCAGTGCTGTCCACACATGGCAGAGTGACTCCACTGTACGGAAGTAGTAAATACACGTCGTCTCATTTACACGCCTCCCGTGCTTTTTGGGGCAGTGTTTCAATTGAGGGTGGGTGTCTGCAGTGGCACAGGGTTAATGGGACAGTGACGGGATTGGCTGTGGCAGCGTGTGCACGGGCACATTGTGGTGCCCTGTCATGTCTTCCTTCATGATGTTTGCCATCCGCTGTGTATTTGGTAGATGGAAGGGGGGTGATGCATGTGCGGTCACAGTGGCACACTCACAATGCTCATTGGCCTGGACACACACACACCACTCCGACAGGGTTGTAGCATCGTCAGCTGTACTCACTCAATAGCCACGTGCTTTGTCCGGCATAGCGTTCCATGTACCGTGGCAACGTGGAATTCCGCAGTACCATTGAGTCATGTGATGAGCCTGGGAAACGTGCACAGCAGTGTGTAATCAGTTGCATGGCATCACAAACCATCTGGACATTCAAAGAGTGATACTGTTTCCTATTGCGGAACACCGCCTCAATTGCATGTGGTACTGTCAGCTCGACGTGGGTGCAGTCAACTGCGCCTATGCAATTTGGCATGCCTGCTATGGCATGGAAGGCCAACTTGGTGGCAATGACCTCGGGGAGGGTGCGGGGTAGGGCTATGTGTTCCGACACATGTCGCAACAGGGCATCCAGTACCTGTACCAGGATTTTTGAGAAACACGGTTGTGATATGCCATGCAGCTCACCAACCGTGTGTTGATAGGTGCCAGTGCCAAGGAAATGCAGAACTGAGACAACCTTCAAGAGGGGGGGGTGGCGGTGGGGGTGTCAATTAGGCTGCTGATGTTGTCCTCAATCATGGCGGTGATGTGCAGGATTGTTGCACGGTCCAGCCGGTATAGGGTGTGGATCTGTCCTGGGGTGAGGTTCCAGGGTGAGGCCCTGATGCGTGGTATTGGTGGCTGGTGGCGGGGTCGGGCTGGCTGGGCAATGGGGTTTGCCATAGCTGCAGGGTTGGCTGGTTGCCGCCTGCACCTCCTCCGCCTACGCCTCCTCCTCTGCGCCATCACTGCCACCATGTGCAGTACTGCCTGTTGGTTGAGTAGGCCCAGTCCCAGTGCTACTAGACCTGCTGCCTGCATGGTTCTGTGTTGTGTTGGCCTGGGTGTGGCCCTTTTGTATGCTCCCAGTGGCCTGCTAGGTCCAGCTGGGCTGATTTGGTGCACTTGTGCCCTGATTCAGTTCAGCAGGCAGTGTATAACGCCATGTTCGCGGTGGCGGCGGTTCCGCCACCGTGATCACGGTATTTACGCCATTTTTTTCCCGGTATTTCCGTGTCCGCGCTAGTTGTGATGCTCACGGTGTTTAGTGTTGGCGGTAACGGAGGGGTTTCCGTGCAGACGGACTTAAGGGGAACCCTATTTCCGCGGTGGCGGTTTAGGGTGGTGCTATTACCGGGGCCGCGGGTCATGATTGCGCGGACATGGAAACGGTGCCGGTATGGTTTTACCGGCAGTGTTAATTCCGGACCGGAGTACTTGTAATGAGGCCCTATGTCTCTTTAGAGATAGACATTGTTGAATCTGCAACTAGAAATCTCACAGTAGTTTTTATGCAGGAGGCTTTGAATGAGAGAAGACATGTTCTCTCAGAGTTGAAATATACATATGGATTGTTGAACTGAGTTTTTGGATGTGATTGTTGGATGCATGTGTGACTGAAAGTAACCAATGAGGGAGTGTTACACAGATAAAAGTAAACATGGCAGAAGGGCTGTACTGTCGACACTGCCTGCAACTGTGCATGATAGTCTGCGGACCCACAAGTGCCATCTGGGTTTTTTTAATGGTGCCCTGCATGGAAATAGAAGTGCTGAGACCACTGACAGTCATGAAAAATATGTGGACATCGGGGATTATCCAGTAAGGTTTTGTAGTTGTATAGGAAGAGTTGCAGTGTACCGTAGCATAAGGTAGCAATTGTTGTATTTGTTGTGTGAAGTGCTGGAAGCATGGTTATGAAGAAGCAGACTGTGTGGAAAATAGGAGATTCATGGATACATTGGTTGACGGTATATACAGAGAATCTTGTCATCTGTGAACATTTTGGACTTGAAGGAGTAGAGGTGTCATGGTATGGATTTTGTGGATTAATCCGGAAGTCACTATTACCCTTGTGTGAAAATATGGTTTGTTTCAAACATCCAGATATCATTATATTACATTGTGTAAGCAACAGTTTAGGGTATGTTACTGGAATATCTTTGCATTGTTCCACAAAGGATACTTTAAAAGCTAATGGATATGTTTCAACAATTATTTTACCACAGATAACTCAAAGGCAAATGTGGAAAGGTTCAAACTTGTTTTGTCCGCAAATTGAGAAAGCCAGTAGAATGTCAATAAAGCTGTATATTAGCTGCAGTCGTGGCCCTGTAGTTATGGTTAAGTTGCTCAGCCCGTAGGAAGAACACTTTTTGGGTGGCTTATAACTTTGCCCCCTCTAGACGAATCCACACCAAACTTTTGCAAAGCAAGTAAATGATTCTGCGAAGTCTGGTGTGATTTCATAAAGGGGGTGCAAAGTTATAGTCAAAGTTATAAGGGGGTCCCAAAATGTCTGAAAATGCTCATATATGCAATATAAAAAAAATTGGGCTCACGCCTACGCCTAAAGCTCAAACCACTCGATGGATTTTCAGCAGATTTGATGTATATCCATCCAGTCTTTTTTTTTTTAAACGGTCAAAAACCAGTTTAAAGAAGTAAGTGATATCTGGGTCTGGTCCGTGAACACACATCCCTATTTGGTCCGTGGAAACCCCATGAATCAATCCAGATCCAACGTGATGTCTGTGGACGTCGCATATGCCCCTGATTGGATTTTGAAAATTGCGAGGTGCGTCTTATTTTTCTAAATGGTCGGGCCCTTAGTACTCTGGGAAAACGGAGTCTGTGGTTAGCAGGGTGGGGAAAATGTCTGGAAAACACATTTGGTGTTATTTGGTTGACGAAAGAGGGACTGTAAAGGGTGGGAAGTGGAATAAAGATGATATGGGACTGTTTATATAGGTGAAAAGAGGGAATGCAGGTGCCATTGTGTTCACAGGCACCATGGTAGTATTTGGTCAGTGCTGTGAACAAACCGCTTGGAAAACACATTTGGGGTTATTTAATGGCTGAAAGAGGGCATTGAAAGGGTAGGGGAGTGGAATAGAGATGAGATGGTACTGTTTTTATGGGAAGAAAAAGGGTTTGCAGATGCCACAGAGTCTGCTGTCAATATCAGTGTCCGCAGACATTATTTCAATTGCAGGGGCTTCAGGGCGAGTTTTGTTATTTGAAGATGTAGTGTACATACTTGTTATATGGTTTAATTATATTGTGGTGGTTGTGGCTAGTGGCCAGATTCTTGGGGGCATACCCTTAGGGCAATGGCCAATAGTAATTATAGATAGTGTAGGTGGAGTATCAAGTATTTGTAATATGGTGGAATGATATAACTGTACTGCATATGGTATTTTTGATTGTAGTAGAATTGAGGATAGTGCGTATGGAACATTAACATGTATTTATTTATACTTGGTATGTTTAGTTAGTTGCATAAAGTAATAATGTGTTAAGCAGGATAGTTTCAAAGCTTTAACTGCATACAATTTTACATATGCATTTTTTACCCTCATAATGATACAACATTAGCGTGTGCCTCACTGTTGCTGTATTGACATTAAATAATCATTGGGTCATAGGGAGAAAAGAAAAACATAGAGGATTAAAACTAACATATACTTATGTGAGTGTAAGAGTGATAGCATGTTTGTTTGAAGTGTGTTGTAATTAAAGGAATGTTTAATGTAGTTAGATACCTGTTGGCGTATTCCAACTATATTGGACATTAGAAGAAGTTTGTAATAACAAGAGCTGTGATGGCATATTTAAAGTATATTGCAATGAAGGGTATTTTTGAAGTAGTTAGATACATTTTGACAAGATTCTGACTATCTTGTCTGTAGTACTATGGATGTAGTTAGATACCTGTTGGCATAATCTAACTGTTTATTGTGCTAAAGTTTAGTGAGTACATTTGGGTTGAATGAATATTAAGTAAGAATTTGTTAGATTTGCTGGTAACCTATATTTTGGAGTAACAGAGGTGACGTTACATTCAAACCAACCACTTCATTTTTTGACATATGCAATATAGCGACCTGAACATTGGGACAAGATGCATCAGATGGCTAATAAAGAATACATTGAATTCATTGGAGTGAAACACATCCCACCTAGCCACAGACTTGCGGATCGTGAAGAAACACTCAGGTGAGAGGAGGCCAGACTCATTTGTAGACTGCAGAGTACCACTATTGGACTGAATCGGGATACAGAAATTGAACTATTCCTATAATAATTGTGTAATTAGGATGTGGATCATTGACAATAAGCAATGTGGAGTCTATGGTAAATGATTTATTTTTGCACTGGGATCTGTGTCTTCTATAGTTGAACTGCAACATAAAAAGGGGACTAGAGTTTTTTCCAAAAGATACAATTTTTAGGGAGTACACCTATATTTGAAATATATGATGCTAAGTTAGCTGGATCTATGGAAACAATATGGACAGAGGTCATAACCCTCATGCACTTATGACTCTAGTGCATGTCCATCCTGATTTTATCAGGTCTCAATTATTATCGTCAGCATTTGGAGCTTTACTTTCTAATCACAATACAAGATACATTCTATCTTCCCAGAAAAGGGCACCCAATGTTGGAATTACCTAGGTCTAAACTTACCATGAAGGAGCACCGAAAACATTTAGAGTAATGTATAGTTTATGGTACAGAGATTCTAATGGATAGATCCAAGTAATATAGCATATCAGGCCTCGAATTCTCGAAATGATTTGAACTGCACAGGATCAGTGTTGAAATAACACAGATTTCTGTTATTTTGGATCATAGTGACAAGGTACAAAAATGTAGGGTTACAGACTAATCAGGTGACTATTCAATATATGTGTTGTGACTTCCTACGATGTTAGTGGGAAAACGTACATGTTATTTATAAATATGATAATAATAGTTTTTTTTCTGCAGCAAAAAATGTCTGTTTTGCGTTAAAACATGTATGACATAATGACATTATGGGCGTTATGAAGTCATGATGCCATGTGCGCAATGATGTCACCATTTAGCACACTAATGTCGGGCAATAAATACAGACCCTTATTAGGCAAATGGTGCACGCGGATTAACAGAGACAATTGCCAGGAGGATCAGGATCAACTTTCTTCAGCTAATCAGGTATATATATATATATATATATATATATATATATATATATATTCAGTACAAAAACTTTGTTAAAGGGACGTTATGGTTAAGTTGCGCTACTAAAAACCTATGAAATTCAGTGAAAAAACTTTGTTAAAGGGACGTTATGGTTCAAAGTAAAACCGAAAAACCCCTGAAATTCAGCAGTTATGGTAAGATAAGCAACCATAACTCGCCCCACCGTGCACTGTTAACACTAACACCCAGGACATCAAAGATGACATCACAAATTTCATTTCGTTTTTAGTAGCGCAACTTAACCATAACGTCCCTTTAACACAGTTTTTTTACTGAATTTCATAGGTTTTTATTAGTGCAACTTAACCATGAAGTCACTTTAACACATTTCTTTTTACTGAATTTCATAGTTTTTTATTAGTGCAACGTAACCATAACATCCTTTTCAATGGAGGAAGACCACTAGCATCCTAGGTTCTGAAAGTGGGAACCCAGGGTGGTAAAAAATTGATTTTTCTTCCCAAACCAGGACACCGCAGGCAGGCGTCACGGTGTAGGAAGGAAAATCTTTTACCAAGATGGACACCAGGGAAAGGGAAGGCAGGGGGTATTAAGGGAACACAACAGGGCATCGGCAGGGGGTCGGGAAGACCAGGAGAGAGACACAGGGAATGAGTGGGGGTTAACACGAGGGAGACACGGGGCAGGGGGTGGAAAGAAGGGAGACACGGGGCATGAGCGGGAAAGAAGGGAGACACTGGGCATGAGCGGGGGTGGGGGTGAACAGGGGAGACATGGGCCATGAGCGGGGGGAAAAGGAGGGAGACAGACACGGAGCATGAGCGGGGTGAACAGGAGAGACACAGGGCATGAGCGGGGGTAGGGCAAGGTGTGGCCCCCACCCCTGCTCATGCCCTGTGTCTGCCCTGTTCCAACAATGCAGACACGGGGCATGAGGGGGGGTGGGGAGAACAGGAGACAGACACGGGGCATGAGCGGGGGTTGGGGGGAACAGGAGACAGACACTGGGCATGAGCGGGGGGGTGGGGGGCAACAGGAGAAAGACACGGGGCATGAGCGGGGGCGGAGGGGTACAGGAGACAGACACAGGGCATGACCGGGGGGTGGGAGGGAACAGGAGACAGCCACGGGGCATGAGCGGGGGTGGGGGGGTACAGGAGACAGCCACGGGGCATGAGTGGGGGGTGGGGAGCAACAGGAAAGACACGGGGCACGGAGTAGGACATTTCGGGGCGGCCGGTTCGGCGGGGGACGATTTGGCATGGCCGGTTCAGCGCAGGAGCCGGTTCAGCGCGGCACAGCGGGGCAGCCCGCGCCGAACTGGCCGCACATAAATGTCCTGCGAGTTCTTCATGCAGGCACCACAGCCATGCAGAGTACACAGCCGGGCCCGCGAAGGTGGGGGCTGTGCTGCTCGGAGCAGTCTGCTCCGAGCAGCACAGCCCCCACCCTCGTGAGCCCGGCAGATCAATTCTGCTCTGTGCGCCGCACCCCAGTGCACATCACCTGCTGTTTAGGGAAACGTTCAGTGCAGTGCACTGAAAGTGCGAGTTTCAACTTCATCCCGCACTATTTTAAAATGAAACCACTCTAGAACAGTTTCATTTTAAAATAGTGTGGGATGAAGTTGAAACTCGCATTTTCAGTGCACGGCACTGAACGTTTCCCTAAACAGCAGGCGATGTGCACTGGTGTGCGGCGCGCCAAAACATCCCGTCGCCGAACCGGCGATGCCAAAATGGGGTGTACCGACGGGGCGGGTGGGGGTAACAGGAGACAGACACGGGGCATGAGCGGGTGGGGGGAAACAGGAGACAGACATGGGTCATGAGCGAGTGGGGGGAAACAGGAGACAGACACGGGGCATGAGCGGGGGGTGGCCGGGAGGGAGGGATAGAGACATGGGGCATGAGCGGGGGGTGTGCGGCGGGAGGGATAGAGACACGGGGCATGAGCGGGGGTTGGCAGCGGGAGGGATAGAGACACGGGGCATGAGCGGGGGGTGGGCGACGATAGGGATAGAGACACGGGGCATGAACAGGGTTGGCGGCAGGAGGGATAGAGACACGGGGCATGAGCGGGGGGTGGGCGGCGGGAGGAATAGAGATACGGGGCATGAGCGGGTGATGGGCAGCGGGAGGGATAGAGACACGGGGCATGAGCGGGGGCTGGGCGGCGGGAGGGATAGAGACACGGGGCATAAGCGGGGGGTGGGCGGCGGGAGGGATAGACACACAGGGCATGAGCGGGGGTGGGCGGCGGGAGGGATAGAGACACAGGGCATGTTTTGAGCAGGGGGTGGGCGGCCGGAGGGGTGGAGACACGGGGCATGAGCGGGTGGTGGCCGGCGAAGGGATAGAGACACGGGGCATGAGCGGGGGGTGGGCGGCAGGAGGGATAGAGACATGGAGCATGAGCGGGGGGTGTGTGGCGGGAGGGATAGAGACACAGGGCATGAGCGGGGGGTGGGCGGCAGGAGGGATAGAGACACAGGCATGAGGGGCGGTGTTAGGGATAGAGACACGCGGCACGAGCGGGGGGTGGGCGTCGATGGGATAGAGACACGGGGCGTGGGCAGCGGGAGGGATAGAGACACGGGCAATTAGCGGGGGGAGGGATAGAGACACGGGACATGAGCAGGGGGTGGGTGGTGGGAGGGATAGACACACGGGGCATGAGCGTGGGGTGGGCGGCAGAAGGGAGAGACACACGGGGCATGAGCAGGGGGTGGGCGGCGGGATGGATAGATACACGGGGCATGAGCGGGGGGGTGGGCGGTGGGAAGGATAGACACACGGGGCATGAGCGGGGGGTGGGTGGGAGGTAGGGATAGACACACGGGGCATGAGCGGGAGGGAGGGAGACACGAGGCATGAGTGGGGGGTGGGCGGGAGGGGGAGAGACACACGGGGCATGAGCGGGGGTCGGCAGGAGGGAGAGAGACACATGGGCATGAGCAGGGGGTGGGGGGAGGGAGAGAGACACACAGCGTTCGTGTGCAGGCGGCAGATCCCTCTCCTCGGCCCTCCGCTGGCCACCGTGTGCCGATGGCGCGAGCGGGGGGCTGGAGGAACAGGGGAGACACGGAACATGAGTGGGATTGGGGGGGGACAAGAAGGACACACGGGGCATGAGCGGGGTGGGAAGAACAGGAGACAGACAAGGGCAGACTTACTGTGCACTTAACCATAACGTCCTCTTAAAAAAGTTTTTTGTTGCTTATAAATTTGTTCTTGGATCCCAAAGTTATAAGCCACTATGGGTGTGATATGCTGCGGTGGTTGTGGCCAGGGCATAGAGTCTTGGGAGCATGGCCATGCTCCCAAGACTCTATGCTCTGGCCACAACCACCGCAGCATATCACACCCATAGAGTCACACATTTTAACTAAGCCATATGAGCACTTTTAATGTCCGCTGAGTGTTCTTAGAACAGTTTCAACTTACTTACGAACAGTACGGACAGGCAAAGCATCCTCAGGACACCCCCATTTTGTTTATTTACGAGCATCCCAGGACACATGATGTGTTCTTAGAACACTTTTTACTTACCTGCAAACAAAACGGACAGGCATACCATCCTCAGGACACACCCATTTTGTTTATTTTCGAACATTTCAGGACACCGCGTGTGTTCTTAGGACAGTTTCAGCTTGCTTGCGAACAATTTGAACAGGTCTAGCGTCCTCAGAACACCCCCATTTTGTTTATTTACAAACATCCCAGGACACTTTATGTGTTGCAGAACAATTTCAACTTGCTTGTGAACAATACGGACAGGCATACCATCCTCAGGACACCCCCATTTCGTTTATTTTTTAACATTTCAGGACACCGCATGTGTTCTTAGAACAGTTTCAACTTGCCTGTGATCAATACGGACAGGCATACCGTCCTCAGGACAACCCCATTTAGTTTATTGACGAACATCCACCGTCCTCAGGACACCCCCATTTTGTTTATTGACGAACATCCCAGGACACATGATGTGTTCTTATAACAGCTTCAACTTGCCTGCGAACAAAACGGACAGGCATACCTTCCTCAGGACACAACCATAACGTCCCCTTAACAAAGTATTTTCATTAAATGTCATAGGTTTTTATCTGTGCAACTTAACCATAACGCCCATTTAACACATTTGTTTTTTACTGAATTTCATAGGTTTTTATTAGTGCAACATAACCATAACGTCTTTTTCAATGGATGAAGACCACTTGCATCTTAGGTTCTCAAAGTGGGAACCCGGGGTGGTAAAAAAAAGATGTTTCTTCCCAAACCGGTACGCCTGCGTCGTACTGGTGTGGGAAGGAAAATCTTTTACCAAGATGGACACCATGGAAAGGGAAGGCGGGGTGTATAAAGAGAACACAACAGGGCATCGGCAGGGGTGGGAGTGACCAGGAGAGAGACACGGGGCATGGGCGGGGGGTGGGGGGAACAGAAGACAGACAATGGGCATGAGCGGGGGGTGGAGGAACAGGAGAGAAACACGGGGCATGACCAGGGGGTGGGGGGCATCAGGAGAGAGACATGGGGCATGAGCAGGGGGTGGGGGCAACAGGAGAGAGACACAGGGCATGAGCGGGGGGTGGGGGGAATGGGAGGAAGACAGGGGGCATGAGCGGGGGGTGGAAGGGACAGGAGAAAGACACGGGACATGAGCGGGGGGTGGGGGGACGGGAGAAAGACATGGGGCATGAGCGGGGGGTGGTGGGAATGGGAGGAAGACACGGGGAATGAGCAGGGGGTGGGGGGACGGGAGAAAGACATAGGGCATGAGCGGGGTTGAGGGGAATGGGAGGAAGACACAGGGAATGAGCGGGGGTGGGGGGGTACAGGAGGGAGACATGGTGCATGAACGGGGGGTAGGGGGAACAAGAGGTAGACACGGGACATGAGCCAGGGTTGGGGGGATGGGAGAAAGACATGGGGCATGAGCGGGGGGTGGGGGAGACACGGGGCATGAGCGGGGGTGTGGGGGTACAGGAGGGAGACACAGGGCATGAGTGGGGGGTGGGGGGAACAGGGGAGACACGGGGCATGAGCGGGGGTGGGGGGGTACAGGAGGGAGACACAGGGCATGAGTGGGGGGTGGGAGGGACAGGAGGGAGACACGGGACATGAGCGGGGGGTGGGGGGGACAGGAGGGAGACGCAGGGGGTGGGGGGACCAGAGGGAGACACAGGGCATGAGCAGGGGGAAAAAGAGGTAGACACGGGGCATGAGCGGGGGTTAGGGGGAGGGGAGAAAGACAAGGGGCATGCGCGGGGGGCTGGGGAGACAGGAGGAAGACACGGGGCATGAGTGGGGGGTGTGGGGGTACAGGAGGGAGACACGGGGAACGAGCGGGAGTGGGGGATGGGAGGAAGACACGGGGCATGAGTGGGGGGTACAGGAGGGAGACACGGGGCAAGAGCGGGGGGATGGGAGAAAGACACAGGGCATGAGCGGGGGGTGGGAGGGACAGGAGGGAGACACGGGCCATGAGCGGGGTGACGGGAGAAAGACACGGGGCATGAGCGGAGGGTGGGAGGGACAGGAGGAGACAGGGGGCATGAGTGGGGGGTGGAAGGGACAGGAGGGATACACGGGGTATGAGCGGTGGGTGGCGGAGAATGGCAGGAAGACACGGGGCAATAGCGGGGGGTGGCAGGGACACCGGCACAACACGGGGCATGAGCAGGGGGTGGGGAAGGACACGGGCACAACAAGGGGCATGAGCAGGGGGACACAGGCACAACAAGGGGCAAGAGCAGGGTGGTGAGGGGGACACGAGCAGAACACGGGGCATGAGCGGTGTGTGAGGGAGGACACAAACATGAGTGGGGGTGGGGGGGATATGAGCACAACATGGGGCATGAGCGGGGGGTGGGAGGGACACGGGCACAACACGGGGCATGAGCGGGGGTGGGGTAGGACACGAGCACAACATGGGGCATGAGCGGGGGGTGGGAGGGACACGGGTACAACACGGGGCATGAGCGGGGGTGGGGTAGGACACGAGCACAACACGGGGCATGAGCGGGGGTGGGGTAGGACACGAGCACAACAAGGAGCATGAGCGGGGGGTGGGGGGACACAAGCACAACATGGGGCAAGAGCAGGAGGTGGGGGAGGACACAGGCACAATGCGGAGCAAGAGCCGGGGGTGGGGAGACACGAGCACAACAAGGGGCATGAGCGGGGAGTGGGGGGGCATGAGCAGAACACGGGGCATGAGTGGGGGTGGTGGGGATATGAGCACAACATGGGGCATGAGCGGGGGGTGGGAGGGACACGGGCACAACACGGGGCATGAGTGGGGGTGGGGTAGGACACGAGCACAACATGGGGCATGAGCGGGGGGTGGGAGGGACACGGGCACAACACGGGGCATGAGTGGGGGGTGGGGAGGACACGGGCACAACACGGGGCATGAGCATGGGGTTGGGGGGACATGAGCACAACAAGGGGCATGAGCGTGGGGTTGGGGGGACACAAGCACAACACGGGGCAAGAGCAGGGGGTGGGGGAGGACACAGGCACAATGCGGGGCAAGAGCAGGGGGTGGGGAGACACGAGCACAACAAGGGGCATGAGCGGGGAGTGGGGAGCATGAGCAGAACACGGGGCATGAGTGGGGGTGGGGGGATATGAGCACAACATGGGGCATGAGCGGGGGGAGGGACACGGGCACAACACGGGGCATTAGCGGGGGTGGGGTAGGACACGAGCACAACATGGGGCATGAGCGGGGGGTGGGAGGGACACGGGCACAACACGGGGCATGAGCGGGGGTGGGGTAGGACACGAGCACAACACGGGCATGAGCAGGGGGTGGGGGGACACAAGCACAACACGGGCATGAGCAGGGGGTGGGGGGACACAAGCACAACACCGGGCATGAGCGGGGGGTGGGGGGACACAGGCACAACAAGGGGCATGAGCGGGGGGTGGGGGGACACAAGCACAACATGGGGCAAGAGCAGGGGGTGGGGGAGGACACAGGCACAATGTGGGGCATGAGCAGGGGGTGGGGGGACACAAGCACAACACCGGGCATGAGCGGGGGGTGGGGGGACACGGGCACAACACAGGGCATGAGCGGGGGTGGGACACGAGCACAACACAGGGCATGAGCGGGGGGTGAGGGGGGCGCGAGCACAACAACATAGATATCACTAATGTTTTTCACTTACATTTTTGTCATTTTTAAAAAAACTACTGGACAGATTTACATCAAATTTTAAAAAGCACACTTTCGGGACCAAGCTGCCGCTCCTGCTGCAAATTTGGTGTAAATCCGTCCAGCGGTTTGGGCTGTAGGCGTGAGCAAAGTTTTTTCCCATTATGTCAAAGGGAAAAAACAAGTTTTGGGACCCCCTATCACTTTGCCCCCCCTGGACCAAACCTCACCAAACTTTGCAAACAAATTCAGAGTGGGCCATATACTTGTTTTGCAAAGTTTGGTGAGGATTCGTCCAGGGGGAGTGAAGTTATATGCCGCCCAAAAAGTGCTCTTCCTATGGAAACAGCAACTTAACCATAACTACATGGCCACTACTGTGGCCATGTAATATATATATATATATATCTACTGAGTGAGGAACTTCTTGAGTGGGGAACTCATAAGGTGTACTCTCGCGACCCGTATGTTAGTGCTATTAAGGTTGGCAATGGTTTTCTTATTTTATTATTTTATTCTTGTGTCGCAAGGATGTAGGTCAACACGAAGACATAGAGTCCCTCAGCTCCGTTTGTAAACTAAGCAGTAGTTTGTTTGTGCCTACACCTCTTTGCGCCAAATTTCTGATGTAAATGAATAAAAGTACGTAGTCAAGTTTCTTCAAGTATATTTTCTTAATTTATTTGATATATGTTCTGCCCATATGGATGACACGTGTTTCGGCGTTTCATTGGCGCCTTTTTCAAATCCGGGCTGAATGCAAGCGTAACATGTAATAAAACAAAACACAAAATATAACATATGAAATAGCATTTTAGCATATTTTGTAACACATTTAGTAGTTAGAATAGTGACTTAGGCTGTGTAGTATATCTTTTTAGCATTCTCAAATTGCATGAACACCTAAAAGTGCAGCACCTCTTAGTTACTTCAAATGGTTAAAAATAAATCCATTACAGTGACTATGTTAGTTTTTTAAAATTAAATTTGTGCAATCCGAAAAAGAAGTAAGTATGGGATGGCATGGACCTAACAATTTTTGGCTGTCAGAAAAGCATGTAAATTTGTTTTCTTACCCTTATTGAATGTAATGCGAATCTCCCTTTCCTTATTTCCGGGAATTAGTTTTTAGTTGAAGTGTATCACGGTAGTTCCAGGGTTAAATCCCACCTAGAACAAATTTGGTTGTTCTATTATGCTAACATTAGCCTTTTAACCTTCTATCGGATTGATTCTTTATGCATGATTCCCTGGCATATATTTAGACACATTTTAAACTCTAGTAAGCATGACTAGTAACATCTTTCTCATTGCATTTATGTAAAAAGTGCTATTCATATTTGCAATCCTCCAATCGCATTACATATCCTTGGTCTCATGCATTCTGTTACTCTAGCGGTTACTAGGAATTACTTTTTCAGTTACAATGACTGGTAACCGATTTGCTCCCCATTTGTGTTTACCAAAACACCCTTTCGCGTGAGTTTGAAATCCCAACCAAAATATATTTTGTTTATGCCACTCGGCATCAAGCGTGCTGAATTCTACATTGAGCATGCTTGTAGCGGTGGTCTTTCCACCCCTTAAAAGCGCTTACCTACAAAATTCTCTTGCTCATGCCTCAAGCATCGGGGGTCCGGTTCTGGCAAATCCTTGTTCAAAAAGAGTTACAGATTGCTAGTCCCTCTTTCCTTTTGTTCATTTACAAAATTCGGCGGCCATACTTTGGGCTGAGTTTTAGTACGTAAGTCCTTTTTTCCTTTTTGATGTTTAAAATGATCTGTTGCATTTGTGTTTAGTGTAACATTGATTTGAATTTAAACTTCCGTATTTATCTTGCGCGGCTGATCTGTTACTTATTATTATGTCCAAATTTACAAAAATTAAAGCTAAAGGAGTAACTCATTTTTCACTATGTTTATTAGTATTTTTTCCCTTCACCCCCCTGCAATCTCTTTATATTATGTATACCTAAGACTGTTTCCTGTTGAGAATGGTGCATTATGGTAACTTTAGTTTTCTTCATTGACCATTATTTTCTCACTATATTTTATTAGCATTCTTTTCACAATTTCAGAATGGTGCATTGTGGTACCTGTGGTTTGATGTAAATTTCGCCTCTCTCATCTGTTTAACTTTCATCTGATTAGCGGTTTCGCCCATATAGGATCTCTCCATGTGTATATCTAAAACATATGATTTAACAGTGCACATTCTTTTCACAATTTCAGAATAGTGCATTGTGGTACCTGTGGTTTGATGTTAATTTTGCCTCTCTCATCTGTTTAACTTTCATCTGTTTAGCGGTTTCGCCCATATATAGGATCTCCCCATGTGTATATCTGAAGCATATGTTTTAACATTGCAGTATTCAATAATATTTTTCTATGCAACAAATTATAATTGAACAAAATAGAAAACAGGAAAAAAACATTTTTGTAATTAATGAAAACATTTGCAATATTCATAACAAGAGTCCTGTATATTATCATTTTTTTGGTTTTGTTTCTGCTATTTCTCTGCTACTTCTCCAGCATCACAAAAAGTGAATCATTGCATTGTCTGAATTTAATCCATGTTCCAATGTTTGAAAATGACAGATTAATCTGGCTTCTTCTTGCCTTAAGCAAAAGTTCTTGATTTCCTCCTCGTTTGCCCATTTTGATTCTTTTCAGTCCAATAAATCTAATGTCTTTTTTATTTTGCATTAGGTGTTGGTTTTGCCAATGAACAGATAACGGGAGGTTTTTGTCTTGACTTCCTATGGCTGAAATATGTTCTCTAATTCTAGTTCTTAACTCCCGAATGGTGCTCCCAATGTAGAGCAGATTACAGACACATATCACTGCGTAGACCACATGTTTGGATCTACAATTAATTTGTTCCCTAATCTTTGTTTTGACACCTTCTTGGTTCGTAAAAGTAACTGTTTCTTGTAGTGCATAGTGGCACATCGAACAGAAGCCACATTTCCTGAAACCTGACTGTGGTTGTCGTAACCATGTTTGTGATCTTGTTTCTTCTTCCTCCTCTTCGGACATCATAGAAGGACTCAACATGTTTTTCAGAGTTCTGGCTTTCCTATAAATTATTGTTGGATAATCTTGTATGTGTTTCTCGATATGTGGGTCTAGTTTTAATAGATACCAGTTCTTTTTTAGGACTTTTTTAATTTCTTTGTTGTTTGCACAATATGCCGTAATAAAATGAATAGTATCATCTGGTTGTGTACTTTTGCTGCTTTGAGATAATGTTGATTGTCTGGTCATGTTTTTGGCTTTCATTTTTGCAGTTTTAATTGATTTTTGTGAGTATCCTCTGGCCTTAAATCTGTCTGATAAAAGTTGACATTCACTCTCAAAATCTGATAATTCTGTGCAATTACGTCGTGCTCTAATGAACTCTCCTTTCGGAATGTTGTAGATAACCGGTTTATGGTGGCAGCTAGTCGCATACAATGTTGAATTGACTTCCGTCTCTTTTCTGAATGTTTTTGTGTGTAATTGTCCTGTGGATACAAAGATGGTTAGATCCAAAAAGTTAATTTCCGTTTTGCTGCTTTGCCCAATAAATTCTAGGCCAAATTCATTGTTATTTGCTTGGTTTAGTAAAGACTCCCGTTCTTCCGGTGTACCGTTCCAAATAATTAGTACATCATCGATGTACCTTAGCCATTTGATTATTTTGTTCTTGAACTCAGGTATTTGGTATATGTGTAGGTCTTCAAACATTCCCATTACAATGTTGGCAAGGGCTGGGGCATATTTAACGCCCATTGCGACTCCACGTATTTGTCGAAAAAACTGATTATTGAAAATGAATACATTATTCTCTAAAGTTGTCATGAGCATTTCTTTAAGCATGCATGCAGAGTTGAAAAATGACGCAGATCTATTTTTGAAAGTATAGTCCATTGCCTCCAGGGCCAATTCGTATTTAATAGATGTATATAGAGCCTTGACGTCCCATGTTGCTAATAAGTATGTATCTTGCCACTGTATTTCTTCTACAATTTTAATGGCATCTGTTGTGTCTTTCAGATATGCCTGTATTTTAGGTACTTCAGGTCTTATTATATTGTCAATATATTCCGCTATAGGTTCTGTCGCCCAACCTATGCCACTTACAATAGGCCTTCCTTCTGGGATAGTGTCATATTTCTTGTGAACTTTCGGAAGAAAGTATATGGTTGGAATTGTAGGTTTATTTACCCGTAGGTGTGTCTGCTCTTCATCAGTTATTAGTCCTTGCTGGTGCCAGGCATTAATAAGGCTTGTCAAATCTTGTGTTATTTTCGGTATTGGATTTCCTATTAATTTCTCATAACATTCTGGATTTTCCAAGTGGTTCATAGCCATCTTTATGTAATCCACTCTATACATTATTATAATGTTGCCACCTTTGTCCGCTTCCTTGATAACCAATTGATGATTTGATTGTAATTTTCTTATGGCAAGAATTTCATTTGCTGTAAGATTTTTGAGATTAGTCTTGTTTTTTATTTGTGGTCTTTTTCTTAAGTAGTATAAATCTTGTGTGACGGCTCTGTAAAATGCGTCCACCATGTTATCTGGTGATAGCTGGGGTGTGAACCTGGATTTGGGTTTCAATTCTTTCATGGAAAAAGGAGTTGGCTGTATTTCTAACTCATGAATGGTTTGATGTATTGGATAGTCTCCTGGTTCTTGTAGGGATCGTAATAGGTGAATACCGCTTAGTTCTTCTATGGTTATATCACTTCTAGTTATGGTTTCAGATGTTTTTTTCCTTTTTTGAACTTGAGTCGCTAAAAATTGTTTAAGTTTTAATTTCCGAACAAATTTGAAAAGATCCACATGTATTTCTATGGGTTCAAACTCAGTTGTCGGGGCGAATGATAGGCCTTTATTCAATACATTAATTTCATCTTCAGTTAGTATTTGGTTCGATATGTTCATCACCAAGTTATTTATTTCTGTTGTTTTTTGGCAGCTTCTTTCGACGCCGCCCGTGTTAATCGTCGATAGGCGTCTGAGCCGTCTGGATTTTCTGGGTCCTCCTGATCCTCTCTTACCTCTTCTCCGACTCGTTTCTGTGAGGTGTCTGGTGCTTTGCTGATCTGAAAACGGACTTGTTTCGTCTGAATGTTTCTGTTTCCTTGTTTGTATCTTTTGATTTGATTTAGAAATCCTTGTCCCTTCGGTTTTGCAGTTCCTAATACTGTTTCCACGTCATTCTCATTTTCGGGTTCTTCCTCTGCCTCTGAACTGGACGGTGAAGTGTTGGGAGTAGTCTCTCTTGATGTTGGTTTGATTTTATTATATTTCTCTTGGAAAGTGTATACTCTATCCTCTTGGTAATCTCTGTCATCACGATAGAATTTTCTCAATTTTCTCAATTTTATCTCGTCTTGATATTCTTTGAGAATTTCATGCATTTTCAAAAAGTTCTTTTCTTTAGTCACTTCTAAGGCTTTTGCCTCTTTAATTTCCTTTTTTATATTTTCAATTTGATCAGTTATTCGTCTGTGTTCTCTCTGTGCATGCTCAATTAGCATTTCTAACATGTGTTTTGAACATTGATTGAGGTTTGTTTCCCAATTGTTAGCCAAATCTTCATCATCGTCTTTACTGAAATCTGGAAAGATCAAAATGCGAAGTCCTCTTGGGATCTGGTACTTTGATACATAGTTTGTCAGAGAGATTATTTCCCAATACTTATCAATTTCTTTGCGAGAGGCCCTCTCTAGTTTTACAAATTTATATCTGAGGTCCTCTCTTTTCGGAAAACTTGAAGTGAAAGCATGGGTGTTATTCCCTTTGGCAGAGAAAAGTTTGTTTGCTTCTTCTTCTCTATTCTCCATGTATTCTGCCATTTTTTGAATTCGTTTTCCCAAATTGGTCTGCGTGGTACTGTATCCCCTAGTAACAATCTACTGAGTGAGGACAAAACCAAAATAAATGATAATATACAGGACTCTTGTTATGAATATTGCAAATGTTTTCATTAATTACAAAAATGTTTTTTTCCTGTTTTCTATTTTGTTCAATTATAATTTGTAGCATAGAAAAATATTATTGAATACTGCAATGTTAAAACATATACTTCAGATATACACATGGGGAGATCCTATATATGGGCGAAACCGCTAATCAGATGAAAGTTAAACAGATGAGAGAGGCGAAATGAACATCAAACCACAGGTACCACAATGCACTATTCTGAAATTGTGAAAAGAATGTGCACTGTTAAATCATATGTTTTAGATATACACATGGGGAGATCCTATATGGGCGAAACCGCTAATCAGATGAAAGTTAAACAGATGAGAGAGGCGAAATTTACATCAAACCACAGGTACCACAATGCACCATTCTGAAATTGTGAAAAGAATGCTAATAAAATATAGTGAGAAAATAATGGTCAATGAAGAAAACTAAAGTTACCATAATGCACCATTCCCAACAGGAAACTGTCTTAGGTATACATAATATAAAGAGATTGCGGGGGGGGGGGGGAAATACTAATAAACATAGTGAAAAATTAGTTACTCCTTTAACTTTAATTTTTGTAAATTTGGACATAATAATAAGTAACAGATAAGCCACGCAAGATAAATACGGAAGTTTAAATTCAAATCAATGTTACACTAAACACAAATGCAACCGATCATTTTAAACATCAAAAAGGAAAAAAGGACTTACGTACTAAAACTCAGCCCAAAGTATGGCCGCCGAATTTTGTAAATGAACAAAAGGAAAGAGGGACTAGCAATCTGTAACTCTTTATGAACAAGGATTTGCCAGAACCAAAACAGGACCCCCGATGCTTGAGGCATGAGCAAGAGAATTTTGTAGGTAAGCGCTTTTAAGGGGTGGAAAGACCACCGCTACAAGCATGCTCAATGTAGAATTCAGCACGCTTGATGCCAAGTGGCATAAACAAAATATATTTTGGTTGGGATTTCAAACTCACGCGAAAGGGTGTTTTGGTAAACACAAATGGGGAGCAAATCGGTTACCAGTCATTGTAACTGAAAAAGTAATTCCTAGTGACCGCTAGAGTAACAGAATGCATGAGACCAAGGATATGTAATGCGATTGGAGGATTGCAAATATGAATAGCACTTTTTACATAAATGCAATGAGAAAGATGTTACTAGTCATGCTTACTAGAGTTTAAAATGTGTCTAAATATATGCCAGGGAATCATGCATAAAGAATCAATCCGATAGAAGGTTAAAAGGCTAATGTTAGCATAATAGAACAACCAAATTTGTTCTAGGTGGGATTTAAACCTGGAACTACCGTGATACACTTCAACTAAAAACTAATTCCCGGAAATAAGGAAAGGGAGATTCGCATTACATTCAATAAGGGTAAGAAAACAAATTCACATGCTTTTCTGACAGCCAAAAATTGTTAGGTCCATGCCATCCCATACTTACTTCTTTTTCGGATTGCACAAATTTAATTTTAAAAAACTAACATAGTCACTGTAATGGATTTATTTTTAACCATTTGAGGTAACTAAGAAGTGCTGCACTTTTAGGTGTTCATGCAATTTGAGAATGCTAAAAGGATATACTACACAGCCTAAGTCACTATTCTAACTACTAAATGTGTTACAAAATATGCTAAAATGCTATTTCATATGTTATATTTTGTGTTTTGTTTTATTACATGTTACGCTTGCATTCAGCCCGGATTTGAAAAAGGCGCCAATGAAACGCCGAAACACGTGTCATCCATATGGGCAGAACATATATCAAATAAATTAAGAAAATATACTTGAAGAAACTTGACTACGTACTTTTATTCATTTACATCAGAAATTTGGCGCAAAGAGGTGTAGGCACAAACAAACTACTGCTTATATATATATATATATATATATATATATATATATATATATATATATATATATATGAGAAAAACACACAAGCCCCTGCGCGGTTGTAACACTGCAAAAAACCACCCAGTGGGCATGTGTAGAAAATACTCCAGCACACAAGACCTAGCTATTTAAAATATCATATTTATTGGTACTTAGTACAGCACATTACAAAACGCAGAGGTGAAATCATTCGCCTCTGTGGCAGCCATAAGGTTGAACAAAACACTCACCCCACTAGTGGAAGATGGTCACGCGTTCTGCCTGAATGCTCAGGCTTCCTCAGACCTTTAAAATCCAAATGCGGCTTGCACATCATAGAATTTAAAAAGAAAAGCAGTCACAGAGCATGCCCATTCGTGTCACATCACGTGCAGATACGGTCATGTGACCACTCCAGGGAAACAATGGTGAAATCTATCATCTACGATGACCTCCACATTGGAATGGTCAAAGTCTTATAGATAAGGTAAGTACGATGGAAATTAGCGTAAAAGTTACGCAAAAGGGAGTCACTTATGTTAACTATCGCATTGTGAACTACACCATGGAGACGCTCTAAACTGCTTATTTAAAGTATTATTGTCAAATTACAATTGATGTGTAACAAGTGAGCACAAGTGTGCCTGTTCATAATTTGATGACTAAAACCGGCTAGGATCGCCGCTCTCAGACATATGCCCCCACATAGGGTCAGTGTATGCAAGCCAGGGATTACGCGAACAGCGGCCGCAGCCAAATCATCAATAGGCAAGTGCCCTGTTTTTCGGGAGTGTGCCTATAATAGGCATTATTCTTACACACTGGTAGAGGGAATTTTGGAAAAGCCCAGTAATCTGGTATCCCATACTAGTCAAGGTGTGGCCCCCTGTCTCTGTATGAGGGTCATAGTGTTTTCCTATATTTGGTAAACGCATGTGAGATTTATATCCGGTTATGTTTTTCTGACCAGGGGAAGACCAACTAAGCACTTCTTAGCCACAATCTAGTGGAGTGAGGAGGGTATAGCACGAGTTGATTTGCCCAGTGCTATCGAGCTTAGTCAATTAGCTATTTTTCATACAGCACATGCAATAGATCTAGCGCGGGTGACAGTTTTTCCAGCCCGCAGCTATGACAGACCAGGTTGAAGCCAGGAGACGAGCAGCGGCAAGCATTCTTTTCAACCAAGAGGCAACACCAACTGATATTGAGGTGGACAAGAGTCTTCCAGCAAGTCTGACTGTACAGCAAAAATTGGACAAGCTTGAAAAAATAAAGAAAAAAGAGATATCGACATGGTGGGAGGCCATGACTCTGCAAACATATCTTAAAGTTCAAAGAATCCCTAGAGGACTAAGAATCCTCACTATCCCTACGTTTGAAGATATGAATCCCGAGCTGATTAAAGAATAGACAGACCATACAAACACATGCTCCTTCAAGATGATTGAAAGTTTGGTCAAATATGCGAAAATAGATAGAACCAAACTACTTAAAGACATTGAAGTGATGGAGGAACAGCTGTTTACTTCAGAAGACGGTGATGAATGTAAGAGGAGAATGTCACATCTGGAAGAAAATCTGGAGAGACATGAGGGAGAAATCAGAATGACAAATTAACACAAGTTCAAACGAGATCGTATAGACTACGAACAAGGGAGGATATATACTTTTGCTAAGAGGTTTGATAACCTCATCAAAATCAGATTGCAACAATTGGAAACCAACAATGCTCAAGCATCAGTCCCATTAAGTGAAGAACCAAGCAGCTCTGAAATGAGTTCATCAGAATCAGAAGGAATGGGCTCAAAAAAATGTGTCCATGGTTTCCCCGCAAACCCAATATTCCCAAACTACTGCACTCAACTGTTAATGCAATGACGTAAGAGTTCTTCAGTCTTAATGGTATAATATTGTAAGATAAGCATGCATTTGCATCAGGCTTTGGTAATTAGGAATCTAATGTTTTTTCCTTTTTTAATTTTTACTTTTCCCTTCTCGCTTCCCTCACCTTTTCTGTACACTAGAATAATGTCATTGTAAAACACTCATGTGGAATTGATTTGGATAGAGCATACTTATAACTTTTGATGATACCTAGACAAAGCCCAGGAGGGCGAAACACTGGCATGTGCTGTCTAATGAGTTACTGTTAGGTTTGTGACAGTTGCCTATTCAGTTAGGCGTTAACAATTACTGTATAAATGTAGACTCTGATTATAGATACACCTATGAATTCTAGTGTATAATTAGACTTTGATTATTAATATACAGAAAGGCATTTGATTGTTTTATTCAAATAGGATTCGTCATTTGAGTACTGTACAATTTATATTTTGTAAATTGATATACCAGTATATTAAATACTAAAGGTAAAATACTTGTTGGGAATTATTTATGGTTCAATTTAAATATTGTTTATATAGAAATTATCAACGTAGATCCCAAAGCACTAAGTATCTGGCCTCTTTTTGATATAGCGACCTGACATGGTTATGGCACCAGTGTGGTATATTATGTCTACTGTTTTGAAGGTTTTCTTGCCAAAAGATACTTGGCTGTGTGTAAAGCTAGTGAGTTTACTGTTACATTTGGTACCATCTCATTGTATACCTTAGCAGCATTAGTATGACATATTGCCTAAGTAAGTTTATGTGTATGCTGGAATGATTGTCTGAATTGCAAAAAGGGCATAGTATGCTTTGCATTCTGCAGAAGCTGGTGAAATAGAATGGATTCACAATTTGGTATGCATACATACGCAAATCGTTCATTTGGGATGTGCTCTTGTGAAATATGGTTGCAGAGAGTGCGTGTATGTTTCCATATGTATGAAATCTGGAAGATTTAATTTATAGGGATGATTTTGGTTTCCGGTACTTGTAGTAAGTACATTAGGAATTCTTATGGATCTTCCTGTGTGTTTATGGTAAGTTTGAACATTCATGCAAAGTAGTCGAATTCTTACCTTAAGCATGCCTTATCCCTGCCTTATACCTGAGACACTGTAAGTGTGGTCAGGATTATGTGTGGCATTCCTATGAAGAATGAGCATTTGCACATACAACTGGTCTGAGCTGTTTAAGTAAATATTGTGTAGAATTGATGGCATTTGAATGAGAAAATTGATTGTTACATTTTCATAGCAATGTACTCCATTTGTGTTGCTGAATTTAAATAGACCAGAGATTTGTGACTCTGCATTGTTTGTTGGGTCTGCAGATCTTTTTTGCGAAGAGATATTTGTCTGTTTGTCTTAGTTGAGTTTTTAGTATAAAGTTTTGAGGTTGTATTATTTGATGGAGAAGCAGTTGGTCACTGTTTATTTAACAGGTTTGTTGGGAGATCTTTTGTATTAGTTTTTGTTTTAAACGTTACATTGTTTGAGGTACAGGTTCATATCTAGATGGGCTTTGTAGTGCACATATCCTGTTGTATTCTATGATGCAAGGAATGTCAGAGTTGACTTTGTTTGCATTAATGATTACTAGTAATAGACCATTGCGTGTACAGAGATGTTAAAGTGCTGTGTAACTCATACCTTCATTGAAGACTGTGCTGCCAATGTGAATCGATGCGTGATCTAGGGCTATACCTTGCAATTTGTGAATAGTGACAGCATATGCAAGAGAAAGAAATAATTGTTCTCTGCATACGTACATGTCTTTGAAAAGAAGGGTACATGCTATTGTGCGGCCAATGTCTTTAACTTCTGCAAGATTGTCAAAGTGGATGTTGACAAACTGAATGTTGTTGTCATGTGGTTATGTTTGGGAGCTAATTAATAACTGTACCAGTTGCTCTATTGACTAAACCTTGTTCTACGTCAGGGTCATGTTTTAGAATAAATCCAGCGGTGTTGGAAATACATTTTTTATAAACTATTAAGTCATGCTGATGCTTGTTGACACATAGTGACTGTCATGCCATGTACTTCTAGTTTGTCTATGGACCTGATTTGCAGTATGGTCTGTATTCTTTTTTTTTAACATTGTCTCATTGAATTCACTACAGCGTTTAAATGTTGGCATTAAAGACATGCATTTTATATTGTGTTCAGTTAATTCTTCCATAACATCAGGATCAGATGTGTTTCACCCATATTGCTCATAGATTATCCTACTATTTAAGATGGATTTTGCATCTTTAGTCAGATCGGCTCTAATGCTTTTTAAAATGTTAGCATAGGTGAGGTCTGCAGACTGACGAATGTTTTGAGTTAGTTCACTGTAGTGAAAATGTTGCCACAGAATTACATTTCCATTTCTGCAGAGTATGTTGCAGCATTGTTTGTGTCCTCATGTTTTGAAAATAGGCTGACTTTTTACTGGTGTTACCTGTAGGAGTTCTCCGAAAACAATAACATGTTTTCCTCCAAACAGTTCTTCTTAGTCGGCTTTCAGGTCTTCTTGCATTCAGAGGTGAATTAAAGCCAAAATGCGGTTGGAAACAATCCCTACTTCATCTGTTTGGAGCATTATCATTTGTCTCAGAATTCTGCGAACTTCAGTAGCAGCTTCTCCTGATAATTCTTCTACAGGAAGGAGCAGTAGTCCGTGGAGGCAGCTAAACCTGTGGAGGCTGTTACAACAGTTGAAATGTTGTTGTTTGTTATGTTTTGTAGAAATGTGCATATTATTTTAGTTAAGAATATTTTACTAGAACCAGCTTCACCACTTACATACAGGAGCAGAGGTTTATAATTTTTACAGCTACAAGTTTTAGTTTCATGTTATAAACATCTTACATTCTTCAGTGACCTCTAGATAAATGGCGAGTTCATCATTTAGCTGTGATTTTAGCACTGATAAGACTTCTTCAGATTGTTCAGGTTGTCCTGATTTACCTCCAGCCAAGAGCACCCCACCAGCAAAAAACTGCTTGTATATATTTTATATATATGGGACTCCATGAAAAGGGGGATTCCCACCCTTCCTGCCACTTGTAATCTGCTGGTAAATCCGGCAGTCCAAGTGGCTGGAATGGTATAACCATTTGACGGTATCCCACTGGATTTACCAGTGGGATACCATCAAACTTATAAGGAGGCCGAATGACTGTTATTTCTGGTCACCTGATGTCTCTCACTAACACTGAAGTGAGATGCTGCATTTATTTTTATTTTCCATAGAATTGTGTTTGTGTGCGTTTGTGTGTTTGTGTATTTCTGTTTCCCTGAAAATTGTGACTAATTGAAAAGCACATTACTATTATTCAACTAAAATTCTACCTTTAACCATATTCTATTCATCATTCTTTTCTAAATATTATCTGATTCAAATTCTGATTCAGTACTAATAGTTCCATATAACCACACAGGTCTCAGCAACAACTGCCTGCGTCTATCAACACCGTCTATGAACAGGTCATAAAGCAAGGCAGCATGTTGCTCATATGGACTTAAAGGTGAAACATATTCAAATCTATTGTTTAGAGCTTGAATGCCATTCAAGTTTTTAGTCTTCGAGAGAAATAAGCAAATTCACATGCATGAGTGGGATTTGGGAGCACACTCACCCATTGGAAGCAAACCAAAGGAAGCTCGTGACCAATTGTGCTTGGTAAAGAGGGGAAAACATCCAATCTGAACACATCTAATACTTGGACTACAGGGACCTGTTTTCCGAGTACCTGAATGCTTCCTGCAAGTCAGGTTCAATGAGACCCCATCCTTTCCCTATTTAAACTGTGTCCATAGGGAGATTATGCAACAACATGGTGAGTTTGGTATTGCTGTGGATGATTTGCAGCACTCTCCCTTATTTTGGAAGCTGATTTAAGGAAACAGGAATATGGCTGAGGAGAAGGAAATGAACACCAATTCCAGCAAGACTAGCCTGGAATATCTGATACTGAGACTATATAGTAAGTCCAGTATCAGCTTGTGCTATAACACACTTTTAAAGTCCAGCTGCCGGAGACATGGTCCCATTGTTTGTTAAAGCTTCATTATACTGACATTGTTGGCTCTGAGTGGAGATTGGTAGTGGACCAGGCATGTGATTAATGGCAGTTTGATTCATGTAGCAGTATATATGTATTATTCCCAGTAGCTGGAAAGAGTTAAACATTATCAATTGCGCAGGTTATCTTTGCATAACCGTTTGCATGTATCTACTACAAGCAAACCAGATATGATGTGATTGATTGATTGATTGATGGATTTGTGTATTTCCAAAGTGCATATCCCATGAGGATCCTAGCAAAACTGCATCTGGTAGCATATGTAAATATAAGTAGGCGAGAACAGGGACAGCTTTCTTTAATATAACAAGAAGGTTTCAGTTAACAGGTACGTTTTTAGTGACTTTCCAAAACTGGATAAGGAATGTCTTTCATGCAGATATTGTGGGAGGGAGTTCCAGGTGCGAGGGCCCAGAAAGGAAAACCATCTATACCCCCATGTAGATGTTCAAGAGGGAGGAACTATTGATAGTCCCGTCTGTTCGATCATAAAATGCGAGTCAAACGGTAATGCAGATTCTTAGATATCAGTTACGTGGGAGCAAGCCCATGAATACACTTGAAAATAAGGCACAACATCTTTGACTCAATCTGCTGATCTACAAGCAGCCAATGGAGACTTCTCCAGAACTCTGAGATGGAAGCTTTCCATGACATAGAAACTCATACGTACAGCTGAGTTCCGGGCCACCTGTAGGCCCTGGAAAGATGACAGCTCTCATCCTTTCTCCCCATTCCTTCCATCCTTTTGTGTTCCTTCAATCACCCACATATAACCAACTTCTTGGAGCTTATGTCAGCTGGGTTGGCACCACCAGAACATTTTTCCATAGGAGGTGCTGCCCACTCCCACCTGGTGCTCTGGGACAGTTTGACTCAAATCCAGGTTTCCTTCATAATCTCTTCTATGAAATTACCCCATGATTCACATATACATTTTTCAAACCGGACAAGAATTCTGAGAATTCAATTACCTAGCGGACGTTTAATGAGTGCCATCTTGGTGCATACTGAATACTTCAAAGGGCACTTAATCACATCTTTATAATAACACTCAACGATACACTGACGCTATCTGGTTTCTAGTATTTATTTAATGGAATGTGACATTCAACAATAATGCTGAAACCTTCAGAGCAGGCCCTTATTGCCTCTTTTCTGATCAGAACCTTTTCTGACTAACGTATATGAATAATCATGTGTTGATACTTCTAGAATAATATTTGTACACTTTCTCATAGTGCCATTGTCTCTTGCCATCTTTCTGTGTGTGTATACATTTCCCTCTTCTGTCTTTCCTTCTTTTTACTGCTACCATCTTCTTCCACAGACTAAGTTCGGGTACACCCCTATTGGGGGCACAATGCTGCATTGCTGTAAAAAAGCTTCAGAATTGTAACATAACATAACATAACATAATGTCTAATAAAAGGGAGGTTTGGGTTTACACCTTGTTTTATGCTCATTTAAGAAACGAGAGAGTGGGTACTGTGGAGTGGAACCTTATTTGATACAATTCCCAGATAGAAACTATAGGAACAATTTCATGAGATTTTGATTTAAACTATTACAGACAAAATAAATTGTGTGAATTAGAAATAGTATGCAAAGGACCATGACATATGTCGCCCTTGTAGTAACCTGAATGAAAGGGAAAATCTAAAACCTCCATTGTTACTTTCTCCCTCTTTGTTATCCATATGGATGTTTATTTTGGAAGATTCATGAACAACCGGGCACACGTGGATGCTGAAAACCTGTGTTTGAACATTCTAGGGGGCCGATCAGTTGCAATGTCTATAGCAGTAGTGCATATCTTAATGAAACTGGAGTTGTATAAATTAATGTCAGAACTGAATGTATTTAAAGTGTATTATTTGGTTAGAATTTTATTAATTTCTGTAATATGTCTGGATTGATTTTGTTTTAATAGTACATTTTAGACTATGAATTTTCAAATGATTAATTGTCAAAAACAAATTGCCGTAAACCATAAACAATAAAAAAAAATCCTTAATTGCAATAAACTTACAAATCACCATTTTCTTTGTAATTATTGAATACATCCACACTACAACTATACATCATTTACAATACCAAGCATTTAGAATGCACCAAGGATATCTAACAATTTCAAACATAAACAAACACACAAAAGAAATATTCCTTAATTACATTGCCCTTAAAACACACCTTCACCTATGTAATTACTCAACACACTCATGCTACCAGTGTACTACTGCATACACATACAATGTGTCTCCTATTCATAAATGTAACTGCCTGAAAGAAAAATGGACACAAAGTTAAAGACTATGTACATTTTATTAACAGTAAATGCACACAATGTTTTTTTTCACTCCATCTTGGATTTTCCCCCCATGAAGCAATGATTAAAATATGTTAATACAACAACAGTGTATCACACACACACATGTTGTAGAAAACATAGTACATACAATGTACTACTTATGAGAGTCAAAACATGTAAATGTATGTTCTATAGTGATGCATGTTCTATGGTGATGTCATGTGTGTTGCAATTAGTGATGTCTCCAGTGATGTCATCAGTGTTGTCATCATAGTGGTCATATGATGCGCAACAGGGGTGCATAATTAATATGGAATTGATTTAAATGTGATTGCTGAATTTCATGGGTTTTGTTCTGTTAAATCTGATCACCTTAACTCTCCCTTAACCAAGATTTTTTTCACTGAATCTATACATAAATATATTACATGGCCACAGTAGTGGCCATGAAGTTATGGTTAAGTTGCTGTTTCCATAGGAAGAGCACTTTTTGGGCAGCTTATAACTTTGCTCTCCCTGGACGAACCCACACCAATATGGCTCACCAATATGGCTCACTCTGAAATCTTTTGCAAAGTTTGGTGAGGATTCGTCCAGTGTGGGAAAAGTTATAAGGAGGGTCCCGAAACATTGTTTTTTCCCATAGACTGAATGGGGAAAACTGAATGGGGCTAGTGGTCCCAAAAGCGTGCTTTTGCAGAATTGGTGAAAATCCGTCCAGTAGTTTTTTTTTTTTTAAATGACCAAAAAGTAGGTCATAAAAAAATGAGTGATATCTGTGTTCAGTCCGCGGACACACTTCCCTGTTTGCTGCGCGGACAGTGTTCTGATTGGCCAATCGGCTTGCGTCATGTCCGCAGACATGCGACGTGTTCGCTGATTGGACGGCGTAGAGCGTGAAGCGTATCAGATTTTCAGTAGCACCCACGATCTTGGATTCGCGGACGTCCGCGGACAGTGCGGTGAAACTTGGTTTAAAAAATTGTATTTAGTAGAGTGTGTTGGTGTGTAAGAGTGTTTGGGGAGGGTGGGAGAGTATGAGATAGGTTAAATGTTGTATTTTTTTATGTGGTAAAACCTTTTGTTGTGTTCGATTTGGCTGTTCTGAAATGTTTCAAATAAACTAAATGGGGGGGTGTTCTGAGGATGCAATATGTGTCCGTGTTGTTCGCAAGCAAGCTGAAACTGTTCTAAGAACACTTGCGGTGTCCTGAAATGTTCGTAAATAAACAAAATGGGGGTGTCCTGAGGACGCTGTCCGTATTGTTCACTGGCAAGTTGAATGTGTTCTAAGAACACTCGCGGTGTCCTGAAATGTTCATAAATAAACAAAATGGGGGTGTCCTGAGGATGGTGTCCGTATTGTTCACTGGCAAGTTGAAAGTGCTCTAAGAACACTCGCAGTGTCCTGAAATGTTCATAAATAAACAAAATTGGGGTGTCCAGAGGACGCTGTCCGTATTGTTCGCTGGCAAGTTGAAAGTGTTCTAAGAACACTCGCGGTGTCCTGAAATGTTCGTAAATAAACAAAATGGGGTTGTCCTGAGGAGGGTGTCCGTATTGTTCGCTGGCAAGTTGAAAGTGTTCTGAGAACACTCGCGGTGTCCTGAAATGTTCGTAAATAAACAAAATGGTGGTGTCCTGAGGATGCTGTCCGTATTGTTCACTGGCAAGTTGAAAGTGTTCTAAGAAAACTCATTATGTCCGGGGACATTAAAAGTTCCCATAAGCCATAGTTAAAATGTTTGACTCTATGGGTGAGATATACTTCGGTGGTTGTGGCCAGGGCATAGAGTCTTGGCCATGCACCCAAGACTCTATGCCCTGGCCACACCCACAGCAGCATATCACACTCATAGTGGCTTATAACTTTGCGATCCAAAAACAAATTTATAAGGAACGAAGTTATAAGCCTCTATGGGTGTGATATGCTGCGATGGTTGTACTTATTATAATATACTTACTGTTTGGTTAAGTAACTGGAGTACATGTATTTCTTGTTCATTTCTCTGATAAAAGAAAAGATCATGTTAGTATTGGTATTTTGTAATGACTTGTTACATTGAATAATCAACATTTTTTTTTTACCCTCATATTTAGTAGATTACAAACCAGATATTGTGCAATTTGCTCAGTTACTGTGTCTGTTTCTAAAATCATTGGGTCTGTGGGAGAAAAAAAAAATCCATGTTGGATAAAAAAAAACTTTTTCTGTTATGCTATAGTTTATTTGTTTGTTTGTTTTCAGTGTTCACTTGTTGTTTCTAGCTAATGCAGTATATATTGGCTTGTTGCAGTTTCTAGGAGCAGTAACATATAATTTATTTGTTTGGATATTGTAAAATTTTGGAGCAGTTAGATACCAGTAGGAGTATTCTAACTGTCTATTTTTTTATATATTTTAGTGGTATTGAATTATTAGTTTGGATATTGTAAAATGTTGGGTTAGTTAGATACCAGTTGGTGTATTCTATTTTTTGCTCTAATTTAGTGATATTCATTTATCTGATTAGTTGTTGTAGAATCCTTGGGCAGTTAGATACCTTTTGGAATATTCTAACAGTTTATATTTTTTTACTACAAGTTTACTTAAGGTTTAAGTACAGTTTAGTTAATACATTTTGGTTTTAAGAACATTAAATAAGCGTTTGAAAGATTTACTGGTAATCTCTGCTTTAGAGTAACGGTACTATCATTACATTAAAACCATGTACATTCCTTTTTTATATATGCAGTGTAGTGACCTGAATTGGTTGTGGCTCCTGCGTGGTAGATTATACCTATTGTTGTGAAGGTTTTCTTACCAAGTGATACTTGACCATGTGTGAATCCAGTCAGCTTGCAGTTGTTTTTGGTACTATCTGCATTGTAACGTAGAAGCATTAGTATTACGTATTTACTATGTGTTTGTATTAGTAAGGTGGAGCAATTATCCAAATTGAGGGTAGTACATAATATACCATGGTTTGCATTTTGTACAAGATGCTGAAATGGAATGGGATCACAATTAGGTATTGATATATATACAAAGCGTTCATTGGGGATTTGTTCTTGTGTCACATTGTTGCAGAGAGTGCATGTATGTTTCCACATGTTTGAAATCTAGAAGATTTCCTTCATAGGTATTTTTTTATTTTCCAGTATTTGTAGTAAGTACATTAGAAATTCTTGTGGATCTTCCTGTGAGTTTATAGTGAATTTCACCATTCCAGCACAGTAGTCCAATTGTTGTCTTATTCCATAAACACTATACGTGTTATCAGGATTGTTTGTTGCATTTCTGTGAAGTACTAACATTAGCAAACACAATTGGTCTGTACTGTGTAAGTACATGTTGTCAACTATTAGTGGTAATTGGAATAGAATATTCATTGCTACATTTGCGTAGCAACGTACTCCAACTATATTTGAGAGTTTAAATGGACCAGGTAGTTCTGTATCTGATTGATTTTTTTTTTTTTAGTTTGTCTTCCTTCTTTGACGAAGTACCTGGTTTACTTTCCCTAATGGGTTCTTTTATGTTTGTGGTGCTTTATGAAGTTTTAGTTTCTTTTACTCTCTTTGGAGGATTTGCAGTGTCATCCTGTCTTATTTCTGTTTGATTTAGTTTTCTTTTAAAACGTTTAACTTTTTGTGGTACAGAATATGTGTTTAGATGGGGGTGTATAGTGAGAGAAGTCTATTGTATTCTACAATGCAAGAAATATCAGCATTTACTTTACTTACATCAAAGTTGATTAGAAATAGACCGTCAAGTGTACGTAAGCGTGATAGTGCTACGTAGCTCATGCCTTCTTTAAAGACTGTGTTACCAATGTCTATCATTGCTTTGTCTAGGGTAAGACCTTGTGATTTATGAATGGTGACCGCGTATGCAAGAGTTAGAGAAAATTGTTCTCTGCGTACATACATGTCTTTGAAGAGAAGGAATCGAGCTGTTGAGCATCCTATCCTTTTTACCTCTGATAGTTTGTCAAAGAGAATATTGACAAACTGAATTTTGTTGTCACGTGGGTATGTTTGAAAGCCAACAACTGTACCCAGTGCTCCATTAACTAGTCCTTGGTCCATGTCAAGGTTACGTTTCAGCATTACTCTGCAATTTAAGGATCATTTTAATATCTTTTCCAAGCCAGCTGTGTTTGAGATTGAATATTCTAAACAATGTAGTCTTGTTGTGGCTTGCTCACACATGGGTAGTGTCATACCATGTACATCTAGTTTGTCTGTGGCGCTAATTTCCATTATTGGTTGCATTTCTTTACTTAACATTATTTCATTGAATTTGAAACAGCTTGCAAGCGTTGGCATTAAGGCCATACACTTGACATTTTTATGGGCTAATTGTTCCATAACATCTGTAGCACATGCATTATCGCCATAAAGTGCATGAATGTGCCGGGTTTTCAATATTGCTTCTGCTTCTTTAGAAAGTATACCAGCTCTGATACTTTTTAAGATGTTGCCATAAGTGAGATCTGCAGATGTCCGCATGTTTTCTGTAAATTCTCTGTTTTGGAAATGTTGCCAAAGGTTGATATTTCCAATGCTGCCAACAGTTTTACGGCAGAGTTTGTGTCCTAATGTTTTAAAAATAGGCTCACCTTTTACTGGTGTCAATTGAAGAAGATCTCCGTAAAAATAATGTGATTTCCTGCAAAGAGCTCTTCGTAGTTTGTTTTGAGTAATCTGGGGTGAATCAACGCCAACATTAGGTTGGACACCATGCTCACTTCATCTATTAGTAGCATTTTCATTTGTTTTAATATTCTACGTAGTTCCATTGCAGCTTCTGTAGAAAGTTTGTAATAGTCTCATTTGTTTTTTTGTGTTCTACTGGCAGGAGTAGTAATCAGTGTAAAGTGACACCACCTATGATGTAGGCAGTTAAACCTGTGGGGGCAGTGACAACAGCTGAAAGTTTGTTGTTTGTCAATTGTTGAAGGAATTTACTGATGATGTTGATTAGGAATGTTTTGCCAGAACCAGCTTCACCACTGATGTACAGTAGTATAGGTTTGTAATTTTGGCAAGTGCATTCTTTGCTTTCATGTTGTACACCATGTGCAATTTCTTTTGTTACATCTTGAAAATGCTACGTTGCTCATTGTTTAGTTTTGATTGTAGTATAGTTAAGTCTTCTTTATCTTCATACTGACAAATGGTGTTTTCTACTTCTATCATAGCTAGTTCTGCCTCATTTGTTATTAGTGGTTCTCGCAGTGGTTCTTGGCTTCCTGCAACAGAAGGTTGACTAATGTCAGGAGTGTCCTTATCTAGTTGGGCCTGGAGTTCTTCTTCGTGTTGCTGTTCATTGTGCAAAATTGTTTTGTACTGTGTAAAGTTTACATCAGTTGTAGTGCTTTCATTTCCTTTGAAAGTGTCTTCATATGAGTCATAGTTATCTAGTATTTCTTCTTCTTTTCTCCATGGTTTAAAGAGTTGTAGCAGGGACATGTAATATACTTCTTTATGTTGAGGAGTCTTTAATGACAATTTGATATGATTAATTAAATTTGGTATGGTGAGTTTTACTAAGCTGCCTTCACAGTTTGTCACTCTGTATTTACCTTTTTTTTCATCAGGTTTTATATTATTTTTGTATCTGTAGTTTTGGGCTATGTGGTATAGACACATGGTTTCCAACGTATTACTTCTGTTTGGGTAGTATGTGTCCAATAAATTGTTTTTTAAAATGTCTTGGCTGTTGGGATCATGTTTAGCTATTGTTTCTACATCTTTGTATGATTTTAGAACTCTTTTTCTAGATTTAGCCGGACCAAGACTTAGCCATACTATAATTTCAGATTTACCATACAATGCAGTACCAGTTAAACAATCAGCTGTTTCATATGATCCACATTCTCTATGGGAGAGCATTTTTATGCCCTAGCTGTATAATTTCTGAGACACTGTTTTATCTGATGACAGGTTATTCCAGAGGTCTTGGAGCTCTGTCTTTTCTGCTTTGGTTAAGTATGTGGTGACATATTGTGCAACTGCAGTAGAATTGTCTGCAATGTACTGCACATCTATGTTTGCATTCCATAAGTGGGCAATTATTGCATTGTAATCATTGATAGATTTTTCTTCTTCTGTTCTTTTTATGTAATATGTATTTTTAGGTGACTTACCTTTAACACTATGTCTAACTGAAGACATGAGGTTGTTCACTTGACCTGTATTTGTAACTGGTCTAGGGAAACAAAATCGGCATTTGGTGTAGTATTTCACTTTGTTTTTGTATTTGCGACCACAATATTTGCCAGATTTGTGTCTTTGAAATTGTAAAATTTGTGCATGAAGATCACCATTTGTGGATTCTGTTGGAATTTCACAAGTGACATATTTTTTCAATAAACTGTAAAGCAGTGGCATCACCGTCCTGACCAAATGTAGGAGCATCTTTAATCCATAAAAGCATGTGGATATGTGGTGCTTCTCTGGCTTGATATTCTTTTCTCCAAAAGAAGTGTTGCACTTCTCCAAGGGGAGGAACAGTTTTATTACAAATAAAATGTAACATAGCAATTAAGCGATGGTGAAAATATCTTGAAATATTAACAGGATCCAGAGAACAAAGTTCTCCAGGTGTTAGTATATCTATGTTTTTTTTTGTTTTCTATGCGCAGGAAATCATGTAAATCTTGCCATGCATATTCTGCACAACTTAATGTAACAAACCAAGTGGGTGGGCCAAGGTTTCTGATCATACAACGTACATCTCCATGACGTCAAAACCAGTAATCTTTAGTACCACACATGTTTGCTAATAGATTTGTAATATTTGATTGTAAAATCTCATATTTTTGTTGCACTTGTTGTAATAATTGTGTAGCTGTCATATTTTGAAAGTGGGATCCTGATTTTAATGTGTGTGCAACTCTGTAACATAAAGTTGCTAGTTCACTTTCAAAGAGTAGGTGGAATATGTATTCCACATTTTGTCTAAATCTGGGATCTTCAGAATACATTCGTAATGAGTGGTATTCTGATGCTGATATTTGAATAGGTCTATCATTGTACCTTCCTCCTTTGCCAGTAGGAAAGAGTAGAGGAAAAGCACGTGCTTCTATACTTTTTTCCCATATGCTGATTGGTGATCCTTTTGTTTGACGCATGTGGTAAGTTTCCAGTGCATCTTCTATGGTGTCATTAGAGTGCAATGGATGAATTGTATAATGGTCTAAAGTATTTGATATTGTAGCAGGATCTAGGAGCTCAAATCGACCAGCTTCTTGTGTCTCTTGCATTATTTCAGTTGTATCCTTCAAGTTTTCTTCAATATTAATTTCTTTGTAATATTAGTTATTCTCTTTAAGATATTGTAAGGCTTGTCTAACTTTATGTAAATCTACCAGCTGTTGCCAATTTTGTTAGTCTTTTGTAGGTACTCCATTTACTAAGATAATTAAAGATTGCTGCATTGGATGTTGCACTACTAGAGTGTGCACATTTTCTGTTATATCTAATGGTAAATATACTACTTTTCCACAAATACCTTTCACTAATTCAGAGGGAGGTAATTTTGCTGTTTTTGGTTGAAGGTGTATTATTGCTTGAAATGGGTGCACTGTTTGAATTATGATGCTCTCATATAAATTAAGTTGTTGTATCGGTTTTGGTAGTGGATATAATTCCAAATTATTTGTGATAGCACGTGAAGGAGTTTGGTTGTTGTCAAGTTTTGTAGTGCAGTAACTGCAAAGTATTAAGGGGTCAGGTATTTCGTATTTGTGTTCTGCTATAAGGTAGAGAGCTAATTCAAACCATTTAGAATCTTCATTGTCTTCTATTTTGTATGATAGGTCTACAGTTTTTGTTACTTTTATAAAAAGTTCTGCGGCAACATACACAGACATGGTTTGGTACTTCAGCTGATGTACTTTTAAATTTTAGAATTTCTTTTTTGTATGTGTGTAGTAAAAGGTTGCATGTGTAGAATTGTTGCTAATTTGGTTTGCAGCTATTTCATTCTGTAAGTGGCTTTCACTTCAAAAATATTCTTTCTGGATATAGTCGATTTCTTCAAGTAGGTCTTTTGCTGTACCATGTGGAAGAATGTTATTTAAATTGGCTAGTGCTAAAGCAGTACTTTCAGCATAGTACAGTTTATAAACTAGATTTCTTATAGTTGAACGATGTGTTGATATCCATTTGATATCATGGAAGGTGGTTTTGCAAGTAGGTCCTGTAATGCAGGCCAATGAATGTCCTTGTAGTCCTGTGTACTTGCGCACTGGACAGGTATCCATATTTTGCAATAGTTTAATTTTGATTTTGTCTTTGCCTTTCACATATTGATTGAGGAATTGGCGTAAAGACTTGAAAAAAATGTTGGGAATGTTACACATTGACGTGCATGGCCATTTGTACACTAGACATTCTGATTCAGTTGAATGGAGGGGTAATTCTAAGTTTTCAGGGCATATTTTTTTAAGGAGTACTTCTTGTTACATTATGGTATTATTAACTTTTTCATAACCTCGACCACTGCTATGTATGGCAATTGTATTTGTTTGTTTTGTTTGTATGCTTCTTCATTAAAGTATGGTTCTGTGCTTGTAGTGTGACTTCATTCACCTCCGCAGATACTTAAGAAGTTCTTTTTGTTGACATTTTGTTTATTGAGAAGTCTTTTTTGTAATTTAGTCATTAGTTTTGTTAGTGGTTTCATTATGTTTAACACTAAAATAAATAACTTTCTTTTGAGAAGAATTGCACTGTCTATCAACGCGTCTAAGATTAATTTCCTACAATAGGTTTTAAGGGTTGAACCTGGTTTCTCTCCTGTTTTTATAAGATTTTGAAGGACTCTGTGACGGAAAATTTTGGCTAAAATACTTTTCTTGGAATGCTTACTTTGCACTATATCAAGATTTATAGAAGCAGTTTTATCTGTAGTGATAGCTGATTTTTTGTTAATTGTTTTCTGGTTTGTTTTACATTTTGATAGAGGAGGCAAAGTTTGTGTACTTGAAACTTCTTTTGTTTCACTAAATGACTGTATTAGCTGTTTTGTTTCAACTATTTTTACAAATTTTGCTAGAGATGTATGCTTATGTTGGACACTTTTATTTTCATTTGCTCTACTTCTGCGTTGCTTTCTACAGCCTTGATTTTTGGTAGACATTCTTTAGGGTCTGTTGAAAAAAATAAACAAGGTATGGGTTGGGGTTTTCTGCAATGTATGTGTGCTGTGTGCATGAGTGTTTGAGTAAGATGATAAAGATGTATGTAATTGTGTGTGATTGTGCATTGGGCAACTACAACTAGTAGGGATGGGTATTCTTTAATTAATGTGCTACTAAACTGGGGTTCAGATGACAGAAAAAAATAAGCTAGTGGTGTGGAGAAGTACACATAGTACATCTAATGCTATACAATTAAAACAGTTGTTTGTTCTATAATATCAAAATTCTAGCAGCTGAGTCGGGTCATTTGTGTGTCAAAAAATAGGAATTTCTGGGCCATTCTGGCTGCAAATTGCTGTTTAGAAAATTGGGACTTTTGGAGAGAATGGCGCACAATCTCTATTTCTAGGCACAGAAATAGCATGAATTAACTTTACAGCTTGTTTGAGTAATAATACAAGTATTATGGTGGAATTCAACTTACTTTTTTTCTAAAATGAGCAGGTTACTTCTTAGTTGTTCTTTGTACTTCAAAATCAGCTGCTTCTTTTCAGGAGAATGGTCTTCACTGCAATAGTAAAAGAAACACATTAGTAATTTTGTTTGTATATAGCACTGTTTTTAATTTAGACATTGATTTTTTAAATTAACATCCTCAGCACCTTTCTCAAAACCATTAAAACTATCTTATTCACATAAAATACGTCGCACCAGTTGAATACATATCATATGTTCTTAATGACTAAACTGTATTGCAATGACTAACTGTAGCAACAAAATATCTTTACCATGCCTTGTGACATTCATAATGTACCACTGAATACCACTATTCCTGTAACTAAGCTCTTGCAAGCAATAGTGCTTCAATGTCATGGGCTGCTTGCGCTATATAAATATAAGTAAGTAAATAAATAAATAAATACATGTTTATGTTATTGTACAAGTATTGTTGTTTGAGATTTGAACATAGTTTGTGCTTGCAATTTTGTTAGACTATATGCACTCTATATATTTTATTTAAAAAATGTTAGTTCAACATGATTTGAATATGCGTGTGTAAAAAGAAATTAAATAGTATAAAGATTTGTAAGTGACAGTTGATTATAGGAGATGGAAAAAAGACAGTAAGTTCATTTTACAGATTATACAAGGTAAAAGTTAGTTAATCTGTTTATATGAAACTAGAAGAATTGTACAGGTACTTTACAGAAAATATGCATACCTGTAGTTTGTGTTCATGCATATGGATATGCATGGAGCTGCAAGTAGAAATCTTGGAGACTTGTATAGTATTTCTTGAAGAAGGTGCTTTCCAATGAAATGACACTTGTACTCAGAGAGATTAACAGTACATTTGCAGTGCTGATCTATGATGATGCAGTTAGATGTAGAGGTGTTCTATGTGATTGGTGGATGGTCATGTGACTTCTTAGCTACATCCAATGAGGGAATGGCACAGACAGTGAAGTGGAAATGGTAGAAGGGCTGTCCATGTTACGATATGTCCGCGGACATGGCGATAGTTCGCGGACATCGGGTGTTACATCCAGGGATTTTTGGGTTGGGAAGCCATGCAAATGAGAATGAGCATACAAAGGGATTGGTCAGGAAAGTTTAGTGGGTGTGTTGTGCCAGTAGAGAGTTTCTCAGATACTCTTTTTGCTGAGAGAAGAACAGATAGCTATGGCTGTGTGTTTGAGAAAACAAATTGTTTGGATTTTGGGAGACTCGTGGATACATTGGTTGAAGGTGCATGCAGAAAGCTGTGGAGTAGCTCTAGATCTTGGATTTCCACATGTTGAAGTACACTGGCATGGAGTACGTGGAATGAAGTGGTTGGACTTGCTACCTCTTTGTGCTACTTTGGAGACAGAGCAACATCCAGATATAATTATAATTCATTGTGGAGGGAACAGTTTAGGACATGTGTCTGGAATTACTTTGCAATTTGCAATGAAAGAAACACTTGGGAAGGTCATGTACATGCTTCCAAATTCTCAAGTAATTTTTTCACGGATTGAGACAAATGTGGCTACGTTCTTCTTCATTTGGTCCACAAATGGAGAAAGCAAGGCACAATGTCAATAAGGCTGTTTGTACTTTTCGAAGAGATTTTGGCATGTGCTCTTTTCTCAATTAAAATATTATTTTTTGTAGTACATACATTTTTCGCAGAGATGGAGTCCATCTTACTTATGCTGGCAATCAGATTTTTCTGAGAAATGTACAAAATGCATTGCGACCTTTTTTAGAATTACAGCATCCATTTTGTAGTAGGTGTTGATTATTTCTAATTTTTCAAACACAATCACCACCAAAAAGCTCTTTTCTGAGCCACCGCTTCCTCCTAGATATAATTGCAATGGTTTTGATAGGGCAGCACTCCAAAATTTTAGATGTCCGTGGACTGTCCGCAGACTTCTAAAAAATACACAGGGCCCTGCTTCATTTATTTTCACTTCTATCTTTTAACTGTGAAAGGCGGCTCTGAAAAGAGCCTTAATTTTTTTTAGTGATTTTTGTTGTTTTATATTTTTTGGCTTTTTTTATACAAGACACACTAGGAGAGGAGGCAAAAGGAGGGTAAAGGGGGGGACACCAACCACGGGGATAAGAAAGGGCGAGCTGAGAGAGGAAGATGTAGAGTGGGTTTTATTTGGGTATTGAGCAGATCTTCTCGTGCTCTGAGACGATAGTCTCAAAAGCATTTCGAAGTCACTCCCCCCTGCAGAGTACAACGTCGAAGTACATACACACAACTGTGACCCTTGAAAGGTAAGGGTCATCAGCATTGTGTCTTGCCTGTGAGGCAGCTTGAGGAATACGCTGTCCCACAGGAGTGTTCCTTGTGGTGACAGGATCAGAAACGGAGGATGAAGTAGAGGAAGTCAACCTTGCGAACGGCCCCAGTGTGGAATGACTTCAGGTGTCGGTTCATGGTAGTGGTCCCAAAACTGTACGAACCAGGCCTCCCGCGACTGAGTACCATTTTGCACTCGTTGCAGGTGACTTGGTTCGCACAAGCCTTAGGACCAATCCCACGAATGGTAAATAACCGCCACACCCAAGACTCACGCAGAGGGAGGGTAGTAGGGAGTTCAACTACCTCATCCTCGTCATCCTCTTCTTCCTCCTCTGCATCCTCACTCCTGTTCCCCTCTTCAGGCCCTTGGGGAGGTGGTGGTGGTGGAGGGGGTGGGGGTGGTCCTGAAGCAGATGCAGCACCAGGTGGCAGCAATGCAGCCATGGATGCCATCAGGTTCTTGATGGAAATCTGCAGTTGACAGAAAAAATCGCTGTGCTCCGTAGGATAGCCAGAAACACAATGAGAATAAGCTCTAGGCCGTGGTCTTTCGTAGGGGTGCTTGTACACGGTTCACAGACATGCACGCTGTCCGCGGACAGATCGAACACAAAAAAGGGTTAAAAAAGTTTCAAAAAGTATGTAGAAACTCAGGATTACTATGTGGGACTTGTGTCATGGTGAGTTATTCTGGAAAAATATTGCGGATTACTTGAAAATGTACTTTTGATTTGTTCGGGGACACGAACAGTGTCCGCATTCAGAACACACGATCAACGTGGGTGCGGTCACATGATAGCTTCGCGAAGATGTCCGCGAAGAGAGCGGCTGTCCGCAGAACACCAAATGCACCGACAATGGTTTGTGCATACGTGTTGATGTTCTACAGACACTGTTCGGGTCCTGAAGAAATTAAAAGTGTGTCACACGTCAAATGAACAGTTACGGACAGGCGTTTGTTCTTAGAACAGTTTCAACTTGCTTGCGAACAATACGGACAGACATAGCGTTCTCAGGACACCCCCATTTTGTTTAGTTATGAACATTTTAGGACACAACATGTGTTCTTAGAATAGTTTCAATTTGTTTGCGAACAATACGGACTGGCATAGCATCCTCAAGACAGTCCTATTTTGTATATTTTTGAACATTTCAGGATACATAATTTGCCCTAAGAACACTTTCATTTTGTCAACGAACAATACGGACAGCGTCGTCAGGACACCCCAATTCCGTCCATTGACGAACATTTCAGGAGACAGCTTGTGTTCTTAGAACAGTTTCAACTTACGAACGAACAATACAGACAGGCATAGTGTCCTCAGGACACCCCCATTTTTTTTATTTAAGAACATTTCAGGACACCGCGTGTGTTCTTAGAACAGTTTCAACTTGCTAGCGAACAATACGGACAGATATAGTGTTCTTCAGGACACCCCCATTTTGTTTATTTACGAACATTTCAGGACACCTCGTGTGTTCTTAGAACAGTTTCAAATTGCTGGCGAACAATACGGACAGGTATAGTGTTCTTCAGAACACCTCCATTTTTGTTTCTTTACGGACATTCCGGACACCCAAGCTGTCCACGGACACCTAAATTGCTTTAAAAAAACCAATGAAATTAATTAGAACACAATATAAAAATGTAACTTTATTTAACATGTATGATTAATTTATGACAAAGAAGTTGAGGCAGAAACTGAAACAAAAACAGGAGAATTAGGGGTTTCAACAGGATTTGTATGAGGTGAAGAAGGGATGGAAGTCTCATAAAAACATTTTAGTTCATGGAGAGGGTTTGGGGATAATTGACTGGGATATGGTAAGGGGGGATGGGTACATGTGGGACAATGGTGCGTGGTTTTTTGTTTAAAATGATCTTCCACAAAGGTTTTTAAATTATTAAAATGAGTCAACAATAGATCCATTTTTTCTTGTATGCTGTGAAGAGTCTTATCCATAACAGGTTTTTCTGTAGTACTTTCTATTTTGGTATGCTCTGTACAAAAAAAAATACATATGTTAAATATATATAAAATAATAATAATTACATGGTTTATATTGTAAAGTGTCTACCATTAGATTCACTATCTTCTGACATTTCCTCATGTGGGAAATGCTCCTCTAGCCACTCCAGAGTACTAGACGTTTCTGTGAGAAAAAAAACATAATATATTTTTTGTTAAATCTAATACAGAAAATGTACAAACATATGAATAAAATGCAGTAAACTTACTATTTCAGGTAAGGTGTGTTCTGAGTGTTCTGTAGATCTGTTGTTGTTCTTGGTTGTGGAGTGTTTGTGAGGTAATTATGTTGGAAGCCTATGTATCTTCTTTTGATATATTCCATTTTAGAACATATTGTAATTAAATGAATGGTTAATGTGTTATATATATGGGTTACACTTCTTGTGCATTACTACATATAATGAATGTGTATGTGTGCTCGTTTGTGAATTTGTAAAATGTTCATATGTTATGATATAACAATTAAACATACCCCCCCAGAGTTTTTAGGTAGTGATGCTATTGTCCGAACATGTCCGCGGACATTAAAAGAGATTGCAGACATCAAACTCAGTAGAGGAGGTTCAGTATGTTCAATTTTACATGTACATAAAATCAGAGTTATTATTATTAAATTGTGCTACTAAAAACCTATGAAATTCAGTGAAAAAACTTTGTTAAAGGGACTTTATGGTTAAGTTGCGCTAGTAAAAACCTATAAAATTCAGTGAACAAACTTTGTTAAAGGGACGTTATGGTTCCAAGTAAAACTGAAAACCCCCTGAAATTCAACAGTTATGGTAAGCTAAGCAACCATAACTCGCGCCACCACTGTGCACTGCTAAGACTAACACCCACAACATCAAAGATGACATCACAAATGTAATTGATGACATCACTGATGACATCACATATGCATTTACTTTTCATTAAATGTCTGTACAAGGGATTCTTATTATAATGTTGAGAAAAAAGTGTCAAAGATCATTGGAAGAAATATCAAGAGCTAATTAGTGCATTAAGCAATGCATTGATATAAATAGCATTCTATTATGAAGTTCTATGCAGTATACTAAGCTTCTCATGCAGAAACATCGGCATTGTGTGCAGCCAAAATAATAAAGGTATAATATTTGTAATGTTGATATGTTGAATAATGAAATGATAATTGTTTTCTTAATAGAATTTTGTGTACTGTGAAATATGTAATAAATAGCTAATACAACCCATGTATTATATAATTGCATTACTACAGTCAAAACACAAAGAGACAAGAACACATACAAATATGGGTATATACAGGGAAAGTGATGTTAGCAAAAAAGCAGAAGTAGTAGCAGAAATAATTCATAACCTAACTGATTGTTTTCATGCAAATAAATGATTGCTCTATTTCAAAGCTGCTATGTACCCTATGCATATGTATCACATGATGTGATTGGACCCTAAGGAAAGTAGTGTGAGTACAATGTATAGAAATATGACCTTATACAGGGATAGTAGAGCCATAAAAAAACAACAGTACTATCTGAAAGTGCTGATAACTCTATTGATTACCTTTATGCACGAACATGATTGCTGTGTTTCACGTTTGTGTCTTCCCCTATGTATATGTTTCACATGATGTGACTGGACTCTAAGGGAATTACTGTAAGAACCTACTTGAATGATAAATCTACAAATAAAATAAAATGTTTAGTTTCTGACAGTTACTGAAGAAAACCATGTGCCCTAGATATGTCAGTAAAGGAAAAAAGAGTGAGCCAGACATGTGATGTCATCAGTGATGTCATCAATGACATTTGTGATGTCATCTTTAATGTTGTGGGTGTTAGTCTTAGCAGTGCACAGTGGTGGCGCGAGTTATGGTTGCTTAGCTTACCATAACTGGCGAATTTCAGGGGATTTTCGGTTTTACTTGGAACCATAACGTCCCTTTAACAAAGTTGTTTCAGTGAATATATATATATATATATATATATATATATATATATATATATATATATATATATATATATATATATATATATATATTCATTGAAAAAACATTGTTGAAGGGGCATTATGGTAATAAAAACCAAAGGAATTCATGAAAGAGAAATTGTTAAAGGAACTTTGTGGTTAATGTGCACTAATAATAACCTATACAATTCACAGAAAAAACACGTTGTTAAAGGGACATTATGGTTGTAAAGTAAAATCTCAAGACCAAAGCTATGCAACCATGACTCGTGCTACAAACATGCACTGCTAAGACTAACACCCAGGACATCAAAGACGGCAACACTAATGGCATCATTGATGACTGTTGCTTGTATCATATGAAATGTGATTGGGAGACATCTCCTAAACTACTGCATTATGCAGAATTACATTTCGAAGAGCCTACCTCTGCCTTAGAGCATTAAATCTTGCTCGTAGGACCAGTAAAAGTTGGATGAGTGTGGACATTATACAGTTACACATTTGGAGATTTCTGATGAGGCAGGCAGTAGTGCAGAGGGTGTTTTTTATAGCTGCTCGGATGGTCGTGAGTAGTGTGACCCCCATCCAAACAGTACAAATTTGGACCAGGGAATGGAGCATCTTTTATATGGTTGAATGGTAAGATCAAGGGGTGTTCAAGACGACGCTTCCACTATGAATTGTTGGATTGTAAAAATGTTCAGAGATTCAAAAACCAAGCTTTTAAACCACAGGACTGCCTTGACGTAAGCTATTTCAACACAGCTTATTCAAACATTCACTGTGTATGACAAATGTTGTTTTCTCTGCAGTAGTGCAATGAGGAGAAGTGGATAAACCACCTACTTAGCCTCCACACTTCTAAAAACCAGCAGTGATCCCAATCATGTAAGTAAAACTGCAACAGCTAAGAGGCATTCCTCATTTCCCTTTTGTGGTAATGGAAGATGAGGGGAAGCTATACTCTCAGAAGGGGTGTAAATATAAGACAGTAACAACCCAAACCGAAAAAGTACAACCGTTTCAAAATAAATGTATGTACAAGGTTCTATAAAGAAATATACTTTCATTACACACATCACATAACTACTTTAAGCACTATGAAAAACCCACCCTTGTAAAACAAGACAGAACTTGCAGACACAAATGCCAGGTGAAGTGGGAGAATGGAAGACCAGGCTTCCGTCCTTCACCTCTCGTGCTTGGCCTAAAGGGTCACGACCCAGACACCCGCCACGAGAAGAGTTTGTCCATTTACCAGACGACCAGACACCCTGGTACAGGAACATACGGATGTGTCCATCTGCCTGCCCAGCAGCCCGCACTGGCCATGCCGACACCTGCGGAACGGACCAACTAGACTAAAATCTACACGTCGTTAGAGATGCCATGACGACCTAGACAACGGTAAGCACACCTGTGCAAATATACACACTGGACATTCCCGCACCAATCTACACGAAGAATATACTCAGTGCTATGACGTAGGCGACAGGCATACTCACGGACGTGCATCTTTATTATTTTTTACATAGGCTTTCAGAATGCAGAAACGCAAGACGCGTCATGAACTTATCTACAAAGCTTGCTCACGCTTCTCTTAAGACCAGTTACCACCATGAGAAATATAATGAAGACACGATACTGGTCATGGAACTATATGGTACTGTAACCTAAAGCACCTGTGCACCAGACGGACCCACTTATACACCAGGCCTAAGTAGGCCTCAAGCAAGAGCTCCCGTGGACATTAACAAAACAAGAGTCAGGTTGCTGATCCTGCAGAATGAGCCCGGCGAAGCAACCAGCCAAGGTCGCAATGTTGCAAACCCACATTCCAAGAACAAATCATCAAGGGCACGATGTTGCAACCTTGCACCAACGTTAAAGTCACACCTGCAAATTAAACTAGACACACAGTGGAAAAACAATATTAATTGTGCAGAATTCTGCCTCAAACACGGTCCCACCTCACGTGACCAAGCCGAACCTGACGAGATGCCAAGCCCAGGAGAAAAGAGGCATCTGGATCCCTCGCCACGAGACACAGGCAGATACACTTGAAAGGCTCAATGGACATTTGCGACAGTGGGAGCGGTCAGCCTCCAGCTATGAATAAATCCTCACATTGTCTGCACTTACCCATAGTGAAACATTGTTGCAAATTGCAGGTACACCGAGAGCTGGGAACAGCGGTCGTCCCAGGCTGGGAAGCTCACGGGCGCACCAATCAGAACATGGGGCTCTTATCACTGACGCCAGTAATATTAACCAATCCTTAGGAGTCTTCATGTAACAATTCTCATGTATCTAATTGTAGGGACAACCCAGATATATCACCTGACTAACCCTCGACCACTAACATTGTTCTCTATACGTGTGCTATACTAACCCTACCACTCGAGCAACCAATTAAGAGTGGCGATAGGTTTTTTGTTAACTTTCTAAAGTGACGCAAGTAACGCGTCATAATACAGTAAAAAGGGCCTGCGAGCCCCACGATTGTGTGTGTGTCAGGACGGACGCGTACGCTACTTGACCCATCCCTGCCGTTTTTGTCTAATAAACAGCAGAGTCACCTTGCTTCTTGCGTGTGTCTCATACTCTATCTCATCTGGGATATACGGGAGGAGTTGGGGCCTCCCTGCCCGGAGGTCTGCGGATGGCCCGGCCGACCCCGGCAGAATTTCCCCCCGACAAGTTGGAGGCACTGCTGAGATCTGTTTAAGATCCACCTTTTTATTTTTACTTTTTCCAGGCACTCCCGTTGCGAGGAGGCCCGGCGGCGCGGCCCCCTCTGCCGTTGCCCCCTTCTGAGGACTACAGGACCATCGCGGAGCTGCGAGAAGACCGGACAGCGCAATCCGGATATTGGCCCTCGGGAGCCGGTTGAGAAGTATCCCGCCCGCGGTCGGCGAGTGTCCAGACGTGGTCCAGACGAGGGGAGGTGGCGTGCCGCTTGGAGGGGTGCACGCAGTCGAGCGGCCCTGCATCGAGAGAACTTGGTGAGCATGACACGCACAAGAAGCAATGCGAAATTGTGAGGGAGGGGGGAGGAAGTAAATAAGGGAGGAGGGAGGTGTTGTAGAGGTGCGCGGCGACGGTTTGACAACTCAGTGTTGGCAATGGAATGAATGGTAGTAAAACGAGTGTGTGAGCAGTCGGCTACGTCACGCGAAAGAGGGGGGCGGAGCACGAAAAGATCATGTGCGGCCGCTCGTAGACACTGATTGGCCTAGGTCGCGACCACGTGTAAGGGTGGGTGTGTGTGTGGTTTCCTACGATTTGGCATTTATTGATCAATGAGTAGATGAAGATCCCTATTGTTCGAGCAAGAAACTCGATAGGTAGATGACGTTTCCCTGTAGGCGGTAGCTAGCTAATTGCCCAATACGGAAGATAATTGGCTGGTTAAGCCCTCCTGTCGAGGGGCGTATCACACGCGAGGCGACGCAGCGTGTGCAGTCCGATTATATTATTGATTTGATTACCTTGTTCCAGGAGTAACAGGAAGACAGCTGTAGGGCTAACGGGGGTAGATTGCAAGTGTATTTTGAACTTAAAAAACATATGACGAACTTACCAGTAGCTCGAAGAGATCGGTGACGTCACCAGTAGGGCTTTAATAGGATATTACGAGCACAAGGCACCTTGGTTTTGAGAGTGGTGGGGAAGAGAAATATAGTAAGGGAGTGAACACGGAGATAAACGGTAAGCGAGTTGATCGGGGAAAGGAGAAGAGGGGAGGGGCGTGGCTGCACACGGAGAACGCCGGCAACGGCAAGTGTAAAAGGGGGAGGAGAACATGGAAACAGGACTGTATAAGAGCGTAATAAGGGGTACGCAGCCGCAGGGGGCTGCGTGCGCTTTGGCCGCAGGGGGCCGTAAGGGTGTTGTATAAAGAAAAAAAAAAAAAAGACAGAATGGAATATACAAATGTAAAACCCCATATATATTGTTTTTTGTGTAATTTTATTAAGGGATTGTCGTAAGTCCCCAAACTTACGGGGCCAGGTGAACAATATAAGGTTGTATATTGTAAACTGCTAGTGAGATAAACTGCTACCAGATAGGGGAAGGGTAACAAGTGGAGCGCTACTATGTCATACGGGACAGGGTGGGGGAACACTCTCACTACCCCACTACAACACATATGCACCACACTGCCACCCCATAGGGAGAAACTAATTAAGTACAGCATGGAATGGACCCAGGGGACGGATAACAAAATGTTAACACCATGGCCGCCTAATGGTAGCTTCGATCCATATGCCCAACATTCACTGCTAAACCATCTGCACAATACATACAAGGGGAAGAAGTTGGCAAGCCATGTGGAGGTGTTTAACTTATGGAGGATGTTCCAGGGGTCCCGACCAGGACCAAATGGAATGTTCATTATGGGGGAAAAACCGGAAGAAAAAGAGATTAAGAAGGAAGGAGAGGATGGGAAAAAGGGGAGTGAAAGCACAAAGAACACGGGGTACGGAGGAGAGGGAGGAGAAAAGGTTGATAAATCAGATGACATAAAAAAGGAACCAAGCAACGAGATACCCATAACACCGGGAGTGAAAACAGAGGGAGGGGGGTTGTACCCTTTAAGAGAATTAGGAGAAATAGAAGGACAGTTAAGGGCAGCTGAAGGATACTCGAATCCGGCATACAGCCCTCCACCATATGTGGCTCATAGGAAGATGCCAGTGGGGGAGGGGAGGATTGGAGAAGAGCAGACTGTAGAGATAGGAAATGATGAGTGGGTAGCTGCACAGATATTATTAAAATTACGAGGTTCACTAACTGGAGAAGAGAGGGAGGTAGTAAAGAGAACAGACGAGGATAGTGCCAGAGAGAGTGAAATGAGGGGGGAGGAGCTATTACGGCAAAAGCAAGAGATTTTGGAGGAAAGATTAGCAAAGCTAAGGGATGAGCAGAATGAATTGATCAAACAGCTCGAGACGGAGGAAAGAGAGTGAGCGAGGAAAAGAAAAGAAGGCAAGAACGAATTGGAAAAATTAAGGGAACGAAATGAGGAGCAAAGGAGAGAAGCTGAAAGGGTAAAAGCAGCAGCAGACAGTGTATCAAGAGTAGTGCTGAGAGAGAAGAAGAGGGAATAAGAAGAAAAAGAAAAGGAAATGGCAATATGGAAGAGGAGGTTACTATCAGAGACAGCGAAGAAATATGAAGAGGAGAAGGTAATAGAGAGTATAGTAGAAAGAGAAAGGGTGAAATGGGAAAGGAAGAAAGAGGATGAAAGGATATTGGAACAGATGAGCAATGAAGTGATGGAGGAATTGAAAAGGAAAAGGGAGGAAAATAGTAGGGAGATGGAGGAGAGAAGTGAAGGAGGAAGGGAAGAGAGGAGTAGGGAGAGTGAAAGATGGGGGGATGTATATAGAAGCAGAGAAGTAGCGACAACATCAGCACTAGGGGGAGGAGTTGGTAACGGAGAAAAAGGAGAAATAGACCTAATAGACTTACAAACAGTAACAATAAAAGGGAAAAAGACAGAGTGGGGGCTGCCATTTATGAATGATTTTTGTAGTGAGGAGGAAGAAGGAGTGGAGAGGGAAGGAAGAAAAAGTGAAAGGGAAAGCTTAGATAAGCTATACCTCACTCGAACCAACATAGACTCACCATGGATCAGTAGGAGAAAGGGGGAGATGGAGAAAAGTGAGGAGGGAGAGCAAGGACTAGTGGAAAGACAAACCCATGAAACCCCACCATCCCCATCCCCATCACGCCCTCCCCAATCGCGCCCTACATGCTCAACCACCTCACACTCGCTGCGCAGAATACAGCTCGCGCCCTTCATGGACGAACTGACACCCTATGCATGTCGGCTTAGAGACCTCCCTAGTCGCAGGCAGGACAGACTAATAAACATGCCAGGAAATGACGAAAGGAGGGGAAAGGATGGAGAAGAAGGAGTTAAGGGCAGGGGTAATAAGGACGAAATTGAAGAGGTAAAAGAAACGGAAGTAGAGGAGGGGTGTGAGGACTCGATATTATGGAACGTAAAGGGTGACACAAGACACAACTTAATGCCACTGTTGGAGAGAGGAGGGGTTAGACCACAGTATGTCCCTTGGAAGCATACGGATAAAGAAAATATAAAATGTAGGCTTCCATCACTAAGTGGAGGTGCGGGTAAGTGGATATATGAAATGGAAAAACACACCGCAGGACAGAAACTAGCAGTAGGAGATGTAAAGGGCTTGTTAATATCAATATTAGGGGATAGAGCGGATGACATTTGGAAGAGAGCGGGATTCCATGGGGTAACAATAACAAACACATCGCATGATGGGGCACCATTTGCGAACTGCAGACATGCACTATGGCAGGCATTAAGAGTACAGTACCCAGACACATCAGACATAGGAGCAATTACCTCCCGTAAGATGCGTGAGAATGAGGATCCTGTTGATTATATCCAGGATATCCAAGAGAAGTGGCGCATGGAAACTAGAGAACAATGGGATAAAACACCAGCAATATTTTATCATATACTGGTACAAGGGCTCCCAGAAGGAGTTCAGAAACAACTAAAGAAAGTAGTGGGAATGGAAGCAAAACCATGGCCAGAAATACAACTGACCATAGTACATCACTGTAGGACATGGCAAGGAAAAATGAAACAAAAGGAAGAGGACAGGAAAACAGAAGAGGCTAAATTAGTGCAGAAAAAACTTACTAAATACACAATGGAAGGGGCACTAATAACTACGCCCACACCAATGGCCCAAAGCCCCACACAAGTAGTGGCTGCACAAGATCCCGCTCAAATAGCACCTTCACAGACTATAACACAACAAGTGCCGCAACTGCAATTACACGCACCAAACATGGGAGGAGGGTACCCAATGCAAGGAGCTGGGTATTATAATTGTAACAGGGGGAGAGGAGGATTTATGAGAGGGAGAGGATACGGATATAACACCCAACAGCAGGTGGGAGGACTTAGAAATTCCTACCCCACAGGGCAACCAGTGTACCAGGACAACACAGGGAGCTTCCCATGGCAAAGCAGGGAACCACCCGTGTGTTGGAGTTATTAGGACACATGTCACGCACGTGTAGGGTCAGGCCAGGAACACCAGCATGGAATGAACAGGTACAACCTAGGACCTCACAAGAACAGCAGGGTATACAACAACAGCAGACATTGCAACAAGGAAGTGAACCACAACAACAAATAACACAACAACAGCCACAAACATATTCACTGCCACAACAACAAGTAGCGATATCACAACAACCCCAAACGCAACAAACACAATTGGGTAGGGTGACGGTCTTGGGACACAACCCTTACACAGGGAATGGCCAATCTTTGTACCCTCAATAGGACAGCCCACAGACAGCCTTGGTGTGTCCCATCCTGTCAGTATTACCTAATAGTGCGGAGGAGCCACGCATAGAGGTAACGATAGGTGACAAAAAATTATCATTCCTTGTTGACACCGGGGCGACCCGGTCTTGCATAAGGGAAGGTAAATTTAAAATGTCAGGCGAAGCCATGAACACCCAAGGATTCTCTGGGGCTAAAGGGTTGGTTCCCTTTACTGATAACGTTCCCTTATCTATTGGAGATTATGATCTGTCAGTTCCACTTTTATATTATAGTGCCTCACCAGTAAATATACTGGGGAGGGACATAATGAACAGGTTGAATATGACGATCTCCTTTACAGAGGACGGCATAATTTGCTCTACTTCAAGGATTAACATGCTCGCAGCACGACAGATTATGCAAGCATACTGTGGACAGACAGCGATTAGGGCGGAGCCAGTAGATGGCGAGCTATTCCAGTATGGAACAGACATGGCAGTTGCATGGATGCCAGGGATAGAAGGGAAAATATGGAGGAGGCCAGCAGCCTATCTGTTCCGACCAGAAACACCAGTTAATGAACCAGAAGGAAAGGTGGTTGTAATGGACATTGAGAGCATTATTGCAACAGCTGATTATATTGCTGTGCACGCCCAAGATAAAGAAGGGAGAGCATGGAGGGCAGTGATAGCACTAGCAGAAGGATGTAGGCTGACCCAGGTGTCAGATGAGGAGCTGTTCTCAGAAGAAAAGGAGGAAGGTGAAATGGTGTTCATGATGAGTGTAGAAATATGGCTAAGAGTGGCTCACAAACAAGTAGCACAGAAAATTGCGATGGCACTTCAGGCACCCGCATGCACCCCAGTCCCCTTCTTTAAGGAGGATATGTCAAAGGTGCCCAAATCATTGTGGACTATTAGCCCTTATGATGTGGGATGCATAAAAAGCATAGGGGGAGTAAGGATAAAATTGAAAAAAGGTGCCATACTACCCAGAGTGAAACAGTACCCACTGTCAAAAGAGGCAGATGAGGGCATATATGAAACCATAACGGCCCTTATAAACAATGGCATATTGGTCCCCTCAGAATCACCATGTAACACAGCTGTGTACCCAGTGCGCAAGGCTAAAGGGGGGTCTTGGCGCTTCATACAGGACCTCAGGCCCTTGAACAACATGGTAGAAGCAGAATATCCAGTAACAGCAAACCCAGCCACAATATTGTGTGGCATTCCAGCGGAAGCGTCACGATTTACAGTGATCGACCTTAAAAATGCTTTTTTCTCAATACCATTACACCCAGACCCACAAGATTTGACAAGCTTCACTTACCGAAATACAAAGTGGAAACATACCAGATTGCCACAGGGGTATTGCGAATCACCCTCAATTTTCAACAGAGTAATACAGATGGATTTGGGTAACGTTGAAGTGGAAAGCACAGTGTTACAGTATGTGGATGACATAATAATTTGCAGTACAAACGAAAGTAAATGCAGAGAGGACTCATTAAAGATGTTGACAATATTGGCTGAAAAAGGGTACAAGGTAGACATGGAAAAGATACAATACTGTCAGGAACAGGTACTTTACATTGGCCAACTGATATTCCAACATGGAAGAAAGATTGCACCACAAAGAGCACAGGCCATTTCAAGCACTCCAATGCCACAGACTGTGAGGGAACTGCAGCAATTCCTGGGGCTGTGCAACTACTGTAGAGCATGGGTATTTGATTACAGTTCATACATAGGACCCCTGCTTGAGGGTTTGAGGGAAGCTAATAAAAGGGAGAAAAAGTTGGGGTGGACTATGGAAATGAGGGAGGCCTTTGATGAATTGAAAGACGCGATATCAACTGCTCCAGTACTGGCATCCCCAGACTATGAGCGACGATTTTTTATATTTTCACATTGCGACTCAGCAGTGATGAAAGCAGTATTGGCCCAAAAAACGAGCATGGCCTATAAACCAGTAGCATTTTACAGCGGTCACTTAGACCCTGTGATGTTAGGTCACTTCCCTTGCGAACAAGGTCTCGCTGCAGCTGCTTTTGCAGTGGAAAAAGCATCAGCAATAACCATGGGGTGTCCAACTACACTGTTTGTGGAACATGCACTATTTGCAATATTGAATAGACCTAAGTCCACCCTAACCACGCAGAGGGCATCAGGTTATGAGATCATTTTGTCTAGAGCTGAATTAGCAATTGTTAGATGTAGCACGGTTAACCCTGCAAGGTTCCTGGCAGAAGTAATTGAGGAGGGAGATTATGCCCATGACTGCACCCAAACAACGGAAATGTACTCATGTACTAGGAAAGTTGAAGAAAACGCACTAGAGGGAGGTGAGATTTTGTTTATTGATGGGTCATCAACTATTGATCAAGGAGATGGGATACGGAGGACTGGGGCAGCAGTGGTAAAAATGATGGAGGCGCCGGTGTGTGTGGCTATGAAATGTGTACAATTACCACAGCATTACTCCGCTCAAGCCGCGGAACTGGTTGCACTAATATTGGCATTAAAGGAAAGTTTTGACAAACGAGTAACCATATACTCTGACAGTGCATATGTTACATCCACTGTCCACTCAGGGCTATCAAAATGGAGAAGAAGAGGGTTTAGGAGAGCTGATGGCACTCCAGTGCAACATGCCCTCTTATTGGCTGAACTAATTGAAGTAATAAATGACCCCCAAGAATTAGCCCTAGTAAAATGCACCGCACATACCAATGGTGAAGACCACGTCTCAAAAGGGAATGCAGCAGCGGACGCACATGCTAAATATGCTGCGTACTTTGGTGAGATATGGAACCCCCCAGAATCACAGAGAGGGAGAGGGAGGGGAATGGCTAGGGAGATGTTGATAAGAGAGGGGTACACCCATCTCCCAGCCACGCAGATTATGGAGCTACAAGCGGCTGCACCAATGGCCGAAAAAGAAATATGGGTAAAAAGAGGATGTACAATGTCACCAACCGACGCACTATGGCGCCAGGGTGGCACTGGAAAAGTTGTAATACCATTGGCACTTTTGAACACCGCCCTGAGCCAATTACATCACCCAGCCCATACAGGCAAGGAAGTAATTGCAGCACGAATTAGAGAAGATTGGTTCTGCCCTGAGTTAAATTCTCATGTGTCAAATTTTATCAGCAATTGTCTCACATGTCAACAGTTTACGGCCGGTCATACCCTAAAAGTGATAAGAGGTACTATACCCCGGCCAGAGGGACCTTTTCGGCATCTTCACATTGACTATGTTGATATGATCAACATATGTCAAGGTAATAGGTATATGATTGTAGTAGTGTGCCCATTTTCTAGGTGGATTGAAGCAGGGCCCTGTTCACACCCAAATGCATTTAGAGCAGCCAAATTCCTAGTAAGGGAGGTATTCCCCAGGTGGGGAGTGTACGAAGTGTTAAGGTCAGACAACGGCCCGCATTTCGCAAACGAAATGTTCCAGCATATCACATCCTTGCTGAGCATAAAACACAAATTCGCATGTGCATACCACCCACAGGCTAACAGTGTATGTGAACTCCTGAATGGCCTATTAAAGGAGGCAATTGCAAAAATACAACAAACAACAAAGAAAAGCTGGTTGTATTGCCTTCCATTAGCCTTATTTGAATTGAGGAATAGGCCAGGGTCCGACCACCACCTCAACCCTCATGATGTGGTTACTGGACGTCAAATGCGCCTTCCCCTAACGCCAACGTCAAGGGCATTCACTGATCACAAAAGCACAGCGAGTGTGTTAGGTGATGAAATGTACCAATATGTGTCTTCTTTGATTACTAGTGTTGTGTTTGTGTCTCAACAGCTCGACCGCACACAGGGCGGGTCTACCAGCAATCAACAAGAAGGCGCCAATACAGAATTGGAAAAGGAGAACTTGTGCAAATTGCTAATTGTGACCACGTGCTACTTCGCAATTTCAACAGAAAATGGAACAATAAAAGATTTACTGGCCCCCATCTGGTAGAGGACGTATCAACAAGAGCAGTAAAGCTAAAGGACAAGCGTGCCTGGAACCACCTACATGATGTAAAGATCTACAAACTGCAGACCCGCCCCAGCGCCAACGACAGGTCCATTGGAAGAACAGCAACAACATCCCCAACAGCAGAAGGAAGTTCTACCACAGACAACGACCCAATTGTTCCCATACCGTGTCACTACCCAGCTTCCCCGGAGACAATAACTGACGAAGAAAGGGGTGATCCCCATACTGCCCACCCCATGGTCACACGCTCAAGGAGTAAAAATACTACCGCCAACTGAGCCCAGCCCCCCCTGCCCATTGACCCCCAAATATAGTAATAACTGAACTGAAGGACATTGCCTGCACAAGTACACATGTAAACACGTGAATGTTCTCTTTTTCTCTTCTCTCGCACATACAGGGACTGCGTATTATTGTATTGTTAAGAATATAGCTAACTAACAAGTTCACTGACCAGGCGTAGATGGTACTCCCAGACGATAACTACCCAGAAGAATTGTCACACCAATTTGTATACGAAATCAAACGGCCAACGTACCTAAAAAAAGGAAGGGTACGTGTCTACTACACAGCATTCCTCTTGGCCATAGAATATTCAATGCCCCACCTCCGCCCATACTTGCCGGTCCTAAGAGATAGATCACTTAGAGTAGCGTGGGAACAGCTCTTCGCCTGGGCACTGAATGACTATTTGATAGGGAGAGCTTAAAGAAAAACAACAACTAACATTTAATAACCAGCATTTTGAGAATTTTCAGGCGGGCAACTTAAACGTCGCAAGAATACGCTGCCAGGACTGAAGCAAGGTAAGAGCAAAATGCTGGTGAGATTAGCATATGTAATAAAACTAATAGGGATTTTGATGATCACCGGGTTCTTGGCTGCCTCTGTATGGCAGTACAGCTATGCTATTAATTTTATTGCTGCACCCAAACCTAATACACCCCCGTCCCCTGCTGCAACAGGTGTTACGTCAGGTGATAGTAGTAAAATTGTACCCAAGCAAAATAGAGTTAAACGGAGCACATACTCAGACAATAAAGGTATTGATAATTATATACAAGATTCAGCACACGTCTCAAACAATATATGGTACCAACACATGACCCGCATTGGTAGGCAGACAACAGAGGACAGCTGCTACGTTTGCTCATTAATACCATACGCCATGAGTGCTTCTCGAACATTTGTTGCCACAGAAATAGATGAAAAGACAGCACGGTGCATAATATACTTGGCACTGTTCCAAACGAAAGGAAGATTCCAAGGGACAGTGGTGCATATGACATGGAAAACACGAGACTCATACCCATATGAAAACAACTTCCTCAAGACCTATTTGAGTTACCACAAGAGCAGTTTACATGCTGAAGCATTCAAATACATAACAAGTGGTCCTGCAAAAGGAGAAACAAAGAAAGTAACACTGCAGTATCTACCATGTGATTGGTACGCCACTGAAGTTCCGGGTAAACAAGGATGTTGGGAGAGGCCACTGGTGACGATAACCGGGAAGGTGTACCTGACAACAGCTGGGAGATAGGAGTGATTGGCAGCAACATGGTAACAAAAGAAACTATCTCAACTATCGAGGCACACAACCACCGATGTTGGACGACGAGGATCAAGTACGTACCAATGCTCACGTGGGTGGAAACGGATGAAGACCCAATAACAATACTGCCGCTGACTGCGCCCAAGGTATGCTACCAGCATAAAGGAGAGGTGGACGTAGGATATAACACCAACTGTGCAAGTGTGATGGAGTTACCTGAGGGGGGAGCAGGAACAGCAGTAATAATGGACCATTATTGGGCCTGTGGAGAAAAGGCATACCATACACTGCCTCCCCTGTGGAATGGTGTGTGCACAATGGTGCACGTCAATGTACCATCACTAGTGGTACCCAAGAAGCATGTCAATGTGGCGAACTTTCCCAAAATGGATGAAGGGGACAAGAGAAAAAAGAGATCTGCACCACTTCAGGAGGAGCAAGGGAACAGGACCAACAGCAATGATACTGTCCTAAATAGAAGGAAAAGACAAGGAGAACCATTGACAGGAAATTACCTGTGGGGAAGGTTGGAAACGGCACTCACTTCAATACCGCCAGAACACAGACTATTCAGCAGAGCAGCAATGTTGTTCTCCTCAATAATACATCCGGGACTACAGGCTTACGCAAACGCAAAATGGCTCCAGATAACTAGATGGGAACTAATGATGACCATCAATTCTACAGTAAATGGATTCAACGCAATAAAAGAGGAGCTGCGAGCTATAAGGATGGTAGCACTCCAGAACAGATATGTGTTGGACCTTCTCACAGCAATGGAAGGAGGAGTTTGTGCAAAGATAGGACAATCATGCTGCACGTTCATACCTGCCAACGATGCTGACAATGGTACACTGACAGAAGCAGTTTCACAATTCGCCCAGATGCACTCCAAAATGATGGATGAAAGTAACGGTGTAAACAAGGATAAGAGCTGGTTTTCACTATTATGGTCATGGATGCCATCCTGGCTGTCAGATGGACTGAAAATTATAGTGGGTTGTACTATTTTGGCTGGAGCTACGCTGATCATAATTAGATTTTGGAAGGCCCGGAAGGCACGTACCACTGACAAGTTGTTCGAAATGGTGGGAATGCACCCCTTGATGCCAGCAGATGACGGCCAACATACAGGTGTGATAATACAGGAGAGGGAGAAGTTGCGCAACCAAATCATCACCAACCATCTAGACCCACCATCAGTGAAGATCGAGAACCCAAGAAACCCCAGGAGCTACATAGGGAAATGGGTATACTGTACTCCTGGAGGAACCTGTGAATATATGTATTGGTCATTTGAAGATCATGTAAACCACTATGGACATCTAGGAGGAATAACTAAGATATGGCGAGTAAGAGGAGATAACGAGAAGGATATGTTTGTGGTCGACAAGTCGACCAGAGGGGGGACTGAAGTGGGAGAATGGAAGACCAGGCTCCCGTCCTTCACCTCTCGTGCTTGGCCTAAAGGGTCACGACCCAGACACCCGCCACGAGAAGAGTTTGTCCATTTACCAGACAACCAGATACCCTGGTACAGGAACATACGGATGTGTCCATCTGCCTGCCCAGCAGCCCGCACTGGCCATGACGACACCTGCGGCACGGACCAACTAGACTAAAATCTACACGTCGTTAGAGATGCCATGACGACCTAGACAACGGTAAGCACACCTGTGCAAATATACACACTGGACATTCCCGCACCAATCTACACGAAGAATATACTCAGTGCTATGACGTAGGCGACAGGCATACTCACGGACGTGCATCTTTATTATTTTTTACATAGGCTTTCAGAATGCAGAAACGCAAGACGCGTCATGAACTTATCTACAAAGCTTGCTCACGCTTCTCTTAAGACCAGTTACCACCATGAGAAATATAATGAAGACACGATACTGGTCATGGAACTATATGGTACTGTAACCTAAAGCACCTGTGCACCAGACGGACCCACTTATACACCAGGCCTAAGTAGGCCTCAAGCAAGAGCTCCCGTGGACATTAACAAAACAAGAGTCAGGTTGCTGATCCTGCAGAATGAGCCCAGCGAAGCAACCAGCCAAGGTCGCAATGTTGCAAACCCACATTCCAAGAACAAATCATCAAGGGCACGATGTTGCAACCTCGCACTCCGCGCACCAACGTTAAAGTCACACCTGCAAATTAAACCAGACACACAGTGGGAAAACAATATTAATTGTGCAGAATTCTGCCTCAAACACGGTCCCACCTCACGTGACCAAGCCGAACCTGACGAGATGCCAAGCCCAGGAGAAAAGAGGCGTCTGGATCCCTCGCCACGAGACACAGGCAGATACACTTGAAAGGCTCAATGGACATTTGCGACAGTGGGAGCGGTCAGCCTCCAGCTATGAATAAATCCTCACATTGTCTCCACGTACCCATAGTGAAACATTGTTGCAAATTGCAGGTACACCGAGAGCTGGGAACAGCGGTGGTCCCAGGCTGGGAAGCTCACGGGCGCACCAATCAGAACATGGGGCTCTTATCACTGACGCCAGTAATATTAACCAATCCTTAGGAGTCTTCATGTAACAATTCTCATGTATCTAATTGTAGGGACAACCCAGATATATCACCTGACTAACCCTCGACCACTAACATTGTTCTCTATACGTGTGCTATACTAACCCTACCACTCGAGCAACCAATTAAGAGTGGCGATAGGTTTTTTGTTAACTTTCTAAAGTGACGCAAGTAACACGTCATAATACAGTAAAAAGGGCCTGCGAGCCCCACGATTGTGTGTGTGTCAGGACGGACGCGTACGCTCCTTGACCCATCCCTGCCGTTTTTGTCTAATAAACAGCAGAGTCACCTTGCTTCTTGCGTGTGTCTCATACTCTATCTCATCTGGGATATACGGGAGGAGTTGGGGCCTCCCTGCCCGGAGGTCTGTGGACAGCCCGGCCGACCCCGGAAGAATTTCCCCCCGACACAGGCATTATGGATAATTTGTCAGGGTGGAAAACAGACAAGAAATGCAACAACGTTGTTGTAAATGACATTTCTTGATGGAAAAAGGTGCAAAAAAGAGTTTCCAGGTCTGCACAGGTTGGACCAGAACAGGATTTCTTGAAAGTTCCCAATTCCAATATTAGGCTTTCCAATAGTGTTGAACCATACTTCAGGGTGCTGTAGATGCGGGTCGAGATAGGTTTGCGTTTGACAAGTCATATTGGTCCATTCAGAAAGCTTGCATCAAGTCGGTTCAAATGGGTGTGAAGCCTGCATTCAAGAGATCAAGTTTGGAAGGCCTATCATGGCCAGTTCAGAGGCTAACTCGATTCAAGACATTGATAACCGCTGGTTCAGGTAGATATGTTATGTGATACTGCAGGGGTTCGAGGCGAGGTCGGCAGTTAAAAGCTGTGATCCTGATAGTCCAATGCAAGTTTGGAACTGCATTGGTTTAAAGTTGTCTGCATCAGTGAGCTGGTTATTCGAGTTGAACTGGTGATGTTCTCTGATTGGACAGTGCACAAGCAGCTGATTGCAGCAAAAGTGGTTTGACGTTCAAGTGATTGCCAAAGGCAGTACCGGCGGGTCCCATTTGTTCAAGTGTGCCAAACATGGTTCAAAGATGGCTCCAATCAGTTTGAATGGTGTAAACAGGGATCATGGCTTTCTGGCTCTCAGGATGCAGTGAGACCGACTGTAAGGGGCTCCAGGACAAGGTTAGGGAGCAGAGGCTGCCTTGGACCACTCCTTCTTCACCTCAATGGCTGAGTGCTTTGAAAAGGTCAACATTAATTCTTGCTTAAGTCCTTCAAGGTCCAAAAATACATCAAACAAGGGGAGGAAGAAACTTAATTCTATTGACCAAGGTCACAGGAGATTGAAAGGAAGCTAGCATTTTTTGAGAAATCCACTACTTTTCCTTGTGACTGGTATGTTTTGCTTTCTGATGTAATCCGCAGAGTGCCCTGTTCTACTGAAAGTGGAGGGGACAGGAAGGAATGGAAAGTCCACAGAAAAGTAAGATTGTGGAACCCTTCCTCAAATCCTCTTCTGTTTCCCTGATTGTCCTAACTTCACACCTTTTCCGGCTTGCAGGTTCAAAGGCTCTCTGGTGTGCAGCCCCTAGTTTGAGTAAGGCCTTTGCTATGAATTGGCTCTTTGAAGCCAGGGTCATCAGCCATAGCCAGCTCGGAAATCCCAAGACTGGCAACGGAGGAGTTACCACTCCTCCCAGTGTATCAACAGAGTTGTGCATGCTGCCTTTTGTCTTATTCCCTGAAATGCAGATGACAGACGCCTGAAGTCCATATAGCCTCTGATAGCTGTCTGAACTTAGACAGATTGCACAGGTATATTACAAAATCGAGGGGGATTTAATAATTATTTGAACTACCAGCCACCAAACCAAAATAGGTTTTGCTTATACTTTAAGATTATCCTGCCATCAGGTGGGTAGATTGTCATATATTTTTATTTATATTAATGTATATGTATTTTATATGCATGCATGTATTTATTTGTACAGGGAGTAACACTGCTCTTTTGATGACAAAATAATGCACTATGGATATGAAATCAGAGTTTATGGGAAGCATTGATCTTCTCAGATTGGGGTGAGTTTGCGTGATATTCTGACCAGGTTGTGGGGGGGAGTAAATGGAACAGTCACATGCATGGGTGGACATACATAAAGGGCAACTAACATTACACATATTTAAATGCAGGTAGGCCAGCTGTGTTAGCCTCTTCATCCATCATGTGACCATGATGGATGAAGTGCTAGACTAGAAGCAGTAGGAAGTGAGGGACAGGGTATAGGCACGGGAAAAATGTTGGCTAGAAAACAGATGAAAGGTAGGTCAAGATGGTAACTCCGAGGCAAGGACATAGACTTTTAGTTTAGTTAAAAAAAAAATCATTGTGGACTGTTTTTCGAATGTCCAGGAGAAGATAATTCCATGCAAGTGGAGCGAGAAGAGAAAGAGCAAAAATGAGAGGAAGCCCTGAGAGGGCAATGTACCACAAGGGTAGTGAAGGAGGCAGAGCAGAGATTACAAGAAGGCGTGTAGAGTTGTATAGATACAGTAGTGACTTCCATGGATTGATCTGTGAACCAGGCACAGACATTTAAATCTGTCCCTATTTGTCCTGTGATGATTGACAGGAAGAGTGACTAGATGTATGTGTTCACCTGGGATTGGGGAGCCAAAGTATCAGAAAACCGAAGTGTGCGTGGTTTCTGGGGAAACAGCAACAAGAGCAAAGCTGCGAGGAGATGAAAAATGCTATGTATAAACGCAAATGCATGCAGCGTTTGATGATGTCTATGTTGTCCATTATCAGCCACTGAATAACAACAGGGCTTATTTCTATAAGGAAAAAAGGAGAAAGGCAACTGCCTTCCCTAACTGTAATAAAACAGTTATCGTAACACAACCTACACGGTTCTTTGGGAGTAACAAATGCAAAAAGGGGTCAAACAAATGACAAACAAAGACAGGTTTGTATACCACATGGGGAAGACAATGGCCTGTCAATCCCTCATGAAGAACACCCTAGCCCAAGCGCAGGTGCCTGTCCTTAGATAGCGAGTGATGTACCGCCTATCTAAAACAGGATAGATCAAGGGCAGGACTCACAACATATTTCTAATGAAAACAGCGTAAAACCACCATAGGAGGTATCAATGGCAAGTGTTGTGTTTAAATCGTGCGAAGAATCCGCTAAATAGCTGATCATGTGGAAAGTGGTGCCATGGGAATTTACATGCTGCATCTATTCACCCTTAGGCTACCACTTAACCAAATGTGGGTGGTTTTAGTGTGGAATCAAGAAAAAACATGAGTAAAAAATCGTTCCAATTCTACATGGGATACCCTTAAAAGGCTCACTCAGTGTGAGGGGAATGTGTCAAACAGTAAGAGTGTCCCCTCTAGCTCATGGGGATATCTCATACGTTTATGTGAAGAACCATAACCAAGAAAGTCGACTGGTTTTGATGGTACCAGCAGTTTTACACCATCTTCTTCAGAACTGGTGATTTTCTAGTAACAACATTACAGGTTCCAGCATGTCTCGACTGGAGGCTGCCTGGGCTTGCTGCTCCATCCCCTGTGAGGGAACACGAAAGACAACAAAAGGGGCCTTCGTTGACCAGAAATAAATCAAAAAACATTTGACAATCCACTGACTAGTGCATGTATTCTATCTATAGTAAAGATTGGAAAAACGTATCCAAAACAATGTATCTGAAGAGCATATAACTATGCTGCCACTCATTATGTGGCTATGGAAGTGTATATTACCCCAGGGGGCTACTAGGGGGGTAGTCAAGAGGGGGGGGGTGCAAGGCAGGGCAGAGTGCTCTATGTGGTGGAAAAACATGCTGGTGCAATTATCAGGGATATACATGGCCAGCCTGTCGACATCCTGTGATGATTGACAGGAAGAGTGACTAGATGTATGTGCTCACCTGGGATTGGGGAGCCAAAGTATCAGAAAACCGAAGTGTGCGTGGTTTCTGGGGAAACAGCAACAAGAGCAAAGCTGCGAGGAGATGAAAAATGCTATGTATAAACGCAAATGCATGCATCGTTTGATGATGTCTATAGGTTCCAATGTTGCAGGCATCGGGCTGAGGTCACGATGTAAAGGCAAAGCTTCCCTTTACAAAAGTAAGGAGCGAATCCTCAATCACAGCCGTGACTGGAACGTGAATGAAATACTGCCGGCAGTGGCATTCATAAGTAATTCGCTCTTCCGTGTATGTCATAGTGGGCGTAGCGTGGGGTGTGGCCCAGAGAATGCTCTATCCTATTGGATAGTGCATGCATTGAATAGTGGGTATTCCATGTGTGTCACGGGATGCGGGGCAGTGGGCGTGGCCTTGTGTTGGTGCTTGCAGTGGAATAATGTAGCCATAGGATGTGAAAAGTGCAGGGTTTGTCACTGGGGGCGGGGCGTTGGACAAGGGGAATGAATAGGAGCCGGAGTGTTTGCAAATGAGCCTATTGCAGGAAGCAACCTCGGTAGAGAGTTGGGACCGGAGGGGCAGTTATCAGAGGCAATTCTTCATGGCTATGCTCAGAACACATTGGCGTGCTGCATACTTGAAGTATGATAGCGTTCATAAGGGGCACATGCAGAGATGGGCCTGCAGGTGTGTCTTCAAAACCCTACATGAGGGTGTGGACAGGCAGTGTATTGTGAGCCTCAGTGAAATAGTACTGGGGTCAAGGTAGTAGGAGTTTGGCAAGACTATATGAACTGCAAACTAAGCGGTAGGGCACTGTATGTAAGGACCACCAGTGTGCTAGATCACCTCAAAGTGGACAGATTGTTAGGCTGCATGGTAAGCATGCCCAGGCGGCAGAGCTGCATTGCAGCTGCGACTGGAGTAGTAAAGGTGGGAGCGGAATCGAGTATTGGGGTGCTCGTGGATTGATCAATGCCAAGGTAGTCTAGTCAAGCCAAGAAAAGGCATATGATGTTGGCCTAGCGAGGCATGACTGCCAATTCCTGCTATTGTATGGCCTTGTTAAGCCCCTGTTGCCATGTGTTCAGTCGTAAAATCCATCTCGGTTCTTGCCTAAACAGTAAGATGTGGAAATTATCCCCACATATCTGGGGTTTGATCTTCTCAAGGACGGTCCATCTGAAATTGTCTGCGGTGTGGCCCTCGGCCAAAAAGTGTGCTGCAACTTTACCAGTTCTAATGCATGAACGATGTTCTATCATGCGCTTTTTGACTTCCTGCAGGGTGATCCCAATGTATCTGAGATTAGAGGGACACGTAATCATATAGATAACGCCCTTTGTGCTGCAGTTGGTAAAATGCTTTTGAATCCATGGGGTTTTCCACCCAATGTCCACTGTGGTGGTTTGTGTGGTCTGAGGACACATGGAAGATTGGCCACACAGTGAATGGCCAGTGGCTGGAGCGGTGTTCCATAGGGTAGGCTGACTGGAAGATGGAAAGGCAAATGTGTGATACAGTACTGACCAATATATCCGTAAGGTTGTGTCTTCTTTTGAGGGCAAAAAGGGGAGATGCTATCTCAGTTTTACCTGTATTGAGAATGGGCCACAGCTTCTTCACTTCTTTTTTGACTTTGTGAAAAAGAGGAGAGTAACTGAATACAGCAGTGAGACATGTATAATTATTCTTTTTTTCATGTTGTTCCAAAGTACATGTGCGGGGGATGTTCCTAGCCCTTTTGGACGTTTGGTTGACTATCCTCATAGGGTAGCCACATTGGATCAGCTGTTTCTTAAGTGCTTTAGAGTGAGCAGTGTAGTCAGAGGTTTTGCTGCAGAGTCTGCGTATCTGAGAAACTGACTAAAAGGTAAGTTGTCCTTCAATGCCTGTGGGTGGTACCTTGAATAACATAGGAGGGAATTCCTATCTGTTGATTTTTTGTACACCTTGGAGATGAGTCCTCCATTGTCTGTAGCAATTGCCAAATCAAGGAAATGTGTTTCATTCTTATCCATTTCCATGGTGAAGTGAAGTTGTGGATTGTGCTGGTTCAGCCAGATGTGAAAAGCAAGCAATTCATCCTTAGTCCCTCTGAAGATTACGAAATATCGTCAATGTAGCAATGCCATGTGAAGAGCTGGGTGTAACGCTCACCTGATTCCCGCAGAGGCGCCGGTCTTGACTGGGCGAATACCGTATCTTCAAAGGTGATGTGTAACACACGATTGGCTCTTTGGGCTGGACCTCTGTGCACTGTATGTCTGACTCGAAGAGTAAGATGTCTGCAGATAGAAAATATGGGATTAATGAACTGGGGTTATTGGGTGTCTCTCTCTTCTACCCCTTCTCTTCTCCTGTAGAACCCCAAAGGTTAACGCTCTCACCTTAGGTTAGTGAATGCCAAGCTCTCCATCTGCCTCGGGGCAGGGTGCCGTAACCAGTTTCTTCACTGGATAAGGGTGCAGGCCTCTTGACCTCAGAGGACTGCTGTCTGTCGTTTACTGCACGAACGGTAAGTTCCGAGTATTTCAAATGTCTTTAAAAGTCTTTTGTAATGATCTCTCTTGTTTTGCAGGGTTCCGGCGATGGCGGATGACGGGCTGAAGTGAGTTGAGGATGGAACCCGTGTGAGGAATAGAAGCGCCTGGAAGCACGTAAGTAAGCGCTTGTTGCCTGCTTCACGATGCGCACTAACTGTCCTTCTATCTTGCAGGTACAAGTTCGGAGCTGCTGAAGGGTGCCGGAATACCCACTGGGTTCGGCGTGGGAAGGAGTAATGGCATGTGAGTAATAAAGTTACCCAATGTCTTTAAACGCACCTTCTTTTGTCTTCAGATGCGGGATGCAGTGCCGATGGCCTCCGGAGCGTGCGAAGAGTTGGTAAGCTTTTGTCTTTCAGATGCCGGAATGCAGTGCGAAGACCTCCGGAGCACGCGAAGAGTAGATAAGCCTTTGTCTTTCAGATGTCGGAATGCAGCGCGAGGCGTTGGTGACAGCCGATGGACCAGGTAAGAGAAGCGCTGTCACTGAAGACCGTAATGCTAACCTGTTCTTTCTTGTCTTTATAGGTGTTGCTGAAGACTGGATTCAGGATGGTAAGCCTTTTTCCCTTAGGCCCAGGATCAGATGCAGAAGACACGATGAGCGTTCTGCTGCAGAGGATGCAGAATAACGCAAAGCAAGATTCATCCATCGGGTGTGGTTTAAATAGCCTCCTGTGGTGCTTAGGTGTCTCCTTCCACAGCCACGCCTAGGTAAGAAAGGAGTTCCTGCTTTCCAGAAGAGTTCCAGTGTTCTGAACCTAGGGAGTGGCTCCTGCCCCACCCAACAGGAAAAGTAGTCCCAAACAGAAGAGGATTAGAGGCTCAACTGGCAGGTAAGTAAGCAGCATGGTCTGCTGCAGGTAAGTCCACCCAAGCATTATGAGCCCGGCGCTTCCACCACTGGGACTGGGCATATTTATGAGCCTGGTGCCACTGGCGCCAGGACAGGGTCCAAAAAGTCCCAATTGGGACTGGTTGGCACTCGGAACCTGGGTTATGGGTCTGCTTCCAAGGGAGTTGGGTAAGTCCTGACCTTTTGGAAGCAGAGATCATGACAGCACCCCCCCTCAAGGCCCCTCCCAAACCGGGCTTCTCCGGGGGTTTGGGCTTGTCAGGAAATGTTCGATGGAATCTTTTGATTAGACGAGGAGCGTGGACATATTCTGCAGGTTCCCAGGATCTTTCTTGGGGGCCGTAGCCTTTCCAGTCAATTAGGTAAAATAGTTTAGATTTGGAGATCTAGGAGTCCAGGATGCTTTTGACTTCAAACTCGAGTTCTCCATCAACTAGGATAGGTTTTGGAGATTTAGTTAGTCGGGTTTGAGGTTGCACGGGTTTTAATAGAGAGACATGGAAGACCGGATGTATCTTCATGTGAGGGGGCAAGTCCAACTTGACCGCTACTGGGTTTACTATGGTAGTGATGGAATAGGGACCAAGGTATCTTGGGTTGAATGTGCGTGGTCCTTTTAGAGGTAGATATTTGGTGGATAACCAGACTTGATCTCCTACTTGATATTGGGGGGCTTCCTTCCGATGTTGATCTGCTCCTTTCTTGTATTGTTCCTTAGCCCTTTGAAGGTGAGAAACGGCTTCCTTAAAGGCTTGGGTGATTGTAGAATGCAGGTAGTCTACTGCTGGTGTTCCAAGATCTTGGAGTGGATCCAACTCCGAGGTTCGAGGGTGACTGCCGTATAGAAGAAAAAACAGGGTTTTCCCAGTTCCCGAGTGGACAGAGTTATTGTAGGCATATTCGGCTATCCAAAGGATATATTTCCAAGTTTTTTCAGTTTGTTGCAGCATGCAGCGTAAATACTGTTCCAGAGTTTGATTGGTCCTCTCGGTTTGTCCGTCGGTTTGAGGGTGGTGACTGGTCGATAGTCTCACATCAATTTGAGCCGACCGACAGCAACTTCGCCAAAAATGAGAAATGAATTGACTACCTCGATCCGAAATTAGAACTGAAGGAAAACCGTGCAGTCGGACGATGTTTTCGAGAAATTCTCGGGCCAGAGTTGTTGCTGTTGGCAAGCCTTTGAGTGGAATGAAATGCGCCATCTTGGAGAATAAGTCCACGATTACTAGGATCGTATTGTACCCGGAGCATGGAGGTAGATCGGTGATGAAGTCCATAGAAAGCGTATGCCAAGGGCGAGGTGGGATGTCAATAGGGCGTAAGAGGCCGGCTGGTTTTTCCTTTTGACTCTTGTTTTGGGCGCATACTCCACAGGACATTATAAAGTCTCTGATATCTTTTTTCCAAGATGGCCACCAGAAGTAGCGCTTGATCTTTTCTGAGGTTTTGGCCATACCGGGATGTCCTTCCATTAAGGAATCGTGATAACAAGAGATTACCTTTTTCTGTAAATCTGTGCTGGGCAGGTATAATCGTTCTTGGAAATACAATAAGTTATCCTTCACTGCAAAGTCCTTTCCCTGCAGATGCCAATTCTGTATGTCTGCTGGAGTTACAAGTTGCCTGGCTTTATCCTTAACTTCCTCTATGGATTGTGTGGCGATTACACCCAGAATTCTTTGTTCGGGAATGATAGGTACAGGTTTAGGGTTGATCAAGTGTTCTTCCACTCCCATCCGAGAAAGGGCATCAGCTTTACCGTTTTTTGTACCAGGTCGATAGGTAATTATGAAGTCAAGCTCGGCAAAGAATAGTGCCCAACGGAGTTGTCTAGAGGATTGGGCTTTTGCGGTTTTCAAATATTGCAGGTTTCGGTGATCTGTAATCACAGTAACGGTGTGTCGGGCCCCCAGAAGATAATGCCGCCAAGCCTTAAAGGCAGACTTGATAGCCAGAAGTTCCTTATCAGTAATAGTGTAATTGATTTCAGGAGGTGAGAATTTGCGGGACCAAAATGCCACGGGACGCCACTGATTGGTTACTGGGTCCTTTTGTGATAGAACTGCCCCCATGGCAAGGCTCGAAGCATCAGTTTCAACGATGTAGGGGAGTTCGGGGCGAGGATGTTTTAAAATTGGTGCAGAGATAAATTTAGTCTTCAAATTCTGGAAAGCTTGCTCCGCCTCGGTAGACCATTCAAAACGTTTGTTTTTCTTTAACAAGGCGGTGATGGGCTGGACTATTCGAGAGAATTCGGGGATAAACCTGCGGTAAAAGTTAGCGAAGCCTAGCATGCTTTGAACACCTTTTACAGAGGATGGTGATGGCCATTTGAGAATTGCATCGACCTTCTTTGAATCCGTACGCACTCCGCTAGGTGATAATATGAATCCCAAGAACTCAACTTCAGTCACGTTGAAAACACATTTTTCCAACTTGGCGAAAAGTTTGTGTTGACGCAATCTCTCGAGGACCATTGTCACGTGTTTCCGATGTTCAGATTCCGATGAAGAATAAACGAGGATGTCGTCAATGTAAACAACAACACACACATCTATGAGCTCTCTGAGGACATCGTTCATAAAATATTGAAAGGCGGCCAAGGCATTGCAAAGTCCGAAGGGCATGACCTGATATTCAAATAGCCCATACTTGGTGCGGAAGGCCGTCTTCCATTCATCGCCCTCTTTTACTCGTACCAAGTGGTAGGCTCCTCTAAGATCCAGCTTTGTATATATGCATGCTTTTCTGACTTGGTCCAGGAGTTCAGGGATCAAAGGTAACGGATATCTATTCTTAACGGTGATCTGGTTCAGGGCACGATAATCTATAAAAGTTCTAAGGTCCCCTTCTTTTTTTGGAACGAAGAACAAAGCTGAAGAAGCAGGGGACTTGGAAGGACGAATAAACCCATTCGCTAGGTATTGATCCAGGTATTGTCGGAGGTGAAGGTTCTCAGGCTCGGTGAGGGCATAAATTCTACTACAAGGAGGAGTAGATCCAGGTATCAGGTATATCTGGCAGTCATAAGACCTATGAGGAGGTAGAGAGTTAGCCTGATCCTTTCGGAAAACATCTTGGAATTCTAGGTATTCGGGAGGTAACTGGGGAGTCTCCGAAGAAATTGCTGCCAGTGCAACACCAGGTGGAGGGTGACAAGTAGAGACACATTCTGGAAACTGAACCGTTCTTGCTCGCCAATCGATCTGAGGATTGTGTTTCTCTAACCAAGGTATTCCTAGAATAATCTGGAACTGAGGGTCCTTGATCACATCGAACACGATCTTCTCATGGTGTCCATCTTGACTTACTAGCGTCACTTCTTGAGTGGTATGCGTTATTGGTCCGGAGGCTATCTCCGTACCATCCACCGTAGTAATGACGTCTTTTACAGCCTTGGGACAAAGAGTTAGATTCATCCTCAAAACCATTTCATGATCCACATAATTGCCGATGGCACCGCTGTCGACGTAAGCTTCAATCGCATGTAATCGATCCGGATGATCAGGGCTAATGAGGACCATAGGTATCACGAAATGCGAGGTCACGGAACTGGTTTTAACGCTCGGCAAGAGGACCTCTATTCTTGTCGGGCGAGGTCGTTTCCCTGCTCAGAGTTTGTGACCTTGGTAACTGCAGCTCCTACTGCCTACTTGGCTGGTTTCACCGGACAGTCTCGAAGAAAGTGCCCTGAGTTTCCGCAATAGAGGCATAATTGCAACTGTTTTCTCCTTTCCCGCTCCTTTTGTGTGAGTGGTCCTTTCAGGCCCCCTATTTGCATGGGGTTCCCCGGAGTCTACTCCTTTGGAAGGAGTTGGTGGTTTGGAAAATACTCGAGCATCAAACTTGGAACGATCGGCCTTCCTGTTCTGCAGTCTGTGATCTATTTGAACGACTAAGTCTATATAGTCCGAACAGTCTTGCGGGGGATTCACTACTTGGGCGAACACATCTTTGAGCTCTCCACGTAGACCTCTATAAAACAGCGTAATCCTTTTGTCCTCAGGCCATTGAGTTTCCACTATCAGTCTGTTGAAAGACGCAATATAAGCCAAGAGGTCTTGATTACCCTGTCGCAACGAAAGAAGCTCATTGTCCAGGGCCTGCCCCTGTGAACGTCTTGCGAACAGTTTTTCCATACTGAGCTGAAAAGCTTGAAAATCATGGAGAACCGGATCATCTTGATTAACTAGAGGGATCGACCAGTCTGCCGCATTGCCACTAAGGTACGAAAGTACGAAAGCTACTTTAGCTTGATCAGTTGGAAAGGCTGCTGGCCGGCATAAGAAATGCAACCGGCACTGATTAATAAATACTGCAAACCTCTTTGGGTCACCAGAAAATCGTTCGGGCGGAGCCAGAGGTACATTCCCAGGTAGGTTGATTTGCACTGGACTCATAGAGGATGTTGAAGGAAGATTTGTCCCTGATGCGGGTAATGGGGTCTGTCCGGCTTGTGACTGTAGCAATTGTCTAGCGAGATTGTCTGTTCGCTCCTTGGAAATGATCAGTTCCCTTCTTAGAGCGTTCGTTTCCTGACAGGCTGCATGCACTTCTGCTCTTAGTTCCTCAAGTAACTGGGCTAGCAGATCGGTATCCGAGGTTTCCATAGCGCCTGGGCGGGAGTTTTGCGGTAGGCTTTGCGTTCTGTAACGCTCACCTGATTCCCGCAGAGGCGCCGGTCTTGACTGGGCGAATACTGTATCTTCAAAGGTGATGTGTAACACACGATTGGCTCTTTGGGCTGGACCTCTGTGCACTGTATGTCTGACTCGAAGAGTAAGATGTCTGCAGATAGAAAATATGGGATTAATGAACTGGGGTTATTGGGTGTCTCTCTCTTCTTCCCCTTCTCTTCTCCTGTAGAACCCCAAAGGTTAACGCTCTCACCTTAGGTAAGTGAACGCCGAGCTCTCCATCTGCCTCGGGGCAGGGTGCCGTAACCAGTTTCTTCACTGGATAAGGGTGCAGGCCTCTTGACCTCAGAGGACTGCTGTCCGTCGTTTACTGCACGAACGGTAAGTTCCGAGTATTTCAAATGTCTTTAAAAGTCTTTTGTAATGATGTCTCTTGTTTTGCAGGGTTCCGGCGATGGCGGATGACAGGCTGAAGTGAGTTGAGGATGGAACCCGTGTGAGGAATAGAAGCGCCTGGAAGCACGTAAGTAAGCGCTTGTTGCCTGCTTCACGATGCGCACTAACTGTCCTTTTATCTTGCAGGTACAAGTTCGGAGCTGCTGAAGGGTGCCGGAATACCCACTGGGTTCGGCGTGGGAAGGAGTAATGGCACGTGAGTAATAAAGTTACCCAATGTCTTTAAACGCACCTTCTTTTGTCTTCAGATGCGGGATGCAGCGCCGAAGGCCTCCGGAGCGTGCGAAGAGTTGGTAAGCTTTTGTCTTTCAGATGCCGGAATGCAGTGCGAAGACCTCCGGAGCACGCGAAGAGTAGGTAAGCCTTTGTCTTTCAGATGTCGGAATTCAGCGCGAGGCGTTGGTGACAGCCGATGGACCAGGTAAGAGAAGCGCTGTCACTGAAGACCGTAATGCTAACCTGTTCTTTCTTGTCTTTATAGGTGTTGCTGAAGACTGGATTCAGGATGGTAAGCCTTTTTCCCTTAGGCCCAGGATCAGATGCAGAAGACACAATGAGCGTTCTGCTGCAGAGGATGCAGAATAACGCAAAGCAAGATTCATCCATCGGGTGTGGTTTAAATAGCCTCCTGTGGTGCTTAGGTGTCTCCTTCCACAGCCACGCCTAGGTAAGAAAAGAGTTCCTGCTTTCCAGAAGAGTTCCAGTGTTCTGATCCTAGGGAGTGGCTCCTGCCCCACCCAACAGGAAAAGTAGTCTCAAACAGAAGAGGATTAGAGGCTCAACTGGCAGGTAAGTAAGCAGCATGGTCTGCTGCAGGTAAGTCCACCCAAGCATTATGAGCCCGGCGCTTCCAGCGCTGGGACTGGGCATATTTATGAGCCTGGTGCCACTGGCGCCAGGACAGGGTCCAAAAGGTCCCAATTGGGACTGGTTGGCACTCGGAACCTGGGTTATGGGTCTGCTTCCAAGGGAGTTGGGTAAGTCCTGACCTTTTGGAAGCAGAGATCATGACACTGGGCAAGAAAGGTTTGTTGTCATGGTATATATGCCTGCGCTCAAAAGAGTCTACATATAGATTATCCAAAGCAGGGGCAAAGGTAGCCCACATGGCCTTCCCAGATATTTGTTGCTAATAGTCATTATTGAACACAAAGAAATTTTGGGTCAGAGGAATTTCAGCCAGGGTGGATATAAAGGAGGACAGAACTCCATGGAGATCAATGCCAGAATCTAGCAGGAGCTGAAGCATGGCAAGGTTGTCTTGTTGGGGGATTCTCGTATACAGGCATTTGATATCAATTGTTATCAACCAATACAATTCAGGATCAAAAGTCAAAGAATCGAGTAGGACCAGCATGGCTGTGGAGTCTTTCATGAAGGAGCACATTTTTGGAATTTCATTCTTGATGAAATAATCTACATACTGGGATAATGACTCTAAGATGGAATTTATGCCAGAAACGATTGGCTTTCTTGAGTTTATATAACCTTCTGCTTCAGCCTCTTCAATTATTGGAGAGATCTGTGCCTGTAGGTTGGCTGTTGGATCCGTAACAAGTATTTGGTAGCTGGAGTTATCACACAAAAGAGCTTTTACCATATTGTTTTAGTCTATGGTGTTTTGAATAACATGCCCCACCTTTGTCAGCTGGTTTGACAGTGATCAAGGTGTTCGAGGCCAAATCTGACAAGGGTTAGAAGTTGGTCTTTGCTACAGTTGTTGTGGATGAAAGGAATGTTCAATTCCAATTCTGTTATTTTTTTTATGGAGAGCCTCTTCAAAGGTGATAGATTTGGCTGTGTTAGAACAGGAGGGTGCAAGACTGGAGCTCCTTGCTTCGTGATGGACAAATGAGCTTTAAATCGATTATAGGCATTGACTTTTTAGAGGGTATCTATAGACAGGAAAACCCACTGGGCCGAATTACAAAATGGTGAATAATTGGAGGAACAAAGGACCAGACCGGCCCTCAGAACACAATTGCTGAATCGTCTAGGCAAGCCATAGGAGAAGCATGGAATTTGGCATAAGACGGCCTGGATGCCCAAGGCGCACAATGTGGCACTGCAAAACATAGACCATAAATCTGGGTCTGCACAGGGCCACGGATACACAGTAAAACACAAAATAAGGGCAGCGGAGCTGGCCAGCAGCACAGAGGGCATGCAACAGGAACCAATGCTCGAGCACACTGCCTACTGCAGGTGTGTGGGGCATCAGCAACCCACAGCCATCCTAGGGCATTGAGGAGGCAGCTAAACGCGGTGGAGAGAAGGCTGATGATAAGTGGAATGAGGCTGGACTCAGGCTATGCAGCTGTGAATGGATGGCCTGAGAGAGTGCGGGTACAGCCGGTAATCTAGGGGACTGGGAGCCACATATGACCACACAACGGCCAGGTGGAATGAACATAGGCATCCATCGAGGCCTCTGCCTGCCAGCAGAGGTGGCAAAGCAGGACGCTAAAACGCCAAGTGTATGTGTGCCAACTTTCACTGCCCTAAACCAGACAGAACCCCAGACCTGTAAAAAAGAGACAGACCGCATCACGCCAGGGCGGAGCCCACAAATATCATCAGAGGTAGCCCAGAAGGGGAGGCCTGGCCACACTCATGGCAAAGAGCGCCTTTGACTAAAGCGTCGGACACCACCAGAGGGCACCAAGACATGCTCTACTGTGGAAAAGTGCCAGAAGACACACACCTGAAGTGACTACCAGGGAATCATAAATATGAACAGACGAGAAGCACGTAGGCCTAGCAGCACAAGCCGCCACAGGGCAACCCGAAGGCAACCCTAAGGAAGACCCCCAGTCTGCAAGACACGCAGTGAGAGACAACTGCATTGGCAGTGGAAGCAAGATGATGATGAAAAGAGGAAAGTCAAAGGTGAAACAAACCTCGTTAGACATCTTTGCCAAACCCAGCCAGACCAATGAGGGAGCTAGCCCTGAGACGCCAACAACGCCAAGTAAAGAGGAAACACCCTGAGGAGATCAACAAATCCTGGAAGACATTGCTGTGCTGCAAATAGCATGAGAATCGATACTCGAAGCCACAATAGGGAAACTGAAAAGCTCCCTGGAAGCAAAGATCGGCACGGTCAGCATTGATGTCAATCTCCTGAGACAGGATATCAGATCTATAGCCGAGCGGACAAGAGCGCTGGAGAAGGAAGTGAAAGACAATGCTGAAACCAGCAAAGCGAATAGCAATGTAATACACATCCTACAACAGAAAGTAGACAACCTGGACAACCGCACCAAAAAAGCGGAAGTAAGGGCAAGGAGGAACAATGTCCGCATTGTCAGGCTTCCTGAAGGCGAAGAGAATCCAGACCCCACAAACTATATTGAGACCATGATATTGCAGGAAATAGGAGCAGGGTCGCTCTCCCAAGGATTCACAGTGGAGAGGGCACACAGAGCCCTAATTAGGAAACCTCCTGTGGGGGCTCCACCCCGCCTGATAATAGCAAAAATATTGAGCTACAGAGACCGGGAAAAGATACTTGAGTAATTATGGAAAGGTAGCACAATTAACAGGGCATCAGCGACCAGCACGGTTTAGCCGGATTATACCTTCCTAGTACAAAAGCGATGTTTGAGCTTTGTGGCAGTAAAGAGAAGGCTACGAGATTCAGGCTTGAAGTACAGATTTCTCTACCCAGCGAAGCTCAAGGTTCTACGTAAGGATAAGGCCTTCCTTTTTGAGACTCCCGAAGACGCCATGACATGGATGGACAGGATAAACTGTCCAGATGAAGCAGATGGTCAGAGGTCGGAAGACTAGGATAAATTAATGGCTGTTTTATCCTTATGGCTAAATGGAACAGGAGGGCAGTGATTAGCCATGACCTGAGTAAAAATGAGAAACACAGCAGGAGATGTTGAGACTGATGATAGGGGTAGCTCAACCTGGGATTTGTGGTTGGGAAGGGCCACCTAAATAAGTAAGATATTAGACACTGACATTGTGATACAGGAGGGATACCAGAAGCGCAGCTTCAACCCCAATAGGTAGTTTAGGTAGGATACAGTAGTGAAGTATCCACCTGCTGCAACCTCTGCACAAGGGTATCCGAGCGGAGGTTGAGATGTGGGGGAGCCTGAGATCCAGGGATGGAGTTGGGCAACAGTTGGGAGGATTTGGGGGGGAGGAGGGAGAGTTATGCTGGGAGCAGGGGGGAGACGGGGGAGAGGGAGCTTGTGTAGGCTAAAATGGGAGATTTAAGGATTGTGACTTGGAATGTACGCGGGATGAACTGTTATATTAAATGGAATAAAATGATGATATACTTAATGCAACAAAAATAGACACAGCCATGCTGCAGGAAACCCACCTGACCAAAGACAAACTGGTGATGATAGAGAGAAAATGGAAGGGGACCACGGTGGGAGCCGCATACTCATCCTAAGCTAGAGGGATTCTTACATGGATAGCACCCCATGTCCCTTTCAAATTGCTACAACAAAAGGCAGATGTAGACGGCAGACTGGCAATGGTGAAGGGGCTGGTTGGCAACAAAGAGGTCAATTTCATTAACGTGTATGCCCCAAACAATGATACTGCAATGTTCTTAAGAAACATGTACACTAAAATAAACCCATACATGGAAGGATTGGTGATAATGGGAGGAGATTTCAACTGCACACTAGATCCCAAGCTAGACAGATCTGTTGACAAGATGACCAGACCGAACCTGGCGGCAAAGGCCCTTGCTACACTGACACAGGACTTCCAGCTGACCGACATATGGAGAGGGCTGCACTCACAGCGTAGAGGATATTCACATTATTTGGCTCTGTATGACTTTGACACTAGGCTGGATTATATATTTGTGGCTGGCAACCTGCTGAAGTATGTCAAAAGTGCAGACTACAAAGCAGCGGCCCTCTCGGATCATGCACCACTGGTCGTATTGTGGCAGATCACACCTCCCAGACCGAGGATACCGACATGGAGGCTCAGAGCTGAGGCACCTAAAGATACCATATTTAGAGAATACTTGAGGAAGGCCATACAGGAATATTTCAAACTAAACTCGGATAGTGTCCAGTCAGCGGGGGCACTATGGGAAGCATTTATAGTGGTAATGAGGGGGGAAGCAATCTCAAAGTTGAAAGGGCTACAAGGAGGCATTTTAGCAGAGTTGCACGACACAGAAAGGGAGAGTGAAGATAAATTGAAGGACTTGGGGGATTGCCCGGAATGGACTGTGTCCATGCAACAATTACAAGAAAAGTGCAGAGCCCTCTGGGAAAGGCGGAGCAACCTGAATTACCGGAGATATGTACAAAGACAGCACGCAGAAGGGGACAAACCAGGCAGACTGCTGATTTGGCTGTGCAAAAATGAAGCACCAAGACAGGCGATACGAGAGATACATAAGCAGGACGGCCCAGTTGAGGACACCCAAGAAGGAATGAATGAGTGCTTCCACAAATACTATCAGAATCTGTTTTCAGACAAGATGGGGCAACAATAAATGGATATAACAGAAACATTAGAGGAGATTATTCTACCCAGACTAGATGAATTGGACAGGGAAAGGTTAGATACACCATTCACATTGGAAGAATTAGAAAATGTAATCCGGACCCCACCCACTAATAAAGCTCCAGGAGCAGATAGGTTTCCAAGTGAATTTTATAAGAGATATACGGCAGAACTGCTCCCCCCGTTGCTGGCTATGTTGAATGAAGCGTTCAACAGAGGCAGACTGCCAGAGTCTCTCAGGGAAGCGATCATAGTCCTGCTTCTTAAGCCCGGTAAACCGGATACGAATTGCGGATCCTACAGACCACTTTCGATGTTGAATCAGGATAGTAATATCCTCACTGCGGTAATGGCTAATAGACTGAAGCCAATAATTAGTACCCTGATACACCATGACCAAACAGGGTCCGTCCCCCCGAGGGGCATCTCTGTCAACCTCCGTAGGCTGCACCACATTATTGATCAAACTGCTGAGAGCTCCCAAGACTTAGCAATAATATCGCTGGACGCGGTCAAGGCATTTGAATCTGTCAGGTGGCCATGGCTGCTGGGGGTCCTGGAAAACTATGGGATGGGGCCGGTGTATTTGCGATGGATCACGCTATTATACAGTGAACCTTTTGCCAGGGTCCGGACAGGATCGGTTATTTCAGACAGATGGATGTTGGGTAGAGGGACCAGACAGGGATGCCCCTGGTCCCCAATGCTATTTATTTTAGCACTAGAACCACTAGCGGCATATCTCAGATACCAGTATGGGGAAGTGGGCATAAAAACTAAAGGAGGACAGCATTTGATCTCGTTATATGCGGATGACATGCTGTTGTACCTGCAATACCCAGAAGAGAACCTGCAGTACAACTTAGAGGTTCTGGAGCACTACACACTTCTTTCGGGCATAACGATCAACACTAAGAAATCTACCATATTCCCCCTAGGTAGGTACATGGGGGTTGAGCCAGGAGGCCTTACCAGTGTTGCAGATTGGGTGGGCGGTAGACACCTTCCGATATTAGGGAGTGAATGTATACCATAAGGTCGAGGATGAGCATAAGAACAATATGGAGGTGGCAGTTAGAGGACTAGAACGGAGCATGACATTCTGGACACAGCTGCCCCTAACCATGATTGGGAGGGCGGCACTACTTAAGGTGGTGGCATTAGCAAGGTTGCTGCATAACTTCGCAAATGTCCCATATGAGATACCAAAACGATTGTTCTCCAAGCTACACAGCATATGCAGGGGGTTTATTTGACATAACTCTAGGAACAGGGTAGCACTATGGAAATTGCAAAACCAATATAACCGTGCAGCGATCAGGCTGCCTAACTTTGAGGAGTATTACTTAGCAGGCCAACTCCAATATGTGGTAAGATGGCTATCCGGAGATGCCACGCCACAGTCCAGATTATTGAGGGCAGAATGTGAACCTTATTTTCTAAATGAGTGGATGTGGGTGTCTGATCCCCCGAAGGGGAAGAGATCGGCGTTGATAGCCTTGGGCAGGGAGATCTGGCACACAGCCTTCAGAATGATGGGGTGTCCGTCACCATGCTCCCAGCAAGTCCCCTTGGTAACCCTGAAAGGGGAGGATGGACAACTGAGGAAGATAATTAGGGAACACTGGGAACCTGTGGGTGTGACAACCTTAGGAGACATGTGGAAGGAGGAGGGAAGGATAGAGTTTGAAGCACTAAGGGAGGACAGGGGCTTACATAGGGGTCAGTTTATCGCGTACGCTAAACTGCGGGGACTGATAGAGAAGACATGGTCGGAGTTGGACCTGGCCCAGCAACCAGATGATGCTATAGAAAAGCTTCGAACAGTGTCGGAAGGATGCCATGAGGTCTCCAGAATTTATGAAATGCTGATGTCTAAGGTGGGGAAAGAGTTGGTCCAACTAAGGCGGGATTGGGAAGAAGAAAGTGGGGAGACCATTAGTGATGGATTATGGGAGAGGAATCAGAGATGCCATAAAAAGATTTTGCGGAATGTAATGTTACAGCAGGTCCAGCTATATATCACTCATAGAGCATACATGACCCCCATGAAAATTGCCAAGTTTGCGAATGCAGCTACACAGTATTGCCCAAAATGTGAGGAGGAGAATGCCGGAATGGTACATATGCTTTGGGCCTGCCCTGAAATAGCTATATATTGGGAAGAAATTGCAGACCGGTTGAATAACAAAGTGATTAGACTTAAAGTGGACTCCCTATGGGCATGCATGGTGGGGGGGGGGGTTTCCTAGACCTCGCAAACTTAAGCACGTCAGCAAGCTAAAAGACCTAGCATATATTTTAGCAAAACACAGGATAGTCATGGGCTGGAAGGCGCAAGCAAGACCAAAGATAGAGGCATGGTGGAGGGACCTTCTGAAGTGGGCAAACCCTGAGACGGTTGCTTGGAGGGAAGCAGCTTGTAGAGTGGGGGAGGAGGAGGTGGGAACATTGACGGCTTGGCGACAATTGTTCACCTCCCTATCAAGCCCGGAGGCTGTAGAATCCGAATCGGAAAGCTCCCAGGATGGAGATGGAGATGTGGCGACAGTGAACTGAGACTATGTTTGTAGATGGCGAGACTCTAAGGGGGAGGAGGGGGTTCGGTGGTTGTTTTATGTACCATGTTAAGGTGCACTGAGAGAGACGGAGGGATAGTTGATAGTGTAGCAGTTAGAGAATATGGGAGAAATGGAGAGAGCCATAGGTCAGCAGAGGTTTGGACAAGAAAAGAAAGAGGAGTGACTTTACAGTACAGTTCTAGCTAAACTCACCAAGAGGCCTAGTAGGACAAGGCAAAATGGGGGTACAAAATAAAGTAATGCAGGAGCTTCACAGATGGAATATAAACACACCTAAATCCGATTTTAAAAATGGAATACAAACACACCTAAATCCGATTTTAACAATGGAGGCACAAAGAGTGAAAAGCACACCTAAATCCAATTTAAAAAATGGAGGAACAAAACAGTGAAAAGCACACCTACATCCAATTTTAAAAATGGAATATAGACACACACAAATCTGATTTTAAAAATGGAGGCACAAAACAGTGAAAACCACACCTAAGTCCGATTTTAAAAATGGATGAACAAAACAGTGAAATGCAGGCGATTCACAGATGGAATACAAACACACCTTAATCCAATCTTAAAAATGGAATACAAACACACATAAATGTGATGTACCTAGGACTCACAAGTGGACTGATTGAAGATGAATGTTGATTGCAATGAGAAAAGAAGAAGTGAAAGGCACAGTGGGTTAGGAGAGATAGTGGTGAAGGTCAACCGAGCACACTTTCATGTCTGCATGGAACATAGATAGTCCAGGATCCCATGACATGGGGAGGAGTAATTACTCAGGGGGGCGATGCATAGTTCAAACAGGGGTAAGGAGCTATAGGCCCTCCTCAGTCTGGATAGGCACACACAGTGCCTTGAATGAAGGGCTTTGGTTGATGGGCCGGGAGGAAACGTGAGTAAACGCTTACTAATGCTGTCTTTCTTTCTCCTCTTTCCAGGTTATTGTATTCCAGGATGCATGCGGTGCCGGATGATGGAGTTCGTACCTTCAGGTGAGTGGAACTGAAGTCAGCCATGGATTGAAGACAGGATTCTGTTCCAGGTAAGTTTTGTAGTGTTCTTTCTCTCTCTGCAGGTCCTTGGTTTCAGGGATACTGGCATCAAAGAACTGGACACAGTGAGCGTTACGCTGCGCACAGCAGAATAACGCAAAGCATGTTCTGCTGTTTGTGTGTGGTTTAAATAGTCTCAGGTAAAGTAGTCCAAGGAAAATAGTCATAGTCCCAGGCCTGCCACACCCAAAGTAGTCCAGGTAAAGTAGTCCCAGGCCTGCCACACCCAAAAGACTAGAGTGCATAGTTCAGTTCCTTGTAACCCCCCCCCCCCAAGTTAAATAGTCCCAAGTAAATAGCCCCATTCTAATATTGGTCTTCATGATGGTTATGAGCCTGGTGCCAAAGGCGCCAGGACTGACTCCAAGAGAGTCTTGGATGAGGTTTTAAGGCCTTTGACCTAGCCCTAACTGGAATGCTGACTTGCCAGTGAGGGCCAGGGGCAAGGGCCATGCCAGTTGGAGGAGGTGGCAGGATTCTCTACCTTAGCATCACACTGGGTCAAATCCTTCTTAAGCGAACACCTGTGCAGGGTGAGTAGTGCTTTGGCAGATGATAGTCCCACGGAGCTCGTACAAGGAGTGCCACAGGGGGCCTGCTTGTCTCCAATGTTGTATGTTGTATAGCCCCCTTGTGACTGTCTTTTTTTAATATAATTTGTATAACATCTTCACTGTCCCTTTCTTCGATTTCCTGGAAAATAATAAATCGAGTTTACCAACTATGCTGATGACACACAATGTGTCATCCCTGTGTCTGGCAAGTTTTTAGAGGATGAGCACAATATCAACAGGATATATAGTCTGACACAAAGTTGGATGTGTAACAATGGCCTCTCACTTAACACCAGTAAAACTGAGCTGATGCTAGTTGGGACTGAAGCTAAAACCCGTAGCATGGAGCTGCATTATGCGAAGATCCAGATTGACTGTTGCATGATAAAATAAAGTTAAGACTCTTAGGGTCTACTTTCATCACAACTTGTAGATGAAAGCCCAAGTCTGCAGCCTGGTCTCCTCGGCCTCATGTTACATCAAATGAATGACCCAGGCGCGCCCATTTATTTCAAAAGAGAATCAAGAAATATTGACAAAAACTTTGATGGGATCAAGAATTGACTACTGCAGTCATCTTTTAACTGGCTTACCAAAACCAGAGGTCAATCGACTACAAATTGTGCAAAATAACGCGGTCAGAGTTAACATGGACCGCAAGAAAAGGGACAATGTATCTGAGGCAAGAAAAATTCTATATTGGCTTCCGATAAAAGATAGAATTTTCTTCCGTCTCATGGTGATCACTTATAAATATTTGAGAATTACAGACCCAGCCAACTTGAAGGAAGAATTGGCTGTAAAATCCAGTGTGCACAATTTCAGATCTAACAACTCAATTGAAAATTCCTGCCTGCAGATGGTCGCAGGTTATAGGAGCTTTCTATGCAGAAGCTCTGGCTGCCTGGAACAGCCTTCAATTAAGTCTTAGAGAGGAACACTCTATTATGGTTTTTAGGAAAAATCTTAAGACACGCCTGTTCAGCTAGTTTCATTCACTCCCCACAGGCATTGTTTTATCAGACAGGTATTTTGGCCACACTTTTTAAGTATTTTTTAGTTTGTATCTGTCCTGTTTTTTTGTCTATGAGTGCCTTAAGCCTCCGGGTCAGTGTCTGTGCTGTCTAAATCAGTAAAGTAAAGGAGAAAGTCAAAAGCAGAGGCTTGTAGGTTAAGAAACCAAGGGTGCTGTTCAACGGCTAGTCTTGAGCCTTTACTGGGTCACCTCTGGCTGGACATCCCTAGGAAGTCCAAAAGTGATTACACACACTCTTGTCACCTGATCGCCTAGTCCAACAGTGGTTGCCCTCTATTTTGGCCCTGGTGTTTCTGGGATGAGGGGATTTCTTCTTGATTGCTCTTCCCAGAGGAGTCTCTTGAGGCCTTCAGCTAGAGTGTGGGCCTGCTCAAGATGGCAGCAGGAAGTGATTTCACTATTCCAAGATGGCCACCAGATGTGATGTCACTGATCCAGGATGGCTGTAGGGCGAGATGCCACCTATCCAAGTTGGCTGCCGGGAGTAATGTAACAGGTCAAAGTAAAGCCATAAGCTAGAAGTGTTGACACATGCTGTTGTCACCTGATCGTATAGTCTATCATTGTCTGGTATCTTCTTGATTGCTGTTCCCATAGGAGTCTCTTGTGGCCTTCAGCTGGAGCGTGGGCACACTCAATGATGGTTTTTGAAAACAGGTGTATACATAAATGCAACCTCTGCACCTCAGTGACTTGGCTGTCACAGCAGCTGCTGAACATGGCACTTACGACCTCTGAATCTGTTTTGATGCAGCAGGGTACACGTGTTCACTATGCTTTTGGCATGGAGTTTAATGTGCGTGGTTCTGGTAAGGACACCACCCTCTCTGAGATGGAAACACTTGCACCATTCTATTATTTAATAAAAATAAAAAATAAAAAAAACAGGACTTTTACACTGCAGATGGCAATTCCACAAGCTGAATAAAGTCTTTTGTATTTGGGGACAGAGAGGTGATAAAATAGAAAATAAGGCATCATATCTTTAGGAGTTATGGCAACTGCCAGATTAAGAACTGAGAGATTAAAAGGATATAATGAATGATGATGAAGGAGACAATGCTCTACTCACACTGATGGTGAGGCACATTAATTTTTATTTCATGAAATGAGTAGTATTTTGTGGAATCAATCATTTGATTAGGCAGAAGTTGAATTTTCTAAATAGGGTATGCATAAGTACTTAACATTAAACCATAAGAGTACATGAAAAAATAACATTATACTGTGAAATTAATATATTAGCTGGAAAAAAAAGACCTGCAGGAACCAATAAACCAATGTCTCCGGAGGATAGCCCATGGAAAACGCGCTCACTTTGGAAGCAATAGTATGCAGAGCTACAAAGGTTCGATCCCTAGGTCCATGCTTAGAAACCTCTTGGAACTAAGCGCGGTGTAAACAACCAATTATAAATAGAATCATTTAGTCATCAGATAATTAGAAGATTTGAATGTTGGTTAGTCAATTGCAGGCAATGAAATGGCAGTGGGCAGTAATGGACAATTAATCAAGTTTGACTGGGGGAGCTAGGCGAGGGCTCATGACTCAGGGCTCAGGGCAGTAATTGGCCAAGAGTGCTCGTGTTTGTGCTAATGATTTATAAAATAAAAGGACTACAAATCAAAATGGTGGGTAATGAAACAATAAAGTGGCAATGTCTATATTCTATTTCCTTGAAAGCAGGTAAGCGTCAGGGATGCAGCACTGCAAAGAAGTAAGCAGTGTAGAAATAGGATTGGGTGTGGCCTGCAGAGAGATATATCCCACAATTTGAGCCTCCTGATTCGATGGCGACCCTTACAAGCATAAAGTCCTCTATCCTTTTTTTCCTTGTTTTAAAGAGAACATTCTTCCATTGTTGGGTGGAATGATCTAATAACAATGATGCCCACCAATGACCATTAACAGGTGGTATCACCCCATGGCTCTTTTCAAAGGCACTTGTCTTGCTCAAGCCTGTTAAGTTTACCCATGGCCATTGCCATTAACACCATTACAATGCAGCATTATTTCTCAAATTCTTCACTGTTGACAACTCTTTTCAACATTTATATTCTTCCTTTGCTTTTGCTGCTTGATGACCTGGGTGTCTTGTATAGTAATTATGCTGATGACAACCAGGTCATCCTTGAATTGTCGGGTGTATATTCTGTCGATTCTGATGCTATTAATGCCATTTACACTCTCATTCATTCTTGGATGACTCAGAATTCCATGGCATTAAAAAACAATAAAATAGAGATTCTTATTGCCGATTCTGGCCATATTAAAGTATCCCTCTCCCCTGATTATGCAGCCTTTTCTAATGCCTCAATTTCTGTGGTCCAGACTTTTAAAATGCTTGGGTCACCATCGATGCAGAACTCACTATGAGGCCTCATGTGGCTAAGGATTGTGCCTCTTGTGGCTGGCTTAATAATCAACTTGGTTCTCTGCATCCCTTTTTGTCTGTCAACAATATGTCCATCCTAGCCTCTGCCCTGGTCAACTCGAGGCTAGATTATTGTAACAGCCTTCTAGCAGGCACTGCTCAAATCAACCTGGCTTTCCTTCAGATTACACAAAATGGTGCAGGCAGGGCAGTTCTGGGTCTTCCAAGACAGCAGTCTATTACTGAAGCCAGACAAAGGGCCTCATTCTGAGGTGGGCGGTAAGGGTTAATGGGCACCGGTAAGGAGACCGGTGCTGGTAAACCCTTACCATCCAATTCCGTGTTCCCTAAGTGGGACCCGCAAAGGACGTGTGGTCTGACCGCACGTGCTTTGCGGGTCCCGCTAAGGGACCAGGGTGCGAAAAACGGGCCCGCTATTTGCGGGCCCGTAATTAGCACCTTCCCTATTGAGCCCTATGGGGCTCAAATGGGAATGGGCAATGCTTGGCTGAATGAGGATTTACCGGGTCCTCCAAGGTCGGAATGACCCGGTAAGTCCACATTCAACCAGACCGGACCCGGACCCGGGTTTGGAGGCAGCCATGGCGCTAAAAGCGCCATGGCTACCTCCAAACTCATAAAGAGGCCCAAAAACTGCACTGGCTGCCCATCAAGCACCGGATGTCTTTCAAGATCCTTACACTTACCTTTAAGTGTTTGAATGATCAAGCTCCCAGTTATCTTATTGAGCGCATTCACTGTTACATACCGGTATGACCTCTTAGGTCATCAGAACAGGCTGGGCTCAGGCAGCCTAGATTTCGGCTGGCCAAGTTTGGGAAAACCATTTTTGATGTCATTGCCCCTGCCATGTGGAACCTAATTCCCTTGCACCTCAAGCTGTCTTCCTCACTTCCTGACTTCAAAAAGAATCTGAAGACTTCTCTGTTTATGGCTCCATAGAGTCGTCCTTTCTCTCTGGATTCCTGTGTTCTTCCTGACTGTCTGTCTTGTCTATGTTTGGTGTGCGCCTTGAGGCATGCGAGCGATTAGGTGCGTTAGAAGAATTAATTAATTAAATAAATAAATAAAAGGCAACAATTGGGCCTTCTTCCTTTAAGTGCCAAGGACGAGTATTCTCATCCTTTTTACATAGACTTCAATAATAGCCTGGCACTTAAGGCGTTAAATGTTTGGTGGTATTTCGGTTGTTAATCTGCAAAAATAATGCAAAATGCAATGAACATTACCACAACTTGGTCCTGCAGATTGCAAGTGGTGGTAGGTGGTGTAAGTCTGAATTTGACTCCATGGGGATTTAGGTGGAATTACCAATGGCTGTAATTCCAACGTCAGTGTTTATGCTGATTTTGCTATTTTTCGGCAGTAAGGTTGAGGATCTACCTCCAGCATTTTGGTGGATGAAAATCCTCTACCTTACCACCAAACGTGTAGTATGGCGGTGCAGTGATGTCTTTGTTGCAGTGGTAAAAGTGTTATCGCTGCATTACAACCGTTTTTTCTCACACCGCCATACTGATAATGACGCCCAAAATGGGATAGTGAAATCCCTCTGTGGCCGGACACGTGGTGCTGCATTCCATAAAGTTCTATGTTACAATTATCAAGTATCTCATCACAAGCATTTTATTTGCTACCCTTGTTGTAGTATTCCCAAGAGTCCACTGATAATGTATCATCCAGAAATATGCTGACATCGATTATGATGCACATGTTGATATCCTAGGTACAGGGGCAAAGTCCACTCTAGCACTTAGATGTTCAGTCATACATTCATATTTTAGAAAGGTGTTGGGGAGGCCTTGGGAGACGGTCACCTGTAGCAATATGGTGGCATTGTGATTTATATTATTTCACCAACCTACATGCACTGCCTCTCCCCAACCTAATAATCATCATTAGAGACCATCCTGTGCCACGTTGTCTCACTGCTCTGAACATACTCCTGACCCTAGCACAAAATTACAAAGTTACAGCATTCTATTGATGATGTTGCGCTCACTGTGTTCTTCTGAAAAGTGCTGTACAGCATGTCCTGGTATGACATTGGAGATGACTTGCTGTGGACGTGAACACATAATGATGAGAAGAGCAGCAGACCCTAACAAATAAAGATTGCACTGCCAGTCGCACTGTACCTTGTGTTCTCAGCAACACATTTGTTCCATCTCAATGAGTGACAGTACATGTGATATATTGATCCGATGTACAGACATGTTTAAGCGAACAGGTACGCATTCTATGCAGTTGCATTTTGGATTTATCCAATATTTATTTGGCAGTGCTTATTTGAATGATAAACATACAAATGTTTGCCTACGATAGAAAGACAATATGGATTCTGGAGAGGGTGCCTGGAGTGGTGAAACTCATTCTTTTTTAAAGCGTTATTTATCTTGCACACAGGTAATACAAATACATGCAGTTATTACTTTATGCTACATACATTGTACATATTCAATTTCCCTCAATTGAAACTTATGTTCGATAAATACATAATTTAACATCAGTTAGACGTTACTTTATGACCTACCCATAAGGCGGTTCACTGCTGCAAAATGTTCATCATTTGCACAGCGAAGGGTAAAAGTGCAGCATGCATGTGTGTACACTGGGATTTACCCTGCACTTTTGCACTCTGCCTTACAAAGTGAGTAAATACAATCAAGGAAAATTAGGGCCGCTCAAGTAACATCACTTATAAGTCAATTTTCAAGTAATAATTGTGGCCTCAGCCTGTGTGGAATTCGCCAACTATACACACAGGATTTGACCCCTATGGAAGCATATGGCCTAGAGGCATTGCGACAGATGGACTTGAGTTGGCTGCAAGTGATTGAAGGGAAATTCTGGCAGAAAATATTAGGACTTCCCCAATCTATCCCAATGGCAATACTCAGACTGGAAGTTGGAGTTCTCTCTTTAAAGTCCATTATTCTGAAAAGGAGAACAGAACTGTATTTAAGGATGAGCAATAACCCAGAGAATCAGCTTTTGAGAGCTATCTACTCAGAAATCTCTAAGGAAGCAACCAACTGCCATCTTAAATCCATAACTGAAATATATTTGAGGGAAATATGTTGGACTAATAGAGGTGATAGATTCACCCATCCCTTAAAAATAGCTCTGTCAAAAAAGGGTGACCTCTGGGATTGGCTTGAAAACTATGAACATCTTGGGAAACTTCGCAAATACCAATATATTCATCATATGCTTTACTCGTTTAAACAAATGCAGAACTATCTGAACCTTTCCCCTTCAATTAAGCTTAGACGCTTCATACTCTTGCTGAGGATGGATAACCTGCCGGTACTGACAAATAGAAGCATATATTGCGCTCAACCTCCCTTGGAAAGAGTTTGTCATGTATGCAAGGACAGAGAAACTAAAGAAACTGCAAAACATTTATTGACTAAGGAGCCGATTCATGGAACAAACGTGCGCCGAAAATCTTCGCGTAAGCAGGCGCAAGCAGGCGCAAGCAGGCGCAAGCGGAAAAAAACGATTCATGGAAGTCCCTGCGCGTGTACACCTCGGGATGTGCGCCAAACCCGTGCATGGCGCACAAGCCACTGCAACATCCCGAAAGGTGTGCGCGACACGCACAGTGAAAGCGCACAACCTCGGCGCATACACCAGAAAGTGGGCGGGACACGGGGCGTAACGCTCGGAATGGGGAACAACGCGCGAAAATAAGGGCGTAACTGGGGATGTACTGCAGGGAAGCAGACGGAACACCCAGAAGCACTCGAACCACACGTATTCATGGAATCGAATAGGGCAAACCACGCACAGCCAAAGACACGCACAAGCTGAAACATGTCCGCCACACGAAGGCAGGCGGTAGAGTCCCAGTGCATCACAAAAGTGGCAACATACAGCAATTGGGCCTGTGCGAGTGGGGTACGTGTATTTGGGGGGTGCGCGGGAAGTTACACACGCGATTGAGCGGGGTACGTGTATTTCGGGGGTGCGCGGGAAGTTACACACGTGATTGAGCGGGGTACGTGTATTTCGGGGGCGCGCGGCAAGTTACACACGCGATTGAGCGGGGTACGTGTATTTCGGGGGCGCGCGGGAAGTTACACACGCGATTGAGCGGGGTACGTGTATTTCGGGGGCGCGCGGGAAGTTACACACGCGATTGAGCGGGGTACGTGTATTTCGGGGGCGCGCGGGAAGTTACACACGCGATTGAGCGGGGTACGTGTATTTCGGGGGTTTGCGGGAAGTCACACACGCAATCTCATCAGGGTACGTGTATTTCAGGGTGCGGGGGAAGTATCCCACGGAACATCAGCAGGGTACGTGTATTCCAGGGGTGCGCGGGAAGTTCCACACGCGATCCCATCAGGGTACGTGTATTACAGGGGTGCGCCGGGAGCAGCACACGTGAATTGCACGTGTGGGTCCTCCCAGGTGTTCCCTCTACAGCCTCCACGGCCCCTGCAGGTGGCTCACACCACAGGGGCCTACCCAGCACATGTCCTGCAGGCACCCCATCTACCATGGCCATGCCCACCAGCCAACCCACATGTCAACTTGCACTACTGCCCACCAACGCATGTCCCCCTGCACCCCCAGCCACCAGGGGCACCCTCCACCAGGCCCCCACCCATGTCTCCCACCACCCCCACCCCCCAGCCACCAGGGGCAGCCTCCACCAGGCCCCCACCCATGTCTCCCACCACCCCCACCCCCAGCACTGTGGGCACCTGCCAGCAGGCCCCCACCCATGTCCAACTCATGTTCCCCACCACCCCCACCCCCCAGCAGTGCAGGGGCACCCACCACCAGGCCCCCACGCATGTCTCCCAGCACCTCCACCCCCCAGCCACCAGGGGCACCCACCAGCAGGCCCCCACCCATGTCTCACACCACCCCACACCCCCAGTCACCAGGGGCAGCCTCCAACAGGCCCCCACCCATGTCTCCCACCACCCCCACCCCCCAGCAGTGCAGGGGCACCCACCACCAGGCCCTCACCCATGTCTCCCACCACCCCCCACCCCCCAGCAGTGCAGGGGCAGCCTCCACCAGGCCCCCACCCATGTCTCCCAGCACCCCACCCCCCAGCCACAAGGGGCAGCCTCCACCAGGCCCCCACCCATGTCTCCCACCACCCCCACCCCCACCCCCCAGTCACCAGGGGCAGCCTCCACCAGGCCCCCACCCATGTCTCCCAGCACCCCCACCCCCCAGCCACCAGGGGCAGCCTCCTCCAGGCACCCACCCATGTCGCCCACCACCCCCACCCCCCAGCAGTGCAGGGGCAGCCTCCACCAGGCCCCCACCCATGTCTCCCAGCACTCCCACCCTCCAGCCACCAGGGGCAGCCTCCACCAGGCCCCCACCCATGTCTCCCAGCACCCCCACCCCCCAGCCACCAGGGGCCGCCTCCACAAGGCCCCCACCCATGTCTCCCACCACCCCCACCCCCAAGTCACCAGGGGCAGCCTCCACCAGGCCCCCACCCATGTAACCCACCACCCCCACCCCCAGCAGTGCAGGGGCAGCCTCCACCAGGCCCCCACCCATGTCTCCCAGCACCCCCACCCCCCAGCCACCAGGGACAGCCTCCACCAGGCCCCCACCCATGTCTCCCAGCACCCCCACCCCCCAGCCACCAGGGGCAGCCTCCACCAGGCCCCCACCCATGTCTCCCACCACCCCCACCCCCCAGCAGTGCAGGGGCAGCCTCCACCAGGCCCCCACCCATGTCTCCCAGCACCCTCCACCCCCCAGCCACCAGGGGCAGCCTCCACCAGGCCCCCATCCATACGTGTATTTCGGGGGTGCGCGGGAAGTTACACACGCGATTGAGCGGGGTACGTGTATTTCGGGGGTGCGTGGGAAGTTACACACGCGATTGAGCAGGGTACGTGTATTTCGGGGGTGCGCGGGAAGTTACACACGCGATTGAGCGGGGTACGTGTATTTCGGAGGTTTGCGGGAAGTCACACACGCAATCTCATCAGGGTACCTGTATTTCAGGGTGCGGGGGAAGTATCCCACCAATATCAGCAGGGTACGTGTATTCCAGGGGTGCGCGGGAAGTTCCACACGCAATCCCATCAGGGTACGTGTATTACAGGGGTGCGCCGGGAGCAGCACACGTGAATTGCACGTGTGGGTCCTCCCAGGTGTTCCCTCTACAGCCTCCACGGCCCCTGCAGGTGGCTCACACCACAGGGGCCTACCCAGCACATGTCCTGCAGGCACCCCATCCACCATGGCCATGCCCACCAGCCAACCCACATGTCAATTTGCACTACTGCCCACCAACGCATGTCCCCCTGCACCCCCAGCCACCAGGGGCACCCTCCACCAGGCCCCCACCCATGTCTCCCACCACCCCCACCCCCCAGCCACCAGGGGCAGCCTCCACCAGGCCCCCACCCATGTCTCCCACCACCCCCACCCCCCAGCACTGTGGGGCACCTGTCAGCAGGCCCCCACACATGTCTCCCAGCACCCCCACCCCCCAGCACTGTGGGGCACCCTCCACCAGGCCCCCACCCATGTCTCCCACCACCCCCACCCCCCAGCACTGTGGGCACCTGCCAGCAGGCCCCCACCCATGTCCAACTCATGTTCCCCACCACCCCCACCCCCCAGCAGTGCAGGGGCACCCACCACCAGGCCCCCACCCATGTCTCCCAGCACCTCCACCCCCCAGCCACCAGGGGCACCCACCAGCAGGCCCCCACCCATGTCTCCCACCACCCCCACACCCCCAGTCACCAGGGGCAGCCTCCACCAGGCCCCCACCCATGTCTCCCACCACCCCCACCCCCCAGCAGTGCAGGGGCACCCACCACCAGGCCCCCACCCATGTCTCCCACCACCCACACCCCCCAGCAGTGCAGGGGCAGCCTCCACCAGGCCCCCACCCATGTCTCCCAGCACCCCCACCCCCCAGCCACCAGGGGCAGCCTCCACCAGGCCCCCACCCATGTCTCCCACCCCCCCCACCCCCCAGCAGTGCAGGGGCAGCCTCCACCAGGCCCCCACCCATGTCTCCCAGCACCCCCACCCCCCAGCCACCAGGGGCAGCCTCCACCAGGCCCCCACCCATGTCTCCCAGCACCCCCACCCCCCAGCCACAAGGGGCAGCCTCCACCAGGCCCCCACCCATGTCTCCCACCACCCCCACCCCCCAGTCACCAGGGGGCACCCACCACCTCCACCAGGCCCCCACCCATGTCTCCCAGCACCCCCACCCCCCAGCCACCAGGAGCAGACTCCTCCAGACACCCACCCATGTCGCCCACCACCCCCACCCCCCAGCAGTGCAGGGGCAGCCTCCACCAGGCCCCCACCCATGTCTCCCAGCACTCCCACCCCCCAGCCACCAGGGGCAGCCTCCACCAGGCCCCCACCCATGTCTCTCAGCACCCCCACCCCACAGCCACCAGGGGCAGCCTCCACAAGGCCCCCACCCATGTCTCCCACCACCCCCACCCCCCCAGTCACCAGGGGCAGCCTCCACCAGGCCCCCACCCATGTCTCCCAGCATCCCCACCCACCAGCCACCAGGGGCAGCCTCCACCAGGCCCCCACCCATGTCTCCCACCACCCCCACCCCCCCAGTCACCAGGGGCAGCCTCCACCAGGCCCCCACCCATGTCTCCCAGCATCCCCACCCCCCAGCCACCAGGGGCAGCCTCCACCAAGCCCCCACCCATGTAACCCACCACCCCCACCCCCCAGCAGTGCAGGGGCAGCCTCCACCAGGCCCCCACCCATGTCTCCCAGCACCCCCACCCCCCAGCCACCAGGGGCAGCCTCCACCAGGCCCCCACCCATGTCTCCCACCACCCCCACCCCCCAGCAGTGCAGGGGCAGCCTCCACCAGGCCCCCACCCATGTCTCCCAGCACCCCCACCCCCCAGCCACCAGTGGCAGCCTCCACCAGGCCCCCATCCATGTCTCCCACCACCCTTACCCCCCAGCACTGTGGGGCAAACACCACCAGGCCCCCACCCATGTCCAACTCATGTTCCCCAGCACCCCCAACCCCCAGCACTGTGGGACACCTGCCAGCAGGCCCCCACCCATGTCCAACTCATGTTCCCCACCACCCCACCCCCCAGCACGGTGGGGCACCTGCCAGCAGGCCCCCACCCATGTCCAACTCATGTTCCCCACCACCCCCACCCCCCAGCACTGTGGGGCACCTGCCAGCAGGCCCCCACCCATGTCCAACTCATGTTCCCCACCACCCCCACCCCACAGCACTGTGGGGCACCTGCCAGCAGGCCCCCACCCATATCCAACTCATGTTCCCCACCACCCCACCCCCCAGCAGTGCAGGGGCACCCACCACCAGGCCCCCACCCATGTCTCCCAGCACCCCCACCCCCCAGCCACCAGGGGCACCCACCACCAGGCCCCCACCCATGTCTCCCAGCACCCCCACCTCTCCCCAGTCACCAGGGGCAGCCTCCACCAGGCCCCCAACCATGTCTCCCAGCACCCCCACCCCCCAGCAGTGCAGGGGCAGCCTCCACCAGGCCCCCACCCATGTCTCCCAGCACCCCCACCCCCAGCCACCAGGGGCAGCCTCCACCAGGCCCCCACCCATGTCTCCCACCACCCCCACCCCCCGGCAGTGCAGGGGCAGCCTCCACCAGGCCCCCACCCATGTCTCCCAGCACCCCCACCCCCAGCCACCATGGGCAGCCTTCACCAGGCCCCCACCCATGTCTTCCACCACCCCCACCCCCCAGCCACCAGGGGCAGCCTCCACCAGGCCCCCACCCATGTCTCCCACCACCCCCACCCCCCAGCAGTGCAGGGGTGGCCTCCACCAGGCCCCCACCCATGTCTCCCAGCACCCCCACCCCCCAGCCACCAGGGGCAGCCTCCACCAGGACCCCACCCATGTCTCCCATCACCACCACCCCCCAGCACTGTGTGGCACCCACCACCAGGCCCCCAACCATGTCCAACTCATGTTCCCCAGCACCCCCACCCCCCAGCAGTGCAGAGGCACCCGCCACCAGGCCCCACCAATGTTTCCCAGCACCCCCACCCCCCAGCCACCAGGGGCACCCACCACTAGGCCCCCACCGATGTCTCCCAGCACCCCCACCCCCCCAGTCACCAGGGGCAGCTTCCACCAGGCCCCCACCCATGTCTCCCAGCACCCCCACCCCCCAGCCACCAGGGACACCCACCACCAGGCCCCCACCCATGTCTCCCACCACCCCCACCCCCCAGCATTGCAGGGGCAGCCTCCACCAGGCCCCCACCCATGTCTAACAGCACCCCCACCCCCCCAGTCACCAGGGGCAGCCTCCACCAGGCCCCCACCCATGTCTCCCAGCACCCCCACCCCCCAGCCACCAGGGGCACCAACCAGCTGGCTCCCACCCATGTCTCCCACCACCCCCACCCCCCAGCAGTGCAGGGGCAGCCTCCACCAGGCACCAACCCATGTCTCCCAGCACCCCCACCTCCCAGCCACCAGGGGCAGCCTCCACCAGGCCCCAACCCATGTCTCCCACTACCCCCACCCTCCAGCAGTGCAGGGGCAGCCTCCACCAGGCCCCCACCCATGTCTCCCAGCACCCCCACCCCCCAGCCACCAGGGGCAGACTCCACCAGGCCCCCACCCATGTCTCCCAGCACCCCCACCCCCCAGTCACCAGGGGCAGCCTCCACCAGGCCCCCACCCATGTCCAACTCATGTTCCCCAGCACCCCCACCCCCCAGCACTGTGGGGCACCTGCCAGCAGGCCCCCACCCATGTCCAACTCATGTTCCCCACCACCCCCACCCCCCAGCACTGTGGGGCACCTGCCAGCAGGCCCCCACCCATGTCCAACTCATGTTCCCCAGCACCCCCACCCCCCAGCACTGTGGGGCACCTGCCAGCAGGCCCCCACCCATGTCCAATTCATGTTCCCCAGCACCCCACCCCCCAGCACTGTGGGGCACCAGCCAGCAGGCCCCCACCCATGTCCAATTCATGTTCCCCACCACCCCCACACCCCAGCACTGTGGGGCACCTGCCAGCAGGCCCCCACCCATATGCAACTCATGTTCCCCAGCCAACATGTCATCACAATCTAGATCCCTGGTCCCTATGGTCAGCCTCCAAATGCAAAACACCCACCCGAGTATTGCATCCACCCACTCATAATTTGCAATTATATCACAGAACACCAATTGCAAGTTCCGAAACAAACACATTTCCCTCACATACACCCAATGGGTTTCAGTGAATCTCAAAACACATATCATGAAATGCATGAAACCAATGAGATACCACACATTGAAGTTCACCAAAGAAAATATGTATTAAAAGAAACATAAATAAAATAAAAAATGAAGAAACAGAAATGTGAATGTACACAAATTAAAAGAAGCATGTCCGTGAAAAAAAGCAAAACCAAAAATAAAATTCCAAAGTAATGTTGTCCAAAGTCAATGTCCACAAAACAAAATCCAATGGGAAATAAAAAAGAAAGCCATTGCTCCATGGTTAAAAAGTGAAAAAAAATACAATCCAACAGTGAACTATATACATGGGAACAAGCCAGGGTCCATTATCCCAACAAAAGAAAGGAAACCTATCTAACTACACCAACTAATAAAATAAACTATATACAAAAATGTGGCCAATGTTTGAAAGGTCCAAATAAAATCAAAACAAAAATGAAACCTAACACTACCTACATAACTATGTACAAGGGCAGCGGGCTAGTTTCACGGCTCACTTGTGGATGTCCCGAGCAAGGGCATCATCGAACTCCTCCTCAATGTCCCGGAGGCGGTCCTCCTCCATGGCCCCGAGGGTCCGCAGGGCCATCGACGTCTCCACCTCCAAACCCCTGCGGATTGCCTCGAGGCACTCGGCCCGCCTCAGGGCCCTCCGCATGGAGTTCTCCGCCCTGACCATTGTGAGCCGTGCCTCTTCCGCCCGCTGCCGCTCCGCATCTATGGCGTGGCCCAACCGCTGCCACACGGAAGACACTCTCTGTCCTGGGTCCTCCTGCCCTCCGGCCGATGCCTGCCCCTCCGATGTTGAAGGCCCCGAGCCTTCATGGCTCCCACCACATTGCTGCTGCTGCTGCTGTGCCTCTGCCCGTGCACTGCCTCCTGCTGCCTGCACATCCTCCGCTGGCTGGAGTGCAGTCGTAGATGTGGCCACCCCTGCTGGACGTCCGACTCCCGACTGTGGCAGGGATGCCTCCTCCACCAGCCTGGCCGCACCGTCAGAGGCAGCTCCACAGGTCACCCAGGTGACTGATGGGTGGGAAGATGGCACAGAGGACGACTGGCGCGTAGGGGGTCCAGTTGAGGAAGGGGTCGTAGCAAGCCCCATCAGACGGAGGAATCTGGCCTGGGTGACCTGTCCCAGCAGGCTGACGTGGTCAACGAGCCATTCGAGATGACGTGCAGTCTCTTCATGAAAAGACTGCAGGTCACCTTGCATGGCCCGTTGACGCAACGCCACACCAGCCAGGACAGGCTCAACCCGGACCTGGATAGCCACGTCCGCAGGCAGAGGAAGGCCAGTTGACGTGAGCTCATCCCCTGCCTGAAAACGGGTCTGGACGTAGGCATCCCTGCTGGTGCAAGATGATGCAGGGACAGGATCAGGGACAGGATTGCACACAGGCACCTCCGTGGCGGCCTGTGCTGCCTCCTGTCCCTGGTCCTGCACTGCACCACTAGCACCAGTGGGATCCCCACCTCCAGACCCCGTCTCTGGTGCTTGCACAGCCTCCTCCTCCACCAAACCCCCCACCAACCTGGATGACTCCGTGCCATCTTCCCCTGTTGGGCCCTGTGGGGTCCCAGCTGCCCATTCTGCTGCCGAGGAGTCCAATTCCAACCTCCGCCTCTTGGACCTCCCCTCGGCAGCTGCGGCTTGGGACGCGGCACCGGACTCCTCACTCCCCGACGAGATCACAACATGGGAGAGGAGCCGGGCCTTGCGTCTCCGGCTGGCGGTGGGATCCCCGCCGCTGTGCTCCACAGCACCTTCTCCGCCCTCTTCATCAGTTGACGCTGCAGACAGGGAGAAACAAAACACAGGCATCAGGGCACTGTACAATGGACACATACACACCTGACAGTTGTACATGAGTGGCATTGGCAAACCTCAGACATGTCATCACAATCCCCAACACACATGTCATTACAACCCACACACATGAGCCATACCACAGCCATATCGCAACTGCCACCACTATCCATGCGCATACAACAGCATGAGCAGCCAAAGGTGAGCCAGACATCACATGCAACACAGGAAGTGCACCACACATGTACACACACCACCACACTTGCATGCATGTGTACACCTCTGTCAAGTGTCGCAGTGTTCAGACGGGCATCCATGTCACATCTGCCAATCAGGCTTCCGCATACCGCTGTCACATGCATCCATGTTGCATCACTGTTGCACCCTTATCAAATACACACACATGCACATGTACACAGTGCTGATACATGCAGCCAAAAACAACATACATGCGTGACATCACAGACATGTCTACTTGCATACACATTCATCCAAACATGTGTGCCCACACAACTGCATTTGGCATGCAAGCCTACACACACAAGCACCATCCATGTCTCACACATTCCAGCCCTCGCATGTGTCAGCCCCACGGCCCTGTACACCCCCACCCATACTCGACCCCATACAAACAGATGTGCAACCTGCACACTACTGAATAATCACCACACGCACTGCTCACAATCAGGATGCATGTTCACTCACCGCTCGACTCCAGACGGGTCTGCCTCTCAAGGACCTGGACGTGGAGCACTGGGGATATGCATTCCAGGACCCTCATCTGTTCTTCCGACAAGTGGCCCCGGCGCCCCTTGGCATCCGCTGCCTTCAAGAGGCGCCGGGCCTTGTTCAGGGTCCTGGACCTGAAGTCCTCCCAGCGCTTCTTGACATGTTGTAAGTCGCGGACTGCCACCCCCTCCGCGTTGATGGCAGTCACGATGTCAGTCCAGATCCGAGTCCGTCCTTCCTTGCCGGCGCGGGAACTTCCGAAGAGGGCATCATACTGCCCGAGGACTTGCTCCACCAGGACACCAACTTCGGTGGCACTGAAGCTGGTGCCCCTCTGCCTCTCTGGCCGGGGGTTGTCAGTGGTCCCAGATGGTGTTTGCCCCGACATGACAACCCCAGAGGCAGGAGTGGGTGGGCAACTGGGTCCTGGGGCTGGGCTGTGGAGCGATGGAATCCCAGTCGGGAGTCTTCGGTTCCAGCAGGGGTGGTCACAGCAACAGCACCCCTGGCTGATGTGCAGGCAGCAAATGGCAGGGCACGTGGGCAGCAGGCAGTCAGGCAGCAGCAGATGGCAGGTGGGAGCGTGCTCGGGGCTCTGGGGGGCAGTAATTCGGCCTTCTGGGCAGGAGCGTGGTCTTCCGTGTGCTTACGCGTGGCCAGCTTGATACGGAGTGATTTGGCACGTGAAAAATCTGCACGTCAGCGTGTAATTCAAGGAAAGGCCCTTAGCGCGTAAGCGCGTCTGCACGCATACGCATTTTCATTGGACAGAAGGCCACTCAAGCGCAAGCGCCCCTGTGACGTGACGCGTACAGACGTGCATGGGCATTTCAGCGCGCGTGAAAAACTGCACGTCCGCGTGTAATACGAGGAAAGGGCCCATGCACGTAAGCGCGCGTGGAAAACTGCACGTCCGCATGCAATACGAGGAAAGGGCCCATGCGCGTAAAAAACTGCACGTCCGCGTGTAATACGAGGAAAGGGCCCATGCGCGTAAGTGACGTGACACGCGCGTGCGTTTCCCTCAGCACGGTTTAAAGGTGAGCGGGCCCAGCAGTTCACTGTACGTGCCTTTCGTGGAGACCAATGTGTGTTGCTGCTTCCTGTTGTTTTGCGCGCCATCACAACTTCACAGCTATCAAGGACGTATCTCTTCTTTTGGCGGGGGTATTGGCTACGCGTGTTTTTCTGCATCGCGCTAGTCAGACGGTGAGTCGCACACGCTCTTTTTCCCACTGCGGGTCCCCCTGTGTATCGCACCCATTTTCGATGTCATAGTAGCCTGCGTGTCCCACGCGTACGCGTTATTCGTGTTACTGGGTGCCACCGCGTACTGCGGGAGGATGAATCCACGCACGTAGGCTGCAGGGTTGCGTGCACGGTTTTACTGCAGTTTTGGGGTGCCTGAGCGTTGCGTGACCCGTCACCACATCACCGGGGTCACATACAGCCTTGCAGGGGGGCTGTTAACATCTTGCTTCCCACCCCCTTGACCCCATTTGCCCAGGTCAATTGTGGTGTACACCTCCCATTGGCACCACTCCATCTGTGCCAGCACTACTACATCTGTGCCATGGTTGGGAGGCCACCAAAGGTGAGGGGCGCCTCAGCTGGGCGTACTTCTCGTGGCGGGCGTGGTCGGGGACGTGGCCATGGTGACCAGGGAGTCGGGGGACTCCAGGGTGTCCAGGGCAGCCACAGAGGGGGAAGAGGCAGGGGTGCGCCACTTGAGCACAATGTTGTGCCATGTGTCGGTGCAGCCATGCCACCACCCCCTGTGGTTCCGAGGGATGCAGCTCCTGCATCTGGCACTGGCACCCATATGACCCGGAAGTCCGTTCCATCGACTGCCACGGGCCCAAGGGTAGTGGTAGCTGCAGGTGCAGCTGTGGACACCGCCACCCAGGCTCAGGGTCTGCCAGCGCAGGCTGCGTTGGCACTTGAAGAGCCCTTGGTAGATCTCCAACAGGCCAGGGGGGAAACCATAGGGGCAGGCCGGGCTGCTCAGACCAAGACACGTGTCCCTGGGGCAGTCATGTCATCTGCTGCCCCGAACAGCTGGGTGTTGGCAAGTGCAGAGGCAGATGCACCCAACAGCACCCCGGTTGTGAGTCTGCCAACCAGGACCGTTGCGGTCAATGACCCTGCCACAGCTGAAGTTGCTGCGCAGGGTCCATTAGTGGGCACCCAGCTGCCACTGACACAAGTCAGGCCTTTGGTCATCCCTCCACCTGCCACTCCCCTGGCTCAATCCACCGAACCCACTGGCCATACTGGTCAGGGCGGCATTAGCCAGCCAGGGTCTGTGCCACAGTCCAAGAGGAGGAAGGTTGCACCTGAAGCACAGGCTGGGACCCCACACACAGCCACGACCTCCTGCACGTCGAGGAAGAAGCCTTTCTGTAAGCAGGAACTGGACTTCCTCGTGGACTACGTGCGGGGCCACAGCCTTGACATGCTAGTGGGTGCCAATAGTCAGATTACGGCTGCCCAACGTGACACCCACTGGAAGCATGTTGCGGAACATGTCAGTTCATTCGGCCATGAGGTGCGCACGGCGCAGGAGTGCAAAAAGCGTTGGAATGACATCAAGCGCAGCACTAAGGCTAAGCGTGCCTCAAATTACAACTTGACTCTGGTGATTGGCGGTGGGCCTGCACCAGAGGAGGAAGAACTGACTCCGCATGAGGCTCTCGTTGCGGAGTTCATACCACCTGAATTGGTCGAAGGAGTGGGAGAGATGCTGGACTTTGATGCCCAGTAAAGTGAGTGTTGATGCGTGTTTGTTGAGGACGTGTGTGTTTCACTTGTGGGATGTGTTGTGCATGATTGCTGCTACATGTGACGTGTACATGGTTCTGATGTGTAAGTACTGCAATGCTACCGTCATGCATGTCTCCTCTGCCTGCATGCGGGACTCCATGTGGGCATGCTCCCTTGCCCCTCCTCCGCCACTCTGCACTCGAGTTCCACCTTTGCACTGGTCTGCTCCAATCTTGCCAATGTGTACTTTCTTGTTCATGTGTCCTGTGTAGATGCTAACTTCCAGCGTAGAAACTGCCAGACATATGCCGTGTGGTACAGCCTTAGTACTCGATGCAGGGTATCTCACTTGTACTGTGCATGGGTCAGATGTCCCGCAGGGACATGAGTGCCCATTCATGCTCCATGTGCATTGCACGCATGCCCCTATGTGTCCTTGACTGGATGATCACTGTAATATGAGTCCTTGGTTACATACATTGCCTGCCATCTCATCGGCCTCCCCATGTCAACTGTGGCTCAGTCCTGCGTTGCACACATGTTTAGGCCCTGACAATCTGTTTGTCTCACAGGCCTCAGCCTGTTCAATGGCCAATGACTCTGTCCAACTCTTGTGTCTTCTTCACACGTGGGCGGCCTCCGGAGTTTTCATCATGTGTCCTACCCACTGTCCCAGCATCATTTGCAGTGTTGTAATTTGAATCACATTAAGCTGTTGATGCCAGTCAACACTGCCTGTCAATACACAGGTGTATGGTCAGCCTTTTGATACCAGGCTAGGTATCCCTGCTTTGGTACTGGGGTGGAGGGGTGCTTGGCTTCTAGACATGGTACATGGTATGGTGAATGCACAATGCACGTGATGTCTGAATTTGACATTGTACTGCCTTCACATTTCCTGGCACACACCATGTAGTGCTTGCACATGTAGGTAGTGAGTGGCGTACACATTTTCTGCACTGCATAGACCCACTTCCATGGAAACTGCCACCTTTCAACAGGTCTGATCACAGAAGCTATTCAAAGTAGACCCAGCATGCATGCCAGGTCATATGTTGTGTGTCACATGTCTGCCGGATGCCTTTGCTGTCGGTGTGTGTGTGTTGTGTGCTTCTGACATGTGTATTGACCTTTTTCAGGTGATGACGCAATGGAGGCGGAGGATGGTGTTGTCATGCCAGACTCAGGGTTGGTAACACCACATCAACCCGGCACTAGTGGGGGTCGTGGGGTGGTAGGCCACGAAAACCCCCAAGTGCTGCAGTCCATCTTGTCTCTGGCTGCCTATGAGTCCAGCCTTGATGACGACTCTGACGTCCATGTTGAGTTGGATGAGCATCAAGTCCATGTGTCAGGGTTGAGTGATTCTGATGTGGAAACTCCTCTGTCTGCGACACCTGCACTGAGGGATCAGACAGTCTTGGTTTCTCCGCCGTGGTGGATCGGGACGCAGGGTCACCCTCCACACCAGTCACTGATGTGCCTGGGACATCACGTCGATGGGGGCATGTAGTTGTGCAGCCGCAGGCGGTGCCAACACAGCGAGGACACCCGGTCCTTGGGTCCCGCCCGGCAACGCGGTCACCGCGCACAACCGCTGTGTACTGAGTGGGAGCAAGACATGACTGCCAATTCCGAACGGCAGGGGGCAGCAATGGAGAACATAGCTAAGAGCATGGAGCGTGTGGGCCGATCTGTGCTCCCCCCTGCTCGGCAGGTGCTTCTCCAGCAGCAGGCGGCACGGTCCACGGCCCGCTCGCTCATGCTGGGCATGGCGGCCTCAGACAGGGCACGTCAGGCTGAAATGTCGTCTCTGCGTCAAGCAATTGCTGCTCACACAGATGCGCACATGGATGCCCTGAGGGAGGAGTATGCTTCCCTCAGATCCACTCTGGGTGTCCTTATGATGTCCCAGAGGCAGCAGGCAGAGGAGAGGTTTGCACAGCTTGAGCGTACCATCTCGGCTGAGCTACAGGCTTGCCGGGAGGTGCAGCGGTTGTCCAGCCAGGCCTTGCAGGAGGAATTCTGTGTTACACGTGCTACCTTGCAAGAGGAAGCATGTGTATCACGTGAGGTTCTGCATGCAGACCTAAGTCACATCGACACACAGAACCAGGCTCACCCGTCCGGCAGACTTGCTGCCGACGAGGGGCAAGCTGCGGCTAGGCGTGGCCAGGCTACTGTGCAACGTCCTCCTTTGCAGGATGAGCCAGACTCGGACGACCATCTATCTCCCACATAGGTCGTGCTGTGCAGGCGTTGAGCCCATGGAGGATTTTTTTTTTGGCTCAGCATCATCGCATGTGGATGTTGAGCAGCACCCTGTAATTCCCCCCTCCTGGGTGCCTCCCCTCCCCCCCGGGTCGTATGTGGCCATTTTTGATTTTTCTTTTCGTTTAGTTAGTTAAGTTTCTGTTTGATAGTTAGTTTAAATAGGTAATGTAGGTTTTCCATAGTTAGTGTAATTAGTTAATAGTTGAGTTAGTTTAAAATTGCTAGTCTATTGTGCTTTCATGTGACGGTGCGGTGCTTTGTGGCTTTTGAAGGCATCCACTGTCTGTTCCAGCTGGGCCCTTCATGGTTGTCTTGTGTATGTGTTTGCTGCTTGGGGTCCTTGACTCACATATGCCACTCCTGCCTCCCTTATCCATGGGCCCGCAAGGATGGTTCGGTGTTACAGAATTTTACACAAGGGCTTTGGACTGTCATATCTGTGGCATGTCTGGTGCTGTGTGACTTGTGTTGACACCCCTAGTGGGGATGATTTAGGTGTCATTGTCCACTGTTCAGCTTTTGTTAGATGGGGTGTGTCATGATTAATGTGGACATTGATTGCTATGCATTGTGTAGTATGTTTCATATCTTTCCTGTACAAGTGCTTGTTGCAATTCATGCTGTAGATAGTGTTCCACACTTTGGAGGTGAAAGACGGACTGATGGTGTGATTCGTGATGTGACTCTCTGACATGGTCAAGTAATGAGATGCCTGATGAGACACACACAGATGACTTTGAAGCATTAATCATGTGTTTCATGCCCTTTCTGCAGGGGGATGAGCCTCCAGAGCACCTTTGTCAGCAGACATGGCCCATTGGACGACGGAATTCTGGACCCGTTTGTTGGTGTCCACATGCACATGTGTGCACAAGCAGAGGCACAGTGATTGCAGACCCACATCCTAGAACTGCTGACATGTTCCAAGGAACTCCAGGCAAGGTGAGCATCACAGGGGGGCCACGACACAGCAAAGCTTGCACCAGGCGAGTTGCACATGCAGGCTTAGTCACAGCACTGAGGGTGAGCTTAGACGAATATTGGTGTTGAAGCACACAATGCAGCTCAGATGTGTTTGTGGACTGATGGCTGTTGATAGTAGGGTTGTCTGGGACACATGCAGGGGCCGTGGCACATACCCTCTGGTACCCCAAGGTCCATTGAGGCACTTGTATCAACCATGTAGCCTTCCGAGACATGGAAAGGGGCAGCTCACAGGGACATACAGCAAGGGACATACTTGGGTGCAGTGCATGTCTTTTCCACGTACTTCATGATAAATGCACTGCCAACTTTGTTTCGGTCATGGTGGTACGCAACTTGCTCTGTAGTCAAGGCTTGCTATATGGGTCTGTCTGCTTACCCAGGGAACATTGCATGTTGTGTGAATTGTGACACATTGGTGTTCCATTTGCCACGCACCCACCAGCGGCTGACTTACTGCATTGACTGTGTATGACCCGTCACAGGGGTGATGTCATATATGGGTACGAAGCATCGAGCACAGATTGTCTGTTTGTAGAGTAGTTTGTTGCTATGGGGCATGTTTGGTGTTATGTTTTTGTGTAATTGGCACGTACAGGTTGTTGACTGTGGCTCTCTTTGCAGCATTGCAGTGCTCCTGTAACCGGACCTGAGAGTGCGCAGGCAGGAGGCCAGCACTCAAAACCAGAGCTAAGTGTCTTGTTGTTTTTCTTACGAACTGCTCTGCATAGGCTTGCTGGGGAGTGTACTGATGCATGGATATATGTGTGGTTCAATTTGGTATGTTTTTTCTCCCTAATCACCCGTAATCCTATGCAATTTTGAAACCTGTACCCTCTACCCGGTGTTCCTGCTTCCCGTGCCTATCCAAGCAACGTTCCCTGACCCTCTTTCCCCACTGGGGTTGCGGATGCCTGTGTAAGCCCCGAACTTGCAGGCGCCAAAACCCTAGAGGGGGTGGTTGGTTCATACCACTCCTGAGCCTGGACTACAGAAGGCCATGACAATGATGTCCAAGTTTGTTTGGATTGTGTATGTGTTCATGCAGGTTGTACATTTTCGTGCATTCCCTAGTTTCATGTGTCATTCCTCCTCCCCTCTCCTGCACTCATTCCAGTCATCCAGTGTGTCAACACCTGTTCCGACTGCATATCCCTGAACCTCATTCCCCACCAGGGTCTCAGGGGCCTGTGTGAGTTTGACCTTACAGGCACCTGGGACATGGTGGGGGTGGTTGTTTCGTGACACTCCCGCGCCTGTACAGGGGACCTGTGATAGTACACATCCATTCATGGTGCATCATCCTATGTCATGTACCACACATGTCTCACATCCTGTCGTGACATTGTTTTGCTGTGCTACCTTGGTTGTTGCATCATTGTGGTAGTACTTGGCCTTTGTGAGGTACTGCTACGTCAAGTCATCTACTGGAGGGTGTTCGGGTTCGTTTTTATGCCTTGGATTTTGTGATTTTGGAAATGACTGTGGATTCTGAGGGTTCAGGCATCTTTTTACACACAAGGTGGGAGATGGTGACGAAGGGTAAAGGTGATCCTGTGGCCAGGTGGAATTGAGGTTTGGAGGCTCCATGACCCAGGTGCAGTTGTTCAGTGGGTCATGGTCATTTGTGAGGGAGGGGGGGGTTGTTGTTGATATTTGCCTTGCCCTGCAGTGTGATGGGAACTCTGACATTGTAATGGTGGTATCCTATGTACATGTTGTGTTCTGCTGATCAATGCCTGTTCATGTGTTGTGTTTTCCTTTCAGGTGCGAGGGGATAGTTGTGGTTTGATATGCTGGGGTGTACACATGGTGGATGTTCACATGTGATGTGTAGGGAACACTGATGGTCACTTGAGTGCACATGCATATGTGGAGTGCATGTCCTTGCAGAACCACACACTTGCACTCTGATGCACTACATGTACTCCCACCCTTGCATATCCACGTGTACACTGTTTGCCTTCTGGTGCCCACTGTGTCCTGGCAGCACATGTTCTGTGACCGATTATGGATCCAGTACATGCCTAATTTGATGTTTGACGTGGTCTGTCACTTAGATGTGATGCTCAGGGTGTGCATCACACACAATGGCTGTTCACTGTGCTGTGCGCTGAGCAGTGTGATGCAGGAGTAGGACACTGCACACATGAGCTGCAGTGTTGATTTTGCAATACATAATGTGCATGTAGACAGGCATTCATTGTGATGTTACGTCTACGACTGTTGTAATGCATTTGGAAATGACTTATTTTGGGTGGGAGATTTTGTTGGTCTGTCATTTCATCTGATTCCGGGTCAGGCAGCAGTGTCCGATGCCACTGTACATTTAGGACATGGCAATGTGTACCTTATTGTTACTGCGTTGGTGTATGGGTATTGCTTGCCATGTCATGTTGATGTTTGGGAGGGTTTGAGTGACATGACAGTGATGGCCTTGGCCTGTTTTGCAGGTGTGTGTGATGCACACCTTGCATGTCCGGGTCATCCGCTTCTCAGAGCAACTAGCTGGGGGTAGATTTCTCTCCGCAGCAGGGCCCTCCCCCTGGAACAGACTTCCGGCCTGACTTGAACTTGAGGGGAACCATCTCCAGTTCTGGAAGCACCTCAAGACCTTCCTCTTTGCTTCTGCTTACTCTCTGCCTCTCCCTTGCAGAATTCTTCACTGGAACTGCACAGGAGCTGCGACTGGGCCACTCTCACCGACCTCGGTCCCTGGCCCAGCCACTCTCCACTTGCACTGCCTCCCTGGCAACCCCTGCACTGCAGTACTGTCTCTCTATCCATACAGCCCTCCCTTCCCAGCACTTGTCTGCACTTACCTTTGTAGTTCCCACCAGGCGACCTATGTATTATTTTTTTGGGCTACTTCCCCTGTACTGGACTCCCCCCCACCCTTCCCCTTGCACTTTTCCCATTCCCCCTACCCCTGCACTTGTACAATCTCAATGACACCTGGCCTAGTCGTACCGTTCTCTGTGTTCCCTTGTTCCCCCCTCCCTGCCTCATTGCGCCTTGGAATACTTGTGTATGGCCCATATCATGTCATATGTCATATGTGTGCCTTTTGGTCACACAGTATAGCTTGTGTTTAAGTAGCTAGGGATGCAGACGATGTGGCACTTCCATGGCAACTATCTCAGGATGGTAGGGTTGTGACAGTTGACTGTCTCTTTGTCATCATCGATTGTCACCTGGTATGTGCCAGGCCTGTGTGCACTCCGCAGGGGTGGGAGTTTAGGTGAAAAATGTGGCCACAAGCTGGGTCCGGGCTTCCTTGTCACGTGCCCTGTCCCCTCCCATGGGCAGCGCCTGTGCCTGTGGTTGGGGGTGTGGGGGCACCACCATGTCCATCGGGACACCCTGCCGTGTTGCAACATTGTGCAGGACACATGCTGCCACAATGATCCTGCACACTACTGGTGGTGCATAGAGTAGTTGCCCCCCAGAGCGGTCAAGGGAGCGGAAACGTGACTTGAGCACTCCGAATGTGCGCTCCACTATGCCCCTGGTTGCAATATGGGCGGCGTTGTATCTTACCTGGGGTGGTGTGGTGGGGTTCCGGATTGGCGTCATCATGTGGTTGCTCAGAGGGTAGGCACTGTCCCCTGGGGAGGTGATAATAGTTGAGATTATTAGGGTTTGGATATTTGTCTGTGTGTGACTTGCATGCATGTGCAAGGGCATTTGTACTGACCTAGGAGCCATGTGTCGCCATGCTGCCCAGCTTCCAGGGCCCGGCTCAGGGCGGACATTCTGTATATGAAACTGTCATGGGTGGAGCCAGAGTAGTTTGCATAGACAGAGGTGATGATTCCCTTTGCATCACATACCACCTGTACATTGATGGAATGCCAGTGCTTGCGGTTTCGGTAGATGTGCTCAATGGCCCTAGGTGGACGTAGGGCCACATGGGTGCAATCTATGGCACCGAGCACTTTGGGGAAATGTGCCACCCTGAAAAAATCCAGGACAACGGCCTGCCTTTCTGCGGGTGTTCTGGGTATGTATATGTGCCTGCGGACTGAGGGGCGCGCTGTCATGATTGCCAGTACCTGGTGTAGGCAGCGTGGCTGCGTGGCCTGTGAGACCCCCCCCCCACTATGGCAGTGGTCCGCTGAAATGACCCAGTGGCCAAAAAATGCAGGACATTGAGCAGCTTCTCCAAGGGGCTCAATGCTTGGGAGCAAAGGGTGGGGGATGTGAGGTCATCTTCCCACTCCCTGACCAGGTCTAGGATGATATGGGGTGGAAACCTATACCTGCCGTAGACCTGGTCATCAGGCATCCCAAAAAGGCTTGTCCGTGGTGCGAAAATGCGTGCCCTGGCTATTCTCCTCCTCCTGCGGTGTCCCACGATCAGTGCAGCGACAAATGGGGCATTCATCATAGCTGTATATAGGCGTTTGTTGTTTGCGCGCACTTTTATGCTGTGCGCGGGGACGCCTCCGCCTGGCTTCGTGTGGGCGGACGCGTTGACGCCTGTGCACGTCTTTTACCGTGCGTGGGTTTCCCGTATTCGGATACGTGGTAAGACTGTAGGTCCGAGTGTCATTGCGTGTGATCGGAGAGGAGTGAGCGTACACGCGATTGGCCTGGGTACGTGTATTTTGGGGTGCACGGGAAGTTCCACACGCGATTAGCCTTGGTAGGTGTGTTCCGGGGTGTTGGGAACTTTCACATGCGATTGGTGGAAATCCACGTGTGTTCTGTCATCACGTGCAATGAGGGAAACACCTGCGTGCGTCACGTCACAGACGCGCTCACGCGCTAAGGGCCTTTGGTCCAATGAAATTGCATATGCGTGCTGCCGTGCATACGGGCTAAGGGCCTTTCCTCGTATTACACATGGACGTGCAGTTTTCCACGCGCGCTTACGCGCATGGGCCCTTTCCTCGTATTACACGCGGACGTGCAGTTTTTCACGCGTGCTGAAATGCCCATGCACGTCTGTATGCGTCACGTCACAGGGGCGCTTGCGCTTGAGGGGCCTTCTGTCCAATGAAAATGCGTATGCTAAGGCTAAGGGCCTTTCCTCGAATTACACGCTGACGTGCAGATTTTTCACGTGCCAAATCACTCCGTATCAAGCTGGCCATGCGTAAGCCCACGGAAGACCACGCTCCTGCCCAGAAGGCCGAACTACTGCCCCCCAGAGCCCCGAGCACGCTCCCACCTGCCATCTGCTGCTGCCTGACTGCCTGCTGCCCACGTGCCCTGGCATTTGCTGCCTGCACATCAGCCAGGGGTGCTGTTGCTGTGACCACCCCTGCTGGAACCGAAGACTCCCGTCTGGGATTCCATCGCTCCACACCCCAGCCCCAGGACCCAGTTGCCCACCCACTCCTGCCTCTGGGGTTGTCATGTCGGGGCAAACACCATCTGGGACCACTGACAACCCCCGGCCAGAGAGGCAGAGGGGCACCAGCTTCAGTGCCACCGAAGTTGGTGTCCTGGTGGAGCAAGTCCTGGGGCAGTATGATGCCCTCTTCGGAAGTTCCCGCGCCGACAAGGAAGGACGGACTCGGATCTGGACTGACATCGTGACTGCCATCAACGCGGAGGGGGTGGCAGTCCGCGACTTACAACATGTCAAGAAGCGCTGGGAGGACTTCAGGTCCAGGACCCTGAACAAGGCCCAGCGCCTCTTGAAGGCAGCGGATGCCAAGGGGCGCCGGGGCCACTTGTCGGAAGAACAGATGAGGGTCCTGGAACGCATATCCCCAGCACTCCACGTCCAGGTCCTTGAGAGGCAGACCCGTCTGGAGTCGAGCGGTGAGTGTACATGCATCCTGATTGTGAGCAGTGCGTGTGGTGATTATTCAGTAGTGTGCAGGTTGCACATCTGTTTGTATGGGGTCGAGTATGGGTGGGGGTGTACAGGGCCGTGGGGCTGACACATGCGAGGGCTGGAATGTGTGAGACATGGATGGTGCTTGTGTGTGTAGGCTTGCATGCCAAATGCAGTTGTGTGGGCACACATGTTTGGATGAATGTGTATGTAAGTAGACATGTCCGTGATGTCATGCATGTATGTTGTTTTTGGCTGCATGTATCAGCACTGTGTACATGTGCATGTGTGTGTATTTGACAAGGGTGCAACAGTGATGCAACATGGATGCATGTGACAGCGGTATGTGAAAGCCTGATTGGCAGATGTGACATGGATGCCCGTCTGAACACTGCGACACTTGGCAGAGGTGTAGACATGCATGCAAGTGTGGTGGTGTGTGTACATGTGTGGTGCACTTCCTGTGTTGCATGTGATGTCTGGCTCACCTTTGGCTGCTCATGCTGTTGTATGTGTATGGATAGTGGTGGCAGTTGCGATATGGCTGTGGTATGGCTCATGTGTGCGAGTTGTAATGATATGTGTGTTTGGGATTGTGATGACATGTCTAAGGTTTGCCAATGCCACTCATGTACAACTGTCATGTGTGTATGTGTCCATTGTACAGTGCCCTGATGCCTGTGTTTTGTTTCTCCCTGTCTGCAGCGTCAACTGATGAAGAGGGCGGAGAAGGTGCTGTGGAGCACAGCGGCGGGGATCCCGCCGCCAGCCGGAGACGCAAGGCCCGGCTTCCCTCCCATGTTGTGATCTCGTCGGGGAGTGAGGAGTCCGGTGCCGCGTCCCAGGCCGCAGCTGCCAGGGGGAGGTCCAAGAGGCGGAGGTTGGAGTTGGACTCCTCGGCAGCAGAAGGGGCAGCTGGGACCCCACAGGGCCCAACAGGGGAAGATGGCACGGAGTCATCCAGGTTGGTGGGGGGTTTGGTGGAAGAGGAGGCCGTGCAAGCACCAGAGACAGGGTCTGGAGGTGGGGATCCCACTGGTGCTCCTGTCCCTGCATCATCTTGCACCAGCAGGGATGCCTACGTCCAGACCCGTTTTCAGGCAGGGGATGAGCTCACGTCAACTGGCCTTCCTCTGCCTGTGGACGTGGCTATCCAGGTCCGGGTTTAGCCTGTCCTGGCTGGTGTGGCGTTGCGTCAACGGGCCATGCGAGGTGACCTGCAGTCTTTTCATGAAGAGACTGCACGTCATCTCGAATGGCTCGTTGACCACGTCAGCCTGCTGGGACAGGTCACCCAGGCCGTATTCCTCCGTCTGATGGGGCTTGCTACGACCCCCTCCTCAACTGGACCCCCTACGCGCCAGTCATCCTCTATGCCATCTTCCCACCCATCAGTCACCTGGGTGCCCTGTGGAGCTGCCTCTGACGGTGCGGCCAGGCTGGTGGAGGAGGCATCCCTGCCACAGTCGGGAGTCGGACGTCCAGCAGGGGTGGCCACATCTACGACTGCACCCCAGCCAGCGGAGGATGTAAGGCAGCAGGAGGCAGTGCACGGGCAGAGGCACAGCAGCAGCAGCAACAGGGTGGGAGCCATGAAGGCTCGGGGCCTTCAACATCGGAGGGGCAGGCATCGGCCGGAGGGCAGGAGGACCCAGGACAGAGAGTGTCTACCGTGTGGCAGCGGTTGGGCCACGCCATAGATGCGGAGCGGCAGCGGGCGGAAGAGGCACGGCTCACAATGGTCAGGGCGGAGAACTCCATGCGGAGGGCCCTGAGGCGGGCCGAGTGCCTTGAGGCAATCCGCAGGGGTTTGGAGGTGGAGACGTCGACGGCCCTGCGGACCCTCGGGGCCATGGAGGAGGACCGCCTCCGGGACATTGAGGAGGAGTTCGATGATGCCCTGGCACGGGACATCCACAAGTGAGCCGTGAAACTAGCCCGCTGCCCTTGTACATAGTTATGTAGGTAGTGTTAGGTTTCATTTTTGTTTTGATTTTATTTGGACCTTTCGGACATTGGCCACATTTTTGTATATAGTTTATTTTATTAGTTAGTGTAGTTAGATAGGTTTCCTTTCTTTTGTTGGGATAATGGACCCTGGCTTGTTCCCATGTATATAGTTCACTGTTGGATTCTATTTTTTTTTCACTTTTTAACCATGGAGCAATGGCTTTCTTTTTTATTTCCCATTGGATTTTGTTTTGTGGACATTTACTTTGGACAACATTACTTTGGAATTTTATTTTTGGTTTTGCTTTTTTTCACGGACATGCTTCTTTTAATTTTTGTACATTCACATTTCTGTTTCTTCATTTTTTATTCTATTTATGTGCCCTTTAATACATATTTTTTTTGGTGAACTTCAATGTGTGGTATCTCATTGGTTTCATGCATTTCATGATATGTGTTTTGAGATTCACTGACACCCATTGGGTGTATGTGAGGGAAATGTGTTTGTTTCGGAACTTGAAATTGGTGTTCTGTGATGTAAATGCAAATTATGAGTGGGTGGATGCAATACTCGGGTGGGTGTTGTTAGGCAGAATTCTCTGTTTAGGCTGAATTTCCTAACCTAGTGAGTCCCCCAGCAGCTTTGCTGGATTTCTGGAGTTTGTTTTTTTCCATCCTGCCAAGAGTGAGACTCTTTTCTCCCACTCTTGGACATGTATGTGTGTAATTCCTTTGAAATGTCAATGTGTTCAAATGGCTATGGGGTCTTTTACTCCATAGGGTCTCATATGTTTTTCTATGTGTGTTACACCACACCCTACGTGTCGTAACACAGGGGCGCCCTAGCGGGTCCCCCACCATAAACTCCATACCCGGGACTGACTAATGTCTCCCCGGGCATGTAAAGTCACCATTGGCTTTACTAGACCTAAATTTACTAACAGAACTAGTACCAACCATCTTATTGTGGACGTACTAGTAGGGGTAATTCGATTACTCCTGGATCTGTTACTCGAGGGGGCACCGTCCCGTCCCCCCTCGTCGAGTTTTGGCTGGTGGCAGTGGAAACTACTTGTTATGATTCGATTCCGAACATAACCCTATGGGATTCGTCCCATTGTTGGAGATTGATACTTTTTCTCATTAATCTCTGACGTACCACCGATCTACTTATCTTAAATAAGTTTATCGAGTGGTATTTTCTGCCAGAACTCGGTTTTTAAAATGGCGTCTGTGTTCGTCTCTGTGACTCCTAAACCAAAGGTTGAGCCCTTTGTTCCACTTTTGGCGGGCCTCTGTACAGGGACCCTCCAAAGTGGTGCCATTCTGTCTGGGTTACCTCAGGGGTGTGGGGGGGGGTTTAGGCACCCTGGACTGAGTTGCCTTGCCAACTCAGGTCGCACTCTGGAGTGATTGGCCCAGGTGGTGAGCCTTCCCGCTCACCACTTAGCATGTGTTGATTGACAGCTAGGCTGAATGAATGGGGGTTTTCTGTACAAAAGCAGGGCTTTTGGGACTGGATCTTCAGAAGTCGCCACAGGACCTAAGAATCCGACGAGGGTAACGCTGAGCCGACCTGCACGACGACACCTCCGGTGGAGCCCTGCGGAACCGACTCACCACCTCCCGACGACAGAGGAGATCTCCCTGCCGGAGAGTCTCTTCCCCTGACTGGTGGGAACAACCAGTCCCCTTTGCTTTTTATTCGCCTCAGGACGCAGTGGTCGAATTGCCCGTGCAGAGCACCTCGGCAACCGGATAGCCACTACCCCTGTACTGCGACCAAAAGGTGGTGCCTTGTGACGGAGCGCTGCGGCTGGTCTCTTCCCAGGTGGTGCACCAGACTTTACTTTCCTTCGACGACGAGATCATCTCTACTCTTGGCCAAGACTAGACGTGCATCCACCACCAGGAACAACTGCCCCCGCCGGAGCTGCCCTCCACAACAAGGTACCGTGTCCGCCTGGCTTCCCTATCATTCGGTTCGAGTGAGGTGTCTTAATCCTCTCTGTTCCGCTGGGTCGCCTCCAAGCTTTGCTAATTCTTTGTTCTGAACTGGTTCAATCTGCCGATAACAATTTGCTATAAAGACTTGAATTCATCTCCACTAGAGACTTTTTGGGACATCGCGCCTTGCCTCTCTCCGAGTGGGCCTGGCCTCTGAACTTTATGATCTATTGTGATTCTTGCCTTCCTGCCTTGCATTTTATCCGCGTAGGATTGAACCGTGTTGATTTCATAACCTGCCTATCTTTTTCTCTCCCGTCCTAACTAATATTCTAGTGTCATCTAGGTTGAGGTATACACCTCTGTCTGAAAATAAGTGGTACCGGTAGAACCTAGAGTTGTCGATATCTTGCTAGGGGGATTGATCGTTTTCTACTCCGTAGAGTAATTGTGTTTGATTTGTTTGCCGTGATTTGCTTTAGTGTTTTCCATAGATGTGGTGTTATAAATAAATAATTTACTATCTTTACACTAAGCCTCTTTGCGTGTTTGCTTGTCTTGCTGTGAAGAATTGCCCTATGTTGTATACTCCACATACTGACCAACTTTTCTTGAGAGAAGTCTGACTGCTCAGCCACAGCTACCAAGTGAATCTGTGTGGTACAGACTGCTACCAGGTGGGTTCACCGCCAACACCTGTAGTCCTAAATCTTTTGCAGTGGTCCCAGAGGGAACTGCACAGGTTTCCGCCTAACACTGGTGGCAGCGGTGGGATTTGTATCGAGTATACAGTTTAGAGTGCTTTTCGACGCTGTAGGATAACTAACCACAAAACTTAGCACTAAAAGCAACTTTCAAAAACATGTCTACGATGGAAACTTACAGTCAAGAATCTTTGTCAGGTGAAAATACTGAGAGTTTGCGAGCTCTCTGTAGGCAAGAGAATCTTTCTGTAAGAGGCAAGAAGTTAGAACTAATAGAGAGGTTGCTGGCGAACCAAAGTCTGGGAACTGGTTCAGAGGAACCAATCTCTCCAGCAACTGTAGATAACAGTAATGGTGTTGATCTGAATCGTAATTCTGATGATAGCGATGAAGAGGCTGACGAGGACGGAGAGTCTAACAAAACTGTCTCCCCAGCTTCTCTACTTGCCTTACCAGCTGTGCCTACGGGGCCCATACCAGGTCCCACAAGTAACCCTGCTTATTTTGAACTTGAAAAAATGAAGCTCGAATTAGAATATAAACGGTTCTTGGCTCAATCTGAACGAAACCAAGAGCTCGAGTTCAGACGGATGAATGCCCAGGCTGAGCAGAAGCAAGCTGAGTTAAGACTCAGAGAAATAGAACTGAATCACGAGTTAGAAATGTAAAAGTTGTCTATGGAAAATGCTTCTCTCTCCTCTGGTTCCTCTAGGAGCTCCAGTCCCAAAAGACCCCGGATGCCGAAGGAATTAGTGGGTATGTATGAACCGAGATTGGATGTGTTGGATTGGTTGAAACTGTTTGAATACAATCATGGGCTCCAGGACATCACCGGGAATGCGTTGCTTCCCTAGTTGTTCTCTAGGCTCCCTCCTGTTGCGACTGATGTGGTAATGGAGTTGGGGGAGGCCGATAAGACGGATTACGAAAGTGTGAAACTAGCTTTAATAGCTAGATTCGGGAAGACCCCTTGCAGTATCTTAAGAGGTTTAGAACCCTCAAAAAACATGATGGTACCCCTTGGGCTACCTGGGTGAGTGAAGGGTTGAAAAACATAGAGGGATGGATTAAGGGTTACAAAGTGAACACTTATGAGGGTATGAGAAATCTTTTTATGTTGGAGTCTATTTATGATGCCTGTTCTCCTGAGCTCAGACAGCACTTGGCTGATTCGAAGGAATTGGATTCCAGGGCACTAGCTAAGGCTGCTGACTTGTGGGTTGCCAACAGGGCTACTCATAAGGATTCTGGGGCAACTCAGAAAAAGGATGAGGGAAAACAGCCTAAAAAAGACTCAAAAGAGAATTCAAATAACTCACATTCCAAAGAGGGCCCCAAACCAAACCAGAAGGGTAAGCCACCGGGAAAACCACAGCAGAATAGTGTGTCTTCTGGTTCCAAACCGGAAGGAGGTCAGAACAAGCCACCATTCCAGAAAGCGTTCGGTAAATGCTTTGTTTGTGGCTCGACTGACCACGTGAAATGAGATCCCAGATGTAAGGGTAAACCTTCAGGGGTCCAGCTTGTCTCCTTAGCCTTCGCTCCAGAGGAGGAAGTCCAAATGGCAAGTGGAAACTTTCTACTGCTAGCTGACGAAGCCATTGGAGTCTCAGCCAGCGTTTCTTTAGTATCTCTGGGGTTGTGGGAACAACAGAATTTAGATGTCTATAATTCTATCCCCGATAATACTAAAGAGTATTATAAGGACAGTGTCCAGGTGAATGGTCAGGAGACTCCTGCCATTAGGGACACTGGGGCCAGCATAACTGTGGTGGATAAATCTTTTTTTCAGGCTGAGGATGTTGCTAAGGCACCCAAACGCCTCACCAAGTTAGCTGGAGGGCCTGTGCAGATGCTTCCCCAATTACCAGTTCTCATCCAGTGTAACGACATGACTATGAAGATACCTGTCAGCATACAGAGTGAGGTACCAGGACGCGTACTGTTGGGTAACGATTTGAAAACTCTCAGAGTTGTATCGCATACTCCCAGACCTCCTAGTAAACGGTTACAGGAGCTAACCAGACCCTCAAGAGAGAGGACCATGTGCGGTACACTCCCGGAGATGATGAAGAAAGAAATCACTCCTGCTCCACTGGAATTGTCGGCCGCTGTCTCCAAGAAATCAGAAGCGAAGAGGAAACCTAAGACTTCTATCCCGAAACCAGTCACCAGCATTCCAGTGCAGCCGACACAGACTTCCCCGCGGTTGTCCAACATCACACCCATAACTCCACCTCCAGCCGAGGCTGAGAGGGAGGTACAACCCTGCGTGGTAGAATTAGACTCTGAGGAAGAGCTAATGGAAGGCCAGGAACTCACTGGAGATCTGGATCCTGTTGACCATCCTGAGCTGCAGTCTTTACTGGCAGAAGGTGGACCCAGCAGGGCAGACTTCAGTAAGAGACAGAGAGAATGTCCAACTCTGGAAGGTCTTCGCCATCAGGCAGAAGCTCAGGCTGAAGGGCAAGAGCCTGGGAAATACAGGTTGCACTGGGAAGATGGTCTCTTCTACAGTGAACCGACCGAGTCTGCACCTGGAGACTACAAACGCCTTGTAGTACCCCAAGATAACAGACCACAGTTCTTGCAGTTAGCCCACGAGATTCCTTTGGCTGGTCACTTGAGTTTCAAGAAGACTAAGGAAAGGCTCTCGCTCTACTTCTATTGGCCAAAGATGGGGGCCGAAGTAGAAAAACACTGCAGGAGCTGCCACACCTGCCAGATCTCTGGTAAGGTTGGATCCAAGAATGTGGCACCGTTAGTGCCTCTCCCGGTTGTGGGAGTCCCATTTGAGAGAGTAGGGATTGACATTGTTGGTCCCCTTGATCCTCCAACCTCCTCAGGCAACAGGTTTATACTTGTTGTAGTAGACCATGCTACTAGGTATCCTGAGGCAATTCCTATGAGGACTGTTACAGCTCCGGCTGTGGCTAAGGCCCTCCTTGGTATTTTTACCAGGGTTGGGTTTCCTAAGGAAGTAATCTCTGACAGGGGGTCAAACGTTATGTCCCATTACATGAAAGCCATGTGGAAAACCTGCGGAGTAACTTACAAGTTCTCCACGGCTTACCACCCACAAACCAATGGGTTGGTAGAACGGTTCAACTGATCCATGAAGAGCATGATAGGTGCTTTAGAGGAACCCCTTAAGCGTAAGTGGGACCTTCTATTGCCATGCCTTCTCTTTGCTTATAGAGAAGTCCCTCAGGAGGGAGTAGGTTACTCTCCCTTCGAACTACTCTATGGTCATCCCCTCAGAGGTCCATTGGCCCTGATTAAGGAGGGGTTGGAGAGTGCTCCTTCCCCCAAGCCAGTCAGAGTGACTGACTACGAGATAGGTCTCCGGAGGAGAATGTCGCACATGATGACGGAAGCAAGTGATAACTTGAAAGCTGGACAAGCATTGGTCAAGCACTGGCACGATCAAAAGGCTAACATGGTTGAGTTCGCTCAAGACCAGCTCGTTCTCGTTATGATCCCAACAAGGCAGAGGGCCTTGCAAGATAAGTGGATGGGACCCTACCGAGTAGTGGGTAAACTCGGAGAGGTTAACTATCTGGTGGACTTGGGCAATCCCAAGGAGGCTCCGACAGTCTTTCACACCAACCGACTTAAAGCGTATGTCTCACGACCTGATGTAGGAGCGTTGCTTCTAGCATCATCCGAGGAAGAAGAAGAGTGAAGCTCTTCCGGATCTCCTCAGAGGCTTACCTTTAGATGAAAAAATTGAAGGAGTGAATCTCTCCTCCAATCTGACACCCGAGCAACAAGAAGAGTGCAAATCTATGTTGAATCAGTTTGCCTCTCTGTTCTCGCTTTCACCAGGCTTGACCCCTTGGGGCCAGCACGACATACTCACTGGTGACTGTCTGCCGGTCAAAAGCAGAGGATACCGCATGTCAGAAAACGTACGAACCCACATCAAAGGTGAGGTCAGCAAGATGCTTGATCTCGGGGTAATAGAGCCCTCTACTAGTCCATGGTCTAGCCCAGTTGTGTTAGTACCAAAGGCCGGATCTAAAGAACTTAGATTCTGCGTGGATTATAGAGCTCTTAATGCAGTCACCACGACTGATGCCCACCCTTTGCCAAGAACAGATGAGTTGGTGGATAAACTTGGCGCCGCCAAGTTCCTCAGCACATTTGACTTGACGTCAGGCTATTGGCAAATAGCCCTGACAGACCATGCCAAGGAGAAAACTGCATTTTCTACCCCCGTTGGCTTATACCAGTTTAAGGTAATCCCTTTCGGACTGAAGAATGCACCTGCTACGTTTCAACGGATGGTAAACCAGGTTCTGAATGGGATGGAGGACTTCTGCATGGCATACTTGGATGACATTGCAGTGTTCAGCAATTCCTGGGAAGAACATGTAATCCACCTGAGAGATGTTTTGCAGGCTCTTGGACGAGCCAATCTGACCATAAAGGCGAGTAAATGCCAAATTGGACAGAGTAAGGTAGTCTATCTTGGGCATGAGGTAGGCGGTGGAGAAATAAGGCCTTTGCTCAGTAAGATTGAAGCTGTGCAAAATTGGACAACACCGACTACTCAAACCCAGGTGAGAGCCTTCCTAGGCCTCACTGGGTATTACAGGAATTTCATAGAGAACTATGGGACCATAGCTTCTCCACTGAATGTCATCTCCCCGCCCAAATTTCCTAAAAAGGTTAAATGGAACGAGGAGTGCAATCAGGCTTTTGAAAACCTGAAACAGGCTCTTTGCCAAGCCCCAGTACTCAGAGCTCCTGATTACCGCCAACACTTCATTGTGCAGAAAGACGCTTCCAATGTAGGGATAGGTGCCGTACTCAGTCAACTGGACGGGAAAGGTAGGGAGCACCCCGTTTGCTTCATCAGCCGCAAGCTGAAGGATCCTGAAACAAGGTGGGCAACAATCAAAAGAGAGTGCTTTGCTATCGTGTGGGCTCTGAAGAAGTTTAGGCCATACTTGTATGGTTCTACTTTTGTTATTCAGACTGTCCACCAACCCTTGAGATGGTTAATGCAAATGAAAGGGGAAAACCCAAAACTATTGAGATGGTCGATCTGCCTGCAAGGGTATGATTTCACCATTGAGCACAGGTCAGGGTGTCACCACCAAAATGTTGATGGTCTCTCTAGGATGTATGTCATCGACTAGAGGTATGAGATTCATCCAGGAGTGGATTAAATCCTCCTGTCCCTTAGACTGGGGGGGCGAGTGTTAGGGAGAATTCTCTGTTTAGGCTGAATTTCCTAACCTAGTGAGTCATCCAGCAGCTTTGCTGGATTTCTGGAGTTTGTTTTTTTCCATCCTGCCAAGAGTGAGACTCTTTTCTCCCACTCTTGGACATGTATGTGTGTAATTCCTTTGAAATGTCAATGTGTTCGATGGGCTATGGGGTCTTTTACTCCATAGGGTCTCATATGTTTTTCTATGTGTGTTACACCGCACCCTACGTGTCATAACACGGGGGCGCCCTAGCGGGTCCCCCACCATAGACTCCATACCCGGGGACTGACTACTGTCTCCCCGGGCATGTAAAGTCACCATTGGCTTTACTAGACCTAAATGTACTAACAGAACTAGTACCAACCATCTTATTGTGGACGTACTAGTAGGGGTAATTCGATTACTCCTGGATCTGTTACTCGAGGGGGCACTGTCCCATCCCCCCTCGTCGAGTTTTGGCTGGTGGCAGTGGAAACTACTTGTTATGATTCGATCCCAAACATAACCCTATGGGATTCGTCCCATTGTTGGAGATTGATACTTTTTCTCATTAATCTCTGACGTACCACCGATCTACTTATCTTAAATAAGTTTATCCAGTGGTATTTTCTGCCAGAACTCAGTTTTCAAAATGGCGTCTGTGTTCGTCTCTGTGACCCCTAAACCAAAGGTTGAGCCCTTTGTTCCACTTTTGGTGGGCCTCTGTACAGGGACCCTCCAAAGTGGTGCCATTCTGTCTGGGTTACCTCAGGGGTGTGGGAGGGGGTTTAGGCACCCTGGACCGAGTTGCCTTGCCAACTCAGGTCGCACTCTGGAGTGATTGGCCCAGGTGGTGAGCCTTCCCGCTCACCACTTAGCATGTGTTGATTGACAGCTAGGCTGAATGAATGGGGGTTTTCTGCATAAAAGCATGGCTTTTGGGACTGGATCTTCAGAAGTCGCCACAGGACCTAAGAATCCGACGAGGGTAAAGCTGAGCCGACCTGCACGATGACACCTCCGGTGGAGCCCTGCGGAACCGACTCACCACTTCCCGACGACAGAGGAGATCTCCCTGCCGGAGAGTCTCTTCCCCTGATTGGTGGGAACAACCAGTCCCCTTTGCTTTTTATTCGCCTCAGGACGCAGTGGTCGAATTGCCCGTGCAGAGCACCTCGGCAACCGGATAGCCACTACCCCTGTACCGTGACCAAAAGGTGGTGCCTTGTGACGGAGCACTCCGCGGCTGGTCTCTTCCCTGGTGGTGCACCGGACTTTACTTTCCTTTGACGACGAGATCATCTCTACTCTTGGCCAAGACCCGACGTGCATCCACCACCAGGAACAACTTCCCCCGCCGGAGCTGCCCTCCACAACAAGGTACCGTGTCCACCTGGCTTCCCTTTCGTTCGGTTCGAGTGAGGTGTCTTAATCCTCTCCGTTCCGCTGGGTCGCCTCCAAGCTTTGCTCATTCTTTGTTCTGAACTGGTTCAATCTGCCGATAACAATTTGCTATAAAGACTTGAATGCATCTCCACTAGAGACTTTTCGGGACATCGCGCCTTGCCTCTCTCCGAGTGGGCCTGGTCTCTGAACTTTATGATCTATTGTGATTCTTGCCTTCCTGCCTTGCATTTTATCCGCGTAGGATTGAACCGTGTTGATTTCATAACCTGCCTATCTTTTTCTCTCCCGTCCTAACTAATATTCGAGTGTCATCTAGGTTGAGGTATACACCTCTGTCTGAAAATAAGTGGTACCGGTAGAACCTAGAGTTGTCGATATCTTGCTAGGGCGATTGATCGTTTTCTACTCCATAGAGTAATTGTGTTTGATTTGTTTGCTGTGATTTGCTTTAGTGTTTTCCATAGATGTGGTGTTATAAATAAATAACTTACTATCTTTTGCACTAAGCCTCGTTGCATGTTTGCTTGTCTTGCTGTGAAGAATTGCCCTATGTTGTATACTCCACATACTGACCAACTTTTCTTGAGAGAAGTCTGAATGCTCAGCCACAGCTACCAAGTGAATCTGTGTGGTACAGACTGCTACCACGTGGGTTCACCGCCAACGCCTGTAGTCCTAAATCGTTTGCAGTGGACCCAGAGGGATCTGCACAGGTTTCCGCCTAACAGGTGTTTTGCATTTGGAGGCTGACCATAGGGACCAGGGATCTAGATTGTGATGACATGTTGGCTGGGGAACATGGGTTGCGCATGGGTGGGGGCCTGCTGGCAGGTGCCCCACCGTGCTGGGGGGTGGGGGTGGTGGGGAACATGAGTTGGACATGGGTGGGGGCCTGCTGGCAGGTGCCCCTGCACTGCTGGGGGGGTGGGGGTGCTGGGAGACATGGGTGGGGGCCTGGTGGAGGCTGCCCCTGCACTGCTGGGGGGTGGGGGTGGTGGGAGACATGGGTGGGGGCCTGGTGGTGGGTGCCCCTGGTGGCTGGGGGGTGGGGGTGCTGGGAGACATGGGTGGGGGCCTGGTGGAGGCTGCCCCTCGTGACTGGGGGGTGGGGGTGGTGGGAGACATGGGTGGGGGCCTGGTGGAGGCTGCCCCTGCACTGCTGGGGGGTGGGGGTGCTGGGAGACATGGGTGGGGGCCTGGTGGTGGGTCCCCCCCAGTGCTGGGGGGGTGGGGGTGGTGGGAGACATGGGTGGGGGCCTGGTGGAGGCTGCCCCTGGTGGCTGGGGGTGGGGGTGCTGGGAGACATGGGTGGGGGCCTGGTGGAGGCTGCCCCTGCACTGCTGGGGGGTGGGGGTGCTGGGAGACATGGGTGGGGGCCTGGTGGAGGCTGCCCCTGGTGACTGAGGGGGTGGGGGTGGTGGGAGACATGGGTGGGGGCCTGGTGGAGGCTGCCCCTGGTGGCTGGGGGGTGTGGGTGCTGGGAGACATGGGTGGGGGCCTGGTGGAGGCTGCCCCTGGTGGTTGGGGGTGGGGGTGCTGGGAGACATGGGTGGGGGCCTGGTGGAGGCTGCCCCTGGTGACTGGGTGGGTGGGGGTGGTGGCTGACATGGGTGGGGGCCTGGTGGTGGGTGCCCCTGGTGGCTGGGGGGTGGGGGTGCTGGGAGACATGGGTGGGGGCCTGGTGGTGGGTGCCCCACAGTGCTGGGGGGGTGGGGGTGGTGGGAGACATGGGTGGGGGCCTGGTGGAGGCTGCCCCTGGTGGCTGGAGGGTGGTGGTGGTGGGAGACATGGGTGGGGGCCTGGTGGAGGCTGCCCCTGGTGGCTGGGGGGTGGTGGTGGTGGGAGACATGGGTGGGGGCCTGGTGGAGGCTGCCCCACAGTGCTGGGGGGTGGGGGTGTTGGGAGACATGGGTGGGGGCCTGGTGGTGGGTGCCCCACAGTGCTGGGGGGTGGGGGTGGTGGGGAACATGAGTTGGACATGGGTGGGGGCCTGCTGGCAGGTGCCCCACAGTGCTGAGGGGTGGGGGTGGTGGGGAACATGAGTTGGACATGGGTGGGGGCCTGCTGGCAGGTGCCCCACAGTGCTGGGGGGTGGGGGTGGTGGGGAACATGAGTTGGACATGGATGGGGGCCTGCTGTCAGGTGCCCCTGCACTGCTGGGGGGGTGGGGGTGCTGGGAGACATGGGTGGGGGCCTGGTGGAGGCTGCCCCTGCACTGCTGGGGGGTGGGGGTGGTGGGAGACATGGGTGGGGGCCTGGTGGTGGGTGCCCCTGGTGGCTGGGGGGTGGGGGTGCTGGGAGACATGGGTGGGGGCCTGGTGGAGGCTGCCCCTGGTGACTGGGGGGTGGGGGTGGTGGGAGACATGGGTGGGGGCCTGGTGGAGGATGCCCCTGCACTGCTGGGGGGTGGGGGTGCTGGGCGACATGGGTGGGGGCCTGGTGGTGGGTGCCCCACAGTGCTGGGGTGGTGGGGGTGGTGGGAGACATGGGTGGGGGCCTGGTGGAGGCTACCCCTGGTGGCTGGGGGGTGGGGGTGCTGGGAGACATGGGTGGGGGCCTGGTGGAGGCTGCCCCTGCACTGCTGGGGGGTGGGGGTGCTGGGAGACATGGGTGGGGGCCTGGTGGAGGCTGCCCCTGGTGACTGGGGGGGTGGGGGTGGTGGGAGACATGGGTGGGGGCCTGGTGGAGGCTGCCCCTGGTGGCTGGGGGATGTGGGTGCTGGGAGACATGGGTGGGGGCCTGGTGGAGGCTGCCCTGGTGGTTGGGGGGTGGGGGTGCTGGGAGACATGGGTGGGGGCCTGGTGGTGGGTGCCCCTGCACTGCTGGGGGTTGGGGGTGCTGGGAGACATGGGTGGGGGCCTGGTGGTGGGTGCCCCACAGTGCTGGGGGGGGTGGGGTGGTGGGAGACATGGGTGGGGGCCTGGTGGAGGCTGCCCCTGGTGGCTTGGGGGTGGTGGTGGTGGGAGACATCGGTGGGGGACTGGTGGAGGCTGCCCCTGGTGGCTGGGGGGTGGTGGTGGTGGGAGACATGGGTGGGGGCCTGGTGGAGGCTGCCCCACAGTGCTGGGGGGTGGGGGTGTTGGGAGACATGGGTGGGGGCCTGGTGGTGGGTGCCCCACAGTGCTGGGGGGTGGGGGTGGTGGGGAACATGAGTTGGACATGGGTGGGGGCCTGCTGGCAGGTGCCCCACAGTGCTGAGGGGTGGGGGTGGTGGGGAACATGAGTTGGACATGGGTGGGGGCCTGCTGGCAGGTGCCCCACAGTGCTGGGGGGTGGGGGTGGTGGGGAACATGAGTTGGACATGGGTGGGGGCCTGCTGTCAGGTGCCCCTGCACTGCTGGGGGGTGGGGGTGGTGGGAGACATGGGTGGGGGCCTGGTGGAGGCTTCCCCTGCACTGCTGGGGGGTGGGGGTGGTGGGAGACATGGGTGGGGGCCTGGTGGTGGGTGCCCCTGGTGGCTGGGGGGTGGGGGTGGTGGGAGACATGGGTGGGGGCCTGGTGGAGGCTCCCCCTGGTGACTGGGTGGGTGGGGGTGGTGGGAGACATGGGTGGGGGCCTGGTGGAGGCTGCCCCTGCACTGCTGGGGGGTGGGGGTGCTGGGAGACATGGGTGGGGGCATGGTGGTGGGTGCCCCACAGTGCTGGGGGGTGGGGGTGCTGGGAGACATGGGTGGGGGCCTGGTGGAGGCTGCCCCTGGTGACTGGGGGGTGGGGGTGGTGGGGAACATGAGTTGGACATCGGTGGGGGCCTGCTGGCAGGTGCCCCACAGTGCTGGGGGGTGGGGGTGGTCGGGAACATGAGTTGGACATGGCTGGGGGCCTGCTGGCAGGTGCCCCACAGTGCTGGGGGGTGGGGGTGGTGGGGAACATGAGTTGGACATGGGTGGGGGCCTGCTGGCAGGTGCCCCACAGTGCTGGGGGGTGGGGGTGGTGGGGAACATGAGTTGGACATGGGTGGGGGCCTGCTGTCAGGTGCCCCTGCACTGCTGGGGGGGTGGGGGTGGTGGGAGACATGGGTGGGGGCCTGGTGGAGGCTGCCTCTGCACTGCTGGGGGGTGGGGGTGGTGGGAGACATGGTTGGGGGCCTGGTGGTGGGTGCCCCTGGTGGCTGGGGGGTTGGGGTGGTGGGAGACATGGGTGGGGGCCTGGTGGAGGCTCCCCCTGGTGACTGTGTGGGTGGGGGTGGTGGGAGACATGGGTGGGGGCCTGGTGGAGGCTGCCCCTGCACTGCTGGGGGGTGGGGGGAGACATGGGTGGGTGCCCCACAGTGCTGGGGGGGTGGGGCTGCTGGGAGAGATGGGTGGGGGCCTGGTGGAGGCTGCCCCTGGTGACTGGGGGGGTGGGGGTGGTGGGAAACATGAGTTGGACATCGGTGGGGGCCTGCTGGCAGGTGCCCCACAGTGCTGGGGGGTGGGGGTGGTGGGGAACATGAGTTGGACATGGGTGGGGGCCTGCTGGCAGGTGCCCCACAGTGCTGGGGTGTGGGGGTGCTGGGGAACATGGGTTGGACATGGGTGGGGGCCTGCTGGCAGGTGCCCCACAGTGCTGGGGGGTGGGGGTGGTGGGGAACATGAGTTGGACATGGGTGGGGGCCTGCTGGCAGGTGCCCCACAGTGCTGGGGGGTGGGGGTGGTGGGGAACATGAGTTGGACATGGGTGGGGGCCTGCTGGCAGGTGCCCCTGCACTGCTGGGGGTTGGGGGTGCTGGGAGACATGGGTGGGGGCCTGGTGGAGGCTGCCCCTGGTGACTGGGGGGGTGGGGGTGGTGGGAGACATGGGTGGGGGCCTGGTGGAGGCTGCCCCTGCACTGCTGGGGGGTGGGGGTGCTGGGAGACATGGGTGGGGGCCTGGTGGTGGGTGCCCCACAGTGCTGGGGGGGTGGGGGTGGTGGGAGACATGGATGGGGGCCTGGTGGAGGCTGCCCCTGGTGGCTGGGGGGTAGGGGTGCTGGGAGACATGGGTGTGGAGGCTGCCACTGCACTGCTGGGGTTGGGGGTGCTGGGAGACATGGGTGGGGGCCTGGTGGAGGCTGCCCCAGGTGACTGGGGGGGTGGGGGTGGTGGGAGACATGGGTAGGGGCCTGGTGGAGGCTGCCCCTGGTGGCTGGGGGGTGTGGGTGGTGGGAGACATGGGTGGGGGCCTGGTGGAGGCTGCCCCTGGTGGCTGGGGGGTGGGGGTGGTGGGAGACATGGGTGGGGGCCTGCTGGCAGGTGCCCCAAAGTGCTGGGCGGTGGGGGTGGTGGGGAACATGAGTTGGACATGGGTGGGGGCCTGCTGGCAGGTGCCCCACAGTGCTGGGGGGTGGGGGTGGTGGGGAACATGAGTTGGACATGGGTGGGGGCCTGCTGGCAGGTGCCCCATAGTGCTGGGGGGTGGGGGTGGTGGGAGACATGAGTTGGACATGGGTGGGGGCCTGGTGGAGGCTGCCCCTGCACTGCTGGGGGGTGGGGGTGGTGGGAGACATGGGTGGGGGCCTGGTGATGGGTGCCCCTGGTGGCTGGGTGGTGGGGGTGCTTGGAGACATGGGTGGGGGCCTGGTGGTGGGTGCCCCTGCACTGATGGGGGGTGGGGGTGCTGGGAGACATGGGTGGGGGCCTGGTGGAGGGTGCCCCTGGTGACTGGATTGCAGGGGGACATGTGTTGGTGGGCATTAGTGCAAGTTGACATGTGGGTTGGCTGGGGGTCATGGCCATGGTGGATGGTGTGCCTGCAGGACATGTGCAGGGTAGGCCCCTGTGGTGTGAGCCACCTGCAGGGGCCGTGGAGGGTGTAGAGGGAACACCTGGGAGGACCCACACGTGCAATTCACGTGTGGTGCTCCCCGCGCACCCCTGTAATACACGTACCCTGATGGAATCGCGTGTGGAACTTCTCACGCACCCCTGAAATGCGCGTACCCTGCTCGCACGGGCCCAATCGTGTGTGGAACTTCCCGCGCACCCCTGGAATACACGTACCCTGATGGAATCGCGTGTGGAACTTCCCGCGCACCCCTGGAATACACGTACCCTGCTGATGTCGCGTGTGAAACTTCCCCCGCATCACGGAATACACGTACCCTGATGAGATCGCGTGTGGAAATTCCCGCGCACCCCTGAAATACACGTGCCCTGCTGATGTCGCGTGTGAAACTTCCCCCGCACCCCAAAATACACGTACCATGATGAAAGCGCGTGTGGAATTTCCCACGCACCCCTGAAATACACGTACCCTGCTGAAATCGCGTGTGGCACTTCCCGCGCACCCCTGAGATACGCGTACCCCCAATCGCGTGTGGAAATTCCTGCGTACCCCTGAAATACACGTACCCTGCTGAAATCGCCAGTGGCACTTCCCGCGCACCCCTGAGATACGCGTACCCTGCTCGCACGGGCCCAATCGCGTGTGTAAATTCCCGCGCACCCCTGAAATACACGTACCCTGCTGAAATCGCGTGTGGCACTTCCCGCGCACCCCTGAAATACGCGTACCCTGCTCGCACGGGGCCAATCACGTGAGGTACTTCCCGCGCACCCCAGTGATACACGTAGCCCGCTTGCCGTGCTGGTACAGGGTTAGCGCAGCCCTTTGTGCTGGATTGGGTATATTGATGGCTTTTCCCTGCGCGAGAGGCGTTCTTGGGGGCGTAACTGGCGCTGCTGCAGGGTCGCTACGCCACTGTGCGCCACGGCTGGTTTTGGTGGCTGGAATCCATGAATACGCTGTGCGCGGAAATGGATTTTAGCGCACGCGGCTGGCGCAGGGATTCGCACGCGCACACTGTGCGCCAGCCGCGTGCGCCACTTGTGCGCTGAATTCTATGAATTACCCCCTTAATGTGTAAACATGATTGATGTGTACTTATTATATTATAGTAATCATGTGCACGACATTGAATCTATACGTCAATTCATGTTCTGGCAGCGTCTCATTAATGCTCAAAGTTTGCAGATGCAAATTGCTACTTTTAATGTCTGTCTAAAAATAGAAAGACTCTTCGACATTTTCCATATGAATTCACTTGATATTACGAGTTTGAACTCTGCATAAGCAGAAAGTGTTATTAACTATTGATGGGAATTTTAAATTCTAAATCCTAAATTTTAATTATGATAGTACTTAGAAATATGAGGTTTTTTTTACTGTATATTTAATCTTGCTTACCCTTTTACTTCTATTGCTTTTTGATATATTGCTTGACTGTATAGTCAAACAATTCATAATTATGTGTAAAGTTTAATTATAAACTATATCACATTATTAATAAATTAAAGTGAGTAAACACTTGCATGTCAGGCAGCTTTGAATTTATATTGGCAGCACCACTTGCCATGCTTGCAGGCAAGCAGCACTCCTAACAATTACAATTAAACACTGCCCAAAATGCTTGCCTGTTTACGTCGTCTTTTGCCCTGCCTTTTGCACTTCACTGTGCAAAGTGAGCAAATGGTCCATGGCATGCTCCCATGCTGGATGACCCCAAAGGGATCTCAATCATGGAGCATTTGCATGTCAGAGAGGAAGGGAGACAGCGGAATTCCAAATTGTGATCCGCCACTCCTTTCTGTCATACAAATGGAATTTACTCCTTTAATTACTGTGATGGCTCTAATGAAAGTGAGCCACCTAGGGTCTATAAATATGAAACCCACAACGTAAATAAAATGTGTCAATATTATGGATCCTGTTCATCCATTTGCATGGTGGAGAGCGGGAGTGGATCGTACATTACATTTCCACCCCGCCCCTCACTCTCCACCATGCAAATTGCTCTATCATTTGCCCCTAACAGTATTTTCATGCTGGCACAAATGTTGTGCATTCCTCTAGAATCCAACTGCTTTTTACACCAGCAAAAAGTAGACAGATTGCCTAGAAATCTATTGTAAATGCAGCCTTCCATGCAAACATGACAGTGTTCACTCATTTTGCATTTGGTGTGCAAAAGGGGTCGTACAACCATAATAAAACAGAGCTCCTCATCATTTGCTCACCTCACCATCTCAAACGCCTGGATGCCTCCGTCTACTCGATCTGTATTGATGGGGCAACCATTCCCACCCTCAAACATAAAATCACTAGTAGCCTACCTCACAGCCGACTAAGCCATGGCATGGAAGATGAATGCCCCAGGCTCATCTACTGCCTACACCGCAAGACTCAGCTCACTAAGTAGGAAATTCCTCTTTCCAAGGAACTGCCTCACACTGGCTCGTGTGCTGATTCTCTCCAAACTGGATTATTGTAATGCCCTATTCATGGACACAACCACTCCTAACTTGTTCAAACTCCAACTACTCTGAAATAAAGCACTCTAACCCACCCTGGGATTAAAATCTCAAATCACCTCTCAGCTATAAAATATGAATCCCACTGGCTCCCCATCAAAGCACGGGACTTCAAAATGTGGGTTATCACACAACGTTGCATCCACCAAGAGGCTCCCTCCTACCTAAACAGCTGCATCACCAAAACTGTCCCTGATGCGAGCACTTAGGTGAAGCTCCAATACTCTACTGACCAACCCACGCTTTAGGAGCAAAAGATCAAGCAGCGTCAGCTTCTGTGTTACAGCCGCCATGCTCTGGAACTCCCTACCCGTATACATCGGAAACAAGCACTATCTCACCATCTTCAAGAAACTAGTCAAGACCTGGCTGTTCGACAAATATTTATTTATTTATTTATTTTGTTTATTAAATTTATATAGCGCGCAGGCAGCCCAGGGGCATTGTGGCACTGTTACTTGCAGGAAGACTTAGTTACAATGTGAGCAGGTTGTGCCTTGGGTTACAGTAAGGCAGTGACCTGTGATCAGATATATCACATATTACATCATACAATACAATTATGAGGGCTAGGCCATGTAATTGTTAGATGAACAGGGTCGTTTTCAGGGTTTTCTGAAAGGCGGTCAGTGAGGGTTCAGAGCGCAGGGAGCTAGGGAGGGTGTTCCAGTGTACGGCAGCGAGGTACGGGAAACTGGAGCCCCCTGCTCTGGTCCTTTTTACCCTGGGTACTGAGAGCATGCTGGCATAGGGTGATCTAGTGGGTCTTGTGGAGGAGACCAGGTGGATCCTCTGCGAAAGGTACATTGGGGCGGCAAGATGGACACATTTGTGGGTGATGCTTAGAGCCTTGAATAGGATCCTCTCCTTTATGGGGAGCCAGTGGGAAGCTTTTCTGGCAGCGGTGATGTGCTCTCTCTTGGCAATGCCTTGTGCAGCGCGTAGGGCACTGTTCTGTATTACTTGGAGCTTCTCAAGATTTTTGTTGGAGGTCCCAAGGAAAAGAATATTGCAGTAATCAAGTCGCGAGCCGGTTATGGCCCTGGCTATGTTAGTGCAGGTGTCTTTTGACAGATAAGGTCTGATTGCATTAAGGAGTTTTGCATGGTAAGCGGCAGAGGAGGCAATGGCGTTTACTTGTCTGGTCATGGATAGATTGGAGTCTAAGTAGACGCCTAGTGTTTTTACCGTGTCAAGTACTGGGATCGTGATTGAGTCAATGGTGAAATGGCTGAACTGAGCATCAAGTTTCTTGATGGTGTCAGGGGAGCCTACGAGTAGGAGCTCAGTTTTGTCGGAGTTAAGGCAGAGGCCATTGATAGTCATCCACATTTGAATTGTGTTGTAGATGTTGTTGAGGGTAGCAGAGTCCGTGTCATAGTTGCCTGTCAGAGTGAGAAGGATCTGTGTGTCGTCGGCGTAGTTGGTGTAAGAGATGCCCATGGCGTCAAGGATGAGGAAGAGGGGGCGGGTGAAGATGTTGTAGAGGGTGGGGGAGAGGCAGGAGCCTTGGGGCACCCCACATAGCATGATAGGGGGTGATGCAGTGGCTAGGTCGGAGAAGACCTGCATGGTCCTGCCTTGGAGGAAGGAGGCGATCCATGTAATGGCTTCTTGAGAGAAGTTGGCTGTGGAGGAGAGGTGGTGGCAGAGGATGTCGTGGTCTACAAGATCAAAGGCTGCCGACAGATCCAGGAGAAGGAGCAAGGCAGGTTTGCCTTGGTCCCTTGCGTCGTCCATTTGGTTTTTTAGGTCGAGTAGGGCGGTCTCTGTCCCATGCCTAGGGCGAAAGCCGGATTGTCTCAGTCCAAGGAGGTTCTGTTCTTCGAGGAAGTGCTGGACCTGCAGGTAGGCTGCTTTGTCTAGAATCTTGAGGAGGAAAGGGACAGTGGTGATGGGGCGGTAGTTATTAGGGGAGGTGGGGTCAAGTGTGGGTTTCTTTATGAGGGGTCGGACCCATGCTTCCTTTAGGCAGGCGGGGACTCTCCCCGTGGTGAAGGAGGCGTTGACGAAGGCTGTTAGAAAAGGGGCCAAGGTGTCTGCGCAGTCTTTGATGATGGAGGCAGGACAGGGGTCGCCTTTGCAATTGGAGGGTTTTATGTTTTTCATAATGTTGATCATGTCGTTTTCTTGGACGGTTTTAAACAAGAAGGTGGGTGGGGCCTCAGTGGGTGATGGGGGCAGTGGTGGTGGGGAGGGTGTAGTGTGGGTGGAGAGTGTTAGTTTGGTGTTCAAGATTTTGGCTTGGAGAGAGCTGATCTTATTGCGCATGGCTGTTTGGATGTTGTCACACCATTCTTTGTCCTTAGTGAAGTTTTGGGGGGTGGGTGTGGGGTTCTCAAGTTCCCTGAAAATGGCGAACATTTCCTTGGTGTTCGACTTGGCCTCAGCAATTCTCTCTTCGAAGGATTTAGCTTTGGCTTTAATGATGGCTTTCTTGTAATTAATTGCAAGGGATTTGAAGTTGAGTTTGTCTTTCTCATCCCGTGATGTTTGCCAGAGAGCTAATGCTGCCCGTTTGTCGGAGCGTAGTTTTAGAAGGTCTTGAGTGAACCACGCATTAGCGTGTCTAGTGGGTTTGGTTTTCCGAAGTTTAAGTGGGGCGATGGTATTGATTGCTGCTGTGATGGCCGTATCATAATTTTTTGCCAGAGTTTCCGGGTCGTTGGAGAATGGGGCTGTGAAGGCGGGTCCCTGTAAGAAGGGTAGGAGTCTTTCTTTGGTCAGTTGACGGGCACTCCTTGTAAGGGCAGGAGGCAAGGGAGGAGGGGGGTGGGATGTGGTTGTAGTGGTGGGGATGTTAAAGGTGATGGTGTGGTGGTCGGACCATGGGGTGGGGGTGTTGCCCGTGACTGTGATGGGGCAATTGTGGTGGGCGATCCAGTCTAGTGATCTGCCTAGGACGTGTGTGGGGTTGTTGATGGTGTTGACGAATCCTAGGGTGGCTAGAGCTGTGTCAAGTGCTTTGGCTGTAGGGTCTTTGGCGTCATTCAGGCCAAGGTTGATGTCTCCAAGGAGAATGGCTTTGGATGACTTTTTGAGGTTGTCCGCCAGGAGGTGGGTGATGGAGGCCTGGAAGTCTCCTAGGGGGCCTGGTGGTCGATAGATGAGGTGTAGGGTGATGGTGCATTGGTGCGAGATGGTGAGTTTTAATTGAAGGTAGTCGCTGTTATTGTTGATAGTTTTGTCAGCCCTTCTGATGGTGATTGAGTCTTTGGCTATGAGTGCGACACCGCCTCCAGTGGTCATGCGATCTTGTCTCGTGATGGCATAGCCAGGTGGGAGAGCGAGGGATAGGGCGGGGCCTGAGGCTTCATGTAGCCAAGTTTCGGTGACCATTAGAAGATCTAGATCTAGGGTGGTAATAAGGTCGTGGATGTCTAGTGCATGCGCATTGATGGAGCGGGCGTTGATGAGGGCACATTTGAGGTGCGGTTCAGGGGTGACATTGATGGTCGCGGGTGGCCTATCCGAACCGGTGGGAGGCATGTTTCCTGGGGTCATAGACACAGATAAAGTGGCATTTGCATCATTAGGTAGCAAGGCAGTGGTAGAAGAATTGCAAATAGCGGTAATTTCATTCAAACCAGTGGGGGGCATGTTTTCTGGAGTCATAGACACAGATAAAGTGGCATTTGCATCATTAAGTAGCAAGGCAGTGGTAGAAGAATTGCAAATAGCGGTAATTTCATTCAAACCAGTGGGGGGCATGTTTTCTGGAGTCATAGACACAGATAAAGTGGCATTTGCATCATTAGGTAGCAAGGCAGTGGTAGAAGAATTGCAAATAGCGGCAATTTCATTCAAACCAGTGGGGGGCATGTTTTCTGGAGTCATAGACACAGATAAAGTGGCATTTGCATCATTAGGTAGCAAGGCAGTGGTAGAAGAATTGCAAATAGCGGTAATTTCATTCATACGTGTGAGTGACACATTAACAAGAGTCTTAGACATTGTATCCAATGCAAGTGGCTCACGGTGGTGCTTGATAAGTGGGGTCAGCTTCGTTGTGTGGATTAGTTTGTGGTATAGATGCAGTACTGGGGAGGTGGCCTTTCGGTTAGTTGTAGGTAAGGTTCTCGACTGTAGTCGTGCATTGCGTGCACTTGTGGGGATGGGCAGAGTGACCAATACGCTAGGTAAAGTACGTGTGCGTAGACGGTCTCGCCTTTTTGCGAGTGTGTGGGGTAGTTCCGGAGTGCGGGACTCCTTACCTTGAGATTCCAGCAAGAGTCCGTGGTAAACGGCAGACTTCGAGCAGCGAAGAGCTGCAAAGAGGAGTGCAGGCCTTGTCCTCTGGCCTTCTCCTTGCGGCTTCGCCTGGCGGTGGGCCCCGTCTCTCTTTATGGTGGGGGGGGGGGGTGGAGCCGGCAGGGTGGGAGGCCGTATGAGGCTGCGGGTTGCGGGCGGGAAGCGGCGTCGTTTCGGCGCCAAATTCAAAAAATGCTTTCTCGGTGCCCATGCCTTCCAAGGCGGGGGCCTGCGCGAGATCAGCTGGCTCTCAGCTGATCGAGCACAGCTGATGGAGGCACTCGCAGCGGAGCTGCAAAGAGGAGTAATAACAGGAGTCACTCTATGTCATTGTTGTCTTCATGTGCTGTATTCTATCTGCTCCTGTGAAAAACCCTGTGATACTCTTGGGGCTGGGAATTACAAAAATGTCATAAATCTACGACACCTTTTTGCACCGCATTTTTGCTCTCTGCTGTGCAAATGTTGAAAATCACGCAGATGGTTAACTGTGTACGCCAAGGTGCAAACAAAATGTTTCCCTTCTAAATCATTGTCAGGGACTTCGAAAAATGAACCATAATATGCAAGCTATATTTTTTCTGAACAACATCATACTGATCCAGACGTACATTGCGTGCAGATCTATCACACAGAAGATATAAGCGGACAAACAGTGCCCGTACAGGCGGTATGAACGTGTGTAGTAAACATTTGATTTCACCGCATGTGAGCTGGCATTTCTCTGTCCATGTAGAACATATGATAAATGACTGTTTGCCTTAGTCACAGTCAAATCATCCAAACAAGACGCTCCAGTCCCTGAAACAAGCTATACATGAAATCACATACTAATTACAGTGTCTTTACCACATAAAAAGCAGACAATACTACCATTATGCAAATCACACTAACAGGGATAGAGAAACATACATTTTGATCAGTAAGATGCAACTTCAGGGAATTCTAGCAAAAGCCCTCTTGAGCCAGAAGCAACAGTTTTTCTTGCAGAGGCAGCCATCGTCTTGCCTTGAAGCACAACACCCTGTCTCAGAGTTTCTGTTGGCCGCCCCTGCATTCACCACAGGCAGCCAATCAGTTTTCTACGCAGCCCCCCCCAAAGCTAGCCCATCTACCTCTTGTGCAACCCCAACAGCAGGAGTGCCAGGCCATGAGGTTGACCATGCTGACAATATACACCCATTTTTCAGAAACAGAGCAAGACATTTATTTCAACAGATCAATAATATTAGTCTCCACCCTGTTGGAGCTGTTTAGGCTATTGCACTTCTGTGTCCTGGCACATCATCAACACTGTAGTTCTGGAATATCGCGTTACCCAGCCTTGCCTTCCCGACATCCTCTCACACGTTTTATCACTATGATGTTGTCTATGTACCACCATAAAGCCATTTACATCAAACCCATTAAATCTTGGTGTAATGCCATAACTGGTCCCCCCAACCTGGAGGGTAGTCTTGGCTACACAAAGTTGGCCCTTGAACCACTCAGGAAAAGAAAGACTATCAGGCACATTCAGCAGTCTACAAACAGAACAGGTTCCACAACTAGCTACCCTGCTTCCGAACACACAATGTGGTTGGTAAAGCAAAATCCTGCCGAAACACCACTACGGCGCACGACTCGAGGCAACAACGCTCGATCTAGCAAATGCTCTGCCCACGTTACACGGCTAGCACGAGCGCTGAAAGGAATATAGCTCCGGCACGGCAACTTCCGCCTGATGACTCGCGTCCACTAGCTGTGGAACACACATCCCGCCCAGCAATTGCTGAGGGGCACCCATGAAAGAATTGTTTGCTAGCATTCCCAGAAGTGATGTACAACTCCAGAAATATTCTGCAGTTACAAATCATACAAGCTCTGCAGAGTAACCATAGAGCCGAAACATGTACTTAAGAAAAATACTCCATACACCTCGTGAAGTTTAAAAGAAGTGTTTGGTGCACAAGGGCTTGTGCACGAAGCAAAGTATGAACTTGTCTTGATACCCATTGTATAAAGCGTCCTGAAGACGGGTCTTGAAGATACACTGACAAAAATATCAAATCTATCCCGGTGTTCTCTTTAACACCCAGAAACACAAACCTATGTTAACGCCGCATGTGAAAAGACCTATACATGGATTTTGATTTGAGTTGTCACTCGTGTTACTAACATCACAAAAATACTGAATCAACATCTAAGATTATGTATGTGTATGATATGTTCACATATTGTCTATTTTATTCAAAACGCGATGGAACAACATCGTTTGCAAATGGCTTTTATTGATTTTAAATTTGATGTGAACATGTATATCAATTAAAATATGCTTTTCTATTATACCTGGTGAATGGCTATAAATATGCTTGTTGATAGACCTTGTGTGATACCTGGTTTTTTGATTTACCAACCACCTTGTGTGGTCGGAAGCAGGGAAGCTAGTTGTGGAATCTGTTTGTATACTGATTTCCTCACCCACAACAGCCCCCTATCAAAAAGAGGAACACCCTTGCTCAACTTTTTTCATCACATTCAGTAGTCTGTCAAAGTGAAATATGTCCTGGCTCAAACCATGACTACATTATCCTGGCTCACAGAAATCTGCCCAGCAGCATGGGAGTAATGCAAACACTGCAGTCATGCAGTATACAACATCACTACATAGCAAGGACTTGTTAATAATAACATGATGGTATCCTACCACTTAGCAAACTGTGCACACTACTGGGTGAGATCACAGATATGAGGTGACACATTCAGAAAGGAAATACATGCCAAGACAAATACAGACCAGCACATGAAGGTGCATTCAAACAAAGCAATGATATATAATGGGGAGCTCATTAGGGCAGTTTAGGCACTTTTTCGATGGCCATCACAGTGCACCAGAAAGGCAGCATTCATGTGCCTGTGAGTGGGTAGAAGAGTAATTAAGAGGTGGATTCATTGACAAATAAGTCACTTGTTCCTGACCTCAGAAATATAGAGGGAAGCATGGGCACATTCATGTGGCATATGTGACAAGCCTAATATGCTGGTCATGCCAAGAGGGGATGGGACCCCTCTCAGGCATGGAGGAATCCAGAGCCAGCCCGACCCCCGAAGAGGATATTGTCAGTTGAGAGGGACCCAAATAGTCCCCTCCCTCCTTGTGACAGCATATACATGGGAAGTAAAAACTGGCCATATTCTCGTTCTCTTTTCCAGAATCAGAGATCCAGAGATGTACAAGTTGAGAAACGTCAATGAACTGCCAAAACCTCATGCCTTATGCATTTTGTTACACCATCTGGACCAAATCCAGAGAGAACAACCCTCCTGCATCCATCATAATTCGAGCTCTCCAGCCAGAGAAATGGAGAGAGAGTGACTCGTTGACTAGCTAAATTACTGCAGAGGCAGCTCCTCCACACTGTAGAGCAACTCTCCACAGCCACCTAAACAGTCCCTAGAGCACCAGGGAAACATAGCAGATACACCACCTACACCTAAATCACTTACCATAGAGGAGCCAGACTCAAGCTCCCCAAAAAGAACTTGGAAATCCAGCTTCCTGGGCTGCCGATCCTTTTCTGCAGATGATCCACTCTGAGAAAGTTGACAGGGCTTAACCCACTATTTGTGTAGTTCATTGTTTTTATGCCCTCCCTGGTGGGGAAGACAGGGCCAAATTGGCTAGGTCCAGTAATCCAATAGTGGAAATAGGAGAAGCATAACAAGACCAACAGGAAACTCAACGTTGTGGGTAGTTTGGGTGAGGTCAGAGGAGGACGTGGTGGTGTAAGAGACCAGCAGGAGAAGGGAAGGAGAAGGCAGAAGGGAAGGAGCAGTGGAATGTGTAGGTGATTTCTAGAGAAGGTGAAGTATTGGTTAGTGAGTGCAAGTGGTACTGTGTCGTGCATGTGTATGAAAGTGTTATGTGTGTAGTAGGTGAGCATGTTTCAGGAGTGTATGTGAAGTGTCTGTGACAGATTTCTAAAGAGGACTTTGGAGTAGTAGGTGGTATGAGACATACTAGTGTGCAGGAAGGAGTAATAGGCTTCAGGAGGGAGTTGTAGTGCAGACAAGGAATTTCTCGTGCATAGAAGGGTACTGTAGTGCAGAGGAGGTAGTTTTAGGGCACAAGAGGGAGTTGCAGTGTGGACGAGGGAGTTGTTGTGTGATGGAGGAGATTATATTGGTGACAATGAAGTCGTAGTGTGGTGGAGTGGTTAGTAGCTTGGAGGACAGGTTAGTAAAATCAAAAGGTGGAGGTGAAGACTTAAAGGAGCAGGAGACATAGGAGGAATAGCGAAGAAGTGGGAAGATATAGTGGGTGAAACTGGAGATGGGAGAGGAACATTTGAGAATGCTAGAAAGAAGACTGGTCCGGCAGATTGATTATAAGGTGCAGTCCCCTAACCGTTGGAGTACTCGCAACTGGATAGTGTGGCAAGAGTCTTAAAAAGTCACTGAGGGAGATTAGACAGAGAAGACACCTTGCCTTTAGGTCCTCACATCCCGGCTAAGTCAGATTTTATATAGAAGGGATCACTAATCACTATTAGGGACTAGGGAGGAGGTACCTTATAAGATGCTGGAGCGAGCCAATTGAAAAATCAATAATAATCCTTGATCTGTCTCTCAAGCCTGTAGATGTTCTTATGCCAGATTTTGCACACGCATTTAATCCTTAAAATGTGTGTGCATCCAAATTGCATGGACTAAATGCATTGGCGATTAGACATAAGTATATGAATGATTATCACCACTTTCCCCATCCCAAATAAGTCACTCTGGATACCTGTTAGCCCTTGCCTAATGACCACTGGATGTTAGCCAGTGAACTCAATACAGAACAGAAAAGGTGGGCCAGTTCATGGCCATGGACTGTACGATACATAACATCACTATCAGGTGCAATGTGCATAGAAGTACAAAAAAGAGGAGAATGATGTAACAAATGATGGTGCAGATGGACATGAGATGCAAGCACACTGGCCAGGAACCAGCAATTTCACAATGTCGATTGTCTTGTGCTTCACAAAGAAGCCAACACATATTTCTTCAAAACAAATGAGTACATCACATGTCCCCTGTCCCACCTCTCCTCCTCTTTGAAATGTCTATGAAAATGCATGAAATCAAATGGCATTTGTAACCCATAAGCAACCATCATCTATCCAGGCTTATGGAGAGTTGTAGTTGCAGAAAGCCCAACAAAACGTGTTCAAGAGCGGGTCCAAAGATTTGTCCCTTGGAATGCAGGGTGACCTTAGCAAAACCTAAACCCTAGTTAAATCAGAAATGATCAAAAACAAATGTTAGATAAAGAAATGGGGAGGGTGCATTCCCCCATGGCCACTTGTTCACGGTGAGCCTAAATGTTGTAAAATGTTGCTCAGGGTGCGGACTGTGGGAGCAACAATTGCAGAGGTTCTACGTTATTTTGCTGCAGGATTTTTCATTGCGGGAATTTTCATCGCCGTTTTTTTATCGAAAAAAACTCAGCAGTTTTTTTTTTGGGGGGGGGGTTTACCCCCCAAACCCCTCCCCCTTTTTTATTATTCCCTTTCACCCACAAATATTTATTTAATTTTTAACCCCCCCCAAAAAAAAAGTCATACAGTCCCGCCACAAAAAATCCTGCGGCAAAAGAACTGTATACCGTTGCAGAGCGAATGATAGGGGACTTAAGCAGTGGTTGTCAGAGAGGGAACATGGTGAGAGAGGTACCTGTGTATACTCTTAACACAAACTACATTTGTGAGAAGGATGCTCATAGTGGGTCAGCAACCCAGTTAAGTTAGCCTGCATCTGGGCATGATTCTGACAAGCCTCGACCATCTTGGAGGCTGAGGTCAATGTTGGAGCAGCTCATTTGGCATACTGCTGTGGAGGAGCAAGCAACCTGCTTCATGCTTGGAGTTCTGCTCCTGGATCAGCAAAACATCCACCCTGGTTCATTCCTATGCATCACAGATTCTGCAGTTTTCACATCTGCTGTAGCAGCTGTTACCAAGGCTACAACAAGTGCTGCATTGGGCTCTCAGTGTACTTCCTGTATCTCAAAAAAGGTAGCAGGCGTCCCTCCCTCGAAAGAACACGGCATAATAACCTGTTCAGTGGTTATTAACCAATTTGAGAGTTCGCAGATTGTACCTTTCACAGATGGGAAATAGCAATTTGCATATCAGTATTTGTCCCACCCACATGGGCAGTTCAGCACCGAAATGCTATGGCAATTCTCTTCTGAACAAGAGTCCCAACAGCAACCCCATCAACAGCAACCCCATACACATGTTTCAGCTTTGTTGGGCTGTTGGTACTCTTGTTCAGAGAGGAATTGCCATAGCATTTCGGTGCTGGACTGCCCATGTGGGCGGAACAAAGACTGATATGCAAATGGATATTTCCCATCTGTGAAAGGTACAGTGAGAAAAAAGCGTGTGCTGCAAACTCTCATCACAGAACAGGTTATCATGCCATGTTCTTTCTGGAGAGGAGTGCCTGCTACCTTTTTTGAAATATTTGCAAGGAACTTGGGGTTGGTCACCCTGAGTTACCTGGGGGAAAATCAGACATGGACTCCCTGCTCACTGGTTGTTTGTTTCTTTAATATTTATTATGTACACCAGACCCGAGGGTATCAGGGTGCAGACAGTAAGAAGTCAGAAAGCTTGGTACACAGGTTACATTGGCTACAAAAGTATTAGGAAAACATTGATTCCAACAGTTGTTAGGATATAGGTACATACAGTAGAAAGTGGTAAGGAAAATATAGACAGTCTATATACAGAAGGATATACAGTTATTTACATGTGTGGTCAAGTTCTGCAGGTTCATTTATCATAATTCTCTAGGAGCCATATAATCAGATGTTGCCTACATTTGGTAAAGGTTCGGTCCATTCTGAGTGTGGCAGGTAGTGAGTTATATGGTTGAGCTGCTTTAACTGGGAATCTGGTGCCCCCAATGGTGGATAGTTTGAAGTGAGGCACCTGTAGGCAGTTAGAGTTGACTAGTCTTGTAGATCTAGTAGATGTTTTTCTCGAAACTCTTTCTATTAGATATCGTGGTGCTTTGTTGTTTAGGCTTTTATGGATGAGGGAAGCTGTTATTAGTTTGATTTTCTCATGTGTGGATAGCCACTTGTATTTCTTCTTGTTTCAGAAATATGTTCTTTCCTTGAGATACTGAGTGCAGCTCCAAGGGTTTTGTTTTGGAGTACCTGTATTTTGTTAGTAATTAACTTATTGGCTCCAATGTATCTAGTTTAGATATAATGAGGGCTCTAGCTAAGGTCATACAGCTGTTGGATGAGAGGAAATGTTTGCCAGCTCTAATTAGTTTGCATGTGTATGCTGTTGAGGAGGCTAGGGAGTTTACCTGTTTAGTGAATGTTAGGGTGGAGTCTAAGTAAAAACCTAATGTTTTTACTTCCTTGGCAACCTTAATAAGGTTCCCATCAATGATGAAAGATGAGTAATTTGTGCCAAATCTGGTAAGAAGAGATGTGGTTCCCAAGATGAGAAGCTCTGTTTTATCATCGTTCAGACAGATGCTGTGAGTGGCCATCCATATCTGAAAGATGCTGTAAATTCTATTCACCAATACTAAGTCCTTGCTATAGTCCTCAGTAAGTGGTAGGAGGTTCTGGGTATCATCTGCATCATTAGTGTTGGTGATACCCAGACGGTCCTAATCATCAAACAGGGGCTTGGTGAATATATTATACAGGGTTGGAGAAACACATGAGCCCTGGGGCACCCCGCAAGTGATGGGGATGGGGTCTGCAGCTGCAGATGGTGAGAAAATCCTCATGGTTTGGTCGCTAAGGAAGTATTGTATCCACGCGATAGCCTCACTAGAGAAATGGGCAGCTGAATCCAAGTGGCTACATAAGACGTGATCCACCAAGTCGAAAACCGCCGACAGGTCCTGGAGGAGGAGTAATGCAAGTTTTCCATTGCCTCTTAATTTAACTATTTCAGCTTTAAGATCAATGAGTGCTGTTTCTGTGCCATGTAGTGGCCGGAAACCAGATTGACGAGAGCCTAAGTGTTGGTTGACTTCCAGAAAGTTCTGGATTTGGATATATGCTACCTTGTCTAAGATTTTCAACAGGAATGGCACAGTGGTGATGGGCCTGTTGTTAGTCGGTATGGAGGGGTCTAACGTTGTTTTTTAAGGAGTGGGAGTACCCAAGATTCTTTAAGATTGCTAGGTATTGTGCCAGATGTAAAGGAAGCATTGATAAGTTTGGTAATGAAAGTTGCTAGATCCCTAGCAGCGTCCTTGATAAATTGTGCTGGGCATTGGTCACCCTTGCAGTTAGATGGTTTGAAACACAATATAACTTCTCAACCTCTATAACGAGACTTGGAGAAGTGAAATTGGGTGATATGTTTGATTTTAGGTGGTACTGTTTTGTTGGATGGTGAGGCAGCAGTTAGTCACACTTTCTTTAGTGCTATTTTGAAGGTTAGAGACTTTGTTGACTAGCGCATGCTGGATATAAGAGCACCATGTTTTGTCTTTGACACAGTTGTCTTGGGATATGACAGGATTTTCTAATTCTTTTAAATTCGTGAAGAGCTCCTTCATACTAGAATTTGCTTTCGTAACTCTGATATTGTAGGTTTCTTGTTTAGCCAAGAGTATATCCTTCTTGTATTGGAATGAAATTTTGATTAACTTTAGTTTGTTTTCTACAGTGGGATGCAGTTTCCAGGCAGTGGGATGCAGTTTCCAGGCAGTTTGGGATTTTCTTTTGTGTAGTCTTAGGTTTTTTAGATGAGGAGTAAACCAGTTGTTGAGGTGGCTTTTAGGTTTACTATATCAGAGTTTTAGCGGGGCAATATTATCTGGAGTTGTGTTCATAGTTTTGTTATATTCTTCAAATAGGAGGCTAATATCCATGTTGTCAGGTAGGAAGTTAAGGGTAAGCAGGATACAAGGGAGTAGTTTGCCTGCTGTGATATTTTTCTTGTTTCTTTTAAGTATCGGAAGTGCAAGAGGTGGCTGTAGGGTTGGTCTTTTAGTTGCTAGTGTAAAAGATTTCAGGTAATGGTCCGTCCAAATTTGGGGTGAGATGGAGGTGATGGAGACATTACAATTATGATCTGCGACCCAATCAAGACTTCTCTCATTATTATGAGTTGATTTGTTCAATCTCTGGGTGAAGCCGAGTTCTGACAAGAAGTTAGCCGCTGCAGTGGCTTGTTGGTCGGTGGTGTCATTAAAACCTATATTGAGGTCCCCCAACAGTAAAGTTTGCGAGGTATCCTTTAGGTTTTCTGTCAGAATGGTGGAAAGGTCTTCAATTAAGGTATTGATATGATATGATAAGATATGGCATTTATAACGTGCCTATACACAAGTGTTTCAAGGAGCGATAGGGCCGGGGGATTTGTATATAAGGTGGATGTTCAGCGCTTGAGAGTTGGGTGTGGATATTTCAATTGACATAACTGCACATGATTTGATATTGGGCGATGGTGATATTCTCATAGAGAGATTTTGCTTTGGCAATGATAGCTAGTCCTCCGTCTCGAGCTTCACCTCTATCAACTCTGAGGATGGTGTAGTCATTTGGTACGGCTAGGGTCAGCGCAGGGCCTGCTGCCTTGTGAAGCCATGATTCTGTGCCAGCAATAAAGTCGTAGTTTTCTGTTAGGATGACTTCGGCTATTTCTGTGGCATGAGCGACTAAAGATCTTGCATTTATTAAGGCTCCTTTAAGGTTAGGGGTGGGTTTATCTGAGGGCGGTGGTGTGGTGCTGTCTGGAACAGCTGAACGGATGTGAGTCCTAGTTCTTTTTGTGTGGGGCTTGTTGTTACTACTATTAGTGGGTTGACTAAGCTTTAATAAGTGTTTGTGAGGTACGTTACTCTAGAAGTAGCCTTGTGTCTGATAAGTGGATCAAATATTTTGGGTAACCATGCTCAGAGTCTGGAGTTTCTAAGCACAGTGTTGCAAGGGGTCGTTTGGAGAGGTAAGTTGGATTTGTACATGGGTAGTTTAGGAGGAAATGTATGGCTGTCCAATATATCTGCTATCCTAGTTGGTGTAGACATTGTGTAGAGTACCAGTAGCGTATAATGTATTAATGTAGCGTGCAATATGAGAATGAGGTAAATCAACAATAAAGTATTAACTTCTCATAGATTGCGGCTGGTTGCTATAGGGGTAACCAGAGTCATTCACTAGTGGACTAGTCCAGTAGTAGCAGAAGTAATATTTTAGTCATCGGTAGATGTGGATTGTCAGAAACATCAATTGACTTTGCCGTTATGCTAAGGATAGCATGACTAGGATTTAGTAGACTATACAACACTGCTGGCTGGTCCAAGTAGTGTAGGCAACTGCATATCCTATGCAATTTGGTGAAATATAGGCTAGTAGACAGTTGTATGTTAGAAATTATTTACAGCAGTATACATAAACACTACTTTTATAACATATGAATACGATCCACTGGTTTTGCAAGTGGGCATCATATGCTTAAGTAACAGTCGGCACAATTTACACATGGGCATCACATATATGTTGTAAGGTCACCCATACAAGGGCTCTTGGTCAGTTTAGCAGTGGTACAGTAATACAATAGATTTCTCTATTGGCAGTAGCCACTGTCTATCTAGTCAGTCAATATTGGCATGCAGTATATGCATATTAACATTTGGCATCGTCGTACATATATGCGAGATAATGAGCATATTGCGGAAAAGCACATAGCATAGCAGAAAGTGTGGCTTGCACTTTAGAGCGATAGGCAGTTAGACAGGTAGCTGTGCCGGAGCTAGACCTTTAGACAGTGCGCCAATAGATAGGCAGCTTACCGGCTGTGAGCAACAGTGTCCAAGGGTATACACGTGTCAGTCGGGAACACGTGTGAGAAGGGCAGCAACAGTCAATGGGCCGGGTGATAATAGGTGATAGTTAATGCGAGATCTTGGACTGGCGTAGTAGGGCCGCCTAGCCGCAGCGTCTCGGGGTGAACAGGGGTGGAACACAGCCTTTTTCCTCAAGCCTTCTTCCGAGTGCCGGCATCTGCCTACCGATGTAGGGGACTGGATGATAAACGTAGCTTAGAGAGGCACAGCTTCACCTCACTGATGAGGACCAACAAGGCGGAAACACGTGTAAGGGGTTGTTGTTGGTACTCTTGTTAAGAGAGGAATTGCCATAGCATTTCGGTGCTGGGGAAAGACTGATATGCAAATGGGTATTTCCCATCTGTGAAAGGTAAAGTGAGCAAAAAGTGTGTGCTGCAAACTTTCATATCAGAACAGGTTATCATGCCATGCTCTTTCTGGAGAGGAGCTCCTGCTACCTTTTTGAAATACTTCCTGTATATCCTCTACCAACTTTTCTCTCACCTGACAGGCGACCAGAAGCTCCAGATGCATGCCCTCGTGGGACTGGTTCACATGGTTCAGGATCTGCAGTATTGGAGTACAGGCATGCACCATTACCCTCCTATGCAGCCATTGGGGCAGGGGCAAGAGGCATAGGAGGGTAGACAGTGAAAGTGGATACCTGTGCCAAGGTGGAGAATATCCTGGTAGCCTTGGGTAAAACATGTCTCCACAGGAGTGGTGGTATCCGCCTTCACAACCACTAAATGTAGTATGCCGCTTCTCCCATCTGATGGAGAATGGGGGAAATCTGTTACGCTCACCTGGTGTCCACGGGGCCGTCGGTCTGAACTGGGCTGTTGTTACCTCTTCCAGCGACACACGGGGTGCCGAAATGATGGACTGGACCGGACCACCCAGCTTAGCTTGTCTTGCACATATGAATATTCTTCTGTAATGGAGAAAAGGGAATTAGCCACCTGTGGGGACTGGGCGCCAACCCCACCTTCCCCCACTCCTGCGATCTCTTCCCACAAATTACTTCCGAACTCTTGCTATGTTCTCACCTGATAGTTTGGAAAGATGAGCTCTCCATCCTGCCTCGAGCGCAGGGGCGCGTAGATGACCAGTTACTTCACTGATGTGGGATGTAGGAGAGTTGCAGAACGGTATTGACTCTGTAAGGAAATAGTTTGAAAAAGAGTTCAAAAACGTCTGGCCTTCACTCTGCCCAAATTCCCTAGGTTGCCTTAATAGTTCTTGAGAAGAGTTCCAAGTGGCAACCAGTAAGATGCAGGTAGGTGTTTATGGATTCTGTTTAGTTCGATAATGAGGACCTGGTCTAACCTGTGACCCTTTCCTTTTGCAGGCGCTGAATCGGTGGAGGTTCCGGTGATTGCGGCCTCAGGCAGTAACCAGGTAAGTCTGTAGCGGAATTCGGTTTCCCCTACTTGCGCTTTTGTGTTGCTTTTGTTTCCCCTGAGGGGCCGGGGTACGGCGGAGAAGCTGTGGAGGCCACGCCGACCCGAGATGAGGTAAGTACCCCCTGTGGTATCAGGTAAGTCCTGGGGATTGCCTTTATTGTCTGGGAATGCTCCCTTGCTCACCTTATTGTCTTTATTTCCACAAGTGTTGGAGAGCTGCCGCTGGATGCTGAAAAGCACGATGGAATGCGGAGGATTGCTTCAGGTGAGTTCCCGCGCGGCGCTGCAGGATGCGAAGCGGCGCGCGTCTGATGATTTCTTCCTTCTAGGTCAGAGGCAAGAAGATTCAAGATTCAGGTAAGGATTGCAGGTAAAAACTCCGGTTCTTACCTTCCCTCTGCTTACTTTCAGGTTTTCAGGAGCTCCGGCATCCAGGCGGGCGTGGCTGAAGACTGGAAGCTTCTGCAGGCACGGTGAGCGTTATGCTGCAGATGCAGAATAACGCAAAGCATGGGTTGCTGTCAGGGCGTGGTTTAAATAGCCTTGGAAGTAGTTCCAGGTAAGTATCCTTCCACGGCCCCACCCGAGTAAAAAATAGTTCCTAGGGAAAAATAGTCCCTCCTAGGCCTCATTTGACTTCTGGTCACTGGCAGCATGGTCTGCCTCAGGTAAGTTAGCAGCATGGTCTGCTTCAGGTAAGTCCTTGACCATGAGCCTGGCGCCCATGGCGCCAGGACTGATTCTGAATTTATGAGCCTGGCGCCATAGGCGCCAGGACTGCACCCAAATAGCCCCTAATTGGGGTTCATGGGCTTACATTAAATGGCATGATGCCTGCTTCCGGGGTAGCTGGGCCAAACCTGGTTTCCCGGGGGCAGGCATCGTGACAAAATCATTGTGATGATGTATGAAGCTCAAATGTGGTGAAAGTCGAGCACCATAGTCTTGCAGCCAGATTGCAGGAGAGCAGGGCTTTTTGTATTTGTATGTGATTTAATGTCGCATTTTCATTAAAGCGATGCACACACTATACCAGGAGAAAATAAATGGAAAAATGGAAAGGTAAATAAATACACAACAAAAGCATCCACAATGGCAAAAGATAAAGGTCAGAGAGATTGGAAAGAAGGTTGGATTTCTGACATGTGTGGAAGATGTCAAGCGTTGGGGAGCACCTCAAAGGAAAAGGGAAATTGTTCAAAAGTGTTACAGGGAGAGAGGAAAGGAAAAGAAAAGGGATGGGACTCTGATGTGTTGGGTACAAAGAGAAGAAATGGTGACTGAGAGAAAAGTAGAGGTGAAGGTTGTTGGAAAAAGATCAAGGAAGCAAGATTTGACATGTAGGGAATGGAAAAGGTGAAAAGCAGAGAGTCTGTGTAAGAGAGCAGAGCTGTAGTCAAGAAAGGGAAAAATAAGAGAGGAGGTGCGAAGCTTAATAGCATTAAAAGAAAGAAAGGGCTGAGCTTCGCAGATATTGTAAAGCTGGAAATGACATGTTGATGCTCGATGGACGCATATAGCAAAACCACATCAAATGACACCAAGAGATAATGTGTTTCCCAATTGATATTGCTCAATTTAGTGAGCAAATCTGACGTGTCCCGAATATAGGAATTGAGGCTGATGAAAACCAGTTGGAAGTAAAAATCCCCACATTTTGAAGTATTTTGCAAAAGACTGTTGATCGAGGAGACTGCCTACCTGAGGCAAATTCTGGCTTTTATGGATTTTAGGATTAAAATAGATGAGAGGAGTCACTGGAAGAGAATACATGAGGAAAACATATTCATCCTCATTGAGGAGTACTCGATCCAACCATTCTTCCAAAAGGCCAAAACATTTATTTTGTTTCTAACAGGATACTTTCATCTATAACTTGATAATGACTCGGGGAGGATAGCTCAGGGGCAACATGCTCGCCTTGGAAGCAAAACGGCACTGAGCAACACAGGTGCGATGTACATGTCCATGCTTAGAAACCTCTGGGTATTAAGCGCGTTATAAATAACCTATCATATTATATCATAACACGTGACATCCACTTTATTGTCTGTTAGCTTCATTGACATACATGCTTCTGTCCATGATTACCACTTCTCCACCCTTATTTGTCTGCAAGATTACAATATTACTATCTTCTTGCAGATTATTCAGCACTTTTTTCTGCAGATTGGAAATATTTTCCTGTGTGGTGCAATAAAGGATTATACATTCTTAAGGTTTTTTATGACCAATTCTTCAAACACCTCTATTTGGCTGTTTGCAATATTAGGACCGAAAATAGAATAGATTTAGGTTTAAACTTAATGTGCGTATTCATGTCCGTCTGTATGCCATACCTTTATAGGAGAGTGGTATTGTCCATGACATCCTGTATCGTGGATATGGATCTTCTTGCAGAGTCGTTAACATATAAGGCCTGTACAATCTGCTACTGGGAGAGGAGATATTTCTCTGCCATATTGTAAGCGCCAATGTCCCTACATCAACTTTAGTAGAGTAAGATTCTGTCATTTTTAATTTATGTAAACTTTTAAATACATCCATTCTTGTAGATGTGAAATGAAATGCCTTTGTGGGGTAGAATGATAGCCCTAGTTTGAGGACAGATCCTTCAGTGGGGCCAAGGGGTCTCGAGGATATGGATGAAAATGTTTAACTGTAAATCTCCCTTCCTTGACTCCTCCCAAAGCGTGTTATTCTGCTGGCTGTACTGTTTTCGTCTTGAGCGACATTGTCGTCTCGGTTTTTCTTTCCTATTTTTCCTTCTATTCCTCTTCTGCGTGCTGTAAATTTTCTCGTCCTCTATGGTCCATCTTGTTGTCCAAGTGGAGCAACTTGAATTTGTCTGCCTGGTTCTGATATCAGGATCTACTTCTGAACTACTTGGCATATTTCATCAAGCTTTCCATCATCTTGCATGAACATGCGTTAGTATGTTGAGTCCATTCTTTCTATGTTCATAGCATCCATATATTCAATTGTTGGGATAGTCAGAATGTGCAACCCCCTAGGGATTCTCTGCACCTCCAATTCGGTCTGTAAAGTCATAGCTTCCCACCTTTTGGATATTTCTTTCTTTTTAATTCTTTCCAATGTGTCCATTTTTTGTTGTACTGTTCAACTCACTGGAAGACTATTGCCTCCTTGTTGATGCAGTGTCTTTAAAAAAGGACTTGTGCTGCTGGCCTCCTCTTTGCTTCAACCATAATAGAAGGCTAATAAATGTCACCTAATATTGGTTTGTTATGCAAATATTCAAGCACCAGTTTATATGGGATGATTTATTACCCCCTATAACCCACTATGCACGTGTCTTGTGACAATATAAAGAAGAACAAAATATGTGTGCATATATGGTGGCAGCTGTACCATAGTGCGGACAATTCAAAATTCAGATTAAGGGATACTGAAAGCCTAAATAGACTTGGTTTCCAATGGAAGGCAGCTGCTCAGTTATCAAATGGCAACATGAAAAATAGCCAAACATATAGCACTCTGCTTCATTAGACAGCTGGTGCTCAAGGGCTGTGTAGGCTACACCTACAAAATCGATTTTGCACTATCCCTGAAGTGTGAAAAGGGAAGCACTCCTTTACACTACAGTGAGATACAATAAATGCCCAGGCACTCGTAGAAAGGTGCTTGGTAAAATATATTTACTGCATAATAAACAACAAACCTTAAAAGATTAGCAAAACATGCTCAACCATAAAGGACCAGGCAAAGTTAAAACACTACAGCAGCAAATATGATCTAGTGCAAGTGCATTAAAAGATCCACATAGATTCAATTAACATTATTTGGTTTACAAAGGAATCAAAATATTTTACTCCATTCCAAGAAGGCGTGTTTGTTATTAGAACACGGGTAAAAGGGGAGTGTCAACACGGATTGTTCTGAGGAATCTGAGGAAGCTACAATGAACAACTATTTGATCACAGCCTGAAGAAGCTCTTGTAACGAGCGAAACACGTGGTGTTTTTTTACTCGTTTAGGTGAGTGTTTTAACTTTGCATGGTCAGTTATGGTAAATAACGAATTCATAATTAATGTAATTAGGAAATACAAAAATCTAAATAAGGAGTTACATTTTTCCTGACCTGCTTGGGTAATTATTATGATTGCACAATTCTGGCTCTAATTAATCTAAAATTGTGCAATCATAATAATTACCCAGAGTATTCACTCTTTAACATATTCAGGTTTTGTTATTCCTAAATATATTCATTATTTATTACCAATTGGTTGAATGAACACATGGGGGATCAAAACGGTTCAGAACACGGTCATTAAACGTGCAAAATAGTTGTTTTCTTTTATTCCATGGACGTCAGGCAAAATGTGACTGCTTATTTAGATTTTTGTATTTCGTAATTTTATTCATTATTTATTACCAACTGGTTGAATACATAAATGGGGACCCAAACGGTTCAGAATATGGATATTAACTTTGTAGTTTCGTTGTTTCTCTTGCATTCAGGCGAAATGTGACTTCTTCTTAGATAGCGGACCAACGCATGACATCATGCGTAAAAACGCATTACGTCATACGCACTCACATCACATAATACCAATGCCCAATCAGCACCAGCGGTGAACCATCCCCAGCCGAGTGCAGCGCTTACAGGTATACTGCCCCCACCAGGAGGTAAGCGCTTCATCATGTTATGAACTTTGGAACTAGCCATTAGAGTTTACTTTTATTTTATTTGTAGTTCTATCTCTAACTGTCCCTTTAAAATGTACAAGACATATTCCTTTCTAAAGGTCATAAGTTAAAGATGTGTCTAACCTGACAGCACACTTGAGAAATGTTTGTCCAAATAAGACTTGGGGAGTTTGGCTCACTGAATCTATAAGCTAAAGGTACGTGCTATCGATATGGCACATATGAGACAAGGAATTGTGGTGTCTGATGGACCAATTATTTGCAATACGGCACTATTTGCGTCCACTGAATACCATGCCACACATTTTGCTTCAGGCATTCAATAATAGATAATTGAACGTTTTTGGAACGCTATATGTTTGAAGGACCCAGTTACTTGAACTACAGCATTTTATTGGGCACCCATGTTATTATAATACCAGAGATCCAGCTCTTTTATTGCATCTTTTAACACGTGTTACCGCTGTGTGTCTTACTGGGTGAGCACACACACTGGAATAGATTAGCACTTACTAAATTGGATAATCAAGTCAATGGCACAACCTATGATTTCGTTTTGGCATTTAACGAGCATGCAGCAGTCACTGAGCCACATCACTTTGGCTAACCAGGACATATTGAGTATTGAGAATACTTCAAGCATGCACAATATAATTGATCACCTAATAGCCAATACTAGTTAGCCTGGTAATATTGTACAAATAAACAGGGGTAGCACTAAGGTTCTTGAAGAATATGCATGATAGCAATACCAAGGAGGTCACATTTCTTTTAAAAATTAAAAATTGAGTACAAAAGAGCACAAGTGGTATTACTAATTACAATAATGTGTCATGAATCATTTTATTCATATTTATGTTGTTCTCTACTCTCTCATTCCTCTGTGATCCTTCCCAGTCTCCAACCCCAATTTTTCTGTAAATGTATTGAATATATATCCATGATGGGGACATCTACTTTGTGTACCTTCATTGTTTGTGTTAACATGTTTAATATAATGTTACAGTTGCATTTTTATGCACAGCCCTGGTTTTAAAAAGGCCCAAGGGGGGCTGAGCCACGTGTCACAAATAAAAGGGCTTCTTTGCAGTGGCGTCGCTAAGAGTGGGGACTGGGGGGCCGGAGCCCCCCTGTGAAACCCTGTGCCACCCCTTGTGCCCACCCTACCTAAGATGAGCAGTGACCATGTTCTCCCCCTACTTTTGTCTGTGCCCCCCTACTTTTGTCTTTGGCCCCCTCTGTGTCCCTCCTAAATTTGATTCCTGGCGACGCCAATGCTTCTTTGATCATGACCAATTTCTTGTTTTCTGAACCTCATACATTTAATCATCAAATATATGTACTTAGGAGAATACATGGTGCTCAGTCAACTGAGTCTTCTCGTTTTTCAATCAAACTTATATTACATATACTTTATGTATTTATTTATGTATTATGTTTAAATTCAATTCAGAACTTTTCACAAAGTATAATGTATGGGTCAAGTTCTGCTTTCAGTGACATATCGCATGAAGGGGGTTCCCTAAAACGCATCACCATGACTTCAATGTTATCTGTAGAACATTGTATACTGTGTCAAAATTGTCCGTTGTCAAAACCTTGTAAATTGGCCGTGTTGCTTGCTTCTAGTACCAAGGTGGAGAGAGTGGAGCGTTGCAGCTAGTTTGTCTCTTGATTCAACAGAAATTGTGAAAAATAAGCAAATATTTCAGAGAATGCTCACCAGGACAAATGGTTCATGGCTTGCTGGCTGATATTACCAAGTTCAACAAATGTACACAAGTTAAGGACACATGATGTATACATGAAATGCATGTGAGACTGTCACCAAAACATTGAATATATTCAAAGTGTACAATATTATTTGTTTGAATGTAATGCTCTCTAGTAAATGAAACATAGTCAGAATGTTGTTTTACACTGCAATACAATGTAATTAATGTTAGGCAGACAAACACATTAACTCATTTGTCAACTTATAAATGATTTAGTTGTATGGAAACGTGTTCACAATTGGTTAACATCTGATGTATCTTTTTTGTGTTTGGTCAACATTCATGTACAACCTACTTGTGAAAAAGGAAAAAGAAAGAGATATTGAATTAATTTTATTCAGAGATTCAGTGCAATCCTCACAAACTGTTATATCCAGTCAAAATGTTTGTGTTATCAGGTAATACCCTTATATGCAAATGCATTCCACTTATTGGTGCAAACCCTTGAGTCATCAATTATTGTTACATATTTGCACATCTTCAATTCTTAATAAAGTAATATATCCTCAAACCTCATTGGAGAGCCTTCAATCCTTTGCCCTCTTAAATACTCAATTCTTTACAAAACCTTTGCATCCTCAATCTTCAATCTTCATTATAGAGCCTTTAATCTTCAATCATCCTCTTTAAATCCTCAGTACAAAGCCTTCAATTCTCAATCCCCATTATAGATCGTGCAATCTTCAGTGCTCTTAAAACCAAATTACTTTACAAAACATTTGAGTATACAATCCTCATTATAGACCCTTCAATCCTCAGTCCTCAACACATTTAATCATTTCTATGTTTCATCTGGAGGGTTAACACCTTAGAATCATGTAAGAATCTGAAAGAAAATGTGATATTCCTAAAATAAAGGTGTAATCAAATCAATATTGATAACCTTCACTGATATTTGTTAATAGATGAATTGATATTTTTACTGAGTGATTTTGGTTATTGACCTTGAGAACTTCTTATATTACTTTTAATTTCTACGAATTGTCATAGGTTGAAGTAATTATGCTTCCTAGGCACATCAGCTTGAAACAGATGGTGAGAAAAAATAAATATAGCTTAGTCTATAAGTATGTAATTTGCGCATATACTATAGTGGTAGTGTGATGGATAAGTTGTGAACATATCGATGAATGTATTCCTTTTAACAATTATATAGAAAAGGTGCCACAGAAACAGCTACCCACCTACACACGTACTAGGTGTGTTTAGTTGCAGAGAATACTACCTATCATGTAAATTAATTAATAGCGACAGAACCAATAGAGGTATACATCTTTAATTTATTAATACAAAACACTCAATAAGATTAATGTTAAAAGAAAAAGACAAACATGCATTTTGTTTGTACAGAACATCACATAAAAAACATATAGTGAAAGTCAATATTTTCAACCAAAAACAATTTCTTTGAACTTAACATAATCATCATGTCATGATAGTATTGTGGGGTTAGTAAGGATGTGAGGTGAACATCTTATTATTTCATGAAACCTCAAGTTACAATAAACTTGTCCTTGACTGTGTCGACACCGAGAAGTGTGTTTCTGGGTCTTAGCAATGTTTGTTGAACAAAACACACTCTGTAGCCAGTTTGAAATTGCTATAAGATGTGTGCCAGACCCGTCTTCAGGACTTTGTATGGGAATGCCCGAGATTAGATGTCAAAGGTAGTTCAATGGTTGACGCCCTTCACATATGGCAATCTTTCAGTTGCTTGGTTGACGCGTGTGGCCTTAAATGAGGTGTAAATGTGGATGAAATTCAATTGTCCAGGCTGTAGATCTGTGCTGCATTAAATTGAGCCTTCTTTGCTTGGAGTAGTGTCACATGCCTGCTACTTCACTAGCATCAAGAGATTTCGTTGGGGATGATGAGCCAGCTTCAGAGAGACCTTCCAGATACATCAAAGATGGCTGCCACAGTGCCTTGGTGCACACTGAGCTCCCAGGCTGCCCTCGGCTGCCCTCGGCCTTCAGCACCATAATTGGCTGGGGAACCAGCTTGAAGCAGTCAAACACCTACACCGGCAGGCAAAGTTGGCACCCACATAAGGCCAACAAAAAAGTTATCTACAAGCAGTCCTGCCGGTCTCAGCCACGTTAACCGCAAAGCTACACATGCTCAGCATAAGGTATTGACCACCCCAAGTATTACTGGACTAAGGGCCACATCCCACATAGACTATCAAAATGCCCAGAATTGTATGCTACATAACAATGATGTGTCTGTATCTCCTCATGTTCCTGCAGAGCTGCTTATAGCAATGTCCTCAAAACCGTGTCAGGGAAAGCAGATTGTCTACCTATTGCACAGTTAGCAGTTGTAAATGCTACTATGCCAAACACTTGATTGCCTAGTCAGGATAGCCTGGCCAGTCTCAACACTAGCACAAGTATAACCTGTTTAGCTAACAACCTTGCAGGGCAAAACAATCATACACTAGAAGCCTATGCTAGCACTGACTGTAAAACTGCTCAGCCTTGTATGCTAGATATTAATACAACAACTGCTTCTGTATATGTTCGATTATCATGTCACCAAAACATCCCTCTCCCACTACCCAGCACCTTTCTGAAACCATCAATCAGCTACGCAATGCTTTCACGTAATGGATTGATATCTATCCCACTTCGAGACAACCTACCCACTCGAAATCAGGGTTTGGCCAGCAATTGTTATACGAATGCTAGCATGCGCACATCAACGTTTCTAGCATATGATAACAGTATCACTAGAATCACTACAGACCTTGCCCAGGACTCAAGCACTGCCTCCCCCTCTTGACGAGCACTCCCGCAGGCACTGGAACTGTGGTAGCGTGACTGCCAGGCAGGTAGAACATAGCACACAAGCCCCAATCCGGAAACCACATTCCCCACAATTCTGTTCTTGTGCGCATGCGCACATGTTACAATGGCCATCAATTCCATAATGGCTTTGCATCTTACCGATATCTACCTTTTGTTTAGCTATGAAATTTGCTTCCACTACAGTAGCAGTCAGCCTCACAAAGAGCAATATGCCCACATCAGCTGATCTTTGCGTGCCCGTGATGGTAAGCCGCTCCCACTCTCGGCGCTCACCACACTTATTGATCTGCATGCACCGCAAGCTGCCCAGTCCCACTACTTTCCACTCCACCTGCTGGACAAAATATCTGACGCTTCCCTCCCTAGCCATGCCTGCGGGATACACCATCTTCCGGAATGACAGACCCTCCTCCTGAGGAAGTGGCAATACCCTTTTCAGAAGGTGCAACACCACCCTTGAAGGTTCCACTGACCTCCTATCACTCACAATCTCACCATCACCAACATGCACCTCCTCTACCACAGACCTGGCCCCATTCAAAACTTCAAGCAAAACCTACTTCATATTTTCCAGGACAACCTAAAAGCCTCCTCTAAAATGATCTTGTTAGGAGACCTCAATCTGGGCCTTCATGACCCAAACGACCACTAGGCATCCTCACTATCTGACGCCCTCCACACATAGGCTTCTGTCAGCACATTACCAATTCCACACACAGAAAAGGACACACTCTAGATTGGTTTGCTGACCACAACTGCAAGATCTCCACCAGTGCCAACACTCCTTGTCCTTGCTCAGACCACACATCATCCTCTTCTCCATCTCACAGCCCTCCAAAGCCAAAACCACACCTAACCCTCTACCTCCTTCTCCAACATGAAGCTCTTGAAAGCTCAGTAGAGACAACACCTTGCCCCTGCTTAACACCCCAGACCTCCAGCCCCCATTTGAATCCATCCAAACACATTGATGGAAATGCATACCTCAATCCTCTCCAATGCAGTGAAAACCTAAGCCCCCCTAGCTCCACACAAAATCAAAACAGTTAAACATGTTAACTCTTGGTTTACGCCGGACCTCCTGGAACTGCACAATCAGAAAGACATGCCCAGCTCATTTGGCTAAATGATACAATCGACTCTCTGAAAAATGAGTTCAGCAAAATACCCACATATTACAAGGCTGCCACAAGCGCAGCAAAATCAAACTCTTTCAACTCTAGAATCAGCATGGCAAACACTGATAGAAAATATATCTTTACCATATTCAGAGAACTTGAATCTCCTGGCCCATTCCCCACCAACTTCACCGAAGAAGCTACATGGTGCTCTGACATATAAGCAACGCTTCTAGGTGTAATCGACACCCTGAGCTTAATAATCCTCTTACAACAAGCAATATTCAATAACAACCTGATAGCCACAAGTATCAGATGCACTCCTCCCCCCCAGCTCCCTCCACCACACAATTTTCCTTCAGAGACCTAGCCAAAGGCTAAGTCTTAAAGGTGATCAACAGCCTGAGACCCTCAAAATGTAAAGGCGATATTTGCCTTCCATCCCTTGTCAAAGAATGTGCTGAAGTGCTAGCCCCAGTCATCATGGCCTTCATAAACACATCCTTCACTAAAAGCACCATTCCATTAAAGAAACATGGGCCCTCCCTCTCCTGAAAAAATATCACTAGACCCAGTCATTCCATCCAACTATAGACCAATCACCAGTGTCCCCTTTTACTAAAATTCTTAGACTGAGCAGCGTACCTGCAGGTTCTGCAGTTATTGGAGGACGAAAAAATCCTAGGAATGTGTCAATCCAGCTTCCGCCCAGGAAACTGCACTAAATCTGCCCTTCTCGACCTGAACAATCAACTAGATGCAATCAGGGATGAAAGAAACTGTGCCTTGCTCCTCTTCCTAGACCTATCTGCGGCATTTGACCTAGTCAACCACCAAACTTTACCACCACCTTACCATCTATGCCGATTTCTCCCCGCCTGCTACTTCCTGGATTGCATCCTTCCTGGAAGGCAGAGTCATGAGAGTCTTCTCAGACACAGCCAATGCCTCACCCTCCTCCATCACCTGCAGTGTACCCCAAGGGCCTTGCATTGCACCCACCTCATACAATATCTTTACCAGACCACTCTTTAACATCCTAGACTTCCTCGGCATTGTTTGTGCCGATGACACGCAAATCTTGATCCCACGCTCAGGCAATTACACAGATGACTCCATTACCCTGAACAACAACTATTCTACAATTCAGGCATGGATGACAGCAAACCATCTTTGCCTCAACAGCGACAAGATGGACATATCAATTGTCGGCACACCCAATGCCCTTAACAATCAATACACTTCCTTCCAGATCGATAAGTGCATAATTCCTGTCTCTACCACACTAAAGACCCTAGAAGTCTACCTTGACGCCTCACTCACCATGTCCAGACAGGTAAGTGCCATTGCCTCTTCAGCAGCATACGCCACTAAGGTCCTCAACACAGCCCGACCCTTCCGCACCATAAAGAACTGCCTTACCATAGCCTGTGTTATCATTGGCTCCAAGATCGACTACTGCAATGTCCTATTCACAGGAACCTGAGCTGGAAATATTCATAAACTTTAAGTCATAGAAAACAATGCCTTGAGTGCAGCCCAGAATATCCCAAAACAAGAACACATCTCTAAAGCTAGAAGAGAAGCTCACTGGTTCCGCATCCAGGAGCGTATCACCTTTAAAACACAATCCATTGCCCACAAGTGCCTCTCCAATACAGCAGCCCCATACCACACACAAATAATCACCAAAGCCCATTCCTCAAGACCCACCAGGAACCCCTACATGGACAGACTTTGTGTGCCTAAAGTGAGGTGATGCAAAGCCAGAGGCTCCAACTTCTCCTACTGTGCTGCCAAACTCTGGAATGACTTCCATCCCAACCTGAGGGCTGAGAAATCCTACCGGATCTTTCGTAAATGTCTCAAAACTCAGCTTTTCTCCTAACCTGCTACCCCCTCTGCCTACCACGCCTATTTTGTCAGCTAATTAACCATACTACACCACCACACAGTATGATCAAAATGTATGATAAGGTTATGCTTTAATGTAACCATAATTCTACCTATGCTCCTTTGTGTCTACTTGAATAAACATGACTGTGTGACTAAGCATGCCTCCTGGACTTGTACCTGCAACAGCGCCTCAGTTCCTCTGGGTTTTATGTGTGCTTTAAAAATGAAATAACTAAATAAATAAATAAATAAATAGAGTGGCAATGGTAAAAACGTGCATTTTGAAATACAACTTGCTTTTAAAATACCACCTAATTACGACTTGTGATCACATCAGGTATTTGAGGCATGAGGTGTATGGAAACATTTAAAGTGTACATCACAGACTGAGCTGACATGATTAACATAGAAATGAATTATCAACACCACATAGACAGAGAATTAAGACTCAGGTTTCCGATATAACAAGCTACGCAAAACTTGTAAGTGGATCTTCTTCCACTAAAAAGGATGATGTAATCACATTAGCTTTCCATAATGTTTTCTTAAGGTGCGCAGTTGAGCACAGGAGAGTTTATACCCAGGGACATAACACTGTTTTACCTATGTAGCCGATATTTAGCACAAGCGGTACTTTCTATGTACCTCATGCAGTAAATAGCCCATGTAATTCCAACTCATAATCAGGTGGAATTTTAAAGGTAGAAGATAAATAGTATTTTAGGTGCCTAATTTAAAAAAAAATACAAAAAAGTGCAAAGCCTTAGCGCCACCACTAAGATTGTGCAGCAAAAAACTCAGCGCAAAATCCAACCGTGCATAGATAAAACAGTAGCACCATACATGCCTACAACACTCCCCCAGCACAGAGCCTGTGCAGACCCAGATTGATGAGTTGGCCCACATTGCACCGTTAATGGACTACTAAACAGACGATTACAGCAAAACCATGGCACAAATATACTGAATGCCTGAATTAATGCCCAGATTACATACCAGTAATCATTATGACTATGCCTTCTCTGCCTCATCAAAGTAAAGACTCAATAAAGGTGTACAGTCTTCCCATTTAACATTTTCCCAAAATATTAAATTCGCCTAATTTATCACTCGCCCCACATAGTCAGTGGTATACATCACCTGACCAATCCCTTAGTCCACCTGTCAGTAAATATGAACTTGGAACCTCACCACTGATGAGGGCGAGGAGGGTGTCAGCACTGTGATGAGTAGTAGTAGGACTAAAACTAAAGAAGAGTACAGGCAAGTAATCAAAGCACTATCTTCACGTCCCTCTTCCATGTCATGGTACTAACTCAATGAAGTATACCAATTTATCTAACTATTGGTCCGGCACCTACTTGGACTGTAAAGAATGTACCCCTCTGCACAATGGGAGCAGTGGACAGCACATGAAGAGTAACAAGGAAACCCCTCCCCAATATGTGAGAGAAGGAAGTATGGACAACATCCCTCAGGGAGACCAATAAGGCCACAAAGCCACACACAATAGGCAGACACATATCCAGACCATCCAACTGTCCTCTTTCAGTATAATAAGGGCCCTTGCCTTGGAAAGTCCAACCCCAGGGGCACCTGGGGATGGACTATGTCTCGGAGAGAATACTATCTTGGGTGTTCGCCCATTAGGATTTCCGCCCCAAGCCCGGACAGAAACTGCCCTACTTGAACTGAAAATTCAGCTTGATGCCTTCAAGGAAACTAGCAAACATGCCCTTATGATGATGCTGGACCTCTCTGCAGGATTCAACCTGGTAGACCACCTAAGCATTTGCTCACAACTTGCCTTGACAGCTAACTTCCTCCATTCACCAACAATTGGATTAGGTAATTTCTAGCTGACAGATCTTCACAGGTCTTCATCAATGACTTCTCTTGCACAACTACTCCTGTCACTTGCAGAGTTCCCCAAGGTTCCTACCTCTACCCACACTCTACAACAGGTATACGAATCCCCTGTTGGACCACTTTGACCTACTCAGCATATCTTACTTGAGCTACGCTGACAAGACGCAGCTCCTTATCCCCCTTTCCGGTACATATGCTCAGGACTCAGCCACCATTAACTCAGTGTATGAACTCATACAAAACTGGAAGGCATCTCACCTACTTTGTCTCAATGACGATACAACCAAAATCCTCACTGTCGGCTCTGAATCCACACTTCACAACATTGACCCAGCCTACATGGAGTTTACCATTGATGGAAACTGAATCCCCACCTCTGATGCAGCCAAAACCCTTGGCGTTTACCTCGATTCTAACCTTGACCTCTCATGACAAGTAAACTCAATTGCCTCATCAGTACAGTACACAGCCAAACTGCTACATGTCGGCGGGCCCTTCCTCTTCACACCCAACCGCCTTTCCAGTGCAAGAGCCATCACAGGAGCCAAGCTGCGACACCTTATTTGCTGGCACCTCTGAGCACAACCTGAACAAACATTAGACGATTCAGAATAATGCTCTCCGAGCGGCCATAGTTCTCTCTAAATCTGACCATATTTCGGAAGCCAGGAGAGATGCACACCTGCTACCCATCTGGGAAAGGATTACATTCAAAACATGATCACAGGTGAACCACTGCCTCTCCTACACAGCCCTGACCTACCTCTCACGCTGCGTGGAGAAATACTGCCCCACCTGACCTCTCAGATCCGCAAACTCTCACCTCCTCAAGATCCCTAACCTAATCGACTCTTGGTGTGGGGTAAGAGCTTCCCGGTCATGGCCGCCAAACATCGGAACAATCTCCCTCCAAAACTCAGAAAAGGACCAGCCTACTGGAACTTGCGCAGAAACTTAAAGACCTGGCTTTTCAACTAACTCTGTTCCTCCTAAGACTCCTAACTCTTCCCAATGCATTTCTCCCACCCTCTGCCCTTTCTTCTTTTTTACCTCAATGTAACTAGTGCCTAGATACCTGAGGGTTTTGTACGCATTGCATTGCCAGTGGTTAAGATTCATTCTAAACCTTCCAGACATCACCTCTTTGTTTTTGCTTTGTGACCCCGAGTGGGACGGGTATGCCCAGACGTGGGTCCCATCTTGCTGGGCCTAGAGACCCAAGCTGCTCCTCACTGTTGAGGCCCAACAAGGCCAAAAAATGTTTGGGGATGCTTGTGGTCTCATTCAGAAGGATGTGGCCTAGCAGTTAGGGCTGGACGGCCCCCTTGTGGTGGTACCAAGTCTGATTTGCATATGGTCTTTCCACTCTGTAATGGCTTGGCAGGTGAAGAATGATGGTCTGGAGGGTTGCCCAGAGCAATGCCAGTGGTTAAGATTCATTCTAAACCTTCCAGTCATCACTTATTTGTTTTTGCTCTGTCACCCGAGTGGGGCGGGTATGCCCAGACGTGGGTCCTGTGCCTGCTGGGCCTAGAGACCCAAACTACTCCTCACTAATGAGGGCCAACAAGGCCAAAACAGGTTTGGGGATGCTTGTGGTCTCGTGGAGAAGGGATGTGACCTAGCAGTTTGGGCTGGACTGCCCCTTTGAGGTGGCACCAAGCCTTATTTGAATATGGTCTTTCCCCTTCTGTAATGGCTTGGCAGGTGAAGAACAATGGTCTGCAGTGATGTCCAGATCAGTGCCAGTGGTTATGATTCATTCTTAACCTTCCAGACATCACTTCTTTGCTGTTGCTTTGTTACCCCTAGTGGGATGGGTATGCCCAGACTTGGGTCTCGTGCCTGCTGGGCCTAGAGATCCAAGCTACTCCTCACCGATGAGGTCCAACAAGGCCAAAGCATGTTAGGGGATGCTTTTGGTCTCGTACAGAAGGGATGTGACCTAGCAGTTCGGGCTGGACTGCCCCATTTGTGGTGGGAGCAAACCTGATTTGCAAACGGTCTTTCCCCTCTGTAATGGCTTGGCAAGTGAAGAACGATGGTCTGGAGGTTGGCCAGAGCAATGCCAATGGTTAAGATTCATTCTAAACCTTCCAGCCATCACCTTTTGGTTTTTTCTTTTTCACCCCGAGTGGGACAGGTATGCCCATACGTGGGTCCCGTGCCTGCTGGGCCTAGAGACCCAAGCTGCTCCTCACTGATAAAGCCCAACAAGGCCAAAACTTGTTTGGGGATGTTTGCGGTCTCGTGTAGAAGGGATGTGGCCTAATAGTTAGGGCTTGACTGCCCCTTTGAGGTGGGACCAAGCCTGATTTGCATATGATATTTCCCCTTCTGTAATGGCTTGGCAGGTGAAGAACGATGGTCTGAAGGGTTGCCCAGAGCAGTGCTAGTGGTTAAGATTCATTCTAAACCTTCCAGCCATCACCTCTTTGTTTTTGCTCTGCACTGTAGTAAATGCAAAAATAAATACCCAGAGAATCACAGAAGACCCAGACAAAGGGCAGGGACAGAAGCAACCCTAGGCCAACTCACAGAGTCACAGGGAACTACTGAGCAAGACATGGGCTAAGCCCTCTCTGCCCCACAAACATCTTACAACTGCAATGCAACAATATTTCCCGATCCATGCGATCAGGAAGATCCTACCACAAATACCCCATCCAAGAACACTTCACCATAATATGGCCATTGAAACTCCAAGTATGGGACTGCACAACCATTGGAAGGAGGACCAAAGGCATTAAAATGGGCTGCCATGGTTGGATGACAAAGTGACAGGGCAGGCAATCCCAAATGAAACAGGAATGGTGGCAGGGATCCCAAGACCCTCACCCCCTCTATGTTCTATGACAATGAACCACGGTCAATTGTGAGAGAAACTCGATCGAAGGACCGCAGTTGAAGTCTCCCTACTCAATGGCAGGTCCTTAACAAATAACTAACAAGTATACTAGGCCACCATCCTGCTGTCTGTAAAGTTGCATCAAAGGCTCCAAACCAATGTAACTGAAGGGCCAGGTGAAAAAGCCTTACCTGCCTTTACCAAAGGAAAAACAGCATTTTAATTCACAAAGGCAGAAGAAATTCAAAGGTCCATTTCACATGAAAAACAGGATTTTTTAAACATTGACACCAAAACGTCTTTGCATGTGTGTTTGCAAGTTAAATCAAGACATGAGAAAAATGTTCCCCTGCCAACATGAAGATGTCAGGGAAACGATATGGGGCCTCATGACAAGTTTGCCGGTCTGGAAGTAAGGGTGCCGGTAAGCTCTGGCAGCTTTGTTTCTGGACCGGCAAACTATGGTTTTTCCTGCCGGAGTCGTCATGTCTGGCAGGTCTGAACATGCCAGATGCAGCAGTCACGGTAAGCAAAGCCATCATGGAAGCACCGGCACCGTTAACAACAGTGCCAGTGCTTCCATGTCCCCACTCCCATAGATTCCTATTGGACTCTATGGGAATGGGAATTAATGAAATTACTGATGCCTGACTTCCCGGCCGCTGGCAATGGGCAGTCAGGCACCAGTAATTTTTTACATGTCCAGCCACAACCCACCGGTAGCACCGGCAGGGTTACCGCCGGACCCGTAAAGAGGCCCATGGTGTTGACAAAAAGTAATGTATATTATGGTTCACATGCTAAATACTGGCAACATTTGAAAAGAAAAGCCTGCTTTGTTGTCATGAAAAGTTCCTGTAGGCCTGAGGAGACAGACTATGTGGGTGTCTTTCTGCAGTGGAAATCCAGAGAAAGCTAAAACAAAATGTAATCCAAGTGCACTTTGGAAGAGCACCTCACATTAGTGGCAGCAAAATAAATGAAGCATTTTCACTGAACTTTCCACCCATCAAAAGGTGTTGCACTGTTACAATTCAGACTCACTTTTCAGCAGTAAAACAAACAGCAGATAATTAAAGGTGTATTTTATTAATGACTGAAAGAAACAGTCGGGGCAGCAAAAATGGAGGCATATCTGCCAAATAAAATGCCTACTGAGTACATCGTGACCATGCCACCAGCAAGCGAACATCCAACACCTTACATAGCATTTCCTATCCCCCAGATAATAACATTACAGGGAAGGGCACCAGAAAGGGAGAAGGAATTGTGGCAATCCCCAACAGACTATTGTGGAGACAAGAGAGCTCTAGGAAGAGAGTAATGCCCCAGAAGCTGCTAGCAGTAGCGTTTGAACAGTTACACTATCCATCGCACAGTTCAAAGAAGCACTTTGCAGCAGATATACAGGAGGACTGTTTCATACCAAACATCCAGGATAGAATCACAGAAATGGTCGTACATTGCACCACATGTCAATGTTTCAGTACAGGGGTGACACTACAGACGTTTCAGGGAACATTGCTCTTCCCTACTGGGCCATTCCATGAATTACACATAGATTACGCCGACATGGGTAAGCATTGGAATGACTCCAGGTATCTCATAGTCATGGTTTGCCCTTTCTTAAGGTGGGTGGAAGCAGGGCGTTGTGCACATCCAGATGCCAAATGTGCTGCTAGATTTTTGGCACGCAAGGTTTTCCCTCGATGGGGTATGTGTGAGGTTCTAAGGTCAGACAATGGCACGCATTTTTCAATGCACTGTTTCAGCACGTTACAGCACTACTTGGCATTAAGCACCAGATGTGTTCGATTTACCACCCACAGGCCAATGACGTTGTGGAGACGATCAACGTGCTTCTCAAAAGCAAACTGTCCAAACCTTGAAGAAGAACTGGGTACACTGTTTGCCATTGGCCCTCTTTAGTTTACACACACCGCCCAGCAAAATGCACCATTTGTCAACTCACGAGGTGGTCACTGGTCGGCATATGCACATCCCCATATCTCCTGTAAGAACTTCAGACGCACATAGGGCAGCAGCAGTGTTAAGTGACGAGTTCAAAGAGCATTTAACCACACTAATGCAGGCAATTAAATTTGTCTCACAACCGATTGCACCTCCCAGAATTGAGACAGCAGACACACCAGACGTAGCAACCACAACAGTGACTGTTCCTGAGTGTATGAGCACACAATCGCTGCTGTTTGGTGACTTTGTGTACATTCGCAATTTTGTGCATATGTGGAACAACCCTCGGTTCCACAGGCCCTAGCAGGTGGTGTTTTGCACTCCCCTCATTCTGAAGGTAAAGGGCTTGAGATATTGGGTCCACATCTCCGATGTCCGCAGGGCACCTCCAGACAGCACCTCAGCACTTCAGTTATATTAAAGGAGTGGCAGTAGTACCTGTGCCCTGTCTACCTCATCGGCCTGTGAAGGCACAGCAAAGTGTGCAGAGTCACACTCCTCTAACGGGCTGAAGCTCAGCTGCTAGCTCCATATTTTTCTTTTTTCAGGAGCTCTTGCTGTATCTCTCTCTCTTTCTCTCTCTCTCTCTCTCTTTCTCTCTCTCTCTTTCCTTCTATTTCTTTCTACATCTTGTACATCTCTCCTTTTCTTTGTTCCGTGTAGTCTGTTTCTATTTTCAGGAGAAAATATGATGATCCTCACCAATGTAAATAACTGTAGATGCACAAATTACAACATATGGGTCTATGCCTATTACTGTGGAATGGCCGTTATTGCAGGTTTATGTATGATATTGGTGGTATTGTTGGGGCTTCATTGGGGAGACTATGTTATAGGGGGAGGTCCTGTAAAGTGAGGGGGAATGGGACTGTTTACTTAAAAGGGACAGTGAATATACATTTTAATAATGTTAGTGGATTTACGTATATTAGTAGCAACATTAATGTTAACAATAATAATGGAAATGCATACATGTTCATAAAAGTATTATGATTATAGCAGGAACAGCATGATAGCGAGTGTGCATGTACAATTTGCAATGAGGATAATAGTAAAGAGTTTGTTTCCAGCAATTCGAGGATTGTTTATTAATTGAAAACAATATGATGATATTTTAGATTGCACTGTTAAAGCTGGAACCCCTGGGAACGTCTATAGAATAATGCAAAGGGAAGCACACAAGAAGTATGATACGTACCAAGGGCTGGGTTTGGATGCGATTAAGGATATATGCCATCCAGAGTTTACCAACAGTTGGTATACTGACATGAGTGGCGTGGCAAGAAACATTGTGAATGGACACCGTTATGTGTGTTCACTCACTCCACATGCGTCAGGGGCTCCCAAGGTGTTAGCACCGCAAGCAGTCCCAATGATAGAGTCACAATGCCTAGTTCATCTTGCGTTATGCTGAACAAAAGGAACGTTCCAGGCACACAGTGGTGTGCAACTGCAAATGGTGGGTCCAGATCTTGTGAAGTGCAATGACAATCCATAAAACATCAAGTGTGAGGAGCTACCCTGTTTAATGGTTAAAGGGTGTAAACATGTCAATAACAAACGGCAGGATACCACGCTACCTTGCCTGGTAGAAGGACTAGTAACATATGGCAAGGAAGCGATATTGTGAGTGGACACGAACTATGCACAGATATGGACAGATCATATCACAAATATGATGTGGATTGCAACAATGGAAAAGCCAATGAGAATGCACAGGGAAGAAGAATGTGGACTTTTTGTCCACATCAAGGTTACCGTCTTTGTCGGCTCAAACAAATGTTGAAAGAAGACTCTCCTGATTCCAGACATGAAGAAGGGAACGGCAGCTGTGATGGATTACTACTGGGTCTGTCGCCAAAAAGCTTCCTTGCACCTCCCACCATCATGGAGGAGCTGTTGTTCGCTAGCTAGGCTGCACTCAGTGCTATTAGTAATACCAGAAGAACACCTAAAGGGGGGAGCACTGCCTGTCGAAGAACCAACTACCCCCCTATATTCGAAAAAGAAGAAGAGAACACATTGTCCACCGAAGGGCTCTGCATCCTGCTAGGGAAAGTACAGTTCCAACAACTAAAGAGGAAGAAAAGATTGAATACATTCCAAAGACTCCTCTACATTGCTTGCTGAAATACCAGCGGAGTATCGACTCTTCAGCCCAGCAGAATCCTTTTTCACATCTCTATTAATGCCGGGAGTGCAGGCCACAGCAAACACTAACTGGCTGCAAATCGTTCGCTGGGAGCTGGTACAGCTTGCGAATGACAAGGAGAAGGGGTTCAGCGTGTTGAAGGTTGACTTGTGTGCATTGAGACTTATGACAATGCAAAATCGCTACGTGCTGGATATGTTAAAAGCAATGGAAGGCAGAGTTTGCAAAAGGTTTGTCGATTCCTGCTACACATTTGTGCCTTCAGAAGATGCAGAGAATGCATCATTATCCCACATCATTGCAGCAGTCAATGTCCTGGGTGTTCGCAAGAAGGAGGGAGGAGTACAGGAGAGTGACTTGTTCACCTTGGCATTTAACTGGGCCAGGTCCTGATCATGAAGATGTGGAAGACCATTATCGTGTTCATCCTAGTTATCTTCAACTGCCACCTGGCCCTCTGATGTTGTGCCAATGCAGCACCCAATAGCGCAAGAATCATGTTATATATTGGAGTTTCAAAAGCACCTCGCAGGACAAAACATAGTGAAGTACAGACTGATATCCCACAAAGGGGCTTTAATTGTGAAATGCTCCCCATCCCATATGGAAATTAAGTTGACCACCTATACCACACTATCATTACTCCACCTTTGGGTATAGAGAACTACACAGAGGTTCGGGTAGTCTTGGCGGGTGTTGGCGGATGCATCTATATGATTTGCTCACCCGAGGAATACACGCAGAGGGGGAAGAATTTTAGGTCAGAATGCAGGGCTTGGATGCCGATAAAGGGAACACGGCGAAATGTGAAAGCGAAAAGGAGACAGTGGGAGCAAAGGGGTATTAAGGAGTTCATTACTGTAGAAGTAACAAAAGGGGGGAATGTTGGGAAGGGGGCAAACCCATCCCACCCCCTAAGCACTTTAAAGTAAGGAAAGCTGTATTCAAAGCACTATGATGGGATATTGGGGAGCGGGGACGGTGGTAGGACCCCACCCCAATATAATCAAACCACATAGCATAACCCAGGACACATCCAAGACTGCCATTCTGTGTAGATGTTAGTGCATATTTGCATAGATGTTAGTAATCATTGTTAGGAGACAAGACCTGTGCGGTGAATGCAGCATTTCATGCACTAGGCCCTAATTGCGAGACGAGGGAAACTTACAGCCATGGCCGAGCTCCCATGAAGACAACCCACACCCCCAACCACCATAAAGCTCATTCATTGTTCTAAAAGTGTTGGAAAGGTGTTGTTCTATCCAAAAGGACTATGCCCTACAAGGACACAATCATAGACCGGTGCCTGGTGTGCATGCTATCTCGCACTGGCCAAAGTATGACTTGGCCCACCCCCAGTCGACCACGAGTTGTAGCCCATATAACTGACTAAGGTGCAAGATCTCTGAATTCCATGGCATTAGATCACCTAACAAGTCTTGATGTTCAAAGAGAACTACCATTGCACATCTGTGAGCTACAATCATGTGATTTGTTTTGTGAGGTGCTGGTAGCGATACATTAGAGTTCAAAACAAGGGTGGAGACCTTGGAGCCAGATGGCATGAAGAGGAGTGAGTGAAATGTGTATGTGGAGGTCAGAGTGCCCCAGAACTCCTTTGTGCCAGTCTTGCCAGGTGCACAGTATAATGATGAAGTAGCATTGTGTTAGAGTGTAGCTAATGTGTTCTTTGACCTTCATTAATGAGAAGAAGATGATCTCTGCAGTACCCATGTGATGGAAGACGGATGGACTGGGCTGGAACTAATGACCTGGCATCTCTTATGGAGCAGACAAACGCCAACCAGCCACGCAGGTTTTTTCTGTATAGTACTGCATCACAATGACGATGTGTCTCTTCTTAAGCCTCTGGTTGTACCCTTTTCTAGCAGAACATTTCTTAGCAGCAGAGTTCTTTGCGGTTGCTCTGAGTTTTTTCTGAGATTAAAACGTGTTATCCTTACAAGACAGACTTGGGCCTTTCTTCATTAGCAGGAATGAATTCTCTCTGGTGTTGAGGGGCATACCTTCAATTTGCATAAATTTGTAAAACTATACTACTAGCCTTGTACAGCATAGCAGACATAATTGTTTTTGTTTATTGATCCGTTTAATTATTTCTTGAAGTGAAATTTGCAGATAAAGTGGTTTTTGACATTTTAGTCTGATTTATATTTAACATCTAATTAAAATAAATATAAAATATATTTACTGTACACCGCCCTGGTTCTTGGCTCATTGGTAGCTCAGGGGGAGGGACCCAAGGGGTATTAGAAGAATCCGAGATAAGGCTGAATAAAAGAACAGACCTTAACTGTCTATTGTGTGACACTAAGCTGGGGAGGGACAGAGAACCCTGTGTTGAGGGTTGCCTCTGAATAAACGGTTAGAAATTGTGGGCTCATGGCCAGGATTTGGCTGGCTATTTTTGACTCATGGCAAGTACAATGTGACAGAATATTCATTTTGATATTATTGCATTAAGGTGGAGGGAACGTCAACTTTACCTTGATAAAGAGCTGCAAAGACTTGAACCATCAGCTCCAGGGAGGTGTATAGGTGTAAAATTATGATTGAGTAAAAAGCAATTTTGATTTGGCATTGTGAGTAGAAATTATGCAGGAACAGGTTGATTTTGCCCCTGTGCAAAGGCAATTCTACAAACACTACAAAAAGACAATTTTTAAAAATGAATACAATTGCTAGGAGACATTTACTTATTAAGCTGTTCATTCGTGGTGAGTGGAAAGAGGCATATGACTTAGGGATGTGGCAAGCTAAAATGATGCAAGAAGTCACATCAGAAAGAATTGACATTTGGTGTGAAGGTGGGAAATGGCACAACGCATGGGAGGCATTTTATATGACCGCACATGCTGAAGAAGAACTGAGTCAAGTGGCTCAGCTCACAGCTTATCTATAGTTCCACTTGCATTTAGTGGAAGAGCGAGTGCAGAAGAGTGAGGCAAGTGTGCGGAGTCAGACTGCAATTCTAGATGAGGCGCAGAAAGAACTTAAACATTTAGAAGAACACAGCAGAAACATATTTTCGTGTTAAAGCATGAAAGCCTCATGAAACAACTCAAAAATGGGTTAACAATCAAGCAGCAAGAAAGTTAAAAGCATGAAACACAGTCTTCTGCACTGCAAGATGCACATAAATAGTGTGTGCAAAATGTGAGCAGACTGTGACATAATGTTTATTATCATACTATTTAAAATAGAGGGCAGTTAGATGGCATTATGGCCTTTCAATTGGAAATAAATGCGTTTAAAATGAAAACAGTCACTTAATTATAAAAGGGGTTGATTCCCAAAATAACTTTGATCAAAATATCAGCAGGTACATACTTTAAAACAACAGAAAATTCAACTGGTGAAGGAAAAAGACCTTGTGAAAAAGGAGAATAGTGTCCTGAAAATGGATGCAGAAAAGAGTCAGTGAGGTTTTCAGGAACTTGCTGGAAATAGGCACAAAAATGAAGAACTCATGGAGCGTGTGAGGCAAGCAGATGCTGACCTGTTACAGGTAGCACAGTGTAAAAATGTGCAAGAGAAAGAGATTGGTATTTTGAAAGCCAACTGCGTTGAATATGCATGCACAATGCAGGCCACACAAAGCAAAAATTAGTCAAGTCAGCATTAAATAAGGGAATTTAAAGATCAATTAATGGCACACAGTAAGGTGCTAGAGGCCATTAAGGCCCTGGTGTCAGGGTTAAAAAGCCATCTCTCTAAACACCACAAGGAAATAAAGAGAGAGAAAAGCAGGTGTGAGAGTTTGGCAAATTAAATAGAAAATTACAAACAGGCATTGAGGCACCTTGACCAATCACAGTATGGGCAAGTGCCCTCTGATCCAGGGTGATGCCCTACCCATCAGGAATCTCATGCCAGTTAACCCTAACTTCCTATGGGCCGACTGCAACTGACCTCATGCTTCCCACCTGCAAAGCACAAGAAAAAATTAGGCTCCTAAACTTGCCCATGCCTAGTCAAACTGATCCAGAAGGCCCACCCTTATCTGAGATTGAGGAGTACTCAACTCTATCACACAGAAGGGAAGGTGGCCGGACCAGTGTGTCTCGAAGAGCTACAAATAAACTAGTGAGTACTTTAGATAATGAAAACTCCCTTGATGAGAAAATTATGGAGTTGGACTTAACAAAATGAGATTGCAGAGAGACCACCTAGCTCACTTCACTGAAGAAGAACATTTAAAACTGCATCCCAAAAGGGGCATGTTAAAAACCTCCTTACGTTTAGTGGAAGTGGTGAATTTCCCCAGACTGTCTGGAAGGGGGGATACTACAGCGTTTGGTCAGTCTGATGAAGAGACTAAGGGCCTCATTACGAGTGAGGCGGAACGGATTAACGGGCTACGCTAAAGGAGGCGGACCCGTTAAACCCATTCCACCTCATTACAAGCTCCCCGCGTGGGACCTGGTAAGTAACACCTGGTCAAACCACGGTGCGTCACCCTTTCTCAACTCTCATGCTGGACTTCATTTGCATCTTGTACTCATGGTGGCCCTGAATCATGCTGTTCCCATCTTCATCTTGTATCCTGGCTTGCAACATTATGTGTTACTGCTGACTTCTGCAATTGTAAATGCTCTCCCCTCTTGCTTCTCTACTCTTTTTGACTGCTTACTCTCTGTCCTCTCCTCCTCTCCCTTTCTCCCTTTTCCTATCTCCTTCCCTCCTCCCCTTACTTTCTTCTATGCACTTACTCTATCAGAATTGTCACTGGACCTAGTATGAAAGCACCTCGTCTGTCTCCTTCCCACAACCCTTACTGCCCCCCCCTCCAGCACTATCTGAAATGTTGTCAGGCCTAGTACGATAGTCGCTTGTTTTGTTCCTCCCCTCCCTTTCTGCACCCTTCTCCCACATCTTTTGTTTTTCTCCATCTCTACCAGAAATGTCATCAGGCCGAGTACGATAGTTAATTTCACATCCTTACTGTTCATGGCCTGTAAGAATGTAATTGTATTTTCCCTTTTTCCCTCCCTCGCCTTGAAGTGCTTTGAAACACATTGTGTATAGGCGCTATATAAATAAACTATCATATCAAACTATCATATCACTCTTTCCCCTACCACCCAGAAAAGGCCTTGCAGATATTCACAAAGGACCAGCAACTGACCGATGATCTGGGGCTGATGCTGAGTGCTCAGTCCAACAGTCAACCTAAACCTACTTCCCATCATTCCCCAACACCCAGGTCTCATGCCCCAGGGGGGAAATGACGGGAGGAAACATCCGATTTACCACAGGTTCCTGAGGAGTTGAACCGGGTGGAGTGAAGCCCTAGAGGAAGCTTTCTTTCTCACCCAAAAATAACCCCTAAAACCCTCTTTGCCTGAAAGTGACTTTTTTACCCCCAGAATGTTAGAAGCCAAAGAGCAAAGTAGAAGAGGCCAAATAAGAACCCATTTCATGGAGGAACCTAAGATTATTGCCTTTGAAAGAGAAGAGTCCCTGGAGGACTTGGGTAAACAGACCTCCACTTTCCAAAATGGGGTTATCCCTCCCAAAGAAAAATGGGTCCTAAAAGACCAGTGTGGGACAGGGTAAGTATAGAGACCGACCAGATCCAGAAACTATTCAACCTCAAAAATGTAAAAATGTGAACCAGACAGAATTGAAGTGGGGGGTGCCCTCTTCCCAAACGGGTTCTTAGAACTGTCAGCAGGTAAAGACGGACAGCCAAGGAGACAGGGAGAAGGATATTCTCCAATGACTCCCATTGCAAGTTGTTAAGTTTTCTTTACAGATTCTCAAACTCTGACACAGAAAACTGTGCAAGATCACACATATTGTCGTAGTTTAATCCTAAGAAAATAAATGACCATTGGGCTGGCAAATAACTCTCTTTACACCCTGTAAGGGAAAGATGGCCAATTGTATGCACCGGTTAAGGTGCAGGGTCAGTGTGAATTAGCAGCTCTGGTGGATACTGGATCTCAAGCCACCCTCTGGTCCAAAAATGCCTTTGACCATTTAAACTCAAGACGGGGAGAGGGACACCAAATTCCCCCACCACCACTTCCTGTACAGCTCCAAAATACTACAGGAATGACATTTCCAACCAAGGGAAATAAAAATTGGACTGCACCGACCAAAACATCCAGTGATAGTCGTGACTCCGGAGCACCCTATCGAAGAAGTTGGGACATCCGATTACTGATTGTCTTGATGATTATTAGGTCTACACCCTCTTTGCAAAACAGAGATGTCTCCTTTTGAGCTCATGACCAGACAGAAAATGGTGTTACCTCTGTTGCAAGTTTGTCCTTCTCCCCATGATACCAGTGCTCATCCAGTTCCCCCACTCCACCTCAGGCACAGCAGACACTCAGCACTTGGTACAAATCATTCACAGGAGACCAGAAGTAGAGACACAACAGCTGTAATGGAAACACACACCAGTGCAAAGGAAGGGAGTAGATAAATCTATTCTCCAACCATAAACCAGCACATATAATGCACGTATGATAACAAACAGGTAATTTTGCCGAACAAGAGGAAGAAAGTACATTTCACAAGTGCAGGCTGTTTTCTGCAAGACAGGTTCTGTCAGCCTTGGGATTTGAGCTAGCAGCTTCATCACTGTAGGAAGGGCTATGCATGCCCAGAGGTTTGAGGCATTACAGAAATCCACGGCTCAGCTGTGCTGTGCTCTGCTCTGCACATTGCTCGGCATGGGTGTTCAGCTGTTAGGCCAGTCTCTTAGGCAAGTCTTTGGGCCAGTCCATTTGCATCCAATGAATCTCAAAGAAACCAAAAGAAAGTGCAGAATCCGAAAGGTAACAACCTCAGCATTTGCTCTACAGTGTTCAGTACGCAGAAACTGATAAATGCGTCGACCACTCATTGAAAATTTAAGGAAGAACCTCCAGCAGGCTTTTGCTTATGCTCAGTGCAATTTAGAAAGGTCGGATGTAGAAATGAAGACCTAATATAATCTTAAGACCACCAAGAAAGAATATGAAGAAGGTGACAAGGTTTACCTGTACAATTTTCAAAGTAATCCAGCCAAGGAGCAGAAATGTCTTCAATCTTGGCGTGGTGCCTTTGAAATTGTATATACCATGTCACCTGTTGCCTGCAAGATCTGCATCCCAAAAGGAGGACAGACAGAATAAAAATGGCTCCACATCAATCAGTTGAAAAGTTGTCATCCCAGACAAGCTTTACGACTGAGTGAGGAGCCAAATGAAAGTTGAGCAGAGGAACCATCCGAGGAGTGAAACCATGCATGGAGAATTACGACAGGTGAGTATTTGAATTCATATTGTTTAGAAATGTTTAAAAAAAATCATGTTGTAGTTTTATGTAACACTGTCCTATTTCGAATGGAAGTCTTGAAATTGATGTTTATGTCTATTGTAAGGAAGGCATGCTATCAAATAGTAGACGCAGACCTAATGGATACGTCCAAGTCAGTCTGGTGAAAAGAAAGAAGCCTATACTAAGACAACCTATCCTTGCCCTCCTTCTCTAGATAACAAATGTGTTAAAGGATTATGAAAAGGAAAATAGTGTGCCTAAAAAAAATGTCAGAATGGCTTCAGCATCAATTCTCTTCCTGAGGTATAACCCCACACTGTCTAGAAAGTCTCTTAATAAACAAAGGATAGGTGGATGGCACAGTTCTCTCAGTCTCGCACATTTTGCATTACTGGTATAGTTTGACAGTTTAATCTTTAGGCTTTCAATTTCTGGTAGCACAATCCTTTAGTGCCTTGTCATCAAACATCAGTTCTTATGCTCTCAATTTCTCACAACTCTGCACAGGCTTCTCTCTGTCGGGCTCGAGTCTGTCTGGTTTCACTTTCTCACACAATTGCTTACAGTTCTGTACAGGCTTCCCTCTGCCGGGCTCAAACCTGTCTTGTTCTTTGTGGGGGGTTCCCTTCACCACATTTTATCTTAGCTCTCTTTCACTGTTGAAGACTTTCAAAACTGCAATGAGTTTATATAGACATCTACATGACCACTTTGACCTTCCTTCACATATTACTTCAATTCACAAACTTCTTTTATAGCACCAATGCCTCTTGGTGCTTGTAGTTTCTCACATTCTTTCACGTGTCTTCTTGGCCATTTTCCACAGTTATTTATATTTCACTTTTGCACTTTTGGAATGGTTTTAATTTTGCCCTCTTGGCATGCCTCACATTTCACACATTTCAGGGTTCTCTTATTTGACTTGCTTTCCTTTGATCTTTGCTTCTGATATCTTTTAAAAGTTCATAACATTTCACAGAGACTTCTGAATGTGTGAATTCCTCTTGCAGGACTACTCTGCTGCTGTGGATCCTTTTCTTGTAACAATTGTTCTCTTCATTCATGCTTTATCAGTACACGCAAAACTTTAAACTTTCAAATCACAGTCACTTTGCCTTTAATATCAACCAGACATTTGTTGTGTTCGATAACGCACTGGTTGTGTTTAAATGAATGTCTTTAATCTTTTCCTCGAGCCCACGACCGCTACCAATGCCTCCTCTGTTACTCCCCAACTCTGCCATTCACCAGGAAGGTTTGCGGTCCGTTTCCTGGCACCTTGAAGGTTTCTTTCCTCTGCTCGCTTGGCTTTGCCTTTCAAACACTCATGGCTTCCTGAAGGTTTGGAAATGTTGCCTCTCACTCCTCTCACTTGCTGATAACACATGTTGGCCTCCCAATTCCCACAGCCTGGTTTGCATCAACCACGGAGGAACTGCTCATTCTCGTACCCAGCCTCGCTTCAACTTCTAACAGTTTTGCTCCCAAATCACTAGCTTCCTGCTGCAGTATTTTGGTTATATCAGGAGTATAAGGTTCTTTAATGGGATGTTGCTGAGGTCAGGGTCTTACCACCTGCCCTCAGATACCTGGGATTCACTGGCTCACCCAGGGAATGAGCCATAGATAGACACTGCCAGCAAACTCCAGCTGTCCCTGGTTTGGTTCCTTGGAGACATGGCTCCCTCACCACACTGCAGCCTCCCTTTTACCTTCATGCTTGGTGGCTTGGCAGTCCGTCCTTCTCCCGGCTCTCCATGGTTCTCCCAGCTCGCTCAGAGTGTTCTTTCTGGCTCCACTTTTATACCTGGTGGGAAAGTCAATTGGAGTCAAGTGGGAGTAGTTGCCCAGCCCAGCCTGACTATGCCTGACCCTATTAGTGGGACTGCCTAGTGGTGGTTGTAAATAGTATTTCCCATGTTTTTCATGGTGTTCTTTAGAGGTAATCCTCATGGCTTGCAGTCTCCTCTTCTTCCCAGAGTTTGTCGGAAAAGGGGAGGGGGAGATGTAATGAGATTGACAATGTTCCCTGAAAGTCGAGGCAGAGAATATTTTAGGATAAAATGAAAGCCAGGGGTACATACCATCTCGCTACTCATTGTAGGGATCTGTTGGATTTCAACAGAAGAATGGCTTAGCCTATTTTATAGTAGTTCCTGGATGTTGGCTTTTGCCTCCTTTGGCTTTCTGGGGTTTTGGACTTCCCTTATCTTAAGGAAAAGTTGTGGGGAGGAAAGGGCCCTAACTGCAGATAGCACATGAAGGTCTCAGGGACTTCTTCCTCCTCACCTTCTGTCCCACTGGGCCCCTGCATCTCACCTTTGGTCTCCTTCCTTCCGATCCCAAGGACTCTCTACCCAGGCATTCCTCCATCATTTGTCTACCCCCAGGGTCTTCATTCAACAGCGATGGCAGTCCCCTGGCCATCTCAGAAGAGGATCTCCCAGAAGGTGGCAAGGAAAAGCTCTTAGGGATTTCACACTATGTAAATATGTTCTCTCAAATGTGCATCTTCTGGGGAAATGTGGTGTATAAAAAGTACTGAACATCTTTTTCTTTCTATTGTTAGATAACTAAGCTTCTTAGCTTCCAGCCAGGAAGCAAGAGGGGGGTCTGGGGAGGACCAAAGGGACCCCGGACAGAAGGAAGAAAAGAGGTGCTGTGCCACACCATCCCAACCAAAAGATGGAAGGGTAGGCTTGAGTGCCCACTCCCTAATGAAGCTAGAGAGGGGGTGCCGTGCTACACCCACAACCCAAAGTAGGAAGGAGAGACTTTAGTGCCCACTCCCTAATGAAGGAAATTTAACTGTACGGGTTCCAACCAAAAGAAAACTATGAAAGAAAAAGAAAAGGGGACTTCCGATTAAACCCCACTCTGCCCTGCTCTTCCACACCAAAGAATCATGGAACAACAGGGGGAGGGGGCATGTGGGGTGTAATAAAAGCCCCAAAACAAATGGAACTCAAGGGCTAGGTGAAAAGTGGCTAACTGTCCTTAACAAAGGAAAAGGAGCATTTTAATTCACAAAGGCAGAAGAAATTTGAAGTTGCATTTCACATGAAAAACAGAATTTTTTAAACACTGACACCAAAATGGCTTTGCATGTATGTTTGCAAGTTACAGCAATACATGGAAACATGTTCCCCTGGTAACATAAAGATGTCAGGGAAAAATGATATTGACAAAAAGTAATGTATATCATGCTTCACATGCAAAATACCAGCAAACATTTGAAAATAAAAGCCCACTTTGTTACCATGAAAAGTTCCTGTAGGCCCAAGGCACACTATGTGGGTGTCTTTCTGCAGTGGGAATACAGAGAAAGTAAAATCAAAAATGTAATCCAAGTTCAGATTGGAAAAGCACCTGGCATTACTGGCTGAGAAATAAATGCAGCATTTTCACTGAGACTGTCACCCATCAAAAGGTGGTGCACTGTGATCATTCAGACTCACTTTTCAGCAGATAAACGAACAGCAGATAAATACAAGTGTATTTCATTGATGACTGAAAGAAACAGCCCTGTACTTTCAGCACAAACTAAAAGTGGATCCTGAAAACACACTGTATGTCAAGGAATCAATACTGATGTTATACAATGCAATACGTGGGTTCCTTTCAGCTAAGGACAAGGACATTTGCCGCTTGGCAAATTTCACAAAGGCGTCCCCCACTGAAAGCCTTGCTTGCATCCCAGCTGTTTACAATTGTAATAAAATATGGCTTGCCTGAAAAGTGTTGCAAACCAAGTGCCCCCCTGACTTGCTTTCTGAAGGCAGTTATATGCAATGCAAATGGATCTACCTGGTACATCTCAGGTATTTATGATCTGCAAACGACCAACTTCAAACAACAAAGAGCCAAATGGCATGGAGGAAGCAAAGCTCACATATGCCCAACATGAAGTTTTACTATTAATTTAAAAGGGCTATTATAGCTTACGACTTTATCTCAGCAACCAAACGTCATATTTTCTTGATTGATTTATTAGAACATTTCCAGGTTATTTTGGTGATATAACATTCACCCGCCAGCATTTCAGAGAACATTAATGGCTATCTGAAATGGGGTACTGGCTGATTTGAAAATGTTCCAAATTTGAGAGTTGGTGAAAGGGTGGGGGGTAAAGTTAGGAATATTTATAACAAATTGTATGTTACTCACAATTAAGCTTTTTGTAAAAGTGATGGGAAAATGCCAAACAGCCATATTAAATTCCCCATAATTAGCTGAAGTGGAATATGTATATATGTGTATATATATATATATTCAATGAAAAAACCTTGTTAAAAGGGACGTTATGGTTAAGTTGTGCTACTAAAAACCTATCAAATTCAGTAAAAAAACGTTGTTGCAGGGACGTTATGGTTCAAAGTAAAACCGAAAAACCCCTGAAATTCGGCAGTTATGGTAAGATAAGCAACCATAACTCGCGCCACCGTGCACTGCTGACACTAACACTCAGGACATCAAAGATGACATCACAAATATCAAAGTTTTTTCATTGAATTTCATAGGTTTTTATTAGCGCAACTTAACCATAACGTCCCTTTAACAAAGTTTTTTTACTGAATTTCATAGGTTTTTAGTAGCGCAACATAAAAATAACTTCCCTTTAACAACGTTTTTTTACTGAATTTCATAGGTTTTTCATAGCGCAACTGAACCATAACGTCCCTTTAACAAAGTTTTTTTTACTGAATTTCATAGTTTTTTAGTAGCACAACTTAACAATAATAACTTTGACTTTATGTACATGTAATATGGAACATACTGAACCCTTTCTACTGAATTTGACTGTCCGCTGACATGTTCGAACAACAGTACCACCACCTAAAAACTCTGGGGGGGTATGTGTAATTGTTATATCATAACATAGGAACATTTAACAAATTCACAAAGCAGCACACATACAAAGTATATGTAGTAATACTTAAGAAATGTAACCCATATATGTAACACACTAACCATTCATTTAAATACAATATGTTCTAAAATGGAATATACCAAAAGAAGATAAAGTGGCTTCCAACATAATTACCTCACAGACACTCCACAACTAAGAGCAAGACCAGACATACAGACTACTCATCACATACTTTCCTGAAATAGTAAGTGCACTTCATTTGACTCATATATTTATAAACTTTCTGTATTAGATAAAAAAAATATTACTTTTTTGTTTTCTCACAGAAATGTGTAGTAGTCTGGAGTGGCTAGAGGAGCATTTCCCACAAGATCAAATGTCAGAAGATAGTGCACCTAATGGTACACACTTTACTATATAAACCATTTAATAAATATTATTTTGTATACATTTAACATATACATTTTTGTTTTTACAGACCATACAAAAATTGCCACTACCACAGAAAAAGAAGCGGTGGATAACACTCTGGAACACATTAACCAAAAAATGGACCAATTTATGGCAAATTTTAACGATTTAAAGAACTTTGTGGAAGATCACCTAAAACTACCAACAACATACCATTGTCCCACCTGTACTTGTCCCCCCTCACCATATCCCACTCATTTAACCCCAAACCCTCTCGATGGACCAAAACGTTTTGATGACATTTCCATCACTTCTTCACCTGATCCCAATTATGTTGAAATCCCTAATTCTCCTGTTTTTGTTTCCGTTTCTGCCCCACCTTCTCAGTCATAAATTGTTTATATATGTCGAATAAAGTTACTTTTTTATATTGTGTTGTAATTACTTTCAGTCCTTTGTGTTAAAATCAATTTAGGTGTCCACGGACAGTGCGGTTCTTCGGAAATGTTCGTAAATAAACGAAAATGTAAGTGTCCTGAGGACACTATATCTGTCCGTAATGTTCTCAAGCAAGTTGAAACTGTTCTAAGAACACTCGTACTGTCCTGAAATGTTTGTAAATAAAAGAAAATGGAGGTGTGCTTAAGAACACTATGCCTGTTCGTAGTGTTCACTATCAAGTTGAAACTGTTCTAAGAACACTCCTGGAGTCCTGAATTGTTCGTAAATAAACGAAAATGGAGGTGTGCTGGGGACGCTATGTCTGTCCGTATTGTTCGCAAGTAAGTTAAACTGTGCTAAGAACAAACGGCTGTCCGTAACTGTTCGTTTTACGTGTGACACACTTTTAATTAGTTCAGGACCCGAACACTGTCCGTAGAACATCAACACGCATGCGCAAAACAATGTCTGTACATTGGGTGTCCTGCGGACGGTCGCTTCCTTAGCGAACATGCTCACGAAGCAATCATGTGACCGCACCCACGCTGATCGCGTGTTCTGAATGCGGACACTGTTCGTATCCCCGAACAGTTTTAAAGTACATTTCCAAGTAATCCACAATAGTTCTTATTAAAAACTCACCATACCACAAATCCCACATACTAATCCTAACTTTCCACATAGTTTTTGTGACTTTTTGAACCTTTTTTGGTGTTCGATCTGTCTTGCGGATGGCGCGCATGTCCGCGATCTGCGTACAAGCACCCCTATAAAAGACCACGCCCTAGAGCTCATTCTCATTGTGTTTCTGGCCACAGAGCACACTGCATTTTGCTGCATACTGTGCAGATTTTGAGATTTCCATCTCTAGGACGATGACATCCATGGCTCCACTATTGCCACCTGGTGCTACATCTGCCTCAGCACCACCCCCACCCCCTACACCACCACCATCTCCCCAAGGGCCTGTAGAGGGGAACAGGAGTGAGGATACAGAGGAGGAAGAAGAGGATGACGAGAATGAGGTAGAGGAAATCTCTACTACCCGCCCTCAGCGTGATTCTTAGGTGTGGCGGTTGTTTACCATTCATGGGAATGTTCCTAAGGCTCGTGCGAACCGTGTCACCTGCAATGAGTGCAAAATGGTACTCAGTCGCGGGAGGCATGGTGCGTACAGCTTTGAGACCACGACCATGAAGCGACACCTGAACTCATTCCACATTGGGGCCATTCGCCAGGTTGTACCTTGCGAAGAGCGTAGTAGGTTGATTGCCTCTACTTCATCCTCCGTTTCTGATCCTGTCACCACAAGGAACACCTATGTGGGACAGCATCTTCCTCAAGCTGCCTCACAGGCCATACAGAATTCTGATGACCCTTAACTTTCGAGGGTCACAGTTGTATGTATGTACTGTGACACAGTACTCTGCAGGGGGGAGTGACTTTGGAGTGCTTTTGAGACTATCGTCTCAGAGCACGAGAAGACCTGCTCACTACAAAAATAAAACCCACTCTACAGCTTCCTCTCTCAGCTCGCCCTTTCTTATCCCTGTGGTTGGTGTCCCCCCTTTTACGCCCCTCTCCCCTCCTCTCCTAGTGTGTTGTGTATAAAAAACCAAAAAAATACAAAATAACAAAAATCAAAAAGAAAATAAGGCTCTTTTCAGAGCCGCCTTTCACAGTTAAAAAATAGAAGTGAAGATAAATAAAGCAGGGCCCTTTGTATATCTTAAAAGTCTGCAGACAGTTTGCGAACATAAAATTTTGGGGTGCTACCCTATTGTAACCATTGCATTTTTCTCTGGGAGCAAGTGGTGGCTCTGAAAAGAGCCTTTGGGAGGTGTCAAAAATTATAAATACTTAACACCTACTTCAAAATGGATGCTGTATTTCTTAAAAAGGTCGCAATGCATTTTGTGGATTTCTCAGAAAAATCTGATTGCCAGCATAAGTAAGATGGACTCCATCTCTGCGAAAAATGTATGTACTACGAAACATAATATTTTCATTGTGAAAAGAGCACATGCCAAAATCTCTTAGGAAGGCACAAACAGCCTTATTGACATTACGCCTTGCTTTCTCCATTTGTGGACCACATGAGAAAGAACGAAGCCACATTTGTCTCGGGGCAATCCGTGAAAAAGTTACTTTGGAGTTTGGAAACATGTTCATGATCTTCTGAAGTCCTTCGTTCATTGCAAATTGCAAAGAAATTCCAGACACATATCCTAAACTGTTCCCTCCACAATGAATTACAATTATGTCTGGATGTTCCTCTATCTTCAAAGTTGCACAGAGAGGTAGCAAGTCCAACCACTTCATTCCACGCACTCCATGCCAGTGCACTTCCACATGTGGGAATCCAAGATCTATAGATACTCCACAGCTTTCTGCATGCAACTTCAACCAATGTATCCACGAGTCTCCCAAAATCCACACCATCTGTTTTTTGAAACACTCAGCCATAGCTATCTGTTCTTCTCTCAGCAAAAAGAATATCTGAGAAAACCTCTCCTAGCACAACACACTCACTAAGCTTTACTGACCAATCCCTTGCTACATTCAATCTCATTTGCATGCCTCCCCACCCCAAATTCCCCGGATGCAATACGCGGTGTCCTAGAACTACCGCCATGTCCACGAACATATCGTAACATGGACAGCCCTTCTACCATTTCCACTTCAGTCTCTGTACAATTCCCTCATTGGATGTAGCTAAGAAATCACATGACCATCCACCAATCAAATCCAAGACCTCTACATGTAACTGCATCATCATAGATCAGCACTGCAAATGTACGGTGAATCTCTCGGAGTACAAGTCTCATACCATTGGCAAGCACAATCTACGAGAAATACTATACAAGTCTCCAAGATTTCTACTTGCAGCTTTGTCCATATCCATATGCATGAACACAAACTACAGGTGTGCATATTTTCTATACAGTACATGAACACATTTTCTAACCGACTTTTACCTTGTATAATCTGTAAAATGAATCTACGATCATTTTTTCATTGCCCTAAAATGAACTGTGTCTTACAAACCTTTACACCGTTTAATTTCTTCATACACACACACACACACACACACGCAAAAAATGTTAAACCAACATTTTTGAAATAAAATATATAGACTACATATAATCAAACTAAATTACATGCACACTCTATGATCAAATCTCAAACAATAATATGTGTACAAACGCCATAATTGGTTTGAATTTTTTCAATTTGTATAATTACTTACATTTATATAGGACAAGCAGGCTATGACATTGACTCACTATTACGTGGAAAAGCAGGCTATGACATTGACTCACTATTACATGGAAAAGATTAGTTACAGGAATAGTGGTATACAGTGGTACATTAGGAATTTCACAAGCTATAGTAAAGATATTTTCGTTCCTACAGTTAGTCAGTTAGTTTAGTTATGTCTAAATTAAAAACAGTGCTATATACAAACCAAATTACTAATTTCTTTCTTTTACAATTGCAGTGAAGACCATTCTCCCGAAATGAACCAGCCGAATTTGAAGTACAAAGAACAACTAAGAAGCAACCTGCTCATTTTAGAAAAAAAGTAAGTAAAATGTTACCATAATATTTGAATTATTACTCAAACACACTGTAAGGTTAATTCATGCTATTTCTGTGCCTGAAAATAGAGATTCTGCACCATTGTGACCAAAAATCCCCCCTTCTTAAACAGTGATTTACTGGCAGAATGGCCCACAACTTCCTATTTTTCGACACACAAATTACCTAACTCAGCCGCTAGAATTTAGATGTTGTACAACAAACAACTGTTTTAATTGTATAGCTTTAGATATACTATTTATACTTTTCCAAAGATATACTATTTGTACTTCTCCAAACCACTGGCTTACTTTTTTCTGTCATCTGAACCCCAGTTTAGTAACCCATTAATTCAAGAATACCCATCCCTAGTAGTTGTACTTCCCAAAGCACAATCACACACCATTACATACATCTTTATCATCTTACTCAAAAACTCATGCACACAACACACATGCATTCCAGAACACCCCAACCCATACCTTCTGTATTTTTTTCAACAGACCCTAAAGAATGCCTTCCAAAATGCAACTCCGTAGAAAGGAACGCAGAAGTAGAGCAAATGAAAAGAAAACTCTCCAACATAAACATCCATCTATAGCAGAATTTGTAAAAAAAAAAGTTGAAACACAACAGTTAATACAGTCATGTAGAGAAACAGAAGAAGTTTCTAGTACAAAAAATGTGCCTCCTCTATCAAAAAGTAAAACAAACCATAAAACAATTAACAGAAAATCAACTATCACTACATATTAAAATTCTTCTATAAATCTTGATGTAGTACAAAGTAAGCATACCAAGAAAAGTATTTTAGCCAAAATGTTCCGTCACAAAGTCCTTCAAAATCTTATGAAAACAGGAGAGAAACCAGGTTCAATACTTCAAACCTATCGTAGAAAAGTAATCTTAGAAGCGTTGATAGACAGTGCAATTCTTCTCAAAAGAAAGTTATTTATTTTAGTGTTAAACAGAATAAAACAACTTACAAAACTAATAACTAAATTACAAAAAAGACTTCTCAATAAACGAAATGTCAACAGAAATAACTTCTTAAATATCTGTGGAGGTGAATGGAGTCACACTACAAGCACAGAACCAAACTTTAATGAAGAAGCGTACAAACAAAAGCAAACACATACAATTGCCATACATAGGAGTGGTCGAGGTTATGAAAAAGTTAATAATACCATAATGGAACAAGAAGTACTCCTTACAAAAATATGCCCTGAAAACGTAGATTTACCCCTCCATTCAACTGAATCAGAACATCTAGTGTACAAATGGCCATGCACGTCAATGTGTAACATTCCCAAAAAAATGTTCAAGTCTTTACGCCAATTCCTCAATCAATATGTGAAAAGCAAAGACAAAATCAAAATGAAACTATTGCAAAATATGGATGCTTGTCCAGTACGCAAGTACACAGGACTACAAGGACATTCATTGGCCTGCATTACAGGACCTACTTTCAAAACAACCTTCCATGATATCAAAAGGATATCAACACATCATGCAAGTATAAGAAATCTAGTTTATAAACTGTACTATTCTAAAATTCCTGTTTTAGCACTAGCCAATTTAAATAACATTCTTCTACATGGTAAAGCAAAAGACCTACTAAAAGAAATCGACTATATCCAGACAAAATATTTTGGAAGTGAAACCCACTTACAAGATGAATTAGCTGTAAACCAACTTCGTAACAATTCTGCACATGGCAACCTTTCACTACATACATACAAAAAAGAAATACTAAAATTTGAAAGTACTTCAGCTGAAGTACCAAACCACGTGTGTGTATGTTGCCACAGAACTTTTTATAAAAGTAACACAAAAACTGTAGACCTATCATACAAAATAGAAGACAATGAAGAATCTAAATGGTTTGAATTAGCTCTCTACCTTATAGCAGAAAACAAATACGAAATAACTGACCCCATAATACTTTGCAGTTACCGCACTAAAAAACTTGACAACAACCAAACTCCTTCACGTGCTATCACAAAGAACTTGGAATTATATCCACTACCAAAACCCCTTCAACAACTTAATTTATATGAGAGCATCATAATTCGAACAGTGCACCCTTTTCAAGCAATAATACGTCTTCAACCAAAAACTGCAAAATTACCTCCCTCTGAATTAGTGAAAGGTATTCGTGGAAAAGTAATGTATTTACCATTAGATCTAAAAGAAAATGTGCACACTCTAGGAGTGCAACGTCCAATGCAACAATCTTTAATTATCTTGGTAAATGGAGTACCTACAAAAGACAAAAAAATTTGGCAATAACTGGTAGATTTACATAAAGTTAGAGAAGCCGTGCAATATCTTAAAGAGAATAATGAATATTACAAAGACATTAATATTGAAGAAAACTTGAAAGATACAACTGAAATAATTCAAGAGACACAAGAAGCTGGTCAATTTGAGCTCCTAGATCCTGCTACAATATCAAACACTTTAGACCATTATACAATTCATCCATTGCAGTCTAATGACACCATAGAAGATGCACTGGAAACGTACCAAATGCGTCAAACAAAAGGATCACGAATCAGCACATGGGAAAAAAGTATAGAAGCACGTGCTTTTCCTCTACTCTTTCCGACTGGCAAAGGAGGAAGATATGATGATAGACCTATTCAAATATCAGTATCAGAATATCGTTCATTACGAATGTATTCTGAAGATCCCAGATTTCGACAAAATGTGGAATACATATTCCACCTACTCTTTGAAAGTGAACTAGCAACTTTATGTTACGGAGTTGCACACATATTAAAATCAGGATCACACTTTCAAAATATGACAACTACACAATTATTACAAAAAGTTCAACAAAAAGATGAGGTTTTACAAGCAAATCTTACAAATCTATTAGCAAATATGCGTGGTACTAAAGAGTATGGTTTCAACGTCATGGAGATGTACGTTGTATGATCAGAAACCTTGGCCCACCCACTTGGTTTGTTACATTAAGTTGTGCAGAATATGCATGGGAAGATTTACATGCTTTCCTATGCATATCAAATGAAAACAAAACAAACATAGATATACTAACACCTGGAGAACTTTGTTCTTAGGATCCTGTTAATGTTTCAAGATATTTTCACCATCGCTTCATTGCTATGCTACATTTTATTTGTAATAAAATTGTTCCTCCCCTTGGAGAAGTGCAACACTTCTTTTGGAGAAAAGAATACCAAGCCAAAGGAGCCACATGTCCACATGCTTTTATGGATTAAAGACGCTCCTAAATTTGGTCAAGACAGTGATGGCACTGATTTACAGTTTATTGAAAAATATGTCACTTGTGAAAATCCATCAGAATCCACAAATAGTGATCTTCATGCAAAAATGTTACAATTCCAAAGACACAAATGTGGCTAATATTGTTGTCGCAAATACAAAAACAAAGGGAAATACTACACCAAATTCCGATTTGGTTTCCCTAGACCAGTTACAAATACAGGTCAAGTGAACAACCTCATGTCTTCAGTTAGACATAGTGTTAAAAGTAAGTCACCTAAAAATACATATTGCATAAAAAGAAAAGAAGAAGACAAATATATCAATGATTACAATGCAATCATTGCCCACTTATGGAATGCACACATAGATGTGCAGTACATTGCAGACAATTCTACTGAAGTTGCACGATATGTCACAACGAACTTAACCAAATCAGAAAAGACAGAGCTCCAAGACCTCTGGAATGACCTGTCATCAGATAAAACAGTGTCTCAGAAATGATACAGCTTGGGCATAAAAATGCTGTCCAATAGAGAATGTGGATCCTATGAAGCAGCTGATCGATTAACTGGTACTGCATTGTATGGTAAATCTGCAAATATAGTATGGCTAAGTCTTGGTCCAGCTAAATCTAGAAAAAGAGTTCTAAAATCATACAAAGATATAGAAACAATAGCCAAACATGATCCCAACAGCCAAGACATTTTAAAAAACTATTTATTGGACACATACTACCCAAACAGGAGTACCACTTTGGAAACCATGTGTCTATACCACATAGCCCAAAACTACACATACAAAAATAATATAAAACCTGATGAACAAAACCGTAAATACAAAGTGACAAACTGTGAAGGCAGCTTAGTAAAACTCACCAAACCAAATTTAATTAATCATATCAAATTGTCATTAAAGACTCTTCAACATAAAGAAGTATATTACATGTCCCTGCTACAACTCTTTAAACCATGGAGAAAAGAAGAAGAAATACTAGATAACTATGACTCATATGAAGACGCTTTCAAAGCAAATGAAAGCAGTATAACTGATGTAAACTTTGCACAGTACAAAACAATGTTGCACAATGAACAGCAACACGAAGAAGAACTCCAGGCCCAACTAGATAAGGACACTCCTGACAGTAGTCAACCTTCTGTCACAGGAAGCCAAGAACCACTGGGAGACCCACTAATAACAAATGAGGCAGAATTAGCTATGATAGAAGTAGAAAACACCATGTGTCAGTATGAAGATAAAGAAGACTTAACTATACTACAATCAAAGCTAAACAATGAGCAACAAAAGAAATTGCACATGGTGTACAACATGAAAACAAAGAATGCACCTGTCAAAATTACAAACATATACTATTGTATGTCAGTGGTGAAGCTGGTTCCGACAAAACATTCCTAATCAAAATCATCAGTAAGTTCCTTCAACAATTGACAAACAACAAACTGTCAGCTGTTGTCACTGCCCCCACAGGTTTAGCTGCCTACAACATAGGTGGTGTCACTTTACACCGATTACAACTCCTGCCAGTAGAACACCAAAACAAATTAGATTATTACAAACTTTCTGCAGAAGCTGCAATGGAACTACGCAGAGTATTGAAACAAATGAAAATGCTACTAATAGATGAAGTGGGCATGGTCTCCAACCTGATGTTAGCTTTGATTCACCTCAGATTACAAGAAGTACTCAAAACAGACTATGAAGAGCTCTTTGCAGGAAAACACATTATTGTTTTTGGAGATCTGCTTCAATTAACACCAGTAAAAGGTGAACCTATTTTTAAAACATTAGGGCACAAACTCTGCCGTAAAACTGTTGGCAGCATTGGAAATGTCAAACTTTGGCAACATTTCCAATACAGAGAATTAACAGAAAACATGCGCCAATCTGCAGATCTAACTTATGCCAACATTTTAAAAAGTTTGAGAGTTGGTATACTTTCGAAAGAAGCAGAAGCAACATTGAAAACCCGGCACATTAATGCACTTTATGGCGATAATGCATGTGCTACAGATGTTATGGAACAATTAGCCCACAAAAATGTCAATTGTATGGCCTTAATGCCAACTCTTGCAAGCTGTCTCAAATTCAATGAAATAATGTTAAGTAAAGGAATGCAACCAATAATGGAAATTAGCGCCACAGACAAACTAGATGTACATGGTATGACACTACCCATGTGTGACCAAGCCACAACAAGACTAAATAATTTACAAAAATCAATCTCAAACACAGCAGGCTTAGAAAAGATGTTAAAATTATCCTTAAATTGCAGAGTAATGCTTAAACGTAACCTTGACGTGGACCAAGGACTAGTTAATGGAGCACTGGGTACAGTTGTTGGCTTTCAAACACACCCACGTGACAACAAAATTCAGTTTGTCAATATACTCATTGACAAACTTTCAGAAGTAAAACGGATAGGACGCTCAACAGCTAGATTCCTTCTCTTCAAAGATATGTATGTACGCAGAGAACAATTTTCTCTAACTATTGCATACGCAGTCACGATTCATAAATCACAATGTCTTACCCTAGACAAAGCAATGATAGATATTGGTAAGACAGTCTTTAAAGAAGGCATGAGCTACGTAGCACTATCACGCTTACGTACACTTGACGGTCTATTTCTAATCAACTTTGATGCAAGTAAAGTAAACGCTGATATTCCTTGCATTTTAGAATATAATAGAATTCGCTCACTATACACTCCCCATCTAAACACATATTCTGTTCCACAAAAACTAAAATGTTGTAAAAGAAAACTAAATCAAACAGAAATGCAACAGGACATCACTGCAAGTCCTCCAAAGAGAGTAAAAGAAACTAATACTTCATCAAGTACCACAAACAAAAAAGAATCAATTAGAGAAAGTAAACCAGGTACTTCTTTAAAGAAGGAAGACAAACTCCAAAAAAAGCAGTTAGATACAGAACTACCTGGACCATTTAAATTCTCAAATATAGTTGGTGTAAGTTGCTATGCAAATGTAGCAATGAATATTCTATTTCAATTACCACCAATTGTTGACAACATTTACTTACACTTTAGAGACCCATTGTATATGCAAATGTTAGTACTTCATAGAAACACAAAAAACAATCCTGACAACACATATAGTGTTTATGGAATAAGGCAACAATTGGACTACTGTGCTGGAATGGTGAAGTTCACTATAAACTCACAGGAAGATCCACAAGAATGTTTAATGTACTTACTACAAGTACTGGAAAACAAAAACATACCTATAAAGGAAATCTTCCAGATTTCATACATGTGGAACCATACATGCACTCTGTGCAACAATGTGACACAAGAAGAAATTCCCAATGAACGCTTCATATATATATCAATACCAAATTGTGAATCCATTCCATTTCAGCAACTTGTACAAAATTCAAACCATGGTAGATTATGCTCTACCTGCAATTCAGATAATCGCTCCACGTTAGTAATACAAACACATAGTAAATACGTAATACTAATGCTTCTACGTTACAATGCAGATGATACCAAAAACAACTGCAAGCTGACTGGATTCACACATAGTCAAATATCACTTGGTAAGAAAACCTTCACAACAATAGGTATAATCTACCACGCAGGAGCCACAACCAATTCAGGGAACTACACGGCATATATAAAAAAGAAATGTGGATGGTTTGAATGTAATGATAGTACCATTACTCTAAAGCAGAGATTACCAGCAAATCTTACAAACGCTTATTTGATGTTCTTAAAACCAAAATTTGATAAATAAACTGTATTTAAACCTTTAAGTAAATGTGTGTTAAAAAATATAAACTGTTAGAATACTCCAAAAGCTATCTAACTGCTCAAAGATTCTACAACAACTAATCTGATAAATGAATACCACTAAATTAGACCAAAAAATACACAGTTAGAATACGCCAATTGGTATCTAACTGTCCCAAAATTATAAATTTGTGTTAAAATGATATAAACTGTTAGAATACTCCAAAAGCTATCTAACAGCTCAAAGATTGTACAACAACTAATCAGATAAATGAATACCACTAAATTAGGCCAAAAAATACACAGTTAGAATACGCCAATTGGTATCTAACTGTCCCAAAATTTAACAATATCCAAATAGATAAATCAAAACCACTAAAATATATTAAAAAAATAGACAGTTAGAATACGCCAATTGGTATCTAACTGCTCCAAAATTTTATAACATCAAAACAAATGAAGAATCTGTTACTGCTCCAAAAAAAATAAAACAAAGCATAAAGCATTAGCCAGAAACAACACGTGAAGACTGAAAACAAACAAGCAAATAAACTGTAGCATAACAGAAAAAGGTTTTTTTTTTCTTCCATCCAGGATTTTTTTTCTCCCACAGACCCAATGATTTTAGCAACAAATACAGAAACTGAGCAAATTGCACAGTACTCTGATTTGTACTCTACTAAATATGAGGGTCGAAAAAAAATAAAAGTATATTGCTTATACAATGTAATAAGTCATTACAAAATACTAATACTAACATGCTATTTTCTTTTATCACAGAAATGAAGAAGAAAAATATGGACTCCCATTACTAGACCAAACAGTAAGTATACAATAATAAGGACAACCATAGCAGCATATCACATCCATAGTATCTAATACCTTTGTTCCTTATACATTTGTTTTTCACCCAAAGTTATAAGCAAATATGAATGTGATATGCTGCGGTGGTTGTTGCCAGGGCATAGAGTCTTGGGTGCATGGCCAAATGGCCATGCACCCAAGACTCTATGCCCTGGCAACAACCACCGCAGCATATCACATCCATAGAGTCAAACATTTCAACTATGATCTATGGGAAACTTTTAATGTCCGCTAACAATGTGAGTGTTCTTAGAACACTTTCAACTTAACAACGAACAATACTGACAGCGTCCTAAGGACACCCCCTACGAACATTCCAGGACACCGGGAGTGTTCTCAAAAACGTCTTCAGAACACCCCCATTTTGTTTATTTGCGAACATTTCAGGACACCGCGGGTGTTCTTAGAACACATTCAACTTGACAGAGAACAATACGGACAGCGTCCTCAGGACACCCCCTACGAACACTCCCCGGACACCACGAGTGTTCTTAGAAGCTTCTTCAGAACACCACCATCTTGTTTATTTGCGAACATTTCAGGACACCGCAAGTGTTCTTAGGACACATTCAACTTGACAGAGAACAATACGGACAGCGTCCTCAGGACACCCCCTACGAATACTCCCCGGACACCGCGCGTGTTCTTAGAAGTGTCTTCAGAACACCACCATTTTGTTTATTTGCGAACATTTCAGGACACCGCGGGTGTTCTTAGAACACATTCAACTTGACAGAGAACAATACGGACAACGTCCTCAGGACACCCCCTACGAACATTCCAGGACACCGGGAGTGTTCTTAGAAGCATCTTCAGAACACCACCATCTTGTTTATTTGCGAACATTTCAGGACACCGCAAGTGTTCTTAAGACACATTCAACTTGACAGAGAACAATACAGACAGCGTCCTCAGGACACCCCCTACGAACACTCCCCGGACACCACGAGTGTTCTTAGAAGCGTCTTCAGAACACCCCCATTTTGTTTATTTGCGAACATTTCAGGACACCGCAGTGTTCTTAGGACACATTCAACTTGACAGAGAACAATACGGACAGCGTCCTCAGGACACGCCCTACGAACACTCCCCGGACACCACGAGTGTTCTTAGAAGCGTCTTCAGAACACCCCCATTTTGTTTATTTGCGAACATTTCAGGACACCGCAGTGTTCTTAGGACACATTCAACTTGACAGAGAACAATACGGACAGCGTCCTCAGGACACCCCCTATGAACACTCCCCGGACACCGCAAGTGTTCTTAGAACAGTTTCACTTTGCTTGCGAACAAAATGATAACATATTGAATCCTTAGAACACCCCCCAGTCAGTTTATTTAGAACATTTCAGAACACCCGTGAAGTCCGCAAACAAATCGAACACAAAAAGAACGTCTAACACATAAAAAACACAACTTTCATCCTATCTCATACACTCCCACCCTCCCCAAACACTCCTACACACCAACACACTCTACTAAATACACATTTTGAACAAAGTTTCACCGCGCTGTCCGCGGACGTCCGCGAATCCAAGATGGCGGGCGCTACCGAAAAATCTGATGCGCTTCACGCTCCACGCCGTCCAATCAGCGAACACATTGCATGTCCGCGAACATCACGCAAGACGATTGGCCAATCAGGACACTGTCCGCGGAGTGAACAGGGAAGTGTGTCCGCTTACCGAACACAGATATCACAAATTTTTTTTGACCTACTTTTTGGTCATTTTACAAAAAACTACTGGACGGAATTTCACCAAATTTGCAAAAGCACGCTTTCGGGACCAAGCCGCTGCTCCTGGTCCAAATTTGGTGGAAATCCGTCCAGCGGTTTGGGCTGTAGGCATGAGCAAAATTTTTTTCCCATTCAGTCTATGGGGAAAAAAAAAGTTTTGGGACCCCCCCTACAACTTTGCCCCCCCTGGACGAATCCTCACCAATCTTTGGAAAAAAAATTAAGAGTGACCCAAATACTTTTTTCCAAAGTTTGGTGAGGATCCGTCCAGGGAGAGCGAAGTTATAAGCCACCCAAAAAGTGCTCTTCCTATGGAAACAGCAACTTAACCATAACTACATGGCCACTAGCGTGGCCATGTAATATATATATATATATGTATTCAGTAAAAAAACTTTGTTAAATGGACGTTATGGTTAAGTTGCGCTACTAAAAACCTATGAAATTCTGTAAAAAAACTTTGTTAAGGATTGTTCTCTTTCAAGCCTGTGTCTTCCGCTATGTATATGTTTCATATGATTTGACTTGACCCTAAGTCTACAAATATAGTACCTTTTCAATTTTACTTCCTGACTGTTACTGAAGAAAACTATGTGGCTTAGATATGTCAGTAAAGGAAAAAAAGGGAGAGCCAGTCATGTGATGTCATCAGTGATGTCATCAATGACATTTGTGATGTCATCTTTCATGTCCTGGGTGTTAGTGTTAGCAGTGCACGGTGACGCGAGTTATGGTTGCTTATCTTACCATAACTGCCGAATTTCAGGGGTTTTTCATTTTTACTTTGAACCATAACGTCCCTTTAACAAAGTTTTTTTACTGGATTTCATAGGTTTTTAGTAGCGTAACTTAACCATAACGTTCCTTTAACAAAGTTTTTTTACTGAATTTCATAGGTTTTTAGTAGCGCAACTTAACCATAACGTCCCTTTAACAAAGTTTGTTTACTGAATTTCATAGGTTTTTAGTAGCGCAACTTATCCATAACGTCCCTTTAACAAAGTTTTTTTACTGAATTTCATAGGTTTTTGTTAGTGCAACTTAACCATAAAGTCACTTTAACAAAGTTTTTTTACTGAATTTCATAGGTTTTTAGTAGCGCAACTTAACCATAACGTCCCTTTAACAAAGTTTGTTTACTGAATTTCATAGGTTTTTGTTAGTGCAACTTAACCATAACGTCCCTTTAACAAAGTTTTTTTACTGAATTTCATAGGTTTTTGTTAGTGCAACTTAACCATAAAGTCACTTTAACAAAGTTTTTTTACTGAATTTCATAGTTTTTTATTAGTGCAACGTAACCATAACATCCTTTTCAATGGAGGAAGACCACTAGCATCCTAGGTTCTCAAAGTGGGAACCTGGGGTGATAAAAAAAAGATTATTCTTCCCAAACCGGGACGCCGCCACGGGAAGGAAAATCTTTTACCAAGATGGACACCAGGGAAAGGGTAGGCGGGGTGTATAAAGAGAACACAACAGGCCATTGGCGGGGGGTCGGGAAGACAAGGAGAGAGACACGGGGCATGAGCAGGGGGTGGAAAGAAGGGAGACACTGGGCATGAGCGGGAAAGAAGGGAGACACGGGGCATGAGCAAGGGGTGGGGGGAGAAGAAGGGAGACACGTGGCATGAGCGGGAAAGAAGGGAGACACGGGGCATGAGTGGGAGGTGGGGGGGAAGAAGAGACACGGGGCATGAGGGGGGGTGAACAGGGGAGACACTGGCCATGAGCGGGGGGAAAAGGAGGGAGACAGACACGGAGCATGAGTGGGGGTGGGGGTGAACAGGAGAGACACGGGGCATGAGCGGGGGTAGGGCAAGGTGGGGCCCCCACCCCCGCTCATGCCCCGTGTCTGCCCTGTTCCAACAGTGCAGACACGGAGCATGAGCGGGGGGTGGGGGGAGAAAGAAGGGAGACACGGGGCGTAAGCGGGGAGTGGGGGGGGAAGACAAGGGGCATGAGCGGGGGGTGGGGGGGAAGAAGGGAGACACGGGGCATGAGCGGGGGGTGGGTGGAACAAGAGGTCAACAAGGGGCATCTTAGGAGGGGGGTACAAGAGGAAGACACAGGGCATGAGAGGGGGTGGGGGGCAACAAGAGAGAGACACGGGGCATGAGCGGGTGGGGGGAACAGGAGACAGACACGGGGCATGAGCGGGTGGGGGGAACAGGAGACAGACACGGGGCATGAGCGGGGGGCAACAGGAAACAGACACGGGCATGAGCGGGGGGTGGGGAACAACAGGGGACAGACACGGAGCATGAGCGGGGGGCAACAGGAGACAGACATGGGGCATGGGCGGGGGGTGGGGGGCAACAGGAGACAGACACGGGGCATGAGCGGGGGGTGGGGGATCAGGAGACAGACACGGAGCATGAACGGGGGGTGGGGAGAACAGGAGACAGACACAGGGCATTAGCGGGGGGTGGGGGGCAACAGGAGAGACATGGGGCATGAGCAGGGGGCGGGGGGCAACAGGAGAGACACGGGGCATGAGCGGGGGGTGGGGGGAACAGGAGACAGACACGGGGCATGAGCGAGGGGTGGGGGGAACAGGAGACAGACACGGGGCATGAGCGGGGGGTGGGGGGAACAACAGACACGGAGCATGAGCGGGGGGTATGGAGAACAGACACGGGGCATGAGCGGGAGGGGTGGGGGGCAACAGGAGACAGACATGGGGCATGAGCGGGGGGTGGGAGGAACAGGAGACAGACACGGGGCATGAGCGGGGGTGGGGAGAACAGGAGAGACACGGGTCATGAGCGGGGGGTGGGGGGAACAGGAGACAGACACGGGGCATGAGCGGGGGTGGGGAGAACAGGAGACAGACACGGGGCATAAGCAGGGGGGTGGGGGGCAACAAGAGACAGACACGGGGCATGAGCGGGTGGGGGGAACAGGAGACAGACACGGGGCATGAGCGGGGGGGGTGGAGTGCAACAGGAGATAGACACGGGGCATGAGCGGGGGATGGGGGGAACAAGACACAGACACGGGGCATGAGCGGGGGGTGGGGAGAACAGGAGGCAGACACGGGGCATGAGCGGGGGGTGGGGAGAACAGGAGACAGACACGGGGCATGAGCGGGGGCGTGGGGGGCAACAGGAGACAGACACGGCGCATGAGGGGAACAGGAGACAGATACAGGGCATGAGGGAGGGGTGGGGAGAACAGGAGACAGACACTGGGCATGAGCGGGGGGAACAGAAGACAGACACGGGGCATGAGTGGGGGGTGGGGGGAAGGGGAGAGAGACACACGGGGCATGAGCGGGAGTGGGGGGAGGGAGAGAGACACACGGGGCATGAGCGGGGGGTGGGGGAGGGAGAGAGACACACGGGGCATTGAGCGGGGGTGGGCGGGAGGGAGAGACACACACGGGGCATGAGCGGGGGGTGGGCGGGAGGGAGAGACACACACAGGGCATGAGCGGGGGGTGGGCGGGAGGGAGAGACACACACGACGCATGAGCAGGGGGTGGGCGGGAGGTAGAGACACACACGGGGCATGAGCGGGGGGTGGGCGGGAGGGAGAGAGACACACGGGGCATGAGCGGGGGTGGGCGGGAGGTAGACAGACACACAGGGCATGAGCGGGGGTGGGCGGGAGGGGGAAAGAGACACGCGGCAAGAGCGGGGGTGGGCGGGAGGGAGAGAGACACACGGGGCATGAGCGGGGGTGGGCGGGAGGGGGAAAGAGACACGCGGCAAGAGCGGGGGTGGGCGGGAGGGGGAAAGAGGCACGGGGCAAGAGTGGGGGTGGGCGGGAGGGGGAAAGAGACACGGGGCAAGAGCAGGGTGTGGGCGGGAGGGGAGGAAAGAGACACGCGGCAAACGCGGGGGTGGGCGGGAGGGGGAAAGAGACACGGGGCAAGAGCGGGGGCGGGCAGGAGGGGGAAAGAGACACGGGGCAAGAGCGGGGGTGGGCGGGAGGGGGAAAGAGACATGGGGCATTTGGAGAGACACACGGGGCAAGAGCGGGGGGTGGGCGGGAGGGGGAGAGACACACGGGGCGTGAGCGGGGGGTGGGCGGGAGGGGGAGAGACACACAGGGCATGAGCGGGGGGTGGGCAGGAGGCGGAGAGACACACGGGGCATGAGCGGGGGGTGGGCGGGAGGGAGAGAGACACACGGTGCATGAGCGGGGGTGGGCGGGAGGGGGAAAGAGACACGCGGCAAGAGCGGGGGTGGGCGGGAGGGGGAAAGAGACACGGGGCAACAGCGGGGGTGGGCGGGTGGGTGAAAGAGACACGGGGCAAGAGCGGGGGTGGGCGGGAGGGGGAAAGAGACACGGGGCAAGAGCGGGGGGTCGGCGGGAGGGGTAGAGACACACGGGGCATGAGCGAGGGGTGGGCGGGAGGGGGAGAGACACACGGGGCATGAGCAGGGTGTGGGCGGGAGGGGGGAAAAGAGACACGCGGCAAACGCGGGGGTGGGCGGGAGGGGGAAAGAGACACGGGGCAAGAGCGGGGGCGGGCAGGAGGGGGAAAGAGACACGGGGCAAGAGCGGGGGTGGGCGGGAGGGGGAAAGAGACATGGGGCATTTGGAGAGACACACGGGGCAAGAGCGGGGGGTGGGCGGGAGGGGGAGAGACACACGGGGCGTGAGCGGGGGGTGGGCGGGAGGGGGAGAGACACACAGGGCATGAGCGGGGGGTGGGCAGGAGGCGGAGAGACACACGGGGCATGAGCGGGGGGTGGGCGGGAGGGAGAGAGACACACGGTGCATGAGCGGGGGTGGGCGGGAGGGGGAAAGAGACACGCGGCAAGAGCGGGGGTGGGCGGGAGGGGGAAAGAGACACGGGGCAACAGCGGGGGTGGGCGGGTGGGTGAAAGAGACACGGGGCAAGAGCGGGGGTGGGCGGGAGGGGGAAAGAGACACGGGGCAAGAGCGGGGGGTCGGCGGGAGGGGTAGAGACACACGGGGCATGAGCGAGGGGTGGGCGGGAGGGGGAGAGACACACGGGGCATGAGCGGGGGGTGGGCGGGAGGGGGAGAGACACACGGGGCATGAGCGGGGGGTGGGCGGGAGGGGGAGAAGCACACGGGGCATGAGCCGGGGGTGGGTGGGATGGGGAGAGACACACGGGGCATGAGCGGGGGGTGTGCGCGAGGGGGAGGGACACACGGGGCATGAGCGGAGGGTAGGCGGGAGGGGGAGAGACACACGGGGCATGAGCGGTGGGTGGGTGGGAGGGGGAGAGACACACGGGGCATGAGCGGGGGTGGGCGGGAGGGGGAGAGACACGCGGGGCAAGAGCGGGGGTGGGCGGGAGGGGGAGAGACACGCGGGGCAAGAGCGGGGGTGAGCGGAGGGAGAGAGACACATGGGGCATGAGCGGGGGGGTGGGCGAGAGGCGGAGAGACACACGGGGCATGAGCGGGGGATGGACGGGAGGGGGAGGGACACACGGGGCATGAGCAGGGGGTGGGCTTTAGGGGGAGAAACACACGGGGCATGAGCGGGGGTGGGGGGAGGGAGAGAGACACACGGGGCATGAGCGGGGGTGGGGGGAGGGAGAGAGACACACGGGGCATGAGCGGGGGTGGGGGGAGGGAGAGAGACACACGGGACATGAGCGGGGGGTGGGTGGCGGGTGGGGAGAGACACAAGGACATGAGCGGGGGTGGGCGGCGGGTGGGGAGAGACACGGGACATGAGCGGGGGGTGGACAGCTGGTGGGGAGAGACACACGGACATGAGCGGGGGGTGGGGAGAGACACACGAATATGAGCGTGGGGGTGGGCGGCGGGTGGGGAGAGACACACGGACATGAGTGGGGGTGGGAGAGACACACGGGGGTGGGAGAGACACACGGGGCATGAGCGGGTGGTTAGAGACACACGGGGCATGAGCAGGTGGTGGGGCGGGAGGGGGAAAGAGACACGGACATGAGCGGGGGGTGGGCGGGAGGGTGAAAGACACACGGACATGAGCGGGGGGTGGGCGGCGGGTGGGGAGAGACACACGGACATGAGCGGGGGGTGGGCGGCGGGTGGGGAGAGACACACGGGACATGAGCGGGGGGTGGGCAGCTGGTGGGGAGAGACACACGGACATGAGCGGGGGGTGGGCGGCGGGTGGGGAGAGACACAAGGACATGAGCGTGGGGTGGGCGGCGGGTGGGGAGAGACACACAGACATGAGCCGGGGGTGGGCGGCGGGTGGGGAGAGACACACGGACATGAGCGGGGGTGGGAGAGACACACGGAGGGTGGGAGAGACACACGGGGCATGAGCAGGGGGTGGGCGGGAGGGAGAAAGACACAGACATGAGCGGGGGGTGGGCAGGAGGGAGAAAGACACACGGACATGAGCGGGGGGGTGGGCAGGAGTGAGAAAGAGACACGGACATGAGCGGGGGGTGGGCGGGAGGGAGAAAGACACACAGACATGAGCGGGGGTGGGCGGGAGGGAGAAAGACACACGGACATGAGCGGGGGTGGGAGGAACAGGAGACAGACATGGGCATGAGCTGGGGTGGGGGACTTACTGTGCAGGCGGGATGCAAAGCCTCTCATGCGAGGAACAAAGATGGCAGGCGTCTCTGGAGCCAGACGCACTGCATGCTTTCACGCATCCAATGAGAGAGCACGTCAGATGTCAGTGGACATCACGCAAGCTGCTTGCCCAATCACCGTCCTGTCCGCGGAGCGAACAGGGAAGTGTGTCCGCGAAGCGAACACAGATATCACACATTTTTTTCACTTACATTTTTGTCATTTTTTAAAAAACTACTGGACGGATTTACACCAAATAAAGCAAAGCACGCTTTCGGGACCAAGCCGCCGCTCCTGCCGCAAATTTGGTGTAAATCCTTCCAGCGGTTTGGGCTGTAGGCGTGAGCAAACTTTTTTCCCATTATGTCTATGGTAAAAAAACAAGTTTTGGGACCCCCCCTATAACTTTGCCCCCCCTGGACGAATCCTCACCAAACTTTGCATTCAGAGTGACCCAAATACTTTTTTTGCAAAGTTTGGTGAGGATTCGTCCAGGGAGAGCGAAGTTATAAGCCGCCCAAAAAGTGCTCTTCCTATGGAAACAGCAACTTAACCATAACTACATGGCCACTACTGTGGCCATGTAATATATATATATATATATCAGTGAAAAAAACTTTGTTAAAGGGACTTTATGGTTAAGTTGCGCTACTAAAAACCTATGAAATTCAGTGAAAAAACTTTGTTAAAGGGACGTTATGGTTCCAAGTAAAACCGAAAAACCCTTGAAATTCGCCAGTTATGGTAAGCTAAGCAAACATAACTCGCGCCACCACCGTGCACTGCTAAGACTAACACCCAGAACATCAAAGATGACATCACAAATGTCATTGATGACATCACTGATGACATCACATATCTGGCTCACTCTTTTTTCTTTTGCTGACATATCTAGGCCACATGGTTTTCTTCAGTAACAGTCAGAAACTAAAAAATGTTATTTTATTTGTAGACGTATCCTTCAAGTAGGTTCTTACAGTTATTCCCTTAGAGTCCAGTCACATTATATGAAACATATACATACAGGAAGACACAAGCTTGAAAGACAGCAATCCTTTTTGTGCATAAAGATAATCACTAGACTTATGAGCACTTTCTGATAGTTCTGTTGTTTTTTTTATGGCTGTACATTCCCTGTATATGGTCATATTTGTATACATTGTACTCACACTACTTTCCTTAGGGTCCAATCACATCAAGTTGATACATATACCTAGGGTGAATAGCATTTTTGAAACAGAGCAATCATTTGTTTGCATGAAAATAATCAGTTAAATTACGAATTGTTTCTGCTACTACTTGTGCTTTTTTGCTAACTTCACTTTCCCTGTATATACCCATATTGGTATGTGTTCTTGTGTCTTTGTGTTTTGTCTATAGTAATGCAATTATGTAATACATGTGTTTTATTAGCTTCTTATTACATATTTCACAGTACACAAAAATCCATTAAGAAAACAATTATCATTTCATTATTCAACATATTAACATTACGAATATTATACCTTCATCTTGTACACTGCACACAATGTTATGTTTCTCTATGAGTAGCTTAGTATACTAGATAGAACCCCATAATAGAATGCAATTTATATCAATGCATCGGTCAATGCACTAATTAGGGTATGATATTTATTGCAATGATCCTTGACACTTGTTTCGCAACATTATAATAAGAATCCCTTGTACACATATTTCATGAAAAGTACATACACATGTGATGTCATCAGTGATGTCATCAATGACATTTGTGATGTCATCTTTGATGTCCTGGGTGTTAGTCTTAGCAGTGCACGGTGGTGGCGCGAGTTATGGTTGCTTAGCTTACCATAACTGGCGAATTTCAAGGGTTTTTCGGTTTTACTTGGAACCATAACGTCCCTTTAACAAAGTTTTTTCACTGAATTTCATAGGTTTTTAGTAGCGCAACTTAACCATAACATCCCTTTAACAAAGTTTTTTTCACTGAATTTCATAGGTTTTTAGTAGCGCAACTTAACCATAACGTCCCTTTAACAAAGGTTTTTCACTGAATTTCATAGGTTTTTAGTAGCGCAACTTAACCATAACGTCCCTTTAACAAAGTTTTTTCACTGAATTTCATAGTTTTTTAGTTGCAAAACTTAACAATAATGACTTTGACTTTATATACGTGTCATATGGAACTGACTAGATCTCTTCTTATGAACGTGATGTCCGCGAACTTATTTAATGTTCGCGGACATGTTCGGAGAACAGTACCACTACCTAAAAACTTCGGGGTATGTTTGATTGTTATATCATAATATAGGAACATTTAACAAATTCAAAAAGCAGCACACAAACACATTATATATAGTAATACATAAGAAATGTAACCCATATATGTAACACACTAACCATTCATTTAAATACAATATGTTCTGAAATGGAATATACCGCAAGAAGATAAATTGGCTTCCAACATAATTACCTCACAGACACAACAGAACTGAGAACAAGACCAGACCCACTGAATACATAGGACTTATCTTACCAGAAATAGTAAGTGTACTTCATTTTACTCATATATTTATAAACTTTCTGTATTAGATTAAAAAATATATTATCTTTTTTTTTTTTTCTCACAGAAATGTCTAGTACTCTGGAATGGCTAGAGGACAATTTCCCACATGAATAAATGTCACAAGATAGTGAAACTAATGGTAAACACTTTATAATATAAACCATTTAAATATTATTATTTTGTATACATTTAACATATATATATTTTTTTTGTACAGAGCATAACAAAATAGAAACTACCTCTGAAGAAGCTGTTATGGAAAACACGCTTGACAACATAAAAGAAAAAATTGATTTACTGTTGACCAATTTTAATAAATTGAAAACTTTTGTTGAAGATCATTTTAAAACAAAAATGTCATACCATTGCCCCACATGTACTTGTACCTCTTCACCATATCCCAGTCAATTATCCCCAAACCCTCTCCATAATCCAAAACGTTTTGATGAGATTTCCATCCCTTCTTCACCTAATACCAATCATGTTGAAACCCCAAATTCTCCTGTTTTTGTTTCTGTTTCTGCCTCACCTTCTCTGTCATAAATTATTAATATATGTTAAAGTTTAATTTTTATATTGTATTGTGAATAGTTTCCGTTTTTTTTTTAAAACAATAAAAGTGTCCGCGGACAGTGCGAGTGTTCTGAAATGTTCGTACATAAACGAAAATGGAGGTGTCCTGAAGAACACCACACCTGTTCGTACTGTTCGCTAGCAAGTTGAAACTGTCCTAAGAACACAATTGGTGTCCTGAAATGTTCGTAAAGAAACAAAAATTAAAGTGTTCTAAAGAACACTATATCTGACCGTAATGTTCGCTATCAACTTAAAACTGTCCTAAGAACACAATTGGTGTCCTGAAATGTTTGTAAATAAACGAAAATGATGTGTCCTGAACAACAGTACAACTGTTCGTAGTGTTCGCTAGCAACATGAAACTGTACTAAGAACACACGCGGTGTCCTGAATTGTTCGTAAACAAACAAAAATTAAAGTGTCCTAAAGAACACTATACCTGTCCGGTACTGTTCGCTAGCAAGTTCAAACTGTTCTCAGAACGCTATTGGTGTCCTGAAATGTTTGTACGTAAACGAAAATGGAGGTGTCCTGAAGAACACTATACCTGTTCGTAGTGTTCGCTACCCAATTGAAACTGTTCTAAGAACACAATTGGTGTCCTGAAATGTTCGTACATAAACTAAATTACACGTGTCCTGAAGAACACTATATCTGTCCTTACTGTTCGCAACCAAGTTTAAACTGTTCTAAGAACACACGCGGTGTCCTGAAATGTTCGTTTCGCGTGTGACACACTTTTAATTACTTCAGAACCCAAACAGTGTCCGTAGGACATCAATGCGCATGTGCTAACCAATCTCCGTGCACTTGGTGTCCTGCGGACAGGCGATTCATTCGCGGACTAGTTCGCAAACGGATCATATGACCACGCCCACGCTCATCGTGTGTCCTGAAATGCGGACACTGTTCGTGTCCCCGAACAATTTAAAAGTACATTTTCAGTTAATCCATAATATTTTTCAATAAAATCTCACCATGCCACAAGTCCCACATAGCAATCTTGAGTTTCTATATACCTTTTGAAACTTTCCGATCCTTTTTTTGTGTTTGATCTGTCCGCGCACAGTGCGCATGTCCGCAGACCGCGCACAAGCACCCCTATAAAAGACCACGCCCAAGAGCTTATTCCCATTGTGTTTCTGGCTATTCTTCAGAACACAGTGATTTTTGCTGCCACCTGCAGACTACACCATCATCGAGATGGCATCCTTGGCTGCTGAACTGCCACTTGGTGCTGCACCTGCTTCAGCACCACCACCACCCCCTCCACCACCACCACCTCCCCAAGGGCCTGAAGAGGGGAACAGGACTGAGGATGCGGAGGAGGAAAAAGAGGATGATGAGAATGAGGCAGAGGAAATTCCTACTATCCGCACTAGGCATGAGTCTTGGGTGTGGCGGTTATTTACCATTCATGGGAATGGTCCTAAGGCTCGTGCGAACCATGTTACCTGCAATGAGCGCAAAATGATACTCAGTCGTGGGAAGCACGGTAACTACAGCTTTGGGACCACTACTATGAAGCAACACCTGAGGTCATTTCACTCTGGGGTTATTCGCAGGGTAGTACCTTGCGAAGAACGTAGCAGGTTGATTTCCTCTACTTCATCCTCTGTTTCTGATCCTGTCACCACAAGGACCACCTCTGCGGGACAGCGTCTTTCTCAAGCTGCCTCACAGGCCATACAGAATGCTGATGACCCTTACCTTTCGAGGGTCACAGTTGTATGTATGTACTGTGACACAGTACTCTGCAGGGGGGAGCGACTTCGGAGTGCTTTTGAGACTATCGTCTCAGAGCACGAGAAGACCTGCTCACTACCCAAATAAAACCCACTCTACATCTTCCTCTCTCAGCTTGCCCTTTCTTATCCCTGTGGTTGGTGTCCCCCCCTTTACCCTCCTCTCCTAGTGTGTCGTGTCTGAAAAACCAAAACAAATACAAAATTACAAAAATCTAAAAACAATAAGGCTCTTTTCAGAGCCGCCTTTCCCAGTTAAAAAATAGAAGTGAAAATAAATGAAGCAGGGCTCTTTGTATTTTTTAGAAGTCCGCGGACAGTTTGCGAACATTAAAAAAATTGGGTTGCTACTCCATCACAAACATTGCAATTTTCTCTGGAAAGAAATGGTGGCTCTGAAAATAGCCTTTGGGTGGTGTTTGTAAGTCAAAAATTGTAAATGCTTAACATCTACTTCAAAATCGTTGTTGTAATTCCAAAAAAGGTCGCAATGCATTTTGTACATTTCTCAAAAAAATCTGATTGCCAGCATAAGTAAGATGGACTCCATCTCTGCGAAAAATGTATGTACTACAAAACATAATATTTTCATTGTGAAAAGAAGACATGCCAAAATCTCTTAGAAAGCCACAAACAGCCTTATTAACATTGCGCCTTGCTTTTTCCATTTGTGGACCAAATGAAGAAGAACGAAGCCACATTTGTCTCTGCGCAATCCGTGAAAATATCACTTGAGAATTAGGAAACATGTCCATAACCTTCCTAAGTCCTTCTTTCATAGCAAATTGCAAAAAAATTCCAGTCACATGTCCTAAACTGTTCCCTCCACAATGAATTAGAATTATGTCTGGATGTTGCTCTGTCTCCAAAGTAGCACAGAGAGGTAGCAAGTCCAACCACTTCATTCCACGTACTCCATGCCAGTGTACTTCCACATGTGGGAATTCAAGATCTACAGCTACTCCACAGCTTTCTGCATGCACCTTCAACCAATGTATCCACGAACCTCCTAAAATCCAAACAATCTGTTTTCTGAAACACACAGCCATAGCTATCTTTTGTTCTCTCAGCAAAAAGAGTATCTGAGAAAATCTCTCCTGGCACAACACACCCACCAAACTTTCCTGACCAATCCCTTTCAGTGCTTATTCTCATTTGCATGGCTTCTGATCCCAAAAATCCCCGGATGTAACTCCCGATGTCCGCGAACTACTGCCATGTCCGCGGACATATTGTAACATGAACAGCCCTTCTACCATTTCCACTACACTCTCTCTGCCATTCCCTCATTGGATGTACCTCAAAAATCACATGACCATGCACCAATCACATTCAAGACCTCTACATCTAACTGCATCATCATAGATCAGCACTGCAAATGTACTCTGAATCTCTCTGAGTACAAGTGTCATATCATTGGCAAGCAGCATCTACCAGAAATACTGTACAAGTCTTCAAGATTTCTACTTGCAGCTCCATGCATATCCATATGCATGAACACAAACTTCAGGTATGCATATTTTCTGTATAGTAGATGACATAGCTCTCAACCATTTTTGTTTTACAGGCGGGTGAAATCACCCGATTTTGTTTTTGGCGGGTGAGACGCCCATTGGAATGAATGGGCGTGCAGGAGGCTTGGCGGGTGAGTCTGCTCTTTACAAGGCGTGTGACACCCGCCAAAAGCGTGTGAGTTGAGAGCTATGGTAGATGAACACATTTTCAAACAGACTTTTACCTTGTAAAATCTGTAAAATGAATTTACTGTACTTTTTTCAATTTCCTAAAATCAACTATCACGTATAAACCTTTATACTTTTTACTTTCTTTATACACACACACTCAAATCATGTTAAACTAACATTTTTTAAATGAAATATATAGACTACATATATTCAAACAAAATTGCATGCAAACACAATCTATGTTTAAACCTTTATAAAAATACTTATACAATTTCATATTTTTAGTTTTTATTTATTTATTTACTTAATTACTTTAAATTAGACATGACATTGAGGCGCTATTACCTAGAACAGTTTACTTACAGAAATAGTGGTATTCACTAATATATTATAAATTTCACAAGACATAGTAAAGATATTTTTTTTTGCTACAGTTAGTCATTCAATACAATTTGTTCATTAAGAACATATCATATGTACTGAACTGATGCAATGTATCCTATGTAAATAAATTAGTTTAATGGTTTTACAGAAGGCACTGAGGATTTCAATTAAAAAAATCAATATCTAAATTAAAAACAGTGCTATATACAAACAAAGTTACTAATTTGAAGCTTTTACAATTGCAGTGAAGACCAGTTTCCTGAAAAGAAGCAGCCAAATTCGAAGAAGAAAGAAAAACTAAGAGGTTACCTGTTAATTTTAAAAAAAAGTAAGTAAAATATCACCATAATATTTATATTATTAATCAAATATACTATATCATTAACACGAGCTATTTTGGTTTCTTAAAATAGAGATTTAGTACCATTTTGTCCAAACATTTCCATGTCTTAAACAGCGATTTACAGCCAGAACGGCCCACACATTTCTATTTTTGGACACACAAATTAGCCAACTGAACCACTAAAATTTTCATATTATAGAACAAACAACTGTTTTAATTGTATACATTAGATTTACTATTTGTACTTTTCCACACCACTAGCTTACTTTTTTTTGTCATCTGAACCCCAGTTTAGTAACACATAAATTCAAGAATACCTATCCCTACTAATTTTAGTTCCCAATGCACAATCACACACCATTACATACATCTTTATCATCTTACTCAAACACTCATGCACACAGCACACATACATTCCAGAACACCCCAGCCCATATCTTCTTTATTTTTTTCAACAGACCCTAAAGAATGCCTACCAAAAGACAACTCCGTAGAAAGCAACGCAAAATTAGAGCAAATGAAAATAAAGGTGTCCAACATAAGCATCCATCTCTAGCAGAATTTGTAAAAAAAGTTGAAACAAAACAGCTAATACAATCATTTAGTGAAACACAAGAAGTTTCAAGTACAACAACTTCGCTTCCTCTATCAAAATGTAAAACAAACCAAAAAACAATTAACAGAAAATCAGCTATCAGTACAGATAAAACTACTTCTTCAAATTTTAATATAGTGCAAAGTAAGCATACCAAGAAAGGTATTTTAACCAAAATATACCGTCACAAAGTCCTTCAAAATCTTATAAAAACAGGAGAGAAATCAGGTTCAAAGCTTAAAACCTATCGTAGGAAATTAATCTTAGAAGCATTGATGGACAGTGCAATTCTTCTCAAAAGAAATGTATTTATTTTACTGTTAAACAAAATGAAACCACTAACAAAACTAATAATTAAATTACAAAAAAGACTTCTCAATAAGCAAAATGTCAACAGAAAGAACTTCTTAAAGTATCTGCGGAGGTGAATGGAATCACACTACGAGCACAGAACCATATTTTAATGAAGAAGCGTACAAACAAAAGCAAACAAATACAATTGCCATAAATAGCAGTGGTCGAGGTTATGAAAAAGTGAATAATACCATAATGGAACAAGAAGTACTCCTTACAAAAATATGCCCCGAAAACTTAGAATTACCCCTCCATTCAACTGAATCAGAACGTCTAGTGTACAAATGGCCATGCACGTCAATGTGTAACATTCCCAAACGATGTTTCAAATCTTTACACCAATTCCTCAATAAATATGTAAAAAGCAAAGACAAAATCAAAATTAAATTACTGCAAAATATAGATACCTGTCCAGTGCGCAAGTACACAGGACTACAAGGACATTCATTGGCCTGCATTACAGGACCTACTTGTAAAACAACTTTCCATGATATCAAAAGGATATCAACACATCATTCAACTATAAGAAATCTAGTCTATAAACTGTACTATGCTAAAAGTCCTGCCTTAGCACTAGCAAAGTTAAATAACATCCTTCTACATGGTACAGCAAAATACCTACTTGAAGAAATTCACTATATCCAGAAAAAATATTTTGGAAGTGAAAGCCATTTACAGAATGAAATAGCTTTAAACCAATTAAGCAACAATTCTACACATGGCAACCTTTTGCTAAACACATACAAAAAAGAAATACTAAAATTTAAAAGTACATCAGCTGAAGTACCAAACCATGTATGTGTATGTTGCCGTAAATTTCTTTATAAAACTAACACAAAAACTGTGGACCTATCATACAAAATAGAAGACAATGAAGAATCTAAATGGTTTGAATTAGCTCTCTACCTTCTAGCAGAAAACAAATATGAAATAACTGAGCCCTTAAAACTTTGCAGTTATTGCACTACAAAACTTGACAACAACCAAACTCCTTCACATTCTATCACAAATAATTTGGAATTATACCCAGTACCAAAACCTCTACAACAACTTAATTTATATGAGAGCATCATAATTCAAACAGTACACCCATTTCAAGCAATAATACGCCTTCAACCAAAAACAGCAAAATTACCTCCCTCTGAATTGGTAAAAGGCATTCGTGGAAAAGTAGTTTACTTACCATTAAATCTAAAAGAAAATGTGCATACTCTAGGAGTGCAACGTCCAATGCAGCAATCTTTAATTATATTAGTAAATGGAGTACCTACAAAAGACAAAAAAATATGGCAACAGCTGGTAGATTTATATAAAGTTAGACAAGCCTTCCAATATCTGAAAGAGAATAATGAATATTGCAAAGAAATTAATATTGAAGAAAACTTGATAGATACAACTGAAATAATTCAAGAAACACAAGAAGCTGGTCAATTTGAGCTACTAGATCCTGCTACAATATCAAATACTTTAGACCATTATACAATTTATCCTTTGCACTGTAATGACACCGTACAAGATGTACAGTAAACTTACCAAATGCGTCAAACAAAAGGATCGCCAATCAGTATATGGGAAAAAAGTATAGAAGCACGTGCTTTTCCTCTACTCTTTCCTACTGGCAAAGGAGGAAGGTATGATGATCGACCTATTCAAATATCAGCTTCAGAATACCGCTCATTACGGATGTATTCTGAAGATCCCAGATTTAGACAAAATGTGGAATACATATTCCACCTACTCTTTGAAAGTGAACTAGCAACTTTATGTTACAGAGTTGCACACATATTAAAATCAGGATCACACTTTCAAAATATGACAGCTACACAATTATTAGAGAAAGTGCAACAAAAGGATGAGGTTTTACAATCAAATATTACAAATCTATTAGCAAATATGCGTGGTACTAAAGAGTACTGGTTTCGACGTCATGGAGATGTACGTTGTATGATCAGAAACCTTGGCCCACCCACTTGGTTTGTTACATTAAGTTGTGCAGAATATGCATGGGAAGATTTACATGATTTCCTACGCATATCAAATAAAAACAAAACAAACATAGATATTCTAACACCTGGAGAACTTTGTTCTTTGGATCCTGTTAATGTTTCAAGATATTTTCATCATCGCTTCATTGCTATGCTACATTTTATTTGTAATAAAACTGTTCCTCCCCTTGGAGAAGTGCAACACTTCTTTTGGAGAAAAGAATACCAAGCCAGAGGAGCACCACATATCCACATGCTTTTATGGATTATAGATGCTCCTAAATTTGGTCAAGACAGTGATGCCACTGTTTTACAGTTTATTGAAAAATATGTCACTTGTGAAATTCCATCAGAAGCCACAAATAGTGATCTTCGTGCACAAATTTTACAATTTCAAAGACACAAATGTGGAAAATATTTTCGTCGCAAATACAAAAACAAAGGCAAATACTACACCAAATGCCGATTTGGTTTCCCTAGACCAGTTACAAATACAGGTCAAGTAAACAACCTCATGTCTTCAGTTAGACATAGTGTTAAAGGTAAGTCACCTAAAAATACATATTACATAAAAAGAAAAGAAGAAGAAAAATATATCAATGATTATAACGCAATCATTGCCCACTTATGGAATGCAAACATAGATCTGCAGTACATTGCAGACAATTCTACTGCAGTTGCACGATATGTCACAGCATACTTAACTAAAGCAGAAAAGACAGAGCTCCAAGACCTCTGGAATGACCTGTCATCAGATAAAACAGTATCTCAGAAATTATACAGCTTGGGCATAAAAATGCTCACCCATAGAGAATGTGGATCTTATGAAGCAGCTGATCGTTTAACTGGTACTTCATTGTATGGTAAATCTGAAAATATAGTATGGCTAAGTCTTGGTCCAGCTAAATCTAGAAAAATAGTTCTAAAATCATATGAAGATATAGAAACAATAGCCAAACATGATCCCAACAGCCAAGACATTTTAAAAAACAAATTATTGGACACATACTACCCAAACAGAAGTAATACTTTGGAAAACATGTGTCTATACCAAATAGCCCAAAACTACACATACAAAAATAATATGAAACCTGATGAAAATAAAGGTAAATATAGAGTGACAGACTGTGAAGACAGCTTAGTTAAACTCACTAAACCAAATTTAATTAATCATATCAAATTGTCATTGAAGACTCCTCAACATAAAGAAGTTTATTACATGTCCCTGCTACAACTCTTCAAACCATGGAGAAAAGAAGAACAATTACTAGATAACTATGACTCATATGAGGATGCTTTCAAAGCAAATGAAAGCACTATAACTGATGTAAACTTTACACAGTACAAAACAATGTTGCACAATGAACAGCAACATGAAGAAGAACTCCAAGCCCAACTAGATAAGGATACTCCTGACAGTAGTCAACCTTCTGTAACAGGAAGCCAAGAACCACTGGGAGAACCACTAATAACAAATGAGGCAGAATTAGCTTTGATAGAAGTAGAAAACACCATGTGTCATTATGAAGATAAGGAAGACTTAACTATACTACAATCAAAACTAAACAATGAGCAAAGTAGCATTTTTCAAGAAGTAACAAAACAAATTGCACATGGTGTAAAACATAAAAATAAAGAATGTTCCTGCCATAATTATAAACCTATACTACTGTACGTCAGTTGTGAAGCTGGTTCTGGCAAAACATTCCTAATCAAAATCATTAGTAAGTTCCTTCAACAAATGACAAACAACAAACTGTCAACTGCTGTCACTGCCCCCACAGGTTTAGCTGCCTACAACATAGGTGGTGTTACATTACAACGATTACTACTATTACCAGTAGAACACCAGAACAAATTAGACTATTACAAACTTTCTGCAGAAGCTGCAATGGAATTACGCAGAGTATTGAAACACATGAAAATGCTACTAATAGATGAAGTGAGCATGGTCTCCAACCTGATGTTAGCTTTGATTCACCTCAGATTACAAGAAGTGCTCAAAACAGGCTATGAAGAGCTCTTTGCAGGAAAACACATTATTGTTTTTGGAGATCTGCTTCAATTAACACCAGTAAAAGGTGAACCTATTTTTAAAACATTAGGGCACAAACTCTGCCGTAAAACTGTTGGCAGCATTGGAAATGTCAACCTTTGGCAACATTTCCAATACAGAGAATTAACAGAAAACATGCGCCAATCTGCAGATCTAACTTATGCCAACATTTTAAAAAGTTTGAGAGTTGGTATACTTTCTAAAGAAGCAGAAGCAACATTGAAAACCCGGCACATTAATGCACTTTATGGCGATAATGCATGTGCTACAGATGTTATGGAACAATTAGCCTACAAAAATGTCAGTTGTATGGCCTTAATGCCAACTCTTGCAAGCTGTTTCAAATTCAATGAAATCATGCTAAGTAAAGAAATGCAACCAATAATGGAAATTAGCGCCACAGACAAACTAGATGTACATGGTATGACACTACCCATGTGTGACCAAGCCACAACAAGACTAAATAATTTAGAAAAATCAATCTCAAACACAGCAGGCTTAGAAAAGATGTTAAAACTATCCTTAAATTGCAGAATAATGCTTAAACGTAACCTTGACGTGGACCAAGGACTAGTTAATGGAGCACTGGGTACAGTTGTTGGCTTTCAAACATACCCACGTGACAACAAAATTCAGTTTGTCAATATACTCTTTGACAAACTTTCAGAAGTAAAACGGATAGGACGCTCAACATCTAGATTCCTTCTCTTCAAAGATATGTATGTACGCAGAGAACAATTTTCTCTAACTCTTGCATACGCAGTCACGATTCATAAATCACAAGGTCTTACCCTAGACAAAGCAGTGATAGATATTGGTAACACAGTCTTTAAAGAAGGCATGACCTACGTAGCACTATCACGCTTACGTACACTTGACGGTCTATTTCTAATCAACTTTGATACAAGTAAAGTAAACGCTGATATTCCTTGCATTTTAGAATATAATAGACTTCGCTCACTATACACTCCCCATCTAAACACGTATTCTGTTCCACAAAAACTAAAACGTTGTAAAAGAAAACTAAATCAAACAGAAATGCAACAGGACGTCACTGCAAATCCTCCAAAGAGAGTAAAAGAAACTAATACTTCATCAAGTACCATAAACAAAAAAGAATCAATTAGAGAAAGTAAACCAGGTACTTCTTTAAAGAAGGAAGACAAACTCCAAAAAAAGCAGTTAGATACAGAACTACCTGGACCATTTAAATTCTCAAATATAGTTGGTGTAAGTTGCTATGCAAATGTAGCAATGAATATTCTATTTCAATTACCACCAATTGTTGACAACATTTACTTACACAGTACAGACCCATTGTGTTTGCAAATGTTAGTACTTCACAGAAATGCAGCAAACAATCCTGACAACACATATACAGGGTAATTCATAGAATTTCGCAGAAAAGTGTCGCAAGCGGCTGGCGCAGAGTGTCCGCGTGCGATTGTCTGCGCCAGGCACGTGCGCTAAAACCGATTTCCGCGCACAGCGTATTCATGGATTTTAGGCTCCCAAACCAGCCGTGGCGCAGAGTATCGCAGCGACCCTGCAGCAGCGCCAGTAACGCCCCCAAGAACGCCCTCGCGCAAGGAAAAGCCATCAAAATCGCTAAATCATCGCAAAGGGCTGCGCTAACCCTGGACCAGTTTACACGGCTGCCAAACAAAGAACGCAAAGCGGGTAACGTTCATATCAGGGGTACGCAGGAAGTTTTACAAGCGATTAGCCAGGGTACGTGTATTACAGGGGTACGCGGGAAGTTTAACACGCGATTGGCCAGGGTACGTGTATTAGAGGGGTACGCGTGAAGTTTTACACGCGATTAGCCAGGGCACGTGTATTACAGGGGTACGCGGGAATTATCACACGCAGTTTGGCTGGGTAGGTGTATTACAGGGGTACACGGGAAGTTTTACACGCGATTTGGCTGGGTACGTGTATTACAGGGGTGCGCTGGAATTATCACACGCGATTTGGCCAGGTACGTGTATGACAGGGGTGCGCGGGAATTATCACACGCGATTTGGCTGGGTACGTGTATTACAGGGGTGCGTGGGAAGTTACACAAGCGATTAGGCTGGGTGGGTCCTCACAGGTGTTCCCTGTACACCCTCCACGGCCCCTGCAGGCAGCACACAAAACAGGGGACTACCCTGCACACCTGCTCATGTCCCCCTGCACCCCCACCCCCCAGCCACCAGGGGCAGCCTCCACCAGGCCCCCACCCATGTCTACCACCACCCCCGCCCCCCAGCCACCAGGGGCAGCCTCCACCAGGCCCCCACCCATGTCCCCCTGCACCCCCACCCCCCAGCCACCAGGGGCAGCCTCCACCAGGCCCCCACTCATGTCTCCCTGCACCCCCATCCCCCAGCCACCAGGGGCAGCCTCCACCAGGCCCCCACCCCACCCCCACCCCCCAGCAGTGCAGGGGCACCCTCCACCAGGCCCCCACTCATGTCTCCCAGCGTGCTACGTGTATTTCAGGGGTGCGCGGGAAGTCCCACTCGCGAATAGCCTGGGCGCGTGTATTTCAGGGGTGCGCGGGAAGTTCCACACGCAAATAGCCTGGGCGCATGCATTTCAGGGGTGCGCGGGAAGTTTTACACGCGACTTCAGCAGGGTACGTGTATTTCAGGTATGCGCGGGAATTCTTACACGCGATTTGGCTTGGTACGTGTATTACAGGGGTGCGTGGGAATTTACACACGCGATTAGGCTGGGTGGGTCCTCACAGGTGTTCCCTGTACACCCTCCACGGCCCCTGCAGGCAGCCCACAAAACAGGGGACTACCCTGCACACCTGCTCATGTCACCCACCACCCCCACCCCCCACCATCCAGGGGCACCCTCCACCAGGCCCCCACTCATGCCCGACTCATGTCACCCACCACCCCCACCCCCCAGCAGTGCAGGGGCACCCTCCACCAGGCCCCCACTCATGTCCCCTATCACCCCCACCCCCCAGCCACCAGGGGAAGCCTCCACCAGGCCCCCACCCATGTCCCCTATCACCCCCACCCCCCAGCCACCAGGGGCAGCCTCCACCAGGCCCCCACTCATGTCCCCTATCACCCCCACCCCCCAGCCACCAGGGGCAGCCTCCACCAGGCCCCCACCCATGTCCCCTATCACCCCCACCCCCCAGCAGTGCAGGGGCACCCTCCATCAGGCCCCCACCCATGTCCCCTATCACCCCCACCCCCCTGCCACCAGTGGCACCCTCCACCAGGCCCTCATCCATGTCTCCCACCACCCCCACCCCCCAGCAGTGCAGGGGCACCCTCCACCAGGCCCCCACTCATGTCCCCCATCACCCCCACCCCCCTGCCACCAGGGGCACCCTCCACCAGGCCCCCACCCATGTCTCCCAGCACCCCCACCCCCCAGCAGTGCAGGGGCACCCTCCACCAGGCCCCCACTCATGTCTCCCAGCGTGCTACGTGTATTTCAGGGGTGCGCGGGAAGTCCCACTCGCGAATAGCCTGGGCGCGTGTATTTCAGGGGTGCGCGGGAAGTTCCACACGCGAATAGCCTGGTCGCATGCATTTCAGGGGTGCGCGGGAAGTTTTACACGCGACTTCAGCAGGGTACGTGTATTTCAGGTATGCGCGGGAATTCTCACACGCGATTTGGCTTGGTACGTGTATTACAGGGCTGCGTGGGAAGTTACACACGCGATTAGGCTGGGTGGGTCCTCACAGGTGTTCCCTGTACACCCTCCACGGCCCCTGCAGGCAGCCCACAAAACAGTGGACTACCCTGCACACCTGCTCATGTCCCCCTGCACCCCCACCCCCCAGCCACCAGGGGCAGCCTCCACCAGGCCCCCACCCATGTCTACCACCACCCCCACCCCCCAGCCACCAGGGGCAGCCTCCACCAGGCCCCCACTCATGTCCCCTATCACCCCCACCCCCAAGCCACCAGGGGCAGCCTCCACCAGGCCCCCACTCATGTCACCCTGCACCCCCATACCCCAGCCACCAGGGGCAGCCTCCACCAGGCCCCCACTCATGTCTCCCACCACCCCCACACCCCAGCCACCAGGGGCACCCTCCACCAGGCCCCCACTCATGTCTCCCACCACCCCCACCCCCCAGCAGTGCAGGGGCAGCAGGCAGTCGGGCAGCAGCAGGTGGGAGCGTGCTCGGGCTCTGGGGGGCAGTAGTTCGGCCTTCCGGGCAGGAGCGTGGTATTCCGTGTGCGTACGCGTGGCCAGCTTGGTACGGAGTGATTTTGCACGTGAAAATCCTGCACGTCAGCGTGAAAAGTGAGGAAAGGCCCTCAGCGCGTAAGCGCGTCTGTGACGTGACCCGCACAGGTGTTTCCCACACAGCACGTGATGACAGAGCACACGTGGAAAGACTGCACGTCAGAGTGTAATCGCGTGTGATTGGTGGAAATGGCCCTACACGCAGAAGTGACAAAGCGTGTAATTGGTGGAAATGGCCCTAGCGCGTACACGCCGCGTAAGTGACGCTGGACGTGTGGGCCTGTATAAAAGGTACGTGTAGAACACGTTTTCCTTGTACGTGCTTTTCGTGGAGAGCGAGTGGGTGAATTCTGTACTTCTTGTCGTTTCACACGCGATTTACTTCACGGCGTTTCTAGTTCGTATTCCCTGTTACCTCTGACAGCTTTTTCTCTGTATTCTCCTTTACTGGTTTACCTGGGCCTGTTCCCTCAAACAGTGTTCCCTTCTACTGTTGTCCTGTCTCCTCAGACAGCGGACAAATCTTCTTTTGGCGGGGGTGTTGCCAACCAAACGTGCTCCTTTTACACGCTCGTTTACCTGGCAGACGGTGAGTCACGCACGTATCTAACATCTGTGATAGCCCCGTGTGTAGCCTACCCCTTCAGAGGTCATTCTAGGCTGCGTGTGACACGCATACGTTCATTCTTGTGTTTCTGGGTGCCACAGCGTAGTGCAGGTTTTTCTTTCTGCACACGTGGTCTAGGAGGGGTTGCGTGCACGTCATCTCCCTTTTTTGGGCCTCCTGTGCGTTGCGTGACCCGTCATCTTTCCCCAGGGGTTACATTCAGCCTTGCTAGAGCACTAGGGTACAATTACCATCTGGTACCCAACCCCTTTGACCCCCAATTGCCCAGGACAATAGTCTACATCCACTCCCATACGCACATTAACATCAGTGCCATGGCTGGGAGGCGAGGATTCCGTAAGGGTGGCAAAGGTGGAAGAGCCACAAGTGGTGGCCGTGGTGGATCCGGTAGGGGACGTGGTCGTAACTTGCAGGGTGAGCCTGTCCCCCCATGTGTGGAGGACCAGTCACGGGCACCCATAATCCCCCCCCCTCCCATTGAGGCTGATGTGGCTGACACCATCCATGCTCAGCCCTTGTTGGACCAGCCCATTGTGGCACCAGACCTGGCTGACTCCATGGCTGACTTCCAGGTCAGCAGGGCTACGACACGTGCGCTGGTGCACGTTGATGCCATCATGCCACGTGGATCTGGGGCAGCAAGGTCATCTGCTGCACCAAGTAGGCAGGGCGGAGAGGCTGCAGGGGCAGCTGCGGCTCCATCCACCCCAGCCCCCACACACCCATCCAGGACAGTGTCGGTCCTAGTCCATGCTGCTGACATTCCCCCTGACACCATCACACTAGAGCTAATGCCTGCACCAACTCCCATGCTGAGTGTGCAATCCCACACTCCTGATACAGAGTCCACCAGGGCTCCTGCCCCTAGTGTCCAGAGCGGCGCAGGACACTCAGGATCACCACCACCTTCCAAGCGGAAGAGGAAGAGTGCTCGTCCGGCACAGGCTGATGCCCCAGACACGGCTACACAGTCCGGCCCGTCCAGGAAGCCCAGCTTCACGGATGACGAACTGAATGCACCTGTCGAGTATGTGTCCGGACATGACAACGAGATGGTCATTGTTGCAGGATCCAAGACCACACCTGCACAACGCCAGGCACACTGGCAGACCGTTGCGGACATCGTAAGTGCCCTTGGAATTGTGAGGCGCACAGCCAATGATTGCTATAAGCGCTGGAATGACCTAAAGCGCAGGGCAAAGAGTAAGCTGGCCTCAAGTCATGCCGCAACTCTAGTGACTGGAGGTGGGTCTCCAGTAGTAGACATGGAACTCACTCCACATGAGTCAGTCGCTGGGACCTACGTCACGGAGGAACAGATCCAAGGCGTGGGAGATCTGGCTGATTACGAGGCATTGTCCGGTGAGTGCACATGCATGTGTGTGTCATCCATGTGCATGGTGTGTGTGTGAGGGCTTCTGTTCGGGTGCCAGGTGAGAGTGTGTGCGCCTGAGTCGTATGGGTCAGCCATGTGCTTCATGCAATCCTTCCTGCGCAGCTGCAATCCTTCCTGCGGAGCTGCATTTGGCCATAGCAGTATCCCTTCTGCCAACAGTAGACATCTAGCCCAACTGCACGCCAGTTGCCCTTGAAGTGTCACCTTGCCACAACATATTTGCTTCTTCTTCACTGTTCATTCAGTCAGTTTGTTTGCATTCCACCACTTTCACTAGGCATGTCGCTGTCCACTAGTCACATGTCTGACATGGGTATGGTAAAGTGGAGTGACTTTGTTACCTGGATATCATTTGTACACACATGTCCCTGTGCAATTGGACCATTTCAGACTGGCAGCTCCAGGTGAAAAATCTGACCTGTTAGAAATAGAAAAGCTATTACATGCGGGAACTGGACTGAATGAATAGGTGCTACCCTCCTCTCCATCTTCACTCAATAGCAATGGTACATGACATCTGTGTGATGGCATGTGTGTTTCACCTGCCAATCACAGGCCAATGTGTGATGCCACTGCCAGGCAGCATGCAGAAAATGTGTTCATCTTCCATCTTGGTGTCATCAGTGTGTGCCATTTGCCTGGACTTCATACGCAGTGAGGGTGCATGCATGGGAGGGTTTTAGTCATGTGGGACATGTGTCAATCAAGTACTGGTTCTCTTGCTTCTCAGCCCTCAATGTGTGCCATGGTGCTAATGCCTGTTTCCATTTCTTTGTTTTCATGTCTTTGCAGGGGAAGACGCACCTGATACTGCTGGGGTTGTGGAGATGGTGCAGACCCAGGAGGGGTCCGAGGGCCGACCAACCACCAGTGAGGGACGTGGTGTGGTGGTGGGGGAGAACCCACAAGTGCTGCAGGTCGTGCTCTCAAGGGGTGTCTCTGGCTGCACCTCCCCCGAGCTGTACTCAGGTGTTGATTCGGATGAGACCTACGTGCCGTCGCAGGTGATTGTTCCAGGGAGGGATTCTGTTCTGTCTCACCCACCTGCACCAGGGTCAGAACCCTCCATGGGGATGTCAGTGTTGGCAGCTACGCCTTCGGTGGTTACGGATGCAGGGTCACACTCCGCGACATCTGATCCTGTTCCTGGGCCAGCAGATCAGAGGGGGAATGCAGTCCTGCAGCCTCAGGCAGTGCCGGCACAGCAAGGCGCAGTTCGCCTTGCCCCAGACAGGTGTGGTGCCTGCCGACGTGGTGGCCGTACGCCACCCGGCAATACCGCATGGGAGCAATCCATTTACGGTATGGCAACCCAACAGGCTGCATCATCCGAGATGATGGCTCAGGCCATGGATAGGGTGGCCACTTCCATTGTCCCCCCAGAAAGGCTGATTGAGCGACTAGAGCAGGCAACCGACTCCATCTGCCAGTCACACAGGGAGGACATGTTGGGGTCCAACAGGGACAGGCGGGCGGCACTGGCGACTCTGCAGGAGGCCATCTCCATTGAGTCCCAGGGCCACAGGGAAGCCCTGAGGCAGGAGCTCCTTCACCTCAGGACGACTCTTGTTGAGCTTGAGGCTTCAACACACCAAAGGACAGAACAGCAGCTGGAGCGTCTCACCCGTACGCTCTCAGCTGAGATGCAAGCAACGAGGGCGGAGGTCCGGGCATCCCGTGAGTTGTTGCATGGGGACCTCCGCACACTCATCCTCCAGAACCAGACCTACCACACCCGCATGCTTGCAGCCATGGAGGAGCAGACTAGGGCCTTGCGTGGGCTGCCTCCCATAGTGCAACCACCTCCGGATGCAGCTGCACAGGGTGATAATAGCGACAGCAGTGATACTCCCACAATAGGGTAGCCGTGTGGGCCATGAGCCCATGGAGGTGTTTTATCTTCCCAGGATCCACGCAGGTGGGTTCTGGTGTGCATCCTGTCCTCGGACCTCCTGGGTGGCCTCCCCAACCCCCCCGGGCCCATCAATGGCCATTTTTGATTGTTTCTTATTTTTATTTTTATTTTTATTTCTTTTATTCCCAATTTTTTTGGGACGATCTGTTGGCTTCGATCTGTTGGCTTCCGTGGTTCCTGTGGGCATACGCTGCATTGTGGCTGGGCACATGCAGGCTTGTAATGTATTTGGTTCAGATGCTTGGGTTTGAGTCACACACACCCCTCCTGCTTCCCGTTTCCATGGGCTTGCAAAGGGTGTGCCCAAGTGACAGTGAATTACACAGTGACGTTGGACTCCCATGAGCTGTGTGGCCAGTCTGTAGTCAATACTGTGTATACATTCATAGTGCATATTGCTGTTGTGTTGTACACTGCATGTTGCATTGATGTGTAACTCTTCTTCTGTGTCTACCTCCCAATTTGCAGGTCCCTTCCTCATGTCCACACAAGGACCTCTAGTCTGGAGATGGGGACCATGTTGGCAGCAGTGCACCTACAACTCTACATGGCGACAACACTGCACAGTTGGTAGTGGTGGGAGTGCAGGCATTTCCAGGTGGTGAGACTACTAATATGTAACATTTGTGATGTCATGTTAATGGTACTACGTGCTCAAGTATGTTGTTGGTCCGGCATTGCTGTGAGCATTTCAGGTGTTGCAGGTTTCTAATAGTGCCACTGTACATAGTGAGACTGATGTCATGTTGTGGGGATTACTTTGTTTACCTGCAATTAGCATGACATGGCACGGTGTGTCGTGTGGCGGTGCTGGGGTTGGGTTGGCTGACATGGCACTGTCCTCTTGTTGCATTTTGCAAGTGGGTATTCATTTTAGCTGCTTCAATGTGTAACTTCACAAAACTGCATTGGTGGTGTCTGTGTGGGTAGGGATGCACACATTGTGACACTTCCAGGTGAACAATCTCAGGCTGACATGGTATTCCCGGTTCATTCTCCAGACATTCAGGATCAGTGTCAGGTTGAGTCATCATTGATTGTCAGATGGAATGTGCCAGGGCAGTGTGCACTCCACAGGGGTGTGATTTCTATGTGAAGTAATTAGCCACTAGCTGTGTACGGGCTGCCTCCCCCCGTGCCCTTTCCCCTCCCATGCGCAGCGGCTGTGCATGTGGTTGGGGATGTGGGGCCACCACCATGTCCACGGCCAGGCCCCGGCGTGTTGCAACGTTGTGCAGGACACATGCTGCCACTATGATCCTGCACACTACTGGGGGAGCGTATAACAGCTGCCCGCCAGAACGGTCAAGGGAGCGAAAGCGTGACTTTAGCACTCCGAATGTGCGCTCCACTATGCCCCTGGTTGTAATGTGGGCTGTGTTATATCTTACCTGGGGTGGCGTGGTGGGGTTCCGAATTGGCGTCATCATGTGGGGGCTGAGAGGGTAGGCACTGTCCCCTGTGGAGGTGGTGATTGGTATCATTGGTGGGGTTGTGACCTTGCTCAGTATCCAACATGCATGCATGTGCAGTGGCATACATACTCACCAAGCAGCCATGTATCGCCATGCCGCCCAGCTTCTAGGTCCCGGCTTAGGGTGGACATTCGGTAAATGAAGCTGTCGTGGGTGGAGCCGGGATAGTTGGCATATACTGAGGTGATGATTCCCTTGGCATTACATGCTACCTGCACGTTGATGGAATGCCAGTGCTTGCGGTTCCTATAGATGTGCTCAGATGCCCTGGGGGGACGTAGAGCCACATGGGTGCAGTCGATGGCACCTAGCACAGCGTAAAAATACAGGGCGGCAGCATGCCTTTCTGCAGGTGTTCTGGGCAGGTATATGTGCCTGCGGACTGATGGGCGTGCAGTCATGATGTTCAAGACCTGGTGTAGGCAGCGTGACTGGGTGGCCTGTGACACCCCACCCACTATGGCACTTGTCCGCTGAAATGATCCAGTGGCTAAGAAGTGCAGTACATTGAGGACCTTCTCCAGGGGGCTGAGGGCTTGGGAGCACAGGGTGGGTGATGTGAGGTCATCCTCCCACTCACTCACCAGGTCCAGTATGATGTATGGTGGAAACCTGTACCTCCCATACACCTGGTCATCAGGCATCCCGAAAAGGCTGGTTCTGGGTGTGAATATTCTGGCCCTGACTATCCTCCTCCTCCTCCTTTGGTAGCCCACTGCCACTGCTGCTAGGAACGGTATGTTCATCCTGGCGTCTGAGCTTGTTATTGTTAAAGTCCGCAATGTTATGCTTTGCGCGTGTTCTAGGCGAGCGTGTGACCCACGCACCCCTGGAATCCAGTTCCCAGTCCAATAGCGTGTGGAAATTCACACGCACCACGGGATACAGCGTGTGACCCGCGCACCCCTGGAATCCAGTTCCCAGTCCAATAGCGTGTGGAAATTCACACGCACCACGGGATACAGCGTGTGACCCGCGCACCCCTGGAATCCAGTTCCCAGTCCAATAGCGTGTGGAAATTCACACGCACCACGGGATACAGGTTCGCTGACGTACTTGCGTGTGTAAGTGGCCGCGCACCCATTAAATACACGTACATAGGCCAATCGCGTGTACGCGCACTTTTGTCCAATTACATGCAATGAAATACACGTACATAGGCCAATCACGCGATGACACTCTGACGTGCAGTATTTCCACGTGTGTTCCGTCATCACGTGCTGAGTGGGGAACGCCCGTGCGGGTCACGTCAGACGCGCTTACGCGCTGAGGGACTCTGGTCCAATAGAATCGCGTATGCGTGCTGACGCGCTTACGCGCTAAGGGCCTTTCCTCGGATTTCACGCTGACGTGCAGGATTTTCACGTGCCAAATCACTCCGTATCAAGCTGGCCACCCGAAAACACACGGAACACCACGCTCCTGCCCAGAAGGCCGAGTTACTGCCCCCCAGTGCCCCGAGCAGCCTCCCACGTGCTATCTGCTGCTGCCTGCCTGCCTGCTGCCACCGTGCCCTGCCATTTGGTGCCTGCACATCAGCCATCTGCAGGGGTCCAGTTGCTGTGTCCACCCCTGCTGGAACTGAAGACTCCCAACTGGGATTACATCGCTCCACAGCCCAGCCCCAGGACCCAGTTGCCCACCCACACCTGCCTCTGGGGTTGCCATGTCGGGCACTTCCACATCTGGCACCAGTGGCAACCCCAGGCCAGAGGGGCAGAGGGGCACCAGCTTCACTGCCACCGAAGTTGGTGTCCTGGTGGAGCATGTCCTGGGGCAGTATGATGCCCTCTTTGGATCGTCCCGCGCCAGCAAGGAAGGACGGGAGAGGATCTGGGCCGACTGTGTGGTTGCCATCAACGCGGAGGGGGTGGCAACCCGCAACATCCAGAAGATCAAGAAGCGCTGGGAGGACTTGAGGTACAGGACCCTTGTGAAGGCCCGGCGCCTCGTGGAGGGGGGCCGGGGCCGCATGAGTCCCATCCAGAAGAGGGTCCTGGAACGCGTACGCCCAGCGCTCCACGCCCAGGTCCTTGAGAGGGAGGCCCGTCTGGAGTTGAGCGGTATGTGTCCAAGCATTACTGTGTGAGACAGGGCATGTTGCGGTGTGCTGGTTCTATGATACTTGCCTGTATGTGTGCCATGGGCCATGTATGCATGTATGTGTGCAGGGACATCATGGTAATGCATGTGCGACCAGTGATGTGTGACCCACATGGTTGTTGCATGTGTTGAAATGCGGCATGGGGAGCCCTATGCAGATTTTGGACATGAGAGCATGCCAGTCTCTGTACCTGGACATGGATGGGGGTGAAGGATGGGTGCTGATGCCAGGTACATATATGGTAGCCATGTCTGTGTGCCTGACCTGCGTGTCTGTGACTTGTGCATGCCATGGATGCATGACACATGTGTGTGACAATGCACAGATTCAGTGACGCACCCAACTTACCCTTGTTTCGCCTGTGTTCGGTGTGTTTGGGGCCAGATGGATGTGACTGAGGTGAAGTGTGTGCATGTGATATGCATGAGCCATGATGCATGTGAGTCACATATCATTGAATGTTTCTAGAGTCCATTGGACATGCATGGAAATGTCCATGGCATGCACCATGCCTGTTACTGTGTGTGTTTTGCCTGGACTGACCCATGTGTTGTGGAGGGACATGATGGAAGTGTACTTTGACAGTGGTGCTCATCTGCTATTGCTTCCTGTCTAGGGGACCATTGTACAGTAGCCTGATGCTTGTGTCCTTTGTCTCCCTCTACGCAGCGGCTAGTGAAGAAGAGGGCGGAGACGGCGCTGTGGAGCAAGGCGGCGGGGATGCCCCCACGGCTGCAGCGGAAGGGGTGGGTGAGCCCCCACAGGGGCCTGCTACGGCGGGAGACGGTGAGGAGCCATCCAGGTTGGTGGTTTGCACAGAGGAGGAGGAGGCCGACACTGGTGCACACATGGGGCCTGGTGGGAGCATCCCTGCTGGTGCAAGTGGTGCAGTCCAGGGCCAGGGGCAGGAGGCAGCACAGGTCACCGTGGAGGGGCCTGTGCATGTCACTGTCCCTGACCCTGTGAGTGCACCACCATGCACCAGCAGGGATGCCCCGTCCCAGGCCCGTCCGCAGGTAGAGGGGATGTCCATGTCACCTGACTCCCCTCCACCTGCGGACGTGGTAACCCCTGGCCGCGTGGAGAAGGTCCTGATTGGGGTCGCGATGCGCACGGCTGTGATTCGTGATGACGTGCGTGCTTCCCGGGAGGAGCACGCACGTCATCACGAAGTGCACCGTGCCGACGTGGCCCAATTGGGATCGGCCATGTTCGGGGGTTTCCTGCATGTGTTGGCCAATCTGACGGCCCTCTCCTCCTCTGTGCAGGCTATCCACCGGTCGTTCTCCTTGCCGTCTTCCGGCCCAGATGCCACCAGGGCCCCCTGTGGACCTGCCCCGACCAATGCAGCCAGCTCGGTGGGGATCCCATCCCTGCCACAGTTGGGAGTCGGAGGTCCAGCAGGGGTGGACAACACAGCAAGTGGACCCCAGCAGATGGAAGATGTGCCCCCCAGCACCATCGGGCAGGGCACATGCACGACGGCGTCGGTGGTTTCCATCAGCCTGGATGCCGTCGTGCTGGCAGAGGCAGTGGCGTCAGAGGCAGCAGCGGGCTCGACGTGGGAGGCATCATGGCTCGGGGCCATCAAGATCAGAGGGGCAGGCATCGGCCGGAGGGCAGGGCAACCCTGGGATGGTGGTGTGTTCCGTGTGGGAGGAGTTTGGCCAGCGGATAGGTGCGGAGCGGCAGCGGGCGGAAGAGGAGCGGCTCGCCATGGTCAGGGCGGAGTTCTCCATGCGTCGGGCATTGAGGCGGGCTGAGTGCCTCGAGGAAGCTCGCAGGGAGTTTGAGGTGGACATGGGGTTGTCCCTGCGAGACCTCGGGGCCAGGACAGAGTCCCGCCTCCAGGACATCGACATGGAGTTCGATGATGCCCTGGCCAGCAACATCACCAAGTGAGCCGCAGGACTTGCCCGCTGCCTTTGTATATAGTTATTTAGTTAGTTAGTGCTAGGTTTCCTTTATTTATTTTTATTATTTTGGACCGCTCGGACAATGGCCACTTTTTTGTACATATATTTTACATTAGTTAGTGGTAGGTTTCATTTTTGGTGTTGGGCTCATGGACCCTGGAACATTCCTGTATATAGTTTGTTTTTTTGGGAGATACATTTTTTTAATTTCTTATTGTTTTCACCATGACGTAATGGTTTTTCATTAATTTCCTATGACATGATATTGCTTTGGACAAATTCATTTTAATTTTTTATTCCTTTGTTTTTTTGTTTGTCACTTTTGTTCTCGGACATGGACCATTTATTTACTTAGCCACATCGTTGTATGTTTGAAAAGTTCACTTATTTTTGGTATTTAATACATTTTTTATATTTTCTTACACTTGTGTTATTTTCTCATTGGTTTGTTACATGTCATGATATGGGTTTTGACATTCACTTGCACCCATTGTGTATGTGTGTGTGACGGACATGTGTTCTTTTGCATACTTGGCATTGGGGTTGTGTCATGTGATTGCATTCACTATATGGGTGGATGCAATCCTTGCCTGGGTGTTTGTGCTGGGTATGCTGGCCATTACTGCCATGATTGTGTATCGTCAGGACCTGGGGCCAGGGGGACATGTGTGGGGGCCTGCTGGCAGGTTCCCCACAGTGCTGGGGGGTGGGGGTGGTGGGGGACATGAGTTGGACATGGGTGGGGGCCTGCTGGCAGGTGCCCCACAGTGCTGGGGGGTGGGGGTGGTGGGGGACATGAGTTGGACATGGGTGGGGGCCTGCTGGCAGGTGCCCCACAGTGCTGGGGGGTGGGGGTGCAAGGGGACATGAGTTGGTGTTCATTAGTTCAAGGAGACATGTGCCTTTGCTGGGGGGCATGCCCATGGTGGGTGGGCTGCCTGCGGGACATGACCAGGGATGCAGGGTAGTCCCCTGTGGTGTGGGCTGCCTGCAGGGGCCGTGGAGGGTGTACAGGGTACACCTGGGAGGACCCACACTGTCAAATCACATGTGGAACTTCCCGCGCACCCCTGAAATACACGCGCTCCGGCTATTCGCGTGTGGAACTTCCCGCGCACCCCTGAAATACACGCGCCCAGGCTATTCGCGTGTGGAACTTCCCGCGCACCCCTGAAATACACGCGCCCAGGCTATTCGCGTGTGGAACTTCCCGCGCACCCCTGAAATACACGCGCCCAGGCTATTCGCGTGTGGAACTTCCCGTGCACCCCTGAAATACACGCGCCCAGGGTATTCGCGTGTGGAACTTCCCGCGCACCCCTGAAATACACGCGCCCAGGCTATTCGCGTGTGGAACTTCCCGCGCACCTCTGGAATACACGCGCCCCCAGGCTATTCGCGTGTGGAACTTCCCGCGCACCCCTGAAATACACGCGCCCAGGCTATTCGCGTGTGGAACTTCCTGCGCACCCCTGAAATACACGCGCCCAGGCTATTCGCGTGTGGAACTTCCCGCGCACCCCTGAAATACACGCGCCCAGGCTATTCGCGTGTGGAACTTCCCGCGCACCCCTGAAATACACCGCCCAGGCTATTCGCGTGTGGAACTTCCCGCGCACCCCTGGAATACACGCGCCCCCAGGCTATTCGCGTATGGAACTTCCCGCGCACCCCTGAAATACACGCGCCCAGGCTATTCGCGTGTGGAACTTCACGCGCACCCCTGGAATACACGTAGCCCGCTCCCCCAGGCCCGATCGCGTGAGGAACTTCACGCGAACCCCTGTAATACACGTAGCCCGCTACCCCAGGCCCGATCGCGTGAGGAACTTCACGCGAACCCCTGTAATACACGTAGCCCGCTCCCCCAGGCCCGATCGCGTGTGAAACTTCACGCGAACCCCTGAAATACACGTAGCCCGCTCCCCCAGGCCCGATCGCGTGTGAAACTTCACGCGAACCCCTGTAATACACGTAGCCCGCTACCCCAGGCCCGATCGCGTGAGGAACTTCACGCGAACCCCTGTAATACACGTAGCCCGCTCCCCCAGGCCCGATCGCGTGTGAAACTTCACGCGAACCCCTGAAATACACGTAGCACGCTCCCCCAGGCCCGATCGCGTGAGGAACTTCACGCGAACCCCTGTGATGCACGTACCCTGCTGAAATCGCGTGTTAGACTTCCCGCGCACCCCGGTATACACGCACACGTATTTTTTGTCAGCGGGTGTCCGTGTTTGTGGGTACCCCTTTGCACGTCATTTTTCCTGGAGGGCCACAGTATGGGACATTCATCATGGCAGTATATAGGTGCTATTTGTTGGCGCACCTTTTGGCGCACATTTCTTACAGCCGCAGAGACGCTACCGCCTGCTTTCTTGTGGCGGTCTTGTTTGTGCCTGTGCGCTGGTTTGAGCGTGCGCTTTTTTGCCCTATTCTATTCCATGAATACGTGTTTTAGGCGAGCGTGTGGGCGTTCCGCGCACTTGTGCCCTGTACTTCCCCCGTGACGCCCACGTTTTGGCAAGTTGTTCCCCATTCCGAGTGTTACGCCCGTGTTACGCCTACTTTTGTTGCGTGCGCCGCGCTATGTGCGAATTTCGCTGTGGCCTGTGCGATTTTCGCTGTGACCTGGCGCACGCTGTTAGATGGCCTGTGCGCCAACGTGCGCCGCGCACTTTTTTATCGCACATCCGCTGGTTTTCTCGCGCACGGCCTTCCATGAATCGACGTGCGCTGCTTTTCGTGCGATTTTCGCAATTGCACTGCGATTTTCGCTATTCCACTGCGATTCGCACGTTTTTGCCCACTTGCGCCGCGCTAATTATTCCATGAATCGGCCTGATAGTGTTTTTGGAATAAGACGACAATTGGACTACTGTGCTGGAATGGTTAAATTCACTATAAACTCACAGGAAGATCCACAAGAATTTCTAATGTACTTACTACAAGTACTGGAAAACAAAAACATACCTATAAATGAAATCTTTCAGATTTCATACATGTGGAAACATACATGCACTCTCTGCAACAATGTGACACAAGAAGAAATCCCCAATGACCGCTTCATATATATATCAATACCACATTGTGAATCCATTCCATTTCAGCAACTTGTACAAAATGCAAACCATGGTAGATTATGCTCTACCTGCAATTCAGATAATCGCTCCACGTTAGTAATACAAACACATAGTAAATACGTAATACTAATGCTTCTATGTTACAATGCAGATGGTACCAAGAACAACTGCAAGCTGACTGGATTCACACATGGTCAAATATCACTTGGTAAGAAAACCTTCACAACAATAGGTATAATCTACCACGCAGGAGTCACAACCAATTCAGGGTACTACACTGCATATATGAAAAAGAAATGTGGATGGTTTGAATGTAATGATAGTACCATTACTCTAAAGCAGATATTACCACCAAATCTTACAAACGCTTATTTGATGTTCTTAAAACCAAAATTTGATAAATAAACTGTATTTAAACCTTTAAGTAAATTTGTGTTAAAAAAATATAAACTGTATATATAAATACTCCAAAAGCTATCGAACTGCTCAAAGATTCTACAACAACTAATCAGATAAATGAATACCACTAAATTAGACCAAAGAATACACAGTTAGAATACGCCAATTGGTATCTAACTGTCCCAAAATTATAAATTTGTGTTAAAATAATATAAACTGTTAGAATACTCCAAAAGCTATCTAACAGCTCAAAGATTCTACAACAACTAATCAGATAAATGAATACCACTAAATTAGGCCAAAAAATACACAGTTAGAATACGCCAATTGGTATCTAACTGTCCCAAAATTTAACAATATCCAAATAGATAAATCAGAACCACTAAAATATATTAAAAAAAGCAGACAGTTAGAATACGCCAATTGGTATCTAACTGCTCCAAAATGTTATAATATCAAAACAAATGAAGAATCTGTTACTGCTCCAAAAAAAAATACAACAAAGCAAAGTATAAAGCATTAGCCAGAAACAACAAGTGAACACTGAAAACAAACAAACAAATAAACTGTAGCATAACAGAAAAAGGTTTTTTTTTTTAATCCAACATGGATTTTTTTTCTCCCACAGACCCAATGATTTTAGCAACAAATACAGAAACTGAGCAAATTGCACAGTACTCTGATTTGTACTCTACTAAATATGAGGGTCGAAATAAAATAAAAGTATATTGCTTATACAGTGTAATAAGTCATTACAAAATACTAATACTAACATGCTATTTTCTTTTATCACAGAAATGAAGAAGAAAAACATGGACTCCCATTACTAGACCAAACAGTAAGTATACAATAATAAGGACAACCATAGCAGCATATCACATCCGTAGTATCTAATACCTTTGTTCCTTATACATGGCCAAATGGCCATGCACCCAAGACTCTATGCCCTGGCAACAACCACCGCAGCATATCACATCCATAGAGTCAAACATTTCAACTATGATCTATGGGAAACTTTTAATGTCCGCGAACAATGTGACTGTTCTTGGAACACTTTGAACTTGCCAGCGAACAATACGGACACCGTTTTCAGGACACCCCCTACGAACATTTCAGAACAACGCAATAGTTCTTAGAACACTTTCAACTTAACAACGAACAATACGGACAGCGTCCTCAGGACACCCCCTACGAACACTCCCGGACACCGGGAGTGTTCTTAGAAGCGTCTTCAGATCACCACCATCTTGTTTATTTGCGAACATTTCAGGACACCACGAGTGTTCTTAGGACACATTCAACTTGACAAAGAACAATACGGACAGCGTCCTCAGGACACCCCCTACGAACACTCCCCGGACACCGCGAGTGTTCTTAGAAGCGTCTTCAGAACACCCCCATTGTGTTTATTTGCGAACATTTCAGGACACCGCAAGTGTTCTTAGGACACATTCAACTTGACAGAGAACAATACGGACAGCGTCCTCAGGACACCCCCTACGAACACTCCCCGGACACCGCGAGTGTTCTTAGAAGCGTCTTCAGAACACCACCATCTTGTTTATTTGCGAACATTTCAGTACACCGTGAGTGTTCTTAGGACACATTCAACTTGACAGAGAACAATACAGACAGCATCCTCAGGACACCCCCTACGAACACTCCCCGGACACCGCATGTGTTCTTAGAAGCGTCTTCAGAACACCCCCGTTTTGTTTATTTGCGAACATTTCAGGACACCGCGAGTGTTCTTAGGACACATTCAACTTGACAGAGAACAATACGGACAGCGTCCTCAGGACACCCCCTACGAACACTCCCCGGACACCGCGAGTGTTCTTAGAAGCGTCTTCAGAACACCCCCATTTTGTTTATTTGGGAACATTTCAGGACACCGCGCGTGTTCTTAGAACACATTCAACTTGACAGAGAACAATATGGACTGCGTCCTCAGGACACCCCCTACGAACACTCCCCGGACACCGCGAGTGTTCTTAGAACAGTTTCACTTTGCCTGTGAACAAAACGGACACATATTGACTCCTTAGAACACCCCCTAGTCAGTTTATTTAGAACATTTCAGAACACCCGTGATGGCCGCCAACAAATTGAACACAAAAAGAACGTCTAACACATATAAAACACAACTTTCATCCTATCTCATACACTCCCACCCTCCCCAAACACTCCTACACACCAACACACTCTACAAAATACACATTTTGAACAAAGTTTCACAGCGCTGTCCGGGGACGTCTGCGAATCCAAGATGGCGGGCGCTACCGAAAAATCTGACGCGCTTCACGCTCCACGCCGTCCAATCAGCGAACACTTTGCATGTCCGCGAACATCACGCAAGACGATTGGCCAATCAGGACACTTTCCGCGAAGCGAACAGGGAAGTGTGTCCGCAAACCCAACACAGATATCACTCATTTTTTTTTACCTACTTTTTGGTCATTTTAAAAAAAACTACTGGACGGATTTTCACCAAATTTGCAAAAGCACGCTTTCGGGACCAAGCCGCTGCTCCTGGTCCAAATTTGGTGGAAATCCATCCAGCGGTTTGGGCTGTAGGCACGAGCAAAAATGTTTTCCCATTCACTATATGGAGAGTGAGTATAATGTATACAAATATGAGCATATAGAGAGATGGTAGAGTAATAAAAATGAAACTATGAGAAAGTGCTGATAGACATAATGATTATCTTCATGCACAGAAAGGATTGCTCTCTTTCAAGCCTGTATCTTCCGCTATGTATATGTTTCATATGATGTGACTGGACCCTAAGTCTACAAATATAGTACCTTTTCAATTTTTACTTCCTGACTGTTACTGAAGAAAACTATGTGGCTTTGATATGTCAGTAAAGGATAAAAATGGAGAGCCAGCCATGTGATGTCATCAGTGATGTCATCAATGACATTTGTGATGTCATCTTTGATGTCCTGGGTGTTAGTGTTAGCAGTGCACGGTGGCGCGAGTTATGGTTGCTTATGTTACCATAACTGCCGAATTTCAGGAGTTTTTCGGTTTTACTTTGAGCCATAACATCCCTTTAACAAAGTTTTTTCACTGAATTTCATAGGTTTTTAGTAGCGCAACTTAACCATAACGTCCCTTTAACAAAGTTTTTTCACTGAATTTAATAGGTTTTTAGTGCACAACTTAAGCATAATATCCCTGACTTCATATACATGTAACATAGAACATACTAACCCCCTCGTAGTGATTTTCATGTCCGCGGTTACCGCCATGACCGCAGACACATCGAAAATCTGAGCGTGGTGAATGTAAATTTAAATAGTGTGCCCCATTTCCCCATTGAAGTTGGCTCTGAAAAGAGACTTTTTTTATTATTTTTTTTTACAGATGCTTGTATTTTTTTTCTTGTTTTTTTTTCTTACTTTACTCCTAAAATCTTCACATAACCTTCTCCAAAGCAACCCTTACATTCCAAAATAGAAAGGCATTTCCCGTAAAAGATAAAGAAATGCCATCTTCTTTAAAATTAACAGCATTACTGGCATCAATATTCTCATTGTTACAGAAGAACATACCAGCTCTAAGCAGCACACACCTACCAATATTTTGCTGAGGACAAAAAACTGAACTATTGTCCCATATTGCCCTAGGTAGTAATCCAGAAAAAATTACTTTTCCATTTGGAAGGATCTTCATTACTGCTTGAACCAAGCGTTCCAAATCAGCCAACAAAGTAGGGGCACTGACGTTGCCCAAATGGAAAGCACCATAGTGCAAAACTACCACATGCGGACTGTTCATCGTGGCCATATCCTCACAAACTTGTACAATTCCCTGTACATTGCAATCAGGCACACTGCTCCACACCACCTCCACTCCTTTCACATCAAAGTTCTTTGCAACATGCCTGCATTCAGCGCACTGCTGTAAACCATGCACAAACATATCTCCGAGCACCAACACCCTGACTTTCTCCACTTCTGCTATCTTCACCACACACAGTCTCTTTCAACAGAAATCCACAACCTCGACATCTGATTGGCTGATCCGTACAGTCTTCTTTCCATGTTGGATTTCCTGGAAAAACCCGGATGTAGCACGCCCTGTCCACGAACAGCCGCGGTGTCCGCGGACGGCGTCCACTTTACTCTCTGTGCCATTCCCTCATTGCATACAGCTAAGCAATCACACAATACGAATAACGTCCTCAGAACAACCCCATTTTGTGAATTTTCGAACATTTCAGGACAATTATTATTTCATTATTCAACATATTAACATTACACATATTATACTTTCATCATGTACTCTGCACACAATGCTATGTTTCTCCATTAGTAGCTCAGTATACTAGATAGAATCCCATAATACAATGCTATTTATATCAATGCATCGTTCAAAGCACTAATAACGGTATGATATTTATTGCAATATCCTTGACACTTTTTTCGCAACATTATAATAAAAATCCCTAGTACACAAATTCCATGAAAAGTACATACACACGTGATGTCATCAGTGATTTCATCAATGACATTTGCGATGTCATCTTTAATGTCCTGGGTGTTAGTCTTAGCAGTGCACGGTGGTGGCGCCAGTTATTTTTCAAAGCTTACCATAACTTGCGATTTTCAGGGGTCTTTCGGCTGTACTTAGAACCATAACGTCCTTTAAACAAACGTTTTTTTAATATCACGCAAACAATATACAATCATGGCGTGCAAAAACCAACTTCTACAGATGGCTTTACACAGAATGTTCCAAAGTAAGAATTTATGCTCGTTCACAGTGAAGGTCAGCTGCTTCCACAACTTCTACAGATGGCTTAACACAGAATGTTGCAAAGTAAGAATTTATGCTCGTTCACAGTGAAGGTCAGCTGCTTCCATTTTTTTCTCGGGCCCCGGAGAGGCTCACGAAGCGGACTATAAGGTTGTATTGTGTTTTGACCTTGACAGACAGAGATTGTGATGAAAGACTTCTCTTGAAGGAGTGTTGCTAAAACGTAAGAGAAGATAAAGATGAAATTTCTGAAACGAAACCACTTTTATATATTATATCACTATGCGAAAGATCGTTGGCACACGCGGAGTCGTATTTTGGGACTGCACCACTCGTAGACAATGGAAATTGCAATTGTACTGTAAGTTACCCTTTAGATTACTTTATACCAAACATAATTACAATAGCGTAGCATTAAAGACCGCTCAAGTTGAACTTGTTAGTTGAAAGTGGCATAATGTTTTCTACCGCGCACTATCACCGCCGAATTGATCCCCTGTCGTTTAGAGGGCTCTGAAAAAGGCAGACGACACAGGGTGGGTTAATAGAAATAATTTAACCGGTCTATAGGCGGTCAAGCGTTCTACTCGCTGTGCCACTTCACTGTAGCCTGTCAAGTGGCACAGCGAGTACACCGCTCGCTTTGACATCCGTGCACAGCTTGCTAACGCAATTGCGAATCCCGGCAAGGCCAAACTCAGCCTTTCATCCTTCCGTGGTCGATTAATGAGCACCACACACCGTGGTTAATAATAAGCAACGCTTAGATACCTCATGGTTCTTAGCGCTATATGAATTGGAAAATATTATTAGTTTATTATTAACATACTCCGTTGCACTATTTTCGATAGCAAATAGTTTCACGCCCTAATAAATAAAATGATAATTTTTAATGAAGATCGGTTGGTGATACTAATTTATGTTTTTTAAAACAGGTATGTGGCTACATTTTGCCTATGTCACGATTTACAGACTCCAGCGGATGGGGTCTTCAACTGCCAGGTGCAGGTCCAAATATGCAACTTCATGACCCTCACCATTTTATGGGACAATCGCCAAGGACCAATATGCCCTTACGCAGTACTTGCGGCTACAAACAACATACCAACCAATAGGGTGGTCTAATGGCTCGTTGTTGGAGCAACCTTCCGATTATCAGAGCGACCATTTACTGCTTTTATCATAAACCAACAGCCTATCTACCGCAAAGGAACAACGCGTGGCTCCAAATAAACTTTTGCTGATCGACAGCAGAGACAATAGCAAATCGCTGAATATTCACCAAACATGTCATGTGAAATAAATGTACTTTACCAAATGTACAATCCTGCTATTTACTTTTAAACCACAGTTTCATATTCCGAATTGTGGCGCACTGAGTTGTAAGCTGATCTAACACTCTCTGTACCGCAAAGGAACATCGCGTGTCTCAACATGAACTTTTGCGGATCGACAACAAAGACAAATGCAAATTGCTGAATATTCTGTAAACATTTGATGTCAAATAAATGTACTTTACAACATTTACAATCTTGCTGTTTGCTTTTAAATCACAGTTTCATATTCCGAATTGTGGCGCGCTGTGTTGTGACATAATGTGTGTTGTCTTCCGGGTTCTGTGTAAAGTCGCGTAGTACTGGAGACGACTGGGCGCGTTTGATTACGCACCCTGTAACATCACGGAGAGAGGCGGGGAATATGAATGCTTTGATAATATCAGGCTTAGGGGCGGGAGATATGATTTAGTGTCGCAAAAGCAAGTCAGCCAGGTCAATAGCGCCAGTCATAGGATTATCACATAATGTCGGCACACACCAGCCGGATTTATCGTTTCTTTAGCGGACAAAAAGTCGGTTGACGCCCCTAGGAAATTGTACTATTAGCGGACAAAAGGAGTGCTCTTAAAACACTTTCACCCTGACAACGAACAATACAAACAACGTTCTCAGAACACCCCCATTTTGTGTAATTGCAACCATTTCGGGACAGAGCAGAACAGATTCAACTAGACAGATTACAATATGGACAGCGTCCTGAGGACACCCCCAGTTTGTGTATTTACGAACAATTACGTACACCGCGAGTGTTCATAGCTCATTTTTACCTTCCTTGCAAACAAAAATGACACATACTCCGTCCTCTAAACACCCCACCATTTAGTTTATTTACAAAATGTCAGAACAGCCGTGTTCTCCGTGGACGAATCGAACTCAACAAAAACGTCTAGCACATAAAAAAACAAAACATTGAACCTATCTCATACTCCCCCACCCTCCCCAAACACTCTTACACACCAACACACGGCACTAAATACAATTTTTTATCCATGTTTCACTGCACTGTACGCGGTCGACTGCGAATACAAGATGGCAGGTGCCATAGAAAATCTGACGCGCTCCACGCCCCTCGCCGTCCAATCAGCGAACACGTCACATGTCCGCGGACATGACGCAAGGCCATGGGCCAATCGGGGTGCTGTCCGCGGAGCGAACAGGGAAGTCCGTCCGCGAAGCGAACACAGATATCACTAATTTTTTTGCCTTATATTTTGGTCATTTTTAAAAAAAACTACTGGACAGATTTACACCAAATTTACAAAAGCACGCTTTTGGGACCAGGCCGCTGCTCCTGCCGCAAATTTGGTGTAAATCCATCCAGCGGTTCGGGCTGTAGCCGTTGCACAAAGTTTTTTCCCATTCAGTCTATGGGAAAAAAAAAGTTTTGGGACCCCCCCTATAACTTTTCCCCCCCTGGACGAATCCTCACCAAACTTTGCAAAAAAAATCAGAGTGACCCAACTACTTCTTTTGCAAAGTTTGGTGAGGATCCGTCTAGGGAGAGCGAAGTTATAAGCCACCCAAAAAGTGCTCTTCCTATGGAAACAGCAACTTAACCATAACTACATGGCCACTACCGTGGCCATGTAATATATATATATATATATATACATACATATATATATATATATATATATATACACATATATATATTACACAGCCACGGTAGTGGCTGTGTAGTTATGGTTAAGTTGCTGTTTCCATAGGAAGAAAACTTTTTGAGCGGCTTGGACGAATCCTCACCAAACTTTGCAAAAAAAGTATATGGCTACTCTGAATTTGTTCGCAAAGTTTGGGGAGGTTTGGTCCAGGTGGGGAAAAGTTATAGGGGGGTCCCAAAACGTCTTTTTTTCCCATAGACTGAATGGGGAAAAACTTTGTGCACGGCTACAGGTCAAACCGCTGGACGGATTTTCACCAAATTTGTGGCAGGTGCAGGGGATTGGTCTAGAATTTTTCATTTCACACGTTCAGGTTTCCTTATTTATTTACTTATACTTTTACAGGGTAATTCATAGATTTCAGCGCAGAGGCAGCGCACGCGAGTAGCACAGAGAGCTAGCGTGCTCCAGCGTGCGCCAGCCATGTGCGCTAAACAGCATTCTGGCACACTGTGTATTTATGGAATATCAATGCCATTTTGAGCGCTGGCACAGAGAAAATCCGCAGTGTCAGTTACGCCCCCAGGAACGCCCCTTGCGCAAGGATAAGGCATTGAAATCCCCAATGCAGCACAAAGGGCCGCGCTAACCCTGCACCAGTTCACAGGGCCGGGACTGTGCATTTGGGGGGTGCGTGGGAAGTTTCACATGCGATAGGCGTTGGGCGAGTGGGGCACATGTATTTTGGGGGTGCGCGTGAAGTATCACACGCGACAGGCCTTGTGCGAGCGGGGTACGTGTATTCCGATGGGTGCGCGGGGAGAATCACACATGATAGGCCTTGGGGAGCAGGGTACGTGTATTCCAAGGGGTGCAGGTGGAGAATCACACGCGATAGGCCTTGGGGAGCGGGGTACACATATTCCATGGGGTGCACGGGGAGAATCACACACAATAGGCCTTGGGGAGCAGTGTATGTGTATTCCGAGGGATGCACGGGGAGAATCACACGTGATAGGCCTTGGGGAGCGGGGTACATGTATTCCGAGGGGTGCACCTGGAGAATCACACGCAATAGGCCTTGGGGAGCGGGGTACGTGTATTCCGAGGGGTGCGCCGGCAGAGAATCACAAGCGATAGGCCTTGGGGAGTGGGGTACGTGTATTCTGAGGGGTGCGCGGGAGAATCAAACGCGATAGGCCTTGGGGAGCAGGTTTCGTGTATTCCGAGGAGAGCGCGTGGAGAATCACACGCGATAGGCCTTGGGGAGCGGGGTACGTGTATTTTGGGGGTGCGCGTGAAGTAACACACGCGACAGGCCTTGGGCTAGCGGGGTACGTGTATTCCGAGGGGTGCGCAGGGAGAATCACACGCGATAAGGATTGGGCTAGCGGGGTACGTGTATTCCGAGGGGTGCGCAGGGAGAATCACACGCGATAGACCTTGGGGAGCGGGGTGTGTGTATTCTGAGGGGTGCGCGGGGAGCATCACCCACGATAGGCCTTGGGGAGTGGGGTATGTGTATTCTGAGGGGTGCGCGGGGAGAATCACACGCGATAGGCCTTGGGGAGCGGGGTACGTGTATTTTGGGGGTGCGCGTGGAGGTTTACATGCGTTTTCGCTGCCACGGGAGGGGTACGTGTACTCCTGGTGTGCCCCAACGCAAATTGGCAGTGTGTGTCCTCCCAGTTGTGCCCTCTCACCCCTCCCAAGGCCCTGCAGGCAGCCCACAACACAGGGGACTACCCTGCACCCCTGGCCATGCCCCGCAGGCAGCCCATCCACCCTGGCCATGCCCCCCAGCCACCCCACATGTCACCATGCACAAGTGAGCACCGACACATGTCTCCCTGCACCCCACCCACCCAGCAGTGACAGGCACCTGCCAGGAGGCCCTGACTCATGTCCCCCCACCTATTCACCCACCCAGCAGTGACAGGCACCTGCCAGCAGGCCCGACTCATGTCCCCCCAACACCTCATGACGATCCACAATCATGGGCCTTATGGCCACCCAAATCACACCCCACGCCACCCCAGTCCAAACACACAACCAGGTATGACATGCACCCCACAATGAAATCCCCATCACATGATACATCCCAAATGGCAAGTATGCACATCAACATATTTCCGTCACACCCACACAATGGGTGCATGTGATTGAGAAAACACACATTGTGACATGCATGAAACCAAAGAGAGAATACCACACATTGAAGTACGAAATAAAAATGTATTAAACACAAAAGCAAGGGAATGAAATGAAACACACAAAAATGGAACTAAATAATGAAAAGCTGTATGTCCAAAATATAAACCAAAATGCATGTTAGCAAAATCCAAAGAAATCCAAAAGTCTCAGTCCGGCAAAAAATAAACAAAGTGCAAAAACAATAAAAAACCATTGGAAAAAAATAATAAGAAGCCAAATCCATTGTCGAACTATTTACAAAGTACAAATCCAGGGTCCATGTGCCCAATCATTGAAATGAAACCTATAAAAAAAACTATCTAATGAAGAACTATATACAAAAATGTGGGGCATTGTCCAAGCGCCCCAAAATAAATAGAAACAGAAAGGAAACCTAACACTAACTTACTATATATATACAATGGCAGCGGGCAAGTCCTACGGCTCACTCTGTGATGTCCCCGGCCAGGGCATCATCGAACTCCATGTCAATGACCCAGAGGCAGGTCTCTGCCCTGGCCCCGAGGTCTTGCAGGGATGCAGTCATGGCCTGTTCCAACTCCCTGCGAGTTCCCTCGAGGCACTCAGCCCGCCTCAACGCCCGGCGCATGGAGAACTCTGCCCTGACCATGGTGAGCCGCGCCTCTTCCGCCCGCCGCCGCTCCGCATCTATCCGCTGGCCCAACCGCTGCCACACGGAAGATACTCCCATTCCAGGGTCCTCCTGCCCTCCGGCCGATGCCTGCCCCTCTGATGTTGATGGCCCAGAGCCATCATCGCTCCCACCTTGAGCCTGCTGCTGCTGCCCATGTGCCCCTGCCGATGATGCTGGCACATCCTCCATCTGCTGGTCTCCAGTTGGTGGGGTGTCCACCCCTGCTGGACCTCCGACTCCCGACTGTGGCAGGGATGGGTGCTCCACCAAGCTGGCTGCGTTGGTCGGGCCAGGTCCACAGGGGGCCCTGGTGGAATCTGGGCCAGAAGAGGGCAGGGAGAACGACTGGCGCATAGTCTCCACAGAGGAGGAGAGGGCCACCAGAGTGCTCAACACATGTAGGAACCCTCTGACCAGGGCCCCTCCCAACTGTGCCACATTGCCACGCAGCTCCAGGAAGCACGTACGTCATCACGAATGACACGCGTGCGCAACGCGGCACCAATCAGGACGGAACCCATATGGTCAGGGGTCTCCTCGTCCACAGGTAGTGGAGTGCCAGATGACGTGGGCCTCCCCCCTACCTGCGGACAGGCCTGGGATGGGGCATCCCTGCTGGTGCATGGTGGTACAGTCACAGGGTCAGTGACAGTGACATGCACAGGCCCCTCCGCGGCGACCTGTGCTGCCTCCTGCCCCTGGCACTGGACTGCACCACTTGCACCAGTGGTACTACCCCCACCAGGTCCATGTGCGGCTCAGTAGCGGCCTCCTCCTCCTCTGTGGAGACCACCAACTTGGATGTCTCTGCACCATGTTCCACCATCGCAGCCCCTGTGGGGGCTCACCAAGCCCTTCCGCTACAGCCATAGTGGCAGACGCGGCACCAGTCCCCTCGTTCCCAGATGATGGCAATTCCTGGGAGGGTGGCTGGGCCTTGCGTCGCCGCCCGGTGGAGGCATCCCTGCTGCTTTGCTCCACAGCCCTCTTCTTCACTCGACGCTGCGTAGAGGGAGACATAGAACAAAAGCATTCCTAGACAGGAAGCAATAACACATTAGTGGCACTGTCAAACGTCACTTCCATCCTGTCCCTCCACAACACATGGGTCAGTGCAGGCACCACACATGCATAAACAGGCACGGCGCATGCAATCAACATCAGCATCCATGTACAAGGGCCTCTATTGACAGAAATGTTGGCTTCAAACTCACATGCATCATGGCTCATACTGATCCCATGCACACACATCACCGGAGGGTCATGCATCAGGGCTTGTACACCACAGACACAATGGATACAACGATGACTAGACTCAATAAGTGAATCAACACATTGTCACGGAAATGTGCCATGCATCCATGGTATTTCAAAGTCACACACACGCTACTCAGACACACAGACATGTACACCATACATGTACGTGAGAGCACCACCCATCTCTCACACCCATCCATGTCCAAGAACAGAGACAGGCATGCATTCATGTGTGCATTACGCATGCTGCTCCCCATGTCACATTGGAACACATGCACCATCCATGTGGTTCACGCATGACTGGTCTCACATGCATTACCATGATGTCCCTCCACACATATATCCATACATGGCCTATGTCACACATACAGGCAATTACCTGACTACCAGCACACTGCAACATGCCCTGTTTCACACAGCAATGCATGGCCACTTACCGCTCAACTCCAGATAGGTCTGCCTCTGAAGGATCTGGATGTGGAGTGCTGGGCTTATGCATACCAGTACCCTCATCTGGATGTTGGTCAGGCTGACCCGGCACCTCTCTGCATCCTCTGCCTTCAAGAGGTGCCGGGTCCTGGACCTGAAGTCCTCCCAGCGCTTCCGGACGTGTTTGATGTCACGGGTTGCCACCCCCTCTGCGTTGATGGCAACCACTACGTCCTCCCAGATCCTCTCCCGTCCTTCCTTGTTGGCACGCAATGGTGTGAAGAGGGCATCATAATGCCCCAGAACTTGTTCCACCAGGGTACCAACTTCCTTATCGGTAAAGCTGGTAGCCCTCTGCCTCTCTGGCTGGGGGTCGCAGTGGACTCGGATGGTGTTTGCCCTGACATGGCGACCCCTGAGGCACGTGTGGGTGGGCAACTGGGTCCTGGGGATGGGCTGTGGCGTGATGGTATCCCAGTCGGGAGTCTTCTGTTCCAGCAGGGGTGGACACAGCAACTGGAGATGGCTGACATGCAGGCACCAAATAGCAGGGCACGTGGGCAGCAGCAGATGGCAGGTGGGAGCGTGCTCGGGGCTCTGGGGGTCAGGAAAATGGCCTTTTGGGCAATAGTGCGGTCTTCCGTGTGTTGTTGCGTGGCCAGCTTGATACGGAGTGATTTGGCACGTGAAAAAACTGCATGTCAGCGTGTAATTCGAGGAAAAAAGGCCCTTAGTGCATAAGTGCATCTGTGACGTAACGCATGCAGGCGTTTCCCTCAACACGGGTGCATAGTGAACCAGCACGTGAAAAAACAACACGTCAGTGTGTGATTCGAGGAAAGGCCCATAGCGCGTAAGCACGTCTGTGACGTGACGCGCAAGGGCGTTGCCCTCAACACGGGTGCATGTTCATTGTACACGTGCAATAACTGCACGTCCGTGTGTCACTGCGTACAATTGGAGGAAAGGGCCTTAGCGCGCACGCACCTAAGTGACGTTGCACGTGTGAGCTGGCTAAAAAAACACGCATATGATGCCATTTTCTTGTACGTGCTTTTTGTGGAGAGCGAGCGGGTGATTCTTGTACTTCTTGTCGGTTCACACGCAATTACTTCACAACGGTTCCAGTTCGTACTCCCTGTTTACACAGACAGCGTTCAATTCTTCTTTTGGTGGGTGTGTTTCCAATGCGCACATGCGTGTCTTTTTAACGTTCTTTTACCAGGCAGACGGTGAGTTGCGCATGTATTTTGCAACTGTGGTTGCCCCTGTGTGTCGCGTACCCCTTGAGAGGTCATTGTAGGCTGTGTGTATCATGCGTACGCTTCTTTTTGTGTTTGTGGGTGCTACAGCGTAGTGCGGGTTCATTTTTCCACGCACATGGTCTACCAGGGGTTGCATGCACGTTTAATATTGTTTTGGGGGTGCCTGTGCGTTGCGTGACCCGCCATCTTCCTCCAGGGGTCACAGAGAGTCTTGCTAGAGCACTAGGGTACAAATTCCATCTAGTACCCTACCCCTTTCACCCCAATTGCCCAGGACAATTGTTAACTGCAACTCCAATACGCACAACAACATCAATGCCATGGTTGGGAGGCGACCAAGCAGTAAGGGAGGCAAAGGTGGCTGAGCTCAAAGAGGGGTGTGCAGTAGGGGACGTGGCCATGATGTGCAGAGTGGCCCAAGAGGCCAGTGTGTGGACAACCAATCGGACACCTAAGTCTCCCCTCACCCCCCGAGTGTTTGGGGGAAATGTAGCTGACACCATCCCAGCTCAGCCCTTGTATAACCGGCCCATATTGTCAACTGAACCGGCACAGGATGACTCCCAGGCTGATATCTGTGTCACCAAGTCTAAGCCACATGTGGCAATGAAAGTTGCTGTCACCAGGCCACGTGGATTTGGGGCAGCAATGTCATCTGCTGCCCCAATAGCCATGGTGAGGAGGCTGCAGGAGCAGCTGCAGCTCAATCCACCCCAGCTCCGAGTCTCCCAGCTGAGACAGTGTCGGTTCAACTCCATCACACCGAGGTTGGTCCTGCCAACATCACCCTGCAGCCAATACCTGCAGTGAGACCTTTGGTCATTGTGCCTTTGGAAAATTCCAGTGCCCAGTCCACCTGCGCTTCTGCCCCTACCAACCCGAGCGGCGTAAGCCACTCAGGGTCCACACCACCTTCCAAGAAGAAGAAGGGTGCTCTTGCTGTACAGGCTGGGACCCCATACACGGCAACACACTCTGGCACGTCAAGGAAGCCTAGTTTCAATGACGCCGACCTAGATGCACTTGTGGCCTATGTGTTGGCACATAGCCGCGAAATGGTGGTGACTGCAGGGTGCAAGACTACACCTGCTCAACTTAGGGTCCACTGGCAGACCATTGCGGACCGCATTAGTTCCCTTGGATTCGTGAAGCGCACAGCTGATGATTGCTCTAAGCGGTGGAATGACCTGAAACACAGAGCAAAGAACAAGCTGGCTTTCAATCATGCCTCTACTCTGGTGACTGGTGGTGGGTCTCCACCAGAGGACGACCAACTCACTGAACATGAGTCTGTCACTGGAGGCTTCATCACAGAGGATCAGATCTGAGGCGTGGGAGACCTACCAGATCATGAAGCATTGTCCGGACAGTGCCCATTCATGTGTGTGCAATCCATGTGTACGTTGCTTGGGTGATGTGTTCTGATTGAGTGCCAGGTAAGTCTGTGTAGTCATGACTGGTATGGGTCACCCATGTGGTCCCTCCAAACCATTCCCCGGCCTTGGGTTTGGGTATGACAGTATCCCTTCTGAGCACTGTTGCCAATTTGCACCAGATTACTGAAGTTGCCCTTCAACTGTCATCTTGCAACAACATTGTTCAAAATGTTTTCCTGTTCATTCAGCCTGATTTTTTCAATCCTTGCCATTTTTACCACGCATTTTTTTGCCGTACTGCCACAAATGTAACATACTTCTGTCATAGATTACACCCCACAATGGCCCACATTTATTACCTTGTTCTGTCATGTTGAAGTGACCAACCATTGATGTATCCATCTGCCTGCCATCACTTTATCAGTGAACACTGGATTTGTTGCAGCGTGTGCCACATGCGTGTTTTGTCACACTATTTTGCATGATTTATCTCATGATGTCCATCTCACATGGATGGGTGACAGTACTTATTTCCTACCATATGGCTGTACTTGTCAAATGTACCATGGCTATGCTACGTGCCATCTGTGTGCTGGCATGTGTCATGTATGTGTATTGGACATGCCACTCACAGGCTAATGTGTGATGCCAGTGCTATCCATCAAGCAGCACATGTGTTGCTTTTCCATCTTGGAGTCCTCAGTGTCTGCTTTTTGCCTCCCCTTCCAACTCATTGACAGTGCGTGCATGCCAGGCTTATTGTCATGTGGGACATGTGTAATTTATGTACTGGATCTCTGCCTCGTCAGGCCTATGTGTGTGCTATGGTGCTCATGCCCGTTTCCATTTGTTATCTTTCATGTTTTTGCAGGTGATGAGGCACTTGATGCTGTTGAGGAGGAGGAGATGGTGCAGACCCAGGAAGAATCACAGCCACAACCGGGCACCACTGGAGGATGTGGGGTGGTGGTGGGTGAAAACCCATTTGTCCTACAGACAATGGTGTCCACGGGGGTCTCTGGGTACACCTCCGGAGACCTCTATGAATCAGGTGCTGAATCGGATATTGAGACATATGTGCCATCGCAGGTGAGTGTTTCTGGCAGGGATGCTGTTCTGTCCAACCCACCTGCACCGCGGGTAGACCCCTCTATGGGGATTTCAGTGTTGGAAAGTCTGCCTGTGGCAGTTACGGATGCAGGGTCACACTCCACAATATTTGCTCCTGTTCCTGGACCAGCAGATCAAAGGAGGAATGCAGTCCTGCAGCCTCATGCAGTGACAGCACAGCGGTGGCCGTGCGCCACCAGGCAATACTGTGTAGGAGAACTCCATGTACAGTATAGTAGCACAACAGGTGTCATCGTGTGAAATGATGGCTCAGGCAATGGATACTTCCATTCTCCCCCCTGAAAGGCAGATGGAGCTCCAGCAGCAGGCAACAGACTCCATTTGCCATTCACACAGGGAGGACATATGGGCATCCAACAGGGACTGATGGGCTGGACTGGAGACTCTGCGCACAGCTATATCTGTAGAGTCACAGTCCCACAGGGCAGCCCTCAGGTTAGAACACAGCTCCCTCAGAGATACTCTGGGTGAACTTGAGGTGTCGTGGAGTACACGGGCAGAACAGAAGCTGGAGCAACTGACACATACACTGTCAGCTGAGCTCCAGGCAACCCGTCAGGAGATTCGGGCATCACGCAAGGCCATGCAGGCAGAAATGCCTGCTACCCGTGAGGTGCTGCATGGGGATCTCCGTACCTGTTATGCTCACCTGGTATCCACGGGGATGCCACCCAGCTGGGTTACTCGCTGGTATGCTTCTCAGCTTTGCCCTGATGAGGTCTGCGGGGAAGATTCTGCCTTGTGGTAGAATTAGGTATGCTCTCCGTCCTGCCTTCTTTGCAGGGGTGCATTGTCTTTCATGGGCGAGTGCGGTCCAGTTACTTCACTGACACCGGCCCGTTTGATATTGTTCAGGTAGGTCTTATTGCTGTTCTTTAGTTTTGTTGATATCCTGCATGCCTTTCGTTGTTTAAAATGTCTCTTTTTTCTCCCTTAGGTATGCGGAGCTTCAGCGCAGCGAACTGGCTTGGTTGAGCCCCACTGGTAAATGATGGTGCATTAAGTCTTGCCTTTGCTAACCTGTGTTTTCCTTCATTGTAGGATGCAGTGTTCTTCATCACAAGTGGAATGTCCGGAGTGGTGCCAGCCAAGAGGCAACCAGCCAGGTAAGCCTTTTGAGCAGTTTGTAATTTGTCTCTACAGCTTTCTTTAATGTTGCCTCTATCTTCCTCTTTCAGGTCGTTCTGTCCGGGAGGCGTGCAGATTCGAGGAAGCTGTTCTCAGTAGTTGCAAGCTGCAAAATAACACAAAGCATGTTCTGCAGTCAGGGTGTGGTTTATATAGCCCAGGTAAAGTAGTACTAGGGAAAGTAGTTCCAGGCCTGCCACACCCAAAACACTAGAAGGCATAGCTTGGTTCTTAGGAACCAAGCTATGTGGATACCTCCATGTTGGCTGACAATACAATAAAGTAGTTCCCGAGCACATTGTTGTTCATGGTGTATGAGCCTGGTGCCAGAGGCGCCAGGACTGGCCCCATGAGGGCTTTTGAAGAGGATGCCAGGCTCTAGAGGCCCTAGTCCTGACTCCACATGGCCAATGGGTTTGCCAGAGGGGGTTTTGGGCTAGGGTCGTGACAGTACCATTATCCTCCAGCACCAAACCTTCCACACCCGTATGCTTGCTGCCATGAAGGACTATACCAGGGCTTTGCATCGTCTGCCTCCCATATCACGGCCACCTCCTGATGTAGCAGCACAGGTTGATGACAGCGACGGCAGTTCTCCCACTGTAGCGTAACCGTGCAGGGCATGAGCCCATGGAGTTTTTTTTTTCTTCGCTCAACATCCACGCATGTGGGTGTTGGGGTGCACCCTGTACCTCATCCCTCCTGGGTGGCCTCCCCACGGTCCACACATGGCCATTTTTTATATATGTATATTTTTTTACAGTGTGTTGATTTGTGTGGCTCCCGTAGGCATCCACTTTGTATTCCAGCTCAGCACATGCAGGCTTGTCCTGTCTTTGGGTTAGATGCTTGGGTTCCTGACACACACACCCCTCCTGCTTCCCCTTTCCATGGGCTTGCAAAGGGTGTGACCAAGTGACAGTAACGTACACAGTGACATTGGGCTCCCATGAGTTGTGTGGCCAGTCTGTAGTCAAAACTGTGTGTTCATCCCTAGTGGGGATTGTTATTCGATTCTCCACTGCATGGTGGATTGATATTTGCTTGTGCAACCATGTCTTTATCCTTATATACATGTAGCTTTTCATGTCTTAACAAGCCCATCTCCTTTGCAGATGCAGTTCATGTTGTATGCAGTAAAGTGACACATTTGCCTGACAGCAACACTCTGCAGTTGGAAGGGGTTGATGTGCTGCCTTAGTCAGGTTGTGATACTTGCAGTACTTTAATTTTTTGCTATCATATATTGCCACTGTTTCATCCTGTACTGATGTTTTGTGTTGCTGATAAGTGTTTGTTCATGTGTGCTGTTTCTTATTGATTACTGAGAGCATATTGTCTGTTGCCTGTTTACATTAGGGACAGTGCACTTTGTGACACTTGTGTCATGTGTTGAGCATTCATTTGGTTGCTTTCACATTGCATACCATGCCATGGTGTGTTGGGTAGCTGAGATGGGGAGTGGTTGGGTGACAGGGCACTATTTTGATGTGGTATTTTTCAAGGGGATAGTGATTCATGCTGCATGAATGTGTCTTTTTGTGACACAGAATTGGGTGTCTTTAAGTAGGTAGGGATGCACACAATGTACCACTTCCAAGTAAACAATCTCAGACTGGTATGGTTGTGACAGTTGACTGTCCCTTTTGTCATCATCATTGATTGTCAGCTGGTATATGCCAGGCCTGTGTGCACTCTGCAGGGGTGGGATTTTAGGAGAAGTAATTTGCCACCAGCTGGGTACGGGCTGCCTCATCACGTGCCCTTTCACCTCCCATGCGCAGTGGCCGTGCATGTGGTTGGGGATGTGGGGGCACCTCCATGTCCACCGGCACGCCCTGGCGGGTTGCAACGTTGTGCAGGACACATGCTGCCAATATGATCCTGCACACTACTGGGGGCGCATATAGCAGCTGCCCACCAGAGCGGTCAAGGGAGCAAAAGCTTGACTTGAGCACTCCGAATGTGCACTCCACTATGCCCCGGGTTGCAATATGGGCTGTGTTGCATCTTACCTCGGGTGGTGTGGTGGGGTTCCAAATTGGCGTCATCATGTAGGTGCTCAGAGGGTAGGCACTGTCCCCTGGGGAGGTGATGATGGCTATCACTAGTGGGGTTTTCACATTACTCAGTATCTGACATCCATGCATGTGCAGAGGCATTTATACTCACCAATCAGCCATGTGTCGCCATGCCACCCAGTTTCCAGGTCCCGGTTTAGGGGTGACATTCTGAAAATGAAACTATCATGGCTTAAGCCTGGATAGTTGGCATATACTGAAGTGATGATTCCCTTGGCATCACATACTACCTGCACGCTGATTGAATGCCAGTGCTTGGTGTTTCGATATATGTGCTCAGTGGTCCAGGGAGGATGTAGAACCGCATGGGTGCAATCAATGGCACATAGCACTTTGGGGAAGTGTGCCACCACGTAAAAGTCCTGGACCACGGCCTGCCTTTCTGCAGGTGTTCTGGGCATGTATATGTGCCTGCGGACTGAGGGTGAGCAGTCATGATGGCCACACAACACAATCATAAAGGTAAAACAGGAACAATCAAGCGATATACCTCCTTTGCCTTTTGTGGTAGCACGGGCTGAGGGAAGGCTATACTCTCAAGAGGGGCGTGAAGGTGAACCAGTAGTGACCCACACATTACAGCATCACAGTACAAAATAAAGGCAATGTCCAGTCAATGTTCTATAAAACTATAAAAACACTTAAAACACACCATATGCCAGTCTAACAAACGGAGATTACTATACAACATATTACCCAGATGGCCATTACAGTGGTAGCAGGATTCAGGGATTTTCACTGGGATATGCATTCATCGAGAGAAGAAAGTTATCCAGACATGGCGGCATTGAGAAAAAACATAGGGAAAGCATGCAATAGTAGATCTTTGCATCAAGGGAATACATGCAGCATGAGATTTTGGCATTGAGGTAAAGCATTAGGCAGGAAATGTTGTATTTGAGAGACGACATGCACCAGGACATGGTGGTATCGAATGACGGCATGCACCAGGACATGGTTGCTATTGGGCAATTGATGCATGCCTCCTTGTCTCGAATTGCTGTGGCTACAGTGGATACAACTTCGGCAATATGTTGTTTGAGTACCCCCCCCCCCCAAGTCTAAAATACACCATTAGATGGTTCCCAGTGCCTGTAGATATGTTGCCTATCCTGCATTGCCTTACATGTTGTATGCAAGTGATTTGTTTTTGCGCCTTCCCAGACGATGTGTAGACATTGAGGATGGAGTCTACAATACCTGCTGCTGTGATGTCTTTCATTGGCAGTGCATTTGTCCTTTAGACTGTGTACTTGTTGTGTGGTTTGTTAACTTTGAGGACTACATTTTTTATACTACGGTTTTGTTCGTCAGAGTCAAAGTTAGGTGCCATAGTTATGTGATCTGAAACCTGCAAGAATAGGTGATTGAATCCTGTTTCAGAGAGTGGACTGATCTGCCATTTAAAGGAAGTAGAAGTAATCCTTGTGTTACAATTTATTTTACGTTATGGGTTCTCGCAGCGATGAATAACATGTTCTGCTTGTGTGAAGTGTGGCTATGTGCACTCTCTTCAATGTTCATAGGTTGTGTGTCCTTGTGTTTTGGTGGATAAGTTCTTAGTGTGTTGGTTGTTGTGTGTCATTTCCTGATGTATGTGTGTTTCTGGGGTTGCTTCATGGTGGTGGTATAATAGATGACTTGGAGACTGCCTTGTTATGTTTAGTAATGTTATGTGGTATTTGTTTAGCACTCCCTGTCATATGGAATGTACTTCAAGCAGTGTAGGATGTATGTCTTTTTCAGCAGACCATAGTCTGAAAAGACATGAAAGAGGAGCAGCACAATGTATGCAGATGAATTTGTAGTTTAGGCACTATCCAGAATGCAGGGAAGTGTAGTGGGGTGACGTTTGAAGCCAAAGACTGGATGAAGAAGAGGCAAGGAGTATATTAAAGACGATCAGCTGTATCCTATGGGTCAGAGTGCTACATGCAGCATACGTGCAAAGTGAATGGCATGCCCTCACATGCTAACGGACATGAGCTGGTCTATATCTTTGACTCAGAAATACTGTTGCAGCAAATTGTATTCTGTATTGACAACAGTGCCCTCACTGCATGGCACATGAGCATGTTATGACAGTTTTGAAAGTTATCTTGTATAGCATCCTTCCGCCACTATTGGTGACCTCACTGCACTTGGGAGAGACAGTTGTGATGCCTTTTGTGTTGATGGTTGCAGGTCAGAAGTTCTTTGTTCCTGTGTGCAAATGCACTTTCTATGTTTTCTCCAGATGAACCTAAGAGTATGTGAGTCACGGGAAGAGGCCAAGATCTAAGGAGAGCTTAGTCATGATTTGGTTAGTGTCAATGTGCTAATGGCTACGCCTGTGTCAGCTGTCTGTGGGGGTGGGAGGAATGTATATTTAGGGTAAGAAGGTAGGAGATCTACGAGTGGGGTCAGTCAAGAGAATGGGGTAATAGGCTCTACAATGCTAAACAGCCTGCAATCCTGTGCTCCTATCACTGGCCTATTACAGATAAGTAGCATGGCTTCTGTGACTCACATTGCCAATGTCTACCCTTCCCTCACTTCGTCTCTCTTTGATCAATATGTTGCATCATGTGTACATTAAAACATGCATCTGCAAGTTGGCAAATGCGGGGGAGTGGTCAATCTGTAGCAGGTGCTGCTATGTGTGGCATACAGGAACTACTGCCCCTCAAGGGCGGGGCCCATCTTTGGCAGGGCAAGAAGGCATTTGTCAGGCATTTATCATGCACAAGGGCAGAGACCTGAATCCATGCATAGTCCTATACGTGCTCTTCCATGTTTTCTCCCCAGAAGCTCCAAAACGAAGGTAATCCAGACCAAGATGACATTCCTTCTGCCCCCAAGAGTCAGTGCTCACAAGGTTTATTGGAGGCATCTGGACTTCAGTATCAGAGAGTGATGCTGCAACCCGGCAGGGGGTTCTTCACAATCAAATTGGATTTTCTGAATATAGAAGGTGCAAGCGGCTAACTGCGTGTTGTAGGAAGGAAAAGCGGAACATGATGGCAGTGACAGAAAGTGGGTCTGGGCAGTGGTACGCGATGGACATTCCGGTGAAAATGAACACTTGATGTCACTGTCTCTCAGGCTACTTTGTTAGGTAAGTGTCTCTGGCCAATGTTCCTGCAAAGCTTTCTTTTTCAAGATATGAAGGTCTTTCCTTTCCATGGTAGGGAGGGGCTGTCAGTGATTTGCATATGCGGAAGGAGAGAAGTGCTCCCTAAAGGAAAGTACCACCTCACCCATTAACTGCGGTTTGCATAAAAAAGAGAGGAAGGAAGAGTAAGGCTGCCTTTAGGCAAGTTGGTAAAATGTTTGAGGACGCCATTAGGCCTGTAGTGTTTATGTAGGTCTGGCAACATGGGCCTTATAGAAGCCGAAATGTGCAAGTGATGATGATGTCCATATGTCGTTTCTGGGTAGTGATGTTTTGAGGCATGTGTTGTGGGTGTCCTGCGTGTGTGGTTGTGTATGTTTTCAGTAAATAAAGGGGGATTGGCTTACAGTCTGCCATTTCTTTTATAGAACATCCACTCTTTGCCACTCCGAGACAGGCAGTCTCAGAGTGTTAAGTTTGGACGGACAGCACTTGCCCACTTTCATCATTAAAGACCATCATGGGTGTGGATTTGTAGCGTGTCCAAAACACAGTATCTGATTCATGAAACAAAAGGTTTGCACCACATGGTTGTCTATGTCATTTTCCCTGTTAGGAGTATGGGTGGGCCATTCAGATTGGGGTGGAACCTCTCCTACAGATCCAGTGGTATCCCACAGCACTACATGACACAGCACACCAGTATGAATTTACTGGGCCTAGAAGGATTGTGTTAAATGATTGGGATCTTCACGTTTTCAAGAAAGTTAGATTGAAATTCTTGCAATGGCTCATTAAAGGTAAGACCAGTCCATTAACATAGTCGTGTATAATGCATTGTTCAGTTTATCTTTCAGTGTACTGACTTCGACGAACTCTTGTCAGACAACTGTGTTGGTAGTAAGAGGCACTACAATTATTACACTGTACCATCTAACTGGTTTTAGACAGTTTCAGAAGATTTGAGTCTAGTTTCAGAAAGGCATAATTGTTAGATTTGATATATTTTTAAATGGTAGAGACATTATAACGAATTACCAATTTAAGCAAACAACACAGTATACACCATACTCTGGTAAATGTGTATGTCCACTCACTGACAGGACAGTCAGTCATTTTCTATACCACTCCGCAAAAAAGATAACACATAGAAGGCTGAATTAACTAGATGTCAAAGGATTAGTGCCAAATCCCATTTATTTTAGAATACCTAAAAGAGAAGCAATTGTTTAAAAATGTGGCCAATTCATAGGAATAGTTATTATGATTATATTTCAAAATAAACTGGATGAAATTAATATAAACAATATAAAAAAATATACATTAATTATCTATTTGTGCCGGCTCTTAGCATGAGTTAAATGGTGTACAAGTAAGCACCCATCTGGAATAATTGATTGATAATATTCCATTAGTCTTCAAAGTATGGAGATTGTGATAACCTTGAATAAGATAGACAAGTAAAGGAAAAGGAAATAATGGAATGCTACTATGGTAAATGAGTATCTGCAAACACCACATTAAGTGCACATGGGTGAGCATGATTGTTAGGTTGCTGCTAAGAAGGTTCATCTAGATGCCACACACACACATTCGGTGTCATACACGATATCCCCCACTCCACAACCTCTTACTACCAATCATTGGCAGAATAGGGAGGCAATGGAATAAGTAACTCATATCCTGATTGCTTTTAATGGAAACAATGTATTTTGAATTATCCACCATGGGTGGGAGGATTCCCCCTCTCCAGAGTGGCTCCACAACAACCATAGTGCAAAACTGAGAGGAGGCAGGGCCTCAATGCCAAAAACTGCCCCCTCTCACTGTTACGCTGGTGGTGTAGACAGACTGTCTGACAGAAGTGGAATCATCTCCTTTCAGGCAGTATATCTACATGGGACGGCCATCCAGTCCTCCGTGGTGGTGATTTCCATGTAACATGTATGTGTTATAGGTATGTATGGATATTATGCAAGTATGAATGTTAGTGTGTTTGATTTTACGAATGTGTGCATGCAGGGAGTTGTGTGAATGATGTATGAATGTGCCTGTGAAGGTATTGTGTTTGTGTGTTAGGTTCCACCTCAAAATGTACTGACCCCATTTAGTGGGGGGTGCTGGGGCATGCCATTCCTTTTTGCTTTACCCTTGATGCACAGAACCTTAAATCAAGGGTAAAGCATCAAGGGGAAAGCATCCATGATAATTATAGTGTTATATCATGGCTTGATTCGGGAAATGTGCATCAATGGGAAAACAGACATGATATGTTTTATCACTTAGCACAACTGGCTTACCTTAAATCTAGGCCAGTCGAGCCACATTATGACACTTATGTTTGTATAACCCTTGATACAGTGACTAAGCATCAAGTGTAATGCAAACAAGATAAACTCTGTTAATGGCCTACATTCAATGTGAGCAAGTCTAGGCAAGTAATACTACTTAGCATGCATTCTTTCCCTAGCAAACATAACACTTATGTGCGTGTTACCCTTGATGCATAGTTAGTGAGTATCAACGGTAAAGCAAAAATGGTTACTATTATTACCTGGCTAGTGTCCTACATTGAATGTAGACCAGTCTATACAGGTAATGACACTTAGGTTTGCTTTACCCTTGATGCACATTGGGCCTCATTAGGACCCAGGCGGTAAGGGGTTTACGGCGGCGTAAACAGCGCCAACCCTTACCGCCTGATTCCGAGGACCCTTAGCCCCATGGAGGATTTAACACCTGCTTTTAGCAGGTGTTAAAATCCATGGCGCTAAGGGACCTTGTTGTTAATTACGCCACCGTAATTTACGGTGGCGTAATTAACGCCTTCCCCACTCCCATTATGCCCTATGGGGCAAAAATGGGAATGGGGAAGGGTAAATGGGGATTGGGGACTTACCGCCCCGCCAACCTCGGAATGGGGCGGTAAGTCCGCCAACCACCATGGCGTAAACGTAGTTTACGCCATGGTGGTAAAGGTACGACCCAGGCGGTAACTTACCGCCTGGGTCGTAATGAGGCCCATTGAATGTGCATCCAGCGTAATGCAAACATGATAAGTGGTATTACCTGGGTAGACTCACCTACATTGGTGGTGTCAGCCTGCATACACAGTTTCTTGTGGCATTGTATTTTTTCTTGGAATCAAGGGTAATGCAAACACGATAAGTGTTAATACATGGCTAGACTGGCCAACATGCAGGAGCCGATTCATGGAACAAACGTGCGCTGAAAATCCCAGCGCAAGCAGGCGCAAGGTGATGCAAGCGTGAGAAAGCAAGCACACGCGTGCGATTCAAGGAAGGTGCTGCGCTTGTTTCCCACTGGTTGTGTGTCAAATCCGTGCATGGCGCACGCGGGCAAACACGTCATCAAACGGCATGCGCTACGCGCACAGCAAAAGCGCGCATAGCGCGGCGCACACAACAAATGTGGGCGGAACAGTGGCCGTAAAATGCGGAATGGGGAATAACGCGTGAAAAAGAAGGCGTAACTGGGGAAGTACTGCAGGGAACTACACGGAAACGCCCACACGCACGCGAACAACCCGTATTCATGGATTGATTACGGAAAACTCGCGCACGGCAAAAGACGTGCACAGGCCTCAACGCGTCCGCCACACGAAAGCAGGTGGAAGCGTCCCCGCGCTCAGTATAAAAGTGCGCGCAAACAACAAACACGTATATACAGCTATGATGAATGCCCCATTGTCGCAGCACTGATCGTGGGAAACCACAGGAGGAGGAGAATAGCCAGGGCACGCATTTCTTGACTACGGACAAGCCTTTTTGGAATGCCTGACGACCAGGTCTATGGCAGGTATAGGTTTCCCCCCTGTATCATCCTAGACCTCTGCTCCCAAGCATTGAGCCCCTTGGAGAAGGTGCTCAATGTCCTGCATTTTTTGGCCACTGGGTCTTTTCAGCGGACTACTGCCATAGTGGGGGGGGGTCTCACAGGCCACGCAGTCACGCTGCCTACACCAGGTCTTGGCAATCATGACAGCGCGCCCCTCAGTCCGCAGGCACATACACATGCCCAGAACCCCCGCAGAAAGGCAGGCCGTTGTCCAGGACTTTTACAGGGTGGCACACTTCCCCAAAGTGCTCGGTGCCATAGATTGCACCCATGTGGCCCTACGTCCACCTAGGGCCACTGAGCACATCTACTGAAACCGCAAGCACTGGCATTCCATCAACGTACAGGTGGTATGCGATGCAAAGGGAATCATCACCTCTGTCTATGCAAACTACCCTGGCTTCACCCATGACAGTTTCATATACAGAATGTCCTCCCTGAGCCGGGCCCTGGAATCTGGGCAGCATGGCGACACATGGCTCCTAGGTGAGTACAAATGCCCGTGCACATGCACACATGTCACACACACACACACAAATACACAAACCCCAATAATCACAACCATTGTCACCTCTCCAGGGGACAGTGCCTACCCTCTGAGCAACCACATGATGACGCCAATCCGGAACCCCACCACACCACCCCAGGTAAGATACAACGCGGCCCATTTTGCAGCCAGGGCCATAGTGGAGCACACATTCGGAGTGCTCAAGTCACGCTTCCGCTCCCTTGACCACTCTGGCGGGCAGCTACTCGATGCACCCCCAGTAGTGTGCAGGATGTGTCCTGCACAATGTTGCAACACGGCAGGGCGTACCGGTGGACATGGTGGTGCCCCCACATCCCCAACCACAGGCATAGGCGCTGCCCATGGGAGGGGATAGGGCACGCAGTGAAGGCAGCCCACACCCAGCTTGTGGCCACATTTTTCACCTAAACTCCCAACCCTGCGGAGTGCACACAGGCCTGCCACATACCAGGTGACAATCGATGATGACAAAGAGACAGTCAACTGTCACAAGCTTACCACCCTGAGATTGTTGCCATGGAATTGCCACATTGTGTGCATCCCTAGCTACTTAAACACAAGCAATCCTGTGTGACCAAAAGGCACACATGCAAGGTGTCACGTCCGCTCCCTCTAGGGGGCGGCTCACGTGGACTTTCTGGCACAGGTGGAGACGGATTTCATGCATCGCCTCTACCTCCTCCAACATGGCGGTAGCAAGGAAAAGCAGCGCTCCAGCCTTCCGAATCCGAGAGTGTCGGATGACTCCGCCCCCAACCTCGCAGAATGGATTTTCTTCGGCGGCGTCTTCGGTCCAGCGCGTTGCTACTGTTTTCAGAGGCCACGCTCCGTGAGTCCGTAATTCTAGGATAGCTCTCTTTACCCTTCGAATACTCCGCTTGTCTGTAATCTTTCAACCGTCTCTCCCTTTTCTCAGTATCAGACTCCTCTACCCGTGGTCCTCTTCCCGACCAGCTCTCCATACACTTACACCGAAGGCATTGGTTCTACACTCTGCAGTACGTATAGTTCTGTAAACCCCCCCAGCATACAACATACTTTCATTCATTCCATCACTAACCTTTCTCCATTCTTCAGTCTCTTCAGCAAGGACAGGGAGTTACTTTCTACCACGCGCTGAACAGAATACAACCTTCGTGCAAGCCGTCTTACACCCCCTCAACAGACATTCAGATTTAAAGGTATATCGCTCACCAGAGTCATACTGCAGCAACCTCTCCCTTTTCTAAACACCACCTGGTTTCTCTCTTCAGGATAGTTCACGATCGCAAGTCCAACTCCCGAAGTCTCTCCTGGGAATCAAGACTCCCCCATCGCTTCTTTTGAGTTCCTGGTACAACAGGGTTTTCTCCCCCACGAGGGTTTCCCTGACTTCCCCTCCTCGACCTGGGTTTCTCCGGCGCGGGGAGAGGAGGTTAGGTGAGCTTTCCATTCATCTCTACGAATTGCTACTGGACCAGGTTAGTGTTGTCTTGTTGTTTATCTGATATCTGCAGTAGGGACTGTGAACACCAAACCTTTGGATATAAAAAGGTACATAGATTGTGACAGTTAGCAACGCCTAAAAAATGTTTCAATTATATACCGGCCTCACAGTCTTTATTGACAGAATCAGAGGATCCATTATGGAACAACAAATACAACAATTAATGGCAGCGGTTCAGTCCCTGTCATCCGAGGTTCAGCTTTTGAAGCTAGAGAATACCAGCTTGAGGCAACAGGTGGGTCGAGCAGCCCATAGCTCGGAAGTACCTCCTGGCCCATTACCCACAGGACGTTTTGATGGTAATCCCCATGCAGTCAAGGAATTTCTTGAGTCCTGTTCTGTACAGTTCGCCTTTAAGGCAGCCTTTTTCCCGACAGATAGAGACAAGGTGGGCCATATGATTGCCCAAATGTCAGGGGCTGCGTTAGCTTGGGCCACTCCTTTGGTTACCAGTAACAATCCCATACTTGATTCCTACCCTGCTTTTTGTAACAGCATAAAGAGTATGTTTGGGAGACAGGAGATAACCATTGCCTCACAGGAAAAGTTATTGGATTGTAAACAGGGTAGTCAGGATCTCCTTTCCTATATCACACGCATTTTTTCACTCCACGGACTACCGGAGGTCATTATCTCGGATCGAGGACCACAATACACGTCACAGTACTGGAAACATGTTTGTTGTTTACTAGGGATCTCAAGGGCGCTCAGTTCAGGATACCACCCTCAGACCAACGGCCAGACTGAACGTTTAAATCAAACCCTGGAAGCATATCTAAGATGTTATATATCAGCTTTACAAGATAATTGGAAGGCTTTACTGCCTATAGCAGAATTTGCTTATAATAATGCGGTTCATTCCACCATACGTGTTAGTCCTTTCTTTAGTACATTTGGATTTCATCCGGAGGTGTACCCATCGACTGTTCCCACGGATACTTCCTATCCGGATTTAGACGGGTTAATAACCTCCATTCAACAAGGACATCGAAATGCACAGGTAGCCTAAAGGATGCTCATGAACGCTATAAGATACAAGCCGACAAACATCGGAGTCCCACACCTTCCATTCAAGTTGGTGACAAGGTCTGGTTGTCGAGTAAATATCTCCCCAAGAGTTTGAAACCTTCTAAATTATCGCCGAGATACTTTGGACCCTTTTTGGTTCTTGAAAATAAAGGCCTGGTTGCTTTCAAGTTACGTCTCCCTTTTTCTTGGAAACGCATACACCCTACATTCCATGTTTCTCCGTTGAAGCCTGACATACAATCCCGATTCCATGTGTCCAAGAAGGGAACTCCCCCTCCGGTCCTGACAAGTGAAGGACCAGAATACGAAGTCTCCTCGATCTGTGATTCACGCTATAGAAGAGGGGTGCTACAGTTTCTTAAAGACTGGAAGGGATATTCTCAGGCGGAACGTTCTTGGGAACCCGCCTCAGCGGTTCATGCTCCCCATTTGATTAGCAGGTTTTACCGGCTACATCCTGGTAAACCGGGTTTCGTCGCCCTTCGGAGGGGGCATACTGTCACGTCAGCTCCCTCTAGGGGGCGGCTCACGTGGACTTTCTGGCACAGGTGGAGACGGATTTCATGCATCGCCTCTACCTCCTCCAACATGGCGGTAGCAAGGAAAAGCAGCGCTCCAGCCTTCCGAATCCGAGAGTGTCGGATGACTCCGCCCCCAACCTCGCAGAATGGATTTCCTTCGGCGGCGTCTTCGGTCCAGCGCGTTGCTACTGTTTTCAGAGGCCACGCTCCGTGAGTTCGTAATTCTAGGATAGCTCTCTTTACCCTTCGAATACTCCGCTTGTCTGTAATCTTTCAACCGTCTCTCCCTTTTCTCAGTATCAGACTCCTCTACCCGTGGTCCTCTTCCCGACCAGCTCTCCATACACTTACACCGAAGGCATTGGTTCTACACTCTGCAGTACGTATAGTTCCGTAACCCCCCCCAGCATACAACATACTTTCATTCATTTCATCACTAACCTTTCTCCATTCTTCAGTCTCTTCAGCAAGGACAGGAAGTTACTTTCGACCACGCGCTGAACAGAATACAACCTTCGTGCAAGCCGTCTTACACCCCCTCAACAGACATTCAGATTTAAAGGTATATCGCTCACCAGAGTCCTACTGCAGCAACCTCTCCCTTTTCTAAACACCACCTGGTTTCTCTCTTCAGGATAGTTCGCGATCGCAAGTCCAACTCCCGAAGTCTCTCCTGGGAATCAAGACTCGCCCATCGCATCTTTTGAGTTCCTGGTACAACAGGGTTTTCTCCCCCACAAGGTTTTCCCTGACTTCCCCTCCTCGACCTGGGTTTCTCCGGCGCGGGGAGAGGAGGTTAGGTGAGCTTTCCATTCATCTCTACGAATTGCTACTGGACCAGGTTAGTGTTGTCTTGTTGTTTATCTGATATCTGCAGTAGGGACTGTGAACACCAAACCTTTGGATATAAAAAGGTACATAGATTGTGACACAAGGTGTGAATCACACATACCTGCAAAACAGGCCATGACTATCACTGGCATGTCACTCAAACCCTCCCAAACCACAACATGACATGGCAAGCAATAGACATACACCAACACAGTACCAATAAGGTGGCGCGTGACGACCGCGTTGCTGGTCTTGACCCTTGCGGGACCCAAGGACTGGGTGTCCTCGCTGTGTTGGCACCGCCCGCGGTTGCACGACTACATGCCCCCGTCGACGTGATGTCCCAGGCACATCAGTGACTGGTGTGGAGGGTGACCCTGCGTCCTGATCCACCACGGGCGGATGTTCCACGACTGTCTGACCCCTCAGTGCAGGTGTCGCAGACAGAGGAGTGTCCACATCAGAATCACTCACCCCTGACATATGGACCTGATGCTCATCCAACTCGACATGGTCGTTAGAGTGTTCATCAGGGCTGGACTCATAGGCAGCCAGAGACAAGATGGACTGTAGCACTTGGGGTTTTTCGTGGCCTACCACCCCACGACCCCCACTTGTGCTGGGATGATGTAGTGATAACAACCCTGTGCCTGGCATGACAACACCATCCTCCGGCTCCATTGCATCATCACCTGAAAAATAGAGAGAAAAAAGGTCACTACACATGTTAGAAGCACACAACACACACACACACCAACACCAAACACATCAGGCAGACATGTGACACACAAAATAGAACCTGGCATGCATGCTGGGTCAACTTGAAATTGCTTCTGTGATTAGACCTGTGGAAAGGTGGCAGTTTGCACTGAAGTGGGTCTATGCAGTGAAGCAAATATGTATGTTACTCACTATCTACATGGCCAAGGACTTCATGGTGTGTGTCAGAAAATTGGAAGGCAGTGCAAGGTCAACTTCAGGCATCACATGCAATGTGCATTCAATGTGTAGCATGTCTACAAGCAAACCACCCCTCCCCCCATAGACCTGTGTATTGACAGACAGTGTTGACTAGCATCAACAGCATCATGTGAGTCAAGTGACAACACAGCAAATGATGATGGGACAGTAAGCAGGACACATGATGAAACCTCTGGAGTACACCCACGTGTGAAGAAGACACTACACGAGTTGGACAGAGTCATTGGCCATTAAACAGGCTGAGGCCTGTGACCCCCACAGATTGTCAGACCCTAAACATGTGTGCAATGCAGTACTGAGCCACAGTTGACATGGGAAGTCAGATGCAATGCCATGCAATGTAGGTCTTGTAGGACTTGTATTACAGTGATCATCCAGTCATGGACACATAGGGGCATGCGTGCAATGCACATGGAGCATGAATGGGCACTCATGTCCCTGCGGGGCATCTGACCTCTGCACAATCCAAGTGTGACACCCTGCATCAAGTACTAAGGATGTACCACACAGCATATGTCTGGCAGATTGGCCGCTGGATGTTAGCATGTACACAGGAGGCATGAACAGGGAAGTACCCAACGGCAATATTGTAGCAGACCAGTGCTAAGGTGGAATTGGGGTGCAGAGCGTGGGGTTGAGGGACAAGGGAGCATTCCTACATTGAGTACCCGCTTGCAGGCAGAGGACACATGCACGTCAGTCATGCTATGCATAGTCCCTGGGTTGAGAGGAAGGTCACCCCACGCTACATGCAGAAGTGCCAGTGAGCTGGAACATGGACCGGAGGGGCATACTGGTAACCAGCATGTGAGTAGGGTGCAATAGTGGTGATGCGGACAGTCCCCGTCTGCTCCACATGTCCACCATCCAGCAGAGTAGAGTAGAGTAGACATGCATCAGGGAAACATTGCATTACTTGCACATCAGAACCATGTACACGTGACATGTAGTGGCAGTCATGCACAACACATCACACAAGTAAAACACACACGTCCTCAACAAACACGCATCAACACTCACTGGACTAGGCATCAAAGTCCAGCATCTCTCCCACTCCTTCGACCGATTCAGATGGTATGAACTCTGCAACAAGTGGCTCATGCGGAGTGAGGTCTTCCTCCTCTGGTGCAGGCCCACTACCTGTGACAAGAGTCAAGTTGTAATTTGAGGCACGCTTAGCCTTAGCACTGTGTTTGAGGTCTTTCCAACACTTTTTGCACTCTTGCGCCGTGCGCACCTCATGGCCGAATGCACTCACATGTTCCGCAACTTGCTTCCAGTGGTTATCACGGTGGGCAGCTGTAGTCTGACAATTAGAACCCACTAGCATGTCACGGCTGTGGTCCCGCATGTAGTCCATGAGAAAGTCCAGTTCCTGTTTGCAGAAAGGCTTCTTCCTCGATGTGCAGGAGGTTGTGGCTGTGTGTGGGGTCCCAGCCTGTGCTGCAGGTGCAACCTTCCTCCTCTTGGATTGTGGCGCAGACCCTGGCTGGCTAATGCCGCCCTGATCAGTATGGCCAGTGGGTTCGATGGATTGAGCCAAGGGAGTGGCAGGTGGAGGAACGACCAAAGGCCTGACTTGTGTCAGTGGCAGCTGGGTGCCCTCTAATGGACCCTCCGCAGCAACATCCGCTGTGGCAGGGTCATTGACAGCAAATGTCCTGGTTGGCAGACTCACAACCGGGGTGTTGTTGGGTGCATCTGCCCCTGCACTTGTCAACAGCCGGCTGTTCGGGGCAGCAGATGACATAACTGCCCCAGGGACACGTGTCTTGGCAAGGGCAGCCCTGCGTGCCCCTACGTTTTCCCTCCTGGTTTGTTGGAAATCTTCCAAGGGCTCTTCAAGTGCCAACACAGCCTGCGCTGGCAGACCCAGAGCCTGGGTGGTGGTGTCCACAGCTGCACCGGCAGCTACCACTACCCTTGGGCCCGTGGCAGTCGATGAAACAGACTGCCGGGTCACACGGGTGCCAGTGCCAGATGCAGAAGCTGCATCTCCCGGAACCACAGGGGGTGGTGGCATGACTGTACTGACACATGGCACAACATCATGCTCAAGTGGCGCACCACTGCCTCTTCCCCCTCTGCGGCCACCCTGGACACCCTGGAGTCCCCCTACTCCCTGGTCACCCCGGCCATGTCCCTGACCATGCCCGCCACGCGGAGGACGCCCATCTGAGGTCCCCTCACCTTTGGTGGCCTCCCAACCATGGCACAGATGTAGTAGTGCTGGCACAGATGGAGTAGTGACAATGGGAGGTCAACACCACAGTTGACCTGGGCAATTGGGGTGAAGGGGGTGGGATGCAAGATGTTAACAGCCCCCCTGCACCTGCAAGGCTGTATGTGACCCCAGTGATGTAGTGACAGATCACGCAACGCTCAGGCACCCCAAAACTGCAGTAAAACAGTGTACGCAACCCTGCAGTGTATGTGCATGGAATCAACCTCTCGCAGTACGCGGTGGCACCCAGTAAAACAAAAAACACAAACGCGTGGGACACGCAGGCTACTATGACCTCGAAAACGGGTGTGATACACAGGGGCACCCGCAGTGGGAAAAATAGTGTGCGCGACTCACCGTCTGACTAGCGCGATTCAGAAAAACACGCATAGCCAATACCCCCGCCAAAAGAAGAGATACGTCCTTGATAGCTGTGAAGTTGTGATGGCATACGAAACAACACGAAGCAGCAACACATGTTGGTCTCCATGAAAGGCATGTACAGCAAACTGCTGGCCCGGCTCACCTTTAATCCATGCTGAGGGAAACGCCCACGCGCATCATGTCACTTACGCGCGTAGGCCCTTTCCTTGGATTACACGCATTCACACATGGACGTGCAGTTTTTTCACACACGCTGAACCACTATGCCCACGTCATGAGGGAAACGCCTGCGCGCGTAACGTCACAGATGCGCTTACGCGCTAAGGGTCTTTCCTCGAACTATACGCTGACGTGCAATTTTTTCACGTGCCAAATCACCCCGTATCAAGCTGGCCACGCGAAAACACACGGAAGACCACGCTCCTGCCCAGAAGGCTGAATTACTGCCCCCCAGAGCCCCGAGCACGCTCTCACCTGCCATCTGCTGCTGCCTGACTGCCTGCTGCCCACGTGCCCTGCTATTTGCTGCCTGCACGTCATCCAGGGGTGCAGTTGCTGTGACCACCCCTGCTGGAACCGAAGACTCCCGACTGGGATACCATCGCTCCACAACCCAGCCCCAGGACCCAGTTGCCCACCCACTCCTGCCTCTGGGGTTGCCATGTCGGGCACAACACCATCTGGCACCACTGGCAACCGCCAGCCAGAGAGGCAGAGGGCCACCAGCTTCAGTGTCAGGGAAGTTGGTGTCCTGTTGGAGCAAGTCCTGGGGCAGTATGATGCCCTCTTTGGAAGTTTGCGCGCCGACTATGAAGGACGGACCAGGATCTGGATGGACATCCTGCCTGCCATCAACGCGAAGGGGGTGGCAGTCCATGACTTACAACATGTCAAGAAGCGCTGGGAGGACTTCAGGTCCAGGACCCTCAACAAGGCCTGGCGCCTCTCGAAGGCAGTGGATGCCAAGCGGCGCCGGGGCCACCTGTCTGACCACCAAATGAGGGTCCTGGAATGCATATGCCCAGCGCTCCACGTCCAGGTCCTTGAGAGGCAGACCCATCTGGAGTCGAGCGGTAAGTGTACAGGCATACTGTTTGGACGCTGTGCGTGTCGTGGTGTGCCAGTAGTGTGCAGGTTGCACATGTGTTTTTGTAGGGCCATGTAGGGATGTGTATGAACATGGGCGTGAGGCTGCCACATGTGAGACCTCTCATGTGTGAGACACATCTATGGTGTATGTGTTGGTAAGCATGTTGGGCAAATGCAGGTGTGGGAGCACACATGTTTGAATTTCTGTGTATGTACGTTGGCATGATTGTGGTGTCACACATGGATGGTGGTTCCTGCTGCATGTATCTGCACTGTGTACATGTGCATGTGTGTGTATTTGACAAGTGTGCAACTGTGATGCAACTTGGATGCATGTGACACTGACATGTAGAAGGGTGAATGCCAGATGTGACATGGATGGCGATATCATCACTGTGACAGTTGGTGGACATGTACACATGCATGTAAGTGTGGTGGCGTGTGTGCATGTGTTGTGCACTCCCCGTGTTTCATGTGACGTAAGGCTCACCTTCGAATGCTCATGCTGTTGTATGTGTATGGATGGTGGTGGCTGGTGCAATATTGCTGTGGAATTGCTCATGTGTGTGAGTACAAATGACATGTGTGTTGGGGAGTGTGATGCCATGTCTGAAGTATGACACTGCCATTCATGTACAACTGTCATGTGTGCATCAGTCCATTGTACAGTGCTCTGATGCCTGTGTTTTATCTCTCCCTGTCTGCAGCGTCAACTGATGAAGAGGGCGGAGAGGGTGTTGTGGAGCACAGCGGCAGGGATCGCACCACCAGCCAGAGATGCAAGGCCCGGCTCCCCTCCCAGATTGTCATCTTGTCGGGGAGTGAGGAGTCTGGTGCCATGTCCCAGGCAGCAGAAGGGGCAGCTGAGACCCCACAGGGTCCGACGGAGGAAGAAGGCACGGAGTCATCCAGGTTTGTGAGGGGTTTGGTGGAGGAGGAGGCTGTGGAAGGGACACACACGGGGTCTGGAGGTGGGGATTCCACTGGTGCTAGTGGTGCAGTGCAGGGGCAGGGACAGGAGGCAGCACAGGCAGCCGCAGAGGTGCATGTGTGTAATCCTGTCCCTGATCCGGTCACTGCATCATCTGGCACCAGCAGGTCTGCCTACGTCCAGACCCATTTTCAGGGAGGGGATGAGCGCACAACAACTGGCCTTCCTCTCCCTGCGGACGTGGCTATCCGGGACCGTTTTGAGCCTGTCCTGAGTGCGATAGTGTTGCGTCAACGGGGCATGCAAGGTGACCTGCAGTCTTTTCGTGGAGAGACTGCACGTTGTCTCGCATGCCTCTTTGACCACGTTGACCTACTGGGACGGGTCACCGGTGCTGGATTCCTCCGTGTCCTGGACCTTCTTGCGACCCCCTCCTCACGTGAACCCCCTACCCGCAAGTCGTCCTCCATGCCATCTTCCCACCCATGCATCACCTGGGTACCCTGTGGATCTGCCTCTGACCCAGCGGCCAGGCTGGTGGAGGACACATCCCTGCCACAGTCGGGAGTCGGACGTCCAGCAGGGGTGGCCACCACGACAACTGCACCCCAGCCGGAGGAGGATGTGCAGGCAGCAAGAGCCAGGGCGCAGGCACAGCACAGGCACAGCAGCAGCAACTGGTGGGAGCAATGATGGCTCGGGGCCTTCAACATCGGAGAGGCAGGCATCGGCCATAGGGCAGGAGGACCCAGGATTTCAAGTGTCTTCCGTGTGGCAGCGGTTGGGTCACGACATAGATGAGGAGCGGCAGCAGGCGGAAGAGACACGGCTCACAATGGTCAGGGCGGAGAACTCCATGCGGAGGGCCCTGAGGCGGCCGAGTGCCTTGAGGCAATTCGCAGGGAGTTGGAGGTGAACATGTCGTTGTCCCTGCGAACCCTCGGGGCCATGGAAGAGGTCCACCTCCAGGACATTGAGCAGGAGTTCGATGATGCCCTGGCCTGGGACATCCAAAAGTGAACCGTTGGACTAGCCCATTGTAAATAGTTTTTAGAGTTAGGTTTCCTTTTCCTTTTCCTTTGATTTGTGGTGAACAGACTATGCCACACACATTTATATATAGTTTTTTTTTATTAGGTAGTTTCTTAGGTAGGTTTCATTTCTTTCGTTGGGCTCATTGATCCTTGGCAATGGATTGTACATAGTTGGACAATGGATTTATTTTAACTTTTTATTTGATTTTAAACATGGATTAATGGATTTTTCTTTTGGACAATGGATTGTACAAAGTTGGACAATGGATTATTTTGAACTTTTTTCTTTTGATTTAACCATGGATCAATGGATTTTTCTTTTTACGTTTCCTTTGGATTTGCGTTGGTGGAGGGAGGGTTTTGACTATTTTTCTTTAGGATTACTTTGGATTGGTTATACTTTTCATTTACTCATCTTTCGCACATGGTTTTCATTTCATGTTTGCTATTTTGTTATGCTTTCATTTCATTGCTTTATTTTTGTACATAATACATTTTCATATTTTAGTTCCATGTGTGGGATTCGCTCATTGGGTTGATGCATGTGAAAATGTGGGTTTACACAATCAATGACAACCAGTGTGTGTGTGTGAGACGGACATGTGATGATGTACATAGTTGGTTTGTGTCTTGAGATAGGCATGTCAGTGTGGGGTGGATTGGGAAATCATTGCGTCTCAAGAATGGGGTGGCATGCTGTGGTATTTGGGTGTAGAAGTGGGCCATGATTGTGCATCTTTACTTCATGTGGGGGGGACACGAGTGGGGGCCTGCTGGCAGGTGCCCCTCACTGCTGGGGGCTGGGGGTGCTGGGGGACATGAGTGGGACATGAATGGGGGCCTGCTGGCAGGTGCCCCTCACTGCTGGGGGGTGGGGGTGCTGGGGAACATGAGTGGGGGCCTGCTGCAGGTGCCCCTCACTGCTGGAGGGTGGGGGTGCTGGGGAACATGAGTGGGACATGAGTGGGGGCCTGCTGGCACGCGTGCCCCTCATCGGCTGGGGGGTGGGGGTGCTGGGGGACATGAGTGGGACATGAGTGGGGGCCTGCTGGCAGGTGCCCCTCACTGCTGGGGGGGGCAGGGGGTGCTGGGGGACATGAGCGGGGGCCTGCTGGCAGGTTCCCATCACTGCTGGGGTGTGGGGGTGCTAGGGGACATGAGTGGGACATGAGTGAGGGCCTGCTGGCAGGTGCCCCTCACTGCTGGGGGGTGGGGGTGCTGGGGGACATGAGTGGGGGCCTGCTGGCAGGTGCCCGTCAGTGGTGGGGGGTGGGGGTGCTGGGGGACATGAGTTGGTGATCACTAGTGCATGGTGACATGTGGCTTGGCTGGGGGGTGCGCCAATGGTGGATGGGCTGCCTGCGGGACATGACCAGGGGTGCAGGGTAGTCCCCTGTGGTGTGGGCTGCCTGCAGGGGCCGTGGAGGGGGTAGAGGGCACACCTGGGAGGACCCACACTGCCAATTCACGTGTAGGACTCCCCGCGCACCCCCGAAATACACGTACCCCGCTCTGAAAGCAAAATCGCATGTGAAACTTCCCGCGAAACCCAGTAAGACACGTATCCCACTTGCACAGGGCCTATCGCGTGTGAAACTTCCCGCAATCCCCCGAAATACACATACCCCGTTCTAATCGCGTGTGAAACTTCCTGCGAACCCCAGTTATACACATACCCCACTCGCACAGGGCCAATCTCGTGTGAAAATTCACGCAAACCCCAGTTATGCTCGTACCCCACTCGTACAGGGCCTATCGCGTGTGAACCTTCCAGCAAACCCAAGTAATACGCGTACCCCACTCGCACAGGGCCTGTCATGTGTGAAAATTCCTGCGAACCCCAGTTATGCATGTACCCCACTCGCACAGGGCCTATCGCGTGTGAAACTTTCCGCGAACCCCAGTAATACGCGTACCCCACTCGCACAGGGCCTAGCGCATGTGAAACTTCCCGCGAACCCCAGTAATACACGTACCCCACTCGCACAGGGCCTACCGCGTGTAAAACTCCCCGCAAACCCCAGAAATACACATACCCCACTCGCACGGGTCCTACCGCGTGTGAAACTCCCCGTGAACCCCAGAAATACACATACCCCACTCGCACAGGTCCTAACGCATGTGAAACTCCCAGCAAACTCCAGAAATACACTTACCTCACTCGCACAGGTCATACCGCGTGTGAAACTCCCCACGAACCCCAGAAATACACGTACCCCACTCACACAGGTCCTACCGCATGTGAAACTCCCCACGAATCCTAGAAATACGCGTACCCTGCTCGCACAGGTCCTACCACGTGTGAAGCTCCCTGCGAACCCCAGAAATACACGAACCCCGCTCGCAAAGGGCCTACTGCGTATGAAACTCCCTGTGAATCCCAAAAATACACGTACCGCGCTCGCACAGGGCCTACCGCGTGTAAAACTTCCCACGAATGAGCGGGGCACGTGTATTTCGAGGGGTGCGCAGGGAGTTTTACACGCGATTGGCCTAGCGCAAGCGGGGTACGTGTATTCCGAGGGGTGCGCGGAGAGTTTTACACACCTTTTTGTGGTTAGGGGGCTATATGCTGGTCCACTGGCCTGTGCGCCATTTACTGGATTTGTGCGCTGTTCATGGCGCACAGGGCGGGGTTGGTGGCATAACTGGCACTGCTGCAGGGTCGCTGGGCCACTCTGCGCCACGGCTGCTTAGGGATGTTAAAATCCATGAATACGCTGTGTGCCGAAATGGGTTTTGGCGCACGCAGCTGGCGCAGACTGCTGCACGCGCACACTGTGCACCAGCCGCGTGCGCCACTTGTGCACTGAATTCTATTAATTACCCCGTGAATGTAGGTCTGTCTCATCATTTAATAACACTTAGACTGTTCACTTTACCCTTGATGTAAAGTTAAGCAAAAGCATGGCACATTAAGAAAGTATATTCAGACTGGCACTACTAATGTCAGTCTGCATATATTTTCTAAATTTGGCATGACATTTTTTACTTGTTTGTTTGTTTTTGTTTTTTTATTTATTTTGTATTGCGCACCCTTCCCAGGGGCATCAGGGCGCATGTTTCAAAAGGCAGTTACAGGTAAGTGTTACAAAGATAGGTATATGTTATATTATATATACATATTTACAGCATGAATAAGAACAGGGATAAGAACATTACATGGAGTGGCCTAGAGGCCTACATATATAGTATATACAGTGAGTAGCCTATTGGCGGGTAACAGCTGCAAGAATTACAATGAAGTGGCCTGGGCATCCTGATCGTGAAGCCACCGTGTCAGTCCAGAAAAATCAAACACCCCTTGAGGGCCCGGAAATTAATGATAATTGGTTGGCCGAAGACCAACCGCTTCATTTACAGTGTAAGAATATATATTCATTAGTCATTAGTTATTACATAGCTATTAGTTCAACTAGAGTGAAGCCATTTTAAGATGACCAGAATCGCCATTTTGTTTTCTCTCTCTGCTATCTCTAACGTTGCCACTTTGCCTCATGTAAAACTGCTTTGCTGTAGATATTATTTCGCTTCAATGGTCCAAGGCTAAGAAACATGTTGGAACATTACACTGGAGAGCCAGTCAGAAATGCCCGATTCCCTCCCTCACATATCCTTGAAGACAGGGAACAAGGCATTTAATCAGTACACGAATGCCAGCGAGTATCCTGAAAGAATAGCAATGTACGAAACTAGCATTTAAAGAGTTGAATTATGATCTTCTTTACGGCCCCCCTTTCTGAGCCCAGTGAGTCCCAGGAGAGAGGGCTGACCTCTAGAGCGAGAATCGAAACTAAGAGATAGAGAGGTCTGGTATGTGCCAGTCTCCTACGCGCCGCTTGCCCATGAACAACAGTAACGCTGTGTTCTCGCAAATAAAGAATGGTGTCTGTAAAATTGAAGATTACAAACCGTTACTAAATATGGTGGTCTAAGGTGTCATATTTGTCACACTGGTCAATCATCACCTCTAATTCAAAGGGAAATGAATTGGGGGAGGCATCAAATGTGTCATTACTGATTGTAAGATGCTCCGTTTGTATATATGTAACTGATGTACGTTTCACGCTCTCTTGCGTCCCCCGAGGTCTGTTAGACACACGTCACAGGGCATGGGACCACTTGGCCAATTGGGACTTCTTTGTATTGCAATAAACCCTAGATTTTGGGAACAGAACCTTGTGTCTGGCGTATCTATTCGTGTGTGGTGACTGTGCCTTGTTTCCACATCCAAGGGTCCCTCAGGGGCCCCTTCAGGATGGCGCCCGAATAGGGACCCTCCCCCACTTGTTCCATCGTGTACTTTGCAAAATAAGGAAGGCGGTAAGAACGGCAAGGACGGGAGCGATCGAGCCGGGATCAAGAGGTGTTCGGGTGCCCCTGCAAAAGCGATGAGAGACTCCTTTGCAGATCTGCACACAATTGATCCCTGATCTATGCCCCTGGCTAGTGAACAAGGAGGCGAGGGTCCTGAAATGAGGCAGAGCCAAGATACGCAGACACAACGCCATTGGTTGCGTCAGTATACGGACCAATTGTGTCTTGAAAAGACAAATTGACTAATCATGTGAGTCGTGCCCCGATTCGTAAGTGATCCTGATATTGGTTGAGAGTTGATTTTGCAAAATCAAACACCCAGAGTAAGTTTGATTAGCCAAGGGTAAGGTTAAAACATGCCTGGGGTATTGTCCACCTTAGCGAGATTTTTATGCTGCGGTGAACAATCTTTGGAAACTGGCCAGGAAGCACCTACGGGAGGAACGCCGGCTTATGATATGTACATAAAGTATGGTATGGAAGCGATAATGTTTTGTGAAACTTGGCATAAGCAAACCAGAAAACAGGAAAATCTTCAGTTGGCGAAGGATGGGAGTTTTGAGATGGAACATATAGATAACCTGGAAAAGGTGTTGATAAGTAAGAGAGCACGCCCTAGGGCACTTGATATCCATAGGGACTGGAGGAGGGAAGCAATGCTCCAATTTAGAAGTAGAGAGAAAGATGCGCGCAGGCATAAGTCAAAGACAGAGAAAGCTGAGGAGAAGGAGGAGGAGGAGTGGAGTAATAGCTTGAGAAAGACAAGACGGCGCAATGAAATAAACATAGAAAAAATGTATCCACAAAGAGAGCTACACTCATCGGATGAATTAATAAACAGAATCTTAATTGAAACAAAACAGGGCCCGAGGAGTGAAACTACAAAGACTACGGCAGTAGCTGCTGCTCAACCCCCTCCTGTTGCTCAGCCCCTCCCAATCCCAGCAAAGCCACAGGCTAGATCAGACACTGCACTGCCCACTAGCCAGCCAGCCCCGAGTGTTTCGCAATTACCACAGCCCCAGCAGACGGATCCCACTCTCACTGCCCCCTCTGCACCTAATTATCAAGAGGGTGCCACTGTCCCGACTGCTCTTCCCATGAGTTGAATTGAGCAGAATGAATGTATGAGAGTAACTCGCAGCGCAATCAGTAAGGAGAGAAAGCGTGAGCTGCAAGAACAGGCGGAAATGTATCTAGACGATAATGATGAGGCATCCACGCTAGCGTCTCTATATGACTTCAGAAGGAACAACAAAAGACAGGTATTGTTGGAATTCATGGGGGAATATTTGTCGGGACAATGGAAAAAGTTAATTGGGAAGTTACCACCGCAACGATTGTTGGATTTGTATGCATTAGCCCATTGTAGAGAGAGAGATGAAGAAATAGAAGAGCATGTGAAGCGACTGTTTGAAATAAAGAATGAATTGGATGAAGAGTATTCTGAGTACTCGCCACACCGGGGAATAAGAGAAAGAATATTGAGAGGGGTAGAAAGCAGCGATTTACGTCACCAGCAGCGCAAATTAGTGCAGAGCTAAAAGTATGTATACGGGAGGCACAAAAATGGATTTCAGATCCCAGTATTCCCACAATGGAAATACATGGAATATTTGATGAATACACTTTAGCAATGAAAAGGAGAGTGTTACAAAAGATGGTTGAATATTTGATAAAAAAAGATATAAGCGAGGAAAAGGTGAGCCCTCCTGAATTGTTGGCGGTTTATAAGAGAGCGATGGAACGGGGAACAGGAGAGACAGCCTTATCCCATCCACTTGGGAATATTGTTGCATTTGAGAGAGGGGGGAGGAATAGTGAGTATGGCTTTCCCCATAAGAGAAGTGCCCCCTTACCTTTGTACCAAAGGTAGAGACTCCCGCGGTAGGCAGTGCGCCACCTGTGGTAATTCCAGCACATTACCAGCCCAATATGTGCACGTTCCCTTCTCTAGACAGGAAGTGAATAATATAAAACAGACAATCCCTGACATACGAAAAAATCCATCAGGTTTTTATAAAGAAGTGGAGTCTTTATTGCAATCTTCAGTGTTCACGATGGGTGATATAGATCTAATATTCCCCGTAATTTTGCCAGCGGACATGTGAAAACGAATAAGAAAGGTAGATGATGAGACGGCTTATGGCGCCACGTGGGCAAATTTAATACTGGAAGATAAAAATAAAGCAGTGGGTGCACAGCCAGGGGCGAATATGTTAGCATTACCAGCACAAATAGTACAGAAGTTAAAAGAATTGGTCCCAGAGAAAGAATTCAATGGGACAAGATGACAGCGTGTGTTCAAGGTAAAGACGAGTTGTCCACAGATTATTTCAACAGATTCGAAGAGATATTTACAGATTTCAGTGGACAGGATGTGAGTACAGAAGCAGGGAAAAGGCTATTTGTGGATAAATATGTGAGGGGATTAATACTTCCGATTCAACATTTGATAATGACTTGAGAAAGTGCATGGCAAGCAAAAACGCTAGGAAAAGTATTACATATGGCCCAATATTATGAGAACCAGGTAAATACCGAGAAGGAAAGAGAAGCAAAGGATAGAACAAACTTGAAAACACGGGTGTTACTCCAGCAGATAGCAGGACATCACAGGGGAAGGGGAAATGCACAGAGTAGGGGAAATTTGAATATGCACGGAGGGCCTTTGGGATTAAATCAATGTGCATACTGCAGAGAGGAAGGACACTGGTGGGCACAATGTACGCATTTGCAAAATAGAGGTGGATATAGTCAGAGAAGGCCTCACAGAGGGCACATGGGAACAAATGGTCACAACAGAAATAATATGCAGCTGCACCACAATAATCATGGGAATGGTGCACAGAATCAAGGGCAGGCTTCGAATCAAATTACGCAAAGTCAAAATCAGCAGGTTGTACAAACGGGAAATAGAGGGAGAGGGGGGAACATTTTTGATAACCAGACAGGTGCATATTATAATAACAGTGGAGACTACACATCGGATGATGTGTTGTTACCCCAATAGGACAGCCCAGGACAGGGTTCGGAACCAGTGTCAATTCCCGTGAATCAGAAAGGACCCTACGTAGAGATGAAAATCGGGAATGATGAGCATAGATTCCTCATAGATACGGGGGCACAAAGATGCTCGATAGATCATCACTTGGTTCTAGACATACCTCTGTCAGTGCGACAGAATATCTCAGTAGGGTTTGCAGATACCCCAGTAATAAACCCTGAGTCCAATTCAGTGGCAGTGACAATAGGGCCTTTTACTGAACATTGTCCATTTCTTTTAACAGAGCATTGTGGTGAGAATCTTTTAGGATTGAATCTATTGAAAAAAATAAGCACAGTTATTCATTGTACACCAGATGGGGTATTTTTGACTATTTCTCCCCAGACTATGCCGACTTCTGAATTTATGACAGAACCTTTAACAGGGGAATTGAGTAAGGTACCAACTTGCATTTGGGCCGTGAATGACAATGATGTGGGATGTTTGAAAACAGAACCAGTAAAAATTACATTAAGAGAAGGAATAACGTTACCACGTATTCCTCAGTATAACATTTCAGCAGAAGGAGAAAAAGGATTGAAAAGTATTGTTTCTGAATTGGTGAAATTGGGAGTGATTGAAGAGATTACAAGTAGTGTATGTAACAGCCCCATTCTTCCCGTATACAAGAAAGGTGGTAATGAGGTACCGTGCCGTTTCATAATTGATTTCCGTGCACTGAACAAAGTAGTAGATCCCCAATTCCCGTTAGTGCCAGATGTCACTACGATTTTGACAATGATCCCTGCTTTGGCAGAATACTTTAGTGTTATTGGTTTGAAAAACGCTTTCTTCAGCATTCCAGTACACAAAGAAAGGATGTATTTATTTGCCTTCACTTTAGGAGGACGATAATTCACATTCACACGCATTCCACAAGGCTATACTGAAAGTCCGAGCATATACAGTAGAGCATTGAAAGAGCAGTTGGACATGTTAGAATTACCAGCAGACTGTGTATTGTTATAATACATTGACGATTTACTAATCGCTGCTGACACGGAGGAGCTATGTAAAAAAGGTACTGTTCTATTATTGACTCATCTAGCCACGCATGGCCATAAAGCAAGCCTAAGGAAATTCCAGTACTGTCAGAAAGAAGTAGCTTATTTGGGTTACCTACTCTCAAAGGAAGGGAGAAGATTAACACCAGAGAGAATAAAGAGTATTTCTGGTATGCCTATTCCAACAACACAGAAAGGTGTGAGAGTGATAATAGGGATGGATTCTTATTGCCATCAATGGGTTATGAACTTCGCTTTAATTGTGAAACCAATGGTGGAATTAACAAAAAAGGATGCTGTGATGCCTTTGCAGTGGAATGAAGAATGTCAGAAAGCATTTGATTCGCTAAAAAGCATTTTGAGTTCTGCGCCAGTTTTGGGCACACCGAATTATGAAAAGGTTTTTAGACTATTTGTGCATGAGAACGAAGGATATGCGTTGTCTGTCTTAACACAGGAACAAGGTGGAAGAAATAGGCCGTGCGGCTATTTTTCCTCTGCGCTGGACCCTGTAGCGCGCACACTACCACGATGTTTGCGAGCTGTTGCAGCGGCTGCTGCATCAGTGAAACAAATAGAATGGATGGTTTTGGGGCACACCTTAATTTTGATGGTGCCACATGCCATAGATGTTCTACTCAATAGAACACAGACGCAACACCTCACCTCTGCTAGAGTGACTAGATATGAAATTGTATTGTTCACGCCCAACATCCAAATTATGAGGTGTAGCACTTTGAATCCAGCAGAATTAATGGCAATGCCCGGGAAAATAGTGGTGGGACTGAATTGCCTCCCCATGATTGCCTAATGGTTACTGAGGAAGAAACAAAAGGGAGAATTGATTTGAGTGACACACCACTAAAAGAACCAGATGGGGAACTGTTTTGTGACAGCTTCTGTTTTAAACAACCTGACGGCGCATCAACTGCCGCATATGCTGTTACGAAATTAAAAATTGTTGTGGAGAGTAAAAGAATTCCTTAGAACTGCGCCTAAGCAGCAGAGATAATTGCTTTAACAAGAGCTTGTGAAATCTGAGAGAACTTGAGCGTAAATATCTATACTGATAGCCAGTACGCCTTCGGCGTAGTCTATAACTTTGGCCGATTATGGGTTAGAACAAGTGCTTTGAGGGAGATACGCAGTATAATGGGTAACCAATGTAGGTTGCACCTGATAGAGGAGATGTGGGAGCGGCTAGGAACGTTGAGAGCAGACCTAATGGCATTGTTCTGGGAGACCTGAAATTTATCAAGGTTTCTTTGACTCGTCCCTAAGTAAAGGGCATTGCAATAATCAATTTTGGACATGATGAGGGTTCTGGCAAGGATCAGGCAATTGTCTGATGTCAAGAAGGGGTGGCAAGCTGTGATAAGTTTACACGTATATGATGAAGCTGAAACTACTAAATTGGTTTGTCTATTGAGGGAGAGAGAATCCAGGTAAATTCCAAGTGTTTTGGTGACATTAGTGACTTTGATAACGTTTCCATCAATAATGACGGAACTGTATTTGGGTCAAGTTTCATGAGTTTAGACTGAGAGCCTAGGATGAGTAACTCTGTTTTCTCATCATTAAGGCAGAGCCCATGGTGTGCCATCCAGGCCTGGATGACAGTGTAAACTGCATTGAGAGCTTTGACATTGGTTACATAATCGCCAGTGATAGGGATGAGTATCTGGGTGTCGTCCGCATAATTAGTGTAGGAGACACCAAGATAGTCAAGAATATCAAAGAGCAGTAGTAAACACTCATGGATCTATTTGCCAAGAAAGAGCTGATCCAAGAGGTAGCTGTGTCAGAGAAGTGAGTGGCAATCTTAAGGTGATGGCAGAGGATTTGATGATCGACCAAATCGAGTGCAGCTGAAAGGTCGAGGAGGAGCAGGAGCGCTTGTTTGCCCTTATCTTTCAGGTCCTCGATTTGTGATTTCAGATCGATCAAGGCTGTCTCCGTGCCGTGTCTTGGGCAGAAGCCAGATTGTCTGAGCCCTAATAGGTTGTTAGTATCAAGGTAATCCTGGATTTCGAGATAAGCTGCACGATCCAGAATTTTTAGTAGGTAAGGCACAGTGGTGATGGGCCTGTAGTTAGTGGGATTGCTGGGGTCCAGATTAGGTTTTTTAATTAGAGGGATGACCCACGTATCCTTGAGGTTGTTGGGTACTGTGCCCGATTTGAATGAGGAATTGATTAAGGATGTGATGAATGGGGCAAGATCATGCGTCATTTCCTTTACAACTGGCACCGGGCAGGCGTCACCTTGGCAATTAGAAGACTTAAGCTTCATGATGATGTTTTCAACTTCCTTAATGGTAAGGGGTGAGAAGCTGAAAGGTTTGAAGGAGTGCTTAGGAGAGGGGGTATTGTAGGACTGGGGGTTACCCGCTGAGTCCGAGAGATGACTTTTTTTTATATTGATTCGGGCTTGGAGCAAGGCAATTTTGTCTAGTAGTGCTTTTTGTGTATTTGAGCACCATTCAGCGTCAGGGGTGCACGTATCAAGTGGGGCGACTGGAGACTCTAGTTCCTTAAGGATCTTAAAGAGTTCCTTGGTGTTTGATTGTGCTTGTGTGATCCTTTTGCTGTACACTTATTTTTTGGCCGCTAGGATAGCATCTTTGTAAGTAAAGGAAGCGGTTGTAAGGTTGTTTCTGTTGACTAGTGTAGGTGAGCTTTTCCAGTGGGACTCAGCTTTTCTTTTTTCTTTACGAAGTTCACGTAGGTGTGGGGTGAACCAAGAATTAAGGTGGTTGCAAGGTTTTTGTTTGAGCAGTTTGAGCGGGGCAATGGTGTGGCACTTGGAAGCAATAGTGAAGCAAACATATGTGGCTAGATTGTCCTAAATTATTAGTTCAAGCCGGCATTTACTTTCTTAATGTGACATGACCTTTTTTATTTGGCATCAATGGTAAAGTAAACATGAAGCATGTTATTACCATATATTCTGTGTGTGCCATGGCAATTGTGTTCTTTGCATTAAGGGTACAAGCAAACTTAAGTGTGATTGTGTGGTACACTGGCCTATCATGATATAGCCAGTCTGGATATACTTTCTTTCTGTGGCATGGTTGGGAGTCCTTATATGATAATAGTGGCATGTGTTGTTGCAGCATGCAGAGACATGTATGGGCACAGCCAGCATGAACACGTTTTATATACGGACAGTCGGTCACTCATGCATATTATGCACATACTTTAGGACAAACCAGCTAACAAATTTACCAGGCACCACTGCTACTACGGCTTGAAGTAGGCCTAGAGTGTATTACAGCAGGTGGTCAGTTCAGGTAAAGCACACACCATTGTGAGGGCACTCAGGCCCGTGTCAAAGTGTATGAGGTCCACGCAAACTGTATCAAAGAGAATCAAATAAAATCAATTGTGCACTCATAACGAACACACTACGTAATTGTGTTACTCCTGCTTTGTGTTGAATTTCACGTTGCGAGGCATCCATTCCAACGTAAATCCCCTTGAAGAATACACAGTAGGCCTTTTTGGTACACGACCCATTTTATACATCTTGATAATGCACAATTAATTGCCCATGATTTTATAAATCTAATTGACTGTCTTTACCGTTACATAGCTGCAGAACGAACCGTGTCATTGTAGTGGGAATCGTTGTGTCCTGATGGCTCCTGACAGATGATGAAGGGCCTCTTTTTTCTCCACAGTGATGTGACCCTGATTCAACACCCAGGGTCCGAGCAGTATGCACTTATATACGCACTGACCTTCAGAAATTGACTCACACAAGTAGGAAAACACCTGTGTCGAATCGTGTCCATGACATTTAGACATACTTGATGAAAAATGTGGGTGAAGTTTGAACATTATTTTATGTGCCAGTTTTTAAGGCATTTCTAATGCTAAAAAGAGGATGCCAATGTGTGCCATCTTGTTGGAATTATGACATAAATGATGAAGGAGCAATACACTCGAAGTTCATTTTGATGAATATGTTATTTCAAAGGTTGTCACAGTTGACATTTTGGGGCTGTTAATTGTTCGGGTGATGAGACGCGCTGTCAAAAGCTCTGTAACCAGAGTTATCAGAAAAGTGCTTTTTAATTAGAAAAACCTGAAGGTTTAACTCCTTGGCTTAAGTGATGGCAATTACTGCATACTCAAAGCACCACTTGAAATTTGACATTCTGGTACTTTCCCTAGTTATGTGTGTTAATTTCTTAAATTGTTAATGGTTTGAAATCTCTGATCACTGCTCTGGCATCACAATATTGACATGCCTTGCATTGCATGCATATGTGTAGTTAATGAGACTCAAATTGCACTACACGAGAAACACGTGTCTTTCAGAGAAAATCAAAGTTCGCCGTGTTTTATACTGATGCAGTAAAACATGGTTTGTTCAATGGCTGTGCATCTGCATGTTACTGAATCTGGGATGGTCTATGGGAAAAGGGGTTATTGGGGGGCCCTGTCATTTATGATTGATTAACAGGTAATTAAGTTATGTATTTGCTCATGAGCTCTCTGCGTCGCATCTAATGTAGAACAGTTGTGTATAGCGCACCCTTTTGCACAAAGCTTAGCAAGGAAAGCGGAAGGGAATGAAAGGAATTGGGGGATTTAATGCGTGCAGGAAACGTTCTGAATGGCGCTATTTTATATGTGATTTATGGGGATTTCACTTCGGGGTGTGTGTTATCCCTTGTGAAGCACCTAGGATCTTTCCAATGACAGTGCTGTAGGACTGGGCTATCTAACGGTCAGTAGCAATGTGTTGCATCTAGGGTAGTGTTAATGTTGTGTGTAACGTGTCTGTATTCATTGTACGGTGGTAGGAGATGAAAAGGAGAGTCGGTTGGTTGGGGACTTGAGGGGCTGTTTGGGATGACTGAAGACACCTGTTTCTGACTTTCACAGTGGGTAAAAACCACAGAACAGGTTACCATGCCATGTTCCTCGGAGAGAGGGGTGCGTGCTACTTTTTTTGCATTTTTGGTCACCCTGAGTTACCTGGGGGAACCCAGACTTGGACCCCATGCTCACTGTGCTCAGAGAGGCGCAGCTCCACCTCACTGATGAGGCCCAACAGGGTTGAAACACGTGTATGGGGTTGATGTTGGTACTCTTGTTCAATGAAGGTTTGCCTGGCATTTCGATGCTGGACTGCCCTTGTGGGCGGGGCAAACACTGATATGCAAATGGGTATTTCTCCTTTGTGAAAAGTACAGGAAGCTAAAAGCGATGGCTGCAGACTCTCACAGTGGGTAAAAACAGGTTATCATGCCATGTTCTTCTGGGAGAGGGGCGCCTGCTACCTTTTTTGCATACTGACTTTCATAGGAAGGGAAACTTTGGTTGACCTTAAAGTGGCAGTTCTGTTGTGTCATCGTCCATCAGAATGCAGAATTATTACTGTTCCTGGTGCAGATGTACTGCAGGAGCAGGGCCGAGCAACGCTGCTGAATCCAAACTCCGTATTTGATTGCAGGTGAATTTGATGTGGTGTTGAGACTACCCTGAAAGGGTTGAATCTACTTTCTGCAAAGATGTGACAGGTTTGAATCTCCATAGGGCTGACACGACACAGATACCTCCTTACATCATTTGACTTTTGAAACGTTGAAAACAATTTGTATATTTACATTGTACAATAGTAATAATTAAGCTTTACAGACCTAACCCCTGGGCCATACTGGGATTTATAGGCCCTGACTCCAGGTATTGCCAGAGGGCGAAGTGAATGAATCATTAGGACCCTGAATTGAGGCGGAGCGGGTAAAAAAAAGCAATGTGCCTGGAGTAATACACATGGAGCGGGAATGGTTGGGAGAGGGGGGTGTTGACTCCTGGATTGTGGGTGTAAATTTCACTGAGATTACAGTGTAGGCCATTTTCACACAGCAGAGGATCCATGATCAAATTGGTTTCCCACATATGGTAGTGCCAAGAGTTTGGAGAAGTGCACAGTTTTTAATTGGTTGCTATTATTTTTCATTTCTTTAAGTGGTTGGTTGAACAGCTAAGTATTGACATGGTTCCAGAAATTCAGGTCGTTCACTTTCAGGTGGAGAGGTTTGAGTAGGGTGTTCCACAGTTTTGTGTACAGAACTGAAAAAGGATCCTCCTTACCATTTCTTGTTGAAGTTGAGGACTAGTACTAGAGCAGCATTTTTGGACCTAAGTGTTCTGGGGAGAGTGCAGTGTTAACACTTACTTCTGAAGCAGTATGAACATGGGTGGTGCACAAGGTTTTGAAATTAACCTTTTATTAATGGGTAGCTGGTTGAGAATACATAATGCTGGTGTGAAAGAGTTACATTCTGAGAAGTAGTCTTGCTGCTGCATTTTGAAGTTTCCTGATTAGGTAATCTGGGAGTCTGAGAAAAAGGCTGTTTGCATAGTTAAATTTGGCTAATATTAGAGAAATAATAGACATGATCGTGTGGGTGAATATTAAGTAAGGTAAGATGCGGCATAGCATGGACATCTGGGAGAAACTTTTTCAGACAATGGTTGCGAGCTCTGGGTGAAGAGAGAGGGCATTGTCCATTATCTTTCGATGACTCCTTACCATGGTTGACAGGTTTGGGTAATGGCCAATCGCATCAGGCCAAGGGACTGTGGTGGAGTGTTAACTTGTAGGATTACAGAGCATCAATTCTGTTTTGCTAAGGTTGCATTTTAGTCCCTTTGCTGTCATCCATGCTTCCATCTATTCAAGGCAGTTTTTAACGTTTGGGCCGTTTGGTGATGGGTGGTTCACTAATGCGCAGATTATTTGTGTATCATCCGTGTACTTTGAGCAGAAGATATCAGATTTATTGATGATGTCTAATAGGGGTGTCATTTAAATGTTGAAATGCACAGCTGAGATTGTGGATCCTTGGGCTATCCTGCAGGTATGCGGGTGAGGCTGGGAATTGTAGGGTCCAATATAGTGGTTTCTGTTCTACCTTTGAGGAAAGAGGTAATCCAGTGTAGATTTGCTTCTTTAATATTAATATCTTCTAATCTTTTTTGGAGGGTCTCGTGACTGATGTCAAAAGCAGCGAAGATCTCTAGCAGAATGAGTGCACTGTCTGAGCTTTCATCTGCATTGTTTTTACATGTATCCCAGAAGGAGCAGAGAGCCAATTCTGTACTCCTAGAAGGTCCACTTCCCTGCTGTGCTTCAGTTAGGAGTTGGATTGCTTGAATGAAATACTGGAGTTTATGTTATATGAATTATTGCAGAAGTTTTCCAATGAAAGGGAATTTTTGAGATGGGTCCATAGCTGGCGGGTCATATGGGTCAGCTCAGGGCTTTTTTTTTTTAAACATCTTTATTAATCAATGACTTACATATGCAGAATGTTGTTACATTTTCAGAGAACTGGCAAAAAAGAAAAAGCAAAATTCTATGCACAGCTTGCATTCACGCTCTCCAGATCAGAGATCGATCTCTCCCCACTGAGTGTTTTTATGTTTGTCCGTCAGCATATTTGATTCCACTCCTCCTCCGTTAGAGTCTCATCCATGTCCCTTTCCCAATTCGCTCTATATGGGAGATTGTCCACTGGCTGGGCCCCGGAGAGTAATCTATAAAGTCTGGTCACTCCCTTCGTTGTCTGGCCCTCCTGTAGGGTCAGCTCGAGACCTGACGGCGTCCTCATGCCCGACTTCTTCACTGATGGGTGGGTTATCCAGTGCCGAATGTGTGTATATCTATAGCGCTCGTTTTCCCCTATGCTGAATTTCTGCTGGCAATCTGTGTAGAGTACTGGGGAACCATCGCTGTACATGTCTCTTAGGGTCAGTGAGGCAGCACCAGCCCAACCCTCACAGAATTTCCTCTGGAGGCCCAGTGAGAAGTCTGGATTGGCATCAGCGGTGCACAGGGGCCCAGGCCTCGAGGGATTTGCTTCCATCTCCTGGCTTTATCCCAGCTGAGCAGTGACCACTTGGTCAATTCAAGGAGAGCTCCCCTCTTCTCCTGGCTCTTTGCTTTCAGGCTAAACAGTGCGATTAGAGGGTTTGAAGTGGCTGTCTGTTCAATCCGACACCAACCTTTGTGGTTTTCGGGCTGTGCCCATCGCAACATTGGGGCCAGCTGCGCTGCTAGTATATATCTGTCCATCTCCAGGACTCCCAGTCCTCTGAGGAGCGGTGGGCACATGAGGATGTATTTATGGACCCTAGGATTCTTGCCTTGCCATATAAACTTAAATATCACCTTTTGCATCTCTTTAGTCTTAGCAGGTGGAATAGCCTCTGGAATTGATCCGACCACATAGAGGAGACGGGAAGGATGGACCAGCAGCTTTGGGCTTTTTGAGCAAAAGTTAAGCACGCGCATCCTGTCCTCTATCTCCTCTTCCTCTCCCTCTTCCTCTCTGCCCCCTTTGGCCATCTCTCCCTCTCCTTTCTCCTCTTTATCTCTGATGAGGGTTCTAGACAAGTCTATTCTATAAAATTGTCACCCAGATCCATCAAGGACCATAATGACACCCTTGCTCCAGCATTGACCGATTTCTGTAATCACTCTTTCACCACTTGAAATTTCCCCTCTCTCCTTAAGCACTTCTGTGTGCACCCCCCCTCAACAAGCCATCTGCCGATCCTGCCTGCCTGGCAAACTATTGCCCAATCTCCATCGCCCCTTTCCTGGCAAAACATTTGGAAAAGCTGGCCATCACCCAGCTTACTCTCCACATCGAGTCTTTTGGTTGTCTCCATGACCATCAGTTTGGCTTTAGAGCAGCCAGAGGCACGATAACCGCTCTTCTGAACACCCATGAAGATCTGCTCTCTAACCTTGATTCCAGCATTCCTTCTGTCCTCATCATCCTTGAAATTGCCTCTGCTTTAGACATGGTCAACCACACCATCCTGATCAATTGACTCTGTGAGAACGTGGGCATCACGGATCAAGCTCTGGAATGGCTGACCTCTTTCCTCTTGGACCTCTTTGACCACCCCTCCCATGTCCAACTTGGTCCCTTTCTCTCTGCCACATCTCTCTCTCTACCTGTGGCATTACCCTGGTTTTTCAACCTCTACTTGGCCCCTTTGGCCCACCTGATCTCTACCTTCTTCTCTAACTGTCAGTGTTATGCAGGTGACTCTCAGCTTTCCTTCAGGCTCCTCTCAGCCTCTGCTCCTCACTCGCTCATTCCTGACTGTCTATCCATGATTCAGGATTGGTGCACCTCCAACGATCTATGCCTTAATGCCAGTAAGATGGAGATCCTTCTCATTAGGACCCCTGCCCCTGCTTTCCCTCTCTCGTTCTGGCCACAAACCTTGGGTCCACTTCCTTCGCCTTCCTGCGAGGCAAAAAACCTTCGTCTCCACTCTCTCTTTCTCTCCTGACATCTCAGACGCCACTAAGAAGTCCCAATACCAGCTGCACCACCTCAATGGGACTCCTCCCTTTCCCACTTTCCCCAGAAGCAGGTTTTCTCTAGGCTGGACTTCTTCAAAAGTCTCTTTCTCAGTCTGCCTTCCTCTGCTCCCTGCCTTCTACAACTAATCCAGAACAGGACTGGAAGTTGTATCCTTGGCCTTAAGCCCAGAGATCATATCTCTACAGCCCTGAATTCTCTCCACTGGCTCCCAGTGACTGCAAGGATCAAGTTCAAGACATTTTGCATTATCCACAAGGCTTTCTGGGGCTGGGGCCCGCACTACATCCAACACTCTTCCAAAATACCTTCCTCATTGAGCCCTTTGCTCACCTACCTCCACCTCTCTAACGGTTAGACGCTTTTCCAGGCAGAGAGTGGGGGGTATATCTCTCTCCTCTGCAGGTACCTCCCTCTGGAATGGCCTCCCTGCCCCTCTCAAACTTGAGCCAGACCACATTAAGTTCCAGAAGCAGCTCAAAACATTCCTGTCTCCTCTGCTTTCTCTCTCTCCCTTCCCTGCTGACCTACCTGTCTGCTGTACCAACGGGTTGCTTGTCTACCCTCAGAGTCTCACTGGGGTACCAGGAACTTTCATGATCAGTCAGCCTTGCACTGCCTCTGGGCCTGCTACGCACTTAGGGACTTTAACTGTAACCCTACAGTCCCTTGTTCTCCTTGCACTACCCAGAGCCTCGCTGCCCTGGCTGCACTTACTCAGAGCATTGCTGCCCTGTTTTCACCTCCCCTTTCTCTTGCAGTTCTCCCCTCCCTTCCTCTTTCACTTCTCAGTCTCGCACGTGCACGATCTGAATGACACAAGGCCTAGTAAGATTGTTTGTCTTGTCCTCCCTGTGTCTTCCCTCCCTCCCTTGTCTTGTCGCACCTAGAAACAATGGTGTACAGGCACGGTATAAATGACTTATCACATCATATCATATCATGCATATTTTAACTGTTGGTGTGGAATAGGAAGATGAGTGCTGGAGATTTCATGATCCGTTTGTAAAGACTGGAGGGAAATGGACCCTCAGGAGATCCTAATTGGTTCCATGAGTCAATGGTAGCTTGCAGGCACTCTGAAGACAGATGGCAGAACAACAATACAGAGATGTAGTGGGAGAGGTTAGTGGAATCTCAATGGTAGTGTATGAGTGTGAGCATCCTTTATTGTTAATGTAATCCTGGATGTAAGGGAGCATTTGGTTGAATTATGCCACAGTCTGGTTACAGCACTCTTGCGTAGGGGTAGATCTAATGATCTTATACATTTCCTTTTCACTGTGATGCATCAAATCAATGCATTTGGAGAAGTGTGCATTTTTTGCTTTGAGTACTTCACTCCTGTAAAGTTGTCTCTGTTAATGGTAGGAGAATTTGATAGTTTGTAGATTGTTTTCCTCCAACACCTGGCTTATTTCTAATTTTGGGAGTTTTAGAAAGGTTTCTTTGAGGCAATGCAGTCCAACAGTTTTGCATCCAGTGCAATTGTTGGTCCATCTGAGGCGATGGCAGATTTTGGTTGCTACTAGAATTTCTAGAAGGGAGTTGATGTGTATTGCTTTCCATGGTTTTGTCATGGTAGATGGTTCTTTTGAAGGTCCTGAGAGGTGTGGTGTATCTGCGAATAGTGTGAATGGGATATGTAAGTAAATAATGAAGTCCTGGTACCTTTATTTGGTTAGAATTCTTCTTTATTGGGATGACACAAAACAGCTGCAGTACATCCTTCTTCTCCAGCTTACAATCTCAACTTCCTCCACCTACTTGCACATTACATCCTTCTCAACATTCTTTGGTTTGTAAAATAACATTATACATATAACTCTATTTACATGGATCCTGTTAAGCAGGATGAACTATTTGACAATCTCCCCAAGGGGTTTAACTGTGAAGCAAACAATGGTTGTGTTTTCATTGCAAAAGATGCCATTCAGAGTTTATCCAGCTATGTGGGTGGGAGTCTTAATGATCTTTTTGTGGTGTAACGCTGCAAGGTTCCTTCCCAAGTTGTCTTCTTTCTTTAGCCAGATGTTGAAATCTCCAAGCATAGCTAGTAGTTGGGTATCTACAGAGACGGAACAGGTCAGCAAAAGAGATTTTCAGTCTGGGATGAAGTCAATGGAAGGACATTGAGTCTAAGAAGGAGTCTCTGTGCACCGGAACCATACAACCTCCACTCCTATTATTGCAATTAGCACAAATGATCTTCAAGCCTGATGGTATACTCTAGTGGAGAACTGGGGACTGATCATCTGAGAGCAAAGTTTCTGTGATGAAGAGTATGTCGATTTGGTCTTCGGGGAGAAGGTCACATTACTCTGAGGAGGGCTTGGAGACAGAAAGTGCATTCATCAGGAAGAATCCTGTGCCTGTAATTTCTTGGTGGCTGTGACTGCTTGGACATTTGCTATTGGGTTGCTCCTGGTTGCTTTCATTAGTTTCCCAGGGCTCCAAGTTAAGGCTTTCAGAGTCAAAGAGGCTTAGCAGGCTTTTCTTGGGATAAGGAACATATATCAATTTCTGCTGCATGGTTGTGGTGTCCAGTGATGACGGGAGTATTAGGTATTGTTTCTTGCTTATGGTTAAATGAAAGGCTGTTGGGGAAAAGGTTGCATGCAGTTGTGTTAGACTGTTGGTGAGTCCTGTTTCTTGGACCAATGTTTTGTCATAATAATGTGGTTTAGCTGAGTGATTCAGAAGGTATCTAGAGATACAAGCAGTCAATGATAACTTGAAGTGTGTTATTGCTACCCAACATTCCCCCTAGTGGTGGTGGAATGTCGAACCTCACAGTAAGAGGGATAAGGACACCCATTCTGCGAATGAACTCCCTAACCCTGATTCCCTTGAGACCAAGTCCTGTCAGAAATTCCTGATAATTCTATTGTCTGTTATTGTAATATATCTTCAGTCTTTGACTCACAAAGTAATATGACCAAGACGAAGAAGAGACAAAGAAACCTGCAGACTCATAATAGGTTGGCATATCATAGTACTGAGAAGAGTTGGCCCCCAGGAGGCATTAACAATACTTCACCAACAGTAAAGATTGACTTCAACCTTACACTGGGGATGTCCTCGAAGCCGCGAGGAGAAGGCCAGAGGACAAGGCCTGCACTCCTCTTTGCAGCTCCGCTGCGAGTGCCTCCATCAGCTGTGCTCGATCAGCTGTCTGCTGACTTCCATCTCCTTTTCGGAGCCCCAGCTGATCCAGCGCGTCCTGCGCATACTACAAAGGCAATCTCTTTTGAATCTCCCGCCGCTTTCGAATCTCCGATGCCGCTTCCCGCCCGCAGCCCGCAGCCTGATACTTCCCGCCCTGCCGGCTCCACCCCCCCCACCATAAAGGGAGACGGGGATCACCGCCAGGCGAAGCCGCGAGGAGAAGGCCAGAGGACAAGGCCTGCACTCCTCTTTGCAGCTCCGCTGCGAGTGCCTCCATCAGCTGTGCTCGATCAGCTGTCTGCTGACTTCCATCTCCTTTTCGGAGCCCCAGCTGATCCAGCGCGTCCCGCGCATACTACAAAGGCAATCTCTTTTGAATCTCCCGCCGCTTTCGAATCTCCGATGCCGCTTCCCGCCCGCAGCCCGCAGCCTGATACTTCCCGCCCTGCCGGCTCCACCCCCCCCACCATAAAGGGAGACGGGGCTCACCGCCAGGCGAAGCCGCGAGGAGAAGGCCAGAGGACAAGGCCTGCACTCCTCTTTGCAGCTCCGCTGCGAGTGCCTCCATCAGCTGTGCTCGATCAGCTGTCTGCTGACTTCCATCTCCTTTTCGGAGCCCCAGCTGATCCAGCGCGTCCTGCGCATACTACAAAGGCAATCTCTTTTGAATCTCCCGCCGCTTTCGAATCTCCGATGCCGCTTCCCGCCCGCAGCCCGCAGCCTGATACTTCCCGCCCTGCCGGCTCCACCCCCCCCACCATAAAGGGAGACGGGGATCACCGCCAGGCGAAGCCGCGAGGAGAAGGCCAGAGGACAAGGCCTGCACTCCTCTTTGCAGCTCCGCTGCGAGTGCCTCCATCAGCTGTGCTCGATCAGCTGTCTGCTGACTTCCATCTCCTTTTCGGAGCCCCAGCTGATCCAGCGCGTCCCGCGCATACTACAAAGGCAATCTCTTTTGAATCTCCCGCCGCTTTCGAATCTCCGATGCCGCTTCCCGCCCGCAGCCCGCAGCCTGATACTTCCCGCCCTGCCGGCTCCACCCCCCCCACCATAATGGGAGACGGGGCTCACCGCCAGGCGAAGCCGCGAGGAGAAGGCCAGAGGACAAGGCCTGCACTCCTCTTTGCAGCTCCGCTGCGAGTGCCTCCATCAGCTGTGCTCGATCAGCTGTCTGCTGACTTCCATCTCCTTTTCGGAGCCCCAGCTGATCCAGCGCGTCCCGCGCATACTACAAAGGCAATCTCTTTTGAATCTCCCTCCGCTTTCGAATCTCCGATGCCGCTTCCCGCCCGCAGCCCGCAGCCTGATACTTCCCACCATGCCGGCTCCACCCCCCACCATAAATGGAGACGGGGCTCACCGCCAGGCGAAGCCACGAGGAGAAGGCCAGAGGACAAGGCCTGCACTCCTCTTTGCAGCTCCGCTGCGAGTGCCTCCATCAGCTGTGCTCGATCAGCTGTCTGCTGACTTCCATCTCCTTTTCGGAGCCCCAGCTGATCCAGCGCGTCCCGCGCATACTACAAAGGCAATCTCTTTTGAATCTCCCGCCGCTTTCGAATCTCCGATGCCGCTTCCCGCCCGCAGTCCGCAGCCTGATACTTCCCGCCCTGCCGGCTCCACCCCCCCACCATAAAGGGAGACGGGGCTCACCGCCAGGCGAAGCCGCGAGGAGAAGGCCAGAGGACAAGGCCTGCACTCCTCTTTGCAGCTCTTCGCTGCTCGGCTGCCATTTGCCACGATACCATGCAACATCACAGAGGCAAGGAGCTCGCCCACTGCCTCGTCCTACACCAAGACTTGTCCACCAGGAGCTCCAGACTACGCGCTCGCACCATAGAACCCACCATCAGCTCCAATCCCCTTCCCACTAACATCTGCAATGAGCGGCTATGCTCCCGTATCTCACAACCCACCCCACCCACCTACATGGCCATACTCAGGCGGTTAACCACAAAGCCTAAAGCCTTCTCAATTACCCCCTATACAGTAGCAAATGATACACTCCACCCCACACCTAATTGTACCACCTCTACCCGCAATTTCTCCCCATCCATGCCCACCACCACTGAAACTGCGCCCCCCAGTGCAAAATGTGTGATTTGCAATTCTTCTACCCCCTTTTTGAATGCTATTGTGCCAAATGTGATCTCACCTGTGCCCACCACCACTGAAACTGCGCCCCCCAGTGCAAAATGTGTGATATGCAATTCTTCTACCCCCATTGTGAATGCTATTGTGCCAAATGTGATCTCACCTGTGCCCACCACCACTGAAACTGCGCCCCCCAGTGCAAAATGTGTGATATGCAATTCTTCTACCCCCATTGTGAATGCTATTGTGCCAAATGTGATCTCACCTGTGCCCACCACCACTGAAACTGCGCCCCCCAGTGCAAAATGTGTGATATGCAATTCTTCTACCCCCATTGTGAATGCTATTGTGCCAAATGTGATCTCACCTGTGCCCACCACCACTGAAACTGCGCCCCGCAGTGCAAAATGTGTGATATGCAATTCTTCTACCCCCATTGTGAATGCTATTGTGCCAAATGTGATCTCACCTGTGCCCACCACCACTGAAACTGCGCCCCCCAGTGCAAAATATATGATATGCAATTCCTCTACTGCCCCCACCACAACACCACTGGAGCCCCCAGCCCCACACCGACCATACCCATCACCTCACCCTCCCCTCCCACAGACCCCTCCCTAGTCGTCACAGAACCCCACCTCAAATGTGCCATGATCAATGCCAGATCCATCAGCGCCCACGCTCTAGACATTCACAACCTCATAACCACCCATGACCTTGACCTGCTCATGATATCTGAAACCTGGCTACACAAGGCCTCTGGCCCTGCGCTCTCCCTGGCACTCCCTTCTGGCTACTCCATCACCAGACAAGATCGCCCCTCTAAAGGTGGAGGTGTCGCAATCATCGCTAAGGACTGCTATAGTATTAGAAAGATAGATAAATCCCTACACAGCAACAACGACTACCTCCAAGTCAAAATTGTCCTCTCCCCCAACTGTACCATTACCGCTCATATTGTCTATCGCCCTCCTGGCCCAATAGAAGACTTCCAAGCCTCCCTCATCCATCTCCTATCTGACAACTTCAAAAAACATTCAAAAGCCATTCTCCTTGGGGACGTAACCTAGGCCTACAGGATAAAAAGGACCCAGCAGCTAAATCCTTTGACTCAGCCCTAACAACACTAGGCTATAAGAACACCATCTTTAGCCCAACGCACACTCAGGGCAGAACACTCGACTGGATTGCTCAGCACAACTGCCCACTCATCATCACTGGAAACACTCCCACCCCATGGTCTGACCACCATATCATCACATTTAGCATCCTCACCACTAGCTCTTCTACCCCACCACCCCAACCCCTACCATCTTGCCTCACAAGAAGCTCCCGCCAGCTCACTAACGAAAGACTACTGCCCTTCCTCCAAGGCCCAGCCTTCAGACCACCTTCTTCCACAGACCCAGAAACTCTTGCATCAACCTACGATGCTGCCATTAAAGCAGCTATCAACTCCATTGCCCCACTTAAACTCCGTAAATACAAACCCACCACCCACTCTAACTCTTGGTTCACCCCAGACTTGCTCGCACTCCGAAACGAGAAAAAGGCAGCACTTACTCAGTGGCAAACGTCCCACACTGACAAAGACAATCTGCTCTTTAAAGCCTGCTCTACGGAGTACAAAAAAGCTATCACCCGGGCAAAATCCAAATCATTTGAATCCAGAATCTCGGAAGCCCAATCCAGCACTAAAGAAATCTTTGCAATATTTAGGGAGCTAGAGACTCCTACTCCCACCCCCCAGAACTTCACCAAAGACAAAGCCTGGTGCGACGAAATTCAAACGGCAATGCTAACTAAACTGAGCCGCCTCCAAAGCAAAATACTAGCTACCAAACAAGCCCTGCCCAATACTCATATCCCCGTCCCACCACCAGCCCAAGACCCTCCCCAACCCTTCTCCTTCAAATCCATACAGGAAAAGGACATCATTAACATAATGAAGAACATCAAAGCATCCAACTGTAAAGGTGATGCCTGCCCAGCCACTCTCATCAAGGACTGCACTGAAGCGCTTGCTCCCTTCCTGACAGCATTTGTTAATGCCTCCTTCGCAATAGGGAAAGTCCCCACCTCCCTCAAGGAAGCATGGGTCCGCCCCCTCTTAAAAAAACCAACTCTCGATCCCACATCCCCCAACAACTATAGACCCATCACCACTGTCCCTTTCCTCCTCAAAATACTCGACAAAGCAGCCTATCTGCAGGTTCAGCACTTCATCGAAGAAAACAAACTCCTTAGACTCCGCCAATCTGGCTTCCGCCCTAGACATGGGACTGAAACCGCCCTACTGGACCTGAAAAACCAAATGGACGATGCCAGAGACATGGGCAAACCAGCTCTTCTCCTACTCCTTGACTTATCTGCAGCGTTCGATCTCGTAGATCATGACATCCTTTGCCATCATCTCTCCTCCACTGCCAAGTTCTCCCCTGACGCCACAGCATGGATCACATCCTTCCTACAAGACAGAACCATGCAAGTATTCTCCGACCTAGCCTCTGCCTCACCCACTACCATACTCTTTGGCGTGCCCCAAGGCTCATGCCTCTCCCCCACACTCTACAACATTTTCACACAACCCCTCTTCCTCATCCTCGACGCTATGGGTATATCCTACACTAACTACGCGGACGATACCCAGATCCTCCTTACCCTCACAGGCAGCTACGACACTGACGCCATGACCCTTAACAACCTCTGCAACACCATCCAAGCCTGGATGGCAGACAATGGACTATGCCTCAACTCTGACAAGACAGAACTCCTACTGATAGGTTCCCCCGAAACGCTAAAAAAACTTGACTCCCAATTCAGTCACTTCACCATCGACACCATCAAAATACCTGTATCAGACTCAGTCAAAACTCTTGGAGTCTATCTAGACTCTAACCTTTCCATGGACAGACAAGTCAACGCCATTGCCTCCTCAGCCGCATATCATGCTAAATTGATCAACGCAGTCAGGCCTTTCCTCTCCAAAGACAACTGCACAAACATAGCCAGAGCCATCACCGGCTCCAGGCTAGACTACTGTAACATACTCTTCCTAGGAACCTCTAAAAGAAACTTGGAGAGGCTACAAGTCATCCAGAATAGTGCTCTCCGAGCAGCCCAAGGTATTGCCAAAAGGGACCACATCTCAGAAGCCAGAAAATTAGCCCACTGGCTCCCAATAAAGGAGAGAATAATTTTCAAAGCTCTCACACTGACACACAAATGCATCCATCTCACTGCCCCCGACTACCTCTCACAAAGAATCCACCCCGTCGCCTCTACAAGGCCAACAAGATCCCCCTACACCAACATGCTCTCTGTGCCACTAGTAAAAAGATCCAGAGCAGGTGGATCCAGCTTCCCCTATCTCGCACCCACTCATTGGAATGCCCTACCTCCCACCATCCGCAGTGAGCCCTCCCTCCTAGCCTTCCGCAAAGCATTGAAAACCACCCTCTTCTCATAAGGTCCCTCGCAGCAGAATGAATACCAACCATAGGACCCACTGCTTAAGTTGTATTGACCAACCGCATAATCTGCAATGATAACCTTGCTTGTTCCTTTCTGTAATATGCCTCTTGTTGATACCATGCCTGTAACTAAGCTCATGCAAGTAACAGCGCCTCAATGCCCCTGGGCTGCTTGCGCGCTATACAAATTTAAATAAATAAATAAATAAATGTCCCAGCCGCAAGAAATAAAGAGCAAGAAAGGACTTGTAAAAAGAGAGAGCAGCCAGCATGAAACCAGTCGAGCCTGGGAAGTTCAAACCTGGGAACACACAGCTGCAAGAAAGCTGATCCCTGGGGACATGAAGGAGTGGTCGAGGGAGCACTGCTGGGTAAGCCAGGCTTCTGACCAGTGGAAGAGTGGAACAGAAGCCATCAGTGGTGTGACTTTGGGGAGGTAGACCATGTGGTCCTGCAACTGCACCAGAACCATGTGGCACAGGTTTACGTGGAGCTGCAATGACCAAGCAGGGATTGGAGTGAAGGAAGCAGTAAGTGCTTTAACAAAACAAATCAATCCATATCCCCAGAAAGACAGTGATACAATCCTGACAATTACAGGTAACGGGAACAGTGGGAGACTTGGTAGGGGTTTGGAACAATTTAAGAAACAAGGAAGCCTTTTGAGTGATCCCCTTCATCACAGTAGTGACCCCCAGATAATTAAGAATCAAGAATGCCTCAGCAGTGATCTCTTTCTTCATAGTAGTGACCCCCCAGAGATTTAAGGATAAAGAAAACCTTGGGAGTGGTCTCCCTTGGTACAGTGTGGATTCCTAGAGAATCAAGAGTCAAGAGATCTTCAAGAGTAATTTCCCTCATCACAGTAGTGGTACCCAGATAACCAAAAGTCAAGAAATCCTCAGTGGTAATCTCCCTCATCACAGTGGTGATACCCAGAGAGTCAGGAGTCAAGAGAACATTGGGAGTAATCTCCCTAATTATAATTGTGATATTCAAAGATCTAAGAGCCAAGAGTAAATTGCGAGGAATCTCCCTCACTACAGTGATAATCCAAGTAGGATTTATAGAGCATATTAGACAACAAGAACTGTCTGCAGCCAGCCTTTAGAAAGGCATGCAGCGAGGGAAGAATTGCGGCAACTATAAAGCAAACGTCAGGTGCTCTGGAGAAGAAGAGAAGCGACATTTGAGGATTATTGCCAAAGACTATCCCAAGATTTCCCTTGAGGCTGTGGAAAGAAATAGGAGTCATTCTCCTGACCACATAATTTGCTAGTGCAAAATATTATTGGAAAAGAGATACAGACTTATCCAGTTCAACAGGATAAGGGGGTCATTCTCCTGGTATTATTATCCTTTGAATGCAGACACCTTTTGTAGCTTAGTGGTAGGATTAGTGTAGCTTTTTTGACAGAGGACGGATTCTTTTTATTTGGACAAACATCCTGACATGAGTACCTGAGTTGATATTTGTTGGGGTAGGGACAACATGCCAGCCCTTTGTCCGACTCCTCACTCCATCATGCCACAGTAGGTACACATTAATAGAAAACTAGTTATGTACTCGTTATATATCAGCAATAATAATTCTGCAGCACCCACATATTCAACCTACCTAAATGGTAGGGATGCAGGCATATGCTATGTGGTAGTTAACCAAGTGCACATTGAGTTAAACTACCAAGCAAAAGATATAAGCAAAGCACAATGACAACAAGCTAGTAATGTGTTTGGAATGTAGGGAAGAATCACATGTGGCTGTATGCTAGGTGTTCATGTATTGATATTATGTTAAACAGTTGTCATGGACAAATGTACAAATGCAGTTGAGTTAATACAGCTATGTGCAAGGTGGCAGGCAATGCAGAGAGTCCATCTAACACTGTGTTATGGGGACAGCGGTATAATGAACTATACAGAAGTATTGGATGCTAAACACAGGGGGCCTCATTACAAGCCTGCCAATCTGGAAACAACGGTGGCGGTAAACCTGCCACCACCATTGTTTCCAGATAGGCAGATTACGAGTTCTGCATGTGAGTGGTGTCCCACCAGCCAGGTCTGACCTGGCGGGAGTAACTCCACCCGCCTGCAGATGGGAATGGAAACAACAGCTCCGTCATAGAAGGAACCGCAGTTTGTATTGTCCCATGGGAATGGGGATTAATGTAATTACGCCTCTGGAATTACCGGGTCACCGGGGTTGTAATGCCCCGGTGACTCCGGCAATCACGGAGGCAGTAATTCAATCCGGGTCCGGCGGCAGCCTGCTGGTTTTTTCTGGCAAGGCTACCGCCGTACTCGTAATGGGGCCCAGAGATTCAGGGCCTAATTCACAGAAGCGTTTTATAATGGCAATACCCCATTGGAAAACGTTCTCTGAATAGGGGCCCCAGTCTAGATAATTGCTAGTCATGCAGTATACCACAATGTGTCAATCAAGATCTCTAGCTAGGATTTCAGGCTAAACACGAGTCAATCTAACTATGTGTTATTGGGATTATCATTGTAGTGAGTTGCACAGATGCTAAACACCAAGATTCAGCCAAGCTAATTGCTAGTCTATTACAATGAGCCAAGCATTTAGCCAGGATTTCAAAATAAAGTGAGTCATTCTAGCTTTGTTTTCTGGGGTTAACAGTATAATGAACTATAACAATTAAAATGGTTGTGCAGGTTAAACCAATGATTCAATATAACTCAGTGCTAGGTGTTCAGGAACAGATATCACAAGCTAGACAGTTCCGGTGTGTACTTACACACAATTGGCTCTATATGGCTATGTGTTATATTTGCAGGAAAAAACACAGTGTCAGACCAGATGTTCCAGATAAGTGGACTGTAGTGTAAATACCCATACAGCTATGCAGCTAGCATAACAATTCAATCTACCTGTGTCATAAAGTGTTCAGACATAGATATCAGGATCCAAACAGATTTACAGGCACAGGTGCACACAGTACGTACATTCAGGCAAGATATGTGTTAGGAGTGTAGGGGAGATTAAAGCTTACATTAGCTTTATCTGTATGTTGAGTTTTCTGTGGCACGATGGACAGAGCTGGGGTGCAATGTGAACAGGCTAACAGGAAGCGCCTTTCCTAACTGCACTTCTCCTTGCTGCCAGGGAAGTGGCTGCCCTGGGAGCAGTGCTTAAGAGATGCAGAGTGGGTGGGGAAAGGAAAACAGCTGCTGGAACCAAACAAAGGGTTAGGCAGCAGTGTAGTTTAGGAGCAGTAGAGAGAAATAACAGGCAGAAAATAACACAAAAATCACAATATATACATCCAACAGAACACAAAACAGTCCCACATCTACTAACCCAGTGTTTGCTGTGCAGCGTGGAGACAGATTAACGCAGGAAAATAGTGGAGAGCAGTTGATGGGGGCTGGCAATAAAGGCAAGGGCCACCTGTCTACCTCAGCTAAATGTCATGGGTTGGGAGGGGAAGGGAAGGAGAATCAGCAGAAAAAAAAACAAACGACTTGGTCACAAACACTGTGCGGTCTAGCAGAAAATGACATAAAAAGCACAACATATCCTTACAATAGAGCACAAAACAGTCCCAAAATGAATTACCAGGTGTCTGCTCGGCAGGATGCAGAAATATGTGGAGAAGCAGGCCCCATACCTTAATAAGTTAAGGAGAAGAGGTTTAGAGGGAGGCAATTCACTGTGCCCTAGTGATGTTTGTCAGGTGTGGCCTGGGCAAACTTAATGGTGCATGTAGGGTGCGGTGGAGGGGCTGTTAGCGCAGCAATTCCTCTCATCATGGGAGTGCAGTGCTGACAGCCCTGATGGTAGAGGTAACAAGAGAAGTCAGGCATTGTATTTGCAGGACGAACCGGCTCATGTAGCTCAGAAAGTGGCTAATGTGGGAGAACCATGTCACTCCCCCAGATTATAATGCGATTTACAGTACTGTAAAATAACAACTTAGCCACTCCAATCTCTATATATACAGATTGTATGGCTGTTCAATAACTATGATTCAAATACTCATTATTTTTCTAGCCCTAAACATTCTCTCTAATCTTTTTGGGGAGATCATTAATTCCAGAACTCTACCGGACTCTTAGAGGGAGGCCATAGTAATACCTATATACAAGAAGGTAGATAGGTCGGATCCTACACACTATTGACCACTCTCTCTTCTTGATGCAAATAGTAAAACATTTCCAAGCTTAATACGGAAGGATCTTGAAAGTTGGGTAAAAAGTGGTGAAAAATCTAATTGGGTTTAGGAGGGGCTTGTCTACCACATTGAATGGCCTAATCCGCAGCACAACATCAAATAAGAGATTTCTGAAGGGCGGTCTAACTCTCCTAGAGGGCTGGGTCGATTTGTCCCAGGCTTTCGATACTGTGGACCGAGAACGGCTTTGGAGGAAATTGAGGCAAAGTGGAATCCCAGACTCACTACTATCCATTATTATAGAACTCCATAACAAGTCATTTTTGAGGATAAGGATGGATGCCAAAGGAAATGTGTCAATTCGAAGCTGGACCCATAAGGGGGTGAGACAAGGGTGTATGGTGGCCCTGTGCCTTATTAATCTATGCCTAGCAAATTTGGCCATTAGCATGTGAGGGTTGGGTCTCTCCAATCCGAGGTTGTTGTGTTACTAGTCTATACCCCCATTGGACTAGAGAGACTACTAGATGCTTTGTGAGAATTCATATGGGTTAATAATCTAAGTATAAACCCAGCCAAATCAAAATAGTAGCATTCAAATGCCCACTGACTAGGGATTCTCCTTCATATGGGAAATGTCAGGTCAAGTGATTTCTAAAGGTAAGGAGGTTCTGCATTTGTGGTTCAATATCTGATCAATCTGGGTAGCCAGATGAAGAAAATGAGCGCTAATTACTGTAAGTTCACAATATCACCCCTGTTAAAATTCTATGTCAGTAAGGTCATTCCAACCCTGATTTATGGTATTCAGATTCTCACAGCAATATCAACTTTAAATTGGGAAAATCTAGAAGGCCTAGTGTGGAAAAACCTTCTTTCCCCCCCTCAGTCTCTCCCGATAGCTTCATTTAGATATAATTTGAGTTGTCTTTCTCTTCGTTATCACATAGACTGGAGAATTGTGTCAACGTATAGGTTGATCATCTGTCCTCAAGAAAACACCCTGTATGAAGACCTTTATATGGATTGACGGAAGATGGGCAATTGGTTCCTGACAGGTCTAGCTATCTATGCGCATACCATATTGAGATCCAGTAGCTGTCATGTGAGCGACCTTTGTGACAATCCTATGCATGTCAAAAAACGACTAAAAGAACGGATTGGATAGCAACAATCACAGAAATCAGATCAAGGAAATGGTCACTTTCTCATTCAATTCACAATAAACATCAGGGCTTTCTGCCAAATTACTTAAGGCAGTTTCCAAATTCAAGAGGTCAGAATGACTTCCTAATATTTCATTTTAACATCTTAACATCGTAACATCTTAACAACGAGGAACAATCTATTACCTGTATAGTGCTAATATATGCTGTTGCTGCGATAATGCAAGCATAGAGACATTGAGACATGTCCTGATAGAATGTTTTGGGCATTCGCATTCAAAGGATTAAAAAGCTTGCAAGATTTGTTGATGAAGTATGGTGACAGGAGACCCAGACTTTTAGGACCGGCTGTGCTCTGGACATGAACGCCTTTTGACTTGGGCGGTGATAATTCTTCTACGCACACTCAACCTCTTAATATGAGAATTCATATGAAGGGATGAATTCTGGAAATTGATATCCTTCATTCTCTTTTGTGCACCTATTTATTTTATTTATTTTTCTTCTTTTCTTACATCTGTATGATTTTACAGAATCTGTAGGATTTAGTTTACATTTTAGGAATTTAAATCTGGTTGTTTTAACTTTTTTAATTCAATAAAAAGTCAAATTAATTTTACTTATTTTGAAAAAAAGAAAATTGCTAAAATTCTACACTCAGTGTACCCCAAAACAGTTGCTTTAAACATATATAAATAAACACAAATAAACTAATATCACTAATATTTTTCAGTATAATTTTGGCTAGAGTTCAATTATATGGTTTATAGACGCAGTTACAAATTGTTAGTTAAAGGAGGAGGCTCACATTGGGTTTTATACATATTTGCAAAATTACACAAATGATAGCATGGGTGAGAATGGGTGAGAATACATAGGCTAAAATACAGTAGATGGGGGATCGAAAACTAGAGTAGGGTGGCTCCTACTTTTCTATTGAATGTTTCCTGTATAGGCTCGAATATAGCCACAGATATCAGAGAAATTGCAGAAAAAAATGCTTTACTGTCCCCCAGGCCTTCACCAAGTGCCCCCCCCCTCATCTTTGCTAGGTCCCCCCACGCCCCAGATGGCCTCCTCACCTCCCCTCTCCCTTTGCCCCCACAACAGATGCTGTTTCTCTGATGCAGTTCGCTTTGAGATGTCGGCTAGAACCTAGATATTTATTTTTCATCTTCATTATCGATGACCGTGCAAGTAAGTACCATCTGTAAAACATGTTTGGCCCTGTTGAAGCTTCTTCAGAAGATATTTCCATATTTACCAGGGGCCTTTACGCCCTTAGGTGGTTGCCTGTTTGATCACCAGTCGCATAGACTCCAGTAATGCCTTTTATCTGGCTCAACCAAAAGGCTTGATTCAATGACTTAAGCGCTTACAGAACATGGCAGAAAGAGTTGCCACAGGATCCCCCCATGGAGCCCATATTAGACTGGTGCTCCGCGCTCTTCATTGGTTTCTTGTGGTGGAGAGTATTACGTTTAAGGCCCCCTTCCGAGTTCATTGGGCTTAATATCATCTTGGCGCCAAGTTTTTACGGGACACATTTACGCGTTACATCCCTTCTTTGCTCCGAAACGACTAAAATTGTCATTATTCTGAAAACTCGCTGAGCACGACTGGACGGCTGCACTTTTTCGGTTGTAGCAAGAAAACTACGGATTGAGCTGTGCACAGCAATGCAGAACCTGAAGAACCATCTTCAATTCTGGCACTCCCTCAAAAATGTACTATTCTAGATATGCTGGTAAGATTGCTGACTGGTTAGGCTCCTAGCGCCAAGGTGCCTGTGTGGTGTATGTGCGGTCTATGCATTTTATAAACATAACATATCATATTCGAGGCTATAGCCATGACTACAGAAAGCTTTGTGTTGTGAACTCAGTCCCTGGACCTCTTATAACTCCCAAATGTCACTTGGTGTCCTCCTGCAACCTCCCCACCTCTAGACTAAAGTAATTTGCGATTATTTTAACCTGCAAATAGCTTTTTAACTATTTTTCATTTCCCGTTATCCTCGGCTATAGCCATAGTTATCTCTCGCGTCGAGAGAAAAATAAGATGGCGGCCATCTAATTTCCAAAAATACCCAGTTTGGGGTAAATACCTGTGATATAGCTATATAGTTTTGAAAAGGGGCACCCCTTTCTGTGTCAAATATTTAAATAACCACTGCACCGAATAACACCACACCACACATGGATTGTTAGTCAACCATTTGTGCCCAAGTTGTTTTAGATCTGGTCCAAATCCATCCTGCGGTTTGGGTTGTGTGCTTTGGAAAAATAGACCATGTTTGTCCATGGGAAAATGAATGAGATGTAGGCTGCATTTAAAAAAAAAAATGGTATGCCTTTTTAATAACTTTTTTTTTATAATAAAACTTCACAAACCTTTGCAGTCTGGGGGGCCCTCAAGTCCTTTATCACTTTCATAATTACGCTCAAATCTATTTCTCGAATCAAAAGTTATTAACAATAGATTTTTGAGGGGTTTCTATGGGAGTCTGACTCACGTTAATTATAGGGCAGCGATGGGCTTCCTATAATATATTTTATAGGCCGGTAGTCGCTGCCCTATAGTTAAGGTGAGTTGGAGACACATAGGAACCCCTCAAAATTCAATCATTAATAATGTTTGATTCGAGTTACAGTTTTAACCAAAATTGCAAAAGTGCCCCCCAAGACCTCAGGTTTTCGTAAAGATTTGTTAAAAAAATTAAAAATGATTAAGCGTCCAAAAAAAGAACAAAGCAAAAGTGAGGCCTACTTCCCAGTCATTTTCTCATAGGCCAAAAAGGTCAATGTTTTCCAAAGCGCACTGCACAACCGGTGGATGGATTATTCATACAAGGACCAAAAGAACCTGGCCCCGAAGCGTTGACTTGAGATCCATGCATGGTTTGGGGTCATTCTGTGCAGCAGGGTTAGATATGTGATGGAGAAGGGGATACCACCTTCCCAAAAATAGATAGTCATATTTAGGGGATTTACCCAAAACTGGGTGTTTTTAGAAATGAAACAACTAACATCTTTCTTTTCTCTCGAAGCAAGCAATATTTGTGGCTATAGCCGAGCATAGGCAAAAATGAAATGCAGGAAAATAGCTATTTGCAGGTCGAAAAACATGGGAATGCCATCAGGCTAGAGGTGGGGGGAGGCTAGAGGGAACCAAGGGAAATTCTGGAGTTGGACGGGGTCTAGGGACGAAGTTTGCAGCACAAAGTTTTCTGTAGCCTCGGCTATAGCTGCGCATAGCCAACATATGAACGCAAACTGCATCACAGAAACAGTGTGTGTTGTGGGGGGAAAGGGAGAGGGCAGAGGAGGTGAGGAGGCCATCTGGGGATTGACAGGAGCTGGCACAGATGAGGTGGGCACTTGGTGAGGTGCTGGGGGTGCAGGAAAGCAATTTTTTGCCTGTTTTGCCGATATTGGTGGGTATCTCCGAGGCTACAAAGGACTACAAATAACCACAGGTATGCGTAGTTTAGTGGCACAGCTATATATTTTGGGGTGTCAGTGTTTCATTTGTTTTTGGAAGTTGTTTCTCATTTGATTTTAAGGCTTTATTCAGAAAACACCTTCAGTACAATAGCACTGTATACAAAATTTAAATTTGAATAAACACGACGATCTTAAAATTACATATAAAACTTAAAAATGCCTCTATGTATAATTAATATCATTCCAATGGCATTACCTGCTATGAGGAGAGCAAGTTAGCAGCTTCATAACTCTTTGCAGTATGTAATTTAAGAAGTTCTCACCAACCTCCCTCTTAATAACCAGGATTGATGAACGTACCTAGACGAGGCAAATGCAGCTTTCCACTCGAGTGTGCACTTTAAAAACTGTAGAGCTTCTCATGTGCTCCTTAACCGGGACTCAAGCAATACATCTTTCAAGTACCTACATCTTAGCTCTATCGTAACCATGCAGATTAACATAAAATGGGTTAGACTTTCTTTTGCTGATCGTCAAAGGGTGCATTCGCCAGATCTCGATGTTGACCATGTCCGGGTGTACCAAGCTATATGCAGAATTCCTAGCCTACAGCGTATGTATAAAGTACGTTCATGGGGGGGGGTATTTTATCTAGTATATCGTTACATTTCCCCATCATATTACAATGTACAAATTCAGGACAGTTTTTCAATAAAGACCTTGATACCACCAGCTTTTCCAAGGACTTGCTCGTTGCAGTCACTCTGAGCTGAATTTTTTAATTTGTTTAGCACTCTAAGAGATTGTCCCAAAACGCATTAGCATTCAACCTACATAGCAAATCCTTCACAGGTAGTATCCAACCACACTTCTTTGCCCCTTCCAACTCTAAAACGTCCCTCAGGGTATCCCTGTAGGGAGTTAAACTGGGGTCAGACCATACTCCTACCCAATAGAATACAGGTTTGAGGGCAATCTGTCTGGCTATAGGCCACAAATAAAGGTCCATTTGGAACAGTGAGGTTGGGGCATTTTTTGGAAGCAGCAAAAGCTTCTTCCGAAAGATGTTCTCAATTAGAGATAATGATGTTATTTTATTTTTTTTGTTATTTTTTTGTTGTTGTGTTAGAATAGCCCCAAAGCTCGGAACCATATTAAGTTTGCTAGTAAAACTTGTTTTTCAAATAGTTCCAATGCCGGCAAGATTGCTCTTTTATCATGACTTGTAAAAAAGGAATGGATACCCCCACCATATTTACTTAGAGTAGTTTTAGCTTTTAGGGGATGATCCGACTATCCCCCAGTTTCATTAAATATAATCCCTGAATAATCGAAGAACTTTACCTGCTTCAATTTTAAGCCCTTAACCTCTATATGTATATGATAGTATACCGGTGTATACTGGAGGTGCATGGAAGTGCTGTGGCTGTTTGGCGTTTTGCTGGAGTTCTGTTTCTGATCCGTTTGGAATTGTTTGTTTACTGCTCAACCTTTTGTTGTGCTCCACATGGTCTCGTTGCCAAGAGGAAGCACGAGTGGAGACAGACCACGTGAAGCAGCATGTGAACTCTGGGCGTGGACTTTGAAGTACATTTTTACTTTGAGTTGAACTCTCCTTGCAGTGCTCTACAGTGCTCTTAGTGCCTTCTTACATTAAAATCTGCTTCTCTTTTCTCTGCAGTCCGGCCCCACAGGCCTCCACTTCCTTAAAAAGCTATGGGCATGCTCACCACACGCGCACCAGAAGTGCCTGGATGTGCTGTGGTTGTTTGGCTGTTCGGGTGGCTCGGAGCTGTGGGCTGTCAGCTTTCTTTTGTCAGGTAGTTTAAATAACAATTATTACATCTTTATTCTAAATAGTTTGTGTTTTCTGTAGGTGGCCATACTGAATTATTGCCTAAGGTTCAAGTGATATTTGACAATTACAACGGTTCATTATCTTTAAGAATCTATTTAAGAGGGGTGAACTCCGTTTGGAGTTATGAGGAGAAATAAAATACCCCCTCTTACGAAGGAGCCAAGAACTGACTTCTTTGCTGCAGTTAGTACGCGGCGGGCTAATCTGGCAAGGGCTGCAGCGCTCCCCCTTCCCCTACTGGGGATGGATGAGGAGGAGCTTCTGCAGTGTTCTCAGGATTGTTCGGCAGCTATAAGAAGTAATGCTGGGTTTGGGGATTCCTCGCAACCTCTGTTTATGGACGATCTGCCTATAGAGAGTGTAAATACCAACCCAAATTGTCTCTTGCCATCATATGTTCCTCCTTCTTTGGGTGACATAAGTAAAGACGAATCAACCTTATATAGACACTCCAATGATTTTTCTGCCTGAGAATTCTATGCCGACTCTAACTTCAGGGGTGTGTGACGAAGATAAAGGGGGATTTGGGGAGTGGGCTGAGCTGTCAACCATGCTAGGCATCTTCAATAGACTAACGCTTGCTGAATTACGTAAGCAGACCGAAGTGCTTAACATATTAGCTGAGGACTCTGCTTTACTACCCTCGAGACTGGCCAATGCCCTTAAATCTGTAACACATGGGTCTTTTTTGGGAGAGCAGTAACGTAAGGTGGACAAGTGGGATATGAGTGGAGTTTGTAAAGATGTATGACAAACAGCGGTACCTAGGGAAGTGATTACAATCCCAGACTCATTGGTGGAAAATGTCAGTTGTGAGGAGGATTTGCATTAAATAATTGTCCTGCCAGAGGGACATGATGGTGGAGTTGAGGGGGCGATGATGCCATCAACTCCTGCACAGGCGGTGAAAAATAAATCTGTTAATAAACAAGAAAACAAACAGTCTAAACAAAAAAGAAAACTGGAGTTACATAGAAAATCTTCCATAACATTTCTAAGAGACTATGGGTTCAAACATACAATGGAAGAGGAAAAGAGGCAGGTGCTGGCATCATCTGTACCCCCTGTATCATCTACTGTTTCCAAGGAAGATGATCAAGTGGCTAATTCGGTGGAGAAGGGATTGCAGTCTAAACCACATTCCACAGACCAAGCAACTCAGAGTGTATATGTGGAAGGTGAGTACCAGTTGTTTGACATAATGACAAAAAAAAGATATCCTGTCAATACTGTTAAACAACTGAAGTCTCTGGAGAATGGGTTGAATGCTATTTTTGAGATTTTCAAAATTTCAGAGAATGACTTGAGTAAAGCTGTCTAGACGGATGTTATGAGTGGTAAAAGGACCACGGAGGGGGGTTGCAGATGAAGTTGAAGCTCGTAGGACTTTTGCTTCAATAATAAAATCTGTGCCGGCCGCATCTGGTGTCAGAAGGCAGCCCATAACAGTAAACAAAGGTTTGGGCCAGAAGGATGGAGCCAAACCAAACACTGATTCATTCATTAATAATACTTTGGACATTGTCCCAAAGTCTAACCCTGACATGAAAGGGATAAAAACAATCATGAAAACGAATAAGGAGTCGGTTAACAAACTGACCACAGAAAGTGGTATTAATGAAGAAATACTGATGCAGGCTGTTCAGAAGGTTTTGGCTTTAAGTCAAGGTCTAAAAGAGCCAACAGTGACTACGAATGATGAAGTAAATCAAATGAAAGAGTTACATACTTGTGAATCCATTGGTGCTGTAGCAAATATGGATGAGACTGAACCACTAGTGTATCCATATGACCGGGGAGTGGTGAAGGAGGAAACATGGTTTGAATACTGTGCAAACAATCTAAGAAAACCAGTTTATCCTGAAATCCCAGGTTTTATCTTATGTTCAATGTTTAATGAGGGTGGGCAACGGCCCTTGAATAGACCATACATTCTCTCATTATTTGCATCTATACCCGAATTAAGTCTTATTGCTTCAGCGGATATACTGCTGATTGACTTTATTCATAAGTTTAGATACAATTTTGTAAGATTAGTCATACCGTCACCTGTTATATGACCTCTTTTGATGAAAGAAGCAGAATCTCTTCAAAGTAGAGGCTTTGATCTGTTTACATTTACTTCTCCAATCCTTGCTATGGGAGCCCAGAGAAGTGGACCCATGACAAGGAGGTTTTACGTTATATCGTTGAAATACTTTTCATCGTGGGACTTTTCATCGCCACTTTTTCATCAATCAAAACTCTTTTTTTTTTTTTTATTTCCGGGGTGGGTTCCCCCCCCTGACCCCCTCTTACTTATATAATGTTACCCCAACCCCAAAAAAACACCCCACACAATTTTTTTTTTAAAAAAAGAGTTTTGGTCGATGAAAAACTGGCGATGAAAAGTCCCACGATGAAAAGTACTTCGATGATATGCCTGTATACCTGACAAGGAATGGTGTGTCCTATGAGACAAAAGCTGGATTTAATCACATCAGGCGAGAAGACAGTCCTGACACTCAGAATTGGAGGTTGCTGGCCCTTTCATTGAGAGATTCGATTAACTCATTGAAACAGTTTGGGAAACCCCTCTAGCAGGCGGGTTTCATTGGAGACTAGTCAGCTGGAACTCACAAGGGTGTTATCATTTGTTGAATAATGCTGGCCTGACTGATACATTTTCTATCTTCGACTTTGTCCTACTACAGGAGACATGGGCTCGGGAGAAGTTGGGATGGGTGGTTTTGTGATGAATGAAATATGTGCTACGGGTGGTGCTAAGTGATGGCGAAAGGGTGGGTTGGTGTTGGCTCACAAAGAATCTGTGCAGATCAAAAACGGGGGGCTGGAGTAATGTGCAATCATTTCTGGTTGTTACTTTTAAGATTGGTGCCCGCGGTAGTGGATATCCACTCCTTATAGTTAACGTCTATTGGAATCTGCTTGTGTACACAGATGGTCAACTGGAGAGTGAGCTGACCATTTTAGGGGGAAAATAGACCTATGGCTTGTTGACAACATGGGAGGCCAAATCATGATTGCTGGAGACCTGAACACTGATCGTTTGGTTGACAGCGTGGATAGGGATGTCCTATATTCAAATAGGAGTTCCCATACCTCGAAGGGTGGGAACCCAAAATTGAGAGGTATTCTCTTGTTACAATTTTGCGCTCTACGGGGTCTAGAGTTGACCGTGAACGATCACTGTACGTGGAAGGTAAGAGGTTTTTTCTCAATAATCGATTTTATTTTTTTGTCTGCTGAAATGTATAATAACACTTCTAATTTCCATGTTGAACCTGTAAAAGTGAGTGATCACTGTATGCTATTCATTGAAATAAAGTGTAGGATACAACAACAACCAGCACCAAGTCACTAGAACGAAGGCCTTCTGGTTAATCCCACAGGAAATCGAATTAAATGGTCTTTTTCTAAAGCTCAGAGATTTACCTCAACATTGCTAAAGGAAAATGATGGGATCCCCACTGTGTCAAAGAAGAACAAAGTACTCTGTAAAACACTTTGTTCCATATATTGATACAAATATTAAAGCCCTAGAGAGTTTAAAAGGGGCCAGGTTTAACTCTATGAAAATTAAGGCTCATTACGACCGTGGCGGTCCGGAAATAACGGTGGCGGTAAACCCGCCGCCACCGTTGTTACCGGACCGCCTGATCCCGACCCCTGCAGGCGGGAGGTGATGTACCCGCCAGGTCTGACCTGGCGGGTTTAACACCGCCCGCCTGCAGGCGGACGAGGAAACACCGGCAGCATTACAAGATGCTGCCGGTGTTTCCATGATCCCGATTCCCATTGAGTTCCAGAGGACTCAATGGGAATGGGGATTTACACCATTCCGCCTCCGTGATTCCCGGAAAACCGGGGTCGTGATGCCCCGGTAATTCCGGGAATCACGGAGGCGGAATGGTAATACGAGTCCAGCGTTAACCAGGAGGTTTTACCGCCTCGGTTAACGCCGGACTCGTAATGAGGCCCATTGTACCGATTTTGAGGTTCATGAACGAAAATCCATAATGCAGAAAGAGTTACGACAGCTCAGTAGATTGGGTAAGATTGACGTTGACTCGCTTAATAAAAAGAAAAAAAAAATTAAACAGAATTACAAAAACTCGTTGATTAACCATGGAAGTATAAGAGAGCAATTAGATGGGGAACAGATGCTAAATACTTTAAGAGACAACTCAGCTAAATTTTGGAACCTTATGAACAACACTAAACGCTGCCATAAAACTTTGGCCATTAATCCTATTACAGTGGAGGTATGGGAAGGTCATTTTGGGAGTTTATACAAAAGGGGAGCACAGTTGTACACTTCAACCTCAGACTCGATTAACTCATGGTCTGTTGGTAACACTGTGGAAAAAGTGAGTGGATTCATCAAAAAATCAAAAGATTATGGGGCTCCTGGTCCTAATAATCTTTCAAACAAAATCCTGAAACTTAATCCATTATATTGGGGGAGAATCCTAACTATGTTATTCAGTGATGTGCGGTTGACTAGAGTATTCCTAGCTCTTGGAGGGTCTCCATAGTATTACCAATTTTTAAAAAGGGCTCACGTATGTGCCCAACAAGCTATAGGCCAATTATGATTGCAGACCCAGATTCTAAAATATTTGCATCAATGGTTCTAGCTGACATACAAGAGTGGATCCTGAACAACCACATTCTTGATGATAAACAAATTGGTTTTAAGAAAAACTGTGGCACTGATTGTAGGGTCTGATATTGCGTTGTTTACAAAGTCAAATGATGAGAAAGGGAGCAAGGTCATGTTTATTGCATCATTAGACTTGAGTATGGCCTTTGATTTAGTTGATAGAGTTTTTTTTTTATTTCCGGGGTGGGTTCCCCCCCCCTGACCCCCTCTTACTTATATAATGTTACCCCAACCCCAAAAAAACAACCCACACAAATTTTATTTTAAAAAAAGAGTTTTGGTCGATGAAAAAATGGCGATGAAAAGTCCCACGATGAAAAGTACTTCGATGATATGCGTGTATACTTGACAAGGAATGGTGTGTCCTATGAGACAAAAGCTGGATTTAATCACATCAGGCGAGAAGACAGTCCTGACACTCAGAATTGGAGGTTGCTGGCCCTTTCAAAACAAATTGGTTTTAAGAAAAACTGTGGCACTGATTGTAGGGGTCTGATATTGCGTTGTTTACAAAGTCAAATGATGAGAAAGGGAGCAAGGTCATGTTTATTGCATCATTAGACTTGAGTATGGCCTTTGATTTAGTTGATAGAGTTACATAGTGGTAACAAATGAGTGCATTGGATATGCTGAAACATCTCCTTGATATTGTGATCAGCCTTTATACAGACACTAAGCTCACAGTAAGTCTAAATTCAGAGGGTTAGTAATCACCAGAGATACCTACATACAATGGTTTACACCAAGGCGGCATGCTAGCTCCAATGATTTTCAACTTATATGTAAGTGGTGCTGATAAGGCTCTGACTAACAAAGGTTTGGTTTCGCCTAAACTGGGGAACGTTCAAGTTTCTTGGCTCGCTTGTGCGGATGATTTTTTGTTATTGGACAATACTAAGGTGGGCAAACAATACCTTGTTAATGAATTCGAAAAGTTTATTTCTCAGTTTCAATTAAAAATCAACCCAACAAAAACTATTATTGTCCACATGGGTAAATCAAGTAAGATCGAGAATACGTATACATGGTACTGTGTGGGAAAACACATACAAAAACAGCCAGCGTTTAATTACCTAGGTTACTGTTTTTCTGGTACAGGCTGACTTTCCTTAATGAAAACTGAGTTGAATGTGAAAATTGAAGTTTTTCTGAGACAAATGCGTCTTATCGAAAAGAAATCTGGCAAGTTTACAATGAAGGAGGGAATTTTATACTATGAAATTGATTCCGTGGCTTTTATATGGCATGTAATGTTTTGCCTCAGATTTTAAAGAGTATTTAAAGTTGCTTGAGGGTAGATTATGGAGAGGTATTTTATTTTTCCTACCGAAATGTATCCCTATCGAAGTTATTAGATACAAATTTGGGATACAATCTCTGCACCCACTTGTGCTTGGGAAAGACTCCTATTATGGAGGAAATGTATTATGCCTAGGGACAATGATTTATATGTCTCTGCGGGTAATGCCTCAGCCTCATCCTGTATGTTTATGAAGAAATTACACACTGAGGATGAAAACTGGATCGGCAATATAGACATTGCAAGTTGCACTTTAATAAACAAACCCAATAAGATCAAAACTATTATTAGAGGTAACGATTGGCTTGACACTTCAAATGTAGTATCCAACTCAAAGTTGTATAGTCAAACCTATTCCTCATGGACATTTTTTCCCGAAATGGAAGGGTACCTGCGGAAATATCTGTCCAGGATGATCCAGAATGAATTCATGCATTGTCAAATTAAGGTTATGTGGACAAACCGAATTAGGAATATAAGAATGAAAACTGGGGAAGGTTGGTAATGGTGTCAATTTTGTAAAAAAGAGGGGATGGAGGAAATACTTGAACATTTATTACTTATTTGTCACCCGCTTATGGGTCAACGAATCATGTACTTTGCCCAATTTGTGAATTCAACTTCGTGTGACAATCGAGAATGGCTCTGGCATAAAATGAGGCACGAAAATTCAGTAGCTTTGATATTACGAGTTACTGTCTTTTTGAAAAACATTTCTGATCTTTCTTAGTGTGATGGTTAGTGCTGGTTGTGATGTTTTAAAATTGTTTTTACTTGTGATATTGGTATCTGTTTTTTTACTGTTGTTTATGAATGTAATTGATGATATTTATATATTCTAATGTGTACATTTTAGATAGATTATCTATTAATGTGAACATTTTGTGTATTGTGTGATTTCTTATTTTAAATTGTAAAGGTTTATAACAAACCAAAACAATTATTTAAATAAATAACTATGTATACCATATTTAAGGTGAACGAATAGTGCTTTAAAATGGAGGCAGCGGATGTCCAGTGTACATTGTGGAAGAAAAAACTAAGATGTGGCCCTTCTAATGTTCCCTTTTTAAGCTTGAGAACATCAATTATGATACATGATCTGGTGCAGATTTCCAGGGATGATGTGGCTGATTCATATTGGAAATAGCTGGAGCACCACAAAATAATCTGTTCTGTGTATGGAAATTGGCAGCACGTCGAGTAGGTGATTCCACCAGTGTGATACCACTAACAGTTAATGAACCGTCGACTTTGACTACTCCACATGTTCCAGTTTTAATGTCTTTCTAAGTGTTCTGAACAATAAAAATACTTTATTTTTAAAATTGGCTGCATCTTGAAATATGTAATCCAAGAATATATGTACCCTAAAAATAGCACAATCTCCTAAAATTACACTTTACTCTCATGTACTAAATATGTACTATATGGCATATATAAACATCACTAAAAATAAAAAAGACATTGGGGTCATTACTATTAGCACCATGGCTGCCTCCAAACCCGTGTCCGTGTCCATGGTGTCGGAATGGGGGCTTACTGGGACATTCCGACCCTTGCAGACCCGGTAAGTCCCCATTTCGAAAACCACTGCCCATTCCCATTCGAGCCCCCATAGGGCTCAATGGGAATGGGGAAGGAACTAATAAAGGGCCCGCATATTGCAGGCCCTTTATTAGCTCCCTGGTCCCTTCATGGGTCCCACTAAGGGCGGCTGGTAAAACCAGCCGGCCCTAGTGGGACCAGCTAGGGGACTTCGGAATGTGGCGGTAGGGGGTTAACGTCATTGTCATCCTTACCGGTGCCGTTAACCCCCTACCACCGTTCTCATAATGACCCCCATTGTCCGGTAGGTTCAATAATTCAATAGCATCCAACGTACTTGACCTGCTATTGGCAGCTACCCACGAAATAGACAATGAACAATGAATCAGAAAGTATATAAATATTTCATTATCTTTTCTCATGCACTGTTTTTCTATTCCTAATTCCAATATTTGAAGTGACAAGCAGTATTTCTATCTACCACACTGAAGGAAAAAACTACATGCAATAGCTGGAGGACAATTATCACACAGAAAAAAATCTATACAAAAGAGGCAAAGAAAAAATAAACCGCATGCAGCATTCCTTCATATTTGTAAAATCAGACTAACAATAATATTTTAAGGAAATATATTAGTCACCAAACACATATGCCTACTATAAATGACAACCAACACAATTATTTTTAAAGTGTCATATATCTTCAATTGTTTAAAAATATTTGAAATATGTTCACATAGATGAAGAAGTTATTCAAGTATGACAAAAAAGTCAAACAAGAAGCACCACAACAACTACTCACAAAATGAATCCTGGATTAATTAAACAAATTAAAACAACTATTAATTCATCTTGAAAAAGTAAAATCAAAAAGGATATTGAACATTTTAAATAAATTATCGACAATAAACATCACATTGTGTAAGAAAACACAAAGACATGCCTTTTTTTAATGTTCCATCACAATAATTGCAACCATTAACTATGATAAATTATCTGGTGCAAGTCTCCTGGGATGATGTGTATTGAAAATTGGAAGAGATGGTCACTGGCCAGTACCAATGGCCATAGCTAGTGGTCAGTTAGTGTTAAGAAATACCAAGGTGCATGGTTAAAAGCCATACCTAGTACCCCATCACTGTTTTAAAATATACAGTGGGCAATGTTGAAAGCCTTTGTCAGTGGCCATGGCTAAAGGCCACAGCTAGTGCCCATTAATATGTTAGAATATAAAGTCGGCACAACCAAAGGCTGTGGCCTCTGACTAGTACTGTGTTGAAGACCATAGCTAGTGGCTGGTTAGTGTTTATAATATACAGTGGGAATGGACGAAGGTCATAGCTTATGACTGGTTAGTGTTGTATAATACACAGTGGGCATGGCCAAAGGCCATCGCTTATTGCATTTTATTATTTTAAAATGTACAATAGGTATGCCCAAAAGATGTACAAACTGCTCAAGGTCAAAGGTCATAGCTAGTGGCCCATGTATATGTTAGAATATATAGTGGGCACAGCCAAAGATTGTAGCTACAGGCCAGTATTGGTCCAAAGTCCATGGCTAGTCCCTGACCAGTGCATAAAATACTTAATGGACACAGTTCAAAACTATATCCTCTAATAGAGGGAAACATCCCCCCCGCTCCCCTTTAGCTGACTCTCACCCTGACACAGCCCTCTCCACGCTCCACTCTGCTATATCTGATACTCTTGATATCCTTGCCCCTGTCATGAGAATCCGCCTGAAGCCCAAAGCCAAGTTCAACTCTTGGTACGACTCAGACCTCATCACCCTCAAACGCAAGTGCAGGGTGACCGAGAGGAAATGGCATGCTTCATGTATATCCTCTGACAAACTGCTCTGTTTCCTGCTCCAATACCGGCTCTCTGTCCTATCCAGGAAGAGAGCGCATATCCAAGTCTGCATCTCTGCGGCATCAAACAATTCGGCTGAATTCTTTAAAATCTGCAAGGAACTTGCCAATCCTTCCTCAGTCTCTACCTCTCCTGTCCCTTCCCAGGCCCTCTACCCGGCACAGGCTTCTCACTTCATCTCTAAAACTCAAGACATCCTGTCCTCACTCTCCTCTTATCCCCTCCCTCCCTCTACTCCATGCTCTTCCTCTGGCCCTTCTGCAGCCACCTCTCCTCCCTCCTTCTCGGCCTTTCCCCTGTTCTCTGCAGACAAGGTTTCTAGATAAGTCCGATCTATGAAAGTCTTGTCAAAACAGGTCCACCCTTGTTCCTCGGAAACCATCAAGGACCACATTGACTCCCTGGCTCCTACCCTGGCTGATTTCTGCATTCACTCCTTTGCCACTGGAGTCTTCCCACCCCCCTGAAGCACTCCCTTGTGCACCCTCTTCTTAAGAAACCCTCCACCGACCCCGCCTGCCCAGCTAACTATTGCCCAATCTCCATCACTCCCTTCCTGGGCAAGCTTCTGGAGAAACTGGCCAGCTCCCAGATTAATCTCCACACTGAATCTGTTGGTTGTCTTCATTACTATCAATATGGCTTCAGAGCGGCCAGAAGCACAGAAGCTGCTCTCCTTAACATCTGTGAAGACCTGCTCTCCAACCTTGATGCTAACATCCCTTGCGTCCTCATCCTGCTTGATCTCTCTTCCTCCTTTGACACTGTCAACCATGCCATCCTGCTAAACCGCCTCTGTGATAACCTGTGTATCACTGGTCAGGCTCAGGCGTGGTTGATGTCTTTCCTCTCTGACCGACCCTCCCGGGTACAGCTTGGGTCCTTCCTCTCCGCTATCTTTTTCTCTACCTTTGGTGTTCACCAGGGGTCTAACCTCTCCCCCTGTCTGTTCAACCAATACCTGGCACTCCTTGCCCACCACATTGCCTCTCTCTGCCCCAACTTTCAGTGCTATGCGGACGACACCCAGCTCATTTTCAGGCTACCCTCAGCCTCCTCCTCTCCTTCCCTCATCTCTGACTTTTTGTCTGCTATCCAGCAGTGGTGTGCCGCCAATGACCTCTGCCTTAATGCCAGTAATTACCGAGATTCTCCTCATTGGCACACCCTCTCCCTCCTTTCCTGTAGCTCTCTGGCCGGCCTCACTTGGCCCTCTTCCTGCTCCCACCTGCAAGGCTAAAATCCTCGGGGTCATCTTTGACTTCACACTCTCTTTTTCTCCTCACATCTCTGACGTCTCTAAGAAGTCACACTACCAGCTGCACCTCCTCAGAGGTATTCTTCCTTTCCTCTCCTTCCCTCAGAAGCTCACTGCCTCCAGACTGCTGGTTCTCTCTAGGCTGGACTACTGTAACAGCCTCTTTCTAAATCTGCCTGCTTCTACTCTCCGTCCTCTGCAACTTATCCAAAACAGTACTGCAAGAATTGTCCTTGGCCTCAAGCCGATGGATCGTATCTCTCCAGAACTTAAATCTCTACACTGGCTCAGAGTGGCTAAGAGGATCAAGTTCAAAACCCTCTGCATCATCCACAAGGCCTTCTGAGGCCTCGGGCCGCAATACCTTCAACTCTCTCTCCCTAAATATCTTCCTGCTCGAGCTCTCAGCTCATCTGCCTCCAACACCCTCAGAGTCAGTCGCTTCTCCAAGCAATGAGTTGGTGGTAGATCTCTTTCTTCGGCTGGTGCCTCCCTCTGGAACAGCCTCCCTCCCTTAAACTTGAGGAGAACTATCTCTGGTTCCGGAAGAAGCTCAAAACCTTCCTCTTTGCTTCTGCCTTTTCTAATCCTCTCCGCTGCTGACCTCCTGGCTGTAACCTGAACCTGCACTAGCTACCTGGACACCCTCGGATCTTGGGTCCCGGTCCCACCGCCGCCAGCATCACACACCTGCACTGCCCACCTGACAATCCCCGCACTTGGGACTGTTCTGTATCCCTACAGTCCCCATACTAGCCTGACACCTGATGTCAGCATTTACCCATGCACTTGCCGCTTGCTGGCCATTACTCACTTATTCTTATATTCCCATGTACTACACTGTCCCTGCCCCCTTCCTTCACACTTGAGCGATCTGAATGATACCTGACCTAGTAGGACCATTACCTGTCCTCGCTTTTTTCCCCTCCCTTGTCTCTTCGCGCCTTGAAACACTTGCGTATAGACACTTTATAAATGCCATATCATATCATACCCTATCATGGTTGGTAGCCTGTTAGTGTTTTAAAACATTCAGTGCACATGGGTGACGGTTGTGCCCACTGTCCATAACTTAAGGCCCTGACTAGTACCCATTCATGTGTTAAAAATATATTTGGCCATGCACACTGACCATGGTTCAAGGCCTTGCTTAATGCCAGTTATTGTTGTAATGTAATTAGTGATGTCATTAGTGATGTGATCTGTGATGCCATCAATCTGGTCATAGTATGTGTTGGGCATGAAGTTAAGGTGTCTTTAGCTGAATTTCAGGGGTGTTGTTGCATTATGTCAGATATATTTTCAGGTTATATCTATTACTTCGTGGTATTATTTATAGTCATTGGCAATATATTGTGGTATATTTGGTGGGGTATTTTTTTATAGTGGTGAGTCTCATTTCAGAATACTGCCTAATAATAATATCACCAGGGTTACTAACAACAAACAAATACTGGACTTAACACACTCTGAATAGATGGCAGATGCCCTATAATCTTATCTTATGTACAATACCACATTATGCCCTTTTGGCTGAGTTTTAGCAAATGTAAATCATGTAATTGAAATACAACACATTCATTCACCCTTTCTAAATAAGACAATTCACTGCGGTTACTTTGCTTTGAGATATTTCTTACCGCATGTCTGCATCTCTCTATGCATGTCAAATAAAAGGGACTGAATGCAGAATGAATATTAGACCAAATTACTTTTTGAGCTTGTTCTTCATCATAAAATAGAATTATTCAAATTACACAGAGTGACACTTATTCCCACATTGTACTTCAGAGTGCAAGTACGTTTTGCAATGGCTTTCAGCGCTCTATCTGTGCAAAGCTCTACTAATTGACCTTGGCTTCATAATGAAATTTGGCAAGGTAAATACACTTTGACAAACAGTAGGAATTTGAGAAATTCAAACAGAGTAGTACATGCATGTTGAAATTTTAATCTCTAATGCAGCACCTAAAATGAACTGAACTCTTTAACCTGTGCTACATAGTATCATTCACATTGCCAGCACCTCAATTAACCTCATATTTTTCCTAAATCTGAAGATGATATTCCTGACTCAGCTCGGCAGTGAAATCTTCCCCAGCCTTTCTGACTGGCTCGCACAGGGTCAACCCAGATAAGGATTCTCGAGACTGCAGTTTTTTTAAAGATCGTCAACCCAAGAGAGAGACTGCCTCAATTTCAACCTTAGTCCAGCAGACAGTTAACTTGCAAGCACCAGACTCAGTCTGCTCAGCAACCAGCACTTCCGCCTCCTTTGTCCGTCAGTGCCAGAAGAGGAATGCCTCTCTACTCTGCCTCAAAACACTTTTTTGAAACCCCTTGTCAATCACGAACACCTCCCCATTTCCAGCACATCCCATTAAAGAAATCACGTGATTTCCCTTTCTCATTGTTCAAAATGCATTGCTGACAAGAAAATTAAACATTTCTCTTGAGCTTCCTGCTCCAAGACAAAGCCATGTATTTAGTAGAACAGATCTTCACATTTTTCAGCTTACAACACTGCATAGATTCAGCCTACATATTTAAAGTTCAATTTTCTTTCCCATTTTGAGAGCAGTATGCCTTTTCATCAGTCTGCATCCAGCTTATTTCATGAGCCAATTTGCACTACATTTTATTATGTGAATATGTTACATGTTAAATGGGGCTGGGTTAATTAGTATGTTAGTTTTAGGTTAGTATTGTATTTAGTGCAGTTCAGTAAATTGAAATAGCATCATGAAGCAAAGTGATCAATTTCTAGCATGGGCTGTGTGCATTGGCATCTATTTAATTCTGCCAGAGACTAACACTCTTGAGTCCAGCAATGAGTTTCACAACCTCGGCCCTAGTTAAAGTTCGAACCCTCACTAAAATGTGAATGCTGGCTCCACCTGGTTAAGGTGCACTACTAAAATCTTTCACCTTTACTGAAAACACTATGCTAAAGCAATGATCCGGTTACAGTGCCCTACTAAAAACCTATGAAATTCACTAACAAAAAACATGGTTAAGTTGCGGTACTAAAAACCTATCCCCTTTACTGAAATAAACTATGCTAAAGGAAGGTTCTGGTTACAATGCCCTCCCCATGGGTCTTACAAGGGCCTAACCATATCAAACACACATGGTCACATGTGCTGCCCTATTGTGCAACAGGTGCAACAATCTACACCATATCCTAATCTACGCATAGCAGCTCACTTCTGCTGTTCTACCAAGGCTACAATGCCCTCCACAAGCAATGTATAAAAGTCACCAACTTCAAATGCATGCAGAGTTACAACTGCATGTTTGAATTCTGTTGTGGTGGTTGTGGAGAAGGGCTAGGCTGTTGGGTGCATGGCCTACGTCCTACGGCCTTTGGCCTTTGGCCATGCACACAACAGTGGAGGCCTTGCCCTCACCCACCACAACATAACAGAGCCATGCAGGCAAACATTTAGCCAACAACATTGGTGCTGCTGCCAACACTGTAGTACGTGCATGCAACCAAAACTGCATAGCGCACTATAACACTTACTAATCTGTGCAATGCAGAGCACCCAAGCATATTATAAGAACCATTTTAACCATTCCCTCTTCTGTACCGACACTATTCCAACACTGCACCCAGTGGACACACTGCAGGACTGCTCACTGCAGCATCTCCACCCATACACAGACAACTGTAGGATGTTCTAACAATCACCACAGCCATGCAACCAACAATGTGTGCAATGCTGCCAAACCACACACACAGAAAGCAACAATGTGACACCTACTTGCAACCAGTGCACATACCTTTTCAACCAGTGGACATACTTTCCCATGCAAGGGCTCCAGCCATGCATCGAAGGGGCTACATACTTACCACACACAACACATCATAGTACACGCTAAGTGTAAAAGTTCATGTCATGTGGAACGCACTCCTCTTCTGCAATTCACTCTGCCACCACTCATCGCAGAAAGAAATCACTGCTGGAGCTGTCGTGCCATAACGAAGGCTGCCTGCAATCACCACACATGGTGGTTGCCTTTTGAGGTAACCGCGGATTGGCATACTAGGGGCAGATACCGCTGGCACACCACTGTCTTCTTTTAGTGAGCTATGTCAGAGGAAGCACTTCTCTCTCCCCACCCTTTGCATTCCTTCTTCCCACCACCAGATGCCGTAAAGCTTGTTTTCCAGGCCCTTTCGCCGCTGCATTGTCCTCGATCCAACTTGCTGGCGTTAAAACCTAATGATGCACATCAAGTCACTGCACACTGCAGTGCAATGAGATTATTGACTGCACATCGAAAAGGGAAACGGGACGCCAGAGCAAAACCAGATATGACTAATTTTAGTGGCCTACTGTTACTTACAATATCCCCAGCCATGCACACAATGCCTTAGGGGCTTGGCACACACACCACAAGACTATCCTCTGATAAACCATGGCAGCGTTTCCCAAAAACTTGGACGCACAGCACGCTTCCCTCCAGCCAAACCCCGGCTGTGTCCAAAGTTTGCCGCTAGCATGGCGTACCACCAGCCAATGAGCCTTCCGGTAAGAACGCAAACAGGTGAATGGGTCAGTGGAGCAGAGTAAGATATCACACATTTTTTGAGACAAACATTTCAGTTCTTTGCAACAAAAGTACTGGTCAGATTTCCACCAAACCCACAAAAGCATGCTTTCTGGCCCAAGCCCCAGTCGCAAATTTGGTGCAAATCTGTCCAACCGTTTGGGCTGTAGCCCTGCACAAAGTTTCTCCCCGTTCAGTCTATGGAGAAAAAAAATGGGCACCCCCTATAACTTTTCCCCCCTGCACGAAACCTCACCAAACTTCCCAAAAATATTAGGAGCGAGCCATATACTTTTAATGCAAAGGGGACGAAGTTATAAGCCGCCAAAAAAGTGGTCTTCCTATGGGTTTAGCAACTTAACCATAACTACATGGACGCTACCGTGGGCCGTGTAATACCACACACTGGGTAAGGATTCCAACCCTTCAGCATCATTGCAAGCATTGAGAGCAGCTGACGAGCAGGCAATATGAACACACAGTCTCAGCAAAAGTGACAATGATCCCCAAAAGAAAGTACCACCCATATTTTCCATTTTGTGGGCAAAGAAATATGCTGAAATATATGCATCCCTGAAACATCTGTTTGTAGATCAATATCAACATCAATTACTCAGTAAAAAAGCTAATTTTGAATGATTGATTGATTGATAAAAAAAACAGTGTTTATAAATATTGGGAATGCTATAGGAATGGCCTTTTCGGTCTACACCCCAGACTCTGTAACCTCACCCAGGTCAACACCAGACTCACCCTTGGCTTCTGAATATCAGGAGGGAGCTAAATACTATTTCCTTTAATGGAATGGCTCCTCCTTAACATCTAAGACCTTGAATATTGACCCTTTGCTTCCCAGTGCTCACTCAATAAATGCCCTAATAACAACAATTATTTTAAAAAATAACATAGAATTCAGTCCAAACATGAAAAATGTTAACTCTACAAACATTGGCAATGCTAACGTAAAGATGCCAAACCCCAATCCAAATGTACTCATTCTCTAATATAAAGCTCAACAGACTTACTACAAATGTAACCTTTAACACAGATCTACCTCATTGAATTTCATTATTTTAGCCTAATTGTAAGTTCTCTTACAATCTTTACAATCTTCATGGTATGTATACCTTAGCAAAGAACTAACAAATGGTATAATGCTTTTTTCAGTAACTTGGACTCACGGCATGTACAATATCTCATCTGATGCGTTTTACCCTATCCTGGAATTTTACAGTCATGGAACTTCACATTTCCTTCAGAACTTCCTGTACAGTTGCCTTATTCATCATACTTCTGCTCTCCCACTGTACAGAGTGGTTTAGTACTCCCTACATTAAGTGAGGAAGCCTGAAACCTTAGGACCTTATAAAGGGCATGGCTACCTCCAAACTTGTAATGAGGCCCATTTACTTTCAATAGTTCAAAGGAGCAATCAAGTTGGTGGAAAACCGATGGCTCTGCTTGGTTGAGTTGATGTTCGAGACAAGGGAGCCAATGGCTTCCAGCACCAAATCGATGCTGAAGTCAATTGCTCCCACGGTGTCAAGAGCACAATAAGGTTGAGATGAGTCAGTCCGGTTCAATATTTCAATTTGCCATCTGGGTGGCTAAAAACAAAGCAAGCTGTTTAACAGTTCATACACTGTTTAAAGCAACACTGTGGGTCTGTTTGCAGCTTGAGCTCGAAGTGAGTCTAGCGCATTCAATCTGGAGTATGGGTCGCTGTGCTTCCCAATCCAGGGGCTCCAGGTCAAGGTGAGTCTGTATTTTTGCATTTCAACTGCAGGGAGCTTCTCTAGAACTACATAGGATACTTCACCTCCAGTGACCATGGTACTCATTCCAGTGCAGCTAGAAGAGAGGCCGTGGTCCACAGCAGTTCATCCATAATGTTTCCTGGGGAGGATACGGAACAGAGCTCTGCTCTTCATTGGATGCCTTTTGTCTTTACCTCTTTGGCAAAGGACTTTGGATAATGCTGCACTCCCAACTGGGGTTGCTATGAATCCTTCTTGTCTGAGTCCAAAGATAAATAGAGGATTACCTTTTCTTATGAAGGCAATATGTCATAGAAAATTCTTCAAAGGAAGGCTGCACCAAGTAGTCAAATCCATACTGTTGCAAACGTGCCTTTTGCCTTTTGACATCACACCCGGAGTGCACTGCCTGCAGGATAAATGGGGGACAGGAAGTGGTAGTGAGCCCTAACAGAAAAACGATGGTGGTGTGAAGTTGGCAAGGATATGCCAATGCTACTTTTAAAGCAATGGTTCCAAGGACAACTCCTGCAGGAGAATGTTGATGAGTCTTGGAGGAAGGTGTTGGCCCTCCTATTGTAACGCTCACCTGGTATCCACGGGGGCGTCACCCAGTCCGGGCGGCTTCACCCTTGGACCACTTCCTCGGACCCTCGTGCGGCTGAAGACCAGTTCTGAAACACAGGGTTTTACACTTTAGCTTGATTGTCTCTTGTGGCCCGGGGCCCACCTCCCTTACAGACCCACAAACCCCCCCTGGCGTCTTTCTCACCTTGCTTTTTGATGAGGCGCGCTCTCCGTCCTGCCACTCAGAGCAGGGGCGCGTTGGGGTTAGGCTTGCCGCTGCCTAGTTACTTCACTGGAGCGACTCTCCGGGGTCCAGACCTGCTGTGATTCCGTTCTTCAGGTAAGTCTTGACTGTGTGTTCATTGTTTCGTAATTGTCTCTTTCTCTCGTTCCTTTGATTTTTAGGTGTAGATGTTGTCCTTGTGATGTCGCACAGTTTTGTGCACAAGATGGTAGGAAAGCGTGAAGCGCGGCGCTATATGCTTTTCTTGTGCTAACCTGTTTATTTTGTCCTTCTTGCAGGTTGCAATATTGTTCCAGAATGCGCGTGCCGAAAATATGAAGAGCGGTAAGTAGTGAGGAGCGAACTGCTTACTGACACTCCGGGTTGGGCCAGACCTTGCGCCATATTCAGGTAATAGAGAGTTTCTGTATGTGCAGAATAAACGCTTACTAAAGTTGTTTTCTCTGTGTTCTTTTCCAGGTAGCGGTTTTCTCCATGGGACGAGGTCTGCCGAGATGTTGACTGTTCGGAATCCTGGAGCGGAGTACAGGAGCTGCTCCCAGGAGGTAAGCGAACACTAACATTGTCTTCTCTTTATTCTTACAGGAGATCAGGTCTGGCGTGCAGATGAAGATGCTGCTGACCGCGGTGAACGTCACGCTGCCACTGGCAGAGCAACGCAAAGCGTTTACTTGAGTCCGGGCGTGGCTTATATAGCCTGCAGGTATCCCAGGTGTCTCTGGGCCTGCCACACCCAAAATGCTAGACCGCATGGTTCAATTCAGGAATTTAGCCATGTGGAAGCATCCATGTTGTTGCACAATGACATTATGGACCCAGATTACTGCTTTAACACATGAGCCTGGTGCCAAAATGGCGCCAGGACTGCCTCCAAGTGAGTCTGGGGGCAAATGTCAAGGACCTTGAGGCCCTGATGGGGATACTAAATATATCCCACCTGGCCTGGCAATCCAGGCCAAGGGCAGGGGTCGTGACAACTATGGGGGATCAATGAGGCAGCATCCTGGGCATTGTTCCACATGGCAATTGTGGAGACAGATAAAGAAAACACCAATGCAAGCGTGTCCTGTTATTGCAGGGTTCTTCTCACAGAGTTGACACAAGTGTGTAAATTGCTGTGACTGTAAAATTAAGGACTCTTAATAGTAACCATGCCACATCCAGGCAAAGCCTACATTTAAATTTGTACATGCCAAAAGACTGCATAAGGCATTATTACTTTAGGAAACAGAGCTGATGAAGGTTAAAAAGCCACCTCTGTCTGAAGGCTCTTTGTGTTCCAGCAACTGTCAGGAATGCACATGTAACTTTTAAACTTGACTTTTCCTACTACAGGGATGAGGCTGCGTCTGTCTATAGACTATGTTCGCAAGGGCACCTATTTGCAGTATAACTTTGCCATGGAGCATTCATGAAATGGAGGCCTGATTACCATACCTCCCATCTAGAAACAGAATCATTTGCATCACTTAATTTAAATAAATATCAGACATGTTGGGGCTATCCCGCCCTCGCCGGATGGTATTATGTCACACGCACCGTGGTCACAAAGTTTGAGCAACACCCTTCTTAGGCAAAAGTATCTACTGGGGCCATCTGAATCGGGGTGCTGTGATCCAGGATTATGTTGGATGGCCTTATTTAATCACTGTAGGAATAGGGCAGAGTGCAGCAACTTGAGATGCTCACCCTGCATGTCCAATAATCAACTGAGAAGCCTGTGGTCAGTTTGGATGGTAAAATAAGACTAAAACGTGTAGGCTATTAGCTTACAAACGAGAAATGTTTCTTATGCAATTTTTGGCCAGCTGCACTTTCGTCTTGTCATGTGCTGGCAATTTAACGCATGGCTTTTCAATGCCCTCAGAATATAGCTGCACTAGCGCACAAGTTCAGTGACTTACTTGTGTGTATTAACACACAATAATACTAACAGAGGGCCTCATTCTGACCCTGCCAGTATCCTGGTGGTAGAGCCACCCGGATACTGGCATTTGGTACTTACCTTTACCGGCACTCAGCAATGCTGCCGGTTTACGAGTGCTGGCAGGACGGTGTTCATCCCCATTCATGGAGTCCTATAGGACTCCATGAGGCGATTTGCGTCATTACCGTCACTGGCAATGCCGATGATAGTAATGACAGCTTTTATACCCAGTAGGCCACCTGCCTAAACTCCAGCTTTTAGCTGGAGGTAACCCAGGTGCCCCACCGGCAAACCTGTAGTCAGGCGGTCTGGTAAAGTGCTGGTATCCATAAATACCAGCACTTTTTTACCGGACCGCCCGACTTGGAAAGAGGTCCAACGTGCCTTAACATTATGAAACAAGCATGATGAGAATAGCATGAGATGGGCCTACAAAGCCACTTAAGTGACCGCAAACACGTCTCTATTGTTCTTGTGTGTGCCCTCTCATCCGCTTATGCCTATGCTGTAAAAAGGGTATGAGGACAGTCCTAGAGTAAGGAGAGTGAGTGGCCGAAAAAATGTTATGCCCCAGTCCGACCCTGCTCATTAACAGCACAGCTTCAAGGCCTCGGAGGGATTAACATTGGGGTCAAACATATCTGGCCATACAGCATGTTTTTTTTTCTTTAACAACATACAACAAAGATTGTCCCAGATATTATATTTGACCATGTTGTATGTTTGCAGATTTGCTGCAAGTGGATCAGTTTCATTACCACCACGCAATACCTTCGCCCTCTTTCCCTGTGCTTCACAACTTCAATAGATAACACGATAGCAATATCTGTAGACTTGGCATCTCTCCTCTAGAAGATCCTTCATTTGTATGAGTTTGCACTCTAGCAAATGGTGTTTGTGTTCCCCTTTCGTCTCTCTCGCACTGTATAATTCCATTCTCCTGCCCGGTCGTGGCATGTCTGCCATTAGCGTTCAGTGACGGTGAATAGGACTGACTCTGTTTGCTTCAGTTCGCGGCACCTGCCCTAACCCATTACCGCGTTCATTGGAATGACGAGAGCGCGCAGAAAGAAACCAGACAGGCATTCATTCTCCTATGTGTTTGTTTTAACAGTTTCAATCTAGGTCTTCGCCTTCTACCAATGAGTACAACTCTGCAATTAAGGCTGAAGAACACAGTCTACATGAATCTGTTAAAAGAGACAGGCACATTGTAAGAATGCACTGGTTCCATTGTGTTCCTCCTATGCGTTTCTCGGCTATTGAAATGAACAGATGTAATCATGTCACAAAAGGAAAACACACACTTTAGTTAACAAACAAGTGTGCGAATAGACCCCAGGACAGCTACAACACAACACATTGCCATTGTACATAAAAGCAATTTCTGGACGATGGTAATAGGAATGAAATTCCTGCTCGATCAATGTTCAACACTCCTGAACGTACAACAAATATACTTTACGACTAGACGAATTTGCTTAAAAAAAAACACTGCTGTGTGGGTAATGGGAAAAATGGGAACATGGATAGGTTTATGTTGCGTCGAATTTGCAATGATTTATCGTGCACTCAGAAGCCTCGAATCTCGGGTGTGTATCTGGTTTATTCTTCGGGCTCGTACAGCTAATCTGAAACATCTCAGGCAGATGTCTTGAGTTTGTTCAGCCAATCGGAGGACTAGAAGCTCCTACAGGCATTTCAACCATTTCAACCTTTCAACCATATATTTAAGGCCAAACTCACTGCCTCTTACTTTTTTAATGTTGCTAGGTGCTGCGTAGGGGAGTGCACTCGGCAGTTTAACACTTGAAGTACTTTGGAGGCATAGAAGTAGTGTTTAGAGGAGTTTTTTTTTTATTTTTTATTTACTTGTGTTTCATCACAAAATGATTTCTACAAGATTCTTTGTCAATCAAGTAGAAAACTCATTAAAACTCCTTAAAACATCAGAGTCACACTGAAATGTACGTCCTGCACTGGCGATGTTTCATGCAGTATTCTCAACACGGCTCTAAGCCACAGGTGGGGATATGCAAACTTCTTACTCCGTGGAGCAATATCTGTTATGCACTGCAATAATCAGAATGACATCATGAGTCAAGGAAACTTAGTGTGACTAACCACATGGGTTTGACTAGACACTGAATTGAATCTTAAACTTGATTTAAGCTGTTTTCACTTGTGTGGGTTTCAGACCAGATTATTTTATGTGATGTGATATGATCATTTTTAAATGATGTTTTTTAATGAACTTTGGTTCAACTAATAAAAATTGTATTTTTTGGAGGATCATAGTAATTTCTGACTATTAGATAGGATACCCATGTGTGGTTGGCACTTTTTGGTAACTTCTTTTTGTAGATAACAGATGTTTCATGCAATACACCTGCCCACATCGGGGACGTAGGGGAGACCACACTGGTGTTAACGCAACTCAATTTACATTGTGGTCTTTCATTGGCTGATCTTTTTCAATGCTAGGTCTATAAGTTTAACAGTTGCCAAAGTCCATCTTGTGGTTTCTCCTGATATCAGTCGATTCCAGAGAGTGTCTTCATCCGCTGTTAAAGGACCTGTAAGAAGTGGCAGCAAGTATACTGATCTGTTTTGTTTTGTTTTTGGCCATGACATCACCAAGTGTCTTAAAGTTTCGGGGCTGCTCCGGATCTTTGCACAAGCAGCATCCATTCACCCCCGAAGATGATCTAATGGCCACAATTTTGTGTGTCATTAGCAGATTTAATCTTGCTTTCATAAAGGTTTTCTGCATCAGTTTGTTAGGGAATGTGACACAGTAATTTAGTGAAACTTTTACTTTGTTGAATGTGGGCGGGAGATGGGCTAACAGTTTGTTCTCTCTTGCTTTGTCGATTGTGTCGATCCAGTCTTTGTATTCCATTTTTCGTTTTACTCTTTGTGGGTTTGTTTTCAGTTCTTCTTCTGTGCATGCCACCTCTGCCAATTTCGCTTTTTGCCGGGAAACCCATGTGTTTACTGCCTTGAATGTTTCACTTTTGAGTTCTTCAGCTATGACATTGTAAATAGGGAGTGTATTGGCTAGCAGAATTTTCCTGTATAGTTGCATTGCACTTTGATCCACAGATGCTGCCAAAGATATGAGGCCCTAATTGCTGCCATGGAGGTTGACTTAGATACTCCCAACACTGCCTTCCACACGAGGCCTTCCAATTTGGTCCATATTGACATGGGCATGTTTAGTGTTGCATCTATTCCGTAGATAAGTGAAGCTACTACTTTCGTCTCATAGAATTGGATGGATGGGAGAAGTGAAAATCTGCCAAATTTATTATCGAAAGATCTTGTTTGAGCTGTTAACTGCTTTGCTTTTTCCCAAAGCATTTTCTGCATCATAGTTTCTCTAGCCGAACCATCTATTATCACTCCTAGATATTTCAGGTGAGAAACAACTTCAATTTTCATTTTGTCCAGGAACCAGTTTTGGTTCTTATTTACCTTGTTATTTGTTTTATCCAGGACCAGAATTTTCGTTTTTGTTTTCTTAATTTCCAGATTGTTACCTTCAATATACCTTGATAGGTCGGTTAGTTTCCAATGTAGACAGATTTCAGTTTGGTCTATTAGAATCACATCATCGGCATATAGTAGTCTTGAGATAGATGTTTTTCCTATTTTGGGGGGAATGCCCTTATCTTTGATTCAGAATATTGATAATCTCCTAAATAGGTGATAAAGAGAGCCGGGGTTCAAGGGCAGCCTTGTTTGGCTCCTCGATTGACTGATATTTCCCCTGACAACGTCCCTTGTCTGTTCAATCTTACACGCATTTTTGTTTTTGCATGGAGGGCAATTATCGGGTCCAAAATAACTTTTGGACATTCCCAATCTTCCAATTTTGACTATAGTTTTTTTCCAATCCATTTTGATGAACGCTTTAGATAGGTCGACAAAAGCCAGGTAGACTTTCGGAGCTCCTGCCTTGACTTTTAACTTCAGAATGTTTAACAGCAAGATGTTGACGGCTGTGCTTCCGTTTTTCTGGAAGCCCATTTGAAAGTTGTCGGTGCAAGGAGCGTTTCTGGCCCATTTCTGGAATAATGCCAACAAGAGTGATGTGTAGATTTGTCCAATGATGTCGAGGAGAGCGATTGGTCTGTAGCTCTCCGGGTCTTCTCTGCACCCTTTTTTGTAAATCGGGACAATTACTGCCTTCAACCACGTTTCAGGGATAGTTTTTGCTCTTCCGCAATGTTCAAAATGTTTACTTTACGGCTGCCCATTCCCTTGGGGACTGCTTCAAATCGAGATTCGTCAGGCTGTCCGGCTCAGGCGCGCTAGAGGTTTTTAATTTGACTATTGCCTTTTCAATCTCCTCTGGATCGGTCACATCAGCCCATGTTGTTACAGGTTCTCGATAACTGGTTTGACTGCAGGCTTGTGGGAAGTCGAAGTGGGCTGTGAAGTGGGTTATACATTTCAATTCCGACACTGAATTCAAAATCTCATTTGTAGGCTGTATGTTCAACTTTTTAATTAATTACCAGAAGTCACATGATCTTTTTGTACTTAATGTTCTCAACATTTCTTCTGAATCATGTTGGTATAAGGTAAGTCTGTGATGTTTTAGCCATCTGCTATAAGCCTTTGATTCATTTTGCCAGTTTCACCATGTTTCTGCTATGTTGGTTTTTATTGCTGTTCCTTTCAGTTTCCATAGAGCTTTTATTTTCTCAACCACACTCTTATCGTAAGCATGTTTAGGTTGTTCACAGTTGTTTTTATGCCCTGCCGAGATTACTCTATAGGCTAGAAGAAGTGGGAGATAGTTTGGTCTAGCTTCAGGTTGCGACTGTGACTCCTTAATTCCTCCAGGATTGTATCTAGCATTTATCTCCATCACATTTGCTGCTGTCAACCGGAGGCGTGTTTGTTGGTTATTTACTAAGACGTTGTAATTATAAGTCTGTTTTACCGGATGATTTCCCCGCCATGAACAGTGTAGCAGATTGTGATCGCTGTGGTTGGTTCTTTGTACCTGGAAAGTACAGATGTTCGAAAGTAGTCCCTGACTTACAGAAATATAATCAAGTGTCGCTTTGGAATTATGGCGTTCACAGGTCGGCATCATTTTTGATGTGGAAACAATGTGGCGACTTTCTAGAGATTTCTAGGGCTAGTTAGGTTATTCCAGGCCTTTCCTCTTTCTTCTCTTGAGCCTTGTGGCGCAGGCCCATTAGAATTGTCCAGGTATTCGTCGCATTTTGCGTTAAGATCTCCATATATGATAATGTCGATGTTTTCATAATCTGCGTAAATCTTGTCAATCGTTTCCACCGTTTTCGCACAGAATGCTTTCGTTGTTGTTCGTTGGGGATTCCAATACACATTTATAATCGCTAACTGTGTGGTGTATTCTCGGTCAGGTCCTGATGATTTATGGACACAAGATGTATGAATGGCCAGCATTTCATATGATTCCTCCAATGTTCCTTTTGCTGTGATTCTGGAGCCTATTGGGAGCGCTGTCAAGAGCCCCGAGGATGGGCGGCCTAATAAACCTTTTGAGGCCGGTGATATTTCGACTGTGAAACCATCCAGTGATGGTTTTTGTACCAGCTATGTCTCCTGTAAACATAGGATGTCATACTGTCCTAAGTTGACATCTCCAATCATCGTTAAATGTGAATGTCCTCTCGTATTCCATGATCCCAAGGTAAATACTTCCCTGATGAGTGCTTCCGAAGTTTTTTTGATACCTTTGGGAGAGGATACTGAGGACAACGGTCGTTAATATTTTCCTACTTTGGAGTTTAAGGCTGATTTGTACCATGTCCATGGGCCTCTTGACATTTTCTCATCTAATGGCCTACTTGCATTGTCGCCACGTGTTTTGTGCATTCTTTCTGCTTGTCTGTCTGATGGGCGTGTAGTTGAATGTTGACGTCATTGCCGTCTGATCTGGTGCTTATTATTCGGGAGCGTTGGAGGTTCTTGTGTCTTTTAGGGTCCTCGTAGGTCCAATGCCTCTCGTCCTCATTTTCAAACCTTGGTCGCCTGTATCAGCGATCTTCTTGTTCCCGCCTTGAATTGTCGCTGTAATTGACATTGTTTCCTTATCGCTTCCCTCTTTGCTCATTTCTGTACAGCTCCTCCGTCCTTGATATGTAGTGATGTTTACAATGCTAAACTTCTTTCGTTTTTGATACTTTGTCGTCTTTTACTCTGGTATCTCGCAGTTCCGTCAATGAGAAGCCCAGATGTTCAATTTCTGTGTAGGCGGCTGCAGTGATTTCTTGGAGGGCATCAGGCTTAACGTGTAAATAGGCTTTTGCTATTTTCCCTCTATGATATGGTTCAACAAGCGCCAAGTACTCTGTTTTGATTTTCCTCAATGTGTCGGTTTTGCTCGTGAGTTTTAATACTGTTTTTCTGTTTAGGATCATATAGCCCTTGTTTTTCACTGCTTGTCCCAGTTTGAAAATCCCTATTCCTCCCTCCGGCTTGTCGCCTTTTTTTAGCCAGGTGTCAGACTTCTTAGATGGCTCACGCACTTCTTGTGTTGGGTGACAATCAGCCTTTTCCCTTTCACCCTTTTCCGGAGAGTCACTTGTGTCACCTTTGTTGTGTCACTCTCTATGGGAGTTTGGATCTTGAGACACTGAAGATCTTATGTTATCGTTGTTTTCTGTCCCCCTGCTATTTTTCCTTAAGGTCTGCCGAGACTGGTGCATGGTATCTGGACTCATTGTTTTCTTTTCCGCCTCCGATATGAGGGCTACCCTTTTGATTTCTCTTGCTTCGGTTTCCCAATGTTGGGTCATGTTCATCAGGTCTGAGTTTACCATAAATTCATCGGCTGATCTAGGGGAGCTTGTGTGGTCTATTACCTTATGGTGCCTCTGTGGGCCATCAATTTTGGGCCTGCCGCCTATACTTCTGAGTCGCCTTTCCCATGAGTGGTTGTGATTTTTTCTACTACCCCTTGGTTTGCTAGCTTCAATGTGATAAATTATTTTTTTCATTGTTGCTTGCTTCCATACTTTTTCTGTTTCTAGTGTGGTTTCAGTTAAAGGTGCACTCATGTTTTTTCCTTTAATTTTGTTGGTTCTGCCGGGGCAGCAGACGCTTCATTATCAGAACTTTGTGCTTGTGTTTTTTTTCCACAATCTTAAATTGTTTGCTGGTTTCAGCTTGGAGGGATTCTAATACTTTTTCTAGAGCTACCACTTTTGTTTCCTATGTCTTCTGTTGATTATTATTTCTTACCTCCATTGCCGTTACATAGCCTTCTATAAAAGTCAATTTTGTATTCATGTTGGAAAGTACAGATGTGTTGTTTTGTAGGGAGTCCTTAATTGATTGATATAGTTTATAGAACAGTGCTAATGCAATGGCCATTGCGACATAATTGTTAGCATGTCTGTTTTTTTCTTTGGAGAGTCTTTTTGGGTCGCTAACAGTATTTCACTGAGTCATCTCTTCTTTGGCGAGGAATGGATGCTTCCCGGTCACCTAAGAATCAGTGGTGAATCAAAAGTCAAATTATCGACTGAGTGATTGAGATCTTGTTCAATATCTGGTGTCACAAGAGATGGTAGTATTTTGTTTCTTCCGGGTTCTGGAATGGAATAGCCTGTCTCTCCCTTTTATGCTGGTACTTTGGGTTCTTGCCCCATGTTAAGATGCACTTTTGTCCATGCATACCGCTGATCCCATGCCAGCTGCTCCCTTTGCATGCCAGCATGTCCTGTTGGGCATGCCAACTCTGCTGAAATGGTTTTCAATTGTGCATCAAAATGGTTGCTGACCTGCTCAGGCAGGTTAACATAGCCATCTGATTGCCTCTGGGCATTGTCCTGGGCTTCTATCTGCATACTTGGTACTATGCTCTATTACTAATTGCGTGATATCATGTACATCTGCTGTTTTTGCCAAGGTAGACGCCCGGTTTAAGCTCACTATTCTGGCTGGTGATGTTGAAGGAGGGCTTATGTCTATCGCAGGTGATTTTGCGAAAAGCCCAACTGTCGTGTCAGTTTTACACAGTTTATTTACCAGAGGTGAATCTTGAATGGCCTCCAGGATTTCAACATTAGATAGCTCCGTATCTGCATCCAATTTCCGTTTTTGGTATTTTGTGAAAAAGGTTTTTAATGGGCACAACATCAATGGGTTAGATAAGAATTTGGAAGCTGCTGACCTCTTTTTATTAATTTTTGGTTGCTTGTTTGTTGAAGGATTGCGCAAGTTTGCTTTATGACCAAGACTTTCTTGTTTTGATCTGTTCGCTTTCATATTTGCTTTATTCAGTTGTTTTTTCAGTGGTTGTTTACTTTTTTTTCCGATTTTCAGTGTCTTTACTCTCATTGTGGTCTGACCTAATTCTGAATCTTCATCCGTGTTACTCTGCTCCAAATCACTTTGTGAGCCATCATCTCCGTCTTGTAATAACACACTTGGCCGGGTGTGTTCATCGTTTTTGATGTGATTTTGGCTCATAATACTTGTGTTTTTTTCTGGGACTGGGGTGCTGAATGAACCATAGCTGTTATACTTTTTTGATTTGTCCCTCTTTGTATGGTCCGCATTGTTGGTTTCAATGTTGATGTCGCGGCACATTGGTGAACGTTGCTTTGTTCGTTCTACCCGCACTCACCATCTTTGTAAATTCGACATCCCCGTCCTCGTCTGTCTGCTGGACTGGGCCAGAGACCCAGACCAGAGGCAGAAATATCGGAGGAGGACTTCCACCTCCCACCTCATTGCTTACCCGCTGTTGCAAAGAGTCCTGCAGAGCCCGCCCTCCGGCCACCCCTGCTGGAACCTCACTCGCCTCAGCGGTTTGCGGGTAGCTGATCACTCTGAGGGGGGAGGGTAGCCTGTCCCCGAGATCCAAGGGCTCCTTACTCTCCGGTGCCAGGATGGTGGACGCCACAGCATTGTTTGCCTCAGCGGCCATAGGCGCCGTGTCACCTAAGGAAGCAACTTGCTGCGCTGCGGCGTGGAGAGGCTGTGATTCCAAAATCGCAGCATCAGGTAAAACACTCTTACCTCCCTCTTGTGTTTGGGATTGTTCCGGGAGGTTCTTGCTGCTTCTTAGTCTCTGCCTGCTCGTATCGGGGTCAGCGCCGGGGTCTATAACTCCATTCCTTGCTGTCCTCCCTTCGGCATTCCGTCTGTCAGCTTTTTCTTTTTGTGGCCGCGGCGTCTTCAGGTAATCTTCCATCGGCCCCTCAGCTCCACGTCTCTGCGTCTACCGTGCACTACTTCAGACTACTCACACCTCACCTCACAGCTCCCCTCACCACTCTGCGATGTAGGCACAGTAATATGGGGCCTCCCACTCAATAGGCACAGATGAAAGACTGCTGGTCTGCTCTACTGCAGACTCAAGGAGTTTTTTGTATTTCTATCTCCTTGTCTAGTTTTTCGGTCTGTAGGCTGCCTTTCTTTCAAGCAGGTTTACCCATTCCTTTTAGTGTTGGTCCATGGTGCTGTTAGTGTGTGGTATGTTCTCCCATATAAAAAAGCAACACACGTTGCCTTTTCTGCTTCTGCCCTTTTTCCCTTTTGTGCCCCCTTCTAATACTGAAATAAAGAAAACGTGGTTCATGCCCATAAACTAAGCTTGCAAAAAACAACAAAACACAAAATGGTTTACATTTTCATAGTTTATCCCCCTTCATGCTTATTGTGGTTTTCATCTCAGTACCCTTCTTGCCTGTTCTGTTGGTTTTTCATGTGCTGTTGTTTGTAGGGTGCAGTTTACGAGTTAAAGTAGTGATAAAACACTTGCAAACTTCTTGGCTTACTGCTTATTGGTCCAGAGGCATAGATTGGGTTCATGGTTTTGTGTTCTCAGGGTGTGCTTCATTGCACAGGGTTCTCAAGTTCAAAACTTGTGGTTATCATGGTGTGCTTGCAACACTAAGGGGGGCATTGAAGAAGGTTGGAGGAGAGGAGGAGAAGTAGGAGCTGAAGTTCTCCTTGCAAGAGTAGATTAACTCATTAGAGATGAGGAGGGTGGATATTGTGTAATTTGTTGGTGCCAGTTCACAGGCATGGCCATGCATCATCACTGATCCTCTGATTCCTTGATGGAGTTTGAGGCATTGCAGAGGCCTCAGGATAAGGAGATTAACGAACAAAGGGGAGGGGGCTGAAGAGTGAGTTAACAGGGAAGTGCCCTTACTCTATAAACATGATACCACAAAATGTAGGGCAATTGCCAACTGTATTTCTACTTAGGTCAAAACCAAAACATATCTGATCACCCATCAACAGGCAAAACTGCCTGTTTTATGGATAAAAACTACTGTGGTTGAGGGCAGAATTATTTTTGAAGAGGACAACAGAAATCTGCTGTTGGTATTAACCATTTGCAGAAAAAGGAACAGGGATGTGAGAGAGGACAGAAAAGGGATAGAGTTAAATTTCTAAATATCCCTTCCTCCTATCCAAATCTGTCCCTGTGTGGCGCTGGTGTATCGCCTACAAATAGGAGACAGAATAAGAAGATAAACTATTCACTTCGAGTTGTTGTTAATAACATCCAGCCTTGTTGAAATCATGCTCCCCAACCACTCTCTTCCACTATGTGTCTGTGTTGGAAGAGACCAATAACTAAGATAGCACTCAGTCGTGTAGTGGTTGAGTGTGTGCACATCCACTGGGTTGTAAAATCTTTAATGACCCAGGGATTGTGTAGCAACCCCACACACCACAGTTTTTAAAAAAACAAGTGAAGGCAACACCAACCCAAACACAAATTGTGCCTCCTCACAAGTTGTGTTTTTGAAAAAACAACATAAAGACGATCCTCACTTCACTATGTGTTTCCCTAGATGTTATTGTTACTGCATATAGTGGAGTGAGGTAACAAATTGCTCATATATAGAAAATTGCATTTGTATCTATAGAATGTAGCAATTACTGTCTACCGGTTTCAGCAACAGCATGTGTAATGTGGTCGCTTTCTTCAGGACAGTCTTATGGTTTTCAACTATAAGGTAGGTCTGGTGAGTACCAATAGTTGGTTTCAAGCAAAACAAAGAAGGCGGGAGAGTTACTTTACCACCTCCTTAATGTGTCTTGGCTGGGACAGACGGGGACCCTGTGTAATAAAGAACAACAATAAACACATGTCACCGTTTGGTAAATAACGGTCACTAATGGCTTTTGAATGAGCAGTTTTATTAGTACTGTTCAGACTTCTGAATACACAACACAGGGTGTGGTTAATCCCTCCATATTATCATAAGTTCTTAATTCAATGTTAGTCTATAGTCCATAAACTCTTATTTCAAGGTTAGCCCCCACTTAGCATATTACCGCCTCCAGATGTTTTTTTGTATTATTGGCATGCCCATGGCAATTATTTGTACTCAATTGCCCAGATATATATAATATATTTTCTCATTACATGGCAACGGTAGTGGCCATGTAGTTATGGTTAAGTTGGTGTTTCCATAGGAAGAGCACTTTTTGGGTGGCTTATAACTTCGCTCCCCCTGGACGAATCCTCACCAAACTTTGCAAAAAAAGTATATGGCCGACTCTCAATTTTTTTTGAACAGTTTGGTGAGGATTCGTCCGGGGGGGGGGGAAGTTATAGGGGGGTCCCAAAACATTTTTTTTTCCCATAGACTGAATTGGAAAAAGCTTTGCGCACGGCTACAGCCCGAACCGTGGGGACGGATTTACACCAAATTTACGGCAGGAGCGGCGGCCTGGTCCCGAAAGCGTGCTTTTGCAAATTTGGTGTAAATCTGTCCAGTAGTTTTTTTTTAAAAATGACCAAAATGTAAGGCAAAAAAATTAGTGATATCTGTGTTCGCTTCGCGGACGGACTTCCCTGTTCGCTCCGCGGACAGCGCCCCGATAGGCCCATGGCCTTGCGTCATGTCCGCGGACATGTGACGTGTTCGCTGATTGGACGGCGAGGGGCGTGGAGTGCATCAGATTTTCTGTGGCGCCCGCCATCTTGTATTCGCCGTCGACCACGTACAGAGCAGTGAAACGTGGATAAAAAATTGTATTTAGTGCCCTATGTTGGTGTGTAAGAGCGTTTGGGGAGTGAGGGGGAGTATGAGATAGGTTCAATGTTTTGTTTTTTTATGTGCTAGACGTTTTTGTTGCGTTCGGTTTGTCCTCGGAGAACACGGCTGTTCTGACATTTTGTAAATAAAGTAAATGGTGGAGTGTTTAGAGGAAGGAGTATGTGTCATTTTTGTTCGCAAGGAAGGTAAAAATGAGCTATGAACACTCGTGGTGTACTTAATTGTTCGTAAATACACAAACTGGGGGTGTCTTCAGGACGCTGTCCGTATTGTAATCTGTCTAGTTGAATGTGTTCTAAGAACACTCGCGGTGTCCCGAAATGGTTGCAATTACACAAAATGGGGGTGTTCTGAGAACGTTGTTGGTATTGTTCGTTGTCAGGGTGAAAGTGTTTTAAGACCACTCCTTTTGTCCGCTAATAGTACAATTTCCTATGGGCGTCAACCGACTTTTTGTCCACTAAAGAAACGATAAATCTGGCTGGTGTGCGCCGACATTATGTGATAATCCTATGACTGGCGCTATTGACCTGGCTGACTTGCTTTTGCGACACTAAATCATACCCCCGCCCCTAAGCCTGATATTATCAAAGCATTCATATTCCGCGCCTCTCTCCGTGACGTTACAGGGTGCGTCATCAAACGCGCCCAGTCCTCTCCAGTCCTAAGTGACTTTACACAGAACCCGGAAGACAACACTTATTATGTCACAACACAGCGCGCCACAATTCGGAATATGAAACAGTGATTTAAAAGCAAACAGCAAGATTGTACATTTTGTAAAGTACATTTATTTGACATCAAATGTTTAGAGAATATTCAGCAATTTGCATTTGTCTTTGTTGTCGATCCGCAAAAGTTCATGTTGAGGCACGCGATGTTCCTTTGCAGTACAGAGGGTGTTAGATCAGCTTACAACTCAGTGCGCCACAATTCGGAATATGAAACTGTGGTTTAAAAGTAAACAGCAGGATTGTACATTTGGTAAAGTACATTTATTTCACATGAAATGTTTAGCGAATATTCAGCGATTTGCTATTGTCTCTGCTGTCGATCAGCAAAAGTTTATTTGGAGCCACATGTTGTTCCTTTGCGGTAGATAGGCTGTTGGTTTATGATAAAAGCAGTAAATGGTCACTCTGATAATCGGAAGGTTGCTCCGAAAACGGGTCATTAGACCACCCTATTGGTTGGTATGTTGTTTGTAGCCGCTAGTACTGCGTAAGGGCATATTGGTCCTTGGCAATTGTCCCATAAAATGGTGAGGGTCATGAAGTTGCATATTTGGACCTGCACCTGGCAGTTGAAGACCCCATCCGCTGGAGTCTGTAAATCGTGACATAGGCAAAATGGGGCCACATACCTGTTTTAAAAAAAACATAAATTAGTCTCACCAGCCGATCTTCATTAAAAATCATCATTTTATTTATTAATGTGTGAAACTATTTGCTATCGAAGATAGTGCAATGGAGTATGTTAATAATAAAATAACAATATTTTCCCATTCATATAGTGCTAAGAACCGTGAGGTATCTAAGCAGTGCTTATTATTAACCACAGTGTGTGGTGCTCATTTATCGACCACGGAAGGATGAAAGGCTGAGTTTGGCCTTGCCGGGATTCGAACATGCGTTAGCAAGCTGTGCACGGATGTCAAAGTGAGCGTTGTACTCGCTGTGCCATTTGACAGGCTACAGTGAAGTGGCACAGCGAGTAGAGCGCTTGACCGCCTATAGACCGGTTACATTATTTCTATTAACCCACCCTGTGTCGTCTACCTTTTTCAGAGCCCTCTAAACAACAGGGGATCAATTCGGCGGTGATAGTGCGCGGTAGAAAACATTATGCCACTTTCAATGAACAAGTTCAACTTGAGCGGTCTTTAATGCTACGCTATTGTAATTATATTTGGTATAAAATAATCTAAAGGGTTACTTACAGTACAATTGCAATTTCCATTGTCTACGAGTGGTGCAGTTCCAAAATACGACTCCGCGTGTGCCAATGATCTTTCGCATAGTTATATAATATATAAAAGTGGTTTTGTTTCATAAATTTCATCCTTATCTTCTCTTACGTTTTAGCAACACTCCTTCAAGGGAAGTCTTTCATCACAATCTCTGTCTGTCAAGGTCAAAACACAATACCACCTTATAGTCCGCTTCGTGAGCCTCTCCGGGGCCCGAGAAAAAAATGGAAGCAGCTGACCTTCACTGTGAACGAGCATAAATTCTTACTTTGCAACATTCTGTGTAAAGCCATCTGTAGAAGTTGTTTTTTTGCACGCCATATTTGTATATTTTTTGCGTGATATTAAAAAAAGTTTGTTTAAAGGAAGTTATGGTAAGCTATGAAAAATAACTTGCGCCACCACCGTGCACTGCTAAGACTAACACCCAGGACATCAAAGATAACATCGCAAATGTCATTGATGAAATCACTGATGACATCACATCACATGTGTATGTACTTTTCATGGAATTTGTGTACTAGGGATTTTTATTATAATGTTGCGAAAAAAGTGTCAAGGATATTGCAATAAATATCATACCGTTATTAGTGCTTTGAACGATGCATTGATATAAATAGCATTGTATTATGGGATTCTATCTAGTATAATGAGCAACTAATGGAGAAACATAGCATTGTGTGCAGAGTACAAAATGAAAGTATAATATTTGTAATGTTAATATGTTGAATAATGAAATGATAATTGTCCTGAAATGTTCAAAAATTCACAAAATGGGGGTGTTCTGAGGACGGTATTCGTATTGTGTGATTGCTTAGCTGTATGCAATGAGGGAATGACACAGAGAGTAAAGTGGACGCCGTCCGCGGACACCACGGCTGTTCGTGGACAGGGTGTGCTACATCTGGGTTTTTCCAGGAAATCCAACATGGAAAGAAGACTGTACGGATCAGCCAATCAGATGTCGAGGTTGTGGATTTGTGTTGAAAGAGACTGTGTGTGGTGAAGATGGTAGAAGTGGAGAAAGTCAGGGTGTTGGTGCTCAGAGATATGTTTGTGCATGGTTTACAGCAGTACGCTGAATGCAGGCATGTTGCAAAGAACTTTGATGTGAAAGGAGTGGAGGTGATGTGGAGCACTGTGCCTGATTGCAATGTACAGGGAATTGTACAAGTTTGTGAGGATATGGCCACGATGAACAGTCCGCATGTGGTAGTTTTGCACTATGGTGCTTTCCATTTGGGCAACGTCAGTGCCCCTACTTTGTTGGCTGATTTGGAACGCTTGGTTCAAGCCGTAATGAAGATCCTTCCAAATGCGAAAGTAATTTTTTCTGGATTACTACCTAGGGCAATATGGGACATTAGTTCAGTTTTTTGTCCTCAGCAAAACATTGCGAGGTGTGTCATCAACCGAGGCATGTGTGCCTTCATGCTTAGAGCTGGTATGTTCTTCTGTAACAATGAGAATATTGATGCCAGTAATGCTGTTAATTTTAAAGATGATGGCATTTCTTTATCTTTTACGGGAAATGCCTTTCTATTTTGGAATGTAAGGGTTGCTTTGGAGAAAGTTATGTAAAGATTTTAGGAGTAAAGTATGAAAAAAAAGCAAGAAAAAAAATACAAAATAAAAGGTGTCTGTCAAGCATCTGTAAAAAAAAAAACGGCTCTTTTCAGAGCCAACTTCAAAGGGGAAATGGGGCACAATATTTAAATTTACATTCACTACGCTCAGATTTTCGATATGTCCGTGGACATGGCGGTAGTCCGCGCACATCAAAATCACTACGAGGGAGTTAGTATGTTCTATGTTACATGTTTATGAAGTCAGGGATATTATGGTTAAGTTGTGCTACTAAAAACCTATGAAATTCAGTGAAAAAAACTTTGTTAAAGGGACGTTATGGTTAAGTTGCGCTACTAAAAAGCTATGAAATTCAGTAAAAAAAACTTTGTTAAAGGGACGTTATGGTTAAGTTACGCTACTAAAAACCTATGAAATTCAGTGAAAAAACTTTGTTAAAGGGACGTTATGGTTCAAAGTAAAACCGAAAAACCCCTGAAATTCGGCAGTTATGGTAAGATAAGCAACCATAACTCGCGCCGCCACCGTGCACTGCTAACACTAACACCCAGGACATCAAAGATGACATCACAAATGTCATTGATGACATCACTGATGACATCACGTGGCTGGCTCTCCCTTTTTTTCCTTTCCTGACATATCTAGGCCACATGATTTTCTTCAGTAACAGTCAGGAACTAAAAATATTAAATTACTATATTCGTAGACATATCCTTCAAGTATGTTCTTAGAATAATTCCCTTATGGTCCAGTCATATCATATGAAACATATACATATGAGAAGTCACAACCTTGAAAGACAGCAATCCTTTTTGTGCACTAAAATTATCAGCAGATTTATCAGCACTTTCTGATACTTTTAATGTTTTTTTATTACTGTACTTTCCCTGCATATGCTCATATTTTTATATGTTGTACTCACACTATTTTCCTTAGGGTCCAGACACATCATGTGCTATATATAGATAGGGTAAGTAACAGCTTTGAAACAGAGCAATCATTTCTCTCCATAAAGGTAATCAGTTAGGTTATGAACACTTTCTGCTACTATTGCTGTATTTTTTTCCTACTTCAATTCCCTTGTATATATTCATATTTGTATGTGGTGTTGTCTCTTTGTGATTTGTGTATAATAATGCAATTATGTAGTAAGTGGGTTTTATTACCTACTTATCACAAGTTTCACTGTACGCGAAACTCTAATATGAAAACAGTTATCATTTCAATATTCAACATGGCAAGCTTATGAATATTGCACCTCCATCATGTATGCTGCACACAATGCCTATGTTTCTACATGAGTACCTTAGTATACTGGATTGAAGTTAATAATAGAATGCTATTTATATCAATGCATAGCTTAATGCACTGATTAGCACTTCATATTTATTCCAATAATCTTTGACACATTTTTTATTAACATTACACTAAGAATCCCTTGTACAGACTTTTGATGAAAGGTAAATGCACATGTGATGCCATCAGTGATGTCATCAATGACATTTGTGTTGTCATCTTTGATGTCCTGGGTGTTAGTGTTAGCAGTGCACGGTGGCGGCGCGAGTTATGGTTGCTTATCTTACCATAACTGCCGAATTTCAGGGGTTTTTCGGTTTTACTTTGAACCATAACGTCCCTTTAACAATGTTTTTTCACTGAATTTCATAGGTTTTTAGTAGCACAACTTAACCATAACGACCCTTTAACAAAGATTTATTTACTGAATTTCATAGCTTTTTAGTAGCACAACTTAACCATAACGTCCCTTTAACAAAGTTTTTTCACTGAATATATATATATTTACATCATATCCCATTGGCGATTGTAGACAGTCACTGACCTGAGGGTAATGGTTCAGTTATATTTTTACATATTTATATGCCTGTTTTTCGCTTAGGCATGTTTAACATCGGTGCAGCTCATCTTGGACTCGTGTAGTCACCAGTACACCCATCCTCGCTGTTTGAGCCATTAACTGGACACTTTTAGTAAGAATTGTCAGCCTACTACTTTTTCTTGATTTATACTGTGGGCCTGTACCTGGTGATGTTGGTGTACCCATTAACACTTCACAGGTTGGAGCAATTCTGGCGTTTAGCATTGTTGCGTGCAGGAACTTCCTCTGGGACGCTGTCAATTAGCTCACACAGGTGGTCCCAGCCACAAATGAAAGGGAGATACGAACAGCCTCCCCATGTGTATGTTAAGGTCCGTCAATCTCCACCTTTGTCCCGGCTTTACATCTGGGGTCTCTATCACCATTTCTGTTAGTCGTAGCCTACAGTTAGGACAATTCTGGGTTCGACAAAAAGTATGTGGTCTGAGTGTTCCTTCCACATTTTTTCACTACTGGGCCTGTCATAGTTTTCCTGCCCAGATTTTTCAAAATTATTTTTATGCATGCAATTCGTATCGGCTCTGTCAGTGGCCTGGTTCCACTGTCACCTTGAGACATCAATTTATGAGTGTAGCACTGCTTTCTATCTGACACCTCAGGTTCACCCCTGAGAACTCTCAGGTGGAGAGCAGGGTGTTGTTTGTGTCTATTAATTGATTATTTTTAATAATGTTATATAGTGGTTGTAGAATTAGAGTATATCTCGTTTATATCGTATTATTTATCGTTTCATGTCATTATCTAAGCTAAGTGAATTTTTGTATTCATGTTTCCCTTTTCTTTCTTCTTCCCTCCTCCCCCATTGGTAGAATGTAAACTTTTTTATTCCTGATGAAGACGTCACTACAATAAAGTATATACATCGAAACCGGTTGAGTGTGGATTGGGATGAGGTTGTGGTCGGAAACTTCTGGGACCCATCTCAATTGCCTAGGCCACTGATGTTATCTATTGTGGCCCACCAGATCGATTGAACATCCTTTCTATAAATTCTTCAGATTAATTATACATTTTCTTATAGATTTTATATTGTACACCCATTGGTGTTTGGTATGAGTGGCTTGTTGGACGGATGTATGTGGATGAATGCTTGGACGATTGAATAGGATGATTTTTACTATTTAGATGTGTTCTTTTTAAACAAAAGTTGTTTCCTGCTATGTAAATTGTTTTTTACAAGTGCAGATGAAATCATGATTTGTCTCATACATTAAATGTGTATCAGGTTTAATAAAAATCCTTGATACCACAACCGTTGAATTGTTTCCTTTGGATGTCCTTCCGCGATCCAATTTCATATTAATACTCCTATCCAGAGTGTGGGGTCTCCTGTGTCTTTCAGAAAACACAACCTTTGGAAGCTCAACAGAGGCAAATCCTCTTGTGGTGATTTGAGTGAAGGAGTACATGTTTTTACAAGTGGTGGGATAGGTTCCATGAAGAAGGATGTGACCCACTGTAAAGCCGAAACGTCCTGGGACCCTTTCACCTTCCGGGGTTGTTAGGTCCCCTCCTAAATCTTGGTTTTGATTTATGTCAGTGACGTTGATCCATTTTGGTCACCCTTTAGCCTGGCTTGTGTCAGACCTATCCAATGTCCTTTGTTTCGAGCAACAACAGGTTGTGTTTGTTCTATTTTAGTGAGGTAAACGTGTTCCTTACCTGTTGTTCATATATGGTGAATTATGAGAAGAACAAAATGTACTAAATACCAGAAGAAATCTGTTTGTATATGTATCTTTCTCAAAGAGTGTCATCATACGGCATATTCATGTATCAATTGATTTCGGTTCTGTTTTATGCCTCCCGCACAATGTTTCATGCATCATAGTTCTCTGAATGTGCGGATCAATTGAATTATTGTATAATGCAATTCCTGATTTTCCTAAAAAAGTGATAAAGTGACTGAGGTTAGTAAATAAAAACTACTCCTCGTCTCACATAAGCTAGCACGCGTGTATTATTACTCCTTTGCATGTATGCCTACCCTTTTATATGCACAAATAAAGCTACAGAAGGGTATTGGATACACATCAGATTAGATTTGCATTTAAATAAATTGCAAAGAGCTTTGATTTCCATAGACAGGACACCCCCCCTTTTTTGTGTTCCATACATAGATAGCCCTTTGTCCTGGTCTACTTTTGGGCTTTCCCTCCCGTTTACGATGTTCTAGCCACAGCAATAATTTCCTTTACAGGCTACTATTTTGTAATAATGCATGTGAACATGAGGTGTAGTTCATGCACAAAGGAGGGAACATGGATGTTCTTGCCATTTCATAAGTATGCAAGGCTATTTGATTAATTTCCTTCTGCAACAAAGTCCACATCAAAACCACAAGGCCTCACTGCTCTTCCACCTTCTCCCCCCTTTCCCAGATGACTTGCCTCTGGCCTCCGCTCTGACACCCTTGCATGGACTACATTGCTTGGTGCCACATTTTATACACCTACTGTCCCATTGAATTATTCTGGCACACTCGTTGTGGTTATATGAATAAGTGTCTACCAGGTGCGCTTTTATGGCCATATAGTGAATGATCTGAGCACTGGTCCTCGTGTCCATAGTGAATTGGACATGTTGTCCCTTCAAATGCACACATAGCCACATTTGTATGTACTGCTTGGAAGGCATTAGCAACAAACCTACTATCGATGATATGCGTTTCCCATAATTAAACGGAATCCAGGGTTTTCTAAAAAGGAGTAGGGCAATAAAGCTACAGCTAGGACGTGTTTGCCATGTTAAAATGCATTCCCAACACTGGCCTGACAACGTGAGTACAGCTGGGTGACCCAGTCCCAAACATTGACACATGTATAGGGTTTTCTGGGGTAATTGTTTGCACAGGTGGAGGTAAGATGCTTACATGATGCTATAGGTAGGGAAGAACCTCAGGTATTTTGACTTCTTCCCATATATGTGCAAGTTTCTGCATCTAATGGCAGTGGGTTGATGTGGCAACCAAGGCTGTCCCACACTCCTTTTGTAGACCATTTTTTGGTAGCATGGGCAAGTGTTCATTGTGGTGAGGGAATGACACAGAGAGTAAAGTGGACGCCGTCCGCGGACACCACGGCTGTTCGTGGACAGGGTGTGCTACATCTGGGTTTTTCCAGGAAATCCAACATGGAAAGAAGACTGTACGGATCAGCCAATCAGATGTCGAGGTTGTGGATTTGTGTTGAAAGAGACTGTGTGTGGTGAAGATGGTAGAAGTGGAGAAAGTCAGGGTGTTGGTGCTCAGAGATATGTTTGTGCATGGTTTACAGCAGTACGCTGAATGCAGGCATGTTGCAAAGAACTTTGATGTGAAAGGAGTGGAGGTGATGTGGAGCACTGTGCCTGATTGCAATGTACAGGGAATTGTACAAGTTTGTGAGGATATGGCCACGATGAACAGTCCGCATGTGGTAGTTTTGCACTATGGTGCTTTCCATTTGGGCAACGTCAGTGCCCCTACTTTGTTGGCTGATTTGGAACGCTTGGTTCAAGCCGTAATGAAGATCCTTCCAAATGCGAAAGTAATTTTTTCTGGATTACTACCTAGGGCAATATGGGACATTAGTTCAGTTTTTTGTCCTCAGCAAAACATTGCGAGGTGTGTCATCAACCGAGGCATGTGTGCCTTCATGCTTAGAGCTGGTATGTTCTTCTGTAACAATGAGAATATTGATGCCAGTAATGCTGTTAATTTTAAAGATGATGGCATTTCTTTATCTTTTACGGGAAATGCCTTTCTATTTTGGAATGTAAGGGTTGCTTTGGAGAAAGTTATGTAAAGATTTTAGGAGTAAAGTATGAAAAAAAAGCAAGAAAAAAAATACAAAATAAAAGGTGTCTGTCAAGCATCTGTAAAAAAAAAAACGGCTCTTTTCAGAGCCAACTTCAAAGGGGAAATGGGGCACAATATTTAAATTTACATTCACTACGCTCAGATTTTCGATATGTCCGTGGACATGGCGGTAGTCCGCGCACATCAAAATCACTACGAGGGAGTTAGTATGTTCTATGTTACATGTTTATGAAGTCAGGGATATTATGGTTAAGTTGTGCTACTAAAAACCTATGAAATTCAGTGAAAAAAACTTTGTTAAAGGGACGTTATGGTTAAGTTGCGCTACTAAAAAGCTATGAAATTCAGTAAAAAAAACTTTGTTAAAGGGACGTTATGGTTAAGTTACGCTACTAAAAACCTATGAAATTCAGTGAAAAAACTTTGTTAAAGGGACGTTATGGTTCAAAGTAAAACCGAAAAACCCCTGAAATTCGGCAGTTATGGTAAGATAAGCAACCATAACTCGCGCCGCCACCGTGCACTGCTAACACTAACACCCAGGACATCAAAGATGACATCACAAATGTCATTGATGACATCACTGATGACATCACGTGGCTGGCTCTCCCTTTTTTTCCTTTCCTGACATATCTAGGCCACATGATTTTCTTCAGTAACAGTCAGGAACTAAAAATATTAAATTACTATATTCGTAGACATATCCTTCAAGTATGTTCTTAGAATAATTCCCTTATGGTCCAGTCATATCATATGAAACATATACATATGAGAAGTCACAACCTTGAAAGACAGCAATCCTTTTTGTGCACTAAAATTATCAGCAGATTTATCAGCACTTTCTGATACTTTTAATGTTTTTTTATTACTGTACTTTCCCTGCATATGCTCATATTTTTATATGTTGTACTCACACTATTTTCCTTAGGGTCCAGACACATCATGTGCTATATATAGATAGGGTAAGTAACAGCTTTGAAACAGAGCAATCATTTCTCTCCATAAAGGTAATCAGTTAGGTTATGAACACTTTCTGCTACTATTGCTGTATTTTTTTCCTACTTCAATTCCCTTGTATATATTCATATTTGTATGTGGTGTTGTCTCTTTGTGATTTGTGTATAATAATGCAATTATGTAGTAAGTGGGTTTTATTACCTACTTATCACAAGTTTCACTGTACGCGAAACTCTAATATGAAAACAGTTATCATTTCAATATTCAACATGGCAAGCTTATGAATATTGCACCTCCATCATGTATGCTGCACACAATGCCTATGTTTCTACATGAGTACCTTAGTATACTGGATTGAAGTTAATAATAGAATGCTATTTATATCAATGCATAGCTTAATGCACTGATTAGCACTTCATATTTATTCCAATAATCTTTGACACATTTTTTATTAACATTACACTAAGAATCCCTTGTACAGACTTTTGATGAAAGGTAAATGCACATGTGATGCCATCAGTGATGTCATCAATGACATTTGTGTTGTCATCTTTGATGTCCTGGGTGTTAGTGTTAGCAGTGCACGGTGGCGGCGCGAGTTATGGTTGCTTATCTTACCATAACTGCCGAATTTCAGGGGTTTTTCGGTTTTACTTTGAACCATAACGTCCCTTTAACAATGTTTTTTCACTGAATTTCATAGGTTTTTAGTAGCACAACTTAACCATAACGACCCTTTAACAAAGATTTATTTACTGAATTTCATAGCTTTTTAGTAGCACAACTTAACCATAACGTCCCTTTAACAAAGTTTTTTCACTGAATATATATATATTTACATCATATCCCATTGGCGATTGTAGACAGTCACTGACCTGAGGGTAATGGTTCAGTTATATTTTTACATATTTATATGCCTGTTTTTCGCTTAGGCATGTTTAACATCGGTGCAGCTCATCTTGGACTCGTGTAGTCACCAGTACACCCATCCTCGCTGTTTGAGCCATTAACTGGACACTTTTAGTAAGAATTGTCAGCCTACTACTTTTTCTTGATTTATACTGTGGGCCTGTACCTGGTGATGTTGGTGTACCCATTAACACTTCACAGGTTGGAGCAATTCTGGCGTTTAGCATTGTTGCGTGCAGGAACTTCCTCTGGGACGCTGTCAATTAGCTCACACAGGTGGTCCCAGCCACAAATGAAAGGGAGATACGAACAGCCTCCCCATGTGTATGTTAAGGTCCGTCAATCTCCACCTTTGTCCCGGCTTTACATCTGGGGTCTCTATCACCATTTCTGTTAGTCGTAGCCTACAGTTAGGACAATTCTGGGTTCGACAAAAAGTATGTGGTCTGAGTGTTCCTTCCACATTTTTTCACTACTGGGCCTGTCATAGTTTTCCTGCCCAGATTTTTCAAAATTATTTTTATGCATGCAATTCGTATCGGCTCTGTCAGTGGCCTGGTTCCACTGTCACCTTGAGACATCAATTTATGAATGTAGCACTGCTTTCTATCTGACACCTCAGGTTCACCCCTGAGAACTCTCAGGTGGAGAGCAGGGTGTTGTTTGTGTCTATTAATTGATTATTTTTAATAATGTTATATAGTGGTTGTAGAATTAGAGTATATCTCGTTTATATCGTATTATTTATCGTTTCATGTCATTATCTAAGCTAAGTGAATTTTTGTATTCATGTTTCCCTTTTCTTTCTTCTTCCCTCCTCCCCCATTGGTAGAATGTAAACTTTTTTATTCCTGATGAAGACGTCACTACAATAAAGTATATACATCGAAACCGGTTGAGTGTGGATTGGGATGAGGTTGTGGTCGGAAACTTCTGGGACCCATCTCAATTGCCTAGGCCACTGATGTTATCTATTGTGGCCCACCAGATCGATTGAACATCCTTTCTATAAATTCTTCAGATTAATTATACATTTTCTTATAGATTTTATATTGTACACCCATTGGTGTTTGGTATGAGTGGCTTGTTGGACGGATGTATGTGGATGAATGCTTGGACGATTGAATAGGATGATTTTTACTATTTAGATGTGTTCTTTTTAAACAAAAGTTGTTTCCTGCTATGTAAATTGTTTTTTACAAGTGCAGATGAAATCATGATTTGTCTCATACATTAAATGTGTATCAGGTTTAATAAAAATCCTTGATACCACAACCGTTGAATTGTTTCCTTTGGATGTCCTTCCGCGATCCAATTTCATATTAATACTCCTATCCAGAGTGTGGGGTCTCCTGTGTCTTTCAGAAAACACAACCTTTGGAAGCTCAACAGAGGCAAATCCTCTTGTGGTGATTTGAGTGAAGGAGTACATGTTTTTACAAGTGGTGGGATAGGTTCCATGAAGAAGGATGTGACCCACTGTAAAGCCGAAACGTCCTGGGACCCTTTCACCTTCCGGGGTTGTTAGGTCCCCTCCTAAATCTTGGTTTTGATTTATGTCAGTGACGTTGATCCATTTTGGTCACCCTTTAGCCTGGCTTGTGTCAGACCTATCCAATGTCCTTTGTTTCGAGCAACAACAGGTTGTGTTTGTTCTATTTTAGTGAGGTAAACGTGTTCCTTACCTGTTGTTCATATATGGTGAATTATGAGAAGAACAAAATGTACTAAATACCAGAAGAAATCTGTTTGTATATGTATCTTTCTCAAAGAGTGTCATCATACGGCATATTCATGTATCAATTGATTTCGGTTCTGTTTTATGCCTCCCGCACAATGTTTCATGCATCATAGTTCTCTGAATGTGCGGATCAATTGAATTATTGTATAATGCAATTCCTGATTTTCCTAAAAAAGTGATAAAGTGACTGAGGTTAGTAAATAAAAACTACTCCTCGTCTCACATAAGCTAGCACGCGTGTATTATTACTCCTTTGCATGTATGCCTACCCTTTTATATGCACAAATAAAGCTACAGAAGGGTATTGGATACACATCAGATTAGATTTGCATTTAAATAAATTGCAAAGAGCTTTGATTTCCATAGACAGGACACCCCCCCTTTTTTGTGTTCCATACATAGATAGCCCTTTGTCCTGGTCTACTTTTGGGCTTTCCCTCCCGTTTACGATGTTCTAGCCACAGCAATAATTTCCTTTACAGGCTACTATTTTGTAATAATGCATGTGAACATGAGGTGTAGTTCATGCACAAAGGAGGGAACATGGATGTTCTTGCCATTTCATAAGTATGCAAGGCTATTTGATTAATTTCCTTCTGCAACAAAGTCCACATCAAAACCACAAGGCCTCACTGCTCTTCCACCTTCTCCCCCCTTTCCCAGATGACTTGCCTCTGGCCTCCGCTCTGACACCCTTGCATGGACTACATTGCTTGGTGCCACATTTTATACACCTACTGTCCCATTGAATTATTCTGGCACACTCGTTGTGGTTATATGAATAAGTGTCTACCAGGTGCGCTTTTATGGCCATATAGTGAATGATCTGAGCACTGGTCCTCGTGTCCATAGTGAATTGGACATGTTGTCCCTTCAAATGCACACATAGCCACATTTGTATGTACTGCTTGGAAGGCATTAGCAACAAACCTACTATCGATGATATGCGTTTCCCATAATTAAACGGAATCCAGGGTTTTCTAAAAAGGAGTAGGGCAATAAAGCTACAGCTAGGACGTGTTTGCCATGTTAAAATGCATTCCCAACACTGGCCTGACAACGTGAGTACAGCTGGGTGACCCAGTCCCAAACATTGACACATGTATAGGGTTTTCTGGGGTAATTGTTTGCACAGGTGGAGGTAAGATGCTTACATGATGCTATAGGTAGGGAAGAACCTCAGGTATTTTGACTTCTTCCCATATATGTGCAAGTTTCTGCATCTAATGGCAGTGGGTTGATGTGGCAACCAAGGCTGTCCCACACTCCTTTTGTAGACCATTTTTTGGTAGCATGGGCAAGTGTTCATTGTGGGCTAGTAACATGTAGGCTTACGGCATATAGGCATCCTGGTGCCGTTACTGATGTACTGGCACTGTTGTGCTGGTGTTGCTCGGCAATTCAAGTAATTTTGTGATATGAGTTCCAATCTGTGACAGGAAAGGTAGTTCTCAAAGTGACTATGCATAGGTGGAGGTGCAAACCTGTATTAATAGTATAGCCTCTGTATCCATCAAAACGTTTTTTCTTCTCCTCCTCAGCGCCACTGCTTTCTAGCAGCAACATTTACTCCTATATGGAATCAGAGGAATCAGAATCGTTGTCTCAGTCATCAACCACATCAACCATTGTCATCATTATTATTCTCTGACTTACCAGTGGATGGTGCTAGCTAGATAGTGACCTTGGATTTTCATTCTTCTCCATCTACCAATTTACATTTCATGTAAATTGGTAGATCCAATCTACACATCACCCCATTCGGCTCCTTTAGTTGTGGGCGGAGGGGGGCATGGCCAGAAGTTGAGGAAAAAATCATAGGTTGATCTGCCTCTCTCTTTTCAATGGTTCCATTAACCCACATGTGTCCTTCCTCAGATCTTACATAAATTGACTATAAGAGGTTTAAGCATGTTGGAAGGGTGGTGGCACTATTCAGAACAATAATAGAATAAGTCTTTCAGCGGATATAAAGACAAAAGCTCAGATATGAAAGGACAGATAGTGTATGGCATGACGATGGTGGATATGTCTCTCAAGCTTCACTAATACCCATTGGGAGAACAAGTTAGATACATTGTAGTGATGAGAAGATAAAGAGATGGAATAAATAAAGATGCAGTGCTGTTCTCTTGACTTTTACCCTTGGCAAGAAGAAATATAAGAGACGACTCTGAGTATTTTGGCCAATGACCGGGAGGTTGACCACCAAGGCAGAGGCATTGAAAAATCGAGATATCTCAAAAAACAGTGGGAGTGGCACAGAGATGATGGCAGAAATAGCACAGTAGACAGTGATTACGTTGGGATAAAAAGAGGGACCCGCTTCTGGTGGAACTCTGCCAGCAGATTGATTTTACACAACATGGAAGCAAGCATCTGAATGATGTCTAGATTATGAGATTATTTTGAGAAATTTAAAATTTCAGAAAATTGGCTCAAGCTTGTGGCCATATTGGGTGAGGTTACATTGTAATACACTGGGGTTTATGATAACTGCCTACTCGCCCTTATTTTTTGGGAATCAGAATATCTGAAATAAACTGAAGAATATAAAGATCCCTGATTCTACAGACCAGCTTCCATATTACACTCTGAATCCTTTCTTTAGTTACAACTGTGAAATTGAAAGTGATATGCCCCATAATTGACACCACTGCTAGGTCTATTGAAAATACACTGGGGGTTTCCATACATAAAAGTGCAGAAGCTACAGTCTTTTTTAGTATCAGTGTCAATGCTAGTATAGACACCCATAGTGTGATTATAAGATCAAGTCATTTAAAATGTTTCATCAGACAAATAGCCAACGCGAGTTTCATGCAGCATGAATTCTAGGAACATCAGGATACCTAATATGATACGATATGGTATTTATAACGTGCCTATACTCAAGTGTTTCATGGTGTAACAAGGCAAGGGAGGGGAAACAAAGGGAGGAAAAAACAATTATCTTATTAGGTATAGTGACATTGAGATTGTGCAAGTGCAGGGGACGTGCCAAGGGAAGGGGAGGAGGGGCAAGTACAAGAAACAGGATAAACATAAGAACAAGTAGTGCAGGCAGTAGGTGGCAGTGTAAGACTAGGTGCTGACAACAAGTGTCTGATAAGTGCAGGAAGGGAGACTGTAGGGATGCAGATACAGAGCCAAGTGCAGGGTTTCCAGGAGGCAGTGCAGGGGTGCAACTGAGAGAGAAGGGACCTGGGCCAGTGATTCAGAGGGTAGCCAGGAGACCAGTGCAGTATCAGACAGGAGATCAGCAGAGAAGAGGAAGAGAGAAGGCAGAAGCAAAGAGGAAAGTCTTGAGGTGCTTCCCAACATGGAGATGGTTCTGTTCCAGGGGTTGGCACCAGCTGAAGAAACTTGCTGCTTGGAAAAGCAACTGACCCTCAGGGAGGTGGAGGTGGAGGAGCGAAGAGCTTCAGTAGGAAGATACTGCAGCCACCGGGAGCCAATGGAGAGATTTCAGGGCTGGAGAGATATGATCCCTGGGCGTGAGGCCAAGGACAAGTCTTGCAGTCCTGTTCGGGATGAGTTGCAGGGGATGGAGAGTAGAGACAGACAGATTTAAAAAGAGGCTGTTGCAGTAGTCAAGCCTAGAGAGAACCAGAGCTCTGGAGACAGTGAGAATCTGGGGGAATGAGAGGAAAGGAGGAATTAGTCTGAGGAGGTACAGATGGTACTTTGACTTTTTGGAGATGTCAAAGATGTGAGGAGAGAAGGAAAGTGTGGAGTCGAAGATGACTCCAGTGATCTTAGCCTCAGAGGTGGGAGCATGGCCAAGGGAGGCCGGCCAGAGGGTGTCAGGAAAGGAGGGTGCAGGTGTGCCGATGAGCAGGATCTCCATCTTACTGGAATTCAGGCCAGAGATCGTTGGCGGCACACCACTCCTGGATTGCCGACAGACAATCCAGGATGAGAGAAGCCGAACAAGAAGAGGAGAGCGAGAGTAGCCTGAAACGGAGTGTCATCCACATAGCACTGGAAGTTGGAGCAGAGAACAGCAATGCAGTGTGTGAGTGGTGCCAGGTATTGGTTGTAGAGCCAGGTAGAAAGGTTAGACCCCAGACGAACACCACAGGTGGAGAGAGAGATAAAGGAAAGGAAGGAACCAAGTTGGACCTGGGAGGGTCAGTCCAAGAGGAGGGAAGTCAGCCAGGCCAGAGCCTGATCAGTGATACCCAGGTTATCACAGAGCCGTTAAGCAGGATGGCATGGTTCACTGTGCCAAAGGAAGAAGAGAGATCACGTAGGATGAGAACAGAGGGGAGATTAGAATCAAGGTTAGAGAGCAGGTCTTCGCGGATGTTTAGGTGAGCAGTTTCCATGCTTCTGGCTGCTCTGAAGCCAGACTGATGGTCATGGAGACAACCAGCATATTCAGTGTGTAGGTTAAGCTAGGAGATTGCCAGCTTTTCCAAGGAATTGCCCAGGAAAGTAGTGGTAGATATCGGGCGATAATAAGCCAAAAAGGGAGGGGTCGGCTGAGGGTTTTTTGAGAAGGGGGTGCAAAGGAAAGTGCTTCAGAGAGGAAGGAAATGTTCCAGAGGCGAAAGAGTGGTTGCAGAAGTTGGCCAAGGCTGGAACGAGGGTATCAATGTGGTCCTTGATGGTTTTGGAGGAACAGCGAAGAACAGGTTTTGATGTGGTTTTCATAGATCAGACTTGTTTAGAAACCTTTTATGGGTTGAAGAGAGGAAAAGCAGAGAAGGGAGGAGGGGCGGCCACGAAAGGGTGCCAGAGGAAGAGGAGAGAGTGGAGGGAGAAGCAGGAGGGGATGAAAGGGTGGACAGGATGTCCTGGGGTTTTAGATGAAGTGAGAGGCCAGGGCCGTACAGAGGGCTTAGGAGGGGACAGGAGAGGTAGAGACTGCGGCACAATAGGCCAGTTCCTTGCAGATTTTAAAGAGTTTAGCCACATTTTTAGATGCCATAGAGATGTGGGCTTGGATGTGAGCTCTCTTCTTAGTGAGGACAGAGAGTCGCTATTGCCTTTGAAGTAGGTTTTGGGCCAGTTTGTCAGAGGGCATACAAGATGCTAAACATTTCCTTTCAGCCACCCTACACTTGCGTTTAAGGGTGACGAGGTCTGAGTCGTACCAGGAGTTGCACTTGGTTTTAGGCCACATGCGGATCCTCATGACAGTGGCAAGTAAATTGACCATGTCAGAGATAGCAGAGTGAATCATGGAAAGGGCTGTGTCAGGGTGTGAGTCGGTTGGAGGTGCAGGAGTGGACGAAAAACATGTGGCAAAAGCCTCAACTGACACACGCTTCATGGGTCAAATGACTGAGAAGGTGGGTGGCAGTGTGGGGATCATCTTGGCCTAAGGGGTAGAGAGAGAGATGAGAGGAGGGGAGAAAGTGTTCGCTCCAGGAGAGAGGAGTGACAAGAGGGTTAGAGAGGGGGAGGTCTGAGGAGATCAGAGAATCAAGAGTGTGCTGTCCAGAATGGGTTGGTCCAGATGGAAGAATGTAGAGAGAGAGAGAGAGAGAGTCACGAAGGTCAGGAAAGAGTCTCAAAGTGGGACAGGAAACATCCAGGTGGATGTTAAAGTCTCCTAGGAGGAGAGTTGAGTGGTCGAGGCCAGGAGGGAGGCATGATATTGCCTAAATGACTGAACAGAATAATATCCAAAGACTCTTCCAACTATAAGGCATGTTGACAACTAACATAATTAATGTACATATCAGCATATGAAGAAATAGTAATGATGAAAACTGACTGGTTTACAGTTGTGGAGGACAAAATTGACAATGTTGAAGAATCAAAAGATTGTGTCTATATACTATAACCACAAATGGATGAGCTGCGAATGTCACAAATGTAATTGGAAGATTTCAGTAGACAGGATAACATATGTCTCTTTGGATTTTCAGACAAAGTGTTGGGGAGGGTCAATCACTTTGTTAGAAAGCTGGGTCCCAGAAGCAAACCAAATAAAATTTGATAAACCCTTGGAAATACAACATCCTCACCAGATCAGGGAAAGGGGAGGCAATGTTTGCCTATATTGGCATGAAGTGGGGCAGCAGATACTCATAGAAGCTATGGAGATCAGAAAAAGGATTCTAGCAATATTTACAGAATGCAACATGCACTATGGTTTATTGGAAACAGCAAATATACTGGCCATAAAAGTAAAAAAACAAGAGAATTCACTGATGAAGAAGAACTATGGATGGCATCACAAGTTGGGCAGCGTGGCTAAAATTGGCACTAATCACTGCACCACCCAACTTTGGTTTTGTTTATTGAGTAGTGGAAAAAACGTCAGCAAAATACAGGAGGTAATTCCACTACCTTACGGCCATAAAAAGTGCAATATGGACTCCTTCATAGGGACTAACAACGCCATATTATCACTTGTAATCCTGTGGTAATTTGCCAGACCAGGTGGCGGTAACAGTAAATCTGTTTTGTGGTGTTTTGCCAGATCTACCCTGGTGAGCAACCTTGTAATGAGACTGTGATGTTCTTGAAATAAATAAGGGCTGCATTGATGTATTTCTCTGTACCACAATCTGCAAAACATCAGAAAAGAAGGGCCTCGTTTCGAGTTTGATGGTGCTGGAAAAAAGTCTGTTACTGACAATTTTTTGGTGGTAACAGAATTAGCCCAATTTTTCCTGCACTGCCAAAGTACAAGTTTCTGCAGAACGAACACCGGCAGAATTACTGGAGGTAATTCTGCTGATTTTTGCAGGAAAGATTTAGTACTTACCTCCACTTTTCCTGCAAAATTCACCAGAATGACCACTTACTAATTTCACCATTGAATATTAGATTTATGGTTACTAACACCACCTTAGCACCACTTATAATCCTAATGGGAATTCTTCACGACCAAGTGGCGGTAATGGTAACTGATTTTGGCAGTAACTATGCTTGATGCATGGAAGTCGCAACGGGCATGGAAAAAAGAAAGCCTCACACCCAGACACACAACAATGAAAATTAGGCCTTTGACAGAAGAAGGGGGTGAAACACCAACAGCAGTGCAGATCTAAATGGCAGTGGCGATACCTCCAGAACTGTACTGAAGGAATCACACTGGAAAAATATCCAATAAGTGATGCGATTTATGGATGAATCTCTGACAATAAATGTAGTTAATACGCAATGGTTTCCTTTTGTGGTGCAGCTTGACTACCAGGGAGACCATTCAAATATGGGTTGGCCCACATCGTAGCTGATTACATGCTTGATTAATACATACAAAAGCACATGATATAAAACGGCATACTATAAAGGTATTCTAGGATATCTTGATAAACCTCAAACAACATTTCTGACATAGCATGTTATGGTATGCATTTTTACATATGTTTCAGCTAGTCTAGGAAGGGGGGCTGAATGCTTGGTGGGATACGTAGCTGTCACTAGTATATAATAAGTTGATAGGTCTCCGTTCTCTAATTCCAATGTTTTCTGTTTCATCTATGCTCACTCATATCTAGGTGGGGTGAGCAGCGAACAATAATATATAACTGGTATATTATAATATATAATATTCAATCGAGGTTTGTTTTTCGGGCCATATTTTGTGGCAAATTTGACACCGAAAGAGATCCCCTGATTTATCAAGTAGCCGATTTATCCACAGATGATGGGCCTGTGGTGATACCGTGTGCACCCCATCACTCTTTACATGGTGTGACGCCGGAGGTGACTGAGACATGCTTTGAATTCTTTATCTTTGGCGTGTTACAGCACAGAGTACAGCACTACTGCACAGGTAGCAACCAGCACAGAATACAGCACTACTGCACAGGTAGCAATTTTTTTTTTTGATGCAGCACCACCACAAGGGTGCGGTGCATTGCTATATGTGTTACCAGATTAACAAGGAAAGACAGGCTGTTCAGTCAAAAACGATTTTAACATATAAGATGCAAATCTAATTTTACAGTTAAAAGCACACGTGCACATTCAAAAATGCACACTATTTTTCCCCTGAAATGCCTATGGTGCGAGAGACACATTTGGAAATGAATAACTAACATTACTCATAACTAACCTGACTAATAAAACTAAAGTTAACATAATACACTAATAAAAATGTGTCTCCACTGCAGAAATAGGCCTATTCTGAAAGTGAACTTTTAAACGCACATCCATTTTTTTTTTCGTTTTCTCTGCTGCCCTGTCCAGATAACTACAGGAAGCAAAAGAGCTCGAAAGAACAGGAAATCAGTTGGTTACAAAGTATTACTATAGAAATGAGCCATTGTGTAGAGAAGGAGGAGATGGCATGATTGATTCTGATTGGAGCAGCGTCATAGCAAGTATCATGCTAGAGGCAGTGATTAGGGTTTTGCTGGGGGGAGTTTGAAGAGAGAGAAGGATAGTCAAGATTTGGCAGAGCTGGGAGAAGGACCTTTTTCCTGGCTGGAGCATTCCTATCTGCAAAAGCTGAGAATTCCAGGCAATGACCCCGGTTTGAGAAGGAAAGGCGCTCCTTTTCACTGGGGTTAATCTTCAAGGGAGCCACATTCAGAAAGAGAACAGCTGAAGAAAACTCGGCTGAACATATAAGGTAATTACATAAGTGTGGGAGCTGAGTGTGTACGGGAATATTCAGTCAGAGTAGGAAAGGAGATTCCGGTGCCTTAATCACATGTTAATGTTGCAAACTGTGTTCTGTTCTCCGCCACTATTTTTTCAGTGTATCACAGACAATGCTGTTACTGTGCTATTTTATTTATTTCTGTAAAGAGTGAGATCGTGTTTAAATGCAACTTTTATAATACAGAAAAATATTTGAAAGCAGACGGGTGGTGTATTTTATATTTACCAATACAGTGCTGATGATGAGGGGAGATTTTTAAACAATGCAATTGTCATTTTAAGACAGATGTGTGCATGATCATATTCAGTATGGAAAGTTGAGAGTGATTGATTGTAGCATAGCTCGTTGGAGGTACATGAGCCAACGGGAAGAGGGACTCTCTGAACATAGTTCCCTACCGTATATAAGGTAGTGGAAATTACCACAAAATTACCACATATAGCTCTCTGTCGTAAATAAGTCAGTGAGATCGCCCATGGTGGCACACTAACACTAACACTGAAAATGTGGTATTCCTAAAATGTAGGTCTGAGGTCTCTCTAGTGATTACACGAAAAATCTAAGCAAAGATAAGGGATTCTGGACATTGGGGTCACAAATAAAACAAGGGAATTATGCTCACCAAAATACCACCAACCACGCATACCAACCACGCATACCAAATATGCATGTCTGGGTGCTGAAATAATGCATGTCCACTGTATTATTGTTGCACATGGCCCAATCTGAATACCAGGAGTGATTATTGCTAAGTTATTTTTCGGCAGTAATAAAATACCGTCAGGCCCCAAATCTCCACAAAATACCCTACATATTTATGGTGCGTTGCAAGCCGGGAAAGTGATCATAGAGTACCTACTGGGCGTGGCAAGTGTGTCTCACTGCCATTTGCACATTAAAGGGAACCCATTTTATAATAGCAGTGTGCCACTAAAAACGAATTTCAGAATGTCACAAAGGGAAACCACATTCTCAGATCTAGTGCAATATTTAGAGGCAAAGTTGTTTGCACATGGGAATCGGTCGTCAAATAGCACGTTAGAATGGAGTAACCGCATTCAGGGTGAGGTGCAGAAAGAAAAACTAGACAATATTTTTGCAGAAGGCAGCATAATTCAGGTCTGCCTTACAAGATTATTGAATGCAGCTGATAAAAGTGCAGAGAAAGACTGTTTAATACGGCTATGCGGCAAAATATGGTTTATTTTAAACAAGTCCCTGCGAATGCAAGAGAATGATACTCAGCTAATTAACAGGTTAAAGACTGAATTAGATGGGGCAAGTAAAAATCAGGAAATGTTGAGAGCAGAGTTGGATGTATGCCAAAAAGACATGCAATTAAAATGCAGAGACTTTGATACTCAGTTATCCAAAAGCAAGAAACAATTTGAAGATAGTGAGCAAGAATTGGCACACTTAAAAGCCTTACTGGATCACATTAGACGGGATAAAGATGAGGTTGTTTCAGAGATGCAGATTTTACAAAAAGAACATTGTGAAAAAGAAGGTGATCTCCAGAGTGCAGAACAAGATTGATTAAAATGATTCAAGAAAGAGACAAGAGAAATAAAGAGTTCAATGAATGCCAAATGCAAATGTGCGACATGCAGGAGGTGATTAATAAAATGAATGGTGAAAACAACTATTTGCAAGATGAAGCCAACAGACTCCTTAAAAAGTGTAAGGACTTAGAACAGCAAATGTGCATTCCCAGGTCCCAGGAGAGGCGGCAGGGTACCACATTCAATGGAGTGGAGGTGAATTCTAGCTCTGTCCAAAGAGCTAGTGCTCCAGTGACTGGGCCGGTGACTGAACTTGGTTGCAGTGCCCTTGGGGGATTTGATTCTCCCATTGGGGGCAGCCACCAATCTCATACACCTGAAAACAGGATTGAATCACAAAATAGTGCAATTCCATGCATTGCAACAAGTAGCCCCATAAAAATAATGAAATCCATTAAAGCCCTGATCAAACCATTTAAAAAGGGAGGTGAATGCTGCATTGAGGATCACTTAGAAGCGGTGCATGACATTTTTAAAGCACTCCAGATACCTAAGGAACAGTACAGACAATATTTTCATTTAACTTTAGATGCCCCGACGGCCAGCATCATAAGGGGATTAAATGAACAGCAGAATATGACATGGCTGGAGTTTGAAAAAGAAATTAGGCGTCATTTTTCTCCTTTTCAGTCATTGCAGGAGGCAAAGAAAGTCGCGTACACAATTACTGCTGGACCTAATACATCTCCTCGCCAATTTTTACAAGACTTAAAAAGAGCATTTTCTCGCTTTGATGCATCTTTTGACTCAAATTCCAATGAGTTTAAAACTGCATACTTCTATGGGCTACAGAAAGACATATCCCAATTGGTCCGTGAATTTGACCGTGACAAGTCCCTTGAATGGATTGTACATCAAAGCACAAAACTATATGAGGTACTCTATTGTCAGGGTAGAGAAAGTGATAAAATGAAAGATACTAGACCTAAATCTAAAGAACCCTCAGCCACAGTAATGGAAATCAGGTCAGCCAAAATGTCCCTTGAGTCTGCTCAAAGCCAAGGTAAAAATAATGTGACACCTGAACAAAGGGGTAATCAACAAAGATCGCCATTTCCTGTACCAATGTTCCAATCACATGATCCTAGTAATAGAGAGAGCTACATCAGCCCTAGGTATTTAGGGGACAGACCCCGGGTAGGATACCGGCCTGATATGGCAGGTATGAACAATAACCAGAGACAAAATCAAGATCAAAGAAATGATGGTCCCTACCAGTCATTGGGGACACAGAGCAGATTTGATCCCAGCACCATGATATATGGTAATCAGGATAGGCCCCGATATGTGGATCGATTTACTGATAATGGAAATCAACCTAGGGGCCAGTACCCACAATTTGAGAGACAGGACATGAGGCAAAACGTGAACTACAATCCACGCCAGTACAATGATTCCCCACCAGGGGACTATAATCAAAGGATGGGTGCAACCCGCTCCCCTCCACAAATGAATCAAGAGTTCAGAAACCATCCCAACCGACATCAATCACCTGAGAGGTATCAGAATAGATCCAATCAGGGGGAAAACAACCAATATCGACCTAGGCCACAGAAAGAGGATACTAGAGAGATGGAAAGGTTCCAGTGCCTTGAGGCCCAAGTGAAAATGTTAGCTGAGCAAATAGGAAAGCTCTATACAGAGCAAAAACAACCTTCCAAAGAGGGGGCTGATTGCCATAGCTATGACCGGGGGGCTTCCGAAAAGTGACTAAGTACTCATGATAACTGCAGTGCCAAAATGACAGATTGCTCTGATATAATTTTGCATAACGACTCTGAGATGCCTAATGGATTAAAAATGAAAGTACCAGTAAATGAAATTGTGACAGAAAGTGCAAATACTTCTAAAAAAGAGGTACAGTTTAACTTAGAGCTAAATAAAACAGTAAAGATTTGCACAAATGAAAAAGAAACATTAGGAATTCCAAAAGAACAAAGGGACAGATTTAAGAAAAATGACTCATGCATGGGGAATACCAGTGAACAGGGAGTAAGTGGGGATGCTATAGCTCCTTCCCTGGGCAAGCAAAACAATGACCAGACACAGACAGAAAAAGGAAATACTCACAAGGAGGGTACAAGTCAATCACCTGAAGAATTCTTTGAGCCACATATTTTTGAAGAGGCTGAAAGGGCTGGTATCACACTAAATGATCACAAATGCACAGAATTAAAAAATGACAAATTGCTGAATGATGTTGTTACACATGTTCAGTTGGAGGATTATAATGTGGTCTCTGATGTTACCCAGATGGATGGGCGAACAGTGGCCACACTCAAAAAAACCTCTGAACATGGAGAAACGAATAAAATCTCTCGCACAGAAATGGGTAAAAAGGAGGGAAAAATGTCTTTTCATTTACCAATGTGCTTAGCCAAAAGTGAAAAAGACCTGAGAAAGGTGAGCCCTGAAATCAGTAAGAATTCACATTTCTTATGTGTATTAGAGGAAGTTGAGGACAGATATTATGCACCCATCACTGTAGAAGAAAAATGCCACACCTTTGCTTTGATTGACACTGGCGCACATGCCACAATTATGTCCAAGGAGCTGGTAAAGAGTATCAATGAAGGGAGACCTCCACAGAGTCAGATCACAGTGAAGGAAAATCAAGGCCCAGTGCATAACTTTAATGGGGAGGAGGTGCCCATCATAGGTGTAACTGAGGTTGACATAAAAATAGGAAAGCACAGAATGAAACAAGAGGTATTGATCACATCTATTTGTGAAATTCCATTTCTGATGGGGACAGATTGCCTGAAAAGATTGTCTCCTCTCATAGATGGGGTGAATGGAGTGCTGTGGTCCTTAACCAAAAAAACATTGAGGCCTAAGAAACTAAAATCCCAAAACAGCAATATAAATGAATGTCACACCGTTGCCAAAACAAATGATGCTGTGGAGGTATATCTCCAGAATAGCTGCATACCTAGTGTCACTGTCATATTAATGTGTCAAGACAAAATGCAGAGCGACAATGAAAAACTACCTGTAAAAAGATACTTGGACCCAAGGAAAGATTGGCAGACTGCCATAGATGAGCACACATTACGTTTTTATTTAAAAGAGAAATTGGCAAACAGAATATTGTTCCTAAAACAGATTCAGAAAAACACATTACCACTCTGGCAGAAATACACATGGAAAATGAGCAACCATGGGTTCATGTTGGTATAAATGACTATTTTAAAACAATAAAAGCCACTTTAGCGCTTGGACATGAAAGGAGCTTCATTAATGAGAAATTGTTGCAAAAAATAATGGAGAGGGAAGAAATCCCGAAATTTAGGATTAAAAACCAATATGTTTCTGGGTTGGACAGTCCAGACTTTGAAAACCGAATTGCAGGCAGATGCATGCTTAAAATTAGCATTGGGCAGAAAACAATTTACCATAATGTATGGATAGTGAGTGGAGCACAAAATGAATTTTACATGGGCAATGACATCATGCACAGAATGTGTATGGTGTTAGATTTCCTTAATCAAAAAATATGGTCACGCCTAGGTGGTCCGGCACCTGAATTTGAAGACAAAAGAAGGGCTTATCATTGTGCACAACTGGTTCCTTATGCAATCGAATTACAAATGAGGAAAGATACTATTATTCCTGCATTTACAAAACAGTTTGCAATAACACTGGAATGCAAAAATGGACAGCAGATGAAAGGCTCTGATGCATTTGTATGCCTGAATGAATCCATAAAACAGCAAGGCCTGTATTATGAATACATTCCATTGGTAGACATTGGTGAAGGATCTGTAAAAATCATGGTAAATAATAAAGGTTGTCAGGATATTCATTTAGAGGAAAACTCCCCATTAGGAATGGCCATACAAAAATCACATTATACGGCAGATTTAAATAACATGGTGATTGGGAATATTCCTGAAAAATATGTAGATGCCAAGGGCGAGTTGCCAGAACACCTGGACTCTCAGCCCAAAGGAATATTTAAAATTCATTCTGTGTATCCTTATGATTCAAATGAGACAGTGTGCTGCCATCAATAGGATTGCATAATATTTAATTTAAATGAAAATGAAACAGAAAATCAGCCCATTGAAGTGGACGCTGATATGCCAAAATATTTAAAAGTGGCAGCTTTACAAAAAGACACAGCCACACAGTTAGAGGAAAGCGCCGAGATTCCCTTACCAGAAGATTTTCCAGAATTTTCCAAAATGGTAGAAGAGCAGATCTCCTTAGCGGATGCATGTGAAAGCAATGAAGAGAGGGACAATCTGAGGGAGATATTTATGGAGTTTAAGGATGTATTTGCAAAAGATGCTTATGATTGTGGTTTAACTGATTTACATGTGGCCACACTACCAGAAGGGTGTAGCAGAAATCCAGTGTTTGTACGCCAGTATAGACTACCGCTGGCATGTTTAGAATCATTGGCAGAGATTATTAAAAATTTGGAATCACGGGGAATCATCAGGCCCATTCATAGCACATCCAATACACCTATTTTAGGTGTGTTAAAGCCAAATGGTCAATGGCGGCTGTGTGCAGACTTGAGAGAGTTAAATAAAAGAGCACCAATATCTAGATGGCCACTGCCATTCATTGATCAGGGCCTAGCTCAGGTACATGGTTCAAATGTATTTACCACATTAGATCTCACCTCTGGATATTGGTGCGTGCCATTGGCAGAGGAGATACAACATTTATTTTCCTTTACATTTGACAGGACTCAATATGCCTAGCTTAGAGCTCCGTTCGGGTACATCAATAGTGGGAGTGAATTTGGCATATTTTTGAGAAAGGCCATGCCGGATGCAGCGGAAAGAGGAACAATAGTTTATGTGGACGATGTCCTGATAAAAAATGAAAGCCTGAAATGCCATTTTGATGAAATAAGACATGTACTTGGCCAATTGCAGAAAGCAGGCGCCAAAGTATCTTTGCAAAAAGCACAATGGTGCAAGAAAAAAGTGAACTTTCTAGGGCATGAAGTGACTGAACATGGGCTAAATCCACAAAAGAAGAAAATAGAGGCCATACAAAGATTAAAAGATCCTAAAAATGTGAAAGGAGTAAAAAGTTTATTAGGGATGACAGGCTATAACAGAAAGTTCATTGAAAATTATGCAGAAATCACTCAACCATTGACTAAACTGCTTAAACTGAATACTCCCTGGAAATGGGAAAAAGGGCAGTCTGATGCAGTGGCTAAATTAAAGGAATGTCTTGTAAAGGCACCATGTTTAGCATACCCCATAAAGGACAGGGATTTCTTTATAGAAATAGGTTTTTCTGAACATTGTATGTCAGCAGTGTTATCACAAAAACACGATTTGAATCACAAAACCATTGCATATGCAAGTAAGGCATTTTCCCAAGTTGAAATGAAATTTAATGAATGTGAAAAGGCCCTATTAACCACTGTGTGGGCGCTACAACATTTCCGCCCCATTGTTCAGGGAGAAAAGGTAATTATTGAAACAAATCATCAACCTTTGCAATTTTTAGAGAGTAAAAGAATTAGATCAGGTAATCTAGCGTAATCCAGAATCACTTCATGGACGCTAGCATTACAAGGTTTTCCCGTAGAAGTGAGATATGGACAAAATAAAAAGAACCCAATTGCTCAAGGGTTAGCTGACTTACATGACTGTGCAGCTGAACAAATACCAAATGAAATGGAAGTAGAAACTAGTTTGCAGGAATTTGAACAATCACCACATAAAACTTTTGATGAAAAAACATGCAAGGATTTGCCAACTGTATATGTGGATGGTTGTGCTTTTCACATTGAAAATGACAGTAATAAACAGTTAGTGGCAGGAATAGGAAATGTCTGGTTGAAATGTGAAGGTGTCCCCAGTATAGGGATGAGGATTGGAGATCGGAGCAGTCAGGTGGCGGAATTGGCAGCCATTTATAAAGCAATTGCTACTGCAGTTGATAAAAAGTTCAGTGAAATTGTCCTGGTGACTGATTCTGACTATGCACGGAATAGCTTTGTGGAGTACTTGCCTGGTTGGAAAGCAAGAGGCATGGTTACATATAACAAAAAGCCACTTAAGCATGGAAAAATGATACAAGCCATAGACAAATTGGTGTCAGAGAATAAGTTAACAATATACTGGAGAAAAATTCGTGGGCATTTAAAAACACCAGGAGAGGATAAGGAGGGAAATGATAAGGCAGACCACCTGGCTAAGATTGGGGCTGTGATGGGAGAATGGCTACCTATTGATTATTTAATGGGTGAAATACAAATTGATGCAGTCACACGTTCTAAAGCACCAAAGGAGGTAGATCAACCGGTGGTGCAGTGGAGTCATGACACGCCAGACCAAGATTTGATTGAGGCACAAAAGAATGATCAAATTTTGGGAATCTATTATAATCATTTGATAGACCCCGAACAAAATCCTTTAACAGAAAATGATTGTATGGGAAAAGAAGAGTTGAGGGTGCTATTAAAGAACAAAACACGAATTAGATTACAGGATGGACTCATGATTAGAGAGTCCATAACAGGACAAATACAGTGGGTAGTACCCCTTTCATTCAGAGGACTAATGCTACACCATGCACATGATGCCATAACCGCAGGCCATAGAGGTTCACAAAAAACATTAGAAATACTAAAAGATTATGCTTACTGGCCACACATGTCCCAAGATGTGGAATTATATACTAGAGGATGTCTAGTATGCGCCCAATTTAAACCTGCTTCACCAATGCATAGAGCACCATTGATGAAAAGAGGCCTAACTCTCCCATGGTCAGATTTGCAAATAGACTATGTAGGTCCCTTAAAAAGGTCGAGCAGGGGACACCGTTATATTTTGAGTGTGGTATGTTTGATGTCGAAGTTGATTGAATGCATTCCTGCACCAGATTGTAGTGCGCAAACAGCAGCCACATTGCTGGTGAACCATGTGTTCTCAAGGTTTGGGTTGCCACAAAGAATTGAGTCAGACAGAGGAAGTCATTTCACAAGTACTCTAATGAGTAAGGTATGGCAAATACTAGGTGTGAAAAGGAAACTACATATCGCATATCGGGCGGCGTCTTCAGGTACAGTTGAAAGAAGCAATAGGTCTGTTGTGGATATTTTAAAGAAATTTGTGGCAGAAGCAGGTTCCAGCTGGGATTTACGTTTACCTTTGGTTTTGATGGCAATCAGGTCGACTCCTGCCAAAGCAACAGGTGTTAGCCCCCATGAGGTCTTAACAGGTAGGAAAATGGTGTTACCACAACACCTACTATACAGGACACATGAGCAAACCCTTGTGAGTGCATCCACAGTTCATGAATATATTGATGAACTGAGGAGGCATTTGCAACATGCATTTGCTTTTGTGCAGAGAAATCTGGAAAGAGCCTCTGACAGTGCAAAGTCTTATTATGATAAAAATACATCAGTAAAGGAATACAATGTAGGGGATCAGGTGTACAATTTTCATTTTGGAAAAAGTAAACAGAAAAATTCTAAATTTCTAGCAGCCTGGCAGGGGCCATTTCGAATTATAGATAAGGTCTCTCCTGTAGTTTATAAAATTTTGAAAAATGAAGGTGAAACAGCGATAGAGCAGTTTGTCCATGTAAATCAAATCAAACCATGCCATCCCAGACATGAGATCAGGCAGCTTGAGCATGTAGAAACAGATAAAGTCCCTTGAACACAAAAAGAGAAAATAAATGGGTGTAATCAGGAGGCAGTGACAAAGAAGTTAAAAAGTTGATTGTTATGATGGCACATAAACGCTGTAGTATATGTAAAAATATATAATATAAAATAAATAAATAAATAAATAAATAAATGCACATATAATGGAAGCTCATGGTTGGTGTGCAGAGAAAAAATGTATTAAATATTGAATGCTGTTTATATGTGCTTGTTTTCTTTTAACTTGTGTTTAATTTCAGAAAAAAAAAAACGAAATATTTTTACCAAGCATGTTTTATTTTTGGCAAAAGGGTGAAGTTCGTATTGTGCTATGTACTTAATTTGTTTATTTTCTATTTGATTTAGAAAATTAACATTATTTGGTCGGAGGTTCCGGGATCAGAGGCCACGGGAGACGATGGAGTCCTGGAGTCCCCTGGATGAAGACCAAAAGATGCCTGTCTCCAGGTGGAGGTGAAGACAAGATAACCAGAATGCTAAAAAAAGATGACTCCTATGGATCTAAGATTGCCAAGATGAAAGTGTACTCGAATGAACCAAATAACATCGCTGGTCGGGACATATCAGAGGCAGACAAGAGTCCTGACATATGGAGTTCCACGTATTTATTATTTTAATTATTTATTTTAATTTGTTATATTAATTATTTGTTTTGGTTAGTTGTTTTATTTCATTGTTTTTAATTGACTTGTAAAATCTAAACTTAGAGTAATGCCACTTCCACTGAGAAGGCAAATGTAGAACATTTTGTAAACTAATGAACTCAGATGAATACTGTATTGATTGCAACTTTTTCATTGATGCACATGAATATTCATTTTGTTGGATTGCTATATTGTGAAAAGAAGAAAAAGAACAAATTGTTTTTAGGAATTGGCTTGGATCGTAGCCAAATTCTAAAAACAAAAGGAGGGTATGTAAGGATATTTGGCGTGTTACAGCACAGAGTACAGCACTACTGCACAGGTAGCAACCAGCACAGAATACAGCACTACTGCACAGGTAGCAATTTTTTTTTTGATGCAGCACCACCACAAGGGTGCGGTGCATTGCTATATGTGTTACCAGATTAACAAGGAAAGACAGGCTATTCAGTCAAAAACGATTTTAACATATAAGATCCAAATCTATTTTTACAGTTAAAAGCATACGTGCACATTCAAAAATGCACACTATTTTTCACCTGAAATGCCTATGGTGCGAGAGACACATTTGGAAATTAATAACTAACATTACTCATAACTAACCTGACTAATGAAACTAAAGTTAACATAATCCACTAATAAAAATGTGTCTCCACTGCAGAAATAGGCCTATTCTGAAAGTGAACTTTTAAACGCACATCCATTTTTTTTTCGTTTTCTCTGCTGCCCTGTCCAGATAACTACAGGAAGCAAAAGAGCTCGAAAGAACAGGAAATCAGTTGGTTACAAAGTATTACTATAAAAATTAGCCATTGTGTAGAGAAGGAGGAGATGGCATGATTGATTCTGATTGGAGCAGCGTCATAGCAAGTATCATGCTAGAGGCAGTGATTAGGGTTTTGCTGGGGGGAGTTTGAAGAGAGAGAAGGATAGTCAAGATTTGGCAGAGCTGGGAGAAGGACCTTTTTCCTGGCTGGAGCATTCCTATCTGCAAAAGCTGAGAATTCCAGGCAATGACCCCGGTTTGAGAAGGAAAGGCGTTCCTTTTCACTGGGGTTAATCTTCAAGGGAGCCACATTCAGAAAGAGAACAGCTGAAGAAAACTCGGCTGAACATATAAGGTAATTACATAAGTGTGGGAGCTAGGTGTGTACGAGAATATTCAGTCAGAGTAGGAAAGGAGATTCCGGTGCCTTAATCACATGTTAATGTTGCAAATTGTGTTCTGTTCTCCGCCACTATTTTTTCAGTGTATCACAGACAATGCTGTTACTGTGCTATTTTATTTATTTCTGTAAAGAGTGAGATCGTGTTTAAATGCAACTTTTATAATACAGAAAAATATTTGAAAGCAGACGGGTGGTGTATTTTATATTTACCAATACAGTGCTGATGATGAGGGGAGATTTTTAAACAATGCAATTGTCATTTTAAGACAGATGTGTGCATGATCATATTCAGTATGGACAGTTCAGAGTGATTGATTGTAGCATAGCTCGTTGGAGGTACATGAGCCAACGGGAAGAGGGACTCTCTGAACATAGTTCCCTACCGTATATAAGGTAGTGGAAATTACCACAAAATTACCACATATTACTCTGTCGTAAATAAGTCAGTGAGATCGCCCATGGTGGCACACTAACACTAACACTGAAAATGTGGTATTCCTAAAATGTAGGTCTGAGGTCTCTCTAGTGATTACACGAAAAATCTAAGCAAAGATAAGGGATTCTGGACATTGGGGCCACAAATAAAACAAGGGAATTATGCTCACCAAAATACCACCAACCATGCATACCAACCACGCATACCAAATATGCATGTCTGGGTGCTGAAATAATGCATGTCCACTGTATTATTGTTGCACATGGCCCAATCTGAATACCAGGAGTGATTATTGCTAAGTTATTTTTCGGCGGTAATAAAATACCGTCAGGCCCCAAATCTCCACAAAATACCCTACACACCGAAAGAGATCCCCTGATTTATCAAGTAGCCGATTTATCTACAGATGATGGGCCTGTGGTGATACCGTGTGCACCCCATCACTTTTTACATGGTGTGACGCCGGAGGTGACTGAGGCATGCTTTGAATTCTTTATCCACTAGAGGTAACAGAACACACTGTGCTGTGAGGAGCTGTCCCACAACATGGATACAGTATCCTTTTGCACCCCTGACAAGAGATGGGTGGGCTTTGCTAGACATCACATTACATGTACAGTAAACAGTTTATACATAATTTCATTTTCATTTAAACAAGCGACCTCCAAGCACAAGCATGTTCATTTTTTTTTTATTATAGTAACTTCAGTTCAGTCTTAAAAGAAAACAATAGAGTTAAACTTTCGTTACAAAAGAACAAATAATCCAGTCCTTAAACAAAGAACAAAACAGAGGAAATAAACACAGTGTTAGTGTCACAAGAACAGAAGAGAGAGAAAAGAAAAAAAGAAGCTGAACCAATTTCTGAGGCTATGACTAAATGCGCTGAATACTAAAGAAACGCTGTGGCAAACACAGAACAAAGAAATAAAAAACAATCTATGTCGTTATTATGAGCTTGAAATTGAATCACTACAACATCTTATACCAGCTTGCCCAGCTACTAGCATTCAGCCTAGTCGTCACCTCTAGACATTGCATGGAAAATTGGTGGACATCCTCGTCTTATGTCTATTCGATGGGTCACCCTGTACGTTAGAGTTTTTGCTCACTTTTCACTAATTTAGATATGTGCTTTCTTCATTATCGAATACGTATGGTCAACTATGACACATGTCAGTTTCATATTGTGTCCCACGGTCACGTGGACCCACCAATTTTCCATGCATTGTCTAGAGGTGCAAAACTCCCAAGGTGACGACTAGGCTGAATGCTAGTAGCTTGGCAAGCTGGTATAAGATGTTGTAGTGATTCAATTTCAAGCTCACAATAATGACATAGATTGTTTTTTATTTCTTTGTTCTATGTTTGCCACAGCGTTTCTTTAGTATTCAGCGCATTTAGTCATAGCCTCAGAAATTGGTCACGATGATGGCGTGACAGAAAATTTGTCAAATAGCTACAGTGTACATTTAGCTTCTGTGCTCCTATTCCCGACTTCAGCGTAGATTGCATTTTTTCACGTTGTTCTGTGTTGCTAATCCAACACCAGATTTCAAATTTCCTTTTGGCAAGTTGTGGATGTTTAATCAAATCCAATATCTTTAGTTCGGCGTTTAACAAGATTCTTTCCAATAGTCGCTTCCAGTCCTCTAGTAAACTGGGCCTTCCACACACAGGCTTTGCTGAAAAAATTTGATATGCAGGAGTTGAAGGGTTCAAACACATTTTTTGCATGGTCGCCAGTGATTTCCATGTTACCCAGGAATACAAAGAATTTAAAGACAATTTGTATTGTAGGGCTGTCATTGAAATATAGGATGGTAAATTTAGCATACACCGCCAAAATTGACCTTCTAATCTTTGCCAGTAATGGAGATGTATGTTCCAGAAATGAAGGCAGGAACAACCTTTTGCAGGTAGAATGTAATAACCGGAACTAGTGTGAATTTCCAGTAGTCCTTGTAGATCTTTGCGCCTTGTATACTAAGTTGTGTCATTCGATTTGCTAGTTCTTGCCTCCAATGATGCTCGTTTTCTGAGATATTAAACATGATTCAGAGATAGCGAATGGAGGTGACTGGACTTAGTGTTTCATCAGCAATTTTCCAACTGAAAGCTTTGTCCTTCTTCGATCCAGCGACCCAATAGACAAGATCTTTGCTTTTTTCAGTATTTATTTCCAGGTCGTTATAATTTAAGTACTCATATAGTTTATTTAGTAGTCATTGCAAACCAATCTGAGTGCAGTCCATGAGAACAAGATCATCGGCATATGTTATGCATTTGATTGGAGTGTTGTTGAGTTTTGGAGAAAAGCATCGAACTTGATCTAAGTACCTTGGCAGATCTGAGATAAATAGCTTAAACAATTTGTCAGGTAAGGGGCAGCCCTGTTTTACCCCTTTATTAGTTGTTATTTTATCTGATAGATCACCCTGGTTGTTTAGGCAGATCCAAATCGATGTATGAGTATGGAGCGCATTCACTGGATCAATTATGGTTAGAGGGCAATTCCAGTAGTTTGTGCCAAAGCATTCCACGATTGACTTTGTCAAACGCCTGGCACATGTCAATAAAAGCCAGGTATTTTTTTTTCATCGCCTTTAGGGTTTCGAGTTTTAATATATTCAGAATCAGCAAATTTACTTCCACTCCCACTCCTTCTGTAAAACCAGTTTGGCGGATGTCAAAGATTGAGGTGCATGCTTTTTCAGCATCACATTTGTAATTAAAACCGGTCCAGCAGCGTGTGAATTTTTCAGTCCCCTGATTGCTCTTTCATTGTCTGATGAGTCCGTTTTTACATCCCACTTATTTCCTTATTTCTTAAGTAAAATACGTTGTTCGAATGAAGGTTTGCTGTAAATTTGAGCAAAGTGCGACTCCCAATTAGCACCAGTAATTTCATTTGAAATTGATGAAGAACATCTAGAGTTGCCTGCATTTAGAATGGCCCAGACTTGAGGAGTATTTTTGCATACCAAAAGTTTCATTTTTACTTCAGCTCGATCTTGTTCAATGATGATAGCATGAGATTTGAGCCATTTTCTATAGCGTTGTCGTCTGTGTTTGATTGCCCTTCTCACTTCTGCCATTTTTTTGGGAGAATCTGTGCTTTTTTTCCAGCAATTTTACATCACGTTGCAGAGCTCTCTTTGCGGACAAGAGAATGTTACTTGATAGATGCTTGTGCGTAACACCCATTGGTCGTGATAAGACTATAGATGTTGTAAAGTCTGTCAACAAGGGCACATAGTCTACTGACAGGGCCTCTTTTTGGTTTAAGAACCTTTGACTCAGATTTTGCCAGCATTTACAGAGAGTAGAATTCCGTATTGTTTACAGGACTGTATCCACTCAATCATGCAGCTAAGTCACAGTAGCTCCTGGCCACTGTTTTTCATCTAAAATGCTTGTAGGTTGACTTCATGTTCGGCCAAATTTCGGGACACCCAGAAGTAGTGTAGTATTTTTGGGGAATTTTCGTGTTTCCAGGTTGCGTTCAGCGGCTGGTCGCCTCTCACATTGCCATTTACAATTTGGCAATTTCGATCTACGAGTGCTGACATCCAGAGCTGACCCCTTACAGCAGCCTCATTTACTGGAAAACATATGTTTATTTGTTGGTCGGTGACCCACAGCAGATAATTGATAAATTGTTAAGTGCAACTATTGCATTATCAATAAGCTGAGTGATTGAAATGACAAAACGCATAGTGCTGATTTTTTGGGGATTCCAGTACCCAATAATAATCAGCAGATGTTTGCATGTTAAAGTATCTGAATGATTTGTCTGCAGAAGAATTTCTTGAACAAATGGATTTGGATTGAACGTGTCCAAGGTTGACCACCAAGCACTTATTTTTTACCAGAGTCAAAAGTCAAAAGTCCTGAATACGGACAACCTTTTGGGTTTTTTACTGCTGAATTTAGATAAATGGAGAAGCCGCCTCTTATTGGGACGTCGCACAGTCAGGTCTCCTGAAGACAAATTACGATTACGAATACCTTTTCCACGTCAACATCGAACTCATTAAATAAGTGCATGAACCCTCTTGTGTTCCAAAATAGTAGCACACACGGGCACTCGCGTATCTCTGGTCATGGCTATTGTCGGTCCGGATGACGACCCGGTTTGGTTGAAGATCTAGAAGGCATTTTACGATTTTGGTCATCTAGATGAGACGTTGAGGATAAATAAGTCAAAGATTTTCGTAGTTGGGCACATCTTTGTGGAAAATGTTCATCGTCCGCAGCCTTTGAGATCGGCTCCACTTCGTTGTTAGTCATCGCCATGGGTTTGAGCATTATGTCAAAGCCAAAAGCAAGCAATTTGTCGGTAGCTTTCAGGATTGTATTGGAAACCGAGGCAGAAGCAATGTGTAGTAGGACTTGATCAGAGGTATTTTCTGTGGGGTCTTCCACAATCTTGATGTTGTCAGACAAGATGGTGCGTAAAGAAGGGATACAGTTAAATAACGTCATTTTGTTGTTCCAATTTAGGTTAACTTCATTATCGTCAGATTTGATGTTTTGGAGTCGCAATTTCCAAGTTTGCCTTGTTGTTGTGGTTGTTGCATTTAGATGGACTCTTGAAGTATAATGAACCAATTTACTCTTTTGAGTTAAGGTTAGTTTTGGGTTCAATTTTGAGATCTGTGCTGGATTGCGCTCATTGGCCTCAAAATGACCTTTTTTTGACTTGTCGTTGTAAGAGGCTAGCACTTGGTTGTTGGACAAAACAAGACTTCCCAGTCGAGTTGCCGAAATGAGAGAGGTTTTTTATGCTTAAGATTGTCATGGGCACTGATTTGACTGATACTAGAGAAGTCCCCTTGATGAGAGTATGTTGATAAATCACAAAGATTTCTCGCAGACACTGAGGAAGAGCATGATGCACTTTCGATATCAGAGTCAACTCTTCTCTGTTTGTTTGGCGAAGGTACTTGTAGTGTCAGATCGGTATCAGGGGGTCTTTGGTTAGGGCAACTTTTGACTGAGGGGATTTTGTTGTGTCTGCTTGGAAGAGCAGACCATATTTCATTGGTGATGGCAAGTTCCTAATAATTTTCTTTACTTTAGTGCTTCCTTTCTTTGTTCTAAGATGTTTTGTCTCGTTAGAAGTAGTCGTTCCTTGAGGCTTCAATGCCATTGGGGTGGGTTGGAACATGACCTTCTGAAGGGTGGTGACTGGTTTGGCTGCACCCACAAAAATGCCAAACGAAGCTGGAGGACCCTGCACGAGGGATTCCGGGGCCTGATTACTGCATTTAGTATCGGGCTTCTCCAAATGCAGGTCTGAGTCCTTATTTGTTTCATTTGCATAGACTGCTTTGTTTCGAAGATTGCCCATTAGAATTGGATTATTGCCCAAACTGTCAACAATGGATAGATCATTTTGTTGGACTGATTGAGATGATTCTCCATTTCGAGGGCCAATTTTTTGTGATTGCAGCATCATGACAGAAACAGATCCTTTGCCAGTTGGATGAGTCAAACTAGATGACATATGTAATACTGTTGAGGACTCATCTGGTGCCTTTATTAACATAGACAAGGCGTCATTTGGCAAGGTCATGCCTGATGAGGGCACAGCTTTTTGAGGCACTGCATCAACAGTGTAATGCATCCAGTTTACAGCTTCGAGTAAGCCTTCAGACAGGGTGTCATTCTGACAGTGGTGTCGGGCTGTTAAGTCACATAAGCACTCTTGCCAACTTGTAGTTAGGTCAGCTTCTCTTGAGATCTGGTTTTGGAGAAAGTTGTTAAAAGATTCTCTCTTTTCAATTTTTTCCATTAGAGTTGACATTATCACTGTCTGATCCTTGATCGCTTCATGGAGTGATTCATACAGTTTTACAAAAAGGATCATAGCCATCGAGGAGGCAGCTAAAACCTTGTTGTAAATTTGGGGCGAGGCTGCAGCAGAAATGCTCGATTTCGAGCTGGTCCCATAGGGACCATCAGTTCCAGAATGCAAGCTATTTGCAGTATCTGAATGCTGATCACCAATCAGGGAAGCATTCCTGCTCATCTGTATGGTTGCTGCTCTGAGCGAATTAGCATTTTTGGCCTTTCCACATGAATTTTGTAGAGTGCTGGAGGAGGCACCTTTTTGATTTTGTAATGTCAGAGAGTGCTCCGTCAGTTTTTGCAAGTGCTGCTTTGTCGTTTATACATCTCCTAAAACAATTTCCGGGTTAGAGAGTGATGTTGACCGTCAAGAGAGGCTTGTAACGTCATAAAATTATGACACGTTTGTTTCTCAGCTCTTGTGTTCGGATATTGATGAATCGATTTGGAAGCAGTTTCTTGACATTTCTTGTTAACTAGCGTAGATTCGTGGCAGGCAATCAACTTCTTTTTTACCAGCAAGAAGTCGTTGTCTAGTGTGACATCAGAAGTACGTCTCGTGGGACTTTGTTTAAGCAGAAAATATCAATTTCATCAGAGGCGACTTGTATATCGTTGACATCATTTGTTTGCATTTGATCTAAAGGCGGTAGTTGAAATTTTGCCTCAATGTGCATGGTTAAGTCGTCCCACTTAGCAGATTGTTGTGGGGTGTGAACCTTCGCTGAATCAGCTAGCTAGCTCAGACGTGGTACTGTTTGAATTTAAGCATCGGTGCCAGTGTTTGATTCAAGCATGTTAACAAGATTTACAGAGTGTGCGAATTCAGACGGGGACTGAGTGGAAAAATGTCAATCACTTTGGATAGAACAGTGCTTTTTCCTAGCAAAGCATTGGCAGATTGTTTGATTGAGGGCTTTGTTGGTAAAGAATTCAAACTAAAACCAGAATTCAAACATGGCGGCCCTTCTTGTTTGTATTTCTTCGTGGGCACAGTCATTTACATTAGCATTTTCGTTTGTTTTTTCGGAGTTTGTCACTTCCATTAACTCTGCATCTGTAACATCAAACAGTGATTAAACAATGTCCAGAGCTTCAGGACTTGTTACAGACAGGCGCATTTGAACAGAAATAGGGGGAGTCGAGGGACTTGGAGGGGCTGGAGCCAAACCAATTAAAGTTAGTAATACTTTTGGTTTCAAAACTGGTGGCTCCACTTCAAACGCTTTTGCTTCAAGCGCTGACTCGACCACAGGACAGAATACAAGGTCCAAGTCATTGTCAGCGATCACAGTGGCTGGGGTAAGTGAGCGGACAGGCTCAGGCTCGATGATGGTGGTGCCAGCGTTTGGTGTGTGCACTATGGCAGCCGTGTGTTCCAGGACAGTTACACTCTTTTTTTCCGTAAAATGAATCGTGAGTGTTGACACAGATGGTAGCACACTTACCTTAGTAGATTTGATGACCGTGGCAGCTTTCATTGGGGTCCAGGGCTTCATTTAGGGTCTTTTGCCTGGTGACTGGGCCAGTGTTTCCCGTGTTTGCAGTAATATCCCCCGTCGCATTTCCCCCAGTCACCCACGGCGGCCTGTCATGGACTGAAGCAGACTGACTCTGCCCCAGGACTCCATGCCGTGCTCTGCGTGGTATTTCAAGTTTTAAATGCACACCTCTTGCTTAAAGGTACAGTAACAGTAGCAGGCAGAGGGCAAACCATGTTGCTGCAGCTCCTCAGGAAAGCAAGATACACTGAAGCAGACTGACCATGCACCATGACTCCGTGCTCATTTAGGGTAAAGGTGGACATGTAATATCGAACGGAATTATCTTGATGACACCAACGTCAAGGAAAGTGGATTACTCTTCAGCTCCATTTGTTTATTTATTTGGGACGAAGTGCTAGGCAGGACATAATGTAAAATGATAATGCCCCCGTGGAAATGTTAACTGCCCATTCTGTTCTTGGGAGCTTTTGAAGTGTTTTTTTTGTATAAAATGTATTCTGTTCTTGGGGGGACTTTGAAGTGTTTTTTGTATACAGCTTAATCTTGCTGCTTATTTTTGGCAGTATAGACCACTGTCACGGTCAGCACAGGGTTATCCACAACATGGGGTCCTACGGAGAAGGTCACCTCCTGGGACACACCGTAGGTGTATTCAGTGCTGTGCAAACAAGTGTTACAAATGTATTAAAGACTTCATTAAACTCAGGAATACAGGTTTCCATGTAAGTATGGTGTTTAATGGTAGCACCACACAAAGGTATAATCTCTACATGGTGCTCGACCAAGCAATGAGGAAAACACTCAAAAGGTGAATTGCAATGTCAATAGGGCCTGATGCATTGGCACATGTATACCTGTTGACTGCTTAGACAGAACTGCAGCACAGCATTACTTGATATGTACGGTAACATGTAGCCACATGAGAGCTCTGACTTTCAAATGTAAACAAATAAAGAAATCACTTGGTGCCAATAGCTATCACCTGGGTTAATAATGCATATTAAATTACAATGCGTGGGGGACTTTAACATTTTTCAAGAATTTGTTTTCCTATAATAATTATTGAAAATTATTGCAAATAGCAGAGCCTTGGATTGCTAAAGAGAGACAGATGGCAATGTCATAGAGATAATCATGTGAAGTTTAGATTCAAGAATGAAGAAATGAAGCATGATGAGGTGCGGAATTTGAATTTATTGCAGAGAAGGAAGCTTTGCATATTGTTAACAAAAGAGATTGTTTTGCAGTACAAGCAGAAAGCAATGTGTATCCGACCCTACCTGTTTTGCCCATGAAAACAGCACAGTTAACTAATGAGATCATTTTGTTAAGTGTGTGTATCATGTCCATGGTGCACTGGAAGATGAATACATTTTAAATATTTGTGTTATCATTTTTATTATTGTATTTACTTAGTGTGCCTATGTTTCAAACACACCTTTCACAAAACATGTTAAGTCAAAAGAAAATCACATATGACCCCACACAACATGACACACGTTAGTCATTGCATTCCATGCTCCTATACAAAGCCATATTATATGTCTCAGAACATTTCATAATTAATACAAGGATGTACATATTATTTTAAAACAAACTATTACTAAAAAATTAATTAATTCCCCAAACCAATACGGATGTTTCTCAATTCACTATAATGGAATTAATATCCTAGAAAACAGACGGTTAAAATCAAAGACAACTACATACCATTCAAGATTCTGTCCCAAAAAGCAGAGCTTGTTATTAACTCCATGCTATGCACAATACTTAAGTCTTATATCCCTCACAACAGGAAGAAACACCATAAGATTTTCTAAGTATTCCAATGAGGCATTACCACACAATCTATAGGCTCTTTTAGTCTTTTCATTTTTTAAATGAGTTCCTAAATCCTCCACTGGTGGAAAAAGAGTGAACTAATTCCTCATGATTTGGTTCCTTCAAAAAGGTTAGAAACAATTAGGTAGGTACTGTGAAAGTTGACCCAATTTCTTTTCTTGAAAACTGTAATGAGTTTAACATTTATATCTGTCTGTTTCTACTTTGATGTCAACCCAATCTAGTTGCCACAGTTTCTTCCTAGTGGCTACTGGATAACTTTACAAGGGATCTGTAGATATATATTTGTGTAGAATTAACGTCATTTATCAACCCATGTATTTGCTACTACAGACACATGATCCACTAAAAGCTTTTTTACATATTCGTATAAATAACTTTAAGGCAGGTTCATAAAATTCCGATAGAGACTCACAAGTTTACATTTTACAATAGCTTGAATGGACATCACGCCCAATTCAAATTTGATCATCAAAATAGTACACAAACAGAAGTCCCAATACTTTTCTCCACATTAATCCTTCTATTCAATCCCAGATAGTTGGATCCTTAAGGGTGAATATTTATATAATTAGGAGGGGTGAACCTTCATCCTATGGTATATTAGGAGTTCCATCATTTTGCAATGGGCTATTGATCAAAGAATAGAACATGTTGTCACACGAGTTATAGTGACTGGGGAACTCTGAGAAGTTAGACTAAACCCAATCAAGGTAGCAATGGAGAGTAGTCAAGGCTATTCTAAGGAGAGTGTGAGTGGTGTCAGGGTCCAAGAGGAGGCACACTGAAGCACACAGTCATTCAATTTAGGAAGGATTGTACAAAAATACTATATTCATTCTTGGCCCAAAACGCACAATAAATAAAATTTAAAAAACAAGCAGGTGCTAATATCACACATACTCAATACTACAAATATATAAAGTCTCCATAGGTTCTTATAATGCATTCAGTGACTTAAGTCAATACAAGAAGATAAGTGACCTATGCAGTAGGATGAAACCAAGTAACAAGAAACATGCTCTAGCTTCAGAAGTCAAATTCCTACCTAGAGTGGGGCCTTGTTCCAAAACGTCACAATGCTTCTCAGCAGAATGTATCTGATGCAGGCAAAGAACTTGTGTTAGTGAATGTTCAAGAGAAGAGATGCAACACATTAATCGGTAAGTAAAAATGTGTTCTTATCTTTCATGTTTCATTTCCCGCGGGAATGAGCAGGAAGCAGAGGAATGGAAGGTTACAAAGAGACTTTTGCTCAAAGTTATCCTAAGGAGGGCAGGGGGACACAAATGCTTTTGCATTTACTGGGGCTTGCTGGAGGTTGGTTTTATTGTTGTTGGTTCCGGTGAGAAGTGCTCATGAGCTGCAGGTGCAAGGATCTTCCATTTGTGTCCAGGAGCAGAGGGCGACCCTGGGTGAGGGAGAAATTCAGAAAGCACTGATACAGACCGCTTCAGGACACTTCACAGGATGCACAGGTGGAACGGTGATGGTTCTGGTGAGGTAGCCCACTGGAGAGCTGGTCATTCCACTGGGCGGTCCAGGGACACTTATGAAACTCATGATGGCAAGATCCCCGAGAACACATATAGACTGGTTGGTCCCACCAGTACCGGGGTTGTGGCACCACACAGGGTCTTCGTAGATCAGGTAGTCCAACAATGCTTCACTGAGCCTGATGCAGTAAGGAATGTTGGGCCTCTTCAGGAGTAGTCTTTGGATCTTCAATCAGTTCTTCTACACAGGATTTTTGGCCGATTTAAACAAATGGATGCAGGAGTTCTCTTCTTGTCCTAAATCCTGGGTGGAAACAAGAGCAAGACCACCAATGGTACGGATCTGACCGTTGTTGGTTTCACTCATGTGCCACACCCAGACCTCCAGGCACCTCTGATGTAGACTGGGATCAGACAGTCCCAGTCCCTTCCTGAGCCACACACACACACACACACAAATAGGCATCAATAGGCCACGAACGATGGGTCATCCCTGTGAAAGTGCATCCTGCCCAGGCAAAGCAAGAAGGAGGCCAAACAACAACAAAAAGAACACACTTACATCTTGTGAAAAGGCCATTTTAGGGTGCTATCCATGTTTAGCAGCCATACATGGTAAATGTGACTGCACACTAGAAATAACACAAATTGGTAAAAATATAATGCTGGCACCAGCCTGTCTTTAAGCACATATAGAACTAACCAAAATCCCAAGTGTAAAAAGATGAGGGTGATACAGTGATACAAAAGCATGCCATTTGCACTGCATTGTAAGATGCTGTGTGCAAGGTTGGAAAGTTACAAAAGTGTAAACGTAAACATAGTTTCCCAGTACTGATAGTCTGAAGGACTGATCAGTTTCCACATAACAAAATGAACAGAAGGCCACTTGAGTTAAGCTGAAGCCTTAACTGCCCTGTTAAAAGTCAGGTCAGGTTCAAAAACAAAAGCAACATGTTTGGGGGTTCATAGAACCATGGAGGGAAAATTGTTAAAAGAGAAATGGCTCCTAACAGTCATTGATACAGGGAAGTGGGTAGCTAAATTATAGATTAATTTTAATTAAAAAGTAAGCTATGATGCTCATCTATGGATTCCATAGAGAGGAATATCCATTTAGAACAGCTTAAAAAATGGGTGGGGGGATTATACAGGAAAGGGATTAGTCTCTTGGACATTGTATAGGCTGCTTCATGGCTCTGCCAATGTGGATGGCTCTCCTAAGCCTGTGCTATTTATCTCTCAATGTTTAGCATTGTTGAAGAAAGTTGCATTGAACATATAACTATTGATCACTTTTTTCATCCCTGGATAAAAGACATCACCTGGAGCAGGAACACCTCTTATCATTTTTACAGGCATTGCATGAAATCAAAACTACTTAACTTCATTGAATTGTCAGCAGCACTTTAACCAGGACAGCTGCAAAGACATATTATTATTTTGTGTAAAGAGAAATGTGCATGTGGAGTAATTCAAGGCCCATGAAGAAAAGGCAGAGCAACAAGGCTGGGAGATCTTATCCAGCTGCCACCTGGGGCATTATTCAAAGCCGCCAAATTGACAGGTGTGGATAATACACTAATTCATTAATATCTGTTATTTATTAATTTATAATATAAACACATCTTTAGCCTTGCAAGATATCTAAGAGCTCATAATATTATTAGTTTTCAAATGAAGGTTTCCAATTTGTCAAGCATGCACATAGTACAATGCACACCGGATTGCAATGTTATTTTGCAGGTGAACGAGCATTTTTAGCAGCAACTTATTAAACAGGACAGTTGTGCAATGATAGCAGTTGATTGTTAATACATTATACTATAATTGTGTTTGTTCTCTATGAGTCTGAAGCACTGACTTATCAACTTCACTCGAGGACTTCATTCTACTATGCTTGTGTGAATCAAATAGCTCCCTTTTGATAGTCTGATACAAAAACATTAAAGGATTATAGTTTGTTTTTAGACTAATGCAAAGAAGAAGAATAGTTCATTTAGTGCGTCTGAACCTGGACCATGGCTGTTCTCTCCTTGCTAAAATGTGAGTGTTGGCTGATCCTCTCCAATTGCATCCACCAGCTACACCTTGCACCGTATCTCTGCCACTCCTATTTGCCGCTCCTAGAACCTTCTCTTTAAGTCACTGCTTGATATGTTTCTCATGTCACCTACATCTCCTGTTGTGTACTCAGCCCTACCCCTCACCTCCACTTGTGCTGCTTTGCTGTGGTCCTGTTTTATATACAAATCGAATCTAGGTGGTGTGCTCTCACATTTTCACCCACTTCTGCTGCTTTGCATTGTATTGTGTTCAATTTTTAAGAAGCTCTGATTCCTGCAACCCACCTATGCCTTGACATTGTATTGTGCCATCCTTAACTACTAGGCCACCTGTGAGTTGGGGCAGGACTGTGCAGTGCATTGCAGCCCCCCCTGTTCTCTTCCCTTCTTGCACTTATCCTCTGCCACTGAGATGCCACTCTCCATCTCTCCAATCTTCTCTACTGGCTACACTATCACCTATCTTTCCTCTCTCACAAAATATGGATGAAAAAGCACAACAAAGACATCCTTGGTGCAAATCCTGGACTCCCAATTGCAGACACCTATGTCAGTGCACCCCCCAGAGAAATCTTCACTGGCATCAGGGCCGTCAAGAGGGGGGGGCACCTGAGGCAAACTGCCCCAGGCCTCGCGCTCATGGGGGCCTTGCGCAAGACATAGTTTCATGAGAATAGCTTAGCCGAGGTGTGAGTGTGCTGCCATTGATTTGCTGCTGGCTGCAGCACCAGCCTACAGGCATCAGAGATGCACAACACTGACACCATTTGCATGTGTCAAGTGCGGATATGAAGGATGCACCAGAAACGTGCATGTTGTGTCGTGTGTGTCAGATGCGCTGTTGCTTTGTGTCTCTTTTGCCCAGCATCTGGTGCTGTGCTGCCCACTGTGCATTTTTGTTGATTTCTTTTTTAATACATGTCTTACTACGAGAGGCGCGATCATGCACATACTGCAAACTTGTGCATCTCACTGACATGCATATGTGTTTGTGAATCTACCCCAATGTCTTCTGTTGTGTACATCCGTTTGGTGAATGCATTTTATAAGTATAATAGAATAAATAATTATCATACACCACATTTCTGCATGCAGGGACCAGTAGACAGAGTTGACAAAAGAAATATTGATGGCTGTCATCCTTTTTGGTCTGGCTTCCTATTTCTGCTCATAGCAAAACAAAAGGAAGGTTTTAAATACATTTTAACCTCTATCTTTGCTCTAGGAAAAAAAAACGAAAAAAAAAAAAACGAGCAGTGTTCTTTAGCCTGCCAAGCCATTACAGAAAGGGGAATAACCATATGCAAATCAGGCTTGATCCCACCAAAGAAAAGGCTTAAACCCAAGATTCCTTTTGGGTTGAAGAAGTTGAGCATAAAATATCACTGCACTGTGAGACAAATACCGTTTTCTGCACACTTTGGTGCCTGCCATGTGCTGTAAACCATTAAACTAGCGAATAGTCGAGGTATAGTATTTGCATACATTGTATCTGTTATAGATGGAGCAACTCTATAGTCAGGTTTTATTTAAATAACAGAATGGTATATTAACATAACCTCTGAAGTGAACCACAGAGCTGCAGATAAGACACAGGGGGTCATTACGACTTTGGAGACAGCCATGGTGCTTTTAGCACCATGGCTGTCTCCAAAGTCGTGTCCGGGTCTGGGTAGTCGGAATGGGGACTTACCGGTCATTCCAACCTTGGAGGACCCGGTAAGTCCCCATTCTGAAAACCATTCCCCATTCCCATTCCATCCCCCATAGGGCTCAATGGGAATGGGGAAGGAGTTAATTTTGGGCCCGCAAACAGCGGGCCTGTTATTAGCTCCCGGGTCCCTTAGCGGCTCCCGCCAAGGGTGGCTGGTAAAACCAGCCACCCTTAGTGGGAATCGCTAAGGGACCTCAGAATGCGGCAGTAGGCGTTTAATGGCACCGGCATCCTTACCGTTGCCGTTAACTCCTTACTGCCACACTTGTAATGATGCTCACAGTGTGATTAAATGATCTTCCCAAGATCACACACTTTGGTTAAATGGTGAAACTGGGATGTGGACAATTTCAGCAACTGAGCACATCTTCCCAGTTTTAGTTGATATAGATATTTATTTCGAATAAGTACTTGAGGATAATGCATTCACTACTTTTAACAGTGCCAAATGCTTTGCTGTGACACGTGTGTCTTGACTATGACAATGCTCTGTATTTAGGGCTGCCCTTTTCAGGTCTCTCCCAAAATGCAACTTTTTTACAACTCACCTGCTAGACTTATTGCAGGCCTGAGTAAACATGTCTGCATTAACCCAATTCATACTAAAGGTTTTCTCTGTCTTTTGGAGCTATATTTGTAATGGAGGCACTGAAGGAAAGCATTGGGATTGGGTGACCTGTCATTAACATCAATATGGCAAATGTGGAGACTGTGCAGTGGCTGCCTATATAGGATTTGGATGAGGAACATTGAATGAAGGGAACACGGTACACCTGTCTCCCAGGCAGGGACGTCACAAGGGTAGGACTGGGTAGGACTGGGGCAAATATTTGTCTTGGGCACCAATGGAAAAGTGGCCATAGTGGCAAATGGCAGTTCATTCCTTTTGTGACAGACTGTTTGAATAATACCCAAAGGGGAGTTTTTCAGGTTTTTCCATAAGTAAACTCAAGTAGAGATTTCTCGCTTCACTTATTTATGGTGCAAAAAAATGGTGGGGTCTCACTACATTTTTTGCCCCTGGCCTCACCTCCCCTTGTGACAGCCCTCACTGACATCCTCATCTCTGTCCCCTCTCCAGACCTATGGACTTCTCATCTCTACTCTCTCTCCTTTCTCGTCCTCTACCATTAATGATGGCACTAAGTGGGAAGTCCTCTTGGCAGGCCTTTTCACAATGACTATCATAGCATCCAAGGGATATAAAGTAGACAAGGAGAAATTGCAATAATGCAAGGAGGAGGAGTTGTACATAGACCAGTTAATCTCTCATGAAGGAAAGAAAGTTACACCTGAAAGAGCTGAGGTGATTATGAAAACACCAAAACCGCACACGATAAAGCAAATGCAGCAGTTTCTGGGATTGTGCAATTATGTTAGAGCATGGGTATTTGATTATAGTTCATACACAAGACCCCTTTGCAGGCTTTAAAGATTGCCCAAGTGAACAAGAAAAAAATGTGTACAGCTCCAGTTTTAGGAATTCCCAATTCTTCTGAAGAGTTCTTCCTGGTTTCGCAGTTATGACAGCGGTGCTGACACAGAGGACTACTTAGGGCATAAACATCTGGCATATTATAGTGGGATTTTAGATCCAGTTATGAAAGGGCACTTTCCTTGCAAACTATAACTGGCAGCAGCCGTGTTTGCTATTGAGAAATCTACAAGCATTGTAATGGGTTGTTCCATGACTTTATTTTATAAGGATTCACTGACATCTCAGATGGCTTCTGAATATAAGGTAGTATGAAATCCAGTGATCAAAATAGTGAACCCTGCCACGTTTGTAGCCGAACCTGTGACACTGGATGAGCAAGTGCATAATTGTTCAAACTATGAAGAGTTTTATAATGAGATTCCAAGAGTAAAGGAGAATGCTCTAGCAGGAGGGAGGTGTGATGCTGGAAATGCATCTGAGGGACAGGGCCTCTGAATCCTTGTCCTTTCTCTTTTTTACCGTGTGTTCTGTTATGTTTTCTGCCCAGGAGTCCATGAGGGACTCCTGGCAGTGCAGCTCTCTCTTTTGGTTTGGTGAACAGACCCATGGGATACCCTTATGGCACCCATGGGTAGGGGTACAACCCTGTGCCCCTAGTGTATGTTTTTGGGCACCTGTGGGTGGCCCACAGAGCAGGGTATGGGCTGGTGGCAGCTCCATGCTGAATCTGCCAGGTGCTCTGAGTGTCCTCCATTTTGGGACACCCAGGCCCTGCCATTGGGATCAGTTGATTCCTGATAGAAACAAAATGGCCCCTGTGGCCTCTTGCTTTCTATTGCCTGTTGTCTTGTTTTTCCCAAAGTCCTGGGAAGCCCTGACTCTGTCCCTTCCCCCTGACTGGCTGTTGGGTGGAAGTTCCATGTATGGTATTGTGGTGAAGGCCCAGCTAGACTGGCTGGAGCCTTCCCAGTGTCTGTATGTTGTGGCTACCTCCTGTGGGTGGGACCTGGGTGAATGGAGTGGGTGACCAATATGCACTCCCTGTTGTGGTTGTCTGGTTTCTGGCATGTGAGACAAAGACTGAGACAGCCGTGCCCGAAACTGGCCTGAATGCAGTGTGTAGTGTTGAATGGCTGGGTACTTGTCCCAATCCACATTCCTTGTTGGGAGTGTCTGGAAGGGAGGAGTGTGGCCTGAATGCACTGTGTACCTGATTGGCTGACTGACTGCATGAATGCCCTGCAGTATGATTGGCTGCTGTGCCAGCAGCGTGGATGAGAGTGAGGATAGTATATCTGGGGACCTCTCACCACTGGAGGAGTGTTCAGTTCAGAAGCGTTCAGAAGCTGAGTCTCCACTCAAGAGTAACTGGAACTGCTGATCCTCGACGTCCAGCTGGAAGAAGACTTGCTGTGGCATTTGCTTCGACCGATCCGAAGGCTGCCGTGTTCGTCGAGGACTGACCCGAGAGAGGACCTGGTAAGGCGCCCTCTTCCCGTGCTCCGAGGGACCATCGAGCACCGCTCCATCTTCGCCGAAGCGCCCTGGAAGACAGATCCTCGAAAGGCTGTCGACCCGAGACGGGACCGCCGAGGAGATCGAAGTGAAGCACCCGGACATCGACGCCGTCGAAGTCCTTTGCCGTCGACCAGGGTTCGCAGGTTTGTGGAACCGCTGGAGGCCCGTCGAAGTTGTGTTGCCCAGCCGTGGGAACCACTTGATGCCGTGCCGCCGACGACCGGAGCCGTCCGCTCCATTGCCTAAGAGCATCCAATCGAAGGACTCTCTCGACCGCATCGTCGACCGCTTACCCTGCCGGAGAAAGTCGAGGACGACCAACGCGCCGAGGAGAAACCTGCCGGTGGGTTTCCCGCCACCCGACGACCTCAAAGACTCGGACGACTCGACGCCCTTGCTGGGCTCCCGTCTCTACAATCTTTGCGGTCCAGAACTATTGTCATCGAGGTGCCCCGCACACCTCCGCCTTGCAGGACGCCGACGCCCCGACGCCGACGAGCACCGCTCGGACGAAGCTGCCGCCTCTTCGACATCGTTCCACCTCGTTTGTCGACGGACGTTCGACGCCCCGTGCCTCCCGCTTGAAAGGGAAGGCATTCAAGAAGGGCCGTCGATTCCCCGTCGCCGAACAGCGAGTCCCTCGACGCTTGTCGACGCCTCTTCGAGGAACTCGACTCCACCAGGTACATTGGGGGGGTAAAAACATTATAGGGGAAAATAAGACTTGCAGAGCAATATATGGACTGGGCTTGTGCTATATCTTTCTTTACAGGTTGCCCAGGTGGGGGGATCTCCACACAGAACTGTGCCTAGTGGTAGGGGTCAGTATTCTGCCTATTGCTCAACCATCTTATTTTCTCTCCTCTCTCTATTGCTGGTTTCACTCTATTGGTCTGTGTGATATTGTACAGTATTGTTCATGCACTTCAATGAGATCTAGGGTGGTACCACTTTAGGATTGTAAATATTTGTCATTGTAGATTTTGCCAGAGTACAAAGTGAGTTATCATGATGAATGTACATAACCTTAACTATTGATTATATAAAGACTGTGTTCTAACCCATACAGAGTGTGGATATTCCTTTGTGGGGGCTTGGGGATACACTGTACTTAAGAACCAGCCTGCATCACCTCCTGAGATGCTAGGTCTTGATTGCTCGACCATTGCTACCGAATAGAGAATCTTGGCTGGGGTCTCCTGTGCCTCTCCTCCACCATATAGGGAGTGGGAGTACAGACACCCCCCACCGGTCGTTGAGATCCGTTCTCTCACACTGGTGGCAAGCGGTGGGATGCTTATGGTTTTAAGAATCAGTGTATAACCGTGCCACTTACAAAGGATATTTGCCCTTTATTGAATTAAAGTTTAGTTGTGTACAAGGTAACTGCATTACAAACAATGGAGTCTATTGCGAATGGCAAATTAACTCGGATGAGCTTGGAGGCTCTCCAGAGTGCTTGTGAAGCTAGGGAGTTAGACTTTGTGGATAAGTCTAGGGCTGAGCTGATAGCTGCCCTGGTGGACTACCAGACTGATAGTGAAACTCTTGATGAGGGGGGGACTGCAACCAATGAGGACTCTGCCCCTGGGGTTTCTGCTGAATCTGTTTCTGGGAATACCGCCATTCCTACTGCCTCTGTTCCAAACTCCAGCAATTCCTTAGAACTTGAGTTATTAAGGATGAAATTGGCCTTTGAATACCGCAAGTTGGAAATAGATGCTGAGCTTAAGAAAGAGGAGTTGGCTCAACAAGTGGAGCTCAAGAATAGGGATCTTGAACTCAAAAATAAGGACCTTGAACTCAAGAGCCAGGACACTGAATGTCAGAGGATCCAGCTAGAGAAAGCTAGAGTGGAGACTTCAGCTAGAACCAGTGAGAGTGTCAGGTCCCCCGCCACCAAGTTTATGAAAGATTTGGTTGGTGTATTTGTGGAGGGTTCGGATATCCTCCAATGGATTGAAGCGTTTGAAATGGCTTGTGAAATTCATGATGTGGATAAAAGAGATTGGGCGAAGTGTTTGTTAAGCAGAGTGCCTCAAACTGGGTATGACTGTATTCTGAAGCTGAGTGTGGAAGAAAGGAGTCAGTACGAGTGTATGAAGTCTGCTTTGATTGCCAAGTTCGGCAAGACACCTACCCAATACCTTAGAAGGTTCAGGGATTTTAAGAAAAAGGAGAATATGTCTTGGGTTGACTGGGTGAGTGCTGCGCACATGAACATGATGGGGTGGATCGATGGATACAAGGTTAAGACTTTTGTTGAATTGTCCCACCTCTTGTTTTTTGAGCATTTCTCTGAAGCCTGTTCACCAGAGCTGCGTCAGTATGTGGCTGACCAGAACATTTTGGACCCCTTTAAGCTGGCTAGGTTGGCTGACAAGTGGGTCTCCCACCGGGTGTCCCCTAAGGACTCCAGTGGGAAGGACAGGGACAAAGAGAAGGGGGCCTCTCAGAAAGCTGAGGAGTCCCCCAAGCAGTCACAGTCGGGTAAACCAAAACCTTCCTCTCCTAAGACCCAAAAATCTAGTGGGGATAAGTCATCTGGGGGTGGGAATAAGAGTAGTGGTCCACCTGCTGCAAAGCAGGCTCCCAGTGGTTCCAGTACCGTACCCCGCACTCCTGGCGCTTGTTGGGACTGTGGGGCTCTGGATCACAAAAGGGGTGACCCCAAGTGTAAAGGTAAGGCACTTGGAGTACAGGCTGTCAGCCTGACCTACCCTTACCCCGTGTCTGAGGTGGAGGCCACTGTCCTCCCCTCCTCTGCCGGTATCACATTTGGTGCTCCGGTGGAGATTTCCTTAGTGTCCCTTGGGGCCTGGGACCAGTACGCAGAAGTACTGGCGACTATCCCACAGAACACCCGTAGATTTTTGAGAAGTGTCCTCTTGAATGGCCAGCCTTCTACTGGTCTGAGAGACACTGGGGCAAGCATGACAGTGGTGGACAGGACCCTGCTCAGGCCAGAGGACTATGAAGGTGCTCCTCTGCAAACCACCAGGTTAGCTGGTGGGCCTCCCAAATTATCCCCTGTAGCCTTAGTCACACTCATGATTGGCGACAAGACAGCGAAGCTTCCTGTCCTGGTTCAGGACAATGTCCCTGCTAACATTTTGTTAGGGAATGATCTAGTAGAGTTGGGGTTGATCTCGGATGGTCTTCCCATGACTGCTGCTGCCGTCACTAGATCACAAGTGACATCGGGTCTGGCTGTGGGTCAGATACCCGAGCCAAAGGCGAGGCCTAAGGCAAGAAGGAGGAAGACCAAGAAGGCCACCCCTGTGGAGGGAGCACCTTCTCTTCCTGCCGCACCCATTGGGATCCATGCTCCGGACGGGCTGGGTCCAGTGGAAAACCCCAACTCAACTCCTTTGGGAGAAGAGGCAGAAGACTCTCCTGTGGGAGAGGTTCTTAACCCGGAGGATCATCCCGACCTTCAATGCTTGTTAGCTGAAGGGGGACCCTCCCGGGCGGACTTCTGTAAGGGGCAGAGAGAGTGCCACTCTCTCGAGGGACTGAGGAAACAGGCCCTGGCCCAGGCACAAGGAGAGGTGCCTAGGAATTTCCGGATTTATTGGGAGGGTGAGCTCCTTGTTAGTGAGCCCACTAAGCCTGAACCTGGTGCCCGCAAGAGGTTGGTGGTGCCCCAGGTTTACAGGCCCTTCCTACTGCAGTTGGCGCATGAGGTGCCCTTGGCTGGTCATCTTGGGACCAAGAAGACTAAGCAGAGGCTCTCTGCCCATTTCTACTGGCCACAGATGGGAGTAGAGGTGGAGTCCCACTGCAGGACCTGCCCAACTTGTCAGTTGTCTGGCAAGACTGGAGGCAGTGTCATTGCCCCACTGCAGCCGTTGCCAGTGGTGGGCACCCCATTTGAGAGGGTGGGCATCGACATCGTCGGTCCCCTTGACCCTCCCACTTCAGGTGGACATCGGTTCATCCTGGTCTTGGTAGATCATGCCACCAGGTACCCTGAGGCGATACCCCTTCGGACGGTCACGGCCAAGGTGGTTGCCCGGGCTCTCCTGGGCATTTTCACCCATGTTGGATTCCCCAAGGAGGTTGTCTCTGACAGAGGATCCAACTTCATGTCGAGTTACATGAAAACCATGTGGAAAGAGTGCGGGGTAACCTACAAGTTCTCCACCTCTTACCACCCCCAGACCAATGGTCTGGTTGAGAGATTTAACAAAACTCTCAAGGGCATGCTAGGTGCTTTGGAAGAGCCCCTAAGGAGGAAATAGGATCTCCTCCTGCCATGCCTGCTGTTTGCTTACAGAGAGGTACCTCAAGAGGGTGTTGGTTTCAGCCCCTTTGAGTTACTCTTTGGACATCCCGTGAGGGGGCCCCTCGCCTTGATCCGAGAAGGCTTGGAAGCCACCCCTCCAGGTCCCGCCAAGCAAGTGGGGGACTATGTGTTAGGCCTCAGACGGAGGATGACACAGATGATGGGTCAGGCAACAGCAAATCTCAAGGCCAGCCAGGAATTGAATAAGTACTGGCATGACCTTAAAGCCTCACAAGTGGATTGGACTCCGGGACAGGAAATCCTTGTGATGGAGCCTACCAAGCCTAGGGCTTTGGCAGACAAGTGGACTGGACCCTTCAGGATCATCTCCAAGATGGGCGAAGTCAACTATCTGGTTGACATGGGAGCCCCTGGGGTAGCTCCTCAGCTATTCCATGTCAACAGGCTCAAGCCTTTCCACAGGCGAGCGGAAGTCTCATGTCTCTTGCTAGCTTCTGGGCAAGAAGAGGATGAGAGTGAGCCCCTTCCTGATTTGCTGCATAGCAACCCTCAGGATGGCTCAGTGGAGGGAGTACATCTCTCTCCAGATTTGACAACAGAGCAACAGAGGGCCTGTAGGGCTTTGCTCCAACAGTATGCCTCTCTGTTTTCACTGAAGCCAGGCCTTACACCGTGGTGTAAGCACGAAATTGACACTGGTGACAGTGTACCTGTCAAAAGCAGGTGCTACCGTATGTCAGATACCGTCAAGAACCACATCCAGGCTGAGGTCGCCAAGATGTTGGATCTGGGTGTTATTGAACCCTCAACCAGTCCCTGGTCCAGCCCAGTGGTCCTTGTCCCCAAGGCAAGTTCCCAGGCGGGTACCAAGGATTGGAGGTTCTGTGTGGACTACCGAGGCGTCAATGCGGTCACCAAGACTGACGCGCACCCATTACCCAGGGCTGATGAGCTCGTGGACACCATCGGTGCTGCCAAGTTTGTGAGCACCTTTGACCTCACTTCAGGCTATTGGCAAATAGCTCTGATGGACCATGCCAAGGAAAAGACGGCCTTCTCAACACCTGAGGGACTCTACCAGTTTAGGGTCATGCCTTTTGGGTTGAAGAATGCCCCTGCCACCTTCCAGAGATTGGTCAATCATGCGCTCAGTGGGCTGGAAGCCTTTTGTGTGGCTTACTTAGACGACATTGCCGTCTACAGTTCCACCTGGGAAGAGCATTTGACACATCTGGATAAGGTGTTGCAGGCCTTGAAAAGGGCTAACCTCACTATCAAGGCTACCAAGTGCCAGATAGCTCAGGGGAAAGTTACCTATCTTGGTCATGAGGTAGGAGGGGGTCAAATCCAACCTCTCGCCAGTAAAGTACAGGATGTACAGAACTGGGAGACTCCCACTACTCAAACCCAGGTGAGGGCCTTTCTGGGTCTCACCGGGTACTATCGCAATTTCATGGCAGACTATGGGACCATAGCTGCACCTCTGACCGCTCTAACGTCACCCAAGCAGCCTAGGAAGGTTAATTGGACCGAAGACTGTCAGAGGGCCTTCGATGGCTTGAAAGAAAGTCTGTGTAGGGCACCTGTGTTGAGTGCGCCTGACTACAGCCGACCCTTTATCGTCCAGACGGATGCCTGCGACACCGGAATTGGAGCTGTCTTGTCCCAGTTAGATGACAAAGGGAGAGAACACCCTATCATATTCATCAGTAGACAACTCAACGGTAGAGAACTTAGGTGGGCTACTGTTGAAAAGGAGTGTTTTAGTATAGTTTGGAGCCTTAGGCGTTTTAGGCCCTACCTTACGGGGTCTACCTTCAAGGTCCAAACAGATCATAAGCCCCTGAAGTGGCTTATGCAGATGAAGGGTGAGAACCCGAAATTGCTCAGGTGGTCCATTAGCCTGCAAGGGCTAGACTTCACCATAGAGCACAGACCAGGGAAGAGTCACGATAAGGCAGATGGCCTTTCCAGAAGGTATGTTGACCGTCTGGATGAGGGTGTCTATCCCGTGGGAGATTAGACACCCTCCACCTCAGTCTGGGGGGGGGCGACTGTGATGCTGGAAATGCATCTGAGGGACAGGGCCTCTGAATCCTTGTCCTTTCTCTTTTTTACCGTGTGTTCTGTTATGTTTTCTGCCCAGGAGTCCATGAGGGACTCCTGGCAGTGCAGCTCTCTCTTTTGGTTTGGTGAACAGACCCATGGGATACCCTTATGGCACCCATGGGTAGGGGTACAACCCTGTGCCCCTAGTGTATGTTTTTGGGCACCTGTGGGTGGCCCACAGAGCAGGGTATGGGCTGGTGGCAGCTCCATGCTGAATCTGCCAGGTGCTCTGAGTGTCCTCCATTTTGGGACACCCAGGCCCTGCCATTGGGATCAGTTGATTCCTGATAGAAACAAAATGGCCCCTGTGGCCTCTTGCTTTCTATTGCCTGTTGTCTTGTTTTTCCCAAAGTCCTGGGAAGCCCTGACTCTGTCCCTTCCCCCTGACTGGCTGTTGGGTGGAAGTTCCATGTATGGTATTGTGGTGAAGGCCCAGCTAGACTGGCTGGAGCCTTCCCAGTGTCTGTATGTTGTGGGTACCTCCTGTGGGTGGGACCTGGGTGAATGGAGTGGGTGACCAATATGCACTCCCTGTTGTGGTTGTCTGGTTTCTGGCATGTGAGACAAAGACTGAGACAGCCCTGCCCGAAACTGGCCTGAATGCAGTGTGTAGTGTTGAATGGCTGGGTACTTGTCCCAATCCACATTCCTTGTTGTGAGTGTCTGGAAGGGAGGAGTGTGGCCTGAATGCACTGTGTACCTGATTGGCTGACTGACTGCATGAATGCCCTGCAGTATGATTGGCTGCTGAGTGTGTGCCAGCAGCGTGGATGATAGTGAGGATAGTATATCTGGGGACCTCTCACCACTGGAGGAGTGTTCAGTTCAGAAGCGTTCAGAAGCTGAGTCTCCACTCAAGAGTAACTGGAACTGCTGATCCTCGACGTCCAGCTGGAAGAAGACTTGCTGTGGCATTTGCTTCGACCGATCCGAAGGCTGCCGTGTTCGTCGAGGACTGACCCGAGAGAGGACCTGGTAAGGCGGCCTCTTCCCGTGCTCCGAGGGACCATCGAGCACCGCTCCATCTTCGCCGAAGCGCCCTGGAAGACAGATCCTCGAAAGGCTGTCGACCCGAGACGGGACCGCCGAGGAGATCGAAGTGAAGCACCCGGACATCGACGCCGTCGAAGTCCTTTGCCGTCGACCAGGGTTCGCAGGTTTGTGGAACCGCTGGAGGCCCGTCGAAGTTGTGTTGCCCAGCCGTGGGAACCACTTGACGCCGTGCCGCCGACGACCGGAGCCGTCCGCTCCATTGCCTAAGAGCATCCAATCGAATGACTCTCTCGACCGCATCGTCGACCGCTTACCCTGCCGGAGAAAGTCGAGGACGACCAACGCGCCGAGGAGAAACCTGCCGGTGGGTTTCCCGCCACCCGACAACCTCAAAGACTCGGACGACTCGACGCCCTTGCTGGGCTCCCGTCTCTACAATCTTTGCGGTCCAGAACTATTTTTCATCGAGGTGCCCCGCACACCTCCGCCTTGCAGGACGCCGACGCCCCGACGCCGACGAGCACCGCTCGGACGAAGCTGCCGCCTCTTCGACATCGTTCCACCTCGTTTGTCGACGGACGTTCGACGCCCCGTGCCTCCCGCTTGAAAGGGAAGGCATTCAAGAAGGGCCGTCGATTCCCCGTCGCCGAACAGCGAGTCCCTCGACGCTTGTCGACGCCTCTTCGAGGAACTCGACTCCACCAGGTACATTGGGGGGGTAAAAACATTATAGGGGAAAATAAGACTTGCAGAGCAATATATGGACTGGGCTTGTGCTATATCTTTCTTTACAGGTTGCCCAGGTGGGGGGATCTCCACACAGAACTGTGCCTAGTGGTAGGGGTCAGTATTCTGCCTATTGCTCAACCATCTTATTATCTCTCCTCTCTCTATTGCTGGTTTCACTCTATTGGTCTGTGTGATATTGTACAGTATTGTTCATGCACTTCAATGAGATCTAGGGTGGTACCACTTTAGGATTGTAAATATTTGTCATTGTAGATTTTGCCAGAGTACAAAGTGAGTTATCATGATGAATGTACATAACCTTAACTATTGATTATATAAAGACTGTGTTCTAACCCATACAGAGTGTGGATATTCCTTTGTGGGGGCTTGGGGATACACTGTACTTAAGAACCAGCCTGCATCACCTCCTGAGAAGCTAGGCCTTGATTGCTCGACCATTGCTACCGAATAGAGAATCTTGGCTGGGGTCTCCTGTGCCTCTCCTCCACCATATAGGGAGTGGGAGTACAGACACCCCCCACCGGTCGTTGAGATCCGTTCTCTCACAGGAGGTTCTCATCATTGACGGGTCTTCAGAAATTGAACAAACTGATGTGGAAAGGCAATCAGGTTCAGCTGTGGTAAGACACAGAGCTAATGGGGAATTTGAAGTGGTAGCGAGTGCAAGACTACCGTCTTACTTTTCGGCACAAGCTGCAGAATTGGTGGCGCTTATTGTCACGCTGGAGAAACACGCAGGGCAGGAAGTAACAGCATACAGTGTCTTCGCCTATGAGATGGCAACATTGCGCGCAGGGCTAGAACGTTGTAAACATAGGGGTTACCTCTGAGCAGACGGTACTCCAGTGCAACATGCTGCATTATTGGACAGGCTTATTAAAGAACTACAACTCCCAGTAACCATCACAATAGTTAAATGCGCAGCACATGCTAAGAGATCTGATTTTATTTCTTGTGGGAATGATGCCGCAGACGAAGTGGCCAAAAGGGTTGCATATTGACCAGATATTTCAAGTTTCTATACTCCAGATGTGAAAAAAGTGGTTACGATTATGATTGTAAATGAAGGGTTTAATCATTTGTCCAGAAAACAGTTGATGGAAGTTCAATGTAGTAGCTCCACAGGAAGACCTGGAATTGTGGAAAACAGAGGGGTATCCTCTATCCCCCTCTGAAGCATTGTGGTGACACGGCAGCACTGGAAATTCAATGATGTCTGGAGCCTTATTAAGGATAGCGCTCAAACTGCTGCACTACCCTGCGCATGTAATTAGAGAAAGCCTTGCAGCAGCTATGCAGAGGACTGGTTTGTACTGAATCTGTTAGAACTCGTTGCCTGTTATGTAGTAAATTGCATCATAACTCAAAGGTGTGCCAGTGGGCACATACTGCGATCAATCAGAGGAGTGATTCCATGAACAAACAGTCCGTGTCAGCATTTTCATATCGACCATGTTTATATGATGCAAATATGTAGTGGATATAGGTATATGATAATGGTAGTGTACCCCTTTTCAAGACAGATTGAGGCTTGTCCATGTACACACCCTGATGGCACTTGCACTGTGAGGTTTTTATTCCGAGAAGTCTTTCCTAAATGGAGAGTATGTTAGGTGCTGAAATCCGACAATAGGCCCCATTTTTTTAATGAATATCCAAACAGATCAGCTTATTACTTAGTATAAAACACACATTTTCTTCTGCTTATCACCTGCGAGTGAATGCAATATGTGAGAGACTCAACGGTCTTCTGAAAGAAAGAATCGCTAAACTCAATTTGACATTGAAGAAGGGATGGCTGTGTTGCCTGCCCCTTGCATTATAAGCATTACGGCATCAGCATGGATTGGACCACCACCTCACACCCCATGGGTTAGTTACAGGAATGCGAATAAGAATGCCCTGTCACTTACATTGAGGAGTAGAAGTGATAACCAGACAACTGCAGAATTGTTAGGAAATGAGCTACGGGCATATTTGGCATGTATGACCGCTAGTATCTTTGTCATTTCCGTCCAACTCAAGCGGAAGGGGTGTCGGTCTCAAAACACAGATGAAGACCATTCAGCCACCGGATGTGCCACATTACTATCGGCACCCAAGCTTTTTGTTGGAGACCCTGTTTTAGTGCATAATTTCAGAAGGAAGTGGCACAAGCCCCATTTTAGAGGACCATTCATCATAGAAAATGCTGCTCCCTCAGCAATAAAAGTCCAAGAAAGGCATGCCTGGATCCACTTGGGTGACATGAAGCTGTATGCTGGTGAGACCGATGCACCCCCACCCATTGATTCAGCAGCAAGACAAGAAGAAGCAGTTCAGCATGTGCAGACTCGATTGATAACAAGGAAGAATGATGCTACGATTTCTGATCAAATAAACGCAAGTGTGCATTAGGACTGTGGCTCAACCTGAACACTCTCTATCAATATTTTAGCAGGAGTGCAAAAGGCAACGCTCTTGGGGCACAAGAATCTTGTCTATTGGACTCTAAAAAGTGCTGATGGGCTAAAAATGCCAGATCTTGATTTTATATTTGACAACTGGAAAAGGGAGAAGTTCCCTGATTCATTCCTCACCGATTCTCTCTTTGGCTAGATTCATGGTTCAATCTGATGTCGATATCCATAGGCTCCTTCTCGCTGTCTTTGTTTTTATACTCCGAGCTTACCCTGCTCTTGTTGGGCTTAGTACTGACATACATACTTTTGTGCAGGAAACTAAGAATGGCCCTGTGATTAGAAGATTGCTTGCTGTGATAATTGGGAAAATTCGGCAGCTTACTGAGCATCTAATAAGACTGCCTGATTTAAAAGGGTTTTTCCTTCCTTAAAAAGTTGTAAACAGGCACAATGTGGACTGATGAGAATAATGCAGTTTCAGAAAGTGAGCAGACACAATGACGTGTGGAGAGACACCAGTGGTGGGGTCTCATGTATTGGCTCATAATATATGTGTGCACAGTATCTATTATTGTTTTTCTGTTTTTGCTGATCCACTCTACTTACCTTGCTGGTCCCAGAAAGGTAGAAGATCCTTTGAATCTTCCCACTCCAGTAACCTACGTAGAATTAGATATTGCAAAGAAACCAAAGCCATATTTTTTTTCTTGAATTTTAATCAAAAAAGATTTTTCATTTTTAAAAGGGTCTTCGAAACTTAAAGATTCACGAAACCAAGCATGTTTTCCTGAGTCCTGTCTTATCACCTTCCTAGTTCAAAAGAACCAACGTCCCCCACTTCAACTGCAGTATCGAGGTCGGACTTTTCTCCGGCTTAGAGTGGCCCTCTGGGTGTGCCGGGATGGTTTATCGTTGGGAAGGCTGATTCTATTAGCTTCACCATTATCAGGGTCCATCGTGTTGTCTCCCCTGAGATTAGCCTGTTCCACACAGCTTCTTCATCCAGCATTGTCGCCCCTTGCAAGGGAGGTTGAACATATGTGTCTCTGCTTTGTTGGGTCTTAGGGCACTGGAGCACTAAATGTTTCATTGTTTCCACTTGATCTATATTCTTGCATAGACGACAGCTATTGTCCATCGATGGGGAGCGGATGGCTAGAATTTCGTGTGTTCTCAGTAAATTGAGTCTGGCCTTCAGGAACTTACCTGGCATACCTTTATTTGGGAATTTCATGCAGTAAGTTTTAGGTTTCTTGACTTTGTTGAACGTCGGTGGAAGATGAGCCAATAGTTTGTTGGTGCTGGCTGCGTCAATCGTCGTGATCCACATGTAAGGTCACCTATTTCTCTGACAAGTGTTCATATGATTCCCCCTGCAGTATGGATGATGACTGATATATTCCATGAGCAGTATGCATGCATTATCCTTGCAAGAAAGAGACCCAAAATAAGTGCAAGGGAAGATGCTTATAAGTTAAATAATTATCTTGACAATACAGCACATTTGGGGAACAACATGTGGCATCAACACATGAAAGAGGTAGGGAAAATATTTTGAGGAGGATTACTGTGTATGTGCCCTCATACCTTATGCTATGAGGAAGTCCAACATTTTCATAGCTATAGAAATAGATGACCAGACAGCTCATTGCCTCACTCACCTTGCACTCTGCCATACAGGAGGTCAATTCCATTGTCGAACAACATCCTTGGTATGGGTGACAGAATGGTCAGCTCTAGAAGATGATGATTATGTTCAGGATTTAAAGACAAGAGCACACACCAGAGATTATGTGATAAGATACGAGCAACATGGAATGAAGGCAGCAGGAATCAAATGGGAGATACATAAGAAGCTCAACTGCCAAGGAAGAACTGATGAAGAAATACGAAGATGCAAGTAGAGAGGACAGATGCAGATCTGGGGAACAGTACTTTCTCCAGATGGCTGGGAAGAAGGCAAAGTCATATGCATAGCTGTGGCACTAACAGGACATCACAAACCAGTTATAGACAGTGTGGAAAAAGGATGTAAACCTCTATGCCCGAAGCTTGCAAAGTTGCTGACACGGGTCGAAGACAAAGGAGGTCTGTTGCAGATAGTGTCTCTGGCTAGTGCAGAGCTATGGTTCAGAAACAATGGCACAAGAAAAGTTGGAGAGAATCAGCAGTTCTTTCGAATCTTCGATGTACCGGGAATGAAGGATGGAACAGTACTGATATTGGACCACTACTCGGCCTGTAGATCCAGAGCATGCATGAAGCTGCCTAGAGATTGGGGAGGCCTATGTTCTATGTTGATTGTCCATGTTGCAGCATTGGTGAAACCGAAGTTTGACCTGAACATTGGGGAATTTCCAAAGGCAGATGCTCAGCTAAGAATGAGGAGGTCAGTTGGATTCCTCAATTGAGCAAGAAGGGAGAACTATTTCTCAGCCAAATCAATATAAGAATTCTACAACATTCCGTACGTACACACGTTGTTCAGTCAGACTTCGGCGATATTCACTGCAATCTTTATGCCAGGGATCCAGATGATGGAAAATGCCAGATGGTTACAGATAACCAGATGTGAGCTCCTGCAGATGATCAACACTACCATACAAGGATTAAATGCTATTAAAAAAAGAGCTGAGAGCCATAAGACTGATGACTCTTCAGAATAGATATGTCTTGGATATGATTACAGCTATGGATGGAGGTGTTTGTGCCAAAATCGGAGAATAATGTTGCACATTCATTCCTTCTCACAATGAAGAGAATGGGACCTTGACAGATGCCATAACGATGCTCATGAATTTACATGTCAAGATGGAAGATGTAATGGAAGACATTGCTTATGACAGTTGGTTTGCATCAATCTTCTCATGGGTTTCACAATGGATGGCATATATCTTCAAGTTTCTTCGAGCCTTGTTGATCATGATCATGCTTGGATTCTGTGTGATCATTATATTAATCACACAGTGCAAAATGACAGCAGAGAAAGTAACAGGAAAGAAGATCATGATTGATGTCGAGTCTGGGTTTGGACCCAAAAAGCTGACAGATAAAGAAATCTATGTAAAAGCTAGAATTCATGCACCTGAGGGAAACAAAGTTCCTATATCCGAAGAACGACAAGAAGTATGTGGAAAGATGGATCTACTGCAGCCCGAATGGACAATGTAGTGTTATGACCTGGATTGTTGATGAACATGTGAAATCAGCAGAATGCCTGAAAGGAGTGATAAAGATATGGGGGCTCATTCTGACATTGGAGGCAGCCATGGCGCTACTAGCACCATGGCTGGCTCCAATACTGGGTCCATGTCTAGTCTGGTTGGATGGGGACTTACCGGGTCATTCCGACCCTGGAGGACCCGGTAAGTCCCCATTCGACCAGCCATTCCACATTCCCATTTAAGCCCCTGCTAATAGCAGGTCTGTAATTAGCGCCCTGGTCCCTTAGCGGGACCCGTAAAGGATGTGTAGTCAGACCACATGTCCTTTACGGTTCCCGCTAATGGACCACGGAATTGGGCGGTAAGGGATTACCGGCACCGGTCTCCTTACCGGTGCCCGGTATCCTTTACCGCCCAACTCATAATGACCCCCATGGACTCCAAAGAAGCACTTCTTCAGAAAAGGATGTCTACATGTGAAGACTGATGGGAGAGTGGTTGATAAATCAACCAGAAGGGAGAGTGTAGAGGAGGAGCTAAGTACCTCTACCGGATGTCCGGCCCCGATTCTGCTATATGTTGGCAGCCGGAAATTGTAACATACACAAAACCAATAATGGTACCTATACCGGAAAGAGTCCTTGAAAAAAGGTATACATTGAGAACACCCTATAAGTAGCTGCGAAGAAATTATGGTCTGCTAAAGGAAGTTCCAGAAGAATTGTGAAGATGAATGAAAGAGAAGACTGGTGACTTCACATGAAGCAGAAATGACGCACCCAAAAGAGATGCCAATGAAGAAAGAATATAGACCTTATAGAATATGATGGTGAATAAAGAATTGAGCAACGTTTCATTTGCGGAATGAAGATTGCACGTGCGAAGAAGCACTGAAGAAAATGCAAAGCCTATTCATAAATGTACAGATACAGTAACGCAGGTAGGCAAAGTTATCATAAGGCTGGTTATACGCAGTGAATAGACTGCAGGTAGTGCCGCCAATATATCTATGTGTGCATAGAATCTGGATGTTCCAAGACACAGTTTAGCAAACTTGGACCCAGTGAATGGAAGGGCTGGAAGTGTGGCGCAGCAGAATAAAACAGCTAATGGCGAAGGAAGATTTTTGCGCAGGCTCGGGCTGCCAAGAGCCTGGTTATCTACTCAAGAAGATACAATGAACATGAGAAGCGATACAAGCTCCTGTTTGAGGTGTAATGGAAAAATACTAGAAGTGCCAGGTTTTCTACATTTAATAATATTAAATGCAATGAAGGGGCTCAAAAGGTGGTCTCTAGTCACATAGTCAGATGAAAATAGATTTTGGGGCGACTTACACCAAGACCAGAAGACAAGGCCATGCCTTCAATCCCTTTTATTCTCAGGCATAGTGAGCCTTCACAAGGCTGAGTTAAAACATATTAATTGAATTGCATTTTGCAGGAGTAATGGTGAATGTTGAGCTAATTGGGTGGGGACGCATGACCAGGCCAAGCCCCCGGCACCTGGGGTACCAGCTTGTGTGCTGCTATCGAGTAGAATATTCCAGAAGGGTATAAGTGTGCCAACCAATTGTAGATGGCCACATAGCAAGGAGCCCTATAGTTTAAGAAGCCAATAGAATGTCATGTATTTTCATGACACGAAGATGACTTGCACTTGGGGTGGGCTTAGTTGTCTACCTGACCTTAGAAAACCAATCACGATCCTTTGCCCTTATAGAAAGTATAATTAGATGTTCCCTTTAAGCCTATCACATCCCCTAATAGGTTTTCTTATTTTGCCACATAGTATGATGTGATTTATGACAAATCTTTAGAATAAAGTAGTGTTTTTTCATGTAATGCTTCGAGGAACTCTTGAGAGTAAATACTGTGCAGTGTCCGTTGATGCCCGTTGTACTTCCTGTATTAACCAGTGTAATCAAAACAGTTATATTTTTGCTAAACTTCCTGAGTTGGTCTGATTATTGATGTATGAGTAAGATCTGCATCCCCATCCATCTCAGATACTATTATCTCATCTTAAAGGACCTCTGGGTTCACTACAATGAGGTCCTTTCATATTGAATGTATTTTGACACTGTATAATTGTAGGGTATCCTGCTAACTTATCAGTGAAGTCTTACTTCTTGGTTTTCACCAGTATTGAGGTTTCCCGGGAACAGGGGTATCCTTTTTTTTTGGATACTGTTTATTTGTTTTGTTTGACTATTCAACCTATAGTGTCAAGGTTGGTTTACGTCCCCTGCACCTTAAAATCCTGAAAGTTTCCTTCAAGTATTTAGTTACATTATTGACTTGTGGCTGTGCGCTTGTACATTTCTTTCTATTTCGATAGCGGTGGCTGCCCATTTCAAAATCAGGGGAGGCTGAGACTGGGTGGTGAGTTGCCTGTGAAGTGTGGCAAGAAGAGGTGCAAGACTGATACTGTGGGCAAGGGAGTTTATGCTGGAAGGACAGATCTGCATGAGGGGTTAGGTATCAAGGAAGGGTGGTCTACAATGTTTTTAAATAAGGCTGGTTGAGCAAAGGGGGAACAATCTGGGGTCCTATCGAGGGGCAGTGGATTGAGTTGGAGGCTTTGGTCAGAGTGAATTTCAGGATTTGGCCTTTGCATACACAAGTATTAATCAATTCAAATGTGAGAGTAGATGACCTGAGAAGAAGAGGCAGCCAGGAATTGTTATCTGTACCAGCAAAGTTGACCTGCTGTTACCACTGCTGATACTGCTCAAAGGACACCAAATATTTGAACAATGTATGCTCCATATTGCTGGGTCAATTATCAAGCATCACTCGCTCTTCCTCAGCAGAAATGGTTTTCAGTGGGAAGTTTGGCAATGCAGCACCAAAACCCTTTTCCCTTTGATTCATAAATAACAGCCTGAGGGGGTGTAGGCATTTCAGGAATGGACATGGCACTGGGCTTGAAGTGAAGGATCCTGTATATCAGATGTGGTGGTGGGCCATCTTCATCTGGGATCAATGTGGAACAAGTGGTGGCACAGTGATAGCCAAGAGTGAGCATGAGGAAAGAAGAGGACCTCAAGATGGGGACATGATTCAGGGCCGGTGCAAGGACTGTTGCCTCCCTAGGGAAAGTGTCAGATTGGTGCCCCGACTTTGGGTCCTAATTCTCCTCAACCGGCCACCCCCATGTTGTTACTGATTACTGTAACTCATTACCGGTATACCACAGGTACGTGGAGGCTAACCTCCCCTCTTGGATCCCATATCACAGTCCTAAGGTGTAAACACTGGTTAACTTCACCACACACACTCTTTGCCATTTGTTGACAATTAAAGAAAATACTGTTTATTATTTTGATAAAAAATGGAAACAAAGACAAATCCACAACAGTACTCAATTTACAAACACAAACCTATTTATTGTTTTATTGTGTTTGGTTTACAACAAACCTTTACAAATATTCTTCTCATAATTCACAAATAATACAAACAGATAATAACCCAATACATTACAAATGATCTATTATATAAAAGACATTAAACTACATAGAGCCTTTAAGATAGTTAAAACAGTTGATGCGAAAAAGATTTCAAAGCAACTAATAAGCTCTTCTCCCTTTTTCCAAGTTGTTTCCACTTCCAGAGTGACATTGAATGTAATACCAGGGATACCTAGGAAGCAGGCCAACACTTAAGATTCAAATATATGGTTCTTTCTCTGTATAACAATAGTTGATAGCATCACATATGTTTACATATGTTTACATAATTTCTACTCATGAAGTAACTAAAAGAGTTAGATAAAACTAAACAAATACCTAAAAGGACACACATTTTTATTTACACCATAAAACAACAGATATACAATCACAAGGATAGCATCCAGTTAATTAACAGTATTGTCATTTGTCCAAACTAATCCTTTGAAGGTGATCAAATGTAACAATCATTTGCTATTAAACTGGCAAAGCTGAACAAGTTCATAGTACACACATAGGTTTCTTTACCATCATGAAAACATACAAATATACAATGGCAAAGATAGGATCCATTTGATCAAATTGATTGCCCTTTCACCATCATTGTTCATTTTGGGGGTGATAGTATTTAATCATAACTTTGTTATTTACAAGTGGGGATTCAAGCTGTTATATGTGAGAGTTATTCTATGTCAAAGACCCTTGTCTCCATTTTTTCTACAAGGTTCTCTTCAATGATACCCAGGATCCTTGCTAATTTAAGAATCATTATTTAACTATTACCCTACATACATCTATTCCATACAGACTCCCTTCACAACTCAACTATGCTGATCCTAATATCCTCATCACAGTACATGACAAGCTCTTGCAATGTTTCCTTCTCTTGCCTTCTACAACAAAACCGACAATTTCCAGTATGAACATTAACCGTTTTTTTGTCCCAGTATTGGATTCTTTCATTCTTGGGCAGTTGATTAAATTTATAGCGCAGATACATTTTTCTTACTTTGAAACAGGGACATTTCATGATGTACACATTGGGCCACGCCCCCTCCCCATAAACCTGCCAGCATTTCCCCAAAGGGCCTGAAGCCCACGGGGATCAAGGGCCTGGATGTCTACCATGATTTTCATTGGCCCAGGAGGGCCACCGTAGCCTGGAGGGGAGGCCACAACCCCTCCCCATAAACCTGCCAGCATTTCCCCGCAGTGATCAAGGGTGCAGGTGTTTCATGCCCATAGGGTGTTCTGTGCCAGGAGGGAGAGGCGCAAAATCAACTCTGCCTTAATAGAGTGTTTTCTGTTAACCCTGAGGACAGTGGGAACTCAAGGACTCAAGGAGGTGTCTGAGCCCAAAGTCCAGACAACGAGGCGAGCCTGTCCCAGTTACTGGCAGATTGCGTGGGGGAACCTGGAATTCTTTACATTGCAGTGCAGGCCAGAACTGGGCTATCTCTGTGTGGTGTGGGGAGGTATTGTATTGTTTGTTTTGTATTGTTTATTTATTTATAGAGTGCTCCTGGCCGTTAAGAAACTGGGCGAGACCATTCTCTGGAATTGACTTCTCCCTACCAAGGCTATATGATGGTTGGCCCCCCACTGGATGTAGCCTGCACAACCCTGGATGGAGGAGCCATCTCTTCCTCCTTTTCCCCACTCTACCTTTCCCCATCCTCGCTACTGTCAAACTTACAGGGCCCCCCAGTCTCTTTGGGGCAACTGAAACAAAATACGGGCAGAAGACGGCAGGGGGGCATGTTGTTTCAATCTCCACGTGTTATGCAGGGAATGGGAGCTCATACTAGGAGTGCCCGCAGGAATGGAGCCCCTACCCATCTGCACTCAGCCTCTGTGTGTGTGCTAAAGATGGAGACTCTGTGGACCCTACCTTCATCCTGTATTTCCGGTCCACAGGTGGGGTCTCTAACACGGTCCTATGTGCCCTCGCATTGTTCTGTCCTGATTCCTCTCCCCTTTGATGGCCTGGCAGGCCCTTTCCTGGATGGATCTGTGCCCCTTTGTCAATCTGCTAACCCCTGGAGGGGGCATCGACTGTGTGGCCACTGTGTGGCCACTGCCACTTTCCTGGACACTTTGGGTGCGAGAGGATCACTATGAGCATTTCAAAGCTGACTGGTATGAATGTGTTGTTGGCTCCATCTTTGCCCCCATCTATGGTTGCCTCCCTGGATCGGCCCCTCTCTGTCCAACTACTGGTCCAAATTCTGGTGTCCTAGCCCTGCACCCACCATTGGCTGCACCAGTAGCTGAAACATACCTTCAAGGACATTCCCCTGCTTCTTCTGTGTCCCTGCCTCTGGATTCGGGGGGTGAGGGTTCAGGTGGATTGGGTGGGGGGGAAGAAGTTTAATGTTCCGTCCAGCATTGGAAGTGAGTTTACGAATGATGCCCCCTCGGGGGTTAGTTCCTTCCTTCAACTCAGCCCTCTTTGGGCTTCTAAACCCCCTTCAAAAGGAGAACATCGCCCATCAGACCCGCCTCCCTCCGAACTTGTAAAACTGCCAAGCTGTCAATGTCACCTTCTGCTCACTGAGATGGCCGAGATCAAAAATCTTCAATTCGTGTTGATCATGAGGGTGTTGGGGGTCATGGGGGAGGTGGTGTGGGGAGGGGGGAGGTCAGAGGATCCCAAGTTAGTGTCCACCAAAGGGATTCCGCCCCTGCACCCCTGCTTGTCTCCTGCTTCTGTGGTTATGACTCTCCCACCCACAAGGAGCCATCTTGAGGTGGTTCCCCTTTACTCACCCCTTTTCAGAGGGAGCAGACTGGGTTTCGAGTCCCGGGTACCGAGCGCTTTTCTTGCCGGAACTTAGAGGGGAGAACTCGGGGCAACACGCGCTGAGCCGTGAGGGGGGTAAGTGCTCAAATCCATGGAAAACCTTCCAAGCAGGAGCTCCTGGCCACTGCTGGAGTAGTGACCCATGGTTGCTACACCTTGTGCAGGACTGCACTAAGGTATGTGACCTTTAGCCTTAGCAAATTGTGACTCTCTGGGTTATTCTTAGCGCGTTAGGCGTGGTAAACACTTGAACTGATTTTAGATTTTTTCGTACTTACAATTCAAACGCTTGTGTTTGCTGCACATCGCAATTCTTGCAAAGCTGTTGTTGTCCTTCTGACTGAACCACAACCACATGATCGCCATTACAGGACACGAGCCTGAAGCCATTCCAAGATGGCCGCCCATGCCTTCTGAAGCATCCCCTCCTCTGTGCTTACTCACCCGACCAGAGACTCCGGATGATTGGCTTCTCCACCCTACTTCTCCACCTATCAGTCGCCGGGAGGTGCAAGCCGGCCCTTCCTGGAAAGTCCCTGAGGGCAAGGCCAACAAATGTACAGAGACTGTCCCGAGCAGACCAGAGCCCAGGGCCATAGCCCTTGCTCGTATCCCAATAGGCTGTGAGTAATCCATGTTTCTCTAACCTACTCCATCTGCACCCTCTATATATCTAACCACCCAAAACAGCTCCTTCCATCACCTCTCCTGCCATGTGCTCGAATCATTGTATTGGACTTTAATGCTGCTTAGCATTTGCAACAGTGCCCACCCCTAGATGTGCCTGTGTGCCCTGCATCCTGGTGGACAACCATACTATGCCTATTCCTCACAGGCATATCACATTTATGTGTCTTTTGTTTATGCATTTGAATTTAGTGTCTTTTGCATTTGAATTTAGTGCCTTTTTGGCTCTCACTGCTAAAATCGAATTTAGGTGTCCTTTGTTTATACATTTGAATTTAGTGCCTTTTTGCATTTGAATTTAGGGCCTTTTTGGCTCTCACTGCTAAAATCGAATTTAGGTGTCCTTTGTTTATACATTTGAATTTAGTGCCTTTTTGAATTTGAATTTAGTGCCTTTTTGACTCTCACTGCTAAAATCGAATTTAGGTGTCCGTTTTTTATACATTTGAATTTAGTGCCTTTTTGGCTCTCACTGCTAAAATCGAATTTAGGTATCTCTTGTTTATGTTCTTGCTCACACTGTATTCTCAGGTCACCTTTATAATTGCTGACACCTAGTCTACTCGAGGCACTTGTATCCACTGTGCCGCTCTGGTTATTGATACTATAGTCCCATCTAATGAGACCCTATGTTGACTAGTGTGTACAATTTCGTAGGCATCCTATTCAGATAACTAGCACTACCACCATGCACGTCAGTGTGCTCCTTCTACTATGCTACACTCTAGCCCTATGGGCTGCCCAAGTCACTCAGTCACCCACTGCAACAACCTTCCCCCTTTGAGCCAAACCCGACCAGCCAGCCAATGGTCTGGCCTGCCCGAACCTACACCACCAGGCACAGCCGACTGTGACTGTGACTCCTAGAATGAGCCCTGCAGCAACCTCCGCAGGCTTACATTACTCTAGCAAACTTATTAACCAATACCTTAATGACCGAGCGCTGTGGCTGGAACACTTCGCCATGAAACCCATACCTAACCAACCATGGCCCCTCTCTCTTAGAAACAAGAGATTAGGCATCAGATTCCGCCTTCGACACTCCCGCAACAACGTCACCAAGCAAACTTCACACTCACCATCTGGTTCACCCTCATCCACCACCTTATGCAACTCCACCACCACAGCAGTTAAACTGCCTGTGTTCAAGGACGCCCTTATCAACGCTAGATCTCTCACAGCACACGCATTAGACATTGCTGACCTTATCACCACCTCTGACCTTGACTTCATTGCTATATCCGAAACACGGCTACATGCTGCATCCGGCCCCTCACTATCCCTGGCCTTACCGCCGGACTACGGCATCACGCGTTGTAACCGTAACACTGCCCATTCCAGAGGTGGTGGTGAGGCCTTCATCCATAAAAACGCTGTTGACCTAAGAGTGGTACCTGACTCCGAACTCGAATCAGCCGAGTCGTTGTCAGTCAAACTATCACTAACGCCCAACCAAACAGCCACTCTCCACCTTGTCTATAGGCCCCTAGGTCAGGCACCGACCTTTGTCGGTGAAATATCCACTCTCCTCCTTGACAAAACTAAAAATAATTCACAAACTATCATCCTAGGCGACCTTAACTTAGGTCTTGGTGACCCAAAAGATCCTGTTGCAATAGATCTGCAGAATGTTCTAACTGACCTCGGCCTCACCTTGTACATTCAAGAACCCACCCATATCAAAGGCAGAATCATTGACTGGTTAGCCAGCTCTAACTGCAATATTAAGGTTCTTGTCAGTATCCCTTGCTTATGGTCTGACCATCACATCATAACTTTTAATATCGAAGCAACCCTGCGAACTCAGACACCGATAGCCCCAGCACTCCCGAATAGAAGTAAAAAGGACATAACTAAGGAGAAACCCCTCCCACTGTTACTCCCTCCCCATAATGCGGCCACCAACACCTGCTCTGATCCCACCTCCCTAGCAGACACCTATTACCAAACTATGCTTACGGCCATAGATTCTATAGCACCTTTCAAACTCAGGAAGGCTAAACCACAAGCTCATCTCAACTCATGGTTCACCCCACAGTTAAGAATGCTCTGCAAAGCTAAACGCTGTGCTGAAAATCGGTGGAAAAGCCCCCCCTCTGGTGAGCATAAAGATGGTTTCCTTCTTGCCACACTTACCTACAAAGATGCTATCATCACCGCAAAAAAAGAGTCTCTTAACAATCGCATTCTGCAAGCTGATTCGAATACAAAGGAACTCTTCAGAATCCTAAAAGAGCTAGAAACTCCAGTCTCCCCCCCAGACACTTGCACGGAAGATAGTAAATGGTGTGCTAACATCCAAGCAGCCTTACTAAATAAAATCTCCATGTTACAATCTAAAATTAAAGACAAGCAGGACAGCCTGAAGCTTGACAACCGCTCACACTCCCCGGCCAGGGCCCTCCCTCCAGACACTGCTAACACCAAACCATTTTCCTTCTCACCACTCACCGTTACCGAGGTAGAAAATATCATCCTGAGAATTAAACCGTCCAACTGCCAAGATGACCCCTGCCCAGCTCCCATCATTAAGGACTCTGCACATGATTTGGCCCCATTCATTATGGCCTTTATCAACTCCTCCTTTAAAACAGGTATTGTCTCCAACAACCTTAAGGACGCTTGGGTGATCCCTTTGCTCAAGAAACCATCCCTAGACCCAAGCATACCTACTAACTTCCGACCTATCACCAGGGTTCTGTTTTTGCTTAAGATTCTAGACCGCGCAGCATACCTTCAGATCCAAGATTACTTGGAATCTAACAACTTGCTAGGTCTACGACAATCCGGATTTTGCCCCAGACACGGGACGGAAACTGCTTTAATAGACCTAAGAACCCAAATTGAGGTATTTAAGGATCAGGGCAAACTAGCAATGCTACTTCTTCTCGACCTCTCAGCCGCATTTGATTTGGTTATCCACCAGATCCTATGCAGGCACCTCCACTCCGCTGTCAACTTCTCGTCCTCTGCTGCGGCCTGGATCAAATCCTTTTTGATCAATAGGTCCATGAGGCTCTTTGCCCCATCCGCAGCTGCGGACCCTTTCCCAATTCACTGCAGCATACCTCAGGGATCTTGCGTGTCACCTACATCCTATAACATTTTCACGAAATCTCTCTTTTATGCGCTTGACTATCTGGGCGTTTCCTACACTAATTATGCAAACAACACCCATATACTCATTCCCATCACAGGTGATTATCTAGCTGACACCAAGGCCCTTAACGACGTCTACCTGGTCATCCAAGCCTGGATGGCCCAACATCAGTTATGCCTAAATGACGACAAGATGGAGCTCCTGATCCTGGGCACCGCACAACGCCTGAGGAAAGTAGAGCCGTCCTATCATTCATTCACCATTGACGGTAACACCATACGAGTCTCGAAAGATACTAAAACGTTAGGTTTTTACCTTGACGCCACCCTATCTTTATCCCGACAAATAAGCAGTCAGATCTGCTTCGGCATACACCTTCAAACATATTGCAGCTTGCAGACCATTTCTTATCACCCATAACAGTGTCACATTAGCTAGAACCCTCATTATGGCTAAAATTGATTATTGTAGCGCTCTTTACTTAGGCACCAGCAAAGAGAACCTTAATAAACTCCAAACAACCCACAACAATGCCATCCGTGCTGCCCTAAACATCCCCCGCAACCACCACAATTCAGAATCTAGAACCAACCTAAAGTGGCTACCTGTCAAGCAGAGAATTTCACTAAAAACACTTGCCCTTACACACAAATGCTTGGCTAACAAGGCCCCTATCTACCTCTGCAGTCGGCTGTCGCGCCACTTGACCTCCCAACCACTAAGAACTGCCCAGTCCAACTGTCTGTCGATCCCTAGGTTTAAACTGCAAAAAGCGGGGGGCTTGAGCTTCCCTGTCCTAGCCTCTAAGCTATGAAACTCCCTCCCCGCTACATTGAGAGCTGAAGACTCATTCAAAACATTCAAGGCCAATACCAAATCTTGGCTGTTCGACCAACTTTAAGACATGCTCAGCACCCCTGTTTTAGATGCTCTGACCAACCGACTTCCGTTACTTTTTTTTCTGTACACCCTATGGGTATATCCACTGCTAAGCCTTAGCGGAACTGAAACCACTGTAATATTTGTAGATAGGAACCCTGTTAATATTTCTGTTAATGTTAATTTGTGTAATTTTTATGTCTGTATATATGCATTTTTATAACTTTGTACAAATTGCGCCTTGATACCTCCGGGCCTGATGGTTTGCACATTAGAAATAAAACAAAATGGTTAGGGGAGACCTCCATCGGGGCACACGATTTACCAATGTATCAGCAGCTCGAACTCTCTTCATGGTGTCACAAAACTACCGCCTGCTACAAGAAAACCAAGGGACTCCCTGAGGAACACATGTTATCACTGGTTACGGACTGAGTGTGAGTTTGTGTCTTGGGTTTCTTTGCTGGAGTGTACCAGACTGCCCATTTCTCCAGCTAAAACAGACATGGTTAAATTGGTGTTTGTGGACGCCTCTATGGCTAGGAACATTTTTAAAAATGCAATGGCCTATGGAGGAGAAGGAAAAGTGGTATCACAGTAAGTTCACTATCCATCCGAGCTTCTGTGCGCCCTATGGGAACCCCCTCTAGAAATAGCCCCCTCTCAGGAGCTAATCTGACCATCGTGGGTCCGAGGCACCTTGGGAGTCTCCTGAGGCAAGGGGATGGTAGTGCATGACCTTTGTCCAAAAGCACTGTTTGGGGATATCCTTGGAGGGTCTTGCCTTTGTGTGATTTTGTTACTTGTTTTTGTTGTATTTACCTTAATGAGGTACTAGACATGTTTTTTGCACTTTGATGGCTTTTTTTGGCCGAATAAAGTTGTTTGATCGATTGATGTACATTGGTCTCTCACCCCATTTTCTAAGGAATTTACAGTATTCAGAGAAAGACTTATCGCCACAAACTTTGTCAGTCAAGATGAACCAATGATAATTTCGAGATTTACGTTCACAGGAAGGCAATCTACTACATAGGTCTTCATTTGAATAGACTCTAGAATCATATTGATTGTTTTTGTAATCTTTATGACAGATGGTATTTCTGCATCAATGAACATGAGGTGCAGCTCCTCGTACATAGAATTTCTGAGCAGCTGTATAATTTTAGCGTGATTGTTCATTAAGCGCCAATTCCGTTTAGCGGAGAGGGGCAGGAGACCAAGTTCATGGCATATAAGAGCTTTAGGTATTGATAAAGCAAGTCCTGATACCATTTTCCATAATCTGCCTTGCAAAATATCAAGAAAAGCATTTATCTCAATTATACGGATATCACGCCCATAAAGGATAATGGGTTCTACTTTTAATAGATAGAGCGGTAACAGACAGAACTTACAATATCTCGGAAGAATAATTTTCATTTGTGATGTAAGAGGTTTGACTTTATTATTCAACGTCTCTTTCCACATTTCTGCTGAATACTTATCAGTAAACGTATAAACAAGATACCGTATACTGGGGGTATGCGCAATAGGTATTTCATCGAGAGTCCAAGCAAACCTTGATGTTTTACGTTTCCCATCTGCAAAAGTTAAGATGTGACTTTTGGAAGGATTCGCTTGCAGATTATGCTTGCGTGCAAAGCATCAAAATACATTTCATTTGTTTTGGAGCACGAACAGCGCCCTATCAAAAAACAGAGAATCATCTGCAAATTCAATCCAGTTCAAGGTAGGTTTACCCAATTTAACAGGGTACATTGGGGAATCATGCCAAGATTCATCTAGGTCAGACATATAAAGATTGAAAAGAACCGCTGCCAAATTACAACCCTGTTTAACTCCGATGTGAGTCGGAATAGGATCTGTAAGAGCCCTTCTCCATTGAGTCTGCTCCTGTAGTTTGCATATGAGTGTAAAAAGGCAATCATGGCCACCAGATGAGTTGGAAAACCTAGTTTAATCACTTTTCCCCAAAGTAGTTCTCTTATAATGCAGCAGTCAAATGCAGGGCTGCCATATAGACTGGCTTTGTTTTTGAGTGTTTTTTATTTTATCATGTAGATGCGCGACAATTGCTGCAGAGAGGGGACACCCCATAAACCTGCAAAATTCAACTTGGTAATGGGCCAAAATATCATTTGGCCAATATAGCTTTGACCCTCATCCAATAAAAGCATTCCATTCCATTCCATTCCAGTATTGCATCCATCAATGCAATGGGTCTAAAATGTACGGGCTCACTGGCTGAACCTTTCTTATATACCGGAATGCTGAACACCAGGTTGGAGGAAGCAAGCCTGATTGATAAATATGATCAAATTTAATTTCCATTATTTACGTCCAAAATGCTGGGTCAGATTTTAACAAACAAGGCGGTATCCCGTCAGGACCGGCAGCCTTAGAGCTCTTACTCCTGTTAACGCATGTTGTTATGTCCCCATGAGACCAGGGCGAAGCCCTTGATAGAAAAAGATTTATCATTCACCCATTTGGTTTGGGAGAATCTGCTGGGTAAACAATATGTTTCAATGATATATGCTGTCCATGCCTCAGCTGAGATCGAGGGTTCTGTGTAGGTGGGGGGGGGGGGGTCAGCGGTTATTGTATGTAATGTTACCCTTACCTGCCTGCTATCATGCTTTATTAAACTGAACATCATTTGTTGATTGTTTGCAATTAATAACATGATTTTTAGACACAACATTTTATTCTTGTATGCCTGTCGAACAAACCTTAGCTGTTTCGTAAGACTGATCTGTGAATAATTCAGCCTATGCAGCTGTCTTATATATTTATTCTTTTCAGTTTTTAGTTGAGTGATGGTGGCATTATACTGGTGTTGTTTTATAATGGGAGGCACATTGTGGCCTATTTCATAGTCAAGGCTAGTCACATGATATTTAATTTGTCTCCCATTCACCTGTTCCAGCTCACCAATAGGACAGCCCTCCCCTAACTTTGATAGATGTATCGGAGAGAATTTCAGCTGAGTAACTGCCTACAAGTTTTAGGATTCCATCTGACGGAGAGCTTATGCCGACGGAGAGCTTATGCAGATCAGGTTCCAATAGCATAAGCACTACTTCAGTTTTAAATTGCATACAAGTAATATCCGAATTTGATTATCATATGATCTCCACATAATGGATTAGATGTGATAACAGGATCTGCTTGCACGTATAGGGATGTAGATACAAAAAATTAATCTATAAGGGATTGATAATTACCCCGTGCCCAAGTATTATTATACTTTGTAGCATTGTACTGTATCATTTGAACATCCCATTCCAGGAAAAAGTCGACCTATCCGCCCAACGAGAAGGGAGGCCAACATATAATTAATCCAATTGGTACCTTTACTAGCAGAAGAAGGAACACAGGTTGAATTAAAATCACTGCCCATCACAATTCTGACTTCGGGATTATGGATAAAGGCTTCTTCAAGGATCGGATTTAGTAGGTGTACCATATGAGAGAACAGTTTTGTCATTTTATTCCAATAAATACATATAATTACGAGGGACGCAGTATGCTCACCGTGACGACTGAACTTGACAGAAAGAATGACATCATCATTGTATATTTCACGTGGTAAAATATTGTAATCATTGTTAATTAGGACAGCAAGGCCTCCAGACAGTCTCCCCATACGGCATCTTTTTGCAAATTGTACATAGGAACAATATCCTTCAACATATACACGAGACATGTGCATTGTCTCTTGTAGTAACATAATCGCTGGTTTCTCATGTATTTCTAGATATTTGAACCAAAACAAAATTGTAAGCCCACATTCCAGGAGATAAACACAATCGTTTCATTACTACCGTTCGAGTGGCTGATTATTTGCTCCTATTGGCTTATTCATATAGGGCTCAAGCCAAGTAAGATCTTTAATGGCAGATGCAGAAGCCGTACATTGTCTAATCATGTCTGCATTTAGAAGAGCAGACAGACCACTAATTGAGGCACCCTTAACTGACTCTGTACTTGGCACTTGGCATGGGAGTTTCTTTGAATATCGTAGCCTCCTCGGATGATTTAAATATATAGGGAGTGAAGCGTTGATCCCATATGAATTTCATGATAATATGGGAGTTTGATGTAGTTGTTATTGGCTGAGTCAAAGTTTTATCCAATCTATGTCATCCGATCTAAGCGTTCTAAGTGAAGGTATTTTCTTATCTATATGATCGATTGAGGCAAATATCACCATCACATGCCATGTTGTTCTCCCATCCCATTATGATGGGTGGATCATACGTCAATATGGTAAGGGGTAACTTTCCTCCCAACAATATTGTTTTCTCCCCATGTAACACCATCTTTCTGGGGCATAATGGTCCTTTTCTCACCGTCCCCTGCATTAGTGGATAAAGCGAGATTACCAGCTGCTCTCCCATCAATCGCATTTTCCCCCCCTGAGATTAAACCTTTAAACAGAGTTTGATTCCCATTCCCACTCTCTAATGGGGTTGAAGCCTGAGCAGGAGTAGTAACCGTTAAATCTCGTCTACCACCCCTGCTTAGGAAATCAGGTTATATTCCCATCGTACTATGCCCCTGTCCACCAGTGATTCCAATTATCACATTTGTGGTTCTCTTGGTGCCAATTATAGGATAAAATGTAGAAAACTCAGTTTGTTTATGTTTGCATAGGGGGGGAGATGTTCTTCTAATGCCACATTTACCCTAGATTTAGAAGTAGGGAGAATATTAATCATGAGGATTGGCACATTTGTATTGTTGTTTATTTTTATTTTTTTCCTGGGTGGCTTTCTGTTGCTTGGTACACGACCCTTGTTTATCACTATTCAAATTCAACAGTGCTTTAGACTCCTCATCAAGTTGATGGAGATCAATAATGGCATTATTGTTGGATAGGTCACACAGATCTTTCCTATAGTAGTTGTGGTTCTCAAATTTTTTCTCAGCTTGATTTTTAAGTTTCTTCTCAGCACATGCCTGGGCTTTTTTTTTTTTTTAATAGCGTTTCGTTTCGGTGCTCGGATGGCCAATCTTTTTTGTTTGTGTGTTAGTGACACAACCTGAGGTTTGTCAATGTTGGCCTCATTCATATTTTCTGCCATTTGTTTCTGTTGGGATTGGTTCCTTCTTGCCAAGAGAAATGAGTTCTATAAGAGCAGAGGGGCTATCAAGACCCTCATTGCGGGTTGAAGATTCAAAACTGCCCACCATATCCTCTACAGTTTGATTATCTGATAAATGATTTTTGGCCACTCTAAAATAATTTATTTCCTTAGTAAGTTTTTCAATTTGTGCTGTATTGTTAGCAATGGTTTGAGATAGAACCTCATTAGCTCTCAACCACAGTCAAACCTTCCTGAGGTTTTGGGGGGCAGCAATCTCTGCATATGACTTGAGTTCCTCCACTGAGCAACAATCCCGCCCTATAGTTTGTGAGGCTTTTGATACTCCACCAACCTTATATGTTGGTTTAGCAGTAAGGGCCAGATTGTGTCGCATGTGAACAGGAGTGCCTCAATTTTGTTTAATTTTCCCATGATCTCCATCAGAGATGTCTTCACAACACAAATTTCCCAGTGGGTTTGCTCATGTCCCTTATCAAGCAGATTCAGTATATGTGTCATCACTGGGAAATTACTGCCTTTGAGGGATTCATCGAGAAGCAGAGGAGCAGCCAAAGCCCCGATCCAAGACCATCTCTCCCTATTTTAGATGACTGATGATCTATCTCATGATCCATAAGCCTAATTTGCTCAAATGATTTGCTATTCAATATACCTAATACGGGTGAACTGACCCTCTGAATAGGTGGACCCGCTGGGGGTGTAAGATCCATAGGGAAGGTGTTAGATGCATCTCCTCGAGCGATTTGCTCATCAGTCCCTGTCGGCAACACAGTAGCATGGGAGGGTGGGTTATTAAAGAAGAAGACATTTTCTATTCCCGATCTCCGTTGGGTGACAGGCGTGGGAGGACCCAGTGATAACCTCATGTGCCTGCCTAGTTCAGCCTGAATCGCTGGCGCCAACATTGAACAGTCAGAAATATGATTATTAAAGCATTCATCCCCGATCATCCTCTCTGTCTCCTTGTGCAGAGAAGGGTCGCTGTTTTTAACATTTTCCATAGAAATAGCTTTATGATCAACATTGTTAATCTCATGTAATGTAAATGTAATAGGGTATCTTGAGGAGGAACCACAGCTCTGACCATCTGCAGTTTGAACATTTAGTTGAGCTATAGGCGCCACATGTACCTGATCATTAGAGATGGGTAACTCTAGAGGAATGCTTTCCGCTTCTTGTTAAAGAGCACGTTCCTCAACTTCGTCATCTGAAAAATTAACCAACCCTGAATCCTCGGGTTGCACATTTTCGCTCATCGTAGTTGTTATATTAGCACAGGCCTGGCTCAAATGGAGTTTGAGACCACTTCTTAATCCTTCGTCCGTGATTAATATCTAATCACACTCAACACTGTGAGTCGCGGCAAGACAAGCACAATGCCACCTCTTGCACCGTTCATACAGCAAAAAGCGCTGCCTCCCCATCCTGTGTTATGACAATCGATCCACAGGCAATAGGAAAAGCACAGAACCACACAGCTCTTTACAAGCTCAAAGCAGCACCACCCTAATTCCGTATACTATCTGAGATGAGAGACTTCCATGTCAGTCCTCAGTTTTGGCAGTGATACAGTTAAGGGAATGCATTTTAGAAATTGGTTCACAGCCCCCACGTGATCGGACTCAATACCTTATATCCAAAATGTGCACCATTCGTCTTAGTTTACGCTATTGCTTATGTCAAACCCACAACCCCCACACCTTAACAGCACAACAGCACACGCACTTGTAAGGCACTTTGAATGCATGCGCGAAATGCACGTGCACTTCACTATAAGTAGGATTTATGGGTAACCGGGGGGCAGAGCCTCAGCACGCAATGAATCTATGCTAATGAAAGAGAATAACACAACGTGAGTTACGTGAGCTACGCACAATGACTGTAGCAGCCCAGTTTAAGCCGAGCCACCAAGAAGCGCAGTAATGAAAGTAAGTCCAAAGTTATATTTACTTTTTGGCTTACTGCACAAAAACCCAGACTCATTTAAAAGTGGAAAAGGTCGCTTTAATGTGACAGGCCAAAGCTTACAATCATAACGCATAACTGGCTCCATGGCCTAACAAACTAAATGGCTATTTAAACAATCAATTAAAATAACTTAAACATTTCCCATTTTCCCCCAACAATTAAATAATTAAATAACCCATTTCCTCCCTAATGATCCCTTGGATCCTACCGAATCCTTGCCCCTTTTCCAGGCGTCCCGCTTTTTCCCCAGGGGCCATGCCCCTCCAGGCTCAATACCTGATCCACCGGGGTGACCTGCTTGTGCAAGCAGCGCCACCCCCTCCTTTCCCGTGTCATTCCCCCATTGTGCTTCCCCCCCCCCACATCAAAAGGGGCCATGCCCCCGGCACCCTGTACACCTTTGACCCCTTTCAACTCCCCTCTACACCAAACTCCTCTCACCTGGAACCTGCAGCCAGCCTGACCTGCCACATCAGCAACAATATTACACATAACTTCCCCGATGCCCTGACCTGTCACGCCAAGCTACCAAACCCCCCACTTAACCGACCCCAACCTCGAACCCCCTTCTTCCTCATCCTCCCCTGCTCAATGACCCCCCCCCATACAAAAATTTCCCTAAACAAATGAAGGGGTGGGAGGGAGGGACAATCGACAAGTCCTAACCGTCGCCTGCCTCCCGAACCTTCCCTGAGCCCTTAAATACCCCGGGACCAGGCGCTCTAACCCTAACGGCCACTCGCTGGCCGTGTGCAGCGCCAAAATATTCCCCGGGGGGAAACGCTTCGCGTTCCCCCCGGGGCCCCCCTTTTGGCTTACTGCACAAAAACCCAGACTCATTTAAAAGTGGAAAAGGTCGCTTTAATGTGACAGGCCAAAGCTTACAATCATAACGCATAACTGGCTCCATGGCCTAACAAACTAAATGGCTATTTAAACAATCAATTAAAATAACTTAAACATTTCCCATTTTCCCCCAACAATTAAATAATTAAATAACCCATTTCCTCCCTAATGATCCCTTGGATCCTACCGAATCCTTGCCCCTTTTCCAGGCGTCCCGCTTTTTCCCCAGGGGCCATGCCCCTCCAGGCTCAATACCTGATCCACCGGGGTGACCTGCTTGTGCAAGCAGCGCCACCCCCTCCTTTCCCGTGTCATTCCCCCATTGTGCTTCCCCCCCCCACATCAAAAGGGGCCATGCCCCCGGCACCAGAAAAACCCTCCCCTGAGGAGTTCTTTCTGCCCCAAACCCCCCCCCCCCTCTTTCTACCTCAAACTCTTTACCCATTCTCCCAGCCATGAACTCAAATCCGCCAGGTAGTAACTGTTCCCGTATATGGACAAATGTACCCCATCCCCTCTAAAAACAAGAAACCCCTCATATGTTATCTCCTTATGGTCCATGACCCTCACTTTCACTGACGCACAAAATTTTTCCATTTCTCTATTTATCCCCTTCCTAGCCCGCTCAATCGCTCCCTCATTCCTTGCACCCCTCCAAACTCTTCTCGGCAACAACTTCGTCCATACTACCACCGCTTGAGGCCAGATATCCCTAACCCAACCTAAGTCCCTCTTCATCTTTCTCAGCAGAGCCACCCCCGTATCCCTAACCAGGTCATTCTCCCCAGCATGCAGCATCACCACCTGAGGAACCCCATAACGCTCTCTCAATCCTGCCAGTATGGGCAGCAGCTGATCCCATCTCAGGCCACCCACACCATGCCACCTCACCACCACTTCTTTATAACTGCACCCCAGTTGTCTACCAAACACCCTTTTCTCCGCCTCTTTGCCAGCCCACTTCACAATTGAATGCCCCACAATCCAAACTTGCGCCAACTCCCCATTTCTTTGCACAGCATCTGAAACAAAAATATACAAATTACTGACAAGTCATCTTTTATACAAACAAAACAACTCGCCCCTCCACTCCTCCACCAACTGTCTTCAGTAATCCCTCTTCCCAAAATCCCTAACGTAACCCTTGTATTTTCCCGATCTCCAACGCCCCAAGTTTTTCAACCGTTCTTCCGAAAAACCCAACCTGCTGCCCTCAGATGCTGCGCCCATCCTAAAAGAATGAGTCCCAAACTCCTCCCCCCGTTCCCCTACCCTGCCCAACGCCTTACGCAATACTCCCAACACCTGCGCTGCTGAAACCGAGGATCCATCCGCATGCTGGAAAACCAGACCAGAGTTAAACCCGCAGCGCTCCTTCCATGCTATGCCCACTTTAACTGGGCATAGACCCTCGCTCCCTCGACCCAGCCGGACCCAGGAGCCCTTTCCTTTCTGATCCGTCTTAGACCTTTTAATCTTGATGTCTAGCCCTCCTTCTGTGATCTGCACATCATCCCACTGCAGCCCCCCTAGCCCCCCTTTTCCCCCCACCAGCTCAGAAACCCTAAATGCCCCAAAAAATAACCATGTAAAGCAAGCTGCAAACAATTCCACTTCCCATACCGACCAGCAAACTCCCCTTAAAACCTCAATCAAACTCTGCAGTAATTTAGCCGATATCGGCCTCCTCCTATCTTTGTCCCGCTTACTCTCCCTTGCCCATCCTTCCAACATCCTACTTGCCATCTCCCCCCCACTTGGTTGAAAACCCCAAAACCATTTTCCGTAAAAGGATATCCCTGCTAGTTTTCCTGTTATTGTTGCCCTTGACCAGCCCCTGTCAATGCACCTCAATATGAAATTAATCACATCATCCCTCCTCCGTTCTTCCGCATCCCATCTACCCCTCCAGCTACTAGCTCCTCCTCTAATAAACTCCTCCCAGGCCCTCCTGTATGACTTCCTGGATGCCGCGGCCAATGAACCCTCAACCAGTGCCAGCGCTCTCATCCTCCTATCTTCCACAGCTCCTCCGGAATCTGCCGCCCCTCCCGATCTGCCTCCGGAGCCAATCCACGGAATCTCTGCCATTGAAAACGAGATAATGCATCAGCGATGCCATTATCCTTCCCTGGCACATGTGTTGCTCTAAACACCACATTCCATTCCATGCACCGCAAGACAAATTCTCTCATCAATCTTGCCACCTTCTGATCCCTTGCTGACTGCCTGTTCACCACATGGACCACGCATTCATTATCTACATTGAAATTCACCTTCTTATTTCGCAGCTCCTTCCCCCACAACTCCAATGCAACTAGTAATGGAAAAAACTCCAGGAACGCTATGCTCCTCCCTTCCTTCAACCATCTCTCCGGCCATTTTTCAGCACACCATTTTCCTCCCCAAAACACTCCAAATCCCCCAGCCCCCGCTGCATCCGAGAGAATCTGAACTTCCCAAGTCACTGGATCTCCCTGCAACCACATGGACGTTCCATTGAAACTCTCCAGAAAACGCAACCAAATCCTGCAATCCTCCCGCACTGCCCCCGATATTCTTATCCTGTGATGTGGGCACTTCGCCCCCGCCATGGACCTTGCCATATTTCTGCAAAACGTCCTCCCCGGGGCCACCACCTTACATGCAAAGTTCAGATGCCCCACCAGCCTCTGCATCTCTACCAGCATCATTTTCTTGGCCCCTACTGTTTTCTCCAACAGTGCCACCAATTTGCTCACCTTGTCGTGCGGCAAGCGTGAGGTCATGGCCACTGAATCCAACTCAATTCCCAGAAATGTTAACACCACTGCCGGCCCTTCCGTCTTGTCTTCGGCTAATGGTACCCCCAACTCCTCCATCAAGTCTTGAAACGACTTTAGCATTCTTCTGCAATCCTCCTCCCTCTCTGCCCCGCTAATAAACAGAAAGTCATCCAAATAGTGCAACACACTCTCCCACCCTGAGCTGAATGAGAAAACCCACTGTAAAAAAGAGCTAAATCTTTCAAACAGCGCACAGGAGATTGCACAACCCATAGGCAATGCTTTGTCTATGTAAATATGGTTCTCAAACTGCAACCCCAACAACCAAAAATCCTCTGGGTGCACTGGCAATAATCTAAATGCCGCTTTTATGTCACACTTAGCCATGAAGGCCCCTCGCCCTTCTTTCCTTATTAGCTCCACCGCCTGGTCTACACTCGCGTACACTACCCCACACTCTTCCGGGGCAATGAAGTCATTAACTGACATACCCTCCGGCCAAGACAAGTGATGAATCAGTCTGAACTCCCCCGGGGCTTTCTTGGGTACCACCCCCAGTGGAGATATTACTAGGTCACCCGGTACTTCATCAAACGGACCCACCATCCTGCCCGCTTCCAATTCCTTGCTCAATTTTTTCCTTACCACTTCCATGTTCTCTCTTGCTGACTTCAGATTTTCCGCCCATCTCCGCACCCTTGGACCCTGGTAACCTAATCTAAACCCCTGCCCAAAACCCTCACTCAAAATCTTAGCACCTTCCCTATCCGGGTAGAATTGCAACCACTCCTCCAGCGCCTCCAATTTAATTGGAGTAAAAGCTTTTCCCACCAACCCCTCTACCTGCCCCTCTCCCCCTTCCCCTGTCTCCTTGTTGGAAACACTGCGTGAGCGGATGTTTCCCCCCGCACTTGCTGCACTCATGCTTATACCTACACATTGTTCTTGCGCAGTTCTCCTTATTGTACCCCCAGCATGCTGCTGTGGATTGGCCCCTGCCTCCTCCCCCCGCCCCTTCATGGGCGGGGCGACCAAGAAAGGGCCGGAAAGGCACTGGCAGCCCGCTCGCCGTGTGTAATGTCGGGGCAGGCCTCGTTGGGGCCATCCATTGCAGCCACAAATCCATATCTATCTCCCCCCAGACCGCCTGACTGTCCTCCGCCATTCTTGCTCTAAATTCTTCGTCATACCTTACCCAAGCAAAACCCCCAAAGCTCGTGAAGGCCTTCCTTATTACATCCATGTATTTCAGTAAAGCCACGCCACGCTCCGGGAATTTTTCGCAATACACGCTGGCATAAATAATAAACGCCGACGTCCAATTTTCAATGGTCACCGGGACCCTCGGGCGTGACGCCAACTCTCTCTCTTCCTCCTTGGACCCCTCTTTCGCTCTCACCTCCCTATGCAACAACTTGAAGACATCCACAAATTCACCTCCCTGTATCTTCTCCCTGGTTGCTGCCATCAAATGTGCCCCCAATGGCTTTGTTATCCCCATGTATGGCAATTTCTTCTCCTTCCCCTTTATCTCCCCCTCTTTATCTTTCCCCGCTTGCATCTCGAGCCCCACTGGCTCCGCCACCTTGTCCGTTTGGACCTCCACCGAGCAGCTGTTCTTTCCAACCCCTCCAGCACCCACAGCCTGCACCCCTACTTCCTTCATCACACCTTGTAGAACCCCCAGCTCATCCTCCAACCCTCTATTTGTGACCCCTCTCTGCCATGCAGCTGACCATACCCTTTCCCTCTTACCTCTTTCCACGCCCGCCATCTGCGGCCTGGTCTCCACACCGCTGCTCCTCCTCTCCCTTCTCAGAGGGCTCCTGTTGCGGGGACAAAACATGTCAGCACAATCGCCCAGCCAATAATCTCCTCGACCCGTTACGCCCCGACCCCCTTGTACTTCCCTTTCCCCGTCCCACCTTGAACTTCTTCTCTCCTCCGCCCTTCCCCTTTCCGCCCCGTAATCCTCAAAATCCCATTGCCCCCCGTATTCATCCCAACCAACTTCATCACCCCTTAAATACCATTGGGGATGGGGCTCCTGCCCGAGGTTAAATGCAGATCTTCCTCCGAGCCCGGGGCGTCCGCCCCGCCACTCCTCTGACGTCTTCCCGGCGAGGCTGTGGGAACCTCTGCCTGGTCCTCTTCTCTTGGGTGAGGCGTTCCGACCTCCACCCTGACATCCTCGTTGCTAGGGGCCGTGCTGTGCCCTCTAGGCTCTCCTTGCTTTGACTGAGGAGGGGCCGTACCAAAACCCTCAACCTCCATCTGCACAGCGGGGGCTGCGCAGCGCCCTCCGCCCCCACTCCTCCTAACCGGGGGGGCCGTTCCGCGCCCCACCCTACCCTCAAGTGACGGGGACCTCTCCCTCCTTCTCCCACCCGCACTCTTCTGTAGGTATTTACCCCCTTTTCCTCTCTGCCCCGCCACACCCACCTGTCCTCCACCCCTGCCCCCACTGTTGCTCCTTCGGACTCTACCTTCCCTAGCACTCCCTTCTACCCTGGGGCTATCATACCCTTCTCCCCTTTCTGGCTGAACCCCTAAACTCGTTACACCCCCTTCTGCCCTCCTGTCTATCTCCCTCCTCATCTTCCTGCCCCTAGATTCCCAAATCTCCCCTTTTCCTGCCGCAGGGGTGCAGGCTACCACCGCTGCCAATGCACCGTCTGCCGCCGCTCTGCGCTGCGGCCGGCCCCCACCGCTCCCTTCTTCTCCCGTAACTTCCCCTACCGCACTTTCCAATTGGGCTGTGGTTGCCCTGCTAATGATTTCCAGGGCCTTCCTCAAGGCCCCAGCATCCACCAGCCCTTTCTTGCTCGCCCCCCGGCCTGTCATTGTGCACACTAAAATGTGTGTGCCCAGCAAATACAACCCACAAAACTTGCCCTAAATAATCTATGCCCCCGAGCCTGGACCTACCCGTGGCCTAACCCTATCCACCTAGTACCCTCACAAACTCAAAAAGGAGCAAAGCGCCCCCAAAAAGAACCCCAAACCACACACGCACCTAACGTGAAACCTGAATACCCTCCCTAATAGAGTCAATAATAACCTGCCCCCACTTTAAACTAACCTACCTATACTGCATATATATATTTTCTTTTTTTTTTTTTTTTTTAAAACTGCTTCCCTACTGCTAAATAGTAAATTAATAAATTGACCAAAAATTATTTTTTTTTTTTTTTTTTTTTTTTTTATTCACCCTGCCCCACTAACCCTTAACACCCTACCCTCCCCTTTCTTAACCCCTATTCCCAAACCGGGAGCCCTCCAAGACACACCAAGGAAAACCTTCGTTAGCACTAGCTAACCGGCAGAGCACTGCCACCTGGCTGCGTCAGGATCTCACCGCACTCTACTAACTGGGGCGCGGCTCCTTTAAAACCGCCGCCCAAGCCCCTTATCAGCGCGAGCGTTGGAGAACAACGCCCACGCACACTGCCTAAACTTTCAGAGAGGAGCGGGCGGAACACGAAGAAATCCCCGCGTACCCGCTTCTCTGTCAACAGCAGAGGCTCCGCTTCCTTTTCACCCTCCCGTCACACAGAAATGAAATACGGCCGCCGCGGAGCCACACAATCCTATCCCCCGCTCGCGGGCCGCCCACCTGAAAGAACCAGCACCCTGGAATGCCGGTAAGCCTAGAGGGGTGTCTTATCTACGGCACCCCTCCTATCCTGCTACCCACAACTAAAATTGTTTTTTTTTTTTTTTTTTTATAAATTACCCACCCTCCTTACAGCTACCTCACTCCCCTACCTCACCTGCACTAACCGCCAGCTAGGACCAAGGACCCCGGGAAGGCTCGGGAGCAGGCAACGGGACCTGTGCAATCGACAAGTCCTAACCGTCGCCTGCCTCCCGAACCTTCCCTGAGCCCTTAAATACCCCGGGACCAGGCGCTCTAACCCTAACGGCCACTCGCTGGCCGTGTGCAGCGCCAAAATATTCCCCGGGGGGAAACGCTTCGCGTTCCCCCCGGGGCCCCCCTTGTGAGTATGAGTCCCTGAAAGTCCTTGTCAGTCCGGGATGCGCTTTGCCTCTGTTGAATACAACAAGCCTTCATCTTGTCCATACAGCGTCTTGTAGGAGCGCACGGCAGTAGTCAAACAGCAATCCAGCACAACAGCACACACACTTGTAAGGCACTTCGAATGCACATGCGAAATGCGCATGCACCTCACTATAAATAGGACTTCTGGGTAGCAGGGGGGCAGAGTGTCAGCACGCAATGAATTTTGGGAGTATGAGTCAGTGAAAGACCGTATCAGTCGGGCTGCATTTCGCCTCTGTTGAATACAACAGACCTTCCTCTTGTCCATACAGCGTCTTGTAGCAGTGCAGGGCAGTAGTCAAAAAGCGATCCAGCACAACAGCACACACACTTGTAAGGTACTTCGAAACACAAACCTATACATATAAAATAAAACCATGTCCAACACTTATTGAAATGTGCAAAATAATTCAGTACACGTGATTGAGGTTAGTATCTACAGTGCCAAAGTGCAAAACCTATTCATTCATGGCATGCTGGTCTCTATTTATTACTTAATGACAAAGGAGACAGTCTAAGCATTGTATACTCTTCATTGGCAAGGTTCATACTACAATAAGAAAACCTTCCGACTTCATTCATTCCTGAGAGACCACCATCCAGTTTGAACATTCAGACGAGTATCTTAATAACAACATCCTTGCGAAAGCGGGATTGAATTTTAGGCACTATACCCGCAAGGAGAAGCAACATAAATTATTGTCTTGAATGTTATTTTTTCTCATTTTTTACCACCACAAGAACTCTTGCTATATCTATCCGCTCTCCTAAGAAGAAGCTTTGTGACTTTTGGGCAAAAGGCCCCATACATCATACAGATTGTACGTATAAAGTTACGGTATTATTCTTGTGAAATGGTTTCATTGTACTGCATCACGATTTACCTTATTTTGTGTTGACTAAGATATTGTATGCATTCCTACAAACATAAAGGTGAATGTATATATCTTTTATAATTGAGTGTTGTGTGATAGTACAACCTGCGTGTTTTCTTTCTTAATGTGTGTATTTGGGCCGATAATAAATAGTGTATTTGTGTACATCCCTGTCAAAGTGGAATTATTGTGTGCTTCACTGTGTGGACTCATTGTGGACACCTGACCCCACTCATTTTCTCCTGAGAATAAGCCTTGACCACTCTCCATGCTTACCTTGAATGGGTTTGGCTAACATCTCAGAGTATCCCTGTTCTCCAGAACTAGGGTGGACTTCTATAATCTGTTCACCAAGCCAGATTATAGAAATCCATTTTAACAAGTATGGACACACACAAATCCTCAAGATGATGGTAACTTCTAATTTACTTATTTATTTATTTATTTATTTATTTAATTATTTATTGGTCATTTATTATGCACCTATACATGTGTGTCTCAAGGTGCAAGGGGCAGGAGTAGGGAGGAGAGATCCTACTAGGTCTTGTACATTCGGATCATGCAAGTGCAGGTTATTTATAATGCAATTAATCCTGAGGTCGGTTTCAAGCACAGTTCCCGGATTCAAACCTTTGTTGTTCAGTTTGGTCTTGCTTTCAAGGCCTGTGCTTTGCCACTGAGATATCACCTATGTGTTCAGTATGTTGCATTTGAAGCTCCATTACAAACATTTTTATCAGGACTAAAACCATTGGTTTAGAGAAAAATAAAATCCCATTATCAAATTATAACGAATGTACCTGCCTTTTAGAGCAGGGTTATCACAGGCTTCCCAATAATGATCCATATGTACAATAGGAGATATGTCATTTGATACCATTCACATGGATGAATTACACATCTTATGGGTTAAATTAGAACATGCCCTCACCTTACATACGGGCTTGCCCTTGATGTAGGACGAGCCCAAATAAATTCCTGTATTACAGAAAAAATATGTGTACTTGGCTCAAGATACATTCTGTGTTAAAGATGTGCATTTACTGGCACCCAGTTCGGGCCTACAGCAACAAGAATATCCAATTTGGTAACAAAGCAATACACTCAGTGGACTGGATGGATAACGGGGATTATTTGATTTTGAGATATCATTTCAGAAGAAGGATGTATACTTAACTGTGAAAACGTACACATATTTTTCTGAATGTCACTAAATAATTATTGGGAATACATCAATTACATCACTGTTGGCAGCCTTAAGGAAATCATAACGTTTCCTCAGGACTGCGTGCCTGGAATTTTTCCGTTACAAATATTGTTTGGAGGAGATACACTTAGGGGCCAATTCATAGAATTCGGCGCACAAGCGGCGCACGCGGCTGGCGCACAGTGTGCGCGTGCGGTAGTCTGCGCCAGCCGCGTGCGCCGAAACACATTCAGGCGCACAGCGTATTCATGGATTCCAACATCCACAACCAGCCGTGGCGCAGAGTGGCGCAGCGACCCTGCAGCAGCGTCAGTTACGCCCCCAAGAACGCCCCTCGTGCAGGGAAAAGCCATCAAAATCCCCAATCCAGCGCAAAGGGCAGCAGCAAACGCAGAGCGGGGAGCGTGTATCTCAGGGGTGTGCGGGTGTTCCCACACGCGATAGGCCTGGGTATGTGTATTACAGGGGTGCGCGAGAAAATCTACACGCGATTGGCCTGGGTAAGTGGATTTCAGGGGTGCGCGAGAAATTCTACACGCGATTGGCCTGGGTACGTGTATTACAGGGGTGCGCGAGAAAATCTACACGCGATTGGGCTGGGTACGTGGATTTCAGGGGTGCGCGAGAAATTCTACACGCGATTGGCCTGGGTACGTGTATTACAGGGGTGCGCGAGAAAATCTACACGCGATTGGGCTGGGAACGTGGATTTCAGGGGTGCGCGAGAAATGCTACACGCGATTGGCCTGGGTACGTGGATTTCAGGGGTGCGCGAGAAATTCTACACGCGATTGGCCTGGGTACGTGTATTACAGGGGTGCGCGAGAAAATCTACACGCGATTGGCTGGGTGGCTGGGTACGTGGATTTCAGGGGTGCGCGAGAAATGCTACACGCGATTGGCCTGGGTACGTGTATTCCGGGGGTGCACGAGAAATTCTACACGCGATTGGCCTGGGTACGTGTATTACAGGGGTGCGCGAGAAATCCTACACGCGATTGGGCCTGTTCGAGTGGGGCAGTGTATTACGTGGGTGTGCGGGAAGTTGAAGAGGTGAATTGCCAGTGTGGGTCCTCCCAGGTCTCCCCTCTACCCCCTCCACGACCTCTGCAGGCAGCCCACACCACAGGGGACTACCCTGCACCCCTGGTCATGTCCCGCAGGCAGCCCATCCACCATGGGCATGCCCCCCAGCCAAGCCACATGTCCCCTTGCACCCCCACCCCCCAGCACCGTGGGGCACCTGCCAGCAGGCCCCCAACCATGTCCCACTCATGTCCCCTTGCACCCCCACCCCCCAGCACTGTGGGGCACCTGCCAGCAGGCCCCCAACCATGTCCCCTTGCACCCCCACCCCCCAGCAGGCCCCCACTCATGTCCCCCTGCACCCCCACCCCCCAGCACTGTGGGGCACCTGCCAGCAGGCCCCCAACCATGTCCCCTTGCACCCCCACCCCCCAGCAGGCCCCCACTCATGTCCCCCTGCACCCCCACCCCCCAGCACTGTGGGGCACCTGCCAGCAGGCCCCCAACCATGTCCCACTCATGTCCCCTTGCACCCCCACCCCCCAGCAGGCCCCCACTCATGTCCCCTTGCACCCCCACCCCCCAGCACTGTGGGGCACCTGCCAGCAGGCCCCCAACCATGTCCTCTTGCACCCCCACCCCCCAGCAGGCCCCCACTCATGTCCCCCTGCACCCCCACCCCCCAGTCACCAGGGGCAGCCTCCACCAGGCCCCCACCCATGTCTCCCACCACCCCCACCCCTCCAGTCACCAAGGGCAGCCTCCACCAGGCCCCCAACCATGTCTCCCACAACCCCCACCCCCCAGCAGGCCCCCACTCATGTCCCCTTGCACCCCCACCCCCCAGCACTGTGGGGCACCTGCCAGCAGGCCCCCAACCATGTCCCACTCATGTCCCCTTGCACCCCCACCCCCCAGCAGCCCCCCACTCATGTCCCCCTGCCCCCAGGTCCTGACGAAACGCAATCATGGCAGTAATGGGCAGCATACCCAGCACAAACACCCAGCCAAGGATTGCATCCACCCACATAGTAGATGCAATTACATGATACAACCCCAATGGCAAGTATGTAAATGAACACATGTCCGTCACACACACATACACAATGGGTGCAAGTGAATGTCAAAACCCATATCATGACATGCATGAAACCAATGAGAAAATACCACAAATGTAAGTAATAAATATATGTATTAAAGATGAAAATGAAGTAAAGAAATAAAACACACAACAATGGGGATGACAAAACAAATGGTCCATATCCGAGAACTAATAGAAAAAATCAAAAAACAAAGGAATCCAAAACCTAATGTAGTCCAAAGCAAAATAATGGGGGGAAAAAATAAGGAAAAACCATTGCCTCATGGTGAACACAAATATAAATCCAACAAATGTTTTCCAAACATCAAACTATGTACAAGAATATCCCAGGGTCCATGAGCCCAACACCATAAATGAAACCTACTACTACTAACTAATAAAAAAAATATATACAGAAAAGTGGCCATTGTCCGAGCGGTCCAAAAAAAACTTTAAAAAATAAAGGAAACCTAACACTAACTAACTAAAGAACTATATACAATGGCAGCGGGCAAGTCCTGCGGCTCACTCTGTGATGTTGCCGGCCAGGGCATCATCGAAATCCATGTCGATGTCCCGGAGGCGGGACTCTGTCCTGGCCCCGAGGTCTCGCAGGGACAACCCCGTGTCCACCTCAAACTCCCTGCGAGCTTCCTCGAGGCACTCAGCCCGCCTCAACGCCCGACGCATGGAGAACTCCGCCTTGACCATGGTGAGCCGCTCCTCTTCCGCCCGCTGCCGCTCCGCACCTATCCGCTGGACCAACTCCTCCCACACGGAAGACACTGCCATCCCAGGGTTCTCCTGCCCTCCGGCAGATGCCTGCCCCTCTGATCTTGATGGCCCCGAGCCATGATGCCTCCCACGTCGAGCCTGCTGCTGCCTCCGACGCCACTGCCTCTGCCAGCACGACGGCATCCAGGCTGATGGAATCCACCGATGCCGTTGTGCACGTGCCCTGCCAGATGATGCCGGCACATCCTCCATCTGCAGGGGGACAGTTGCTGGTGTGTCCACCCCTGCTGGACCTTCGACTCCCGACTGTGGCAGGGATGGGGTCCCCACCGAGCTGGCTGCGTTGGTTGGGGCAGGTCCACAGGGGGCCCTGGTGGCATCTGGGCCGGAAGACGGCATGGAGCACGACTGGCGCATAGCCTCCACAGAGGAGGAGAGGGTCGCCAGAAGGCCACACACATATAGGAAACCCCCGACCATGGCGGCTCCCAAATGGTTCACGTACGCACGGTGCTCTTCGTGATGATGTGCATGCTCCTCCCGGGAAGCATGCACCTCATCACGAATGCCAGCCGTGCGCAACGCGACACCAATCAGGACCCTCTCCACACAGCCAGGGGTCCCCTCGTCCGCAGGTAGAGGAGTGTCAGATGACATGGACATCTTCCCTACCTGTGGACGGGCCTGGGATGGGGCATCCGTGCTGGTGCATGGTGGTGCAGTCACAGTGTCAGGGACAGTGACATGCACAGGCACCTCTACGGCGACCTGTGCTGCCTCCTGCCCCTGGCCCTGGACTGCACCACTTGCACCAGCGGGGATGCCCCCACCAGGCCCCATGTGTGGCTCAGTAGCGGCCTCCTCCCCCTCTGTGGAAACCACCAACCTGGATGTCTCCACGCCGTCTTCCGCCGGTGCAAGCCCCTGTGGGGGCTCACCCACCCCTTCCGCTGCAGCCGTGGTGGCATCCCCGCCGCTCTGCTCCACAGCGCCTTCTCCGCCCTCTTCTCCACTTGCCACTGTGTAGAGGGAGACATAGAACACAAGCATCAGGGTACTGTACAATGGTACCTTAGACAGGAAGCAACAGCAGATGAGTGGCACTGTCATACATCACTTCCATCATGTCCCTCCACAACACATGGGTCAGTGCAGGCAAAACACATACACTAACAGGCATGGCGCATGCCATGGACATTGGCATACATGACCAAGGGACTCATGATTCATACAATGTTGGTTTTAAACTCACATGCATCATGGGTCTTGCCATCACATGCACACACCTCACCGTAGTTCCATCCATCTGGCCTCGTACACCACAGACGCAGTGGATACAAGGATGACTAGGCTGCATCAGTGAATCTGAACATTGTCACAGACATGCAGGTCAGACACACACACATGGACACCATACGTGTACATGGGACCAGCACCCATCCCTCACCCCCACCCATGTCCAGGAACAGAGACTGCCATGCTTCCATGTGTCCATTCCGCACAGAGCCCCCCATGTTGCAATAGAACACATGCACCAACCATGTGGTTCACACATCACTGTACTCACATGCCTGACCATGATGTCCCTGCACACACACATACGTACATGGCCTATGTCACACATACAGGCAGGTGTCAGACAACCAGCACACTGCAACATGCCCTGTCTCACACAGAAATGCTTGGCCACTTACCGGCCAACTCCAGATGGGTCTGCCTCCGAAGGATCTGGGCGTGGAGCGCTGGGTCTACGTGTTCCAGGACCCTCATCTGGATGTCACTCAGGCGTGCCCGGCCCCCCTCCGCGAGGCGCCGGGCCTTATTGAGGGTCCTGGACCTCAAGTCCTCCCAGCGCTTCTTGATGTGCTTGATGTCGCGGGTTGCCACCCCCTCCGCGTTGATGGCAACCACTACATCGTCCCAGATCCTCTCCCGTCCTTCCTTGTTGGCGCGTGGTCTTCCGAAGAGGGCATCATAATGCCCCAGGACATGCTCCACCAGGACACCAACTTCCTTCTCACTGAAGCTGGTGGCCCTCTGCCTCTCTGGCTGGGGGTCGCCACTGGTCTCAGATGGTGCTTGCCCCGACATGGCGACCCCCGAGGCAGGCGTGGGTGGGCAACTGGGTCCTGGGGGTGGGCTGTGGAGCGATGGTATCCCAGTCGGGAGTCTACTGTTCCAGCAGGGGTGGACACAGCAACTGGACCCCTGCAGATGGCTGATGTGCAGGCACCAAATGGCAGGGCACGGTGGCAGCAGGCAGGCAGGCAGCAGCAGATGGCACGTGGGAGGCTGCTCGGGGCACTGGGGGGCAATGATTCGGCCTTCTGGGCAGGAGCGTGGTCTTCCGTGTGTATTCGCGTGGCCAGCTTGATACGGAGTGATTTGGCACGTGAAAAATCTGCACGTCAGCGTGTAATTCGAGGAAAGGCCCTTAGCGCGTAAGCGCGTCTGCACCCATACGCATTGTCATTGGACCAAAGGCCCTCAGCGCATGAGCGCGTCTGTGACGTGACGTGCGAGGGTGTATCCCTCATTGCACGTGATGACAGAACACACGTGGATTTCAACCAATCGCGTGTGAAAGTTCACAGCACCCCGGAACACACGTACCCAGGCTAATCGCGTGTGGAACTACCCGCGCACCCGGAAACACACGTACCCAGGCTTATCGCGTGTGGAACTACCCGCGCACCCGGAAACACACGTACCCAGGCTAATCGCGTGTGGAACTACCCGCGCACCCGGAAACACACGTACCCAGGCTAATCGCGTGTGGAAAACTGCACATCCGCGTGTAATGCGCGTAATCGCGCGTGAAAAACTGCACGTCCGCGTGTAATGCGCGTAATCGCGCGTGAAAAACTGCACGTCCGCATGTGACGTGACGCACGCGTGCGTTTCCCTCAGCACGGGTTAAAGGTGAGCAGGCCCAGCAGTTCGCTGTACGTGCCTTCCGTGGAGACCGACGTGTGTTGCTGCTTCCAGTTGTTTCGCGCGCCATCTACTTCACAGCTCTCAAGGACGTATCTCTTCTTTTGGCAGGGGTATTGGCTACGCGTGCTTTTCTGCATCGCGCTAGTAAGACGGTGAGTCGCAAACGCTCCTTTTCCCACTGCGGGTGCCCCTGTGTATTGTACCCATTTTCGATGTCATCGTAGCCTGCGTGTCCCACGCGTACACGTTATTCGTGTTACTGGGTGCCACTGCGTACTGCGGGAGGTTAAATCCACGCACGTAGGCTGCAGGGTTGCGTGCACGGTTTTACTGCAGTTTTGGGGTGCCTGAGCGTTGCGTGACCCGTCACCACATCACCGGGGTCACATACAGCCTTGCAGGTGCAGGGGGGCTGTTAACATCTTGCTTCCCACCCCCTTCACCCCAATTGCCCAGGTCAATTGTGCTGTACACCTCCCATTGGCACCACTCCATCTGTGCCAGCACTATTACATCTGTGCCATGGTTGGGAGGCCACCAAAGGTGAGGGGTGCCTCAGCTGGGTGTACTCCTCGTGGCGGGCGTGGTCGGGGACGTGGCCGTGGTGACCAGGGAGTAGGGGGACTCCAGGGTGTCCAGGGCAGCCACAGAGGGGGAAGAGGCAGGGGTGCGTCACTTGAGCACAATGTTGTGCCATATGTTGGTGCAGCCATTCCACCACCCCCTGTGGTTCCGGGGGATACAGCTCCTGCATCTGGCACTGGCACCCGTATGACCCGGCAGTCCGTTCCATCGACTGCCACGGGCCCAAGGGTAGCGGTAGCTGCAGGTGCAGCTGTGGACACCGCCACCCAGGCTCAGGGTCTGCCAGCGCAGGCTGCGTTGGCACTTGAAGAGCCCTTGGTAGATCTCCAACAGGCCAGGAGGGAAACCATAGGGGCACGCCGGGCTGCTCAGACCAAGACACGTGTCCCTGGGGCAGTCATGTCATCTGCTGCCCCGAACAGCCGGGTTTTGGCAAGTGCAGGGGCAGATGCACCCAACAGCACCCCGGTTGTGAGTCTGCCAACCAGGACCATTGCGGTCAATGACCCTGCCACAGCTGATGTTGCTGCGCAGGGTCCATTAGTGGGCACCCAGCTGCCACTGACACAAGTCAGGCCTTTGGTCATCCCTCCACCTGCCACTCCCTCGGCTCAATCCACCGAACCCACTGGCCATACTGGTCAGGGCGGCATTAGCCAGCCAGGGTCTGCGCCACAGTCCAAGAGGAGGAAGGTTGCACCTGCAGCACAGGCTGGGACCCCACACACAGCCACGACCTCCTGCACGTCGAGGAAGAAGCCTTTCTGTAAGCAGGAACTGGACTTCCTCGTGGACTACGTGCGGGGACACAGCCGTGACATGCTAGTGGGTGCCAATAGTCAGACTACGGCTGCCCAACGTGACACCCACTGGAAGCATGTTGCGGAACATGTCAGTTCATTCGGCCATGAGGTGCGCACGGCGCAGGAGTGCAAAAAGCGCTGGAATGACATCAAGCGCAGCACTAAGGCTAAGCGTGCCTCAAATTACAACTTGACTCTGGTGACTGGCGGTGGGCCTGCACCAGAGGAGGAAGAACTCACTCCGCATGAGGCTCTCGTTGCAGAGTTCATACCACCAGAATTGGTCGAAGGTGTGGGAGAGATGCTGGACTTTGATGCCCAGTCCAGTGAGTGTTGATGCGTAGTTGTTGAGGTCGTGTGTGTTTCACTTGTGGGATGTGTTGTGCATGATTGCTGCTACATGTGACGTGTACATGGTTCTGATGTGTAAGTAATGCAATGCTACCGTCATGCATGTCTCCTCTGCCTGCATGCGGGACTCCATGTGGGCATGCTCCCTTGCCCCTCCTCTGCCACTCTGCACCCCAGTTCCACCTTTGCACTGGTCTGCTACATTCTTGCCAATGTGTAGTTTCTTGTTCATGTGTCCTGTGTAGATGCTAACTTCCAGCTTAGAAACTGCCAGACATATGCCGTGTGGTACAGCCTTAGTACTCGATGCAGGGTATCCCACTTGTACTGTGCATGGGTCAGATGTCCCGCAGGGACATGAGTGCCCATTCATGCTCCATGTGCATTGCACGCATGCCCCTATGTGTCCTTGACTGGATGATCACTGTAATATGAGTCCTTGGTTACATACATTGCCTGCCATATTATCGGCCTCCCCATGTCAACTGTGGCTCAGTCCTGCGTTGCACACATGTTTAGGCTCTGACAATCTGTGTGGCTCACAGGCCTCAGCCTGTTCAATGGCCAATGACTCTGTCCAACTCTTGTTGTGTCTTCTTCACACGTGGCCGGCCTCCGGATCTTCCATCATGTGTCCTGCACACTGTCCCAGCATCATTTGCAGTGTTGTAATTTGAATCACATTAAGCTGTTGATGCCAGTCAACACTGCTTGTCAATACACAGGTGTATGGGCAGCCTTTTGATACCATGCTAGGCATCCCTGCTTTGGTACTGGGGTGGAGGGGTGCTTGGCTGCTAGACATGGTACACATTGAATACACAATGCACGTGATGTCTGAATTTGACATTGCACTGCCTTCACATTTCCTGGCACACACCATGGAGTGCTTGTACATGTAGGTAGTGAGTGGCGTACACATTTTCAGCACTGCATAGACCCACTTCCATGCAAACTGCCACCTTTCAACAGGTCTGATCACAGTAGCTATTCAAAGTAGACCCAGCATGCATGCCAGGTCATATGTTGTGTGTCACATGTCTGCCGGATGCCTTTGCTGTCGGTGTGTGTGTGTGTGTGTGTGTTGTGTGCTTCTGACATGTGTAGTGACCTTTTCCTCTCTATTTTTCAGGTGATGACGCAATGGATGCAGAGGATGGTGTTGTCATGCCAGACACAGGGTTGGTAAAACCACATCAACCCGGCACTAGTGGTGGTCGTGGGGTGGTAGGCCACGAAAACCCCCAAGTGCTGCAGTCCATCCTGTCTCTGGCTGCCTATGAGTCCAGCCTTGATGACGACTCTGACGTCCATGTTGAGTTGGATGAGCATCAAGTCCATGTGTCAGGGGTGAGTGATTCTGATGTGGACACTCCTCTGTCTGCGACACCTGCACTGAGGGATCAGACAGTCTTGGTTCCTCCGCCCGTGGTGGATCGGGATGCAGGGTCACCCTCCATACCAGTCACTGATGTGCCTGGGACATCACGTCGACGGGGGCATGTAGTCGTGCAGCCGCAGGCGGTGCCAACACAGCGAGGACCCCCGGTCCTTGGGTCCCACAGGGGTCAAGCCCGGCAACGCGGTCGCCGCGAGCAACCGCTGTATACTGAGTGGGAGCAAGACATGACTGCCAATTCCGAACGGCAGGGGGCAGCAATGGAGAACATCGCTGACAGCATGAAGCGTGTGGCCCGATCTGTGCTCCCCCCTGCTAGGCAGGTGCTTCTCCAGCAGCAGGGGGCACGGTCCACGGCCCGCTCGCTCAGGCTGGGCATGGCGGCCTCAGACAGGGCACGCCAGGCTGAAATGTCGTCTCTGCGTCAAGCAATTGCTGCTCACGCAGAGGCGCACATGGATGCCCTGAGGGAGGAGTATGCCTCCCTCAGATCCACTCTGGGTGTCCTTATGATGTCCCAGAGGCAGCAGGCAGAGGAGCGGTTTGCACAGCTTGAGCGCACCATCTCGGCTGAGCTACAGGCTTGCCGGGAGGTGCAGCGGTTGTCCAGCCAGGCCTTGCAGGAGGAACTCCGTGTTACACGTGCTACCTTGCAAGAGGAAGCACGTGTATCACGTGAGGTTCTGCATGCAGACCTATGTAACATCGCCACACAGAACCAGGCTCACCTGTCCGGCAGACTTGCTGCCGACGAGGGGCAAGCTGCGGCTAGGCGTGGCCAGGCTACTGTGCCACGTCCTCCTTTCCAGTATGAGCCAGACTCGGACGACCATCTATCTCCCACATAGGTCGTGCTGTGCAGGCGTTGAGCCCATGGAGGTATTTTTTTTTGGCTCAGCATCATCGCATGTGGATGTTGAGCAGCACCCTGTACCTCCCCCCTCCTGAGTGCCTCCCCTCCCCCCCGGGTCGTATGTGGCCATTTTTTATTTTTCTTTTAGTTTAGTTAGTTAAGTTTCTGTTTGATAGTTAGTTTAAATAGGTAATGTAGGTTTTCCATAGTTAGTGTAATTAGTTAATAGTTGAGTTAGTTTAAAATTTGTAGCCTATTGTGCTTTCATGTGACAGTGCGGTGCCTTGTGGTTTTTGAAGGCATCCACTGTCTGTTCCAGCTGGGCCCTTCATGGTTGTCTTGTGTATGTGTTTGCTGCTTGGGTTCCTTGACTCACATATGCCACTCCTGCCTCCCTTATCCATGGGCTCGCAAGGATGGTTCGGTGTTACAGAATTTTACACAAGGGCTTTGGACTGTCATATCTGTGGCATGTCTGGTGCTTTGTGACTTGTGTTGACACCCCTAGTGGGGATGATTTAGGTGTAATTGTCCACTGTTCAGCTTTTGCTAGATGGGGTGTGTCATGATTAATGTGGACATTGATTGCTATGCATTGTGTATTATGTCTCATATCTTTCCTGTACACGTGCCTGTTGCAATTCATGCTTTAGATAGTGTTCCACACTTTGGAAGTCAAAGACGGACTGATGGTGTGATTTGTGATGTGACTCTCTGACATGGTCAAGTAATGAGATGCCTGATGAGACACACACAGATCACTTTGATGCATTAATCATTTGTTTCATGCACTTTCTGCAGGGGGATGAGGCACCAGAGCACCTTTGCCAGCAGACATGGCCCATTGGACGACGGAATTCCTGACCCGTTTGTTGGTGCCCACATGCACATGTGTGCACGAGCAGAGCCACAGTGATTGCAGACCCACATCCTAGAACTGCTGACATGTTCCAAGGAACTCCAGGCAAGGTGAGCATCACAGGGGGGCCACGACACAGCAAAGCTTGCACCAGGCGAGTTGCACATGCAGGCTTAATCACAGCACTGAGGGTGAGCTTAGACGAATATTGGTGTTGAAGCACACAATGCAGTTCAGATTTGTTTGTGGACTGATGGCTGTTGATAGTAGGGTTGTCTGGGACACATGCAGGGGCAGTGGCACATACCCTGCGGTACACCAAGGGTCATTGAGGCACTTGTATCAACCGTGTAGCCTTCCGAGACATGGAAAGGGGCAGCTCACAGGGACATACAGCAAGGGACATACTTGGGTGCAGTGCATGTCTATTCCAAGTACTTCATGATAAATGCACTGCCAACTTTGTTTTGGTCATGGTGGTACGCAACTTGCTCTGTAGTCATGGCTTGCCATATGGGTCTGTCTGCTTACCCAGGGAACATTGCATGGTGTGTGAATTGTGACACATTGGTGTTCCATTTGCCACGCACCCAACAGCGCCTGACTTACTGCATTGACTGTGTATGACCCGTCACAGGGGTGATGTTATATATGGGTACGAAGCATCGAGCACTGATTGTCTGTTTGTAGAGTAGTTTGTTGCTATGGGGCATGTTTTGTGTTGTGTTTTTGTGTAATTGGCACATACAGGTTGTTGACTGTGTCTCTCTTTGCAGCATTGCAGTGCTCCTGTAACCGGCCCTGAGAGTGCGCAGGCAGGAGGCCAGCACTCAAAACCAGAGCTAAGTGTCTTGTTGTTTTCCTTACAAACTGCCCTGCATAGGCTTGCTGGGGAGTGTACTGATGCATGGATGTATGTGTGGTCCTATTTGGTATGTTTTTTTCCCTAATCACCCGTGATCCTATGCAATTATGAAACCTGTACCCTCTACCCGGTGTTCCTGCTTCCCGTGCCTATCTAAGCAACGTTCCCTGACCCTCTTTCCCCACTGGGGTTGCGGATGCCTGTGTAAGCCCTGAACTTGCAGGCGCCAAAACCCTAGAGGGGGTGGTTGGTTCGTACCACTCCTGAGTCTGGACTACAGAAGGCCATGACAATGATGTCCAAGTTTGTTTGGATTGTGTATGTGTTCATGCAGGTTGTACATTTTCGTGCATTCCCTAGTTTCATGTGTCATTCCTCCTCCCCTCACCTGCCACTCATTCCAGTCATCCAGTGTGTCTACACCTGTCCCGACTGCATATCCCTGAACCTCATTCCCCACCATGATCTCAGGGGCCTGTGTGAGTTTGACCTTGCAGGCACCCGGGACATGGTGTGGGTGATTGTTTCATGAGACTCCCGCGCCTGTACAGGGGACCTGTGACAGTACACATCCATTCATGGTGCATCATCCTATGTCATGTACCACACATGTCTCACATCCTGTCGTGACATTGTTCTGCTGTGCTACCTTGGTTGTTGCATCATTGTGGTAGTACTTGGCGTTTGTGAGGTACTGCTACGTCAAGTCATCTACTGGAGGGTGTTTGGGTTCGTTTTCATGCCTTCGATTTTGTGATTTTGGAAATGAGTGTGGATTCTGAGGGTTCAGGCATCTTTTTACACACAAGGTGGGAGATGGACACGAAGGGTAAAGGTGATCCTTTGGCCAGGTGGAAATGAGGGTTGGAGGCTCCATGACCCAGGTGCAGTTGTTCAGTGGGTCATGGTCATTTGCGCGGGAGGGGAGGGGTTGTTGTTGATAGTTGCATTGCCCTGCAGTGTGATGGGAACTCTGACATTGTAATGTTGTTGTCCTATGTACATGTTGTGTTCTGCTGATCAATGCCTGTTCATGTGTTGTGTCTTCCTTTCAGGTGCGAGGGGATAGTTGTGGTTTGACATGCTGGGGTGTACACATGGTGGATGTTCACATGTGATGTGTAGGGAACACTGATGGTCACTTGAGTGCACATGCATATGTGGAGTGCATGTCCCTGCAGAACCACACACTTGCACTCGGATGCACTCCATGTACTCCCACCCTTGCATATCCACGTGTACACTGTTTGCCTTCTGGTGCCCACTGTGTCCCGGCAGCACATGTTCTGTGACCGATTATGGTTCCAGTACATGCCTAATTTGATGTTTGATGTAGTATGTCACTTAGATGTGATGCTCAGGGTGTGCATCACACGCAATGGCTGTTCACTGTGCTGTACGCTGAGCAGTGTGATGCAGGAGTGGGACACTGCACACATGAGCTGCAGTGTTGATTTTGCAATGCATAATGTGCATATAGACAGGCATTCATTGTGATGTTACGTCTACGACTGTTGCAATGCATTTGGAAACGACTTATTTTGGGTGGGACATTTTGTTGGTCTGTCATTTCATCTGATTCCGGGTCAGGCATCATTGTCCGATGCCACTGTACATTTAGGACATGGCAATGTGTACCTTATCGTTACTGCGTCGGTGTATGGGTATTGCTTGCCATGTCATGTTGATGTTTGGGAGGGTTTGACTGACATGACAGTGATGGCCATGGCCTGTTTTGCAGGTGTGTGTGATGCACACCTTGCATGTCCAGGTCATCCGCTTCTCAGAGCAACTAGCTGGGGGTAGGTTTCTCTCCGCAGCAGGGCCCTCCCCCTGGAACAGACTTCCTGCCTGACTTGAACTTGAGGGGAACCATCTCCAGTTCTGGAATCACCTCAAGACCTTCCTCTTTGGTTCTGCTTACTCTCTGCCTCTCCCTTGCAGAATTCTTCACTGGAACTGCACAGGAGCTGCTACTGGGACACTCTCACCAACCTCGGTCCCTGGCCCAGCCACTGTCCACTTGCACTGCCACCCTGGCAACCCCTGCACTGCAGTACTGTCTCTCTATCCCTACAGCCCTCCCTTCCCAGCACTTGTCTGCACTTACCTTTGCAGTTGCCACCAGGCGACCTATGTATTATTTTTTTGGCCTACTTCCCCTGTACTGGACTCCCCCCCACCCTTACCCTTGCACTTTTCCCTTCCCCCTACCCCTGCACTTGCACAATCTCAATGACACCTGGCCTAGTAGTACCGTTCTCTGTGTTCCCTTGTCCCCCCCCCCTGCCTCATTGTGCCTTGGAATACTTGTGTATGGCCTATGTCACATGTCATATGTGTGCATTTTGGTTGCACAGGATAGCTTGTGTTTAAGTAGCTAGGGATGCAGACGATGTGGCACTTCCATGGCAACTATCTCAGGGTGGTAGGGTTGTGACAGTTGACTGTCACTTTGTCATCATCGATTGTCACCTGGTATGTGCCAGGCCTGTGTGCACTCCGCAGGGGTGGGAGTTTAGGTGAAAAATGTGGCCACAAGCTGGGTCCGGGCTTCCTCACCACGTGCCCTCTCCTCTCCCATGGGCAGCGCCTGTGCCTGTGGTTGGGGATGTGGGGGCACCACCATGTCCACCGGGACGCCCTGCCGTGTTGCAACATTGTGCAGGACACATGCTGCCACAATGATCCTGCACACTACTGGTGGTGCATAGAGTAGTTGCCCACCAGAGCGGTCAAGGGAGCGGAAACGTGACTTGAGCACTCCGAATGTGCGCTCCACTATGCCCCTGGTTGCAATATGGGCGGCGTTGTATCTTACCTGGGGTGGTGTGGTGGGGTTCCGGATTGGCGTCATCATGTGGTTGCTCAGAGGGTAGGCACTGTCCCCTGGGGAGGTGATAATAATTGAGATTATTAGGGTTGGGATATTTGTCTGTGTGTGACTTGCATGCATGTGCAAGGGCATTTGTACTGACCTAGAAGCCATGTGTCGCCATGCTGCCCAGCTTCCAGGGCCCGGCTCAGGGCGGACATTCTGTATATGAAACTGTCATGGGTGGAGCCAGGGTAGTTTGCATAGACAGAGGTGATGATTCCCTTTGCATCGCATACCACCTGTACATTGATGGAATCCCAGTACTTGCGGTTTCGGTAGATGTGCTCAGTGGCCCTAGGTGGACGTAGGGCCACATGGGTGCAATCTATGGCATCGAGCACTTTGGGGAAGTGTGCCACCCTGAAAAAATCCAGGACAACGGCCTGCCTTTCTGCGGGTGTTCTGGGCATGTATATGTGCCTGCGGACTGAGGGGCGCGCTGTCATGATTGCCAGTACCTGGTGTAGGCAGCGTGACTGCGTGGCCTGTGACACCCCCCCCACTATGGCAGTGGTCCGCTGAAACGACCCAGTGGCCAAAAAATGCAAGACATTGAGCAGCTTCTCCAAGGGGCTCAATGCTTGGGAGCAAAGGGTGGGGGATGTGAGGTCATCTTCCCACTCCCTGACCAGTTCTAGGATGATATGGGGTGGAAACCTATACCTGCCGTAGACCTGGTCGTCAGGCATCCCAAAAAGGCTTGTCCGTGGTGCAAAAATGCGTGCCCTGGCTATTCTCCTCCTCCTGCGGTGTCCCACGATCAGTGCAGCAACAAATGGGGCATTCATCGTCGCTGTATATACGCGTTTGTTGTTTGCACGCACTTTTATGCTGTCCATGGGACGCCTCCGTGTGGGCGGACTCGTTGACGCCTGTGCACATCTTTTGCCGTGCACGTGTTTCCCGTATTCGGGTGTCATCGCGTGTGATCGGAGGGGAGCGAGCGTACACGCGATTGGCCTGGGTACGTGTGTTTCCGGGTGCGCTGGTAGTTCCACACGCGATTAGCCTGGGTACGTGTGTTTCCGGGTGTGCGGGTAGTTCCACACGCGATTAGCCTGGGTACGTGTGTTTCCGGGTGCGCGGGTAGTTCCACACGCGATTAGCCTGGGTACGTGTGTTTCTGGGTGCGCGGGTAGTTCCACACGCGATTAGCCTGGGTACGTGTGTTCCGGGGTGCCGTGAACTTTCACACGCGATTGGTTGAAATCCATGTGTGTTCTGTCATCACGTGCAATGAGGGATACACCCTCGCACGTCAGGTCACAGACGCGCTCACGCGCTGAGGGCCTTTGGTCCAATGAAAATGCGTATGCGTGCAGATGCGCTTACGCACTAAGGGCCTTTCCTCGAATTACACGCTGACGTGCAGATTTTTCACGTGCCAAATCACTCCGTATCAAGCTGGCCACGCGAATACACACGGAAGACCACGCTCCTGCCCAGAAGGCCGAATCACTGCCCCCCAGTGCCCCGAGCAGCCTCCCACGTGCCATCTGCTGCTGCCTGCCTGCCTGCCTGCCTGCTGCCACCGTGCCCTGCCATTTGGTGCCTGCACATCAGCCATCTGCAGGGGTCCAGTTGCTGTGTCCACCCCTGCTGGAACAGTAGACTCCCGACTGGGATACCATCGCTCCACAGCCCAGCCCCAGGACCCAGTTGCCCACCCACGCCTGCCTCGGGGGTCGCCATGTCGGGGCAAGCACCATCTGAGACCAGTGGCGACCCCCAGCCAGAGAGGCAGAGGGCCACCAGCTTCAGTGAGAAGGAAGTTGGTGTCCTGGTGGAGCATGTCCTGGGGCATTATGATGCCCTCTTCTGAAGACCACGCGCCAACAAGGAAGGATGGGAGAGGATCTGGGACGATGTAGTGGTTGCCATCAACACGGATGGGGTGGCAACCCGCGACATCAAGCACTTCAAGAAGCGCTGGGAGGACTTGAGGTCCAGGACCCTCAATAAGTCCCGGCGCCTCGCGGAGGGGGGCCGGGCACTCCTGAGTGACATCCAGATGAGGGTCCTGGAATGCGTAGACCCAGCGCTCCACGCCCAGATCCTTCGGAGGCAGACCCATCTGGAGTTGGCCGGTAAGTGGCCAAGCATTGCTGTGTGAGACAGGGCATGTGGCAGTGTGCTGGTTGTCTGATACCTGCCTGTATGTGTGACATAGACCATGTACGTATGTGTGTGTGCAGGGTCATCATGGTCAGGCATGTGAGTACAGTGATGTGTGAACCACATGGTTGGTGCATGTGTTCTATTGCAACATGGGGGGCTCTGTGCGGAATGGACACATGGAAGCATGGCAGCCTCTGTTCCTGGACATGGGTGGGGGTGAGGGATGGGTGCTGGTCCCATGTACACGTATGGTGTCCATGTGTGTGTGTCTGACCTGCGTGTCTGTGACTTGTAAATGCCATGGATGCATGACACATGTCTGTGACAATGTTCAGATTCACTGATGCAGCCTAGTCATCCTTGTATCCACTGCATCTGTGGTGTACGAGGCCAGATGGATGGAACTACGGTGAGGTGTGTGCATGTGATGGCAAGACCCATGATGCATGTGAGTTTAAAACCAACATTGTATGAATCATGAGTCCCTTGGTCATGTATGCCAATGTCCATGGCATGCGCCATGCCTGTTACTGTATGTGTTTTGCCTGCACTGACCCATGTGTTGTGGAGGGACATGATGGAAGTGATGTATGACAGTGCCACTCATCTGCTGTTGCTTCCTGTCTAGGGGACCATTGTACAGTACCCTGATGCTTGTGTTCTATGTCTCCCTCTACACAGTGGCAAGTGAAGAAGAGGGCGGAGAAGGCGCTGTGGAGCAGAGCGGCGGGGATGCCGCCACAGCTGCAGCGGAAGGGGTGGGTGAGCCCCCACAGGGGCTTGCACCGGCGGAAGACGGCGTGGAGACATCCAGGTTGGTGGTTTCCACAGAGGGGGAGGAGGCCGCTACTGAGCCACACATGGGGCCTGGTGGGGGCATCCCCGCTGGTGCAAGTGGTGCAGTCCAGGGCCAGGGGCAGGAGGCAGCACAGGTCGCCGTGGAGGTGCCTGTGCATGTCACTGTCCCTGACACTGTGACTGCACCACCATGCATCAGCAGGGATGCCCCATCCCAGGCCCGTCCGCTGGTTGGGGAGATGTCCATGTCATCTGACACTCCTCTACCTGCGGACGAGGGGACCCTTGGCCGTGTGGAGAGGGTCCTGATTGGTGTCACGTTGCGCACGGCTGGCATTCGTGATGAGGTGCATGCTTCCCGGGAGGAGCATGCACATCATCACGAAGAGCACCGTGCGTACGTGAACCATTTGGGAGCCGCCATGGTCGGGGGTTTCCTACATGTGTGTGGCCTTCTGGCGACCCTCTCCTCCTCTGTGGAGGCTATGCGCCAGTCGTGCTCCATGCCGTCTTCCGGCCCAGATGCCACCAGGGCCCCCTGTGGACCTGCCCCGACCAACGCAGCCAGCTCGGTGGGGACCCCATCCCTGCCACAGTCGGGAGTCGAAGGTCCAGCAGGGGTGGACACACCAGCAACTGTCCCCCTGCAGATGGAGGATGTGCCGGCATCATCTGGCAGGGCACGTGCACGACGGCATCGGTGGATTACATCAGCCTGGATGCCGTCGTGCTGGCAGAGGCAGTGGCGTCGGAGGCAGCAGCAGGCTCGACGTGGGAGGCATCATGGCTCGGGGCCATCAAGATCAGAGGGGCAGGCATCGGCCGGAGGGCAGGAGAACCCTGGGATGACAGTGTCTTCCGTGTGGGAGCAGTTGGTCCAGTGGATAGGTGCGGAGCGGCAGCGGGCGGAAGAGGAGCGGCTCACCATGGTCAGGGCGGAGTTCTCCATGCGTCGGGCGTTGAGGCGGGCTGAGTGCCTCGAGGAAGCTCGCAGGGAGTTTGAGGTGGACACGGGGTTGTCCCTGCGAGACCTCGGGGCCAGGACAGAGTCCCGCCTCCGGGACATCGACATGGAGTTCGATGATGCCCTGGCCGGCAACATCACAGAGTGAGCCGCAGGACTTGCCCACTGCCATTGTATATAGTTCTTTAGTTAGTTAGTGTTAGGTTTCCTTTATTTTTTAAGGTTTTTTTGGACCGCTCGGACAATGGCCACTTTTCTGTATATATTTTTTTTATTAGTTAGTAGTAGGTTTCATTTATGGTGTTGGGCTCATGGACCCTGGGATATTCTTGTACATAGTTTGATGTTTGGAAAACATTTGTTGGATTTATATTTGTGTTCACCATGAGGCAATGGTTTTTCCTTATTTTTCCCCCCATTATTTTGCTTTGGACTACATTAGTTTTTGGATTCCTTTGTTTTTTGATTTTTTCTATTAGTTCTCGGACATGGACCATTTGTTTTGTCATCCCCATTGTTGTGTGTTTTATTTCTTTACTTCATTTTCATCTTTAATACATATATTTATTACTTACATTTGTGGTATTTTCTCATTGGTTTCATGCATGTCATGATATGGGTTTTGACATTCACTTGCACCCATTGTGTATGTGTGTGTGACGGACATGTGTTCATTTACATACTTGCCATTGGGGTTGTATCATGTAATTGCATCTACTATGTGGGTGGATGCAATCCTTGGCTGGGTGTTTGTGCTGGGTATGCTGCCCATTACTGCCATGATTGCGTTTCGTCAGGACCTGGGGGCAGGGGGACATGAGTGGGGGCCTGCTGGGGGGTGGGGGTGCAAGGGGACATGAGTGGGACATGGTTGGGGGCCTGCTGGCAGGTGCCCCACAGTGCTGGGGGGTGGGGGTGCAAGGGGACATGAGTGGGGGCCTGCTGGGGGGTGGGGGTGGTGGGAGACATGGTTGGGGGCCTGGTGGAGGCTCCCCTGGTGACTGGAGGGGTGGGGGTGGTGGGAGACATGGGTGGGGGCCTGTTGGAGGCTGCCCCTGGAGACTGGGGGGCCAATCGTACACGCGATTGGCCTGGGTACGTGTGTTTCCGGGTGCGCCGGTAGTTCCACACGCGATTAGCCTGGGTACGTGTGTTTCCGGGTGTGCGGGTAGTTCCACACGCGATTAGCCTGGGTACGTGTGTTTCCGGGTGCGCGGGTAGTTCCACACGCGATTAGCCCGGGTACGTGTGTTTCTGGGTGCGCGGGTAGTTCCACACGCGATTAGCCTGGGTACGTGTGTTCCGGGGTGCCGTGAACTTTCACACGCGATTGGTTGAAATCCACATGTGTTCTGTCATCACGTGCAATGAGGGTTACACCCTCGCACGTCACGTCACAGACGCGCTCACACGCTGAGGGCCTTTGGTCCAATGAAAATGCGTATGCGTGCAGACGCGCTTACGCGCTAAGGGCCTTTCCTCGAATTACACGCTGACGTGCAGATTTTTCACGTGCCAAATTACTCCGTATCAAGCTGGCCACGCGAATACACACGGAAGACCACGCTCCTGCCCAGAAGGCCGAATCACTGCCCCCCAGTGCCCCGAGCAGCCTCCCACGTGCCATCTGCTGCTGCCTGCCTGCCTGCCTGCCTGCTGCCACCGTGCCCTGCCATTTGGTGCCTGCACATCAGCCATCTGCAGGGGTCCAGTTGCTGTGTCCACCCCTGCTGGAACAGTAGACTCCCGACTGGGATACCATCGCTCCACAGCCCAGCCCCAGGACCCAGTTGCCCACCCACGCCTGCCTCGGGGGTCGCCATGTCGGGGCAAGCACCATCTGAGACCAGTGGCGACCCCCAGCCAGAGAGGCAGAGGGCCACCAGCTTCAGTGAGAAGGAAGTTGGTGTCCTGGTGGAGCATGTCCTGGGGCATTATGATGCCCTCTTCTGAAGACCACGCGCCAACAAGGAAGGACGGGAGAGGATCTGGGATGATGTAGTGGTTGCCATCAACGCGGATGGGGTGGCAACCCGCGACATCAAGCACATCAAGAAGCGCTGGGAGGACTTGAGGTCCAGGACCCTCAATAAGTCCCGGCGCCTCGCGGAGGGGGGCCGGGCACTCCTGAGTGACATCCAGATGAGGGTCCTGGAATGCGTAGACCCAGCGCTCCACGCCCAGATCCTTCGGAGGCAGACCCATCTGGAGTTGGCCGGTAAGTGGCCAAGCATTGCTGTGTGAGACAGGGCATGTGGCAGTGTGCTGGTTGTCTGATACCTGCCTGTATGTGTGACATAGGCCATGTACGTATGTGTGTGTGCAGGGACATCATGGTCAGGCATGTGAGTACAGTGATGTGTGAACCACATGGTTGGTGCATGTGTTCTATTGCAACATGGGGGGCTCTGTGCGGAATGGACACATGGAAGCATGGCAGCCTCTGTTCCTGGACATGGGTGGGGGTGAGGGATGGGTGCTGGTCCCATGTACACGTATGGTGTCCATGTGTGTGTGTCTGACCTGCGTGTCTGTGACTTGTAAATGCCATGGATGCATGACACATGTCTGTGACAATGTTCAGATTCACTGATGCAGCCTAGTCTTCCTTGTATCCACTGCGTCTGTGGTGTACGAGGCCAGATGGATGGAACTACGGTGAGGTGTGTGCATGTGATGGCAAGACCCATGATGCATGTGAGTTTAAAACCAACATTGTATGAATCATGAGTCCCTTGGTCATGTATGCCAATGTCCATGGCATGCGCCATGCCTGTTACTGTATGTGTTTTGCCTGCACTGACCCATGTGTTGTGGAGGGACATGATGGAAGTGATGTATGACAGTGCCACTCATCTGCTGTTGCTTCCTGTCTAGGGGACCATTGTACAGTACCCTGATGCTTGTGTTCTATGTCTCCCTCTACACAGTGGCAAGTGAAGAAGAGGGCGGAGAAGGCGCTGTGGAGCAGAGCGGCGGGGATGCCGCCACGGCTGCAGCGGAAGGGGTGGGTGAGCCCCCACAGGGGCTTGCACCGGCGGAAGACGGCGTGGAGACATCCAGGTTGGTGGTTTCCACAGAGGGGGAGGAGGCCGCTACTGAGCCACACATGGGGCCTGGTGGGGGCATCCCCGCTGGTGCAAGTGGTGCAGTCCAGGGCCAGGGGCAGGAGGCATCACAGGTCGCCGTGGAGGTGCCTGTGCATGTCACTGTCCCTGACACTGTCACTGCACCACCATGCACCAGCAGGGATGCCCCATCCCAGGCCCGTCCGCTGGTTGGGGAGATGTCCATGTCATCTGACACTCCTCTACCTGCGGACGAGGGGACCCCTGGCCGTGTTGAGAGGGTCCTGATTGGTGTCACGTTGCGCACGGCTGGCATTCGTGATGAGGTGCATGCTTCCCGGGAGGAGCATGCACATCATCACGAAGAGCACCGTGCGTACGTGAACCATTTGGGAGCCGCCATGGTCGGGGGTTTCCTACATGTGTGTGGCCTTCTGGCGACCCTCTCCTCCTCTGTGGAGGCTATGCGCCAGTCGTGCTCCATGCCGTCTTCCGGCCCAGATGCCACCAGGGCCTCCTGTGGACCTGCCCCGACCAACGCAGCCAGCTCGGTGGGGACCCCATCCCTGCCACAGTCGGGAGTCGAAGGTCCAGCAGGGGTGGACACACCAGCAACTGTCCCCCTGCAGATGGAGGATGTGCCGGCATCATCTGGCAGGGCACGTGCACAACGGCATCGGTGGATTCCATCAGCCTGGATGCCGTCGGGCTGGCAGAGGCAGTGGCGTCGGAGGTAGCAGCAGGCTCGACGTGGGAGGCATCATGGCTCTGGGCCATCAAGATCAGAGGGGCAGGCATCGGCCGGAGGGCAGGAGAACCCTGGGATGACAGTGTCTTCCGTGTGGGAGCAGTTGGTCCAGTGGATAGGTGCGGAGCGGCAGCGGGCGGAAGAGGAGCGGCTCACCATGGTCAGGGCGGAGTTCTCCATGCGTCGGGCGTTGAGGCGGGCTGAGTGCCTCGAGGAAGCTCGCAGGGAGTTTGAGGTGGACACGGGGTTGTCCCTGCGAGACCTCGGGGCCAGGACAGAGTCCCGCCTCCGGGACATCGACATGGAGTTCGATGATGCCCTGGCCGGCAACATCACAGAGTGAGCCGCAGGACTTGCCCACTGCCATTGTATATAGTTCTTTAGTTAGTTAGTGTTAGGTTTCCTTTATTTTTTAAGTTTTTTTTGGACCGCTCGGACAATGGCCACTTTTCTGTATATATTTTTTTTATTAGTTAGTAGTAGTAGGTTTCATTTATGGTGTTGGGCTCATGGACCCTGGGATATTCTTGTACATAGTTTGATGTTTGGAAAACATTTGTTGGATTTATATTTGTGTTCACCATGAGGCAATGGTTTTTCCTTATTTTTCCCCCCATTATTTTGCTTTGGACTACATTAGTTTTTGGATTCCTTTGTTTTTTGATTTTTTCTATTAGTTCTCGGACATGGACCATTTGTTTTGTCATCCCCATTGTTGTGTGTTTTATTTCTTTACTTCATTTTCATCTTTAATACATATATTTATTACTTACATTTGTGGTATTTTCTCATTGGTTTCATGCATGTCATGATATGGGTTTTGACATTCACTTGCACCCATTGTGTATGTGTGTGTGACGGACATGTGTTCATTTACATACTTGCCATTGGGGTTGTATCATGTAATTGCATCTACTATGTGGGTGGATGCAATCCTTGGCTGGGTGTTTGTGTTGGGTATGCTGCCCATTACTGCCATGATTGCGTTTCGTCAGGACCTGGGGGCAGGGGGACATGAGTGGGGGCCTGCTGGGGGGTGGGGGTGCAAGGGGACATGAGTGGGACATGGTTGGGGGCCTGCTGGCAGGTGCCCCACAGTGCTGGGGGGTGGGGGTGCAAGGGGACATGAGTGGGGGCCTGCTGGGGGGTGGGGGTGGTGGGAGACATGGTTGGGGGCCTGGTGGAGGCTCCCCTGGTGACTGGAGGGGTGGGGGTGGTGGGAGACATGGGTGGGGGCCTGGTGGAGGCTGCCCCTGGCGACTGGGGGGTGGGGGTGCAGGGGGACATGAGTGGGGGCCTGCTGGGGGGTGGGGGTGCAAGGGGACATGGTTGGGGGCCTGCTGGCAGGTGCCCCACAGTGCTGGGGGGTGGGGGTGCAAGGGGACATGAGTGGGACATGGTTGGGGGCCTGCTGGCAGGTGCCCCACAGTGCTGGGGGGTGGGGGTGCAAGGGAACATGAGTGGGGGCCTGCTGGGGGGTGGGGGTGCAAGGGGACATGAGTGGGACATGGTTGGGGGCCTGCTGGCAGGTGCACCACAGTGCTGGGGGGTGGGGGTGCAAGGGGACATGAGTGGTGGCCTGCTGGGGGGTGGGGGTGCAAGGGTACATGAGTGGGACATGGTTGGGGGCCTGCTGGCAGGTGCCCCACAGTGCTGGGGGGTGGGGGTGCAAGGGGACATGAGTGGGGGCCTGCTGGGGGGTGGGGGTGCAAGGGGACATGAGTGGGACATGGTTGGGGGCCTGCTGGCAGGTGCCCCACAGTGCTGGGGGGTTCGGGTGCAGGGGGACATGGGTGGGGGCCTGCTGGGGGGTGGGGGTGCAAGGGGACATGGTTGGGGGCCTGCTGGCAGGTGCCCCACAGTGCTGGGGGGTGGGGGTGCAGGGGGACATGAGTGGGGGCCTGCTGGGGGGTGGGGGTGCAAGGGGACATGGTTGGGGGCCTGCTGGCAGGTGCCCCACAGTGCTGGGGGGTGGGGGTGCAAGGGGACATGAGTGGGACAAGGTTGGGGGCCTGCTGGCAGGTGCCCCACGGTGCTGGGGGGTGGGGGTGCAAGGGGACATGTGGCTTGGCTGGGGGGCATGCCCATGGTGGATGGGCTGCCTGCGGGACATGACCAGGGGTGCAGGGTAGTCCCCTGTGGTGTGGGCTGCCTGCAGAGGTCGTGGAAGGGGTAGAGGGGAGACCTGGGAGGACCCACACTGGCAATTCACCTCTTCAACTTCCCGCACACCCACGTAATACACTGCCCCACTCGCACAGGCCCAATCGCGTGTAGGATTTCTCGCGCACCCCTGTAATACACGTACCCAGGCCAATCGCGTGTAGAATTTCTCGCGCACCCCCGTAATACACGTACCCAGGCCAATCGCGTGTAGCATTTCTCGCGCACCCCTGAAATCCACGTACCCAGCCACCCAGCCAATCGCGTGTAGATTTTCTCGCGCACCCCTGTAATACACGTACCCAGGCCAATCGCGTGTAGAATTTCTCGCGCACCCCTGAAATCCACGTACCCAGCCCAGGCATGTAGCATTTCTCGCGCACCCCTGAAATCCACGTACCCAGCCCAATCGCGTGTAGATTTTCTCGCCCACCCCTGTAATACACGTACCCAGGCCAATCGCGTGTAGCATTTCTCGCGCACCCCTGAAATCCACGTACCCAGCCCAATCGCGTGCAGATTTTCTCGCGCACCCCTGTAATACACGTACCCAGGCCAATTGCGTGTAGAATTACTCGCGCACCCCTGAAATCCACGTACCCCGCTCAATCGCGTATTTAACTTCCCGCGCGCCACTTTTTTAATGCGCTGGGACTCTACCGCCTGCCTTCGTGTGGCGGCCGTGTTTCAGCTTGTGCGTGTCTTTGGCTGTGCGTGGCTTTGCCCTATTCGATTCCATGAATACGTGTGGTTCGAGTGCGTGTGGGCGTTCCGTCTGCTTCCCTGCAGTACATCCCCAGTTACGCCCTTATTTTCGAGTGTTGTTCCCCATTCCGCGCGTTATGCCCCATGTCCCGCCCACTTTCTGGTGTGTGCGCTGAGGTTGTGCGCTTTCACTGTGCGCGTCGCGCACGCCTTTCGCGATGTTGCAGTGACTTGTGCGCCATGCACGGGTTTGGCGCACATCCCACGGTGAACACGCGCAGGGACTTCCATGAATCGCACGCGTGCGCGTACGCTTGTTTTTTTCCGCTTGCGCATGCTTGCGCATGCTTGCGCGAAGATCTTCGGCGCACGTTTGTTCCATGAATCGGCCCCTTAATCTTGTGGCATTTTGCTATTCTAGTAAAATTGTGGTAGGTTTTATTTGTGGTAACTCATTGGTGTCTCCCATATCTAGGGTGGTAATGCTCCCCTCAGAACATACACTAATATCTACATTTCATCACAGGGCATCTCAAAGTAAAATTTACTGGACTTGTTACACTTATATTTCTTCAGCAACTTATCCACGATGCCGGAAAAATGCCTTGATGGCAGATCTGTTCAGCTGTAAACATGCAAAATGAAATACTGCACACATGCTCTCTTGCTCACCACAGAGCCCACAATAGATCATTCTCATGAAAGCATTTACCATTACACATTTGCCTGTATGTGCAGATTAAATAAAATGCCATAAAATGTATCAAAACACAAAGTGATTTTTGTAATGTGTCACTTATTTTGACAGATACACTTACCAATTATACATTGCAACAATTATACATGGAACACATTTGTCAGTGCAAATGTGGAGAAGACAAAAAAAACAATTTCAAAAGGCACAACTCAATAATAGAATGAACTGTAATCAGCTCAACAATGCAACCTTGAAATACAGGATTTGGCAGTAGTTACGCTTAATGAAAAAAGAACGTGTAGTGTCAGAACTGCATTCACTTTTGACATTGAAACATTGCACATGAAATGAGCCCCCACCCCCGGCTACCTATGAACATGCATCCATTCAAGCATGCACCTCACTTATGGACTGGTTTATATTCACCTTGAACTCTGGCGAGATTCCGGCTCTGCTATCGTTGGAAAACCCCTCTCTGTTGGCTTGGCAGCAAAAAAGTATTGCGACCTCCGCACACTCAGGCATCCCACAAGATTGACACAACTTGTATGCCAGGATAACTGCGTCCCCAGTCTACCGCCCGTCTCCTGCCATCTCCAAGGAAGTTTCTGAAGTTCTGCACTGCCAGTCTGACACATACCCGCTGGCGTTCTTCATTTTAAAATCTATCCCTGTCACTCAATCGAACCTGGCCCTCTTCCTGAAAATGCCCACATCATCAAAGCTGCCTCAATACTTTTCCCTTGACAGAATAGTTTTGCAAACACATCTGCAACAATTGCTTCCTGCACATACAATGGTGTTTTACATCAGTGCATATTTCAGCCTCACAGTTTGTGCCATGCTGAATGAAATCACACAGACATTAAAATATATGTGCAAGTTTTAACTCCATTGCAGAAAAGCACTCATATTCAATTCATCATATCTGAGTCCATTTGGCACTGATTTGTTAATGACAGGTTACAAGTTATTGGAAAGGGGTTGTTAATTGATTAGATCATGTTAGTATTTATGTACATAGCTGTTAGGGAGAATTCTCTGTATAGGCTAATTTCCCAAACCTAGTGAGTCCCCCAGCAGTTTTGCCAGATTTTTTGGGGTTTAATGTTTTCTCCTGCTTAGAGTGAGACTCTTTTTCTCCCACTCTTAGGCATGATTTGAGAATGTCCTTTGACTTTGTAATGTGTTTTATGGGCTATGGGGTCTTTTACTCCATAGGGCTTCATGTGTTTTTGGTAAGTGTGTTACACAGCACCCTCAGTGCAGTAACATAGGGGTGTCATAGTGGCCCCCAAACATAGACTCCATACCCTGGGACTGACTACTGTCTCCATTGACTTTACTAGTCTTAAATTGTGAACAGAACCAGTACAAACCATCATATTGTGGAAGTACTGGTAGGGGTAATTAGATTGCCCCAGGGTCTGTTTTTCAAGGGGGCACTGTCCAGTCCCCCCTTGTTGAGTTTCTGGCTGGTGGCAGTGGTTACCATGCAAAATATTCCACCGAAATATTTCCTATGGGATTTTCCCATTCATTTTAAACGCACCACTTTTTTGGTGCAATGTTAAAGATACCGCTGGGTTATTTATTTAATATTTATTCCCCGGTTGGGTCTTTTTTGCCAGGACTCGGTTTTAAAATGGTGTTTGTGTTCGCCTCTGTAACTCCAACCCAAGTCGAGCCCTTTGTTCCACTTTTGGCGGGCTTCTACACAGAAGCCTCCAAAAGTGGTGCCACTCTGTCTGGGTCTACAGGATGTGTTGGAGGGGGGAATAGGCACCCTGGACTGAGTTGCCTCGGCAACTCAAGTCGCACTCTTGTGTGATTGGCCCTGTGGTGAGCCGCCCTGCTCACCACTTAGCATGTTTGAGTGACAGCTAGGACTGAAGAATGGGGGTTTGCTGCATAAAAGCAGGGCTTTGGGGACTGGAACTTCAGAAGTCACCACAGGACCTAAAGAATCTGAAGAGGAAGAAGCTGAGCCGACCTGCAATGACGACACCACCGGTGGAGCCCTGCTGAACCGAACTCACCACTTCCCAATGACAGAGAAGATCTTCCAGGAGAGTCTTCTTCCTTTGAGCTGGTGGGGTTAACCAGTTCGCCTATTTCCCCTTTGTTAAGATGGATTTCTGAGCTCTGTCCTGGAGGGGCAGAGGTTCAGAAGGCCAGCCTAGTTTCTTGGAACGGAGTAACCTCTGGACAAGCCAGACCAATCAGGGTAGCGATGGCGGCGGTCAAGACTAGGTCTTAAGAGGGATGAGGGTGACTGAAAGCCCACAATGAGCACACAAAGCAAGGAAGCTTACAAATTACTCCAGACAGGTGTTATATTAAAAATACAGACACATTTATTACAAGGCCTTTGTAACATTGACCATAGTAAAGAATCACGGTAAAACTCCAATAAACCAACACATCACAAGTAATACAATATATATACAAGACCAAGGGGTCCAAGGGAGTTAGAAGCACGAACTATGCAGACCACCTAGATGGGGAGGAAAACAGGCAGTGCAAGTAATCGTTAGACCCAGTTCAACATCAGAGGCCACCTAACTAGAAGGAAGTCTGAGCCCTACGAAGAGTGGAGCCTTATGCTCAAAAGTACCTGCACACGCGGATGCCAATGGGCAAAGGAGAGTCTCTTCAGGGAGATCAGGCAGTTCAGAGAGGTGAACAAAACGATGATGAACAGTTCCCTGCTACTCCAGTGCGGCCTCCACTTATGGGCAGAAGGAGGGCGCACGAGCGGAAAAGGGTTGCTGTTTACGACAACGGTGGAGAGTCACAGGCTCCTTTGGGAGGGCGACCGGTTAGGGTATTGACTACTCACCGGTCCTCGATGCAGGCAGACCCAGGCTTCTCCGGTTCCGTTTCGGTACTGGCAGGTTCAGATGCTATCAGCAGGATGTCTCAACGCCGTGTAGATTCTGCGACAGCAGGAGTCGGGGTCGAGGGTGTCCCACATGCAGCGAACACACACACGTTTGTTACCACAGCAGGGCAACTCGGCAACTACAGGTATTCCGGTCCCAAAGCACACATCTCACTTCAGACGTGGGAATGCCAAGTGTACGAATCGTGTGAGAGTGCCGAGGACACAGGATTAACAGCAAGCCAGATGGCGGTGACAGAGCAAGGTTCCTGTGTAGGCTGGTCAGTCCACTGGATGGCCCAGGGACGCTTCTGAAGGCTTACGTACAGGATTTGGTGAAGATGCCGAGAATAGTTGTTCCCACTATTCTAAAGGGTCGAAGCGCCAGTACAGGCCTTCTCGTTCGATCAGAGGCAGAGAGGTCTCACAGGACGACAGTAGTACAGGGTGCCAAACCTTCAGCGGGTCACCAGCGATTCCTCGAATCAGCTTCTTAGTTGCAGGATACTTGGCTCCTTTATCCTTTGTTCATGAGAACTCAAGAGATCGACATGGTAGTGGTGTTTCCAGCCTCCTCTTATCCAGAGTTCCCTTTGCGCCAAAACGGAGAGGACCCAATGGGAGATCTTCTCACAAAACACTCACACCATACGTGGACCTATCACGGACCACGGTGGTCCCAGGCATTCAAGACACTCTAGACTCTCTGGCACCCAGGATGTGTATTGGGAACAGACATCCCAGCTCACATCCTGGAGGCACACACAAGGCATGCAGAAGCCCGCCAAAGCTTGTGTTTTGCGGGAAAGTGCATGACCAAATAAGGACTGACCTGGGTCGGCTCGACCTGGGGGAAGGTGAAGGGGCAAGACGGTCAGCGGACAGGACAAAGAACCTTGTGGAAACGATAGCTGCCACCAGTCCCGTCCGTGACACACTTGCACATTTCATGATAAGTCCAGCGAGAGTTTCTAGGGCCATTGGAGTGACTAGAGACACAAGAGCGCGGTAATGTAAGTTACGGTGCACTCTTGTTTCATGTTGCTCAAAAGCTGCAACATGAGGAAAGGACTAAGGGAAACAAAGTCTCCCGGTACTGACTGTCTTAGGGGCATGTCAGTTTCCCCGTAAGAATGGAGCGAAAGCCCAGAGGAGTGCAGCGGAAGGATGCGCTTATCTGGCATAGTCTAGATCAGGGTGTAAAACAACAGCAAAAAAGTTGGGGGGTTGCCACATGGAAGGAAAATTACCTACAATTATGAAATCTTTCCTAACAGCCTTCCTGGATCATCTCGTGGTCGAATCGCCCGTGCCAAGCACCCCGGCGGCCGGATAGCCACGCTTCACCACTACCGCGAATAAAAGGGTAGCACCTTTTAACCGGGAAACTCTGCAGCTGGTTTCTTCCCTGGCAGTGCAACGACCTCCAGCTTTCCTCCACTTCGAGATCTTCTCTTCCCCTGGACGAAGCACCAACTTGCACCCGCTGCCAGGAACAACTGCCCCCGGTGGAGCTTTCTCACCATTTCAGGTACTGTGTCCCACCTGGTCTCCCTTGCAACAGACTGTTCAAGGTGTCCCGTAAATCCTTGACTCTCTATCCTGGGGTGACCTCGGGCCCGTTAACATTACCTTTCTGAACTGATCCAACTCCTTTTTGAACTATCTGCAAATACTTTTAAAGTGTACTTCAAATGTGTGATCTTGTGCACATTCCACCTTGCTCTCTCCAAGAGTGGGCCTGGCCTATGAACTTTTTGCTCTACAGTAGACCCTGCTTTTTCTAACTATCTGTGGGTCCTTAAAAGTGTTGGTACTGTGTTCTTTCCACACTCTGCCTTTTCTCTCCCCTTTTAAATGAATTATTGGAGTGCCATCTTGCTTAAGCGCTCACCTCTGTGTTGATAATAAGTGGTGTTCTTTAACCTAGACTTGTCAAATTATTAATTAGGGAGGTGTATATATTTCTAGTGACTGTGTTTGAACTTGCTTGACATATTATTGCCAGTGTATTTTTACAAGTGTGTTTTTAAATCAATAATTATATACTTTTATACCAAAGCTCTGGTCAGTGTTTGCTTGTACTACTGTATTTTTATCCCTACTGTGTATACTCTATATACTGCCTGACTCTTCTTGAGAGAAATCTGACTGCTCAGCCACAGCTACCAGGTAAATCTGGGTCGTACAGACTGCTACCAATTTGTGTTTACTGCTAACACCTGTAGTCTTAAACTTTTTGCAGTGGTCCCTAACGGAACTGCACAGGTTTCTGCCTAACACTGGTCTATAGCGGGGGGATTTGTATTGAGTATACATTTTAGTGTGCTTATAGATACCTTAGTGCAACTACCCACAAAGCTTAGCACTAAAAAGTTTATTTTCTAAACTGTCAACTATGGAAAGTCATAGTCAAGAGTCCCTTGCTACAAAAACTACTGATTGTTTAAGAGTTCTCTGTAAGCATAAGAATCTCCTGACTAAAGGCAAGAAAATGGAGCTAATAGAAAGATTGTTAGCAAACCAAAGTCTGGGTGATGGTTCAGAGGAACCCACTCTCCCAGAGAATGTAGATAACAGGGATGATATTGATATTGATCAAAGTACTGAAAATCTAGAGGCAGATTCAGACGAGGAGGGTGAGGCTGTTGTGACTGTCCCCCCTGGGCCTCTGTCTGCTCTACCAGCTGTGCCTACTGGACCTTTACCAGGTCCCACACTTAGTCCTCAATGTCTTGAACTAGAGAAAATGAAACTTGAATTGGAGTTTAAGAGACTTAATGCTCAAGCAGAACAAAGACACCAAGAACTGAATCAAGAGCTAAGGCTCAGAGAAATGGAGCTCAAGCATGAGCTAGAGATGAAGAAATTGTCTGTTGAAAATGTTTCTCTTTCCGGATCCTCTAGGAGTACCAGTCCCAAAAGACCCTGCTTGCCTAAAGAGATTGTGGGTATGTATGAGCCTAAATTGGATGTGTTGGATTGGTTGGCTATGTTTGAGTATAATCATGGGCTCCAGGACATCTCAGGAAATGAGTTACTTCCCTGGTTGTTCTCTAGGCTCCCCCCTGTTGCATCTGATGTGGTAATGGAGTTGGGGAAGGTGGATAGAAGGGACTATGAATGTGTGAAGCTAGTATTAATAACTAGATTTGGAAAGACCCCTTCCCAGTACCTTAAGAGGTTTAGGACCCTCAAAAAGCATGATGGTACCCCTTGGGCTACCTGGGTGAATGAGTGTGTTAAAAATTTAGAGGGATGGATTAAGGGTTACAAGATGAACGCTTATGGGGGCATGAGAAATCTTGCAATGTTGGAGTCAATTTATGATGCCTGCTCTCCTGAGCTCAGACAGCACTTGGCTGATTCAAAGGCATTAGATTCCAGGAAGCTAGCTAAGGCTGCTGACTTGTGGGTGTTAGGCGGAAACCTGTGCAGTTCCCTCTGGGACCACTGCAAAAGATTTAGGACTACAGGTGTTTGGCAGTAAACCCACTTGGTAGCAGTCTGTACCACACAGATTCACTTGGTAGCTGTGGCTGAGCAGTCAGACTTCCCTCAAGAAGAGTTAAGCAGTATGTGGAGTATACAAGATAGGGCAATTCTTCACAGTAAGACAAGCAAACACGCAACAAGGCTTCAGTGTAAAGATATAAAGGTATTTATTTATAACGGCCATCTATAGAAAACACTTTGGCACTATCACGGCAAACACTTCAATTACAATTACTCTACGAAGAGAACAGATCAATCTCCCTAACAATAGTTCGACAAGTCTAGGTTCTACCAGCATCACTTATTTGCAGACAGAGGTGTATGCCTCAACCTAGATGGCACTCTAATATTAGTTAGGACGGGAGAGAAAAATAAGTAGGTTACGAAATCAACACAGTTCAATCCTTCACGGGAAAAAATGCAAGGCAAGAAAGCAAGAACCAGAATAGATCATAAAGTTCAGAGGCCAGGCCCACTCGGAGAGAGGCAAGGCGATATGTCCCAAAAGTATCTTAGTGGAAATGCGTTCGAATCTTTGAAGCAAATTCTTATTGGAAGATTGGACCAGTTCAGAACAACACGCTAGAGAAAGCTTGGAGGCGACCCTATGGAGAGGCGAGGATTACGACACCTCGCTCTATCCGGCAACAAGGGAAGCCAGGCGGACACAGTACCTTGATTGTGGAGAGACAGCTCCGGCGGGGGCAGTTGTTCCTGGTGGTGGATGCACGTCCGGTCTTTGCCAAGAGAAGAGGGGATCTCGTCGTCGAAGGAAAGTTGAAGATCGTTGCACCACCAGGGAAGAGACCAGCTGCGGAGTGCTCCGTCACAAGGCACCACCTTATGGTCGCGGTACAGGGGTAGTGGCTATCCGGTTGCCGAGGTGCTCTGCACGGGCAGTTCGACCACTGCGTCCTGAGGTGAAGAAAAAGCAAAGGGGACTGGTTGTTCCCACCAGTCAGGGGAAGAGACTCTCCGGCAGGGAGATCTCCTCTGTCGTCGGGAAGTGGTGAGTCGGTTCAGCAGGGCTCCACCGGAGGTGTCGTTGTTGCAGGTCGGCTCAGCTTTACCCTCGTCGGATTCTTAGGTCCTGTGGCGACTTCTGAAGATCCAGTCCCAAAAGCCCTGCTTTTATGCAGAAAACCCCCATTCATTCAGCCTAGCTGTCAATCAACACACGCTAAGTGGTGAGCGGGGAGGCTCACCACTTGGGCCAATCACACCAGAGTGCGACCGGAGTTGGCAAGGCAACTCGGTCCAGGGTGCCTAAACCCCCTCCCATACCCCTGTGGTAACCCAGACAGAATGGCACCACTTCTGAGGGTCTCTGTACAGAAGCCCGCCAAAAGTGGAACAAAGGGCTCGACCTTTGGTTTAGGAGTCACAGAGACGAACACAGACGCCATTTTAAAAACCGAGTTCTGGCAGAAAATACCATCCGATAGACTAATTTAAGATAAGTAGGACGGTGGTATGTTAGAGACTAACGAGAAACAGTATCAATCTCTAACAATGGGAAGAATCCCATAGGGTTATATTCGGGGTCGAATATAACAAGTAGTTTCCACTGCCACCAGCCAAAACTCGACGAGGGGGGACGGGACCGTGCCCCCTCGAATAACAGACCTAGGAGTAATCGAATTACCCCTACTAGTACGTCCACAATAGGATGGTTTGTACTAGTTCTGTTAGTAAATTTAGGTCTAGTAAAGCCAATGGTGACTTTGCATGCCCGGGGAGACAGTAGTCAGTCCCCGGGTATGGAGTCTATGATGGAGGTCCGCTAGGACGCCACAGTTTTACGGCACGTAGGGTGTGGTGTAACACACATAGAAAAACATATGAGACCCTATGGAGTAAAAGACCCCATAGCCCATAGAACACATTAACATTCAAAGGAATTACACACATTCATGTCCAAGAGTGGGAGAAAAAGAGTCTCACTCTTGGCAGGATGGAAAAAAACAAACTCAAGAAATCCAGCAAAGCTGCTGGGGGACTCACTAGGTTAGGAAATTCAGCCTAAACAGAGAATTATCCCTAACACTCGCTCCCCCCAGACTAAGGGACAGGAGGATTTAATCCACTTCTGGATGAATCTCATACCTCTAGACGATGACATACATCCTAGAGAGACCATCAGCATTTTGGTGGTGACACCCTGACCTGTGCTGAATGGTGAAATCAAACCCTTGCAGGCAGATCGACCATCTCAATAGTTTTGGGTTTTCCCCTTTCATTTGCATTAACCATCTCAAGGGTTGGTGGTCAGTCTGAATGACAAAAGTAGAACCATACAAGTACAGCCTAAACTTCTTCAGAGCCCACACGATAGCAAAGCACTCTCTTTCAATTGTTGCCCACCTTGTTTCAGGATCCTTCAGCTTGCGGCTGATGAAGCAAACGGGGTGCTCCCTACCTTTCCCATCCAGTTGACTGAGTACCGCACATATTCCTACATTTGAAGCATCTGTCTGCACAATGAAGTGTTGGCGGTAATCAGGAGCTCTGAGTACTGGGGCTTGGCAAAGAGCCTTTTTCAGGTTTTCAAAAGCCTGATTGCACTCCTCGTTCCATCTAACCTTTTTAGGGAATTTGGGCGAGGAGATGACATTCAGTGGAGAAGCTATGGTCCCATACTTCTCTAGGAAATTCCTGTAGTACCCAATGAGGCCTAGGAAGGCTCTCACTTGGGTTTGAGTAGTAGGTGTTGTCCAATTTTCCACAGCTTCAATCTTACTGAGCAAAGGCCTTATTTCTCCACCTCCTACCTCATGTCCAAGATAGACTACCTTACTCTGTCCAATTTGGCATTTACTCGCCTTTATGGTCAGATTGGCTCGTCCAAGAGCCTGCAAAACATCTCTCAGGTGGGTTACATGTTCTTCCCAGGAATTGCTGAACACTGCGATGTCATCCAAGTATGCCATGCAGAAGTCCTCCATCCCATTCAGAACCTGGTTTACCATCCGTTGAAACGTAGCAGGTGCATTCTTCAATCCGAAAGGCATTACCTTAAACTGGTATAAGCCAACGGGGGTAGAAAATGCAGTTTTCTCCTTGGCATGGTTTGTAAGGGCTATTTGCCAATAGCCTGACGTCAAGTCAAATGTGCTGAGGAACTTGGCGGCGCCAAGTTTATCCACCAACTCATCTGTTCTTGGCAAAGGGTGGGCATCAGTCTTGGTGACTGCATCAAGAGCTCTATAATCCACGCAGAATCTAAGCTCTTTAGATCCGGCCTTTGGTACTAACACAACTGGGCTAGACCATGGACTAGTAGAGGGCTCTATTACCCCGAGATCGAGCATCTTGCTGATCTCACCTTTGATGTGGGTTCGTACGTTTTCTGACATTCTGTATCCTCTGCTTTTGACTGGCAGACAGTCACCAGTGAGTATGTCGTGCTGGCCCCAAGGGGTCAAGCCTGGTGAAAGCGAGAACAGAGAGGCAAACTGATTCAACATAGATTTGCACTCTTCTTGTTGCTCGGGTGTCAGATTGGAGGAGAGATTTACTCCTTCAATTTGTTCGTCTAAAGGTAAGCCTCTGAGGAGATCCGGAAGAGCTTCACTCTCTTCTTCTTCCTCGGATGATGCTAGAAGCAACGCTCCTACATCGGGTCTTGAGACATACGCTTTGAGTCGGTTGGTGTGAAAGACTGTCGGAGCCTCCTTGGGATTGCCCAAGTCCACCAGATAGTTGACCTCTCCGAGTTTACCCACAACTCTGAAGGGTCCCATCCACTTGTCTTGCAAGGCCCTCTGCCTTGTTGGGATCATAACGAGAACGAGCTGGTCTTGAGCGAACTCAACCATGTTAGCCTTTTGATCGTGCCAGTGTTTGACCAATGCTTGTCCAGCTTTCAAGTTATCGCTTGCTTCCGTCATCATGTGCGACATTCTCCTCCGGAGACCTATCACGTAGTCAGTCACTCTGAATGGCTTGGGGGAAGGAGCACTCTCCAACCCCTCCTTAATCAGGGCCAATGGACCTCTGACGGGATGACCATAGAGAAGCTTGAAGGGAGAGTAACCTACTCCCTCCTGAGGGACTTCTCTATAAGCAAAGAGAAGGCATGGCAGTAGAAGGTCCCACTTACGCTTAAGGGGTTCTTCTAAAGCACCTATCATGCTCTTCATGGTTCGGTTGAACCGTTCTACCAACCCATTGGTTTGTGGGTGGTAAGCTGTTGAGAACTTGTAAGTAACTCCACAGGTTTTCCACATGGCTTTCATGTAGTGGGACATAAAGTTTGACCCCCTGTCAGAGATTACTTCCTTAGGAAACCCGACCCTAGTAAAAATACCAAGGAGGGCCTTAGCCGCAGCCGGAGCTGTAACAGTCCTCAAAGGAATTGCCTCAGGATACCTAGTAGCATGGTCTACTACAACAAATATAAACCTGTTGCCTGAGGAGGTTGGAGGATCAAGGGGACCAACAATGTCAATCCCTACTCTCTCAAATGGGACTCCCACAACTGGTAGAGGTACTAAAGGTGCCACATTCTTGGAGCCAACCTTACCAGAGGTCTGGCAGGTGTGGCAGCTCATGCAGTGTTTTTCCACTTCGGCCCCCATCTTCGGCCAATAGGAGTAGAGAGGGAGCCTTTCCTTAGTCTTCTTGAAACTCAAGTGACCAGCCAAAGGAATCTCGTGGGCTAACTGCAAGAACTGTGGTCTGTTCTCTTGGGGTACTACAAGTCATTTGTAGTCTCCCGGTGCAGACTTGGTCAGTTCACTGTAGAAGAGGCCATCTTCCCAGTGCAACCTGTAATTCCCAGGCTCTTGCCCTTCATCCTGAGCTTCTGCCTGGTGGCGAAGGCCTTCCAGAGTTGCACATTCTCTCTGTCCCTTACTGAAGTCTGCCCTGCTGGGTCCACCTTCTGCCAGTAAAGACTGCAGCTCAGGATGGTCAACAGGATCCAGATCTCCAATGAGTTCCTGGCCTTCCATTAGCTCTTCCTCAGAGTCTAATTCTACCACACAGGGTTGTACCTCCCTCTCAGCCTCGGGTGGAGGTGAAGTTACGGGTGTAACTTTGGACAACTGCCGGGAGGTCTGTGTTGACTGCACTGTAATGCTGGCTGCTGGTTTCGGGATAGAAGTCTTAGGTTTCCCTTTCACTTCTGATTTCTTGGAGACAGCAGCCGACATTTCCAGTGGAGCAGGAGTGATTTCTTTCTTCATCATCTCCTGGAGAGTACCGCGCATGGTCCTCTCTCTTGCGGGTCTGGTTAGCTCCTGTAACCGTTTACTAGGAGGTCTGGGAGTATGCGTTACAACTCCGAGAGTTTTCAAATCGTTACCCAACAGTACGCGTCCTGGTACCTCACTCTGTATGCTGACAGGTATCTTCACAGTCATGTCGTTACACTGGATGAGAACTGGTAATTGGGGAATCATCTGCACAGGCCCTCCAGGTGGTGAGGCGTTTGGGTGCCTTAGCAACATCCTCAGCCTGAAAAAACGATTTATCCACCACAGTTATGCTGGCCCCAGTGTCCCTAATGGCAGGAGTCTCCTGACCATTCACCTGGACACTGTCCTTATAATACTCTTTAGTATTATCGGGGATAGAATTATAGACATCTAAATTCAGCTGTTCCCACAACCCCAGAGATACTAAAGAAACGCTGGCTGAGACTCCAATGGGTTCGTCAGCTAGCAGTAGAAAGTTTCCACTTGCCATTTGGACTTCCTCCTCTGGAGCGAAGGCTAAGGAGACAAGCTGGACCCCTGAAGGTTTACCCTTACATCTGGGATCTCCTTTCATGTGGTCAGTCGAGCCACAAACAAAGCATTTACCGAATGCTTTCTGGAATGGTGGCTTGTTCTGGCCTCCTTCCGGTTTGGCACCAGAAGACACACTATTCTGCTGTGGTTTTCCCGGTGGCTTACCCTTCTGGTTTTGTATGGGGCCCTCTTTGGAATCTGAGTTATTCGAATTCTCTTTTGGGTCTTTTTTAGGCTGTTTTCCCTCATCCTTTTTCTGAGTTGCCCCAGAATCCTTATGAGTAGCCCTGTTGGCAACCCATAAGTCAGCAGCCTTAGCTAGCGTTCCGGGAATCCAATTCCTTCGAATCAGCCAAGTGCTGTCTGAGCTCAGGAGAACAGGCATCATAAATCGACTCCAACATAAAAAGATTCTTCATACCCTCATAAGTGTTCACTTTGTAACCCTTAATCCATCCCTCTAAGTTTTTCAACCCTTCACTCACCCAGGTAGCCCAAGGGGTACCATCATGCTTTTTGAGGGTTCTAAACCTCTTAAGATACTGGGAAGGGGACTTCCCAAATCTAGCTATCAAATCTAGTTTCACACTTTCGTAATCCGTCTTATCCGCCTCCCCCAACTCCATTACCACATCAGTCGCAACAGGAGGGAGCCTAGAGAACAACCAGGGAAGTAAATCATTCCCGGTGATGTCCTGGAGCCCATGATTGTATTCAAACAGTTTTAACCAATCCAACACATCCAATCTCGGTTCATACATACCCACTAATTCCTTCGGCATCCGGGGTCTTTTGGGACTGGAGCTCCTAGAGGAACCAGAGGAGAGAGAAGCATTTTCCATAGACAACTTTTTCATCTCTAACTCGTGATTAAGTTCTATTTCCCCGAGTCGTAACTCAGCTTGGTTCTGCTCAGCCTGGGCATTCATCCGTCTGAACTCGAGCTCTTGGTTTTTTGTCAGATTGAGCCAAGAACCGTTTGTATTCTAATTCGAGCTTCATTTTTTCGAGTTCAAAATAAGCAGGATTACATGTGGGACCTGGTATGGGTCCCGTAGGTACAGCTGGCAAGGCAGGTAGAGGAGCTGGGGAGACAGTTTCGGTAACCTCTCCTTCCTCTTCAGCCTCTTCATCACTATCATCAGAATTACGATTTAGATCAACACCATCCCTGTTATCTACATTTGCTGGAGAAATTGGTTCCTCTGAACCAGTACCCAGACTTTGGTTCGCCAGCAATCTCTCATTTAGTTCTAACTTCTTGCCCCTTACAGAAAGATTCTCTTGCCTACAGAGAGCTCGTAAACTCTCAGTATTTTCACCTGACAAGGATTCTTGACTGTAAGTTTCCATCGTAGACATGTTTTTGAAAGTTGCTTTTTAGTGCTAAGCTTTGTGGTTAGTTATCCTAAAGTGTCGAAAAGCACTCTAAACTGTATACTCGATACAAATCCCACCGCTGTACACCAGTGTTAGTTGGAAACCTGTGCAGTTCCCTCTGGGACCACTGCAAAAGATTTAGGACTACAGGTGTTTGGCAGTAAAGCCACTTGTTAGCAGTCTGTACCACACAGATTCACTTGGTAGCTGTGGCTGAGCAGTCAGACTTCCCTCAAGAAGAGTTAAGCAGTATGTGGAGTATACAAGATAGGGCAATTCTTCACAGTAAGACAAGCAAACACGCAGCAAGGCTTCAGTGTAAAGATATAAAGGTATTTATTTATAACGGCACATCTATAGAAAACACTTTGGCACTATCACGGCAAACACTTCAATTACAATTACTCTACGAAGAGAACAGATCAATCCCCCTAACAATAGTTCGACAAGGCTAGGTTCTACCAGCATCACTTATTTGCAGACAGAGGTGTATGCCTCAACCTAGATGCCACTCTAATATTAGTTAGGACGGGAGAGAAAAATAAGTAGGTTACAAAATCAACACAGTTCAATCCTTCACGGGAAAAAATGCAAGGCAAGAAAGCAAGAACCACAATAGATCATAAAGTTCAGAGGCCAGGCCCACTCGGAGAGAGGCAAGGCGATATGTCCCAAAAGTATCTTAGTGGAAATGCGTTTGAGTCTTTGAAGCAAATTGTTATTGGAAGATTGGACCAGTTCAGAACAACACGCTAGAGAAAGCTTTTAGGCGACCCTATGGAGAGGCGAGGATTAAGACACCTCACTCTATCCGGCAACAAGGGAAGCCAGGCGGACACAGTACCTTGATTGTGGAGAGACAGCTCCGGCGGGGGCAGTTGTTCCTGGTGGTGGATGCACGTCCAGTCTTTGCCAAGAGAAGAGGGGATCTCGTCGTCGAAGGAAAGTTGAAGATCGTTGCACCACCAGGGAAGAGACCAGCCGCGGAGTGCTCCGTCACAAGGCACCACATTTTGGTCGCGGTACAGGGGTAGTGGCTATCCAGTTGCCGAGGTGCTCTGCACAGGCAATTTGACCACTGCGTCCTGAGGTGAAGAAAAAGCAAAGGGGACTGGTTGTTCCCACCAGTCAGGGGAAGAGACTCTCCGGCAGGGAGATCTCCTCTGTCGTCGGGAAGTGGTGAGTCGGTTCAGCAGGGCTCCACCGGAGGTGTCATCGTTGCAGGTCGGCTCAGCTTTACCCTCATCGGATTCTTAGGTCCTGTGGCGACTTCTGAAGATCCAGTCCCAAACGCCCTGCTTTTATGCAGAAAACCCCCATTCATTCAGCCTAGCTGTCAATCAGCACACGCTAAGTGGTGAGCGGGGAGGCTCACCACTTGGGCCAATCACACCAGAGTGCGACCGGAGTTGGCAAGGCAACTCGGTCCAGGGTGCCTAAACCCCCTCCCACCCAGACAGAATGGCACTACTTTGGAGGGTCTCTGTACAGAGGCCCGCCAAAAGTGGAACAAAGGGCTCGACCTTTGGTTTAGGAGTCACAGAGACGAACACAGACACCATTTTAAAAACCGAGTTGTGGCAGAAAATACCATCCGATAGACTTATTTAAGATGAGGAGACCGGTGGTATGTTAGAGACTAACGAGAAACAGTATCAATCTCTAACAATGGGAAGAATCCCATAGGGTTATATTCGGGGTCGAATATAACAAGTAGTTTCCAATGCCACCAGCCAAAACTCGACGAGGGGGGACGGGACAGTGCCCCCTCGAATAACAGACCTAGGAGTAATCGAATTACCCCTACTAGTGCGTCCACAATAGGATGGTTTGTACTAGTTCTGTTAGTAAATTTAGGTCTAGTAAAGCCAATGGTGTCTTTACATGCCTGGAGAGACAGTAATCAGTCCCCGGGTATAGAGTCTATGATGGAGGTCCGCTAGGACGCCCCAGTGTTACGGCACGTAGGGTGCGGTGTAACACACATAGAAAAACATATGATACCCTATGGAGTAAAATACCCCATAGCCCATAGAACACATTGACATTCAAAGGAATTACACACATTCATGTCCAAGAGTGGGAGAAAAAGAGTCTCACTCTTGGCAGGATGGAAAAAAAACAAACTCCAGAAATCCAGCAAAGCTGCTGGGGGACTCACTAGGTTAGGACATTCAGCCTAAACAGAGAATTCTCCCTAACAGTGGGTTGCCAACAGGGCTACTCACAAGGATTCAGGGGTCACTCAGAAAAATGAGGAAGGAAAGCAGCAACCAAAAGGGAACCAAGAGACTTCTAATACCTCCCAACCCAAAGAGGGCCCCAAACAACAAAATAACCAGTGTAAAGCCCAGGGTAAACCACAACAGGCTAGTGTACCCTCTGGTCACAAACCAGAAGGAGGTCAGGCCAAGCCACCCTTCCAGAGAGCATTTGGAACATGCTATCTCTGTGGGGCAACTGACCACAACAAAGGAGATCCCAGATGTAAGGGTACACCTGCAGCACAATCTCCTTAGCCTTCACTCCTGAGGAGGAAGTCCAAATGCTTAGTGCCCATTTTGAAGTCTTTGCTGAAGAACCTTTGGGCCTTCAAGCAAGTGTAACAGTAGAGACCATGGGTATGGTTAGCAATCAGAATAGGAGTGTGTACAACTCCATACCAGAAAACTCTAAAGTTTATTATATGGACAGTGTTCTTGTCAATGACCAGGATACTCCTGCCAGGCGAGACTCTGGGTCCAGCAGAACAGTAGTGGATGAAAGCTTTTTCAGGCCTGAGGGTGCTGCTAAGGCACCCAAAGATCCCACTAAGATGTCTGGAGGCCCTGTCCAAATGGTTCCAATTCTACCAGCCCTCATACAGTGCAACAACATGACAATGATGATCCCTGTCAGTGTTCAAACTGAGGTGCCTGGGAGAGTCTTGTTGGGGAATGATCTAAGAACTCTAGGAGTAGTATCCAGTACCCCCAGTTCTTCCAGTATGGAGACCCAGAACCAAACCAAATTGGCTATAGAGGCCACCTTAAGTAACCACTCTAAGCCTGTGGGAACCTCTACAGAGAACCCCACTACAAGCCCTGGTGTTGGTAAATTGACCTCTGACTCAGGCAAATTTCAAGCTACAATGTTAGGGAAATGGGAGCCCGAACCAAGCTCCATCATTATTCCCCCAGTTTTAGAGTCTATGACTCCCCCTGCTTCTGGGGAAGAGGTGGATAGACCAACTGGACCCCTAACTAGGCCTAAGAGAACTAGTAATTCTCAGTGCTGGTGGAAAACCAGAAAAGAAAAGTCTAAGGCCAAACACCTTCAGACTGTTGGACCTTCTACTGAAGACTCCAACTCAAATCCTAGTCTTGGGAGTGAAACTCCTAAAGTAGGTAAGGGTAGATCTAAGAGGAAGGAGAAGCATGTACCTTGCTTATCTCCATCCCCTCCAACCAAGAGGCCCAAAACCCAACCTTCTCCCAACAGAGAGGTGGTGAGGAACTCTGGAAACCCCTCTAGATCTAAGGGAATCCTTTATAAGGGCCCCTTGAAAAAGCCTAACACAGGTTCAGAGGTTGCACCAACTTCTGAGGGACTGGTCAACCAGATCCCCTATAGTTTAAAAAAGACTGATGTTCCTCAAAGGGTTTGTAGGTCATATAGCTTACAAAGGAAAACCTTTGATTTGACCATAGAACATAGGTCAGGGTGTCTCCACCAAAATGCTGATGGTCACTCTAGGGTGTTTATAACTGACTAGAGGTATGAGATTCATCCAGGAGTGGATTAAATCCTCCTGTCCCTTAGTCGGGGGGGGGGGGCGCGAGTGTTAGGGAGAATTCTCTGTATAGGCTAATTTCCCAAACCTAGTGAGTACCCCAGCAGCTTTGCTGGATTTTTTGGGGTTTAATTTTTTCTCCTGCTAAGAGTGAGATTCTTTTTCTACCACTCTTAGGCATGATTTGAGAATGTGCTTTGACTTTGTAATGTGTTTTATGGGCTATGGGATCTTTTACTCCATAGGGCTTCATGTGTTTTTGGTAAGTGTGTTACACAGCACCCTCAGTGCAGTAACACAGGGGTGTCATAGTGGCCCCCAAACATAGACTTCATACCCTGGGACTGAATACTGTCTCCCAGGGCATGTAAAGTCACCATTGACTTTACTAGTCTTAAATTGTGAACAGAACCAGTACAAACCATCATATTGTGGAAGTACTGGTAGGGGTATTTTGATTGCCCCTTCATCTGTTTTTCAAGGGGGCACTGTCCAGTCCCTCCCTTGTCGGGTTTCTGGCTGGTGGCAGTGGTTACCATGCAAAATATTCCACCTGAATATTTCCTACGGGATTTTCCCATTCATTTTAAACACACCACTTTTTTGGTGCAATGTTAAAGATACGGATGGGTTATTTATTTAATATTTATTCCCCGGTTGGGTCTTTTTGCCAGGACTCGGTTTTAAAATGGCGTTTGTGTTCGCCTCTGTAACTCCAACCCAAGTCGAGCCCTTTTTTCCACTTTTGGCGGGCTGCTACACAGAAGCCTCCAAAAGTGGTGCCACTCTGTCTGGGTCTGCAGGATGTGTGGGAGGGGGGAAAAGGCACCCTGGACTGAGTTGCCTCAGCAACTCAAGTTGCACTCTTGTCTGATTGGCCCAGTGGTGAGCCGCCCAGCTCACCACTTTGCATGTTTGAGTGACAGCTAGGACTGAAGAATGGGGGTTTTCTGCATAAAAGCAGGGCTTTGGGGACTGGAACTTCAGATGTCACCACAGGACCAAAAGAATCCGAAGAGGGAGAAGCTGAGCTGACCTGCAACGACGACACCACCGGTGGAGCCCTGCTGAACCGAACTCACCACTTCCCAAGGACAGAGAAGATCTTCTTCCAGGAGAGTCTTCTTCCTTTGAGCTGGTGGGGTTAACCAGTTCGCCTTTTTCACTTTCCTGGATTGTCTCGTGGTCGAATCGCCTGTGACAAGCACCCCGGCAGCCGGATAGCCACGCTTCACCACTACCGTGAATAAAAGGGTAGCACCTTTTAACTGGGAAACTCTGCGGCTGGTTTCTTCCCTGGCAGTGCAACGACCTCCAGCTTTCCTCCACGTCGAGATCTTCTCTTTCCCTGGATGAAGCACTGACTTGCACCCGCTGCCAGGAAAAACTGCCCCTGCAGGAGCTTTCTCGCCATTTCCGGTACTGTGTCCCGCCTGGTCTCCTTGCAACAGACTGTTCAAGGTGTCCCGTAAATCCTTGACTCTCTAACCTGGGGTGACCTCGGACCCGTTAACATTACCTTTCTGAACTGATCCAACTCCTTTTTGAACTATCTGCAAATACTTTTAAAGTGTACTTCAAATGTGTGATCTTGCGCACATTCCACCTTGCTCTCTCCAAGAGTGGGCCTGGCCTATGAACTTTTTGCTCTACAGTAGACCTTGCCTTTTCTAACTATCTGTGGGTACTTAAAAGTGTTGGTACTGTATTCTTTCCATACTCTGACTTTTCTCTCCCTTTTTAAACAAATTATTGGAGTGCCATCTTGGTTAAGCGCTCACCTCTGTGTTGATAATAAGTGGTGTTCTTTAACCTAGACTTGTCAAATAATTAATTAGGGAGCTGTATATATTTCTAGTGACTGTGTTTGAACTTGCTTGACATATTAGTGCCAGTGTATTTTTACAAGTGTGTTTTTAAATAAATAATTATATACTTTTATACCAAAGCTCTGGTCAATGTTTGCTTGTACTACTGTATTTTTAGCCCTAAGGTGTATACTCTATATACTGCCTAACTCTTCTTGAGAGAAGTCTGACTGCTCAGCCACAGCTAACCGATAAATCTGGGTGGTACAGACTGCTACCAATTGGGTTTACTGCTAACACCTGTAGTCTTAAACTTTTTGCAGTTAACTGCACAGGTTTCTGCCTAACAACAGTGCAAACCTGACAGGTGATCTGTTATCCTGAAATAGATCATTTTAAAATATGTGCTCACTGCCAGAACATGTACATTTCATGTATGATCTGCACCGGCCATTTATGATGTTTTCATTTTCTACATGACCCCCCCCCCCCGCCCCCTACCACTGCTTATTACTTCTTCTGTATGTCATTGCCCTCAGTGTCCCTACATTCAAAAAGTTTAGCATGGAAATTACATGCCATCTTCATCGACTTAATTTGTATGAACCGTTGCATATAAATTATTGGAATGAACTGAAAAACTATTCATGAAACTTTTCTGATTGATAACGAATGGGGAAGTATTTTTCTTAGGTATGGCAAAGGTAATCGAGAAGCCAGACTTCAACTACAACACTTCAATATTATACAAGGATGCTTTCACTTCGCTCATAGGCAGATGTATGATGTGGAAAGATCAACTAATACCAACTGTTTGAGATCTGGAGTTTATAGCTACAGTATACTACATAGTTTAATGGATTATCGACAAGTGTTGCAGTAATTGGACATGGTACAGCAGTGGATGTAATTGGGATTGGGAACCACAATACTGAATAAACCTGAGACATGTATTCCCCATGACCCATAAGAGCTGGAGGGCACAGCCTCACAAGAAGCAAGATGCATATCCTATGTCTGCCTTGTAGCAAAACAGAACACTCTCAAACTATATAGACAACAATCTCTGAAAACCATGGATAGCTTGGAAGACATGTTGGTGAAATTGACATTGAATGAAACATTGGTGCATATATTGTTAGATAGGGCTTTATATTTAGTAAAACATTGGGGAAACTTCTTAAGACACTCCACTAAGTCGTAATGAGCACAAGTCCTTGTCTGAACCGAATCTAATTAGACCTGAAGGGTACGCCATCACTCTAAGCAGTTTGACCAATCTGTTATATCCACTAAGGATAGTAGGGTCTAAACTCAGCTCAGTTGATGAGACCAATACAGTATGTTATGAGACAGATGCATTGGCGGAATGATGGGGTTGGCCACTCCTAAGAAGTAGACAGATTGATGATGGTATTACCATAACTTAGTGAAAATGCCCTGCCTTTAGCAATATACAAAAAAGTCTGTGCAGACTTTGTGAAATTTGCTGTGGCATTGCAAGGAAATGTATATATGTGGATTCACATGCAGAGACATGGATTACTCAGATTGTTATTAATCGTTTGGTGTTTCAGTTGTACTATGTTATCATGTTTTTTTCTCAAATCAATACGAGATTGAACTAATTCAAATACCACACCTTATCATTTGGACAAAGGGCTACCCCCATCCATCCATCCTCCATCCACCCATCCACCCATCCATGCATCCACCCATCCATCTGTCATCCATCCACTGCTCTGTTTACACTATCTGCATCTTTGGATGTGCAAACAGGTTCGGAATGCTACAATACTGGATGGAATATTTATGCTATGATCTGTCTACTCTAGACACAGACAGGTAGACTGGAATGCTGTACTGTCAAGAATTCTTAGATGATGCTCAAAGTTGCTCACCAATTTGCAAACAATCTATGATACAAGTGGAAACACATTAGTACGAGGCAGATTCTTTTTCGTGATTATTTCACACTAAACATTTGGTTCAAATATTTGGAATGTTAGATTGACATTTTTACCATGATAGACACATGGAAAGCTGCCAGAACTGAATGTGCAGGCTCCTTGGTCAGTCTGGATTGAGAAGGTTCACCACTGTATATATTTGCACTGGTGCATTTACCCTAGTGTGACCTGTAAAATGGGTTCTGGATAATGAGTTGGAAGGATGATTTGAATGGATGTTCTATTATGACATCACTGGTGCATTCAGAAAGTGCTACTACAGAAATGGAAATATGTTAAGTTGTACATTTCAGACTGCCTCTGGCTACTTTGCCTGCTTACATGTTCTTCAAAATGTATAATACACTCATTCACTGATATGACGAGTCCATGACAGCAATGCCAGGTGAGAGCATGACTCTGCTAAAGCTGCCCTCATTCTGCATCTCCCCGCTCCCCCTACCAGGTGTCACATGATGTCACATTTCTTTTCCACTCACTTCAAGAGACAAACTCTTACTGCTCGATCTCCCACCTTCCAAAAACGAAGCTGCTGCCTTCCAGCAAAATAAGATGAGCATGGTTCTCCATCAAGCTGCCCTCAGAGGTTGTCCACACCTCTCACTCCTCCCATGGGTCTGTTAAGCGACTTCAATTCAGTAATCCCACTAAGTCAGTGCCTCGTCTGGGACGCCCAAGGGAAACCCTTATTTACATATTTTTATGACAAGTTATACTCTGGATGATAAGCCCTTATATAACGCCCCTCTCTTAGAATCCCCCTGACCCTGCTGAGCCAAGAAGTAGGTTTGTTTTGCAAATTAAAAAGGTTTATTTGAAAAATTAAACAATAGATATATATCACACTTTTATAATACATTAATATTTGATATCACACTTAGACATATGACAGTGAGTGATCAACATTGGATGATGTTATACTAGCGCACTGGTTTAATTACTTAGGAGTAGTATAGAGGATAATGTAGCTGAGAATGCTTTATATGGTACAAGGAAATGCAAGGTGGAAAAGGAGCAACACAGGAATAAACTTGATATGATTTCAGCAAAAGATAATAGAATCACTTTTTCTCTGACAATTCACTCCCCCTCTATGCAATGTAAGGATATGGAAGTAACACACACAGTCTTCAGGAATATAATCACAGTACAATACGAATTCAGTTCCCCCCTAGCAAGCTTAGAGAAACCGGGATGATTTTAAACACAGGCAAAGTACTTTAAAGGTGGTATGCAAAGAAGGGAAAAATATGCTAAAAATGATTTTAATTCCCTATGAGAGATTCAGGGTGGGTGATAGCTACTTTAAATTAGTTCAGGATCACTTTAGCAATGCTCTATGAATGATTGTCAGGTTGCAAACGAATTTCAGCAAAGGAAAGCAAGAAGCTGTTATTTTGACACGTGAGGAAATTTGAGCCAAATCGCAAATCGCGGCACTTTTTCCGAGTGCGTCGAGTGCGATTACGGAAAAAGTATAATGAATAGAAAGTCGGTTCTGGGTTCGTTGGAAAGCCCAGAATCTTAGCTTTAAAATAAAATGAAAGTTAAATCTCGCTTCTAGCACAAACGGTTCAAGAGATATGGACGATTTCGTGAAGGTAGATTCTCAAAATAAAAGTAAAGCTCAGAATGACAGATGACAGTTTTGCAGCTTTGAATCAACAGGAGGGACACAATTTCTATGATGCAGTTCTCAATAGGTTAAAATAGTTTGAAATAGATTATTTTAAACTAAGAGATTGGTTTTGCACAGTTCTGGCTGAGTACTCACACTATATTTTGGACAGGAATGCGACTTCATCACGGATCGGGTCAGGATTGGCTGCTCTCGCCACTCGGTAATGGTTCTGCGCACAGCGATCTGGGTCAGCTCTCAGCGATCTGGTCTGGGTCTGGTCTCTCTGGATCTCTGGTCTCTCTGGATACTGAACTGCTTTCTGGGTCTTCTACAGGTTCTGGCAAAAGTTCTTGGCAAAGAATTCAAACAGCTCGCCCGGCTGTTGAATAGTTTGCAAATGATTTTGAGGCCTGCTGAGAATACTTTTGCTTGCAGTAGGCTTTCTTGGTTCAAAGTTCTGTAGTCTCTGGAGATTCATGGATTTGAAGTCTGGAGTCTCCCGACAAAGCGTCCTGCAAGAAAGTGGAAAGTGAATTTCCCTGTCTGTCTTCCAGTGGATCTTTTTATGTCTTTTGAAAATGGGTGTGGATGCTAACTTTCTTTGCCCAACCCACTCACGATTTGATAGGTCAAGGATTTCTCTTTGACCTGATTTGAGAAGGGAGCAGTGAGTCAGAGTGAGTCATCTTTATACAGAAAGAACACTCCCCTTTGCTTTTACCTTAGACAATCATTTTCATAACTAAACACATTTCACAGATACACAAGTGATTGACATTACATGTACAGATTGCAGATGACTTAAGGTACATTCTTGTTCAACTCTGATCTTCCTAAGAGCGTGCATTAAAAAATGACAACTTATTTTCGTTTTTAGTTGGTTTACCAATATCGGACGTTTACCAAATATGGCACAAATGTACACCGCATTTCTACACATATTCCAGTAAATTTCCATGTCTCTAGCTTAAACCCAGTGTCTGCAACATGAATAAATTGTGGGGTTCGGTCCCAGAACATCGTACGGAATTGAGTTTAGACTCAAATTGTAGGTACATATTCATTTTAAGGATCTCCAAATTGTACATTCCTGTCATCTGGTTACAATTAGTTATCAGTGTTTTTATAAAACATATATTTGCCTTCAATTCAATTCACAAAAAGTGTCTGGGTCCGCCCCCAGAAGCTTGGTGATTCATAGATCACATGTCTGGCTTCTCCCAGAGCAGTGTGTTGACAGTAAACACCTAAAATCTGCATACCCTATTCAATGTATTGACTGAGGTCAGCAGACCAGGGGGCCACTCTGCATTTGGTTAGCATGACCATGTGATCTCCTGGGCTGTTGCTGGTAACGGTTGGTGTAAATGCTTCCCATGGACAGAGGTCCTTTGAACTGCTTTAATTGAATCAGACTGCCTCCTGGGAACAAACCTTTGAAGTCCCAGCTAGCTCAGGATGCTGTTTAGCTTCTGCAATACAGGTCCCCAGTCAGATTTTAGACCGCCAGCGCCGGTTTGTGGAAAATGCCGGTACTGCACCTATTTTTGGGATCTGTCTTGAATTAATACATTTCCAAAAGAAAGGATTTTACTTGATAGTATATGATCCTTGCTTGACATGGCATTGATGTGGATCTGTAGTAGAGTAAAGTAAAACACTCAACCATAGTTGGATTTTTGTTTGGTGGTTCTGGGCCCATGATCTTAGCAATTTTTGACATTAATAAAAACGGGTTTTGAACAGAACCATCTTTCTTTGCACTGGTGGGTGGCAGGTCAGGGGACCATTTTGCTGTGTACAAAACTGCACGGTTCTCCAGGATTCTGGCATAAATGTGGGCTTTTCCGCCCTCTTGGATCTCCTAAGCCCACAGCACCAAATGTTGCAGCATAATAGTCCAAACGTGGGTCAGGATACCCAACAGGTCTCACTCAATGGCACATTTCCATCAACTTACACGCTGTCTTTAGGGATTCATGGTCCCTTCACTACTTCTCCCAGGTCTCACTTGATGCAATGTGTCTCATCCACTCACTTCAAGAGACACACACTGATTGATTTGCACCTACCTTCTCAACTCTCTGCTCCTCCCTCCTGGAAATATCAGACGAGCACAAGTACCCGAAAAGCTGTCCTCAGAGCAATCAAGTGTCAGGTGTAGGTGTCTCTTGCAGTCACTCACGCTGCTGTTCTTTTTAGGGATCCCCTGCCCCTAAACTCTCTCCAGATGGCACTTGTGTCGTTTGCCCACTGGAAATAACTGACTGGTTCATACAGTGCTACATAATCAAAGCCAACCCCAAATCAGATTCTCTGACTGCATCGGGATGCCCACTATCTCTCCCCCTCCTTTCTTTCTACTCAACTAATCTACCTGCACTGCAATTTGTTAACCCTTCCTTAAATCTCCTATGCCTGCCTCCAACAATGTCCTCCCTACCTCTATGAAAGATGCCCGAGTCTTTAAAAAAGATCCAGTCATGTTTCCCTTGTTAACCCATGTGACCATGAAGGGTGTGAATTGGTTGAATCAAGAGAATTTGTTGTAATTTAAGGTTAATATAGAAATGTTTGTCTACAATATGGTTAACATACATCTGCACTTATTTTCTAGAAAGTGGATTTTAAACACAGGAAACTGACACCGTGTTCACATTTAAATTCCCCTTCTTGCAATTATAGTGCTTTGCACTATGAAGAGCAAAAGGTTCATGCATATCCAGGTGGAACCAGGTTTGCATGCTTTTTTTCTATAAAGGGAAAATTGCTTCCACCAACTGTGCATGGCAGGAGGCATTTCACATGGGTTCCTAAGGTATCAGACACATTTTAGCTAATGAGAAAATCTGGCATATTCCTTAGGAGTAAAATGTGTAAATGTCAGCATCAGAATCTGCTGCTGATGTTAAAACACTACTTTTGGAAAGTGAAGCTGATGGGGTGGGCCGACAAGTATCAATTACAGCCCCCTCAGCTTCAATTGCCCACAAGCCCATTTTACGAAGCCCCTGTAAATTGCACAGAGGGGACCAGCTGCGCGCACACAGGTCACCTCTGTAGAATTTTCATCAATTTCACTGCAAAGTTTAAACAGGTGTGAGTAAAAGCAGTCAGAATCACCGTATCCCTGTCATGCATGTGGTATGCAAAGGAAGTGGTGCGTGGAAAAGCTGTGAGCCAGGCGCGCCATAGAAATCAATTCAAGTATGGAGTACAGGAAAAAGCGTCTTTTTGTCGACTTTGTTGTCTACTCAATGGTGAAATTGACTCTGTGGAGTGATGCAAACTTGCATAATCTGCTTGCACACGTTTACCCTTCTGGGGAGAAGGAATCCGGGGAATAGGAAACTGTAGATGTGTTTGACTAGAAGATTAGAGAAAATCCACTTTTTTTGTAAAAGATCTTCGACGTTTGGAAGTAGTGTGTGATAAAAGAGAGACGCTTGCCAAAAACTGAGAAAAAAATTACCCTTTTTAACAACAAATGTTTGCTAGCTTGCATAGCTGTAAATAACAGATGGCACGTCTGTTGCTATCTGCCCTGCTGCCCTCTGGAAACTGGAAGGCTGAGTTGCTACTGACAGGAATCGTACTTGCAGACTTTGGTTTAAACACTTTTCAACAGCAAGCATTTCACTCATTAAGGACATTGGTTCTGAATCTCCATTCCTTTCTAATAGAGAATCGTCCTTGTGAGGTTGACACAGTGTGTGTCGTTAAATAACATAATGATAACCAGTGCTATCACAGTGCTTAAAAGCTGGAGGAATGTAGCATGATGGGCTGTGCCAAAACCTGAAAATAAATAATAATACTAATAATAATAATAATAGCAATAATAAAAACTCCACAACTATCAAACCATGTGCTAACAGCAGCAGTTCGCAGGGTGCCATTAATTCCTGTTAGATCATCTTTGTCCTGGAACTGATGTGTGACAGTCGTGTGGGTTTCGTGATCCACAACCTGCAATAAAAAGGTTAACATGACATTTTATGAGATATAAGGCTTTTAATCAAACATAATCAATGGCATTGCTCTGGCAAACCTACAGAACATTGTTTTTCAGCTCACCACGGCACTCCAGAAAGGGGAAAACCAAACCATGCACATATATTTGCTAATCTGGACATAATCCATCTCAAAAGGGGTAGCCCAGTTCAAACTGATTGGTGACACCCCTTCCTCATGAGGCCACAAGCAAACCCCAACATGTGTCTGTTTTATTGGGTGTCATCAGTGCGATGTACCTTGGTTCTCTGAAATGAAAGGGTTAACCACTGTTTGTCTGTATGACAGATGTCTATTTGCTGGGGCAGGGGTATGCAACCTTCAGCGCGCAGGACGTTCTAGACTATGACTCATTTATTTATTTACAAAACATATATAGTGCTTTTATCCAAAGCGGTATACAAAAAGGACAACGGTACAAGACAGAAATGAAAACGGTTGACAGGTAACCAGGGAGGTATGCTCGCAATGAGAAAAGCAATATTCTAGGAAGATAAAGATTGGAGCAGAAACGTATTTAGCGTTATTTAAAGACATAGAGACTAGAAGAGGAACAAATATCCTGAGGGAGAGCATTCCAAAGTTTTGGGGCAACAATTTGGAATGAGTAAAACCTAAAAGGGGGAACAAGGAGGACGAGGAACAGACAAACGTATATGAGAGGCAGAGCGAATGTCCAGCAATCTGTGATATAAGGAGATCAATTAGCAAAGATCGGGAGGAGACCGATCATGGATGCCCTTGAAAACAAGACTGAGAAACTGAAATGCACGGCATTGTTTCATGGGGAGCCAGTAAATACGTGACAGGAAGCAAGGGAGACATGTTTGAAGCAAGGGGAAGCTAGAAAAGAGCCCTGGTGGCAGAAATAAGGACAGAGCATAGTGGTAATATAGCATAATTAGGGGGTCCAACATACAGGACAGCAATAGTTGAGGCTTGACAGTACAATAGTTTCAGAAAATGTCCTTGCAGAGGTTAATGTGAAAAGATGGTGTGTTTTCCTGATGTTAAAGAGAAGGAAGTGACAGGAGCGGTTGATAGTGGAAATTTGAGGCTGACGCGAAAGACAGGAATCATAAAGAAATCCAAGATTGAGTGCTGGTTGACTGACGGAGAGCTGGAGAGGAGGTAAAGATATGCATGAGGGGGAGTAATAGAAGCAGAAGCAGGACAAAACATCTTTTTTTTAGGGTTAAGACAGAGAAACCAAGAAGCCAGCCTACCATGTTTCAATGGCAGAAAGACAGGGAGAGAGTTGCTGGTGAAGGGAGTCTTTAAAGGAAGAACAGGAAATTAAAATCTGTGTGTCGTCTGCGTAAAGGTGAACCTGAAAGCCAGTCAGGAGTTAATGCAGCCACAGGGTACAGGTCCCCCGAGGACAGTACCCTGGTGGATACGGAAGGATAGAGAATAACATTGAGAAGTAGACCCTTTCCATCAGACAGTGAAAATATTGTTACATAGATAAGAGGAGAACCATTGAAGGGCAGTGCTGGAGAATTGTAAAGAATAAAGGATGGAAAGGAGGGCAGCGTGGCCCAGAGTGTCGAAGGCAGCATATAGGTAAAACAAAACAAGAATTGATGATTGTTCAGAATGACGAGCAAGAAGAATTGAATTTAGAATAGAGAAAAGGGCAGTTTCCATGGAGAAACCGGTACGGAACCCGGACTGATAAGAGGAAAGAAGATTGAATAGATTAAGATTGGAACTAAGCTCAATATGGATAAGTCGCAAACATAGTTTAGAGAGATAAGGGAGAAGACAGATAGGATGGCAATTGGATAGCCCAGTAGGATCCATGGAAGGTTTTTAATGAACTGGAATGATTGTGGAAGTTTTGAGAGCAGATGAACAATAGCATAAAGATAAAGAAAGGTTCAGGGAAGAGGAATAATAGGTTTTATGAGGGAAGCAGGCAGAGAGTTTTAGTTATTTATTGGGTATTTATAATGCACCTATACACACTGGGCCTCATTACAAGTTTGCCGGCACAGTAACTATGGTACCGGTAAGCTTGCTGGTACCGTTGTTACCGTACCAGCAAACTACGAGATCTGCTTGCGGGTGTCTTTTCACCCGCCAGGCCTGACCTGGCTGGCGGACCGGCATCCGCAAGCAGACCATGTTGGATGCACCGGCACCATTCTGAATGGTGCCGGTGCATCCCGCCTCCCCATTCCCATTGAGCCCTATGAAGGGCTCAATGGGAATGGGGAGCATTTTTTTCTGGTGCCCAGGATTGGGCAAATACTGGGTCCGACTTGGCTGTAATGACCCGGTAAATGCCCATTCCCGTTCGCTGGGAAAAAAACGACTCCGGCGGCAGCCGTTCCGGTTTTACCGGCATGGCTACCGCTGAAGTCGTAATGAGGCCCAATGTGTTTTAGAAGCACAAAAGGGTTGGATGGGGCCCACTGTTGAATATAATTAGTTATGTCAGTTTCAGATATGGGATTAAAGGAAAAGTTAGAATGATCAGAGGGAGGGATTGTGGGAATTGAAGAATAGACTGGTGAAGAAGGAACTGTCGAAATAAGCGAACGCCTAATATTAATAATTTTGGAGGGGAAAATGTTGGCAAACCCGTTAGATATTAGAGTAGAACAGGCTGTGAGGTCCTGAGAATGAGGCGCAAGGAGCTATTTCAAGGGGAAGTGAAGAGGTTTAGGAGAGTAACTCTGTAATAGAATACGATTCTGGAAATGGTCAGCCTTAGATTGTTTAAGGAAAGAGCAAGACTGAAGTAAATTGGAAACTAGTTGGTAGTCAATAGGTATGGGTTTTATGCCATTTCCGTTCAGCTCTCCTGAGTTGAATACAAAGTAGTTTAAGAGGGTAGTTTAACTAACATGCTCACTCACCATTAACCATGCTGCTTATGGTTAATGGTAGTTGTAATCAAAAACATCTGACGGGCCAAAGGCTGCAGACTCCTGTGCGAGGGGTAACTCCCAGAATTATTCTTAAATTGTAGACGCTCTAGTAAAGGGATTCAGCCATGAAAAAGCAGATCTGCTCAAAAGCCTCACTTTCAGACAGCACCCTGTGTTTTAAAAATAGGCGTTGGTGGGTTTGTTCCCAGATGAGCCTGCAGATCCTTTGGTGTATGACTGAACTTACCAACATCCATACATTAGACACTCCATTTGTACTTTCTGATGGGCATCAGTGATTTGAACACCAGCAGCTCTTCGTACAAACAACACCTAACCTAAAAGTATGCACCAAAGGAAATGTGCACATGCAGAAGCTGAATATCGTAAATGTTCCCTTCTTACGGTATAATTGGGTCTAAGGGCACCACTTCATATTATACAAATACATATTATTGACACATCTTCCACTTTCCAGTGCACACAGGGTTTGTAAATGTGACCTGACAAGCTGTCAGTTGTCACAGCCATGTCTAAGTGACCATCAAGTATTTCAGGATCCAGGTGGAATAGGTATCTCCTGAGGCCTAGTTGAAAAACCAGCTCCTGGCTGTGCCCTAACCCAGAATTCGTTAGCTCCCATTCTTTGAAATGGCTAGGGCTTTTACGCTGCATCAGTGCCTGATTTTGGAATAGGCCAGTGTTTTCACTGTGACCACATTCCTCTCTTTGGAGTGGCTCAGGACCTGTGCCTTCTACAGGCATCCTCTGTCTGCACACAATCATAGAGTGGGACAGTCCCTCTGTATCTGGCAAAAGTCCACCTGACATGCAACTCCAGTTCAGACAACTATTTCTGTTCTGGCAGGCCCTACAGTTCACAAAGCTCACATCTATCGAGATTGTAGAAAATCTGGGATGCACAACTGGATATCTGGATATGATATGATATGGCATTTGTAAAACACCAATACACAAGTGTTTCAAGGGGTGATGTGCTTTTGATGTCCGTGATGAGTCTTTATGACGCTGGTTTCTGTTTCTAACTCTGTGCCATTTTCTCCACTTGTAAGCTGGCAGATGTATGGCAATGGTGAGAAGGGTATTTGAGTTTGGTGATATTTCCACCATGTAGTTAGGGCCTCTGTGCTCCACAATACATGTATCTTATAGATGGTAAGAATTGCAGTTGGACCGCTGTTAAAATGCCATAATTGTGTTATTGTAATTAAGATTAGAACTTCAGAAACTTGATAAAAAAATACCTTTTATTTATGAATTCCAAAGTGTACCTACACACATGATAAAATGATTGTTGTAAAACGGAAAATATGTATTTAGGCCTTTATGATATTCATAGCTGCATGGTGTTTTTAAATCATGCATAAACTATGAATAAATAAACATAAATAGGGTGACAATCGGAGAGGATCTAAAATCCAGTTATTGAAATAGCCATTGCCCAGGAGGTATCTTAAATTGAGACCTTTAGTAAACGTCAATCTTCACTTTCACTGTGCTTGTGATGATTACCTGCTTTATCTATGACAAAGTTAATCTGCTTGCCGAAATGTGCCTTGCTGTCGGTTGTTGGATAAAAAGGTTCAAGAACTAATTTGGAACTTTTTGATTATTCACCTAAGGCATCACATTTGTGTTTCTGAAGAACATATTCATAGATTTGTTATCAGAACAGAATTGTCTGTAGAGATTACAGTGTTTACTGCCCTTGGCACTCTATTGTTACATCCTGAGTACTAAGAGCTGACAAATTCTATCGGGAATCAAATTCTTGTTCAATGTCCTTGTTTTGGATGTATTGGCTTCCTGTGCCTCTGATCTCTTGACCTGAAATGCATTCAGGTTTTTCAAATTTGACAAGACGCGCAGTAGTTCAAGTATGCAATTATGAGGGTGTGGTCCCACAGTATTATTAAGGGATTTCCTAAGGTGTTTTACCATTAGATATGTTAATGGAAGAAATCACACCACAAGGTGTCCTAAATGAAAGCTAGTCTGTAACTAGCACTGTAGGTTGTATACGAAAATTGGAATGTTTGGTGCTCCATAGAAGGCAATGGAGGACCAGAATGCAAAAAAATGACTTGTAAAAACCCTCTCTCACTATATACAAATTCTTCTGATTTTTCTATGCCTATTCTAAGTTGCAAATGTTCCCCCTTTTGAGTGGACCGCTCTATTGGGAATGATGAATGGATACATGATTGTATTCTGTTAATTAGAATTATGTACATACAAGAAAAATCAATACACACACAAACACAATTTCTTCCAACAAGAGAGTTATTAAAATGCTCATATCAAAAATATGAAAACAACTAAATATAATGAAATAGAAAAAAATAACATAAAAAATGATCAGAGTCAAAATCAAAGGCATATAGACATCCTAGCCTGATACATAGAACCTTTGTCAGAAATGTAGAGAGAGTACATCTGAGTCTATTGAAAGCACTAAACGTAAAAAAGCTGGGCGGTATTGTCTCAGGTTATGTTTGCTAAAAATTGAAAACTATACAGATTGTCTCAAAGAATCATATTTTTTACAAACAAGCAGTACGCAGCATGGTCTACTCTGTATATTAGAACAGAAGAAGCACAGAATTGGCCAGGGTCTGATATTAGGGCTAAACTGCTACTTGAACCTTACCTCTAAGTCCAGGATTTTAAAGCATAGCATTGTCACATAGCATCTCTTGTTAGTTCTGTTTGGATTATAGCCGAGGGCTAAGGCCCCTATATGGCCTCCTCCTTTATAAAAGTTAATTACCTGCAGTTCAGGCCTATAAAGCATGGATACAGTGTATCACAAAGGGCAAGACCGTAGTGCACTAGTACTGATTGGCCATTAAAAAGCATGGAATTGAGATTATTTCTAAAAACATGGGGCCACCAATACAACTGAGCTGTGATATATCAGCTGTTGATATCAATTTGGAGAAGTTATATTTCTGATGATAATTTCTAAGAAGTGGACTAGTGCTAGCATACTGTCAGGCGGCTAAAATGAAGAGGTTATTGGAGTGCACAAGAGTCACATTTGCAGAGAGGGGAGTACTGGGAAGTAGTGCATATGTCACTTCATGGAGATGTTGGTTATATTTGACATGAAGCCTTACTTGATGCTAGTAGCATCATGGTTATGACTTGGTAAAGGTGCAGGACGTTGCCTTTGCACTCCTCAATGTCATATACATGATTCATATCACAATGCATGGGGAAATGGTGGTGCAGAGATTGTTCCTAACCGCTGTAACTGACAAACTAATTCAGCTCATGTATTAGCTGCTGAAATAAGGGAGGTGTGCAGAAATAGTCTGGCAACACTGTTGGCTGAAATTAGCGCTCATGATCCATTTACTTCCAGGTGAAAAGGAAGGCACAGACGAGGGCTAAAGAGAGAGTACACCACTTTCACTCCATGTTGTTTTCTTATGGTGGTCCTGTGAGTCAGAATGACTGCATCCTTTTGCCAGAATGACTATAATTCAATCCTTTGATCTGAAATGTGAGTCTACATAAAACATATTCAATTAATAACAATATTTATTAGGAATAATTACTGAATATTTTGCAACATATTTTTGCTTTTCCTTGTACTTGATTAGGTGGAAAAATATGTATTTTTTAGTTTTGCAGTGAATGATTAGTTTGTGAGTGCACAGTACATTCGCACACACATAATAACAGAGAATGTAGAGTGAGATGGGTCATGTCATGCTGGGCCTAGCAGTGGCAGCGGGGAAGGGGCAGAGACTGCACATATTGGAAGAACCTTTCAGTGTGCTGATATGCCAGCCACTGCTAGGACCTTTGTGTTTCGCCTGGGTAGGGAGGCCTAAGGGGGTGAAATGAAAGTACAGCATCATATAAAAACCATTAGGTTAATAGCAATGAAACCTATTATTGTACTTAGCTATACAAATGAAAAAAGAGAATCATTTCCTTTTATTTTTATTGTGCTATTTACAAATAATGCGTCAATTATAAATAAAGTACATCTGATGCTTTACACTTTCAAATTATTTCTTTAGATTTTGAACGTGTTTACCGAACTGTTAAACATTATTATTATTATTATCCTTAATATTATTATTGGTATTACTTCTATTTCATTGTGTCAACATTATTTTGAATAGTGACTTTTTCTATCAATTATAGTGTATTTTTCATCTACTATTTTGATTATTATTTCGATCAGTATATTTTATTTATTTATTGTATTTTTTATCAGTTACAACATGTATTTTACCGATTGGTTTGGGACGGATTTAAGAGCTGCGGCCTGCAACGCCACATCAAGGCACATTATACAGAATGTGTAAAAGGAGCTTATAGTTACATCAGAACATAGGCACGCGTGCATATGTAGTGGAATTACTTCCGTGTTGGCTCCTGTATGAATAAGGGACTGCAAAGTCAGAAGAACAAGTGGGGGGGGTGGGTGGGAGGGAGGGGTGAGGGAGTTCATGTATTTCAATGGCATGGAAGTTAAGTTTGTAGTAGAGCGTGTTGGGCATCACATTCTCACAAGATGCACCCTATGTTACACAACATGTACAACCTCAAGAAGGTGGCTTATTACAGAAGTGTAATCTTTGGAAATGCCAGCTGGTGACTGTCTTCAGGAGCGCCTGATCTACCACTGTGATGGCTCCTGATCTAAGCCTGTATTTTGGATGAATTGGCCAATATGGGTCACAATGAATGTTATACCTACTTGATTTGCATACAAATCCTTAATGCATGTGCTGCACATTTAGACTCAATATTTTATAGATTTAATTGACACAGTCGTAAGACCTGTGGGATTCAGCGTCACGGAAAGGAATTCACACGTACTGCAAAAATGAATAGGTTATGGTCTGAAGGAAAATTCTCTAAATGCCGAGCATCTTTACATGTATGTGTATTCATTATGATCAATATTATGTATTATAAATATTAATATTATGTGTATTACTACTGTACTTATTATGAAATACTATTTTTATTTGTAGGTGTTAGTCTTGACTATTATTTGCTCCATTCAAATTATTTCAACTTTTAAGTGGGTTGTTTCATGAAATTATTGTTTTATTATTCTTGATTATAATTTCAGAAGAATGTTGATCGTATTGTAATTCCACAAATTGCTACTATTTCAATTGAGCTTGAACCCTATCGTTTGTTATACATACACATATATATTTGGTTTATTTAATGTTTGTATTTTCTGTGAATTACTGCATGTTTGTATCTTGATTGTTACTGTTTCTGATCAATATTGTTTTGTTGTTAATGCACTTACTTGATTGTATTGATCTTAACTACATTTCATAAACCTTAATGCTATTTTTGTTACAATTGTATTCTTCATAAATTAATACATGTTTACTCATCTTTACTCTTTTTTTGTTTAATATTATGATGACCATGGCTTTTTCAAATTAATGTCTTATATTTTTCTATTCATCTAGGTCATTATTATATCTGATGAAAAATAATTATATTTTGTGATACAATTGTATTTTTATGAATGACCACAATTGGTTTATTAATCTTAATTATTATTAATTTTAGTAGCTATTAATTGTGTTTTAGTCGTATTGAGTTTGTCATTGTTTTAAACAAAACAACGGGTGTATTTGTGGATTGCAGTGAGTTTCGTAAATGGATTCACCAGGGGACGTGGCAGTGGAAAATGTGAACTTATTATGTAATGCTTATTCCCTCAAAAGTGAAAAAGAAGAACACATATCCTAAGACTCTGCTATTTTTAATGCATTTCAAGTAGTGCACACGTTCATGAAATGTGTGCAGTTAGTAATTTGTCAAATAATATGTTTTGCATCATTTGCCCTAACCAGGGCAAATGAACAGCTAAGCCAGATCCAGGAGGATATATGAAACATTTACACAAAAATACTATATGAATCTATGAATATATGTTCATGATCATTTTTATTTCTTTTACCAAACCATGAGTACAGAAAATGAAAATAAGTGCATTCATAGTGGATAATGCAAGTATAATTATACTTTTCTTCTTTTCCATGGACGTAGACTGATCAATGATACAACCTTAGTTGTTACAAGTAGGGTACAGGGGTGCCAGTGAACCAGGGATGGGAATGGGGAGAAGGGAAATCTGGAGATGGTGAAGTAGTTTGATTGGAACAATCAACTATTGGTGAGATGTGCTTTGTATTGTACAGTCTTTCGATCCATCCTAAGATGAAGGATGGAGGGGGGCAGTCTTATTTGTGTTGTTATCTTGGCCACACCTAATAATGGCACCAAATAAGCATGCTAGAGCAATACATCAAACCAGTATTGCGGCTCAGTCTGGGATAAGACTTCAGAATCAGTCTACTGCTGCAGTCACCATCTGCTATACCATGTGCAACCACTAGTACTAGACTCAGTAGTGAAGAAGGAAGTGATGCTGATGCTGAGCCTAACACATTTGGTTTCAATTGTGGAAGACAAATTGTTGACTTGAGGTGTAGTACAGGTAACCTAGTAACAATCTTCAGTTGTGATACATAGTCACAGATGTAGGGGAAATGACTGAAGACAAAGTACTTCCTCCACAAAAAGGTGTACAAAATTGTGAAAGTGAGAAAAATGGCAAAATCAGCCATTCCAATCCATTTCCCCTTCCAGGTTATGATGATGCCAGTGACCCTGTAAGGAGCACTGTAGGACCTGATGCAATTATCGACATTGCACTTTTGTGAAGATGATAATAGTGCTATTTTTAGTGGGAGTGTGCAGGAAAATAAGGAGCAACAGACGAATAGCACAATACATACAACATCTGTGGTAACCACCATCTGGTAGCAGAGTGTCAGGAACAGACAGTAACAGATAGTTGTCTAACAACCCCAATTGCTAGGGTTATATTTTGTCATCTACTGAATGTGCCAAACCCACCACTTAAAAAGAACACTGTTCAACTTACTTTGTAAGAGTGAGACAGGCCACATAATAGGTCTGGTGTTTTTTCACCATAGATACGAACCATGCAAAATACTTGTGTGTCATGGGATGCTGGGCACACAATATGTCACTGGTAGACTGTGGAATCACTAGGAAAATAACCTTTATGGGGAATTGCATACTCATCAGGAAAAGAGTAAACATGGGTTGACTGTTGGAAATTCTTCAGACGGTAGAGTGCTTATGGTCGAGGAAGATGATGATGTTGAAAGAACACGCACTCAGGATGTGAGCAGTGGATCAAGTCCCATTTACCCTATACGCTTTTCCAGGCACCACAGAAATGTCAGCCCCTGATTGTTTGTGGTCCTTACTAACTGAGTCTGAAAACCCACCTGTCAATGGCAGCACAGTTTTCACTGCCTAGTATTAAACAATTCAGCATCAATACATATTTTCCAAAGTAAAAAAGTACACCTGAAACCATCATTAGTATAAGAAGCCAACCAATAGGGTGGAAGTTCAACTCATGCCCTAATATTTTGTGGATTTTGAAGGATTCGGTAAATGCATCAAAACTGTTTGTACAACATATCAGACACACATATTATAACAGAATTGCAGTGCCCAAACTTCACAGAACACTTTAAGTGACAATTTGAAAAGCACTGACGGAATCTGCCCCGAATTAGAGAAAAAGACAAATTTAGGAGAGGTCCCACCATAGTGTGTAGGCTGGTCTCAGAGGGTGCAGCTGGATGCTAGGGAGTTACGTTTAAGGTAGTTGGCTGCAGAGGGCATGGGGAGATTGAAGTCCCAATCATGACAATTGGGAAGTGGAAGGAAGTGACTCAAGGTGAAAGTCAGGGAAGAAGGAGTTCAGAGGATCATAGGGTTGACAGAGAGACTGGACAGCAAGAGTAGTAGGAGGGAGGAGTTGAACAGTGGCATATTTAAAAGAGGAAGATTTGATGTCATACAATGGTAGAGGGGCATTGCTGAGGGAAATAGTGATAAGGAATCCTTCACTGTCCTTCTCCCCAACAGCGTGAGTGGGAGAATGTAGAAGACCTAGTGTGGAGAGCTGCTGGTGTAGGAGTCATTAAGCGAGATCCAGATTTCTGTGATAGCAACTAGTGAGAATTGAAGTTTATAAGTGCGAAAGGGGTTGTGATGTTGGAAAACTTGTTGCAGAGGGATTGTGCATTTCAGAGGCACAGTGAAAGACTTATAGGAGGTGGGCGGGAAGAACAGGTTTTGTGTGGTATGTGAGCGGGATAGTTGAGGTTGGAGATCCTGGGAGCATGCAAGCTTCTTATTTCAGGGGTGCAGGTACAGGGGAGAAGGAGGAAGATAGAAGGGCTGGAGAGCGTTGCTGAAGTTACACCAAGATGAGGCTCAAGGCTATGAGAGCCAAGTATGATGCACTATCAACGTGTGAGGAATTGCCATCTGGCAAGGGTGTTGACGTGTTTGTATTAATTAATATATTAATTCAATCCCTGAAAGTAAAATAGACTGATCAGATTACCCTTTCACAAGGTCCATGGCAAAAGTATAATGTGTTCCTGGTCTCTGATACATGCATATCCTGATCTGCAGCACCTCCTCTACTAGTGGCAAAGAGTAGGCTAAGAAGTCAGATATGCCCATTTTACAGCTGCAGTGAAAGCCAAGTCTCTGCAGCACAGAGGCTGTAATTAAGGCACCCAACAACGTACCAACCTCTTTAATCAGCGGTTTACTAGTCTGCTGGCGGGTACATCTATTAATATATGTCATACCATAGTTATGGTATGGTGGATTATATGTCTCATAATTATTCCAGCCACTGCATTTTGATATCACACATGTGTCAGCCTTTTGAGCCGAGCTCAGCTATAAAAGGATGATATGTATTCTCCCCAGACAGGCTGTACCTTGCCCCTGCTGGCAGGACTGTAGCTTGGGTATTTCCTCTCTTTGGTCCTTTGTGAGGGCAGGTAACACCCATCCCATAGAGGCACAGAATCTCTCAAAATGTCAATTTTATACACATTTCCTAGATACGACTTCACAACAGGGCATTTCAGAGAGTCTTCTAAGTGATAACAACTACCACATCTGTTCCCTGTTGTGACCAAGTTGTCTGTCTCTCCTCCCTGGATCCTTAGCCATTGTATGCCAATTATTTCCAGCAGGCACCATCTGCTAGGTTCCCCAGAGGCCAGCTGCATCTCAAGTCTCAGTTCCTATTTCTCTGAGGGGCGTGGAAGTGGATGGGGAGAGAGGATGCAATAACGCTTCCCACCATTCCATTAGGGAGGGGGAGATCTGTACTTCTGTGCACTATATAGTTGGAGCAGATGTACAGAGTTCCCCGCCCAAGGCTCCCAATTGGTAACATTGGGCGAGCAGCCTGTCTGAGACTCATGCAAGGTGATGCAGGCTGTTTCTCAGGTACAGTGAATCCCCAAGCTCCCCACATTGGAATGTCCTCACACTATGTTGGTTGATAACACAGTCATGTTATTACTACCATAAAGGATAAAAAGTCAGGTGGTTATATACAAATAAATAAGGCTCACTTTGTAGTAGAAATCTAAACAGGTAGCTTATAGTAAGAAATGTATACAGTTATTTGGGATACCAATGTTACCTTTAAATTCACATAATAAAACATTACTGTTAGGCAGTTAATAATTAGAACTTTTTTTAGAATAACAATGCAATACTGTTGGAGCATCCCTCAACCTGAGCAACCTGTAAGGAGAATTAAGGTGATCTGTATATTGTATATTACATCCCCATCCAAATATGTTCAATAATTCTCTTTCTGTACATCCCAATAACCCATAGTACCTGGGAGGCCACAGGAGAACAGGATGGATGCAAGAAAAACCTGGGACTCCTGGATGAATCCTGAGGATGGAAGTGGTGGAGTTTCTTGGCTTTACTCTTTGAGACCATCCCAAGGCTGGTCCCCCCCTTGAAAGAAGGAGTCACTGGGTTGTCAGTGTCAAGAAGAAGAAGGGAACTAAGCAGTGTTGGAAAGGCAGCAATGCAGGTTTTTCTCTATGGTGTCCGATGATGGGTTGTTACGCCAGCTGTTGATGTCCCTCGAAGGTTAAGCTGGCTGTGGACGCCGACAAGGCTTGGCTTGGATTACTTTCGGTGGCAATGGGTGCAGCGGCAGAAATAGGTGTTGGGTTTTGGAATTTCATGTGTCACCGCCTTTTAGTTCTTTGGTTCTGCAGCTGCAGCACAAACCTCAGGATGGTTTCTGGCAACATGGACATGACCACTTGTCTAGATTGCAGGCCCTCACCGATTCTGGACCCTCAGGACATCATCTATGGATTTTGTTTATGGGAACTCTACCGGCGGACACTCCTCTGCAGAAACCGACCCTGGATCTTCTCCGGTATGGAAAAGTAGATAGATGTTGTGGCAGAGATGCCCCTTGAAGATTTCTTTGGTGGGTTGGTACTTTGGCAATTCAGGTGTCTTGGGAAGCACTATGCCAGGGAACACAAACTTCTGGACGATACTCAGCAGCTTGGCTTCTTAGTGGTCACGGACCCTGGGTGACACAGATGAACTTCTTGGATTCAAGATTTTCAGGCACTCTTCTTCTGGTCCCAATAAGATCCCTTCTGTGGATGGCAGGCACACAGGTATGGCTTTCATCACACTTCGGGTGAAGAGCAGCAGTTGCATGATGTTCCCTCGAAGCTATAGGAAGAGGTTGCCTGTCCAGTCCCTCTCTGCTTCAGTCCATGAATCATCACAGCAGATTGTGGGTTACTAGAAGATTTAGAGCCGCATACTTCTTCCTCCAGCTGGACTGCCTGGTGTAAGCTTAAGAAGACTTCACTTTTTGCTTCAGGTTTCTTGTTTCAGCTTCTGACAAGGAGGTGAGTGTGAAGTACCCTGTTATACAGAACACTCCTCATTCACTCAGGCTGAGCCAGGCTCAGCCAGCCAATCACACGGCAGTGCATTCATGCCGGCAGCACCCAATTAGGCTCACAGGCAATCAGGTCATTCACCAAAAACTAGACACCCACACACAGGATTAGGGGCTGCTCTCAAGACTTTCAGAGGACCACACTGCATTCACTTATGGGATGGGTTTAGACATTGTGTCAGATAACCAAAACCAGACACCCACAAAACAGAATGCATACTGACTACTCACTCCATTCATGCAGGCTCACCCCAAGGGTGTACCCACAAAAAGCTTACCCTGGGAAGGCTCCAGCTAAACTGACAGGAGGCAGCACCAGAACTATATATGGTCCTTCCATCTAACAGCCATTCAGTGGAAGGGAACAGAGCCAGGACTTTGAGAAACAAGGGAGGAAGTCAAGCCACAAGTGGCCATCTTGCCTTTGTGCAGAAATCCATTCATTCCTATGGGAGGGCCTAGGTATCGCACAAATAGAGAATACCCAGAGCCACTGTCAAGACAGCATGTAGCTGTCACCAGCCTATACCTTGCTCTGTGGGCAACACACATATTTCCAAAAACATACACTAGGAGTACGACAATGTGCCCAAACCCACGGGTGCCCTAAGGGTATCCCATGAGTATTGTTCACCAAAAGGTACAAATTAAGAGCTGCTCTGCCAGGGGTCCAAACTGGGTGACGGTGCAGAACAACACACATAAAACAGCAACAGAGAAGTGGCAGGTCAAGGATGATCAGGCTATGTCCCTCCAAAAGCATTTCCAGCATCCTAGCATGTTTCAGAAAAGTCAAGTGTTTCTGTTAGTTCTAAGGGTAACTAACCTGGATGAGAACTCATTTTCCCTTTAGGAAAAGAAGCAGGCTTTAGAGGTGTAAAAGAAAATCGTTGCTACTTTCCTGGAGAGACAGAAATACTAGGCTGCTACTGCTCTAGAGGAGCAGCAGGGGCTTGCCTTTGTGCTACTGCACACAATGGAAATTGAGAACCAAATAAAAGCTTTGAGGACTTCTAGTGAGTATGTAAGACCTCTATTGGTGTAACATAAGGGGAATTTAGGCACACCATCCCAAAGGATCTAGTGCCTCCTTATGTGATGGGGAAGGGCATAATGGATTGGTTTGATAGACTGGATATAGCCTCTCACATGCAGGATGTGGAAACATAGTTGTGGGTTGCAGCCCTTATGAGCCATCTACCGATGGCTGGGATTGATGTAATTATACAATTGGCTCCTCAGGAGAGGCCCATGTATAGTAAAATGTAGGCAGCCATACTCAGGAAGTTCTGCGAAACCCCAGGCAGGAGCTCAGGATGTTTAGAGGGCTCACAATGAGGGGAGGGCAAACATTTGAGGCATCTCTAAAATATTTGAATGGATGGGTTACAGGTCACAAAGTTGAGAACATTTGAGGACATGCATAATTTGATTTCATGTGAGAGTATGCTTCAGAAATGTGACATAAAGTTACACCAGCATTTAGTGGACAAGAACATCACAGACCCTAGGGAGCTTGCAAAGGCTGCTGACATGTATGTTATTTTTCTTCTTTTTTTACATTTTTTCAGCACACCTAACACTGAGGCATCTGAGTGTTAGTTACAGAAGGTGCACGTCCCTGTATTGAAGTGCAAGAGAATACATATAATTACAGTTATAGCTGGTATGTGTGTACTATCTGGCAAATTTACACCTCTTGTTGCAGAGGACTACAACAGGGGAGGTGACTAATCCGTCTTAATGAAAAGATATCATAAGGAATGGTGGCACAACTTGGAGAAGCCTCGCCTCATGTTACAGGGGACTACATATGGCATCGGCATGCAACGAAAGCTATAGAATTATCAACACAGCTAAAAAAATGAGAATCAGGCAGTCTGGAAGAGGAACACAAATTGGGAAAGCCTCACCTGATGTTGCAGGTTTAAGCAGACATACAGGGTTGACAAGCGCTCGGACAAAGCACACAAAGCAATAATTTCGGACGCAGTGAAGATGCAAAGCTTTTAAGGATCTGGAGATCACATCAGTATAAGAGAATGTTAGGGAGAATGTTCATTTCTGTGCTAATTCCCTTCCACCTTAGAGACCCCCAGCTCTGTTGCTGGAATTGGGACTATTTAATTTTAACCCTGGAGTGAATGAGATGTTTTACTCACTCTCATATGGGTTTTTACTTGATTTGAATTTTGTGTTTTCACTGTTTTTGGTGTCTGATAAAACTCCATAGGCATCTGCTTTTTGTATGAGGACACACAACACCTTCAGTGCAGTGTCACTGAGAAATCCTTTAGATTTTTCATATGTTTTAAATATCTTTTCTTGGGTGAAGTACAGTTCCCAAGAATAGTAAAGTGAAATTGACTTTACTTACCTTGTCTCTTTGTAGGTCCAGCACCCACCATTTTATATGGAGTGCCGGCGGTTACTTAGTAGCACCTGATCCTACTTTCCCATGTAACATTTTTATCTTACCCTCACTGATTTAAATGGCTGGTGGCAGTGGTTTACTTTTTCACACCATTGTGCTTTTCTACTGCAGGCTGAGCCCTCAGCTACAGTATAGCACCCATGGGCTAAAGTTTTGACAAAATTGCCCCTGTCTTTTTTAATGTAATTTTTCTGTTTGTGAGGTCTTTCTTGGGTTTTACTCTGTGCGTTTCCCTGAAGTGTTCTCCTGGCTACAGTGTGTCTGGAAGGACTGAATTTGAGGGAGGGTCCTGAAACTCCTCTGTTCTTTGTCTCTAGGAATGCCTGAATGCAGCTAGTCCTGATTGGCTGGCTGGCTTCCCTTTCAGGATAGCCACCCTGATGTGTGATTGACAACCTAGGCCGTGCGTGAATAGGAGAAACCTACTTAAGAGGGAAGGGTGATGGGACTACAGGCAGAGTAAACCACTGGGAGAAACACCTGACAAAGAAACCATTAACATATTTTGTTGCAAGCTCCTGGACTTTTTAATTGCCCACTGAAACCCTGCTGCTGTGCTGACCTCCTTTTTCACCTCGACAGTGAAGCTCTGGATGGAACGACTTCTCCCCTTCGGTTAGTGGGACCAACTAACCCTGAGCCAAGCAGAAGGAATCCAACCGGTGTCCGAGATCCTCATCAGTACAGTTTGCTAAGTGCTGAAACTGCAAAGTGCTGCTGAACACAAAAGATCCTGTAGCTGCCGACGACCTCCCAAGCACTGATGCAGAAGCCGCAGGAGCCCTCCAGACATCCTCCCTCTTGTCACCATGACTGAGGCTCAGGAACCAGGGTCTGCATCGCCGTAGTAAGACAGAATCCATCTGGACCACTCTTCTTCCAACAAGAAGTATTCTTTAGGCTCGGGGTACATACCTTATTGCATTTACCATGCTCTTCTCACTTGGGAATTGCATTTGCTACCTTTTCCGAGTTGACTTCAACTCCCTTTTCACATGTGAACATCTGGGGTGTCAGTTGTGTAAGAGACAGATTTCACTGTGGCCAAGACTTATGGACAAGTTGAGGATAAAATCAGTAAGTGTTTAGCGCTCGCCTTCAATGTCACTGGGAAACAAAATTGGATTAAATTTGATGGTTATTTATTAGGCGTGGCATTCACCCGGGGGCAAATTAGAAGAGCCTAGCAGGACGATGGGAGAAGAGACTTCAGAAGATGAAAGTCTTCAAAGCCTACGGAAAAGCAGAAGTTTGACAGTGGATCATAGAGGGTGCGCAAGTGTATTCCAGAAGCCTGCTGCTACCACAGTTAAGGAGCAAACCCCAATGCAGTTATATTTTACTGCTGTGAAAGGCAAGAGGCAAGCGTCAGCAGAGCCGCAGAGTACGTCCTGGGACATAGGGCTGAAATTTCAAATTTCGCCTGTAAGAATTCTGCACCTTGTACGTAAAATGCACGGTGGACCAAACACAAGGCTTTAAAGCAGATGCGCTTACACGCTGGGAGCCAATGCTGCTTGAGCAGAAATTGGATAAATATGAAAGCAGCGAGGGGGCGTGGTTAGAGGTGGCCAACCGTGATGCAAATTTTTTAAGAATCTGAAGGTGCTGTATCACGTAGGTGGGTTGGACAAGAAAAAGGGAGTTGCAATAGTTGATCGAAGAAGAGAAAACAGCAGAAATCACAAGGGTGTGAATGTGCGCTGGAATGTAAGGAATAACACAATGGCGGAGCATCAGCTGAAATGAGCCCGTTTGACAGATAGTGCTGACCTGACATTCCATAGAAATGGAGGATGAAAGTTTCACCCCCCTTGACTTTGAATATAGGGACGGGAGAGGGGAAGGGGCCTAAAGAGCAATTCCATATGTCAGTGGTCCAGAAGGAGGAAGTTGTGGGAGGGCCAACCACCAAAACCTCAGTCTTTTCAACATTCAGCTTGAGCCAGTTGTTCTGCCTCCATTCCCCCATGGCCTCAAGAAAGGCACGGAAACCTGGCTGCCGACTCAGTGGTGGACTGGTCAAGACGGACCAAGTTCTGTGTGTCATCTGCAAAAGAATAGGGGAGGAAGCCATGGGAGAAGATCAGCTTGATCAATGACTGAATATAGGCATTGAATAAGACCGAAGAAATGGTGGACCCTTGGGAGACACAACAGGTGATGTCCTCTGCCTGCAAAAAAAAGGGGGAAGAGAAAGGGTTTGGCAGTGGTCCGTGAGAGAGTAGGAGAACCAGGCCAGGACGGTGACTGAGAGACTGGCCCCAGCCAGGTGATCCAGCAGGAACCCATTATCGATGGTGTCAAAGCCAGCGGATAAGTCAAGCAGTAACAAGGCTCTGATGCTGCCCTTGTCATGGGTCTGTGCCAGACCGTCCCAAACAGAGACCAGGACACTTTCTGTGCCTCCCTACGGGCGGAAACCAGACTGTGAAGAGTGAAAGAAGGACGATTCTTCAAGAAAGTAGTGAGCAGAGGGAAGACTAAAGATTCCAGAAGCTTCATAGAAAAGGGAAGACGAGAGATGGGCTGGAAATTAGCTGGGGTCAGAGGGTCCAGTGAGCATTTTTTTTAGCGGTGGACTCATAGTACCATTCTTAAGACCATTCTTAAGAGAGGCAGGGATTACACCATAGAAAGGGAGTTGTTTACAACTTTTTGTCAGAAGTTGGATGCAGCGAGGCACAATGGCTTTCATTATGCTAAGTGGGATAGGGTACCAAGGAGAAGAAGACTTTCATTTTGAAACTGCAGTGGAAAATTCAAGAGTAGAAAAAGAGGGGAAAATGGGGCAAGTGATGAGTTCCTTAAGGGGCAGAGGAAGAGCTGAGTCGAGAGGGAGCCTGGAATTAATGTTACACGTAATGGTATTGATTTTGTCCACAAAAAAGAATCCTAGGGATGGCGTCAGGTGCAGTTGTGGAAAGACCTGAAGAACTTTAAACAATTGTTTGGAAGGGTAATTAGAATTCTCAATAAGAGAGGAATAATGGGTTTGTTTAGCGCTAATAATAGTGCAATGGTATTGCAAAGCAGCCTGAGATAATGCGAGTTTCGCACTGGGGATGTAGGAGAGTCTCAATTTTCCATCCAACTGTCTGCACTTCAGGCGAAGAACCCAAAGAGCATTGGTAAACCAGGGGTTGCAAAGACCGTGCTGGCAGTCTTGTCCTCTTGAGAGGGGCAAGCTGATCAGCTACCACTGTCACTGAATGACAAACGCAGATTTGTGCAGTAATGTCTTCAGGAGGGACCGAGTGCCAGCCCCACCGAAGAATGGTGGGGGGGGTGAGGAGCCAGCTTCAGGACCCTAATGTGCCAACAAAAGAGGACAATAAGATGGTTGATCCATGTCACTGGGAAGACAGGGTGGTCCATAACCTTAGTATCCAGTGAAAAAATGAGGTCTAAGGTATTCTCTAGCCTATGAGCGGAGCCAGCGACTTTTTCAGTGAATGAGGCTTCCTTCATCAAAGAGACAAAGTTTTGATCTTTAAAGTTGTTACCATAATTGGCCTTCATCTTGACATCATCTAAAATGAGGAGGTGACATTTCTAAGCTGCAAACGCAAAAAAGAATCAAAAAAGGAGGAGTTGTTGCCGGGGGAGGAGGATTGACCGATAATCATCAAATGGGTACATGAAGTGGGAGGGAGAGAGAAACGCATTAACATGGCCTCCATTTGAATCTGGTGGCTGATGGTGAGAAGAGAACTAGTATAGTGAGAACTAAACATGACTGCACAGCCACCCCCAATTTTCTTTCCGAGTGCAGTATTTTCAAAATGGGTGGCAGCAAGTGAGGCAAGGTGCAACCTGTTGTTTCACTTAGCCATATCTCTGTGAAACTGGTGAAATCGGGCTAAAGGTCGCTAAGAAGATCGTGACAAAGAGCCAAATGGACAACGAAGGAGCAGGAGTTCAGTAGCAGGCACTTAAAAGGAGCAGGAGAGGAAGGCAGAGGGTGACTAGTGTTGCTTAGTGCCCTGCAGCCCTTTGGCAGCACTGTAGCCAGCAGTGCTAGCAGGAGAATCTGACACTAGGAATACGCAACATGTTCAACTAGAGCTAAAATTGGCCATGGAAAGGTGCCTCCCACACTGGCTGTGCCACAGACGGGCACAAACAGGCTTGACTTTGACACGACTTTGGCACACAAGGTCCGCTGCACCTCCTAGAAGGGGCTGATCTATACTGGCACATGCTATTGCAATGGCCAATCCCCTGCGGCCAAACTGGGTAAGAAAGACTGCAGCAGGTGGATACACCAGTGAAACGAAAGACAGATATGCAAGCCAGGACGAGCCCTGGAGAAAGCAGAGGCCAGGCAACCTCCCGCAGCAATCGTGACTTACAAGGAAAGTAAAACCAATGAAATCAACAAAGGAGAGGAAAATAAATAAAATATAAATTATGCTAGTACAAATAAAGATAAGCATAACATGGCACCCAGTCACACCCTGCAGCCCAGTGCAATGAGACCATTAAAGGAAACGAAAATAAAGAATATAAAGCACAGTAAAACAGTTTCTGGAGCACAGTTTACAAATAAACACAAATTAGTAAAAGTAGAGGCGGATGATCACCATATCTGCTACCATGAGACACATTGCTCATTGTTATAAGCACATTTCGCGCAAATGAAGTGGATGTGATGGATAGAGCTAACGCAGTGAATGCTGTATACTGTATCTGATAAATTACTAATGTCAGCACAAAGCTCTACAACAATAAGAAGATGCCCCATCCTTCATCCTTCCATTTTAGAATACACAGATGCACACATCCAAGTAATGCAGGAGTCTGTTCTGGTGCAAAAGGGGGATGAGACACTACCTTTATTGAAGAAGAGAATGTACTTGAGTGTTTAGATTTGCAGCTTTCAACTGTCTGCCAGAGCAGAGGCCGGGACAGTCATTTACAGTAAATGAGCATGTCTGACTGCACTGCCCGCATTTGGAATTGCCCACACATTACAGTCATGTTGAGTTTGATTTTGATGATCACAAGATTGATGATGATAATGATGATCAGAAGACTGAGCGTGTTGTCCCTTCTCACTGTACGAGAAAAATAGGATAGGACTGTGGAGGCAACGCTGAGAGAGAGTCTAACACCAGTAGAGGCATAGAGAAGGAACAGATTGAGGATTCATCACACGATGGAACACACCGTCATTAGCAACTGTGCAGAAAAATAACAATACACTCCTCTTCCAAAGATCGTCTTTGCAATACCCCAGAGACCCAAAAGCTCAGTTGGAGCACATTGTCAGCCCTCAGGGGCACCACCCTAACCGTCAGTGCAACCAGTGCAAAATAATCATATTACATCCCTTATCCCATCTTGGACTTTGTTCAAAAGAGGCCACCAAGTGGATCCATTCCTTTCTTTCAGATCATGAGTCGAGATTTCAGTGGTGCTGTGCCTCTTCACAACTGGCTCTAATTCCATGTGGGGTCCCACAGGGAGCATGTCTTTCACCCGTTATGTTCAATCTGTATAACAGGTCACTGTGCTCACTTTTGGAGAACCTAGGGGTGTTATTTACAAACTATGGCGACAACATGCAACTGATTCTGGAAATCAGTGGCAATTACACCTCTGATTTCACTATCCTAACTAATTTATATGAACAGATTGAATCATGCATGTCCAAAAACTGGCTTTGCCTGAACGGTAGTAACACTGAGCTGCTTACCTTTGGATCACAGCACACCCAGGCCAAACTGAGCACAAAGTATAAACGTTTCAACGTTGGTAATAACAACATCCAAGTACAAAATAAAGTAAAACCCTAGGGGTTCAGTTTGAGGCATCACTTAATGCAAACACATATATCAGCCAGATAACTCAAAACTGCAATTATCATCTTTTCCTACTGAAACATATTTGTCCATACACCACAGAAAAGAACTCTGCCACTATTGCCCGAGCAACTGTATCATCAAGGCTCGAATATTGTAACTCACTACTGATCGGAGCCTCTGAATACAATCTGAAAAAAAGCCAAGTTCTCCAGAATGACATTCTACGCGTAGTTAAAAAGGATTCAAGAAGGATTAATATTTCATAGCATAGGGTGGCTATTCATAGGCTCTGGCAAAAGAATGCATACATTTCAAAGTATGCACTCTGACTCACTGATGCATTTTTTGGACAGCCCCATCGTACCTCAAACCATGGACACCTGGGTACGGCCCCGCCAGAACATTGCACTCTTCCAATCAGATGCAGGTATCCTGCCGAGCTTTCAAACAAGCTAATGGCCTAGGAAGATCCTATCCGGTAAAAGAGGCTAACCTGTGGATCTAATTACCTTCTGCCCTTAGACTCGAGGCAAACTTGATGTCTGTTCGAAAGAATCTCAAAAGAAATGATATAAGACCCTGCCCTGAACTTCCTCCACCAGATCTGACTGTGCTGTCCTTCTTTGTTTGTACCTGACGCGTAATTGGTGGACAAGCTTTATGCTGGGTGAACAACCAATGAGCTTGCGTTTTACAAGACCATTGGCCCTCGCTGGCAACTATTGGACCATAAACTTCCACACCACCTCCTAATTATGTCTTTCACCATTGGACATTAGTGGCCATCCACTGTATGTGGAAAGCAGATAGATTCACACATGTGAGTTCAAAGGACAGTATTCACTAATAAGCCAGTACATGCAAGTGTTTTTCTGTACTATAGCTCTTTGGGGAGCGTGTCATATTTGTAAGTCACATCTCTGGATCAGCTATGCCCATTTGATGCCACATATGAACCTGCCCAGAATGGAGTCAGAACACAAAAACCTTCTACAGGAAAATATTGTGCAGATCATGAGAAAACTGCTGCCAATATTTTGTCAAAATCAAAACTTGAAAATCATGATTGGAGGGGGCGCTGTTTCACTCAATCAGTATGGCCGCCTGAGTGAGTTGCTCTGAGCTGGGGAAAATCCTTTCTTTTATGCTGCTTTGATGGTGGTTCTCAAAATTCGCGGATCGATTACTGCAGGCCTGCTGCTGGTTCTGTCTGACCAATGTGCGCCGGAGAAGCATGATTATGGAGATAACTGCAATTTTCGGGACGCTGGCTACCATCTCTGTAGCGCGCTGCCTCCCGCTTCCACAGTGTGAAGACTTCTCATTACTTGAGTGCCGGGGACTTTGGGCCTGGCTGGGGAAGGGTGGCCTCAGCTTGGCACTGTACGCTCTGAGTCGAGCCACTTCACAGCACTGTGGCTGCGGCCGAGGAACCCCCCACCCCGGGACACTTCTACAGATGCCATGGGGTGACTCCTTCCTTGCACCAGCAATTCTGTGATCCTGACTGTAGCTCTCCACCTTGGGGCTGCACTCACTGATGGTGCGGCTGCACCTCCCCCCCCCGATTCTGCATCTACATCCTCCGAGAGCCTCACAACCCCAGTGTGACCATACCAACTGGCTCTGCCCCTGGCCTGAGAGCTGGAGTTCCGGTCGTGCAGGCCCACTGCGGGACGTCACGCCCGGAGAGACATCACTCCATGCACCAAGATTAAGGTACGGGACCCCTGGTTGCAAAGTCACACACAGTGCTACCTTTCCCTTGCACTCTACCCCCAATCCTGGTCTGCTGACATCTGGAGAGCACGGAGTGAGACAGATGACAGCAGCTTAACGGGCAGTGCTGGACTGGCCCCTGCTCCATCACGCAGTACTTAAACAGCATGGACACTGCCATTGAAGCGTTATCTGACAAATGTGACCATCGCATGCTCACTGCACTTGGATTTTTGGAGGATCAGATCCTGTGGCTGACACCCCAGATAGCTCTGGCCTGCTGACATTAAGGGTTGCCTGTGCACCATCACTAGCTGGGTGCTCACACCATTTAAAGCCTTTCTCACATCAACTGGATTTGCACTGCCCTGAAGCTCAATTCTCTCCTTGACAACCATCTCCTGAGATGTGGTGCTTGGGTCAGTGCCCTCTCACCCTGGGGTGCTGAGTGCCCACCATACAGACCTCTTTACATACTGTTCCATAGTTGCCACACCTCTGCACTAGACCTACTCCACTTTGCACAGCTCTGCAACGGCCAACTCTGCGCACTATCACTCAACGGAGGAATTAATTGAATGTTTCTGTTAGTCTGCACACCTGGTGATCAATTGGATTATTTGCACCAGCACCTTTCATCTTATCATATGTGGGAAGCTACAGTCTGCTAGGAGGTGGACTGGGACGGTCGTGCTGGATGGGACTGTCCTTATGGATGCCCCCGGGTGACCCTACTCTGCTCTGGGACACAGGCCTTGCCCCCACTATGACCTTTTCCGGAGATTTGGTGCTTGGGACTGTGCCCTCTCATCCTGGGTGCTGAGAACCCGCCATACCAGTTACCACACCTCCTCACTAGTCCTACTCTACTTTGCAGTGCTCCGCGACACATTCCCTTGAGCACATCACTCAGTGCAGGGATAATTCAGCCGTTCCTGTCATTCATCACTGCTTCCTGGGCAGACTTTCACAGCTGGAACCTGCTTCTGCTGACACCCTTGGGTGCTCCAATTCCCACGTGTTTGGGTGGGATCATGACCAAGGAACTAACAGGAAGCGGAGATCTATCAACTTGTATACCAAAACAACATCAAAACTGATCAGAGACATCCATGTCAGCACCCCCTGAAAACACTGAATCAGAGAAAATGATGGAATACATGCGGGAGGGCTTCAGAGCTTTACATTCGAAACTGGATGACATGAGTGGGACCATATGCTCAATCAAAGCTCATATGGGGAAGACTGACGCTCGGGTTAAAGAGGTGAAGACTAGGGTCTGAAGAGGACATCATCGCCCTTCGGGGTGAGGTGAATGCATTGACTATGCAGGTTCAAGATGTCAGCAAGAAGAACGAGGACTTGGAATCTTGCTCTAGGCGTAATAGCCTATGCATCATCGGGGTCCCGGAAGATAAGATCGATGGTCCCATGGAAGACTATGTTGAACGCATCCTACGACTCCCCGAAACTCTCCCCGCAATTTGCAATTGAGAGAGCCCACAGATTCCTGGCTGCGAATCCCAGGCGGGCACGCCTCCTTGTCCCATCATAGCGAGAGTCCTGAATTACTGCGATAGAGACTCCCTTCTTCGGGCTGCAAGAGCCAAGAGAGACCTCTTCCTCGGGTCCGCCAGAATTCATCTCTACCCAGACTTTTCTGTAGCTGTCCAACAGGAACAAATATCCTTCCTCACCACCAAGAAAAGGCTATGAGACCTAGGTGTCAAATATTCAATTCTCTACCCAGCTAAACTCAGGATTGAAGACTCCAACAGTGTCTTCTTTTTCATTATCCCTGAGGATGCTTCCAGATTCATAGACAAGAATTTTCCTGGCTGACCACATTTGACTCCACTACTGTGTTCATTCCGGTCCGCTGAGTGATGGACATTTCATAGTACCAAGTGTGGTCTAACCCTGGATGTCTGGTGTGCTCCATAACACTAGATTCATCAGATCGACTGTCATCTAGCTTCGACCCGCGAGTTTTGTTACTTAGTTCTTATGTATTGTTCTAACATTGTGCACCACATCCTACCCAGTTAACTCCCCACTTTGGAAGCATAGTCGATCAAGGCCGACGCGCGTCCCCCCAGGTGATGCTGCCGCCACTTATGGTTTGGTTACAGGTTTTTAGGGATGTAACCTCTTTAATTGGGGGAGCGGTGGAGGTGTGGGTGGATTGGGGGGGTTTACAGTTGGAAAAAGGCTTGACAAGCGACTGAGACCTTGAGTACTTAAATGTATCCAGATTAGTATCACAAAATTGAGGCCCCTACACGTAGGGGCCAGCCCCTGTGGAACACGTTTTGGTGCTGGCAATTACCTAATGTTACTGTTTCCCCATCTTAATGGCTGACAATTGTATTATTTTTATGAACTGGAATGTCAGGGGGCTGGGAAACCACGCTAAAATGTGTAAAATACAGTTTGATATAGAACAACACAAAGTTAAACTACACTTTCTGCAAGAAACACATTCTCTGTCCAGTGGATGTGAAGGGTTTGCAAGATCATGGGGCCCCCAACGCTATTACACCAACTACTCCACTCAGAACTGCAGAGTCATGATCTTAATCCACAAAAGCCTCAGATTTCAGCTTAAAGCTACTCAGGTATACCCCCTGGGATTCCATGTATTACTGTTTGGGGCCCTGCTGGGTAAGGAGGTGGTCCTACTTAACATATATGAACCCAACATCGACGACCGCGACTATTAAGCACATCTATCCTCCCTGCTGGCTGGATTTCCTCTGGTCCCTATCGTCTGGGGCGGAGACTTTAATACTATCTTAGACATCAAACTTGATAGATCAGGCTTTAGACCCTGCCAACTCTCCAAGGCAGCCAGGACCATCATGGAGGTACAGACCCAATTTGAATTTACTGAAACATGGAGGCTGGATCATCCTGATTCCTGTACTTATTCCTTTCACTCCTCTGTGCATGATTCACACTCACACATCGACAGATGGCTCCTCTCGGATATACTTCTCAGGTCCATTACCCACATGTCTATCCTTACCAGAACATTCTCAGACCACTCCCCAGTGACGGTCTCCCTTAGGTGGGGAGTGGACAAACCAAGGACCCGCTCATGGAGGCTGAAACCACTTGCTCTGCAGGATATTGCTTTCAAAACTGAACTGGGGACCTTCATTGATGTCTTTTTCCCATTAAACACTGGTTCTGTCAAATCACAGGCCACCCTTTGTGAGACATTCAAAATCTATATCAGGGGGATAGCAATCTCCAAAGAGGTAGGGATTCTTAAAGGGATCCGGAGGAAAATCTCAGACAGTGAAACCTGTCTCATCACACGTGAAGCCCAATACGCCTCCTAACAGTCACCCATCACTCTCACTGCTATAGGTACGGAACTCGAGCGTTCTGCGCCTTGACAGAGCGTGAACGGAAATTCCTCGATGTTCTCTGGTCTGCCCGCAAATATGGACAGGGTGAGCGTTCTGGACGAGTCCTAGCTAGATTGATCCACCAAGAGAACGGGTCACCTCACATCTCAGCTATCGAGAAGGCCGATGGCACTCTGGCCATGTCATCGCATGATATCAATACCGAATTCCAATCTTTTTACGAAACACTCTACTGAAATATGGACAGTGCCTGTTCCTGCATACCCCCCTGTGTTCCCTCACTTATTTGTCCCCTACTAGTGTTCAGATGCAGTTGCACCACCCCCCAAATGAGCGCAGGTAGCCAGAGGAGCATCATCTAACAGGAAATCCAGATGACGGCAGTGGAATAATGACCATATGCAACAAGAACTCATAAGTTTAGGTTAACGATTGAGAGGCAACAATATAGCACACAGTAGTACATTTCTGCTTTTCACATAACACAGACAGCGACTGCATTAGAATTTTGCATTTGTCCACATTGTGGCACCGGCCATGTAAAGTAGTGAGGGTAACATATATTTTTGTTACATGAGAATGTAGGATAAGGGGCTACTAAGTAACCCCCCAGCATGCCACATAAGATGGTGTGTGCTGGATGCACAAAGAGAAACGTTAAGTAAAGTCAATTTTACTTTAGTGTTCTTGGGAACTGTAGTCCACCCAAGAAAAGGTATTTACACCTTAAGAGAAATCTAAACAATCCCTCAGTGACACTGATGACATGTAGACATTCTTGGAAAGCCTCCCACTTTCTGTCCTCTCCTCTTAGAACAGAGATGCCCTAGACACCCCGATAGTGCCTGAGGAAATATCCAAGGCTATCGACACCCTAGCCTCGGGAAGGGCCCCTGGGTCTGACGGACTCCCCGTTGAGTTGTATAAGTGTCATAAGACCCAACTGGTTCCCCAACTAGCATCCTTATGGGAGGAGGCCTGCAAGACCAGCACTCTTCCCCCCCTCTCTTCGAGAGGTGATACTCTTGGTACTACTTAAACCAGACAAGCCCCCCACACAATGCAGTTCATACTGCCCCTCTCTTTTCAACTGAAACGTCAAAATCTACGTTACAGTGTTGGCCTTGAGACTGGCTGTGTATATGTCATTCATTTTCCACACAGATCACTCGGGTTTATTCCGGGGTGCTCCACTTCCCTTAACCTACGCCGCCTATTCAACATAATTGCCCGTATTGACCCGAGCACACAGGCAGTTGCAGCCACGCTCGACATGCAGAAAGCATTCGACTCCGTCTCCTTCAGCTATCCATGACAGGGCTTTGAAAACTGCAACTTCGGTCCATGTTTTCAGGCCTGGGTTAAACTATTGTACTCCACTCCTGTCGCCAGGGTTCACACTGAAGATCGGTGTTTGGCCCAGTTTCAAATGTCCAGAGGCACGAGACAGGGTTGCCCCTTCTCACCGCTGATATTTGCCATAGCCATTGAGCCCTTGGCTAACAGGATACGGCAACGACATGTGCATAGAGGCATAGGACTGTCTGGCCCCCCGGAGATCATTTCCCTCTATGCGGATGACGCCCTCCTTTTCATCTGCTCTCCAGAACATAACCTACCTCCAGTACTTGAAGATGTTGTACTTTTTGGCGAGCTATCAGGTCTCAGAGTAAACTGCTCTAAATCTATATTATTTCCATTGACTGAAGTCACCATCCATCAACAAGACCCACTAGGAATCTCCTGGTCACATTCCAAGATCACCTAACTTGGAGTAGTGGTCACGCGCCGGTAAACCTCCTTGTATGAGGTCACCATCGGGAAATACCCATTCACCCTTACCCAAAAATACACAAGGTGGGCCAAGCTGCCAATCTCCCTGGCAGGTAGGATCGCCTACCTAAAGATGGTAGTGTTCCCCCAACTCTTATACAGATTCCTAAATGTTCCCCTATGGCCTGGCCGCAAATTCTTTAAAGCACTGACCCGGTCCCTTAACACCTTCTTGTGGCACTCCGGTGCAGTCTGCTTGAAACTGAACACACAAACTACTCTAATGTCAAGGGGCGGATTTGGCACTCCCAACTTTGAGAGGTATTATATGACTGCTCAGGCCCATTATGCGTCATACTGGTTTATATCCTCTGACCCCCCTCCTCACATTAGACTCGAACGCCTGGCTGTGGGTGACCGCAATCTTCACTCATTGGTTCTCCCCTCCCACTGCAGCAAATGTGAACCACTTGACCCCACTGGCTTCATGGCACTGGCCTTGAATAAAGTATGGAAACAGGCTAACACCCCACGCCCCTTCCATGGAGACGTCCCCCTCTGGAACTTTCTCCCGGAGTCTCCCCGAGTTGACCCCACAACAACACATCTTTGGGCTGGTGCAGATCTAGATACTATGCGTGATGTTTTCGACCAGGGTAGCTTTATGGAATGGCCAGACCTACCAGAACCCCTGCGAGGCAGGCCCTCCCACTGGCTACACTATGCAGGCCTGTGCCGCTCTCTCAAACACAGGTACCCGGACTTCCCCTCAATCCCTCCTGATGACTCGATTCTATATGAAATCCTGAATACCACGACCCACAGGGGAAAGTCTCCAGACTGTACACCCTTCTGCAGAGTAGGGCCCCCTCCCCATGTACTAAACTCAGGGACCACTGGGGTGAAGACCTAGGTATCGAAATGACCGACCAAGGCTGGGACCACATGTGTGCCCATATTCATGACATCTCATTCAACCCCCAATTTAAGCTGATCCAATTTAAATACTCCAGAGGTTTCACTACACTCCGATCAGATTGAAACACATGTCAATAGATCATCCCCCCATATGCCCAAGGTGTGGATCCGATGATGTAAACTATTTACACATGATTTGGTCTTGCCCATTCCTTTCTCTTTTCTGGGAGGAGGTATGCACTACTGTATCTGACATATTGGATTGCACTATCACCCCATCCCCACTCTGAACTGTCTCTTCCACGAGTTCCCTGGGTTGAGGCATGACTCCGGTAAACTGGCTGGCATATGTATGCTACTGGCGACTTGTTGCATTCTCCTGCTATGGCTTTGCCCTGGGGCCCCCTCACACGCTCAATGGCTTCGGGCTGTCACATGGCCCTCTGACACAGGGGAATGCTGGGCAACCCTCTAACCTATAGTCACTAGACCCAGGAACATTTGGACCCCACTCCGCTCATATATCTCCTCCCCATCCGCTGACACTGAAGACGACAATAGCGACCAGATTTCCCCAGCTCCCAACCCTGATTAATTTATGTGTCTCACCTGTCAATGTGCTACATGTATTGCTGGATACCGCAATCCCAACTGGTGTTTACTGCTCTGTATAATCTCCTGCCAGACTGTGCATCTTGAATGTATAATTATTGACTATATTTGTACGGCTAGTTCTCTGGTTGCAATGTCAAGCTCAATAAATATATATTTTTTAAAAACATGATTGAACACAGAATCCAATGTAATTTAACATTGTTCCTTATCTATCATGTTAAGGTGAATGTGGCTGCGTTGATACTATTGGCAATCAGGAGACACATTAAGTAGATTTACAGTGTAAAAGGCTGCATTTGAGAGGAACTTGCAAGAACCTGTTCTTTGATTAGGCCATGATAACAAATATGTACCTAACGGTGCATCAAATCATAATGACCCCTCCCCTTTGACCGTTCCCTGCCACCAGTGCATGTATGTACCACTTCCTGCATACCCCCTGTGTTTCCTCACTTATTTATTTATTTATATTTTATTTATTTATATTTATATAGCGCGCAAACAGCCCAAGGGCATTGAGGCGCTGTTACGTACAAGAGCTTAGTTACAAGGGCACAGGATTAGTAACATTCAATGGCACATTCTGAGTACTACTACAAGGCATAATACTGATATTAAGACTGGTACTATTTGTCATAACTTTACTGCATATGCAATGGGTCAAATGAGAGGTATTCAAAATGGTGCGATGCACCTTATGTCCCCTACTAGTGTTCAGATGCAGGTGCACCTCCCCACACATGAGCGCAGGTAGCCAGAGCAGCATCATCTAACAGGGCATCCAGATGACGGCAGTAGAATAATGACCATATGCAACAAGAACTCATAAGTTTAGGTTAACAATTGAGAGGCGACAATATAGCACACGATAGTACATTTCTGCTTTTCACATAACACAGGCAGTGACTGCATTAGAATTTTGCTTTTGTCCACATTATGGTACCGGCCATGTAAAGTAGTGAGGGTAACATATATTTTTTTACATGAGAATGTAGGATAAGGGGCTACTAAGTAATCCCCCAGCATGCCACATAAGATGGTGTGTGCTGGATGCACAAAGAGAACAGTTAAGTAAAGTCAAATTCACTTTAGTGTTCTTGGGAACTGTAGTTCACCCAAGAAAAGGTATTTAAACCTTAAGAGAAATCTAAACGATTCCTCAGTGACACTGCACTGAAGGTGCTGTGTGTCACCAGCCAAAAAGCAGATGCCTATGGAGTTTGTCAGACTCTGAAAACAGTGAAAACACAAAATCCAAATTAGGTAAAAATGCTTGACATAGAGTTAAAATAAAAGTGCCTTAAGTCTAGCAAAAGAGCTGGGGGTCTCTAAGGTTGAAAGGAATTAGCACATAAATTAAAATTCTCCCTAACATGGCCCATGCACTCTTGGATTCTCATTGTATTCTGTATTCCAATACCCTAATATTCTGTGGCATTCCACCTGACAGTCCCAAGTTATAACCATCTTTCACCCATATCCTCCCTGGTCAGTGACTCCGTATTAACTCGCCTAAATTCTGTGTAGCATAGCACCAGCCAGTCCTTGGTAATGACCCCAATATAGTCTCCAGCTGTACCCCTTGCTGGCATGTCCGTTCTTGTATCGTCAGATAAGCGTATGTGTAGTAAGAACCAGGAGCCTGGAATCATGGGCGAGTACTGTTTGTATGCAGCGACCAGCCCTTCTCCCTGTTAGTGTGCACAGCTACTTGTGGCAATTCGTATTGTCTCAATTAACCTCTTTCCAGGGGATGGATGGTAGTAAGGCTGGCTCAGAATGAAACAAGAGCACAATGGCGCTTCATGCTCAAGAATAAAGGACTCGAACCAAGTCCCTGAAAGTCTCTCAAAAATGCTCCATCTCATGGAAGGGAACTATTTCAAGGACCAGAGTCCACCTTTCTGTGGCCTAATTCATGCACCTTTTAGCACTGTGCAAAGTAACTTTACACTGCCAACAAACACGTTGAACAGGGCTTAATTCACAGAGCGGTGCAAAGTATATTTTTGCAGAGCAAAGGGAATGTTCTCCTCAAATATGCACTATGTCACGTAGGGGCCAGTGGAACGTGTTTGCTGGGTGCGTGCTAAACGGTGCATGAATCAGTCCCTAAATCCAGGAGGTTTGTGTGTCTCACTTGTCAATGTGCTACATGTATTGCTGGATACCGCAATCCCAACTGGTGTTTACTGCTCTGTATAATCTCCTGCCAGACTGTGCATCTTGAATATATAATTATTGACTATATTTGTACAGCTAGTGCTCACCTTACTATGTCAAGCTCAATAAATATATATTTTTTTAAACATGATTGAACACAGAATCCAATGTAATTTATCATTGTTCCTTACCTATCAAGAGAGTAAGAGGCCAATGGCAGGACTCCCAAGATCTGCAATGAACAACCTCTTGTGGCATTATAGATATGTTCTGCATTGGGTTGTGACCGTAGTATGGGTGTGCTGTTTTTCCTATCTTGTATGTTGTCACTTGCAGCAGTATCAGCACTGGGAGGTACGCCAGATCTAACTAATACGCAGGATCTGTCCCGAGGACAGGAAACTAGATAAAGAGGTATTGGGACAAAGGTCTGAGAGGATGGACTTCAGGGGATATTAGAATCACATAAAACTATTAGGATTAACTAGAAGTAATCTGGTAGAAGGTCCAGAGAGGATGAAATATAAGGGACAATAGAAGTGTACATAAACTAATCTCTAGGATTCGTATTGAAGTACATTGATGTGAATGAGTGTAAGGAAATGAACAAAATAAATACTCCATAAAGAAACACATCCAGATTAATCATAAGAGATAACATCAATAGGGAAGCTGACTCTATTAAGAAGTTACCTTGAGGACGACCCCAGGTCGAAACAGGTGTCGGCTGTGACAGAGTGCAGCATTAAAACAGAATCGCACATTTTCAGAGTGCAAGATAGCCTTATTTCTTGAAACACAAAAGAAAGACTGTTAAACAATCATTGCCATAGTGCTGTTTGTCAGCACCCAATTTTTGAATGTTTCTTGTGTCATTATATTGGTAAAAATAACATGGCGCCAACTTAAATTTCACAAACCTTTTCACTGATTTGTGATGCACTTCAGAAATCCACATTCACAGCGTGCGGTACACACATTCCTAAATAATTCAAAGTACACCGTATTGGAGCATTGGAAAATAACTCTGCCTCCATCCAAGACCTGCATTTGGCATATTAAAGAATCCCACAACGTCAGAAGATCTGGAAAGTGTTCTTGCTTATTTAAGCTGTTGAAAGGCAGCAGGTTTTACTGCAGGGACACACTCGGCTCCAAGCATGATGCAGCCTGGGTTATTGGATGGGGCCAGCACATGTAACAATTGACAGTCTCATTCAGAGAGTGAAGCATCCACTTCAGATAATTGTCCTTCAGCATTCTGCACCTTATCAATGTCTAAATGAACATTTCTGCTTAATGCTAAGATTATAAGGTCATTCTCGTACGCACATGTGTACCTTTGTAACTACAGTAACTATAATTACCAATAACACTGATGTAACTACGTAACCATGTAACTTTCAAGTTTCTTTCAATGTCAATTGCAGCGCCTAGATGCCGCTGGGCTGGGTGCGCTATACAAATGTCAAATAAATAAATAGGTAAATAAATACCTGCCTGCAACTTGCAGTGCTTGAGTACTTTTACATTGGGTCAAAATGGCATTGCTTAGAAATGGCTGTGTGATTGTGTGATATGTACAAACATTCTTCGAAAGCCATATGTAGTTTATGTATAATGCACTACGGTTATAATAATGTAAGCTGACACAATGTTCCTGATTTCAAAGCATTCTGTCTTCGTTTTATATTCCATAACTTCGTGGCGTTTGCTAGACTTGTATGTGAACTCATGTGCACATGTCCCAGCGGCTTAGGCCGTATTATGTCTGGGGTGATTTATGGCCTGACATAATCACTATTTACAATTCAGGCTTCCATCCGCAATTAAACGTCAGAATGGGTGTATGATTTAATAGTGGGAAGCTTAATTAGGTAGGACAATGAACCATTTGAGTGATCATTTAATGGATTATCGCTCACTGGACATGGCATTTTTCGTAGTAACTGCAGAACTGGCCTCATTGTGATATTTTGGTATAGAGTGAAGACCTCTTTTTTTTTATTTTGTTAAAAAAAAACTTTTAAAAAACGATTTAGAAAGACAGCTTGGAGACAGCTACGAGCAGCCTTTCCAAATCAAACCATCATTCCTCTGCGCGGCCAGACAGGGAAGTTACGGAGTGAGGTAAGTGTCTTTTCAGTGTTGTGAGTGTGTTATGTGTGTGTGTTGGAGAAGGGCGGAATGGAGGGCAGGGGCGCAGGAGACCCATATAATCTGGGGGGACAGGGGACACCTTGGGGCTATGCTTTTTTTATTTATTTTTTGTGTTTTAGTCAAAGAACTCAACTTTTCACAAAATTAAAATAGCAGTACGTATTACATTACATATATCATCACTGAATAAAAGAAAAAAGAAAACTGATGAAAATTAAGAAAAAGAAAAGCAGCTCTGAGGAGAAATATCTAAAACATATCAGGCTTTGTCCTGCCCTAGGGCAGTCCAGCATCGAAATGCTAAGCAATTCTCCTCTGAACAAGAGTACGAACACCAACCCCAGACACGTGTTTCAGTCTGGTTGGACCTCATTAAATATGCAAAAAACAAGTGGGGTCCTGGGAGTCCTTTTGCCGGACATTAGTCCCAGTTACAAGAGACTTACCCAGAGTTTTTAGATCATTATCTTTCACAGAGGAGAAATATCTAACACATATCCGTCTGTGTCCTGCCCTAGGACAGTCCAGCACCGAAATGCTAAGCAATTCTCCTCTGAAAATAATGCAACAGAGTATTGAACACAAGCAGAGGAGGAAGACTTGCAAAGAATTCAAATGTGTTGGATGCTGAATCGAGTGAAAAGTATGTTTTATATCGTTTAGGTCTATACGGTTTACATTATGGGTACAATCAGAGACCATGAGATGGAGTTTCGTTTGACAAGTGAGATTAAACATATACATGACTTGTGAAATAACAACGAATAATCGCCTGCAATGATTAATACATTAAATGCTAACATTAGTATCTTAGTGGCACCCACAGCATCCAGGCAAGTGTAAATCGTACTTGTTCAGCGGCAGCACTCTGGGGGTGGAACGAGAGCTATGGAAATACCATGGACTCAGCCAAACAAACATATCACAATTAAAATCAAGCTTCATTGTACGAATACCCGATTACGCCAAACTCATTTTGCATATGCTCAAGGAGACAGAAGGCTTGGACGTGGCAGCTGTCCCAGAACCATACTTATCCTGCTGGGAAGGTGACCCGTGGGCCATAACTACTCTAATAATGGCCAGTACCAGAACTCAAGAGCAGCCAGTAACGGCTGCTTAACAGACAACCATGTAAAGATGTCGTTGATCAAACAATATATTGCTAATTGGCACCAATTGACCTGGCTGAAACGGATATGCATTGGGCCCAGCACTGTGTCAATGGGTACAAGTGTCTGCCTGGATAATGAGAGGAGGATCACAAGCCGTGCATTGTAACTCTGCTGTAGCAGGGTAACTGCACATGAATGTTGCATGCATACCCCTGAAGAAGCCCAGTGAGATCGAAACATGGAAAATAGATGAATGCCCGTTATATTTCTGACTCTGGTGTTCTTTTTAATGTTCCCCACCAGGCCAGGACCAGAGTGATGGCCATACGGTTCCACATGAATTGCTGTGTTCTAGTGATGAGTCTGCAACCCTTGCCTCTCCAGATGTTTTCATCTACAACACCCATCTGCACAAGACCGTGTAGCCAGTGGTGAGGTGGGAGCCGTAGTCTAAAGCCTCTGTGGATGAGGAGGTTAGAGACCCTGCTCAAGTGAGATCCAGAGTAAAGCTGGGTCAGCCCTCATTGAAATGGGGCATATATATGATTGCTAAAGGTCCACAGCTCTGCGATGCACCCCCGAAAGAGATTATCCACGTCCAAGTCAAGGCACCTCAGTAGAAGAGGTGTACCTCTCTGCACCTTTGCTCCTAAATGCTGGGTTAACCCCTACCTCCCCAGATAAAATCATCACCCACCCTCATCCCATTGGAGAAAGCCCTTGGTGGGACGCTTGCACATCAAGGTATGATATTGAGAACTCCCAAGCAAAAGCTCAGGAAAAGCAGTAACACTGGCATTCGCCTAGGCCCAATAGATGACAGTGTGGGCGGCCACATGCTGACAAAAAAACACAGACAATAGATCTTAAGTATCATCAAACCCTGGCATGTGCTTTTGACCACTGATAGCCTGTGGGCCCCTTCCCATCTCAGCAAAGCCTGTAAGCCCACAAATGAGTCTTCATACCAGCCACTGTGTGACCTGCTCCTCTGCACAGAGAAGGACCCAGGCTGCTGAGAGCGACACTGAGGTTCTTCTCCCAAGGGTGGTGGTGGCACGGTGATGGACGGTGGCACCCAACGAGACCTGAGACTGCCTGCCCACGGGGGGCATGCGAGGCTGCATAGGGCGGGCCCACACTGAGGAAGCAGCACCTTCGCTGTTTCAACTTCAACGTGCTGCGCGTGTTAACTGTATACGCATGATATTTATACAGTCAACACGTGCAGTGTGTTGAAGTTGAAACAGACTGTCAACAGAAACAAATATCATATTTATACAGTTAACACATGCAGCGTGTTAACTCCCCCAACCCGATGCCAGCCCTGCCTGCACTGCACCTGGGGGGCCACTTGGACTTGATTTACCTTAGTTGCTTAGTAAGTGAGGTCTCTCTCAGGACTCCAGGAGGTCGAGTCAGCTTCGCAGCAGCAGTCAGAGACACACTTGCCTCTCTCACGCTGTTAGTCTCTCAGGAGCACGCGCTGTTGCCTGACCTGTGGATTCTTCTGGAAGCTGAGGCAGAAGCTGAGGATGCACACTCACAGGGCACGTGCAGTATGTTCCTCTGCCTGGGTATGTGATGCTCCAAATGTGCAGGTGTGGGGGGGAGAGGGAAGGGGAACGCATGAGCGAGCTGCGCAGCAGGCAGTAGAGTTTTGTTGTAACAAGAGTCTTGTTTACCAATACCCGCTACTGCTGTCTGAACTGCATGCAAACTTCAGAGTCTGAAGTTTGCACGCATCACTGGACAGGCTGCAGACTCTACACGCTGCAGAGAGACACACAAACTGGTGCAGAGAGACACACAAACTGGGGGAAAGTGGGGGATAAATGCCATTGTATCCCCCTTTAAAATTGTGGGGGGAATTTGTTTCCCCTTCTCCCCCCATGTCTTACGCCCATGATGGAGGGGACTGCGTTTGCATGACTGTGGGAGAGTAAGCCGGACTGGACTGGGGACCAAAAGTGGCCCTGGATATAATTCACCCATTGGCTGCATATTACACATTTTCAGCAAGCCCAACCCTTTTCCAAAGAGAACATTTGAAAATGAAATAGGTAACCAGACAAAAGAGGCCCAGGTTTTCTTCCCATTGTGGAACAGAGACTCCCCATTTCCCTCAGGCACAGATTTTGACACCCCTCTTTCCTTGCAGCGATCTTATCAGCCTCACTCTGCCTATGCCCTCTGCCAATGGCCAGCCCAGCTGGGTCTCCAGCTTTGTCCATCCCTGTTTCGCACCTGCCCGATATAAAATGCATGCTTCCTGTGCCCACTTCACTCGTGATCAGGGCCAGCTTAGGGCAGGGTGGCCTGGGGACCACCCGGGGTTCCATGCCCCCAAGGTCACCATTACCCCAGCTTGGGGGAGTTTTTCAAGGGCTCCCCCAAGCTGGCATAGTGGGAAAAGGCGCAGCATGCGCCCTTTTGTTATTAAATGTGCCAGCAGCAGTGGGGCGCCATTAATAACAGTAGGGTGCTGTTGCTTTGCATCAGCACCCTAGTCACATGAATACCTCCCTGCTCCGATGTGGGAGCGAGGAGGTTTTCACTGGAATAGGGAGCTCATGCATTAGCATGAGAGTCGTATTCCAGTGATTAACTCCCTGCCAGGTGCCCGAGCGGGGAGTTGGAAAAAAATGTGTCGTTCCTGACCCACCTCTCGCCCTGCGGATCAGGGAGGCGAGGGGAGGGGGGGCACCAATTCTCCGAGGGCGCTGCTGCTACTAAGGCCGGTCCTGCTCGCAGTCTATACAGTCTCCAGCTTTATCCATTCTCCCTCCATACTTTTTCACCCATGTTCTGATCCTCGTACCTTGCCTGTTCCTTACGACCGAGCATACATGATCCCCTCAGATTTACATGTGCTCACCTAATACTGGTGTTTCAGTGTGTTTGTACCAGTTCTACACAGTGCATCGTATTCTTAACTGCTACTCATACATAACCCTGAGACTACACGGTTTCGGTTCTAGTGTCTGGCTGTTTCTGCCCCTGGTATAAACAAAAAAAATATGTTGGGTCCAAGCCCTGCATATGAGATGTTAGTGAATCACACACATTAGGTATGTGACAAACCACACAGAACATAACAGTGAAAATATCTCTAACTCCTTATAATAAATACCAGCAGTGGGAATACACTCAGAGGGCTAATGATCTGCTGTAGAGGTCTGTGTGTGTAGCTTCCTGGTACTAGATTTAAAATCTACACCAATCACATCTAAGGTGAAGTGATGACGCAGGACTTCTCCTTTCAGCTTGTATCATGGAGTTGGGTAATAGGCGTGCCTTTTGGTGGGATTGCACTGCCAGTGCTACTACTACCTTGCCCCTCACTGAGCCCCCAAGAGCCACAAACACAATCGTGCTGATTCCTGTTAACTGTTCCTGCTGGGGTCCCTGTCAAGAGCATTGCTCACTCTATGCAATTATCGTGTAGCAGCAGCTTATTGCTATAAATAAAGAGACGGATATCGGGGTGCATACACAACTTCTTTATTACATTACTTAACATGAACGGCACTGAATCCTCTCGTGCTCCTCCCACTCCCCATGCATTCCAGCGCCCTCCCATACCACCTGATCACACACATGATCCAACAGGACACTACAACCTCCCCCCTTTTTAGCCATGAAGTTAACATTACTCAGTTCTTCAATTAGTCTCTTGGGCTTGGTACTAGCTCGTTGTGGCAGTCCGCCAGCAGTCTCGAGAATTCTCTTCAGGCTGGAATGCTCTGGAGGGCTCCAAAACTCGACTTCAGACTCTTCTCCATTGCCGTGATAGGGTTCTACTGACAGCATTATCTTGGATTCGCCTCTCCATGTCACTCCTTCCATCGTCTCTGGGGACCTTCGAAAATGCATGAGTTTCTGGTTATTTGCGACTGCCCATCCCCTGCTATTACCGGCGAGCCATGGACATTGGTGACAGCGGGGCACTGCTAAATGCTGCATTGTGCTTGTGCGTATAAAGTTGTCTTATCACAATGGCATTGCCTTCTTGGAGGTTTGCAGTTCTTGCCCTTCCTCTGTTGTGAGCATAGTGTTTCATACCTGCTTTGACAGCAGCATCTCACACCCTTACTTCCTGATCTTCGAGGTACCTTTCCTTGAGTATGGTGATGTGTGGTAGTCTCGTTCTGACATTGTGCCCAAACATGACCTCCGATGGAGTTTTACCCATTGTGCTATGTGGAGTATTCCTGTAGTCGCTCACGAGTAGACAGAGTATCTTCGCCACTGATTTTCCAGTTAAGTGGGTAATCTGAATGGTTCTTTTGACATTTCCCATGAATCGCTCTACTGTCCCATTGGATTGACAACAGAGTGATTTTTCAAATTCTGAAACCCATGTACTTGGCAAATGTCTTGAAGTCCTGTTCGTGATGGGAGCTCTTTATCAAATTCTACCACTCATGGTACTCCATACGCCGTGAACATCCTATCAAGGGCTGATATGGTGTGGACACACTATTTGTATGTCTGGATATCAAGAGAATTTGTCCATGGCTACGAGTATGTGGTTACCTCCCGCAATGGGTCCAAAGTAATCAATGGCCACTACGTCCCATGCATACTCATGTAGTTCTGTGATTTATAAAGGCTGAGGTCTGGTGTGGGATTTAGGACAATGCAAATAGGGCAATCCTTGAGTAGAGCTTCAGCCTGACCATTCAGATGTGTAAACCAGATCTTTTGGCGCAGGAGGTTCTTGATGGACACTATACCCTAGTGCCCCTCACACACCAGTTCCAGCATTTTCCTTTTCAGACTCTGAGTTATTGCTATTTTGGTACCTTTAAAGAGTAGACCTTCTTCAGCCCACGTCAATTGTTCCTTTACTAAGAGTAGTCCCTGAACTTCCCTTTCTGTCTCGGGACAGGTGTTTTCCCCATTTGTTTGGCCTGCTTCCATCTTTCCAGAACATAGGCATCGAAGGGTGATCTGTATGGTGGGGTAATTTTCTGACTCCTGCACAATCTGTGTGATGTCCAGCCCTTCCGGGATGGTCGCTTGGACTATGTAATGTATATACTGATCTGCAATTGTGGAGTTTGTTTCTGCCGATGCGAATGTGTGGCGGGATAAGAAATCTTCCGGGTTCTCTTGCTTGCCAGGCCTGTGTACAATACAAAATTGGTAGTCCTCTCGCAATTCGAGGAGGCATTTTTGCATGTGGGTTGCCAAATATAAACAGGACAGTTTGGTGGTTAGACACAACAGTAAATGGCTTCCCATACAAGAACAAATGAAAGTGCTCACAGACCCACACAACCGACAACTCCTCGTTCTCAGCCTGTGAGGATGTCTGTTCTTTCTGAGATAGGCTTCTGCTAGTATATGATCCATTGTGTCTTTTGTGCAGTGACTCCAGGTCCACTTGAGCCAGGATGGCCCACAATCCCACAGGACTGGCATCCACTGTCAGCTCAGTGTCCTGAGCTTTGCTGAAATATGTCATGCTATCAGCAGATGAAAAGCGCATCTGGATGGTTTTAATGCTTCCTGGCATGCTTTGGAACATATAGAAGTCAACGGTTTCTTGGTGAGCATGTAGAGCGGTTCACTCACCGACACAACATTTTGATTGTAACTTGTGCAGTAACTGACAAGTCCTAAAAATGTGTGTAAATCGGACACATTTGTGGGCAGTTCTGCATTTGTGGGTGTAGCCAGCTTTTCTGGATCTGGCATCAATCCTTGTGCCGAGAATATGTGTTAGAAGAATTGTAGAGTTCCCTTTTCACATTCATGCTTTTCCTTGTTTAGTGTGAGGTTTGCTGCTTCCAGAGCTATGCACACCCTGGCCAAAGTGTTATTGTGCTGGTCCTGTCCAAACACTAACACTTCATCACTATAGTTCAGGCAGTTGGGGATGTGCTTGGTGACATTATATATTTTGGATCAAAAAATCTCAATGGCCGAGCATATTCCAAAATGTAACCGCTTGTATCTGAACAACCCTAAATGCATGATGAAGGTTGTTATATATTTGGCCTCTTCACTCAGCTCTAACTGATGTTATCCCTTATTGAGGTCCATCTTGGAGAAGATTTGTAGCACATGCAACAGGTGGATCATGTCTGTCATTCTTGGAGCTTGATATCTTTCCCTCATGAGTTCATGATTGCTTCATTGGGTAGGGCGGATGTCAACACAGATCCTGATGTCATCCGACCCCTTGTTAGGGACCAGAACTATGGGCAAGACCCACGGGGTGGGTCCGGTCCCCAGCTTGATAATGTCTTGTTCAAGCAGCGTGTGCAGTACTTCCACCACCTGCCTTTGAATATTTATGAGGAAGCCTTTGTAGTGTTGGGCTATTGGGTGCAGCTGAGGGTTTATGTGCAGACATATGTGTCTATTCCTTAGATTGCCAAGCCCCTTGAACAATTCCAGAAACAGCTGTTCCGTTTTGTCAGTTGCATCAAAGTACTTGAAGCAATATAGTATGTGGACCAGGCCCATGTCGAGGGTAGCCCTAAAACTTAGGATGCATCCACTTTCTGCGGCAGCATTAAGCACATGTATGGGAAGCATCTTAGACTTCCCTTTGTATTGGCAATCAGCCTTGTAGTATCCTTTGCATGGCAAGGGTGTTCTAGATCCATAGGGGTATATGTTCACCTCAGCGGCTTTTAGCCTTGGGCTCTTGGGATTTTGTCATATACTTCCTGGCTAATGACATTTATGGTTGCCCCTGTGTCAACAAAACATTCTGTCTAGAGTCCTTGTATCTGAATTAGCAATATAGGGCTATGTTCTTGGGCCGTAAGGTTTCCCAAGGCATATAAGTATCCTTTCTTCTCGGGTTCTTCCGGAGGGTTTTGTCTGGACATTTGATTTCTACTGGCCTCTTCGGCCAAGGAACAGCTGGAGCAGATTGTTCTATCAGGCATCTCACTTATGTTCTGGGTCTTCGCTGGTTCCTAGAACTGGAGAAATGATGAGTGCGCTATTCGAGTATTGGTTTTTCGGGCACCTGACTCTCTTCTCGTACTCTATGATGTCGGTTTGGAGGTTCATATGGTGTTGGCTTCCCCATGTGGAGTGTGGCTGATCTGTCTTCCGGTCCGGATGTCCCCCACATGGGCCGCAATTTCTCCTCTTACTTGACTGCGGGACATGCAGTACACTGCTTTGAAGTGGTTATCACCTCCACATGCTGTGCATTGTTGACCCAGGACAGGGCACAAACCCTCATGTGGAAAATCACAACTAAATATGTAGCAGCACAAGTTACTGTTCTGTTGATGTGCTGAGAATGTGGTCACCTTGTGGCTGATACCCTGACGTTTCCCATGGCTTCCACCTGTAGCTCAAGAGCTTGACGTTTCCAATGGTTTCCACCTGTAGCTCAAGAGCTTTGTCGGACCTGGCCAGCTTCAAGATTTCGTTGAGCGAGCGCTGCTTCTGCAGAAGGTGTTTCCAGAACATGGGGGATACACATCCTGCTATGATTTGTGATCTCAGGGCTTCTTCATTGGAATAGTTGTTGAAGTTGCAGTGCTTAATCTGCACTCGTGGATGCATCACGAAAGCATCCATGGATTCCCCTTCGTTTTGTTTCATGGTATGAAACATGTGGCACTCGTAGTGGGGTAAAATATTTGGTGAGCGCGTCTCTGAGGTCGCTGTAGGAGTCTGGGCTGTAGCTCGAAGTTTGTCCACAATATCCCTCACTTTCGGCCCTATAGCCAGGAACAACAGGATGTGTTTTTTATCATCATCCACCGGGCCTATTTCTCTTATATATATATTAAAGACTCAGACCCACCTTTTCCCCCTGGGCTCTGGGGTGCTGGTCTCCATGATGTCGAAATTGCAGGGTAACTGCATTACAAAATCATCCTGCTATCTAGATGGTAGGCCCCCTTGTGGCACAGGTGGTGGCGATGCTGGTACTGCAATTCTATACTGGTCAGACATGATGTGGTCACTGTTTGTCCCCAAATGGCCACCACAATGGCAGAATTTGCTTTATCTGAACAGGGTACAGATGGTCTGCTGCGATTCTCTTGCTAGATGCAGACTCCCAGTTGAACCAGATGCCTTCTGTCATATTGTGCTCCCTCCTCTACAACATGTCTCAATCCTTGATAATTACCCTTGCTGGCTCTTTGGGGATCAAAGCTCATTTGGCTCCACCCACACACATGTCCGTTGTGAACGACACCTTGCGCAGCACTTCACATTCATTACGGAGCACTATGCTCAGGGCTACCATACCTGAAGAAAATAGCAGCTCTCCATCGATCGGCCTCCCTACAGCAGAACATCACGCTCCGGCTCGATCCTCACCTGGCACACGGCTGCTTGCTGCCCACTCTAGATGGGCCTCACATGGACGCTTGCAGCACGTTGTCACCAGCATGCGCAGTGTGCTTCCGACAGCATCCACAGTGACCCTACACCACCAATATTGTGTAGCAGCAGCTTCCCCTCAAGGCGCCATCCATTAAATAGAGGCACGGAAATCGGGCTGCATACACAACATCTTTATTACATTACTTGACATGAACCGTACTGAAACTCTCATGCCCCTCCTCTTCCACACACCCCAATCCCCAGGCCTTCTGGTGCCCTCCCATACCACCTGATCACACATGTGATCAAACAGGACACTACAACAATCACCCTCTAATAAGCCGGCGAGCCTAGGCGTGTGCACTCAATTGCTCTGCTTGGTCTTCATCGGCAAGGTCTTCGAGGGCGAATCCTTGGAGCTTCGAAAGCATCTTGGCACCAGTTTTGGGTGTCTTTGAGCGTCCGGTTAAGGGAGATCTGGGTGCAGCAGGCGCATCTTCTCCCTGAGCTGCAACACAACGGACTAGCAGAGTTGGCCCAGATTTCTGGGGACGGACAGTTTCAGGGAGGCCTGTACTCACTGCCTCTGCCCCTGCCCAAACTGCTTGCAGAGGTACTAACACCATGCCTGAAGCACGGGGCACAGGCAGCTGGTATGCTCATGTGTATGGATGTGAGGTGACTTAGGAAGAGGAGAGCATAATAGGGGCAAGTTCGTTTGATGGCCTAGGGGCCCACAATGCGCAGGCGTGACCCACGGCCAGCCCACGGCATGGGCTTCATCATGCAGCAAGCAGCCACAGCAGCAAACACTGTGACCCAGCCTGGCTCAGGCTTACCTGAGGAATGGCATCATGATTTATTCCTCGTTTAATTTTATGTATCCTTCTCCCCAAGAAAAGAAGCCCTCTGTCCTACCGGGAAAACTCCTGGTATCCCAGTAGTAGCAGTAAGGGAATGTGTTGGGCTGGAAAAGGGGTGGTGGGTGATGAAAGGGAGGGGAGTTTGGGAGATAAACCCACCTATTTACTTGAAAAGCAGCAGGAGAGGTTGATGGGATTGCCTTCCGAGGGGTTGGGGGATTGATTTCAGTATGCCATATTTTGGCATTTTAAAGGCCAAACAAATTGGCAGAAAAAAATCTGGCTTTTAGGTGTTCGGCCTTTGAAATGCACAAATATCACAAAGAACCGATATGTTGAGTCCTCTGGAATACTCTTTGGCTCAGATGGAGTGCACTGTCAAGACATGTGTCAGACTCAGTTGGACATGTACTGAAGCTCAGCTTTCCAACGTACACATGTTGGGAGCCCTGAGGGTCCTACATGATAAAATACGGAACAAGCTCCTCAAAATCTCATCATTCCTGCGGGCTTCGGGGATCACTACTGTCATTTGATACACATACCATCCAGAACTCATCTCTTAAGAACTATTTAGCACAACATTTTAAATGATAAAAGCATTGAAATATTAAAATACTCTGATAACGTGTATCCACCCATTGCTAAAATCTTCATAGTTATACATGCAGTCGTGCCCATTTTCATTGCAGCATTTAGGATGTTCCAATTTTGCATACTTTCGTATTTGTATTTGTTAGAGATATTGAATCGCTTAGTAAAGACATAGTGGACGATGATGCATATGGGCAGCAGAAGCAATACATTGCTGGGGGCATTACAATAGTGAAAGAGAAAGGATAATGGATGATAAAGAAGCCGGTTTGTCAAGTGGCAGGGGCTGGGTACATTGAAATGGGGACTATAGAGAGCAACACAGATATAATCTAAGGCAAATAATATTTATAATAATGACTAAAAGTACACAGCTACTGGTGGGTAAAAGATCATTGGAGAAGGATGATGAGGCTGTGAGTGTGAGGGGTTGTTTCAAGAATACTCTTTGGCACATTTGGGGTGCAGTATCCAGACATGTGTCAGACTCAGTTGGAGATACTGGAGGTCAGTTTTCCAATGTAACACATTTTGGGAGCCCTGTATTTCCTACATGACAAATACGGAACAAGCTCATCAAAAGGTCATCAGAGAGCAGGTGCCACTTGAGCATGAATTTGGGGCACGATGTCCTTTCATCGCCAGGCATTTCAAAGCTCCCAAACCGCATGCGCCGACATTGTGCAAATCCAAAATGTCGGGCGTGATTCGGGATGATAACGAGGCTGAGACGCCTTTGCGTTGCTAAGCAACGCGTGTTTGTGCGCTCTTTTTAAGCACAAACATCCGCCGGCAGGCGGAAGAGCCGGCGGCCATCCGAAGGCCTCTTAAGGCCAATTGTCCCTGTTTGCCCCTGCATTGCGTCCCCAGGTGTGGAGAGGGCAGGAGCCCCCACATCCATCAAGGACGAGGCCCCTGCATTGACAAGCTGCGAGCTACGCGCTGCATCCGAGCGGCTGCCTGCACCCCTGCGCTGGGCTACACCAGCTGGGCTGATTCCTGCCCTGCCTGGGCACCACACTGCTGCCCAGACCCCAACGGGCCCTGCAATCGCTCCAAAACCGCACGCGCCGACATTGTGCAAATCCAAAATGTCGGGCGCGATGCGGGATGATAACGAGGCTGAGACACCTCTGCGTTGCTAAGCAACGCGTGTTTATGCGCCCTTTTTAAGCACAAACATCCGCCGGCAGGCGGAAGAGCCGGCGGCCATCCGAAGGCCTCTTAAGGCCTATTGTCCCTGTTTGCCCCTGTTCGCCGCTGACCGACGCGAAGGGCGAGTACCACGAGTGGACATCTGTACCCTATTCTCTTTATTACGAATGCCGGTTCACACACTAAAGCTGCCCTGTCCTAAGCCTACTGCCAAGTACTACCATGGACCCAATGATGCCCGCCTACCCAAAACCTCTGGTAAGCCATCACTCCGCTAACCTCTCTAATGTCTTCCATCTATTGCCTTATGGTCACTAAAGACCACTCCTGCCATTATTGATTGCGCCCTGGTCGCTCCTAGACCACATTGTAATTGCATTGTGCCTTATGGTCGCTAAAGACCACTCTTGACCTTATTGATTGCGCCCTGGTCGCTCCTACACCACATTGTAATTGCATTGTGCCTTATGGTCGCTAAAGACCACTCCTGCCATTATTGATTGCGCCCTGGTCGCTCCTAGACCACATTGTAATTGCATTGTGCGTTATGGTCGCTAAAGACCACTCCTGCCATTATTGATTGCACCCTGGTCGCTCCTAGACCACATTGTAATTCCATTGTGCCTTATGGTCGCTAAAGACCACTCCTGCATTATTGATTGCGCCCTGATCGTTCCTAGACCACATTGTAAAATACATGGCATCTATCTCTGCCCACTCAGCTCCCACCAATATAATGCTGGCTCTCCTTACTATTATCATGTTCCCTTTTTGTATAGTCCCTAATGCTACACCATGCACAAGAGGACATTTCATCAAGGTTGGCGAAGGACTAGCCAGACTAGGTTGTCAACTCCACTTCCCTATCCCCCGCCCCACCCCCTTCCTCCCCACACACACCCCTTTCACCATACCATCTCCTCAATCCCACATTACACCTACCACCATCATGAATGCAGCAACCTCAGACTTCCCGCACCTCAGTCCCAACCCGTCCACATACATACACACCAAACCTATTAGCATTAATGATAGGACCACACGAATTCTGGGTACTGAAAGACTCAATAGACTCATGTCTAGAACTAAAATGTCCCTACTAACTACCTCACTCACCACCACACCCAATACACCGACCAAACTAAACACCACGCCCATCAATTTCCAACAGAAAAGCCTCCACAATGCACCACTGAAACACCAAACCAAGAACAAAACCACTGATTTCTCCCCCATTTTAGGAAACATACCACCCCCTGCCCCCACCTCCACCCTCAAAAGTGCACTCATCAATGCCCGTTCACTAGGTGCCCATGCAATAGATATTCATGACCTCATCGAGGACCAACATCTTGATATGCTGGTGGTCACTGAAACCTGGCTTCACCCAGCGGCAGGACCACTTCTAGCCCTTGCCATTCCCCCGGGATTCAGCATCCTTAGAACAGACAGGACAAACACCCAAGGAGGTGGAGTTGCCATAATAGCCAAAACCACTCTGGAAATCAGAGTTTGTCCAATAGAACAGATACAAGGTTATGAACTCCTACTAGTGAAGTATACTTCCAACCCCAAAACCACTACCAAATTTATAGTGGTGTACAGATCACCCAACAAAAATACACACCCCGACTTGGACATCCCGCTACTCCTAACTCCCCTCATAAAGCCTAAAACTAAATGCATAGTCCTCGGTGACTTTAAACTAGGATACAATGACCCTCTGGACTCGGATGCATCCACATTCTATACAGCCATGTCAGAAATGAATTTCGTACAGCTGATAGATAAACTCACCCACTCAAAAGGAAGAACCTTGGACTGGCTTCTCACTCTTAACTCTCTAGTCACCATTGACTCCATCCTCCCAGTCAATTGGTCAGATCACTATGTAATTAACTTCACTATAGACAACGCTAGTACAGATCACATCACCCCCAAAAAACCAGAAACTTTCGAAACTAGAAATATCAAAAAGCTCTCTTCCGACAAACTCACTCCAGCCCTGAGTGCTGCCCTTGCCCATACGGTTCTAGGCACTAACAACCCTTCCTATCTAGCAGAACAATACCAACAATGCCTTACCCAAACTATTGATCTACTTGCGCCCATTACCACTAAAACCCGCAGACCTGACAAACGTTCCTGTTTTTGGTTTAATGAGGAACTTGTAGCCTTAAGACATACAAAAAGGTCACTTGAACACCTCCATAAGAAAAACAATACCCCAGAATCGGCATTAGCCTTCGCTGACGCCAACAAAACATATAAATCAGCAATAATCACCCAAAAAGCCAATGCCTTTAACCTTCGCATTACTAATGCTTCCTCAGACACCAAAGAATTGTTTACCATCCTTAGAGAGCTTGAAAACCCTTGTCAAACCTCAGCACCTTCCAACGCTAGTAAAGACTGGTGCACCACTATACAAAACGCCCTCTCATCTAAAATCCTCCTACTGAAAAATAAAATCGATAGTAAAAAAACTCTCCTAGCTGACAAAACTCCACCCACCATATCAATGACCACATCAAATGCCACTACTGGCCCCCCCATTTCATTTCACACCAGTGTCTAACAAAAAAGTATTTGACACCATAATGAAACTCAAAGCCTCTAACTGTAAAGAAGACCAATTCCTCTCCCACCTAGTGAAACTCTGTGCCCCCACCCTTACACCCATCATCACCGAATTCATCAATGCCTCTTTCCTCACAAACACAGTCCCCACTAGTATCAAAAAAGCTTGGGTGACACCACTTCTAAAAAAACCATCCCTGGACCCGTCAATACCCACCAACTACCGACCTATTACAACGGTCCCATTTCTCCTAAAAATAATTGATAAAATAGCCTACTGCCAAATTCAGAACCATTTGGAACATCATCAACTATTAGGAGACTGTCAGTCAGGATTCCGGGCCAACCATAGCACAGAGACAGCCCTCCTTGATCTGAAGATCCAAATGGATGCCACTAGAGAAGCAGGTAAACTCTGTCTACTGATGCTCCTGGACCTCTCAGCGGCCTTTGATCTGGTTGACCACGATAAACTCTGTAACACTCTAGCAAACAATTTCAACCTATCTCAGAACGCCACCAACTGGATCAAATCATTCTTGGCTGATAGGACTTCCAGAGTATCCATCGGCAAAGAATCAGCAGACCCAGTGCCTGTCCCGGCAGGCGTGCGGTAAGGCTCCTGCCTAGCCCCCACTCTGTATAATGCCTATACCAAGCTATTATTCGCAGCGTTGGATGCCATGGGTGTCATCTATACTAACTTCGCCGATGACACCCAAATCCTCATTCCTCTCTCAGGCAATCACGAACAAGACTCCCTCCTGGTTAACCAAATCTACTCACTCATTCAAAACTGGATGGCTAACAATAGCCTTTGTCTCAACGACGACAAAACCAAGCTCCTTATATTAGGCTCCTCCAGCAAAATCAATACCCTTGAGCCCGCTTTTAAATCATTCACCATCGATGGAACCATAATCCCTGTTCTCAAACAAGTCAAGACCCTTGGCGTCTACTTAGATGCAACACTATCCATGTCTAAACAAGTTAACACATTAGCCTCGTCCACTTCGTACACCTCCAAACTCATCTCCCTCAGCCATAAATTCCTCTCAGCCAATAACTGCGTTACTCTAGCCAGAGCACTCATACTGTCTAAGCTAGACTATTGTAATATCCTCTTCCTTGGCACCTCCAAAGCCAACACAGCCAAACTTCAACTCATGCAGAACAAAGGCCTCAGAGCAGCCTTAGGCATCAAAAAATCTGAACATATCTCTAACACCAGAAGAGACCACCACTGGCTCCCCATCCAAGCTAGAATTATATTTAAAATACTGAGCCTCACTCACAAATGCAGGGCTAACAAAGCACCCAAATACCTCAACAACACAGTCATGATGAAGCCCCAGACCAGACTCCTTAGGTCCAATAAAAACGCATACCTTGAAACCCCCAGATACAAACGAGAGAAAGCAGGGGGTAGTAGTTTCAAAACACTGGCCCCCAGACATTGGAACGCTCTACCCACCCACATCATGAACGAAACTTCCTTCCCTAAATTCAAAAGTTTCTTGAAGACTTGGCTCTTCAATAAGTACTAACTGAACCAGAGCACTAATCCGCTCCAATTAACTGTACATATCTGACTGCTTTGTATATTATTGTATAATATCTGACCATTTTGTATATTGTTGTATATTATTGACTGCTATTCCTGTGTACCTCTGTATTTATTCTAAGATTGCATTCTCCCATTGTCTGTAACTACGCCGTGATACCCCCAGTAAACGTGTAAAAAAGTTAATCGAATTATTTTTGGATGGGGTGGGAAATGGCAGATAAGTGGTTGAGGGGTTGTGTATAGTTAAAAATAGCTATAGCTCCAGGAGTGGGGGGTTGCCCCCTCCCCAAGACAAAGAAAAAAGAAAATACGATGAGCTTTCATACACATTTCAATTGCAGGTTTTGAAATGCCCGACGATGAAAAGACATAGAACCGAATTGGGAGACATGATCGAGATTTTCATAATCTCCGGTTGTAGGAAGGTCCAGTCATGAGGTGCCATTTGGGAGAAAGAACAAGGTGCAGCACAAGTGTGACAGGGGACTGTACGGTGGAGTAGAGCTTGTCATTCGGTAGTGTTATAGTTAGAATCGAGTGAGTAGAGTCAGCCACATATATGAGGGTCTAAAGTTGTGAGTCTGTGGAAAGACGCAAAGATCCGGCAGAAGGAATATGACAAATCAGTGGTTGTGCATGGCAGTCAGCCATCATGGATGCGGTGAGCAGTAAAGGGTAATGATTAGGGCTTTGTAAAGATGGTGTGGGAGATAGTGTTGGAGACCCAGCTAGAGCAGTAGTGTGATATCAGAATTGCAGCATACTGATACCGGCAAGAGTTGAGCCTGGAAATTGTTGCTGTAGAAAGAAATTAATTGAAGAAGTTTAAGAGAACTGTCAAAGATGGACTCTGTGTTTCAGTTCTTCGAGTATAGGACGACACAATCAAAAGAGAAAAGAAGCAGATTTGCATTAGGTGCTTAGGGAAAGTGAAACATCTGGGAACACAAAGCCACCCCGTGCCAGTCTTCCAAGACATGGGAAAGGAATGGTCTGCCAAATTGGTGTTGATGCATGTGTGATGTCCTGCATTCTCCTGAATTCCTAGATGAGAGAGAAGGGGTATGATGTCAAAAAGGATAGTCATTCCTGTCACAGGCAGCATAGAGGGCTAGAAGAACAAGAATAGAAGTGAAGGGGTGGGAAATGGCAGATAAGTGGTTGAGGGGTTGTGTATAGTTAGAAATAGCTATAGCTGCAGGAGTGGGGGGTTGCCCCCTCCCCAAGACAAAGAAAAAAGAAAATTCGATGAGCTTTCATACACGTTTCAATTGCAGGTTTTGAAATGCCTGACGATGAAAGGACATAGAACCGAATTGGGAGACATGATCGAGATTTTCATAATCTCCGGTTGTAGGAAGGTCCAGTTGTGAGGTGCCATTTGGGAGAAAGAACAAGGTGCAGCACAAGTGTGACAGGGGACTGTATGGTGGAGTAGAGCTTGTCATTCGGTAGTGTTATAGTTAGAATCGAGTGAGTAGAGTCAGCCACATATAGGAGGGTCTAAGGTTGTGAGTCTGTGGAAAGACGCAAAGATCCGGCAGAAGGAATATGACAAATCAGTGGTTGTGCATGGCAGTCAGCCATCATGGATGCGGTGAGCAGTCATGGGTAATGATTAGGGCTTTGTAAAGATGGTGTGGGAGATAGTGTTGGAGACCCAGCTAGAGCAGTAGTGTGATATCAGAATTGTAGCATACTGATACCGGCAAGAGTTGAGCCTGGAAATTGTTGCTGTAGAAAGAAATTAATTGAAGAAGTTTAAGAGAACTGTCAAAGATGGACTCTGTGTTTCAGTTCTTCGAGTATAGGACGACACAATCAAAAGAGAAAAGAAGCAGATTTGCATTAGGTGCATAGGGAAAGTGAAACATCTGGGAACACAAAGCCACCCCGTGCCAGTCTTCCAAGACATGGGAAAGGAATGGTCTGCCAAATTGGTGTTGATGTATGTGTGATGTCCTGCATTCTCCTGAATTCCTAGATGAGAGAGAAGGGGTATGATGTCAAAAAGGATGGTCATTCCTGTCACAGGCAGCGTAGAGGGCTAGAAGAACAAGAATAGAAGTGAAGGGACAGTGATGACCAAAAAAGAAAACAGTTAGAGGCATGGGTGCCAGCAATTTCCTTTGAGTATCTGCTACAGTAGTTCAGCAGCGATCACAGAGTTTTTCTCCAGGTGGGTAGAAATGGGGTTAAATATGTCATGTGTTCCAAAATGTAAAATTATTAACAGGAAGAGAGACAGGACAATAGTTGCTTGAATTGTTCAGGTTAGCATTTGGCATCACTAGTATGGGCATCATGGTAGCCATGTTGTAGCCATCAAGATCCCAGTTGATAACAACATGTTAAAGAAAAGGGAAAAGTCAGAGGAGATAAGGGTGCTATTTTATGACATCATTTGGCTCAAAGGGGAACACAGAATCGGGTTCCAGTTCAGCCAGGTTGGTTTGGTTAGGATCAGAAAGGGAAGAGAGGTTAGGGTGTGTGTGAGATGGTGGTGAGAAGAAGGGACAGAATGGAGAGTATGTGAAGAGTTCGGTATATTAGAGAAGTAGTCAGTGAAGTAATTAGATAGGGTAGGATAGGGTAGATAGGGTAGTAATATACTCGAAGGCTGCAGACAGAATGCCAGGATGGGAGAAAAGCTAAATATACAGTTGGTGTAGTTTGTGGACTTGGCGGGTTCCATTACAATTGACATTTTTAAGAGCGATTACATTTACAATTTAGGGAAGGAGTGGGAGCTGGATTTACATCAGCCTCTCCGGTGTAGCAACATGGGTGCATCACCTGATGGATGGCTGGGAAGATCCAGGGTTGAGGACATGGATGGGAGAATCATTGAGCAATTAGAATGTTGTTGTGTGGTGAGTCAAAGATGAGGAAGCTCATTTCAATACGGTCAGTTGGGTGAGGGCATAGGGCTTGAACAGAGACCTGACTTGGCTGTGGTGGGGGCATAGACTTGAGTTTTAATGTACAGTTGTATATAGAACAAAGAGTGAGAGTGGAGGAGGAACAGTGATGGTGACATGATCGAAAATTAGCCATCTTGGAGTGGCTGGAGAGAGCAAAGACCAATTTTGTAGTGGAAGTCATGATTGTGTGAACAATGTCTCGTAAGGGCATGTAAGTCTGGTGACACAACGTAGGATATTGATGTTTGCCAGTGAGCTGGTAAATAAAGATAGCACACTCAGTTTGAACCATTAAAACCCTATTAGTGATATAATATTGTAGGAAGAGGAGCTATGGGTAATCCTGAATTTGAATTGCTGATTGCCTAAATGCTATTACGCAAAGGTCTATAACATAGCAACTCGAACGTATGTCTATAACACAGCAACTCTAACGTATGGCCTTGGATAAGGAGCTATAATGTCCTGTGGGATGTATTTACCCATGCATCCGAGCCCTACCTCAAAACTGTGCAGTACTGACATGGAAAACATCATGATGGCCAGAGCTTCCCAGAAAATGCACAGGGAAATGCATGAAGAATAGGCTGCCACCCATTTTTGCCGGTGTTATGGGCACAGAAGGACACTGCCTAAAACCACCATTGGACTACCCACACAGTAGTCTGAAACCATTGGGAATGGCAATGCTGATTGCCAAAAGCAAACCCATAACTGTTGGGAATTCATTTTCTTAAATCCCAAAAAGGGGTGCAGTACCAGTACTCACCACTATCCAAAAGCCGGCGTTTTAAAACCACCAGATTTTGTAGAAAACTGAATAAATGAACCCAAAGCAAGCCAAAGAAAGACTTACTGAGAGGTGGATCCAATGTAAAGTTATATTCTGAAGTGACTTGCAGGTGTATAACAAGACTGGCTGACCTGTGGATTTCAGCAGTTTAAGTAAATTTGGACTGAACGACACTACAAATCTAAATGTTCAAATTGACTGAGTGACCTACTTCTGAGTGTCACATAGGTTGAAATTGTTTAAATGTCATAGTTTTAAACTTAGAATCAGCATTCTAGCTGCATATGTAAAAAAATGTCTTGACTTAAACTGGGGAACAAAAAGTGACATTTTATCTGTAACCTGGCTTAAGGAACTGAATTCTGCCTGGCAACTACCCCCATCAGGAGTGAAACTTGAGTCACATCTGTGTTCCCAGGCCTAGCTGCCCTTTTGCTGCTCACACCAAAAGGGATATGACACTTCCCTGATTGAATTACCTGGGCTCTGCAGGAAATTGAACAAAGCCCTGTCCTGACTCAGGCAAATGTTTTATTGGCGGGAGTCGTAAATGGAGCTTCCTCTTGGCAGAAGCTGGGAGGGGCAGGGTCTCTGAGCTTGGCAGAAACTGGAAAGACTGGTTTCTGTACCATGTGACCTGAAAAGACACACCTCTATAGCCAGAATATGGTTTTAGAAAAAGATGAATAACTCATAGTACGGACTTGTGAAAATTATTTAAATGACACCATAATTCTTGTGATTTTTCTGCCCACATTTTAAGACGTGCTAGGACCCGGTGGTATGTTTAGGGCGGTTTTGGCGGAAAAGAGGATATTACTCAAAATGTGTGCATGTGAAAAATCTGACACTTCATCAACTAATGTCCATACTCCTTGCGCACATGTGTGTAAATTTGGGTCAATGTCCGGAATTGCAAAATCAGTTAAAAAGTGAAATATGTGCCATTTCTGAATGCAAGCCCCCAGGAAGAGCAAAGTTTGGACAGGGTATATCTCCTGTGATATGTGATGTGTGCATGTAATTTTAAACCAATGTTTACCTGTGCAAATATGTATTTGTTTCAAATCTAGATTTGTGTGTAAGTTGACAGGAGGAGTGGACTCTCTGCAAGCCATAAAATGACATCGCTCTGACTCACAGTTCCTTCCCCAATCAAGTGAGAAATGGAAATTTGACCAATGATAAGTGGAGAGGGGCTGGCTAGTGATGCTGCTCACACACACCCATTTTAAAAACACATAAAAGCAGAGAGACAGGACAGATAGGGACCTTCAAATCCATTTGCAGCTGGAAGCTCTGCCGGGAAAATCCATACCTTGCCTCCATCAAACCTTCAGAGAGCAGACATAGAGACTTCAAATCTATCAAATATCCAGAACCAGAAACCTAGACCAGCAGAGCAGAGCTGATCCAGACCACTGTTAGCAGAACCAGAGAGAGCTGACCCAGATCACTGTGAAGTGCAGAGACCAGAGTCCCGTCTAAAACCTGACCAGATCCATGGCGAGGCCCATTTCACACAAGAATATAGTGTGAGTACCTAGAAAACTGTGCAGAACCAATCTCCTAGTTAAAATAATATAATTCAATCTAGCTTAATCTAAGTAGAACTGTCTCCTAACTGTCACCTGTCATTTTCTAGTTGCAAGCTGCACTTGTCTTTGTGAACTTTAAAATTTCAAATCTGAAAAACGACCTTTATTTAATCGCTCATATCTCCGTGACCGTTTGTGCTAGAGACTTGCAGTAACTTTCATCTGGAAGCTGAGATCCTTGGCTTTCCTAGGACCCCAAAATGATAGTGATAGTCCTTGTAGTTCCTCTGTAATCGCGCCAGACGCATCCGCGAATTTTGCCGCGATTTGAAAATTTCTCCACTTGCAAAAAGATAGCTGCTTTTGCTTTCCTCTGAAAAAAAATCGTTTGCCTCATAAAAACTATCCCTGAATCATTGCAAGAGTGAGCCTGAGCTAATATTAACTTGATTTCACTCACCCTGAACCTCTGAAAGGGAATTAAAAGCATTTCCAGCATATTTCTCATCCATTGCTAGCACATATAAAAGCATTTGGGCCTGTGTTTTCAAAACTCCTATCTGTTTTCTTTAAGCGTGCTTGGGGGGGATTGAACTGAATTACATTGATTGCATTTCTGAGAACTGTGTGCTTTCCTCCCATGTCCTTGCATTGCATAAAGAGGGGGGGAGTGAATAGCCAGAAAAAAGTGATTACATTGTTTGGTTGAAATCATATTGAGTATTTTCTGTACTGCATTCATTGAATATTGCATCAACCTGAGCTTACATAAAGCATTCTGTACCACCTTCTTCTTTTGTTCCTATTCACCTGTGTGCTACCTTATCCATTTCATGTCAACTCCTTAGTGATTATAAAGAAGTGTGCTAGTGCCAGATTCTCCGTTGTTAATCTTTATCATACCAGATTAAGTGTGATATTCAATTATTAATTTATTATAAAGTGTGATAGATATATATTGCTTTACTTCTCAAATAAACCTTTTAATTTGCAAAACAGAACTACTTCTTGGCTCAGTGGGGTCAGGAGGATTCCAAGAGAGGGGTGTTATATAGGGGTAGTCATCCAGAACGCATGAACTGGACATAAAGATATATCAATAAGGGTTTTCATTCAGTATTATAGACTAGGCGTTGACTTAGCTGTAGTGTTGAATTGAATCCTCTTACAAATTGGGGGCTCGTCCGGGATGTTTGGGTTAGATCTATCGCTTGTGCAGATTAATAGAGTGTGCTAACTGACGGGATACATACATCCAGTCGGATCACCACGCTGTGTTACGCTGTGAAGCATTCCTCAAAAGGGACACTCCAAGAAAAGTTCTGTTCTGCAAAAATAAAATACTAACTTCTGTAAGTCAGGACAGAGACCAATCTCTAGAATGACGACCTTGGTAGATATGAAAATAGCCAGAGAGCACTTCTTACATAAACTATTTGTGAGAGGTGAATGGGCTGAGCAGGGCCAGGAGGCCTGGTTGCAGGCCATCACGCGACAGGCCACTGAAACAGGGTCAGACCTATGGAGAGATCAGGGTCCATTACATGTGGCCCTGAGTGAACTATATATGGCTTCTTAGGCCAAAGATGAACACAACAAGATTGTTAGGATAGCGGCATATTTATATTTATATATGGGAGCCATACAGAATAAATGTGCTGAAGGCCATGATCTGGCAAAAAGGCAACAGATGGCGTTAGAGAAGGCCCAATCTGATCTGGGCTCTTCTGAGCAAAGGCTGCACAGAAGCCAGGAGTCAGAAAATGAGACCAGACAGTACATCACTAAAATAAAGGAGGATATGGATGTGCTGCAAAAGGAAAAGTCAGAACAGGATACCAGATTTCTGGCCTTGCAGAAGTAACACCAAGAAGGTTTGGACTCCCTACTGCAAAGCCAGAAAAAGCTGGAGCAACAGCTAGACTTCAATAGGGCATGTGCTGAGCAGGTAGTCACCCTGCAAAGCCACCTAGATAGGGAAAAGGCAGAGAGCAATAAACTGATTCTGAAAGACCTGGATACCCAGGCAGAGTTTGATCAGGAGCGCCAGAAAGCTGGTGCCTTCCCAAGGCAAAGGGACGACCTGACGGTACAGATGCAGGCTCTCAGTCAGGAAAGAGAAACTTTAGGCCAGGAAGTCTGCCACTTAAAAAAGGAAATTGAAGAAAATCACCTGGCCCTCCAGGGACTGGGTGACCTCCAAAAAGAACACCAGGACTTTCTAGAGCACACCAGGAGGGTGGAGGAGGCTCTGGCAAGACAGGAGCAGGCCAATAGGGACACAGCTCAGGAGGTAACCCTCCTGCAGCAAAGACTGGCCCAGTGCTCCAGGACCAATCAGGAAACACAGAGGGAAAATGAGGCCCTCTGTCAACACAATGATAGGCTCCAACAACAGGTAGCGATGCAGGAGAAACTGATAGAGTCGAGTAAGGCCTTAACAGAGGAACTGAAAGCACAAATGCAGGCTCTTGCATTGCAACAGGGAGCAGGGGCGGATAGAGATGAGGTCCGCTGGGAAAGAGAGATTCCTGACCATAACCGCAGGAGCCCTAACACCAGGGGCCTTCATCTCCCCCAGTCCCTGGACTCTACCACCCCCATGTCCCCTGGCGCACATGAGCACAGGGCCACAGGGATGGCAGATTACTATCCAGCTAAGAGTATGGGGCTCATAGGCCAGTACCACTCAGGAATGGAGGGGTGGGCATCCGGGTATGGGCACCCAAGTACAGTACAGTTCAATGGGGAACCCCAGGAGAGTAGGCCCATTAAGGGCATCCTGAAAACCTCTGCCCAGTTAGGTCAGTGGAGGGGGTACCCATCAAATCCTGGCAGCAAGGAGGAATCTGAAGACTCCTCTGAACTGCGCAGGACACAGGAGACCAGGTCCCCACAGTCTGCCAGCCATTCCCAGGCTCGCAGAATCCGGGAAAACCTGGAAGAACAGACGGGAACCTCTGGGAGCAGTGCCTCTGAGTCCGTGGACGAATGGACAAGGGTTACCCGAACCAAAAGGCCAAAAAGGCAAAAAGGGCCTTGCTTAACGACCCCTTAAAGCAGATTAAGGCGATCAGGAGCGTCATCACGCCTTACCATAAGAACGCTAAGTATTCTGTTTGGGAGCACTTAGAGTTGTTTGAACAAATGATGGAGACTTTCCATTTGAAGGACAGCCAAAGCTGTATTCAATATGTAAAGTGGACCTTCTCCCCGGAATACTCCAGTTTCTTTGCGGGGCTGGAGGACCAAAATCATTTAAGATGGTCCACCTATAAGGCGGCCATCTTGAAACATTTTTCTGTTCACAGAAATCCTCAAGAGGCTCGCAAGGCAGCCTACAATTTGCAATGTGGGGAGGATCAGGCCCCACAAGAATTTGTGCAGGAGTTAAAGCGTGCTTTTGCACAGATCACAAGAAGGGTGCGCACGGATAGCAGAGAATTTATTAATACGTTTTTCCATGCCTTGCCCAAATATATCATGACCCAGCTCGTGAGGGATTTTCACGAGAAAAGATCTTTAGACTGGGTCATTGAACAGGCTACCCGGATCTATGAGGTGCAGAAACCGGTAGATAGCAAAAGTAATGCCCAGAAAAACCCCAAAGCCAACAGCACCCCTGCTGCTGCCAAGGTGGCAGAGGTAAAGGTCACCCCCGTTTTGGATTTGGAGATGGGGGGGCCTAAAAACCTACCTGCACCTAATAATGCTAGGCCCAGAAGGTCCTCGGGCCAGTCACAGACAGGGAGCCTGGGAGGCAGCCCCAATGAGGTCCCTCGCTCTCCTGACTATGTGAGTCCTCGCTACAAAGGTAACAGTCCAATCCTGGGTTATGTGTGGACTCCCCCAGCCCAAGGGGGGGGATCCAACCGAGCACCGAACCCAGGGAACTTCCCTCCAAACTTCCCACAGGAGGGCAGAAATTTACCAAACCCTGGGCAGAACTTTTTCCCCAGATATCCACCTGACTTTCAGCCCCAAAACCATCCATCCTTCTTTCCCCAATTCCCTGAGCCCAGACCACTGAATCCGGGAGAGGGGAGGCCAAGGGTGGAGGGGTACCCAAATCTTCCCAACCCGGGGTATTACCAGAGGAGGGACAGCTACCCTTCCCGGGATCAGCCCAGGGGAGAAAACAGGGCCCCGTATCAGCCTGAGCGGGTTTCCCAGTTAGAGCGCCAGGTTCAAAACATGGCGCGGGATCTGGGTCACATACTGAGGGCTCAGCAGAACCCTCAGATGGGAGTGCCGGCGCAGAACGCACCCAACTCTGGACCTGGTGCTCCAGAACAATGACGGGGCAGCACCCCGATAACTCACCGGTTCCCAGGGAGGAGGCACAAAGGGAAGGGGGGTGTAAAGCCTTGGAGGAAGCTTCCTTCCTCACTTGTAAACAGCCCCTGGAAACCCAGGAACCGGAAACAAAATCTCTTGCCCCTGAAAGTCTGCCTCCTAAGGAGCAGAGGGGGGGTAGGAGAAACAAAAGACCCAAACAGACTCAGTTTGAGGAGGAGGTACAGATCTTCCAATTTGAGGGAGAGGGATCCTCAGAGGATCCTGGGAAAAGGATCTTCTCCTTCAGAGAGGGGGGAACTCCTCCCAAAGAAAAATGGGTCCCTAGGGATGCAAATCCAGACTGGGGAGATGTGGAGACTGAGCTACCGCCGCCCACCATCTCATCCCAGAACCAACAGCAAGAAAATCCCCTGGTTCAAACCCATCCTGGTGACTGCCTCCAAAAAGGGGGGGGCGGCCCAGAACCGGAGCCAGGGGAACCCACAATGGCTCTGATCTCCAGTTGCCAAATTTTTCTTTCAGATTCCCAAGGCTCTCCACAGAATTCTGCCCAAATCTCTTCGCTAGCGATGTCCAAAACCAGAAAATTAGCCCACCAGTTGTCCAAAAATGTACATTATCTGTGCCCCCTTGAGGAGAAGGAGGGAAGATATTATGCCCCGGTACAAGTACAGGGACAGGGTACAATTTTGGCACTGGTGGACACTGGATCTCAAGCTACCCTTCTGTCCAGACGGGCCTTTGACGAACTGAATGCAGGAAGGGGAGGGAATTACCAAATTCCTCTCACCTCACTTCCTGGACAACTCCAGAACTTTGACGGGAAGGAAATTCCCGTCGAGGGGACGGCAGACTTGGACATTAAGATCGGGCGACACAAGGTGAAACACCCGGTCATAGTAGTGACTCCAGAGGGCACCCCTTGTTTAATAGGGAATGACCTCCTGAGAAGGTTGTCACCCCTAATAGATTGTGTAAACAAGGTCCTCTGGACCCAGACTAGCCGACCAATAAAATTAAAACGGAGTGTCAACCATGTTAGTTTAAACGGCACCTGCCACATGGTTGAACAAAAATCTGACCAAGTAGAATTTCACTTCCAGAATAGCCAAATTCCAGACGTGACCGTAATAGCAGTAGGACAACAGACTGGTGATGGAGGGTCCTCTCTATTTCTGAAAATCAACCTTCCTTCCAGTCTAAAGTGGTACTCCACGCTGGAAGGAAACACTCTGAGATTCTATACTAATCCACAATCAGAAACTCCCACTCCAATCGTCCAGAAAGATGTGAAATCAGCTCAGAGCCTGGCTGATATTCAGCAAATTGGAGAGCAGTTGTTCATCCCTGTTCAGTTAAATGATGGGAAGGACTCTGTTCTCGCTCGAGTGTGCGTGAACAACGGTAAGAGCTTCATCAGCGAAGCCATGTTTCGCCAACTCCCAAAAGATCCAGCCATTCCCACATTCAAACTGATAGACAAATGGGAAATGGACCTGGAAGCGCCTAATTCCAAACATCTCCTGCCAAGCAGGTGTATGCTCAAAATCTCCATTGGCAACAAGAGCATAGTCCATAATTGTTGGGTCGTGCGAGACGTCACTGCCGCCTTTTACTTAGGCAGTGACATTCTCAATCGCTTTGCCATTAGTTTGGACCTAATAAACTTCAAAGCTTGGTCCCGATTAGCGGATAATCCCATGGGCTTTGATGATCCAGAAAAAGCATTTAGGTCAGCTCAATTGCTACCTTATGCGGTTGAAATTCAGGTTAAAGAGGAAGTCACCATCCCAGAAAGGACCCGACAATTCTCCCTGGAAGTGAAAGTTAAAAGAGGACAATATTTGCAAAACCCTGATGCTTACATACATCTAAATGCTTCTCTCCAACAGCAAGGGTTAGGGGTAAACCCAACACCATTAGTCAACATAGAACATGACACCATTCTAATAGAGGTGGATAACAGCGACTTAAAGAGTATTACTCTAGCCGCAGGCACCATTATTGGAATGGCGGTTGATGACCGACATTTTTCCATCGACTTAGTAAATGAACTGTTAGGACCAATCCCCAAGGACTGTTTTGACAGTGACAGTGATGACAATACAACACCAGACAGGATTTTTACCCGGCATGGGGGGAACTTCCTGGTGTACACTTCCTGCCCCTATGGTAAGGAAGATGTGACTTGTGACTTCAGGAGGGATGAGGTGATTTTCCAGGTCCATGAGGGCTGCCTTTCCCACCTGAAGCCTCCAGTCCAAATCAGCACTCTGACCAGGGACTTCTCCACCCAGCTGGAGGAGGCCGCTGAGATAGCCAAGCCAGAAGTCTTTCCAGGCTTCAGTCAGATGGTGGAAGAGAGAGTGAACCTAGCTGATGCCTGTGTGACTCTGGAACAAAAGCAAAAGTTGAAACAAGTTTTCTTGGATTTCCAAGATCTCTTTGCGGTAGACTCATATGACTGTGGTCGCACTGACATCCACACAACAACAATCCCCACGGACCCTGGCATGACTCCAGTGTTTGTGAAGCAATATCGCTTGCCTCTCGCATCCATGGAGTCCCTTACTGAAATAATTAAGAACCTTGAGTCCCGGGGAATAATCCGTCCAGTCCACAGCACCTTCAATAATCCGGTGCTGGGAATATTGAAGCCAAACGGCCAGTGGAGACTCTGTGCTGACCTTAGGGAGCTCAACAAACGGGTCCATACTTCCCGATGGCCTCTTCCCTACATTGACCAAGGGCTGGCCCAGATTCAGGGGTCACAGTATTCACAGCAATAGACCTGACCAATGGATACTGGACTGTGCCTGTCAGTAGGGAGGACCAATACAAGCTGGCTTTTACCTTTGGGGGCCAGCAGTACACATGGACTCGGACTCCCTTCGGATACCTCAACTCCGGTAATGAGTTCAATATTTTCCTACATAAGGCCATGCCCGACCTGGGTGCGAGGGGTAACCTGGCTTATGTAGATGATGTCCTCATCAAAAGCTCATCTGTGGAGGAACACATAGCGGAGATCCGTTATGTTCTGACACAGTTGAGGGCCGCCGGAGCAAAACTTTCCTTTCAGAAAGCACAGTGGTGTAGAACCCGTGTTAATTTCTTGGGGCATGAGATTACTCCTCAGGGTCTCTGTCCCCAGGAAAAGAAAGTGGAAGCACTTCAGAAACTGAAAGACCCCAAAACTCTGCAGGAACTAAGGAGCCTCCTTGGACTGACCAATTACAGCAGAAAGTTCATCGAGGGCTACGCAGAGATCACTAGACCCCTGATTCATCTCCTGAAGGGGGGGGTCAAGTGGGAATGGGGTCCAGAACAAGCCGAGGCAGTAAGACAACTCAAAAGAAGCCTCTCACAAGCGCCTTGCCTAGCTTACCCTGTCAGAAACAAGGAGTTCTTCCTGGAGACGGGGTTCTCTAATACGTGCTTGACGGCAGTATTATACCAAAAGCATGACAAGGTCAATAAAGTAATCTCCTATGCGAGCAAAACTTTATCCTCTGTGGAGGAAAAATTCAACGATTGTGAGAAGGCACTCCTGGCAACGGTGTGGGCATTGAAGAATTACCGCCCGTTTATCCAGGGGGAACACATCATAGTGGAGACTCCACACCAGCCTCTGCAATATCTCCAAAGTGACAGAATCCGGGCCGGAAATGTGAGTAATTCCCGAATTACTTCCTGGATTCTGTCAATGCAAGGCTTTCCTGTGGAGGTCAGATATGGCCAAAACAAGAAGAGTCCACTCGCGCAAGGTCTGGCTGACTTGCATGATTGTGCCAGAGAAAACTGTCTCGAGGACGAAAGTCTAAAAATCAAGGACAACACGGAGGCATACCTTAATTCCCCACACAAAGTCTTTGAAGAGGACAAGTGTGAGGGAATGCCCACTGTCTATGTGGATGGATGCTCTTACCATGTTGACAACAACGGGGAGAAAGAACTGGTGGCCGGCGTAGGGAATGCATGGGTGAATGAGTCCCCAGAACCCTCCGCTGGATACAAAATTGGTCCCCGAAGTAGTCAGGTGGCAGAATTGATGGCTGTGCATCAGGCCATCCTCACTGCTGTCCAGCATCAACTCCACAAACTGGTCATAATCACAGATTCGGATTATGTACGGAACGGGTTCGTGGAGCACCTGGTTAATTGGAAAACCAGAGGCATGTTATGTGCTAACAACAAACCCTTGAAACATGGGAAGTTGATCCAAAACATTGATGATCTGGTCACCTCGAATGAGATGACCATCTATTGGAAAAAGATCAAGGGTCATTCCAAAGTAGAGGGACCAGACAAAACTGGAAATGACTTAGCTGATCAGCTGGCCAAAACCGGGGCCATCCAAGGGGATCTAATTGAGATTGAGTCCCTGTTGGGGGAAATCCAGGTCACTGCTATCACTAGGTCCCAGACAAATGCTCACAACCACCTTTCAATTGCACAACGGAGTAAGGAGACCCCTGATGCTGATTTGATTACAGCTCAGAAGGGGGATCCAATAATTGGTAAATTTTACCAGCACCTTGAGGACCCTGAGAACTTTCCCCTGACGGATACCGATTACATTGGGAAAGAGGACCTAAGAGTGTTGATGAAATGTCCAAAAATGTTCCGAATCCAAGACGGTTTGTTGGTAAGGAAATCCAAAGCTGGCCACGATCAGTGGGTGGTTCCTACCTCATTCCGAAGCCTGATGTTAAGTCACGCCCATGATGCGGCCACTGCCGGTCATAGGGGGTTTCAAACAACATTGGAAATCTTAAGAGAGGTTGCATACTGGCCACACATGGGGCAGGAATTCGACCAATACTTGAAGGGGTGTCTTGTGTGTGCACAATTTCAGCCATCGTCCCTCACGCACCGTGCGCCTCTCCAAAAGAGGGGGATGACACTGCCATGGTCAGATTTACAAATCGACTTTGTAGGCCCTGTGATTCGCTCTGCTAGGGGGAATAAGTACATGTTGACTGTCACATGCTTGTTCACCAAGTGGGTGGAATGTCTCCCAGCCCCAAATTGCAAGGCAGAAACCGCAGCTGCCCTGATGATTAACCATATCTTTTCCCGTTTTGGTCTACCTCAAAGGATTGAGTCAGACAGGGGTAGCCACTTCACCAGTGAAGTAATGACAAAGATGTGGGAGATACTGGGGGTCAAAAGGAAGCTGCATATTGCTTATAGACCAGCTTCTTCTGGAGCAGTGGAACGCTACAACCGGACAATTGTGAGCATCTTAAAAAAGTTTGTGGCAGATTCTGGGCCAAGTTGGGATATCCGATTACCTCTGGTCCTAATGGCCATCAGATCTACCCCTTCATCTGCAACCAAAATGTCACCATTTGAGTTGATGACTGGGCGCAAGATGGTGCTTCCTCAGCATTTGCTCTACAGGACCCAAGAGCAGACACTGATAAATGCCTCCACTACTCATGAGTATGTGGAGAATTTAAGGAAACACCTCCAACATGCTTTTGCGTACGCTCAGCGGAATCTAGAAAGATCGGCTGATAGCATGAAGACCCACTATGACCTGAAGACTTCCAGGAAGGAATATCAGGTGGGGGACCGGGTCTATCTATACAACTTTCAAAGGAACCAGGCCAAGCAGCGGAAATTCTTGCCTACATGGAAGGGACCCTTTGAGATCATCGACAAGATCTCCCCTGTGGCCTACAAAATCCACATCCCCAAAGGTCCTTTGGCAGCGGGGGAAGACAAGTGGGTCCACATAAACCAGTTGAAATGTTGCCATCCCAGGCACACTCTGCAACAACTGGAGGAATCCTCTGGAATCCTAGCGGGTACTGTCTCAGATTAATTCAGTTCCAACCATAAAACATACCACATCTAGTCTCTAAAATATTGTGATTTGCATGAAACTGTCTCTTAGTTATACTGTTTTTTTTTTTCAAAATAAGAATGTAATGTTTGTTATGATGAAATGCATATGCTGCCCCACTATCTCAACAGTGGTGGAAAAACGTCTATGAGTAGGTATTGCCGCTCTTCCTTTATCGTCCTAGGAGAAAGAAAACCTGGAGACGGGCCAAGGAGGACGATCCGGAGACCGGGAACGAAGATCCAATGGGCCCGGGGTACCGCCCAATATTCCCATCAGGACCGGCGAGGAGAACCGATCGACCAGTACCGGATGGAGGAAGAGATGCTGAACTGGCCATCCACCGGAAGAAGATGAGAACTACATCCCAGATCTTGCGGTTCCCACCAGTGAAGGATCAGATGGCCACCGCAAGAAGGGGGGCTTGTGGGATGTATTTACCCATGCATCCGAGCCCTACCTCAAAACTGTGCAGTACTGACATGGAAAACATCATGATGGCCAGAGCTTCCCAGAAAATGCACAGGGAAATGCATGAAGAATAGGCTGCCACCCATTTTTGCCGATGTTATGGGCACAGAAGGACACTGCCTAAAACCACCATTGGACTACCCACACAGTAGTCTGAAACCATTGGGAATGGCAATGCTGATTGCCAAAAGCAAACCCATAACTGTTGGGAATTCATTTTCTTAAATCCCAAAAAGAGGTGCAGTACCAGTACTCACCACTATCCAAAAGCCGGCGTTTTAAAACCACCAGATTTTGTAGAAAACTGAATAAATGAACCCAAAGCAAGCCAAAGAAAGACTTACTGAGAGGTGGATCCAATGTAAAGTTATATTCTGAAGTGACTTGAAGGTGTATAACAAGACTGGCTGACCTGTGGATTTCAGCAGTTTAAGTAAATTTGGACTGAACGACACTACAAATCTAAATGTTCAAATTGACTGAGTGACCTACTTTTGAGTGTCACATAGGTTGAAATTGTTTAAATGTCATAGTTTTAAACTTAGAATCAGCATTCTAGCTGCATATGTAAAAAAATGTCTTGACTTAAACTGGGGAACAAAAAGTGACATTTTATCTGTAACCTGGCTTAAGGAACTGAATTCTGCCTGGCAACTACCCCCATCAGGAGTGAAACTTGAGTCACAGCTGTGTTCCCAGGCCTAGCTGCCCTTTTGCTGCTCACACCAAAAGGGATATGACACTTCCCTGATTGAATTACCTGGGCTCTGCAGGAAATTGAACAAAGCCCTGTCCTGACTCAGGCAAATGTTTTATTGGCGGGAGTCGTAAATGGAGCTTCCTCTTGGCAGAGGCTGGGAGGGGCAGGGTCTCTGAGCTGGGCAGAAACTGGAAAGACTGGTTTCTGTACCATGTGACCTGAAAAGACACACCTCTATAGCCAGAATATGGTTTTAGAAAAAGATGAATAACTCATAGTACGGACTTGTGAAAATTATTTAAATGACACCATAATTCTTGTGATTTTTCTGCCCACATTTTAAGACGTGCTAGGACCCGGTGGTATGTTCAGGGGGGTTTTGGCGGAAAAGAGGATATTACTCAAAATGTGTGCATGTGAAAAATCGGACACTTCATCAACTAATGTCCATACTCCTTGCGCACATGTGTGTAAATTTGGGTCAATGTCCGGAATTGCAAAATCAGTTAAAAAGTGAAATATGTGCCATTTCTGAATGCAAGCCCCCAGGAAGAGCAAAGTTTGGACAGGGTATATCTCCTGTGATATGTGATGTGTGCATGTAATTTTAAACCAATGTTTACCTGTGCAAATATGTATTTGTTTCAAATCTAGATTTGTGTGTAAGTTGACAGGAGGAGTGGACTCTCTGCAAGCCATAAAATGACATCGCTCTGACTCACAGTTCCTTCCACAATCAAGTGAGAAATGGAAATGTGACCAATGATAAGTGGAGAGGGGCTGGCTAGTGATGCTGCTCACACACACCCATTTTAAAAACACATAAAAGCAGAGAGACAGGACAGATAGGGACCTTCAAATCCATTTGCAGCTGGAAGCTCTGCCGGGAAAATCCATACCTTGCCTCCATCAAACCTTCAGAGAGCAGACATAGAGACTTCAAATCTATCAAATATCCAGAACCAGAAACCTAGACCAGCAGAGCAGAGCTGATCCAGACCACTGTTAGCAGAACCAGAGAGAGCTGACCCAGATCACTGTGAAGTGCAGAGACCAGAGTCCCGTCTAAAACCTGACCAGATCCATGGCGAGGCCCATTTCACTCAAGAATATAGTGTGAGTACCTAGAAAACTGTGCAGAACCAATCTCCTAGTTAAAATAATATAATTCAATCTAGCTTAATCTAAGTAGAACTGTCTCCTAACTGTCACCTGTCATTTTCTAGTTGCAAGCTGCACTTGTCTTTGTGAACTTTAAAATTTCAAATCTGAAAAACGACCTTTATTTAATCGCTCATATCTCCGTGACCGAGACTTGCAGTAACTTTCATCTGGAAGCTGAGATCCTTGGCTTTCCTAGGACCCCAAAACGATAGTGATAGTCCTTGTAGTTCCTCTGTAATCGCGCCAGACGCATCCGCGAATTTTGCCGCGATTTGAAAATTTCTCCACTTGCAAAAAGATAGCTGCTTTTGCTTTCCTCTGAAAAAAAATCGTTTGCCTCATAAAAACTATCCCTGAATCATTGCAAGAGTGAGCCTGAGCTAATATTAACTTGATTTCACTCACCCTGAACCTCTGAAAGGGAATTAAAAGCATTTCCAGCATATTTCTCATCCATTGCTAGCACATATAAAAGCATTTGGGCCTGTGTTTTCAAAACTCCTATCTGTTTTCTTTAAGCGTGCTTGGGGGGGATTGAACTGAATTACATTGATTGCATTTCTGAGAACTGTGTGCTTTCCTCCCATTTCCTTGCATTGCATAAAGAGGGGGGGAGTGAATAGCCAGAAAAAAGTGATTTACATTGTTTGGTTGAAATCATATTGAGTATTTTCTGTACTGCATTCATTGAATATTGCATCCACCTGAGCTTACATAAAGCATTCTGTACCACCTTCTTCTTTTGTTCCTATTCACCTGTGTGCTACCTTATCCATTTCATGTCAACTCCTTAGTGATTATAAAGAAGTGTGCTAGTGCCAGATTCTCCGTTGTTCATCTTTATCATACCAGATTAAGTGTGATATTCAATTATTAATTTATTATAAAGTGTGATAGATATATATTGCTTTACTTCTCAAATAAACCTTTTAATTTGCAAAACAGAACTACTTCTTGGCTCAGTGGGGTCAGGAGGATTCCAAGAGAGGGGTGTTATATAGGGGTAGTCATCCAGAACGCATGAACTGGACATAAAGATATATCAATAAGGGTTTTCATTCAGTATTATAGACTAGGCGTTGACTTAGCTGTAGTGTTGAATTGAATCCTCTTACAGTCCATTTGCCAAGGGTTCATCCATCGACACCCAATTTCAGAAGGAGGGATTCAGCAGAGTCACATGGTTTTTGTAGTCATTGATAAAGCCAGTTGGCAATATACCGATCCTCTGTTATTCCACGAATTGAGGGCAACCACACAACAGTTAACTTATCTATAGTTTTCAAGGATGGTAGTGTGTCTCTTTCAATAAGAAATAACACTTCGACATGTGTCTATCTAATAATAGGAGGAGCATTAGGTGGATGGACAGTGATTGCTTAATTAAAACAGCAATGATTTACCAATTCATTATTCCCAATTAGAAACTTGCCTTCTAGTGTTATGTCAATGACTCAGCATCAGTTGATGCAAGTTTTCAATCCCTTTTGCCTGCTCTTACACCATACCGAACTCTACCGGGCAAATCAATGGCAAGCAGAGTGTGCACTCACAACTCTTGGTATGATAATTATATTGTGATATAAAGGAATTAAAGTTGAGTAAAAACTCACCCTTGGAACCCAAACTCTGCAGTGCCTATAAAGAGTTGATTGAAAAGAAAAAGAAGTTTGCCAAACTCAAATTCTGGAAACGCCTTATTGATCCAATGGCACATAATAGCCAATGATATGTTTTGGCACCTCATGTTGTGGTGCCTATTTTATGGTCACCAAGGGGTAAACAGGTTAGAGACAACAATCTCTAAAGATGTTTGGTTTGAGCATTACCAAAAATTGTTGGCTGGAAGGTTTTGAATAAATCATATCCATCTGAACAAGGCCTCCAGACCATCGTTGTTCAGGCTGCCACGCCATTACAGAAAGGGAAAGACCATATGCAAATCATGCTTGTCCTGAAGGGGCAGTCCAGCCCAAACTGCTAGAAAACATCCCTTCTGCCCAAGACCATAAGCACCCACAGACATGTTTCGGCCTTGTTGGGAGTCATCAGTGAGGAATAGCTTGGGTCTCTAGGCAAAGCAGGCTCGGGACCCACGTGTGGGCATACCAGTCCCTCTTGGGTTGACTAAAGCAAAACCAAAATAGGTGATAATTTGGATACCCGTTTTAACAATTATTTTACACGTATTACATTTGATGGGTTATGTTCCCATGAGTGTTAAGAAAGCGGAAATGGTGCAAATGTATAAGAAAGGGAACAGAAACAAGCCAGGAAATAACAGCCCAATTTCACTCAATGATTCTTTTCTGATCGACCAGTAGGGAAGTTTGATCAGTTTTCCTGTTTTTTTCATTACTGAGAAAATTTGTGACTTTGAGCCAGATGCAGCTTTCTGTTGTTTTCATTGATTTCTCAGCTCTGTCTTTCCTTTAGACACCCCTTTCATCCTGCTTCATCTCCGCCAAGGGGACACATCCTCTAAGGCCTTCTGGGCATGGACAAGAACCGTCTGGGGCATCATCTCAGCTTTATCTTTCTTTCAGACATCCCTTTTATTCTGTTTCTTCTCTGCTAAGGGTCTTCTGGGCAGGGACAGCTACAGAACAGTGAGGGGTCTTATAACAATGCTTTTACTTAGGTAATATGACCAGAGTAGGGGGGGGGCATTACCGGTCCAGTAATGCCTCCTGGACCATAGCTAGAAGGCCGAGCGAAGCAAGGTTTTTAAAGGAGCCCGGGTCATTACCCACCCGCTAATGCCCCCTCCTCGGGTCATATTGCCATTAGTACCTCAGCACTTTGTACCGGGGTACTAATTGCACTTTTTCTCGTGTCGAGAAACAGCACTGCACCCGTTTCTGGACTCCAGAAAAAAAAAATGAATGGCCACTGGGGATCTGGGAGAAGGGATTACACGTAGTCCCGTCTTCATTTCCATGGTGGCCATTAACACCAACACCGAAAAAAAAGTAAAAATAAAAATGGCCACCATGGAAAGGGCAAAGTGACTACACATAGTCTCTTTTCTCTTTCCAAGGCGGTTAGTCACCGAAAGCACTCTGGACGCTGCAGAGGTTCAGAGCCTTCTCAGGGAGGTAAGGCCCTGGCAAGTGCCAATGAGCTTGCATTTTACAAGCTCATTGACCCTCGCCGGGTACTAATGCTTTTCATTTTGAACCTTTGGAACATATCTTAGCTGTGGATTTACTTCAGCTTTGAAAGGAATAATACGATGCCATAAAACAGCAATATAGATAATATCACTGTTAATCTCCACACTATTTGCAGCCTCGAGTTGAGGAGGTCTAGCCAATTGTTTCCAAACTGTGGGCACAGCACAGCAGAGTCGTGGTGCAGGTGGGTGCTGGGATCAGCGCCAGTCAAAACAACAGAGAATCTGTGATCTGTTGCCTAAGGACTGCCTGAAATTTAACGCCTCAAGAGGCAGTTTCTGTATGACCCTATGGCTGTCCAACAGTGAATTATGGGACATGTAGTCAAAATACACCTGAAATTGTTTCTTTAACTCACTGCTACTGAAAATTTTAAGAAAATGGTGCTGCATAATTCTCATCACAGTGCCTTGCTAAAATCCCAATGTTACATTCACTCTGCCGCTCTACAGTGCAGGAGACCAGTGATAGATTAGGGATTCACCCCTATTTTGGAATGTAAATTTGCAGGTAATATCTTGCACCCCATCTACAGTATCAGCTTCCTGATTTGCAATCATCACCTTTTGTGTCTGATGTCAGCTTCTATTTGCCCTCTTTCAAGCCTACCACTTATTTGTTCGTGTTCAAAAACACACATTTGGAATTTGAAGTTAAACCTCATTTTAGAAGGACCATGTGTATTCTGTTATCTTTGACTCTCCTCCATTTTGAAGGAGAGTCAAAGATAACAGAATACACATGACTTGGAAGAGTATATGTTGAGGTGGACAAGGGAAGTCCACAGAAAATAAAACATTTCACAATATTTACCTATGTCCCCCGTTCCCGAAAGATTTCCAACCTGGGAAATGAATTCCATGAAGTCATGGCCTACAATTTTCCAGTTGGAGTGGGAAATCTGTAAGCCTAGCCATGGGGACTTGGTTTAAGAACCCTGTGGATAGTTTGGCTCCCTGTATCATACTCCATCAAGTGGGATACCAGAAGCCCTGTAGGAAGACCCATGTGGGCTGCGGTGGAAGACCCTGTGGGCTGCGGTGGAAGACCCATGAGTGCCGCCCTGGTGGAAGACCCATGTGGGCAGCCCTGCAGGAAGACCCATGTTGGCCGCCCTGGAGGAAGACCCATGTGGGCAGCCCTGTAGGAAGACCCATGTGGGCCGCCTTATAGGAAGACCCATGGGGGCCGCCCTGCAGGAAGACCCATGTGGGCAGCTCTGCGGGAAGACCCATGTTGGCCGCCCTGGAGGAAGACCCATGTGGGCAGCCCTGTAGGAAGACCTATGTGGGCCGCCTTGTAGGAAGACCTATGTGGGCTGCCCTGTAGGAAGACCCATGTGGGCAGCCCTGCAGGAAGATCTATATGGATTAACCACGTGGAGTGTTAGCATGAGCCACCCCGATTCACGCGCTTGCGATTATGCAATGTGGATAATTAGGATCAACTGGCTGTGAAGACCAAGCTTGCATTATTGGCCGGTGTTGGTGTCTTTGTGCTGAACTTTCTGGATACTTAATTGCAGGGCCCGAAGCAGAGCCTGTAGTGTGGGGGATGATAAGGACAAAACTATATCCCCGTTCACCCTTTTCAATAATAAAAAAAAACCACAGGCTTTCAACGCACTTCCTTTCTATAGGTAAACAGATCATTGCCTGACCTACATTATTAAAAACAATCCCAATCAATATTTTTTATATTTCGACTTTATACATGTGAACTGTGTATGTGATGTAAAGAATAGTGTACACTGTTTTCTTCCAGCGCCCATTTTAATTCTGTGGGGAAGCAGGCAATACAAGTGCTTACAGATGCCTAATCCATTTACGTTGAAAACGTTTGTCACGCTACAGACATCCCGGTGCTCTGCATCCCACTGGGGACTGTGTCGAGTACATAAACAATGTGCAGCGGAGTCATTATCCAGTTATAAACATGGCCAACAAGTCAGAAACGCTGAGTGTCAAATGCAATTGAGTGCCTGCGTGCCCTGCATACAATGTGTGACCCTGCCGCTACTTATACATCGATTTACCAGTCCAGAGGCTTGGGCCACCGAGCAACAATCGATTTCCTTGCACAGCAAAAAACAGAGACTTTACATGCATTGCTAGTGATAAAGTATTCTCTGCCTGAACAGAGTGTGAAGATGTCCGGGGGAAGCCAACGATACCAGTGCCAGCTTGCCTGCTAGAAGCTGCTGAGCATTTCGAGTAAATTCAAAAACCTTGCAATGGCTGTGATTCCCCTGGTCACGTGCTTCCGAGGCTGCCTGCCAACCACTCTCTTACTCGCTTCAGTATTCTTTGAAATCATCAGGGAACAGCATATCACCGAGCCATTATGAGTCAACAATATTGTGAATGGTCATAGTGAGTGAGCAGCAATGGCCAAATTATTGTTTCTTCTTCAAATGCCATGGCTAAGTATTCATAGGGGTTCATACCGAGTTTGGTGCCAACTTTTACTGCTCTGTCAAATCACAAGAACACCAAAACTGCAGAATTAAAGCCGGAGGTATTACCACCAAGATAACCAGAGGAAATTCTGTCAGTGCTACGCAAGAAAAAGGCAACAGTAATTCCACTGAATTACAAGGTGAAATACTGCCGAAATACCGCCAATAATATAATTCCTCCAAAAAAGCATTTCAGTTACCTCCATCTCTGAGGGGGGGAATATGAATGCAGGTGTAGAAAAAAATCACAGATGCATCCACTTGCATTCCAAAGAGTATTTAAGGTCCAAACTTTCCACCAAACCAATTTGAAGCAACATGCAGCACCTAGTTGATTATGGGCTCCACAAATTGATGCTATATATTGTTATTGAGCTTATACCGCGCCAAAGCCCGTGGGCATCCAGGCGCCGGAGAAGCATGGATTACAGCAGCTGTCAATGAGACTTCCCCCTGCAAAGGCTGAGGATTCGTGCCATGAGGAGACCATCCATATCCCGTGTCAGACTCCCACCCTGGAAAATGATGAATTATCAAAAAACCACACTCTACCGGCTGAACAGGGACACCTTAGCTGAGCTGTTTATCCTCATACAGTTAGACATTGAGAATGGGATCCGAATTAGGACAGCAATTTCACCCCTGCTGAAGCATGTGGCAGTCCTGCACTTTCTAGCTACAGGCACATGCCAGCACACCATTGAGATGCTACATGGCATGTCACATGGCACAGCCAATGTATTCTTAAGTATTGTATCAGCTGTCCACTTGGACCCCGCTGCTTCTCGTCGCCAGGTTTCACTTCCCGCTGTTCGACTCGGGATCGGGACTCCCAACATGGAGGTACCCGAGACTGCGAGCAGCGCACCAGTTGTTTGCGTTCACTGGACCGCGCGGGTAGCCCCGCCCCCAACTTCCGGGAAGGAATATCCGGCAGCTGGAGCTTTGGTCCTACGCGTTGCTTCTCTCCTTAGAGTCGCGCTGCGCATCGTGAGTTCGCTCTCTCCTACTTATCTAAATTCAGCTATCATTGTTAGCCTGACTACTGATTCCAACTTTCACTTTCACTTACTTCTTCCTTTGTTCTGAACTCGTAGAAATCTCCATTGCTATCCTTGCCCTCCGGGTCGAGTAGACGATACCTTCCTGTTTTCACAGCTACGTTTACCGGTAGTGATTTCTCACCTTCTAGCATTGAGTTTGGCATTCTCGTGGAGGTCTCTCTTTCTTCTAATCTTGTTTTTGTATTAACGCCCATTAGGACGCAACATTAGACCTTCCATTCTGCCTTCGGTTTCTACTTGTGTTAGCCTCTTATTCTGCGCTTACCCATACCTCCCTGGGGCTAATTCCTGGGGGTAAAATTCATTCCAATTCCTAAGACTTCCATTCTGAACTGTATCTTAAACGTTCCCTAATCTGTTATATTTGGCAATAGGCTACAGGTCTGCATTTCCCATCAGATTGAAATACAGAAGCCTAAAAGAGAATAGGTCTGTCAGGGTAAGCCTCCTTCTCTTATACTCCCCTCCTTCTGAATTGGAAATCTGGACCCATACTTAGCTTTACCTCTACTCTTCTCACCCAGAATCCTACCTGATAAGACTACAGACTACATTCCAAAATGCGTGATCCTTCAGCAGTTGTTGCAGGAATCCACACTCCCCAGCAGCACATCACAGGGTTTTTTCCCTTCGGGGTTTCCCCTGGAGATTCCACTCCAGCCTAGCATTTTGGCTGGGTTTGAGAGGGGTTTTCTGGTAATTCCCTCTAGCTTCTATCCCGAGAGGGCTGACTGAAGAGAAGGTAGGTGTCATTCACAATTACCAAAAGATAATCTGCTTTCGAGTGCTTTATTATTATAAGGTTATTACAAGTATAGACACAGGTGCTTGACACACTAATGCGACATGGACCAAATCATATCACTCTGCCCACAACCCGACACCTGGTGCATTCCACCAAGGCAGGTTTTTGTGCCATAGCACACTTCCTTGATGTGATTTGTGCACAGGACTGCACACACGTGGCATTGGTACCATCTCAGGCACAGGAGCAAACGCACTGCAACAGAAAGCAGTACCACTCCTTGAACGTGCACCACATGAAACTTCTGATCTGACAGTGAGACACTGCTGCACCTGTTTCCCGGGTTCAACCCAAAATGACATGGTCCTGTGGATAAACACCCTGCCAGCATTCATGGGCTTCCACTGGGACCATCATATGTGGATATCGGTTAAGTAGCAGCTGCACAAATGCTTTGCACAATGTAGCTCACACACTGTGAATGGGGTGAAGTGGGCCATGGCACAGGAGTACTTCCATGCACATATGACACATGTAAAATGAAATGCAAGAACATGATGCAAATGAGTGCAACAATGCATGCCGACCGGGGGCACAAAGCTCTACACTCTAGAGTGAACTGCCCTTTGCCCAGATCACCCCCTCAAATAGGAACAGTGATTTGAGTGGCCTTGGTAGTAGGGTAAGGAGGATGCACTGATGTATGCCCCCTGACGATAACCACCTCACAGCAACAAACAGAGCGGCATACAATTGACAAGACTACATAATTATGCCCAGCACCATGCCAATTCCAAAGTAGCAGTCGCAAAGTGAAATGGAATACAGCAAGGGTGACATTGCACTTATGAAAAGAAGCCAACAAAGGAAGCAACCCCATTCATCATGCAGCTGGTTCAGCAGTACTCCTCTGCTATCATCGATTGGAAGGACCAGCCACCCCTTATGTCATGCTTTCAATGCGATTGGTTCTCGTGCGAGCTCCGCGCACAAAGGAATGTTGGAGACAACTATTGAAAATACCGATACGAGAGGACAACCAATTTAAAGCAGTTGTTGGTATATTCACTAAAGCATGGTCCTGACAATGGTCTTTGACCGAAATGCATTGGCATATCTGCTTACTGATGAAACAACCTATGTTTTTCGAAGTTGCCTCACTATATGAAAATCGAAATGGCGATATTAAACCTAGAAATGTGAATAAAACATTTCTTGTTGAAGAATTCACTACAACTATTTCATATCTTTGAATCAATATTTAATACTCAATTGTATATTTGAATAAAATTTCGCAACCCTGCCAAGGGTCAACTGAGAGCTCTAGCCTTTAGTAAGGTAATGTAACCTTACTTTTCTTCTAAACTGTTCATCGAGATCCGAATGCCATAGGATCTTTTTTCAGACTGGAAGCTCCAGGTTAAAACATCTATAAAAATCACGGAATAAGCAATATATTGTCATTATAGCAGAATACCCTGTGGTGCCCGCCGAAACTCTGTACTTATGCATAGAGGATGGCCCTGTATTCCTGATGATGTACCTGATGCAATTTTTACACATGCCACGATGTGCAATGGGGTCTGTGAACACAACAAAAACATCCATCATTAATCATGACACTTACCTATTTCAGGTGACTCAGACTATCCACTGCTGTCATGGCTAATGACACCCATCACAAGGCCTCCTACTCCACACAGGAGATGGTGTACAACAAGGCACATGGACAGACCTGGGTGTGCATTGAGTGCACATATGGACCGCTCAAGGGAACATTTTGGCACCTCACCTGAGAGGTGGGTCACTCATGTACAGTCCTGAGGTGTGCATGACATGTACATTATTAGTGTCAGTCTAGAAAAATGGATACCTCTCATATGTGACGGCAAACGTATTTTGGTGGCAGTGGGCCAACCGTCTCATGCACGATATGACAGACATATAGGTTTCCGAGTTTGCCAATGAATGGCCATTTTGATGTAACAAGGATCGCCATTTTGTTTTCTAACCATTGCTCATTGCTTTCTGTTCTAATTGCTTCGCAGTACATTTTCTGCTTACACTGCTCGACTGTAAAACATTGTTGTCTGCACGTGAAAGGACAAGGCCGCAGGGCCGCGAGGATAACAAGAGTTTGTTGAAACACAAAGTAGGCAGCGCCAGGAAAGAATGCCCGGCTCCCTCCCGAATGTAGCCTTGAAGCAGAGCTGCAGGACATTTAATCATTTCGCAGCTGCCAGCCAGTCTCATTATATGGTAGAATATGTTTAGAATAAAGCAGCTAAAGGCTTGAATTATGCTCTTTTTACGGCCCCCCCTTTACTGAGCCCTGTTAGAGCGTGTCGGCTGCCAGGACACAAATAGCACCTCATAGATAGCAAGGTCTGGAATGCGACTCTTCCCCCGTATGTAGCTCGCTTCCAAGAACAGAAGCACTGCGTTCTGTTCAACAACTGAAAGATGCCTCTGCACTTGCAAATTGCATATTGTTACTAGAATAGATATTTGAAGGTGTCATAATTGTCGAAAGTGTCCATCAACACACTGAGTTCAAAGAAACCCAATAAAGGGGGGTGTTAAACATGTCATAGCTGATTGTATGATATGCATTTTGTATATATGTAACTGATGTACGTAATTCACGCGCTTACGTCCCTCGAGGTCTAGAGATACACGTCGCGGGCCGTGAGACCGAGTTGGCCAACTGAGACTATTTGCTTTGCAATAAACCCTAGCTTTGGGAATGCAACCTCGTGTCTGGCGTATCTATCGTGTGTGGTGACTCGCCTTGTTTCCATAGACGTAAGGGACCCCTAAGGGCCCCTTTCATTAGAAGTGTCCATATGCCTCCTGAGGACGACATTAGTCACCAAGATTATGACTCTTATGATGCGGGTAATCAGAGGGCACCACAAGGATGAATTAATTCAGAACTTATTTTGGTTAAACCTATGTATGCACAGTAACATCACATCATCACACTTAATAATAATCAGTGCTCTCAATGACTACTGTGTTCATTTGCTGGAGTGATGTTTTTTTACTGTATGTGAACAGGCCCTTGCCTACCTGCCACCTACATTCCTAGCACTCCTTTGCCCACCCGCCACTGTAAGGGAGGGCATTATATCAATAGTAAGACAGACACAAGTGACCACAGTTCAAGGGTGTTTATTGAACTTAAAAATATATTTGAAAAATGCCTATGTAATCCAAAATCTAAAGATGGGAGAAAGCTACAACCATCTAATAATAATGCAGTCCTAGTAGTGTCTTGTCAAAATAAAAGGGCCTATACTAATAAACCTATTGCCAATTCTTACCTCTAAATACAAATAGCGTGGAAAACAATATCGCAAAAAAGAAAGACGTGTTTACAAAATGATATGTCAGGATGCTCAGGCAGTCGGTCTCCCTTCCCAACGTTTTCAATACGGGACAAGGCGGTACACTCGAGCTTAGCACAGTCTCTGGCTTCTCTAGCACAAGGATACAGTTCAATCATTAGCATCAGGGCCTTCCATGCGCAAGTCTCTTTGTCTTTCAAAGTCTCTTCATTCAGAGGGTCTGATATGAAAAGCAAACCATACGTTTTTTTCCTCTTCCATATTTTCACAAGTACTCAATTTCTCATGCGATTCACTATTCACCTTGATCCCCCTCAGCCAGGCTCACATTCTCTCAACACATTTTTTGTAAATTATTTATACATCCAATTTCTCATAGGACATTCTTTCTCGAGTGACTCATGGTTCAGCCTGGATCTGCTGAGCCGGGCTCAGATCCCAGATCCCCCTCAGCCAGGTTCAGATACTCTTAACACAATGTTCAATTAGTCTCCCTCTGCTGGGCTCGGACTAATTCCAATATGCAATATAACATTACACAAACCTTCTGAAACCAAAACCTTTCAGCTGATCTCCATCCGCCGGGCACAGAGCAACTTCATATACTTAGTCATCAAATTTGTTTATGTTATCACCATCAAAGACTTTTGAATGTGCAGTGTTTTACTTGACCTTTTGCAGGACCACTTCCATTTCACAATTCTTTATCACTCTTCACATTTGCCACATTTCAGCTGGATACCTAGCAGATACTTTTGAATGAGCACCCAAGTGGTGCCGGACCACTCTGTCTAAGGTATTGTATCTTGACTTCAAAGTTCAATCACTAATCTGTTATTTCATTGTGCTCACGTCACTTGCCACATACACTTCATATGCTGCTCTCTTCAGCTTTGTTAGGGAGAATTTTCCAGAATGGCTAATTTCCCTTACCTACTGAGTCCCTCAGCAGCTTTGCTGGATTTCTAGGATTTAAATGTTTACAAAATGATATATCAGGATGCTCAGGCAGTTGGTCTCCCTTCCCAACATTTTCAACACGGGACAAGGCAGTACACTCGAGTTTAGCACAGTATCTGGCTTCTCTAGCACAAGGATACAGTTCAATCATTAGCATCAGGGCCTTCCGTGCGCAAGTCTCTTTGTCTTTCAAAGTATCTTCATTCAGAGGGTCTGATATGACAAGCAAACCATACGTTTTTTCCCTCTTCCATATTTTCACAAGTACTCAATTTCTCATGCGATTCAGTATTCACCTTCAACCCCCTCAGCCAGGCTCACATTATCTCAACACAATGCTAATAGATTATTTCTGCATCCAATTTCTCATAGGACATTCTTCTCGAGTGACTCATGGTTCACCCTGGATCCCCTGAGCCGGGCTCAGATCCCAGATCCCCCTCAGCCGGGCTCAGATACTCTTAACACAATGTTCAATTAGTCTCCCTCTGCTGGGCTCGGTCTAATTCCAATATCCAATACAACTTTACACAAATCTGCTGAAACCAAAAGCTTTCAGCTGATCTCCATCCGCCGGGCACAGACCAACTTCATATACTTAGTCATCAAATTTCTTTATGTTATCGCTATCAAAGACTTTTGAATGTGCACAGTGTTTTGCTTGACCTGTTGCAGGACCACTTCCATTTCACAATTCTTTATCACGCTTCACATTTGCCACATTTCAGCTGGATACCTAGCAGATACTTTCGAATGAGCACCTACGTGGTGCCGGTCCAGTCTGTCTAAGATATTGTTTCTTGACTTCAAAGTTCAATCACTAATCTCCTGTTTAATTCTGCTCACTTCGCTTGCCACATACACTCCATATGCTGCTCTCTTCAGCTTTGTTAGGGAGAATTTTCCAGAATGACTAATTTCCCTTACCTACTGAGTCCCTCAGCAGCTTTGCTGGATTTCTAGGATTTATTTTTTCACCTGGTAAGAGTGTGAGCATTTTCCCACTCTTACATGTGTTTTGCTGTGTGTGTTTAAAATTGTTTGTGTTCATAGACTGTGGAGCCTCACCTACTTCATAGGCATCATCTTTTTACTGTGTGTTACACAGCACCTTTAGTGCAGTGAGACAGGGTTGTCTTTGACTTCCCACTTTAAAATCCATTTTCTGGGACTGACTACTGTCTCCCAGAACATGTCATGTAAAGTTGCCATTTACTTTATTAGTCTTTTTTAAATTCACAGACACAGTACAAACTTTCTGGAAAGGGTTAATAGTTATCCCTTTTTGTCTGTTTCTCATGTAACATTATTTTGTTCCCCTTTCTTTAAGATTTGGCTGGTGGTAGATGTATCTACCCTATTGTTCCTACCGTGGTCTATTTAAATAGCCTTGGTACTGTTTTAGGTTAAGTTAGTAGCTTTGAACTTAAATCCGCTGGACCCCATTTACTTTTATTTGGTTCTGGCTGGGTTTATTCACCATTTCTTTTTGTAAAGGTCTTTCTCATGTTTTACTCTGTGCACCAAACCAGGTTTGGTTCCTTTGTTCGCCATCCTTTGGCGGGCTTTTTCACAGGAGCCCTCCTTAGGCAACTGAATGTCTGAGGGGGACAGGATGTGAGGGAGGGGTTTGAGACTCCCTGCACAGGGACTCCTAGGAGATTCATGTTGCACTCTGTATGATTGACTGTGGTGACTGTCCCGCCAGGATAGCCACCCTGCTGTGTGATTGACAGCCAGGCTGGATAAATGGGGGAAAACTGCATAAAAAACAGGTCTCTGGGACTGAGAAGGCAGAGTCGCCACTGGATCGAGAGAACTGAAGAGAAGCTGACAGAAGAGGACCTCTACCACAACAGAACCTCCCGGCAAAGCCCTGCTGCTGGTCCGAATCTCCAAACTTTGACAGGGAAGACCTGCAAGAAATCTTCTTCCCTTGAGCTGGTGGGACCAACCAGTTCACCAAACTGCAAGCCAGGCCTCCCTCTTCTGGTCGAATTTGCTGTGCACAGCTACAGTGAACTGGATAGCCAGGAGGATCAGACCCTGCTTGGATTTTAAGGAGCGCACCTTTTATTTGTTGATTCGCTCTGCTGCTGGCTTCTTCCCTGGGCAGTGCAGGACCTTCCAGTTTTCCTCCTTCTTGTCAGTCCGACAGTCGCTTCAGGTACCGTGAGCCTGCAGGTCCTGCCAGGAACATCTGCCTCAGCTACAGCATTCTTCTGCTCGAAAGGTACTGTGCTAACCCAGTTGTTCGTTCCGTCCGACCGCAGTGAAAGTGTTTGAAATCTTTCACCAATCCGAGGGATTGTCCTTCTCTATTCTTTAAAGTAACTTTTCTTCCGACCAATTTTGTTCCGAACTCTTGGCAAAGACTTAACCGCGAACTACTCTGAACTGTGTGATCCTCTGCAAATACTCTGGTCCATTGAGTTTGGCTCAGGCCTCTTGATTTGATTTCCTCACGGTAGTAGCCTTCTCTAGATTGCCCTGCTTACTTACTTGTTGGTTCTGCTTATTTTTTATCTAACCTTGTCCTTCCCTCCCTTTTAAATTGATGGAGTGCCATTTTGCTCATAATTCATTTTGAGCTTAGCTTGTCCAGAATCTATTGGGTGGTGTATAGTATATTGAGAGTGTGATTTTTCTTGAGCTTTACTTTAGTGAATTGTTTTACAACGGATGTGTAAATAAATGTATATTCTTTTACTCAGAAACCTTGAGTCAGTGTGTGTTTGAATCATAGTAATTGCTGTACTTTGTGTAACTTTTGATACTTCTCACTTTACTCTTGAGATAAGTCTGGCTGCTCAGCCATCGCTACCACTTTACTGTGTAGTGCAGGCTTGTACCAAAGGTGAATTTGTACTGTCACTTGTCATCTTAATTGTGTGTGGTGTTCCCAAAGGGTACTGCATATGATTCTGCCTAACAAGCTTTCACTATACAATGTTGCTTCTTGCAACCTTGGCATCAACAGAGACCATTCTGGTATCAGTCTCCGCAACTCACTGGCTGTGCTGACTTTGCAAGCACTGCTTTGTTTTAGGAGCCAAGGACAGTACCACAGCAGCAAACTATTCTCCCGCCGTGACTATCGATGCGGGATAGACCCGGGTACCTGCGACACACAATGCAGGATTCTTCAGCCTTAATTCCTGGTCTAACGTTTCCTATTCATGAAGTTTCATGAAAGTAACAGTCTTTCATTGAAAAGGTCAAGGGCACTTCCCTCCTTGCAATCCTCTTCAGTTTTGCCGTCTTTTGCCTTGTATTAAATTGCCATCTTGGAATTGTTGTTTCCTCGTGTGCTTTGCCCTGCTCAGAGTCTGTTCCCGTGCTCTGCCTTTTATCCATGTGGGGAAGTGTGATGGAAGTCACGTTTCAAATGGTCAGTAATTGCCTGATCCTGTCTGATCATTGTATTGGGACATGTCAGGTATATGGCTCGGATGCTAGTCTGTTTTCTCTTCTAGTTTGCTGTCCATGAGGAAATCTTTGTGATGGGAAAGGGGAGGGGGGCTAAGTTCCTAATTATCCTACGTGGTAGGATGGGATAAAGGAGTTTCTGGGAAGGGGATACCACGTCTCTGCATCCAGTGTCCCACTTCCACTCCCCGAAGACCCCTCACCCAGGTGATCCTCCTGCACTGGCCCACCCACAGGAACTGGATCCAAAAGCGATGGCTGTTTTCTTGCTACCTGGATGACAGGGGACTGGGGACTAGTGGGTGAGACACCTTCAGGTTTCTCACACCACCCACATCCCCAGCATTCCCTTACCCACTCACCACACACATTCCCAACAGTCCCTTGCCCACCAACCACCTACATCTCCATAACAATACCTTTGGCATTGTCCCTCCTATTTCTTTTGACTTTTGTCAGATCCATGTGTCACAGCTGGAGAAGGAGGAATCCCTGGTGGTGTGGCGGGTTGGTGGTGCTGGGCTTGAAGTTGTGGCACTATAGGTGCCTGCTCTGTTGCTGCCTTCCGTTTTCTACCGGCAACCATGGCTACCTGTGATGAGATACATGACATGTCATTAGATCCAATGCAAAAGGGGTTATTTATGCATTTCATTACAAAATTGTTCATAGCCCAGCTACCCAATACAGTTCTTCTGGTGAAGGGTGTGGGTGTTTCACGTGGGACCCCAGAGACTTGTAGTTTTATACCATGCAACTGGTGAATGTGTCTTGGTTGCCTGAATGCAGTAGGTGGCATGGCCCTACAGGGATTGTGTAGTGGCCATCTGGGGTGATCATACCAGTGAGGCTGGGTGCAGCGTTTCATTGAGTACGTCTTCACGGATGTGTGCAGCATCTCTACAGCCCATCATGAGACTATCCAGTGTGTGGATCAGTGGCATGTGCCCACATATGTCATTCTGGCCTATTACATTACAAGTTTGCATTTGCTTCTGTGTGTGATGATGAATGGTGATGTTGCATTTTCATGCACTAGAGAGTTGTTTGTCCCTTCAGGGTACATGTGGCAAATTATGTTACACTTATGGTATGTTTTTACAGTGTCCTCTGACTGCCACGTTAAGTGTTCTTGGGTGTGAGCTGCCAGATGGCCTGTTCATTGATTTGCACAATTGTGGATGTTATTACCAGCCCCGTAGTCAGCAGGTTGACGAATAGTGGAGGCCTTGTGCTCTGTATTGTGATTCTGATGTTTCACATTGCTCTCACTGGGCTCAGGTTAGCTGCCAGCTCTGAACCTGGCTGCTCCCCTACACCCTTCAGACCTTTCAGGTGGAGGATGGTGCTCACCGTCCCCTCCCAGGGGGTTAGGAAAAAGGGCACCATGGTACCTCCTCTGGTGGCAGCTGCCTCCCTGTGATGTTCTGCATGGAGACTGTACACCGTGGTCTTCAGGTTCTTCCATCATTTTTAGATGTTGTCTACATACCGGGTACGATCCCAACTGCCTCCACAGACCTCTGTCCAGATGGCATCATTGTGCTGCAGTGTAGTCTTCATGCTACTGGCCCCATACAATGCATCTGCATTAGCTGTCACCGCATCAGCCAGTACCATCAGTTCTGCCTATGTGAATTTTGGCTTCCGCAGCATCATTTTCATTACACAGGATTTAGCTTTGAACCAACCATCCAGGAGGTGGAGTAGCCCTGATCTTCCTGGAGTGGAACCCTGCTTCTGTCATTCCTACTCAGACCTACTCCTCCTTTAATTGCCTGGCTTGCAGGATCTATATCTCTCCTGACATCTCTCTTACTGTGGCCACCATCTACAGGCCACCTGGCCATATCACCCTCTTGCTCTCCGAGTGGGCCGACCTCTACTCCTCCCTCCTTGATTCTACCTCTCAAATTCTCCTCCTCAGAGACCTCAACATCCACTTGGATGCTTCTAGCCCCTTCTCCGGGCTCTTTCGCAATCTCTGCAACTCTCTCTTCCTCTCCTGCTCTCTCTCTCTCTCTCTCTCTCTCTCTCTCTCTCCCTCTCTCTCTCTCTCTATTCATCCCTCTGGCCCGACACGCTCTGCCAGTCACAACATGGATGGTTTTATCTTGTCAGACACCCCTCTTTCCAACCCTCTCACCACTCCCCTCTCTTGGACTGACCACTTTCTTCTCTCCTCTCACATGTTGCTCTCTGTCCCTTTATAACAGCCCTTTATAGTCCAGACCAATGCTTTAGCTGGTGCTATTGGGGCTGTGTTAAAGCAATCTGAAGGGGGATTGGAATACCCTGTTGCTTACTACTCGAAGACTTTAACCCCAGCAAAACAAACTACTCAGTAATAGGCAAGGAAGATAATAGAAAAAGAGTTATTTGCCATCAAGCAAACCTGTTTGGAATGGTTCCTTACATCCTTTCGAAATAAGAACGGACCACCACAACCTTAGAGTATTACAGCAGATCGAGTGTTATAATGCACGTCAGGCCAGAAGGGCCTTTTTTTGTGCCCAATATGACTTTTTCATTATGTGCATTCCTGGAAACAAGAACACAGTGGCAGAGAGTTTATCCTGGTGTCCCCCTATATGCCCTGATACAGTCTTCAACAGGGAACACATGCAAAAGGAATACAGGTTTGTGTTTGTCATTTCATCTTTGATTCAACAGAAAGCCACTTTAGATAACACATATTTGTTCCCTGCCCATTTCCAATCCTGGCTAAAAATAAAGGAAGTACTGCTATTTCTTGAAGACTGTTCGTTTGTACCCATTCATTCTCTCCAGCTATTGATCCTCACTTGAGGGCAAGACACCCGACTCCCTGGGTATAAAGGAATTGTTGCTACCACCGATTTGGTTACCCAATATTTCTAATGGCCAACCATTAAACAGGGCATAATATGTTGCGTACAAACTTGTCCTGTGTTTACCAGGAGTAAATATTCCACCGCAAAGTAGACTACGTTTTTCAAACAACCTAACTTACCCACTGGTCCTGGACTCATCTTTACACAGAATTTGTTGTTGACCTCCCTCTTTCTCAGGGGTATTCATCTATCATTGTGACTGTCGGAAGCTTTAGTAAGGCGGCCTACTTTACACCCCTTAAAGGTATACCTACCACACATGAGAAGGTTCAAGTCTTCCTTAGGGACATTTTCCGGTTACATGAGTGCATTGGCTACCCATTTCTATTATATCTAATCCGGGATCTCAATATACCTGTCATTTTTGGAATACCTTGTGAAATTGGCTTGGGATAGAACAAGCTCCTACCTCTGGATACCACCCCCAATCCAATGGTCAAACATTTACTGACCGCTGAATTCGCTTATAACAATTCCCCCCATTCAGCTATAAAGATGACTCCCTTTTATTGTCTTTACGGCAGGCATCCCAAGTCATTTCCATCTCTTTATTTCCCTTCTTCCAATATTCCTTCCATCAACTCCCTGTTGGGTTTCCACCTCTTCTGCCCAAAAAGAGGCTTATAGAAACTTGAAAGAAAGAGCACATTAAAAACAACAAGCTGATACTCACCGAAGGAGTGTGCCCAAATGGAAGGAAGGGTCCAGAGTCTGGATATCCACCAAGAATCTGCAAAGATGGGACCATCAATGCAAATTGTCTCCATGATATATCCAGCCTAACCTGTACCTAAGGCCCTTCCACGCATCCATCCGGTTTTTCATGCCTCCTTGCTACGTTCCTACATCCCAGTTGTATTCCTGAAGAGAAACAGCCACAAGGGTAAAGTCATTGACCCTTTGCCTGAGGAATATGATGTGGAAGGTATTTTCGATTCCAAGTATCGTAATGGAAGAGTACGATACCTGATCTGCTGGAAGGGTAATTCATCTTCAGAAGACACCTTGGAACCTTTATCCAATATCAAGGCTCCAAGGCTTATCCATCGATTTGACAGTCAGTTTTTAAAGGTTATGCAATCAGAGTTTTTTTTGTGTGGCTTTTGTTGAATTGCATTCTGGTATTTGTAGCATCCCAGTCAAGATGGGGAGGGGAATAATGCCACAATTGTACACTTTCTGTGTAACATAGTTCTATAAGGATTTATATATTTGAGTCTGACTATTGTGCGTTTACTTTTCAAGTTTTCTTTATAAAGCAGAATATTGTTGAAAGCCAGACATTGGGGTAAGGAGGGTAAATGATGAGAGGTCATGAGTATTTGCCCATGTTTTTGCAAGAGAGTTTGCAATCCTGGATACTGGTGCAGTTAGTTTCCCCTGATTGTGTCTGCTATTCAGGATACAAGTAAAGGACACATGTGGGTGGACAGCGTAACTTTTTTTCAGTGGGTGGACTCAACCCCTTGTTTGTTTTTTTTGAGGTTGGCAAACTTGCACAAGCATTTGGCTGCCGGGATTTTACTCAGGTTTGCACATTGTCAGTGCAGGCGCTTACTCAAAAGACCACAAGCACTGCTTTCATATTGGGATTTTGTTTTCCAGGGAATATTTCACGACAGATAGCTGGGTGTAAAAGGTGAGCACCTTTTATACTTTGCTAGCATATATTTGGGAAGCTGCCCTCTTTCAATTTATTTTTCTGGAGTTCATTACTTTTTTTTTTAAAGTGTAATGCTATTTTGTCTTGAACACTTTCTTGAATGCGGAAGTTCAATTGAACTGCTTTTGTATATTTCACTTTAAGATATGTCCACTTACTGTGTGTATATTCATGGGTGTCTGTTATTGACTTTCGCTATGGGGCAAAGGTACCTCGGCATATGTTATGCTTGCTGCCAGTAATTTATTTCCCTTTTCTGTGCATCTTGAATGCGATTAGTTGGGGTTGTGTGATGTATCACACCAGGCATCAAGAGACAGCCATAAAACAAGGGGCTTGTGGCACGCTGCTTAATCAAAGTGAGAGATCCTCAGCAAATAATTGAATCTCACTGAGCTTTGCCTAAAGTTCTCAAAGTCTTCAATGTTTTGTACATAACAATACCACTGTCAAAGCAGGTCAAAATCAGTTTGAGTGATGGGTTGCAAGTGTTTTAAATATAGAGCAGCCGTGTCCACTGGACATAGCCAAAGGACATGGCTAGTGGTCTGGTAGTGTTTTAAAATGGACAGTGGGAGCGGCCGTAAGCAGGCCATTTGTGGAAAGAATCTATGAAATAACAAAACCCTTGAAATTCAAGATAAAAATTTTAGTTGCAAGGATGTTACAGTCAGCAATACATTGTAACAAAACCTTTAGAATAAAGGAAAAAGCTTCAGTGCAGGGATTTTAAGGTGAGAATTTAACGCAACAAAACCCCTGAAATTCAGCTAAAGCCACCTTAACTTTCCACCCCCCTGTTGCACAGCCTATGACCACAATAATGCAATTGTGGTCTTGGTACCCTTCTCTATGTTTGCATAGAATTTCACCAACAACCTGCTACCAAAGGAAGAGCCAGACTACATGCTTCACACACTGTTGCTGTCAGCAAGATCCCACCACCAAAGAAAAGTAGAGACATGCAGTCCTTAAAAAACATGTTTGCTGGTTTGCAGTTATGTCAGAGCCCACTCACCATCTTCATAAGAGGAACTCTGTCCTTGGGGTCTACCTGACCATGTTGTTACAGGCTTCAATCACTGCTGATGTCAACAAGACCCTCCATTCAAAGCCAAGGCATATAGTGAATAACCAAGCACATGTGCTGGTTTGCAGCTATGACAGAACTTGTTCATCATCATAATAGTGGAACCCTCCTATTGCCCGACTACTGAAGGAAGAGCCAAACTACAGGCTTCAAGCGCTACTTATGCCAACAAGATTGTGCAATTGGAGTTTCTAAAGTGGTGGACTGTATGGCACATTACACGTTTATTTTGACAAGTCTATTTACTGGATACAGCTCCAAACAAGCTGTTCATGATGTTTATTAGATACGAGCAACTCTACCATTGCCTGCTACTGAAGGGTGAGCCAGACTGCATGCGTCAAGCACTGCTCATGACGACGATATCTTGCACTCAGATGCATCGAACGTAATGGCATGCAATACATCCAAAGTGCATACACTAGATTGCAGCTATAGAATAATCTACTCATCATCTTCATGAAACAAAATATTCCAATGGCCTGCTTCCCAGGGGAGTGCTAAGCTAAAAGCTTCAAGCACTGCTCATGTCAGCAAGGTCCTGCACCCAGAAGCATCACAATTACGAGCATGCACTCCATAACAAAGGTGCAGGTAAATGTAATGCAGCTATCACACAGCCTGCTCATGATCTCCAAAAGAAGAACTGTGCCTTGCACATGGTAGTAGCTATAGGCTTGAGGCACTGCTAATGCTAACACAATTCCACACTCTGAAGCATTCAAAGTGGTGGCATTCAGTGCAGAACAAAGTGCATGTACTGGATTGGAGATATAGCAGAGCATGCTTGCCATTAGTACCTGAGCATGCTGCTGGCTACGTGCTTCAAAGACTGATGATGTCAACCTAGATTCTGTACTCTAAAGCATCCTAAATGGATTAATGTAGAGCATAAAAATAGCACACATGCACTGGATTGCAGCTAAAACAGTGACACACAACCCATGTCTTGGTAACGGAGGGCAAGCACGTCTCTTGGTTTGAAGCTCTGCTCATTTCAACCGGTCGGATAGCACAGCGAGTAGAGTGCTCGCTTTGACATCAGAGCCTGCTGACGCAGGTTCGAATCCCGGTAGGCAGGGGCGTTGCTAGGGGGGCTATAGCCCCTGATCATTTGGTTGTAGCCCCGGATAGAATCTCAGGAGCTACAGCCAAAAGACTAGCTAGCCCCCAGTCCCAACAGTTCTGACATCAGCTTAGCCCCGGGTCTTTTCCAGGCCTAGCAACTCCCCTGCCGGTAGGGCCTAACTCGGCCTTTCATCATTCCGAGGTCGATAAATGAGCACCACACACTGTGTGAAATAAGCAGCGCTCAGATACCTGAGGGTTCGTAGTGCTATCTAAATGCACAAAACAAACAAACAAAACAAAACAAGATCCTGTGCTCAAAAGTAGTTAATAGACATGCATGTATAGCACAACATAATTACAATGGACGTCAGCTATAGCTATGCCTGCTCATCACCTTCATAAAAGAATCTCTGCCCTTAGGCATGCCAAGATCCAATACTCCAAAGCTTCCAAAGTGAAGGTATGCAGTGCTCAACAAAGTACATGTAGTGATATGCAGCTATAACTGTGCTTGCTCATCTTCATTAGATGATCTCTGGCCTGCTATCAAAGGGAGAGCCAGCCTATTCCAGGGATTGTTTACTCTTCATGCTGGATTTGGCGGGAGATGAGGCCTGCACCTGAGGTGCTGTCATATCTTGCACTTAATGAGGGCTGGCCAAGAATTTCACAGTAAAAATGTTCTAACTCTCATTTCATGACAATTACCACTCGTTTTGATTACATTTCATATGCTTTGTCCAGACTCCAACAAATAAATATGTTTCCTTTTGTCTTGTTTTGCCATTTAATGCTAATTTATATTACTATGTGTTGTTTGTATCCTATGGGGTGACGCTCTAGTCTAAAAATGTTTGACCTCTTCTCCATCTCTTTTACACTACTCTGGTCTTTTTCACTGGAGCAATATATTAATACATTATGCAGTAGTTTGTTTGTGCCTACACCTCTTTGCGCCAAATTTCTGATCTGAATGAATCAAAGTACGTAGTTAAGTTTCTTCAAGCATATTTTCTTAATTTATTTGATATATATTCTGCCCATATGGATGACACGTGTTTCAGCGTTTCTTTGACGCCTTTTTCAAATCCGGGCTGAATGCAAACGTAACATGTAATAAAACAAAACACAAAATATAACATATGAAATAGCATTTTAGCATATTTTGTAACACATTTAGTAGTTAAAATAGTGATTTAGGCTGTGTAGTATATCCTTTGAGCATTCTCAAATTACATGAACACCTAAAAGTGCAGCACCTCTTAGTTACCTCAAATGGTTAAAAATAAATCCATTACAGTGACTATGTTAGTTTTTAAAATTAAATATGTGCAATCCGAAAAAGAAGTAAGTATGGGATGGCATGGATCTAACAATTTTTGGCTGTCAGAAAAGCATGTAAATTTGTTTTCTTACCCTTATTGAATGTAATACGAATCTCCCTTTCTTTATTTCCAGGAATTAGTTTTTAGTTGAAGTGTATCACGGTAGTTCCAGGGTTAAATCCCACCTAAAACAAATTTGGTTATTCTATTATGCTAACATTAGCCTTTTAACCTTCTATCGGATTGATTCTTTGTGCATGATTCCCTGGCATATATTTAGACACATTTTAAACTCTAGTAAGCATGACTAGTAACATCTTTCTCATTGAATTTATATAAAAAGTGTTATTCATGTTTGCAATCGTCCAATTGCATTACATATCCTTGGTCTCATGCATTCTGTTACTCTAGCGGTCACTAGGAATTACTTTTTCAGTTACAACGACTGGTAATCGATTTGCTCCCCATTTGTGTTTACCAAAACACCCTGTCGCGTGAGTTTGAAATCCCAACAAAAATATATTTTATTTATGCCACTGTTTTTTCCTGGTTTCCATTTTGTTCGATTATAACTTGTTGCAAAGAAAAATATTATTGAATAGTGCAATGTTAAATCATATGCTTTAGATATACACATGGGTAGATCCTATATGGGCGAAACCACTAATCAGATATTTTGTGTTTTGTTTTATTACATGTTACGTTTGCATTCAGCCCGGATTTGAAAAAGGCGTCAAAGAAATGCCGAAACACGTGTCATCCATATGGGCAGAATATATATCAAATAAATTAAGAAAATATGCTTGAAGAAACTTGACTACGTACTTTGATTCATTCAGATCAGAAATTTGGCGCAAAGAGGTGTAGGCACAAACAAACTACTGCTTACTTTCCAAACGGAGCTGAGGGACTCTATGTCTCCGTGTTGACCTACACCCTTGCGACACAAGAATAAAATAAAACAACCATTGCTAACCTTAATAGCACTGACATACGGGTCGCGAGAGTACACCTTATGAGATCCCCACTCAAGAAGTTCCTCACTTAGTTTATTAATACCTTATGGCTGGATATTTGAATTCATCACGTAAAGTTTCAGTACGTCATTCTGGATTTGCATATGGTTGTTTCACAACATATCAAATTCTTCCAACATGTTGATTTGCAGTTTCTGCAATACTCTTATTTATAACTTTTTGTGTAAATTTGTCCTGGACAGCAAGCAAAGTGAAAACATAGAGAGGGATTCCAAGAGCCATTCAAGTTAGAAAACACAAAATTAGATTAAACAAAGTTTAATCCACATCATTGAACAACCCTCATTGAACCATCTGAACTACTTTCATGCATATCTGCTCTGCACTGCTCAATGTGCATTTGTACAGAACATTCCTAAATCAACATGGTCACACAATTCCTCATTCTGCGCACAGACCTACGCACCCTTCTACTCACCCTACAGTGAATGCACACTGCATGATATATATACACACACATACATTACATAACTCTTTCTCTCTCCCACACACACCTTTTAGAATCCATTTCTGCAGCTCCTCTTCTGCATGCATGATTATGGCTCCCATGCTCCAGCACACACGAAAGGAACCAGCTCGGGTTTTTGTCAAGTGTTGCAGAGCACAGTAGCCAGAGTGATCCATGTCCTTAGGGTGGCAGGGTGGGGAGTTGTCTCGGATATTAAATTGAAATTATTTATTTTTGAAGTCACTCACCCTGAATTCAAAAATAAATTAGTTCCGTTTTGCAAAACAGAAACAGAACTAATTTATTATGGAAGTCTGAGTGGTTTCCTGCATAAACTATTTATTTTTGCAATCTGAGCCGCACCAACCCAGGGGTAGCAAAGGCAGGGCCAGGGGTTGCTTGGGGGATGCCAGGGGGTGCAACCCCTAGCTACCCCAAAATGATGTCCCTCGCCTTTTGCCTTCCCCGTATGCACTACACCATGCAAATGGCATACATTTAGCAGTGGGGACCTGGCTATGCCAAAGCGCAAATGTAACAATTCCCCTCCACCAAATATCAGCCCCATAGTATTTAGTTCAATAGCAGATAGAAGGCACCCATGTCTCTTTGGGTCAATGATTGTAACGATATATTAGGAGACCACCCTCAACATGGTTAGTCCCCCCAAGTTGAAGTACCCCACAAGATATCATGCGTTTATTTGATTCAGCTATCCCTCTCTATGACTCATAGAGAGGCATGTAGATCCCCCATGCCACCAATGAACCAAATACCAGGTTGGGGTACAGTTAGAATATATATTTATCAATAATAGTTTTAATAAATATTAGCACCAAATTATTACACACACCAACTTTTCTGTGGCCAAAAACCAAGCTTAAATACCAAACCTCACTTCTTTTCTTTTCATTTCACTTGTGGATCTCATGTACATGGAGCACAGGCCAAATACACAGTTCAGCCCTCCTGTCCCATGAAAACACCTTTATATCAAAAGCAAACAATATCGTAGAACATTACACAATAATGAGCATTGGCATTCCTTGATCAGGTTTAGATTTAACTCAATTGCAACAATTTTCTGTTTTTAAAAGCAATTTCACACATGCAGCATTGTGTATGTTTTATTTCCAAGTGCACTTACAAAATGCTAACATGTTTGAAATTACAACAGACTTTGGATAATTCTTTGGATTGATAGAACCCTCCTAACTTTTTCAGCAAAACCAAATCTCTCTTCTATTAGGGTCACTTGTTCACTCTCAGGAAAGAGTTGAATATGAGGACATACTCTTGGTTTCATTTAGCAAAGCCTTTCTCTAGCCAGGCCAAAAAACCTAGACTTTGGTTACATTCAGCACCCCTCTTCTTAAAGGGCCAGGCCTGAGGAATGGTGACAGTTAGGAATTTGGTTTTTAGACAAGGACACCTCTTTCTTTTAGGGAAGTTTGTGGTTGACAAGAAAAATAGCCGTACCCAATTACATTAGCCGACTATAGTTTTTTAAGTACACCGAAATGCGTTAATTTCATCACATGATATTTGGCTATAGGGTAATTAATTTAATTATCGTTAATCAACCATACGATGGATCTGTTTCCCTACCCTCATCCATTAACTAAGGGGGAAGATATTCCATCATACAAATCCCCACAATCGGTTCTGTTAAACAAGCTAATTATATTGGAAATCCCTGGGTTTGGCAATCAGGAAAAAATACATCAGCATTTTGGGACCATCTCTTGGGGAAGCACAGGGATCTGGTTAGGCACTTTATTCAAGGATAGCCACCAGTATTCATCCCTCTTTTCTGCTATCCTTTGCAAAAAATCCCAGCCTCTTTAGTGTTTCCCAATTGCTGTCACCCAGGCAATGTTAAATCTCCTTCTAGCTTTCAATAGTTTCACCCAGATGATGTTTAGGCCGGTGTCATGGCAAGGTTACAGTCTGCCACCTTCTTTCAGTATTCACCCAGATGATTATTAGGCAGTTCTCCCTCAGATGATCTCTAAACAATTCTCCTCTTGGTGATTTTTGGGTTACTCTTCCCTTTCCCATTGTGTGAGGTCTGTTTACCCACTCAGCCATACCTCAGAAATATTAAAATTAGAACGTTTCAGCTTATTAGTTCTGAATTTTCCTTGGACTCCTCCCCAAGGTACTGCCCCTCTCTGCTGATAGGTTCTTGGATTTCTGAAACTTACATTATGGGAAGAAGGAACACACCTACTTGTATCAACATCTTTGTACTGACAACACTGACAACCCCAGAACTGACAGGGAAGTTCACGCAGTACGGGGATGGATGACACCAGATAGACTGAAACACAGGTGACAGCCATGGATAAGAAGTCAGCCACCCCAGACAATCCCACCAACAACCTCACCCGCCTCTTAGTTGCCTCCAGGTACCAAGTGTCAATTGAATTGTCAAGATACTGAAAATCACAACACTAGCTGAGTGGTGGACATTGGCAGGTGCTCTAGCCACAGGAGTAGGAAGTGAGGACCGGTGACGATGGGAGGGAGGCTGGTTGAGGTGGGGGACAGATGTGAAAGGGACATTGAATGAAAGATGGGCCGAGATCAGATCAGTGACGCATCAGGAGAGACTACACAAGCCCAGCACCTCAATTCAGGATAGAGATGCCAACTAACCAATTCCACTAACAATTTCCCCCTCTGCACACACCTCTCAAACTCCAAACCAAACAAATCTACAGCACAACAAACCGCACAAACTTCACTACATTGTAACAACACAAAAAAAACAAAAAACACATAGGGCCTCATTACGACCCTGGCGGAGTGGGTTTACGCCAGCGGTATTCGCGGCGGACCCTTCCGCCCTACTACGAGTTCCCGTAGCGCCATGGAGCCGTTTTCCACCTGGTTTTTCCGGGCGGAGAAATCCATGGCGCTACGGGACCTTGTTGTTAATTACGCCACTGTATTTTACGGTGGCGTAATTAACGCCTTCCCCACTCCCATTATACCCTATGGGGCAAAAATGGGAATGGGGAAGGGTAAAATGGGGATTGGGGATTTACCGCCCCGCCAAGGTCGGAATGGGGCGGTAAATCCGCCAACCCCCATGGCGGTATTGGCAGCTTTCCGCCGTGCTCCATGGTGCATATTGCACCACGATCTCCGCCAGGGTCGTAATGAGGCCCATAGACTTCCACAGCAATACACGATGACTACCGGCCACAAACACCCAAGACCCAGCCAACGGACCCACCGGGCTGAAGCTGCCAACAGCACATCACTGCTCTCTTGCACTTTTCCTACTTTCTCCCACTAACTCGCCCTCCCTCCCTTTTCAGAGCCACCAGTGTGCCAGGGGACCAATCCGGTGGTGATAGTGCACTGTACAAATATCCTATAACATTAACATGTAATTTTTCACTGAAAAAGTCCTAAGCGGCAAACACTTGGGCTTTACACTTAAACATAGCAACATATATATATTTAAATTCAGCTAATCGTGGTGGATTCAGGAGGTTGCAGGTACCAATAGCATTGTTTCAAACTTTACTCACAAATAATAAAAGTTATAATCATCAAATTTTACAGACAGTTACATTATTCACTAAACAATCAGCTCCCACCATTCGGTCTTCTGGCATTTTCTGGGGAGCTAGAAACACATTTTAGGTTGTAGCAGGGTTTCCTTAAATTGAGGTGGGATAAGCTTTAAAATGGTATCTGTCCCATTATTGTAAGTACCATGATTAAAATATCAATGTGTGAAACATAATTCCTAATATAAACTAATGGTCACCTAATTAGATATATATAATTGTGACCATTAAACAGCCCTCAAGTTTTCATTTGTTTTTCCTGAGGTTTCAGTTCTCTTGAAACATATGCTCCAGGCTCTGTGGCTTCGTTTATATTTGTGAGGGTTACATTTCCTTAGGCACATGAGGCCTTCTAATTATTTTTAATAAAATTGCATCTTGCCATCACCGTTCATTTTTCTCGTCATGATATGTCGATTTTGGCAAGGGAACATTTTGTGTTTTCCAAATGCTTGCTTTACATGTAGAATATGCCTTTAATTTTTTCGGGCTTTATCAATCGCATGCAAGGAACTTTTGAAGATGTGTATTTCTCTTTATTTGAACACAGCATTCTGTTGTGTGTCAGATGCAAAAGAAAACCTGCCTTTTCAGTTTGGCAAAGACAATGTAATGAAGGCCTTTGATTTTTAGTTCTTTGTCATTCACACACCATTTTTATGTGGTAGATGAAAATTAAAGGCGGCCTTCCTTCTAGTTTGGCAGTCACAGTGTGCAACTCGAGTTCCATTCTGAAGCCTGGTTTTATTGTTTACAGGTTCCTTGCTTCCACTGCAGAAGTAAATACAGTTTAAATTCACTAGACGCATTAGTAGTGTTGCAATGTTTGCTGCTGGCTTTTCATTCGAACTGTGTGCCTTCCCATGACAAGAATGTATTTCAGCACGTTTGGGCCTACATGGCCTATCTGTTTATTTGATATTGGGCTGTCATTGGACAATACAAGTTGCCCAAAAAATTAACTAAGTCATAAAATCTGTGGTACCGGAAACTAACATAAACGTCGATATATGACTAGCAATGTTATTAAAAAAGATGTAATTGTATACATTGAATTTGCCACAATAATACAAACAAATCAAAACAAATGTGTATACATGTCAGTACATAGTACATCATTATTCACTGAAAATGTAAGTGCTCAACAAAAAGGCCAAACAATTGATAAACCTGTCATTACACCAAGATATCCAAAACTAAACATAACACACAAAATAATAGGAAAAATCAGGTTTTTATAGTAGAAAACATAACACATTTAGAGATTTTAGTCCAATAATACATTTGTAATTTTAAATATGATATATTGCAAGGAAAGTCCATTCAAATCAACTCAATACTACATAGTAATTATATCAAGCAAATAAAAAAATGGAGTCACGAGAATGACATGTGCTCACTTTGACTTAAAACATCAGTAGGGTCTATCCTCATGGATCTCTTACATAACATATGTCCTTTATTGATTGAGTCAACATGAACAATGTTTCAGCATATTATTACTGCCTTCGGGATCCAAGCTGATGGGCTGACATATGTAGCTGTGTTATTATTTCAATTAGACTAAAACAATGGAATACATCAATTGATTACTAGGGGACATAACCTAGCTGATTTTTGTCACTTTCAATTATAAATTAATCAAGAAATAGATAACAAAATACTAACTACCCACTTATTACACTCAAGTGCTGGAAAAAAAAACAAAGTGACAGTGCAATCTTTCTTCTAGGGACACTGTTGTTGCCATTTTGCTAAAGTATCTAGAAAAATGAAAGGTATGATCATTACTAATCTCGTAGCTCTAAGAAATGTTTAGACATTTTTAGAGCATAGATGGTGAAGGCAAGCCCCTAAATGCTCACATGAGAGAGAATACAACCTGTTTTAATCTCAAACGCAGATTAGAGCAACAGCAAAGAACTCTGCTGCTAATAAAGTTCGGCCAAAACGGAGTACAAGCAGAATCTTATAAAGGATAACATCTTCATAGATGATGCAATACATACAGTAAAAACCTGTGCAGCTTTTTGGTGTGTGCCTATACATGATCTGCCTGCTCCATAACAGATTCAAGGTCATTGGTTCCAGCCCAGTCCGTCCACATATTTCACTCACTTCACGCTATCTGGCTCCAAGGTCTTCACCCTCGTTTTTAACTTTAATTTATCCCTCCCAGCACCTCGCAATACAAATCAATTCTCGCTCAATGATGTGCCCTGTTTGGCCTCTTTGAACATTTCAGGACTTGTAACTTTGGAGTTGGTGGTCAAAGGGCATTCAGGGGTCTTAAGGTGCAGTCAGTTATATGGTCTAGAACTCGTGGTTGCCTGAGAATGGACCGGGTCATGCTTTGGTCAGTGTGAGATAACATGCACACCAGGCACCGGTCTATGATCACAGTGTAGTAGGTTACAATCCTCTGGAGTAAAAATCACATCTTTGTAACACTGTTAGAACAATGAATAGGCATTGTGCATTTGGGGTTGTGGGCTGTCCTCATGAGAGCTCGGGCATGGCTGGAAATTTCTTTTGTCTTGCAATTTGGGGCTAGTGCATACAATGCCACATTCACCACGCAGGCCTTACCTTCTACCTATGAATACTAATATCTACACAATATAGTAATGTTTCTCATGCCCTGCGCTACACTATGCGGGTTGATTATATTTGATTATATTGATTTCACCGTCCCCCTTTCCCCCTGGTCCATCAGAGTGCTTCAAATGTATCTCACATCACTCTAAAGTGCTTAGGGGGTTGGATGGGGCTGCCCCCTTCCCAGCGTTCCCCCCTTTCGTTACTTCTACAGTAAAAAACTCTGTAATGCCCCTCCACTCCACGGGTTCCTTTCGGTTTCCAGGTATTGACTGCAAACTCTCCCCTCTATGTGCATATTCCTCAGCTGAGCAAGTCATATAGATGCACCCCTACCCCCTGCCAGTTCCACTCAAAACTTTGTATATTTTTCTAGATCAGTTTGTAATGATAGGGTGATATTGATGGTCAACTTCCTCTCCATACATAATGGGGAACATTTCATACTTTGTGGGCTATCATTCTGTACTTTAATATCTTATGTCTTGCAATGTGCTTCTTGAACCCCAATTGTACTATCATTCTTGCGCTCTTAGGTGCCACATTGGCACAACATCAAAGGCTGAGTTGAAAGGTGCAGAAAATAACACGGATGAACAGAATGATGGGCATTAACATCTTCATGATCGCTCTGAGCCATGACGGGCCAAACTGAATGCCAAGGTAAACCAATTGCTGTCCTGTACTCGTCCCTCCTTCTTCATGCGAACACCCAGGCCATTGACAGTTGCAATGATGTGGAATAGTGATGTGGTCTCTGTATCATCTGGTGGCATACATGTACAGCATGAATCGCCAAACTGTTTGCAAACCCCTCCTACCATTGCTATTAACATGTCCAACACATATCGGTTTTGCATCGTCGTTAGCCTAAATGCGCGCAACTCTGCCATGATCACATTGAACCCATTCTCTCTATTGTTCACGAGCTGAGCCAGAGCCCATCTCACGATCTGCAATCACTTGGCATTTGCTGCGGCCTGCACTCCTGGCAAAAGTAAAGATGCAAATAATGATTCTGCTGAGCTAAAGAGCCTGTATTCTTCTGGTATTGCAGCAGGCAATGCAGAAGAGTCTTTGCATATGTAATTTGATCTTTTTGTCCTCTTTGGTTGTTGGAACTGTCCTTTTCCTGGCAGGATGCAGATCATGTGCGTGGGCTAGTTGGCCCATCGACAGGCAGTGCTCCTCCTTTCAGGTTTTCTTCTGGGATCATTAGTAGCGCTGAGTGCAATGTGGCCTGCGAACAACAGCCTCTCAATGATGGTGGGATGTGCATGTAAGGTTGCTGGCCACAGAGCCAATAGTAATACATCATCGCCGCTGTTCCCTTCTTCATGTCTGTGATCAGGAGAGTCTTATTGCAACGTTCGTTTGAGCCAACGAAGACTGTGGCCTTGCTGCAGAAACACAGTCTATATTCTTCTTCCTTGTGTACCTGCACCAGGATTTTCCTTTGTCGCAATCCACATCAGCTTTGTGATATCTCTGTCCGGATTTGTGCACAGAAATTGTCCACCCGTGCTATCCTTTCCTTGCTGTATATTACTAGTCCTTCTGGCAAGCAAGGTAGTCAGGTGTTGTGCCAGTTATTATTACCACGTTTCATGTTTATGCCCGTTCACCATCAGATATGGTAGCTGCCCACACTTGATGTCTTTTTTATCGCTGCTGCACTGTACAAGATCTAGACCTACCATTTGCAGTTGCACACTATGTGCCTGGAATGTTTCTTTTATCCTACATAGCACAAGATGAACTAGGCATTGCAGCACTATAATTGGGACTGATTGTGGTACAAACACCTTGGGAGCTCCTGATGCGGTCGGAATGAGTGAACACACATAACAGCTTGCATTCATAGAGTTTCTGCCAACACCACTCATGTTAGAAGACTATGGAGGTCATTCTGAGTATGGAGGTAGCCATGCCGCTTTTAGCGGCATGGCTACCCCCATACCGGGTACCGGGTCTGGGTTCCCTGAATAGGGAAATACTGGGCCATTCTGACCTTGGAGGGCCCGGTATTTCCCCATTCAGGGAACCCAGACCCTGTGCATCCCCATTCGAGCCCCCATAGGGCTCAATGGGCATGGGGAGGGCTAACAATGGGCATGTTAATGACGGGCCCATTGTTAACATGCTCGACTGCTCACAGGACCCGCTACGGATGCCTGGTTTTACCAGGCGGCCTTACCGGGTCCCACGAGCGGACCACGTAATGAGGTGGTAGGGGGTTAATGGGGTCGGAAGCTCTACCAGCCCCGTTAACCCCCTACCGCCAGGGTTGTAATGTCCCCCTATGAGTTGGTAAACTTGGGATGACGGATATCCTCAATCACATCCAAACCTAGTCCTTGATACATGTCATACTTTCTTTGTGCTTCTCTTTTCGTTATTTTATACACACTCTCAGGGATGTCAGCTTCTTTAACAAGGCTATCAAAAAAATAAAATGACATCAACACTAACACTTGTATCACCACTATTGCCACTCCTATATTCATTCCCATTATTATTGTTAGTATTCACACTATTACTAATATATGCAACTCAGCTAATATTATTAACATGTATATGTATGTCCCATTTGGATACTATACAATCCCATTCCCCCCTTTTATAGGACCTCCCCTATAACATCCTCCCCCAATACAATCCCAGTAGTACTATCAATGTCACACAAAGACCTACAATAATGGCACCCCACAATAAACATAGGTCCATATTTTCTCATTCGTACATCTACACCTTGTTCCCCATACTTAACACATTATTTACATTGGTCACATCCACCTTCTTCTATCCTGAAATGAGAACACAGATACTCAAGACAATGAAAAGGAGAGACATAAAAAACATGCATTTCATACAGAGAAAGAAAGAGCGAGATACAGAGAGAGAGAGATAGAGAGAGAAAAAGAGAGTGAGAGATAGATAGAGAGAGATAGAGAGAGAGAGAAAGAGAGAGCGAGAGAGAGAGAGAGAGAGAGAGAGAGAAGAGAGAGAGATAGAGAGAGAGGGAAAATTACAGACATACGTGAAGTCACCAGGCAGCAGCCGTTTTATGGTCACATGCTGCGGATCTATTACCGTAGGAGTCGCTATGTCTGGTGTCTCTGTCGTCTGATTATTGGGAGGTGGAATCTATCGGGAGATATATTTAATTGCCCTAGTTAGTGTGGTCAAATAATCATTAAACTCATCTCCTAGCACCTCTGCTGTTCTTTGTGCATCTGAAACTCTTCTTAGAGGGCATATGGGTGTGTGCATATGCCGACTAGTGACACATTCTTTGGTGACAAATGGTGGTCTTTGCTGGGACTGCGTACATAAACTGAAGAGGGCCAGGGGCAAACAGTGCACCCACTTATTCTTCAAAGTAGTACACAATATGGACAGTTTACTTTTGAGGAGTCCATTGATCCGCTCCATACAGCCGTTGGCCTGTGGGTGGTAAATTGAACACATCCGGTGCTTTATGCCGAGAAGTGCTGTGACATGTTGGAATAATGCATTGAAAAAATGCATGCCGTTATCTGAACTTAAAACCTTACACTCACCCAACTGAGAGAAAACCTCATGCACCAGAAATTTTGCAGCACACTTGGCATCCCGATAGTTGCACAGCCCAGCCTCCACCCACCTTGAAAAAGGGCAAACCAATAGTATGAGATACCTAGAGCCATTACACCGGTCACCCATATCAGCGTAATCGATGTGTAGTTCATGGAACAGCCCAGTAGGGCGATGCAAGATGCACCGTAACTTTGTGGTGTCATCCCTGTACTGAAACTTTGACATGCAGTGTAATGTACAACCATTTCTGTAATGCTCTCTTAGATGTTTGCTATAAACCAGTCCTCCTGTATATCTGCTGCTGCTATGTGCTGCTGAGAAATGTGGGAAGGGTAATGTAACCGTTCAAAGGCTACTGCTAGCAGCTTTTGGGACATTATTGTCTTCCCAGAGCTCTTTTGCCTCGATAACAGATTAGTCAGGGATTGCTTGAAACCCCTCCATAACCACAACTCTTTTTCCCTTTCAGGTGCCCTTCCTTGTAACTCGATAATCTGAGAGATAGGCAATGTGGTGTAAGGATATTATATCATATCAAGGTACTTTGTGTCCGCTTGCTGAAGGGGCAGTCACAACGTATTCAGTAGGTATTTAATTTGGCAGATACACCACCATTTTTGATGCCGCATCAGCAGCAGTGTTCCCCATCAATATTTCACCTGTCCCGTTAGTGTGGGTGGCACACTTGACAACCACCACCACAGGAGGATGGGATAATGCTTTTATCAATATTTATAGCAGTGCTGCCTGATGGACTGGGGATCCATCACCCTCCAAACCGACCTCTGTTTCCAAAGGGATAGACCAGCATGCACAGTTGTTTTAACATATGCTGAGTCCGGAAATATTGTGACATGGCCCCCTTGAGACACTCTCAAAACATCAATAATGCCATGAACTCTGCCGCCTGTGCAGAATAATACATGGGCAATCTTTTCATGACCACCGTCTTATGCTTAGGGTTTAGAACTGGGGTCATGGCACAAGACCCCGACAATAAACAGTAAAAAGAAAGAGGATTCAACTTGGGAACCCTCCCGTCCCCTGCACACTTTCAAATGTTTGGATTAATCCAATACAGCTGTTCAAATTGAGTTATAGGCGTTGTACATATTTTTGTTTCTAACAAATATGGTCAGACACAGAAGTGTGAGATAAACAAATATATATATATATAGCCAATGTAGGACTATTGAAAGATGTGACCCCTGTGTGAATAACACTGAAGCCAGATGCGGTGCTGCCCAGGGTAAAACAATATCCATTATCAAGGGAGGCGGAAGTGGGTATTAGAAATACAATACATGCCTTACTTGACCAGGGGCTCACAGCGATATACCCTGTCAAGAAATCAACAGGGGGCAATTGGAGAATGATCCAGGACTTATGCCCCCTCAATGATGTGCAGAAAGAATTTCCAGTCACCCCAAACCCTGCAACAATTTTATGCAGCACAACCAAAGAGGCCACATACTTCACTGTAGTGGTCTTGAAAAATGCATTCTTCTTAATTCCACTACATCCTGAGTTGAGGTACATCACAGCATTTATACAGGGCAGATGTGGTTTGAACATACTAGGTTACCTCAGGGATACTGTGAGAGCCTGAGTATTTTTAACAGGATATTGCATGCTGATTTCTGGAACATTCAGTTGCCCAGTATGATTATCCAGCATGTGGACTATGTGTTAGTGTGTAGTGACAGTGAGCAACACTGCCACAGAGATTCCATTACGCTATTATGATTTCTGGCCTTCAAGGGGTACAAGGTTGATAAGGCTAAGATACAATATTGTCAACGGGAGTTGCTCTATCTAGGGCAGTTCATATCAGTAAATGGTAAAATGATATGACCAGATAGGGAAGCGTCAGTGCATGCCACCCCCATACCCACCTTAATTAAAGAAATGCAGATGTTTTTGGGGCTGTGCAATTACTGTAAGGCAAGGATCTTAGATTACGTGGCATACAAGAGGCTGCTTTTGCAGGACCTTAGGGAAGCGCAGAAAACAAAGGATGATAAGTTACAGTTGAATTATGGGCCATAAGCCATTGGCCTATAATAGCAGCACTCTGGATGCACTGATGCAAGGGTAATTTGCGTGCAAACAAGCATTAGCAGCTGCTGCTTTCGCAATAGAGAAAAGTTCTACAATTGTAATGGGGTGCTCAATTACGTTGTATGTGGAACACTCTTTGCTATTCTGGAAAGGTCAGAATGTACTCTGACTACACAGAGATCTTCGCCATACGAGATTATTATTTCAAAGCCCCACATTAATGTGGTTAGATGCATTACAGCAAACCCTGCCACCTTCCTAACAGCCATGCCTGCTAGAGAGGACTTAATGGTGCACGACTGTGCCACATATGAGGGGGAGGACGACGACATCCCCAAAGGAAGGGACTGCACAGTGTTAGAGGTGAGATACTTTTCATTGACAGGTCTTCCATAATTGACCCAGAGGGTGGACAAAGGCGGGTAGGGGCATCAGTGCTATGACTTGAGGGGAAGCATAAGACAGTGAACAGTAAAAAGAAAGAGGATTCAACTTTGGAACTCTCCCGTCCCCTGCACACTTTCAAATGTTTGGATTAATCCAATACAGTTGTACAAATTGAGTTATAGGCATTGTACATATTTTTGTTTCTAACAAATATGGTCAGAAACAGAAGTTTGAGATAAACAAATATATATTTATAGCCAAACTATATTATTTTCAGCAAGAATTATAGTTCAGAGAGAAATTATTTACAGAGCATAGAAACAAAATGGAATCAATAGATGAAGCTCAAATTGAGGAAAAATTAAATAGCGACGCGTTTCGAGGAAGTTCTCCTCTTCTTCATAAGGCCAAACTTGGACTCTTAATGTAAAAGGAAAAACACAAATTCAGTAAAGAAAATATTGTAGGCACAATTCATAGATTGTTCATAAAAAATGTGGTGACGTTAGTTGTAACATGTCATAATATGCGTTATAATACATGCAACATTATAAGGTGAATTATGTGGTCCATGTTTGAGAGAGCGAAACTGAAGGTCAATTAATGCACCCCTTCCTGTAAAATAGACAGTAAAAATATAAGAGACAAGCTGGTGAAAGCTGAAAGAGTACCAAAGGAGAAACAACTTTTCCTAGCCACCAAAAAACTAGGCACCTTCCCTTGTTTAGGGTCTATACACTGTAATAACACAATTAATTAATTAATTAATTAATTACATTTATAAAGCGCTCACACAGCCCGCAGGCATCGAGGCGCTGTTACAGGAATAGTTTTTTTGTCTTAGTTACGTATTTATAACACGCTTAAACACCCAGAGGTTTCTAAGCGCGGGCCCGGGGATCGAGCCTGTGTTGCTTCATGTCGTCTTGCTTCCAATACGCGCACGCTGCCGCTGAGCTATCCTCCCGGGACAATCAAAGCTGATGTAATGACTTAAATGAAGATTTCACATTGAACTGTTTTTTGTGATTTGAATTTGTCAATAAGGAATGCTTGATCTTCAACAACATAAACTTGAAAGTTACATTCCGGTGTCTGACTGTGATCTAAGGCACTACTTTGTTGAGACTAATAGATGGTTGCCATAAACATCATTGCCGGTTAATTCAATGTAAAAATTGTTCTTATTGTTTACTCTTATTTATGTCATTTTTGTTAAACTTATTACATTTAATTTTGATATTCTGTAAATTAAATGCGTTTATGTGTATTTGTAGTCCACAGTTGTGAAGGTAAATGTGAAGGTACATGTTATAAGTCTTTGTCAAGGAATCGAGGTGGGATTAGTACTGACATCAGGGGCCCTGCACCCTTCGGTACTGTATCATTATGTCACAAGGGATACAAGTCTCTAATATTATCTCCCCATCTTTATCAAAAGACTCATCATCTGTTACTTCCTTTAACTGTACTTTTTGATCTATACATAGCACAGTGCACCACTCATACACGTCCATGTCTATTCCAAAAACAACAACCCTCTTGTCAGAGACCAACAGTCTCTGTAAATCCAGCAACACTATCATTTCCACCACCACCTCAGATGACACTGCTGGACGAAAGATTACATCTGTGGGCACTCGCCAACGCTGTTTAGCAATCTGAGGCACCACCTCCAGAAGTACAGTAATATCATAAATAAACATGTCAGGGTCCACTGGAGTCCCACGGACTACCACCTCCTTTGTCATTGTATGTATTATCAACATTGCTATTTTATCGCACATCACGGGCATGGAGCAAACTATGCCACGATCTGTGAATTATATTGTCATGTTTAATTTGCTGAGCAGGTCCCTGCCCAGCAAATTAACAGGGGAACTTTCAGAACATAGTAAGGGTGCCCGCACTACATTACCTCCCACCTTTACGTTCAAGATCCTCAGTATGTGGAACCCTGGAAATAGCCCCAGAGAATCTCTGCGCGTCAAGATATTTTCCTGATAAATCCATCATAAATATGAACTGTTTGTTTCCTATCTCTGCCCACACCAAAGGTTCCACTTCAGAGTGGATGGTCGTTGACAAGACCAGACATGGGAGTGCTCTCTGTGGGCTGTCTGAATCAGGATATGTGTTCCTTCAAGGGAACGAGAAGGGCTTACCCCCATCACTGCTGCTCCTCCAAAGGGAGTGGTAGCCCCACTCAGTGCCCTGCTCACTGAAGCAGCATTTCTCTGATGATGCTGTGGCAGATGCAGCACTTGCATGTCAGCTGCTTGAGGCTGCTGATTATATGTTCAGCGTTGCCCCAGAGGATGCCCTTGGTTCTGATATCCTTGACCCTGTTGATAAACCCTAGTCCTTGGAGTCCTTGGGGACCTTGGCCCTGCTGCTGTGATTGGTAATTATACCCCATTGCAGGCCTGCTCCTGCATTCTCTTGAACATTGCCCCACACCTTAAACAATTCCAACATTGGGCTCATCCAAACCCACCCACTCTGAGTCAAAAACCTCCCCTTCTTGCTCCTCGAAATCCCCATCTGCCTCACTGCAGTCCTCCTCATTGCCACTGTGGGCTGGGATACTGTTGTTCCCCACCCCACTGTCCTTTGAGTGCAGAAATAGTGGCGCTCAAGACCTGCTGGGTGCTCTCTGTCTCCTCCACCTGTATTGGCGTTGACACAGGTGCCTGGACAACAACTTTTGCCAGTTTCTTTTCTACCAGTTTTGCTTCCTCAGTTTGGCACCTTTGGGTTGTTTCCCTATCCTGCTCATTGATTCTTTTACAGTGGTGCAATATTATACTCTATATCTCCGGCCATCCCATTGCCTCAATACCCAAAATCTTATCTAAAGCCTTCTGTACTTCATTTGGCAAATCTCTCTTTACAATAAAATAGAAGAACAATATTGAATGATCCCACGATCCTACCATTTCAGCTCTCCACATCTCTTGTAATTTAAGAATACATTTAGCTGGATCCTTATCATCACCCATTGTACACTGCATCAGAGACTGTAAATCGTGTGTATCCGGGAAAGCCCTCTGTAACGCATCCCACACTTGTGCTCTAATTCTGTTAAACAATGCTCCATCATTCCCATCGTCCCGCAGGGTTATTTGCTGATGCCCAGCTTTAAACTACACGTCCCCAGCCTGGTCCCAATTATCGCAACCATCAAGCTCTTGATATCCCCTATTGCCAGGGGCACCCATGCTGTTTGCTTTCCAAGTTCCTACATCCACTTGTTTGCCCCTGTTGTGAGCTGTGGGAGGGCCTTCATTTAATTATTCTTATCTATCTGGGGCCAGGGCACATACTATGTTCTTCCCTCCCACTTATGTATTAGGGGCATCTTCATCTTTACCCCACTTCTCATACCCTTCTTCACAATGCCACGTGTTCTTACTGTCGCCTCTGGCCAGACCTACTCCTCAAATTGCCTCTCCCCCACGTGCCTACTGCTCGTGTGGTACTCTCAGCCGCCTCTTCACCCCTTAGTTCTTCTTCACCCTGCTCTTCAGTGAACGAATCACTATCGTCCTCCTCTCAACATCTCCCAGCACTGTATCTGATCCAAAATATGTTCACTTACCCCTGCCTCCTTCCTTTTCAACACATGCATTTTTTATTCCTCCCCGATTCATTCTAAGCAAAAAATCTCCCGCTTTCCCTTCTCCTGATCCATCTTCCGGGACCTGTACATCCCGCACCTCTCTTGAGGATTCTTGTATCCTGTTCAATTCTGTTAACAACTATGACAACCTGTCTTTGAACTCTCTTGACCTGACACTCGAGGATGCCGAAACTTCACGCAGGTTTGAATGTGGGGATTAGGGAGCAGTAGCCTGTGGTGTTACTGGTGATGAAGGGGGCCCCACCACAGCTGAAGGGGTCCCTGTCACATATAGTACATAGATGTGTACCTTTCTGCCGGATATGTTGTCAAGGGATATAATTCCCCCATGCTCTGCTGGCACCCCGCCGTCTCTTTCTCCCTTCCTGCACTTTCCATCTTTCTTTCTCTGTGCTGCTCCTCTTTTCCCTTGGTCTTCTGTGTCTTCGAGCATACGCCAGAGATCTAAGATTTATTTTCTCTTCTGCATCTGCTTTCCCTTATACTTAGCTACTAAAAATGTGGACATGTATTCCAAAATGTTCTTATTGTGTGAGCCCTGCCCTGGCCATGGGCAGGGCATCCCCCCTCCTCTAGTCTCCGCAATCCACATCTTATGATATTTCTTCACCATGTCATGATACAGTGGCAGGGCCTTATATATGTGCTCTATTGGTGTTCCTGCCACCATGCTAGTGATTTATATCTCTGACTGACCACACAAGGTCCAGCTAATGAGCCATGCATGCTGCCGTTTGCTTGTGACAAAATAGAAAATCAACCCCCACCCTCATCTCACCCCCTTCCTTGCACACACACACCACTTTACAAAAAAGTCCAATGGCACACCACACCGCAACACACACAGTTACTGCCCCCCCGGCGCTGCATTTTATCGTATAAAACACAAACACAATACAATAAAATAACAAGCTAAAATAACAGCCATTACTTATTCCAGGCCTATAATGAGAGCTCTTCTTTTATTTCTGTATTCCTCCTTTAAATAATATAATTTATTGTTGTACCACCTTCCCTCCCCTTCCAAGGAGGGGCTCCCTGCCTTATATTTGCCTCAACTTATAAAGCCTTACCAAAATGATCTCTTCACAATACAAACACTAACGAAAAATAACACAAATCTCACCCACGTCACATCAACGACCTTGCTGTCCACATGCTCACACCTCTCAAACTTCTCCATGCAACTGTCCCTTAATTGTTATCACTTACAAGAATCTACTCATGTATGCTCACCCTAGTCCTCCATCACGGGGTTCCAACACCGTCCTGCACTCTCCTCGGAGCCGAGCCCTGCTTCAAAGAGTAGAAAGGACTTCTCTTAAAATGGATCCTGCTAAACCACTCGGAACACATGTTTTTTTTGGGACCGGTCACTGTAGGTGGTCTCCGATCCTTCTGGAGAAGCGGCCTGGAAGCCTTTGCAAATACAGGGGGTTCTGGGATCACATCAGGGTCACCAATTGAAGGCAAACCCCTAAACTCAAACACCAGAGAGAATACAACCCGCTAAGGAAGAAAGGCCCAAGCCGATCTCGTAAGGATACCCAGTTTTAATCTCACAGTCAGATCAGAACAACAGCAAATAACTCTATAGCTAAGAATGTTCAAACAAAAAGTAGTATAAGCAGAATCTTATAAAGGAAAACATTGTCGCAATACATACAGAAAAAACCAGCGCGGCTGGTTGGTGTGTGCCTATACACCACCCACCTACTCCCTAAGAGATGCCAGGTCATTAATTCCAGCCCAATACATCCGTCCGTCTTCCATCATGTGGGTGCTGCAGCGATTATATTCTTCTCACGCTGAAGGTCAAAGAAAAAGTTACCTACACTCCTGACATAATGCTGTTTTATCACTAAACTGTGCACCTGGCAGGCCTCAAGGTTGGGCACAAAAGAGGTTCTGGGACACTCTAACCCTCACACGCATATTTAATTTACTCCTATCTGTGACATCCGGCTCTAGGGTATCCACCCTCATTTTTAACTAAAATGTATCCCTCGAAGCAACTCACAATACAAATCATACAATTGTCATTCAACAATATGCCCTGTCCGTCCTCTTCAAACATTTCAGGACTCGTTACTTTTGTTTTGGTGGTCAAAGGGCACCTGGTGCCATGCAATTCAGGCGTCTTAAAGTTTAGTCAGTTATATGGGCTAAAACTTGTGGTCGCTGTGGGGATGGGCTGTGTCATGCTTTGGCCAGTGTGAGATAACATGCACACCAGGCAGAGGTCTGTGATCACAGCCGTATAAGGTATAACACTGTTAGAAGAATGAATAGGAGTTGTGGCGGTTGAGGGTGTGAGCTGTCTTCATGGGAGCTCGGTCATGGCTTTGTCTTGCAATTTGGGACTAGCGCATACAATGCTGCATTCACTGCGCAGGTTTTACCTTCTACCTCTGATTACTACCTCTGATTACTAATATCTATGCAAAATAGTAATGTTTCTCATGCCCTGCGCTACACTATGTGGGTAGATTTTATTTGATTATATTGACTTCACTGGCCCACTGGCCCATTGCAGTGCTTCTATCTCACCTCACTCTAAATCATTTAAGGGGGTGGGACAGCGCTGCCTCCTTCCCAACAATGGTCTAGAATCTAGATTAAGCATGAAGTTTAAAAGTAAGAGAGAGCTCATTGATGATGGCTGTAAGCTTTTTATGATATGACGTTATGGCAATATCCTGTTTACTCCATGATAACCCTAGTCATGCATGTGACAGAGTTAGCAATGTTGGTGTGGTAAGAACCTGGTCTAAATACCACGGCTAATATGTATTAGTACCCCGGCGAGAAACAATCAGAATGCAACAAGCATCCTGATTGGCTCTCGCCAGGTCCCTACCCGGCCAGGAATCCCTCCGTCGTGATTCCACAGCCTTTGTCCCCGGCGGGGGGCGTGGCAGCCCCTCACCCATCCCTGCTCCGAGCCTCCCCGCGGCTGAGAGGCTGCCTTCCCCCCCGCCGGGGACTCGGGTAAGTCTTTTTTTATTTATTTATTTTTTTCTTCCCTTCCCTCCCCTCCCATACTTACCTTCTTGATCCTGCGTCCCCGGCAGGGACGAGGGAAGCCTCCAGCCGTGTGGAGACTCGGGGACGCGGGTACTTTTTTTTCTCTTTTTCCCCGTCCCACTCCCACCCTCCCAACCCCACTTACCTTTTTTTTTAGCCTTTTTCGGGAGCGGACGCGCTGGGAACACTTTTGTTCCCAGCGCGCCCGCTCCCGATGGCCGCCATAGAAAGGGAAAACGGACTCCCTTTCCATGGCGGCAGCCATTTTCTTGGTTGCTTTTATTTTTCTGTCCCAAAACGCTGCAGCGTTGAAATGCCGCAGCGTTTCGGGACAGAAAAAAACGGTCCTGCAAATTTGGCAGGCCGGGATATTAATAGCAATAGAACCCTCGCGGCGGGGGCATTACCGACTCTGGTAATGCCCCGGGGCCTTCGGTAAGGCCCCGGGGCATTTTTAAACCACTGGGACATTATGCATGAAAATGAATAATCATACAAACTACCTTGTCTATCTAAAGTATATGTCACTCACACGTAACAATCATGAAATTTTGGCAAACAATGAATCGGACATTACCAAAATGTGAACTCCACAAATACTGTGCAATTGTCATGTACCCAATGCAAACTATATATTTGTTTTTGGTCTCGCTCCTTGTATTATAAAAAATGAACACCAATGTCACTAAATGTCACTATCGTTACGCAGCTCCAACCTCATCTCACGAATAATAATATATCTCACCTGCAAAGATATCATTACTGCTCAGCCCTTAATGTCCTGATTTCATGTATGCAGTTAAGTCACGCCAGCTAGTGTTGCAAGATGTTTTTCCTCTTGTGGGTGCTAATGTTGCTCGTTTTATATATTAAGAGACATTGGGCCTTATTACGAGCCCGGCGGTAACCGTGCCTGAAATTCCGGCAGGTTACCGCCGGACTCGTATTACCACTCTGTCTCTGTGATTCCGGAATCACCGGGGCATTACGACCCCGGTGACCTGGGAATTCCAGAGGCGGAATTCGGTAAATCCCCATTCCCATTGAGTCACATATGACAGGGTCAGACCTGGTGGGAATAACACCTCCCGCCTGCAGGACTCGAGATCACCCGATATGGAAACAACGGTGGCGGCGGATTTACCGCCACCGTTATTTCCATACCGAGTGACTCATAATGAGGCCCATTGTAGTTAATTAGAAGGGTGTCTTAAAACACAACAGCCATATTGAGGGGGGGAACATTGCACTCTATATGTCCTCAATGTCGACGTTCTAACAGACTAAAATGACTACTGTAGAAACCATTAACATATGGGTTTCAGTCGTAAATGTACATATTTATCTAAATGTTCATGATACTACTCTCAAACTAATAGTGAGGACAAGTTGATAACATTGTTTAAGCCTATCATGTGCAAATTAAGTCTGTAAATCCAAAATTGCTCCCATCGGGTAAAAATGATGTTAGTCAAATGTTGATGTACATCTGGTGAGATGGTTTCTTTGGGTCAGATACACAATTGTTTTTGCCACCTCAATATGACAGTAGCATCATTTATGAAGCACAAACAAGATCTCTGGTGGCATCCAGAGCCTATTAAAAAAGAAAATGTAAACAGGGTCAAGAACCATAATATCCCACAATCGATTAATTACGGTTACCAATTACCAAAAATTGAAGCAGGCAGAGAAAAATCTTGAAAGGAAGTTCAAATATGGCTTTGAAAGGAATGTAGACTATATTGAACCTTTGTATGCAAGAGTCTTATATTTTGACTTGCGCATGGGCACATTGGCATTAACTCTTGGGGCACTGGTGGCCCCAGCATATGCACATTGTGTGGCTTGGATGTAGAGACCGTACATAATTTCTGTTTTCTTTGTACTAGCCTTAATGTTTTGATGTCCTTTTACTTGAAGTCAAGTTTGAGAGCGGCCAGTGTAGTTGCCGTCAGTGACTCAATTACTCTTCTGGCTTTCACTCGGGAAGTGGATGTCATCTCAGTAGCCAAATGTATCCATTGTTCTGGGTTCAAGAGACCAAAGAGATGATATTGGTTCATTGGGCCTCATTCCGAGTACGGCGCTAACCAATGGCGCTATTAACGCCTTGGTTGACGCCGTACCCGGACCGGCAGCGCCTTGGTGGATGGCGGAATTACCGCCCCATTCCAAGGTTGGCGGGGCGGTAATTCCCCATTCACCAAGGCTCTTCCCCATTCCCAAATGAGCCCCCATAGGGCTCAATGGGAATGGGGAAGATGCAAATAACGGTGACCGTTCATTACGGTCACCGTTATTGGCTTGGAGGCCCCTTTGCGCCCTCGACTTTAACACCTGCTCAAAGCAGGCGTTAAGGGCGAGGGCGCAAAGGGAACCTCAGAGTATGGCGGTAAGGGATTACCGCCACCGGTCTCGTTACCGGTGGCCGCTATCCCTTACCGCCATACTCGGAATGAGGCCCATTGTGTTCATCTGGATTAAAATATTCAAACTGATACAGATTTTGTGTTAATTGAATGACCTTGCACATTGTTTCCCGCTGAATAAGGCAAATTTTAAAGAGTTACCTCTCCCTGTGCTGTACAACACATATGTCTGCGTGTCAGTTGGCTATATTTAATACTACTGCATGCATGGCGTTGCAAGTGATTTTTTTGTTGTTTTATAATTGTACAGTTAGGCTGTTTTATGCTTTTCATTGACTTGTCCTATACATTTAAGCTTCTACTGTTTATTGATATGAAATATCTTTTTTAATGTCTTACTTTATGTAATTGTTATGAAACACTCATGTATTAATGTTCCCTTATGTCATGTCATTTTGCTGAATATCTATTTACGATGCTCTTTAATGTCTTTACGCCGCATAAATAATATTTAAGTAAGTTATTCTGCATAGATTTCTTCTATCATGTATTACCAAAGTGGGAGACCATTGTCGTACATGACATACTTAGGATCACATTATTTTTAATTCTCACCATCTTTCGAAATAAATTGCTTAATGGATCTCTCGCCCCTTTCGAAGCGACAATGGCCTCAATGATGCTCTACTGACGCTGGACTGACGCGGTCCTGAGCAGCCATCACCTATGACCTACCTTTAAATACAAAATGCCTCCCATGGGTTGCTTTAAACACAAATAAAAAATCATGCGGTGCACCTTGAGAGAGAGACACTTGGCACATCCTGTGCCTATGAATACACTCTACACACAGTGGACAGGGAAATACAAACCAGGACTGGAGAGCAGGGGGAACACAAGTGAAATGTTACTCCTCAGTGAGCCTGGGGAGTCAGGTGGCCCATTGTAATTCAGTGACCTTTTCAGGCTGAAACACCAGAACAAGGCACACCTTTATAGCAGTCGCCAGGCTCTTTTTGATTGGATGGTCATGAACTCTAAAGTAGTCTAAGCTTTCAATTCTATTTCTTATCAAAGTTCACATCAGACAAAAGACTAGGCAGCGCTGCCACAGTTGAGCACCATTGATAAAGAAGCCATGAATGCGAGTGGGTTCGATATCCCCATCTGATGTAAAAAAAAACGAAATTTCAAAGTTGGAAGTGAGATGTGAAAAGCAGGTAAGCAGCGAACGTTCCCATGGCCGCCCTGCCCCTAATGAAGGAGCTATTTGTGCAGAATACATGTAATGGTATGCACTGGTGTTCCCGATCCTTCATCCGCTCTAACATGGCGTCCTGCTATCCCCGTCCACAGAGGCTTTCTGTGAACTGACCTAAATGATTCTGTGACTGAGTAATGAGCAACGATTTCACAGATACATATTCATGTCCGCTTCAGGACTAGGTCAAAGGCCTGCCTTGAAACAGAAGTGCATTAACATATATTACAAGCAGCTCGAGTTTGCCAGCCACCCCCAGCCATTCTTTGTACTTGATCATTGTGTCTTTTTATTAACCTTGCAGCGCTGTGTCGTCTTTAAAAATAAGTAATGCCATGTTGCACACTGAAGCCCTGACAGGCACTTACCTGTGGCGCTTCAGGTGTGCTAGCTATGCCCATTCTCCATTTCAATTGTATTTTCTTGTGCCCTGAAAAATGATAGTCCCACACAACTGAGACTATCCCCAATATGATCTGCATTCATATTCTACAACGCACACATGCACTTGTGTTGTTGCTGCTAATTGGTGTACCTTTTGTCTGCGCCTATGCCTGCACACTTTGGCCCAGATGTGGTTCCTGAAAGTACAAATTGGAGAAGCTTCAGTGACTGGAATAGATCAGGACACCTCTTAAATCTGCAGTGATAAAGTTACTCTTTCTGCGCCATGCTTGCTCTCTATAACTGCTATACGGAAATTAATATTGAACAAAAAAAATGAACATGCATATAGATTGCCTTTAATATGGTAGAATTATGTCTGCATCTTACTTCCCTGTGCCAGTAGGGAGAGAGGCTGGCTGCCCGAGCAAATCTTAAAACCCGGTAGGTTCTTTCCGAATAAATAGATCGGATACGTATACGCTCAATTTGCATATCATGAATTTCAATTGAGAATATTTGCAATTTTTTTTATCATTCTAGAAATCAGACTGGGCTTCAGTTTTCAGTGGGTCGAAAATCCCTCGCAGTGTCAAAGGCCATCGAGAAAAAAATGCTTGAACAAATAAGAGCTGGACTTTTTAAGACTCACAGAAGGAGCAAGCATTACTCGCACCAAAGAACAACATTTCTTGCATTCTTGACTCTCTCTTAATAATGACAGAGACATATTATTGATTGCAATTATTACTGATGATAAGACTAAAAATGTCATTGTATCGTTGCAGGCATGGTTGGTATTACTCTCAATAGGCCACTTGCACTCATTTTCTTTTATTTAAACTCAAGATCCTGAAAGATGTAGACATCCCACTGAGCTGCCACACACAATTTGCAACTAGCCTTCACACTATCTCACTGGGTGTCATTGTCAATTGTCTTCAGTGTAGGAATGTTTTGCAAGATAGGAGGCATGTGGGTGAATTGAGTTGTAGTTTCAGGCCTAATGGTATTAGGTCACTCTTGGTCACTTGGTCACTCGGGCTTTAGTTCACTACCCTATCATCAGCACCACCAACCCAATTTGCGGGTGAATGTGGTGCGCAACTGGCAGTGCCTCTCTTTTGGCAAGATGGTCTGGACTACATAATGAGGCATGAAAGAACCTACTGCCTTTAGTGCATGCAATGAATTAGCTGTGGAAATTGGACCATGCAGTGGTGGCAAACAACGGTTGTATACGAATTGACCGAGTTACAATTGTCCGAATGACAATTGACCTTTTGCACAATTGACTGAATTTTAAAGGTCAATTAGTACATATATGCGGGGCCCACCCAATCCAAAACCCCTGCAACCCCCCACCCAAACCCCTTGTATTATTTATAATACTAAACCAACCCACTATATATATAAAAAAAAATAAAAGGTCAATTGTGCAAAAGGTCAATTAGGACCATTAAAATTCGACCAATTAGGTAATTCGGTCAATTGTATTCGGTCAATTTGGGTAATACCGCAAACGGTTGTATACGAATTGACCGAGTTACACGGTCCAGTTGCCCTCCCCATTAATGCCATCATTCATGATCTGGACATGCTTGGCAACATTTGGGCTGGTTGCGGTCTTACGTGGGACTGCGGTATGTCTCTAATTGACGGACCGGAACTGTGTTGGTCTGGTAGAGCTCAAGCAGATACAAAAGAAAGCCGATGTGCCTCACGCATGCTTTGTGGTTGCTATCTCACTTGGTGGCCTCCTTGAAAGGTTATAGTGCAGAGCAAATGTTGCAGTGTAAAACCTGACCCATCTAGACCTCTGATCTGGGTGTTGCAGTAATGGCATTTCACAGTTCATGTATCAGATAGGGGCCACTCAGACATCAAGTGGCAAACGTACAGTGGGCCCAGTGCTTTTTAGTCTGGTAAGCAGGGATGAAATGGGAACTGGTCTTCTGAGCCACACAACACATTTCTTTCAGAGGCTCTCAAGTGTTGATAGAGTGCCTGTTAACAAGGTGAAGGATATTGCCTTGCCAATTTGTAAGGCATAAAGAACATATCATCTATTGACTGGTGTGACAAAGCCTAAATGCAAACTATGAGACCTGAGCAACTGCGCTTCCACCTGCTCCACCGTCTACCAGATGTCAACTGCTCTGTAGCTAATGCCCTGTGAAAACCTTGCACATTGCCTGGTGCCAATTTCATACAACTCATATACCCTTGAATTACATTATGACTCTCCTTGACTTTTTGAGGATGACAAGGCTACCCAGTATGCTGTGATGGCAATGTAACCAATGTTTAGGCCTCTAACCCACATGTCCATCGTGAAGTGTAATTATTTCCACAAACATTGTTATAGTACTTTTCGTTCTGCAGCTGTTTTGGTAGCTTTTTGCAAAGAACAAGATCATGCAGGACCTTCCCATCAGTGATCAACTTTTCCATAAGTTGCCGGACTTCAGGGTTTTGCACCAAAGTGTAGGGTAAGAGATTTGTCAGTCAGATAGCTATGCGCTCGCCCTGGATATCTGTGCACAGCCTGCTGTGGCAGGTTTGAATCCTGGCAGGGTTAACTCAGCCTTTCATCCTTCACAGGTTGATAAACTGAGTACCACTCTGTGCGATAATACTGTCTTTTGGTATTTTGGTGCTCTGAGGCCTATGTGTGTGTAGCGCTATATCAAAAAATAATAATAATTATTATGTATTGTCAACATTATAGCCAAATTACCATCAAGTGGGCGCTGTCTGTCATAGGATTTGTGGTATTTTTTGCCATGCTCAAGGGCTTCCTTAACACTACTCTGATGGAGCTTAATGTCTCACTTCCAAGCATTGGCACAACTAAAGTAATTCAGAGTAATTTTGGTGGAGGTATGCTGCTTGCCTGATGGTATGGCAAGGGAAGAACCTCATACTTTTGGATTAATCTTGTGCCTTTGCTTCATCCCATAAAACATAATAATGCACAGATGTGTTATACAAGTTAGCCCTGGCTTTCCTCGGCACCCAATTCTTTGGCAGTTCACATGGGCAGATTCAGTTGTTGTATATGCTTCCTGTGGCCATCTGGAGTCATCCCACGAACACCGGGCACACAATCAGAGAGAGCAACCACTGATGGACTAGGCGATCAGGTGACAAAACCGTGTGTCATCAATTTTGAACTCCCTAGTGGCATCTGGCCAGGGGCTTCCCAGTTAGGAGCGGTACAGTGAAATATGAAGACCAGCCATTGACCAGTCTCTTTGCCTCTTCACCTATGAGACTTTGCTTTGACTTGTCTTCCTACCTGCTGCAACTGTGAGTAACCCAAGCATCCTAATTACCGAGCTGTCTCTCGACACTTCGGTATTCACCTATAATGCATTCACTTCTCCTCCTCCTACTGATCCTTCTACTTACTTCTCCCTACGCTTTCTCTAATCATGCTACAACTTCCTCATTCCTATCCTTTTCATAAATCTCACATCTCAAACCTCCCACTACTCCATCTCTCTTCCACCTACTTCCACCAAACAAAGCAGATGAACTAACCATACCTCCCCTAACACCTATCAACCTCACTTCGCTTCCTTTGAGACTCAAATTCTCTACTCTTTCTTACTGCGCCAAATGAACATTGCACTCTGGAATGTACAGTCTGTATTCAACAAAACATCCTTTACCACTGTCTACTTTCATTCCTGTTCTCCTTCCCTGGACCTTCTGGTATCACTGAAATCAGGATTACTCCATCGGACAATGCCACTCTGGTGACTCTACATGACTCAAAACTATCCATCATTCACTCTCCTTGACTGACTGGCAGAGGTGGAGGTGTCGAACATACACACTATTCCTCCGTTAACACATCATACATTTTCAAAGCCATGTCCTCTGATATCTCTTTTGAAGTCACCATATCGATTATTTCTCCACCTCACTCTGTTCACATCATCTCTAGATATCGCTCTCCTGGTTCCACTGAACCTTTATTTGATGATCTTGGGTAACTCCTCGATTCTCTTTCACTAGAGATCACCTCATTCCACCAACCCATGCCTCATTCTCTTAGGTGAGTTTAACCTTCCCTCTCCAACCACTTCTCAGAAATCTAAACTTCAGTCTTTTCTTGGTGACCACATGCTGGCCCCTTATCAATAACCTACCTACCCACACAAGGGATAACTCTTTGGATCTCATATTCCTCTCTTCCTCTCTCTCAGCCACTAATACTACTGTCACACCATCCCTATCTGATCACTCAATTGTTTCCACCAACATCTCATTTCCACCCTCTGACCTCTCTTAACCACTGCCTCACCTATTGCTAAAAGGAAATGTAACCTTCTTCTATTCCTCCCTTTCTCTCTGGTACAAAGTTATCACTATCCTCCTTCACACCTAATGCCTCTTCCACCAACACTGTCTTCTCCAGCTTCCAATCCATACTACATGACTCATTCTCATCTCACTTCTCCCTGCTAATCTTCATCCCTAAGCTTTAGCAGCCTCAACAATGGGGCACTAAATTCAGATCTCTCTCCACACAGACATGCCTTGACAGCTGCACAAACCTCGCAAGACCTGCAACATTACCTCTCTACCCTATCACAAGTCCTTTCTTGATAGAGCAAAACAAAATTCTACCTCACCCTCATTTACTCTCACTCCAACCGTTCACTAATACTGAAGAAGTCCTATCCCTACTGATGAAGGCCAACCCCTCTTGTACCTCATCATACCCACTTGCTCCTCGGCTAGTCAAGCCTGTTGCCCCTTTAGTGGCCTTTCAACTTGCTGAACTCTTCAACATATCCTTTGACTCTGGTTGCTTTCACTCTATTTTCAAAACAACTACGGTCATCCCTCTCCTAAAAAAGGGGCTGATCCGAACTTAACTTTCACCGTGTGCCTCTCCTTCGGCACTACTCTAAAGTGCTCGAAAGGGCTGGGTTCAACCATCTCTCAAATTTCATAGACATCAACAACCTTCGAAACCCCCTACAAGCAGGTTTCCACTGAAACTGCTCTCATGAATGTGTCCATCTTCATCATCTCTTCTAAGCACTCATACCTATCCTCTACCCTAATTCTCTTTGACCTTCCCCCTGCCTTTGAAACTGTTGATCACTCTGATCTCCTTAATATTCTCATTCTTCTCAGGATTCACAATCAAGCCCTTGCCCGGATTGAATCCTACCTGGCATCTCACCAATTCTTGGTCTTGTAGAGCAACAAAATCTCTCAACTCACTCCTCTAACTGTTCCACAAGGCTCTGTCTTGGGTCCCCTCCCCATTATACTCTAGACCTCTGCTCTCAGGGCACTAATCTCTTCCTTTGGGTTCTCATACCAACTTTTCACAGGCAACACCCAAATCTTCTTTTTCTGAACTCTCCTCTGATCTCTCAATCAAAATGTCCAACTGTCTCTCTGCTATTAAGGAATGGATGGCTTTGCACTCTCTGATGTTAAACTCTACCAAAACAGAGGTATTTGTATTTTATTTATTTATTTAGCACACTAAGCCTAACAGCATCTGGGCGCATTACTTAAGGTTCCAGTTCCAGTTTCATAAGTACAATGTACAATGTCATGGTTAGAGTTACAGATACAGAAATATACAAGGTAACGGTTACAGTTACAGATAAGCAGATATACACAGTCATGTTGCAATTACAGTTACACAGACAATATCATGACCCATCGCAGTGAGAGAAGGATTTATGCAAAGCCATAATGCACGGATATGGGGAGAAGAAGCTGTTAGGAAAGATTTCATGATTGCAGGTAATTTTTCTTCCATGTGGCAACCCCCAAACTTTTTGCTGTTGTTTTACACCCTGATCTAGACTTAGCCGGAGGAGCGCAGCCTTCCGCCGCACTCCTCTGGGCTTTCACTCCATTCTTACGGGGAAACTGGCATGCCCTTAAAACAGTCAGTAGCGGGAGACTTCGTTTCCCTTAGTCCTTTCCTCATGTTGCAGCTTTTGAGCAACATGAAACAAGAGTGCACCGTAACTTACATTACTGCGCTCTTGGGAATCTAGTCATTCCAATGGCCCTAGAAACTGTCGCTGGACTTATCATGAAATGTGCAAGTGTGTCACGGACGGGACTGGTGGCAGCTATCGTTTCTTTGTGTTTTGAACCCCTTTTTGCCATGGTAACCGCGCTTCCCGCGTTTGGCCCAAATGGGTGGCCTGGCCTCCAAATTGGCCATGCCACGAGGTTCTTTGTCCTGTGCGCTGACCGTCTTGCCCCTTCAACTTCCCCCAGTTCGAGCCGACCCAGGGCAGTCCTTATTTGGTCATGCACTTTCCCGCGAAACACAATGCTTTCACGGGCTTCTGCATGCCTTGTGTGTGCCTCCAGGATGTGGGCTGGGATGTCTGTCCCCAATACACATCCTGGGTGCCAGAGAGTCTAGAATGTCTTGAATGCCTGGGACCACCGTGGTCCGTGATAGGTCCACGTATAGTGTGAGTGTTTTGTGAGCAGATCTCCCATTGGGTCCCCTCTGTTTTGGCGTGAAGGGAACTCTGGATAAGAGGAGGCTGGAAACACCACTACCATGTCGATCTCCTGAGTTCTCACGAACAAAGGATAAGGAGCCAAGTATCCTGCAACTAAGAAGCTGAGTCGAGGAATCGCTGGTGACCCACTGAAGGTTTGGCACTCTGCACTGCTGTCGTCCTGTGATACCCCTCTGCCTCTGATCGAACGAGAAGGCCTGTACTGGCGCTTCGAACCTTTAGAATAGTGGGAACAACTGTTCTCAGTACCTTCACCAAATCCTGTACGTAAGCCTTCGGAAGCATCCCTGGGCCATCCAGTGGGCTGACCAGCCTACATAGGAACCTTGCTCTGTCACCACCATCTGGCTTACTGCTAATCCTGTGTCCTCGGCACTCTCATACGATTTGTACACTTGGCATTCCCAGGTCTGAAGTGAGACGTATGCTTTGGGACCGGAATACCTGCGGTTGTCGAGTTGCCCTGCTGTGGTAACAAACCTGTGTGTGTTCGCTGCATTTGGGACACCCTCGACCCTGACTCCTGCTGTCGCGGAATCTACACGGCGTCGAGACATCCTGCTGATCGCATCTGAACCTGCCAGTACCGAAACGGAACTGGGGAAGCCTGGGTCTGCCTGCATCGGGGACCGGTGAGTAGTCAATACCCTAACCGGTCACCCTCCCGCAGGAGCCTGTTTCTCTCCATTGCTGTCGTAAACAGCAACCCTTTTCCGCACTCGCGCCCTGCTTCTGCCCACAAGTGGAGGCCGTGCTTGAGTAGCGGGGAACTGTTCATCATTGTTTTGTTCACCTCTCTGAACTGCCTGATCTCCCTGAAGAGACTCTCCTTTGCCCCCCGTGTGCAGGTACTTTTGAGCACAAGGCTCCACTCTTCGTAGGGCTCGAACTTCCTTCTAGTTAGGTGGGCTCTGATGTCGAACTGGATCTAACGATTACTTGCACTGCCTGTTTTCCTCCCCATCTAGGTGGTATACATATTTTGTGCTTCTAACTCTTTAGACCCCTTGGTCTTGTATATATATTGTATTGCTTGTGATGTGTTGGTTTATTGGAGTTTTACCGTGATTCTTTACTATGGTCCATGTTACAAAGTCCTTGTAATAAATGTGTCTATATTTTTAAAATAACACCTGTCTGGAGTAATTTGTAAGCGTCCTTGCTTTGTCTGCTCATTGCGGGCTTTCAGTCACCCTCACCCCTCTTGAGACCTAGTCTTGACCGCCGCCATCGCTACCCTGATTGGTCTGGCTTGTCCAGAGGTTACCCTGTTCCAAGAAACTAGTCTGGCCTTCTGAACCTCTGCCCCTCCAGGACAGAGTTCAGAAATCCATCTGAACAGAAGCGTTACTTACAAGTAACACATACTGGACAAGGGGCCAAGGAGGTTGTAGTTAGTTAGCTTATTTGCATCATTGCAGGTACATTAAGAAAGTGAGTGGTGTTTATTGCTGAGGGCTAGTGGTGTGGCTCTGTGAGCCAGATTTTGACCTTACTTCTAAAGGAGTTGAAGGAAGGCTTGGATCTGAGTGAGATAGGTAGAGTGTTCCATCGCTTTGCAGCAAGCACAGGGAATCTACTGCCCCGGCCTTCTGGAGCTTGGTATTGTGAGACAATGGGTGTCATTACGAGTTTGGAGGCAGCCATGGCGCTAATAGCGCCATGGCTGCCTCCAAACCCGGGTCCGGGTCCAGTCTCACTGAATGGGACTTACCGGGACATTCCAACCTATGCGGACCCGGTAAATCCCCATTCAGTAAACCATTCCCCATTCCCATTTGAGACCCTATAGGGCTCAATGGGAATGGGGAAGGTGCTAATAACAGGCCCGCAAATTGCGGGCCCATTATTAGCTCCAAGGTCCCTTAACGGGTCGCGCAAAAAATGGCTGGTCTGACCCGCTAAGGGACCTCAGAATAGGGCGGTAAGGGTTTACCGGCACCGGCATCCTTACCGGTAAACCCTTACCGCCCAACTTGTAATGATCCCCAATGTGTTTGGGCCAGTCTGCGGGGACGATCAGAAGTGTTACAAGTGAATAGATTTGTTAGGTAGTTTGGTACACGGTTAGCTAGACACTTGTGCATGAGAGAATGTGATTTGAGGGCAATTTTTTGGTTGACTGCTAGCCAGTGTAGGCTGTGTCTGGAATCTGAAATATGATGAGATCTGGGGATATTCAATGCTGCCCTAATGGCATTATTTTGGATTGTAATAGTTAGTGTTCCGTTGGCAGGTCCCTAAATAGAGTACATTACAGTAAACAGGGCCAAGGGTCTGGCTAAGGTTGTGCAGTTGGTGGTGGTTAAAAAGGATCGACATGCCGTGATAAGTTTTCATGTATAGGCCGCTGAGGAGGTTATGCATTGGTTTGTCTGGCTAATGATAGTGTAGCATCAAGGTATATACCAAGGGATTTTAAGTCTTGGGATACTTTGATGGTGTTGCCATCAATAGTGAAAGAGTCACAATCTGGGTGGGGCTTGTTGAGTCTAGGCTGTGAGCCAAGGAGGACAGAGTCCATGTTGTGCCATCCATGCCTGGATCACAGTGTACATGTCATGCAGAGTCAGTTATATAGTCTCCTGAGATGGGGATGAGTATTTGGGTGTCATCTGCATAATTTGTGTAGGTGACACCCAAATTATCAAGGATATCGAAAAGGGGCTTTGTAAACACGTTGTAGATGTAGGGGATAAGCATGATCCTTGTGGGACTCCAAATAGTACTGGTGCAGGTTCAGCAGAGGCCAAGGGAGAGAAGACCCTCTTGGATCTGTTGTCCAGGAATCATCTAATCCAGGTGGTGGCTTTGTCTGAGAAGTAGGCTGCAGAAGTGAGATGGTTGCCTAGTATTTGGTGATTGACCAAGTAAAATGCAGCCGATAGATCAAGCAAAAAGAGGAGGGCCAACTTGCCCTTTATCTTTTAAATGATCAATTTGTGTCTTCAGATCAATCAAGGCCATCTCAGATCCATGCCTCTGTCTAATGCCTGATTGCCTGAGGCCGAGGAGATTATTAGATTCTAAGTGAATCTGGATCTGCAGGTAGGCTGCTCTGTCCAGGATTTTTTGTAAGAAAGGGACTGTAGTGATGGGCCTATAGTTTGTCAGGCTGCTTGAGTCTAGTGATGGCTTCTTGAGTAATGGGATAACCCAGGCGTCTTTGAGGTTGTTGGGTACTATGCCAGTGTTAAATGAGGCGTTTATTAAGGATGTGATGAATGGTGCTAGTTCTTTCATTTCCTCCTTAATTATAGGAGCTGGGCAGGTGTCTCCCTGACAACTAGAAGTTTTGAGTTTAAGGATTATATTTTCTATAACTGAGGTGGAGTGTGGTGAGAAGTTGAATGGTTAACAGTTATGTAAGGCGATGGATCATGTGTTTTGAAATGTGTCGAATGATAGGCTGCTTTTTTTAGAATCTATTTTATTTTGTAGCATGGTGATTTTATCTAATAGTGTTTTTTGAATGTTGGAGCACCAAGTGCTGTATTTAACGCACATGTCAGGAGGGGCTGCTGGGGATTCTAGTTCTCTGAGTATCTTAAAGAGTTCTTTAGTACTCGATTTGGCTTGGGTGAAACAGTTGTTGTATGTATCTTTTTATGCTTGAAAGATTGCCTCTTTGTAGTTGAGTGATGCTAATGTAAAGTTGTTTGGTTAGCTGCAGTAGGTAAGCTTCTCCAAAGTGATTCTGCATTTAATTTTTCCTTACGTAGAGCTCCAAGAGGCAGAGTTAACCATAAAGTGAGGTGGGCGCGTGATTTAGATTTCCGTAGTTTGAGTGCGGCAATAGTATTGCTGGCCTTAAGGGTGGTTGTAAATGTCAATTAGAGCCATTGGGTCTCTATATGACTCAGTGGCATTGTTAAGGATGGGTAGTATCAGGGGAAGGAGTTTCTCGTTAGTTATGTCCCTTTTCTTTCTAGTATGCATGGGCGAGCGATTTTCATCTTGGAATGCTGGTTGCCTGGCTTGATGGTGAATGAAATCAGATGGTGATCTGACCATGCACAGGGAGTGTTGGCAAGGATGTTTGTGCTGCAGTTGAAGTCTGCAAGCCAATCAAGGGTTCTGCTTTTGATGTGGCCAGGTTTCTGGATGCAGTGTGTAAATCCTAATTCAGTTATTGTATTAGCAATATGTAAAGCTTTGTAATCCTTTGTGTCTTGGAAGCCGAGATTGAGTTCAGCCATCAGGATGATTTGTGAACTGGGCTTGGTGTGAGGGGAGAGAAGGGTAGTGATATCTTCCTCGAATGTGGAGACCGGGTCTGTTGGCCTATAGATGAGGTGCATGGTGAGTGTTTGGGTAGCTGAAGCGGGGAGCTTGATGGATAGTAATTCAGCTGAGGGACAGGGTTGATTCGGTATATATCTTAGTCCTAATGTGGTTCTAGATATGAAGGAAACACCTGTGCCTGTGGACTAGTTGGAATCTCTATCACATCTGGTGATAGTGTAATCATTTGGGATGGCGAGGGAAAGAGATGGTCCTGATGCATCGTGCAACCAGGTATCAGTAATCCCTAAGAAATCAAGGTCTTGTGCTGTGATATAGTCTGCAATATCTAAGGCATGTGCTGGGAGTGACCTAGCATTAATTAGTCCACCCTTAATATTGATAGCTTTGACAGCAGTGTGTTTGTTAATGGTAGAGGGTTCTTTGGACATGGTGCTGTTAGTGGGTATAGTCTTCGAGAGATTTGACAGTGGAATTGGGAATTATTGTTGTGGCAGTAGATTTGGATGCAGATGGGTCTGGTAAAAATCTGGTGCCTAATTTAGTGTTCCTATAGTTCAAGGTGCATGGTTGATTAGGTGTGGGCTTCATAGCAAAGTGTTCCAGCCATAGGGCTGGTGAGTTCAGGTAGGGGTTGTGTGGTAATGTAGTGGTGATGGGGTGTAGGCTGGAGGGCAAGAAGGCTGATGGTGGAATGTCATTTGCTAGAGGGAGCCTACTGCTCATAGTTAAGGTTGTGCAAGTCATTTAGTGCATGTTATTGAGTATGAAGATGGATTGGATAGATAGGTGGCTAGTAGTGGGAGAGTTTTTGATTGGAGTTAGCAGATTGCCAACTAGTAATGGTATGTAACATAGTAAAATAATCAAGTACATAGTGGAGTTAGGGTTAACGTGTCCTATCAAATGGGACAGTGAACATAGACTGCTCGTCTAGCGTGGAGGGTCGTTTTGCAGGTTAGCTGAGCAGATAGGCAATTGGTCACATGGGGCGTATGTGGGCTAAGATGCAGAGAGTGAACTACAAGACAATTAGGTATTGGTAAGGCACATTTGGAATAGCATGCTCACATCTAGCGCGAACCTGTACCCTTAGGATACAAATGCAACAAAAAATGCAAGAATAGCGAAATGCGCTATTTAGAATGACGTGCAGGACGTTTGAGTAAGATGCTTGCTTGGATTGTTTAGGTTAAAAATGCAGCAAAATAATGTAAGCCAGTTGGTTATGAGCAAAGGCACATTTCGAGTGTCATGTTGGTTTAGTCAGATTAGGCAGTTTGATAGCAGGATAGAACAATGCAAGCTAATTAAAGTCGGTAAAGATTCCTTGAGAATAGAATACTAGGCTAGACAAATTCCGACTAACGTTGCAGCAGGAGTGATGCAAGCTAATTTGGGGTTAAGTGAGGCATATTTCATGAGATTCTAGCTTTTACAATTTCGGTTAAAAGTGCAGCGAAACAATGTAATTCAGTTGGTTATGGGCAAAGGCATGTTTTGAGTGGCATGCATGCTTAGACAGATCAGGCAGCTTGCTCAGATCAGGTGCTCTTCTTCCCTGCCAAATGCTCTCTCTCATCTCTTCCTCTGCCCATCCAGTTCCCACCAGACACCCCCCCTACTCTTCTTCAACTAGAAACCTCAGCTTTGTCTATAACCATTCTCACATCTTCTGTACTTTCATCCCCAAAACTGCAACAGCAGCACTCCTCAATGCCCTAAATATTAGGAAAATCCAGCACCTCCTTCCTTTCAACACTGCCAAGCATCTCTTAATCACTTTTGTCTTCTCAAAACTGGACTACTGGGCTGGCATCCTCTTTGGTCTCCCCAACTATGCTTTCTGTCCTCTAGACAATATCATTAACTTTGCTACCAGTAGTGTAGGAGGAGTAGCTGGGGGCTCTGAATAGCTGGGGGTTATGAATAGCTGGGAGATCCGTATAGAAGCGGCTTATTAGCTAATCTAGCTTATATAGCTGTAGTGTGAGTCTCAGACAGAAATCCAGAAATGCAAGGCATATGGTTGCCAATGCCTAAGGTGCAGATTGGAAATGCACAGAACACAGAAAATGCAGAGCGCATGCTTTAAATCGCATATTACTTCAGGATATTTCAATTGACTGACATGCACTGAAACTACTATTAATATATTAACATGCTAATACAATCCCAGTAACATGTAACATGTTCCTTAATAAGAGTTAGTCCAAATTAGTCTGTGTGGAAATGGCCTGAAAGTGATTTTCGAAACTGCATGGCTCTTTGTAAAATGGATTCAAACGTGCAGACTGAGCTTGGTGAAGTTGAATACATATGAAAATACGAAGTTCCGTTCTGCTAAGAAGACCATTGTGTGAGCCGGAAATTCAAGAAGAGATGTATCTTTTTGCTCTGTAACAATGGAATCATGTGATTTCAGTGGAATGATCTGAAATTGGAGGTATTTACTTTGAGTGGCAGAAGGAGTAATAAAAGGACTCAAATGGGTGTAGCTGGGAAAGACATATTCAAACGCTGAGAGATATATCTTTGGGCTCAGATGAGCTGGCAGGCAGACAGACGCCAGTGCTCAGGTCTGTTTTGTGTGGAGCAAGTGCTTAACCATGGACCCTGGGACAGGACAAGCAGGCAGGCAGAGGAAAGTTTCCGTGCTAAAGAAATATTGCCTAAAGATTCAGGTAGATATGTAGAAATTGAGGTGTGTGTAGTGTGCCTGAGAAATGCTTACAGGTTTTGTGATAAAAACATGTTTGCCTTTTAAAGTAATTTACACTCTATATTTTATGTTAGTTCACATTTATGAACTGAGTCTTTGTTAGATGACAAGCTTTTAACTTCTAAAGATTGTGAGTGAAACCTTTCAAGGTCTCCTCGCCAGGCTCTTGCTGGCCAGCAGCAAATATGTAAGTGAAACTTATCATTCGAAAATCTATTTTATGTGTCCAAGCACTCTAATGAAATGCATTTTATCCATGTCCAAGTATAAGCCATTGTAACGTAGTATTGCATAAAGCGAATGTCTGGACTGTTTTGAATTTTAAACTTCTATAAAAATCTAAAGGTTTAAAAATGAATTGAGTTTGTACTTTTCTTATGTGTCTTAGTTGTTGTTAGCATGTAGGCTGAGGTCCAACAGGTGGTTAGCCTATTTTACTGCAGGTGGTAGTTCAGATTACCACATGTGGTCAAACCTAAAATAAATAGCTTTTCTGTGAATTGCGCTTTCAGAAGTGCTAGGCTTGTGTGTGAATGCAATTATTTGTTCATGAAATGATCCATATGTTTTAAAGCCTAGCCACAAAGACATACTTCAGTATTGTACATAACATACTGTGAGAAGAAAAGGTATAAGTTACCCACCCAGAGTGTATCAAGTCCAGTAGTCTGTTGTGGTAAGTGACCCTGGCAAAAACAATTGTTAGGCAATATTCTGAAGTTAGTCTCACCACTGTAAAGAGAAATACCCCAACAAATTACCACAAGAGATACTACCACCATAAAATACCACTCTTTACCACCATAGTAAAAATACCACAGCATTAAGTATAACCCCAAAATATATCCCACAGTACTCTCGTTCACCTCCTTCACTTCACACCTACGTCATTGTATTGTCACAAGGCTGGTTGGCTGATGATACAAAACAGGGCCAGATTTAAATGTCTTCTCCTGGTTCACAAATGTATCCATGGTAAGGCACCACTTTATCTATCTAATCTATCCAACTCTTCAAGTCTTATTGTAATTTCCGTTCTGCCTCCTCGACTACTCTTGTGGCTCTTTGCCTTCCCTGCGTGTCCTCTGACTTCTGCTATTTCTTTCTTCTTGCTCCACTTGCATGGAATTATTTTCCCCGGACATCCAGCTAACAGTCCAGACATATTTGTTCAAAACCAAACTCAAAGCCTACCTCCTTGCCTCTGTGTTACCGTCTTAATCCACCTCTCGTCTGCCTTCTAGCCAATATTTTTCTCTCGCTCTAACCTGCCTGTGTCCCTCACGTTCTCTGCCTCCACTCTAGCACTTCATCCATCATAGTCACATCTCAAGCACAGCTGGCCGTACCACCTGCCTGCACGTAAATATATCTAATGTTGGTTGTCCATTTATTTATTGTCCCCAGAGACAGTTCCATGTACTCCACTCTATAACCTGGTTAGAATGCTCCTACACTCACCCCATTGTAAGAAGCTCACTGCTTACTGTCAAATCTGAATTCTTATCTATTGTACGTTCTTTTGTTCCTCTCTGTATATAAAAAAATGAACATAGTATTGGCTGTGTAGTTATGGTTAAGTTATGGTTAAGTTGCTATTCCCATAGGAAGATCACTTTTTGGGCGGCTTATAACTTTGCTCCCCCTGGACGGATCCACACCAAACTTTGCAAAGTTTGGTGAGGTTTGGTCCAGGGGGGCAAAGTTATAGGGAGGTCCCACAACTTTTTTTTTAGCATAGAGTGAATGGGGAAAAAACTTTGCTCACGCCTGCAGCCCTTACTGCTGGACGGATTTTCACCAAATTTGCGGCAGGAGCAGCAGCTTGGTCCTGAAAGCGTGCTTTTGTAAATTTGGTGAAAATCCATCCAGTCGTTTTATTAAAAAAATGACCAAAAAGTAGGTCAGAAAAAATTAATGATATCTATGTCCGCTCCACGGACACACTTCCCTGTTCGCTCCGCGGACAGTGTCCTGATTGGCTAATCGGCTTGCGTCATGTCCGCGGACATGCAACGTGTTCGCTGATGATGGGTGGTGAAGAGCGTGAAGTGCGTCTGATTTTTGGAAACGCCCGCTATCTTGGATCAGCGGAGTGACAAATGGTGGAGAAATACAAATTTGGCAAGTGTGTTGGTGTGTAAGAGCATTTGGGGAGGGTAGGGGAGATGGGTCAAACGCTATATTTTTTTAGGTGGCAGGCACCCCTATTGTGTTCATCATGTCCGCAGAAAGCCGTGCTGTCCGGGATGTTCATAATAGGTCAAATGGGGGTGTCCTAAGGACACTATTCTTGTTTGTACTGTCCGCAGGCAAGTTGAAACTGTTCTAAGAACGGGCCTTGTGTCCAGGATGTCCGCACATACCAAAATGGGGGTGCCCTAAGGACAGTATTCCTGTCCGTAGTGTCCGTATGCAAGTTGAAACTGTTCTAAGAACATGCGCAATGTCCGGGATTTCCGTAATTGGGCAAACGGGGGGTGTCCTTAGGGCACTATTCCAGTCTGTACTGTCCGCAGGCAAATTGAAACTGTTCTAAGAACAGGTCTGGTGTCCGGGATGTCCGCACTTACCGAAAATGGGGGGGTCCTAAGGACACTATTCCTGTCTGTAGTGTACGCTAGCAAAATAAAACTGTTCTTAAAACACTTTAGGTGTTCGCAGACATAAAAAATGCCCCTGCTGCATGGTTAAAAAGTTTGATTCTATGGGTGTGATCTATGGGTGTGATATGCTGCAGTGGTTGTGGCCAGGCCATGCACCCAAGACTCTAGGCCCTGGCCACAACCACCGCAGCATATCACACTAATAGATCACACACATAGAATCAAATATGTATGAAATATTTGCAAATCTACAGTTTACGCACTGTTTGATTTGTATAGTTTGTATGTGAAGTTTTGGCTACATCATGCCATTAAGATAGTAGAGTTTGGTAACAAGCACTGCAGTATAAGATATCCATGGAAGTAAACATTTTGCATTGTGGTGTACGGTTACATGTTTGCTTCAATGGTTGTGTTATGGAGCAGTATTTATGAGTTGTACTTATTATAATATACTACTCTTTGGTTTGGTAACTGGAGTACATATATACTTTGTCAATTTCTGTGATAAAAGAAAAGATCATTTCAGTATCGGTAGTTTGTAAGGATTTATAACATTGAATAATAGACATTTTCTATTCATTTTGACTCTCATATTTAGTAGATTACAAACCAGTGTACTGTGCAATTTGCTCAGTGTCTGTGTTTATTGTTAAATCATTGGGTCTGTGGAAAGAAAAAATCCATGGTGGATTAAAAAAACCCTTTTTTTTTCTTTTGGTATAGTACATTTATTTTTGTGTTTTCAGTGTTTACTTGTTGTTTCTGGCTACTGTTGACTTGTTGCAGATTGTTAGATACTGATTTGTAACTGATTATCATTTGTATTTATATTCTCAAGTTGTTGATCTATCTGTTGGGTTGTTGCAAAATCTTGGGGCAGTTAGATACCTGTTGGCGTATTTTAACTGTTTAATATTAATATAATTTAGTGGTATTGATTTATCTGTTTGGTTGTTGCAGTTGTATTCTAACTGTTTATAGTTTTTTTTTAATTGAACTTTTATTAATGTTTATGCACAGATTAGTTATTAGTGGTATTGATTTATTTGTTTGGTTGTTGAAAAATCTTGGAGCAGTTAGATACCTGTTGGCGTATTCTAACTGTTTATAGTTTTCTAATTGAAGTTTTGTTAATGTTTAAGAACAGATTAGTTATTAAATTTTGGTTTAAGAAGATAATGAGCGTTTATAAGATTTGCTGCTAATCTCTGCTTTAGAGTACTGGTACTCTCATTACATTCGAACCATCCACAATTCTTTTTTTATATATGCAGTGTAGTGACCTGCATTGGTTGTGGCTCCTGCATGGTAGATTATACCTATTGTTGTGAATGTTTTCTTACCACGCGATACTTGACCATGTGTGAATCCAGTCAGCTTGCAGCTGTTTTTGGTACCATCTGCATTGTAACGTAGAACAATTAATATTACATATTTACTATGTGTTTGGATTAGTAAAATGGAGTCTGGAGCGATTATCTGAATTGCAGGTAGTACATAATCTGCCGTGGTTTGCATTTTGTTAAAGTTGCTGAAATGGAATGGATTCACAGTTAGGTATGGATACATACACAAAACGTTCATTAGGGATTTGTTCATATTGCATATTGTTGTACAGAGTGCATGTATGTTTCCACATGTATGAAATCTGGAAGTTTTCATTTATAGGTATGTTTTTGTTTTCCAGTACTTGTAGCAAGTACATTAGAAATTCTTGTGGATCTTCTTATGAGTTTATAGTGAATTTCAACATTTCAGCATAGTAGTCCAATTCTTGTCTTATTCCATGAACACTGTAGGTGTTGTCAGAATTGTTGTTTGTATTTCTATGAAGGACTAACATTTGCAAACACAATTGGTCTGTACTGTGTAAGTAAATGTTGTCAATAATTGGTGGCAATTGAAATAGAATATTGATTGCTACATTTGCGTAGCAGTTTACACCAGTTATATTTGAACATTTGAATGAACCAGATAGTTCTGTGTCCAAGTCATTTTTTTGGAGTGTGTGTTGCTTCTTTGAAGAAGTACCTGAGTTACTTTGAGTAATAGATTCTTCTTTGGTTGTACTAATTAATGACGTAGTAGTTTCTTTTACTCTCTTTGGAGGATTTGTAGTGACATCCTGTTGCATTTCTGTTTGAAGTAGTTTTCTTTTACATTGTTTTACTTTTTGTGGAACAGCATATGTTTTTAGATGGGGGTGTATAGTGTACATAGTCTATTGTATTCTAAAATTCAAGGAATATCAGTGTTTACTTTACTTGCTTCAAAGTTGATTAGAAATAGGCCATCAAGTGTAGTTATCTAAGGTAAGACCTTGTGATTTGTGAATGGTGACTGCATATGTATTTAGTCTTGTTGTGGCTTGTTGACACATGGGTAGTGTCATACCATGTATGTCCAGTTTGTCTGTTGCGGAAATTTCAATTATTGGCTGCATTTCTTTTTTCAACATTGTTTCATTGAATTTGGAACAGCTTGCAAGAGTTGGCATCAAGGACAAACAATGGACATTTTTGTGTGCTATTTGTTCCATGACATTGTCAGTCCAGAAAAAGTAGACATCCCCTTGATTGGAAGGCAATGTACTTTGTTGGCTGAAGACCAACCTCCTCATGTGTTTAGTAAGGTGTAGCCATGTGATTAACTAAAGTGCGGCCATTTTAAGGTGACTGAAATCGCCATTTTGTTTTCTCTAAAGTTGCCTTTTGCGTCATGTAAAAACTGCTTTGCTGAAATATTATTCTGCTTCACTGGTGCATAACGCAAGGCCACGAGAGACATGTTGAAACATAACGCAGTAACCCAGACAGAATATGCCCGGTTTCCTCCCTCACATATCCTTGGGAAGTAAGCAGCAAGGCATTCTAATCAGTATAGCAGGTGCCAGCTAGTCTTAGTAACACAGTAGAAATGCTACAAGCGAACTGTTACTAAATGAATATTTGAAGGTGTCATACTCGTCACCATTGTCAATCATCGTGCCTAGTTCAAAGGAAATGTATGAGGGGCGGTATTGGATGTGACACTACTGATTACTAGATGCTTGTTTTGTATATATGTAACTGTTGTATGATCTTCGCTCTCTTGCGTCCCCCGAGGTCTGGTAGACACAAGTCGCAGGGCGTGGGACCCAGTTGGCCAACTGAAACTATTTGCTTTGCAATAAACCCTAGATTTTGGGAATACAACATTGTGTCTGTCGTATCAGGTCGTGTGTGGTGATTGTGCCTTGTTTCCATACACGAGGGTCCCTCAGGGGCCCCTTCAAGATGGCGCCTGAATAGGGGCCCTCCCCCACTTGTTCCATTGTGTACGTTGTAAGATACGGAAGGCAGAGAGCACATCGAGGACGGGACGATTGAGCCGGGATCAAGAGGTGTTCAGGTCGCCCCTGCGAAACTGATGAGAGATTCCTTTGCAGATCTGCATACAACTGATCCCTGATCGACGTGCCCGGCCAGAGAACAAGGAGGTGAGGGTCCCGAAATGAGGCGGAGTGAGCCAAGATACGCAGACACGACGTCATTGGTTGCGTCAGTATACGGACGAATTGTGTCTTGTAGGACAAATTAACTGATCAGGTGAGTCGTACCCCGATTCAAAGTAATCCTGATATTGGTTGAGAGCTGATTTTGCAAAATCAAACACCCAGTGTAAGGTTGATTAGCCAAGGGTAAGGTTAAAACATGCCTGGGGTATTGTCCACCGTAGCAGGATTTTTCCGCTGTGGTAGACAATCTTTGGAAACTGGCCAGGTCGCGCCACCTGTGGGAACGCCGGCGTATGAGGTGTATGTGAAGTATGGTGTGGGAACGATAATGTTTTGTGAGTCTTGGCATAGGCAAACCAGAAAACAGGAAGATCTTCAGTGGTTGAATCATGGGAATTTTGAGGTGACGAGAATAGATCATTTGGAGAAGGTGTTGATGAAAAAGAAAACGAACCCCGCGGCATTTGATATCCTTAGGGACTGGAGAAGGGAAGCTATGCTTCTCTGGAGAAGTAGAGAGAAACACGCGCGCAGGCATACGTCGAAAGCAGAGAGAGCGAAAGAAAAAGAGGAGGAGGAGTGGAATGATAGTCTGAAAAAGTCAAATAGACGTGATCAATTGAGTATAGAAAAGGTACACCCACAACGGGAGTTGCATTCATCAGACGAATTGATAGATAAAATATTGACTGATACAAAGCAAGGTCCAAGGGGAGAGACTAAAATGACCGCGTTAGTGGATATTGCTCAGCCCCCTCCAGTTGCTCAGCCCCTCCCAACTGACCAAATCCCAGCCCGGCCGCACACTACACAAACAGCGCCTCCTATTAGCCAGTCAGCGCCGTAACAGTCATTTCCTGTTCCCATTGTCCCCTCTGCACCTCCCCCCAAGAGATTGTTTCTGTCCCATCGGCCCCTCCTGTGATTGAACTTGAACTTGTTGAGACAGAAAAAGGGGCTGGACAAAGTGGATGTGCGAGAGTGACCCGTAGTGCGATCAGCAAGGAGAGGAAGCGAGGGTTGCAAGAACAGGCCGAAATGTATATAAATGGGAATGATGCAATGTCAGCACTAGCTTCGATGTATGACTTTAGGAGGAGCAACGAAAGACAGGTATTGTTGGAATGCAACGGGTAATATTTAGTGGCGAGATGGAAACAGTTAATCGGGACGCTACTGCCACAATGACTGTTGGATTTGAATGCATTAGCATGTTGTAGAGGGAGGGATGAAGAAATAAGGGAACATGTAGACCGACTTTTTTAACTTAAGAATGAACTTGATGATGAATATGCTGAAATGTTTGCCACACCAGGGTATAGGAGTAGAGATTTTAGGAGAGATAGAACGCAAGCGGTGGAGCCCTATATACAGCGGCAATATTTGCCGTCGACAAGACAGACAGGCAATAAAGTAAAAGTATGCATACGAGAGGCGCTAAAATGGATTTCAAATCCTAGTATCCCCACAATGGAAATACATGAGATATTTGATGAAATCCCTTGCCCATGAAAAGAAAAGCACTGCAGACAATAGTTGAGCATCTGATAGACAAAGATATAAGTGAGAAGAAAGCCAGCCCCCCTGAAATAATAGCAGTATTTAAGAGGGCATTTGAACGTGGAACAGGAGAAACAGCCTTATCACTCGACTTGGGAATATTATTGCATATGAGAGAAGGGGGAGGAACAGTGAGTGCGGTATTTCCCATGAGAGAAGTCCCACCTACCTTTGTGCCTAAAGTAGAGATTCCTGCAGTAGGCAACCAACCAGCACGAGTAACGGAAGCATATTATTCAGCCCAATATGTACATGTCCCTTTCTCCAGACAGGAAGTGAATAATATAAAACAGACGATTCCCGATATAAGAAAGAATCCCGCAGGATTTTATAAAGAAATAGAATCCTGTCTGCAATCATCCGTGCTCACTATGGGTGACATAGATTTAATATTCCCAGTAATCCTGCCAGCAGATATATGGAAACAAATAAGAAAAGTGGATGATGAAATAGCATATGGCGCCACGTGGTCGAATTTAATACTAGAGGATAGGAATAAAGAGGTGGGAGGAAATCCAGGGCCAAATATGGCGGCACTACCAGCACGAACAATCCAGAAATTGAAAGGAATTGTTCCAGAAAAAAGAATTCAATGGGACAAATTGACTGCATGCGTTCAGGGTCAAGGATGAGTTAGCCACAGATTATTTTAATAGATTTGAGGAAGTAGTCACAGATTTCGGAGGACAGGATGTAAGCACAGAAGCGGGAAAAAGGCTATTTGTTGACAAATATGTGAGAAGGTTAATACTTCCAATTCAAAACTTAATAATGACATTGGAAAGTGCATGGCAAGCCAAAACGTTAAGTGAAGTACTACATATGGCGCAATATTATGAGAACAGAGTGAACGCTGAGAAAGAGAAAGAGGTGAAGGATAGAACGAATTTGAAAACAAGGGTGCTACTCCAACAAGTAGCGGGACACAATAGGGGAAGAGGAAACACCCAGGGCAGAGGTAATTTGAACATGCATGGAGGGCCCCTGGGATTGAATCAGTGTGCGTATTGCAGAAAGGAAGGTCACTGGCGAGCGCAATGTCCACACTTGCAAAATAGAAATGGGTATTGCCAGATACATAGGCAGCATAGGGGGCATCCAGGAGCAAATGAGCATAATAGAAATAACATGCAGCAGCACCAAAATAGTCAAGGGAATGGTACCCACAATCAGAACCAAGCTCAGAATCAAACCGCTACTCAGAATCAGAGCCATCAAAACACACAGAATGGGAATAGAGGAAGGAGCAGGAACATTTTTGACACCCAAACAAATGCGTACTATAATAACAGCAGCGATTACACATCAGATGATGTGTTGTTTCCCCCAATAGGACAGCCCAGGACAGGGGTTGAAACCAGTACCTATTCCCGTGAATCAGAAAGGACCCTACGTAGAAATGAAAGTCGGGAATAGAGAGCATAGCTTTCTCATAGATACGGGGGCACAAAAGTGCTCAATAGACCATCACTTGGTTCCGGAAATACAACTGTCAGGGCAGAGGAATATTTCAGTAGGGTTCGCAGGTACCCTGGTGATAAACCCAGTGTCCCAGCCAGTAGCAGTGACATTAGGCCCATTCACGGAATATTGTCAATTTTTCTTAATAGAGAATTGCAGAGAGAATCTTTTGGGATAAAATGTATTAAAAAAACAAAGTGCAGTTATCCACTGTACACCAGATGGAGTATTTTTGACCATTTCACCACAGAATGTACCGGTATCTGAATTTGTGTCCAAACCTTTGCCAGGAGAATTGAGTGAGGTGCCAACTTGTATATGGGCAATGAATGACAATGATGTGGGATGTTTGAAGATAGAACCAGTGAAAATTGCTTTGAAAGAAGGAGAAACGTTACCGCGTATTCCACATTATAAAATCTCAGCAGAAGGAGAGAAGGATTGAAAGTATTGTTTCTGATTTGGTAAAATTGGAAGTGATTGAAGAGATTACAGGTAGTACATGTAACAGTCCCATTCTCCCGGTGTATAAGAAAGGAGGTAATGAGGTACCGTATCGTTTTATAATTGATCTGCACGCTCTAAACAAGATAGTAGATCCCCAATTCCCATTGGTTCCAGATGTCACCACAATTTTGACAATGATTCCTGCCTCGGCTGAGTACTTTAGTGTTATTGACTTGAAGAATGCGTTTTTCAGCATTCCAGTACAGAAGAAAAGCAGATATTTGTTCGCCTTCACACTGGGAGGACGATCATTCACATTCACACGCATTCCACAAGGCTACACAGAGAGTCCGAGTATGTACAGCAGAGCATTGAAAGAACAATTAGATATGCTAGAATTACCAGCATTTTGTGTATTGTTACAATATAAAGATGGTTTATTGATGGCTGCAGATACAGAGACGATTTGTAAAAAGAGTACTGTATTAGCAGTGCATGGCCATAAAGCAAGTTTAAAGAAGTTCCAATATTCTCGAAAGGAGGTGACTTATTTGGGTTACCTACTTTCGAAAGAAGGGAGAAGACTGACGTCAGAAAGAATAGAAAGCATTTCTGGTATGCCTATTCCAAAAGTCAGAGCCATAATAGGAATGGCTTCCTATTGCCAGCAGTGGATCGTGAACTTTGCATTGATTGTGAAGCCAATGGTGGAGTTGACAAAAAAGGATGTTGTGATGCCGTTGCAGTGGAATGAAGAATGTCAGAGAGCATTTGATCTGCTCAAAACTGCATTGTGTTCTGCTCCAGTTTTGGGCACACCAAATTATGAAAAAGTTTTTAGACTGTGCGCGAGAGCGAAGGCTGTGCGTTGTCCGTTTTGACACAGGAACAAGGTGGAAGAAATAGGCCAGGCAGCTATTTTTCTTCCGTGCTGGACCTTGTAGCGCGCGCATTACCACAATGTTTGCAAGCTGTTGCAGCAGCTGCTGCATCAGTGAAACAAACCGAAGGAATGGTATTGGGGCACACCTTAATTTTGATGGTGCCACATGCCATAGACGTTCTACTAAATAGAACACAGATGCAACACATCACCTCTGCTAGATTGACTAGATATGAGAGTGTCTTCTTTGCGCCACACATCCAAATTATGAGGTGTAGCGCTTTGAATCCTGCAGAATTAATGCCACTGCCCACGGAAGAAGTTGGTGTAAATGAATCACCTCCCCATGATTGCTTAATGGTTACTGAGGAAGAAACAAAGGGGAGAATTGATTTGACAGATACCCCATAAAAAGAGCCAGATGGAGAACTGTTTTGTGATGGCTCCTGTTTTAAATTACCTGATGGCACAGCAACTGATGCCTATGCTATTACTACGTTAAAGAGTATTGTAGAGAGTAAAAGAATCCCCTACAACTATGTACAAGTGGCGGAGATAATAGCTTTCACCAGAGCCTGTGAGATTTCTGAGAATCTGAGTGTAAACATATATACTGACAGCCTATACGCCTTTGGTGTGGTCCATAACTTTGCCCGACTTGGGCTGAGAGGGGTTTCTTGACATCACATGGAGCCAGAATTCAACATGGCCCTTTGATTGTACGATTGCTGTCTGCACTTACGTGTCCAAAGCGCCTAGCGATAGAGAAATGTGAGGCGCATAAAAAAGTAACATGGAAAGTGGGAGAAGGAAACGCATTTGCAGACAGGATTGCAAAACAAACTGCCACTGACCTGAATACCAAAATGTTAACAGTACAGACAGAGGAGGTGTCCTGCATGATGGAGAATGGAATTGCCACTGTCAAAGAGATGCAGGTAGAAGCCACTGCGGATGAAATACAAGGGTGGGCTGAGGGCTCTGCTGAATTAGATCTGGAGGGTTTCATGTAATATTGTCGCCACCAAAAATCTCGCCATGCTAAAATATCACCGAAAAATGGCCATTTTTTGTGGCGACATTATTGCATGGAACATGCGGGGGTCACCCCCGCAACCCTCAAACTTTTTTTTTTGCCCCTGTCCTCATATATATGGTCACCCATTTAATATTGCCACGACCTTTTCACAGCGATATTATTTACGGCGACCATATATATGGGGATAATATTACCTGATACCATCTGGAGTGTTGCTGGGTAGACAAGAAGAGTAGAAACTGGATGCTGCCCAATTCCTATATAACTGCAATGGTCATGATGGCCCACAGCCCCACTCATATTTGTGCCAAAAAAATAGTCCAACATCTAGCCACAGTATGGGAGAACACACACATAAAGAAAAATGCAGAGAGGATGGTGCAGAACTGTATCACGTGTCTACAACATAATGTGGGGAAGGGAATGGTGACTCCTACAGGAAGTTTCGGCCTTCCCTCTATGCCTTTTGATGTAATCCATTTTGATTTCATAGAGATGTAGAGATGCCAAAACTTGAAGTATGTCCTAGTAGTTATATGTGCATTCAGTAAGTGGGTGGAAGCATAACAACTAAAAGACTGTACTGCCATGAGCACTGCAAAAGTAATGTTGAAGGAGTATTTCTCCCGTTTTGGTTTGCCCCGTGTCATATGGTCAGACAACGGTCCGCATTTTGTGGGCACGGTAATATTACAGATTTGTGCAGGTCTCCAGATCGATAAGCGATTCCATTGTTCTAGACACCCCATGAGTGCCGGTCTTATTGAACGCCACAACGGCATATTGAAGTCCAAAATAAGCAAAATATGCGCAGGAAACAAGTTAAGCTGGGTGGCCGCATAACCAATAGCGTTTCTGTGTATGCATACATCTCTGCAGGCAAGAACTGGGCTCTCCCCCTATGAAATCATGATGGGGAGGCCAGCAAATGTATGGTGTGTCCCGCAGCCGAAACGGTTTATTGTATTTATTGTAATCTGTTAATACAAAAATTGCATTTGATTCATCAGCAGGTGCAGGTGGCATTACCAATAAGATACACTGGTCCGGGACATGCATTGGAACCCAGAGAGTGGGTCCTCATCAAGAACTTTGAGCGGAAGACATCACTTGCACCAAGGTGGCATGGACCCTATTTGATCCACCTAACTACGCAAACAGCAATTCGTGTGGATGGAAGGAAAGCGTGGATCCATGCAACGCACGTTAAAAAGGTTCCATCACCGTTCAAAAAACTGACTGATCGAGATGACCAAAAAGAGACAGCGGTCCCAGAAACAAAAGAGACGGTTGCCAGTTCTTTGCCACAACATCTGTCTGATCCTGAAACAAAGCTTGGAGAGATTGCTGTGAAAGAGGAAGGGCAAAGAGTGCCCCAACATTGTCCAGCAGACCCTGCATCATTGCTAGCAGACGCAAAATGTGTACTGCTCTGGCGCCCACCATCTATAGTTGCACCACAGCCTGAAACGAAATTTACATCATCACTTGGGCGCCCGCCATCATCTGTCATTGCACCACAAGCTGACTCCGAACTTGAGTCTGGAAGTGCATCTGCACAATTCATTGATCACACAATACCAGGAGGAAGGCGGTATAATTTGCGAAACTGGAAAAAGGAGTGATCAAATCTTCATTCCTTTTGATCTTCATTGCCTCTATTTCCTATGATGGATGAAATAGGAACCGGAGGCCTAGAGGAGAGCGGCGTGAGGGTTGTGCAAATCAGACAGCCCAAAAACGAGGCTCCTCGGTGCTAACATAAAATCCATGTGCCCTGGACCCGTGCGAACGAACGGGGCGAACATGGTACAAAGCCAATTGATAACTGCTCTGGAATTCTTTGAGCAATGTGCAAGTGCACAGAGATCTTGCCCAATGTATAAGCAATCAAGGCTACTAAGAACTGGCAGAATAGACTGTGGACAATTATCGAACTTATTGACATTCAAATGAGTGCAACAAGGAGCGATATTCACGACTAACACTGCAGAAGAAGAAGGACCGAGAAAGAAGAATGCCGGAACCAACTTCTGCCCCCTCCTGCACCACTGTTGAGAATGAGTTAAACATAGCGCATAGAAGGTTACGCAAAGGAAATGGTCGGAAAAATTGTATGCTGAGCTCAACGATAACAATGTGTATAATGAGTATATTGGCCCCAATAATGACAGTACTGGTATTATGGTACTTGGAAGAAGTACACCCGTTAGAAGTGCTCTTGTCTGTTAGGAACATTTCCACTACTGAAAGCCCGGTTCATGTGATTACTTATACCTTGTCCCCAATGGAAGAAAGACACAGGGAAGGTTATGGAAATAACACATTACTGCTAATAATGAATATGACACACTCAATATTAAGAAAAAATAATTGTTGGGATCGTGCCCACTTGCCACAGCATGGTGGTAAGGGGATTGGTTGGTATGTGCAGCCCCTGGCATTGAGTTCTGCAGGTTACGCTTCTTTGAGTGCATTATATTATGGAAAAAGGAACGAAAGTGAAACTGGTCAACTAGACAGTAAAAACATTAATGAATTTGAAGAGATCATTATGAAATCAGTAGGTTGTTCCATATTTCATTAAGCACGATTGACTACACCAGTAATGATGCCACAAGATAGATTGTCGGTTCCCTATAAATCATCTGTGATCACGTTTCATATGAACCAAGAAGGAAATAAAGACGCTGTACTCCCTTCCTATACATTAAATTATAGTCCACGCTCTGTCCCCTTTTGTTTGAGAAAGAAGGGTTCTTATTTGGTGGAACATTCACTAGATGCATGAATATAGCATTCCTTGATAAGGAGGTAGAGCCAATTTATGTAGGAGATGTTATATGTGGAGAAAAAGCGTATCCCTGGTTACCTATAAACTGGGGAGGTGCTTTCTACTTAGGCTTCCTATTCCCTGGGGAATTCCTCTCAAGAACAGCATACATAGCCAAATTGGCCAGATCAAGACCTCGACAAAATGATGAAGGAGGTTTGATTGTAGAGGATATAGCGAAATCATTCATACCATTCTGGGGCCAAGCAATAAACTCTTACAATATAAGACGATTGTCCAGAATATTAGAAGAAACAATACATGGAACGACAGATATACTATATAATATGACCCTAGAGGAGAAAGGAATTAGATTAATGTCACTCCAGAATAGAATGGCTCTTGATGTAATTTTGGTTGATTGCGGTGGTGTTTGCAAAATTGTGGGATCGGCGTGTTGCATATTTGTAAGTGACTCCTCCCCCACGTTTTTTGAAGCGATTAGAAAGTTGCACATTTTGAGCTCTGACCTTCACCCCCCTGAAGGAGGTTGGCAATTAAACATAAGTTTCTGGTTCTGGGAAGTGTTACAATCATGGGGATGGAAATTATTCGCGATCCTAATAGCAGTATTAGGAATATTTATGACATGTTACTGTTGCATACACTGCTTACCCATAATATGCACTGTAATTAGTGAGGGATGTTTACAGATGATGGAAAGAAAAAACACTACTAAAGCAAGTACTCACGGTAATGATGAATCAAAGACAGTAAAATAATTCATGTCAATTGATATTGATGACAATGAAGATGAGACCAATAGTGTGCAGGATTCAGAATCTGATTCAGATACTTGGTCAGAAGAGGATGTGATGTATGGATGAGGCGTTTGGCATATGGCCAAAAGGAGGGTTTGTCAGTCCAGAAAAAGTAGATATCCCCTCGATCGGAAGGCAATGTACTTTGTTGGCCGAAGACCAACCGCCTCATGTGTTTAGTATTAGAAAGGTGTAGCCATGAGCTTAACTAAAGTGCAGCCATTTTAAGGTGACTGAAATCGCCATTTAGTTTTCTCTAATGTTGCCTTTTGCTTCATGTAAATATTATTCTGCTTCACTGGTGCATAACGCAAGGCCACGAGAGACATGTTGAAACATAACGCTGTAACCCAGACAGAATATGCCCGGTTTCCTCCCTCACATATCCTTGGGAAGTAAGCAGCAAGGCATTCTAATCAGTATAGCAGGTGCCAGCTCTTAGAAATGCTAGAAGCAAACATTTAATGACTTGAATTATGCTCCTCTTTGCAGCCCCCCTTTTCTGAGCCCTGTAGAACCCTGGAGAGCAAGTTGACCCCTGCACACAAATAGAAACCAGGAGATAGCAGGGCCTGGAATGTGTCTCTCCCCTACGCGCAGCTTGCTTGCAGAAACAGAAGCATTGTTTTCTTTAAAACAAAGACATGTGTCTGTGGGCTCACAAAATTGCGAACTGTTACTAAATGAATGTTTTAAGGTGTCATACTCCTCACCATTGTCAATCATCATGCCTAGTTCAAAGGAAATGTATTAGGGGCAGTATTGGATGTGACACTACTGATTACTAGATGCTTGTTTTGTATATATGTAACTGTTGTACGATCTTCGCTCTCTTGTGTCCCCCGAGATCTGGTATACACACGTCGCGGGGCGTGGGACCCAGTTGGCCCCTTCAACATCAGTTGCACATGAGTTATGGACATAAAGTGCATGGACGTGCTGGGTTTTTAATGTTGCTTGTGCTTCTTGAGATAGTACACCAACTCTAAAACTTTTTAAAATGTTGGCACAGGTGAGGTCTGCAGACTGTCGCATGTTTTCTGTTAATTCTCTGTATTGCAAATGTTGCCAAAGGTTGGCATTTCCTATGCTGCCAACAGTTTTATAGCAGAGTTTGTGTCCTAAGGTTCTAAAAATAGGTTCACCTTTCACTGGTGTCAATTGAAGAAGATCACTGAAAACAACAATGTGGTTTCCTCAAAAGAGCTCTTCGTAGTTTGTTATAAATACTTCTTGAAATCTGAGGTGAATCAAAGCCAACATTAGGTTGGCAGACCATGCTCACTTCTTCTATTAATAGCATTTTAATTTGTTTTAACACTATGCGTAATTCCATTGCAGCTTCTGTAGAAAGTTTGTAATATTCTAATTTGTTTTGGTGTTCTACTGATAGGAGTAGTAATCGGTGTAAAGTGACACCGCCTATGTTGTAGGCAGCTAAACCTGTGGACAGTTTGTTGTTTGTCAATTGTTGAAGGAACTTGCTGATGATTTTAATTAAGAATGTTTTGCCTGAACCAGCTTCACCACAACGTATAGTAGTATAGGTTTGTAATTTTGGCAGGTACATTCTTTATTTTCATGTTGTACACCATGTGCAATTTCTTTTGTTACTTCTTGAAAAATGCTACGCTGCTCAGTGTTTAGTTTTGATTGTTGTACAGTTAAGTCGTCTGTATCTTCAAAATGACACATGGTGTTTTCTACTTCTGTCATAGCTAATTCTGCCTCATTTGCTGTTAGTGGCTGTCCCAGTGGTTCTTGGCTTCCTGCTACAGAAGGTTGACTACTGTCAGGAGTGTCCTTATCTAGTCGGGCCTGGAGTTCTTCTTCGTGTTGCTGTTTATTGTGCAACATTGTTTTTGTACTGTGTAAAGTTTACATTCATTATAGTGCTTTCATTTGCTTTGAAAGCATCTTCATAAGAGACATAGTTATCTAGTATCTCTTCTTCTTTTCTCCATGGTTTAAAAAGTTGTAGCAGGGACATGTAATATAGTTCTTTATGTTGAGGAGATTTTAATGACAATTTGATATGATTATTAAACTTGGTTTGGTAAGTTTTACTAAGCTGCCTTAACAATTTGTCACTCTGTATCTACTTTTTATTTTTGTATGTGAAGTTTTGGGCTATGTGGTACAGACACATGGTTTCCAAAGTGGTACTTCTGTTTGGGTAGTATGTGTCTAGTAAATAGTTTTACAAAATGTCTTGGATTTTGGGATCATTTTTGGCTATTGTTTCTATGTCGTCATATGATTTGAGAACTCTTTTTTTGATTTAGCAGGACCAAGTCTTAGCCATACTATATTTTCAGATGTTTCATACAAAGCAGTACCAGTTAAACGATCTGCAGCTTCATAGCAGCCACATTCTCTGTGGGAGAGCATTTTTATGTCCAAGCTGTACAATTTCTGAGACAGTGTTTTGTCTGATGACAGGTAATTCCAGAGGTCTTGAAGCTCTGTTTTTTCTGCTTTGGTGAAGTAGGCTTTAACATATCATGCAACTGCAGTGGAATTGTCTGCAATGTACTGCATATCTATGTTTGCATTCAATAATAGGGCAATGATGGCATTGTAATCATTGACATATTTTGCTTCTTGTTATTTTTATGTAATATGTATTTTTAGGTGATTGACCTTTAACACTATGGGCCTCATTACGGGTCAGGCGGTCGGGAATTAACAGTGGTGGTAAACCCACCTCCACTATTAATTCTGGACCGCCCCATCCAAAGTCCTGCAGGCGGGAGGTGATCTTCCCGTCAGGTCCTACCTGGCGGGTTGAACACCTCCCGCCTGCAGGTGGACGTGAAAACACCAGCACCATCACGAGATGGTGCCGGTGTTTCCAGTTCCCCATTCCCATTGAGTCCTATGGGACTCAAGGGGAATGGGGATTAACACCATTCCGCCTCCGTGACTCCCGGGACACCGGGGCTGTAATGCCCTGGTAATTCCGGGAGTCACGGAGGCGGAATGGTAATACGAGTCCGGCGGTAACCAGGCGGTTTTACTGCTGCGGTTACCGCCGGACTCAATGAGTAATGAGGCCCCATGTCTAACTGAAGACATGAAGTTGTTCACTTCACCTGTTTCTGTAACCGGTCTAGGGAAACCAAAGCAGCATTTGGTGTAGTATTTCCCTTTGTTTTTGTATTTTCAGTGACAATATTTTTTTTTCAAATTTAGTTTTTATTGACAATCGGCAGAAATAAGGTCGGGCCGAACATCCGACCCGATCAGCAAATAACATCAGAAAAAAAAAAAACACATTGTCGGTAACATTTTCAATTACATTTTTCTTAACTTTTCCCGAATCCCCCCCTCCCACCCCACCCCCCCAACAATTAACAAGCATAGTTTAGTGGTGTTACAAGTATATGAAATTTCGGGAAGTACAAATGCGAGCCATTCAGTTATTAAGAGTAGCACTGGGAACAGTGGGGTTCATATGAAAGGTAGGTGAGCGGAAGCTAGGCCAGGTCTAAGAGGGGCGAGTGAGGGCCCGCCATTTATCTACAATTACACAGGTCTGCGTGACCAACAGTAGAGCGGAGACACAACACTCCTCCCAGGTTCTCCAGTTGTTGGTGGGCACAGAGTGGGTCCAGTTCGTGCAACTCAACCATTCAACCCTCAAACATGTATCCAGCTTGGAAGTGAAATGGTTAACTCAGCAGAGTGCGGTGGGATGAGTGTTACTAAGAGTCAACGGATCAGGCGCACTCTGTTATGAGCCTGTACAATGCCCCTTCTATAAGCGCATGGAGACACAATCATCGTGCAGAAGGACTGCCATCCATTCTTGTACAAAATCTGTCATGGTATCATTCGCTATTGCTGTAAGCTTTTCGTACGAGAATATCATCCTAAGCTTATGAAGCCATTCTTCCTTGGAGGGGGCCTGGCCGCTCTTCCATTTTTGGGCAAGCGCCAGCCTTCCAGCTCGCAGCATGGCACCAATGACTTTGGGGTAAAGATTTGTTTCCGTCTCCGGCAAGGGGATACCCAGCAAGACTTCTAGTGGGTGCAAGGATGGACCGAACCCCTCAATATCTTTGATCCAGCTAAGTAGTTCCGACCAGTAAACCTGTATAATAGGACATCCCCACCACATGTGAAACCAGGTTCCCCTTTGGTGGCAACCCCTGGGGCAGAAAGGAGATACGTCTCGGAACATTTTGGACAGCAGGGATGGAGGGCGATGCCAGGAATGAAGAATTTTGAAGCTGTGTTCCATGGCAGCCGTGTATAGAGAGCCCGCGAAAATACCTTTAAAAACGGCCCTCCAGGTATGGTCATCCAAGGGCATCCCCAGTCTCTCCTCCCATATGCGTTTAAAGGGTTGTCTGCCCTCTAGGTCGGACGTTATCAAGACCATATAAAATTTGGACAGCGCACCCTTACGTGATGTACTCTTGGCCAGGATGGATTCAAATGGGGTGAGGGGCGGCTCAGCTGTTCGGACCACCGGGGTTGGGACAAAATCCCCTTCAATCGTAAGTATTCAAAAATCGTGGGGGCTTATCTACCAGGGCCTCAAGCAAGCTGCCATATTCTATGAAGCCCTCCTCTCGTGTCAGCTGGGAGACTCTTTCCAAGCCCAAGTCGGACCAGGCCTGTGTGTCGCGGAAGCCTCTTGTGTCTAGGTCGATAGGGGGCCCCCAGAGTGAGGATAGCGGGGAAGGCCAGGTGGTTAGGGGCTTGTTGGCCCTGCTAGGTTTCCATAGCGCCCACAGGGCTGCCAAGGTGGGGTGCATTTTTAGCTGGAGTGGGAGAACCTTAGGAGAGGCCCAAAAATAATCTCTAACCTTTTTCGGGTGGGCATGGATGTCTTCTATGTACGTCCAGTATGTGCCCATGTCATCTCGCATGTGTTCCAACATCACCCTGAGCTGGGCTGCCTTATAATAGAGTCGGAAGTCGGGGAGGCCAAAACCACCATGTGTCTTTGGGAGGGTTAAGGTGGAGGATTTGATTCTAGGTCTCTTACCATTCCAAATAAAATGAAGGACACGGGACTGCAGTGTTTCAAAGAAAGTCTCGGGTATCACAACAGGAAGTGCTGCGAAGAAGTAGAGGAGGCGGGGCAGGACATTCATCTTGATTGTGACCATGCGACCCAGCCAGGAAAGCGTGAGGGGAGCCCATCTAGTAAGGTCGCTGCTGATACGGGTAAGGATCCCTGGGAAGTTGCACTGGAATAGCTGTGACAGGTCTCTGGGGATGGTAGTGCCCAGATACCTCGTGGATTCTCTTTCGATTCTGACCCCTAGAATATCGGAGTTGCTTCCGACATCCAGGTCGCTCTGGCCGATGGGCATGATGCTTGATTTGGAAGTGTTTATCCTCAACCCGGAGAAAGAGCCAAAGGTGTGTATAAGGTCGAACAATCGGGATAGGGATATCTGGATATTGGTTAGGTAGCCCAGGATGTCGTCTGCAAATAGAGAGAGTTTGAAGTCGCACTCCCCACATCGTATACCCGTGATTTCTCGGTCGTTCCTGACCGCTATAGCTAGAGGTTCCATTGCCAAGGCATACAATAAGGGTGACAAGGGGCATCCCTGCCGGGTGCCCCTGGTGAGGGAAAAGGGCTCCAAGGTGCCTCCGTTAACTAACACTCTCGCTGTGGGGCTGTTGTAGAGTGCTGCTACCCACCCACAAAAATTGTCCCCCAAGCCCATCTTCCGGAGGACCTTGCCCATGTAGGGCCACTCGACCCGGTCGAATGCTTTTTCTGAGTCGAGTGAAAGGAGGTACCCTTCCACTCCCTGCCTGGATGTCTCGTGCATGAGGTCGAGGGTTTTCCTTATGTTATCGGACCCCTGGCGCCCCGGGATGAAGCCCACCTGGTCTCCGTGCACTAGGGTGGGGAGGAGTTTTGCCAGCCTATTCGCTAGGAGCTTGGCCAGTATCTTAACATCCGTGTTAAGAAGAGATATGGGGCGGTAAGATTGGCATTGCGCGGGATCCTTACCCTCCTTAGGCAGAACTACAATCATAGCTGACATCATTGTGGAGGGGAGGGTGCCTTGGTCTAGCGCGGCATTGAACATCTTGGCCATGAATGGAGCGAGTGCTGATCTATAGGTCTTATAAAACTTGACTGTGAAGCCATCATCTCCCGGGGCGGTGCCGCTCTTTAAAGAGGATATAATGTCGATTATCTCCTCTGGGGAGATGGGGTGTTCTAGTGCCTCGGCTTTCTCAGGGAGAAGGCCCGGTATGGGGAGAGAGTCCAGGAATTGGTCGATGTCTTTCCCATTCCCAGTATATTCTGAACTGTACAATTTTTCATAGTATAACCTAAATTGCTCTGCGATCTTGGCGTCCCTCGCGGTAAGGTTCCCTTCCGTGGTGCGAACCGAATTGACCCTCCTACTATTCCTGAGTTCCCGAAGTCTCCAGGCCAATATCTTGTCCGCCTTTTCCCCCTTTTCCATGTATTTTTGTTTCAAAAAAGAAAGCTTCCTTTCCGTTTGTCCCACTTGAAGGTCGGCTAGCTTAGCTCGCAACCCCTGCAATTCCTCCCATTGCCCAGGGAACATCTGCGTTTTCAGTTTTCCCCCTGGTTGGATGGCCGCTATCTTGCCTTTCAGCTGTTTCTCCTCGTGCTCCCTCACCCTCTTCCTTCTGGACCCAATACTTATGAGTGTGCCTCTAATGGTTGCTTTAAATGCCTCCCATACTCCCATGGTGCCTACCTCTCCATTGTCGTTCAGGGCGAAGTAATCTTCTATGGCTACCAGGATGGTTTGGCGTATCTCCCTATCTTGTAAGAGGAGGTCATTGCACTTCCATCGGGTTTCAGCTACCGGGGCGGGGGGGAGGCCAATCTTTATCGTCACCATATCGTGGTCTGTCCAAGGGACAGTCTCTACCCCTGAGCTTGTGACCTCTCCCTGCAACAATGAGTCCACCAGGATGTAATCTATGCGTGAAAAAGCATCGTGAGGCTTGGAGTAGAAAGTGTAGTCGGGGTTCCGGCCCTGCACCGTGACATGTGTATCGCACAACCCCAGCACCCCATTCACTTCCTGAAAGGCCTTCGCCAACTTCCTATGGTGACGGATGTTGGGGCAGGGATTTGCAGACTTCCTGTCCCGCTCGGGGCAAAGCACCATATTAAAGTCCCCCCCCCACCAATAGGGTGCCCTCGGAGAATGCCAATATTGTTCCTCTCATACCCTCCCAGAAGGTGTCTTGTGCTTCATTCGGGGCGTATATGCAGATCAGGGTGAACAAGCGGCCCCGCACCTCCCCTTTCACCATGAGATACCGACCCTCTGGGTCTGCTTTCGAGGCTTTAAACCTAAAGTGGGCCCCAGGGGCTACCAACAGGGCAACTCCCCGCTTCTTCGTTTGTGAAGAGGCCGTGAACAAATGCTCTATGGTTTTGGCCTTGAGCTTAGGCTCTTTACCTCGAACCCAATGAGTCTCTTGTACAAAAAGGAAATGAAGACGTAACTTCGCAAACTCCCTTAGGATCAACGACCTCTTTGTAGGCGAGTTGAGCCCACGGACATTTAGTGACCCCACTGTTAAGGATACGAGTGGATCATCCATGAAAAAAGATGTCAAGGCTCATAACTCCCTTCCCTGAATCGCAAGCGTCGCAGTTCCCACAATATCTTTGCCGCCCACAACAGGCTCGGAGGAGTCCCCGGGGCGCACGAGTAACCCAAAAACTTAGCGCGCAACAGCAGTAACCCCAACACCCCAACCCCCCCTCGTCCCACTCCCCTCCCGCCTCCCCCCTGATCGCCTGGTTGATTCGTGACATTGTCAGGACAATCCAAACCAGGCCACCGGTGTCTCCCCCCTCCGGGCTCATATACTTCTTTTAACTTATGATTCGAGCCCCCCCCTATCCCCGGTTACAATACAATTCACAGACTACTACATCCCCTTCTGTTCACCTAGTCAAGTGTCACTTGCTTCGTGAGGCACCAGCGGCTCGTTTCCACCGTTCAAGGGAGCTGGAGACGTTGGGGCCACTCTCCTGTACTTTCTTTGGCCTCGGACTCTGCGCCTTTCCTTCGGTGCTTTGTTCCCTTTCGGACCTGTCGGGGGTTGCACACAGTTCTGGTCCTCCGTTTCCATACTTGGATTGTCTAATAGTTCGCCCGACACTCTCTGGATATCGTCTTCCGTGATCAATGCGTACTTGTAGCCCTCGAATTCAAAGGAGAGTGAAAAAGGATACCCCCACCTATACCTGACTCCCCTGGACTGGAGCATCTTCGTCAGGGGAGCACAGAGTCGGCGTCTCGCGAGGGTAAAGGCCGACAAATCCTGATATATCGAGATCCGGGCTCCTTCCCACTCCACCGGCCCCTTCTTGCGAGCTAATTCGATGATCCTGTCTTTTTCTGAGAAGTAGTGAAAGCGGACTAACACCGATCTGGGGCCTCTGGATGGTGCCACTGCTCTGTGGGCTCTGTCGATGGTGGGTTCGCTGGTGTTAGCCCCTTCAAATAAGATTCCTATTACCACATTAACGGCCTTGATAATGTCTGCCTGCGTTTCGCCGACGCGTTCTGGGAAGCCCAGGAAACGTAGGTTGCAACGACGTTCTCTATTCTCCAAATCGTCCATTTTTAGGGCGCATTTTTCTTCCCTTCTCTCGAGCTCCGACAAGCGCATGTCAAATTGGGTTTCAACGACGTCGGCTGAGGCTGTGTTGGATTCCAGTGCCTGGACCCTATCGTCCAAGTTATCCACCTTTTTGTCTAGGGTGTCTAATCGTAATGTAATGTCCGCTCTGAAGCCCTTAATTTCTTCCAATAGGGCTGCCATACCTCTGGTGACTGAGTTTGCGTCCATCGGTTCCTGTTGCACCTGGGCCGCCATTACGGGGGGCGTGCGATGAAACTTCTGCAAGGATTCCCTCCAGTTCATAGGCCTTAGCCCCAGTAGGCCCGGGATGCGAATTGCGGTGCTAGAGGCAGCCTCGGAGGTTAAAGCGGCGACTCCGTTCCGCGAGGGACTGGGGGCCAAAGAGCTTCCCTCTGTAGATGGTGGGGGAACTATTCAGGCCAGGCCTTATTACGTAGGTGATAGCCTCCCGTGTCTCGTGCTCTCCGGGCCAAGGGTTTAGCGGAGGTCCGCCCGTTTCCACCCGCGTTGATCCTTTCCGTTGTTACGTTCGGGGGTGTGGGGGGCTCACCTCTTGTGCCCCGAAGGGGCTCATCGGGGTCCGCCTGCTCCTGCGGGTGAATCCCTGCTCCTCTCGGTGCGGGCCCTGTCTTGGCCGCCCGTCGTGCTATGCGCCTGTCCTCTTCTCCAAGGAGCGAGCCGCGGGTCACCTTCACCAGAAAGACCCGGGCGGGGGGAGGAATCCGCTGGCAAGGGGCGCCTAGGCCTAGTTCAGGCCACGCTCAGGCCCGGGCTCGTCGTAGATTTCCGCGGAGCCGCGGCGCCGCAGGGAGGAGGGGCTTCCGTCCCGCAGGGAAGTAAGTGCTCAGAAGTTCGGACTGGTTCCACCTACGAAGCTCAAATTTGGGCTGGGGGTGCCCGACACCTTCCTACAGGCTTGGGTGGTGTCGGTTTCTCACTCCTGGGGCGTCGGGGGGGGCTCAGGTCCCGCGATCTGTGCCCTGTCGAGGAGACGAGCGGAGATGCGTCAGTCCATCTCTGCGCCCCCTGGTGGATCCTCAGTGACAATATTTGCCACTTTTGTGTCTTTGAAATTGTACAATTTGTGCATGAAGATCACTATTTGTTGCTTCTGATGGAATTTCACAAGTGACATATTTTTCGATAAACTGTTACACAGTGGCATCACTGTCTTGACCAAATTTAGGAGCATCTTTAATCCATAAAAGCAAGTGGATATGTGGTGCTCCTCTGGCTTGGTATTCTTTTCTCCAAAAGAACTTCTCCGAGGGGTGGAACAGTTTTATTACAAATAAAGTGTAGCAATGGAGCGTTGATGGAAATATCTTGAAACATTAACAGGATCTAGAGAGCAAAGTTCTCCAGGTGTTAGTATATCTATGTTTTGTTTTTGTTTGATAAGCATAGGAAATCATGTAAATCTTTCCATGCATATTCTGCACAACTTAATGTCACAAACCAAGTGGGTGGGCCAAGGTTTCTTATCATACAATGTACATCTCTGTGATGTTGGAACCAATACTCTTTAGTACCACGCATGTTTTCTTATAGATTTGTAATGCTTGATTGTAAAACCTCATCTTTTTCTTGCACTTTTTGTAGTAATTGCATAGCTGACATATTCTGAAAGTGGGTTCCTGATTTTAATGTGTGTGCAACTCCATAACATAAAGTTGCTAGTTCACTTTCAAAGAGTAGGTGAAATATGTATTCCACATTTTGTCTAAATCTGATATCTTCAGAATACATCTGTAACGAGCGGTATTCTGATGCTGTTATTTGAATAGGTCTATCATCGTACCTTTCTCCTTTGTCAGTAGGAAAGAGTAGAGGAAAAGCACGTTCTTCCATACTTTTTTCCCATATGCTGATTGGTGATCGTTTCGTTTGTCGCATTTGGTACGTTTCTAGTGCTTCCAATTTGTTGCCAATTTTTTTTGTCTTTTGTAGGTACACCATTTACTAAAACAATTAAAGATTAAAGATTGCCTATTGGACGTCACCAATTCAGACGGAGGTAATTTTGCTGTTTTTGGTTGAAGGCGTATTATTGCTTGAAATAGGTGCACTGTTTGAATTATGATGCTCTCATATAAATTGAGTTGTTGCAGGGGTTTTGGTAGTGGGAATAATTCCAAATTATTTGTGATAGCATGTGAAGGAGTTTGATTGTTGTCAAGTTTTGTAGTGCAGTAACTGCAAAGTATTAAGGGGTCAGTTATTTCGTATTTGTTTTCTGCTATAAGGTAGAGAGCTAATTCAAACCATTTGGAATCTTCATTGTCTTCTATTTTGTATGTTACGTCTATAGTTTTTGTGTTACTTTTATAAAATGTTCAGCGGCAACACACACACATGGTTTGGTACTTCAGCGGATGTAATTTTGAATTTTAGTATTTCTTTTTTGTATGTGTGTAGTAGAAGGTTGCCATGTGCAGAATTGTTGCTAGTCTGTTGTAAAGCTATTGCATTTTGTAAGTGGCTTTCAATTCCAAAATATTTTCTCTGGATATGGTTGATTTCTTCGAGTAGGTCTTTGGCTGTAGCATGTAGAAGATGGTTATTTAAACTGGCTACTGCTAAGGCAGGACCTTTAGCATAGTACAGTTTATAGACTAGATTTCTTATAGTTGAATAATGTGTTGATGTCATTTTGATATGATGAAAGGTGCTTTTGCAAATAGGTCCTGAAATGCAGGCCAATGAATGTCCTTGCAGTCCTGTGTATTTGCGCACTGGACAGGTATCCATATTTTGCAGCAGTTTTATTTTGATTTTGTCTTTGCCTTTCACATATTGATTGAGGAACTGGCGTAAAGATTTGAAAGATTTTTTGGCAATGTTACTCATTGACGTGCATGGCTAATTGTATACTGGATGTTCTGGTTCAGTCGAATGGAGAATTGATACTGAGTTTTCTGGGGATATTTTTGTAAGCAGTAGTTCTTGTTGCATTATGGTATTATTAAGTTTTTCATAACCTCGTCCACTGCTATGTATGGCAATTGTGTTTGTTTGATTTTGTTTGTATGCTTCTTCATTAAAATATGTCAATTTGGGTAATACCGCAAACGGTTGTATACGAATTGACCGAGTTACACGGTCCAGTTGCCCTCCCCATTAATGCCATCATTCATGAGCTGGACATGCTTGGCAACATTTGGGCTGGTTGCGGTCTTACGTGGGACTGCGGTATGTCTCTAATTGACGGACCGGAACTGTGTTGGTCTGGTAGAGCTCAAGCAGATACAACAGAAAGACGATGTGACTCATGCATGCTTTGTGGTTGCTATCTCACTTGGTGGCCTCCTTGAAAGGTTATAGTGCAGAGCAAATGTTGCAGTGTAAAACCTGACCCATCTAGACCTCTGATCTGGGTGTTGCAGTAATGGCATTTCACAGTTCATTTATCAGATAGGGGCCACTCAGACATCAAGTGGCAAACGTACAGTGGGCCCAGTGCTTTTTAGTCTGGTAAGCAGGGATGAAATGGGAACTGGTCTTCTGAGCCACACAACACATTTCTTCCAGAGGCTCTCAAGTGTTGATAGAGTGCCTGTTAACAAGGTGAAGGATATTGCCTTGCCAATTTGTAAGGCATAAAGAACATATCATCTATTGACTGGTGCGACAAAGCCTAAATGCAAACTATGAGACCTGAGCAACTGCGCTTCCACCTGCTCCACCGTCTACCAGATGTCAACTGCTCTGTAGCTAATGCCCTGTGAAAACCTTGCACATTGCCTGGTGCCAATTTCATACAACTCATATACCCTTGACTTTTTGAGGATGACAATGCTACCCAGTATGCTGTGATGGCAATGTAACCAATGTTTAGGCCTCTAACCCACATGTTCATCGTGAAGGTTAATTATTTCTACAAACATTGTTATAGTACTTTTCGTTCTGCAGCTGTTTTGGTAAATTTTTGCAAAGAACAAGATCATGCAGGACCTTCCCATCAGTGATCAACTTTTCCATAAGGTGCCGGACTTCAGGGTTTTGCACCAAAGTGTAGGGTAAGAGATTTGTCAGTCAGATAGCTATGCGCTTGCCCTGGATATCTGTGCGCAGCCTGCTGTGGCAGGTTTGAATCCTGGCAGGGTTAACTCAGCCTTTCATCCTTCACAGGTTGATAAATTGAGTACCACTCTGTGCGATAATACTGTCTTTTGGTATTTTGGTGCTCTGAGGCCTATGTGTGTGTAGCGCTATATCAAAAAATAATAATAATTATTATGTATTGTCAACATTATAGCCAAATTACCATCAAGTGGGTGCTGTCTGTCATAGGATTTGTGGTATTTTTTGCCATGCTCAAGGGCTTCCTTAACACTACTCTGATGGAGCTTAATGTCTCACTTCCAAGCATTGGCACAACTAAAGTAATTCAGAGTAATTTTGGTGGAGGTATGCTGCTTGCCTGATGGTATGGCAAGGGAAGAACCTTATACTTTTGGATTAATCTTGTGCCTTTGCTTCATCCCATAAAACATAATAATGCACAGATGTGTTATACAAGTTAGCCCTGGCTTTCCTCGGCACCCAATTCTTTGGCAGTTCACATGGGCAGATTCAGTTGTTGTATATGCTTCCTGTGGCCATCTGGAGTCATCCCACCAACACCGGGCACACAATCAGAGAGAGCAACCACTGATGGACTAGGCGATCAGGTGACAAAACCGTGTGTCATCAATTTTGAACTCCCTAGTGGCATCTGGCCAGGGGCTTCCCAGTTAAGAGCGGTACAGTGAAATATGAAGACCAGCCATTGACCAGTCTCTTTGCCTCTTCACCTATGAGACTTTGCTTTGACTTGTCTTCCTACCTGCTGCAACTGTGAGTAACCCAAGCATCCTAATTACCGAGCTGTCTCTCGACACTTCGGTATTCACCTATAATGCATTCACTTCTCCTCCTCCTACTGATCCTTCTACTTACTTCTCCCTACGCTTTCTCTAATCATGCTACAACTTCCTCATTCCTATCCTTTTCATAAATCTCACATCTCAAACCTCCCACTACTCCATCTCTCTTCCACCTACTTCCACCAAACAAAGCAGATGAACTAACCATACCTCCCCTAACACCTATCAACCTCACTTCGCTTCCTTTGAGACTCAAATTCTCTACTCTTTCTTACTGCGCCAACTGAACATTGCACTCTGCAAATGTACTGTCTGTATTCAACAAAACATCCTTTATCACTGTCTACTTTCATTCCTGTTCTCCTTCCCTGGACCTTCTGGTATCACTGAAATCAGGATTACTCCATCGGACAATGCCACTCTGGTGACTCTACATGACTCAAAACTATCCATCATTCACTCTCCTTGACTGACTGGCAGAGGTGGAGGTGTCGAACATACACACTATTCCTCCGTTAACACATCATACATTTTCAAAGCCATGTCCTCTGTTATCTCTTTTGAAGTCACCATATCGATTATTTCTCCACCTCACTCTGTTCACATCATCTCTAGATATCGCTCTCCTGGTTCCACTGAACCTTTATTTGATGATCTTGGGTAACTCCTCGATTCTCTTTCACTAGAGATCACCTCATTCCACCAACCCATGCCTCATTCTCTTAGGTGAGTTTAACCTTCCCTCTCCAACCACTTCTCAGAAATCTAAACTTCAGTCTTTTCTTGGTGACCACATGCTGGCCCCTCTATCAATAACCTACCTACCCACACAAGGGATAACTCTTTGGATCTCATATTCCTCTCTTCCTCTCTCTCAGCCACTAATACTACTGTCACACCATCCCTATCTGATCACTCAATTGTTTCCACCAACATCTCATTTCCACCCTCTGACCTCTCTTAACCACTGCCTCACCTATTGCTAAAAGGAAATGTAACCTTCTTCTATTCCTCCCTTTCTCTCTGGTACAAAGTTATCACTATCCTCCTTCACACCTAATGCCTCTTCCACCAACACTGTCTTCTCCAGCTTCCAATCCATACTACATGACTCATTCTCATCTCACTTCTCCCTGCTAATCTTCATCCCTAAGCTTTAGCATCCTCAACAATGGGGCACTAAATTCAGATCTCTCTCCACACAGACATGCCTTGACAGCTGCACAAACCTCGCAAGACCTGCAACATTACCTCTCTACCCTATCACAAGTCCTTTCTTGATAGAGCAAAACAAAATTCTACCTCACCCTCATTTACTCTCACTCCAACCGTTCACTAATACTGAAGAAGTCCTATCCCTACTGATGAAGGCCAACCCCTCTTGTACCTCATCATACCCACTTGCTCCTCGGCTAGTCAAGCCTGTTGCCCCTTTAGTGGCCTTTCAACTTGCTGAACTCTTCAACATATCCTTTGACTCTGGTTGCTTTCACTCTATTTTCAAAACAACTACGGTCATCCCTCTCCTAAAAAAGGGGCTCATCCGAACTTAACTTTCACCGTGTGCCTCTCCTTCGGCACTACTCTAAAGTGCTCGAAAGGGCTGGGTTCAACCATCTCTCAAATTTCATAGACATCAACAACCTTCGAAACCCCCTACAAGCAGGTTTCCACTGAAACTGCTCTCATGAATGTGTCCATCTTCATCATCTCTTCTAAGCACTCATACCTATCCTCTACCCTAATTCTCTTTGACCTTCCCCCTGCCTTTGAAACTGTTGATCACTCTGATCTCCTTAATATTCTCATTCTTCTGAGGATTCACGATCAAGCCCTTGCCCGGATTGAATCCTACCTGGCATCTCACCAATTCTTGGTCTTGTAGAGCAACAACATCTCTCAACTCACTCCTCTAACTGTTCCACAAGGCTCTGTCTTGGGTCCCCTCCCCATTATACTCTAGACCTCTGCTCTCAGGGCACTAATCTCTTCCTCTGGGTTCTCATACCAACTTTTCACAGGCAACACCCAAATCTTCTTTTTCTGAACTCTCCTCTGATCTCTCAATCAAAATGTCCAACTGTCTCTCTGCTATTAAGGAATGGATGGCTTTGCACTCTCTGATGTTAAACTCTACCAAAACATAGGTATTTGTATTTTATTTATTTATTTAGCACACTAAGCCTAACAGCATCTGGGCGCATTACTTAAGGTTCCAGTTCCAGTTTCATAAGTACAATGTACAATGTCATGGTTAGAGTTACAGATACAGAAATATACAAGGTAACGGTTACAGTTACAGATAAGCAGATATACACAGTCATGTTGCAATTACAGTTACACAGACAATATCATGACCCATCGCAGTGATAGAAGGATTTATGCAAAGCCATAATGCACGGATATGGGGAGAAGAAGCTGTTAGGAAAGATTTCATGATTGCAGGTAATTTTTCTTCCATGTGGCAACCCCCAAACTTTTTGCTGTTGTTTTACACCCTGATCTAGACTTAGCCGGAGGAGCGCAGCCTTCCGCCGCACTCCTCTGGGCTTTCACTCCATTCTTACGGGGAAACTGACATGCCCTTAAGACAGTCAGTACCGGGAGACTTTGTTTCCCTTAGTCCTTTCCTCATGTTGCAGCTTTTGAGCAACATGAAACAAGAGTGCACCGTAACTTACATTACTGCGCTCTTGGGAATCTAGTCATTCCAATGGCCCTAGAAACTGTCGCTGGACTTATCATGAAATGTGCAAGTGTGTCACGGACGGGACTGGTGGCAGCTATCGTTTCTTTGTGTTTTGAACCCCTTTTTGCCATGGTAACCGCGCTTCCCGCGTTTGGCCCAAATCGGTGGCCTGGCCTCCAAATTGGCCATGCCACGAGGTTCTTTGTCCTGTGCGCTGACCGTCTTGCCCCTTCAACTTCCCCCAGTTCGAGCCGACCCAGGGCTGTCCTTATTTGGTCATGCACTTTCCCGCGAAACACAATGCTTTCACGGGCTTCTGCATGCCTTGTGTGTGCCTCCAGGATGTGGGCTGGGATGTCTGTCCCCAATACACATCCTGGGTGCCAGAGAGTCTAGAATGTCTTGAATGCCTGGGACCACCGTGGTCCGTGATAGGTCCACGTATAGTGTGAGTGTTTTGTGAGCAGATCTCCCATTGGGTCCCCTCTGTTTTGGCGTGAAGGGAACTCTGGATAAGAGGAGGCTGGAAACACCACTACCATGTCGATCTCCTGAGTTCTCACGAACAAAGGATAAGGAGCCAAGTATCCTGCAACTAAGAAGCTGAGTCGAGGAATCGCTGGTGACCCACTGAAGGTTTGGCACCCTGCACTGCTGTCATCCTGTGATACCCCTCTGCCTCTGATCGAACGAGAAGGCCTGTACTGGCGCTTCGAACCTTTAGAATAGTGGGAACAACTGTTCTCAGCACCTTCACCAAATCCTGTACGTAAGCCTTCGGAAGCGTCCCTGGGCCATCCAGTGGACTGACCAGCCTACATAGGAACCTTGCTCTGTCACCGCCATCTGGCTTACTGCTAATCCTGTGTCCTCGGCACTCTCATACGATTTGTACACTTGGCATTCCCAGGTCTGAAGTGAGACGTGTGCTTTGGGACCGGAATACCTGCGGTTGTCGAGTTGCCCTGCTGTGGTAACAAACCTGTGTGTGTTCGCTGCATTTGGGACACCCTCGACCCTGACTCCTGCTGTCGCGGAATCTACACGGCGTCGAGACATCCTGCTGATCGCATCTGAACCTGCCAGTACCGAAACGGAACTGGAGAAGCCTGGGTCTGCCTGCATCGGGGACCGGTGAGTAGTCAATACCCTAACCGGTCACCCTCCCGCAGGAGCCTGTTTCTCTCCATTGCTGTCGTAAACAGCAACCCTTTTCCGCACTCGCGCCCTGCTTCTGCCCACAAGTGGAGGCCGTGCTTGAGTAGCGGGGAACTGTTCATCATTGTTTTGTTCACCTCTCTGAACTGCCTGATCTCCCTGAAGAGACTCTCCTTTGCCCCCCTTGTGCAGGTACTTTTGAGCACAAGGCTCCACTCTTCGTAGGGCTCGAACTTCCTTCTAGTTAGGTGGGCTCTGATGTCGAACTGGATCTAACGATTACTTGCACTGCCTGTTTTCCTCCCCATCTAGGTGGTATACATATTTTGTGCTTCTAACTCTTTAGACCCCTTGGTCTTGTATATATATTGTATTGCTTGTGATGTGTTGGTTTATTGGATTTTACCGTGATTCTTTACTATGGTCCATGTTACAAAGTCCTTGTAATAAATGTGTCTATATTTTTAAAATAACACCTGTCTGGAGTAATTTGTAAGCGTCCTTGCTTTGTCTGCTCATTGCGGGTTTTCAGTCACCCTCACCCCTCTTGAGACCTAGTCTTGACCGCCGCCATCGCTACCCTGATTGGTCTGGCTTGTCCAGAGGTTACCCTGTTCCAAGAAACTAGTCTGGCCTTCTGAACCTCTGCCCCTCCAGGACAGAGTTCAGAAATCCATCTGAACAGAAGCGTTACTTACAAGTAACACATACTGGACAAGGGGCCAAGGAGGTTGTAGTTAGTTAGCTTATTTGCATCATTGCAGGTACATTAAGAAAGTGAGTGGTGTTTATTGCTGAGGGCTAGTGGTGTGGCTCTGTGAGCCAGATTTTGACCTTACTTCTAAAGGAGTTGAAGGAAGGCTCGGATCTGAGTGAGATAGGTAGAGTGTTCCATCGCTTTGCAGCAAGCACAGGGAATCTACTGCCCCGGCCTTCTGGAGCTTGGTATTGTGAGACAATGGGTGTCATTACGAGTTTGGAGGCAGCCATGGCGCTAATAGCGCCATGGCTGCCTCCAAACCCGGGTCCGGGTCCTGTCTCACTGAATGGGACTTACCGGGACATTCAAACCTATGCGGATCCGGTAAGTACCCATTCAGTAAACCATTCCCCATTCCCATTTGAGACCCTATAGGGCTCAATGGGAATGGGGAAGGTGCTAATAACAGGCCCGCAAATTGCGGGCCCATTATTAGCTCCAAGGTCCCTTAAGGGGTCGCGCAAAAAATGGCTGGTCTGACCAGCCTTTCCTGCTGGGACCCGCTAAGGGACCTCGGAATAGGGCGGTAAGGGTTTACCGGCACCGGCATCCTTACCGGTAAACCCTTACCGCCCAACTTGTAATGATGCCCAATGTGTTTGGGCCAATCTGCGGGGACGATCAGAAGTGTTACAAGTGAATAGATTTGTTAGGTAGTTTGGTACACGGTTAGCTAGACACTTGTGCATGAGAGAATGTGATTTGAGGGCAATTTTTTGGTTGACTGCTAGCCAGTGTAGGCTGTGTCTGGAATCTGAAATATGATGAGATCTGGGGATATTCAATGCTGCCCTAATGGCATTATTTTGGATTGTAATAGTTAGTGTTCCGTTGGCAGGTCCCTAAATAGAGGACATTACAGTAAACAGGGCCAAGGTTCTGGCTAAGGTTGTGCAGTTGGTGGTGGTTAAAAAGGATCGACATGCCGTGATAAGTTTTCATGTATAGGCCGCTGAGGAGGTTATGCATTGGTTTGTCTGGCTAATGATAGTGTAGCATCAAGGTATATACCAAGGGATTTTAAGTCTTGGGATACTTTGATGGTGTTGCCATCAATAGTGAAAGAGTCACAATCTGGGTGGAGCTTGTTGAGTCTAGGCTGTGAGCCAAGGAGGACAGAGTCCATGTTGTGCCATCCATGCCTGGATCACAGTGTAAATGTCATGCAGAGTCAGTTATATAGTCTCCTGAGATGGGGATGAGTATTTGGGTGTCATCTGCATAATTTGTGTAGGTGACACCCAAATTATCAAGAATATCGAAAAGGGGCTTCGTAAACACGTTGTAGAGTGTAGGGGATAAGCATGATCCTTGTGGGACTCCAAATAGTACTGGTGCAGGTTCAGCAGAGGCCAAGGGAGAGAAGACCCTCTTGGATCTGTTGTCCAGGAATTATCTAATCCAGGTGGTGGCTTTGTCTGAGAAGTAGGCTGCAGAAGTGAGATGGTTGCATAGTATTTGGTGATTGACCAAGTAAAATGCAGCCGATAGATCAAGCAAAAAGAGGAGGGCCAACTTGCCCTTTATCTTTTAAATGATCAATTTGTGTCTTCAGATCAATCAAGGCCATCTCAGATCCATGCCTCTGTCTAATGCCTGATTGCCTGAGGCCGAGGAGATTATTAGATTCTAAGTGAATCTGGATCTGCAGGTAGGCTGCTCTGTCCAGGATTTTTTGTAAGAAAGGGACTGTAGTGATGGGCCTATAGTTTGTCAGGCTGCTTGAGTCTAGTGATGGCTTCTTGAGTAATGGGATAACCCAGGCGTCTTTGAGGTTGTTGGGTACTATGCCAGTGTTAAATGAGGCGTTTATTAAGGATGTGATGAATGGTGCTAGTTCTTTCATTTCCTCCTTAATTATAGGAGCTGGGCAGGTGTCTCCCTGACAACTAGAAGTTTTGAGTTTAAGGATTATATTTTCTATAACTGAGGTGGAGTGTGGTGAGAAGTTGAATGGTTAACAGTTATGTAAGGCGATGGATCATGTGTTTTGAAGTATGTCGAATGATAGGTTGCTTTTTTTAGAATCTATTTTATTTTGTAGCATGGTGATTTTATCTAATAGTGTTTTTTGAATGTTGGAGCACCAAGTGCTGTATTTAACGCACATGTCGGGAGGGGCTGCTGGGGATTCTAGTTCTCTGAGTATCTTAAAGAGTTCTTTAGTACTCGATTTGGCTTGGGTGAAACAGTTGTTGTATGTATCTTTTTATGCTTGAAAGATTGCCTCTTTGTAGTTGAGTGATGCTAATGTAAAGTTGTTTTGGTTAGCTGCAGTAGGTAAGCTTCTCCAAAGTGATTCTGCATTTAATTTTTCCTTACGTAGAGCTCCAAGAGGCAGAGTTAACCATAAAGTGAGGTGGGCGCGTGATTTAGATTTCCGTAGTTTGAGTGCGGCAATAGTATTGCTGGCCTTAAGGGTGGTTTGGTTGTAAATGTCAATTAGAGCCATTGGGTCTGTATATGACTCAGTGGCATTGTTAAGGATGGGTAGTATCAGGGGAAGGAGTTTCTCATTAGTTATGTCCCTTTTCTTTCTAGTATGCATGGGCGGGCGATTTTCATCTTGGAATGCTGGTTGCCTGGCTTGATGGTGAATGAAATCAGATGGTGATCTGACCATGCACAGGGAGTGTTGGCAAGGATGTTTGTGCTGCAGTTGAAGTCTGCAAGCCAATCAAGGGTTCTGCTTTTGATGTGGCCAGGTTTATGGATGCAGTGTGTAAATCCTAATTCAGTTATTGTATTAGCAATATGTAAAGCTTTGTAATCCTTTGTGTCTTGGAAGCCGAGATTGAGTTCAGCCATCAGGATGATTTGTGAACTGGGCTTGGTGTGAGGGGAGAGAAGGGTAGTGATATCTTCCTCGAATGTGGAGACCGGGTCTGTTGGCCTATAGATGAGGTGCATGGTGAGTGTTTGGGTAGCTGAAGCGGGGAGCTTGATGGATAGTAATTCAGCTGAGGGAAAGGGTTGATTCGGTATATATCTTAGTCCTAATGTGGTTCTAGATATGAAGGAAACACCTGTGCCTGTGGACTAGTTGGAATCTCTATCACATCTGGTGATAGTGTAATCATTAGGGATGGCGAGGGAAAGAGATGGTCCTGATGCATCGTGCAACCAGGTATCAGTAATCCCTAAGAAATCAAGGTCTTGTGCTGTGATATAGTCTGCAATATCTAAGGCATGTGCTGGGAGTGACCTAGCATTAATTAGTCCACCCTTAATATTGATAGCTTTGACAGCAGTGTGTTTGTTAATGGTAGAGGGTTCTTTGGACATGGTGCTGTTAGTGGGTATAGTCTTCGAGAGATTTGACAGTGGAATTGGGAATTATTGTTGTGGCAGTAGATTTGGATGCAGATGGGTCTGGTAAAAATCTGGTGCCTAATTTAGGGTTCCTATAGTTCAAGGTGCATGGTTGATTAGGTGTGGGCTTCATAGCAAAGTGTTCCAGCCATAGGGCTGGTGAGTTCAGGTAGGGGTTGTGTGGTAATGTAGTGGTGATGGGGTGTAGGCTGGAGGGCAAGAAGGCTGATGGTGGAATGTCATTTGCTAGAGGGAGCCTACTGCTCATAGTTAAGGTTGTGCAAGTCATTTAGTGCATGTTATTGAGTATGAAGATGGATTGGATAGATAGGTGGCTAGTAGTGGGAGAGTTTTTGATTGGAGTTAGCAGATTGCCAACTAGTAATGGTATGTAACATAGTAAAATAATCAAGTACATAGTGGAGTTAGGGTTAACGTGTCCTATCAAATGGGACAGTGAACTTAGACTGCTCGTCTAGCGTGGAGGGTCGTTTTGCAGGTTAGCTGAGCAGATAGGCAATTGGTCACATGGGGCGTATGTGGGCTAAGATGCAGAGAGTGAACTACAAGACAATTAGGTATTGGTAAGGCACATTTGGAATAGCATGCTCACATCTAGCGCAAACCTGGACCCTTAGGATAAAAATGCAACAAAAAATGCAAGAATAGCGAAATGCGCTATTTAGAATGACGTGCAGGACGTTTGAGTAAGATGCTTGCTTGGATTGTTTAGGTTAAAAATGCAGCAAAATAATGTAAGCCAGTTGGTTATGAGCAAAGGCACATTTCGAGTGTCATGTTGGTTTAGTCAGATCAGGCAGTTTGATAGCAGGATAGAACAATGCAAGCTAATTAAAGTCGGTAAAGATTCCTTGAGAATAGAATACTAGGCTAGACAAATTCCGACTAACGATGCAGCAGGAGTGATGCAAGCTAATTTGGGGTTAAGTGAGGCATATTTCATGAGATTCTAGCTTTTACAATTTCGGTTAAAAGTGCAGGGAAACAATGTAATCCAGTTGGTTATGGGCAAAGGCATGTTTTGAGTGGCATGCATGCTTAGACAGATCAGGCAGCTTGCTCAGATCAGGTGCTCTTCTTCCCTGCCAAATGCTCTCTCTCATCTCTTCCTCTGCCCATCCAGTTCCCACCAGACACCCCCCCCCTACTCTTCTTCAACTAGAAACCTCAGCTTTGTCTATAACCATTCTCACATCTTCTGTACTTTTATCCCCAAAACTGCAACAGCAGCTCTCCTCAATTCCCTAATTATAAGGAAAATCCAGCACCTCCTTCCTTTCAACACTGCCAAGCATCTCTTAATCACTTTTGTCTTCTCAAAACTGGACTACTGGGCTGGCATCCTCTTTGGTCTCCCCAACTATGCTTTCTGTCCTCTGGACAATATCATTAACTTTGCTACCAGTAGTGTAGGAGGAGTAGCTGGGGGCTCTGAATAGCTGGGGGTTATGAATAGCTGGGAGATCCGTATAGTAGCGGCTTATTAGCTAATCTAGCTTATATAGCTGTAGTGTGAGTCTCAGACAGAAATCCAGAAATGCAAGGCATATGGTTGCCAATGCATAAGGTGCAGATTGGAAATGCACAGAACACAGAAAATGCAGAGCGCATGCTTTAAATCGCATATTATTTCAGGATATTTCAATTGACTGACATGCACTGAAACTACTATTAATATATTAACATGCTAATACAATCCCAGTAACATGTAACATGTTCCTTAATAAGACTTAGTCCAAATTAGTCTGTGTGGAAATGGCCTGAAAGTGATTTTCGAAACTGCATGGCTCTTTGTAAAATGGATTCAAACGTGCAGACTGAGCTTGGTGAAGTTGAATACATATGAAAATACGAAGTTCCGTTCTGCTAAGAAGACCATTGTGTGAGCCGGAAATTCAAGAAGAGATGTATCTTTTTTCTCTGTAACAATGGAATCATGTGATTTCAGTGGAATGATCTGAAATGGGAGGTATTTACTTTGAGTGGCAGAAGGAGTAATAAAAGGACTCAAATGGGTGTAGCTGGGAAAGACATATTCAAACGCTGAGAGATATATCTTTGGGCTGAGATGAGCTGGCAGGCAGACAGACGCCGGTGCTCAGGTCTGTTTTGTGTGGAGCAAGTGCTTAACCATGGACCCTGGGACAGGACAAGCAGGCAGACAGAGGAAAGAAAGAAAGAAATATTGCCTAAAGATTCAGGTAGATATGTAGAATTTGAGGTGTGTGTAGTGTGCCTGAGAAATGCTTACCGGTTTTGTGATAAAAACATGTTTGCCTTTTAAAGTAATTTACACTCTATATTTTATGTTAGTTCACATTTATGAACTGAGTCTTTGTTAGATGACAAGCTTTTAACTTCTAAAGATTGTGAGTGAAACCTTTCAAGGTCTCCTCGCCAGGCTCTTGCTGGCCAGCAGCAAATATGTAAGTGAAACTTATCATTCGAAAATCTATTTTATGTGTCCAAGCACTCTAATGAAATGCATTTTATCCATGTCCAAGTATAAGCCATTGTAACGTAGTATTGCATAAAGCGAATGTCTGGACTGTTTTGAATTTTAAACTTCTATAAAAATCTAAAGGTTTAAAAATGAATTGAGTTTGTACTTTTCTTATGTGTCTTAGTTGTTGTTAGCATGTACGCTGAGGTCCAACAGGTGGTTAGCCTATTTTACTGCAGGTGGTAGTTCAGATTACCACATGTGGTCAAACCTAAAATAAATAGCTTTTCTGTGAATTGCGCTTTCAGAAGTGCTAGGCTTGTGTGTGAATACAATTATTTGTTCATGAAATGATCCATATGTTTTGAAGCCTAGCCACAAAGACATACTTCAGTATTGTACATAACATACTGCGAGAAGAAAAGGTATAAGTTACCCACCCAGAGTGTATCAAGTCCAGTAGTCTGTTGTGGTAAGTGACCCTGGCAAAAACAATTGTTAGGCAATATTCTGAAGTTAGTCTCACCACTGTAAAGAGAAATACCCCAACAAATTACCACAAGAGATACTACCACCATAAAATACCACTCTTTACCACCATAGTAAAAATACCACAACATTAAGTATAACCCCAAAATATATCCCACAGTACTCTCGTTCACCTCCTTCACTTCACACCTACGTCATTGTATTGTCACAAGGCTGGTTGGCTGATGATACAAAACAGGGCCAGATTTAAATGTCTTCTCCTGGTTCACAAATGTATCCATGGTAAGGCACCACTTTATCTATCTAATCTATCCAACTCTTCAAGTCTTATTGTAATTTCCGTTCTGCCTCCTCGACTACTCTTGTGGCTCTTTGCCTTCCCTGCGTGTCCTCTGACTTCTGCTATTTCTTTCTTCTTGCTCAACTTGCATGGAATTATTTTCCCCGGACATCCAGCTAACAGTCCAGACATATTTGTCCAAAACCAAACTCAAAGCCTACCTCCTTGCCTCTGTGTTACCGTCTTAATCCACCTCTCATCTGCCTTCTAGCCAATATTTTTCTCTCGCTCTAACCTGCCTGTGTCCCTCACGTTCTCTGCCTCCACTCTAGCACTTCATCCATCATAGTCACATCTCAAGCACAGCTGGCCGTACCACCTGCCTGCACGTAAATATATCTAATGTTGGTTGTCCATTTATTGATTGTCCCCAGTGACAGTTCCATGTACTCCACTCTATAACCTGGTTAGAATGCTCCTACACTCACCCCATTGTAAGAAGCTCACTGCTTACTGTCAAATCTGAATTCTTATCTATTGTACGTTCTTTTGTTCCTCTCTGTATATAAAAAAATGAACATAGTATTGGCTGTGTAGTTATGGTTAAGTTATGGTTAAGTTGCTATTCCCATAGGAAGATCACTTTTTGGGCGGCTTATAACTTTGCTCCCCCTGGACGGATCCACACCAAACTTTGCAAAGTTTGGTGAGGTTTGGTCCAGGGGGGGCAAAGTTATAGAGAGGTCCCACAACTTTTTTTTTAGCATAGAGTGAATGCAGCCCTTACTGCTGGACGGATTTTCACCAAATTTGCGGCAGGAGCAGCAGCTTGGTCCTGAAAGCGTGCTTTTGTAAATTTGGTGAAAATCCATCCAGTCGTTTTATTAAAAAAATGACCAAAAAGTAGGTCAGAAAAAATTAATGATATCTATGTCCGCTCCACGGACACACTTCCCTGTTCGCTCCGCGGACAGTGTCCTGATTGGCTAATCGGCTTGCGTCATGTCCGCGGACATGCAACGTGTTCGCTGATGATGGGTGGTGAAGAGCGTGAAGTGCGTCTGATTTTTGGAAACGCCTGCTATCTTGGATCAGCGCAGTGACAAATGGTGGAGAAATACAAATTTGGCAAGTGTGTTGGTGTGTAAGAGCATTTGGGGAGGGTACGGGAGATGGGTCAAACGCTATATTTTTTTAGGTGGCAGGCACCCCTATTGTGTTCATCATGTCCGCAGAAAGACGTGCTGTCCGGGATGTTCATAATAGGTCAAATGGGGGTGTCCTAAGGACACTATTCTTGTTTGTACTGTCCGCAGGCAAGTTGAAACTGTTCTAAGAACGGGCCTTGTGTCCAGGATGTCCGCACATACCAAAATGGGGGTGCCCTAAGGACAGTATTCCTGTCCGTAGTGTCCGTATGCAAGTTGAAACTGTTCTAAGAACATGTGCAATGTCCGGGATTTCCGTAATTGGGCAAACGGGGGGTGTCCTTAGGGCACTATTCCAGTCCGTACTGTCTGCAGGCAAATTGAAACTGTTCTAAGAACAGGTCTGGTGTCCGGGATGTCCGCACTTACCGAAAATGGGGGTGTCCTAAGGACACTATTCCTGTCTGTAGTGTACGCTAGCAAAATAAAACTGTTCTTAAAACACTTTAGGTGTTCGCAGACATAAAAAATGCCCCTGCTGCATGGTTAAAAAGTTTGATTCTATGGGTGTGATCTATGGGTGTGATATGCTGCAGTGGTTGTGGCCAGGCCATGCACCCAAGACTCTAGGCCCTGGCCACAACCACCGCAGCATATCACACTAATAGATCACACACATAGAATTAAATATGTATGAAATATTTGCAAATCTACAGTTTACGCACTGTTTGATTTGTATAGTTTGTATGTGAAGTTTTGGCTACATCATGCCATTAAGATAGTAGAGTTTGGTAACAAGCACTGCAGTATAAGATATCCATGGAAGTAAACATTTTGCATTGTGGTGTACGATTACATGTTTGCTTCAATGGTTGTGTTATGGAGCAGTATTTATGAGTTGTACTTATTATAATATACTACTCTTTGGTTTGGTAACTGGAGTACATATATACTTTGTCAATTTCTGTGATAAAAGAAAAGATCATTTCAGTATCGGTAGTTTGTAAGGATTTATAACATTGAATAATAGACATTTTCTATTCATTTTGACTCTCATATTTAGTAGATTACAAACCAGTGTACTGTGCAATTTGCTCAGTGTCTGTGTTTATTGTTAAATCATTGGGTCTGTGGAAAGAAAAAATCCATGGTGGATTAAAAAAACCCTTTTTTTTCTTTTGGTATAGTACATTTATTTTTGTGTTTTCAGTGTTTACTTGTTGTTTCTGGCTACTGTTGACTTGTTGCAGATTGTTAGATACTGATTTGTAACTGATTATCATTTGTATTTATATTCTCAAGTTGTTGATCTATCTGTTGGGTTGTTGCAAAATCTTGGGGCAGTTAGATACCTGTTGGCGTATTTTAACTGTTTAATATTAATATAATTTAGTGGTATTGATTTATCTGTTTGGTTGTTGCAGTTGTATTCTAACTGTTTATAGTTTTTTTTTAATTGAACTTTTATTAATGTTTATGCACAGATTAGTTATTAGTGGTATTGATTTATTTGTTTGGTTGTTGAAAAATCTTGGAGCAGTTAGATACCTGTTGGCGTTTTCTAACTGTTTATAGTTTTCTAATTGAAGTTTTGTTAATGTTTAAGAACAGATTAGTTATTAAATTTTGGTTTAAGAAGATAATGAGCGTTTATAAGATTTTCTGCTAATCTCTGCTTTAGAGTACTGGTACTATCATTACATTCGAACCATCCACAATTCTTTTTTTATATATGCAGTGTAGTGACCTGCATTGGTTGTGGCTCCTGCGTGGTAGATTATACCTATTGTTGTGAATGTTTTCTTACCACGCGATACTTGACCATGTGTGAATCCAGTCAGCTTGCAGCTGTTTTTGGTACATCTGCATTGTAATGTAGAACAATTAATATTACATATTTACTATGTGTTTGGATTAGTAAAATGGAGCGATTATCTGAATTGCAGGTAGTACATAATCTGCCATGGTTTGCATTTTGTTAAAGTTGCTGAAATGGAATGGATTCACAGTTAGGTATGGATACATACACAAAACGTTCATTAGGGATTTGTTCATATTGCATATTGTTGTACAGAGTGCATGTATGTTTCCACATGTATGAAATCTGGAAGTTTTCATTTATAGGTATGTTTTTGTTTTCCAGTACTTGTAGCAAGTACATTAGAAATTCTTGTGGATCTTCTTGTGAGTTTATAGTGAATTTCAACATTTCAGCATAGTAGTCCAATTCTTGTCTTATTCCATGAACACTGTAGGTGTTGTCAGGATTGTTGTTTGTATTTCTATGAAGGACTAACATTTGCAAACACAATTGGTCTGTACTGTGTAAGTAAATGTTGTCAATAATTGGTGGCAATTGAAATAGAATATTGATTGCTACATTTGCGTAGCAGTTTACACCAGTTATATTTGAACATTTGAATGAACCAGATAGTTCTGTGTCCAAGTCATTTTTTTGGAGTGTGTGTTGCTTCTTTGAAGAAGTACCTGAGTTACTTTGAGTAATAGATTCTTCTTTGGTTGTACTAATTAATGACGTAGTAGTTTCTTTTACTCTCTTTGGAGGATATGTAGTGACATCCTGTTGCATTTCTGTTTGAAGTAGTTTTCTTTTACATTGTCTTACTTTTTGTGGAACAGCATATGTTTTTAGATGGGGGCGTATAGTGTACATAGTCTATAGTATTCTAAAATTCAAGGAATATCAGTGTTTACTTTACTTGCTTCAAAGTTGATTAGAAATAGGCCATCAAGTGTAGTTATCTAAGGTAAGACCTTGTGATTTGTGAATGGTGACTGCATATGTATTTAGTCTTGTTGTGGCTTGTTGACACATGGGTAGTGTCATACCATGTATGTCCAGTTTGTCTGTTGCAGAAATTTCAATTATTGGCTGCATTTCTTTTTTCAACATTGTTTCATTGAATTTGGAACAGCTTGCACGAGTTGGCATCAAGGACAAACAATGGACATTTTTGTGTGCTATTTGTTCCATGACATTGTCAGTCCAGAAAAAGTAGACATCCCCTTGATTGGAAGGCAATGTACTTTGTTGGCTGAAGACCAACCTCCTCATCTGTTTAGTAAGGTGTAGCCATGTGATTAACTAAAGTGCGGCCATTTTAAGGTGACTGAAATCGCCATTTTGTTTTCTCTAAAGTTGCCTTTTGCGTCATGTAAAAACTGCTTTGCTGAAATATTATTCTGCTTCACTGGTGCATAACGCAAGGCCACGAGAGACATGTTGAAACATAACGCAGTAACCCAGACAGAATATGCCCGGTTTCCTCCCTCACATATCCTTGGGAAGTAAGCATCAAGGCATTCTAATCAGTAGAGCAGGTGCCAGCTAGTCTTAGTAACACAGTAGAAATGCTACAAGCGAACATTTAATGACTTGATTTATGCTCTTCTTTGTGGCCCCCCTATTCTGAGCCCTGTAGAACCCTGGAGATCAAGTTGACCCCCAGCACACAAATAGAAACCAGGAGATAGCAGGGCCTGGAATGTGTCTCTCCCCTACGCGCAGCTTGCTTGCAGAAACAGAAGCATTGTGTTTTTTAAAACAAAGACTTTTGTCTGTGGGCTCACAAAATTGCAAACTGTTACTAAATGAATGTTTGAAGGTGTCAAACTCGTCACCATTGTCAATCATCGTGCCTAGTTCAAAGGAAATGTATGAGGGGCGGTATTGGATGTGATACTACTGATTACTAGATGCTTGTTTTGTATATATGTAACTGTTGTATGATCTTCGCTCTCTTGCGTCCCCCGAGGTCTGGTAGACACAAGTCGCAGGGCGTGGGACCCAGTTGGCCAACTGAAACTATTTGCTTTGCAATAAACCCTAGATTTTGGGAATACAACATTGTGTCTGTCGTATCAGGTTGTGTGTGGTGATTGTGCCTTGTTTCCATACACGAGGGTCCCTCAGGGGCCCCTTCAAGATGGCGCCTGAATAGGGGCCCTCCCCCACTTGTTCCATTGTGTACATTGTAAGATACGGAAGGCAGAGAGCACAGCGAGGACGGGACGATTGAGCCGGGATCAAGAGGTGTTCAGGTCGCCCCTGCGAAACTGATGAGAGATTCCTTTGCAGATCTGCATACAACTGATCCCTGATCGACGTGCCCGGCCAGAGAACAAGGAGGTGAGGGTCCCGAAATGAGGCGGAGTGAGCCAAGATACGCAGACACGACGTCATTGGTTGCGTCAGTATACGGACGAATTGTGTCTTGAAGGACAAATTGACTGATCAGGTGAGTCGTACCCCGATTCAAAGTAATCCTGATATTGGTTGAGAGCTGATTTTGCAAAATCAAACACCCAGTGTAAGGTTGATTAGCCAAGGGTAAGGTTAAAACATGCCTGGGGTATTGTCCACCGTAGCAGGATTTTTCCGCTGTGGTAGACAATCTTTGGAAACTGGCCAGGTCGCGCCACCTGTGGGAACGCCGGCGTATGAGGTGTATGTGAAGTATGGTGTGGAAACGATAATGTTTTGTGAGTCTTGGCATAGGCAAACCAGAAAACAGGAAGATCTTCAGTGGTTGAATCATGGGAATTTTGAGGTGACGAGAATAGATCATTTGGAGAAGGCGTTGATGAAAAAGAAAACGCACCCCGCGGCATTTGATATCTTTAGGGACTGGAGAAGGGAAGCTATGCTTCTCTGGAGAAGTAGAGAGAAACACGCGCGCAGGCATACGTCGAAAGCAGAGAGAGTGAAAGAAAAAGAGGAGGAGGAGTGGAATGATAGTCTGAAAAAGTCAAATAGACGTGATCAATTGAGTATAGAAAAGATACACCCACAACGGGAGTTGCATTCATCAGACGAATTGATAGATAAAATATTGACTGATACAAAGCAAGGTCCAAGGGGAGAGACTAAAATGACCGCGTTAGTGGATATTGCTCAGCCCCCTCCAGTTGCTCAGCCCCTCCCAACTGACCAAATCCCAGCCCGGCCGCACACTACATAAACAGCGCCTCCTATTAGCCAGTCAGCGGCGTAACAGTCATTTCCTGTTCCCATTGTCCCCTCTGCACCTCCCCCCAAGAGATCGTTTCTGTCCCATCGGCCCCTCCTGTGATTGAACTTGAACTTGTTGAGACAGAAAAAGGGGCTGGACAAAGTGGATGTGCGAGAGTGACCCGTAGTGCGATCAGCAAGGAGAGGAAGCGAGGGTTGCAAGAACAGGCCAAAATGTATATAAATGGGAATGATGCAATGTCAGCACTAGCTTCGATGTATGACTTTAGGAGGAGCAACGAAAGACAGGTATTGTTGGAATGCAACGGGTAATATTTAGTGGCGAGATGGAAACAGTTAATCGGGACGCTACTGCCACAATGACTGTTGGATTTGAATGCATTAGCATGTTGTAGAGGGAGGGATGAAGAAATAAGGGAACATGTAGACCGACTTTTTTAACTTAAGAATGAACTTGATGATGAATATGCTGAAATGTTTGCCACACCAGGGTATAGGAGTAGAGATTTTAGGAGAGATAGAACGCAAGCGGTGGAGCCCTATATACAGCGGCAATATTTGCCGTCGACAAGACAGACAGGCAATAAAGTAAAAGTATGCATACGAGAGGCGCTAAAATGGATTTCAAATCCTAGTATCCCCACAATGGAAATACATGAGATATTTGATGAAATCCCTTGCCCATGAAAAGAAAAGCACTGCAGACAATAGTTGAGCATCTGATAGACAAAGATATAAGTGAGAAGAAAGCCAGCCCCCCTGAAATAATAGCAGTATTTAAGAGGGCATTTGAACGTGGAACAGGAGAAACAGCCTTATCACTCGACTTGGGAATATTATTGCATATGAGAGAAGGGGGAGGAACAGTGAGTGCGGTATTTCCCATGAGAGAAGTCCCACCTACCTTTGTGCCTAAAGTAGAGATTCCTGCAGTAGGCAACCAACCAGCACTAGTAACGGAAGCATATTATACAGCCCAATATGTACATGTCCCTTTCTCCAGACAGGAAGTGAATAATATAAAACAGACGATTCCCGATATAAGAAAGAATCCCGCAGGATTTTATAAAGAAATAGAATCCTGTCTGCAATCATCCATGCTCACTATGGGTGACATAGATTTAATATTCCCAGTAATCCTGCCAGCAGACATATGGAAACAAATAAGAAAAGTGGATGATGAAATAGCATATGGCGCCACGTGGTCGAATTTAATACTAGAGGATAGGAATAAAGAGGTGGGAGGAAATCCAGGGCCAAATATGGCGGCACTACCAGCACGAACAATCCAGAAATTGAAAGGAATTGTTCCAGAAAAAATAATTCAATGGGACAAATTGACTGCATGCGTTCAGGGTCAAGGATGAGTTAGCCACAGATTATTTTAATAGATTTGAGGAAGTAGTCACAGATTTCGGAGGACAGGATGTAAGCACAGAAGCGGGAAAAAGGCTATTTGTTGACAAATATGTGAGAAGGTTAATACTTCCAATTCAAAACTTAATAATGACATTGGAAAGTGCATGGCAAGCCAAAACGTTAAGTGAAGTACTACATATGGCGCAATATTATGAGAACAGAGTGAACGCTGAGAAAGAGAAAGAGGTGAAGGATAGAACGAATTTGAAAACAAGGGTGCTACTCCAACAAGTAGCGGGACACAATAGGGGAAGAGGAAACACCCAGGGCAGAGGTAATTCGAACATGCATGGAGGGCCCCTGGGATTGAATCAGTGTGCGTATTGCAGAAAGGAAGGTCACTGGCGAGCGCAATGTCCACACTTGCAAAATAGAAATGGGTATTGCCAGAAAGGCAGCATAGGGGGCATCCAGGAGCAAATGAGCATAATAGAAATAACATGCAGCAGCACCAAAATAGTCAAGGGAATGGTACCCACAATCAGAACCAAGCTCAGAATCAAACCGCTACTCAGAATCAGAGCCATCAAAACACACAGAATGGGAATAGAGGAAGGAGCAGGAACATTTTTGACACCCAAACAAATGCGTACTATAATAACAGCAGCGATTACACATCAGATGATGTGTTGTTTCCCCAATAGGACAGCCCAGGACAGGGGTTGGAACCAGTACCTATTCCCGTGAATCAGAAAGGACCCTACGTAGAAATGAAAGTCGGGAATAGAGAGCATAGCTTTCTCATAGATACGGGGGCACAAAAGTGCTCAATAGACCATCACTTGGTTCCGGAAATACAACTGTCAGGGCAGAGGAATATTTCAGTAGGGTTCGCAGGTACCCTGGTGATAAACCCAGTGTCCCAGCCAGTAGCAGTGACATTAGGCCCATTCACGGAATATTGTCAATTTTTCTTAATAGAGAATTGCGGAGAGAATCTTTTGGGATATAAATGTATTAAAAAAACAAAGTGCAGTTATCCACTGTACACCAGATGTAGTATTTTTGACCATTTCACCACAGAATGTACCGGTATCTGAATTTGTGTCCAAACCTTTGCCAGGAGAATTGAGTGAGGTGCCAACTTGTATATGGGCAATGATTGACAATGATGTGGGATGTTTGAAGATAGAACCAGTGAAAATTGCTTTGAAAGAAGGAGAAACGTTACCGCGTATTCCACATTATAAAATCTCAGCAGAAGGAGAGAAGGATTGAAAGTATTGTTTCTGATTTGGTAAAATTGGAAGTGATTGAAGAGATTACAGGTAGTACATGTAACAGTCCCATTCTCCCGGTGTATAAGAAAGGAGGTAATGAGGTACCGTATCGTTTTATAATTGATCTGCGCGCTCTACACAAGATAGTAGATCCCCAATTCCCATTGGTTCCAGATGTCACCACAATTTTGACAATGATTCCTGCCTCGGCTGAGTACTTTAGTGTTATTGACTTGAAGAATGCGTTTTTCAGCATTCCAGTACAGAAGAAAAGCAGATATTTGTTCGCCTTCACACTGGGAGGACGATCATTCACATTCACACGCATTCCACAAGGCTACACAGAGAGTCCGAGTATGTACAGCAGAGCATTGAAAGAACAATTAGATATGCTAGAATTACCAGCATTTTGTGTATTGTTAAAATATAAAGATGGTTTATTGATGGCTGCAGATATAGAGACGATTTGTAAAAAGAGTACTGTATTAGCAGTGCATGGCCATAAAGCAAGTTTAAAGAAGTTCCAATATTCTCGAAAGGAGGTGACTTATTTGGGTTACCTACTTTCGAAAGAAGGGAGAAGACTGACGTCAGAAAGAATAGAAAGCATTTCTGGTATGCCTATTCCAAAAGTCAGAGCCATAATAGGAATGGCTTCCTATTGCCAGCAGTGGATCGTGAACTTTGCATTGATTGTGAAGCCAATGGTGGAGTTGACAAAAAAGGATGTTGTGATGCCGTTGCAGTGGAATGAAGAATGTCAGAGAGCATTTGATCTGCTCAAACCTGCATTGTGTTCTGCTCCAGTTTTGGGCACACCAAATTATGAAAAAGTTTTTAGACTGTGCGCGAGAGCGAAGGCTGTGCGTTGTCCGTTTTGACACAGGAACAAGGTGGAAGAAATAGGCCAGGCAGCTATTTTTCTTCCGCGCTGGACCTTGTAGCGCGCGCATTACCACAATGTTTGCAAGCTGTTGCAGCAGCTGCTGCATCAGTGAAACAAACCGAAGGAATGGTATTGGGGCACACCTTAATTTTGATGGTGCCACATGCCATAGACGTTCTACTAAATAGAACACAGATGCAACACATCACCTCTGCTAGATTGACTAGATATGAGAATGTCTTCTTTGCGCCACACATCCAAATTATGAGGTGTAGCGCTTTGAATCCTGCAGAATTAATGCCACTGCCCACGGAAGAAGTTGGTGTAAATGAATCACCTCCCCATGATTGCTTAATGGTTACTGAGGAAGAAACAAATGGGAGAATTGATTTGACAGATACCCCATAAAAAGAGCCAGATGGAGAACTGTTTTGTGATGGCTCCTGTTTTAAATTACTTGATGGCACAGCAACTGATGCCTATGCTATTACTACGTTAAAGAGTATTGTAGAGAGTAAAAGAATCCCCTACAACTATGTACAAGTGGCGGAGATAATAGCTTTCACCAGAGCCTGTGAGATTTCTGAGAATCTGAGTGTAAACATATATACTGACAGCCTATACGCCTTTGGTGTGGTCCATAACTTTGCCCGACTTGGGCTGAGAGGGGTTTCTTGACATCACATGGAGCCAGAATTCAACATGGCCCTTTGATTGTACGATTGCTGTCTGCACTTACGTGTCCAAAGCGCCTAGCGATAGAGAAATGTGAGGCGCATAAAAAAGTAACATGGAAAGTGGGAGAAGGAAACGCATTTGCAGACAGGATTGCAAAACAAACTGCCACTGACCTGAATACCAAAATGTTAACAGTACAGACAGAGGAGGTGTCCTGCATGATGGAGAATGGAATTGCCACTGTCAAAGAGATGCAGGTAGAAGCCACTGCGGATGAAATACAAGGGTGGGCTGAGGGCTCTGCTGAATTAGATCTGGAGGGTTTCATGTAATATTGTCGCCACCAAAAAACTCGCCATGCTAAAATATCACCGAAAAATGGCCATTTTTTGTGGCGACATTATTGCATGGAACATGCGGGGGTCACCCCCGCAACCCTCAACTTTTTTTTTTGCCCCTGTCCTCATATATAGGGTCACCCATTTAATATTGCCATGACCTTTTCACAGCGATATTATTTACGGCGACCATATATATGGGGATAATATTACCTGATACCATCTGGAGGGTTGCTGGGTAGACAAGAAGAGTAGAAACTGGATGCTGCCCAATTCCTATATAACTGCAATGGTCATGATGGCCCACAGCCCCACTCATATTTGTGCCAAAAAAATAGTCCAACATCTAGCCACAGTATGGGAGAACACACACATAAAGAAAAATGCAGAGAGGATGGTGCAGAACTGTATCACGTGTCTACAACATAATGTGGGGAAGGGAATGGTGACTCCTACAGGAAGTTTCGGCCTTCCCTCTATGCCTTTTGATGTAATCCATTTTGATTTCATAGAGATGTAGAGATGCCAAAACTTGAAGTATGTCCTAGTAGTTATATGTGCATTCAGTAAGTGGGTGGAAGCATAACAACTAAAAGACTGTACTGCCATGAGCACTGCAAAAGTAATGTTGAAGGAGTATTTCTCCCGTTTTGGTTTGCCCCGTGTCATATGGTCAGACAACGGTCCGCATTTTGTGGGCACGGTAATATTACAGATTTGTGCAGGTCTCCAGATCGATAAGCGATTCCATTGTTCTAGACACCCCATGAGTGCCGGTCTTATTGAACGCCACAACGGCATATTGAAGTCCAAAATAAGCAAAATATGCGCAGGAAACAAGTTAAGCTGGGTGGCCGCATTACCAATAGCGTTTCTGTGTATGCATACATCTCTGCAGGCAAGAACTGGGCTCTCCCCCTATGAAATCATGATGGGGAGGCCAGCAAATGTATGGTGTGTCCCGCAGCCGAAACGGTTTATTGTATTTATTGTAATCTGTTAATACAAAAATTGCATTTGATTCATCAGCAGGTGCAGGTGGCATTACCAATAAGATACACTGGTCCGGGACATGCATTGGAACCCAGAGAGTGGGTCCTCATCAAGAACTTTGAGCGGAAGACATCGCTTGCACCAAGGTGGCATGGACCCTATTTGATCCACCTAACTACGCAAACAGCAATTCGTGTGGATGGAAGGAAAGCGTGGATCCATGCGACGCATGTTAAAAAGGTTCCATCACCGTTCAAAAAACTGACTGATCGAGATGACCAAAAAGAGACAGCGGTCCCAGAAACAAAAGAGACGGTTGCCAGTTCTTTGCCACAACATCTGTCTGATCCTGAAACAAAGCTTGGAGAGATTGCTGTGAAAGAGGAAGGGCAAAGAGTGCCCCAACATTGTCCAGCAGACCCTGCATCATTGCTAGCAGACGCAAAATGTGTACTGCTCTGGCGCCCACCATCTATAGTTGCACCACGGCCTGAAACGAAATTTACATCATCACTTGGGCGCCCGCCATCATCAGTCATTGCACCACAAGCTGACTCCGAACTTGAGTCTGGAAGTGCATCTGCACAATTCATTGATCACACAATACCAGGAGGAAGGCGGTATAATTTGCGAAACCGGAAAAAGGAGTGATCAAATCTTCATTTCTTTTGATCTTCATTGCCTCTATTTCCTATGATGGATGAAATAGGAACCGGAGGCCTAGAGGAGAGCGGCGTGAGGGTTGTGCAAATCAGACAGCCCAAAAACGAGGCTCCTCGGTGCTAACATAAAATCCATGTGCCCTGGACCCGTGCGAACGAACGGGGCGAACATGGTACAAAGCCAATTGATAACTGCTCTGGAATTCTTTGAGCAATGTGCAAGTGCACAGAGATCTTGCCCAATGTATAAGCAATCAAGGCTACTAAGAACTGGCAGAATAGACTGTGGACAATTATCGAACTTATTGACATTCAAATGAGTGCAACAAGGAGCGATATTCACGACTAACACTGCAGAAGAAGAAGGACCGAGAAAGAAGAATGCCGGAACCAACTTCTGCCCCCTCCTGCACCACTGCTGAGAATGAGTTAAACATAGCGCATAGAAGGTTACGCACAGGAAATGGTCAGAAAAATTGTATGCTGAGCTCAACGATAACAATGTGTATAATGAGTATATTGGCCCCAATAATGACAGTACTGGTATTATGGTACTTGGAAGAAGTACACCCGTTAGAAGTGCTCTTGTCTGTTAGGAACATTTCCACTACTGAAAGCCCGGTTCATGTGATTACTTATACCTTGTCCCCAATGGAAGAAAGACACAGGGAAGGTTATGGAAATAACACATTACTGCTAATAATGAATATGACACACTCAATATTAAGAAAAAATAATTGTTGGGATCGTGCCCACTTGCCACAGCATGGTGGTAAGGGGATTGGTTGGTATGTGCAGCCCCTGGCATTGAGTTCTGCAGGTTACGCTTCTTTGAGTGCATTATATTATGGAAAAAGGAACGAAAGTGAAACTGGTCAACTAGACAGTAAAAACATTAATGAATTTGAAGAGATCATTATGAAATCAGTAGGTTGTTCCATATTTCATTAAGCACGATTGACTACACCAGTAATGATGCCACAAGATAGATTGTCGGTTCCCTATAAATCATCTGTGATCACGTTTCATATGAACCAAGAAGGAAATAAAGACGCTGTACTCCCTTCCTATACATTAAATTATAGTCCACGCTCTGTCCCCTTTTGTTTGAGAAAGAAGGGTTCTTATTTGGTGGAACATTCACTAGATGCATGAATATAGCATTCCTTGATAAGGAGGTAGAGCCAATTTATGTAGGAGATGTTATATGTGGAGAAAAAGCGTATCCCTGGTTACCTATAAACTGGGGAGGTGCTTTCTACTTAGGCTTCCTATTCCCTGGGGAATTCCTCTCAAGAACAGCATACATAGCCAAATTGGCCAGATCAAGACCTCGACAAAATGATGAAGGAGGTTTGATTGTAGAGGATATAGCGAAATCATTCATACCATTCTGGGGCCAAGCAATAAACTCTTACAATATAAGACGATTGTCCAGAATATTAGAAGAAACAATACATGGAACGACAGATATACTATATAATATGACCCTAGAGGAGAAAGGAATTAGATTAATGTCACTCCAGAATAGAATGGCTCTTGATGTAATTTTGGTTGATTGCGGTGGTGTTTGCAAAATTGTGGGATCGGCGTGTTGCATATTTGTAAGTGACTCCTCCCCCACGTTTTTTGAAGCGATTAGAAAGTTGCACATTTTGAGCTCTGACCTTCACCCCCCTGAAGGAGGTTGGCAATTAAACATAAGTTTCTGGTTCTGGAAAGTGTTACAATCATGGGGATGGAAATTATTCGCGATCCTAGTAGCAGTATTAGGAATATTTATGACATGTTACTGTTGCATACACTGCTTACCCATAATATGCACTGTAATTAGTGAGGGATGTGTACAGATGATGGAAAGAAAAAACACTACTAAAGCAAGTACTCACGGTAATGATGAATCAAAGACAGTAAAATAATTCATGTCAATTGATATTGATGACAATGAAGATGAGACCAATAGTGTGCAGGATTCAGAATCTGATTCAGATACTTGGTCAGAAGAGGATGTGATGTATGGATGAGGCGTTTGGCATATGGCCAAAAGGAGGGTTTGTCAGTCCAGAAAAAGTAGATATCCCCTCGATCGGAAGGCAATGTACTTTGTTGGCCGAAGACCAACCGCCTCATGTGTTTAGTATTAGAAAGGTGTAGCCATGAGCTTAACTAAAGTGCAGCCATTTTAAGGTGACTGAAATCGCCATTTAGTTTTCTCTAATGTTGCCTTTTGCTTCATGTAAATATTATTCTGCTTCACTGGTGCATAACGCAAGGCCACGAGAGACATGTTGAAACATAACGCTGTAACCCAGACAGAATATGCCCGGTTTCCTGCCTCACATATCCTTGGGAAGTAAGCAGCAAGGCATTCTAATCAGTATAGCAGGTGCCAGCTAGTAGAAATGCTAGAAGCAAACATTTAATGACTTGAATTATGCTCCTCTTTGCAGCCCCCCTTTTCTGAGCCCTGTAGAACCCTGGAGAGCAAGTTGACCCCTGCACACAAATAGAAACCAGGAGATAGCAGGGCCTGGAATGTGTCTCTCCCCTACGCGCAGCTTGCTTGCAGAAACAGAAGCATTGTTTTCTTTAAAACAAAGACATGTGTCTGTGGGCTCACAAAATTGCGAACTGTTACTAAATGAATGTTTTAAGGTGTCATACTCCTCACCATTGTCAATCATCATGCCTAGTTCAAAGGAAATGTATTAGAGGCAGTATTGGATGTGACACTACTGATTACTAGATGCTTGTTTTGTATATATGTAACTGTTGTACGATCTTCGCTCTCTTGTGTCCCCCGAGGTCTGGTATACACACGTCGCGGGGCGTGGGACCCAGTTGGCCCCTTCAACATCAGTTGCACATGAGTTATGGACATAAAGTGCATGGACGTGCTGGGTTTTTAATGTTGCTTGTGCTTCTTGAGATAGTACACCAACTTTAAAACTTTTTAAAATGTTGGCACAGGTGAGGTCTGCAGACTGTCGCATGTTTTCTGTTAATTCTCTGTATTGCAAATGTTGCCAAAGGTTGGCATTTCCTATGCTGCCAACAGTTTTATAGCAGAGTTTGTGTCCTAAGGTTCTAAAAATAGGTTCACCTTTCACTGGTGTCAATTGAAGAAGATCACTGAAAACAATAATGTGGTTTCCTCAAAAGAGCTCTTCGTAGTTTGTTATAAATACTTCTTGAAATCTGAGGTGAATCAAAGCCAACATTAGGTTGGCAGACCATGCTCACTTCTTCTATTAATACCATTTTAATTTGTTTTAACACTATGCGTAATTCCATTGCAGCTTCTGTAGAAAGTTTGTAATATTCTAATTTGTTTTGGTGTTCTACTGATAGGAGTAGTAATCGGTGTAAAGTGACACCGCCTATGTTGTAGGCAGCTAAACCTGTGGACAGTTTGTTGTTTGTCAATTGTTGAAGGAACTTGCTGATGATTTTAATTAAGAATGTTTTGCCTGAACCAGCTTCACCACAACGTATAGTAGTATAGGTTTGTAATTTTGGCAGGTACATTCTTTATTTTCATGTTGTACACCATGTGCAATTTCTTTTGTTACTTCTTGAAAAATGCTACGCTGCTCAGTGTTTAGTTTTGATTGTTGTACAGTTAAGTCGTCTGTATCTTCAAAATGACACATGGTGTTTTCTACTTCTGTCATAGCTAATTCTGCCTCATTTGCTGTTAGTGGCTGTCCCAGTGGTTCTTGGCTTCCTGCTTCAGAAGGTTGACTACTGTCAGGAGTGTCCTTATCTAGTCGGGCCTGGAGTTCTTCTTCGTGTTGCTGTTTATTGTGCAACATTGTTTTTGTACTGTGTAAAGTTTACATTCGTTATAGTGCTTTCATTTGCTTTGAAAGCATCTTCATAAGAGTCATAGTTATCTAGTATCTCTTCTTCTTTTCTCCATGGTTTAAAAAGTTGTAGCAGGGACATGTAATATAGTTCTTTATGTTGAGGAGTTTTTAATGACAATTTGATATGATTATTAAACATGGTTTGGTAAGTTTTACTAAGCTGCCTTAACAATTTGTCACTCTGTCTCTACTTTTTATTTTTGTATGTGAAGTTTTGGGCTATGTGGTACAGACACATGGTTTCCAAAGTGGTACTTCTGTTTGGGTAGTATGTGTCTAGTAAATAGTTTTACAAAATGTCTTGACTTTTGGGATCATTTTTGGCTATTGTTTCTATGTCGTCATATGATTTGAGAACTCTTTTTTTGATTTAGCAGGACCAAGTCTTAGCCATACTATATTTTCAGATGTTTCATACAAAGCAGTACCAGTTAAACGATCTGCAGCTTCATAGCAGCCACATTCTCTATGGGAGAGCATTTTTATGTCCAAGCTGTACAATTTCTGAGACAGTGTTTTGTCTGATGACAGGTAATTCCAGAGGTCTTGAAGCTCTGTTGTTTCTGCTTTGGTGAAGTAGGCTGTAACATATCATGCAACTGCAGTGGAATTGTCTGCAATGTACTGCATATCTATGTTTGCATTCCATAATAGGGCAATGATGGCATTGTAATCATTGACATATTTTGCTTCTTGTTATTTTTATGTAATATGTATTTTTAGGTGATTGACCTTTAACACTATGGGCCTCATTACGGGTCAGGCGGTCCAGAATTAACAGTGGTGGTAAACCCACCTCCACTATTAATTCTGGACCGCCCCATCCAAAGTCCTGCAGGCGGGAGGTGATCTTCCCGTCAGGTCCTACCTGGCGGGTTGAACACCTCCCGCCTGCAGGCGGACGTGGAAACACCAGCACCATCACGAGATGGTGCCGGTGTTTGCACTTCCCCATTCCCATTGAGTCCTATGGGACTCAAGGGGAATGGGGATTAACACCATTCCGCCTCCGTGACTCCCGGGACACCGGGGCTGTAATGCCCTGGTAATTCCGGGAGTCATGGAGGCGGAATGGTAATACGAGTCCGGCGGTAACCAGGCGGTTTTACTGCTGCGGTTACCGCCGGACTCAATGAGTAATGAGGCCCCATGTCTAACTGAAGACATGAAGTTGTTCACTTCACCTGTTTCTGTAACCGGTCTAGGGAAACCAAAGCAGCATTTGGTGTAGTATTTCCCTTTGTTTTTGTATTTTCAGTGACAATATTTGCCACATTTGTGTCTTTGAAATTGTACAATTTGTGCATGAAGATCACTATTTGTTGCTTCTGATGGAATTTCACAAGTGACATATTTTTCGATAAACTGTTACACAGTGGCATCACTGTCTTGACCAAATTTAGGAGCATCTTTAATCCATAAAAGCAAGTGGATATGTGGTGCTCCTCTGGCTTGGTATTCTTTTCTCCAAAAGAACTTCTCCGAGGGGAGGAACAGTTTTATTACAAATAAAGTGTAGCAATGGAGCGTTGATGGAAGTATCTTGAAACATTAACAGGATCTAGAGAGCAAAGTTCTCCAGGTGTTAGTATATCTATGTTTTTTTTTGTTTGATAAGCATAGGAAATCATGTAAATCTTTCTATGCATATTCTGCACAACTTAATGTCACAAACCAAGTGGGTGGGCCAAGGTTTCTTATCATACAATGTACATCTCTGTGATGTTGGAACCAATACTCTTTAGTACCACGCATGTTTTCTTATAGATTTGTAATGCTTGATTGTAAAACCTCATCTTTTTCTTGCACTTTTTGTAGTAATTGCATAGCTGACATATTCTGAAAGTGGGTTCCTGATTTTAATGTGTGTGCAACTCCATAACATAAAGTTGCTAGTTCACTTTCAAAGAGTAGGTGAAATATGTATTCCACATTTTGTCTAAATCTGATATCTTCAGAATACATCTGTAACGAGCGGTATTCTGATGCTGTTATTTGAATAGGTCTATCATCGTACCTTTCTCCTTTGTCAGTAGGAAAGAGTAGAGGAAAAGCACGTTCTTCCATACTTTTTTCCCATATGCTGATTGGTGATCGTTTCGTTTGTCGCATTTGGTACGTTTCTAGTGCTTCCAATTTGTTGCCAATTTTTTTTGTCTTTTGTAGGTACACCATTTACTAAAACAATTAAAGATTAAAGATTGCCTATTGGACGTCACCAATTCAGACGGAGGTAATTTTGCTGTTTTTGGTTGAAGGCGTATTATTGCTTGAAATAGGTGCACTGTTTGAATTATGATGCTCTCATATAAATTGAGTTGTTGCAGGGGTTTTGGTAGTGGGAATAATTCCAAATTATTTGTGATAGCATGTGAAGGAGTTTGATTGTTGTCAAGTTTTGTAGTGCAGTAACTGCAAAGTATTAAGGGGTCAGTTATTTCGTATTTGTTTTCTGCTATAAGGTAGAGAGCTAATTCAAACCATTTGGAATCTTCATTGTCTTCTATTTTGTATGTTACGTCTATAGTTTTTGTGTTACTTTTATAAAATGTTCAGCGGCAACACACACACATGGTTTGGTACTTCAGCGGATGTACTTTTGAATTTTAGTATTTCTTTTTTGTATGTGTGTAGTAGAAGGTTGCCATGTGCAGAATTGTTGCTAGTCTGTTGTAAAGCTATTGCATTTTGTAAGTGGCTTTCAATTCCAAAATATTTTCTCTGGATATGGTTGATTTCTTCGAGTAGGTCTTTGGCTGTACCATGTAGAAGATGGTTATTTAAACTGGCTACTGCTAAGGCAGGACCTTTAGCATAGTACAGTTTATAGACTAGATTTCTTATAGTTGAACAATGTGTTGATATCATTTTGATATGATGAAAGGTGCTTTTGCAAATAGGTCCTGAAATGCAGGCCAATGAATGTCCTTGCAGTCCTGTGTATTTGCGCACTGGACAGGTATCCATATTTTGCAGCAATTTTATTTTGATTTTGTCTTTGCCTTTCACATATTGATTGAGGAACTGGCGTAAAGATTTGAAAGATTTTTTGGCAATGTTACTCATTGACGTGCATGGCTAATTGTATACTGGATGTTCTGGTTCAGTCGAATGGAGAATTGATACTGAGTTTTCTGGGGATATTTTTGTAAGCAGTAGTTCTTGTTGCATTATGGTATTATTAAGTTTTTCATAACCTCGTCCACTGCTATGTATGGCAATTGTGTTTGTTTGATTTTGTTTGTATGCTTCTTCATTAAAATATGGTTCTGTGCTTGTGGTGTGACTCCATTCACCTCCACAGATATTTAAGAAGTTATTTTTGTTGACATTCTGTTTATTGAGAAGTCTTTTTTGTAATTTAGTACTTAGTTTGTTAGTGGTTTCATACTATTTAACAATAAAATAAATAACTTTCTTTTGAGAAGGATTGCACTGTCTATCAAAGCTTCTAAGATTAATTTTCTATGGTAGTTTTTAAGGGTTGTGCATAATTTGTCTCCTGTTTTTATAATATTCTGAAGGACGCTGTGGCAGAACATTTTTGCTAATATACTTTTTTTGGTATGTTACTTCCTACTATATCAAGATTTATAGGAGTAGTTTTAGCAGTAGTGGTAGATGCATTCTTGTTAATCATTTTCGGTTTTCTTTTACATTGTGATAGAGGAGGCAACGTTTCTGTACTGGAAGATTATTTTGTTTTGCTAAATGACCGTATTAGCTGTTTTGTTTGAACTTTTTGTACAAACTCTGCTAGAGATGGATGCTAATTTTAGTCATTTTTATTTTCATTTGCTTTATTTCTGCGTTGCTTTCTACAGACTTGCTTTCTGGTAGGCATGCTTTGGGGTCTGTTGAAACAAATAAAAAGAAGGTATGGGTTGGGCTGTTGTGTAATGTATGTGTGCTGTATGCATGAGTGTCTGAGTTTGATGGTAAAGATGTATCTAGTGGTGAGTGATTGTGCATTGGGCATCTACAATTAGTTGGGAAGGCTATTCTATTCATGTGTTACTATAATGTGGTTCAGATGACAGTAGAAAGTAAGCTAGTGGTGAGGATAAGCACTCAAAGTAAATCAAATCGTATCAAATTAAAACAATTCTTTGTTTTGTAATACTAACATTCTAGGGGCTGAGTTATGTTATGTGTGCTCCGGAAAACAAGGATTTGTGTGCCATTCTGCGTGCTAATCCCTGTTTAATAAATGGTGATTTGTGGGCAGAATGGTGCACAAATCTTCGTTTTTTTGGTGCACAAATTACATGAATCACCCGCACAGTGTGTTTGAGTAACAGTAAGAATATTTGTATTTGTATTTGTATTTATTTAGTATATATAATGCTTTACACCAAAGTGCTGCCCATTTTAACAACAGGATACATATAACAATTAACATTATAACAGTAACAATAGAAGCAATTTACAATTGAGAATCAGACCACCAAAACAGTAAGTAGAGCAATTAAACTGAAGGGGAGAAGGAGTGTAGTGCAGTAGAAGTGAGAGAGAGAGGGAGGGGTGTGGAAGAGGAACAGGGGAAACGGATGGGGTGAAGGGTGAGAGTGGGGGGGAGGGGGAGGGGAGGGAGATGATTAAGGCAAGGGGGGCAATAAGGGGGAGGGGTTTCATGGTGGGGAATGGAGAAGGAGAGATTTGTTGAAAGTGCGGAATGAGGAAAAGGTAGAAACAGAGCAGAGTGAGAGAGGTAAGGAGTTCCAGTGCAGGGGGGCTAGGAGATGGAAGGAGTGGAAACGGGATGTGGCACAAGGGGAAAGAGTAACAGTGAGAAGAAAGTGGTCAGCAGAGCACAGGGAGTGTGAGGGAGTGTAGAAAGAGAGGAGAGAGGAGAGAGGAGAGATGAGGGGGAGCAAGATCGTGGACTGATTTAAAGACTAGGCAGATAAACTAAGATAGTATTGTACTTACTCTTTTTTGGTGGAATGAGCAGGTTTCTTTGGAGTTGGTGTTTGTAGTTCAGATGTTGCTGTTTTCCAGGAGAGTGGTCTTCACTGCAATTGTAAAAGGAAGAAGTTAGTAATTGTGTGTGTTTATAGCACTAATTTTAATTGAGAGGTTCATTTTAACGTCTTTGTAGTAGTATTCTTGTTTGATTTCTGAACATAGTGATGCATGCAGTTTCATTTGACTATGTGCAGCCTTTATATTTTATTTACATTATTTACATTATGTTAGTTCAACATGCTTTGCAAATGAGTGGTTTTTTAAAGATGTGTTATAGAATGTTAGGAGAAAGAAGAAATAATGATATATTTATTTTGCAATTTTTATAAATTAAATGGCAGAAACTGTATAGAAAATTATAGAATATATGCGTTTGTGAAGGTGTGGGTAATAAAGCAGAAGGATGTGATTTACAGGTAGTGGTGTTATTGCAGCTGGGAGCTTTTCAATTATAGTGTCTATGTGTGTGAGTGTGTGAAGATGCATGACCTTTTACTGGCATTGTGTAATTCTATGATACACTACTAAGTGTTTTTCCACAATTATATTGTTATTTCATCCATCTGCTAATATTATACTTTTTTAGATAGGTGTGTGTGTAAAAAGAAATTTAGATAGCAGCCAGGTTTGGAAGTGACAAATGTTATGACAGATGGAAAAAATGACATTAAGTTCATTTTATAGGCTATACAGGTTAAGTGGCAGTTACTCTGTTTATATGCATTTATAAGAGTTGTACATGTACTGTGCAGAAAATATACATACCTGTAGTTTGTATTCATGCATGTGGATATGCATGCAGCTGCAAGTAGAAATTTTGGAGTCTTGAAAAGTAGTTTTTGTAGTAGGTGCTTTCCAATGATATGAGACTTGTACTCCGAGTGATCAACAGTACATTTGAAGTGCTGAACTCTGATGATGGAGTTAGATGTAGAGGTCTTGGATGTGATTGGTGGATGTTTGTGTGACTGGTTAGCTGAATCCAATGAGGGAATGGCACAGAGAGTGAAGTGGAAATGGTAGAAGGGCTGTCCAAGTTACAATAGATCCGAAGACATGGTGGTTGTCCGTGGATTTTGAATGAGCAGAGCATGGGATTGGTCAGTAAAGTTTAGTTAGTGTGTTGTGTACGGAGAGAGCGTTTGTCAGAAAGTCTTTTTCCTGAGAGAAGAACAGTTAGCTGTGGCTGTGTGTTTCAGAAAACAGATTATCTGGATTTTGGGAGACTCATGCATACATTGGTTGGAAGTGCATGCAGAACGCTGTGGAGTAGCTGCAGATCTTGGATTCCCTCATTTGGAAGTGCACTGGCATGGAGTGCGTGGAATGAAGTATTTGGACTTGGTACCTCTCTGTGGTAGTTTGGAGACAGAGCTTCATCCAGACATAATTATAATTCATTGTGGAGGGAACAGTTTAGGACATGTGTCAGGAATTCTTTGCAAAATGCAATGAAAGAAGGACTTGGGAAGGTCATGGACATGTTTCCAAATTCCCAAGTAATTTTTTCTTGTATTGCACAGAGACAAATGTGGCTGCGTTCTTCTTCATCTGGTCCACAAATGGAGAAGGCAAGGCGGAATGTTAATAAGGCTGTTTGTGCCTTTCTAGGAGATGTTGGCATGTCCTCTTTCCACAATGAAAATATTATGTTTCGTAGCACATACATTTATCACAGAGATGGAGTTCATTTTACTTATGCTGGCAATCAGATTTTTGTGAGAAATGTACAAAATGCATTGCAACCTTTTGTGGAATGACAGCCATCCATTTTGCAGTAGGTGTTGACTATTTCAAGTTTTTCAAACACAAAACAACACCACCAAAAGGCTCTTTTCAGAGCCACCACTTCCTCCCAGAGAAAAGTGCAATGGTTTTGATAGGGCAGCACCCCAAAATTTAAGATGTCCGCGAACTGTCTGTAGACTTCTAAATAATGCGCAGGGCTCTGCTCCATTTATTTGTCATTTCTGTGAAAGGCGGCTCTGAAAAGAGCCTATTTTTTTGATTTTTGTTGTTTTATAATTTTTGTTTTTTTTTACACATGACACACTAGGAGAGGAGGAGAAAGGAGGTTAAGGGGGGACACGAACCACGGGGATGAGAAAGGGCAGGTGGAGAGAGGAAGATGTAGGGTGGGCCTTACTTAGGTAGGTAGCAGGTCTTCTCGTGCTCCTTGACCGCAGTCTCGAAAGCCCTTTGAAGTCTCTCCCCCTGCAGAGTACTGCATCAAAGTACATACACAAAACTGTGACCCTCGAAAGGTAAGGGTCATCAGCATTGTGAATGGCCTTTGAGGCAGCTGGAGGGATGCGCTATCCCACAGGAGTGTCTCTTGTGGCGAGAGGAGCAGACACGGAGGATGTAGTAGAGGAACTCAACCTACTACGTTGATCACAAGGTACAACCGTGCGAATGGCCCCACTGTGGAACAACCTTAGGTGTCGCTTCATAGATTTCGTACCAAAGCTGTACGAACCAAGCCTCCCACGACTCAGCAGCATTTTGCAATGGTTGTAGGTGACCTTGTTCACATGTACTTTGGGTACGTCACCATGAATGGTAAATAACCTCCACAACCAAGACTCACGGCGAGTGCTGGTAGTAGGGACTTCCACTACCTCATCCTCTTCATCCTCTTCATCCTCCTCTACATCCTCACACCTGTTCCACTCTTCAGGCCCTTGGGGAGGTGGAGGTGGTGCTGATCCAGATGTAGCACCAGGTGGAAGAACAGCAGCCATGGATGCCATCAGGTTTCAGCAAAGGCAGCAAAATCTGGAAGATTGCAAGCAAATTAGATAATGCTCTGTGAGATAGCCAGAAGCACAATGAAGATCAGCTCTAGGGTGTTGCCTTTTATAGGGGTGCTGGTGCGCGCTTCGTGGACACCCACGCTGTCTGCAGACAGATCGAACACTCCAAAAAGGCTCAAAAGGTGCCAAAAAGTATGTAGAAAGTCAGGGTCATTGTCTGGGACATGTGCTATGAGTAATTTTTACTATAATATACTGTGTATTGCCTGAAAATGTACTTTAAAAATGTTCGAAGACCCGGACAGTGTCCGCAATTCAGGACACACGCTCAGCGTGGATGCGGTCACATGATGACGTCACAAACACGTCCGCGAAGGGAACGGCTGTCTTCAGGACACCAAATGTACAAGAATGGTTGTGCGCATGCGTGTGGGTGTTCTACGGACAGTGTTCGGGTCCTGAAACTAATTAAAAGCGAGACACAAGTGAGACAAACAGTTACGGACAGGCGCGATGTTCGTAGGACTTATGGGTGTGGTGCGCATGTGCTTAGATGTTCTACAGGCAGTACGGACAGGAATAGTGTCCTTAGGACACCTGCATTTTGGTTAATTGCGGACAACCCGAACACTGCACGTGTTCTAAGAACAGTTCCATTTTGCTTGCATACTGTACAGAGAGGCATACTGTCCTTAGAACACCTTCATTTTGGTTAATTGTGGACATTGAGGACACCGAGTTTGTTCTTAGAACAGTTTCAACTTGCCTGCGGATAGTACGGACAGGTATAATGTCCTTAGAATACCTCTATTTTGGTTAATTGCGGACAACCCGGACACCGCACATGTTCTTAGAACAGTTCCATCTTACCTGCGGAAATTACGGACAGGCATAGTATCCTTAGAACACCTCCATTTTGGTTAATTGTGGACATTGAGGACACCGAGTGTGTTCTTAGAACAGTTTCAACTTGCCTGCGGATAGTACGGACAGGTATAATGTCCTTAGAATACCTCCATTTTGGTTAATAGCGGACAACCCGGACACCGCGTATGTTCTTAGAACAGTTCCATCTTACCTGCGGAAATTATGGACAGGCATAGTATCCTTAGGACACCTCCATTTTGGTTAATTGCGGACAAACCGGACACTGGCGTGTTCTTAGAACAGTTTCAACTTGCCTGCGGACATTACGGACAGGCATAGTGTCATTAGGACACCTCCATTTTGGTTAATTGCGGACATTCCGGACACTAAATGTGTTCTAAGAACAGTTTCAACTTGCCTGCGGATCGTACGGACAAGTATAGTGTCCTTAGAATACCTCCATTTTGGTTAATTGCGGACAACCCGGACACTGCACATGTTCTTAGAACAGTTTCAACTTGCCTGCGGACATTACGGACAGGCATAGTGTCCTAAAGACATCTCCATTTTGGTTAATTGCAGATATTCTGGGAACCGAGTCTGTTCTTAGAACAGTTCCATCTTGCTTGTGGACAATACGGATGGTGTAGTGTCCTTAGGACACCCTCATTTTGGTTATTTATGAACATTACGGACACCCGCGCTGTCCGCGGACATCTTAACTGCCTCTTAAAAAAAAATATGACACAAAGGACTTAATTAAAACACATCTAATATTTTTCTTATTATATAATTATATACAGATATACAATTTATGAAAGAGAGGGGGAAGCAGAAACTGACACAAACACAGGGGAATTGGGGGATTGGAGAGGATGGATGGGAGGAGATGAAGGGATGGAAGTCTCATCGTAATGTTTTTCTTGGTGGGGAAGGTTTGGGGATAATTGACTGGGACATGGAGAGGGGGAACAGGTACATGTGGGACAATGATATTTATTTTTTTCTTTTATGTGGTTCTCCACAAAATGTTTCAAAAGATTGACATTTTCCATTAGCATGTCCATTTTTTCTTCCATGCGGTGCAGAGTATGTTCTAAGGTGCCTTCTGGTGTATTATTCTCAATGTTTGTATGGTCTGTGAAGAAAAATAAAAATGTTAAGTACACATAAAGTTATGATTATTAATTTGGTTACATGGAGAAGTATCTATCATTAGTATCATTATCTTCAGTCATTTCCTCACGTAGAACATTTTCCTCAAGCCACTCCAACGTACTGGCCATTTCTGTGTAAAAAAAACATATATATATATATTACTTTTAGGGTACGTAATACAGAAAGTTTAGAAATATATAAGAAAAATTAAGTTTACTTACAAGCTTCTGGTAAATTGTGTTCTTACTGTTGTGTAGGTCTACTGTTTCTCCTAGCTGTTCAGTTTCTGTGAGGTAATTATGTTGGAGGCATCTCTTTTTTGTTTTGGTATATTCCATTTTAGTACATATGGTATTTAAATGGATGGTTGATTTGTTACATATAAAGGTTCCACTTCTTATTTATTATTACATATGTGTTCATATGCTGCTTTTTGAACTTGTGCAGTATTTATATTACTTTATAGAACAATTTAAGATACCCCCTGAGTGTTTGGGTAGTGTTGTTGTCCGTGTCCGGTCCGCAGACATACGTACTGTCCGCGGACATCAAAATCACTAGCTGGGGTTTCAGTATGGTCTATGTTACATCTATATAAAGTCAGGGGCGTTAAGGTTAAGTCGCGCTACTAAAAACCTATGACATTCAGTAAAACAACTGTGTTAAAGGGACGTTATGGTTCCAAGTAAAACCGAAAAAACCCTGAAATTCGGCAGTTATGGTAAGTTAAGCAACCATAACTCGCACCACCACTGTGCATTGCTAAGACTAACACCCAGGACATCAAAGATGACATCACAAATGTCATTGATGACATCACTGATGACATCACATGTCTAACTCGTTCTTTTTTCCTTTAGTGATATATCTTGACATGGGGTTTGTCGGTTTTACTTGAAACCATAACGTCCCTTTAACAAAGTTTTTTTACTGAATTTCATAGGTTTTATATATATATATATATATATATATATATATATATATATATATATATATATATATATTGCCACATGCAACTATGCAACTATTGGTTTCCTGCCTCCATGTTTAGTGTAGACTACTCGCTCTGAACTGCTTTCTGGAGTGCGCTCCATCTGCCTTGCACCGTGGTACAAGGTTTTCAACATATAAATATATATTTTTTTATTGTTTTATTTTTTTATTTTTTGCCACATGTTTGACTTCTGTAGAATGATATGTGACAGGGTCAGTAGCCTGACAGTGTCAAGAGGGGATTCAGGCCACTCTCAAAGTCAGAGTGGGATGCCTAACAGGGTGGAAGTCAGAGGTAGTCCTACATCCTTGAGAGAAAGTGGAAGTTAGGGGTGGGGCAGTCGCAGGCCCGTCTTTATGTGGCAGAACTTTGTCAGTAACATCACTGTTGATCACCCCATATCTATGTTAAAATGTTCTGGCCAATCTCTTTCTATTTACCTTAGAGAATAGACAACTACCAGCATGCCAACACAGAACAGCCCACAGGAGTCTCCAGAGAGCTGCAGCTTACTATGAAAGGGTCCCCTAGGGGTCACTTATGTATATGGAAAGAAGGCAAGTCACCACACACGATAGATACACCAGACACGAGGTTGTATTCCCAAAGCTAGGGTTTATTGCAAAGCAAATAGTCTCAGTGTCATATCGTGCATGAGACGGTTGGCCCACGGCCACCAACATACGTTTGCCGTCAAACATGAGAGGTATCCATTTTTCTAGACTGACAAACCCCCCTTTGGCCTTATGCCAAACGTCTCATCCATTCATTGTATCCTCCTCTGATGACGATAAGTCTGAAGTACTTATGTCTCAATTTTGCATGCTATTGTAAGCATCATCATCTTCATTAATATCTATAGCCATCAACTCTTTTACTGTCTTCATCTCATTTGTGTCTTGGTCAGCCCGACCATGAGTTTGTTTTCTTTTTGTCATCATATGCATACATCCCTTAGTACATCCCTCAGTTACCTCAGTGCAAACTATCGGTAGGCAGTGTATGCAACAACAGCACGTTATGAATATTCCAAACACCACTACTAATATCAAGATCAACTTCCATCCCCAAGAATGCAACATTCCCCAAAACCAGGACTCTATTCCCCAGCCTCCTTCTCCAGTAGGGAGTTCGAAGCTTAGGACATGCATTTCCTTTATCGCTTCAAGAATCGTAGGGGAATAGTCATCTACAAATACACAACACGCTGATCCCACAATTTTGCAAATTCCCCCACGATCAACCAGGATCACATTGAGAGCCATTCTATTTTGCAGCTTCATTAACCTGATTCCTTTTTCTTCCAACGTCATGTTAAATAGTATATCTGTCGTTGTGTTTATGGTATTTTTTAGTATTCCAGACAGCTGCCTTATGTTATAGGAGTTCACTATCTGGGACAAAAATTGAATGAATGATTTGGCTACGTCAGTCTCTATCAAAACACCTTTGCTACTCCTTTCGGTTCTAGATCTGGATAGTCTGGCCATGTCTGCTGTTTCTAAGAGGAACACTCCTGGGAACAGTAGACCTAGGTAACATGTACCTCTCCAGTTTCTGGGCAACCAAGGATATGCTCTCTCCACATATAAAATAAACTGGATCTCCCACATATACTGGTTCTATTTCCCATTTTAATAACACTGTATTCATGCATCCAGTAAATGTTCCGACTGAATAGGAGCCTTTCTTTTTTTTAGACAAAAAGGGACAGTTCTTGGGTTATAATTCACTGTGTAAGAAGGGGGAACTGCATCTTTGTTCCTGTCTGATTTTACACGAAACGTCATCACAGATGTTTTAACTGGTGGGGACAATCTATCTTGTCTATTTTGTCCTGTTATCTTTCGCATACTTTTCCTCGTAGGCTTTGGGGTCATCACTTGTGCTCTATGGAATATGGAACAACCCACAGGCCTCATACTTATTTCCTCAAACTCATTCATGTTTGTTCTGTCTAATTGACCTGTACTACTCTTATTCCATTTCCCATAGAACATTGCACTTAAAGATGCACTACATGCAGAACTTAATGGTAATGGCTGTTCATACCAACCTATTCCTTTCCCAGCATGCAGCGGTAAATGGGCACATACCCAGCAATTTGTTTTCTTTAGAATTGCATGTGTCATATTCATGATTAATAACGTGTTGTTCCCAAACCCTTCCCTGTGTCTTTCTTCCATTGGGGACAAGGTATAAGTAATCACCTGAACCGGGCTTTCAGTAGTGGATATATTAACTATTGGTAAAAACATTCCCAATGGGTGTATCGATTCCACATACCATAATACTAGGGCTGTCGTTATTGGTGCTACCACACTCATGAAGCACATAATTATTATCAGTGTCAGCATACAATTCTTTTTACCAGGCGTTTTTCTTAAGCTTACAGTCTTTACAATTAACTCATTCTGAGCAGTGGTGCAGGAGGAGGCTGAAACCGGTCCCAACATGTTTCTCATTGTCCTTCTTCTTCCTTATTAGAGTTTGTTGTGGATATCTCTCTTCGTTGCACTTGCTCTGATGTCAATAAGTTCAACGGAATTGTCACAGTTCAGTTCTACCAGTCCTTTATAGCCTGGATTTGCTTACTTGTTTTTAGGCAAGATCACTTGTCCTTTCTCACACTGCTCAGAGGACTTTTGATCAGTTATCTATTGCCTTAGTACCATGTGCGCCCAGCTTGTCCGCTCTGGTTCCAGACACATGTACTTTTTGTGATCGCACCGAGGAGCCGCAAGTCTAGAATTGTCCGACTTGCACAATTCTCACGCTTCTCTCCTCTACACCTCTAGTTCCTTCTCCGTCCATGAGCAGAACCAGAGGTTGACATAAACACCAAATAACTATGTATCACTTTGTCTTTCGAGGCCGCAAATTGTATCACCTCACTCCTGGTATTGTGTGATCTGTGAACAGTGCTGGTGCACTTCCAGATTCAGGCTCAAAGTCAGCCTGTGGCGCTACTGCAGGTGCTGGCGTGCCCCGCGCCATTGATGCAGATTCGGTCTTTGGCATGCTGGCAAGTGCTGGTATGCGCCAAAGGGGTACACATTTTGTGTCTGCCGGTATTTGCAAGGCAGATTTCGTGTCGGCCAACAGTGATGTAGATTCTGCTAGGCAATGGTGGGGCACTCTTTGCCCTTCCCCCTTTTTGGCAATCATCTCAGGCTTTGTTTCGAGTTTCACTTCTCGCTCAGGCAGATTTGGTGGCGGCTTACTGGCAACAGTTTCTTTTGTTTCTGGGACCGCTGTCTCTTTCCAGTCGTCTGGGTCAGGCAAGTCTTTCAGTGAAGTTGGAATCTTTTTGGCATGGGTGGCATGGATCCACGACTTCCGTCCATCCACCCGTATCGCCGTCTGCGTTGCCAAGAGGACTTGATAGGGGCCACGCCACCTGGGTGCTAACAATGACTTTCTTTCAAAATTTTTAAGTAGAACCCAATCTCCGGGCTCCAGCGCGTGCCCCGGACCGGTGTATCTCACAGGTAATGCCTCCTGCACCTGCTGATGAATCAAACGCAATTATTGCATTAAAAGGCCACAATACGTACTAAGCACAGGATGTTCTACCTCTCTAAGTCATTTTGGCTGAGGTGCGCACCAAACATTTGCCGGCCTCCCCATTACGATTTTGTACGGGGAGAGCCCCGTTTTAGCCTGTACAGACGTACGCATGCATAATAGCGCTATTGATAATGCATCCACCCAACTCAACTTGCTTCCTGCACATATCTTGCTTATTTTTGACTTGAGAATCCCGTTGTGCCTCTCCACAAGACCAGCCGAACTCAGATGCCTTGAACTAAGGAATCTCTTATCAATCTGAAGACCTGCACATATCTGTAACACCACTGCACCCACAAAATGTGGGGCATTATCTGACCATGGGACACGGGGCATGCCAAAACGGGAAAAATATTCTTTAAGCATTACTTTTGCCGTGCTCATTTTTGTGCAGTCTTTTAAGGGATATGCCTCCACCCACTTGCTGAATGCACAGATCACCACTAAGACATATTTCAAATTTTTTCTCTATGAAATCAAAATGGATTACCTCAAAAGGCATAGAGGGTGGGCCAAAACTGCCTACTGCAGTCACTGTTCCCTTTCCTACATTGTGCTGTAAACACGTGATACAGTTCTGCACCAACCTCTCTGCATTCTTCTTTATGTTTACATTCTGCCATACTGTGGATAGGTGCTGTATTATCTTTTTCGCACAGATGTGAGTAGGGCTGTGGGCCATTGTGACCATTGCAGTCACATACAAATTTGGCAACATCCAGTTTCTAGTTCCCTTGTCCACCCAACAACCCTCTAGATCTAACTCAGCAGAGCCCTTTGCCCACCCTTGTATTTCATCGGCCGTGGCTTTGGCCTGCATTTCTTTGACAGTGGCAACTCCATTTTCTATCATACAGGTTACTTTCTCGGTCTGAACCGTAATCATTTGAGTATTTAAATCAGTGGTAGTTTGTTTCGCAATTCTGTCTGCAAACGCGTTTCCCTCTCCTACTTTGCATGTTACCTTTTTGTGTGCCTCGCATTTCACTATTGCTAGGCGTTTTGGAAACGTGAGTGCAGACAGCAATCGTACAATCAAAGGGCCATGTTGAATTCTGGCGCCATGTGATGTCAAAAACCCTCTCTCAGCCCAGAGTCGACCAAAGTTATGAACCACCCCAAAAGCATACTGACTATCAGTATATATATTCACATTCAAATGTTCAGAAATCTCATAGGCTCTAGTCTGTGGCTTGTGCCGAGTTGTAGGGGATTCTTTTGCTTTCTACAACGCTCTCTAGGGTAGTGATAGCATACGCGGCAGTTGTCGTGCCATCAGGTAATTTAACAAGAGCCGTCCCAAAATAACTCTCCATCTGACTCTTTCTGTGGGGTATCACTTAAATCAACTCTCCTCTTGGTTTCTTCCTCAGTGACCATTAAGCAATCATGGGGGGGTGATGTATTCTCACCAATTTCTTTTATGGGTAGTGGCATTAATTCTGCAGGATTCAAAGTGCTACACCTCATAATTTGGATATGGGGCGCGAACAAGATAATCTCATATCTTGTCAATCTAGCAGAGGTGAGGTTTTGCATCTGTGTCCTATTTAATAGAACGTCTATGGCATGTGGCACCATCAGAATTAAAGTTTGCCCCAATACCATCCCTTCCGTTTGTTTCACTGATGCAGCAGCCGCCGCGACAGATCGCAAACATCGTGGTGGTGCGCGCGCTACAGGGTCGAGCGCAGAAGAAAAATAGCCGCACAGCCTATTTCTTCCACCTTGTTCCTGTGTCAAAACTGCCAATGCACATCCTTCACTTTCACACACAAACAGTCTAAAAACCTTTTCATAATTCAGTGTGCCCAAAACTGGAGCAGAACATAATGCAGTTTTCAATTGTTTAAATGCTCTCTGACATTCCTCATCCCACTGTAAAGGCATAACCGCATCCTTTCTAGTCAAATTCACCATCGGTTTCACAATTAACGCAAAACGATTGATCCATTGTCGGCAATATGAAGCCATGCCTATTATGGCTCTGACTCCTTTCTGTGTCTTTGGAATAGGCATACAAGAAATACTTTCTATTCGTTCTGGCATTAGCCTTCTCCCCTCTTTGGAAAGTAGGTAGCCCAAATAAGCTACCTCCTTTCGATTATATTGAAATTTCTTCAAACTAGCTTTATGGCCATGTGCCGCTAGGTGTGACCGTAGTAATACAGTGCTTTCTTTACAAATCACCTCTGTGTCAGCAGCTAATAATAGATTAAACAAGTATCATTGTCAATATTATAGTGACATCTGGCACTAAAGGAAATTGTGGACCTACTATTTTGTTTAGCGCGTGCAAATCAATTATGAAACGGTATGGTACTTCATTGACTCCTTTTTAATAAACTGGAAGAATAGGGCTGTTGCATGTACTGCCTGTAATTTCTTCAATCACCCCTAATTTCACCACATATGTAAAAATACTCTTCAATCCTTTTTCACCTTCAGCCGAAATTCTGTATTGGGGAATTTGCAGTAGTGTAACACCCTCTTTCAAAATGATCTTTGCTGGCTCTATTTTCAAGCATCCTACATCGTTGTCATGCATTGCCCATATACAGGTTGGCACTTTACTTAGTTCTCCTGGTAAAGTTTCAGACATTAATTCTGACACAGGGGCATCTTGTGGCCAAATCTTTAGGAACACCCCGTCTGCCGTGCAATGTATAACGGAACCTAATTTTTTCAACAAATTTAATCCCAACAGGTTCTCCCCACAATTTTCTGTTAAAAGGAAAGGACAATGTTCAGTGAATGTTCCTATAGTAACTGGGACTGATTGGGACACTGGGTTTATGACTGGTGTACCTGCAAACCCTACAGAAACATTCTTTTGCCCTGACAGTGGTATATCCGGAACCAAGTGATGGTCTATTGAACACTTTTGTGCTCCTGTATCTACAAGAAAGGGGTGCTCTTCATTCCCGACTCTCATTTCTACGTAGGGTCCTCTCTGATTCACGGGAATAGACTGGTTCCGACCCCTGTCCTGGGCTGTCCTATTGGGGAAATAACACATCGTCCGATGTGTAATCATTACTATTACTGTAATACGTGTTTGGCTGTGTATCGAAAACGTTCCCACTCTTCCCTCTATTTACCCCACTCTGGTTTCCATACTGTTGGTTTTGCTGTCCCTGACTCTGGTTAGGGGCACTTTGGTTTTGATTACCTCCATTATTGTGGTGCTGCTGCATACTATTCCTGTGTGGTCCATTCGCTCCTTGGTGCCCTCGGTGCTGTCTACTCTGACCAGTCCCATTTCTATTCTGCAGATGTGGACATTGCGCTCGCCAGTGTCCTTCCTCCTTACAATACGCACACTGATTTGGTCCCACTGGTCCCCCATGCATATTCGAATGACTCCTTCCTTGTGCATTCCCTCTCCCTCTATTATGTGCTACTACTTGATGCAGTTGTACCGTGTTTTCAGTAGGCATTCTTTCAAGTCTTCCCCCATCTGTTTTAACAACGATAATTCCCCCACCATTGCCTTCTGCCCCGGCGATGGTAACTGCTGCCGTCCATTATGTGACCCCTGCATTCCCTTCCGATGTCTCCCTTTATCCTTACCCCTGTACCCAGGTGCAGTAAACATTTTGACATTATCATTATCTCATTCATCTTTAAGTTCAAAAAGTCCATCTACATGTTCTCTCACTTCTTCATCCCTCTCCCTACAGCGTGCTAATGCATTCAAATCTAACAATCACTGCGGTAGTAATTTCCCAATTAACTGTTTCCATCTCTCCACCAAATATTCACCCATGCATTCCAGAACTACCTGTCTTTCGTTGCTTCTTCGGAAGTCATACATCGAGGCCAATGCTGCCGTCCCATCATTCCCGTCTATATGCATTTCTGCCTGTTGCTGCAATTCCACCTTCCTTTCTTTGCTGATCGCACTGCGAGTTACCCTCGTGCATCTACTTTGTTCAGTCCCGCCTCTCGCCCCCGTGGTTTCAACTTCAACCCCGGGAGGGACGGAAAGTACCGAGTCTGTATCTAAGGCGCGAGGTGCTGATGGGACAATGGGAACATGGAGTGTCTGCTGTGGGCCTGGTTGGCTAATAGGAAGTGTTACATGCGCTATATTCTAAAAAGGCGTGTACATCAGGCAAGAAGTAATGCTGTTTATTCAGGGCCCCAGGCGCAGTTGGGAAAGCAAGATTCACACAAAACGTTGAACAGAACCACATGAAAAGCATTGGCGAAAATACGCCCACAAAATGAAAACATTTATAATCGTAGAAACTAATTAGCATAAGGTCATATTGCACCATTAGGTCAATCCTCCAGGTGAAGCTAATTGGCAGTGCTACGTAATTCCCCTACAGTGGGATATACATTATCAGAAAATGATTGGGTTCTGCAAATCTTACCACACCACCCTCAACCATGTCTGTGACATCACAGTCCAACCCACAGTTCCCACTTCATGGTGCCAAAACATTGAGACAATTGAGATGACCAGCAGACATGTTTGCATCTGCCATTGACCATCTCCATCTATTTCTCATAGGAATACAAATGATCGTGACACTGAAAAAGCCTTGAACCATTGACAAGTTACCATTTTAATGTTGAATGTTTGAAACTCTTTGAACCATTTCCCAGACTGAGAAGTGCTAAGGGGCAATTTGAAACCGCCATGGGACATTTTGAAACAGCCAGCAGACCAGTTTCATAAACTAATATGCTGAATTATAAAATGATGGTGCAGTCACTGCCTTTACTTGGCACCCATGATCTTGGCCTCCTGACCTCGAAAGTATCGAAGGTTGCTCATTTCATATCGTATGATCCTACGAATGTGTACTTTGTAATGTGCTGTCAGCCTCTGCGTCTAGTAAGCAAGTTGATAAAATCTGATTGTTTTATTTATTTATTTAATGCGATACAGTATTTAAATAAAAACTTTACACATAAGTCAAACATAAAAAAGAAAAGGTAAAATGAAAGTAAAAATAATAAAATAAAAGGTTATACTATGACCTGTTACAATGTTGTTTCATTACCTATTAAGAAAAGTACCATTTTGTTTTGTTCAGACTTTCTACTTAAATAATTAGTTTAGATTAGAATTAAAATGTCCAAATATCAAATATCAAGATCCTTATCATATCAACCAAAGTACAACTGTAGACCAAAATGCAAGTGACACCATACTACAACATAACATAACATGCCATGAGACAACTTGACAGCATAACACATCATAAGGCAAGATAGGGATAGATGACCATTCCCCGTTCCCATTTGCCCTAAACAGAATAACACAAAATAAGATAAGACAGCCCTTCTAACACACATTTGAGTGCCTGGCCCCTCCTACATGTTGAGTAATCCTTCACAATAATCCCAATAGCTAATACTATAGCTGAATTTCTTCTTTGCTACAGTTTAATTCTGTATTGGTCAAACGCAGTTTATCTAGGTGGGTGTTCCATGCATTAAACACTTTAAACAAGACAATTTGAAGACTGGCATTCCAGGTGTTATGCTTTTATACCAAAAGTCCCTGTCTTTAATATGTTCAAGATTGTGTATATATTTCCCGTAATATTTTACATATGATGTTGCAATCTTTGGACACTGCGTTAGTATATGGTTTGAGCTTTCCAACTGGTTTTTGTCTTTACACAATCTGCAAAACGCTGAGATCGGGATATTTGAGATTGCTTACCCACGACCTCCAGGACCGGCAGATGATTAATTCTTAATAATAACAGGAATCTTCTAAGTTTAATCTCGGGACGCAAGTTAAGATATTTTTGCACTCGTTTAAAAGTATAGATCATATAGGTTACATGCGTATAACTTTTGAGTTTACCCAGATGGTTAAAATTATTTTGCCAGTCCCATGTGTAGATGCATTTACCTACGTGGTACTTCATAGTCTCAAGGTTTTCCCCCTTTACTGGGGTCCAACAGATATCTTCAAAGAGCTGGTCCATATTGGATAACTTCCTAGTACCAACCTCTTCCCCCAGTCTGAAATCTGAATTTATTTCTAGCAAAAAGCATGCTCTACTGCTTGTTTACAGTGCCTTAATTTAGTCTAATGTTAAGGCCCATATACTTCCCTGCGACCCATTTTTTACGTTTAGGCGTTATTTATTTTGAGACACAATAATTTAGGGCACATCCTAGCCTATTGCATAAAACTGTTTGGCTATCTACAAGGCCCACTCCCCTTTTAGTGGGCTAGTCCTGCAGCTGCTAAATTTTGACTATTTGACTGTGCTGAACTTGCATTTCTACCACATTGTTCCCCCTTTTATTGATCCATCAATAACTAATTCTTCTCCTCCCCACTCCCCATTTTAGGAATCCATACTCGTTTTAGTCTACTCATGTCAACTCCATCATCCTCCCAGGTTTCCAATGGCCCATCTATCAAAAAATAAAATTGCCCATACGTATAGCATGAAATCCATTAAGCCTCGTACTTGTGTATGGCTTCTGGTTTTGTTGTAACCAAGTCAACATTATTAACAAGTGTTCCACCCGTTGTTTATTTATTTATTTTATGTATTTATTGCATTTGTAAAATGCACCTAACCCTCAGGCATCTAGGTGCATGGCATAAAAAAGGGATTACAGGCTATACAACTTACAAAGGTGGTTACAAATTATGCAGGCTTAAGCATGTGGTTACAGAAAAAGCAGGTTTATGGATCTGGTTACAGGTCATACAGGTTTAGGAATATGGTTACAGATCATGCAGGATTAAGAATATGGTTACAGGTCATACAAGCTTAAGAGGGTGGTTTCAGGGCATACTTAGTTGTACTGGACCATTACAACGTTATGCAGTGCAGTGTGAGAGGTAGTAACAGTTTTGTGCTGCAAAAGATAACACCTAATAGTAAGATGACTGAGAAAGGTACAGTGTAACCAAAGTGTCCGTCCGATAGGCAAGTCAGGTTGCTTATGTGTGAGGAGGGTATAACTTGGTCTCCTGTGTAAAGAGACACGTTTTTAGTTTTTTGCGAAAGGATAATGGGGAAGGATCCATCCTTAGTTCAATCAGCAGGGCATTCCAGCAAATGGCAGCCATGGTAGAAAAGCTAGAGCCACCAGCTCTTGTTACTTTGTTACTTGGCTAATTTTTGTCATTTACCCCATCAACATTCAGTGACAGAAAGAACTTTCCTCTCTTTTTGTTAGTATACTGTCTAAAAATAATGTTGCCAATGTAGAAGGTGATGAGCATTAGGACTAACACGGAGACAGTCACTCTAAATACTCCAGAGAGCCAAGTGGGCACCCAGGTGAAAAGAGTATCCAGCCAAGTGAGTGTCCAATTGTACTCCATTAACTTAATTTGTCATCTTTTCATTGAGTGTCTGTATTTCCTTGATAGCTGCTTTCAAAGTTCTATTTGAAGCTTCTCCATCCGGCACTATGATACAGCAACTGCTCCTGAACTTGGCACACACTCCTCCTACTATAGCAGTGTGAAGGTCTGATACATACCTATTTTGAAGAGCCACCACGTGTAGTGCTCTCAACTCTTCCTTTACTACATTTATGCCCTTTGCTGTTGAATTGGCCAGTTGCAACAACTCATACCTTATATGATAATACGATAGGTTATTTATAATGCTCTTAATATCCAGAGGTTTCTAAGTGCGGACCCAGGGATCGAACCTGCGGTGCTCCATGCCGTCTTGCTTCCAAAGCGAGCACTTTGCTCCTGAGCTATCCTCCCAAGACTTTTCAGCTGGAGCCACTTTGCATTAGCTGTAGCTTGCACACCACTGGAAGCAGTAAGGACGTGAAAAAGCGGGTGTCTTGGAGGATAGCTCTTTCTCCTTAATGATGTTTTCTCAGTGCTTTGATGCACCATCTATTCCTTCAGCTTGATTGACTGCTCCTTTAGTGAAATCCCCATGGTAGTGCTTTTTCAGGGCACCACCGAGGCAGGGCTGTGCAGTGTAACAATCGCACAAACCCCACTGCAATCAGGAGGAAACTGGGCATAGTCGTTCAATCCACATGCCCACCACAGGTCCATAATTGTCATGATCTCTGCTTCCAAAAGGTCAGGGTTTTCCCAACTCCCTTGGAAGCAGATCCATAACCCAGGTTCCGAGTGCCAACCAGTCCCAATTGGGACCTTTTGGACCCAGTCCTGGCACCAGTGGCACCAGACTCATAAATATGCCCTGTCCCAGCGCTGGAAGCGCCGGGCTCATAATGCTTGGGTGGACTTACCTTCAGCAGACCATGCTGCTTACTTGCCTGCCAGTTGAGCCTCTGATCCTCTTCTGTTTGGAACTACTTTTCCTGTTGGGTGGGGCTGGAGCCACTCCCTAGATTCAGAACACTGGAACTCTTCTGGAGGGCAGGAACTCTTTTCTTACCAGGAACTCTTTTCTTACTTGGGCGTGGCTGTGGAAGGAGACACCTAAGCACTACAGGAGGCTATTTAAACCACACCCGGTGGATGAATCTTGCTTTGCGTTATTCTGCAACCTCTGCAGCAGAACGCTCATCGTGTCTTCTGCATCCGGTCCTGGGCCTAAGGAAAAAGGCTTACCATCCTGAATCCAGTCTTCAGCAACACCTATAAAGACAAGAAAGAACAGGTTAGCATTCCGGCATCTGAAAGGCAAAGGCTTACCATCCTGAATCCAGTCTTCAGCAACACCTATAAAGACAAGAAAGAACAGGTTAGCATTCCGGCATCTGAAAGGCAAAGGCTTACCTACTCTTCGTGCGCTCCGGAGGTCTTCGGCGCTGCATCCCGCATCTGAAAGACAAAACAAGGTGCGTTTAAAGACATTGGGGAACTTTAATACTCACGTGCCATTACTCCTTTCCACATCTAATCCAGTGGGTATTCCGGCACCCTGCAGCCGCTCCGAACTCGTACCTGCAAAATAAAAAGACAGTTAGAGCGCATAGTGAAGCAGGCAACAAGCGCTTACTTACGTGCTTCCAGGCGCTTCTATTCATCACACGGGCTCCATCTTCAACTCACTTCAGCCCGTCATCCGCCATCGCCGGAACCCTGCAAAACAAGAGACATCATTACTAAAGACTTTAAAGACATTTGAATGACTCGAAACTTACCGTTCGTGCAGTAAACGATGGACAGCAGTCCTCTGAAGTCAAGAGGCCTGCGCTACCTATCCAGTGAAGAAACTGGTTACAGCACCCTGCCCTGAGGCAGATGGAGAGCTCGGCATTCACTTACCTAAGGTGAGAGCGTTAACCTTTGGGGGTGTACAGGAGAGGAGAAGAGGAAAGAGATAGGGACACCCCAATAACCCCAGTTCATTAACCCCATATTTTCTATCTGCAGACATCTTACTCTACACGTCAGGCATACAGTGCACAGAGGTCCAGCCCAAAGAGCCAACCGGGTGCTACACATCACCTTTGAAGATACGGTAGTCGCCCAGTCAAGACCGGCGCCTCTGCGAGAATCAGGTGAGCGTTACAATAATGATAGCTGTCCCCTGTGTCAGCGCTGCACTCCTCATCACCTTGGCACAGCCGGTGTTAGTTCCCAAATGTTTAGACCCTCTGGGCCTGAAACACAAAGGGAATCATGTAAAGTTCTTTATGTAAAATGAATGATGAGTTTCACCTATCCAATTCAATGCATGTACATATTTCCACCAGACTGCCTTGAAGTTATTATATATTTTGGGCACCGCGTTTTGTTCAAAACCCACCAAACCTTCAGCACAATATTGCATAATTCCCCCTCCCATTGGCCACTATGCCACACTGATCCTTTTATTTTCATTAATGGTCGTGTGTTGTTCCAGGGAATGTTGTGCCCCTCTTTGTCTATACACCGTACTTGTTTATGTTCACTTATTATCTGCTCCCCCCCTGTAGAGATTGCTGTTATATAGTGTAATATCTTTTTGGTTTGTCTGATTTTTGCCACCCTGTCAATTTGCATGTCATTGTATGTGTACAGCCCTTCTCCTTCATCCACCCACTGGACAGAGACACTTGTTCCTTTAAATAGACCCTTCATTTTGCATTGGGACAGGTGCTGTAGGCACTCTGATTCCTCATATGGTACATCATGAGGCAGGAAAAGCATTGGTGCCCCTATAACATGTGGGATAGGTGAGCAGATGTAAAATGTGCTGTTTGCTCTCTCTCAGATGTTTCCCAATGTTATGACCTGATTCATTTCAATACATGGTGGAATTCGTCTTCATTTAACACATTTCTCTTCCCCCTCTTTACACCACTGTTTAACTGAATGTCAGGTTTTATTATTTAAATGGAAAACATAAAAACAATATTATCCCTATACTAATGCATGTTAATATTATCATACTCCAGAAAGCAGTTTTGTTTTTCTGTCTGTTTATACAAAGATTTCCTACACACAACCCTCACCTCCTCCACCTGCAGGTCTTCTATAGAACCTTATTGCTGAGAAAATAAGTTAACGAAAGGTGATGTATACTCCCTATCACGTTGCGCTCTGCCTCTCATCCCCGGGGAGCCAGTGCTCTCGTCCCTGCGCATGTCGGTGAGATGAACCCATCCTCGGCATCCTTCGATCTTCACTGCTGTTGGTGTTGCATATCCCACAGTGTGTGGACCTGTGAATCTGTCCACATTCAACTTCCTGATGTGGGTCTTTATGAACAACCTCTCGCCAGGGTTGAGAAGTGCTGCTTGCATAAATCACCTTCCCTGCTCGTCTGCTTGCTCAGTCTTCACCCCTGGGATTGTCTGTTGAGATATATATGTATGCGATTTTCATTAAAGTGGTAATATCCTTGTCCATCAAAAGACCTGGATTAAAAGTATGCACCATAAAGAAGAGCAGAATTGTGACAGGCTGTGTGCACTTGGGGCCAGATTTTCAAAAAGCATTGCAAATGATATGATTGCAGAAGATGTGCTTACTTCATTTTTGCTGCTTTCAGAAATGCTCAGGTGACTTTATTCATAAAAAGGTGACCTGACATTTCAGGAGGGGCCGGGCAGTAGTATACCTATGTGTGGTCAGCCCTCTTACATACAATCAAGCCTGGAGCACACTCCTTAACCTAATTTATGACAGGCTCCCAGCAATCACATGGATGTTTGGAGCGCAGTTCAGTGAGAGGGCCCTTAAAGAGCCTCTCTCAGTGAAATGCTTGAAGAAAGAATAAACATTTTCAGAGCATGATGAATTTTCCCAATCAGCATTCAACGTATTTCATCATGGACTAATTTGCACTAAATGTTATTAAGGGATTCAGTTACATGTTAACCGTGGTTGGGTTAATTAGTATGTTAATTTATTTTAGTATTATATTCAGTTCAGCTGAGTTTGTTGAAATATCATCCTGAAGCAAAGTGCAATTTCAATCATGTGCTCTGTGCATTGGCATCTATTTAATTCTGCCTGAGACTCACACTCTTGAGTCCAGTAATGAGTTTCACACCCTGGACCTCTATTGCAATTCAAACCCATGCTAACATGTGCAGGCTGAAATGATGAACCTAACATTAAAATTCATAGCCCCTACTCATACACTCCCTCCTTTTCTTTCCTGCTGGGATATAACTCAGAATCACTGCAGGAAACAAACACATAGGCTCTAAAACGCACATGCTTCTCCCAACAGTCACATATTAATAGTCAAAAATAAATAATAGGTAAATGGGAAAATTCATATACGACAAACATTATGTATACATTCCTAGTCTTGAGAAAAAGAATTATACGTTTTGAGCAAAATAAAGAAACAAAATCTTTAAGAAAGAATTAAAAAAACATTTTTTTCAAATGTGTCTTTTTTATCTCTTGATCACCTTTATCTTATTATCTTTTTTGTTTTCAATTGGTGATCTTTTGTTTTTTTCTTGCATTTCTTTGTTTTTTTAATCTTTTGTTCACTTTCATTTTTTATCTTTTTTCAATTGGTGATCCATTTTCTTTTTTTATAAAATATTAAAGGAAATCATTAGCATTTTCAGAAAACATAAATCCAAAAACTGTGCCATTGGTTTCAGTCAAATGTAAAAACCGTAAAAAAAATCAGTTCATAAAAAGAATCAATTTGTGATAAAATAGTCTGTGAATAAAATCATTTGTGACTTCATTGGACTTCTTTCGGGGTCATCTTCACATTTTTTGGGGTCATCATCTTCACCCCCTTCTTTGGTCAAGGGGGCTTTCCAGGGGACTCCAATCCAATGGTATGCTTTAGTGATCCATCGCTCCAAGGGTCTGGTACTCCAAGGATCCAGCGCTGATGGGGAAAACACAATTTAAGTATCAACCATATCAAACTTTTTACTTTTCCTTTCTCACTGGAGCATCTGAAACCAAATTCACTAATGCACACAAATGCAAATTATAGAAATAACAGGCCATGTAGCCAAGACATTTTCTACTGAAAACAACATGAAGTAATCACACTAATATCACGGAAACAGCCTCAAACACAATACGTGTTTTTCACTAACTTGATATATATATTTTCTGTTTATCACTTTCAATATCCTTTTCACATCTTCACACTATTTACACCTATCCACCTGCTATGGCAATTCTATTTGTTTTACTCCCTGCTAGTTCAAATTGCTCTAGTCTTTTAAATACATGTTTTGGGTGAAAGGTCTTAATTTGATTAACATGGACAAACTGTTACACTGTTAATCCTACCTCTTTTTTAGCAATGCTGTAGACCACAGGTGAAACCTTATAAACAAATCTATCTGGCCCTTGCCATGCTTCAAGGAATTTAGAGTGTTTATGTTTACTCTTCCCGAAATTAAACTTGGATACCTGGACTCCTATTTCACATTATCTCACAGATGCCTTCCTATCATAATATTTCTTTGCACCGTCAGCAGCAGTTTCCAAATTTTGCTGCACAAATGCAAACGCATATTGCAAGTGCTTTCTCAATTCCTCCACTTATGCATAAATTGTGGACACATTTACAAGCACCTGTTCATTTGTTCTATAAATTAAGTGTTGTGGCAGAACCATTTTCCTTCCTGTCAACATTAAAGGGGGCTGTGATTAGTTGATTTAGAGGGTGTCAACCAAATAGCCATTAGTACCAAAGGATGCCACAAATCCCAACTAGATCCTGCTTCAGCTACAAACTATTTCAACATATGAACTATCGATCTATTACACCCTTTCCACTTCCCCTGAAGAGGAGGAACCGTAAGAATTCTGTAACATTCTCTTCACACCCAAGATTTGCCAGATGTTTATCATCAATGCATTAGTGAAATGACTTCCGCGGTCTGACTCTTCTTTTAGGTAATCCAAATCTTGCAAAAATACGATTTACAAGTAAAGTGGTGGCTGTTTGCGTACTGCAGTGTGGATCTGGATTGCATTCCACCCATTTAGACATCAGACAGTTTACTGTTTTCCCTTGCCTGAAGTTACCCCTGTTTTCCCTTGCTGATCTTCTTATGGGCCCCACATAGTCGACTGGTGTAGAGCTTAACATCTTGGGGCATGTGTGACCAAAAGGTGTAATCTTTTAAAATCTCCAAGGTTTTTTGTGAACCTCTGTGTCCTGAAGTTATGCATCATGGGCATTATGTAACATCAATCCCTGAAATGACAAAGGCACTACCCATTGTATTTGGCCTGTTACAGATTCTCTAATCATCAATCCATCTTGTAAACTAATTGTCTTTCTGTTTTTTAATAGCACTCTCAATTCCTCTTTCCCTTTGCAGTCCTCTTCAGTCAGAAGATTGTGTTCTGCATCTAGCACATGGTTATAAAATAGGCCTCAAATAAGGTCTTCCTTTTGTGCTTTGATCAAGTCCTGATCTGGAGTATCAAAACTCGATTGTGCTACAGGCTGTTCAACAGTTTTTGGAGTTTTGGAGTGTGTAATCGCATCTGCCTGAATTTCACAAAGCAGGTGTTCAATAGGAAAGAACTCCACCATTACAGCTCAGATTTTGGCTATTTGATCTGCATTATCAAATCCCTCCTTATCCTCACCTGGCATTTTCAAATGACCACGTATTTTCCTCCAATGGATTATCAGATCGTTTTCTGACATCATCTTGCCATGTTCAGTGGCTTCTTGTTATAGATGAGCATGCCTTTCACTTTTCAGCCAGGTAAATACTTCACATATCTATTTGGTGCATAATCAGAATCAGTTACTAGAACAATTTCTTTGAGTGTATTTTCTACTGCTGTAGATTTTACCTTATAAATAGCGGCCAATTCTGCCACTTGACTGTTTCTGGGACCTATCCTCATGCTTACTCTTGGAATTTTGGCACATTTCCTATCCCTGCTACAAGCTTTTTTTTCTGCACCATTTTTTACATTGTATGCACATCCATCTACATATACAATTGGTAAATCCTTACATGATTCTTCGTTGAATGCTTTGTGCAGGGATTGCTCAAATTAATTCAAACTTGTTTCTAGCTCTCTGTCATCAGGTGCATATACAGCTGGACAATCATGCAACTCTGCTAGTCCTTGAGCAACTGGGCTCTTTTTATTTTGTCCATACTTCACTTCTACAGGAAATGCCTGAAGTTACTAATGTCTGGGAAGTAATTCTTGACTGGGCCAAATTCCTTGATTGGATTCTCTTACTTTGCAAAAATTGCAGAGGCTGATTATTTGTTTCAATAATCACCTGTGCCCCTTGAAATATAGGGCAGAAATATTTTAACGCCCAGACAGTGGTCTGGAGCATTTTTTCGCATTCACTAAATTTGGTTTCTATCTGTAACAATGATTTGCTAGCATATGCAATGGTTTTGTTATTCGTGTCATTTTTTTGTGCAGTTTAATTAAAAAATACTGTTTGAGCTGGTCAGAGAGATTTTGGTCAGAGAGATTTTGAGATGGTAGAAGTGTAGATGCAAGCAAGATTTAAAGACGTTCTTCTGAACATTGCCAACATTGAGAATATGCTTATTATAGTATCAACTTTTCTATAATCTTATGAGTTTTATTTATTATACATATATATATATATATATATATATATATATATATATATATATATATATATATGTTTAATATGATATCTGTATATAACATGGTTGTAAAGTGCTTGTCCCTGTATGTATGAGCTGGTGATGTCATGTGGAATGTTTGGTGTTGAATGATGTGTGAGGATTCCAGAGAAAGTCAGTTAGGCCTGGGTGATGGGACCCAGTGGTTCTGTTCAAGCTATATTGCTGTAATTTGTAATAAAGATAGAAACATAAGAAGACTGCAGAAGGTGCATTCCAACAAATACTAAATGCAAGATGTCAGTGACCGAAAATTACGAACCAGATAAATTTGAAATGTTTATAATTTCGAACAGCTATTACATTTTTATTAACATTTCCCTCTTAACAAACAAATTGATTTAACCAAAGAAAGATGAATCGCATACCTTATGTTCATTTCCATGAAGCAATCTTTCAGATTCCGTTATCTCGCGAGAAATAATGAGAAGACAGCAAATCAGGAAGTGCACTTTTAACGATGAGAAAAGGCAGTCAAACTGCCTTTGCTTTACATGACTGACATGCGTGCACATATATCGACACATTTCAGACACCTGCCAATTTATTTCTGCTTTTATTCTATTTCAAGCCAAGTAAGTAATATTGTTAAATCAATTCGGTTAACCACATTAATATGCTCACGATAACATACATTTATTAATGACTTTGTTTATTTTAATGTAATATCAATCGAACTAAATATGGAGAACGCAAAATATATCCTTTCACCCAAGGGCAGAAAGCAACTTAATCATCTTGACTATCTTTATAATTTTGGATTGTTGTAAAAAAGAGAAATGTTGGTGGTAATGTACTGATTATTTAAAAAGAGATTGCAGGGGAGATGGTGCACTATCAATGACCTGATTTAAATGTAAGGGTACCTGGCAAAGCCCTGAAAGACCCAGGTAGGTAAACTTGAATGAACAAAACACAATTTTTCAGGGTGAGAGGTCCCTCTACTCCCAAATCTCAGAATGTATACATGTGACCACATATACATTGTTTCACAATGGTATATTTTAATAATCTTGAGATAGAGTACCAAGGAGTATTCTGAAGAAACAATACAAATGAGTATGATCCACGCGAAAAGAGGATCTTAATGTACAAACATACAACAGCACAAAATTATTATCGGAGCAGTTGTGCAATGAAGACAGAAATCAACAATCATTAACATAATATAAAAAGATCACAATAACAACAGTGTTTGAACTGTACACTGTTCATGTGAAGTCGTCGACATAACAGTGTTTCGGCCTAAAACAGCTGTAAAGTGCAGCTAGGTGAGCAGGCTTTCATCAGGACGTGTGGTGAAATGATAGTAGTCCTGGGGTATCAAGGGTTAATCCATAGCCAAGGTAAGACCGGTCCATACTGAATACAGGAACCAAACAACCATTTTGCTGTGCTGTAGAAAACCAATGAGTGTCTGTGGACCCTCAAGTGGTAATGAGTGTCATTTGCGTGACACTGGAGAAATGGTGAAACCATTCTCATTGCCGAGGAGACGCTTGCAGACGCTAGCAACAGCGACTCCTGTGAAAGTCGTGCATTGACACACCAGGAGGACAACCTATGCTGATTGATTCCATTTCTCCAGTGTCACGCAAATGACACTCATTACCACTTGAGGGTCCACAGACGTTATGTTTTTGTCTACTGGGTGGGTGTTTATTTTGGCCATCTGAAGGGGCTTTTCCTGCCCTGCAGGCAGTCTTACTTGTAGTTAAAGTCGTTACTAAAAACGTCGGTTTAGGAATGTGGGTATGGCAGTGAACAAGCTCGCAAGAACATTCTATGTGTGCTGCTTGCACCTGTACTATGTACATTTAATGTGCCATGTAAAGGTAAGAAAGTGGGCACGGGGAAATCAGATTTGATTTTCATCTGAAAAGGGGATTCAAGAGAGCGCCAGGAGTGGCTCAACTCGGGAGCAACTTATGAACCCTGACTGAGCGGATACCTGGAGAGACCTAGCCCACTTAAAGCCATGTTTGCCAATTAAAACAATCTTTCTGATAGACTACTCTTCCACGAATTCTATTTCAAGCTCTTATACCATTCTGTATAATCCTTTGTTTATTTCTCTCTGAACGCTGGACTCAAGTCCCAACTCCAAATGTAAAAATGGGCGCAAATACAGATAGTTTACGTGTGGTTGTTCTTATTAGCGATTACAAATTATGTTTGATTTTAAAAACGTCGAGAAAACATGCTTACAGATATAAAACGTTTTTGCTCGATGGACATTTTCCAAATAACTAAAACGTGTAAGTTGGACCAAACCATTACATCACCCTGCACGTTTATAAGAAATGGATCAGGTAGTTTTGTTTGGAGCTTTAAACAAAAATGTCTATGAACGGTTGAATAGGGTTCACACCTTATAGGGTCGCTACCCTAACTTTTGCCTTCATAGCGTCAGATCACCATTAAACATTTCAACATCTTTTAGAGGTAGTTAAACAGTTCCCATACTCATGTGTCAAAAGCAACAAGGTTAATAGTGTGTTGAGAATTCCTTTTCTCTGGAAGGCCAAACTTACCCATAAACAAAGAGACACAATGACTTACCTATTCTGTAATATCTAACCTGAAAGCAATAGCACTTCAAGGCACATTACGGTTACCATAAAAAACCTAAAAAAATTAAGGTTACCAGCACAACCATAACTAGCATCCTCGATGCATTCATGATCTCACGTATTCTTGACAGACTACCACAAAACATACATCATGAATAGCATCACTGATCCCAGTGCTTTTCATATGACCATTGTCAGAGGGAAAAGGAGGTAAAGTTTGATTATCTACTCCTGTCCTGTGTCTATAATACTACTCCAGCATGAAGTAGGCGATTCATAATGTTTGTATGAATTATCCTTGTGGTCCTGCTGGGTAACCTAGGTATGTCCTTTCAGCAGCATGCTGGCAACATGCTGTTCACCTGAAGATGTGTTTGTCAGAAGACATTCTGTCTGCTGCCAACTGTTTCAATCACGGATGCCATGGCTGTCAAGCCTGGCCCCAGACAGGTGGCTTTGATTGGTGTTTGCAATTGTGAACTGCAGAGTCGCACCACACTGCTGTGATTTCAAACTCTGCTCGGTTATGGAGCTTAAAAAAACAAGCACAGGTCTAACTTGATACACCATAGGGGAATCAACCTCACTATCCTCATTATCCCTTCCTTCAAACTTCAAGCAGTGACGGAAGCTCCGGTACCTGCCCAGCATGTCGGTGGTGGAATCCTTATTACGGTCATCCAAGGTGCCATGCAAGTCCAACGATAGACAATCCTTCATAGATACCACGGTGCTGAGAAAGGCACCTGCAACATTATTACCAGCCCTGCATTCACCCAACTGTGTCTGGTTTACTTCCCAGTATCGATTTAGTGCACATCACTTTTCTGTCATCCACACAGAGCTGGGACTACTAGAAAGCAAACTGCCTTGCAAAGAAGGCTCTGGGCTCCAGATGGTTCTTACCCAGATCAAAACTAGGAGTCAAAGGATACCACAAAGTTAATTCCTAGCTTCTTGTTTTAAAAATAAAATCATACATCTTTGTGGGTCTGTTGTGTATGGAGGAATGGAACAATGAAATATGATGAAAACATATCACAGGCAGCCAGGCCCTCTCCATGCATGCGCTATGATTATGGAATTATCTCCACAGTACACCAGTTCTCCTTTATACCTGCAGTGTGGAAAATATTTAGAATACACCATCTGTCCCAGTAGCACTCGCCAATCAAAATCTGAACCCCTGATGACCGACTCAAGACTTCCCAAACCACCCAGAATCTCTGGGCCCGAGCTTCAGCGTTGATCTAGGAAATCTAACTAATGGTCTCTTTGATTTGACTCTGCCTCAAGGTTTCCCACCCAACTAACACCTTGCATGTTTTACTCCTGATCCTCATCGTCTGTGAGGAGCCACAATGTCCTGCCTTCCATATTCTCCCAGAAATAACATTGCGTTCTCTTATATGTTAATTGTTGTTGATTGTAATACACTGAATTTGCGTGTCCTGAAGCACACATCTGGAAAGTGCTCTGAGGTGTTTTTTAACAACATCAAAGTAACAATGCCACTTTTACACTAGAAATGTTGTTGAACACATTATATTCTTAACATAGATAGCAAACAATGTTAAGTTTACCTTTTGCCTAGTCATCACATTACCTCGTGTCCACATAGAGAATGGTGGGCACTCTGATCATTGGCTCTCACTTGCGCAATTGCTCGGACACTCGCACTCGCCATACTTTGGGCCTCATTACACAGTATGCAGTAACCGTTGCTGGCGGTATTTTACCGTGTCCACCTTGGTGGATGGCGGAATTACCGCCCTACTCCAAGGTGAGCGGGGGCGGTCATTCCCCATTCACCAAGGCACTTCCCAATTCCCATTTTTGCCCCCATAGGGCTCAATGGGAATGGGGAAGGAGTTAATTACGGTACCGCAAATTGCAGTACCGTAATTAGCACCAAGGTCCTTTTGCGGGCAGCTGTTGAGGTCGGGTCCCACAAAGGGACCTCGTGGTAAGGCGGTAAGGGTTTACCGGTACCGGGCCTTTACCGGTACCGGTAAACCCTTACCGCATTCCGTGTAATGAGGCCCTATGTCATATTATATCAAGCCATGGTACTTTATATCCATAGCACAACATTGCATGACTTTACCTGCCCGGTAGGCTTGACATTCACAGTGAAAGGCCAATATGACATTTAGAGGGAGCTTTTCAGTATCTCTAGTACACTTGACATTTGTATTTTCAGGTTTGCCATGTCCAGTAACATCCCAGTTTGACATTCGCATTTTGCCTTGATCACCAAGCATGACATTAACAGCAAGAAGCTTGACATTACATAAGCAATCACATTTACTTAACCAGTAAGCTCACATTTGGATGCTTTTAGTAAACGTGAGATTACCAGTAAGCTCCCGATTTGACTGTCACTGGTTTACATAGAACCGAGCGGACCTCTATGACTCAAACTGTAAGGATATAAAATGTATTTCCATACTCATAATGGCAGGCAATGTCCTGAGTCTCTGGAGTTATCACACTGTGAGTAGGTTCTCCAAATACTCAGGCCACAATGAACACCTATAAAATGTGAATTTCTTGATTTATTTATTTTGATATTTATATAGCGCACAAAGCCAGAGGCATGTAGGCACTCTAAGTTAAGAATATGGTTACAGTAAGTGCTTGAAGAAAACAAGTTACAATAGTTACAGCCAGGCATACATTGGACCTGGCTAGTGCAAAAAAGACGTACTTGGAAAAGCTTGTGGGGAACTACATCAGAGTACACATGGGGGACATAATAGGTGCTTGATCTAAAAATCGTATAATAAACGAAAATTGTCTCTGTTGAACCGCAAACATGAAGGCTTTTTGATTAGTAGAGGTTTGTGGTAAAACATAGTCGAAAGACTATCAGACCATATATTGGAGAAGGTAGGCTCGCTTGGCAAGTTATGCCCTTTGTGAGACCTTTAGTTAGAGGTTGAAATCAGCACCACAACAACTCAATCCTTGATTAAAATGAGCCCTATTAATCAGGGCAATCATAACACTTAAAAGAAGTGGAAATTCGGCATCAAGTGTCATATAAAGCGGGATCATACAGTGTATACAAGTTCATATTGCACGCTGCAGAATACATCCATGCACAGATGTGTGTACTAAGTGATGAGAAAGATAAGGCAGCCTCATAATCATTGATGCAGTGAAAACACGAGACAGGATCAGGGCACGAGGTGATTGCTGTCTGGGCACATTCTGTGCTATGGAGATCTGTAGTGTTGGATGACAGTAGAAAGTAAGTTACTGCTTGTCAGGGTATTATACTTACATTACAACTCACATGGGGTAATTTTAAATCTGGAGGAGTTGTATAAAAAAGGCTTACAAGGAAGGGATCAAGACAGGTATGCCTTGTCATACCATACTGTTAGATGTTACAAAGGATTTGCAGACATCCCCGTTCTCCAGCAGGGTGAACACTACGGGGAGGGGCACCTTAGCAGGGATGCCCAGACAGCAATGCCTCCTCGCCTTCAATCACCACATACCCGGGGGGCAGAGCCATAACGGCTGGCCTCAGGATGAATGCGACTGCACCTGATCAGTAGAAGAGAGGTCAGTCTAAAGCACTAACTGAAAATGGGGCAGACAAGTCATACAAGGGAAGTAATCCATTCAGAATTGACCTGTTCTCCTCGAACAAATTTCCCCGGAAGTGAACCTTTCACCCTCAAGTAATACATTAAAGTGTCAGTGCTGATAACCAGCAATCCTTTGAATCTGAATCATTATTGCTGATTGTATGTTGATCACCTGCAATTAACTCTGAGTAAGTTAAGAAAACCTGCATCCTTTTTATCCCATCACATGTTGTCATATCTCCCTGTTATAAGCATGAGGGTGTTGGGAATGGATACTCTGGGTTGTCACTGGAATGCAGGCAGATTGGGAAGAAGTTTCCGTCGTGCACTTCCAACTCCACCTGAAAAAGATCTGTTTCACAGAGATGCAGTGAGGTCTTATTTTTTTTTTAGAAATGCAAATTGTCTGCATGGCACCAACAACGTTTACACTTATATGCTGTTGGGCCCCTGCACGTTGTTTGAAATATTTACAAGGTGGAGTGGAACACTGAAGAGTAAAACCAGGCACAAATGCCTTCAGTCTTCTGTTCTTCTTCACGCCTTGTAAAAAAGTAAGCACTGCTAGGCCATTACGCTATGCAGGCGGCATTTAGTAATGGGTTTCTATGGAATACAGCTGCTCTTTAGCAGCTTGAAGGCTTTTTGATTAAACATGCGTCCATTGCTGGAATCATTTTGTTTTACGCTTGATGAAAATCGCATGCAAGCATAAAATTAAGTTGTCACACAAGATGGAGGGGAAAAGCATGGCAGAGATGTAAACTCTTCTCTTTTCCCCTTTTCCACATGTGTGAACTTTAAAAGGGGGTTGAGTGTAATATCGAGGCATATAGGCATCAATCTTGCATTTACACCTCCATTTCATGCAACACCTTGTTTTAAATAACCACCAAGATGTTCTGGCTGGCATAAAACGAATGGACACCCACAAAATTTGCCTGCAATCAGTGCCTGCTCTAAATTGACTGATTCCCTAGTAATCCACTGTGTTCGGTATCTGTAAAACCTTATTTACAAACCGTATTTATTTTTTTAAAGAACAAATAGTACAATGGAAGAGTAAAGGCAATCAGCTTCATTCTGAGTTTGGTGGTATCTCGTTGATAATACCACTGAGATATCACCAAAAGGTATTACCGTTACCACCACTTAGACCGGCGGTATTACCATTGTTGGCATTACCACCAGATTACAAGTTTTGGTAGGTGGTGTAAGTCCCTATTAATTGGAGCCCACAGGAATCCGTGGGGATTTCAACGATAATACCGCTGATTTGGCCATTTTTGGGATGTAAGGTGGAGAAATTACCTCCAGCATTCTGCTTCAGCTCTTTCCTCTGCCTTACCTCCAAACCTTTAGTTCAGTGACGTGGTAATGTGGCTGTAATGCAGTGGTCATTGTGTTACCACTGCATTACCACCAGTTTTTACCACACCACCAAACCCGACCAAAGTCTCCTGTTTTTGCAAAATCGGATAAGGTGAACACAAGAGCATGTTGTTGGAGCATGAATGATAAAAGTACGGATAAAACATATTTCACAATCATTATTTAAAGACAGCCTTTGACATTAAAACATAAGAAAAAAGAAACAGGGAATTCAACACTCCTCAAACAGAACCCATTCTGCATGTACATACAAGGGGGTTCAACAATTAGTCAGATTATTTCCTTTTTTCCCCAACAGGTTACCCCAGAGCCTGTGCTACAACTACAGCTTAATTAGTTACAAGGTTCTGATAGCCCACACACTTCGGATAAGAATATAACTACGGCCAATTTTAATGCAATCAATTTCCCATGTAGCATATTCCACCATAAGTCCTCAATGTCCACCCTTGAGGGATCATGAACAAATTTCCCAAAAACTGCTAAACGTTGATGTGTCAGGACTGCACATTGCAACAGAAGGTGTTTAAAGATTCAGTAGATTCACTACAGTGGCAAAAACGACATGGGATTTTTATCGGCACACCTTAGCGAATTTCGAGAATTTTGCCTGTGAGTAAAACATTAAAGCAAAATCTCAAATATGAAGCCCTCCAGCCTGGGTCCATACATTTATTTAGGTATGCCTCAGGGGTTCCCATTTTCTTTTCATCATGAACAAGGTGACAGAATATCCTAGACGCCCGAACAATCTCCATTGATTTCATCCAGTCCGTGCAATGGAGACAGGACTTTACCCTCGCCGGATTAGATAGAAGAGTTTCATGTGTTAGATCTGTAGAACCCAGAGTTTTCATACAGTCAATCTGCAGAGTCAGTAACCATTTAGATACAGTGGTGCCCTTTCTTAACCTGTTTGCCAGGAGGGCATAGAAGGAGTGCTCTCGTCTCAATAGCAGGTTTCGGTACAGAGCCAATCTTCTCCAGCGCACTCTACACTCCAGAGATAGAAGACCCAACTCGAAACGTATGGCACTCATCGGTACACCCTTCGGTAGATAGTAAAGGATTTTATGCCAAATTTTTCATTCCAGCTTATTAGCCAGTCTTTGGGTATCACAGGGAAGTATTTCAAATCCATAAGTAAGTTTTGGCACCACTTTAGAGTTGTACAACCTTATAAGTGGAATAATCGAGTATCTACAATATTAATTTGTCACCTTTTTCATTTGAGAAATCAGTTTATCCACTTTGTCCAAGTAGAAATTCCAATACACATAATTTGTAGATCTACTAAAAACTGGGAAACCCAAATAACATAAAGATCTTACTTTAGTTAGAAGACAGGCATTTACATTTCATTTAAAGGAGGAGATTTTTTTCCTATTCGTTAGGCATATTACTACCGATTTATTTTCGTTTATAACGAGACCATTTGCCCTGACATAGATAGATAGGGCCACTTGCTTCTGCTAAAGACCAATGTGGGTACCATTGATGAGGATAAGGTCGTCAGCATTGGTACTCTAACTGATTTTAATCCCCTCTACATTTGGGGAAATCAAAGAGGATTCTTCCAGGGGCCCAGCTACATCTGAGATATATAGGTTAAAAAGCGTTGGTGTAAATAAACACCCTTGTCTGAGCCCATTGCAGGTTTGAATCTGCTGAGATAGGTTGCCATCCGTATTTAGCCGGATCTGGATGGCTATTTCATCATGCAAATGTATGAGGAAAGTCAGTAATCCGGATGGCATTCCCATCAAGGCCACTTTAGTCCATAATCTAACCCTATCCACTTTGTCAAAGGCAATGGAAAGGTCAATGGAGGCAAAATAGATAGGAATCGCAGATTTCCTGCATGCCTTTTCGAGTAGTAGGGTAAAGAGCAAACCACTTATTTCTGTGCCCATAGACCCATTCGGAAGCTGAACTGTCTTTCCGAAAGGATGTGATTAGCCTCGATCCATTCGACTACACTCCTCAAAACTATGCCCGCAAAGATTTTCGAATCCGCGTCCATAATTGATATAGGGCGATAATTGCTTGGAAACCTTCTATCCCCTTTTTTGTAAACTGGAATGAAGTATGAGACCCTCCACGAGCTCGGGATAGTGCATGTCCTTAAAATGTCAGAAAATAGAATAAAGAGTGCTTCAGCCCAGAATTCTGAATTTCTCTTAAACGTAATGTTAGTAAGCCCATTTGGGCCAGCCGCCCTAGAACTATTAAATGCAGTAATCTGTTGTTCGATAGCGCAGATAGTAAGGTTACATTCCCAAGGACCATTTTTAATTTCAACAAGTGGTTTAGACAAAGCTACATTTCAGCATATAAAACAGAGAAGTACTTTGCCCAGGCGTCCTCCTGGACACAAACTGATTGCAGCACAACCTGGCCACGGGGTACACTGGTGTTCATGAACAAACATGGCATTTCGTTTATATTCCCATCATGCCATTTTATGCGGTTACCTCCACATGACACTGTTAAAGCTGCTTTTGTTTTCCCTTGGTAAATTGTGCTGGAATCCCACGTTAGTTCAACCTCTAAGAACCTGTGGTCACTCAAATCAGAGTCGGTCACTGAGAATTTCACACACGCAGCTGATAAAATATTTGATATGACAATATGATCAATGGTAGATTTATGTAGCCCATTTGACCATGTAAACTCTTCTACAGAGGAATCAAAAGACACGTTCATATGTGTAAGACCCCATGATTCAAATAGCTTGCGCCAAATCTGCACGTGGGTAGAATTACGGGAAGAAGCAAAAGGTGCCCCTTCAATCACCCCAAAGTTTCCCATAGACCGAATCGAAGAAGAACCCATATTTTTGTTCAGGCCTAGACTATATTTGATTTCGGAGTTAAGATCCACCGCAACTATGATATTTAATCCTTTGTATTTCAGTAACATGGGCGAAAGGCAGTTATTCAAAGACACTATAACATTGCCCAATGAAGATTGAGAGTTCCAATATATGTTAAGAACCAGTATAAGGATCAAGTGATGACCCTTAGGTAATTCCAAGACTAGCGCTAATACACCAACAGATATAATCTTTGAATCCAGAAGTCTAGTGCCTACTGCTACTTTTACTGCAGTTAGCAGGCCCCCAGCTGGCTTTCCGCGGTTTCCTGACCTGGCAAGTCGGTGTATGCATTCAAAACCATTGAGTTGGAGCAAAAAAGCCATCCATGATTCTTGGATGCAAATCAGGCCAAAAGTTTTAAATTTGGTGCACAATGCTTTGGAAACCAGAAAGTTGGAATGTTCCCTGGAATTCCAGGATGAGATCCGCAAATGTTGAGGTGGTTTAGGGCGACTAAAGTTTCTGATGCATGGCTTTAATTTGGGATATGGACTCCCTCAAGGATAGCACTAGCCATCTCCAATCCTGTTGAACCTCCCCCTGAGTAGAGACTTGGTCATATTTAATTTCCGCAGATCCTGCTTACCAGGTTGAGGTCTATTCTATTGGTCCATCAGGTCCTTCCCTTGACCCCACCCATTGCTGAAGATGAGTATATTGTACCCCATCCTATTAAATTGCTCAGTCTCTCGCAGTATTAGATCGAAAGTCTTCTGAGATTTAGGAACAATTTGCACATGATCAAATCTTGTTGGATGAACGAAGTCCACCAGCCAAATATCCGCAGAGGATATCAACCTTAAACTATGGACTTCATTAAACAGCGACACAACCCGTGATCTATGTAGAGACGGAGTACCTCCCATCTCACAGAGATTGTATAATAAAATGCTGGACTAGTCAGGGAAAGCTATTTTCCGCCACTTTAAATTCCATAGTTCACTGTCCTTGATATGAGCTTGCATGGGGGTCCCGTGTACATCTGGGAGCCCCTCTGCCAGTACCACCTTTGCTTGGTCAATGAGTTTGGGATTAGTGATCGGTACTGAACTCATCTCCTGTTCTTTTTCATATTTGGAACCCGGACCCATCTACCCGGCCTGTGCCTGTTGTATTTGGGTCCTGTTGCGCTAACCTGTCATTTTTCGTGGACCCTCCCCCAGATCCTGAGAGGGAGCTATATTTATATCATGAGAATGGGCAGAGTGTACCGATTGTCTAAGCCAAGATAGATCTGGGAGTAGTTTCATCATAGTGTTTTTTATGATCTTTGACAGGTCATGATTATTTTGGTCCCCACCCGCCTCCCCAGTTATTTGCATTCCAGGATTGGTAGACAGCACCAAAGCTTGAAAATGGGCATCCATGTCACTTACAGCCCCTGTATTCACCTGAGCTTTTGCATTATTTCAGGGGGGGCTAGATGTTTTAGTTCACCAGGACAGAGCGGGACCAAATTTCTGAACCTTGGTTGCGATGAGAAGCCTAATTTGTTTGACTAATGTCATAGGAACTTCTGCCATCTGCTGCGGGGTTACCAGCGGCAATGTCTGTCGAGATGTCAATTTCTCTACAACCTTATAAAAATTAGAGAATTGTGATTGCTTCACTTCCTTGCAGTCACCCACTTCCATATTTATGGGTAATGGAGGTTTCTCATTCCCCCCTCCTGCATCGACGTTAAGCAATCCAGTGAGGCCCTCATGTTGTTTACTTTTTAGACTTTTTTAATTTTATGTTTGCCAACTTTGCATAAGAAGGCATGAGACCAAATGGCTTTCTTCATTCATTTGGATCAAATCTGAGGGAGCAATTTTATTTGACAAAACATTGGCTTCTTCTTTTATTTGTATTTGTACCTTGTTAGACTTCAGACTTTTCTTTAGCAGCCTATGTTTTGATTTCAAAGCCAGATGTTTTTGACGCCTGGATAATGAATAAACTTCAAAACCACTGCTTTGAACATCTCCCCGTGTTTGGCTGCTTATTACAGGCCCCCTGCAAGAGATGCATTTTCTATGATGTCAGTGAGGGCCGAAAGACTATCTGGGGATTCATATCAGGTTTTTCCTTATCTGAGACCTGTTCAGGCTCCCCCGATAATACAATGGTGGTTGTTTTCGATACCAGATTTGTAAAACCCTGTTCCAGAATAGTAATTTTCAAAGATAGTACTTCAATGGCTTTAAGATTTTTTTCCTCCTCTACTTCACCCCTTGAAACACTATTTCTGGCAGTAAAGTCCACCTGAGAGTTATATTCTGGGTGGGCACTATCCCCCCCCCTGGAATCGGACCCCCAAGGACACCTCTCTGTAGTTTGGCAGCCTTGACATTCTGATGCCGTGTCTTGGGCAGAAGAGGACCTGATCTCCTGTTGGTCATAAACATAAGACAAGCCCATGAGAAAACCTTCCTCCCTATTAAGCTTAGCTTGTCTTTCCAATGAGATTATCACTTCCCAATGGGTTACATCAGGCCCCTTATCCAGGAAATTGTATATTCTAGAGATAACTGCTAGTGATTCCTCAAAATAATCTTTATTTTCCAGAATGGGAGAGCTAGTCGGGGACACTAATGGAAAAGATTCTTGTGTAACAGGCAGCGGTAGTTCTACATTGTCCTGTTTATCAGACATTGCTGAACCATCCGGCAAGCCTGGCTCACTGGTCACATCACATGATAATGCTGTTTGGGCCTGAGTAAAGAGTGAGGCAATAGGAAGAGGAAATTTAGTATTTACAGCAAAGAATATGTGTGGAAAGAATGTCCCCACTCTGGGGAGGGTGTTAAAAAGGTGTACATTATCTATGGCGTTACGTGCAGCATTTACAGGAGTAGAAGGGCCCCGTGAAAGTCTGGTGCGTTTGCCCAACTCCTTCTTAACTGCCTGCGACATCATAGAGACATCTAAATTTACATTATTTACATCCTCACTGAAATGTTGGTTTTGTGTCTCTCGAACACTCAAAAAACTAGTCTGCTGTGGTGCTAAGGATTCGAAGGAGAGACCAAACAGGATTATAGAGATGTCATCATCACCCGAGTCAAGGCCATCCCTCTTTGTGTGTATCTGGGAGTACATGTGCGCGAACTTTAACTAGTGAATAATTTCTGTTTCTTTTTTTTTTTGCACTCCTCCCATGCCTAAGGCTTCTTCTTCCCCATCCACACTACATGGGGCATCTTAGTTCTCTTTGATCCCCTCTGCCTTCTCCACAATATTGTGAATAGGGTCCTGTGAAGCCGCACTCAGTGTCACACCTGAGCTTGTTACCGTAGTAGAATTAGTTTGGCAGATTTTGCCATTTCTTAAGACTGTTGCCATTTTGCCAAGGGCATGTGTAGAACCTTAGTTTCTAGGGCACCCCAAAGACATACAATACCGCCGCGCATTTACTCACTAGTCAACAACCGAATCCCCCCCTCAAAACCAGGAAAAGTACACCAATTTGTGGGAAGAGCTAATCCGCGCTCCATAATGAGTAGAAAACCGTGTGCGATTAGCAAAAGAAACCATAAAGGACAAAAAGGTACTCCAGATAATTGCAGTCGTTTCAGGTTGACAAACTCAGCAGAAAAGTGGCATGCCTTACAAATGCTCAGGAATATATACCTCCAATAGTTCACAGCTATGGCGTTAGGTACAAAGTACAATGGCTGTGGTTTCAACAGACCCAGGGACAGCTGTAACACTTTCTTCCCCCAGCCCCCACTCACCCTCTCAGCCTAACAGCCCAACAGCCACCTTCACTTCCAGCTCACTTCATGCGCGCGCCATGCGCGAATCCCGCTGCCTATGTAGTGAAAGGCGGGAGTCGGGATGCCAGGGGGTCGTTGTCTGGGCGCGCACAGGTTCTATAGTCAAAAGAGAGATAAAGCCCAGAATTAGGCAAGTACTTTAACAGCACATCCTCTAGCAAGACACTATAGCCCAGCCCACTGTAGACTGAGCCCAGCCCACACTCTCCTGAATTAATGTGGCAGAGAAACACCCCGAGCCTAGAGTAATTACTTTGGGTAATGTAGTCCGCCAGGAGAGCAAAGTCTTCCAGGCATTTCGCCTCTCGAGTACACTCCACACTTCCTCTCCTCCTTACAGCTTCTCCAAGTGGATTCACGGCGCCAGCAAGTATAGAACCAAACAAAGTCCCCAGCCAACAGCCACCTTCACTCCAGATCACTTCATGCGCGCGCGCCATGCGTGAAACCCGCTGCCTATGTAGTGAAAGGCGGTATTCGGGACACCAGGGGGGCGTGGTCTGGGCGCGCACAGGTTTTTGGGTAATTTAGTCTGCCATGAGAGCAAAGTCTTCCAGGCGTTTCGCCTCTCGAGTACACTCCACACTTGCTCTCCTCCTTACAGCTTCTCCAAGTGGATTCACGGCTCCTAAAAGTATAGAACCAAACAAAGTCCCCAGGCAAGAGCCACCCTCACTTCCAGCTCACTTCCTGCGTGCGCGTTGTGGGAGCATTATTGTGGATTTAAATATTAATTTAACTAAGGGACATTTACATTTACTAGTTAAACAGCCCCTATGTTACAAACCCACTCCAAAAATGTGTGACAAGAAAAGAACCATATTTGCTTTATTATGTGTACAGAAAATAATCCACCTGCCAGCAAAATGTTCACTATTTTTAAACATACAGAGTAATTCACATGAATGAAATAGGCCATGGTTAAGTTGCTAAACCCATAGGAAGAGCACTTTTTGGGCCCACTCTGAATTTATTTGGTGAGGTTTGGTCAAGGGGGGGCAAAGTTATAGGGGGTCCCAACATTTCTTTTTTTTCCTATAGACATAATGGGAAAAAACTTTTCTCATGTCTACAGCCCAAACCGCTGGATGGATTTTCACCACTTTTGTGGCAGGAGCAGCGGATTCGTCCCGAAAGCGTGATTTTGTTAGTTTGGTGTAAATCCGTCTAGTAGTTTTATTTTAAACGACCAAAACATAAGGCAAAAAAAAATGAGTTATATCTATGTCCGGTCCGCGGACTCACTTCCCTGTTCGGTCCGTGGACTGGTCTCTGCTTGGCCCAGAAAATGTGCAGACCTTTGCATGCTCCACGGACATCAGGACGCAGCTGCTGATTGGGTGGTGAGAAAACGTGAAATGTGGGGGGTGATGAGGATGGGATAGGATATAACCATAAGAAGCCCAAAAACGAGTTGTTTCACCCCCGACAGTCTGCAAACACTCCAGATGTCCTGGGGCAGTCCTGTGGTGTCCGCGGACACTTCAGATGTCCTAGGACATCTGTACCTATTTCTGCATTACAGGGTTAGGGAAAAGCAGTTTTTGGATGGCTTATAACTTTAGCGCCCCTCAATGAAACTGTTCTATTCTAGATCTAATCCTGAATGGTTTTGCAAAGTTTTGTGGGATTCTGTCAAAAGGGGGCAAAATTCGAGCCACAATTAGAGGGGGGACCCAAATATTGTAAAGGCATATAAATGTGGAGTCATTTGATGAATCTGCACAACATTTGGCAAAACGATTTGGATCTAGATATAAATGGTTTTCTAAAGTTTGCTGGGATTTTCTCAAGAGGGGGCGAAATTAAATCAACATTTTTAGATGGCTTATAACTTTGTTGCCATTTGACGAATGGGGACAAAAGTTTTGTGAAAAGTTTTGAGAAGGAGTATAGACCCAACCTTCAATTTTTGTAAAAACTGAATGAATTGTGTCAAGTGGGGGCTAAGTTATATGACTATTGTATCTACATACATTTTGACACTTTGAAAAAATAAAACATGGGCGGATTTCGAGCAAACTCATGAGGAGCATTGGCAAGGACATTAAAGCATTAAAGCATGGTTTTGCAAATGTGCCTGTGTTTTATTTTTTGACAAGTGTCATAATGTAGGTACAAAATATAGTCATATGCCTTTGGGGACTGAGGTATAGCCTGTGGCCGTGGGCAGTAGCCAGATTGTCTGGGTCATGGCATAAGGTCCTGACGCAGATAATCTGGCTACTGTACATGACTGCGAGGGACACATAATGGTGTTAAAGTGGCCATGTCCACATGGGACCGGCTGTGTGGTAAAGCTATTCAAAAGTAGGATAGGTTTGAAAGGGAAAGAAAATGTGCTTGTGGTAATATGGTCATAGGGTTCTGCAGGCTGCCATAGAATGGGAAGAGGGGCTCTGTACGGAGCCCAGCCTTCTCTTTCCATGGTGGCCATCTTTGATGTCCCGGGTGTTAGTCTTAGCAGTGCACGGTGGTGGTGCGAGTTATGGTTGCTTAGCTTACCATAACTCGCAAATTTCTGAGGTTTTTCGGTTTTACTTGTAACCATAACGTCACTTTAACAACGTTTTTTCATTGCAAAAACAAAAAATATATATATATATATTTCTTAAACTGTAATCTAAATAATGTAGTGCAGTTTACATTTCCTTACCTGCCACTTGTCGACAAGTGTGTTTAAATACTTCGCACAGCATATACATCTCTCTTCTGCCTTCGACATGGTCAACCATCCTGCTCAACCGGCTCCGTGATAACCTGGGTATCACCAATCAGGCCCTAGCCGGGCTGACCTTCTTCCTCTCCAATTGACCTTCCCAGGTACAACTTGGGTCCTTCCTCTCCTCTATCTCTATCTCTACCTTTGGTGTTCCCCAGGGGTCTGACCTCTATCCCTGGCTGTTCAACCAATAACTGGCACTTCTTGCCCACCACATTGCCGCTCTCTGCCCCAACTTTCAGTGCTATGCGGATGACACCCAACTTGTTTTCAGGCTCCTTTCTGCCACCTCTTCTCCTTCTCTCATCTCTGACTGTCTGTCCGCCATCCAGGAGTGGTGTACCGCAAATGATCTCTGCCTTAGGCTGAGATTCTCCTCATCGGCACACCTGCTCCCTCCTTTCCTGTCACTCTCTGGCACCCTCTCTTGTACCTCTTCCTGCTCCCACCTATGAGGCTAAAAACCTTGGGGTCATCCCCGACTCCACTCTTTCCTTCTCTTCTCACATCGCTGACGTCTCTAAGAAGTCCCACTACCAGCTGCACCTCCTCAGAGCTATTCTTCCTTTCCTCTCCTTACCCCAGAAGATCAATGTATCCAGATCTCTGGTTCTGTTTAGGCTGGATTACTGCAACAGCCTCTTTCTAAATCTGCCTGCCTCTGCTCTCGGCCCCCTGCAACTCATCCAAAGCAAGATTGCAAGGCTTGTCCTCGGCCTCAAGCCCAGGGATTGTATCTCTCCAGGACTGAAATCTCTGCACTGGATCCCAGTGGCGGAGAGGATTAAGTTCAAACCCTCTGCATTGTCCACAAGGCCTTCTGGGGCAGGGCACCTCAATACCTTCAACTCTCGCTTCCCAAGTATCTTCCTTCTCGAGCTCTTCACTCATCCGCCTCCAACTCCCTCAGGGTCAGTCGCTTCTCCAAGCAGCGAGTTGGTGGTAGATCTCTTTCTTCTGTGGGGGCCTCCCTCTGGAACAGCCTTCCTGCCTCTCTGAAACTTGATGAGGACCATTACCGGTTCCGAAAGCACCTCAAGACCTTCCTCTTTGCTTCTGCTTTCTCTCCTCCTCTCCTCTGCCGATCTCCAAGCTGAATCTGAAACTGCACTGGTCACCTGGCTACCCTGTGAAATCGGGCCCAGGGCCCGTCCCCTGCCAGTTGCACCCCTGCACTGCCCCCCTGGTAACCCATGCACTCAGGGACTGTTTCTGTATCCCTACAGTCCCTACCTGAACTTGACTCGTGAGGTCCCCACTCACCCGTGTACTTGCCACTAGCTGGCTGCACTTGTATTTATTGTCTTTACTTGTCTTTTTACTGTTATCCTATGTACTGCACTGCCCCCTCCCTTTCCCCTCGCACTTTTCCTCTCCCCCCTCCTCCCCTGCACTTGCGCAATCTCAATGTCATCTGGCCTAGTAGGATTGATGTCTCTGGGCCTCATTACACGGGAGGAGGTAACCATGGCGCAATTAGCGCCATGGCTACCCCCTACAGCCTTCTGGGTCCGCGTAGGCGGTATGGGGACTTACCGGGTCATTCAGACCCTTGAGGACCCGGTAAATCCCCATGCCAATTGCCATTCCCCATTCCCATCGAGCCCCCATAGGGCTCAATGGGAATGGGGAAAGAGCTAATAACGGTACCGCTATTAGCGGTACCGTTATTTGATCTGAAGTCCCTCAGCGGGTCACTTCCTTAACGTGTCTGACCACACGTTAAGGACAGGACGGGACCCGCTGAGGGACCTGGTAGTAGGGCGGTAGGGGATTACCAGCACTGGTGCCCTTACCGGTGCCGGTAATCCCCTACCGCCTACCGTGTAATGAGGCCCTCTGTCTTCCATCCGTTTCCCTTCCCTTGCCTCGTCACACCTTGAAACATTTGTGTATAGGCGCATTATAAATGCATATCATATACTCATATACTTAATCAAAGTTAAACTGTTTAGCAACCCCACAGAATTAAAAGCACAGCAAAAACACAAAGTTATGCTAAGAAGGACAATTCCAAAGATTGCAAGCTGTCTCCTTTGCTAATGTTGGTTTTCCACTAATGTTCTTGCAAGTGGTATTAAATAGCCACAGTAACCAAAAATGGGCCTACCGGTTTCAGTGACTTATCAAGTTGTGCCACTTTATTCACTGCCTCAGTACCATGTTAGGCACCGACATACTATGGTTTCACATCTCAGGAGGGCATAGTTAGCATGTTTGGAGGGAAAGATAGGTTGTACACACTGACAACATTAAAATGAAAATGAATTAAGTTTTAGACCTGTGTGTTCTATGTGTGGAAAAGTGAGGGTGCAGTTACAGGTAAGGTACCCACCCTTAGTCCACTATTGTGTGTTTTATCAAAGAAAATCAGCAATAACGTTAATTACTTTTAAGTGAAACCCCCCTCGGTATGGGTGTGGTGTTGTCAGTTCCTAACGTGTGTATGTAAATTACATACAAGCTATGGTGGGTTGCCTCAAAAACTATAGGCTTGACTTAAGGGAAGCTGTGCTATCAATTTAGAACACACAGAATATTGATTTGTTTATACTATGAGACAGATTCTCAAAAAGCAGCACAAATGAAAGTAGTACAGAGAGTGCATGTCTTTCAAAAATGCTCCAGGAGGATCTGGACAATAGCGCAAATATGCGCTGCCAAGCCCCCTTGCATACATTAGTATTGTGAACCCAATACCACCACTCATTTATGACAGGCTACCAGCAACCATGTGGTTGCTAAAACAGAATTTCACTGAGATGGAATGTTAAAGGGCCCATCTTGGTGAAATTGCAGAGAGAAAAAAGCATTTTCATCCCTGTTTGAACGAAGGAAATACAACTTTGATAGCTTCAGTTTAAACTGTGGCTGTCACACTTAAAATCTCTGTCATGATATGTTCCTCGCCTGTGGCTGTTTCAAAAGGCACAATAGGATGACCTTCGTTTCACAGCATTTAAAAGTGCATCCTGTTTCTGAATTCAGGATGTGATTTTAAATGCACTAACACACCCCCTTATCCATACAAATGCACAAAGGGGGGAAAACGGGAATCTGAATGAGCACTTTCAGATGCCCGTTGTGATTGGGCTGCTCCTTTTCTGGTGCTCATAAGGAGATGGGCTAGCACATCTCCAGACTTGTGCCAAAAAGGTTTCAAGAATTTGGTTCGATCTATAAACCAAAAATGAAGATTTACTGAAAGGACAACAACTGTCCCCTCAATTCCTTTGTAAGGTTTGAGTGTGTTGAATTAAAAGACTCTCCCTTTGACATTTCATTAAAAAAAATGTGACTCTTCATAGCATGACTTGTTTACTAATCTTGAATATGCACATGGCTCAATCTACTTAGCTACTGAGTTCCAGTTTAAAATTGACCTAACATTGGTTATCAATAGGCTCAGAAAACAAGATACATGTTATGTGAACATGCTACAGCATTATACATGTGTTCAGTTGGTTATAGTTTATCAGACACTGTTTGCTATCCACAGAACAATTCTATTTGTACAACAAATCAAATCTCACTTGGCTTTCAATACAATGAGAAAGAAAGTTGCATTTTACTTGTAATCCGTTCCCTCTAGATGCATTCCTCCGTATTTCCACCCACTCCAGGGATTTAGAAGAGAAAGGTTTCTGGAAAGCATGTATGTAATTGAATTGGCTTTTTTCTACTCACTTTGAATTCTTATTTCAAAGCACAGAGCCAACATGGACACTCACAGCTTCCAGGTATCCTCCCAAGTAAGCCAGGACCCTCTGTTCTACGCTGTACTTACCTTTGGTAATCTGGTCTGCCTCAGGTACAATCTACTTCAGGCGTCCTCTTGCACAAAGCCCATGGACTCTCCCATTTCCAAGTATGGTCTCTCCCATTTCCAGGTATATTCCCAGCTCAGCGCTCATTTATTTGGATAGATGATCCCCGTTCTGCAGCCTTCAAAATGCTAGAGCTCTCTTGCCACTTCATGTGAGTTTGAACTTAAGTACTCTCTCATTTTCCCACACTATGTCAAATTTACATCACCATTTTTTTAGTGGTCCAATCTTCCCACTGTCTTGTTGACATTCACAGAGAATATCGTTTTCGTGTCCATTTGGAAAATCCACTATTCTGAAGTTTTTTGATTCCATTACAAGAAGCTGTGGTATGTGGTGAAATAGACGCATTACCTTACCTTGATAGGCTGGTCTTATTGGAATAACTTTCAGAAAGGCTATTCGGAGTAAAATTGTACCTGTCACTAAAGAGTAGTCCAGGGTTGCACTATAGAATCTTGAGTGCCAGGTTGGGGCTCCCATCTGGTCCCCGTCAACCTTGCAGTTTACCATGTGAATGTCCCTTGAGACCACTTCTGCCAGCCACTCCTGGCATCTTGTGATTTGTTTCCTTTCCTTTTTTTCTGATTCTCCACAGTGTCTCAGGCTTAAGTTTAGGCAATCTATATTCAGATCACCACATATGATAATCCAAGAGCCATCCATTTTCACATGGTGCCAGTCTATCCATTTCATAACACATTTGATGAAGGATCGATTTTCCTTTGTGTTGGGATTCCACTATAAGTTGAATACTCCCAAGTTTCTCTGTACTTCTTCCATACCATCCGTTAACTTCATTATTACTATGTACATTAGAGGATTTGGGTGTTAGCTCTTAGGACCTTACCCAAGGAACCGTTATTTAGGAAGGTTAGTAGGCCTGAGCTAGGTCTTTCCCCGGCCCCTTGTGTTGCTTTATTTAGCTAACCGATGTAGCCATCTAGCAGTGGTGTCTCCCTTAACCATGATTCCTGCAGGCATATTATGTCTAGTTTCACTAAGCCAGATCAAGGGCCTGAAATAAATGAGTGAATCCTCTAGTATTCCATTATCCTATTTGTGGCGTTCTGGGCCCCTTCCGTGCTTCCCTCTATTCATGGGGTATAATGCTTAAAGCTCTTGGCAGCCAATCCCAAGATTGAACAACCTCCACTGCTGGCTCAATACAGCTTCTGTTGTTTTTTTCTTGGTTTTTTCTCCTGCTAGTGAACGTCTGGCAATCCAGGCCACATAGAGTAAATGGACTGGCTCTTTCAGGTTTGCTTGATCCTCTATATTCTATATTTTGACATTTGCTACGTTCTTGGCTTCCTCCATTATCTTGGAATTTGAACATTCCCAGCTTTTGGTAAATGGAGTTCTGCACTCTTTTAAGTCAAAACCCAGAACCCGCAGTTCATCAGCTTCCTTCACCAACAGCGTTGTTAGGGCTGAAGATGTCAAATATAGACATACACTGTTGTTTTCGTGTCATTTGGAAAATCCACTATTCTGAAATGTTTTGATTCCATTACAAGTAGTTGTGGTATGTGGTGAAATAGACTCATTATGTTGGTTTGATTCAAGATTAGACCATCATCTACTTTAAGCACCCTCTCCAAGATCCCTTTTCTGTTGTCCATTGCAAAGTTGTGCTTTTCCGATGAGCTAGACTTAATAGGTTGCTTCATAGTTGCATGCCGGCCTTGTCTCAGATCTCTCCCATGATAACGTCCTACTTCTGGACTTCTATCCTTATGCAATTGTTCTAGCATTTTATTTATTAGTGACGACTGAGGCCCTAGATGGGCTGTATGTTTAATGGTCATCCTTGACTGTTTCTCCTCCAAGGTCTCAAATGGAGTATCAATTGCGGGATGACATTTTTTTTTAGTTTTCTGCAGATTTCTTTGCTGGTCAGCGAAGGTCAGGTTACTAGTTGCTACACAACTCTCTGCTGAGATGTCCGACTCATAATCTTCATAAGAGGACAGCTGCAATAAGGGGTCCTCATCATTTTCCACATCTGTTAGCACTATTTCAAGTGATGGGGATCTGCCAGTACTAACCAGAGGTTTAAAGTACTTTGTGGGCGTTTTGAGGTCGTCCATACTTTCCTTTTCTGTTCTTTTTGGGGGAATAGGTTGAGCATCTGATATAGTTCTTAGGTTTCTTATAAAATGTCTTGCTCCTCTGCCTTTTTATGTTTTGCCAATAGGTGTGTTTTCGGGCTTAGTCAGTAGTACATGTTTTGTTTTCCTTATGACTTTACTTGGGTTCTCCACCAGTTTTGGCACTCCTTCCCAAAAATTGAGAAGTGATCAGTATTCTTCATTGTGGTTCTGGGGTTCAACCCCACATCTACCTTTGCCTAGTGTGGGATGTTTTCCCCCACTAGTCCAGGCCCTGCAACATTACTGCACATTGCTTGCATCAGGAACATCAGAATGGTCACTCCGCTGACTATGTAAGTCCCTGCAACAAGGGGAACCGACCCATCCTGGGTTATGTGTGGACTCCTCCAGCCAAAGGGGTTGGGGGTCCAACCAAGCACCTAAACCAGGGAACTTCCCTCCTCACTTCCCCCAGGAGGGCAGAAATTCCCCAAATCCTGAGCAGAACGGTTTCCCCAGGTACCCATAAAACTTCCAACCCCAAAATCATCCATCCTTCCTTCCCCACTTTCCTGAGCCCAGACAACCTAATCCGGGAGATGGGAGGCCAAGGGTGGAGGAGTACCCAAATCTTCCCAACCTGGGGTATTACCAGAGAAGGGATAGCTACCCTTCCCGTGATCAGCCCAGGGGAGAAATGAGTGCCCTGTATCAGCCTGAGCGGGTTTCACAGCTAGAGCGCCAGGTCCAAAACATGGCACAGAATCTGGGTCGCATGCTGAGGGCGCAGCAGAACCCTCAGATGGGCATGCGGGCACAGAATGCCTCCGACTCTGGACCTGGTGCTCCAGAACAATGACAGGGATAGCACCCCGACAACCCACTGGTTCCCAGGGAGGAGGCACAAGGGGAAGGGGGGTATAAAGCCTTAGAGGAAGCTTCCTTCCCCACTTGTAAACACCCCCTGGAAACCCAGGAACCGGAAACAGAATCTCCTGCCCCAGAAAGTCTGTCCAAATCTCTTCTCTCTCAATGTCCAAAACCAAATAAATAACCCACCAGTTGTCCAAAAATGTACATTATCTGTGCCCCCTTGCGGAGAAGGAGGGAAGATATTATGCCCCTGCAGGGTACTGATATTCAGCAAGTTGGAGAGCAGTTGTTCATCCCTGTTCAGTTAAATGAAGGGAAGGACTCTGTTCTCGCCCGAGTGTGTGTGAACAATGGTAAGAGCTTCATCAGCGAAGCCATGTTCCACCAACCCCCAAAAGATCCAGCCATTCCCACCTTTAGACTGATAGACAAATGGGAAATAGATCTGGAAGCACCCAATTCCAAACAACTCCTGCCAAGCAGGTGTATGCTCAAAATCTCCATAGACAACAAGAGCATAGTCCATAATTGTTGGGTAGTGTGAGAAGTCACTGCCGCCTTTTACTTAGGCAGTGACATTCTCAATCACTTTGCCATTAATTTGGAGTTAATAAACTTCAAAGCTTGGTCCCGATTAGCGGATAATCCCATGGGCTTTGTTGATCCAGAGAAAGCTTTTAGGTCAGTTTAACTGCTGCCTTATGCAGTTGAAATTCAGATTGGAGAGGAAGTCACCATCTCCCTGGAAGTGAAAGTTAATGGAGGACAGAAATTGAAAACCCCTGATGCTTATATTCATCTAAATGCTTCTCTCCAACAGCAAGGGTTGGGGGAAATCCAGGTCACTCCTATCACTAGGTCCCAGACAAATGCTCACAATGAACTCTCAACTGCACAATGGAGTAAGGAGACCCCAGATGCTGATTTGATTACGGCTCAAAAAGGGGATCCAATAATTGGTAAGTTTTAGCAACACATTGAGGACCCTGAGAACTTTCCCCTGATGGATACCGATTAAATAGGGAAAGAGGACCTCAGAGTGTTGATGAAAGGTCCAAAAATGTTCTGAATCCAAGACGGTTTGTTGGTGAGGAAATCCCTAGCTGGCCATGATCAGTGGGTGGTTCCTACCTCATTCCGAAGCCTGATGTTAAGTCACGCCAATGATGCGGCCACAGCCGGTCATAGGGGGTTTCATACAACACTTGAAATCTTAAGAGAGGTTGCATACTGGCCAAACATGGGGCAGGACCTCGACCAATACTTGAAGGGGTGTCTTGTATGTGCACAATTTCAGCCAACATCCCTCACACACCATATGCCTCTTGAAAAGAGGGGGATGACACTGCCATGGTCAGATATGCAAGTCGACTTTATCGGGCCCGTGATTCGATCCTCTAGTGGAAACAAGTACATGTTGACCGTGACATGCTTGTTTACTAAATGGGTGGAATGTCCCCCGGCCCCATACTGCAAGGCAGAAACAGCAGCTGCCCTGATGATCAACTACATCTTTTCACGTTTTGGTCTACCTCAAAGGATCGAGTCAGACAGAGGTAGCCATTTCACTAGCAAAGTAATGACAAAGATGTGTGAGATACTTGGGGTCAAAAGGAAGCTACACATTGCTTACCGGCTAGCCTCTAGTATTGCAGTCGAGAGATACAACAGAACAATTGTGAGCATATTAAAAAAGTTTGTCGCAGATTCTGGGCCAAGTTGGGATATTCGATTACCTCTTGTCCTAATGGCCATCAGATCTACCCCTTCTTCTGCAACTAAAATGTCACATTATGAACTGATGACTGGACACAGGATGGTGCTTCCCCAGCATCTGCTCTACAGGATCCAAGAGCAGACATTGATCAATGCCTCCACAACTCACGAGTATGTTGAAAATCTAAGAAAACACCCTCAGCATGCTTTTGCCTATGCTCAGCGAAATCTAGAGAGATCTGTAGACAGCATGAAGACCCACTATGACTTAAAGACTACCAGAAAATAATACAATGTAGGAGACCGGGTCTACTTATACAATTTCAAAAGGAACCAGGCCAAACAGTGCACATTTTTGCCTAGCTGGAGGGGTCCTTTTGAAATTGTAGACAAAATCTCACCAGTCGCCTACAAAATCTGCATCCCCAAAGGCAGTTTGGCAGATAGGGAAGATAAGTGGGTCCATATTAATCAACTAAAGTGCTGCCATCCTAGGCACACTCTGCAGCAACTTGGGGAGTCTTCTGGAACCCCAGAGGGGGCCACTCCAGATCCATAAAATTCCAACTCTAAAATATTCCATATATAGCCTATAAAATACAATAATGAAAATGTGTCCTGAGTATCAAATGTATGTGTCCACCCCACTACATTAATAGCGGTGGGGAAATGTCTATGAATATATTTTTGCTTTGTCATCCTAGGATTGATAAAACATGGAGACGGAAACCAAGGAGGATTACCCGGGGACCGGTAGCAAAGATCCGAGGGGCCCGGAGTATTGCTCAATACTCACATCAGGACTGGCGAGGAGAACCGTTCAATCAACCCCTGATGGAGGAAAAGATGAGGAACTTTGCCATTTGTGGAATCAGAAGAGATGAAACTGACATCCCAGTCTTGCGAATTCCCATTGATGCACGGTCAACGCCAAATCGCAAGAGGGGGGGCTTGTGGGATGCTATCCCCCATTAGTCCAGGCCCTGCAACATTACTGTGCATTGCTTGCATCAGGAACATCAGAATGGCCACTGGAAAGCATTCTGCTCACTAAAATCACCCAGAAGGGCACAGTAAAAATCTGAAAAATAGGCCGCCATCCACGAAAAATAGGCCGTCATCCACTTTTGCCTATGGCAGTGGTACCCACAGAGCAAAATGACTGCAAAAGGAACACAGAGCTGTTTGGAATTCCGTTTTTCTTGGTTGTCAAATTTACAAAAATCATGGCTCACAAACCACCCAGAAAGATCCAACCTCCTTGTTGGGTGTTGAACATCATACTACTTCAAGAATCCACATAAATAATAATGTCACCAGGAGTATTTGTTATCAGAACAAAACCCACTTTTGAATATGGCTGCTGAAAAGAAATCTGTCAAAAATGGGTGCAGTACCGTCACTCGCCTCTGTCAGACGCTGGCGATCTCTAAATCTGACAGGAGAAACTTGTGTCTCAACATCTAATTATGCCAAAGAAGGGATTTCTATCAAATGCAATATAGGGTGCCACACATTGATTTTCATGTTGAAAAAGACTGGAATTGAAGATATGGTTGCTGATTTTAAAATTGAAACTGTAATCTTTCACAAGGGACAATGTCAAATTGACCATAAGGTAACCTGATTCAGCTAAAACTTCAAAGAGGCTTTCTTCTCCTGAGAACATACTTCCCACCAAAAGGAAAGGACATTTCATTTGAATTTCATTTGAATGCTAATAAGCGGAGGAGAGGCACTTTGGCCTGTTGCTCTGCGGATCTGGGAAAGAGACAATGGGTTCCTTGAACTGAATAGAAAATGCTAATTCAGGTTTGACTGACAACAAATGCCCTGGCAGGAAGAAGCCATGTGACTCTCTGACTCAGCCAAGCTTTGGAGGCGGGCCAGATTGAAAATGTGGATTGGAAAATGAAGTAACTGTATGTTTTAGAAAAAGACTTTTAGCAAATTGTACTGAACTGACAAAAATATGAAACTTAGAGATTATTAAAATGAAAAACTTGCTCACAGTTTAAAACTAATCTGGAATCTGTGCGACATTCAGAGACTGAATCATGAAATTTTTAATATTGTAGCTATTGCGATTCCGCTAGGAACATGAAAAACTACAGGAATATGCCCAGAGGGTATGTGCATCTATGTTTAAAAAATTGTACAGATCCGAAAATGTGTAACCAACCAAAAGCACAAAAAATTGTCATTTATGAACCAAAACTCGTAGGAAGATAAGATTTGGACAAATACGTACCTTAGGCAATCTGTGATGTGTATGTGTATTATGAACAAGTTCTACATATTGTAAACATGTTTTTTTATGAAAAATAAGATATACTGTACAGAGACAAAGGGGAGGGTTTCTCCCTAAGCCATAAACATGACACATGATGACACATCATGACACACTGTTCCTTTCTCAAATCAGGGGATAGGGAATTCTCTGACCTATCAGATCCTTAGAGGGTTGGGCATTGTATAATCAGCCTTCCCACCCCTTTGGAAAATGGATAAATAGGGACTGTTGAGGACCCAGAGACACACACTTTCACTCACAACTGATCCACCAGCAAAGCGCTCTGCAGGAAGAACCCATCTCTAGAACCCATCTCTAGAACCAGACTCCAGAAACCTGAAGCAGAGGCCTAACCCAAAAAGCTGAACCCTTTGCAGCGGGCCTTTAAAATCTTGCAACCTGATTTAACACCTAAACTTCCACAGGGCCTAACCTAACTCATTCAACAGCCTGGCTGAGCTGTTTTGCTGCTTCTGGCCAAAACCCATGCTAGAACCCAAGATGCAGATCAGTCCAGCAGAGCTGTAACCCAGAACCCGTCAGATCCAGTCCAAGAGGCTGCACAGAGACCAGAGTGATGAGAGCAGAACTAAGCGCCTGAGACCTTCCGGTGGTGAGCGAAGTCCAGGCCAAACCCTTGACCAGATCTTTGACGGGTCCATTTTAAACCAGAGTTGTGAGTATTTAGCGTAGAACTGTCCATAGTCATCTCTTAATTTAAAGTAATCCATCCAACCCATTCCGACATATCCAGACTGCATTGTAGAATCTCTTTTGTCCATTCTGAATCCTTTCTTATCCATCTAATTCTGTGATAATTGTTAGTGTAAGCCAACCTGTTTGTAATTCAAAGCGCAATTTCATTAGAAATCTTGACTCCTTTTGAGAAAAATCGACCTCTACTAAAACCTCTGTAAAACCGTATGAGCTAGCAACGAAATTTCCTTATAGTTTTTTCGTAATCGCGTTTTTCGCACGTGGAAAAGTTGCGGCGAATTTGCATTTAGCTAAATTTTACCACATGTAAAAACACCTATTTCTTGATTTCAACTTCTGAATTTTGTTTTTCATCTGCTAATCATCCCACAACCATTGCTAGTGTTTCCCCGAACCAATCCAAAGCAACTCTCACTAGTGCTGAATCCTAATTTAGTGAATTAAAATCATTTTAGCATTTTTCCCATTCAATTCAACCACATTTAAAAGCAATTGACCTGTTTTAAAATCATTACTGTTTTCTCTAAGCTTGCTGCGGGGGAATCAAGATTAAAACTGCAATTGTTGATTGATATTCCTTTAAACCTGTGTGCCCTCATTCCATCTATTCATATTGCATATTGGGGGGAGTGAGTAACAAGGGGAAAGAGTGATCCCATTGTCTTTGATTGAAGTCATATCAAGTTTTATTTCTGTGTTGCATTCCTTCCTATCATTGCAATTTCTTGAACCCATACAAAGTATTCTCTGCTATATTATTCTTCCTATTCCTACTCCTAATTGATTAAAAAGATTGTTGATATTGTAATATTACCCATTGCTGATCATTGTTCATATTCATAAGTGTGATATTCAGATATTATTCATAGTCATAAAAATGTAATCTATATATTGTTCAGTTCTTCAAATAAATCTTTTAATTTGCAAAACAAACCTTCTTCTTGGTTCAGTGAGACCGGGGGGATTCAAAGAGAGGGGCGTTATATAAGTTTACATCATCCAGAATTAAAAGAACTTTTGACATAAAAATATACAAATAAGGGTTTCCACTGGGCATCCCATACTAGGCATTGACTTAGTTGGAGTGCTGGATTGAAATCACTTACACTAGTTATGGACAACTCATGGCTGCACCCACTAGTAGATGGTAGGTGACTGGTAGCATTTAAGTTGCCCCCTTGTTTTTCAAATGTTCCGCTCAATAGTAGCACACAGTTGCGTTGTAGAGGAGCTGGTGGACTTTTGCAGGTTTTGTTGAGGATGGTTCCTATTGACTTCTGGCAAAGGATCCTCTGCACCTATACTGATCGGACATGACTGTTCATCTATTATAGTAGTTCTGCAGTCCTTAATTCCAACCTCCTGTTGTCTCATTGGTGTTCTCCTGGGGACAACTTGAGATTTCATGAGTTTTATGATATCCCTGAAGCACTCCAAGAAAGCCTTTTTGTCAACTCTAGCCTCTTCAATTAAATCAATCAGTGTTTTAAAAATCACCCCCTCAGTATCTTTTTCCTTTGCTCTTCTTTCTTCTGATGCTTCAATGTGCGATTTTATGAAGATGACTTAAGAGTGCATTAGGGCAAGGAGGGAGGATTGTTCCTTGAAGTTGTCACCCAAATGTTCATATAATTTCAAGAAAGGTGACGGGGTGATGGTGACCATTGTGACAACTGCGGCTTGTAGTGACAAACATTGTTCTTCCCACCTACTGGACTCCCTGTCCCTTTCATTATTTTTTTGTGTGTCTTCCATTTGATTTTCCTGCCCTTTGTTTCTACACGATGTTCCTTCTACTTCCATGTCTGAGTCTTGACTTGAGTCCTCACTTGAGCTTAGTGGTTGTGCTAGTTGCTTCTGTTGTTCTCGCATGACCCTCTCTTTTGACTTCTCTCTTGTCAGCCTGTCCACCATCTCAGACAGTTTTTCTCGAATGCCTGAGGCGACCTTGGCTTCACTAATCGATTTTTGTTTTTTGTGTATGAAGTGCACTTTGGGTTCAAAGTTTATCCCTACTTCCGATATGGATCTCTTTCAGGCTTTTTGTGGGTAGGTCACACTTAATTGCAGAGCCAGGCTAGTGATGTCTTTAAATGTGGTTTCTCAGCCAGTTCTTGGCCTTTGTCAGTCTCCAAGTTTGACTTGAGCACCTGGGTTACCACATTAGGCTCTTTGGTGGCTACGTTGCCACTGCCTGCTGGCCGCTCCTCAAAATATTGATGAGTTTGGTTTTGGGGCTCTGGCGGTGCACTCCCTGCTTCTCCAGCTGGATCAATCTGTTCAGGAGGGATCCTATCGGCTTCTTGGGCCTTTCCCTTCTCAATAGCTCTTTGTTGTGTTTCCTGTATTTGAGTGTCGGGTAAATCTGTAGTTAATAGCAGGTCTACATCTGCAAAGTCATGCCATTCATTCTCCTGAGTCGATGCAGAATGTACTTTGCAGACATTTTTGTCATTCCTTTCCATTTGGTGGTTCTCAGGTTGGGTCGTCGGGGCAGTTTCTCTCGGCTCTAAGTGCCACTTTATTTTTATTTTTTATTCTTTATTTGTTTTTAGTTTTTACAAACTTTTACAAAAAGACTTTTTTTTAAAATAAACAATTCATGATTTGTAAAATCTTATAGATCCATAATTTACAATTTTTTCAATTTACACTTTTTCAAAAGTCAGAGTTGAAAATTAGTTGTTATGCATTACGTAAAAATGTTGCAGTATTTTTATTCTATTTCACATACATGTTTTATAAATGCTAAAACTCTTATTCTCAAGGACATTGAATCCCCATGTAACATTTTCATCCATAAAAGTTCCCTTAATAACCATACATTGTATACAAAATCTTTAAAATACATTTCCCTTTTATCTGCAAGCTCACGGCATTCAGTCATAAGATGACGTAAAGTTTCCAGCTCTCCCTTGTCTTTGCAAAATCTACAACATCCATCATTGGGGAGTCGTCTAATTCTTACACTTATTATTTCATTGGTCAACAACACATTCATACGAAATCTCATAAATCCAACTTTGATTCTTTTACTTGGAAATTTCTTTAGATATTTTTCCATTCCACTTACTCCTTTACCAGCTGATAGAATTTGAGTATAAAGCTTTGAGTTACTCATTTTCAAATGGGTGTTTTCCCAATCAAGCAGTTTAAGTCTTTTCTTTACCAAATTAGGATTTTTCCCCAGTAGTTCCATAGAAGCACCTATTTCATGAAGTACAGCTTCACACTCTGATCTAAGCTGAGATATAAATCCATCAATATCATTCTCTCTGAGTAAATAATACAAAGTTCTATCTTTAGAGTGTTCACATTTATTCATCAGACAAAGTTTCTTCCACTGAATCAAGCTAACAAGTGATTGTATGCCCAATTCATATCTGATAACCTCTATAGGAATACATTTAGGCAAAAAAAATAGTATAGATCTCCAGATTTTGCTTTCAATAGCTTTGTATTCTGACTCCATCGTTTTTGGCCAGAATTCAGTACCATACATAATAGAGGGCAGTAGCTTACTTCTGTAGAATTCTCTGCAAGGTCCAAGTGAGAATTTTCCAAACTTGTTATCCACTCTCTTCATTTGAATTAGCATGCTATTGGCTTTTGAATTGAGATAATTTATCAAGAAGATGTTGCTATAATTGGCTACAACAGGGTAGCCCAGGAATTGAAAATTCTCTTTTACCATAAGTTTCTCGCTATCCCAATTCCACACAAACTTGGTCTTACCACGTTTTACAGATCCTTTTGTAAGCTTAATAACCACAGATTTACTTGAGTTAATATTTAGTTCCATTCCCAGCATATAATTACCAAAGGTTGTAATAAGTTTTGAAGACCAGCCGGAGTCGAGTCTATAAGCAGAAAATCATCTGCATAGCTGATCCAGTTTATTTTGAGTTTCCCAAGCTTAGGTGCAACCAAACCTGAGGCATCCAATGCCATTCCTACTCCTGCAATATAAAGGTTATATAAAGTGGGTCCAAGAATACACCCTTGTCTGATGCCCTTCTCAGTGGAACACTTTCTAGACAGCAGGCCTTCAGAATCCAACCTAATCTGTGTTTTAGAATCATTGTGCATTGATATAATAATGCTTAGTAGCCCCTTAGGGATTCCATAACCGTCAAGCCTTTGCCACAAAAGATTTCTATTTACACAATCAAAGGCTTTGCTTAAATCCATGGATGCGACATATACAGGTGCATCCAAAGATTTCCAAGCAAGTGTTTGCAGACATTTTATCAAAAGTCCTCCACAATCAGTACCCATATTTCTACGGAATCCTATGATTCTGTAGTCAAGTATATTCATTTCAAGAATCCATTCATTGAGTTTTTCCAAAATGATAGCACTAAATATTTTGGAATCAGCATCCATTATGCTGAGTGTACAGTAATTTTGAGGATCTACCCTGATGCCCCTTTTAAAGATTGGCACCATATAAGATAACTTACAGGACTCCGGAATGGTTTGTAATTTAATTATATCCTGGAATTGGATGTAAAGAATCTTGGCCCATAAATGTGAGGAGTGACGCAAAACATTATTAGTTAGCTTATTAGGCCCAGGGGCACTGGAGGGGTTAGAATTCTTTATTTTTCCCTCAATAGTATCTATGGTGAAGATTAAGTCCCATTTCTCAAGTTGTTGCGGAGACTCTACAGCACTTTCTGATGTATACATGTGCTCAATATAATTAATCCAAACCTCTTCAGATATTGGTTTTGCCATCTTTTGCGAATTTAGTTCTTCTTTATAATTTATGAGTTCCCAAAAGGCCCTGGAGTTTTTGCCCCGAAGGCTTTCTAGCATCTTTTCTCCGTCTATTTGGGTAATACGAATACGTTCTAGTTTTAACCAATTAATATACCTCTGCTTTAGCTTCTTGATTTTTTTAATGTCGTTCATACAGTAGGTGGAACTCTTAGTGATTTTCCTTATGTCCCTTCGGGGTTCATTTTTTTTCATTCTAATTTCTATAGAATATGCGTGTTTATGCTTTCTATTAAGATTAGGCTTGGGTGAGGAATTTGCATCTAAAATAGTTTTAAGATACACAGGAAGACCCTTTACTGAGTATCTTTCAATTTTAGCCTCCAATTTACAAGTGTTAAATTCAGTCAACATACACATATTGAAATCGTTCATTTTTTTCTCTGACCAACGCACACGGGTTCCTCTATGAGTAGCCCTTAGATTGCATAGATTTCTGTCACTCCTGTTTGGATTGTTCAATTGCCATTTCAATTCTAACATTAACATTGAATGATCACTCACGCTGGTTTCTTTTACCTGAAAATGTTTTACTTTATCAAAGATGTTAGCAGAAAGAAAGATAAAATCAATCTCTGAACTGACACCCCTGGCGTTCCAGGTAGCTTTGTCGTTTTCTATACTTTGCAGCCTCCAACCTGAAGCCCAACACAACCACATACCCCCTTCCACTTTTTTCCTTTTAGCTTTTTCCACATGTTGGAGGTCGGACAGAAAACAATCCAAAAGTTCCATATCATACAAATTACAACTTGCATTGAAGTCACCAGAAGTATTATACTTACATCACAATTTTTATCAAACCATTCATGTAGATATATATCAAGTTTGGCCAAAATTACAGAGAGATCGGAATCCCTGGTTCTATAAACATTTAACAGGAAGAAGATTTCTTTATTTGTTCCCCCTGTACTCGACCATACTGTGCCAAGAATTTCACCAAATATGTCACACTCTTCCTTTAGCTGCAACAAGCCAGCTGCCTTCTTTATCAGAATACTTATTCCACCTTTAGGTCTTCCTAAAAGACCCCTTTTAGCCGGGATAGAAATGGTTACAAAATCATCCCACAAAAGCTTCTCAATAAACCACGTTTCCTGTAAGAAGAGAAAATCTGACAACTTAACAATTCACTATTACCTGTTAAATGTTTATTTCCCCTGGAATACCAACTCAAAATTTTTATAATACTATCAGACCTAAAGAGGTTGGCATTCAATTGCGGAATTGAGTCTTCAAGAACTTCTGCCACTCTCCTTAATTTCAGATTTTCACTTTTATCTATGTGGTTGACCTCCTGTCTTTCAAATTTATCTCTGTTCCAACGAGAGTCATTTTTAACTTCCCTCACTTCCTTTTCCATTTCCCATATCCCTATATCATAGCCATATTTGTGGAGGCTATCTGCCTCCTTCATTATAATGTTCCTAACCAGTGGAGCGTAGATCACCAGCCTAACATAGTCATATCTCCAGCCATGAATGAAATCAACGAGTTGTATATCTTCAGATGTAATTAATCTTAATTCAGGTATTTCATCGAAGAGGTCTAAGATTTTCCTCCTATTTAGGGAGGCTGGACCTCCTTCTTCAAAAAGATATTGTAATAACAGACCGGGTGCATTTGGATATTTGGGTTTACGGGGCTTCCAAACTCTCGCTCCGTAGTTACCTTCACCTCCACCGTTCATTTGTTCATTTGAATTACAATAGTTGCCATTGTTAGGGTATGCTTCTGTCTCTTCCATCATAGCCCTTGACCCTTTGTGCTGTCTACCTCCTTCTATTCTCTTATTCCTAGGTTCTTCGCTTATAGTTCCTATAGCGAATGGAGGATCGCTCCAATTCTTTTCTTTCAGTATCTCCCTTACTATATTCCTGACGGTTTCTTCTACCGTCATTTTTTCCACTTCCTTTGAAGTTTCTACATTTCCATCATTTTGTTTTTCATTACTGCATTCATGTGTTTGTCTTTCTCTACCTTTAGGGTATCTGTATTCTTCTTCTTTTTCCATGTCACCGCTTATTTCCCATATACTCTCTCTCCCATCACTGTGGGGAGTCATATGTTGGTATTTCGTGGGCACGGATATGGAGGGTTTAAAGATGTCATAGACTGCTCTTACATCCTTAATTTGTAAGGGAGATTTAGATAGATCAATTGTTTGTTTTCCTTCATTTACCCCATTAGTGCTTTTCACAATTTTATTGACCTTGATCAAATCTTTAGCTGTTATTTCGAGGTTTATAGGCCCTCGCCTTCCTTCATATTTGTCTAAGTTTTTCCCTCTTAGTGCACCCTTCAGTCTTATTTCATAGTGAGGACCATTTTGAGTGGGGTCCCCTTCATTAGATGCTTCTTTATTTGTCTCTTCAATAATCTCACCGATTGCTTATTCACTGGTTAACCCCTTTCCTATATTACGTAGGAATTTCAATGAAGACGCCTTTCCTGTTTTTAATTCTGCTGCTTTTAGCACTCTCTGTTTTTCTTTTTTCCTTTTTTCGCATTTTTAGATACCACTAATTTTAGATCACTGTATTCTGACTCTTTGTTTTGCCCTATTTCACCCAATTCTTCAAAGGGGTGTGAAGTTAATCCTAGAGCAGGGGTGGACCTGTCAATCTGTTTGAGTGGTATATTTGCATCCTTACTGTTCTCACCTACTTTTGTGTTTATTTTTTCACTTCCAACATCTGCTAGATTGTCTTCCAATAAGCCCACCTTACCACTTTCAGGTTCCATCAGTTTTATTCTCTCATACATGCGTTCCAGGCACACCGTTTGTTTAGAGATTTCTTTCTGAAGCCACTCTTTTAGTTCACAAAGTGTAACTATTATAAAAGTCCTTTCCCTACTAGCATTGTTGAAATTATCGTCTTTGGGAAGGCCCTTCCCCAGTATAACATCTTGTGGGATATCTGTTTCTTCGCCCATCATAGCACGTTGTGTTATTCTACCCAAAAATAAGGAACGAGACTGTTCATTCTCAGAAACTCAAATTTATTACTAGATTTAATTCGGATAGTTCGCTGCTTTACAATATAATCAAACGGCATTGGCACATCCTACAACTTGATCGTGATATTACTCCTTGGGTGGACAACTCACCAAGTTTTATCTATACTAAGGCAAACAACCTCAAGAACATACTTTCTCCTTCATTCATGTCAATCCCACCCAAGCAACATACTTGGTTACACCAGCCCCCACGCCCTGGTTTTTACAAGTGTGGGGGCTGCTCCACGTGTTCACATGCACTGGAGACTACCTCCATCGACTTCGGACACTTAGGTACACATAAGATTTTGTCTTTTATTAATTGTAATTCGAAATTCTGCATTTACTGTATTAAATGTGTCTGCGGCCTATTCTATATTGGCAGTACAATACGCCCGCTGAAAATTCGTATCAGGGAACATCTGTACTCAATTACTCAATCTGACTCCAAATATCCCCTAGCTTTGCATTGGCAAAGATCCCATCAAATGGATAACAAGACAATGATCAAATTTGCTGGGATGATGAAGGTGTCACTTCCACAACGTGGAGGCAACCAGATACTCAAACTTAGACAATTGGAAGCCCGATTGATTTGTCAATACCGTACTGTAGAGTTTGGCCTGAACACAGACCATGAACTATCTGTCTTTTTGTGATTACATGTTGTTTAAAAGTTATGGTACACGTGTGTTTTTTAAGGTCTTCGCACATGTCATGCCATTAGGTACCGATTATTTGTATGGATGTCAATGGTAATCAGCCGCTATCTACATGTCATTACTCAACTATCATGCTATCTACCCGGGTGCAGCGCCCCCCCCCCTTTTTTTTTTTTTTTTAATGAATACACTTGCTAGCATGGGCGCAACCGTTTTAACACAATCCTTGCATATCCAGTCAGGTCGAGGCGCACTTCCTTTATTTAGCATCTTTTTCAGCACATGCAACACTCTTTATTATAGATGCAGGCACAGGTGTTTTAAAATACACTACTGCCATCCGTGGACAGCTCAAGTGACTTCATACTCCAATTAATTAACTAATGTCTTCCGGATCTATGTCCTTCTGTCTCGCAATTTTTTTTTTTAAAAAATGTTTTATTTATTTATTTATTTTTTATTTATTTTTTTGTAATTCCAATTCTATTTGTGCATTTACCATGCGCAATTTATTTCCGGCATACGCACACCTCAAACATATCCTTGTCTATATGGAGTAGCCTTAATGATTTCCTTTACATGATATCTACACTAGTCCATCATGGCGCTTTTGTTTTCCCATTAACTCTGTGGTGACTCGCCTGTGCACGGGCGTTTTCACTGTTGCTTCCCTTACATCTCCGAGTTATACTCGGCACACAGAGGGTTCCCGTTTGGCTCCAGTTCCCCACATAGCAGTGAAAGTACTGGTGAGTCAACGTTGACAATTTGTACACGGACCCTTCCAGCAAGAATTCTTGCTGCTTCAGATGTCCACAGAGATAAACCACTCAATTAGCTAATTGACCTCTTGTTGCTTTGTTTTCTTTGGCTCTTGCCGCACCTGCATTCTTCGTTTCCTGCCCGTGCTGCAGCAAGATAATAATTTACTGAAAATTCATTCGTGCAACTGCAAAATAATGGTATGTCATTTCTTTATTTTCAAATGACTGCTAGGTGGAAATCTAGTCAGTCAGATTCCTACATAAATAGCCATCCCGTCTTTTGCTTTATAGGGAGCCCACGCCTAACTTTGTCAGATTACTCAACTTCTACCTTTGGTAAGTGGGATAAAACTATATATATAATATTAAAACAATTTTCTATGACGCAACATATTTGCAACCCCTCTTTTTATCGTATTCGATTCATTAAGTTGCCACTTGATAAAACATTTTTTAATTTTGCATTTTTCTCTAGTATTCAAAATACACACTAGCCAAGATTAAGGTACAATTTTAACAGTCAGTGGCCTTATACATGTATTTCTGGCTGATTATCATGAGCATCTTCTCTCACTGAATAATTTTGTTGTTCTTTTGTCTTTTTTCTCTCTCCTCCCTCTTTTCATTGTTTTATAATGTGTTATGTTTTTTCCACCGAATTACGCACTTTTTGTGTTTTCATTTTCTTTCTTTGAATTGGGTTGATTTCATATGTGCATTCGTTGCAACTGTCTGTTACTTTAAACCATATACTCAATGTGTTGGTTTGGCAAACCCTAACTGCCTCCTTGCCCTGGGTCTGGGGACTGGTTTGTTTTGCTATTGAATCATGCTTAACAAATGTTTTCGTTGTACATCAATGTTTTATAATTTTGCACAAGCAGCCTCAGTAGAAGAGCGGGAAGCTCGAAACACGTGTCAGGCTGCACCAATTCTGATTAAAACCACTCATTTAATTTGCAATTGCTTATTATTCTATGTGTGTGCGCAGTTTGAGAGCAAACCCTTTCTTTCTCTTATTCTACCCAAGGTGAATATAAGAGGAGTATCTGCCATGGGACTACTTTGAGTATCTATACTTTCCGAGCTTATGTGCCGATCTTCAGAGGATTCTTTTAGCTGACCTCCCCCCTCTACTTCATCATCAAAGAGGAGCTGAGATTGGGGAGGAGCTATTTCCTCCCATTTTCTCTTATCCCCCTCCATTTCATCTGCCATTTTTGCAAATTCCACATCGGTACTTTGTGGCAGTTCCCTATCTACACCATAATCTTGAAGATTTGTACTTGGATTGGGGGAAGGTGGCAGAGGCAACGCCATCGCCTTTAAGAAGGTACTTCTCTGTGTGTTAAAGACTATTGGGCCTAAAGCTAAGTCATTTTTGGACCATATGGTATTTTTCTTCATATCATTTTTATTCTTATGCAGATACACTGTTTGAAAGGAATGTTTGTGATTAATGTACGTATTAAGAGCTAATACGTGGTACGTGAAGCAACTGACCCAATGAGTAGGCACAAAATCTAGTGTTTGGTTGAATGCGCACTTTCAATTACTATAAGTAAGCGAAATCCCTGTTTTCTCACAAAGAATAGCTAGTCTTATGCATGTGAGTCTAATGAACATAATTTAATCAAAAACATGCAGCCAATTACAGCCAGCATGTAATGATTAACAGAGCACAGTTTCCCATTTTACTAGGTAAATTCAGCAGACTATAATATAAACGGTTACCAGCACGCTCACAGTAGTTTAAGCAGCTGCGGGTAATCGAGTGTTTACCAGCTCAGCATCATTATGGTGAGAAAAACAGAGAGATTTTTTTTTTTTTTCGTAATTATTGCTACCATGTAGGTAAATCATAGGTCAACATGGATTTGTCACTGAACATCCGATAGGAAGTGCAAGCTTTAACAAAGCTTTAAAACAAATTAGGAGAAATATGTAAGAACTTCACAGCAATCTCGTTGATCTATGTGTAAGTGCCCATTTAGAGCTAACAACCATCAGCCGACTATAGGCTGTTTTCGAGAACTCTAGCACGTTCATAGATAGCAAAACATGCGGAACCGTTTCACTTCAGGAAAAGAAATATATTTTATGGCGATGTTTACATACCTCTCACATGAGTAATCCTTTCATTTGTTGAGCCATACAGATACTTAAAACAAAGTGAGTAGTGAATATGACGCAGATTGAAGGCGCAGCATTCTAAAAGGAAAGAACAAAATCACTACTTTTTCAGCCTCCCGCCACCAGCCCCAGCGCCTGGCGAACAGGCAAACACTTGTCTGCACTTGCTTGGTGCGCGGGGCTAGTCTAAGGAAGGAACAAAATATACGTTTTAGAAGCTTATAAAAGCTTGTATAAAGTCCTGAAGTAGTTTAAAGGCACGTTGGATCCAATTGCTTCGTGTGCTCACCCTTGGAAAAAAGGAAAGAAGCAAAGTTCATAGTCCGGTCCGGTAGAGCAGCATGTCATTCAGGCAAACAGGCACTTGTCTGCACTTGCTTGGTGCGCGCGCGCAGGTGCACGCAGCCCGGCCCTTTTGAGGAATTCTGGGAGCTGGGGCGGGGCTAGTTATATTTTTATAATTTGGCAACAATTTACTTCTTAATTTTGTCTCTAAGCACTCTCCTTTTTTCCCCTTGCTGGTGTTTTCCGAGGAGGGTCTGTTCACATGGCCTCCATTGTTTGAGGGATTGTTTGCGGTTGTGGACCGAATGCCTTCATGGTTCTGGCAAACTCGGGGGTCACACTCCTTGTTGAGGGTTGTCTGCTCTCCTCTCTTTCAATTAAAGCATGCAATTCGTTATTCACAGGTATTAATTTGACTGTTACCTCACTCGGAGGACTAATCTGGTCTTTATTTTGAGGGACTGTGTTCGCTAATTTATCCGGAGTCCGAAACGCTTGCGTTTGAGTTGGTTTTGCTCACAAGCACAGCTCCTTCCCTCAAATGTCCTTACAGCTAGTATTGGGGATTGAGTTGCACCGCTGGCCTTGGTTGACCGCGGCGCTTCAATGAGGTATGCAGTGCTAATAGTGGACCGGTTGAGGGGGGATGTTTCTAGATCTACCTCCGGGGAGAAGGCCGGAAAAGAAGTCAACGGGGATTGCCATTGGGGAGTGGGTTCAACGATGGCAGAATTGCACACAATTGTGTCCGGTTTAGCAATTTTAGCACCTCTTTGGGAAAATAATGCAACACCACTCCCCTCGTTACCTGCGTTGATTTTAGTCCTTGTTTATTTATTTATTTCATTTGTTATACACACCCAGGACCCAGAGGTATCATGGCACTAGATTACATACAAGTAATGCATAAGTAGTTACATTACAGGGTTTAGGTTCAGAGTGGTTACAGAAGTAACCATGCATATTTGTTATAGAGGGAGGATTGGATTTGTTTGTGAAATGCAAGGTAGGATGGTTAGTTCCTGATTCCGGGAGGGAGTGTGTTCCATAATGTGGGAGCGATGACAGTGAAGCAGGAGTCCCCTGATCGTTTTCTGGTGAATCTAGGTGTAGTAAGAGAGATGGAGGAGGTTGAGTGTAAGGTTCGCAGAATATTTTTTTGGAGATGTGGTGCTTGAGATGGGGGGCTTCACGTCTGATTTGGAAGATGTGCTCTGAGCGTTTGAGGCCTCAAACTGCTCTGAAGGTGTTATTCTGTGTGAGTTGTAGTTTATTGAGATTCTTGGTGGAGGTCCCTGCTAGGATGGCATTGCAGTAGTCAAGTGTGCTTTCCAATGGTTGCTCTAGCAAGAGTGAGGCAGTTTCTAGGGGTGATGAATTTTCTAGTGAGATTGCGGAGTTTAGTGGAGTATGCGGTGAAGGAGTCCATTACTTTCACATGTTTGTTCAGGTTGAGTTCAGCATCTACATAGACTCCTAGTGTTTTGACATGGGGAGAGGCGTGGATACTGTTTCCATCGATGATGATGGAGGAGTAGGCAGAGTCAAGATGTTTGAGATGATGGGGGAGTCAACAATGAGTAGCTCAGTTTTAGCATCATTAAGGCAGAGGTGGTGGTTTGCCATCCAGGCCTGTATGATGTTGTAGATGTGATTGATGTTTTGCAGTTGCAAGTTCGTAGGTGCTAGAAATTTTGAGGAGGATCTGGGTGTCATCAGCAAAATTTGTGTAAGGGATGTTGAGGTTGTCAATGTAATCAGACATGTCCTTGGTGTATGTGTAGTAGAGCATTGGGGAGACACAGGAGCCCTGTGGTACACCGTAGGGCACTGGGATGGGTCTGCTGCTTCCATGCTGGTGAAAACCCTAGAGGTTTGGTTGCCCAGGAAGGATTTGACCCATTTGACTGCTTCTTGGGAGAAGTTGAGGTGGTGGCAGAGGATATCGTGGTCTATGAGATCAAATTCGTCCGAGAGGTCGAGTAGCATGAGAATGCTGAGGTCTCCCTTGTCGCAAATGTGGTCAAGTTGTATCTTGAGATCGAGTAGGGCGGATTCCATCCTATGTCTAAGTCTAAAGCCGGATTGGTGTAGGCTGAGTAGGGAGTGGGTCTTAAGGTAGGTTTGGAGTTGTAGGTAGGCAGTGCAGTCGAGAATTCTTGGGAGGAATGGGACTGTGCTGATGGGGTGGTATTTGGTGGGGAGAGTGGGATACAGGGAGTGTTTTTTCAGCAGAGGTTTGACCCAGGCTTCTTTGATGGAGCTGGGTATGGTGCAAGTGCTGAAGGAGGCATTGATACATATAATAATGGTGGGGGCCAGAGGCTTGACAAAGAGTTTGATGATGTGTGCATTGCAAAGGTCAACAGTGCAGTTGGAGGCTTTGAGGTGTTGGATGATGGTGATAGTTTCTGCTGTGGTAATGGGGGTCAATTGCAAGGGGGGAACGGTGGGTGTGGGAGGGAAAGATGTGGGGTGGGAGGGTTCGGCTTGAGGAATCTGTGCTTTCTTGAGGATGGCTTTAACGCTAAGATTCTGGATTTTGTTGGCTAGGGTGGATTGTACCAGTGTGTACCAGGCTTTCTCTTTGGGGAAGGTTGAGACGGGTGGCACTGGGGTTTCCAGTTCTTTTAGTATTTTAAATAACTCTTTGGTGTTGGAGTGGGCTTCTGAGATGCAGGTATTGTAGATGCTGGCTTTGGTGATGATGATAGCTAGTTTGTAGGAGGCGGCGCAGATGCTGAAGGCATCTTTGTTGTGAGGGTGTTTTTTTTTCCTCTAGATGTGTTCTTTTGCATGCTTGCTTTACGGAGATTAGCTAGGTCTTCAGTGAACCAGTTGTGGCAGGTGGTGATCTTTTTTCCGAGTGGTTGTTTTGAGAGGGGCATGGAGATCCAAGGTATGGCTCAAGGCAGTGTTATAAGCTGAGAGAATGATCTCAGGGTTGTTGTTGTCAGGGCATGCTTCAAGGGAGGTCAGAATGGTAGGTTCTAGGAGTTCCTTAGTACGTTTTCTAGTGTGCCTAGCAGTGATTGGTTGGTGGGCGGTTGTGGGTTTTTCAGTGGTGGCGTTGAGGTCTAAGGTGAATAGAATCAAGGAGTGGTCTGTCCAGGGCACAGGGTTGATGTCTAAGATTTTGGTGGGGCTGTTTAGGGATATGATCCAGTCAAGTGTGCAGCCTTTGATGTGGGTGGTTGCTTGAATGACATGTATGAAGTTCATCTCTTGGAGCGTTGATGTGAGTGCCGAGTCCAGGTGATCGGATGGGTCAACAAATCTGAGATGGAAGTCACCTAGGTGCAGGTATTTGGTATTAGGTTTCCATAAGGGGGCAATGAGTAGGGGTAGTCTGGAGAGCCAGAGGTATTAGGCTGGCGGTAGATGAGTAGGATGTTCATAGTGGTTAGGGTTGATCTTGGTGAGTAAGATTTTTAATCCAGTGAGGGGGGAAAGGAAAAGGATCTTATGGGGGGGGAGGTTTTGGAGGTGATGGCGACTCGACCACCGTGGTTGATGGGTCTGTTAGTGTGGATTATGGATTAACTGAGGGGATGCGAGAGATAGGTAGGATTCAGCTGCTTCATGTAGCCATGTCTCTGTGACGGTGAGCAGGTCAAGGTCGTGGAGTAGTAGTAGGTCATGGATATCTGTTGCATGAGCACAAATTGGGTTGGCGTTTATGAGGGCACATGCTAGGGGCTTTGTGGGAGTGTAGAGGAGGGAGGGGTTTGGCTGGTTCTAGGGTTGGTGGTGTGAATGAGGGGCAGCTGTGTTGGTGGCGGGGTAGTGTAGTGTGTGATCTGAGGTGTAGGAGTCTGGTGGTGCCTAGACTTGTGAATTGAGGGGTCATGGTGCTTGAGCTAAAGAGTTGGAGACTAGTGATTCCTAGGGAAGCAATTGTGGTGGTAGTGGATGATTGTGGGAGGGTGTGTACATGCATAATGTGGTGGGGTTGGTGGGGGTGGAGTGGACAGTGAGTGGGGGTTTCGGGATGGACCTCGACTGGGTGAGTGGGTATACTGGATTGTATATTGGACTGTGTAGGGGTGGTGGGTTGGTAAGTGAGCGTGGAGGTGCCAATTTAGAGTTGGGGTGGTAGGTGGAGTGATAGATGTGGGGCAGAAGAGGTTGTCTTAGGGCTGTTTCTGATGCATGTGAGTTGCAAGGTGAGAATGTCAGTGAAACCCATACATAATGTGGTATGTGAATGGTCACAATGAGAAAAATATGCAATGTTGTTGTATTTTGCACGGCTCTGGTTCCTTGATGGTCCGTCAGTCTCCCGCCTCACCTCGATATCCATGTCCATGATTCACCACCGCCACTCTGCAAACACTGTGTGACGCTCTGCATCCGGAGTGGGATATGAGTTGATTAAACGCCTCCTTATCAGAAACAGCAGCAACGAAAGGCAGTCTCAGGCACACAAACGCAGCAGCACCGCATCCAAGTGTTACAGACAACACTCTGACAAAACTCTGCAACGCTCCAAATCCGGAATGGGGTATAAGTTGATTGAACTCCTCCATCTCAGAAACAGATGCAATGAAAGGCAGTCTCCAGCACCCCAACACAGCAGCACCAGAACCGAGTGTTACAGACAACACTGATCAGTTTTATGCCTGCATGAAAATGTCACGCACACATACAACTTTATGCTCATTTAAGACAGAAGAGAAAAACAATGTGAACATGCACACTCCTCTTTGATTTGCTCCCTATGTCTTGAACGAGAAAAATGGGGTGCAGTGTTAAATAAATGTATGCATTAAATGTAATATGCCTTGCTTTTATGGCTCCAATTTGGCACCCCCTGCTGCTACTCTGGCCACCCTGATGCCTCCTCTTTTGCCACCCCTCTGGCACTCTCCTCTCCCTCATCTGACTACCCTGCCTTCTCTTCCTTCATCCTCGGCCCATTCTCAGGCACCACTAACACTTCTGCAGGGTGTACCTCTGGCCTGTACACCTGCCTGGAAGTCCTTCAAAAGTGGCAACCTTCTCTACATCACTACTCTCAACTCTCTTTGAGCTGTCAAACTCTCCTCTGACATCTGTTGTCTCCTGGAAGAGCTTGATTGGACGTACTTGATCTCACCGAGACTTCATTCACGGCCAGCTCTGTCATGAATTTCAACACTCCCCTTCCCGATTGCTCCAAGATCCTCTCCAAACCCAGAACCAACCATCCCAGTGGGGGCGTAGCCTTGATTTTCTCAGAGTGGATCCCTGCTTCTATCATTCCAATGCAGCACTATTACTCCTTTGAATGCCTGGTCTGCAGGCTCTCTATCTCTCCTTGCCTCTCTCTAACTGTGGCCACTATCTACAGGCTGCAAGGCCAAGTCACCCTCTTCCTCTCTGAGTGGGCTGACCTCTCCTCCACACTCCTTGCCTCTATCTCTCAATTGCTCCTCCTTGTAGACTTGAACATCCACCTGGATGCTACCAGCCCTTCTTCAGGACTCTTTCGCAACATCTGCGATTCTCTCTCTCTCACTATTCACCCCTCTAGCCCGACTCACTCTGCAGGGCACACCCTGGATGTTCTGATCTCCTCAGACTTCCCTTTCTCTAACACTCTCACCACTACTGTCTCTTGGAGTGATCAGTTTCACCTTTCTTCCCACCTCTCTCTGTCTTCCCTACTGGTCAAGCCGACACCAGCACTGCCATCTACCTTCTCGGTCATCCAACCCATGAGGCGAGTGTCAGTTTAGGCTTTCGCTGCTACTTTCTCTCCACCTCATGCCCCTTTAGCTGACTCACACCCTGACACAGCCCTCTCTAACCTTCTGGCCTGTCACCTGCTCCAACGGCAGTACAGATGCTATTTCCTCTCTAAGAAGAGAGCCTACATCCAAGCCCGCATGTCTGTGGCATCTAACAAATCAGACAAACTTTTTCAAAATCTGCAATGATTTGGCCAATCCTGCTGCATTATTTACATTTCCTGTTCCTTCCCAGGCCCTCTGCATGGCCTTGGCCTCTCATTTCACTACTAAAACACAGAACATCCTATCGCCTCTCTCTTCCTCTACCTCCACTTCCTGCTCCTCTACCACTCCTGGCCTGTCTGTGACAGTCTCTCCTCCTCTTTTCTCCTCCTTTCCCCTGTTCACTCCTGACAATGTTTCTAGACAACTCTGATCTATGAAAGTCTTGTCAAAGCAGATTCTCCCCTACTCATTCAGAACCATCAAGGACCACATCGACACTCTTGCTCCAGCCTTGACTGATTTCTGAAATCACTCTTTTGCCACTGGAACCTTCCCCTCCCCATTAAACACTCTGTTGTGCACCCCCTTCTAAAGAAGCCCTCTGCCGATCCTGCCTCTCCTGCTAATTATCACCTGATCTCCATCACTTCTTTCCTTGTAAAACTCTTGGAAAATCTGGCCAGCTCCACGCTTAATTTACACACTGAATATGTTGGTTGCCTTCATGACCACCAGTCTGGCTTCAAAGCTGCCAGATGCAAGGTTACTGCTCTCCTGAACACCTGTGACGACTTGTACTCAAACCCTGACTCTGATCTTCCTTCTGTCCTCATCCTCCTCAATCTATTCTGTGCTTTTGACATGGTCAACCATGCCATCTTGCTCAATCGCCTCTGCAACAACCTTTGTATTACTGATTAGTCCCTGGCCTGGTTGACATCCTTTCTCACCACCCGACCCTCTCAGGTCCAACTAGGGTATGTAATCTCTTGCATCTCTTTCTCTACTAGTGGTATTTGAGACTCCCCAGGGGTCTAACCTCTTTCCCTGGCTCTTCAACCACTACCTGACACCTCTTGCCCACTGCATCACTACTTTCTGCTCCAATTTTCATTGTTATCCAGATGACACTCAGCTCTCTTTCAGGCTACCCTTAGACACCTCTGCTTCTTCTCTCCTACCAGACTGTCTGGCTGCAATTCAGGAATGGTGTTCCGCCAAAGATATCCGCCTTAATGCCAGTAACTCTGAGATCCTCTTCACTGGAACACCCACTCCCTCCATTCCTCTCTCTCTCTGGCCTCCCAGTCTGGGCTCTCTTCCTGCTCCTTCTTGTGAGGATAAGAACCTTGGTGTCATCTTCGACTCCAACCTCTCCTTCTGTAAGGGATTTCAAATACTACAAAAGGGTGCAAAAATGCTTAAATGGATAGAAATTCTAAGAAAAGCAACACTAATCAGGTCCTAATGTACATGAGCTATAATATAAACAACAATACACAGTTGAGATTAGGATGGGATGGAAAAAGCACTTTGAAATGGGGAAATGACACGTGTAAACTTGGGAATTTTTCAAATTCACAGCAAACTTTTACTATGCAATATCAAAGAAAAGCTGGTCAAATGCACTGTTAGTTGTGGCTGTAGCTAAGGACGTTAGGTATCAGTGAGAGTCGAATGCCAGTTTCTGACAAAGCCGAGCGGCAGTACTGCTCCCATATCTGGCATATTTTTCCAAGCAAGCACCTTTGAATGTGGATTTTCTTATGATAAAATGTGTTTCTCCTGACATTGTGCTTAGGTGAATTCTTTAAATAAAGTGATGTTTTTTGTGATATTTGGGAACCATGATTTTTGCACTTTCTACAGCCAAGGGAAAATTGATTTTTAAATCAGTTCTGAGTTTCCCTTGCAATGCAGCACTGCTTTTTCAAGTAGCTTCATGTGTCAGCCCAATTATAGTTTTGGCAGTGGTCTCCTGTGTTACCACTGACATGGGCAAAATGGATTGCCGGCCTATTTTTCAGGTTTCCCTGTGCACTTAAGGCCTTTCGGCGGCTTTCTGTTGTTTTTGATGAGAACCACACACATTGATGTTGTAGGGCATACACTAGTGGGTTAGAACATCCCACAAGCCCCCCTCTTGCGATTTGGCGTTGATCGTCCATCGATGGGAAGTTGCAAGACTGGGATGTCAGTCTCATTTCTTTTGGTTCCAAAATGGCAAAGTTCATCATCTTTTCTTCCATCAGGGGTGGATCAACCAGTTCTCTTCGCCCAGTCGTGATGGGAGTATTGAGTGATACTAAGAGCCCTCGGATCTTTGCTTCCGGTCCCTGGGTAGTTCTCCGTGGTCTTAGTCTCTATGGTTTCCAATCCTAGGATGACAAAGCAAAAGCATATTTGTAGACATTTCCCCACCACTATTAATGTAGTGGGGTGTACACATACATTTTGATAAATCAGTACACATTTTTCTATTCTAAGTTATTGACTATATATGGAATATTTTATAGTTGGAATTCTAGGCAGCTGGAGTGACCCCCCTCTTGGTTTCCAGAAGACTCCTCCAGTTGCTGCAGAGTGTGCCTAGGATGACAACACTTTTAGTTGGTTAATATGGACCCACTTATATCCCCCCTCTGCCAAACTGCCTTTGGGGATGTGGATTTTGTAGGCGACTGGTGAGATTGTGTCTATAATTTCAAAAGGACCCCTCCAGCTAGGCAAAAATCTGTGCTGTTTGGCCTGGTTCCTTTGGAAATTGTATAAGTAGACTCGGTCTCCTACATTGTATTCTTTTCTGGTAGTCTTTAAGTCATAGTGGGTCTTCATGCTATTTGCAGATCTCTCTAGATTTCGCTGAGCATAGGCAAAAGCATGTTGAAGGTGTTTTCTTAGATTTTCAACATACTCCTGAGTTGTGGTGGCATTGATCAATGTCTGCTCTTCGGTTCTGTTGAGCAGATGCTGGGGAAGCACCATCTTGCGTCTAGTCATCAGCTCAAACTGTGGCATTTTAGTTGCAGATGAAGGGGTAGATCTGATAGCCATTAGGACAAGAGGTAATCGAATATCCCAACTTGGCCCAGAATCTGCCACAACTTTTTTAATATGCTCCCAATTGTTTGGTTGTATCTCTCCACTACACCACTAGAGGCTAGCCGGTAAGCAATGTGTAGCTTCCTTTTGACCCCAATTATCTCCCACATCTTTGTCATTACTTCGCTGGTGAAGTGGCTACCTCGGTCTGACTCGATCCTTTGGCGTAGTCCAAAACGAGAGAAGATGTGGTTGATCATCAGGGCAGCTGCTGTTTCTGCCTTGGAGTTTGGGGCCGGGAGACATTCCACCCATTTAGTAAACAAGCAAGCATGTCACGGTCAACATGTACTTGTTCCCCCTAGAGGGGCGAATCATGGGCCCGATATAGTCGACTAGTAAATCTGACCATGGCAGTGTCATCCCCCTCTTTTGGAGAGGCGCACGGTGTGTGAGGGATGTTGGCTGAAATTGTGCACACAGAAGACACCCCTTCAAGTATTGGTCGAGTTCCTTCCCCATGTTTGGCCAGTATGCAACCTCTCTTAAGATTTCAAGTGTTGCATGAAACCCCCTATGACCGGCTGTGGCCGCATCATGGGCGTGACTTAACATCAGGCTTCGGAATGAGGTAGGGACCACCCACTGATTAGGGCCAGCTAGGGATCTTCTTACCAACAAACCACCTTGAATTCAGAACATTTTTGGACATTTCATCAACACTATGAGGTCCTCTTTCCCAATATAATCGGTATCCGTCAGGAGAAAGTGCTCAGGGTTCTCAATGTGTTGATAAAACTTACCAATTATTGGATCCCCGTTTTGAGCTGTAATCAAATCACATCTGGGTCTCCTTACTCCATTGTGCAGTTGAGAGTTCATTGTGAGCATTTGTCTGGGACCTAGTGATAGCAGTGACATGGATTTCCCCCAACAGGGACTCGATCTCAAGTATATCCCCTTTGATGGCTATGGTTTTGGCCAGCTGATCAGCTAGGTCATTTCCAGTTTTGTCTGGTCCCTCTACTTTAGAATGACCATTAATCTTTTTCCAGTAGATGGTCATCCCATTCGAGGTGACCAGATCATCAATATTTTGGATACATTTTCCATGTTTCAATGATTTGTTATTAGCATATAGCATGCCTCTGGTTTTGCAGTTAACCAGGTGCTCCACGAACCCGTTCCGTACATAATCCAAATCTGTGATTATGACCAGTTCATGGAGTTGATGTTGGACAGCAGTGAGGATGGCTTGATGCACAGCCATCAACTCTGCCACTTGACTACTTCGGGGACCAATTTTGTACCCAGCGGACAGTTCTGGGGTCTCAATCACCCATGCATTCCCTACACTGGCCACAAGTTCTTTTTCCCCGTTGTTGTCAACATGGTAGGAGCATCCATCCACATAGACAGCGGGCATTCCCTCACACTTGTTTTCTTCAAAGGCCTTGGGCCTCATTAGGAGTTTGGAGGTAACCATGGCACTAATCGGGCCATGGCTGTCTCCAAATCCTTACTGACTCCGCCCTGGTGAATGGAGCTATTACCGCCCCATTGCAAGGTTGGTGGGGGCGGTAATTCCCCATTCACCAGGGCCCTTCCTCATTCCCATTTGAGACCCCATAGTGCTCAATGGGGAAGGTGCTAATAACGATACCGCAAATTGCAGAACCATTATTAGCTCCAAAGTCCCTTTGCGGGTCCCGTCCTTAACGCCTGGTAAAACCAGGCATTAAGGGAGGACCCGCAAAGGGAACTCGTAGTAGGGCAGTAAGGGATTACCGGCACCGGTGCCCTTACCAGTGCCGGTAATCCCTTACCGCCCACCTCGTAATGAGGCCCTTTGTGTGGGGAATTGAGGTATGCCTCCATGTTGTCCTTGAATTTTAGACTCTCGTCCTCGAGACAGTTTTCTCTGGCACAATCATGCAAGTCAACCAGAACTTGCGCGAGGGGACTCTTCTTGTTTTGGCCATATCTGACCTCCACAGGAAATCCTTGCATTGACAGAATCCAGGAAGTAATTTGGGAATTACTTACATTTCCGGCCCTGGTTCTGTCACTTTGGAGATATTGCAGAGGCTGGTGTGGAGTCTCCACTATGATGTGTTCCCCCTGGATAAATGGGCGGTAATTCTTCAATGCCCACACCGTTGCCAGGAGTGCCTTCTCACATCGTTGAATTTTTTCTCCACACAGGATAAAGTTTCACTCGCATAGGAGATTACTTTATTGACCTTGTCATGCTTTCGGTATAATACTGCAGTCAAGCATGTATTAGAGAACCCGGTCTCCAAGAAGAACTCCTTGTTTTTGACAGGGTAAGCTAGGCAAGGCGCTTGTGAGAGGCTTGTTTTGAGTTGTCTTACTGCCTCAGCTTGTTCTGGACCCCATTCCCACTTGACCCCCCCTTCAAAAGATGAATCAGGGGTCTTGTGATCTCTGCGTAGCCCTCAATGAACTTTCTGCTGTAATTAGTCAGTCCAAGGAGGCTCCTTAGTTCCCGCAGAGTTGTGGGGTCTTTCCATTTCTGAAATGCGTCCACCTTCTTTTCCTGGGGACAGAGACTCTGAGGAGTAATCTCATGCCCCAAGAAATTTACAAGGGTTCTACACCACTGTGCCTTTTGAAAGGAAAGTTTTGCTCCGGCTGCCCTCAACTGTGTCAGAACATAACAGATCTCCGCTATGTGTTCCTCCACAGTTGAGCTTTTGATAAGAACATCATCTACATAAGCCAGGTTACCCCTCTGGCCCAGGTCGGGCATGGCCTTATATAGGAAATTGTTGAATTCATTTCCGGAGTTGATCTATCCGAAGGGAGTCCGGGTCCATGTGTACTGCTGCCCCCAAAGGTGAAGGCCAGCTTGTGTTGGTCCTCCCTACTGACAGGTACCCATTGGTCAGGTCTATTGCAGTGAATACCTGTGACCCCTGGATCTGGGCCAGCCCTTGGTCAATGTAGGGAAGAGGCCATCGGGAAGTATGGACCCATTTGTTGAGCTCCCTAAGGTTGGCACAGAGTCTACACTGGCCATTTGGCTTCAATATCCCCAGCACCGGATTATTGAAGGTGCTGCGGACTGGACGGATTAACCCACGGGACTCAAGGTTCTTAATTCTTTCAGTAAGGGACTCCATTGAGGCGAGAGGCATGCGATATTGCTTCACAAACAATGGAGTCATGCCAGGGTCTGTGGGAATTGTTGTTGTGTGGATGTCAGTGCGACCACAGTCATATGAGTTCACCGCAAATAGATCTTGAAAATCCAAGAAAACTTGTTTCAATTTTTGCCTCTGCTCCAGAGTCTCACAGGCATCAGCTAGGTTGACTCTCTCTTCAACCATCTGCCTAAAGCCTGGAAAGAACTCTGGTTTTGCTATCTCAGCGGCCTCCTCCAGCTGGGTGGAGAAATCCCCTGGTCAAAGTGCTGATTTGGTCTGGTGGCTTCAGGTGGGGAAGGCAGTCCTCACGGACCTGGGAAATCACCTCATGCCTCCTGATGTCACAGGTCACATCTTCCTTACCATAAGGGCAGGAAGTGTACACCAGGAAGTTCCGCCCATGCCGGGTAAAGATCCTGTCTGGTGTTGTGTTGTCATCACTGTCGCTGGCAAAACAGTCCTTGGGGATTGGTCCTAAAAGTTCATTGCCTAAATCTATGGAAAAATGTCGGTCATCAACCGCCATTCCAATAATGGTGTCTGTGGCTAGAGTGATATCATCCATCTCTTTTGGAATGACCACTATTGACTAGTGGTGTTGGATTTTCCCCCAACCCTTGCTGTTGGAGAGAAGCATTAATATGAATATAGGCGTCAGGGTTTTTCAATTTCCGTCCTCTTTTCACTTTCACTTCCAGGGAGAATTGTCGGGTCCTTTCTGGGATGGTGACTTCCTCTCCAGTCTGAATTTCAACTGCATAAGGCAGCAGTTGAGCTGCCCTAAATGCTTTCTCTGGATCCTCAAAGCCCATGGAATTATCCGCTAATTGGGACTAAGCTTTGAAGTTTATTAGGTCCAAACTAATGGCAAAACGATTGAGAATGTCACTGCCTAAGTAAAAGGCGTCAGAGACATCTTGCATGACCCAACAATCATGAACTATGCTCTTGTTGCCTCTGGAGATTTTGAGCATACACCTGCTTGGCAGGAGATGTTTGGAATTAGGTGTTTCCAGATCCATTTCCCATTTGTCTATGAGTCTAAATATGGGAATGGCTGGATCTTTTGGGAGTGGGCGGAACATGGCTTTGCTGATGAAGCTCTTACCGTTGTTCACACACACTCGGGCGAGACAGAGTCCTTCCATTCATTTAACTGAATTGGGATGAACAATTGCTCTCCATTTTGCTGAATATCAGCCAGGCTTTGAGCAGATTTCTCATCTTTCTGGACGATAGGAGTGGGAATGTTTGATTGTGGATTAGTAAAGAATTTCAGAGTGTTTCCTTGCAGTGTGGAATACTACCTTAGACTGGAAGGAAGGTTGATTTTCAGAAATAGAGAGGACCCCCCATCACCAGTTTGTTGTCCTACTGCTATTACTGTCACGTCTGGAATTTGGTTGTTCTGGAAGTGAAATTCTACTTGGTCAGATTTTTGTTCAACCATGTGGCAGGTGCCGTTTAAACTAACATGGTTGACACTCTGTTTTAATTTTATTGGTTGGCTAGTCTGGGTCCAGAGAACCTTGTTTACACAGTCTATTAGGGGTGACAACCTTCTCAGGAGGTAATTCCCTAGTAAATAACGGGTGTTATGACCGGGTGCTTCACCTTGTGTTGCCCAATTTTAATGTCCAAATCCACAGTCCCCTCGACTGGAATTTCCTTCCCGTCAAAGTTCTGAAGTTGTCCAGAAAGAAGGGGGAGAGGAATTTGGTAATTCTCCCCCTTCCTGAATTCAGTTTATCAAAGGCCTATTTGGACAGAAGGGTAGCTTGGGATCCAGTGTCCACCAGTGCCAAAATTGTACCCTGCCCCTGTATTTGGACTGGGGCATAGCATCTTCCCTCCTTCTCTGCAATGGGGCACAGATAATGTACATTTCTGGACAACTGGTGGGTTAGTTTTTTAGTTTTGGACACTGATAGAGAAGAGATTTGGGCAAAATTATGTTTGGAGTCTAGGGAATCTGAAAAGAAAATGTGACAACTAGATATGGGAGAAGTTTTGGGTTCCCCTGGTTCCGGTTCTGGGCAGCCCCCCCTTTTTGGAGGCAGTCACCAGGATGGGTTTGAACCAGGGGATTTTCATGTTGTTGTTTCTGGGGGTGGATGATGTGCGGCGCTAGCTAAATCCCCACACCTCCCCAGTCTGTATTAGAATCCCTTGGGACCCATTTCTCTTTGGGAGGAGTTCCCCAATCTCTGAAGGAGAGATCCTTTTCCCAGGATCCTCTGAGAATCCCTCTCCTTCAAATTGTAAGATCTTTACCTCCTCATCAAAATGGGTCTGTTTGGGTCCTTTGTTTCTCCTACCCCCTCCCTGCTCCTTGGGTGGCAGACTTTCAGGGACAGGAGATTTTGGTTCCGGTTCCTGGGTTTCCAGGGGCTTTTTACAAGTGGGGAAGGAAGCTTCCTCCAAGGCTTTACACCCCCCTTCCCCTTGGGCCTCCTCCCTGGGAACCGGTGGATTATCAGGGTTCCGTCCCCGTCATTGTTCTGGAGCACCAGGTCCGGAGTTTGAGGCATTCTGCACCGGCATGCTCATCTGAGGGTTCTCTTGAACCCTCAGCATGCGACCCAGATCCTGTGCCATATTTTGGACCTGGCGCTCTAGCTGTGACACCCGCTCAGGCTGATACGGGGTTCTCATTTCTCCCCTGGGCTGATCCCGGGAAGGGTAGCTATCCCTTCTCTGAAAATACCATGGGTTTGGATAAATTGGGTACCCCTCCACCCTTGGCCTCCCCTCTCCCGGATTAGGTTGTCTGGGCTCAGGAAAGTGGGGAAAGAAGGATGGATTGTTCTGGGGTTGAAAGTTTTGTGGGTACCTGGGGAAAAAGTTCTGTCCAGGATTTGGGGAATTTCTGCCCTCCTGGGGGAAGTGAGGAGGGAAGTTCCCTGGGTTAGCTGGTGCTTGGTTAAATCCCCCCCCTTGGGCTGGAGGAATCCAGACATAACCCAGGATGGGTCTGTTCCCCTTGTAGCGGAGACTTATGTAGTCAGTGGAGTGAGGGATCCCATTTGTGGGTCTACCTCCTTGGCTCCTTGTCTGTGACTGGCCCGAGGGCCTTCTGGGCTTGGGATTGCTCTGATTTTGTGCAGGCGGGTTTTTAGGCCCCCCCATCTCCAAATCTAAAATGGGGGCAACTTTCACCTCTGCCACCTTAGCAGCAGCAGGGGTGTTGGTTGGTTTGGGGCTTTTTTTAAGTATTTTTGTTTGCTATGGGCTTTTGCACTACATAGATTCGGGTGGCCTGTTCAATTACCCAGTCTAGTGATCTTTTCTCATGAAAACCTCTCACTAGCTGGGTCATCATGTACTTTGGTAGAGCGTGGAAAAAAGTATTGACAAATTCGTTGCTGTCCGTGCGCACCCTTCTGGTGGTCTGCGCAAAGCACGCTTTAATTCCTGCATAAATTCTTGTGGGGCTTGATCCTCCCCACATTGCAAGTAGTCTCATGGTTGAAATCCAAGGACTACCGGGATAGCTAAGTCTCAAGGCTATCCCTTCATGCCATCAGCACACATTGTAACTATGTGTGTCCACTTGTACACCTGTATATACTGTATATATTTCCTGCTTTCCCCATTTGCCTGTATATGTCCCCATTGTCTACTTGTACTATTTGTATCTGTAACTAAGCTTTGCATATTCTTGTAAATGCTGCACCCTGATATCCTTGGGTACATCTGTGCATTATAAATAATAAAACAAACAAACAAACAATTAAACAAACAAACAAACAAACAAACAAAGTTGTAGGCTGCCTTGCAAGCCTCCTGAAGATTTATATGCACAGAAAAATGCTTCAGGATGGCAGCCCTATAGGTGGACCTTCTAGAATGATTTTGGTCCTCCAGCCCCACAAAGAAGGTGGAGTATTCTGGTGAGAAGGTCCATTTCACATATTGAATACAGCTTTGGCTGTCCTTCAAATGGAAAGTTTCCATCATCTTCTCAAAGAGCTCTAAGTGCTCCCAAACAGAATACTTAGCGTTCAATGACGCTCCTTATCGCCTTGATTTGTTTTAAGGGGTCCTTAAGCAAGGCCCTTTTTGCCTTATTGGCCTTCTTAGTTCGGGTAACACTGGTCCATTCCTCCTCTGACTCAGAGGCACTGCTCCCAGAGGTGCCCGTCTGGTTTTCTAGGTTTTCCTGGATTCTGCTAGCCTGGGACTGGCTGGCAGAATGTGGAGACCTAGTCTCCTGTGTCCTGGGGCACTCAGATGAGTCTTCTGATTCCTCCTTGCTCCCAGGATTTGATGGGTACCCCTCCCCCCCCCCCCACTGTCCTAGCCATCCCCCATCCATTCCTGGGAGGTGCTGGTCTAAGAGCCCCATATTTCTGATTGGATGGAAATCTGCCATCCCCGCGGCCCTTGGCTCATGTGCACCAGTGGACATGGGGGTGGCAGAGTCCAGGGATTGGGAGAGATGAAGGCCGCTTTTACTAGGGTTCCTGAGGTTATGCTCAAGTGTTTCCCTTTCCCAGCAAACCTCATCTCTATCAGCCCCTTCTCCCTGTTGCCATGCAAGAATCTGAGCTTTCTGTTCCTCAATCAAGGCCTTACTAGTCTCTATCAATCTCTCTTGTATGGCTACCTGTCTATGGAGCCTGTCATTTCCCTCACAGAGAGCCTCATTTTCTCTCTGTGCTTCCTGGGTTGTTTTTGAGTACTGGGCCAGTCTTTGCTGCAGGAGGGTTACCTCCTGAGTCCTGTCCAGACTGGCCTGGTCCTTCCTTGCTAGAGCATCTTCCACCCTCCTGGCCTAAGGTGTCGCTTTCCTGAGCAAGAGCCTGCCTCTGTGCCTCCAGGTCATCATTCTGTCTTTGAAGCGCACCAGCTTTCTGGCGCTCTTCATCAAATTCTTGTGGGTGTCCAGGTCTTTCAGGATTAATTTATTGCTCTCCTCTTTCTCTCGTTCTGGTTGGCTTTGCAGGATGGCTACCTGCTCTGTGCGTGCCCTGTTGAAGTTTATTTGTTGCTCCAGCTTTTTCTGGCTCTGCAGTAGTGAGTCCAAACTTTTGTCCTCTTTTATTTTGATTATATACTGCCTACTTTCATTTTTGGACTCTTGGCTCCTCTGAAGCCTATGCTCAGAAGAGTCCAGATCAGTTTGGGCCTTTCCTAAGGCCTGCAGTTGCTTACTTGCCAGATTTTGGCCTTCAGCATATTTATCCTGTATGGCTCCAATAGATAGATATAGATATGCCACTATTTTGGCAATCTTGCTTTGCTCATCCTTTGCCTTAGGGGCCATATATAGTTCACTCAGGGCAATATGTAAGGGACCCCGATCTTGCCATATATCTAACCCTGTTGCAGTGATCTGTTGTGCAATTGCCTGCAACCACACTTTCTGATCCTGCTCTGTCCATTCACCTCTCACAAATAACTTATGCAATAGGTGTTCTGTAGCCATATTGATCTCTACCAATGCCGCCATTCTGGAAATATTGATTTCCTTCCTGACTCACAGCAGTTGATTTTATTTTTGCAAAACAGACCGTTTCCTTAGAGCTTTCCCTTTTGAGGGGTGCTTTTTACAGTGTAACACAGCGTGGTAGCCCAAAAGGATATATGTACCCTGTCAGTTAGTGCACTGTATTAGACTGTCACAAGTGGTATATCTAATTCAGAAATCCTGGATTCGAGCCCCCAATCTGTAAGTGGTTTCAACCCAGCACTCCACCTAAGTCAATGCCTGGCGTGAGATGCCAAGCTGGAATCCTTAATTATATTTTTTTATGTCTAAAGTTCTTTTATTTCTGAATGATGTACCCTTATATCACGCCCCTCTCTTTGAAGTTCAAAGATTTATTTTATGAATTGAACAATATATATATATATCACACTTTTATGAATTTGAACAATATCTAGATATCACACTATTAATATTTATACCATGATCAGCGTTGGGTGATATTACAATCAACAATCTCTTTAATCAATAGGAGTATAGATGAGAAGAATAATGTAGCATAGAAGAAAACTTTGTGTGGGTTCAATGAAATGCAATGATAGGAAATTAATGCAGCACAGAAATAAAACTTGATATGAATTCAATCAAATGCCTCTTTGCCTGCCGGACTGCTACGTGCTCTTGCTTCATGCTCTTGCTACATGCTTTGGACTGTGTGCTCAGAAACCACTCCATACGGTATTTCTTCAACTGAATTATCATCATTGCTACAATACTTCACTCAGTGTCTTCTTACCTTCCAGAAAGAAAAACAGCAATTTTACATGCCGAATTAGGCCACGCCCCCTTTTTTAGCAGGAGGTCCTAAAAACAGACACCTGCACGCAGCCGAGTGCTTCTTCGCCGAAGTTGAAATAGATATTGTATCTATTCTTCTTACCTTCCAGGAAGAAAAACAGCAATTTTACATGCAGAATTAGGCCACGCCCCCTTTTTTGGCAGGAGGTCCTAAAAAACAGGCACCTGCGTGCAGCCGAGTGCTTCTTCGCCGAAGTCGGCGAGGCGGCGAGAGACACCGACCAGTCCCCCGCGGTTTCACACGTGCAGAGGAGGGTCCTTATTCACGGAGTGCAGCGGCTCAGAGATTCTTTCTTAAAAGTCGCGTATACCGAGCGAAATCTGAATTGCGAAGCCAGAGTCTCGGGCAGAGTTCCAGTCTGCTCCAGCTTTCATCGCGGGAGGACGTGTTTGCTGTTTCTTCTTCTTCGACTTGGACTTGGACTTTTACGAAAAACAAGCCCAACCTCCATAAAAACCCTACTTCCGCGCGGAGCGCGCGCGGAGTTCCTGGCAGAGTTCCAGTCTGCTCCAGCTCGCATCGCGGGAGGACGTGTTTGCTGTTTCTTGTCATAAATGATGAAAGTCATATTCATTCCAATTTAAACAACTGGCAGGTTACCCCAAGGACTCACCGTTACCTCTGTTCCTCCTCCTATGACTGACACCTTCCTGCAGGGGAAGACTCTCCTTGTTCCAAACGGAGAGATGAAAGTGAAAGCCTCCCAAGTACCTCTTCCCCCTCCCAGATAAAACCAGGTAGGAGAAGAAGTCCCAGGGAAACCCTCTGGGGAAGAAAACCCTGTTCCGAAGGTAGCGGTATGATGTCTTCAGTTGCAGGCGAGGATTCAGGTGAAGTCCGGAGGACGTTCGTCTTGAGAGAGAAAGAGACTGGTAAGTATCAGCAGGTAAGTGAAATATGGACATGTAAGATATAGAGAAATGTTGATTACCCTTAAACAGGAACGAAGTGTGGGAAAAGGTGCCAGTCAGAATCCTCAGAAAACTTCTACGATTGTAAGAAAGGTTTTGATGAGAAATAGTGAGATAACTAGAAAGAATAATGGGAAGCCACGGGGAAGTCTTTACCTGAGAGGCAAGAAGGGCAGAGCTGGGAGCTGTTTTGATGGAGCAGAGTCTTGCACGGGCGATCGTAATACCGGTGTGACATAGACCTGTAACTATGCGATGGAAGGGAGAATAGTCAGTCGGGAAAGATAGAGAAACGGAAAATAGATATCCCGGGGAATTCCGAATGAAGCTTACCGCGGTCCGGAACGAGACCGGAGGGCAAACTTGGGTGAGAAAGAGATGGAGTCCGTGGAATCGGGAGACAGATAGGCAGTGAGAGATGCACTATAATTGAGACAGAGCAGGAAAGTTAGAATGCTAAAATGCAGTGTTTAGGGAGCCGTATTACATAGCGTTGTTGAAGCGGAGTAGCAACGCAACTCTGTGCTGATCTCAGGAACAGATATACCTACACTCGGGTAGGGAGACAGCACTTCCTGGAAACCGAGTTGTGCAGAGGCTAGACCCGCAACTCCAGTTACGGCGGCCATCTTGTTAGTAAAAATGGCTGACACCCGCCGTCCTAAGGTCCATCGATGCCACAAGGACCATCGTCTTCGAAGGGGCGTGACAGTATGCCCCCTCAAATGCCCCGGGCCACCCGGTTTAGTCGGATGGGACCGAAAAAATCGGCGGACTATAGCCGGAGCATGAACAGCCGATGCAGGTTCCCAAGAGCGATCAGCCGGAGAATACCCCTTCCAGTCAACCAAGAACTGCAGACGTCCCCAAAAAAGACGAGAATTACAAATACCAGCCACTTCATATTCGGGACCCATCGGGGTGATGACAGGAGGGGGTACACCCATCCGTGCTCGGGAAAAACGATCCACCACGTCCTTTTTTAATTGCGACACATGGAAAACAGGATGAATCCTGGACCAAGACGGAGGGAGCTTGAGCTTGTAAGCAGACGATCCCATTCGTTGCAAAATGTGAAAGGGACCGAAGTATCTCGGGGACAATTTGGATGGCACCAGATGACGAGGTAAAAATCGAGAAGCCAACCAAACCACGTCTCCTGGCATCAACCTCGGAGCTGGAGTGCGATGTCTATCAGCAGAGCGTTTGACACGGGCCTGGGCCTCCCGAAGAGAGGTCCTGGCTGTTAGATGTCCCATCTGAATAGCATTGATGAGAAGGTCCACATCGGGAAACCTAGATGCGGAGACCGGACCGCTGGGAAAACACTGAGGGTGATATCCGTAGGAGCAAAAGAAAGGGCTGAACCCCAAGGCTGAGTGTCGAGAGTTATTATATGCGAATTCTGCCAAAGGCAACAAGGAACACCAGTTATCTTGTGAGGAAGAGATGTAACAACGCAAATAACCCTCAAGGGTTTGATTTAGACGTTCCGTCTGACCATTTGTCTGTGGATGGAAACCTGAACTCAATGCACGTGAGATATGCAAACTCTTGCATACTTGCTGCCAATATCGAGATGTATATTGTGAACCTCGATCAGAAACGATGGTCTCAGGAAGTCCGTGAAGAGAGAAAATCCGTGAAAGAAAAACCTTTGCCATCTGGGCTGCGGTGGGAATCCGCGGAAGTGGAACAAAATGTGCCAATTTTGTGAAGTAATCGATTGTGACCATGATTACTGTACAACCGTCTGAGGGTGGCAGATCGACAATAAAATCTGTGGAAATCATTTGCCAAGGACGGTTAGGAACCGGCATTACAGAGAGGAGACCTGAAGGGGCAGATCGCAGGCATTTTGATTGCAAGCAGATGGCACAAGCGGATACGTAATCTGTGATGTCTCGAGTCATTTCCGGCCACCAGAAATTACGCTGGATCAATTCTTTAGTATTAGCCACACCTCTGTGACCAGCTAGGTAGGAGTCGTGACAAAGATTCAGAACCGTTCTTCGTAGTTCACTCGAAGGGAGGAAGAGCTTTTTGTTATTATAAGCACATCCTTGGACCAAGGTAAGTTTCCAGGTTGCTAGAAACTGTGGATTCAACTGGATAAATTGCAAAGTTGAGTTAGCCACGTTTTGCGAAATGTGGTAACTACCTGCACGAATGTGGCTCTGGGAAACAGAGGCTCTGTTCGGAAAGGCGTAGAGGAGTTATAATCCTTTCTAGACAAAGCATCAGCCTTGAGATTTACTCTCCCGGGAATGAAGGTGAAAACAATCTCATACGGTGAAAAGAAGTGTGCCCAACGTGCCTTTCGGCTATTTCGGGTTTGAGCATATTGTAGGACGCGTAAATTACTGTGATCAGTCCGGACCTCAACTGGGTGTCTTGCCCCCAATAGTAGGTGTCTCCACTCTTCAAATGCCCTTTTTATAGCTAGTAGTTATTTTTCAACACTGAATAATTTATTTCAGAAGGAGACAGTGTCTTAGAAAGATAGGCTATAGGACATTCTATTCCTTGATCATTTTCTTGAAGCAGAACGGCCCCAAGGGCCTGATGAGACGCGTCAGATTCAACAATGAATCTCTTGGCTTGATCTGGAGTAATCAAAATGGGTCCTGTGAGGAAATGTTCCTTCAGTCTCTCAAATGCTAGTTGTGCCTCCTCTGACCAAAAGAATCGTACATTCTTTTTAAGAAGAGTCGTCAGTGGGAGTATTTCTTGCGAATAATGTGGGATGAAACATCTGTAAAAATTCGTAAATCCCAGAAATCTCTGCAGATCTTTGATGCACGCCGGTATAGGCCAATCAGTAACAGCTGAAACTTTCCTAGGGTCCATGGCCACCCCATTTGCAGAAATTATGTATCCTAGATAGGCAACCTGGTTTCTGTGAAACTCACATTTCTCTAGTTTGCAATAGAGATGATTGTTAAGCAGTCTCCGTAGGACTTCCTTCACGTGCTGACGGTGTTCCGATGGGGATGTAGAGAAAACCAGAATATCATCTAAATAGACAATAACTGTGTGAAGAAGAATGTCTGAAAATAGGTGGTCCATAAAGCGTTGGAAGACAGCGGGGGCGTTGGACAGGCCGAAAGGCATTACTTTATATTCATAATGTCCCAAAGGAGTACGGAAAGCCGTCTTCCACTCATCGCCAGCTCGTATACGGATGAGATGGTAAGCCCCGCGGAGATCCAGTTTTGTAAAGATGGTAGCTCCTTTAACGGCTTCGAGTATATCTGGTATGAGAGGCATAGGATAGCGATCAGGGATGGTGATCTTATTCAAGCCCCGGTAATCTATACACGGTCTGAGTTCCGTAGATTCTTTCTTGGGGATGAAGAATAAGGAAGCTCCAGCTGGTGAGGTGGATTCTTGAATAAGTCCATTGCGAAGATTCTTTTGAAGATATTCCATAAGAACTTCACGTTCTCGTTCTGATAGGACATACATGCGACCGAAAGGAATCGGTGCATCTGGAACTAGTTCCAAGGCACAGTCATCTCTCCGATGTGGGGGTAGATCAGCATATTCTGAATCGGAGAATACTGTCTGAAACTGCCTGTATTCGAGGGGCAACTCCCGAATATGGTTCAACATAGAGATGGAACCCGGATTTTCCAATATGGAGATAGTAGGACGAAACCCAACCGCTCCGTCCAAGAGGCAGTGCGTCAAACAATGTTCAGAGCCCAGAAAAACAGTGCCCGCCTTCCAATTGATATAAGGATTATGAGCACGAAACCAGGGTAGCCCTAAAATTACTGGATAGTGTGCTGTACGGATTACATCAAAGACAACAGATTCTTGATGGGAGGAAATATTCATCCGCAAAGGTATGGTTTGTTCCTTTATGGGTCCTGAAGTTAACGGACTACCATCCACCGACTCAACTGGGATTGCCAAGGTCTTAACTGAACACGGTATATTATGAGTGGTCTTCCAGAGGGTATCAACAAAATTCCCCGCGGCCCCACAATCTATTAAGGCCGTGACCGGAATGGGATCTGAATCTCCCCATCCGATTTGGACTTGCAAGGCCAACATAGTAAGATCGGGGATCTCTGTTACTTGTGATGGTATCATAGAGGATGAGGAACCTGTTACTGATTCCCTAGCCGCGGTTCCTCTTGCGGTTGGGTAATGGCGTTTCCCTGTCTTTTGACTGGGATGAGAGTACAATCTTGAACTGCGTGTTCCTTGGAACCACAATACATACACAGGCCCTTGACCCGACGTCTATTGTGCTCTTCTGGAGTAAGACGACCTCTGGTAGTCCCTATCTGCATAGGTTCTTCCGTCTGAGATTTCCCTAAACTAGGAGCGTATGTAATAGGCTGTCTCACGGAACGGCCGCGACGTCGTTCCTTTAATCTTTCTTGCAGTCGGTAGTCCATCTGCATGACCATGGTGATTAATTCTGCCAAATTAGGAGGTCTGGGAACTCGGAGATCTCATCTTTTAACTCTTCGTTTAATCCTCTGCGGAATATAGTGATCAGAGCATCGTCCGCCCATGACGTGCCAGCTGCTAACTGCTTGAAATTGGTGATATAAGACAACAGATCTTGAGATCCTTGTTTGAAATCTAATAACTGTTCTTGGGCTGAAACCGTGATTTCCTGACGGCTAAACATGGCTCTAAGACTGTTCAAAAAGGCAGGGTAAGAATCTAATAAGGCATTATTTGTAGTAACAAGAGGCGTGGCCCATGCTAAAGCGGGACCTGTTAAATTCGCAATCATGTGTCCTACTTTATCACGGTCGCTTTGAAAAAAGGCTGTCTTGAATGAGAACTGAACGGTACAAGCCTCAATAAAGGCCTTAAGTTTATGAGGATTACCATCGTATAAACCCCCCGGAATTGGGCCAGGAGGTATCTCAGAACAACTAGGGACTCTGCCTACCTGTTGTCGGAGATAGGCATTCTCCTGTTTTAAAGCCTGCACTTCAGACGTCAACGCCTGTACTGCAGTGACTAATTGCTGTTGTTGGGATGCGTCCATATTTCCTTGTAACCCTGAACCCCTGAGATAACCTGCTCAGAATATATTACAAAACTCAAATAATATTTAGTAGGCGTTGCTGTCATAAATGATGAAAGTCATATTCATTCCAATTTAAACAACTGGCAGGTTACCCCAAGGACTCACCGTTACCTCTGTTCCTCCTCCTATGACTGACACCTTCCTGCAGGGGAAGACTCTCCTTGTTCCAAACGGAGAGATGAAAGTGAAAGCCTCCCAAGTACCTCTTCCCCCTCCCAGATAAAACCAGGTAGGAGAAGAAGTCCCAGGGAAACCCTCTGGGGAAGAAAACCCTGTTCCGAAGGTAGCGGTATGATGTCTTCAGTTGCAGGCGAGGATTCAGGTGAAGTCTGGAGGACGTTCGTCTTGAGAGAGAAAGAGACTGGTAAGTATCAGCAGGTAAGTGAAATATGGACATGTAAGATATAGAGAAATGTTGATTACCCTTAAACAGGAACGAAGTGTGGGAAAAGGTGCCAGTCAGAATCCTCAGAAAACTTCTACGATTGTAAGAAAGGTTTTGATGAGAAATAGTGAGATAACTAGAAAGAATAATGGGAAGCCACGGGGAAGTCTTTACCTGAGAGGAAAGAAGGGCGGAGCTGGGAGCTGTTTTGATGGAGCAGAGTCTTGCACGGGCGATCGTAATACCGGTGTGACATAGACCTGTAACTATGCGATGGAAGGGAGAATAGTCAGTCGGCAAAGATAGAGAAACGGAAAATAGATATCCCGGGGAATTCCGAATGAAGCTTACCGCGGTCCGGAACGAGACCGGAGGGCAAACTTGGGTGAGAAAGAGATGGAGTCCGTGGAATCGGGAGACAGATAGGCAGTGAGAGATGCACTATAATTGAGACAGAGCAGGAAAGTTAGAATGCTAAAATGCAGTGTTTAGGGAGCCGTACCAGGATACCTAGAACCGAACTTACGTAGCGTTGTTGAAGCGGAGTAGCAACGCAACTCTGTGCTGATCTCAGGAACAGATATACCTACACTCGGGTAGGGAGACAGCACTTCCTGGAAACCGAGTTGTGCAGAGGCTAGACCCGCAACTCCAGTTACGGCGGCCATCTTGTTAGTAAAAATGGCTGACACCCGCCGTCCTAAGATCCATCGATGCCACAAGGACCATCGTCTTCGAAGGGGCGTGACATTTCTTCTGCTTCGACTTGGACTTTTACGAAAAACAAGCCCAACCTCCATAAAAACCCTACTTCCGCGCAGAGCGCGCGCGGAGTCCGGGCAGAGTTCCAGTCTGTTCCAGTCCGCTCCGGGAGCTGGAGGCTGACTGGGGGCTGACTGGCTGACTGCCGCACCAAGAAAACTGCAAGGATACAGAGGTAGGCGTTCATTGCCCTTACTGCCCAGCGGCACCCCTCTTCGACCTGCAATTCCGCTTTTCTGCCTCTCTGTATTCCCTTTCTGAACTGAACTGAGAACTGAAACAAGTCGGGGTCTAAAAGCGAACTTTGAGCCCTCCTTGATCGTCCCTAGCCGACTGATCCCTGTTACCTGGTGGCAACGATACCTTACCTTCTGTTCCTCTACCTCTGTCTCCCCATCCTGTTCCGCCCTACCCGCTTCCACCCTTCCCTCCCGGTCCTTCGCCCTCCCTTCCTTCCTCCCTTTTCCTCCCCTGTCCCCTTTCCATCCTCCATCCTACACCTGAGATGGAGGAAGATCCAGATCAACGTCTACTAAGGAGCCACACGAAAAGGACCCCACTTACCTCGAGTCAGCCCGCATCTCTCAACCACAAGGTCTCCTCAGTCATAAGTCACGGTCTACTCCCAGGCCAACGACAAGGTACGGCAGCATCATCCGGTGATTGCTCCCCCTCGCCGCTTCGGCAAGTGACCCATTCTGTGCGGGAGCTGGAGGGCCCCTGCCAGGGGGTCCGAGGGCAGCCACACCGGTGACGGCAGCCGTGCATGAAGTTTATCTTTCGCCGTCCCCGGCTATCACCCTAAAGCCGGCGGCAATCTCTGTTGCGCCCAGCATCCAAGTAGGAACAGGCGGATTCGCATCAGCCCCGCTTTCTCCAGAGGCCTTGAGCTCTGCCCAGCCGAACACCAATCTACTCGACCTGGATCAACACCGCAACCGGCAGAAGAGCCCAACCTTCCAGACCACCGCGGCCCAGATCCACCTGGCTCAGGAGGACCAACTGGGCAGACCCGGCCCGGTCGGCGCAGCTCACTCACGGAACCTATCTACACCCAGTGCCACTGAAGAGACCACCTCCTACCCGACACCCAGCTTTCCCGCGTCGCCTTTGATGGCAGAGGCCACAACGCCCCCCTCAGACTTAGTTGGAACCCTGGATAACAGGGCTTGTGCTGTCACGCCCTCAGATACCCATAACCAACCCTCGCCTACGAATCCCCTGCACGAGGAGAGTCGTGATTCAGATTCCGACAACTCCCCTGCTACATTGGATAATCTCAGCTGCAAACTTTCCAGTAACCAAATCAAAAAAAGACCAACATACAGGAACAAAGGCAAATTGGCACTTAAGCCCATGGCTGCAGTAGCCACAAACACCAAATAGGCTGTCTTTACAAAAAAACAGCAAAACCCAGCGGCTAGCCTTCAAAAAGCTAACAGTCAGATCAAAAAGGTCGCTTCACAACAAGCCCAAAGGAAAAAGGGCTATGTAAAACTTGCCCTCTCCACCCTGCTTTTGTCAAATGCATTGATGAACTTTTTCAAGACACAAGGCAAAAGAAAATTATCCAATGACTCCGAACTGTCAGACGCGGAAATCCTGGAAGCTTTTGACGAGACCCCTCCAGCGCCTAAATCCAGAAAAACTACGGGTGCTATCGGGCCTCAACTACCCTCAGTCGGGCAAGCTCCGTCACTGATCACTCCCCTCCTCGGATCCTCACCGGATGCGCCGGCCCCGCCCCAACTGGGCTCTGGTCGCCCGCCTAATAACATCCCAACTTCACCTTCAGATCCGCAGGCGAAGTCCCCACCACCACCTACCCTTGAGCGGGTGGTATCTGCAAATGCTGATCCAATTAACACCACTCGACTGGCACACCAGGGCTTTTCGGACATTCTCGACCTACTGCAACCAATAGCGGGGCCACAAAGAGAATTGCCCCCCCATCCGCGGATAAAGACCCACTTAACTCCTGCCATGTTCGCGGCTAGCCAGCAAGTCCCCACATCCCAGTCCTCATGTTGGGACGATCCCAACTTCCAAACGAGACCAGCAGCATCAAGGCCTTCCACCTCGCTTGGCATTGGAGGCTCCAACCCCACGCGCAGGCACTCATTGGTGAACCCTTCCTCTCTAGGAACAAGAGACACGCCACTGAAGACTGGAAGAAGATGGGACTTCCCCTCACCGCCCCACAAAGAGTCCCCTAACAACAGAAAGGACCTGACCACAATCTTGTCAGCCATAACCATCGCTATGGCCCCATTCCGCAAACTGTATGAAACGCTAAGTGACGTTTCAAAGGACAACACGGCCATTTTAGCGAACATACAGTCAAAGCTTACCTTCTTAGAAGGATATATAACAGCCATTGACCTGAAGTATGACCTTTCACACACAACAAGACAGGAGGCAGTCTTTGTGTCGCCCACGTCCGCAACTCCCTCTTGTTCGAAAAAAGGTTCTTCATCAGATACACCATTGCACAAATCAACTCAGACCTCCCAGCTCAAAAACCTTAACGAATTTTCCACAATATTCGCAAATAAGCTACAACCATCGCCAAGTACAAACATGACCACATGCAAGAAAGTTCTAAAACTAGCCACGATTGACCAACCACCCGCTCCAGCTCGCCAACCAACCCAACGCAAGCTTGAATCTGGAGTACTGACGCCCAACCATTACACCGCTCTCGGAACGGCAGCCCAGGGTCCCATTCGAGCGGGCTCCGTGACGGACCTGACCAAGTCCTCGGTCTTAACAGCAGATTGCCTAAACTCAAGTCTCATACTGTCGGCGTCACCTCACAACGCTCAATCAGCGCCTGAGAAAGGTCCCTTTAAAGGCAATCCCCCACCAACATCTCCTTCTACCTCCAACTTCAAGCATACAGCAGACCCTCCACTCCAGTCATCGATGGCCCTGAGTCCTCACAAGTCCACCCAGGGCCTTCTCAATAACGACCCTCCAAGACCTGCGCCTGCCTTACAAAGGAGATCAAGACCAAGAACCAGATCAACGAGATCTCCTACGCCAGGGGCACACTCAATCCGACACCAAACAGTAAAACACGCTGACCACACGAGGGGCAACCCCACCCGTCTTTTGAAAATAGAGCAAATTTCCAGCAAAGACAAATACACCATCTTGAACAGAAGAACTGTGCTAAAGATAACATTGTCTCTACCCTCCCTAAAGAACCTAAATTCGGCAGATTTTAAGTGGATCGAGCCTTACCACAGAGATAACAAGGCTAAAGCCTACCTTCATATTTACTCCTCCGCAATACAAGACATATGCCGCCAAGCCGGTGAAGATTTAAAAGCACAAGGCTTGTTGCTTTCTGAACTGTCAACTCTGGATCCCAAGAACCCCATCAGGGAAACATACCCTAAAAAAGGAAGAATCAGCGACCACAGCCCATCTCAATGACATGCTGATCGAAGAAATGAACTGAGATCTTACTTCACAGCTCCACCCAGGTCCCCGAAAACGCGCCCAGACTCTCCTGCCCGCCCACCACGCCCAGCACGTGAATATTTCGATCTGAATCGATCACCACAGAAAATCCACCATCGTAGCAATGGCAGACAAGAACTAGCTAAGAATCGCCCGCCCCATTCTCAAATCCATAGATCCCGTCCGGACCAAAGAAAGCAAAGCTGGAGAGATCAGTCCCCGCGAAGAGACCCGCTCAACTACAGATCCCGGGTGCAACTCAAATCATCCCCGCCGATTGCCAGCACAAACTCGACAACTCCACCCGGCCCATGGGAATGGATAAAGGGTGCCTTATCCTCAAAGCACCTTAGATAGCAACTACCAAAAGAAGCCGACACTCAATTTCATCAAAAGTCCTTATCGTTGGCCTCTTGGAACACTAGAGGACACTCCCATCTAACTGATCACAATACCGTTGACCTGGGCCAATTTGACATATTTTGTCTCCAGGAAACATGGCTCCAGGAAAAACCGTCAATGGACGGATACGACATCGTGATCTCGCCAGCTGTCAAAGGTCTCCTAGGCCGCCCCTCAGCAGGCCTTCTGATTGGAATTCGGTCAGATCAAAACCTAAACCTCATCAAAACAACGGCAAGGTCCTACGAGGTGCTGGCGGTCTTAATTGAATGGAACCCTGCGCCTGAATTCCAGAAACAACACGCAAAGCAGTCCTCAGCACTACCGCTCGCTCTGCTTACTACTTATTGGAATCCTCAAAGGTCATCGACACTATTCTTCTGTCAAACTATGGCTGAGGCAATCGACGAGATTCTTACTGAATGGAACACTCCTTATCTACTTATCTGCGGGGACCTCAACACAAAATGCACTCAACCGCAAAACATCCCCTTAAACCTCACCGTCACTACACCAGCGGAGCTCAGGGGTCAAGCTTGGATGACCCTTATGACATCCAGGAACCTGCACAACGACGCCTGGATTTTGGAAGGGCAGTCCCATCTACCGACTTGGGAGAGAGGCCGGTCTTCAGCTACTCTAGATTACATCTTTGCCTCCCCAGCACTGTGTGCAGTAATCCAAGATTTTTGCGTAGTCAAAACTCTACCAAGCGACCACAACATGCTAACTGTATCATGGCCCTCTACCGGCCGCATTCCACCTCGCTACCCTGCATCGGTCGAAACGAATTCCCAACAAACCCGCCTTCGCTTGACATCGGCCAACATCAGACTGATCACTCAACAGTACGTCTCAGAAATTGAGTCGGAACTGGTTCTCGATCCACCACCAAGGCCAAACTACCTACCTATGCTTCTCAAGCATAAGTATCACGTGACACCTGGTCTGGCGACCCCAAAAGCCTATAATCACCAGTACGACAAACAAATAGCATTGAAAAAAAAAGCATTGAGACAACTCAGAAGACGTGCCAAGGCTGACAACACCATTGCTGCATAGGACCGCTGGAAAGATGAAAATAAAATCTACAAATCATGGATTAGAGCGCGCCGAGCCGCATTATACCAACACAATGCCGAATCAATGATGAGAGTCTTAACGACAAAGAAAACAGCGGACTTCTGGTCCCTGATAAACGCTTCCCAAGGAATCACAGCCTCAAGTATGATCAATTCAGTCCCGGAACAAGTCTGGGTCACTTTTTTCACTGATCTCTTCGCCAGTCCGATCTCTGCTACAAATACGTCTTTCGACACAACTGCCGCCCCCTGGATCGACTTGTCAGCCCCAGCAGACATAAGTGCAGCTATTCAAAAACTAAAAGCCTCATGAGCCCCGGGCCCAGACGGCCTGACGAATATAGACCTAAAGAAACATCTCACCGAATGGGCCACCTTCATCGGCATTCTGTTTGACCATTGCAGAACCACCAGAAAGATTCCATCATCGTGGTCCAAAGCAACTATCATCCCAATCTTCAAACAAGGAAGCAGGGAAGCACCCGAAAACTATCGCCCAATCGCCCTACTGGACATCATGGGCAAACTTTTTGCGACTCTTCTCCTGGACCATTTCAATCGATGGGCGAAATCGGCCCCTTGCAGTGACCCATTCCAACTAGGCTTCAAGAAAAACGGTGGTACTGCACTGAACATCCTCATACTTACCATCTTGAAAGCCAAAATAAAACAAGGGTCCCCCACAGTCTACGTGGCTTTCATCGACCTCTCACAGGCCTTCGACAAAGTCGAGAGGTCTAGACTGTGGAGAAAGCTGGAAAATTGGAACTGCCCGAAAGATGTCCTACTGCCAATAATAGCCCTCCACACCAATACTACACTCAACGTCCGGCTGAACAGACAGGGAGCACTGTCCAAAGAAATCCAAGCTCACAGAGGAGTAAAACAAGGCTGCCCTCTAGCCCCGGCGCTCTTCGTGGCTTTTTTGGGGGACTACAAAGACTCGGAAGCCCAGGTCCGAAGCTTCCCGCCGAAGTTTGGCAACAGTACCCTCTCCCGTCTTCTCTACGCTGACGACTTGATTTTGTTTGACCATACCCCGATCGGCCTCCAGCGGCAGCTGGATAACCTGGCAGTCTACATGACCACCAACAACCTCCAGATCAATCAGACAAAAACGAAAATCATGATCTTTTCCAGATCGGGCCGCTCCCAGAAAAAAACTTGATCTTGGTCAGTGTGTAAAACCAACATCGAAGTGGTCTCGCACTTCAAATATCTAGGAGTGATTATCGACGGGATCTCGCAGGAACTTAAAATGCAACAACGTCTGTAGTCTAAAACCAAACAACTAACTTCCCAACTAAGAGCGATTGACAGAAAGTATGGCAAATTCTCGCTAGTGCCGGCCATTAATTTCTACAAAGGAAAAATGGTTCCGGCCCTGACTTACGGCATGGACGCCATGTTCACTGTTCCGTCCAAACTATGGAGGACACTGGAGGGCTACATTTGGAAATCCCTCCTAGGCCTACCCACCGCCATTCCAATCGAAGCCATCAGACGAGACCTGGGCCTCTTATCACTAAGTGCCAAAGTCAGCGGGTCCTCACTTGCCCTCTTTAGGAAGACTCTCATCAAAGACGGCTTGCCAATTTCCAACATCATTGGACAGGAACTCGAATCATCGAACTGTAAGGCTGTCCAAAAATGGACACTCCTCCAAAAAACCAAACTGGAGGACTTGCAATGTACACTAAACGACCTAATCTCGAACCCGCAAAGAGTCAGTGAAAAACTGAAATCGCAAGACTGGATCAACACTATCGACAAAGCGGTCGCAACCAAGTTCCTCAACCATCTCCCACCAACTTACAATAAACTGAAACTCCCCATGGTGTACTGTCTGAGCTTTCCGGACAAAAAGCTTTGCTCTACATTTCTAAGAGCACGCTTAAACCTGCTCCACACTCGAGAAATCTTAGCGATGAGAAGGCTGTCGATCGTCACCACATGCAGACTGTGTAAAATTCCGGACTCTACTGAGACCATCCGCCACCTTCTACTAAACTGCCCCGCCTTAACCCAAGTTCGTACAGCTTTTCTGACTCCCCTATGGCTCGACTCGGTACTGATCGACGAGCAAACATGGTGGTACCGTTTGATATCTGGTGAAAAATCCCGCTGGGCCGCTGCCACGGCCAAAATAATGGAAGCTGCCTTCATCAAAATCAACGTTGCAACCTAGACGTCTCTCTGGCCATTGAACTCCAGTGCCCAGGCCCCCAGCAACTGATGACTGCGCCATAGATAATCTTTGAGATCGCTACTGCACTCGACACGCCTGGACTCAGGCCTCACAAATTCCAAGCTGTCCTCACCTCATAGAACGCATTCTTGTAAAAATCACTCTCTCTGATTATACACAAGTAAATAAAAAAATAAAAAATGCAATGTAATCACTCTTTTCCCCTGATCTACTCAATTCCCCTAATATGCAATATAGAGATGGAAGGGGAGAAAACAGGTTTCAGGAATAAACACTCTACAAATGCAGTTTCAATCCCAATTCCCCCCGCAAGCTTAGAGAGAAACAGGAGTGATTTTAAACAGGTGAGATGCTTTTGAATGTGGCTTTGAATGAAGGGGAAAATGCTAAAAATGACTTTAATTCGCTAAATTTGATTCAGGACTAATGGTAGCTGCTTTGGATAGCTTCAGGTAAACACTAGCAATGATGTTTGAATGACTGGCAGATAGGAAACTGAATTCAGAGGTTGAATGAAAGAAATGGCTGTTTTACATGTGATGAAATTGAGCCAAATGCAGAATCGCGGCAAACTTTTCTGCGCGCGTTAAGCATGATCGCGGCAAAACTATAAGGAGTTGGAATGCGGTTCTGGGTTTGTTTGAAAGCTGGGGATGTTAGCTTCAATTTTACACTTACATTTCGTTAAGTTATGAAGGTTCTAGTAAAAGTCGATTTTTGGACAAGATTTCAAATGAAAGAGGCGTTTTTGAAGATTACAAACAAGGATTGGCTTTACACTAAGGGGCTATGAGGATGCGAGATACCAATGGTACAGCCAGCAGTCCAGAGGCACCTATGTCTGATCTTTGCCCGCTGCGACACTTGCCTTTCGTCAGCAAATATCTATTAGCGCAAAGATGATTATCACTACAATTATCACAGGACTATATGGATGAGAGAAGGATTCAGGATAGACAAAAGAGATTCTACAATGCAGTCTGGATATGATAGAATGGGTTGGATAGGATTACTTAATGATAAGAGATTGGCTATGGACAGTTCTATGCTAAATACTCACAACTATGATTTTTGAATAGGCCCGTCAGGATATGGTCAAGGGTTTTGGATAGGAATCTGCTCACCAACGGACAGGATTCAGGTGCTTGGTTCTGCACTCAGCAAGGCACTCTGGTCTCTGCACGGCCTCTTGGACTGGATCTGACAGGTTGGTTCTAGATTACAGCTCTGCTCTACTGGTTTGGATTTCTGGGTTCTAGCAAGGGTGCTTGGCAGGAACCAGAAACAGCACAGCCCGGCTGTTCAATTTGTGATGTGCCCTTTGAAAGTCTGGGGGTAAAATCAGGTTGCAAGATTCAAAGGCCAGCTGAGAAGGTTTCAGCTTAGGAATGGTCCTGCTGCTTTCAGAGTTCTGGAGTCTGGATCTGGATTCTCCTGCAGGGCGCTTCGCCAGTAAATCAGTTGATGGGTGAAGGTGCGTGTGTCTCTAGGTCCTCAACAGTCCTATTTATATATTTCCCAAGGGGGTGGATAAGCTGATTATAATAAGCCCACCCTCTAGGAAACTTATTGGTCAAAGTATTCCCTCTCTCCTGTTTTGAGAAGGAAACAGAGTGTCATGATGTGTCATGATGATGCTGTGTTTATGGTTTTTACACAGAAAATCTATTTTTCATATAAAGCATATTTACAATATTACCAGTCTGATAATAATACATATTCAAAACCAAATTAAATAAGGCACGTATCGGTCCAAGTCCCATCTACTTAAGAGTTTCGGTTCACAAATGACAGTTTTTCACACTTTTGGTTGCTTACCCAGTGTCAGATCTGTACACATTTTTCCACATACATGCGCATAACATCTGGGCATACTCCTGTAAATGTTCATATTCCTAGCATTATCACAATTGCTACCATATCAACATTTTTAGTGGTTCAGTCTCTGAATATCGCACACATTCCAGAGTGGTTTTAAAATGTGACCAACATTTTCATTTTAATAACCTATGCATTCCAGATTTTTACCAGTTTGGCACAGTTTTCTATGAGTCTTTTTCTCAAAACTATATTTTCTTCAGTTCCAGATACACAATTCAGTCTAGCCCTGCCTCCAAGGTTTGGCTGAGCCAAGAGCAACCTGAGCCTCTACCTACCAGCAGCTGGTTTCTGTTGACGCCCAAATTTGCATTTCCTTTCAGTTAAGGGAGTCTTTTGTCTCCTGTCAAAGCAACAAGCCAAAGTCCTCCTCCCTCCTCCTTTCACACCTCCCTGCCAGTTCCTCAGCAGAGAGCAGGGGGGGGGGAAGATTCCTGTGTTTGGGAGAAACTGTGGAATGTCTTTGAAGCCCAGTGTGGCTGGCTTTAGCTCACGTTTAAAACATTGTCTAAAATAATCTTATTCTAAAATACAATTTACATTTTTAACAAATATAGCCACAAATCTCTTAATTCCAGCCTTTTTTTAAAACATAGAGATTGAGGGGCGATTCATGGAACAAACGTGTGCCGAAAATCCCAGCGCAAGCAGGCCCAAGGTGGCGCTGCGCGTGAGAAAGCAAGCGCACGCGCAAGCGTGCGATTCAAGGAAGGCGCTGCGCGTGTATACCACTGGTTGTGCACCAAATCCGAGCGTGGTGCACGCGGATGCACACGTCATCAAACGGTGTGCGCTACGCGCACAGCAAAAGTGGGCAGAACAGTGGGTGTAAAACGCGGAATGGGGAATAACGCGTGAAAAAGAAGGCGTAACTGGGGAAGTACTGCAGGGAACTACACGGAACGCCCACACGCACGCGAACAACCCATATTCATGGATCCGAATAGGGGAAACCTGAGCATGGCAAAAGACGTGCATAGGCTTCAACGCGTCCGCCACAGGAAGTCAGGCAGAAGCGTCCCTGCACACAGTATAAAAGTGCGTGCAAACAACAAACACTTATATACCACTACAATGAATGCCCCATTTGTCGCAGCACCGATCGTGGGACACCGCAGGAGGAGGAGAATAGCCTGGGCATGAATTTTTTCACCCCGGACAAGCCTTTTTGGGATGCCTGACGACCAGGTCTACGGCAGGTGTAGGTTTCCACCTCGTATCATCCTAGACCTGCTCAGGGAGTGGGAAGATGACCTTACATCCCCCACTCTCTGCTCCCAAGCATTGAGCCCCTCGGAGAAGGTGCTCAATGTCCTGCATTTTTTGGCCACTGGGTAATTTTAGCAGACTACTGCCATAGTGGGGGGGGTCTCACAGGCCACGCAGTCATGCTGCCTACACCAGGTCTTGGCAATCATGAACGTGCGCCCCTCAGTCCGCAGGCACATATACATGCCCAGAACACCCGCAGAAAGGCAGGCCGTTGTCCAGGACTTTAACAGGGTGGCACACTTCCCCAAAGTGTTCGGTGCCATAGATTGCACCCATGTGGCCCTACGTCCACCTAGGGGCACTGAGCACCTCTACCGAAACCGCAAGCACTGGCATTCCATCAACGTGCAGGTGGTATGCGATGCAAAGGGAATCATCACCTCTGTCTATGCAAACTACCCTGGCTCCACCCATGACAGTTTCATATACAGAATGTCCGCCCTGAGCCGGGCCCTGGAAGCTGGACAGCATGGCGACACATGGCTCCTAGGTGAGTACAAATGCCTGTGCACATGCATGCATGTCACACACACACACAAAATACACAAAGCCCAATAATCACAACCATCATCACCTCTCCAGGGTACAGTGCCTACCCTCTGAGCAATCACATGATGACGCCAATATGGAACCCCACCACACCACCCCAGGTAAGATACAACGCTGCCCATGTTGCAACCAGGGCCATAGTGGAGCGCATATTCGGAGTGCTCACGTCACGTTTCCGCTCCCTTGACCGCTCTGGCGGGCAGCTACTCTATGCACCCCCAGTAGTGTGCAGGATCATTGTGGCAGCATGTGTCCTGCACAATGTTGCAACACAGCAGGGCGTACCGGTGGACATGGTGGTGCCCCCACATCCCCAACCACAGGCACAGGCGCTGCCCATGGAAGGGCACGTGGCGAGGCAGCCTGAACCCAGCTTGTGGCCACATTTTTCACCTAAACTCCCACCCCTGCAGAGTGCACACAGGCCTGTCACATACCAGGTGACAATCGATGATGACAAAGAGACAGTCAACTGTCACAAACTTACCACCCTGAGAATGTTGCCATGCAAGTGCCACATTGTGTGCATCCCTAGCTACTTAAACATAAGCAATCCTGTGTGACCAAAAGGCACACATGCAAAGTGTGAATCACACAGACCTGCAAAACAGGCCATGACTATCACTGCTATGTCACCCTCCCAAACCACAACATGACATGGCAAGCAATAGCCATACACCGACACAGTACCAATAAAGTACACATTGACATGTGAAAAATGTAAAGTGGCATCACACAATGATGCCTGACATGGAATCAGATGAAATGACTGACCAACAACCTCCCACCCAAAAGAAGTCATACCCAAATGCATTCCAACAATTGTAGTTGTAACATAACAATGAATGCCTGTCTACATGCACATTGTGCATTGCAAAATCAACACTGCAGCTTCTGTGTGCTGTGCCCACCTCATGCAACGCACTGCTCAGCGCACAGCATAGTGAACAGCCATTGTGTGTGACGCACACCCTGAGAATCACATCCAAGCAACAAAATACATCAAAAAGCAAATTACGCATGTACAGGATCCACAATTGGTCATAGATAGAGTGCTGCAGGGACCCAGTGGGCACCAGAAGGCAAACAGAGTGTACATGTGGACATGGAAGGGTGGTTGTACATGTAGTGGATCATAGAGCAAGTGTGTGGGTCAGTAGGGACATGCACTCAAAATATGCATGTGTGAATCAAGTGACAATCAGTTTCCTCTACACATCACATGTGAACATTCACCATGTGTACACCCCAGCATGTCAAGCCACAACTATTCCCTCACACCTGAAAGGTAAACACAACACATGAACAGGCATTGATCATCAGAATACATCATGTACATAGGATACTGCAATTACAATGTCAGGGTGTGCATCACACTGTAGGGCAAGGCAACTGTCAACAACAAAACACCCCCCCCCTCACAAATCACCATGATCCACTGAACATCTGCACCTGGGTTATCTAGCCTTCATCCTTGAAGTTCACCTGGCCACAGGATCACCCTTCCCCTTTGTCACCATCTCCCACCTTGTTTGCAAAAAGTGTCCAGCACCCTCAGAGGCCACCTTGACTTGCAAAACACCACATCAAGGAGAACTCAAAGCAGGCCAACACAGAAACCAAGCAGAAAGCCTGCAAGCAGCAAAACAAACCAGAAGACCCTCCAGTAGATGACTTGAAGTAGCAGTACATCACAAAGCCAAAGTACTACCACAATGACGTAACAACCAAGGTAGCACAGTAAAACAATTTCACAACAGGATGTGTACCATGTGTGGTACATAACGCAGAATAATGCACCATGAACTGATGTGTACTGTCACAGCTCCTGTGTACAGATGCAGGAGTGGCACAAACCAACCACCCCCACCGTGGCTGGGTGCCTGCAAGGTCAAACTCACACAGGCCTCTGAGACCCTGGTGGGGAAGGAGGGTCAGGGATATGCAGTCGGGACAGGCATTGCTATACTGGATAACTGGAATGAGGGGCAGGAGAGGGGAGTAGGATTCACATGGGAAAGTAGGAAATGCACAAAACAGTACCACTCACATTAACACATACACAAGTACACCAAACCTGATCATCATGCACATAGTAACAAATTACTCAAATGGAAGACAAACAGAAACTTATCTCTGGGGTGAGTGCTGGCGTCCTGTTTGCGCACTCTCTGGTCCGGTAACAGGAGCAGTTTAATGCTGCAAATAGAGCCACAGTTACTAATCTGTGCGTGCCTATTACAAACAAACACACCACCATATATGCCCCAAAGTAACAAAATACTCTACAAACAAACAATCTGGCGTGGATGCTTCATACCCATACGTAACATTAATCCTGTGATGGTTCATACACAGTCAATCCAGTAAGTCATGCGCCGCTGTGTGCGTTGCAAATGGAAGACCAATGTGTCACGAATCACACAACATGCAATGTTCCCTGGGTAAGTAGCCAGACGCATATAGCAAGGAATGACTTCAGTACAAGTCGTGTTCCACCATGACCCAAAAAAAGTAGGTAGTGCATGTGTCAAATTCTACATGGTAATGAAATGCACTGCACATGAGTCTTTCCCTTGCTGTCTGTCCCTGTGAGCTGCTTCTTTCCATGTCTTGGAATGCTACATGGCTAATACAAGTGCCTCAATGGACCATGGTGGACCGGAGGGTATGTGCCACTGGCCCTGCAGGTGCTCCAGACAACTTTCCCATCAACTAGCCATTAGTCCACCAACGCATCTCAGCTGTATTGTGCGCTTCAACACCAATATTTGTCCAAGCTCACCCTCAGTGCTACTACTAAGCATGCATGTGCAACTGGCCAGGTGGAAGGTCTGCTGTGTTGTGGCCCCCCTGTCCTGCTCACTTTGCCTGGAGTCCCTTGAAATACGTCAGCTGTTTTCAGATGTATGAGCGCAATCCCTGTGCCTCTGCTTGCGCACACATGCGCATGTTGGCACCACCAAACGTGTCCAGCTTCCAGACGTCCAATGGCCCATGTCTGCTGGCAAAGGTGGTCTGAAGGCTCATCCCCCTGCAGAAAGGGCATGAAACACATGACTAATGCTTTGAAATCATCTGTGTGTGTCTCTTCAGGCATTACATGACTGGACCATGTCAGAGACGTACAACACAAATCACACCATCAGTTCGTCTTTCACAGGCAAACTGTTGAACACACCATCTACACCATGAATTGTAACAAGCACATGTACAGTATAGATAATAAACATACTACACAATGAATATCAATCAATGTACACATCAATCATGAAAACCCCCATCTAGTGAATGAAGAACAGTGGTCAATAACACCCCTATCATCCCCACTAGGGGTGTTAACACAAGTTTCACAGCAGCAGACATGCCACAGATATGACAGTCCAGAGCCCTTGAGTAATAGGCTGTTACATCGAACCATCCTTGCAAGCCCATGGATAAGGGAAGCAGGAGTGGCATATGTGAGTCAAGGACCCCCAGCTGCAAACACATACACACGACAAGCTTAACAGGCCCAGCTGAAACAGACAGTGGATGCTCTCAAAAGCCACCAAGCACCACATTGTCACATGAAAGCACAATAGACAAACAATTTCAAACTATATTGACTAATTACACTAACTATGAAACACCTACATTACCTATTTAAACTAACTATCAAAATGAAACTAAACTAACTAAACTAAAAGAAAAATCAAAAATGGCCACATACGACTCGGGGCGCGGGGGAGGCACCCAGGAGGGGGGAGGTACAGGGTGCTGCTCAACACCCACATGCGATGATGTTGAGGAAAAAAAAAACCTTCATGGGCTCAACGCCTGCACAGCCCGACCTATGTGGGAGATAGATTGTTGTCCGAGTCTGGCTCTTCCTGGAAAGGAGGACGTGGCACAGGAGCCTGACCACGCCTAGCCTCAGCTTGCCCCTCGTCGGCAGCAAGTCTGCCAGACGAGTGAGCCTGGTTCTGTGTGGCGATCACACGTAGGTCTGCATGCAGAACCTCCCATGATACACGTGCTTCCTCTTGCAAGTTAGCATGTGTGACACGGAGTTCATCCTGCAAGGCCTGGCTGGACAACTGATGCACCTCCCCTCAAGCATGTAGCTCAGCCGAGATGGTACGCTCAAGCTGCGCAAACCTCTCCTCTGCCCGCTCTCTCTGGGACATTAGAAGGACACCCAGAGTGGATCTGAGGGAAGCATACTCTTGCCTCAGGGCCTCCATTTGTGCCTCTGTGTGAGCAGAAATTGCCTTGTGCAGAGATGACATTTCAGCCTGGCGTGCCCTGTCTGAGGCTACCATGCCCAGCCTGAGCGAGCGGGCCGTTGAACTGTGCCGCCTGCTGCTGGAGAAGGACCTGCCTAGAAGGGGGGAGCACGGATTGGGCCACACGCTCCATGCTCTCAGCGATGTTCTCCATTGTTGCCCCCTGCCGTTCAGAATTGGCCGTCATGTCTTGCTCCCACTCAGTATACTGCGGTTCCATGCAGCGACCGCGTTGCTGGGCTTGACCCCTGCGGGACCCAAGGACTAGGTGTCCTCGTTGTGTTGGCACCGCCCGCGGCTGCATGACTGCATGCCCCCCTCGACTTGATGGCCCAGGCACATCAGTGACTGGTGTGGAGGGTGACCCTGTGTCCCGATCCACCACAGGCAGAGGTTCCAAGACTGTCTGACCCCTCACTGCAGGTGTCGCGGACAGAGGAGTGTCCACATCAGAATCACTCACCCCTGACATATGGACCTGATGCTCATCCAACTCAACATGGACATCAGAGTGGTCATCAGGGCTGGACTCATTGCCAGCCAGAGACAAGATGGACTGTAGCACATGTGGGTTTTTGTGGCCTAACACCCCACGACCCCCACTTGTGCCGGGTTGTTGTAGTGATGACAACCCTGTGCCTGACATGACAACACCATCCTCTGGCTCCATTGCGTCATCATCTGAAAAGTAGAGAGAAAAAAAGGTCACTACACATGTTAGAAGCACACAACACTCACACACACACAGGCACCAAACCGATCAAGCAGACATGTCACACACAAAATAGAACCTGCCATGCATGCTAGGTCAACTTGAAATTGCTTCTGTGATTAGGCATGTCGAAAGGTGTCAGTTTGCACTGAAGTGGGTTGATGCAGTGCAGCAAATATGTACGTTACTCACTATCTACATGTACAAGAACTTCATGATGTGTGTCAGAAAATGTGAAGGCAGTGCAAGGTCAACTTCAGGCATCACGTGCAATGTGCATTCAATGGGTAGCATGTCTACAAGTAAACCACCCCTCCCCCCAAGTGCAAATGCAGGGATGCCTAGCATGGTATCAAAAGGCTGAAAATGCTTGTGTTCTATGTCTCCTTTTACGCAGCATCAAGTGAAGAAGAGGGCGGAGATGGCGCTTGCGATGCAAGGCCCAGCCACCCTCCCAGGACTTGCCATCATCCGGGAGCGAGGGGGCTGGTGCTGCGTGTGCCACTACGGCTGTGGCGGAAGGGCCAGGTGAGCCCCCACAGGGGCTTGCAATGGCGGATGACAGTACGGAGACATCCAGGTTTGTGGTCTCCACAGAGGAGGAGGAGCCCGCTACTGAGCCGCACATGAGGCCTGGTGGGGGTAGTACCACTGGTGCAAGTGGTGCAGTCCAGGGTCAGGAGGCAGCACAGATCACAGCGGAGGGGCCTGTGCATGTCCCTGTCCTTGACCCTGTGACTGCACCACCATGCAGCAGCAGGGATGCCCAGTCCCATGCCCGTCCGCAGGTAGGGGAGAGTGCCATGTCATCTGCCTCTCCACTATCTGCGGACGAGGGGTCTCATGACCGTATGGGCTCCGTTCTGATTGGTGTTGCGTTGCGCACGTGTGACATTCATGATGACGTGCGTTCTTCCTGGCCGGAGAACGCACGCCATCACGAACAGCAGAGTCGCCATGTGGCACTGTTGGGAGGGGCCCTGGTTCATGGGTTCCTACATGTGACGCGCACTCTGGCGGACCTCTCCTCCTCTGTGGTGACTATGCGCCAGTCGTTCTCCCTGCCGTCTTCCGGCCCAGATTCCACCAGAGCCCCCTGTGGACCTGGCCTGACCAACACAGCCAGCTTGGTGGAGATCCCATCCCTGCCACAGTCGGGAGTCGGCGGTCCAGCAGGGGTGGACACCACAATTGGAGACCAGCTGATGGAGGATGTGCAGGCATCATCGAGCACGGCACATGGACAGCAGCAGCAGCAGGAGCAGGCTCGAGGTGGAGCAATGCTGGCTCTGGGCCATCGACATCAGGGGGGCAGGCTTCGGCCAGAGGGCTGGAGGACAGTGGAATGGATGTGTCTTCCGTGTGGCTGCGGTTGGGCCAGCGTATAGGTGCGGAGCGGCGGCGGGCGAAAGAGGCGTGGCTCACCATGGTCAGGGCGGAGTTCTCCATGCATCGGGCGTTGAGGAGGGCAGAGTGCCTTGAGGCGACTCGCAGGGAGTTGGAACAGGCCATGAGTGCCTCCCTGCGAGACCTTGGGGCCAGGACAGAGGCCCGCCTCCAGCCAATAGACATGGTGCTCGATGATGCCCTGGCCGAAAACATCACTGAGTGAGCTGCAGGACTTGCCGTCGCCATTGTAAATAGTTTATAGTGTTAGGTTTCCTTTATTTTTTATTTTGGGGCTTTTGGACTATGTCCCACACTTTTGTAAATAGTGTTTTTGTTAGGTAGGTTATTAGATAGGTTTCATTTGTTTCGTTGGGCTCATGGACCCTTGAAAATTTGATTGTACATAGTTGGACGTTGGATTTATTTCGACATTTTAATTTCATTTCACCATGGATCAATGGATTTACCTTTTTGAGTTTCATTTGGATTTGGGTTGGTGGACAGAGAGTTTTGGCCATTTTTCTTTTGGATTAGTTGGTTTTTTTTTGAGGAATTTAATTCTTTTTATTTGGACATGCATTTCATTTCATTTTTGCCATTATTTTATGCTTTAAGTACTTTCAATTGGTTTTAATGTTAATATATTTTGATCTTTTACTTCAATGTGTGGGATTCACTCATTGGGTTCATGCATGTTGACATGTGGGTTTACTCAATCAATGGCAACCTGTGTGTGTGTGTGTGTGTGTGTGTGTGCGTGTGTGTGTGAGACGGACATGTGTTGATGTACATAGTTGACTTTTGGTTTGTGTCATGAGATGGGCATGTCACTGCTGGGTGGGTGAGTGGGTGAGGGGGACATGAGTGGGGGCCTGCTGGCAGGTGCCCATCACTGCTGGGGGGTGGGGGTGCAGGGGGACATGAGTGGGACATGAGTGGGGGCCTGCTGACAGGTGCCCTCACTGCTGGGGGGTGGGGTGCAGGGGGACATGAGTGGGGGCCTGCTGGCAGATGCCCCTCACTGCTGGGGGATGGGGGTGCTGGGGATGCGGTGGGACATGAGTGGGGGCCTGCTGGCAGGTGCCCCTCACTGCTGAGGGGTGGGGGTGCAGGGGGACATGAGTGGGACATGAATGGGGACCTGCTGGCAGGTGCCCCTTACTGCTTGGGGGTGGGGGTCCTGGGGGACATGAGTGGGGGCCTGCTGGCAGGTGCCCCTCACTGCTGAGGGGTGGGGGTGCTGGGGGACATGAGTGGGACATGAGTGGGGGCCTGCTAGCAGGTGCCCCTCACTGCCGGGGGGTGGGGGTGCTGGGGGACATGAGTGGGGGCCTGCTGGCAGGTTCCCCTCACTGCTGAGGGGTGGGGGTGCTGGGGGACATGAGTGGGACATGAGTGGGGGCCTGCTAGCAGGTGCCCGTCACTGCTGGGGGGTGGGAGTGCTGGGGGACATGAGTGGGGGCCTGCTGGCAGGTGCCCCTCACTGCCGGGGGGTGGGGGTGCTGGGGGACATGAGTGGGGGCCTGCTGGCAGGTTCCCCTCACTGCTGGGGGGTGGGGGTGCAGGGGGACATGAGTGGGGGCCTGCTGGCAGGTGCCCCTCACTGCTGAGGGGTGGGGGTGCTGGGGGACATGAGTGGGACATGAGTGGGGGCCTGCTAGCAGGTGCCCGTCACTGCTGGGGGGTGGGAGTGCTGGGGGACATGAGTGGGGGCCTGCTGGCAGGCTCCCCTCACTGCTGGGGGGTGGGGGTGCAGGGGGACATGAGTTGGTGATCATATTGCAAGGTGACATGTGGCTTGGCTGGGGGGGCATGCCCATGGTGGATGGGCTGCCTGCAGGACATGACCAGGGGTGCAGGGTAGTCCCCTGTGGTGTGGGCTGCCTGCAGGTGCCGTGAAGGCGGTAGAGGGGACACCTGAGAGGACCCATTCACATGTAGGACTCCCCGCGCACCACACTGGATACACGCAAATCGCGTGTGAAACTTCACGAGCACCCCCGAAATACATGTACCCCGCTCTGATAGCAAAATCACATGTGAAACATCACGTGCACCCCAGAAATACACGTACCCCGCTCTGACAGCAAAATCGCGTGTGAAACTTCACGCGCACCCCAGAAATACACATACCCCTCTCTCACAGGGCCAATTTTGTGTGACACTTCCTGCGAACCCCAGTAATACACGTACCCGCTCGCACAGGGCCAATCTCGTGTGAAACTTCCTGCGAACCCCAGTAATACACGTACCCCGCTCGCACAGGGACAATCGCGTGTGAAACTTCCCGCGAACCCCAGTAATACACGTACCCCGCTCGCACAGGGCCAATCGCGTGTGAAACTTCCCGTGAACCCCAGTAATACACGTACCCCGCTCGCACAGGGACAATCGCGTGTGAAACTTGCCGCAAACCCAAGTAATACACGTACCCCGCTTGCACAGGGTCAATCGCGTGTGAATCTTCCCGTGAAGCCCAGTAATACACGTACCCCACTCGCACAGGGAGAATCGCGTGTGAGACTACCCGCGCAGCGGGTATGTGTATTCGGAGGGGTGCGCGGGGAGTTTTACAGGCGTTTTCGAGGTTGTGAGCCTGTGCGCCATGTACGGGATTTGTGCGTTGCACATGGTGAATAGGGAGGGGTTGGCGGCTGCCACGGCTGGTTTTGGATGTTAAAATCCATGAATACGCTGTGCGCGGAATTGGATTTTAGCGCACGCGGCTGGCGCAGAAAGTCACACGCGCACACTGTGCGCCAGCCGCATGCGCCACTTGTGCGCTGAATTCTATGAATTAACCCCTGAATTGTATCAACCTATATTACTTTTGATGGGAAGTCTCTCCTTTCCCACACTTTGATTTTAATGTACAAGTTTAAACTGACAGGTTAAGTAAATGCCAGTTTCTGACACAGCCGAGCGGCGGTACTGCGCCCATATCTGACATATTTTTCCAAGCAAGCACCTTTGAATGTGGATTTTCTTATGATAATATGTGTTTCTCCTGACATTGTGCTTAGGTGAATTCTTTAAAAAAAGTGATGTTTAACACCCAACAAGGATGTTGGATCTTTTGTGATGTTTGGGAATCATGATTTTTGCACTTTCAACAGCCAAGGGAAAACATATTTTTAAAGCAGTTCTGAGTTTCCCTTGCAATGCAGCACTGCTTTTTCAAGTAGTTTCATTTTACTCTGTAGGCAGCCCAATTATGGGTTTGGCAGTGGTCTCCTGTGTTACCACTGACATAGGCAAAATGGATTGGCAGCCTATTTTTCAGGTTTCCCTGCGCACTTAAGGCCTTTCGGCAGCCTTCTGTTTTTTTTTATGAGAACCGCACACAGTGATGTTGTAGGGCATAGACTAGTGAGTTAGAACATCCCACAGCTTCAGCGGGATGGGGTAGTTGCAGCAGGCAACTTCTTCGCCGCTTCTCTTCGGTTCCTTGTAGTTCCAGTGGCGACTCTCTGACTTCTAGCCCAAGAGACCTGCCTTTTATGCGAAAATCCCCCATTCACACAGCCTGGCTGTCAATCATGCAACAGGGGGGTTGTCCAGCCCAGACAACCACCTCAGCCAATCATGGCAAAGTGCGACTTGGGTTTCTTAGGATACCCTGTGCAGGGGGTGACTACACCCCTCCCTCACATTCAGCCCACCTAGACACCCAGGCGCCTGGAGGAGGGCTTCTGGGCAGAAGCCTACCAAAAGACGGTGAACAAAGGAGGAAAACCGGGTTTGCTGCGCAAAGTAAGACACACTTTGACAAAAAGAAATGGTGAATAAACCCGACCAGAGCCACAAGAAAAAGTATTTGGTCAAGCGGGTTTAAGTTTGAGGCTAATATAATAGCCTAAAAGAATACCACGTTTATCTAATATAATCGCAGTAGAAAAGTTAGGGTAGATACCACTGCCAAGTCTAAATGTTAAAAGAGAGAAACAATGCTCTAGGAGGCACAGATACAAAGGGATACGAAGTAACCCTTACCAGTACTCCATTGAAGATGGGGTGTACTGGATCTGTGGTAATTTGACTAAGTAAAGTTAATGGCAACTTTATCCTTTTCTGGGGGACTGTAGTCAGCCTCAGAAATGGAGTCGGTGGGAAGTCTAAAAGACAACCCTGTGTTACTGCACTGAAGGTGCTGTGTAACACACAAAAGAAGGGGGCTACTGAAGTGGTGTACTTCAGAATCCACAATCCTAAAACAGGTAAAAGACACATAGCAAAATATGGGTAAGAGTGGGGGAAAAGCTAACACTCTTAGCAAGTGAAAGAAATAAACTCCAGAAGTCCAGCAAAGCTGCTGGGAGACTCACTAGATGAGGGTAATTAGCCATAAATGAGAATTCTCCCTAACACTTGTTTCCCTCTCCTTGTCTTATTGCGCCTAGAAACACTTGTGTCCAGGCTCGCTATAAATGCCACATCATATCAGTTATTGTCAAAAATGACCCACAGTATTGCATGCAGGGGGAACATATTTAGCGATTACGTGCTTTTGTGTACTCTGCATGCAATTTTCAATCAAAACACATTACAAATGAAGGGCAAAATCAGGCAAAATTGTCTTTGCACTTTGCTTTACTGCTTTGTTTTATTTAAAAAAAATGAAATCACTGCTTGAAAATTATGCTTTGCAATGGTGTTTAGGAGGTCATTTCATAAAAGGTTACCATGCAAGGGACCTATGTTGGGAAGGAAATGAACCAGGCGCTTTAGAGTAAAGAGAATCCCATAACTACACTTATGATGTACCATGGGGGAGGGGGTTGTGCTAAGAGAACCTGCACAATATGATGCAAAATGTAAATGCTTAGACTTAGTGCGCACATATAAGTAAGATTTTTAATGCGAGGAACAGGGTGGAATACATTATAGTCCAAAGCGAGGGTGGAAGCCTTTGGTGCAGATAGTGCGATACTGCATGATTGAAGAATGCTTGACCTTAAGCCTCCCCCTGTATCATTGCCCAAGCCTGCCAGGTGCACGTTATAATGATACAGTGGCATTGTCTTACATAGTAACTAATTAAAAACTCGACCTTGGTTCCCTGGAGATGATGAGCTCAGTAGAACCCACTTGATGGAAGACGGACGGACGGAGGGCGCTGGGACCATATAGGGTAGTATGTTTTTTACTGTATATATATATATATGATGCTGTGCCCTCTTTTAACCTTCTGCATGTACCATTTTAATTCAGAACGTTCCTGAGCAGCAGAATTCTTTGCTACATACTTATTGTTTGTTTGATTAAAACTTGTTGTCCTTGCAAGAATCTCTTGAACTTTTTTCCCTAGCGGGTTGTACTTTTTCTGGTGTGAGCGTCTGTGGGCGTGTCTTCACTATTAGCACCCAGTGCTGTTCAGTCCCCTGTATGCAATTTTCAACTTCTACAAAATGTAGTGTAAATGTAAAGAAACAGACACAATTGCCTTTACATGACTTTTTGTTACTCTTCGTTTTGCAAAAATGTACAAACCTCTTGCAAACTATGCTTTGTTTGCCTCCTTTCAGTAGGTGTTAAATGTTGGCATGGTCCTGGGATATATAAACCTTTTACAACTACATGAATCTCATAAAAGTGTAATAGCATGCATCCTTTGAAGTCAAAGAAGTAGTGCACTGTACAAACATTGATCAGTTTCATGCTCCATTTCTGCCTCCAAATGTCTGTAAAATATACTGGAACATAAATATAATTAGCATCGGCATGTGAAACAGCCAATCAGGTTCCTCGGATCGCAGACTGAAACTGCTAATCTCAGCCCATATTCCATGGAACCTGAACTCTGCTTCCCCTGCCCTGCAACGCAATCTCCCCCACCCTCACTTATCTTTTAATTTTTCCCATTTCCCTCACCCCCCACCCACTTACCTCTTTTCTTCTGTGGCACCGACCTCCACCGCCGCTGCATTGCTGTTCTGTTGCCACCATGGAAATGGATGAGGGGCTCCGTATGCCCTGCCTTCCACATTTATGGCAGCCATCATGAGACAGAATTACATTGAATGAACGGGACGCGCAGTGTCCCATACATTGAATGAAAATACTATTTTCTTAGCACCCTGGGTTACCGAATTCGAAACTCAGGGTGCTAATTGCATGAAAGACCCAAGGGCTGGGACGGGTGTTAACAATTCTGAGTGATATGACGGTGGCTAATTTGCCGTGGCCGGAACGCATGAGAAAGGTGCTAACTACCAAAATGTTTGCACCTTTCTCATGCGAACACACTTACATACTCACACCCACACACACAACACACCCATAACACACACTCCACCCACACCCTCAGCACACCCCCACCCACACCAACAACATAAACAAACCCCACTTACCTTCTTCTTCACGCTGGGTTCCTGCAGCGCCAGTTCCCTTTCACTTCTGTGATCGGGAACCGGCGCTGCAGGGTCCTTTTCTTTTTTTTTTTTTTCGGAAGTCCGCGGGTTGTCCCCGGTAACACCCGCTCACTATACCCTAAAGTTTAGTGAGCGGGGCAATGCGGGGGACACCCCCGCAGCCCCTGTTTTTTTTTACAGCGCTACCACCAAAGGTTTGAACTTTTGGTGTTGGAACCTTTGGTGGCAGCATTTTTAGATCTAATGGTTCATGCGAACCATTAGATTCGGTCAAAACGACCAAAACTGTGTTAACGTCCAGGGGCAGTTGAAATCCATTCCAGCCCTTAATGCATAATGCTTAATTGGTTAATATTTTGCTAAAACGCCTTAGTTTTGAACTCTGGGGCTTAGAAAATGAGCCACAGGCTGTTTATTTCCATATGCATCTAGCTAAGTAAGTAAGTATCTAATGCTGGTCAATTTAAGAAGATGTACATGATGAGTTGCTAACAATTCATACACACACAACCCCTCTCTTGAATAAGATATATGTACATTATGTATGGGGCAGAGTAGTTAACCAGGCATAAAGGCACGAGGTAATGCATTGATGCCTTGATGTAAGGCTCAATCCAATTGGTATTCTCTTTGAATGCAGGGAAGCGGCACAGAGAGGGATTAACATTCCTGCTGTGGTTTTCACCTCTGTCTTCCAAGTGCTTGACTGCTTGAGGTTTTTGTGCAGGTGCAAAGGGTGGAAGCCTACGGAATCCCCCTCCATTTACCAACTGCTAAAAGCAGGCATATTTCAAAGAATCCATTGTAACTCCCGTCTGCATATCGCAATGTACAGGTTTTGAAAAATGAAGAGTGCATTTACAGTGTAATTACTTTTTCATTTAGCACTCTGCTTTGTAAAAGTTGAAAAGTACATGCACTAGATAAGCAGCACGTAATTGCTAAGATTGGCGGCACACCGCATGTACTATCAATTTTTTTATAAAAAAATGACCCCCATGGTGTTAAGGATTTCAATCAGGCGACACACACCTTGGTCTCGGCCTAGGCACGATTGAAATGCTTATCTTTATTTATTGATTCAATATTGACATGGTACACCACTCATATCACACCCACGTTTCAAATACCCCAGGTCACAATGGACCATGAACCAGGCTGGTTGATATAATGCAATATTTATTTATTTTAATATGGGGCAGCATTCACCAATGGGGTGATAATTACAATGAGAATGTGAGCAATGCACTAGGTTTAACCTTCTAGTGAAACAGATACACAGCACAGCGGAATAGGAGTACTTTTTGATTTAGGAAAGATAGCATCTACGTTAGAATTTCCCCCTGCAATGTTCCCTCAACCCACAACTAATCAATTCTGAGTGGATATACAGAAGCAGCAGGTAATCAGGAATAATAGGCAAGAATCAGAATAAAATCTGACCTTCCCTCCCCAAATACGAGAGAAAAACTGATTTTAAACCCCTTGCAATGTTAAGAAATGACACTCGGAAATGGACAAATAAATAATGAATGTGCGTTAAAAACCTTGAAGAAAATATAATTCCTCACTAAAGCAACAATGCAAACACACTAATAATCACAAAGAATGGATTACCAAGAGCATACAGTTCGAAAATGAGTGGAAAGTTTAAAACAGATTGCAGCAAAATGACGCGTTGGAAACGTTGCAATTCCCTTCTGAAATGACCCTAACGGTTTTTAATAAAAATGGGTGAAATACACTGATTTGGAGTGTGGTTTTTTGGTTGGGGTATAACTATAGATCACAGGTACAATATGGAAGTGAAAGTAAGTCTCTAGCTGGATGAGTTATGGAAGATATAAAAAGGTGCGCTTTGGGTAAATGGAGCAGTGAAAAAGGAAAGGAAATCAGTTGTGACAAGAACAGTTTTACTTAACACTAGAGTATTCAGGCTAGGCCACCAAAGAGGGACACAGTAAGCTCCAGGGTTGATTCACGAGTTCAACCCTCTCACCCCAGCGCCCAACCCTGGCAGAACCAGTCTTATCACTCGAAATAGGACTAATGGTTTAGGATTACACAAGACAAAATTACTAAAGAGATGGTGCTAGCACTAGAATCAAGGGCAGGGTTGCAATAAAGATTTTGACAGTTTTAACAAGTTAGCAGGGTAAGGATAGGATGACTTAGAGAGTGGGGCAAAGACAAGATAGGCTATGTGTTTAGATGGGTTGGCAATTGATACTCACAGTCCACTTTTTAGTCTTGTGATTCTGGACAGTCAACGGTTCTGGTCACTACACGGCAGGGTGCCTGGCAAACAGCTGGGCAGTTCTGGTCACCGGATGGCACTGGACTGGAATGACAATTCTGGTCAATGGATGGCACTGAACTGGAATGGCAATTCTGGTCACTGGATACTAAAGATCAGTTGGATGGCAGGATGCATGCAGTTAGTGGTATCAGGATGCTTCCCAAAAACACCACAGCTTTTCTCTTTGGTTATTTGGGGATTTTAGTGGGTTTTCAGAATTGAGGCCTTGCTGGGAATACGATCAGCTATGCTCAGGTTTTTGCAGTGGGCCCTGGAGTAGGGTCAGAAATGCTTTGGCCTTGTAGTTGGGATCTGGAGTCTGGATGGATGGAACATGAACAGGATGCCGGCGCAGGAAAATCAGGAATAGTGTCTGTCTAGAGTCTTGTCAGGGGCTCTTATTTATAATACATAGTTACATCATAAAAGCATATGACTGGAGCAGGCTTAACTAAACATACCTCTAACAACGGGATTGGACAAGGGTGATAGTTTCCGCCTCGCTCTCAGCTGGTTGGATTTCAGGAAAATGATGTTAGATTTCTGATGTGAGTTTTACAATGTCCAAAAACCTCCCACAGTTACTTTAACTAAAATCCGATTTTGCCACAAAACTACATTTATACACTTGCAATCTCTTAGCAAATTATATACACAGGTTACATATTTTGTGCAGCACATTGCAGTCCAATACTCCAGTCCGTGAGACCTTGTTTCACCATTTTACCAGTTGTTTGCGTTTTTCAATGGAATTTATATTACTCAATATTCTATAACTTTATACATGCGTGTGGATTATCATAAAGCATGCATGTACAAAAATTCACATTTGCAACCTGGATGTAATCGGCCATATTTGACAATTTCTTTTCCCAAGGTGTCAATGAATTCTACCAAGTCTTAAAATAAAGCCCAAAAATTCACTTTTACACTGCGAAAATTATACATTTTTACAAAGTCTTGATGCATAGATAAAAGTCTTTACAGTTTCTTTATGAAATAGTCTTTGGAAACAAATGGCTGTCCTTTGTCACTGGGTCATTTTTGTTTCCTTCCTTCAACTGTAACCAACTGTAATTTCCTTCAAAGCAAGGTGGGGGTTTCTCAGCCTGATTGAAGGTGTTATTACCCCTTCGCACTTCAAACTTCCTTGCCCTGGGAGTCCCATTGCCAGTGGGTTGGCCTAGACAAGATTCTTTCCTACCCCATAATTATCATTCAGGTGTTAGTATCTGCTGAGAGTTTATGGTGTGGCTCCCTTCCTCAGGGGGAAGTTTCAGGCCCTGCCATCTGGAATGACTGGTTTTTGGGAGCTTGCAAATTCAGCCCATGTGTTTAAAATCTTTATTTTCTTATTTTGGGTCCTGAATTAAACAAACCTGTGGAATAAAATATTCCTTGTGTGTGTTATCACCAACAACAACCCCCTTTACATTGCTAAATAAAGCAAGTTTTCATTCCCTTTTAAACAGGCCATGTTTTGTCCTTCAGTTTGCAAAGATTCATTTTTACATTTGTGGTGAAAAGCAAGCACTTCTTTCTTTAATTTGGTTTGGCAGCTCCAGCAGATTCCGACACTGTCTTTGCAGCCAAAGTCATTTTCTTGAAAGCAGGAGTTTTCTCTGAAGCACAGATATATTGAAATTGATCTGACTCAGAGAGTTAGACTCTCTTTGAACTGCTGAGCTTTGGGTACTTTTGGAAAGAAATAAATGTGTGTTCCAGTGTGAGTAAAAAAAGACCATGGTTGATTTCTCTCAGAGTTGGTTTGACAGGGCCTGTCATTCAGGAATCATGCCTGGTTTTGTTGAGGCACAATGAAATATCCTGGGCATGGCAGAGCCTTTTTAATCACAGTAGTTTCCGGATGAAAAGATGGAATTAGGATCAAAGCCGCATCTTTAAAGGGTGAAAAACGTTGATTTTGAAGGGGAAATTTGGGTTTTTAGCAAAGCAGTGCTGCCTTTTTACTTTATTTCATCTATATGTTTCTGAACACACTGGCATGCTCCTTCAGTGTGTCCCCTTGTTCCATCCTGCCTGAAGTGTGCCTGGCAGGATGGTGCAGTCATCTTTTTGTTGCTGCAGAAACGCAGTTTTGAGTTCCCGGTGTGCACAGGAGCCAGCACAGCCATTTGCTGTGCCTTGCATAAATGCAGCTTGGTGATGTGGTAAAATACTGTTGAGTGGGTCAATATATCCCACAATTGTAGGCAGAGATAAATGCACATGCATAGCTCATTGAGTCCATTTGTGCTACAGGGACAGAAGTCAATCCAATTCCAAATGTTTCAAAATGTGCCAGTTCCAATTCCAAGTGTTTCAAAAGAAGCAACATAGCTCAATAAGATATTCTATATCAAGATGTTTTCGAACAAATATACGAACTATAAAACAATGCCAGAATACAATGCTTATAATCTATCAAGTTTTTTATTAGAATGGTTATTGTCGAGTCACTTCTACAATTGCATGACGCCCTGCTACTGAATACAGAGCTTAATCACATGGAACACCTGCCAAATGCTTCCCAACACAATTCACATTGGTCCATCCAGGCAGAGTGCATGTTCAGAGATCTCTTAAATCGCAGGGGCCATGCATGATATGGAGATCTAGGGGCCGATTCATGGAATCGGGCGCAGACATAGTGCAAGGACAACGTGCCAACAAGGAATCTACCCTGAAAAACATTGCGCTCCCCACATAATCATGGATTCAAAGGCACATTACCAGCGGTCATGCAAGTAAAAACAAGCTGCGCAAGGAATGCCCACAACACGGCCAAACCAGGTGCAAATCTTTCGCATCCACCCACGAAACACCATCCAGTACCCTTGTGAAAAGGCATGCCCTCCCCTGCAAGCCCACACTGCACCCCAGAGGAAATGTGGGCCCTCCCTCGCAAAGCCAGACTGCACTCCCAGCGAAATTGTGTGCCTAACCTCACAATCCCAGGCTGCACCCCAGTGAAAACGCGGGCCCTCCCTCGCAAGCCCAGGTTGCACCCCAGCGAAAATGCAGGCCCTCCCTCGCAAAGCCAGACAGCACCCCAGCAAAATTGCACAGCTCACCTCGCAAGTCCAGGCTGCACCCCATCAAAACACGCGGGCCCTCCCCCGCAAAGCCAGACTGCACCCCAGGCCAAACTATACGCAAGCACCCCTGTGAGAAGACGTGCCCTCCCCCGCAAGCCCAGGCTGCACCTAAAGCAAAATAGCGGGCCCTCCCACACAAAGCCAGACTGAACCCCAGCGAAATAGCGTGTCTCTCCTCGCAAGCCCAGCCTGCACCCCAGAAAAAAAATGCGGGCACTACCTTGCAAAGCCAGATTTTACCACCAGCAAAATCGCATGCCTCAGCTTGAAAGCACAAGCTACACCACAGCAAAAACGCGTGCCCTCCCTCACAGGCCCAGACTGCACCCCTGCAAAAAAATGCAGGCCCTCTATCGCAAAGCCAGACTGCACCCCAGCAAAATCGTGCAGTTCACCTTGCAAGCCCAGGCTGCACATAAGCGAAAATGAGTGCCCTACCTCGCAAGCCCAGGCTGTACCCCTGTAAAAATGCACCCCCCCTCGCAAGCCCAGGCTGCACCCTCCAGACCTGACACCACCATCATGCCCCCCTCACATGTGAAAACCCACAGGCAGTCCCCTCCAGAGTGGACACCACCCCAGCCCCCTCCAGTCCAGACACCAAACCCATCCCCCCTCACTAGTGACACCCCCAGGCAGAACCCTACAGACTGGACACCACCCCCAGCCCCCCTCATCTGTGACACCCCCCAGGTAGCCCCCTCCAGACTGGGCACCACCCCAGCCCCCTTCAGAATGGACACCATCCCCCAACCCCCCCTCACCTGTGACACCCTCCAGGCAGCCCCCTCCAGACTGGACACCACCGCCAGCCCCCTCACCTGTGACACCCCCCAGGCAGCCCCCTCCAGTCTGGATGCCACACCCCCCACCCCCGCCAGCCCCCCTCACATGTGAAAACCCCCAGGCAGTCCCCTCCAGAGTGGACATCACCGCCAGCCGTCTCCAGTCCAGACACCAACCCCATCCCCCCTCACTTGTGACACCCCCAGGCAGAACCCTACAGACTGGAAACCACCCCCCAGCCCCCATCAACTGTGATGCCCCCCAGGTAGCCCTCTCCAGACTGGGCACCACCCCAGCCCCCTCCAGAATGGACACCGTCCCCCCAGTCCCCCCTCATCTGTGACGCCCCCCAGGTAGCCCCCTCCAGACTGGACACCACCCTAGCACCCTCCAGAATGGACACCATCCACCCAGGCCCCCCTCACCTTGACAACCTCCAGGCAGCCCCCTCCAGACTGGACACCACCCCCAGCCCCCTCACCTGTGACACCCCCTAGGCAGACCCCTCCAGACTGGACTGGACACCAGCCCCCCAACCCCCTCAACTGTTACACCCCCTAGGCAGCCCCCTCCAGTCTGGACACCACACCCCCCACCCCCCTCACCTGTGACAACCCCAGGCAGCCCTCTCCAGGCTGGACACCACCCTCCAGCCCCATCACCTTTGACACCACCCCAGGCAGCCTCCTCCAGACTGGACACCACCCACAGCCCCCCCCACCTGTGACATCCCCCGGGCAGCCCCCTCCAGACTAGACACCACCCCAACCCCCTCACCTGTGACACCACCCCCCAACCAGCCCCCTTCAGTCTGGACACCACCCCCCAGACCTCCTCACCTGTGAGACGGCCCCCAGGCAGCCCCCTCCAGACTGGACACCACCCCAGGCCCCCTCTAGTCTGTGCACCAATCCCACAGTCTTTCACAATATCAGTGGAATGCATGTCTGCAGCTTACCTGAACCTTCGTGCCCTGCCAGGACCATGAAGTGGAACACCAATATGTCCATCGCAAATACGATCAACAGGAAGTACCAGAGATCCATCCAGGACTGGAGCATCTGCTGACACACACTTCAAGACCTTAACCAACATACCCCATACATATGTGACAAGTGAATGGTGGAATGGCAAGTGGCATGTTGGCCATGGTACATTGCCAAAGCATCAAAGCACACTATATGAATGTCTACACAAGACAGAGGTAAACCTACTAATAAATATGAAATATCCACAAACAATGGCCAGGCACGTCACTGCCTGAGCATCAGTGTCCTGGGTGGAAGGGGTGGCAAATTACCTGTCAGGGAACAATAACATGACAGGGACATGCATGGGTGATGGAAGGGCAGTCAGAGAGTGCATGTGTCACAGAGACGGGAGAATTGCGCTGCCACTCCGAAAAAGCAAACATGGCTCACTACTGCATTCCAGTTTCCGAGGTGGAGCAACACATGAGAGAAGGCAGTGTTTGACGGCACATGCTAGTGGGCATGTCTGCATGACATGTGTTTAACACAGCAATGCAAAAGTGCCATTAACGGAACCATGGAACACCTCCATCCCAACCACACAGATGGCAAACACACAGTGATGCTGCACAGCTAAATGGAAATGAATATAGTGCAGACGCAGTTGTCTGATGGACCCACCCGCACATGTCAGGCACATGAACATCCTTCCAGTCACAACCATCACAGCAACAGCAACACACATGCATACGCGCCACAAGACACATGAGTTGCAATGGAGAGATCCACTTGCTGCCAACACACAAATTAACTGCATGAAGCGTGGAATGTAAGAAAAACAAACATCTATTTAAAACTAAATATATATATAATTTAAATGGGGAATGAGGGTCAAAGCAGTACAGGGGAACATATGAAATAAAATTAATACCCAATGCCTAAATAACTATATACATGAAAAGGCAAGTCTGCTAAGTCTGTAATTTTTTTTTTTTTTTTTAAAAGGACCCCCTACGCCTAAATAACTATGTATAAAGGCAGTGGGCTAGTCTTCCTCTCAGATCTCAGTCAGCCTTTCCACCAGGGCTGGGTCCAATGACACGTGTTACGCTCACCTGGTCTCTGCAGAGGCGTTAGGGCATGGTTGCAGCCCTCCCGGGGGTGAGGTTGCTCGGGTCCGACTTCGCCCTCTGCGCTTATTTGGTGACTGGTGATAATAGGTGATGCTGCTTGGGACTGCTCCTGCATGGAGAATAGGGAGCGTGAATATGCCAGCTTGTGCACCTGATCCCCTTCCACACCCCTTCTCCCAAACCGTGGTACCCTTGGGATGCACAGTCCCTGGAAAACTCACCTGTTGATTAATTTTGGCGAGCACTCCGTCCTGCTGCTTCTGGCAGGGGCGCTTGCATGATCTGGACCAAGTTCCTTCTCTGGTCCCTTGCACGTGGTAGTCCAGTCCTGCTGCAATTAAGCCACTATACTTCAGGTAAGTGTTCCTGTTTGCCTTTGTGTTTCCTCGTCTGTTTTTGTTGTATTGTAAAGTCTGTTCTCTTGTACTGCTGTCCGTTTCACTTTTGATGTTTGCTCTTTTGCTTTCTTCCCTTGCAGGTGATGTTGTTGCCGGCCTGGCAGAAGCTGCAGAGCTTGAGGCGGCAGCGGTACAGTAGCTGGTAAGTTGTTAACTAGGGGGTGCGCAGGGTTCAAATGCGGTGCAGCCCTAAAACGGATGTTCTAACCTTATCTTTCTTCTTCTTCACAGGGTCCCAGTTCGTGGATGTGGAATGCGGTGCTGCAGCATCGGGATCAAGATCAGTGGATGTCAGGAGATGAGTCTGCAGATGAAGCGATGAAGCACCGTTTCCTGGAGGTGAGTATGCAGGAGAACATCTGGTTTCAAAGGTAAGTAAACTGGTCCAAGCGGCAGTGAGCGTCACGTTGCACACGAGTGCACAGTAATGCAAAACAACGGCCTTAAGGATGGAGCAGCTTATATAGCTGAGCTTCTGAAGCCACGCCCACCAGTTCCAGCCTGCCTGCCACACCGATGAGTCAGCACATGAGGATGTTCTCTGGAATAAAACCTTCCAGCTCCTGGAAAGTATTTGTAAAACAAAAGCACTCCTGCACTGAAATAAAGGGTTCCTGCTTATATGAGCCCAGCTAGGGCCCCTGTGTTTATGGGCCCCCAAAGGGACATAAGTGAATCAAGTGACCCTTTGCCCCCTCACTAGATGGTGTGGTTTTTATGTTCTGGAGCCTGTAGCCATGACAACACGCCCCCCCCCCCTCAGGTGGGCCTCCGTTGTTGCCTGGAGGGCTTGCAGGCTGTGCAGAATCTGTATCTCTATCACTTGTGCTTCCCTGCAAGTGGCCTCCAGGATGGCAGCCTGCCTCCTTGCATGACGCAGCTTGGTCATCACTACTCCTGCTTGTCTACGCCTTGTGGAATAAAAAAAAATACAATATTACGGCTGTTACACCGAGCAAAGGAAAATACACCGACACAGGCTTATAAAGATTCCCAGAATCTTTATTACAAAACTGAACAGTATTCAACAAAGTACACAAATAGCTATTTGGCTGTCAATAGAACACAGAGACCACCAGCAGGGTTCAATGTGAGCAGTGAGAGAATTTCCTAGCTGGATATCGATGCATTTATACAATTTGTAAAATGATGTCCAGCCCCTTTACAGGTTAATCATGCACTGGGCTAGGGTCGCGCCAGGTTCACTTTCCTAATTTACATATCCCTTGCTTGTGGTTTACTTTTTCAATACATTTACGAACACACTTCATTATTCTTTAATTTAACATTTACACTCTTTACATATTGTTTTAATACAGACCAAACAATGTTTCGCATATTATATTCGGATAGCATTATTGTTCTTGTATACTTGTAGTTTAACATTGCTAATTCAAGTAATCCCCTGCTCCCGAGGTCAGCAAAGGACTAGGTCTACATGACCCTAACATGGAGCCTGAGGGCAGGTTGGACATTAACTCCCCTACAGAGGTTGGAGAGGTTAAGGCAAGAACAAGGACACACGAGACGGCCATTTTAGATTACAGGGTGACTGTGTATAAAACCCCAAAATGGCGGTTTCTAACCTAAAATGGAGGCTTGATTCAAGATGGCGGCTTACATCAATTTCTAAGGTCAAGACCTTGCCGCAGAGAGTTATTCGCGTACAATTTTAAGCAACTTGGCGTAGGCCAATATACATACAAATCGTTTGTAATAAGAGGCATAATTTAATATCCGGTTTGACAGCCTCTCTGCCACGATCTGCCCTCCATAAAGCTGAAACAGGGAAGACAATTTTTGCTCCACGTCCACGTGTGCCCCCTGCCTCACTCTTCCCACCTGCCTCCTAAGGTCTGCTCTGCCAAAAATGGCCTCCTTCTCATTGCCACCTGCAGGCCCAGTGCCAGGTGCCTGCTATGTTGGGATGCCCGGTGCCTACTATGTTTGTGCGCCCTGCACTGCTCATAGGTGCCTGCTGTCCCTCCATTGCCTATGCCCCTGTTGTGCCTGGGTAGGCATGGTGGCCCCCTCAGATGCTGTGTCTTGGACTCCCAACGTGGGCAAGGATGTGAGCTCCACCAGCCGGGGCACTGTGGCTGGGACTGTTGCACGGGGGGCCCTGCTGGTATCTTGTCTAGAAGGCACCCTGGAGGACGACTGACGCACATTGGAGGAAGTCAAGGAGGTGGCTTTCAGCAGTGAACATCCGATGGACTATATCACTGAACAGGCATGCTGCAAGCCAGGACACAAGGCAACATATCTCACCATGATGATGTCCAAGCAGACTATGAGTAGCCTGCACATCATCACAAATGAAACCTGTCCGCCACATCAACCTGGCCAGCAAGTGCAGCACATAATCCTGGATGAACACACCGGATGGCAAAGGGGTGTTGGTCTATGTGGACACACCAGCCGTCAAGGGGACGGGTCTGGGTGGAGGCATCGTGGCAATTTAATGCCCCAGGGACTGGATATTGCACAGGTACCTCCACGGTGGCCTGCAGTGCCTCATTCCCCTTCAACAGGACTGTACCAAGAACACCCACCTCAACACCCCCTCGTGACCCTATGATATGATATGATATGATATGATATGATATGATATGATATGATATGATATGATATGATATGAAATGGCATTTGTAACACGCCTATACACAAGTGTTTCAAGGTGTGACCAGGCAAGGAAGGGATAACAGGGAGGACAGAGACAACAATCTTACTAGGCCAAGTGATATTGAGATCAAACAAGTACAGGGGAGGGGGGAGTGGAAAAAAGTGCCAGGGGAGAGGGTATAGGGCAGTGCTGTACATGGGATCAAAACAATAACAAGAAGTGCAGCCAGCAGGTGGCAGGTGCAAGGGAAAGTGCAGACAGCAGGTGGCGGGTGCCAGGGTAAGCGCAGACAGCAGGTGTCCAAAAGTACAGGTAGGGGGACTGTAGGGTTACAGATACAGACACAAGTGCGAGGGTTGCCGGGAGGCAGTGCGGGTGTGCAACTGAGCGGGCAGAGACCTAGGCCCGAAATCAGAGGGTAGCCTGGCGACCAGTACAGTATCAGACAGGAAATCAGCAGGGGAGAGGAAGAGAGAAGGCAGAAGCTAAGAGGAAGGTCTTGAGGTGCTTCCGTAACCAGAGATGGTTCTCCTCAAGTTTAAGGGAGTCACCGAGGCTGTTCCAGAGGGAGGTCCCAGCCGAAGAAAGAGACCTACCACCAACTTGTTGCTTGGAGAAGCGACTGACCCTGAGGGAGTTGGAGGGGGAGGAGCAAAGAGCTTGAGTAGGACGGTATTTGCAAGGAGAGAGCTGGAGGTATTGAGGACCCAGGCCCCAGAAGGCCTTGTGGACAATGGTGATGGTCTTGAACTTAATCCTTGCAGCCACTGGGAGCGAATGCAGAGATTCCAGTGCTGGAACGATACGATCCCTGGGCTTGAGGCAAAGGACAAGTCTCACAGTCCTGGTCTGAATGAGTTGCAAAGGACAGAGCATAAAAGCAGCCAGATATAGAAAGAGGCTGTTGCAGTAGTCCAGCCTTGAGAGAACCAGAGCTCTAGAAACAGTGAGCTTCTGGGGGAAAGAGAGGAAAGGTAGAACACCTATGAGGAGGTGCAGTTGGTAGTTAGACTTCTGAGAGACATCAGAGATGTGAGGAGAAAAGGAGAGTGTGGAGTCGAAGATGACCCTGAGGTTCTTAGCCTCACAGGTGGGAGCAGCAAGAGGGCCAAGGGAAGCTGGCCAGAGAGTGCCAGGAAAGGAGGTTGCAGGGGTGCCGATGAGGAGAATCTCTGTGTTACTGGCATTAAGGCATGGATTGCTGGCGGCACACCACTCCTGGATAGCAGACAGACAGTCAGAGATGAGAAAAGGAGAAGAGGTGACAGAGGGGAACCTGAAAACAAGCTGAGTGTCATCCGCATAGCACAGAAAGTTGGAGCAGAGGTGCCAGGTATTTGTTGAACAGCAAGGTAGAGAGGTTCGACCCCTGGGGAACACCATAGGCAGAGAGTGAGATAGTGGGAAGGAAGGACCCAAGTGGCTTGCAGCTCTCCTATTAGTGCAGACATAGAGCCGGTATTGCCTTTGGAGCAGGCAGCAGGCCAGTTTGCACAAGAAGATAGCCATTTCCTCTCAGTCACCCTTCACTTGCATTTAAGAGTGACAAGGTCAAATTTAAGGGTGACAAGGGTGACAAGAGTCAAATTCATGTGGTGTACTGACTCCTGTCCAGTGTATACCAAGAGTGGATAGAAACCATGTGTTGTACATCATTTGAACATGTACTAGTGACAGTACTCATCCCCCACTAGCATACCCCCCAACATCTGCAACATGATACCACAAAGTGTACAGTTGTTTGCTACATCCTTTATGTCAGTGACTCTGCTAGTCATGTGCCAGTGTCCGAAATCCTAGTTACACTTCATGCCATGCAGGGTATTAAATCTATTTTCACACATGTAGGTATGTGCTGCCAGGCCATATAGAACATCCAAGATGACACCCAACACGCCTTATGGCGTGCCCTGAGTGAGTGCGCATAACTCCAGCCTGCACATCCCTGCTGCCCCAATGGCAATGACTCCTGAGACAAATCGTTGTGAGGCATGCTTCCTGTTACCCTCCCACACTCAGCCCACACTCCCTGGGTCTGTGCCCCGCTCCCTCTTGCGGGCCACTGTACCTTTTTCCTATCTACAACTCCATTGACTTACTCTCTCCACTTCACAAACCTTGCCTAGGTGCTACTCTTACAGCCATACATCACCTGGGACTATTTCCTTTTCCCCAGACTTACGGCATATTCCCATTGTGTACAGTCACTGCACAAAGACAACACTGGTGTGGCATGTGATGGAAGCAGACTTGGATGTGGATATGTGTGCCTGTCTGTTGCCATGTGATGGAATTCCACGTCACAGAGGAACATGTCCATGCCTATTTCACTGGTATTAGTCAACAGTTTGCGGTACAATGGGCCATAATGTACTTCTTAACGACCCTGTTGGTTTTCAATGTGTCCACTGGCAGCATGGCCCTGAGCAGGGAATTCTGTTGCTAGTCTGCATATGACATGCTCAGATAGCTTGTTTTCCATAGTGTGTGGTGCTGCATTTCTTATGGCTAGATGCCCTGCATTTTGTTGCATGACAGCAATGTGATACACATGTTTTCTGTAGACACATTGCACATGACTCCACATGTCTTTTTCTGTCCATGTGCAGGTGAGGATGCACCAGATGCAGAGTAGGATGAAGAAGAGTCTGTGGTACTTCAGACCACCAGTGGAGGACATGGCGTGGCATGCCGTGTGAACCCACTGGTGCTACAGACCATCCTGAGCTGTACTGCAGATACTCCTGACTCTTTGGACTCAACTGGCACCAATGCTGAACTGGATGTGCAGTCCTCAATGCTGGCAGAGGCTAGTGCACCAATGGGTGGAGCAGTTGGAGCGTGTGAGTCTGCAGGTGTCAGGTGCCTTCACAAAGCCAATCAGCACAGCATGCCCGTCTGTGGTGGTTACAGCTGCAGGCCACACTCCCATATTGGTTTCTGGTCCTGGGACATATGTCCAATGGAGTGTTGTAGACCTGCAGCCAAGGACAGGGTCATCACAGCAAGGGCCATGGTCAATTTCAACAGGCAGGTGTGGGCCCTGCACACATGGGGGATGTGTGCATGCTTGGCAGACAGAGTGGGAGCAGCAGATATTGTGTTCCACACACTAACAGAGGGCTGCCTTTGAGAGTTTTTCTGAGGGCATGGATAGGGTGGCCACTTCCATGATCCTCCCAGCCACACAGGCAGAGCAACAGCTGCAGGTCATGCGGTCCAAATGCCGCTCCCACAGGCTGCACATGGAGGCCAACATCAGGGATCTGAAGTGTCTGCATGCATCCCTGCTTGCAGAGGGTCGGACACACAGGGATGATCTGAGCCATGAGCTTTTGGCCTACAGGGCTGCAATCCAAGAGCAACATGCAGCCACCAGAAGACGGTTCTGCCGGAGGAACTCAGTGCAACCCGTGAGGTTGTGCATAGTGACCTCCAAGCGGGTGCATTCATCAGTCACGCATGGTGGCTGCCACAGAGGACCAGGCCAGGGTACTAAGCCTCCAGCACCACTCCCACCTGCAGATTCCATACTTGATAGGGGTGCCAGCACAGACATGCCTCCCAGTCCACCATAGCCATGCATTCCATGAACCCATGGAGGGGTTTATTATTATTTTTTTTATTGGACGTCCACCCTTTTGCAAGGGACTCAGTGCTTGGAAGCACATCATGGGTGATGTGAGGTCCTTTTCCTCCTCCTAACTAGGTTTAGGATGATATGGGGGGAACCTATACCTGTCCTAGACCTGGTCATCTGGCATTCCAAAAAGGCTGGTCCGTGAAGATCCAGGCTCTGTCCATCCTCCTGCTCCTGCGATGTCCCTGAATGATTGCTGCAACAAATGGTGCATTCATCGGGGCTGTATCCGTGTGGTTGGTGTGCGAGTGTGGTTTTTATGCATTTGTTGGTATGCATGTTGATGTTTAGGCCTGCTATCGTATGGTGTAGGATTTCCGGGATTGGTGCATGCTTTTTTGCGAAGCAGCCTTCCCAGTTCAATTCCATGAATACGTTTGTTTTGTGTGCCTATGGGCGATGCAATTGTTTGATGGTGGCACGTCCCTCCTAACGCCCACATTTTCTCATGTTCTTCCTCATTCCGCGTGTTGCGCCCCCTTTTTAGGTGGCTAAGCAGGCCAGGCCCACCCTCCTCATAGATTCTCACGCAAGCCATTCGTCGAGTCGAAGTGACATGGGGGTCCCAGCGCATTGTTTTCCATGAATTGTCAAACTAATTGGCACGCAAGTACCCTATTTTAAGCGCAGATTATTCCAGAAATCAGGCCCCCTGTCTTGTTATTTGCTTGACAGAGTGGGAATTGTAGTGTTACTAAATGGTGTCTGGGGGAGACATAAATACAAGTCCCAGAATACAAAGAGAAAAATCAATGGAGGGCTTCTTGTTCATCCTCTGACAAACTGGTCTGCCGCCTGCTCCAAAGGCAATACCGACTCTCTGTCCGCACCAAGAAGAGAGCCCACATTCAAGCCTGTGTCTCTGCGGCATCTAACAACTCGGCCAAACTCTTTAAAATCTGCAAGGAGCTGGCAAACCCTGCTGCAGTCTCCACCCCTCCTATTGCCTCCAATGGTCATTGCAATGCCCATGCCTCTCACTTTATCTCTAAAACCCAGGACATCTTGTGCACCCTCTCCTTCGCTCCCCTGGCCTCCCCTCTCAGTTTCTGCTTGCTGTCCCTCCTCCATCTACCCCCTCATCCTCTTTCTAATCCTTTCCGCTTTTCTCCCTTGATGAGGTCACTAGACAAGTCCGATTTATGAAAGCCTCATCAAAACAAGTACATCCCTGCTCCTCTTAAACCAATATGGACCACATTGATACCTTCACTCCGAACGTTGCCGATTTCTGCAACCTCTTCTTTGCCTCTGTATCTTTCCCCCTCCCCCTGAAGTACTCCATTGTACATCCTCTGCTCAGGAAACCCACAGCAAATCCTTCTTGTCCGGCTAACTATCGGCCGGTTTCCATTACTCCCTTTTTGGGTAAACTCCTGTAAAAGCTGTCCATCTCTCAGCTAAACCTTCATTCCAATTCTGTTGGCTCTCTCCATGACCACCAATCTGGCTTCAGAGATGCCAGAAGCATGGAAACTGCTCTCCTGAACATCTATGGAGATCTGCTCTCCAAACTTGAATCTAACATTCCCTCTGTCATCATCCTACTTGATCTCTCCTCTGCCTTCGACACGGCAGCCACACCACCCTGCTCAACCGTCTCCATGACAACCTGGCTATCACTGATCAGGCTCTGGCCTGGCTCACCTCTTTCCTCTCTGATCGACCCTCCCAGGTACAACTTGGGTCCTTCCTCTCATCAATCTCCCTATCTACCTGTGGTGTTCCCCAGGGGTCTAACCTCTCGCCCTGGCTTTTCAACCAATACCTGGCAGCTCTCGCCTACTGCATTTACATTTTCTGCTCAAACTTCCAGTGCTATGCTGATGACACTCAACTCATTTTCAGGCTGCCCTCGGCCACTTCCTCTCCCTCCCTCATCTCTGATTGTCTAATTGCGATTCAAAATTGGTGTACTGCCAACGATCTTTGTCTAAATGCCAAGAAGATTGAGATCCTCCTCATCGGTACACCTTCACCATCCTTTCCCCTCACTCTCTGGCAGGCCTCCCTTGGCACTTCTCCTACCTCCACCTGCGAGGCCAAGAACCTCAGGGTAATCTTTGACTTCACACTTTCCTTCTCCGCACACATTTCTGATGTCTCTAAAATGTCAAACTTCTTACTTCACCTCCTCAAAGGTACTCTGACTTTCCTCTCCTTCCCCCAGAAGCTCACTGTCTCTCAAGCTCTGGTTCTCTCCAGGATGGGCTACTGTAACAGCCTCTTTCTAAATCTACCTTCCTCCACTCTCCGCCCTCTACCATTAATCCAGAACAGGACTGCAAGACTTGTCCTTGGCCTCAAGCCCTGGGATTGTATCTCTCCAGCTCTGAAATCCCCTCATTGGCTCCCAGTTGTTTGCAGGATTCAATTTAAAACCCTCTTCATCGCCCACAAGGCTTTCTGGGGCTGGGTCCAAAATACCTTCAAAAATCCCTCCGCAAATACCTGCCCTCTCAAGCCCTTCGCTCCTCTACTTCTAACTCCCTCAAGGTCAGTCGTTTTTCAAAGAAACCAGCTGAGGGCAGATCTCGTTCTTTGGCTGGGGCCTCCCTTTGGAACAGCCTACTGGTAACCTTGAAATTTGAGAAGAACCATTTCTGGTTCCGGAAGCACCTCAAGACCTTCCTCTTCTGTTCCGCCCTTGGCCCCTCTTCTTCCCTGCTGACCTGTTTTCTCTCTTGGCACCGTGCACCTGGACACCCTCTGTCCTTCGGGCCCAGGTACCTGCTCACCCTGCCTCCCTCATGCACTGCCTCTGCGTCACCCATTGCACTGGGTTCTGTATCTGTACCCATACAGTCCCCCACTCTTCTTCTGCACTTATCAGATATACCTTCTCTGACTAATCTTGCACTTGCCACTTGCTGGCTGCACTACCACCTTTTAATTGCCCGTATTTATTTATTTAACGTATTATTTATTTGTTTCTCTCCTCTGTTCTGCACTTTCCACTTCTCCCCTTTCCACGCACGTTCCCCCTTTTCCCTTCTCCATGTACTTGCACATTCTTATTGTCACTGGGCCTTGTAAAATGGTTGTTTTTGATTGTTGTTTTTTTTTTTTTCTTCCTTGTTCCCCTCCCTTTGCTTGGTTGCGCTCTGAAACACTTGTGTACGAGCACGATATAAATATAATATCATATCATATCATATGCTCTTGGACCTCTCAGCGGCCTTCGATCTGGTTGACCACGACAAACTCTGTAACACTCCAGCAAACAACTTCAACCTAGCTCAGAACGCTACCAACTGGATCAAATCCTTCTTGGCTGACAGGACTTCCAGAGTATCCATCGGTAAAGAATCAGCAGACCCAGTGTCTGTCCCTGCAGGTGTGCCGCAAGGCTCCTGCCTATCCCCCACTCTGTATAATGCCTACACCAAGCTATTATTTGCAGCCTTGGATGCCCTGGGTGTCATCTATACTAACTTCGCCGATGACACCCAAATCCTCATTCCTCTCTCAGGCAACCATGAACAAGACTCCCTCCTGGTTAACCAAATCTACTCACTCATCCAAAACTGGATGGCTAACAACAGCCTCTGTCTCAACGACGACAAAACCGAGCTCCTCATACTAGGCTCCTCCAGCAAAATCAACACCCTTGAGCCCGCCTTTAAATCATTCACCCTTGATGGAACCATAATCCCTGTTCTTAAACAAGTCAAAACCCTCAGCGTGTACTTAGATGCCACACTATCCATGTCTAAACAAGTAAACACATTAGCCTCATCCACTTCCTACACCTCTAAACTCATCTCCTTCAGCCGTAAATTCCTCTCTACCAACAACTGTGTTACTCTAGCCAGAGCACTCATACTGTCTAAGCTAGACTATTGTAATATCCTATTCCTTGGCACCTCCAAAGCCAACATAGCTAAACTTCAACTCATGCACAACAAAGCCCTCAGAGCAGCTCTAGGCATCAAAAAATCTGAACATATATCCAACACCAGAAGAGACCACCACTGGCTCCCCATACAAGCCAGAATTCTATTTAAAACCCTGAGCATCACCCACAAATGCAGGGCTAACAAAGCGCCCAAATACCTCAACAACACAGTCATGATGAAGCCCCAGACCAGACTCCTCAGGTCCAACAAAAACGCATTCCTTGAAACCCCCAGATACAAAAGAGAGAAAGCAGGGGGCAGCAGCTTCAAAACACTGGCCCCCAGAGATTGGAATGCGCTACCTACCCACATTATGAATGAAACCTCATTCCCCAAATTCAAAAGCCTTTTGAAGACTTGGCTCTTCAACAAGTTCTAACTGAACCAGTGCACTAATCCCCTCCAATCAACTATTTTACCTGACTGCTTTGTATATTAGTGTATATTATTGATTCCTATTATTGTACATTTTTGATTGTTATACCTTTACACCTCTATGTTCATTCTAAGATTGCATTATCCCATTGTCTGTAACTACGCCGTGATACCCCCGGGTCTGGGCGTATAACAAATGTAATAAAATAAAATAAAAAAATAAAATATATTAGGACTAAATGCCCTCTTCACACGTGACCACTGGAAACGTGAGAGCTCTCCCTGTGCAAGGTCACATGAGGCATCTGTACAAATATAGAAATGGGTACTGTATCTTTGTCATATCCCTGGAATCTCAATCTCTCGTCCTAAAATTCCCTGACCCTTATACACTTTCGCGTTAGCGCCCACCCGTCTGGTGGTATTACTGCCGGATCATGGGTTGGGTGGTAACCGCTACTCCCCATTCCTCCTTGGGTCCATTGGACCCAAGGGGGAATTTTCGGCACAATTACCACGCAGTAATACTGCTGGCAGTAATTGAACCAAAAATGTACATTTTCCTGGTGTGTTTACCCCCAGCTATGAAGGCAGTTACTGCCGCATTTAAGGGCCGCCGCTCAACTTATCATGAGGCCCATGGTATTGATTGCCAGGGGAGAACATTCTGTTGAAGTGGAACAAGCAGGGAAATGGAGCGAAAGTGGTAGGTGGCACAAGACTATAGGGGACTGCTAGATTGTGAAGAGTGGAGAAGGGAACAGTTTTAGAGGGTGAGTACAGAGAGATGCATTCACTGAAGTAGTGGGTGTCAAGCCCACGGATGGATATAAAGATGAGTCGCAGGAATTTAACGAGCGTGTGATTTGCCATAGACAGCCAACCAGCATGGTGAGGTAGGTAGATGTGGGTCATGATCTAGGATGGTTAAAAATGTGTGTTTTTCAAAGTTGATGACTTTGTTGAGGGGTGCAAAAGAGTAGTGAGGTAAACCAAAAAGTAAGCTTAGACAGTAGACAATTTGCTGAGCACTAACAGGGTAATTCATAGAAATTCGCACAAAAGTGGCGCATGCGGCTGGCGCACAGTGTCCCCATGCGAATGTCTGCGCCAGCTGCGTGCGCTAAAATTGATTTCCGCGCACAGCGTATTCATGGATTTTAGCCTCCAAAAGCAGCCGTGGCGCAGAGTGGCGCAGCGACCCTGCATCAGTGCCAGTTACGCCCCCAAGAACGCCCACGCGCAAGGAAAAGCCATCAAAATCCCCAATCCAGCGCAAAGGGCTGCGCCAACCCTGGACCAGTTCACCGGACTGCCAAACAGCAAACGCCAAGCGGGGAATGGGTATTATGGGTTTCGCGGTAACTTCCACACGCGAAAGGGCCTGTGCGAGTGGGGTACGTGTATAACTGTTGTTTGCGGGTAGTTTCACACGCGAATGGGCTGGGTACGTGTATTTCAGGGGTGCGCAGGAAGTTTCACACGCGAATGGGCTGGGTACGTGTATTTCAGGGGTGTGCGGGAGGTTTCACACGCGAATGGGCTGGGTACGTGTATTTCAAGGGTGCGCGGAAAGTTCCACACGCGAATGGGCTGGGTACGTGTATTTCAGGGGTGTGCGGGAAGTTTCACACACGAATGTGCTGGGTATGTGTATTTCAGGGGTGTGTGGGAAGTTTCACACGCAAATGGGCTCGGTACGTGTATTTCAGGGGTGCGCGGGAAGTTCCACAAGCGAGTGGGCTGGGTACGTGTATTTCAGGGGTGCGCGGGAAGTTTCACACGCGATTGGCCTGGGTACGTGTATTTCAGGGGTGCGTGGGAAGTTTCACACGTGATTGACCTGGGTACGTGTATTGCAGGGGTGCGCGGGAAGTTTCACACGCAAATGGGCTGGGTACGTGTATTTCAGGGGTGCACAGGAAGTTTCACAAGCGAATGGGCTGGGTACGTGTATTTCAGGGGTGCGTGGGAAGTTTCACACACGAATGTGCTGGGTATGTGTATTTCAGGGGTGCACGGGAATTTCCACACGCGAATGGGCTGGGTATGTGTATTTCAGGGGTGTGCGGGAAGTTTCACATGCGAATGGGCTGGGTACGTGTATTTCAGGGGTGCGCGGGAAGTTTTACACGCGATTGGCCTGGGTACGTGTATTTCAGGGGTGCGGGGAAGTTCTACACGCAATTTCAGCAGGGTACGTGTATTACAGGGGTGCGCGGGAAGTTCCACACGCGATTTCAGCAGGGTACGTGTATTTCTGGGGTGCAGGGAAGTTTAACACGTGATTTCAGCAGGGTACGTGTATTACAGGGGTGCGCGGGAAGTTCCACACGCGATTGCAGCAGGGTACGTGTATTTCTGGGGTGCGTGGAAGTTTTACACACAATTTCAGCAGGGTAGGTGTATTACAGGTGTGTGCGGGAAGTTCCACAAGCGATTTCAGCAGGGTATGTGTATTACGGGGGTGCGGGGAAGTTTTACACGCGATTCCAGCAGGGTACGTGTGTTACAGGGGTGCGCGGGAAGTACCACAAGCGATTTCAGCAGGGTACGTGTATTACTGGGGTGCGTGGGAAGTTCCGCACGTGATTTCAGCAGGGTACGTGTATTACTGGGGTGCGGGCAAGTTTCACACACGATAGGCCCTGTGCGAGTGGGGTATGTGTATTTCGGGGGTGCAGGGGAGTCCTACACGTGAATTGGCAGTGTGGGTCCTCCCAGGTGCTCCCTCTACCCCCTCCACAGCCCCTGCAGGCAGACCACACCACAGGGGACTACCCTGCACCCCTGGTCATGTCCCGCAGGCAGCCCATCCACCATGGGCATGCCCCCCAGCCAAGCCACATGTCACCTTGCACTAGTGATCACCAACGCATTACCCCCTTGCACCCCCACCCCGCAGCAGTGCAGGGCACCTGCCAGCAGGCCCCCACTCATGTCCCCCAGCACCCCCAACCCCCAAACAGTGCAGGGCACCTGCCAGCAGGCCCCCACGTATGTCCCCTTGCACCCCCAACCCCCAAGCAGTGCAGGGCACCTGCCAGCAGGCCCCCACTCATGTCCCACTCATGTCCCCTTGCACCCCCACCCCCCAGCAGTGCAGGGCACCTGCCAGCAGGCCCCCACTCATGTCCCCTTGCAGCCCCACCCCCCAGCAGTGCAGGGCACGTGCCAGCAGGCCCCCACTCATGTCCCACTCATGTCCCCCTGCACCCCCCACCCCCCAGCAGTGCAGGGCACCTACCAGAAGGCCCCCACTCATGTCCCACTCATGTCCCCCTGCTCCCCCACCCCGCAGCAGTCATGGGGCACCTGCCAGCAGGCCCCCACTCATGTCCCCTTGCACACCCACCCCCAGCAGTGCGGGGCACCTGCCAGCAGGCCCCCACTCATGTCCCCTTGCACCCCCTCCCCTCAGCACTGAGGGGCACCTGCCAGCATGCCCCCACTCATGTCCCACTCATGTCCCCTTGCACCCCCACCCCCCAGCATTGCAGGGCACCTGCCAGCAGGCCCCCACTCATGTCCCCTTGCACACCCACCCCCCAGCAGTGCGGGGCACCTGCCAGCAGGCCCCCACTCATGTCCCCCTACCTACAGGTCATGACGCTCCTCAATCATGGCCCTTATGGCCAGCCTCCCCAGACCAAAGACCCTACCAAGTATTGCATCCACCCACATAGAAAAGGCAATTACATGATACAACCCCAATGGCAAGTATGTAAATGAGCACATGTCCGTCACACACACACAATGGTTGCAAGTGAATGTGAAAACCCATATCATGACATGCATGAAACCAATGAGATAATACCACACATGGAAGTATGACGAAAAAAATGTATTAAAAGCAACATGAATGGAATTAAAATCAAACAAACAACAATGGGAATAAAACAAGAAAAGCTGCATGTCCGTAAAATAATGATAAACAAGAAATCATAATCCAAAGGAAAGGTGTCCAAAGTCACAGTCCAACAAAGCAAATCCAAGGGAAAAACAAAAGTGAAAACCATTGCTCCATGGGGAAATCAAAAAATAAAAAGATGAATCCAATAGTGAACTATGTACAGATGAACAATCCAGGGTCTATGATCCCAACTGATGAAATGAAACCTATAAAAAATAATACCTAATGAAAAACTATATACAGAAACGTGGTGCATTGTCCAGGCGCAACCAAAATAAAGAAAAAACCAAAGGAAACCTAACACTATCTAACTATTTACAAGGGCAGTGGGAAAGTGCAATGGCTCACATGTTGATGTCCCGGGCCAGGGCATCATCGAACTCCTGCTCGATGTCCCAGATGCGGTCCTCTTCCATGGCCCCGAGGGTTCGCAGGGACGATGACATCTGGAACTCCAGGTCCCTGCAAATGGCCTCGAGGCACTCGGCCCACCTCAGGGCCCTACGCATGGAGTTCTCCGCCCTGACCATCGTGAGCCGTGCCTCTTCCGCCCGCTGCCACTCCGCATCTATCGCATGGCCCAACCGCTGCCACACGGAAGACACTTCCCGTCCAGGGTCCTCCTGCCCTCTGGCCGATGCCTGCCCCTCCGATGATGAAGGCCCCGAGCCATCATGGCTCCCACCTTGTTGCTGCTGCTGCTGTGCCGCTGCCTGTGCCCTGGCTCCTGCTGCCTGCACATCCTCCTCCAGCCGGGGTGCAGTTGTTGAGGTGGCCACCCCTGCTGAACGTCCGACTCCCGACTGTGGCAGGGATTTGTCCTCCACCAGCCTGGCCGCAGGGTTGGAGGCAGCTCCACAGGGCACCCAGGTGACACATGGGTGGGAAGATGGCACAGACGACGACTGGCGCATAGGGGGTTCAGTTGAGGAGGGGGTCAGAACAAGGTCCAGAAAACGGAGGAATCCGGCCCTGGTGAGCTGTCCCAGTGGGACAACGCGGTCAATGAGCCATGCAAGAAGACGTGCACTCTCCTCATGAAAAGAATGCAGGTCAGCTCGCATGGCACGTTGACGCAACGCCACCCCACCCAGGACAGGCTCAACCCGGTGCCGGATAGCCACATCCGCAGGGAGAAGAAGGCCAGTTGGTGAGGGCCAATCCCCTCCCTGAGAACGGGTCTGGACGTAGGTATCCCTGCTGGTGCAAGATGATGCAGTCACAGGATCGGGGACAGGATTACACACAGGCACCTCTGTGGCGGCCTATGCTGCCTCCTGTCCCTGCCCGTGCACTGCACCACTAGCACCAGTGGTATCCCGACCTCCAGACCCCGTCTCTGTCCCTTTCATGGCCTCCTCCTCCACCAAACCCCCCACCAACCTGGATGACTCTGTGCCATCTTCCTCCGTCGGGCCCTGTGGGGTCTCAGCTGCCCCTTCGGCTGCTGAGGAGTCCAACTCCAACCTCCGCCTCTTGGACCTCCCCTCGGCAGCTGCGACCTGGGACGCGGCACCGGACTCCTCACTCCCCGACGAGATGACAACCTGGGAGGGGAGCCGGGCCTTGCGTCTCCGGCTGGCGGTGCGATCCCTGTCGCTGTGCTCCACAGCACCTTCTCCGCCCTCTTCATCAGTTGACGCTGCAGACAGGGAGAGATAGGAGACAGGCATCAGGGCACTGTACAATGGACTCATACACACATGACAGTTGTCCATGAGTGGCATTGTCAAACTTCAGACATGGCATCACAATCCCCAACACACATGTCATTGCAACTCAAACACATGAGCTATTCCACAGCCATATTGCAACAGCCGGCACCATCCATACACATACAACAGCATGAGCAGCCAAAGGTGAGCCAGACATCACATGAAACACAGGGAGTGCACTAGACATGCACACACGCCACCACAATTACATGCATGTGTACACCTCCGCCAACTGTCGCAGTGATGAGATTGGCATCCATGTCACATCTGGCAATCAGTCTTCTACATATCATTCTCACATGCATCCATGTTGCATCACTGTTGCACCCATGTCAAATACACACACATGCACATGTACACGGTGCAGATACATGCAGCTGGAACCAACATCCATGTGTGAAACCACAACCATGCCAACTTACATACACAGTAATCCAAACGTGTGTGCTCACACATCTGCATTTGGCGTGCATGCTTACCCACACATACACCATCCATGTGTCTCACACATGAAAGGACTTGCATGTGTCAGACTCACAGCCCTGTACATACACATCCATACATGGCCCTACAAAACCACATGTACAACCTGCACACTACTGGCACACCACCACACGCACAGTTTCCAATCAGTATGCATGTACACTTACCGCTCGACTCCAGACTGGTCTGCCTCTCAAGGACCTGGACGTGGAGCGCTGGGCATATGCGTTCCAGGACCCTCATCTGATGTTCCGACAGGTGGCCCCGGCGCCCCACAGCATCCGCTGCCTTCAAAAGGCGCCAGGCCTTGTTGAGGGTCCTGGACCTGAAGTCCTCCCAGCGCTTTTTGACATGTTGGAAGTCGCGGACTGCCACCCCCTCTGCGTTGATGTCCGTCCAGATCTGAGTCCGTCCTTCCTTGTCGGCGGCTGAGCTTCCGAAGAGGGCATCATACTGCCCCAGGACTTGCTCCACCAGGACACCAACTTCGGTGGCAGTGAAGCTGGTGGCCCTCTGCCTCTCTGGCTGGGGGTTGCCAGTGATTCCAGATGGTGTAGTGCCTGACATGGCAATCCCAGAGGCAGGTGTGGGTGGGCAACTGGGTCCTGGGGCTGGGCTGTGGAGCGAAGGAATAGCAGTCGGGAGTCTTCGGTTCCAGCAGGTGTGGTCACAGCAACAGCACCCCGGGCTGACGTGCAGGCAGCAAATGGCAGGGCACGTGGGCAGCAGGCAATCAGGCAGCAGCAGATGGCAGGTGGGAGCGTGCTCGGGGCTCTGGGGGGGCAGTAATTCGGCCTTCTGGGCAGGAGCGTGGTCTTCCGTGTGCGAAGGCGTGGACAGCTTGATACGGAGTGATTTGGTACGTGAAAATCTTGCACGTCAGCGTGTAATTCGAGGAAAGGCCCTGAGCGCGTAAGCACGTCAGCACGCATACGCGATTTCATTGGACCAAAGGCCCTTAGCACGTAAGCGCGTCTGTGACGTGCGCGCACAGGCGTTTCCCTGAACCCGGGTGCATGTTACACGTCCAAGAACTGCACGTCCGAGTGTCAGCTCGTGTAATTGGAGGATACGGCCTTAGCGCGTATACGCGGAAGTGATGTTGGACGTGTGGGCCAGCTCAAAAGGTGCGTGAAGGACGTAATTTCCTTGTACGAGCTTTTCGTGGAGAGCGAGTGGGTGAATTGTGTACTTCTTGTCGGTTCACAAGCGATTTACTTCACAGCGTTTCTAGTTCGTGCTCCCTGTTACCTCTGACAGCTTTTTTCTGATTTTCTGTTGGGCCTGTTTCCTCAAAGAGCGTTCACTTCTTCTTTTGTCCTGTCTCCTCAGAAAGCATACAATTGTTCTATTTTTCACGCTCTTTTTACAGGCAGACGGTGAGTCGCGCACGTATTTACCAACTGTGCTTGCCCCGTGTGTCGCATACCCCTTCAGAGGTCATTGTACACGTTCATTTTTGTGTTTCTGGGTGCCACAGCGTAGTGCGGGTTCACGCAGGGTTGCGTTCACGTTATTTTCTGTTTTTGGAGTGCCTGTGCGTTGCGTGACCCGTCATCTTACCCCAGGGGTCACATACAGCCTTGCTAGAGCACTAGGGTAGGAATTCCATCTAGTACCCTACCCCTTTGACCCCCAATTGCCCAGGACAATAGTTTACTGCAACTCCCATACGCAAAACTACATCAGTGCCATCGTTGGGAGGTGACCAAGCGGTAAGGGTGGCAAAGGTGGCCGAGCCTCAAGAGGTGGGCGTGGTGGGTGCGGCAGGGGACGTGGCCGGGATTTGCAGGGTACCCCTAGCCCCCCATGTGTGGAGGACCAGTTAGGGACACCCATGCCCCCCCATGGTTGAGGGAAACATGGCTGACACCATCTCTGCTCAGCCCTTGTTGGACCGGCCAATTGTGGCACTTGACCTGGCACAGGGTTACTCCCAGGCTGACTTCCAGGTCGCCAAGTCTAGGCCACGTATGGCGGTGCAAGTTGGTGTCACCAGGCCACGTGGATCAGGGTCACCTATGTCATCTGCTGCCCCAAGTAGGCAGGGTGGGGAGGCTGCAGGGGCAGCTGCAGCTCCATCCACCCCAGCTCTGACTCTCCCAGCCGGGGCATTGTTGGTCCCAGTCCATCTTGCTAACGTTCCCCCTGACTACGTCACACTTCAGCCAATGCCTGCACCAAGTCCCATGCTCAGTGTGCATTCCCACGCTCCAACTACCCAGTCCACCGGTGCTCCTGCCCCTAGTGGCCAGAGCGGCGTAGGTCACTCAGGATCCCCACCACCTTCCAAAAGAAAGAGGAAGAGTGCTCGTCCAGTACAGGCTGATACCCCAGACACGGCTACGCAGTTCGGCACGCCAAGGAAGCCTAGCTTCAATGATGCCGAATGTGATGCACTTGTGCAGTATGTGTCCACACATGACAGCGAAATGTTGATCACTTCAGGGTGCAAGACCACACCTGCTCGACGTCAGGCACACTGGCAGACCGTCGCAGACAACATAAGTGCCCTTGGATTTGTGAGGCGCACAGCTGGTGAGTGCTACAAGCGCTGGAATGACCTAAAGCGCAGGGCAAAGAAAAAGCTGGCCTCAAGTCATGCCGCTACTCTGGTGACTGGAGGTGGGTCTCCACAAGAGGACATTAAACTCACTGTACATGAGTCTGTTGCTGGGACCTACGTCACAGAGGAACAGATCCAAGGTGTGGGAGAACTGCCAGATTACGAGGCATTGTCCGGTGAGTGCACATGCATGTGTGTGTGATCCATGTGTATGTTGTGTGTGTGAGGGGTTCTGATTGAGTGCCAGGTGAGGGTGTGTGTCTGAGTGGTTTGGGTCAACCATGTGCTTCATCCAAAACATTCTGCGTCCCTGGATTTGGGTATTACAGTATCCCTTCTGCCAAAAGTAGACATTTTGTGCAACATCACCCCAGTTGCCCTTGAAGTGGCATCTTGCAACAACATTGTTCCGTATTTTTAAGTGTTCATTCAGGCTGATTGCTTCAATTCCCACACTTTCACTACGCATTTCTCAGCCCTATTGACAAACAATATGTGACATGCCTATGGTACATGCCATCTGTGTGATGGCATGTGTCATGTATGTGGATTGGACATGCCACTCACAGGCCAATGTGTGATGGCACTGCTAAAAAACATGCAGCTAATGTGTTGCTCTTCCATCTTGGTGTCATCAGTGTCTGGAATTTTCCTCCTCTTCAAACTCAGTGACAGTGCATGCATAGGAGGGTTATAGTCATGTGGGACATGTGTCAATCAAGTACTGGTTCTGTAGCTTGTCAGGCCTAATTGTGTGCCATGGTGCTAATGCCTGTTTCCATTTTTTGTCTTTCATGTTTTTGCAGGGGATGAGGCACTTGATGCTGTTGAGGGTGAGGAGATGGTGCAGACCCAGGAGGGATCTCAGGCACGACCGGGCACCAGTGGGGGACGGGGTGTGGTGGTGGGTGAGAACCCACTCTTGCTGCAGACCGTTCTCTCCAGGGGTGTCTCTGGGTGCACCTCCCCAGACCTCTATTCAGGTGTTGATTCGGATGATGAGACCTATGTGGCTTCGCAGGTAGGTGTATCTGGAAGGGATTCTGTTCTGTATGACCCACCTGCACCAGGGGTACAGCCCACTATGGGGATGTCAGTGTTGGTAGGTCTGCCTTTGGTGGTTACGGATGCAGGGCCACACTCCACAACATCTGATTCTGTTCCTGGGCCAGCAGATCAGAGGGGGAATGCAGTCCTGCAGCCTCAGGCAGTGCCGACACAGCAAGGCACAGTTCGCCTTGGCCCAGACAGGTGTGGTGCCTGCCAACGCAGTGGCCGTACGCCACCAGGCAATACCGCATGGGAGCAATCCATATACGGTATGGCAAACCAACAGGCAGCAGCATCTGAGATGATGGCTCAAGCAATGGAGAGGGTGGCCACTTCCATTGTCCCCCCAGAAAGGCAGATGGAGCAACTACAGCAGGCAACAGACTCCATTTGCCAATCACTCAGGGAGGACATGTTGGCGTCCAACAGGGACAGACGGGCGGCCCTGGACACTCTGCGGGAAGCCATTTCTTTAGAGTCCCAGGGCCAGAGGGAAGCCCTGAGGGTAGAAGTCCATAAACCTCAGGCAGACTCTTGTGGACTTTGAGGCTTCCACTGTCATGAGGACAGAACAGCTGCTGGAGCGGGTCACACGTACGCTCTCAGCAGAGATGCAGGCAACTCCAGAGGAGGTCTGGGCATCACGTCAGGTGGTGCATGGGGATCTCTGCACCATATTCCTCCAGAAGGAGAACTTCCACACCCGCATGCTTGCTGCCATGGAGGACCAGACTAAGGCTTTGCGTGGGCTGCCTCCCATAGCACCACCACCTCCTGTGGCAGCAGCAGCACAGGGTGATGAGAGCGACCACAGCGATTCAGAATCTCTCACGATAGCGTAGCCATGCAGGCCATGAGCCCATGGAGGTGTTTTTTTCGCAACATCCACACAGGTGGCTGTTGGTGTGCACCCTCTCCTCGGACCTCCTGGGTGGCCTCCCCCACCCCCCTGGCCCCTACATGGCCATTTTTGATTTTTGATTTTTGATTTTTGATTTTTGATTTTTTGTTACAGTGTGTTGCCTTGTGTGGCTCCCGTGGGCCTCCATGGATTCCGGCTGGGCACATGCAGGCTTGTCCTGAGTTTGGGTTAGATGCTTGGGTTCGTGAGACACACACCCCTCCTTCTTCCCGTTTCCATGGGCTTGCAAAGGGTGTGCCCAAGTGACAGTGACTTACACAGTGACGTTGGACTCCCATGAAATGTGTGGGCAGTCTGTAGTCAATACTGTGTATACATTCCTAGTGCATATTGTTGTAGTATTGTACACTGCATGGTGTATTGATGTGTGCTTGTGCATCCATGTCTCCCTCCTGATTTGCAGGTTCATTCCTCATGTCTTCACAAGGCCGTCTACTTTGGAGATGGAGTTCATGTTGTAAGCAATGCACTTCCAGATTTGCATGGCACCAACACTGTACAGTTGGAAGTGGTCGATGTGCTAGCATCACCAGGTTGTAAGACTACGTATCCTTTAACTTAGTATTGTCTTGTGAATGCTATGTTTGGGGTTGGGTAGCTGCATTGTAGTGTGGTAAGTATTTGGTCATGTGTGTTGTCAGTTCTACATTAATGGGAGCATATTGTGTGTGGCCAGTTTCCATTCGGGTCACTGTACTTTGTGAAACTTGTGTCATGTTTTGGGGATTCCTTTGTTTGCTCTCACATAGCATGACATGCCATGGTGTGTTGGGTGGCGGTGCTGGGGAGGGGTTGGGTGACATGGCACTGTTGTCATTTTGTATCTTGCAAGGGGGTCATGATTTTAGCAGCATAGAAGTGTGTCTTTTGATGACACAGCATTGGTGGTGTTTGTGTAGGTAGGGATGCACACAATGGAACACTTCCAGGTGAACAATCTCAGGCTGGTATGGTTGTGACAGTTGACTGTCACTTGACTCATCATCATTGATAGTCAGCTGGTATGTACCAGGGCTGTGTGCACTCCACAGGGGTGTGATTTTAGGTGAAGTAATTATCCACCAGCTGCATACGGGCTGCCTCACCCCGTGCCCTATCCCCTCCAATGCGCAGCGGGCGTGAATGTGAATGTGGTTGGGGATGTGGGGGCACCACCATGTCCACGGCCAGGCCCCGGCGTGTTGCAACGTTGTGCAGGACACATGCTGCCACTATGATCCTGCACACTACTGGGGGAGCGAATATCAGCTGCCCGCCAGAACGGTCAAGGGAGCGAAAGCGTGACTTGAGCACTACGAATGTGCGCTCCACTATGCCCCGAGTTGCAATGTGGGCTGTGTTGTATCTTACCTGGGGTGGCGTGGTGGGGTTCCGAATTGGCGTCATCATGTGGGTGCTCAGAGGGTAGGCACTGTCCCCTGGGGAGGTGTTGATGGGTATCATTAGTGGGGTTGTGACATTACTCAGTATCTGACATGCATGCATGTGCAGTGGCATTTATACTCACCAAGCAGCCATGTATCGCCATGCTGCCCAGCTTCTAGGTCTCGGTTTAGGGTTGACATTCTGTAAATGAAACTGTCGTGGGTGGACCCTGGATAGTTGGATTATACTGAGGTGATGATTCCCTTGGCATCACATACTACCTGGACGTTGATGGAATGCCAGTGCTTGCGGTTTCTATAGATGTGCTAAGACGCCCTGGGGGGACATAGAGCCACATGGGTGCAATCAATGGCACCTAGCACTTTGGGGAATTGTGCCACCCCGTAGAAATCCTGGGAGGCAGCCTGCCTTTCTGCAGGTGTTCTGGGCAGGTATATGTGCCTGCGGACTGATGGGCGTGTAGTGATGATGGCCAAGACCTGGTGTAGACAGCGTGACTGCGTGGCCTGTGACACCCCCCCCACTATGGCACTTTTCTGCTGAAATGATCCAGTGGCCAAGAAGTGCAGTACATTAAGGACCTTCTCCAGGGGGCTGAGTACTTGGGAGCACAGGGTGGGTGATGTGAGGTCATCCTCCCACTCACTGACCAGGTCGAGTATTATGTGAGGTGGAAACCTGTACCCCCTCATCAGGCATCCCAAAAAGGCTGGTTCTGGGTGTAAAAATTCTGGCCTTGACTATCCTCATCCTCCTCCTGCGGTATCCCATGGCCACTGCTGCTAGGAACGGTATATTCATCCTGGTGTCTGAGCTTGTTTGTAGTTTGCACGCACTTTTATGATGCGCAAGTCGACGTACGCCTGTTTCCTGCTGGCGTACGTGTTTCCGGATTGGCCCGTCATTTTGGGCGCATGCCTTAGCCACGTTCGATTACATGAATACGTGTTGTAGGCAAATGTGTGAAACTTCCCGCGCACCCCAGTAATACACGTACCCCGCTCGGCCAGGCTGAATCGCGTGTGAAACTTCACGCAAACCCCTGAAATACACGTACCCAGGCCAATCGCGTGTGACACTTCCCGCGCACCCCAGTAATGCATGTACCCCGCTCCGCCAGGCCCAATCGCATGTGAAACTTCACGCGAACCACTGAAATACACGTACCCAGGCCAATCGCGTGTGACACTTCCCGCGCACCCCAGTAATACACGTACCCCGCTCCCCCCGGCCCCATCGCGTGTGAAACTTCCCGTGCACCCCAGTAATACACGTACCCCGCTCCCCCCAGCCCCATCGCGTGTTAAACTTCACGCGAACCCCTGAAATACACGTACCCCGCTCCCCCCGGCCCCATCGCGTGTAAAACTTCCCGTGCACCGCAGTAATACACGTACCCCGCTCACCCAGGCCCAATCACGTGTGAAACTTCACGCAAACCCCTGAAATACACGTACACTGCTCCCCCAGGCCCGATCGCGTGTGGAACTTCCAGCGCACCCCTGAAATACACGTACCCCGCTCCCCCAGGCCTGATCGCCTGTAAAACTTCCCGCGCACCCCCGAAATACACGCACACACTATTTTTCACACTGCGGGTGTCTGTGTTTGTCGCGTACCCCTTTGCACGTCATTTGTCCTAGAGGGCCACAGTATGGGACATTCATCAGAGCTGTATATTTGTGCTTTTTGTTAGCGCACATTTTGGCGCACATTTTTTTCCTGCGCATGGCCGCTACCGCCTGCCTTCGGGTGGCGGACGGGTTTGGGTCTGTGCGCATCTTTGCCTGTGCACTGGTTTGCCCTATTCGATTCCATGAATACGTGTTGTAGGCGAGCGTGTGGGTGTTCCGCGCACTTGCCTCCTGTACTTCCCCGTGACGCCCACATTTTCACAAGTTGTTCCCCATTCCGAGTGTTACGCCCCGTGTTCCACCTACTTTTGTTATGTGCGCCGCACTATGTGCGCTTTTGCTGTGGCCTTAGCGCACGCCGCTAGATGACCTGTGTGCCGGCGTGCGCTGCACACTTTTTCAGCACACATCCCAGATTTTACTCACGCACGGACTTCCATGAATAGATGTGCGCTGGTTTCCCTGCAATATTCGCACTTGCACTGCGATTTTCACACTTTCACTGCGAATCGCACGTTTTCGCACGCTTGCGCCGATATTTTCAGCGCACATTAATTCCATGAATCGGCCTGTAAGTCTTTTCGTTGAGTGGTTGTGGGCAGATTTTATTTATTTGTTTATTTATGTATTTATTTATATTTTGAATGTTTGGGAGGTTTGTTTTGGCTGGAAGATAAAGCAAGACACATTTAATGGGAATTATTCATTTAACACTTGGATGAAAATCGCACGTTAGCGAAAAATGAATTGTTCACACAAGAGGAGGAAAGTATGGCAGAGAAGTAAACCCCACTCCATTCCCATTCGCCACCTTGTGTGATCCTTGCTTTTGTGTCCATTTCATTCACCACCCGTTTTAAAATGACCCCTTTGTATTATAAAGTATTTTTAGATGTCAATGGGCCTCATCATACGGATGGCAGTAAGGGTTTACCGGTACCGGTAAGGGTACCAGTGCCGGTAAACCCTTACCGCCTTACTACGAGGTCCCTTTGTGGGACCCTACCTTAATGGCTGGTTTTACCAGCCATTAAGGACGGGACCCGCAAAGGGACCTTGGAGGTAATTACGGTACCGCAATTTGTGGTACCGTAATTACCACCTTCCCCATTCCCATTGAGCCCTATGGGGGCAAAAATGAGAATGGGGAAGTGCCATGGTGAATGGGGAATTACCGCCCCCACACACCTTGGAATAGGGCGGTAATTCCACCATTCACCATGGCGGACTCGGTAAAATACCGGCGGCAACCATGGCGCTAGTAGCGCCATGGTTACCGCCGTCCGTGTAATGAGGCCCAATGTCTCTGACTTCGTTTTCTCCTATTGAGCACGCCTTTCCTGCAGGGGCAGATGTGACAGGTCAATGGGCCTCATTACGACCTTGGCGGAGGTCCATGGCGCTATTGGCACCATGGACCATGGCGCTAAGTTGCCAACTCCGCCATGGTGGTTGGCGGACTTACCGCCCCATTCCGACCTTGGCGGGGCGGTAAGTCCCCAATCCCCATTTACCCTTCCCCATTCCCATTTTTGCCCCATAGGGCATAATAGGAGTGGGGAAGGCGTTAATTACGCCACCGTAAATTACGGTGGCGTAATTAACATCAAGGTCCCTTAGCGCCATGGATTTTAACACCTGCTAAAAGCAGGTGTTAAATCCGCCATGGCGCTAAGGGATCTCGTACTCAGGCGGTAAGGGTCGGCGCTGTTTACGCTGGCGTAAACCCCTTACCGCCTGGGTCGTAATGAGGCCCAATGTGTGTTAGGTGCATGCTGTTTTGGGTACTTGAAATTCAGTTCAAAGCATTCTCTACAGCTTACAAACATAAACAGCATGTGAACATATCTCGTTAATAAAGAAATGACAGGAAGGCGTTTTATTTAAAGCTTTGACAGTCAGAGTATGTAACGTGAGTATTTTGTGATTTAGATGATGGTCACAACTTGGCTCCTCAAAAGATCTTAGAAAATCGTGGATCTGCTATTGCGGCCGATCGGCAAGGAGTCACTAAACCCTAACCAGCAAACTTGTCCTTGAATGGATGGTTAACTATGCAATTATATGCACACTGCTCTTCTGTGACTCGCCTGTCAGTCAACCTCTGTTTTGAAATCCCTGGGGTCGGAACTGTTGGTTCTGGGGTGTATCCTGAATTTTAGTAGTCGGTTCTCTTGTTGTGAGAACTGTCTGTTGTGATTAACCCCACCTGTGTTTATTTTTTACTAATATTATGTTATAGCATTTCCGAAAGATAGGATGTGTACGAGCATATTAACGATTTCAATCAGTCCCGAGAAGGGAGGGAAACCAGTTGTATCAGTAATTCCCAAGACACTGAATCAATGGATCATCAATAAACATCCCCGACATCCTCAGGCATGCAATCTTCTGGCATTCAAATCAAATGAGCTTGCTTTACATTGTCAACTTCTTGACTGATTTAAAAAAGGAAAATGATTTTGAACACAGAGCATAAACCATGTAATACCAAGAGGTGAGATAATACCCACACACGTCCTTCACACAATTCGATGAAGTCAGGAAATACAGTTTAGCATTATAACTTCAAACGTATTTATATAAGCAGTGGAACCCTCACACCCACCCGCCCCAAGAAAGTAAGTGTCTACATTCTGAGGTGTGAGGACCTAGAGAGAAAAAGCTGAAACTTGTAATGCGGAGTACGTTTTTGAAGCCACATTATATAGACGTAGACAATGTGAGGGTAGTTACTTAATAATTTCCGCCTTTGGAGGTATTATGGGGTTATTGCAAAGGAAAGCACTGCATTTTCCTCTCTGATAGGCGATCAAGGCAAATGTGTCAATCTTTCAGGGACCCAAAAGAGCAGTGAGGTTGGGAGGATGGCGGGAAATGCACCGGGATATGGCTTCAATGTGAGCCTTCTGCGGATCCACCAGCACGCCATACATGGCATAACATGTAAATCTCTGGATCCCCTCTCTCCATGTTATTTTAAAGTCACCTTTGATATTCTACCTTTCTATTGTATCAATGTGATTGAATCTTATTACTGTATTCCTTTGTTGCTCAGCACTCTTTTGATCCACCATTTTCTTTGCAGTATATAAATCCAAGCTCAAACATAAATACCTTGTACCATTCTCTAAAATGACAATGGATAATTAAGAGGCAGTTGAAAAGGTTTGTGATGGGCAGGTATGAATAGGTGTGCCACAGTACATCCAGGAAAAGGCAATATTATATACTTGCATTGCATGACCCATTGGACATTCCACTTAATGAGAAATATCATAAATAGTCCGCAAATATTTCTGTTGGGTAAATTTAAAGTTCAGAAATACAACAGAAAATCCAAGACGTAATCTTGTAAGCGCACATCAATTTTCTGGTATCTGTATTCTTGTCTTAATGATAGAGAATATCTATAAAGTCTTGTTTTAAAATAGTGGCATGCTGGTTTATTATGTGATTTATGTGTTTTCCAAGTCAGTTCTGCAAAACCGGGTATTTGTTTAGTTCAGGAAAATGAGTCATTACCAAATAATTGCACATTGTTCTATGATAGAAACTGGGACACGCTGTGGTAAAGTGCAGGCATTGCAGATTGGGCTCATATCTCAGCATCACCTTTTAACTATCATTTGGGTTCATAGGCAAGACACTGAGGGTCCAACAAATGGAATATTTGCACTATTCAAAGTGACTTTGCACTGCTGAAAATTGGCTTTGCACTGCCAACACAAACCCTGATTCATTGAACTGTGCAAAGGGTATTTGTATAGTGCAGTCAATGCAATTGGTAATTTTTGCAGTGCCAGATTACTTTGCACTGTAAACATACACTTTGCACAGTTCCATGAATCAGGGTTTGTGTCAGCAGTGCAAAGTCACTTTTCAGCAGTGCAAATTCACCTTTCAGCAGTGCAAAAGTCCATGAATCGGGCCCTTAATCGTGCAGTGGCTAACCTGTAAAAAAAACTGGCAAGTCTCTAAATATTTAAAAATGTTCAGTACCTAAGAGTGATCTAGTTCTCTGGGAATTCTCTTTTTAAATTCACACTCATGGTTAGCTGGCTATTGAGCTGCTTCATCTCTTTTTAAATAAAAGGGAAATGTGTGGATATGTGTGGATATGTGTGTGTGCGTCCCAACATGATACAAACCTGAACTTTGCATATGGGTAGGTTGTATGATGTAGACAATGTAAAAAGTATATAATATACATTTTTCTATTTATTGTCTGTTAACGCTTTTTTAAGCGGTCTTGGGTATGTGTGTGTCTTTTCGAAATGTTCAGCATACTTCTCAACATGCTACAAACCTGAAATGTGGCATGTGGGCAGGTTCCATGGTCTAGACAATGCAACGAGTATAAAACATACATTCTCTATTTTTTTTTTAAACTGGTCTGCAATGCTTACCCCTGTCGTTTGGCTCATTGTGCCACAGTTACACCGTAGTTCTACTTTCAATGTTCCTAAAGTTCAGCAATTCATGAAAACCTCAGCAGTTCATATTTCCTAAACTTTCCACACTATCAGCGTTCTAGCTGACATTAGCAGCACTCACCATTGAAGTCATGCGGGTGACACAATACATGGCTTTTGTAGTAATGTGGGTGTCAGGAAATGGTGCATGTCTCTTCAGTAGTGTCCGTAATGTCGTTGTCGTCACATTGTGGAAAATCTCTCATGACAAGGAGAGAAACTTCAGTTCTCACGGAATACGATGAATGAATCCCTTTTCAACAGTACAAAGGTTACATGCTTCAGCCGTACACGTACAGTTACGCCAGTGCGCTTATAGCTTTAGGCCTATAAGTACGGCACTTAAGTAGAGGTCGCAGCTGCCTTGGCTGTAGATCGGGACATCAATAATCGCAATGCTCCAACTCAAGGTATCTGGAACCGATTTACGGGATTCAAGCTTTTTTCATGGTCAGCTTTAAGTGGCTTGCGCCAGAGTTGGAAACAAAGACAATTTGTTCACACAAGCTCCTACTGGAAAGACCAGCAATATTGTTTACAAATAAGCATTGGTTTAGTCCTTGAAACAAACTTCAAACTTTGACTGAAGTAGGAATAACCGTGCGAAGCACGCGCACATCTGATAGTATATAATAATAGTGGCTATTGATACATTGCACATCACAAGGTTATGCATCTCTTTACTGACTAATAGTAAGATCACTTGAAAGTCATGGCTCCCTTCTTATCTCAGTCTAGGTGCACTACCCACTATCTATGCAATGGTTATATGTAGCATCCATGCTGCTTCCAATCTGTCTCCATGCTTGAACACTTTTACATTCATAGAGACTGCTAAAATGTGTCCTCTGTCTATATTGACATATGTGTACCTTTTTCAAAAGGTTACTGACCTATGTCCTGCATCTATACTGCACCTTCCTTGTGGCTGCTACTGTTAAAATGTGTCCTGCACCTGTTCTACAAAAACAAGCATCATTTGATGTGTGTGAACTAATAATGCAGTCCTTCAAATGCCATCTGTTTATTATTCTGATGATGGGAAGTCTGAAGATGGTAAGGGGAGTGAAAAGGGAGTAGCCATGCATATTGTGATTGCTGCATGGTAGCAGATCAAACTAAGGCTTGTGATCACAATGCAGGGAGGGTGTGAGAGGGGGGGCACGACCAGAGATTCTGTATCCCTTAATTTGTTTGATTTGCAGCAGAGGTGTTAAGGTATTACTGCCCGGTCCCAACATTCATTAAGATGGCCCTATTTGCCTTTGAGAATGTACACATACCATGAGCCACGTTTGATTGCAAACTTGTACGGTAAAAATAGTTCTTGTAGTGATAAAGGAGGTGTCATTTTCTGTATTGCAGTGCATTAGCTTATGGGCTATCTGGAGGACATGCCACGCTGACGATTACAGAGATGTCGTCATCATGATGAGAAACGGGAAGCGGAGCTGGATGGAACAACAATATGGCCTTTCATCTAGGCCAGTGTCGGTGTCACTCCTTCTGAAAAGCTTCTAAAAATACCACCCGCAGCCATGATGCATTACTGAGTCAGCGAAAGCGATTCTTGTTTTTCTCTGATCAACGCGTTGACACATTATTTCCTTAATAAGCCGTCACTAATGGGAACCTGCCTGCAAATCAAAATGAGAGACTGTTTAGCATGAGGCAACATGCCTATTAAACAAGGCACACTTGAAATATGTAAACCACAAAGTGAAATGTGAAAGATAACATACAGAAAGGCAAAAACAGCAGATATGCCAATAACACAAATTGTGTTGCACCCTCACACATTTGGAAAAAAGGAAAACAAATAGAAGGCAACATTCACATGCATATGGACATGTCTACGTAAAAAGACAACATAGAACAAATCTGTAAAGCGCTCACTGGGCTGACACATGGCTTGGATAACTATTAGAGATGCTGGGCACAATACACTAAACTGAGATATGGCATATATATATATATATATATATATATATATATATATATATATATATATATATATATATATATATATATATATATATATGTGTATATATATATATATATATATATTTTTTTTTTTTAAATGTTTTTATTTGTTTCAATTGATTTACAATTTTTACAAAATGAACAATCCATTTAGTTTCTTATTAAGAAATAAAAGTCAACTTTTTCCTTCCTTGCTGTCGATTTGCTTTACCCTGGGTTTCCTGGTTATTTTCTTCGGTTTCCTCGTCCAATGTTCCATAATCTGTTGTTTCTCGCATATTTTTCTACATGTGTTTTGCTTCCTTATGTATTCTTGTTTCCCATGAGGCTATTCAATCGGTTTTTGGAAGACATGAAGCCATAGAACAGCATTCTCATAGTTATGTTGCTTTTGGTCATACCTTAAATGCAGGCCCTGCGCTACAGAGACTTAGCTTTGATTGCAGCTATCAAGAGGTCATCTGTGACCCCTGAACCTGTTCTGGGCCACTGCAGAGTAGCTGCTGTAGAGCAAGCCACTGATGCAGTAGGGCACCGGTGTACATGATGCTTTGAGAACGGTGTGCCTGGTTAGCAGGCCACCATTTCTGAGAAGATTTTATTAGTAAAAACATTTTAAAAAAACAGGGCTTTTAAAACATTGAAAGATACCAATTCCTCATAATGGGTCTAAAAAAACTGGAACGTTTTGTGAACATCTGTGCTAAAGATATGAAGAGATAAAAACGTTTTTTGATCAAGCTCAGCCCAAACTGGTGGATGGATTTTTGCAAAATCTGTTTAAAAAGTGACATAAAGCATGTGAAGAAAGTGTCCAGAAAAGTCTTAAACATTTGGTGGAGAGCATGGCACCTCTGTCACCAATACAATCCATGATGCATTGCTGGCACAGTGGTTTTTCAAATAAAAGTTAATCTGCCATATATAAAATCTTAATTAGCGAGGGTGAAAGATTAAAACTCTTTATTTTAATGCCAGCCTTAAAATGATTAAAGGGTGGTATAAGGTAGGTTTGACGATTGGCCACACTTAAATGAAGGGTATTTGTAAAGGTTTGTGGTCTGTAAATAGTTTAGATTTGTGGGGGGGGTTTCAGAGTGGTCCACTAAGATATAAATATAAGATATTGATCCTAGTCGAGTTGCATAAGGAAAGAATACATACTTGGGAACTATTAAATATCATGTGGCATGCACAGTATATGTCAATTAAGATTTGAGAAATAGTTTTAGAGAATTTATGAAGCAATCATTATATTATATCAAATATCACAATAGTAAGTAAATAACTTTCACAGTTAGCAATAGTCATCAAATGAGAAAACACCTGGTTGGTGTGGGCAAGGAGGGTTTTCCACCAGCATCACCACCAGTAGCTGTTTTACTATGTTCTAAAACAGCAATTATTCCTGAAGTATTTTCTTAGAGGTCAGGGATGTGTATACAACACGTTGTCATGCTTGTCCGAAAGCCACACCAACATTGAACTTTGACTCTTCCTGACGGGTGGAAGATTGTCTTGCCAATGCAAGAAATTACTTCAGAGTTCACAGTGAGTTACGGTACCCACTGCAGCTTTTCCGATTGACAGCCTGATTCATGGAATTATGTGCGTGAAAAACGCAGATTTGCGCGCCTTTTTGCCCGAAAATCCCTGTTTGAAGTATGGGGATTTTCGGGCAGAAAGGCGCGCAAATCTGCGTTTTTCACGCAAATAATTCCATGAATAAATGTGTGTGTGTTCAATACTATATATCATTCAGAGAATGTTGTTCTCAACTTGACTGATCTGACCCTAAACCTCCCCTGCCACGCATTTTAAAAAACAATCAGTGGTACCCATATCTATCAACTTATTTTTTGTGCTGGATTTAACACCCAATGGTGAGTCATGTGCTTTCCTTTTGGCCACGGATAACTCAAAGCTAAATATGATTTTTTGATATCCATGGTTTTCGTGAGAGACAGTGGAATGGATAGCCAGATGAGGCAGGAAAGGCAATGGGCTATGGCAGAGGGAGCATACTGTAGCCATGAATATCAACCTGAGAAGCACACTGAGTGCACATAATAGAAATACAGCAAGGCTATAGAAACGATCCATCACTGTAAATCATAGCCCGTCAAGCCACACTGGGTCCACTACCGCCAGCTGCTGACGAGACCCATTAGACATATCAAGAAAGACCTCTGCAAAATCAACCTGTTCAATGAGTATTTATATGTTGATTTTAATCCAGCATTCAAAATGTCAATTAAAAAAATTACAGTACTGTTGTTCTTCGGCCCTTTGTAATTGCTAGAGTAGATGTTGAGATACAATGTTGAGATAACTAAACCGTTGAATAGAAAGCATGAAACTCAGAGAACCTTTTTGATCCCCATATCCTAAGTACTGTATGAATTTTGCCAAAATGAATTTCAGCTGTGTAGGTCTAAAATATGTTAACTAGATATGAAATGCTAAAGAGTTGGTGTAAATCCGTCCAGTAGTTTTTTATAAAATGACCAAAACGTAAGGCAATAAAATTAGTCATATCTGTGTTCGCTTCGCGGACGGACTTCCCTGTTCGCTCCGCGGACAGCACCCCGATTGGCCCATGGCCTTGTATCATGTCCGCGGACATGCGACGTGTTCGCTGATTGGAAGGCGAGGGGCGTGGAGCGCGTCACATTTTCTGTGGCACCCACCATCTTGTATTCGCCGTCGACCGCGTACAGCTCGGTGAAACGTGGATAAAAAATTGTATTTAGTGCCGTGTGTTGGTGTGTAAGAGTGTTTCGGGAGGGTGGGGGAGTATGAGATAGGTTCAGTGTTTTGTTTTTTTTATGTGCTAGACGTTTTTGTTGCGTTTGATCTGTCCGCGGAGAACACGGCTGTTCTGACATTTTGTAAATAAACTAAATGGTGGGGTGTTTAGAGGACGGAGTATGTGTCATTTTTGTTCGCAAGGAAGGTAAAAATGAGCTATGAACACTCGCGTTGTACTTAATTGTTCGTAAATACACAAACTGGGGGTGTCCTCAGGACGCTGTCCGTATTGTAATCTGTCTAGTTGAATGTGTTCTAAGAACACTCGCGGTGTCCCGAAATGGTTGCAATTACACAAAATTGGGGTGTTCTGAGAACGTTGTTTGTATTGTTCGTTGTCAGGGTGAAAGTGTTTTAAGACCACTCCTTTTGTCCGCTAATAGTACAATTTCCTATGGGCGTCAACCGACTTTTTGTTCAAAAAAGAAACGATAAATCCGGCTGGTGTGCGCCGACATTATGTGATAATCCTATGACTGGCGCTATTGACTTGGCTGACTTGCTTTTGCGACACTAAATCATATCTCCCGCCCCTACGCCTGATATTATCAAAGCATTCATATTCCCCGCCTCTCTCCGTGACGTTAGAGGGTGCGTCATCAAACGCGCCCAGTCCTCTGCAGTCCTAAGTGACTTTACACTGTAAGAGGATTCAATTCAGCACTACAGCCAAGTCAACGCCTAGTCTAGAATACTGAATGAAAACCCTTATTGATATATCTTTATGTCCAGTTCATGCGTTCTGGATGACTACCCCTATATAACACCCCTCTCTCAGAATCCGCCTGACCCCACTGAGCCAAGAAGTAGTTCTGTTTTGCCAGTTAAAGGTTTATTTGATAAATCAAACAATAGGTATAGATATCACACTTTAGAATAAATTAATAATTGAATAGCACACTTAATCTGAGATGATAAAGATTAACAACGGAGAATCTGGCACTAGCACACTTCTTGATAATCACTAAGGAGTTGACATGAAATGGATAGGATAGCAACAATACTTTTATGGTTTCCAATGGATGCAATGTGGAATGAAATGCAGTACAGAACATACTCAATATGATTTCAACAAAACAATGTAATCACTTTTCTCTGGCAATCCCCTCCTTTTATGCAATGCAAGGAAAGGGAAGGAAGCACACAGTTCTCAGAAATGCAATCAAATGTAATTCAGTTCACCCCAGCAACTTAGACTACAGAAGTTGAAAACACAGGCAAAATACTTTTATATGTGCTGGCAATGAAGAAAAAAATATGCTAAAATGCTTTTAATTCCCTCTAGAGGTTCAGGGTGAGTGGTATATGCTTTGAATAAGTTCAGGATCACTTTAGCAAGGATCTAGGGTGTAACTAGCAGGTTAAACGAATTTCTGGCAAATGGAAGGCAAGCAGCAGCCGATTTTTACACATGAAGAAATTTGCAAATCGCGGTAAAATGTCAAATAGCGGCTAAATTTGCGAATGCGCCGAGCGCGATTACAGAGGAACTACAAGGACTATCACTATCGTTTTGGGTTCCTAGGAAAGCCTAGCAAGTCTCTAGCACAAACGGTCACGGAGATATGAGCGATTAAATAAAGGTCGTTTTTCAGATTTGAAATTTTAAAGTTCAAAAGACAAGTGCAGCTTGCAAATAGAAAATGACAAGTGACAGCTTTACAAATGACAGGTGACAGTTAGGAGACAGTTCTACTTAGATTAAAATAGGATTGAATTATATTATTTTAACTAAGAGATTGGTTCTGCACAGTTTTGCTAGGTACTCACACTATATTTAGAAATATGCCTTGCCACGGATCTGGTCAGGTTTAGGACTGGACTCTGGTCTCTGCACTTCACAGTGATCTGGGTCAGCTCTCTCTGGTTCTGCTAACAGGTCAGCTCTACTCTGCTGGTCTGGTCTGGGTCTCTGAAGGTTGATGGAGGTAAAGTATGGATTTTCCCGGCAGAGCTTCCAGCTGCAAATGGATTTGAAAAGTCCCTATCTGTCCTGTCTCTTTGCTTTTATGTGTTTTGAAAATGGGTGTGTGTGAGCAGCATCACTAGACCCTACCCCTCTCCACTTATCATTGGCCAAGCTTTCATTTCTCCCCTGATTGGGGGAGCTAAGTTGTGTCAGAGTGATGTCATTTTACAGCCTGCAGAAAGTCCACTCCTCCTGTCAACTTGCACACAAATCTAGATTTGAACCAAATACATATTTGCAGAGGTACATATTGTTTTAAAATCATATGCACCAATCATGCATTACAGGAGGTATACCCTGTCCAAATCTGCTCTTCCTGGGAGCTTGCATTCAGAAATGGCAATATTTTGCACTTTTTAACTGGTTTGCAATACCGCACATTACCCCAAATTTACACACATGTGCGCAAGGAGTATGGACATTAGTTGATGAAGTGTCAGATTTTTCACATGCACACATTTTGAGTAATATCCTCTTTTCCGCTAAAACCCCCCTGAACATACCACCGGTTCTAAAAACCTCTTAAAATGTGGGCAGAAAAATCACAAGAATTATGGTGTCATTTAAATAATTTTCACAAGTCCGCTCTATGAGTTATTCATCTTTTTCTAAAACCATATTCTGGCTATAGAGGTGTGTCTTTTCATGTCACATGGTACAGAAACCAGTCTTTCCAGTTTCTGCCAAGCTCAGAGACCCTGCCCCTCCCAGCTTCTGCCAAGAGGAAGCTACATTTACGACGTCTGCAATAAACCATCTGCCTGGGTCAGGACAGGGCTTTGTTCAGAGCTCCTGTATTCTGTGGGGCTCCCCTTAATTCAATTATCAGAGAGATGGCATATCCTTAGTGTGGCCAGCAAAAGGCAGATAGGCCTGGGAACACAGCTGTGACTCAAGTTTCACTCCTGATGGGGGTAGTTGCCAGGCAGAATTCAGTTTCTCAAGCCAGGTTTCAGATAAAATGTCACTTTTTGTTCCCCAGTTTCTGCATTCAAATAAAACTAAACATTTTCACATATGCAGCTAGAAGGCTGATTCTAAGTTTAAAACTATGACATTTAAACAATTGCAACCTATGTGACACTCAAAAGTAGGTCACTCAGTCAATTTAAACATTTAGATTTTTTTAGTGTCTTTCAGTCCAAATTTACTTAAACTGCTGAAATCCGCAGCTCAGCCAGTCTTGTTATAAACCTTCAAGTCACTTCAGAATATAACTTTACATTGGATCCACCTCTTAAAATGTCTTTCATTGGCATGTTTTGGGTTCATTTATTCAGTTTTCTACAAAATCTGGTGATTTTAAAACGTCGGCTTTTGGATAGTGGTGAGTACTGGTACTGCACCCCTTTTTGGGATTTAAGAAAATGAATTCCCAACAGTTATGGGTTTGCTTTTGGCAATCAGCATTGCCACTCCCAATGGTTTCAGACTACTGTGTGGGTAGTCCAATGGTGGTTTTAGGCAGTTTCCTTCTGTTCCCATAACATCGGCAAAAATGAGTGGCAGCCTATTCTTCATGCATTTCCCTGTGCATTTTCTGGGAAGCTCTGGCCATCATGATGTTTTCATGTCAGTACTGCACAGTTTTGAGGTAGGGCTCGGATGCATGGGTAAATACATCCCACAAGCCCCCCTTCTTGCGGTGGCCATCTGATCCTTCACTGGTGGGACCCGAAAGATCTGGGATGTAGTTCTCATCTTCTTCCGGTAGATGGCACAGTTCAGCATCTTTTCCTCCATCCGGTACTGATCGATCTGTTCTCCTCGCCGGTCCTGATGGGAATATTGGGCGGTACCCCGGGCCCGTTGGATCTTCGTTCCCGTCTCTGGATCATCCTCCTTGGCCCGTCTACAGGTTTTCTTTCTCCTAGGACGACAAAGGAAGAGCGGCAATACCTATTCATAGACATTTTTCAACCACTGTTGAGATAGTGGGGCAGCATATGCATTTCATCATAACGAAACATTACATTCTTATTTTGAAAAAAAAAACAGTATAACTAAGATACAGTTTCATGCAAATCACAATATTTTAGAGACTAGATGTGGTATGTTTTATGATTGGAACTGAATTAGTCTGAGACAGTACCCGCTAGGATTCCAGAGGATTCCTCCAGTTGTTGCAGAGTGTGCCTGGGATGGCAACATTTCAACTGGTTTATGTGGACCCACTTGTCTTCCCCCGCTGCCAAAGGACCTTTGGGGATGTGGATTTTGTAGGCCACAGGGGAGATCTTGTCGATGATCTCAAAGGGTCCCTTCCATGTAGGCAAGAATTTCCGCTGTTTTGCCTGGTTTCTTTGGAAGTTGTATAGATAGACCCGGTCCCCCACCTGATATTCCTTTCTGGAAGTCTTCAGGTCATAGTGGGTCTTCATGCTATCAGCCGATCTTTCTAGATTCCGCTGAGCGTAAGCAAAAGCATGTTGGAGGTGTTTCCTTAAATTCTCCACATACTCATGAATAGTGGAGGCATTTATCAGTGTCTGCTCTTGGGTCCTGTAGAGCAAATGCTGGGGAAGCACCATCTTGCGTCCAGTCATCAACTCAAATGGTGACATTTTGGTTGCAGATGAAGGGGTAGATCTGATAGCCATTAGGACCAGAGGTAATCGGATATCCCAACTTGGCCCAGAATCTGCCACAAACTTTTTTAAGATGCTCACAATTGTCCGGTTATATCTCTCTACTGCCCCAGAAGAAGCTGGCCTGTAAGCAATGTGTAGCTTTCTCTTGACCCCCAGTATCTCCCACATCTTTGTCATCACTTCACTGGTGAAGTGGCTACCTCTGTCTGACTCAATCCTTTGAGGTAGACCGAAACGGGAAAAGATGTGGTTAATCATCAAGGCAGCTGCGGTTTCTGCCTTGCAATTTGGGGCTGGGAGACATTCCACCCACTTGGTAAACAAGCATGTCACAGTCAACATGTACTTATTCCCCCTAGCCGAGCGAATCACGGGGCCTACAAAGTCGATTTGTAAATCTGACCATGGCAGGGTCATCCCCCTCTTTTGGAGAGGCGCACGGTGCGTGAGGGATGATGGCTGAAATTGTGCACACACAAGACACCCTTTCAAGTATTGGTCGAGGTCCTGCCCCATGTGTGGCCAGTATGCAACCTCTCTTAAGATTTCCAGTGTTGTGTGAAACCCCCTATGACCGGCGGTGGCCGCATCATGGGCGTGACTTAACATCAGGCTTCGGAATGAGGTAGGAACCACCCACTGATCGTGGCCAGCTTTGGATTTCCTTACCAACAAACCGTCTTGGATTCGGAACATTTTTGGACATTTCATCAACACTCTTAGGTCCTCTTTCCCAATGTAATCGGTATCCGTCAGGGGAAAGTTCTCAGGGTCCTCAAGGTGTTGGTAAAATTTACCAATAACTGGATCCCCCTTCTGAGCTGTAATCAAATCAGCATCAGGGGTCTCCTTACTCCATTGTGCAATTGAAAGGTCGTTGTGAGCATTTGTCTGGGACCTAGTGATAGCAGTGACCTGGATTTCCCCCAACAGGGACTCAATCTCAATTAGATCCCCTTGGATGGCCCCGGTTTTGGCCAGCTGATCAGCTAAGTCATTTCCAGTTTTGTCTGGTCCCTCTACTTAGGAATGACCCTTGATCTTTTTACAATAGATGGTCATCTCATTCGAGGTGACCAGATCATCAATGTTTTGGATCAACTTCCCATGTTTCAAGGGTTTGTTGTTAGCACATAACATGCCTCTGGTTTTCCAATTAACCAGGTGCTCCACGAACCCATTCCGTACATAATCCGAATCTGTGATTATGACCAGTTCGTGGAGTTGATGCTGGACAGCAGTGAGGATGGCCTGATGCACAGCCATCAATTCTGCCACCTGACTACTTCGGGGACCAATTTTGTATCCAGCGGAGGGTTCTGGGGACTCATTCACCCATGCATTCCCTACGCCGGCCACCAGTTCTTTCTCCCCGTCGTTGTCAACATGGTAAGAGCATCCATCCACATAGACAGTGGGCATTCCCTCACACTTGTCCTCTTCAAAGACTTTGTGTGGGGAATTAAGGTATGCCTCCGTGTTGTCCTTTATTTTTAGACTTTCGTCCTCGAGACAGTTTTCTCTGGCACAATCATGCAAGTCAGCCAGACCTTGCGCGAGGGGACTCTTCTTGTTTTGGCCATATCTGACCTCCACAGGAAAGCCTTGCATTGACAGAATCCAGGAAGTAATTCGGGAATTACTCACATTTCCGGCCCGGATTCTGTCACTTTGGAGATATTGCAGAGGCTGGTGTGGAGTCTCCACTATGATGTGTTCCCCCTGGATAAACGGGCGGTAATTCTTCAATGCCCACACCGTTGCCAGGAGTGCCTTCTCACAATCGTTGAATTTTTCCTCCACAGAGGATAAAGTTTTGCTCGCATAGGAGATTACTTTATTGACCTTGTCATGCTTTTGGTATAATACTGCCGTCAAGCACGTATTAGAGAACCCCGTCTCCAGGAAGAACTCCTTGTTTCTGACAGGGTAAGCTAGGCAAGGCGCTTGTGAGAGGCTTCTCTTGAGTTGTCTTACTGCCTCGGCTTGTTCTGGACCCCATTCCCACTTGACCCCCCCCTTCAGGAGATGAATCAGGGGTCTGGTGATCTCTGCGTAGCCCTCAATGAACTTTCTGCTGTAATTGGTCAGTCCAAGGAGGCTCCTTAGTTCCCGCAGAGTTGTGGGGTCTTTCAGTTTCTGAAGTGCTTCCACTTTCTTTCCCTGGGGACAGAGGCCCTGAGGAGTAATCTCATGCCCCAAGAAATTAACACAGGTTCTACACCACTGTGCTTTCTGAAAGGAAAGTTTTGCTCCGGTGGCCCTCAACTGCGTCAGAACATAACGGATCTCCGCTATGTGTTCCTCCACAGATGAACTTTTGATGAGGACATCATCTACATAAGCCAGGTTACCCCTCGCACCCAGGTCGGGCATGGCCTTATGTAGGAAAATGTTGAATTCATTGCCGGAGTTGAGGTACCCGAAGGGAGTCCGGGTCCATGTGTACTGCTGGCCCCCAAAGGTAAAAGCTAGCTTGTATTGGTCCTCCCTACTGACAGGCACAGTCCAGTATCCATTGGTCAGGTCTATTGCAGTGAATACCTGTGACCCCTGGATCTGGGCCAGCCCTTGGTCAATGTAGGGCAGAGGCCATCGGGAAGTATGGACTCGTTTGTTGAGCTCCCTGAGGTCGGCGCAGAGTCTCCACTGGCCGTTTGGCTTCAATATTCCCAGCACCGGATTATTGAAGGTGCTGTGGACTGGACGGATTATTCCCCGGGACTCAAGGTTCTTAATTATTTCAGTAAGGGACTCCATTGATGCGAGAGGCAAGCGATATTGCTTCACAAACACTGGAGTCATGCCAGGGTCCGTGGGGATTGTTGTTGTGTGGATGTCAGTGCGACCACAGTCATATGAGTCTACCGCAAAGAGATCTTGGAAATCCAAGAAAACTTGTTTCAACTTTTGCTTTTGTTCCAGAGTCACACAGGCATCAGCTAGGTTGACTTTCTCTTCCACCATCTGCCTGAAGCCTGGAAAGACTTCTGGTTTGGCTATTTCAGCGGCCTCCTCCAGCTGGGTGGAGAAGTCCCTGGTCAGAGTGCTGATTTGGACTGGAGGCTTCAGGTGGGAAAGGCAGCCCTCATGGACCTGGAAAATCACCTCATCCCTCCTGAAGTCACAAGTCACATCTTCCTTACCATAGGGGCAGGAAGTGTACACCAGGAAGTTCCCCCCATGCCGGGTAAAAATCCTGTCTGGTGTTGTTTTGTCCTCACTGTCACTGTCAAAACAGTCCTTGGGGATTGGTCCTAACAGTTCATTTACTAAGTCGATGGAACAATGTCGGTCATCAACCGCCATTCCAATAATGGTGCCTGCGGCTAGAGTAATACTCTTTAAGTCGCTGTTATCCACCTCTATTGGAATGGTGTCATGTTCTATGTTGACTAATGGAGTTGGGTCTACCCCCAACCCTTGCTGTTGGAGAGAAGCATTTAGATGTATGTAAGCATCAGGGTTTTTCAACTCTTGTCCCCTTTTAACATTCACTTCCAGGGAGAATTGTCGGGTCCTTTCTGGGATGGTGACTTCCTCTTTGATCTGAATCTCAACTGCATAAGGTAGCAATTGAGCTGACCTAAATGCTTTCTCTGGATCATCAAAGCCCATGGGATTATCCGCTAATCGGGACCAAGCTTTGAAGTTTATTAGGTCCAAACTAATGGCAAAGCGATTGAGAATGTCACTGCCTAAGTAAAAGGCGTCAGGGACGTCTCGCACGACCCAACAATTATGGACGATGCTCTTGTTGCCAATGGAGATTTTGAGCATACACCTGCTTGGCAGGAGCTGTTTGGAATTAGGTGCTTCCAGGTCCATTTCCCATTTGTCTATCAGTTTGAATGTGGGAATGGCTGGATCTTTTGGGAGTTGGCGGAACATGGCTTCGCTGATGAAGCTCTTACCGTTGTTCACACACACTCGAGCGAGAACAGAGTCCTTCCCATCATTTAATTGGACAGGGATGAACAACTGCTCTCCAATTTGCTGAATATCAGCCAGGCTCTGAGCTGATTTCGCATCTTTCTGGACTATAGGAGTGGGAGTTTCAGATTGTGGATTAGTATAGAATCTCAGAGTGTTTCCTTCCAGCGTGGAGTACCACTTTAGACTGGAAGGAAGGTTGATTTTCAGAAATAGAGAGGACCCTGCATCACCAGTCTGTTGTCCTACTGCTATTACTGTCACGTCTGGAATTTGGCTATTCTGGAAGTGAAATTCTACTTGGTCAGATTTTTGTTCAACCATGTGGCAGGTGCCGTTTAAACTAACATGGTTGACACTCTGTTTTAATTTTATTGGTCGGCTAGTCTGGGTCCAGAGGACCCTGTTTACGCAATCTATTAGGGGTGACAACCTTCTCAGGAGGTCATTCCCTAGTAAACAAGGGGTGCCCTCTGGGGTCACAACTATGACCGGGTGTTTCAACTTGTGTCGCCCAATTTTAATGTCCAAGTCTGCAGTCCCCTCAACTGGAATTTCCTTCCCGTCAAAGTTCTGCAGTTGTCCAGGAAGAGGGGTGAGAGGAATACGATAATTCTCTCCCCTTCCTGCATTCAGTTCGTCAAAGGCCCTTCTGGACAGAAGGGTAGCTTGAGATCCAGTGTCCACCAGTGCCAAAATTGTACCCTGCCCCTGTACTTGTACCGGGGCATAATATCTTCCCTCCTTCTCCTCAAGGGGGCACAGATAATGCACATTTTTGGACAACTGGTGGGCTAACTTTCTGGTTTTGGACATCGCTAGCGAAGAGATTTGGGCAGAATTCTGTGGAGAGCCTTGGGAATCTGAAAGAAAAATTTGGCAACTGGAGATCAGAGCCATTGTGGGTTCCCCTGGCTCCGGTTCTGGGCCGCCCCCCCCTTTTTGGAGGCAGTCACCAGGATGGGTTTGAACCAGGGGATTTTCTTGCTGTTGGTTCTGGGGTGAGATGGTGGGCGGCGGTAGCTCAGTCTCCCCATCTCCCCAGTCTGGATTTGCATCCCTAGGGACCCATTTTTCTTTGGGAGGAGTTCCCCCCTCTCTGAAGGAGAAGATCCTTTTCCCAGGATCCTCTGAGGATCCCTCTCCCTCAAATTGGAAGATCTGTACCTCCTCCGCAAACTGAGTCTGTTTGGGTCTTTTGTTTCTCCTACCCCCCCTCTGCTCCTTAGGAGGCAGACTTGCAGGGGCAAGAGATTTTGTTTCCGGTTCCTGGGTTCCCAGGGGCTGTTTACAAGTGAGGAAGGAAGCTTCCTCCAAGGCTTTACACCCCCCTTCCCTTTGTGCCTCCTCCCTGGGAACCGGTGAGTTATCGGGGTGCTGCCCCCGTCATTGTTCTGGGGCACCAGGTCCAGAGTTGGGTGCGTTCTGCGCCGGCATGCCGATCTGAGGGTTCTGCTGAGCCCTCAGTATGTGACCCAGATCCCGCGCCATATTTTGAACCTGGCGCTCTAACTGGGAAACCCGCTCAGGCTGATACGGGGCCCTGTTTTCTCCCCTGGGCTGATCCCGGGAAGGGTAGCTGTCCCTCCTCTGGTAATACCCCGGGTTGGGAAGATTTGGGTACCCCTCCACCCTTGGCCTCCCCTCTCCCGGATTAGGTTGTCTGGGCTCAGGGAATTGGGGAAAGAAGGATGGATGATTTTGGGGTTGGAAATTGGGTGGATACCTGGGGAAAAAGTTCTGCCCAGGATTTGGAGAATTTCTGCCCTCCTGTGGGAAGTTGGGAGGGAAGTTCCCTGTGTTAGGTGCTTGGCTGGATCCCCCCCCTTGGGCTGGAGGAGTCCACACATAACCCAGGATGGGTCGATTTCCCTTGTAACGGGGACTTACATAATCAGGAGAGCGAGGGACCCCATTTGTGGGGCTGCCTCCCTGGCTCCCTGTCTGTGACTGGCCCGAGGACCTTCTGGGCCTAGCATTATTAGGTGCAGGTAGGTTTTTAGGCCCCCCCATCTCCAACTCTAAAACGGGGGTGACCTTTACCTCTGCCACCTTGGCAGCAGCAGGGGTGCTGTTGGCTTTGGGGTTTTTCTGAGCATTATTTTTGCTATCTACCGGTTTCTGCACCTCATAGATCCGGGTAGCCTGTTCAAGGACCCAGTCTAAAGATCTTTTCTCGTGAAAATCCCTCACGAGCTGGGTCATTATGTATTTGGGCAAGGCATGAAAAAATGTATTTATGAATTCTCTACTGTCTGTGCGCACCCTTCTGGTGGTCTGCGCAAAAGCACGTTTCAGTTCTTGCACAAATTCTTGTGGGGCCTGATCCTCCCCACATTGCAAATTGTAGGCTGCCTTGCGAGCCTCTTGAGGATTTCTATGAATGGAAAAATGTTTCAAGATGGCCGCCTTATAGGTGGACCATCTTAAATGATTTTGGTCCTCCAGCCCCGCAAAGAAACTGGAGTATTCCGGGGAGAAGGTCCACTTTACATATTGAATACAGCTTTGGCTGTCCTTCAAATGGAAAGTCTCCATCATTTGCTCAAACAACTCTAAGTGCTCCCAAACAGAATACTTAGCGTTCTTATGGTAAGGCGTGATGACGCTCCTGATCGCCTTAATCTGCTTCAAGGGGTCCTTAAGCAAGGCCCTTTTTGCCTTATTGGCCTTTTTGGTTCGGGTAACCCTTGTCCATTCATCCTCTGACTCAGAGGCACTGCTCCCAGAGGTTCCTGTCTGCTCTTCCAGGTTTTCCCGGATTCTGCGAGCCTGGGAATGGCTGGCAGAATGTGGGGACCTGGTCTCTTGTGTCCTGCGCAGTTCAGAGGAGTCTTCAGATTCCTCCTTGCTGCCAGGATTTGATGGGTACCCCCTCCACTGACCTAACTGGGCAGAGGTTTTCAGGATGCCCTTAATGGGCCTACTCTCCTGGGGTTCCCCACTGAACTGTACTGTACTTGGGTGCCCATACCCGGATGCCCACCCCTCCATTCCTGAGTGGTACTGGCCTATGAGCCCCATACTTTTAGCTGGATAGTAATCTGCCATCCCTGTGGCCCTGTGCTCATGTGCGCCAGGGGACATGGGGGTGGTAGAGTCCAGGGACTGGGAGAGATGAAGGCGCCTGGTGTTAGGGCTCCTGAGGTTATGGTCAGGAGTCTCTCTTTCCCAGCGGACCTCATCTCTATCCGCCCCTGCTCCCTGTTGCAATGCAAGAGCCTGCATTTGTGCTTTCAGTTCCTCAGTCAAGGCCTTACTAGACTCTATCAGTCTCTCCTGCATCGCTACCTGTTGTTGGAGCCTATCATTGTGTTGACAGAGGGCCTCATTTTCCCTCTGTGCTTCCTGGTTGGTCCTGGAGAACTGGGCCAGTCTTTGCTGCAGGAGGTTTACCTCCTGAGTCCCATCCCTACCGGCCTGCTCCTTTCTTGCCAGAGCATCTTCCACCCTTCTGGTGTGCTCTACCAAGTTCTGGTTTTCTTTTTGGAGGTCACCCAGCCCCTGGAGGGCCAGGTGATTTTCTTCAATTTCCTTTTTTAAGTGGCAGACTTCCTGGCCTAAAGTGTCTCTTTCCTGACTGAGAGCCTGCATCTGTGCTGCCAGGTCGTCCCTCTGCCTTTGAAGGGCACCAGCTTTCCGGCGCTCTTCATCAAACTCTGCCTGGGTATCCAGGTCTTTCAGAATCAGTTTATTGCTTTCTGCCTTTTCCCTATCTAGGTGGCCTTGCAGGGTGACTACCTGCTCAGCACATACCCTGTTGAAGTCCAGTTGTTGCTCCAGCTTTTTCTGGCTTTGCAGTAGGGAGTCCAAACCTTCTTGGTGTTCCTTCTGCAAGGCCCGAAATCTGGTATCCTGTTCTGACTTTTCCTTTTGCAGCACATCCATATCCTCCTTTATTTTAGTGATGTACTGTCTGGTCTCATTTTCTGACTCCTGGCTTCTGTGCAGCCTTTGCTCAGAAGAGTCCAGATCAGATTGGGCCTTCTCTAACGCCATCTGTTGCCTTTTTGCCAGATCATGGCCTTCAGCACATTTATTCTGTATGGCTCCCATATATAAATATAAATATGCCGCTATCCTAACAATCTTGTCGTGTTCATCTTTGGCCTTAGGAGCCATATATAGTTCACTCAGGGCCACATGTAATGGACCCTGATCTCTCCATAAGTCTGACCCTGTTTCAGTGGCCTGTCGCGTGATGGCCTGCAACCAGGCCTCCTGGCCCTGCTCAGCCCATTCACCTCTCACAAATAGTTTATGTAAGAAGTGCTCTCTGGCTATTTTCATATCTACCAAGGTCGTCATTCTAGAGATTGGTCTCTGTCCTGACTTACAGAAGTTAGTATTTTATTTTTGCAGAACAGAACTTTTCTTGGAGTGTCCCTTTTGAGGAATGCTTCACAGCGTAATGCAGCGTGGTGATCCGACTGGATGTATGTATCCCGTCAGTTAGCACACTGTATTAAGCTGCACAAGTGGTATTCTAACCCAGAATCCCGGCTACGAGCCCCCAATTTGTAAGAGGATTCAATGCAGCACTACAGCCAAGTCAACGCCTAGTCTAGAATACTGAATGAAAACCCTTATTGATATATCTTTATGTCCAGTTCATGCGTTCTGGATGACTACCCCTATATAACACCCCTCTCTCAGAATCCCCCTGACCCCACTGAGCCAAGAAGTAGTTCTGTTTTGCCAGTTAAAGGTTTATTTGATAAATCAAACAATAGGTATAGATATCACACTTTAGAATAAATTAATAATTGAATAGCACACTTAATCTGAGATGATAAAGATTAACAACGGAGAATCTGGCACTAGCACACTTCTTGATAATCACTAAGGAGTTGACATGAAATGGATAGGATAGCAACAATACTTTTATGGTTTCCAATGGATGCAATGTGGAATGAAATGCAGTACAGAAAATACTCAATATGATTTCAACAAAACAATGTAATCACTTTTCTCTGGCAATCCCCTCCTTTTATGCAATGCAAGGAAAGGGAAGGAAGCACACAGTTCTCAGAAATGCAATCAAATGTAATTCAGTTCACCCCAGCAACTTAGACTACAGAAGTTGAAAACACAGGCAAAATACTTTTATATGTGCTGGCAATGAAGAAAACAATATGCTAAAATGCTTTTAATTCCCTCTAGAGGTTCAGGGTGAGTGGTATATGCTTTGAATAAGTTCAGGATCACTTTAGCAAGGATCTAGGGTGTAACTAGCAGGTTAAACGAATTTCTGGCAAATGGAAGGCAAGCGGCAGCCGATTTTTACACGTGAAGAAATTTGCAAATCGCGGTAAAATGTCAAATCGCGGCTAAATTTGCGAATGCGCCGAGCACGATTACAGAGGAACTATAAGGACTATCACTATCGTTTTGGGTCCCTAGGAAAGCCTAGGATCTCAGCTTCCAGATGAAAGTTACTGCAAGTCTCTAGCACAAACGGTCACGGAGATATGAGCGATTAAATAAAGGTCGTTTTTCAGATTTGAAATTTTAAAGTTCAAAAGACAAGTGCAGCTTGCAAATAGAAAATGACAAGTGACAGCTTTACAAATGACAGGTGACAGTTAGGAGACAGTTCTACTTAGATTAAAATAGGATTGAATTATATTATTTTAACTAAGAGATTGGTTCTGCACAGTTTTGCTAGGTACTCACACTATATTTAGAAATATGCCTTGCCACGGATCTGGTCAGGTTTAGGACTGGACTCTGGTCTCTGCACTTCACAGTGATCTGGGTCAGCTCTCTCTGGTTCTGCTAACAGGTCAGCTCTACTCTGCTGGTCTGGTCTGGGTCTCTGAAGGTTGATGGAGGTAAAGTATGGATTTTCCCGGCAGAGCTTCCAGCTGCAAATGGATTTGAAAAGTCCCTATCTGTCCTGTCTCTTTGCTTTTATGTGTTTTGAAAATGGGTGTGTGTGAGCAGCATCACTAGACCCTACCCCTCTCCACTTATCATTGGCCAAGCTTTCATTTCTCCCCTGATTGGGGGAGCTAAGTTGTGTCAGAGTGATGTCATTTTACAGCCTGCAGAAAGTCCACTCCTCCTGTCAACTTGCACACAAATCTAGATTTGAACCAAATACATATTTGCAGAGGTACATATTGTTTTAAAATCATATGCACCCATCATGCATTACAGGAGGTATACCCTGTCCAAATCTGCTCTTCCTGGGAGCTTGCATTCAGAAATGGCAATATTTTGCACTTTTTAACTGGTTTGCAATACCGCACATTACCCCAAATTTACACACATGTGCGCAAGGAGTATGGACATTAGTTGATGAAGTGTCAGATTTTTCACATGCACACATTTTGAGTAATATCCTCTTTTCCGCTAAAACCCCCCTGAACATACCACCGGTTCTAAAAACCTCTTAAAATGTGGGCAGAAAAATCACAAGAATTATGGTGTCATTTAAATAATTTTCACAAGTCCGCTCTATGAGTTATTCATCTTTTTCTAAAACCATATTCTGGCTATAGAGGTGTGTCTTTTCATGTCACATGGTACAGAAACCAGTCTTTCCAGTTTCTGCCAAGCTCAGAGACCCTGCCCCTCCCAGCTTCTGCCAAGAGGAAGCTACATTTACGACGTCTGCAATAAACCATCTGCCTGGGTCAGGACAGGGCTTTGTTCAGAGCTCCTGTATTCTGTGGGGCTCCCCTTAATTCAATTATCAGAGAGATGGCATATCCTTAGTGTGGCCAGCAAAAGGCAGATAGGCCTGGGAACACAGCTGTGACTCAAGTTTCACTCCTGATGGGGGTAGTTGCCAGGCAGAATTCAGTTTCTCAAGCCAGGTTTCAGATAAAATGTCACTTTTTGTTCCCCAGTTTCTGCATTCAAATAAAACTAAACATTTTCACATATGCAGCTAGAAGGCTGATTCTAAGTTTAAAACTATGACATTTAAACAATTGCAACCTATGTGACACTCAAAAGTAGGTCACTCAGTCAATTTAAACATTTAGATTTTTTTAGTGTCTTTCAGTCCAAATTTACTTAAACTGCTGAAATCCACAGCTCAGCCAGTCTTGTTATAAACCTTCAAGTCACTTCAGAATATAACTTTACATTGGATCCACCTCTTAAAATGTCTTTCATTGGCATGTTTTGGGTTCATTTATTCAGTTTTCTACAAAATCTGGTGGTTTTAAAACGCCGGCTTTTGGATAGTGGTGAGTACTGGTACTGCACCCCTTTTTGGGATTTAAGAAAATGAATTCCCAACAGTTATGGGTTTGCTTTTGGCAATCAGCATTGCCACTCCCAATGGTTTCAGACTACTGTGTGGGTAGTCCAATGGTGGTTTTAGGCAGTTTCCTTCTGTGCCCATAACATCGGCAAAAATGAGTGGCAGCCTATTCTTCATGCATTTCCCTGTGCATTTTCTGGGAAGCTCTGGCCATCATGATGTTTTCATGTCAGTACTGCACAGTTTTGAGGTAGGGCTCGGATGCATGGGTAAATACATCCCACAACACAGAACCCGGAAGACAACACATATTATGTCACAACACAGCGCGCCACAATTCGTAATATGAAACAGTGATTTAAAAGCAAACAGCAAGATTGTTAATTTTGTAAAGTACATTTATTTGACATCAAATGTTTAGAGAATATTCAGCAATTTGCATTTGTCTTTGTTGTCGATCCGCAAAAGTTCATGTTGAGGCACGCAATGTTCCTTTGCGGTACAGAGGGTGTTAGATCAGCTTACAACTCAGTGCGCCACAATTCGGAATATGAAGCTGTGGTTTAAAAGTAAACAGCCGGATTGTATATTTGGTAAAGTACATTTATTTCACATGAAATGTTTAGTGAATATTCAGCGATTTGCTATTGTCTCTGCTGTCGATCAGCAAAAGTTTATTTTGAGCCACGCGTTGTTCCTTTGCGGTAGATAGGCTGTTGGTTTATGATAAAAAAAGCAGTAAATGGTCGCTCTTATAATCGGAAGGTTGCCCCAACGACGAGCCATTAGACCACCCTATTGGTTGGTATGTTGTTTGTAGCCGCTAGTACTGCGTAAGGGCATATTGGTCCTTGGCGATTGTCCCATAAAATGGTGAGGGTCATGAAGTTGCATATTTGGACCTGCACCTGGCAGTTGAAGACCCCATCCGCTGGAGTCTGTAAATCGTGACATAGGCAAAATGAGGCCACATACCTGTTTTAAAAAACATAAATTAGTCTCACCAGCCGATCTTCAATAAAAATCATCATTTTATTTATTAGGGCGTGAAATTATTTGCTATCGAAGAAATACGCAAAACTCTAATAAGAAAGCAGTTATCATTTCAGTATTCAACATGGCAAGATTATGAATATGGCACCTTCATCATGTATGCTGCACACACTGCCTATGTTTCTGCATGAGTAGCTTAGTATACTGGATAGAACTTCATAATAGAATGCTATTTATATCAATGCATTGCTTAATGCACTAATTAGCTCATGATATTTATTCCAATGATCCTTGACAGTTTTTGGTCAGCATTATAAGAAACCCTTGTACAGAGTTTTTATGAAAAGTAAATGCACATGTGATGTCATCAGTGATGTCATCAATGACATTTGTGATGTCCTCTTTGATGTCCTGGGTGTTAGTGTTAGCAGTGCACGGTGGCGCGAGTTATGGTTGCTTATGTTACCATAACTGCCGAATTTCAGGGGTTTTTCGGTTTTACTTTGAACCATAACGTCCCTTTAACAAAGTATATATATATATATATATATATATATATATATATATATATATATATATATATATATATATATATATATACATTGACCTGTTCAAACCCTTGTGGATTTTTTTTTTTCACTCTTTTGTATTGATTTTGTTGGAAGAAACCTTTAATTCCCGTAATTCGGATGCTTGGCTTCAGACAGTGTCGGACATCATTGCTGTTCTTGCTTGATGCCAGCGATCAACTGTGCACCTGGTCTTTAATGAATTTCACCTAGAATGTTTTAGATACAAGATGTAAAAGTACCCTGTCCTCATAAAGTCTTCTTAGTTTTACTTATTTATATTGCTGCCTAATTATCTACTTTTGTTTTCCTTTAATTTGTTTTTAATGTTAATCTTTTTTTATTATTTTACCTGTTTATGTCATCCCCTGATATGATTTTGGTCATTAGTATAATCTGCTGTTGTGGATGTTGTTGTGTTGTAAAATTGTAATGGCAGTAATGCTGGAATACATTTTTCAAAGAAAAAGAACACAATTTAAATCATTATACAAATCCTGACAGAAAAGGAAGCCACCAAAAAATGACAGTAAAAGGATAAGAAAGAGTAAAAGCAGAATAAACCAACAGGAAGCAAGTGCAGCTGCATTGCAGCAGTTGGATAACTTAGTAGCAGGAAGGCTGGCACCTTAGATTCACCAATGATCTCAATGTATTATATTTCCTCCCCATAGCACATTATATCAGAACACGCAACACCTTCACACACCTGAATAATTTTATGAAAACTCTTTTATTCATTCCAAATTCTTAATTGCATTTCCTCAATAATGAGACAGAGCAGAAAGCCTGTATGTTTCTCATGTATTTGGTAAAGCTGAACAATTATATTTTGTAAATCTCAGCCAATGCATATATAATATTTTACACTTTTGATTTATTGTTATTATTATTATTATTATTATTATTATTATTATTATTATTATTATTATTATTATTATCTATTATTATTATTATTATCTATTATTCATATTATTATTATTATTATTATTATTATTATTATTGTAAATATGACTCTGTCGCTTTGCTAGCCAAGCATATCTGCTTCAGAGAGTACTGCTGGTAGTCATTCTGTTGGTAACATTGAATTGTTTTGGGGGAGGAGTAAGTTGAGTCAAAGAATCCGGAGAGAAGTGTGAGAAACCTGAAGGTGTCTCACCCGCTATTCCCCGGGCATCTGTCATCCAGGAGGCCAGGACATGGCCATCACTATTGGATCCAGTTAGTGTGGGAGGGTCACCTGGATGAGGGGTCTTCAGGGAGTGGAAGAGGGACACCGAAGTGTGTGATGCGGTATGCCCTTCCCTGTAACAGCTTTTCGCCATCCAACCAGGTAGGATACCTAAAAGCTCAACCGCCCATCCCTTTCCTGACATGAACACTTTCTCAGGGACAGTCCATCGTGAGCAACAACAAACTAACACAGAGCCGTATACCTGACATGTCCCAACACAAGGGTCAGGCAATTACTGGTAATTACACACACCTGACTTCCATCATACTTCCACATACAGATAAAAGGCGGAGCACGAAAGCACACTCTGAGCAAGGCAAAGCGCACAAGGAAGCAGCAATTCCGAGATGGCAGTTTAAATCGAGGAGGGAGGTGTCGAGATCAAAGAGGGCTGCAAGAGCAATAGAGGGCACCTCCCTGCGAGCTGAACCATCACTTACGGCCTTCCGCAAAGCCATGAAAACTACCCGGTTCACTTGACCAACTCCAGCTGCTGATGTGACATTCTCTCCCCTGTGTAGGGTTACTATGGATGCCCATTACTGCAACCAATACTCTGTATCAATGACCTTCTATGCATATTATGTATGATACTGCTCACTGTTTGATCCTGTACTCTATTATACTGTAACTAAATCCTGAACTGGTGCTCACTGTAACTAAGTTTTTCTTACAAGTAACAGTGCCACAATGCCCCTTGGCTGTCTGTGCGCTAAATAAATGTAAAAAATAAAATAAAATAAAATAAATGAGGAAACTATTCTTGATCTTTTCAGGGAAGAACCACAACTTTCAAGAGGCCTCAAGGAAAAGATGCATAAAACCATGAATTGCAGCTCAAGAATGGTACAGTGTGTGTTGAAAGTACACGAGGCCCTCCCGCATTGATAGCCAAGGTGGGGAGAAGCGATTGCTGCCGTGGTACTGTCCTTGACTCCGACAACAAAGCAACACCAGTGAATTCAGCACAGCAGGTGAGTCGGAAAAAAGACTGATAGCAGACTGGACTATGTTACGCTCAAGGTTGCAAGTGGCAACATTGCATGACAAAAGATGACTTGTATGTGATTGTACTTTATGAAACCGAAATAGGTACCAGATACAGAGTGGTCCGGCGCCACGTGGGTGCTCACTCGAAGGTCTCTGTTTGGTATCGAACTGAACATGTGAGAATTATTGAACTGTGAAATCGAAGTTGTCCTGCAGCGGGTCAAGCTCAATCTTGTGCACATTCGACAGTCTTCGATAGCCTATGTACTGATATTGGTCTGAGCCCGGCTGAGGGAGATTAATTGTATAAAAGGGGATTTGAGCCCGGAAGAGGGATATCCGGGCTGAACCGTGAGTCACCCGAGAAGATATTGATGTGACAAATGTGAACTCGACTGAGGGATGCCTGCAAATTAAAATAGGTCTGAGCCCGGCTGAGGGAGGATTATTGTATAAAAAAGGACATGAGCCCAGCTCAAGGGGTTGCAGGGTGAAGAGTGAATTGCCCGACTTGAATTTTTGGAAAGGACATTTTTCATTTTTTTGGTACATCAGGACTTCTGAATATGGAGATTTTGAACGTGAGAGATTTGGGCACAGAAGGCCCTGATGTTGGTAAAAAGGAACTGTATCCTCATGCTGAAGAAGCCCAAGAGTGTTCTATGCTCGAATGAACTGCCTTGTCCCGTGCTAAAAATGTGGGGAACGGAGGCCCATGGCCTGACCATCCTGACTTATCATTTTTTGAACACTCCTTTCTTTTTCGTGAACATTACACCACACTATTTGTAACTTAGCGGTAAGGATTGGCAATAGGTTTTTGAGTATAGGCCATTTTCTTATTTTAGGAGACTCCAGTAGGACTGTATTATTATTATTTGATGGTCATAGCTTGCTCCCATCTTAGCTTTAAGTTTAGCATTTTCCACACCCTTGATAAGGTTCAATAAACACCCTTGAACTGTGTCTGTTTTACGTTAATTCCATGCCTTCTTTACAGAAGCCTTTCACCACAGAAGCTAGTGGGTGTCGATTGATAGATACACAACATCACAGCCACTGGGCACCACATGACAGGTAGTCAATTTCCATTCAAGGACCTAAGACAAAAATGTAGAGCACTGGTGCAATGGTTTCAACCCAACATTCATACCTGTTTCCTTTTGTTTTTTAAATCATGTTCTTCTTTCGTTAAGGTGTACGGTAGCATTTTGTACTGAAAACAATAGATTTTTAATTTTTATAAAATACTACAATTATGCAGGTAATTCTGTCTCAGAACGTGTTGTCTGCTAATCAGATGCACCTTTCAGAACACTCCATGTCGACAGTATAGTGAACACATGTGTCCTGCTGCATCAGTCTCCTGATTGCAGCTTCTGCTCTTTGGTGGCACAGAGCAAGTTCATAGATTGCATATGCCCTGTTTGAAAGCAGCTGTGACACAATGTCACAGCAGACAGGGGTTGCATTTAGATCTGCACTTCGGATCCAAAATCATATTAATTGTACAAGCTATCCATCTGGTGGCAGAGAACTCTCTACGAATAAATCATACCACATACATTATTTTTGGTTTGCTGACTGATAGTTTACTTAGTAAAGTCACATTCGATTTCTATTATACAAATGGCACCTTAATATGCCCTCACGCCAGCTATGGAAAGATGATGTGGATTTTAGTCTGATTTTAGTCCGTGCATATATATATATACATTGGCACATCATCTCAATCTGTTCACTACGTAGCCAGCCTTATGATTACTCTGTCTTCTTGCGTTACTGCATCTGTACAATTGTAAAATGGCTTTCTACTTTCTTTGGTGCTTCTTTGTACATGCTTGATTTTGCTCCCGAAATGTTGTTTATTTCACTACTGCGTCATCAGCTTCTATAGGGTCTATATTCTTACTTCATTTGTAACCTTCTGGGTGTGTCACCTCTGCATTACGTGACGTCACCAGTCTTTTCTTTCATTCGTTTTCACACTTCTTCCAGAATTTCCTTCAGAAGATCGTCATTACTCTGTGGATACAAATAGGGTTTTCTCAATGTATATCTTGTTTCAAGGACTTTTCGGGGTATAGGCATCCTCACTGGTTTTGCACATTTCACAATTTCCAGTTGCCAACATATAGGCAGAATAGGGGTGGAACTACCGGTTGAGGTACTTAGCTCCTCCTCTACAAAAGTGACATTGGGCCTCATTATAAGTTTGATGGTCCGGAAACTACGAGTTGTGTTCGACCGGTGCCTTCGGGCACAGTGGCACCCGTGAACACAGCATGCTGCATGCACCGGCACCATTCACGAATGGTGCCGGTGCATGCAGCTTCCATATTCCCAAAGAGCCCTATCGGCCTCAAATGGGAATGGGGAAGAATTTTTTCCGGCGCCCTGGAATGGGCAATTACCGGGTCCGCCAGGGTTGTAATACCCCGGTAATTGTCCATTCCAGAGCGACGAAATAAAATAATGACACCGGCAGCAGCTGTGCCTGTATTACAGACACGGCTGTCCGCCTGGGTCGTAATGATGCCCATTGTTTACTACTGCTACAGTAACAGGTGTGCTTGCTAGATCTAGAAGCTGCATTGTTTGTGTTCTTTACACAATCATGGGTTTTTGTAGTCAGCTATTTTTGCATATTGGTGTGCTTAGTTAAAGTGTATATACTACAAACGGTGGAGGAGGTACATCTCTTGACTGTGCCTGTTTCATCTTTATGAGTGGTATCACTGCTGATTTGGAGTAGTGCGAAGGCTGAGTAGGCAGTTCAGACACTCCATTTCCTTGTACTCCTGAAAGGCAGTAGTCATTTCGACCCACTATATTTATTGATTAATCACGATATGATTATTGATTAATCGATACAGAAATATTTGGTATCTGCATAATGAATAAGGTAGTTATAAATGAGTGCTTTATTTCAGCACTCCTCAGGATAAATCATTAAATGTCATTTGACAATAGCAAACAACATTACAGAAGACATTGCAATGTGTAGACTTATCAGCGAGTCCAGTCAATTTCTATAAACAACATTCCTACATCACCATTCCAAACTTTAGCAAAGTACCAACCATTACGTCCTTGCCATATGTAAACTGCTTTTTTAAAGAACGGTTTGCTGTGTTCCAGGTAGATAAGAGTTCCTGTTGTGCTTCACCACAGATTTATTTTTTTAAACACTGCTTTGAGTGGTTTCTCAAGCAATTTACTTCAAGTGCATTTCATACTCACTTTGTCGTTGCAGGGGCACATGGACTGCGCTGACAGAGTGATTTTGAAAATCACAGTTTACATCCTAAAAGATCAGTGTAATTCTTTTTGATCACGAATGATGACGTGTAACAGATTTTTTGTTGTTGTTGCAATGTTGACGTGGTCCACAGCCCATTGCATACAAAGTCTGTTCTAGCGTTCTTCTTTGCCTACAGGTACATGTCGGTTAAAGAATAACAGGTTGATCATGTTAATGCAGCACTTTGCTCTTGAAGGCTCGAGCAACCCTTAAAGTAAGGATGCTTCTAAAAGGACGCAGTGAGCATCGTTGTTGCTTTACCAGCTCCTTCTGTCATGGCACACGTTACATTGCTCGTTGTAATTGCACTTCATTTCCCACTATGAGTTATGCAATTATAAATTCAGAATTATATGTGTATGCATGACGCTGACTAAAAGTGAGATTCCAGTGCCCAGAGCATGCAACGATACACACGTCAGATATGATGTAAGTGTGAAGTTGAAAAATTGTAATGTCTTTGCAAAAGAATAGTATGGCTGGCAGATAATCATTTCAGATTAAGATTAAAGTGTGTACAGGAACATACAATGTATGTTATGTTATGATATACATCATGTATGGATTGCTAAATATCCATCGTAGTGTCCTCAAAGAGGTTTAACTTGTATTTGAGATGCTGATGTGTTAGTCTGTGGAGGACATGAAAAGAGAAGGGGTGAAGTAGAGACAGTCCAGGAAAAAAACACACACAAAAAAAACATTCTGGGCTTTCATACGGAGGTGGGGCAGGTTAAAGGAAGATGGATATTGTTGTGATAGCTTAGGTTTAGGTCAGTACAGGCAAAGTAGATGATAGGTCAGACATGCAGATATTAGAAGGATTAATACTGAGCTTTCAGAGGGAGTAGGGAACATTTGCATGATAGTTTCAAATAGGTAAAGAGATATTACAAAACAGAACATGTGGTTGTGTGATCGACTCAGAATGTGCTCAAGCATACCCTTGAAGTGTGTTAGCTTTTATGAAACAGGAGTGCGTTTAATTTATTCCCCAAACCAAATTCCAGAATAGTACTTTTTGGGACTGCCACGTCTAGTGGCCAAGAGTGGCCAGGTCAAGAAAGTATGGCCTGAACGGCGAATGTGAGAGGACACAAACAGTTATGTAGCTAGCACTGGGATACATTTCTTTCCTTGTGTATACAGTGAAGGTCTACAGTGAAGGTCTACAGTGAAGGTCTACAGTGAAGGTCAGGGACCGTTTTGACTGAGATGCTCTAGTCATTTTTGTGTCATATTGAGACCACACTTAACCTGGGGAGTACCTCCCCCAATCCATCACTCAGGTTTTTTTAGAGCTGGCCTTACTGAAGACTCATATAGAGTCCCACATCGAGCCATGAACCAGGTCAGGCATAGGAAATATATTTGCATTTATTTGAATAGTTGAAAAGGGAGATCACACTAGAACACCACACGCCACCTCCTTTATGGCTCACAATAAACCATCTTGTTGCACAAATAAATCACACAATTTGGTTGGAAAAAACACAAATCTCAATATTTTATACAGATTTCACTTCAGAAATAATCAACACTGGTCACTGGTCAATTAATAAAAGCAATTTACATATGTAGTGCTGTGCAGTTTTGATTTTCCTGCGTGCTTAAAAGGCTAGCAGTTTGGCTTACAGATTGGTACAAATACATATGGCAATTATGATTTCACCTACACTTCAGCTTTTTTAATTAAAAGTTAATCTGCCATATTGAAAATCATAATTAGCGATGGTGAAAGATTAAAACTCTTTATTTTAATGTCAGCCTTAAAATGACTAAAGGGTGGTGTAAGGTAGGTTTGACGCTTGGCCACACTTAAATGAAGGGTATTTGTGAAGGTATGCAGTCTGTAAATAGTTTAGATTTGTGCATGGGTTTCATAGTGGTCCACTGGTATAGAAATCTAAGATCGTGATCCTGGTCGAGTGGCATAAGGAAAGAGTAAATATTTGGGAACTATTAAATATTATCATGTGGCATGCACAATATATATTAAATGAGATTTGAGAAATAGTTTTAGAGAATTTAGGAAGGAATCACTATACTATTTAAAATATCACAATAGTAAGTAAATAACGTTCAAAGTTAGCAATGGTCATTAAATCAGAAAACCTGGTTGGTGTGGCAAGGAGGGTTTTCCACCAACGTCATCACCAGTAGCCATTTTACTATGTCCTAAAACAGCAATTTTTCCTGAAGTATTTTCATAGAGGGCAGGGAGGCTTTCATTGAATTAACTAGTTTTTCACACAGTGCCGATCAAACCTCGAAACCATTAATATCACAAAGTTTAACCAGTTTCTGGGAAAATATGGTCTTTATTGTTAGACAAGTATGGTATGATGCACCTGAAAGGGTTTTGACCTGGCAATGCTTCTATGGCCTTTACGTGAGTTAGCGGCAACTGTGCCTCTATTCTTGATTATATATTTGTTAATGCACATGGCCTGCAGATGGTAAAAGACATGTCCATAATCCCCTTTGCTGAAAGTGACCATCTCCCCCTATGTCTTGTGTTAATTCATACTATGAGCAGTACTGTAGGAAACATAAAAGTCACTAATGGGGACATTGCCATAAACCCACAGGAAAGTAGGATTTGATGGAACAAATCCAATCTAGAAGGCGCCGCCATGGTATCTTGCCGACTATTACCCCCCTTTATTGCTCGGTTTTGTTGGCGTCAAGTGACCAAATGAAGCCCACCGTCCATGGTTTTACCAAGTTGGTCCTTCAAAAGAATCCATAATAGTTCACTGCACTTACAAGAGTGTTGTCGAACGAACCAACAGAAGCGTTGAAAAGAGGGTGAACTATGATCCGGCTATAGCAACTGCCAAACGTCAATTAAGAATGTCAATAAGCACTGTACTATACCATCAAATTAGGCCCCTATCACCAGGTGAAGTAAGTTGCCATATTAGAATTGTTAAATTGCAATATCGGAAATGGCTGACTGAATATCGTAAAACCTGTAATCTGGAGAAATGGAGAAAGATTGCTCAGTTGGCACTAGAAAAGGACAAGATCCGTCTCTTGTCGGCCCTGCTAGGCCATACACCTCGAGGACTTACTATAAACGGTGTTACTGAACCTGATTGGACGAAGTACAATGCAAGCACTATGGCCAGAATCAAAATGACGACCTTGTTACTATTCCATATGTCATTTGGACTTGCCAGTTAGCTATTACCGATATTTGTGCCATCATTGAGCATCTTATCTCCTCACGTGCAGCAGTGCCTAATGGCATTTATAATGCCCTAGTCAAAGCTGCTCCTAGATTGTGGCAAACAGCCTGCAATTATTATTTTCTCATATTGGCAAAACAGGAATTATAACCAATTCTTGATGTGAAAGCCATATATTGCCTGTCCACGGGAAAGGCTCTTGGAATTCGGCATGCAATTATAAACTGCTCGCCATGTTAGATGTACCTTCCAAGATACTCACAAAGGTGCTTCTGCCCCGTAACCAGATGGCTTTTATAAAAAACTGAAACACAGCTCATAACCTGCTCATACGTGTTTCTTCCATTGAGTGTGCCTGGAAGAGCAGGAAATCAGTGGTTTATGCTGCAATCAGTGATTTCTATGCAGCTTTCGATTCAGTACTCTGCCATCGGCTCTGGAAGAAATTGAACCCATGGAATATTGCACTGGGGTTATTGAAAATGCTGATTTTTCTTTATAAAGATACCTCAGTAAAGCTTAGGTTAGACACAGAAGGCAATCTGCTCCAATACCAACACTACGAGGTATCAAACAGCGATACAATGTCACTGCTACACTTTTCAATATTTATCTCTCTGATCTTGGACTATTGTTTACCAACCTGAAAATATGCCCAGTAAAATTAGGATGGCATTTCACAAGTTGACTGTCCTATGCCGATGACCTGGTTTTGTTAGATCATACTACTAAAGGATTACGAAGTCAGTTTGTAGCGTGGGTATCTATGCAGAAGCACATTGGATACCTATCATTATTGATAAAAGTAAAATAATGACATTTGCTCCAGTAGCCCTGAAAAGACGAACGCTTGCCTGTATCCCTGATGGGGTGCAAGTGGAAAATGATTCCTGCTATACGTATCTAGGAATCCACCTGCAAAATGATCGGAGGTGGGATACCCATTGGCAGGAAACCAAAAGAAAATGTAACAAAGCGGCTATCTCCATGAGGCTTTTTATAGGCAAGCAATGTGGAATTTCCATAGAAACTATTTTGCTGTTATATCAATCCAAAGTTCGGTCTATCCTGGTCTAAGGGATTGAGATATGGGGCAACAAGCATTTCACACTCTTGAAACAATTTGAAGCATTGATGTTGCACAAACTTCTTTGGATGCCACCATCACTCCCGGTTGAGGATATCTATTTAGAATTTGGTATCGCTGGTAGTGTGGCAAATGCAACTGTGAAATACATCATGTTCTGCGACAAGGTGCAAAAATTGGAGACTGGTAGCATGATGTGGAATTTTATATGTGCATTTTGCGAAACTGATAATTGTTATTCTATGGGAACATTTGGCCATCTGTTAACTCTCTGTGCAAAATGGCAAGAGGGTTGTTGTGGCGTCCTGCCTAAGGGTGCAGTGCATGTGATTAAGGCCCATCTTAAACTCAAATTACTACAGCATAGTAAAGAAGAGCATCTTGCAAAGCTACTATCGGAAAGTAATGGGTCTTCTTTTTGTGAACATGTCTCCTTGCGTGAAACAAAGCCAACATATTTAACTGTGTACCCTAACGGTTCTATTGCTAGTCAATACTTAAGACTGAAATTCAATGAAAATATTGCATTGATAACGCATGGCACGCAGTAGGGATTCAAACAAAACACGTGCTTCTGTAGGTTATGTGGTACTGGTGAAGTTGAAACACTTGAACATTTATTAATAGATTGTGAGAGCCTACATATGCTAAGAACAAGCAACCTTAAAGCATACAATAATGGTATTAATTTTGAAGATCTATCCTTAATTTCGTCCAGGTTTTTAAATGACAGTGATCATAAGTTTATATTTTACTTTGTAAAATGCTATTGCAAATGTGCGGAAATTATGAACCTAGTCGCTTGTTGATTTTATGGATGTTATTTTATATGCAACTTTTAATTACTATATTAATGTGATGTTATTTTACTCTGAAGGTTTTATCATGTATTTGTATATTCTTTTTTAAAAGATTCATGAGCCGCTCACCGAGTATTTTAGTTACTGTATGTGTATACTTGACAATTGTGCAAATGTTGTTTTTATGTTCTTGTTTTATCCATTGTATATACAAAGCTATTTGGCAGATTGTATATTAAACTAAATAAATAGAGTGCAGGGACCTGTATACAACACATTGTTGTGCTTGTCCGGAAGCCACAAAAACATTGAACTTTGACTCTTCCTGATGGTGGAAGATTGTCTTACCAATGCAAGAAATTACTTCAGAGTGAATTACAGAACTCACTACAGCTTTCCTGATTGAGTGTTCAATACTATGTATGATTCGCAGAATGTTGTTCTGAACTTGAGTGATCTGAGCCTAAACCGCCCCTGCCAAGCATTTTAAAAAAAAATCAATGATACCCGTATTTATCGACTTATTTTTTGTAGAGGACTTAACACCCGCTGTGGTGAGTCATCTGCTTTCCTTTTGGCCACGGATAACACGAAGCTAAATATGAATGTTTTGATAGGGAGAAAATACAAGTAATGGCTAATGACTTGTTCTCTCACATCAATATCCATGGTATTATTGAGAGACAGAGGCCTTGGATAGCCAGATGAGGCAGGAAAGACAATGGGCATTGGCAAAGGAGCATACTGCAGCCATGAATATCAACCTGAGAAGCACACTGAGTGCACATAATAGAAATACAGCAAGGCTATAGAAACGATCCATCACTGTAAATCATAGCACATCAAGCCACACTGGGTCCACTACCACCGGCTGCTGACGAGACCCATTAGACATGTCAAGAAAGACCTCTGCAAAATCAACCTGTTCAGTGAGTATTTATATGTTGATTTTAATCCAGCATTCAACATGTCAATGATTAAAATTTCAGGACTGTTGTTCTTCGGCCCTTTGTAATTGCTAGAGTAGATGTTGAGATACAATGTTGAGATAACTAAACTGTTGAATAGAAATCATGAAACTCAGACAACCTTTTTGAGCTCCATATATTAAGTACCTTATGACCTTTGCCAGATTGAATTTTAGCTGTGTAGGTCTAAATTGTGTTAACTAGATATGCAATGATAAAGAGTCGGGATATATATATATATATATATATATATATATATATATATATATGGTATTACCCAAATTGTTCGAACACAATTCTGCGAATTACCGAATTGACCAAAAGTCGAGGGTCCGAATTGACCTTTGCACAATTGACCGCACATATATATATATATATATATATATATATATATATATATATATATATATATATATATATATACATATATATATATATATTGGTTTGGTAATATATATATATATATATATATATATATATAAAGGGGGTGTTGCGGGGGGTTCCCCCCCGCATATATGTAACCATTGACCTTCACAATTCGGTCAATTGTGCAAAGGTCAATTGTAATTCGAACAATTGTAGTTCGAACAATTCGTATACATCCATATATATATATATATATATATATATATATATATATATATATATATATATATATTGACCTGTTCAAACCCTGCTGCATTTTCTTTTGTTCACTCTTTTGTACTGTTTTTGGTGGAAGAAACCTTTAATTCCCATAATTCGGGAGCTTGGCTTCAGACAATGTCGGACATCATTGTGGTTCTTGGTTTTTTGTCGGTTTAGTACCATCTGTGCTCTCACTGTTCTTTAGAAAAGAAAGGAATTTTTACTGGCAATCTTGATTAAGGTGTATAAATTAGGTTTATTCCTTGTGCTGTACAGATTCGTTGTATTACATTTCATACATCCCTCTCAACACGTTTCCCCATGGTTTATACCATGGTTCATCAGGAGAGAAAACGCTGAAAAGAAACAGACAAATAAAAGAAAAAGATTATTTTAAGTAAGGAAACGGGTAATCTCTTATAGCTAGGAAAAAGAGGACACTTGGTTCTTGATAGCTAAACATTGGAATAATGATAGTGTGCATTAGCTTATGATTTGATGTGGGTATTAACCTGTTAAGGATTTCAATAAGGCGATACACTCTGCTCTCAGCCTAGTGTACAGCGCAATGGAAAAACGTATGTGTTGTATGGATTCAATTATTTGAAAGATGTACCACTCGTATCACACCCATTACATTAAAAATACCCCAGGTCACGCTGGACCAGGAATCAGGCTGGTTTGTAAAAGGCATTTATTTATTTATTTAAGATCAAAATCACAATATATATTTTAATAGGTAAACAACAATCACCAGTGGGGTGACAGAACACAGAATAATATCTTTAATGCACTAGAAATAAGTAATGAGCAAAACAAATGCAGCACATAAAATAATACTTTTGTGTTGGTTCAGATCAGATAGCACTATGGTTAGAGGTTCCCCCTGCAACACCCCTCAACCCTCAATAGGCAATGCAAAGAGATGGAAGGAGAGAGCAGGTATTCAGGAATAGTACAGATCAAACAGTGTCCCACGTCCCCCTTGCCCACTTACACAGAAAGAGAAAAATGAAGTGGGCTTTTTAACTGTCAGGATGTCTTTTAACGTGGCTGAGCAAGAACTCTAAATGTGAGGAAAAATGCTTAAATTATTATAAATTCTTATGAGAGCCGCTTTGAACAGTTGCACACAAAATGTCACATCAGCTGGCCTTGATCCAATCACCCCAAATGCAAGGCGGACCCCAAATGCAAGTGTTGACCCTATCCCAGCTCAAAGGGGCAAGCTTAACTAAGCCGGGCCACACACTCCCTTTATGATGTCATTTTAGAGCATAAATTGAGACAGCAGAAGGCTGCTCCGCCAGCATCAGGAAAGTGAGTGGATCTGTCTGTCCCTATGTGCTGTCCGCTGTCTCTATTTATGCTCTAAAATGACATCATAAAGGGTGTGTGTGGCCTGGCTTAGCTAAGCTTGCCCCTTTGAGCTGGATAGGGTCAACACTTCATCTCTGCCTTGCATTTGGGGTGATTGGATCAAGGTCAGCTGATGTCACATTTTATGATTTGCTTTACAGTCCTCAGAGACCTCCCTTTAGCCACTGGTCTCAAAATCGGATTTTACACTAAACACACATTTCTACATTAGTCACCTTTATATAAATCACACACAAAGATGCCATATTTTGTGTAGCACCTTTTTATCAAAATCTCGGAGCTGTAGGATCTTGTTTTAACTTTCTACAGAATTTTGTCCTTTTCGCTATGCACACAGTTTCCAAATGTTATGCAACTTTGCACAAATGTGTATGTTTAGCATAGGGATAGGCGTGTACATTTTCACAATTCTAACAGCAATATATGTTGCATAAAATTGCATATCTTGCCATTCCTGTCCAGAACATGTCACACAGTTCTGCCGCCTCTTCACACGTACAGCCAGAAATGTAATTAACAACTCTGTCATTTTTATATTTTTCACCATTTTGAATAGCAAGTTATAAGTCTTTTAACATGTGTTCTTTGTTCATGTTTAGCAACAGATGATCGGTTGTCTCTGCCTCTTTTTGTCTCCCTGCAGTCCAAGGCATCCCCCTCCTGGCTTGTTCCTTCCATGAGAGTTTACGACTGCCTCCAGATTCCTGGGCTTCAACTTTGTCATTGTTCCTTTGCCTTCTGTAGACACGATTCCGCTCTAACCTGCAATTAACACCTCCCCATGAGTTTGTGTTGAGAAGAAGGCCCCCCTTCTGGGAGAAAAACCTGCTTTTCCAGTTTTTTGCAGCTTCAGCAAGCTGATTAACTTTTAAACCTAGCAAAAGCCACATTTGTTGCATCAGGTACAAACACATTTCTTTTTTGGCCTTAAAATCTGTGGAATCAAAAACACAACTAAAATCTATATTCCTTTTTGGTAACAATCCTTTTTCTGTTTGCTAATCCAGCAGGCTTTTGAATTCTAGCTCACTTTCAAAGTTTCATCAGTCTCCTCTGACAGGTGTCATTCAGGTGGCCCAGGGTACTCCACCCAGATTTTGGCATAGAGGCTGTCAGTTTTCAGACTTTGTATGTTTTACAATGCTTCATTTGATACATGCATTTTAGCATCAGGCAAGATTGTGAATGTTGAAAGTGTTGTGTTATAGGCATTTTGGAGTTTTTGGCAACAAAGCAAATGTCAGTTGTAGACACATTTTTGGGTTTCATTTGCAAAGTAATGCACATTTCTGCAGGGTATGCTCCATTCCACTTCACATGCACCATGGGTGGCAGGTTGTGCATCCCTCTTTTTGTGTGCTGAAGCACACGGTTTTGGTAGGTTTTTGTAGGTTTTTGGCGCACACAAAGGTTTTGCCGCCATTGTTGCGGTTTCTTTCCCCATAACTGGCAGGGTGATGCCGCATAGCACAGCAGAGTGGGTCAATTCATCCCATACACCCATAGGCCCAATGTTTCTAATCTTAGAAATGATGTAACTTTAGTAAAGCATTCTACTAGAGGTCAATTGGCATGAACAGTATATAGCAATACATAAATAGCATATTTTAGGTAATAAGGATATTTCATAGAAGAAAAAGAAAAAGAAAAAAAGAAAAAACGAAGTCTAAACTACATTTCTTATTGTAGCCTTACCACATTTTTTCAAAGTACTAAACCCAAACAGCACACCATCTGAATTACTCATGCAGGCTAACATTGTGCGGAGGATCCACTGATAGGATCCTATGACTGAGCCTGAAGGAAGACAAAAACATTTTTAAATAAGCTGATTTAACAATAGCAAAGGGTGAATACCCACATCAAATCATTAGGTAATGCACACTATCCTTATTCCAATGTTTAGCTATCAAGAACCAAGTGTCCTCTTTTCCCTAGCTATAAGAGATCACCCATTTCCTTTCTTAAAAATAATCTATTTCTTTTATTTGTCTGTTTACTTTTCAGCATTTACTCTCCTGATAAACCATGGTATAAACCATAGGGAAACACGTGTTGAGAGGGATGATATTATAACATGTATGAAACACAATTTATGTGTAAGACAGACTTTGATCTGTTTGAATAACAGAACACTGTATGAAATATAATACAAAATATCTATACAACAGAAGGAATAAACCTAATTTATACATTTCAATGCGAGTGAAAATTCCTTTCTTTTCTAAAGAACAGTGAGCGCACAATTGGTACTAAACCGACAAAAAACCAAATCTAAGTATTGCTGCAATCACAATACAAGTACCAACAGAGCTGATCACAGTAATAACCCAAAACACCCAAAAAAGTAATCTCCCAAGGGAACTAAGCCAAGATTGACTGCAAACCAAGTGTAAAAAATCATTGTGGTTCTTGTTTGATGCAAGCGATCAACTGTGCATCTGGTCTTTAATGAATTTCACCTTGATTTTTTTAGATAAAAGATGTAAAAGTACCCTGTGCTCATAGTGTCTTCTTAATTCTGCTCATTTACATTGCTCACTGATTATCTTGCATTTGTTTTCCTTTAGTGTGTTTTTAATGTTAATCGGTTTTATCATTTTACCATTTCTTTCATCCCCTGATATGGTTTTGTTCATTTGTATATTCTGTTGTGGATGTTGTTGTAAAATTGCAATGGCAGTAATACTGAAATAAACTTTTCAAAGAAAAAGAACAAGATTTAAATCATTATACAAATCCTGAAAGGAAAGGAAGCCAACCAAAAATTACATTAAAATGATACGAAATAGTAAAAGCAGAACAAGCCAACAAGAAGAAAGTGCGGGTACATTGCAGCAGTTAGATAATTTAGTAGCAGGAAGGCTGGCATCATAGACTCACCAATGATCTCAATTATTTCCTTCCCATAGAACATTATGTCAGAACATGCAACACCGTCACACACCTGAATAATTTTATGAGAACACTTGTATTAATTCCAAATTCCTAATTGCATTTCCTCAATAATGAGACATGTGGTTTAATTTATTTGGTAAAGTTGAACAATTATATGTTGTAAATCTCAGCCAATGCATATACAAATATTTTACCTTTTTTATTTTTATAATTATTATTATTATTTGTATTTTTATTATTATTATTACTATTGATATTATTATTATTATTATCCTTATTAGTATTATTATTATTCTAAATATGACTCTGTCGCTTTGGTAGCCAAGTGCATCTGCTTCCAAGAGTACTGCTGTTATTCATTCTGTTGGTCACATTGAATTGTTTTGTGGAGGGGTGTCCTGAGTCAAAGCATCCAGAGAGAAGTGTGAGAAACCTGAAGGTGTCTCACCCACTAGTACCCGGGGATCTGTCATCCAGGAGGCCCGGACATGGCCATCGCTATTGGATCAACTTCCTGGGGGTGGACCAGTGCGGGAGAATCACCTGGATAAGGGATCTTTGGGGAGCAGAAGTGGGACACCGAAGTGTGAGATGCAGTATCCCCTTCCCTGTAACAGCTTTTCCCCATCCTACCAGGTAGGATACATTTCACCAGGGCCGTATACCTGACATGTCCCAACATAAGGGTCAGGCAGAGTCAGGCAATTACTGATAACAACACCCACCTGACTTCCATCACACTTTCCCACACGGATAAAAGGTGAAGCATGAAAGCACGCTCTAAGCAAGGCAAAATGCACAAGGAAGCAGCAATTCCGAGATAGCAGTTTAAACCGAGGAGGAAGGCATCGAGACCAGAGAGGGCTGCAAGGAGGGAACTACCAATGACCTTTTCAGGGAAGAAACGTGACTTTCAAGAGGCCTCAAGGAAAAGAGGCATAAGCACGTGAATTGCGGCTGAAGAATGGTGCAGTGTGTGTTGAAGGTACACAGGGCCCTCCCGCATTGATAGCCCACAAAGCAACACCAGTGAATTCAGCACAGCCAGTGAGTAGGAAAGACTGATTGCAGACTAGACTATGTTACGCTCAAGGTTGCAATTGGCAACATTGTATGAGGAAAGATGACTTGTATGTGATTGAACTTTATGAAACTGAAATAGGTACCAGATACAGAGTGCTCCCTCAAAGGTCTCTGTTTGGTATCCAAATGAGTGAGTTAGAATTATTGAACTGCGAAATCAAAGTGGTCCTGCAGCTGTTCAGGCTAAATCCTGTGCACATTCAAAAATCTTCGGTAGAATATGAACCAAAATTGGTCTGAGCCCGGCTGACGGAGGCTCATTGTATAAAAGGGGATCTGAGCCCGGAAGAGGGAGATCCGGGCTGAACCGTGAGTCACCTGAGAAGATACTGATGTGGCAAATGTGAACCAGACTAATGGATGCCTACAAACTAAAATTGGTCTGAGCCCGGCTGAGGGAGGCTTATTGTATAAAAAAGGTCATGAGCCCAGCTGAGGGGGATCCAGGATGAAGAGTGAATCGGGCAACTTGAATTTTTGCAATTGAATTATTTTCATTGGTTTTGGTACATCAGGACTTCTGAATCAAGAGATTTTGAACGTGAGAGACTTCAGCACAGAAAGCCTCGATGCTGGTAAAAAGGAACTATATCCTCGTGCCAAAGAAGTCCAAGAGTGTGCTATTCTTGTGTGAACTGCCTTGTCCTGTGCTAAAAATGTGGGGAAGGGAGGTCATTTTGTGAAAACTTCTTTCTTATTCGTGAACATTACTCCACACTATTTGTAAATAAGCGGAAAGGATTGGCAATACATTTTTTTAGTATAGGCAATTTTTATTTGCGGAGACTCCCCTAGGACTGTTTTATTATGAGTCGATAGTCATAGCTTGCTCCCATCTTAGATTTAGGTTTAGATAGGCACTTCTCACACCCTTGACAAGGTTCAATAAACACCCTTGAACTGTGGTCACTTGTGTCTGACTTACCTTGATACCATGCCTTCCTTACAGAAGCCTTTCACCACAGGAGCCAGTGGGTGTCCATTGATAGATACACAATGCCACAGCCACTGGGCACCACATGACAGGTAGTCAATTTCCATTCAAGGAACTAAGACAAACATGTAGAGCACTGGTGCAGAGGTTTCAACCCAACTCTCATGTGTGTTGCCTTTTGTTTTTAAAATCCTGTTATTTCTTCTTTGGTTAAGGTGTAGTTAAGTACATTTTGTACTGAAACCCATAGATTTTTCATTTTGATAAAATAATACAATTATGCAGGTAATTCTGTGTCAGAACGTGGGGTCTGTTAATCAGATGCCCCTTTCAGAACACCCCATGTCAAGAGAATAGTGAACACATGTGTCCTGCTGCATCAGTCTCCTGATTGTAGCTCCTGCTCTTCGGTGGCACAGAGCAAGTTCTTAGATTGCATGTGCCCTGTTTGACAGCAGCTGTGACACCCATGTCACAGCAGAGATAGTTTGCATTTAGATCTGCAGTTCTGATCCAAAACCATATTATTTGTATAGGTGGCAGAGTACTGTCTAAGAATAAGTCATAACACATACAATATTTTTATTACTTAGTTATTAAAGTCATATCGTATTTTTATCATACTAATGGCACCTATGAGCCCTCACACCAGCTATGGAAAGTTGATGTGGATTTTAGTCTGACTGTCTGTCTTTGTTCATCAAGCAAGACAATATGCAGGCAAGCTCGCTCTATTTGATTCATGGGAGGTTGGGTCTCACAACTCCAGATAGAGAGACTCTTACAAGGAGGATTACTGGGATGCATGCATCAAAGTGGCACACCCACAACAAAAAAGTCTATCCTTGCACACAGGTGTTGCATGAAAGGGGACTTTGAAGCTTCAGGCTTCTGATTGGGGATTAATTAGAGCTGTCATACAAAGCAGAAGGGACTAGAGGAAAAGTTTGTCTGTCATCTTAGTGTTCTGTACGGTACTTTTTGCATCCTGTCTCCTCCACTTACTGCGGATCAAAGCACTTTGGGTAAAATGCAATAAAGCAAAAGTAAGGTGGCACCTTGATAGAGCTTGGACCCCTGAAAGCTGAAAGCGGTACTCATTGCAAGGAACTAACTTGACCACCGACTCAAATCTGGACACTTCAAAATGCTGATGCTGCTTTGAAACACAGAGAGCTTTACATCCAACTTGATTCGGGAGCAAAATGAAGATTGCATGAACAAAGAATCACCAAAGAAAGTGCAAAGCCATTTTACAATTGTAAAACATCTGGTAGAGGTACTTAGATCCTCCTCTACAAAAGTTACATTGTTTACTACTGCTTCAGTAACAGGTGTGCTTGTTACAGCTAGAGTCTGCATTTTTTGTATTCTTTCCACAGGGATCGGTTTTTGCAAGTGTTTTTGAAGTCGGCTATTCTTACATATTGGTGTGCTTAGTTAAAGTGTATATACTATAAAAGGTGGAGGAGGTACATATCTTGACTGTGCCTGTTTCACCTTTATGAGTGATATCACTGCTGATTTGGAGTAGTGTGAAGGCTGAGTAGGCAGTTCAGACACTCAATTTCCTTGTACTCCTGAAAGGCAGTAGTCATTTTGTCACACTATATATATTGATTAATCACAATATGATTATTGATTAAATCATAAAGAAATATTTGGTATCTGCTTCATGAATAAGGTAGTTATAGATGAGTACTTTGTTTCAGCAATACTCAGCATAAATCATTCAATGTCATTTGACAATAGCAAACAACATTACAGAAGACATTGCAATGTTTAGACTTATCAGTGAGTCCAGTCAACTTCTATAACCAACATTTCTACATCACCATTCCAAACTTTAGCAAAGTAACAAAAACCTTTTGCTGTGATACCGGTAGGAAAATAGTTACATTAGCTGTGGTCTTGCTGGGCTTCTCCACTTATTTTTCTTTTTTAAACAACGCTTTGAGTGGTTTCTTAAACAATTTACTTTGACTCAAGTGCATTTCACATTCACTTTGTCCTTGCAGCGGCACATGGACTGTGCTAACAGAGTTATTTTGAAAATCACAGCTTACATTCTAAAGGTCAGTGTAATTCTTTTTGATCAAGAATGATGACGTTTAACAGATTTTTTTGTTCTTGCAATTTTAACATGGTCCACAGCCCAGGACATTACATACATAGTCTGTGCTAGCGTTCTTAATTGCCAACACGTACATGTTGGTTAAAGAATAACAGGTTGTTCATGTTAAGACAGCACTTTGCTATTAAAGGCTCGAGCAACCCTTAAAGTAAGGATGGTTCTAAAAGAACGCAGTGAACATCGTTGTTGCTTTACCAACTTCTTCTGTCATGGCAAACGTTCCATTGCTCGTTGTAATTGCACTTCACTTCCCACTACGAGTTATGGAGTTATGAATTCAGAATTATATGTGTATGCATGACACTGGCTAAAAGTGAAATTCCACTGCTCAGAGCATGCCACGGTACATACATCAGATATGATGTAAGTGTGAAATTGGAAAATTATAATCCCTTTGCAAAAGTATATTATGGCTGTCGGATAATCATTTTTGATTAACATTTAAGTTTGAACAAGGACAAACAATGTATCTTATTAGGCACACTTTTTGTCTCGTTTTATATGTGTGTCCTTTTGTCTTCATGTGTGCACCCGGATGCCTGTGGGCTTTCAGCGCAATATAAACTCATAATAAATATATTAAACATAAATAAATAAATGTATTTGTAGTTTATTTATTTGTATAGCGCACCAGGCCCAGGGACAACCGGGCGCATCACTTAGTTACAACATGGGAAAAACAGACAGAACCATAATTACAAAGTTTAAAAGTATAATACAGAATTTACAGGTATAATAATAGCAATGAGAGGACAAGCAGATTATATATACATGTACAAATTGAGCAGAGAACCCAGAGCTAAATGTCCTGGGAAGCCAGCCAGGTTTTCGTAAGGTGTTTGAATCTCGGGAATGAGGGTTCTTCTCTAAGCTCATTAAGAAGCGTGTTCCAGAGTTTAGCTGCCAAGATAGGGAAGCTAATTCCACCTGATCTTTGGAGATTGAAACGTGGAACCTCAAGGCAGTTTAAATGAGCCATTCTGCGGGGTCTAATGGAGTTGTGGAGGGCAAATCGGTTGGCCAGGTAGCAGGGAGCTTGGTTATGTAGGCATTTGTGGGTAAGAGCCAGGGCTTTCAGGGAGATACGGTGTGGGACTGAGAGCCAGCGAATATTGCGTCTGGTTTTGGATATGTGTTGGCGCCTAGGAATGTTGAGGGCAGCTCTAATAGCATTGTTTTGGACAATTTGCAACTTGTTTAGGTTGCAGCAATTGGTGCCTAGGTACAGTGCATTGCAGTATTGAATCTTGGATAATACAAGAGTTCTGGCCAGGGTGACACAATTGGTTACGGAGAGGAAAAGGCGACAGGCTGTAATAAGCTTGCAGGTATATGCCGCTGCGGAAGAGACTGAGTTAGTTTGTCTGGTCAGGGATAGGGTCGAGTCAATGTAGATCCCTAGGGTTTTTGACTTGAACGCAGGGTCGAGTTTGGTAAGTTTTTGTGACGAATGAAGAATAAGGAGCTCAGTCTTTTCATCATTAAGACAGAGTCCGTGTTGAGCCATTCACGCCTGGATGACCTGGTAGATGACATTGATAGCGAGGGAGTCAGCCGTGTAGTCACCTGAGATAGGGATTAGTATCTGGGTGTCGTCGGCGTAGCTGGTGTAAGTGACACCCAGATAGTCCTAGATATCAAAGAGAGGTTTGGTGAACACGTTATACAACGTGGGTGAAACACAAGATCCTTGTGGCACGCCACAGGAGACAGGTGCAGGTGGGGCGGCTGCTAGTGGAGAGAACACGCGCATAGATCTATTGTCTAAAAAGGAGCTAATCCAGGTTGTAGCTTTATCGGAGAAGTGTGCAGCTGATTTAAGGTGGTGGCAGAGGATTTCATGATTGACGAGATCAAAGGCCGCCGAAAGGTCCAAGAGGAGTAAGAGAGCAAGTTTGCCTTTGTCTTTTAGATCTTCAATCTGTGTTTTTAAATCTATGAGGGCAGTTTCAGTGCCGTGACGTGGCCGCTACCCAGATTGCCTAAGTCCCAAGAGTTTGTTAGATTCAAGGTAATCTTGAATTTGTAAATATGCTGCATGGCCGAGGATTTTTAGTAAAAACGGGACCGTGGTGATTGGCCTGTAGTTTGTGGGTATACTAGCGTCCAGGGTAGGTTTTTTCAATAGGGGGATGACCCATGCATCCTTTAGATTGTCAGGTACGATCCCAGAGCTAAAGGAAGAGTTGATGAGCATAGTAATGAATGGCGCTAGGTCATGAGCTGCTTCCTTGATTATAGCTGCCGGGCAGAGGTCGCCTTGGCAATTGGTCGGTTTAAGGCTGTTGATGATCTTTTCCACTTCGGAAATGGAGAGTGGAGAGTCTGGGATGGGGTGGTTTAGGGTGGGGATAGGGTTGGGTTGTGGGTTGGATTGTAGGCTGATTGTTCGTTATTGATTTTAATTTGGAGGGTGGCAATCTTGCCGAGGAGAGCCTCTTGGATTTTGGTACACCAAGTGCTATCTTTGATGCAAGTGTCTGGTGAAGTGACAGGGGTTTCAAGTTCTTTTAGGATTCTAACAATTCTTTGGTGTTGGATTTGGCTTGTTCGATACGTTTATTGTAAGTGTCTTTTTTAGCCTGGAATATGGCTTCCTTGTAGTTAAGGGTGGTCAGGAGGAGGCACGATTTGGTGGCTGCGGACTGGTTGCTTTTCCAATGTGATTCCACAATTCGTTTTTCTTTGCGCAGAGTTCTGAGCTGGGGTGTGAACCAAGAGTTCAGGTGGGCTCGAGGTTTGGGTTTTCTCAATTTGGATGGGGCGATGATATCTAAGGCTTTTTGCATAGCGAGGTTAAAGGTGTCAACCATATCCATGGGGTCGGAGCATGAGCGAACCTGGTCATTGAGAGCCGGGAGGAGGACGGGGAGGAGTCTGTTGCAGGTGATGTCAGATTTATTGTGAGTGGCAGTAGCCGGTGCAATGGTAGGAGAGAGGCAGGCGGGTATGGACTGAATGTTAAATGTAATTAAGTTGTGGTCGGTCCATGCATACTGTTGGTTAGAGATGATATGGATAGGACAATTGTGGGAGGCTAGCCAGTCGAGGGTTCTGCCCTTAATGTGGGTAGGTTGGTTGATAAACTGTATGAATCCTGCATTCATAAGCATATTATCAATAGTCATGTAGCAGCAGTGTCATTGGGATCAGAGAAGCCCAGGTTAAAGTCCCCTAATATCGAGGCTTGGGATTTGGTTTTGGTGTTATGAGTGATGATGTTGGAGAGGTCCTCAGCGAAGGTGGATAGCGGACCCCCCTACTTTGGTCGTTGTTGGGGAAGGCATACAGTAAAAATTGGGATGATATAGAATTTGGGATTCTCATCCACCCTCCACCTAAAGGCCTGTGTTGGGAAAGCTGGACCCATAGGAATACCCAAATAAATTACAGTCTGTAGTTTTCAGCGCACACAGAATGAGCTTGGTTAATTTTGAATTTTAACAGAAATCTCCATGTGGGGTTCTGTCAAGGAGAATTAATTAAATTAAATTAATATTTGTATTTAAATAGGCTAAGGATCTACACAGTTTTGCCCACTCCCCCACCCACTATTAAGGAAACGGTTTTAAGGCCAGCAGTTTCCCCCTCTTTTGGTTTCAAAGGGGTCAATTTTACTTACATTTAAAACCTCTGTTTACAATTTCAGGAAAGCCAGCTGCATTTCAGGACCCTCTGGGAGGACAGGGCAGGGGCTAGTCACTCCACTCTCAAGGATGGTCCCCAGCTCTTCACCATCGGGCCCAGTTAGCTTTGTAGGCCTCCAGCAATAGCCAGCTCCACCCAGTTGCAATTGAGCAATGTCCTCTGGTGTTTCCTTGTGGCTGTAGAGTGTAATTTTCATCTCTGCTTCTCTCACAGTGCATCCACTTCATATACCAGTGAGGACACCATCAGGATATCAATTTTGGGCAGTTCCCTGCAAGAGATCTTAGTACTAGCATTGTACAGTTACCATTCTTTCTCCTCCCACGTTCAGCCTCTCTCTATGGATTGGTTTAGCGGTCTGGAGCAGACATATGGCAACTTCCATTTGAAATTCCCTTTTCATCCCATGTCAACATTTTGGCAAAAATGACTTGTGGCAAAACTTTAGAATTCAAATTAAAAGAAACAACTGGCTCCACACAAATTTGCACTGTCATTTGGCAATTTTTCGCAGTTTTTACAAAAAACATTTTTAGGAATATGCAATTTACACTTTCCTAATTTTACTTTCCACCATTTGACCACCTCTCAAATTTGGAACAGGTTCAAAGCAGCCAGGAACACCTTTTAGCTGGTCATTACATTCGAACCATCCACAGTTCTTTTTTATATATGCAGTGTAGTGACCTGCATTGGTTGTGCTCCTGAGTGGTAGATTATACCTATTGTTGCGAAGGTTTTCTTACCAAGTGATACTTGACCATGTGTGAATCCAGTCAGCTTACAGTTTTTTTTGGTACCATCTGCATTGTAAAGTAAAAGCATTACTATTACGTATTTACTATGTGTCTGTATTTGTAAGGTGGAGCGATTATCTGAATTGCAGGTAGTACATAATCTGCCATGGTTTGCATTGTGTACAAGTTGCTGAAATCGATTCACAGTTAGGTATGGATTTAGACACAAAGCATTCATTAGGGACTTCATCCTGTGCCACATGGTTGCAGAGAGTGTATGTATGTTTCCACATGTATGAAATCTGAAAGATTTCCTTTATAGGTGTGTTTTTGTTTTCCAGTACTTGCAGTAAGTACATTAGACATTCTTGTAGATGTTTGTGAGTTAATAGTGAATTTGACAATTCCAGCACAGTAGTCCAATTCTTGTCTTATTCCATGGACACTGTAAGTGTTGTCAGCAGTGTTGGTTGCATTTCTATGAAGGACTAACATTTACAAACACAATTGGTCTGTACTATGTAAGTAATGTTCTCAATAATTGGTGGCAATTGGAATAGCATATTTACTGCTACATTTGTGTAGCAATTTACAGCAGGTATATTTGAAAATGTGAATGGAGCTGACAGTTCTGTGTCGACGTCATTTGTTCAGAGTGTGTGTTGCTTCTTTGAAGAAGGAGTTGAGTAATTTTGTCAGCAGATTCTTCTTTGGTTGTGGTACTTGATGAAGTATTCATTTTTTTTTTCTTTGGAGGAATTACAGTGATATCCTGTATCATTTCAGTTTGAAGTAGTTTTCCTTTACAATGTTTTGCTTTTTGTGGAACAGGATAGTTTTTTAGATGGGGGTGTGGAGTGAACGCAGCCTATTGTATTCTAGAATGCAAGGAATATCTGCATTTACTTTACTTGCATCAAAGTTGATTAGAAATACCCCGTCAAGTGTACATAAGTGTGATAGTGCTACATAGCTCATGCCTTGTGCTACCAATATCTATTAATACTTTATCTAGGGTAAGACCTTGTGATTTGTGAATGGTAACTGTGTATGCTAGAGTTAGTGAAAATTGTTCTCTGCATACATACATGTGTTTGAAAAGAAGGAAGCAAGCTGTTGAGCATCCTATTGTTTTAACTTCTGATAGTCTGTCAAAGAGAATATTGACAAATTGAATGTTGTTACGTGGGTATGTTTGAAAGCCAACAGCTGTACCAAGTGCTCCATTAACTAGTCCGTGCTCCACGGCAAGGTTACGTTTAAGCATTACTCTACAGTTTAAAGATAATTTTAATATTTTATCCAAACCAGCTGTGTTGGGGATAGAGTTTTCTAGGGTATTTAGTCTTGTTGTGGCTTGTTGACACATGGGTAGTGTCATACCATGTACGTCCATTTTATCTGTGGAGCAAATTTCAATTATTGGTTGCATTTCTTTTTTCAATATTGTTTCATTGAATTTTGAACAGCTTGCAAGAGTTGGGATCAAGGGCATACAATTGACATTTTTGTGTGCTGATTGTTCCATGACATCAGTAGCACATGAGTTATGGCCATAGTGTGCATGGATGTGCCTGGTTTTTAATATTGCTTGTGCTTCTTGAGATAGTACACCAATTTTAATACTTTTAAAATGTTGGCGTATGTGAGGCCTGCAGACTGGCGCATGTTTTCTGTTAATTCTCTGTATTGGAAATGTTGCCAAAGGTTGACATTTCCTATGCTGCTAAGAGTTTTATGGCACAGTTTGTGCCCTAAGGTTTTAAAAATAGGTTCAGCTTTCACTGGTGTTAATTGCAGAAGATCTCCAAAAACAATAATGTGTTTTCCTCCAAATAGCTGTTCGTAGTCTGTTTTGAGAACCTCTCGTAATCTGAGGTGAATCAAAGCCAACATTAGGTTGGAGATCATGCTCACCTCATCTATTAGTAGCATTTTCATTTGTTTTGAAACTCTGCGTAGTTCCATTGCAGCTTCTGTGGAAAGTTTGTAATAGTCTAATTTGTTTTGGTGTTCTACTGGAAGGAGTAGTAATCGGTGTAAAGTGACACCGCCTATGTTGTAGGCAGCTAAAACTGTGGGGGTAGTTACAACAGTTTACAGTTTGTTGTTTGTCAATTGTTTGTCAAATGTCGTTAGGCATTCTTTGGGGTCTGTTGGAGAAAAAAAAAGAAAGTGTGGGTTGGGCTGTTGTGCAGAGTGTGTGTGCTTTGGGCATAAGTGTCTGAGTATGATGTAAGTATCATTGTGGAGGTGTATGATTGTGCAATGGGCTAAACTGGGCTTCAGGTGACAATATAAAGTATGCAACTGGTAAGGGGAAGCACTAATACTACATCTAATAGTAAATGGTTAATATACGTGTTTCTTCTACAATACTAAAATGCTAGTGTGTTTGAGTAACAGTTAGAACATTATGTTAGTTTTGTACTTACCTTTTTGTATGGAAAGATTAGGTTTCTTCTAAGTCCTTGTTCGTACTTCAGACACTGCTTTTCAGGAGAGTGGCCTTCACTGCAATTGTAAAAGAAAGACGTTAGTGAATATGTGTGTTTATAGCATTTTTGTTAATGTAGACATTGTTTTTTTGTATTAGTAGTGTTTTCTTACAACTGAGCATAGTATGCACATGCACTTTCCTTTGCCTATGTGCAGCCTGTGTATTTTATTTAGAATCTGTTATTTGAATATGTTTTATAAATCAATATAATAGTAAACGTATAGAGCACACTTGTTTTTTTTTTAATGTTATGTTAATGGATGTTAAGAGATAGAAGAAATAATCATATGCATTTTTTGCTATTTTTACAGGGTAAATGGCAGAGATTGTACATAAAAGCATGCAATGTATGCCTTTGTGAAGTGTTGGAAATAAAGCAGAAGGATTTCATATAGAGACAGTGGTGTTGTTTGATCTGGGACCCTTTCTAATTATATTGTCTGTGTGTGTGCTTGAATAAAGATGTATGTACTCATCCTGGCTGCTTGTAATTTTATAACACACTGGACAGTCTTTTTCATAATTGTACTGTTATTTCTCCCATCTAATAATATGAAACAATATTTTTTTAGATAGTTGTCTGTGTAAACACAAATTTGCAGAGCTGAAAGGTTTGCAATTGACACTTCATCATAGCAGATGGGAGAAATGACAGTTAGTTCATTTTACAGTTTATACAGGGTAAGTGGCAGTTACTCTGTTCATATATTTATTTATTTTATTTAACATTTTTAAAGCACTTACACAGCCCGCAGGCATCGAGGCGCTGTCACATGAATTGTTTGTTTTTTATTTGCGTAATTATTTTGTCTTAGTTGCGTATTTATAATGCGCTTAAACACCCAGAGGTTTCTAAGCGCGGACCCGGGGATCGAACCTGTGTTGCTTGGTGTCGTCTTGCTTCCAAGGCAGGCACGTTGCCGCTGAGCTATGCACCTGCAATGTATTGTATTCCTAGAAGAGGTCGACCTGTACTGTGTGGAAAATATTCATACCTGTTGTCTGTGTTCATGCATGTGGATGTGCATGAATCTGCAAGTAGAAATCTTGGGGAGTTTTGTAGTATTTGTTTCTGTCGGTCCTTTGCAGTCACAGCCGAATTGTACTGAGAGTGATCAATAGTACATCTAAAGTGCTGATCTGTGATGACAGAGTTAGATATAGAGTTCTTGGATGTGATTGGTGGATGATTGTGTGACTGCTTAATGGTAGCCAATGAGAAAATGGTGCAGAGAGTGCAGTGGAAAGGGTAGAAGGGCTGCCCAAGCGTTACTTACGTGCTCCGCGGACAGAGCGGCTGTTTGCAGACAGGACGTGCCACATCCTGGGTTTTCGAGCATGAAGTGGGAGTGTATTTTGAGGATTAGCCAATCAGGTGTTGAGGTTCTGCTTTGTATTGAGAGAGGCTGTGTGTAGTGTAGATGGCAGAGGTGCAGAAAGTCAGGGTGTTGGTGATTGGAGATATGTTTGTGAATGGTTTGGAGCAGTATGCTAAATCTAGGAATGTGGCTAACCATTTTCACACAAAAGGAGTGGATGTGGTGTGGAGCACTGTGCCTGATTTGAATTTGCAGGCAATTCTATTAGTTTGTCAGGATATGGCTAGGTTTCCTAGTCTACATGTAGTTGTCCTACACTGTGGTGCTGTGCATTTGGGCTATGTCAGTGTCCCTACTTTGTTGCAAGATCTGCAAAACTTGTTTTAAGCAATCATGAAAGTCCTTCCAAATGCCAGGGTTATTTTTTCAGCTTTTTTACCTAAAGCAGTATGGGACAATAATTCTGTTTTTTGTCCCCAGCAAAATATTGCTAGGTGTGTAATCAACCGAGGTATGTTTGCTTTCATGCTTAGAACTGGTATGTTCTTTTGTAATAATGAGAACATTGATTATGGTAATGTTGTTTATTTTAAAGAAGATGGCATTCCTTTATCTTTTATGGGAAATGCCATGGTGTTTTGGAGTATGAGTGTTGCTTTGGAGTAGCTAATACAAAGAATTTTGGAGGAAAATAAGAAAAACAACCCAAATAAAACTACAAAATAAAAGGTTCTTTTCCGAGCCAACCTCAAAGGGGAAATGGGGCACAATATTTAAATTTGAATTCCCCATGCTCAGATTTTTAGATTTGTCCATGGACAGTGCATTTGTCCATGGACAGTGCATATTACATGCAGAGATTCTGGGGTTGAGAGGCATGCAAATGAGGATGAGCAGAGCAAGGGATTGGTCAATAAGGTTTACTGGGTGTGTTGTGTAAGGAGAGAGTTTGTCAGTAGCTCTTCTTCCTGAGAGAAGAGCAGATGTTTCAGAAAGCAGATTGTTTGGATTTTGGGAGATTTGTGGATAAATTGGTTGGAGGTGCATGCATATGGCTGTGGAGTGGCTGCACATCTTCGATTCTCTCATGTGGAAGTGCACTGGCATTGAGTGCGTGGAATGAAGTGGGTGGATTTGGTACCTCTCTGTGCTTCTTTGGTGACACAGCATCATCCAGACATTATTATATTAATTGTGGAGGGAACAGTTTAGGACATGTGTCTGGATTCTCCTTGCAATTTGCAGTGAAAGAAGGACTTGGGAAAGTCATGGACATGTATCCAAACTCGAGAGTAATGTTTTCCTGTATTGCGCAGAGACATATGTGGTTGCATTCTTTTTCATTTGGTCCACAAATGGAGAAAGCAAGCAAGGTGCAATGTTAACAAGGCTGTTTGTGCTTTTTTGAGAGATGTTGGTATGTCCTCTTTTCAGAATGAAAACATTGGGCCTCATTACACGGACGGCGGTAAGGGTTAACGGTCACCGTTAATGGCAACGGTGACCGTTAACCCTTACCGCTGTACTACGAGGTCCCTTTGCGGGTTGGAGGAATTAACGCCTGCTTCTTGCAGGCGTTAAGTACCAACCCGCTAAGGGACCTCGGAGCTAATTACGGCACCGCAAAATTGCGGTGCCGTAATTAGCGCCTTCCCCATTCCCATAGAGCCCTATGGGGCAGAAATGGGAATGGGGAAGGGCAATGGCGGAAGGGGGATTTACCGCCCCTCCAACCTTGGAATGGGGCGGTAAATCCCCTTTCCGCCAAGGCGGTGCCGGTAATTTACCGGCATGGTCCAGGGTGCTAATAGCACCCTGGATTACCGCCTTCCGTGTAATGAGGCCCATTATGTTTTGTAGCACACACATTTTTCACAGAGATGGAGTACATCTTACTTATGCTGGCAATCAGATTTTTCTGCGCAATATACAAAATGCATTGTGACCTTTTTTGGAATTACAGCAATCCATTTTGAAGTAGGTGTTGACCATTTCAAGTTTTTGAAACACAAAACAACACCACAAAAATGATCTTTTCAGAGACACCACTTCATCCTTATGAAAGGTGCAATGGTTCTGATAGGGCAGCGCTCCCAAAAAGTAAATGTCTGCAGACTTGTAAAAATGTACAGGGCCCTGCACTATTTATTTGCCACTTCTATTTTTAAACTGTGAAAGGCAGCTCTGAAAAAAGCCTTTTTCTGTTTCTTTTGTTGTTTTATATTATTTTTTTGTTTTTTAAACAGGACACACAAGGAAAGGAGGGTAAGGAAGGGATACCAAACATAGGGATAAGAAAGTGCAGGTGGAGAGAGGAAGATGTAGGGTGGGCCTTATTCAGGTAGGTCGCAGACCATCTCATGCTCCTTGGCCGCAGTCTCGAAAGCAGTCCGAAGGTTATCCCCCCTGCAGAGTACTGCTTTGCAGTACATGCACAATATTGTGACCCTCGAAAGGTAAGGGTCAACAGCATCATGAATGGCCTGTGATGCAGCTGGAGGGATGCACTGTCCCACAGGAGTGTCTTTTGTGGTGACAGTAGCGGAGACGGAAGATGATGCAGAGGAACTCAACTTACTACGTTTATTGCAAGGTACAACCTTACGAATAGGCCCACCGTAGAATGACTTTAGGGGTCGCTTCATTGATGTAGTACCAAAGCTATATGAACCAGGCTTGCCACAACCCAGCACCATGCGGCACTGAGTGCAGATTACCTTGTTTGCATGAGCTTTTGACTTTCCATCAACGGTGGTAAATAACCACCACACCCAAGACTCACGATGAGTGCTAATACTAGAGACTTCCACTACCTCATCCTCTTCATCCGTCTCCTCTGTTCCCCTCTGCAGGCCCTTGGGGACGTGGTGGTGGTGGAGGGGGAGGGGGTGCTGATGTGGAGGCAGTAGCAGCAGAAGCAATTTGGGATGCTATCTGGAAGGTTAATAACCAGGAACTAGGAACAAGGAACCAAGAACAGCAACCTGCACAATTGTCCTGTTGTAAATCTTGGAAATCCAAAATCAGAATGAGGATCAGCTCTGGGGTGTGGCCTTTTATAGGTGTGCTGGGGCACACTTTGCGGACACCCGTGCCGTCCCTGAAATCTTCGAACACCAAGAAAGGGTCAAAAGGTTCCAAAAAGTATGTAGATCGGCAGGGACATTGTCTGGGACATGTGCAATGGTGAACTTTTACTGTAAAATACCTTGGATTGCTCAAAAAAGCACATATTAAATGTTCGGGGGCCCAGACAGTGTCCGCAAATATGGACACATGCTCAGCGTGGGTGCGGTCACATGATGATGTTGCGGACACGTTCGCAAATGGGACAGCTGTCTGCAGGACACCAAATGCGCAGGGACGGATGTGCACATGCGCGCGGGTATTCTACGGACAATGTTCGGGTCCCCGAACTAATTAAAAGTGTGACACACATGCGGCAGACAGTTGCGGAGAGGCACGATGTTCGTAGGACCCAAGTGTGTAATGCGCATGTGCGCGAATGTTCTACGAACAGTGTTGAAGTCCCCAAATAAAATAAATGTGTGTCAAAACTCTGCGGACAGGCAGACGGGATATGACTTCTACTGATGTATTCATTATTTTTGCTGGCATTACGAACAGCAGGGGTGTTCTTAGGACACCACCATTTTGGGTTATTGCGGACAGGTGGACATCTTGTGTGTTCTAAGGACACCTCCATTTGAATTACGAACAGTACAAACAGGTATTTTGTCCTTAGAACACCCCCACTAGGGTTAATTGCGGACAAGCGGACATCTTGTGTGTTCTGACGACATCACCATTTCAATTACAAACAGTATTAACAGGTACATTGTCCTTAGGACACCCCCATTTTGGTTAATTACGGACAGGCAGACATCTTGTGTGTTCTACGGACACATCCATTTTCATTACGGACACTACGGGCAGGTATAGTGTCCTTAGGACACCCCCATTTTGGTTAAGTGAGGACAACCCGGACAGCCGTGCTGTCCGTGGACACCCTACCTGGCTTTTTTTAAAAAAAATAAGACACAGGCATATACTAAGAACACATTTAAAATGTGATTATTGTTTAACAGTAGAACCATTGGGAAAGAAAGGAGGAAGCAGAAACTGAAACAAATACAGGGGAATTTGGGGTTTAGACATGATGTATGGGAGTGGAGGAAGGGATGGAAGTCTCATTGTACCGTTTTTCTTGGTGGGGAGGGTTTGGGGATAGTTGGCTGGGACATGGAGAGGGGGAACAGGTACATGTGGGACAGTGGTATTTAATGTTTTCTTTAATGTGGTCCACAACACACTCTTTTAGTTGATTGAAGTGTTGCATTAACAAATCCATTTGTATTTCCATTCATTTCAGAGGATCTTCTAATATATTATTATTATTTATTGGTTATCTGGTCTGTTAAAAAAATGTGTTAAGTACACATAAAGTAATGGTTATTAATTGGCTTATATAGAGAAATGTTGTGTCTACCATTATTTTCACTCTCTTCACTCATTCCATCTCGTGGGAAATTTTCTTCCAGCCATTCCAAAGTATTGGAAAAAAATATATATTAGTTTTAGTGTATCTAATAGAGAAAATGTATAAGTATATGAAATAAATGTAGTGTACTTACTAGTTTTTTTTACAAACTTTTATGGTTACTGCTGTGTAAGTATGCTCTTGCCTCTTGATGTGCAGTTTCTGTGAGGTAATTCAGTTGGAGGCATATTTATTTTGTTTTGGTATATTCCATTATATTGTAAATGCTACTTCAGTGGATGGTTGGTGTCTTACATATACAGTATCCACTTCTTATTTATTATTAAATGTAATGTATTTATGTGGTGCTTATTGAACATGTTTGGTGTTTTTATTGTATGATACAATAATGTTAGATACGCCTTAGTTTTTGGATAGTGCTGTGGGTGACCGTGTCCACCCGCGAACATGCATTCGGTCCGCGGACATCAAAATAACTAGCAGGACAGGGGGTTTAGTATTTTCTATGTAATATAAATGTAAGGTAAGGGAGTCTTAGTAAACATTTATCACATTTGCATTATCTATATCTATATCACTAAATAAAAAACTTTGTTAAGGGGACGTTATGGTTAAGTTGGCCTACTAAAAACTTGTGCAATTCATTAAAAAAACTTTACAAACGTGACATTATGGTTCAAAGTAAAACCGAAAAACCCCTGAAATTCACCAGTTATGGTAGGCTAAGCAACCATAACTGCCCGCACCACTGTGCACTGCTAACACTAACACCCAGGACATGAAAGATGGCATCACAAATGTCATTGATGACATCACTGATGATATCACTTGTGTAGCCCCTTTGTTTTTTTTTCACTGCCATATATATATATATATATATATATGTATATTCTGTAAAAAACGTGTTAAAGGGACGTTATGGTTCACAGTAAAACCGAAAAATATTTGACATTCGCTAATTATGGTAAGCAACCATAACTCACGCCACCTACATGCATTGCTAAGACTAACACCCAGGACATCAAAGATGACATCACAAATGACATCACAAATGTCAGGGAAAAGAGCTTCTCACTAAATTTCTCTGTTCAGAACACACACACTGAACTTTACTGACCAATCCCTACCTTTGCACATTCTCATTTGCATGTGTCTCCACCCCAGAATCCCTGTTGGTAAAACGCGCTGCCTGCAAACTACCGCCATGTCTGCAGACACGTAGAGGATCAGAGCATGACGACTGTACATTTAAATATTATTCCCCTTTTCCCCTTTAAAGTGGGTTCAGAAAAGAGCCGTTTCTTTTTTTTTTTTGGCAGATGCCTTACAGACACCTGTTATTTTGTTTTTTGGGGGGGATTTTTTTCTTCTTACTTTACTCCTACAACCATTACAGAACCTTCTCCAAAGCAAGCCTTACATTCCAAAAGAACATGGCATTTCCCAAAGAAGATAACGCAACACCATCTGCTTCAAAATAAGCAGCATTACTGCGAACAATGTTCTCGTGGCTGCAGAAAAACATACCAGCTCGTAACATGAAAGCACGCATGCTGCGATTGATGTTACAACTCCCACTACTTTGATAAGGACAGAAAACAAAACTGTTGTCGCTTTTTCCTCTAGGGAATAACCCAGAAAAAATTACTTTTGCAGTTGGAAAGATGTTCATGATTGCTTGAACCAACTGTTCCAAATCTTCCAACAAAGTATGTGAACTCACGTAGACCAAATGGCAAGCACCGTAGTGCAAAAGTAGCACGTGGGGAGTGGTCATCGTACGCATGTCTCTGCAAACTTGGAGAATTGCCACAACATTGCGATCAGTCTCACTGCTCCACACCACCTCCACTCCTCTCACATCGAATTGTGTGCCACATGCCTACTTTCAGCATAGTGCTATAAACCATGGACAAAAATATCTCCAAGCACCAAAACCCTGACCCTCTCCACCTCTGCCATCTTCAGTATACGCACCGTCTTTTGACACAAAAGAGAAATGTGAACATCTGACTGGATGATGCCTACATTCCCCTTTCCATGCTGGATTTGCTGTAGAACCGTGTATGTGACACGCCCTACCCGGGACAAGCGTTGTCTACGTGCGGCACGTAACTCTTAGCCAGTCCTTCTACCCTTTCCACATCATTTGCAAATCCATTCCCTCATTGGACACGGCTAAGCAGTCACACAACCATCCAACAATCACATTCAACAACTCTACATCTAACTCCGTCATCAAAATTTCACACTTCAAATGTACTATTGATCACTCTGAATGCAAGTCGCATATCATTGCAAAGCACCTACTTCAAAAACTACTGTGCAAGTGTCGCAGATTTCTATGTACAGCTCCATGCATGCGTAAATGCATGAGTATAAAGTACAAATATGCATATTTTAATCAGAGAACATGTGGAACCCTTATGATTTCATGTAAACAAATTAATGCCATTAAATCTGCATAGCCAATACATACCAACGCTCGCCCTTTAAGTGCAAGCTGTCTGATTTTTCATTGACAAACCGCACTACTTTTTACTGTCTCCCGCATAACCTATACATACGTTACAACCCTCCCTATTTAGCGCAAAACTGTCACCATGTTTTACTGTGTACAGCCTACATTAATGCTACTTCCAATGCGATCGTATGAGAAAAATAAACGCTCCCGATTGCTGTGGTGACATCTCCCTCTGAGGGTCTCCCGATTTTTTCTGATTCTTACTTATAATATGAAAGTAGTGACATTTTTCCCATCTACTACAATGACCTATCACTTACAAACCTCTATGCTATTGATAACACAGCTTAAAAAAACGTGCAACTAACATACTGCAAATAACATACAAAGGCAGCATATAGTGAAGTGAAATGCACACATGCACTGTATTGAGATATCAAAGGAGAATACTCTGACGAAAGATGCAAAATTAACTTGTAGAGTAACATCACTGCTTTAAAAACACTAAGTTACTAACTTCTTTTTGCAATCGCAGTGAAGACTACTCTCCTGAAAATCAACAGCATCTGCACTGCAAACGACATATCCAAAGAAACCTGGTCATTCCGCTGAAAAAGTAAGTACAGTACTACCTTTATATTCTGACTGTTCCTCAAAGAGACTGTGTGGGTTATTTATTTAATTTGCGCACCAAAACAAACATTGATTTCTGAACCATTCTACCCACAAATCCCCATTTCTTGAACAAAGAATAACAGGCAGAATGGCTCACAAATCCCTGTGTTTTTGGAACTCAAATAACATACAGAAGCCTTAGAATGTTAGTACTAGAAAACAAATAGCTCATTTAATTTTATACCATTACGTTTACTATTAATGCTTCTCCTCACCACTAGCTCACTTTGTACTCTCATCTGAAGCACATTGTAGTAGTATACAAACAGAAAAATAGCCTTCCCAAATCATTGTAACAGCCCAATGCACATTCACACACCACCACAAAGAGCTTCCCCATCAAACTCATGCACACATGTACACAGCACACATACATTGTACAACAGACCAAACCATGCCTTCTTTTTTTCAACAGACCCCAAAGAATGCCTACCAAAAAGCAAGTCTGTAGAAAGGAATGCAGAAATAGAGCAAATGAAAATAAAAGTGTCCAAAGTAAGCATCCATCTGTAGCAGAGTTTGTAGAGAACATTGGAACAAAACAGCTAATACAGTTGTTTAGCAAAACAAAGGAAGCTTCAACTACCGAAACGTTACCTCCTCCATCAAAATGTGGCACGAAACACAAAACGCTTCACAAAAAATCGGCTACCAGAACTGCTAACAATGCTCCTATTAATCCTGATAAAGTAACAAAAACCTATAGTAAAAAAAGTATTTTAGCAAAAATGTTTCGCCACAGAGTCCTTCAGGATCTTATAAGAAGAGGACTGAAATCATCCTCAACCCTTAAAACCTACAGTAGAAAATAAATCCTTCAAGCTCTCGTGGACAGTGCAATCCTTCTCAAAAGGAAGTTGTTTATATTAATGTTAAATAGGATGAAACCACTAACAAAACTAAGTACTTAACTACAAAAGAAACTTATCAATAAACGGAATGTCAACAAAAATAACTTCTTACATAATTGTGGAGGTGAATGGAGTCACACAACAACAACAGTACCATATTTTAATGAAGACGCATACAAACAAAATCAAACAAACACAATTTCCATCCATAGCAGTGAACGAGGGTAAGAAAAAATCAATAATACCATCATGGAACAAGAAACAGACCGTCCAGTATACAAATGGCCGTGCACGTCAATGTGTGCCATTCCTAACAAATCGTTCAAATCTTTATGTCATTTCCTCAATCAGTATGTGAAAGGTAAAGACAAAATTAAAATGAAAGTTCTGCAAAATATGGATATCCAATTTAAATAAAACTCTTCTGCATGGTACACCCAAATACCTACAAGAAGAAATCGATCGTATCCAGAGAAAATATTTTTGCAGTGAAAGCCACTTACAAAATGCAATAGTTTTAGAACAGACTAGCAACAATTCTGCACATAGCAACCTTCTATTACACACATACAAAAAAGAAATACTAAAATTTTAAAGTGCATCATCTGAAGTACCAAACCATGTGTGTGTGTGTGTTGCCGCAGAACATTTTACAAAAGGTACACAAAAAATATAGACATAGCATACAAAATAGAAGACAATGAAGATTCCAAATGGTTTGGTTATAAATGTGCTTTTGGGTGCAGGCCCTCCCCACAGCCACCTGAGTGATGTTCAATACTACAGGTGTATCTATAGCTGTGACATGCTGCGGTGGTTGTGGCCAGGGATTACAGTGTTGGGATTATGGCCTACGGCCATGCACATAAGACTTTAGGCCCTGGCCACAACCACCGCAGCATATTACACCCATGGTCGCTTATATATCATTAGCACACACATAGAATGAAACAGTGTAACTGTAGCATGTACTCAATTTGTACCCAGGACTCTAGGCCCTGCCCACACCTACCAGATACATAATCGATTGTATGGTTGTGATGTATGAATGTGATATGCTGCAGTGGTTGTGGGCAGGATCTACACGCTTGGGTGTATGGCGTACAGCCTGCAGCCATGCACCCAAAAGCCTATGTCCTGCCCACAACCACTGCACTATATAAAACCCATGTTGGCTTATAACTTTAGAGCTTATAAGTTTCTTTTGGGCACCCAAGACTCTACACACTCCCCACAACCATCTGATCGATAAGCAATACTACAGGTGTATCCATTGCTGTGATATGCTGCGGTGGTTGTGGCCAGGGCCTACAGTCTTGGAAGTATGGCCTTCGGCCATTGACACCACAGTTTGGAGGACTGAAAATGCTTATTTTAATAAATATGTGCTGTGGACAGAGAAAAAAACGACTGACAACGCGCTTTGGGGTTTGCAAACCACTTGGTCACATCGTGAGGTAAACAACATCAGCACTGAATTTAAATAAACAAACAGTACTCTATTGTTTCACAAGAAATGGTTTTATAAGAACTCTATGGTACGGTCATAAGCACAAACGTAGGTAAGACATCTTGTAATGTTAAATTCATGCACAATTCTATACAAATGTATGCAGACCGCCAGCTAAATGGCTTTGAATTAATGAGGCTATCAAACACGGGCCTGATTCATGGAACGTTTTCCTATGGGATTGTGCCATTATAAAACAGTTCCATGAATCAGGCCTAAAATATTTGCTGGCTGCTGTGCTACAAATGTGCATGACCAGAAAAACTTGAGTATAAGACAGTAAATGCACTATTGTAAATGCTGCACGTGATGCACTGACGCTGTCATTTATTCTAATGGCAATAGTAGATAGAGATGATAAATAAATGAAGCCAGTCATTATAATAGTAAAGCCACAAATAGGGATGCACTTAAATTAGGGATGCATCGCAAAGTGCGATCAGTATAATGGCTTGGCGTGAAATGTAATGCCAGTGACCCGGTATCTGCGAATAGACAGTATAGTACTGACCATGTAAGCATATATATATTATGCAGGCTGAGGTAGCGGGCGTGTAGTTATGGTTAAGTTGCTCAACTCATAGGAAGAGCACTTTTTGGGTGGCGTATAACTTTGCTCCCCCTGTACGAATCTTTACCAAACTTTGCAAAAAAAGTATATGGCCTGCTCAGAATTTGTTTGGCAAGTTTGGTGAGGTTTCGTCAAGGGGGTCAAAGGTATGGGGGGGTCCCAAATAATATATATGTTTCCATAGACATAATGGAAAAAATATTTGGTTACGCCTACAGCCCAAACCGCTGGACAGATTTTTACCAAATTTGCGCCAGGAGCGTGCTTTTGTAAATTTGGTGTGAATCCATCCAGTAGTTTTTTTTAAAGCGACCAAAAAGTAGGTCCCAAAAAATGTGTGATATTTGGCTCTGCTTGACTGACCCATTTCCCTATTCGCTCTGTGAACAGACATCCGATTGGCCCAGAGGGTGCTGTGATGTCCACAGACATCAGACACGCCCAATGATTGGATATTGAAAAGCGTGAACTGTGTCAGATTTTTGGAAATGCCCGCTATGTTGGATTCGAGGATATCTGCTGGTGTCTGTGGACACCGCGGTAGAAACATATAAAAAAAACACAACATTGCACTTGTCAAACAATCTCTGGGGAGGTGAGGGATGAGGGGGATGGGATGGGATATGGCAGTAAGAAGCCAAAAAATGGGTGTTTTTCAACCCCGAAGTCCATAAACAGTCTGGATGTTCAGGGGCTAAATAAGAGGGGGGGTCTCAACATTTTTAGATGGCTTATAACTTTGTTGCCGTTTGACGAATGTGGACAAAAGTTTTCAGAAAGATTATATAGCCAACCTTCAATGTTTGCATAAATGGATTTTGTCAAGTTATATGACTTTTGTATGTACATACATTTTGGAAAAAAAATGAAACATGGGTGGATGTCAAGCAAACTTGTATCAGGAGCATTGCCAAGGACCTAAAAGCATGGTTTTGCAAATGTGCCGGTGTTTTATATTTTGACAAGTGTCATAATGAAGGAACAAAAAATAGTGATATACCTTTGGTGACTGAGGTATAGACTGTGGCCATGGGCAGTGGGCAGATTGTCCGAGTACATCAACAAAACTGAGATAAAGCTTCTCGTACACCTCTGGACAGTGTCTTTCAAGTACAAAATGTAAGATCTGAAAGTGCAACACATCGTTTCGTGGTATTAATTCACCAATGACACTACCATCACAATCACTACAATCACATTTACATTAGTAATAGTCCCTATCTTAGATCACCATCACCACTCACACCAGGTCGGAAGAGTTCTCCTCCCCTAAGCTCTTCAGAGTGGGTCAAGCCCTTGACCCTCTCACATTGCTCCATGTCTTATTCTAAGTCCTCCACTCCTCTTATTTTTCTATCTACTTGCTTCCCTACCTCCCAGGAATGTGAAAATTAATTGAAATTTGGGAAGTCACTACCGATGAATACTTCTTACGGCAATCCTGACATTATGGTGACAGGAATTTTTGTGCATGTGGAAACTATTAATATGACATGTTCCATATATCCATTGAAGCAGATGATCTGGGACCTGGGTGGCCCAGTCATGAGTTCTTCTATGGATACAAGGTCAGCCTGCACCGCATTGTGTCAGCTGACATAATCTAGTAATGCTACTACAGGCTTTCCCTGCATCTGTACTTTAATGTGGAACAATTGGTCAGCTTCCCCCATGGAATAGAATGCAGAAGAAGGTGCGTTGAGATTATCCTCTCTGTGCAGGAATAGATCTGGAGAATACTCTGTGCGACTAGAATATTCTTCGAGTACTGGGATAGCATTTTGAGGTTGTTCTTCTTGGGGTTCAGAGATGAGGTGCCCCATTTCTATGGGTCCTTTTAATCTCCGATCTAGGCAGAATTGAAAGATATGTAGAGTTTACCACAGGTAAAACATCAGATTTCTCTGTCGATTCAAGGTTTCGTTTTAAGTCGATTCTGGTGTTCTGGACCCAGAAGTTTGGTTTATCTTCTGATCATAGCTGGTATCTTCCCTCAGTGGATTTCCCTTTCTAGACTGGCTTATGGATTTAGGTTTTCTGGATTTCTTTGAGCCAATGGAATTTCCCTTGGTGCCCAGGAGAATACACGCCCTATCTAGGATATGATATGATGTGATATGGCATTTGTAACGTGCTTTTACTCAAGTGTTTCAAGGCGTGACAAGGCAAAGAAGGGGGAACAGAGGGAGGACAGAGACAACGATCTTACTAGGCCAAGTGACATTGAGATTGTGCAAGTGGAGGGGAGGGGAAAAGTGCAAGGTGAAAGGGGGGGCTGTGCTGTAAATGGGATCAAAACAATATCCAGCAGGTATCCAAAAGTGCAGGTAGGGGGACTGTAGGGTTACAGATACAGACCCAAGTGCAAGGGTTGTCGGGAGGCAGTGCAGGTGTGGAACTGGACGGGCCGGGACCTGGGCCTGAATCAGTGGGTAGCCAGTTGACCAGTGCAGTATCAATCAGGAAATCAACAGGGGAGAGGAAGAGAGAAGGCAGAAGCAAAGAGGAAGGTCTTAAGGTGCTTCCGGAAATGGAGATGGTTCTCCTCAAGTTTCAGAGAGGCGGGAGGCTGATCCAGAGCGAGGTCCCAGCTGAAGAAATAGATCTACCACCAAATTGTTGCGTGGAGAAGCGACTGACCCTGAGGGAGTTGGAGGTAGAGGTGCGAAGAGCTCTAGTAGGAAGTTATTTGTGAAGAGAGAGTTGGAGGTGTAGAGGACCCGGAAGGCCTTGTGGACAATGCAAAGGATGTTGTACTTAATCCTTGCAGCCACTGGGAGCCAATGCAGAGATTTCAGTGCTGGAGAGATATGATCCCTGAGCTTGAGGCCAAGGACAAGTCACGCATAACTGTTCTGGATGAGTTGCAGAGGGCGAAGAGTAGAAGCAGGCAGGTTTAGAAAGAGGCTGTGGCATTAGTCCAGCCTAGAGAGAACCAGAGCTCTAGAGACAGTGATCTTCTGCAGAAAGGAGAGGAAAGGAAGAATACCCCTGAGTAGGTGCATTTCTTAGTCTGAGAGACATCAGAGATGTCAGGAGAAAGGGAGAGTGTGGAGTCCAAGATGACCCCTAGTTTCTTAGCCACACAGGTTGAAGCAGGAAGAGGGCCACGGGAAGCTGGCCAGAGAGTGACAGGAAAGAAGGATGCAGGTGTGCCGATGAGGAGAATGTACATCTTACTGGCATTAAGACAGAGATCATTGGTGGCAGACCTCTCCTGGACAGCAGACAGACAATCAGAGATGAGAGAAGGAGAAGAGGTGGCAGAAGGGAGCCTGAAAACGAGCTGAGTGTCATCCGCATAGCAATGAAAGTTGGAGAGTGGAGAGCGGCAATGCGGTGGGCGAGAGGTGCCAGGTATTGGTTGAACAGCCAGAGAGAGACGTTAGACACCCGGGGAACACCACAGGTAGGGAGTGAGATAGAGGAAGGGAAGGATCCAAGTTGTATCTGGGAGGGTCGATCAGAGAGGAACGAGGTCAGACAGGCCAGGGCCTGATCGGTGATATCCAGGTTATCACGGAGATGATTGAGCAGGATGGCATGGTTGACCTTGTCAAAGGCAGAAGAGAGATCGAGTAAGATGAGGACAGAGGGGAGATTAGAATCAAGGTTAGAGAGCAGGACTTCATGGATGTTATTGGAGAACAGTTTCCGTGTTTCTAGATGCTCTGAAGCAAGACTGATGGTCAAAGAGACAACCAACAGATTCAGTGTGAATTTTAATCTGGCAGATGGCCAGCTTTTCCAGGGGTTTGCCCTGGAAAGGAGTGATGGAGATTGTGCGATAGTTAGCTGGGCAGAAGGGGTTGGCTGAGGGTTTCTTGAGAAAAGGGTGCACAAGAGATTGCTTCAGGGGGGAAGGGAAGGCTCCAGTGTCGAAGGACTGGAGGCAGAAGTCAGCCAGGGAAGGAGCAAGGGTGTCAATGTGGTCCTTGATGGTTTTGGAAGAACATTTTGAAGACACTTTCATAGATTGGACTTGTCTTCTCATATATGGAGAACAGAGGAAAGGAAGAGACAGACAGAGGAGAGGTGGCCACAGGGGGGCCAGAGGTAGAGAAGAGAGTAGAGGGAGGAGGAGGAGAGGACAAGAGGGTGGACAGGATGTCCTGGTGTTAGAGATGATATGCGATGCCAGGGTGCTACAGAGGGCCTGGGAGGGGACAGGAGAGTTGGAGACTGGAGCAGGATTGGCCTGCTTCTTGCAGATGTTAAAGAGTTGTTAGATGCCACGAGACGTGAGCTTGGATGTGGGCTCTCTTCTTTGTGCAAACAGAGAGTCTGTATTGCCTTTGGAGCAGACGACAGGGCAGTTTGTGAGAGGATGCACAAGAAGATAGCAATTTCCTCTCAGCCACCCTGCACTTGTGTTTAAGGGTGACTAGTCAGAGTCATATCAGGAGTTGCACTTGGCTTTGGGCTTCAAGCGGATCCTCGTGACAGGGACAAGAACATCAAGAGTATCAGACATAGAAGAGTGGAGCATGGAAAGTGATGTGTCAGGATGTGAGTAATGGTTCATGGATTTGACATACCACCATTTTCAGGTATAGGGACAATAAGCAGTCAGTGAACTGTTCTAGGATTAGCCTATCCTTCATGTCTTCGTGAGTTTTCCACGCCAGCCATTTATTTAACGTGTTTTGCACATGTAATTTACCGTACTTTAGCCACATATGCCTAAATCTCAATGGTAATGTTCTTCATCATGCCATGTCCCAAACACGATTCCTTGTTTCAGGTGTTTGTATGAAGTTTGTTTTCTTCTTATCCTAGGGCTTAAAAGGCCTGTTGGGCTTGTCATGTACGAGATGGCGCTATATATTTGGCCCAATGATCTTGTCTCAGCCACCCTTTCCAAGTTCATTACAAAAATAAGGTGGGGGTCTTCTTCATCCTTCTTTTTTTGGGTGGAATCCCTGATTGATTTAGTTTATCAGCAAGGGATGTATGTAGGGCACTTAGAGTCTCCAGTTGTTGTTGGTGTATTGATGGTTGACCTTCCACCAGGGCCCTCAGCAAGTCTACCATGGTTATAGAATAAACCTTTTGATATATATGGTTCTGGATCTTTTCTTCACTCTTCTCTGGGTTTTGAACTCCTTTGCATCCTCATCATTGAGACTTGTACCTTCCCACTCCTAAGAAGCCAGAGTATCTAGGTTGGCTGTTAGTTAATTCAATCCCACTGGTTCCAACTCATTTCAGATGTCTCAGATTTTGCCAGACCTCATCAATCTGTTCTCCTTGGTCCTTGGGACAGGGTTCTAGACTGTCCCCGATCATTTACATCAGTCGGAGTAGCTTCTGTCTCCACAGACTCCGAGAAATTGCCTGACAAATCACAATTCTATTGCCACTGTCAAATTATTCCAATACATGAGTAGGTAGTTTCAAGAATTCATTATTACATTTCTCAACTTGGCTGGCGATAGATTGTGGAAAGGCCAGTGCTTATTTTGTGCCAGTGCACATCGGTTATAGCCAGGGCTGAGCACCAGCCCTTCTGAAGGTTGCATTGCATGAGCTCAGCATATGCCTCTGAACATGCAGGCCTAGCTCCTGCTAACTCCCATCAATGCCCCTCCTTCCACCGTCTTGCTTTGTTGGCATTTCAGTCAGAGAGGGTCTCCAGCTCTGCTCTGTGTTTCCATCAGGGACATTGATTACAGTGATGCACTCTTGGGCACCCACCAACTTCCTCCATCAATAGTTCTCTGCAGCCTGTCAGACAATAAATAAACGTATTCTAAAAGAATTGGGTCTGGACCTCGCTGCCGTCAGCAGTGTCATGAGCAAAATGATTTAAAAGGCCAGATAGTGTGCCAGCAATATATTTTCAAAACAATTTATACAATTTATATTTAGAAATAATTGCCATGATAAATCTTTGTATCATGTTTTTGTAGAGTTTGTTTGTTTGTTTGTTTGTTTATTCATTTGGTTGGCACACCAGACTCATAAGTAAAAGGGTGCAGCAGTATAGAGATGCAAAGCTTACAAAGGTTGTGAAATATGCACAGGATACAGTATTTACATGATTGCGGGATATACAGTTTTTACATGATTACAGGATATACACAATGTACAAAATAGGGGCAAATACTAAGAATGGCCAATGTAGTTACAGAAATAAACAATAAACACTGTACAAAAAATATGTATGACAAAAGTGAGGCCCTTCGTATAAAACTTAGGCTCCCAGGTAGACTAGATTACACATGGTCTTCAAAAGTTAACGCAGTAGTACACTATTAATGCAGGGTGAAAAGGTCTCTTCAGATGTGGGCAGGTCCCCAACGGGTGCTGGGAGACTAGGGGTCAGTAGCGATGATGTGTTTTATTACATTTATTCTGAAATGTAGGTAGGGTTGGTTGGCTCTCAGATCATGAGGCAGTGAGTTCCAGAATTTAGCTGCCTTTACAGTAAAGCTATTACCCCCAATAGTGGTGAGCTTATATTTAGGTATGGTCAGAAAGTTAACATTCCCAGTTCTGGTAGGTCTGAGAGAAGTTCTTCTCTGGAGTTTATCTATAAGGTAGCTGGGGGATGCGTTATTAAGGGCTTTGTAGGTCAAGGAAAGTGTTTTTAGTTGTATTTTGTTGGATGTGGATAACCATTTGTGTTGGCGTCTCAAGGAGGAGATGTGAATTTCTCTTATTTATGCCTAGGGCTGCTCTTAGGGCATTGTTCTGTGGTGTTTTGAGCTTTTGGATGGTAGATTTATTAGCACCACTGTATAGGACATTACAGTAGTCAATTCTGGAGAGTATTAGGGCTCTAGCCAGGATCAGGCAGCTATTGTCAGAGAGGAACGGCTTACCAGCTTTGAGTAGCTTGTAGGTGTAAGCCGTGGCGGAGGTAAGGGATTTGACCTGTTTATCGAAGGACAATGTGGAGTCCAAGTAGAATCCAAGGGTTTTTACTTCCTTGGAGACTTTGATGGTGTTCCTGTCAATATTAAATGAGGAGAATTCTTGGCCTAGTTTTTTAATGTTGGCCTGTGACCCCAGAATTATTAGTTTGGTCTTATCATCGTTCAAGCACAAGCCATGAGTGGCCATCCATGCTTTGTTCACTAAACCCGTGTTTGTACTGTAATCTCCAGAAAGCGGGAGGAGAATCTGAGTATCATCTGCGTATTTAGTTTAGGTGATACCCATATGGTCCAGATCGTCAAACAGTGGCTTAGTGAAGATATTGTATAGGGTTGGCGAGACGCAAGACCCTTGGGGAACACCGCATAGGATAGGTGTTGTGTCAGCAGCTGCCGAAGGGGAGAAGACTCTCATAGGTCTCAATCCATTTGTGGCTCCCGTGGAGAAGTGGGCCGCAGAATCAAGGTGTCGGCATAGGACCTTATGATTGACCAGATCAAATGCGGCAGAAAGATCAAGTAGGAGCAGGAGTACTGTCCTACCTTTGTCTCTCTGCTTGTCTATTTGGGACTTTAGGTCGATTAAGGCTGTTTCTGTTCCATGTAGTGGACGGAAACCAGATTGTCTGTTGCCTAAGAGTTTGTGCAGTTCAAGGTGTTTTTTTTAATTTGGATATAGGTGGCTTCATCCAATATTTTTAGTAGAAACGGGACTGTAGTAATGGGCTGGTAATTAGAGGGAATAAGAGGATCTAGTATTAAAAGGGTTACTGAAATGAAATTCCTCAGGTTTACGTATGGCCTTTACTGGGAGATTTTTGCTTTAAGAAAATGAGTTCAAAGCCAGATAAAATGCTTGCCATTTGTATAGTTATGATAACATTTTTGGTAACATGTTTCAAGTGTCCACTTGTGCCCTATTGCTGGAAAGAAAACAGCTAAGAATCTGCAACTCTAGTTTAAATGTGCATCCTCGACTGGACAACAAAATGATATAATTTAGCAATCTGGGAGCACAAGTCGCACAATATTATAATGAAGAGGACCCAAATGAATGAAGGGATCACTGCAGAGGCTCAGGCTGTGTGATCCTTTTATGTGAGAGAGCTGGCATTACCAAGGCCCATATTGTGACTTTTATGTGTGGTAGTCTGGGAACATACCATGATTTTGAGAGATTTGCAGTGCACCTGGATGCATGAAGGGAGCACTGCAGAAGCCCATGCTGTGACTATGTTAGCAAGTGGAACAGGCACTACCAAGGCCCATATTGTGACTGTTACACATGGCAGTCTATGTGTAGGAGCACACAATTTTGATGGTGGGAGGTTTGCAGAAGACATTGATGCATGAAGGGAGCCTGGCAGAGGCCCATGCTGTGGCTATTTTATGTGATGGGACCACGTGTTGTAAGCAAGGCCCATATTAGAACTATTCTATGTGGCAATCTGGAAGCACAACATAACGATGTGGGTTAATTTGCTGAGGAACTGGGTGCATGAAGGGAGCACTACAGAGGCCCATGTTGTGGCTATTTTATATCAGGGAACAAACATTACTAAGGGCCATGTTGTCAGTATTATATGTGGCAGAGCACAACATGATGTGGAGATGTTTGTGGGGAAGTTGGATGCATGAAGGTAGCACTGCAGAGGCCCATGCTGTGGCTATTCCAAGTGAGGTGAGCAGGCACTACCAAGGCCATATTACAAATGTTATATGTGGTACTCTGGTAGGAGAACATAATGATGTGGGGAAGTTTCCCGAGGACTTTAATGCATGAGGGGAGCACTGAAGAGGCATTACAAAGGCCCATAGTGTGACTATGATATGTGATAGTCTAGGAGCACACAATGATGTGGGGAGGTTTACAGAGGAACTGGACGCATGAAGGGAGCACTGCAGAAGACCATGCTGTGGCTATTCTACATGAAGAATGTACTGCTGAGCCACATGCTTTGCCTATTACATTAGAGTGGAACCTGCACTGTGGCAGTGTCTGCTATGCATGCTCGATATAAACAGAGCTTGCACTGCCACTGCTTATAACACTGTGTCTGTTCTTTGTGAGTAAAGCATGGACTATAAAAGCACATGTTGCCACTGTTGTAGGTGAAGGGAGCAGGCACTACAAAAGCCCATGATGTGATGAATATATGTGGGGTGAGATTGCACTGCCGTGGCCCATTCGGCACCTGTTCTACTTGCGTAGTACCTACACTTGAGACTCACATGTTGTTTTTGATAAAGGGAGCTTGCACTACTGAGGCCATTCCTCCTTTATTTATTTATGTATTTGTACATGTATAAAGTGCACATAACCCATAGGCATCTAGGTGCTGGGGCTTTAAGAATATGATTACACAGTTAGTTACAGTTTGTGTTTTGATGTTACAATTGCATTTAGTCAGTTAAGGTTAACATTTGCATAACATCATAGTTTACTCATTAAGTCAGTTGTGGTTAACATTTGCATTTTGCATTAGATCATAATTTACTCAGGTGCGAACATACACATAGAATTACAAGGCTAGCTGTTGTTTAAGGTTATTTATTATTAATAAGTACATGTTGCTATTTTAATGGAATTATAAAGGTCACTGTGAAATTGGATGGGCAAGAGATACCATTTCTGGTGGACACTGGTGCAACTGTAAATGTGATGAGTGATAAGGCATATAAGGCAATTGCAGCAATGTATCCCTTAAAACCATCGAAGGCACTCATATTTCAATGGGGTGCTAAACAACCACTGATATCGAAAGAACAATTCCAGTGCAATTTAATTCATAAAGGAAAATGTGTGACAGCCACAATGCATGTTCTAAATACACCGGTAGTAGGGAGATGTCTCATCAGTTGTAAAACAGCTACAGAACTACAGCTCATCACTATCAAGTATGATCAGGTAGAAAAGATACAAGGATATCCTTCAAAGGGTCAGAAAGTATGTGTCCTTACAGATGAACCATTGAATGTGGAGAAAATAAAAGAAAGATTTCCAAAATTGTTTGAGGGAGTAGGTAAATTGAAAGACAGCATGATATGGGTACACATTGATCCAACCATACGTCCTATCCCTCAACATCCTAGACGGATTGGATTCCATTTGCAAGACAAAGTATCAAAGGAACTACAGCAGTTGCTGGAGAATGATATCATTGAAAGGGTAGAGGGTGGTCCCACTCCATGGGTGTCCCTTTTAGTAGTGGTTCCTAAAGCAGATGGTCGTCTTTGCTTATGTGTGGACATGAGGATTCCAAATACAGCAATACAGGGAGAGACATCCAGGACCTAATATTGAAGACATGATGATTAGGTTGAATAAGGCTACCCGTTTCACGAAATTGGAATTGGATTTGAACCAAGGATATCATCAGTTAATGATTGATTCGGAGTCAAGACCAATAACTACGTTTACGACAGATGATGGTCTGTTTAGGTATAAGAGATTGAGTTTTGGTATCTCATCTGCAGCTGAGATATTTCAGGAGTCTATAAGAAGAGTTATTGTTCCAGTGAACAACTCATTCAATTATAGTGATGACATCTTGGTATATGGAGTGAATCAGAGTCAACATGATGAGGCATTGGAGAAAGTGCGTAGCATTCTTCAAGAGAATGGATTGACATTAAATGGGCCAAAGTGTGAGATAAACAAAAAGATTTCTTTGGACACATATTTTCAGAAGATTGTATCAAAGCAGACCCGGGGAAAGTGAAAGCAATACTGGTGTTGGAGTCTCCTAAGGATGTGGCTGAAGTGAGGTCATTTCTAGGAATGACAGGGTATTGTGCAAGGTACCTACCCAATTATGCTACAATGACTGATGCTTTGAGACAGTTGCTAAAGAAAGATATTCCGTTTCAGTGGAATGATGAATGTAAAGCAAGTTTTGAACTGATAAAGGAGGAGTTAGCAAAGGAACGGCAACTGGAGTATTTTAATCCTGGATGGGAGACTGAAATCACAGTAGATGCAAGTCTGGTGGGTATGGGTGCTATATTGGCACAGATAGAGCCAGGAAGAGACAATGTGCGACATGTTGTGGCTTATGCAAGTCGTGCTTTGAATTCTGTTGAACAAGCGTACTCGCAAGCGGAAAGAGAAAGTTTGGCAGCGGTATGGACTTGTGAAAAATGTCATCATTTTGTGATTGGAAGACCGTTCATTCTAATAACAGATCATCAGGCTCTATTGTTTCTATTTGGTAACCCTAGAGTTAAGATGCCACCAAGAATTGAGAGATGGGGAATTCGTTTACAAGAATATGATTATGACATTATTCATAAACCGGGAAAAGAAGCAAATCCTGCAGACTACCTATCAAGACATCCCACAGATTTGCCTGAAAATGACATGCATAAAGAGGCGGAACAATATCTATCCTATTTGTCATTGTCATTATGGCCACAAGCTAATGGTATGGCTGAGAGATTCATGGATACATTAAAGAAAACTAGACAGAAAGCATTTGTTGATAATATGTCAATGCCTCAAGCGATATCTCAGATGATAAGAAGCTATCGTAATACTCCTCATGAAATGACTGGATATATACCTTCTAGTCTAATGATTAAATATAAACCTCGGACCAGGCTTCCACAAATGGAAGATTACACTCCTGTTGAGGATGATGAGATCAGAGAAAGAGACAAGATAAAGAGGAAGAAGATTAAAGAATGGGCTGATCTGAAGAGACAGTCTCGTGATAATACTCTAAAAGTGGGAGATTCTGTTTTAGTGAAGCAAAGACAACATAGAAAATTGGACTCTAAGTATAGGCCTTTGTCACTGAGGATTGTGGAGATCAAGGGCCCTATGGTAACTGCTATAGGGGATTAATGTGAGATAACAAGGAATGCGTCATTTTTTCGGAAATTATTTCATGATGAAAATGATGAAAACACAGATGAAGACACGATTAAGGGACATGAAGATGACAGTTTTCCTTTTGATAACGATGACTCTATGGATTTTGATGCTGTGTTATAAAATCCTTTGTTAAGTGAATCTACTGGTCATATAAGTCCTGATTTGCAAGATGTTGTGTTAGGAAATCGTCCGTGTAGGGTGAGTCGGAGACCAGCCCGTTTAATTGAGCAGATGTAATTGTGAGCCTGCCAATTTGTAAGTACAGATGTACTTGTTACTTTATAGAGATGAAACAAGATGATAAGTAAGGGGGGTTGTTGTATAAGGTTATTTATTATTAATAAGTACATGTTGCTATGTTAATGGCATTATAATGTTGGGTAATGTTATTTATTATCAATAAGTATGTGTTTCTGTGGTAATGGAATTATGGAATGCTGCCATTGCAATGTATAAATGAATTGTGGGAGAAAGTTCTAAAGGTAGCCAGTTCTAAGGTTGACTGGGGATAAAGAAAGATATATATATATATATATATATATATATATATATATATATATATATATATATATATATATATATATATATATATATATATATATGACTCCTGATTTATTTATATAAAGTTAAAATATAATACTAGCATGGCTGAGAGGCGTTAATGCTTATTGTTGGGACTTTAGGCTGAAAAGAACATAATGAAGTGTAATTTCTCAAGTGAGTAAGGAGAGAGTTCTATAATTTAGCTGCTACTACAGGGAAGCTTGAGCCTCCTGCGTTCTGCTTTCTATATCTGGGCATCACAATGAGGTTGGCATATGGGGAACGTATTGGTCTGTTGGATTGGGATTTGATGAACTGATTACTAAGGTAAGCAGATGCATTCTTGGTCAGACATTTATGTGTCAAGGTGAGAATTTTAAATTTAATTCTATCTTGGACTGGGAGCCAGTGGATGTTTCATCGAGTGGCCTTAGAAATGTTTAATGCTGCTCTGATGGCATTGTTTTGTGCAATTTGCAATGTTCTGATGTTTTTGTTTCTTTTACCAGCAAAGAGTGAATTGCAATGATCTATCCTAGATAGCAACAGAGCTCTGGCTAGGGTGATACTATTGTCAGATGAAAGGAATGTTCTGCTAGCTCTAATTAATTTAGAGGTGTAGGTTGAAGATGAGATAATGGCGTTCCCCTGTCTATTTAAGGTAAGGGCGAAATCAATATAGACCACTAGTGTTTTTATTTCATTGGTGACAGTGGTGGTATTGCCATCAATGTTGAAAGTTTTGTATTGTGGTAAAAGGCTGTTTAGTTTAGCGCTAATGCCGATTAGGATTAACTCAGTATTGTCTTCATTGAGGCATAATTCATTTTGTGCCATCCAAGCCAGGATTGCAAGATAGATTATGTTGATGTTGTTAGTATCAGTGTCATAACATCCTGTGATTGGAATGACTATTTGGGTATCATCCACACAGTTTGTATAAGTGATAGCCATTTTGTCAAGTTTATCGAATAAAAGCTTTGTGAAAGCATTGTACAGGGTAGGGGACACACAGGACCCTTGTGGTACGCCACAGGTCACAAGGACATGGGTGGCCGCTGAAGTGTTATAGAAGACCACTTGAATCGGTTTGAGAGAAAGGATTCAATCCATTTGATTGCCTCTGGTGAGAAGTGGACAGCTGTTTCAAGGTGTTGGCATTGGATTCTAGAGTTGACCAAATCAAAGGCTTCTGATAGGTGTGGTAAGAGGAGGATGCACAGGTTTCCTTTGTCCTTGAATTGGTCCATTTGGGATTTTAGGTCCAAGAGCACCATTTTAGTTCCGTGACAGGGTCTGAATCCGGATTGTCACAGTCCTCGAAGATTATTGAGTCCCAGGAATTTTTGGATCTTCAGGTAAGTTGCATGTTGAAGAATCTTTAAGAGAAATGGAACTGTGGTGATAGGTTGGAAGTTAGTGGTGATGATAGGATCCAGAGCCGGTTCCTTTAGTAGAGGAAGAATACACACTTCTTTTAAGTCATCACGTACTGTATTGGTCGTAAAGGAATTATTGATGAGGCTAGTTATGAATGGTGCTAATTTGTTGGTGTATTCTTTTATGGAGGTTGCAGGGCAGATATCACCTATCCATCTCAATGGTTTGAGACCTTTGATAAATATTAGTAGTTTCCAATATTGACACAGGCATAAATGTGAATTTTCAGACGTCTAGTACTGTAGCGTGGGTATGGTGGGGGAGGTCAGGTCGATGTTAAGTTTGATTTTTTATTTTCTATTTTGTTTTGTAGTAGAGAGATTTTGTTAGCTAGAGCATTTTGTGCATTGGAGCACCATTGTGAGTCTTTGGTGGAGTGGTCAGGTGAAGGGGCAGGTGATTCAAGCTCACAAAGAATGGTAAATCATTCTCTGGAGTTGGATTGGGCAATCTGAATTCTTTGATTGTAGACATCACTTTTAGCTTTGATGATGGCTACCATGTAACTGTTGGAGATAGTCTGGAAGAGGACTTTGTTCTCAGGCGTAGGTGCCTTGGGCCAGTTGCTTTCGGCAGATCTTTTGGCTGCATGCAGCGTTTGTAGATCAGCAGTGAATCAAGGGTTATTGTGTGCTAGTGGTTTGGCTTTTTTGACTTTCAAAGGAACTACTTTCTCAACAGCTTCAGTCATAACTGTATTATACAGTCTGACCAGTGTTGTTGGCTCTATGGCCAAGCTACTTGTGTCCAAAATATGAGATAACAAAGGTAGAATGTCATCGCGATTGATCTTTTCCAAGATTCTGGAGGGAGCCATAGGTGCTGGAAGGGAACATTTTGGCATTTTGTTGGAAAGGTTAGTAGAGAATATTATGGTGTTATGGTCTGACCAGGGAATCAAGGAATTAGAGAGGATGTCAGTTACACAGTTAGAGTCAGCGATCCAGTCAAGGATGTGTCCCTTTTCATGAGTAGGGGAGCCGATTCTGTGAGTGAACCCTTGAGCTTTCATAGAATAGGCCAGGAGATCTACATAGGGGTCAAGAGGATCCTTCAAGCCAAGGTTGAAGTCCCCTAAAATGATGGATTTGGAGAGAGGTTTTATGTTCTAAGCTAGGAGATTTGTGGGGACTGGCGGTCTATAGACAATGTGAATGGTGAGGGTACATGTATATGTGATTGAGATTTTTACAGTGATATCTTCGCCGGAGGTGAATGAAAGTTCAGCTAATGTTCTTATGTTGAGGACGTTTTTGGCTATTAGGGCCACACCTCCTCCTTCAGCGGTTGTTCTGTCTTTCCTATAGATGGAGTAATCCTTAGGGAAAGCTAGGGATAGATCTGGCCCTGAGGCTGTTTGGAGACACGTTTCTGTGACTGCTATGAAGTCTAAGCAATTGGTTTTGATGACATCAGCTATGTCGAGGGAATGAGCCGTAATTGATCTATCATTAATGAGGGCACCTTTTAGATATAGAAGCTTGTTGTGGTTGGCTATTTCTTTGGTGGGCGGGTTTGTGAGTGTGGGGTACTTAAGTGTGTTATCTAAAGTAGGTGGTATTTGTATCGTGAAAGATGAGGGGATATGACTTTTGGCATTAGTTAAGCAATAGTTTTTTTTTGGCCAGGTGTTGACTCTTTGTCTAAGGAGTCAGATGACTTCATTTTCAATGTGCTAAAGTTAGTAGGCAGATGGGCCTTACTGTGGCATTGGGTATAGTTTTGCTAGAAGCGAGAGGACAGTCTAAGTCTTCTTATAGGTGCGACTATAGGCTGAGAGGGGTAGGTTAGGCCTGTGGCAGCTATGTCGTGTTTCCTGTGGGGCCTGGGTCGTGGGCAGGTAGAAGGATGGCAAGGTGGTGTGGAGGTGATTTTGATGAATGCGTGAAGTCTGTATTTCTTTGTCGGTCTATCCGGTGGGCATGGAGCTGTCTTGGAGCGGGCTATGCCCGTGCTTATGATTAATTCAAAACCTTCCAGCCATCACCTTTCTGTTTTGCCAAAGTCACCCCGAGTGGGACGAGTATGCCCTGACGTGGGTCCCCAGTCTGCCGGGCCTACAGACCCAAGCTACTCCTCACTGATGACGCCCAACAATGCTGAAACATGTCCGGGGATGCTTGTGCTCTCGTGCAGAAGGGATGTGACCTAGCAGTTCAGGCTGGACTGCCACTTATGGGGTAGGACCAAGCCTGATTTGCATATGATTTTTCCCCTTCTGTAATGGCTTGGCAGGCTGAAAAAAGATGGTCTGGAGGGTTGCCCAGAGCATTGCCCATGGTTATGATTAATTCAAAACCTTCCAGCCATCACCTTTCTGTTTTGCCAAAGTCACCCTGAGTGGGACGGGTATGCCCAAATGTGGGTCCCGAGTCTGCCGGGCCTAGAGACCCAAGCTACTCCTCACAATGATGCCCAACAAGGCTGAAACATGTCTGGGGATGCTTGTGGTCTCGTGCAGAAGGGATGTGACCTAGCAGTTCGGGCTGGTCTGCCTCTTTTGGGGTAGGACCAAGCCTGATTTGCATATGGTTTTTCCCCTTCTGTAATGGCTTGGCAGTCTGAAAAACGATGGTCCGGAGGGTTGCCCAGAGCTTTGCCCGTGGTTATGATTAATTCAAAACCTTCCAGCCATCACCTTTCTGTTTTGCTTGGAGTGGGCTAAGGCAGTGGGGTGGTTATGCACTTTTTCTTGAGAAGATAGAATGGATTGGGTGTAATCACTAATGCTCGGAAAGGTGGAGATTTATTGAGGAAAGGGGTGGGGCATGGGAGTGGGTGGTGATGATTGCATCGGATGCGGGCTAGGCCATTTCCAATCTGGATGAATGAACTGTGTCCGCATGGCCAGGCCTCTAAGCTAGTGGTGTTCATGAGCTGTTCTAATAGCCGCCAGTCTGGAGTGGATGAGCAATGCCGTAATCATCCACATCAGGAATGCGGGTATAGGCGCTTAAGTCGGCCTCGCTCGCATTACAGGTTCTGGCAGGGTCATAAAGTTAGTTACAGCAGTACTCGTGGTAACAATAGTTGAATGTAGGTGTGCAGGTTTTGGTCATTACCTTGAGAGCTACGGTCAGGGTTTCAGATAGGCAGATGAAGTTGATACTGTTAATGGTAAGGTTGGTTAGGTACAGTTGGGCACAGTTTAAGTAATAATTAAACATTAAGTTCAATATTTGATGAGGTGTCTCAATCCTAGCATCAAGAATGTAAACTAATAATGGATACACATGGTAAAAGATTCATAAAATTCGAATCTACTCGTCGAAGTAAGTAGTATACTTTTGGAAGTATGTCAACGCTAGTGAACAAGTACAGTTAGGGCAACACAGTTTTAAATAGCAGTTAAGCAGTCACGTCAGCAGTTGACAGGCTGTTTCAATCCTAGTAACGAGCAAAGCTGGGGAAGGAAAACTTTCTGCTCATAAATATTATTTCTAGTTAATACAACCTATATTGCCAAATACTGATAGAAAAATGAAGACGTGGGTCCTAAAGGCAAACGTAGGTTGTTTTTGTGGCAGCCAGACAAGAGAGGCAAAGAGGCTTCCCCTTTTGATGAGAAATATTCAGAGGAAGGGTGCCTTGCCTATGTGAAAGTGTTGATGAGCCTTAAAGTAAATCTTGTCAGAACCAAAACCTGTGTTGATTCACAAAGTACTGAAGCTGCAGTTCTTTGACAACACACTAAAGCTGTAGTTATACATTTGGTTGTCAGTAGATGTAGTTCAATAGTACAAGTACAGTGGAATACTATGAGACAACGGAGACTGTCCTCATAGTAAACTGTGATAGAAGTGAAGTTGTTAAAGACGAAGCAGCAGTGCTGCAAAGTCATCCTGACCAAGATATCTATTATGAATCCTAATCTTACTAAGAGAGACATTATACCAGTTAACCAAGAACTGTATTTCATTAACATTTTAAGAAGCTGTATTTCCTTTGAATTGTGCCCTCATAATATTTGTACCCCACCTCTGGTGGGTAGGATTGGCTCTGGTTTATGCCATGTAAGGCTGGCCACCCCAGGTTGGGAGGGTTCCTATACCCTTATGACTGTGTCATGTCCCAGACCCTGACACACAAGTGCTGGATCTACGTATCATGTGTCATACACTCCACACTCAATTGGAAATCAATGCAGATGTGTTTGCAAGAAGAGTGGGCCTACAAAAGCTTGAATGGTGGATGCATATCTACTTTACACTTTCAGTCGAGTAGTGATGATGATCAAGTTCTGGTTTAGTAAGTGGTCTGTCTGGCCAGCCCCACTTGTGACAGTTACATGAAATACCTAACCTTTTCCAAAGCTAGTGTACAGCTTGAGGATGTCTTTAGTGTTTCTTCGACTATTGTATCTCAAAGCATGACAACACTTGCACTGCCTCATGATGAGCCACTAGAATCCTTTCATAAGAACCAGCACTACACTAAGAAAGACTATGGGGAACTCATCTGTGATTGATTTAATCTTAGTCTCTGGTCATCTTTTACCTCAGGTGGCACTCTTTAAGATCATGCAAACAAACAACAGCTATCATCATGTACCACACATTGAGTAGACACGGTCTGCCCCTAACATTCAACAAAAGATGGCATCTGCAGTATTTGTCAAGATTAACCAACAAACCCGATAATAGAATCTGTTTGGATGGAGTATTTCAAAAATCTATACGCTGCTGTATCTGTAAATCCTTTACCTATTATTGATGAGGCTGACAAAGTTCCATTGGTCTCTTCGGTTTCTGTTGAAGATATTCAAAGTCGCATAACAAAACTGAACAACTCGCAAGCACTAGGCCCCGATGGGTTAACAACCCTCATGCTTATAGAACATCACTCTATATGGGCACCCCTAATTCATTCACTGCTGCTACATATCTCAGACACTCGTTCCATCCCAAGCTGTTGGCGAAGGGTGCGGTTGTCCCAATTTTCAAAACTGGTGACAGCAATAACCCTAAGAATTACCAGCCCATCACCCTCTTGGACATTATAGGGAAATTGTACTGTACAATTATTTTAGACCACTTCAGCTCCTGTTGTACAATCTTAAGAATGAATGACCCATTACAAACTGGATTTGTAAAAGGAGTTGGGACTATTGCGAACATCTTTATTGATCAACCTCCTGAAAAATAGAGTAAAACAAGGGAGTATGAACATTTTCATAACCTTCTTCGATCTGGTACAAGCATTTGACCAGATCGACGTCAAATGCTATGGAAAAACTGGAAGCAGAGAATTGCCGACATATGTGCTAACCCCTATAAAATCTTTGCATAGCAGTACATCACTAAGAGTCTGACTAAACAAAGCTGGTTTACTTTCCAACACAATTCCCACCGCAAAGGGAGTTAAGCAGGGATGCCCAATGGTGGCAGCATTATTTAACTTTTTCTTGGCTGACATTGAAAATACAGATCCTGCTTTAAGAGTGTTTCCTCCAGTAGTCGACAGAGCCCCAGTACATTGCATACTCTAAGCCGACGACATACTATTAATGAACCAGACAACCATAGGATTGCAACACCAATTGAACACCCTACTAAATTACATTCACACTAATGGCTTAGAAATCAATAAATCAAAAACAAACATTCTAAGCCTTGACAACTCAAATAGAGGCAAGCAAGTACGAGTGGTTGCTTCACCAAAAGCAGACTATCAAACAAGTTCCAACTTTCAAATACCTGGGAATCTGGATTAGTGATACCAAGACACAAGCCCCAATGCTGGCACAACTCAAAGCCAAAACGAAAGCATTGGCCAGTCAAGCACGCGCCATTAATCGTAAATATGGGCCCTTCTCTATCCTTCCAGTACTTTTTTTTAAAAGTCCAAGACCATTCCAGCTATTACTTATGGAGCTGAAACCATGCCTAAAATATCACATCTACAGTATGGCTTCAGCTCGTAGGCCTTTATTGGAGAAAAGGTGCTGAACCTACCACTCACAACAACAATTCAAATAATATGGCGTAAAATGGGTTTGTTATCATTGAAATTGTAAAGGCCCACTCGCCGTCTTAGACGTGCAAATATAAATAAATACGACACACCCCAATGGGGAATGAGATTAAGAGAACAGGCTGCGAGAGTTAAGTTTTGTTTATGTAAAATTGGCATCCAGAGAACTCTGCTCCCCGAGAGCGCTCTGGCAAACAGTACACTTACATGGAATTATAAAGCAAAACAGCGTCATAGATGGCGTCATTAACATAGGGTGTTACATGTGTATGTGATTGGACGGAAAGAGCGCTGTTAAATATATTTGTGTAGGCGCTGCTTCTTCCGGATAGGCTGCCCCGTAGGCATGAGGATGAGCGTCACGAGGTTCAGCTGCCTGTGTCCAGGAGGGGTGAGGGTCAGGTCGCAGTGGATAGAACTATTAGACATCCACTAAATAATAGTCACTACAAATCCTTTGAGTACATTATCATAAACCTACAAATCATATACATAAAATCCCTGCATCACTCATTGGGATTTATATGAAGCCCTGGGCTTAAGGTCCTGGTCAGTGAGATAACATCGATGGTGGGGTGGGTCCGGGAGAATCAAAAGAGGCTATGAGGCATTCTGACATTTGTTAGTTCTAGTGTGCAATATACTGTGACAGAGGTCTAATGTTAGTTGGGGCACATTGGGGTGGGATGTATAGCAGGGTCACACATCTGTTACATCAAGAGAATACCTTGCGAGGGCACTGGGTTATAGTGGCAGTAATTTTCCAACAGCGAGAGTCAGAGGGCGCCGGCAGGTTTGTGGAGACGGATGGGTATGTTTCAAGCCGGTTCTCACACAGGACAGTGATCTCAGAGGAAGAGTGAAATGTTACATTAGGGTCTTTGTTTCACTTATCTCCGGCTCATCCGTGAGAACTGGAGCTGCAAATCTTTCAGACACAGTGAGTGGGGGCTTTGGACGCAGTGTTTGCGGAGCTGCAGAGGGAAGTGAGGCCTTTTCGTACTATCGCAGTGAGCCTAGTCCAAAGATGGAGTCGAGGGTGCACAAAATGGAACCCGAGTGTCTCACACAACAACCTCGCTTCTGCCACTGCTAGTGAAACTGCTAGTGTGCATGCAAGGAATGGTAGCGTCCCCCATTATTGTACGAGCAAGCGGCTTACATAGTGCTGAATTTGTGAGGGGGGACTAAACGCCCCCTCACTCCCACACATTCCCCCCTTTCGTTACATCTAAAGCAACAAACGTATTCTTATTATTATTCTCCCTCCGATAACACTCAGCCTCTGCTACTGCCTCATCCCATGCTGGTGTGCCCTTTATTGGCATCCAAGCCCTACATACACCTCTTAGGCTCTGCCCTCTCCTTGCATATTCATCTGGTGTGCATGTCATGGATATGCCCCCATCCCCATCCAGATCCACCCACACCTCCCTGTACCAATATTGCAACTCCCGTGGTTCCTTAATTGTGGTGTGGTATAGGTTGTCCACCCTGTCCCCATGTTGGTGATATACAGCTGTCATGCGATACTTTTGGTGGGTCATCCTCCCAAGTTTGTATTTGTGCATCTATCGTGGTTGCTACCGTTGCTGGTTTGCCCATTGTTAACATCATCAGCGTTGAACTAGGCAGAGATTTTGCACAGCATCGTATACCCAACTGGCACACACAGAAAATAGCAAAAGGAAAACAACCACTGGAACAACAAAAATGTTCATCATAGTGCTGAATCAGGAGGGTATCCAGTTGAACACGTTGTCGAACCAGTTGCTCAGCTCTATACCGCCTTCCTTCTGCATTTTCTCCCTCAGATTGTGCACTGCCGATATAACGTGAGAGAGGGTCCCGTTGTCCGCATCTTCAGGAGGTACGAATGTAGAGCATACGCTCCTGAATTTTTGGCAAAAAACACCATACATTGCTGTAAGAAGGTCTTGGATCTACCGGTTCTGCATAGTCATTTGGTGCAAGGCGCGCAGTTCCACTTTGATCACGTTGAACCCTTCTTCAGTGTCATTGGCCTTTAGGATCAACTCCCAGCGGATGATCTGTAGCCATTTGGTGTTTGTTCACACCAGAAGTCCTGTCATCAGGAGGGAGGCAAAGAGTGTTTCAGCAGAGTTAAACATCTTGTACCTGTTAGGAATCTCGGCAAGAATTTTGGATGATTCATTGGAGATATAGTTTGATCTCCTTTTGCGGGACAATATGTCTTGTAGCTCATCTTTAGACAGAATGTTGTATGTGGAAGGCTCTGTTGCTCTTTACAGGGGTGCTGCCGATGTGCCAGCCCACACCCCTGCTGCCGATATGCGAGCCGGATCTCTCCACACTTGGATATGGCTTTCTGGGATTACCATTAGTGCTGAGTGCAGGGTGGCCAGGCTGCATGTACCCTTCCATGATACTGATAGATGCAGGTAAGCTTGTTTGCCACACACACAATACATGTCCATGAGCACTGCTGTACCTTTTTTCATGTCTGGGATGATGATGGTTTTGTTGCATTTTCTGTTGGCGCAAATCTATACCTTCCCTTCTCCATGAAAACAAAGTTTGTGTGGTATTTCTATTTGAGTTTTGATGGGTTTCTCAAGTGCAGTAACCCACGTGAGTTTTGCAATGTGCTGGGACCAGACGGGAGTACATGTTTCTTTGACCCATTGAAAGTTCTCTTCAGTTAAGCCTCGTAATGCTTCTGCTTTGCATGTGATTTTCTCGTCTTGCCACTTGTTTTCTGTGAACCTTGTCCCTGTGATAACAAAAAGGGTTATTTGATGCAAATCACTCCTTGCGGCTTGCTCGTGTAGGTTCTCTCGTTCTGCAGCATTTCAATTGTAACTGTGTGTGACTGGAAGGTGCTCCGAATTCTACATAATACGAGATGAATTAAGCATTGGGCGTCCGACAAGGGCACTTCTTGAGGTATAAGTATTTTAGGTATTGCTGAAGCATGTGGTATGAGTGAGCAGACATAAAATCTCTCATATATCTATTACATTACTTTTTTCTTTACTCTTTTTCATTCATATCACATTTATCTACTTTTTCTCTTATTTTGTTTAGCATACTTTCACTTGCATATTCCTATTCTAATTTATTAACTTTATCGTCCGCCAACGCAACGTAAATATGCACTCTTTTGTAGTGAGAGAGAGAAATAGAGAGAGAGAGAGAAATAGAGAGAGAGAGAGAGAGAGAAAGAAAGAGAGAGAGAGATAGAGAGCTATACATTTTTTCTTATACACATGTATATATACATCATTACTTATGATATTTTACCCTTATCATGCATTTTCACTTGTGAACCCTTTTTTGTTGCTGGTTGTGTTGCATTTTGCAGACCTGTATATTAGCCATTTGCAACCTTGTTGCTTTCATTTTGCTCACTCTGAGAGGTTGTACTATCGTGTGCTCTTCTTACATCTGACAAATGCACCCAATATTTCAACCCTTTTACTTTTACTGTGGTTGGTGTACAATATATGACCTCGTAGGGTCCATGAAACTTCAGGGAATTCCACCTTCGCACAAAACTTCTCACGTACACATTTTGCCCTGGCATCAATTGTCCTGTTGGTCTGTCCTGCGCAGGCATGATAGTATCTGTTTGTATGTCATGTGTAAATGTGCGTGCAATCTGTCTTGCTATGCTATGCACTGCGCGGGTCAGTTGGGTGAGATATTCCTTAAATTCATCCCCCAGCACTGTTGCAGCTCTGTGAGCATCAGATGCTCTTCTTACTGGAGAGAGTGGCATATGAATGCGCTGTCCCGTCACCATTTTGTGCGAGCTCAAATGATGGTCTTTGCTTGGTTGTGTTTGTAGTTGGAACAGTGCTAGGGGCAAGCAATGCACCCAATTTTTTTTTAGGGTATTACACAATTTGGACAGTTTGCTTTTAAGCAGGCGGTTGACCTTTTCTACGATTCTGTTTGCCTGCGGGTGATAAATAGAGCATAATTTATGCTTTACCCCCAATAATGTAGTTACTTCCTTGAAAAGATAATTTACAAAATGTGTGCCATTATCTGACCTTATGACATCACATATGCACCACCTTGAGAAAACCTCCCGTACCAGGAACTTGGCAGCACACTTCGTGTCTGGGTGGGGGCAGGGTCCAGCTTCCTCCCACACGAGAATGGACACACTATCACAATCAAATATCTTGCTCCATTGCATCTTTCCCCCATATCAGCGTAATCAATGTGGAGCTCTCTAAACGGCCGCACTGGGCGCAGTAGTGTTCCTCTCAGTGTTCTAAGAGACATTCCTGAACTGTATGTTTGACATTTTGTGCACTCTACAGTGAATTTTGACAAATGTTCCTGCAAGTTTGGAACAAACCAATGTTCCTGTATTTCAGCTGCAATGGGTTGTTTAGTTACATGTGTTGGGTAGTGCTGTTGTTTAAATGCTATCTCTAACAATTCCACAGGCATCACTACCTTCCATGATAGTTCTTGTTGCCATATCAAATCTGTTGGTGACTGTTTACATCCTCTTTTTACCCATAATTCTTGTTCTTCTACGGGAGCACGGTTTTTGAAGTTCTATTATTTGGGCAATTGGGGTATGGCTGTATCCTTCCTCTGTTGTATCTGTCCCAGATGTTTTTACAATGCACTCAATTGCTTGGGGGATATTAAAATAAGCAGCTTCTTTTGATGAAGCTTTTACTGCTGCGTTTCCTAAAGAGATTGCATCCATGTTATTTGTATGTGCTTGGCACTTCACCAATGCTACCACTGACGTTTCTGCCAATGCTTTTATTAGCTCATTCAAAAAGGGCTACATGCTGTACTGGTGAACCATCTGCCCTTCTAAACCCTCTTCGCCGCCAACGTGATAATCATGAGTGCACTGTTGTTGTTGCATATGCTGAGTCAGAGTATATTGTCACTGCACAAACCTTTGGCTTCAATGAGAGCTATTAGTTCTGCTGCCTGCGCTGAATAATGCGAGGGGAGGCGTTTCTGCACAATCACTTCATACTCCTCTTCCTCTATTCTTACCACCACTGCCCTTACATATTTTTCACCTGTCTCACTGTCTATTAATGCTGACCCATCTACAAAGTATATTTCTCCCTCCTCTAGGGCATTTTCACTTGATTTAGGAATGTCATCATCTTCTCCTTCATAAGTAGCGCAATTGTGTTCCTGTATGTCTTCTACTGTGCATGGTTCTGTGATAAATGTGGCTGGATTCACTGTCTTGCACCTCACTACATGAACGTTTGGGCTTGAAATTATTATTTCGTATGCTGTCGCCCTCTGTGTGGTAAGAGTGCTGTTTGACCTTTCTAAAATGGCAAACAATGATTGTTCTGCGTATAGTGTCACTGAGCAACCCATCACGATGGTGGCGCTTTTTTCTATCGTGAAGGCCGCTGCGGCGACAGCCTGTTCGCATGCAAAGTGGCACTCCATTACAGAATCTAAAGTACAGCTGTAATAGGTAAATGGCTTGTGACCCAATGATGTTTTTTGCCTTAAAACTGCTGTCATTAAAATTCATTACAGTGGGAAAACAGGTAGAACTCCCGATCATAATCAGGGTTCACTAAGACTGGTGCGTTTGCAATAAGGTCTTTCAGTTTGAAATATTGTGTCCTCATTTCGTCTGTCCATTTTAATGGGACATTATTCTTTTGCTCTTCTTTTAGTGCCTGTAACAGTGGGCGTGTGTACGCTGCATAATCAAGTATCCAGGCACGGCATTAGTTGCAGGTACCAAGAAATGTTTGCATGTCCTTCACTGTCTTTGGTATCATCAGGTGGCGTAATGCTGCTACTCTATCTGGTAAGATTCTCTTGCCATCTTTTGAAATCAGTTGTCCTAAATAGAGCACCTTGGCTAGGGAATATTGCAGCTTGCCTTTGTCCACCTTGTATCCTTTCGTGGCCAGTAAATTTAACAAGGCTATTGAATCTGCTGTGCACTGTTCTTCGCTTTTACTGCAGACAAGTAAATCTTCCACGTACTGTATTATTGTGCTCTCTACATCAATGTTAACAAGATCTTCGAGCAATATTCTGTTGAAAAGGCTTGCGCTCTCACAATATCCTTGTAGTAACCTACAATGCTCATATCTGTTGCCCCCTAGGGTGATTGCTGTGAGATACTGGCAGCTTGGTTCAAGTGGTATCGAGAAGAAGGCATTCTTCAAATCCACTACTGTGAAACAGGTAGCATCCTTAGGTATGCTACACAAAATTGATGCAGGATTAGGTACTAATGGGAATTCTTTCTGTAGGACATCATTAAGTGGGCGTAGGTCCTGGATCATCCTCCATGTCCCGCCCCTTGCTTTCTTAATCCGAAAAATCGCAGTGTTACATGGTGAATTTTATGGCACTATGATCCCCTGTTGCACTAATGCATTTATTGTTTCTTATATCCCTTCCTCTGCTTCCCGTGATAGTGGGTATTGTTTTACTCTAGGCGGTATTGCACCTGGCTTCAGCTTTATTTTGATGGGCGTTACTTCTTTTTATAATCCTACGTCATGGGGGCCAGTGGTCCATATTTCTGGCAGTACTTTTTCCATGTCCTCCTCAAATATGGTGGGTGGCACACTGACACTAGCCATAACAGGGTTATGTATTTCTCTATGTCGAATCATGATGTCACATGGTACACTTATTTCCATTATTATTTCCCCATCACTCTCATTGTCAGTGAACAATTCTTCATCAGTTAAGTCACATACCATTATATTTGGATCTTTGCACAGCACTGTTCTCCATTCACAACCATGTGTGTCCAGTCCTATCAGCATAGTATGTTTGCTCGAAAACCTGTACCCCTTACAGATCAATAGCCAAAATTGTGCCAGGTACAATATCTGTATTCACAATCGGACGGACGACAAATTCTGATGGCACCTTCCAATCTTTTCTTATTATTTCTGGCACTACTCTGGCAAGTACCCTTATTCCCTATATGAACATGTCCATGTCTATGGGTACCCCTCTCAGAGCTATATCATTAGTCACTGTGCTTATCATCAACATCGCCCTTACCAGGCACACTCCTGGGGTGGAACACACTATTCCCCGCTCAGTAAAGGATATGGTCATGTTCAATTTACTCAGAAGGTCTGTCCCCAACAAATGTATTGGTGCGTCTTCATGATACAGTAGAGGAGCTCGCACCATTCCCCCCCCCCACCGTTATGTCCAGATCTTTTGTGTAAGGAACTTTTAAAATAGCCCCGGAGAACCCTTGCATTTCCAAATTTTTTCCAGAGAGCAGGAACCAGCCTTCCATGAGACACGATTTTTCAGCCCCCGAGTCTATCATAAAGATGAATTGTTTGTCGCCTATCTCTGCTCCCACTAGTGGTTCCTCTTCTGCACGTAGGGTAGTGGATAGGACTGGACACACAAGTGATTTCTGTGGGCTGTCCTAGTCTGCATAAGTTTCTGTTCCTGGAACGGAGAATACATTGTCCCCCACTACTGCTGCGCCATGAAAAGGCACTGGCACGCCATTTGCAGACGTTGCAAATATGTTGGTGTTCGCATTTCCCATAGTGTTCTGCCTTGCCATTTGTTGTTGCATACCTCTCTTCTGTCGTTGTTGTCTGTGTTGAATTTGTGGTTCCCTCTGCTGTGGTTTGTCATAACATTGTTCATTCTACCCATCCCTTCCCATAGGTAACCCATAGGGACTGCCTGGGTTTGGATGACCATGCTGCTGCTCGTTTACTATGGGGGGCGGCCCTTGATAATAACCCATTGATCGCATTCTGCATTCCCTTGAAAAGTGTCCCCACTTCCCGCAATTCCAACATAGCCCTTGTGGTCCTCCCCTCATCCCTGGCCCACCAAATCCTCTGCTGCCCATTGCTCCGAATCCCCCTCTCGGTCCTTGATACCCACCTCATTCTCTTGTGGGCTTTCCTTGCCCCTGGGGCCCCCCGTACTGCTCCTCTCCGTCCCATTGCTCCTGTCCATTTGCAGCCATTTACAGCCCAAGTTGTGGCCATTCTGACTGATGTATTTCCTGACCCCTCTTCTCCTTCCCCCTGTGTGTCAGTAGATGTTGTGGCAACTTTCACTCATTATTTTGTACTAACTTTGCTTCATCTGCCAACCTTCTCTGCGCAATCTCTTTTTCTCTCTCTTTGATCCTCCTGCAATGGTGCACTATTATACTCTGAATCTCTGGCCAGCCCTTGGCTTCAATCCCAGCTATTTTATCCAAGGCCTTCTGTACCTCCTTCGGGAGCCCTTGTTTAATTATAAAATAGAACAAGGTGGTGGATTGATCCCAAGCCGTGCCCGTTTCATATCTCCACAGGTCTTGCACCCGGAGGATGAATTGCGCAGGCTCCTGGTCCTCTCCCATAGTGCATTGCATCACTAAGTTTAAATCTGGAGTGTCTGAGAAAGATCTCTGCAATGCATCTCATACTTGCGCTCTGACGTTATTAAATGATGACCGATATTGGCAGTCACAGTTCATTGTAACTCCCGGGAAGCCAGCTTTCACCCACACTGCGTCTGCTTGATCACTGACTGCAGACACTAGTAAACTCTCATCCCCTATGGCTAAGGGCACTCCTGTGTTCTCAAATGCATGTATCCACTTCCCCGCCCCACCCAAAAGTTGAGGAAGACATTTTAATAGGGTATTCTTATCCATCTATGCCCAGGGAATATAGTGTGGCCTCCCTGCTCCCTTGTGTAGCAGTGGCATTTGTATTTTGATTTTTAATCCTTTTTTACTTACCGTTCCCTTCTTTGTTTTACCTACCAGCATGTTCCCTAATCGTTGCTTAACCTCCCTTGCCACCTTGGTGCACCCTTTCATCCTCTTGTGCGAATGGGAATGGCAGCGGGGACTCAGCTGCTGCTGCACCCTCTTTGCACTCATCTAGGTCACTCCATACCTTCTCTATGTCCTCTTCTGACTCCCTTTCTCTCTGCCCTTCCCCTCTCACAGGTTTGCCATTTAGATGGAATAGGAACTCACCTGATTGCCATTCCTGTTCCTGCCCTTTTGGTATAGGCGGCAGAGGTGGCGCGGATGGTGTTGATCCGCCTGCGCACTTGGTGGAGGGGTGAGGTCCCTTGCTGTCAATGGTGGTACTTCCCCTCCCCCTGGCAACATCTGGCCCCTATCACATAAGGCTCTTAATCGCGTTATTTCCATTTGGGCATGTGCGAGCTGTCTGTCCATGTCTCCCGTTAGCCGTGTTAAATTCACTGGAGGGGCACTAGTTGGCCCGTATAACCCTCTCGTTTCATAGGGTGGCAGGGCGGTGGCTGATGCTGCTGATGTTGTCGCCAGGGTAGTTGGTGTGGAGGGTGCTGGCACATATAGGGGCTCACTGTAACCCACTGTGGGTCTTGTTAGTAACGGATACATTCTAGTGAGATCATTCTATTTCGTTGTCACTGTGCATTCTTCCCCTGCATCACCCGCACCCCCCTCCGGTGCCTTCTCCTTCTCCGTTAATGTGGTTTTACTTACCTCGCCACTAGGGGTTACTTCCTCAAACATTTGCCATAAATTTAGTACCTCCCTTCTGTTCTGCAATTGCTTTCCCCTGTATTTCGCTAGCAGGTGTGTTGATACAAGGTCTAATACGTGTTTATCAAATTACCCTCCCTCAGGCCAGATAGGTGATACACCCCCTCCTTTTATTTCCGACACCCATTGCTCATGGTACTTCTGTATTTTCTCCCTATACAAAGGGAGCTGTTGACATATATGTTCCAGCGGTGTAGTACCTCCCATGATACCAAATGTTTTACTTTTTACTGGTATCTTACTTATTTTTTCGAGGTATAAATATACAATGTCAATTACCAAACAATCTCCTTTCTTCAACACCTTTGTTCAACCTTAGTTCACTGTCAACATCAAGAGAACATCAACAACCTTTTTACTTACACCCTATTTCCACAAGTCACAAATTATTTTTCAACATGAATCGCAAATAACTTACCAACATTTCTTACCAGAACTTATTTTTGTGAACACATAGACATATAGACACTTAGTGATGAACCAACATGTAACACTTTGACATATTCAACATGTAACATATATTATCTTTCAATTTGCTCCCCCCTTTCAATTTTTTTGATTTATCATCCCTAGTTCTTATTCTCTCATTCACTCCTTACCTCTACCGCCCCCTTGCATTACCTCTCCAAAGAATTCTGCTCACACGGAAAAAGAATATTCTAAATTACTACTCCGAGCCTACTAAATATATGAGATTCCTCTCTTTTATCTCTACTTGTTCCCTGCGCTGTGTGAGACAATGCTTTGTGGCGCCGCCTTCTACCCACATTCGGAGCTAGGATCCTGTATTCCTTTTTATCTCTATTTCCACAACAACCTAATGGCCATATAAAGGATAGGTAAGAAAAAGCCTCAGTTACATTCATTTACATTCACACAGACTCTGTACCTCATCCTCAAGTTCTATTTTCTCGCTATTTTATCCCTCTTATTTTTTTTATACCTGTTTTCAATTTTTTCTTTTTTCCCTTTCAAGTCTGGCAACCAGTACTCACGTGTTCAGTAGAGTGGTCCGAGAGCCACCGTTTGTGGTCTATCCACAATCTGGTCCGCACCCCAACCAAGCCGTGACCCGCCTTGGTGAGCAGTTTTAGTTGGGTATTTGCAAATATGACAGGAAGCCTTGGAACCTTTTGTTTGTGTGCACAAACTGGTCGACCACGGTGGCGATGGTTTAGCTGGGGGCGTCCCGGATCTCGCCGCACAGTACGGGGCCTCGGAGCACCATCCCAATCACATCGTGGGGGGTCACCAAATGTAAAGGCCCACTCCCGTCTTAGACGTGCCCATATAAATAAATAGGACACATCCCAATGGGAAATGAGTCTAAGAGAACAGGCTGAGAGAGTTAAGTTTTGTTTATGTAAAATTGGCATCCCGAGAACTCTGCTGCCCGAGAGCACTCTGGCAAACAGTACAAGTACATGGGATTATAAAGCAAAACAGCGTCATTGATGGCGTCATTAACATAGGGTGTAACATTTGTATGTGATTGGACGGAGAACAGTGTTACATATATTCGTGTAGGCGCTGCTTCTTCCGGATAGGCTGCCCAGTTGGTGGCAGGGTGATCGTCATGAGGTCCAGCTGCCTGTGTCCAGGATGGGTGAGGGCCAGGTCGCAGATAGATAGAGCAGGCCCTAACTAAGATGACATAAAATACTACTTTTAGACATGCACTAAATAATAGTCACTACAAAGCCTATGAGTACATTATCATAAACTTAGAAATCATATACATAAAATCACAGCATCACTCATTGAGACTCATGTGAAGCCCTGGGGTTAAGGTCCTGGTCAGTGAGATAACATTGATGGTGGGGTGGGTCCGGGCGCATCAAAAGAGGCTATGAGGCATTCTGACATTTGTTAGTTCTAGGGTGCAATATACTGTGAAAGAGGTCTGATGTTAGTTGGGGGCACACTGGAGTGGGATGTACATCAAGGTCACACATCTGTTACATCAAGAAAATACCTTGCAAAGGCACTGGGTTATAGTGGCAATCATTTTCCAACAGCGAGAGTCAGAGGGCACCGGCAGGTTTGTGGAGACGGATGGAAATGTTTCAGGCCGGTTCTCACACAGGACAGTGATCTCAGAGGAAGAGTGAAATGTTACATTAGGGTCTTTGTTTCACTTATCTCCAGCTCATCCGTGAGAACTGGAGCTGCAAAGCTTTCAGACAGAGTGAGGAAAGGTGGGGGTTATGGGTGCAGTGTTCACGGTGCTACAGAGGGGAGAGAGGCCTTTTTGTACTATCGCAGTGAGGCCTAGTCCAAAGATGGAGTCGAGGGTGCATAAAATGGAAGCGGAGTGTCTTGCACAACAACCTCGCTCTGCCACTGCTAGTGAAACTGCTAGTGTGCATGCGAGCAATGGAAGCATCCCCCATTATTGTACGAGCAAGCGGCTTACATAGTGCTGAATGTATGAGGGGGGCCTAAACAACCCCTCATTCCCACACAAAATCTATTGTTGACTGGAAGAATCTAGCTTTTTTGCAGAAATGTTTTTTACCAGACCGTCCAGCCATCTTAGAAATACTCCATTAAGAGATTGTTGCTGCTGACACCTCAGTGTTACAGTTGTCGAAGGCAATCATGTTCCTTGTTGGAGGAGGTGGGTTGCTCACTGAAGGATCTTATAATCAATCCAATGTTGATAAAATGCAAGTTGCGTTGAGCTGAACTGGATTCATACTCTTGATTCTGCACAGAAATGCACATTGAAAGCTCACATTCCTCCTGAACCAAGAAAATTAGATAAAGTGTGTAAATACTTAATGCAGTCACCAGAGCAAATTTTGTGTGAACAATTTCTGTGCGTCCATTTTAATTCATAACGGACAAATGAGATTCAATTAATTCGAGGACAATCGGATTCTAGAAAATTCTGGTTTTGTAAAGACTTGGCAGCAGTAGAAACAACAAAGCACTTGGTTGTTGCTTGCCCTGCTTTCGGGGAAAGTCACATGAAGCATTTTCTCCATCTCTTATCAGACTTACAGAGCGAAGACCAGGACATTTGGTGGTCATTACTAATAGCGGGGAACAAGCAGTACGATCGCATTGACTAAATTACTTGAACCGCTATTGGCTCTGTAAAGAACATAGATAAGTGTCTTGATTTTTCTATATTTTAAATCTGTTACTGCTTTACATTTATTGATGAAAATTAGAGCTCGTGCTCTATGGAGTTTTTGCAAAAAATTGTTTCAATTATAGCAAATAAAATTAAAATAAAAAGAAAGACTATGTAAAACACCTCACCATAGCCAACACTCCAGATCTGATGATAAAGACTTGTTTCTATTTCAAATCATATAGTGAGTTGTACCTGGTAAGGCTTGTAGATATGAACATGGTAGCCCTAGTGGCTTACTGATACTCGAAAAAGTTTGACTGTCATATTGTGACAAGATGTCATTTTAGTTTGGCTGCTGCTGTTCTGCTCTTAAGTTTTAGGCCCAGCTGTTGTTATTTTTAAAATACATGCTTCAATTTGAGAATTATTTGTGTCCTCTCCAATACCTCAGAGCCAATAAAATGAGAATATTCCAAGTTCTATCAACTGCACAGGACTCTCCAAGACAGTACTTTTCTAGATCCCCTCTTTTACAGAAGAGCTAGCAACATCATCTTCTTTTGGTTCTCCCATGTGAGGTGTCAACATTAGAATGTGCTTGGGTTCTCCCCTCTATGGCCGTCATAGCTAGGTAAGTAAAGATTGTATTTGATATTGTTATATTACATTGTTGTGCTTGCATATTGAAGATTGAAACACTTAATGTGATTATAGTTTGCATGCTTTTAACTTAAATAAACCAATTGTACCACTAATGAGTGTTCTGCATCAATGACAAGACCCGGATTTGTGACTCTAGTCACAGGATACAGGCAATATCACAGACGTAGATGCAAGAAATAACAAACAAAATTCTGGATGAGGCTCCCACCACTACACTATCAATACTAAAACACGATTTCTTTTCAAAAAAGTGCTGCATGGATACACTCTATTACTGAGATGTCATATTATTACACATTTGCATTCCAATATTATAGATACTACATGGAGTAAAAACATATTACAAATAAAATCAGAGAGGATAGTGCAGAGCACAGCAGAGCACACCATGAGAGCTGATTAATTACAATATTCACAGAGTGGAAAGGAGACACACAACTAGTGGCTGATATGTAGACATATTTGACTCTGTAAATGATAACGCCTTGACAACCAGGGTGGTGTGTAGAGTGGTGTGACTAATGATATCAGCAACTACTGAAAAAGTATCATTGCACCAATTTAAATTTTCTGTTGTCTCTATCAGGTGGTCCAAAATAGATGTTATGACCAATTGAATGTCCTTTTGAGTAAGGAGGTCAATAAATAGGGTAACCAATAGATAGCACCTTCATCTACTAAAGGCAGCATGGGTATCATTTAAGAGATGGTATGGCTAGAAAAACGTCTGAATTGTTTCTTGCTAGAACTGTAAATATTTCAGATAGGGAGCATGTGAAATAGGTAGAATACTTGCCAGATCTGAAAGAGGAATGAACCCTCATTGTAGTCTGTCATCAATGAGTGCCTCAATTTGTTTAGTGCCCACAGGGTCTAAACACAATTGTTTAAATAGAAAGGGATGAACATATTTTGGAAGAATGTACTGTTTTGATAAGGCTTCAGCAAGTATATCAGTTGGAGGAGTGAAAATGGCGGGAATGCGGGTGTTGCTCAGTTAAAGGGTAACCTTAAGACAGAATCAATGGCTCTAGGAGAAATGCACTTTACCAGACTTTCCAATCTGGTCCTGTAGACTGTTTCTTAATAAAAATGAGGAGGATGGCAATAGCACTGTAAAACAACTGAGAGGGGATTATGTTTTCTTTGCCATGGGCTCCTCAAGTCTTCAAGAAGTCTATTGAACTTTACAAAAGAGAGAGCTAGCCGGTTGTTCTTTTTTTGCCTTTACAATTATTAACTTATATTTTCTGGTTGAACTATCAAAAATAAAGTTTGTGCTCAAAATGTCATTTGTGAGATAATTTTATTGCCAAGATATCCACATATGATGCATTTTTGTCAGAATTGAATTAGGGATACTATAGAATTTTAATTCATGTTTTACGGTCAGTGCAAGTGCAAAGCCAGAGGTAAATTAGGCCATTCCTAATTAAGATGTTTAACCAAGTTTAATCATTTTGTCATATTAAAGGAATAGTGAGCTCAAAAATTGTATCATTTTAAAAAATGGGCAATAATAAAAAAACATATATTGAACATCTTTTTAAAGAAAGTTATCAGAGGTATTGCAGTCTGGCAGTACCTGCAGCAACCTCTGTTTCTGGCTGTTCCTGGCTGAGTCTTTCTACGGTATCTACTGCCTACAGTGGGTGGATCCATAAGAACTCTCCCGGTCCGCAGAGTGGCCACAGAGTTATCGCAGAGGTATTGCAGCCTGGCATTCCGTCTAGAATGGCTGAAATGGCTAAACCCTCCCGGATGGCGGGCAATTTGAGATATCTCCGAAGTGGCTATGTAATGTGCAACGTACAGATGGAATCGAGCCAGCAGCCCAGACAGTTCCCTCGACCTAGAGCTGCGTATGTGCCAGGGTTAGTGGCGGCCTCATCTACCACACAGACTGATCAGGAAGAATGGGATAAGAAAGAACACTTGGGATCCAAAAACTCTCCCCAAACCTCTCCACCAATTCCTCCATTAAGATCTCCTCACAAAACCCCCGCAAACACCTTGCGGGAGACCGACCGTCCTCCTGGGAGGGACGGTAATCGGTTAAACTCACCGCAGAGTGACCAATCAGACATTCATGGGGGGAGCAGTGTAAGGAAGTAGTAACTGGCCGACCTTCTCTGACTTCGCCACAGCAGGTTTCTGGGGTTGTGGGATGGGCAACGGTTGTTGCCCTGCCAGAATCGGCAAGCATCAAAATCCCATTGAAGGGAGTCCTGCTTAATATATCATCATCCACCGAACTGGGTATACAAAATCCAGCCCTGCCCCTGACTTATTCAATGGAAAAGGCTTTGGAACCCAACCAGTGGGAAATCGAAAACATGCTACAGGGGTGCTCGCCAAAGGCAAATCAGCGTCCAACTGCTGGACCCCCCTACTCCCCAGATAAAGAGACGCACATCAAGAAACCTGAGATATTTGCCATTATGTCAGCGGTCACAATATCTCTTGCACCTTTTAGCAAGCAATATGAGGCCTTAAATTAGACCTTGAAGGATCACACCAATATGACAGCATTAATGCATACAAAACTGATTCACTTGGAGGGGTATGTTATAGCCACAGAGACCTGGAAATCAAATGTAAGAGACCAGGGAACTATGACATATATTGTGGAATGAAAAGATAGCTTGACAGAAACTTCTTTTGATGAACAGAGACACTCAGATAAGATATGAAAACCAATCGGCAGAACATGAAAGGCACCAGAATCCTCTGGATTACAGAGGACCGGATTTGTGTAAATCCAAAGAAGATCTACTATAAGAGAAATCCTCAAAACAGCAAAAGAGAAAGTTGAGTGCCAGAGAGGGAGCCAAAATCCAAAAGCAACTAACCCTTGATGTACCCAATGCCAATAAGACAAATATGTGTCAGACAACCGGGAGGGTACTAGTCGATGTAATGCATCTAACAGACACACCTCAATCTAAAGTGCAAGTCCAAACAAAAGCTGCAACTCAAACAGTGCTAAGGAGGTTTCCATCAAACGACAAAGATTCATTGCGACAACTAGAAAGAAAAGCAATTTCAAAATCCTTAACAAAGTCAATGAAGTAAATAAATAAATAAATACATAAATCACAAAGAAAACCAAATAATCCAATGATCACCTATTTTTGAACAAAGAACGTTTGCACGCGCCTCTCGGCAGCTAAGCTCAACAAGAAACCAACGGGCTAAACTGACAGAGAAGCCAACCAAATCAATGGAACAAGATGAAACAAATACAACAGCTGATCTTATGGATATTAGCAAGTATTCTATAGAAGAGTCGGAATCAGAGATAGAAGAGTCACCGAATCATTAAAGAAATGAGAGCATCAAGACTAGGAAGACACCCAGCGAACCAAAGAAAAAAATGGCCTTGATCGAGCCAGACTCCCCAATTTTTCTGACAATGGATGAGAAGCCTTGCAATTTACAAAGGAATGGAGGCAGTTACACACTAACATACGATACAGATCATCAGATCCCCGAAGTTGCAAAGGGAGAAAAAATAATGACAACAGCAGGACCTCAGTAGAACTAATAAAAGGTCATCACGAACAAAATGAGTCAAAACCCAGATATAGCAGTATATCAGAATGAAAACAAAAGAGGAAGAACAGTAGGTCTGTCAATGAGAACAGTCGACCTTCATGAAACGACAATCGCAAGTCTAAAACAACCAAGTCATCGATAAGAGATTCCGCCCTATTCAAACAGAAGAGCCGATGTACCAGAACTTTAAAGCTGGAAAGGGTCTTAGACACAGGGGATGAATTAAACCACATTGCACCACAAAGTTATAACGTCCTTGACCAATCCGCTGGCTGTCTACCATTTCATTATCACGCAAAACGTCCCTGGTTTTCAAAGGCCCAGCTAAGACAGATTTCAGTCTACGATCGGGATGCGAGAGCAACACGAGCTTGAAGCCATTGTGAAGAACATGACAAGATCTGTGATCTTTCAACAGTGATCCACCTGGGAAGACGAGGACTAATTAGCAACACGATAAGCCCTTAGCCCTCTTTGTCCTAGCACCTCCCACTGAGACAGTATACACTTTCTTGCCCGCTTTTCCAATGTGCGTTTATCAACTTCTTAGCAGATGGCGATTTCCATCCCCCAGCCCATTGATGTTTGACTTCATCCTCAGTGCCATTACCCGCCTGGTGCGCTCGTTTCGGACTCACACAAGACCTGTATGCCGAGTGTTGGTTGGGGCATTCTACGGGACTGGACTGACATTGATTCTCAGCTTCCAATGGCTTAATTGTCTACTCCCACACAGTCACAGTCACAGGTGAACAAGCAGGCTTCTCTCTTAAACATACTGTTGCCGCCGGTAATTTAACGATCCCACCATGGTGAATGGAGGAATTACTGCCCCATTCCAAGGTTGGTGGGGCAATAATTCCCCATTCACCATTGGCCCTTCCCCATTTCAGCCCCCATAGGGCTCAATGGGAATGGGGAAGGCGGCAATTACGGTACAGCAAATTGCAGTACCGTAATTGCCTCCAAGGTCCCTTTGCGGGTCCCGTCCTTAACGGCTGGTAAAACCGTTAAGGTAGGGACCAGCAAAGGGACCTCGTAATAGGGCGGTAAGGGATTACCGGCACCGGTGCCCTTACCGGTGCCGATAATCCCTTACCACCATCTGTGTAATGAGGTCCACTGTCTTCTATTGTATGTATGCACACTGAACGCAGTTTGATTTAACCGTTAATGACAGCCCTCACTCATTCATTTTTCACAGTGACGAGTAACTAGCAACGTCTGCCGGGTCCACGTGATCATTATTAGCAATTTCAAGCGGAGGCCCGGAGAGGCTTAGAGGTACTTGTATTCCTTTAGCCTCGTTCACTGACTTAGCACCAGTAATGTGTGGATAACAGAACTATTACAACGTGTCCATGTTTGCTTTTCTCTTTTGATGTTTACTTTAGTAATACTACATCTACTGAGATGACAGTGATCAGCTTCCGAAACGGACTAATCCAGGCTCAGGACGCCAGTGCGCAACCGTGCTTAGGCCTTTCCATCCACCCCGACCCTTTGAAAGAGGTGGCTATCGGTGAGTGTGGAGGGTTTTTACAATGCTTTACACAGGTATACATGATTAAAGTATGAGACAACCCCCGGATAGATGGTGTCATGAACATCCCCAGTATTACTGGCAAGTATGATCGTGTTGAGACATTTACTCCACCTTTTTTGAAAGAAATCCATGTCTATCCACAACTTGAAGTTGAAGTTGAGCGTAAGCAGATTCACTTTTTAAGTTAGTTGCAATTGCACCCAGAAGGGTTCTTTTGATGATGAACTTTATAAATCTATCTCTATACGATAATACAGCACTAGGACTCTTTTAGTAGTTATTAAGCACTTAAAATGCTTTCCTTTATGCGGTTATCAATGATCCACAGTATATTGGCTGATTTGAGGGCCATCCAGGACTTAAGATTAGTAATTGATCTCTGTTCTATTTCTCTTCCAGGTGGTAACACATTGTCTCTCAAAACAACCGAGCGATCAAATCCACCACAGTGGGAACTAACAGACTAGGGTGTGGACGATCTAATTATTGACCAATTTATTGGATCACTTTTGTTCATGATAAATATTGGGGAGTGTGTTTACAAGTAAAGTAGCACCTCTGTTTTTATTGTGAGTGTGTTGCGTGAGGAATGAAACATGTTGGGTTGAATGTGAATGGAGTGTACTGGTTGTGAATGAATTATTGAGTTTTTAACACCTTTTTGGTTAACAACTGTAGGTATTGTTGTTAACGGATAGACTGGACTAATTATAATTTCGAGCCAGAAAAAATATAAGCCTTGTTTTCATTTTCCCTGTTGCATTCTCTTTTGCCTTTCACCATCATTTTTTTATACTATTTGCTAATTCCACTGACCATACATTGTGGAATAGAATTACACATTGTTTGTGCCTGTGACTTTTAATTAACGTTCACAAATAAATTTACTATTTTTCTATTTCTATTTTCCTTTATTATTTTGATTAGTCCAAAATGTGGTTGAATACTCCAAATTTGATTGAGGGTTACCACTTAGAACTAATTTGTATAGTGGTTTACCATTTTCTTTGGTTAGTGCTAGAGAGAACACGTGTCAATTTCTCTTCCCCCCTGGATCAGAACTCCACCAGCATTTTCTGTGAGTTTTTTTAGGTTGTACCTAATGTGGGCCTTGTTGCTGGTGTGCAAAATATTAGCTGTGCCTCTACCCCTACCCCTTTGCGTGTTACAATGAATTAATCCTTAACAGGAAAAAGATACCTTCACTTTATGTCAGATGCATCTAAACCTAGAACACCGTCATGGGTCTCAAAGAACTTAGTCGCCATAATAGACACCTTCAAGGTGAGGAAAACCATCTACAGTGACCACAATATATGTATAACCACCTGGTCTGATATGGTAACATCAAATCAATTTATGAATTTCCCAGTAGAACCAGGTAACCAGGCAATAAAATGAAGACTGACAAAGGAAGCAATTGAAGAAACAACCGAACAATACATAGCCAAAATGACAAATGAGCCATATCCTCTAGTTTTATCAATGCTGGAATACTGCCTGCTGCTAACTTCATACCATTAGCAAAGTAAAAAATTGAGAAATCCTTCCAAACAGCATCTGCACTCATACAAAGCAGACCTAAATGAGAGAAGAAGAGGCATGAGACATGCTAAAAGACAAGCAAACACACACCCAATGGCGGCAAATCAAGAGCGTGCTTTACAAGCAAGCAAGTATTATAAATGATGGCTAATGGTTCAATGCAAGAAGCTCTACCAACTAGACTCAGAAGCTATGTTGAAGGCAGTCTAAAGCAAAAGTTCACAGGATTTTTGGTCAATAATAATATCGGCGTGGAACTCTAATAACAATAACCTACAGAATTGCTTGAGGAAATCCATATGGCTCACCCACTTTTCTGAACTTTTCTCCCAGACTTCAATAAAAGTCGACGACACCTGAGTCACCAAGCTTAAACATGTGACATTGAGCATGATAAAGACTCAATACTGAGGAAAATAATGACCTTTGAAAAATTCAAAGGCCAAGGGTCCAAACGGGATAACAAATGTGGCACTGAAATTACATCGTGAAGAATGGACCAACCTAATTTCAAAATGTATTAAAAAATGTGCTGCAATGTAAAAAATACCAATGTCTTGGAAAACAGCTAATATAGTCCCAATTTTCAAGAAAGGAGATAAGACCAACCCAAAAAAAAAAAACGACCGGCGAATTGCCCTATTAGACACAATTGGCTAGCTATTTGCATCATTACTTTTGGACAAATTCCAAAACTGGTGCAAAGATGAAGGCTGGGTAGATCCTCTCCACTCACTCTTTATCAAAGGTATTGGTACAAACGTGAACATAATGCTTATAAGCGCACTGAAAATCGAAGATCGAGTCGGGCCGACCGAGAGTCCACCTGGCGTTTATAGATTTGATCCAGGCTTTTGAACTATGGTCCAAGCTGGCAAAATGGAACTGTCCTGTTTCAATAACAGAGCCTATTAAGTGTTTGTATTTAGAAACTTCAATGAGAGTAAGGTTGAATGTTTCTGGCCTACTCTTCAAGTCCCTAATAACCACTGAGGAGTCAAGCAGGGGTTCCCGTTGGCACCGGCTCCTTATAATGCTTACATCAGAGATATGGCAGAGAGTGAAGCCTAAATTAGATGTTTCCCTCCAACTATAGGAGACAAAAAAATCTCTCATCTCCTATACGCGGATGACATCATTCTGTTGGTCCAAACAGAAATTGGTCTTCAGCGACAGTTGAATAACCTCTCAGTATATCTGAAACAAAACGATCTCAAAATCAACGCAGAGAAAACAAAGATCTTGACTATGGGAAAAGGAGCTGGGAGAGTGGAAAGACATCATTGGAACCTAGATGGTGTGAACCTAGAGTCAGTCTCAACATACAAATATCTAGGTATCATGGTTAACAGGAGCTCTGTTGAAAGTCTGATGCAAGCAACCCTATATGTCAAAATGAAGACCCTTTCTTCAGAAGTGTTGATGATTGATAAAAAATGTCGTTCCAGCCATTACATATGGAGCAGAAGTGAAGCCTGGTATCCCGGGTCAACTCTGGAACAAACTAGAAGGCCTTTTTTGGCGGAGAGTTTTGAAAGTGCCTAACCCTATGCCCGTGGCTGGCATAAGAAAAGAACTAAGCTTAGTTTTGTTGAAGGAGCATATTGACAGAAACATGCTTCAGTTCTACGGGAAGATACAACAAACCCCGTAACCCAAAATATTGGATTTATTCAAGAAGGAAATAGATGGCGGCAAAAACACAACCTTTTCTGCCTGGGCAAAATGGAACATAAAGCTCCTAGACAATATAGGGAGCTAAGAAGAAGATCTCAAATGCAATACCTCCAAGGTAAATCTGAAATTCATACATTGGGGCTGGATACAATCCCTTGAAACTGCATCAAAGAACAAATTGACTAGGCATCTCCCAATTAACACGCAAAAGGTCAACCAAGTAAGGAATTACCTGGAAAAATGTCCAGACAGAACCTTGCGTGCCACTAATCTGAAAGCAAGATTGAATGTTCTAAAACCAAACGAAATGCTAAAACTCAGAGGCCAATCGCTTTCAGACAGTTGCCGGTTTTGTAAAAATAAGGACAGCACAGAATCAATTAAACACTTGCTGCTGTCATGTCCCAGCACTCGTCATAGATGTAGCCAAGATCTTACAAGCCATAGGCTTGGAACAAGAAACTGGCCTTTGATTTGGCAACGGTAACAACAGAGATTAAACTGGTCCGCCTGGAAGGATTAACTGTAAAATTGTAAAAACTGCAAAAACAGATTGTGAAGGACATTAAAGGAGTGGAAATACTAATAGGCCGATTCATGGAATCAATGTGCGCCGAAAAAACAGAGCACGCGTGCGAAAACGTGCGATTCGCAGTGAAATAGCGAAAATCGCAGTGCAAGTGCGATTATCGCACAGAAAACATTGCACATCAATTCATGGAAGTCCGTGCACGCGCAAAATGTGGGATGTGCGCGGCGCACGCTGGCGCACACTGGCGCACAAGTCATCGAACGCTGTGCGATAAGGCTACAGCGAATTTGCACATAGCGCGGCGCACATAACAAAACTAGGCGTAACACGGGGCGTCACATGCAGAATGGGGAACAACTCGTGAAAATGTGGGCGTCACGGGGGAAGTACAGGAGGCAAGTGCGCAGAACGCCCACACACTCGCCTGCAACAAGTATTCATGGAATCGAATAGGGAAAAACAGCGCACGGCCAAAGACGCGCACAGGCACATACATGTCCGCCACACGAAAGCAGGCGGTAGCATCCCTGCGCAGGAAAAAAATGTGCGCCAGAGAAGGCCCACACACGATCGGGCCTGGGGGAGCGTGTGCGTGTATCTCAGAGGTGCGCGAGAAGTTACACACGCGATCGGGCCTGGGGGAGCGTGTGCGTGTATTTCAGAGGTGTGCGAGAAGTTTCACACGCGATCGGGCCTGGGGGAGCAGTGCAAGTGCGATTATCGCACAGAAAACATCGCACATCAATTCATGGAAGTTCGTGCATGCGCAAAATGTGGGATGTGCGCTGAAAAAGTGCGCGGCGCACGCTGGTGCACACTGGCGCACAAGTCATCGAACGCTGTGCGATAAGGCTACAGCGAATTTGCACATAGCGCGGCGCACATAACAAAAGTAGGCGTAACACGGGGCGTCACATGCAGAATGGGGAACAACTCGTGAAAATGTGGGCGTCACGGGGGAAGTACAGGAGGCAAGTGCGCAGAACGCCCACACGCTCGCCTGCAACACGTATTCATGGAATCGAATAGGGAAAAACAGCGCACGGCCAAAGACGCGCACAGGCACATACATGTCCGCCACACGAAAGCAGGCGATAGCATACCTACGCAGGAAAAAAATGTGCGCCAGAGAAGGCCCACACACGATCGGGCCTGGGGGAGCGTGTGCGTGTATCTCAGAGGTGCGCGAGAAGTTACACATGCGATCAGGCCTGGGGGAGCGTGTGCGTGTATTTCAGAGGTGCGCGAGAAGTTTCACACGCGATCGGGCCTGGGGGAGTGTGTGCATGTATTTCAGAGGTGCGCGAGAAGTTTCACACACGATCGGGCCTGGGGGAGCATGTGTGTGTATTTCAGAGGTGCGCAAGAAGTTTCACACGCGATCGGGTCTGGGGGAGCGTGTGCGTGTATTCCAGAGGTGCGCGAGAAGTTTCTCACACGCGATTGGCCTGGGCGTGTGTATTTCAGGGGTGCGCGAGAAGTTCCACACGCGATTGGCCTGGGCGCGTGTATTTCAGGGGTGCGCGAGAAGTTCCACAAGCGATTGACCTGGGCGCGTGTATTTCAGAGGTGCGCGAGAAGTTCCACACGCGATTGGCCCAGGCGCGTGTATTTCAGGGGTGCGCGAGAAGTTCCACACGCGATCGGGCCTGGGGGAGCGTGTGCGTGTATTTCAGAGGTGCCCGAGAAGTTTCACACGCGATCGGGCCTGGGGGAGCGTGTGCGTGTATTCCAGAGGTGCGGGAGAAGTTTCTCACACGCGATTGGCCTGGGCACGTGTATTTCAGGGGTGCACGAGAAGTTCCACACGCGATTGGCCTGGGCGCGTGTATTTCAGAGGTGCGCGAGAAGTTACACACGCGATTGGCCTGGGCGCGTGTATTTCAGGGGTGCGCGAGAAGTTCCACACGCGATTGGCCTGGGCGCGTGTATTTCAGAGGTGCGCAGGAAGTTCCACACGCGATTGGCCTGGGCGCGTGTATTTCAGAGGTGCGCGAGAAGTTCCACACGCGATTGGCCTGGGCGCGTGTATTCTAGAGGTGCGCGAGAAGTTTCACACGCGATGGGGTCTGGGGGAGCGTTTGCGTGTATTTCAGAGGTGCGTGAGAAGTTTCACATGCGATCGGGCCTGAGGGAGCGTGTGCGTGTATTTCAGAGGTGCGCGAGAAGTTTCACACACGATCGGGCCTGGGGGAGCATGTGCGTGTATTCCAGAGGTGCGTGAGAAGTTTCTCACACGCGATTGGCCTGGGCGCGTGTATTTCAGGGGTGCGCAAGAAGTTCCACACGCGATTGGCTTGGGCGCATGTATTTCAGGGGTGCGCGAGAAGTTCCACACACGATTGGCCTGGGCGCGTGTATTTCAGAGGTGCGCGAGAAGTTCCACACGTGATTGGCCTGGGCGCGTGTATTTCAGAGGTGCCCGAGAAGTTTCACACGCGATCGGGCCTGGGGGAGCGTGTGCGTGTATTCCAGAGGTGCGCGAGAAGTTTCTCACACGCGATTGGCCTGGGCACATGTATTTCAGGGGTGCGCGAGAAGTTCCACACGCGATTGGCCTGGGCGCGTGTATTTCAGGGGTGCACGAGAAGTTCCACACGCGATTGGCCTGGGCGCGTGTATTTCAGGGGTGCGCGAGAAGTTCCACACGCGATTGGCCTGGGCGCGTGTATTTCAGAGGTGCGCAGGAAGTTCCACACGCGATTGGCCTGGGCGCGTGTATTTCAGAGGTGCGCGAGAAGTTCCACACGCGATTGGCCTGGGCGCCTGTATTCTAGAGGTGCGCGAGAAGTTTCACACGCGATCAGGCCTGTGGGAGCGTGTGCGTGTATTTCAGAGGTGCGCGAGAAGTTTCACATGCGATCGGGCCTGGGGGAGCGTGTGCGTGTATTTCAGAGGTGCGCGAGAAGTTTCACACACGATCGGGCCTGGGGGAGCATGTGCGTGTATTCCAGAGGTGCGCGAGAAGTTTCTCACACGCGATTGGCCTGGGCGCGTGTATTTCAGGGGTGCGCGAGAAGTTCCACACGCGATTGGCCTGGGCGCATGTATTTCAGGGGTGCGCGAGAAGTTCCACACGCGATTGGCCTGGGCGCGTGCATTTCAGAGGTACGCGAGAAGTTCCACACGCGATTGGCCTGGGCGTGTGTATTTCAGGGGTGCGCGAGAAGTTTCACATGCGATTGGCCTGGGCGCGTGTATTTCAGAGGTGCACGAGAAGTTCCACACGCGATTGGCCTGGGTGCGTGTATTTCAGGGGTGCGCGAGAAGTTTCACACACGATTGGCCTGGGCGCGTGTATTTCAGGGGTTCGTGGGTGGTTTTACACGCAATCGGGCCTGGGTGAGCAGGGTACCACTCTCCGTCTGCCTTGCGTGTAGAAGAACGCATCGCCAACACCCACCCGCTGTGAAGTAATAGCGTGTGAACCCCAACGCCTGCAAAACACACGCACCACACCCCACGAAAAGCAACGCCCGTGCACGATACGTCACAGACACGCATACGCGCTAAGGGCCTTTGGTCCAATGGAATCGCGTATGCGTGCTGACGCGCTTACGCGCTAAGGGCCTTTCCTCGATTCACACGCTGACGTGCAGAATTTTCACGTGCCAAATCACTCTGTATCAAGCTGGCCACGCGTAAGCACACGGAAGACCACACTCCTGCCCAAAAGGCCGAATTACTGCCCCCCAGAGCCCCGAGCAGCCTCCCACGAGCCATCTGCTGCTGCCTGCCTGCCTGCTGCCACCGTGCCCTGCCATTTGGTGCCTGCACATCAGCCATCTGCAGGGGTCCAGTTGCTGTGTCCACCCCTGCTGGAACAGAACACTCCCGACTGGGATACCATCGCTCCACAGCCCAGCCCCAGGACCCAGTTGCCCACCTAGCCTGCCTCGGGGGTCGCCATGTCGGGGCAAACACCATCCGAGACCACTGGCGACCCCCAGCCAGAGGGGCAGAGGGCCACCAGCTTCAGTCAGAAGGAAGTTGGTGTCCTGGTGGAGCTTGTCCTGGGGCATTATGATGCCCTCTTCGGATCACCACGCACCGACAAGGAAGGACGGGACAGGATCTGGGACGACTTTGTGGTTGCCATCTACGCGGAGGGGGTGGCAACCCGCAACATCAAGCAAGTCAAGAAGCGCTGGGAGGACTTCCGGTCCAGGACCCTCATAAAGGCCCGGCGCCTCGTGGAGGGGGGCCGGGGCAGCATGAGTACAATCCAGCTGAGGGTCCTGGAACACGTACACCCAGCGCTCCATGCCCAGATCCTTGAGAGGCAGACCCGTCTGGAGTCGAGCGGTAAGTGGCCAAGCATTGCTGTGTGAGACAGGGCATGTTGCAGCGTGCTGGTTGTCTGATACTTGCCTGTATGTGTGACATAGGCCATGTACGCGTGTGTGTGTGTGCAGGGACATCATGGTCATGCATGTGAGACCAGTAATGTGTGAAGCACATGGTTGGTGTATGTGTTTAAATGTAACATGGGGAGCCCTATGCGGAATGGACACATGAGAGCATGCCAGTCTCTGTTCCTGGACATGGGTGTGGGTGAGGGATGGGTGCTGATGCCATGTACATGTATGGTGTCCATGTCTGTGCTTCTGACCTGCGTGTCTGCGACTTGTGGATGCCATGGATGCATGACACATGTCTGTGACAATGTACAGATTCACTGATGCAGCCTAGTTATCCTTGCATCCACTGTGTCTGGGGTGTACGAGTCCAGATGGCTGAAAGTACGTTGAAGTGTGTGCATGTGATAGGCACGACCCATGATGTATGTGAGTCCAAAAACAACATTGTATGCTTCAAGAGTCCCTTGGACATGTTTGCTTATGTCCATAGCATGCGCCATGCCTGTTACTGCATGTGTTTTGCCTGCACTGACCCATGTGTTGTGGAGGGACATGATGGAAGTGATCTTTGGCAGTGCCACTCATCTGCTATTGCTTCCTGTCTAGGGGACCATTGTACAGTACCCTGATGCTTGTGTTCTATGTCTCCCTCTACACAGCGCAAAGTGAAGAAGAGGGCGGAGACGGCGCTGTGGAGCTAAGCGGCGGGGATGCCCCCATGGCTGCAGCGGAAGGGGTGGGTGAGCCCCCACAGGGGCTTGCAACGGCGGAAGACGGTGTGGAGCCATCCAGGTTGGTGGTTTCCACAGAGGAGGAGGAGGCCCCTACTGAGCCACACATGGGGCCTGGTGGGGGCATCCCTGCTGGTGCAAGTGGTACAGTCCAGGGGCAGAGGCAGGAGGCAGCACAGGCCGCCGTGGAGGTGCCTGTGCATGTCACTGTCCCTGACACTGTGACTGCACCACCATGCACCAGCAGGGATGCCCCATTCCAGGCCCGTCCGCAGGTAGGGGGGATGTCCATGTCATCTGTCTCCCCTCCACCTGCGGACGAGGGGACCCCTGGCCGTATGGAGAAGTTCCTGATTGGTGTCGCGTTGCGCACGGCTGTCATTCGTGATGAGGTGCGTGCTTCCCGGGGGGAGCACGCACGTCATCACGAAGAGCACCGTGCCAACGTGGCCCAGTTGGTAGCGGTCATGGTCGGGGGTCTCGTACATGTGTCCGGCACTCTGGCGACCCTCTCCTCCTCTGTGGAGGCTATGCGCCAGTGGTACTCCATGCCGTCTTCCGGCCCAGATGCCACCAGGGCCCCCTGTGGACCTGCCCCGACCAATGCAGCCGCCTCGGTGGGGATCCCATCCCTGCCACAGTCGGGAGTCGGAGGTCCAGCAGGGGTGGACACACCAGCAACTGGACTCCAGCAGATGGAGGATGTGACAGCATCATCGGGCAGGGCACGTGCACGACGGCGTCAGTGGTTTCCATCAGCCTGGATGCCGTCGTGCTGGCACAGGCAGGAGCGTCGGAGGCAGCGGCAGGCTCGACGTGGGAGGCATCATGGCTCGGGGCCATCAACATCAGGGGTGCAGGCATCGGCCGGAGGGCAGGAGAACCATGGAATGGGAGTGGCTTCCGTGTGGGTGCGGTTGAGCCAGCAGATAGGTGCGGAGCGGCAGCGGGCAGAGGAGGAACGACTCACAATGGTCAGGGCGGAGAACTCCATGCGGAGGGTGCTGAGGCAGGCTGAGTGCCTCGAGGGTCTTCGCAGGGAGTTGGAGCTGGACACTGCATTATCCCGGCAGGACCTCGGGGCCAGGGAACATGCCCGCCTCCAAGCCATTGAACAGGAGTTTGATGATGCCCTGGCCCATGACAACAACCAGTGAGCCGTCGGACTAGCCCGCTGCCCTTGTAAATAGTTATGTAGTTAGTGTTAGGTTTCCTTTGCTTTTTTATTTATTTTGGACCTTTTGGACAATGGGCCACATTTTTGTATATAGTTTCATTTTATTAGGTAGTGTTTTTATGTAGGTTTCATTTCTTCAGTTGGGATCATGGACCCTGGTTTGTTTATCTGTATATAGTTGACTGTTGGATTTTATTTTATTTTTTTTGATTTACCCATGAAGCAATGTTTTTCGGTTTTGTTTTTACCTTGGATTTACTTTCTTGAACTGTGACTTTGGACACCTTTCCTTTGGATTATGATTTGTCGTTTTTCATTATTTTACGGACATGCTGCTTTTGGTTTTTGATTCCCATTGTCATTTGTTTATTTTTAATTCCATTTATGATGTTTTTAATACATTTTTTTCATCAAACTTCAATATGTAGTAACATCTCATTGGTATCATGCATATCATGATATGGGTTTTGAGATTCACTGACACCCATTGGGTGTATGTGAGGGCCATGTGTTCATTTCCAAACTTGCTATTGGGGTTCTATCATGTCATTGCCATTTCTAAGTGGGTGGATGCAATACTCAAGTGGGTGTTTTGCATTTGGAGGCTGACCATAAGGGCCAGGGATCTAGATTGTGATGACATGTTGGCTGGGGGACATGTGTGGGGGCCTGCTGGCAGGTGCCCCGCAATGCTGGGGGGTGGGGGTGCAGGGGGACATGAGTGGGACATGAGTGGGGGCCTGCTGGCAGGTGCCCTGCAATGCTGGGGGGTGGGGGTGCAGGGGGACATGAGTGGGACATGAGTGGGGGCCTGCTGGCAGGTGCCCCACAATGCGGGGGGTGGGGGTGCAGGGGGACATGAGTGGGACATGAGTGGGGGTCTGCTGGCAGGTGCCCCGCAATGCTAGGGGGTGGGGGTGCAGGGGGACATGAGTGGGGCATGAGTGGGGGCCTGCTGGCAGGTGCCCCACAATGCTGGGGGTGGGGGTGCAAGGGGACATGAGTTGGTGATTAGTAGTGCAAGGAGACATGTGCCTTTGCTGGGGGGCATGCCCATGTTGGGTGGGCTGCCTGCGGGACATGACCAGGGATGCAGGGTAGTCCCCTGTGGTGTGGGCTGCCTGCAGGGGCCGTGGAGGGTCTACAGGGGACACCTGGGAGGACCCACACTGCCAAATCACATGTAGGACTCCCCGGCACCCCTGAAATACACGTACCCTGCTGAAATCGCGTGTGAAAATTCTCATGCACCCCTGAAAAACACGTACCCTGCTGAAATCGCATGTGGAACTTCTCGCGCACCCCTGAAATACACGCACACGCTCCCCCAGGCCCGATCGCGTGTGGAATTTCTCGCGCACCTCTGAAATACACGCGCCCAGGCCAATCGCGTGTGGAACTTCTTGCGCACCCCTGAAAAACACGCACACGCTTTCCCAGGCCCGATCGCGTGTGGAACTTCTCGCGCACATCTGAAATACATGCACCCAGGCCAATCGCGTGTGGAACTTCTCGCGCACCTCTGAAATACATGCGCCCAGGCCAATCGCGTGTGGAACTTCTCGCGCACCTCTGAAATACACGCGCCCAGGCCAATCGCGTGTGGAACTTCTCACGCACCTCTGAAATACACGCGCCCAGGCCAATCGCGTGTGGAACTTCTCGCGCACCTCTGAAATACACGCGCCCAGGCCAATCGCGTGTGAAACTTCTCGCGCACCTCTGAAATACACGCGCCCAGGCCAATCGCGTGTGGAACTTCTCGCGCACCCCTGAAATACACGCACACGCTCCCCCAGGCCGGATCGCGTGTGGAACTTCTCGCGCACCTCTGAAATACACGCGCCCAGGCCAATCGCGTGTGGAACTTCTCGCGCACATCTGAAATACATGCGCCCAGGCCAATCGCGTGTGGAACTTCTCGCGCACCTCTGAAATACACGCGCCCAGGCCAATCGCGTGTGGAACTTCTCACGCACCTCTGAAATACACGCGCCCATGCCAATCACGTGTGGAACTTCTCGCGCACCTCTGAAATATACGCGCCCAGGCCAATTGCGTGTGGAACTTCTCGTGCACCCCTGAAATACACGCACACGCTCCCCCAGGCCCGATCGCGTGTGGAACTTCTCGCGCACCTCTGGAATACACGCACACGCTCCCCCAGGCCCGATCGCGTGTGGAACTTCTCGCACACCTCTGGAATATACGCGCCCAGGCCAATCGCATGTGGAACTTCTCGCGCAGCCATGAAATACACGCACACGCTCCCCCAGGCCCTATCGTGTGTGAAACTTCTCGCGCACCCCTGAAATACACGCACCCAGCCCGTTCACGTGTGAAACTTCTCGCGCACCTCTGAAATACACACACACGCTCCCCCAGGCCAGATCGAGTGTGAGACTTCTTGCGCACGCGTGTTCCCGAAACCCGTAATACACGTTCCCCGCTTTGCGTTTGCTGTTTGCCAGTCCGGTAAACTGGTACAGGGTTGGTGCAGCCCTTTGTGATGGTTTTTCTATCTTGATGGCTTTTCCTTGCGTGAGGGCGTTTTTGGGGGCGTAATTGGTGCTGCTGCAGGGTCGCTGCGCCACTCTGCGCCACGTCTGCTTTTGGAGGCGAGAATCCATGAATATGCTGTGCGCGGAAATTGATTTTATCGCACGTGGCTGGCGCAGACATTCGCACGGGCATGCTGTGCTCCAGCCGCGTGCGACACTTTTGTCAGGAATTCCATGAATCGGCCTGTAAGTTTACCCACACTCCTCATCTTTTGTAAACATTGTTCTAAAAAGGCAATTAAATGCAAATAGAAAAAAATACAAAAAAATTTCCAATGTAAGATTTTGCACAAATAATGTGTAAACCCCTTTAATTTCAAGCACTAGAAGGCATCCATTTTGTGAAATGGATGAGCCTCCTTTTCTTGTGTCAATCTGTGCCCTTTCGGCACTAATGCAACAAAAGCCACCTGCTGGTAGTTTTTATTACAGCAGCTTTTGCTTCATTAGTGCCGGAGAGAAGAGAATGCTGGCTGGCATGAAGGCTGCTGCAGTAAGTATGTATTTTCTTTTTTAGGAACACCATGGAAAATATAGATACAACTGCGTTGTATTCATGATTGCCTTGGTTTTCTTTCTTAGTCTCCCGGGCTCCCGCTGTTCAGGGTAGCTCGGGAAACTTTAAAATAAAACCATGGCAATTATAAGTGCAACGGGGGATCCCGAGAGACTCAAAGCGAAAGTCACTGCAATTATAAATACACCTTTGTTGTATTTATGATTTCCATGGTTTTCTAACCACGACAATCATAAATGCAACAAAATTGTATTTATAAAAGCACTTCTCTGCTCTCCAGCACTAATGAAGCAAAAGCCACTGTAATAAAAGCTACCAGCTGTCTGGCTTTTGCTTCATTAGTGTTGCGAGGTCAAAGTCTAACACAAGCCCAGGAGGCTCATCCATTTCATAAAATTGATACCTCCTAGTGTTTGAAATTAAAGAGGTTTAAACATTATTTGTGCAAAAGTTTACATAGGAACTTTCTTTAAAAGATGTTTAAAGTATGTTTTTTATTATTGCCCATCTTTTAAGACAATAACATTTTTACCTATAGATAAACATATCATGTTTACCAAACTGTTGCTTGCAAATACTTTAAGTTTTACTTCTGAGTAGGTGATATGGTCATTTTTTGCAGTGCAGTTTGTGTCTTTAATGTTTTTGCTAGTGAGGGATAGAAGTAAATGAACAACTAGTTGGTCGTAGGTGTTCATACATTTTGTTCATAGAATAAACAGTAGCATTGGTGTGCCTTAAAATACTTAGAAAAAGACAATTAGTTGACTCTCCAAATCGGGAGAGTTGTGTATGATCAGTGACAAGGTAGGATATGAATTCTCCCAGTGTACACTATTATTGCCACATGGTGACAATAGGAGTCGGCACCAAATGAAAAAATCATTTAAAAAACGGTTCCAAAGAGAACCAGTTTAGAAGGACAGCTCAGAGACAGCTCAAGTTGTCTTTCTAAATCAAACTGTCATGCCCCTGCCACACATGAGTGCCTGCAGGGGCTATCAGGCATGGGTGGGCCAGGAAAGGGGGATGTGGGTGTCCCAGGTTAGTGTTTTGGGATTTTGTTCTGTGTGTGTGTGTGTCTGACTGTCTGTTTGGGAGGACAGAGAATGTTTGTGATGTGGAAGAGAGGGGGTGGGTCCAGGGAGTAGATATCAGTGCATGTTTGTGGGTGTGAATCAATATGTGTTTGGTGGGGGTCGACGAGAATGCTTTGAGGGGAACGGAGGCGTGAGGGAGGGACGAAAAGGTGGTTTGGTAGTAATTAGCCCCCCAATTTCTAAGGAAGTCTGCCAGTGCAGAAGAGGGTGGGGTGGTGGCGAGCAGGGGAATGGGTTCCCAAGAGGGATTTTTTTCTGTGTGTGTGTCTGACTGTCTGTTTGGGAGGACAGAGAATGTTTGTGATGTGGAAGGGAGGGGTGGATCCAGGGAGAAGATATCAGTGCATGTTTGTGGGTGTGAATCAGTATGTGTTTGGTGGGGGTCGAAGAGAATGCTTTGAGGGGAACGGAGGCATGAGATACATCCCCCAATTTCTAAGGAAGCCCGCCAGTGCAGAAGAGGGTGGGGTGGGGGCGAGCAGGAGAATGGGTTCCCAAGAGGTGCGGGGGGGGGTGAAACCTCCCCAGTAGTGTTCTACTTCTGATTTTAAAGACCGTACAGAAAAACAGTCAAATTAAATTGTTTTTTTTTATGTGCAGTTTTTATAAAGCAGAAATTTCACATTGAACCTAGGAGTCCCAAGCACACTGGTTGTAATCTTGATGCAGCAACAAAATCAATAATGTAAATAGCGACCCATTGTTGGTGCCTGATCTTTCAGTGTGCAATTCCAGAAATGAAGAAACTGCACACTGCTTGGAGGAGTATAGGCTTTAGTACACCAATTTCCCGCACAGGCGCTTCATCAAGGTTACTTTAATTAACAAAAGGACATGGATCTAAGTAGCAAAAATATTCCCATTGCAACAACACAAGACAAAGTGCAAGAAACAAGAGACTAAAACTCAAGTATCAAGACAAAGGGCGTCATCACGAATTGGGCGGCAGCCCTTAAATGCAGCGGTAACACTATTACCACCGCCTTTAAGGGTTGGTCCAATCATGCGTTAGGCGGAAAGTTTGGAGTTTTACCTCCAGCTTTTAGCTGGAGGTAAATCTCCAGCTTTCTGCCCGTTTTTGGCCGTTTTACCAGTTAATAGAGTTAAAAAACCCCCATAGATTCTTATGGACTCTTAAAGAAATCTGGAATTAGAGCCTTACCACTACTCGTGATCTGGCGCAAATTGTGCCGGACTGAATAGCGATAACACTATTTGCATTGGCGGTATCCTGGCGGTATTACTGCCGGGATACAGCCAAGACCGTAATGAAGGCCAAAGAAGGTACCAAAGACGAAAGGGAGGCTAAGTGAAAATAAAAGGCGTGCCAAATGAGACATTCATTACATTATTGTAAAGAGTGAGCATAGTACTGTGACAAAACTAAAGACAGGCCTCAAAACGTGTCCATGAGGAGTCAAGGTAAGGGCAGGCAGGACGCAACATTTTTTCTTTGAGGCTGGGCGGCCCAGCGATGGAAACTTAAGACTAACTTTTATTGGGGGAGAGAGAGAATATCAGCAGTGCAGTAGCAAATAGCGCCATGGCTACCTCCAATCTCGGAATGAGGCCCCTAGACTGTGCAAATCAACTTGCCATTGGCAATGAAAAGCAAATTCTATCAGCACTTGGAGCCTGTTATTGACCTCTTCCCAGCCAATCGGAATGTTCAGAGTGTAGTCAATACCTACTGGTATTGACTGAGTTCTGAACAGTCTCAAAGGCAGACAGGGAAACAAACATGCAGTTTTCAGACAAGATTTCTTTCAAAATGACACTTACACTCTGGGACGACATTTTCTCCTCTGAAATATCCTATTAAACACCAAATGGAAAGCTAAAACATGGGAAGATCATTTCACTTCCTCTAATATATGCTCAAATTAATCCCATGCTAGTTTAACCAAATTGCAATTAAAATGCTTAACTCATAAAGACAACCTTGTTTTTTTAAATACTACAAAATAAAAGGACATTGTAATTGCTAAGATAATTGGTCTAAACAAAGTACTGTTTCTTTTCAGTACCAAAGATCCCAAAACATGTAGTGCTACTACCAGCATGTGCTAATAGCCTTATAGACCTCCGGAGGGTCATTATCACTTAGGATAATAACTCTACCAGCGTATGACCTTCGACTTCCCCTCGGGCAATAGTTTAGTGGTGGGTTATTATCCTGCGATAATGATCCCTCCCTCTGTCTATATGGCTATATAATAGCTGGCCATAAATGCACTTAATTCTACTAGACCAGCTATTCTGATAACTTCACTTAGATTAATGTTTGATTAAAATCCAAAAGGGCAGCTCCCATAGACTGAACCATTGATAAGCATTCCCTGGAGAGCACATGTTCAGATATGCTTCCGTCTCCAATGTGGGGCCTAGATGGCGTGATTGACTGCACATATACATTCACATGCTAGATTCTGATTAAAGCATGCCTTTGGTTTCCCAAAACCTGGGGTCACTGGGACTGAGAGATACAACCAGCTTGATCCAATAAATGAATTTCAGTGACTCAGTGGGCCTCATTACAAGACTGACTGTGTGGGGAAAAAAGTGGTTGTAATTCTGTTACTGCCACTTTTCCTGCACTGTCAAACTACAAGTTTGGGGGTGGGGTGGCCAGATTTAACTGCAGCTCAGAGCTGCCAGTAATTCCGGCAACAAACCACCAAAAAATGCTGATATTGCCAGCACCGAAAATTCCTCCCATGGAATGGGGAATTACATATACTTACCGGCACTTGCAATCTATGGGTAATTCCAGCAGATCAAGTGCCGGTAATGGAATTTCAAGATTTACCGACGGGAAACCACCAAACAAATAATGAGGCCCAATGGCTTTTAACTGTGTAAGGCTCAGTGGGCAGTGCAAGGTATCCCAAAGGAAATACTGCCCTCTGAATTAGAATACCCGTCCTACACTCCACATCCATTCACAACACAAAACATGCAATTACACTTCCTCTCTAAGTGCAGTTTGTGAATGGGACATTTCACACAAAAATAATATTGAAATACAAAGGTTGCATAACAGTACAGTAGACCCAACCCCACACCATCAATGCAAATCCAGCCGGTGGGAATCTAGACAAAAACATTTTATCATATACTCATAGGCATGTCCACTTCCCAAGAATCATACACGCTTACCCCAAAACCTGTATTCCACTCTCTCTACCCCTTCTCTACACTACTAAACTTCAGCAATGATGCCAAACACTGGCAACACCAACCAAGTTTTAGGAAGAAGAAACATATACTCTAGAAATGAGAAGCCAGATTGCCCTGAGATCGAAATGGAGTGAAAAGGTTGCAGCCATTTAAACTCTCACATCCATATGCCAAATGTGTCTGGATGAGAATCTATGCTTTCTGGTTAAATATCATTTACTGTTACGGTGAGTGTGGTGAAATATTAAATGAACACCATGCCCGGTGTGCATTATGTACTGAGTGATTCATGCAAACAACACTTTTACCATAAACACATGTGTCAAATATAAAGATTTGCTCTCATTCTGACGCTCCGTTGCCCAAAATGCTTGCTGATTTCAGGCAAATATAGCAGCACCCCTCATTGGTGCTATTTGCCTCCTTCCCTTTTCTCATAATGGTTTTTTGAAAGAGTACTGTAGGTGTATTATACACTCTTTATCTTGGAATGATAAACTTCAGATATGAACATATAGAGATACAAATTTGGAGGACCAAGAAAGACACAGAATGGTAGCGAGACATGAAGAGAAAACAAAATACAGTTCTGTCTGCACTGACAGAGAGAAAGGGAGATCAGTACACCTACCCTGACAGGAAGAGACCCTCATTACGACCTTGGCGGAGGACCATGGTGCAATTTGCACCATGGTCCATGGCGCTAAGCTGCCAACTCCGCCAAGGTGGTTGGCGGACTTACCGCCCCATGCCGACCTTGGCGGGGCGGTAAGTCCCCAATCCCCATTTTACCCTTCCCCATTCCCATTCTTGCCCCATAGGGTATAATGGGAGTGGGGAAGGCGTTAATTACGCCACCGTAAATTACGGTGGCGTAATGAACAACAAGTCCCGTAGCGCCATGGATTTTTCCGCCTGCAAAAAGCAGGCGTAAAAATCATCCATGGCGCTACGGGAACTCGTAGTCTGGCGGAGAGGTACGCCATGCACTACGCCGGCGTAAAACCCTCTCCGCCAGGGTCCTAATGAGGGCCAGTGTGTACTAGTCCTCACTGACAGAGAGGGAGAACAGAGAGAGAATAGTCGATAATACAACTCTTACCCAGAAAAAGAGAGTTACAGACACTGAGGGAGACAGCAAGTGAGAGTAATAGAGTAAGAGAAAGAAGGCCACATTAACTAAATGTTTTGTGCAGCGCAAAGTTGCATACAGCCAAAAAAGTGCACTTTCTGCTCCACAAAGAGTCTGAATGGAATTCATAGATTGCACTTTGCAATGGTCCTTCCCACTTTCCCGAGCACATTGTGCTCCATTGTGTTACCACCACATTACCACAAAGAGGCAGCACAAAGTCAGAGAAGGGGCGGAATAAACAGCATGCTGCATTATTTAATGTAAAGGGAGAATACGATGGGCGTGAGTAGGGAGGCATTAGGATAATTCACAAACAAAACACATTATAGTGCTCAGCTAACCAAATTCACAAAAGGATAGCACTGTCATGCAAACATCAGAGGCTCTGAAACATAGCCCCATCCTGAGCAGGTACAAACTAAAAAGGCACTGTGCAATTGTAGTGAAAACTAGCAAGATTGGCTGGCCAGGCATTGTTCATACTCGATGAGGAGGAGGTCTAGGATATTTCACATCTGCACAATATTTGTGACAATATTTTCTGTACATCTCCTCCTCTTGGGAGTGGGTGTACTACCTCCAGTATCACTACTCTCATTTGTGCTACCGTTTGCTTATGGTCTCGAAAATGCCTAAACACTGGAGATGATGTTTTTGATACGGATGTTTGATTTATGCTCCGTCCACCGTTCTTTTGCTTTTCTGGATGATTTCCAAACATAATATTTCCCACAGGGGCAATGTATGGCATAAATGATATTTTTGGAATCACATGTGGCATAGTGTCGCAGAGGATTTTTTTTGCCAGTATTGGCATGTCTTATGTGTTCTTCTTTTATCACATTTGAGCAGTGTTGACAGTTTAGGCATGGGATAAGAGTCCCCTTATCCTGTTTGTACTAAACATGTTGTATTATAATGTAGCTATTTGAGTTAATTATTGATTATGTTACCACGTTTTGATTATTATATCTCTGCTTTCTTTAGAAATGTAAGAAATCGAACTATTGCCTCTGAGAAGAGTGGATAACTCGAAACACGTTGGGCTCTTTTGTATATTTTGCTTAATAAACCAGTGTAAACTTTGAAAGAACTCCTTGTTTAAATAAATGTCTCCTTTTGCTACAAAAGACTCAAAAATGTTACATACTTTACTAATGGAATTAATTACAAAACTACAAGTAAGTTATTGTTCTGTTGTTACAGAAAATTGATAGTGTGCAGGGGACGGGAGTTCCCAAAACTTTTGGGAATAACCACTTTTTGACCACATGTTCATGGGCCATGTTGTGTGGACAGTGCTAACAATGTACAATAAGGTGTGATGCACTTCTGGGTCAAGGAAAGAGATAAGATTAATTTCCTATATCACGTGTGGTCATATAATTAAGCGTGCGTGTATGCTGCATGTAACACTCCTATCCATAGCATACAGCTGAGTATCACAAAAACTCACTCCAGCTGTCACATACATTCTATATCCTTTAATATATTCCTTGTCCCTTCTCAATCCGCTGTTTGGCTCCAAACATCATCTCACTACACTTCTCTGCATTCTGGATAGAGTCTAAACTACAAATCCAGCTTCATGCATTGTGGTGCTCCTCTCACATGTTTTTTCAGACTATGGTGTGCTGAAGGGACATGCATCCTACAGTGCTTATATGCCATTGCATATGGCAGGAAGTGATGTACAAATATTACATTACATTTCTGAACAAAACAAGGCAGTTTTAAAATCACCTACAATACCAACAACATGCAGCAACCCCAGAGCTCAAATACATCATCAGATGACACATTCTAACCAACATGTTAAAGGCTTACCCACCAAGCACAAGGACACACCGCAAGTAAACATGGAAAAGAAAAAACATAACCATATGTCACACTGGCAGAAATATGTATTCATTAGTGTGAGAGCGCAGAACCCAAAAAGATGAATGGCAGAGCAGTCAACTCTCTGTAATTGAATGTCAGCACTTACCCTTGAAGGTGTTCGAAAAGCCTGTCCCATCGCCCAAAAATTTGACTATGGGGTACAAACTAGAACAGAATATACTGGCCACAACTAAATCAGACATCACAAGTGCACATCCTAATGAAGAACTGCACTGCCAACAAAACACATCACAACAACGGACAACCCAGACACCACCCTTAATGCAAAGAGAAACATGGGCAGATCCAAATACAAAGCATTCATACAACATGTAAGCCAATGCAAAGGTTGCAACATGTCCACTGTCACTGAGAACCAGCATCCAGTGGGTCATGCTTGAGTGCGGGACCACTCAAACCACACACTGACAAAGTCTTATCCTACAAGCCACAGTAATGCGTGACAGGGAGGAGTGCATCAACACCCCAATGGCAACCATGTCTTGTGCTTGGTGTCGCACAATGCCAACATTTCTTACTGAGGCTTTCCCTCAATGTCAACATCTCCTGCATGATTTCCATTAATGCCAACATTCCCCAGTGCCAATATCTCCTGCAGCATGTTTTCCCTCAATGTCACCATGCCCTGCTCCATTTCCCCTCCATTTCACACATTTCCCAACTGCATAATATTCTAAGACAACTCCTGCAGGACATTGCCCTTTCTCCCGCTTAAACACAGCAATTACTACTGCCACTCAGATTGGCTGGTCGACAAGCAAACTCCACATGTGCGTGGTATAATCAGGCATGATGAAATTTTGGTTTTGACCCAACAGTCTGTGGATGACATACTGTACCAGAGGAAACAGCCCACCCAGCACTGTTGACTCCACTGATGCAGTTGGTAATGTTGCAGACACTGAGGCAGGCAGTGCAGCTGTGGTCACACCAGAGAAAATCACATATGACTCCTGACTCACATGTGACCCACTGTCCCAGGAGGTACTACCAGATGATGGCTTTTGTTCATTCCAGACAAGCCCATGGTGGACTAGAACTCTTACTCTCTCTGAGTTTCTTACATGGACCTAACCATCTGCTCCTCATCCTGGCTTGTGAGCTCAGGCCCATGCATGAGTTCTCACAGAAAGTCATCCAAATGAGTAGGCACATTCTCAGAGAAGGAAGGGTTCTCAGGCCTGCTCACTATTGCCTGAAAACCCTGACGGTTTTTACCAGACACGGCTAGCTGGCATGTGCTGGTCGATTGTCCAGCCTGATCTTCCTCTGGGTAATCCTCACCTGCAAAATGACAGATAACAACTATCTGACACACCAACACTTACGCACATAGGCTACAATGATCAATTGCTTGGCTCAGAGGAATAACGATTCAACTCCCTATTTCTTAGAAAATTGAGCAAAAGACATGCCCTAGAGTGCCTTGATGTAGTTACATATGAAATCTCCCTTGTAGCAGTTAAAGCACAGATGGGTAGATTGTATAGAAAATATCCACTGGATATAAGACAGAACAATGTTTCTTATGATATAAATATCTCTAATATGACAAAACAGCTGAAAGCTGAAGTAAATACAATTCGATAAAGAAGGGGAATATTGCCAACAACAGTTGATAATTTTAAAGAAAGCAAATACGTTCTTCAAAGATTCTGTGAAACGCTACAAGGGCACGGCTAATACTCTCCAAAGATTCCAACTACACAATGCGCTCAGGCATATGGATTCTTGTGTCTTTTGGAATCTTTACAGAACTTAATCTCAAGTAAATACAGGGAAAAAGAAGTTAATCCAATTGCATAGACAGAATGGCTAGAACATATATCAAAGTTGTGCTATAGAGTTGAAGATACCCCAAAGAATGGTGAGTGTCTGATTTATGCTTTGGAAGAAGAAGAAATATTTACCTCAATTGAGTACTTTACTCCGCCTGATAGAAAGAATAAAACTGTCTCGTGTCCCAGGTCCGGATGGCATTTCAAATTGGATAAATAAAAAAGATATTGGCAATTCTCAGACCAGCAGAGAGACGGGTTGCGTCCCCAACAGTTGGAAGGCATCTATCTTAATTCTCATTTTTAAAAAGGGATCTAGAGATAATTCTCAGAATTACACATTTATTGCAATTGTAGGTGACATTTCTAAACTATTTACACAGTTGCTGTTATTTGAAATAAATGCCTGGACACATAAAAACAAATTACTGGGCAACCAAAAATCTGGTTTTAGAAAAGGTATGAGTACTTCAACTAATCTTTGATCTCTTTGTTACTTGGTTTGTACGACCCTGGTTATGAGGGATGCCACCTTGTTTATCTCATTGGATTACAAGGTGGCATTTGACACAGTAGATAGGGAGTTATTATGGAGAAAACTAAAATATTGAATTTGAATCCTATGAGTCTCCATTTTATCAAAGCTCTTTACTCGGAAACCACCGTTCAGTTGTGATTAACTCAACAGGGTTTATTATTCACAATGATAGAAACCAATGTTAGCCTGAAGCAGGGCTGCCCCTTAGGACACATTTTATCTAATCCTTACGTGCCGGACGTGGGGACAACCTTGCAGGAGTGCCAGAACTTGCCACCACACATAGGTCAGCAGGCAATAGCTTAGCTGGCATATGCAGATGACACCTTATTATTGGATAACACTGAGGAGTTTACAGGCCTTGAGTAAATACTCCAAGTAGGATGACCTGATCATTATCAGAAAACAAAGATTCTGAAAATTGGGACAAAAAAAGAGGAAGAGGAAAAAGTATGTTTGGAAGCTGGAGATTGAGAATATTCAGACGGATAACTTCTATACATATCTGGGGGTGCTAGATACAGATGCATGAATATTTGGAGCTGAGTGTCTGTTCAAAAACTGAAAAAAGTTCAACGCAATACGAAACTTTGTAAGAAATAATGACGGTTTCTCAATTGAAGGTTTTTTTTAAATTATATAATACAAATCTAGTCCCAAACATTTTATATGGTCTATTAATATTTACTAATCAGACAATTAAATGGCTAAGAAAGCTGGAAAGTATACTGTGGCACAAAATATTAGGTGTTCCTATCGAGCAATAAGATGTGAGCTTGGTCTCACATCGTTCATGACGACAAACTACATTTTATCAGGAATTGTTTGAATGAAACTTTTATTACAAACTGACAAACATACAATGTTGGCAAATTTTGTTCCGCTTATTACACAAAGTCCTGGAACTGTGGAAAAAAGACACCGGGCCTCATTTCAATCGACCCGGTATGGAAACAATGGTGGCGGTAAACCCGCCGCCACCGTTGTTTACATGCCTGGTGATCACAACTCCTGCAGGCGGAAGCGTCAAACCCGCCAGGTCTGACCTTTCGGGTTTAACACCGCCCGCCTGCAGGCGGACGAGGAAACACCGGCACCATCACGAGATGGTGCCAGTGTTTCCATGATCCCCGTTCCCATTGAGTCCTATAGGACTCAATGGGAAAGGGGATTAACACCATTCCACCTCCGGAATTCCCGGGTCACCGGCGTTGTAATGCCCCAGTAATTCCGGGAATCACAGAGGCGGAATGGTAATACGAGTCTGGCGGTAACCAGGTGGTTTTACCGCCTCGGTTACTGCCGGACTCGTAATGAGGCCCACTGTCTTTTTTTTTAATAATAGGTTTTGATTACACCAAAGATGACAATATCACTCTAGTCAAGAAGAAGATAAAGACATTGACACAGATATGGGATAGAGACAATAATGTTACTATACTCTCATAAAAGAAAGGATTCCATCTCTATGTGATGCAGAGTTTTCCTGTTGATACTCATTGTCTTACCTTAAGAAACTGTATAATAGCAAAGTGAGAAGATTTATTACACAATTCAGATTAGATATCCTCCCTACATATTCTGAAACAGGTGCTTGGTTAGCGGTTACCTATCACGCTCCATTGTGCCGCATTTGCCAAAAAGAGGTGGAGACTCTGAGACATTTATTGATAGAGTGCCCTGCTTTGTATGATCTTTACAGGGGCTAATTGAATCTGAGTTATCAATTGTAAAAACTTTTAACTCTAACCAAAGGTGGGGTATATTATTGTCAGGGAACAGCACAATACTGAATATTACTATGTACCACATATGGTTGAATATTCGGAAAATAAATGTAATGATATGATAGTGAATTGTGGAATTGTGGCATGGATTGTAATTGACCCTCAATGTTATGTTTGTTTATTGAGAATAACATATACAGCCTGATTCATGGAATTATTTGCGTGAAAAACGCAGAGCCTTTCTGCCCGAAAATCCCTGTTTGAAGTATGGGGATTTTCGGGCAGAAAGGCGCGCCAATTTGAGTTTTTCATGCAAATAATTCCATGAATCAGGCAGTTTGTATGTAAGGATACCAAATTTAGTAATTTTTTGGAGATTGTTGATTATGGTATTTTATTATATATTAATTGAATTTGAATTGTATCAAGATTATAACCCTGATTCATAGATTATTTGCGCCAAAAAAAATGGGATTTGTGCTCCATTCTGCCCGCAAATCCCTGTTTAACTAATGGGGATTTGCGGGCAGAGTGGCGCACGAAACCCGTTTTTTTGGCACAAATAATCCATGAATCAGCCTGTAAGTTTTTATATAGTAAATTCATTTGAGTGTTAAAGGTTTATTTAACCACAAAAAAACTTTAATAAAAAAACATTTACCATAACATGTCCCACTGTGACCCAGCATCACATGCACTTGAACAGTCACCTGGCCTTTACAAAACTCCCAAATGGCTTACTCAAAGAGCACAGCACATGCTCAATATACACACATGGCCCACACAATGATCCCCCAGTGCCAATGTCCTGCAAACCATGACATCTTTGTCCTGCCCTTAAAAATGCCAATCAACCGCAAACACAGAATTGAAGAGTCACTGACAACAGTCTGCTGCCTTTGACTTGACTCTCCCTGTTAGGTCTTTTGGAATACACTACCAGAAGAAGCAGCATATGATGATTGCACTGTAAGGTCCAGTCCTGCCCAACCACCCAGGCTTCCACATGTGCCCCACACATCTATCTTAGATGCAAAGACTGCAGAACTGTGGCTTCCCTGATCCCCTGAGAAATGTGTGGGCCAACAGCAGAAATACGACATTCTAGACTGAGAATGGGTGAACATGGGCAGATCTTTTGGAACAATGGCTTCTGGCAGTATCACACTTCAATGTTGTACCATATATGTATATGAAATAGCACTATTTACGAGCCCTCAGGCTCAGCTGTCATGTCTTACTGCCAAACCATGCATGAAAGGACATGTTGGACTTAGAACCTTGTCAGCAGCTTCTCCTTCATACATTATAAAAAGACATTGGTGTCTTTCCAAATGTTCCTATGATTTCACAACATGGGTGGTGTGACTCAAAGTTGGACATGGCCACAAAGTACATCACTACCAAGTCCCTGCCTGCCACTCACTGAACAGCCAGCACATGCCCACTGCCACTTCAGGATGTTTTAGTAAGCCCAAGACACCAGGTTGCATGTGAAACATTGATTGAAACGCCTACTCAGTCAGTGGTGGTAGGGGCACTGATGAAATGGCTTCTGCATGAACAGACCCAGTAAAGGGAACAGTTGTCAGGCCACATGCCCACCCCCAGACGTGACACAGGGAATGTCCGCTCCACCATGTGTGTTGAATTCAAAAGACATATTACTAGTGACTATACTTTTCATCTATGAAAAACAGAGTCATGACTGAAAGGACCGCTATGTTAAATTGTCCTTGAGTTGATGACTTCATCATGGTTGCAGCCCTCCATTATATGATACAGGGAGGTGCTCACTTGATATGAAGAATGAAGGGAGGACAAGAAGGACCCTGAACAATGTTCAATTTCCATATGCGGGCATTACATGGTGGACACAATCTATCATGTACACATACCACTCACCTGATGTAGTCATATATGTGTCCATGCCACCAATGCACACAACCTAATCACTTGTTATGTGGCCACTATTCACCTATTGAATTGTGGTTAGCTTCTCCATCAGAGGGCATCATCCGCCTGTTGCGTGCTCTAAACTGAGATGTTGATTAAACATGTCCTTAATTTGCCTTGTAAAATCACCCACACACTTGGAGACCTTATTAGCATAGTGATGTTCAGCACCACATGTGTTGATGTATCTCTAACCTCCTGGCACTGCACATTGTTTTGCATAATGGAAAGGGTACTACCTGCCCAAGGATAGTGTATTCGACTTGATGTACATCCAGAAATTCAGTGAGGATGACCAGCTCGTCATCAGTGCATCTTTTTTCCCCATGTGTTCATTTTCTGAATGTTGGATCTTTTCTTGAGCTTGGGCCGTTTCTTGAGATTGGCCCCTCTTTTCAGTAGGCCCTTTGTTGAGTTGGCCCCTGAACCTTCTGTGGCCCCTTCCCTTTTCATGACTCCCTCTCCCTCATAGTACTCTGCTTGGTCTGATTTGTGCACGATATGGAGTGATTCACCCTGAGAATGCATCACAGAATTCCAGGATCTGCGCAATGAAATATCAAACTGCTCTGCCTATGAACCCTTACTGATAGCTCTACGTAATAGCATTCTGCAATTGCGCTCCATATGTTTTTCATTACCTGATTACCCTGATCATACACATATTATGAATCCATTAAAACGTATGTTATGCTAAGGGGCTTTCCTCTACTTTTCTTGGTCTGCTGCCTTTTACTGCTTTTGATGACGTTACCTTGCCTGTTCTCCTGCCTTGCTCATCTATTGCCTCTTCCTGCCTTATTTTCCTTCTATGCATAACAACTTCTGCTAGTAGTCTGTCATTGGTTGCTGGCTACTTGCACTGCCATGGAGTGACTAATTTACCACCGCCACAGCATGTCACCTCCTGTTGGTACACCATTTTACCATTTGCTCCAGCTGGCCGCCTCATCTGACTCAGATTGACAACCACACATTCATTGTGGCATTGCAGCTCCTCTTTTCCAAACCCTCAGGACTCACTGCCACCCGTGCCATCTTCAACTCTTCCATGGCAGCACCATCATATTGTACAATCACTGTGGTGAGACTGAGGGCTGACAACTTCTCGGCCTTTGAAGTTGGCATCCTCAGTGACCAGGTCCTGCGGAATTATGAATCCATCTTCAGCGCTGACAAGTAGATTGGGCCTCTACCTGGCAACAGGTCTGGAGTGACATCAACGCTATCATCAACACAGAATGGACTGCAGTTTGTAATGTCAAGAATATCAAGAAGCGTTAGGATGACATGCAGATCTTGACCCAGAAGAAGGGTCGTTTGTCCCTTGAGGTCGGGTACACAGTGACCGTCATAGTGTAGCATTGCTACAGCCATGGATGCAGGAGAAGGTTTATACAAAGCTTCATGCCTAGGTCCTTGAGTGGCAGGATCAGATCCAAGATGCAGATAGGTATGCAAAAGGAAGTGCCTCCTGGATTTTTCCAATTTCATGGATGATATGGAATGAAGGGAGCATGAATGGAGTAAGAGTGTATGTCTACCACCTACTGGGTGTTATCAAGCATGTAACAAGCATGGTGGCTCATTGGCGCATCGCAGCAATTGTAAGGAACAGATAGCCCTAGTGGCAAAATGGTCAAGTAGTAGAGGCAAGCTCTGGGTGCTGTCCAAGACATGTCTACATGTAATTGAAAGTATGCCTGTGTGCATGTGCTTTCCTTCTGTTATATTTACGTGAGGTGTTGGTCACACAACTGTAGTCTTGAAGGACATCTCTTATTATGTCCTCACACATGTGGTGCAGTATTCTGCATGCAGGAAGGTGGCTATAGGCTGTGTGAGAGGTGAATGTGGCAGGAGTGTATATTCAGCCACACGTGGATAATATCCATGGATGGACATCATCTGTTTTACTTTCCAATGCATGATATATGTTTCAATCTCAATTGCTGTGACCATGCTATTGTAAACAAACCAAAGTAGCAGGGTGTCAGGGTACAATGTGACATTTAGGGGCCGATTCATGGAACAAACGTGCGCCGAAAATCGTTGCGCAAGCAGGCGCAAGCAGGCGCAAGCGCAAAGAAACAGGCGCACGCGCACGCGTGCGATTCATGGAAGTCCCTGCACGTGTTCACCTCGGGATGTGCGCCAAACAAGTGCATGGCGCACAAGTCACTGCAACATCCCGAAAGGCGTGCGCGACGCGCACAGTGAAAGCGCACAACCTCGGCGCATACACCAGAAAGTGGGCGGGACACGGGGCGTAACGCGCAGAATGGGGAACAACGCGCGAAAATGAGGGCGTAACTGGGGATGTACTGCAGGGAAGCAGACGGAACGCCCACACGCACTCGAACCACACGTATTCATGGAATCGAATAGGGCAAAGCCACGCACAGCCAAAGACACGCACAAGCTGAAACACGTCCGCCACACGAAGGCAGGCGGTAGAGTCCCAGCGCATCACAAAAGTGGCAACATACAGCAATTGGGCCTGTGCGAGCGGGGCACGTGTATTGCGGGGGTGCGCGGGAAGCAACACACGCGATCGAGCGGGGTACGTGTATTTCGGGGGCGCGCGGGAAGCGACACACGCGATCGAACGGGGTACGTGTATTTCGGGGGTGCGCGGGAAGTTACACACGCGATTGACGGGGTACGTGTATATCGGGGGTGCACGGGTAGTTACACACGCGATTGAGCGGGGTACGTGTATTTCGGGGGTGCGCGGGAAGTTACACATGCGATTGAGCGGGGTACGTGTATTTCTGGGGTGCGCGGGAAGTCACACACGCGATCTCATCAGGGTACGTGTATTTCAGGGTGCGGGGGAAGTATCCCACGCAACATCAGCAGGGTACGTGTATTCCAGGGGTGCGCGGGAAGTTCGACACGCAATTCCATCAGGGTACGTGTATTACAGGGGTGCGCGGGAAGTTCGACACGCGATATCATCAGGGTACGTGTATTACAGGGGTGCGCGGGGAGCAGCACACGTGAATTGCACGTGTGGGTCCTCCCAGGTGTTCCCTCTACACCCTCCACGGCCCCTGCAGGTGGCTCACACCACAGGGGCCTACCCAGCACATGTCATGCAGGCACCCCATCCACCATGGCCATGCCCACCAGCCAACCCACATGTCAACTTGCACTACTGCCCACGAACGCATGTCCCCCTGCACCCCCAGCCACCAGGGGCACCCTCCACCAGGCCCCCACCCATGTCTCCCACCACCCCCACCCCCCCAGTCACCAGGGGCAGCCTCCACCAGGCCCCCACCCATGTCTCCCACCACCCCCACCCCCCAGCAGTGCAGGGGCAGCCTCCACCAGGCCCCTACCCATGTCTCCCACCACCCCCACCCCCCAGCAGTGCAGGGGCAGCCTCTACCAGGCCCCCACTCATGTCTCCCTGCACCCCCACCCCCGAGGAGTGCAGGGGCAGCCTCCACCAGGCCCCCACCCATGTCTCCCACCACCCCCACCCCCCAGCAGTGCAGGGGCAGCCTCCACCAGGCCCCCACTCATGTCTCCCATCACCCCCACCCCCCAGCCACCAGGGGCATCCTCCACCAGGCCCCCACTCATGTCTCCCTGCACCCCCACCCCCGAGGAGTGCAGGGGCAGCCTCCACCAGGCCCCCACCCATGTCTCCCACCACCCCCACCCCCCAGCAGTGCAGGGGCAGCCTCCACAAGGCCCCCACTCATGTCTCCCATCACCCCCACCCCCCAGCCACCAGGGGCAGCCTCCACCAGGCCCCCACTCATGTCTCCCTGCACCCCCACCCCCGAGGAGTGCAGGGGCAGCCTCCACCAGGCCCCCACCCATGTCTCCCGCCACCCCCACCCCCCAGCAGTGCAGGGGCAGCCTCCACCAGGCCCCCACCCATGTCTCCCACCACCCCCACCCCCCAGCCACCAGGGGCAGCCTCCACCAGGCCCCCACTCATGTCTCCCTGCACCCCCACCCCCCAGCAGTGCAGGGGCAGCCTCCACCAGGCCCCCACTCATGTCCAACTCATGTCTCCCATCACCCCCACCCCCAGCAGTGCAGGGGCAGCCTCGACCAGGCCCCCACTCATGTCCAACTCATGTCTCCCATCACCTCCACCCCAAGCAGTGCAGGGGCAGCCTCCACCAGGCCCCCACTCATGTCTCCCTGCACCCCCACCCCCCAGCAGTGCAGGGGCAGCCTCCACCAGGCCCCCACTCAAGTCTCCCACCACCCCAATACCCAGCCACCAGGGGCAGCCTCCACCAGGTCCCCACTCATGTCTCCCATCACCCCCACCCCCCAGCAGTGCAGGGGCAGCCTCCACCAGGCCCCCACCCATGTCTACCACCACCCCCACACCCCAGCAGTGCAGGGGCAGCCTCCACCAGGCCCCCACTCATGTCTCCCATCACCCCCACCCCCCAGCCACCAGGGGCAGCCTCCACCAGGCCCCCACTCATGTCTCCCTGCACCCCCAGCCCCCAGCAGTGCAGGGGCAGCCTCCACCAGTCCCCCACTCATATCTCCCACCACCCCTACCCCCCAGCCACCAGGGGCAGCCTCCACCAGGCCCCCACCCATGTCTCCCACCACCCCCACCCCCCAGCACTTTGGGTCACCTGCCAGCAGGCCCCCACCCATGTCCAACCATGTTCCCCACCACCCCCACCCCCCAGCACTGTGGGGCACCTGCCAGCAGGCCCCACCCATGTCTCCCACCACCCCCACCCCCCAGCCACCAGGGGCATCCTCCACCAGGCTCCCACTCATTTCCCCTATCACCCCCACCCCCCAGCAGTGCAGGGGCAGCCTCCACCAGGCCCCCACCCATGTCTCACACCACCCCCACCCCCCAGCCACCAGGGGCATCCTCCACCAGGCTCCCACTCATTTCCCCTATCACCCCCACCCCCCAGCAGTGCAGGGGCAGCCTCCACCAGGCCCCCACCCATGTCTCCCACCACCCCCACCCCCGAGGAGTGCAGGGGCAGCCTCCACCAGGCCCCCACTCATGTCTCCCTGCACCCCCAGCCCCCAGCAGTGCAGGGGCAGCCTCCACCAGTCCCCCACTCATATCTCCCACCACCCCTACCCCCCAGCCACCAGGGGCAGCCTCCACCAGGCCCCCACCCATGTCTCCCACCACCCCCACCCCCCAGCACTGTGGGTCACCTGCCAGCAGGCCCCCACCCATGTCCAACCATGTTCCCCACCACCCCCACCCCCCAGCACTGTGGGGCACCTGCCAGCAGGCCCCACCCATGTCTCCCACCACCCCCACCCCCCAGCCACCAGGGGCAGCATCCACCAGGCCCCCACCCATGTCTCCCACCACCCCCACCCCCCAGCAGTGCAGGGGGAGCCTCCAACAGGCCCCCACCCATGTCTCACACCACCCCCACCCCCCAGCCACCAGGGGCATCCTCCACCAGGCCCCCACTCATTTCCCCTATCACCCCCACCCCCCAGCAGTGTAGGGGCAGCCTCCACCAGGCCCCCACCCATGTCTCACACCACCCCCACCCCCCAGCCACCAGGGGCATCCTCCACCAGGCTCCCACTCATTTCCCCTATCACCCCCACCCCCCAGCAGTGCAGGGGCAGCCTCCACCAGGCCCCCACCCATGTCTCCCACCACCCCCACCCCCGAGGAGTGCAGGGGCAGCCTCCACCAGGCCCCCACCCATGTCTCCCACCACCCCCACCCACCAGCAGTGCAGGGGCAGCCTCCACCAGGCCCCCACTCATGTCTCCCATCACCCCCACCCCCCAGCAGTGCAGGGGCAGCCTCCACCAGGCCCCCACCCATGTCTCCCACCACCCCCACCCCCCAGCAGTGCAGGGGCAGCCTCCACCAGGCCCCCACCCATGTCTCACACCACCCCCACCACCCCAGTCACCAGGGGCAGCCTCCACCAGGCCACCACCCATGTCTCCCACCACCCCCACCCCCCAGCCACCAGGGGCAGCCTCCACCAGGCCCCCACTCATGTCTCCCTGCACCCTCACCCCCCAGCAGTGCAGGGGCAGCCTCCACCAGTCCCCCACTCATATCTCCCACCACCCCCACCCCCCAGCCACCAGGGGCAGCCTCCACCAGGCCCCCACCCATGTCTCCCACCACCCCCACCCCCCAGCACTGTGGGTCACCTGCCAGCAGGCCCCCACCCATCTCCAACCATGTTCCCCACCACCCCCAACCCCCAGCACTGTGGGGCACCTGCCAGCAGGCCCCACCCATGTCTCCCACCACCCCCACCCCCCAGCCACCAGGGTCAGCCTCCACCAGGCCCCCACCCATGTCTCCCACCACCCCCACCCTCCAGCAGTGCAAGGGCAGCCTCCACCAGGCCCCCAACCATGTCTCACACCACCCCACCCCCCAGCAGTGCAGGGGCAGCCTCCACCAGGCCCCCACCCATGTCTCACACCACCCCCAGCCACCAGGGGCATCCTCCACCAGGCCCCCACTCATTTCCCCTATCACCCCCACCCCCCAGCAGTGCAGGGGCAGCCTCCACCAGGCCCCCACCCATGTCTCACACCACCCCCACCCCCCAGCCACCAGGGGCATCCTCCACCAGGACCCCACTCATTTCCCCTATCACCCCCACCCCCCAGCAGTGCAGGGGCAGCCTCCACCAGGCCCCCACTCATGTCTCCCTGCACCCCCACCCCTGAGGAGTGCAGGGGCAGCCTCCACCAGGCCCCCACCCATGTCTCCCACCACCCCCACCCACCAGCAGTGCAGGGGCAGCCTCCACCAGGCCCCCACTCATGTCTCCCTGCACCCCCACCCCCCAGCAGTGCAGGGGCAGCCTCCACCAGGCCCCCACCCATGTTTCCCACCACCCCCACCCCCCAGCAGTGCAGGGGCAGCCTCCACCAGGCCCCCACCCATGTCTCACACCACCCCCACCCCCCAGCCACCAGGGGCATCCTCCACCAGGCCCCCACTCATTTCCCCTATCACCCCCACCCCCCAGCAGTGCAGGGGCAGCCTCCACCAGGCCCCCACCCATGTCTCCCACCACCCCACGCCCCAGCAGTGCAGGGGCAGCCTCCACCAGGCCCCCACTCATGTCTCCCATCACCCCCACCTCCCAGCAGTGCAGGGGCAGCCTCCACCAGGCCCCCACCCATGTCTCCCACCACCCCCACCCCCCCAGTTACCAGGGGCAGCCTCCACCAGGTCCCCACCCATGTCTCCCACCACCCCCACCCCCCAGCAGTGCAGGGGCACCCACCACCAGGCCCCGACCCATGTCTCCCACCACCCCCACCCCCCAGCAGTGCAGGGGCAGCCTCCACCAGGCCCCCACCCATGTCTCCCAACACCCGCACCACCCCAGCCACCAGGGGCAGCCTCCACCAGGCCCCCACTCATGTCTCCCTGCACCCCCACCCCCCAGCAGTGCTGGGGCAGCCTCCACCAGGCCCCCACTCATGTCCAACTCATGTCTCCCATCACCCCCACCCCCAGCAGTGCAGGGGCAGCCTCCACCAGGCCCCCACTCATGTCCAACTCATGTCTCCCATCACCCCCACCCCCAGCAGTGCAGGGGCAGCCTCCACCAGGCCCCCACTCATGTCTCCCTGCACCCCCACCCCCCAGCAGTGCAGGGGCAGCCTCCACCAGGTCCCCACTCATGTCTCCCATCACCCCCACCCCCCAGCAGTGCAGGGGCATCCTCCACCAGCCCCCCACCCATGTCTACCACCACCCCCACACCCCAGCAGTGCAGGGGCAGCCTCCACCAGGCCCCCACTCATGTCTCCCATCACCCCCACCCCCCAGCCACCAGGGGCAGCCTCCACCAGGCCCCCACTCATGTCTCCCTGCACCCCCACCCCACAGCAGTGCAGGGGCAGCCTCCACCAGTGCCCCACTCATATCTCCCACCACCCCCACCACCCAGCCACCAGGGGCAGCCTCCACCAGGCCCCCACCCATGTCTCCCACCGCCCCCACCCCCCAGCACTGTGGGTCACCTGCCAGCAGGCCCCCACCCATGTCCAACCATGTTCCCCACCACCCCCACCCCCAGGACTGTGGGGCACCTGCCAGCAGGCCCCACCAATGTCTCCCACCACCCCCACCCCCCAGCCACCAGGGGCAGCCTCCACCAGGCCCCCACCCATGTCTCCCACCACCCCACCCCCCTGCAGTGCAGGGGCAGCCTCCACCAGGCCCCCACTCATGTCTCCCATCACCCCCACCCCCCAGCAGTGCAGGGGCAGCCTCCACCAGGCCCCCACCCATGTCTCCCACCACCCCCACCCCCAGTCACCAGGGGCAGCCTCCACCAGGTCCCCACCCATGTCTCCCACCACCCCCACCCCCCAGCAGTGCAGGGGCACCCACCACCAGGCCCCCACCCATGTCTCCCACCACCCCCACCCCCCAGCAGTGCAGGGGCAGCCTCCACCAGGCCCCCACCCATGTCTCCCACCACCCCCACCCCCAGCCACCAGGGGCAGCCTCCACCAGGCCCCCACTCATGTCTCCCTGCACCCCCACCCCCCAGAAGTGCAGGGGCAGCCTCCACCAGGCCCCCACTCATGTCCAACTCATGTCTCCCATCACCCCCACCCCCAGCAGTGCAGGGGCAGCCTCCACCAGGCCCCCACTCATGTCCAACTCATGTCTCCCATCACCCCCACCCCCAGCAGTGCAGGGGCAGCCTCCACCAGGCCCCCACCCATGTCTCTCACCACCCCCACCCCCCAGCAGTGCAGGGGCAGTCTCCACCAGGCCCCGACCCATGTCTCCCAACACCCCCACCCCCCAGCAGTGCAGGGGCAGCCTCCACCAGGCCCCCACTCATGTCTCCCTGCACCCCCACCCCCCAGCAGTGCAGGGGCAGCCTCCACCAGTCCCCCACTCATATCTCCCACCACCCCCACCCGCCAGCAACCAGGGGCAGCCTCCACCAGGCCCCCACCCATGTCTCCCACCACCCCCACCCCCCAGCACTGTGGGTCACCTGCCAGCAGGCCCCCACCCATGTCCAACCATGTTCTCCACCACCCCCACCCCCCAACACTGTGGGGCACCTGCCAGCAGGCCCCACCCATGTCTTCCACCACCCCCACCCCCCAGCCACCAGGGGCATCCTCCACCAGGCCCCCACTCATTTCCTCTATCACCCCCACCCCCCAGCAGTGCAGGGGCAGCCTCCACCAGGCCCCCACTCATGTCTCCCTGCACCCCCACCCCCGAGGAGTGCAGGGGCAGCCTCCACCAGGCCCCCACCCATGTCTCCCACCACCCCCACCCCCCAGCAGTGCAGGGGCAGCCTCCACCAGGCCCCCACTCATGTCTCCCATCACCCCCACCCCCCAGCAGTGCAGGGGCAGCCTCCACCAGGCCCCCACCCATGTCTCCCACCACCCCCACCCCCCCCAGTCACCAGGGGCAGCCTCCACCAGGTCCCCACCCATGTCTCCCACCACGCCCACCCCCCAGCAGTGCAGGGGCACCCACCACCAGGCCCCCACCCATGTCTCCCACCACCCCCACCCCCCAGCAGTGCAGGGGCAGCCTCCACCAGGCCCCCACCCATGTCTCCCACCGCCTCCATCCCCCAGCCACCAGGGGCAGCCTCCACCAGGCCCCCACTCATGTCTCCCTGCACCCCCACCCCCCAGCAGTGCAGGGGCAGCCTCCACCAGGCCCCCACTCATGTCCAACTCATGTCTCCCATCACCCCCACCCCCAGCAGTGCAGGGGCAGCCTCCACCAGGCCCCCACTCATGTCCAACTCATGTCTCCCATCACCCCACCCCCAGCAGTGCAAGGGCAGCCTCCACCAGGCCCCCACTCAAGTCTCCGTGCACCCCCACCCCCCAGCAGTGCACGGGCAGCCTCCACCAGGCCCCCACTCATGTCCAACTCATGTCTCCCATCACCCCCACCCCCAGCAGTGCAGGGGCAGCCTCCACCAGGCCCCCACTCATGTCCAACTCATGTCTCCCATCACCCCCACCCCCAGCAGTGCAGGGGCAGCCTCCACCAGGCCCCCACTCATGTCCAACTCATGTCTCCCATCACCCCCACCCCCAGCAGTGCAGGGGCAGCCTCCACCAGGCCCCCACTCATGTCCAACTCATGTTCCCCACCACCCCCACCCCCCAGCACTGTGGGGCACCTGCCAGCAGGCCCCCACCCATGTCCAACTCATGTTCCCCACCACCCCCACCCCCCAGCCACCAGGGGCAGCCTCCACCAGGCCCCCACCCATGTCTCACACCACCCCCACCCCCCAGCACTGTGGGGCACCTGCCAGCAGGCCCCCACCCATGTCCAACTCATGTTCCCCACCACCCCCACCCCCCAGCAGTGCAGGGGCAGCCTCCACCAGGCCCCCACCCATGTCTCCCACCACCCCCACCCCCCAGCACTGTGGGGCACCTGCCAGCAAGCCCCCACCCATGTGCAACTCATGTTCCCCAGCCAACATGTCATCACAATCTAGATCCATGGTCCCTATGGTCAGCCTCCAAATGCAAAACACCCACCCGAGTATTGCATCCACCCACTCATAATTTGCAATTACATCACAGAACACCAATTGCAAGTTCCGAAACAAACACATTTCCCTCACATACACCCAATGGGTGTCAGTGAATCTCAAAACACATATTATGAAATGCATGAAACCAATGAGATACCACACATTGAAGTTCACCAAAAATAATATGTATTAAAGGAAACATCAATAGAATAAAAAATGAAGAAACAGAAACGTGAATGTACAAAAATGAAAAGAAGCATGTCCGTCAAAAAAAGCAAAACCAAAAATAAAAATCCAAAGTAATGTCCAAAGTCAATGTCCACAAAACAAAATCCAATGGGAAATAAAAAAGAAAGCCATTGCTCCATGGTTAAAAATAGAAAAAAAAATACAATCCAACTGTCAACTATGTACATGGGAACAATCCAGGGTCCATTATCCCAACAACATAAAGGAAACCTATCTAACTACACTAACTAATAAAATAAACTATATACAAAAATGTGGCCAATGTCCGAAAGGTCCAAATAAAATAAAAACAAAAATGAAACCTAACACTACCTAGAAACTATGTACAAGGGCAGCGGGCTAGTTTCACGGCTCACTTGTGGATGTTCCGGGCCAGGGCATCATCGAACTCCTCCTCATTGTCCCGGAGGCGGTCCTCCTCCATGGCCCCGAGGGTCCGCAGGGCCGCCGACTTCTCCACCTCCAAACCCCTGCGGATTGCCTCAAGGCACTCAGCCCGCCTCAGGGCCCTCCGCATGGAGTTCTCCGCCCTGACCATTGTGAGCCGTGCCTCTTCCGCCCGCTGCCGCTCCGCATCTATGGCGTGGCCCAACCGCTGCCACACGGAAGACACTCTCTGTCCTGGGTCCTCCTGCCCTCCGGCCGATGCCTGCCCCTCCGATGTCGAAGGCCCCGAGCCTTCATGGCTCCCACCACGTTGCTGCTGCTGCTGTGCCTCTGCCCGTGCACTGCCTCCTGCTGCCTGCACATCCTCCGCCGGCTGGGGTGCAGTCGTAGATGTGGCCACCCTTGTTGGACGTCCGACTCCCGACTGTGGCAGGGATGCCTCCTCCACCAGCCTGGCCGCACCGTCAGAGGCAGCTCCACAGGGCACCCAGGTGACTGATGGGTGGGAAGATGGCACGAAGGACGACTGGCGCGTAGGGGATCCAGTTGAGGAGGGGGTCGGAGCAAGCCCCAACAGACGGAGGAATCCGGCCTGGATGACCTGTCCCAGCAGGCTCACATGGTCAACGAGCCATTCGAGATGACGTGCAGTCTCTCCATGAAAAGACTGCAGGTCACCTCGCATGGCCCGTTGACGCAACGCCACACCAGCCAGGACAGGCTCAACCCGGACCTGGATAGCCACGTCCGCAGGCAGAGGAAGGCCAGTTGACGTGAGCTCATCCCCTGCCTGAAAACGGGTCTGGACGTAGGCATCCCTGCTGGTGCAAGATGATGCAGGGACAGGATCGGGGACAGGATTGCACACAGGCACCTCCGCGGCGGCCTGTGCTGCCTCCTGTCCCTGGTCCTGCACTGCACCACTAGCACCAGTGGGATCCCCACCTCCAGACCCCGTCTCTGGTGCTTGCACGGCCTCCTCCTCCACCAAACCCCCCACCAACCTGGATGACTCCGTGCCATCTTCCCCTGTTGGGCCCTGTGGGGTCCCAGCTGCCCCTTCTGCTGCCGAGGAGTCCAACTCCAACCTCCCCCTCTTGGACCTCCCCCCAGCAGCTGCGGCCTGGGACGCGGCACCAGACTCCTCACTCCCCGACGAGATGACAACCTGGGAGGGGAGCCGGGCCTTGCGTCTCCGGCTGGCGGTCGGATCCCCGCCGCTGTGCTCCACAGCACCTTCTCCGCCCTCTTCATCAGTTGACGCTGCAGACAGGGAGAAACAAAACACAGGCATCAGGGCACTGTACAATGGACACATACACACATGACAGTTGTACATGAGTGGCATTGGGAAACCTCAGACATGTCATTACAATCCCCAACACACATGTCATTACAACTCACACACATGAGCCATACCACAGCCATATCGCAACTGCCACCACCATCCATACACATACAACAGCATGAGCAGCCAAAGGTGAGCCAGACATCACATGCAACACAGGAAGTGCACCACACATGTACACACACCACCACACTTGCATGCATGTGTACACCTCTGCCAAGTGTCGCACTGTTCAGACGGGCATCCATGTCACATCTGCCAATCAGGCTTCCACATACCGCTGTCACATGCATCCATGTTGCATCACTGTTGCACCCTTGTCAAATACACACACATGCACATGTACACAGTGCTGATACATGCAGCCGAAAACAACATACATGCGTGACATCACGGACATGTCTACTTACATACACATTCATCCAAACATGTGTGCCCACAGAACTGCATTTGGCATGCAAGCCTACACACACAAGCACCATCCATGTCTCACACATTGCAGCCCTCGCATGTGTCATTCCCACGGCCCTGTACACCCCCACCCATACTCGACCCCATACAAACAGATGTGCAACCTGCACACTACTGAATAATCACCACACGCACTGCTCACAATCAGGATGCATGTACACTCACCGCTCGACTCCAGACGGGTCTGCTTCTCAAGGACCTGGACGTGGAGCGCTGGGGATATGCGTTCCAGGACCCTCATCTGTTCTTCCGACAAGTGGCCCCGGCGCCCCTTGGCATCCGCTGCCTTCAAGAGGCGCCGGGCCTTGTTCAGGGTCCTGGACCTGAAGTCCTCCCAGCGCTTCCTGACATGTTGTAAGTCGCGGACTGCCACCCCCTCCGCATTGATGGCAGTCACGATGTCAGTCCAGATCCGAGTCCGTCCTTCCTTGTCGGCGCGGGAACTTCCGAAGAGGGCATCATACTGCCCCAGGACTTGCTCCACCAGGACACCAACTTCGGTGGCACTGAAACTGGTGCCCCTCTGCCTCTCTGGCCGGGGGTTGTCAGTGGTCACAGATGGTGTTTGCCCCGACATGACAACCCCAGAGGCAGGAGTGGGTGGGCAACTGGGTCCTGGGGCTGGGCTGTGGAGCGATGGAATCCCAGTCGGGAGTCTTCGGTTCCAGCAGGGGTGGTCACAGCAACAGCACCCCTGGCTGATGTGCAGGCAGCAAATGGCAGGGCACGTGGGCAGCAGGCAGTCAGGCAGCAGCAGATGGCAGGTGGGAGCGTGCTCGGGGCTCTGGGGGGCAGTAGTTCGGCCTTCTGGGCAGGAGCGTGGTCTTGCGTGTGCTTACGCGTGGCCAGCTTGATACGGAGTGATTTGGCACGTGAAAAATCTGCACATCAGCGTGTAATTTGAGGAAAGGCCCTTAGCGCGTAAGCGCGTCTGCACGCATACGCATTTTCATTGGACAGAAGGCCCCTCAAGCGCAATCGCCCCTGTGACGTGATGCGTACAGACGTGCATGGGCATTTCAGCGCGCGTGAAAAACTGCACATCCGCGTGTAATACGAGGAAAGGGCCCATGCGCATAAGCGCGCGTGGAAAACTGCACGTCCGCATGTAATACGAGGAAATGCCCTTACCGCGTATGCACGGCAGCACGCATATGCGATTTCATTGGACCAAAGGCCCTTAGCGCGTGAGTGCGTCTGTGACGTGACGCGCGCAGGTGTTTCCCTCATTGCACGTGATGACAGAACACACGTGGATTTCCACCAATCGCGTGTGAAAGTTCCCGGCACCCCGGAACACACGTACCCAGGCTAATCGCGTGTGGAACTTCCCACGCACCCCGAAACACACGTACCCAGGCCAGTTGCGTGTACGCTCACTCCCCTCCGATCACACGCGATGACACTCGGACCGTATCCGAATACGAGAAACCCGCGCACGGCAAAAGACGTGCACAGGCGTCAACGCATCTGCCACACGAAGGCAGGCGGAAGCGTCCCCGCGCACAGCATAAAAGTGCGCGCAAACAACAAACGCGTATATACAGCTACGATGAATGCCCCATTTGTCGCTGCACTGATCGTGGGACACCGCAGGAGGAGGAGAATAGCCAGGGCACGCATTTTCGCACCACGGACAAGCCTTTTTGGGATGCCTGACGACCAGGTCTATGGCAGGTATAGGTTTCCACCCCATATCATCCTAGACCTGGTCAGGGAGTGGGAAGATGACCTCACATCCCCCACCCTTTGCTCCCAAGCATTGAGCCCCTTGGAGAAGCTGCTCAATGTCCTGCATTTTTTGGCCACTGGGTCATTTCAGCGGACCACTGCCATAGTGGGGGGGGTCTCACAGGCCACGCAGTCACACTGCCTACACCAGGTACTGGCAATCATGACAGCGCGCCCCTCAGTCCGCAGGCACATATACATGCCCAGAACACCCGCAGAAAGGCAGGCCGTTGTCCTGGATTTTTTCAGGGTGGCACACTTCCCCAAAGTGCTCGGTGCCATAGATTGCACCCATGTGGCCCTACGTCCACCTAGGGCCATTGAGCACATCTACCGAAACCGCAAGCACTGGCATTCCATCAATGTACAGGTGGTATGTGATGCAAAGGGAATCATCACTTCTGTCTATGCAAACTACCCTGGCTCCACCCATGACAGTTTCATATACAGAATTTCCGCCCTGAGCCGGGCCCTGGAAGCTGGGCAGCATGGCGACACATGGCTCCTAGGTCAGTACAAATGCCCTTGCACATGCATGCAAGTCACACACAGACAAATATCCAAACCCTAATAATCTCAACTATTATCACCTCCCCTCTGAGCAACCACATGATGATGCCAATCCGGAACCCCACCACACCACCCCAGGTAAGATACAACGCCGCCCATATTGCAACCAGGGGCATAGTGGAGCGCACATTCGGAGTGCTCAAGTCACGTTTACGCTCCCTTGACCGCTCTGGTGGGCAACTACTCTATGCACCACCAGTAGTGTGCAGGATCATTGTGGCAGCATGTGTCCTGCACAATGTTGCAACACGGCAGGGCGTCCCGGTGGACATGGTGGTGCCCCCACATCCCCAACCACAGGCACAGGCGCTGCCCATGGGAGGGGACAGGGCACGTGGCGAGGAAGCCCGGACCCAGCTTGTGGCCACATTTTTCACCTAAACTCCCACCCCTGCGGAGTGCACACAGGCCTGGCACATACCAGGTGACAATCGATGATGACAAAGATGGGGCAGCCTCCACCAGGCCCCCACTCATGTCCAACTCATGTCTCCCATCACCCCCACCCCCAGCAGTGCAGGGGCAGCCTCCACCAGGCCCCCACTCATGTCCAACTCATGTCTCCCATCACCCCCACCCCCAGCTGTGCAGGGGCAGCCTCCACCAGGCCCCCACTCATGTCTCCCTGCACCCCCATCCCCCAGCAGTGCAGGGGCAGCCTCCACCAGGTCCCCACTCATGTCTCCCATCACCCCCACCCCCCAGCAGTGCAGGGGCAGCCTCCACCAGCCCCCCACCCATGTCTACCACCACCCCCACACCCCAGCAGTGCAGGGGCAGCCTCCACCAGGCCCCCACTCATGTCTCCCATCACCCCCACCCCCCAGCCACCAGGGGCAGCCTCCACCAGGCCCCCACTCATGTCTCCCTGCACCCCCACCCCCCAGCAGTGCAGAGGCAGCCTCCACCAGTGCCCCACTCATATCTCCCACCACCCCCACCCCCCAGCCACCAGGGGCAGCCTCCACCAGGCCCCCACCCATGTCTCCCACCACCCCCACCCCCCAGCACTGTGGGTCACCTGTCAGCAGGCCCCCACCCATGTCCAACCATGTTCCCCACCACCCCCACCCCCAGCACTGTGGGGCACCTGCCAGCAGACCCCACCCATGTCTCCCACCACCCCCACCCCCCCAGTCACCAGGGGCAGCCTCCACCAGGTCCCCACCCATGTCTCCCATCACCCCAACCCCCCAGCAGTGCAGGGGCAGCCTCCACCAGGCCCCCACCCATGTCTCCCACCACCCCCACCCCCCAGTCACCAGGGGCAGCCTCCACCAGGTCCCCACCCATGTCTCCCACCACCCCCACCCCCCAGCAGTGCAGGGGCACCCACCACCAGGCCCCCACCCATGTCTCCCACCACCCCCACCCCCAGCAGTGCAGGGGCAGCCTCCACCAGGCCTCCACCCATGTCTCCCACCACCCCCACCCCCAGCCACCAGGGGCAGCCTCCACCAGGCCCCCACTCATGTCTCCCTGCACCCCCACCCCCCAGAAGTGCAGGGGCAGCCTCCACCAGGCCCCCACTCATGTCCAACTCATGTCTCCCATCACCCCCACCCCCAGCAGTGCAGGGGCAGCCTCCACCAGGCCCCCACTCATGTCCAACTCATGTCTCCCATCACCCCCACCCCCAGCAGTGCAGGGGCAGCCTCCACCAGGCCCCCACCCATGTCTCCCACCACCCCCACCCCCCAGCAGTGCAGGGGCAGCCTCCACCAGGCCCCCACCCATGTCTCCCAACACCCCCACCCCCCAGCAGTGCAGGGGCAGCCTCCACCAGGCCCCCACTCATGTCTCCCTGCACCCCCACCCCCCAGCAGTGCAGGGGCAGCCTCCACCAGTCCCCCACTCATATCTCCCACCACCCCCACCCCCCAGCCACCAGGGGCAGCCTCCACCAGGCCCCCACCCATGTCTCCCACCACCCCCACCCCCCAGCACTGTGGGTCACCTGCCAGCAGGCCCCCACCCATGTCCAACCATGTTCTCCACCACCCCCACCCCCCAGCACTGTGGGGCACCTGCCAGCAGGCCCCACCCATGTCTCCCACCACCCCCACCCCCCAGCCACCAGGGGCATCCTCCACCAGGCCCCCACTCATTTCCTCTATCACCCCCACCCCCCAGCAGTGCAGGGGCAGCCTCCACCAGGCCCCCACTCATGTCTCCCTGCACCCCCACCCCCGAGGAGTGCAGGGGCAGCCTCCACCAGGCCCCCACCCATGTCTCCCACAACCCCCACCACCCAGCAGTGCAGGGGCAGCCTCCACCAGGCCCCCACTCATGTCTCCCATCACCCCCACCCCCCAGCAGTGCAGGGGCAGCCTCCACCAGGCCCCCACCCATGTCTCCCACCACCTCCACCCCCCCAGTCACCAGGGGCAGCCTCCACCAGGTCCCCACCCATGTCTCCCACCACCCCCACCCCCCAGCAGTGCAGGGGCACCCACCACCAGGCCCCCACCCATGTCTCCCACCACCCCCACCCCCCAGCAGTGCAGGGGCAGCCTCCACCAGGCCCCCACCCATGTCTCCCACCGCCTCCATCCCCCAGCCACCAGGGGCAGCCTCCACCAGGCCCCCACTCATGTCTCCCTGCACCCCCACCCCCCAGCAGTGCAGGGGCAGCCTCCACCAGGCCCCCACTCATGTCCAACTCATGTCTCCCATCACCCCCACCCCCAGCAGTGCAGGGGCAGCCTCCACCAGGCCCCCACTCATGTCCAACTCATGTCTCCCATCACCCCCACCCCCAGCAGTGCAGGGGCAGCCTCCACCAGGCCCCCACTCATGTCTCCCTGCACCCCCACCCCCCAGCAGTGCACGGGCAGCCTCCACCAGGCCCCCACTCATGTCCAACTCATGTCTCCCATCACCCCCACCCCCAGCAGTGCAGGGGCAGCCTCCACCAGGCCCCCACTCATGTCCAACTCATGTCTCCCATCACCCCCACCCCCAGCAGTGCAGGGGCAGCCTCCACCAGGCCCCCACCCATGTCTCCCAACACCCCCACCCCCCAGCAGTGCAGGGGCAGCCTCCACCAGGCCCCCACTCATGTCTCCCTGCACCCCCACCTCCCAGCAGTGCAGGGGCAGCCTCCACCAGTCCCCCACTCATATCTCCCACCACCCCCACCCCCCAGCCACCAGGGGCAGCCTCCACCAGGCCCCCACCCATGTCTCCCACCACCCCCACCCCCCAGCACTGTGGGTCACCTACCAGCAGGCCCCCACCCATGTCCAACCATGTTCTCCACCACCCCCACCCCCCAGCACTGTGGGGCACCTGCCAGCAGGCCCCACCCATGTCTCCCACCACCCCCACCCCCCAGCCACCAGGGCCATCCTCCACCAGGCCCCCACTCATTTCCTCTATCACCCCCACCCCCCAGCAGTGCAGGGGCAGCCTCCACCAGGCCCCCACTCATGTCTCCCTGCACCCCCACCCCCGAGGAGTGCAGGGGCAGCCTCCACCAGGCCCCCACCCATGTCTCCCACCACCCCCACCCCCCAGCAGTGCAGGGGCAGCCTCCACCAGGCCCCCAATCATGTCTTCCATCACCCCCACCCCCCAGCAGTGCAGGGGCAGCCTCCACCAGGCCCCCACCCATGTCTCCCACCACCCCCACCTCCCAAGTCACCAGGGGCAGCCTCCACCAGGTCCCCACCCATGTCTCCCACCACCCCCACCGCCCAGCAGTGCAGGGGCACCCACCACCAGGCCCCCACCCATGTCTCCCACCACCCCCACCCCCCAGCAGTGCAGGGGCAGCCTCCACCAGGCCCCCACCCATGTCTCCCACCGCCTCCATCCCCCAGCCACCAGGGGCAGCCTCCACCAGGCCCCCACTCATGTCTCCCTGCACCCCCACCCCCCAGCAGTGCAGGGGCAGCCTCCACCAGGCCCCCACTCATGTCCAACTCATGTCTCCCATCACCCCCACCCCCAGCAGTGCAGGGGCAGCCTCCACCAGGCCCCCACTCATGTCCAACTCATGTCTCCCATCACCCCCACCCCCAGCAGTGCAGGGGCAGCCTCCACCAGGCCCCCACTCATGTCCAACTCATGTCTCCCATCACCCCCACCCCCAACAGTGCAGGGGCAGCCTCCACCGGGCACCCACTCATGTCCAACTCATGTTCCCCACCACCCCCACCCCCCAGCACTGTGGGGCACCTGCCATCAGGCCCCCACCCATGTCCAACTCATGTTCCCCACCACCCCCACCCCCCAGCCACCAGGGGCAGCCTCCACCAGGCCCCCACCCATGTCTCCCACCACCCCCACCCCCCAGCAGTGCAGGGGCAGCCTCCACCAGGCCCCCACCCATGTCTCACACCACCCCCACCCCCCAGCACTGTGGGGCACCTGCCAGCAGGCCCCCACCCATGTCCAACTCATGTTCCCCACCACCCCCACCCCCCAGCAGTGCAGGGGCAGCCTCCACCAGGCCCCCACCCATGTCTCCCACCACCCCCACCCCCAGCACTGTGGGGCACCTGCCAGCAAGCCCCCACCCATGTGCAACTCATGTTCCCCAGCCAACATGTCATCACGATCTAGATCCATGGTCCCTATGGTCAGCCTCCAAATGCAAAACACCCACCCGAGTATTGCATCCACCCACTCATAATTTGCAATTACATCACAGAACACCAATTGCAAGTTCCGAAACAAACACATTTCCCTCACATACACCCAATGGGTGTCAGTGAATCTCAAAACACATATCATGAAATGCATGAAACCAATGAGATACCACACATTGAAGTTCACCAAAAATAATATGTATTAAAGGAAACATCAATAGAATAAAAAATGAAGAAACAGAAACGTGAATGTACAAAAATGAAAAGAAGCATGTCCGTCAAAAAAAGCAAAACCAAAAATAAAAATCCAAAGTAATGTCCAAAGTCAATGTCCACAAAACAAAATCCAATGGGAAATAAAAAAGAAAGCCATTGCTCCATGGTTAAAAATAGAAAAAAAAATACAATCCAACTGTCAACTATGTACATGGGAACAATCCAGGGTCCATTATCCCAACAAAATAAAGGAAACCTATCTAACTACACTAACTAATAAAATAAACTATATACAAAAATGTGGCCAATGTCCGAAAGGTCCAAATAAAATAAAAACAAAAATGAAACCTAACACTACCTAGAAACTATGTACAAGGGCAGCGGGCTAGTTTCACGGCTCACTTGTGGATGTTCCGGGCCAGGGCATCATCGAACTCCTCCTCATTGTCCCGGAGGCGGTCCTCCTCCATGGCCCCGAGGGTCCGCAGGGCCGCCGACGTCTCCACCTCCAAACCCCTGCGGATTGCCTCGAGGCACTCAGCCCGCCTCAGGGCCCTCCGCATGGAGTTCTCCGCCCTGACCATTGTGATCCGTGCCTCTTCCGCCCGCTGCCGCTCCGCATCTATGGCGTGGCCCAACCGCTGCCACACGGAAGACACTCTCTGTCCTGGGTCCTCCTGCCCTCCGGCCGATGCCTGCCCCTCCGATGTCGAAGGCCCCGAGCCTTCATGGCTCCCACCACGTTGCTGCTGCTGCTGTGCCTCTGCCCGTGCACTGCCTCCTGCTGCCTGCACATCCTCCGCCGGCTGGGGTGCAGTCGTAGATGTGGCCACCCCTGCTGGACGTCCGACTCCCGACTGTGGCAGGGATGTCTCCTCCACCAGCCTGGCCGCACCGTCAGAGGCAGCTCCACAGGGCACCCAGGTGACTGATGGGTGGGAGGATGGCACAAAGGACGACTGGCGCGTAGGGGATCCAGTTGAGGAGGGGGTCGGAGCAAGCCCCATCAGACGGAGGAATCCGGCCTGGATGACCTGTCCCAGCAGGCTCACATGGTCAACGAGCCATTCGAGATGACGTGCAGTCTCTCCATGAAAAGACTGCAGGTCACCTCGCATGGCCCGTTGATGCAATGCCACACCAACCAGGACAGGCTCAACCCGGACCTGGATAGCCACGTCCGCAGGCAGAGGAAGGCCAGTTGACGTGAGCTCATCCGCTGCCTGAAAACGGGTCTGGACGTAGGCATCCCTGCTGGTGCAAGATGATGCAGGGACAGGATCGGGGACAGGATTGCACACAGGCACCTCCGCGGGGGCCTGTGCTGCCTCCTGTCCCTGGTCCTGCACTGCACCACTAGCACCAGTGGGATCCCCACCTCCAGACCCCGTCTCTGGTGCTTGCACGGCCTCCTCCTCCACAAAACCCCCCACCAACCTGGATGACTCCGTGCCATCTTCCCCTGTTGGGCCCTGTGGGGTCCCAGCTGCCCCTTCTGCTGCCGAGGAGTCCAACTCCAACCTCCGCCTCTTGGACCTTTCCCCGGCAGCTGCGGCCTGGGACGCGGCACCGGACTCCTCACTCCCCGATGAGATGACAACCTGGGAGGGGAGCTGGGCCTTGCGTCTCCGGCTGGCGGTCGGATCCCCGCCGCTGTGCTCCACAGCACCTTCTCCGCCCTCTTCATCAGTTGACGCTGCAGACAGGGAGAAACAAAACACAGGCATCAGGGCACTGTACAATGGACACATACACACATGACAGTTGTACATGAGTGGCATTGGCAAACCTCAGACATGTCATTACAATCCCCAACACACATGTCATTACAACTCACACACATGAGCCATACCACAGCCATATCGCAACTGCCACCACCATCCATACACATACAACAGCATGAGCAGCCAAAGGTGAGCCAGACATCACATGCAACACAGGAAGTGCACCACACATGTACACACACCACCACACTTGCATGCATGTGTACACCTCTGCCAAGTGTCGCACTGTTCAGACGGGCATCCATGTCACATCTGCCAATCAGGCTTCCACATACCGCTGTCACATGCATCCATGTTGCATCACTGTTGCACCCTTGTCAAATACACCCACATGCACATGTACACAGTGCTGATACATGCAGCCGAAAACAACATACATGCGTGACATCACGGACATGTCTACTTACATACACATTCATCCAAACATGTGTGCCCACACAACTGCATTTGGCATGCAAGCCTACACACACAAGCACCATCCATGTCTCACACATTGCAGCCCTCGAATGTGTCAGCCCCACGGCCCTGTACACCCCCACCCATACTCGACCCCATACAAACAGATGTGCAACCTGCACACTACTGAATAATCACCACACGCACTGCTCACAATCAGGATGCATGTACACTCACCGCTCGACTCCAGACGGGTCTGCTTCTCAAGGACCTGGACATGGAGCGCTGGGGATATGCGTTCCAGGACCCTCATCTGTTCTTCCGACAAGTGGCCCCGGCGCCCCTTGGCATCCGCTGCCTTCAAGAGGCGCCGGGCCTTGTTCAGGGTCCTGGACCTGAAGTCCTCCCAGCGCTTCCTGACATGTTGTAAGTCGCGGACTGCCACCCCCTCCGCATTGATGGCAGTCACGATGTCAGTCCAGATCCGAGTCCGTCCTTCCTTGTCGGCGCGGGAACTTCCGAAGAGGGCAACATACTGCCCCAGGACTTGCTCCACCAGGACACCAACTTCGGTGGCACTGAAACTGGTGCCCCTCTGCCTCTCTGGCCGGGGGTTGTCAGTGGTCACAGATGGTGTTTGCCCCGACATGACAACCCCAGAGGCAGGAGTGGGTGGGCAACTGGGTCCTGGGGCTGGGCTGTCGAGCGATGGAATCCCAGTCGGGAGTCTTCGGTTCCAGCAGGGGTGGTCACAGCAACAGCACCCCTGGCTGATGTGCAGGCAGCAAATGGCAGGGCACGTGGGCAGCAGGCAGTCAGGCAGCAGCAGATGGCAGGTGGGAGCGTGCTCGGGGCTCTGGGGGGCAGTAGTTCGGCCTTCTGGCCAGGAGCGTGGTCTTCCGTGTGCTTACGCGTGGCCAGCTTGATACTGAGTGATTTGGCACGTGAAAAATCTGCACATCAGCGTGTAATTCGAGGAAAGGCCCTTAGCGCGTAAGGGCGTCTGCACGCATACGCATTTTCATTGGACAGAAGGCCCCTCAAGCGCAATCGCCCCTGTGACGTGATGCGTACAGACGTGCATGGGCATTTCAGCGCGCGTGAAAAACTGCACGTCCGCGTGTAATACGAGGAAAGGGCCCATGCGCGTAAGCGCGCGTGGAAAACTGCACGTCCGCGTGTAATACGAGGAAATGCCCTCACCGCATATGCACGGCAGCACGCATATGCGATTTCATTGGACCAAAGGCCCTTAGCGCGTGAGTGCGTCTGTGACGTGACGCGCGCAGGTGTTTCCCTCATTGCACGTGATGACAGAACACACGTGGATTTCCACCAATCGCGTGTGAAAGTTCCCGGCACCCCGGAACACATGTACCCAGGCTAATCGCGTGTGGAACTTCCCAAGCACCCCGAAACACACGTACCCAGGCCAGTTGCGTGTACGCTCACTCCCCTCCGATCACACGCGATGACACTCGGACCGTATCCGAATACGAGAAACCCGCGCACGGCAAAAGACGTGCACAGGCGTCAACGCATCTGCCACACGAAGGCAGGCGGAAGCGTCCCCGCGCACAGCATAAAAGTGCGCGCAAACAACATACGCGTATATACAGCTACGATGAATGCCCCATTTGTCGCTGCACTGATCGTGGGACACCGCAGGAGGAGGAGAATAGCCAGGGCACGCATTTTCGCACCACGGACAAGCCTTTTTGGGATGCCTGACGACCAGGTCTATGGCAGGTATAGGTTTCCACCCCATATCATCCTAGACCTGGTCAGGGAGTGGGAAGATGACCTCACATCCCCCACCCTTTGCTCCCAAGCATTGAGCCCCTTGGAGAAGCTGCTCAATGTCCTGCATTTTTTGGCCACTGGGTCATTTCAGCGGACCACTGCCATAGTGGGGGGGGTCTCACAGGCCACGCAGTCACACTGCCTACACCAGGTACTGGCAATCATGACAGCGCGCCCCTCAGTCCGCAGGCACATATACATGCCCAGAACACCCGCAGAAAGGCAGGCCGTTGTCCTGGATTTTTTCAGGGTGGCACACTTCCCCAAAGTGCTCGGTGCCATAGATTGCACCCATGTGGCCCTACGTCCACCTAGGGCCATTGAGCACATCTACCGAAACCGCAAGCACTGGCATTCCATCAATGTACAGGTGGTATGTGATGCAAAGGGAATCATCACCTCTGTCTATGCAAACTACCCTGGCTCCACCCATGACAGTTTCATATACAGAATTTCCGCCCTGAGCCGGGCCCTGGAAGCTGGGCAGCATGGCGACACATGGCTCCTAGGTCAGTACAAATGCCCTTGCACATGCATGCAAGTCACACACAGACAAATATCCAAACCCTAACTATCTCAACTATTATCACCTCCACTCTGAGCAACCACATGATGATGCCAATACGGAACCCCACCACACCACCCCAGGTAAGATACAACGCCGCCCATATTGCAACCAGGGGCATAGTGGAGCGCACATTCGGAGTGCTCAAGTCACGTTTACGCTCCCTTGACCGCTCTGGTGGGCAACTACTCTATGCACCACCAGTAGTGTGCAGGATCATTGTGGCAGCATGTGTCCTGCACAATGTTGCAACTCGGCAGGGCGTCCCGGTGGACATGGTGGTGCCCCCACATCCCCAACCACAGGCACAGGCGCTGCCCATGGGAGGGGACAGGGCACGTGGCGAGGAAGCCCGGACCCAGCTTGTGGCCACATTTTTCACCTAAACTCCCACCCCTGCGGAGTGCACACAGGCCCGGCACATACCAGGTGACAATCGATGATGACAAAGAGACAGTTAACCCTACCACCCTGAGAAAGTTGCCATGGAAGTGCCACATCGTCTGCATCCCTAGCTACTTAAACACAAGCTATCCTGTGTGACCAAAAGGCACACATATGACATATGACATGATATGGGCCATACACAAGTATTCCAAGGCGCAATGAGGCAGGGAGGGGGGAACAAGGGAACACAGAGAACGGTACTACTAGGCCAGGTGTCATTGGGATCGTGCAAGTGCAGGGGTAGGGGGAATGGGAAAAGTGCAAGGGGAAGGGTGGGGGGGAGTCCAGTACAGGGGAAGTAGCCCAAAAAAATAATACATAGGTAGCCTGGTGGCAACTACAAAGGTAAGTGCAGACAAGTGCTGGGAAGGGAGGGATGTAGGGATAGAGAGACAGTACTGCAGTGCAGGGGTTGCCAGGGAGGCAGTGCAAGTGGAGAGTGGCTGGGCCAGGGCCCGAGGTCGGTGAGAGTGGCCCAGTTGCAGCTCCTGTGCAGTTCCAGTGGAGAATTCTGCAAGGGAGAGGCAGACAGTAAGCAGAAGCAAAGAGGAAGGTCTTGAGGTGCTTCCAGAACTGGAGATGATTCCCCTCAAGTTCAAGTCAGGCCGGAAGTCTGTTCCAGGGGGAGGGCCCTGCTGCGGAGAGAAATCTACCCCCAGCTAGTTGCTCTGAGAAGCGGATGACACGGACATGCAAGGTGTGCATCACACACACCAGCAAACCAGGCCATGGCCATCACTGTCATGTCACTCAAACCCTCCCAAACATCAACATGACATGGCACGCAATACCCATACACCAACGCAGTAACGATAAGGTACACATTGCCATGTCCTAAATGCACAGTGGCATCGGACACTGCTGCCAGACCCGGAATCAGATGAAATGACAGACCAACAACCTCCCACCCAAAATAAGTCATTTCCAAATGCATTACAACAGTCGTAGACGTAACATCACAATGAATGCCTGTCTACATGCACATTATGCATTGCAAAATCAACACTGCAGCTCATGTGTGCAGTGTCCTACTCCTGCATCACACTGCTCAGCGCACAGCACAGTGAACAGCCATTGTGTGTGATGCACACCCTGAGCATCACATCTAAGTGACAGACCACGTCAAACATCAAATTAGGCATGTACTGGATCCATGATCGGTCACAGAACATGTGCTGCCGGGACACAGTGGGCACCAGAAGGCAAACAGTGTACACGTGGATATGCAAGGGTGGGAGTACATGTAGTGCATCAGAGTGCAAGTGTGTGGTTCTGCAAGGACATGCACTCCACATATGCATGTTCACTCAAGTGACCATAAGTGTTCCCTACACATCACATGTGAACATCCACCATGTGTACACCCCAGCATGTCAAACCACAACTATCCCCTCGCACCTGAAAGGAAAACACAACACATGAACAGGCATTGATCAGCAGAACACAACATGTACATAGGATACCACCATTACTATGTCAGAGTTCCCATCACACTGCAGGGCAAGGCAACTATCAACAACAACCCCCCCTCCCTCACAAATGACCATGACCCACTGAACAACTGCACCTGGGTCATGGAGCCTCCAAACCTCAATTCCACCTGGCCACAGGATCACCTTTACCCTTCGTCGCCATCTCCCACCTTGTGTGTAAAAAGATGCCTGAACCCTCAGAATCCACACTCATTTCCAAAATCACAAAATCGAAGGCATAAAAACGAACCTGAACACCCTCCAGTAGATGACTTGACGTAGCAGTACCTCACAAAGGCCAAGTACTACCACAATGATGCAACAACCAAGGTAGCACAGCAAAACTATGTCACGACAGGATGTGAGACATGTGTGGTACATGACATAGGATGATGCACCATGAATGGATGTGTACTGTCACAGGTCCCCTGTACAGGTGCGGGAGTGTCACGAAACAACCACCCCCACCATGTCCCGGGTGCCTGCAAGGTCAAACTCACACAGGCCCCTGAGACCCTGGTGGGGAATGAGGTTCAGAGATATGCAGTCGGGACAGGTGTTGACACACTGGATGACTGGAATGAGCGGCAGGAGAGGGGAGGAGGAATGACACATGAAACTAGGGAATGCACGAAAATGTACAACCTGCATGAACACATACACAATCCAAACAAACTTGGACATCATTGTCATGGCCTTCTGTAGTCCAGGCTCAGGAGTGGTACGAACCAACCACCCCCTCTAGGGTTTTGGCGCCTGCAAGTTCGGGGCTTACACAGGCATCCGCAACCCCAGTGGGGAAAGAGGGCCAGGGAACATTGCTTGGATAGGCACGGGAAGCAGGAACACCGGGTAGAGGTTACAGGTTTCAAAATTGCATAGGATCACGGGTGATTAGGGAGAAAAAAACATACCAAATTGAACCACACATACATCCATGCATCAGTACACTCCCCAGCAAGCCTATGCAGAGCAGTTCGTAAGAAAAACAACAAGACACTTAGCTCTGGTTTTGAGTGCTGGCATCCTGCCTGCGCACTCTCAGGTCCGGTTACAGGAGCACTGCAATGCTGCAAAGAGAGACACAGTCAACAACCTGTACGTGCCAATTGCACAAAAACACAACACCAAACATGCCCCATAGCAACAGACTACTCTACAAACAGACAATCTGTGGTTGATGCTTCGTACCCATATATAACATCACCCCTGTGACGGGTCATACACAGTCAATACAGTAAGGCAGCCGCTGCTGGGTGCGTGGCAAATGGAACACCAATGTGTCACAATTCACACAACATGCAATGTTCCCTGGGTAAGCAGACAGACCCATATAGCAAGCCATGACTACAGAGCAAGTTGCGTACCACCATGACCGAAACAAAGTTGGCAGTGCATTTATCATGAAGTACGTGGAAAAGACATGCACTGCACCCGAGTATGTCCCTTGCTGTATGTCCCTGTGAGCTGCCCCTTTCCATGTCTCGGAAGGCTACATGGTTGATAAAAGTGGCTCAATGGACCTTGGTGTACCGGAGGGTATGTGCCACTGCCCCTGCATGTGTCCCAGACAACCCTACTATCAGCAGCCATCAGTCCACAAACACATCTGAGCTGCATTGTGTGCTTCAACACCAATATTCGTCTAAGCTCACCCTCAGTGCTGTGACTAAGCCTGCATGTGCAACTCGCCTGGTGCAAGCTTTGCTGTGTCGTGGCCCCCCTGTGATGCTCACCTTGCCTGGAGTTCCTTGGAACATGTCAGCAGTTCTAGGATGTGGGTCTGCAATCACTGTGCCTCTGCTTGTGCACACATGTGCATGTGGGCACCAACAAACGGGTCCAGAATTCCGTCGTCCAATGGGCCATGTCTGCTGGCAAAGGTGCTCTGGAGGCTCATCCCCCTGCAGAAAGGGCATGAAACGCATGATTAATGCTTCAAAGTCATCTGTGTGTGTCTCATCAGGCATCACAAATCACACCATCAGTCCGTCTTTCACCTCCAAAGTGTGGAACACTATCTACAGCATGAATTGCAACAAGCACATGTACAGGAAAGATATGAAACATACTACACAATGCATAGCAATCAATGTCCACATTAATCATGACACACCCCATCTAGCAAAAGCTGAACAGTGGACAATGACACCTAAATCATCCCCACTAGGAGTGTCAACACAAGTCACACAGCACCAGACATGCCACAGATATGACAGTCCAAAGCCCTTGTGTAAAATGCTGTAACACCGAACCATCCTTGCGAGCCCATGGATAAGGGAGGCAGGAGTGGCATATGTGAGTCAAGTAACCCAAGCAGCAAACACATACACAAGACAACCATGAAGGGCCCAGCTGGAACAGACAGTGGATGCCTTCAAAAGCCACAAAGCACCGCACCGTCACATGAAAGCACAATAGACTAGCAATTTTAAACTAAATCAACTATTAACTAATTACACTAACTATGGAAAACCTACATTACCTATTTAAACTAACTATCAAACAGAAACTTAACTAACTAAACTAAAAGAAAAATCAAAAATGGCCCCATACGACCCGGGGGGGAGGGGAGGCACCCAGGAGTGGGGAGGTACAGGGTGCTGCTCAACATCCACATGCGATGATGCTGAGCCAAAAAAAAATCCTCCATGGGCTCAACGCCTGCACAGCACGACCTATGTGGGAGATAGATGGTCGTCCGAGTCTGGCTCATCCTGGAAAGGAGGATGTGGCACAGTAGCCTGGCCACGCCTAGCCGCAGCTTGCCCCTCGTCGGCAGCAAGTCTGCCGGACTGGTGAGCCTGGTTCTGTGTGGCGATGTGACGTAGGTCTGCATGCAGAACCTCCCGTGATACACGTGCTTCCTCTTGCAAGGTAGGACGCGTAACACAGAGTTCCTCCTGCAAGGCCTGGCTGGACAACCACTGCACCTCCCGGCAAGCCTGTAGCTCAGCCGAGATGGTACGCTCAAGCTGTGCAAACCTCTCCTCTGCCTGCTGCCTCTGGGACATCATAAGGACACCCAGAGTGGATCTGAGGGAAGCATACTCCTCCCTCCGGGCATCCATGTGCGCCTCTGCGTGAGCAGCAATTGCTTGACGCAGAGACGACATTTCAGCCTGGCGTGCCCTGTCTGAGGCCGCCATGCCCAGCCTGAGCGAGCGGGCCGTGGACTGTGCCGCCTGCTGCTGGAGAAGCACCTGCGTAGCAGTGGGGAGCACAGATCGGCCACACGCTCCATGCTCTCAGCGATGTTCTCCATTGCTGCCCCCTGCCACTCGGAATTGGCAGTCATGTCTTGCTCCCACTCAGTATACAGCGGTTGCGCGCGGCGACCGCGTTGCCGGGCTTGACCCCTGCGGGACCCAAGGACCGGTGGTCCTCGCTGTGTTGGCACCGCCTGCGGCTGCACGACTACATGCCCCCGTCGATGTGATGTCCCAGGCACATCAGTGACTGGCGTGGAGGGTGACCCTGCGTCCTGATCCACCATGGGCGGAGAAACCAAGACTGTCTGATCCCTCAGTGCAGGTGTCGCAGACAGAGGAGTGTCCACATCAGAATCACTCACCCCTGACACATGGACTTGATGCTCATCCAACTCAACATGGACGTCAGAGTCGCCATCAAGGCTGGGCTCATAGGCAGCCAGAGACAAGATGGACTGCAGCACTTGGGGGTTTTCGTGGCCTACCACCCCACGACCCCCACTAGTGCTGGGTTGATGTGGCCTTACCAATCCTGTGTCTGGCATGACAACACCATCCTCTGCCTCCATTGCGTCATCACCTGGAAAATAGAGAGAAAAAGGTCAATACACATGTCAGAAGCACACGACACACACACACACCGACAGCAAAGGCATCCGGCAGACATGTGACACACAACATATGACCTGGCATGCATGCTGGGTCTACTTTGAATAGCTTCTGTGATCAGACCTGTTGAAAGGTGGCAGTTTCCATGGAAGTGGGTCTATGCAGTGCAGAAAATGTGTACGCCACTTACTACCTACATGTACAAGCACTACATGGTGTGTGCCAGGAAATGTGAAGGCAGTGCAATGTCAAATTCAGACATCACGTGCATTGTGCATTCAATGTGTACCATGTCTAGAAGCCAAGCACCCCTCCACCCCAGTACCAAAGCAGGGATGCCTAGCATGGTATCAAAAGGCTGACAATACACCTGTGTATTGACAGGCAGTGTTGCCTGGCATCAACAGCTTAATGTGATTCAAATTACAACACTTCAAATGATGCTGGGACAGTGGGCAGGACACATGATGGAAACTCCGGAGGCCGCCCACGTGTGAAGAAGACACAACAAGAGTTGGACAGAGTCATTGGCCATTGAACAGGCTGAGGCCTGTGAGCCACACAGATTGTCAGAGCCTAAACATGTGTGCAACGCAGGACTGAGCCACAGTTGACATGGGAAGGCTGATGAGATGGCAGGCAATGTATGTAACCAAGGACTTATATTACAGTGATCATCCAGTCAAGGACACATAGGGGCATGCGTGCAATGCACATGGAGCATGAATGGGCACTCATGTCCCTGCGGGACATCTGACCCATGCACAGTACAAGTGAGGTACCCTGCATCGAGTACTAAGGCTGTACCACACGGCATATGTCTGGCAGATTCTACGCTGGAAGTTAGCATCTACACAGGACACATGAACAAGAAAGTACACATTGGCAAGATTGAAGCAGACCAGTGCAAAGGTGGAACTGGGGTGCAGAGTGGCGGAGGAGGGGCAAGGGAGCATGCCTACATGGAGTCCCGCATGCAGGCAGAGGAGACATGCATGAGGGTAGCATTGCATTACTTACACATCAGAACCATGTACACGTCACATGTAGCAGCAATCATGCACAACACATCCCACAAGTGAAACACACACGTCCTCAACAAACACGCATCAACACTCACTGGACTGGGCATCAAAGTCCAGCTTCTCTCCCACTCCTTGGACCAATTCAGGTGGTATGAACTCCGCAACGAGAGCCTCATGCAGAGTGAGTTCTTCCTCCTTTGGTGCAGGCCCACCGCCAGTCACCAGAGTCAAGTTGTAATTTGAGGCACGCTTGGCCTTAGTGCTGCGCTTGATGTCATTCCAACGCTTTTTGCACTCCTGCGCCGTGCGCACCTCATGGCCGAATGAACTGACATGTTCCCGAACATGCTTCCAGTGGGTGTCACGTTGGGCAGCCGCGGTCTGACTATTGGCACCCACTAGCATGTCACGGCTGTGGCCCCGCACGTAGTCCACGAGGAAGTCCAGTTCCTGCTTACAGAAAGGCTTCTTCCTCGACGTGCAGGAGGTCGTGGCTGTGTGTGGGGTCCCAGCCTGTGCTGCAGGTGCAACCTTCCTCCTCTTGGACTGTGGCGCAGACCCTGGCTGGCTAATGCCGCCCTGACCAGTATGGCCAGTGGGTTCGGTGGATTGAGCCAAGGGAGTGGCAGGTGGAGGGATGACCAAAGGCCTGACTTGTGTCAGTGGCAGCTGGGTGCCCACTAATGGACCCTGCGCAGCAACATCAGCTGTGGCAGGGTCGTTGGCCGCAACGGTCCTGGTTGGCAGACTCACAACCGGGGTGCTGTTGGGTGCATCTGCCCCTGCACTTGCCAACACCCGGCTGTTCGGGGCAGCAGATGACATGACTGCCCCAGGGACACATGTCTTGGTCTGAACAGCCCGGCCTGCCCCTATGGTTTCCCCCCTGGCCTGTTGGAGATCTACCAAGGGCTCTTCAAGTGCCAACGCAGCCTGCGCTGGCAGACCCTGAGCCTGGGTGGCAGTGTCCACAGCTGCACCTGCAGCTACCACTACCCTTGGGCCCGTGGCAGTCGATGGAACGGACTGCCGGGTCATATGGGTGCCAGTGCCAGATGCAGGAGCTGCTTCCCCTTGAACCACAGGGGGTGGTGGCATGGCTGCACCAACACATGGCACAACATTGTGCTCAAGTGGCACACCCCTGCCTCTTCCCCCTCTGTGGCTGCCCTGGACACCCTGGAGTCCCCCTACTCCCTGGTCACCACGGCCACGTCCCCGACCACGCCCGCCACGAGGAGTACGCCCAGCTGAGGCGCCCCAACCTTTGGTGGCCTCCCAACCATGGCACAGATGTAGTAGTGCTGGCACAGATGGAGTGGTGCCAATGGGAGGTGTACACCACAATTGACCTCGGCAATTGGGGTGAAGGGGGTGGGAAGCAAGATGTTAACAGCCCCCCTGCACCTGCAAGGCTGTATGTGACCCCGGTGATGTATTGACGGGTCACGCAACGCTCAGGCACCCCAAAACTGCAGTAAAACTGTGCACGCAACCCTGCAGCCTACGTGCGTGGATTCAACCTCCCGCAGTATGCGATGGCACCCAGTAACACGAATAACGCGTACGCGTGGGACACGCAGGCTACTATGACATCGAAAATGGGTGCAATACACAGGGGCACCCGCAGTGGGAAAAAGAGCGTGTGTGACTCACCGTCTGACTAGCGCGATGCAGAAAAACACGCGTAGCCAATACCCCCGCCAAAAGAAGAGATACGTCCTTGATAGCTGTGAAGTTGTGATGGCGCGTGAAACAACAGGAAGCAGCAACACACGTAGGTCTCCACGAAAGGCACGTACAGCGAACTGCTGGGCCCGCTCACCTTTAACCCGTGCTGAGGGAAACGCATGCGCGCGTCACGTCACTTACGTGCATGGGCCCTTTCCTCGTATTACATGCGGAAGTGCAGTTTCCACGCGCGCTTACGCGCATGGCCCTTTCCTCGTATTACACGCGGACGTGCAGTTTCCACGCGCGCTTACGCGCATGGCCCTTTCCTCGTATTACACGCGGACGTGCAGTTTTTCACGCGCGCTGAAATGCCCATGCACGTCTGTACGCGTCACGTCACAGGGGCGCTTGCGCTTGAGGGGCCTTCTGTCCAATGAAAATGCGTATGCGTGCAGACGCGCTTACGCGCTAAGGGCCTTTCCTCGAATTACAAGCTGAAGTGCAGATTTTTCACGTGCCAAATCACTCCATATAAAGCTGGCCACACGTAAGCACACGGCAGACCACGCTCCTGCCCAGAAGGCTGAACTACTGCCCCCCAGAGCCCCGAGCACGCTCCCACCTGCCATCTGCTGCTGCCTGACTGCCTGCTGCCCACGTGCACTGCCATTTGCTGCCTGCACATCAGCCAGGGGTGCTGTTGCTGTGACCACCCCTGCTGGAACCGAAGACTCCCGACTGGGATTCCATCGCTCCACAGCCCAGCCCCAGGACCCAGTTGCCCACCCACTCCTGCCTCTGGGGTTGTCATGTCGGGCAAACACCATCTGGGACCACTGACAACCTCCGGCCAGAGAGGCAGAGGGGCACCAGCTTCAGTGCCACCGAAGTTGGTGTCCTGGTGGAGCAAGTCCTGGGGCAGTATGATGCCCTCTTCGGAAGTTCCCGCGCCGACAAGGAAGGACAGACTCAGATTTGGACTGACATCGTGACTGCCATCAACGCGGAGGGGGTGGCAGTCCGTGACTTACAACATGTCAGGAAGCGCTGGGAGGACTTCAGGTCCAGGACCCTGAACAAGGCCCGGCGCCTCTTGAAGGCAGCGGATGCCAAGGGGCGCCGGGGCCACTTGTCGGAAGAACAGATGAGGGTCCTGGAACGCATATCCCCAGCGCTCCACGTCCAGGTCCTTGAGAAGCAGACCCGTCTGGAGTCGAGCGGTGAGTGTACATGCATCTTGATTGTGAGCAGTGCGTGTGGTGATTATTCAGTAGTGTGCAGGTTGCACATCTGTTTGTATGGGGTCGAGTATGGGTGGGGGTGTACAGGGCCGTGGGGCTGACACATGCGAGGGCTGTAATGTGTGAGACATGGATGGTGCTTGTGTATGTAGGCTTGCATGCCAAATGCAGTTGTGTGGACACGCATGTTTGGATGAATGTGTATGTAAGTAGACATGTCCGTGATGTCACACATGTATGTTGTTTTCGGCTGCATGTATCAGCACTGTGTACATGTGCATGTGTGTGTATTTGACAAGGGTGCAACAGTGATGCAACATGGATGCATGTGACAGCGGTATGTGGAAGCCTGATTGGCAGATGTGACATGGATGCGCGTCTGAACAGTGCGACACTTGGCAGAGGTGTACACATGCATGCAAGTGTGGTGGTGTGTGTACATGTGTGGTGCACTTCCTGTGTTGCATGTGATGTCTGGCTCACCTTTGGCTGCTCATGCTGTTGTATGTGTATGGATGGTGGTGGCAGTTGCGATATGGCTGTGGTATGGCTAATTTGTGCGAGTTGTAATGACATGTGTGTTGGGGATTGTGATGACATGTCTGAGGTTTGCCAATGCCACTCATGTACAACTGTCATGTGTGTATGTGTCCATTGTACAGTGCCCTGATGCCTGTGTTTTGTTTCTCCCTGTCTGCAGCGTCAACTGATGAAGAGGGCGGAGAAGGTGCTGTGGAGTACAGCGGCGGAGATCCGACCGCCAGCCGGAGACGCAAGGCCCGGCTCCCCTCCCAGGTTGGCATCTCGTCGGGGAGTGAGGAGTCCGGTGCCGCGTCCCAGGCCGCAGCTGCCGGGGGGAGGTCCAAGAGGCAGAGGTTGGAGTTGGACTCCTCGGCAGCAGAAGGGGCAGCTGGGACCTCACAGGGCCCAACAGGGGAAGATGGCACGGAGTCATCCAGGTTGGTGGGGGGTTTGGTGGAGGAGGAGGCCGTGCAAGCACCAGAGACGGGGTCTGGAGGTGGGTATCCCACTGGTGCTAGTGATGCAGTGCAGGACCAGGGACAGGAGGCAGCACAGGCCGCCGCGGAGGTGCCTGTGTGCAATCCTGTCCCTGATCCTGTCCCTGCATCATCTTGCACCAACAGCGATGCCTACGTCCAGACCCGTTTTCAGGCAGGGGATGAGCTCACGTCAACTGGCCTTCCTCTGCCTGCGGACGTGGCTATCCAGGTCCGGGTTGAGCCTGTCCTGGCTGGTGTGGCGTTGCGTCAACGGGCCATGCGAGGTGACCTGCAGTCTTTTCATGAAGAGACTGCACGTCATCTCGAATGGCTCGTTGACCACTTCAGCCTGCTGGGACAGGTCACCCAGGCCGGATTCCTCCGTCTGATGGGGCTTGCTCCGACCCCCTCCTCAACTGGACCCCCTACGCGCCAGTCGTCCTCTGTGCCATCTTCCCACCCATCAGTCACCTGGGTGCCCTGTGGGGCTGCCTCTGACGGTGCGGCCAGGCTGGTGGAGGAGGCATCCCTGCCACAGTCGGGAGTCAGACGTCCAGCAGGGGTGGCCACATCAACAACTGCACCCCAGCCGGCGGAGGATGTGCAGGCAGCAGGAGGCAGTGCACGGGCAGAGGCACAGCAGCAGCAGCAACGTGGTGGGAGCCATGAAGGCTCGGGGCCTTCAACATCGGAGGGGCAGGCATCGGCCGGAGGGCAGGTGGACCCAGGACGGGGTGTGTCTTCTGTGTGGCAGCGGTTGGGCCAGCAGATAGGTGCGGAGCGGCGGCGGGCGGAAGAGGCGCGTCTCACAATGGTCAGGGCGGAGAACTACATGCGGAGGGCCCTGAGGCGGGCCGAGTGCCTCGAGGCAATCCGCAGGGGGTTGGAGGAGGAGACGGTGTCGTCCCTGCGGACCCTCGGGGCCATGGAACAGGACCGCCTCCGGGACATCGAACAGGAGTTCGATGATGCCCTGGCCCAGAACACCACGGAGTGAGCCGCTGGACTTGCCCGCCGCCTTTGTATATAGTTATATAGTTAATGTTAGGTTTCCTTTATTTTTTTTTTTATTTGGTTGCGATTGGACAATGCGCCACGTTTTTGTATGTAGTTCAGTTTTTAGTTACATGTCATAGTTAGGTTTCATTTGGTTGGGCTCATGGACCCGGGATTATCTTGTAAATAGTTCTTCAATGGATTTTTCTTTTTTATGCAGTTTTTTCATCGACATGGAGCAATGGTTTTTGTTTATCATTTACCCTTGGATTTCTTTTCTGACTGTGACTTTGGACACCATTTATTTTGATTGTGCTGTGTGTTTTTGATTTTTTTCATGACCATTCATCTTCTTTTGGTTGTTTTGCTTTGTGGTTTTTCTCATTTCATTTCCATTCAAGTTGATTTTAAATACATTTATATTTTCATCCTTCAATCTGTCGTATCATCTCATTGCTTTCATGCATGTCATGTTGGGTGTTTTAACATTCACTTGCAGCCATTGTGTGTGACAGACATGTGTTCATTTGCATTATTTACATTGGGTGTGTAACATGTAATTGCCTTTGATATGTGGGTGGATGTGATAGTTGGTTGGGCCTTTTGGCAGGGGAGGATGGCCTTTATGGACATGATTGGGGATTGGTGGGACCCAGGTGCAGGGGGGCATGGATGGGACATGGGCGAGGGCCTGGTGGAGGGTGCCCCTGCACTGCTGGGGGGTGGGGGTGGTGGGAGACATGGGTGGGGGCCTGCTAGCAGGTGCCCCACAGTGCTGGGAGGTGGGGGTGCAGGGGTACATGAGTTGGACATGAGTGGGGGCCTGGTGGAGGCTGCCCCTGGTGGCTGGGGGATGGGGGTGGTGGGGAACATGAGTTGGACATGGGTGGGGGCCTGCTGGCAGGTGCCCCACAGTTCTGGGGGGTGGGGGGGTGGGGAACATGAGTTGGACATGGGTGGGGGCCTGGTGGCAGGTGCCCCACAGTGCTGGGGGGTGGGGGTGGTGGGGAACATGAGTTGGACATGGGTGGGGGCCTGCTGGCAGGTGCCCCACAGTGCTGGGGGGTGGGGGTGCAGGGGTACATGAGTTGCACATGGGTGGGAGCCTGCTGGCAGGTGCCCCACAGTGCTGGGGGATGGGGGTGCTGGGAGACATGGGTGGGGGCCTGGTGGAGGCTGCCCCTGGTGGCTGGGGGTGGTGGGAGACATGGGTGGGGGCCTGGTGGTGGGTGCCCCTGCACTGCTGGGGGGTGGGGGTGGTGTAAGACATGGGTGGGGGCCTGGTGGAGCCTGCCCCTGGTGGCTGGGGGGTGGGGGTGGAGGGAGAAATGGATGGGGGCCTGGTGGAGGCTGCCCCTGGTGGCTGGGGGATGGGGGTGGTGGGGAACATGAGTTGGACATGAGTGGGGGCCTGCTGGCAGGTGCCCCACAGTGCTGGGGGGTGGGGATGGTGGGGAACATGAGTTGGACATGGGTGGGGGCCTGCTGGCAGGTGCCCCACAGTGCTGGGGGGTGGGGGTGCAGGGGTACATGAGTTGGACATGAGTGGGGGCCTGCTGGCAGGTGCCCCACAGTGCTGGGGGGTGGGGGTGGTGGGGAACATGAGTTGGACATGGGTGGGGCCCTGCTGGCAGGTGCCCCACAGTGCTGGGCGGTGGGGGTGCAGGGGAACATGAGTTGCACATGGGTGGGGGCCTGCTGGCAGGTGCCCCACTGTGCTGGGGGGTGGGGGTGCTGGGAGACATGGGTGGGGGCCTGGTGGAGGCTGCCCCTGGTGGCTGGGGGGTGGGGGTGGTGGGAGACATGGGTGGGGGCCTGGTGGTGGGTGCCCCTGCACTGCTGGGGGGTGGGGGTGGTGGGAGACATGAATGGGGGCCTGGTGTAGCCTGCCCCTGGTGGCTGGGGGGTGGGGGTGGTGGGAGACATGGGTGGGGGCCTGGTGGAGGCTGTCCCTGGTGGCTGGGGGGTGGGGGTGGTGGGAGACATGGGTGGGGGCCTGGTGGAGGCTGCCCCTGGTGGCTGGGGGATGGGGGTGGTGGGGAACATGAGTTGGACATGGGTGTGGGCCTGCTGGCAGGTGCCCCACAGTGCTGGGGGGTGGGGGTGGTGGGGAACATGAGTTGGACATGGGTGGGGGCCTCCTGGCAGGTGCCCCACAGTGCTGGGGGGTGGGGGTGCAGGGGTACATGAGTTGGACATGAGTGGGGGCCTGCTGGCAGGTGCCCCACAGTGCTGGGGGGTGGGGGTGGTGGGGAACATGAGTTGGACATGGGTGGGGGCCTGCTGGCAGGTGCCCCACAGTGCTGGGGGGTGGGGGTGCAGGGGTACATGAGTTGCACATGGGTGGGGGCCTGCTGGCAGGTGCCCCACAGTGCTGGGGGGTGGGGGTGCTGGGAGACATGGGTGGGGGCCTGGTGGAGGCTGCCCCTGGTGGCTGGGGGGTGGGGGTGGTGGGAGACATGGGTGGGGGCCTGGTGGTGGGTGCCCCTGCACTGCTGGGGGGTGGGGGTGGTGGGAGACATGGATTGGGGCCTGGTGGAGGCTGCCCCTGGTGGCTGGGGGTGGGGGTGGTGGGAGACATGGGTGGGGGCCTGGTGGTGGGTGCCCCTGCACTGCTGGGGGGTGGGGGTGGTGGGATACATGGGTGGGGGCCTGGTGGAGGCTGCCCCTGGTGGCTGGGGGGTGGGGGTGGTAGGAGACATGGGTGGGGGCCTGGTGGAGCCTGCCCCTGGTGGCTGGGGGGTGGGGGTGGTGGGAGACATGGGTGGGGGCCTGGTGGTGGGTGCCCCTGGTGGCTGGGGGGTGGGGGTGGTGGGAGACATGGGTGGGGGCCTGGTGGTGGGTGCCCCTGCACTGCTGGGGGGTGAGGGTGGTGGGATACATGGGTGGGGGCCTGGTGGAGGCTGCCCCTGGTGGTTGGGGGGTGGGGGTGTTGGGAGACATGGGTGGGGGCCTGGTGGAGCCTGCCCCTGGTGGCTGGGGGGTGGGGGTGGCGGTAGACATGGGTGGGGGCCTGGTGGTGGGTGCCCCTGCACTGCTGGGGGGTTGGGGTGGTGGGAGACATGGATGGGGGCCTGGTGGAGGCTGCCCCTGGTGGCTGGGGGGTGGGGGTGGTGGGAGACATGGGTGGGGGCCTGGTGGTGGGTGCCCCTGCACTGCTGGGGGGTGGGGGTGGTGGGAGACTCTGGTGGGGGCCTGGTGGAGCCTGCCCCTGGTGGCTGGGGGGTGGGGGTGGTGGGAGACATGGGTGGGGGCCTGGTCGAGCCTGCCCCTGGTGGCTGGGGGGTGGGGGTGGTGGGAGACATGGGTGGGGGCCTGGTGGTGGGTGCCCCTGCACTGCTGGGGGGTGGGGGTAGTGGGAGACATGGATGGGGGCCTGGTGGAGGCTGCCCCTGGTGGCTGGGAGGTGGGGGTGGTGGGAGACATGGGTGGGGGCCTGGTGGTCGGTGCCCCTGCACTGCTGGGGGGTGGGGGTGGTGGGATACATCGGTGGGGGCCTGGTGGAGGCTGCCCCTGGTGGCTGGGGGGTGGGGGTGGTGGGAGACATGGGTGGGGGCCTGGTGGAGCCTGCCCCTGGTGGCTGGGGGGTGGGGGTGGTGGGAGACATGGGTGGGGGCCTGGTGGTGGGTGCCCCTGCACTGCTGGGGGGTAGGGGGGGGTGGGAGACATGGATGGGGGCCTGGTGGAGGCTGCCCCTGGTGGCTGGGGGGTGGGAGACATGGGTGGGGGCCTGGTGGTGGGTGCCCCTGCACTGCTGGGGGGTGAGGGTGGTGGGATACATGGGTGGGGGCCTGGTGGAGGCTGCCCCTGGTGGCTGGGGGGTGGGGGTGGTGGGAGACATGGGTGGGGGCCTGGTGGTGGGTGCCCCTGCACTGCTGGGGGGTGGGGGTGGCGGTAGACATGGGTGGGGGCCTGGTGGTGGGTGCCCCTGCACTGCTGGGGGGTGGGGGTGGTGGGAGACATGGGTGGGGGCCTGGTGGAGGCTGCCCCTGGTGGCTGGGGGGTGGGGGTGGTGGGAGATATGGGTGGGGGCCTGGTGGAGCCTGCCCCTGGTGGCTGGGGGTGGGGGTGGCGGTAGACATGGGTGGGGGCCTGGTGGTGGGTGCCCCTGCACTGCTGGGGGGTGGGAGTGGTGGGAGACATGGATGGGGGCCTGGTGGAGGCTGCCCCTGGTGGCTGGGGGGTGGGGGTGGTGGGGGACATGGGTGGGGGCCTGGTGGTGGGTGCCCCTGCACTGCTGGGAGGTGGGGGTGCTGGGAGACATGGGTGGGGGCATGGTGGAGCCTGCCCCTGGTGGCTGGGGGGTGGGGGTGGTGGGAGACATGGGTGGGGGCCTGGTGGAGCCTGCCCCTGGTGGTGGGGGGGTGGGGGTGGTGGGAGACATGGGTGGGGGCCTGGTGGTGGGTGTCCCTGCACTGCTGGGGGGTGGGGGTGGTGGGATACATGGGTGGGGGCCTGGTGGAGGCTGCCCCTGGTGGCTGGGGGGTGGGGGTGGTGGGAGACATGGGTGGGGGCCTGGTGGAGCCAGCCCCTGGTGGCTGGGGGGTGGGGGTGGTGGGAGACATGGGTGGGGGCCTGGTGGTGGGTGCCCCTGCACTGCTGGGGGGTGGGGGTGGTGGGATACATGGGTTGGGGCCTGGTGGAGGCTGCCCCTGGTGGCTGGGGGGTGGGGGTGGTGGGAGACATGGGTGGGGGCCTGGTGGAGCCTGCCCCTGGTGGCTGGGGGGTGGGGGTGGTGGGAGACATGGGTGGGGGCCTGGTGGTGGGTGCCCCTGCACTGCTGGGGGGTGGGGGTGGTGGGATACATGGGTGGGGGCCTGGTGGAGGCTGCCCCTGGTGGTTGGGGGGTGGGGGTGGTGGGAGACATGGGTGGGGGCCTGGTGGAGCCTGCCCCTGGTGGCTGGGGGGTGGGGGTGGTGGGAGACATGGGTGGGGGCCTGGTGGTGGGTGCCCCTGGTGGCTGGGGGGTGGGGGTGGTGGGAGACATGGGTGGGGGCCTGGTGGTGGGTGCCCCTGCACTGCTGGGGGGTGAGGGTGGTGGGATACATGGGTGGGGGCCTGGTGGAGGCTGCCCCTGGTGGCTGGGGGGTGGGGGTGTTGGGAGACATGGGTGGGGGCCTGGTGGAGCCTGCCCCTGGTGGCTGGGGGGTGGGGGTGGCGGTAGACATGGGTGGGGGCCTGGTGGTGGGTGCCCCTGCACTGCTGGGGGGTGGGGGTGGTGGGAGACATGGATGGGGGCCTGGTGGAGGCTGCCCCTGGTGGCTGGGGGGTGGGGGTGGTGGGAGACATGGGTGGGGGCCTGGTGGTGGGTGCCCCTGCACTGCTGGGGGGTGGGGGTGGTGGGAGACATGGGTGGGGGCCTGGTGGAGCCTGCCCCTGGTGGCTGGGGGGTGGGGGTGGTGGGAGACATGGGTGGGGGCCTGGTCGAGCCTGCCCCTGGTGGCTGGGGGGTGGGGGTGGTGGGAGACATGGGTGGGGGCCTGGTGGTGGGTGCCCCTGCACTGCTGGGGGGTGGGGGTAGTGGGAGACATGGATGGGGGCCTGGTGGAGGCTGCCCCTGGTGGCTGGGAGGTGGGGGTGGTGGGAGACATGGGTGGGGGCCTGGTGGTCGGTGCCCCTGCACTGCTGGGGGGTGGGGTTGGTGGGATACATCGGTGGGGGCCTGGTGGAGGATGCCCCTGGTGGCTGGGGGGTGGGGGTGGTGGGAGACATGGGTGGGGGCCTGGTGGAGCCTGCCCCTGGTGGCTGGGGGGTGGGGGTGGTGGGAGACATGGGTGGGGGCCTGGTGGTGGGTGCCCCTGCACTGCTGGGGGGTGGGGGGGGGTGGGAGACATGGATGGGGGCCTGGTGGAGGCTGCCCCTGGTGGCTGGGGGGTGGGGGTGGTGGGAGACATGGGTGGGGGCCTGGTGGTGGGTGCCCCTGCACTGCTGGGGGGTGAGGGTGGTGGGATACATGGGTGGGGGCCTGGTGGAGGCTGCCCCTGGTGGCTGGGGGGTGGGGGTGGTGGGAGACATGGGTGGGGGCCTGGTGGTGGGTGCCCCTGCACTGCTGGGGGGTGGGGGTGGCGGTAGACATGGGTGGGGGCCTGGTGGTGGGTGCCCCTGCACTGCTGGGGGGTGGGGGTGGTGGGAGACATGGGTGGGGGCCTGGTGGAGGCTGCCCCTGGTGGCTGGGGGGTGGGGGTGGTGGGAGATATGGGTGGGGGCCTGGTGGAGCCTGCCCCTGGTGGCTGGGGGTGGGGGTGGCGGTAGACATGGGTGGGGGCCTGGTGGTGGGTGCCCCTGCACTGCTGGGGGGTTGGAGTGGTGGGAGACATGGATGGGGGCCTGGTGGAGGCTGCCCCTGGTGGCTGGGGGGTGGGGGTGGTGGGAGACATGGGTGGGGGCCTGGTGGTGGGTGCCCCTGCACTGCTGGGAGGTGGGGGTGCGGGGAGACATGGGTGGGGGCATGGTGGAGCCTGCCCCTGGTGGCTGGGGGTGGGGGTGGTGGGAGACATGGGTGGGGGCCTGGTGGAGCCTGCCCCAGGTGGTGGGGGGGTGGGGGTGGTGGGAGACATGGGTGGGGGCCTGGTGGTGGGTGTCCCTGCACTGCTGGGGGGTGGGGGTGGTGGGATACATGGGTGGGGGCCTGGTGGAGGCTGCCCCTGGTGGCTGGGGGGTGGGGGTGGTGGGAGACATGGGTGGGGGCCTGGTGGAGCCTGCCCCTGGTGGCTGGGGGGTGGGGGTGGTGGGAGACATGGGTGGGGGCCTGGTGGTGGGTGCCCCTGCACTGCTGGGGGGTGGGGGTGGTGGGATACATGGGTTGGGGCCTGGTGGAGGCTGCCCCTGGTGGCTGGGGGGTGGGGGTGGTGGGAGACATGGGTGGGGGCCTGGTGGAGCCTGCCCCTGGTGGCTGGGGGGTGGGGGTGGTGGGAGACATGGGTGGGGGCCTGGTGGTGGGTGCCCCTGCACTGCTGGGGGGTGGGGGTGGTGGGAGACATGGGTGGGGGCCTGGTGGTGGGTGCCCCTGCACTGCTGGGGGGTGGGGGTGGTGGGAGACATGGATGGGGGCCTTGTGGAGGCTGCCCCTGTTGGCTGGGGGGTGGGGGTGGTGGGAGACATGGGTGGGGGCCTGGTGGTGGGTGCCCCTGCACTGCTGGCGGGTGGGGGTGGTGGGAGACATGGGTGGGGGCCTGGTGGTGGCTGCCCCTGCACTGCTGGGGGGTGTGGGTGTTGGGAGACATGGATATGGGCCTGGTGGAGGCTGCCCCTGGTGGCTGGGGGGTGGGGGTGGTGGGATACATGGGTGGGGGCCTGGTGGTGGGTGCCCCTGCACTGCTGGGGGGTGGGGGTGGTGGAATACATGGGTGGGGGCCTGGTGGAGGCTGCCCCTGGTGGCTGAGGGGTGGGGGTGGTGGGAGACATGGGTGGGGGTCTGGTGGTGGGTGCCCCTGCACTGCTGGGGTGTGGGGGTGGTGGGAGACACGGGTGGGGGCCTGGTGGAGGCTGCCCCTGGTGGCTGGGGGGTGGGGGTGGTGGGAGACATGGGTGGGGGCCTGGTGGAGGGTGCCCCTGCACTGCTGGGGGGTGGTGGGAGACATGGGTGGGGGCCTGTGGAGGGTGCCCCTGGTGGCTGGGGGTGCTGGGGGACATGCGTTGGTGGGCAGTAGTGCAAGTTGACATGTGGGTTGGCTGGGGGGCATGGACATGGTGGATGGTTTGCCTGCAGGACATGTGCATGGTAGGCCCCTGTGGTGTGAGCCACCTGCAGGGGCCGTGGAGGGTGTAGAGGGAACACCTGGGAGGGCCCACATGTGCAATTCATGTGTGGTGCTCCCCGCGCACCCCTGTAATACACATACCCTGATGGAATCACGTGTCGAACTTCCCCCGCACCCCGAAATACACGTACCCTGATGGAATTGCGTGTGGAACTTCCCGCGCACCCCTGGAATACACGTACCCTGCTGATTTCTCGTGTGTAACTTCCCCTGCACCCTGAAATACACGTACCCTGCTGATATCGCGTGTGGAACTTCACGCGCACCCCTGAAAAACACGTACCCTGCGGAAGTCACGTGTGTAACTTCCCCTGCACCCTGAAATACACGTACCCTGCTGGTATCGCGTGTGGAACTTCACGCGCACCCCTGAAAAACACGTACCCTGCGGAAGTCACGTGTGTAACTTCCCCTGCACCCTGAAATACAAGTACCCTGCTGATATCGCGTGTGGAACTTCACGCGCACCCCGCAATACACGTACCCTGATGAGATCGCGTGTGTGACTTCCCGCGCACCCCTGAAATACACGTACCCTGCTGAAATCGCGTGTGTAACTTCCCCTGCACCCTGAAATACACGTACCCTGATGGAATCGCGTGTGGAACTTCCCGCGCACCCCTGGAATACACGTACCCTGCTGATTTCGCGTGTGTAACTTCCCCTGCACCCTGAAATACATGTACCCTGATGGAATCGTGTGTGGAACTTCCCGCGCACCCCTGGAATACATGTACCCTGCTGATTTCGCGTGTGAAACTTCCCCCGCACCCTGAAATACACGTACCCTGATGGAATCGCGTGTGGAACTTCCCGCGCTCCCCTGAGATACGCGTACCCTGCTTGCACGGGCCCAATCGCGTGTGGAAATTCCCACGCACCCCTGAAATACACATACCCTGCTGGAATCGCGTGTGTAACTTCCCCTGCACCCTGAAATACACGTACCCTGCTGATATCGCGTGTGGAACTTCACGCGCACCCCTGAAATACACGTACCCTGCGGAAATCGCGTGTGTAACTTCCCCTGCACCCTGAAATACACGTACCCTGCTGATATCGCGTGTGGAACTTCACGCGCACCCCGAAATACACATACCCTGATGGAATCGCGTGTGGAACTTCCCGCGCACCCCTGAGATACGCGTACCCTGCTTGCACGGGCCCAATCGCGTGTGGAAATTCCCGCGCACCCCTGAAATACACGTACCATGATGAAATCGCGTGTGGAACTTCCTGCGCACCCCTGAAATACGCGTGCCCTGCTCGTACGGGGCCAATCGCGTGAGGTACTTCCCGCGCACCCCAGTGATATACGTAGCCCGCTTGCTGTGCTAGTACAGGGTTAGCGCAGCCCTTTGCGCTGGATTGGGTATGTTGATGGCTTTTCCCTGCGCGAGAGGCGTTCTTGGGGGCGTAACTGGCGCTGCTGCAGGGTCGCTGCGCCACTGTGCGCCACGGCTGGTTTTGGTGGCTGGAATCCATGAATACGCTGTGCGTGGAAATGGATTTTAGCGCACGCGGCTGGCGCAGGGATTTGCACGCGCACACTGTGCGCCAGCCACGTGCGCCACTTGTGCGCTGAATTCTATGAATTACCCCCTTAGTGTTTGTGCTTTGGAGGGTCCACACGTCTAATACCTGCAGCATACTCTTGACAATTACTCATCAACTACATACAGTTCTATCCAGGATGCTAACAGCAAGAAGTGCATACAACAGACTGTGAATTTGATGTCAAGTGCTATGTGGCCGTGACCCCTTTCTGTTATACTGTCGGCAGACAAACATTAGACAAATGCATCTGTTCAGAGATAATGTCAGACATGTTGGTGTAATGGCTGCCGGACTACATATTAAGGTTTCCTGTAGACATGTCTAGGGCTCATGATTGTTCCTTGGCACAACCCATTTGCCTCTGATAATTGATGTTGCAAAGTTGGTAATTGTGTGCTGAGCGTATGTGTCACGACCCCCATCCGGAAGACCCCCTGGCAAGCCCATGGGGCAGGAAGGGTCTCCACTAAAACCAGGCATCCTTGTCCTAGGCATTCTTAGCCAGGCTCATACTTATTAGAGGACTTGTATTGGGAACGACTTTATTTCAGTGTCAATCAACATGGAGGCATCCACATAGCTTGGCTCCTTGGAACCAAGCTATGCGGTATAGTGTTTTTGGGTGTGGTACCATACCACACCCGACTGGGATAAAACGCTTCGCGTTAATTTGCAATTCTGCAACGTGACACTCACTGTGTTCAGCTGCACCCGCAAACCTCGGAAGAACAGCATCTGTAAAGGAGAAAAAGGACATCGTTAGCAGCATCAGCTTACCTGTAATTTCTTTGTTAGCTGTCCACGGCTCTTGAGATCAGCATCCTGGAACCAGCGCTCCTCCCGAACCGACGGATCTGCAAAAAGAAAGAAGCAAGGCATTAGACATTTTTACAATTTAATGAATGGTGCCGAAAAGCTTACTTGGCAAGCCGCTCCTCAACCAGCATCACCTCAGGAATTCCATGCACCTAGTGAGCACCGCGACCTGTGGGAAGACAAGACAACAGGTTAGCAAGAGGCAAGGCATCATAGCGCTGCGCTTAGTGCCTACTCACCGCATCAAGGTGCTCTAAAAACGCCATTACTTACCGGTGAGACCCAATTCAGTCTATGCCACATATTGGGCTTCCGCCCACCTAAGGAAGAGAAAAGACATTAGTTAAACCAAAAGGCATGTAAGGACAATAATATAGCACAGCAATAAGACCTACCTGAAAGACTCAAAGCGGGCCGGCATCAGTGAAGTAACTCGATCGCAAATGCCCACCAAGCACAACGCGCCCCTGCCAAGAAGGCAGGATGGAGAACACACCTGCATCAAAAACAAGGAGAGGAGAGGTCCAGTGAGGCTGCGGGTATACGGGGTGGTGGGAGACTGTTTACCCCAGTTGCCTAGTCTTGAACATTGCCCACCTGTATTCCAGGCAGAACCCTCCCGCTGGTCACACCTGGGAACCACAGAGAAGGATACCTGAGTCCCAACTGCTGGGTGGCATCCCCGTTGAACCAGGTGAGCGCAACAGTTTGTTTGGAATTGAGGTGGCAAGTGACTTTTTTATTGATGGCTGTGATCTATGCACTCTATGACTTGCATATGCACATTCTATGGCAATCTTTTCTCTTGTCCTTCTTTTACATGTATCTCAAACAGATGAAGAAGGACCTGCACCTCAGAAGGAGCTGCATGCCAGCGACAAGGCCTCCAGACGGCACTGTAGACCCCAGACTTGCCACATGTCCTCTAGCTCCTCAGAGTGGCATGCACCATTGTGTGGTTTCCTCTGATGCTACTACTGCTGAGGAAGAGGCCATCATTGTGGTGAACACCTCAGCAGCAAGGGACATGAATCTTTTCATTAGGAGACAGCAGAGTCACAGGGCGTGGAGGCCTCAATTTGGGTGTCACGGTTTTATGTGGTTGGGAGGAGGACATTAAGGTCCTGCCCTTGGTGTCAGGTAGACGATCAGTGGGGGGTGTGCAGGCTGCAAAGCTGAGTTCAAGACAGGAGGTTGTACAGGACACCATGCAGGAGTCAACACATCCTCCTGTCCCAGGATATTCTGCTGCAGCACTACATACCTTCTCTGATGCCTCCACCCAGACAATGGGTGGCCCTTCAGTTGAAGAGACCATCCATGAGACAGTGCTGCCATTGCTGGTAGGTTGATTGCAGCAGACCAAATTTCAAATATGTTCAAATATGTTCTTTACCTACCTATCAGATGCACACATAGGCCACTTCAATGATCCCTTCCTCCATCCCCACATCTGTGCTACACACCACCTCAAGTGGGCCCTCTATACCTTACCTCTCTGAAGCTGACTCACCATCATCACCTTTGGATGTGCCATCCCTTGTGGGTATCAATACAGAGGCAGATGACGACATCTCCGGACCTGCTATTGTGCCCAGTGGAGAACAGTCTTTGGGGTGCCAAAGATTCAGCCAAGGACAATGCAAGCAATGGTTCATCTCTCTACAGCTGGTCCTCTTTGTGGGGGGAGAGATATGTATTCCAGAGAATGATTGCCAGGCAGTGGGAGTTCTTGCAGCAGAGAAGGCAGGGCTTTTCCATCAAGGTAGATATGATGACACAACTGGTGAGTGCCATCACGCATGCAAGTTTGGAGGCCAAACTTATGGCCTGGACACAGGTGTTGGATGTGTTGGAGAAAATAAAGCAGAAGCTTGAGGAGAGGTGGGCAGAAATGATGCTGGCACAGGAAGCTTCCATTGCCAGTGCCACTGCTGAGGAGTGCATCAGCCATACTTGGGCATTGATCATGGTGGAGTGTTCTATTTCTGTCCCAGATGTTGCTTTGTTACTGTAGTATGTGGTGTATCTGTCGGCTAACTGTTGCATGTGTGTTTGAGTTCTTTAGTGTGCATGTCATTATTTAATCAGCTACTACCCAGTACAGACGTCAATAGAGTGTCTTTCAGTACTAATTTTGGAGGACTGGTTTGTCCCCAATTTGGCAGAACACGTTGCTAACCTTATCATAGTTGTTTTCTGGGATGGAGGTCTTGATGAACTTCGGGAGATAATATTGCTATTTTCTGCTTGAAAGAGAGGTTTCTGGCGGTCTGGAGCATGAAGGACTTGGCACAGGTGCTTAGATGGAGTGTGAAGCGCTCAATGATCATACATCAAGGTGCTTGTTATTGTTGTTCAGCAGTAGGAATTGTTTTACATGCCAGACATGTTTAACTGGGCATACGCCGTGGACAGTGAGAGGAGCAATACCCAAAGGCATGCCAGGATGCAATACCCCATTCTACTGGACAATTACAGCATTTGCATATCGACTAATTGGACATGCTCACAATTTGTAACGACTACAGGTATATGCTAGTAGTCGTATGTCCCTTTTCCCGATGGATTGAATCCAGTCCTTGTACACATCCATAGGCCAAATGTACTGCAAATTTCCTCGCATGTGAGGTTTTTCCAAGGTGGGGAGTGTGCGAAGTGCTCGGGACTGACAATGGACCATTCTTGGTAAATTAGGTATCCGAGCATGTCACTATACTGTTGGTTTTAAAGCATACATTCTCATCGGCTTGCCAACCACAGGCAAACAATGTTTGTGAGCACCACAGCAGCCTTCTAAAGGAGTGCATTGCTAAACTAAAAGAGACATTGAAGAAAGCTACATTGCCTTCCTAGAGCTCTATCTGCATTACAGCTCAGACCATCACCTGACTCCACATCAGCTGTAAATGGGACGCTGAATGTATATGTCCTTTGCTCCTCCCACTCTAGCTCAAAGAATGCTGCTACTATGTTAGGGAAAGGAATGCATGATTATTTGGCAGCTATGAATGAATCGCTTAACGGCATGTCTCGACAGGTGCAGACACAGCTGGGAGGTTTGGTGAAGACTGATGAAATAGCAGAAGAAATTGATCCAAACATTCTGTTGAGACCATTAGCATAACTCTCTGGGGACAAGATATTGTGTGGGAACTTTACAAGGAAGTGGCACCAACGATGCTTCAAGGGACCATTCATAGTGATGGCTATCACTCAGTCTGCAGTAAAGGTTCAAGAAAGGCATGCCAGGATGCATTTCAGTGAAGTCAAACTCTACAGAGGAGAGACACCTCTGTCCGCCAACATTGAGCTCGACAGTCAAGAAGATGTGAGAAGACACCCAACAATGTCGATGATGAGGGCCAATCAGCAGCAAGAAGAATAAAAGACACATCATCCTTCCATAAATACAGGGAGAGTTAGTCCATCCTCTTTTAAAGAGGATAACTCAAAATAACTCATGACATCTTTAAAGTAAGGGGGAAACAACACATGTTCCCCATAGCCATTCCAATCTTACTGCTTTTGTCCTTTTTTATGAACCATTATCCGCTTCTATGAGCCTGGAATGTGTGTCTGACCGTATTGTTGTTCAACATAAAAGTCTACCTTGGTTAAAAAAAACAACTCTAACACAGTTTTTCCTGTAAATGTGTGCACGTTAAAAAAGAAACTCTCTTTTGCTGGGAAAAATGGGAGTACTCAATAATATCAGATATTCGCTTTTAGTACTTAGAAGAAATAACAACACTAGTAATGTGCAAAAGGTAGACACGTTAGCAGTAATGCCTATATCCATTTTCACATTTTGTAGCCTTTATCTTATTATTCTTATAGCAGTTAGAGAACTGGTCCTTTATAATGTAGCTTGACCAGAAACAGGCTCATAACTACTGTTACAATGACAAGTGAAAATGCAAAACAAGGATTTGCTATAGTAAGCACACTGATCAAAAGGCTGAAAAGACGTGTGCTAGATTACTTAAGTTACAAGAGTAAATATATTGATGATTCTGCAGATGTCACTAAGAACGTATTATACCAGCACATGAGCAAGGTGGGGAGATACACGTTTGATGAGAGTTGGTATGTGTACTCCCTCATCCCATATACCATGAGTGCATTCTGTACATTCGTAGATACAGAGATACCTGCCCATAGAACACATTGCCCAACACACTTAGCACGTTGCACCAGGAATGGTCAATTATATTAAATGGAAGAAAAAAAAGAAATTTCCTTATGAGGATAACTACATAAAGCAAAAGGTTATGAGGGATGATCCTCTAAGAACAAATAAGAAAGGCTGAATAGAGGAAAGGTTAACATAATGGACCATATGTCATTACAACACACCAATACCACAGGCAAAGAGATGCCTAGGTAACGGGAAAGGCCCCAGTTACTAATATACAAACAGGTATTTACCTCAGAGGAGGATGCAAAGCAGAATTCAGAAGATATATATATATATATATATTCAGTGAAAAAACTTTGTTAAAGGGACGTTATGGTTAAGTTGCGCTGCTAAAAACCTTTCAAATTCAGTGAAAAAACTTTGTTAAAGGGACGTTATGGTTCCAAGTAAAACCGAAAAACCCTTGAAATTCGCCAGTTATGGTAAGCTAAGCAACCATAACTCGCGCCACCACCGTGCACTGCTAAGCCTAACACCCAGGACATCAAAGATGACATCACAAATTCTAACTGTGTATTTTTTGGTCTAATTTAGTGGTATTCATTTATCTGATTAGTTGTTGTAGAATCTTTGAGCAGTTAGATAGCTTTTGGAGTATTCTAACAGTTTATATTTTTTTAACACAAATTTACTTAAAGGTTTAAATACAGTTTATTTATCAAATTTTGATTTTAAGAACATCAAATAAGCGTTTGTAAGAATTGCTGGTAATCTCTGCTTTAGAGTAATGGTACTATCATTACATTCAAACCATTCACATTTCTTTTTTATATATGCAGTGTAGTGCCCTGAATTGGTTGTGGCTCCTGCGTGGTAGATTATACCTATTGTTGTGAAAGTTTTCTTACGAAGTGATATTTGACCATGTGTGAATCCAGTCAGCTTGCAGTTGTTTTTGGTACCATCTGCATTGTAACGTAGAAGCATTAGTATTACGTATTTACTATGTGTTTGTATTACTAACGTGGAGCGATTATCTGAATTGCAGGTAGAGCATAATCTACCATGGTTTGCATTTTGTACAAGTTGCTGAAATGGAATGGATTCACAATTTGGTATTGATATATATATGAAGCGTTCATTGGGGATTTCTTCTTGTGTCACATTGTTGCAGAGAGTGCATGTATGTTTCCACATGTATGAAATCTGAAAGATTTCATTTATAGGTATGTTTTTGTTTTCCAGTACTTGTAGTAAGTACATTAGAAATTATTGTGGATCTTCCTGTGAGTTTATAGTGAATTTCACCATTCCAGCACAGTAGTCCAATTGTCGTCTTATGTGTTGTCAGGATTGTTTGCTGCATTTCTGTGAAGAACTAACATTTGCAAACACAATGGGTCTGTACTGTGTAAGTAAATGTTGTCAACAATTGGTGGCAATTGAAATAGAATATTCATTGCTACATTTGCATAGCAACTTACACCAACTATATTTGAGAATTTAAATGGTCCAGGTAGTTCTGTATCTAACTGCTTTTTTTGGAGTTTGTCTTCCTTCTTTAAAGAAGTACCTGGTTTACTTTCTCTAATTGATTCTTTTTTGTTTGTGGTACTTGATGAAGTATTAGTTTCTTTTACTCTCTTTGGAGGATTTGCAGTGATGTCCTGTTGCATTTCTGTTTGATTTAGTTTTCTTTTACAACGTTTTAGTTTTTGTGAAACAGAATATGTGTTTAGATGGGGAGTGTATAGTGAGCGAAGTCTATTATATTCTAAAATAAAATGCAAGGAATATCAGCGTTTACTTTACTTGCATCAAAGTTGATTAGAAATAGACCGTCAAGTGTACGTAAGCGTGATAGTGCTACGTAGCTCATGCCTTCTTTAAAGACTGTGTTACCAATATCTTTCATTGCTTTGTCTAGGGTAAGACCTTGTGATTTATGAATCGTGACTGCGTATGCAAGAGTTAGAGAAAATTGTTCTCTGCGTACATACATATCTTTGAAGAGAAGGAATCTAGCTGTTGAGCGTCCTATCCGTTTTACTTCTGAAAGTTTGTCAAAGAGTATATTGACAAACTGAATTTTGTTGTCACGTGGGTATGTTTGAAAGCCAACAATTGTACCCAGTGCTCCATTAACTAGTCCTTGGTCCACGTCAAGGTTACGTTTAAGCATTACTCTGCAATTTAAGGATAATTTTAACATCTTTTCTAAGCCTGCTGTGTTTGAGATTGATTTTTCTAAATTATTTAGTCTTGTTGTGGCTTGGTCACACATGGGTAGTGTCATACCATGTACATCTAGTTTGTCTGTGGTGCTAATTTCCATTATTGGTTGCATTTCTTTACTTAACATTATTTCATTGAATTTGAGACAGCTTGCAAGAGTTGGCATTAAGGCCATACAATTGACATTTTTGTGGGCTAATTGTTCCATAACATCTGTAGCACATGCATTATCGCCATAAAGTGCATTAATGTGCCGGGTTTTCAATGTTGCTTCTGCTTCTTTAGAAAGTATACCAACTCTCAAACTTTTTAAAATGTTGGCATAAGTTAGATCTGCAGATTGGCGCACGTTTTCTGTTAATTCTCTGTATTGGAAATGTTGCCAAAGGTTGACATTTCCAATGCTGCCAACAGTTTTACGGCAGAGTTTGTGCCCTAATGTTTTAAAAATAGGTTCACCTTTTACTGGTGTTAATTGAAGCAGATCTCCAAAAACAATAATTTGTTTTCCTGCAAAGAGCTCTTCATAGTCTGTTTTGAGTACTTCTTGTAATCTGAGGTGAATCAAAGCTAACATCAGGTTGGAGACCATGCTCACTTCATCTATTAGTAGCATTTTCATTTGTTTCAATACTCTGCGTAATTCCATTGCAGCTTCTGCAGAAAGTTTGTAATAGTCTAATTTGTTCTGGTGTTCTACTGGTAATAGTAGTAATCGGTGTAATGTAACACCACCTATGTTGTAGGCAGCTAAACCTGTGGGGGCAGTGACAACAGCCGACAGTTTGTTGTTTGTCAATTGCTGAAGGAACTTACTAATGATTTTGATTAGGAATGTTTTGCCAGAACCAGCTTCACCACTGACGTACAGTAGTATAGGTTTATAATTATGGCAGGAACATTCTTTATTTTCATGTTTTACACCATGTGCAATTTGTTTGGTTACTTCTTGAAAAATGCTACTTTGCTCATTGTTTAGTTTTGATTGTAGTATAGTTAAGTCTTCCTTATCTTCATACTGACACATGGTCTTTTCTACTTCTATCATAGCTAATTCTGCCTCATTTGTTATTAGTGGTTCTCCCAGTGGTTCTTGGCTTCCTGTTACAGAAGGTTGACTACTGTCAGGAGTATCCTTATCTAGTTGGGCTTGGAGTTCTTCTTCATGTTGCTGTTCATTGTGCAACATTGATTTGTACTGTGTAAAGTTTACATCAGTTATAGTGCTTTCATTTGCTTTGAAAGCATCCTCATATGAGTCATAGTTATCTAGTAATTGTTCTTCTTTTCTCCATGGTTTGAAGAGTTGTAGCAGGGACATGTAATATACTTATTTATGTTGAGGAGTCTTCAATGACAATTTGATGTGAATCATTAAATTTGGTTTAGTGAGTTTAACTAAGCTGCCTTCACAGTCTGTCACTCTATATTTACCTTTTTTTTCATCAGGTTTCATATTATTTTTGTATGTGTAGTTTTGGGCTATTTGGTATGGACACATGTTTTCCAAAGTATTACTTCTGTTTGGGTAGTATGTGTCCAATTGTTTTTTAAAATGTCTTGGCTGTTGGGATCATGTTTGGCTATTGTTTCTATATCTTCATATGATTTTAGAACTCTTTTTCTAGATTTAGCTGGACCAAGACTTAGCCATACTATATTTTCAGATTTACCATACAATGAAGTACCAGTTAAACGATCAGCTGCTTCATAAGATCCACATTCTCTATGGGTGAGCATTTTTATGCCCAAGCTGTATAATTTCTGAGATACTTTTTTATCTGATGACAGGTCATTCCAGAGGTCTTGGAGCACTGTCTTTTCTGCTTTAGTTAAGTATGCTGTGACATATCGTGCAACTGCAGTAGAATTGTCTGCAATGTACTGCACATCTATGTTTGCATTCCTTAAGTGGGCAATTATTGCATTATAATCATTGATACATTTTACTTCTTCTTTTCTTTTTATGTAATATGTATATTTAGGTGACTTACCTTTAACACTATGTCTAACTGAAGACATGAGGTTGTTTACTTGACCTGTATTTGTAACTGGTCTAGGGAAACCAAATCGGCATTTGGTGTAGTATTTGCCTTTGTTTTTGTATTTGCGACGACAATATTTTCCACACTTGTGTCTTTGAAATTGTAAAATTTGTGCATGAAGATCACTATTTGTGGCTTCTGATGGAATTTCACAAGTGACACTTTTTCAATATACTGTAAAACAGTAGCATCACTGTCTTGACCAAATTTAGGAACATCTTTAATCCATAAAAGCATGTGGATATGTGGTGCTCCTCTGGCTTGGTATTCTTTTCTCCAAAAGAAGTGTTGCACTTCTCCAAGGGGAGGAACAGTTTTATTACAAATAAAATGTAGCATAGCAATGAAGTGATGGTGAAAATATCTTGAAACATTAACAGGATCCAAAGAACAAAGTTCTCCAGGTGTTAGAATATCTATGTTTGTTTTGTTTTTATTTGATATGCGTAGGAAATTATGTAAATCTTCCCATGCATATTCTGCACAACTTAATGTAACAAACCAAGTGGGTGGGCCAAGGTTTCTGATCATACAACATACATCTCCATGACGTTGAAACCAGTACCCTTTAGTACCACGCATATTTGCTAATAGATTTGTAATATTTGATTGTAAAACCTCATCCTTTTGTTGCACTTTCTCTAATAATTGTGTAGCTGTCATATTTTGAAAGTGTGATCCTGATTTTAATATGTGTGCAACTCCGTAACATAAAGTTGCTAGTTCACTTTCAAAGAGTAGGTGGAATATGTATTCCACATTTTGTCTAAATCTGGGATCTTCAGAATACATCCGTAATGAGCGGTATTCTGAAGCTGATATTTGAATAGTTCTATCATCATACCTTCCTCCTTTGCCAGTAGGAAAGAGTAGAGGAAAGGCACGTGCTTCTATACTTTTTTCCCATATACTGATTGGCGATCCTTTTGTTTGACGCATTTGGTAAGTTTCCAGTACATCTTGTACGGTGTCATTACAGTGCAATGTATGAATTGTATAATGGTCTAAAGTATTTGATATTGTAGCAGGATCTAGTAGCTCAAATTGACCAGCTTCTTGTGTTTCTTGAATTATTTCAGTTGTATCTTTCAAGTTTTCTTCAATATTAATTTCTTTGTAATATTCATTATTCTCTTTAAGATATTGGAAGGCTAGTCTAACTTTATATAAATCTACCAGCTGTTGCCATATTTTTTTGTCTTTTGTAGGTACTCCATTTACTAATATAATTAAAGATTGCTGCATTGGACGTTGCACTCCTAGAGTATGCACATTTTCTTTTAGATTTAATGGTAAATAAACTACTTTTCCACGAATGCCTTTTACCAATTCAGAGGGAGGTAATTTTGCTGTTTTTGGTTGAAGGCGTATTATTGCTTGAAATGGGTGTACTGTTTGAATTATGATGCTCTCATATAAATTAAGTTGTTGTAGAGGTTTTGGTACTGGGTATAATTCCAAATTATTTGTGATAGAACGTGAAGGAATTTGGTTGTTGTCAAGTTTTGTAGTGCAATAACTGCAAAGTATTAAGGGCTCAGTTATTTCATATTTGTTTTCTGCTACAAGGTAGAGAGCTAATTCAAACCATTTAGAATCTTCATTGTCTTCTATTTTGTATGATAGGTCCACAGTTTTTGTGTTACTTTTATAAAAAATTCTACGGCAACATACGCATACATGGTTTGGTACTTCAGCTGATGTACTTTTAAATTTTAGTATTTCTTTTTTGTATGTGTTTAGCAAAAGGTTGCCATGTGTAGAATTGTTGCTTAATTGGTTTAAAGCTATTTCATTCTGTAAATGGCTTTCACTTCCAAAATATTTTTTCTGGATTTAGTGAATTTCTTCAAGTAGGTCTTTTGCTGTACCATGTAGAAGGATGTTATTTAACTTTGCTAGTGCTAAAGCAGGACTTTTAGCATAGTACAGTTTATAGACTAGATTTCTTATAGTTGAATGATGTGTTGATATCCTTTTGATATCATGGAAAGTGGTTTTACAAGTAGGTCCTGTAATGCAGGCCAATGAATGTCCTTGTAGTCCTGTGTACTTGCGCACTGGATAGGTATCTATATTTTGTAGTAATTTAATTTTGATTTTGTCTTTGCTTTTTACATATTTATTGAGGATTGGGGTAAAGATTTGAAACATTGTTTGGGAATGTTACACATTGACGTGCATTGCCATTTGTACACTAGACGTTCTGATTCAGTTGAATGGAGGGGTAATTCTAAGTTTTCAGGGCATATTTTTGTAAGGAGTACTTCTTGTTCCATTATGGTATTATTCACTTTTTCATAACCTCGACCACTGCTATTTATGGCAATTGTATTTGTTTGCTTTTGTTTGTACGCTTCTTCATTAAAATATGGTTCTGTGCTCGTAGTGTGATTCCATTCTCCTCCGCAGATACTTAAGAAGTTCTTTCTGTTGACATTTCGCTTATTGAGAAGTCTTTTTTGTAATTTAGTTATTAGTTTTGTTAGTGGTTTCATTTTGTTTAACAGTAAAATAAATACATTTCTTTTGAGAAGAATTGCACTGTCCATCAATGCTTCTAAGATTAATTTCCTACGATAGGTTTTAAGCTTTGAACCTGATTTCTCTCCTGTTTTTATAAGATTTTGAAGGACTTTGTGACGGTATATTTTGGCTAAAATACTTTTCTTGGTATGCTTACGTTGCACTATATTAAAATTTGAAGAAGTAGTTTTATCTGTACTGATAGCTGATTTTCTGTTAATTTTTTTTTGGTTTGTTTTACATTTTGATAGAGGAAGCGAAGTTGTTGTACTTGAAACTTCTTGTGTTTCACTAAATTATTGTATTAGCTGTTTTGTTTCAACTTTTTTTACAAATTCTGCTAGAGATGGATGCTTATGTTGGACACCTTTATTTTCATTTGCTCTACTTTTGCGTTGCTTTCTACGGACTTGACTTTTGGCAGGCATTCTTTCGGGTCTGTTGAAAAAAATAAAGAAGATATGGGTTGGGGTTTTCTGGAATGTATGTGTGCTGTGTGCATGAGCGTTTGAGTAAGATGATAAAGATGTATGTAATGGTGTGTGATTGTGCATTGGGAACTAAAACTAGTAGGGATAGGTATTCTTGAATTTATGTGTTACTAAACTGGGGTTCAGATGACAAAACAAAAGTAAGCTAGTGGTGTGGAAAAGTACAAATAGTAAAACTAATGTATACAATTAAAACAGTTGTTTGTTCTATAATATGAAATTGTAGTGGTTCAGTTGGGTAATTTGTATGTCCAAAAATAGAAATTTGTGGGCCATTCTGACTGTAAATCGCTGTTTAAGACATGGACATGTTTGGACAAAATGGTACAAAATCTCTATTTTAAGAAACCAAAATAGCTTGTATTAATGTTATAGTATATTTGATTAATAATACAAATATTATGGTGATATTTTACTTACTTTTTTTTAAAATTAACAGGTAACTGCTTAGTTTTTCTTTCTTCTTCGAATTCGGCTGCTTCTTTTCAGGAAACTGGTCTTCACTGCAATTGTAAAAGCTTCAAATTAGTAACTTTGTTTGTATATAGCACTGTTTTTAAATTAGATATTGATTTTTTTAATTGAAATCCTCAGTGCCTTCTGTAAAACCATTAAACTAATTTATTTACATAAGATACATTGCACCAGTTCAGTACATATGATATGTTCTTAATGAACAAATTGTATTGAATGACTAACTGTAGCACTAAAAAAATATCTTTACTATGTCTTGTGAAATTTATAATATATTAGTGAATACCACTATTTCTGTAAGTAAACTGTTCTAGGTAATAGCACCTCAATGTCATGTCTAATTTAAAGTAATTAAGTAAATAAATAAATAAAAACAAAACATATGAAATTGTATAAGTATTTTTATAAAGGTTTAAACATAGATTGTGTTTGCATGCAATTTTGTTTGAATATATGTAGTCTATATATTTCATTTAAAAAATGTTAGTTTAACATGATTTGAGTGTGTGTGTATAAAGGAAGTAAATAGTATAAAGGTTTATAAGTGATAGTTGATTTTAGGAAATTGAAAAAAGTACACTAAATTCATTTTACAGATTTTAAAAGTTAAAAGTCTGTTTGAAAATGTGTTCATCTACTATACAGAAAATATGCATACCTGAAGTTTGGGTTCATGCATATGGATATGCATGGAGCTGCAAGTAGAACTCTTGAAGACTTGTACAGTATTTCTGGTAGATGGTGCTTGCCAATGATATGACTCTTGTACTCATAGAGATTCAGAGTACATTTACAGTGCTGATCTATGATGATGCAGTTAGATGTAGAGGTCTTGAATGTGATTGGTGCATGGTCATGTGATTTTTGAGGTACATCCAATGAGGGAATGGCAGAGAGAGTGTAGTGGAAATGGTAGAAGGGCTGTTCATGTTACGATATGTCCGCGGACATGGCGGTAGTTCACGGACATCGGGAGTTACATCCGGGGATTTTTGGGTTCAGAAGTCATGCAAATGAGAATAAGCACTGAAAGGGATTGGTCAGGAAAGTTTGGTGGGTGTGTTGTGCCAGGAGAGATTTTCTCAGATACTCTTTTTGCTGAGAGAACAAAAGATAGCTATGGCTGTGTGATTCAGAAAACAGATTGTTTGGATTTTAGGAGATTCGTGGATACATTGGTTGAAGGTGCATGCAGAAAGCTGTGGAGTAACTGTAGATCTTGGATTCCCACATGTGGAAGTACACTGGCATGGAGTACGTGGAATGAAGTGGTTGGACTTGCTACCTCTCTGTGCTACTTTGAAGACAGAGCAACATCCAGACATAATTGTAATTCATTGTGGAGGGAACAGTTTAGAACATGTGACTGGAATTTTTTTGCAATTTGCTATGAAAGAAGGACTTAGGAAGGTTATCGACATGTTTCCTAATTCTCAAGTGATATTTTCACGGATTGCGCAGAGACAAATGTGGCTTCATTCTTCTTCATTTGGTCCACAAATGGAAAAAGCAAGGCGCAATGATAATAAGGCTGTTTGTGCCTTTCTAAGAGATTTTGGCATGTCTTCTTTTCACAATGAAAATATTATGTTTTGTAATACATACATTTTTCGCAGAGATGGAGTCCATCTTACTTATGCTGGCAATCAGATTTTTCTGAGAAATGTACAAAATGCATAGCAACCTTTTTTGGAATTACAACAACGATTTTGAAGTAGATGTTAAGCATTTACAATTTTTGACTTACAAACACCACCCAAAGGCTCTTTTCAGAGCCACCACTTCTTTCCAGAGAAAATTACAATGTTTGTGATGGAGTAGCAACCCAATTTTTTTAATGTTCGCGAACTGTCCACGGACTTCTAAAAAATACAAAGAGCCCTGCTTCATTTATTTTCACTTCTATTTTTTAACTGGGAAAGGCGGCTCTGAAAATAGCCTTATTTTTTTTTGATTTTTGTAATTTTGTATTTATTTTGGTTTTTCAGACACGACACACTAGGAGAGGAGGGTAAAGGAGGGTAAAGGAGGGTAAAGGGGGGGACACCAACCACAGGGATAAGAAAGGGCGAGCTGAGAGAGGAAGTTGTAGAGACGGTTTTATTTGGGTAGTGAGCAGGTCTTCTCGTGCTCTGAGACGATAGTCTCAAAAGCACTCCGAAGTCGCTCCCCCCTGCAGAGTACTGTGTCACAGTACATACATACAACTGTGACCCTCGAAAGGTATGGGTCATCAGCATTCTGTATGGCCTGTGAGGCAGCTTGAGAAAGACGCTGTCCCACAGAGGTGGTCCTTGTGGTGACAGGATCAGAAACAGAGGATGAAGTAGAGGAAATCAACCTGCTACGTTCTTCGCAAGGTACAACCCTGCGAATAGCCCCAGAGTGAAATGACCTCAGGTGTCGCTTCATAGTAGTGGTCCCAAAGCTTTACTTACCGTGCTTCCCGCGACTGAGTATCATTTTGCACTCATTGCAGGTAACACGGTTCGCACGAGCCTTAGGAACATTACCATGAATGGTAAATAACCGCCACACCCAAGACTCACGCCTAGTGCGGGTAGTAGGGTTTTCCTCTACCTCATTCTCATCATCCTCTTCTTCCTCCTCCGCATCCTCACTCCTGTTCCCCTCTTCAGGCCCTTGGGGAGGTGGTGGTGGTGGAGGGGATAGGGGTGGTGCTGAAGCAGGTGCAGCACCAAGTGGCAGTTCAGCAGCCAAGGATGCCATCTCGATGATGGTGTAGTCTGCAGGTGGCAGCAAAAATCACTGTGTTCTGAAGAATAGCCAGGAACACAATGGGAATAAGCTCGTGGGCGTGGTCTTTTATAGGGGTGCTTGTGCGCGGTTTGCGGACATGCGCACTGTCCGCGGACAGATCGAACACAAAAAAAGGATCGGAAAGTTTCAAAAGGTATATAGAAACTCAAGATTGCTATGTGGGACTTGTGCCATGGTGAGATTTTATTGAAAAATATTATGGATTAACTGAAAATGTACTTTTAAATTGTTCGGGGACACAAACACTGTCCGCAATTTAGGACAGACGATGAGCGTGGGCGCGGTCATATGATCCATTCGCGAACTAGTCCGCGAAGGAAGCGCCTGTCCGCAGGACACCAAGTGCACGGAGATTGGTTAGCGCATGCGCATTGATGTCCTACGGACACTGTTCGGGTTCTGAAGTAATTAAAAGTGCGTCACACGTGAAACGAACATTTCAGGACACCGCGTGTGTTCTTAGAACAGTTTAAACTTGGTAGCGAACAGTAAGGACAGATATAGTGTTCTTCAGGACACGTGTAATTTAGTTTATGTACGAACATTTCAGGACACCATTTGTGTTTTTAGAACAGTTTCAATTGGGTAGCGAACACTACGAACACGTATAGTGTTCTTCAGGACACCTCCATTTTCGTTTACGTACGAACATTTCAGGACACCAATAGCGTTCTTAGAACAGTTTGAACATGCTAGCGAACAGTACCGGACAAGTATAGTGTACTTTAGGACACTTTAATTTTTGTTTGTTTACAAACAATTCAGGACACCTCATGTGTTCTTAGTACAGTTTCATGTTGCTAGCGAACACTACGAACAGTTGTACTGTTGTTCAGGACACATCATTTTCGTTTATTTACGAACATTTCAGGACACCAATTGTGTTCTTAGGACAGTTTTAAATTGATAGCGAACATTACGGACAGATATAGTGTTCTTTAGAACACTTTAATTTTTGTTTGTTTACGAACAATTCAGGACACCTTGTGTGTTCTTAGTACAGTTTCATGTTGCTAGCGAACACTACGAACAGTTGTACTGTTGTTCAGGACACATCATTTTCGTTTATTTACGAACATTTCAGGACACCAATTATGTTCTTAGGACAGTTTTAAGTTGATAGCGAACATTACGGACAGATATAGTGTTCTTTAGAACACTTTAATTTTTGTTTCTTTACGAACATTTCAGGACACCACGTGTGTTCTTAGAACAGTTTCAACTTGCTAGCGAACAGTACGAACAGGTGTGGTGTTCTTCAGGACACCTCCATTTCCGTTTATGTACGAACATTTCAGAACACTCGCACTGTCCGCGGACACTTTTATTGTTTTAAAAAAAAAACGGAAACTATTCACAATACAATATAAAAATTAAACTTTATTTAACATATTTTAATAATTTATGACAGAGAAGGTGAGACAGAAACAGAAACAAAAACAGGAGAATTTGGGGTTTCAACATGATTGGTATTAGGTGAAGAAGGGATGGAAATCTCATCAAAACGTTTTGGATTATGGAGAGGGTTTGGGGATAATTGACTGGGATATGGTGAGGAGGGACAAGTACATGTGGGGCAATGGTACGAGGTTTTTGGTTTGAAATGATTTTCTACAAAAGTTTTTAAATTATCAAAATTAGCCAACAATACATCCATGTTTTCTTCTATATTGTGAAGACTGTTATCCATAACAGGGTTTTCTGAAGTTTTTTCTATTTTGGTATGCTCTGTACAAAAAAATAATATATATGTTAAATGTATATAAAAAATAATAAATAAATGGTTTATATTATAAAGTGTTTACCATTAGTTTCACTATCTTGTGACATTTCTTCATGTGGGAAATCGTCCTCTAGCCATTCCAGAGTACTAGACATTTCTGTGAGAAAAAAAAAAAGATAATATATTTTTTAATCTAATACAGAAAGTTTATAAATATATGAGTAAAATGAAGTACACTTACTATTTCTGGTAAGATAAGTCCTATGTATTCAGTGGGTCTGGTCTTGTTCTCAGTTCTGTTGTGTCTGTGAGGTAATTATGTTGGAAGCCAATTTATCTTCTTGTGGTATATTCCATTTCAGAACATATTGTATTTAAATGAATGGTTAGTGTGTTACATATATGGGTTACATTTCTTATGTATTACTATATATAATGTGTCTGTGTGCTGCTTTTTGAATTTGTTAAATGTTCCTATATTATGATATAACAATCAAACATACCCCACCACCCCCCCCCCACAGTTTTTAGGTAGTGGTACTGTTCTCCGAACATGTCCGCGAACATTAAATAAGTTTGCGGACATCAAGTTTATAAGAAGAGATCTAGTCAGTTCCATATGACATGTATATAAAGTCAAAGTCATTATTGTTAAGTTGCGCTACTAAAAAACTATGGAATTCAGTGAAAAAACTGTGTTAAAGGGACGTTATGGTTAAGTTGCGCTACTAAAAACCTATGAAATTCAGTGAAAAAACTTTGTTAAAGGGACGTTATGGTTCCAAGTAAAACCGAAAAACCCTTGAAATTCGCCAGTTATGGTAAGCTAAGCAACCATAACTCGCACCACCACCGTGCACTGCTAAGACTAACACCCAGGACATCAAAGATGACATCACAAATGTCATTGATGACATCACTGATGACATCACATGCCTGGCTCACTATTTTTTCTTTTGCTGACATATCTAGGCCACATGGTTTTCTTCAGTAACAGTCAGAAACTAAGAATTTTATTTTATTTGTAGACATATCCTTCTAGTAGGTTCTTACAGTAATTTCCTTAGAGTACAGTCACATCATATGAAACATATACATATGGGAAAACACAAGCTTGAAAAAGAGCAATCCATTTTGTGCATAAAGATAATCACTACACTTATGAGCACTTTCTGATAGTTCTGTTGTTTTTTTTATGGCTGTACTTTCCCTGTATATGGTCATATTTGTATACATTGTACTCACACTACTTTCCTTAGGGTCCAATCACATCAAGTGATACATATACATAGGGTAAATAGCAGTTTTGAAACAGAGCAATCATTTATTTGCATGAAACTAATCAGTTAAGTTATGAATTGTTTCTGCTACTACTTGTGCTTTTTTGCTACCTTCGCTTTCCCTGTATATACCCATATTAGTATGTGTTCTTGTGTCTTTGTGTTTTGTATGTAGTAATGCAATTATGTAATACATGGGTTTTATTAGCTACTTATTACATATTTCACAGTACACAAAAATCTATTAAGAAAACAATTATCATTTCATTATTCAACATATTAACATTACAAATATCATACCTTCATCTTGTACGCTGCACACAATGTTATGTTTCTGTATGAGTAGCTTAGTATACTAGATAGAACCCCATAATAGGATGCTATTTATATCAATGCATCGTTCAATGCACTTATTAGGGTATATTTCTTGCAATGATTCTTGACACTTTTTTCGCAACATAATAAGAATCCCTTCTACACATATTTCATGAGAAGTACATACACATGTGATGTCATCAGTGATGTCATCAATGACATTTGTGATGTCATCTTTGATGTCCTGGGTGTTAGTCTTAGCAGTGCACGGTGGTGGCGCGAGTTATGGTTGCTTAGCTTACCATAACTGGCGAATATATATATATAAAAATTAATTAATTGCTTTTTTAAACACACCAAATACTGCACTGATGTTCGGTTTCTAAGCACAGATCTGGGATTTGAACCTCTGCTGTACTGCATGGTCTTGCTTCCAAGACCAGTGCATTGCCCCTGTGCTATCCTCCCTTCACCTTCAAGGCCTTAAGGAATGGACGGAATGTTCCAAATTGCTCACATGGTTAGAGGATGAGTCTGACCCGTACCCATAATACCTATGAAGAATGCCAACTTATGATTCAGAAATATGGGCTCAGTGAAAGTAGGGGAAATGAAAGGGTGCAAATGCATTTTTGTGTGCCTGGTATGAAAATAGGCACCACTGTATGGACCACTATTGGTCTGTAGTTCGAAGGCCTATATGCAGTCCCTCCAAATTTGGGAGGCCTGTGCTCCCTGGTGGTAAAAAGTATACCAGCTTTAGTTGTACCCCAGAGTGACGTGAAGATTGGTTATTTCCCTAAAATGTACACATACATAAGACATAAGTGATCCCTCACACTTGCACGCATGAAGATGAGCAACTATAACTCAATAAATGTGAAAGAGGCATGTGACGCCATACATTATGAGCATACATTGTTAGGCAGAACTGAGATGTTCTTTACATCTGGGTTGCAAGCAAATACAAATGCAAAATGGCTGCAGATTTCCTGATGGGAACTATTGCAGACGATAAACATGACTGTGAAAAGCTTTAATGCAATAAACCCTCCAAAACAGGTATGTTCTCGATATGATAACGGCCATAGAGTGGGGCATGTGTGCAAAATTTGGGAATTCTTGCTGCAAATACATACACCTCCACAATGATGAAAATGGGACTCTCTCAGAGGCCTTAGCCACCTTAATAAAAAGGTGCACACAAAAATGGTGGAGGAGGATGACTATGCATATAATGAAAGGTTTAATAACCTGTTCTCATTGATCTTCTCCTGGGTGGGTAATGCATTCAAAGTACTGATGACTATGTTAGTACTAGTACTGTCTGCCTTTTATGTTCTAAGAATAGCAATAAGACAACGAAAGCCAAAAAAGGGAGTAAGAATGAAAATAGTAATACTCCTGGATACTCACATGCGTGACTATACACAAAAGCAGGATTTTCCTCATACTCAAGCAATAGGCAGCCCTATTGCCCCACCAGGTTAAAAAATGATTTGTCCTCAGATCCTCACAATTACACTGAGCACTTGGTATATTGTGATTCCAATGGGGAATGCTCCTATATGACCTGGAGTGATGATGAACATGTCAGATGTGCAGGCAGCTTGAGGGGGGGTGACTAAGATATGGAGACCCAAAGAACCCTATATCATGGAGAAATAAAAGATGAATGTGGTCGAGGACTCGACCATAGTGGGGGTGTTAAGAGCAGATGAATATGTCATCCATAGGTTCTGCCCCTAACCCAGGCCAATACTAGATTCGTGAGAAATGTTACTCACTGAGCCAACCATACCACCTTTTCCCAGGCAGGTACAGTAGGTAATGGACACAATCTAAACTGAAGATTGCAAGAGTAAACCAGCTAATACTGTAACAATACATGTTCATGCATTAGACATGAAGCAAATGTGCACTCAACATGAAGAACACATACACTGGGTAATACATGTTTTTTTTAATGAAGAATATTAACATAGCATCCATAAGTCATGAAGAATACTAACATAAGCAATGTTTAAGCTGAATCCAACGCTAAAATATAGCTCACTAATATAGAAACGCAAGAGTAATGGGCACCCCTCTTTTTCTTTTTTTATCAGAGCAGCTGCATCATTTTAGTATACCAAGGCTTCAAGACTTTGAGAAAAGAAAATGTTGAAATCATAGAAATACAGATCCGTGCTGAGCCAGACAGTAGCCAACAACCAGAGCCAAGATTGCTGCAAAACAAGAGAGGATCATAATATTGCAGAGAAGGTACGAGATGGCAATTACCAGGACACAGAAGTATACTCCCAGATTAATTAAAGATTAGAAGAGCACAACCGACCGCTGTCAGGGAGGGGCACGCAAACTATAAGCCAGAAGAAACCATAACACTCACATTAATATAAGCTAATATCCTAATAAATGCAGGGTAAAATGATTCCAACCATGGCCCCATCACATGTGACCCATAATTGGCAAACATTGTCTATTTATTAGAAACCAACACAGATACTACACCTGCTGTACTCCCTGCACATACACCCTGGTTCATGGCCTAGGAAAAAGGTTTGGTATCTTTTTTAATTAAATGGCAAGCAGTCCATGGATCTTTCTCTCTCCCTACTCCTGTCTGTCGCATGTCTTGACAACCTGTCAATTGTCCATGGTTGGTTAGCAGAGCACCAACCAATTAGAGTCCCTGATGCTAGGCGGCCCAGCAAATGATGTGCCAATGAATAATTTGGTGTAGAGATGATTTATTTTTACCTTTATCAATTTAGAGGTGGTCCCTGGCAGAGCCATCAGATTGTCATAACCCAATGAAATGTTTTACACTGTCTATGGGGCTAATTCACAGAGGGTTTTCCAATGGGGTTTTGCCATTTTGAAACGCTTCTGTGAATTAGGCCTTATATGTAGCCAATCCCCTTAAACAATCACCAGTCCCCATAGGTTTTGAACTGGGAGATTGTGTTTTAATGTCCGAAATTATGGATTTTGAGTATTTCATTCATTGTTTGAATTGAATTAAATGAGAGCTCTTAGATTGTAATGCTTGTATGCTGTCCCTGATTTATTTAGATGGTAATAAAGCTGGAATTTGCCTTCCACTTTGTCTACTTCCTGTATTGAGTCTAGCTTGGACTGACTCCAGATCCTTTGGGTAATTCAAGGCTTTCTTGGGCCGTGTTAACAGAGGACAAGTGCTATTGAACAGCTGGTGGGGACAGTTGGTGGAAGATATTGTAGATGATGTGAACTGTGCCCCACCCAGTTGTCATGCCATTACCCTAGTTTTCCTTTGTTTCACTGTTAGGTAACAGGCCATCTCTCTGCCAACACATCCAGATGCATGGCTACTCACTCATCAAGTATGCTCCCTGCTTAATGCTCTCTATCATCATGCAGGCCAGACACAGCATTTTCACTAATTGGTGACTTTGCAGCTCATGGACACCATCATGGACATGGCTTTGCAGCTACCTCACACATATCCCTATATGGCAGGTGTGCACTACAACACGCCCAACTATATTATGAGATATCTTACCCTACATGCACTCAACTACTTGAAATGCATCATAATTTTGCAATCTGATCCTCACACGCAACCTTTATTCCTTCATGACTGATTCTTGAATGTCTCCCACCTACAACCACAAGTCAGAGTTCCTCATACAAATTGGCTATGGCTTACTAAGTTCTGTCCATCCATGGAAGATGGTGAAAGGCATCCCCCACATTCACTATGCGTAATACACATGAACCCTGCTATAACATTAAAAAAGAGCCTTTTCATTAGTAATCTTTGCCAGCTTCCAAAGTGTTGACCCACTGCAGAGCTTAGTGAGTCTAGGTATATGGTTTGTGTTTCCCCCCGGAGTTCTTGGAAGGCTTGTACTTCAGGTGAGGTGGCAGCTTCGGGCTTGGTGAGTATGGGGCATCCCTGTTGTTTCAGCAGGACTAATCACCAGGGGTGCAGAGGTTTGTGAGCTTGTGGGTGACTGCTGCAGATGGATATCCTTAGGCCTTCAGAAGGGGAGAGCATTGGGAGTGAGCAACTAAAGTCAACAGTGTGTGAGGTCAGCAGGGACCAAGTATCATCCATGATGTCTCGGTTCAGCACTGTTGTTGGCAGCCTCTGCCCTGCACCCAAGTCAGACATGCTTATATTTTATGTTCCACACAGTTACCATCTTCTCACGTGGAGGAGCCTTGCACCACATCTCTGGACATATGTTGGGCCCTCCTAGGGGACCCAGTGTGACAAATCAGTTAACACGGTTCTACTTTATGACTGCTGAAGGCAGAAAGCATGATCTTTGTGAGGAACTGCCCTCTGACACGGGTGTGAAAGCCAAAACTTTTTTCATTGTAATTAATTAATAAAATGATGCAGGGAATTCCATCTTTGAAAGTGTAATCTGCTGATCAGATTCCCCTTTCTTAAGCTCTATGCCAAATACATCAGTAAGGTTATTGAATTGCCTGCCCTATGTTAGCACAGAAAAGGTTCCGGTCATAGGTGCCTGCTTAACAGATGAAGTGACAGACACAGTAATTGCAGGACAACGGTGGCATTTAAGTTATGCACCCCTGTTCGAAAATATCATGATTATAAGCAGCCCATGCTAGTGGCAGGGTAAACTCTAATTATAAGCTATACCTGAGCATGGCCCTACTCATAATTGTTGCATTCACATACAATTTTATATCACATATGTGTCAAATCCTGTGGGCCAGCTTAGCTGTGGATGTGAAAACTGCCCAGACAGGCTAGAGGAATTCATCCCAGGGTTCTGCATACCAAAGGGGCATATGATATTATTGAGAAGAGTTTGGGGTACTCATTGATCCTTGAACTGCCATTTGCCTGCTTCAATTCGATTTGCTGCTGCACCGTGCCAGCTGAAGCTTGTCGATACCTTGGCATGAACAAAATAATGACTGCTGCTCAGCAATGCTAGACTCATCATTCATACAACCAACTTCTTCATCACTGATCTGGTAAGGTAATCCCACTGACCATGGTGATCCCTGCACAGTGACCTCTGAGCCTCTCCATCAAGTTTTCAGCACATTCTAGTACCAGCTCACCATCGTCGAACCACAAACACCAAACCAAACCTTGTGACTTCCTGATTTGCACTACTTAATTAGATCATTCGAAACTGCAGCTTCCTCATGTTAAACCCCAACTCAATGTTAGACTTCCACAGGACTTCCACTGGACCACCGTGACTGCTGTATCCTAAAACCAAATTGAACCATTGAACTATGCTGAGAATGATGGTTTGATGCCATCACATCACCAATGTATTTTCCAAGGTATTATTGACTGATATCTGCCCCCTGAGCCATCTGCGTGCCCTAGAGAATTGATATGCCATTTCTTATCCCTTTTGCAACCCCAACAACATATCCTTTGAACCTTGTGATCTTCAATTGCCTTTTCTCCCACTTGCTCATGGTTCATCTGCTGTCTATTTATATTCTGTGTTCGTCCTAGAGGGGTGGGTTTTACAGTGTTTTCTAGTTAGTTGTTATTGTACATGCATTGTTTGATTAACGCATATAGTTTGATAGAACATTAATTGGACATTCCTTTATTTTGGACTGTTATACTTTGCTGTTTGCTACTAACCACATTCACGCCCACTCTTAAGAACGTTTTCTTGGCCCACATTAACATAAAGATTGAGGGTTTTATGACTGCAGCTGTTATATCTTTATGATAGTATTGGCTCTTGTTTTGTAGAAGTGTGAGGGCTGAGAAGGCACTTTAGCCTCTGCTCATCCTCAAACATCTGACAGCCAGAAGTTATTTCACAACAATATTTGAGTATGGTAGTGTGTCATGTTTAGAATGTAGGGAAATGGTCACTAGTGTATTCCCTGTCATTTCTCAGAAACATTTCTGTTAGTCGTGAGGGTGAGGTCATTCTCATACTGTGTTTGTTGGAGGGCAGGGTACAGTGTTGTTTAAGTACATGTGTCTGAATCAGTCTATGAAACAACATACGCCTGACACTGTGAATAATTCTTAGAGGGAGCAGGACAATCTTAACTAATAACCAGAAAGATGACTTTAAGGGATTGCATTACAATTGCAGTAGAAAGAGAGGAAGGATGGAACAATGTGCACATAAACCAAGTCTTTGCAAATTACAACAAATGGAGAAAAATATGTTCCCACCATGTTGAATGTTGTGGATCGAGTGTGTTGTAGCACTTTGCAGCACCTTCTATGTACTAGATGGAATTACCAGTAAATATCTTAGACCAAATGACTGGACAGACTAAAGGAAGATGGTAAAATACTGCTGCAATCTCAATGAAACAAAGCAGGGAGTTGTATGATATGGTATGATAGTTTATTTATATGGCGCCTATACACAATGCGTTTCAAGGCAAGGGAGGGAACAAGGGAAAATAAAATGACATTCTTATAGGCCATGAACAGTAAGGATGTGAAATTAACTATTGTACTCGGCCTGATGACATTTCAGATTGTACTCAGCCTGACAACATTTCAGATAGTGCAAAAGCTAAAACATAGATAAGGAAGGGATGGGGAGAGTGGGAAGGGAATGGAAACAGACAGGCGACTACTGTACTAGGCCTGATGACATTTCTGATAGAGCCGAAGAAAAACAAAAGGTGAGGGAGAGGGGTGCAGAAAGGGAGGGGATGAACAAAACAAGCGACTATCGTACTAGGCCTGACAACATTTCAGATAGTGCTGGGAGAGGGGAACATGTAAGGGGAGGGGGGAAATAGGAAAAGGGAGAACGGGAAAGGAGGAGAGAACAGAGGGTAAGCAGTCAAAAAGAGTGGAGAAGCAAGAGGTTAGAGTGAATACAATTGAAGAAGTCAGTAATAACACATAATGTTGCAAGCCAGTATACAAGATGAAGATGGGAACAGCATGATTCAGGGCCATCATGAGTACAATATGCAAAGGAAGTTCAGCATGAGAGTTGAGAAAGGGTGACGCACCGTGAATCAATGAAGTCCATAAAAGTCAAATCCAGCATTGGCCACAAGACAGTGATGGTGAAACCAAAATGGATCAGGACTGACTCCTGCAGAACTAGGCTTCGGGGGCAGAGAAGCGGGGGGATGAGCAGGGTAGAAGAATCAAGCAAAACAGGCAACACCTGTGTGCGAGAAGGGTGGGGGGCACAAGGGAACATCACAGGGGGACAAGAGGGAGTGGGATGGCCAGTGGGGATAGAGGGAGTAAACACATGTTGGTGCGTGTTTACCTGCTGTCTGAGAAGGGGGTCAGGCCCTGGGTCCTCCTGGCTCCTCCTGGTCCAAACAGGTCCAAACAGGAATTGCTCTTTCCTTCATCAGTTCTTCGCTTCGGAGATCCAGGCGCAAGGCGCCCTTGATCTAAGAGTTAAGAGCAGGAAAGGGCTAAGAATGTTGGTGGTGCTTAGGCCAGGTGACCTAAATCCACTTGCTCCTGCTCCCCATCTGCAAAGGAAAATAGGCTGGAAGGGTTCCTTGTACAGCTATCAAAATAGATGCATGCATAATCACACTTCCTCATGCGTATACAGAGTTTATATACGTTTTAATAAGTGATCTATGGTGTCATCCTATGTGGCATTTTAAAGAACCTATTAACAGGAGGGATTGGATAAGGAGAACATATCTACTTGTAGAATCATATAAGTGTTAACATCTCATTGGCGGCCCCTTGTCTGAAACACTTTCCCTAAGCTACTGCTACACACGTATATACTGATTATAGCAGAGGATATGGCAGCTGATTGGTAATTGCAGCATTGTATATGAATGTGCGTGGCAGTCTTTATTATTGGTTGGCAACCCCATCCAACCTTGGACTTTCAGCTTGTTTAGCAGCATGTGAGTTGAAATGAAACGTAGGTGCTCGAGATGTGTCAATTCATTTTTTGTCTTCCCAATTAGTTGATCATATGTCATCGACCTGATCCTTAGCCAAGTCTTTCTTTTTGTAGTTGACCTTGAAGTCTGCTCACTATCCTGGAACATTGATGGGGTATGAACAGACCACTATCTCCATCTTGGTTTTAGTAAATAGTCCTTGTTTTCAACTTCTACGTCACGTTTTAGAAGACCACGACTTTGTCAATTTCAGCCTTATTTAGGACTATTTGATTTTATTAAAAAGGGTACCATTACCCTCTCTGGCCTTTAGAGACTTGCTCACTCCACCTCGTATAGGCTGTTGCCCTTGTGATTGTTCAGTACTTGGCACTTGCAAATGTCCTTGTCTCTCCTAATCTTAACAAAAATATGTCTTATGCACAAATTCCTTCGACTCCCTTTTTGCCTTGTACCCATCTCTCGAAATAGTCTTCTTGATCCTCGACCAAGGTACTGCCTTGTTCTGCACTCGAAAACAGCTTCTTCACCAGTTCTTAAATTTGCAATCCTACGTTCGTCTTTTTGAGGTAACAGGGATGATTCTTAACACAGGCTGTTGTCAATTCTCTTCTAAGAGCCATCCTAAACGTTGTATGTATACCTCCTTTTAGCAAGCTTCTATGTATCTTTTCTATCTTGCGTTACAGCGTATTTAATTATTGGTCAGCACGTTATTTCATCTTCTTTCATTCATGGTTACTTTGTCTTTAGGTTCATGTTTCTCTTTGTACTTCAGTTACATTGTCCATGTTAAGTATTTTCATATCGTTTTGGCATAGGTTCATACATCTCCTTTATGACAACATTCTGTCATCTTCAGACTTTATTTAGAGTTCATCCATATGACTCATAATTGCACTCTGACATCTTGGTATTCAGCACCCTGCCTGGTAGCATCCTTCCACTGTCTCAACATATCTTCTGTATGGCTGTCTGAGTTCATATGGTCTTTCAGACAATCGACACAGTATGGACTTGTCACATAAACACGTGCATGGGTTCCCAATTGTAGCTCTTCATCTACTAATCAAATAAGACGGTGGTGAGGGGCAGTGACTAGAGGAGAGACATCCACCTTCTCCTCTACAATACCCCCTCTTGTTGAATATTCAACCATATGCTTCTTTTCCTCACCTTCCACAATTCCTGTTACATCTTCTTGTATCATTTGATCATATTTTCTTTTCTTTGCGACTCATATTTTTGTCACCCCCCTCAGGTGATCTGCATTTGTTATGTGTGCATCCACACTTCAAGTCACACATTTTCAATCCCCAGCTGGTGAACAGAATATCCATTGTCCCACATACCACTTCCGATCTTGTGGATGGTAAAACCTTGTTCCTGGGGTGCAAGAGAACTCTTCTTAAAGTTTCTTAAGTGTTGTCCTTTGACTGCATCTTTTCTCCAGTGCCACTGTTAATGTCAATCATTGTCTTCATTCTGATAGGTGTCTTGGCTGTCTTCTGGCATTGTTCCAAGTTGATCGTAAGGAGACAGAATCCTTGCAGCACCAACACTCGTATAACTCCAAGTATTTTTACCAACCAAGATGTAATCCATAAAAACAGAGATGAAAACCTATCATCTCCTGCTGTTTCAGCAGCTTCCCCTTCCATCTTTGTGTGCAGGTTTGTTAACATCTTTATTTCTTCTGTCAGCATACCATTTTCTCCATCATGAGCTGGTGTAAAGGTGCAGCAGGACGGCCCATGTTAGTAGTCTTGCAGGCTTGGCCCATGATTTTAGGCAGTCATCATTCACCTTTTGCACCTCAAGGATTAATACTTTCCTCAATAAGTGTGCAGGGCATGATATTAGGCTGTCTTCCCATCCAGTGCTCTTTGCTACATGCCCATAAACCAACAGCTGTTTTCTTTCTCAGCATCCTGGCTCTCATGATTTTTTAGTTATGCCTGAGTAAAAAAATTTTTTATTGGATCTTCATACTGGGATGGATACTTGAGTTTTGTTGCTTGTCCACCCCAATCTAGTCTCCATTCTATTTGTTTTCAAATATGTGTCTTTGTATGGAAAAGTCTTTCTTGATCTGCATCTTAAAGTTGCCCATTGTCCTTCGAATTGTCGTCTGGTGGCTGAGATACTTTGCATCATGTGGAAGCGATTCCCTTGCTATAATTGTTCTTGCCGCATTCATGTAATACAGTATTAAGGAGAAATATAAACTTCTTCCGATGTTCTTTGTCCCACCAGCCATGGTTGCTGGTACCACAGGTATTTAGCAAGATTAGCCGATCTGTCTATATATGTATTTATACTCTCATTGTCTTCTTCAGCGCCTCTCTTTTTTTTTAGAAAAAAATGTCTTTTAATATCAGAGATTAGCAGGGTTATTAGACCCTTAATGGGGACAATATTATATGTTTTAGACTCTTGTTCATCACTGCATATAATATGTGTAAATGCATATGTAATAAGGATAGTAGTTGAAATAAAAATACAACAAAAGCTCCAATAATTACTTTTCGTACTGAGCATTTCTTTCGTGGTGCTGCATTTCTTAATTCTTGAAACCTTTCCATTGCTTTAATCTTATTCAATGTACCAAAGTTATCGATGTATTAATAACTCAAAAATTTATTATAAAAACTGTAAAATAATCACCAATATAATTCTTAAAACTATGGTGATAAGTTTTGGGTTTCCACAAAATGTCACAATATCTGTGTGTATTCTGATCAGAGCTGGATAAGATTGTAGGATATAAGAAAAACCTGCAAGCAAGAATGTGTGTACAGCAGGTAGCACAGAACATAAAGTATTCTTCTTTTCTTCTGACGTTTACTGTTTCGGTCCCATTGTCTCTTGTGTCCTAATCTAAGGAAGGTGTTCCAGGATCACTGCAAGTCCATCAGTCCTTAAGAAACCCTAATCTAAAAGTTTTACTTCTTCCTCCCTTGCCTTGTTTTGACTTTTGGTGATTGATCTTGTCTGCACCCGCAGAATTTCTTTACTTGCTGGGGTAGCTGAAGGAGAGGTCAAAGTTTCAACTTTAAAGTTTTTATAATTTATTTATTGTATTATTTGTATTGCGCCAAAGCCCGCACGCATCAGGGTTTGATGTCACGTCCATGAATCCATGCTCTCCTCCCTCACAACTTCACGGGAGTGTAACGCTTACATCGGGTGCCTTGCAGAAGCGTCTGGATCCTCGTTGCATGCCACTTCACCACTCACCACCCAAATCCGTGCACGGTTATGTTATTATACAATGTCGTGTTTGGGGTAAAAGGGGTTGGGATCATTGAGCGTTGATGATGCCCCGGGCTGGTGTTTTGTCAGCGGTATTGACTGATGTCAGCAGTGTTGGCTGGTGTCTCCCAAGAACTAAAAGCTCTTTTACTGTGGTGCTCAGTTGCCTCTCTCTAGGTCCCTTATCCCTTTCCCAGGACAGACTAGGCTCACCTTTTGGTGTGGACTAATAGTTGCTGGGGCTGGCTCAAAATGCACCTGCGCCAGTTGGTTCACTAAAGCTGCTAGCCGAGACCGGCTGTGGCATGCAGTGCTGCTGGAGGAGATTCAAATGCCTTATTAATGTCTCTTGTGAAGTGCTGCCAGATAGGTTGTAGTATCTTTATTGAATGTCTTATGAGCTTCAAATGTCTCCATGTCTTTCCTTTTCTTGGTATGCCTTTATCTGCTTTCTTTTGTCCTTGCTTTCCTTTGTTGTCAGCTACCAGAGTTGCAGAGCTATCACTGCAAATGTCTTTAAGTCTTGTTTGTTAGAGTTACTTGCGCACACCTGTTGTGTTCTGTATTGTAGGCACAGGTGGTGAGTGTTCCAGGGACTTGGATAGTTGAATAACGGAGAGTGGTTGCGGTTACCAGTAAGTATTATAGTGTTCATTCTTTCTGTTGCTCCAAGCTGTAGTGCTGCGAAACTCCTTTCTGCTGCTGCACTAATGGTATTTCTCTTTCAGGGCAGAGCGGAGTGATGAGAGCGGGATGCAGCATTTCAAAACGTGCTTTGAGGCACGGTAAGCGTTAGCTGCTGCCAGGGCCCTTGCCTTGGAAGACTGAAGTGCAGCAGAAGGATCCTGATTATGGGCACACCCAGAGGCCATCTTGGGTGTCAGGCAAGGCCAAACAGAGCAGCCATCTTGGAAGTTGTGTGTACTGCTTTTGTGAAGAGCCAATGGTGCACCAGTTTGGCCTAGCTGTCACCTGAGCTCTGTTTACTCAAAGCTAGGATCTCACTACATGCCCTGACCCCTGTGATCATGACAGGCAGCAGGGTCTACATCCTCCACCTCGTGGTGGCCCTAAAAACTGTTGGTACTCCAGGTACATAAAAATTTGGGTACCGGCACATGGCACCCAGGGTACAAACTGAGAGGCATGAGTGCTTCTTCCAATCAATGGGTTGATTATCCTTTTTTATCTTCCCTTGACCCACTCCTGTTGATTCCGGAGCTGTTGAGACATACAAGAAACACTTTCCATCATTGTTTTCAAATAAAAATTCATTTCATTGCCTAGAGCTCTTGCTACACTATGGGCATCTGTATTTGCCCTTGTTGGGGGAGTGAGAGTAGTTTTCATACAGAGTCAAATGGTGATCAGAGCCAGGATGATTACACAGGGCATACAGTGCAATGGAGCCATCCCTTTTAAAGTAAATTTCAGATTTGCTATTCTTTCTTTCAAAAGTCCACTTAATTTCTCACAAAACCTTAGCTGGTGGATGATAGGATGAAAGAGCCTTACACCTAATAGTAAAACTATATTGGAAATACTTTACTCACAAGGAAATTGGGGGCACCCACAGCATCAGGGTTCATTCATTGACCCACCTCGATCCATCTGCAAAAGAAGCATACTACAACCAACATATATCTATATCCATTACAAGTCTGAAGTATATTTACATAAACCATATGTAGATGCTGAAATTGTCGGTTTGGTCTGGGGATTACTCCTCTCACTGTTTGCAAAGTGTGTCCTACAGTGAATTTCTGCCACACAATAATGTTTATAATAAACTGTGCCACATGTTCAACTAGGCTTTGTATGAACCATTATACTGCTACAGTTGCAGCTAGAATCTCTCGAGTCACATGTGCATTTAGTGAAGCTGCTTCCACGCTACCATCAATAGTGCTAGAGGCATAACTGACTTTCTGGTGCTATTCTATCTCCACATTGCCTCACTAGGGAATAGAGAACATCCCAGTTTTCTCCATAATTTTTTTTTTCCTGTGATACTCGTCCTTGTATTTTAATTAACAGTACAATGGATGTCATATTAAATCCTTTGCTGACCAGAAAGCATTGCACTGTTGTCTGATTTATATATTTAATTTTTCTTTCAAATGTGTATGGGTAATAGGCTGCTTTCTTGGCCTCTTAATCTGATGCTTCGCTTCAGTGAGACATTAAATCTGTTCTCTATGAATGGGATGCACTCTTTATGATAGGGATGATCTCTGGGAAATTCAATGCTTCAATACGTTTTTCTAATAACCTTGAGTTGTGGAAGCTCCTCCTTTTCCAATGTGACAGGCCTGCATGGACAGTTGACATCATGTAGGCGGAGTCAGAGTACACTAACACTTCCTCATCCTTAAAGCCCTGTAGCACAACAATAAGCGCCCTAATGCTGCAGCCTGTGCTGAGTAAGTTGGGAACAATTTTCTGCTCATCATTACCTCAAACTTACCTTCTCAGTTCAGTTTTATCACTGCTGATCCAGTATGTCTCACACCTGTCATTTGATTAATTCTTGATAATCCATCAATAAAGGTCACTGTCCCCCTTCCTAGAGCATTCTCTCTAACTCGGCGAATATCATCATAACATTCATTATATGCAATACAGTCATGCTTTCCATTGCGAAATTCTCTGTATTTTGCTTGTATACTGTTCTCTGTAACTTGCCAGCCCAGTGACCTCACCACTCTCTTTTGCCCCACACCTACCTGCCTTAGCCCCACCAGTATATCCATCCTGTCGTTGCTCCCTACCCAATGGCGCTTTCTGTTTCTCCTATCTTTTCCAACTGCTTCTCCATTGACTATCCTTCCCTCCTCAATAAGTCTGGTAGGAAGAAGTTCATAAAGGATATCTTGGCCTCTAACCCTGGTCTTTCTATCACTGACACCTACTCCAATGCTTCCGCCAGACAGACCCTCACCAACATCCTCTTTGTTGTTCCTTCGCCAGATCTATAGACTCTTCATATGGTCTCTGTGCTCTGCCCTATCTCCTCCTCTCCCATTAATGGTGGCACTCGCTGGGAAGTTCTCATGGATTCCTTTGGCTCCTCTAAAGTCATCATTAATGTCTACCTAAATGGCACTGTCATGGTCCGAGGCCCTTAGGCCAATCTCTTCCTCTTTGATAGGCACTTCCCTCGCCTCATCAATTTCCTTTCATCTCCTGCTGTCCCCTCATCTCCCACCTTGGCTACCTTGCCCTCTCTCTCCTCCTCCTCCTCCTCTGCCCCTTCTAGGGCTCTTTCTCCTCCGCAGGGCGTACCTCTGATCTGTACCCCTCCCAGGAAGGTCTTTAAGGCCAGCAACCTTCTTCATATTGTCACTCTCAACTCTCGCTCTGCTGTCAAACACTCCTCTGACATCTGCCACCTCCTTGAAGAACTAGACCTGGATGTCCTTGGACTCACTGAGACATGGATCACGGCCAGCTCTGTCACAAGATTTGACACTCTCCTCCCTGATGGCTACAAGATCCTCTCAGCACCCAGATCCTCCTGGTCCGGTGGGGGGGTCGCCGTGATCTTTACTGAGTGGATTCCTTCCTCTATCATTCCCACTCAGACCTACTCCTCTTTTGAACGCCTTGTCTGTAGGCTTTCTCTCTCTCCTACCCATTCTCTTACTGTGGTTACCATCTACCGGCCTCCTGGTCGAATCAACTAATTTCTCTCTGAGTAGGCGGACCTTTCCTCCCCCCTCCTGGACTCTCCCACTCAACTCCTTCTCCTCAGTGAACTCAATAAACATTTAGATTCTCCTTGTTCCTACTCTGTACTCTTCTGTGAACTCTGCGTCTCCCTCTCCCTGTCCATTCTCCCCTCTGGCCCGACTCACTCTGCAGGGCACACACTCGATGGGCCTCATTACGACCCAGGCGGTAAGTTACCACCTGGGTCGTACCCTTACCACCATGGTGTAAACTATGTTTACACCATGGTGGATGGCGGATTTACTGCCCCATTCCAAGGTGAGTGGGGCGGTAAATCCCCATTTCCCATTTACCCTTCCCCATTCCCATTTTTGCCCCATAGGGCATAATGGGAGTGGGGAAGGCGCTAATTACGCCACCGTAAATTACGGTGGCGTAATTAGCACCATGGTCCCTTAGCGCCATGGATTTTAACGCCTGCAAAAAGCAGGCGTTAAACTCAACATGGCGCAAAGGGACCTTGGAATCAGGCGTTAAGAGTCGGCGCCGTTTATGGCGCCGTTAACCCCTTAACGCCTGACTCGTAATGAGGCCCGATGTCTTGATCTCCTCTGACCTCCCCCTCTCCATCCCTCTGACCACTCCTCTCTCCTGGAGCGATCACTCCCTCCTTTCTTCTCATCTCTCCCTCTCTTCCCCCCAAGCCAAGCCTACCCCAACACTGCCACCTACCTTCTTGGACATTGGCCCATGAAGTGTGTGTCATTTGAGGATTTTGCCACCACTTTCTCTCCCCACCTCCACCTTTGGCTGTCTCACATCCTGACACAGCCCTGTCTCTGCTCTACTCTTCAATTTCTGATATGCTTGATGCTCTTGCCCCTGTCATGAGGATCCAATTGAAGTCCAAAGCCAAGTGCAGTTCTTGGTATGACTCTGACCAAGCTACGCTTAAACGTAAGTGTAGGGCAGCTGAGAGGAAATGGAGGACTTCCTGTTCATCCTCTGACAAACTGGACTGTCGCTTGCTACAAAGGCTATACCGACTCTCTGTCCTCGCCAAGAAGAGAGTCCACATTCAAGCTTGTGTCTCTGTGGCATCTAACAACTCGGCCAAACTCTTTAAAATCTGCAAGGAGCTGGCCAACCTTGCTGCAGTCTCTACCCCTCCAGTTGCCTCCCAAGCTCTTTGCAATGCCCTTGCCTCTCACTTCATTTAAAAAACCCAGGACATCCTATCCACCTTCTACACCCACACCCCTCCTCTCCCCTCTCCATCTGTGCTTGCTGACCCTTCTTTAGCCACCCCCCACCATCCTTCTCGTCCTTTCCTCTTTTCTCCCCTGATGAGGTCGCTACACAAGTCCAATCAAGCAAAGCCTCATCAAAACAGGTTCATCCCTGTTCCTCTAAAACCATCAAGGACCACATTGACACACTCACTCCGGCCCTTGCTGATTTTTGCCACCTATCCTTTGCCTTGGGACCCTTCTCCTCCCCTCTGAAGCACTCCGTTGTGCATCCTCTTCTCAAGAAACCCACAGCTGATCCTTCTGGTCCAGCTAACTATCGCCCAATTTCCATTACTCCCTTACTGGGCAAACTCCTGGAAAAATGGGCCATCTCCCAGCTTAATCTTCATTCTGATTCTGTTGGCTGTCTCCATGACCACCAGTCTGGCTTCAGAGCTGCCAGAAGCACAGAAACTGCTCTCCTGAACATCCGTGAAGATCTGCTCTCCAACCTTGACTCTAACATTCCCTCTGTCCTCATCCTCCTCAATCTCTCTTCTGCCTTCGACATGGTCAACCATACCATCCTGCTCAACTGTCTCTGTGAAAACCTGGGTATCACTGATCAGGTTCTGGCCTGGCTGGCCTCTTTCCTCTCAGATTGAACCTCCCAGGTCCAACTTGGGTCCTTCCTTTCATCTATCTTCCTCTCTACCTGTGGTGTTCCCCAGGGGTCTAACGTCTCGCCCTGGCTTTTCAACTAATTGTCATGATGCCTACCCCCGGGCATCAGGACCAAGCCCATCAGCTCCGAGAGCCGGCATCCAGATACTTATTAAAACCCCAAAAGCCCCGGCTGGGGGCTGTTTGGGTTCAGTCCTGGCGCCTTAGGTGCCAGGCTCATCATAGAAATCAGTCCTGGCGCCATAGGCGCTAGGCTCATAGACTTTACTTACCTGATGCAGACCATGCTGCAAGTGAGTCCAAGCCAACGTGAGGCCTGGATGGGACTATTTTATTACAGGGACTATTTTTTACTTGGGCGTGGTTCTGGGGAACTTCTTACCAGGAACTACTTTGGAGGCTATTTAAACCATGCCCGAACAGCAGCACACGCTTCACGTTATTCTGCATCCAGCAGCGTAACGCTCACCGTGCCTGCAGTCTGCATCCAGTCTTCTGCCACACCCGCCTCGAATCTGGAGCTCCTAAAACAAAGAGGAAAGAAAAGGACAAGGTTAGAAAACAAACTATTTTTGAATTCCTCACCTGATTCCGGATCCATCACGCCTCCGGACCTGGATAGAACATCATTTCTGTACACGTTGTATCTCCAGCTGCAGCGCCGCGCCATACTCACCAGTCCTTGCAACATCTTTCGATTTGGCGCTGCCTCCATCATTTCTTCGCCGAACTCCGGCACCTGGGGGACAAAAGAAAACAACAAGGTGAGCCGAGAAAACCAACAAATATAACTCTTATCAGCATGGACTTACCTGATTTACCACCGGAGGCATTATTCTATAACTCTCCACATCTTCATGTGCCGCACTTGCAAAGAGAGAGAAAACAACGCGTTAAACACGTGCATCATTTACCGCACAGCGTCGGGTAATACAGACTCTTACCTGAGGGCCACCAGCTGCCACGAGAGCATCTTCTCAAAACCTCAGCTGCAAGACAAGGAAGGAAGGGGGGACAAGAGTGAAACATCGGACATATTGAACTCTATGAACTTGATACTTACTGGTCCTTGCCAGGAACCTCAGAGTCAATACTCTCCGGAACTCTCCCATGCCTTCAAACCAGTGAAGTAATTGACATCAACGCAGCCCTGCAATCCATGCAGGATGGAGAGCTCATCTTTCAAGAATATAAGGTTAGATTGCTGAGAGGGCACTTCGGAGGTGATTAGTGGGGAGGACTGTGGGGGGTGCCATCACTTGAATCCACGGGTGGCTAAATCCATCTCTCCACTTGCAGGAGAATACTTCTACGGGTCAAGCAGACAAGATTAGGAGGGCCAGTCCAGTCAGTCATCTCTGCACTACGCATCACGTTGGTGGAGACCGCAGCCACCCGGGTCCGACCGACGCCCCTGTAGGAGCCAGGTGAGCGTAACACTAATACCTGGAAACTCTCGCCCACTGCATTGCCACTTTCTGCTCAAATTTCCAGTGCTACGCTGACAACACTCAATTCATTTTCAGGCTGCCCTCTGCCACCTCCTCTCCCTCTCTCATCTCTGATTGCCTAACTGCCATTCAAGATTGGTGTGCCGCCAATGATCTTTGTCTGAAAGCCAGCACGACGGAGATCCTCCACATCGGCACACCTTCACCATCCTTTCCCCTTACTCTCTGGCCGGCCTCCCTTGGCCCTCCTCCTACCCCCACCTGCAAGGTTAAGAACCTCGGGTCATCTTTGACTCCACCCTTTCCTTCTCCGCCCACATCTCTGAGGTCTCTAAAAAGTCACATTTATGACTGCACCTCCTCAGAGGTACTCTGCCTTTCCTCTCCTTCCCCCAGAAGCTCATGGTATCCCAAGCTCTGGTTCTCTCTAGCTTGGACTATTGTAACAGCCTCGTTCTAAATCTACCTGCCTCTACTCTCCACCCTCTGCAACTAATCCACAACAGGACTGCAAGACTTGTCCTTGGCCTCAAGCCCTGTGATCGTGTCTCTCCAGCCCTGAAATCTCTCCATTGGCTCCCAGTGGATGCAAGGATTACATTTAAAACCCTCTGCATTGTCCACAAGGCTTTCTGGGGCCTGGGTCCAAATTACCTTCAGCTATCCCTCTGCAAATACCTCCCCTCTTGAGCTCTTTGCTACTTTACCTCCAACTCCCTCAGGGTCAGCCTTTTTCAAAAAAACGAGCTGGGGGTAGATCTCGGTCTTCAGCTGGGGCCTTGCTCTGGAACAGCCTTCCTGCCACTATAAAACTTGAGGAGAACCATCTCCAGTTCCGGAAGCGCCTCAAGACCTTCCTCTTTTCTACTGCCTTCGCTCCCCCTCTCCACTGCTGATATGTTCTCTCTTGGCACTGTGCACCTGGCCACCGTCTGTCATCTGGGCCACAGGTACCTGCTCACCCTGCCACCCTCCCGCACTGCCTCAGGGCCACCCCTTGCACTGGGGTCTGTATCTGTACCCATACAGCCCCCCCCCTTTTCTTCCTGCATTTATCAGACCTACCCTGTCTGCTGCCTTAAACCTAGCACTTGCAAATTGCTGGCTGCACTAACACTGTTTGTTGCCTTTATTATTTATTTATTGTTATTTATATGTTTCTCCTCTGCTCCGCACTTTCCACATTCCCCCCCTTCCATGTACTTTTCCCCTCCCCTTCTCCCATGCACTGTACGTTCTCAAAGTCACTGGGCCTAGTAAGATCGCTGTTTTGTTCTCCCCTGTTCCCCCCCCTTGCCTTGTCATGCTCTGTAACACTTGTGTACGAGCGCGATAGAAATAAAATATCAATATCAATATCAATATCAATGCACATCATCATCTTCTCCCACTGGTTGAGCTATGAATATTGCTGGATTCCCTGTGCTACACCAAATAATTTTAATTGCAGGGTTTGAGATAATTACCTCATACCCTGAAACTCTTTGTGTCGTCAATGCACTTTTGGCCTTCTCTAAAATGGCATATAATGCATGCTCTACAAATAATGTTACTGAACACCCCATGGTTATACTTGGGCTTTTTCTATTGCAAATGAATCTCTGGCTAAAGATTTCTCACAATGATAATGTCCCTTTTTGACTGGATCTAACATCCCACTATAATATGGCAATGGTTTATGACCAAGACCCAGGTTTTTTTTTTCTGTTTAAGTACTCCTGTCATGACTTCTCCATTTGAATGAGAGAATAAGTACAATTCTTCACTCTAGTTTGGAATTCCTAACACAGGAGCTGTGCTGATTGCATAGTTTAATTCATGAAACCCACAGTCATTTCTTCTGTCCATATTATTATTTTTAGCCATCTGTGCCTCTTTGAGTTCTTTTCAAAGTGGATGAATATCTGTACTATAATCAAAGATCCAGGCCCTACAATAATTGCATAGGCCCCAACATTGTTGCATCTGCCTCACTGTTTTTGGCTGTTTTGTCCTCATAATAGCCTCGTCCTTCATGTGAGATCAACTGTCCTATATACAGGACTACTTCTTGCCAATATTGTATTTTCTCCTTATCTAATTTGTACCTGTTCTCTGCCAGTATAGTCATAAGTTTAACAAAGTCTTCTCTGCAGCTTTCTTCTGTCTCACTGCATACTAAAATGTCATGAACGTGTTGAATTATGGTACTTTCTAGTTTGACATTACCAAAGTCCATCTGAAGGACTCTATTAAAAATGTGTGGAGACTCACAGTACCCTTTGGGCTAACAAGTGTGTTTGAGGCGAATCATTCTATTTGAAAATGATGTCAAATCTTGTGAGTCTTCATGAAGGGGAATTGAGAAAAAGGAATTTTTCAAATCTACAATGGTGAAATACTTTGCTTTTGACCGGATATTGCACAATATCATCACAGGGTTTGGAACTAAGGGAATCTCTGCTATATGGTTGAAAATGCCAAGGTCCTGGATAAATCTCTACAACCCCCCCCCTTTGATTTTTTGACAGGGTACACATCCATGTTACACGGGTAATCATATGTTACTAAAATGCCTTGCTTCATTAAAGCGGACATGGTTTTGAATATAACTTCATCCGCTTCTCTGGACTTTGGATATTATTTTGATTGTGACAGAATTACACTGAGTAAGCACCAGCAAGCACTGTTTACTGTGCACAGATGCTGACAAGTGGTCTGAAGCCGGTTGGAAACATCCCCGTATGCTGCTGCAACCTGTAAGCCTGCGCTCTCGAAATCGAGCAGGATGACGTCTTTCACTGCAACACTAGTTGCCTGAAGTAAGCATCATTGGATCCGTCCCTTCCTGCCCCTGCCCTCTCTCTATAATTACCCATACTGCAGCGCACCAGCGCGCGCACTGAGTAAGCACCAGCAAGCACTGTTTTATGTGCACAGATGCTGACAAGTGGTCTGAAGCCGTTTGGCAACCTGTAAGCCTGCGCTCTCGAAATCAAGCAGGAGGACGTCTTTCACTGCAACACTAGTTGCCTGAAGGTGAATATTTGAGACACAAGCCTACCCGCTCCCATGCTAAGACTTTGTAGTTCTTACTTTGTTGTAAGACTTTGTAGTTCACACGGACTTTAAATATCACGGACACCTTTTTTTTTTTTTTTTTCTATCCCTCTTTAAGAGTTGATGCCTAAAACATTGTTCTTACTTTTGCAGTAAGCATCATTGGATCCGCCCCTTCCTGCCCCTGCCTTCTCTCTATAATTACCCATACTGCAGCGCACCAGCGCGCACACCGAGTAAGCACCAGCAAGCACTGTTTACTGTTAACTGCTTAACTGTGAACAGTGCACGTTGCGCGACACGTGCGACTCATATGTTGTGCGGTACCTGACACACTCGCACTGATAGCGCATTGGTCTTTTAAAAATCCATACCACAGGGAGGTAAGAATTATTACTGAGACACCTTGACATCCTATATAACTTAAACAGGGATACAAAAGTTGATTAGGAATATTAGCGCTACTAAGATGAAATGCAAAAAAAGGAAGTCTGTCAATATGTTGAAAGACCCACGAGCTGAATTTTTTGCTGCAGTCTCAACCCGGAGGGCCAGCCTTGCGCGTGCGTCCGCTCTTCCTCTACCTCCTCCATGCGAGGACGAGCTACTGCTATATGCACAGGCATGCGCAAATCAGCTCAAGGCAAACAAAGAACCTTAAAATAACGTCTCCCAAACTATTGAAACCTCACAATCCCTTTGCGCCGAAGACGTGGTAATTCACCCATAGAAGGACAGCTTGAAAGCCTTTTGGGGTGAAATATCAACAAATCAGTTGGAACCTGACTTGGCTAACCAGTCAATGGACGACACCCCTAATATTTTTAAAACTGCGAATGTGGATATATTTGAACTTCAAGAAAATATTGATGGTACTGAGAAAGGGGAAGATCCGACTACTGAGGTGATCACAATGGATAATTCTAAAAACACTGACTTATGTACACTAATGGGAATTTTCAATAGATTAATATTGAGCGAACTAAGAAAACATACTGAAATATTGACGCAAAAAATATGTCTATACTCCAGGTCCCCTTGAACCTTAATGCGTTAATACATAAGGATACCTGCAAAATATCATTAACACCAAACAATGATATTAACGACAAGTCTAGAGTCGAAACTACTGAAATAGACAACACTGTCGACTCAGCGAAAGCACCATTTATAGAGTCAATCACCATAGAAGATTCACAGACTGAAAGTAATGTCTCTAAACCTGAATCAGTGGCGAAAACCACTCTGGACAACGAGTCAAGAAACGTATTGCCCAGACCTATAACTCTACCACCTAAGGTAAAAATATCTAAAAAAGAGAAAAAAACAACAAATGCAACTGAAAAATCAAAATCAAAAGAAAACTCAAAACAAAACATCGCGGAAATATTTAAGAGATGTCAACTTTAAAAACATAATAGATGAAGAATGTCAAGACTTGGTGGATACCAATGAGACAAATATCGAGATGGTGAAATGTAGACCCAATGGAGAGTCTAGAAGCGAGGATGGAAGAGTTTTAGTAAAATCGACAATTCAAGACGGCTACAGTGAAGCCGAAAAATCAATCTCAGAGACCATGAAAAATAAACTAGAAATTGTGGATATTGCTTCACAATTATCTTCATTAAAAACTGGTCTAGTCGACATATTTGAAATTTTCAAAGCAAATGTTGCAGGCATATGTAACGAAAATAAAATGAAAATTGGGGAAATAACATCTAAGAAACAGAAGGTAAATAACTCTAATTCCAAACTGATCCCGGTAAAAACAGCAGGTGATCCAACTACCTTGCAATTAAAACAACTCTTGCCACCCGTTAACACTCTTCAGGAAGAGGTTATGCAATTTGTATCGAAAGATAATAATAAAAGGAAGCACGCAGGTGCACCGGCACCATTGTTGCCTTATTGCCATACTTGTAATGAGGCCCATTGTCATTTTAAGCCCCTTCATCAACTCACAGCTAAGTATGTTTACCAGTGTTTTGACTTGAAAGCAAGTCGACTCGGAGTAACACAGGTTCGGTCCCTGGGTCCTTGCTTAGAAAACTCTATGTATTATAAATAACCATTTTAAAAAAGAAATTATAATTGGGACTTGTTGTATTTGCTGTGATTGAGGGGCATATGCCTCAGGTTGCATGTGATCTTGGGCGTAATATCCTTGTGAATCTGTATTATACTGTGGATCATACCTCGTCCCCCCTCTTGGATATTGCCAATTTTGTTGTTGCATGCCTCCCCTGCTTCTGCATTCACTAGCTAAATGTCTGAATTTACTGCAGCTCCAGCACTTCAGTGACTGTCTCCCGTTAAATCCTCCCATTCCTCAATGGTTTTGAAATCCACCTCGTCCTCATCCTTGAGGCCCATTCCCTCTGCCTCTTGGCATGAAATTATACCCATTCTGATCCATGACCTATGCCAGATGATCCTGCTGCAGTGACTGCACTATTTGTGCCATTGCGTCCTTGTTACTTGTCAGTGCCACTCTTTCTGTGGCGTACTTTCATAATTTCTTCTGCAGCAACTTCGCTTCTTCCTGTTTTCTACTCTTGGCGTCCTTGTTATCTTTCTCCCTCAATATTGTACAGTAATGCAAAATTGCCAATGGTATCTATGGGAATGGTTTTGCTTCCATGCCCACCTGTTTCCTTAGCAGTTGTTGCACCGGCTATGGCAGCCCTTGACATAAAATGTGATAGAATAATACTAATATTTTATCCTGTGATTCATGTGTCTCCAAATTCGATCTACCTGAATAATTCCATCATCCTGAATAAAGGCAATGGGGTCTTCAGTCTTCTCATTTTCCTAGTCACGCCTAGAAACACTTGTGTTGAGGCGCATTATAATTGCCATATCATATCATATCATTACTGCCCCAATATCCGATGTATCAGGGTATTGTACGTCAATGACATTTGTGATGTAATCTTTGATGTCCTGGGTGTTATTCTTAGCAGTGCAGGGTGATGGCGTAAGTTATGGTTGCATAGCTTACCATAATGATGAATTTTTCGGTTTTACTTGTCACCATAGATCACTTTAAACTTATTTCAATGATTTTCACAGGTTTTTGTTAGTGCAAACTAACCATAATGTCCCATTAACAAAGTTTTTTCAGTGAATATACATATATATGTATAAAACAAACCACAATACAACACCTCCCCCTGTATCTTTTACAACATTCGATGGTCTATTTAATTCCACTATTCAGCTCGAGTCCTTCGGCATTGACTCTCCGACAATCAACCTGTTCGCTGTCAGTCCGCGGACAGCCAGCATGGACTGGACAGGAAATTCGTCAAAGGGGGGCCCTGCCAACCAGATTTTGAACATGTGCTCTTCAATGCGCCGTTCTCCACAGGAAACTCAGCAATCAAAAGGCTAATGGTAGGAGCAGGTGCCCATCAGGGATCTGGATCTGGGCCTAGCTCTAGGTCGTTAGACCAGAACCATCTGCACTGCTACCAAATGTGCTGTAGCGCTTTGAAGCATCCTCTATGTGCTAGATGTAAATGCCAATACACATCTTAGACCAAATAACTGGAGTCTAGGAAGATGGTACAATACTGCTTTAATCTCAGTGAAAGAAAGCTATCAACATAGATGCATGCATAATCACATTTCCTCTTGCGTATACAGAGTTTATATACTTTTTCATACATCATCTATACAGTCATCCTATGTGACATTTTACAAACCTATTAAGGGTAGGGATTGGATTAGGGGAACATATCTACTTATAGAATCATATAAGTGTTAATATCTCATTGGCTGCCCCTTGTCTGCAGGACACACCCTGAGCTACTTCAACATATGCAGTATACTGATTATAGCAGAGAATATGGCAGCGGATTGGTAACTGCAACGTTATATGTGAAAGTGCGTGGCAGGCCATCTGATAGGTTGGCAACCCCATCCGACCTTGGACTTTCACCTTGTTTTAGTAGAACCTAAACCTAGGTGCTCGAGATGCATCAATTCATTTCTTTTTTCCTATCATATGTCATCAACCTGATCCTTAGGCAAATATTTCTGTTAGTAGTTGACCTTGTAGTCTGCTCACTGTTCTGGAAAATTGAGGGGGTATGAACAGGCCACTAGCACCATCTGTGTTTTAATGAATAGCACTTTTTTTCAACTTTTAAGTCACATGTTAGGAGACTATGATTCTTTCCATTTCAGCCTTGTATTTAGGACTATTTGATGTTATTAAACAAAGGTGACAATACCCTCTGTGGCCTTTAGAGACTTCCTCACCCAACCTCACATAGGCCTTTGCCCTCATGATTGTTCAGTACTTGGCACTTGCAAATATCCTTGTCTCTCCTAATCTTAATAGAAATATGTCTTATGCACATGGTCCATTCCTTTGACTCCCTTTATGCCTTGCCCCCATCTCTTGAAATATCCTTCTTGATCCTCGGCTAAGGTACTTCCTTATTCTGCATGTGAAAACAGCTTCTTCACCAGTACTTCAGTTTGCAATCCTAGGGTCGTCTTTTTGAGGTAAAAGGGTTGATTCTTAAAACAGGCCATTGTCCATTTTCTTCCAATGTCCGTCTGCAACGTTGTATACCTCCTTTTATCAATCTTCTATGTATCTTTCTACTTTGCGTTACAGCGTATTTACAGTCGATGGCCAGCAGGTTAATTCATCTTCATTCATTCATGGTTACTTTGTCTTTAGGTACATGTTTCTCTTTGTACTTCAGTTACTTTGTCCATTTTAAGTATTTTCATATTGTTTCAGAATTGGTTCGTACATCTCCTTTATGACGTCATCCTGTCATCTTCAGACTTTATTTAGAGTTCATCCATATTACTCATAATTGTATTCTGATGTCTTGGTAGTAGACACCCTTCCTGGTAGCATCCTTCCAGTGTCTGAATGGCTGTCTGAGTGCATATCGTCTTTCACACAATCGACACGGTATGGGCATGTTGCATAAACTGGTGCATGGTTTCCTAATTGTAGCTCTTCGTCTGCTACTCCAATAAGACAGTGTTGAGAGGGTGGGGACTCGAGGAGGGGCATCCACCTGCTCCTCCACAGCAGCATCTGTGCACTTAAGCACCTGGTTCTGCATACTTCAACCTTTGATGCATATCTGGGGACTGACATTTGGTGGGCTAGTATACTTGTCAGTTAGTTATGTAGCACTTGCTACTGAGTATTTCAGTACTGGCCCTATATTCAGGGAGCTTTTCTCTCATCATTCACCCTGGTTCATAGATGATAGACCATAGTGGCGGTGCAAGTCTTGGGATCCCAAGCCTGCTTTCCTGCTTCATTGGGGATATCCTGCCTGGTGTGCTGTCATCAACCTCCAAACCAGGCAGGCCTTTTTAATCATGTTGGGTAACCCTTCCAATGATTGCTCACGTGCTTCATTCCCCAGTCTTTTGGGGGGGATAAGGGGAATGTAACATTTTGTGAAAATGTTCTGTGAAAAGTGTAAGGAACTCATGGTGGCAACAGTAAAGACACACACAAGAGATCACAGTTCAAGCGTGTTTATTAAACGGTATAATGGGTGGGAAAAACGCCTACTCTAAACCTAAATCAAGATGGGAGCAAGCTATGACCATCAAATAATAATAAGGCAGTCCGAGTGGCGTCTTGTCAAATAAAAAGGGCCTATTCTAAAAAACCTATTGCGAATCCTTAAAACTGAGTTACAAAATAGTGTGGGATAATGTTCTCAAGAAAAAAAAAGAAGTGTTCACCAAATAATAAATCTGGATGGTATGGCAGGGTCTACCTTCCCCATGTTTTTTTTTATCACGGAACAAGACAGGACCTTTGAGCACAGCACACTCCTGGGCCTTGCCAGCACAAAGTTACAGTTACTTTCAACGATGTCAGGATCTTCCGTGGCAAGTCTCATTCCTGCAAACCTCTCTTGCCTTAGAAGGCCTCCTGTACCAAAACAATAAACAAATAAAAGTTCCTTTAGTAATCTTTTATGTTGGGCGATTGCTCCTCAGCCCTTGGATCTCCCTCAGCCGGGCTCTGATCCTTCTTGCAACATTAGCCTTCCTCAATAGGTTTCACTATGACTTTTCAGTCAAAATGTATCACTCAGCATTTTCAATGTCTTTTAAACCAACTATCCATTGTGGACATCCCTCAGCCAGGTTCATACTTGTCATCGCAAATTTCACAGGTATATAACTATTTACCTTCAATTCATAGGCATCCGTCTATCGGGATTACATTTGCCAGCTTTGCAGTTCAGTCAGTCTTCTCCTACGTGCCAAAGACTTTCGAGTGTATGAGTGGTTTTGGTCGACCCTCTTAGGACCACTTTGGCACTTCACACTAGCCTCTCAAAAGGCCTCTTGGTCTTCCTTAGAATGAGCACCCCTGTGATGACTGACCACTCTGCTTCTGGACCTTTTACTAGGGTTTCTTTAAAGTTCAATTACACAAGTCCTTTGTTCACCAAGGTTGCTGCTTGCACCCTTGGGCCCAGCACAGGTTTTTTTTACTATCTGTCTTCTTCAACTCACCAGCCGTGCTGAACTGTTGGAGTTTCTTGTCTCGGGAGTTAAGGACAGAAACACAGAGGCAACCGCTTCTCCCCGCTTTGGCTATCAGCACAGGAGGGCCCTGTTTGCCGTTGACACCTGACACACCACACGCCAGCTGGACTTCCCGGTTTTATGATATCCCCTTCAGAGGCTTCGCGGGTGAGTTTAAACGGGCAAGGGCAATTCCCGCCTCATCGTCCCTTTAGGTTGCTCCACCTTTCCCCTCTGTTTGAACTGCTGGTCCAGAATAGCTGTTTCCTCATGTGTTCGGCCTTGCGCAAAGTGTGCTTTCATGCTCTGCCTTTTATCCTTGTGGGGAAGGGAAAGGGCCATCAGGTGTGCATAGTTATTGTCAATTGCCTGACTCTGTCTGACCATTGTGTTGGAAAATGTCAGGTAAATGGCTCAGGTTTTAGTAGTTCTTCATGGTGCAGGAAAGTATATGTATTGGAAAAGGGGGGTAGAACTTCTGAATATCCTGAAGCTCTGCTTTTCGACTGCTCAGCATGCATACTAACTGTGTTTGAACACCACCCCATCCGTGCTCCCTTGTGACTGTCTTTTTTTAATATAATGGTTTTGTAGCTGATGGGAAAAGGTGTTATAGGAAAGAGGGTACCGTGTCTCACCCATCGGTGTCCCACTTCCACTCCCCGAGGACCCCCCCATCCAGGTAATCCTCCTGCACTGGTCCAACCGCAGGAACTGGCTCCAATAGCTATGGCCATGTCCTGGCCACCTGGATGACAGATCCCCAGGGGCTACTGGGATAGACACCTTCAGGTTTCTCACAGCAGGCTGAGTGCCATCAGAAGTATATACAGAGACTGGCCGAACAAGACAGGCAGAGGTCTTGCAGTCATACACAAGACCTCTGGCCTTGCACCAGTCTTAATGTTGACAACATTGGCTCCTTCAAAGTCCTATCCTACCACTTCCGGCTCCCCCCGATGGACACAGTCACCTTCCATCTCATCTACAGACCACCCTAACCCAACAAGGCTTTCATCAGAGACTTCAACCTCCTGGTCACCACCATGTTCTTCACACACGCCAACAACATCTTCCTAGGTGACTTCAACCTCTGCGGCAACAAGGCCACCAAACAGATTAATGAAACTCTCCTCAGCATTCTTGACAACCTCAGCCTCACACAACACAAGAAAGACCGAACGCACGAAAAATATAACATCCTCGACCTAATCATAACTGCACTATCTTCCCTCCAGTGCAGCTCTCCACTCACGCATAACTGGTCTGATCACATGTCAGTGCCTTTCACCATCCTGCACAACACCCCAGTCAAACACTCCCTGCAGAAACCCAACAGACAAACCTCAGGTCCTTCAAGAACTTCGCAGTGGAAGCCCACAGAGAAGACCTCACCAACCTACACCTTACATAGACCGAACCCCCCTAACCAAATTGAGACTCTCTACTTGAAGCTCTCAAAGCCATCCTCTCAGCCTCAAATGACGAACACGTGCCTCTGAAAAAACATACCTGCAAACCAAAATCATCAGCACCCTGGTACATGCAAGAACTCTACCTCAAAAAAAGAGTCATCAGGAAACAAGAGAAAACCTGGTGCCACTCCAGGACTGCAGTTGTCCTGGCGCTCCTCAAGGAACTCCGAGCAACCTGCCAACAACTAATCAACACAGCCAAGGCCTCCTACTATCAGAATACTATAGTAGAAGCCGACATCAGAAGTAGAGCGCTCTTCAAAGCAGTCCAGCACTGCGTCAAGATGCTATCCAACCCTGCCATACCACACTCCATCTAAAAATCCATTGCCACACATTGCTCTGCATCCAAAGACCCACCTCACGTCCCTCCTTGCAATATCTCCACATCATGGACAGCATTCAAGACAATCTGGTCAGAGGACCTGGTAGAAACTGTGGCTGTCCTCAAAGCCACATTGTATGCAGATGACATTTTCCCAGTATCCATCCTCAAGACCCCCCTGCCCCCCCACAGAAGCTCTCCTTCCCTAACTGGAGATCATCAACAGCTCTGTAACTAAATGCACCTTCCCATCAACCATAGAGACAGGACATATCCTCCCTCTACTAAAATATTTCAATCTGGATTCCAACAACTTAGGTAACTATTGCCACATCATCCATTTTCCCTTCATAGGGAATATCATTGAGAAAGCGGTAGCCGCACAACTGCAGCAACACATCAACACCAACAATCTCCTCTAAACCTACCAATCCGGATACAGACCCAGATGCAGCATGAGACTACCATACAGGTAGTCAACAAAGCCCTCAAAATCCTTGACGAGGGCCACCACTGACTCCTGGTTCTACTCACCGTCTCAGCTGCTTTCAACACAGTAGACCACCAGGCACTTATGGACACCCTACATTGGTGCATGGGGATCAACAACATTGTCCTATGCTGGTACACGTCCTACCTCGCCCGCCAGAAGCAATTTGTTCAAATGGACTCCTCTAGATTGCCAATGCTACCCGTCACCTTTGGAGTACCACAGGGTTCCATACTCTCCGCAGTGATTATCAATTTATACATTGGAGCATCTGGGAGCCCTCCTAGCCACACACAACATCCATATCCACCCATACGCCAATGACACACAACTATACCTCAAGATCAACTCGATCAAGATCCATAGGCTCACAACCTGCCTCTTGCTGATCCAGTCTTGGATGTCCAGTGCATACTTGAAGCTCCACCCCTCAAAGACTCCTCACCTACAACACCAAACACGCAGACATATAGACCTGGCTATCAACTATAAACTCTGATGAGGGCTTCACACCCAAGCTCAACTCCTGCACGAAGTCCCTCGGGTTCCACATGGACAAACACCTCTCCTTCAAGAGACACATAGCTAAGAAAACTCACAAAGCTTGGTATCGGCTCTCCCTCCTGTGAAAATGAGAACCCTTCCTCCCTCTGGACAGCATTAGATTTACTGTTCAAATACTGGTCCTATCCCACCTGGATGGGGCAATGCACTCCTCGAAGGTCTCCGTCATCCTTATTTGTGCCCCTGAGAAGTGTCCTACATGCGGTGCATGACTCATCAAGGGTCTACGCAGATACAACCACATCACACCAGCCCTCATAGACCTTAAATGGCTCACACTGCACGCAAAAATCACCATCAAGTCTTGTTGCATTATCTATGAGGCACTCGCCTTCAAGTCACCGGGCTAACTTGCAGAGAAACTCTGCATCTCTGCTGACAGCACACCACCAGAAGCAGGACACGCGCAGACTTGAAATCTGCTGCAGCAAAAAGGAAAGGACCACAAAACAAGCCTTCTCTGCCTTCACCCCAAAACAATGGAACCCCCTCCCCGTCAGCACCAGAGTCGCCTCCACGCTCATACATTTCAGAAAAAAACTCAAGACCCACCTCTTCAAGGAGTCAACACCTAGGCCATCATGTTACCTCTCTCCTCCCCATCTCTGGTGCAGCTTTACCCCTCCTCTGCCCCCCTCTTTTACTCTACCCCCTGCTGTATATCTGTTCTGTTGTTACCACTGAAAAGCGCTCTGTTATGCATCTGTAATGTTGTACACCTCTGTAAAGCGCTTTGCTATGTATCTGTATTGGTGTATATCTCTGTAAAGCACTCTGTTGCTTCTTGAATCTAGGTCTGTGCTCAATTAATACAATCATAATAATAATAATAATATACTGTGACAGAGCAGAGTAGGGGTCATACTGATTACCAGTAAGTGATGCAAATATTTGTTGAATGGTTCCATACGGTTGTGCTGTAATTACCTGGTTAGCGCTTCCGTTCTTTGGTAGAATGTGCGTACGCCATGCAATCTGGTGGCGTGTTGTTGGTATGTATGTTTGTCCTCTTTTCCTCAGCGTCGTTTCATTTAGCGCAGACTTTATTGTGTGCACAGTGCAATCTTAGTGGTGGGGCTCATGCTCTGCACTTCTCTTAGCTCTTCTTGTAAATTAGGGCCAGAAGGTACAGATCCACTGAGCAATTGATAGCTGTATGAAACGCCAGGTACAGCTAGTATGTTTACATTTTTTAAGACAGCATAGTGTTAAGGGTATCATTAGGTAACTTTAGGATCTCATAAGCATGATTGATTCACACCAACTGTATTCCAGTAACAAATACATCCCTCCCCTAATTAGGAAACATTAGTTGACATTTGTAGAATAACGTATACAGTAAAAATGCATTGTTTCCGTCTCACATTTCCATACTTCACAAGTGGTGAAAACAATGCAGAGTCGTATTCCAAGCAATTAACTTCACGTGAAGACATTGTTTAAAAATCAATTGAACCTGCAATATTCTGAGCCATTAATTAAGAGGTGAGTTGAATAGAAATGCAGATCCTGTGGCTATGCGACAGGAGGCACATAACACGTCCAAGGTGTACACTGGCAGTGATAACAAGCAACTGGCAGCTTGCTCAGCTGAGATAGGAGGTGTAATGCCCCATAAACAAGAATGAAAAACAACTCTACCTTTTTATATTATTCTGAAAACACAAACGTGCCATCTAGACTGGATGTTTTCATCATTCTTGGAGTTGGCAATCACCTCAAACATTTGGAGTGAGCCAATTATACAACAGCAACCCGAATCAATTGAAATGGGTAGACAATGTGTGCTGCTTACTGTAATGAGACAATTAGCCCCCTTCAGGGGGATGGGTAACATTGAGGAACTGTTTAGTCCTATCATAATTAGTTTCCAAACCTTGATGTTCAAGCCCAAAGCATAAAGTTTGTGTATAACCAGGGCAAGTGATCAGTATACCTGTTTAAAACACCAATGACCAACTACTGTATCCCACTGTATTATTTTAACCTGTGGAGCGTATAATATTTCAGATATTGCATAGTAGCTGGCTCCTAAGTGAGGAATGTTTGGATACAGATGGGTCATTGAATTTTCTTTGTTTGCTTGCTTATCATTTTGCAGACTATTATCCAAGCCTCTCTCAAGTATATTGCAAATCAACAAATCAGATGACATTTGTTGTGCAAGTTTTTGTTAGTTGATGATGCTTTTGCAATTGCAGTGCTAAGTAAGAATAAAAAAAGTGTTTTCAAATCAGCATCCAAAAGATATTTGTTTTACCACTTCTGATAATAAATCAAAGCAAGAATTCAGGCAAAATGCCGGAGGCTAATTACTTTGAAAGTTTCTTTTGTGAAAATGTGCACATCGGTGTGGGCACTTTAAAGACAACCAACTACAGGTCTCCCAGTGTCACCCAATGCTCATGTTATGGCAGAGTGAAAAGGAAGTGAACACATCTACATTATCCTTTGAAGTCATAGAGAATTAGAACCACTGAAAGTACAGCATAAATTAATAGTTAAGCAATATGACCCGGCCAGCTTTTATAACCCGGACTGCAAGATTTGCGTGATCACGGCACTAAAAGCATTTTTTTCTGCCCCAAAACATTTCGGGAAAAAAATAAAAAAACGACCAAGAAAATGGCCACCGGGAAAGGGAAAACGGAGTCCATTTTCCCTTTCCATGGCGGCCATCGGGAGTGGATGCACTGGAAACATAAGTGTTTCCAGCGCGTCCACCCCTGAAAAAAGGAGAAGAAGGTAAGTGGGGTTGGGAGGGAGGAAGGAAGGAAGGGGAAAAAAAAACTTACCAGCGCCTGTGTTTACGGCGGGGGACGATGGAAGCCTCCAGCCATGTGGAGGCACGGAGCGGGGATGGCCCCACTCCGAGCCTCCACACAGCTGGCTGGAGGCTGCCATCGTCCCCCACCAGGGACCAAGGAAGCAGAAGGTAAGTGGGGTGGAGAGGGCAGAGAAGAGGGAGGAAAGGGAAAACAAAAACAAAAAAAGCCTTACCTGAGTCCCAGGCGGGGGACGAAGGCAGCCTCTCAGCCGTGGGGAGGCTCGGAGCGGGGATGGCCCCGCTTCTAGCCTCCTCATTGGCTGAGGAGCTGCCATGCTGCCCGCCGGGTACAATGGCCGTTGAATCCCAGCCGAGGGATTCCCGGCTGGGTAATGCCTCGGCGAGAGCCAATCAGAATGGTTGTTTCATGAATGAATGAATAATAACTCTGCTTTTTGAAGGTTTACTTTTTGAAAGATACAGCAAATCCGATGTTTTTATCTGTGGATAACTGTCTCTGTCACCAGTAAAACTGGCAACAATCTGCATGTCGCCAGAATAGTGTGAAGAGTAAATAACTTTCAACAAATCACGGTTTCAAGGAGTTGTAAACACGTGATCAAGGGAAACCATAATCACTGAGAGACACCATCTTTCATTAGTTTATCAACGGAAATATGGGGCATGCTACCTTCTCTCTGACCCCAGTGAAGTGGGGTCTCTTTTGCACTTTAAACATGCCTGTGGTAGGTATACCCCATCACTCGCTTACACACTTTGGCTGTGCTGAAGCTCCCTGTGCTGAAAATATACAGAAACAGTACTGTGACATCTGTATTTACAATGGCTTTGTTTGTCATTAAATCAACCATCTGCCCACCCTATGATTTCCTGCTTGTAGTTTTCATTTATTCAATGCTGCACTTTTTTTGTACTGCTGTCTGGCTGGTCCCTTTATTGGAAAAGTCATGTTTGCTCGACATCCCAGATTGCAAAACAACACTTCCGTGGGGGTGTTATTATAATGTGGGACTTTTGATTATTTGTTTGTGGAACTCTGGATCCAGGCATCTCTACCTTCAGGTTCGGCATGGTTAAACCACTTGCACGACTCACGCAAAATAAATGATTGTGATAGTTTTAAGTACCAGTCCCCAGGATTCAAAGTGATATTCAGAGTATTCCATGACATACATAGGAGAAGTTGAGAGTTCTGGGCTTGCGCTGTCTGAAAACTTTAATTGACTTGTTTAGTAAACAGAACACATATTATACATTTGCATAGGTTAAAATTAAAGCCATGGCAAACCCAAAGATTAAAGAATTCTGGAATCTAAGCGTCATTTTGTCGTGCACGACCGAATGGATCTCTGTTTTGTAGTCATTGTAATACAGCAGTTTACAAACAAGTCCCAGTGCATCTGTACATGTTTCACAGTGAAAGTCAGATCACAGATGATGTTAATTATATTGTTTAGTGGGGTGCCATTGCGCGAGCTGTAAAGAGGGACACATCTTGAGAGCGCGCGGGTGGCAGGCTTAAATATTCAGTAAAAAAATCAATTTTTTCGCGCAAAGTGAGGAAATTTTGATCAACCGATCCGTTTTCGTCAGTCATTGAGGAGCAGGGGCACCAACTCTGAAAGATACAGGCACCCGGGGTGCAGAGATATTCACTTAGGACCTTTGGGAACTCTGCGGCAGACAGGCTCCAGAAAAAGAGCGCACAGATCACGGAGAGGGTTGCTGTGGCGCGTGCGGTACTGAGGACCGGCGCAGTACAGCAATCTGTCTAACAAGACCAAGGCAGGGAGTGGTGAACAGGGAGAGCCCTTCCGCAGTCCATACACAAGTGGACGGTGGTGCGAGTATCGAATAACCGAGTAAAGAAGATTGGGGTCAGGGGTAGAGGGAAGAGGACCTACTGGGATAGTGGCATTGAGAGCGAGGCGGAAGCACAGCTTCCACTTCACCAGTGTGCTCTAAATGAAGAGAGAGAGAAAAATAAAGGGGCTCTCTGTACACTGTGGTCGATGTCAGTGGAGGACGCAGAAGGTGGAGGGCAGCTCCAGCAGGAGATAAAACCCTGCGTGGTCACACGAGCACTGAGAGTCCCCATTGGACATAGTGGGCACATACTGCAGTCTGCAGGAGTGCACAGACTGTGTGAAGAGAGGTTGGCTTATCTCGCTATGACTGACATACCTGTGTAGGGGCCTTCAATGGAGGGACCTATAAGCCGGCACAAATTGGCAGAAGAGCAATGAGCAGATACCTGGAGAGTGACGCAGCGCCAAGGTACTCGGTGTGGAGAGTGGAATGAAGCACATCAACAACGAACCACAACTACAGCGAGCTACAGGAAGGATGGTAAATCCGAAAAAGCAGGTAAAATTGATCAATTTGCTAAAAATAGCCCATCCCAGCCGTAGCTACAAGACCACAATGCAGAAACTGTTAATGTGGACATTCTGATGCTGAATCAAACACTGTCAGCCCTAAAATACAGCACTGACAAGATCAGTAAGAAGATTGATGCCCTGACCTGTTAGGTAGAGATCGCAGTGGTGCAAATAGAGAAACTGTGTGGGTGTATGCCAGAGGCAGAGCAGCGAATTGGGGACAGTGAAGATAACATAGCTGTACTGCAAACTGATGTAGCCCAACATCAGCAGGTAGTCAAGAAAGTCGCCAACAAGACTGACAACCGGGAATCTGAATGGTTACAATCTAACAACCTGCGCATATTAGGGGTACCAGAATCCACATCTATTGACAAAATGGAGGTTTGTGCGCCAGCCTACAGAGGGGCTCTGTTTGTGCTCAGGTGTGGCAGGCCGGAGGTTTGCTAGTGTCAGCGGCAAATGGGAGGTGGATAGTGTCTTTGTTGGTTCAAAGAAGTAGTTTTTTTGCCAAAGGCGGGCTGGATTGTGCTCAGATGTGGCAGGCTTGAGACCCGCTGGTGGCGACAGTGGTGATGCGTAGTTTATGATCGTTTTTGGGATGTAGAATTGTGCTGCAGTGTGTTTATGGGATGTGAGTTACGACTTGGTGGGTCAACCATTGCTTTGGGTTGAGGTTGTTAGTAGTAAGTCACAGTGTGAAGTTGTTTATGGTAGATCAAGGTGTAAGGTTGTTCATGGTAGATCACAGTGTGAGGTTGTGTTCAGTGTAGTGGTGGTTTTTGCTTTGAGCATCTTGTCCAAAGGTGGGAGGTGTGTTGTGGTGTGTCTCGTATGCATGTGTAAGGAAAGGAGATGTTTTGTTTCTTGCTTTTACTCTGTGTGGGCTGGAGTCATGTGAGGTTGCTGGGAGTCTGTGTGATGTCATTATAGCATGTTTAGTGTGTATGTGGAATGTTAGTGTTCAACTTAATCTTCCACCCACGCAGTTAGAGTTATGTAGCCTGGGTGGTGGGAGCCTGTGGGCTCAATTCCATCGCTTAGCTCCTATTCCTAAAATATGAATCCCTGATGCCTAATAAATGTACTTATTCAAAGTACCTGCTGTCTCCAGGAAACCTGCTTTACAACACCCCCACATCAGCTGAGGATGCCCCTTCCAAATAATTAAGCACTAGGAACGGATGGCCTCACGAATTCTGAAACGAGTTTGTAGACAAACCCATCTCACACCCGATAAAGATGTACAAATCCTCATATGACAAGTAAACACTATCGGAATCCAGGAGATCAGCCTTGGACCATGGTGCTCCTTAACCTGCAGAAACACCCGGTGAACTGTGCCTCATACAGGCCTCTATCGTTGGTGAAAACTGAAAATAAAATCTTTACCAGCGAACTGTATAGAATCGCACATGTCAGCATTGGTTCTCCCTCACCAAGGGGGATTCATCCAGAGTAGAACAACTCAAAATAACATACAAAGAATCTTCGCTCTTATGCATAATACTAAGACTGATATCCCAGCCATGGTGGACTCTCACGTTGCCGAGAAGGCCTTCAACTCTGTCGAGTGGCCATTCCTGTTTGATGTTCTTTGACAGTTGGGATCGATATCCAGTCTGATCCGCCCAACTCGGGGAGCCAAACAGGGGTGCCCATTTACGCTGCTTCTCTTTGCAATAGAGCCATTGGAATGATTCCTATGTGAACCATATGCTACCTTTATTTGATGGAATTTTTTATGCCAACATTTTATTGAAAAGACTCATTGACCTATAGAGGGGGATAAAAGGGTTAAGAAGGAGGTTGGGGTAGGTTACAAAATACAGGGAAAAGTGGGTTGGGGAACCCACCCAAATAGAAAAAAGCAATACAAATTGATGAGTTTTTTTGATGGACTTTTGTCAGAAAAAATTAGATCGGTAAAAACAAGTCAGCACACGAACTAGAACCACGTGAACACCATGCACACAGGGGCTTATAGATCTACTTGTGGTTAAGTGTTGTATCACTTTACTCAAATGATATGTTGCTGTATGTCAGGGATCCTGAGAGTAACTTGTCAACTATAGTACACTATGTTCAGCGATTTGGACGAATAGCTGGGTTAAAAATAAATTGGAATACATCTGACATTCTCCCAATAACCCTGGGAGCAACATAACAGGACATGGGCCTCATTACGAGGTGGGCGGTGCTGGTAAATCCTTACCACCCTATTCCGAGGTCCCTTAGCGGGTCCCGCTATGAGCGCCTGGTTTTAACAGCCGCACTTAGCAGGAGCCGCTAAGGGACCAGGGAGCTAATAGATATTAGCTCCATCCCCATTCCCATTGAGCCCTATGGGGGCTCGAATGGGAATGGGGAATGGTTCTCGGAATGGGGACTTACCGGGTCCTCCAAGGTTGGAATGACCCAGTAAGTCACTATTTCGAGAACCCGGACCCGGAATGCGGTAAGGGGGTAACCATGGTGCTAATAGCACCATGGCTACCTCCTACCTCGTAAAGAGGCCCATTGTGTCCACTTTAAAATGGTGTCCTGTGGTAATAAGATACCTGGAGTAATGGTCAATAATGACATTAGAATGCTTTATGCAGAAAACTAGGAGAAGAGATCAGTTAGAACTTTAAATGAATATGTGGATATGCCTGCCTCTCTCAAGGCAGCAAGATTGCCCTTGGTCAAGATGGTATCGGTTCCCAAATGATTGTATATGTTTAATAACGTACTTATAGTGCCTCCAGAAAAGTGCTGGGTGCCGACGAGAAACATGATGATCAAGCTAGCATGGTCAGGCAAACAGCCCACAATAACATATGACACAGTCAGTAAACCCTATAAGAGGAAAGGGCTGGATTTCCCTGATATGTTTCTCTATTACATAGCAGCAAAGGTGAAGTATGCGGTATGGTGATTGGCCCCTACCATTGAGGTACCCCATGTGGGAAGAGAACGGACCATGATATATCCAGGTGACTTGCGGCCGGTACTATGGGGCAAACGCTGGGACCCTTGCAGAGAGATTCAGCATGTGGACACTATGTGCTGGACATGGGACAAGCTAGAGCTAGTTATATGGGAGGAACGCTCATATACACCAGAGTTTCCGCTGTACGGTGTACGTGGGTTTAAGGTGTCTCAAATAAAGTGTTCTGTACAAACTGCGAGAACGTAGGTATTAGCACTCTGCATAATGTGTTTGTTCATCATCCTAGAGGAAGTGAAGGACACAGGGTGATGCCCTGAGGTCACTGTACTTCTGTACTACAGTATCAAACATGAGTTACAAGTGTTCTGGACATGTTTACCAGAGGAACCGGTAACTGCCCATATTGCACAACATATCAAGGCACCACCAAGACACACCCATTTCGCATGCTCACTTTATAGGATGATTAAAACACAGAGGGCAGAAACAGAACACATGGCCAGGGTAAAGTGGGATACAGCTATGAGGATGGTCATGACAGATAGCCAGTGGAGATTGACGTTTTTGTAAACAAGAAAGATCTCCTTTAATAACCAAATAGAGACTGACCCATTTTAAATACTTACACCGGATGTATTGTACACCGATACAGCAGCAAACGTACTACCCCAGTAGAACCGCTGAGTGCAGGAGGTGTCAGCAGCAGAATGCAGATGTTCTACATCGGCATGGCACTGCGGAAAGGTGTATTAATTGTGGCAACGAAAAATAGTAGCAGTGAGGGATATGTTGGCGGAGGACACTCTAACTCACCTTTGTTTTGGTTGCTTGCCATTTTTACTAGAGAGGAAACACTAAGGGAACCTTTTCACTGAGTATGGCACCGAATGTAGATCGCTCACTGATAGCAAAAACATGGTTGAAAGGACCTGCTCCTACATTTGAGTACTGGCTGAACTGTATGATGTACTGTGAAGCGATGGAAACATGATATGCTGCATTGTTACCGCCTAGGAGCAGACCTAAAGATATAAGGGTACCACTACGGTCCTACGTTTTACATCATGAAGAAAAGGAAACAAGAATAAAGGGGATGCAATGTGGTCTAGGGGGAGATACTTGCACTGGAGTACATGGAGGGGATAGGACTGGAGTGTGACGCAAAACATAGGAAGGATCTGAATGGGATCTCCTTCCTAAGGGGTGATCTGGGTGATGGGAGTATGAGATTACATCCGGAATATGATTGCATAGACTGAGCTACGGAACTGGACTGTGGGGACGTTAACAGGATACATACATGGGGTATTTTGACAGTGCAATAAGGGGCCACTGTGTTACTGTGTTGCTTATTGTTTGTTATGTTTTGGAATACTCTGTAAGGATGAGGTGATTGGGGACTAAGTAAAAGCAATAAACAAAGTTTCAAAAAAAGAAAAATTATATTGTTTTGTACTGAGCAAGCTTAGCAAGCTAAAACTAACTAAGCAAATGCTCGCTGTGTGTTTGAGTGAAGTTGAAACTGTAAAACAATATCGGTATACCATATTTATGCTTGTGTTTTTCAAGACATAGGTTGAATTTATACATGCACCTCTGATCCAAAACTATAGTTATATTGATAAACTACAGCTTAGTGGCAGGGTAATCTTGAAAAATAAGTCATATCTGGGCTTTGGTATGGCGGCTATGACTTCAAACATTTATTATAATTTATAATCATTTGATCTTTTGTGAGGACAGATAACACCCTTCTTCAGCCAGACAGCTCCCTTGGAAACAAGCTTCAATGTGGCACACACTTCAGAACAGGGCCAGCCTCACACCAGGGTGTTTGTTTGTTTGTTTTATAATTTGTATTGCGCACCAGACCCGAAGGGATCAGGGCACATTGCATACGACAACTTACAGCTCGGTTACATAATAGTTAGGCACATATACCACAATCAATATACAAGGAGAAACAAAAGAGAGACAAACAATAAGTATGTTTATAATTACAAGATGGCTGCCGTACATACCCTAGCGAGGCAGTAAACACTTAGGGCCTCATTACACGGAAGGCGGTAAACCATGGTGCTATTAGCACCATGGTTGCCGCCGGTACCATACCGGTACCACCATGGAGGAAAGGGGAATTACCACCCCATTCCAAGGTTAGCGGGGCGATAATTCCCCCTTTCTCCATGGCCCTTCCCCATTCCCATTTTTGTCCCATGGGGCTCAATGAGAATGGGGAAGGAGCTAATTACGGAACCGCAAATTGCGGTACCGTTATTAGCACCAAGGTCCCTTTGCGGGTCCCAACTTTAACGGCTGGTCTGCAGCTCTTAAAGGTCGGGTCCCGCAAAGGGACCTCGTAGTAAGGTGGTAAGGGTTTACCGGTACCGGTACCCTTACTGGTACCGGTAAACCCTTACCACCTACCGTGTAATGAGGCCCTAAGAGACAGGTGCGTATGTACAAGGATGCCGACTGGCCAGGCGGGGTGGACAGTCATAGGCGCTTAGAACTCTGTTACTTACTTTCCGAATCTTTGATCTACCTTATGAGGTTCTGTCAGATTTTAAGGTATGGTTGATCTATTTGCAGAAAAGGGAGTAGGGAGTTCCAGAGTTGAGCTGCTTTGACCTGGAAACTGCATCCTCCGACTCTGGAGAGTTTATATCTCGGTAGAGAGATGCTTTTAGAGTTAGAGGATCTGGTGGGTCTTATGCACCTTTATTCTGGTAAATCTCTAGGAAAGATACCAAGGTGCAGCTTTGTTTAGACATTTATATACAAGTGAGGCTGCTTTTAGCTGGATTTTCTCATGAGTCGAGAGCCAGTTATTTGCTCTTCTGATTTCAGAAATGTGGACTCTCCTAGATATACCTAGTGCCACTCTAAGAGCATTATTCTGATGGAATTGTATTCTCTTGATGGTTTCCTTATGTAAAGAGAGTTGCAGTAATCCAACTTCGAGAGAACAAGTGCTCTAGCAAGGGTAATGCAGCTGTTATTGGACAGGAAAGGTTTACCAGCTCTTATCAGTTTGCAGGTATAAGCAGTAGCGGAAGCCATTGCGTTGACCTGTTTGTTGATGGAGAGGGTGGAGTCCAGGTAAAAGCCCAGAGTTTTTACTTCATGAGCGGTGGTAATTTGATTGCTGTCGATATTAAAGGCCCTAGTTTTTTGAGGGAGAAGCGGGTGCCCAGGATGATGATCTCAGTCTTATCATCATTCAGGCATAGTCCGTGGGTGGCCATCCATGCCTGAATGATGAAATACACGCTATTCACCAAGGCCAAATCCTTTTTATAATCATCAGTAAGTGGTAGTAGAATCTAAGTATCATCTGCATAATTAGTGTAGGTGATATCAAGAAGGTCCAGATCATCGAAAAGGGGCTTTGTGAAGATATTTTATAGTCTGCCGCCTGGGAGAAGGCTCTCATGGTCCTGTTATTAAGAAAAGATTGAATCCATGTTATGGGTTCTTCAGAGAAATGAGCGGCCAAGTCCAAGTGTCTACATAGGACCTTGTGGTCAACCAGGTCAAATGCAGCAGATAGGTCCAGAAGGAGGAGTAGGGCTGATTTCCCTTTATCCCTGAGCTCGTCAATCTGGGCCTTAAGGTCTACTAAGGCTGTTTCGGTCCTGTGCTGTGGTCGGAAGCCCGACTGACATGCTCCTAGCAGATGATTGGGTCTAAGGTATTTTTGTATTTGAGAATATGCCATTTTATCTATGATTTTTAAAAGGAAGGGGACTGTAGTGATTGGGTGGTAATTAGTGGGTATAGCTGGGTCTAATGTCTGTTTTTTGAATAAGGGGAGCACCCAGGATGCTTTTAAGTTACCTGGTATGGACCCCGTGGTAAATGAAGCATTAATAAGTTTCGAGATGAAGGGAGCCAAGTATCTGGCTGCATCTTTTATTAGATCTGCGTTCCTCCCACCTGCACTGGTATCCTGGTCTCTCACTGGATGTGTTAGCTAGCTTTGTCTAGTTCGGGAGTGAAGAGAACAAGTACTAATATTTTCCTTGATCCCCTGGATTGGGACTCACATCATCAGTAGAATTGAATAAGCTGGTTTCCTGCATTCTACAGTGTCAAACTGTCATCAAACCATAATCATTTGAATGCCTTTGAACCACCGGGATCCACAGTACTGCTGTGTGTGCTTCGTAAACCTCTTCATAGCACTGTTGCTGCATTTCTCAATCAAGTTCACCACTGCATCTTAAAATCTGTGTGTGCCACCTGCTCTAGCTCAAAAAAGAAGCTAGTTTCTCAGGGATTCTTCAAACTGCTATGGCTTGAACAGAGCCTCCAAAGAGAATATTCTAACATTAGAGAATGAGAAGATGATCACTAAGTAGGTAGAAAGAGGCTATCCTGAACAGATTATCGATGCGGCCAGAGAAAGAGCTAACCAGATTACCCGGGAGGAGCTCCTAAAGAGCAAGCCCAAAATGCAGGACATCCCTTTTGTTTGCACACTAAAGTATTCAAGCCAAAGCCATCAAATAACCAGACTTATCAAGAAGAACTGGAGGCTAATCAGATTGCACCCTCGAATATAGGAATATTCCTGAAATCTCCCCTACTTGCATACGAGAGAGGCAAGAACTTTAGGACCAATTGGTGAAAGCAAAGAGAGTGAGCACTACTAAGCAGACCACATTGAAAACGAAAATATAGGCACGTTTGCCTGTTTACACTGCAGCAACTGCAATAACATAATGAAAGGCAGTTATGTTAAACATCCCTGCACTGGGGCTAAAATCACATGAAGTGACTTTGCGACATGTGACACAATGTCAGTCATCTACGGATTAAGCTGTCCCTGCAGGATATTTTATGTGGGCCAAACAGTGAGAATAATAAAAGATTGATGTAATGAACATAAAAGTAACATTAGGACCAATTACAGCCACTCACCAGACACTTTTTGGAGAAGAAACATACAGTAGCACAGCTCAGATTTAAGGTATTTGAAAAAGTACACAAATCACAGAGAGGAGGAGACCACACCAAGAGACTTGATCATTGGGAACTTTACTGGATTGACAAGCTTGACAGTTTGAACCCGAATGAAATGAATGAGGATTTTTATTTGGGTGCTTTTCTGTAATACATATTCATAAAAAACTTCAGGTGGGAACACTCCTGTATGAGTCACCCAATTTGGGAAGTATTCTTATTTAAACATTCAAAGAATTATACATTCCCCTAGGAATACATTCTATTCACTTTATTGTGACATCGATTTGTCTATAAGTACAACATGCCATGTAGGAACCCTCCGGCACCAGTAATACTACTCGGAAGTGGTTATTTCCGAAATTATTCTCAATTAAATGCTCAGAAAGCAGAAATTCTCCTTATTGAGCAATTAACTAATTGTGAAATGTACATGTACCATGACAATAGAATGTGAGCCTGTGTACTACCTGGACTCCCACCGAAATGAGCATTTCATAACCTTATCTTTCTATTCATCCAAGTAGCGCCATAATAGCTTTTTCACAGTGCACCCTGCCAGGCTCCACTATACTGTTCATTACCCATTGCTGGGTTAACCTAATTAGAGACCCACTTTGGTAATTCCATGTTACCACTGTTGCATCAGGTTCTAATTGCATCTCATCTTCCGGGTCGCACAGCGTCCCCCTGTGGTTATGTCACATGTTTACATGTGACATCACCGTGCGGATGCACATGCGCAACGTCATCTATAGAATTCAATGCTGACTGAAACATACAGACTAACGGAAGCCGCTGACTGAAATGCACATGCATACAACCGCGGATTGAAATCCTTCGCAAACTATGGTGAGCACTAGGTTCAAAGCGCAGAAGCGTAACTCTTGAGTCAGTTATGGAGAACCATTGTTGTGACACATTTTTCCATTACATACAGAGAAAGCAGTATTTTCACCAAGACAGCCCCATCGCCCTGAATTAAATTTAGCTGCCTCACACACCAACATGGCGCCATTAAAATGAAGGATGTGTATACTAGAATTTGAATCCTAAACTCCATCTCGCTGGATTTTCAGGTAAGAATCCTCTATTTTAAAACCCATCTTTAGGTACCTCCAGTAGCCTCCATCTGACTTTTGCACTTGTCCTAGGTTGACTCACACAAGGAAGCTCCACACCGTATGCAATCAGCTTAGACATACAGCCATGCAATTTCTTTGATTTGCCACATTTGTACACATGAGAGTCAATACTCTAATAGATATTGTAAATATTAATGATTAGCTAACATTGATCATGTCCATTCTTTTCCTATCTAGTAATGAAGATCAGCACACATTGAAATTTGATTGATGAAAAACCAAAGAAATATTGCTCCTGATGAAGGGACCCAAGTCCTGAAACACGTAGAGCTCATTGTTTTATAAGTTATACACTAAATAAGAATTGCATTTGTTTATTGATTGAATTAAATGGATCATATAGTATGATTTAGAGGATGCGTACAATCCACTAAATGTTATGCTGATTTTCTAAATAACATTAATTTGGATTCCAAAAGTCTATGTTTACATTACTTCTTTTTGAACTTAACGTCCTTCAAAATTGTTTGTTAAAAAACTTACCACAATACATCTCAACTGTTGTTTGTTTTCACAAACATATAGGTTTTGCAGGGGACGTGAGTGTGCCACAGTCTGTGGACACCGGTTGAGTTTGTCCATTGAACAGCACATTGAACCACCAGCATTTCTATATTTGTGCCTCATTACAAGATTGCCGGTAAGTTTTACTAGTTTCCGTCATGCTGGTGCCACCGTTTCTGGCAACCCGTGATTCCGGAATCAACAGATGATTACCGGTTGTCAGGCACATACTTTCTGGCATGCCAGAAACAGTGGCACCAGCATCATAAACAAACACTATTGTACTTGGTACCAGTGCCCCCAAATCCCGCATCGCAATGCTGGTCCCAGAGGCACTGGAAATTGCGGTGTCTCTATTACCGTGACCAATATCAAAGTGATCGCTGGAACAGGAAACTGGCCGACGGACATTTAAAAAACAAAATCCATTGCAATCTGCACCTCACAGGCGACATCCACCCCTCATGAACAAATACATATCACTCGGAGTATGTCATCTCGTGTTTGTGAGACCTGCAAGCGAAAGCCACATTTCTCAGAGCCAGAGCTCAACATGCTTGCGGACACCATTGTCCAGCATGCAGGGGAGCGATTCAGCAATAATCAGCGCCGGCAAACACAGCTGCTCAAGAAGAGCATTTTGGAGGAGGTGACACAGATGGTGTTGACAGTGTGGTACTACGCACAGTGTGAGACTGCCACAAGTGCTGGGACGCTCTTCGCCTGAGGGTGTGGAACGTCCTCTCTGCCCAGCGGAGATAGGGCATGGCCACAAGTGTCGGGACCACATCACCAATATGCCTAATGCACTGTGCTGCACCTGGAGTCAATAGAAGGGGTCTGTGCTGCAGAGGCAGGAGCTGGGACATCTGAAGAGTATACATAACCCCAATGTAATAATCAACATCCCTGGTCATCCTGTCATCCTGCACCCACCACTGTATCAAGATATCACTGAAATGGGAATTGCACTGTCCACAACCTCAAAACACCCTGCATGTACACTCAAACCCATAAGAACCAACATCCAGGATGCATAGATGGACATACACACTGGCCACCTAACAATGACCCATGCCTGAAATACTTGGTGAACATGGCACCAGAACCCTCTAATACCAAGTGTTCAAGCATCTCCTCCCATGCAGACACACATGACCCTGCCACAGCGTACTGCATGTGTGTTCACTGTGCTTTCACTGGAACCAAAACACAGCAATGCTGACCCCCATCTCCACCCTCACATGACCAGCCTCGCACACAATGTCAATGACATGTCTCCCCCTCATCCCAGCCAGCCTGACCCCTGATCACAATGCACATACTGGCCCTGCAACTGGTCCATTCAGCAAGCCCATCCTTGCCCCATCCATACCATACCCCTCCCCACAGCGTGAATGGCCACCCACCTAACACCACTAATACCAGGCCCAGAAAGTGGCAGTACAGCACAACAGTATCCTCAGTGCAGAAGTCTACCATGTACATACATCACACATCCTGCAGCTCAGTATGCATAACACAAGCATGTGTGCACCATGCCATGGACCACTCGATGTCCCCAACACAGCACGGCCACGACTAACATAACACATGTATCTGTGCTTCCTGAATCCACACTGCTCACTGACAACATGTCTTTCTGACTCCCTCAGGTACATCATCTGACAGTGAAGCTGGCCAAGCAAGCACCTCAAGGGGCACCAGGCACTGCCGCTGCAGGACAGCACAGACTACCACCGCCACCACCACCCAGGACACCACTGTGACAACTGGCACAACTGGCCCACCCATCCAGGCAGCCCCACCTGCCACTGTCACCACTGCTAGGCCCACCCAGGCAGCCCCACCTGCCATTGTCAACACTGCTGCGCCCATCCAGGCAGCCCCACCTGGCCTTGTCAACACTGCCTAGCCCATCCAGGCAGCCATTGTCAACATTTCTGGGCCCATCTAAGCAGCCCCGCTGCCATAGTTAACACTGCTGTGCCCATCCAGGCAGCCCCCCCTGTTGTTGTTACACCACCACATCACAGCAGCTGTATGCACCTGGGCAGGAATCAAGTGCTGAGGACATAGCCGACAATGCTGGAAACAACACAGGGGAAACCAGCGACCACACAAGCTATGAATGTGCTGAATTCAGCCCAATCAACCGCATGAGCCCACAATACCTGCCCTTCCCCAGTGTCAGGGAAATGGACGGCTGACTACGCTGTATTGAGAAATGTCAGGATGCCTTAACTGACTTAGTGCTGCAGCCCCTCGAAGAGGCACAGTTGATGAGGGAAGCTTACAAGCCAGTGGGCGGCGCAATGCACATGCCCTTTCATATGACACAACTGCCATTGTCCTGATGGCCAGGAGGGTAGGCGAGGGGAATAGTAAAATGTCCTCCATTGGTGGGACCATGGCAATATCCCTCCAGGTTTCCCTGGATAGACGGGCCATTGACCAGGCACACACGCCATCCACGCAGGCAGCAGAACCTTGCCTTTAACAAGCCAAATGTCTGCTTGAATGTGCTCCATGACCTGATGTGAGCACGGTTGTAGGCCTGCTCGTGCTGGTTTTATGGTTGCCTGACGGGGGTCATCAGTCATGGCATCATGGGGTATCCAGCATAACCTGCATGGTAATGACAGAAAGGGGCACAATCATTCTGGTGCATGTATCATGTTAGTACAGTCTTTATGTCATTTATGCAAGTTATTACATGTGATTGGCACAAGACGTAGCATATGACACAGATGACTCTAGTATCCTGCGCATTGGGAATGGAAATTGCTGTTTGTAAATTGTACGGATAGTCAGGCATTGAATCTGTGATTTGCTGGATTTCCGTCTGCATACATCAATGTCAATGGAATGAAATGGCAGAACTGGTCCTTTTGCTTGTCCGGATCAAAGTGTGCCGGTGGCCTTACCAGGAGCCTTTTTTCCGGGATAGCAAATTTGCATCTGCCTGCCGCTGCCTGTGTGCCTGACAGGTCTGACCCTGCTGGGTGCCGCAGACCTGGTATGCAGACTTGTCACAGGAGCTAATGTTTGTTGATATGCATGGATTTCATTTGCCTTTATTTAGGGAATGACTACATGCGTGCAGTCATACTAGCATTTTACATTTCATGATATGCAGCATGGGAGTAGTTGATGATCATCTATGAATTGGATTCTATGCACACAGAGGTATGCCTACTCTACCTTCAACTTTTCCCAATGTGTGTTGGGTTCCATTGCATGTCATATGATGTTCATATGCCCAATCCATCCATATGTCCTACTAATGTGTTTCCATTCATGTCACATGCATATTGGTATGTGCACTTGTAACCATCAGGTGAACTGGCTACATGTTGTGGGGTACGCAAGAGGTGGGGAGTTGGAGTGGTGGACTTCATTAGTATGACTTGTCTGTGCTGCAGGCAGTGTGGGTTGTGCTCAGTGTGTTTTTGCAGGAATATTTTCCATTGGTGTGATGCATTCTGGTACCTGTAGTGCATTTTATGTGCCACCAATGGGTGATGAGGTGGTGTGTCATACACCATCTTCATATTGAGTGAGTGGTACAGTTTACAGGTTTCTGTAGACTCAATGGCATGCCTGGCCACCAGCTCCACATGTGTGCAGTCCAACGCACAAATCACATTGGACATGCCGGCCAGGGCATGGAATGTAACTTTGGTGGCATTAACCTCGTAAAGTGTTCTGGAAAGGTCTATGTGACACATGCCGAAAGAGGGCATCCAGAAGCTGAAAAACAACCCTCGAGAAACAGGGTTGATATAGCCCAAGCTGTTCACCTACAGTGTGTTGGTAGGTGCCGGTTGCAAGGAAATGTATCACATACACAACCTTGAGCAAGGGGGGATGGCAGTACAGATCTAGATGTGGCTGACAAGGTCACATAACATAACATAACATCGTGGATCAGGTCCACTAAGGGGGTGACAGTGTCCCTGTCTAGCCGGTACAGGGTGTGGATCTGTGATTGGCTGAAGTTGACGGGTGTGGCCTTATTCAGCGCATAGGTGGTTGCCTGTAGTGTGCTCTCTGCCGGCCATTGTTATTATGCATGGCCAAGATGATCCTCCTTCTCCTCCTGTGCCTCCGCCGCCTCCTTTGCCTCTATGCTTGTTCCAGTTGTATCCCTGCATGCAGGGCCTCCAGCTCCACTACTACTCCTGCTGCCGAATGCATGATTGTGTTGGAATGGGTTTGGGGTTTGTGAGTTGTTCTGTTGTGCTTTTAAAGTGATCAGTGTGTGCACCTGGGCTGATTTTGGCCTCCTGTGGTCAGTTCCTGCACACCTGGCACTGTTTAATGCCTAGTCCGCGATGCCAGTGTTTCCGGCGTGGACATCACGGTGCAACCGCCACATTTATGCCAGTGTTTCCGTTAAGTTGGTACTCGGAATGTGCCCATGCTACCACTGTGCTGGTGTTTCAGGCACGGCTGGTGCATCATTCCACAGATTCCATTCACGGTGCTGCCGGATACGGTAGGTCACTTGCAGTGAACGAGTTTGCGGAATTACAACTCAGAGTATGCCGGTCCGGATTAAGGTGCTGATACATCGTGACTGGGACCTCTATTTCCGGACCAGCATACTTGTAATGAGGCCCATTGACTGAATCTTGATTGTCGAACCATGTCTGATGTCCTCATGAATCCACATCATTCTAACACACATCAAACAACTCAGAACTTTATCTGAAATCCGACTTGTCCATGGCTCCAGGACTAGCTCACTGTGACTCAACTCATTCAGACCTGGTTCATCCAGCATACACAGTGCTGAGAAGTCTCTTTGCCCCGGATCCTTTGCTTTTGCCTTTCTCTCTATTGCATCTGTGAGCCCCCAAGCTTCCTAATTACTGTACTGTCTCTCCATACTGTGCAACTCACCTATAATGCATTCACTCTTACTACTCACCTCTCTATTCACTTTCTCCAGTCATGCTACAACTTCCTTGTTTTCTATCCCTACATAAAACTCACAACTCCCACTACTCAATCTCTCTTGCACCTACATCCAACAAACAAAACCGATGAGCTAACCATACCACCTCTAATACCTATCCATCTCGCCCCTCATCCTCTGGGAATCAACTTCTTTACTCTTCCTTATCTCTTCCTTACATCATCAACTGGACATTGCACTCTGGAATGCTCAGTATGTATGCAACAAAACATCCTTTATCACTGACGGCTTTCACTCCAGCTCTCCTCCTCTAGACCTTCATGCTATCACTGAAACCAGAACCTCTCCATCTGAGACTCTCCTCAATTGACTGGCAGAGTTGGTGGTGTTGGACACCTACCCTCTTCTCGCCCCATGCCTCACAAATCTCAAATTCCATGTCTTCTCCTACCTCTTTTGAATTCACCATCTCTACCATTGTTCTCCATCATCGCCATCTATCGTCCTCCTGGTCCCACTGGATTGAATGATTGATATTTTATTTCTATCGTGCTCGTACACAAGTGTTTCAGAGCGGGACAAGGCAAGGGAGGGGAACAGGGGAGAACAAAACAGCAATCTTACTAGGCCCAGTGACATTGAGAACGTGCAAGTGCATGGGAGAGGGGGGAGGGGAAAAGTGCATGGAAGCGGGGAGAGGTGGAAAGTGCGAAGCAGAGGAGCAACAGATAAATAACGATAAATAAATAATAAAGGCAACAAACAGTGGTAATGCAGCCAGCAATTTGCAAGTGCTAGATTTAAGGCAGCAGACAGGGTAGGTCTGATAAGTGCAGGAAGAAAAAAGGGGGGCTGTATGGGTACAGATACAGACCCTAGTGCATGGGGTGGCCCGGAGGCAGTGCAGGAGGGTGGCAGGATGAGCAGGTACCTAGGCCCAAAGGACAGAGGGTGGCCAGTTGCATGGTGCCAAGAGAGAACAGATCAGCAGGGGAGAGGGGGAGTGAAGGCAGAAGCAAAGAGGAAGGTCTTAAGGTGCTTTCAGAACCGGAGATGGTTCTCCTCACGTTTTAGAGTGGCAGGGAGGCTGTTCCAGAGGGAGGCCCCAGCCGAAGACAGAGATCTACCCCCAGCTTGTTTCTTAGAAAAACGACTGACCCTGAGGAAGTTGGAGGTAGAGGAGCAAAGAGCTCGAGAGGGGAGGTATTTGCGGAGGGATAGATGAAGGTATTTTGGACCCAGGCCCCAGAAAGCCTTGTGGACAATGCAGAGGGTTTTGAATTTAATCCTTGCATCCACTGGGAGCCAGTGGAGAGATTTCAGAGCTGGAGAGATACAATCCCAGGGTTTTTAGGACAAGGACAAGTCTCGCAGTCCTGTTCTGGATTCGTTGCAGAGGGCGGAGAGTAGAGGCAGGTAGATTTAGAAAGAGGCTGTTACAATAGTCCAAGCTAGAGAGAACCAGAGCTTGGGATACCATGAGCTTCTGGGGGAAGGAGAGGAAAGGCAGAGTACCTCTGAGGAGGTGCAGTAAGAAATTTGACTTTTTAGAGACCTCAGAGATGTGGGCGGAGAAGGAAAGGGTGGAGTCAAAGATGACCCCGATGTTCTTAGCCTCGCAGGTGGTGGTAGGAGGAGGGCCAAGGGAGGGCGGACAGAGAGTGAGGGGAAAGGATTATGAAGGTGTGCCGATGAGGAGGATCTCCATCTTGCTGGCATTCAGACAAAGATCAATGGCGGCACACCAATCTTGAATGGCAGTTAGGCAATCAGAAATGAGAGAGGGAGAGGAGGTGGCAGAGGGCAACCTGAAAATGAGTTGAGTGTCGTCAGCGTAGCACTGGAAATTTGAGTAGAAAAAGGCAATGCAGTGGGCGAGAGTTGCAAGGTATTGGTTGAAAAGCCAGGGCGAGAGTTTAGACCCCAGGGGAACACCACAGGTAGAGAGGAAGATAGATGAAAGGAAGGACCCAAGTTGGACCTGGGAGGGTCAGTCTGAGAGGAAAGAGTTCAGCCAGGCCAGAGCCTGATCAGTGATACCCAGGTTTTCACAGAGACGGTTGAGCAGGATGGTATGGTTGACCGTGTCGAAGGCAGAAGAGAGATCGAGGAGGATGAGGACAGAGGGAATGTTACAGTCAAGGTTGGAGAGCAGATCTTCACGGATGTTCAGGAGAGCAGTTTCTGTGCTTCGGGCAGCTGTGAAGCCAGGCTGGTGGTCATGGAGACAGCCAACAGAATTGGAATGAAGGTTAAGCTGAGAGATGGCCAACTTTTCCAGGAGTTTGCCAAGAAAGGGAGTAATGGAAATTGGGCGATAATTAGCTGGACAAGAAGGATCAGCTGTGGGTTTCTTGAGAAGAGGATGCACAAATGAGTGCTTCAGAGGGGAAGAGAAGGATCCAGAGCAAAGGAGTGGTTGCAAAAATCAGCAAGGGCTGTTGCGAGGGTGTCAATGTGGTCCTTGATGGGTTTAGAGGAACCGGGATGAACCTGTTTTGAAGAGGTTTTCATAGATCGGACTTGTCTAGAAACCTCGTCAGGGGTGAAAAGAGGAAAGGACGAGAAGGATGGTGAAGGGTGGCTAAAGGAGGGTCAGCAAGCACAGATGGAGAGGGAACAGGAGGGGTGTGGGTGGAGAGGGTGGACAGGATGTCCTGGGTTTTTGAAATGAAGTAAGAGACAAGGGCATTCCAAAGAGCCTGGGAGGCAACAGGAGGGGTAGAGACTGCAGCAGGGTTGGCCAGCTCCTTGCAGATTTTAAAGAGTTCGGCCGAGTTGTTAGATGCCACAGAGAAGCGAGCTTGAATGTGGGCTCTCTTCTTGGTGAGGACAGAGAGTCGGTATTGCCTTTGTAGCAGGCGACAGGCCAGTTTGTCAGAGGATGAACAGGAAATCCTCCATTTCCTCTCAGCTGCCCTACACTTACGTTTAAGTGTAGCTAGGTCAGAGTCATACCAGGAATTGCACTTGGCTTTGGACTTCAAACGGATCCTCATGACAGGGGAAAGAGCATCAAGCGTATCAGAAATTGAAGAGTAGAGCAGAGACAGGGCTGTGTCAGGATGTGATACAACCAAAGGTGGAGGTGGGGGAGAAAGTGGCGGCAAAAGCCTTAACTGACAAACGCTTCATGGGCCGGATGTCCGAGAAGGTAGGTGGCCCTCTTCCTGCTCCTACCTGCAAGGCAAAAAACCTCGGGGTTATCTTCGACTCCACACTCTCCTTCTCTCCTCATATATCTGACGTCTCTAAGAAGTCACACTACCAGATGCACCTCCTCAGAGGTATTCTTCCCTTCCTCTCCTTCCCCCAGAAGCTTGCTGTCTCCCGAGCCCTGGTTCTCTCAAAACTGGACTACTGTAACAGCCTCTATCTTAATCTGCCTGCCTCCACACTCCGCCCTCTGCAACTCATCCAGAACAGAACTGCGAGACTTGTCCTTGGCCTCAAGCCCAGGGACTGTATCTCTCCAGGATTGAAATCTCTACACTGGCTCCCAGTGGCTGTGAGGATAAAGTTCAAAACCCTCTGCATTGTCCACAAGGCCTTCTGGGGCCTGGGGCCTAAATACCTTCAACTCTCTCTTCCTAAATATCTTCCTTCCCGTGCCCTTCGCTCATCCGTCTCCAACTCCCTCAGGGTCAGCCGCTTCTCAAAGCAACGAACTGGGGGTAGATCTCTCTCTGCGACAGGGGCCTCCTTCTGGAACAGCCTTCCTGCCCCCCTGAAACTTGAGGAGAACCATCTCTGGTTCCGGAAGCACCTCAAAACCTTCCTCTTTGCTTCTGCTTTCTCTCTCCCTCTCCCCTGCTAATTCTTCGCTGAAACTGCACTGAATCTGCAACTGGGCCACTCTCACGGACCTCGGTCCTTGGCCCAGCCACTCTCCACTTGCACTGCCTCCCTGGCAACCCCTGCACTGCGGGACTGTCTCTGTATCCCTACAGCCCCCCCTTCCCAGCACTTGTTCTGCACTTACCTTGCACTTGCCACCAGCTGGCCCTTTTATTTATTTATTCTACTTACCTTGTACTGCACTTCCCCCTCCCCTTCTCCATGCACCTCTCCCCTCCCCCACCCCCTGCACTTGCGCGATCTGAATGACACCTGGCCTAGTAGGATCGTTGTCTGTCTTCCCCTTGTTCCCCCCTCCCTGCCTCGTCACGCCTTGAAACACTTGTGTATAGGCGCGTTACAAATGCCTTATCATATCATATCATATCATATCAGTGTCGGGGTAGGCTTGGCTTTGGGGGAAGAAAGGGAGAGACGATATGAGAGGAGGGAGTGATCGCTCCAGGAGAAAGGAGTGGTCAGAGGGATGGATAGGGGGAGGTCAGAGGAGATCAAGACATCGAGTGTGTGCCCTGCAGAGTGAGTCGGGCCAGAGGGTAGGATGGACAGGGAGAGGGAGTTGCAGAGGTCACGGAAGATTACAGAGGAGGAGCAAGGAGAGTCTAAATGTATATTTTGGTCACTGAAGAGGAGGAGTTGAGTGGTAGAGGCCCGGAGGGAGGAGGAGAGGTCTGCCCACTCAGAGAGAAATGAGGTGATTTGACCAGGAGGCCGGTAGATGGTAACCACAGTAAGAGAATGGGTAGGCGAGAGAGAAAGCCTACAGACAAGGCATTCAAAAGAGGAGTAGGTCTGAGTGGGAATGATAGAGGCAGGAATCCACTCAGGAAAGATCAGGGCTATCCCCCACCGACCGGGAGGATCTGGGTGCTGAGAGGATCTTGTAGCCATCAGGGAGGAGAGTGTCAAAGCTCGTGACAGAGCCAGCGGTGAACCATATCTCAGTAAGACCAAGGAAATCAAGGTCTAGTTCTTCAAGGAGGTGGCAGATGTCAGAGGAGTGTTTGACGTCAGAGCGAGAGTTGAGAGTGGCAATATGAAGAAGGTTGCCAGTCTTAAAGACCTTCCGGGGAGGGGTACAGATCAGAGGTACGCCCTGCGGAGGAGAAAGAGCCCTAGGAGGGGCAGAGGAGGAGAGAGAGGGCAAGGTAGCCAAGCGGGGAGAGGAGGGGACAGCAGGAGATGAGAGGAAATTGATGAGGCGAGGGAAGCGCCTATCAAAGAGGAGGAGATTGGCCTGAGGGCCTTGGACCATGACAGTGCCATTTAGGTAGACATTAATGATGACTTTAGAGGAGTCGAAGGAAAACATGAGAACTTCCCGCGAGTGCCACCATTAATGGGAGAGGAGGAGATAGGACAGAGCACAGAGACCATATGAGGAGAATCAATAGATCTGGCCATGGGAACGACAAAGAGGATGTCGGTAAGGGTCCGTCTGGCGGAAGCATTGGAGTAGGTCTCGGCGATAGGAAGACTAGGATTAGAGGCCAAGATATCCTTTTTGAACTTCTTCCTACCAGACTTATGGCCTCATCACGAGTTGGGCGGTAACGCCGGTGCTATTAGCACTGGCGCTAATAGCCCTACCGCCAAAGCCCCCGGCGCTATTAGCGCCGGATCACGGGTTTGCGGAAGGGTTTTTGCCCATTCCCCATTGGGGAAAATTGGCACTCTTACCGCTGGCGGATTTCCCGCTGGCAGTAATCGCGCTGAATATTGGCAATTTTGCCGTGAATTTCCCCCCTGCTCAGAGCTGGGGGGAAATCCGCCAAAGCCATGATTTGGTGGACCCTTAAATGCGGTGGTAATATCGCTACTGCCGCATTTAAGGGTTACCGCCAGACTCATGATGAGGCCCTTAGTGAGAAGCTAAGGATAGTCAATGGAGAAGCAGTTGGAGAAGATAGGAGAAACAGAAAGCGTCATTGGGGTGGAAGTGAGGAGAGGATGGAGATACTGGGGGGGCTAAGGCAGGTAGGTGTGAGACAAAAGAGAGTGGTGAGTTCACTGGGTTGGCAAGTTACAGAGTAGAAACAGTATACAAGCAAAATACAGAGAATTTCGCAATGGGCAGCAAGAGTTGACTTTTTTGAACAAAGCAAAAATAGCAAGATTTGTCTTTTTAGCACAAAGCAAAAACATCAAGATTTGACTTTTAAGAGCAAATCAAAAACAGCAAGATTTGACTTTTTAGCACAAAGCAAAAACAGCAAGATTCGACTTTTTAGCAAAAATCGCAAGATTTGACTTTTTAGCACGAAGCAAAAACAGCAAGATTAGATTTTTTTAATCTTGGAATCGGATGTTAGTAAAGGATATTAGTAAGCACTGCTTGATGACAACATGGGAGTAACAAGCAGAAAGAACAGTGATAGTCAAAGGCAATAGAAGTGAGTCCATAAGGATGGAACTAACCCATAGTTCTGGAGGTGGCAAAGTCAAGGCAGTCCGGATTTCTTAGAGGAGTGAGGTGGCAGAATCATTGTGGTTAAGGTGCATGGAGGACCCCAATCAGCGTTCCGGAAGCGGACAGGGAGCAGACAGGGGCCTTGGAAGTGGGCCTTGGAAGTGGGCCTTGGAAAGTGGGGCTTGGAAGAGGGCCTTGGAAGTGGGTCTTGAGAGTGGGCCTTGGAAGTGGGCCTTTGCTGAGAGGGCCGGCTGAAGCCTGCCGGTCCCTGATTGGATGGAAGAAAACACTCAGCAACTAATGGGAGTGCAGCACAGGGAGAGGTGACTCAGCCTACACAACAAAGAAAACCACGGCGGCCATCTTGGAAGTGCCAAAAACAGTCAAGTAAGCAGAAATAGTAGGAAAAAAATTGTGCTTTCAAAATAGCAACGCAGCTCCAGGTATTACAAAGCTCAAAAAATTGCTGCACAATGAAAATGCCAAATAAAACAGTCCTTTCCAACAATATTATGCAAATTTCCTCTATTTTTATTTTTCTTCTTTTTTTTCAAATTTCGATTTTTCCCGTTCAATAATTCCCCTGGAGGTGCAGTAATGCACAGAAAGTGCACCTACCTAATGGAATGGTCATTAGCCAGGCACAAACTCCACATGTGTAGGAGAACAACAGATGGCCAGGAGGGTGGAAACAGGACCTCACTGCCAGTGAGAAGCAGATGAAACAAACCAGTTCCAGCCAGCGGTCCTTGCTGAGATGGCCGGCTGAAGCCTGCCGGTCCCTGTTTGGATGGAAGAAAACACTCAGCAAATAATGGGAGTGCAGCACAGGGAGAGGTGATTCAGCCTACACAACAAAGAAAACCACGGTGGCCATCTTGGAAGTGCCAAAAACAGTCAAGTAAGCAGAAATAGTAGGAAAAAAATTGTGCTTTCAAAATAGCAACGCAGCTCCAGGTATTACAAAGCTCAAAAAATTGCTGCACAATGAAAATGCCAAATAAAACAGTCCTTTCCAACAATATTATGCAAATTTCCTCTATTTTTATTTTTCTTCTTTTTTTTCAAATTTCGATTTTTCCCGTTCAATAATTCCCCTGGAGGTGCAGTAATGCACAGAAAGTGCACCTACCTAATGGAATGGTCATTAGCCAGGCACAAACTCCACATGTGTAGGAGAACAACAGATGGCCAGGAGGGTGGAAACAGGACCTCACTGCCAGTGAGAAGCAGATGAAACAAACCAGTTCCAGCCAGCGGTCCTTGCTGAGATGGCCGGCTGAAGCCTGCCGGTCCCTGTTTGGATGGAAGAAAACACTCAGCAACCAATGGGAGTGCAGCACAGGGGGAGGTGATTCAGCACAGTCTGCCTACACAACAAAGAAAACCACAGTGGCCATCTTGGAAGGGCCAAAAACAGCCAAACAAGCAGCAATAGTAGGAAAAAACGTGTGCTTTCAAATTAGCAACGCAGCTCCAGGTATTAAAACGCTAAAAAAATGGCTGCACGATGAAAATGCCAAATAAAACAGTTCTTTCCAAACAATATTATGCAAATTTCCTCTATTTTTCTTTTTCTTCTTTTTTTTCAAATCTCGATTTTTCAGGTTCAATAATTCCCCTTGAGGTGCAGTAATGCACAGAAATTGCAGTTACCTAATGGAATGGTCAGCAGCCAGGCACAAACTCCACATGTGCAGGAGAACAACATATGGCCAGGAGGGTGGAAACAGGACCTCACTCCCAGTGAGAAGCAGATGAAAGAAAGACCATTCTTTAGTGATCTTGGGTACTCCTTGATTCTCTTTCCACAAAACATCACATCATTCTCTTAGGTGACTAACCCTTCCCTCTCCAACCACTTCTCAGAAATCTGAATCTCTGTCTTTTCTTAGTGGCCATGCTCTTCACTCTATAATTAACCTGCCTACCTGTACAGTGGGTACAGGTAGGTCTTTGAATCTCTTATTCATCTCCACCTCTCTCTCAGCCACTAATACTACTGTCACACCATCCATATCTGACCACTCAATTGTTTCCACCACCATCTCATTTCCATCCTCTGACCTTTACTCAACACTTGCTTCACCTATTACTTCCACCAACACTGCCTTCTCCAGCATCCAATCACTACTATATGGTGCATTCTTCTCTCACTTCCCACTGCTTACTTTCACCCCTAAATCTCAGCATCCTCAACCATGGGTCACCCCATTCACATTCAATCTGTGCACAAACATGCATTGACTGCTGCGTAAATTGAGGAATACCCACTCACATGAGGATATCTGCCTCTCTGCTCTGAACTCTCTCAAGTTCATACCTGCACTTCAAAAAAAGTCCAATGTACGTTGTCCTTAGTCTGTTTATGTCCACTTACGTATTGTCCCCAGTAAAAGTTCCATTAACTCTCCTCCACAACCTAGTCATAAAGTCTAGCAAACTCATCCGTTTGTAAGAAGCTCACTGATTCCATTCAAATCTGTTTTCTTATCTAGTGTATGCTCTTTTGTGATCAAAAGAGTTGTGTTCCTAATCTATATGAATATAAATAAATACATGAAACAATAAAGTCTGGTTTGATGTGATTGATCAGCCAAGGACGGAGAAAGGTACTGTCTCTGGTAGCTGGTCCTTTAAAGAGACCTTAGTGGACTGATAAGCCAACCAATGGGACCTTTTTGGTGACATTGTTTGTGATATTTTGCCTTTCACTCCTGCTACGTTACCACAGAGTTCTTGCATCATAGACATTCTGCATGTTCTGTGTTCTTTCTACAGGGGTGCAATTCTGCAGAGTATTTGTGGACATGTATGGTGTGGCTAAATAAACACCATTTATTTTTATAGAACCTTGATTTGACATTCCTTTAATTTGGATGGTTGTACCTGTGCCGTTTGAGTTGCTACTGTGATCACATTCACACCCCTCTTAGTAGGATAGTCTGTCCTTGCCCCAGTTTACCACACAAGGCGTAGGATGTATATCGGCTGATTTAAAACACTATAGACCCTCATTAGGAATTTGCCAGTAACCGGCCGGGTGCTACAGGCGGGTTACCGGCAAACTCCTCTTACCATCACCAGAGCCCGATATCCCAGTGTTACTGGGATATTATGGTTGCCGGCAACAGCGGTAAGTTCACATTGAAATGTGAACCACTTAACAATCTGCACCGCTGTTAACGGTGCCAGTGCTTCAGTGGTTTTTCTGCTGGTAGGAGCCAGGTCGGACCTTCCAGGAGTTCACTGCCCCTACTGTCGTACCAGCATTCTTTCTGAAATTGTTACTGGACCAGCTCACTCGTAATGAGGCCCATATGAGATTAAACGTCAGCTAATAGAAGAAGAAAGACATGGATTGTTCTTTATTAACTATTGAGGACAGTCTATATTCTATTACAGTATTTTGTGTGTATGACACTCATTCATGATAATAAAATGCATTATAGAATGAACTGGTAAGTGGACAGCAGTTTTTATAAAAGTGTTGATCCCTTGCATATTTTCTTGATTTGTATATGTCACAAGAGAAGCACTTTATCACGATTGGACTTTAATTACTGTTGTGTTATTTCACTTGTATGTATTCATGTTGTAATACATGTATGCTGTAATATTGTTAATCATTCGTAATGCATGTTTCAATTCCTCGCAGCGAACTGTAGGAAATTACACGTTTTAGTAATGCTGTAATTGAATATAATTGCACATATAACGAGTGTATCCCAAACACATAGAATTGTTATATTGATGATAAACTGTGTAGCAGCATTCCTTTGTTATCTACCTCTAAGCATCCATTGTCAGTAGGACAGTGGTTTGATATTCTGTTAATATAGATTCGAATCTCTGAACACTATTACTAGTAAAAATTAAGGGTCAAGGAAAGTATTTAATTAATCAGTAACATCTGTTAAGGTCCAGCACCACCAAGATGTAATGGGATTGCATTGCTTTTCTTCCTGAGGAGAGCTCAGACAGCACCTTTAAAATATTGACTCACACGAAGCAGCGCACACAGGAGGGATGTGAGCAGTTTCTGTAGCTCAGCAGGTTGTCAGAAGCGGGAGCCAGATGTGCAGTGATTTGCTATTGTCTGTTAATTACTACTAATGAACCTTCTCCAGCTGCACTGACTCCAGTCTACAGACCTGCACTTGCACTGTATTGTCTGGTCGCAAACACATCTGGATCTGCAGTTACAACAGTTGTATCAGCCTTCAGTATATAGTGGGTCACTTAGTATCTGAAATGCACCTGCATCGAACATGGAAGATGGTGATGCTGAGGCAAGCACTATCACACTGATGTAAGAGGCATCTCGATGGCAGACCCTGATGCGGTCTTATGGGAAACCCTGGCATTGATCTGTCCTTACCAGGGGGCCCTTCAGTGATGCTTCAGCAACTTCAGAATGTCTTAGATAGCTCCTCTGCAAATTCGGTTTTACTCTACCATCCCTTGCATGGCCGCCAGTGATTTTGTTAATTTTTTATAATGATTTGACTCCTGATACTGCTAAACGAAACTTTGAATCCTGATTGTTTGCTATTGTGATATTGCTTGTGCCTTCCATTGGGCTGCCTGGACTACAACCTTTGATTTCATCTATGAAAGCTCTGAAATGTAGGTGTTTATGATTTCTAGCATACAATAATTTGGGTCATTCTGACTGTGTGTCTACCCATGCCAATAGCATCTAACTATCCAGCATAGATCAAAACGGTTGACTTGTGGACTGGTTAACAAACCAAGTTGTAAAGCTTCACCAGCAGTGCAGGTGCAGGGAGGGTAGTCATTATCTGTATGCCCATTCACTCATTTTCAATTCTCTTACAGCAAACGGTCGCTCCCGCAGCAACCTATCTACCGACGTTAAGGTGTTCATTAGCCTGTTCATTAATCTGTGTTTTGCGGGTGTTTCTAGTCTAGTCTCTCTCTCTCTCTCTCTCTCTCTCTCTCTCTCTCTCTCTCTCTCTTTCTCTCTCTCTCTCTCTCTCTCTCTCTCTCTCTCTCTCTCTCGAATCTAAAGATGGCTACGAAAAATTCTGCATTTTTAATATGTTCAGGAGAACTAGAAATGAAAACTAAAGCAGTTCATTATTCGAACCCCAATCATTCTCTGTCAGTGCATGCCTCTTCATTAGCTCATTCATCAATTGATAACTATGATCTATCCCAATTCTCTTCTTATTTACCTTTAAAGAAATATGTGATTAAACATATGACGGCAGTAATAAAGCTGTTAAGGCCATGGGTCTGGCAGGAACTACCACAGCTTATAGCACTGAAAGTATGAACTATGCACATTCTAAGTCACCCTTGAGAACAGGGAAGGGAAGAGCCAGTGCTCCCGGGCTGTGTCAAACTGCAATGTTTCTAAGTCGCTATGGGCACACACGAAGGATGGAATGGCAAACAATTCATGGAATTCACCAGATAACATAATCAAGAATGGGCACGACAACAAGGAGCGTATCCCTATTGTATGCGAAGTAAAGAGGAAAGCTTCATCTTTAGGATGAGCTTCGCCGGATCATTTCTATGCTCATGTGTATTTCTGAACGGCTGTCAGTCATTGATAATGACAATAAGTGACAAGGATCTTGGCACAGATTTCACTTGCATGAACCAGTACAATGTGAAAAACACTGTTCCTTTAGAGAAAGAAAACAGTATTTAAAATTCACAAATCTCTCATTAATGAGCCCACATTTCCTGGTTGCGAAATTATCCGGGTTTGCCAGGTTAGTAAGTCACCAGTCTGTAATGAGGATAACCTTCATGAAATACCTTTTGATAATGTAAGTCTGTCTTTATTGCAAAGAGTGCAAGTCCTCTTCCCTATTAAGAAGATCTTTGTTTGGCATAAATAGTTAGACAAGTAATGACCATAGTACACCTCCTGGACTCCAGTCCTCTCTCACTGACCTGTTCCTTTCATCTATGTTCGCTTCCTTCCCCTCAACATTCTCCTATTTAACTATTCTGGTAATGATCAAAACACATTCTACATAAGCAGTTGGTATTTACAAAAGATTACACTATATAACACATCTCCTTCCCTCACTCATTGGTTGGTTTGATGTGAGAATGAAAATGTACTTCAAACATAAACATTTGTTGATGAGGTTCTGGTATGCCCCAGGTCTGGGGGTTACTATGACCTCACCCATTAACCTCTCAAGGGTCCAACAACCCGGCCCTCAGAACAAATGGAGGACTCAGCAAGTTAGAACTGTGGTGTATTACAAAAACAGACAGGGATCATGCACGACATTCGCAAATCTCTAGAGTCACAATTCCAACAAACATGTCACCCCTTTTTGAATGGGGTCAGCAACTGGGCTCTCCCTAAAAAAAAACATATCACACGTGTTCATTGGGTGGTTGGGGTGGCAGACACTATTGATTGCCTGTATACATCTTACTTTTTTTTTCGTTGAGTCAGCTGAACTTAATCAACTTTTCAATACTTTTAACATAAATCATATCATGAGAAAAAAACTAAGAAAACATATAATAGTCCAAGCAAAAGAAAGGACCACAAATTACCTAGCAGGAGTGAAATGATCATAGTTAAAACTGTTCACAGTTTAGAACATAAAATCGAGTGTCCCGCCAAATCAGCGTGACCTAACATTAATGCATTCAAAAATCTTACAGTTGCAATGTCAATACAAGTGCATAAAATGACAGTCCATCGCATCTCTACATTCAATGAATCAAGATATGAGCAATGTTGAGTCAATCGCATCATGGTAAGGGCAGGGCAGAGTGAGATCAGATGTTGAAGGGTTTCTCTACATAAGCAATCCTGACAGAAGCGACAGAAGTTCTAATCCACTTAGATGATCTTTCGCGTGATCAACAAGTCTCTAGTAGGCCACACATTGAAGACATAGGATTGAAGAGCGGAATTCCAGAGATGGTGATTTGCAGAGATATGGTTCCATCTGACAAATGTTTTTGTCGCCAAATGTATTGCTAGCAAAATGTTTATATTTCAGACACAAGTTCCTGGTCTCAGTCCAATCTGCTTGATATATGATCCTCTTAGCTTTATCAGGATTTGAAACTAACATTTCGATTGTTACATCTGCTAGAGCAAGGATGCGATAAAAGCCCTTTATCGATGCTCGAACAAAAGCATGTTGAGAACAAATAAGACGCTAACACCTTCAATATGACATTCAAATCAGTGGATTTTCTGAACAAGGCACATATTCGTCAGTGATAGATAGCATTAAGCGAAACAAGACCCAGTTCATAGCACAATCAGGGACCAGGGATGCACTGAGGGAGATGTAAAATATTTCTTCAAAATTTGGATTCTAATTTATTGAGAAAATTATTGGGCAGAATTGCTCTCGTTTCCAAACCATACAGTAGACATGGAGTGGCTCTTAAATTACAATAAGTCAAGGCCAGTTTTTTAATCGAGAATTTACTATATCTGTATAGTATTATTTTTGTTTGTGCGATGGCTGTGTCCAGTTTTTGCTCAATCCTCTCCACCTGGCCTTTTGATTGTACTTATCCTTCGAAGACCCTTCCGATATACATCCTACTCTATTGGTCCTTCCATGTCAGGTGGCAGGCCTGCCCCTTCCCCAAGAAACTGTCTATTACATTGTCCCAGGGTCACAGGATTACCATTGGCCCTTATTCCCTGCCATCCACCCATGGGTTTCATGGTGCACGGCTGAGGTGCAAGCCTGCTGCCAGGATGTTGCTGACAAGTTCATTTTGCTTGGATCAATTAATACTGTTATGCTTTTTGTGTTCACTTTTGTACACACACTTTCCATTCACAACAGTACAACTGAAGTCATGTAGTTTTCTCACCCTTCTGTAGGGAATATATCGATTCTGTGCTATTCTCACAGTTGAAATGCCATGATTGCTCAGTTTGTTAAGCACTCATTGCATTGCATCCATATGTCGGATCACAACACTGAGGGTGCATACATATTTTTACGATAGTAACACTTACTTTGTGCTACCCAGCAACCACCGAGATGCTGATAGCAACAACAAAAAAACCTGCCAGCGCTGCTTCGGGTTCAGCCCTTACTTTTTCTTTCATCCTTCCTCCCACCCATTTTTCCTCTTACTCTCTCGTACGTTCTTGTTCATATTTCCTACTGCTCATCATCGACAACCTCTATCAATGGATGATTCGGTTGCTCTATTCCCCTTCTCATTCCATTGCACACCTGCACCCCTTATCGCATCCTCCTTTGCACTCTCCTTCTTGCACCCTGGTGCCTATAAATGCAAAATTCATAGAACAACAATTAACACCAAAACCATTGGCATTGCCAATGCTTGTTTCATTGGATTTAGTTTTCGCTATGAGTATTGGATATGTGAAATGTCAATCATTTGTGTGAAAAGCATTGTTTGCAGAAGAGGGTGTCATAGCATATCAGTCACTACTGCAGACGTACTGCCGGCTGATGCCTTCAATCTTTAGCTTCACATTCTGAGTGTACTTGGCAAACATTTGGCTGATTGATGTAATTCCTGCTAATTGTGTTCTTTCTCCAATTGCACAGGTTCTCCTTGTTGTTTTACTTACTGCAGGTCTTCCTCCTCTAAGTCAAGTGGATGAACATAGGTTTCACGTGGGATCCATATGGAAACCATCAGGTTCTAAATGTTACCTCAAATCTCACTACTCATAGATCATCACACAAAATGTAAAGCATGTCCTTCAGCAGCTGTTCTGTTATGTTACCTTATAGAGTGCACGGTCGCTGAGGCATCATGGCACTAAAGAGGGGAAGCCAAACATAAAACACCACTATATAGCCAAGAAGCAGACAGCTTGGAACAAATATGTTTTTAACGCTTTACGAAAAGCAAGATGATTTGACATCAGCTTCACATGACAGGGGAGCATGCTCCACAATTGAGCTGCTGCAATCGAGAAGGCGCGACCGCCCGCACGAGTCAATCGGAAAGAAGGCACACGCAGCATACCTGCTGCCGCTGACCACAGAGGGCGGTTAGGAACATAATTCTCGAATTTACCACTCAGGTACTCTGCACCATGATCATGTAAGGCACAGTGTACAATGCATAGTGCTTTAAACTGAATGCTCTGAGCCACTGGGAGCCAGTGCAGGGCACGCAAGACAGGCGATATGTGGGACCCATACGCGGTACCCATAGCCACCCTGGCAGCCAGATTCTGGAGACATTGTAAATGGGCTACCAGCCCCCTGTGCTGTGCTAAGTACGAGGAGTTGCAGTAGTCTAGCCTATTCAGAATCATAGCTGACACCGGGGGGTGTAACCTGGTTGGGATCTGGTAGAGCATCTTACGTAGGATTTTTAGTTGAAAATGCCCTATCTGGCACACTGCAGAGACCTGTGCCACCATGGAAAGAACATCAGACTTGGTAACTCCCAGATTCTTTACCCTGGTCGTAGGAACTGGAAGCAAACACAAAGAGGACAGCCAGAAAGTGAACATCCAGAGTGAGGGATCAGGAGGGGAGCCTAACACCAGCATCTCAGTTTTATTCCCATGCAGGTTCAACCAGTTGTTCTGATAAGCATCAGATGCGAGAACATAGGAATTCACCATGTTGGACATATTGCGCTCAAGCAAGTACGCTAGAGGCAGAAGCCCACTCATGGATGCATTTTGACTACTCTGCCACTTGTTATCCTCCTTCAAATGACATAACATGGAATAGACTTTAGAGAGTAGTTTCCATGTACACAAGCTTAACAATGTCTTACCAGTTGCTTTGGTGTGATTGTTGCAGTAATCTATGATGTCCTTATTTATTGTCTTTGCATTTGGACTTGTATGTTGTGAACCTAGCAAGCAAGCAAGAAGTGGCTGCACAATTAGTTTGGGGTTAATAGAGATCAGTGGAATGAAAATGTTTAGGTTATAGTAGTCCTGAAATTCCATACTACTGGGTGATATGTACCTAAGAGTTGCAGGTCCTAATTGATGCCTAGGTATTCCCTGAAGAGAAGGCTCTTGAGTTCTGCTATGAACTTCAGTTGCATTGGAGTAGTCCTGATTGCGTTTGGTAATGCGTTACCGTAGTCTGGAAGAGAAAGCCTGTTTCCTGGTTTTCTTTGTGGTGCCAGTTTAGGCATGAGCCACAAAAGGGTCTTTCTCACAGAGGAGCAGGACCTACCTGAGCTTGCAAAGTTTGTGGCTTAGTAGGTTGGTGTTTGGGCTGCCTTTTACTAATGTACCCTACCTAACAAATGCAAAATACATTTCCAATGGGTGACCACTGAGACATTTAGGATGTGCTGTGGTGCACCTATAGTTAGCGCAGTGCATTTTTGACGTGGAAGGCACTGCTAAAATTGGAGCTGATATTCGAGCCTCCAGGGACTGTATCTTTCACTGGCTCCAAACTGCTGAGAAAGCGCATGCCAATGAGGTGAAGGACATTTATACATCAGTGGTTGTGAATTATCCTGCCAATTTGTAAGGCTGCAAGGACATATGATCTACCGTGTGAGGCAACAAAGCTCAATATAAACTGCAAGGCCTTAGCCACCCAACATCCACCTCCTCCCTTTTATCCTAGATGTCAACACTCTTGCATGGAGAGCATTGCATTGTATTGCATGTTGCCAACATCATACACCTGCTGGCTTCTCTGGTACCCTCTGGACTGTTAGAGAAAGGAAAGTACACCCAGTGTGCTGTGATGGGCATGTAGACAATGCTGTGACCACAGGTCCACATGTCCATGGGGATGTCAACATATCCCAAGGACTGCAGTAGTAACCTGGATAACCAGGCACCCCCTATCCCAGGTATCATCCAATGTCACGTGTCGTGTCCACCTTCCTCAGGAAATTGACACTGACTGATGTGATGTGACACCCTCTTTCCCAAATCTCGGCTGATCCAGCTCAGCAGAATTAGGTGAGTGTGACTCTCCCAAAAGCTGCCCTCAGGTTTTTCTGGCTCCTACTTCTCCTTTTCTGGAGGCAGGTGCCTTGTCCATTCGCCGCCAGTAACAAACATTGACAGGTATGTCACCCACTCTCTCTAATTGCTACTTCTCCTTCACAGCAAAATCAGGAAAGTGTGACTCTCCTAGGCTTAGGATCTATTTTGGGTCCCTCGAAGTGTACCCCGGTAAGTGCTATCAAGCTGGAGCTGGGTATCCCTCCTCTGGCCTCTCAGTGCGCTGCTGCTCCACTCAGGTTTCTTGTTAAGAAATTGGCTGCTGGATTCCCAAATCATGATGTTAAAAACAGAGTAAATGAATTCACCAAAAGAGATTCAATAAACCTCTCTGGTTAGTGGTCACATATTTTAATGGTCTGTGAGAGATGGGACAATCATGATTCTATAAACCAACCTAACTCGGTGTATGTACATGACACTCTGAGAAGAATACAAATTGCAACAGAAGCAGTTTGGCGCAAAAATGATTGGGCAAAGAAGCTCACCTCCTTAAAATGTTGAATTCCAATAAAAAACCCTCTGATCTCTGAAGATTACCTAAACTTAATATTCTGCCCAAGGCTTAGATCTCTTCGAACCCATATGCAACTGAATATTCTCCAGAGCCAGCGACAAATCATGGGCCAATAAGTCCAGCCAGGTGGCTAATAAGTGCTGCGACTGAGAAATTGGACAAATAGATGATCTACTATGCACCAAATATGAGCTTTTAAGAAAAGGACTAATTAGGTCAGATCTCCTCAGATTGGGACTAAAGGCAAGAATGGAAACAAGTCTAAATATGACTTTACTAGCCCACAACGCTCTGCTTAGCTAAGACGTGCCTCGTTTATCCGATGCTGTAATATATTTGCCAGCCAGTTTGAGAATTCATGTCCATAAACAGGCTAATAGATTATGTTTCAGCCACAGTATATCTACAAAATGTGTGAACTTGTGTAACTCGATTTGTTTCTACTTCAGCAATTTCATACATATATTTTGTACTGTTATGTATTATAATGGCTGAAGCTGCATAACATCTGTTGTTGTTGTCCTCAGCACCTCCTACACCTTCTCCCTGGCAATGGGTATTGACTGGTATGCCACCCACGCTCCCGAATGTCTTGTGATGCACTTGTGCTTTCTGCCCACTTCAAATTGTGTAATGCATCACACAGTGCTGTGTGTTCACAGTCAATCCTAACTCTAACACTGTGACTAGGTCCCCAGTGACTCTCTTCCACTCTTTACCTTTACTCCCTCTCAAATGATCTAACTGCACTCCAATATAGTTGCTGCACTGGAACAGTAAGGGATGAATTTGAATGATGTAAGGCGATCAGTTGAACCAATTTTAGGGGAACCCTAAGGTTACATATCTTAGTTCACAGGACAGATCGCACCACTCAATCAAAGTGGAACAACATATCCAGTGAGGTCATGTATAAAGGCCCTGCCCCCCCCCCGCCTTGTCACTTGCAGCAGGTATGCCAGTATGGTAGCATTCAAGGGGCTGCACATATTCTGTCAGAAGCCAACCTGGCAAGGTCACAGAATGTCCAACTGTCGCATAACATGCCTGAGATCCCACAAAAGAAGTATTGCAAAAACCTTACTGATCAAATCAATGAGTGCAATGGGTCGATAATTGGATGGATTGTCTTTAGCTCCCTTTTGGTAAATTGATATGACTATAGATTGAGACCAGGAGGGAGGGATACTGTGGGTCTTGATAATATGGTTTAAAGGTTTAAGTATTGTAGCCCATTAAGAAGAGTCCTGTTTCAACGCAAAGGGGGGGAGTGGGGAGGGTCTGTCAGGGCAAGGGGCCCCAGACGAGACGGTTTTAATTTTTCAATGGTCCAAATCAAATCCTCCTCTGTGCAGGGACAAATCCCTCTCTCTACAGAGCCCTGTGTGGGATCCCACACTGTGCGGAGCTCATCCGGTAGATACATTTTTGTTTGATAAAATATACCCAATTCCACTCTGTAATCGAGCAGTCCAAATGCATTGTTACCCCTCCAACTTCATGGTTCACAGAAGTACACAACTGCAGAGAGTTATTTTTCACAAGATGTGTCGCTGTGGACTGGTTGTCATGGAGCTGCAGATCATATTTAATCAATTTCGTGTAATTATAATGGCGTTGGTAGATCAATTATTTACCCAAAGAATATTCTTCAACTAAAAGACCCCTAGATTGTAAAAGCTTCATACTTATTCATTTTTGTCTCTTGGAGGAGGGGACTATTAGTGTAACCTAGTTTATCTTTCAACCCCCCTTCCCTCCAAGTCGACTGGTTAATACAACGAGTGAAAGAATGACTACCTCTATCAGGGGATAGCCATGCAGTGTTAATAATACGATTATGTGCACAATGGCTTTAGGCAAGTTCAACGAATATCATCAAATGTTCCCCAATCGGTGATCATAGATAGAAAGAGACACACATTTTAGTTTCAGTAGATGGGACCCAAATAAGTAGTCAATACAAGATATGTTCGACCCCAAATGCATAGAGAATGGCTGGGAGATGCCATTATACTTAGCCTCAACAAAGTGAGTTCGCAGTTGGGCATATATTAATCCTACTTGGCCCCCCTCACAGTGCTCATTTGTGTTGATGGAGGAATTGAACCAGCCGAGTTTTGTCTCCCACCACACAATTAAAATTCAACTCCCCACCCCTTGATTACCGCATGCTCTCTTCCCTTCAAGAACCATAGTTGAATTATTCAACTCACACCCTTCTGAAAGTCCATAATAGTACACCTCACAGGAATCCAATAAATGTTAATAAATAGCAGGTTAGATTGAGAGTGGGAATCCTCGAGAGATATAGCCATAAAGTCCTCACAAGAATAGAACAACTCGCCTTGTAGATTCAGAGCATTATCAATTGCAATAGCCATCCCTCCACTTGGTCAACCCTTGATGGCTCGTGTGGTAGGGACGAAAAAAGACTGTTATGATATGATATGCTATGATATATCATTTATATCGCGCCCATACACACGTGTTTTAGAGCGCAACCCCCTGAGATCAAAGTGAGTGGCAAAGAGTTGCAGTGTGCCGTTCCAGAAACAAGGGTGCCATGAGCTTACCGGCACCCTTGTTTGCAGACCACCACACTCGGGGTACTAATTGCAATGTTTCTGGAGTCGAGAAACAGCGCTGCAACAGTTTCTAGACTCTCGAAAAAAGAAAAAAAAAATGACCGCCGGAGTTCCGGAGAAGGGACTACACATTTTCCATTGGCGGGCATTGAACCTTATGTAAAAAAAATAAACACACGAAATGGCCCCCATGGAACAAGGAGAAAGGACTACATGTAGTCCCTTCTCCATTTTCATGGCGGCCACTGGCAAAGCAACTCAGAGATGTGGCAGTGTTTCAGAGCCTTGTCGTCCTGGTAAGGCCTTGGCGAGGGCCAATGAGCTTGCTTTTTACAAGCTCATTGCCCCTCGCCAGGTACTAATTGAGAAAATGAAATCATATATATGTAGTGGCATGATAAACTGCCTCTTTTCGAAAATATTACAATGTCCATTTCTAATGAACACCTCCAGTGTATAGTGCATTCATAATAAGAGTGATGTAATTGCCATAATGGGAAAAGTGAATTATCCAATCCTAGAAAAAGCATTTAAACTAGTTCTCATTGTAATCTTTCACAATGCCCTTATAGGAAAGGGGAATGTGATTTATAGGACCAGTGAGGGTTCCTAGCTGCTTTGCATAACATCAAAGAGCAATTTGGTAACTTAAACATGAAAACAGGTCATATCTGACAAATATGTTTTTGATAAGACCATTATATGCTTACATTTCTAAGTACATTTTAAATACTGGTCACCGCAGTCATTTTATTTCTCACTAAACTCACCCCAACAATAAAGTGTTTGCAATTATGAACCATATTTATCCATCAGGCAGCTTCACAATTTGCATGTGACTTTACAATGAATGTGTGGGTCTGAAAGCTTATTTCCTACTTGTTTCAAAAGTAAATTATAGAAGAGGGTGTAGTCCCCAAAGCACAGACATCGTTAGAACATTGTAACTATAATATTAAAGTGCTTGTAACCATGAACCTGTCGTTATCTTGGCATGGTCTCTAATGGCTATTTGTAAATAGCCTGCTATAAGATCAAATGTATTGAGGTACTTGCAGACCATGCTTATCTCCGCGAGTTTATATGTACTTGGCAAGGGATGAGCAGGGACGTCATTTCACCAAAATGCCAGTGGTAGCGGAAGTGACATCACACGACCCTTGACCTCTGATGTCATCACAGGAAGTGATATCATTTGACCCCACCCCAAAGTGACAGCACGGGAAGCGATGGAACATGATAAAACAGGAAGTGGCATCACATTGCATTGTTTTGAGTACACTACAAAACATATGGTTACGATATCACTGCAAAGTGTTATACATTTCATACAAGAATGGATCCCCATATGCATCGTTAATATCAGTGCGCAGATCCTATATTACCAAATCACTGAAGGCAAGCAGACTTCCAAGGCCAAATGGTAATGATGTGTTATGATATAGCACTTACGCTTAAGTGCTTCTTATCGAACAAATATACATACATTATCACCCAATCTGTGTTGGTACTCATTTATCAACCTCAGCAGGATGAAAGGCTGAGTTGACTTTGCTGGAATTTGAACATGCAACCTGCAGATCACACGCACATTGCAGCAGCCAGCGCTCAACCCATTGAGCTATTTTACTGGCTATAGCCATCAGGAAACCAGCCACTCCAGAAACAAAGAGTCACATGCTGCTGGCCACAGCCCATGAGCCTCAATGTAAAAAAAAGAAAAAAAAAACTTTTTTTGCATTTATATTTGTTGGGGTAGCAAGGGGGGGCCCACAGGGGTAGCATGGGAGTCCTCAGGGGTCGCAGTTGCGACCCCTGGCGACCCCAAATGACGTCTATGAGGATGAGCATCAGTCTTGGTGACAGGGTGGAGGGCCTGATAGTGTAACGGGGACTTACATCAATAGGTAACATGTAGATCAGCACAAATGGTGAGTACTTACCAGAAGGTTTGGTATCCTCTCATAACCAGTACCCCAAACTTGGGGGGGTAACTGGATATTGACAGGTCTTTAGCAGTTGAAACTGTTTGAGATGACACTAGATACACGCATGTAGGGGGAACCAGTTATTGACAGGCCAATATCAGTAAAAAATATTTACGATGTAATTTGCGTCACGAAAACAATGGGCCACTGTAGATAGCTGTACAATCCCAAGACCTGCAAAACTAGACTAATGGTGAGTGCAAAATTAAAAGCACAATGCAAACCTACATTAATGAGCAATAGCACCCAGCTAGTGGGGGTGGGGGGGCCGCAGACAATCAGATTCCTCAGAATGTGGCCTGAAATCTCTGATCGCAGGCTGTGTTCTACGGAACCCACAGGCTGACTCAAAAAATATATATATATTCTACTAAACCCCACCTCTTTCCAATTACTTTTTGGTGGTGGCGGCATTGGCTGCCGCCCACAGCTGCTCCACGGCATCCTGAGCGCTCCGGTTCGCCACCATGGAAAGAAAGAAGGGGCTCTGTATGGAGCCCAATCTTCCCTTTCCATGTCGCCCATCTTGGGAAAGGATTTTCCTTTGTTTGGCGACCTGTAGAACAAAGGAAAATGTTTTTTTTTGTATCACCCTGAGTTGCCGCTGATGGCCGTAACATCTGATCCGGCCTGACGGATCGGGTGTTCACGCCACAGTATAGTTCACAGACAACAGCTAGGTGCTTTTTATCCGCATGTACATTATTAACCACGCTTTCCTTTTGGAGCACACACTATGATTCCCCACAACACGTCTAGGCACGTGCACTCTGCACACCAACTTGTCGCTCGTGACCCACCACCGTCAGGAATTGGTCAATTCGCAATAGTAGCACAAATCTCCCATGCTCGAAGGGCACACATTCATATACTTGTGTGCCTGTTTCAATGTGTACAGCATATACTGGACGAACTTGCAGCTTTTCAATTTCTCTAAGAGAACAAAATGATTATGCCAATCCCAAATGTCCATGCGCTTATGCAGAGAGTATTTCAGATTCTCATGTTCTTCCCTCCAATGTGGGGTCCAGCAGGTATCTTCAAAGAGCAGGTCCATACTTGCTGTTAGACCAGCCAGCTTTTTACTACGAATGTCTTCTCCCATACTGGCCAATAATAAGTTAGATGGACCATTAAGAGTTTTAATATATAATTCAGGCGGCCTCTTTTTCAGAATTAATGATTTAAGGGATAACCGTTAAGGGAGGCATGGACATTTGGTTCAGAATTAGGGCAGTCTGAGATGTTAAAACCCCAGGGGCGCTCATTTCTACTTGCTTAGTATTTTGGTTGGCAGTTTAATAGTTGTCTCAAACCTCACTCTATCTTTTTAAGGTGTCGTAGCATGGGGCGTAGAAAATAAAGCAGCCTGTATTCAAATTTGCCCTGGTGAAAACACGTTCTCATAATACCTATTGGAGCTAAACCGGTTGGCTCCATTCCGTATTATCTAAACAACGGAATTACTGCTACATCCGTTTGCTTCTCTGTTTTGCACAAGAGCAAAGCTTTGATAATCTGGCCCTTGGTCAATTTTGAGTGGCACCGTTGATAATTGGAAACAATTACATCAACTAAACCTTATGAGACATCAAGGGCCAGATTACAGAACCCTTGCATCAGTGCAAGTGCACAGCTGCAACGCATTAGCAATAGGGCGAAGTTTGCTCTACTTCAGAAAACATCAGGCCATATTAAAAAAAAACATGTTCATTGTCACAGGTGCCATTTTATCATGGTATAAGCACTGGGGCAAAATGTGCCCTAGTGAAAAAGACATGCACCTTCAAAGCATGTTTGCCACAGGTCAAAGTTTGCCATAGCACTGATACTGAATGGTATGCACGCTGTTTCAAAAAATCGTTGTATGTGCGTGTTTATTTTTTCTCATTGGTGCATTTTTTTTCCCCGAGTGCTTATACCATGAAAATGGCATGTGTCACAGTGTAAGTATTTTAGCATGTGGCCTGATATATATTTTATTGATTTGTGTAACGTTGCCCTTGTGCTGATATATTGCACCTTTGCACCTGGCCCAGTGTAATATTCTGTAATCTGGCTCCAGGTTTACAGTACATTAATGCAAAATGCTGGCATACAGCTACTGAGGGAAGTTGGGGGAATGCAGACTCTGCAACATGCAGTTCTTGAGATGCGTCAGACTCCAACTCACATTAGACATCCCCATTGAATGTGCGGGGTAGGGCTAATTGGAGCTGGATTAGCAATCAGAACAATTATCTTGAGGCTTCCAATTCTGAAGCAAATGGGAAATGAAAAAGATCACAGCAATTGACATTATTAACCATAACTTTATATTAAGGTTATAGAACACTGACACTGTATGCTGGCACATACCCGAAGGAGCACACCATGCCCTCCCATCGCCTACACAACCACTGGCAAATACCTGAATGAGCACTCCATGCCCTCTCATCTCCTACAAAACCACTATACAGAAAACAGAAAGGCCACACTGAACATCCACAGTGAATTCTGTCTAGTCAGAAATCCAAATGCAAAATGAGGCCATTGCTTATTAAAATGAGTTCATCTTGTGGGCAAATGGGTGTTTATGCTTCTAAACTCAACATTGCTACTGCTTCTCCAGCAGCTAGCTGCGTGAATGAAACATTCCAGCGCACACAAGGGGCACGAATTCTGATTCCACAACATAAGCAGAAAGCACAGGCATAGTAGGGGAAACTAGTGCTGTATCCATTATGCATGTGTCTTATACTGTATCGTAATGCTCTGTGCCTAAAGATTCCCAATACCACTCGTGCTTGTGGAGGCATGCCATCATTCTTCAAAGAAGATCGGAAAAACAAAACAAATGTCAGCATTATGTGCACCGTAGTGTATGCCTGGTTAACAGTTAACACAATGTTAACAGCATGTACTCCAGAACGTAATGGGCCACAGAAGCCACCACGTCATATTGTGCAGCAGTGAGGTGGCCTTGGATGACACGAATGAGCCCAGCATTATTATGGAGTTCTATGTACTAGTGTGCAAAATGGCCATGTTTGTAATATGTACATGCCCAGCCCACAGCACATTGACACAGCTGTAGAAAGCCTTGGGCTGAGCCGACCACATCATGGATACAGTGGTAGCTGTCCCCACAATAAAGGTATGATTAGGCATAAGCAGCAATTAGCAACACACAGTAACAATGTTATTTAATGTTCTGTTGTGTTATGTTAAAAACATTTATATAGTGCAACATACACCAACGAAGCCATCCTGACGGTGTAGAAACTGGGAAAGAGGAAAAAAAGGGAAAACGTGAAACATAAAGGTTTTAAGGGAAGGTCGAAATAACAGGTGACCCTGAATCGTATGGAGCAACACCAGAATAGTTTTTTATAGAAGAGCTGCTGTGAAAGCCAAAGCATGACCCCCGATACGGGGCCGTCTGAAGCGAGGAACAGAGACACACACTGCAGCCACAGAGCACAACAGGCAAGGAGACACATAAGGACAGAATTCGGTCTGTAAAGAACTCAGGGCCAATGCCATAAAATGCCTGATGAATTATGCATAGGGCCTTAAACTTCACACGTTGTGAAGTGGGAAGCCAGTGAAGAGACATGAGAACCGGAGAAATAGAAGTGTAGAACGGGGTGCCGGTAGCAAACTTAGCTGAAGCGTTTTGAAGGATTTGTAGCCTTTGAAGTAAGTAGGTAGGCTGACCCAAATACAGAGAGTTGCAATAGTCAAGGGGGCCAGATACCACGAGAGGACGCACATGAGGGGACAGGTATGGAAGGACTTTGCAAAGAATTCAGAGCTTAAGGTGACTGGACTGGCACACCAAGCTGACTTGAGACTCAAGAGAAAGTGAGGCAGAAAGCTTAACTCCCAGATTCCTAACAACTGAGTCAGGCTTAGGTAGTGGACTAAGAACCACAGGCCAGAAAGCGGAAGAACAAAGATTGGCAGAGGCAACGAGGCCTACCAACAAAACCTCACTTTTATCACCATTCAGGTGAAGCCAGTTGTCGCTCATTCACTTTTGCACAGAAAGTAAAGATGAGTGACAGCACTCAGCAGTGGCTTGAAGTGAGAGATTGAGATTAACAATAATTTGTGTATCATCCACATAGGAATAGCACCAAAACACAAGATGTCCATGATTTACAGCCCCTGCTAGTGTGAATGGTACAGATCCTTACCATTGCTGGGCTTGGGGATGATGGCAGTCATAATATTGGGTAAAGGGAGCACTCCTGCAGCCATTCAACAGATCATTGGAGTCGAGACCCTTTCGAAGAAGTGCAGTCCGAGGACGACCACTAAAGTTAACCGGTGTTGCCACACAAAAGCCTGGTGAAGCCTGGCTCCTCTGTACAGATCTCTAGAAGGCCCTTGTCACTTTTTATGACACCTGGACTGGTGGGAATAACCTGTTCTGACACCTGCTCGAAGGTTTATGCCTGCTGAGCCTTCGGCTAATCACTCAACCTGGACTACCTGGTTGAGTGACTAGCTCTCTTCCGGGCTACTTCACTGTATCTGTCACTGTTCCAATCTCTGGTCAATTTGCCTCACAGTGCCAATGGATGCCTCACTTGTGACTTTCAGAATCCATGTGTTTTTCCACTTGTCTCGCAGTACCCATTTCCAATAGCTTTATCTTCACAGTTCCCAGTTCTTCTCTCATTTGCACCTTACTGCTTAGTGAAGGTCATCTGTGCTTCTCAGTAACTATTTCCAATCCTATTGTCTGATCATTAATCCGTTATGCCACTTATTCACAGCTCAGTATCCACATGATACTGTTGGGATGTTGCCCTCTCTCTAGCGCCATGATGCGTTCGGGCGACCTTGCGCTTTACAAGAAGTCATAACATAACAGTGTGCCCCATTGCCCCCTTCCCCAGCGCTTAGATACATCCCTATTTTCCGTTCAGTGCCAATTGCTGGGTCTCATTTTCCTTCAGTACCACATTCTGTCCCCACATGCCTCAAGCAACTTTTTCAGGTAATATTAGGCATTCAGTACTCAGTGTTGGTCCCATGTGCATCTCAGAGCCTAGCTATGGTCCTATGTGCATCTTAATAAATACTCATTTAATGTCCTATTACCCCCTCATTACCAATTCTGCCCCACTTCACTCTTCAGTGCCGCGACCTGCACCCGTTTACCCCTCATTGTTCATTTGTATCCCCATTTTCTCCCCGGTGACAAATGTTCCAAGTGCACCTAGTTCTGTTCCATTGTACCCCCCTGTGCCCTTTCAGGTCCCATTTGCTACTCAATAGGCTTGTATGCTCCCATTTACCATCTGTGCCTATTTGCCACAGTCCCCAGGTGTAGTCTCACTTTCCTCTCAATACCCATTTCCACTACCAGTTGTGCTTCAGTGATACATTTGGCACAATTGTTTCCCCAGTGATACGTTCTGGACCCAATTCCTCTCAGTATCTATTTCAGATCCCCATTTGCACATCAGTAAGTATTTCTGGTCCCACATGCTTCTTGGAACACATTTCCAGAGATAGCTGTCCATCAGTACCCGTCACTGGCCCAATGTGCACTTCAGTGCCTGTTTATGTCCTGTAAACCAGTCAGTTCCCATGTTTATTTATTTATATATATATTTATATGCAGGAGGAGCAATGCTCTTTTGATCACAAAAGAGGTCTGGAAACTTTGGTCACTGAACAAGAAGTTCGGACCCATTTGCCCTTCAGTGATGACTTTTGACTCCTTGTGCTCTTCGGCACCTAGTTGATGAGCAATGTGCTTGTCAGTACCTGGTTCTGGTCTCATGTGCGCATCTTTGCCGAGCTCTTGCCCTATTCTAATCTCAGTGACAGAACACTGGGCACTACAGCCATGTGGAATAATCTACCTTCAACACTCACAGTAGAAGAAAACCACTTGTGGTTAAGAAAAAGTCTCAAGACATTCTATTTCAAACAAGCTTGCAATTTGTAACCAGTGGCATTCCTTCTTTTTTCTAGTCTCTGGATGTTCAGGAACGCCTGTAACCTATTCATTCTGCATCTTTCACTTTATGTTGTTGCCCATATGTATTAAAGTCATGTCTTGGCGCTTACTGGTTTTTCCATCTTTGTCCTCTACTTTTCACCTGCCCATCCGTGTATGCTAAATAGGTCATGAAGGTGTAAATGCTTTCAAGATTAGAATGCTCCCTTCATTCCCCGTTTCCAACTAGGGCACTGTGAACTTGTAAAGTGACTATGTTCAAAGCTTTCACTAGTAATGGTGCTTGCGCCTTATTTACGCTACACTTTCAGCCAGACACATCCGAACCAAATTGGACACAATCGGATCTTACGGTTACCGTGACCCCTGTTCAACACAGGGACAGCCAGCATCTTGAATTCCAAATTGCGATGCAGATGATTGAATGATGCCCTGATGAAGGACTTGACGTAGGGCCTCATCACGAATTGGGCGGCAGCCCTTAAATGCGGCGGTAACGCTATTACAGCCGCATTTAAGTGCTGACCCGATCATGAGATGGATGCTAAATGGGCTGAGCCATGTTTTCTGTGCAATTACAAGCCAGCTGTACTAGCGCACAGTGTTTGCGCCGAAAATGCCCCATTAGGTCCAATTGACCCAATGGGAAATGGGGATTTACCGTTAATGCTCAACCTGTGATCCAACGCTAATAACGGCAGACCGGTGGCGCTCACACAATTACAGTTGGGCGATATTACTGCTGGTACACCGCCCAACTCATGATGGTGCCCATAGTCTGAAATGCATTGGCAAACATTGCATGTGCACCAACTATCTAACTAATAAGGCAAAAATAACTTTTGGATTAAAACAGCATTTGAGAATTATTCTTAAAGATTCTCTACTTGAAAACAATACAACAAAAACTGCATCACATTTTGCAAAGTTTAAAAGAAAATACTTAATGGATGTTAGGGATTGCAGCCCACACCGAAGGCTAGATAGCCTAGGTCTTGTTCCTCTAGTTACATGTTCAAAGCGTGCACATAATGATGCAGCAATCAATAAATAACGTATCCTCTTGGTACCTTTTCTAGTCCCATTTTCCCCAATGCCTGTTTATGTTGCCATCTGCCTCCCTTTGTCCCATTGGTGTTCTCATGTGCCCATCAGCACCAATTTCTAGTATAACTTGGCTCTCAGTGCCCCATTATTTGAGTTGCCCCTTAATACACACGCCTGCTCCCATTCCCCCCTCAGTGCAAAGGCCTGCTGCCATTATCCCCTTGCTATGCAGCTCTGAACCCATTAGCCCTCCAGTGCCATTTGTAGACCCACGATTCTATCAGTGATGCTTACTGGTGCCAAATGCTACCCAGTATTGCACGCTGGTCCCACTTGCCTCTCGGTATCCAGTCATGGCCTCATGTCCCCCCTGCATTGATGTATGTTCCTATTTGCACCTCATTGCCCAGATCTGTACCTCGCCTCTTGGTACCTATTTCTAGCCCCATTGACTCTGCATTATCCATGACAGGTCCCCCCGATAGCAATTTCAGGTACCATTTGCCATTAACCACCCAGTTATTAGCCATTTGCATATTAAAATGCCATTATTAAAAGACATAAAAGTGAAGGTACTCTCAGTGTTTAACTGTCCTGGCAGCGTGACACACTATGGACATAGTAAAGCAGCAGGCAAAGGGTCACATTTCAAGGAAAATGGTGTGTTGCATGATGGCTGATATTACAGATTTGGATGCCATGTACTGTAGAGCTGCTGGGTGATGTGGTAGTGATTTTCAGTCCTCTATTCACCAGTGTGCATTTCCACAATGGGCCTGATTTACACAAGCATTTTACAATGGGAAAAGTCCATTGAAAAACGTTTTGTAAATTATGACTCCCAAATTGATGTCTTGGCTTTCCTTGAAAGCTAATCTCTCTAGGAACAAGTACATCTTCTTTCTTAGTATTCTTTAAAAACAATTAAATATCTTTCTTCTCTTCGTCATAATCCTATTTTGTTTCCATCTGATACATCTCTTTGTTCTTCAATCGACCCTTCACTGAACCTTCGCTCTCATTCAGCTGCAATCGTAAAATCCTATAATTTCTATATTCATCCACTTAGGAAAGCACAACTCTTCCTTTCTTCAGATTTTATAATCCACTGTGCAAACCCTACTTTTATCCAGACTAGACACTTTTAATGCTTTTCTCCAGGGGTATTGCTAGGCTTGTAAAAGTTCCGGGACTTCGCTAATGTTGGGACTCGGGGCTAGCTAGCCTTTTGGTTGTAGCCCAGAGCTTCTATCCGGAGCTACAACCAAAAGACCCGGGGCTATAGCACCCCCAGCCAATCCCTAACGAAGCCTCTGCCTCTTTAGTCCCTTATCCATTTTGTACACTCTATTGACTGACTCATCACTGGTTCATGCAAATGTGAGCACATCATTCTGACCCTCAAATGTGAGCACATTCCATTGTTATTCATCTTAGCCCTTGCACTGCCCTTCAGAATTCACTTTGAGCATTCCTGAATCACCTTCAAGGCACATACCCGGATGGGGCCTCTCAAACAGACCGATGACTGGTGTTTCCAGCACTAGGCGCGTAGTCAGGATATCCTTCTTTTAGAAATCCCCAAGTCCATTCTTCCACATTTTCTAATCAAGTTTTCTCAGCTCAAGTTTCCCTTGTAGTGGGCTCTCTCCTAGTCCCAATCACTTTTCCATCTGATTCGTTTTTTGACTGGTCACTGAAATCCACATGTTTGGATGAGTACATTCCAATGCTGGCTATTGATTGCCCATTGTATTTGTTTATTTGCATAGCTTGTAGCGCCAAAGGCACTGGGGCTTGGGGTGGGAGGGGCAGGCAACAGTCAGGGGGAGTAGGAACTGATAAATAGAGGGAATTGCAGTGTGTCAATGGGGTTATATGTTTATTGTGCCGCATAATTGGATTCAGAAACGTTGAGTAGCTAAAGTAGAATGCACCACATGTCTTTTCACGAACAGTTTGGTAATAACTTATTACACATAGATTATGGCACAAACCCAGTGTGGATGATTGCATCCTACTAATTCACATGGATTTTTATTCCTAACAGCAACTTTTATTGTGGTTTATCAAAGATACAAAACACACTGACGATACACTTATAAATGGACCCGGTTTTCTTCAATCGCTAATAGGCAATTCTTGCAAAACATTAATTTAACAATTTTCATATGTATTACTGATGATAAAAAAACATTGTCAACAAATGTCACTCAACATATTTTTCAATCCTAAATACTGGCAAACGGGTAGTGGCTTGTCTGGATTCAGGGTGTATTCTGCTGCCATGTGATGATGCAGTGATTGTTTGTGAAAATTAAACAATTCTAAATCAAGATCAGGTTAGATGTCCTATTGTTAATTACTAATCATAATAAAAATTGAATTTTTTGGAAGAAAAGGGTTACCATTAGCTAGAACCTTAAATAAATTGTAAGGCAAGTCCCAAAACCAAATAATAAAAATCAATCCAATGAAGCAAAAATAAATGCACGGGATGTGTGAAAAATAAATGGTTATTACACACGGCCAGGCTGGGGAATAACCAGAAAGACATTCAACATTGCAGCATAAAATGGCTGCATTTATAGTCAACATTCGATATGAAGTGACAACAAATGTTAAAGGTTATTCACAATCCCCAGCCTGTGATTGGACAAAAACATTTGCACTATAGAGGAATCTATAAAATACCTAGCCCGATTGGCTTATTCTACCCCTCGTGGTCAAGCTATGACATCAGTTAATTAATTAATTAATTGATACTGAGATCATCCTCATGCTGCTATTGTTTTATCCCTACCAAAGTGTGCCCGCCACTGTGGCTACCAGTGAGAGATGTCCGGGAGGATAGCTCAGTGGCAACATGCTCCCCTTGGAAACAAGATGACACGAAGCAACACCGGTTCGATCCCCGGTCCGCACTTAGAATCCTCTGGGGATTAAGCACGTTATAAATACGCAACTAAGAGACATATTCCTGTAACAGCACCTCGATGCCCCCGGGCTGTGTGAGCGCTTTAAAAATGCAAATAAATAAATAATTAGAAGTGGCTACTATTTGCCTGTGTCCACCAAGACCTTAAAAATCTTCAGTCCCACAGAACAAAGAGTGGGGAGTGGATCGGAAAGAGGTCTGCTGTGGTTCAATGGGGAACATGGGCCCGGGTTGGAGGACCTCCCCTATCTGGAATTTTTGAGCTTGTTGTGAACAGGCTGTTTCTCCCTTTTGGCTGCTGGTGAGTACTGGGACACCCAGAGTACAAAAGAGCCCTTTTGGAGTGATGGCCCAAGTGAGGTCCCTTCGAGGTGGATGTTGGAATCAGAAGCAGAGAATGAGGTGAGACTGTTATTCCACTCACCTGCAGAGCAGGTGAAGTGTAATTAAATCAATCCATTTCATTGTTAGACATGACCAATAACAAAATGTTGTTGGTAGAGGAAGGAGTGCTTAATGACCCCATTGACGAGGGTCTTGATCCTCCAGAGGGAAGAAGTACGGAGAAAAGTGTGCAATCGATGGTGGACTCCAAAACAACTGTATAATTAGGAGATGAGGGGCTATTGCAAAAGGACCCCAGCCAGCAACAACGGTGTACCTAGAGGAGGGACCACCCACTTGGCAAGAAGGCAGATCGACCTCTATAGCTTGCGTGTCCACAGGGGGGTTCCTTGAGGCAATAGGGCAGCATGAGACTGGAGAGCACAGGTCGGAAGAAAGGAGAGAGTCTTTGACGTCAGTGTTAGTGCTCCAGCTGTCAAAGGATATAGCTGCTATTCAGGCTAACCTGGACCAGAAAGCCCTAAGGAGTAAACATGGTATATGTACAACTAGCACTGTGGAACAAGGTGAATTTGATCAATTCTATTTAGAAAGCCCCGAAACAATGTGCCCCGACTCCTCTCTGGGATTGGAAAATGAAGAGAGGGAGGACGAGAGAAAGGATCTGGGAACAGAACCAAGCCACTTGAACACAGTATGCTTTGATCACCATAGCTCGCCCCTGGGAACATGAGAGGCTCAGGGGATGTCTATGGTCGTATCATCTGCTTCATCGGATTCCACACTGAATGAATATGCTTTCACCCCAAATGTCATGTCCTTGGACCGACTTGTAAGGAAAAATTCAATATAACAGCTACTATAATGTCTGCCCTCTCGATCTCTCTTGCACCTTCTTTAAAATTATATGAATCAATAAATTAGAATTATTAAGATCAGGCTACATTGCTGGCAATGATGCATTCAAAAATGATCTACTTAGAATCATTTACAGCTGCTGTGCAAATAAGACTTAATCGGTAAGCAAACCAATCTATACAATGGCAAAATTGTTTGTCTGATTTGGTGAGGGGAGAACTGGCAGACAAAAGTTGATGGGAGCAATGTTAGAAATGCAAAAATGGCTATGTGTGATATTTGAGGCTGCCTCTTTAAAAAAGAACCAGACAATGGAGACAGATACTGAGTTGGAGAAAATTCAAAGGAGATCTAAGAAGGCTTCTGCCTCCATGGGCCCACAGACAAATTGACCTGTACAGTCTCCGCTGAAATCAACGGCAGCATTAGTTGCTGATATGACGACGGGACCAAATCTGAAAGAGAACAAAGACCAACACATAATCCTGCACCCAGGAAGAGAAAATTGTCTAGTTGAAGGACTGGAAGTTGGAGATTTAAATGAGGAACAATCTGATCCTTTGAAAGAGGCGGAGATAGAAGATCAAGTAAAAAGGGGTCCTGCTACGAAGGAAAATGATCTGATCTTCACCAAAGGCTCAATAGAAAATGAACGGGAACCATCACCCCAAAGAAAGTAATCCAAAACTAAGCCTGCATCAAAACCTCAAAAATCTAATGCTGCTAAAAAATGTGTTCACAATCTGAACACCCCACCACCGCCCCCTAGAGAGCATCTGTTCCAAACAAAGGACCAAGTAAAGGAAAACGTCTTCATTGAAAAACAAGGAGCTGTTCTAAACATGGAAATTGAGAGAGTCTGTGAATTGGGAGCACCTGATTATGGGGTCTTAGAGAACCAAGAGGAATTCAATCTGGACTACTCAGTATAATCCACTGAATACATCAATGAGGATTATGAGGAGAAATTAGGATTCATTTCCATAGTCCTTAATGAATGCAACTCGAGCCAAGGAAATGGCGCTTTAGTGGCGTTGGATTCGAGACCTGGACAGAAATCCAATAAGGGGTTTCCTACCTTGGTCTGAAAAAGAAAAATGGTGGATTGAAACTACTGGAGGCTCTTAAGGAGAATTCTCATAAATGTGCTAATTCCCTTCACCTTAGAGACCCCCAGCAACTTTGCTGGATTTTGAGAACTTGATTTGTTTTTACCTGGAAAGAGTGTGAGCCTTTTGTCCCACTCTTTCATGTATTTTGTGTTCTTTGATTATGGAGTTTTAGCTAAACTCCATAGGCATCATCTTTTCCTGTGTGTCACACTGCACCTCAGTGCAGTGACACAGGGATGTCTTTTTAGACTTCCTAAAGGTGTAAATACCTTCTCTGGGATAAACTACTGTTTCCCAGAGAATGTAAAGTAAAATTGACTTTGCTAGTCTTTCCAAATTCATAGACCCAGCACACACCATCTTACAATGGAGTGCTGGAGGGGTTACATAGTATCCCCTGTGTCTAAATACTCATGTAGCAGTCAAATGCTACCCTTTACTATTGAAAAGGTTGGTGGCATTGGTTTTACAACGAACTACCATGATTTTTCTCGACCGCGAACACCGGTAGCTAAAAATCACGGGAGCCATGTTTTTCAAGATGGTTCCTTAAGCCTCTTTGTTTAAACAGGTCCCGGTCTTCTTTTTTCGCTATTTCTTTTTGGAAAGGTGCTTCTAGTGTTTGTCTCTGCGCGCCAAACTAGGTTTGGTCCCTTTGTTCGTGACTGAAGACAGCCACTGGCGTCTGAGTGCCTGTGATAGGCAGGAAGTGAGGGAGGTTCTCGAAACTCCCTGCCCTGTGCTTAGTCTCCTAGGAGACCCAAATGCACTCTGAGGTGATTGGCTGGCTGACTGTCCGACAAGGACAGCCACCCTGCTGGGTGAGTGACAGCTAGGCTGGAATGAAAGGGAGAAAACTGTATAAAAGTTGAGTATCTTGGACTGGAAAGCAGAGTCGACTACTGGAACGAACAAACCGAAGACGAGTTTGAAGAGGACGGCTGCTGCAAATCCTGGACCGTTGGTTTGCCCAGTGAAGCCCTGCCGCAGGTCCGAATTGCCAAACTCCATTTGACAGAGAAGCTCCTTCAAGGACGGATTCTTCCTTTGAGTTGGTGGACCAATCAACTCATAAGACACCTGGACACCATTCTCAAGGCTGGTTAGGATTAACCAGTGAGAGGGACACCAGTTTGTGTTCTTGAATCTACAGCTACGGGAACTGAAGTGACTCCATCTTGTTTGCTTTCTTCCCCCAACGTCCTCCCTCTTGTCCCTACGACTGAAGCTCAGGAACAGCGAGATCTGCAGGACCTGCCAGGAACCACGACTTCAGCAACATTCATGCAAATGTACTGTGCCAACTCGATTGAGAGAACGCCACTCTTGCGGTGAAAGTTTGTGAAACTTTCCCAACCTGCAGGCCTAATCAGCTTGTGACCCGACATATGATTCTTTTTTGCCTAAACTACTCCTAAAAACGTTCGCAAATACTTTACTGTTTGATACCAGAACTGCTCTTTCCTATCCAGAACACTAGCCCATTGACTTTGGCCTGACCTATTGACTTGAATTGAACTCTTCTGGTGAACTGAAACTATTTGCACTGCCTACAAATTATATGTGATCTATTCTACTTACTTTTGTCCTTTTTGCTCACTGCTAAGTAACTGAACTGCCATTTTGCTCCTACTTCAGGGGAGCTCAAACTGTCTCAAAAGCTTACAGTTTTGTATTGAAGTATATGGGTATATATAATTAAGTTGCCTTCTGCTAGTGAAATGCTTTCTAAATGATTGTGTAATAAATTACTAAGTGTTTTTACCAAGACTTGAACCACTGTGATTGAAATTCCTCTGTGTAACTACTTGTACTGATCACATTCACCCTTGAGATAAGTCTGGCTGCTCAGCTTGCTACCAAAAACTGTGTGGTACAGACTTATATCAAGGGTTGGTTTGGCTAACACATGTAGTCCTAATTGTGTGTAGTGGTCCCAGAGGCTAGTACATGCAATTCTGCCTAACAGAGGCTAAGGAGGTGAAACACAGGGAGTGCTCTCCAAAACAACAGAACACTCTCAACCAAGAGAGAAAGCAGGGGGATTATCTTGATGCCGGGGTAACCCTCTCATTGGAATGTATGCTGAGCTCGAGCAATGGCTTAATGTCAAATAGAAGAAACATTATGGCTTTGTTTCACCATATCCCAGCACTCCGAGCAATAAACTCTGATGATATCCGATTGGTTGAATTTGTTAAGGACTCCATAATGGATTGGGTGATATTACATCTGAGATCTAACCCGATCAAACGGACTCTCTAGGACACATTGGAAGTGCTGTTGCCCTTAGGTTTCTGTCCTTAAAGAGACAGAGAGGGTGATTCTGGTGCCTAAAGGGTTGACTGCTCAGGAAAGAAGATCACCCCTAGATGAGAGGAGAAACCCAAGGAATGTCCACGATATCTTCCTCCCAAATCCCTGATGTGTAAAGAGGAACCTCTAAGAACCCAGGAAGAAAGGCACATTGGAACATTTGATAGGGGGGGTAGGCCCCCTGACAGTAACTTGTTTACCCTTAAGAAGGGAGCCAAAGACGGTAAAGGAGGATCAAGGGGGATCACAGCAGGAGGAGAATGGGTCAGACTTGACCTGGTTGCAGTGGGCGCATGTCCGGGCAATCAAAAAATAGTGCAAGACTACCCATAGCCTGGAAGAGATCCTAATAGGATGTTGGAACACAAGGGGCTTTTCGCATCTGTTTGCCAATGAGGAGAGTGACCTGAAAGCTTATGATATTCTGTGTTTTCAGGAATGTTGCTTAAGAGAAGTTGCCTTGTGCGATGGGTTTGTATGCTTTTTAAATCAGGCAAATAAAGGTGTTAAAGTTAGACCCCACTCTGGCCTCCTAACTATAATCAAAGTGAGATGGAGAGGGGCCCTCAAGACCAGGAACCGTGGTCATGGTAATTTGATAAAGCCAACATCCTGGCCTTGATTATGAAATTGAGCACCTCAAGAGCCCCTGGGCCGGATGGGTTAACAAATAGTATACTCAAACAGAATACAGAACAGTGCACTGAATTTGTATACCATCTTTTCCGGCAATTAATGAGTGGGAGGGTGCCCTTATCCTGGAAAAAGGCTATGATAGTGACGATTTCTAAGAAGGGCGATAGGACGAGTCCTAAAAATGATTGCCCAAATGGCCTTAAGATTATTTGGGAAAACTCTTTGCTTCTTTAATATTGAAGCATCTAACGAAATAGGGTAATGAAGCAGGAGTTTTGGACCCCCACCAGATGGGTTTTGTGAAGGGTATAGGGACCTCCCACAATCTCTTCCTGCTGAATCTCTCGAAAATTCAAGCAAAAAAGGAAAACTTTTAAATATGTATAGCCTTTTTGGATTTAGAGCAGGTATTTGATGGAATCAGTAGGGAGAGAATGTGGACGGAACTGGAAAGGAAAGTTAGCGATGTCTGGCTCATATACTGCAATGTAAAGGAACCTGTACTCTGGAACATCGATGCAGGTCCGTTGGAATATGCAGGGGTGTCTGTCTAAAGAAAGCAAGGCCTACCATGGCCCTGAGAATGGACGTCTGTTGGCTCCAGCCATGTTCAACTTGTATATGTCAGATCTGGCAGAAAATCAGGCTCAGATCATCGCCTTCTCCCCTAAAATTAATGGAACCCCAGTACTGTAAATCTTATAAGCGGATGACCTGATCCTGATTGATAAAACACCTATGTCTGTAAAGGAGACTTAAGTACTTACAAGATTATATCAGAATCAACGATCTGCAAATTGATAAAAAACAATCGAAAGTGATGATTCTAAATCTAGGTGGACGGATTCAAAATCTCAAATTCAAATGGAGAATTGGTTCTGAAAGTCGAGAGAAAATAGAAATGATTACATACCTGGGAGCGTGTGAATCTGAACATGATCGAGTCCCCATGGGTCATGGGCCTGAGATTAAAAGCTAAAAACGTGGCCGCCCAAGATACGGTTGATTCTCGAAGGTACCCATTGTGACTTTCTATAATATGTAAGTGGTTCCGATTTTATTTTTATGGAGCAGAGGCTGGGCTAAATCTCCCATGGCAGGGAATACTTTGGAGGATGGTTTTGTGACTTCCAAGGGGACTCCGTTTGGCCCTGATTGGTTTTGAACTGAGTCTGCAGTCGCTTTATTCGGTATGTCTTTGGAAGTCAATAATGCTATTCCGGAAATCCCTCATTGCTGACTTGTCACCACCATTGAAAATGTTGGGGTCATTGCCTATAAGGGTTCGGAGTGACCTATGGGCTATTGGAAAGAGAAGTGCACTAGATGTCTAGCGAATTTGAACGTGGCAGTAGAAGATCTAATTGCAAATCTTATGGCAGTTAAAGCTAACTGTATCATGATGACTGGCTAGCAACCCAAGAAAAACTTAAATAAGGTAATGTTGGACTACAATGGTTAATGTTGAGCTCTGAGATCCATCCTGAAATATATATTGAAATTCCCATGTAGGAGGTATAGAGATCAATTCATGCGATGTCGGCTTAAATTAAGGAAGTGATGGGGGCCCGAAAGCAAATAGAGAAATCAGCAAGGTCATGTAGATTTTGTGATTCGACAAGATGCTGTAGAGACCCTGGAGCATGTAACAGTTTACTGCAAAGGCTTTACGGCCCAGGGATCATTCCACATGGGAAAATTTATTAAGAGAGTGGAGTCACAGTCGGCAGAGGAGTGGTGTAATATCGCACTCTGGGATGAAAATCCATTGGTTATCTTTACACTTGTGAAGTATACTAATGCCATTTTTGAGTTTCACATAAAATGATAGCTATGAAGATATTAAGGCTTAGGTTAAATTAGAGTAGGCTTGTCTTGCAGTGGGTAGAGGGCTTCTGTGGAGATTAGATCAAACTGAGAGTGGAAAGAAAATTAAATTGTTGAGTGAGGAAAGGAGGAGGTTCGACTATGAGTGGGCGCTGGATTTCTTCATCAGACGGTGCAGAGTTAAGTGATTGCTAAAGTCAATCCCATATAACAGTCCATTTCAAAGCAAAGTAAAAAAGAGCATTCCAAACTTCGTTGGCAAAATTAACAACATGCATGGAGCGCGGTATGTAATTGCTGTCTTATCTAAACTATCATACAAAACTGACGGTCGCAGAGAAAAAAAATAAGAATTTGAAAAAGTGCACATTCCCAGATGAGAGCTGCATTTAAAAAAACAATAGTTTCCAATGTAACAGTTGAGAATGTAACATGTTTTCAAAATTAAGCACAGGCAGTTATAATGTGGACCTCGAAAACTCCCGAAAACCGACTGATGTTATGTTCAAAGATTTATTTTAGTGAAAGGTTTAACACACAAAATTGTAAAATAGTTTCTGTATTTTATTTTCCTCACACAGTCTTAAAGTGTGTTTTGCAGCCTATGTGTATTGTCAGAATATTATAATGATTTCAGTGCAGCTGCTTATGTTTCCTGGCAGGCAATTATGTAAGCCTAGCGAATATACTGTCAAGGTTTAACTAGTGCAGTCTCCAATGTTACCTCAGTATGCCTCAAGCTTCACAATAGTCCACTGGCTTCAATACAGCATAGCCAATGTGAAATATGTTACCCAGATTTGATAAAATGCCCACTGTTATTACAGTGTGTGTGATGCTCTGCTTAAATGCCCAAGATGTCCACTGGCAGAGTCTTGTGCCCACATTAGGGATCCAGAACAGTATTGTCCAACAGTGTTGGTGAGAGATGGTACCAGAGGGTTGTTTTATGACTTTTTTGATATGATTGCATTGATGGACCTGGACTCAAAGCTGACCGTTGTGTGCCAGAAAACCAATACCTATGCCCAAACCTCTGTCTTTTAGTTTAAGCATCTTAAAGCATGTGAGCTCCCATGCTCATCTGTGTGTGGTATTTGAAAGCTCACCTTTTATAACCATCACTGATAGATTCTGCAATGGGTTTCTCTATGGTGTGAAGTGTCAAACAACTTGTGTTTCTGTTTCATGGTTAGAGAAGGTGTATCTATGTAGGCCCACCCTTATTTGGAGCTCCTTGCAGGTCTCATCTACATTCTGTTCTTGCTAGTATGTATTGCGTTAGACGAAGATGATCTGGCATTGAATGTGACATATCTCTGTATTGCTCAGCTCTGAAAGGTTGTTATAGCAGATTTGGTGCAGATGTGTTGACACCTTTTGCATCTCGTGGCATCACATGTGAATGTGCAGATCTTCACTGTTCTTGATCCAGTGGAAATATTGTCTTGGTAAGAGACCATGCTATATTTCTCAGTAGCTTGTATGAAATTTGAGGACCTCTTTAAGCTATGACTCTCAGCTCATCATCTCTGCTAAATATTGGTTATAAATCCTTAACAATTCGATTTGTTTTTTTCTGGTGCTGAATGGTAGTTGAAAATCAAGTCTATGTTCTGCATTTCTGCTGTCTCTGTATTGTAGGATGTTGTCTCTGTGTATTTTCTATGCACAATCGAATACCGTGTCAATTTGTGGCTGACTGTCCCTTTTGCTAGAAGGATGGACGGATTGTGGCAAGTTGGTTGTCCCTGGTCCTCCGGTTGGACCCCATGCATTGATAACAGTGGGCCCAGCTGTAGCTAATGGGTGCTCTAGTATGATTTGAATGGAAACTTGCCCTGTGCAGGTATCTGATCCTGCCTGTGGGCTTAGTGTGGCAAGTTGGTTGTCCCTTCTCTTCTTGTTGAAACCTATGTGAGGTGCCATATGGCCTAGCTGTAAATAACAGAACATGTTGTGTGGCTTGAATGAAGCTTGCCCTGTTTATATATTCGTTCTGGTCCATGTGTTTAGTGTAACAGCCTGGTTGTACCTTGTCTTTCTATTGGAGCATATGCATTTGGTTCTGTATGACCTAGATGTAGATAATTAACTCTTTTGTGTGACTTACTCTCCATGGTTTAGTCTGATAAGTTGGTTGTCCCTTGACTTCCTTTTGAGCCCAATTGTTCATACAGGATGGCCTAACTGTAGAAACCAGAACATTTAGTGTGACTTGGTAGGAAACATGGCCCATGCAGGTATGTGTTCCTGTCCATGGGGATAGTGTGGCCAGGTAGTTGTACCTTGTCTTCCTTTTGAAACATTTTGTGCTGTTATAAGATGTATAAGATTTCCAGGGCCACATATTATTCAGTAAACCAAAGAGAAATACGCCATGTAATAACCAAACGGGCATCACGAGTAAAGCAAACATTAATCATGTTTGCGTTACTCTTGAGTCATGTTCACTTTACTCTTGATGTCCATTTTGTAATTATGTGGCAAGACTGGACTTCGTTGGTGGACCAGTCTGATTTATTTAGTACTGTGCCACAGTAACACATATATCAGAACTGCCTAACAATACATGCTAGTTTTGGCTCATATAATAACAAAATGGGAATCAAGAGTAAAGAAAACATGAATCATCATACATCAGACCTGCTCTCTGCTAAAGGAGAAGTTTAGGAGACAGGAAATAAGGAGAGGGTCAAAGAAAAGCAAGATGTTGGAATCCTTCCCCAACTGTGCTTAGCTCCCTCTGGTTACGCTAACCACACCACCATCTCCACACTCCCCTTCTCTTTCCCATAGCACAAAGGTAATTCGGTATGCAACACCCTGAGGAATCACTAGTTGTTTTGTTTAGGGTGTGTCCTTGTGAATCATGTTTCCAAGGACAGCTTCTTCTTAGGGCTGTCCTGCTGTAGCTAGATGTTACGCAACCTCACAAAGGATCAAAAGAGTGACTGTTCCCACTGGCTATTGTCCTGCTGGGTGCAGCAGACACAGGTAGTCTGGGGAGAACATATACAGCCTGCCCATGGATGGCCTGGCTTACAGTGTTGAAATATGTATGATACAGATCAGATGTGGCTTGATGATTGATGTCTATGATGCAACCATGCAAAGACCACATGTCACAAGGACTGGGATTGGCACTCTATAAAGCAGGCTTCCTTTCCATCAATCCTGTGGGGAAGGTTTCCTATAAAAGAGGGGGTCTCCCTCCCCTTCGTTGATTCACAGTTGGACCAACCAGGACTTAAGAAATAAATGAATTGGACCTCTTTTGGGAAAATTGGATTTTCCAAATCCCTCAGCCATTTACGTGAAGGAGTGCTTGAAGGCAGAGGCAACCTCTGTTCCTTTCGACTCTGAGGGCACATTGGATGTTACACTTGTTGAGAACTAGGACCTCCAATTCTGCTCATACACCTCCCTTGACTGGGAGAACAGAACCTGAAAAGCACTCACAATGTCCTGGAGCCCCCTTCAGTTGGTCACACAGCATCCTGAGAGCCAGGACAAGGAGGATCCCTGTATGTTGCTGTCACACCACTTTGAACATTCTTCATTTCACCTTGCCTCTGCAGACAAGTTTGAAATGCTGCCACTTAAACATTGCATCTGGCTATTAGGGTCACAGCTTGGAACTGACAGAACTGCTAGTGCATTTTGTCACTCATCGACCCACCGGCTACCAAATGTCTCGAACCGACTCAATGTGCAAGCCATCCGAACTGAATTGCTCGACCACTGCCTTTGAACTGCAGAGAACGCCCACTTCTAATCGACTCAATGCATCCTTGTTGCTTCGACAAATATGAGTTGCCACACCAAAACCTGGTTGGCCCCACATCTGCAGCACCTTGAAGCCTGGTTGTACATCACCAAACTGCCTAGACATGCAAGTTGGTACTTTGTAGTGGCCCTGGTCAAACCTTTGGTGTCCTAGAGACCTGTAAATACTTTAACCACCTTTTATCCTACACGATATATCTTTCTTACATTATTTATTGCAATCCTTGACTCTTTTTCAACACTGGTAAGTATTCAGAGAGCTGTAACACAACATTCTGTATTTCTGTGTCTTCATTTACAAGGGCAGGTTTTTAATAGTGTTTTAGAAAGTTAAATGTACAATTGATTTGTATAATTAAAGTACATACATTCATAAAACCTTCATTTGCCATTATTTTGTTTTAGAATCTGTGAATTACTAGTGCTTGATTTGCTATTGGCTCATATTCACACCCTTCTGAGAGTATAGTGTTACCTCTGACCACCTTCCCACAAAAGCGAAGTAGGTATATCTCTTAGCTGTGACTCTTTTACTTTTATGATTGGGATCACTGTTTGTTTTCATAGGTGTGGCGGCTGAAAGGTGCTGTGATTAATCCTAGGAATGTAACTTTTCACCCCACGGGGAGCCACCCCCTTTTATACTAGACTTGCCTGTTATGCAAAAGCCTCCCTAGAATATTGGGCAGAATGGATCTCACTTGGTGTGACCCCCTCTTAGAGGACAAGGATTCCCCAGTAAACAAATCTGTAACATCTACCTTGCCACTGTCCCACAGGGTTATTACATACATGGGGACTGATAACAATGTTAGAGTAAAGGGACTTTTTACTACGCTTGTTTTTGCATTATCCCTACGAAACATTCCCACCAAAAATTTGTCTCGCCATAGGCAATATTTTTGGGGAGGATATTTTGTGGGAGCAGAGGTTGCGGGGGTGTCCCCCGCACATTTTAAAATAATGTGGGGGCTGCAGGGGTGTCCCCAGAGGGTCCATGGGTCAATATTGCTGCAAAAATATGGCAATATTTTTGAATGCAATATTTTTGCGGGGATATTAAGATATGGAACCGTTTTTGCTGCTAAACCCTTCCCTGGTTCTATGTTCATTCTTTCAATTCATTTATATTTGAGGGGTCCCCTCCTAACCCCCTCCTCTATTATTTATTCCCTATACACCACCCCACCCTAACCCTTATAAGGGATGAATGAACGTTGTGCCCCCCTCCTTGAGACCGGGATACCAGGACCAATGGAATCATGTCTCTCGTGGCAGGGAGAGACATATAAGGTCCAATACCCTTATCTCTGGTAAAGAAGCCAGTATTGAGCAAATTGACCTCTGGGTTCAGAGGAACCAGAGCGAGATCCCGACTGACGAAAGCTGCTGCTGCAGCGCAGAGTCGACATGAGAGGTTATTAGAAACCAGAAAGTGGATGAAATACTGAATAGAGGTGAATTTGAGAACCGTAAGCTGCAAGAGGTTATCATACAACAGGAAAAGAGCACAATACAAATAGGTGTGCATTTGAAAGCCACTACTCTCAAGGGCTTTTGAGAACCCAAAAGCAAAGCTAATATCAAAATGGAATGAACTTAAAAGACATATGCAGCAAGGGGTTCAGTGAAAAGACAGATTCAAAGCAATACCGATGAAGGGTCCAGAGAAATTAATTGATCTGAAAGAGAGGAAAACCTGGTTAAATATCCAGAGCCCAGACCAGGATAAGAATCCCAGCCACTGAAAGGGAGTGGAAACGTTCAGTTACTCAAAACCTCAAGTAGATGCAGAAGGTCCCTGCAGGGCCACACACACGTTCTGTTGGCACAGGTCTAAGACACCCGGGAGAGGTGAACGAGGGACAGCAGTTCTACAACTGTAAGATCTACACATTCAAGAGATGTGTTGTTTGCTGGAACTGTGTAAAAACGCTAGTGCTAAAACTTGGAGTCAAGTCAAAGAGCGTGCCAGTTGCACTGGTATTGAGAAGATGTGGTGTTTACTTGAACTGTTTGAGAAGCCCTGGGAAGTCAAGAAGACTATTTCTAGAGACATTGTGGGCATGGCATCATGCACGAGGCAGCAGAAGAAAAGCTGAGGAAGTGAGGAAAACCTCTCTGTGCAAGGTTTCTGTTTCTTTCTTAGTGGTAGGGTTAGTAAGAAATATAGGATCGGTTTGGACTGTTTTGCAGCTCCCTCAAATTAAGCTGAGAGGGGTGGTCGGTGGATCTAGAAATTCCTTTTTGGATTGTGGCTGTGTGCACTGTGGGCAATAAGATTGAGACCTGTTTTAGACATCGGGTTAGGCTTCTAAGAGAAACAACCAGGGATTCTGACTCCTGCCCTAATAACCTGACAAGCTCCACACAGATGCTGCACATTCCCCAACAGGTTTTGACTGATAGGCAAACATCCCAACAGGGCCCACTGGGCACAGCACCACTGCTAGTTAGAGTGATGTTTTAGATTGCACTTGCCAGTCTACAAAATACTAAAGTGAGAGCCTAGTGTGTCCATATCTTGTGCAGTTCATTCTCTGAGCCTAAAGTGTGTGCTTTACGTGGCACTTAGCACCCTACTTATGGTATTGAGTAGAGTAACCAGACTGCCCCCTCCCCCCATGTGCTCATTACCAGATCATTGTTGTGTATGGTACACTATTTCAGAGATGTAAAGAGAAGGGGAGAGAGAAAGAGAGAGAGAGAGAGATTGACAGTGGTACTCTGATAAAGTGAAACTCCATCTGAACTGTCTGCCGCGGATAGTGTAGGCGTGTGGGGGAAGAATGCAGACTCCTTTGTCATGTACGTCCTTTGCATTCTCTGGTTCATGTTATAATACTTTATTATGTCTTTGCATGCACTGCTATATGGGGCATGATTGTTTGTGCTCCTCTCTAATCTGCTCAACATTCTACTGTCTACTTTATACTGTACTGCTCCCATGGGCCCAACTGTGATTCTCCCCACTGGGATTTGATTCCTCACGCTCCCATGTGTACCAGTTGCATGTGTGTGTGTGTGTGAGCCTGCAATTTCTCCACCTCTAAGGTGTACTCCCTGGTGCCCCACTGTGATCGGGCCTCCTTGAGCCCTTTTGAATAGTGCGCTACAGTGTTCTCCACTCTGATGACCAATGTAGTTTGTGTGCCTGGTGCCCAGTTCTTGCATGTTGCCCTTGTAGAATGCTGAGTTGTACCTAGAGTCCCTTGCAGAAGTCTGGCCTTTCTGGAGCCCCAGTATTCTCAACCACTGGGCCCCTCTGCTTCATATGCCCCCTGGAGTCCACTCCTGCTGTCTACTTTGTACCCACTGCTGGATGTTCCCAAGGGATTCCACTCCTCCACTGTCTTTCTCTTTCAGAACCAGCCACTGCCCTCTGTCAGCTGCCAGACACACCAGCCCACTTAAGGGTGACTCAGAACATAGCCTCACTAATGCCTTGCCCAAAATGCACCACTGCCGAGACGTTGCCCAACGGGCACTTCTACTGAGATTGTGCCATGGTCACAACGGATAGATTCTCTGAGTTGCCCACTGGGTCCTCCATTAACCTACCATCACTAACGTTCTCAAACATAATTCTCAAGCCTAAAATACAGAACCAATAAGCCAGTGACATGGCCTTTTAATAATATGTAGTTATTTACATTGGATATACACATTGCCACCTTTGAATCACATTCACTTTGAGGTGGAAGAATAACCCCCCAACAGATAACAAACAACAGAATGCTAAAATTGTACCATCCATCTACATAATACTATCCCGACCAATGCATCCTAGCCTCAGGGGCATGCAAGGCTCCCTCTGGACACAAATGCCACTGAACTCTCGTCACATGGCTCTTAGAAACAGTCCTTTGTGCAGGGCTCAGGGTGCTTCTGATCTACAAGCATCATCTCAACAAGCAAAGCTATTTTGCCTTTCACCTCTCTCCCCACTAGCCTAACCACTAAACTAGCCCATCCATTCTCTTTCAGATTCACCAGAGCACTTGGAAACCACAATGCGCAGTATAAATCCCAATAACTTAATGTATTTCAATGAACACAGGGTATTATGCCTTCGTCTAGCACTTAGATCATCTGTGATACGCAGCACTACTCCATGTACATAGATACAACCCAGTGTATAGACATTGTTGTTTGTACAGCTAACCCATTTCTCCACTCGCACACCACACCTTTGCAACTTTGCAGATGGCTTGGGCTCGCTCCACACACCCTACACTAACATATAACACAAGCAATATTGCACAACACCTCTGCATAAGAATGAAAATACTTTTCACGACAAACATCCAAACTGTAGCTTCCCACATAACTTTCTATTTCCTTAAACACAATCCTCCCCCTTTAATTCATAGCATACCTATGCATGCGCCCATACACACTGCATTCAGACATGGGTGTCTAGCAGCGTATGATGATAGGTATGATAGGTTATTTATAACACGCTTAATACCCAGAGGGTTCCAAGCGCGGACCCAGGGATCAAACCTGTGTTGCTCGTCTTGCTTTCAAGGCAAGCACGTTGACCCTGAGCTATCCCCCCAAGATGGGTCTTGGCCCCCCTCACATAACTGTAATGGTCGAAATGCACACACCCATAATAGCACCTCCCGATACTCCCAAATGTTTGGACTCCGTCCCTCTGAGGGTGTTCAACCAACAGCAGGTTGGGACCATAATTATGGTGAAAGGTGCTATACAAATGACAAAATTAATGAATACATTTTAATGTATTGTTTGTTTAATTTTAGGCTACACGTGGCACTGGGTTTTGCTTATTTCTGGAGTAAGCACCACACAATGGGCCTCATTACAAGTTTACCGGTCTGGTAAGTACGGTACCGGTAAGGTTGCTTGTACCATAGTTATCAGACCCGCAAACTACAAGTTCTGCTCGCGGGTGCCTTTTCACCTGCCAGGTGGGACCTGGTGAGTGGAACGGCACTCGCGAGCACAGCATGTCGCGAGCACAGCATGTCGAATGCACCAGTGCATCCATCCTCCCCATTCCCATTGAGCCCTATGGGGCTCAAATGGGAATGGGGAGTAAAAGTTTCCGGCCCATGGAATTGCGGAAATACAGGGTGCGCCAGCGTTGTAATGGCCCTCTATTTCCCCATTGCCAGAGGCCGAAAAAAAAACGCAAGTTTGGCGGCAGCCTGCCAGTTTTACCGGCAGGCTACTGCCAAACTTTTAATGAGGCACAATGGGCCTCATTCCGAGTATGGCGTTAAGGGATAGCGGCCACCGGTAACGAGACCGGTGGCGGTGATCCCTTACCGCCATACTCCGAGTTCCCTTTGCGCCCTCGCCCTTAACGCCTGCTTTGAGCAGGTGTTAAAGTCGAGGGCGCAAAGGGGCCTCCAAGCCAAAAATGGTGACCGTAATGAACGGTCACCGTTATTTGCATCTTCCCCATTCCCATTGAGCCCTATGGGGGCTCATTTGGGAATGGGGAAGAGCCTTGGTGAATGGGGAATTACCGCCCCGCCAACCTTGGAATGGGGCGGTAATTCCGCCATCCACCAAGGCCCTGCCGGTCCGGGTACGGCGTCAACCAAGGCGTTAATAGCGCCATTGGTTAGCGCCGTACTCGGAATGAGGCCCAATGAATTGGTTCTTGGTGCTGAAGTGCAGTGGCAGCACACCAATGTTTTTCGTCGTCCTGACATCCGTGTTCCAATGTTTAACCATCGCTAAAGACTGGAAAATCGCTCCTAGTTTAAAAATATAGTTTTTTTTTTTTTATTTTTTATTTCTGCTGTGCTATAGAAGTGACAAAAAAAGAGGTTTGTTCTTACACAGTTCTGCAGTAAAACGTGTAAAGCGCAAGATAGTTGCGAGAAAGCATGCCTTTGCACAGACAGGCAGCGATGAAGGCGAAAGAAACCTGTTTCCTCTCGTGGAGAGGGCAGACATTAATCTGTCGTTAGCCTGTGAAAACAAAAAGCAATTTATAACCAGTCATGAATATTAAATAATGAAATCTAGTCGCGATGCTCATATTAATAGAAGCAAAATAAATCCGTTTTTACCTCTACCGCCCAGCATGACAGGCATGATGAATGAAACAGGGCTGTGTGTTGGGGGTGGCGAGGGAGGAAGAAGAGAAAACGCTTTATTTTACACAAAGAATAACCATCACTCGACAAAGCGTAAACACAGTAGCAAACTGAGCATGAGCGCCATTATGCGGGCATACATATTCAGTATTTACTATGCGCATTTACATGCAGGAATTGCTCGGCGCAGTCGAGTTTGGCCAATGTTTGCACGAGCTTCAATCTTTTAAAGACCCGTCTTTTGGACAAATTGCCTAAATTCAAAAAATAGGGCACTGATCTTAACACTTTGCGGGGTGTGGTTGGTGGCTGCTTAAAGACTCTTTTAACAAACATATATTGAAAAACTTTGAAAGTTTCAATAATGACATTTTTAAATTGAATATTGAATTTGTATCTTGTCTGATAGTATATACATTTGATGAATATAGTGTTTTAAATTATCTATTTCTTTTTAATGTCTTAAATATGTGAAAAGGTTTATGAAATAAATTACAAATTAAATAAGTTTAACTTTTATATATTCAAGCAAACATTTGAGACACAGTACCCTTTCTCTAAAAGACTAAGTAAAAATGTGAGTCAGTGAATTGTGAAACTGTTCACATGCATTCCCTGTATATAAAATTATGCAGACTTTAGAATGGATTTATATATCACACATTGCTGACATGGGACCAAACGATGCACAGAAGTAAGATGAAGGCAACACAATCACCCCAACTAGAAGCACAATAAGTTTGCTTATGCACCATGTTGTTCACCTGTCACAAATGAGCGTATGACAAGATGGTGCCAGCCAATGTTGGCAACACTGTCTGTCTGCATCTATCAAGAGGTAAACAGGATGGAGAAATCCGGAACAGAGCTTGAAGCAGGTCAGGTGATTCCCCTTCGTAGTCCCAACCCCCACCTGCTGAAAAATGCTTCCATGTTTATAGTTGTGCAGCAATCCTACTTTCAACTCCCGGTCCATGAAATCGCATATATTCTCTTTCCATCTTGCTCATTCAGGGCTAGGCAAGAGGGAACCCCAGGGTTTACCGGTCTCAGAACGAGGAGAAAAAGATGAGACATATCCCAGCCTTGAGGTCGGGGCTTAGGTTATTGGGCAATGAAATGTGGCCCCGGTAGCAAGCCAAGTAGTGCACAATGTGTACACAAAGGAAGTTCCTGATCAAGGCAGAATGAACTTGGTGACATGATATTTAATACGCTTCTTCACTATCTAGGCTTGTGGCCATGTGGTGATCTCAGGTAAGCCATATGTGGGACTTCTGAATTTCCCTCCATGTGGATGCATTACTGTGCTCTCCGAAATGCCAATCATGAGTGTGAGGTATTGGGGTGTTGTCATTATCCACTGTAATGACCATCCAGACAATGATGTGCTCATCATACATTTTCTTGAGGATTGTGCTTGATATTCATCATTTGCACCTGAGTAGAACTGTCTGTCAATGCTCTTTCACAATCCTTGAAATTCTAATGCAGTCAGATCAAAAAGCAGCACATTTTACCCATCCAGGACATCACTACCACTAACTTGAGTTCATGGCCACGGTCAACCATTTTGGTAGCTGATTCACAAACGTCCAATTGTGTCTTTCATTGTATCTGTTGAGCAGGTATAACAACTGTTTTAAAAATAAAAAATCATAATGCAACAAAACTATGTATAAAACTACACCACAAAAAATGAGGGATGAAGCTATCATTGAATTATTTCAGACTCAACATGGATCCGAGCCGAGGTCAATGAGTTTTACCTAGACATTGTGCTCCATTTAATGCGGTCCACCCATGACAGTGAGAATGTAAAGGCTTTGAGCATAGCAGGCAGATAGAGCAATAGGGTGTAAGAAAGAAGCTTCTAACAGCTGTGCTGGCAATTGAGCATGTTAACCAGGTAACCATAAACATTCAGAGATCCAAACAGCCAACATAAGCCCACCTGTCGACCTGCAACATTCCAAGAGGATTCAAGTTATGCACAATACTCTTCGAAGACCCAAACACAATTCTCATAGCCCTCAAAATGATCAGCAACAAATAAGATCCTACATTGAGATGTCATGACATGATAAGCTCCCACCCCTCACTTCAATGTCATCAGTACATCCTTCATTTAAGGCACCTTGCCAGAAATGCAGGACATGGGACAGACCACCTCTCCCCCTCAGAAGAGGTACACACTCCACCTGGCAGAACCTGCTCTATATTAGCAATGTCACCGTCCAGCTGCATAAAAGAATCAGGCAGTGGAATCTCCTTCACATCTGCCAATCTAGATTCTGACCACACCGTAGCACAAAGACAACCACCGCCCAAGTTAGTGGTAATGCCATTCACATCCACGCATGGCAACTCACCATACACAACATCTTTTGTTCACCTTAGATATCATTGACCACAAAGCCTCCTCAAAATCCTCATCACCTACATGGAGTCTGACTGAAAAGTCGTGCAGTTGTACACCACCTAACTGTCCAACGGTTAGTAATTCATACATATGGACCCGACTTAGCACTTCCTACTACACTGCAGGGTGGCACAGTGCTCCATCTGGTCCCAGATATCTAGAACCTCTGCAAGGAACCTCTACGAGAACTCTTTGCCAACACCAATTTCAAGACATTCCAATACACAGATGGTTTATCTAAAGGTTGTGTAAACGGCATCAATTGCATCATCATCCATCCATCCACACACACACACACATTCTCTGTTTTTATTCAAAGCCTGTATGTCAGGAAGTTACCTGAAGTTTAAGCTGAGAAATACTGAATAAAATATTCTAGAACACCCAACCAAGTGCATCCAAATCCATAATTGATGGATGGAAATGAATCATAAAAGATTCATGCCTTAGCTCTCACCAAGTTTAAAATGCATCTGCTTTACCATCGACTGTGCTCTCTAGTTCAAAATATACATCACCAAGAAAACCCAAACAGCATATAAACAATTCCTCCACAAAGCCAATCATTCATCTCTTAAAGGTCCTGCTCCAGACTACACCATCAGCAACCACTACCTTCTGAGATGTATAATATATTGTATAATCTGTTATCTTCATGGGGCATAGTTGGTCTTACTTGAATGTTTAATTCTTGAATATTTATGACACTTTTGGATTGCCTTTCACTTACAAAATACCGGAAGAAAATAAATATTCATGACCACAGTAATAATATCAGAAAAGGCCACAGAATTGCAGGGAGAATCTAATTATAGCCAATAGAAGTATTTTGGGGGTTTTGTTTTTTGCCATAGATAAGTACAATTGTAGAGACACAAAAGTTGCAAGAGTAAACAATAATAAAACGATCCTTTGGAAGGTATTAAATGGTTGAAGACAATTGTCTGCCACCCAGGAACAGGGAATTTAAGCCTCCAGCATTCAGCTATTACTAGCTATGAATAGCTAGCCAGAGAGTGCATTTAATTTGGCACTGAATTCTCTTTTCATTAATTTGTTATATTGTTTAGACATTAACGATATAGTTGTGTGAATCTTACACAGCTACTTTCTAGTGCTGAAGAATGTTGGCTCTTCAAACAGAAATCCATGTACCTTTTCGTTCTTTCTTTTCAATGGTTCATCATTCTTCTCTCCTACTTGTAATTTTAAAGTGTCTATTATTTCCTCCACCTTCTTCAGTTTCTGCAAATCAGAAGGTTCATGACTTTGTCACATACTCTATTTTGAGATTGAAGTTGAGAGTGTCTTTCACTTGAATAACCTCAAACCAGTTCCTCTTTCTTACCATATATTTAAGTTAAGATTTGCTTCTGTTATTATTTTATTTTCCTGGAGTATAAGAAATTGATGAGTAATGTTGTTCTAGGGCTAAAACTGCCTGCAAGTCTTCTTTCCATCAGAAAGTCTCTCCTTTAAACCTAACATAGTCATTTTGAATTATTTATGTTTCTGTTATTATGAAATCCTTCTTGACATCTGGACCCTTCATGGTTTCTTTCGAAAATGTATGTCTTATTCAATTTCTCCAAAAAGACACCTTGCCTTATTCCGACCAATTACCATATTTAACTATTTTCCCATTTGTCAAAAATGCTGTATAGCACTATGTTTTTCACATTTTATTCTAGATACTTCTTGTCCATTTCTTTTGGTTTTCAAAAGAAATTTCTCTCAAAATTGGAGGCAGTGTTGAATCAGGTGGTATGTGTAATGTGTGGCATAAGAACGTTTGATCACTTATCAGATGCCAGAAGGTATTTGCACTGGCTCTTGATTAAACCCAAACTGAGATAAGAGTTCTGACCAAGATTTGGAAGATTTTCCATGATGCTGCTCCATGCTATCTTGCTGACATGGCTACTCCCTACCTGCCACTTCGCTCTCTTAAATCTAGCTCAAACAAACTACTGACAGTAGGTATCGGTCCAATATTTACCGGTACGGGAGCAGGTTGATTTGCACATTTGGATGCACACTGTGGAACAAGCTTTCTCTTGTCATTAGACAATGCATATCCCGCCCAACCTTTACATTTAGATCTAGGCAATCTAAAATATCTTTTGACGTCTCTTGGTGTTCCATCTGTTTGTAATGGGAGGGATGTTGTGCTGTGTGTACCATGATGTGACATGTTTTTAAGATGTGTATATGTATGTATGATGGTGGTCTGTTATTTGTATAGTTTGTCTTGAGCTAAATTATATCTGTGCCTTGATACTGTGAATGTGGTGATAGGTTGTGTCCTACAAATACATTTTACTAATACTACTCCTACTACATGTGTTTTCATAGCATATTTTTAATGAGCAGATTTGGTTTTGTGTTTCTCATTCTATAGAAAGAAAACTTGAAACTTTATTTAGTAAAGTCTTTCATTTTATTTAGCCATAATTTGCACACTTTTAGGAGTCCCTTTAGTGAGAACGACCATGGTTCAAATAACGTTGAATGGGATGTATCCCACTAAGGAGGGTTTACAACTTCGTTTTAGCTCACTACACCTTTCACAGAGATTAAATATCTATTTGCATATCAGTCTGGTCCCACTCTCAAAGGCAGTTTAACACTGAAAGGCTAGGCAGTTCTTCTCTAAACAAGAGTAGCATCAGCAATCCCAGGCATGTGTTGTGGCATAGTTTGGCCTTATCATTCAGGGGAAGCTAAGCCTTTGTAAGGCACAGTGATCATGGGATCCACTTCTGGATCATAATCCTGTTCTTTGGCTTATAACTTACTCAGGGGGGTCTACAATCACATTGTATATCGATGTACCCTTCACAGAAGAGAAATATCCATTCTCCTCTGAATAAGAGTACCATCAGCAATATCAGATACTTGATTCACCCTGATAGGAACTTATCAGTAAGGTGATGCAAAGCCTCTTTAAGGCACAGTGAGCAAGGGGTCCACGTCTGAATTGCCCTTAGTGACTTAGGGTTAAACACCAGGTTTGTTTTAGATAATGTAGAAACGTGGGGGAGCCCCTGTACTGCAAAATAATATGTTTCACATTATCTGTGCAATGAGACAGACAGTTCAGTTGTCTTGTTAGTTTCAGATGCTTGCTAATGGAATTTTGGCTGCCCCCTGTTCTTGTATCTGCAAGCCATTAGAATACTGTGTGGATGTAGTGAGTGAGTGTGAGATATTTGGAAGGCTCCTGACTGACAACAAGGTGCCTCTCTTTCCATATACTTAAATAACTCTATACCTGCCAACTGGGACCTGTAACCAAGGAGTAAATAATACATGTGCTTATGCACATATTTTGTGTGTCTACTTAGTGTTTGAAGTGGAGTGAACTTAACTTACAACAGCTAGCTTCTATCTACTTACATTTTGAGGCCCTGTGACATTTGTTATTTGTTTTGCTATATTCTGTACCTCCACCTCCTACCAATCAGCAGTATTTGGGAGCACCAAGACAGAACACAAATCTAAACACCCATCTCTTTTAATTTAATTTAGTTTGATTTAATGTGATATAGTTTATAACTAAACTTTACACATAAGTCACAAATAAATCATAATAATTCATTACAATTTACTAAAAAGAAACTAAACATTCACAATGTTGTTATATTAATACTATAAAATATATAAAGTCAAATATAATTAAAAGAGAGAAAATTCATCCTAATACATTAACAATAAAAAAAAAATGAAATTAAGTCCCTAAGACATTTCACCTGAGTGCCTCATAGGGGTAGCCTAGCTTGCTACAGTCCATTCAGAAACACTCCAATATTCAGATGGACATTCAGTTCAAGATAGAGCGTAACAAATAAAGCAGCTATGTCTCTATGGACCTAAGCCTTTCTATCAGCACAAACCCACATAACTTATTGGAATCCTTTTGCCTCACGATCTCCAAAGAACTTGAACTATTCACAAAATACCGTAATGTAAACTCATGACCACCCATCTTGCTTTAGTCCTATGGGAGGAATTGAACCCACTAATGCAAGCTTAGGAGAAGACATTCTAGTGACTCTGCGTAAAAGACATCTGGCAGTTTGTCTTTTATCTGCCAGCAAAATACATTAGTGTAGACAATGTCCCTTACCTACAAAAGACATACCGGGTGGAACAGGGTTCCTGTTCTTCCTTTGAGGGGATACAATTCTTCCTTAGCAGTCATAGTTAAAACATCAAACTAGAACCCTCCAAACCCTCATCTTGAAGGCCCTCCAGGGCATTCCACAAAGTTCTTTACTTGCCCCTCTATTGTTCGACACATGCATGAACTCGTTGGCAGAATCAATAACACATTTACATCCGTACACCCCAACATATACGGATGACACCCACATATGTATACCCCCGAAAAAGAGGGTAGAAGCTGAACAATATCATAGAATGTCTGTATCATATCTTCCATTGGATTTGGGCAATCCATCACTACTACTAGTGGATCAAAATCAGAGATTGTCATTCTGGCGGATAAAGCCAGCAAACCTCTCCAATTCGAAATACGGATTGCTCTGAGCAATGCCCATATGCCCTCTCCATAAAATGGGTGGGTGTCATTTTTAGCACGTCACTCCTTTACCCCTAAGGTTAATGCAGTGGTCACGAGTAAACATTGTAAATGTTCATTTCTACAAAATATCTGTTTAATAATAAGTCACAGAATTGAATTTACCCGATTCATACTGATGGCACACGTACGTTGCTACAATGAGGTGTCCCTCTGTCCCCCAAAAATTGGCAAACATCAAGTGGAAAGGTTGGCCCTCATGTTCAAACAGAAAATAAGCCTCTCTATGATAGCCAGAATAAAGTTCAAAGTTATTTGTCTCATGCACCATCATTCTGGAACAATGAAACAAACTGCCTCCAAAAACTGGCCTTGCCAATACTGTAGCCAGAAATCTCCAGTTATCTAAATCACAGACCATGACACAAAATGAATGTTGTAATACAAAAAGCACACTGGAAAAGCCCTTGGTACAGAGTGCTTAACATTGTGGAGCACTTTAATCCTACTTTAAGAGACAGGGTCAATTATCTGTCTAACATCAAGAAAGCTGAAGATCTACATTTTCAAATAATCATTAGACTGCTAATGTGTCTCTTCTTCAGTGAATGAGTAAAGCCAACCTCCAAATTCTAAGCACAGTTGAACCAAATCTACTATTAAGTTATCTTTCTACCTAACTCAGTGGCCTATCTTTTCCTGCTTGCTTTATTCCCATTGTTGTAGGCTAGCAGCAAGAATCTTATACTATCCCATGTGCATGTAGTCTGTCCCCTTGCTCTGTTCTTAGTGGCTATCCACTCTTCTTGCCATTTACCTTACCCACCAAAGCCAAACATTGACAATTGTGACAAAATATAAAATAAAAGATATTGGGCCTCATTCCGAGTATGGCGGTAAGGGATAGCGGCCACCGGTAACGAGACCGGTGGCGGTATTCCCTTACCGCCATACTCCGAGTTCCCTCTGCGCCCTCGCCCTTAACGCCTGCTTTGAGCAGGTGTTAAAGTCGAGGGCGCAAAGGGGCCTCCAAGCCAATAACGGTGACCGTAATGAACGGTCACGGTTATTTGCATCTTCCCCATTCCCATTGAGCCCTATGGGGGCTCATTTGGGAATGGGGAAGAGCCTTGGTGAATGGGGAATTACCGCCCCACCAACCTTGGAATGGGGCGGTGATTCCGCCATCCACCAAGGCGCTGCCGGTCCGGGTACGGCTTCAACCAAGGCGTTAATAGCGCCATTGGTTAGCGCCGTACTCGGAATGAGGCCCATTGTTTTGGCTTCATGTATCCTGAATGAATATTCGCATGCTCATCAACTACTGACCTAATCATTTGGTGTTGCACTATCTAGGCTACCACATACTCATTAAGGTTGTAATCATATACTTCATCTAGTTTCTTCAACAGTTCTTTTCAAGTAATTTCTCCACCTGATTGGCATGTGTGCATTAAAGGGGTGAGGAAGGCATAGGAACAGCCACATCAATGGTTCAGTTTGTACTACACCTTTTCCTGGTGCTCTTTCAGCCTGTACATGAAGCATCATGTTCTTACCATTTACTAAAGCCCCAGGTTTATGGACAGAAAGTGTACTAATGATGGAGTCTGGGAGAAAGTGTAAATGAACCACGCTTTGGGGAGACTTGAAGCTCAACCGACGCTAGACAGCTCAGTGTGCAGGTCACACTTCAGCCCGTTGGCATCCATGGAGGAGTGTCATGTTGCCTGATAGATTTTCCCTGTATTGGACCACCCTCTTGACATCTGCATTCAGACAGCCGGCAGCTTGAGAGCTGGCAAATGGAGTATTGATGTTCCAGCTTTTAGAAACACTTGTGTATAGGCGCGTTATAATTGCTGTATCATATCATATCATACCATGTGGTGCTCCACAGATCCTTGCCATATTAAACCAAGCCCACCTTAGTGTAAACCCCTGATTGGTAGAGTAGGGTAAGCAAACGTGGGGTTGGGTGAATAAGCTGAAATGTTCTTTGATTGGTCAGATGATAGAGGTGAACTGTCTTCTGAGAGTGTGGGAATTGGGTGCTGGTTCCCCAACCGTGGGCTTCCCCAGCAAGCAGTTTACCTACTTCTGCATTAGTCTTCCAGACTCCATTTTAGCCATGTAAGGGGTTTACCTAAATCTCCTGTTCCAGAATACCTGACAGTGCTTCCCTTGGCCCTCAGACAATATTCTTAGATCAGTTGAAACTGGCTTCCCATTCTCTGAGCATAACAACATGTCAACATTTTGTCAGAATTCTCTGAATGCCTTGCATTGCAACAACCATGACACAATACAATCCATAATCCTCCAGAATGAGAAAAAATGAAGACTTTTAATATTGTCTTTACTACACTTTATTTTCATTATGAACCCTCGCCAGTCTTTTCACATTACAATCCATTATCGACTCATCTATAGGCAAACTATTGATCTGTTAACAATTGAATGTTTACGTGACGTAGCTATCTTAAACCTGAATAGGCGTAATTTATAGGTAGACAAAGGTGTTTGTTCCCTCAAAATTTTGTGGCACACCATTTTCTCCCACTCATTTGGCCGGGGCCCTTTTCATTTCGATGTCATACCTCCACAAAACATGTTCAGCAAAGTGACTCCAATGCCTGCCAGTACTGACTTCAGAGGTGAATAAATGAGTCATACCAAGTTGGCTAATAATAAAAAAAAGTTACATTTGCAGTGCTAAGAATACCCAGCAGTATGGTGATACAAAAAGCCTTTCATAAATATACCTCCCAACATCTCTTCATATCTTTTTGGATGTACTTGCTACAGCACAATGGTATTTGCAAGTGGGTAGAGGTGGATTATGGAGTGGAGATGGTGGCCAATGTGTTTGGCTTAGGGTCATGTTCTGTTGTCTGTACTTGGGAGAAATATGCATGAACAGCAGGCCAGGGTCATACCACCACTATGTATATTGTGCACCTTTGATTGAGGCACTGGAGTGGCTTTACCTCGATCCACCAGGTCTCCAATGTTCATTGGACAGGATTGGATATCGACCCATGTGGCACGTAGCTGAGAGCTCAGACCAGTTTATGTCAACTGATTGATGTGGTTATTTGGCAAGGCTTTCTGTGTCACTGCTTAGCAAATCAATAATTCCATAATTCCACGTGAAAAGTGCAAGTGGTGTGTGCTGTCACAGGGGCACCAGTTCATAGGGTACAGGTTACATTGTGGTTGGTGGGTTGCCCTTCAAAGCACCAGTCCCTTATCTCTCAGTCAAAAAGGTATGATTCTAGTGTCCAAATATCCCATTGGCTCAGCAAGAGAAGAGCGCCAGAGGGAACCAATACATATTATAAAAGAAAGGGCTTTGTTAAAACAAAGTATGTTAATCTCATTTGGATCCTTTCTATGCCAATTCGATGGTTAAAAAGCACTTTAAAAAAAACAAAAAAAAACAAGGGGGGTCCTGGGAGTCCCTCTGCCAGACATTAGTCCTGGTTGCGAGAGACTTACCCAGAGTCTTTAGCTCACTATCTTTCACAGAGAAGAAATATCCTAAACATATCAGTCTTTGTCCTGCCCTGGGGCGGTCCAGCACCGAAATGCAGGGCAATTCTCCTCTGAACAAGAGTAACACAACATCCCCAGACACGTGTTTCGGTCTGGTTGGACCTCATCAGTAGGGAGGAGCTGTGCCTCTCTAAGAATAGTGAGCAAGGGGTCCACGTCTGGATTCCCCTAGTAATTTAGGGTGAGACCCAAAGTTACTTGCATATGCAAATTAACAAGGGGGGTCCTGGGAGTCACTCTGCCAGACATTAGTCCTGGTTGCGAGAGACTTACCCGGAGCCTTTAGCTCACTATCTTTCACAGAGAAGAAATATCCTAAACATATCAGTCTTTGTCCTGCCCTGGGGCAGTCCATCACGAAATGCTAGGCGAGAGACTTACCCAGAGTCTTTAGCTCACTATCTTTCACAGAGAAGAAATATCCTAAACATATCAGTCTTTGTCCTGCCCTGGGGCAGTCCAGCACCGAAATGCTAGGCAATTCTCCTCTGAACAAGAGTACCAACAACATCCCCAGACAGTGTTTTGGTCTGGTTGGACCTCATCAGTAGGGAGGAGCTGTGCCTCTCTAAGAATAGTGAGCACAGGGTCCACGTCTGGATTCCCCTAGTAACTTAGGGTGAGACCCAAAGTTACTTGCATATGCAAATTAACAAGGGGGGTCCTGGGAGTTCCTCTGCCAGACATTAGTCCTGGTTGCGAGAGACTTACCCAGAGTCTTTAGCTCACTATCTTTCACAGAGAAGAAATATCCTAAACATATCAGTCTTTGTCCTGCCCTGGGGCAGTCCAGCACCGAAATGCTAGGCAATTCTCCTCTGAACAAGAGTACCAACAACATCCCCAGACACGTGTTTCGGTCTGGTTGGACCTCATCAGTAGGGAGGAGCTGTGCCTCTCTAAGAATAGTGAGCAAGGGGTCCACGTCTGGATTCCCCTAGTAACTTAGGGTGAGACCCAAAGTTACTTGCATATGCAAATTCACAAGGGGGGTCCTGGGAGTCCCTCTGCCAGACATTAGTCCTGGTTGCGAGAGACTTATCCAGAGTCTTTGGCTCACTATCTTTCACAGAGAAGAAATATCCTAAACATATCAGTCTTTGTCCTGCCCTGGGGCAGTCCAGCACCGAAATGCTAGGCAATTCTCCTCTGAACAAGAGTACCAACAGAAACCCCAGACACGTGTTTCGGTCTGGTTGGACCTCATCAGTAGGGAGGAGCTGTGCCTCTCTAAGAATAGTGAGCAAGGGGTCCACGTCTGGATTCCCCTAGTAACTTAGGGTGAGACCCAAAGTTACTTGCATATGCAAATTAACAAGGGGGGTCCTGGGAGTCCCTCTGCCAGACATTAGTCCTGGTTACGAGAGACTTACCCAGAGTCTTTAGCTCACTATCTTTCACAAAGAAGAAATATCCCAAACATATCAGTCTTTGTCCTGCCCTGGGGCAGTCCAGCACCGAAATGCTAGGCAATTCTCCTCTGAACAAGAGTACCAACAGAAACCCCAGACACGTGTTTCGGTCTGGTTGGACCTCATCAGTATGGTGGATCCAAGTAACTTTGGGTCTCACCCTAAGTTACTAGGGGAATCCAGACGTGGACCCCTTGCTCACTATTCTTAGAGAGGCACAGCTCCTCCCTAGTGATGAGGTCCAACCAGACCGAAACATGTGTCTGGGGATGTTGTTAGTACTCTTGTTCAGAGGAGAATTGCCTAGCATTTGGTGCTGGAGTGCCCCAGGGCAGGACAAAGACTGATATGTTTAGGATATTTCTTCTCTGTGAAAGATAGTGAGCTAAAGACTCTGGGTAAGTCTCTTGCAACCAGGACTAATGTCTGGCAGAGGGACTCCCAGGACCCCCATTGTTAATTTGCATATGCAAGTAACTTTGGGTCTCACCCTAAGTTACTAGGGGAATCCAGACGTGGACCCCTTGCTCACTATTCTTAGAGAGGCACAGCTCCTCCCTACTGATGAGGTCCAACCAGACCGAAACACGTGTCTGGGGATGTTGTTGGTACTCTTGTTCAGAGGAGAATTGCCTAGCATTTCGGTGCTGGACTGCCCCAGGGCAGGACAAAGACTGATATGTTTAGGATATTTCTTCTCTGTGAAAGATAGTGAGCTAAAGACTCTGGGTAAGTCTCTCGCAACCAGGACTAATGTCTGGCAGAGGGACTCCCAGGACCCCCCTTGTTAATTTGCATATGCAAGTAACTTTGGGTCTCACAAAGCTGTTTCCGTGCCGTGGAGTGGACGGAAGCCAGATTGCCGTGAGCCAAGCAGGCAGTTAGCCTCCAGGTAGTCCTGGATTTGTATGTAGGCAGCTCTGTCTAATATTTTTAGTAGAAAAGGCACTGTGGTGATGGGTCTGTAGTTGGTGGGAATGATGGGGTCCAGAGTTTGTTTTTTCAATAGTGGGAGGACCCATGATTCTTTGAGGTTGGTGGGTACCGTATTGGATTTAAAGGAAGAGTTTATAAGCTTGGAAATGAAGGGAGCTAGATCTCTAGCTGCGTCCTTTATTAATTGTGCAGGGCATAGGTCACCCTTACAGTTTGTGGGTTTGAGGGAGAGTATTATTTTTTCTGTGTCAATTATGGAGATAGGTTTGAATATGAATGGAGCAGTGGTCTTATTTTCCTGGGATTGGGGTATATGTTGGGGCAGAGGTGGGAGTGTGGCCTTTTTTTTTAGAAATTTTACATTGAAGCAGGGAGATTTTGTTAGCAAGGGCATTTTGTATATTTGTACACCAGGCTTTGTTTTTGGGGGCATTGTGTATTGGTTGAATGGGGATTCTAGCTCGCGGAGGATGGTAAAGAGCTCTTTAGTATTAGAGTTAGCTTTTGCGATCCTGTCATTAAAGGTCTTCTTCTTGGTTCTGATGATTTCTTTTTTGTAGAATTTGGCAAATTCAGTTAGGTTGTTTTTGTTGTGTTCAGTGGGAGAGTGGCGCCAGATAGATTGGAGCTTTCTTTTTTGTAGTCTTAGCGATTTGAGGTGGGGCGTGAACCAGACATTTAAATGGGCTTCCTGTTTGGCTTTACTTAGTTTGGATGGAGCAACTGCGCCTAATGCTTTGGTCATAGCGTCATTGAAAGTATTTACCAGGGTGTCCGGGTTGTTACTTTCCAAGCCAGATATGGCTCGAAGGAGGAGAGGGATAATGTTTTCAACAGTCATGCCCTTCTTGCTTCTGGTCAGGAGAGGGGGAACCATGTTGTTGGATTTGGGGCTTAGGATATCCAGAGTGGCTGAGAAGGTTATTAGGTAGTGATCCGTCCATGTTTGGGGAGAAATATCGGTGATACTGATGTTACAGTTCAGTTCCGATACCCAATCGAGGGTCCTTCCTTTAATGTGGGTAGGAGAGAGGACTTTTTGATCAAGACCGTGGTGGCAAGGGAAGGGGTAGTGATGGGTTGGAACTGGAAGTGGGGATGCCGGTGCAGTCCTTTGCGTGTGGGAGAGGAGGGGGTCGGGCTTGTACAGATGCCTGTTTGGCTCTGATTTTGGCTTGTAGGAGAGAACATTATCCTGAGAGGGTATCTTGTATGGTGTTGGACCAAGCGTCATCTTTTGTGATAGAGACCGGAGGGGCGGTGCGGGAGCCGAAGATGGTTTTAGAGATTCGTTCATTGTAGATACAGTCTTTGGAAGTCAAGATGGATTGTTTGTAAAGGTGGGAGGCACTAGAGAGGAGGGCTTTGTTGGTGGCCAGGGGTACTTTGCGCCAAGTTGCCTCTGCTGATCTTTTGAAGGCTCTAATGGAGCGCAGGCTGGGGGTGAACCAAGAGTTCAGGTGTTTTGAGTTTTTGGGTTTCTTCGCTTTGAGTGGGGCTACGTGCTTGACAGTGTTGGGTAACAGGGTATTGTAATGCTCCAGAAGGGCTGTGGCGTCCAGTGAAGAGGAAGAGGGGATAATTGTCTGCACTCACCACATACTTCAAGGGAAACCTACGCTTTAATCAAGAGTCATAGAGGGCTAAATTGACCAGAGAGACACTGTGATCTACAACAGACAGGAATATGGGTGGGACTTGGGTATATGTTGTCACCCCTTATCTGTCCTGTTGCAGTTCTGACCTCATGCACAACAAAAGATTGTTGGTGGGGACCCAGGATTGGTTCATTAAGGTGGACTTAGCCTGAACCAATCACTGGGGCCAATTTGGCTTTAAAAGAGGACTAAACCCATCACTTAGCAGATCATCCAATGACTTTGAAAGGAGTAAGAATAAGGACTAATTTGGTCCAGGGCCGAATGTACAGTCTACCTTACATCTTCCGCTAGTGAAGGAAGACCAGGATTTCCAAGAGAGAAGCAAATTCCATCCCCTAAACATGTCCCAGGGAACAGAATGAGATGTCGGACTCAGAGGACCCATCCAGCAGATCCAGAACCAGTACCCAGCCAGTACACAGCGTGCCATGCTAGGATCTGCCAGAAAGCTTCCTCAGTGGGAAGTGCCAGAGAGTCTCTGGACAAAGGACAAGGCTGTTGCCTGCAATCACTCTCCTGAGCTTTGAGCTGTACGCCTCGAAAGGAAATGAGCCCTGCGAAGACTCTAGGAGGAGTGCCACACCAGCATCATCCATTTGTAGGACATTTTTCAGACAGTCGAGCCCTCAAACTGCATTCGACTGCACCGCTGACTGTTGTCACTCTGCAGTCACCAGATCCGTCCAAGACGCCTCATCCAGCATTCCAGATCCTCTAACCAGCACAAATACAACAATTCTTGGCCCTAAGCTGCTGTATCAGACAATCTGCAGACGTCCGTCCAACCTCGCTTGCCGAACTGCTTGCTGGCCGGTACCCGCAGCTGTCTCCCGCTACTATCTCTGTCTCAAGGGATGCAAAGTGCACCAGAACCGCCTTTACGCTGTCGAGCACCAAGAACTTCTTCAGCACCAGGTACTTTTTGGTTCTGCCCCCTTTGAAGGCCCCTAGATACAGTTACAACCCTTTGCCCCCTTGGTACTGTAACCGAATAACCTTGAACAGTAAGACTGATTACTTTACCAACTAACCTCCTGTTAGTTTCCAAGGTGCATCCCTTTCCATCATGGAAGTGTTTGTCCGCTGTGTTCCTTTACAGGATGAGTTGTATCTGTAGTGTGCTAGAACTGTCTGGTGTAGTAATAATAAAGTAGACATTTTTATACAACCTTGACTGGACAGTCCCTTTTATCATTGGGTAATAATTGTATTTTCGCTGTGTTGCAACTAACCAACGATCCACGACCTTGCAGATATAAGCTTGCCGTTCCGTCCATGTTACCAAGATTGGACAAGGAGGACTTGTATTTTTATTTGTATTCCAATCTGTTCATATCCCTTCTGATGTACGAGCGGTGTGGGGTTGATTGATGGATTAGAAACTGATATTCATCCCTGGATGCAGGCGGTGCGATTGTATGGTGTGAATTGCTGCGGGACCCGGGGAAGTTTAGTGGAGGGAAGAAAGGAGTTGGGGGAGATGATATTGAACAATTTGCCAGTTTAGTGGACAGGATTGATAGGATAATGGCCTTCTGGCATGGGTCAAGTATAGTGGTAGGCCTCATGTGCCCCTGATGAGGCGGTACAAGGGGGCACAGTAGTGGCATTTTGGTCCAAAATACTTAATTACAGAGCATTATTGTGGAGTAGTAGAGCGATGGAAGTGGATTGTTACTTTTGAGAGGTCGTTGGGGAGAGAGGCAGCATGTCTGACAATAGGCCATCAGTGGTGGATTGAGAGGGCGGAGGAAGGGAGTGGATCCTGGTAGGTTGGCAGGCAGCTGTACACATAAAATCCAAGGTACAAGGCATATACATGCAAGGCACACTGGACTGAGACTACCCTTAACTTGTGGATGCAGTGCTGTTTCCTTATCGAAGTGGTTAGGGGCCGTTTCTGATGATTTGGAGGATGGGATCATGCTGAACCGGGCAATGGGTCCCACAGCCCTCATGGCCAGACAGGCACAGACAGGAATAGTCCTTAGGCTTGTCCTTCGGCGAGAGACTGATCCGGCACAGCCTTCTGGCTGGGCATGTAGCGAGGTGGTTAGTCGCCACACAGCCAATCAAGCCAGGTAAGGGGAGGGACTCACCCGAAAGCAGAGGCTGCAGTGTTGGTGGCGGGGCGATGGTGGCCCTCTTTTCACAGGTCGGAGGCCCACTCGGAATCATGCAGGAACAACTTGGCAGCCCCTCACTCATCGTAGGGAGTGGGTGCGTTGTGGAATTAGGGGCAAAATAGTGTGGAATGTCACACAGTTCTCCTGCACAGACAGGAGCGGTCCTTGGGCTTGGTACTTCAGCAAGGAGTGTACTTGCTTCTTAAGTGGTGGACCTGTTTGGGTTGAGGTGAGTAAAGGCAAATCTGCATACTTCTTGATGGACCAAAGACGTTTCATATAATTACTAACATAGAGAAGTCAGGAGGGAAAGAGCCCAGAGAGCCATTACGTAATAAAGTATTGGCATGGCTTTGCGAGAGAACAGGGCCGCAGGTTGTTAGATCTTCCGATTTGAAGGTCCTACGTAGGTGTGCGATGAGTCACTGGTGTGCCCAAAAAAATATGGATTGTGTCTTGGTGGGATGTGGGTCCAGCAATTTGCCACTATTTCTAAGCACGTGTCAATACTTGTCTAAGGGGTCATCGAACTTGAGACTGTTAGTCAAACTGAAGGAGGTTTAATTGTTCGCCTATAAATGTTTTATTTTAATGTCACTAGGATTATTTGTAATTGTCAGCTGCCCTCTTATACATATTTGTGCATATTATGTTGTTGTTTTGTTGTTGCTTGTTGTGTTTCTGTTTCTTCGTACTAGACAACAATACATCAGTGAAGTAGTGTGTTGGAGAAAGAATCTGAAGCAGGCTATTGAGGACGAATCAGAGCTGGAGAAGGGAAAATAAAGCTAGAGAAGAGAGGCTAGAAAGAAGGAAGGAAAATGAAGAAAGACTAAATTATTAATACAAAGGTGTTCATAAGCAAGTTGGAAGAGAAGGACCAGAAGGTGTAGGAGAGTCGAAATGTTGGAAAGAGCCAGACAGAAGAAGCGTACAACAGGACAAAGTTGGAGAGAGAGCTCAGGAAGAGAGAAGTTGGAATTCATACAAAGGAGGAAGTGGAAGTAGAAATAGAAAGAAAAGGGAGAGACGTTGTGGCCAAGAAAGGGATGAAAAAGAGGAAAGTTGACCAGGTGTTTTATGCCTCTGATAAACATTACAGAAGAAGGGGAGGAAGACCGAACATGTGGAGTTTAGAGGAGGTTGCCGGAATACTGGAAGAATAATGTAGTGGGAAAAGTGTTAGAGGCTCCCTTAGATATGAGTGCATGCTTTATAGTCAAGGAGAAATGGGCACGGGTAACCGAGGTCAGTTTGAAAAGAAAAAATAGATAACCATACCTGCCTTCCAGCCCAATCGTATCAACTCTGGTGGAAGCACAGGGGTTTAGCTTTATGGCATCCATCCTCTCTCCTGCTGCTGCTCTGGTCTAACATGTAAAGTTGAGAGACTTAAACACCTAGGGCCTCATTAGGACCCAGGCGGATTTCGCGGTGCTAAATGCACCGCGAAGCACGGCGGAAAGCCGTCGATAGCGCCATGGGGGTTGGCGGATTTACCGCCCCATTCCGACCTCGGCGGAGCGGTAAATCCCCAATCCCCATTCTGCCCTTCCCCATTCCCATTCTTGCCCCATAGGGTATAATGGGAGTGGGGAAGGAGTTAATTACGCCACCGTAAAATACGGTGGCGTAATTAACAACGAGGTCCCGTAGCGCCATGGTTTTCTCCGCCTGGTAAAACCAGGCGGAGAAAACCTCCATGGCGCTAAGGGAACTCGTAGTACGGCGGACGGGTCCGCCGCGATTAGCGCTGGCGGAAACCCACTCCGCCTGGGTCCTAATGAGGCCCCTAGTCTGAATGACTGCCACATTGCTTGATTGCATGGATTGATATACTTTTGGTTAACCTGCAGAAATTGATTTTTGTTCCTAGAAACTTGTTTGAACTCATGGAGAAGCCATCCTGCGGTTGTGTTGTATTTTCTTTAATTAAAATAGGTCTCTGTTTGATCCCAAGAAGCCTTTTATTTTATCTTAAATGTCTGTTTTGCTGTGTGCCCCTCTCGCTGATTCCCACTCGGCTTTATGGCAGATTGGACCTCATTATGAGTTTGGAGGTAGCCATCCTGTTTTTACCGGCATGGCTACCCTCACAACTCGGGTCCGGGTCTGTGTCCCAAAAAATGGGAACTACCGGGCCATTCCGACCTTTGCGGGCCAGGTAATTCCCATTCGCGGGACCCGTACTCAGTACGTCCCCATTCCCATTTGAGGCCCTATAGGGCTCAATGGGAATGGGGAGGATGGTACCAATGGTCCCGTTAATAACGGGACCAATGCTACCATCCTGTTCTGCTAGCGGGTGCCGCTCTGCACATCTGGTCTGACCAGGCGTCAAGAGTGGCACCTGAGAGCAAACTCGTAATGTGGCGGCGTGGTATCAACGGTGCCGGTAGCACTACCGGCGCTGTTGTTGCCTTACTGCAACATTTATAATGAGGCTCATTGTGTCAGAAGTGGGAACAAGGGTAGCTGACCAAAAAGTCACACCATACCAAACCTTGAAAGTTTTAAAAGCTACCTTTGGATCATTGTCTGTTTTAAAGCTGCCCTAGAGTTGGAAGAGAGTGGGCCAGGATGCATGGGGTTTGGGTAAGCATGAGCACATGGTAGCATTATAGCAAGTCTGAAGTGAAAACTGACAGACCGCTGTCCTCTTTGCCCTTAATTTACCCTGGGGTTACGTAATGAGCAATTCGTCTGGTCTGCTTTGACCAAACCATCTCTGGATACCTACTTCCAAAGACATGGAGCCAGATCTTACTTTGTAGAGAAGGGGCCAGTATGTACATTATTTAGAGCAGAAAACAATGTGAAGGGGGTTGGTGGGGTCTGTTATCATCTGTTGGTCCTACCTACCTTCTAGTAAACTCTGCAAGCTGGAAATTCCCATTTGACTATCAGATATCGGTGCATTGTGAACACCCAGGACTACATTCTTAGTCGTTTTTTTTGGCTGGGCATTTATCAGAATGTAAAAAGGTGTTTGTGAGACATGTATATTATGGGCCCATTGGGGGCTTTCAAAGCTGGGAATAGGTTAATACCTACATTTATGAACGTTGTTACATGCTACGCTATAGCATTTCCCCAGTGCAAAATAATAAAAACGTCTAGTTCTCGATTGTTCGCATTTTCTGTTTCCGTGGGTAATCCTGAGGCATAAGGGGTCCACAGTTATGTCAAAATAAATGACTTGCATTGTATTGTATTGTAGCAGCAGCAACTGCAGCAGCATCTGCATCTGCATGCAGAGACGTCACACGCTAAACCCCGGCGTTTCTCAGGACTCAAACAAAATTCTCAGATCAAAGAAAAAAGAAATAGTAGGGACGTTGAATGAGAAAAATAGTGTTTTTACTCTCAAATATACCGTTGGTATTTCCCTGATATCAAAATAGAGGCAGTTCCATAATTTGAAAGCACAAATACTACTAGATCATCCATACCTCAATGATTTCTTAAATCTAGGAACTGGCAAGTAAACAGCGCCTTGAGCATCTTAGGTGTCTCAAAGATGGATGCCACCTGAATCTCTGTTTCATGAATTAAGAAGATTTACTGAGGTATTTGTGAATTAGGATCAGAAGTTCAAAGTTGATCCTGGCTTGGATCGGAAATCAATGTAATTTTCTCAAAAGAGGGGACATGTGTGCCACATTGTTGGTATGTGCAACAGCATTTTGAAGAATTTGTAGTTGACTGATTTCTTTGACAAGTCTACGTATAGACTGTTCCAGTAGTCCAATTGTGCAACTATTATAGCTCTAGGTAAGATAGCACAATAGTCTTCAGAAATTGGAGGCATTATCAGTCTCAAGGCATTAATGGTAGTGTGCAGAGCTTGATAGACCCCTTATATGGGATGCTAATGAGAGTGAAAGAGAGACATTGCCTGATCAGAACCTGTACTGTACGTCCAGATTCTTTCAATGCTTTACACCTGTGGAACTCTTTATATGATATGAACAGTATATCTGTTTATGATTGCTTTAGAGGAAGTCAATTAGCTGACTTCCATCTTGCAATGTTTTGAAATATCTCCTGAATAAATGCAATGTTATCGTCATATGTCATATGAATCTCATAGCTTAGAACTATCTGGGTGTCATTGGTGTAATTCTGAAAACTGACACCAAGATCAGTCAAGAGATTATGAAGAGGTTTGATGTCTGTATTAAAATGCATTGAAGGCATGCAGGTTACTTTAGAAATTCTATCAGACAGGAAGGATTTAAACCAGTTCACTGCAGACTCTGCAGTCTGTCCTATTAGGCAGATTAACCATAAAGTACAATCTAAAGTGTCAAACGCTGCTGAGAGATCCAAAAGCATGAACATGCCTGTGTGTCCCTCAGTAGATATCTTTATTCAAATATAAATAACATCCATTCATACACACAGAGACTCCGTATACAGATACACGATAGATGGCTCATTTGCGAGACATGAATAGGCTTTGACGAGTCTTCCTTTGCTGTAAAGAAAGCTTTGCTACCTCCACCGGGTGCTCATCATTTGAGCTGGCTTATAAAGATAAGCCCCTAGATGCCATGAACATGTTAAAGGAGGACTGGAAAATTCAGGAACAGATAAGAAAGGAACTGACCAATTTCGTATAGACCATCAGATTACAGATGAGCTTAACAGTTGATCTGCAACATCAGCAGCTGATGGAAAACCAGGAGAAACAATTACAACTAAATGCATATCAGGTTTGTCTAATGAAGTTCTGGGTCTGCGTCAAGTATCAGTACTTCTCCCTACCTTTTAGTTAGGTGGCATGGACCTTATCATGTCTAGCAATAGACCTACTGAGTGCAACAGGGGGACTGCCAGAAGGTATCACTTGTATACCATTAACTGGGTCAAGGTATGCAAACATCCTTTTATCCCTCCCTGATGGCTAGCATTGATGTTTACCCCTAATGCAGACTATTGTCCAAACTAAAGAAGGTGATTCCATATGTGTTTATGGACCAGTTTGAGAGATTCAGGTATTCTTCCACAATCCTGAATATCTGCACGAATCCATCCCTAGCCTGATGCCGGCTGACAGGCTATCCAGACAGAAGTTGAGAGAATACTTAGCTTTGGTGGCAGCAAAACTTCATGGATGCATTGATCCTCCCCTATTGTCCCGGAGGCCTTAAAGTTGTGGTACCCAAGTATTTCTACTTGCAAAGATTTGCAGTGGAAGGAGTGTCATTGATGATACATTCTTGATGTCTGTCCATCTTGACTAAATTGCATTCCACACTTTGAATGTTTGTAGTGGGCTAAGATGTGGCCTAAAACACACATCGAAAATAAAAAGGTGTAGGTGGGCATGGTGGTTGTGGTGGGCATCATGTTGGTCTGTATACCATACAATGACATGTGTGCGTCCATATCTTACAGATTGTAGTAGTAACTCTAGTAGTGTGTCATGTATAAAGCACCTATCAACATTTGTATGGTCACAACGCGCAGTAGGTTGAATGCCCTTGGGGGACCAGAGTCCAGGTATGGCAACATTTCGAAAAGGTGCTAGAATGCATGTGTGCATATTGGCCAGTGCTTAAAATATGAGGGATGGCCAAGACCCTGCTATATTATGTGCTCAAAATACACTGTACTTTGGAGGATGAATAGATTTGTGTTTCCCTCCAGTCCCTTTAACTGTGGCACGTCCCCTGTCCTCAGCGCTATTTGCGGTTTCAAAAGTCATTTGTTGCTGCTGCTTGCACTGAGATGGTTCCTGAATTTTATATAGCACATAATCGTCTTGAATCTCTACTCATTGAATTTGATAGATGGAGATCAAGACATGTCTCATCCTGATTCTCCTCACTGTGTGCTGTTTCTTCTAGAGTAACATTATCTCTTACAGTGCGTGTTTGTACTGGCTGATCATGCTTCTCCATAATGTATGCTATGTCTCCGGGATCACCATGCTCCCGTATGCTATGGGGCTCATTTTCAATGATATGCAACGTAATTAAAATGCGTAGATATCCTGTGTAAGGCTTTCACTATACCATTTACGTTACAGGTCATTTTCAACAATGATCAAGGGCCAGAGGAATGCTGATCGAAAGTTACAATTCTGGCTCTTCCTTCCTCTCCCCCATGCAGATACTCCAGCATGTGTGCTAGCATACATTGGCCCTCATTACGACCCTGGCGGAAATCAACCGACCGGACCGCCATAGCGTAAATAGCGTTTCCGCCATTGCACGACGGAGCAAAGTGCGGCTCATTCCGACCCATCGGGCACGAGCACCACGCCATGGCGGAAGTGCAAAGTCCGCGATGGCGGAAATGACCCCAAAACGGCCCACACCGCCGCCGTACGGCGCCCTAGGTGCAATTCCGCCACCCATCTTAGCGGTCACCGCAATGAGCGGCAACCGGAAAGTACGGTGACCGGAAATATACGGAAACGGAAGTAAAAGCATGGTCCCGGAACGGGAAACATCACGCCGTACACCTATAAAACCACAATTTCCACACAACCATTAAAAACACTACCCTGAGACACATCCCAACCCGTCATCCACCCTAGTGAAACCAAGAAAAATGGGAAAAGTAGCGAAGAAAGCGTGCGACCGCAAGCGGCAGGTCCACTTCTCCCGTGAGGAACTCACCGTGCTCACAGAGACCCTCCAGGAGAATGCTGCCGCCGTCTTCTCCACGCAAATGACCAGGACGGCACTTGCGAACAAGAAGGCCATATGGGCCCTGGTGGCACAGCGGGTAAGTGCGGTGGGGACCGCACCCCGCAACCCACAGCAATGCAGAAAGCGATGGGACGACCTGCGGATACGCGTCCGTAGCATACTTTCTGCCAACCGCAACATTGCCACAGCTACCGGGGGAGGATCGGAATCACCCATCAAGTTGACCCCCTGGGAAGAAATCTGTGCCTCCACCATTGGAATGGAGAGTATAGAGGGAGTCGGAGGGATGGAGAAAGGAGTGCAGACATCCGAAGAATCAGGTAGGTGTCCCAAAATAAACAATGCCAAAACCACAATGTCCAATCATGTGAAGTACCACGTGTCCACATAGTGCAACAGTAACACATGTCCAGGAGAACGTCCACATACATAGGCCTGATAGCACACTTTAAAACTCACATCAAATACATAAATAATTAAAAATCCTAAAAACACCCTCTACACGTGCAGCAGGCACACCCTAACTGCAGGCTGCAAAACAACTGCATCCTCACTCCACACACAAATGAAACCACCTCCAAGGCCCCAACCCAAATCACCCTCAGGTACCACCCCAATGCATGTGATACATTGCCATTCCAATTTCCACAGACCCATTTATAACGCTCGCCCTCCTTTACTCCACCACAGGGTCCGATTCAAACGACGAGCTCCAGGACACCCCTACCAGCACACCTGCAAAGAGGGCCAAGACCAACGGCCAAAGACCCTCCACCTCAGCTGCACGCATCAAGACACGGCAGCAGCACAAATCAAGTGGCAGCACACAGGAGGGAACTCCAACAGGCACCCCAGCAGCCAGCATGCCCACAACAGCACCACCACAGGTCCCCCCAATGGATGCCACAGTAGGCACTGCTTCTGGTGGCAGCAGCACCATAGGTGACACTGCATTAATGGCAGCATGCTCCGACACAGAAAACGGGGATGTCGAAGTTAGATCCATCCATGACCTGTCTCAATCCCCCTGTCTGTTCCATCCCGTACACCATGAGGATACCACGCAGGGGCACCCACAAGACGACGACTGGCCATCCCCCACAAGCCCTGTGGCAAGGCAACATGAGGTGACCATCCCCTCTGTGACACCACCGCAAATGGCCATGGCCCAGCAGAGGCAACAGTCCCTCGACCAGGTAATCGTGCAACAGCAGCAACTGGCCACGCTCCTCAAGGACCATGCCGATGAATGTGGGGGCACTAAGGCAGACATAGAAACATCAACTGAGACACTTAGGGCAGAAATGGAGAGAAGTACAGAGACACTAAGGGCACAAATGGAGAGTAGCACCGAGAGCCTGAGAGTAGAAATGGAGAGAAGCACCGAGAGCCTGAGAGTACAAATGGAGAGAAGCACCGAGAGCCTGAGGGGGGAACTGCATGCGACGTCCAAAGACGTATGTGCCGAACTTGCCGCTGTGCGCCGTGTGCTCACTGAGCTCTCACAAACCCTTAGGGACATGCATGGTCGTGAGCAGGCAGAGACATCATCCGTTGCAAGTTCCGTCCAGGGCAGCCCCCAACGTAGATCTGGGAGGAACCTGCGCTCCACAGGCAGGGGTGCCCCTGATACCCGGAGAGGGGGCTTGCAATAGCGACTGCCCACTGACAATGAGCATCTTTGGACACTGGTGGAGGGGGGGAGGTAGGAGGGTGGAGGGGGTGTGTTGGGCTCACTTGGGTGGCGGGTCGATAGGGTGTTTAACATGATATCACATATGTCATAAACAATGCACGATCATACAATGAGATGCGTGGACATTGATCTTTGTGTACGAGGCCATTATAGGCGTACAGTCCATATTGTGCATGTTCCAGACACACACAGTGCCACGAGTCCCGTGTCCATGTATCAGCCACCAGGCGTGAGTGCTAGAAGCATGCATCTATGAGATGCTGACGAATGTCACAGCCCTCCTGTGCCTCGCAGACTCCTTGAGGTGCTGCCACATCCCCACCCTCATCATGACCATCTTCAGGTGCTTGCAGTTCAGCGTCAGGGGGCATGGGCACATTTCTACGTACGCACATGTTGTGTAGCATGACACATGCCATGACCATCTTTGCAACCTTCTCATGGCGGTACAGGAGTGCCCCGCCAGACCTGCTGAGGCAGCGGAAACGAGTCTTCAGTAGGCCGAATGCCTGTTCTATGACTACACGGGTACGTTAGTGGGCATGGTTGTAGTCCTCCTCATGCTGGTCCCGTGGGTTCCGGACTGGTGTGAGGAGCCATCTCTTCAGTGGATACCCTGCATCACCTGTATGTGGACAATAAAGGAATTTTGAGGAATGCCATTGCTACGTACGCACCCCCCCCCTTCCTGCCAGGTCATTGCCGCATCACATACCCCACATTATCATGCTTGAAATGAGACTCACCGAGTAGCCAGGATCTGTTCCCTGCGTGTCGCTCCATGTAGCGTGGTATTGTAGAGTTCCTCAAGACCATAGAATCATGGGTTGATCCTGGGAATCGGGCACAACAATGTGTAATGATCCTGTTGGAGTCACACACCATTTGTACATTCAGAGAATGAAATTGTTTTCGGTTGCGGTACTGGGCCTCCATGGCATGTGGGACGACCAATTCCACATGGGTGCAGTCGATGGCACCAATGCAACCCGGCATGCCGGCAAGTGCATGGAATCCCACTTTTGTGTTGGTAATTTCCTGCTCCGAGCGTGGTAGAGAGATGTAGTCGTCTGCGTGCTGCAGGAGGGCATCGAGCACTTGCAATAGTGTCCGTGAGAACAGTGGCTGTGAAATGCCATGCAACTGTCCGACTGTGTGCTGGTAGGTGCCTGTGGCCAGGAAGTGGAGTACAGACACCACCTTCAGTAGGGGTGGGATGGCGGTTGGGCTATCTATCATGCTGACAAGGTCAGCCTGTGTCATGTCCACAATGGCGGTTATGGTGTCCCGGTCCAAACGGTAGAGGGTGTGGATCTGCTCATCAGTGAGGTTGAACGGATGTGCTCGGAGGCGTGGGATTGCGGGCTGCCTGCGTGGTGGTAGTGGCTGTGCTGGCGGCCCTTGCTGGCCCTGCCTTGCCCTCCTCCTCCTCCTGCGTCTCCTCCGTGCGGCCGGTTGTAGTTGGTGTTCGTCTTCTTCTTGAAGTTGGAGTACTTGCAGTGCTATCAGGTCCCCCAGGGCCAACATAGCTAGTCCTGCCGGTAGCATTTCGGAGTGGGTGTGGTTGTGGGAGGGGGTTGGGTGTGCAATTTATGTGTTTTCAGGCTGTATGGCCTCCACCTGTGGTGATTCATTCCACCTGTGCAAGCTGCTCTCCCCTTTGGGCGAGCACGTCCCGCACACAACGCTGCAATTCGACGAATGGCATCTTGCTATTACAATCATGTATTTGTACCCGATGGCAGTGTAACATTGGTTGATATGTTCATTCTGCTATGGTCCCATTGTTTCACATACTATCTTTGCAGTCGCGAACAGACTTGTGAAGGGTCAGTGGAACGTAGTACTCGAGTAACGGTGGACCCTCATACAACACTGTACCGAGGTTCACCGACGGGCGGGGCGTCCCATTTGTGAGTGAAGGCAGTTGCCATTTTCACACACAGCCGCACTAGATGGATTAATTTGTGATTTCAAGCGGCCACAGATGCCTTTTCGACGTGATGTTGCAAATGAGGAATTCGAAGGGCGGTGCTTTCGGTTTTCAGCTAGCGGCGAGGAGATGCCCACAGGTCTGACTGCAAATATAACGTTCTATTGTTCAATGTCCTTGGGACAGGGGCCATGGCGAGGATGCAATGATTGATATGAATAGTTTGGGATGCGCAATAGCGAAGTGGGCGATAAGGCCGGACGTTCCCAATTACATGTTAGTTCACAACACTGGAATTACGGGCTGGGGCACAGTGGATTTTGCAGGCTGCATAACGCACAGACTCAATGGAAATTTCACATGTTATGTGAGTATGGAAACAGGCGTTTTCATTACGGGATGAGGGAATGATGTATGGATGCATGGACAGATGATTTGATACAGAGTTTGCCATGTACAGGGCTTCTTGGAATCTATCCACCTCCCCTGCGCTATGTGATGCAGGGCTGCCATAGTGGGACCATCGTCTATCTGGCCTTGTTGAACCCTCCCTGTCTCGACGCGCCTTCAGACACTTGTGTCTATGCACGTTACCAATCCCATCTGATGGATTCTGTTTTAACAGACGCATGCACAGAAACACTCGTTTGTGATAGTGTTTTCACCTCGATATAGATAGTTATGATTCGCTAGTGGTTTTTGAGTGGTGATGATCCTTTGGAGTGGGCTAGCATGCATATGGCTGTGGATTTGGTGTGATCATTGAAGTGAGTAATTCAAATGAAGTTCGGATGCCCATACTATTCTTTTTCATTTCATTTGGGTGACAGGTATCTCCTCCCCTTTTGCCACTGCCATCTGTATGCCACTCCTGCAGATGGATTTTACTCCCGACACCTGCTGCTTCGTGTTAATCAGTGGAGCAGCATTACGATCTTATGGGACGATCGCCAATGGGCCACATGCCCTTACGCAGTACTAGTGGCTAGGAGCAACATTTCGGCCTTTCAGCTGGACTAGTGCCTCCCTATTGGGACGGCCCTGCGGTTCTAGGCGCTTCCATGTTGCTTTTTCGTACGAGAATGTAGCCCCTGTGTACCAAGAAGGAACAGGGCGTCACACAAGAAGTAGCTGGTCATTTATTGCGGATGCAGCCCACAATGGTGAAATGTATTTTGGAGTTTATGGCCTAATGGCTGTATGGGTTTGGTGAATTTGTTGTGCATTAAATTTCTATTCTGATATGAACTGTGTAGCGTTCTTCTTTGCAAGTGATGTGGCATATTCCTATTTGGGGAGCGATGTATTGTGAGGAGGTCTGCATTGGGTTCCAGCTTCGGAGTATAGTTGCGTGGTACTGTGCTGGGCGCGTTTGCCTACGAAGCCCAGTGAGGTCAGGGATAAGGGCTGCCAATATGACTGTTTTAATGATGTCATGCTCAGGGGCGGGGGATTAGCTTTTGTGTAACAGATGCCGGTCAGCCAGTTGGATTGGTGGAATGATGTGATTATCGGAATATGGCTGGTCACAGGTGCCTGTGTTTGCGTGCGTTTCTTGGAGGGAGACTGAGGTCATGTCCATTTGTATAGCTTCTGTATTCGTGCCATCTGTGCCCTGCAGCTCCCATTGGCCCCTCTTGAGATTCATTTGTTCGTTGGCAGGCATGGATGACTTGTACATTTCACTGGTTGCATTGTGTGACTTTATTGCACCTACGGGGAGTTGTACAATGTGGCCAGGGAGCGGTGTGCAGGCACTCAGTAGGGCCGTTTACGGTTGGTTCGCGATGCCGTACTTCTCACCATGGCGGAATGGTACTTTCCGCCGTGCTTGATGGCGTTAGGTGCATGTCCGCTAGGGTCAGAATTCGCGTACCGTTGCGCCATGGTGGTAATTACGGTTTGGCATGGCGCGCGCGCGCGTACTTGGTGCAGTTAGCGTTGGCGTTCACTACGGTGTCGCTAATGGCATCGTACTTTGCGGTGACGGGTCATGATCGCACCGAGCGCTATTCGATGGCGGTATTGCATTTCCGCCATCGTTTTTAGATTTCCGCCAGGGTCGTAATGAGGGCCATTGTCATGTTAGCGCAAATGTTCTGGATTCCTAAGGACTGTGCCTGCTTTTTACACTAGCAAAAAGCATGTGGAAATCCATAGGAATGCATTGCAAATCCTACCTGCAATGCATGTATGGCAGGCAGCTTTTACACATTTTGCATGTCAATGTGCAAACGGGTGGCGTACAAGTGTGCACCTCATTTGTACACTGCCTTTACGTAATCAGCTATGCAAATGCTGAAAATTATTTAGAGGGGACCTGTGTACCTCAAGGTGTAACCATGACGGGTCCCTGCCACATAATTTACAGGATCTTTGAAAATGAGCCCACCTGTGTTGATGTCCTGGCACATAGACAGCAGACTTATCCTCATCCACCTCCTCAAACTGCTGAATATGGAATTGATGCCTTGACTTTGCAGACAACAATTATGTGAACTGGCCACGACAATATGACAGACCTTGTTTCAGCAAAAGCATTCACTGTCTTGCCATTCTAGCTCAGGTGAAGAGAGTATGTTTCCCTTTGTGATCATGCTTGCCCAGATAGAATGAAAAGGCAAGCCTGACACCTTGATATGATATTATGATATTGCATGTATAACGTACAGCCTGTACAGCAGTGTTTCTAGTTGCCACACGACAAGGGAGGGAAGACAAAGGGAAGAGAGGACAAATGATCTTACTAGGCCTTGTAACATTCAAATCGTGAAAGTGCGACAACGAGAGGTGCAGGGAGAAGGGAGTGGGAGAAGTGCAAGGGAGAGGGTAGGGGAAGTGCAGTCAGGGCCAGTAAGGCTCTGGATAAGTGCGACCAGGGCAGTGCGGCTCTGGATAAGTGCAGGTTGGCAGGGGGCTGTGGAGATTACAGCCCCTAAGTGCTCAGTACGACAGGCGGTAGTGCAAGGAGGACTGGTCATAAAAAAGTGTAGAGTAGTCTGGTATACAGGGAGGTTAGCAGAAGAGCTAGAGAGAGAAGGCAGAGGTGAAAAAGAGGGTTTTGAGCTGCTTCCGGAACCTCAGGTGGTCTGGCTCAAGCCTGAGAGGGGCAGGGAGGCTTTCTAGAGGGAGGTACCTGCAGAGGAGAATGACCAACACCCCACTCTCTCTCTGGAAAAGTGTCTGACCCTTAGAGAGTTGGAGGTAGCTGAGCAAAGGGCTCGAGAAGGCAGGTACTGAGTCAGAGAGAGTTGGAAGTAGCGTGGGCCCCGGTCCCAGAAAGTCTTGTGGATGATGTAGAGGGTCTTGAACTTGATCCTTGCAGCCACAGGGAGCTATTGGAGAGGTTTCAAGGCTGGAGAGATATGGTCCCTAAGCCTGAGGCCAAGGATAAGTCTTGTAGTTCTGTTCTGAATTAGTTGCAGAGGATGCAGGGTAGAGGCAGGCAGATTGAAAAAGAGGCTGTTACATTAGTCCAGTGTGGAAAGAACCAGAGCTCTCTTAACAGTGAGCTTCTGGGGACAGTGAGGAAAGGTAGATGACCTCTGAGGAGGTGCAGCTGGAAGTGAGATTTAACAAGGGGGGTCCTGGGAGTCTCTCTGCCAGACATTAGTCCTGGTTATGAGAGACTTACCCAGAGTCTTTAGCTCACTATCTTTTCACAGAGAAGAAATATCCCAAACATATCAGTCTTTGTCCTGCCCTGGGGCAGTCCAGCACCGAAATGCGAGGCAATTCTCCTCTGAACAAGAGTACCAACAGAAACCCCAGACACGTGTTTCGGTCTGGTTGGACCTCATCAGTAGGGTGGATCTGTGCCTCTCTAAGAATAGTGAGCACGGGGTCCACGTCTGGATTCCCCTAGTAACTTAGGGTGAGACCCAAAGTTACTTAAATATGCAGATTTAACAAGGGGGGTCCTGGGAGTCTCTCTGCCAGACATTAGTCCTGGTTACGAGAGACTTACCCAGAGTCTTTAGCTCACTATCTTTTCACAGAGAAGAAATATCCCAAACATATCAGTCTTTGTCCTGCCCTGGGGCAGTCCAGCACCGAAATGCGAGGCAATTCTCCTCTGAACAAGAGTACCAACAGAAACCCCAGACACGTGTTTCGGTCTGGTTGGACCTCATCAGTAGGGTGGATCTGTGCCTCTCTAAGAATAGTGAGCACGGGGTCCACGTCTGGATTCCCCTAGTAACTTAGGGTGAGACCCAAAGTTACTTAAATATGCAGATTTAACAAGGGGGGTCCTGGGAGTCTCTCTGCCAGACATTAGTCCTGGTTACGAGAGACTTACCCAGAGTCTTTAGCTCACTATCTTTTCACAGAGAAGAAATATCCCAAACATATCAGTCTTTGTCCTGCCCTGGGGCAGTCCAGCACCGAAATGCGAGGCAATTCTCCTCTGAACAAGAGTACCAACAGAAACCCCAGACACGTGTTTCGGTCTGGTTGGACCTCATCAGTAGGGTGGATCTGTGCCTCTCTAAGAATAGTGAGCACGGGGTCCACGTCTGGATTCCCCTAGTAACTTAGGGTGAGACCCAAAGTTACTTAAATATGCAGATTTAACAAGGGGGGTCCTGGGAGTCTCTCTGCCAGACATTAGTCCTGGTTACGAGAGACTTACCCAGAGTCTTTAGCTCACTATCTTTTCACAGAGAAGAAATATCCCAAACATATCAGTCTTTGTCCTGCCCTGGGGCAGTCCAGCACCGAAATGCGAGGCAATTCTCCTCTGAACAAGAGTACCAACAGAAACCCCAGACACGTGTTTCGGTCTGGTTGGACCTCATCAGTAGGGTGGATCTGTGCCTCTCTAAGAATAGTGAGCACGGGGTCCACGTCTGGATTCCCCTAGTAACTTAGGGTGAGACCCAAAGTTACTTAAATATGCAGATTTAACAAGGGGGGTCCTGGGAGTCTCTCTGCCAGACATTAGTCCTGGTTACGAGAGACTTACCCAGAGTCTTTAGCTCACTATCTTTTCACAGAGAAGAAATATCCCAATTTCGGTCCCAGAAAGTCTTGTGGATGATGTAGAGGGTCTTGAACTTGATCCTTGCAGCCACAGGGAGCTATTGGAGAGGTTTCAAGGCTGGAGAGATATGGTCCCTAAGCCTGAGGCCAAGGATAAGTCTTGTAGTTCTGTTCTGAATTAGTTGCAGAGGATGCAGGGTAGAGGCAGGCAGATTGAAAAAGAGGCTGTTACATTAGTCCAGTGTGGAAAGAACCAGAGCTCTCTTAACAGTGAGCTTCTGGGGACAGTGAGGAAAGGTAGATGACCTCTGAGGAGGTGCAGCTGGAAGTGAGCCTTCTTGGCAAGGTGCGTAATGTGAGGAGAGAAGGAGAGAGTGGAGCTGAAGATGACACCAAGGTTTTTTGCATCACAGAAAGGTGAGGGTAGAGGGCCTAAGGAGGGGGGTCAGGGGGGTCAGCGGGTGCAAGGGTCCCAATGTGAAGGATCCCCATCTTACTGGCATTAAGGCAAAGATCGTTGGAGGAGCAGCAATCCTGAATCGTGTATAGACAGTCTGGAATGAGCGAGGAAGGAGAAGTGGCTGAGGGAAGCATGAAGGAGAGCTGAGTGTCATCGACATAACATTGAAAAGTGGAGAAGGAGGAAATCTGGTGCGCCAAAGGGGCCAGATAGACATTGAAGAGCCAGGGTGAGTTGATAGAGCCCTGGGGAACACCACATGCAGAGGGAGTGGTGGTGGAGAGTAAGTTCCCAAATTGGTCCTGTGACAGTCGGTCCAAAAGAAAGGAGGTCAGCCACGCCAGAGCCTGATCTGTAATGCCTAGGTTCTCACAAAGTCAATTGATCCGGTTGGAGTGATTGGACGTGTTGAAAGCAGAAGAAAGGTCGATGAGGACAGAAGGAGAGCTAGAGTCAAGTTTAGAGATGAGAGGAAAAGGAAATTGAGGACAGGATATCCTGAGTTTTAGTGATGAAATCATATGCCAGTCCCATGCAGTGCACCTGGAGGGGACAAGAGAGGTGGAGACTGCTGTAGGATTGACGAGCTCCTTGTAGATTTTAAATACTTCAGCAGTGTTTTTAGAGACTGCATTGCTGTGGGCTTGGATGTGGACAGAGAAGACAGAGAGTCTGTATTGGCCTTGGAGCAGGCGGCAAGCCAGTTCTTTTGGAGGATGTGCCCAAAAGCCCTCCACTTGCTCCTAGACTCCCAAGACTTGCATTTCTGGGCGGTTAGGTCAAAGTCATACCAGGAGTTGTACTTGGAGGTAGGCTTCAGACAGATTCCTATGACAGGGAAAGGATGTCCAGAGTGTTGGAGATAAAGTAATGCAGGTTAGAGAGGACTGTGTCAAAGTGTGAGTCATCCTCAGGTGTACAGAGAAAGTAAAGGCAAAGGTGTCTGCTGACACTCGCTTCATGGGACACATGACAAAGAAAGAATGTGGCAGTGCTGGGGTAGGCTTTGCATGTGGTACACACAGTGCAGGTGGGTCGAGGGCAGAAAGTGGTCAGTCCACAGGAGAGGAGTGGTGAGAGGGTTAGACAGGGGATGTATGAGGAAATGAAAGCATCCGAGGTGCGACCGGCATAGTGTGTCGTACCAGAGGAAAGAATGGATTGAGAGAGAGAGAGTCGCAAAGGTTGCAGAGGACACCAGAGGAGGGAGTTGAAGCATCCAGGTGGATGTTGAGGTCTCCGAGGAGGAGAAGTTGAGAGGTAGAGGCAAGGAGAGAAGAGGATAGGCCAGTCCATTCAGAGAGGGAGAGGACGGCTTGGCAAAGTGGCCTGTAGATGGCGGCCACAGTCAGAGAGAGGCCAGGAGAGATAGAGAGCCTGCAGACCAGGCATTCAAAGGAGGAATAAACCTGTGTAGGAATGACAGAAACAGGGACCAACTCCGGAAAGATCAGGGCCTCTCCACCTCCAGTCCGGTAGGTTCTGGCCTCGGAGAGGATCTTGTAGCCCTGTGGGAAGAGAGTGTCAAAACTCATGATAGAGCTGCCCATGAACAATGTCTTGGTGTCTTGGTAAGAGCAAGGACATCCAGGTCAAGGTCTTCAAGGAGGTGGCATATCTCAGAGGAGTATTTGACAGCAGTGTGAGAGTTTAGAGTAGTGACCTGGTGCAGGTTGCCACATTTGAAAGACTTCTTGGGTGCGGTACAGGAGTGAGGTGAACCTAGCTAAAGTTGTAGACATGCCCTAGAGTGGGCAGGGGCAACAGACGGAGGTGGCATGGGGGTCAGAGAGGAGGAGGAGCTTGGTGCCAGATAGGCAAAGGAGCCAGAGAGGTGTTTGAAGGAGTAGCAGGAGAAGAGAGGAATTTGATAAAACACAGGAAGCGCCTATCGTAAAGGAGGAGATTGGTCTGAGGGCCCTGGACCAAGATGGTCCCATTCAGATAGTCATTAATGATGGTTTTGGAGGAGAAGAAGGAGGCCAAGAGGACCTCCCACTCGGTGCCACCATTAATTGGACAGTAGCATCTGTTGATTTGCACAGGAACAGAGCATGGACCATTACAAGATGCTTGAAGCAGGGCGACTGGGATGCATCTTCTAATGGCTATATTTTGGGTGTAGAATATCAGGAAGTGTTGAGTTTCTAAACTATTGACACAAGATGGGCAGTCATAATTATTTCCACTGGTCCATTTATTTTTGTGAAGGATGTTAGTGGAAAAATGCCCAGCTGCTGATTGTCAGACGTCTACAATCTTGTGCAGATGGAAAATATACACAGTTTTTTGACCCTACTCAGTTGTATGCAAACAATATGACCCTCAAGTTGGCTGCAACACTATCAGTTTATAATTCTGCTCTATGCATAAGCAGTGTATCACCTGTTTTACTATCAGCTTGGTTCTAATCCTATTTCCTGCACATCCTTCTTACATGTCATGCCCATGTCAATTTCAAGCTGTCTTCATGAGCTAAAGCTTTCAAAAGGGAATTTCTGTGCACTTCTATCCAATTCTAAGGGTCGGATTGGACCAGATGTGTATCCAATGTAGTAATGGCTGTAAAGCAGCCAGATCCTTTTTTTTGTCCAGTTGAGTGTGGACCATATGAGTAAATTAAGGTTACACATTGGCAAACCTAGGAGAGTCTTTAAGAACATATCGTCTTCTGCAGATCAGTGCTTTGACCTCACAATTGCTCCAGATGTATTCTCTTTATAATAACACTTTTGGCTTTGCTCCTTGAAGACTTCAATGATGGCACATATTCATTATTACAAGGTGCATTACAGATGTTGGTCAAATTCCCCACTGCGTAGCTAGTACGTATTAGAATCAAGTAGCTTTTGTTTGCTGGTCTGTTCCGTGATCCATTGTACAGGCACTTAGCCATAAATAATTAAACAAGGTGACTTATTTGATACCCGGTCAAAACCAGCATGGTTTCACTGTTCTTCACTCATAGAGCATAGAGTGATTCAAAACTGGCCAATTGTTTCCTCTGAGCACTTTGGATTTTTGAGATGAGGGCTGTGTCCCTATTGAAAAGTATAATCCTGACCCTCTCTCCATTAAGTATAGGAGCATTAGTCGCTAGGGAGGTTAGTTCTTTAATCATGGTGTTGCTATACAAGCAACACAGGAATGGCACACGGATACAGCCCTAACTCCTGTTTCTACTTTAAGGCAGACTGTTATTTCACCTCCCACTCTCCATCTGATCGTTGCTGTGTTATCAGGGTACATCATTATTATGGCCCTAAGCAAAGGGGGTGGAATTTGGAAGTGTCAGAGCACCTTCCTGAGTAATAATCTTAGGACCCAAATCGCATTCTTTAGAACAAGGAAAGCTAAATAGAATGTTTGATTTGTTTCTGGGTTTCAATTTCCCAAACAGCAGATACAATCTGAAGCATTGGTTGATGATGCTTACTCCTTCCTCAAAGCCTACCTGCTCATGACCGATGATGTTTCTATCTGTATCCAAGCTTCTATAATCTATGTGAGAACCATCTCAAATATTCTACCTGTGACGTCTAATACATAGATGGGTCCATAATTTCCAGGCATTTCTATTTGTATTTCATTGAAGAACAAGGATGCCAATTTCAGTCAGAAAGTACTAGCAATATCACATGTGTTGACAGCAGAGGCATTCCACCAAAAGGTAGCTTAAAAAAACAGACCTCAAATGAAGACATGATGCTAGTAGAGAACAAACATGAACAAACTAGTAAATGAAATAAAATGCAAAGGGATTTGCACATTTATTTATTCAACACAGAAACTAAGTGGATATATAAATTACCAAACAAGCATTAAACACACATCTCTAAATCACACGTTCACATGCATGCACATCCCACTGTGTATAAACCCTACCCCAATGTTACATATAAATAATAATACACACATACAGTAAGACAACAAATCAACAATAACAGATTGTAGCATGAAATCCTTGTGACAATCAAGATGTGCGTGTCTTTAAAAGAGTCCACTTTTTTATACATTACAAGTACTCTCATTTGAATGTAGACAAGCATTGGATTAGCCTGCTAAATTTTTGGGTAGAACAATCATAAGTATGTTCAATTGTGAGTTTTGATTTGACAACTTAAGTTTTGGCCATTCAAGCCTATCTTTATGACTCAGCCTTCTCAGGGTGAAAGAAAGTGCTTCACATTGGTATGATGCAAAAAGGGTGGATCTGGATCAAAGTAGAAAAAAGCATTGTCCGAAAAGCAGTCTAAATTACATTTTATACCAGTTAAACATACATTTGGAAAAAAATATTTAGTAATTAACCTTCCCGCTTAAGGGGGTAATTCATAGAATTCAGTGCACAAGTGGCGCACGCGGCTGGCGCACAGTGTGGGCGTGCGAATCCCTGCTCCAGCCGCGTGCGCTAAAATCCATTTCCGCGCACAGCGTATTCATGGATTCCAGCCACCAAAATCAGCCGTGGCGCACAGTGGTGCAGCGACCCTGCAGCAGCGCCAGTTAGCCCCCAAGAACGCCTCTCGCGCAGGGAAAAGCCATCAATATACCCAATCCAGCGCAAAGGGCTGCGCTAACCCTGTACCAGCACGGCAAGCGGGCTACGTGTATCACTGAGGTGCGTGGGAAGTACCTCACGTGATTGGCCCCGTGCGAGCAGGGTACGCGTATTTCAGGGGTACGCGGGAAGTTCCACACGCGATTTCCGTAGGGTACGCGTATCTCAGGGGTGCACGGGAATCCCCACACGCGATTGGGCCCGTGCGAGCAGGGTACGCGTATCTCAGGGGTGCGCAGGAAGTGCCACACGTGATTTCAGCAGGGTACGTGTATTCCAGGGGTGCGCGGGAAGTTCCACACGCGATTCCATCAGGGTACGTGTATTACAGGGGTGTGCGGGGAGCACCACACGTGAATTGCACGTGTGGGTCCTCCCAGGTGTTCCCTCTACACCCTCCAAGGCCCCTGCAGGTGGCTCACACCACAGGGGCCTACCCTGCACATGTCCTGCAGGCACACCATCCACCATGGCCATGACCTTCAGCCAACCCACATGTCAACTTGCACTACTGCCCACCAACGCATGTCCCCCTGCACCCCCAGTCACCAGGGGCACCCTCCACCAGGCCCCACCCATGTCTCCCAGCACCCCCACCCCCCAGCAGTGCAGGGGCACCCACCACCAGGCCCCCACCCATGTCTCCCACCACCCCCACCCCCCAGCCACCAGGGGCACCCACCACCAGGCCCCCACCCATGTCTCCCACCACCCCCACCCCCCAGCAGTGCAGGGGCAGCCTCCACCAGGCCCCCACCCATGTCCAACTCATGTCTCCCACCAACCCCACCCCCCAGCACTGTGAGGCACCTGCCAGCAGGCCCCCACCCATGTCCAACTCATGTTCCCCACCACCCCCACCCCCCTGCACTGTGGAACACCTGCCAGCAGGCCCCCACCCATGTCCAACGCATGTTCCCCACCACCCCCACCCCCCAGCAGTGCAGGGGCAGCCTCCACCAGGCCCCCACCCATGTCTCACACCACCCCCACCCCCCAGCCACCAGGGGCAGCCTCCACCAGGCCCCCACCCATGTCTCCCACCACCCCCACCCCCCCAGTCACCAGGGGCAGCCTCCACCAGGCCCCCAACCATGTCTCCCACCACCCCCACCCCCCAGCACTGTGGGGCACCTGCCAGCAGGCCCCCACCCATGTCCAACTCATGTTCCCCACCACCCCCACCCCCCAGCACTGTGGAGCACCTGCCAGCAGGCCCCCACCCATGTCCAACTCATGTTCCCCACCACCCCCACCCCCCAGCAGTGCAGGGGCAGGCTCCACCAGGGCCCCGCCCATGTCTCACACCACCCCCACCCCCCAGCCACCAGGGGCAGCCTCCACCAGGCCCCCACCCATGTCTCCCACCACCCCCACCCCCCCAGTCACCAGGGGCAGCCTCCACCAGGCCCCCACCCATGTCTCCCACCACCCCCACCCCCACCCCCCAGCACTGTGGGGCTCCTGCCAGCAGACCACCCATGTCCAACGCATGTTCCCCACCACCCCGATCCCCCAGCAGTACAGGGGCAGCCTCCACCAGGCCCCCACCCATGTCTCCCACCACCCCCACCCCCCCAGCAGTGCAGGGGCAGCCACCACCAGCCCCCCACCCATGTCTCCCACCACCCCCACCCCCCAGCCACCAGGGGCAGCCTCCACAAGGCCCCCACCCATGTCTCCCACCATCCCCACCCCCCAGCACTGTCGGGCACCTGCCAGCAGGCCGCCACCCATGTCCAACTCATGTTCCCCACCACCCCCACCCCCCAGCACTGTTGGGCACCTGCCAGCAGGCCCCCACCCATGTCCAACTCATGTTCTCCACCACCCCCACCCCCCAACACTGTGGGGCACCTGCCAGCAGGCCCACACCCATGTCCAACGCATGTTCCCCACCACCCCCACCCCCCAGCAGTGCAGGGGCACCCACCACCAGGCTCCCACCCATGTCTCCCACCACCCCCACCCCCCAGCCACCAGGGGCAGCCTCCACCAGGCCCCCACCCATGTCTCCCACCACCCCAACCCCCCAGTCACCAGGGGCAGCCTCCACCAGGCCCCCACCCATGTCTCCCACCACCCCCACCCCCCAGGAGTGCAGGGGCACCCACCACTAGGCCCCCACCCATGTCTCCCACCACCCCACCCCCCAGCAGTGCAGGGGCAGCCTACACCAGGACCCCACCCATGTCTCCCAGCACCCCCACCCCCCAGCACTGTGGGGCACCTGCCAGCAGGCCCCCACCCATGTCCAAATCATGTTCCCCACCACACCCACGCCACAGCACTGTGGGGCACCTGCCAGCAGGCCCCACCCATGTCCAACGCATGTTCCCCACCACCCCCACCCCCCAGCAGTGCAGGGGCAGCCACCACCAGGCCCCCACCCATGTCTCCCAGCACCCCCACCCCCCAGCCACCAGGGGCAGCCTCCACCAGGCCCCACCCATGTCTCCCACCACCCCCACCCCCCCAGCCACCAGGGGCAGCCTCCACCAGGCCCCCACCCATGTCTCCCACCACCCCCACCCCCCAGCACTGTGGGGCACCTGCCAGCAGGCCCCACCCATGTCCAACGCATGTTCCCCACCACCCCCACCCCCCAGCAGTGCAGGGGCAGCCTCCACCAGGCCCCCACCCATGTCTCCCACAACTCCCACCCCCCAGCCACCAGGGGCAGCCTCCACCAGGCCCCCACCCATGTCTCCCACCACCCCCACCCCCCAGTCACCAGGGGCAGCCTCCACCAGGCCCCCACCCATGTCTCCCACCACCCCCACCCCCCAGCAGTGCAGGGGCACCCACCACCAGGCCCCCACCCATGTCTCCCACCACCCCCACCCCCCAGCAGTGCAGGGGCAGCCTCCACCAGGCCCCCACCCATGTCTCCCAGCACCCCCACCCCCCAGCACTGTGGGGCACCTGCCAGCAGGCCCCCACCCATGTCCAACTCATGTTCCCCACCACCCCCACCACCCCAACACTGTGGGGCACCTGCCAGCAGGCCCCACCCATGTCCAACGCATGTTCCCCACCACCCTCACCCCCCAGCAGTGCAGGGGCAGCCACCACCAGGCCCCACCCAGGTCTCCCAGCACCCCCACCCCCCAGCCACCAGGGGCAGCCTCCACCAGGCCCAAACCCATGTCTCCCACCACCCCCACCCCCCCAGTCACCAGGGGCAGCCTCCACCAGGCCCCCACCCATGTCTCCCACCACCCCCACCCCCCAGCACTGTGGGCCACCTCCCAGCAGGCCCCACCCATGTCCAACGCATGTTCCCCACCACCCCCACCCACCAGCAGTGCAGGGGCAGCCTCCACCAGGCCCCCACCCATGTCTCACACCACCCCCACCCCCCAGCCACCAGGGGCAGCCTCCACCAGGCCCCCACCCATGTCTCCCACCACCCCCACCCCCCCAGTCACCAGGGGCAGCCTCCACCAGGCCTCCACCCATGTCTCCCACCACTCCCACGCCCCAGCAGTGCAGGGGCACTCACCACCAGGCCCCCACCCATGTCTCCCAGCACCCCCACCCCCCAGCCACCAGGGGCAGCCTCCACCAGGCCCCCACCATTGTCTCCCACCACCCCCACCCCCCAGCACTGTGGGGCACCTGCCAGCAGGCCCCCACCCATGTCCAACTCATGTTCCCCACCACCCCCACCCCCCAGCACTGTGGGGCACCTGCCAGCAGGCCCCCACCCATGTCTAACTCATGTTCCCCACCACCACCTCCCCCCAGCACCGTGGGGCACCTGCCAGCAGGCCCCCATCCATGTCCAACTCATGTTCCCCACCACCCCCACCCCCCAGCACTGTGGGGCACCTGCCAGCAGGCCCCCACCCATGTCCAACGCATGTTCCCCACCCCCCCCCACTCCCCAGCAGTGCAGGGGCAGCCACCACCAGGCCCCCACCCATGTCTCCCACCACCCCCACCCCCCAGCCACCAGGGGCAGCCTCTACCAGGCCCCCACCCATGTCTCCCACCACCCCCACCCCCCAGTCACCAGGGGCAGCCTCCACCAGGCCCCCACCCATGTCTCCCACCACCCCCACCCCCCAGCACTGTGGGCCACCTCCCAGCAGGCCCCACCCATGTCCAACGCATGTTCCCCACCACCCCCACCCACCAGCAGTGCAGGGGCAGCCTCCACCAGGCCCCCACCCATGTCTCACACCACCCCCACCCCCCAGCCACCAGGGGCAGCCTCCACCAGGCCCCCACCCATGTCTCCCACCACCCCCACCCCCCCAGTCACCAGGGGCAGCCTCCACCAGGCCTCCACCCATGTCTCCCACCACTCCCACGCCCCAGCAGTGCAGGGGCACCCACCACCAGGCCCCCACCCATGTCTCCCAGCACCCCCACCCCCCAGCCACCAGGGGCAGCCTCCACCAGGCCCCCACCATTGTCTCCCACCACCCCCACCCCCCAGCACTGTGGGGCACCTGCCAGCAGGCCCCCACCCATGTCCAACTCATGTTCCCCACCACCCCCACCCCCCAGCACTGTGGGGCACCTGCCAGCAGGCCCCCACCCATGTCTAACTCATGTTCCCCACCACCACCTCCCCCCAGCACCGTGGGGCACCTGCCAGCAGGCCCCCATCCATGTCCAACTCATGTTCCCCACCACCCCCACCCCCCAGCACTGTGAGGCACCTGCCAGCAGGCCCCCACCCATGTCCAACGCATGTTCCCCACCCCCCCCACTCCCCAGCAGTGCAGGGGCAGCCACCACCAGGCCCCCACCCATGTCTCCCACCACCCCCACCCCCCAGCCACCAGGGGCAGCCTCTACCAGGCCCCCACCCATGTCTCCCACCACCCCCACCCCCCCAGTCACCAGGGGCAGCCTCCACCAGGCCCCCACCCATGTCTCCCACCACCCCCACCCCCCCAGTCACCAGGGGCAGCCTCCACCAGGCCCCCACCCATGTCTCCCACCACCCCCACCCCCCCAGTCACCAGGGGCAGCCTCCACCAGGCCCCCACCCATGTCTCCCACCACCCCCACCCCTCAGCACTGTGGGGCACCTGCCAGCAGGCCCAACCCATGTCCAACGCATGTTCCCCACCACCCCCACCCCCCAGCAGTGCAGGGGCAGCCTCCACCAGGCCCCCACCCATGTCTCACACCACCCCCACCCCCCAGCCACCAGGGGCAGCCTCCACCAGGCCCCACCCATGTCTCCAACCACCCCCACCCCCCAAGTCACCAGGGGCAGCCTCCACCAGGCCCCACCCATGTCTCCCACCACCCCACCCCCCAGCAGTGCAGGGGCACCCACCACCAGGCCCCCACCCATGTCTCCCAGCACCCCCACCCCCCAGCCACCAGGGGCAGCCTCCACCAGGCCCCCACTCATGTCTCCCAGCACCCCCACCCCCCAGCACTGTGGGGCACCTGCCAGCAGGCCCCCACCCATGTCCAACTCATGTTCCCCACCACCCCCACCACCCCAACACTGTGGGGCACCTGCCAGCAGGCCCCCACCCATGTCCAACTCATGTTCCCCACCACCCCCACCCCCCAGCACTGTGGGGCACCTGCCAGCAGGCCCCCACCCATGTCCAATGCATGTTCCTTACCACCCCAACCCCCCAGCAGTGCAGGGGCAGCCTCCACCAGGCCCCCACCCATGTCTCACACCACCCCCACCCCCCAGCCACCAGGGGCAGCCTCCACCAGGCCCCCACCCATGTCTCCCACCACCCCCACCCCCCCAGTCACCAGGGGCAGCCTCACCAGGCCCCCACCCATGTCTCCCACCACCCCCACCCCCCCAGCCACCAGGGGCAGCCTCCACCAGGCCCCCACCCATGTCTCCCACCACCCCCACCCCCCAGTCACCAGGGGCAGCCTCCACCAGGCCCCCACCCATGTCTCACACCACCCCCACCCCCCAGCAGTGCAGGGGCAGCCTCCACCAGGCCCCCACCCATGTCTCACACCACCCCCACCCCCCAGCCACCAGGGGCAGCCTCCACAAGGACCCCACCCATGTCTCCCACCACCCCCACCCCCCAGCACTGTGGGGCACCTGCCAGCAGGCCCCCACCCATGTCCAACTCATGTTCCCCACTACCCCCGCCCCCCAGCACTGTGGGGCACCTGCCAGCAGGCCCCCACCCATGTCCAACTCATGTTCCCCACCACCCCCACCCCCCAGCACTGTGGGGCACCTGCCAGCAGGCCCCCACCCATGTCCAACGCATATTCCCCACCACCCCCACCCCCTAGCAGTGCAGGGGCACCCACAACCAGGCCCCCACCCATGTCTTACACCACCCCCAACCCCCAGCCACCACGGGCAGCTTCCACCAGGCCCCCACCCATGTCTCCCACCACCCCCACCCCCCAGTCACCAGGGGCAGCCTCCATCAGGCCCCCACCCATGTCTCCCACCACCCCCACCCCCCAGCAGTGCAGGGGCACCCACCACCAGGCCCCCACCCATGTTCCCCACCACCCCCATCCCCCAGCAGTGCAGGGGCAGCCTCCACCAGGCCCCCACCCATGTCTCACACCACCCCCACCCCCCAGCCACCAGGGGCAGCCTCCACCAGGCCCCCACCCATGTCTCCCACCACTCCCACCCCCCCCAATCACCAGGGGCAGCCTCCACCAGGCCCCCACCCATGTCTCCCACCACCCCCACCACCCAGCAGTGCAGGGGCACCCACCACCAGGCCCCCACCCATGTTCCCCACCACCCCCACCCCCCGCAGTGCAGGGGCAGCCTCCACCAGGCCCCCACCCATGTCTCCCAGCACCCCCACCCCCCAGCCACCAGGGGCAGCCTCCACCAGGCCCCCACACATGTCTCCCACCACCCCCACCCCCCCAATCACCAGGGGCAGCCTCCACCAGGCCCCCACCCATGTCTCCCACCACCCCCACCCCCCAGCAGTGCAGGGGCACCCACCACCAGGCCCCCACCCATGTTCCCCACCACCCCCACCCCCCAGCAGTGCAGGGGCAGCCTCCACCAGGCCCCCACCCATGTCTCCCAGCACCCCACCCCCCAGCCACCAGGGGCAGCCTCCACCAGGCCCCCACCCATGTCTCCCAGCACCCCCACCCCCCAGCACTGTGGGGCACCTGCCAGCAGGCCCCCACCCATGTCCAACTCATGTTCCCCACCACCCCCACCACCCCAACACTGTGGGGCACCTGCCAGCAGGCCCCCACCCATGTCCAACTCATGTTCCCCACCACCCCCACCCCCCAGCACTGTGGGGCACCTGCCAGCAGGCCCCCACCCATGTCCAACGCATGTTCCCCACCACCCCCACCCCCCAGCAGTGCAGGGGCAGCCTCCACCAGGCCCCCACCCATGTCTCACACCACCCCCACCCCCCAGCCACCAGGGGCAGCCTCCACCAGGCCCCCACCCATGTCTCCCACCACCCCCACCCCCCCAGTCACCAAGGGCAGCCTCCACCAGGCCCCCACCCATGTCTCCCACCGCCCCCACCCCCCCAGCCACCAGGGGCAGCCTCCACCAGGCCCCCACCCATGTCTCCCACCACCCCCACCCCCCAGTCACCAGGGGCAGCCTCCACCAGGCCCCCACCCATGTCTCACACCACCCCCACCCCCCAGCAGTGCAGGGGCAGCCTCCACCAGGCCCCCACCCATGTCTCACACCACGCCACCCCCCAGCCACCAGGGGCAGCCTCCACCAGGCCCCCACCCATGTCTCCCACCACCCCCACCCCCCAGCACTGTGGGGCACCTGCCAGCAGGCCCCCACCCATGTCCAACTCATGTTCCCCACCACCCCCACCCCCCAGCACTGTGGGGCACCTGCCAGCAGGCCCCCACCCATGTCCAACTCATGTTCCCCACCACCCCCACCCCCCAGCACTGTGGGGCACCTGCCAGCAGGCCCCCACCCATGTCCAACGCATATTCCCCACCACCCCCACCCCCCAGCAGTGCAGGGGCACCCACCACCAGGCCCCCACCCATGTCTTACACCACCCCCAACCCCCAGCCACCAGGGGCAGCTTCCACCAGGCCCCCACCCATGTCTCCCACCACCCCCACCCCCCAGTCACCAGGGGCAGCCTCCATCAGGCCCCCACCCATGTCTCCCACCACCCCCACCCCCCAGCAGTGCAGGGGCACCCACCACCAGGCCCCCACCCATGTTCCCCACCACCCCCACCCCCCAGCAGTGCAGGGGCAGCCTCCACCAGGCCCCCACCCATGTCTCACACCACCCCCACCCCCCAGCCACCAGGGGCACCCTCCACCAGGCCCCCACCCATGACTCCCACCACCCCCACCCCCCAATCACCAGGGGCAGCCTCCACCAGGCCCCCACCCATGTCTCCCAGCACCCCCACCCCCCAGCACTGTGGGGCACCTGCCAGCAGGCCCCCACCCATGTCCAACTCATGTTCCCCACCACCCCCACCACCCCAACACTGTGGGGCACCTGCCAGCAGGCCCCACCCATGTCCAACGCATGTTCCCCACCACCCTCACCCCCCAGCAGTGCAGGGGCAGCCACCACCAGGCCCCCACCCAGGTCTCCCAGCACCCCCACCCCCCAGCCACCAGGGGCAGCCTCCACCAGGCCCCCACCCATGTCTCCCACCACCCCCACCCCCCCAGTCACCAGGGGCAGCCTCCACCAGGCCCCCACCCATGTCTCCCACCACCCCCACCCCCAGCACTGTGGGCCACCTCCCAGCAGACCTCACCCATGTCCAACGCATGTTCCCCACCACCCCCACCCCCCAGCAGTGCAGGGGCAGCCTCCACCAGGCCCCCACCCATGTCTCACACCACCCCCACCCCCCAGCCACCAGGGGCAGCCTCTACCAGGCCCCCACCCATGTCTCCCACCACCCCCAACCCCCCAGTCACCAGGGGCAGCCTCCACCAGGCCTCCACCCATGTCTCCCACCACCCCCACGCCCCAGCAGTGCAGGGGCACCCACCACCAGGCCCCCACCCATGTCTCCCAGCACCCCCACCCCCCAGCCACCAGGGGCAGCCTCCACCAGGCCCCCACCCATGTCTCCCACCGCCCCCACCCCCCAGCACTGTGGGGCACCTGCCAGCAGGCCCCCACCCATGTCCAACTCATGTTCCCCACCACCCCCAACCCCCAGCACCGTGGGGCACCTGCCAGCAGGCCCCCACCCATGTCTAACTCATGTTCCCCACCACCCCCTCCCCCCAGCACCGTGGGGCACCTGCCAGCAGGCCCCCACCCATGTCCAACTCATGTTCCCCACCACCCCCACCCCCCAGCACTGTGGGGCACCTGCCAGCAGGCCCCCACCCATGTCCAATGCATGTTCCCCACCACCCCAACCCCCCAGCACTGTGGGGCACCTGCCAGCAGGCCCCCATCCATGTCCAACGCATGTTCCCCACCACCCCCACCCCCCAGCAGTGCAGGGGCAGCCACCACCAGGCCCCCACCCATGTCTCCCACCACCCCCACCCCCCAGCCACCAGGGGCAGCCTCTACCAGGCCCCCACCCATGTCTCCCACCACCCCCACCCCCCCAGTCACCAGGGGCAGCCTCCACCAGGCCCCCACCCATGTCTCCCACCACCCCCACCCCCCCAGTCACCAGGGCAGCCTCCACCAGGCCCCCACCCATGTCTCCCACCACCCCCACCCCCCCAGTCACCAGGGGCAGCCTCCACCCGGCCCCCACCCATGTCTCCCACCACCCCCACCCCTCAGCACTGTGGGGCACCTGCCAGCAGGCCCCACCCATGTCCAACGCATGTTCCCCACCACCCCCACCCCCCAGCAGTGCAGAGGCAGCCTCCACCAGGCCCCCACCCATGTCTCCCACCACCCCCACCCCCCAGCAGTGCAGGGGCACCCACCACCAGGCCCCCACCCATGTCTCCCAGCACCCCCACCCCCCAGCCACCAGGGGCAGCCTCCACCAGGCCCCCACCCATGTCTCCCACCACCCCCACCCCCCAGCAGTGCAGGGCAGCCTCCACCAGGCCCCCACCCATGTCCAACTCATGTCTCCCACCACCACCACCCCCCAGCACTGTGGGGCACCTGCCAGCAGGCCCCCACCCATGTCCAACTCATGTTCCCCACCACCCCCACCCCCCAGCACTGTGGGGCACCTGCCAGCAGGCCCCCACCCATGTCCAACGCATGTTCCCCACCACCCCCACCCCCCAGCAGTGCAGGGGCAGCCTCCACCAGGCCCCCACCCATGTCTCACACCACCCCCACCCCCCAGGCACCAGGGGCAGCCTCCAACAGGCCCCCACCCATGTCTCCCACCACCCCCACCCCCCCAGTCACCAGGGGCAGCCTCCACCAGGCCCCCACCCATGTCTCCCACCACCCCCACCCCCCCAGCCACCAGGGGCAGCCTCCACCAGGCCCCCACCCATGTCTCCCACCACCCCCACCCCCCAGTCACCAGGGGCAGCCACCACCAGGCCCCCACCCATGTCTCACACCACCCCCACCCCCCAGCAGTGCAGGGGCAGCCTCCACCAGGCACCCACCCATGTCTCACACCACCCCCACCCCCCAGCCACCAGGGGCAGCCTCCACCAGGCCCCCACCCATGTCTCCCACCACCCCCACCCCCCAGCACTGTGGGGCACCTGCCAGCAGGCCCCCATCCATGTCCAACTCATGTTCCCCACCACCCCCACTCCCCAGCACTGTGGGGCACCTGCCAGCAGGCCCCCACCCATGTCCAACTCATGTTCCCCACCACCCCCACCCCCCAGCACTGTGGGGCACCTGCCAGCAGGCCCCCACCCATGTCCAACGCATATTCCCCACCACCCCCACCCCCCAGCAGTGTAGGGGCACCCACCACCAGGCCCCCACCCATGTCTTACACCACCCCCATCCCCCAGCCACCAGGGGCAGCTTCCACCAGGCCCCCACCCATGTCTCCCACCACCCCCAGCCCCCAGTCACTAGGGGCAGCCTCCATCAGGCCCCCACCCATGTCTCCCACCACCCCCACCCCCCAGCAGTGCAGGGGCACCCACCACCAGGCCCCCACCCATGTTCCCCACCACCCCCACCCCCAGCAGTGCAGGGGCAGCCTCCACCAGGCCCCCACCCATGTCTCACACCACCCCCACCCCCCAGCCACCAGGGGCAGCCTCCACCAGGCCCCCACCCATGTCTCCCACCACCCCCACCCCCCCAATCACCAGGGGCAGCCTCCACCAGGCCCAAACCCATGTCTCCCACCACCCCCACCCCCCAGCAGTGCAGGGGCACCCACCACCAGGCCCCCACCCATGTTCCCCACCACCCCCACCCCCCAGCAGTGCAGGGGCAGCCTCCACCAGGCCCCCACCCATGTCTCACACCACCCCCACCCCCCAGCCACCAGGGGCAGCCTCCACCAGGCCCCCACCCATGTCTCCCAGCACCCCCACCCCCCAGCCACCAGGGGAAGCCTCCACCAGGCCCCCACACATGTCTCCCACCACCCCCACCCTCCCAGTCACCAGGGGCAGCCTCCACCAGGCCCCCACCCATGTCTCCCACCACCCCCACCCCCCAGCACTGTGGGGCACCTGCCAGCAGGCCCCACCCATGTCCAACGCATGTTCCCCACCACCCCCACCCCCCAGCAGTGCAGGGGCAGCCTCCACCAGGCCCCCACCCATGTCTCACCCCACCCCCACCCCCCAGCCACCAGGGGCAGCCTCCACCAGGCCCCCACCCATGTCTCCCACCACCCCCACCCCCCCAATCACCAGGGGCAGCCTCCACCAGGCCCCCACCCATGTCTCCCACCACCCCCTCCCCCCCAGCCACCAGGGGCAGCCTCCACCAGGCCCCCACCCATGTCTCCCACCACCCCCGCCCCCCCAGTCACCAGGGGCAGCCTCCACCAGGCCCCCACCCATGTCTCACACCACCCCCACCCCCCAGCCACCAGGGGCAGCATCCACCAGGCCCCCACCCATGTCTCCCACCACCCCCACCCCCCCAGTCACCAGGGGCAGCCTCCACCAGGCCCCCACCCATGTCTCCCACCCCCCCCACCCCCCCAGCCACCAGGGGCAGCCTCCACCAGGCCCCCACCCATGTCTCCCACCACCCCCACCCCCCCAGTCACCAGGGGCAGCCTCCACCAGGCCCCCACCCATGTCTCACACCACCCCCACCCCCCAGCCACCAGGGGCAGCCTCCACCAGGCCCCCACCCATGTCTCCCACCACCCCCACCCCCCAGCACTGTGGGTCACCTGCCAGCAGGCCCCCACCCATGTCCAACTCATGTTCCCCACCACCCCCACCCCCAAGCACTGTGGGGCACCTGCCAGCAGGCCCCCACCCATGTCCAACTCATGTTCCCCCCCACCCCCACCCCCCAGCACTGTGGGGCACCTGCCAGCAGGCCCCCACCCATGTCCAACGCATGTTCCCCACCACCCCCACCCCCAGCAGTGCAGGGGCACCCACCACCAGGCCCCCACCCATGTCTCCCACCACCCCCACCCCCCAGCCACCAGGGGCAGCCTCCACCAGGCCCCCACCCATGTCTCCCACCACCCCCACCCCCCAGTCACCAGGGGCAGCCTCCACCAGGCCCCCACCATGTCTCCCACCACCCCCACACCCCAGCAGTGCAGGGGCACCCACCACCAGGCTCCCACCCATGTTCCCCACCACCCCCACCCCCCAGCAGTGCAGGGGCAGCCTCCACCAGGCCCCCACCCATGTCTCACACCACCCCCACCCCCCAGCCACCAGGGGCAGCCTCCACCAGGCCCCCACCCATGTCTCCCACCACCCCCACCCCCCCAGTCACCAGGGGCAGCCTCCACCAGGCCCCCACCCATGTCTCCCACCACCCCCACCCCCCAGCACTGTGGGGCACCTGCCAGCAGGCCCCACCCATGTCCAACGCATGTTCCCCACCACCCCCATCCCCCAGCACCGTGGGGCACCTGCCAGCAGGCCCCCACCCATGTCCAACTCATGTTCCCCACCACCCCCAACCCCCAGCACTGTGGGGCACCTGCCAGCAGGCCCCCACCCATGTGCAACTCATGTTCCCCAGCCAACATGTCATCACAATCTAGATCCCTGGTCCCTATGGTCAGCCTCCAAATGCAAAACACCCACCCGAGTATTGCATCCACCCACTCATAATTTGCAATTACATCACAGAACACCAATTGCAAGTTCCGAAACAAACACATTTCCCTCACATACACCCAATGGGTGTCAGTGAATCTCAAAACACATATCATGAAATGCATGAAACCAATGAGATACCACACATTGAAGTTCACCAAAAAAAATATGTATTAAAGGAAACATAAATAGAATAAAAAATGAAGAAACAGAAACTTGAATGCACAAAAATGAAAAGAAGCATGTCCGTTAAAAAAAGCAAAACCAAAAATAAAATTCCAAAGTAATGTTGTCCAAAGTCAATGTCCACAAAACAAAATCCAATGGGAAATAAAAAAGAAAGCCATTGCTCCATGGTTAAAAAGTGAAAAAAAAATATAATCCAACTGTGAACTATGTACATGAGAACAAGCCAGGGTCCATTATCCCAACAAAATAAAGGAAACCTATCTAACTACACTAACTAATAAAATAAACTATATACAAAAATGTGGCCAATGTCCGAAAGGTCCAAATAAAATAAAAAAAAAAATGAAACCTAACACTACCTACATAACTATGTACAAGGGCAGCGGGCTAGTTTCACGGCTCACTTGTGGATGTCCCGGGCCAGGGCATCATCGAACTCCTCCTCAATGTCCAGGAGGCGGTCCTCCTCCATGGCCCCGAGGGTCCGCAGGGCCGTCGACGTCCCCACCTCCACACCCATGCGGATTGCCTCGAGGCACTCGGCCCGCCTCAGGGCCCTCCGCATGGAGTTCTCCACCCTGTCCATTGTGAGCCGTGCCTCTTCCGCCCGCTGCCGCACCGCATCTATGGCGTGGCCCAACCGCTGCCACACGGAAGACACTCTCTGTCCTGGGTCCTCCTGCCCTCCGGCCGATGCCTGCCCCTCCGATGTTGAAGGCCCCGAGCCTTCATAGCTCCCACCACGTTGCTGCTCCTGCTGTGCCTCTGCCCGTGCACTGCCTCCTGCTGCCTGCACATCCTCCGCCGGCTGGGGTGCAGTCGTTGATGTGGCCACCCCTGCTGGATGTCCGACTCCCGACTGTGGCAGGTATGCCTCCTCCACCAGCCTGGCCGCACCGTCAGAGGCAGCTCCACAGGGCACCCAGGTGACTGATGGGTGGGAAGATGGCACAGAGGACGACTGGCGCGTAGGGGGTCCAGTTGAGGAGGGGGTCGGAGCAAGCCCCATCAGACGGAGGAATCCGGCCTGGGTGACCTGTCCCAGCAGGCTGACGTGGTCAACGAGCCATTCGAGATGACTTGCAGTCTCTTCATGAAAAGACTGCAGGTCACCTCGCATGGCCCGTTGACGCAACGCCACACCAGCCAGGACAGGCTCAACCCGGACCTGGATAGCCACATCCGCAGGCAGAGGAAGGCCAGTTGACGTGAGCTCATCCCCTGCCTGAAAACGGGTCTGGACGTAGGCATCCCTGCTGGTGCAAGATGATGCAGGGACAGGATCAGGGAGAGGATTGCACACAGGCACCTCCGCTGCGGCCTGTGCTGCCTCCTGTCCCTGGTCCTGCACTGCACCACTAGCACCAGTGGGATCCCCACCTCCAGACCCCGTCTCTGGTGCTTGCACGGCCTCCTCCTCCACCAAACCCCCCACCAACCTGGATGACTCCGTGCCATCTTCCCCTATTGGGCCCTGTGGGGTCCCAGCTGCCCCTTCTGCTGCCGAGGAGTCCACTCCAACCTCCGCCTCTTGGACCTCCCCCCGGCAGCTGCGGCCTGGGACGCGGCACCGGACTCCTCACTCCCCGACGAGATGACAACATGGGATGGGAGCCGGGCCTTGCGTCTCCGGCTGGCGGTGGGATCCCCGCCGCTGTGCTCCACAGCACCTTCTCCGCCCTCTTCATCAGTTGACGCTGCAGACAAGGAGAAACAAAACACAGGCATCAGGGCACTGTACAATGGACACATACACACATGACAGTTGTACATGAGTGGCATTGGCAAACCTCAGACCTGTCATCACAATCCCCAACACACATGTCATTACAACTCGCACACATGAGCCATACCACAGCCATATCGCAACTGCCACCACCATCCATACACATACAACAGCATGAGCAGCCAAAGGTGAGCCAGACATCACATGCAACACAGGAAGTGCACCACACATGTACACACACCACCACACTTGCATGCATGTGTACACCTCTGCCAAGTGTCGCAGTGTTCAGACGGGCATCCATGTCACATCTGCCAATCAGGCTTCCACATACCGCTGTCACATGCATCCATGTTGCATCACTGTTGCATCCTTGTCAAATACACACACATGCACATGTACACAGTGCTGATACATGCAGCCAAAAACAACATACATGCGTGACATCACGGACATGTCTACTTACATACACATTCATCCAAACATGTGTGCCCACACAACTGCATTTGGCATGCAAGCCTACACACACAAGCACCATCCATGTCTCACACATTACAGCCCTTGCATGTGTCAGCCCCACGGCCCTGTACACCCCCACCCATACTCGTCCCCATACAAACAGATGTGCAACCTGCACACTACTGAATAATCACCACACGCACTGCTCACAATCAGGATGCATGTACACTCACCGCTCGACTCCAGACGGGTCTGTTTCTCAAGGACCTGGACGTGGAGCGCTGGGGATATGCGTTCCAGGACCCTCATCTGTTCTTCCGACAAGTGGCCCCGGCGCCCCTTGGCATCCGCTGCCTTCAAGAGGTGCCGGGCCTTGTTCAGGGTCCTGGACCTGAAGTCCTCCCAGCGCTTCTTGACATGTTGTAAGTCGCGGACTGCCACCCCCTCCGCGTTGATGGCAGTCACGATGTCAGTCCAGATCCGAGTCCGTCCTTCCTTGTCGGCGCGGGAACTTCCGAAGAGGGCATCATACTGCCCCAGGACTTGCTCCACCAGGACACCAACTTCGGTGGCACTGAAGCTGGTGCCCCTCTGCCTCTCTGGCCGGGGGTTGTCAGTGGTCCCAGATGGTGTTTGCCCGACATGACAACCCCAGAGGCAGGAGTGGGTGGGCAACTGGGTCCTGGGGCTGGGCTGTGGAGCGATGGAATCCCAGTCGGGAGTCTTCGGTTCCAGCAGGGGTGGTCACAGCAACAGCACCCCTGGCTGATGTGCAGGCAGCAAATTGCAGGGCACGAGGGCAGCAGGCAGTCAGGCAGCAGCAGATGGCAGGTGGGAGCGTGCTCGGGTGTCTGGGGGGCAGTAGTTCGGCCTTCTGGGCAGGAGCGTGGTCTTCCGTGTGCTTACGCGTGGCCAGCTTGATACGGAGTGATTTGGCACGTGAAAAATCTGCACGTCAGCGTGTAATTCGAGGAAAGGCCCTTAGCGCGTAAGCGCGTCTGCACGCATACGCATTTTCACTGGACAGAAGGCCCCTCAAGCCCAAGCACCCCTGTGACGTGACGCGTACAGGCGTGCATGGGCATTTCAGCGCGCGTGAAAAACTGCACGTCCGCGTGTAATAAGAGGAAAGGGCCCATGCGCGTAAGCACGCGTGGAAACTGCACGTCCGCGTGTAATACGAGGAAAGGGCCCATGCGCGTAAGCGTGCGTGGAAAACTGCACGTCCGCGTGTAATACAAGGAAAGGGCCCATGCACGTAAGCGCGCGTGAAAAACTGCACGTCTGCATGTAATACAAGGAAAGGGCCCATGCGCGTAAGTGACGTGACGCGCGCGTGCGTTTCCCTCAGCACGGGTTAAAGGTGAGCCGGCCCAGCAGTTCGCTGTACGTGCCTTTCGTGGAGACCGACGTGTGTTGCTGCTTCCTGTTGTTTCGCGCGCCATCACAACTTCACAGCTATCAAGGACGTATCTCTTCTTTTGGCGGGGGTATTGGCTACGCGTGTTTTTCTGCATCGCGCTAGTCAGACGGTGAGTCGCACACGCTCTTTTTCCCACTGCGGGTGCCCCTGTGTATCGCACCCATTTTCGATGTCATAGTAGCCTGCGTGCCCCATGCGTACGCGTTATTGGTGTTACTGGGTGCCACCGCGTACTGCGGGAGGTTGAATCCACGCACGTAGGCTGCAGGGTTGCATGCACAGTTTTACTGCAGTTTCGGGGTGCCTGAGCGTTGCGTGACCCGTCACCACATCACCGGGGTCACATACAGCCTTGCAGGTGCAGGGGGGCTGTTAACATCTTGCTTCCCACCCGCTTCACCCCAATTGCCCAGGTCAATTGTGGTGTACACCTCCCATTGGCACCACTCCATCTGTGTCAGCACTACTAGATCTGTGCCATGGTTGGGAGGCCACCAAAGGTGAGGGGCGCCTCAGCTGGGCGTACTCCTCGTGGCGGGCGTGGTCGGGGACGTGGCCGTGGTGACTAGGGAGTAGGGGGACTCTAGGGTGTCCAGGGCAGCCACAGAGGGGGAAGAGGCAGGGGTGCGCCACTTGAGCACAATGTTGTGCCATGTGTCGGTGCAGCCATGCCACCACCCCCTGTGGTTCCGGGGGATGCAGCTCCTGCATCTGGCACTGGCACCCATATGACCCGGCAGTCCGTTCCATCGACTGCCACGGGCCCAAGGGTAGTGGTAGCTGCAGGTGCAGCTGTGGACACCGCCACCCAGGCTCAGGGTCTGCCAGCGCAGGCTGCGTTGGCACTTGAAGAGCCCTTGGTAGATCTCCAACAGGCCAGGGGGGAAACCATAGGGGCAGGCCGGGCTGCTCAGACCAAGACACGTGTCCCTGGGGCAGTCATGTCATCTGCTGCCCCGAACAGCCGGGTGTTGGCAAGTGCAGGGGCAGATGCACCCAACAGCACCCCGGTTGTGAGTCTGCCAACCAGGAAGATTGCGGTCAATGACCCTGCCACAGCTGATGTTGCTGCGCAGGGTCCATTAGTGGGCACCCAGCTGCCACTGACACAAGTCAGGCCTTTGGTCATCCCTCCACCTGCCACTCCCTTGGCTCAATCCACCGAACCCACTGGCCATACTGGTCAGGGCGGCATTAGCCAGCCAGGGTCTGCGCCACAGTCCAAGAGGAGGAAGGTTGCACCTGCAGCACAGGCTGGGACCCCACACACAGCCACGACCTCCTGCACGTCGAGGAAGAAGCCTTTCTGTAAGCAGGAACTGGACTTCCTCGTGGACTACGTGCGGGGCCACAGCCGTGACATGCTAGTGGGTGCCAATAGTCAGACTACGGCTGCCCAACGTGACACCCACTGGAAGCATGTTGCGGAACATGTCAGTTCATTCGGCCATGAGGTGCGCACGGCGCAGGAGTGCAAAAAGCGTTGGAATGACATCAAGCGCAGCACTAAGGCCAAGCGTGCCTCAAATTACAACTTGACTCTGGTGACTGGCGGTGGGCCTGCACCAGAGGAGGAAGAACTCACTCCGCATGAGGCTCTCGTTGTGGAGTTCATACCACCTGAATTGGTCGAAGGAGTGGGAGAGATGCTGCACTTTGATGCCCAGTCCAGTGAGTGTTGATGCGTGTTTGTTGAGGACATGTGTGTTTCACTTGTGGGATGTGTTGTGCATGATTGCTGCTACATGTGATGTGTACATGGTTCTGATGTGTAAGTAATGCAATGCTACCGTCATGCATGTCTCCTCTGCCTGCATGCGGGACTCCATGTAGGCATGCTCCCTTGCCCCTCCTCCGCCACTCTGCACCCCAGTTCCACCTTTGCACTGGTCTGCTTCAATCTTGCCAATGTGTACTTTCTTGTTCATGTGTCCTGTGTAGATGCTAACTTCCAGCGTAGAATCTGCCAGACATATGCCGTGTGGTACAGCCCGAGGTGGAGAAAAGGGCGAGGCTGTTTTGTGCTGTGCGGCTGTGCGGTGGTGAGATTACCTGATTTACAAACTTTTACCTGCAGACACAAGGAAAGGCGAAGCGCCGCTCCAACTCGCATCAGTCTATTGGCAGGAGCCGATAGCAGTTGAAGCGGGCGGTGTGCTTCCCCATCGCTTCCTCATCACGTGACACGCGTCACCTGACGCCCGTTGGCCACGCCCACAGGAAGTGCCTACATATCCCGCACTCCCACACCCTTGCGGCGAGAAGCCCGAGGTGGAGAAAAGGGCGAGGCTGTTTTGTGCTGTGCGGCTGGATCGGCGATAGGAGGCGGAACTCTCTATGGAACCCACTAAACCCCGTACAAGGCTCCAGGGCAAACGAGAGGTATCGTTAGTGCCTATACAAAAAACGACCAACAACCGAGATCTTGATGGAACCATAACGACTAATTTAAAATCACCAAACACACACAACATCATCAAAGCGAAATCTGTAGATCAGGCTTGCTTGCTTAATGTCGACTTTGTAACCGACAATCTTGCTCATGATAAACTAGACACAAAAATAATATGTTCTGCCCCAGTTTCCTTGTCTCATCTTGATCACGCATGTCCTATACGTGACCCCCCTAAGTCGCTTACACATCCAGAGATGCTAGGATATAATTCGCGACTCGAAAATTCCCATCAAACGCCTCTTCAAGAGCGTGCGAGGGCAGCCAAACAGCAATGGCAAGCAAAACATCTGCCAACTGCTATGACAAATGATGATCCCACAAATCCACTCATGGCACGAAGTGTACGTCTCTCACTGGACATCACAGAAATCGACACAATTATGGATTTACAAGGAAACAAACATGAGGTTTGTGGCGGCCTGTTTACACCAAACCAACTCGGAAAAATCGAGTCATCTACCCCGATAGGTTTGTTAAGAACCGCTTCGCCGGTGAAGGAACCTATGAAAACCAACCTGGATGAAACAAATTCTTCCATCTGTGTGAACCCTGGGAACATAAGTAATTCTCCCGAATACCAACGAAGACTGCCTACGACGATGTTAGATCTACAAAATACTTTGGTAGCAGTATTATCAACAGCTATGATACCGTTTTTAAAAATCGAAGAAGCAATGGTTGACTCCATCAAAGACCAAGCGACATTGCTAGCAATGCTCTTGACCAAGCAAACACAGTTTGAATCCCTAATAAGCTCCATTCAAGAAAGACTAAAATATGAAGCTGAATCATCAAGAACATGGCAAAATAGACTAGCGGAAGTGGCGAGAGCCGATAGAGCTGACAAATTAAGCCTAATGGACACTTTTTCAACCATCACCAAAAAAATGGTGGATGACAAAGTAAAAAAATCTGCACAAATACCAATGAACCTAAACTGTATATCCAAACAAACTCAGACAGAAAATCAATCTAATTCAAATATGAAGAAAATAGACCAAACAACGCAATGCGATCAGCAACTCTATCCAGTTCCAATTCCACAAGCCTTGAGTTCTGCGGGGCAAGAGATCACGGAACCACCCGCTTGTACCCCATTTGATATTTTTGATTTGTCAAAACGAGGATTAGTGGGGCAGGAAACAGCTATTAAACCAAACCACAAAAAAAATACAAAAAATGGGTCACGTGCATTTCTGCGAAAGGTACTAAATGCCCAGAAAACGAATAACGAAAGGACAAAGACTAATAGAAACTCTCTGGTTAATAACCAGCCTATTCTACCACAACCGATTCTGATCGATGGAAAAGTAGATAGAGCTCTAAATTTTACATCACAAGGCAATCAGCTAACGCCGGAACCACTAGATATACTTTTAGATGTAATCAATCACCAAACCACCGTGAACTCTAGAAAAAGAGTTAGAGCTCTAAATCCTACGGCACAAGGCAACCAGAGAACACTTGAATCACAAGCCATACCTAAAGAAGTAATCATTCAGGAAACACGAATCAAAGCTCCAAATCCTACTAACCGGACAGACACCTCTACACAAAACGATGTAAGTGACTATAACTCCATTTCCATAAACTCTCAAGATGAATCCCACATTGTAATAGATGAATATGAAGATTCACTTCTTGACTACACTCAAACTAACATCTCTCTGGCATATTCAGCAGTTTCCACTGAAGAAATATGGCCAGCTAACAAATCAGAAAGAGCCATTGATTCCAGTGGCAACAAAACAATTCATGTAACCCCTAAACTATCCAGACCAATTTTTAGAAATCCGTCAAATATTTCGTGTGCATATCGACTAGCTATATATCCGAAGAAATTGAGCAATGAAGATCCTGTCATCTTAAATAGATCTAATACTTTACGATTGTTTAAGGCAATCCCACAATTGTCCCACATAAAAACGGAAGATATTGAGTTAATCATATTTCCAAATAAAAAATATATGGAAGAAGCCCATGTTGATTTTGCCAACTACGACACAATGCAATGTGTCATCAACAACAAACATCACTTATTGACCTTGGGATTTCAAATAGAAGAAATCATGGTATCTCGTTTGATGGCGGAAAAAAAAATAAGAACACTAGAAATCTTTGCTAAAAATATAACCAAGAACCGAAGTGAGCAAAAAATTATTCAAGATAAAATGTCACGAGAAAGTTTAAGAAACATCTCTAACTTAGACGTGAATCGGAGAACAAAGAAAACGTATCTATAACAACGAAAAGCCCCACTGAAACCCCATACAATCCTATGTTCGTGGAACACAAGGGGACATAGACATCTTTTTGAAAATAGGACACCTATACTTGAACAAGTCGATATCATATGTCTCCAAGAAACCTGGTTGAAAGAGGAAGTAGTGTGTGATGGCTATAGTTCATTTATGAATCCGGCCATAGGTTCACAACAAGGGAGACCAGCATCAGGAATGCTCATATTATCAAAAATTCAACCTACATGGCGAATAATGGAAACTAAAATAATCCATCCGTGGGCTCAACTCCTATCCATCAGCATTCCGTCAATACAGAAATCTAATCCATCCTACCCTGCAAAAGACACATGCTTATCAATTTTTAACATATATTGGAACCCTACAGCTATGTCTGACAATAAATTCATCGATTCTATATGTGATGAAATCGACTTATTGAACATCAGTAATAGTACAAACGAAATCATCTTGGCAGGAGATTTCAACTTCCATCTTTTTGACAAAGGAGGAAGCAAATTGGCACTTAATGAAATGTCATCTAGAGCGAGAAAATGGATCAAGGAAATAACATTACGCAACATATACCTAAGTGTCCAACCCACGAACGGTAAAGGCATTCCATTACCGACCTGGTCACGGGAGAACTCCAACACAATAATTGATTATATCTTCACAACAGAAGGTATTCGAAATATCATAACTTCCACTGCGAGTTCCATGAATCCAAATAGTGACCATCGTCAAATTATTATTTCCTGGCGAGCCGAACCTTCAAGTGATCAAGGTTTGAAGCTTCCTGAACTAGAAATAAACAACGGGTTGAACCGGCTTCGAATCAAAGATCATCAAACACGAGACTTACCTACTCTATTCGAAGACACACCACTGGAGGACCAAGCCAAATTAAATTATGGCTGGATCTTAGAGAAGTACCAACAATCTACATCGAGAAATCAACAAAGAGTCAAACAGCCACACACTCACTATTTTAATTTACAAATCTTTCTCGAAAAAAAGAAACATTACAAACGACTTCGACAAATAAAGAAAAATAAAGGAGACTATCAAAGTGAAATAAAAAAGGAAAAACAAAAATTCACCAACATAATGAAATCACACAAAATGATAATGAAACAACATGATGCAGAAGCACTTTTGAAAGCATTAAATGGAAAAAATACGTGACAATTGTGGTCCTTGATGAATATAACATCGAAAAATCAAACCTTGATTCAAGAAGTGGAACCACATATATGGGTTAAACACTTCTAAAACCTATATAAGAAACCGGTATTCGAACCAACATCAGTTCTTCAAGAAGATACCGACCCCTGGTCCCTAAAATGGGACATAGATGATATTACCACCACCATGAGGAGTCTGAATTCATCTAGAGCCCCGGGACCTGATGGGCTAGCAAACAGCAACCTCAAAGCAAATCCAGAACACTGGGCCAAACTTTTCGTACATCTCTTATATCTGATAGAAAAGACGAAAGAGATTCCTCGTACATGGTCACTAGCTACTTTAATACCAATCTATAAGGCTGGAGATAGAAAAAACCCAGCCAATTACAGACCAATAGCCTTATTGGATCCGTTGGGTAAACTCTTTGCAGGCTATCTCGAGAAAAAACTATCTGTTTGGGCTATTCACAATGGTAAACAAGCAACAAGACAGACTGGCTTTGTCACAAAAATAAGTACCAACGTCAACCTTCTCTTGCTGAATATGATAAAATATGAAGCATTCACAAAAGTACAGCAGGTATACGCAATCTTCATAGATTTAAAAATGGCCTTTGATTCTGTTAATCGACAACTTCTCTGGTCCAAATTGGCTGCTTGGGGCTGTCCATCGACCATTCTCCACCCAATACAACAGCTGTATTCGAACACGTCAATTAGAGTTCGACTTTCAAATGACGGAAAAGCAACAGCCCCAATTCTCACATGGAATGGGTTAAAACAAGGTTGCCCCTTGGCGGCTTGCCTCTATAATCTTTACACTCATGAGTTTGAACGAAAAATTAAACACACTTCAGCGAATCCACCGAAGATAAATAGTGAATTAATTCAAACCTTAATTTTCGCTGATGACATTATTATCATGGACAAAACCGCGAAAGGTCTCCAAATAACATTGGACAAAACGCAAACTTTCATGAAGGAAAACGATTTACAAATTAACACAGATAAAACCAAAATGATGAAACTCATAACTGAAAACTCTAAGAAGCAATGGACGCCAAAATTCTACCTGGAACATAAAAACATTGCGTCAACCAAATTCATAAAATACTTAGGTGTAATGATCAACCCATCTAAGAACGAAAAAGAATGGCAAGAAAACATCGAAGAAAAAACAATATCATTGTCAAGACAAGGCCGCTTCTTTCACTGCAAATATGGTACCTATACGGTAAAACCTACAACTCTATTGTATAAACAGAAAGTCATTCCGATTTTGACTTATGCGAGCGAATCTCTGATACATCAGCATCTATTCAAATGGTCAAGATACGAAGCTATATTCTGGCGAAAAACCCTTGCTCTACCAAAATCTTTTCCAATCTCTAGAATTTGATATGAACTCGCCCTCCAATCGATTCAATCCATTGTACTGTGGAAACAAATGGACCTATACAGAAAAATTATCTCGGAGGAAATAATCCCAACACTCGAAATCTTGAAAGAAAAAAAACATCCATCTCAAGTTGCAGCTTTAACAGAGTGGACAAGCAAAATCAAAGAAAAAATGCAACAAGAAGAAATTAGCGAAGAAATGCTGAGAAACAGACCTCAATACGCGAAACGAAAAATTCAGAAAAATGACTGGATAAGAACAATGGAAGACCAGAAAAAATTTAAAAGACATCTAAATGCTGACATGGAAGTAAGAGCTATTAACGAGATGCCTTCGTATCTACTCCAATTCCCTGATGTGAAAATTTGTGACCTATTTTTGCGCTTTCGTTTGAACATACTACCAACACGCGAATACTTGTCATTAATAGATCGAACACGTAGTATTTCAGCAACCTGTCGCTACTGTAAAGAATTTATGCAGCAAGAAACATTATTCCATCTAATCATGGTGTGCCCAGAGCTAAAAAATAAACGTGACTTATTTAGAGACTTTTTTAAAATCTCAGACCAACAAATGACAACAGAAGAGCATTGGGCAACGCTACTCCAAGGAAACAATCAGTGGTTGATCATTACAGTGATCAAGTTCTGGAACGAAATCAACAAAGAAGTGTAAAAGAACAGGCAGATCGAAATCCAGTGGCAAGAAGAGAATAAGGAAAAAGACAAATGAAAAGTTTGATAAGTCAAACAAAACATTTATTAAAAAAAAAAAATAAAAAAAAAACAGCCTTAGTACTCGATGCAGGGTATCTCACTTGTACTGTGCATTGGTCAGATGTCCCGCAGGGACATGAGTGCCCATTCATGCTCCATGTGCATTGCACGCATGCCCCTATGTGTCTTTGACTGGATGATCACTGTAATATAAGTCCTTGGTTACATACATTGCTACATACATTGCCTGCCATCTCATCAGCCTTCCCATGTCAACTGTGGCTCAGTCCTGCGTTGCACACATGTTTAGGCTCTGACAATCTGTGTGGCTCACAGGCCTCAGCCTGTTCAATGGCCAATGACTCTGTCCAACTCTTGTTGTGTCTTCTTCACACGTGGGCGGCCTCCGGAGTTTCCATCATGTGTCCTGCCCACTGTCCCAGCATCATTTGCAGTGTTGTAATTTGAATCACATTAAGCTGTTGATGCCAGTCAACACTGCCTGTCAATACACAGGTGTATGGTCAGCCTTTTGATACCATGCTAGGCATCCCTGCTTTGGTACTGGAGTGGAGGGGTGCTTGGCTTCTAGACATGGTACACATTGAATGCACAATGCACGTGATGTCTGAATTTGACATTGCACTGCCTTCACATTTCCTGGCACACACCATGTAGTGCTTGTACATGTAGGTAGTGAGTGGCGTACACATTTTCTGCACTGCATAGACCCACTTCCATGGAAACTGCCACCTTTCAACAGGTCTGATCACAGAAGCTATTCAAAGTAGACCCAGCATGCATGCCAGGTCATATGTTGTGTGTCACATGTCTGCCGGATGCCTTTGCTGTCGGTGTGTGTGTGTGTCGTGTGCTTCTGACATGTGTATTGACCTTTTTCTCTCTATTTTTCAGGTGATGACGCAATGGAGGCGGAGGATGGTGTTGTCATGCCAGACACAGGGTTGGTAACACCACATCAACCCGGCACTAGTGGGGGTCGTGGGGTGGTAGGCCACGAAAACCCTCAAGTGCTGCATTCCATCTTGTCTCTGGCTGCCTATGAGTCCAGCCTTGATGACGACTCTGACGTCCATGTTGAGTTGGATGAGCATCAAGTCCATGTGTCAGGGGTGAGTGATTCTGATGTGGACACTCCTCTGTCTGCGACACCTGCACTGAGGGATCAGACAGTCTTGGTTCCTCCGCCCGTGGTGGATCGGGACGCAGGGTCACCCTCCACACCAGTCACTGATGTGCCTGGGACATCACGTCGACGGGGGCATGTAGTCGTGCAGCCGCAGGTGGTGCCAACACAGCGAGGACCCCCGGTCCTTGGGTCCCGCAGAGGTCAAGCCCGACAACGCGGTCGCCGCGCGCAACCGCTGTATACTGAGTGGGAGCAAGACATGACTGCCAATTCCGAACGACAGGGGGCAGAAATGGAGAACATCGCTGAGAGCATGGAGCGTGTGGCCCGATCTGTGTTTCCCACTGCTAGGCAGGTGCTTCTCCAGCAGCAGGCGGCACGGTCCATGGCCCGCTCGCTCAGGCTGGGCATGGCGGCCTCAGACAGGGCACGCCAGGCTGAAATGTCGTCTCTGCGTCAAGCAATTGCTGCTCACGCAGAGGCGCACATGGATGCCCTGAGGGAGGAGTATGCTTCCCTCAGATCCACTCTGGGTGTCCTTATGATGTCCCAGAGGCAGCAGGAAGAGGAGAGGTTTGCACAGCTTGAGCGTACCATCTCGGCTGAGCTACAGGCTTGCCAGGAGGTGCAGCGGTTGTCCAGCCAGTCCTTGCAGGAGGAACTCCGTGTTACACGTGCTACCTTGCAAGAGGAAGCACGTGTATCACGTGAGGTTCTGCATGCAGACCTACGTCACATCGCCACACAGAACCAGGCTCACCCGTCCGGCAGACTTGCTGCCGATGAGGGGCAAGCTGCGGCTAGGCCTGGCCAGGATACTGTGCCACGTCCTCCTTTCCAGGATGAGCCAGACTCGGACGACCATCTATCTCCCACATAGGTCGTGCTGTGCAGGCGTTGAGCCCATGGAGGATTTTTTTTTTGGCTCAGCATCATCGCATGTGGATGTTGAGCAGCACCCTGTACCTCCCCCTCCTGGGTGCCTCCCCTCCCCCCCGGGTCGTATGTGGCCATTTTTGATTTTTCTTTTAGTTTAGTTAGTTAAGTTTCTGTTTGATAGTTAGTTTAAATAGGTAATGTAGGTTTTCCATAGTTAGTGTAATTAGTTAATAGTTGAGTTAGTTTGAAATTACTAGTTTATTGTGCTTTCATGTGACGGTTCGGTGCTTTGTGGCTTTTGAAGGCATCCACTGTCTGTTCCAGCTGGGCCCTTCATGGTTGTCTTGTGTATGTGTTTGCTGCTTGGGGTCCTTGACTCACATATGCCACTTCTGCCTCCCTTATCCATGGGCTCGCAAGGATGGTTCGATGTTACAGCATTTTACACAAGGGCTTTGGACTGTCATATCTGTGGCATGTCTGGTGCTGTGTGACTTGTGTTGACACCCCTAGTGGGGATGATTTAAGTGTCATTGTCCACTGTTCAGCTTTTGCTAGATGGGGTGTCTCATGATTAATGTGGACATTGATTGCTTTGCATTGTGTAGTATGTTTCATATCTTTCCTGTACATGTGCTTGTTGCAATTCATGCTGTAGATAGTGTTCCACACTTTGGAGGTGAAAGACGGACTGATGGTGTGATTTGTGATGTGACTCTCTGACATGGTCAAGTAATGAGATGCCTGATGAGACACACACATATGACTTTGAAGCATTAATCATGTGTTTCATGCCCTTTCTGCAGGGGGATGAGCCTCCAGAGCACCTTTGCCAGCAGACATGGCCCATTGGACGACGGAATTCTGGACCCGTTTGTTTGTGCCCACATGCACATGTGTGCACAAGCAGAGGCACAGTGATTGCAGACCCACATCCTAGAACTGCTGACATGTTCCAAGGAACTCCAGGCAAGGTGAGCATCACAGGGGGGCCACGACACAGCAAAGCTTGCACCAGGCGAGTTGCACATGCAGGCTTAGTCACATCACTGAGGGTGAGCTTAGACGAATATTGGTGTTGAAGCACACAATGCAGCTCAGATGTGTTTGTGGACTGATGGCTGTTGATAGTAGGGTTGTCTGGGACACATGCAGGGGCAGTGGCACATACCCTCCGGTACACCAAGGTCCATTGAGGCACTTGTATCAACCATGTAGCCTTCCGAGACATGGAAAGGGGCAGCTCACAGGGACATACAGCAAGGGACATACTCGGGTGCAGTGCATGTCTTTTCCACGTACTTCATGATAAATGCACTTCCAACTTTGTTTCGGTCATGGTGGTACGCAACTTGCTCTGTAGTCATGGCTTGCTATATGGGTCTGTCTGCTTACCCAGGGAACATTGCATGTTGTGTGAATTGTGACACATTGGTGTTCCATTTGCCACGCACCCACCAGCGGCTGCCTTACTGCATTGACTGTGTATGACCCGTCACAGGGGTGATGTTATATATGGGTACCAAGCATCAACCACAGATTGTCTGTTTGTAGAGTAGTTTGTTGCTATGGGGCATGTTTGGTGTTGTGTTTTTGTGTAATTGGCACGTACAGGTTGTTGACTGTGGCTCTCTTTGCAGCATTGCAGTGCTCCTGTAACCGGACCTGAGAGTGCGCAGGCAGGAGGCCAGCACTCAAAACCAGAGCTAAGTGTCTTGTTGTTTTTCTTACGAACGGCTCTGCATAGGCTTGCTGGGGAGTGTACTGATGCATGGATGTATGTGTGGTTCAATTTGGTATGTTTTTTTCCCCCTAATCACCCGTGATCCTATGCAATTTTGAAACCTGTACCCTCTACCCGGTGTTCCTGCTTCCCGTGCCTATCCAAGCAACGTTCCCTGACCCTCTTTCCCCACTGGGGTTGTGGATGCCTGTGTATGCCCCGAACTTTCAGGCGCCAAAACCCTAGAGGGGGTGGTTGGTTCGTACCACTCCTGAGCCTGGACTACAGAAGGCCATGACAATGATGTCCAAGTTTCTTTGGGATGTGTATGTGTTCATGCAGGTTGTAAATTTTCGTGCATTCCCTAGTTTCATGTGTCATTCCTTCTCCCCTCTCCTGCCACTCATTCCAGTCATCCAGTGTGTCAACACCTGTCCCGACTGCATATCCCTGAACCTCATTCCCCACCAGGGTCTCAGGGGCCTGTGTGAGTTTGACCTTGCAGGCACCCGGGACATGGTGGGGGTGGTTGTTTCGTGACACTCCCGCGCCTGTACAGGGGACCTGTGACAGTACACATCCATTCATGGTGCATCATCCTATGTCATGTACCACACATGTCTCACATCCTGTCGTGACATTGTTTTGCTGTGCTACCTTGGTTGTTGCATCATTGTGGTAGTACTTGGCCTTTGTGAGGTACTGCTATGTCAAGTCATCTACTGGAGGGTGTTCGGGTTCGTTTTTATGCCTTGGATTTTGTGATTTTGGAAATGAGTGTGGATTCTGAGGGTTCAGGCATCTTTTTACACACAAGGTGGGAGATGGTGACGAAGGGTAAAGGTGATCCTGTGGCCAGGTGGAATTGAGGTTTGGAGGCTCCATGACCCAGGTGCAGTTGTTCAGTGGGTCATGGTCATTTGTGAGGGAGGGGGGGGGTTGTTGTTGATAGTTGCCTTGCCCTGCAGTGTGATGGGAACTCTGACATAGTAATGGTGGTATCCTATGTACATGTGTTCTGCTGATCAATGCCTGTTCATGTGTTGTGTTTTCCTTTCAGGTGCGAGGGGATAGTTGTGGTTTGACATGCTGGGGTGTACACATGGTGGCTGTTCACATGTGATGTGTAGGGAACACTGATGGTCACTTGAGTGCACATGCATATGTGGAGTGCATGTCCTTGCAGAACCACACACTTGCACTCTGATGCACTACATGTACTCCCACCCTTGCATATCCACGTGTACACTGTTTGCCTTCTGGTGCCCACTGTGTCCCGGCAGCACATGTTCTGTGACCGATCATGGATCCAGTACATGCCTAATTTGATGTTTGACGTGGTCTGTCACTTAGATGTGATGCTCAGGGTGTGCATCACACACAATGGCTGTTCACTGTGCTGTGCGCTGAGCAGTGTGATGCAGGAGTAGGACACTGCACACATGAGCTGCAGTGTTGATTTTGCAATGCATAATGCGCATGTAGACAGGCATTCATTGTGATGTTACGTCTACGACTGTTGTAATGCATTTGGAAATGACTTATTTTGGGTGGGAGATTTTGTTAGTCTGTCATTTCATCTGATTCCGGGTCAGGCAGCAGTGTCCGATGCCACTGTACATTTTGGACATGGCAATGTGTACCTTATCGTTACTGCATTGGTGTATGGGTTTTGCTTGCCATGTCATGTTGATGTTTGGGAGGGTTTGAGTGACATGACAGTGATGGCCATGGCCTGTTTTGCAGGTGTGTGTGATGCACAGCTTGCATGTCCGGGTCATCCGCTTCTCAGAGCAACTAGCTGGGGGTAGATTTCTCTCCGCAGCAGGGCCCTCCCCCTGGAACAGACTTCCGGCCTGACTTGAACTTGAGGGGAACCATCTCCAGTTCTGGAAGCACCTCAAGACCTTCCTCTTTGCTTCTGCTTACTGTCTGCCTCTCCCTTGCAGAATTCTCCACTGGAACTGCACAGGAGCTGCAACTGGCCACTCTCACTGACCTCGGTCCCTGGCCCAGCCACTCTCCACTTGCACTGCCTCCCTGGCAACCCCTGCACTGCAGTACTGTCTCTCTATCCCTACAGCCCTCCCTTCCCAGCACTTGTCTGCACTTACCTTTGTAGTTGCCACCAGGCGACCTATGTATTATTTTTTTGGGCTACTTCCCCTGTACTGGACTCCCCCCCACCCTTCCCCTTGCACTTTTCCCATTCCCCCTACACCTGCACTTGTACGATCTCAATGACACCTGGCCTAGTAGTACCGTTCTCTGTGTTCCCTTGTTCCCCCCTCCCTGCCTCATTGCGCCTTGGAATACTTGTGTATGGCCCATATCATGTCATATGTCATATGTGTGCCTTTTGGTCACACAGGATAGCTTGTGTTTAAGTAGCTAGGGATGCAGACGATGTGGCACTTCCATGGCAACTATCTCAGGGTGGTAGGGTTGTGACAGTTGACTGTCTCTTTGTCATCATCGATTGTCACCTGGTATGTGCCAGGCCTGTGTGCACTCTGCAGGGGTGGGAGTTTAGGTGAAAAATGTGGCCACAAGCTGGGTCCGGGCTTCCTCGCCACGTGCCCTGTCCCCTCCCATGGGCAGCGCCTGTGCCTGTGGTTGGGGATGTGGGGGCACCACCATGTCCACCGGGACGCCCTGCCATGTTGCAACATTGTGCAGGACACATGCTGCCACAATGATCCTGCACACTACTGGTGGTGCATAGAGTAGTTGCCCACCAGAGCGGTCAAGGGAGCGGAAACGTGACTTGAGCACTCCGAATGTGCGCTCCACTATGCCCCTGGTTGCAATATGGGCGGCGTTGTATCTTACCTGGGGTGGTGTGGTGGGGTTCCGGATTGGCGTCATCATGTGGTTGCTCAGAGGGTAGGCACTGTCCCCTGGGGAGGTGATAATAGTTGAAATTATTAGGGTTTGGATATTTGTCTGTGTGTGACTTGCATGCATGTGCAAGGGCATTTGTACTGACCTAGGAGCCATGTGTCGCCATGCTGCCCAGCTTCCAGGGCCCGGCTCAGGGCGGACATTCTGTATATGAAACTGTCATGGGTGGAACCAGGGTAGTTTGCATAGACAGAGGTGATGATTCCCTTTGCATCACATACCACCTATACATTGATGGAATGCCAGTGCTTGCGGTTTCAGTAGATATGCTCAATGGCCCTAGGTGGACGTAGGGCCACATGGGTGCAATCTATGGCACCGAGCACTTTGGGGAAGTGTGCCACCCTGAAATAATCCAGGACAACGGCCTGCCTTTCTGCGGGTGTTCTGGGCATGTATATGTGCCTGCGGACTGAGGGGCGAGCTGTCATGATTGCCAGTACCTGGTGTAGGCAGCGTGACTGCGTGGCCTGTGAGACCTCCCCCCACTATGGCAGTGGTCCGCTTAAATGACCCAGTGGCCAAAAAATGCAGGACATTGAGCAGCTTCTCCAAGGGGCTCAATGCTTGGGAGCAAAGGGTGGGGGATGTGAGCTCATCTTCCCACTCCCTGACCAGGTCTAGGATGATATGGGGTGGAAACCTATACCTGCCATAGACCTGGTCGTCAGGCATCCCAAAAAGGCTTGTCCGTGGTGCGAAAATGCGTGCCCTGGCTATTCTCCTCCTCCTGCGGTTTCCCACGATCAGTGCAGCGACAAATGGTGCATTCGTCGTAGCTGTATATACGCGTTTGTTGTTTGCGCGCACTTTTATGCTGTGCGGGGGGACGGCTCCGCCTGCCTTCGTGTGGGCGGACGCATTGACGCCTGTGCACGTCTTTTGCCGTGCGCGGGTTTCCCGTATTCGGATACGGTCCGAGTGTCATCACGTGTGATCGGAGGGGAGTGAGCGTACACGCAACTGGCCTGGGTACGTGTGTTTCGGGGTGCGCGGGAAGTTCCACACGCGATTAGCCTGGGTACGTGTGTTCCGGGGAGCCGGGAACTTTCACACGCGATTGGTGAAAATCCACGTGTGTTCTGACATCACGTGCAATGAGGGAAACACCTGCGCGCGTCACGTCACAGATGCGCTCACACGCTAAGGGCCTTTGGTCCAATGAAATCGCATATGCGTGCTGCCGTGCATACGCGCTAAGGGCCTTTCCTCGTATTACACGCGGACGTGCAGTTTTCCACGCGCACTTACGCGCATGGGCCCTTTCCTCGTATTACACGTGGACGTGCAGTTTTTCACGCGCGCTGAAATGCCCATGCACGTCTGTACGCGTCACGTCACAGGGGCGCTTGCGCTTGAGGGGCCTTCTGTCCAATGAAAATGCGTATGCGTGCAGACGCGCTTACGCGCTAAGGGCCTTGCAGATTTTTCACGTGCCAAATCACTCCGTATCAAGCTGGCCACGCGTAAGCACACGGAAGACCACGCTCCTGCCCAGAAGGCCGAACTACTGCCCTCCAGAGCCCCGAGCACGCTCCCACCTGCCATCTGCTGCTGCCTGACTGCCTGCTGCCCACGTGCCCTGCCATTTGCTGCCTGCACATCAGCCAGGGGTGCTGTTGCTGTGACCACCCCTGCTGGAACCGAAGACTCCCGACTGGGATTCCTTCGCTCCAAAGCCCAGCCCCAGGACCCAGTTGCCCACCCACTCCTGCCTCTGGGGTTGCCATGTCGGGGCAAACACCATCTGGGACCACTGACAACCCCCGGCCAGAGAGGCAGAGGGGCACCAGCTTCAGTGCCACCGAAGTTGGTGTCCTGGTGGAGCAAGTCCTGGGGCAGTATGATGCCCTCTTCGGAAGTTCCCGCGCCGACAAGGAAGGACGGACTCAGATCTGGACTGACATCGTGACTGCCATCAACGCGGAGGGGGTGGCAGTCCGCGACTTACAACATGTCAAGAAGCGCTGGGAGGACTTCAGGTCCAGGACCCTGAACAAGAACCGGCGCCTCTTGAAGGCAACGGATGCCAACGGGCGCCGGGGCCACTTGTGGGAAGAACAGATGAGGGTCCTGGAACGCATATCCCCAGCGCTCCAGGTCCTTGAGAAGCAGACCCGTCTGGAGTCGAGCGGTGAGTGTACATGCATCCTGATTGTGAGCAGTGCGTGTGGTGATTATTCAGTAGTGTGCAGGTTGCACATCTGTTTGTATGGGGTCGAGTATGGGTGGGGGTGTACAGGGCCGTGGGGCTGACACATGCGAGGGCTGTAATGTGTGAGGCATGGATGGTGCTTGTGTGTGTAGGCTTGCATGCCAAATGCAGTTGTGTGGGCACACATGTTTGGATGAATGTGTATGTAAGTAGACATGTCCGTGATGTCACGCATGTATGTTGTTTTTGGCTGCATGTATCAGCACTGTGTACATGTGCATGTGTGTGTATTTGACAAGAGTGCAACAGTGATGCAACATGGATGCATGTGACAGCGGTATGTGGAAGCCTGATTGGCAGATGTGACATGGATGCCTGTCTGAACACTGCGACACTTGGCAGAGGTGTACACATGCATGCAAGTGTGGTGGTGTGTGTACATATGTGGTGCACTTCCTGTGTTACATGTGATGTCTGGCTCACCTTTGGCTGCTCATGCTGTTGTATGTGTATGGATGGTGGTGGCAGTTGCGATATGGCTGTGGTATGGCTCATGTGTGCGAGTTGTAATGACATGTGTGTTGGGGATTGTGATGACATGTCTGAGGTTTGCCAATGCCACTCATGTACAACTGTCATGTGTGTATGTGTCCATTGTACAGTGCCCTGATGCCTGTGTTTTGTTTCTCCCTGTCTGCAGCGTCAACTGATGAAGAGGGCGGAGAAGGTGCTGTGGAGCACAGCGGCGGGGATCCCACCGCCAGCCGGAGACGCAAGGCCCGGCTCCCCTCCCATGTTGTGATCTCGTCGGGGAGTGAGGAGTCCGGTGCCGCATCCCAGGCCACAGCTGCTGGGGGGACGTCCAAGAGGCGGAGGTTGGAGTTGGACTCCTCGGCAGCAGAAGGGGCAGCTGGGACCCCACAGGGCCCAACAGGGGAAGATGGCATGGAGTCATCCAGGTTGGTGGGGGGTTTGGTGGAGGAGGAGGCCGTGCAAGCACCAGAGACGGGGTCTGGAGGTGGGGATCCCACTGGTGCTAGTGGTGCAGTGCAGGACCAGGGACAGGAGGCAGCACAGGCCGCCGCGGAGGTGCCTGTGTGCAATCCTGTCCCTGATCCTGTCCCTGCATCATCTTGCACCAGCAGGGATGCCTACGTCCAGACCCGTTTTCAGGCAGGGGATGAGCTCACGTCAATTGGCCTTCCTCTGCCTGCGGACGTGGCTATCCAGGTCCGGGTTGAGCCTGTCCTGGCTGGTGTGGCGTTGCGTCAACGGGCCATGCGAGGTGACCTGCAGTCTTTTCATGAAGAGACTGCACATCATCTCGAATGGCTCGTTGACCACGGCAGCCTGCTGGGACAGGTCACCCAGGCCGGATTCCTCCGTCTGATGGGGCTTGCTCCGACCCCCTCCTCAACTGGACCCCCTACGCGCCAGTCGTCCTCTGTGCCATCTTCCCACCCATCAGTCACCTGGGTGCCCTGTGGAGCTGCCTCTGACGGTGCGGCCAAGCTGGTGGAGGAGGCATCCCTGCCACAGTCGGGAGTCGGACGTCCAGCAGGGGTGGCCACATCTACGAGTGCACCCCAGCCGGCGGAGGATGTGCAGGCAGCAGGAGGCAGTGCACGGGCAGAGGCACAGCAGCAGCAGCAACGTGGTGGGAGCCATGAAGGCTCGGGGCCTTCAACATCGGAGGGGCAGGCATCGGCCGGAGGGCAGGAGGACCCAGGACAGAGTGTGTCTTCCGTGTGGCAGCGGTTGGGCCACGCCATAGATGCGGAGCGGCAGCGGGCGGAAGAGGCACGGCTCACAATGGTCAGGGCGGAGAACTCCATGCGGAGGGCCCTGAGGCGGGCCGAGTGCCTCGAGGCAATCCGCAGGGGTTTGGAGGTGGAGACGTCAACGGCCCTGCAGACCCTCGGGGCCATGGAGGAGGACCGCCTCTGGGACATTGAGGAGTTCGATGATGCCCTGGCCCGGGACATCCACAAGTGAGCCGTGAAACTAGCCCGCTGCCCTTGTACATAGTTATGTAGGTAGTGTTAGGTTTCATTTTTGTTTTTATTTTATTTGGACCTTTTGGACATTGGCCACATTTTTGGATATAGTTTATTTTATTACTTAGTGTAGTTAGATAGGTTTCCTTTATTTTGTTGGTATAATGGACCCTGGCTTGTTCCCATGTACATAGTTCACAGTTGGATTGTATTTTTTTTCCCTTTTTAACCATGGAGCAATGGCTTTCTTTTTTATTTCCCATTGGATTTTGTTTTGTGGACATTGACTTTGGACAACATTACTTTGGAATTTTATTTTTGGTTTTGCTTTTTTTAACGGACATGCTTCTTTTCATTTTTGTACATTCACGTTTCTGTTTCTTCATTTTTTATTCTATTTATGTTTCCTTTAATACATATTTTTTTTGGTGAACTTCAATGTGTGGTATCTCATTGGTTTCATGCATTTCATGATATGTGTTTTGAGATTCACTGACACCCATTGGGTGTATGTGAGGGAAATGTGTTTGTTTCGGAACTTGCAATTGGTGTTCTGTGATGTAATTGCAAATTATGAGTGGGTGGATGCAATACTGGGGTGGGTGTTTTGCATTTGGAGGCTGACCATAGGGACCAGGGATCTAGATTGTGATGACATGTTGGCTGGGGAACATGAGTTGCACATGGGTGGGGGCCTGCTGGCAGGTGCCCCACAGTGCTGGGGGGGTGGGGGTGGTGGGGAACATGAGTTGGACAAGGGTGGGGGCCTGCTGGCAGGTGCCCCACAGTGCTGGGGGGTGGGGGTGGTGGGAGACATGGGTGGGGGCCTGGTAGTGGGTGCCCCTGCACTGCTGGGGGGTGGGGGTGGTGGGGAACATACATTGGACATGGGTGGGGGCCTGCTGGCAGGTGCCCCACAGTGCTGGGGGGTGGGGGTGGTGGGGAACATGAGTTGGACATGGGTGGGGGCCTGGTGGAGGCTGCCCCTGCACTGCTGTGGGGTGGGGGTGGTGGGAGACATGGGTGGGGGCCTGGTGGAGGCTGCCCCTGGTGGCTGGGGGTGCTGGGAGACATGGGTGGGGGCCTGGTGGTGGGTGCCCCTGCACTGCTGGGGGGTGGGGGTGGTGGGAGACATGGGTGGGGGCCTGGTGGAGGCTGCCCCTGGTGACTGGGGGGGTGGGGGTGGTGGGAGACATGGGTGGGGGCCTGGTGGAGGCTGCCCCTGGTGGCTGGGGGGTGGGGGTGCTGGGAGACATGGGTGGGGGCCTGGTGGTGGGTGCCCCTGCACTGCTGGGGAGTGGGGGTGGTGGGAGACATGGTGGGGGCCTGGTGGAGGCTGCCCCTGGTGACTGGGGGGTGGGGGTGCTGGGAGACATGGGTGGGGGCCTGGTGGTGGGTGCCCCTGCACTGCCGGGGGGTGGGGGTGGTGGGGAACATCAGTTGGACATGGGTGGGGGCCTGCTGGCAGGTGCCCCACAGTGCTGGGGGGTGGGGGTGGTAGGGAACATGAGTTGGACATGGGTGTGGGCCTGCTGGCAGGTGCCCCACAGTGCTGGGGGGTGAGGGTGGTGGGAGACATGGGTGAGGGCCTGGTGGAGGCTCCCCCTGCACTGCTGGGGGTGGGGGTGGTGGGAGACATGGGTGGGGGCCTGGTGGAGGCTGCCCCTGCACTGCTGGGGGGTGGGGGTGGTGAGAGAGATGGGTGGGGGCCTGGTGGAGGCTGCCCCAGGTGGCTGGGGGGTGGGGGTGCTGGGAGACATGGGTGGGGCCTGGTGGAGGCTGCCCCTGCACTGCTGGGGGGTGGGGGTGGTGGGAGACATGGGTGGGGGCCTGGTGGAGGCTGCCCCTGGTGGCTGGGGGGTGGGGGTGCTGGGAGACATGGGTGGGGGCCTGGTGGTGGCTGCCCCTGCACTGCTGGGGGGTGGGGGTGGTGGGGAACATGCGTTGGACATGGGTGGGGGCCTGCTGGCAGGTGCCGCACAGTGCTGGGGGGTGGGGGTGGTGGGGAACATGAGTTGGAAATGGGTGGGGGCCTGCTGGCAGGTGCCCCACAGTGCTGGGGGGTGGGGGTGGTGGGAGACATGGGTAGGGGCCTGGTGGAGGCTGCCCCTGCGCTGCTGGGGGGTGGGGGTGGTGGGAGACATGGGTGGGGGCCTGGTGGAGGCTGCCCCTGCACTGCTGGGGGGTGGGGGTGGTGGGAGACATGGGTGGGGGCCTGGTGGAGGCCCCGAAATACACGTACCCCGCTCAATCGCGTGTGTAACTTCCCGCGCGCCCCCGAAATACACGTACCCCGCTCAATCGCGTGTGTGACTTCCCGCGCACCCCTGTAATACACGTACCCCGCTTAATCGCATGTGTGACTTCCCGCGCACCCCCGAAATACACGTACCCCGCTCAATCGCTTGTGTAACTTCCCACGCGCCCCCGAAATACACGTACCCCGCTCAATCGTGTGTGTAACTTCCTGCGCGCCCCCGAAATACACGTACCCCGCTCAATCGCATGTGTAACTTCCCGCGCACCTCCGAAATACACGTACCCCGCTCAATCGCGTGTGTAACTTCCTGCGCGCCCCCGAAATACACATACCCCGCTCAATCGCGTGTGTAACTTCCCGCGTGCCCCCGAAATACACATACCCCGCTCAATCGCATGTGTGACTTCCCGCGCACCCCCGAAATACACGTACCCCGCTCAATCGCGTGTGTAACTTCCCGCGCACCCCCGAAATACACGTACCCCGCTCAATCGCGTGTGTAACTTCCCGCACGCCCCCGGATTACATGTACCCCGCTCGCACAGGCCCAATTGCTGTATGTTGCCACTTTTGTGATGCGCTGGGACTCTACCGCCTGCCTTCGTGTGGCGGACGTGTTTCAGCTTGTGTGTGTCTTTGGCTGTGCGTGGCTTTGCCCTATTCGATTCCATGAATACGTGTGGTTCGAGTGCGTGTGGGCGTTCCGTCTGCTTCCCTGCAGTACATCCCCAGTTACGCCCTTATTTACGTGCGTTGTTCCCCATTCCGCGCGTTACGCCCCGTGTCCCGCCCACTTTCTGGTGTATGCGCCGAGGTTGTGCGCTTTCACTGTGCGCGTCGTGCACGCCTTTCGGGATGTTGCAGTCACTTGTGCGCCATGCACGGGTTTGGCGCACATCCCGAGGTGTACACGCGCAGGGACTTCCATGAATCGCACGCGCTGTTTTTTTCCGCTTGCGCCTGCTTGCGCCTGCTTGCGCCTGCTTGCGTGAAGATTTTCGGCGCACGTTTGTTCCATGAATCGGCCCCTAAATGTAGTTCATGGTAGAGAAACTTGCTGAATAGCGTCTTGTATCATACTTTATGTGCCCTTTATAAAGTCCATGCTGTACAACGACTCCGGGGTTCCTGGGGTCTATTAGAGACAGCATACAAACAGGGATCTCCATTGGCTATACAAAGGCATTTAAAGTGACTATGGTATAAAGTGCATAAGAAGGTGAAACCTGAATCTGCTTACTATTAGGGTTCTGAAATCAGTTTAAACTTTCTCTCCCGTGTGAATATAGATATTATAATAGTCTGTCTGTAGGGGAAGAAACACAATCTGAACATCAGTTATGGCATTAAGCTGCCGTGTCAGTACAAACATCAGATGTGCATAAACTCTCCTTGTTACATTGCCTCCATAGGCGTGAACAAAATTGGATACACGGTCTATCGACACATATAGTGGATATTAATGAAGATATACACTAGCCCACACCATTATGTTAACTAAACCACTTGGCCCCAAAGCATATCATTGATGACTATTTGCTAAAACAACTCGCAACATTTTTTTTTCAATCACAAGCTCCATCGACAACCTGGCTACTAATGGCCAGGACACAGTGGTCCAGGAGCATGTGTGGACCAATCACTTCCTTAAGCTATATGGAGTGACATGTCAAGATAAGGTAAAGTTCACAAAGGGGACTCTATGGTCTTTGAAGTTCTCACTACAAGATATAAAAGATCTCAGAATGAAAAGCTCTTGTTCCAGATCTCCCTGACCTAACAGCTTGAGTAATGAGATCCTCAAATCCAACCCTGACATGTGGGCCCAGGTTCTAGTGGCCTTATTGAAGGGTATAATTGACTCCAAACAAATACCTAGCTCTTGAAGACAGGTGATTGTGATTCCCATCTTTAAGAGAGGGGACCGCTTAGACCCTGCAAACTATCACCCGATATCCCTTCCGGATGCTGATGGAAAAATGTTTCCGGGTCTAGTCCTTAGGGACTTAGAAAGCTTGGCTAAGGCTCAGAGTATTTTCCCAAAACATCAAATTGGTTTTCGCAGGGGACTTTCAACTTCTTTGAATAGCTTGGTTTTGCACACAGTGAGCTTGGAGTCGTTCGCCAAGGGTGGCCAACCTTCGTTTGGTTCATGGATTGACCTGTCCCAGGCTTTTTATAACATCAATAGGGACCGCCGTTGGGGGTAACTGAGAGACTGGGGCTTGCCTGATAATTTGTTGGCCATTCTTATTGAACTTTATAAAAACTCAGAGTTGTAAGTCAGACTGAATAAGCGGGGTAACCTCTCAAAAGGGATCACAACTGGAAGAAGTGTGAGACAGGGATGCCTGTTACTGCCTTTCCTTTTCAACCTCTATTTGGCTGACCTGGGGAAATGGCTAATGGAAGCAGCCTTAGCAAGCCTGAAACGGGGCGGGATAATGATCAATTGGCTCACCTAAACAGACGACATTGTGCTATTAGATCACACACATATCGGGCTGCAGAGGTTGATATCCGCTTTTCAAAAATATGCAGATATAAACGAATTAAAGATAAACACTAATAAATCTAAAATCATTATCTGTAAACACCCATTGAGAGTGACCAAGGCTTTCAGTTGGCGATTACATAACAAAGTGATACCAATAGCAAAAAAGACAACTTACCCGAGTTCCGTAGTTAGATCCTTTCCGATGACATGCAACAGCTAATTTGGATATAAAAATACTGCAACCTGGATCACAAATGAAAAAAATCTATAACAAATGTTGCAAGTTTTCTATTCTGCCGATTGTTAAATATTATACTGAAAAAAATCATACCAGCTCTGCTTTTCGGTTACGATACAAACCCACAAACATATTATATAGACAGGGATCGATTAGAGGGAGGACTTTGGAGAAGAGTCTTAAAGCTGTCTAATTGTGTGTCCATTGCAAGCCTGATATATGAGCTAGGCTTGCCATTTTTAAGAAGTCACTTGGAGTGGAAATGGATTTCCCTTTATAGACAGATATTGGCTCTGCCCAGTTACTCCCTGTATGAGGAGGCCCTATTCACACATCAAGATCAAAATAACACGTATCTGAATACCACAAAGGGGGTTGCTTGTAAGATCTTAGTTGAATCAGATAGCCAGGAAGAAACCCTGATTCAGAACACCATGAAATTTAAACAAGTTAAAAGGAAGGGCTGGATAAGAACAATTGCAACCATGAGAAATTCCAAGATATGTGTCTCGCTGAACCTCAGAGATAAAAGTAGAAACTCCTTGCCTACATAAATTCCCTGACTCCATCGCTAGAGAGGAAGTTCTCAGATTCTGCCTAAATTTACCTCTGACTCTGGAAATTAAGCATATTAGAAATGCAGAAGAAACACCTACTCCTATTTGCCAAAAATGTGTCAGTCAAGAAATTCAATCACTTAAACATCTAATGAATAAATGCTCAGAAACATTAGAACAACGACTGCTAAGGTTAGCATGATTTGCTCCTTATGATTGGTGGCTGGAAACAGATTGTTTCTGGAAACAACTAACATCAGGAGAGGAAGTCTTTCTCAATATCGAAATAGTGAAGCTATTGAAACAATGGAACCTATTGAAAGTGTATGAATTATTGAGAAACCTCATCTGCTTAATTTCTATCTAAGCAAGGCACAGAGACTGCTATCATCTACCGGTCTAGTTTATGTGGTATCTACAAATTCTTGATTATATTTTCTTTTTGGTGTTTTTATAGGAATAACGTGGTAAACACGAATTTTAGATATTTCCCCCTTTTTTCTTTTTTTTTCTTTACTCTCTCTATTTACTGCTTTGGCGTGATGTACTGATTGTAATGTTTGTTTTTACTATTGTGAAAAGTCGAATTTTGATTTACTTTGACTATATCACAGTAAAACATTTTTTTTTTTTTAATGAGATCCTCTGTGTTGTTTGCCATGTTTCAGGCCGCATAACCATACAATACAGATTTTATTTTACTTTTTTAATTTGATTAGCTTTTAGGACACTACAATTTGTGATATTATAGATACTGTCAGAAGAAGGAGAGACGAGCATCTACCCCCATCTCCATACAAAACAGTGTTCTTATGGCCTCACTTGCACAGCATTGGATTGGCAAAGTGGAATCAATTAACACCTATTTCAATAACTTTTAGAAATTGGGCTTATGTTTTTCAATTATTTATTTTGGTAAAAAAAAACTAAAACATTACAATAAACAGACAACAAAACAGACATCCTTTTAAAAATGTACAGCTAATGTCTCGTCTTTGAAGGCCCAGAGGAAATGTCGAGTGAGAGCTAACAGTTCATTTTCAATATTATTTGCCATCTTTAGAACCCCTTTGCCACCCATCAGCATTATTTGTTTTAGATCTTTTGCTTTTGCGAAGTCTAAGCTTAATCTGAAAAAAGTAGATACTGGAAAAGACATGTGCTTCACTTCTTTATATTATGGTTGTATAATTGCGTAACACTGTACACTGGTGGACTGATAAAGCCATGAGAATCATATAAGGACATCAACCACAATAAACTCTCTAGTTTTATTTTATTTCTGATAAGGACTTTAAGATACTGCGACCCAGTCTGGATTTATCTGGATTCGTGTTCTGGGGAGAACCTTCAAGTTTGTGTAATGCGTTCCCTAGAAGTGCATACACAAATCAGCCGAGTGGCAGTAGTTTTATGGTACTGGCTGGCCAATAACAGAAATCTAGCAATATCACATCACTCTTGGGAATTCTTTCCCATTATCTGGCATTTATTTTTACACCAGTCGCAAAGCACACCCATGGAAGAGGATCATCTAGTATTGTGATTAGCAAGTGTTGTTGTGGTTCTGCAATTCCCTCTGACTCTTTTTTCTGGCTTCATATATAGGCCTGGCTACAGGCAGTTAATTATTTTCTCCACTGATTATAGTTATGTTCTACTATAAAAAAAAAAAACCTATATAAGTCTGGCAGCACATTTATAATTTAAGAAGTAGTGACAAACAGAAGACACGCCCCTAAACGCTCACACCAGAGAGAATACAACCCGCTAGGGAAAAAAGGCTCAAGTCGATCTTGTAAGGATAACAAGTTATAATCTCACACACAGATGAGAGCAACAGCGAAGAACTTTGCTGCTAAGAACGTTCTGCCGAAAAGTATTACAAGTAGAATCTTATGAACCACCTTTATCCATAAGGGATGGCAGTTTTATTGGTCCCAGCCCAGTCCGTCTATCTTTCATCAGGTGGGTGCATCAGGTGGGTGCTGCGGGGCTCATCTTCTTCTCATGCTGAAGGTCAGAAAACAAATTCATTATACTTCTCCTGTACAGCTTGTTTTATCACTCATACAGTGCACGGGGCAGGCCTTAATTTGGACACAGAGAACCTTCTGGGGCACTCTAACCTTCGCACACACATTTTATCCACTACCCACCTCGCCATCCGGCTCCAAGGTGTCCACCCTCGTTTTGAACTATGATTTTTCCCTCCCAGCACCTCGCAATACAAATTACACGATTGCCGCTTCAATGATAGGCCCTGTCTGTCCTCTTTGAACATTTCAGGACTTGTTGCTTTCTGGTTGGTGGTCAAAGCGCACCGGGTGCTATGGAATTCGGGGATCTTAGTCACTTATATGGGCTATGACTCGTGGTCACCCAGGTTTCTGATTGCGGCCTTGTAGGGCACCTTCCTCTTGTGTAAAAAACACATCCTTGCTCAACTTTTGGAACAAAGAGTAGACGTTATAGTGGGTGGGGGTGTGAACTGTCCTCATGGTAGCTTTAGCATGACTGGAGATTTCTGTGGCCTCGTGGACTTGGGCCCACTGCATGCAATGCCACATTCACCATGCAGGCCTTTCCATTTACCCTTGATTACTAATATATAAGTAAAATAGTGATGCCAGTGGAGAGATTTCAAGGCTGGAGCAATATGGTCGCTGGGCTTGTGGAAGATGGGCAAGAGTACAAAGACCACTCGCAAGCAACTGAATGAGTGGTCTAGTTTCCAAAGGCCACCGATTGATTCTAAGGAATACATCAGTCCAACGTAAGAGTTCCAACAAAGTTCAATCTCAGGCTAAAACGAAAACTTTGGAAAGACATGAGAGAGGGAGAACCTTCCCCCAAAGAGTAAGAGCAGAAGCAAGAACCGTATGAGAGATGAAGCGCAGAAGGAACAGAATGTGCAACTGGAGAGAAGCCTATGCCTGCAGGGATGCTGCAGACCCTGCAGGGTGCCCGAACACTGCAAGACCTCCTGGAAGGAGACAGCTGCCCAGGGACCGCAGATACCACAAGGAAGAGGCAATCAGGTACACGAGTCACCCTGGAGCTCTAAGAGATCCAGGGAAGTGTAGGAGTGAGCTAAGGTGCTGGAGAAAGAACGCCTGGAACCCTACAACAAACAAGAGACAGTTTTACCGTGTAGTGAATAAAAGACAGTTGCATGTTTGGCAGGAGAGTGAACCAAATGGATACAACACAACTGCGCAAGTCTGGGACCCGCCACAAAAAACCAAAAGGGTATGGGACACTGAAGCAAATCAGAGACAGTTGCATACATGACAGGAGAGTGAACCAAGTGGATACAGGAGAACATTGCGAGTCTGTGACAAAAGAGGGCCTGGGACCCCTACAGACATGTGTGGCCAATAAGCATATTCTTTTAGGATTTCCAATGTTTTCTGGGAACCTCTGTGACCAACAGTAATGGCATCATGGGCATGATGTAGCATCAAACCTCAAAATGACAATGGTATCACCCATTGAGTTTTGCCTGACACAGATTCCCGAATCATCAATCCATTCTGTGAACAAATTCTCTTTTTGTTCTTTAGCAGCACTCTAAACTCTTCTCTCCCTTTGCAGTTCTCCTCAATCAGAGGATTCTGTACTGCATCTAGCAAATGGTCATATAATAGGCCAAAAAAAGAGTCAATTTGTTGTGCCTTGACCAAGTCCTGAACAGGGGTATCAAGACTCCACTGTGCCACCGGCAGATCAACTATTCTGAGATTTGAAGCATGTCATTGCATCTACCTGGATTTCACCCAGTAGGTGCTCAATAGGAAACAACTCCTCCATCACAGTCCCAATCTTGGCTTAATTATCTACTATGTCATTCCTTTCCTTGCCTTGCCCACTGCTTTCAGTTGGCCTTGTATCTTCCTCCAGGGAATGATCATATTATTTTCTGAAAAACGTTTATCTATGAATTGGATCATTTTGCCATGTTTGAGAGATTTCTTTTTATAGGTGATCATCCCTCCACCTCAGTAAATAATCCACAAAAATATTTAGGGCATAATAAAAATCACTGACCAAAACAATTTCTTTTAATTTATTTTCTACCGCTGTGAATATTGCTTTATAAATGCCAGCCGGTTCTGCAACTTGACTGCTTTTGGGGCCCAATCTCATTCTCACTTTTGGGATACCATTACACTTCACCCACACATTTTCTATTCCTGCAAATCATTATTTTTCAGAATCACCTCCCACGTGGTATGCACAGCCACCTACATGAACAGTTGGGAGATCACTACATGTCCTCATTGAATTCCTGGTGTGGGGATTGTTCAAATTCGGTTACATTTGTTTCTAGCTCTGTGTTTTCAGCTTCACAGACAGCTGCACAATCATGTAAATCTGCCAACCCCTGAGAAACTAGGCTTTTATTCTGTCCATATCTTACTTCCACTGGGAATCGCTGCAATGTTAATGTCCATGATGTGATTCTTGACTGGGCCAAATTGCCTGATCTGCTCCTGTTAATTGGTAAATTTGTAGAGGCTGATGACTTGTTTCAATAATCACCTGTTCCCCTTGAATAATGGGATGGAAATTTTGTAATGCCCAGGCAGTGGTCAAATGTGATTTTTCACATTTGCTGCACTTAGTTTCTACCTGTGACAATGCCTTACTGGCATATGCAATGGTATTGTTATTTGCATTTTGTTTTTGGTATAGGACCGCTGACATACATTGATCTGGGAATCCTATCTCTATGAGGAAATCTTAATTCTTTACTGGATAAGCTAAACATGGGGCTTTCGTCAATCAGCCCTCCAATTTGGTCACAGCCTCATTTTGTTCCTTCCCCCAGTTCCAGGGTACCCCTTACTTCAATAATTTAGTTATATAATTTCTGCATAATCTTCAATTAATTTCCTGTGTTAACTTGTCATTTCTAACAAACTCTTTAGGCCTTTTAGATTGGTGAGATCATTTAGTTTCGGAATAGCTTCCAACTTTTTTCTTTTGTGGATTTAACCCATGCTTTGTTACTTCATGTCTGAGACAGTTCCACCTCTTGATACACCACTGCGCTTTCTGTAAAGATACTTTTTCTCTAGTCATTTGTAACCAACCGAGCTCATGTCTAATTTCATTTAAGTGGCTTTTTAAGTCCTCATCATTGATTAGAACGTCATCCACATAAATCACAGTTCCCCTCTCAGCTGCATATGGGAGCACTTTACTTAGGACTATCCCAAACTCACTTCCACTATTGATATAGCAAAAGGGGGTCAGGGCCATGCATATTGTATTCAGTTAAAGGAAAAGGCAAATAGGTTTTGAATATCTTCAGCTAGTGGCACACACCAGTACCCAGCTGTAAAATCCAGTGTGGTAAATATCTTTGACCCCTGAACTTGTGTGAGATCTTGATAAAAAAATGAAAGTGGCACCTTGAAACAGTTCAAAAGAGCTTAGAGAAATATTAGTAATAGCGTAGTTCTTACATCATGTAATACACGTAACGCACCGTAGAAACCCATGAAAAATCACACATAGTGTATTTAACAAATAGCATGTTTAGCTATCCGTATAAAGAGTTAAACACATGAGTAAGGCACTGACAGCTCGACTTATCGCACATAGTGGAACAGAGGTTGCCATGGAGACATCCCCGCCCCAGGGTTAACACCCGGGGGTGGGGCGCGAGGCGTACGTGCTCCAGCAACCAGGTTGGACCACGACGCCTCGCTACCGTCTCCGTGACAACGTTTAAATCAAACACATAGGCATGCGCGCGCATGTCTCTCTTCAGACGGCAGGACAACGCTGGAACTCTAGGTAAGCGTAGGCGAATACTCGCCGCTCTTTACAATAGATACAACAATATGAGAATGGCTGTTTAATTGCCTATCTTTTCAACAGAGGCACGATGGACATATGCGCTTCGTTACGCCTCTAAACACACGCAGCTGTGAGGCCGCGGGGGTTACAATACGAAATAGAGGAACAGAAGCCCTTGGGGCTTGTAAACACTAGAGAGAAAAACGCATTCAAAGCGATCAGGTAGGACTCGTTTCTGTCCTAAAAATCAATGCATATAGAGCTCATAATGCTGAAACTAAATGGCTATTTCTGGTTGTTTATTTTTCATCTGGCGGAACTATTGAATATACGTGGGACAAACCAAATGGTATGTGTGAATTCGTTAATATACTGTATTCAAACCATGCAATGCATTTAAACTGATGAATATATAATTATGATTAGCTTGATGATGTAATCAAGTGCCTATATACAGCCCTGACGAAGGTTCTAACCGAAATGCATTGGCAGAATGTATATTGATGGCAAAATATGATCGCCCAACACAGTACAATGTGAATCAATAACTATATAAAAACGGGAATGTGAATAAACATTCCTGGCTAAAAGTACATAGATACATTTGACTTTTTTTGTATTTAATTTGAATAACATATTGAAGAAGAAATTGAACTTCTTGGAAAATTTGCAGCCCTACAGAGGGGCCAACTGAGATGCGCCAGTTATAATAAGGCAGAGTTGCCTTGTTTCTGTATTTTTACCTTGAAACAGTTACCATCTTGTTTAATTCTCTTAAGTATGCAAAAGGGGCCCTTGAGCTTTAGCACACCAAATATGGGAATATTTGAAGTACTATGGATAGGACTAATGATTACTCTAGATTCCAAATGTGTAGTTGTTTCTGCTAGGGACTCCAGACTGGCCAAGGGCAACCTATATTGTCACACAAATACTGGCTCCCTAGCATACCCTTTAGGTAGTGTGGCAAAATGTAAATTGGTAAGCCCACAATCATAGGCGCTTTTAGCAAATACCTCCTTAAATTCAGTAAAAAATGTCTTAACAGATATTTTTCATCTTTCTTTGTGATTTGTGCAATCATCTGCAGCTTGAATTTGCTTCTCTACCATTTCAGGGGATTCTGGAAAGTTCTCCAATGGAGGGACCTCTGTACTTTGCTCTAGATGTGTGGCAGTGTCTCTTACAGAGCTGCCACCCTTAAGTAGCTTTACAAATTAGCCTCCATTTCAACTTGTTGAATTTTACGTTGCTGTTCTTTTCATTCAGATTCATCCACTTGAAATAGGATGCAGTTATTCTGATGACAGCATATCATATCTTTTAGTTCATATGGTTAAACAGACTGTATCCTGAAAAACCCCTTTGATTTAGAATCCAATGACTCAGGCAATTCACTTTTGTGAAGTTACGTAGCTTTTAAGGATATTCCTGATAACGGTATTGTTTATATCAGCAGGGTAGTGGGATTCCTGTATTGCCATTGCTAATGCTGTATTTTCTTCCAAATGAATATTTGACATCCCTTATTATTCACCAGTATTCAAATGGGGCCATCCCCAATCTCTAGTAATGGTCTTCATTCACATTCTACTGCTTGATGTCTCGTGGGTTCATTGATGCTCACACATGCATTAGAGCCCTTTCATCTATTGTCCCTTTCTGTACTTTAATGCAATTGCAAATTGCCTGGTGAAAACAGGGATGGTAACATCCTTTTTCACCGGACGTTCAATTGCATATGGCATCATTTGGGCAAAATGGTAAGCTTGTCTTTTTTTTTCAAATTCAGGTGCCACTCCACCCAGCCTAGACCAGACCTTTTGATTCAAGAAATCTAACACCATAAACATTCTGTGTGTGATGTAATTTCCCAAACAGAATTTATTTTTGGTTCAACTTACAATCCAAACATTGTGATGAATGCTTTTGAAACCAATTGTGATTCTCAACATGCACCCCCCACAATTCATTGCCCCAATTCAGGATAGTGCAGACCAAAGATGTGTTGGTTTCTTTATTTTAAAACTTGGTATTTCTTGAATGTCAAGCATTTGTTTAAACACACTTTCATTAATGAAACTCTCTTCCTGCTCTAGGTCCAGCACTGCTTCAATCATTTCTAGATGCCCACTTGCATGAACAGGGATCTAGGCCTGCCCTTCTTCCATGTGTATCTCTGCAATTGATGAAATGTATTTCTGCTGATCTGACTCTGCAGCAACATTCGGCTTGCATTTTTTCTCATTTAGATAAACGCAAAATATGTTTTAATTTATCTCTGTTTGACAATTTTTTGGGGGGTCCCAAATATGACAATGACACTAGGCACACAGCCATTTTGAAGATACACTTCCACTGCACTTTCTGATCTAGCAATGGTGTGACATTCTTTTGCACTGTTACTCTGGCTCATTAACTTTTTGGGTTCCGTATCTTTTTGGGACATAGACCGTAACACCCCATTTACCACATCAATAGGATGTGATAGTCTCCTGAGGCAATGTGTTCCTATAAGGATTGGTATCTTATCAATGGGTGTGACCACCACTTCATGTCTCATTCAATGTCTCCCTATCTTGATAATAAACTTCAGTGACACCCTCTGCTGGTAATTTTTCCCCACTGAAGTTATGCATGGGTCACTCACTCTGCCTCAATATCAGCTTGTTTTTTGGGGATTTCCTTCATTTATGCTTTGCGTTAATTTCTTCGACATCACTGTTGCCTGGGCAATTGTGACAATCATTGCCAATGTATTGCACCTCTCCTCAATATTAATGGGGGCATAATATCTATCCTCACATTCTTTAAGCACATATAGGAAATGTGAATTGTTACTGATTTCAGGGCTTACTTTCCTCAGGCCTGCCTGGCTTCTTGCTAGGCAAAAGAGCATATGAAATGATATTGTACCCCCCATTTTGTCTATCTCTCTTTGTATCTCTCAGAACCCATTTGCAGTGTGGCCACGGACTGCCCCTCTGTCTTGGGACCACCAGCAGTCATCCCCCATCCCTTGACTTCTCTTTCCCCATTGCCTGGGCCCTTTTTACTTACCTCCATTCGGGAACCTAGTAGCTCTGTATTTTCACAAGTATCATATGGCAGCATATCAGTTTATGGTTTGTGACACTTACCTATGTTTTGTACGGTACCTGTCATTTCTGCCTCCTGAAGCATCCGTGGCTCAGAATAGTCTTCAGGTGAGGGACCAGCACCTGTCTTTTGGGGCATTTTAAGTTCTCTGGAGGTATGAAAAGTATTTGGGTTATAGAATAAAGATACATGGTCACATGTTTCTGTCTTTTCATGTATCATTGCAGAGATATTTAGCATGCCATTACCCCCTGCAATGATCTAAATTGTCACAATCCACCATTTGTTTGATGGCATGTGTTTCATCATTTTCAATGAATCTATCTACATATCTTGGTCTTGCTTGATTGCCATATAGAATTGTGGCAGGGTCAAACCTACTCTGGGCCCCCAATGCCAGAAATGGCCCGTTATAGATCTGATTCTGGGTGTTGTTTCGCCCAGGCATCTCATAGCAAAATCCTGCTTGGGAGCATAACCAAGTTACAGAGGAGTAATGTATGCATTGCTGTCACTGGGATCTATGGATTGGAACACAGGGGTTTGGGTGGTGCCTTTTGCGTGGACCCGCCCTTCTGATTGTGTGGTGTGTCATATTTTATTTGAGTTTGAGCTTTCTCTAATGGCATCTTTCCAGATTTAATCTCTAGAATTGCGGTTGTACATTCCCTAGTTTTCTGCCTAGATTTCTTATCGTAGGTCTTGTCCTTTTCATGGGAGATTATTTCATAAATATTAGAGGTTAGTTCAATGATTCCTTCCAGCGCTCTCTCTCTCTGTCAAAGTTATGCACCAGCTGATACGGTATCTCGCTGGAGCCCATAGAAGTAATTTGTCTTAAAATCTATTGGGTGGATGGGTCATAGGCTGCATCAAAATGTGAGAAAGCCTGCTTTACATTTTGTAAGAATCAACAAGGAGATTCTTTTGGTTGGGCTTATAAACTATGAGTGGCCTTTTACCCCTCTTATATAGAATTATGTGGTGAGAATTGCAGTCTTATCTCTTTCTCAAAATCTTTCCAAGACAGATGTTGTTGCTCATTTAGGCCTTGAATAACACTGGCAGATGCAAGGTTGAGCGTAAGGGGAAATAATGGCCATATTGTGCCCTAGGAATTTCAAGCATTTGAAAAATGTCAGTTACAACCTCAAGGTGATCTTCGATACAACTATCTAACCACTTTTTGAATGGTTTGAGTAAAGACTTGATAGACTTCATTACCTTCAGTGCATTATGCAGTGTACTGCCCAGTGTATTGCTTTGTGTATTGCTTTGTGCTGGGATGGCAGACTCAGCCTCCAGCATTGGAGAGCTGCCAGTTCTTGCTGACTGAATAACAGCTGGCCCATCTCCCAGGTTGTGACTGCATTCAGTCTCAGTGAAAGGACTCCCCTTTTGCTTACAGGGATTCAATGCTTGCTACGTACTCTTATCACACCTGGAAACTGAATTATATTCTTACTATCCTGCTCTGGGCTTGCAAATCCTGAATTTGAATGTAAATGGCAGCATTCTCTCTTCTCAATTGAACTTCTGCATTTCAGTTGTAATGGTCAGCTGTTTGATCTCACCAATCATTTTGATCCATAAGTCTAAAGATTTCATCTTCTAAAGCTTGCAATTCTTTGGCCTTTTCACTACCCCCTTTTGTCGGAATTTCTGCAACTGCTATGTTCCCTTCATCCCGGACACTGTCTAAAACATTTTATAATGCATTCATTCTTCCTCCCTTTCTGTGAACTGTTTGTATTTCTGTATCTGTGCACTGACATTATCGAATTTGGCTTGTAGTTGCATATTGAGCTCTCTATATTGCAACTCAGCTTGCATTTGTAACAAATTGTCCACGCTCTGTGGCCATATCACACCGTAATCCAGCAATCACATCAGAATCTTTTTCCCGCAACTTAATGAGTTTATGTAATGTGAACCACATCTTGTCACACAAACACATAAGACACTCAACCTCTTGTTTCTGGTCTCCAGCCTGGAAGAAAGGGTGGAGACACATTTGCAAAATGCCCCCTTTTGCAAACATCTCACTGGGATTTTCCTCTTCCACTTCACTGTTGATTCTATCTCGCCAAATTGATAAAGTCTCAGATGACCAGGTTGCTAAAGCAAATCATTTGTCTCCAAATAACTGGACAGATCAGTAAATTCAGCTAATATATCTGATATGCTGGGCCCCAAGGGCAGTAAAACAATACAGACACATTCAGTGTTCACCCAGCACAATCACCACTGCTTCCCACACAATGCACTTCAGGCAGGACACGTTCACCTAGCACAACACAATATTGCCATGTTATGCAATGCATAGCCATGCCCAGCAATTGCTTTATAGGTTCCCTGGCATCTCCGCCATAAATCTGCTGGGTATTTTGTGTTTCCTAGCTTGAAACTAAACACAGGGCTAGACTCAGATAGGGTTCACTTGCTGAGACAAAAGCAGGACCTAGTGCACACTAGGGGCGTAATTCTCTACCTTTCTATATTGCATTGGTTGTTCAGTGTAATTACTCAGAATATACGTCATCGGTCACCTGAAAATTGATGCGTTTATAACATGAGGAAACAGCAGATTGTCCAAGCACTGGACACATAACAGTATTTTACCAAACACTGCTCTGTACACCTTACTGAAATAATGTGTCACACAGTAAATAGTTCCCATGATAACTACTTCCACTCACTTTCTACTCTGTGCTGACTGCTGAATACACCTTATTTCTTCTGCTTCTCACCCTATTTCCCTACTCTCATAAAGGACCATTCAGGGTACACTGTCCACTGCCAAAGATACCTGTACACTCTTGGGTGCCTCAAAACTAACTTACTGAAGGGCACAGCTACTGAGCTAACATCCTGGACACACTGGATGAATGCTCCAGTGTTCCCACCTACCCGTACACTAACCTGTTTGATCTCTCAAACACTATACATATATACCAGCTAAGGTACTCTGACACTACACTTAAATATCCCTCCCACCAGACACCAAACAACAGAATGCTATACCACTGCAATCAGTTTACACACAACAGGTTGCACTCTGGGCGCTAATTAGCATATGCTCTAGAAACAAGACACCTTTGATCTGCATGCATCAACACAGCAGAAAAACGATCTTGCTTATTTCCTTCTCTCCCTACTTCTCTAAACAATACCTATCTCTCTCAGATATGCCAGAGATCCGGTATGCTATACAAATGGCGGGGGTATGCAGTATAAATCCCCAATACATAACTTAATGTAACACTCTACTTACCCCCACTCACCCACTCTTCCTCACCCCACTCATCCCACTGTACCTGAACCTTATATTATTCAACTCATTCATATTCGTCCCTACTTATCCCACCACAGCATTCTACAGACTCAACCTTATGATCCATGACGTCAACAAGGAAAGGTGGGTGGCCAACATAAAGTTATGAATGGAGGTGATGGAGGACTTCAAGGATGTCCTAATAAACAATCAGGCTACACTTGTTCTGGAAAGATTCAATAGGATGGCATTGACAAGCACATTACATGTTTAAAGCAAGCCAGCACTAAAGCAACCAATCACAGTACACCTGTGGGGTTTGAATCTCCATCAAGCGGCTAGGACCACTCATTGATGTTGAGGGCATAATGGTCACAGACCTCTACCCTCCTCAACCACCATCGCCTCTCCTCAACAACCTACTCTTCGTCCTCACTGTCAATTCTCCAGTTTAGCTACTCCCGTCCTGCACCCACCCCTTCCAATTAAAAGGTCTCAATGTTCAAAACTCAAATGTGATTAATTTGTTATTGTATTGTTATTATTGGCGATATGTATAGTGCCTTATGTACCATTGGTAGGATCTCAAAGCGCTGTGGATTGAATGCCCTCAGGGACCGTAGTCCAAGTCAGTGGAGAAAGTAGGATAGTATACAGTTCTTGGGTGCACTCGGTATGTGTGCAGCCATTGTGGTTGGTACCTGCACTCTAATGCTAGATGTGGTGCAGTGGATGTGTACTTCTGTAGAATGTGTGCAGCAAGGCCCCATATACCTCGGGTCTGCATTCTGGCTGTGGTGTGGTTGTGCATAATATTTTGTGTGCAGCCATGCTAATTTTATTTGTGGGGAATAGCTGCATTCGAAACGCTTTTGAGGTGTCTAAAATGCCAATGTGCACAACACAAAACCAGAGACACAGAAAAACAAATGGATTCTTGAAAGTCTAACACAATGGTAAAGGGCTATTGAAGCACAAAAACAGTGGGGAGGGTGACGGAGTACAGAACTGGATTCACTTCTCGTCCAACACAGAAAACAAAAGGTTTTAGGAAACGTGTTGTCTGTATTTGGGGTGACAGAAAGAGAACAGGGGAAAGTACAATATGAGCTTCTTTCATCTTTTTTTATTTTTCAAAAGGAAGTAAGGCGGAATAAAAGGAATATTGAACTGGTAGCCTAAAGTACCTACTCAAACTAAGAAAAGGGGATAAAACAGGAAACCACAAAAGCACTGCTAACAACAAATACACTCCTTCAAAACATTTCTGAACTGTACCAAACTCCAAAAAGCACACCAAAACCATTAGTTAGTGAGCCTGTCCTTGTCACTCCAAACTTGACAAACAAACATAACCAAAAGAGAAAGCAAAAAGCTAATTCGGCATTTAAAAGATTCCACATCCTGATTTTGAATGGGTAGAGACCGTTGATTGGCTGGTGGGCCCCCGCCCCCTTCCGCCCCCTTCAATTAGGAGGCCAGACAATTTTATGGCAGCACTTAAACTATGTTTTGAGACCTGCAGGAGGGTTTAACCCTTTGTAAATCCTGTAGAAATCCAGTAGAGTGAGTAAAAGAAACGCAGAGAAGCTTGAATTTCCCACAGGGCATTTTTCGGGAAGTTCAATCAGCTCTAGTTCTGGATGATCTTAAGCAGCACACAGGCATGCATATTCATGAGAGAAGAGGGAAGAAAGTATATCTGCAGTAATCATCTTCTTGCACCTTCAACACCATCAAGCACGCTATTCTCTCAAGTTACCTAAAACCACTCCATCAGCCTCAATTGCCTCACAAACACTTGGAGTATCCCTAGTGTGGCCCTCCACTGGATCACTCTGTTATAAAAGGGAAAGAGAGACATGGTCAATGTTGGCTCATTGCTCTCTGATCCATCAACTCTTAAATGTGAAGTCCTAAAGCTCTATCCTCTACCTTTGGATTTTCAATGCCTTCCTCAAACCCTAACCAACATCATATCTCCAGGCTCAGATACTTACTAAACATATGCAGTTATACACAAATGGCTTTCAAACTCACACACTCAACCATTGACATCTTTACCATTTTTTCACGCCGCCAAAACTCAATTTTGATACCATCACACCCTCCTTTTCTTTCTCCTCCCTGCCTGTCTTGAGCTCCTCTGCCTCTCACCATTTCAGCCAAACTCTTTCTTCTGTCTGTGATGGATCTCTATCATTCACAAAATAGCTCCATGACAACAGAAAAAATCCTATTTCCAAATGCATGTTCAAAGACACACTCTAACTCTCCTGAACATGTACCAGAGAGGTTATGTGACATGAGATATAATCATTTCTTGCTAAGATTACTGCAACAGCCTGTTTGTGTGTCTCTTCTAATCCTCCATCCAACATTTCCAATCGATCCATAACAAAGCTTCCAGACTTGCCCTTGTCCTGACGCCTCTTGACCACAGCAACCCACACAAGCAAGCAGCCAAGTTTCACAATTCCATGTGTGACACCTCGAGTAAAGCTTGATTTTTCCTTTGCATGCAGAGACTTGGAGTTTTATTTTCTACATTCTAAGTGTGGGCCTACAGGTTCCAGCATGCAGCAGGAAAAACCATCAATGGTTAGAGGTGTCACATATAAAAATGGAAGACATGTCAACTATTGAAATGCATAACACTATATACACAATTTACAAATATTAACATTAAACCTCTTAATTTGAAAGCAAATTGTACAGCCGATCAGCCTACACTCATAGCAAAATGAGCAGCTCACTGTTAGAACCCATGTTGCCCAATGTGCCAGCTTCTAAGTAAACATCTCAATGCAAAACCACAAATAAATTGAAATGTTGCTCCAATGAGGCATGACATTCAACAAAAGAAAGTTCAACTTTGCATTGACTTTGAATGGTCTTGATGCTGCAAATCCCCCCACAAAACAGGCACTAAGTCCTCAACAACAAAAGACTATCCGCCCTCGCCAGTGGATGACCAGAAACCCACTATCCACATTCACATCTCAGTCATAGAAAATAGCAGGTAGGTCCCAGGCCACACATAACATCTAAATAACATTGTGTAGGACCTTATGCAACCGATTCTTCCCACACCCACACATGACTGCTAAGTGTGGAACCCATCATAATGCAACCAATTATATATTACCTTTATGTGTCACAAATGCAATGACAGTGCATATCTCTTTACCCTCCCACACACAGAGACACAAACAGATAAGTCAAGTCTGGCCTCCCCACCCACAAAGAAATATTGTTTCACATAACCATGTGCCCTTTTCATACCTAGAAATACATACACTCTCTCTTCTCATATGTTCACTGATTCATCACGGCAGGTTATCTTTGTAGATTGAATGGCGTCAGCACCCTGAAACCTGTTAAACCACACTTGTGTGTTTTAAAAGGTTGCAATACCAAATGATATGTGTCTACAGAAAAAATAAAAAGGACAAATCATACTCTTGCACCAAAGATGGTGGCAAATTGTGTTACCCCAAGTCAAGAGGCACAATACAAATCACCATCAGATGCTAATGAAGGCTTCCCACAAAGCCACCTACAAAGATATTGTGTGAGGTTATCTTTTCAGACCACCAGTTGACAATGGGTACACACTGACAATCACACCCATTTTTCCTGGAAGACTGAAAACTGCCTGGATCTTGAGTAAACAATAACCAACTGCCAACCCAACTACTTTGGGTCCACACACATGTTCACATTCAGTTGGTTCAAAAGGCCTCATCCTTGAAAACTGGATAACCCCAGCAATCCCACTCTAATAGTCACCCTCAAGGGTTTTGGATAGTTGCAAAGTAGAACCAGCTTAGTTATTCTTTTAAACAAGCTCTTGTTACCTTGCACTGGCAGAGTCCGGACATTTCCTCGAAAAAAAATGGTCGACAGGACATGTGGTCGATGGAATTTGGTCGAAAACCAAATGGTCAAATTTATTTTTAATTTATATATATATTTTTTAGGGTTTCGTTTAGGGAAAAAAAGGGTTTTTTAGAAAAAAAAGGGGGTTGGGGGACCCCACCGGGGGGGACCCACCAAGTGGGGACCCACCCAAAAAAATAAAAAAGGTGAAAATAAAAAAAATAAAAAATTCGACCATTTGTCTTTCGACCAAATGGTTTCGACCAAATGTCCTGTCGACCATTTTTTTTCGACTAAATGTCTGGTAACCTGCACTGGCTGGCAGTACTGTAGCACATTGAATTTAACACTCTCTGCAGCCTACATTTAGCTGTCTTGCGCTCTGACCCAGGCTACCTCATCCAGAAGTGCAAACAAATGTCTTGTCAATTCAGAAAACTAAGGTTCTCAACCTCCAAAACTCTAGTCTTTCAGGACAGGGAAAATAGGCAAAGCACTAGACTGTTCAGCAGTCACCCTATGCAATGCCCCCCTGCAGGAGCTAATCGCAGAACAAAACCATCTCCACTTCAGGAAAAAACTGCAGACTGTCCTCTTTGAAGACGCTTGTTCTCTAGCTCTGCTTCCAGTAAATGTACGTGCCTGGTTTTTGATGGTGCTGCCAAATTAGGCCCAATAGGTGGAACTGCTCTGATTCCTTAGGAATGTCTATGTCTCTTCATTGCAAGACCATGGCATGATGTGGAGTGTGTACGTATTTATGTCGGCCCTCCAATGCAAAAGCAACTCTGCCCGGGACACCGCAGCCTTTGTGTGTGCTCCTATGAGAAAACACTGTTTCTGTATGTCTTCCATATCTTAAAGACTGAGATATCTTCTATGTTAAATATTTGGATACTATGTCCAATTGGTGGCTGCATTCAACCAACTCCTATGCCTAGTGATATTCTATTCCAGTGTGAGTTACCATCCACCACGTGTTATGTTCCTTCTTCCTTCTACAGTGCACGTGTTTTCCAGACAGGATGAGGCACACATTTGGAATTTATGAAAAATGTATAACCTTGACCTCTGCAGCACAAGTTACATGCATTAAATCTAGAGCTCGATTTACATTTCACAGATATGGGAAGGCCTATATGCTGTCTATTCTTCCTAACCTCCTATCATTGTGCTGGCCTATCGCTCACGTTTCAGATCACTTATGAAGGTACCTTTGATGTAACCGAAGTGGGGTGATGGTTGTAGGGAGCAGAGATGTATAGAACGTCCTATCCTAAGTAAACATCTCACTGCACACCCACAAAGAAAATGTTGCTCCTATGAGGCAAGACATTCAGCATATGAATATACTTCAATTGCAGCTTTCATTATAATCCATTACTTTCAGTAAATGGCTCTCGGCGGCAGTTCCTTATCATAGAATCTTGCCTACCCAAATGGATTACTTGCTCAGAGAGGAACCTACATTGCATTGCCATGTACCACGCTAGAAAGTAGTCTTATTAGGAAAGATATACTGGTGTTCTGATTAACATTCAATGTTCATAAAGTTTTAGTTCCAGTTGCCCCTGGCAACTAACTCCTAATGTTATCCAAAATAATGGTTACCATAGAAGCAGATTAAATAATTAATCATTTCACAGAACCTCAGAAGTAGTCCTATGTAGCCAAATCCAAACAGCGCCATGCACACACATTCACCGTGGCATAATAAAAGCATTAGTAGCTTGTTATTTGCAATGTCCGGTTTGAGAGTTCAATAATGTGTACTTCTCGGCTATCATGATCTTCTTCAAACATGGTTATGCGGGTTGTTTTCATGGTCAGCTAATAATGAAAATCCATGGTATTTGCCGTTTCCGGCCACAACCAATCACCATTCACCTCTGTCACTCTAACAATTCTGCTTACAAACACCCACTATGTGTTTCTTTACCTCACAGGCATTACTCTAGCTCTTCCCCTCTGTGAGCACTTCTCCCCAAACTCCCTCTTCTGCTGATGCCATCAACACATTCCTACAACCAAACCACAGACAAAGAGATGAGGAAGGGAAGCAGCCATGAATTTCAGAATACATAAAACCCACTACTCCTTTCTTCCTCTTCAAATACACTCATTCTACTTTCACTTTCCCCGCCCACTTCCTACACCCTGCAGAATTTCCTCTCAAGGCATCACTACTCTTCATCTTTAAATACACACAAATAGAAAAGAAAGGTCACTGTCATTCCATTCTTGGCGCCAAGTTTTCCCAGATAAAATCAACATTCAAAGGACTGCCAAAAAGGAGGGTCAGGCTACTATGAATAACCTTGCTGGAAAAAACCCAAAGTCCAAATACACGACAAGAAACCAACCAGCGTCTCCTACTTAAGCAACCCACACATGCACAGCAGCCAAGTTTGCCAATTCCATGTGTGATACCTCGAGTAAGCCTTGATTTTTTATTTGACTGCTGAGACTTGGAGTTTCATTTTCCACATTTTAATTATGGGCCTACAGGTCCCAGCAAGGAACAGTAAAAGCCATCATTGGTTACAGGTGTCAGACATGGAACTGGAAAACATGTCAGATACGTACTTGCATAACACCAAATGTACGTTGTGCACACTTTAATGTTCAACCTCTTATTTTGAAGCACATATTACAGCCTAGACTCATATCAAAATGAGCAGCTCACTGTTAGACCCATGTTGCCCAATGTGCCAGCTTCTGACCTCTTAAATCCTAAGTAAACATCTCCCTGTAAACCCACGAAGAAATTGAAATGGTACTCCCACGAGCCAAAACTTTCAACATATGAACTTTCAACTCTGCTCTGACTTTGAATGATCTTGATGCTGCAAACCCCCACACAAAACATTAATTAAATCCAGGGCTCAAGTCGAGGCTACACACGGGTGGACAGAGTCCATCCCCTTTTTTCAGAGAGGGGACTCAGTCCCTACAGCTAAAATGAGAAACATTGAATGTCCTCTTTGAGTTTATGAATTAAAGCCGAGCTCTGGGCTCAGAACACAGTCATCAGGTATGTGGCCGGACACTTCACCACTGCACTATATGATATGACCTGATGAGAAATACCAAACAACTAAAGTTGAGATGTCCCATTTCGGGAATGCAAGTTGCAGGGAAAACATGTTTATTGGTTCTTGGAGTTTAAAACATGCACATCTTTTAACGTTTTCAAAAACACTTTTAGAAAAGAAATGTCCTCTCTTGGTTTTGTGTGTGTGTTGATCTTATGAAAGGCAAATGCCATTCGTCCTGTGTAATTTAGGTGGTCATGCAAAGCCAATTTAATGAAATGTGCATATTTCACCTTGATATGATAATGTCTGGCAAGTCATATCCCATTGTGTTTGTTGATCAGTCCCCCCACTTTAACTTTTAGGACTTGACCCATGATTAAATCCCTTACAACCAAGGACGGCCCTCCCATGCCAGTGAAGGACCAGAAACCCACTATCCACAATCAATCACATCTCACTCATAGACAACACCAGGCAGGTCCCAGACCATACATACATCCTAAATAACGTAGTGTAGGGCCTTTTTCTACCCATTTACCACACACACACATATGACAGCTAAGTGTGGAACCCATCATAATCCAAACAATTATACATAATTCTCACGAGCCATGAATGCAAACAGTACACATCGCTTTAGCCTCCATCCCACACACACACACACACAAGATATGTCAAGTCTGGCCTCGCCGCCTCAAATAAATGTTGTTTGACAAAACCATGTGTCTAGCTCAGAGGCGGAAATAAATTAACTCTTTTCTCATAAATTCACTCACTAATCACAGCAAGTTATCTCTCTAGATTGACCAGCGTGAGCACCTTCGCAGGTGAGATTAATCCTGTTAAACCACACGTGTTTTAAAAGGTCACAATGCCTAATGATGTGTGTCTAAAGAATAAAGAATGACAAAAGTACTCTCGCAAATGGTGTTGATGCACAATGTAAATTACAATCACATGCTAATGAATGCTTCACACAAAGCCACATTCACAGATATTGTGGGAGGTTACTATTTTGGACCACCTGTTGAAGAAAGGAAGCTACCTGGATCTTGAGTGAACAATAGTCAACTGCCAACTCAAATATAGTGGGTCCACACACATAATGACCATTACACTCAGCTGGTTTAAAATTTCTCATCTTTGAAAATTGGATATCCCATATCCGCAGCAAACCACTCTAATAGTCACCCTCACTGTTTTTGGATAGTTGCAAAGTAGAACCAACCTGGGATTAAGTCTGTGCATAGTTATTCTTCTGAACCCAAGATCACTAGAATTTGATTGTATTCAGTGCATTGTATATATTTGGGTGATTCAGGTTCGTTCAAACTTTTAATAGTTGTGGATGACAGGTTTGAGTTAAGCTCATGAAAATATATTGCTGGTGAAATGTTTCTATAAGCATCGGGTTGAAGACGACCGACCTTTTTCTGTTGAAAGCAAACAAAGTAGAAGTATATGCAATAGGTCAGTCCTTTCCTGCCAGACAGAAAGCAGAGTATCTAAATGTTGACTGGCATGCAAAGTACAATTTCTTTGACATAGCAACCAACATTAACGCTTTGCCTGCAGCTGACAAATATTTGCAATCTTTTTAAAAATAACATTGCCACGTTCACAGAATGCACTTCAAGAAGAATTATGTTCTTCTTGAAGTGCATTCTGTGAACGAAGGATGCATTTTATATTTGAATTATTTTGGGAAGCTTTGTGAAGAAGACACATCTGTATTAGAAGTGATAAGATATACTAGCACACATCATCACTTGTCCCAACAAAGGTTTTGAGAACAGGCCTCTTTCTGTATGTATGTGTGTGTGTGTTTCTTCTCAGGTAGAGAGTTCATAACTTTGCAATCTCATTATGGCTAAATGGTGTTCCTTTATGAATGTTTGACATATGTTTGACGCTGCCTTGGCCCACTGGCCATTATGATGTCATTGATCTGCATCATTTGGACCCTCTATTAATAAACAACCTTAGTAGCCTTCATGTAAGCAGACTCATCTGGATGAACCTTCATGCACCCTAATGCATAACAGTCTCTTTCCCAGCCCTGATTGTTTTTCAGTGTTTTTTCCATGTTGATTATGAATTCCCTATATGGTGATAGTATCAATATCTATGATACTCAATGTGTTGACTTGTAAATGATAATTAGATCCAAGCATGCCCGACATGTGACTGACCCTGGCCGCATGACATTTATTCTTTCAGTTTCCCACTTCAACTTTACTAATTTGATTAACTTTAGAGGGATGTGCGTTTGAGCCCTTTTTAGTTAGATTCCTACATGGGACTTGCAAGTTGCACATAGATCCCAGTGGTTGGTGCATTAGTCTATTGAGATATCTTACTACAGAGTTTAATGTGCTGGCCCACTTGAATAACTTTCACAGATGCACAAAACCCCATATTCCTTTGCTAACCCTCACCCAGCCTCGCCCAACCCCTCTCTTTCTCCTATGTTTTCTCTCCTTTTCTGAAGCCTTTTAAGTTAATTTGTGTATGTCCTTCCCATAGATCAGCCAGTATCTTCCCAAACTTCGCCCATACCCAAGGATGTATGGCTCTTACAGAAGAGTTGGGCTGGAAAAGAATCTGCATGAACCTGAGAACCTATTGAAATCGCAGTGGGAGATTTGCAGAAGTCCACGATCACTTTTGAGAAAGTTTGTTGTGGCTTACTTCGAAGCTCTTTCCAGGCCTGCATATTAAGCTCCTGCATTCTTAAAGATTTTGAAATGTGATGATCCTAGAGTGTACCACACTATTACGTCAAACTCTGGTGTCATGGAAAAATTCTGAAGCCGACCTACTCTAAGAGATTAAGTAACCAATGATATTAGCCTTTGACAAGGGGTTAGCACTGTTGACCAACTCCTTCCATTGCATATGATGATATATGTCGTGTTTGTGTATCGACATTTAATTGTGTGCATCAGAACATATTATGAAAAACTTTGGAATCATTATTTTATTTTTATTTTGTTTTTGTATTTTTGCAGCATTATATATGGGAAAACAGGTATGGGGTCCCAGTGGTGCTTGACAAGAGATGGGGTTATGTGAGAATATTTGGGTAGGTGGAGTATGAGTCTGGCTGTTGCATTCTGTATGGCTAACAGGGGGGAGGGTGTTGTTGGGGAATCCTGTGAGGAGAGCATTTCCATAGTCCATTTTACAGAAAACCAGTGCTTGGAATGCAGTGCAGAAGTCATCAAGAGGAAGGATAGGTCTGATTTTGCGTAGAAGTTGTAAATGTAGATTTCATGTTTTAGTGACAGCGGCTATGTGGTGTGCGTGAAGGAAAGATGGGGGTCTATAGTAAAGCCACCACTTCTATATATATCCAAATTTTCTCGCCAGAACTTTCAAAATAGTAAGACGATCAGAAAACACTGGGGAATACTCCAAAATGATACAACACTCCACAAACTATTTCCTAAAGTGCCGATGATGGTGTTCAAGAGAGGCTGCAAACTGTGGGACAAATTGGTGAAGGCAGAAAGACCACCAATGTAAAAATACCAAATCGCCATTGGCAAGGCATTTCTTGGCAAATCACCACTCCGTAGCCCAACTGAAATTCCAAATTCTGGAAGTAGTGAAACGTCGACACAGAGGAGGTGATTATCAATCAATCGTATCAAGACGTGAGAAGTACTGGATCCACTGCTTCAGTTTCTTCATTAACAGTCTTTTCTGAATATCCACTCCAACATGAAATCCATTTTGGACACACATAGCGATTAGTCCGTTTTCTGTCTCCAGAACTTCCTCAGTCACTTATTTTACCGGTCCAACATGGCGGCCACCAACACAAGGTCTACTGACTTCCATTACCGTGGCAACCGCCACGCTTTCCAGAAGTGCAACTTCATAAGACACAGCACCCGCTGCTTGCAGACAGGTAACCATTTATCCAACACACATTTTTTAGAGAGACTCAGCACTGCGGATCTTGTAGTATTGAATCCCGTCTCTTTTACCAGCATAGACACTGACCAAAAGTCAATGAACATTAACAAGATTCTCGTAGGAACGCCGGAGACCTCTATTTCAACTTTAGACTGACACCTCCCTAGACTATCTCTATAACAACCAACAAGCTCTGTGCCGATGCGCTTTCGGAGTATACATTGACCTGTACCAAGCACTTTACACTTATTTTGATTATTCATCTTAATACCATCTTTTGCCAGATCTACTTTGCATAGTGTATATTTGCTTTCCCATTTTTTAGAATTCGCACGCAGCGTCTTATCCTCATGAAAATATAGAAGTGTTCAGATACGCTGTGCAAGGCACTTTCTGCCATGAGTTTTCTCTACAATTGTGCAACCACCTGATAACCACACAAGTGAGTTTTTGCTCAAATTGAGCACGGGTCATTCCTACATACAATGGAATACTATTGTCCTAGTTTAAACAAATTAGTGAACTCATGCTCGACACATTGGTGGTCACCGGGCTCCCTTAAGACACTTCAGTGTCTAAAAATAGCGGGATACTGAACACTGGTATTACCGCCCATAGAATGTATAGCAGCTCACTTAACAACTATCAAAATATTCTGTACTGTTTGTATTTAACCATCACCGCTGGCTATTATCCCCCATTACCTGCTCTATAATATTTATTTTACACAACCATTTAAAAGTAACTCATGGGTTCTACCCTTTTATTTCTCTCTCTGTATTTCTTTTTTTGCCATATTTGTCTTAAATGTGTCCTAGTTCAATTAGGCTCAAGAAGAAGAGGAAATTACCTTGAAACGCGTCAGCCAAGAATATTGACTTGACGGATGCTTTTCTTTTCCTTACATTTAATGCCGAAATACGTACAATTTACTGTAATAAGACAAACATTTTTTTTTTGTTCTTCCTTTATTAAATGCTTCTACTTTTTTTCAAAATTGAGACTGTCATTAGTTATAATTGAATGTGCTATAATGAGTAATTCTATTTTGAACATTTGAATGTCTTTTTGACATTACATAGTGTGCAGGGGATGGGAGGGCTCCCAATCTGGATCCTCTTACTGTTCCTATTTTGTGCAATACTGGTCTTGTGCCAAGACCATCTTTTCTCCCCCGCACCTGAAAAATTCTAGACACCGTAAAATCCAATAATAGAAAATGTATCTTGAATTATTAGTGTGCACCGATAACCCCATGTCGTTCTTAAAGCCAAGGGATTTGACAGGTTTGGAGAGGGTTTGTGTCTTCAGGGGACAGATGAGAGGTATTCTGTTTTGGAACGATTGAGTTTGAGGAAGTGGGTGGCTGACAGGTGGTGAAGGTAGAGAGACACGCTTTGAGTGTGTGGCTTTATGAAAGGGATAACATTTGGAAGTAAATGTATGTGTCATCTGTGTATTGGAGGAAATGTAGATTGTGCTTGCTAAGGTTCTAACCAAGAGATTGAACATATAGGTTGAAGAGGAGTGGAAATAGGGAGGAGCCTTGTGGGACCACATACTTGACAAGGGTGGGGCCTGATAGATACCGGAGCATGGAGACAAAGTGTAACCTGTCATTGAGAAAAGAGGTGAACCTGTTGAGTACAGTGCCAGAGAGATTTATCCTGTGGGCTAGGATGTAGAGTAGAATGGTGTGGTCAATGATTTTGAAGTCTGCAGAGAGGTAGAGGTGTAGATGTAGTTCTTTGTGTCCTTTGACTGTGATGCTGTGGAGGTCATTGAGGATGTGAATAGTAGTGGTTTCAGTGCTGTGTCCATGTCAAAAGCCAGATTGGAAGGGGTTGACTTGGTTGCTTGTGGTGATGTGTTGTTGCATTTGGGTAGTGGCAAAGTGTTCCATGATTCTGATGAGGTATGGTAGGATAGTAATGGGGGTGATAGTTTTCATGGTGCCTGGGCTCAAAAGACTTGCTCTCTGAGGAGGGGTGTGATTTGTCCAGTCTTGAGTACAATGTGGATATTATCATGTGAGAGACAGGAGTTAATAATGTGGAGCCAGGGGGAAACTGAAGTGTTGATGAGATTCAATGCAGCTTGTGGTGGGCATGCATCATCCAGGAAGTGTGCAGATGTTGTGTTGGCAGTGAAAAAGATGAGGATCTCTCCTTTCTCACTGGAGTGCTCCCAACGGCCCTTAAGCACTCCCTTCTCCTGTGCTGACCCCTCCTTCACTCCATTCTTCTGCAAACACTCCTGGAGAAGCTGGCTATCTCTCAGCTGACCCTCCACACTGAATCTACTGGTTGCTTCCATGTCCATCAATCTGGCTTTAGAGTACCCAGAGGCACAAAAACTGCTCTTCTGAACACCCCTGAAGACCTGCCCTCAAATCTCCCTCTCCTCATTGTTCGGGAGAATTCTCAAAATGTGCTAATTTCCCTTACCTTTTGAGACCCCCAGCAACTTTGCTGGATTTCTAGGATTTGATGTTTTTACCTGGGAAGAGTGTGAGTCTTTTTTCCCCCTCTTCCATGTATTTTTTGTGTGTTTTACTTTTGTGTTCTTTGGTTATGGAGTTTTCAAACAACTTCATAGGCATCATCTTTTTCTGTGTGTCACACAGCACTTTCAGTGCAGTGACACAGGGATGCCGTTCAGACTTACCAACGTTTAAATACCTTCTCTGGGACTGACTACCATCTCCCAGAGCATGTAAAGGTACATTGGCTTTACTAGTCTTTTTATATTTACTGACCCAGCACACCCTGTCTTCCTATAGAGTGCTGGAGGGGTTGCCTAGCTTCCCCTGAGTCAAAACACTCATGTAACAGTGAAATGTTACCTTTTCCTACTTTTTATGGCTGGTGGCAGTGGTTTAGATCAACTACTGTGATTTTTCCTGACCACTAACAACGGTAGCTAAAAATTGGGTCAGCCATGTTTTTCAATATGGCGTTACAGACCTGTCCGCAAAAACAGACTCTGGTCATCTTTTTTCTGCCATTTCTTTTAGGAAAAGTCCTTCTTGTGTTTGTCTCTGCACGCCAAACCATGTTTTGAAGCCCTCCTTTGGTGCCTGAGTGTCTGGGGTGGTCAGGATGTGAGGGAAGTGCCCAAAACTCCCTGTGCTTAGTCTCCTAGGAGACCTGAATGCACACTGGCGTGATTGTCCGGCTGACTGTGCGGCAAGAACAGCCACCTTGCTGTGTGAGTGACAGCCAGGCTGCAATGAATGGGGAAAAACTGTTTAAAAGCAGGTCTCTGGGACTTGGAAAGCAGAGTCGACCACTGGAACAAAAGAATCGAAGACGAGCTGAAGGAAGAGGACTGCTGCAACTCCTGGACGACCAGTGAAGCCCTGCTGCAGGTCGGAATTGCCTGAAGCTCCAATCGACAGAGAAGCCCGTCAAGGTTAACTTCTTCCCTTGAGTTTGGAGGGAACAACCAACCCGTAAGTCACCTTGACACCGTCCCCATCTGGTCGAATTTTCATCAGCGTGCTTTTGAAAACCGGATAGCCAGAGGGAAGGAAACCAGCTTGTGGTCTTTAAGGCACTCACACCTTAAACCGACATCTTGTCCTCATCCCTGGGCAGTGCAGAAGTCTCCCAATGTCCTCCTTCTTGTCCGCATGACTGAAGTCCAGGAACAGCGAGATTTGCTCGAACTGCCAGGAACAACTGCCTCAGCTACAGCTTTTCTTCAATAACAAGGTACTGTGCAAACTTGGTCCGGAACTCGTTTCGGCCATCGAGAAAGTGTGTGAAAGTTTCCTCAACTTCGAAGGCTTGTCCTGCCCTAAACATTAGTCAAACTTTTCGCATAGCCAAATTCTTCTAAACTCTGTGGTAAAGACTTAACGTTACTACCAGAACTGTGCTATCCAATACAAAGACTCTGAACCATTGACTTTGGCCCAGGCCTATGAGATGAATTGCTGGTTGTAGTTACTGAAACCTTTTGCCCTGCCTATGAATGCATTTGTGCTGTTGATTCACATAACCTTGTCTTTTTACCCCTTTTAAAAGTATGTGAAGTGCCAAATTGCTCCCACTTCATTGGAGTTAAACTTGTTCATTTACTTGCCGGTTGTGTATTTGTGGTTTATTAGTGTGTGATATTGAGCTGCTCTTGCTAGTGTAATGTATTCTAAATGACTGAGTAAATAAATGTATTTTCTTTTACCAAGAAACCTTTAGTTAGTGCTGTTTGAATCACTGTATTAGTTGATCATTTGTGTAACTTGTTCTACTGCTCACTTAAACTCTTGAGATAAGTCTGGCTGCTCAGCCATCGCTACCACTTTACTGTGTTGTGCAGGCTTGTATCAAAGGTGAAATTCTGCTTACACTTGTAGTCCTAATTGCCTGTAGTGTTCCCAAAGGGTACTGCAGGTGATTCTGCCTAACACTAATTCTCTTTGACCTCTCCTCTGCCTATGACATGGTTAACCACAACATCCTGATTGCACATCTCTGTGACCCCCTGGGAATCACAGGTCAAGCTCTGGAGAGATTAACCTCCTTTCTCTCTGACTTCCCATCCCAGGTGGAACTCAGAGCCTTTCTCTCAGCTATAGCTCTCTCAACCTGCGGTGCTCCCCAGGGATCTAACTTATCCCCCTGGTTCTTAAACGTCTATATGGCTGCCCTGGCACGTGTGATTGCCACTTTCACCTCTAACTTCCAGTGTCACGCAGATGACACGCACCTATCTTTCAGGCTACCCTCATCCGCCTCCTCCTCCTCGCTCATATCTGACTGTCCGCTATTCAGTCATTTCCACATTTCGAATTGTGACCATTGGCCTGCGTCGCAGCTGGATAGGATTGTCGATATTATCAAGTACCACACTTAGATAGTTATGAACATTAGCACGTACCCCACTTGGGTAGAATTGTGAACATTGGCATGAGTCGCATCAGATAGGATTGTAAATGTTAGGAAGTTCCACACTTAAATAGAATTGCAAATGTTAGCAACTACAACACTTGGATAGAATTGTGAATGTTAGTGAATGCCACACTTAGATTGAATTGTGAACATTGGCATGCATCACATCTAGACAGGATTGTGAATGTCGGGCAGAGCAACATACAGAATTGTGTATGTTAGCCTTTGCCACATCTAGACTGCATTGGGAATGTTACCAATGCCACATTTAGATAGAATTGTGAATGCTGGTTTGCTTTGCATCGTGATGGGATTTAAAGGAGGGCCAGTGACACATTTGGATATAATTGTGAATATTGGTGTAACATCATATATGGACAGGATTGTGAATGTTGGCCAGTGCTGGATCTAGTTAGAAATGCAGAGATATTCAGGCACCACATCTAGAAAGAATGTGGACATTTAGCACATTTCACTTCTAGATAGTGAGGCCAATAACCAACCCACTAACAATTTCACCCCTCTGCATAAACCTCTCAAACTCTAACCATACACAACCACAACCCTGAAGCATAACAAACTGCACAAACTTCACTACACCACAACAACAAAACAAACCACACATTGCCTCGCACAACAGCACACAACGGCTACCGATCGGAAAGCATGGCCCAAGCTTAGCAAATGGTGTTAACCGAACTGAAGCTGACAACAGCACATTACTGCTCTCTTGCACTTTTTCCACTTGTTCTTACTTACCCCCCCACTCCCCACCCCCTTTCCTTTTCATATCCGCCAGAGCGCCAGGGGACAGTGTGCGGTACAAAAATCCTTTAACATTAACATGCCTGCCTTGGAAGCAAGACGACACAGAGCAACACAGGTTCGATACCCCGGTCTGCACTTAGAAACCTCTGGGTTTTAAGCGTATTATAAATAACCAATCATATCATAGCTAAAATTATACTCTTGTTTAACTCATTACTTTCAAGACCTAAACTTATTAACAAATTAATCAAGGCGGAGTGTCCCCCTACTCTTATAGATATCATTTTCGCATTGCATTCAAAAACTAAGATCTTTGTAAGATTAAACGCTGAAGGTCTTTTATCCCCCCCTGTTCATACGTATAGAGGGTTAAAACAAGGATGTAGTTTAGCGTCAGCCTTGTTCAACTTCTTTATTAATGATGTTCGTTGGATCTTTACTAAAATAGCGGCTGATGCCCCAATGTTAAATGACGTTAAAATTAGTGCATTATGGTATGCAGATGATCTTGTGCTTGTGTCACAAACATCTAGTGGCCTACGTAATCTTTTGTCAGTACTTTGCAGCTCATTCAAAGAAAATGAATTAATTGTAAATACTGCCAAAACACAGATTGTCACGTTTATCCCTAAAGGTTTACGCAAGCATTTGTTAGAGTGGCAAATTGAGACAATTCCCATAAAGATAGTTCCAAACTATGTTTATTTGGGTGTTATTTTTGAGGGTTGTCCTACATTAAATTCACAGCTGAATAAAATTAAACAGAAGCTAACTATGGCAATTTGTCAGACTCGAATAATTGTATCCAAGTATGGCAAATTCTCACTTAAAGCAGCCCTTCTGTTTTGGAATCAAACTGTTGTTCCAACTATTCTTTATGGTCTGGAAACGCAAATCTTACCACTGGATTTCTTAATCAATTAGAAGCCAAATTTTGGCGAGCCGTTCTGCATTTACCACAATGTATTCCTGGGGTGATGATGCGTTATGAATTGGGCTTAATTTCATTAACTGCCCAACATAATTGGCGCTTATGCGCATTATTTCGTAAATGTTTGCTTTCAACACAAGACAACTCTGCCTTGTCATCTATCTCCAGTTACATACTAAACTCAGCAGAAATGTTCCCGAAACAGTGGTCCTCAAATGTTCTCTCTATCATGGTAAAGGCCGATATTTCACTGAGCCTTTTATTAGATCAGCCAGAGAGAGCAAAGAAGAAAGTCCACATGACAGACTGGATTGTGACCCGAGTAAAGTGTTTAACCTATAAAGATTTTGATCCTGCAATATTTGGACCTAAAGCTTATAAAGTCACTGCCTCGTACCTGTGCTTGGCTCCTTCCTCTGCTATTAGATCTGATATCCTGAGGCTGCGGTTTAATATCTGGCCTACTAGGGAAGTTAAACTAAGAAGGAGACAAATCACATCAGACCTCAATTGGTGTAGGTTTTGTCAAAACATATCAATTGTTGAAACCTTGCAACATTTATTATTGGAATGCACAGCCCCGGAACTTTCGAGTTTAAGAAACATTCACTTTGCCAAATATGTTGTGTATTTTGCACAAATAGACCCAAGTAACAGATGGGTCGCTCTGGCTGCAACTGAATGTATGGGCATAAGGATTGCTACCATCAATTTTTTAAAATCTCTAAACATGGAGTGACTGATATACATCATGTTAAATTGCCAACACTCTTAAATTGTGAAATTTTGACTTGGAAGATGGTTGTAATTGTAATTGTAAATGGTTGTTTTATTGATTTATTGCTCTTATTTATGAAAGAATGGATTTTTGTAATATGTATAAAACTGAAAAAGTTGCTGTAATGCAACTATATTCAATAAAAAAAAAACTCATTACTTCTTGCCAAAATTCACGCTAACAGAACAAAGCATACATCTAGAATAGAATGCTGCAACACTCATGGATGGCCATTTAAGTGAACACAGTCACCTGAGGAGTCTATATTGGCCAACCCTGGCTGGCAAACATGAATACCCAAATGCAATAATTGGCTCCTTGTTTTACATCTCAAACCACAGTAACTTGACACTATTGTGTTTTGTCCTGTTACTTCGGGGTCTACTTTCTTCATGGAGTCCCCCTGCAATTTCCTCTTGAGGCCTTCATGAGGACACAAGAACACTTTCCACCCCAACTTAATTGTGCATAAACGATGCTTCTGGAACAGATTGGAAAGAACCCTATCTTTTCATTTGCAGCTCCTACAAACAATACATACATCAATCAGTCATCAACACAATCTAACATTCCTTTAACCCACAAACATTGCAATTCACACAGGAATAACAAAAGCACACAACTTACTTGGGACTCTTCAAAGTTGTCCCTTCTCTTGCATCTAATACAGTTTCCAATGTCTAACTGTTCTTCAATTTAATGTTTAGCTGGACAATTGAATGTGTACATGTACAAAAGAAAACGCATTCACAAAGGCCCTCACAATTAGTCCAGTGCCTTTCATCACTTCTGGTTGCAAACTGCTTTCTCACTTCATCGCATGTACAGAGAACCGGGCAAAGGAGGTTTTGTAGCGGGAGACTTCCAGGCAACCAATTCACAATATTTCAATTCCTTCAATTTTATCGCAAACAGAGTGGCATACATGACCATGTACAGACTGTTAAATTGTGGCTCACTCCATCTGCGACTCAAATATACCGTTGCCGGGTAGCAGTTGGATAGGTGGAGTGTTAGCATTTTCTGCTGCTCCACTGTCTTCTTTTTCTATGCACTGCTCCGGCATGCTGTGGGGTTAAGTTTTTGCAGTTAACAGAAAGTAGATCTCCTAAAATATGTATTGCTGATAATATTGCAGCTTGCCTCTGTCCACTTTATAGCCTTTGTCGGCAAGCAATCTCAACAACATAATGGAGTCCTCCCTGCAATGCTGCTCATTAGTTCTACATACTACAACTAGCAAATCATCAACATAGTGAATGATGGTACTCAGCACATGTATGTTGCCCAGAACCTCATGCAAAACCCTGTTAAAAATCCTGGGAGCGTCACTGTCTGTAAATCCACTTAAGGGCTGATTTGGCTCAATTCACAAAATTATATGGCACTCTCCTTCCTCAGTAACTGTCCCTGTAAAGACAATCTTCTCTTTTTACACCACCACCCATTCTAGATCACGCATAAGAATGGTTCCCAACAAATGTTCCTGGGGCTGGGCCGGTCTGAACAAAAACTTGGATGGCACTCTTCAAGCCCAGTTTGCTACATTTGGTACTGCATTCCGCAATACTGTAGCGCCATACATTAACAGGTCTGGGTGCATTGGTATCCCCCTAGTTACTGCATCATTGCCCAGTGCATGTATGATCCTCATTGCCCTTACATAACATATGCTGAATCTAAGTGATTTGCCCTCGGCAGAAACTACCATGGGCAAAACGTTCGCATGAGAAAGGTGCAAACCCCCGCTCACTATACCATGAAGTATAGTGAGCAGCCTCGATGTGGAGGACACCCCCGCAGCCCCCATTTTTTTACAATGCTACCACCAAAGGTTCAAACCTTTGGTGTTTGAACCTTTGGTGGTAGCATTTTTAGAACTTTTGGTCATTGCAACAATTTTTTCCGGGAAAATCTTCCTATACCCATATGCCTGGGTGGATCAAACCATACCATGCTCAGTAAACTAGATGGTAATATTTAATTTACTGAGCAAGGCATCCCCAAACAGATTGATAGGAGATGCCGTTGTGAACAGAAATTGTGCTCGTAGCACCCTGTACCCCAACTTAATAGGCAGTTCTTCCATAAATGGAACTGATTTATTGCCCCAGAGAACCCATGTATGTCCATTACTTCAACTGACAAAGGTAAATGCCCTTCCCTGATACATGATTTTGTGGAACCTGTGTCTACCATAAAGATGAATGGTTTGTTACGTATCTCCATGCCCACCAATGGTTCCTCTTCTGGGCTGGCAGTGGCTGATAGGACTGGGCATGCTAAAGTTCTCTGTGGGCTGCCCTATTCTGGGTAAGTGTCACTAGAAAGATGAAAGAATTTCCTCCAACCACACTGGCCTCTTGTTAGTGTGTCACTGTTGCATAAGGTGCTGCATTACTGTTGGGCAGTTGAGGGGCCTGTGGCAGCACAGGATGTACCACACAGACAGATGTGCCACCAGGCACCAGTGCCTGTAGCTGTGGAAACTGTGGTGGGCGAGCAGGTGGGGTCATGAATGGTGGAGCGCCATACTGACCACTCGGGGGTGCTTGGGTACAGGGTGGTGTTACTGGACGGGAGCACCTTGCACATACGGGGGGATTTTCTGGTTGTATGCAGCTGCTTGTCTGCTCCTAAACTCCATGAGAATTAACCGATTCCCCCACATCCACAACATTGCATCATGATTCCCCCCTTTTGCCCATTCCTCCAAAAAACCCTCTTCCTCCTCAGGTGCCTGCCTACCGAACTCTCCCTCTGGGATACTATGAGGAACTCATGGTGGCAACAGTAAAGACAGACACAAGTGATCATAGTTCAAGGGTGTTTATTAAACTGTATGAATTGGTGAGAAAAACACCTAATCTGAACCTAAAGCTAAGATGAGAGCAAGCCACAACCATCAAACAATAAGAAGGCAGTCTTAGTGGTGTCTTGTCAAATAAAAAGGGCATATACTACAAAACATATTGCCAAACCTTACCACAAAGTTGCAAAAGAGTGTGGGATAATGTTCCCCAGAAAAGAAAGAAATGTTCCCCAAATGAAAAGTCAGGATGGTATGTCTGGTGTCTCCCTTCCCCAAATTTTAAGCATGGGACAAGGCGGGACTTCTGAGCACAGCACACTCCCGGGCCTCTCCAGCACGACGTTCACTATTTTATTCAAAGATACCAGGACCTTCATGGGCCAAGTCTCTTTTCTACAAAGTCTCTTCTCTGAGAAGGCCTGCTGGATCAGAAACAACAAACAAACAAAAGTTATTTCGGTGATCTTGCACCTTGGCCGATTGATCTTCGCCCCTTTGATATCCCTCCGCCGGGCTCAGATCCTTCTTGCAATGTGGGCATCCCTCCATTGGGTTCACTACAGCCTTCTCACTCTTAATATCGACACAATGTTCTCAGGTGCATCATGCTTCACCCTGATTCATGGGCATCCCTCAACCAGGTTCACATTTGCCAATTTCACAGTTCACTTTGTTTTATCACAATGCTGGATTTACTTCTCTTAGATTTTCCTTTGGAATCCCTCTGTCGGGTTCACATAGCGACTTTAACACAATGTTCTTAATCTAGTTGGAAAGTGGTGTTTCCCTTCCTCTTGCTTTCTCTTGGCAATGGGTCAGAGACTTTCGATTGTACAAGGGATTTAATGTGACACTTGTAGGACCACTCTGACACCTAATGCCGCCCTCTCCTTGGGCCTTCTGGTACTTGTAGTTTCAACACAAAACAAAACGGGCCAGCCAGAGTCCTTTGAATGAGCACTCCTGCGGCACCTGACCACTCTGCAGCTGGCCCTTCTCTGGGCTTTCTGAAAAGTTCAAACACTTATAAGTTCTTTGTTCACAAAATCCTTGCATTCATATAGTGTTGCCAATTGCAACCTTGGGCTCAACACAGTTCGGTTTGCTATCATCGTTCTCTGACTCACCGGCTGTACTGAACCCGTTGTCTTGTCTTGCTTCTGGAGTCAAGGATGGTACCACAGTAGCCAGAGTGCCTCCCCGTCTGTGTTATCAATGTGGTAGGCCCCCATGCACCGCTGACACCTGTTACAGCACAAGCCCACTGTACTCCCAAGTCTTGTGATTCCCTTTTCAGAGGCTTTGTGGGTCTGAGTTGAAAAGGACAAGAACAATTCCCTCCTCATCGTCATTTCTGGTCTCACTGCCTTTCTCCTCTGCTTGAACTGCCTGTCTGGAATAGCTGCTTCCTCATGTGTTTGGCCTTGCTCAGAATGTGCTCTGTTTTTTTTCTCCCTGTGTGGGAATAGTAAAGGGCCATCAGGTGTGTGTGGTTATTGTCAATTGCCTGACTGTGCCTGACCCTTGTGTTGGGACTTGTCAGGTAAACTGCTCTGATGTAAGTCCATTGTCTGTCACAGTGTAAGAAAGTGTTTGTGTCGGAAAGGGGGTAGAGCTTCTAAATATCCTACACAGTAGGATGGGTAAAGGTTTTATAGAGAAGGGGGTACCGCATCTCACCCATCAGTGTCCCACTTCCACTCCCTGAAAACCCCTCATCCAGGTGATCCTCCACCACTGGTCCACCCTCAGGAACTGCATCCAATAGTGAGGGCCGTGTCCTTGCCACCTGGATGACCTCCGGGGAATAGCTGGTGAGACTCCTTCAGGTTCCTCACAATACCCTCCGGATGGTATACTCACCATTCCAACCGTTTCCATCTCCCCATGTGGGGCTTGCCTGCAGCTCACCCATAATTACCCTCTGTTCTGCCTGTCCTTCCTGGCACACGCCCACTACTGCCCACTCTACTGACAACCTCAGTGCTGTATCGTTTTCTTTCTATTTCAACTGCTTGCAATGGTGCACAATTATAGTCTTTATCTCCACCCAACTCTTCTCTTGAATCCTCACTATCTTATCCAGTGTCTTATGCACCTATTTGGGGAGGCCTTTCTTGAACACAAAATAGAAAAGTACAATTGATCGATCCCAGGGTTCACCCTTTTCTGCACTCAACATCCCATGAATATGTACACTTCACACCTGACCTCAAGTGATCCGCACCAAAAAACATGAAGCTGAATCAAAATGGAGAAGATCATGATCTGACTCCCAGAAGCTGCTGTTCATCACCACAACAATGATTCAAACAAGCAATCCTTCTTGCAAAATCGAACACCTCCATTGCTAGAATGGCTAATGTCAAGTCCAACACTTGAGAGCTCTTCAGCATCATGAGAGAACTGGAAGCACCAACCCTCCTCCCCCTTCTAACATCACCAAAGATGAGGATTGGTGTACTAGCATACGTAATGCCCTCCTTGACAAAATTGACACCCTACAAATAAAATCGACCAGAAGAAAGCCACACTTACTGCCCCTCCACCCACTGTCCATCAATACCTTCCTTCCTTTCACTTTAACAGTGTCACAGTGTCACAGTGGTTGAAATTACAGCCATTTTAAAGGGCCTGAAACCATCCAGGTGTAAATGTGACACTTGCCGAGCCTCCATCATTAAGGATTGTGCCACGGCTCTAATTCCCTTCATCACCACCTTCAATAATGCCTCCTTCACCACCAGCCAAGTCCCTCCTTGCCTCAAAGAAGTTTGGGTTCTCCCTCTACTCAATAAACTCTCACTTGACCATGCGTCAGCAAATGACTACAGACCGATTACAACAGTTTCTGTCCTGCAGAAAATCCTTCACAGTGCAGCATGCCTAGAAATCCAGCACTACATGGAAGTCAACCACATCATGGGAATGCATCAGTCTGGGTTCTAACCAGGCCACAGAACGGAATTGGCCCTGCTGTACCTGAAATACCAGCTCAACGACATAAGGGATGAGGGAAAGACAGCCTATTTCTACTCCTAGATCTCAAGGTTGCATTTGATCTGGTCAACCACAAGATCCTTTGCCAGCATCATACCTCAGCAGCCAATGTCTTGCCGGAAACTATGGTTAGGATTGTCTCCTTCTTCCAAGAAGGAACCTTAAGAATAATTGCTGACAATGCCAGTGCCCCTTCGGTACCTATCTCCTGTGGTGTGCCTCAAGGCTCATGCGTCTCCCCTACCCTTTACAACATATTTACAAAACCCTTCCCTGAACTCTTGGACTCTATAGGTATATCTTGTAGCAATTACAGTAACTACACTGAAGACTCAGACTCCTGAAACACTGTCTCGCCACACACTGCCTATGTCTCAATGATGAAATGACAGAGATCTTCCTCACTGGGTCACCAGCAGTCGTCAAGAAGCTTATCTCCCAATATGGATCCTTTAACATTGAAGGCACTATGATCCCAGTCTCCCAGGCAGTGAAGACACTGGTAGTATATCTGGATGCCATGCTCTCACTGACCCATCAAGTGAATGCCATTGCCTCTTCCACAGCCTACACTACAAAACTGATAAACTCATCAAGACCATTTCTATCCCTTGACAGTTGCCTCACAATTGCTTGTGCAGTTATAGGCTAAAGGCTTGACTATTGCAATGCACTCTTTGCATGCATCTCAGCACGCAATATCCACAAGATGCAGGTTATCCATAATAACACACTCCAAGCAGCATTCAACATGCTGAAATGACAGCACATGATCACGGCAAGAAGGAATGTGCATTGGCTCCCGATTCTGGAACGGATCATGTTCACAACTCTGTCAATCATGCACAGATGCCTTTTCAACTCTACCCCTGTTCCTCACACAGAATATCAAGAAAGTCCAATCAACCAGACCTACCACATCAGCCTATCCTCACCGTCTCGGTCAGCCAAAATTCAAAAGTGCCAAAGCCAGCTTTGCAAGCTTACCAACTATGGCAGCAAAACACTGGAACTTGCTGCCGCCTTCCATGCGAGATGAATAGCCCTACTGGGACTTATGGAAGGTCTTAAAAATGTGACACTTTGTGTAACCCAATCAGGGGGACCCCCACCTACACCCAAACTAATGTTTAAGTCTTACCTAAAAAATTGCGCCCTAACAGTGCCTTGATGCCCTAGGGCTTTGCATGCTCAATAAGTGATCAAATAAATAAATAAATAAATAAATACTGAGCTGGGTCCTCATTATCCTGCATTGTATGTTGCATTATTGCCTTAGGATCTGGTGTATCAGGATGTTGGTGCCACAGCGCCACCCACACCAGGGCCCTGATATCACTGGAATGGGCATCGTCATGATAGTAATTCCCTAATCTAACCACCAGCATACACTGATTTAGCCCAAATGTCATCTACCTGATTATTCAAGATAGCAATGTAAACACACTCTATATGTCACCCACAGCCGGGGTGAAACCTGCCATCTGCTTCTCAAATGCATAGATCCAGTTTCCCGCCCCAGCTGTGAGGGACGGCAGTCTTTTTATTAAATGATTCCTATACATGTGCGGCCATGGTGCATACTGGGCTCTTCCTGTTCCTTTGAGCAACAGCAGAAACTGTGCCCCTACCTTCTTCATCACCTTCTTTTTTCCCACCTTCTTTGCAATAACTCTATATCAATTAATCAAAATAATGGGCAAGTGATTTGTCCTTACCAAATGCAATACAAACATTGAACTCATACAATTGTCTAATTTCCATATGAGATTGTTAATTAACAGAAGAGCAAGCACCACTCGCCCCCTTAGAGTTACGGCCCTTTTTTTCTTTTTAGGGATGGACTGTTGACAATATAACCATTTCCAAATGGGTACCGTCAATAGCCCAGGTTTCTTGAAGACACTGGGCCTCATTACGAGTATGGAGGTAGCCATGGTGCTATTAGCGGCTTGGCTACCCCCAGACCGCATACGGGGTCCGGGTTCCCTGAATGGGGACTTACCGGGTCATTCCAACCTTAGAGGACCCGGTATTTCCCCATTCAGGGAACCCATCCCCATTCCCATTCGAGCCCCCATAGGGTTCAATGGGAACGGGGAGGGAGCTAACAACCGGCCTGTTAATAACAGGCCCGTTGTTAGCTCCCTGGTACTTTAGCAGCACCCGCTAAGGGACCTCGTAATGCAGCGGTAAGGGGTTAACGGCACCGCCATCCTTACCTGCGCCGTTAACCCCTTACGGCCAACCTCGTAATGAGGCCCACTCTATAGAATTATTATCAAGGAGTTCAACATATCAGGATCTTCATGTTATTGTCAGTGCCCATTATGCTGCAAGATGAATATGTTATAGACACTCCATTCAACCTTTCAAGCAAAGGCGCAAAATATAAAGGGATCATCATAAAAACACTACAGACACTAGAATCAATTGATTAATTGACAGTTGATGTAAAAGGGTAAAATCTGTCCAGTCAATCCACTTCTTTCAGGATATTTGTAGGAGCAACATTGTATGTAGCAGTGATTGCTGTCCCAAAGGGCTACTTACAGTTAAAGTCGGTATGTGTTGTGACTGCAGTGCTCTTTGCCTCTTCGCTTTCATATAAAGTGATTGAAAAGGCAGTAATGTAATCTGGTTGCAGCCTGAGGAGTTTAATGCTAACTTAAAGTTGAAATCATATGTTTGCAATCTTTGACTGTAACAGGTAACAGCTATGCAGTCCGCGCATATATATTTTTTGTGGAACCCACCAATTATTCTCCTCTGTCCATTATAATGTCCTGAGTATTGATTGATGGGACCCTAAGTCGAGCGTTTCAACAGACCGTAATCGTATTAATTAAAGATAGTGTATTTTCAAGGTGATCTAGTAAAAGCAAAGCAAAGAGGCAAAGCTTTTTTTTCCTAAGGGCAAGCAACCTCACCAGAACGTAGCACTTTATCAGATACCTCTGAACTGGAGACTTCCAGCCCTTTTAGATGAGTAGCAATACCCTGGAGATGGATGGATTTGCAGATTTTAATGAAACATCTGTCATGGCCACTGGTCAAGGGCCATTACCTTTATGCCCTACAGGGTCCAAAGAGACCCAGTCCTGGCGCATTTGGCACCAGGCTCATTTGAAAGTGTGCTCTGCACACAGTGTGCCTAAGGCACGTGCATCCAGGCTGGGTGTGGCCATACAAAAGCATTGGAAGCACGTGCAGAAGTTTGAGGGAGTGGTAAGGTGGGGTCACAAAGCAGGGCTTAAGTGGAGTGGTTGGGGCCAATATAGGCCAGCCCCACCTGCATGCTGGTGCTTCGTGTTAGTCTGCTGTGTGCAGCGTAATGCTTACCGCTGACTACAGCTTCTTACCTGTTTCCAGCTCTGCACGCTTCTCTTCAGTCTCTGGAATTCCAACTTCAGAGCGCACCTACCTGAGTCCAGCCACGCCATCGCTCAAAGCACAGCTAACCTGATCTCCACTCTTCAGCTACAGCACGCATCTTACCTGAGTTCAGCCACGCCATTGCTCGAACCCCCACTTACCTAATTCCAACTCTGCAGCTACAGCGTGCATCTTACCTGAGTTCAGCCACACCATTTTTCAAAGCGATGCTTACCTGATTTCAACCCTGCAGCTTCCACATGCATCTTACCTGACCTGCCTCTGCAAATCCAACGCCTGCAGCGCCTCGCATCCTTAGATGTTCTGAACGCCCAACAGCACGGGAGACATCCTCCGGTTCAGCATCCTCACGGATCGATCCATCGGGCAGCCGACAGGTCCTCGGATAACCGCTGGCCATCAAGCACCACCTGCATAAACTTGAAACGATTGGCCGCACAATACGCTAATCTCGCGCACCATCCAGAAAGCCAACTTGCCTTCTAGTGGGGTCTTCCAAAATCCCCTCTGGCACCGTTTGAACTCGCTTCCATCATCACGACTCTGTGTGGCCATCTTCACATCTATAGGGGAGAGAAAGGACATTACAACATTACAGAAAGTAATCATTGGGGAAAAGTCAATACAAAAGGACACAGACAATAATCAGTGCTACAAAAAATTACCTTCAAGGTGGATTGGTCACAGCCTGACTGGGCCACCATGCACACAGACCAGTGACGCAACTTGGTCCAGCAATAGCGCCCCTTCTGAGAGAAAGCAGGATGCAGAGCTCATCCTTACAAAACAACAGGTGAGAACATATGGGAAAATGCATGCTCATCTCACTCTGGAATGGAGGGTTCGAAGGCGATCGCAATTTAACTGCAGCATTTTCATTGCTTCTTACCTTCTCCCAAGGGTATTGCCAGCAACCAGAGAAGTCCACACTATCGTAGCTGGGGGTGAAGCCTGAACCAGAGGAGTGCAGTCCAGGGAGGGCTCCAACCGTGCCCCAACACCCCCGGAGAGACCAGATGAGCGTAACAACATCAATAATTCAGACGACACAAATAGCTTGGCAAAATGCTTGTCTGTTTTAATGTAAGCAACGAACATCAGCAATAAAACTCTCAACTAATTTAAGAAAAAACAATATTTTATAGACCAAATGTGTAACTACCAACGTGTAGACCTGCGTAATTACCAATGTTATCCTAAGTGGCAAACTTCTAAAACCGATCTGGAAGCGGGATTGGCTCTAAGTGCACTACGAAGCATAGGTGTAATATCTGTATAGAGTAACAGAGAGAAATAATTGGATAGTCAACAACAGGTGGGGCAACTAAGCCCTCACTTTAAAATTGCCACTATGAACATCACTAAATGTACCACGTCCCATTGGCTACACAAACTATAGGACCCCCAACTACGTGGCCCTCTACAATTAGTTGGCTTCTAACCCCTGTGAATAGCTTTCCACCTAGGTGAGCAGCATGCACACTGAACAACAAGATGCGGGTGAGCTTGTCTTGATACCAGCTTCCCACCAATTAAAAAGGACACTCCATCATCACTTCAACGGTTCAGTGTCAATTAGTGTTTGAAGTTGGCCTTGCGTCTGTACTGTTCTCTGGGATTTTTTAAGGAGTATGGGTACTGTCTGGCTTACGTGCGTAGGTGTGATCTCCTCATGCATCCAACTTTCTTCCATCACGTGACTGGACACCATGAATTTAGCCTTTTCTTGCATTTGATTTTATTCCACAATAGTCCCCTGACATCTGTTGTTTTCACTTGACCTACTTGAACAGGAACATCTGTTCTTTCATGTTAATTGTATCTAATGTCAGCCAATTTTAGTTCTGATAAGACCGTGGCTCTTTGGTTCATCCAACTCCTTAGCTGAAATATATTCTGTTTAATTCACTTGCTTTTGTAACTGTGACACTGAATTTGCAGCCTTCCTCTTTGTTCAAGACTGCTATATACGTAGTGGAACCTTCATTATTTATTCAATCCATATCTATCTATGAGGTATATATGTATATGTTGGTGCTTGCCACGATTTATTTACTATAAGCATTCGGCTAGCTTCATGATTACTGTGCTTCTTGCATTTCATGCATTGGTACACATTTAAACTAAGTGGCCCTCATTACAACCCAGGCGTTAACGGGTTAACGGCACCGTAAAAGGTGGCGGCGCCGTTAAACCCTTAACGCCTGATTACGAGGTCCCTTTGCGGGTTGGAGACTTTAACGTCTGCTTTTTGCAGGCGTTAAAAACCAACCCGTAAAGGGACCTTGAAGCTAAGTATGGCTTCGTACTTAGCGCCTTCCCCATTTCCATTGAGCCCTATGGGGCAAAAATGGGAATGGAGAAGGGCCATGGCGGCATGGGGAATTACCGCCCCGCCAACCTCGGAATGGGGCGGTAATTCCCCATTCCGCCATGGCGGAGTCGGTAAATTACCGGCATGGACCATGGTGCTATTAGCACCCTGGTCCAAAGCCAGGGTCGTAATGAGGGCCAGTATCTTCATCATGCTTATGACATACATTTCTTCATTTTGATCCCAAATGTCACTTATCCTTAGTACTTCTTCATTCTTCATAAATCGTCTGCCTCTCTGGTCTTGTTATCTTCTATAAATGTAATCAATTCGGTTTCATATGACGTCACCATTCATCCTGGTGATTTACTTTCTTTGTTTCATCAGGAATCGCATTAAAATGGCCATCATATTGTCTTGGATGTAGGTAAGGTTTCCTTAATGGATACTTTACTTTCCATATTCTCTTAGGTATAGGTATTCCTATGGGTACTGCACCGAGTTGTTTCTCTTCTGATTGGTGTAGTATATGTCACATACTTTGGTTCGTATTTCTCAGGTAATATAGGCGGGCAGGGGTGTTGCTAGGTCTGGACAAGATCAGGGGCTAAGCTAATGTCTGGACTGGCGGGATTCGGGGCTAGCTATAGCCTTTTGCTTGTGGCCTCTGAGTTATATCCGGGGCTACAACCAAAAGACCTGTGGCTATAGCCCCTTAGGCCCCCCTAGCAACGCCTCTATAGGCAGGGTAGGTGGAGTAGGGGCACTTGGCCCCTCCTCTAAACCTCTGTGCTATTTGTTGCACAGGCTCTGCAGCAGCCTGAAGACTTCTCGGATATGAACACTTATTTTAATTCAACGGAAGGCGAGATGTAGTTATTTATTTATTTATTTGTGTATTGTTCGTTTATTAGGCGCTTATACAGGAAGTGACTACTGTCTCAAAGCACCCACACGGCAACAGGGGTGAACATGGGAAAGAAACACAATAACTATGCAAAGTCATATAAAGTACAGTGAGGGAGGAACAACAAACAAACCTACTATGCCTTGTGAGTATTCAGAAAGTGCAAGTGCAGCAAGGAAGAGGGCAGTGGGGGTAAGTGCTGGGGTGTCCGTGCTAATGGGTGAGACACAGAAGAAGATCCTACATGCGACAGCCTAGCATGCCACCTGAGAATAAACGTGCTAATCTAGTTGCCTTCTCTTGTTAATATTTTTGAGGATCTCAAAGTGGAAGTGAAATCCCACTTAGTACTATTAACTGATTTGAAGACTAAGATCACAATCTGTGTCCAGAACACCGATTAAATAATACGTTATTCCAATTGTGCTGAGAAAGAAGCTAAGGAGTAGATACTGTCCCTCACTACGAAGCGGATACTCCACCTTCCAAAGTATTCTTGGAGGAATGATCCAGGTGAGCTGCTTTACTATGTGGCCTTGAGGAAGACTACACTGTTCCTGTGATTTCAGTCGATTGACCTAGTCAGGAGAATTAACACTTGCAAAGCTGGAAAGAAGATGAACAGGAAGCAAGCCCAAAAATCAAAGAATATGAAAAAAAAACGGGTTAACAAAAGTGCATCCACTAATTTCATTTGATCATTGAATTTACAGGAGCTCAAGAAGGTGAAGCTATTGAAGAACTCCACCCGGCTAAGGTGGAGACCGCTAATAGAAAAGACATAGCCCCTATTTTCTTAAAACATAAAAAAGTCATTCAACAAAGAACCAAGCGAGAAGAGCTACAAGTGGCATCACAGCTGGCTATGGTTCAGGATAGTTTGGAATCAGGGCTTTCAGAAAAACATCTGGCTGATAGGCCGTCTTCCCCAGCACAAACTATTATAAATTTGATGAGCCAGGATCTGGAAGAAAATATGACAGTGGAAAGTTCTTCTCCGAATGTGTGTATTATAATGGCAGAATTATCAGGAGCACCAAGTCAGGGTACTGTCAATTGACACAGTGTCTCAGTACAGTGTGGGGAACAAACCCTGCTGGGCCCGGTGTCCCCCCAAACAGGATGGGGGGGTGACCCTGTGACAGTCCTTGTTGGTAAAAAGAATACACCTGAGTCTACAAATCTAACACCGCTGATCAGGCATGGGTAAATGGTCATGAACTACCACTTTGAAGTCCTAGTCTGGCACGAGAGCAAACACTGGCACCTACATGGATGGATAATGATTGTTTAACCTAGAATCACTTTTCACATCGGAGTACAACATGGTTATTAATATAGGTGCCATTTTATCTCTTCTCTATGACATTCCTTCCGCTAGAATAATATCCTCGGGGGGATATAGCTCGAGAGGAAATTCCCTTTGATGATAGGCTTGATATAAAACGTTTTAAGACGTTCCATCGCCTCTAATCTGAACATGTCTGTTAACATTTATTGACGATTTGAGACTACAGGGTTATGATTTACATCCCCTACAGACTAATGCTTCTTGGCATTCTATGAAACATGCCCAAAGTTTACCCCAAACTCTGTTGGTAACTTGCACAATGGGTGTTAATCCCGCCAGAAGGGTGATGTTGTCTGAGGGGGGCCAGCGTATTCACTCCTGGCCAGATGACTGGTCCTGGGTTACAGAGGCTCTCACTGCTGCAAATCCAATGGCTGGCATGAAGAGGCTGGATTTTAAGATGCTGTCTTGGAACTCACGTGGCTTTTCAAGTTCCACCCAGGAACATAACCCAATAGCTGTACTGGGGGGTTCCAAAATAGTGGAAATCTGTCATTAAATCTGTCAGCTAAAGGCTCTGAGGGGGGTTCTTGGGAGACCTAGGAGAGGCATCCTTGTTGCAGTAAATACTCAGTGGGCATGGAATGTACATATAATGCTTAAACTCCCCCCCTATCTTTTGGTAACACGGATTCGAACAAGAATGCATGACAGAGAAATCTTGGCCATCGATTTGTGTTGTAGTTACCATGAAGTGACCCCAGATAGTTTACAAGACAAAATTGGAGATGCGTTATTTGAGTAGTATATTTGCCATAAGGAATTTTGTGTGGTTATATCAGGGTACTTTAATGCTGACTGTCTGATGCCATACTGGGTGAAACAACATGGGGTGGGGAGTGCAGGCAAGAATTAAACAGATGCCACCTAGGCTACCTTTTTCCATAAGTGGGATTTGGTGCTCTTGAATTGGAATGAAGAGGATTTAGAGGGTCAGTGTACTTGGAATTATGGCCCCCAGTCTTCGTAGGTCCATTTTATTTTTGCCTCCAAGAAGTTGTTTCAATTGTGTAATCAATTTAATGTTCATGCTGGCGTTCAGAGTGACCATCAGATATGAATTGGTAACTTTGTAGATCCAACAGCAGTAGCAATGGCAGGCTGTATACCCCATGTTAAGTTAAATACTGGTAAGAACCAGCTTGTCAGGAATCACATGGTTTTTGGAAATGCTATATCTATGATCAAAGGAAAGTTTATCAATTGTACTGCGGATGGTAGATTTAGTCGGTGCACACCAAGCTATTTTTCGGAAGATACACATAATTCTTTAATATATAGCTCCATCACAGCAGAGAAAGGGCTATTTTAAACCAGAAATACAAGAGTTACAGCAGGTCATGATGCTAAACATTCACCAAATTAAGAAATCTAGTGGGTTGTCAACCGCAAAAGAAGACATGATTCTTGGCGAGAGGCAGAAGTATAAGAAAAAGACGCCATCTCACACATCAGGGGGAAGCTATGCTGAAAAGGCTAATACACAAGTCTTTCCTCAGCTACTGGAATTTTGTAGAAACAACGTTGATCTCCCAATTTGAGGGCATTTGCTTCTACCAAAGGGCCTGATTATTCAAGATGTTTTAGTTAGTTGGAACTTAAAGTTTGATTATGATGACATTGAATTGTAAATAAAGAAGTGTAGTCAAAGAGAGCTCCAGGTTCTGATGGATTGTGTGATTTGGTGCTTAAGGCAGATCCTGTATTCTGGCCATAGGTTTTGTATGACTTGTTTAAAGAAATGGCTCATGGTCAGAAAATGTCTTCCACATGGTCAACTGCAAACTTCTTCCACATGTATATATAAAAAAAGTAATAAATGTGGCCCTGGAAGTTATAGGCCTATAGCTCTGCTGGATGAGGTTTTGAAATGTTTTGCATTGCTGGTGTTGAAGGATGTATGGGCCAATTCCTGCGGTGTCATTCAACCCTATCAGACATAGTGTAGGCATATTTGGCAGATTTAGGAGAAGCCTTGTCAGAGTCCACTTTTGTATCCCCCGTTGCATATGCACAAAAATAGTTATATTATAGTATTATAATAGTGATATTATAATTCTATATTCTACAAAAGTAGTAATGAATCACCTTTTGAAAACCTTTGAATAATAGTCATTGGGCATCATAACGACCCTGGCGCTAATGGTTAACGGCGCCGTAAAAGGCTGCGGCACCGTTAACCCATTAGCGCCTGATTACGAGGTCCCTTTGCGGTACCCGACCTTAACGGCTGGTCTAGACCAGCCGTTAAAGTAGGCACCCGCAAAGGGACCTTGGTGCTAAGTACGGTACCGCAATTTGCGGTACCGTACTTAGCGCCTTCCCCATTCCCATAGAGCCCTATGGGGCGAAAATGGGAATGGGGAAGGGCCGTGGTTCAATGGGGAATTACTGCCCCGCCAACCTTGGAATGGGGTGGTAATTCCCCATTGAACCATGGCGAACCCGTTACAACACTGGCACCAACCATGGTGCTAATAGCGCCATGGTTTAGCGCCGGTGTTGTAATGAGGGCCTATGTCCATTTATCTCCATAAACAAAAACCAAGTCGAAAATGTTAGGGTTTAAAGGGGGAAGGAAGTTGCGGAATCAAGAATGTGAAATGAATGATCAATGATTGGAGGAGGTTTCTGAATTGAAGTACCTGGGTTTTAAGACATACACCTGACTGGTTAAAGCTTTGATAATGAAATATATATATGATGAAGTACGATACTTGCTTCCACAATTGAAGCACTTCCAGAATACATTAGGGTAATGTTCCATACAATTGGTAATATAATTCGTACAAGGTCAGAATTATTCCCATTTTGTGTTATGATCTTGAAATATGCCATCTGTGGAGTGGCTTTGATTATGATACCATTGAGGATATATTATGAAGGGGTGATCTTTATGAATGCAATTTGGAAATTTTAGATATGTGTATTTATGTGATTAAGGTGTAAGCATATTTAGGGATGTGTTAAAATGTCTAGTTGTATATGCTTTATGTGTTAAGGTTTGATTTTTCAAACCATATGATGCAAATGAATACCTCAATAAATCCCAGTCTGCAACCCAACAATTGAATGTGTGTTGCTGTCATAATTACAAGGAATGCAATAAAGCTTGGGTTAGATGAGATTGAGACAAGGGTTGAATTGAAGGCGACAAAGACTTCAGAGCTAGCAAAGCATGGGATAATTCTCAGGTGCTCCATTCATTTGCTGTGTGTGCAGATCATAAGGGCTGACTTGTTTTATAATGACACTTACCAGTGTTTAATCCTGTCTTTGAAGTATTTCACTTACTACCTTTTGCCGCTTATAATCTTCCGACAGAGTAACTGAACTAATTGTGTGGCCCTTTTTTTGGTTTATCTGTCTAAAGTTAGCCTTCTATGTGTCCCTCTGCTTGTGATTTGAATCCTCAAATTCTTGAATGTCCTGTATTTCCATTTAATCAGTTGGCTTATCCGTCTAAAGTTAGCCTCTATTTGTCCTCGAATTCCTTAATTTCCTGTATTTCTATTACATTCTTTGTTTCTCTGGGATCCTTGGGTCCTTTAACAGAATTAGCGCAGGCCTATTATCCACATCACTAGAGGTAAACGGAGCATAAGCATTTCTGATACTATTGTTTGGGATCACGTGAGAAGGTTCATCAGCAGATGTTACATCCTACAGCTATACAGGCTGATCGTTAGTGCTTTCTTGGGACCAAACCTTTCTAGTGGTGCCTGCATGGCCTTTTTCTTTACTGTAGCTGCCATTATAGTTCAATAAACAAGTGCATGCCACAACTAAATATCTCTGCAATAGTTATATAATAGTTTAACACAATAAAATGTATGGTTAAATCATGCTTTAAAATCTTTGCTAAATCACGTGCAACTGACTTTATTGAGCCACGTCTCGCCCTCCTTGCAACTCAACTTGTCAATAATAATAGAAATGTGCATTCCTGGTCAGCGAAGATGGCCAACCAGATTATGTGTAAACAAATACAAGGGGAGGAGAGATGACTCGAAAAGACACAATAAACCTCCAAAGCAGCTGGGTTACAGGCTTTGCTTTCCAGGGCCTTGCAGGTTTGACATAATAAGATACACGTGTCAAATAGTGATATTGGGCTGCAGACGTTGAATGTTGCAGGCATGGTTGCTTCCCCTTTGCTTCACACCAGGAGCTGACAGAAAATAGGTTTGGAGTCCAGATTAGGAGATGTAGGGCAAGACTAGCACCCTCAAACTCCTCAACATAAGTTTGTGCCACAGACCTTCCGCAGCGTTCACCCTTCATGAGGGCAATTCACACCAAGAACTGTTATTTTCCAGAGCTGGAAGATAACAGCCTCAGTGTCCAGATTGGTCAGTTTGGGCCTCAGCTCCTCTTCTCCACCTCCTTGGAACCGGACAGTACAACACACTACCATTAGTGCATGCACTTTGGGGAAACATTTTGCTCCAGGAGCTGGCACATAACATTGTCCAGTCCATGTTGGTCCTGGTCAGCCTGTGTTCCTCCTATTCTTTGGCACAAGAGTATGCTGCACACTGCCATTAGCACTCCAGGAACAATAACCAATTTCCCTATAAACGATTCAAACACCTTTTATCAGTTCACCTTTATAAGGGGAAATGTTCCTTAGATCTAGGTCCAGGGCTCAAAACATGGGATCTCAAGTAGGTTTCCTGGAAATTGAAGTTTTTCACTTTCTTTGTACTTAAGAACAACAGTTGATAGAGCAGTCCAAGCCGTCCAAGAAAGCACACCAGAAACATCTATGCCAATCAAAACAAAGACCTCCCATGAGAATATTTCTGTTATAAATAAAAATGGCAAAGGCCATCCCTCTCTTCTCCAACCATGAACCTCTCGATATCCCACTGGTAAAGAGTATTATATTTTAGATTAATCCTGATCTCTGATCAAATTGATAGAAACATGGAAATGCTTTGGTGTCTTTGCAATATTTCCTTGTTTCTGACATTTTTCTCTCTAACCATGGTTCTGCCATTGTACTATTCTACTAACTTGTTCAAGTATGGTAACACACTATTATTTTTGATCCTGTGATGTTTGCCATTGGCTTAGAACCCATGCTTCATATGTTCCTTATGGCCATTCCCTGCAGAATACTTTCTTATTTGTTACAACCTTTGCTGTTCTGTGATGTCACTTTGCTGCTTCCTGTGACTAACACCCAAAGCGTGTCTTAGCTATCTTTCAAAGCATTGTTGAGAAATGTGTGAAACCTTAGAAATGCGCACTTCTGACAAATACTTTGGTTTTGAAATGAGCAGACCTAATTATTACTGGTTGCCAACAAACATTTATGTTCTCATTTAGATAATATGTGTGTTCACTTGTTCTTTTTAAAACTTTCTCAGAGTATTTCTGAGGTTACATGCAGGTCACACAACAGGATAGGCTTTATATCTTTAGCTGACCTTTCCTCTGACTACTACTTCTTGTGTTGTTAGGTCTATGTTGTTCAGAATAAACTCCCAGGTAGGTTCTAGGGCTACTAGGAGTTTGTTGACCCAGAACTCATGTAAGGCTCAACTCATTCCCTTCCCAAAAGGAATGCAGACCAAGACAGCCAAGAAGTTCAACTGTGGTTTATTACATCCAAAACCAACAGGGATCAGTACAAGGACAGAGGAAATCCATGGACATCTCAGTGGACTCTGGCTCACAGGTCAGTTTTGACAGACTCGTGCATCATGAAAACGTCACAACCTGGGTCTCTCTCCAGAAAACCTATCATCACTGGGTGTTGAGTGGTAGTCCATCCATTTTAACCATTTATGTATCCATTGGAAATCTTTTTACTACCACTTAGTTTCTATGTAATTGAGGCCCTTATTTTTATCAACTCTTCTGTATATTTTTTGTATTTATTGAACACCCAGTCACATGCATTTTATGGAGCAAGCCAGAATGGAATTGTTGTTTTAATATGGTGTGGGTTGCATAATTCAAAGAATGTTGGCAGAAGGCTCACATCTTAAATACTAGTGCACCACTATGAATCATGAAGTGTTTTCATGAAACTGGTACCTAGTTACTTGAACTTTGTGAACTTTGTGAAATTAGATTAGCTTGTAATCTATGTTTTAGTATGACATAGCATTTACATCATAATGAGTTTTAATGAATTTTAATTGTATTATCTGTTTTTAACCACCTGTTTTTGCCTATGTTTTGTGAATGGTAGTTGTGTTTTTATGGAACCCTTGTTGTGAAATAAACATTGATTGCAATATATCCATGATTGTAAATGACCTCATTATTTTTGTAAGAGGAAAAAGTACATGAATATTTGGAGCCTAAAATGCCAGATACGACATCCTTACAAAAATCAACCTTAGCGCAGAAGAGGCCGATTAACTTCAAAAGAAGTGGCTGTGACATGTGTTCCACAGCTCTAGGGGAGAGGGGAAAAGGAAGATGCTTGATGTAGCCATTTCATTCCATAGATCTCTTCAATGTAATATCCTCAGAACTTCGCAGGTTGGTTGAGAAGGGGTTACTATCATTGATATTTAGAGGATTATACGTGCATCCCTTTATGCTGAAGAGCTGGGTTATTTTCCTTCTTTAACCAGATTATATTAGAAGCTGTCCCATTCCATATGGTACACGGTGGAGATTCATAGCTTGGGTGTTAGACAATCACTGATTGCTCTGTTAAAACTGATTGTCTGTCTCAGCATGTCACAGGTATTTTGCAAGTCCTTTTAAAGGGGCATAGTTTGTTGGAATTGTAACAAATTCAAAACCAACTGGCAGGAAATGTGAAAATGTGGCACCAACATAATTGCTTTCTCTGATATTTCTTATACTTTACTACAGACAATGATTCTGGTGGTGGGTGCCAATGTCTGGCTGTGAGTGCAATATATTTGGGTTGATTATATGTGACATAATTAAAGCTCTCTGGTATTTATGATTTCAGGTGACTGGCTGAAATCCTACAAACTCTCCGCTGATAGCTTTCCATTTATGGATGGAGGTCCTTTAAGGCATACCCACAGAGGCTCACAGAATGCAGAAATCAGAGTGGCAGATTCCAGGGGCAAATGGTCAGGGACTAGCCACCAGCCCTGATTGCCTGATGAATTGCTGATGAACACTGTTCTTTGCCCTGACATGCTTTTTGACGGCAAAGAAAAGGGAAGACCCATGGCGTGCAGCACCTGTGCAAATTCATGTGATCTATCAGGTTGCTTCTATTGTCTATGTACATGCCCCCTTGCATCACTAATCACATAATTTGGCATGTCTCTTCATTTTTAGGCTGGCAAAACTACGATTTTTTGGTCCTTCTCTGATTTTCCTTCCACTATTCATGCTACTTTAACTTATTGTCTCTTGGCTGTCCAGTCTTGAATGTCTGATCATTATCACATTCTTAATCCCACTAAAACGAAGGTCCTTTTCTTCCCAGATTCAATCATTCCTTCCCCGCTGCCCCCTCCTTCAATTTCTTTTCCTCCCTCTGTGGCGGTGGACCTTTAATCACCTTAGCCCTAAACAGGCCACCACTTATGAAGCCAGTACACGGTTGTACATAAAGCAAGTTTATTGCACAAAGCTCCGGGGAGTGGTTAGACGGTGCTGTATGACCAAACTAACACAAGTCTCAACAATATAACATCAGTTGGCAGTTTATATACTTTTTGCAACAATGTAAAACACTCCCAGATACATTTATTACTCTCTACCCACCAAATATGATTGGTCAAAACCGCTTCAAAGAAATCCCATCTTTCCCCAAGTATTCAATATCCATTGGTCAGGCTTTTCTTCAGATCATATTCAAAACACACCTCTTCTTGGGATTGGTTGCATGATATGATATGATAAGTCATTTATAATGCACCTGTACACAAGTGTTTCTATGCATGATAGTAGTAGGTCCTGATGTTGGTGCACGGTTTAAACATTAGTATTGAAAACATAATTCATTGCTAGCAATAACTGGCCTAAAAACTTTCAGGCCGATTCATGTAATTCCTTCCAAAAGTTTTGCACGCGGCTGGCGCACAGCGTGCCCGTGCGAATGTCTGCGCCAGCCGCGTGTGATAAAATCAATTTCCGCGCACAGCGTATTCATGGATTCTCACCTCCAAAATCAGACGTGGCGCAGAGTGGCGCAGCGACCCTGCAGCAGCGTCAGTTACGCTCCCAAGAACGCCCTTGCGCAAGGAAAAGCCATCAAGATCACAAAACCATCGCAAAGGGCTGTGCCAACCCTGTACCAGTGCGAGAAGTAACACACGCAACTTGGCCTGGGGGAGCGTGTGCGTGTATTTCAGGGGTGCGTGAGAAGTATTACACGCGAATGGCCTGGGTGCGTGTATTTCAGGGGTGCGCGAGAAGTTCCACACGCGATTGGCCTGGGCGCGTGTATTTCAGGGGCTCGCGGGTGGTTTCACACGCGATCGGGCCTGGGTGAGCGTGTGCGTGTATTACAGGGGTGCGCGAGAAGTTCCACACGTAATTGGCCTGGGCGCGTGTATTTCAGGGGCTCGCGGATGGTTTCACACGCGATCTGGCCTGGGGGAGCGTGTGCGTGTATTACAGGGGTGCGCGAGAAGTTCCACACGCGATTGGCCTGGGCGCGTGTATTTCAAGGGCTCGCGGGTGGTTTCACATGTGATCGGGCCTGGGGGAGCGTGTGCGTGTAATTCAGGGGTGCACCAGAAGTTCCACACGCGATTGGCCTGGGCGCGTGTATTTCAGGGGCTCGCGGGTGGTTTCACGCGCGATCGGGCCTGGGGGAGCGTGTGCGTGTAATTCAGGGGTGCGCGAGAAGTTCCACACGCGATTGGCCTGGGCGTGTGTATTTCAGGGGCTTGCGGGTGGTTTCACACGCGATCGGGCCTGGGGGAGCGTGTGCGTGTATTTCAGGGGTGCGCGAGAAGTTCCACACGTGATTGGCCTGGGCGCGTGTATTTCAGAGGTGCGCGAGAAGTTCCACACGCGATATTCCTGGGCGCGTGTATTTCAGGGGCCCACGGGTGGTTTCACACGCGATCAGACCTGGGGGAGCGTGTGGGTGTAATTCAGGGGTGCGCGAGAAGTTCCACACGTGATTGCCCTGGGCGCGTGTATTTCAGGGGTGCGCGGGAAGTTCCACATGCGATTGGCCTGGGTGCGTGTATTTCAGAGGTGCGCGAGAAGTTCCACACGCGATTGGCCTGGGCGCATGTATTTCAGGGGCTCGCGGGTGGTTTCACACGCGATCGGGCCTGGGGGAGCGTGTGCGTGTAATTCAGGGGTGCGCGAGAAGTTCCACACGCGATTGCCCTGGGCGTGTGTATTTCAGGGGTGCGCGGGAAGTTCCACACGCGATTGCCCTGGGCGCGTGTATTTCAGGGGTGCGCGGGAAGTTCCACACGAGATTGGCCTGGGCGTGTGTATTTCAGGGGCTCGCGGGTGGTTTCACACGCGATCGGGCCTGGGGGAGCGTGTGCGTGTATTTCAGGGGTGCGCGGGAAGTTCTACATGCGATTGGCCTGGGTGCGTGTATTTCAGAGGTGCGCGAGAAGTTCCAGACGCGATTGGCCTGGGCGCATGTATTTCAGGGGCTCGCGGGTGGGTTCACACGCGATCGGGCCTGGGGGAGCGTGTGCGTGTAATTCAGGTGTGCGCGAGAAGTTCCACACGCGATTGCCCTGGGCGCGTGTATTTCAGGGGTGCGCGGGAAGTTCCACACGCGATTGCCCTGGGCGCGTGTATTTCAGGGGTGCGCGGGAAGTTCCACACGAGATTGGCCTGGGCGTGTGTATTTCAGGGGCTCGCGGGTGGTTTCACACGCGATCGGGCCTGGGGGAGCGTGTGCGTGTATTTCAGGGGTGCGCGAGAAGTTCCACACGCGATTGGGCTGCGTGCGGGTATTTCAGGGGTGCGCGCGAAGTTCCACATATGATTCTGCTGCGTGCGGGTATTCCAGGGGTGCGCGGGAAGTTTCACACGCGATTGGGATGCATGCGGTTATTTCAGGGGTGCGCGGGAAGTTTCACACGCGATTGCCCTGGGCGCGTGTATTTCAGGGGTGCACGGGAAGTTCGACACGCGATTGAGCTGCGTGCGGGTATTTCAGGGGTGCGCGCGAAGTTCCACACGCGATTGTGCTGTGTGCGGGTATTCCAGGGGTGCGTGGGAAGTTTCACACGCGATTGGGCTGTGTGCGGGTATTTCAGGGGTGCGCCGGAAGTTTCACACGCGATTGCCCTGGGCGCGTGTATTTCAGGGGTGCGCGGGAAGTTCCACACGCGATTGGGCTGCGTGCGTGTATTTCAGGGGTGCGCGGGAAGTTTCACACGCGATTGGGCTGCGTGCGGGTATTTCAGGGGTGCGCAGGAAGTTTCACACGCGATTGGGCTGCGTGCGGGTATTTCAGGGGTGCGCGCAAAGTTTTACACACGATCTGGCCTGGGGGAGCGTGTGCGTGTATACCAGGGGTGCGCGGAAAGTTATACACGCGATTTCAGCAGGGTACGTGTATTTCAGGGGTGCAGGGGAGTCCTACATGTGATTTGCCAGTGTGGGTCCTCCCAGGTGTTCCCTGTACACCCTCCACGGCCCCTGCAGGCAGCCCACACCACAGGGGACTACCCTGCATCCCTGGTCATGTCCCGCAGGCAGCCCACCCAACATGGGCATGCCCCCTAGCAAAGGCACATGTCTCCTTGCACTAATGATCACCAACTCATGTCCCCTTGCACCCCCACCCCCAGAATTGCGGGGCACCTGCCAGCAGGCCCCCACCCATGTCCAACTCATGTTCCCCACCACCCCCACCCCCCAGCACTGTGGGGCACCTGCCAGCAGGCCCCCACCCATGTCCAACTCATGTTCCCCACCCCCTACCCCCCAGCACTGTGGGGCACCTGCCAGCAGGCCCCCACCCATGTCCAACTCATGTTCCCCACCCCCATACCCCCCAGCAGTGCAGGGGCACCCTCCACCAGGCCCTCGCCCATGTCCCATCCATGCCCCCCTGCACCTGGGTCCCAACAATCCCCAATCATGTCTGTAATGGCCATCCTCCCCTGCCAAAAGGCCCAACCAACTATCACATCCACCCACATATCAAAGGAAATTACATGTTACACACCCAATGTAAATAATGCAAATGAACACATGTCTGTCACACACAATGGCTGCAAGTGAATGTTAAAACACCCAACATGACATGCATGAAAGCAATGAGATGATACGACACATTGAAGGATGAAAATAAAAATGTATTGAAAATCAACTTGAATGGAAATGAAATGAGAAAAACCACAAAGCAAAACAACCAAAAGAAGATGAATGTCCATGAAAAAAATCCAAAAAATAAAAAAAGCCATTGAAGAACTATTTACAAGATAATCCCGGGTCCATGAACCCAACCAAATGAAACCTAACTATGACAACTAACTAAAAACTGAACTATATACAAAAATGTGGCGCATTGTCCAATCGCAACCAAATAAAAAAAAACTAATTAAAGGAAACCTAACACTAACTATATAACTATATACAGAGGCAGCGGGCTAGTCCGACGGCTCACTGGTTGTTGTCATGGGCCAGGGCATCATCGAACTCCTGGTCAATGGCTTGGAGGCGGGCATGTTCCCTGGCCCAGAGGTCCCGCAGGGATAATGCAGTGTCCAGCTCCAACTCCCTGCGAAGACCCTCGAGGCACTCAGCCCGCCTCAGCGCCCTCCGCATGTAGTCCTCCGCCCTGACCATTGTGAGCCGTTCCTCCTCTGCCCGCTACCGCTCCGCACCTATCTGCTGGCACAACCGCTCCCACACGGAAGCCACTCCCATTCCAGGGTTCTCCTGCCCTCCGGCCGATGCCTGCACCCCTGATGTTGATGGCCCCGAGCAATGATGCCTCCCACGTTGAGCCTGCTGCTGCCTCTGACGCAACTACCTGTGCCAGCACGACGGCATCCAGGCTGATGGAAACCACCGACGCCGTTGTGCACGTGCCCTGCCCGATGATGCCGTCACATCCTCCATCGGCTGGGGTCCAGTTGCTGTGGTGTCCACCCCTGCTGGACCTCTGACTCCCGACTGTGGCAGGGATGGGATCCCCACCGAGCTGGCTGCATTGGTCAGGGCAGGTCCACAGGGGGCCCTGGTGGCATCTGGGCTGGAAGACGGCAAGGAGAACGACTGGCGTATAGTCTCCACAGAGGAGGAGAGGGCCGCCAGATTGGCCGACACATGCAGGAAACCCCCGAACATGGACGATCCCAATTGGGCCACGTCGGCATGGTGCTCTTCGTGATGATGTGCGTGCTCCTCCTGGGAAGCACGCACGGCATCATGAATCACAGCCGTGCGCATCGTGACCCCAATCGGGACCTTCTCCATACGGCCAGGGGTCCCCTCGTCCGCAGGTGGAGGGGAGTCAGATGACATGGACATCCCCTCTACCTGCGGACGGGCCTGGGGCGGGGCATCTCTGCTGGTGCATGGTGGTGCACCCACAGGGTCAGGGACAGCGACATGCACAGGCCCCTCCACGGTGACCTGTGCTGCCTCCTGCCCCTGCCCCTGGACTGCACCACTTGCACCAGCAGGGATGCCCCCACCAGGCCCCATGTGCGCCTCAGTGGCGGCCTCCTCCTCCTCTGTGGAAACCACCAACCTGGATGGCTCCTCACTGTCTACCGCCGTAGCAGGCCCCTGTGGGGGCTCACCCACCCCTTCCGCTGCAGCCGTGGGGGCATCCCTGCCGCCTTGCTTCACAGCGCCGTCTCCGCCCTCTTCTTCACTAGCCGCTGCGTAGAGGGAGACATAGAACACAAGCATCAGGGTACTGTACAATGGTCCCCTAGACAGGAAGCAATAGCAGATGAGTGCCACTGTCAAAGTACACTTCCATCATGTCACTCCACAACACATGTGTCAGTACAGGCAAAACACACACAGTGACAGTCATGGTGCATGCCATGGACATTTCCATACATGTCCAATGGACTCTCGAATCATACAATGTAATGGTACTCACATGCCTCATGGGTCATGCCTATCACATGCATACACTTCACCTCAGTCACATCCATCTGGCCCCGTACACCCCAATCACAGTGCATACAAGGATGACTAGGCTGCATCAGTGAATCTGTTAATTGTCACAGATATGTGTCATGCATCCATGGCATTCACAAGTCACAGACACGCAGGTCAGGCACACCGACATGGATACCATATATGTACCTGGCATCAGCACCCATCCCTCACCCCCACCCATGTCCAGGAACAGAGACTGCCATGCTCTCATGTGTGCAATCTGCATAGGGCTCCCCATGTCGCATTTAAACACATGCAACAACCGTGCGGTTCACACATTACTGGTCGCACATACATTACCATGATGTCCCTGCACACATACATGCGTACATGGCCTATGCCACACATGCAGGCAAGTATCAGACAATCAGCACACTGCAACATGCCCTGTCTCACACAGCAATGCTTGGCCACTTACCGCTCAACTCCAGATGGGTCTCCCTCTCAAGGACCTGGGCGTGGAGCGCTGGGTGTACGCGTTCCAGGACCCTCATCTGGATGGAACTCATGCCGCCCCGGCCCCCCTCCACCAGGCCTTTATGAGGGTCCTGGACCTCAAGTCTTCCCAGCGCTTCTTCACCTTCTGGATGGTGCGGGTTGCCACCCCCTCTGCGTTGATGGCAACCACACAGTCGGTCCAGATCCTCTCCCGTCCTTCCTTGTTGGCGCGGGATGATCCGAAGAGAGCATCATACTGCCCCAGGACTTGCTCCACCAGGACACCAACTTCGGTGGCAGTGAAGCTGGTGCCACTCTGCCCTTCTGGCCGGGGGTTGCCACTGGTGTCAGATGTTGATGTGCCCAACATGGCAACCCCAGGGTCAGGAGTGGGTGGGCAACTGGGTCCTGGGAGTCTTCTGTTCCAGCAGGGGTGGACACACCAACTGGACCCCTGCATATGGCTGATGTGCAGGCACCAAATGGCAGGGCACGGTGGCAGCAGGCAGGCAGGCAGCCAGGCAGGCAGGCAGGCAGCAGCAGATGGCACGTGGGAGGCTGCTCGGGCACTGGGGGGCAGTGATTCGGCCTTCTGGGCAGGAGCGTGGTCTTCCATGTGTTTCCGCGTGGCCAGCTTGATACGGAGTGATTTGGCACGTGAAAATCCTGCACGTCAGCGTGAAATTCGAGGAAACGGCCTTAGCGCGTAAGCGCGTCAGCACGCGTACGCGATTTCATTGGACCAAAGGCCCTTACAGCGTAAGCGCATCTGTGGAGTTTCGCGCACGGGCGTTGCCCTGGCAGGGCTTGGAGATCCTGCGTGCCTTTACACTGCTCTGTACGTGCTTTTCGTGCAGTGTGTGTGTTTTCCATCCGTTGGGGTTCACAGGCTATTTCTTCACAGCGGGTGTTGGCTACGCGTTCTTCTACACGCAAGGCAGATGGTGAGTGGTACCCCGTTCCTCCCCAGGCCCGAAAAACTTCACGCGCACCCCTGGAATACACGCACACTCTCCCCCGGGCCCGATCGCATGTGTAAACACCCGCGAGCCCCTGGAATACACGTACCCCGCTCCCCCAGGCCCGATCGCGTGTGAAAAACACCGCGAGCCCCTGGAATACACGTACCCCGCTCCCCCAGGCCCGATCGTGTGTTAAAACACCCGCAAGCCCCTGGAATACACGTACCCCGCTCCCCCAGGCCCGATCGCGTGTAAAAACACCCGCGAGCCCCTGAAATACCCGCACGCAGCCCAATCGCGTGTGGAACTTCACGCACACCCCTGAAATACACGCACACGCTCCTGCAGGCCCAATTGCATGTGTACACACCCACGGGCCCCTGAAATACATGTACCCCACTCCCGCAGGCCCGATCGCGTGTAAAAACACCCGCGAGTCCCTGAAATACCCGCATGCAGCCCAATCGCGTGTGGAACTTCACGCGCACCCCTGAAATACACGCACCCGCTCCCCCAGGCCCGATCGCGTGTGGGCCTTCTCGCGCGTGTAGGACTTTGGCGCACATTTTTTTCCTGCGCAGGGACGCTACCGCCTGCTTTCGTGTGGCGGACATGTATGGGCCTGTGCGTGTCTTTGGCCGTGCGCTGTTTTTCCCTGTTCGATTCCATGAATACGTGTTGTAGGCGAGCGTGTGGGCGTTCTGCGCACTTGCCTCCTGTACTTCCCCCATGACGCCCACATTTTCACGAGTTGTTCCCCATTCTGCGTGTGATGCCCCGTGTTACGCCTACTTTTGTTATGTGCGCCGCGCTATGTGTGAATTCGCTGTGGCCTTATCGCACGGCGTTCGTTGACCTGTGCGCCAGTGTGCGCCAGCATGCACCGCGCACTTTCTCAGCGCACATCCCACATTTCACATTTGCCCGGACTTCCATGAATTGATATGCGATGTTTTCTGTGTGATAATCGCACTTGCACTGCGATTTTCGCTGTTTCTCTGCGAATCGCACGTTTTGCACGCGTGCGCCGTTTTTTCAGCGCACGTTGATTCCATGAATCGGCCTGTTTAACTTTAAGTATGATTGCACATGGTCTCACTGACATATTTTAGCAAATAGAGGAAGGTCTGCCTTAAACATGATTTTTCTTGAACCATAGATTATGATCTATATTCCATAGACATCTCTCACCTCTAAAATAACTTCTAAATTATGCAGCTACATACAACCCTGCATCATTTCTGGTTAAGTGTGTCTCTGTTGTCCTGGTTGCCCCTTCTGTCCCTCCATAGAATTTGTAATTACTGCCCCTTGAAAACAAATAGTTGCCAATTTCTTTTGAACAAGCTTAGCCTTTGCTTTGTGTGCCTGCTCCACATTCTCCTTCTCTTTTTTCTGTCTTCTCTTGCGGAAATGCACAATGTATGCCTGAATTTCTGGGCAACTTTTAGCCTCCATCCCTAATACTTAATCTAAATTGTGCTTAACTTCTTTCAGAAGCCCCTTCATCAGCATGTGGTAAAAAATGCCACATTGTTGTCCAAGGCTTCCCCCATTTCTGCCCTCCACATCTCCAGAATTAACTGGATGTGTGCGGCAGGATCATCATCCAATTTCATCATCTTACTAAAATCAAATTGATATCAGGTGTATCAGGGTACATAATCCACAAGGTCGCCCATACATATACCCTAAGATTATTAAAAGCTGCTCCATCATGGATATTTGTATCCTGGATACCCCAACCTCTTCCAAAGTTCATCTGCTGCTCCCCCATTAGGACCATGAAAAAGCTTTCCATGTACCGTATGGGCAACATGACACCGGCAGTGTGTTTCTCGAATGCATACATCCACTTTCCTGCCCCTGCAGTGAGTGAAGGAAGTGTCTTCATCACATGATTCTGTTCCATGTGTGACCATAATAATATGCCAATCCCAGACCCTTCTGGAGCAACAGAAACTGAGTTTTACCTGTTTTACATGGGATTCCTCCATCTCTCCCCTACCACTTTCTACAGCCATGCAAGCATCCTTGTGTATCCTATAGTCCCATGGTGTGCTTTGTATTGCCGGTACTGGAGTGGGAGGTAGCACACCTACGCCCGATCTCCTTTTCTAACATTCCATTAGTCTCCTTCTTCATCATCTACTTCAATCAGGCTACATCCCCTACCCCCTCTACAGACACAGAAGCATAATCAGCACTAACATAGGGGGTCTTCCCCTGTCCTCCCTGCGCAACCTCTGTACCCCAGGCAGCATCCCTGTTATCAATGTCCACCTCAACCATTTTGATAACCGAGTTGTCCAATCTAACAAGAACCAGCCCATGTCTCCACCTTCCTCCTATGTCTCTTACCTGTCTTCTCACTTCCTTCTGCTCTTCATATCTCTGCCGCCATAGCAGCATTACCTGTTCTTCCGCTAGCTACGAGACTACCGACCATCAGCACAAGATACAGCTTCTCCCCGGGAACAGAGACAACAACCACACATTTGTGTGTTGCTGGAATGAGCAGCGTTACCATGGGCCACACACAGTAGTCTACGCAACTCTGAATGCGGTGAAGGTGGAGGGCAATAAGTGTTGGATCCATCGAAAAAGACACTCAAAGGGATACCAGCAGTCTTCCAGCTGTCCCGGAGCAAGAGCAGGCATAGAAGTTAAGTACACCCTTGGGATTCACTGTTCATTTCAGTGTAAGGGGTGGTGGGGATGGAGATCTGGAGTTTAAATAATTACTCCGCTAACTGTAGCATTTCTTTCATATTTTCCTTTTTGTGCACATCTACTACTCTTTGCAATCTATCCTCTATCCCCGCAGGAAAAGGCCTAACCTCTTTCTTTCTATCTCATTTCCAATCCTCCCTCTGCTCTTCTAAATATCAGTCTTAGTCTGTCTTGCTCCTCCATCCTTAATCTCTGTGGTAACCTAACAGTTGGGGGAGTTATCCCCCCTGCTCTTTATTTTCAACCTCTCTGCAGCCCTAACCATTGAAGAAATTACCCATCCACTTTCCTCAGAACTCCAGTTCTTAGAAATCACAGCTGTCTTGCAACCACTGGAGTAGCTGCTGCACAAAATTATGGCACAACCTCAAGGTCTGTGTACCCCTCTGTGGGCAATAAAGTATAGCACGCATAAGGGCGGGGGGGCGTTCATAGTAAATTCATGTGCCCTCCTTTTTTGGCTCTTCCTTCACAATTTCAACATTATGGCCCTTCCCCCTTTTTTCATACATCCTCCATAATTCCTAGGTGTATAACTGCTTGTCTAGCTTCACGCCCTTGTGCTTTGTAGTTAAAGGGGTATGCAGGTGCTACAAAATCCCTGTATCATATAATCCCTCAATAAGCAAAGAGTTTATCAGTTTCCCCTTACTCTCCTGCAACCATTCCATATGTCATTTTACAATGTTCACCTTATAGCCGGGCAACACATGGCAGAGATGATTCGATTCTCGAACCTCTATCTAAGTACATCGATTTTTTCATCAAGCCTTTGGCTATGTCAACACCTACCTTCCTCCTTGACTCCAGAGATGTGATTAATTTGGTAGAAAATTTGAACTTTGATCCCAACACACAAATATTGGTTACACTTGATATCGAGGCTCTCTATACGAAGATACCTCAAGAGAGAGCAGTGCCGAGTTTACAGACCATGCTTAACAGACGACCACTCTGACATGTTGTCCCCACCAATTTCTTGTGTAAAGCTGCTAAATTAGTTTTAACTAACAGCTTTTTCAAATTTAAGGAAGACTTTTTTCTACAAACTAAAGGGACTGCCATGGGCTGTACGTTTGCCCCAAATCTAGCATTATTTTTATGGCTCTGCTTGAGGAAGATAACATTTTGGTGGATTCAAACCCCTTTATTCAACAAATTAGGTTATATTGTCGATATATCGATGACATACTCTTAATATGGGAAGGCAGCAGTCAGTCTCTAACTCAATTTGTGGAATCGCTTAACAAAGTTGATCCAGATATTCATTTCACATTTGAGCATTCCACCACGGGGATTGCCTTTTTAGATTTGTCTATCTTTGAACAAGGAGGTGGTCTTCGAACTGAATTATTTAGGAAGATAACGGAGAGGAACACCACACTCTGTTTTGAGAGCCAACACCCCTCTAGTCTACTACGGAACTTACCATTTGGTATGTTCCTACGGCTACGCCGGAATTGTTCTGATATTGATAACTTTACCAAACATGCTATCATCTTAGAAAATAGATTATTAGAACGCGGCTATCCAAAAAAGCTTATCAAACATTCTAGAAAGAGAACCCGATATGCAAATCGGGATTTGTTACTGCTACCCAAAAATGATAACACCAAAAAAGAACATTTGCTTTGTGTCTCGACATACTGCCAATGCAGTAATGCTATCAAAGGCAGTATTTTGAGAAATTGGCAGGTCCTTAAAGTATCAGGCATGATTTTGCCTAAACCCTTATTTGCTTTTAAGAAAGGCATAAATTTAAAACAAAAAATGACCCGGGCGAGTAGAACTTCAGCTAAAACAACTGTGATTCGAGACACCAATTTCAATCCAGTGATAGGGCACTACCCATGCACTTCATGCACTGCCTGTAGGTTTTAAAAAAAAATGACTTCCTTTGTAATGGAAAACATAACCTGGGACCTACGCACCTTCACAACGTGTAAAAGCAAAAATGTCATTTATGCAATTTTATGTCCTTGCAAAATGATGTACATTGGAAAAACCACGAGAGAAGTAAGTACCCGAATTAACGAGCAGCGCTCTAAAATTAACACTCGGAACCTGAATGCTCCTATGGTGATCCATTTTGTTGAAATGGGCCACACTGCAGAACAAATTGAGTGGCTCTGCATAGAAAAAGTCACTGCTTCCAATACAGCCCAAATGACAAGAAAACTGGCTTATGAAGAACAATTATGGATCTTTAATTTGAAAACTTTAACTAATGGTCTTAACACATTAGAACCGGGGTACTCATATTCCTAAGGAGTTTTGATGCATGGTTGGTATAAGTGTCTCCATACTCTACCATTTTGCCAATTTAGACACTGTTGTGGTTTTTCAGAGTTTAATAAATCTACAGAGATGGCGTTTTCTGACCTTTTCGATTAAGCGCTGGCGCACCTCGGTGTACATATACCCTATATGAGCAGTCAGCTCATTATGTTAAGCAGTCACGTGCCATATAGAGTATGCCGGCACGAAACCCACAGCCCGTTTTCCAGCATGACGTACAATAGTCATGTGATTGCTTCCTCGGCAAGTGGCCACACGCCATATCGAGCATGTCGGCACATAATCCATAGTTCGTTTTCTAGCTTTACGGACAAGTAATAGTCACGTGGTTGGGTTCCTGTTCGCGGGCCCTCCCATCGGGGTCACCTGACTTTAGCAGCCTATTATTTGACATGGCGTGGAAATGGTTTCCATGTTGCCAGAGTGTTGCTGCCGTGTTGCGGTCTCGGTGTTTTTCCATGAATGGCAATACCTGAACAAGACAGCTCATTCCGAAAAGTGAGTAGATTTTCCATTACACGCTAATTCTTAGTCTAGTACAGCATTCTCACGTGTGCAAGTCATCTGTGAGTACGGTCTTATTTACGAGCAACTAGTAGTTTCCATTTGTACATAGCTGCCTTTATGGATTGTTGATTTTCCCGGCGACTCATAGCCCTCTTGTTTCGGGTGCTTTTTCCCGTGATCAATGATTACATTTTTTAGACCCTGCTTACCTGAATTATTATTGTAATTTGTGTTACTCAGGGTTGCTTTACATAACCATTTTTGTGACCCTTGTTCCTCCGTTTGTTTCACTCACATAGAGAACGTGAGAGCTGCGGTGAACTGGTTGACCCGTACAAGGCCATCGGGTTCATGAATAGAAACATTAGAGGACTGATTTCTCCCTCCAAAAAGTTCTCTCTATCCGGCAGTTCATTACTGTAGGGTAAGTGTAATTGGCCCCTGTGGTCTAATTAGGATAAATTAGGGCCCTCATGTGATAGATATACAAATACTCTATCTAATACATTTCTTTCAATTGTTATAGATTGGACTATTCCCATATTTCGGATGACAGTTATGCAGTCCAGATTCTTTGGGACATTGCATATTGGTGCAGCGGGTTTTCCTGTTGTTCATAGCAGGAACTTCCAGCTGTTTTTCTTCTCTTTCTCTTCACTTTTGAAGGTTAGTGTTTTAAATTTAGGCCTATGAACTGCTTTATAGCACTTTGCTCAAAAAACTATTTTTTGGCTTATAGTGTTGGGTGACGCTAATTTAATGCACGGGTATTTTCAACTCAAGCTTCTAATTGAATGGGTCTGCATGTCAGCCATGACTGGTGGATTCTCTCTTGCACTATGGGGCATCAATGATTATGGTAGCACTTTTTTAAGCATGCAAAAAGACCCCCCTTGGAGCCACGGCACAAGGCTGGGGGCAGGTTGTTTTTCTCATTTTAAATTATTTTTAACGAATAAAAATTGGTTAACAATTGGGGGTTCTCCCCTCTGAGTGACTCCATGACGGGGTCTCTTATATGTATGTTTCCCTGTCTTTTCAGAGTGTAATTTTTGTTCTCATGATGAAGACGTAACCCAATTAAAGTTAAATACGTCGAAACCGGTTGAGAAACCAGTGATGAGGTCATTTTTGGACACCGACGTGACCCATCCCAAACCAATGACCACCTTAGCAATTTGTTGTGGTCTCTTATATATTGATTATATATTTTCCTTTTTTTTAATGAAGACAATAAGTAATCGATTGTTATGACTTTTTTAGGATAAAGTTTTAACTTATATGTGTTATTGTTGTGTATGTACGAATGGCTATTGGATGCCTGTGTATGAATGAGATGAATTGTATGTAAAATCATGTGTTCTTAAACTTCTTTCCTGCGATGTAAAAATTGTTATGAGTGCTAGGATTAATTCTTGATTAAAATTCTGATATTTAAATAATGAATCAGGCCTAATTAAATTTCTTGATTCTCTTGTTTCTAAAATTGTAACCTCTGGATTCCTTTTTTCCGCAATTAGTAGTGTACTAATACCCTGACCCAGAGTGTGGGGTTCCCTGTGTCTTTCAGATAAATACATGGTGCATTGTTTGATCATTAGTTTTGAAACATAATTAATTGCTAGCAATACCTCGCCTAAAACCTTTAACTATAAGTATAATTGCACGTGGTCTCACTGGCATATTTTAGCAAATAGAGGAAGATCTGCCTTAAACAGGATTTCCTTGAACCATAGATTGCGATCTCCAAACTACAGACCCCTGTCGCCTCTAATAGACCTTCTAAGTTATGCAGATACATACAACCTTTGATGACCTGGACAAACACTTAACCAAACCAATGAATAACCCCCTCTAAAGATTTTAATACAACAGGCAAGATAACATCTGTTCCATTGTAACTTTTCCAATCTACAATGCTCCCACTTTCTCACACAATTGAAACTCCAAATAGCTTTAGGCATTTAGCTTATCCCGTGTTTTACTTCTGACGAAGAATAAACAACAAAACTCTTTTAGTCACACTCTCAAACATCAGGAGATTATATCTACTATCTACAAGACTTATTAGACCATAAACCCGAGGCAATTTCTGCAGATGATCACCCCATAGGTTCAGATTACTCATTTACCTGCCTTCTCTGGTCTAAAAACCTGTTTAGAAGTCAAATTAATATGATAGGTTATTTATAATGCACTTAATACCCAGAGGTTTCTAAGTGCGGATCCGGGGATTGAACCTGTGTTTCTCCGTGTTGTCTTGCTTCCAAAGGCAAGCATGTTGCCCCTGAGCTATCCTCCTGAGTTCGTTTTGCAAGAGAGCCCTAACCATTATGTTCTGATTCATTGTGAAAAGGGCATTTATATTGGGATTTACGAATGTATCATGTATTTATATTAATGTACATGTATGTTTTCACATTTGGTAGATTTGATAGGTTATCGTTTTGCGCTAATATTGTATCAGTTCTGAACTAAAAGTAATCCGCGCTCAGTCCAGTAGAAGGGATCCTCCTTTACCACCCCATGACCACCCCGACACCTCTTCAATTCCTATCTCTCTTTCTGTCTGGAATCTAGGCGTCTTTCTTGATTACTGCCTTTCCTTTACTATTCACATTGCATCCCTCGCTCGCTGGTGCAGGACCCATTTGTTTAATATCCATAAAGCTCTGCCTATTCTCACCTTCCATGCTACTAAGCTATTACCATTAATCCCCTCCCTTATTTTTTCTTGTCTTTTCTGTTGTCCTTCTCTTCAGGCTTAATATCTCTCACGTGAGCCCTTTAAAGACTAATTATAATTCTTCTGTCTGGCTCCTTTTTTTCACTTTCGCCATGGTATTCCATCTCTCAAGCCCTGTCTACACTTCTCACTTCTATCTTAAGTTACATTTTCTATGTCTTGTCTTTCAGACGCTCCATAATCGTGTGTCTTTTGTCTGTCCTCTCTGCTTTCATTCTATTCACCTACTCGTTCTCTTCATTGGCAGTCCAGATATGTTCTGTTTGTCCCTCATCCTCTTTGCACACAATCCCACTTTTGTTTTTTCACTTCCTCTCTCTCTCAATTCACTTCTGTCTCATCCTCTATTTTGTTCTGTCCTTAAGGTTCATTTGCTTTCTTTGCAAATGTTGGTTCTGCTATTTTACCATTTGAATTGCACTGTTTATGCAGAAGAGAGGAGAGAAAGAGAGAGAAACAGAGAGAGACAGAGATAGAGAGAGAGAGAGAGAGAGAGAGAGAGAGAGAGAGGGGATTGCAAAGGCACATGGAACAATGCTTGGTTTGCTGTATGTTCTGCTGAATTATGTTATTCCATCCAACATTTTCAATTATGTGCATTGTATGTAGAATTAGTTGATGCTTGTGATGTCCTGCTATTGAATGTCAATGACGTTTTTTAATGCTTGCAACTATAGTCTGTGACTGACTAAAGAGATTGGAGTAAGTAATTCTTTGTATGTTTTCAAATGTATTCTACTTTATTTACTGTATGACACACATGTGAGTCTTGTGCTAATACAACTGTGGCCTTTCTTGATCTGGGAGGTCTTTTCTCATTTTCTGTAGCATCTGGCAAGGTTTGATCATCTTGGGATTGTGTCTTGATTTGAGAGACGGTTCACTTTCCTATCTCTGTGGGGATCTCCAACAGTCCTTCACCAGGTATCTCTGAAATCTTCATATTACCTCTCCCAAGCACTTGGCCACCCTTATAATGGTTGTATCTCTTCACTAGTATCCCTATGCATCCAGCCCTACCTGACTGATAGCTACAACCTTTCACATCTCAACTGGGCACCTGCTGGTGAGGGATGTGAAGCCTCACTATAGTAAGCATTAGGTAGATATTTTCTGTTGATAATATATAACTTTAAATAATTCACAGTTAATTACTATAATCAGATGTGTGCAAACCTGGACAGAACCTAAGACAAATCAAATTCAGATGTGCATAAGGATGCTAGTAAAAAAAATCCATAGAAATTGGTGGGGTTATACGGCATGTGATTCTTAATTACGCACCTCCGTTGGGGTAATCTGGAGGGGGTTTTCATAGAAAAGTGGCAATAAAATGTAGTAGGAGTGTACGTTTAAAAGGAAACACAATTGGATCCTTCACTCATACCAGAAGAAGGCAACGGGGAGAACATCTGAGGCATTCCCAACAGTGCAGTAAAATAGGTCAGGTAGCTTGAAACTAACAAGAGTAAAGTGTCAGCAGGAGCATAGATGTTCATTGAAACTCCACATTAACTAAGATCAGACCATCCTTTTTTTCTCCTTTAACCAGTATTGCATGCCCCGACCTTATATATCCTCTCGCTACACAACCTTACAAGCGTACACTTGATAGTCTAATCTTCAAATGATATACTCACTATAATACACAATTAATGCATTCTCTTGTTGTAGAGACATTCTTTCTGAACATACACCAGTTTAATTATTTACACGTATTCCCATGGAGAAAAAAGCCACTTTCACACGTTGGATGATACATCTATGGCTTTGCAGACATCCCATTGACAAAGACAGCCTGAGACATATCCTCAAAGCTTGCTTAGACCTAGTTCAGATGTCAGTTTTATCAGTAAAAGTCCTTTGGGCATCTCAACCAATCTTATCTAACAGTCATCATGTTGCATATGTTGATAACCACCATAGAAACATCAGGAAAACAAGTTAATTATCCTCCTTTTTAGATAAATTGTGAAAAGTCCAAATATGATCTGAAAACTGCAGCTGGGTTGTGAAAGGATGAACGTTGAGAGATGCCTGGCTTTTTATAAGGTTTTTATTAAGAGTCACAATATAACAGTTTAGTTTGGTTCGATGTGTATATGTACTAGGACCACATTCTAACCCTAATACACACATGCTTAGTAGCTCATTTCAAGGATAGAATAGCTTGAGGTGTGGGTCTTGAGATGCTCGCTGAATCTCAGTCCTTTCTCATAATTGTATCCCCATGCTTAGGAGTATGTGTCCCTCCAAGGACTCCCTGATCTAAAAACCACACTCTCTAGCTTTTGGCAAACAGATAGTTAAAAACAATTATTTGTAAATCCTTTAAACACCAGGCTAAATTCCTCCAAATTGCTCAACAAAAGTGTTTGTAAACCAATTATTTTAAAGTATATCCCTATTCGAGAAATCAAACATAAGCTTTCATATATCCATCTGTCCCAGGTTTACTTTCAATTATGCTCTTCTTCAAAACCTGCTGTGTTCCTGATAATACATTCTCACTGTCTTTGATATAACCTGGCCTTGGGTGTTACACGTTTCTCTGGGACCCCGGCCTCATCTTGCAACATTTTGCTTTCTAGATTTCTTGCTGGAATAAGCTTTCTTGGTGGGATCAGAATGATCTCTAGTTCCACGAAGTTAGGTTGTCAGTGTAGGCCAACTCTCAATCTTTTATGTCTTTTCACAAATGTTATTTTCTCTCCCCAGTACCTCCACCACCATGGGATTTCTTGATAATCTCTGAGATCTTCCCATGATTTCTTATTCCCTCAGAGTCTTGTGTGGGCCTCCCCACAATATCTTGTTTCTCTTAGCACATACATCTTCTTAGCTCTCACTCCCCTCATGTCTCTCTATGACCTGTGGTTCAGACCTTGTTTGACCTTAGAGACCCCCAGACATCTCATTGTTCTACTAATAACCATTGGTTATCTTGGGCTTCTCTTAGGTCTCTGCAAATCTTATGGTGATCTCAAACCTCCCCATCTATCCACAACCTGTGGCTCTTTTAGGTTCAGGCTTCTCTAATGTCTCCCCACAACCTTTGGTTCTCTCAGCAAAATAATCTTGACAAAAGTGGGCATTTCTCCCCTTCTCATTCAGGGTGCCTTTCAGCAGACAATATTTCCACCATCATCCCGGGTGCTCCTTTGGTATTGGATTTTTAAAGGAAGTGCCCTGGCACGAGGACTTCATTCAAGTATAGGCTTAGATGTATAGGGCCTGTACATAGGTCATTTTTCAATGTATCACCGACATCTGTCACACCTTTTGCATAGCAACTGCTGCACAACTGACAATAGGTGTGCTGCTTTCTTTCAAATTGCAGTCCCCTTCTGCATCCAGGAAGTCGATGAGAGAATGTCTGAGTCCTCCCTGGCCCTCCCTGGCATTCTTCACCTCTTTGTTATTGTTCTGGGCCAGTGACTGTTTTTCTAACATTCCTTGGGATTGGGGGTTCTCTTCAGTGGTGTGGTCTATGTTTTCTACTTGGATTTCCATCCCTTTGATGTTTCTTTTGAAACACAGTCTCATTGTTGTTTGTCTGTTGGCAATGGAAATCATTTGTTTAACTTAACTAGCGCCTCAGAGCCTTTAAATGTGGGCTGGGTTAAATTAGTCATTTTGGAAACGTGTGTGGATTGGGCCATGCAGTGTTCCATGGTCTTCAGCATTCTAGAAGCAAGTATTCCCTTTCTGATGTTTCCGCGAACGTACTCATTTCTGCAAACTCCTGTGGTTCACCTTTCTTTCAGTATTGGGACGTGTTGAAGGGAAGACATTAGAGTTATCTGTATAACCATTCTCTCGACTGGGGGATCTTAATAACTTCAGGTCTTGTATGTTAGAACGCATTTACAGTTGTCCTTTACCATATTGTCAGATGTTGGGAGATGCTGAGACCCATAGAGCAGAAACAGCTTTTCAGGCAACAACGTTTCTTTAATGTTTGGGGAAATACTGATTCTAAGGGTCATGCATTCTGGGAGGCACACTAGGAAATGGCATGACGAACCCAGGACCCTTTGCCTCCACCCCCTTATATAAATGGGTTGGTAGTTTTTCAAGGTCATCATAACACTTTCTATATGAAGCAGACTACCTTTTTCCTATTTCAGGGTGGCAAGAAGCTTGCCCTGTAGCTCAACAAGATGTAACCTTTCAATAAAGTCCCATTTCTAATAATTCTGTCACAGACAATGTTAATTTGGAGAACCTGCAAACTAGATAGTACTTGACATATTACACATGTGTATTTGGCTGCAAATATTGTCAAAGGAACAATTGTTTTCTTTTGCACTACAGGTCATGACAATAGTTGCAAACATACAACTAATATGCCTGACAATTGGGATCCTGAGTCCTTTCATGTAATGTATGTTTTCAGTATAGTCACATTATTTCAACTAATGAGTTATCTGTTTAAAATAGAGATATGAATTTCTACATTGTTTTGGCAGTCATGAACAAGACTTCTTTTTCTTATTATCAGAATGGATCTTCTACTATGGAATGTTTAACTTTAATGCTGACTCTCTTCATATAGTTTTCCTGAAAAGACTAAAGACAAACTCTGAAGAGTCTAAAATCGTGCAGTTCTATGCCTTTTCAGTCATCAGGACCCCATCACATCAATCCTGGATGGTAAAGGTTTTGGTCCTGACCCGCAACTCAGTCATCAGTTGTTCAATATAATGTATCTCATACATTATTGAAAGATATTAGCCATCACAGTCCCTTATATCAGAGATCTGCAACCTTTGACTCTCCAGATGTTTTGGACTACACCGCCCACCATCTCTAACCAGCATAGTCAATAGCCAGATATCATGGACATTGTAGTCCGAAACATCTGGAGATCCAAAGGTTGCAAGCCTCTGCCTTTGATTGTCAAGCAAGCGCATTATAGGACTGGTTCACAGGACGTTTTCCTATGGGATTGTGCCACTATGAAACAGTTTTATGAATCAGGCCCTATGGGCCTACATCAGTGCAAGTATCCGAAACCTTGGGAACAATCACTGCATTGCCATCTCCTTGACATCTAGAATGCCCTCCTGTCTCATCTGCAAGCTGATGCTGACTACATCAAGTTCAGTAGAGTGCCATCACCCTCACCCAAGGACTTGAAAGCTATTATTCCTCCTGTCTCAATGCCTGCCAGTTAGCATAGGCATCTCGCTGCAGACGAAGCAACATTCAACCATAATTAGATACCCACAAAACCAACATTGGTCAACAATGTCCTACCATGTGTGGCTTCCTATCCACGCAATTGACAGGCAATCTAGGTATTTCTGTAGGCATAAGTACCATAGCTGATTACAACTGCCCTCAGTACTGGATAGATGGGCACTCACACATACAAATATGCCAATACATAAACAAGCGTGTGTAGGACGTGTGACAGGCATCTCTCATGTTTGCTTATTAGTTGTGCAATCTATGAACTCTTAGGGCAAGGTTTCCCAAATGAACCTTTCAGGCGTCCCTCAGATTTCCATGAAACGCCGGCAATAGCTCACATCAATTCGAGCCAGCCTTTCCCCCCACTGTGAAAGAATCAAAGGTTGTGTAATACCAATATATTTTTAAGCAAGTGCAAACCAAAAGGGAAAAGAGCATGGCTGCAGGCTACGTTCCTGGTGTTTGCACGGTTTAGTGGCATGTGTTTGAATGGATTTCTCATTTTCTCATTACGCTGGAGATCGGAAATCTAATGGCATTCTTTTGTTCTGTTCAGCACTGCTAAGCCGTTTCACGGTATATATTTCTGTTCATGAAAAGCGCATCAACACGAGTGTGCATGTGTGTATGACATGCATTCTATTTGCGTGCTTAGTCCCCTTTTACACTTCGAATTGCGGGGTGCATCGGTTCTATAGTGACACGCTTGCAACATGGTCTCTTAGGAGCTCACCCACACACATTTGCCAATTTTCCCCAAAGACAAAGTATTTGTGGGTAGGTTACAGCTTCATAAATCAGCCAGAAACTAGCAGGGGCAGCTTCACCAAAAGCTAAGATTGTATAGTAAGGGTGAAAGTTTAAATGTTACTTTAAGTGCCAGGATATTATGCAAGTCTATGCAAAAAGGACGAGCATACTCGTCCTTGGCACTTAAGGTTAAAGTACTGCTACCTGCTGACCCACAGTTTGGATATACTAGAAATACCACCTTATGCTATGTCAGGTAACAGAAGAAAGAAGGTCGTACAGCCTCCCACTGTCTCTCATTGATAAAATAAGGTAAGGGTGCCATGCATTATGAGTTGTTCCCTGACATGTATTGGGCTGGGCTTAGCCTCTCAGGGCTCCATTCAGAAGGTAATGCACGTTCAAACTCACATTGTATGGGAGCATCAGTAATGGAAGGGTTGCCATTGCAATTTGATTGCCTGTGAAATTGTTTGAGAAGAACACGGAGAGCTCTGGCAGCTGCATAACTACAGAGATGTGCATACCTATGCATTTTAGAAGCTATTATTAGAGGCAATTACACTTGATGCCTCCTTCCTCACAATTGAGAGGGGTGTAGTGTTAAATCTCGGCACAGCGAAATGACACACTTTGGGACCTTGGGCAGATCTCCATTCTCGTGCCCAGCCCCCTTCCCAAGGATGGTGAATACGCACGTGGAGGCCTCCACAACATGCACCAGGTAAAGCATTTACTTTCCCATAAAATACATTTTTACAGGATGGGGAGCTCTCCTTCACCTCGAGAAAGCATAATGGGGGACCTGAGCTCTGCATGTCCTTAAAAGTAAGACCACTTGGCTCGGTTTTATTATCCTCATTACCAATCTGTAGAAGAGGACATCGATTTGATAGCAATTCGAGTATCTGACCAACCCAGAAAGCAGAGCCCTTTATCCTCCTTTTTTAAATCATGTAACTCATCCAAACCTGTTTTCTTTCTTTGTGTTATTCTGCAACCTCTAGTCGCACATGTATACATGTATCACATGTATGGGAATTGAAAGCTGTGCTGGATTAGCTAGCAATTCGTGCATGGCATGGGACACATTGAGAGCTATGCAATGGTTTCCATTGCCTAATTTTAGAGATTGGCCTTGCACTACCGGATAGTGAGCTGTGGTCTATCCCTGCCGCACCACACCCATGCCTCGTGTTTTCCTGATAACATTCTGTTTTGGCGTTACACGTCTATGAGATATTGTTTATCTGTCCCAATATATGTGTATTGGGAAGGTGCGTACAATGGCAAGCATGTAACGTATCGGTGGACAATGTAAGTACAGTGTATGACCCAAGCTAGCTAATGACTAAATAGAGCATAATGCACGCTGTTAAAACTCATCCAGAGATGTCAGCGGGCAAAACATGTGAATTAAAAGCATGTTGAATTTCACTGGCATTGTGCTGGCTAAAATGGGTAATAATTGCAGTGTTGTAATATCTTTTGATAGGCTGTGCATGTGATCTGAATTAAGGTTTGCCCGATGTGACGGTTTGTGCAGAGCAACATGGGGCTGAAAGACTGAGGTTTTGTTGATGGCGTGTTTTCCAGCACACTGGCTGTAATGTGATGGTTGAATGGAGGTCTAGGTTTCTGATGGCTGAATGGAGGTCAAGGGTTTGACGGCTGAATGGAGGTCAAGGGTATGACGGCTGAATGGAGGTCTAGGTGTGTGACGGCTGAATGGAGAGGTCTGGGTGTGTGACGGCTGAATGGAGGTCTAGGTGTGTGACGGCTGAATAGAGGTCAAGGGTGTGATGGCTAAATGGAGGTCTGGGTATATGACGGCTGAATGTGGGTCTGGGTGTGTGACGGCTGAATGGAGGTCTAGATGTGTTATGGCTGAATGGAAGACTAGGTGTGTGACGGCTGAATGGAGGTCTAGGTGTGTGACGGCTGAATGGAGGTCAAGGGTGTGACGGCTTAATGGAGGTCTAGGTGTGTGGCAGCTGAATGGAGATCTAGGTGTGTGATGGCAGAATGGAGTGCTGGGCGTGTGACAGCTGAATGGAGGTCTAGTTTTCTGACAGCTGAATGGAGGTCTCGGTGTGTGACGGCTGAATGGATGTGATTGTCTAGGTGTGTGACGGCTGAATGGAGGTCAAGGGTGTGAAGGCTGAATGGATGTCCAGGTGTGTGACGGCTGAATGGATGTGGATGCGGATGTCTATTCCTGCCACACCAGACCCATGCCTGGGTTTTAATATTTTTGACTGGGGCCCTTTCCTGATAATATGCTGTTTTGGCGTTACACATCTATGAGATATTGTTTATCTGTCCAAATATATGTATATTGGGAAGGTGCGCACAGTGGCAAGCATGTTATGCATCATAAGTACAGTGTATGACCCAAGCTAGCCAATTACTAAATAGAGCATAATGCACGCTGTTAAAACTCATCCAGAGATGTCAGCGGGCAAAACATGTGAATTAAAAGCATGTTGAATTTCACTGGCATTGTGCTGGCTAAAATGGGTAATAATTGTAGTGATGTAATATCTTTTGATAGGCTGTGCGTGTGATCACAATTAAGGTTTGCCCGATGTGCACGGTTTGTGCAGAGCAAAATGGGGCTGAAACACTGAGGTTTTGCAGATAGCGTGTTTTCCAGCAGACTGGCTGTATTGTGACGGCTGAATGGAAGTCTAGGTGTGTGATGTCTGAATGGAGGTCTAGGTTTCTGATGGCTGAATGGGGGTCAAGGGTGTGACGGCCGAATGGAGGTCTAGGTGTGTGACGGCTGAATGGAGGTCTAGTTTTCTGACCGCTGAATGGAGGTCTAGGTGTGTGATGGCTGAATGGAGGTCTAGGTGTGTGATGGCTGAATGGAGGTCTAGTTTTCTGACAGCTGAATGTAGTCTTAGGTGTGTGACGGCTGAATGGAGGTCTAGTTTTCTGACGGCTGAATGGAGGTCTAGGTGTGTGAAGGCTGAATGGAGGTCTAGGTGTGTGACGGCTGAATAGAGGTCTAGGTGTGTGACGGCTGAATGGAGGTCTAGGTGTGTGACGGATGAATGGAGGTCTAGTTTTCTGATGGCTAAATGGAGGTCTAGGTGTGTGACGGCTGAATGGAGGTCTAGGTGTGTGATGGCTGAATGGTAGTCTAGGTGTGTGGCGGCTGAATGGATGTGATTGTCTAGGTGTGTGATGGCTGAATGGAGGTCTAGGTGTGTGACGGCTGAATGGATGTCCAGGTGTGTGACGGATGAATGGATGTGGATGTCTAGGTGTGTGACGGCTGAATGGAGGTCAAGGGTGTGACAGCTGAATGGAGGTCTAGGTGTGTGACGGCTGAATGGACGTCTAGGTGTGTGACGGCTGAATGGATGTGGAGATCAAGGGTGTGACGGCTGAATGGAGGTCAAGGGTGTGACGGCTGAATGGAGGTCTAGGTGTGTGATGGCTGAAGGAGGTCTAGGTGTGTGACGGCTGAATGGAGGTCTAGGTGTGTGAAGGCTGAATGGATGTCCAGGTGTGTGAGGGCTGAATGGAGGTCTTGGTGTGTGACGGCTGAATGGAGCCATAATTAGCGGCTCAGAGACGCAATGCAGGTAGTGGGATGGCAGTATACCATGCTGACCATGCTGTTTCTGTAAGGACTGTCTCATAAATGCACAGAAAGCAACTATGATATATGTCCAAGAAACCTGCCACTGCAGATTTTAGACAGAACAAGTGCATTTTCGAATGGAGGCATGTGTTTGCATTTATGACATCATGCATTGCCTTAAACTCTTACTGATTTGAATGTGTCATAAAGAGGCATGCTATCAGAACAGACAGGTTGTCTGGTGAAGAATGTAAATCGGCAAAGTCCTATCTTCTGAAGTGTTCGAAAGGCAGCCCGAGTGTGAGTGTGAACAAAGCAGACCTTCGGATTCGGAGAGGCAACTACACATCTTTAATTAACACAAAAATAGATACCTTAGCTGGAACAAAGTGGGAGGATCTGCAAGAAGCAACCACCTCTTGTGACGCAGGTGCATTTGGGAACATGTTAGAGAAAGGAGAGATGGACACATTAAATATCTTCCACTATTACTCGGATCAGCTGGATAGACCATTTCCTCGAATTCATATGGCCCAGGGAAAAACACATCTACTCCTGGGGGTCCGCCATTGGATCAGGGAAAAACATGTCATGCTATTCAATGTGATATCATCCCAATACAATTTAGCGACTCGGAAGTCGAGAATGCCATCAAGTTGAAACATGGGTCAAAAGCTTCTGATCCTGATTATTTTCCGATAGATTTGGACCAGGATGAATTGATTGTATGGGTCCTCTATGGAGGTCTTTTATTGTGCTGCTTAGTCTCAATAAGGTGCCTACCCCATGGCAAAATAACCTTATTGTCTCCATCTACAAGAAAGGTGGGAGGGACAACCCAGGGAACTCTTGGCCCATGTCCCTAGTACTAAGTATTGGGAAAAACCTTTGCCATGGCAAATTTAGGAACATCTCCCGGCATGGACGGTGGAAAAGGGCATAATTGACCATTTACAGGTGGGCTTTTAGCCCAAGACAAGCCTTGTGGACTAGGGATTTCATCTATCTTTGATTATACAGAAGTACAATGTTCTGAGGAAGATGAAACTCTATACTGTGTTTGTTGACCTCAGAACTGCCTTCGATGGGGAGCCACATAGACAGTTATGGTTGGTACTGGCCAGAAGGGGTTCGCACGCAACCTACTAAAAAGTATAGAACAACTTTATTCAGAGAACAAAGCATCTGTGCACTGGGGACTAGTAGGAGAACTCAATGATCCCTTTGCTGTTATCAGAGTGCTGAGGCAAATTTGTGTCCTCACCCCCCAGTTGTTTTCAATTTATATAGATGAAGTGATCAGAGAATTGAAGACAACATTTTGTATCAGACAAAGTTGGTGTCCAAATTGGACCCTGCATTGCTTTTTGATGATGACATTGTGCTTCTGGAAATGTCAAAAAAGGCTTGGGACCAACTATGTGTGTATTCGGTTGCAGAGTCTTTGGGTCTGTGTCTGCCTCAACTTACTACAGGATTGCTTCCTGATTGCCTGAGTCCTCTTTCTATCATTGCCCAGGAAACCCAGCCTGCACCTATTCGTAAGACTCTTATCCACCGTGGAGCGGGCCGCGGAGTCGGTCGCAGAGTCTTTGGGTCTTCGGGCTCTGCGGGACTCCAGCGGGACCTCTGCAGTCTGACACGCTGCTTTTTTAGAAGCGCAATCAGAGGTGAGCGGTGCCATCAACTTTTCTTCCTTGACACCAGTAATGAAGATATTGTGTATGCTTGTAAATAAATCCTTGGATACAAAATACCATCATCCAAAATACAAGCATCTGGCCATAACAACCTTGACCGCTTCATATCCATCATGAACCTGTATTGGAATCCAGCATCGCTAAACGATAACAATTTCCTAGATGGTGTGTTTCTAACCATCGATCAAACACTCACAGAACACCAACATGTGGAATTTATTATATGCATTGATTTAAATACAGCTGTATAACAAACTAGGCCAACGGATGGAGTTCACCAATTTGTTAATGCGGGCAAAAAAATGTCACAAAGAAACCTCGATTCATAATCTGAAACAGGTAGACCACTCGAAAGATGTCACGGGTACTACCGTACCTACATGGTATGGTGGTAATACGACAGCAATAATAGATTACGTATATCTGTCAACAGATCTACTGGAATCAATTACAGAGACTCACATCAATCTATCAACAAGAAGTGATCATCACCAACTAATAGTCACTGGCTCTAGGCCCACACAACCAAAAAAGACCGAGTTCCGCATACAGACAGAAGTCTATGGCAATAATTACCAACTGCGGATAACCCAACAGCAAATTAGAGATCTCACAGACCGATTACAATTGACAACAATGCCAGATATTGACAAACTTAATTATGATACCTTCCTGATTCCCTTCCTAAAGCCAAGGAAGAACCAAACAAAGCTATACAACCATTAATACGATACTGTAGTCGCCCAAAAAAAAAAACAGATGCGTAAGGACATTCGCAACCTAAAACCCACAAATGGAATTTCAATTTCTGCACAGAATGAAAAATAAATCAAAAATACACAAACTGGAGGAAATCATATCAGGCAACACTGATACAAAACGATGCAGAAACCATGATGAAAGCTTACAAGAACCACAACCCAAGACAACTTGGAACCTGTGAACGAAAGCAACCAACAACTCTTGACAGCAAACATGACCAAGCAAAAGTGTATAGACCATTTTGCAAATATATATAATGATTCAGCTATTACCACACCGCAGCCGCTACAGACTGTAAATAAATCATGGAACGTCCGCTACGAGAAGGAAGACCTGATCCTGATTTTTGAAAAATTGAACACATCACGTGCCCCGGGTCCTGACGGTCTGTCCAATGCAATTCTAAAACAAAATGCGGAGCTGTGGATTCTCTTCATGATGAGACTCATAGAAACCATCAACAAACAGAGTACAATCCCTCCATCATGGAGAACAGCGATAATTGTCCCCATATACAAACAAGGGGCGCGTGATAATCCTCAGAATTTGCAACGAGACAGACAGGATTAACTGCTGGCGTTGGTACCAATGTAAATCTCCTTATAATGAACTTGGTCAAATATGAAGCAATAGAAAAAAAAAACACAGATCTATGGTGCTTTCTTGGACCTAGACATGGCATTTGATTCCATACCAAGAACACGACTATGGGAAAAACTGTCGGTGTGGAATTGTCCAGCGGAGATCCTCAAGCCAATAAAACAACTTTATTCCAATACAACAATAGCTGTGAGACTTTCAAAGAATGGCATGACTACCCCCATGATAAAAACAACAAAAGGACTAAAGCAGGGTTGTCCTCTCGCAGCCACCTTATATAATTTATATACAACAGACTGCGAAGAACATTTTAAGGACCTGGCTCTGAATCCTCCAAAACTGAACTCTGTCCCAATTCCAGCATTATTTTACGCCGACAACATTATCCTATTAGACAAAACCATCTCAGGTCTACAACACAGCTTACATCTCATGGGAACCTACATGAAATCCAACAATCTAAGGATCAATACGGCAAAGACAAAATCATGCCATTAGTAAAACTTCCATTTAAAAAAAATCCAGCACTAAAATTCTCTAACGATAACATTTGTCTGGAAGACGTATCAACCTTCAAATATCTCGGCATTATGCTAAATCAGTCTATAATAGAAAAACAGTGGTTCAACAATATGGAAATGAAAACCCAGATATTAGCCAGATAAGGTTTTGTCCTACACAGGAAATACGGTAAATTCTCATTTAAACCTGTCATAACATTCTATAGACAGAAAGTAATCCCGGTAATTACATATGGCAGTGATGCAATGATCCACTCATAATCCAACAATTGGGCAAAACTAGAAGCAATATTCTGGAGAAATATCTTAAGGCTCTCAGATTCATATCCGATGGCTAGAATCTGTTATGAGGTCGCAATCCAATCCCTATCTTCGATAGTGACATGGAAACAGCTCGACCTGCTAAGAAAACTTCTGACAAATGATAAAACACCGGCCACAGCAATTCTGAAATATAATCCAACTGCTCTTTACAATACATTTTTAAGGAAATGGAAAGAACATTTCTTCTAACAATTAAAAGATGAAGAAATATCACTTGAAACCCTCATGAACAGACCCCAATATGCAAAACGCAAATTAACAAACAACGGCTGGATCCGAACATGTCATGCCAAAACTCTATATTCAAGAAATCTTCAAAGTCAATCGGACATTCAAGCTCTAAACGAAATCCCGAAGCACATGGAACAGTTTCCTGATAACAATATCCGCACAGTGTACATGTTGATTCGTCTGAACAACTTACCTACAAGAGACAAGCTGGCAATGACACAACAAATCCCAAAAACGGACAACTATTGCCGCTTCTGCAAAGATAGAGAAGTACCAGAAACAATCTATCATCTAGTAATGATCTGCCCAGAATTAACGACCAAGAGACTGAATTTCAGTAACTTTTTCAAAATATCGATCCAACAGATGGACACGGATATGCGTTGGTCTTTATTATTGAACGGTCGTGAAAACAAACTCATTTACATGATAGTACAATACTTACAACATATTTAAGGATTGCAGCCCAATTGTTTTTCTTAGTATCAGGAATTTGACTATAGATATATATTTATATATATATTTTGTTACAAAAAGTAATATTATACAACAACTTTGAGTACTAAATAATGTGTTTGTTATTCTCTTTTTCTCTTTTCTATGATTCTCATCTACAAATGATGTGATCTATCCAACCCTGGCTATACGTGTGACCACAACACGGTATGGTTGATTAAAGTTTTATTGCTAAATGCTCTTGCCACTCTCTGACTATGTTATGATTTCTTTGTTCAATGGGACTGACCACCTTGGGAATATATATTATATGTTCACTTTGTATTTGCACAGCCTTGACAACGACCAGGGGTCGAAACATGTGTCAGCTGTTTTTTATCTATCACAAGAGAATAAAACACAACCTATCACAAAGTTGAATCTTCGAGACTTTTTGGATGAACTTCATACTAACTGACCAAAAGTTGGACTTTGAGCGCGAGACACTCTCCCAAACCACTTTACTTAAGCTCAAAACAAATTACTTTGCAAAAATAATGTTTTCAGGCACCTCACTCTACATTCGTAGGTTTTAAGTGCAGATTAAGACTGTCCACAAATGGATACAGTTTTCTCCACATAGTTTGATGAATAGGATTGCATATATTCATTCTTTTGTGTTCTATCCTCCTTTCAGAGAGCACCACAATTCTTTTTCCAAATATCTTTCCATTGACATTGTCTGTGTATATTGTCAGGTTGATTTACTATGTATTTTGCCATTTGCAAATCGTTATTGAACACTGATTAACGCACTTGAAAGACAACTATGCAGAAAACATTGCACATTGGAATCAAAATATGTGATGTAATAAGAAGTATTATGCTGCCAAATTTCACATTGTGGAAAGCAGGAAAGCTACGATCAAATCCAAGTTTCTCCATCTTCAACGAATTGTTATCCTCACGGTTAGATCACATTTGCTCCACTGTGCTGATATAATTGTCAGAAGCTAGAGGTGACTTTGTCAACTGTGCATTGTTTTAGGAGGGATTTGCTGTCAGGGCCTTATAATTGCTCAGGAAGCAGAGTTATACCTGTATCATCAGCAGGATGGTATCTCCTTGTTATCGTCATGGGTGTTTTCTAAACCTTCAAATACTACCAATTCTATTATTCTCTGCCTGTGCTTTACATTTTTTCTTTCATATTTCAATGACAAATATGTATACATGTGTTAGAAGACTGCTTTATCGTTCGTGCCCTCCTTGAGCCGAGATTTAAACATCCTTCCTTAAGTCCCCTGAATCCACTCACAATTATAATTCATGATTTTCTCCCTATACCGCGGCAGCATCGCACACATATGTTCTAACAGAGTACTCATACTCCTACTCAAATCCAACTAAGTTAAAACCCTACATTTACTGATCACCAGTCGAGCAGGTTCTTACTGCAAAACCTCCCAATGTTTCAACAAATTCACTCCCCTTTCCACACCCACAATCCAAACCCCATCCCATCTCAAACCATTTCTACTCACACAATAACCACAACACAGCCCCTCTCCACATAAATGGGTAACCACCGTCCTAAACTACTCCACTCTGATATACACAATTAGTAACATCATCAAAACAGAGCTATTTACATAAGGGTTAAGAACTTTCTTCTGTATCCTTTCTCTTGAGAAAAGGGCACTCAATCCTCCTCACGTGCCTTTCACTCTAGGACAGAGGGATAACAGGTCCTCTATATATGGGACTGTCACCTCAATTACAGTGTTGTCTTTCCTCATCTAAAAGGAGACATCCCACATCAATACTTCTCATTTACCACTATTACACTATTATGACATCATCTTTCCCGTGGCACAGGGGATTCACCTCCCTACTACTCACAAACATATATAATGTCACCATGTCGTCTTTCCTCCTCTTCAAGGAGATTCTTCTTCTTACTCTTCACACTCTCATAGATACCCAAACAAAAACTTTCACCCCCTTTGTTTTTTTTCTGATGCAGTGTCCCCCTCCAATTGCCTGCGAAGCTTGAAGCAATGCCTCGCTCCAGGGATCAGGCAAGTCTGTTGGCAACACAACCCCTGTGGACCTCCTCAGAGTGTGCACTTGGACTGGTCATTGCAGATTGGCGCCGCAACCAAAGATGCATGGTGGGGCTGCCGCCTGTCTCATGGAGGATCTGGATATCATGTTGGGGTAACCAGATGAAGGCCCAAAAGTGGATCGATAAAAAATACTCTAAGCGGATCAATAAGTAGTGCACCATTTCCAAGGAAAGCAAAGTTGTATTACATGCAAATACATGTGGGAGTGTCAGTCAGTCCTGTAAAACTGACAACGGAAACCAGACTCGACACGCCAATTTTGAGTTTCATTTTTATAGCGGAAAACCACAAATTACCATAAATTAACATATCAGATACAACATAATCTGAAGTTCCCCACTGGCTAACTCCTATATAGAATTCTAAACATACCATATAGTTCATTACCACATTGGTCGTATATATCTACATACAACCTCTTACAATATGACCTAACTGCACAGTCTCCAGAAAACACTGTGATTTAATTGGCCCACTATATTCAGGTACTGTATTGCAACAATGGAATTTCTTTATTTGTCGAGGTAACTTTGGCCAACTCCTGATGTGCATACCCCTGGAAGGACCCAATAAGGGAGCAAAAGAGAACACCAAATCGGAAATACTATGGCTTCCTCATGAGACCAGACAATCTGGCACCTTCAGATAGCCCCTAGACCGTTCACCTGTACTCTTTGGAATCCCCTCTTGCTACTCCCATCTTAGACCACATTACTTCTGCAGCACGCCTCCTCCTTATCTCTCTTTAAAAGCAGATGCTTTCAAAAAAGTGCAGGCACAGTGCCACACTTGGGGATGAATTTCTCATATTTCTTTGCTCTATTTGCTCAAACACCTGTAGTTCAAATGGGCCAGCCATTTCTCCATGTGGCGAATATTAATCAAAACCTAGCTCGACACCATGGCCATGCAGATACCAGGCTCTGTTCTCATGAGAAGCAACCATTCTTGGGACCAGGCCTAGGGTTCGTTGCCAGGTCAATCCCATAATGTATGCATTTTTGATCAGTTCCGCTGATACAGTTGTTCATTTACACATAGGTCAGGGATAGGACAAGGTCTCAGTTCGCGACCCCAACAAGTGGCCTGCGGGCATATTACTTATTCATGTTTGCGGAGGTCATAACGGCCAGAATCCCACTCGAAATGTCATTCGGCCTCCATTTTGTTGTTCAGGGTGACTTCCACACTGCAAGAGAACCTAAAATGGTGGCCAAATCCAAGATGGCGATTTGCACAATACATTAAGGTCAAGACCTTGCCGCGGAATCTATGTACATGATGTTTTTTAGACAACTTGGCGTAGGCCAACATACATTCAAACAATGCGATAGGAGGTACAATATTATTTCGATTTCCACAGACCCTCCTTTTGACATATGCCGAGTGCTAAACATCAGCCCTAATACTTTAGAAAATGACTCCATGTATTATCGTCCATAGGTTCCGCCACATTGTCTGTAATGTCTATAGCCATAAGGTTGTTCATAAGAACCTCTTGTAACATGAATTCTTTAAATGCTGTATCTGGGGTATATATTTTATGCCCTATTGCGCTCACTGCTTGAGCACAACACCCCCTATCATTCCACATATATTTGGGAGGCATTGAAAACAACAACAAAGGAATAACAGAATCCCTAAAATAACCAGAATAACGGAAAGCACCTTCCAACCCCAAGATCGCAAAGAATCCCAAAACCAAGTACTAAGATTCCAGTCTCCTACAGGGATATGGACTTCAGAACTGAGAGTATGCAAGTTCTGAATTGCTTTAAAAATTGTTGGTGAGGAGTCTGGTACGAAAACACAACAAGCGGACCCCACTAATTTTCATACTCCACCTCGTTCTGCCAAGATGACATCTAACGCCATCCGATTTTGAAGTGCTACCAATCTTATCGCCTTTTGCTCTAAGGTCATATTGTAGAGTATGTCCGTGGTCCGGTTGATCGTTCTCTCCAGTACCCTTGCTAATCCCCTAATGTTCTCTGAGTTTGCTATTTGTCCCCAAAAGGGCACAACCGATTTAGCTATGTCCCCCAATACTTGCCCAGGGGTATCTCCATTGTTGTCTCGCCGTGGGCGAGCCTTAGAAACCTCCAAGGTACTAGCTACAAATACCCCAGGTAACAATATTCCTAAATAACAGGTTCCCTGCCAATCCCTGCACAACCAGGGAAATGCTAAACTACCACAAACAAAATAAACAGGCCCTCCTACATACAGAGGCCTGTTTTCCCCAGTCAAATTTACAATATTTTTACAAGTTTCAAAATCTCCCATTGGCCTAGTGTCATTTCTCTGTACACAGAAGGGAACCGAGTCGGGACTATGATTTACAGAATAAGAAGGAGGTACAGCATCCTTATTGCCTATCAGAGCCATTTTAAAGGAAATCAGAGTTTGAAAAGGAACAGATAGTTTGTCAGACGGCCTAATAGAAGCAACGTTAGGTTTACTTCTATTTGCGAAAAGCGAGCATCCCAGGGGAGTCAATTCACGTTTCTCGAAATCATTTAAATTAGTTCCATCAAAATTCCCTGAGATGCTATCATTCCATCGGCCAAAGAATAGTGCTCTAAGAGAGGCATAGCAAGAAGTCGTTAAAGGACCATCCCAGTCCCTTGTTCCCATGTTGCGGTAAGTGAGTACAAATCCAACAATTACTCTTATTAAAAAATGGCATGAGTAGCATTCATTACTATCATCAGAGTGTTATTATGATACTTCTGTCTATGTTGGGAGTCTCTAGGGGACAGAGAGTGAAGGTGTGCAGAGGGAGTCAAAACAGTTGGTACGATCTTGGTCGGTAATAAAGGTTTCAAAGGATAGACTTCTTCAAAATACCAAAGTCCTACAGCAGCAGTTGCAAAAATAACAATAATCAAAATCAAAACACAACAGTACGTTTTCGGGGCCCAGGCACATTGTTCATTGTTCGATTTGGTCACCCCCATATCTAAAAGTCCAGTGTGGGGAGCAGCGGTGAAGGTGGCAGGCATCGTAGTTCCTTGATCGACGGCCCCAATGTTCGTTGCTGGCGACACTACGGTCGCGTGATTTCTTAGTCCTTCCCAATCCTAGCCAGCAGAATCCCTTTTTGTTCAACAAAACAAAACAATTTTCCGATCACTTCCTTTTCCAGATGCACGACACTCGTGCCGTAGTTCTATTTCCGTGGTCGAAGGTTGTACCTGATGGTACCCAAATTTGTCTGGTCCAGAAGCAAAGTATCGTCACTTCCTTAGGTGGCGACGGAAGTCGCAGAGCTTGAAACAGTGTTTTCCGGAAGTGATTTTTCAAGAGAGTGCGGAGACGAGATGGACTGTTCCCCAAGCTTCTCAGGCTCAGAGACCTTCTCCGACGCACTCACAGCGCTGTTTGCTACTCCAAGATCAGAGACTGTAGCATCAGCGAGGGGTTCTGCTTCTTCTGTAGCGTGTGGCGTCGGGTGAGGAAGTTTCTTGACGTGCGTCGCGTGAATCCAGTTCTTCTTTCCAGCCACCCGCACTGCTGTCCTGGTGACCAGTAATACCTGGTGGGGTCCCCGCCAGCGAGGCGCGAGACAGGAAGACCTCTCGTAGGCCTTCACGAGGACCCAACTTCCAGGCCGTATATCGTGTCCTGGGCCCGTGAACCATACAGGTAAAGCAGAATTCACCTGGTGGTAAATGAAATACAGATTTTTACTTAACTGGTTACAGTAGTCTACAAGCAATACATTCTCCACCTCCCTCAGGGCTTTAGGTTTCGGGAGGCCCCAAATGTTAGCAGGCCTCCACATTACTACTTCAAATGGAGAAAGCCCAGTTCTAGTCTGAGGTGTGGTACGCATAGCTAATAACACAATAGGCAAAGCATCTGGCCATTTCAGTTTGGTATCAGCACATGTTTTTGCAAGTTTATTCTTTAAAATACCGTTGTGTCTTTCTACCAACCCAGCACTTTGAGGATGCCTAGCTGAATGAAATCGTTTCTTAATACCTAGGGCTGTACATATTTGCAAAATTACTGCTGTGATAAAGTGAGGACCATTGTCCAACCAGATTATCCTTGGGAGCCCAAATCGAGGAAAGAATTCTTTTACCATAATCTTTGCAGTGGTCATGGCGGTAGCATCTTTGACGGGGAAAGCCTCGACCCATTTACTAAAGGCACAAATAATGACAAGAACATATTTTAGATTATTGCATCGTTCCATCTCAATAAAATCAAAGTGAATGACCTCAAAAGGGACAGAGGGGGGCCCAAAACTTCCCCTTGGAGTCACTGTCCCTTTACCCACATTGTGCTTTAGGCAGATCATGCAGTTCTGGACGTGCCTCTTTGCAGTTTCCAGAATTTTGTCATTTACCCAAACCTGTTCTAACATTTTCGTGATCTGCTGGGCACACACATGTGTAGGACCGTGTGCCATTGTAACCATCGCCAATACATAAGAATCAGGGAGCAACCATTTCCCTTCGGATGTATCCACCCAGCACCCTTCGTCATCCAGTTTCCCCATTCCTTCGGCCCACTTTCTAGATTCTTCCATCGTGGCATCAGTCTGAATATCCCGCACAGACCCAATACCTTCATCCATTATGCAAACGTCTCTCATTTCCCTCGAGGTATACATGTCCGTGCTAAGGTCTGTGGCCATTTGTCTGGCTATCAAATCTGCAAAAGCGTTCCCTTTGCCCACATCATCTATGACCTTGTGCTGCACATTTCATGATTGCTAACCGTTTAGGGAGTGAGAGCGCCGAAAGTAATTGCACTATCAAAGGGCCATGCTGAATCTTGGTCCCATGTGAGGTCAGGAACCCTCTTTCCGACCAAAGTTTTCCGAAGTTGTGAGCCACCCCAAATGCGTACTGGCTATCGGTATATATATTTACTCTTCGCCCTTGGGAAAGTTCACAAGCTCGGGTCAATGCTATAATCTCTGCGGCCTGCGCGGAGTTATGCGAAATACTCTTAGTTTCGACAATTTTGCTCATTGTAGTAACTGCATAAGCAGCTGTAGATGTACCATTCGAAAGTTTGAAGCAGGAGCCATCACAAAACAGCTCCCCTTCTGCATTATCCAAAGGAGTATTTATGAGATCTATCCTGCCCTTCGTTTCTTGCTCGGTGGTATACAGGCAGTCATGTGATTCTTCGTCACCGCAAACAGTATTTTGCGGGAAAGGTAAGAGTTCAGCCGGATTAAGAACACAACACCTCTTAATTTGAATATGAGGGGCAAACAGAATTAGTTCATACCTTGTTAACCGTGCAGAGGTGAGGTGTTGCGTTTGGGTTTTGTTCAATAGGATATCAACAGAGTGAGGTACCATCAAAATCAAATCAGGGCCTAGGACCATTCCCTCACTCTGTTTTACAGACACGGCAGCAGCAGCAACAGCGCGCAAACATCTTGGCAAAGCGCATGCGACAGGATCAAGGGCGGAGGAGTAGTAGCCGCACGGCCTATTCTTCCCTCCGTGTTCCTGTGTTAACACAGCCAAAGCACATCCATCACATTCATGCACAAACAACACAAAGGCCTTGTCATAATTTGGAGTACCCAGAACAGGTGCCAAACATAGCGCGGTTTTGAGAAGCTCAAATGATCGTTGATGTTCCGATTCCCATGGCAGTGGCAGAGAAATGCCCTTCTTCGTCAATGCCAACATCGGTTTTACCACTAGTGCGAAATTCGGGATCCACAACCTACAGTAGGACGCCATCCCTATCAGGGCTCTGACTTCCTTCTGTGTATTTGGAACAGACATGCCAGAAATGTGTTTTATTCTTTCAGGTGTCAATCTTCTCCCCTCCTTCGACAGGAGGTAGCCTAGATAGGCAACCTCCTGACAACAATATTGAAATTTTTTAAGCGAAGCTTTGTGACCATTTTTAGCTAGATGAACAAGCAACAGTATAGTGCCTTCTTTACAGGCCTTCTCAGAATCTGCAGCCAAAAGTAAATCATCAACATATTGAAGCAGCGTGCAAGTAGGTGGCAATTCAAGGGTGTCGAGTTGCTCTTTTAAAGCTCTACTATAAATACTGGGACTTTCAGTATACCCTTGAGGTGCTCTTGTAAATGTAAATGAGCGTCCCCCCAAGGTGATTGCAAACAGATATCTGCTTTCTTTATGTACAGGAATACTAAAGAAAGTGTTTTTTAGATCCACAACGCTGAAGTGCGTAGCCGTAGCAGGGATCATTGTTAATATCGTCGTCACATCAGGCACAATTGGAAATTGTGGGGCGACCACTCGGTTAATAGCACGAAGATCAATTATGAACCGGTATGGAATTGCATTGTCGGCTTTCTTATATACGGGTAAGATGGGACTGTTACACAAACTACCTGTAATCTCCTCGATCACCCCACGATGTACAAAATCAGAGACAATGCATCTCAAAGCACGTTCACCTTCGACTGATATTTTATACTGCGGGATGCGTGGCAGTTTCACCCCATGTTTCAGGACTATTTTAACGGACTCAATCTGTAACACTCTGACATCATTGTCGTCCACCACCCACAAACATTCCGGGACAATGCTGAACTCGGGAGGTAAAGGTCGAATCAAGAACTGAGAATTAGGAAGTTGCTGTGGTGAAACCGTTAGCCGTACTCCATCCGAAGAACAATGAATTACTGCGTTCAATTTTTTTAACAAATTCAACCCCAGCAAATTCTCTCCACGGTTTGAAGTGAGAAGAAAAGGGCAATGGTTCGTGAAGGGACCCAAAGAAACGGATACCGGCGCAGAAACCGGACAGACAGTTGGTATACCAGAAAACCCTATGGAAACATTTGTTTGCCCTGACAGTGGGATGTTTGGTACCCGAGAATGATCAATGGAGCACTTCTGTGCTCCAGTGTCAATCAAAAAATGGTGTTTCCTATTCCCCACTAATAATTCAACGTAGGGGCCTTTTTGATTAACAGGAATAGGCAAAGGTTCCAAACCCTGCTTCGGGCAATCCTAATAAAATAGAGCCTCATCAGAAGGAAGCTCTTCAGAAAGGTAGGCAGCAGAAGGGTGATCAAATATGTTTCTTGAGTCCATACTCGAGGTCTGATTTTCCTGTGAAAAAGGTTGCTGAGAATCTTGCAGAAGCTGACCTCTGTCAGGGCCCCCTGCTCCAGGGCGGCACCTAGGTCGTCTACCCATACCCCCAAACGCACTGCTTGACCTCTGGTGAAGGACAGGGCACTGTGCTCGCCAATGACCTTCCTGGCGGCAATAAGCACATTGATTAATATTTACAGGACTCAGAGGTGCATTTCCTTTTGGAACGTACTGACCTCTAGTTTGTGTCATTCCTTCTCTGGGGTTTCTAATAATTTGCTGTAATAATACTTTAGTTTTCAAATCTCCCTTTCTCTTTTCAATTTTTTCCTTCTCATTATTAACACGGTTCTCATAATACTGAGCCATGTGCAAAACCTCAGATTGAGATTTTGCCTGCCCAGCGCTCTCAGAGGACATAATTTGTGACTGGATGTCAGGTAACAATCCACATACAAATTTGTCCACGAACAACCTCTTCCCCGACTCTGTACCTAAATCCTGTCCACTGAAGTCAGAAAATACCTGCTCGAATCTATTGAAAAATGTGGTGGCGCCTTCAGTTTTCCCGTGAACACAGGCCGTAAGCTTGTCCCAAATAATCCTTTTTTCTGGAATTATAGTTTTTAGTTTAGCGACAATCCTATCAGGTAAAGTAAGTATTACCTGTGGCGGTTTCTCACCAGCTGGTCTTTCTCCATCAATTCTAATCATATTTGCCCACGTATCTCCCAGCCCCGGCACATCGTCTATTGTCCGAACCTGTTTCCATACATCTACGGGTAGGAGTACAGGGAATAACAAGGCAATGTCACTCAAGGTGAACACAGAGGACTGTAGAACGGACTCTATTTCTTTGTAAAACCCCGTCGGGTTTTTCCTAATATCGGGAACTGATTGTCTAATTGTGTTCACTTCCTGTCGTGAAAACGGGACGTGAACGAATTGCAATACATAATGTGCAGGGATATCCACCGCGGGGGCACCAGTCGCCGCGTTGGCGGGGATCTCAACTTTTGGGACAAAGGTCGGAGGACCCTCTCTCATAGGCAACTGAGATATAGGTACCTCCGGCCGCTTACTAAGCAATAGAGCCAGGTCGAGCGCTAAGGCAGCTGTAGAAGTGTCGGGCGAAAAAGCCCTTTTACAAATCCCCAATAATTCTATGGGGCAACTAACCTTCTTCCTTACACATTCCTCTTGCAGGTGCTGTACCATCACTTGAATTACTTTTCTTTGCATCTCTACTGTATACTGTTTATACGTGTCATACACTTCGTCTGGCAGTATCGATGAATCCGAGATCCATCGAACCGCATCTTTGGTACAAATTCGTACTTCCTCAGGTGCCGCTCTATGGCATGGAAGGAACTGTTTCTGTACATATATTCTATCGTCTTCATCATCCCCATCTCGTGATTTTTCAAAGTCTTTCCTAAACTCAAACAATCTTTCAACATGTCCATATACTTTCTGCTCTGTGTCCCTCGAAAGTGCCAAAGCATTCAGATCTCTCACCCCTTGTGGAAGATCCGAATTTTGTAATCTACTCCACATCACACACAAATGAGTCCCCAAACCTTCGATAAAAACATTTTTCTCGGGAAAACTATTCAAATTAGATAATGTAGAAAAAACATTAGCTTGATCACCTTTCTCCATGCAATGCTTAGCCCATGCAAACAATTCCTGTTTCCTATCTGCAGAAACAGTACTACGAGTCACAATCTTAGACCCTGCACCTGGATCGACTCCAATCAATACGGGGCCACTCGGGAGCGGAGGTATAGGTAAATTTAACAAAGGTGCAACTATCGGTGCAGGGGGAAGGGGCGGTGCAATAGGCGGAGGAACAACAACCAAAGGACTAGGAACAATAGGCTGTACAGGGGGAACAGGAATAGCAACAGGAACAACAGCAGGAATGGGCAGAGTGCCCAAAACAGGAGCATACGGAGGTGGCGCTGAGGCATCGGGCCTGCGCTCATTTAATAATTTCTCAATAAATTCCTCAGACACATGGAAATCTTTAGAGGGATAAATTTTCTGGATCCCGAGTGAAAAGGCTCTATCCATATTTTTTACTGATTCTGACCGCTTTTCTTTATCATATAGTAATGCTTTTTCAGCGTTTGTTTTATGACGACGTGCATGTTTATCCCTACTTTTAAGCTGCTGCAAAGCTTCTTTCTTCCAATTTTGTAACACATCAAAGGCTGCTGGTCTAGCCTTTTTCTTTAACAAGATCGATTCTAAGTATTCAATACGGGGGATCTCAAAACTACCGTTGATTGGCCACTGAAATTCGGAGGCATGTCTGGTCTGTCTGTGCCAAATATCAATAAATACTATACTTCCAATGCCATACTTACAGTACATAGTACACGCCGGCGACCCCTCCTGTGGTGCCGGGCGGCTAAATTCCAAGGATTGCCGATCGCTGCAGAACAGAGCCCTAAAACAGCTAGACAATTTCCCAGGCATTTCTCAAAAAATTGGTGTTACCTGGTCCAATAATTGTGTCTGCAGATACAATGCGCCACATTCAAAGTGTCAGGGTTAAATTAAGAGCCGGGTCATGACTGCACCTGACCAAACCTAAGGAGGACCGTACGGTTTACAAAGAACTTAACTAACAAATTTTACCTTGTGCTTGGTGGTTTCGGCAAATCTGCCCGCCTCAAAATTGGACCCTCGTCAAGATGCCGTGTCAGACCACACGACTATCGTCCAAGGATCGGATCGTGCAGCGCTGCCGAGGTATCGCGTCTCGATCAGTCGGGCCCGCAGAATCACACCGTCCGATCCCGGTTCGATAGTCTGCGTCAACCTTCAATGATCCGGCATCAATCTTGAGGGTCCCTTTTCGGGCGCCAACTGTGGAAACAGAAAAATTGATATGAGGCCGGGAAGCCCAAAGGAAACACACCAACACAGGTTACAAAGGACATACAAAGCGCTTTATTCAAAGTTACAACAATTACCAAAGTCAATTGACATACGGATAGCTATTCGGCCCTCAGAGTAACAGAACGAACCATCAACGGTAGTTCGCCGTGTTAGTGTGAGAGACCGTACATTGGGATACTCGGTTTTTTATACTTTTTATCCAGCTTTGGCCAACCCCCTCGCGGGTTAACCATTCTTGGGACCAGGCCTAGGATTCGTTGCCAGGTCAATCCCATAATGTATGCATTTTTGATCAGTTCCGCTGATACAGTTGTTCATTTACACATAGGTCAGGGATAGGACAAGGTCTCAGTTTGCGACCCCAACAATTGGCCTGCGGGCATATTACTTATTCATGTGTGCGGAGGTCACAACGGCTAGAATCCCACTCGAAATGTCATTCGGCCTCCATTCTGTTGTTCAGGGTGACTTCCACACTGCAAGAGAACCTAAAATGGCGGCTAAATCTAAGATGGCGATTTGCACAATACATTAAGGTCAAGACCTTGCCGCGGAATCTATGTACATGATGTTTTTTAGACAACTTGGCGTAGGCCAACATACATTCAAACAATGCGATAGGAGGTACAATATTATTTCAATTTCCACAGGTTGGCTATTCTATGGATACCGTTTTGAATTCTACTAAGGTGGCATTCCCCTGATATAACAACCCCTATTAAACCATGATCTTTACATGCATTGAATTTTTATTAAAATAATATATTGAACAAAGAGTAGGCCCATTACTTCATGCTGGCAAAGCAACCTACAATTCTTTTTTACATTTACTGACAGCTTTTCTTACAGAGTAATGTGTTGCATGTGCACGTCTCACTAATTGGCAACAAACATACATATTTTCACATGGATCAAATCTCTCTCGTTCTGTATATTCAAGTAAATAACTTAGCTGGGATGTTAAGGTGAGAAATTAATGCAACAAACCCCTTGAAGTTTAGCTAAAGACACCTTAACTTTGTGCCCAATGTTGTACAACCTATGTCCACAACAATGACATTACAGATGACGTCACTGATGACATGGCCATGGCCAGTGGGCACATCCTATGGCCTTGCTCTTTGTCCATTTTAAAACACTACCAGATCTTTGGCCATGGCCAGTGGGTACGGTTTTTAGCCGTGCCCACTATCTATTTTAAAACACTACACAATCACTAGTCATGACCTCTGGGAATGCCCACCCTATATTTGAAAACATTTGCAACCCATAGCTCTAAGATGTTCATCAATAACAGACTTATTTTCACCTGTTTTGACAGTGGTATTGTTATGTATAAAAGATGGCAGGCTTTTAGAACTCACAATTTTTTTAGGCAATGTGCAATGAGATTTCATTATTTGCTACGGAACACACACTTTGGTTAAGCAGTGTGCTGCAAATTCCTTGTTTCATGGCCGGTCTCTTGGTGACTTTTTGATATATCACAAAACCCCAACTAACCGCATTTAAGTAGCGCAGAAATGGAAAAAAATTACCCGCTGCAAGAATAACATTTGCCTAGGTACTTTTGCCCCCATAGCCAAAATCAAAAGCTGGCACCCATGAATATACGCACATTAAGTGAGCATATATCTTAAAGTGAAATATACAAATGTAGTTCAATTTACCTTACCCTTAGAAGAAAGTGTGCAAGACAAAATAGCATTGGGCTTTAAAAAAAAAATACGAACAGAAGAAATCTGCAAATTTAGCCAGCGGTTCAAGCACGAACCCAGTACCTGATACTATCAGCCAACCAGGTGGCTCATTTGGTATTTTCGGGTCGGTCGTTATCAGAAATTCAGCATCTTGTTTAGACAACCACTCCCGATCAGTAGCGTTCTCTAGATTGATGGCTATCTTTTGTTGCAGTCTCTCAGTAGGATCATCAGCTATTATCTCATAAAAAGATGTATTGCTTAGTTAGCGATCGCCTTCCTTAATGTATACTTTTCGATCCTGTAGGACAATAGCTACACCCTTATCCACTCTCCTCAATATAACGTATTTGTCGTTCTTTAAAGATTGTATTGCCTTTTGTTCTCTTGTGCATAGATTTTGGAAACAGTCCTTCAACTTGTTTTTAGTCTCTAAAGATTTGATCTCTATCATAATTCTTTTCTCAACACTCATGGACTCTGGAGTATGGGTAGTGCTGGGTGGGCAAAAAGTAAAGGGCTTTCTAAAACCACTTGTGCTTTCACAGTGGTCATATGAATTATTCAAGAAGTATTGCTTAATATGTATTTTACCCAACAGTTGTTGTACCTCTATTCTTGTCTTGAAACTGTCATACTTGTCAGTGGGAACAAACCCAAACCCTTTCTTTAACACAGAGATTTAATAAGGTATGGGAATGTAGGATGACAGATTAATAAGTAGGGTGCCCGGCATCTTGTCTGACGTGGCTCGTAGTCCCAAACTGTTTGGTCCCTGTCTGAAAGAATCTGTTGGGTTAGCCCTCTACCTCTTTGTCCTTGCTTATGTTGATAGGGCCTATGTCTGTTGTTGAACCTACCACAGCCTCTAGGTTGTCCTCTACTTGAGTCTATTTGGGTAGTATTGTCTACCGTGATGTCATCATTTGAACTGTTAGACCTGTAAGATGGGCTGTTGAAATTAGGGACATAGTTCTCTTTTTTATATCTAAACGCCTTTTTGTGTGTAAAACTCGTTAGCATTTTTTTTAAACTTCTTATTCTGTCTTTTGTCATGGGCTCTTTAAACTCTTCCATTTCTTTAATTATATGGTCCATCCTTTTCTTGAACGTAACAAAAAAGCACTTGTTTCTTGATTTCTTTTCAACAGTGGTTAAATTTACTGCCAGTTTATCAGTCATTTACTTAGCTGTATCGATAATCAGAATGAGCCAGTCTCTTCCGCACTTGTAGCAATATAATTCCATTTTATAACAAAGTTAATATTGTGCAAGGAGAGGCGTGGCTCATTTCTGACAATTAGGCCTTGCTGCAGAGTGCCATTTTGTAGGTACTCAATCATAATGGTACCATGTAACTTTGTTCTTATAATTTACTTCTTTAACTGCAATCGTTTATCCCAATTGCTCAAGTTGGCTAGCTGGGAGTTGTCACCATCTACCACGAGCAATGAGGATCTTGCTAATAGTTCGGAAGGATACTGATAGTCATAGCTTTTTGTGTTGTCATCTTCTATGATCGCTATGTACAACCAGGGGATAAGGTGTGTGTTTTATATATTCACAGGAATATATATATATATATATAGTTATTTATTTATTAGATATACATATAGCGACAAAGGCTTTGTATAACACATGACATATAAAACATAAGAAAACAGTTATATTAAAATGTCTATAATCCTGTACATATAAAATCATCAAAGATACACAAAATCTATTGAAGACAATTATTAATTTCAACAACATAGATATTCAACTGTATGGTGTGATAAATTAAATTGATATCATTTCCTTGTATAAAAACAGACCATAGAGGAGAAATTTGAAACAACGTTAGGGAATTCCATCTCCTAGGTGATAGGGCCACCGTTACATTGAATTTGATTAGTAAGTAATATTGAAATATGTGTGAACTTGGATAAGCTGTGATGTAAAGTGGTTGTGAGGTTCTAGATGATCTCTCAATGCAGAAGTCTCAAGTAGATTGCCTGTTCTCCATATGGGACATATTTTCCGCATAAGCTGCGGTATGTAATTTTGTTTTTAGCCTATGCTTGATGTCGAAAGTTGGTAAAGGGTCACTACCCACATGTAGCCATTGCATATGAAGCTTTTTTAGCATGCCAATTGTACCTATGGGGGTCGTATCATCGAGACCCAAAAAGGCCTTCACGTAAGGATCGATAATAGTACCCGTTGACACAGTTTGTTGATGTTCAAACAGCAGAACACATTAGATATTCCAAATGCCCCTAATGTTGAATTTGAGATAAAAATATTGGACACTAATACACTGGGGAAGACGGAACAGTTTCCTAAGTAGCTTAGCTTCAAAAATAATAATGAGTTTCTTAAACTAATGCCCCCAGATGGCAATTGCATAAGATAATATTGCAGAGATTTTGGCGTTGTAAATAGATAAAACCGCAGATGTGCAAAAGCTACTATTACGGCCAATAAAAACGCTGAGTGCACTAACCCATAAATTACATTGCCATTTTAAATCAGCCCAATGTAAGTCCCATTTCATTTTATCATCGAAGATAAGGCCTAGGTATTTATGGGATTTTACTTGTTCAAGAGGTTGTGCAGTTAGTAACCAGGCGCATTGTTTGGGTCGAGATTTCTCAGAGAAAACCATAGTTTTGCTTTTCACTATGTTAATAATGAGACCATTAGCAGCCGGATATGTTGCCAAAGCATCCAACATTAGTTGCAACCCAGCAGGCGTATAATCTAGAAGAACAAGATCGTCCGCATATGCAATTTAGCCTATGGTGACGCTCTTAATTTTGATCGGATTAGCAGCATAAATGTTGAATGCATCGCACATATCGGACAAATAGAGTTTGAATAATATGGCTGCTATCATACACCCCTGTTTGACACCACAGTGTGTTTTTATTGGACTAGACAGTTTACCAAGTGCATTTAAGTGTACTCGAACAGATGTATCTTCATGGAGGAGCATCAGCATAAGAAGTAAACCAGGAGGGATCCCACAGGCATCGAGTTTCCGCCACAGCCAATTCCGATTTATGGTGTTGAATGCAGCGGGAAAATCGATAAATGCACAATGTACGTCCAATTTACGATGTTGCCAAGAATGTTCAATGGCAGAACTCAAAATTATTAAGTTATGTGCTGTACTCAATTTATTTCTAAAACTTATTTGGTTCTGGGGTAAAATCTTATTAGCAGAAATCCAGGTATTAAGTTCATAGAGAAGAACTTTAGTAAAGATTTTAGAAGTGGAATCTAACATGGCAAGCATACGGAAATTAGACGGTACATCCCAAGCGCCTTTCTTGTGGACTGTCAAGATGTTACAAGAACGCCAGGACGGCGGGAGGGTACCATGTTTGCCAATGTATGAAAAAAGGATGTGCAGATCTGCCCCCCCATAATGGAGGGTCACTTTTGATGACCAGATTCCTAAACCCATCAGGTCCGGCAGCATGTGATGATTTTAGTTTCTCAGTAATAACAATGATATCGAGGACAGTTGCCGTGCAATACCATTGAACAACGAGAATCGGGAAGACAAGATCAAAAGATTTGACTCGGCCAAGTGTCGAAGTGACATGAGTCGCCCATGCTTCCTCATTAATACAATTGAGAGATAAGTCTTTTTTTTTATTTTTCGCGAGTAATCGCCATATTCCATTACCATCACCGGTCAAAGCAAGGCGGACAAGTTTCTGCCAATGTTGCAGCTCGATCGCTTTTTTATGGATTTTTAACCAGGATTTATAGGTTTGTTTAAGAGATCTAATCTCAGCCATGATTGATAGTACAGGAAACAGCATGTACTGTTGATCAATGGTGTTTTTAATTGCATGCCGCAAAGCTCTTTTGGTTAGTTGGATAGATTTATCATTGCCAGTTCTTAATGGCAAAGGTAAATTAACACGTTCAAATACAGTTTTATAGGAGCGGTGTTCAACTAACATTCCTTGTATTTTAGTCATAATTACAGAGAAGTTATTGATCATTTTGTTGTTAGAATTGCAATCTAATCCATAAGAGTTAATGAATTTCTGCAGAAGTAGCTGGGCTTGAGTTTTAGCTTTGAGAATGTTATGGTTCTTCCTCAAGATACGATTCTGACCCGGATTGAGTAATAACTGCCCATTTAAGTCGTGTGCAGAAGAAAGATTATCAACACGGTTAGTAGCCATGAGGAGACATAATGGCAAGTGGTCACTCTCATCACGACTCACGATACCCATATCGACGATAAATTGCATCCCAAGGTAGTTAGAAAAGATATAATCGATAGTAGTGGCCGATTGACACGCAATACATGTGGTGGCAAAATAGGGATCGCTAGGTGTAATGCCATTCAGTCGTACCATGTTATGCAACTGTAATATCTTATGCCATTTATTTCCTTAGATGTTAAAAGTGGTGTCCAGACAAGTGGTCGACTGTAAATTGGTCGAAAGACAAATGGTCGACGTAATTTGGTCGAAAACCAAATGGTCGAATTTTTTATTTTTATTTATATATGTATTTTTTTGGTTTTCGTTTATGGAAAAAAAAAGGGGTGAAAATATAAAAAAAAAAATATTTGACCATTTGGTTTTCGACCAAATTGGTTCGACCATTTGTCCAGTCGACCAATTTTTTTCAACCAAATGTCTGGTAACCGTTAAAAGTATGCTTGATGGCTTCCGATTTTTTAGCTTCAGAAGATATATCATTGGCTAAGTTCAGTTCGCCAATCTTGGTGTTAAAATCACCACCAAGTAGCCATGTAGGGAAACGATCAGAGTAACACTTTAGTGCTGAATTCATAATTTTCATATTTACAGTGGTTAACAGCGCTCTTGGTGGATCATAAACATTAATTATAATAATATTCATTGCCATATAGGAAAGCTTGGCTATTAAGACACAGGACGTGGATTGCGGAAATTTAACGATCGACCAGGGAGCCTGGACAGATATTAAGAGTCCACCCTTAGGGCGTCCAAGGTGCCCTTTTGTGGTGACTTCGTGGACAGTGCATCGGTCATCGATTTGGAGCTCAACTGTGAGCCAGTTTTCCTGAAGGGCCACAATAGAAAACATCTGAATATTACATAATAATCCGTCAAAGATATGTGAATGGCCTTGGGTATTCCACGAACAAAGGATTCAAAATGGCATGGTCAATTATGGGAACTAGAGAAGTGTTCTTTAAATGATAAAGGCAGCCATTGCCAATAACCCTCTGGTACATCATTAGATACTGGCTTACTGGTGGACAAATCAGGTTCCAAAGCGAGACGGGATGGAAAACCTGTGGTACATGTAGTAGCCCTAGCGTATAGCAATTTTTTGGTCAAATGAACAGTCTTTTTATTTGTTACTTTAATGTTCATGATAGGACTAGCTAAAGGTCTTTTTGTAAAAGGAATATTCACTCTTTGGGCAATATAGCCAAGTTGGAGAAAATTATCTTCAAACTCCATGATGTAATTAAGGGTAGCATCGGAGTGAAAGCAAATATTTGAGGTATAATGATTGCTCAACTCAATTTGTTCGACTAAACAAATATCATTTGAGGTAATTACACGTAAGGGTACAATTGCTTTAAAGAGCTTCAATATAGCAGATCGATTTAAAGGTAATCGTGGAAGGTCAATAGGAATTTGAGTCAGTTGAAGAGCCTCCTTCATTGGTGTCTTTATAGTGGACAAGGGGCTAATACAAGGGGTAGGAGTACCTATAATCCATTCCTTAGGTAGGGTCTTTTGCCGATTAACATCAAATTTTACAGCGGTAGTATTTGTCTTTTTAGTCGAAGAGATCTTTGATGCTGTAACAATTTTATGAGTAACATCAGATTTAGCAAAGTTCATTTTTTTTCTTTTTAATAGATGGAATCTTTTGTACTGCCACATTTTTATGAGAATCGGAGGATTTGACAATAGGAGCAACAGACGGCTCATCAAGCATTACAGGATGTGATATGCTAATAATGGGTTCAATATGAGGACAAGGAGATTTACTTGCGAATGAATGGTTGGTAGAGAACTCTGGATCTCGCAAGCAAGAACTTTTTCTCCGCAAGGACAATGTGTTCCCGTACATAAAGGCATGATGAACCCATTTCGGGATCTTGGAACGGAATTTAGGCAAAGAAGACGCCATTATTTGTGAGGCAACATTTCTAGTGATAGGTTAATCATGTGGGAATTGAGGCATGGGGGCTGGAAAGGCTTTTTGGTCACAACAACCGTCACATTTTCTCCTTACACTTTTGTGGATCAATAAAGATTGAATATCAATTTTAGTTTCCAATAAATTGAATTTTCTAATAAATGCAATAAAAGATTTTCGAGTGCGTCAAATTTTTCATCGGAGGAAATGCTATGATCGTTATCACTGTCGCCAATCTTAGGGCGAGGATCAGTGGTAACACTCTGAGTAGGACCCCTAATGAAGAATGCTGTGGTTTGATGGAAGATTTAAACATAAAACTGAGTGGAACAACTGGCACATTGGTAAGAGGACAAATAGCACTTGTCAGAGGGGGGATTGGCAAAGAATCCAGAGAATTTTTTTAATTGGCAAGGGAAGCGATTTTCGTGGGAGGGGTAAAATATAGGGGAGTGCTACTAGGTTCAACAAACATACAATCAAGAGCTTGACCTAGGTATTCAATTTCCAGCCGAGAGCAGAGAGAATTGGTCATCAGATGGAATGAAAGTGGGAGGGCCAAGACAATCAGCACAGGCAGGAGGCCCAAGTGTTCTAGAAGGAGGCTGATCATGGGCAGTGGCCATCGTAGCAACAGATGATGTTGCTTTGGGGGGGTCAATTACAATGGATACTAGAGGAGCAAGATTTCCAAACTGTGACCCACCCAAAACGTTGTTTATTAGTTTGGAACTCACAAAGCCTAGCTCATTAGCGATGTTGGATATCAGAGCGTCAGTAGATTCTGCCATCAACATCGCATCATTTGCTTGAAGGTCACTAACAGGAACGGGAAGGTTGACAGATACAGGAAAATATGCAGTTATGGGATTGGCAATAGAAAGCTGCTTAGACAGACGTGTGATCACCTTGGGTATACATATGCGCCTATTATGCAATTTTCTATGCATTTCCAATTCACTTAGGTGATCAGCCATGGCACTACGGATAGGAAAACGCTACAACAACAATCAAGCCCATGGTATTCATTCAAAGCATATTAAACAACAAAAGAAAGCAAAGGCATAGGCAGAGCAGCTGAGAAAAGACAACGTGGCAAATGTGGCAAACTGTGCCAGAATAAACACACACAATATAAATAGTAACACAGAGTATGTCTATAATAATTCAGAGTAGGCAACTACAACATTAAAAACTATTTAGAAAAACCAATTGAGGTTAAACTCAATACACTGAACGCTGGTGCGCCACACGATCAGCGATCAGGCACTTACTGAAGGCACTTCCTCGAATGCACGCGCAAGAATGTGCACGCACACAGTTTTTGATGCGAAATCTGGTAGAAAAGGAGGTGGGGCACTCAAAGCACCTGAAACAATAGCAAGATAATGTATATAGCTTCGGTCACCAGCTTCGGTCACCACATTAACAATGGGTCCAATTCAAGTTCATGTACCATGTACCCATGGGCTCAGCAGGAGTAGTATCAGAGCAGCCAGGCAACAGGAACCGGACAGACACTGCGATCAGGCACTTACTGAAGGCACTTCCTCGAATACACGCATATGAATATATATATATATATATATATATGACAACTGTCCCACCACCAATAGCCATACTGTACACTTCTATGAAAAAAAAGGGGACACCTTGATGATGCGAATGCTGGGAGAAAAGGAGGCTGGGCACTCAAAGCACCTGAAACAATAGCAGGATAATGTATTACAGCTTCGGTCACCAGCTTCGGTCACCACATTAACAATGGGTCCAATTCAAGTCCATGTACCATGTACCCGTGGGCTCAGCAGGAGTAGTATCAGAGCAGCCAGGCAACAGGAACCCGACAGACACTGTCAGCTCCGACCGCGATCAGGCACTTACTGAAGGCACTTCCTCGAATGCGCGCGCAAGAATATATATATATATATGACAACTGGACCACCACCAATAGCCATACTGTACACTTCTATGAAAAAAAGGGGACACCAGGATAGAATTCAACAAGGTCGTTCCTGGTCAATCAATATACAACACAAATCAGAGGGACCTCGAGCATCTGTGTGTACATAACTATTTGTGATGCAGGACGTAGTAATACTCGAGGAGGATAAAACATACAATTACCCCACTCTAAATGCAAATTATAAATTCAATCTATAATTATCAGCAATGAAAAAATACGACCTAAAACACCCTCAAGTATGCTGGGCAAGTATAAAGTGCAATCCAAAATGTGACGCGTGCTTACTAAAACATTAAACATTTCATGATTCAATCAACAATTAAAACAATTCATCCACAGAGTTGTGAAAACAGCAATAAATACAAAGGCTACAGTACATAATTAAAACTACAATTCAAACCTATAGACCAGTTGCACTTGTTATTAACCATTATTCTAAACAATCTCTGTCAATTACTAATAGTGCCACACTCCTTCCAAGTAGGTGTGTCAATTATAACCCAACACTTTTCATTCCTAATTCAATGTCCTAAATATCAGGAAATTCTTCAGGGGATATAGTCTTCTTTGCTGTTAGCAGCTTTACCCACTCAAATAATGGGATAGAATAAAATAAGGTCACTAAACAATATAAATATCTAGGGCTCACAAAATCTACTAGCCCACTTGAATTGGTGAGTAGATTTTATGAATGGTGAGTACCATTTGCATGGTACTCAACCTTGATGGTGACTATGGGGATGTTTGAAACTTTTACTTGACATTTACTGCAAACCGATTTAGTTTGTAGCTGGCAAATAAAATGTTCACTGTGCATTGCTGGCCTTTGGGTGTCAGCATTGCAGCAACTCTAAGTGTGCTTATGGCTCCATTTTACAGAAAACACTGGTAACTATTTTGTCACCCGTCACAATGGGGCGAGTGCATTTCTCTTGGGTCGAGTATGTGAACTATGGAACACGCCCTGCAGGTCTAGTAGGATTTTTTTAAATGTGCAAGGCTTGATATATGTTCATTACAGGGCCTGCATTAGCAGCCCTTTAGTTATAGTTAAGTTGCTCAACCCATAGCAAGAGCAGTTTTTGGGCAGTTTATAACTTTGACGCTGTTTGAAGAATCCTCACCAGACTTTGCAAAAAACCTATATAGCCACCTCTGGAAGATTGTGCAAAAGTTGGAGTGGTTTTGTCAAGGAGTGGCAAAGTTATAGTGGGGGTCCAAAACGTTTAAAATCCTCATAGACTTAATGGAAAAAAATGTTTGCTCATGCCTTCAAACCAAACCGCTGGATGGATTTGCACCAAATCCAGACAAGGAGCTTTGGCTTGGTCCTTAAAGCATATTTTAACACATTTGGTGTAAATCTGTCCAGTAGATATTATTTATTTGGCTAAAAAAGTAGGTAAAAAACAATTAGCAATATCTGTGTATGGTTCGCAGACTCAATTCCTGATTTGGTGTCTGCGAAAGCCCCTGGACCAATCAGGACATCGCATAATGTTCACGGTCATCCTCCCTGCCCACTGATTGGTCAATAAAAAATGTGAGGTGCATCAAAACTTTTGAAATGGACGCCATGTTGTATCAGCGAATTGTGCCCATGGTCTGTGACGCTTGCAGAAAAAACATACTAAATAACACAACTTTATACTTGTCAAAATAATTAAACAATCTTTGGGGAGGTGATGGGTGATGAGGATGGGATGGCATAAGGCAATGAAAAGCCAAAAATGTGTTGTTATGTCTTTTCCGATGTCTACAAACATCTCAGATGTTCAGGGACATTGCTGGGATATTTGTTAGCGAACTTTACAAAAGGTTGAGGACGTCCATTCATATTTCTGCATTTTAGGTTTGGTGAAAAGCAATTTCTGAATGGATTATAAGTTTGGGGCCATTCAATGAAACTGCATGAAATATTGCAATATCATTTTAGAACTTCAACTGTTTCTGCAAAGTTTGGTGCTGTTTCGCCAAGAATGGCACAATTGGTGGTGTAGTCCCAACAGTTTCTTTGTATGGCTTATGAATGTAGTGCCATTTGCCGAATCGGCATACAAGTTTTCAAAAAGATTTTAGACCCAACTTTGAATGTTTTAGCAAAGTTTGGTGGGATTTTAACAAGATAGGACAAAATTAGAGAGGTGGTCTAAACATTGTTAGATGGCTTATAACTTTGGTGCCGTTTGAGGAATCTTCACAAAAGTTTGCAAAAAGATACCTTTGGTGACTGAGATATAGTCCATCAAGGACTATCAATGGGGATACAGTGGATATGGCCACCAGAAACTGTCTCGCTGGTGAAGGTTTTTAAATCATGATGAATTTGAATGGGAAATAAAAATATGCATGCGGCTACAGCCCAAAATGCTGGACGGGATTGCAAGAAACTTGCGCAAACAGCATCCGCAAGAACCTGAAAGCATGGCTTTGCAAATCTGTCCTGTGTTTTATTTTTTCCATAGTGTCAAAATGTAAGTACAAAAAATAGTAATATAACTTTGGTGCCTGGGTAGTGGTCCTGGCCCTCAGCAAGGACAAATGTCTACTCTGATTTGCTTGTTGAGGGATTTGGCACGTCTTGGCAAGTGGCCTCTGTACATGTTGTTGCAATAGGTTTATTTGGAGCCCACTGGACATGCCCTTGGGCTCAGAGATCCTTTACCTCCAGAATAGGAGATGTGATCAGTGCAGGGGTAAACATTTTAATTGTTTCACTCTCCCCCCATTCCCACAGGATTCACCTGATATTCCCCAGATAATGACATTGAACTACACATACAATGGCATTGAACTACCCATATGCGTGGGGTTTCCCAGGTAGTCCCTGATAATACTTGCAAATCTCAAACTCTTCCCAGTCCTAACAGGAACTCACCAAGTGCCCCCCTCCTAATTCCATGGTCCCTCCACTACCCTTGGCCCTCTCCAGGCAATTACCCCCATCCCTGTTTGGTTAGTGTGACACATTTCTGTTCTCTGAGGTGGACTTTAATGAAATGCTAGTGCTAAACGTCAGGTTTTGTTGCATTAAATCTGATCACCTTAACTCTCTCTTAACAAATCGTTTATCACAGAATTCTTTTAAAGGGTTTTTCTAAACCATAGTTTCCTCAGGGCCCACTACCCATGACTTGTGGTCCTGCCACTTCACTTGTTGTACCAATATTTTTTCTTTTGGGCCCCTAGCAATGGCCTTCAGCAATGGCCAGTCTCCACAGCTGATCATTTTCCATAGTTTCTTGAGGTCTCACTAGCTGTGGTCTCTGTGAGTGTTGCACAAATATCTTTCTGTTGGGCCCACTAGTCAGGGCCACTGGCCATGTCAAACCATTACTTTGTTACCAAACATCCTCTAGCCCAATAGATGTAGGCACTGCAGATGTTAAACCATTTTTTTTTTCTAACCCCTACTACCGTGATAATTTCACAATAAGCATTTCCAATAACAGGAATTCCTGTGGTAGAGTAGAGGTTTGCCGATTGTCGCGATAATGGGAGAAATTGCTCAGAATTAAAAAGTCTTCCACGTCCTCACAGGCACTCAACATGTGCTCCCCTTCTTTTATCCAGGTACTTTGACTGAACTTGTTTGCTTTTTCCCTTCCTATCCCTCTCCCATTACCACCTATCACTCATCTCTTTGTGTGACACACATATTTCGAGTGTGTCTTGCAGCATTGATGCTGTAATCTCATGAGATTCAGATGGTCATCCCCTGATAAACCAAACATTTTCTACCTGGAACTGGCTCCCAAACCCACATTATTCTTTCTTCATCCTGCATCCAGCATTGGAAATCAACATGTAAGGCTCTACACCTTCCTCACCTTGCTGCATTCATCATCTGCAGCCACTGGGGTAATAAGCCTGGTGTGATTTTGTAAGTGCACATCAGCGCTGCACCATTTCAGGAAAAAAAAGATTTTTCATGTAAAATTGCTTTATTTCCCTTGCTTGCTGAAGTATCCACCTGGATGCAGCGTTCCTCTTCATCTTTGGCTCATTCTGCCTTACCTACCATTGGAATCTGGGATGTTTCATTGTTCTGTGGCCTTCCAAGATGGTGCCACCTTTCTACACTTGATCCTCAGTCTTGTCCTGGCCCTGCTCCCCCCTCCTATTATCTGCAGGCGGCTCTTTAGCCAATCATTGCATCCGGGAGGCGGGAACCGGCCACTGCCATCCAAGACCCACATTGAAAGCCCTGTTTGCTCCCTGTCCACTTCAGGTCTGCTTCCCACCCTTCACCTGGTCACCTGTGATGCTGTGTGTGCCCTACATCCCTCCTCTGGTCTCCTGTGATGCTGTGTGTGCCCCCACCCCTCCCCTGGTTGCCTGTGATGCTGTGTGTGCCCCCCTTTCATCGCCTGGTTGCCTGTGATGCTGTGTGTGCCCCCCACCCCTCTCCTGGTCGCCTGTGATGCTGTGTGTGCCCCCCTCCCCTGGTCGTCTGTGATGCTCTGTGTGCCCCCACCCCCTTTCTTGCCCTTGATATGCTCCCGCTCCCCTCACCCCATTCTTCCAAGCCTGATACTGACCCCTAATTAATCTTTGCATTTGCATGCTGTTGCATGGGGTAGGCACCATGCATTTGCCCAATGATTTGACTTTTGCATCTGTCTGCTGCTGCCGCCTTGCAACATGGGGTTGGCATCATGTATTTGCCCACTGTCTGACTTTCGCATCTGTGTGCCGCTGTCGCCTTGTAACATGGGGTAGGCACCATGTATTTTCCCATTGCTGAGCTCTCGCTTCTGTGTGCTGTTGCTGCCTTGCAACATGGGGTAGGCACGATGTATTTGCCCATTGCTGGACTCTTGCATCTGTGTACTGTTGCCACCCTGCAACATGGGGTAGGCACCATGTATTTGCCCACTAATTCAACCTCTGCATCTGTGTGCTGCTGCCGCCCTGCAACCTGGAGAAGGACCATGTTTTTGTCCATTGCTGGACTTTCGCATCTGTGTGCTGCTGCCGCACTGCAACCGCTGCAGGTGGCTCTTTAGCCAATCACTGCATCCGAGAGGTGGGAGCCGGCCACTACCATACACGGCCCACATCGAAGTCCCTGTTTGCTCCCTGTCCACTTCAGGTATGCTTCCCACCCCTCACCTGGTCACCTGTGATGCTGTGCGTACCCTGCACCCCTCCCCTGGTCTCCTGTGATGCTGTGTGTGCCCCCACCCCTCCCCTGGTTGCCTGTGATGTTGTGTGTGTCCCCCTTCCCTCCCCTGGTTGCCTGTGATGCTGTGTGTGCCCCCCACCCCTCCCCTGGTCGCCTGTGATGCTGTGTGTGCCCCCCTCCCCTGGTCACCTGTGATGCTCTGTGTGCTCCCCACCCCCTTTCTTGCTCTTGATATCCTCCCGCTCCCCTCACCCCATTCTTCCAAGCCTGATAGTGCCCCCTAATTAATATTTGCATTTGCCATGCTGTTGCATGGGGTAGGCACCATGCATTTGCCCACTGACTTGACCTTCGCATCTGTGTGCCGCTGTCGCCCTGCAACATGGGGTAGGCACCAAGTATTTGCCCATTGTTTGACTTTTGTATGTGTGTGCTGCTGCCGCCCTGCAACATGGGGTAGGCACCATGTATTTTCCCATTGCTGAACTCTCGCTTCTGTGTGCTGTTGCTGCCTTGCAACATGGGGTAGGCAAAATGTATTTGCCCATTGCTGGACTCTTGCATCTGTTTACTGTTGCCACCCTGCAACATGGGGTAGGCACCATGTATTTGCCCACTAATTTAACCTCTGCATCTGTGTGCTGCTGCCGCCCTGCAACATGGAGTAGGCACCATGTCTTTGCCCATTGCTGGACTTTCACATCTGTGTGCTGCTGCCGCCCTGCAACATAGGGTAGGCACCATGTATTTGCCTATTGCTGGACTATCGTATACATGTGCTGCTGCTGCCGACCTGCAACATGGGGTCTGGCTTAATGGATGTGATCACCATGTACTTCTCTTTTGCACTTTGCATAGGATGTATTACCCTTACACGTTCCACAATGTTGTAATGCACTTCTTATGCTTCCTTTTCTGTAACCTGAAGCACTGAAACTAATCTCTTAAGTTTAAGCACCTAGATACGTCAGGATTTTGTGTGCTATATAAATAAACAAACAAACAAACCCATAAATCACCAGCATCACATGGGGCCTCATTACGAGTTTGCCAGCAACACGCTGGTGCTATCGGCAGGCTACAGGCAGGCTGCATATAGAAGCTGGCCGCCAGAGCGGTCAAGGGATCGTAGGCGTGACTTGAGCACTCTGAATGTGCGCTCCACTATGGCCCTGGTTTCAATATGGGCTGCATTGTATTTTACCCGGGGATTGTGTGGTGGGGTTCCGTATTGGAATCATCATGTGGTTGCTCAGAGGGTAGGCACTGTCCCCTGGGGAGATGATGATGGTTGTCATTAGTTGGGTTTGTGTATTTGTCTGTGTGTGACATGCATGCATGTGCACAGGCATTTGTACTAACCTATGAGCCATGTGTCACCATGCTTCCCAGATTCCAGGGCCCGGATCAGGGCAGACATTCTGTATATGAAACTGTCATGGGTGGACCCTGGATACTTTGCATGGACAGAGGTGATGATTCCCTTGGCATCGCAGGCAACCTGCACGTTCATGGAATGCCAGTGCTTGTGGTTGCGGTAGATGTTTTCAATGGCCCTAGGTGGACGTAGGGCCACATGGTTGCAATCTATGGCACCAAGCCCCTTGGGGAAGTGTGCCACCCTGTAGAAGTCCAAGACCATGGCCTGCCTTTCTGCAGGTGTTCTGGGCATGTATATGTGCCTGAATACTGATGGGTGCGCAGTGATGATTGCCAAAACCTGATGTAGGAAACGTGACTGCGTGGGCTGTGAGACGCCTCCACCTATGGCAGTTGTCCGCTGAAATGACCCAGTGGCCAAAAAATGCAGTACATTGAGCACCTTCTCCAAGGGGCTCAATGCTTGGGAGCACAGGGTGGGTGATGTAAGTTAATTCTCCCACTCAGTGACCAGGTCTAGGTCCATGGAAAGCGAAGAGGGGCCCTCTATAGAACCCTGCCTTCACTTTCCATGGTGGCCATCTTGGAAAAGGATTTTCCTTCCTACACCGGGATGCCTCTAAGAAAGGAGCAACCTTTCTGAGAGCATTGTGGTCATTGGATTTGGCGTGGCAGCACATGGAGTGGTCCCGTAGGTGTACTCTCTGGGGAGTCTGCAACTGAGTACAAAGCTGCACTCAGTGCATTTCACTTTGGCAGCTTTAGCCTTTGGTACATTCACAACAGTGGTAAAGAACTGCCACACCCATTATTCTGTCTGGGTGCTGAGTGCTAGAGGTAGGCACTTCCTCTACCTCATCTTCTTGGTCCTCTTCATTGTCTTTGGAAGTACTGCACCTTTTTTGTTGTGAAGGTCCTCCTGCCGGTGGTGGTGTTGGCTCTTGGGGACGAGAGATGGCAATAGGTGATGCCATTTTTAAGATAAATAGCAGTTTTGCTAAAATTCTTCCAAGTATGTTCTGTGTACTAGATTGTTAATGGATAATGAGTAAGAATTGGTGTAGGAGCTGTGCAATGGAAATTTTGAAGTTGAAAGTTCCTAGATCAGTAGAAAATGCAGTTCTGAACTGTCCGCGAAGCACAGATCTGATCGCATATTGCAGAAACCTTCTCGGACACGTCATCATGCTGCGCGCCAGCATATGGTCACGTGGCACTGTCTGGAATGTCCGCAATGAAGTCAGATGTTTGCGGACGTCTACTGACGCAAAATCAGTTGATACAGCTTTAAGGTGAAACTTTGATTATTTGCACACAAATGTTGCTATATTGGCTAAGTATGATATTAGTAAGTTGTAGGAAAATAGCATGCACGGGTAAAAAACCATGAAATTCACTGAAAAAACGTTGTTAAAGGGACGCTAAGGGTAAGTTGCACTAATAAAAACCTATCAAATTCAATGAAAAGACTTTGTTAAAGGGACGTTATGGTTATGTTGCACTAATAAAAATCTATGAATTTCATTTTAAAAACTTGCTAAAGGGATGTTATGGTTTACAAGTAAGATCGAAAAACCTCAGATATTTGCCAGGTATGGTAAGCTAAGCAACCATAATTCCCGCCACCATCGTGCACTGCTAAGACTAACACCAAGGACATCAAAGATGACATCACAAATGTCATTGATGACTTGAAATAATCATTGGGTCATTGGGAACAAAAATCAATATTGGATTAAACCCTACCACATTTAAAATAATATACACATTACAGAGTGCATGTGTGTGGTAGCATTGATATATGTTGTGAGTGCATGTGTGGTAGGATGTTTGATTGAAGTGTGTTGTAAGTAAAGATATGTTTAAATTAGTTAGATACCCCTTGGCACATTCTAACTGTCTTGGATAGTAAAATCACTATTGTAGTATTATGGATGTAGATACCTGTTGGCGTATTCTAACTGTTCACTGTATTATACTTTATTGAGCAAATTTGGGTTGAAGGAATATTAAGTAGGCAATTGTTAGATTTGATGGGAACCTATGTTTTGAAGTTAAGGATGTGTTGTTACATTAAACCGACCACCTGTTGTTTTAACATATGCAGTATAGTGACTTGAAGCGGTTGTGGAACCAGTGTGGTAGATTATGCCTACTGTTGTGAATGTTTTCTTGCAAAGAGATACATGCCAGTGTGTGAAGCTTACAGTTATTTTTGGTACCATCTGCATTGTACCTTACAAGCATTAGTATGACATATTGCCCTTGTGAGTTTATTTGTATGCTGAAATGATTGTCTGAATTGCACAAAGGTCAAAATAGCCCATGATTTTCATTCTGGAGAAGCAGCTGAAATGGAATGGATTCACAATTTGGTATGGATACATACCAAATCATTAATTAGGGATGTGCTCTTGTGAAACATGGTTGCAGAGAGTACATGTATGTTTCCTTGTGTATGGAATCTGAACAATTTCATTTATAGGTGTGTTTTTGGTTTCTAGTAACTGTAGGAAGTACATTAGGAATTCCTGTGAATATTCCTGTATGTATAAGGTGAATTCTACCATTCCTGCACAGTAGTCTAATTGTAGTCTTATACCTGAGACACTGTAAATGTTATCGGGATTCTATGTGGCACTTCTATGAATGAGGAGCATTTACAAACACAACTGATCGGAGCCGTTTAAGTAATTGTTGTGTACAAATGGTGGCAATTGGGAGAGAAGATTGACAGCTACTTTGCATAGCAAGTTACTCCATTGTGTTTCTGAATTTAAATGGACCAGAAAGTTATGCTTTTGTATCGTTTGATGGGCCTTCAGTTGTTTGATGAGAAGAAACATGTGTCCCTTTGTCTTCTGATGGATGTACAGTTGTTTTTGGACTAGGGAATTTTGTTGTTGTATTATTTAATGGAGTAGTATTTTTTTGTTTTTTCAGCGGTACTGCTTGAAGATCTTCTATAGGTTGTGTCTGTATTTGTTTACTTTGTAAAGGTTTTCTTTCTTTTTTTTTCTTTAGGTACAGGGTACATAGCTAGGTTGGGGTACACTGCAAATAGTCTGTTGCATTCTAGGATGCAAGGAATGTCCTCATTGACTGTGTTTGCATCGAACTTAACTCAGAATAGACCATCGAGTGTACGCAGATGTAAACGTCCTACGAAAATCATAACTTCTTTTGAAGACTGTGCTGCCAATGTCAATCAACGCATGATCTAGAGTTAGAACTTGTGATTTATGAATAGTGACAGCATTTTCAAGGGATAGAGAGAATTGCTCTGTGCATACTTACATATCTTTGAAAAGAAGGAAACGTGCTATTGTGCAGCCTATTTACTTAACTTCTGTAAGTTTGTCAAAGTGGATGTTGACAAACTGAATGCTGTTCTCAAGTGGATATGTTTGAAAGGCAAAAACAGTACCAATTTTTCCATTGACTAAACCTTGTTCTATGTCAAGGTTACATTTTAGAATTACTCTGTAGTTTAGACACATAGTTAATACTTTTTCTAATCCAGCTGTGTTGTAGATAGATTTTTCTAATCTATTTAGTTGTGCTGTTGCTTGTTGAAAAATAGGGAGTGTCATGCCTCACACTTCAAGTGTGTCTGTAATGCTGATATGCACTATTTGTTGCATTTCTTTTTTCAACATTGTACCGTTGAATTGACAACAGCTGGCAAGGGTTGGCATTAAGGAAATACATGTTAAATATTGTTAAGTTAATTGTTCCATGACATCAGGGGCAGATGTGTTTTGCCCATATAGCTCATGGATTAGTCTAGTTTTTAAGATGGATTTAGCATCTTTAGTAAGCACAGACCAGTTATATGCTTTTTAAAATGCTAGCATAGGTGAGCTCTACAGACTGACACATGTTTTGAGTTCCTTCTCTGTAGCAAAAATGGTGCCAGATATTTACATTTCTGATGCTGCTGAGTGTGTTATGGCATTGTTTGTGTCCTAATGTTTTAAAAATAGGTTCACCTTTTACTTGTATTAACTGTAGGAGGTCTCTTGAAAACAATGATGTGTTTTCCTCCAAACAGTTGTTCTTAGACGGTTTTTAGGACTTATTGCATTCTGAGATGATATAAAGCCAACATGAGGTTGGAAACCATGCTTCCGTCATCTATATGGAACATTTTCATTTGTTTCAGAATTCTCCATACTTCAGTAGCAGCTTCCACTGATAATTTGTAGTACTCTAATTTGTTTTGGTGTTCTACCTGTAGTAGCAGTAGTCGGTGTAAATGTATACCTCCTATGTTGTAGGCAGCTAAATATTTGGGGGCTGTTACAACAGCTGAAATGTTGTTTTTGGTTAAGTCTTAAGTCTTGTAGAAATATACTGATTATTTTAATTAAGAATGTTTTCTATGAGAACCAGCTTCACCACTTACATACAGGAGCAGGGGTGCATACTATTGAGGGGTCCGTTATTTGGTATTTATTTTCTGTTTTTAACTATAAAGCTAATTGACACCATTGGGATTCCGCATTGTCCTCTATTTTGTAAGCCATATTTACGATGTTTGTGGTCTTTCTATAAAAAGTTCTGCGACAACAGACACGTACTTTGTCTGATATTTCAGCAGATGTGTTTTGTTGCGTAGCTATTTCTTTTTTGTATGTGTTTATTAGCAGGTTGATGTTTGTGAATTTTTCTCTAATGTTTTCTGAAGTTACTGGTGTCAAAGTGGGATTTGATTCAATTGATACAAATTGAGAATACATGCTGATAATCGTTGTACTACCAGAAGGGTAAAATGGAATTGTGGAACTCCTTGGCTCTGACCGTGTATCCACTTTTAAAAAAGGTTTTGCTCTCTCAGCTGCACCTCCCAACTGGTCAACAAGATTTGTTTTTTTTAAAACCCTGTTATTTGATACCCTTCCACTATCTCACTATAACATCCAACAGTGGGATCGAATAATCTTAAAAAACATGGCCAGCAGACATCTTCATTAGACCTAGTGCTCTAAATCCACCTTGTCCCAACCTTTTTATTTCAGTACCTAATTAACTTTGGTCCCTGGTCCATCAGGTTTAGAAACCAATCTATCTAGATCTTTCCCTTTGGCAGAAACAGACTCTGAGGAGAAAAACTACTATCAGAGGGAGTCGAGACCTGTTTCTTTCCCTATTCAGAAAAAAATACAGAAGGAACCCTTACCCCACCAGAGGAAATGGTCAACCTGGCAGCTATCATGGCCTAGCTGGCCACCCATCAAATTCAGGCTGACTCTAGGCTTCAGGAGAATTTGACTAAATTGGTTGAGTTACAGGCAAGACCCCTGCTACCTCAAGGGATCCTCCAGCCATACCTAGAGGGTGGAGATCTATGGAATTTCTTTCTGAATTTTGAGCGATTGGCCAAATAATTAGGATGGGAAGAAAGTCTACATTTTATTTATCTAGGACCTCTGCTGAAAGTTGACTTAAAGACCACCTACCAGCTACTTAATCTTGCCCAGGGATCTATCTTTATATACATAAAAGAGGGGCTTGCAAAAAGGGTAGGGCAAACCTGCAACTTCTATCATCAAAAATTAAGGACCATTAAACTAAAACCCGGGCTAACTCCACCTGGAAATGAGAATGAATTAGAAACACAGTTGCTCTTTGAATGAACAACAAAACAATGGAATAATTGGTAGAAATGATTAGTTTAGAGTAATTCACCAATTCTTTACCCCCCATTTTGCCAAATTGCAGTATTACAACTAAATTGACGTACCCTAGCTATAGCTATTGAGACTGCACAAAGCCACTTGGATGCAGCCAAACACTTCCACCCGGTACAAAGAAGTGAGGAGCAGAACGATCACAAATCTACTCTCAGGCCCTAACACCAGGTATTAGATAGGCGAAGAGGATCCTATAAAACCAAGGAATGGATATAGAAAGAAAGAATGGAAGTTAAAAGACCTGACTCTAGAAGTAGAGAGTAAAAGGGAAGATTTTAAGGGAAGCAAACCATCTCCTTCTATCTGCTTTTTTTATGTAGAGAAACTGACCAGACACTGTCCGAACAATTTAAAGGAAGAACCCTTGGAAATAGGCTGTCTAAAAGGGGAAGGGAGGGAAGACCCCGAATGAAGATCCGGACACCTTTAGCCTATGTTTGTATCAGTTCGCCACTGACTTCACATATGAAAAGACCTGGATAAATGGGAAACAAATAAAGCCTTAATTGACTCAGGTAGCAAACAAACTGCCATAAGGGCTGATTTGGTCAGAACAATGGACCTCAATGATGCCACCCTAGTTAGAGATGCATGTCTAAACGGGGATAACAAAATATACACCGCAATACCTGTGTAAATTAACATCAGGGACAAGCCATATCTGATATCATCAGCCATCATTTTGGGGCTCTCCGAAGAAGTCTTTGTGTGAAGCGACTTGTCTGCATTCTCCACTCTTTTGCAGGAATCCCTAACTTCCCATAGGGAATGTATACCTCAAGACTACTGGCACTCTAACTGCTACTCCCAATCCTCTCCAATGTGGTATTGGCCGGAGACAGAGCACATAAATCCAGGGTCACCCCCTCAAGGACAGTTTATGGGAAACATTCGGGAGACAAATTGAAACACCTCGCCTCTGCCAGCACAGAGGAAGAGAGACCTGTGGAATATGCGAGAGTCCTTGGATATATCTTGCTCTTTCTTGTTCTTTCCAAGGTCTTCAAAATGAAGAACCTAGACAAAGACCAAGTATATCCACCTTGCATACGGGAAGGGCATGTGTGAAACCAGAAGGTGTCTCTCCCACTAGTCCCCGGGGCCTTATCATCCAGGTGGCCAGGACACGCCATCACTTTTGGATCCAGTTCCTGCGGGTGGTCCAGTGTGGGAGTATCACTTGGGTGAGGGGGATTCGGGGAGTGGGAATGGGACACTGGATGGTGAGACACAGTATCACCTTCCTTAAAACACCTTTACCCATGGGCATAATTATAGGAGCGGCAGGGTTTTTTTTTCACCCCCAACTTCTGTGGCATGCCTTTTTGTCCCCCCGCGATACCTGTGTAAATTAACATCAGGACGGCGTAATGCTGAGATGCCTGGCAGCTGTGCTGAAACACATTCGGGGCTGGGATGCCCTGCGTGGCTCAGTCCCTCACCCTGGCTGGCCTGACTCAAAGTCAGCAGCCAGGGTGCTGAACTGGGTGTTGCAGAGCCCTGTGCTGTCATGCTAGCAGCAGCACTTCAGGGGACCAGCGGCACAGAGCATCGCTTTCCAGCTTCTTTTTCGTACAACACACAGACAGGAACCAGGAAGCTCATTCAGCTTCCTGGTTTCTGTCTGGAGGCGTTGAGTACGAAAAGGTTAGGTCGGTTTAACATGAGACATGGCCCAGGCAGCTTTTGAAAGCTGAGCAACGCTACTTAAAAAAAATATATATATATACATATATATTTAATTGTGTTTGTGTATGTTTGTTGGTGAGCTTTGTCTATGCCCTCTGAGGCAAAATACATGCAAACTTCCTAATTAGCATATGGATTGCACCAACAGAAGTGACTTCACAGAAAAGGACATTGGGAGGCGCATCATCAGTCTTTGATGCCTGGAGGCACCATGGAAGTGACTTTAGAATAAGTTGCCATAAATAAACCAAGTGACAAATAACTTTGTGGTGCAAAATACTTAATTGCACTATTGTTATATGTTGAGCAACTCTATAGTCATTAGCATTTTCCATTACAATAGCATGATACATTAACATAAGATTTCAAGTGAATCAGAATCACTTACAGAGCTGCAGATACGGCACAATGTGATTAAATAATTTGCTCAGGATCACACACTTGGTTAAATTGTGAAACTGGGAGGTAGACAATTTAAGCAACCGTGTATATCTTTCCAGGCTTAGTTGATATAGATATTTATTAAGGTTTTGCTTTACATTTCATGTGCTTATTATTTATATAATACATTTAACATATAATTATTTATAACAATGCATTGGAAGCAAACCACATTACATAATAAACTAGCCTGGAATAGTAAACTAACCATAAACCATATACATTGTCATAGAAATATGTTGAGCAATGGGAGTATGGCTTTAGTTTCAATCTCCCCATTCTGCATGCAAAGTCACAATAGCATCATGCAGATTAATGTGACAAATCCTCCTTGGGTTTTAAAGCCATAGTTATTATTGAATAAAGCATGCAACATGATGCACCCTTCTCACTTCTGATCACTCCCTCCCATTCACATGTCTAAAGGGACAAAAGTCCCTGCTAATAGTACCCCCTCCCTCCGGTCAGTGCCTAATGGCTCACATTGTAATACTCTGTTGATACAGAGCAATGTGAGGACCCTCCGCTGCCCGGCGCTACTTGTGACATTGTCCTAGCAGTGAGACACCTCTACCATTCGGAACAGGTAAGGTGTCCTGCTGCCAGTACAATGAGCTTGCTGAGCCGGAATCGCTTAGCACACATTGTCCTGCAAGCGGGATACTTTTGCTGTTGAGCACCCTCTTTGAAGTGCCGAATGGGAGAGGTGTCCCAATGACAAATGTCCCTGTCTGGCTCTTAAAAGAGCTACGTGGGGGGCAGCTTGACCACCCCCTTACAACCCTCCCACTCAGTACTCCACTGTTTGGAGCCATTTGAACCCAGGAAAACATACCTCAATTTTAATCAGTCAGAATCTTGTAGAAAAAATCTATCAGCACATACACACATAAGGTGCTCTGCAGAACCCAAGTTTGGAAATATATGGCATTTAAAAATCTATACCAATTATACTTGGTCACCCACTGCACTGCATAAACTGATGCTTCTGCTTTTGAATGAAAGGAAAAATCAGACAAATTGCTGACATTTTGGTGGATCTGGTCCTTTCGGCCATGGCTTTATGGTTCAGCTAGGTCAAGTCAAGATAGCCAAAATGCCAGGTATCAGGGGGTGATACATTCTGGTCTGCTCAATGGACGTTGCGCCACTGTTTCCATGTGTTATTGTAAATGTACATATAAATGTTGTGTGCACACAGTGTATGTCAGTGGAGGTTCTGGGTGCATTTGTGTGTGAGTGAGAGTGTGCGCAAGCATATGTATGTTGACTTTTGTGTCTGAATGAATGATGAATAATGCATTGTTTGTATGTTCTAGTGGGATTAAGTTTGTGAATGTTATGTTGTGTCACTGGGTGCATGGCAGGCCGGCTGAAGATGTGTGGGGGCCCAATTCAATTTTAAAGATACGCCACCAGTTTTATAAAAGTTATAACAGAGCATCAGCAATGGACTTTTGTGGTGTAGTAGTTTAGTGTTGTCCCTCAGGGATTTAGGTTGTTTGACCGATGTACAAAATCACGGCAGAATTAACTGTAGTGATTTTTGCTGTGAATATGTTTTTACCTTGGTACAAAGCTGCCTCTCCTGTAACCTGCTGTTTTTGTTGGGTCCCCTGCCACCAATGATGAGGAAGCCAGGGACACCCTCACAACCGCCAAAGCCAAAAATACTGATCATTGGCTGAGGGGGCCACCCCTGCAACCACTTCTCTTCATGTTCAGTATCTTTGGCTTCGAACTAATGGTGGTGACTGAATTCGGTCTAATCTATCAACCGGCCACATTTTTTTTAACAATTTGGCAGAAGCGATCCCTCAGAGGCATCATCCACCCTCCCTTCACCGCACCCTTTTCCTTCAGTTGTCATGTCCCCCCCAACATTTTCAGCAAAGTTACTCCACTGCCTTTACCCCATCCTACCAAGTATGATATTTAGGAACTCCAACCCACCCCCCTTACAGCACAAACACTTTCTCACAGACAGCCCGCTATGAGAGAAAATGGACTAACAACCGAGCCGTATACCTGACGTGTCCCAATAGAATGGTCAGGCAAGTTCAGGCTATGACTGCCCATCACACCTGACCTCCATTAAGCTTCCCCACACAGATAAAAGGCAGAACACGAGAGCACACTCTGAGCGAGGAAAAGCACACGAGGAAACAACAGTTCCAAGATGGCAGTTTAACAAGAGGAGAAAGATGAAGAAAGACGGCGAAACAGAAATATATTGCAAGGAGGGACGATCCCTTGACCTTTTTGGCAAAGAACTGTTGCTTTCATGAGCCCTCAAGATTGGAAAGCATAAAACAGGCTGAAGAATCCTGCATTGTGTGTTGGAGATACTTGGGGCCCTTCCCCGTCATGAATCAAGGCAGGGAGAATTACCAGCCGGCGTGGTACTGTCATTGGCTCCAACAACAAAGCAGCATCAGTGAAATCAACACAGTCAGTGAGTTGGGGAGACTGATACAAGACTGTTCTGTGTTGAAGCCAAGGTTGCAAGCGACAACATTGTATGTCGAGCGCTGGAACAAACATTGTTTGAAATACGTGTGATAAAAGATGCAAGTAAAGATGAACTGCTGATGAGTGATTGAACTTTGAACCAAAGACACAATACCTTTGACAGACTGTTCTGGCAACACTTGGGTGTTCAATCGAAGGTCTCTGTAAGGTACCCAGCTGAAAAGCGAAAGAGTTGTATAGAATTGTGAATCGAAGTGGTTCTGCGATGGGTCAAGCAAAACCCTGTTCACAATCGAAAGGCTTTGATGTTGATACAGTAAAGAACATTTGTGGCAAAGTTGATAAAGTTGATAAAGTTGGTCCGATCCCAGCAGAGGTCGAAAAATTGAAAGCTTTGTGTTGAAGTAGGTCTAAGCACAACGGAAGGGGATCTGGGGTGAAGCAAAAATCACCCAAGAATTTGTAAGTGCGAAATACTAGAAGAAAGGAACTTTGTGGTTTTTCATATTGCATCAGGCCCTCTGAAAAAGAGAATTTGAATGACAAAGAGACTTTGGCACAGAAGGCCATGATGTTAAAGTTTTGAACTGCAACCTCATGCTAAAGAAGCCAGAGACTGTGCTAATCTTGAGTGTGACTCCTTGCAATGTGCAGAAAACTTTGGGAATGGTAGTCAACGGCTTGAATACCCTGACATATCATTTCTTGAACACTTTTCTTTTGCATAACATTGTTTCCCATACTCTTTGTAATTAGAAGTAAGGATTGGTAATAGGTTTATTAGTGTAGGCGCTTTTATTTTGACAAGACACCACTCGGACTGCGTTATTAATATTTGTTGGTCGTAGCTTGCTCCCATCTTTAGATTTAGGTTTAGATAGGTGTTTTTCCAAACTCAATTGCAGTTCAATAAACAAGCTTTAACTGGGATCACTTGTGTCTGTCTTACTGTTTGATACTATGCCTTTCTTACATATTGTGAGGTGGATTCTGGGCCTAATTAAAGATACTGGGGAAGAATTAGTGTCTAGTGATAAACCACAGTCATTGATTAAAAAACTGGAGTGGGCGATAAGGAGGGAAATAAATCTCAAATTACACTCAACAACTATATCATTGAGCACAGCGCATTCCGTGAGTGCTCAGGGTCTCATTGGAACCCACTCTCTGTAAAGAGAACCCAAGCTTTGTTAAAAGATGCTGACAGATTCTAAATAAAAGCTTGTTAGATTTTATTCTACTCACCATAGAAAAGTTGTCCAAAGGTCTTAGTACATTAGAGGAAGAGATGAATAACATAAAAGGATCACTGAATACAGGTTTGTCGGCAGAACAACTAAGTGCCATCTTGGAAGACACCAATTTAAAATTGAAAAATGATAAGAAGCCATTGAAGGCGAAGAAGCTTAGATAATTCAGCAGGGATACCCAGGATTACAGTCTAGATACAATGCATACCTGGCAAGAGTGCTATCAGCAACGGAATCCAAAACCTTATCAGCAGGAGGGACAAACACCTAAAGATCAAAAATCAGCACCATCAGATACAACTTCCTCGGATGCATCCAGCACAGAGCTAGAAGCAGTGGTTGAGGCTGGTTTGGAGTTAGCCCATCAAAGACAAGCAACAGCATCAACTGCAAGGCAGGTCTCTTTTTTAGGAGAGGACAAACAACAAGAAGAGGGAAGAAAAAGAAATCCTGTTCGAAAAAGCAACTGTGACAAAGAGGACCTAGTGGCCAATATTTCCAGTTATCAATTGTCTCCGTACAAAAGCTTAGTGTTACAGATAGGATAATCATTTGTTCCTCAACATCATAGTAACCTGCTTCATGAGATAATTTACTTTTTTCAGTTAATGAGAATACTTAAATTGAAGGTTTTTGATCATCCTTTAGAACAAGAGGCGACAGCCTTGAACTGTGATCACTTGTGTCTGTTTTACTGTTTGATAACATGCCTTCCTTACAGCTAGCACATCAATCATGTCAGCCCGACCTGCCCAGGAATTTAAGGAGGTATCCGTTTTTGTACATGCATTCAATCCCGTAACTTGGTCCGGTATTTGGACCACGGCTTAGATTAGGCCCTGGGCTCGGTCTGGGACTGAAAAGGAAACTACTGACACTCAAGAGGAAGAAGCTAATCCCAAATCTTACTACCCCAGCTCTCTTGTGTGCGGCTGATCTGGTGGATTTAAGTATGGCAGACACTGACAGAGCTTACTGTTAGCTCTTTTGTTAATTAGAGAAATCCAACAGTAGTTGGGTACACCCAGTGCCCCCACTAGCCACACTCAGAGGGAGGGGCCAACCATTGACACCCCTGACACTACCGTGGCTGCAAGGTCATCTTCTATTATTACCAGCTTGACTGTGATTAATGTGGTCCATGAGTGTCTGGGGGGGACCTGTTGGTTGTTGATCTGCCCCCCAAGTCCAGCATGCTCAACAGCTGTGTGCACGGGGGCCCTCAAGTGTCCTTGCTCTGGTCGCCCTAGCTCTAACCCCCGTTACTATCATCTCTGGCCATCGGGAGAGCAACATTCTTGATTCTCCCCTACCCATTTCAGGTTGCCCGGGTAGCCATTGCACTTTGGCACAAATCAAAACCTGGTTGCTTAGTGCGGGGAGGTCAAGCCACCATCTATAACAAATTCTGAAGAGCCCACCGACCAACACCTTACCCCACTAGTGGTAAGCTGTGGCTGGAATACTGGGGGGAGCCTGGAGCACGTCCCTGTGACCTTCTTTAAAGCAGCCCCATTGGATTGTACATTCAATCTGGCAACCAACCTTAAGAAAATGGTTATTGCTGTCCCTGAATAGAATGGGGGAGGGGGTCTAGAACCAAAGGAGTGTTGCGATAGTTGCAGTGTAGTATTGTCTGAACTTTTGCTAATAAAGAACCTGCCTTTGTCCCTAATTGAAACTACTGAAAAGAGAGCAGATGCCAGAAAATCCCCAATTAACCAGGAGGGGGATAAAGGGGTCCCAAATTACCTATATGACCCAAGGACAGTTAATCCCGTTACTCATGAATTCTGCAACAATTACAATTACCCTGAGACATTCCAGGGAGACAGTTGTCCCTGTGATGGGAATAGGGTAGGGTTCAATAACATAAGTATTCAAAGGGGTAAAGGGACATTGTGTAAAACAGCTTTAGCTGGCCCCATTCCTAAAGGGACCCTGCACCTCACTGCCCTGTTTTTATCAAGGCAGGCCCACAGCTCATGGACTGAGAAAACTCCCAAGGAGAATACGATGCCTGAGATAACAGCTAGCATGATGATTCAGGATCTGCCTAATGTAACTGACAAAACCATCAGGCCCCTAGCATCCCGGTCAATATTTTTGCACAGAGTCCCCAAACTAACATTAAAGCAGCATGAACCGAGGGAAGCTGTCCAGAACAAGGTCTTACACTGGTTACGATTTGTGAGGGGTTGTCTTTTTGTCACTAGAAAACTTGTGTCTGACTGCACAAGGATCTCCAAAATGGGGTGGGGGGTTTCTACTTCTGTCGAGATCAAGTATAAAGACCCCAGAGTGGATAGGGATATATTGAGCACCAACAGATCATACAATACCACAACAAACAGTATAATTGAACTGAGCCCTTATTCCTGGGGAACAATGTCAAAGGGGTCTATTTTGTCAGGAGCGAATGCTGTACTGTTGGGAGAAAGGACTGTAGGGCCTTCCTTCTACATGGGTATTCATGGTTGCTGATGCATTATACAGATTAAGAAGTCACTGTTTTGCCACGTAATAATCCTGGATCCCAGAATGACTGTGCTTTGTGTCATTTATCAATGCTATTGATTGGAATGAGAAAGCTATGTAATGTTTAATTGTTGTTGTGAAAACTTGTATGGCTCTACACCAAAATAAAGTTATGAACGATTGCAGCAAAAATGCGCGAGGAGCATCAGAAAGAACCTCAAAGCATGGTTTTGCAAATCCGCCCTGTGTTTAATTTTTTCTAAAGTGTCAACATGTAAGTACAAACATTGTGATATAACTGTGGTGCCTGGGAAATCGGCCTGGCCCTGAGATGTGTACTCTTATTTTCTTATTGGGGTGTGCGGCATGGCTGAAGTCCTAGGTTTGAATGGGAAAATATATTTTTCTTGTGGCTACAGCCTGAAGTCCTGGACTGGATTACAACAAACCTGCGTGAGGAGCATCAGCAAGGACCAGAAAGCATGCTTTTGCAAATTTGTCTTCTGTTTTATTTTTCCAAAGTGTCAAAATGTAAGTACAGAAAATAGTGATATAACTTTGGTGCATGGACAGTGAGCCTGGGCCTCAGCAGGGACGAATGCCTACTCTGATTTACTTATTGGGAAAAATAATTCTGCTTGCAGCTGCAGCCCGAGGTTCTGGAAGCATGGAACCTGCGCGAGGAGCATCAGCAAAGACCTGAAAGTCTGCTTTTGCAAATCTGTCCTGTGTTTTGCTTTTTTGAAAGTGCCCAAAAGTAAGTATAAAAACTAGTGATATAACTTTGCTGACTGGACAATGGGCATGGCCATCAGCAAGGACAAATGTCTACTATGATTTACCTATTGCGGAATGCGGCATGGCCGAAGCCCATGCCCCATAGGTTGTGGAGGCTGGTCATGGATGCAAGCCATGAGCACTGGCCATTCGTCACATTATGAGGGTAAAGTGGACACTGAACTAGGATGCAGGGTAGGTGCAGTGGATAACAGGAGTGGTTTGGTGGGGATGTGGTCATGGTCGAGCCTCATGCCCTAGGCAATTCAACCATGACTTGCATACCCAGCATGCACTGGTGATAGCGACACACATCAGCATGCATTGCAAAAAATATCTTTCTTAAAGGAGGTTTATACTTCTTACATATATGTTAAAAGAGGAGTTGTCAATAACATATACAGTGATGTAGCATCATGAAATATTTTCACTCATAAAAACCTATGAAATTCACAGAATAAAAATGTGTTCAAATGATGTTATGCTGAAGTTGCACTAATACAATTATGAAATTCTGTGAAAAAACATTGTTAAAGGGATGTTATGCTTACAAGTAAAACGGAAGTACCATAGAAATTCACCAGTTAGGGTTAGCTAAGCAACCACAACAAGCACCACCACCGTGCACTGCTAAGACTAACACCCAGGACATTAAAGATGACATCACAAATGTAATTGATGACATCACATATCTAGGCCACTTGTTTTTGTTTACTGACAGTCAGAAAGTGAAAATAGATTAAAATCAAATAATATGGTAACCTTTATTACCCGAGTTTATTTTGCAATATTTTGTTTTTGCTCTAAAATACTTGATAGTGAAAATAATGTAATTTGTTGTGTGAATATTTGCTTTTAATTATAATGTTAGACTGTTTTTATTTATTTATGTTTGTATGTGTACTACATTTGTGTTGCTTTTGTTCGTATTTATAGTATGCATTATTCATTCAATTGAATTTAGCACACATATTACATGTTTTCATTTTTTATGCACAGTGTAATGATGATGAATGTTATCTGTAGAAGTAAATGTCACTAGGCTTTTACTGTATATGATACTTGAATACTTTGTTAGTTGTTTAATGGCTTTTTTCTTTTAATAATCTTATGCTAATTTGTTTGCAATGCTGACATGTGCCTTGTTAATTGATACGGTTGTACATGTAAAGTAAGACACTTGAATCTTTATTTATATTTTGTTTTTGTAGATTTATGTGGTAAAATCTTGTATGGATTGTATATTTCAATTTTAAGAGGAATTATTCATGTGTATATTAAGTTTCTTATTATGTAGTAGTTTTGTAGTCCAAAAATGTGTTATACTTTCTTTTAAAATGTATTATAGGTGTACATGTAATGTACTTTTTAATGATTTAACATTTAGCATTATTAACATGAATGAGCAATCTATATAATGTTTCCATTTATTACTTTTATGCAATACCCTGAAAACCTATGTCAAAGTAAGGCCTGAATGTCATGTCAGTTTTCAAAAGATGCAAATTATGTTATCTACAAACTGCGAAAATCATACGCCCCTTGGTATTATTCGTATGAACAATTTACAATTATTGCATCCCTGAAAACTAACATCAAAATCATCCCGGACTGATGTTAGTTTTCAGAAGTAAACTGTGTAATCTTCAAACAGTGAAACCTTAATTCCACTTGGTGCAGTTCCTGGACATTTAATCCATCACATTAAAACGTACAACAAAGTCAGCTGTGACTTGGCTTTGATGTGAGAATTTAGGAGATGTTAAGTTGTTAATGTTCTAACTATACAAATCATATGGTATGCGTCAAGGATTGCAGCACATATTGTAGGTGCATGTGTCGTACGAGTATGTGTTGTAAGAATCTGTGTAATAGGATGATGTGTTTCAGGAGCACATGTTGCAGGTGGGCATGTTGTTGGAGCATGTGCTATAGGGGTGTGTGTGCAGTAGGAGCATGCATACTGTCTACACATGTCATAGGAGCATGTGTTGTAGGGTTGCCTGTTGTAGGAACATGTGTCATAAGAGTGTGTGGTAAGTGTGCATCCTAAGAGTGAGTTATAAGAGTGTGTGTCATAAGTGTATGTGTATTTGGAACAGGCATTGTAAGATCATGTGTTGTAAGTCCACATGTTATGTGTGGTAGGCATGCGTGTAGTATGTGGTTGTGTCATAGGAACATGCATCATAAAATGTTTGGTTGTAGGAACGTATGTTGTAGCAGCGCATGTTATAAGGCATGTGTCATAGGAGTGTGTATGGTTAGGTCATTACAGTGTGCGTCATAAGATTGTGTCATAAGATTGTGTGTGGTAAGTTGTAGGAGCAGGTACAGTAGGAGAATGTATCATAGGAGTTTGTTTATTTGTAGTGTGTGTTGTAAGAATGTGTGGTATGTCTGTGTTGCTAGTGTCTGTGGTAGCAACATGTATTGTAGCAGTTTGTGTCACAGGAGCTTGTGACGTAGATGCATGTTTCGTATGTGCATATGTCATAGGTGCATGTGTTGTAGGTGCGTGTGAGAGCATGGGTTGTACATCCACATGTTATGTGTAAAAGCATGTGCGTAAAATCAGACCTGATGTGTTTTCAGGTGCCAACTGTGTAATGTGCAACTGTGCTACTCATACTCATATTGCTACAGTTTGTGTGAAAAGTGTACATTTATTCCATCACCTTAAATCTGTACCACCCCTTTGATGTGAGTTTGTAGATGTTAAAGCTGTAACATGCATACGCTTTGTGTGCAGTTTGTATGACTTGCCTTTCATGTGAGTATTCTGGAGATGTTCATTTTGTAATGTACCAACTGTAAAACTCATATTCTATGCCCACCTGATTCAGGTCATGTTGTAAGCACCTTTGTGGTCGAAGTATGTGTTGTAAGAATGTGTGCCATAGGACCATGTGTTGTAGCAGTGCATGTTGTAGGAGCACATGTTTAACAAGCCTGTGTTGTAGGAGCATGTGTCTTAGGTGCATGTGTCCTAGTTACATGTGGGAGCACTTATCTTACATGCGTAGTAAGCACATGTGTATTTGATGTGCATGTCTCAGGAGCATGTTATTAGTGTTCATATACACAGTCAAAATATAGTCCATAAGCGCCCCTCTGTGAGAACAAACATGGCTACGGTGGAGCTGTGCCTCTCTGAGCACAGTGAGCAAGGGGTCCACGTCTGGATGACCCTTCACCTCACTGATGAGGCCCAACAAGGCTGAAACACGTGTATGGGGTTGCTGTTGGTACTCTTGTTCAGAGGAGAATTGCCAAAGACTGATATGTAAATGAATATTTCCCTTCTGTGAAGGGTACAATGAGCTAAAGTGTGGCTTCTGACTCTCGAGTGGGTACGTTCCCAAAGAACAGTTAATTTAGCCATGTTTGTTCTCACAAAGGTGCGCCTATGGACTATTTTTTGATTATTTAAGGGTTTAGTCATCCTATGTTTCCTAGGATCATCCAGACGTGGACCCATTGCTCACTGTGGTCAGAGAGGCACAGCTTCACCTCACTGATGAGGCCAGGCCCAATAAGTCTGAAACAAGTGTATGGGATTGCTGTTGGTACTCTTCTTCAGAAGAGAATTGCAATAGCATTTCTGTGCTGAACTGCCCATGTGAGCGGGACAAAGACTGATATGTAAATGGGTATTTCCCTTCTGTGAAAGGTACAGTGAGCTAAAGTGTGGCTGTGGACTCTCGAGTGGGTACCTTCCCAAAGAACAGTTCATTTGGCTGTGTTCATTCTCGCAGAGGGGCGCCTATGGACTATTTTTTGATTATTTAAGGGACTCAGGCTTAGTCAGCCTAAGTTTCCTAGGGTCATCCAGACGTGTACCTATTGCTCACTGTGCTCAGAGAGGCACAGCTCCGCCTCACTGATGAGGCCCAACAAGGCTGAAACACGTGTATGGGATTACTGTTGGTACTCTTGTTCAGAAGAGAATTGCCATAACATTTCGGTGTTGGACTGCCCATGTAGGATGGATAAAGACTGATATGTAAATGGATATTTCCCTTCTGTGAAAGGTACATGAGCTAAAGTGTGACTGCGGACTCTTGAGTGGGTACCTTCCCAAAGAACAGATAATTTAGCTGTGTTTGTTCTTGCAGAGGGGCGCCTATGGACTATTTTTTGTTCTTATACACAGTGTTAATATCCCAAATGTACGTTTAGGGTTTGAATTTAAAAAGCACCCACATTCTGTTCATGCACTTTATGCCTCCTAAAGTGTACGTTTGTATATAAAAGGTATACATTTATTCCATCACTTTAAAACTGACATCAAGTTCAGCTGTCACTTGCTTTTAATGTGAGTTTTTAGATGTTAATTGTGTAATGTATGGACTTTAAGACTCATACGCTCTGCTTACAGTACGTATGAAGAATGCACATTTATTCTATCACCTTAAAATTGACATAAATATCAACTGAGCCTTACCTTTAATGTGACTTTTTAGGAGACATGAATTGTGTCATGTACAAACTGTTAAATGTATATTGTTTTAACTGTAAAACCCTTATGTGCATGGATCATATGAAATATGTGCACTCATTCTACCCATGCATCACACATAGGTACATTTCAAATGTTAATCTCTCCAAAAAATTGGTTACGTCGATTTTCCATGCTTTCTTCAGTGCACCAGTGATTACAAAATAAATTCAAATTTAAGCAAGATATTTGTGCCAAAAGAAACGTGTTTTCTTATGGGATAAACCCATGTTAAAAGCTATTCAAAACACAATCTAAGTAAAACATTGTTTAAATATGAAGCCCTTGATGAACAATTGTGCATGCACAAGCAGTTGCCTCAAAATATTACTGTGGAATATGTTCAGAAATTGTCAAGCAAGTGTTTGAAGGCTATTAAGAAAAATCATTTTCTGAAACGCCATAGAGGCTTCGCCTTAACCCTAACTGTGCCTTGTGTTACCATGAGGACTTAATAGATAGATAGATAGCTAAATAGCTAGATAGATAGATAGATAGATAGATAGATAGATAGATAGATAGATAGATAGATAGATAGATAGATAGATAGATAGATATAGAGATATTTCTAGATTGCATGAACAGTGCATCGTTTGAACGTTGCTGCTTGTCGCTCTTTCCATAATGTCATACCATTGACCACAGACAATATAATACAATTTACATTCTCCAACATCAAAGACAAATGTTGATATTAGAGAGAATCATACATGTACAACGGTCATAAAATTAAAAAAATATTTGCTTACTTATTAAGTGTTCTCATATATGTATATGTTACGGTGGCATCTAGTGTAGGCATTGATGTAAGCTACAAACGATGTTAGGTTGCATTAATAAACTATAGGCTCAGGTATAGGGAAACTGTGATTCATTGTTTAGAGAGCACACAATATGGGTTTGTTTGTAATTCACACAAATATAAAACTATGGTTTTCTGAAACTATACTATCTATTTCCCAGCTTCACTTTGCAAATTGAATGTATCTAATACAGGGACTTCCTCCTTCTGCACAATGTAATTAGAGGAATTTGAATGTTCATTTTAACCTGCATAATTTTTAAGGGGATGGCAGTGTCTCAGCTCACCTGCGCTTTCCCCCACTATAATGATGTGGAGTTTCTCAACATGTCTCTTTTTGAATAACTATGGCTACCACAGGTTGAAATGTTTTAATCCACTGCACATATCGGAATAATTGCACAGCTGTCAACAGACTCAATCTCTGAATACACCTGTAAAAACAGAGGGTTTAATTTACTTTGTAATTGCAAATAAAAAGTTTTAAAAATATATATATATATCCTATCATATCATAAATGATAATGGATGCTTTGTGCATTTTGTCTGTATTACTCCTTTGTCCTCATGCAGTATTCTAACTAATTCAATGTGAAGTTTGATATCAACAGTTTGAATCTTCTACTTTTACTTTATTGGATGATCTTTAGATGGGCTCCTTTTACTTCTTTTCCTCTAAGGCCCTCTGCCTTTTTGCAGCTTACATTCACTTTACCCCTTCCAAACATCCTATTTAAAGATATCTGGCTCCTAGATTTACATGCTAGTTCAATGATCCAGTGAAGCACCCAAGGTCCCCATGCTTTCTCTCGAACCATCTTGTGCCGCTAGTCCAAAAAAAGACATGTCTATGATCAGTGCAAAGTCCAAATTGAATAAACTGCATATTTCAATTGAATCACTATAACAGATACATTTTGAGTTCTAGTCAAGCTCTAACCATATCTAAATGAGTGGAGACAGTATTTGTTAAACATTCTGTCCATCTCTGCCTACATTTTCTCTATCTCTTTTCTGACTGCAGACACCCATAATCTCTTGGTGAGGTCTGACTAGAATTTTGGAGTCATGCATGTCATGATGTGATGGGTCTATCTTCTGCATGCAGTGTAGAAAGCATAGCTCAAGTTCTGAGCTCCCTGGACCACAGCAAACTCGTGTCTCGTTCCCAATTTCAAAACAGCCACAAAGAATACATAGCTCAGTCTTTTCTTCAGGTCTGTCTCTAATTCCAACAAGCTCTACTTAGAACTGCCACCTCTGATATGCCTCTGCCACTAGTCTCTTTCATGACAATTGCCCCGTGTCTCATTGCTCAGTCAGACAGATGCACACACAGCATGTACATATTAAGTTGATCTATTTTCTAGATGATATATCACCCCAAAATGGAATAGTGGTTTTCGAATATTAATTGAGAATCAGACTGAGATTTTGGGGCTCAGCTAAATAAACATGTAACACATGTCTGCTCCAGTAAATCAGAAAACATGTGGCATTAAAAACATGACAATTTTCTTTTGTAGATGTGGAAATATGACGGGCCAACAATAAAACTGTGATACCTTAGAATCTAAGGAACAAAACATATTTTGTAGCACTCAAGCACTGCAACCAGACCAGACCCAGCTTGTCCTTCAGGATATGAGGTTGAGATGCATAGATCCTTTTGCATTCCCACAGCACACTTACTGTGAATTTAACTTTCACAACCTGCTTATGCAGCAATTGGGTCATTAACAGATGTTCACTACATGTAAAAATAAAGACCTAACAACAAGTCTACAGCTCCCATACAATCTGACCCCCCCACGTCACCCGAATATACACGATAACATATGACATTGAAACTTCCACCGAGGCAATATACAATCCCATCATGCAAAAGACAGCCATTGAACCCCCAACATTAGCAAACGCACAGTTGGTAGAAATGTGGTACGCCCATTCAGAATATGTACCTTTGTTTTGATAAGAAATTCTTAGCAATACAAAATAAGACTTCAGTGGAATTATATAATTGCATCTTTTGCACCCTCTAACATTATTGCAAAACCTATGATGGTGATGATTATCAGACAGAAATTGAATGGTGGTGCTGGCAGGAAAACAATATTGCTGTAGATGAACACCCTCATCCCTCCTACCTGCCCAATGTGAGCCAACAATGCTAACTCCAGCCCTACCTCCGCATTCTCCACCCAGTTTTCTCTGGATAAGGATGTTGGGCCCTCAACATACGCTTGCTTGATTACAGTGGCTTACTGTATCATTGCGAGTGAAATCAAACACTGGGGTTAATTGATTTGTTGAGAAATCTTAAATTCACACTGCTGCAGAAAACACAACCAATAAAACACAGAGACAGCCCCTCTTTATACATTTTGTCCCCCCATTACTTTAATCACAGGAGAGTATAATATTAACATGGTACAATATGGAGAGTTGGTCTTCTTTAATTAACCCAATACTTTATACTGTGAACCCAGACCATCCCAGACACCTCAAGGTCAAGCAACTAGTTAATGTGAGATAACCATGCAGATGGGAACTATGAATTAAACATTGAAAACTCTTCAATAATGTCTCTCAAGCATCTGGCCAGATTTACTGGTTCTTCTCAATGAAGACAATATTTCCACGGCCTCTGTAATTCAAGGGCCCCCAACAGCTAGAAATAAATGCCCTTCGTCCTATGAAAAGGTTCTGGCTTATCAATCTAGTTTCCATTATCCACCAAAAGCAAAATAATAGTTGCATTGAGGAACAGTTCAGATGGAGGCCTGGAACAGAAGAGATATCTTCTCCTCCTTCCATAGTTTCCAATTTGAAATAGATTCAAGTAATCAAAGCTGGTGGACCAGGTGTGGGGCTGGGGGGGGCTAAATGCTGATCAGAAGTCCCTTTGGCACACAAACCATTTGGAAATGCTTCTGGGCCTTTCCTGATCAGTTGCATCAAAGAATGAAAGACTGGTTCGTCATTCAGTGGGCCTCATTACATGTTTGGCGGTAGCCTTGCCAGTAAAACCGGCAGGCTGCCGCCAAACTTGCAATTTTTTCCAGTGCCTACAAATGGGCAATTACAGAGTCATTATGGCCTTGCCGGACCCGGTAATTGCCCATTCGTGGGCACCGGAATGGAATGCTCCTCATTCCCATTTCAGCCCCATACGCTCAATGGGGAGGTCGGATGCACCGTCAACATTCAGAATGGTGCTGGTGCATCCAACATGCTGTGCTCGTGGGTGCCTTTCGGCCCGCCAGGTCCAACCTGGCGGCCGAAAGGCACCCGCGAGCACAACTTGTAATTTGCTGGTCTAGGAACTACAGTACTGGCAAGCTTACCGGTACCGTAGTTCCCAGACCGGAAAACTTGTAATGAGGCCCATTGTCTTTTAAGGCTTTTGATGGAAAAAAGGACATAAATCGTATAAACTAACAAGCTAGGAGCGACCTAGTACAGGGTGCTGGACGATTTAGCCAAATCATTTTGGACATTTTGCCTTAAGTATTGCAAAAAGGTCCTGGCAGAGTACATTCCCAGGACTCTCAATCTGGTGGTCTGTTGGTGCTCACCTTAGAGGGCAGATACACGCAATTAGAGATTGCTTCAGGCGTTCAAACTGCAGAGCATGTGAGCCACCTTTTCAGATAAAACTATTTTCATTTTGCCTGCATGCTCATCTTTCTGTTAACTCACAGGTGAAGACCATACCCTTTTTCCTTAGCAATCCATGCTATTTTAAAGCATTACCTATTTGCATCCTTCAAGATGATAGCATACATGTTTCTACATGCTCAGTTACTTGGCATGACATTGGTACTTGTGCCTCCATTTTCACCAGCACAGGTATGGTGACTGCTGGCCATGGAAATGATGAGTGCCACTCTTATACTTCTTCCAATCTTCTGGGAGCTGCTGTTGGACCCTCTAGTCCATCCATATTCTGTGGTTATACAGTATTCTCTGGAGGTGATTGCCTGGTTAATTTTGGATGCTGATGGTCCCCTGAGAGGATTTCGACAGCGGTTGCTGCGGCCATTAGGCAGTCATGGGCACAGGTAAGGTGTGCAATTCTGCCTGGACAGTCTGGGTTGCTGTTGTCTACAGAGGAGATCCCTTTAATTCTGAATTCTGAATTAACACAGTTGGTAAACATCTTGGCAAATATTGCTAAAGGTCTTTCACATCAAACTGTCTATACTTATCAATTAGTGAATTTATTTCGACATAATTTGTTCAGTGGGTTACCCATGGTGAACATACTGTAGTCTGAAGATCTCTCAAGGGTTTCAGGTTGGGGTGGCAGCCTTCTCCACACTGTGCCTGGTCATGGGATACTCCATTCTTACTATGTTTTGTGGTTTATTGCTTAAAAAGGATTTGTCGTCACAGTGCTTTCAGCTAAATTGATCACAGTAATGTGCCTGGTTTCTTCCAGGATAATATGTGATGGCAAGGCCCTTGATTTGTCAGCGTGATCATTTCCACAGTAGGTCTATGTTTCTAATCCATCTCAGAACTAAGTAACGCTCTTCTAATATGGGCTTTTCATGGGTCAAAGACTTTCCAATATTTAGTGAGGTGAGATGTCTTCGGATATATGAATCGCACATTGCCAACTGGGAAATGTCTGCTGATCAGATATTTGTCTTTTTCCATAGCCCTTTCCACACAGTTTCTTCTCTACATTGGCTACATGGATTTGAGGTTTGCTGCCAAAGAAGTCTCTCTCTCTCTGTGGGGCTCATTGAGTAGATGATGCGTAACATCCAAAGTGTTTTGGGCTGCAGGCAGACTAGAACACATTCTTAGGCAGGTCGGGCCTGAGGCATCTGTGCGGCCGACCATGTCCCCACAGACATAGGGGCCCCGTTAGGCACCAGCTGTCTGCTTCCAGCAAAGAAAGGTATGTGTTTCCAAAAGCGCAGTCCAACCTCCATGTAAGAGGCTCGCCTACCTTTATGTTTGACCTGATGAAGCAACGTGCCACCTTTCAACCTCCTTCTGCGACACTCTCGAGTCAAATGCCCCATCCCCAATCCCAGCAGCCCACTAGACTCTACAGGCCTCGTAAGCACTGCTTATCACTTTCTTTCTTAAAGAAGAGCATTTAAAGTGGGAGTGATGTACGGGCGAAAGTCTATTTAAGAGACTGCTGTTTCTGACAGGACGTTCTTAACGTTTCTTTGTTCAGGGACATTTTATTTGAAAAGCGCATGTAAAGCGCAGGTTAGCTGCCTAAATGATGTACCTTCCTCAAGGACAATTAAACATATCAGACAAAACCATTTTAAGGTATCTGTCTTTTTTTTTTACATTTTCGTATTTGCCACGTCACAAAACGTCTTAGGTAGAATGTGACATTGTCCTCACATTATATATGAAATATGTCTTTTTCAAACATTGAAACACAATCAGGTAACCTTTTCCACATTACCTTTTGTTATGAGTGTTTAAGTCTTGAAAGAATATTTTCAAAATCCACAGGCCATTTTTTGCCTTCTGCTGAATTGCATTCTGGTATTTGTAGTCTTCCATTCAAGAGGGGGAGAATAATACCACCATTGTAAACATTTGCCTAGCATATTTACATAAGGATGTATATATTTGTTACTAAATGGTGTTATTTTCAAGTTATCTTCATAAAGCAGAGTATTTTTGAAAGCCAATTGTGAGGGTGAGAAGCGTATGGATGAGAGGGCAAGTGAGTCATGACTACATGCCCAGGATGCGTCGAGAGCGGGGGCAAACCTGACTTGAGGGGTTCTTTTATCTGGCCTACTCCTGTGCAGATTTTCAGGGCATTGAGCACCGTCAGCTGGGACTCAAGAATTAAGCCCACATCTTTCCTACTCACTCTACACCGTGACACATCCAGGAACAATAACGGCTTCTGAATGGAATGGAGACTGCCCTTGTTGACTTCAAAAGCCAGATTGACGAACTAAAAAACAAGGGTAGAGTGGCCATCCTACTCCTCCTAGATTTATCGGCAGCCGTTGATCTGGTTGACCACAAGATACTATGCTCCTCATCACGAGTTGGGCGGTAATGCCAGCGGTATTACTGCTGGCGGTATTAGCCCTACCGCCAAACCCCCAGCGCTAATTAGCGTTGGATCACAGGTTTGGCGGTAATGGAATTCCCGATTCCCCACTGAGCCCATTCGGGAATACCCCATGGCTCAATGGGGAATTTTCGCGCTCTTACCGCCCGCGGATTTCCCGCCGGCAGTAATAGCGCGAATATTCAGCGTATTTCCACCCAGCTCAGAGCTGGGGAAAAAACCCCTGAAGCCCTGATTTTGCGGACCCTTAAATCCGGCGGTAATAGTGCAACCGTCGGATTTAAGGGTTACCGCCAAACTCGTGATGAGGCCCTATCTGACCACCTCTCATCGGCAGATCACTTCTCAAGCTACACTGTCACGTGGATTCAATCTTTCCTTGACAATAGGACTATACGTGTCTTCTCACCCATAGCAGCAGCCAATCCCATACCCATCACCTGTGGCGTACCACAAGGTTCATGTGTCTCGCCTACTTTGTACAATATCTTTGCAAAGCCCTTATTCCACAAACTTTGCCGTCTGGGTGCCACCTACACTAATTACTCAGATGACACCCAGATTATCCTACCCCTATCAGGCACCTATGACACAGATGTGTCTCGGATCAACAAAGTCTACACCATCATTAAGGCATGGATGGCCATTCACGACCTCTGCCTGAATGATGATAAGACTGAGATGCTCCTAGTCGGCTCACCCAACAACTTTCTGAATCTCAGTCCAAACTATGCTAGTATCTACATAGATGGGAATAATATACCCATTGCCAAAGATGTAAACACATTAGGTTTTTACCTCGATGCCAACTCTAAACTTACAAAACAGGTAAATATGACTGTGTCAGCCACTGCATACACTGGCAAGCTGATCAGGGCATGTAGACCCCTACTGTCACCTAATAGTTGCCTCACACTGGCCAGAGCACTTATACGGTCCAAACTGGACTACTGCAACGGTCTTTACTTAGGTGCCAACAAATTCATACTCAACAAACTGCAGATTTTGCAAAATAATGCGCTTAGAGCTGCTTTAAACATACCCAGAAGAGAGCATATCTCGGCAACCAGAAAACTCTGCAAATGGCTTTCCATACAAGAAAGAATTGATTTGAAAACTCTATGCCTTACCCACAAAGCATTGAACCACCGAGCCCCACCCTATCTTACAGACAAATTCACTTTGAGATCCTCAGCCTGAACCACGAGATCTGCCAACACCTCATGTCTAGTGGTACCTAGATATAACCTCAAAAGAGCAGGCGGCTCCAGCTTCCCAGTCCTTGCCGCCCAGTTATGAAACCCACTCCCTCAGGACATCAAATCCATTCAAACTTTCGATAAATTCAGAAGTAAGGCCATCACCTGGCTACTCAAGAAGAACTAACATTCTCTACCATGAACCCAGTCTGCCCAGTTATGTTCCCGCTTTCTCATGCATGAATATAATTATGCTCAGACTATTGCATTACTAAACCTCTTGCTGCATTTCACATGTCTTAGGATTGCTTCTGTATGTATGTATGTACCTTGTTGTCCTATGTATTATGATTGTATGATCTGCCACTTGTAACCATTATCATCACCTCTAGCACCCAGATAACCCTGGGTCAGGTGCACTATATAAATAAAATAAACAAACAAACAAGTCGGGGATACATTTGGGTAGACAGCATCTGCCGACTTTTTTCAGGGGCAGACGCAACACCTGTTATGTGATTTGAGGCCAGCATTAAAACAAAATATTTGCTTGCTCAAGTTTTCGGCTACTAGGAATTCAAAGCAGGTTGTCATGTGTCTTGTGCCGCGGCTTATCCAAAGACTACATAAATGTGGCATCAACGCACAAGGCTTCTGTTTGGATCATGTTTTCCTTGGAATATTTCTTTATAAATTATTGGGTTTAAAAGGTGGGCACCTTTTATACTTTGCCAGCATAGTTATTGGAAATTCTCCTCTCTCAGTGTAGATTACTTTTTTAAAGGCAAATGCTCATGTGTCTTGTGCACTTTCTTCTAAAGGGAAAGGTCAATTGCACACCATTTGTAGATTTCACTTTAAGATATGTTCACTTACTATGCATATATTAATTGGTGGCAGCTTTTGAATACCACACTGAGTGACACGAGCGAGCTGTATCCATCCCCAGGTCAAACCAACACATATTACAGCACATTTTGCAGCAGGAATAGAAAAAAAAACATATGATTTACAAGACGTTCTAAACATATAATCAACAGTCATCTGGGGGAGGAAGGATAGCTCAGGGCCAACACGTTTGTCTAGGAAGAAAGACAACGCTGCACAATGTTCAAATCTCGATCCTGTGCTTAGAAACCACTTACTGGTATTAAGCACCTTATAACTGAACAATAAAATAAATAAATAAAATAAACCTGCTGAGTTTTCTATGCAGCATCCTGCTATAGGATCCCCTATTACTCCCACACCCTCAAAGCAGATTTGGCCAGGCCCCCGTCCAATCTAAGGGCAGGTGGTCCATTAATGAGGCTTCTTTCCAGTGTTGAAGTGAGCAGCACTTGCTCATTTTGCAAGATGTATGCTAACACATCTCAAAGCCTGAACCCAGCAGGAGAGTTGACAAAAACGCTGCCACAACCAGTGATTTAGATGAACATTGTAAGCTGCATCTAATACTCTGTGCCTATGCATTTTGTATTGAGCCCCCCAAAGCCCACACTTTTTTAGTTAGGACATGAGTCCTACTGTTATCATTTGAAGACCTGATAAATGCTTACTTTCCTGCCTCAAGACTGCCCAGGTAAATAGGTTCTATCGCACTATAAGGAAATCCTGCAGCAGATGCAACCTGTCCCATCTGCCCCAGGGCCAATCCCTGCCCTGACATGACATTATTGGCACTTGCTTGGAGATTTTTTTTTTGACAGCCAAAGGAATCCTTTTCTGTAGCTTCTGATATAAAAGTATATTGCCAGTTTGGACAATATGGCTAAATATAGCCACAATAAAAATAAAAAAACTATTGGGAAACACCAGTTAACTTCAGTTAGCGAAATACCATCACCATATGTGTTCAATGCCTTTGACAGTCAGATGGTGTTTTCAAACAAAATGTTCATAAAGACCTTTTACAAACAATAGGACCTGAATGAGCAGACTGGTCTCAAATCGCAGCTTCTCCACTTAACCAAAATGTGTGCTTCCCGCCACATCCTTTTACCTCATTGTCCCTTGTATCTCAAAATTAAAAATCTATTTACGGTATTAAGCTCACACTGTCCGCTACTTCAAAAATGTCTTACTCCTGATATTTCCACAGTGATAAATATTAATAGTGACAATTCATATACCAGACCTCACAGTTTATTTCTCCCCTGCCTTACTCAAGGCAACATATTTTTAAATTAACTTCCCCAGATACCATTGCGTATTGAAGACTCAATCAATAATGTTTTAGTTAATATCAATTATGGGGGGAGGAGGGGCCCACGTTTTGCCGGCCAGGGCCTCACAAATCCTAGGTCCGTCCCTGTTCTTAGGTCTGTAGACTGGCAGGCTCGGAATGGCCTATAGGGCAATGTCCGCACCAAAAACTCAAAATGCTGGTGTTGGCCCCTTTGTGGCCAATGTGGGCCAGTTTGATCAGTTACTTCAATATGCGGCTAGTAGTTATGACCATTGTTGCTGAATACATATTGTTTAAAGTACACAATAGGCATCACATTTTATCAAAACACTCCTGCTTGGGTACTATTATCACAAATAAAATGAATTGCCATTTGCAACTGTGGGACACTTTTTAATTGTATGCCCCAGTCTGGCCCTGTAGACTGGTCTAATGAAAGGACGTTTCACTGTTGTGTAAGCCTGTTACCCATTCTTCGAGGGTGGTTTTGACACGGCTGTGAACGTGCATCGTAAAACGCCTCCATGCCCTGCCATAGGATGTTGATTATTCCTAGTAATTTATGATGGAGATGCAGGATTGTCTGAATGGCGCCAGGCAAGTAGTGTCTCGCCCTCTGCACTGCCTCCCTACCTTGTTGGTCCACTCACAGTATCTGAGGGAATTCCACAATAACATGACATTCTTACGAGGATGGAGTGGACTTTTAAGTTCGTCCCTGGTGGATATGGACGTTGCTTACTTTTCCGTCGTTTCTTTTTAGAGCAGCTTCAAGCTGAATAGAGAGCAATGATGCAGTGTGTGGGATTATTGTGTTATGCTGCATCTCAATGCATGCACACGCGGAAGAGCATCATCTCTTTGCCATTCATAGAATCCCGGCGCAGCATTGAAAATGACAAGACCCTCTGCTCTTTCCGAAAATGCTTGAAAACCAGACTTTTCAGCCTAGACTCCCAATATTGATTCAGGAGACCCACATTAGGCAGTCCACTCCCAACTAACTACCCATCATCACATTGAAGTTCGGTAGGCACTCCTACACACCAATCATTGCCTGGCATCAAGTTCAATCATACATGTCGTGCCTGTTGTTTTTTTTTTTTTTTTCTTTTTTTTTTTTATATCTGCACACATGCACTCTGTTTTTGAATACTGCAGACCTGCACTCTGAATATCTGCACTCCTGCACTCTGTTTTTGAATATCTGCACTCCTGCACTCTGTTTTTGAATGTCTACACACCTGCACTCGGTTTTTGAATATCTGCACACCTGCACTCTGTTTTTGAATATCTGCACTCCTGCACTGTGTTTTTGAATGTCTACACACCTGCACTCGGTTTTTGAATACTGCAGACCTGCACTCTGAATATCTGCACTCCTGCACTCTGTTTTTGAATATCTGCGCTCCTGCACTGTGTTTTTGAATGTCTACACTCCTGCACTCTGTTTTTGGATACTGCAGACCTGCTCTCTGTTTTTGAATATCTGCACTCCTGCACTCTGTTTTTGGATACTGCAGACCTGCTCTCTGTTTTTGAATATCTGCACTCCTGCACTCTGTTTTTGAATATCTGCACTCCTGCACTCTGTAAATCGGTAACATGTCAAATTGTAACTGTGTATCCGGATGTTCCTCTCATGTTTAGCTCCTAGATTCCTCTGGGATATGTGCGCGTTACAAATGTCTAAATAAATAAATAAATAAATAAGAATAACGGACACTATTCTTCATTTCAGACCTTTGCTTAGATCTACACCTGTGTCAGTTTCACCCTACTCCTTGTGCCATTCCTGACATGACAACTTGTTTGTTTGTTGCCAAATAGCCACTTGGAACCCTTTTTTTTGTTTGTTTTCCCAGCAGGCTCGAAGCATGTTTCCCAACATGTTTCATGTGATGATGCATGTGTAAATCATACACAAACAGAGATGCAGATCAGGCAGGATAATTATGTCTAACGACAGGTCATGCATGGCCTGCTCAAGGCCGTTAATGCACTTTTGAAATTAAACATGAAAATCTCCCTCTAAGTTATTCACACACGTCAACCTCCACGCCTCAATGGCGCTCATTATCAATAGAACACGAAAAAAAAATCCATCGTACAATTATGGCACTCAGCGGGATGCCGTGCCCCGAAGCCTGTGCTCATTGTGTCAGGGCGGCCTACAGGGCCTCTTACTGCAGCCACACCGCCAACCGCCTCAACACTTTTCCAGGTAATTACACATTTGGAGGACGGTCCATGTGTTGTCACTTATTGAGTCTATTGCTGGAAGATCCAGAATTGCTTCCAATAATGCGTGCCTCTTTCTGTAACGAGTGGCCGCTTCATTATGTTGAGGCACCTTAGACTGGCAAGAACGAACCTTTCTGCAGCAGGACAGATGTTGTAACTGCTCCAGGATGTTTCCATTGTAGTTTGTTTTCAATTCCCCGTTACTTTTCCGAATAAACAAAAGCATGCCAGGGCTTGGCAGCGTGATTTCATTCTGTGAATGTTTAGAGGGTCAGAAAATTAGAGGAAAGTATTTTGGTTCATATTTGAGGCTCTTGTAAAAAATAAAAAATAAAAACCTACAGGCTAAATGGCTCCACATTGCAAGAGTAGAATTACGTGATTATCACCGTGTGTATCGTACATGGAAAAATGATGATTACAATATTTTAGTTCTTTTTCAAAATGTGAATGTTACTGGTGTGCACGTTTATATATTGATTATGTGGGCCCATTTTGTTATCATCTCGTCCACTCGGCTGTGCAACCTTTATAGCTGCGGCGGCTGGTGCCTTTCAAAGGTGGTGGGGCGCCAATTTAGCAGGGCGAAGTTGCAAGCGACCAAGCGCAGCAAGCGAGCCCGACCCATATCACAGGGATTGCCGGGGGTTCCCCCCCATGAACATGTTGGAAACATGGTTTCCAAAATGTGCAATTTACTGCTCAACCCCACTCTAACATGGCCTAAAAGGCATTAGGGAAGGCCTGACCTCAAAATATGTGGAGCGAATGGGCCGGCCAGCGCTGTTAGTGAGTAAGAGGCAGGGATGGTTATATTGTTTAGTGAAGCAATTTACTATTCGTAAGACTACTTATTGCCATTAAAAGCTCCAAATGGAAATAGCAGGGCTGGATTTCAATTGCAGTGCATTGGTTCGTAAAAGGACACACCAATATGCCAACAAAGTACTCCTGCCTATACATATGTTCTGTAATACTGCAGCCTGCGGTGAACACAGTGTGACAAGATGGAGCCCTTTGATATAAATAAATAAATGTGTGAATGGAAATGTACGCACGTGCAATTAATAATCAATTTAAAACAATGCCATTTGGAATAACGCAGTCACATCCTCGATACAAGATCATTGCTGAAGCTGATTCCTTTCCTATGATACGAGTGCCCTGTACAGCTCGTTGGGCAATCCATGTACTCTGCTCCAATGCATTGTCAAATTCAAGTTATCAAAAAGTACTAAAGTGTGTTTTACAATGACATAGACGACGCTGCAGACAGACACACACAGATGCTTAAATTGAGAGACTATAGTCTTCAATGTTCAATTAACTCAGGTCTGTGGAGCTGGACACTTCCCAGTCGAAAGATGGCTTACTGTGCATGTCAAGAAAAGGTCTAAAGAAGGCATGACCGATACCATCGCCATGCTGCAGTTTTACACTTGGATAGACTCCCTGTTTCAAGGAGAAAAGACAGCAAGATTCGTCTTCTTCTATAGCGTTTGTGATATGCTTATGTCCAGTTTAGATCTGCCTCATTTTAGGGTGAACTAATGCAAGGGAGGGAGAAGCAGAGTGGGGAACAGAGTTCTCCTCTTCATCTTCTCTGAGTGGGGAGGAGAGCTCTCCTCTTCGTCTTCGCAGAGTGTTGGGAAGAGCAACAATATTGTGCACTAGGGCGAGAGTCACAGTGGTGAGTGCTTGGATGAAAATCAGTCACATTGGCCTGTGTTGGGATGCAGGCGGCTGGTGTACATTCGTGGGAGATGCATAAAGTAGTGAGTGCTGGCTGGGTTCATCTTCTTACAGGTGTGAGTTTGCTGAAGGTGAGTGGGGTTAATGACATTTATCGGTGGAGGGCACTGCCATATGTGCGTTGGATGGTTGTACAGTGGTGTGTGGACGTGAGAGTCAGTGGCGAGTTCTGGGTTGAATTATAGCATAAGGAGTGCTCAAGAGACGGACACAATGGTGAGTGCTTGGATCAGATGGCCAAGAGCAGTCCTCAAAATCGGGGCACACGTCAGTGAAAAAGGTCACTCGAGTGACTCGAAGTGTGCATACAGTAGGATACTGTGTAAAAAGTGTAACATTGAGTTCTCCATCTTAATTCTGCTTTATCATGTTGTGTTTTTATGATCGTCTACTGAAGATTAGGGGGGTTACCCCCTCGTAAGATATCAAATAAATACATTTTTCCTGGTCTGTTTGTCATTTAAAATTCGATTTTAGTAAAAGGTGTGATTAACTACACCAACACCAAAAAACAAAAAAAACAAAACAAAAAAAAGTTGTATACTATTTGTTAAGTGTGAATCTCTGTGTGGTATTTCCAGGGACAAAAAGGAAGAGGGGAAGATGGAGCCTGAGGGGGACTCCCTGGAGAGAGTGGATGTGGCACCCAGTAGGCATTGATCCGGCTGAGAACCTTCTTTTCAGGCCATTAAATGTTTTCATGAAACGGCTGCCCAGGTGACCTCAGCAGTGTCCTGGAAACCTTGAAGGTCCTACACAGGAGCTCGGAGAGCAAGAAAAAGCTCCAGCAGCTGGCGGGGGGGGGGACTGCTTGTCCCCTTTACCAGCTCTGCCCTGAGGTCTAACACACAGAGTACCGGCATTAGGAGGAGTGAAATTCTGGGGCGGCTGTCCCTATATCTTTCAGTGACCGAAGGATATAGGGAGTAGGGACACCACACCACTAGCATCGCGCTTCAGTGGCAGGTGAATATGTGACCCCCGATTCCGGGTCAAGACTCTCGACTAACATGTCTCTCCAAGAACTCCCCCGCCATACTAGTAGGGGCCATACTACTAGCACTTTCAAGTTAACTACTTATTAATGTCCCGCATGCACATGCCTCGTGTGGGCCTCGGTAGTTGGTCAGCTGGCTGAGAAAACTCCACAACGAGTTTTGCCTGGTCGGAAGGAAGAAATAAGCTGAATGCCCTTCCAAAACAAGCCCAAAACATGGTGACTCACATCAAAATAAGCAGAAAAAACAAGCACACACCTAAAACACTGGGTTTAGGTCTCAAAAGTAAGAAACAATATACAATAGCATAAACATAGAGCGAACACAGACATATTTTTCTAGAATTACATGTTTCTGAAATTTAGTATCTCTTGTTTCCATTTATTTTATATATGGTATTTAAAAACATATGATTGGCTTCTCTGGTCCATCGCCCACTGGTCCTTCACTCCTTGGTGAGTTGCGCTCCTTTGATACTCGGCTTCTGGAGTCCATCCCACCTCTGGTCCTTGGCTCCCTTACTTAACTGCCTGGTAGCCCCATGTCATTTGTGACAATGTGGACCACAGTCTGTGCATTTTCCCCTGTATGTTGGACCAGTGATGCCAACCCTCCCAATTTTGGCAGGAAACTCCTACTTTTTTTCATCAAAAATGTTGCTTTTTTTATTTTCTACAATCTAAAATAAATGCGTGTCCCAATGCAATCGAATGGGAGAATTCAATCTCTCTTGATTTCTGTAGCAGACCCTCCCTCTGAGGTTGTGCAAAATGTTGGCATTGTAACGGTTTTATAAAACGGGACACTCCAGCCAGGGACTCATTCCACTGACTATGAATGTGGTGCACAATAAAAACGCTTTTTATCTTTAATCAACCACAGGTTCTATATTTTAGTAGGCCCCCAACCCGTCTTGCACCCACCTTAACAAACACCCGTGTTGCAATGGACCAGAAACCAGCCCGGTATGTAAAAATATGATATTTATTAATTTTTAGGTCAAATGAAAAATCAAGCAAAATCAAACAATTTGGCAGCAGCCACTGAGGTTGTGGCAATACAAATGCAAGAATCCCCACAATACAGTTAATACAAACTCCTAACACAATATACAGAAACCTTTAATAGCAAACAAAAGCGAAATAGTTTTTTAAAAGCAACAGACAGCATTTCGGTTAACCACTCCCCCTGCAACACTCACCCCCAAAACGTCTGCTAACTAAATTCTTTCCGGATGGAAGACAGAGGCAAGGAGTCAGTATGAAGAGGGAAAAATCAGAATAGAATTCAGCCCACCACCCCAGAATGGGAGGCCATATAAGAAAATGAAAATATTATTTATGAGCAAAATGGCTTAATCGGATTTCACTTGTTACTAGCACAGCAGTTTGCAACCGTGTGGGATAGCAAGGACAGAAATGTGTGTTGCTACACTTGAGAGATAAAGAAGCATACAGATGACTAAGCAGGTCAGCAAGACAACGTGAACACAAGGTAAGAAAGTCAATTTTGTGAAAAACAAATGCAAAAGATAACACATGCAGCAGAATGGACTTTTGTTTCTACACAGGACTTGTGATGACAGGCAGCCACAGAAAAGGCTTGGCTGTCAAAATCGATCGGTTTTCAGGACAAGGAACAGAGAGGCACATAACAGGATTCTGACAGAAGGGGGTTATGGTCAATGGGACTACGGTTAGGGTTTTTCTATTGGACAAATGCAACTCGGAATTGGTAGGAGAGCACACAAAACACGGGCAAATTCATTTTTGGTTACACAATTGTTAATTCTGTTGAGGCTATATTTTAATGGCTATAATTATTACAGAATGGCACTTGAGATGAGGTGGTTGATTTCGAACGTCAACCAACTCACCATGAATGTCTTCATAGTGGAATTAATTGATTTACTTGCAAATAATGCTTTGGATTTATACAGACTTTGGAAAGATGCATGACAGGGATGCACTAACATACTCAGGCCAATACAGATTTGTCTATGGAGCGGTGAGCAAATTATATTGGCAATTTGGGATTTGAATGGGATTTCTATGGGGTGCAAGGGTCAAAAGAGCTTTATATGCAGTTTGGGGAACTGGGGTTTGGTGCTACCTACAAATTAAGCTTGATTTTGAGATTCTGGAAAGCCAGCAAGGTCTCTGGGCAGCTAAGCCAAAGGATCTGGTCACTCTGGGTGGCTGGGCCAAGGGATCTGGTCACTGGGCTCTCCTGGATGGGATGCTGGACAGCTAGGCAAGGTCTGGTCACTGCACTCTCTAGGATGGGATCAGCTGCCTCCTCTCCGTTCTCCCTGGATTCTGGATGTGCCTGGATCTGGATGAATGGCTGTATCTGCCTGGATGGATGTATCTGTTTTCCTGGATCTTGAATGGATTCTGATTCTTGAGTGAGTCCCTTGTGTTTCTCTGTCTCCCCCCATATAGCCTTATATAGCCAAAATGACATCATCGAAATTAGAAACTGGAGGGAAGTGCACTGGAATTAATCCTCTCTGGGATAGGACTGACTAACAGTCCTCTCCCCTCCCCCTGGGCAGATTGGTTCAGGGGAAATGACATCATTTATGTGTTTGCATTTATGACCTTTCTTTGTCTCTCCAGCCTACTTTTTTTTTTACCAAAAATGAGTTATAGATCAAAACTTCAAACTGATACTAGCCACCACCATAAGAAGTATATATGCGGATTCATTAGGTCACAGGGAATTGGACAATCCGATCACCGACTCTGTGCGAGGTTGCATCGCCATTTGGCACATTTTCGCCCTTTATAAGAATTGCATAATATTTAAAATTCTGTCAATGGCTACACATATTCCCAATAACAATTCTCATCATCCCACCTAGTTTCATATGTCTCACATGGATAATTCACCCCAAAATGTATCATTCATGGCTATTTCAGTTCACCAAGTGCTAGAAACATGTACATGATCTCTTTACATTCACCTAAAAATCACATGGAAAACTGGCATACCTTTCAAGGTAGGTAAACAAGAGTTACTAGCAGCACTAATGTTCTCACAGGTAACCCCAGTAAATGTGTTGGGAAGAGATTTGTTAAGCAAACTGTATATGACCATTTTGTTCTCTGAAGGAGGGGTAGTGTGGTCAACATCAGGAATCTGTTACGCCAGGGTCTTGGAGATCACAAGAACATTGCACAGTGATGTCACAACAAGAGGAGTACCTGTGCACCCAGATTTGTTTATGTATGAAGTAACAGAGTTGCTGATTTGGGTGCTAGATGTTCAAGGCAAGCAATGAAGAGTGTCATCAGAATTTCTGTTTAGACCAGTAGTGCCCCAAGACCATGTTCCAGGTACAAATATTATGCTAGATTTTGAGGGGTGCTTATTGTGGATTACACAATGGGGCTCATAGGGATAGATGACAAGGGTAATGAGTGGCAAACTGTCTTGTGTATTGACCCTGTTCAGCCATTTAGTGGAATATCGGATGGACAGTTATTTGAAGACACCGATTAATGGTGATGAAATGATATTGGAGCTATATGTTCACTGTCACATAATGATTCAGCATAGAAATGTGCATAGGAATGTGCCATGTCCTGTACTTATTACTAAAAGCATGCCTGCATATTTACAAGAGTAGCTGTTACAGGTCTCCAGCACTGTATGGATGGATAACCCTTGTGAAGTGGGGCTTTTGAAGAGCATAGGAGCAGTACACATTAATTTTAAACCAGGAGCAATGTTACCCAGAGTGCGACAGTATCCATGGTCAAGATAAGTAGATGAGGGAATACATAAGACAATTGTTGCCTTAGTCACCAGGGCATTATAGTACATTCAGAGTCCCAGTTATATAACCTGTGAAAAAGCAAAGGGGTGAACTTGGAGGTTCATACAAGATTTGCGGCCATTGAATAGAAAAGTGGAGGCAGAATTCCCACTTGTACCAAATCCTGCCACAATTGTTTGCAGCATACCCAAGGAAGTCACACATTTTACTGTCATTGATTTGAGAAATGCATTCTTTTCTACTCTATTGCACCCTAATTCTAAATACCTTACTGTGTTTATTTGCCGCAGGCAGTGCTTTAAACACACTAGGCTTCCACAGGGGTTCTGTGAGTCCCTGAGTGTTTTTAACAGAGTAATACACATGGATTTGGGCAACATACATGTGCCGAGCACAATCATTCAGTATGTAGATGACCTTGTAGTAGGTAGCACCATGGAATATATGTGCAGGACAGACTCCATCACATTATTGACATTGCTCACAGACAAAAGGTACAATGTAGACAAGGAGAAAATGCAATATTATCAGAAGGAGGATCTGTATTTGCGGCCAATATTATCAGCGAAACGAGTAACTCCTGCAAGAGCTGCTGCAGTGCAGAATACACCACAGCCCACTACAGTTAAGGTGGTCCAGCAATTTTTGGATTTGTGTAATTATTGCAGAGCTTGGAATTTTGACTATTCTAGTTAAACAACATCTTTCTGCAGGGAGTCAAAGAGGTACAGAAAAGGAAATGGCTACTTGCATGGACAGGGGAAATGGTGGTTTGTTTGGCAGTATTGAACATTGCTATAAGTCATTCTCCAGTGTTAGCAACCCTTGATTAAAAATGTAATTGTATGTATGCTCACATTCTAATGGACAGGTGATGTCTGCCTTATTGGGCCTCATTAGGACTCCCATAATGAACACTGCTGGTACGGGACCGGTAACGTTCATTACGGGCTGCCCTATTACGAGGCCTGCAGCAGGTCCTGCTTTTCACGCCTGGTCAGTCCAGACGTGAAAAGCGGGACCCGCTAGCAGGCCAGGATGCTAACAATGGGCCCGTCATTAACAGGCCCATTGTTAGCATCCTCCCCATTCCCATTGAGCCCTGTGAGGTCCACGAAAAGGGCAATTAGCGGGTCTTCCAAGGTCGTCATGACTCGGTTATTGCCCTTTTCTTGGACCCGGTAAAAAATCATAACCGGCGGCAGCCGTGCCCTTAATTAGGACATGGATACCGCTAGGGTCGTAATGAGGCCCATTGTCTCAGCAATCATCCTTGGGACACAAGACCCTAGCATATTACAGTGGTAATTTAGATTCAGTGATGCAAGGTCAATTCCCTTGTGAATAGACATTGGCTGCATCAGCCTTTGCTATTGAGAAAAGTTCAACTATCACTAAGGGGGAATCAGTTACATTGTATGTAGAACATGCTGTGTTCACCATATTGGAATGATCCTACCCACACTAACAGCACAGAGAGCATCAGTGTATGAAGTAAATCAATCTAGCCAATCAATTCATATTGTAAGATGCCACACAGTGAACCCTGCAGCGTTTATTGCTATAGGAAGGGGAGGAGGTGCATGATTGTTTGGCATATGAAGGCCTGAGGATGATTTAGTACGTGTACAGATTGATGCATTAGAGGAGGGGGAGGTCCTTTCTGTTGATGGTTCAATGACGATTGATCAGGAGACTGACCAGCGGCATGGAAAGGCAGCATTGTGCACCTCGTAGATGGGAAATATGAATGAACAGAGTACCAACACACTATTCTGCTCAGACAGTGAAACTGATTGCCTTAATTGAAGTGTTAGAAACATCTTAGTGGTGTTTGGTGATTGTTTACTCCAAGCCAACTCACGCCACCACCACTGTACATTGAGAGTGTCCAGGTGAAAGAGGAGGGGGTTTTGCAGGTCCAATTGTACCCCTGTGGTTATCTGGTCTTTCCATCTAACACCTTTCCATCGAATACCTTTTCTTTCGAAAAGTATTAATTGAATTGCCGTTCCATCAAAAAGCATATTCATTGAATAAGTTTTGATGGTTAATTTCGATGGATGGGGTTAGGGTTAGGGGTTAGGGTTGGGGCTAGGGTTAGATTTAGGGTTAGATTAAGGTATAGATTAAGGGTTAGATTAGGGTTAGGGTTAGGATTAGGGTTGGGGCTACGGTTAGATTCAGGGTTAGCTTAGGGTTAAGGTTAGGGTTGGACCTAGGGTTAGATTCAGGGTTAGATTAAGGGTTAGATTAGGGTTGGGGTTAGGGTTAAGGGGGTGGGCATGGGGGTTGGCGTGGCTGTAGGGACTCCCCCTAATATACAAAAAAACATTAAAACTTTACAAGGAGCTGGGCAGTGCCGACATTTCAGCACTGGACAGCTCCATGTAATGTTTTAATGTAGAAAATAAAAGCATTGAAATGCTATCTTTTACATTTAAAAGTACATATCCATTTGATGGAAAAGATTTGATGGATATTTACTTTTAATAAAAAACATAGAATTTCGATGCTTTTATTCCCAATGCATCTTGTTCTGATGCATTGTCATTTCGATTCATCTATTTTGATGCAATGACCATAAATCCCCCTGTGCAACATGCTGCCTTATTACAAATTAGAAAGATTAATGTATGCATCATCCCACCTTTCTGTGGAAGCAGTAGTTAAATGCTCTGCCCACACTTAAGATACAGACCTGATTTCACTTGCCAATGATGCCGCTGAAAGAGATGCCAAACAAGCTGCGTATTTAGAAGACCCAGATGTCGCTGCACATCCTGAGGTAGCAAATCAGCAGTTACATTTCACAATTCCATAGACTGCAGTACCAGCTACAAAAATAATTGAGTTGCACGGACAAGCACTTCAAGAGAAGAAGGAGTTATGGGTGAGGAGGGGTTGTACACAGTCCCCAATGGACATAATCTGCAGATACAATATTACAGATACTGTGGTGCTGCCACAGGAGTTCCCAGCGGTTGCTTTTGAGCAGCTGCACTACAAGGTGCATATTGAGGTATTTCAGAAGACTGGTTTGTCACCAATCTGCATGTGTTTTTCCTAAGACATTTGTGGCAAAATTCATATGGCACTTGCACAATACTGGCCAGATGCTGAAGCCGCAGCGTGGCACATTGCCCTGTCCCACTGTGCCATTCCAGAAGCTTCACATTGATTACGCTGATATTTCTAACAGGTGTAGTAATTACTGTTATCTTATTGTTTTGATTTGCCCATTTTCCTATTGGGTTGAGGCTTGTCCCTTTAGACATCCAGATGCAAAATGTGTTGCACCATTTCTGGTATGTGAGGTGTTTCCTCAGTGTGTGAGGTCCTAAAATCAGATAACAGAACTCATCTTTTAATTACTCATTTAAGGAAATAGCATCTCTGTTGGGGATCCAGCATGACATGTGTTCCACATCCCACTCACAGGTAAACTGGATTGTTGAGAAGAGCAACAGGCTTATGAAAAGTAAACTGTCAAAGTTATGTGAAATGTTAAGGAGTAACCTGTTGCAAAGTCTCCATTTGGCTTTGTTTAGCCTGAGAACGCAGCCCGGCAAAGACCACCACTTATTCCTGATGGTGAATAGAATTTGCTGCCACTCCAATTGTTCCTGGGTGACAAAATCTATGTGCTCAACATCTTCTGTCACATGAACCAGCAATGGTTCCAGGCACCCTTCATGGTGGTCTTTGCTATGCATTTCCCAGTTAAGGTGAAGGAGGTGCAGTACTGGGTCCACCTATATGACTTCCGGAAGGCACCCGATACAGCTCCACCTTCTCATGAAGAAGACATAAATACTGACCGAGAATACAGTTGCATGTTACAGTATCTGTCCATTGTCCTATTAAAATTGAACTGGCCTACTTAGTGCCTCCCATGAGTTGCATTACGCATACATTGATTTCTTGAGTTCATATCGAGCACCATGTTTCCCTTGAACAGTTACCCATTAAAATGTTTATTTCAGTATCTTTTTTGTAATAATGGATTTGCAAGTGTTTGCCTGGATGTCTGCTTTTCTCTCTGTCCGCAGGTGCAACACGACAGACGTTGTGTGATATATTTGTTATGCTGTATATGTATATGATAAAAAAAACGGAAAATTCTTTATGACTCCTACCATAAGGTTTTATTATTCTAAGATTATTCCCCATTTGTGTTATGGTCTTGAATTGTTCCCCTCATGGGTAGTGAGAGAGATGTACAAATATGAAGCCTAATCTGGTGGCCCGCCCTGTATTGTTTATCCAAATGTGTGCTTTTATCTGTAATCAGATACAAACTCGGTCTACAGTGAAGACAACATATTGTGGAATGGAGGAGATTGTCTTTTTATCGGAAACTATATGTGAGTCAGAACAAATCTTATACATGTTATTGAGTAAGGCGGTAGGAGGGTGGTCTCCCAGGAGGGCTTTGTTGTTAAGCTGTATGAAACATTTGTATTCATGCTAAAGAAGATGGGGATAGCAATAGAAACCCTTTTGCTTTTTTCCAGATAAAGTGAGAAGGCTGCTACAATATAATGCTTGGGCCCTCACTAATGATGCAGTTATGGGCATGCAGCTTTATTCATATACCATCTATTCTCAAAAATTATAGGGTTGCCCTGAGCCCTATCTAAAATTCTTCCCAAACTAGAAAATGTGTCAAAACATTATGCGTTTTAGACTGAATCTACTCCCGACAAGAGAAATCTTATCTGTAAGAGGGGATGTAAGAAAAGCTATGACGATTTGTCGCTTCTGCAATATGGCAGACTCTAAGGAAACGCTACTACACCTGCTGACTGAATGGCAAGACCTTAGAGGGCAGCAAATTAATAATTTTATAAAATGCCCTTAGATGGTAGCAAATTCATTATTTTATAAAATGTGTGGGTTTGTTTAGAGCAATTACGGTGGGACCTCCTAAATAGCAAATCAGTCACACTAACTCTGGCAGTAGCAAGATTCTTATCTGTGGTACGTAATTTATTTTAGAGGTGTGACACAAAGTTTCAGGTACCCATATTTGATCATGATGATTTTAACAGACACATGTGTAAATAGATATATGAATTCCAAAAGAATTGTACCAAAAAATTGTATTTGTATTATATTTAGATATTATGTTTTATGGATACTCTCCTATATCTGAATTTGTATTAGTATTTGTATTTGTATTCTAATACATGTTTTTACTCAAATTAGCTAATGTATAGTTATATTCTGTGTTTTCTTTGTACTTATTTTGTAAAGGTTTATATTAACCAAAAAAAATAATAATAATCGTATATTTTGTTTTTTTCCATTCAGGATTTATATTGTTATTGTGTGATTATTTATGTAGTGGAGGAATACAAAAGAGGGCATGGGGGATTATGCAATGTTTATGAGACTGAAACTCACTGTAGGATAACATGAATTAAGAGGGAAACTGAGGAGGAGAAGGAATATATTAGTGTAATGGTGTTATATTTGATACTGATCTGAATCAGATAATGTGCTATAATTACATGCGGAGGAGGGAGAGATCAAATGAGAGCTGCTATGCACGCTCTTTGATACCTCACGCAGAGGGCACACCCAAGTTGTTTATACCCCAAGAAATGCAGCATATTATAGCCCAGAGCCTGGTACATTTAACCCTGTGCAGAGATGATGAAGAATGTTCCAAGGAGAAAGTGCAGGCATGGTGCAACCATTAATTGAGCTGACAGGAGGATTGTTTTCTGCCAATAGATGGCTGGCAGGAGCAGGTAGCTATACACCAGGGGGCTTTCTGAAATTTTCAGAAGATTCAGTGGCATGCATGAAGGAAAACTTTGGCAGAATATGGGTGAACTATGTGTCAAAGCTGACATGGATTGAACTAAACGAAGCACCAGCCAAAGTGCAAAGGCGAGCAGAGGCTTTAGAGGGTATGAACATCCATTGCAATAACAAATTATTCATCCCCCGCTCTGACTGAAGACACAGCAGCATTGATGGATGTGTATTGGGTGTGTCAACAATAGCCATACTTATACCTCCCACAGTCATGGAGGTGGGTATTCTGATTCTCACCTATCAGTTTTAAATGTGCCGGTCCCAGAACCAACTAAACCCCCAATAGTTAACCCTGTTTGGTGCTCACTAGGAGGTCGTCATCAGAGGAGATCTAACTACCTGTCCAACAAATCATCTGAGAAACTAAAGGTGATCCCAGATGAATACCGGTTGTTCACCAAGAAACATTTCAAGATGATTCAGCTGAAAAACCAGACAGAGAAGGGCCTTAACTCGATAAAAAGTGAGTTGAGAGCTATTGGGCTCATGACCCTCCAGAACCGATATGTTCTGGATTTACTTAGCAATGGAAGGGGGTGTTTGTAAGAAAAAGTAACTGTCTTGCTGCATATACCCCCCAACAAACAATGCTGAAAATGGAATGCTCTCCGATGCAATAGGGGCTCTCCACAAGTTTGGGATTGCATTGGAGAACGAAGCTGGAGTGAAGGCCGTTAACTGGCTCGATACCATGTTTTGCTGGGCCCAATCATGGTTGGAGATAGCTGTAAAAATGCTAGTTCCCATCATAGTGTTTTTGTATGTAATTTTTTGTTCCTATCAATTGATCCTTAGGTGCTGCACAAAGACCCTGCCGAAGAGCGCCACAATGATGATTTCAATAAGGGTGGGGTGATCTGACTGATTGGTGGGATAGGGTTGTACAGCAAAGAATGGTAAAAATAGAATGGGTTTGGAACCCCCAGGGACAGTGGCCACACCCCCATCAGACCCAGATAATTATACTGAATGCTGGGTTGATTTTACAGGAGATGGAGGGTGCTGTTTCATAACCATGAAGAGTATGCCCAATGGGTAGGGGTTAGGTCATGTGTGTAGGACATGAGTACCTTGAGATGCTTCTGAAGGGCTTGTTAATGGAGTATTAGCTAAAGTGGGGAAAGTTTTGATGCACGTAAAGCATCCCAGCCAGGCATAAAGGTTTGGGTTGAAGAAAACCTATCAGAGAGCAACTACGTGGGAGCAGAGCCGAGGGTGTGCCACAGACAATGAATACATTGCACCTCATTAGAAGTTTGGCGGTATTGTGGGATGTATTTACCCATGCATCCGAGCCCTACCTCAAAACTGTGCAGTACTGACATGGAAAACCTCATGATGGCCAGAGCTTCCCAGAAAATGCACAGGGAAATGCATGAAGAATAGGCTGCCACTCATTTTTGCCGATGTTATGGGCACAGAAGGGCACTGCCTAAAACCACCATTGGACTACCCACACAGTAGTCTGAAACCATTGGGAGTGGCAATGCTGATTGCCAAAAGCAAACCCATAACTGTTGGGAATTCATTTTCTTAAATCCCAAAAATGGGTGCAGTACCAGTACTCACCACTATCCAAAAGCCGGCAGTTTAAAACCACCCTGTGTTTCTCTGAAGGCCAGCCAAAGTGCCTATTTCAAACATTGCAATATGTGCAAAATATTCACTGAACACCAGCAGACATTTGGTAGAATGGAGTTTTGTGTGCCTACAAAATCTGGGAAATGAAGAGCCCAGAACAATGCTTATAACAAAACTGGCTGAGCTATGGAGTCAGCAGTTTAAGTTGCACTGGATTTAAAGACACTAAAATCGAAAATGTTTAGATTAAATGAGTGACCTATGTTTGGTGTCACATGCCTTTGTAACTGTTGAAATGTCATAGTTTTGCACTTAGAATCAGCATTCTAGCTGCATATGTAAAAATGTTTAGTTTTATTTGAATGCAGGAACTGGGGAACAAAAAGTGACATTTTATCTGAAACCTGGCTTAAGGAACTGAATTCTGCCTGGCAACTACCCCCATCAGGAGTGAAACTTGAGTCACAGCTGTGTTCCCAGGCCTAGCTGCCCTTTTGCTGCTCACACTAAGGATATGCCATCTATCTGATAATTGAATTACCTGTGCTCTGCAGGAAAGTGAACAAAGCCCTGTCCTGGCTCAGGCAAAGGTTTTATTGGCAGGAGTCGTAAATGGTCGTAAAAAGTGGCTTCCTCCTGAGGAAAGGGGAGGGGCACTGCCTGTGAGAGCAAGCTGGCTTGGCAGAACTGGAAAAACCAGAAATTCAACCTTGTGCTGAGGGTAAACCACACCCCTTTGGAGCCAGAACATAACTTTAAAAAGATGAATAACTCATAGAGCGGACATGTGAAAATTTTATAAATGATACCATAATTCTTGTGATTTTTCTGCCCACAGTTTAAGAGGTTTTTAGAACCGGTGGTATGTTCAGGGGGGTGTCAGCGGAAAAGTGGGGATAACTCTAAATGTATGCATGTCAAAAATCTGAAACTTCATCAGTTAATGTCCCTACTCCCTGCGCACATGTATGTAAAGTTGGGTCAATGTCAGAAATTGCAAAATCAGTTAAAAAGTGAAATATGTGCCATTTCTGAATGCAAGCTCCCAGGAAGAGCAGAGTTTGAACAGGGGATACCTCCTGTAATGCATGATGGGTGCATATGATTTTAAAACAATATGTACCTCTGCAAATATGTATTTGTTTCAAATCTAGATTTGTGTGTAAGTTGACAGGAGGAGTGGACTTTCTGCAGGCTGTAAAATGACATCACTCTGACTCACAGTTCATTCCCCCAATCAAATGATAAATGGAAGTTTGACCAATTAGAAGCTGAGAGAGAGGTAGGGTCAGTGATGCTAGAACACACCCACATTTTAAACACATAAAAGCAGACAGACAGGACAGATAGGGACTTTTCAATTCCATCTGCAGCGGGACGCTCTGCCGGACCATACAACATCCAGAGATCCAGACTTCAAATTCATCAACCTCCAGAGAGCCAAACTAGAGACTTCAATCTATCCAGAACTAGAGACTCAGACCAGAGAACCAGAGAGAGCTGACCCAGATCACTGTGAAGTGCAGAGACCAGAGGCGAATTTAAAACCCTGGCCAGATCCGTGATGAGGCCCATTTCACTCAAGAATATAGTGTGAGTACCTAGAAAACTGTGCAGAACCAATCTCCTAGTTAAAATAATATAATTCAATCCATTTTTAACCTAAGTAGAACTGCATCTTAGCAATTGTGTTATCCTGCCATCATTTTTAAAGCTGAAAAAGTGTGCGTTTAAAATTTCGAATCTGAAAAACGACCTTTATTCAATCGTTCATACCTCCGCAACCGTTTGTGCTAGAGACTTGCAGTAACTTTTATTTGGAAGCTGAGATCCTAGGCTTTCCTAGGACCCCGAAACGATAGAGATAGTCTTTGTGGTTCCTCTGTAATAGCGCTCGGCGCATCCGCGAATTTTGCCGCGATTTGCAAATTTCTTCACGTGTAAAAAGCTGCTGCTGCTTGCCTTCCATTGCCAGAAATTCGTTTAACCTGCTAACTATCCCTGCATCATTGCTAGTGTGAGCCTGGACTAATATTAACTAGATACCAATCACCCTGAACCTCTGAAAGGGAATTAAAAGTATTTTAGCATACTTTTCAATTCATTGCCAGCACATATCAAAGCAATTTGGGCCTGTGTTTTCAAACCTATGTAGTCTAAGCTTGCTGGGGTGAACTGAATCACATTTGATTGCATTTCTGAGAACTGTGTGTTTTCCTTCCATTTCCTTGCCTTGCATCAAGGGGGGAAGGGGATTGCCAGAGAAAAGTGATTACATTGTTTTGCTGAAATCATATCAAGTTGTTTTTTATACTGCATTTCATTCATTCAACCTTGCATTTCCTTGAACCTTATAAAGCATTCTCTACCACATTATACTTTTGTTCCTATTTACCAGTGTGCTACCTTATCCATTTCATGTCAACTCATTAGTGATTATAAGAAGTGTGCTAGTGCCAGATTCTCCGTTGTTGATCTTTATCATATCAGATTAAGTGTGCTATTCAATTATTAATTTATTATAAAGTGTGATATATATATATTTTAAATTATCAAATAAACCTTTTAAACTTGCAAAACAGAACTACTTCTTGGCTCAGTGGGGTCAGGGGGATTCCAAGAGAGGGGTGTTATATAGGGGTAGTCATCCAGAACGCATGAACTGGACCTAAAGATATATCAATAAGGGTTTTCATTCAGTATTATAGACTAGGCGTTGACTTAGCTGTAGTGTTGAATTGAATCCCCTTACAGTATCCTTGCCGGTAAAACTGAAAGGCTGGCACCAAACTTCTGAAAGATTCCGACGCCCGTGGGCAATTACGTGTCATTATGGCATTGCCGGACCGAGTATTTGCCCATTCCTGGCCGCCAGAAAATATTTTTCCCCATTCCCATTTGAGCCCCATAAGGCTCAATGGGAATGGGGAGGACGGATGCACCGGCACCGTTATAAACGATGCCGGTGCATCCGACATGCTGTGCTCGCGGGTGCCGCTCTGCCTGCCAGGTCTGACCTGGCGAGCAGAAAGGCACCCGCTAGCACAACTCATAGTTTGCCGGTCCGAGAACTATGGTACCAGCAAGCTCACTGGTACCATAGTTCCCGGATCGGTGAACTTGTAATGAGGCCCATTGGGCCTCATTATAAGTTTGGCGGTAGCCTTACCAGTAAACCGGCAGGCTGCCGCCAAACTTCTGAAAATTCCGGCACCTGTGAATGTGCAATTACCGGATCATTACAGCCCTGCCAGAACCGGGAATTGGCTATTCACGGGCGACGGAATGGAATCCTCCCCATTCCCATTGAGCCCCATAGGGCTCAATGGGAATGGGGAGGTTGGATGCACCAGCACCATTCGGAATGGTGCCGGTGCATCCGACATGCTGTGCTCACGGGTGTCGCTCTGTCCGCCAGGTCAGGCTTGGTGGGCAGAAAGGCACCCGCGAGTACAACTCGTAGTTTCCCGGTCAGGGAACTATAGTACCAGCAAGCTAACCGGTACCGTAGTTCCCAGACTGGCAAACTTATAATGAGGCCCATTGCTTTTAGTTAGGTGATACTTTTAAATACCCACATATAGCATCACAGAAAGAGCAGAAGATATATTGATGTTGTGGTTGCAAAGGTTATAGGTAGGGCAGCATTATAGACCCGATGTTCAGTTGACGTATTGTAGTGATGTAGGATAGCACAATGTGTGGGAAGGATAGAAATAAGCAGAAGATGGAGTCAGCAAAGTAGTATGGTAAGAGCAAGGTTGGTGTGTCAATTAGACAGAAGTAACACAATTTTAGATCTTAAAACCTAGTACACGATAAACAGAAGATAACATCGGCCTTGGTGAGGAGCTGCAAGTCTGTTAGTTCAGCTCCAAAAACAAATCCCATTCCTGTTACCCAGGAGAGAAGCTAAGGTCAGTGGCATCCATGGTACACATATAATCACTAATTGTATAAAGTTGTGGGGCCTCAAAGGGATGGGAACGTAATGTTAGTTGATAGAAGAGCGCCCTTTGATAGGCAAATTCATGAGAATAGGGCGTGAGACTCTGCAATGCCAATGTGCAAGGCACATATTTAGAACACTACTTCCCTCACCCTGTGGCCGACACCCTATTTAAATTATGCCTAGACATACTCAAGCAAACAGAGCATTGAAATTCAGACTTGAGCGGTGCCCTGGTCAGTTCATGCCTGGGCACCTGGGGTAGGAAGGATATAAGGATGGGAGGTCTGCCTTGAACGTCTTATGATTTGGGACAGGAGAAGCAGAGGAGATGCGAATAAATTTAGCACAAGTTCAGGGGTGCAGGTCATGTGTGCCATTGCTTCTGGGTTAATGAGATTGTCTCATCAAAAACAGGGTCAGCCTCACTAATGCTTTTTGATTCCATCTGGATCAGGAGGGTGCACATCACGTGAAGATCCCGAATTTCCGGACATATCGATAAGAACCCCCAATCACACAATTGGGTTTGGCAGTGATGATGTAGAGTACCACATGTCTAAGGGATGGGCGTAGTGCAGATGTGGCCAATCGGTCAAGGACTATAGGGGGATTAGCAAATTCAATGAGGGTGATGGGATTATGTTGCACTCATTATTATGCATAGTATTATTATATCTGTGATTTGTCCATTATAAAAGATGAGATAAGAAGAGCTCCATGTCAGTTTGTTTCTACAGAACCATCTGAGTACCTTTTTGCATGTAATAAACCGTGTTTTCCTTGAAAGTAGGTGCAGTGATTATTTTGGTCATTTGGATTGTTTTTATTCTACTAATTTAGGGCTGCCATTCTTTCACATGTATTCATTAAAGCTTAGTTCCAGAGAGAAGGGGTCCAGAGGTCAGCTCTGGTATAACAGGACCCACCATTTATCAGTGACTTATCAATTAGCTCAGCTGAACACAGACATGGGTGTGTATTCAGAGAATAGGTTACAACTTAAAAATACAAACAAATGTATCTATGATATATTCAGAAAATCTCAATTTTGTGATGTTTCACAGTTTATGAGCCACACCGGATTAAAAGGTTATGGGTCTGCTATTGAGTGAAACACTGCTTCAAAAGAATAAATGTTCATGAAGCTTCAGCCATTTGACCTATGATATAGCAATAACCCATTATTGCTTTTTAGTGAAACATTGCTTCAAAAGACCAAATTTCCATGCAGCCCTCATCCCTTTTGACCTATAACAAAGGCATAATGCATTTTCCTGTGTGTGTCAGCTTCATGGTCTGGGATCTCAGAGGCCTTAATTCAGCATTTAAGTTAACAATGAACTCCCATAAAAATATTCTACATACACCTATTGAAACGCAAAGTAAAAATGCATTCATTTAAACAGCACCAATATGAAATCCCATTATCAGCCATAACAATTGAGTGCTTTGCTTGATTGAAAATGTGAAAACAGATTTGAATTTTTCAAAGTCGCCCCCACCATACACCCATAAACACAATAAATGAATATGTGTGACATATTAATAATTGCACATATTCCAATTACTTTCTAAAATTACCAATTGTTTTAACATGAAGTAGGTCAAAGAATTAAGCATTTTCTTGTGATTCCAAATATGTAGGCATCAATAATGCTATAGGTGTTACCGCCCATTTTGGGCAGTGGTCTTGGTGGTGCCACGGCAGGCGCTGGTATGATGTTGCATTTGCCTGTCCTGGAATGGCCGTCAGAAGGACCAGCTCCTGCAATGCTGTTCTGCCTGTTCTAACTTATCCCGTGGCTCTGGCTCCGAGCGGTCACGTGATGGAATACAGACGAGCTGTGCCTAAGATCCAGTGCTTCGCTACTCTTAGCCAAGATGCTTCGTAAGTATGGCTACTAGGGGATTGCTTTCCTGTTCCTATAGCTACTCTGTTAACTTCCTTGCCATTTCACAGAACACATTCTTCAACGATACCCTCCGCAGTTCGCTGCCACCTGTGGCTGCTGCCCGAATCTTACAGAACTTCCCAGCCGCCCGCCCCGTTCAGAGACTTCTGCCATCCACGGTCACCCGTGGCTGCTGCCGGAATTGTACAGCACTTTCCAGTCGCCACGTTCAGAGGCTATTTTCAGTGTTCCTCGACTCCTTGTCTCACAAGTCCTGCTTCCATCTGACGTCCCCAGTTGATAAACACTTTTCTTCACTCTTGTGGCCTGCATGAAGATATCGGAATTACGAACCAGGTCTTCCCCCACTCTAATCACGCAGAAACAGACCGCGCAACTTCCATCGTTAGAGCCCACGTGTTCTTCAGTAGGTTACAAAAAAGATAGCAGACCCACATTCCCATATCACAATCTCTGTACTCATTTCTCTTTCTATTTTCCTTCCTATTTACCTTATTTTCCTTCCTATTTACCTTGTCAGACTTCCTGGAGAGAATCATTTGCACAGTTACAAGCTCCCCACTGACTTTCTCTAAATTGATAAAGGGGCAGATTTTTTTCTCTGTTTCTTTCTCTGTGCGCCTTTCTACGCTCCAAAAGACTTAGGGCCTCATTACACGGACGGTGGTAACCATGACGCTATTAGCGCCATGGTTGCCACTGGTATTTTACCGAGTCCGCCTTAGTGAATGGGGGAATTACCACCCCATTCCAAGGTTGGTGGGGCGGTAATTCCCCATTGACCAAGGCCCTTCCCCATTCCCATTTGAGCCCCCATAGGGCTCAATGGGAATGGGGAAGGAGCAAATAACGGTACTGCTATTAGCGGTACTGTTATTTGCCCTGAAGTCCCTTATCGGGTCCCTTCCTCACCGTGTAGTCTGGCCACACGTTAAGGACGGGACCTGCTAAGGGACCTTGCAGTATGGCGCTAAGGGATTACCGGCACCGGTGCCCTTACTGGTGCCGGTAATCCCTTAGCGCCATCCGTGTAATGAGTCCCTTAGTAGTGTCATTTTCACTATCAGGCTTCACATGGATATCAGCTCTCGAGGGAATCCAGCCCGAATAACCTCACCTTGAGATCACTGAGTGAGACCTCTTCGTAGACCTGCGCACTCAATCCTGCACAGATTTTTTTTTTACCCCACAGGGTGTTCCCTAGGGGGTTTGTCGCTCTCCGTTTCCTGTTTCTATCAGGCGGAGGACAACAAGGTTCCCGTAGGTGGGGGGTTACCCTGTTGTCAAAGACTGGTCATCTGTTAAGGTTAGTGGATATTTGCCTATTATACCATAAGTATATGACAATAAGTCTATAATAGAAATTATGAGCGAAAGAAAGATTTCAGCCCAATTTCCTCATACCTCCAATTGGGAGGAAATAAAAACATCCCGTCATCACATAGCAAAACACCTAAGACCTAACAAAATAAAGGTGCAGATAACTGGAGATGTCAGTATCTGAGTGGAACCTGTAATAAGCCCTGTCCAATAAGAAAATGTTACCTCAAATGATTTCTCATGCGTGGATTTTAAACCAGTAGTTAAGGACAAACACACAGGAAATAGAGAGTTCTTAGGAATTCTGCTGACAAAGTCAGTGTGTCCAACAGGAAAAGTGTTGCATGGGCTTACACCTGGTTGTAGTTGATGGTAATCCTCATTAGGAAGACATTTTGAGTGGGAAGATGTTTTCCCAAAGAGATCTAGATTGCCCGAGTGGGATTTTGAAAGCAGGGGATGTGAGAGTTTACTTGCCAGAGTTGCCGGGACCTGCTGGTGTTCCGACCTGTCCTGTGCCTTTGAAAGCCAATATAAATGTTGGTTTAAAAACACAAGTGCATTTATATACATGTTGCAAAAATTAGAAAAAAGTCCTTGGTAGCAATTGGAAGTCTTTTAGAGGAATTCTTTACAAGCTATGCCACCAATTGGGGACTGGGCTGTAAGGGAACCATATGGCAGAGTATTTAAAATAGAATGCTTTAGAATGTTGATTGTGCAGGGCATATACTATTCTCTGACAGTAGCCAAATAAGTTAATCACTGTGTTGTGATAATGGCAATTGATGACTGCATTTGAGGCGTGGCATACAACATATTCAGAGATTTTCAGTACTTGGTGTACCTCTTGCCCTGAAAAAACGTAAATGAAAACAGTAGTAATAGCAGACAGGTTGCATTTTCTTTGTAGACAAGATGCTTGCCATTTTTATGGAAACTTGTAGGTGTCTTTTAATAGTATTATTATTTGTATTATTATTATTATTATTATTATAATTGTAACATTCTAGTGGTTTAATGAACGTTTAGTCCTATTTCACCATCCAGGAACTCCTGGATGGGAAACACGCTGTCCGTGTTTCTGCCATGTTAGCACACGCGATTGAAGAAAGAAGACTTGCCTTACCTTGCTCCATGTCCACTTGTATCTATTCAAATAGTAGGACATCCGGATGCTTGCGGGCATAAAAGCCCAACATAAGGAAACATGGCATTGGCGACAAAGGACAAAGATGCCATGCATGTGCATGCACCCAGCCGTTTCCTTTAAATGGTCCATGGACCTGACGTGCAGCGAGCACAGGCAGTCTCTCTGGTGCTGCACGTTATACACAGTGCGCCTCCCGCTACAAGAGAACAGGCGCCACCCACCCAGCGAGGGCAAGAGGCTGTGAGGAGCGTACCATGGCTAAAGGAGTCACTGCTGCCCTAAAGTTGCTAAAGGAGTGCTACTGCCCTACAGTTGTTGAGGACCAGGGGAAGGGGCATACTGTAGCCAAAGGAGCCACTGCTGCCCTACAGTTGCAGAGGACCAGGGAAAGGCCTGATCGCCTGATGTGCACCTCCGAGGCTGCTGAAGAATTTGGCAGGCACACCACAATCAGGTGAGGAAGCACTCACATTATGATGTCATGAAGATCCCCTGATGTTCACACCCACCCCCCCCATTCTCACCCATCACGCCCATGCAGCATGAGCCGCAGCAAAAGAATGTGCAACTACAAGGGGTGTCGCCATGTGACATAACTGACACAAAGAGTTTGGGGCCTAAATGGGCTTGATTGGTAATGGACTTCTCAATCTACACCAACACATTGAGGGTAAGGGAGCCCAGACACCTGAGGGGCATATTAATACATGTGTTGGGGTCCAGGGTGCACTACATGGTTTATGAGTTGCCAGCTCAAACCACAGCCTCTTACACTGATGTCATTGACTCTTTCAATGCCTATTTTGCCACGCATTGCAATATTGACTACAAGAGGCATGTGCTTCACACCACCACTCAGGACAAAGGTGAAACCTTGGATCTGTTTGTGATGAGACTGAGAGAAAGGGTGAAATACTGTGACTTTGAAAATTATTCCACTGAGGAAGCCCTCGGATAGCAGGAGATTGCTGACATCGAATCAGCCATATTCTGCAAGAAATTACTCCAGAAGAGGAGATCCCTGGACGATATTCTAATGCTGGCAAGGACCAGCAAGGTAATAGACAGACAGGCTGAGTCCATGGGAAAGATCATCATCTCTCACCATCTCTCATGCCACTCCTGCCCCTCTGTGTCAAATACAGTCCTCTGGCAAGGCACACAAGAAAGAACCAATGAGATTTTTACAGATGTGGCTATGACTTCCCTCGTGAAGGGACGTGTCCAGCCACGGGCCACAGGTGTAATGGCTGCGGATACGAAAACACATTTTGGCCATGTGTAAGACATTGAAATATGGGCAACGATAATCAGAAAGAAGACACTTTGGCCGAGCCTCTGATGGGCAGAGGTCCACGCACCAGAGCTCTTTGTCGCATGGAAGCAGGAAGAGTCCACCGGAAATGTGTCGCTCATCGGCAAGAAGCCGCTGGATGGTGCTATGAAAGTTATTGGTCAACCACGCCTAATGACCAAAAACAAAGGTCCACTCGATTCAGCGTATGGAACATTGAGACATCACCCAGACACCAGTTAGAGTTGGACTCCTCATCCAGCGGTGAAAGGAAAAGGGGATATGTCTATGCCACAGGAAATAAGACAGCGAAATAATTCAGCCTGACACTGCTCCTATGGGTCTATGGCAGCACCCTGGAATTCCTCAATGACACATTGGCTAATGTTAATGTCATGAGTGAGGAGACCTATGCAAACCTGAAGTGACCCACCAAACTGAAGGCCCATGATATTGACACATACGCCTATGGGTCCAGCATACCACTTCCATGCAAAGGCATGTTCAAGTTGTCATGTTCCTACCAGAACAGAAGTAAAAGGTTGCAGATATATGTAGTATAGGGTGAAGTACCTGGAGAAAGCATACCAAATTTCAGGTCGGCCCTAAGGATGGGTCGGGTTCACATCATGCATCAGATCATGTCCACCTACTCCTCAAGCCCATAGAACATGGAGGCACATATATTCCCATCACTCTTTCACGGTTTGGGAAAACTAAAGAACAAACAATTCAAGCTACGCATCAACAAGCAAGTCAAGCTGATGGCACGGCATTACAGAGGCATTCCACTAAATAGTCAGTCTCAAGTAGAGGACGGCCTAAAACCCTTACTCACACAAAACATCCTAAAATACGCGAAAGGCCCGACACCCTGGGTCTCACCCTTAGTGCCTCTACCCAAGAGAAAGAACAGTGTAACAATATGCCTCTGTATTGATATGCGGATGCCTAATCAAGAAATAAAACGGAAAGACATCAGTCTTCCGTATTGACTGACACGATGTTCTTGCTGCACGAAACTAAGGTGTTTTCAACATTGGACCTAGTCAGTCGATATAACACCACTTTCACCAAACGCGTAGGACTGCTTCGATACAAGCACCTGAGATTTGACATGCCTTGGCAAGCAGAAATATTTAAAAATGAGAGTCATGAGTGAATCAATCACATACCCCAACGTTTGAAATATAGTGATGATTTTCGAGGCTACACAAGAAACTCATGATGACACGCTACAAAGGGCCTGCATGGTATTGCAACAAGCAAACCTGACCCTCAACATTAACAAGTGCGAGTTCAGCAATTGTCCACATCTTCTCCAGTGAAGGTCTACAACCTGATCCAGTGAAGATACATGCACTGGTTAACACATCTGCTCTGTACTCAACCTCGGCAGTGATATCGTTTCTAGGTATGGTCAGTTATTGTACTAGGTATATCAATAGCTTTACATCTGTCATCACGCTGCTGAGGCTCCTGACTGCAAAGGGGCAGGATTTCTTTTGGTCTCAGCAGTGTGAGGCTGCATTCCAGGAGATAAGGTTTTGAATTTCGCCAACCGAATCCATGGCTTACCATAACCTTGAGATGGAGACTACAGTCTGTGAGTTTAGGGGCCATTCTGGCACCTTAAAAACAGGGGTCAAACTTGCCCAGGCGCATTATCTCATATGCCAATGGAAGTCTTTCCAACGCCGAACAAGCTTACTCACAGCCTGAAACTGAAAGTGTGGTTATGGTGTGGGCCTGTGAACACTATCATCTGTTCCTATCAGAAAGGTAATTCACCATTGTTATGGATCATCAGACCCTCACCGCCATCTATAGAAATCCCAACACAAAGATGCCCTTTCGAATCGCTCAGTGGGGCTCATGCCTATAAGAATATAAGTCCACAAGCCAGGGAAGGAGAACAACCCAGCTGATATACTCTCAAGTTTTCCCCTGCTGGCCAAAGCCGAGGCACAAACTTTCAAAGCCGATCAATATGTCAACTGCCTGGACAATCAACAAGGCACTTCCCCTTGCTCTGAAAATACAGGAAATTGTGCAAGAAACAAGGAAGGATGCACTCTTTTCACTGGTATGAGAATAAATGCTGACGGGAAGGTGCCGTACCACTGTGAATGGGGAATTAGAGATGAATGAGGACCAACAGAATATGATACAGACCTTTGCTCTCATGAAAGGCGTGTTGTCCATATCATCCCAGGGATTAATACTAAAGGAGAACAGAATTGTGATTCCGCTCTCTTTACAGGGCCGGATAATCAATCTGGTGCACGTGGGCCGGGAGAATCGTGTCCTCAAAACGACAGATGAGAACGAAAGTGTGGTTCCCAAAAATGGATGCCAAAATACAAACGACATCAGAAGACTGTGTGGTCTGCAGGGCCATGGCACCCTGCACCTTCCCACAACACCTGCAAATGACTCTCATGCTGCTAAACATGTGGAATGAAGAGGGCGCTGACCTGTTTGGGCTCCTGGCAAATGGCAAGTATGTGCTAGAGCAGTCGATGAAATGTCACGGTACCCAGATGTGCACTTGGTGTCATCTGCAAGTGTGCATGCAGTCATCTCCAAAAGATGTTTGCGCACTAAGGTGTCCCCAGCATGGTAAAATCTGATAATGGTCCTTTCTGTGGACAAGAGTTTGCCATGTTAGCTGAACTCTGTGGATTTCAGCACAGAAAGATCACTCCTGTGTGGCCACAGGATAATGGCACCGTAGAACATGTCATGGCCAATATCAAGCACATTTTACAAGTATGCACTATTACCATCGGATCATTTTTGCAAGCCATATGTGTGCTACTTAGAGATTATCGGAATACCTTGCGTAGCACTATGGGAATCTGTCCCTTGGAACTCATGTTTTATCGTAAGATTCAAACATGTCTACCTCAAGCACCTGGCATGGATCCAGAAAACACCATGATAACACGTGCCTGAGAAACAGACAAAACCAACAAGCAGAAAATGAAGAAGTATGCTGACACCAGGTGACATGATAAAGAGCATGATATCCATGTGGGTGACATAGTGATTGTGCGGCAAAAGCAGTCTCAGAAAGAAATGCCTGCTTTACATCCCAGGCTGCTACGAGTTACTAATGTCAAGGGCTCCATGGTGTCGGTAGAAAACAAAGCACACTTGATCCTTCAGAACTACTATTTCTTTCAGAATCTTGGGCAGGTCATTGCAGATTTGGTCTCATCTGGAGAAGACTCTAATGACGGTGACCTATCCGACAGCTGCTCTGATTACATTGACACTGATGTGAACACTGCAGACATCAGTGACAGTGAGTTAACTAAATGGCCCCTTGGCTAAAGTCCATCTAAAAAGGTTGTGCTTTGTCTAAAGAGATGGAACGGCTGAAGTATGCATGGCTTTATGTAGGGTGGGGAGTGAGGTAGCCTTCTAGTGGTTAGATGAATGTGCAGTCCTATTTACCGTCCAGGAACACCTGGACAGGAAACACATCACCCATGTTTCCGGCTTGTTCCAGTGCCGTAATGACCGGTAATTGCCGATTTCTGGGGGCTGGAAAAAGAAATACCGGTGGCAGCCATGCCTGTATTACAGGCACAACTACTGCCAACCTTGTAAAGAGGCCCAAAACCAAAGACGTGCTAACATTAGTTATTTTGCTGAATCACTATGCCCCAAGTTTTTCCTTGATTTAAATGCACACAATATGTTAGGATTACATATCAAGCAGCAAAAACAATGTTTAAGATAACTTGGCAAGGATACCAGGTAGAAACAAGGCAAATGATGCATGGTTATCATCAAGATCTCTTCTATCAAATACATCTGAACACAATAGGCCTCTTTACGAGGTTAGAGGTAAGGGAAAAACGATGCCAGTAAAGGATTACCGGCATCGCTTACTGCTCCGGTCTATTATGACCCGCCAACCTGCTATTAGCGGCACCCTAAATAACGGTGCCTCAAATAGTGGCATGGGCACGTACACGCACCCCTTCGGGGAGAAAATACCGGCATGCCAGTAATAGGAGTACATCACAACCCACGCGGACATGCAAATACCGGCATCCCGAAGGCGGCAATGAAGGGCTGCATGATGCCGGCCATACAGGCATCGCGGACCACCCACAAACAGCAATCAGAAATCAAGCCAACTGCCACAGGTGCACACAATCACCACAGGTGGAGTCACTGGAGGCTGGCCCAGTATCAAATGAGTACACCCACACATCACACCCCTTCCTACACCAAAATGCTACCACTAGCTGTTGCAATCATGGCGCTGGAGGACATGCCTATACTGCTACAACTACAGCAGCAACACCAACTACAACAACAACTACAGCAGCAACCACAGGCAGCACAGAGGAGAGGCAGGAGGAGAAGGAGCGCGAGACAGGGCCAGCAATTACCACCAGCGCAGCCAGCAGTGCCTCGGAGGCAGCCATCAATCCCTCGCATCAGACCCAGTCCATTCAACCTAACCCCTGAGCAGATCCACACCCTGTACCGGTTGGACCGGGAAACCATCACCACCATAGTGGACATGATACACAACAACATTGCCAGCCTCATATAAATATGCACTGCCATCCCCCGCGCTACTAATGGTAGTGTCTGTGCTCCACTTCCTGCCACAGGCACTTATCAACACACAGTGGAGAAGCTGCATGGCATTTCACAACCACTATTTTTACGAATGCTGAACCATGTGCTGGATGCCCTCCTGAAGCATGCAAGCACCCACATGTCCCTACCACGGACTGCCCAGGAGATAGCCGACACCAAAGTAGGTTTCCATGCACTGGCAGGCATGCCCAATTGTGTTGGTGCCTTGGACTGCACCCATGTGGAATTGGTAGTCCCCCATGCCATAGAGGCGGTGTACCACAATCGCAAGAAATACCATTCCATCAATGTGCAAATGGCATGTGACTCCGTCAAGATCATCACACAATGCTGCGCCCCATTTCCCGGATCAACACATGATGCCATGGTGCTGCCTAACTCCACGCTACCCTGTCACATGGAGCGACATGCTGGACCACGTGCCTGGCTGCTTGGTGAGTTTCCTGAGTGGGCCATGGCAGTGCAATGGGCTACTGATGTATAGGGATGCATACTCCACCTGGGTGGGAAAGGGGGGGGTGCATACTCCACATGGGTGTCAATTGACAGTGATTGGAGAATGCATGCAGAACTAGACACTCCTGACCTGAATCGCTCAAACCCAATATGAAAAAATCACTGGCAGACATTTTACCAATTATGCATATCGATGACAACAAGTGAGAGGCACAACCACACCGGCATGGGTATGTCAAGCAATGCATGACTGAACAGGATTGCAACTGTGGCAATGTGGCTGGTGTGACCATGCACAGTGTATAATACACAGCATAAATGGGAGGCTAAACAACCACAGTACATCCGCCTCAGCATGCATAATTTCACCCTGCATCATCTACTGAACGCCATCCAGACTACCACACCTCATAGCAGTATAGTATGCATCAAGTTAACATTCTTGTATACGTACAGGGACATGTGCATGTCCACACCAAATAGCTGCGGCTATGACTGTGCCTCCTGAAGGTGGCAGCTCACAGTGACACACACCTATTTGTATTCGCTTGCAGGTGATGGAGGATATCCCTTGAGGCAGTGTACTTACCCCTGTGCGGAACCCGCAGAACTGCCATGAAGAGGAGTACAATCGTGTTCACACCCGTACCCGTGTTGTGATTGAGCAGACCTTTGGCCTGTTGAAGGCACGTTTCTGCTGCGTAAGCAGGTCTGGTGGGGCACTCCTTTAGAGGCCTGAGAAGATGGCAAAGATCACCATGGCCTGTGTCATGCTGCACAACATGTGCGACCTGAGAAATGTACCACTGCCACCTGACATTGACATGCATGCACTGGGAGAGGATGATGAGGATGGAGACGCAGGTGAAGTAGCCCCCCTGCCAGTACGTGATGCACGGGATGGCCACGCAGTACGGCAAGCACTGATTCACGAATACTTCTGAACCACAGGGACTATGATAGACATGTGTCAGTGACACACTGGGTGCATGTGGACATGCACACAGGGATTGTTCGGAGTTGGCCACTGAACACCGTCACACATTAAATGGATACACACAAAATGAACAATGTCCAGCCATTGAATGTTTTTTCACACACGGGTGTATTAGTTCAAACAGCAAAAATGTGACCACTCCCCCCCACCCCCCAGTGAATTCCTAAACCCACCCAACAAACCCCAAAAACCCCCAGTGAACTCCCAAACTCACCCAACAAAACTAAAAAAAAAAAAACAATGTACTCCATTAAATGCTCCCCTTCACCCCCAACCATGTGTCCCACTCCCTTTGTCTGCCCACACTACTTCCAGGACTTTTTGCTTTCCGGGGTGGCATCTCGGAGTGCCGTGCACTCTGGCGCACAGGGCTGGTGGGGACTGAGGATGCAGGTGTGCTGGCTGTTGATGAGTCGGAGGCAGGTTCCACGCCTGCTCCAAGGTGTGGCCACTGCATGTGGAGCAAGATTGAAGTGAGTACTTGTGTTACTGCCCCCAGACAGTCCCTCATCTGTACAGCTGACGCATTCACAGCGGCTGTGTGGCCTCTGTGGTCCCCGCAATGTCAGTGGCGATTCCCCACCTGGTGTCCTCTCCATCTGCAATGTACTCCATGGCCTCCTGTCGGGCCTCCACCCTCAACAGATGTGACTCCAGGGTGTTGGTGGGAGCTGGAGTGGTGGGTGGTGCACTCACGGGGCCTGCATTATGGGTGCTGTCCTCCTCGATGGTGCTCAGGTCCGAGTCATGGAGGCAGGGATCAACACTGCTGTAGGTGGGTGAGGGCTCGATATGAGGTGGGGGGTGGACAGGGTGCTTGAGCTGAGTGGACATGTCACTTCTGTGACTCCCACCTGGTCCACATTGCCATCCATGTCATCCTCAGTGGTGGCGGCGCATGTAGGGACTCCCCTCCAACTGGTGTGGGTGTGGGCTGCTGGGTCTGACATGTGTCCTGCACACTGGCAGCAGGTGTTGTTGGCTGTGTGTTGGCTCGGTCAGGCACACTGAGTGTGGGTGTGTTCTGCTTGGCTGCCATGGTGGTGGTGCTGGCGGTAGCCCTTTTCTTTGGGTGGGACATGGATGCCGCTGCAGTGTTGTCTTCCCTGGCATCTTCCTCATCGGTGCCTGGGGGGTAGAAGAGATGCAGGGCATCAGTGATGGTGTTACATGTCAGAAGCATACAATTGTGCTGTTCAATATTCATTCAATCATGCAATCATGTCTTACAGGTGTGTCACACAGGGTGTTCTGGGGGGGCATTTTGGCATTCACTGCATGGCAGGTGGCATGTCGTTGATTTGGAGTTTGTGTGATGTGTTACATGGGCACCGTCCAGGTGTGTTGGCCGTTATGGGATTGGCACTCAGCATGCATTTCTGTCTGGCAGGGTTTGGCCCGCAATCTGGACTTGGATATGTTAATGTGGGTGTTGGGGACATGCATTGCCTTGCCTAGACTCCCTTCCACATCACTTGTGCTACGTCATGGTTTCCCCTACAGGGATCTGCAGGTTCACTCACCTCCTTCTGGGGATAATGCTGGACCCATCTCCATCTCCCCGAATCCTTCAATGGACTCTGGATTGATGAAGCTTCTTGCGGTCTCCTCCCAGGGCATCATTTTTGCAGGAGAGTGGGGACCCGCGCCTGTGGCCATGGCCGCCCTCCTGTTGCTTGACATGATGTTGCAGACCCTCAAGCGGAGGTTGTCGCACCTCTTCCGGAAGTCCCTGACAGTACATGGGGTGGTCCCCACAGCCGACACCTTGCGGGCTACCTCCTGCCAGATTTCCTTTTTCTTCTGCTGGGCCTCACACTTCATGTCATTTGATTTAATGAGGTCTGCATGTGCAGCAAGAGTGTCTGCTAACATATTCAATTCAGCGTCGGAGAAACGCTGTTTCCGCTGCCTGGGGGTGGTCTTCCGGGTAGCCTTGGACATCCTCAAAGTATTGCCACAGAGCTCAACAGGAATCGACTGGTGGTTTGGGTGGATTGCAATGGATTGTGTTTTTAAAGATGACCACCGGCCCATTTTCCATTCCGATGCGTTATTTCCGGGGCTGGTTTTACGAGCACTGTATTAGCATGTTGGTATTATCGGGTCGGTATTTAGGGGTTCCTCCTAGGCGGTGGCAGTATCGGAGGGTCCCATGATGGCACTATCTGGTGGTTGGAGGGTCTTTTGCGGCATGCCGGTATGGCCATTACCGGCATGGGGGTTCGCGTGTGCTCGCGCACTCGTCATCAGCCACTATTAGAGACGTCATACGAGCACGGACCCGCTTGTTCCATCATGCCGGTAATGACCCCGTTTTTACGTGACTCGTAATGAGGCCCAATATGTTTAGAATTAAAATTGAATACAAATATTAATATTGGTACAGTTATGAAAATTAACTCCACAAATTCACATCACATATTCAGACGGGCAAGTGGGCTAAGGGATTACAGGAATCAGTGTGTCATTAATGTTCAATATTGTTGCCATTTGATATGAAAGAAAAACAGATTTAGAATGTTATTTTACTGTGAGAAAACCTGCCTCACAGTTTTCATATTAAAACATATGAACATCCAATAGAGACTCATGGATGTATTCTCTGGGAGTGTCTGGTTGTTGGGAAAGTCAATGGAAGGACTTCATTGATTAAGATGTACAGCATCATTGATGACAAAGTGTGGGAATATTTTAGATTATAAATAGAAAGCACACAGAAGATTAGCATTATTGTGGATGGATGAATCAGAGATACCAACTTGAGGGCTGCTGAATTTAGGATTCCCGTTTGTAGGGGATGAGTCCTGTCGACAAGACAACCTGCAGAGATGGGAATCAGCAGCAGTTCTATTTTTTTTAAATGTGTATATGGTTTAGAAAAAACCTTTACAAAACAGAATACATACTGAATAAGCAAAATACAATCAAGCACATCAAATCAGTGCACACATTTTATTACATTTCACAATAGCAAAAGAATTAAAAAAAAGGAAGACATAATTAATCAGTAGAAGGAAAAGAAGTTCGAAGAAGCTCCAATGGGACTATATCAGATTCAAACTTGCAATGAATGCTGAGACCTCAAGGCCTTCCCAGACATACTGGATATTCAACATCTCATCCATAAAAATGTCGACCATGTATGATGCACCTGAAGGGGCCCCATGAATTTCACCCAACAAGCAATTAAATGCCTCACAATTAAGCAACAGATGTGTAATGGTTTCAATGGAAGAATTACAGAAGTTACAGCCACTATTGACTTCAGTAATGAAATTTCTCTTGATTAGGATCTCCTTCGTAGGGAGCAAGTTCCAACGGAGCTGTAGGAGAAGAGTCCTATGGTGCTGGTTTGAGAACTGTAAGAGCTGAGTACAAAGTCTCCCCCGTCTTTTGTACTCATGTGCTAAATGCCTCAGAGATGGATAGGAGTGGAACAGGTCTGTTGTTGTAACCAATTCTAGATCATACAGGGCCTTTTTAACCTTGGTCAGATTCGCAAATAAAATGTTGATATCCTGTGTAATTCCTGAAAGGATTGCTTTGCATTTCTGGCAAACTGGGCAAGGAACTGAGAATTCCTTTGGGATTTATTGGAGTTTGTAAGGGCTGCACCCAACACCTCATAAATAGAATCAGGAATTGGGGAAATCAATTTTGAGTATAGATATAGCAAGCGCCACGCAACATGAGCTTTTAGAGAGATAATTTGAAACTCAAATCTGTTAGCTGGAAGGGGGATCGTATTAGAGACCCTCATTGTCTTGTGCCACATCTTGGCCCCAATCAGATCCAGGGATTTGAAAATGGGCTCACCATATTGTTCAAGGCTATATCTAATATTCAGAACGAATTTGCCTTCCTAAAATATGAGTGCTGGTTTTAAAGAACATCTTCAGAATTTGCAATTAATTTTGATTATCTGATTCTGAAGCTGAGACACTTTTTGTATGAGCATCTCACAGAAATGTGTCAAGCCTGAATGCGCACCAAAGTGGAAACCCAAAAAGACAAGACCAGGACTGGTCTTGATCACTATGTTTTCCACATAGCAGGAGAGATTACATGGTTTAGTCTTTCCCTTCGTAAAAGCCAGAATCCTGGTCTTACTAGTATTTATCAGGAGCCCATTTGCTTTGGAATATTTTGAGAAGCTATTCAGGAGCCTTTGAAGACCAACCTTAGGTTTATCAAAAAACAAGAAATTCACAGTGTAGGGCATCCATGATATTTTACATTGGCCCACCTTTGGTGTAATCAGCAAGAAAATCGGCCGTGTATGACAGGTATTGATTGAATAGCTACATGGCCAAGACACAACCCTGCTTAGCCCCACATAAGAACGCATTTTGCTCAATAGATTACCTTTTGGATTTAACCGGATATGGATGCCAGTGCTATCATACACATCCATCACCAGGTGCAGAAGGCCATTCAGCATGCCCCAGCCAGCTAATTTAGTCCACAGTTGATTCTGGTCGACACAATCGAAGGCCACAGAAAGGTCTATTGAGGCCATGTAGGTGCAACCATCAGGGACACCAATGTTTGTTGACTGACCTTTGCAGAAACTGGTCTGGAGGTTATTTAAACTATGCATAGAGATAGACCATTGCTTCAGATGAATTAATAATAAAGAAGAGAAGATCTTACAATCAGCATCAATTAATGAGATAGGTCGATAGTTTTTGGGCTCTGACCTGCTGCCTCATTTGAAAATGCGTACAACGCGAGCCATGCTCCAAGAATCTGACATTACTCCAGTCTTGAGAATACATCTGAATTTCAGAAACAGCACATTAGCCCAATTAACAGGGTCACCTTAAAGGTATTATAAGTTAAGCCAATCGGACCCAGGGTTTGTGACTTCTTGCATTTCTTTAATAGATTATAAATTACTTCTATGTCCATTTCTGGCTGCCAGGAATAGTCATATTTAGCAGTACATAATGACAAATCAGTATCATCATTCTTGGGGGGAGATTCAAATAGATCCTTAAAAAAAGGATCCATAGAGACACCGGAACTGCGTTTAATTGCGAGGTCACGGTACTAAGGTCATGGTTATTAATTAGGTACCAAAACGACTCCATGTTGCACTTAATCAGAACTTGGAGCATGGTTTCAGCATCGTACTACATCATTAATGTTTGCTTTGACTTACATAAATTCAGGAATTTTTGCTTAATTGATAGCAGAATTCACTTTAGTCAAAAGTTCCTGGTTTGATGCCATAAATATTATAATCTCTTGTCTCATAAGAGATTTGGTAGAAGCCAACTATGCATTATAGGTGTGAATGGGTCTGGTAGATTTCATAGGTCTAACTCTAGTGTTAATTCTAACATGATTAAACATTTCAGATATATAGTCCTCAAACGTATTCACATTAAGGTGTCCATTTCTCACTCTAATGAAGTTGTTAACATAGAGTGGAGATGTTGGTTCAGAATCGCAATATTAGTATCGGACCAGCAAATTGCATTACCCGAGGGAGTAGTTCGTAAATGCGAAATATTTGTTCATTCTCTGTAGATTAGTACAATGTTAAAATCACTTTTTAGAATAATATGATCACTTCAATCATTCCTCAACACAGAGAAAGAACCACAACAGTTCTATAAAAAAAATCATCAACAAAGATATAGTCCATAGTCGATGATCTAGCCTCTCTAAACCATGATTGCATAATAGTTGTTTTATCAAAGTCCTTGCCAATTAGAGGCACATTTCCCAACATCCCTAGAGACAAACACCAGCAACTTCCTGCTTGGGATTTAAAGTTCTAAATATAAATATCAGCTAGTAAATTAGACAGATCATATCCCATATCCTAAAGAAGACAATTAGCATTTAGATCCCCTGCAAGCATTACCCTTGCATGAGGGTTATCAGCTGATCATAGGAGAATGCACTCAGAAATCACCTCTTAAAAATATTTAAGCTCAGAGATCCTCTTATGCCAGTAGATATTCACCACTAACAGTTTAAGAGTCATATTAGCTGAGGACAAAGCAACTGCCATGGCCCCAAATGGGAGTTCAACAACAGCAATAAGAAGCCCTCCAGATGCCCCCCAACCCTTACTAGTCATTGCTGCTTGGTTGAACATTTGGAAGCCATTGAGCACTTGGGTGTCGAACAGCCAGGTCTCTTGAGCAAGATACCATTTGCCTTTTTAAGAGTAGACATAGCAAGCAGATTGGAAAAGAGATGGCGGCTCCCCCTCATATTCATGATGTAATGCACAGGGATATATCTCTCTTCACAGGGGAGCCACCAGTAACTTGAGTATGGGACTGATTTACGCCACAGTGTTGATGTGACTGATGGCCAATCGATATTATTGCCATCAGGTTGTTCATCAACCCTAACCACTGATCTTAGTCCGTGGCCAGTTGGGTGAACCACAATGTTCCAGCCCCATTGGGGACCTATGTCGCCTCCTCCTGTGATGTGATATTAAATGCATCAAAGCCTAAGGCTTGTATGCTAGGCCTCTTAGAGTATACCAGCTCCTTAAGCAGATTGTAATTGAAATGAATAATAGAGATGCCTCAGTGATTTATGTCAGGGAAAGCATGGCGGCCAATATCAGAGGAGGATAGCAAGCCCAAGGTTGAAATTTTGGCAAAGATCTGTAGAATTTTAGATCTATTTAAGTAGAATGGGATGTTAGGGCCCATTAGGCTAGTCAATTTTACTAAAAACTCACTGCTTTCTGGAGTTGTTTCTTTCCTATTTCTGTCATTCCTGCCCCACTGGTCTTCATTTCCTCTCACTTGTTGCAGTACGCTGTAGGATTTCGGTCTTTTGGACTCCAAACTACATGAGCGAGCCCCTATTGGCTGGTGTATATTGGCCATGTGTAAGTGCCCCAATAGTAGTCCCACACGTGCTGTCAAAGATGGATATAGGTTAGGGGGTAGGTTCCCCAAGTCAAGAGCACCAGAAACATGGGAGTGCCCAAACTTTTCAACATCCCCATCACCAAAATTACTGGGTTGGCCTATGGACTGAGTGGCAGGGCGGTGCATAGTCTGCAACCAAGTCCTACCACAGAGGGTCTGCTGAGGTACAAGGGACCAGAACCCATGAAGGGGGAGATAGCTGCACCTTCCATACCAGAGTCGATGAACTGATTAGAGACCTGAACACCTGGATGGTATAAAGACTGCAGCAGATCATTGCATTTTGGCAGGATATTCTGTTCCCCTTCAGCTAAGGCACAGGTCTGGCTTCGAGTGCTGATGCTTCTTCAATGGTGAAGCGCAGGACTCTGAGGATGGACAGGTAGGGCCCCTCTACTCTGGCTTCTCTGGCTCGCAGGAATATTCCCCTGTGCGTGAAAAGGGAGTATTACCTACTGACGGAATAATGCTCAAGCCTCCCACTCCCTTCCAACCCTCCACGATACCCTGTGAAGTCTCACCTTAGGGTCTGGAAGGATGAGTTCTCCATCCTGCTTCTGATGCAGGGGCGCGTTGAAACCCAGTTACTTCACTGGATTGAGGTTTGATGGGAGTTCAAATAAGCTTGACTAATCCGGTAAGGCACTGTAAGAGTTCTGTAGCAAGTTCAAAAGTTCAAGCTTAATAATAATGTTCATTGTCTTATTGCAGCAAGCGCTAACGCTTATGTCTTTTTCCCCTTAGGGGCCGGGGTTCGGAATGCCGGAGATATGGCGCCGACCCGAAGTGAAACGTGCAGTTCCAGTAAATGACATGTAAGTTCTGGATGAGCGTTCGGGTAATGTCTTTGCATGCGCTCATTCAATGTCTTTGTCTTTTTTCCCCATAGGGGCAGGGGTCCGGAATGCCAGGAAGCGGCAGGACCCGAAATGAAATGGGAATGACCCAAAAGGTAAGTCGTAGAAGGAAACTGAGCTTTTCCTATTCCCTTCCTTCTCTCACCTTCTGTTCTTGTCTTTTTATCTCTAGGCTCTGGGAAGTGGCTGCGGATCCAGATGATCGCTGCTGAAGATGGAGGTGCCCAGGAAAGGTGAGTGAAATGCAGCGCTGCAGCGATCGAAGCTAAATGCTTTTAAAAATGATGTCTTCCCTTTCAGGATCGTCGGTGTGATGTCTCCGTGATGCAGCTTTAGCAGGTAAGGTCTTCTTTCTCTCCAATTCTCTCTTATCTCCCTTTGCAGGTGACCCAGGATGCTGACAGGCGTGGCTGAAGTCCAGATGCAGGAGCTGACACAGTGAGCGTCCAGCTGCGAGGAGCAGAACAACGCGAAGCGTGAGTTGCTGATCGGGCGTGGTTTAAATAGCTTTGGAAGAAGTTCCAGGTAAGTATCCTTCCACCGATCAGGTATGTATCCTTCCCCGACCACACCCAGGTGGAAAGTAGTCCCACAGGTAAAGTAGTTCCATTCAGGCCTCAAGAGGGCCTGGATGTAGCAGCATGGTCTGCATCAGGTAAGTGCACATTTAAACACTTGAACACATGTCTAGCTTTATGAGCCTGGCGCCTAAGGTGCCAGGACAGGGGTCCAACATGAGCCTGGCGCCTAAGGCGCCAGGACTGTGTCCAAAGGGCCCCAGCTTGGGCCCGCTGGCACTTCCCTGGGGGGAATGATGCCTGCCTCTGGGTTGCTGGGTCGGACCTGGCTCCTTGGAGGTAGGCATCATGACACTAATTGCATGCCATGATTACATAGGTTATTACTGCTCTCAGGGTTGCTCAATGGCGGCAGGGCATTTTGGACTGCCTGTGTCACAAGGAGCGTGGGCAATAGATCAGACATGAGACCTGTACTTAACATCTGATTGAAGAGAGTGGTAGGTGGGGTCATTGGATTGTCCTGCGGCATACCGTCCGTCTGTGACTTAAAAACTGCTGTGGCTTCACGGACAATAATTACAATCATCTCCCTTCTTCCAGAAATGAAGACATGGTTGACAGAGAAAATCTCTTAAACTGAGTATTAAGGCACTTTGCATGTTTCTCTGGGACAGCAAAGGCTTTTTCTTCATGGTGTATTGCCCTTTTTGCTTTTGTTGATTCATTTGATAAGGGTAAATCACAGGACACAGTTGTCCCCTTGCAAGACGCTTACTGTTTGTCTAAGTTAGGAGGATATGGAGGTTCTACAGTCAAATCAATCATGGCACAACCCCTGTTGATAGAGGGGGAGGTAGAAAAATGCCATTCAAATTGCAACACTGTCAAGGAGGTGCGACAGAAGTAGAGGCAAGAAGAATGTCAAGAGACTTGTTGATAGAATGGTCGGCTATTTCAATTACATCATCGAGGAATACACATTGTCCAATAGATGGTAAGAGTTTGCCTCCACGACTTGCCAAACAGTTCACAGTCGGATGGAAGCGCAGCTCTAAACCAATGGTATCCATTTTGCCATTCACCTCTGATATCATGGAGTCTGTGGACTTCAGCTCCTTCCAAATGTTGTCATACAGAGCAACAAAGGAGCTTAAGACCATGAGATGGTAGGGCAGATCAGACATATTCTTTCATCAACTTCTCAGAGAGAGTGATGGAGTGCAGCATTTTCAGTGAGATCAACTGGCTCGGCAGAGGACTCTGACCTGTTGTGTGCGTGACCGCCTGGTTCGTTAGTGATTGAGTATTTGTCGATGATGTTAGTTAAATCAGATGGGAGCCTCCAAGTTGGGTGCATCACATGTTTGTTGTATAACGCTGCAGACAGTATCATTGGGCAGCATCCCCATGTGTAAGTTGTTTTCCAAGGCAAGGTCAACAAATTCAATTATGCTGAGGTCAGGAAAGTCTTTTCTCCATATACTCTGTTCCTTCATGACAGAGTGATTGAGCATAGCCATCCCTTTCACTGGGGCTACACATTTTAATTCCATACTTGTGGTGATGGATTTCATGAAGTAATGGTCCATAAAACATTGGCCAGCAATCGAGGAGAAGACAACGTTAGATCGAGGGGTTTTAAAATCAGCAGATTTCTTTTTTGAATTTAAACAGGCCTGAGGCCTATAGCTTGCGGAGGTATAGTTCATACATTTCCTATTCTGGCAGGATTTAATTGATCATCAGGGTTCAGAGTAAGCTGGGACATAGCCTTCACCTCATGATTAGTGGGGAATTCCTGCTATACCTCTCAAGTGCTGGAAGAGGTAGGAGTGAATTTGCAGACCGATCCCAAAGGTGTGTGGATACTGCAACTTGCAAGGCATTCTGGAACCAGTAGTTCTAGTTGATCTTCTTGGACAGATTGACTTCTGAGACCTGATCTCATAATGGAAGTGCACTATACAATGGTGTAAGTGCAACACCACCTGCAAAAATAAAAAGCAGCAGACCTTGATCAAAGTGAAGGATTCGCTGCAGCCTCTAGGTCACTGCAGGTCAACAGTCAAAAATCAATAGAGGAGCTCCATGTAGGTGCCACACTACCAGAGTGCAGAAAGCAGCAGACCTCGATCAAAGTGAAGGATTCTCTGCATTCTCTAGGACGCTACAGTACAGCAGTCGAAAAACAATAATGAAGCTCCACAATGATACGCGCACTCACAGATGGCGTTTGCGGCATGGCACAATCATAGGCAGCATTATAGCAGTAGATAAGTCCAACTGCCGTCAGCCTTCAGACCTTGGGCCGTTGACTGCAGACTGTCCACTTGTCAGTCCACTTTGCGGCCTGCTTCATGGGGGTTTCCAGTAATGTAGGAGGCTTGTTGGAGGAGCTTGTAAGGCAGGATGCAGGAGCAACAGCAAGCCAGCAAAAGGGAAAGAACCAGCAGACACTGCAGACTGGCCCCTTGTCGGTCCACTTAGTGGCTGCTTTGAAGGGGTAGCAGTAATGTAGGAGGCTTGTAGAAGGAGCTCGTAAGGCAGGACACACTAGCAACAACATGCCGGCCACAGCAGTTCTAAGTTCATGGAAGCAGATCAGAAGATGCCTTTCTGATTTGGAGATTTCCAATCTTAGAGAATCCATGCTGATTCAAAAAATGTAAAGGATAATTTCAAAGTGAGTATGAGAATTCTGTAAATGAAATGAGATATGTTCTACTGAACCATTGTTAGCTAAGCCCCAGAAGGGGCTGATCTATAAAGGGCGCTACTAAAGTGCATTTATGTTCAAATAGGAAATGAACAGTGCATTCTCAGTGCACTTAAAATCATGTGAGGTGTAATTTCAATTCAAACCAAAATATTTTTCTGTCATGGGTGCTCAGTGTGTTACAGATTGGACTTCGGTGCAGGCTGCGTTCAGCTCTTTGTCAATAATAATCTCACTAAATTGTACCCAAAGCATTTTCATGTTTATATAGTTAACATGTAGCTATTATTCTAAGGTGTAAGTTTCATAGTTTGATGAGAATTTGCTTGATAATGTGTTATCTGTGAAGGCCGTAGATATAAATGGAATTTGGGAATGAGAGCAATTGCGTCATTTCTATTCCTATAGAAAATGATGTGCATGTAAATCACATGTAACACCTCTCTCTTGACTTTACACAGTTGAGAAAAGGAATAGCATGCCAGTGAGACTCATTATGTGAAAAAAGAGGCCTAACACTAACACTTATAGTAGCGGTATATCATAAAACTATGCTGCTATGTTGGGTGGGTAAAGCAAAGTAGATAATGCTGCATCCCTAGCTTATAACCTGCAGAATTCTAATGCAACTTAATGTATATTTTACTTTGAAATTGTACACACATTAGCATCATACAGCACCATGTTTACATGGGAAATGTGACTTAACAATTCTCTGATTTCAGCATGTGTTGGTATTATTTAGGAAAGCAACGTTTTTTCAATAATTTGTTTTGTAACATATGTGCAATTTAGAAATGTTTTGAAGTCAAGAGAATCTTGATATAGAGACAGACAAATGGCACAATTATGTCTAGAATGCCTATTACCGTTCAGAATTTAAAATACGAGATTTAATTATAGAAATGGAAGAATGTGTGTTAGGAATGGTGAGATTTATGCAGGTAGGTTATGTCCGTTTTTATAGACAAGCTGCCTGTGATTGTGTAATATTGTGGTGACTTCCCCTGCATAAAGCTTGGGGATCACTTTTGCATTGATTTTACTTTAATAATGTAAAATATGGATTCCTAAATTAGCCTGTTTAATGTCCCCAAAATTGCGGGGTGGCTCCTAGTGAAACACACCAATATAGAGGAAGAGGCACCACAAGAAGAAACTGTGCTATGGAGCAAAGAGGACAAGAGAGAATCTACTACGAAATTGTAGAAGAAAGAGAAGGGTGAGCAAGACTATGGATACATTACAAGACAATACCGAGTAAAGTGATTGCAAAATAAAAGTTTGGGGGAAAGACAGCAAATAATATGAATAGCAGCATATGAAATGGAGAGCAGAGGGAGAAGCTGATGAGCAGGTAGACCAGGTAGACCAATTGGAAAAGCTGAAACGAAGTCAAGAACAGAGAAAATCAATAAGAAATAAGAAGTTTAATTGCACAAAACATAAGAAAGGATGAGCTTTGTGTGTATTGTACAGTTAGAAATAGCAAGTGCTAGTGCTAGGAGAGATGTGTGTAGAGGATGAGAGAGAAGAGTCAAATAGCACTTCCAAATGACGTGCTTTAGTAGGGAGAGGGAGAGTAGTGGAGAAATTAAATAGCGGGAGTGTTGACGAGAGATGTGAGGAAGAAGGCAATAATGTAATCTCGGATTTGAATGCATTGAGATGCAGAAAGTGGGAATGCATCCAGGATTGAGGGGGTAATTCATAGAATTCAGCGCACAAGTGGCGCACGCGGCTGGCGCACAGTGTGCGCGTGCGAATCCCTGCGCCAGCCGCGTGCGCTAAAATCCATTTCCGCGCACAGTGTATTCATGGATTCCAGCCACCAAAACCAGCCGTGGCGCACAGTGGCGCAGCGACCCTGCAGCAGCGCCAGTTACGCCCCCAAGAACGCCTCTCGCGCAGGGAAAAGCCATCAATATACCCAATCCAGCGCAAAGGGCTGCGCTAACCCTGTACCAGCACAGCAAGCGGGCTATGTGTATCACTGGGGTGCGCGGGAAGTATCTCACGCGATTGGCCCCGTGCGAGCAGGGTACGCGTATTTCAGGGGTGCGCGGGAAGTTCCACACGCGATTTCATCATGGTACGTGTATTTCAGGGGTGCGTGGGAATTTCCACACGCGATTGGGCCTGTGCGAGCAGGGTACGTGTATCTCAGGGGTGCGCGGGAAGTTCCACACGCGATTCCATCAGGGTACGTGTATTTCGGGGTGCGCGTGAAGTTCCACACGCGATATCAGCAGGGTACGTGTATTTCAGGGTGCAGGGGAAGTTACACACGCGATTTCCGCAGGGTACGTGTATTTCAGGGGTGCGTGTGAAGTTCTACACGCGATATCAGCAGGGTGCGTGTATTTCAGGGTGCAGTGGAAGTTACACACGCGATTCCAGCAGGGTACGTGTATTTCAGGGGTGCGCGGGAATTTCCACACGCGATTGGGCCCGTGCGAGCAGGGTACGTGTATCCCAGGGGTGCGCGGGAAGTTCCACACGCGATTCCATCAGGGTACGTGTATTTCGGGGTGCGGGGGAAGTTTCACACGCGAAATCAGCAGGGTACGTGTATTCCAGGGGTGCGCGGGAAGTTCCACACGCGATTCCATCAGGGTACGTGTATTTCAGGGTGCAGGGGAAGTTCCACACGTGATTTCAGCAGGGTATGTGTATTTCAGGGGTGCGCGTGAAGTTCCACACGCGATATCAGCAGGGTACGTGTTTTTCAGGGTGCAGGGGAAGTTACACATGCGAAATCAGCAGGGTACGTGTATTCCAGGGGTGCGCGGGAAGTTCCACACGCGATTCCATCAGGGTACGTGTATTTCGGGATGCGGGGGAAGTTCGACACCTGATTCCATCAGGGTACGTGTATTACAGGGGTGCGCGGGGAGCACCACACGTGAATTGCACGTGTGGGCCCTCCCAGGTGTTCCCTCTACACCCTCCACGGCCCCTGCAGGCGGCTCACACCACAGGGGCCTACCCTGCACATGTCCTGCAGGCACCCCATCCACCATGGCCATGCCCCCCAGCCAACCCACATGTCAACTTGCACTACTGCCCACCAACGCATGTCCCCCTGCACCCCCAGCCACCAGGGGCACCCTCCACAGGCCCCCACCCATGTCTCCCACCACCCCCACCCCCCAGCAACCAGGGGCAGCCTCCACCAGGCCCCCACCCATGTCTCCCAGCACCCCCACCCCCCAGCACTGTGGGGCACCTGCCAGCAGGCCCCCACCCATGTGCAACTCATGTACCCCTGCACCCCCACCCCCCAGCACTGTGGGGCACCTACCAGCAGGCCCCCACCCATGTCCAACTCATGTTCCCCACCACCCCCACCCCCCAGCACTGTGGGGCACCTGCCAGCAGGCCCCCACCCATGTCCAACTCATGTTCCCCACCACCCCCACCCCCCAGCACTGTGGGGCACCTGCCAGCAGGCCCCCACTCATGTCCAACTCATGTACCCCTGCACCCCCACCCCCCAGCACTGTGGGCCACCTGCCAGCAGGCGCCCACCCATGTCCAACTCATGTTCCCCACCCCCCCCACCCCCCAGCACTGTGGGGCACCTGCCAGCAGACCCCCACTCATGTCCAACTCATGTACCCCTGCACCCCCACCCCCCAGCACTGTGGGGCACCGTCCACCAGGCCCCCACTCATGGTCCCTATCACCCCCACCCCCAGCAGTGCAGGGGCAGCCCCCACCAGGCCCCCACTCATGTATCCCACCACCGCCACCAGCCAGCCACCATGGGCAGCCTCCACCAGGCCCCCACTCATGTCTCCCACCACCCCCACCCCCCCAGCAGTGTGGGGCAGCCCCCACCAGGCCCCCACTCATGTCTCCCACCACCCCCACCCACCAGCCACCATGGGCAGCCTCCACCAGGCCCCCACTCATGTCTCCCCCCACCCCCCCCCAGCAGTGTGGGGCACACTCCACCAGGCCCCCACCCATGTCTCCCACCACCCCCACCCCCCAGCCACCATGGCCAGCCCCCACCAGGCCCCCACTCATGTCCCCTATCACCCCCACCCACCAGCCACCATGGGCAGCCTCCACCAGGTCCTCACAATCCCCAATCATGTGCGTTATGGTCAGCCTCCACAGCCAAAAAGCCCTACCAAGTAACCCATTCACCCACATGGAAATGGAAATTACATGTTACACCCCCAATGTTCATAAAGCAAATGAACCCATGTCCGTCACACACAATGGTTGCAATTGAATGGGAAAACACCCAACATGACATGCATGAAACCAATGAGATGATACCACACAGTGAAGTATGAAAACAAAATTGTATTAAAAAAATTGAATGCAAATGAAATGAAACAAACTACAATGGCAATGAAAAAAAGATAAGCTGCATGTCCGTCTAAAAAAATCAAAACTACAAATCCAAATCCAAAAAAATGTTGTCCAAAGTCACATTAAAAATAAAATCAATCCAATGAAGAACTATGTACAAAACATCCAAGGGTCCATGAGCCCAACTGAACAAAGGAAACCTACAAAAAACCCTAACTAAAATGCAACTATATACAAAAAGTGGAGCAGTGTCCGTCGACTCCAAATCATAAGAAGAAACAAAGGAAACCTAAAACTAAAGAACTATATACAAAGGTGGCTGCCAAGTCCAGCGGCTCACTCCGTGGTGTTCCGGGCCAGGGCATCATCGAACTCCTGTTCGATGTCCCGGAGGCGGTCCTGTTCCATGGCCCCGAGGGTCCGCAGGGACGACGCCGTCTCCTCCTCCAACCCACTGCGGATTGCCTAGAGGCACTCGGCCCGCCTCAGGGCCCTACGCATGGAGTTCTCCGCCCTGACCATTGTGAGCCGCGCCTCTTCCGCCCGCCGCCGCTCCGCACCTATCTGCTGGCCCAACCGCTGCCACACAGAAGACACACCCCGTCCTGGGTCAACCTGCCCTCCGGCCGATGCCTGCCCCTCCGATGTTGAAGGCCCCGAGCCTTCATGGCTCCAACCACGTTGCTGCTGCTGCTGTGCCTCTGCCCGTGCACTGCCTCCTGCTGCCTGCACATCCTCCGCCGGCTGGGGTGCAGTTGTTGATGTGGCCACCCCTGCTGGACGTCCGACTCCCGACTGTGGCAGGGATGCCTCCTCCACCAGCCTGGCCGCACCGTCAGAGGCAGCTCCACAGGGCACCCAGGTGACTGATGGGTGGGAAGATGGCACAGAGGACGACTGGCGCGTAGGGGGTCCAGTTGAGGAGGGGGTCGGAGCAAGCCCCATCAGACGGAGGAATCCGGCCTGGGTGACCTGTCCCAGCAGGCTGACGTGGTCAACGAGCCATTCGAGATGACTTGCAGTCTCTTCATGAAAAGACTGCAGGTCACCTCGCATGGCCCGTTGACGCAACGCCACACCAGCCAGGACAGGCTCAACCCGGACCTGGATAGCCACGTCCGCAGGCAGAGGAAGGCCAGTTGACGTCAGCTCATCCCCTGCCTGAAAACGGGTATGGACGTAGGCATCCCTGCTGGTGCAAGATGATGCAGGGACAGGATCGGGGACAGGATTGCACACAGGCACCTCCGCGGCGGCCTGTGCTGCCTCCTGTCCCTGGTCCTGCACTGCACCACTAGCACCAGTGGGATCCCCACCTCCAGACCCCGTCTCTGGTGCTTGCACGGCCTCCTCCTCCACCAAACCCCCCACCAACCTGGATGACTCCGTGCCATCTTCCCCTGTTGGGCCCTGTGGGGTCCCAGCTGCCCCTTCTGCTGCCGAGGAGTCCAACTCCAACCTCCGCCTCTTGGACCTCCCCCCGGCAGCTGCGGCCTGGGACGCGGCACCGGACTCCTCACTCCCCGACGAGATGACAACCTGGGAGGGGAGCCGGGCCTTGCGTCTCCGGCTGGCGGTGGGATCCCCGCCGCTGTGCTCCACAGCACCTTCTCCGCCCTCTTCATCAGTTGACGCTGCAGACAGGGTGAAACAAAACACAGGAATCAGGGCACTGTACAATGGACACATACACACATGACAGTTGTACATGAGTGGCATTGGCAAACCTCAGACATGTCATCACAATCCCCAACACACATGTCATTACAACTCGCACACATGAGCCATACCACAGCCATATCGCAACTGCCACCACCATCCATACACATACAACAGCATGAGCAGCCAAAGGTGAGCCAGACATCACATGCAACACAGGAAGTGCACCACACATGTACACACACCACCACACTTGCATGCATGTGTACACCTCTGCCAAGTGTCGCACTGTTCAGACGGGCATCCATGCCACATCTGCCAATCAGGCTTCCACATACCGCTGTCACATGCATCCATGTTGCATCACTGTTGCACCCTTGTCAAATACACACACATGCACATGTACACAGTGCTGATACATGCAGCCGAAAACAACATACATGCGTGACATCACGGACATGTCTACTTACATACACATTCATCCAAACATGTGTGCCCACACAACTGCATTTGGCATGCAAGCCTACACACACAAGCATCATCCATGTCTCACACATTACAGCCCTCGCATGTGTCAGCCCCACGGCCCTGTACACCCCCACCCATACTCGACCCCATACAAACAGATGTGCAACCTGCACACTACTGAATAATCACCACACGCACTGCTCACAATCAGGATGCATGTACACTCACCGCTCGACTCCAGACGGGTCTGCTTCTCTAGGACCTGGACGTGGAGCGCTGGGGATATGCATTCCAGGACCCTCATCTGTTCTTCCGACAAGTGGCCCCGGCGCCCCTTGGCATCCACTGCCTTCAAGAGGCGCCGGGCCTTGTTCAGGGTCCTGGATCTGAAGTCCTCCCAGCGCTTCCTGACATGTTGTAAGTCGCGGACTGCCACCCCCTCCGCGTTGATGGCAGTCACAATGTCAGTCCAGATCCGAGTCCGTCCTTACTTGTCGGCGCGGGAACTTCTGAAGAGGGCATCATACTGCCCCAGGACTTGCTCCACCAGGACACCAACTTCGGTGGCACTGAAGCTGGTGCCCCTCTGCCTCTCTGGCCGTCGGTTGTCAGTGGTCACAGATGGTGTTTGCCCCGACATGACAACCCCAGAGGCAGGAGTGGGTGGGCAACTGGGTCCTGGGGCTGGGCTGTGGAGCGATGGAATCCCAGTCGGGAGTCTTCGGTTCCAGCAGGGGTGGTCACAGCAACAGCACCCCTGGCTGATGTGCAGGCAGCAAATGGCAGGGCACATGGGCAGCAGGCAGTCAGGCAGCAGCAGATGGCAGGTGGGAGCGTGCTCGGGGCTCTGGGGGGCAGTAGTTCGGCCTTCTGGGCAGGAGCGTGGTCTTCCGTGTGCTTACGTGTGGCCAGCTTGATACGGAGTGATTTGGCACGTGAAAAATCTGCACGTCAGCGTGTAATTCGAGGAAAGTCCCTTAGCGCGTAAGCGCGTCTGCACGCATATGCATTTTCATTGGACAGAAGGCCCCTCAAGCGCAAGCGCCCCTGTGACGTGACGCGAACAGACGTGCATGGCCATTTCAGCGCGCGTGAAAAACTGCACGTCCGCGTGTAATACGAGGAAAGGGCCCATGCGCGTAAGCGCGCCTGGAAAACTGCACGTCTGCATGTAATACGAGGAAAGGGCCCATGCGCGTAAGCGCACGTGAAAAACTGCACGTCCGCGTGTAATACGAGGAAAGGGCCCATGCGCGTAAGCGCGCGTGGAAACTGCACGTCCGCGTGTAATACGAGGAAAGGGCCCATGCGCGTAAGTGACGTGACGCGCGCGTGCGTTCCCCTCAGCACGGGTTAAAGGTGAGCGGGCCCAGCAGTTCGCTGTACGTGCCTTTCGTGGAGACCGACGTGTGTTGCTGCTTCCTGTTGTTTCGCGCGCCATCACAACTTCACAGCTATCAAGGACGTATCTCTTCTTTTGGCGGGGGTATTGGCTACGCGTGTTTTTCTGCATCGCGCTAGTCAGTCGGTGAGTCGCACATGCTCTTTTTCCCACTGCGGGTACCCCTGTGTATCGCACCCATTTTCGATGTCATAGTAGCCTGCGTGTCCCACGCGTACGCGTTATTCATGTTACTGGGTGCCACCGCGTACTGCGGGAGGTTGAATCCACGCACGTAGGCTGCAGGGTTGTGTGCACGTTTTTACTGCAGTTTTGGGGTGCCTGAGCGTTGCGTGACCCGTCACCACATCACCGGGGTCACATACAGCCTTGCAGGTGCAGGGGGGCTGTTAACATCTTGCTTCCCACCCCCTTCACCCCAATTGCCCAGGTCAATTGTGGTGTACACCTCCCATTGGCACCACTCCATCTGTGCCAGCACTACTACATCTGTGCCATGGTTGGGAGGCCACCAAAGGTGAGGGGCGCCTCAGCTGGGCGTACTCCTCGTGGCAGGCGTGGTCGGGGACGTGGCCGTGGTGACCAGGGAGTAGGGCGACTCCAGGGTGTCCAGGGCAGCCACAGAGGGGGAAGAGGCAGGGGTGCGCCACTTGAGCACAATGTTGTGCCATGTGTCGGTGCAGCCATGCCACCACCCCCTGTGGTTCCGGGGGATGCAGTTCCTGCATCTGGCACTGGCACCCATATGACCCGGCAGTCCGTTCCATCGACTGCCACGGGCCCAAGAGTAGTGGTAGCTGCAGCTGTGGACACCGCCACCCAGGCTCAGGGTCTGCCAGCGCAGGCTGCGTTGGCACTTGAAGAGCCCTTGGTAGATCTCCAACAGGCCAGGGGGAAAACCATAGGGGCAGGCCGGGCTGCTCAGACCAAGACACGTGTCCCTGGGGAAGTCATGTCATCTGCTGCCCCGAACAGCCGGGTGTTGGCAAGTGCAGGGGCAGATGCACCCAACAGCACCCCGGTTGTGAGTCTGCCAACCAGGACCGTTGCGGTCAATGACCCTGCCACAGCTGATGTTGCTGCGCAGGGTCCATTAGTGGGCACCCAGCTGCCACTGACACAAGTCAGGCCTTTGGTCATCCCTCCACCTGCCAATCCCTTGGCTCAATCCACCGAACCCACTGGCCATACTGGTCAGGGCGGCATTAGCCAGCCAGGGTCTGCGCCACAGTCCAAGTGGAGGAAGGTTGCACCTGCAGCACAGGCTGGGACCCCACACACAGCCACGACCTCCTGCACGTCGAGGAAGAAGCCTTTCTGTAAGCAGGAACTGGACTTCCTCGTGGACTACGTGCGGGGCCACAGCCGTGACATGCTAGTGGGTGCCAATAGTCAGACTAGGGCTGCCCAACGTGACACCCACTGGAAGCATGTTGCGGAACATGTCAGTTCATTCGGCCATGAGGTGCGCACGGCGCAGGAGTGCAAAAAGCGTTGGAATGACATCAAGCGCAGCACTAAGGCCAAGCGTGCCTCAAATTACAACTTGACTCTGGTGACTGGCGGTGGGCCTGCACCAGAGGAGGAAGAACTCACTCCGCATGAGGCTCTCGTTGCGGAGTTCATACCACCTGAATTGGTCGAAGGAGTGGGAGAGAAGCTGGACTTTGATGCCCAGTCCAGTGAGTGTTGATGCGTGTTTGTTGAGGACGTGTGTGTTTCACTTGTCGGATGTGTTGTGCATGATTGCTGCTACATGTGACGTGTACATGGTTCTGATGTGTAAGTAATGCAATGCTACCGTCATGCATGTCTCCTCTGCCTGCATGCGGGACTCCATGTACGCATGCTCCCTTGCTTCTCCTCCACCACTCTGCACCCCAGTTCCACCTTTGCACTGGTCTGCTTCAATCTTGCTGATGTGTACTTTCTTGTTCATGTGTCCTGTGTAGATGCTAACTTCCAGCGTAGAATCTGCCAGACATATGCCGTGTGGTACAGCCTTAGTACTCGATGCAGGGTATCTCACTTGTACTGTGCATGGGTCAGATGTCCCGCAGGGACATGAGTGCCCATTCATGCTCCATGTGCATTGCACGCATGCCCCTATGTATCCTTTACTGGATGATCACTGTAATATAAGTCCTTGGTTACATACATTGCCTGCCATCTCATCAGCCTTCCCATGTCAACTGTGGCTCATTCCTGCGTTGCACACATGTTTATGCTCTGACAATCTGTGTGGCTCACAGGCCTCAGCCTGTTCAATGGCCAATGACTCTGTCCAACTCTTGTTGTGTCTTCTTCACACGTGGGCAGCCTCCGGATTTCCATCATGTGTCCTGCCCACTGTCCCAGCATCATTTGCAGTGTTGTAATTTGAATCACATTAAGCTGTTGATGCCAGTCAACACTGCCTGTCAATACACAGGTGTATGGTCAGCCTTTTGATACCATGCTAGGCATCCCTGCTTTGGTACTGGGGTGGAGGGGTGCTTGGCTTCTAGACATGGTACACATTGAATGCACAATGCACGTGATGTCTGAATTTGACATTGCACTGCCTTCACATTACCTGGCACACACCATGTAGTGCTTGTACATGTAGGCAGTGAGTGGCGTACACATTTTCTGCACTGCATAGACCCACTTCCATGGAAACTGCCACCTTTCAACAGGTCTGATCACAGAAGCTATTCAAAGTAGACCCAGCATGCATGCCAGGTCATATGTTGTGTGTCACATGTCTGCCGGATGCCTTTGCTGTCGGTGTGTGTGTGAGTCGTGTGCTTCTGGCATGTGTATTGACCTTTTTCTCTCTATTTTTCAGGTGATGACGCAATGGAGGCAGAGGATGGTGTTGTCATGCCAGACACAGGGTTGGTAACACCACATCAACCCGGCACTAGTGGGGGTCATGGGGTGGTAGGCCACGAAAACCCCCAAGTGCTGCAGTCCATCTTGTCTCTGGCTGCCTATGAGTCCAGCCTTGATGACGACTCTGACGTCCATGTTGAGTTGGATGACCATCAAGTCCATGTGTCAGGGGTGAGTGATTCTGATGTGGACACTCCTCTGTCTGCGATACCTGCACTGAGGGATCAGACAGTCTTGGTTCCTCCGCCCATGGTGGATCGGGACGCAGGGTCACCCTCCACACCAGTCACTGATGTGCCTGGGACATCACGTCGACGGGGGCATGTAGTCGTGCAGCCGCAGGCGGTGCCAACACAGCGAGGACCCCCGGTCCTTGGGTCCCGCAGGGGTCAAGCCCGGCAACGCGGTCGCCGCGCGCAACCGCTGTATACTGAGTGGGAGCAAGACATGACTGCCAATTCCGAACGGCAGGGGGCAGCAATGGAGAACATCGCTGAGAGCATGGAGCGTGTGGCCCGATCTGTGCTCCCCACTGCTAGGCAGGTGCTTCTCCAGCAGCAGGCGGCACGGTCCATGGCCCGCTCGCTCAGGCTGGGCATGGCGGCCTCAGACAGGGCACGCCAGGCTGAAATGTTGTCTCTGCGTCAAGCAATTGCTGCTCACGCAGAGGCGCACATGGATGCCCTGTGGGAGGAGTATGCTTCCCTCAGATCCACTCTGGGTGTCCTTATGATGTCCCAGAGGCAGCTGGCAGAGGAGAGGTTTGGACAGCTTGAGCGTACCATCTCGGCTGAGCTACAGGCTTGCCAGGAGGTGCAGCGGTTGTCCAGCCAGGCCTTGCAGGAGGAACTCTGTGTTACACGTGCTACCTTGCAAGAGGAAGCACGTGTATCACGGGAGGTTCTGCATGCAGACCTACGTCACATCGCCACACAGAACCAGGCTCACCCGTCCGGCAGACTTGCTGTCGACGAGGGGCAAGCTGCGGCTAGGCGTGGCCAGGCTACTGTGCCACGTCCTCCTTTCCAGGATGAGCCAGACTCGGACGACCATCTATCTCCCACATAGGTCGTGCTGTGCAGGCGTTGAGCCCATGGAGGACTTTTTTTTTGGCTCAGCATCATCGCATGTGGATGTTGAGCAGCACCCTGTACCTCCCCTCTCCTGGGTGCCTCCCCTCCCCCCCGGGTCGTATGTGGCCATTTTTGATTTTTCGTTTAGTTTAGTTAGTTAAGTTTCTGTTTGATAGTTAGTTTAAATAGGTAATGTAGGTTTTCCATAGTTAGTGTAATTAGTTAATAGTTGATTTAGTTTAAAATTGCTAGTCTATTGTGCTTTCATGTGACGGTGTGGTGCTTTGTGGCTTTTGAAGGCATCCACTGTCTGTTCCAGCTGGGCCCTTCATGGTTGTCTTGTGTATGTGTTTGCTGCTTGGGTCCTTGACTCACATATGCCACTCCTGCCTCCCTTATCCATGGGCTCGCAAGGATGGTTCGGTGTTACAGCATTCTACACAAGGGCTTTGGACTGTCATATCTGTGGCATGTCTGGTGCTCTGTGACTTGTGTTGACACCCCTAGTGGGGATGATTTAGGTGTCATTGTCCACTGTTCAGCTTTTGCTAGATGGGGTGTGTCATGATTAATGTGGACATTGATTGCTATGCATTGTGTAGTATGTTTCATATCTTTCCTGTACATGTGCTTGTTGCAATTCATGCTGTAGATAGTGTTCCACACTTTGGAGGTGAAAGACGGACTGATGGTGTGATTTGTGATGTGACTCTCTGACATGGTCAAGTAATGAGATGCCTGATGAGACACACATAGATGACTTTGAAGCATTAATCATGTGTTTCATGCCCTTTCTGCAGGGGTATGAGCCTCCAGAGCACCTTTGCCAGCAGACATGGCCCATTGGACGATGGAATTCTGGACCCGTTTGTTGGTGCCCACATGCACATGTGTGCACAAGCAGAGGCACAGTGATTGCAGACCCACATCCTAGAACTGCTGACATGTTCCAAGGAACTCCAGGCAAGGTGAGCATCACAGGTGGGCCACGACACAGCAAAGCTTGCACCAGGCGAGTTGCACATGCAGGATTAGTCACAGCACTGAGGGTGAGCTTAGACGAATATTGGTGTTGAAGCACACAATGCAGCTCAGATGTGTTTGTGGACTGATGGCTGTTGATAGTAGGGTTGTCTGGGACACATGCAGGGGCAGTGGCACATACCCTCCGGTACACCAAGGTCCATTGAGCCACTTGTATCAACCATGTAGCCTTCCGAGACATGGAAAGGGGCAGCTCACAGGGACATACAGCAAGGGACATACTCGGGTGCAGTGCATGTCTTTTCCACGTACTTCATGATAAATGCACTGCCAACTTTGTTTCGGTCATGGTGGTACGCAACTTGCTCTGTAGTCATGGCTTGCTATATGGGTCTGTCTGCTTACCCAGGGAACATTGCATGTTGTGTGAATTGTGACACATTGGTGTTCCATTTGCCACGCACCCACCAGCGGCTGCCTTACTGCATTGACTGTGTATGACCCGTCACAGGGGTGATGTTGTATATGGGTACGAAGCATCAACCACAGATTTTCTGTTTGTAGAGTAGTTTGTTGCTATGGGGCATGTTTGGTGTTGTGTTTTTGTGTAATTGGCACGTACAGGTTGTTGACTGTGGCTCTCTTTGCAGCATTGCAGTGCTCCTGTAACCGGACCTGAGAGTGCGCAGGCAGGAGGCCAGCACTCAAAACCAGAGCCAAGTGTCTTGTTGTTTTTCTTACAAACTGCTCTGCATAGGCTTGCTGGGGAGTGTACTGATGCATGGATGTATGTGTGGTTCAATTTGGTATGTTTTTCCTCCCTAATCACCCGTGATCCTATGCAATTTTGAAACCTGTACCCTCTACCCGGTGTTCCTGCTTCCCGTGCCTATCCAAGCAACGTTCCCTGACCCTCTTTCCCCACTGGGGTTGCGGATGCCTGTGTAAGCCCAGAACTTGCAGGCGCCAAAACCCTAGAGGGGGTGGTTGGTTCGTACCACTCCTGAGCCTGGACTACAGAAGGCCATGACAATGATGTCCAAGTTTGTTTGGATTGTGTATGTGTTCATGCAGGTTGTACATTTACGTGCATTCCCTAGTTTCATGTGTCATTCCTCCTCCCCTCTCCTGCCACTCATTCCAGTCATCCAGTGTGTCAACACCTGTCCCGACTGCATATCCCTGAACCTCATTCCCCACCAGGGTCTCAGGGGCCTGTGTGAGTTTGACCTTGCAGGCACCCGGGACATGGTGGGGGTGGTTGTTTCGTGAAACTCCCGCGCCTGTACAGGGGACCTGTGACAGTACACATCCATTCATGGTGCATCATCCTATGTCATGTACCACACATGTCTCACATCCTGTCGTGACATTGTTTTGCTGTGCTACCCTGGTTGTTGCATCATTGAGGTAGTACTTGGCCTTTGTGAGGTACTGCTACGTCAAGTCATCTACTGGAGGGTGTTCGGGTTCTTTTTATGCCTTGGATTTTGTGATTTTGGAAATGAGTGTGGATTCTGAGGGTTCAGGCATCTTTTTACACACAAGGTGGGAGATGGTGACGAAGGGTAAAGGTGATCCTGTGGCCAGGTGGAATTGAGGTTTGGAGGCTCCATGACCCAGGTGCAGTTGTTCAGTGGGTCATGGTCATTTGTGAGGGAGGGGGGTTGTTGTTGTTGATAGTTGCCTTGCCCTGCAGTGTGATGGGAACTCTGACATAGTAATGGTGGTATCCTATGTACATGTTGTGTTCTGCTGGATCCAGTACATGCCTAATTTGATGTTTGACGTGGTCTGTCACTTAGATGTGATGCTCAGGGTGTGCATCACACACAATGGCTGTTCACTGTGCTGTGCGCTGAGCAGTGTGATGCAGGAGTGGGACACTGCACACATGAGCTGCAGTGTTGATTTTGCAATGCATAATGTGCGTGTAGACAGGCATTCATTGTGATGTTACGTCTACCACTGTTGTAATGCATTTGGAAATGACTTATTTTGGGTGGGAGATTTTGTTGGTCTGTCATTTCATCTGATTCCGGGTCAGGCAGCAGTGTCCGATGCCACTGTACATTTAGGACATGGCAATGTGTACCTTATCGTTACTGCATTGGTGTATGGGTATTGCTTGCCATGTCATGTTGATTTTTGGGAGGGTTTGAGTGACATGACAGTGATGGCCATGGCCTGTTTTGCAGGTGTGTGATGCACACCTTGCATGTCCGGGTCATCCGCTTCTCAGAGCAACTAGCTGGGGGTAGATTTCTCTCCGTAGCAGGGCCCTCCCCCTGGAACAGACTTCCAGCCTGACTTGAACTTGAGGGGGATCACCTCCAGTTCTGGAAGCACCTCAAGACCTTCCTCTTTGCTTCTGCTTACTGTCTGCCTCCCCCTTGCAGAATTCTCCACTGGAACTGCACAGGAGCTGCAACTGGGACACTCTCACCGACCTCGGTCCCTGGCCCAGCCACTCTCCACTTGCACTGCCTCCCTGGCAACCCCTGCACTGCAGTACTGTCTCTCTATCCCTACAGCCCTCCCTTCCCAGCACTTGTCTGCACTTACCTTTGTAGTTGCCAAAAGGTGACCTATGTATTATTTTTTTGGCCTACTTCCCCTGTACTGGACTCCCCCCCACCCTTCCCCTTGCACTTTTCCCATTCCCCCTACCCCTGCACTTGCACGATCTCAATGACACCTGGCCTAGTAGTACCGTTCTCTGTGTTCCCTTGTTCCCCCCTCCCTGCCTCATTGCGCCTTGGAATACTTGTGTATGGCCCATATCATGTCATATGTCATATGTGTGCCTTTTGGTCACACAGGATAGCTTGTGTTTAAGTAGCTAGGGATGCAGACGATGTGGCACTTCCATGGCAACTTTCTCAGGGTGGTAGGGTTGTGACAGTTAACTGTCTCTTTGTCATCATCGATTGTCACCTGGTATGTGCCAGGCCTGTGTGCACTCCGCAGGGGTGGGAGTTTAGGTGAAAAATGTGGCCACAAGCTGGGTCCGGGCTTCCTCGCCACGTGCCCTGTCCCCTCCCATGGGCAGCGCCTGTGCCTGTGGTTGGGGATGTGGGGGCACCACCATGTCCACCGGGATGCCCTGCCGTGTTGCAACATTGTGCAGGACACATGCTGCCACAATGATCCTGCACACTACTGGTGGTGCATAGAGTAGTTGCCCACCAGAGCGGTCAAGGGAGCGGAAACGTGACTTGAGCACTCCAAATGTGCGCTCCACTATGCTCCTGGTTGCAATATGGGCGGCGTTGTATCTTACCTGGGGTGGTGTGGTGGGGTTCCGGATTGGCGTCATCATGTGGTTGCTCAGAGGGTAGGCACTGTCCCCTGGGGAGGTGATAATAGTTGAGATTATTAGGGTTTGGATATTTGTCTGTGTGTGACTTGCATGCATGTGCAAGGGCATTTGTACTGACCTAGGAGCCATGTGTCGCCATGCTGCCCAGCTTCCAGGGCCCGGCTCAGGGCGGACATTCTGTATATGAAACTGTCATGGGTGGAGCCAGGGTAGTTTGCATAGACAGAGGTGATGATTCCCTTTGCATCACATACCACCTGTACATTGATGGAATGCCAAAGCTTGCGGTTTCGGTAGATGTGCTCAATGGCCCTAGGTGGACGTAGGGCCACATGGGTGCAATCTATGGCACCGAGCACTTTGGGGAAGTGTGCCACCCTGAAAAAATCCAGGACAACGGCCTGCCTTTCTGCGGGTGTTCTGGGCATGTATATGTGCCTGCGGACTGAGGGGCGCGCTGTCATGATTGCCAGTACCTGGTGTAGGCAGCGTGACTGCGTGGCCTGTGAGACCCCCCCACTATGGCAGTGGTCCGCTGAAATGACCCAGTGGCCAAAAAATGCAGGACATTGAGCAGCTTCTCCAAGGGGCTCAATGCTTGGGAGCAAAGGGTGGGGGATGTGAGGTCATCTTCCCACTCCCTGACCAGGTCTAGGATGATATGGGGTGGAAACCTATACCTGCCATAGACCTGGTCGTCAGGCATCCCAAAAAGGCTTGTCCGTGGTGCGAAAATGCGTGCCCTGGCTATTTTCCTCCTCCTGCGGTGTCCCACGGTCAGTGCAGCGACAAATGGGGCATTCATCGTAGCTGTATATACGCGTTTGTTGTTTGCGCGCACTTTTATGCTGTGCGCGGGGACGCTTCTGCCTGCCTTCGTGTGGCAGACTCGTTGACGCCTGTGCACGTCTTTTGCCGTGCGTGGGTTTCCCGTATTCAGATACGGTCCGAGTGTCATCGCGTGTGATCGGAGGGGAGTGAGCGTACACGCAACTGGCCTGGGTACGTGTGTTTCGGGGTGCGCATGAAGTTCCACACGCGATTAGCCTGGGTACGTGTGTTCCGGGGTGCCGGGAACTTTCACACACGATTGGTGGAAATCCACGTGTGTTCTGTCATCACGTGCAATGAGGGAAACACCTGCGCGTGTCACGTCACAGACGCGCTCACGGGCTAAGGGCCTTTGGTCCAATGAAATCGCATATGCCTGCTGCCGTGCATACGCGCTAAGGGCCTTTCCTCGTATTACACACGGACGTGCAGTTTTCCACGCGCGCTTACGCGCATGGGCCCTTTCCTCGTATTACACGCGGACGTGCAGTTTTTCACGCGCGCTGAAATGGCCATGCACGTCTGTACGCGTCACGTCACAGGGGCGCTTGCGCTTGAGGGGCCTTCTGTCCAATGAAAATGCGTATGCGTGCAGACGCGCTTACGCGCTAAGGGCCTTCCCTCGAATTACACGCTGACGTGCAGATTTTTCACGTGCCAAATCACTCTGTATCAAGCTGGCCACGCCTAAGCACACGGAAGACCACGCTCCTGCCCAGAAGGCCGAACTACTGCCCCCCAGAGCCCCGAGCACGCTCCCACCTGCCATCTGCTGCTGCCTGACTGCCTGCTGCCCACGTGCCCTGCCATTTGCTGCCTGCACATCAGCCAGGGGTGCTGTTGTTGTGACCACCCCTGCTGGAACCGAAGACTCCCGACTGGGATTCCATCGCTCCACAGCCCAGCCCCAGGACCCAGTTGCCCACCCACTCCTGCCTCTGGGGTTGTCATGTCGGGGCAAACACCATCTGTGACCACTGACAACCCCCGGCCAGAGAGGCAGAGGGGCACCAGCTTCAGTGCCACCGAAGTTGGTGTCCTGGTGGAGCAAGTCCTGGGGCAGTATGATGCCCTCTTCGGAAGTTCCCGCGCCGACAAGGAAGGACGGACTCGGATCTGGACTGACATCGTGACTCCCATCAACGCGGAGGGGGTGGCAGTCCGCGACTTACAATATGTCAGGAAGCGCTGGGAGGACTTTAGGTCCAAGACCCTGAACAAGGCCCGGCGCCTCTTGAAGGCAGCGGATGCCAAGGGGCGCCGGGGCCACTTGTCGGAAGAACAGATGAGGGTCCTGGAACGCATATCCCCAGCGCTCCACGTCCAGGTCCTAGAGAAGCAGACCCGTCTGGAGTCGAGCGGTGAGTGTTCATGCATCCTGATTGTGAGCAGTGCGTGTGGTGATTATTCAGTAGTGTGCAGGTTGCACATCTGTTTGTATGGGGTCTAGTATTGGTGGGGGTGTACAGGGCCGTGGGGCTGACACATGCGAGGGCTGTAATGTGTGAGACATGGATGGTGCTTGTGTGTGTAGGCTTGCATGCCAAATGCAGTTGTTTGGGCACACATGTTTGGATGAATGTGTATGTAAGTAGACATGTCCGTGATGTCACGCATGTATGTTGTTTTCGGCTGCATGTATCAGCACTGTGTACATGTGCATGTGTGTGTATTTGACAAGGGTGCAACAGTGATGCAACATGGATGCATGTGACAGCGGTATGTGGAAGCCTGATTGGCAGATGTGACATGGATGCCCGTCTGAACAGTGCGACACTTGGCAGAGGTGTATACATGCATGCAAGTGTGGTGGTGTGTGTACATGTGTAGTGCACTTCCTGTGTTGCATGTGATGTCTGGCTCACCTTTGGCTGCTCATGCTGTTGTATGTGTATGGATGGTGGTGGCAGTTGCGATATGGCTGTGGTATGGCTCATGTGTGCGAGTTGTAATGACATGTGTGTTGGGGATTGTGATGACATGTCTGAGGTTTGCCAATGCCACTCATGTACAACTGTCATGTGTGTATGTGTCCATTGTACAGTGCCCTGATGCCTGTGTTTTGTTTCTCCCTGTCTGCAGCGTCAACTGATGAAGAGGGCGGAGAAGGTGCTGTGGAGCACAGCGGCGGGGATCCCACTGCCAGCCGGAGACGCAAGGCCCGGCTCCCCTCCCAGGTTGTCATCTCGTCGGGGAGTGAGGAGTCTGGTGCCGCGTCCCAGGCCGCAGCTGCCGGGGGGAGGTCCAAGAGGCGGAGGTTGGAGTTGGACTCCTCGGCAGCAGAAGGGGCAGCTGGGACCCCACAGGGCCCAACAGGGGAAGATGGCACGGAGTCATCCAGGTTGGTGGGGGGTTTGGTGGAGGAGGAGGCCGTGCAAGCACCAGAGACGGGTCTGGAGGTGGGGATCTCACTGGTGCTAGTGGTGCAGTGCAGGACCAGGGACAGGAGGCAGCACAGGCCGCCGCGGAGGTGCCTGTGTGCAATCCTGTCCCCGATCCTGTCCCTGCATCATCTTGTACCAGCAGGGATGCCTACGTCCAGACCCGTTTTCAGGCAGGGGATGAGCTCACGTCAACTGGCCTTCCTCTGCCTGCGGACGTGGCTATCCAGGTCCGGGTTGAGCCTGTCCTGGCTGGTGTGGCGTTGCGTCAACGGGCCATGCGAGGTGACCTGATGTCTTTTCATGGAGAGACTGCACGTCATCTCGAATGGCTCGTTGACCACGTCAGCCTGCTGGGACAGGTCACCCAGGCCGGATTCGTCCGTCTGATGGGGCTTGCTCCGACCCCCTCCTCAACTGGACCCCCTACGCGCCAGTCGTCCTCTGTGCCATCTTCCCACCCATCAGTCACCTGGGTGCCCTGTGGAGCTGCCTCTGACGGTGCGGCCAGGCTGGTGGAGGAGGCATCCCTGCCACAGTCGGGAGTCGGACGTCCAGCAGGGGTGGCCACATCTACGACTGCACCCCAGCCGGCGGAGGATGTGCAGGCAGCAGGAGGCAGTGCACGGGCAGAGGCACAGCAGCAGCAGCAATGTGGTGGGAGCCATGAAGGCTCGGGGCCTTCGACATCGGAGGGGCAGGCATCGGCCGGAGGGCAGGAGGACCCTGGACAGAGAGTGTCTTCCGTGTGGCAGCGGTTGGGCCACGCCATAGATGCGGAGCGGCAGCGGGTGGAAGAGGCACGGCTCACAATGGTCAGGGCGGAGAACTCCATGCGGAGGGCCCTGAGGCGGGCCGAGTGCCTCGAGGCAATCCGCAGGGGTTTGGAGGTGGAGACGTCGACGGCCCTGCGGACCCTCGGGGCCATGGAGGAGGACCGCCTCCGGGACATTGAGGAGGAGTTTGATGATGCCCTGGCCCGGAACATCCACAAGTGAGCCGTGAAACTAGCCCGCTGCCCTTGTACAGAGTTTCTAGGTAGTGTTAGGTTTCATTTTTCTTTTTATTTTATTTGGACCTTTCGGACATTGGCCACATTTTTGTATATAGTTTATTTTATTAGTTAGTGTAGTTAGATAGGTTTCTTTTATTTTGTTGGGATAATGGACCCTGGCTTGTTCCCATGTACATAGTTGACAGTTGGATTGTATTTTTTTTTCTATTTTTAACCATGGAGCAATGGCTTTCTTTTTCATTTCCCATTGGATTTTGTTTTGTGGACATTGACTTTGGACATTACTTGGAATTTTATTTTTGGTTTTGATTTTTTTGCCGGACATGCTTTTTTTCATTTTTGTACATTCACGTTTCTGTTTCTTCATTTTTTATTCTATTTATGTTTCATTTAATACATATTATTTTTGGTGAACTTCAATGTGTGGTATCTCATTGGTTTCATGCATTTCATGATATGTGTTTGAGATTCACTGACACCCATTGGGTGTATGTGAGGGAAATGTGTTTGTTTCGGAACTTGCAATTGGTGTTCTGTGATGTAATTGCAAATAATGAGTGGGTGGATGCAATACTCGGGTGGGTGTTTTGCATTTGGAGGCTGAACATAGGGACCAGGGATCTAGATTGTGATGACATTTTGGCTGGGGAACATGAGTAGCACATGGGTGGGGGCCTGCTGGCAGGTGCCCCACAGTGCTGGGGGGTGGGGGTAGTGGGAGACATGGGTGGGGGCCTGGTGGAGGCTGCGCCTGGTGGCTGGGGGGTGGGGGTGGTGGGAGACATGGGTGGGGGCCTGGTGGAGGCTGCCCCTGGTGGCTGGGGGGTGGGGGTGGTGGGAGACATGGGTGGGGGCCTGGTGGAGGCTGCCCCTGGTGGCTGGGGGGTGGGGGTGCTGGGAGACATGGGTGGGGGCCTGGTGGAGGCTGCCCCTGCACTGCTGGGGGGTGGGGGAGTGGGAGACATGGGTGGGGGCCTGGTGGAGGATGCCCCTGGGTAGTGGGGGGTGGGGGTGGTGGGAGACATGGGTGGGGGCCTGGTGGAGGCTGCCCCTGGTGGCTGGGGGGTGGGGGTGGTGGGAGACATGGGTGGGGGCCTGGTAAAGGCTGCCCCTGGTGACTGGGGGGGTGGGGGTGGTGGGAGACATGGGTGGGGGCCTGGTGGAGGCTGCCCCTGGTGGCTGGGGGGTGGGGGTGGTGTGAGACATGGGTGGGGGCCTGGTGGAGGCTGCCCCTGGTGACTGGGGGGGTGGGGGTGGTGGGAGACATGGGTGGGGGCCTGGTGGAGGCTGCCCCTGGTGTCTGGGGGGGTGGGGGTGGTGGGAGACATGGGTGGGGGCCTGGTGGAGGCTGCCCCTGGTGGCTGGGGGGTGGGGGTGCTGGCAGACATGGGTGGGGGCCTGGTGGAGGCTGCCCCTGCACTGCTGGGGGGAGGGAGGGGTGGGAGACATGGGTGGGGGCCTGGTGGAGGCTGCCCCTGGGGAGTGGGGTGTGGGGGTGGTGGGAGACATGGGTGGGGGCCTGGTGGAGGCTGCCCCTGGTGACTGGGGGGGTGGGGGTGGTGGGAGACATGGGTGGGGGCCTGGTGGAGGCTGCCCCTGGTGGCTGGGGGGTGGGGGTGCTGGGAGACATGGGTGGGGGCCTGGTGGAGGCTGCTCCTGCACTGCTGGGGGGTGGGAGACATGGGTGGGGGCCTGGTGGAGGCTGCCCCTGGTTGCTGGGGGGTGGGGGTGCTGGGAGACATGGGTGGGGGCCTGGTGGAGGCTGCTCCTGCACTGCTGGGGGGTGTGGGGGGTGGGAGACATGGGTGGGGGCCTGGTGGAGGCTGCCCCTGGTGACTGTGGGGGTGGGGGTGGTGGGAGACATGGGTGGGGGCCTGGTGGAGGCTGCCCCTGGTGGCTGGGGGGTGGGGGTGCTGGGAGACATGGGTGGGGGCCTGGTGGGGCTGCTCCTGCACTGCTGGGGGGTGGGAGACATGGGTGGGGGCCTGGTGGAGGCTGCCCCTGGTGGCTGGGGAGTGGGGGTGCTGGGAGACATGGGTGGGGGCCTGGTGGAGGCTGCCCCTGCACTGCTGGGGGGTGGGGGGGTGGGAGACATGGGTGGGGGCCTGGTGGAGGCTGCCCCTGGGGAGTGGGGGGTGGGGGTGGTGGGAGACATGAGTGGGGGCCTGGTGGAGGCTGCCCCTGGTGGCTGGGGGGTGGGGGTGGTGTGAGACATGGGTGGGGGCCTGGTGGAGGCTGCCCCTGGTGGCTGGGGGGTGGGGGTGCTGGGAGACATGGGTGGGGGCCTGGTGGAGGCTGCCCCTGGGGAGTGGGGGGTGTGGGTGGTGGGAGACATGGGTGGGGGCCTGGTGGAGGCTGCCCCTGGTGGCTGGGGGGTGGGGGTGCTGGGAGACATGGGTGGGGGCCTGGTGGAGGCTGCCCCTGCACTGCTGGGCGGTGGGGGGGTGGGAGACATGGGTGGGGGCCTGGTGGGGCTGCTCCTGCACTGCTGGGGGGTGGGAGACATGGGTGGGGGCCTGGTGGAGGCTGCCCCTGGTGGCTGGGGGGTGGGGGGGTGGGAGACATGGGTGGGGGCCTGGTGGAGGCTGCCCCTGGGGAGTGGGGTGTGGGGGTGGTGGGAGACATGAGTGGGGGCCTGGTGGAGGCTGCCCCTGGTGGCTGGGGGGTGGGGGTGGTGTGAGACATGAGTGGGGGCCTGGTGGAGGCTGCCCCTGGTGGCTGGGGGGTGGGGGTGCTGTGAGACATGGGTGAGGGCCTGGTGGAGGCTGCCCCTGGGGAGTGGGGGGTGGGGGTGGTGGGAGACATGGGTGGGGGCCTGGTGGAGGCTGCCCCTGGTGGCTGGGGGGTGGGGGTGCTGGGAGACATGGGTGGGGGCCTGGTGGAGGCTGCCCCTGCACTGCTGGGGGGTGGGGGGGTGGGAGACATGGGTGGGGGCCTGGTGGAGCTGCTCCTGCACTGCTGGGGGTGGGAGACATGGGTGGGGGCCTGGTGGAGGCTGCCCCTGGTGGCTGGGGGTGGGGGTGCTGGGAGACATGGGTGGGGGCCTGGTGGAGGCTGCCCCTGCACTGCTGGGGGGTTGGGGGGGAGACATGGGTGGGGGCCTGGTGGAGGCTGCCCCTGGGGAGTGGGGGGTGGGGGTGGTGGGAGACATGAGTGGGGGCCTGGTGGAGGCTGCCCCTGGTGGCTGGGGGGTGGGGGTGGTGTGAGACATGGGTGGGGGCTTGGTGGAGGCTGCCCCTGGTGGCTGGGGGGTGGGGGTGCTGGGAGACATGGGTGGGGGCCTGGTGGAGGCTGCCCCTTGGGGCTGGGGGGTGGGGGTGCTGGGAGACATGGGCGGGGGCCTGGTGGAGGCTGCCCCTGGGGAGTGGGGGTTGGGGGTGGTGGGAGACATGGGTGGGGGCCTGATGGAGGCTGCCCCTGGTGGCTGGGGGGTGGGGGTGCTGGGAGACATGGGTGGGGGCCTGGTGGAGGCTGCCCCTGCACTGCTGGGGGGTGGGGGGGTGGGAGACATGGGTGGGGGCCTGGTGGAGGCTGCCCCTGGGGAGTGGGGGGTGGGGGTGGTGGGAGACATGGGTGGGGGCCTGGTGGAGGCTGCCCCTGGTGACTGGGGGGGTGAGGGTGGTGGGAGGCATGGGTGGGGGCCTGGTGGAGGCTGCCCCTGGGGAGTGGGGGGTGGGGGTGGTGGGAGGCATGGGTGGGGGCCTGGTGGAGGCTGCCCCTGGGGAGTGGGGGGTGGGGGTGGTGGGAGACATGGGTGGGGGCCTGGTGGAGGCTGCCCCTGGTGACCGGGGGGGTGGGGGTGGTGGGAGACATGGGTGGGGGCCTGGTGGAGGCTGCCCCTGGTGACTGGGGGGGTGGGGGTGGTGGGAGACATGGGTGGGGGCCTGGTGGTGGGTGCCCCTGCACTGCTGGGGGGTGGGGGTGATGGGAGACATGGGTGGGGGCCTGGTGGTGGGTGCCCCTGCACTGCTGGGGGGTGGGGGTGCTGGGAGACATGGGTGGGGCCTGGTGGAGGGTGCCCCTGGTGACTGGGGGTGCAGGGGGACATGCGTTGGTGGGCAGTAGTGCAAGTTGACATGTGGGTTGGCTGGGGGTCATGGCCATGGTGGATGGTGTGCCTGCAGGACATGTGCAGGGTAGGCCCCTGTGGTGTGAGCCACCTGCAGGGGCCGTGGAGGGTGTAGAGGGGACACCTGGGAGGACCCACACATTCAATTCACGTGTGCTGCTCCCGGCGCACCCCTGTAATACACGTACCCTGATGAGATCGCGTGTGGAACTTCCCGCGCACCCCTGGAATACATGTACCCCGCTCAATCGCGTGTGCAACTTCCCACGCACCCCTGTAATACACGTACCCTGATGGAATTGCGTGTGGAACTTCCCGCGCACCCCTGGAATACACGTGCCCTGCTGATGTCGCGTGGGATACTTCCCCCGCACCCTGAAATACACGTACCCTGATGAGATCGCGTGTGTGACTTCCCACGCACCCCCGAAATACACGTACCCCGCTCAATCGCGTGTGTAACTTCCCGCGCACCCCCGAAATACACGTACCCCACTCAATCGCGTATCTAACTTCCCTCGCACCCCCGGAATACACGTACCCCGCTCAATCGCGTATCTGACTTCCCGCGCACCCCCGAAATACACGTACCCCGCTCTATCGCGTGTGTAACTTCCCGCGCACCCCCGAAATACACGTACCTCGCTCAATCGCATATGTAACTTCCCGCTCGCCCTCAAATTCCACGTAGCCCGCTCCCCTGAAATACACGTAGCCCGCTCCCCCAGGCCCGATCGCGTGAAAATGTTCACGCGAACCCCTGAGATACACGTAGCCCGCTCCCCCAGGCCCGATCGCGTGAAAGAGTTCACGCGAACCCCTGAGATACACGTAGCCCGCTCCCCCAGGCCCGATTGCGTGAGAAAGTTCACGCGCACCCCCGGAATACACATACCCCGCTCAATCGCGTGTGTAACTTCCCGCGCAACCCCGAAATACACGTGCCCCGCTCGCACAGGCACTATTGCTGTATGTTGCCACTTTTGTAATGCGCAGGGACGCTACCGCCTGCCATCGTGTGGCGGACGTGTTTCGGCTTGTGCGTGTCTTTCGCTGTGCGTGGCTTTGCCCTATTCGATTCCATGAATACGTGTGGTTCGGGTGCGTGTGGGCGTTCCGTCTGCTTCCCTGCAGTACATCCCCAGTTACGCCCTTATTTTCGCGAGTTGTTCCCCATTCCGCGCGTTACGCCCCGTGATCCGCCCACTTTCTAGTGTATGCGCCGAGGTTGTGCGCTTTCACTGTTCGCGTCGCGCACGTCTTTCGGGATGTTGCAGTGACGTGTGCGCCATGCACGGGTTTGGCGCACATCCCGAGGAAGACACGCGCAGGGACTTCCATGTATCGCACGTTGTTTTTTTCCGCTTGCGCCTGCTTGCGCCTGCTTGCACGTAGATTTTCGGCGCACGTTTGTTGCATGAATCGGCCCCTGAATCTCAAGGCGCAAAGAAGAGACAGTGGAGTGAAGGCATACAAATATGAAAATAAGCAATTTCTTTAAAGCTGCATACGTTAGAAAATAAATAAACAGTAGTTTCCCTATGGGTTATTTAATTAAACCACTTTGTGAAACAATATCAGTGCTCACTGTGTATTTTTAAAGTTGCAGATATTTAGAACCTATGACAAGCTTTGTAGGCCTCTCTTTGAAATATTAAGCACTGTATAATTGACAAACAATTATTGTAGAGTGCCCTGTGATATTTCAATAGACACAGTGGATTAAGAAATTATGATTCTTGCAGGACTCGCTGCGTTTGTTATTATCAAGGAATGCACTTTTCAACCCGAAACAAATCCTTCTGTGATTCCCTGTGATGTTTCTCCATACTCACATACTTTAGAAAGCAGGCCTCGCTGGACACTTTAAAGTAGACCCACTCTATAAAGCAAAGCAAGCCTTACTGTAATTCACACACCAGAAACTGTTTTTGTTAAAAAGAAATATGTATCAAAACACAAATAAAATCATTGCATTCCTCACTCCAGTATTGAAGCAGAAACACACACTATAGAATGCACAATAATGCTTGTAACCCCACTGCGATTTTTAATCAGAACCACTTCATAATGCGCAAGCAGACTGTGTTGTTCAACATTTGGTTTGTCAAGTAGACAATCCTGACAGGCCTCGTGTTTGTGTTTAAAGGATATAGGGAGAAATTCTGGGTTTGGTGGTATCTTTGCAGTAGTATCGCAGAAAAACGGCAGTATTTTTTAATTGTTATTAGACCTTGGTCCAGCAGAATTGTAACCAACCTCCTTTATTTTTGTGTATCTTGTGAGTGGCTAGATAGCTTTCTGGGAGGTTTGGTGTGCATCTTCACGTTGGGACAAGGGAAATGTTGAGGCATCAGAGACATGCATGGTGAGGGGGGCAACTGTTACATGGCAGTGGTTAATGGTGTTGAGCAGGGCTAGTAGCAATGGTGCAGAGGGACCCGGTATGAAGATGGCAGTCAGGTGAGCCATTTTTGTTGCACTTGAGTTGTGGGACTCAATGGAACACATGTGATGGAGCCATTATGCCAGAGGCTGGCTTTGCTATGTCCGGATATATGGCCATGTGACATGGACCATTTGCTTGCAACTTGAAATGAGTGTGGCTGTGGTTTCTGCACATTTTGTCATGGATAACAAAGATGTTGCTGTGTACTTTTATGACTATGGGGCACACACAGTTTGGCCCTCCAAGAGAGCCATTCTCAGAGTGTTGTTAGGGTCAAGCCTGATTAGCCCAATTGCACCATTGAAGGCCATCAGGGATGTGGCTTTACTGAGTGTGTTCCACAGGGGTTGCAAAGTAGGTTTGTGCTACCTGGTTGTGTGTGTGCTTTCCCTGTGCCTTTTGTCCTGCTAAGGCAATAGGTGGGCCTGTGGATGAGGGTAGGAGCCCTCCTGCATCTCTACTGCTATGCCACAATGTGTGGCAATATTATGCAGGCCACAGCATGATTTTGCATACTACATGGAGTGCATATAGCAATACACCACCTGGTGGTCAAGGGAGCAAACACGTGACATAAGCACTCTGAATGTGATCTCCACTATGCCCATAGTGTCTAGGTGTGCTGCATTTTAGCACACTTCACCTGGGGTGGTTGCATTCTGGATCAGTGTCAACAGGAATGGTGAGAGTGGGTAGGCACTATAAGCTCCAAAGCAGTGTATAGCTACTTATCACATTTATTGTCATTTCCTGTGTTTCTGTATGCCATGTAACTGCTTCTGTGTGTGCGTGATAGTTGATACTCACCCACATGCCAGCTGTTGCTAAATGTTCCTGATTGCAGGGCCTGGTATATGGGTGAATGGCACAAGATGTAGCTGTCTTGCATGCATCCTTGGAAATTGGCATTGAAGGCATGCCATGTCCCTTGGCATCAATAATCACCTGCACACTGATCGCATGATAAGGGTTCCTAGTGCAACAGATGCGCTCTGTCTCTCATGGGAGGGGGGTTCCAGTGCTACATGGGAGCAGTCAATGGCTCCCATGATCCAGGGAAAGTGTGCAAATACATAGACTATTTGGCACACTCTGAGCCTTGCCTGATGTATGTGTGGCATGTCTATGTGCCTATGAACACGTGCTAGGATGCAGTACAAGACCTGGTGGACACACCTTGGTTGCGTAGGCTGTTGTATGCCCCCGAAGATGGCTGGAATGATCCAGTGGCCAGAAAGCGTATGACTGATAGCACATGGTGGGTGATAACATGTAATTCTCCCAAATCGTTGCCCAGGTCCAGGATGGTATGGGGACGGAAGCTGTATCTTACATACACATCCTCATCAGCCATCCCAAATAGTGGCTGCGGCCTATCAGTGAATAAGTGAATCCCCCGAGACAACAGAAAGGGGTGGAGAAGCCCCGGCCAGTGGTGGAGCAAGAAGAGATTGGGAGAGCCGGCAGAGTGAAGGGTTCGGAGAACCGAACTGGGAAAAGGAGACAAAATACGGTTATTGGTGTCTATTGCTGATGCTGTCTCTTTCCCAGTATATGGATTTCTGTGCATCCTGCAGTCGCATTGAGGTGCTTTGGGAGAACCCTGTGGATGTGTTCTGATGGGTTAGCAAGCAACACTGCAGGGCTTCGGCACCAGTGATGAATAATGGGGTATGATGTGACGCGCTTCCAGGGCGATGTGGATGAAGATCCTATATGCCCTATCTGCAGTGGGGTTCTGGAGGAGCCAGTGCAGGCTCCCCACTATGAGCATGCCTTCTGTAATGCCTGCATCACACAGTGGTTCTCACAGCAGCAGACGTGTCCTGTTGACCGTAGTGTAGTGACTGTGGCTCATTTGCGCCCTGTCCCGCGGATCATGCAGAATGTGCTTTCAAAGCTACAAATTACTTGCGATAATTCTATTTTTGGCTGTTCTGCAGTGGTTCGACTAGACAACCTGATGTCTCACCTAAACGACTGTGAGCACAATCCAAAGCGTCCTCTGACCTGTGAGCAGGGATGCCTACGAGACTTAGGATCTCGAGACCAGCACAGCGCCCCCCTTTACCCTGCCAGCCAATTACGGACCACGAGGCACGAGCGACCAGTAGCCACACCACAGCGACATCTAAGAAACGACACAGGAGTCGCATTGCAGCGCTGCTCACTGACACACCCTCATTGGACTTCCATTAAGACACCAAAGGAACTCTTCTTTCAAATCCTGCCTTTTCCCTACCACCATATCTACAGGAATCCATACAACCTTTTGAAAAAAATTACTGGACTCCTATCACGACACCAAAGGGACTCTCTTCTTAATCCTGCTTTCTCCTCACCATCACACCTACAGGAATCCATACAACCTGTGAAGAAAATAACATACAGAATGACCTACACTTTCTAACCACAGATCCCTCCATAGCACAAAATAAAGTTAAAAACAAGCTCAAAGATCTCAACCCACAACAGAATCAAGAAGCATATCTTTTGTCCCCCTCCATCTTTGGCTCACTGCATCTATCTCTGCAAACAGGCACAAATCAATGAAACATCCCCGGCTTGGGAGACCGTAAGGACTTGATCCTTGGATCCCAACAAAGAAGTCTAACACCATACCTGACTCCTCTGGCAGACACTAGCGCTTTGGGAGACTGAAAGGACTTGATCCTTGGATCCCAGTAAAGAAGTCTAACAGCATACCTGACTCCTCTGGCAGACACCAGCGCCAGCAACATACAGGAGATCTGTGCTGGCTACCTACAGGAGACCGAAAGGGCCCGTGCCTTGGATCCTACGTCACACATCCACCGCAACAGAAAGCTCAACATCAACAAGACACCGAAAAGACTTGTCCCTCAGATCTCAACAAGGAAGACACATCAATCAATGTTCTAGTTATATTAGAGACTTGGACCTATCACCGCTCAGGAAACCGAAAGGGCACGACCCTTGGATCCTGAATACAATACCAAGCACAACTTACCCTTAAGTACTGCTAGGAGACCGAAAAGGCTCGTCCCTTGGATCCTAACAGGAAATGCACCAATCCACGGAGAATGTCTACAAATCGAATCACTAAACAACAAAGCATTCAACGGCCAAAGACTAGACAAAGAACTAAACTTGTCACTGCTGGCTCGTCTGATCAAGACTCGTCACAACTAACCATGGAACAATCTTTTCAAAGAGCACCAAATCCCAAAGGAAACCAAAAAGCCTTATCAAAGAACTCCGAAGCCAAACGAGAAGCCTATCTCGTAATAGAAGACCCTCCCAACATTGACACTACTCTCCACGAAAACATTCAATCTGAATTTGAGAACCCACCTGCTGAAGAACTAATACCCACTCAAATCAAAGCACAAGTTCACAATCCTTGTACTGTACATCAACAAGAAGACTCATCATCTCCAATCATTTACACTCCTGTGTCACCCCACAGCAATCAGGGAACTGATATTCTCGCTCAATCTATCAAAAGCGATCGACCTGCAAAGATTAGTCCTCAGTGTAACAAAACACAAGACACAACATCAATACCTACACTCAGCACTCAAGAACCCAGAACAACGACATCTGACCACATTGAACCTCCAAATAACAACCTGAACTGCTCTAGCGGCAACACGAAGACAGCAAAAAAAGAAGTTCAAATGACAAGTGATCAAAGAAACACTCTACTCTCCATACCTAGCCCCGTAACACAAGAAACCACCAACAATTCAACAACAAAAGACCAACCTAACCACATTCCTGGCAAAGACACCCCAATACACCAATCAAATGAACCCAGAGACGACCTACATCCTCAAAAACCACCATGGACGTCATCCCAGCAAACAAAGAAAGAAAAGGCAAGGCTAGCAAAATTGGCGTGGCTACAAACTCACAACTCCATCAAACTCGCACAACCTTTAGACGCTGCTGGTAACAAAATTAAAACCAAAGCAGCAAGATTATCAATGGACATTACTGAAATTGAATCAATAATGACAAACATTGAAAACAGAAAGGACTTTTTTGGTAACCGACCAGAAATACATCCAACTAACATTTACTCCATGTATCACAAACGATACCCAAAAATTACCTGTGAAAACAGAACCTCAATCTGACTATACTGACAAACAAACCTTCCCAACACGCTTCAATTACGATTCAGACAACTCCTACTATACTCCAGATCCTACAACAAAGAACTTAAAACCGATCACTCTGCAAGACAAAAACACCCATACCACACCAAAAGACGATTATCCTGAAGAAAACAACAACCCGAGAATTCCGACAATGATAATAGATCTACAAAACATGCTCATAGCAATACTCTCTCAAGCGATGATTCCCTTCCTCAAACTACATGAAAGTATGAAAGACAGCATCAAAGAACAAGCAACTCTCTTGGCTCTAATACACTCGCAACAAATATACATGGAGAACTTTGTCTCGTCACTCGAATCCCGCCTGACTGTTGAAGCGGAAGAATCACATCGTTGGCAACAAAGATTAGCCGAAATAGCGAGAGGAGATGGCCAAGAGAAAACAAAGCTAACAACAGAACTCTTACAGTTGCTTAAAGCACACCATCAACAGCAATCAGTCCTGCAACCCAACATACCTACTCAAGAAGGAATACCAACCTTCCCTTCCGACAATCTACTCCAACAACCAATTGTCGCTACCTCGACCCCTGAACATCACGTGCTGAATGAAACAGCCGAAAACATCACCACTTCAAAATCGGATGCTATGGAACCTAGACAAGCAAACAAGAACCCCTCTGATACATACCAGATCTTCACAAAAGAGAAAAACTCAAAGGACCCAAAACCTACACAATCCAAAATCGACAAAAAACGACAAACGGGCTCAAGAGCATTCCTAAGAACCGTGAAATCAACCGACCAACACTTCACAGCTACAAAAAGTCAAACTCCACCAACACTACCAACCACCGAAAACCAGGAAAAGCAAAACCCGAAAATCCGGACTCAGCCTCAAGTGCCATGAAGACTACCAGCTGAACCATTTATTGATGAAGAATTACTTAATTTATCTATCCATGAAGACCAATTACTAGACAACTTACTGCCACCGGGCAAACCAACAAGCCATGCGAGCTTCATAATAATTGATGAATATCCTTTGGAACATTACCAACCAATAACTATTAACCAAGAAGAAATCTCAGACCTCTCTATAGAGGAAATCTCAGATGCATCCCTAGAAAGCGACACAATGGATGAAATAACACATGAAACCTACGACCAAAATCTCATCGGAGACACTCATGACAAGCCTACATGATCGCACTGACAAAATGAAATTTACGGAATTCACATTGAAAACAAAACTAATAGATTGGAGCCTCTAATTCTAAACAGAAATAATGTTCTACGCATTTTTGGAGCAATACCGCAATTGAAGAAAATAGCATCAAAAGACATTGGCCCTCATTACAAGTCAGGCGTTAAGGGTTTAACGGCGGCGGCGGCGCCGTTAACACTTAACGCCTGAATCACACTTTAACACCTGCTTTTTGCAGGCGTTAAAGTCCAAGGCGCTAAGCGACCTTGGTGCTAATTACGGTGCCGTAATTAGCACCTTCCCCATCCCCATTATGCCCTATGGGGCAAAAATGGGAATGGGGAAGGGCAAATGGTGAATGGGTAATTACCGCCCCACTCACCTTGGAATGGGGCGGTAATTCCGCCATCCACCATGGCGGAATCCGGCATGGACCTTGGTGCTAATAGCACCATGGTCCACTGCCTGACTTGTAATGAGGGCCATTGACTTCACAATATTCAAAGATGACCGAAACTTAGATAAGATTGTCATAGAGCTGGTGGACCCTAATAACCAGGAGCTGATATTATCAAGTCGTGCCCAGCTACAAAAACTTGGTTTCATCTGCTGGGCTGCCACAACCACAAGAATATCTAATAAACAGAAATACAGAGACATTTCGGACAGAGACCACAACCGGCAACATCAATCGAGACCACAAACGAACAACTTCGCTGCCGATCACACCGGAGCCGACAGAAAGTGCAGTTGATCACCACAAACACAAAAATCATGCAGAGATAAAAGACCGATCAGAAGAACCTATAATTCGGAAACTTCATTCACAGGAACCGCATCTTTAGAAGACTTAATGATCTCCCGCTCATAACAATCAACAAACCTGGGATACACGTGGTCACTTTGCTCGTGGAACACCAGAGGAAACTTGCATCTCTTCACAAATCCGTCCAAAGACCTTGAACAATACCAAATCATATGCCTTCAGGAAACTTGGCTCAGCGAACCTCTGGCCTGTGATGGCTTTCTGACCTTTCTCAACCCTGCCATTGTTAAAAATCAAGGAAGACCAGCATCAGGGCTCTTGACCCTAATCAGGATAAATCCCCACTGCACAGTAATGATCACCGAAAACATCAATCCATGGATCCAATTAACAAAACTAATGTGCAACAAGATCGACTCAAACGATGAAAAGAAAAACGGCACAACAGTTATAATCTTAAATCTGTATTGGAACCCTACAGCAATATCAACGGAAGCATTCATCGATGGTGTGTTCCTGGCAATTGACAAGGCAGTGACAAACCACCAGCTACCAGAAATAATAATCTGTGGGGACCTGAATATCAAGCTATACAACCAAAAAGGATCCCTCCGAACTCAGTCACTTCTTGCTCCGAAAGCAAAGAACTAGATGAATGAAATTACAACTCGCAATCTCATCCTTCTGAACCATGCAAGGAACAACTCTGTAGTCTACACGCCAACCTGGACTAGAGGATCATCAAACGCAATCATTGATTACATATTCCTATCATACAACCTACATGAATCTGTCATAATTGCACAAACGATTATAACTGATAAAACTGATCGCAATCAACTCACTGTTGACTCCCGGCCAACAATTCAGCAAAGTGAACTAGTACCAACAGTCTCTGTGGAACTCGATGGCACATCATCAAGACTAAGGATTCCACAACCAGCCATGGCAAACTTACTGAAGAAACTCCATGATGCCATTCTAACAGATTCCGAGAAACTCAACTATGAGTGGATTCTACTCCCTTTCCGGCAAACTCTCAAAAACCGCCCACACATAGATCATCGCCATACATACAGCCAAGAAATAGTTGATAGGAAAAAATGCTTAAATCGATCAATACGACGTCTAAAGAAAACAACATCTGCAGAAAACAAGAAACAGATCAAAAATCTGAAACAGAAATACGCAAACTGGAGAAAATCACAACAAAAAATCATCCAACAAGCAGATGAAGAAAACATAATGAAACTACACAAGACACACAACACGAGAGAGCTCTGGAACTTGCTCAACGATAACCTGCAAAAACAGCACAAACTGACAGCTAATGTTCCACAGGGAACTTGGATTACGCATTTTTCGACCATTTATGGAGCGCGAAAAACGCAACCGCAAAACCAAATGCCCACAAACGAACTGAAATGGCATGTAAATGCAGAATTTGAAGACTTCATGCAGCTCATCAAAAACCTGAACACATCTAGAGCGCCTGGCCCTGACGGACTTTCTAATGCTGTCATTAAGCAAGACCCGCCTGCCTGGGCAAACTTCATGTGCCATGTCACAACTTTGGTAAACACACTCACCCGAATACCAAACTCTTGGAGGTCAGCAATAATTGTTCCAATTCATAAGCAAGGACCAAGAGAAGAACCACAAAATTTCCGCCCAATTGCCTTGCTAGAACCGCTTGGGAAGTTATTCGCCTCAATACTTCTGAAACAACTAACTGCGTGGGCACTCGAAAACAACTAATTCTCAGTAAGACAAACAGGTTTCACAGCCAATGTCGGAACAAATCTTAATCTCATATTACTCCAACTAATAAAGCATGAAGCCATCAACTCTCACACTACAATACACGCAGCATTCATTGATTTAAAGATGGCCTTCGATGCGAATTCACGCCAAAAACTATGGTCAAAACTCAGAGCATGGAACTGTCCATCAAACATCCTTGAACCAATCATTCTTCTCTATTCAGAAACCACCATAAAAGTGAGATTATCAAAACAAGGAGCCACCACTAACGCAATTTCAAAAGTAAATGGCCTAAAGTAAGGCTGTCCCTTGGCAGCAACTCTCTACAACCTGTTCACGGCGGACATTGAGGAACACCTAAGATCCAACAAAACCAATCCACCAAAAATAAACTCTGCACCAGTCCCTGCGATGGCATATGCAGATGATATTGTTTTGTTGGACAAAACACCAACTGGACTACAAGCATCTCTGACAGCTCTGAGTAGCTATATGGACAAAAACGAACTAACGATCAACATCGGGAAAACTAAGACAATGGGCCTCATTACACGGAAGGTGGTAAGGGTTAACAGTCACTGGTAAGGGTACCGTTAACCCTTACCACCTTACTACGAGGTCCCTTTGCGGGACCCGACCTTAACGGCTGGTGTAGACCAGCTGTTAAAGTTGGGACCCACAAAGGGACCTTGGTGCTAATTATGATACCGCAATTTGCGGTACCGTAATTAACTCCTTCCCCATTCCCATTATGCCCTATGGGGCAAAAATGGGAATGGGGAAGGGCCATGGAGAAAGGGGGAATTACCGCCCAGCTAACCTTGGAATGGCGTGGTAATTCCCCTTTCCTCCATGGTGGTACCGGTATGGTACCGGCGGCAACCATGGTGCTAGTAGCACCATGGTTTACCACCTACCGTGTAATGAGGCCCAATGACCTTAACCAAATCATTCACAAAAAAAACACACAAGTCGAGCTTTAACATCAATGGGAACCAAAAAGAAAATGTGACAACTTTCAAATATCTTGGAGTCCTAATTAACCAATCAAATTCGGAGCAGCAATGGATTGACAAAATCGAACAAACCGCACAAACTCTAGCAAGACAAGGATTTATACTTCACAGGAAATACGGCTAGTTTTCATTCAAACATATCATTGCCTACTACAGACAGAAGTACATCCCAATACTAACATATGGAACAGAAGCATTGCTGAACGCCCGCACAATAAACTGGATGAAATTTGAAACAGTTTTCTGGTGTAAAATTCTCCACTTACCACAGTCATATCCTGTGCCAAGAATCCGCTATGAAATGGCAACGCAGTCAATTGAATCCATTGTACTATGGAGAAGACTAGATATCTTCCGAAAAATACTCACCGACCAAAAAAGCCCAGCCATCCAAATCCTCTGAGCCCAGGCTAATACCTTCAAAAACACGGTATTACAAAAATGGAAACATTCAATGAGGAAGGAAATGGAAAACGAAGACATCACAGAAGAACAGCTAACTCTCCGCCCACAACATGCAAAAATAAAAGTTCTTCAGAACAACTGGATAAGAACTATTCAAATGAAGAACACCTACAAACAGAATCTTCAATGCACAAAAGACAACAGGAAAATCCATGAACTACCACAATACCTTCAAATCTTCCCAGATCAGAGCATTAGAACAACATTCCTAAGAGTGCGTCTGAACATTCTACCCACAAACTCATACCTATCAACAACAAGACAGATCGATGTCACAAACAACTACTGTCGATTTTTCAAGGATAAAGCGATCCCAGAAACTATATTCCATCTCGTTATGGAATGTCAAGCACTTTCTTCTCAACGTAAACAATTTGGAGCGTTCTTCCAACTCTCAGAACAACAAATGAACACTCAAGAAAGATGGGCCGCCCTACTTAGTGGACATAACAATAAATACACTTATACAATCACTCTTTTCCTAAGCACCAATTTGGAACTGAAGAAAAGATTACCGTGAGATCAATCCTAAATCATTAGCTCTTACCATTCATAGATCGCAAAGAAAATGAAGGAAAAGTTTACAAATAAACTAAATCATCAAAAAAAAAAAAAAATAGTGTTGTGCATGGATGGAAGATTCTGGCCCTCTTCCTACTCCTCCCCCTTTCATCTATTAATAGCAGTGCTAGCTATGCATGATCCATGCATTGTGGATTGTCACAATTGTGTGCTCATTGGGGTTGCCTTACAATTTTTATGTGTGAGTTTTCATTGTGCATTGTGCTTTGTGATGGGTGAAGGGTAGCAGTACGTTTTGTTCACCTTTGGAGTCAGGCAGATAGCGCAATTGCTTCTGTGAATAGGGTTTACTTAGCGCTTGACGGCACTTTACTTAGCGCTTGACGGCACATGTTCGTTTTTTGTACAGTGTCTCCCTACCCACACCCATGTTCTTCCTCGTTATGCTCCTTGAATGGGGATTTTGCATGTTCCACCCTCTATTTAGTTCTTTACGCTGGCCTTTCCCGATGCTTTGCACTTCGTGTCACGCAAACAGCTCCTGGCCCATGTAAAGTGAGAGGGGACAGTGCAAAGTCTGATTTGTGAATCAGGCACTGACATTTAGCACATGCAAAGAGTTCTCTTACAGTGCAAAGTGCTAATCTTTTTGTAAATGAGGTCCATAGAGGCCCATAGGGTATAATCTTGACTAAGGGATTATAATTATTCAAACTGATCAATACAAGTGCAAGTATATTATTTATTTCCCTAGTGCATACAATATATTCTTTCAATGTATTTTTGCTCTGAAGCAATGTGTGACAGTGGTAAGTGGGCACAGTATTAATAAAATGCAAAAAAAATACTCCTTGTACATAAATACATTGAAAGAAAACATGTGCATGTGGGCATTCAATGGCCTGCCCTTAAAGATAATGCCGTGCACGCTGTACGTTCACAATTGCCTCTGTAATGAGGCCAAGATGCAAACAATGGAAGTTCAGTGTATGGGGCTCAGGTGAGAAAAAAAAAAGTGTAAGGTAGGGGCCTTATTACAGAAACTTGACTTTAATGTAAGCAGTTTTGCAGGGTTTTTTCTCATCAGTACAAAAGGTGCCCTGCAGAAAACGTTTTCTTTCAATGCATTTTTTGTATAATGTGAAGCAATATAAATTAACTCTTCCACCGCTGCATCGTTTGTGCAATACAGGCCCACGATGTGACCGAATGGAAAAGGAACATGTTTCTCGGAAAATTAACTGATGTAGAGCTGTTTTTTATTTATTTATTGTTTACATATTTACACTGCGCTTTAAAACAATGATGTGAAAGGAAAACAATCCTGCCTTCTGTTGCAAAGAAACCTGCACGGATATTTTTCATTATACCTAATTAATTGAATAATCAGCTTTTGGCTGATTTGTAAAGACATTTTGTGCATTTTTTTTTTTATAAATTAAAGACACATGACTAGCATTAACAACACAAAAAGGCCTGATTTACAAATCGTTTTTCAATGGAATTGGGCCATTGTAAAAGGGTTTGGTAATTCAGGCCCTAAATGCCCTGTTATGAGTGCATTGTCATCAAAATCGTGACAGGGGATTGGAAATATGCCAGTGTTTAGCTCAATATTGCAAACATTCCTTCCTCTAATTGGGAAAGTGCTGGGAACCAGGGCGTGTTTGTATTCATGTGTTCATGAGCGCAAGTCTAGCTGGGAGGGCACAGTTAAACGGTTGGCAATAGGTAGCATCTTATTGCCTGGCAAGGGGTAAATGCAGGGCCATGTACCTAGCGTTCAAGGAGGGGCAGGAAGGCAGGTTATCAGCTATTGCGGGAGTGTTATAAGGTATTCTTCTAAGAGGTGGTTTTTGAATTCTCTGCAGGATGTCCTTGTATGTCATTCTAATGCTTATGAACATATACTGCTCTCAATCACCAAATCGACATCTTGACGTTGATGAGAGGAACCGACACGTAGGGGCTATACTAGATGAAGGGGTGCCTTGGGAAATATGGCTGTCTAGCTGGTATGTGTCTGATCCCCTGTGAGTAGAAGCGCTGGGGCCATACTGCCGTGTGACAGGATTCCGTCCCTCACCTGGAGCGTAATTCAAATTGCTGTTTTCTACTCTTCCTGCCTCATGTTTGCCGCTCATAATTGGAAGCCTGCCTGTTTCATGTCTTCTTGGGCCATGTGCCCCCCCCCCTCCAGACAGGCAATTATCTCTGGCAGGTAGTGTGGTGAGCTGGATGTCACTGGTTATAACTCACACAGCAGGCTTAGAAGGTTACGCGGGCCTTGAGGCGCAGTCAGTGTGGGTCTAGGAGCTGAGGTATAATGTGGTCGTATTTTCTCTGGCCTTTAATTAATCTTGCCGGCACGTGTGAGGCACTCTTTAGAGGCCCTCACCCGCGCAGAGCTCAAGAGGCCGGATATGAAGTAGTAGCAGATGGCTCTGGGTGGGGGGCGGTGGGGTGGTGATACCGGCACCTGGACAGTTCTACTAAAGTCCTCTTTGCTTTACAGGGCTTCAGGTTTTTCTGCAGTGAAAGTCGACAACTGGATTTTAAAGTGTATTTTAAAGGGCAATTGGCTGTCAGTCAGGAAACCTGGGGTTTCAGAGTGAAGCCATGCTTTCATTGACTTTCACCGGCGTGACATTTTAAGTTATTATCACTGCAGCACAACGTGCTGGACTCTATTACAACTACCGAATTATGGAGTGAGAAACGATCTCCTTAGTATACCTTGGGCGGAGTGAAAGGAATTAGATGAAGTCCTTGTTGACATCAGGTCAAAAACTAGAGCAGGGATTTCGTTTTCCCATTGGTTCCCACTTTGCAGTGTGTTTTGGCCCCAAGGGGAGGTAGGATGGCTCAGGGGAAACGGGTTTGTCTTAGATGCAAGGCTACGCTGCGCAGCACGGGTTTGAATCCTGATCCCATGCTTAAAAAAACACTGGCTGGTATTAAAGGCCTTATAAATGAGCAATAAATAAATAGATGAGCAATACATAAAATCTCAACTTAATTAATAATTTGGCTTTTATTTAGCGCTACGAACCCTCAGGGCTGTTTTTTATCCCCACGGTGATCGGAGGGATGAAAGTCTGAGTTTGGCTCTGCCGGGATTCGAACCTGCATTCACAGGCGCTGCACGTATGTCAATGTGAGCGCTCTATTCGCTGTGCCACTTGTTAACGAGCAGGTGGGTAGCTGTAAAATGTTCCCCCTCTTCCGAACGTTTTTCTAGGCCCAGGCTGTTTTTCGTTAATAGATAGCGTGGCAGGGATACACATGTCAATGATTTCTTCCTGAATTGAGTGCTACAATAACCATTATACTGCTGCTTATCAGACCCAGAGTTGCTTTGCTAATATTGCCGGGGTCATGCCACAGATAAACTATAGCCATCGCTAAACTTGTCTTGCGGATATGTGCAAACCTTGGGAGCGATGCCGACCATGGGGAGTTGCACGCTTCTTCCACGCCCTCTCTATAAGATGCTAAACTGGGCCAGCTCCATAGTTTGGACCAATATACGAGTGGCTTGAATCTTGCTTCACACTCTATGCTTCTAATGCCAAGTTCCAGTCTTAGTGCATCGTTTGGTGTGCTCGCAGGGAAGGGCAGCAGAGACTTTAAGATTGTGTTTTCTGCTGTTTCTAATGGGTGCACATGAGTCCCCAAATCTCTGTTCCATAGAGCAGCTTCAAAACAAAAGAGGTGATGGCTGGAAGGTTTAGAATACATCTTAACCTCTGACATTGCTCTTGGAAACCCTCCAGACCATCGCTCTGTGCCTGTTAAGGCATTACAAAAGGGGAAAGACCAAATGCAAATCAGACTTGGTCCCACCCCAATAGGGGCTGTCCAGCCCGAACTGCTAGGCCACATCCCTTCTGCACAAGACCACAAGAATGCCCAGACATGTTGCAGCCTCATTGCTCATTGTGCATGATTAGTGATGAATAGCTTGGGTCTCTAGGCACAGCAGGCCCGGGACCCTCCTCTGGGCATACCCATCACACTTGCGATGGCAATAGCAAATCAAAAGGCATGATGGCTGGAAGGTTCTAAACCTTCATACATGTATATGTAACATCAGCTCTCGACTGGATGGGTGTGCCAACGATCAATTGCACTTCCCTACTAGCCTAGAACTATTCATGAGTGCTTCTCTTTAATTGCACTTTGGTTTTGATTTGCACTATTGCACAATTTAGAATAAAAATAATGTTTAAGAAAATAATAATTATAGTTGCCAGACTATGTGTATTATTGATTTGATGCATGGTTAAATGCGTTTTTACTTTAGTAATATTGACTTGTATGTAATTTTAGTCTGCATTCAGCCGTTTATAGATGTCATAATACAATAAACTATTGCAAGATAATATTTGGAGAGATGGGGTTACATGAGTATTGATGTTTGAATGACAGTGTCCTTAAACTGTATGAATTAAGGTGCTGAATATTTACATACTTTGTGTACTAGCCAATTGATTTCAATTACACATATGATTTGTTTGTTTACATGAGTTCCCTAGTCTTCGTAATTGTCAGGGTCTCTAGTGTATTTTCCCATGACAACTCTACAGCATTATTCTAGCAATTTGCCTTCTTGTTCTCACTGAATCTATTTCACATAACTTGGTGAAAACATCATATTGGAACTGGAGACAGAATTCCAGGTGACAGATCATGTCTAGGATTCCACTGAGGCAGGAGTCACTAAGATGGTGGTCCTAGGGTGATTGAAACCTCCCCGAGTCTAAGATCAAATCCTGGCAGTCCAGTTCCAAACCCTGGGATCACCTACTTTCATTATGACATAGCTCAAAGGGGGCTCAATGTTATTACACATGCAGAATCACCTGTTTAGGGCTATCTTATGATGTGGTGGATTAATAATGGAGAGCTATCTGTTTTACTGCCTTTGAATTGACTTATAGTAACAGGTAGAACTGAAAGCACCATGAAGCATTCTCCACCTAAGTAGACTAATAGTACCATAGTATATGGTAATGTGCGGGATATTAAAGAATGGACCCGTCACTTCTCAGAGGCTGGCCGATTGTGCGCTTACTGCACAGGATAAGCTTTTTTGTTCTCTCTCATGGTTATGTGTAATGCTAGCTGGGAAGGGCATTCAACTAAACACAAGGGATGTGTTCAGGCTTTTTATGGAGATGTGCTCATCATTAAGATTTCTAAGTGTCAAATGGGAAGGAGTTAGTGCATGGGCCTAGTGGTGGCAAAATAGAGCCTTTCTAGAGCAGGATCCTGGTGACTGGGAACCTCCTACTAACCAAACCCAGTTCACCATATCTTGGCATTCACTGGCCATCACAGGATATTTTCGGTAGTCTCTGGGACCATAGCAGCTCCTCCAACTGTAATTACGCAAAACAATCTTCTCGAGAATGTTCCTTAGATTGAGGAGTCTGTGCAGACATGTCAAGGATGAAATAGTCTATATGCAGTGATATGAGCACTGCACAAAAACCCATTGTTTGAACTGATCCATCCATCATATAGCTAGGTGCTTATCTATCACAAATACATGATAGTGGCTGATTACACCGAAATAGTATTAATTATTTAATTGCCAACTCAAGTATAGGGAACAGAGAAAAAATATGATGTAATTGGTTGTGCTTTTGGCCATGTTAGACCCTACATGCAGGGGTCTACCTTCAAAATCCAAACAGATAATGAGCCATTAAAGTGGTTTATGACCATGAAGGGAGGGCATTGCAAGTTGCATTGGTGGTGTATTAGCCTGCATCTGCTATACTTCACTCCTTAATGTATCACTGGGACAAGTCAATGGGATGTTGGGATATCTTCTATGAGGTCAGGTCAAATAGATCATGGGAACAGTTCTGGTAGGGGTTAACCCCTATGTTCCTAATCTGGGATGATGTGCTTTGTTGTTTAAATTTGCCCCAGCTGTTTAAAACTGCTTTCCTAATGAGTCCTCATCCAATACCTCATCTGGTATATGAATTCTGTATGTTCCCCTGAAAGATACTAAGCATCCAGGGTCAGAGTGACACACTATTCCCTATGCATGCCTACTCACTCACAGTAGGATGTTCTTGCTCCACTGGGTGATGGCAGCTATTGCTCATATTGGTTGTAGGGCAGGGGTCTGCAACCTTTACCCCTCCAATTGTTTTGGACTAAGCATCTAGAGAGTCACAGGTTGCATACCTCAGATACAAATGTTTTTGTGAAGTTTGGTGGGATTTTGTCAAGAGGGGTCAAAATTAGTGGGGGTGTCCCAAAATATTGTAAATGCTTATACATGTGGTGCTATTTGACAAATCTACACAAAGGTTTGCAAAAAGATGATCGATCTAGATATAAATGTTTTGGCAAAGTTTGGTGGGATTTTGTCAAGAGGGGGCAAAATTAGAGGGCAGGGGGCAAAATATTGTAAAGGCTTATACACGTGGTGCCCTTTGACAAATCTACACAAAGGTTTGCAGAAAGAGTATAGATCTAGATATAAATGTTTTCATAAAGTCTGAATGGATTTTGTCACGTGGGGGTTGGGTAATATGACTATTGTATGTGCATACATTTGGCACTTTTGAAAAAATAAAACATGGGTGGATTTCCAGCAAACTTGTGTAAGGAGCATTGGCAAGGATCTGAAAGCATGGTTTTGCAAATGTGCCTGAGTTTTATTTGGTCATAATGCAGGTACAAAAAATGTCATAATGTAGGTACAAAAAATAGTGATATACCTTTCGTGACTGTGACCAGATTGTCCGGGTCATGGAATAAGGTCATGATCCGGACAATATGGCTACTGGCCATGACAATGAGGGACAACACATGGGGTTAAAGTGGCTATGTCCACCTGGGATTGGCTTTGTGGTAAAGTTATTCGAAATTGGGATAGGTTTGAAAGGTAAATGTGCTTGTGGTAATATGGTCATATTGGTTTTCTTTTCTCCTTCTGCAGGTTGCCATGGAACATGAAGAGGGGCCCTGTATGGGACCCTGTCTTCCCTTTCCATGGTGGCCATCTTGGAAAAGGATTTTCCTTCCTACACCGGGACACTGCAGGTTTTAGCACCCCGGGTTCCTGCTTTGGGAATCTAGGGTGCTAATGGCCTTCATCCGCCATTACAGGGGCTGGAATGGGGGGATAATGGTCCGGAGTCCTCGTATCCACCCTCGCTTCGCTTGGGCTGATGACTTGGGCTGCCGGGCCGGTATCACCATTCCAGTCCTTGGAACGGGGGATGAACGCCAAAATATTCCAAATAGCATAACACAAAATGCAAAAGGAAATGTTGGAAAATCTTATTGAGACTATGTACTTTACTGAGAAATGTAAAGTAGATGGAGTCTATAAGTTTTTTTTTTAACTGTGAAAGGTGGTTCCTAAAGGAACATTTCTTTTGTTGTTATTGGATTTATTTACTTTTTTTTGGCAGGAGAGTTTAGAACGAAAGGTGGGGAGGGAAATGAGGAAAGAGGCACCAAACACTAATAATAAGGGGCAGCTGAACAGGGGAAAATGTTGCGCCTGTGTTATTTTTACGGTAGGTGGCAGTGTTTCTCATGCTCCTTGATTACAGCAGTGGTGGTGGCTCTTGGGGAGGAGGGATGGCATTAGCTGATGCCATTTTAAGATAAATAGCAGTTTTGCTAAAAGTATGTACAGTGTACTAGATTGTTAATGGATAGCGAGTAGGAATATGTGTAGGAGCTGTGCAAGGGAAATTTTGAAGTTGAAAGTTCCTAGATCAGTAGAAAATGCAGTTCCGAACTGTCTGCGAAGCACAGATCTTATCATGAAGTGTGGACGGGTTCTCAGACACGTCATCATGCCGCGCGCCAGCGCATAGTCATGTGGCACTGTCCGGAAGGTCTGCAATGAAGTCAGATGTTCGTAGACGTCTACGGATGCACAACTAATTGAAATAGTTGCAAAAAGTGAATAGAAGTGTTACAAATTAGTCTAGAAGGTGGGAAATGCCAGAGTTTTAAGGTGACACTTTGTAAATTGGACACAAATATTGCTATATTTGGTAAGTATGATATTAGTAAGTTGTAGGAAAATAGCATGCACTGGTAAAAACCCATTAAATTCACTGAAAACACGTTGTTAAAGGAACGTTATGGTTAAGTTGCACTAATATAAACCTATGAAATTCAAGGAAAAAACTTTGTTAAAGGTATGTTAAGGTTAAGTTGCACTAATGAAAATCTATGAAATTCAAGGAAAAAAACTTTGTTAAAGGTACGTTATGGTTAAGTTGCACTAATAAAAACCTATGAAATTCAATGGAAAAAAACTTTGTTACAAGGACGTTATGGTTAAGTTGCACTAATGAAAACCTATGAAATTCAATTACAAAACTTTGTTAAAGGGACGTTAAGGTTACAAGTAAAACCGAAAAACCCCAGAAATTCACCAGTTATGGTAAGCTGAGCAACCATAACTCGCGCCACCACCGTGCACTGCTAAGACTAACATGAAATTATCCAATTGTTAGATTGTGAGGCCCTTAATTTGGGGAATCTTGTACATGCTGATGATTTTGTGTTGGTCTCTCAATCTTCCACTGGTATCAATAAGCAATTGGAATGCCTTGAAACGTTTTGTGATGACAAATGGATGGAAGTGTTTTCCAATAGGGCTTTGCCATTATAAAACACTTCTGTGAATTAGGTCTTGATGGATATATGCCACAAGTGAATTAAAAAGAAAGCTGCCTGTAAATTCAAGGCAAGTTGATCGCAATAGCTGTGTACTTAGACAGCTGTGTTTGAGCTGTGTCTCAAGACAATTGGAAAGTATAGCAATATTATATACCTCAGATGTGTATTAGTTACACGCATTCTCAGCTGCAATTTATGGAGCAGAACTATGGGGTTTTGTCTCATTAAAGGTAATTGAGCTGAGCGTGAAGCGTTTCTTACAATATCTAGTTTCCTTACCAAAGTGTATTCCCAAGGTGCCCTTGCATTGCAAAGTAGGGTTAATTCTAAAACAGTATGAAGTGTGGCCTAGAATCTGTTGATTATTAGCTCAAAGGCCGAGCTGAAGGTTGTTTATGGAATGGTTAAACTCTAGGACTTAGCAATGTGCGGCAAGCAGACTGTTTGGTTTTAAGTACAATGTACAGTAGTATTCAGAAGCTGCACGAGAAATGGTCTATGTGACAATTTATGTCTGGACCAGAGCTAGGCCCTATGACTATTGACTATCTATTTTTGAAAGCTACTTGGGGTTGTGAGCAATATCTGAGTTGTTCCCAGGAAGCATGCCATGCTTATAATATTTGGGCTCAATCGTTTTATCTTATCTTCCATTACCACTAGATGGGATAAGACAATCTCTGAATTCTGCCATTTTGTATAACTTTAATTAGAATACCCATGTCATGTTTTCAGTGATGTCATTGGTCAATATGCAGGCTATATGAACTGGTATAGCCTGTAGATTGATTAAATCCTGGAAAAAGGTATGCAAAGCTTACCTAAAACGCGCCGCCACAATTGTAGCCCGTAATTTAATCGATAAAGTTGCAGCCGCTGCCCAAACACATAAACTTGCAGCATTCAGTTGAATTCAACATGGCACACAGAACTAAAACAGTTAAAGTTCTGTGTGCTGTGTTCCCTTTGAAGCATGCCTGGCATGGCCCCGCAACATCAAGGAAGTAAACTTCCTTTCATGTTCAGTTTGCTAGCAATGTCCCCTAGTAACGTGTGTTCACCGGCACAACTTCATCATTCTGTGCCGGTGCCCTAGCAAGAACCGAAGCTGCCTCCTGCTCACCTTCCGACCCCCCTACTCTCTCCCACACACCAGTCGCAACAAAGAAACTAAAGAGGAAACGTTCTTGGTCCCCCTCAATCTCCCAGCACTCCTCGCCTCCCCTGGCTCGACCCATCACCTCTATCCCGCAATCCCCTCCTTCCCCCGTCGCTTCTCCCTGCCTGAAACCCCTCTCCCTCGATTTCTCATCAACTCCAACTGAAACTCCTAACCGCCAACATCCCTCTTCCAAACCCCCCAATCAAAACCCGACCATCCTATCACACACTGCCTCCCAACCCCTCCCGAACCCTGCCAATCTCACTGCTCGCCCACTATTCCCATCTATCACCACCCACCCTACCCCTTTCCGTCGACACCCCCCACCACTGCCCCGTCCCGCTCCAGCACCAAAACCATCCTTAGCTGCCGATGTGAACTGCATCCTATTTAACGCCCGATCGGTAGCAAAAAACAGACATTCCATCTTTGACCTCCTCTCCTCTGCCACACCAGACCTAGTTTTCATCACCGAAACCTGGTTCTCTGATGACTTCGGCCCAATCGCTAATGAAGCTTTTCCTCCGGACTACTCCCTCATCCCACTGAACCGCACGTCCAGGGGAGGAGGGGTAGCATTCGTCTTCAAATCCCTCTTCCGCGCCTCAATCATCGACAACCAACCCTCCATTCCATCCTGCGAATCGCTCCTTGTTAAACTATCCCTCTCCCTTTCACTCTCGTACAGCTTCCTAATAATCTACAGGCCCCCTGGCTATGATAGACACTTCGCAAACAACCTTTGCGACTCCATCTCCACCCTCCAACTAAACCATCCCAACCTCACCCTTCTTGGAGACTTCAACATATGGCTCGACATCCCCACCAACCCCATGACATACTCCCTGATTGACGGTTTAGATGCAATTAATCTCCAACCCCACATAAACGGCCCGACTCATTATAAAGGACACACTCTTGATGCCATCTTCAACTCCAACACCCTGATTCATCTAATGCCGCCCACACCTATCATCTGGTCCGACCACTTCATTCTCTCGTTCGCCATCCACTCACCTGAACCCCTTCCCATACTCGTATCTGAACCTCCGAACATTCGCAAAAGCTGGAAGAAACTAATAATCACCCCGGACCTAGCCGAGGCACTCCTCCAGTCTCCACAACCTACCTGCCATCTCAACAATCAACTAACCCCTGAGGCCTTTGATTCATGGCTCAACTCATCCCTGATGCGCCTGACCCCCTCGTGCAAACCATCAACCCGACTTGGCCTTTTCCCCAGATGGTTCACTCCTGAGCTAAAAAACACTAAACGACATTACAAATACCTAGAAAACAAATGGCATAAAGAGAAAACCCAAGACAGCAGGACCACCTTGGCACAACACCTGTACCAGTACAAAGCCGAAATCCGGAAAGCAAAAAAAGCCCACTACAACTCACGAATCCTAAACTGCAAAAACCCATGCAAAGAACTTCACAAAATTATCTCCGAATTCACCAAACCGGCATGTAACACAACCATCCCGACCGCGTCACAATCACTATGTGACTCACTCTCCCTCCACTTCTACTCCACGGCCATTGAAAGGACAAAATCTCTGACCACCAAACAGGCTCTCTTACAACCACCAGGCAATCCTCAGCCCGTACCAGCCAGCCCTCCAACTGCGACCACTACGCAACCAACGTTCGAATCCTTCAGTCCAATATCACCAGAACAATTTCTGAAACTCCTATCCGACCGCAAGCCATCTGGATCACCACTAGACCTTTGCCCAGCCACAACCCTTAAAGAAATCTTTGCCTCCACCTGCGCAGGAGAACACGCAAGATCTATCATAAACGCCTCCCTTTCTTCCGGTATCTTTCCAGATGCATTCAAATTAGTGTACGTCAAACCTCTGATTAAAAAACCCTCACTCGACCCTCTTGAACCAAAAAACTACCGCCCGATCTCTAACACCAGGTTCCTTGCCAAACTCATTGACCGAACAGCCTACTCCCAACTAAACGCCTTTGTTGAAGCCAACAATCTTCTAGACCCCGCCCAATCAGGATTCAGATCTTGCCATGGAACTGAAACCACCCTAACCTCGATCTGGGATGACCTAAAAATGACTGCTGACTCTGCAGGATGCGCCGCACTAATCCTTCTCGACCTATCAGCCGCCTTTGACACGATCAATCACTCAATACTCCCTGACCGCCTCCACTCCCTAGGAATCCGTGGAACCGCCCTTAAATGGATAGCCCCATTCCTCAAAGACAGGCACCAAATAACGACACTCTCCAACTTTACATCACAAGCCCGACCAGTTGACACAGGAGTCCCACAAGGAGCATGTCTATCCGCCCTCCTGTTCAATCTCTACCTGATCACCCTCCCACCAATAATTCGTGCTCACAACATCCTGTGTTACAATTACGCAGATGACACTCAACTAATTCTAAAGTTCCTGAACGCGAAACCCAACTCCCAACCTGACCTGACCTCTTGCCTCCTTAACATCGAGCGCTGGATGACCCAAAGCCACCTCCTGTTAAACCCCTCCAAAACAGAAATCATGGTCTGCGGCAACTCAGATTTTCTTCCGCACCCACTACCCTGGCCACCCGCCATGGGCAACTCACCGACCCCCTCTAACACAGTAAAAAATCTTGGGTGCACCCTAGACTCCGACCTAACACTCTCGCGCCAAGTCAACAATGTCTCTAAGTCCTGCCACTACCACCTCAAAAACCTTAGGCGCATCTTTCCATATCTCTCATTCCCTAACAGAGTCTCCGCGGTCCAATCAATCGTCATATCCCGACTGGACTATGGTAACCCCCTGTACCTCGGAATTCATGCCTACCAACTGAATAAACTACAAAGAGCACAAAACACAGCAGCCAAAGTGCTTCTCGCGCTCGGTCCAAGGGACCACGTATCCCCTGCCCTTAAGACACTGCACTGGCTTCCAGTAGCCCATAGGGTAGCTTTCAAAACCCTATGCCTCACCCACCGAGCTCTACATAAAACTGGACCCCATTATCTTCAAAAAAAGCTAATACCTTATCACCCAAGCCGCACCCTTAGATCAAGCTCAGCCGGCCTCCTAGTAATTCCTAAAACAAACTCAGTCAGGTTAGGCGGAGCATCATTCTCAGCCCTGGCCCCAACCCTGTGGAACTCGCTCCCACCCCACATCCGCCGAACTCAGGACTTAACAGCCTTCCGCAAACTACTGAAAACCTGGCTCTTTCCCTAAAACCAACCAGCCCCTAACCACCATCATCCCAAAAAAAGAAAAAAAAAAAAAAAAAAATATATTAAAATAAATAAATAAAATAACCGAACCAGATTGTAACCTACATTGACAAACAGAACTAAAACGAATAAACTAGATCTAAACAGGGAAATGATTAAATAGAAAAAGAATCACTGAATAATGGAAAGAAGAGAACGTGGAGAGCGGATGAACAAGGAGAGCGGATGAGCATTGAGGGCACGACCGGATGAGTAGAAAGAACGAATGAGTATGGATGAGTATAGATGAGTATGGATGAATGTGAGGATAAATGCTGTTGGCAAATGAGCCTGGAGAATGTGCAGAGCGCAAGATCATGCAGAACGGAAGAGCGCTGAGAACAGAGGCACATATAGAGCGGAGAAATGTGGGGAACAACCGAATGGGGGGAGAGACTGAGTGTGGGGAGCGTATGAATGTATGGAACATATGAGTGTGGGGAGTGTATGAATGTGAGTAGCGGATGAGTCTGGAGAGCGGATGGGTCTGGAGAGCGGATGGGTCTGGAGAGCGGATGGATCTGGAGAGCGGATGAGTCTGGAGAGCGGATGAGTCTGGATAGCGGATGAGTCTGCAAAGCGCATGTGTCTGGAGAGCGGATGAGTCTAGAGAGCAAATGATTGTAGAGCACATGAGCACGGAGTCTGCAAAGCGCATGTGACTGGAGAGCGGATGAGTCTAGAGAGCAAATGATTGTAGAGCGCATGAGCACGTGGACTCAGATGAATGTCGAGAGTGGATGAGTGTCGAGAGCTGATGAATGAAAAGGGCAGAAATATGTGGAGGATGAGAGGGCGGAGGAGAGAATAGCTGAATGTGGGAATGGCCGAGTGTGGAGAATGGCTGAGTGTGGGAATGGCTGAGTGTAGGGAATGGCCGAGTTGTGAGGAATGGCTGAGTGTGGGGAATGGCTGAGTGTGGGGAATGGCTGAGTGTGGGGAATGGCTGAGTGTGGGGAATGGCTGAGTGTGGGGAATGGCTGAGTGTGGGGAATGACTGAGTGTGGGAAATGGCTGAGTGTGGGGAATGGCCGAGTGTAGGGAATGGCCGAATGTGGGGAATGGCTGAGTGTGGGGAATGGCTGAGTGTGGGGAATGGCTGAGTGTGGGGAATGGCTGTGTGTGGCTGATGATTGAGTGTAGGGAAAGGCTGAGTGTGGAGAATGGCTGAGTATGGGAATGGCTGAGTGTAGGGAATGGCTGAGTGTGGGGAATGGCTGAGTGTGGGGAATGGCTGAGTGTGGGAATGGCTGAGTGTGGGGAATGGGTGAGTGTGGGGAATGACTGAGTGTGGGGAATGGCTGAGTGTGGGGAATGGCTGAGTGTGGGGAATGGCTGAGTGTGGGGGAATGGCTGAGTGTGGGGGAATGGCTGAGTGTGGGGCAATGGCTGAGTGTGGGGCAATGGCTGAGTGTGGGGCAATGGCTGAGTGGGGGGAATGGCTGAGTGGGGGAAATGGCTGAGTGGGGGAATGGCTGAGTGGGGGGAATGGCTGAGTGGGGGGAATGGCTGAGTGGGGGAAATGGCTGAGTGGGGGAAATGGCTGAGTGGGGAAAATGGCTGAGTGGGGGGAATGGCTGAGTGGTGGGAATGGCTGAGTGGGGGGAATGGCTGAGTGGGGGGAATGGCTGAGTGGGGGAAATGGCTGAGTGGGGGGAATGGCTGAGTGGGGGGAATGGCTGAGTGGGGGGAATGGCTGAGTGGGGGGAATGGCTGAATGGGGGGAATGGCTGAGTGGGGGGAATGGCTGAGTGGGGGGAATGGCTGAGTGGGGGGAATGGCTGAGTGGGGGGAATGGCTGAGTGTGGGAAAGGGCTGAATGTGGGGAATGGCTGAGTGTGGGGAATGGCCGAATGTGTAGGAATGGCCGAGTATATCGGAATGGCTGAGTGTAGGGAATTAGCTGAGTGTGGGGAACGTACATAATATACATTGATTTGCGGGAACATTCGAATGAACATATATGATACCACACCTCACACCTACTCTCCTCTTTACACCATCACTCAAATAGAACACAGGGATACTATGACACCATTCGGTATAACTGTTCTCATATCAACATCTCCCGCTCACTCCCCATCACTCTAAGTAACCACCGCTGGTTTAACACCCCCAGCCCGGCGTTTCTCCTCAGGCCTAACGCAGCCACTCTCGAGCTGGATTAATTCTGCCGGAGCGTACACATTCTCCTGACCTCTCAACCACCACACCTACCACTAAGAAGCAGCTACCACATTAACCCCGCACCAGCTGCACACATATTTTGTGCGCACACGCAGCCTTTGTCTCTCTTCACCCTCTCTACTGACTCGAACCTCGGTTCCCAAGGGCGTTAAACCTACCAGCGCCTTCAGACCATACCAATGGTATGTAAGGCGCTATATAAATGCAAAATAACAATAACAATAACAATAACAATTCATATAAAATCTCGGCATCTAAAACGTTAACTTGCCCCTCAGAACGCTTCTTTACAGCGTTCGCCGACCTGCATTGTATGCTTGCAGTGAAACAGTCACATTATGGGAAAAGACACGTTGGGCTGCAATAGAATGCTACAAAGCCACGGGAGAAATATAAGTACCTAACCGTTATTAATGAAAGCTAGAGCTACATACTAAATATGGGTAAAAATGCAGTATTGGCCAGTTTTGTTTTATAAATGACATGTGACTAATTTGTAAGTAGTACAGCCCTATATTTGCATACATAAAAATACACGCACCTCCAACCTGTTTGCTGATTTAATACTCCACCCACACACTGCTAATTACCTCCCACAACCTATAAAAAAAGCCACAAGAAAGTGTATGGTTGCAGCATTGCAGCCTGTACTGCTACACATACTGCTACACTGTGAAAATTTAACTGAAATGGCACAGATATCATTTAACCTCCTTGAAAACCAAACCCTAGAGGAGTGGCTGAAGGAAGAGGATGAAGAAATGCAGGAAAGTATTGCAATGCCTAAAAGCCACAATTGTCTCTCAGAAGCAGATTTAAATGCCCTAGAGATCAACCGGTGTGAAGCCAACACTCAAACTGCAACCAAACGGGCAACTGATATCTTAGAAACCTGGCTAGCACAGTGTAAAGTATCCTTGCATTTTGCACAACTACCACTTCCAATACTGAAAAATTTCTTGCCAAACTTTTATGCAGAGGTACACAATTCATCTGGCTCTGAATATCAGCCTGCAAGCCTAATTTCGATTTGTGCTGGCCTTAATAAATATCTGAACAACCCTCGGTTTTCACGAAAAGAACTTGATGCGCGGTGGGGAGTTCCAGAGTGCCAATAATATCTTCATTGCTATAGTAAAGAAAGCAAGACGTGAGTGCAAGAATCCAACTACATTTTGCACCAAGAGGAAGAGAAGGACAACATGACCTGCCAAGTGATGCATTCCGTATTTGCCAGACGAAACCGGCCGCAAATATGCCACATTGACATTCAATGAAACTACCAAAAACCACCAATCCATAACTGAGAAAAACCGAGACAGCCTTCGTGGGGCAATGTATGAAGTTCCAGATGAGGAGGACTGCCCCATTCAATTGTTGGAACTATATCTACAAAAACTCCGCCAGAATGCACCATGTTTCTTTGTCCTGGCCAAGAAAATGACAATTGCTGACGCCAAACTGAACCCCATTTGGTATACCTGTAGACCACTTGGAAATAAAACACTGGGCACAATGATGCAAACAATCAGCAAGAAAGCAAAATTAAGTACTACCTACACAAACCGCTCCTTGCGTGTGACAACTGAGCAGTCTTTAGCCAATGCAGGTTTGGAAACATGTCAAATAATGTCTGTTACTGACCACAAAAATGAATCCTGATTCAAAATCTACTGGACACAGCACTACTGTGAGAAAAGGCAATGGTCTGGACTTCTACACAATGTACGTAAACCAAACAAAACTTCAAGTACACTTTCTACCACAAAACCAGACACAGATACACCTACAACAAGTAAAAAATGCAATATACTGCAGCAACAGAAAACACTGCAAATCCAACTGCAATAACTTTACCAGATGAACGTCCAAGCACATCATCATGCCCCAATACTGTAAGTGCTACCATAAGCACATCTGCAGCCAAGAAAAATAATACATTTCCTAAACTGTCCCGTAAACAAACCAAGGACCTGAAGAAACATTTCCAGATGTACTACCAAGCACATCATCTGTGCATAATTTGCTGTCTACCACCTCTACCACCTCAACCCCAAATGTAAGCGAAAGTGGAGTCCCCAGTCTTGTTTCAAGAGCACCCTTAATTTCTATGGCACCACACACTTAAACCTGAAATAGAAATATGAATTTAGGAAACTACAATTTCCAACCTGTAACCCTTTTCCAAATAAATACTTAATGTATGCAACATTTATGTATAATTTTTCATTTTTTTTCCTACTTTCATTAAACATTTCATTAAACATTTCTCATTCATTCTACTTTAATTAAACACTGAAGGTGTTCTAATAGCTTAATAGACCTGCACCTCGGGCCGTACCGGGCATTATAGATCCTCATACCTCATAAAAGGCCCTTGCTTCACTCAGGCCATTAACTCTGTCTTCATAGCCCATAACGCCCGGTACGGCCCTTTCTGCAGGTCTATAATGCTATGATGAAATAATATATAATTTCCTGTTTTTCTACCATATTTATGAGTGTAGGGCAACATTTTGCTGCCATATTTTCTCACAAATGACCTTACGAACTTTGAAGCTGCTGTAGTATTTTTAAAGTGCCGAAAGCACAGAAATTGGTCATGAGAATTTTGCAATTTTTAGATGGTGCAGAAGACAGATTTTAGTGAATTTAGCTTATTGCTTCATTGTTTTTGTCTGCCATGATATTATGTGAGGTGTGTAATATGAGGTTGTATTTATATTGTGTTGTTTTTATGGATAAATGCATTTTAGTGCCAGAAGGATAGCTCAGGGGCAGCATCCTTGTCTTGGAAGCAAGACCACACTGAGCACGGGTTTGAATTTCGGTCCTTTGCTTGGAGGCTAGGCTCTGTCATGAAGCTTAATACAATGTATTATTTTCTATATTTTGTATTTGACGGACAATAAAAATCCTTCCAGTTGATTCTGGTCATCCTCTCATCCCCCAGTATCATAAAGGGGAGCTGGAATGAGTATGGAAAATGCTCAGTTTTGTTAGGTTTCTCCTGGATAAAAGGTAATGATTATTTGGCAAAAGAGTCTTGAGAGCACACACACGTGAGATTCAAATATGGTAGTTCATCCAGGGATATCAACACATATGTTCCACTTTCATGCCATTGTACAGCTCAGCACAAAAATAATGCTTAAATAAGAATGGGATCTGCCTAATTCTCTCTCTTCCTCTCTCACTCTCACACATACAGACATAATTATTGACATTATTAACATTTATTATTCACTTTCAGAATGGCCCTAGCTTGTGCATAACTGTTAATATCACAAGACAGTCTTTCCATCACATGTCTATCTGCATGTGTAGCATGGGAATGACTATGATGAAGACCTGTTAAAATCTGCACATGCACATTTTGTAATTTAAACATGTCACTAAGCAACTAAGCTCTGGCCACAAGATGCCTGAAAGAATTGCTCAGCAAGTGAAATGCTGTCATTTTAGACAAGAAGACAGACTGCAGTTTACAGTTGTGACTACTGGCAAGACTGACTCAGCACTTGACACTTCTGAGAGGGGTACATTGAGCTCTATTAAATTGGGTAATGTTATCACAAATGGTTTCAACATGTATAAGTATAAGAAATCCAGCATGAAGCACTATATAAACATTTGATATTATTATGTAATAATCATGGACTTACACATGTAAAAATGTATCCTTTCACAATCTTTGCTAGTCTGTATATTGCTTGACATCTGTGTGCAAATTAAAGCACCAGCTCTAACATATAACTAAAAGTGGATTTATAATCCCATGTCTTCAAAAGTAATGAAATCTTGTTATTGAAATTGCAGTAAAGATTTGTTTTTCTGCTCCACTTTATAAGCATTGCTCTATTACTCCCTATACAACTGCAGAGAAAAATAAAGCACCTCTTTTGTTGATAGGGAGAAGAACTATCATATTAGAGCGCAGCGATAGTTAAGGTGTGTAGCTAGCGCAATAGGAAACACACACATTTAAATGATAACAACGTTTGAAGTGCAGGACGGATTTGGCTGATATTTTGCATACAAAATATGTGTCCCCCAACAACCCCCTCAGCATGGAATTTTGGGAAAGATGTGTTAAAACATGAAAGAGTTATTAAGAAAGCAAAAACAACCATGTTTTCAGCCTACTATTCATAGAGAAAAAGTCAACATTTCTGTGTAGCGCAGGGGAAAAACCGCTGGACAGAATTGGACTAAATAAGAAACAACCTGGGTACGGAGCGTTGACTTGATTTCCCGGGGCAATCCGGGGTTATTCCGTCTAGTTGTTTTTAGAATATTTGACTGGGAAGCGAATGCCCCCTTCTCCAGAAATTATAGGTATATCTCCCATGGAAGATTGCAGTAGAAGGCTTTGAAGGAATGTAAAAAAAGCTATTTGGAGGAGGAAAAAGGTTGGCGGGGAAAGAGGACATCATGTGAAGTTGGGGAGTTGGGGGTGATCTGAGGAGCCAGTTACAGTGTGGGTGTTTTCCCATTATCGGATGAATTTTGGGGAAATCTCACAAGATTACTGCAGTAACAGCGGAAGATGCACTCAGAAACAGAAATGCATTCCAGTTAGTTATTGTGGTAATTGGCACATAATTACCACAGTAATTATCAGGGGATTAGCGGGAAAATGGAAACAGTGGAAACAAAGTAAATGGGGTAGGAGCATCTGTTGTGAAAAACATCTACATGTCAGGGGGAAATGGATCTTTGTGACAGTGTCCTCAGCCATCGGGCCCCCAAAAAAACAAGTGTTGCAATGTTGGAGTGACCACGGCTGGAGGACATGGCTAGTGAGCCCCATGGAAAACTATTGCTGCAATATGTACAGTGGGCCACGGCCAATAGCCATGATTAATGGGTTTGATAGTGTTTTAAAATATACAGTGGGCATGGCTAGTAGGTACTAAAGAAACCTTTTGGTGCAACTTGTACAGTGGCTAGTGGCCCTTAAATAAACTATGGTATAACAACACCCTTGAAATTCACTGAAAAACTTTAGTTAAGTGACAGTTAAGGTGATCAGATTTAACGCAACAAAACACTTGAAATTCAGCAGATACAGTAAGTGATGATCATCTTAACTTTGTGTCCCCCCCTGTTGCAAAGCCCATGAGCACATACATAACAGATGGGATTCACAATGAGATACAAACATTAGATAGCAGTAAGATAGCTCGATGGGTTGCACACTCGCTGCTGAGATGTGTGTGAAATCTGCAGTTCAAACGTTAGTATCCCGGCAAGGCCAACTCAGTATTTCATGCTTCCGAGGTCGATTAATGAGTACCACATCTGGGTGGGTGATATTGTACATATATGTGTTCTATGTAAATATAATAAGACGGACTCAGGAATTTGGCAAAACATAACTATTTTAATTGCAATTTTCTAAAACAGGGAGTACAACGAACATCAACAGAGATTCGCTCAAATCTCTCTCGAGAATTCTCAAAGCATTTCATGAACAAATTCATCATCATTGACATCATATTACGCGGCAGAATAAGAAAACCTACTTGGGGTTGTGATAGGCTTAAGGGGAGCATCTAGGTATACTTTCTATGGGGGATAGGATTGTAATTGGGTCTCTAGGTCAGGTGGACAGCTATGTCCACCCCTAGTTTAAGTCATCTTCGATGTCATGAAATACACGTTTCATTGGCTTTCAAACTATAGGGCTCCTTGCCATGTGGCCCTCTACAAATGGTTGGCACGCATGCACCCTTCTGGAATATTCCACTCGCTAGCAGCACGCAAACTGGTACCCCAGGTGCCTGTGGGTTGGACTTGACAATGCCCCCCCACCCAATTACCCCATCAGCCATCATCACTCCTGCTGTTTGCCATTCGAATTGTCTTTGAACTTGGCCTTGCAAAGTATCACTGTGCCTGAGAATAGAAGGGAGTGTGAGCATGGTCCTATCTTCAAGTCTCAGTATAGCTTGCCCGAAGTCTATTTTCATCTAGACCATGTGACAGGAGACCGTGTTTGAGCTCTTTCTTTCGTATTTAACACTATTAAATGAATTTAACCTGGCACTTCTAGTGTTTTTCCATTACACCTCAACAGGAGACTGCCCCGCTTCTCACATTCATTGTATCTTCTCAAAAAGATAACCAGTTTCTTTGCTGCCCCAACCCTTGACATTGGGCCAGACAACCTTTCTCGAATCTTCCCTCATTGTCATCCATTTTCTTCTAGTGGACCACACTTTCATATATATATATATATATATATATATAATGGTGGCACCGCCTGCAGTCTATTCACTACATATAGCCAGCCTTCAGGATTACTTAGTCTACTTGCATTATATTAGCATCTGTACAATTGTAAAACGGCTTGCATTTTCTTCGGTGCTCTCTGCATGTGTAATCTTCATTCCGAACATGAAAAGTTGCTCAATTCTTCACTTTGCCTTCAGATTCTATAAGCTCTATATACTCTCTTCATTGGCATCTCTTCTGGGTGCGTCATTTCTGTTTCATGTGACGTCACCAGTCTCCTCTTTCATTCATATTCACACTTCTTTGAGAATCTTCTTTAAAAGACTGTCATTTCTCTGCGAGTACATCAAATAGTGCTTTTTCAATGGATACCGTATTTTGAGGATTCTTTGTGGTATAGGGACCAGCACATAGAAAGAATGGGGGAAGGACTTCCGTTAGAGGCACTTGGCTCCTCCTCTACACAGCAACCAATCATGCTGCCATTTTATCTCAACATCCAACTGCTCCAGCTGTAAGAATGAGTGTATATATTGTTCATGTTTGCAAATATATTATTGCTAGGGAGAGTGTTGCAAAAAATATAATGAGCAGCAAGCACATTGTTCATTATGTACACCACCCATTTTTAGTTATACATATTTATACATATTTATTGTGATATGATATGACATGATATTATATGATATGATATGGCATTTATAATGCACCTATAAGTGTTTCAAGGCACGACGAGGCAAGGGAGGGGAACAGAGGGAGGATGGACAGCGATTCTACTAGGCCAGGTGGCATTCAGATTGTGCAAGTGTGTGCGAAGGGGGCAGGGACAGTGCCGGGACAGTGCAGTACATGGGAGAAATTGATAACAAGTAACAGCCAGCAAGTGCCAAGTGTATGTGTAAGTGTGGGCAACAGGTGTAAAGGGCTGGTAGGGGGACTGTAGGGATACGGAAACAGTCCCCAACTGCGGGGGTTGACAGGTGGGCAGTGCAAGTAAAGGACAGGTAGGGGGACTCGAGGAATGCAGAACCAGTCCCCAAGGGCGGGGGTTGCCAGGTGGGCAGTTCAGGAGTGTGACACTGGTGGGGGAAGGACATGGGCCCGAGATCAGAGGGTGTCCAGGTAGCCAGTGCAGTTCCAGTTACAGCCAGGTGGTCAGCAGAGAAGAGGAGGAGAAAAAGCAGAAGCAAAGAGAAAGGTTTTGAGGTGCTTCCGGAACAGGAGATGTTTCTCCTCAAGTTTAAGGGAGGCAGGGAGGCTGTTCGAGAGGGAGGCGCCATCCGAAGAAGGAGATCTACCACCAAATCATTGTTTGGAGAAGCGACTGACCCTGAGGGAGTTGGAGGCGGTTGAGTGAAGAGCTCAAGAAGGAAGATATGTAAGAAGAGAGAATTGAAGGTATTGAGGCCCCAGGCCTCAAAAGCCCTTGTGAACAATGCAGAGGGTTTTCAACTTAATCCTCGCAGCCACTGGGAGTCAGTGTAGAGATTTCAGTCCTGGAGAGCTACGTTCCCTGGGCTTGAGGCCAAGGACAAGTCTCACAGTCCTGTTCTGGATAAATTGCAAAGGGCGGGGAGTGGAAGCAGGCAGATTTATAAAGAGGCTGTTACAATAGTCCAGCCTAGTGAGAACCAGAGATCTGGAGACAATGAGCTTCTGGGGGAAGGAGCGGAAAGGAAGAATACCTCTGAGGTAGTGTGACTCCTTAGAGACTTCAGAGATGTGAGGAGAGAATGAGAGTGTGGCGTCCAAGATGGCCCCAAGGTTGTTAGCCTTGCAGACGAGAGCAGGAAGAGGGCCAAGAGAGGCCGGCCAGAGATCTATAGGGAAGAAGGAAGCGGGTGTGCCGATGAGGAGAATCTCAGTCTTACTGGCATTAAGGCAGAGGTCATTGGTGGCACACTACTCCTGGATAGCAGAAAGGCAGTCAGAGATGAGGGAAGGAGAGGAGTGGGCTGAGGGTAGCCTGAAAATTAGCTGGTTGTCATCTGCATAGCACTGAAAATTGAGACAGAGAGCGGCGATGCGCTGGGCAAGGAGTGCCAGGTATTGGTTGAACAGCCAGGGAGACAGGTTAGACCCCTGGGGGACAGCACAGGTAGAGAAAAAGATAGCGGAGAGAAAAGACCCAAGTTGGACCTGGGAGGGTCGGTCAGAGAGGAAAGAAGTCAGCCACGCCAGAGCCTGAGCAGTGATACCCAGGTTATCACAGAGATGGTTGAGCAGGATGGCATGGCTGACAGTCTCAAAGGCAGATGAGAAATCAAGCAAGATGAGGACGCAAGGGGTATTAGAGTCCAGGTTGGAGAGCAGGTCTTCACGAATGTTCATTAGAGCAGTTTCCATACTTCTGGCAGCTCCAAAGCCAGTCTGATGGTCATGAAGACAACCAACAGATTCAGTGTGGAGATTAAGCTGGGAGATGGCCAGTTCCTCCAAGAGCTTGCCCAGGAAGGGAGTGATGGAGATTGGGCAATAGTTAGCCGGGCAGGAGCGGTCGGCAGAGGGTTTCTTTAGAAGAGGATGTACAAGGGAGTGCTTCAGAGGGGATGGTAAGGCTCCAGTGGCAAAGTAATGATTGCAGAAATCAGCCAGGGCAGGAGCCAGGGAGTCAATGTGCTCCTTGATGGTTTTGGAGGAACAGGGGTGAACCTGTTTTGACGAGACTTTCATAGATCAGACTTGTCTAGAAACCCTGTCAGCAGAGAACAGGTGAAAGGCAGAGAAGGAGGGAGGAGAGGTGGCTGCAGAAGGATCAGAGGAAGAGAAGGGAGTAGGGGGAGGAAGGGTATAGGAAGAGAGTGAGGACAGGATGTCCTGAGTTTTAGTATGAAGTGAGAAGCCAGTGCTGTGCAAAGGGCCTGGGAAGGTCCAGGAGAGGTAGAGACTGCAGCAGGATTGGCCAGTTCCTTGCAGATTTTAAAGAGTTCAGCCGTGTTGTTAGATGCCGCCAAGACGCGTGCTTGGATATGAGCTCTCTTCTTGGTTAAGACAGAGAGCCGGTATTGCCTTTGGAGCAGGTGACAGGTCAGTTTGTCAGAGGATGTACATGAAGCATGCCATTTCCTCTCGGCCACCCTGCACTTGCGTTTTAGGGTGACGAGGTCTGAGTCGTACCAGGAGTTGCACTTGGCTTTGGGCTTCAGAGGGATTCTCATGGCAGGGGCAAGGATATCAAGAGTATCAGATATAGCAGAGTGGAGAATGGAGAGGGCTGTGTCAGGGTGGGAGTCAGCCAAAGGGGCAGGGGGGTGAGAAGGTGGCGGTGAAAGCCTCAGGTGACACGCGCTTTATGGGTCAGATGACCAAGAAGGTGGGTAAAGTGATGGAGGTGGCTTGGCCTGGGGGACCCCAAGGTTGTTAGCCTTGCAGATGAGAGCAGGAAGAGGGCCAAGAGAGGCCGGCCAGAGATCTATAGGGAAGAAGGGAGCGGGTGTGCCGATGAGGAGAATCTCAGTCTTACTGGCATTAAGGCAAAGGTCATTGGTGGCACACTACTCCTGGATAGGAGACAGGCAGTCAGAGATGAGGGAAGGAGAGGAGCGGGCTGAGGGTAGCCTAAAATTAGCTGGGTGTCATCTGCATAGCACTGAAAATTGAGACAGAGAACGGCGATGCGCTGGGCAAGGAGTGCCAGGTATTGGTTGAACAGCCAGGGAGACAGGTTAGATCCCTTGGGGACAGCACAGGTAGAGAAAAAGATAGCGGAGAGAAAAGACCCAAGTTGGACCTGGGAGGGTCGGTCAGAGAGGAAAGAAGTCAGCCACGCCAGAGCCTGAGCAGTGATACCCATGTTATCACAGAGATGGTTGAGCAGGATGGCATGGCTGACAGTCTCAATTGCAGATGAGAAATCAAGCAAGATGAGGACGCAAGGGGTATTAGAGTCCAGGTTGGAGAGCAGGTCTTCACGAATGTTCATTAGAGCAGTTTCCATACTTCTGGCAGCTCCGAAGCCAGTCTGATGGTCATGAAGACAACCAACAGATTCAGTGTGGAGATTAAGCTGGGAGATGGCCAGTTCCTCCAGGAGCTTGCCCAGGAAGGGAGTGATGGAGATTGGGCAATAGTTAGCCGGGCAGGAGGGGTCGGCAGAGGGTTTCTTAAGAAGAGGATGCACAAGGGAGTGCTCCAGAGGGGATTGGAAGGCTCCAGTGGCAAAGGAATGAGTGCAGAAATCAGCCAGGGCAGGGCCCAGGGAGTCAATGTGCTCCTTGATGGTTTTGGAGGAACAGGGGTGAACCTGTTTTGATGAGACTTTTATAGATCAGACTTGTCTAGAAACCCTGTCAGCAGAGAACAGGTGAAAGGCAGAGAAGGAGGCAGGAGAGGTGGCTGCAGAAGGGTCAGAGGAAGATACAGAGGGTGAAGTGGGAGGAGAGGAAACAGTGATCACTCCAGGAGAGAGGAGTGGAGAAAGGAACAGAGAGGGGAAGGTCTGAGGAGATCAGAACATCCAGAGTGTGCCCTGCAGAGTGAGTCGGGCCAGAGGGGAGAATACTGAATGAGCGAGAGTCACAGAGGTTGCGAATGAGTACAGAGGAAGGACAGGAGGTATCCAGGTGGATGTTGAAGTCCCCAAAAAGGAGGAGTTGAGTGGTTGAGACCAGGAGTGAGGAGGAGAGTTCTGCCCACTCAGAAAGGAAGGAGATCTGACCAGGTGGCCACAGTAAGGGAATGGCTAGGGGAGAGAGAGAGCCTACAGACAAGGCATTCAAAAGAGGAGTAGGTCTGTGTAGGAGTGACTGAGGCAGGAATCCACTTGGGGAAGATCAGGGCTACACCCCCTCCGGAGCGGTTGGACCTGAGTGCGGAGAGGATCTTGTAGCCATCAGGTAGGAGCGTGTCACAGCTAGTGATAGAGCAGGCCATGAACCATGTCTCAGTGAGACGAGGACATCAAAGTCAAGTTCTTCAAGAAGGCGGCAGATATCAGAGGAGTGTTTGACAGCAGAGCTAGAGTTTAGAGTGGCAATATGGAGAAGGTTGCCAACCTTGAAGGACTCCGGGGAGGGGTACAAATCTGAGGTACACCCTTGGAGGTGAAGGAGGGGCCCGAGAGGGGGCAGAGAGGGAAGGAGAAGGCAAGGTAGCCAAGGAGGAGGCAGAAGGGGAAGGTGCGGTAGTCGCGGAAAGGGGAGAGGGGACAGCAGGAGAAGATGTGAAGTTGATAAGGCACGGGAAGGGTCTATCAAAGAGGTGAAGGTTGGCCTGAGGGCCTTGGACCAGGGCGGTCCCATTAGAGTAAACATTAATTCTGACCTTAGAGGAATGGAAGGAGGACAGGAGGGCGTCCCACTGGGTGCCACCATTAATGGGATAGAAAGAGAACATTTTCATCAATTTTACCCAGAACACTTTGGATTCATTATTTCTAATTCGATACACATCTGGGCGCTGATCAGTGGATTGTGTACATACAATTTTAAGCTTTCCACATTAATAGTTTTGCCACAATCAGTGTTTCAGTGTATCTCTGGTTCCTTATGTGGTAAAAACTCCTACCACCTCTTCAACTGTCTAGCACGAGTTCAGGCTTATAAGTTTGCACTTTTCACGTATCTACTCATTTTGGCTGTCATGTTAAATGTCATAAAGTTCTTAGGCAGAAACAAGTAATTTCCATTCAAAATCCAGTCCAGGTTTTGTTTTCTCTTGCTTCTCATAGTTTCCTTGGAAGAGGCACTGGTATAGGTTTCAGCGATAGGGAGGCCTGGGTTGGAGACCAGGATGTCCTTCTTAAATTTCTTCCTACCAGATTTGGGGAGGAGATCAGGATAGTCAATAGAGAAGCAGTTGGAAAAGATAGGAGAGACAGAGAACACCATAGAGTAGGAGGGCAAGGGGAGAGGTGGTGGGAGAGATATGGCTTGCAAATTAAAACGTATATATATATATATATATATATATATATATATATATATATATATATATATATATATATAAACTTCACTGTACAAAATTAAATGCTCACATGTATAGCAATTACAACATTCACCATATAAAAACTGTAAATTAATAGGCATTTGGGAAAAGAAAATCAAGAAATACCTTGCACATAGGTCTGTTGGTGTATAACAATTTACATTTGAAACAAAATGAGAAAAGCAGAAGCGTCTCAGCTGATGATAATGCATGCAGTCTACTAAAAAACATTTTATTAGTTCGATTTGTGATCCATCCTCGCAAAACCTACATATTCTTTAAAATACTCCCTATGTTTAAAAAAGCTGCTAATACTTTATTTATCGGGAAGAGGTTTAATCGAAACCTTACAAACGCATTTCTAATTGCAAGGTCTGGAAAGTACAATATACCTGGCAATTGAGGAGAATGTGTATAATTATCTATTTATATACACCAATCAAGACCCAATAGCTTCTTCTTCAGGTCCAAAGCATGATTTGTCAAGGCCTCTCCTGAAGAACCCAGTGAAACTAGCAATGCACCACAATATATTTTCCAAGTATGTAATTCTTGATCTGAAGTACAACCGGTAAAGGTTACATAATGATGAATCCTCCGGAGGGTTAACTACATAGGAGTAAAGAGCCCTGTTGCAGTAGGTATCGTTGAAGATGATGAACAATATGAGTTCAATCTAACTTGAATTTTTGTGTCTGTATATATATATGACTTATTATATTAATAATCAGTCTGAGACAACCCACCATCGAAGCTTGTTCCATAATCATTTTCTATTTCTATGGTCAAATGTCATAGTAAGATCAACAAAACCTAAATATATTGGCTTGTGTTTTTTATGAAGATCTTTCTCAAGGAAATCCAAAATGAAGCCATTTAAGGAGATACCCAAACCTTTCTTAAATCCTGACTGGTGAATGCGAATCTTCTCGCTTTCATTTGCCCAACATTCCAATTGCCCTAAAATTAAGGCTGAAAACATTTTACTGGAGATGTCTAGCCATGCTGTTGGTCGGTAATGTTTCAGATGTGTTCCTCCTTTTTTATATATTGGGACTAGGTGGGAGATCTTCCAAGACTATATATGACTTTTTTGAATAAACCATTGAGTCTCCTACACCATAATACAGGGTTGCCCATAAGAGGGAGTTTGGATAGTTCATCAGGTCTATTGCTTGCAACAATCTGGCGTTCCTAAAAAAGGTTGAGAATGTTCTCCCTAATAATCTGAAAAGACGAGCAAAGGTTATTCAGGTTTATTATGCTGGTAGAATCAGAGCATTTAGTAGAGTATAAAGCCTCAAAGTAAGCAATCCATACTGGCTCAGTTATTGGATTAAGTGATCGACTTGGGTGCTATAGTCCTTATTAATTATGTTACAAAGATTTGCAGAATTGTGAGTAGCTAAGCTATGTAGCATAGTTTCCATGTCCTTTTGGAATGCTTGGCTTGTATACATTCTCAAACAATTGTTATAATTGAGTTTCATCCTTGAACTAGCATGTTTCTGTTGTTGAGATGATATGACTCCTGAATAATATTGTCAAAGACATGATTACTAGGATAGGATTGATTTTGAAGATTGTGGGTAATTTAATAAAATCAATAAATAACCCTCAAGTGAAGGATGCATCGAATTCTACACGCAAATATCCACTCATGGCTTTAACCAGCTGATGGATAAAAATGTTTACCGACCGAGGGTTAAATGTAAGTCTATTTGCATTTCGGTTAAGTATTAATAAATCGATACAGTTATATCTAGGATTTCGCATTTGTGTATGTCCCACTCAAGATGTCATATAGAATGCTCACTCTTGTCTGTACGCAATTCCTTCTAGTATTGTACAGCTATCAAAGATATCTGAGGGCACAAATATATAGTCATGTTTTGCTGTAGAAGTTCTGCAAGACTATGGGTCTCATTACAAAGCCAGAATCATCTTTAAAACTCTTTGCATCACGCATAAATGCCTTAGAAAAAAATCTCCTATATATCTGAATAACGTCTTACAGAAAAAAGAAAACATCAGAACTCGAATGACAGTCAACGCTTAGTCTCACCCCGTTACAACAACAACAGTGCAGGGGATAGCAGCTTTGCTGTCCTAGCCCCTAAACACTGGAACTCCCTCCCCATCAACATCAAAAACGAGTCCTCCTTTATCAGTTTCAAAAAGCAAGTAAAGACCTGGTTGTTCAACCAATATTAGTACATTGCTATTCCGATACAAATGTAACCTCTCCCACTTGACTGTAAATATTGTTCCATTTGTGTTTTGTATGATGTGCTGCTGTAACTAATTTCTGGATGTGTGTTGTAGGATGTGCTGCTTCTAAATCATTTTTTGTATGGCCTCTCTTTTCTGAATGTATGATTAATCAACAAGATGTCTGTAACTACGTTGTGATACCCCAGGGTCTGGGCGTGTAACAAATTAAATAAATAAATAAATACATAAATAAATAAACACGAGTTTAGGGGTAGCCTTGCCGGTAAAACCGCAGGCTGACGTCAAACCTGCGAATATTTCTCGCACCCGCGAATGGGCAAATACTGGGTCATTACGGCCCGCCAGACCCGGTAATTGCCCATTCAAGGGCTTCATGGGATTTTGGGAGGTCGGATGCACCGGCACCATTGTTGAATGGTGCCGGTGCATCCGACATGCTCTGCTCGCGGGTGCCGGTACGTCCGCCAGGTCAGACCTGGCAGGTGGTAAGGCACCCGCGAGCAGAACTCGTAGTTTGCCGGTACAGTAACAACGGTACTTGCAAGCTTACCGGTACCATTGCTACCAGATCGGCAAACTTATAATGAGGTCCCATGTGTTTTGGGATGGGTCAATCCCCGTTATGTCCCCACAAGTTCATTATTTCTGACCAGTTCTTGGCATGTAGTATCAGATTCTTTTTTTTTGGCATGCAACTCAGTGCAGTGACACCACGCCCCATTCAGTGTCTAATTAAAGATCTGTAGGCATTCTTAAGTTTCCAAGATGCTCATGGAAATTATATTATGTAACGCGGCCAGAACTCCTCATCAATACTGTTCTGCCACTACGCCATTCTCATAGAGCATTTTAAAAGAGTAGGAACGGAAATAGTTGATATATTTAGTCTCGGTATTAATATTATTTGCTCAGTAAGATAAGTAGTATTCTTTTGAAAATGATTGAGCAGTTTTAATATTTAGAAAAGAGCTGTTTACAATGGTAATACAAATAAATGATCTCTTTAAGTTAAGATAGCTTATTTTTCTGAGAATGCACACCATGTAGTCACCCAAAACGTCCTTCCTTCTTGCAAATGATCCATTTATTCAGTGAGCCCCTAGACAAGAGTTAATTGTGCCTGCTGGCCACTGATTTGTGCTTCTGAAAACACACATTTGTTAGGCTAGTAACACACACTCACAATTAACAATTAACTGTCAGAACCTCAGCACCCCCCAAAGGCCCCATACACATCATTCTCACTTCACCATGTAGAGAGCACCCACCTCAGGAGATGCCCATGTCGATGCTGCACTCATTTGTTTTTTTTTTTCGCCAGAAAAAAACACAGCACTACCTGCTCCTGGACATGTTTTACAACATATCGTTGCTTGTCACGGTTCCCACTATTGTCAGCAATGGCTCTGGTGGTTCTTACAAATGGGAGTAAGCAATATGTTATAGAAGGAGTGGTGGAAATGAAGATGAGCTGTGCAGGGTATCTGTAGAAACCATCCCACCCTCACATGGATCCTGCCTACGAACTGCCACGTCCAGATACTGCTCCATATGAATATATATGCACACTATATACACATCTATCCCAAAAGCGGGTGCATTCAATTCAGTGCAACCATGCTTTAGTGTTGTGTTGTGGGCAAATTATGTTTTGAATTCACTTGACCTCAGTTAGCAGTCCAAGTATTGCCATCGCCGCCACAGTTATGACATTATAAATGAAAGAACATCCTATACCCAACCCTGCCACGTGCACTACGAATAGTGCTGCCTTTGAGTGGCTAGCTTCAGTTTAATCGCAATCCTACATTTAAATTGACGCCCTGTGCCATATTGTCTACTGTTAAATTGGGGTCCTACTTTTAAGTTGGGAGCCTGTCCCAGTTTTGATTTTGAAAACCTCTTCACCATGCCTTAACAGTCCTGGCCCGAAGTCACTCTTTTCCAAAAGTCAGAACGGTTCCAACTGCAGCTCCCCTGTTCAACCGTCCTTCCCCAACATCCCAGGCTGCCATTAGTGAAAGCTGAATGAGGGGAGCTCAGCAAGCTCTTGCACTTAAGCACAACGGAAGAGGAAGACTTAAGGTGAGTGAGTGTGAGAGAATGATAGCGAGAGAGAGAGAGGGAGAGAGCGAGGGAGAATGAGAGTGCAATGGGGAGGGAGGGAGAGAGAGACTGCATGAGAGAGCGAGGCAGAGAGAGAGAAATAGAGAGGGGAAGAGAGAGAATGGGAGTGCGAGGGGGAGTGAGGGAGAGAGAACTGCGTGAGAGAGAGAGAGAGAGAGAGACAGAGAGAGAGGGGGGTAGAGAGAGAATGACTGCTAGTACAATGTATCATTCGCTGAGTAGAGCTAGTTTATATTGAGCCCAGAACGGTTAGAAGCCCAAATGTTTTTTGAACTTCTCGATTGAAGTGTACACAAAACCCTTTCACATACGAGAAGGAAAGTGAAACTGTTAGGGGGCCATGTTACTGTGAAAGGAAAATGCATCCAATAGTTTGGCCATAACATAATAACCCATATACTTTGAAGTTATGATATCATCTTTGTCAACAGGGGTGCCTGGTTTACATTTTAAGAGATTCCTAGACCCAATATGTAAACCTTACATGTTATTCAGTTTGAGCATATTTAACAAAATATATAATGACAATTGAGTGTCATGCATATGATCATTATCTGGTTCCATGCTTCTTTCCAATACTAAGATCTCCCAACTTTCCTAAGTCTTTTGCCCAGACTAAAGCACCTGCATGCGGACTACATCGTCAGGATTAGCGTGTCCGTTTGCTTCATTGCCTGAGTATGGACTTGCCCTTTGACACCGCATTCATAGAAGCCCTGGAGAGCAGTCTTTGTCACTGATTCATGGAAAAGTGTGCAAGTAGCCCGCAAAGTTTGTGCGCTGACAACTGCATTGCGCGGCCCTGCACGCAGTCTGTCTCGCAAATTAACCATATGCGCAAGTCGTGGCCAGAATGCCCCGGACACGCCCCTCTGCAAAGCAGATACAGCCACCAATACCTACCTGTGTGTGGTCCCCAGTATTTTATTTATGTATTTATTGTTCAATTGTTAGGTGCTTATACAGGAAGGGAATACTGTGTCAAAGTGCCCACAGGGCAACGGGGAGGGGACAGGGGATGATAGACAATGTAAGAACAACAATGTTTTTAATTACAACAAAATGAGAAGAGCCAATGGGGAGGAGAAGACTAACCTACTATGCGTTGTGAGTGTTCAGAACATGCATGTGCAGAGGGGAGAGAGGTATGGGATAGGTGCTGTGTTGCTCATGGAGAGCAGCAGGTTAAATGCTATGATGAAGGTTATTGCAACCTCCAGTGGTGGAGGGAGAGCCGAGGCAAGTTCAGAGGATAGACAGCAGCTGGGATGAAAGATGTAGGAGGTGAGGGCCCTGAGGATGCCTAAGGGCCCTGCACACCAGTCAAGCTACTGTGTGATTAGCAGGGGAGAAAGGGATGGAAAGTAGAGGTAAAGAGGAAGGTCTTGAGGCTTTTCCGGAACCTAAGGAGGTCCTGCTCAAGACAAAGAGGCAGGGGGAGGCTGTCACAAAAAAGAGAGCCCAGTGAGGAAAGTGATTGACCACCTGCTATCTGTTTAGAAAACAAACTGCTTCACATGCAAGGAGTTGGCTCCAGAGGAACATAGGTGTCTAGAGCTGGAGTATTTGGTCAGAAAGAGATGCAGATATAGTAGACCCTGGTCCCAGACAGCCTTATGGTTGATGCCGAGAGATATGAATGTAATCTGTGCTGCGATTCGGAGCCAGTGAAGACTTTGAAGGGCAGTAGAGATGCGGTGCCTGTACTTGAGGCCAAGGATAAGTCTTGCTGCCCTTTTCTGGATTAGCTGAAGGGGTTGCAGAGTGGACGAAGGTAGATTAAGGTGGATGCTGTTGCAATACTCAAGCCTAGAGAGAACCAGAGCCTTGGTAACATTGAGTCTGTGAGGAAAGATAGAATTCCTTTCAGAAGATAAATCTGAACATGGGACTTCTTGGCAAAGTCCTGGGTATGAGGAAGGCGACAGAGGATTCAAAGATGACTCCAAGGTTTCAGGCTTCCGAAGAGGAAGCAGTGTGAGAGACCATGGAAGAAGGCCAGAGTGAAGGGTTGAAGTCAGGTGCCGGGGTCCCAATAGGGAGGATCCCTGTTTTGCTGCCGTTCATTAGAAGTACACCAGGCCTGGATGGCTGAGAGACAGTCATGTATGAAGGAGGGTGCAAGGGCATCTGTAGGAAGTTTGAAGAAGAGTTGTGTGTCATTAGCATAGCACTAGAAGTTGGAGGACAAGGAGGAAATGAGGCGTGCCAGCAGAGTAATGTAGATGTTAAAGAGCCAAGGTGAAAGAAAGGAGTCCTGGGGGACGCTACAGGTGGAGGAGGACATAGGGGAGGAGAAGGTGCCCAGTATGACTTCGGAAGAGCGATCAGTGAGGAAGGAGGTAAGCCAGTCCAGTGCCTGCTCTGAGGTGCCAGGGTGTCATGAAGACTTTTTATGCGGATGGAGTGGTTCACTGTGTCAAATGCAGAAGAGAGATCAAGGAGGATGATGGCAGCAGGAGAGATGGAATCAGGGATGTGAACAGTTCTTCATGGGTCTGATGGTCATGAAGGGTCAACTTCTCAAGCAGTTTCCCCAGGAAAGGGGTGATGGGGACGGGGCGATAGTTGGACGGGAAGTAAGGATCTGTTCATATTTTTTTAAGGAGGGGGCGTACAAGGGAGTGCTTGAGGGATGATGGAAAAGAACCAGTAGCAAAGGAGTGGTTACAGAGATCAGCAAGTGCAGGGGCGAGAGAGGAAATGTTGTCCTTGATGGTTCTGGATGAGCAAGGGGTAACCTGATTTGAAGAGACCTTCATGGAGTTGACAACTCTGGGGACTTCTTCAGGACAGACAGAGGAAAAGGAGGTAGGAGGAGGGTGAGTAGTCAGGGGAGGCAAGGGTGGGAGGGATGGGTTGGAAGAGTGCATGACTGTTCAGTATATCCTGAGTTTTGAAGGTGAAGTGATTGGCAAGTACATTGCAAAGGGCCTGGGAAGGAGTAGGGGCAGAGGATACTGCAGATGGGTTGGCAAGTTCCCTGCAGATTTTGAAGAGTTCAGCCGTGTTGTTGGATGTGCCAGATACTCGTGCCTGATGTGGGCCCTTTTTTGTGCACGGATAGAAAGTCTGTAATGCCTTTGGAGCAGGTGGCAGGCCAATTTGTCAGAGGGTGAACCTGAAGTTTGCCACTTCCATTCTGCAGCCCTGCAATTATGTTTTTGTTCTGCAAGTTCGGAGTTGTGCACAGTGTTACGCTTGGAGGCAGGTTTCAGGCGGATCCTCATGACTGGGTCAAGGATGTCAAGGGTGTTGGTAATGGAATGATAGAGGTTGCTGGGAGCAGATTCAGAGGTAGCATCTGAGTTGAATGGGCAAGAGGGAATGAAGGTGGAAGTAAAGGCAGCAGCGGACACTCGTTTCATTGGAAAGATGTTTGTGAACGAGGTTGGCAAGGCTTTTGGAAGAGTTGTCACAATGCCATAGGGAGCCATGTGGGAGGAGAGAAGAGAGTAGTCAGACCAAGAGAGAGGGATGACCACAGGAGATGAGAGAGGGAGGTCATAATGTACAATAGCCTCCAGCATGTGTCTGGCAGAGTGGGTTGGACCATAAGGAATAATGGAGAGGGATAGGGAGATGCAGAGGTCAATTAAGAGGGTGGATGCTGTGCACATGGAGTCTAAATGGATATTGAAGTCACCCAGGAGTAGCAGGTTGGAGGTGGTAGAGAGTAAGGTGGAACAGAAATGAGCCCATTCAGAGAGAAACAGAGCGGAAGCACCTGGAAGCCTGTACATGGTAGCAATGGTCAGGGTAGAGGAGGGAGAGATGACCAGTCAGTTTCCATGCTATTAATGTATGTATTTATTTAGTTCATTTATTTCAGCACACAAAGCCTGTAGGCATCTAGGTGCTAGTTACAGATAGTTCATGGATAAGGTTACAGTCATTCGTAAAGTGCAGGGATATAGTTACAGACAGAGTAGCCTTATGTATACAACTTAGCAAAGCCACTCCACATGTTGTGGGGGCTGTAAGAAGTGTGTAGTACAGTCAAGAATCAAAAACGAGAAGCACAAAGCTTGGCGGAGGGTAGCCACGTGTTAATGGAGGCTAAAAAGCAATAGTTAAGCATAGAGATGGTCACTGTGGAGGAATATGGGCACAGATTTGATTGATTTTCAGTAAATCATCAGTAAAGCATAGCTTAGAGAATGTCCACGCCACAGAAAATGGGGGCTAGAAGATGACATTCCACCACCACCCTGGTGGAGTATGGGCACAGCTATGATTGATTTTTAGTAAATGAGCCGGAAAACATATTTTGGTAAAGGATCATGCCACAGATAATGGGGGCTACAAGACTTGAGATGTGCGATTCGGCCTGCACCGCCGTAGTCAGATGGAATAGAGGAATCCAACTAGAGCAGCGCTGAGTAATTGCAGGAGAAAGGGGTTACAGAGCAAGACGAGTGGAGGTCGATAGTTTGTGAATTGGGTAAAGGCCGTTCGGGCTTACATTAGTAGATGTAGTGAGCAAGGTTTTGCTGGGAGGAGAGTGTTTGGCCAGTACTCCGGTCACGTCCGGACAGGCCCAGACAGGCAATGGCCTTATATGAGGGCCTTGCATGGCTGTTATTGAGAAATGTTTTCAAGATCGAAGATCCAATCAGATGGACAGGATGCAGCCAAAGATGCATCCTCGAATCCTCAGTGGCAGAGACCTATGGTGGTGGCCATTTTATAATGGAGAAACTGCTCGAGGAGGTCACGAAGAAAGTAGACAGCATCAGCCTCCTGCTGCTCTCCGTGCGTCGTAGCAGGGGCTCGGATGCACATACCCCTGATGAAGCTGGAGATTGGCTCTCAAATGATGACTAGAGCTGATTGGGTAGGATGGAAGTAGGAATACATTCAGGGAAGATTAATGCAACTCCACTACCAGCCTGGTGAGTTCAAGGCTTGGAGGAGATCTTAAAGTCGTTGGGTAAGAGCGAGTCAAAGGCATTGACTGAGCTGGCATTGAACAAAGTCTCAGTGAGTGTGATTATGTCGAGGTCAGTGTCTTCAAGGAGAGGCCAGATGTCAGCAGAGTGCTTGTTGGCTGAGCGTGCGTTGAGGGTCGCCAGTTGGAGACAATTGCTGCTTTTGAACATTTTTTGAGGTGGAGTACTGGGGCGTGGTACTTCAGTCAGAGATGGTGGAGCAGGGGGGAATTAGTGTAAGAGGCAGGAGAAGGAAGGAAGTTGATGAGAGACAGCAAGAACTGGTCAAAGAGAAGCAGGTTGGCGTGAGGGTCTTGAACCAGGATTGTGCCCATGAAGTACTGACTGCAATCTGCATGAAACATGTTAGAAATCAGACTTCCCTTAAACACTGCTTTCACATATTCCTCAGTAACATCCGTACACATCTTATTAAATATTTCTGCAGACTCTAATATTGCAGATTGCCTCATATTAATGGTAAGTTCCTAGAATTCAAAACAATTCCAAAGGTTAAAATTACCAATACTTCCTATACTTTTGTGAGTATACGTAGATTGCAGCATTCTGAAAACTGGTTGACCTTTCACAGAAGTTAATTGTAACAAGTCTCCAAAAACAAGTATATATTTACTTCCAAATAAAATGTTGTATTCAGTCTTCAAAATCTCTTGCATTCACAAGTGAATGAAAGCTAGCATCAAGTTACACAAAATACTTACTTCATTTGCAATCAAGGTATTTAATTTTCTAAGATCTTTTCCTACTTATTGTGCTGCTCTTGATACAAGTTATTCATACTCTAGTTTGTTGTCACGCTCCACTGGTAGTATCAACATGCAATGTAAAGTAACACCTCCTACATTAAATGCTGCTACACCTGTTGGAGCAATAACAATGCATGACAAAGAGGAATCCTTTCATTTTGGATCATAGCTCTTATTGCATGAATTTTAAAAGATGTACCTGTTCATGCTTCTCCACTAACATGCAACAATACAGGTTTGTATTGCACAAAAGAATATTCACGCTTGTCATGCAGTTAACCATGTAAGAACCTATCTTTAATTTTATAATAAACTTCGTTTTGCTCTACAATAAGCTTACTAACAATTTCATCACAATTCACATCTGCAACTTTACTTTGTTGCATTGCACTTTCTACTTCCTCCATGGCAAGCTCACCATCAGTTTGAATAATTGACTCACCAAGTACATGTGCAGAATGTTAACTTCCCTCGGGAGTATCTTTTGTCAATTGAGCTGCTAAAAAAGTTGTAGTTCTTTCTCCAGTAACTGCTCAAATTTAATTTTGGATATTTAATTAAGCTTTCGTACCAAAACATTATTTTTCAAAGGTTTCAAAACTTCCAAGCAAATCACTCTATGCACGCCATTTGAAGAACAACTGCAAATGACAGTTGTCTCTGCAGTTTGGAAAGACAGTTTCATGTGGTTTATGAGACTTGCCTTCTCACGTCTCACAAGACAACCACTACATCCATATTCTTTAATCCGTCCTCTGTTTGCTTCAACATTTTGATGAGTAGTGTTCTTTTACTTCATGTATACACAGATCTTTCAACATTTCTGATCGATTGGTTAAATATGTATCAAAGAAGTTGGTTTTTAAAATGTCTGTACTGCCAGTAACTGCTTGAGCTAACTTCTCAATTTCAATCACAGGCATCAATACCTGATTTCTTGTACAAGCTGGTCCACTACAATCATTCTACATCCATACAAAGACAATCTGCAACTTCATAGCTACCACACTCTCTATGTGAAAGCATCTCCAAACCAAGGTTTAGAAGTTTCTGACTAAGACTTTTATCTGCTCATAAATCTCCCCATACTTCAGTTGCATTGCTCTTTTCAGCTTTTGTCATGGATATTGTAACACAATGAGCAACAGCTGTTGAATCATCAGCAATAAACTGTACATAAGTATACATCAGTATTTGCATTCAATAGCTGAGCAATTACAGGATTGCAATCATTAATGAATTGGCATTAATTACTTCATTTTAAATTATATGTATTTCTTGGTGATTTACCCATAGCATGGTGTCCAACAGATGACATTAAACTATCCACTCGACCGACTGGTGTCACAGGCATTGGACAGCCAAATCTGCGCTGAGTGTAGTAATTGTCTTTATATTTTTTATTTTCTCTGACAGTACTTTCCACATTAGTGCTTTTTAAATCATTCCACTTGTTCCGTAGATCAGCATTCACTTGCTGAGCTGGAATGGAACAATTAACATATTTGTCAATGAACACCATCACACATCCATCACTTTCCTTACCAAACTGAGGAGCATCTTTAAAATCCACAACAGCATATGTATATGTATAGCCTAACCTAGCTGGTACTCTTTCCTCCAAAAGAAATGTTCCACAGTACCTACTGAACCATTTTATTTATTACATATAAGATGTAACATAGCTAAAAATGTGTGATGAATAAAATGCAATACACTTACAGGATCAATAGAACGCAATTCACCTGGTGTCATGTGCTCTATATTTTCTTTCTGTGGATTAGTTTCACAAATCCACTATGCAAGGTCATCCCAACCATGCTCAGCGCAACCCGAAGTCACAAACCAAGTTGAAGATCCCAAGTTTCTGATCATGTGTCTAACCTCAGAGTGTCTCCTATACCAATGTGTTTTAGTTGTTCTCATTATAGCAAGAATATTCGTAGGTTTACCCTCTAGAACGTTTTCTTTAACCTGTGCCAGCATCTCAAAAGCAAAAATATTTTTTAAATCTAGTTCCGGTCTGAAGTGTATGAGCAACAGCATAATATAATGTTGAAAATTCACTTTCATACAATAAGTGAAAAATATATTCAACATTGGTGCTGAATCCTGAATCTTCAGAATACATTCTTATACAAAGAAGCAGAGATTCACAACTTCCGATCATGCAATCTCCCTCCTGTACCAGTTGGAAATAGCATTGGGAAACAATGGGCTTCTAATGTCTTTTCCCAGATACTGATTTGTGCACCTTGTGTTGCTTTCATTTGTAACAATTCTAAACTGGTGCCCATGACCTGACATGATTGTAGAGGATGAATAGTGCAATGTTCATACACACTATTCCCTTCTGCAACATATGGACACTGAAACTGACCTGCACTGCTTTTGTTTGTTGACTCAACATCAATCACAGAGAGGTCTGGTTCAGTCAGACTGCCTTTGTATACATCATTGTGCCCCAATAGAAACACCAATGCACTTTTCACTTTATATCCATAAGCTGTTGCCAAATGCTCTTATCTTTAGTGGCAGCACCATTTACCAAAACAAAGAATCTGCAATGTCACTCTTCACTCCTAGAATGTTCACATTGTCTTCCAAATTGAGAGGTACATACACAACTTTGCCTATCACATCTTGCACTAATGATTTCTTAGGCAGATTGGACATCTTTGCTTGCATTTTTTTTATTGTACTTGGTTTATTCTCTTATTACAATTGGAAACAAACCTTTACAATTTAATACAAAATTACAATATTACAATCTTCACATTTCATTTTTCAATAAAACAATAAAACACCGAAAAGTCTGACCCCTCCACTCCTATTCTTGGGTAGATTCAGGAGGGCTGGAGATCCAACAGCTCCCATTTTAGGAGTGATTACTTCCTCCTTTACCTACCTGAACTTCTCCCCATAACTGGGGCCTCCCTTCTTTCTCCTTGGTTCTCTAAAAAATGTTGACTCTATACCTAGAATTTCATTTTTCTGTGGATGAGATGACATCTTGCATTACTTTCAAAATCCGCCCTTCTCACCCTGCCCTGGTGGTGATTTATCTTTCTCTAGGAGGTGAAGAGATCTCAATAGGCTTACCACCGCTGCTGTCAGCTGAACTTCCTGACCCAATATCATTCTATGCCACATATTCTTGTAATTTATCAATAACTTGGAAATGATGAACAGTTTGCAATGCAATCACTTCAAACATGTGTCATTTTTGAAGCACAGAAGGGATATCAGGCGTTATCATGTCATTCACAACACTTCTTGGAAGATTACTTCTTTGATTTTAAAACCCAACACAGTGTCTACAAACATAAAATGCCTCTCTTGTGTCAAATTAGGCTTCTACAAACAAATACAGATACAGTTATTTCCAAACATCTTCTATAGTGTGTTTACTTCTCTCCTCAATACACACTGGCTACACTTGAGACTTATAAAAAAATATGTTGACAAGATATGCACACAATGTCAGGTCTTTCAGAAGAAGACAACTCAAGCATTGCAATACTTTTTTATACCGTTGAAAAATCTGATCTTTTGAAAGCATAGGATCATCATTTACACTTTCTCTAAGTGTTTCATCCACATGCACACACTCTTTTAAATGCATCATATTTATCATTTCCACAGTAGACATTATACTTTCTACAGTTCCAGTCAACAGTGTTTGATTTAAAACTGCAAGAGACATACTTGGTGTTTTGCACTAATACAGTTTAATTAGAAGGTATCTCATTTTAGTATTTTGTGCAGACAGCATTCATATATGATGAAACTGACTCTTACATCTACTTTGATCAGACAAGACAAGCTAGAGAGTGACCCAGAAGTCCAGTTTTTTCACAAACTTCACAGTCATCTATTCTTTGCAGCATATTGATCTGTCTTTCAACATTATAATTTTTCAGCAAAACTTGCACAAACCTCTTTAAGACTTTACAAGAAAACGTATCAATATTGCACAAATAATTGCACGTCCATACCTAACAATGCTTCTTTGGTTTTATTCAAGACTGGCTGAATCTCTCCATTTCTGTATTAACACACCTTACGATTTCTTCTTTTTTAGAAATCACCCCATTTCGGACTTCATAGCTACCTCCACTCTCATCAATAGTTAGGGGTACATTCTTTCCTTGAATGTAACTCTCCTCATCAAGAAATCATTCCGTATGAGAATTGTGTTTCTACTCTCCACCAAACACACCACAAAAGTTGTCACGTATAAGTACATGAACTCTTTCTATATTTGGAATGGTGTAGTACCCTTAAGAAAAGTCTTAAATTCATTCAATACGAACATGAACAATTTTCTTTTCATATCAAAAGTTTTTTTAATGAATACTTCTACTTTTTTCTTTTGCAAAAAAAACGCTTTACAACATATATAGATTTTGGTTTCACACTTCTCCAAAGATTTGTAATAACTTGAGAGTGATACATTTCCCTATATATATATCTATATTCCTCTGTTTCAAGTTGATAGCACATAGGCTACCTTTTCTTACTTCTACTTTTTTCTTTTGCAAAAAAACGCTTTACAACATATATAGATTTTGGTTTCACACTTCTCCAAAGATTTGTAATAACTTGAGAGTGATACATTTCCCTATATATATATCTATATTCCTCTGTTTCAAGTTGATAGCACATAGGCTACCTTTTCTTGTAAACATCTTTTTTTTTTACTAGCTACTAACACATTTGATACATTTTTTTCTTTTCTTACTTTCAAGAAAAACATTCTCGGTTCCATGACTTTTTTCAGTTGGCATATCTCCTATTTCAAATTGCAGATTTTCAAAAGTATTATCGATAACAGGTGTTATTGTATTATCTACATGATTTGTATATACATATTTAACAATACTACTTTTTGAAATCTTACACTCTAGAAATGTACTTTCCTAAAGATGATCCTTTCATATGCTTCGTTGTTGCTTTTTTGATGGCATCTTACAAAAATGCTCTATAAAATAATTGGGATAGTGAAGGCCAGACATCTTTATATTTTTTATATATAATATAGCTTTCATGCCCAGGCTGACCAGCAGAGGCAGAGTTTAACGACCTGCCAGCCTGGGCTTTGTAGGGCCAAGCGGAACAAGGGCCTCAGTCAAGAATGTGGGACGCAAAAACCTATGGCCACCCATCATCCCAGGCGTAATAGTTATTTGCAACTCAGAATGTGACTGAGATACAAATCATTTTTTTTTTATTCCTGACAGGAAATGTGCTCAAATGAAGCACATCTCTAATAAAAAAAGAAAAAATTGCCACTGCCATTTAAATCAAAAATACACTAGGTCCCTTTTCGTATTGACAGCGACCATGAAATACCTGTTCCAAATTAGCCACTGTGATTCGAAAAGGGACCTTCAAACTAATCATTACTACTGCAACTCAACAAAACATATCAGCATGTACATCCTCCCTCCACTAACCATCCCCACTATCACTAGAGTTTGAATGGCAAAGTCCCCTGGACAGCCCTATAAAGCTACCTACTAAACCTAATCAAAAATACAGTAATCCCATATCACTATTCCTATCTCAATGAATACCTCACATATTCTACACATAACTTCAGAGTACAATTTCCAACCAACTTCTAAATTCATGAAATGTTCACTGGAAACATGACAATTGCAGTCATTTCTTCATTCACATTGGTGAATGAAGACATATTTGCTTTCATATACCAACCAACGATTCATTCCTGTCTGGTTTGTTCTCAATTCTTGAAAAAGGTAACAAAAGAAAAGAGCTGGCACTGGCACTTAGTTACACCACCCATCTTCAGTGTTTACACCTTACAAGCACCTCTTTAAGAACTGTAGGCCAACTCCACACAAACAGCATTCAATCTTCTGCTAGTCATATAACTGTGCCCTATCACAACCTTACACCTCCTACCAACCATTGTATCATTCCTTCTTACTCATTCTCATCAAATAACATGTAAAGTCAAGCTCCTAACATGTTTCTACCTATTCAACCATCACAGGCCCAGCAGCCTGACCCACTATCCTATATTTCACCTACAAACTAATTGCTACTACTACTAATCAACAAAAGATATTAGCATGTATGTCCTCTTTTCACTGCCAAGCACCACTCCACTAGGGGTTCAATGGCCAAGTGCTCTGGGGATCCCTAGAAAACTATTTTAGCAAATCTCATCACTAATTATGTTTCCCCAACCCACTAGTAACCCCCATTCATTTTACATCTTCCTATGTCCTATGTCAGTGCATTGCATAACAACATATTGCATTACATTCCATTTCCAAAAAATTAGGTTTGCTAATTTGGAATATATCTGTGCTGGGAACAGTACATTTTTGAAGGATAGGCCTCACAGTACCCATTTCTTACATAAAATAGCAATTCATAATAAAGCATACCCATATTAAAAGAAATATATGCATAAACCATGTCATTTGCAACTACATACCTATATATAAAGGTTCAGACACATTTGATATATAACTGCACAAAAGCTGAAATACAAATTCCCAAACCCTACCCACTTAGCTGCTTTCAATTAAACTTCTTCACTTTACTTCATAATTTCTAAGAGACCATTTACCTGGAGTATGTTCCCTAAAACACCAAAAGACTTTCATAATACCTTGCATACTATACACATTACTTCAGAGTACACTTCCTAAATCACTTCTAATTAGAACAAATGTTTACAGGCAACAACATGACACAAATGACCAGCATACATTCATAAAGGTGTTGCAAAATAATATGTAACACATCCTTACTTTGATATACAAACCAACTATTCATAATTCTCTGCTGTGTCTTTAATTCATAAGCTTAGTTGCTCCACTCAGCTCCAGTTTTCATACCATAGAAGCCTCGGCTAACAACTGCATGCCAGCTTCAGACACACACCATTCAGTATACTGCTTGTCACATTACTGAACCCTGCCACACCCTTGCTTCTCCCACCGCCCATTTAATCAGTCCTCTTTAGCCATCATCATCAAAAAACATGCAAATTGAACCACCTTACCTGTTTACACATATTTCAACATAATACGCCAATGCACTGACCCACTATCCTACCTTTTCCCTACAAACTAATCACTACTACTTCTTCTCAACAAAGCATATCACCATGCATTTCCCCCCTCCACTACACATCCCCACTCTCACTAGAGTTTAAATGGCCATATCCACCAGGAAGCCCTATAAAGCTACCTTACCAAACCTAATCAATAATACTGTTACCCCATACCACTATACATTTCTTAAATAATACCTCACATACCCTATACATAACTTCAGAGTACAATTCCCAAACAACTTCTAAATAAAATCACTGTTGTAAAATCATATGTAACACATCTTTCCTTTCATACACCAACACACCATTCGTCTCTGGGTGGGTTCGTAATTCATTAGTAATGTGATAAAACAACATAGCTCCAACAAAACACACTGCCACTTAGTACCTCCCCCCAGATCCTGTGTTCACACCTTAAAAGCCTCAATTTAACAACTATAGGCAGGCTCCATGCACACACCATTAAGTATACTCGTGCTTACATAACTGGCAGTTGACACACATTTGCTTCTCTCACCATCCACCTAATTACTCCTCATAAAAAACATGTAAGAAAAACCTCCTCACCTGTTTCCAACTATTTAAGCATCATAAGACAATGGCCTGACCCACTATCCACCTTTCACCCACAACTTATTTACTAGTGCTGCTACTCAACAAAACATATTGGTGTATATTTATATATCCTCCCTCCACTGCCCATCCCCAATCTGGCTAGGGTTTTCATGGCCAAGGGCAGCCCCAAACATCTACCCTAGCAAACCTCATCTATAATACCCTTGACCCCATACCACTACACATTTTGTCAGTAAGACCTCACATACTCTAACCACAACTTCAGACTACAGTTCCCAAGCAACTTCTAAAGAGAGGAAATGTCCACTTAAACAATATGATATACATTTGCATAATTTCTTCATTTGCATTCATAAAGGTGTTGCAAGATACATCTTTGCTTTGATATATCAACCAACCATTCATGCATCTCTAGTGTGTACTCAATTCATGAGAAAGGGAATAACAGAAAAGAGCTGCAAGATAATGCACTGCCACTTACTTGCTCCACCCAGCTTCTGTTGTCACACCTTATAAGCCCCTCTTTAAGAACCTCATAATATAACATGTTAAGTCGAGCACCTCACCTGTTGTCACCTATTCAACCATCATAGGTCCAACAACATCATCCACTATCCTACATTTCACCTACATTTCACCTACAAACAAATTAGTACTACTCAACAAAAGATATCGGCAGTATGTCCTTCCTTCACTGCCCATCCGCACTCCACTAGGGTTTACATATCCAAGTGCTCTGATCAGCCCCAGAAAGCTATTTTACCAAACCTCATCAATAATACTGTTTCCCCATCCCACTATACACCCCATTTATTTTAAATCTCCCTATGTCAATGCATTGCGTAACAACATATTGCATTATATAGCATGAAACCCACATAGAATCCTGCCCTTCCAAAGAACACTATGTCTAAGAAAAATGTGAAACTGCCAAACATAGTTGGTGATTATTATTTCAAAAAGACTAGCAAGTTTGCATTCACCAGGTGTACTGCCTCATAAAACTTCTAAATGTTGAAGACAGTACAAAACAACAATAAATCCAACGTCAAAGCACACACAAAGCCTCCATATTGGTCAAGGTTAGAGTTACACTCCTTGGTTCACACTAGGGTTTCTAATACACCAACATTCATAACACGTCTTCCAATGTCAATGAGGAACAACCTTTATTAGGACATATCATTTTGCCACACATAAGGAGAGCTTAACATATCATATGGCTTCATCACGGAAGTAAAATATGGAAAACTCTATCTGCCAAACAATGCTTATAAACCTGACTAAATCACACACCTAAACATACTTCACTTATCTTAGAAATACAACAATTCAAAATGAATATAACCCATATATAAAAAACACACTATCACTCACCTTCAACTGCTCCAATTAATGAATAGATCTTCACAATAGCCAAACACAGAACATGTGCACACTCTGAGTTCTGAAACCAGAATGTGAAAACTTCAAATAATTTGGCTAAAGACGAAGATATATCATGTGTTCCAACTAATAGAAAAAGAAAACCCAATACCACATCCCCCAAATAAATCTGTTTTTCAACAAACTTTGTTTACATGTGTATTTACCTTTTTTAAATATGTACACATATATGTATTATTAATGAATACAACGTTTTTAAAATGTTACAATAACTGTTTAAAAACACCACACTCAATAGACCTTGAACTGTTTCCACATTTACATTTTTTCAAAAATGTTTAGCCACAGTTACAGAAAGAATTCAATGATGCCCCAAGTTTTGAAGCTGCGGCTATAAATATGCTGGTGTTATTCATAAACCTAGTGTAAAATATTAATTACAAAACAAACAGTAACACAATAGTACATAAAGAGTGGACTTTCTGCAGCTTCCATAACAGCTATAGCCATGGGTATAGTTCATAGAAACTACATCCAAAACACCTCCCAGTCGTTGCTGCGGGTTCCCGTGCTTCCAACATCCAACAGCCCATTGGATTACACGATAGCCGCGGATATTCATTTCTTTTTTAAATATATCCTTCTATCTGATAAAAAAGAAAAGCTAATCAGTTCAAGACACACACACACACTTTAATAAACACAATTTAATACACACATTTTGTAACCCTTATTTTTTGTATGCAGTGCATCACATGCACTATATAAAATACAATATTCATGCATAAAACACAGTTCTCTTTGCACGTAGAAGGGCTGTTAGCTTTAATCACCTAGGTAACATGATTCCTATACAAAGCTGTACATTCTATTTGGGAACTGAAACAGTAATCCTTCAGTATTTGCAATTTGGACTAAGAACTGCAATAGTGGAACTGCATTAGTGGATAGCCGACAGTAGATTGCTGTAAAGCGCTTCCCATTCGTTTGTTTGCACACATGCGCTGTGAATTCTTTAAAACAGCGCTTTATCTAACTGTACAAATCTAAGTAAACTGGATTGTTGAAACTGTTTGTATTGCTCTGAGTATGTGAACCCTGCTATTGCTTTATACTAGATCTTCGTGATTTCACAAGCAGAGGACCGATCTATGCAGCACATACTGCTAGATCCATACATCCACGTCTTCAATTCCCAGAACACCAGGCTGGCAATAGAAAGAAACGTCAGGTGCTTCAGCGTTGGTGCTTCAATAGCCAAGTCGTTCTTCGCCAGTCCTCGCCGTCCGTTCTGTGGCCCGAAAGCTTGGTGCTTTCCCTCCCCAGCACCCCTTTTCAACCTCAGAGGGAAGAATAGGAAGAGAAAACATAGAAACTTTGCTACACGACCTCCAAAGCCATCTTTGCATGGAAACAGTGCAGCTTATATCACTGCAAGCCATGGAAGCAAATAAGTCCCAGATGCAGGAAGTCACTTATTGCATTGCACATAGGGAAAGTCATGCCTGAATGTGGTTTAAAAAAACAACAACCAATATAAGAAGAAAAATCATATAAAACGTAAGAACTCTACCATACCAGCGTCACCCTCACAGGGAAATACTGCAAAAGACTTCAAGGTCTGCTTACTAAATACCCGTTCTATGAACAAATATGCATTGTGCATTCACAACCTCATACTCGAAGAAGAGTTAGACATATCATGCTTCACAGAAACATGACTGCAAGACCCTATTGGACCTACATGTGCTACTGCTGTCCCAGAGGGGTCACTATTTAGTACAAAAATACAGAGATCGGACAAGGGGAGAGGGTGTTGCCATGCTAATCAGGGATTCAATGCACATGTTGTAGCCTAAGATGACCTGTACGGGATGTGAAGTGCTACATTTGAAACACACCCCATCAGATAACAGCAGAATTAATATTGTTCTAATATACAGGCCCCTGTTTCTAACATCAGAATTTAATGAGGAACTCACGCAACAACTATATCTCCTGAAGGGCACCAACAGCACGACTCTGGTGTTGGATGACTTCAATAGTTGGCATGGTAACCCTAAATACAAGGGAGCCATCAACCTAGAGAAGGCCTTGAATAACATCAATTTCAAGGTCATTAACACAGAACCCACCATGGCAAATGCAGTCAACTTGGCTGGGTTGTTACACACATCCTACAGACGAGTGGGTACAAGACTATGCCTTGCATCTGGACAGATCACTGTAGAGTGCCTTTTACTATGTCCATGATATTTCCCAAACAGAAAAGCACGAATGAGTAGTAGAGACTGCGAGGCTGCAAAGTAGGAACTTTAAGAAAATAGAAAAGGCACACTTGGAACAATGCATTAATATAATTTGAGGGAACACAAGGAGGATGTTTCTTGTGCGGCACTCATTACCAGCTACTTACACCATGTAGATAAGCTGGTGGACCAGAGGGCACCATTAACAGCAAAATATCGTAGGCCTAACAGAAATCACCAAAAGTAGTTCAACACTGAATTAACAGTGCTACAGAACGAAAAGAGGAGGAGAGAAAGCAGATGGCAGAAGGAACGTTTGCAGGCCAATAAGAAAAGTTGGAGGGAAATTTTAGAAGTCTTACAAAAAGAGCATTTGCGAGGCAAAACATAATTACTTTAACAACCAGATTAGTTCTGCAGCAAATTCCACAAGTAAATTATTTGAAATCCTTAAATCTATAGAAAAATCAAAATCTCTAGCCTCCATGTTTGTACCATCTCAGGAAGACTCCAATAAGGTTCAGACAGCTTTCTCGTACAAGATAGATAAAAAAGGCAAGGGACGCAATAGCAGATGCACAAATTACATCGAAGGCCAGAGCTCACCCGCCCATCATAAGAAAAATATCTAGTCTCCAGGAAACCTTTGGCTTCCATGAGATTACTCTCGAAAAAATGAAAGAAACACTGTCCTCTATGAAACCTACCTCCTGCGCCGAGAATATCCTACCACCTAAAATAATCTTGGAAAATATTGATATCTTCGCCCCTCTGCTTACAAAGATTGTCAATGCCTCCTTTTGTGACAAACTTGTGCCAACGAACATCACTCCCCTAGTGAAGAAGCCAGAGCTAGGCCAAAGAGAACCAGGAAATGTAAGACCAATAACTAACTGTTATTTCATCTCAAAGTGATTGATAAAATAGCCACCGCGCAACTGCAGTCGTATGTGGAAGTAAATGAGATCTTGCACCATTAACAGTCTGGTTTCCGTGCAGCACATAGCATAGAAACAGCTATGCTAGAACTACAAACACACATGTTTAGCATAATAGACAAGGGGAACGCAGGGCTTCTCATTCTATTTGACCTAAGTGCAGCCTTCGATCTCCTTGATCATTAACTGCTCCAACGGGCACTAGAGAATGTGGCAAATTGCTCTAAGGAGGCAATCTGCTGGTTGGCCTTTTTTCTCACAGATAGGAAGTCTAATGTGCACTGGAAAGACACATTCTCTTATGCAACCGCCATCTTTTGCGGCGTACCACAAGGGGCCAGCCTGTCACCACTCCCCTTTATTTAGTACCTCAGGTTCCTTTTTGTGGTCCTAGGTAATATTGGTGCTTACTTTACCAACTATGCTGACGCTACCCAGCTGTTGCTATAGTTGAGTGGGGATTACAAGAAGGACAGTGACACAGTGAAGACACTGTATAATACAATTGAATCCTGGATGGACATCAATTGGATTTGTCTCAATGCGAATAAAACAGAGATGATAGTGTTTGGGTCTTAGCAAGCTTGCGCTAAACTAACCACCCAATATGAGTCATTCTATATCAAAGACTCCCCGATCCAGTTAGTGGGCAGGGTGAAGACCCTAGGGATGTTTATGGAATCCTCAAAGAGCACAGAAGCACAAGTCATGTTTGTGAGCATATTACCTTGGGCTCCTCAGAGCTATGAAACCCTATATTAATGAAGAAAACTGTGAAACTGTTGCTAGTGCGACCATATTGTCATGACTGATCTACAGAAATGCACTCCACCTGGGGCCAAATAAACAGTGCATAGCTAAATGCCAGTTAATTCAGAACAACACACTTAGAATAGTGAAACAGAAATCAAAGAAAGAACATATCAGCAAAGACAGAAGAGACCTGTATTGGCTAAGTGTGGATAATAGGATACAGGTCAAAGCTATAACACTGGTCCATAGGTGTCTTCATTGAAAAGCAACAATTTATCTCAAGACAAAGATCAACCTGTAATGTAGTAGTATATAGCGCTTCATAGTGCCAAGGAGTGTGTAGCACTTCACTGAATGCGAAAAATAGAGCTTTATAGCACCTTTGAGTGTATAGCGCCTCACTGAATGTGATGGCATGTTGTTGCCACAAATCTATTTTTATAAGTCCATATTTCTAAAACATAAAAATGTATTAAATAACTGCCACACACTCAAACCAGCTAAAATCCTAATGACAAACTGATGCCAGCAGTAAATATAACTAACACGCACAAAACTGCAACTAAACATTCAAAAATGTAAATATTAATTAACACTTACTTACACATCATCCACACTCATACCTTGTGCACAGTGACAGTTCTGGAATCAAATATACATTTTTTTGCAAACCCAAAATGAAACTAAGCCACCCTTAAAACATCCAATAAAATAAGAGAACACCTAACCAGCTCACATAGCAAAGACAAATACAATTCTGTACTGTATCACCCACATAACAATATGATTATTGCACAGAAAATGTATGTTGATAGACACAACTATAAATAAAACCACGTCTACGGGTAAAACCAATTAAATGATGAAAAATGTTGATGTGCCTTAGCATGTGCTATTCATAGATGCGATTATACAACAGCCCTTCATGGCCGTTTACTGATAGCTGCGGCTATTTGCAAAAACTACGAATTTAAAATTGTATTTGCACTCCACCAAACTCCAAACAAGTATCTCCAATATGCCTACCAGCCTCCGCTCCACTTCTCATGGTCCTCCTCCACTCCATAAGTCTCCAACAATGCCCCAAAACACTCAATGCATCTAAGATGCTACCCCACACAAATTTTCGGATAGCCCCGACTACCAGACGTCCACAAACAAATGACATGCCATTTGTCCTCATATATCCGCAGCTGCACAAGGGTTGATATCTACCTGCAGATGTCAACGCTGGCGGGCTGAGTGGCTCCTGGATAGCTGTGAATAATTACAACAGCATCATCAACCAATTACAGACTACAAAACACACATCATACAAACCTTGCTCATAGAAACTACTAGAAATTCAAAGTAGGACAAATCTTCTTGGAAATACAGAAAGAGTGCACATATCATGACTGGTCTGAAAACTGTGTGGCTGCTCAGAGACAGTTGGCTGTTTTGGTTACTGGCTTTTTGTGAGAAAGTAAATATTAACATGGACCGTGGTTTCAGAGATTTTACAATGAAATGGTTTGGATTGCGGGGAATGCGTTGGGTCCAAGTTTTCCCAAAATTGATCAGTCTGAAAAGCACAGGGCACAGTGACATCATACTAATTCCTTGTGAAGGCAATGATTTGGGGAATATACGAGGTGTGTCCCGTACTTTAATGATGAAACAGGACATGGCAAAAATAATGGATTTATTTCCTCACACTAGCTTCATATTTTTCAATCTGACTCGGAGGCAAAAATGGAGATGGACTACCAGATTTAATGGTAAAATTGAGAAATCACAGAGAAATATTAACAAAGCAGTTTCAGCATTCGTGAGAGACCACAACCAATTATGGATTTCGAACAACATACACTACTACATGACGGATGAAGAAAATGCAGCGTTCCTTCAAATCATCAAAACAGCAGTTCAGATGTGCTAAAATACTATACTCAGTGTACCCCAAAACAGTCCTTTTAAGGATTACTTATCACATACAAATACACAAATACAAAAACATGTTTTATTATACCAGCGGTTACATTTCATTGACTTTTTTCATAACCACGGTTACAAAAATTGGATAAAAGGGAGCTTCCCTTCAGGATTTGTACTACAATACAACTTAACATATCAATACAGTACAACACTGCTCATGTACTTATATAAAGTAGCTGAAAATAAAGCAAGCAGAGAATAATGCATGACAGTAAACTAGGTACACAAATATTCCACAGCCACACAACATTAGAACATAAGTAAGACACACAACTTAAAAAACATTGTACGTGCCATAAAAATAATAGAGAATACTATTGATCCTTTTTATATTCATTTTGTTGAACTAATTTCTTCTCTTTTTCTGCAAAGGCAAACATATGCAAAAGCCTGAAAACACAGAGCCAAAATAAAATAAAAAGAGTCACAATACCTACCGGGTCACTGATCGTGGCCAGTGATTTTTCACTGCTGATGTTACTATACCCAGAGAAATAACTTTCAACAAAGAAATAAAACACTGACACTCCAAAATATATAGCCAGGGGAGCAGAATTACTTGTACCCGCTGTTATCTGTATATCTTTGCAGCCTCAGTTATAGCCGCAAATATCGGCAAAACACCCAAAATAAATGCCTTTCCGCCCCCCAGCACCTCACCAAGTGCCCTCCTCAGCTGTGCCAGCACCCCTATGCCCCAGATTGCCTTGTCACCTCCCTTCCACTGTGCTGACCCCTTCCCCCACAACACACGCCGTTCCTGTGATGCAGTTTGCTTTCTTATGTCGGCTGCTCATGACTATAGCCGAGGCTACGGAAAGCTTTGTGCTGAGAAACTCAGTCCCTAGACCCCCTCCAACTGGTGCCCTCTAGCCTCAAACCCACCTATAGTCTGATGGATTGTACATGTTTTTTGACCTGCAAGGGGCTTTTTTCCTCTGTTCCATTTACCTATATCCTCCGCTATAGCCGCGAATATCGCTCGCATCGAGAGAAAATTAAGATGGTGATCATTTTATTTCTAAAAACACCCGGTTTTGGGTAAATCCCCGAAATATCACTATCTATTTTTGGGAAGATGGCACCCCCTTCTCCATAAAATATTGAAAAAGCAATTGCACGGAATAACCCCAAAACTTGCATGGATCGTGAGTCAAAACTTTGTGCCCAAGTTGTCTTGGACCTAGTCCAAATCAGTCCAGCGGTTTGGGCTGCGCGCTTTGGCAGAAATTGCCCTTGTGTGCCTATGGAAAAATTAATGGGGAAGTAGGCTGCACTTTTTTTGAATGCTTAATAACTTTTTTACTTTTTTACAAATCCTTACGATACCTTGTAGTCTGCGATGGGCTGCAGGTCTTTATTCACTTTCAGAATTTTGGCTGAAACCGTTACTCAAAACAAATATGATATGATATGGCATTTATAACGTACCTATGTACAAGTGTTTCAAGGCACGACTCGGCAAAGGAGGGGGAACAGAGGGAAGACAAAGACAACGATCCTACTAGGCCAAGTGCATTCAGATCGTGCAAGTGCAGGGGAAGGGGGAAGAGGAAAGTGCGGAAAGGGAGAGGGGTGGGGAAAGTGCAGTACATGGGGTAATAGAATAAATAAAACAATAAGAAGTAGGGAAAGCTAGTGGCAAGTGCAACGGTAAGTGCAGACATCAGGTGTCAAGTGCATGTGGGGGACTGTAGGGATACAGATAACAGCCCCCAAGTGTGGAGGTTGCCAGGGAGGCAGTGCAGGTGTGTAACTGGTGGGGAGGGAACCTGGACCCAAGATCAGAGGGTGGCCAGGTAACCAGTACAGTTTCAGCCAGGAGTTCAGCAGGGGAGAGGAGGCGAGAAAGCAGAAGCAAAGAGGAAAGTTTTGTGGTGCTCCGGAACCGGAGATGGTCCTCCACAAGTTTCAGGGAGGCAGGGAGGCTGTTCCAGAGGGAGGCCCCAGCCGAAAGAAAAGATCTGCCACTAACTCGTTGCTTGGAGAACCGACTGACCCTGAAGGAGTTGGAGGCGGATGAGCAAAGAGCAAAAGAAGGAAGATATGTAGGAAGAGAGAGATGAAGGTATTGAGGCCCCAGGTCCCAGAAGGCAATGTCGACAATGCAGAGGGTTTTGAACTTAATCCTGCAGCCACTGGGGGCCAGTACAGAGATTTCAGTCGTGGAGAGATATGTCCCCTGGGCTTGAAGCCAAGGACAAGTCTTGCAGTCGTGTTCTGGAAGAGTTGCAGGGCGCGTAGAGTAGAAGCAGGCAGATTTAGAAAGAGGCTGTTGCAATAGTCCAGCCTAGAGAGAACTAGAGCTCTAGAGACAGTGAGCTTCTCGGGGAAGGAGAGGAAATGAAGAATACCTCTGAGGAGGTGCAGCTGGTAGTGTGACTTCTTAGAGACGTCAGAGATGTGAGTAGAGAAGGAAAGTGTGGAGTAGAAGATGACCATGAGGTTTTTAGCCTCACAGATGAGAGCAGGAAGAGGGACAAGAGAAGCTGACCAGAGAGTGACAGGAAAGGGGGGAGTGGGAGTGCCGATGAGGAGAATCTCAGTCTTATTGGCATTAAGGCAGAGATCATTGGCAGCACACGACTCCTGGATAGCAGACAGACAGTCAGAAATGAGAGATGCAGAAGAGGTGACTGAAGGTAGACTGAAAATGAGATGAGTGTCATCCGGATAGCACTGAAAGTTAGGGCAGAGAGCGGCAATGCGGTGGGCAAGAATTGCCAGGTATTGGTTGAACAGCCAGGGAGAGAGGTTAGACCCCTGGGGGAAAAAACCACAGGTAGAGATATAGATAGAGGTGTGGAACGACCCAGGTTGGACCTGGGAGGGTCGATCAGAGAGGAAAGTGGTCAGCCACACCAGGGCCTGACCGGTGATACCCAAAAAATCACGGAGACGGTTGAGCAGGATAGCATGGTTGACGTGTCAAAGGCAGAAGAGAGATCAAGTAAAATGAGGACACAGGGGTGTTGGAATCAAGGTTTGAGAGCAGGTCTTCACGGATGTTCAGGAGAGCGGTTTCTGTGCTTCTGGCAGGTCTGAGGCCAGACTGATGGTCATGAAGACAACCAACAGATTCAGTGTGAAGATTAAGTTGGGAGATGGCTAACTTTTCCAGGAGTTTGCCTATAATGGGAGTGATTGAGATTGAGCAATAGTTAGCCGAGCAGGTTGGATCTGCAGAGGGTTTCTTAAGAAGAGGGTGCACAAGGGAGTGCTTCCGGGGGGATGGGAAGACTCCAGTGGCGAAGGAGTGGTTGCAGAAGTCAGCCAGGGCAGGAGCCAGGGAGTCAATGTGATCCTTGATGGTTTTGGAGGAACAGGGATGAGCCTGTTTTGATGTGACTTTTATAGATCAGACTTGTCTGGAAACCTCATCTGGGGCCAGAGTAAGCAAGGAGTAGAGGGGGGGGGGAAGAGGAGGAGAGAGAGGAGAGGATGTCATGAGTTTTAGAGAAAAAATGAGAAGCCAGTGCTGTGCAGAGGGCCTGGGAAGTGACAGGAGAGGTAGAGAATGCAGCAAGATTGGCCAGTTCCTTGCAAATTTTAAAGAGTTTGGCTGAGTTGTTAGATGCCGCAGAGATGCAGGCTTGGATGTGAGGTCTCTTCTTGGTGCCGACAGAGAGTCGGTATTGCCTATGGAGCAGGTGGCAGGCCAGTTTATCAGAGGATGTACCAGAAGCACACCATTTCCACTCAGCCACCCTGCACTTGCGTTTGAGGGTGACGAGGTCTGAGTTATACCAGGAATTGAACTTGGCTTTGGGCTTCAAGCGGATCCTCATGACAGGGACAAGAACATTGAGAGTATCCGATATAGCAGAGTGGAGTATGGAAAGGGCTGGGTCAGGGTGTCAGTCAGCCAGAGGGGGGGGGGTGCAGAAAGTGGCAGCGAAAGCCTCAAATGACACACGCTTCATGGGTCGGATAACCGAGAAGGTAAGTGGCAGTGCTGAAGTTGGCTTGGACTGAGGGGTGGAGAGGGTGAGCTGGGAGGAGAGGAGAAAGTGATAATTCCAGGAGAGAGGTGTGGTGAGAGGGATATAGAGGGGAAGATCTGAGGAGATCAGAACATCCAGAGTGTGCCCAGCAGAGTGAATCAGGCCAGAGGGGAGAATAGAGAGTGTGAGAGAGTCACAGAGGTCACAAAAGAGTCTAGGGAAAGGACAGGAAACACCAGGTGGATTTTAAAGTCTCCAAGCAGGAGGAATTGAGTGGTCGAGACCAGGAGGGAAGAGGAAAGGTTCGCCTATTCAGAGAGAAAGGAGGAGATCTGACCAGGTGGCTGATAGATAGTAGCCACAGTGAGGGAATAGCTAGAAGAGAGAGACAGCCAGAAAACAAGCCATTCGAAAGAAGAGTAGGCCTGCATAGGAATGACAGAATCAAGAATTCACTCAGGGAAGATCAGGGCTACACCCCCTCCCAAGCGGTTGTAACTGGGTGTGGAGAGGATGTTGTAGCCATCAGGGAGGAGGGAGTCAACTCTCATGACAGAGCTGGCCATGAACCAAGTCTCGGTAAGACCGAGGACATCGAGGTCAGTTTCCCAGAAGACAGCAGATGTCAGAGGAGTGTTTGATAAATGAGCGAGAGTAAAGAGTGGCAATACGGAGAAGGTTGCTGTCCTTGAAAGACTTCCGGGGAGGGGTACAAATCAGAAGTACGCCCTGCAGAGGTGTAGAAGAGGAAGGAGAAGAGGGCAAGGTATCCAACGAGGATACAGCAAGGGAAGGATAGGAAGCTGTGGAGGGAAGAGAGGGGACAGCAGGAGAAGGAAGGAAATTGATGAGGCACTGGAAGAATCTATCAAAGAGGAGAAGATTGGCCTGATGGCTTTGGACCAAGAGGGTACCATTCAAGTAAACTTTAATGATGACCCTGGTAGGCAGAATCATATGCAGTACCCTTTGGGAACATCACACACACTTAAGACTACAAGTGACAGTACAAATTCACTTTTGGTACAAGCGTGTACTACACAGTAAAGTGGTAGCGATGGCTGAGCAGCCAGACTTATCTCAAGAGTAAAGTGAGCAGTACCAATTGTTACACAAAGGACAGCAGTTACTATGGTTCAAACAAACACTTACTAAAGGTTTCTGAGTAAATGAATATATATTTATTTACACATCAGTTGTAAAACAATTCACCAAAGTAAAGCAGTAGAAAAAACACACTCTTAATATACTACACCCTACCCAATAGATTCTGGACAAGTTAAGCTCAAAATGAAGTGTGAGCAAAATGGCACTCCAGCAATTTAAAAGGGAGGGAAAGACAAGGTTAGACAAAAGTTGAGCAGCACCAACAAGTTAGTAGGCAGGGCAATCTAGAAAAAGGAACTACAGTGAGGAAATCAAATCATGAGGCCTGGGCCAAAGTCAATGGACCAAAGTCTTTGCAGAGGATCACACAGTTCAGGGTAATTCACGGTTAGGTCTTTTCAGAACGCAGATGGTCGGATGAAAAGTTACTTTAAAGAATAGAGAAGGACAAGCCCTTGGATTGGCGAAAGGTTTCAAACACAGTACCTTAAATGAAGAAGAAGGCTGTAGCTGAGGCGGACCTTCCTGGCAGGTCCTGCAAGCTCACAGTTCCTGAGGCGACTGTCAGACTGACACGAAGTAGGAAGACTGGAGGGTCCTGCACTGCCCAGGGAAGAAACCAGCAGCAGAGAAAAGCAATGAATAAAAGGTACGCTCCTTAAAACCCAAGCAGGGTCCAGTCCTCCTGGCTATCCAGTTCACTGTAGCTGTGCACAGCAAATTCGACCAGAGGAGTGAGGCCTGGCTTGCAGTTTGGTGAACTGGTTGGTCCCACCAGCTCAAGGGGAGAAGATTCCTTGCAGATCTTCCATGTCGTCAAAGTTTGAAGATTCGGACCTGAAGCAGGGCTTCACTGGGAGGTTCAGTCGTGGTAGAGGTCCTCTTCTGTCAGCTTCTCTTCAGTTCTCTCGATCCAGTGGCGTCTCTGCCTTCTCAGTCCCAGAGACCTGCTTTTTATGCAGTTTTCCCCCATTCACACAGCCTGGATGTCAATCACACAGCAGGACATTCAACACAGCCAATCATACAGAGTGCGACATGGGTCTCCAAGGAGACCCTGTGCAGTGAGTTTCAAACCCCTACCTCACATCCTGTCCCCCTCAGACATTCAGGCGCCTAAAGAGGGCTTCTGTGCAGAAGCCTGCCAAAGGACGGTGAACAAAGGAACCAAATCTGGTTTGGCGCGCAGAGTAAAACACGAGAAAGACCTTTACAAAAAGAAATGGCGAATAAACTCAGCCAGAACCAAATAAAAGTAAATGGGGTCCAGCGGGTTTAAGTTCGAGGCTACTAATTTAGCCTAAAACAGTACCAATGCTATTTAAATAGACTGAGGTGGGAAAAATAGTGTAGATACCACTGCCGCCAGCCAAATCTTAAAGAAAGGGGAAGGAAATAATGTTCCACAAGCATCAGACAAAAGGGATAACTATTAACCCTTTCCAGAACTCTATGTAAGATAGTTTGTACTGGGTCTGTGAATTTAAAAAGACCAATACAGTCAATGGCAACTTTACATGTTCTGGGAGACAGTAGTCAGTCCCCGAAAATGGAGTCTGAGTTAGGAAGTCTAAAAAGACAACCCTGTGTCACTGCACTAAAGGTGCTGTGTGACACACAGTAAAAAGATGATGCCTATGGAGTAGGTGAGGCTCCACATTCCATGAACACATCAAAATGTTAAACACTCACAACAAAACACATGTAAGAGTGGGAAAACAGTCTCACACTCTTACCATGTGAAAAAAATAAATCCTACAAATCCAGCAAAGCTGCTGAGGGACTCAGTAGGTGAGGGAAATTAGCCATTCTGGAGAATTCTCTCTAACAGACCTTAGAGGAGTGGAAGGAGGCCAGGAGGGCCTGCAACCGGTTGCCACCATTGATGGGAGATGAAGAGAAAGGAGAAAGCACAGAGGCCATATGAAGTGTCCATAGGTCTGGCGAGGGAACGACACTGAGGATTTCAGTGAAGGTTTGCCTAGAGGCGGCACCGGTATCAACGATTGGGAGGCCTGGGTTGAAAACCAGGATGTATTTTTTAAACTTCTTCCTACCAGATTTAGTGAGGAGAGCAGGATAGTCAATAGAGAAGCAGTTAAAAAAGATAGGAGAGACAGAGAACACCATTGAGTAGGTAGGGAGACGAGAGAAGAGGAAAGGAGTGGGAGGGGAGAACACTAAGGAAGGACAGGGTGGAGTGCAAGTAGGGCGAAACAGAGAGAGACGAGACTAGTTGACAATTGGACAAGACGACAGACACTCAGACAATGGTGGACAGTAGCTAGATCAGTGCTTTGCTAAGAAGTCGACACAGAATGGCACAACTTCACAGTGATATTTAGATACTGGAGAACACACCTAAGTCTGAGAGTCCTGTAAGTGGGAAAAAGGCCTAGGTTTCACAATGCAATTTTAACTGTTTCACAATGCATATCTGAGAATCTGCTGTGGGGCAGGGTTGTCAGGGAAGCGTGCAGGCTCTAAATAATTAACCAGGGCCTCTCCTACCTTGTTAAGTGGCTGCTTGTTGATGGCTGGCTGCTGGCATTCCATGCGGACACCTGCAGACACAGCCAGGAGCCACCTCTGTGGGAGCCGCCCTTTGCCTTTGGGCCCTTAGCCACGGGGGCTGCCGTGCAGACGGTGGCCCTGGGAGGGTCAGTAACGATCCAATGGAGTGGCCAACCGTGGTGGTGGGCGAGCAGGGAAGTGAGAGAGATGTGGGGACAGCAGAAAGAACCACAGAAGGGAGAAAGTAACAAAGGGGCATGGGGGCACAAGAACAGAGAGGGCAATGAAATCAAAAAGCCCCAGAGAGACTCACCAGCCCACACACGTGCACACAAGCACCAGCTCAGCCCAGGTGTAAGTGGCGAGTGTGCAGTGTGCAGCGGGTCATTGGACCCGAAGCGGAAGACTCAGTAGCCAATCAAGGAGGTGGGCAGACAGGGAGGCGAAAAGCAGAAAGATCCACAGAAGGGAGAAAGTAACAAAGGGGCAGGGGGCAGAAGAACAGAGAGGGCAGTGAAATCAAAAAGCCCCAGAGAGACTCACCAGCCCACACACGTGCACTCAAGCGCCAGCTCAGCCCACGTGGTAGTGGCAAGTGCGCAGTGTGCTGCAGGTCATTGGACACAAAGCGGAAGACTCAGTAGCCAATCAGGGAAGTGGGCGAGCAGGGAGGTGGGAGGGAGGGGAATAGCAGAAAGAACCACAGAAGAGAGAAAGTAACAAATGGTCAGGGGGGCACAAGCACCTTTTGAGGTAGCATTCTAAACAGTAATCAGTCATTAATAGTTAACATAATATGTTTGTGGAAAGCAATTAAGTGACTACTGATGAAATGTCAGGTTCAACTATATTGATATATACAACCTCCTGTTTTGTTCTTCTGTGAATAGAGTTTCAAGAGTAAACGCAAATCTGAGATTATAATTTGATAAGAATTACAGTCATATTTTGATTTTAATGTATGAATAGAAGAAGCTTTACAACACTTTTTTAAGATACATTTTGGGAATTTCAGTGTAACATTGTTTTTATTTATGGACTAGATTGTATCCCCAAACAAGTTTCGGCCTAGAGACCTAAGCTACTCCTCACTGATAAACCCAACTAAACTGAAACATGTTTGGGGATGCTTGTGGTCTTGTGCGGAAGGGATGTGACCAAGCATTTCAGGCTGGACAGCCCTTTTGGAGTGGTACCAAGCCTGATTTGAATATGGTCTTTCACCTTTTGTAATGGCTTGGCAGGTGAAGAATGATAGTCTGGAGCGTTGCCCAGAGCAATGCTATAGGTTAGGATTAATTCCAAACCTTCCAGCCATCATCTCTTTTGTTTTGGCTCAAGAATACGGCAGTCAAGATGGCCCAGTGGCAAAGATTAATTGAGTCATGGGTCCAACGGAAGGTGGCTGCAGTCTCCAATCGTATACTCATGATGTGTGGATTGGGTGGTCCCGAGGTTCAGTCGGTGGTCGAGGTTGGATGGCGGTGAGCTGGAACGAGGATGCACATGTGAGTGGATTGTATGCAGTGGCTTAGAGGCTGCTGTTCGGGTAACACTAGGGTCATGCCGATTGACTTAGAGTTGCAGCAATGAAGAAACTGATTATTTACAGCAGTGGCTTCACAAGGTAGGGCAGTGATACTTTGTGGCTGTGCCGAGTCATTAACGTGCTTATGCTGGGGCTCGGTGTGGCTGTGAACGAAGTTGAACAGAGGACGGTGGTACAGAGAACAATGGACACCAAAGGGGAGTGTCGAAAGGGTCCAGCTAGACTGCTCGTCATTGACAGTGCTTAAGTGCTATGGAGAAGGTCATCATCAGCAACAGGGGTCTTGCCGGTTCTGGCTTTAACTTGCTGCGAGTCCCACTCCAGGGTCTAAAGTGCCAATGGAAATCCTTTTTCCAGGCTCCCATACATGGTGTAGGCTGGCACACACTTTCAGGGAACATGCAACACTGTGAGGTCATAAGCAACAGAGTGGCTGGCAGAGAGGCAGGCTGAGGGTCCAGCATCAGTGTTCACCCCCATAGGTCTCTAAGGATGGTTAGGGGACAGACCTTGCTCTTCCTTTGCCTCATGAATGGAAGACTTTAGAAAGAAATGCTCTCTCAGCAGGGTGCAACAATATCTTCTCAAATGATGGTCCAAAGAAGCTTCAAGATGATTCAAAGAAGTGGTGGTAGACCCTTATTTTAAAGGCAAAATTCCCCATGTGATTTGACTAAAGCTAGACTGCTTTTGGTGTCCATTCCCCACTGTTGAAATGAGTCAACATTGCCCGTCTGATTTCACACCCAAAGTGCTTTGCTCCAGAGGAAGTGCATGGGACAGGAAAGCGAAGGAGAGTCCGAGAGATTCAAAATGGTGGAAGTCTCACGCCTTTGAACTGAGTTCCACTGACTGCTCTAACTCTGTCAGTTTCCTTCCCTTTAAGAATAAATGCCTTTAGAAATCAAGCAACATGGTGTGAGGCCGGAATCTTGGTAAATTGCTGTGCCCTTTAATTCCTGTTCCCAGTCCAGCATCCTGTGGAGTGGCTGTTACCGGGGAGAAGGTTGTTTCCTGCCCTTACAAAGGAACAGATAGAGGCACCACACCAGGCTAAATTCCTGCTATTTGGGCAGGGTCCAGTCTGTCTGGGGAAAAACACATGTGCAATATTAACTTAATGTGGCTGGGATCACTCTGGAAGATGTTGGCCACCATACCCTAACTTATTTATGGCGTGTATTTATAGTTTTAGTGTGACACCATGAGAAGATCTCTAGAGCTATTCAATTTTTGGAACAGGGGTGCATACTTAAATGCAGCCACTGCACTGCAGAGACTTGGATGTCACTGCAATTGTCAGTAGACTACCTCTGACCTTGGAACTTTCTCTGTTCAACTGGTAGAGCAGGTACTGTGAATCAGGATGCTGATGCTGAAGGGCACAATTATACACTATGCTTTTGGCATGGAGCTATGAAAGGGGAATCGCATTAGCAGAATTACCCACATCATTTTATTATTTAATAAAAATCAAAAAAGCCAGGCATTTCACACCCTTCCCAGATGGCAATTCATAACAACCATGGACCTCATCAGACTAGAATACACATAGGGCCTCATTATGACCCTGGCAGAAGACCATGGTGCTATTAGCACCATGATCCATGCTGGTAAGTTACCGACTCCACAATGGAGAAAGGGGGAATTACCACCCCATTACAAGGTTGGCGGGGCGGTAATTCCCCCTTCCTCCAGGGCCCTTCCCCATTCCCATTTTTGCCCCATAGGGCTCAATGGGAATGGGGAAGGCGCTAAGTACGGTGCCGCAAATTGCGGCACCGTAATTAGCACCAAGGTCCCTTTGCGGGTCCCTATTTTAACGGTTGGTCTACACCAGCCGTTAAGGTCGGGTCCCGCAAAGGGACCTCTTAATTAGGCGCTAATAGGTTAACGGCGCCGCAGCCTTTTACGGCGCCGTTAACCCATTAGCGCCTGGGTCGTAATGAGGTCCATAAACTCTAAGCGCTGTCCCAGAGACACTTCAATTAGAAGAAATAACTGAGATACTCCAGAAATGGATCACAGAAAGACTAGATGCTATTGCACCAGAAAAGCTGGTCAATCCTTCACAAAATACAATGATGATGAGATGGTACCCCAACTCAGAGCTCTGAGAAAAACAAACAGGAAACTGGAACAAACATGGAAGAAAAACTAGACCAAAAGAAAATCTTGAATACAGAGACATATATGACTTTATAAAACTGAAAACCTCATAGCAAATAAATATACTGCAATGAAGGCATTGAAAAAGCAAGCAACGGGGACTGGCCACCAGGGGCGCATGGATGAGTATCCCTCCTGTGAGAGCTCTGCTCTTTAGGTCCCAAAAGCCCCCGCTGATGGACCCCCCCGTCTTTGAAAACTGGAGATCTTGAGGTCTGAAGGGACCCCCCACTGTTTGAAAGAAAAGCCTAAAGAAATCTGAGCTGCTTTCACTGAGAAACATGCTTTTTTCGGTGTGACGGTTGATGGTGCCACGTGAGGTGTGTACCTCAGCACCAGGCGGTACAGGCAGAGGAAGTTGCTGCTCGTGGAGCTCTGAACCCTGTGGCTGCTGCAGTGGTTCTCCGGGTGCAGTCGGCACACCGGAGAGCTCATTAGGAGCAGCAAACCCTCCAAGAACACGAGAGCAGGATGAGGTGATTGGAGAGGCCTGGCTGCGCAGACCGGTGAAGTTCAGGTGTGGGACCGACAGGACCGTGTGGTGCGCATCCTCCGCAGCCCCCGGGTTGGACATGTCCCCTGTCCGTCACCCGCTGATGTGCCCCTGCGGGCCCTCCCATCGAGGAATCCACACCGCAAGCCGAGTCCTTGGAGAGGAGCGTTACACAGCTGAAGCAGTGGTACAGACCTGCGGTGTAATACGTGCCGACTCCGAACCTCACAGAGCCGCCCGCTGATGAGCTGATCGCCTCTGCAACATTGAAGGAGAACCATCATTGTGCTTCAACAAGCAGCGTGATCACGTAGGTCCCTACACAACTCTAGGGATTTATTTGCCTGGACACTTGGACTACGACCATCCTCCCCTGCCCAGCACGACATGCTCCTTCATCAAACGCGGCAAGGGGAGCTAAGCAGAGAACAGCATTTGAACTCACAACGGGGAAAGCAATGGCACAACCCTTGAGAAGCAATGGACCCCGCAGCTCCTACAACAGATTTAGCCGCCACCAAGTGGACACGCAGACCACAAGCCCCAGGCATGACATGCCATGATTGAGGCTTGAAGTTGTGCAAAGAGGCCCGGGCGGACACATTGGCTGCAACATTGTAAGTACTCCAAGCCAACTCCTCCTCTTTTAACACAATCCAAGTGAGGCTCTGGAATTTCGTGTAGGGGCCGACCCGGACACTCAGAGAGGCTGACGGGGAGCATTTGCCTGGAAGAGGGTGAGGTATTGGGACTGATTACTGGCTTTCCTAGAACAAGGTGTGCAATATGTTTGTAGGCCCCTGCTACCGGGAATCATTCTGGGGACATCTGAGCCTGTGGTACCTTTTTGGGTGAAGGAGATTCAAAGTGAAGAGGCGCAGATAGACTGGAATATTGAGGAACCCAGTGATTAAAAGGAAGGAATGACCGAACGATTATCTGATTTTACTGGAGTCCTCTGCCCAGAGATACTCTGTCTAACATGCACAATTAGGCAAGGAGAAGCTCCTCCCCCTGAAGAGTGCAGAAAGGCCCTACCAATTAAGTGAGCTGGTAGTAAACATTGGTCAAATGATCCCCAGTGCCATTGCTCACCAAAATATGAGCACGGCCGATTTTCTATTTACGGCCTTCTTTGTCCTAAATTAAGGAAGGAAACCGACGAACTGAGGCCTATTCACCTTGGGAGTCAATCCTCAGAGACTGTAGCTGAATTGTCTCCTTTGCCCTCTGACTGTACCCGAGCCCTCCTGGCACATTACCTGCACTGAATGAGGCATCCATAGCAGGGATACACGGAGCATGAAGGCTTGAGTTCGCTTCCGCAGAGGAGGGGGAAAAAATATTTTGTTGCCAGCCAAAACCACTTGAGGGACTTTGAGAGGTGCCTTGATGCCTGAATCGTTGAATGCTTCGTAAAACTCGCAAAGCAGGAAGTGCAAGCTCAGGTGCTAATAGTAGCAATATCGTGTCCATCCTGGTGACACTTTTTGACTCTTTCTGCCCTCACTGCTTCTTCTTAAAGTTTGAACAGTTCCTGTGGATTCCGCCCAGGCCTATATGAGAGTAAAGCAAAAACTAGCCACCTTCACCTACTCACCAGCACCTCCCTATATTGACAACCCCTACATGGCAACAATGGAGACAGGAGGAACTGGATCAGCAGCCACGAAAGGGGAAATGGCGGCTCTCTTAAGTGAAATCAAAAATATTGGCATAGTCGGAATGATAGACAAAATCACGCAGCGCACAGATAATATAGAGGAGAGGCTTGATGGAGTGGAGAACAACCAAGCATCGATAGACACCCTTAAGACGCAGATTGAACACAGGATAGCTGATTTGAAACAGAGGGAGGAGGACATTAAGCCTGCGCTTTTTGGTATCCCGGAACAAGAAGGGGAAACAGAGGGTGACCTCAAGAAAATGCTCCACGATATCATGAAGCTCCTGGTTGCTGATGATGCTATTGATGAACCCAACGCGTATTCCGAGGGGTGCGCGTGGACCTTGACACGCGTTTTCGCTAGCACGAGCGGGGTACGTGTATTCCGAGGGGTGTGCGTGGACTTTTACACGTGATTTGGCCGTGTGGCCCCTCCTGGGTATGCCCTTTCCATCCTCCCCATGCCCTGCAGGCAGCCCCCACCACAGGGGACTACCCTACACACCTGACCACGCCCTGCAGGCAGCCCATCCACCCTGGGCATGCCACGCAGGCAGCCCATACCACAGGGGACTACCCTACACCCCTGGCCATGCCCTGCAGGCAGCCCCCATGGCACCATGCACCTGTGAGCTCCAACATATGTCCCCCCCACCATTGACAGGCACCTTCTAGCAGGCCCCGACTCATGTCCCCCACCCACACACCCACCATTGACGAGCACCTGCCAGCAGGCGCCGACTCATGTCCCCCAGTGACGGGCACCTGCCAGCAGGCCCCGATACATGGCCCACCAAACAACATGTCATAGCAAAACTGACCCAAGGCCCTAATGTCAACCCATATCCCTCCTTCCCCCCAGTACAAGCATGCAACCATCCATTGCACCCACTCTCAATAGAACCAGCATGGCCATGCATGAGTTTACAACAGAGCCACACAGTGACAACACATGACTGAGGCAATGCTCATAGAGACATGCACAAAACCAATGAGAGTACACCACACCAATAATGAAGGAATATGATATGATATGTAATGATATGATATGGCATTTGTAATGCACCTATACACAAGTGTTTCTAAATGAAATGTGTTGAAAAACATAATGAAGTAACAAAATGAAAAATCAAATGTGCAAATTAAGAAATAATGAAAGGAAAAAAATGAAATGAAAGAATTCCAATGTGAAACAAAAATCCACAACAGGAAACTAGAAAAGTGGTCCATTGCCATTGTCCATATAAAGTACATAAAAAAGAATAAAAACCATTGCTCCATGGAATGTCCAAAGAAAGAAAGTCTGCAACTATATACAGGCCCCGACTCATGTCCCCCACCCACACACCCACCATTGCCGGGCACCTGCCAAAGAAAGAAAGTATGTACAACTATATATGCAACTATATACAATGGAATCCAAAGGGTCCATGATCCACAAACAAAAGGAAACCTACAAAAAAGTCCTATTAATAAAAAACTATATACATAAAATGGAGCAATGCCCATGAACTCCAAATAAAAATATGAAACAAAGGAAACCTAACCCTAAAGAACTATGTACAATGTAAAGAACTATGTACAAAAGTGGCAGGCAAGTCCTACGGCTCACTCTTTGATGTTCCGGGCCAGGGCATCATCGAACTCCTCTTCAACGTCCCGAAGGAGGGCCTCTTCCCTGCCCTAGAGGTCTCGAAGGGTTGCAGCCATGCCCTCCTCCAACTCCCTGCGATTTGCCTCGAGGCTCTCGCCCACCTCAATGCCCTGTGCATGGAGTTCTCCGCCCTGACCATAGTGAGCCGTGCCTCCTCTGCCCGACGCCGCTCCGCATCTATCTTCTGGCCCTACCGCTGCCACATGGAAGACACTCCCAATCCAGGGTCATCCGGCCCTCTGGCCGATGCCTGCCTCTGTGATGTTGATGTAACTGGGCCACATTGGCACACAGCTCTTCGTGATGACGTGCGTGGTCCCCCCAGGAAGCATGCATGTCATCACGAATGTCACGTGTGCGCACTACGACACCAATCAGGACAGACTCAATCCGGTCACGGGTCCCCTCGTACGCAGTTAGAGGAGTGCCAGATGACGTGGACCATGGTGATGCAGTCATAGTGTCAGGGACAGAGACATGCACAGGCACATCTGTGGCGACCTGTGCTGTCTCCTGCCCCTGCCCCTGGACTGCACCACTTGCACCAGTGGTACCACCCCCACCAAGCCCCATTTGCGGCTCTGTAGTGGCCTCCTCCTCCTCCTCTATACACACCAGCAAACTGCATGGCTCGGCACAGTTTTCCGCCTTTGCAAGCCCCTTTGGGGCTCATCCGCCCCTTCCGCTGCAGCTGTAGTGGCAGACGTGGCCCAGTCCCCTCATCCCGGATGATGGAATTTCCTGGGAGGGTGACTGGTCCTTGCGTCGCCGGCATCCCTGCTGCTTTCCTCCACAGCGCTCTCTCCGCCCTCTTCTTCACTCGCCGCTTTGTAAAGGGAGACATTGAACAAAAGCATCAGGGTACTGAACTATAGTCCCCTAGACACAAAGAAATAGCACATGAGTTGCACTGTGAAACGTCACTTCCATCCTGTCCCTCCACAACACATGGGTCAGTGCAGGCAACACACATGCAGGAACAGGCATGGCACATGCAACATACATTGGCATCCATGTCCAAGGCACCGTAGTTGCATCCAATGGTGGGCTGATAATCACATGCATCATGGGACATGCTGGTCACATGCACACACATCACCGGAGGGTCATGCATCTGGCCCGGTATACCCCCAGACACAGTGGATACAGGGATGACTAGGCTGTATCAGTGAATACACACATTGTCACGGACATGTGTCATGCATCCATTGCGCAGACACTACTCAGACACACAGACATGTACATCATGCATGTCCATGACAGCAGCACACATCTCTCACACATCAAACATGTCAAAGTACAGACACAGGCATGCATACATGTGGGCATTCCACATGCTGCTCCACATGATGCATTGTAACACATAAACCATCCATGTGGGTAACGACTGACTGGACTCAAATGCAACACCATCATGTCCCTGCACACACACATCCAAACATGACCCATGACACACATGCAGCCAAGTAGCTAACTACCAACACACTGCAACATGCCCTATTTTTTAAACATGAATGCATGGCCACTTACTGCTCGACTCCAGACGGGCCTGCATCTTGAGGATCTGGTGGTGAAGCACTGGAGGAATGTGCTCCAGGACCCTCATCTGCTGGGTGGTAAGCTGGACCCGGCACCCCACTGCATCCGCTGCTTCCAAGAGGCGCCGGGTCTGCTTGATGGTCCTGGACTTGTAGTCCTCCTAGCGCTTCTGGATGTGTTTGATGTCGCGGGGTGCCACCCCCTCCGCGTTGATGGCACCCACTTTATCCTTCCAGATCCTCTTCCATCCTTCCTTGTCGGCACGCAATGGTGTGAAAAGGGCATCATAATGCCCAGGACTTGCTCCACCAGGATACCAACTTCATTTTCACTGAAGCTGGTAGCCCACTGTCTCTCTGCTGGGGGGTTGCCACTGGTGTCGGGAGTTATTGTGTCGTACATGGCAATCCCCGAGGCAGGTGTGGGTGGGAAACTGGGTCCTGGGGCTGGGCTGTGGAGTGATGGAAATTCAGTCGGGAGTCTTCTGTTCCAGCAGGGGTGGTCACAGCAACTGGACCCCTGCTGATGGCAGATTTGCAGGCACCAAATGGCAGGGCACGGTGGAAGCAGGCAGGCAGGCAGCAGCAGATGGCTCGTGGGAGGCTGCTCAGGGCTCTGGGGGGCAGTAATTCGGCCTTCTAGGCAGGAGCGTGGTCTTCCATGTGTTGTTGCGTGGCCTGCTTGATACAGAGTGATTTGGCACGTGAAAAAAAGCACGTTTGCGTAAATTCCGAGGAAAGGCCCTGAGCATGTAAGCGCGTAGGTGACGTAACGTCTGCACAGGCATTTCCCTCACCATGGGTTGAAGGTCCCACGTGGGTTTCCATCGCTCTGTACGTGCTCTTTGTGGGAAGCGGTACGTGTATTCCGGGGGTGCGTGTTGACTTTCGCACGCGATTTCGCTAGCGCGGATGGGGTACATGTATTCCGGGGTTGCGCGTGGACTTTCACATGCATTTTCGCTAGTGCGGGCAGGGTACGTGTATTCCGGGGGTGTGCGTGGACTTTCACATGCGTTTTCGCTAGCATGGCCGGGGTACGTGTATTCTGGGGGTGCTCATGGACTTTCACACAGGTTTTTGCTAGCGCGGTCGGGGTATGTGTATTCCGGGGGTGCGCGTGGACTTTCACATGCGTTTTTGCTAGCGCAGCCGGGGTACTTGTATTCTGGGGGTGCACATGGACTTTCACATGCATTTTTGCTAGCGCGGTCGGGGTACGTGTATTCCGGGGGTGTGCGTGGACTTACACAACTTACACATGTTTTTGCTAGCGTGGGTGGGGTACGTGTCTTCCGGGGGTGTGGGTGGACTTTCACACGCGTTTTCACTAGCGTAGGTGGGGTAAGTGTATTCCGGGGGTGCGTGTGGACTTTCACACGCGATTTGGCAGTGTGTGCCCTCCTGTGTGTGCCCCACCTCCCCATGCCCCGCAGGCAGCCCATCACACCAGACCATGTCCACAGGCAGCCCATCACCTCACACCATGCCCCACAGACAGCCCATCACCCCACACCATGCCCCACTGCTAGCCCACAGGGCACCATGCACTTGGGAGCACCGACACATGTCCCCCACCCACCCCCATTGATGGGCACCTGCCAGCAGGCCCCGACTCATGTCCCCCCTCACCCTCCACCCACCCCTATTGACGGACACCTGTCAGCAGGCCCCGACCCATGTTCCCCCACACGCCCCAAACACCCCCATTGACGGGCATCTGCCAGCAGGCCCCGACTCATGTCCCCCCACACCCCCACCCACCCCCATTGATGGGCACCTGCCAGCAGGCCCCGTTCATGTCCCTCCACACCCCCCACCCACCCGCATTGATAGGAACATGCCAGCAGGCCCCAACTCATGTCCCCCCACACCCGAACCCACCCCCATCATTGACGGGCACCTGCCAGCAGGCCCTGACTCATGTTCCTCCACACCCCCCACCCACCCCCATTGACAGGCACCTGCCAGCAGGCCCCAACTCATGTCCCCCCACACCCCAACCCACCCCCATCATTGACGGGCACCTGCCAGCAGGCACCGACTCCTATCCCTCCACATCCCCACCCACCCCCATTGACGGGCACCTGCCAGCAGGCCCCGACTCATGTCCCCCCTCACCCTCCACCCACCCCTATTGACGGACACCTGTCAGCAGGCCCCGACCCATGTTCCCCCACACGCCCCAAACACCCCCATTGATGGGCATCTGCCAGCAGGCCCCGACTCATGTCCCCCCACGCCCCCACCCACCCCCATTGACAGGCACCTGCCAGCAGGCCCCGACTCATGTCCCCCCACATCCCTCATGCAACCACATTGACGGGCACCTGCCAGCAGGCCCCGACTCATGTCCCCCCAAACACCCCACCCACCCCCATTGATGGGCACCTGCCAGCAGGCACCGACTCCTATCCCTCCACACCCCCACCCACCCCCATTGACGGGCACCTGCCAGCAGGCCCCGACTCATGTCCACCCACACCCCGTACCCACCCCCATTGACAGGCACCTGCCAGCAGGCCCGACTCATGTCCCCCCATAACTCCCACCCACCCCCATTGATGGGCACCTGCCGGCAGGCCCCGACACATGGCCCACCAAACATCATGTCCTAACAAAACAGACCCATGGCCCTAATGCCAACCCAAATCCCCCTGACCCCCCAGTACAAGCATGCAACCATCCACAGCACCCTTTCTCAAATTACCCATGCCATGACAGTCTTAACAGAACCACCATGCCCATGCATAAATGCGCAACAGAGCCACACAGTGGAAATACATGACTGAGGCAATGTACATTGAGACATGCACAAAACCAATGATAGTACACAACAATCATGAAGTTAGAATAAATGTATTAAAACATAATGAAATAACATAAAGAAAATAAAACTTGAAAATCAATAAACAATGACAGATATTACCAAAAATAACAGAAAATCCAATGAAAATCCAAAGTCCACGGCATGAAAAAAGAAAAGTGGTCCATCGTCAATGTCAAAATGAAAAAAATAATCAAAAAAAATGAAACCATTGATCCATGGAAAATGTAAAAATAGAAAGTATGTACAAGTCTCCAACTATATACAACCCAAGTCCAAACGGTCCATGATCCCCAAAACAAATGAAACCTACCAAAAAGACCTATGAATAAAAAACTATATACATGAAGAGGAGCACAGTCCATTAACTTAAAAAAAAGAAAAAACAAAGGAAACCAAACACTAAAGAACTATGTACAAAGGTGGCGGGCAAGTCCAACGACTCACTTGTTGATGTTCTGGGCCAGGACAACATTGAACTCCACGTCGATGTCCCGGAGGCGGGCCTCTTCCCTTGCCTCGAGGCACTCAGCCCGCCTCAATGCCCTACGCATGGAGTTCTCCACCCTGACCATAGTGAGCCGTGCATCCTCTGCCCGCTGCCGCTCCGCATCTATCCACTGGCCCAACCGCTGCCACACGGAAGACACTCCCAATCCAGGGTCCTACTGCCCTCCGGCCGATTCCTGCCCCTGTGATGTTGAAGGCCCCAAGCCATCTTTGCTCCCACCCTGAGCCTGCTGCTGCCATGCATGTGTCCTGCTTGTCGATTCCTGCACGTCCTCCTCTCGCTGGGGTCCAGTTTTTGGGGTGGCGACCCCTGATGGACCTCCGACTCCCGACTGTGGCAGGGATGTGTCCTCCACCAGCCTGGCCACTGGCTCAGGGGCAGCTCCACAGGGTGCCCAGGTGATACTTGGGCAGTAAAATGGCACTGAGGACGACTGGCGCATAGGAGGTTCAGTTGAGGAGGGGGTCGCTAGAAGATCCATCACACGGAGGAACCCAGCCTTGGTGACCTGTCCTAGTAGACCGACATGGTCAATGAGGTATTCAAAATGACATGCATTTTCCTCACGAGAACCCTGCACGTCATCCCGAATACCACGTTGACGCATCGCCACCCCGCTAGGACAGGCTCAACCCTCGAATGCCATGTCTGCTGGGAGAGGAAGGCCAGTTGTTGTTTGCACATCCCCTCGCTGAAAACGGGTCTGGACGAAGGCATCCCTGCTGATGCGGGATGATGCAGTCACCGGATCAGGACAGGATCAAACACAGGCACCTCCTTCGGCGGCCTGTGCTGCCTCCTGTCCCGGCCCCTAGACTGCACCACTAGCACCAGTGGAATGTCCCCCTCCAGGCCCCGTGCGTGGGCCTTCCATGGCCTCCTCCTCAACCAAATTTCCCACCAACCTTGATGATTCCGTGCCATCTTCCTCCATAGGCCCATGTGGGGGCTCAGCTGCCCCTACTGCTGCCGAGGAGTCCATCTCCAACCTCTGCCTCTTGGACCTTCCCTCGGCAGCTGCAGCCATGGACGCGGCACCAGACTTCTCACTCCCGGAAGAGATGACAACGTGGGAGGAGAGCTGGGCCTTGTGTCTACGTGTGGCAGTGGGATCACTGCCTCTGTGCTCCACAGAACTGTCTCTGCTCTCTTCATCAGTCGACGCTGCAGACAGGGAGAGACAGAACACAGGCATCAGGACACTGTACAATGGTTGGATACACATGTGACAGTTGCACATGAGTGGCAGTGTCAAACTTCACAGATGCCATCCCACTCCCCAACACTCATATCATTTGAACCCACACACATGCAGAAATTGACAAGACTCATGCAGCAGGCAGCAGCATCCGTACGCACACACCAGCATGAACATCCGAAGGTTGGCATGACCTCACAAGCAACATAGGGAGTGCCAAACACATGCACGCAAGCCAACAGACAGACATGCATCTGTACATCTCCACTACCAGTCACAGTGCAATCATAGGCAACTATGTCACATCTGCCAATCGGGTTCATACATGTCCGTGTCACATGCATCCATGTTGTATCACTGTCACACACGTGCAACTCACACATGCACATGTATGCCGTACACATACATGAATGTGTAACCATCATCCATGTGTCACACCCCAACCATGCCATAGTACATAAACATAAATACCAACATGTGTTCATCTCCACATGCAGTTGTGCATCATGCTTTGGAACACATACACCATTGATGTGCATCACTCATGACAGGACTCACATGCAGCACGGTCTTGTCCCTGCACATACACATCCATACATGTGCCTTTTCAGACATATGTCCAAGCTGCACACTCCTTGCACACCTCAACATGCACTGCATCCAATAAGTATGCATGGACACTTACTGCTCGACTCCGGACACCCTCTGGAGGACCTGGCGGTGAAGCGCTGGGTTAATACGTTCCAGGACCCTCATGTCGTTGGTGGTAAATTGGTCCTGGTGCCTCACTGCATGCGCTGCTTCGAAGAGGTGCCGGGCCTTTCCGGAGGGTCCTGGACCTGGAGTCCTCCCAGCGCTTACAGACGTGTTGTATGTCGCGGGTTGCCACCCCCTCCGCGTTTATGGCAACCACGATATCCAGCCAGATCCTCTCCCATCCATCCTTGTCAGCGCGTCTTCTTCGGTAGACGGCATCATAATGCCCCAGGACTTGCTTCACCAGGATGCCAACCTCTCCTGCTGAGAAGCTGGCAGCCCTCTGCCTCTCTGGCTAGGGGTTGCCAGTGGTGTCTGATGGTGTTTTCCCCAACATGGCAACCCCTGAGGCAGGTGTGGGTGGGCAACTGGGTCCTGGGGCTGGGCTGTGGAGTGATGGAACTTCAGTTGGGAGTCTTCTATTCCAGCAGGGGTGTTCACAGCAACTGGACCCCTGCAGATGGCTGACATGCAGGCACCAAATGACAGAGCACGTGGCCAGCAGGCAGGTAGGCAGTAGCAGATGGCAGGTGGGAGTCTGCTCAGGGCTCTGGGGGGTAGGAAAATGTCCTTCTGGACAGGAGCGTGGTCTTCCGTGTGTTGTCGCGTGGCCAGCTTCATACGAGTGATTTGGCACGTGAAAAAACAGCACATCAGCATGTAATTTGAGGAAAGGCCTGTAGCGCATAAGCACGTATGTGACGTGATATGCGCAGGCGTTTCCCTCGTCACGGGCGCATAGTGATTCTGCGCATGAAAAAACAGCACATCCGCGTGATAATGCGTGTAATTCGAGGAAAGGGCCTAAGCGCGTAAGTGACATGACGTGCACGGGTGTTTCCCTCAGCATGGGTTAAAGGTGAGCGGGGCCAGCAGTTTGCTGTACGTGCCTTTTGTGGAGACCGACGTGTGTTACTACTTCTAGTGGTTTCGCACGCCATCACAAATTCACAGCGGATCAAGGACGTATCTCTTGTTTTGGCAGGGGTATTGGCTATGCGTGTTTTTCATTATCATGCTAGTCAGACGGTGAGTCGCGCACGCTATTTTTCCCACTGCGGGTCCCCCTGTGTATCGCGTACCCATTTTCGAGGTCATAGTAGACTGCGTGTCACACGCGTATGTGTTTTTCGTGTCCCTGGGGTTTTCATCGACTGCCACAGGCCCAAGGGTAGTGCGAGCTGCAAGTGCAGCAGTGGACAACACCACCCAGGCTCAGGGTCGGCAAGCGCATGTTGCGTTGGCACCTGAAGAGTCCCTGGATGATTTCAAGGTGGTCAGGAGGCACATGGTAAGTGCACGCAGGGCTGCCCTGACCGAGGCACATGTCCCTGGGGCAGTATTGTCATCTGCTGCCCCGAGCAGCCGGGTGTTGGCAAGTGCATGGGCAGATGCAGCTGACACCGCCCCGGCTGTGAGTCTACCATCCAGGACAGTCCCGGTCAATGACCTTGGCACAGCAGATGTTGCTGCACAGGGTCAAATCAAGGGCACCCAGCAGCCACTGACGCAAGTCAGGGCTTCTGTCCTTGTTCCACCTGCCACTCCCTCGGTTCAATCCACCAGCGCCACTGCCCATACTGGCAGTGGCGCTGGCATTTGCCAGTCTGGGTCCGGACCACTGTCCAAGAGGAGGAAGGTTGCATCTGCAGCAGAGGCAGGGACTCCAGACACGGCTCTGGCCTCTGGCACGTCGAGGCAGAAGCCTTTCAGCAAGCAGGAGCTGGACTTCCTTGTGGACTACGTGTCGGGACACGACCGTTATATGCTAGTGGGCCCAAATTTTCACACTACGGCTGCCCAGCATTTGTCCCGCTGGAAGCATGTTGCAGAGGGTGTCAGTGCAATCGGCCATGAGGTGCGCACATCTCTGGAGTGCAAAAAGCATTGGGATGCTAAGCGTGCCTCTAATTACAACATGACGCTGGTGACTGGCAGTGGGCCACCACCTGAGGAGGAAGATCTCACTCGCACGAGTCAGTCGCTGCGGAGTTCATACCACCACAATTGTACGAAGGAGTGGGAGAGATGCTTGACTTTGATGCCCCGTCCAGTGAGTAGTGTCGCGTGTTTGTGCAGACCATGTGCGGTTTGCTTGTGTGATGTGTTGTTCTTGACTGCCACCTCATGCTATGTTTACATGGCTCTCATGTGCAAGTCATGCAATGCTTCACTGATGCGTGCCTGCTGTGCAGAATTCTGGACATGTAGAGCAGACAGGGACTGATCACCACACCTGCACCCTGCTCACATGCTAGTCACCCAGCAGGCCCTCCGGTCCATGTTCCAGCTCACTGGCCCTTCTGCATGTAGCCTGGGGTGTCTTTCCACTCAGCACTGGGACTATGTCATTGCATGACTGACGTGCATGTGCATTCTGCTTGCATGCGGGTACTCCACGTAGGCATGCTCCCTTGCCCCTCCACCCCCCTGAACCTTAATTTCACCATGACACTGTGGGTATCATGTTGGATTACTGCATTAGCCTGTTCAACGCTCCTGTGTACATGCACACTTCCCCCTGCCAACCTGCCAGACACATACAGTGGGGTACATCCTTTGTCCTTGATGCAGGGTGTCTCACTTGGAATGTGCAAATGGCAGATGCTCCGCAGGGACATGAGTGCCCATTCATGCTCCATGTGCATTCCATGCATGGCCCTATGTGACCTTGCCAGGATGATCATTGTAGTACGTTTCCAGGATGACATACATTTAATTGCATTTGATCATCCATTCCATGCCCACTCTGGCTCAGTTCTGCATCACGCACATGTTTAGGGAGTCACAGTCTGTGTGGGGCACATGCCCCCCCCTGTTTCAGGCCCCCTTACTCTGTTGAACTGGTGTAGTGGCTTCTGCACACATGGGTGTACTACTGAGGGTTCATCATCTGTCCTGCTTACTTTCCCATTCTCATCTGCTGTGTTGTCAGTTGACTCAGATGATGCAATTGACGCTAGTCAACACTGTCTGCCAATACACAGTTCTCTGGTCAACCTTTCGCTGCCATGCAATGCCTCCCTGCATTTTCACTAAGGGGGTAGGGGGTGGGTTGCCTGTAGCCATGCAACCCATTGCATGCACATTGCATGTGATGCCTGAACTTGCCCTTACACTGCCTTCATGTTTATTCATTGACATCATAATGTACTTGTTCATGTAGGTAGTGGGTAACGTACACATGTTCTGCACTGCATCATCCCACTTCTGAGCCGTGTTGCACCATTCTACATGCCTACTCACTGCTGCAATGTCAAAGTGACCTGGCATTTATGGTCAGATTTTCATCCTTTCACTGTCATGAATGCCACAGGCACAGGTGCATCTTGTGACACATGTACTCCGTATTGGAACACCCTAGTGGGTGTTTAGCAAAGTTGATTGGTCAATCTGCGGCCTATACCAACTGGTATAGGGCACAGATTGATTGAAGCCTGCCAATCGGGTTATAATGTCTGTGGAGCTGCCTTCACATGTGTATGTGTACACTTTCACATACATCAAAGCAAGCAGCGTTGTAGCTACTTGCTTTGCTGTATTAGATGCTGTTCATGTTCACAATACAGGGGTATACGAAAGGGGTGTTTTTCAACACTTTCTCATGTACATATGCAAGCATCTTCAACGTTTTGTAGTGCAACATTGCGGCTACTCACTTATGTGTGTGTGTGAAAGTTTACACATGTGTCTTACGCAGCTTTTTTGTTGACTGACTAATATGTAGTTGATTGACATTAATGCTGGTGAGATTTCAGCATTGCCCCCGTTATGTTCAACTGGCATGATCCTGAAGGTGCACTGTTGTGCAGTATGTGTATGCCCAGGCACACTTAGCTAATATGTTGGGGCCTGGCCGTGATGAATTTACACACAGAATAATGGAATAGGGCACATTCATAGCACAATGTGCTCAATCAGGCCCTGAGGGGTGTTCTGGAGCCTTCATGGCCTGCAGATCGGACCGTACTGGGCGTTATGGTCCCTAATGCCTGGTTGCAGGCCCTCGCTTTGCTCGGGACATTCACTATATCTACATGGCCCATGACACCCGGTACAGGCCGAGCTGCATGATGGATGAAGCTATATTGTTGATGATGGTTTAGTCATGCATGTGTACATGCATATTACGTGTGTCATTGCGTGTTTGGATTCACTTGCAGCTGTGGCCATTTTGCAGTTCAGACATGCTTATGGTATGTGCCATCTCTTTGTTGCCATCTGTCTTTTCTGCCTGTGACATGTGCCTGGCAGAGGTGGTGTGTGACGGAGGTGATATACTACATTTTGTACTTGTGTAGGCTTTGCTATCTAGACACATCCATTTCTGCTTTTGGGATGTGTTTGCATATCAATGCCACTGGATGCATGCCGGATTCTCATTTGTGTGAGACATGTCTGCGTCATGTGTTGGCTGTCGATTGGGGTGTCTATGTGTGTGTGAGTTATGTGCTTCTGACATGTGTACTCATGTTTGTTTTTTCCACTTTTCAGATGATAACGCAATGGACCCAGAGGATGGTGATGTCAATCCAGACACAGGGTTGCTATTACACCAGCAACCCAGAACAAGTGGGGGTCGTTGGGTGGTAGGCCACGAGAACCCACTTGTGCTAAAACCATTGTGTCTAGGACTGGCAATGAGTCTAGCCCTGATGATCACTCTAATGACAATGTTGAGTTGGATGCGCATCATGTCCATTCATCAAACGGTGAGTGATTCTGATGTGGACAATCCTCTGTCTGCGACACCTGCACTGAGGAGCCAGAGGGTGGTGGGACCTCCACCTGTGGTGGATCGGATGCACGGTCACACTCCACACCAGTTGCTGATGTGCCTGGGGCATCACGTCAATGGAGGAATGTAGTCCTGCAGCGGCGAGCGGTGCCAACCCAACAAGAACTGAGGCTCCTTGGGGCCCGTGGGTGTCAAGCCCAGCAACGCGGTGGCCGTGCGCCACCGGGGTATACTGAGTGGGAGCAAGCCATGGTTGCCAATTCCAAACAACAGGGGGCAGCAATTGATAATATCGCTCAGAGCATGGAACTTGTAGCCCAATCCATGCTCCCCCTGCTAGGCAGGTGGATCTCCAGCAGCGGACAGCACACTCCATGGCCTGCTCACTCAGGCTGGACATGGCGGCCTCAGACAGGGCACACCGGGCTAAAATGGTGTCTCTGCGTCAAGCACTTGCTGCTCATGCAGAGGCATACAGGGAGGCCCTGAGGGATGACCATAAATCCCGCAGATCTACTCTGGGTGTGCTCTTGATGTCCCAGAGGCATCGGACAGAGGAAAGGTTGGAGCAGCTGGAGAATGCCATCTCGGATGAGCTACGTGCTTGCTGGGAGGTGCTCTAGATGTCATGCCATGCCATGCAGGAAGAACTATGTGTTACACGTGTTACCTTGCAAGAGGAAGCACGAGTATCACGTGAGGTTCTGCATGCTGACCTACGTGTCATCGCAGCACAGAACCAGGCTCACCGGTCCCTCAGACTTGCTGCCGATGAGGGGCAAGCTGTGCATAGGCGTGGTCAGTGTACTGTGCCACGTCCACCTTTTGAGTCAGAGGGTGAGGAGGACGACGACTTATCTCCCACATAGGTCGGTCGTGCAGGTGTTGAGACCATGGAGTTTTTTTTTATCTCACCATCATTGCATGTGGGTGTTGAGGTGCACCCTGTACATCCGCCTCCTGGGTGCTTCACCCCCGGGTCGTATGTGGCCATTTTTGGTTTTTATAGTTAGTTTAATTGGTTAATATAGTTTAAAATTGCTTGTCTATTTTGCATTCATGTGACGGTGTGGTGCTTTGTGGCTTCTGAAAGCATCCACTGTCTGTTCCAGCTGGGCCCTTCAAGCTTATCTCATGTATGGTTTGCAGCTTGGGGTCCTGACTCACATATGCCACTCCTGCTTCCCTTATCCATGGGCTCGCAAGGATGGATCAGTGTTACAACCATTTACACAAGGACATTGGACTTTTGTCATATCTGTGACCTGTCTGCTGCTGTACCACTTGTGTTGACACCCCTAGTGGGGATTATGGATGTTTTCTCCACGGCATGTCTGCAATCAATTTTGTAAGTACATTATTGAAATTTCCATTTATTGATGTTGATTGTGATGTATGTTCTTTTCTTGCCTTTAGATGTGCTTGATGCCCTTCATGCTGTAGACATTAGCCTGCACCCTTTGCCTGTCAGAGTCACACTGATGGTGGGAGGGCCCGGATGTTGACAATGTCAAGTTGGTGCATGTTGAGTTCAGCCCCTGGGGATTGTGGCAAAGGAGGATGCATTAGGAATGTGACCCAAGAGGCACAAGTCACAGTCCAGTCCTCACCTGAGATGTCTGCCTATACTACTACTACTACGCTCTGTTCCCTTTGGGCAGCATGTTGTGTCTGTCTTCCCTCTTGGACTTTGATGCTGCCTGAGGGCACAGTTTTCCTACTGGACTACTGCTCGTTTACTTGTTTTTCACACTCTGGTGCCTTTATTCCCTTTTCTTCTTCCTGCTACTGTCCTGATTGCCGATCTGTCCGCCTGTCTGTCGAACTGTTATTTCTACATACTCTTACACTGCCTAGGTTTGCCTCTGTAGAATTCTGTTCAACAGCATCTTTCTGTCACTACTCCTGTCTTTCATCTATTACATCCATGCTTTGTGTTGGCTGTCGGCTTTTACCAATGCTATTCAACTGTGTGGCTCTTGACTTGCTGTCAGCTGTTTCCGGCTATCTCACATTCTCTGTGCCTTTCAAGACTTCTGCTGTCTTTGCCTTTCTTAGTTCACACTCTCAATGATTGGTTGGGTTTCCTCTCAACCACCCTGTTGTGCCATCCTCCTTGGTTATTTTTGACTCAAGTTCCAGCTCTACCTGTCAGGGTACAGAACCTGGAGTTGTGTGGGAGGAGGTCGGATGTAGATCTCAGACATGGCCCATTGACAACCAGAATAAAGACACACACAGTAAACGTTCAAGACTTATAGATGCCTTTTATGCCCTTTCTGCAGGAAAAGGAGCATCCAGACTACCTTTGCCAGCAGACACCGGTCCAAGAACTATTAAACCCTTGCCACGTTGGGTGGGGCACACGTGCGCATCCACGCACAAGCAGAAGCACAGGGCTTGTGCTCAGACCTCCAACAGAAGCAGACGTGTTTCCAGGAGCTCCAAGCAAGGTGAGCAGCACGAGGGGCCATGCCACAGCCGACCTTCCTCCAGGCCCCTCACACATCCAAGCTAAGTTGTGCCAGTGCTAGAGAGGTTGGCCAGGCGTTGGGGAAGATGCGCACAGTACAGCTAAGCCGCGCTGAGGACAAAATACCAAGAAACTTTCCCAGTTGTCAGGGGCACACGCAGGAGGCGTCGGCCATATCCTCAAGTCCACCCTGCTCCATAGAAGCTAAGTTTTTAGCGCAATAGCGTTCCTAGACCCACACTAATACAGTGCAAGGGGGGGCACACAGCACCGCACAAGCTCAAGTGCAGTGCATATCATTAGCATATCAAATTGCCACGTGCGCTACCTATAGAAATCCACGGTTGGCAGAACGCAACTTGTACTGAAGTCGCACCTCGCCAGACACATCTAGCAGCTCACCCAAGGACAATTCGATCATGTGTGATTCTTACCACATGGTCTTCCATTTACCGCGGGGCAACGTGTGGCTGCCTTACTGCATTAACAGTATATGAACCATCACAGGGGCAAGCAAAAGTATACGAACGAAGCAGCAGACAAGAGTGCTTGTTTGGGGAGGAGTCACTAAGTTTGAGGCATGAATGGTGTTATATGTGGGGAAAACAGACACAGAATAGTAACTCACGCTCTCTTTGCAGCATTGAACTGCTCCTGTTACCGGACCTGTGAGTGCGCAGGCAGGAGGCCAGCACTCACCCCAGAGATAAGTCTCTCTTTGTCTCAGCTTTGAGCCATTTTGTACAATGTGCATGAGGAACATGGTTTCTCTGATTGAGTATGTGTAATTGTCAATAGTTGTATTTTGTCTTTTGCCTACTTTCCCTTGCCCATCCACCTCCCCTCTCCTGACCCTCTTTCCGGTTATCCTAATACCGATGCCTATCCAACCAACTGATCCCTGACCCTCTTTCCCCGCTGGGGTCTCGGAGGCCTGTGTAAATTTGACCTTGCAGGTGCCCAGACCGTGGAGGGGGTGGATGGTTTGTGCCACTCCTGCGCCTGGAGACCGGAGCTGTGACACTACCCATCAGTTGTTGCATCCTCATTGATTATTGTGTACTGAAAATGCTACCCATCCTGTTGATCCATCGTTCAAGTGTGCTACCTTGGTAGTTCTTCTATCATTCTGCTTGGACATGTGCTTGGCCATATTCAGAAACTCCAAGTCATCTACTGGAGACTCTTCCAGGGTTTTCTGTGGGCTACAGGCTTTTTCCCTGGTTTGGGGGTTTGGCTCCTTGGAGTTCTCTGCGATTTGGTATTTTTACCAGTCAAGGTGGCCTCTGAGGGGGCTGGACCCTATTTCCACGCAGGGTATAACAAGCAAACCAAGGGGTAGGGGGATTCTGAAGCCAGGTAGACTAGGAGGAAGGAGGCAACAGACCCAAGACACAGTTCTTCTGAAGGTCATGGTGATAAGTAAACAAGGGAGGGCCTTTTGTTGCTTGGGCTACGGTGTTTGTGCACTCTATGACATTCTCATGGTAGGGTTCTATGTACATGATGTGTTCTGCTGGTCAATGGCTGTTCCTGTGTTGGCTTTACTTTTCAGGTCTCAGGGGATTGTTGTGGTTTGACATACTGGGGTGTACACATGGGCAATGTTCACATGTGATGTGTACCGGACACTGAGGGTCACTTGATTTACCATGCATGTATTGCGTGCATGTCCCTACTGACACACACACTTACACAATGCTCCACCACACATACAACCACCCTTCCATGCCCACACGTGCACACAGATTGCCTTCCCTGGCATGCTGTGTCCCTGTAGTGCATGACCATTTACAATTTGTGGATCGTGTACATGCGTCATTGGGTTATTTTTGTTGCTTGTCCTTTTTATATGATGCTCAAGGTGTATCCCCAACAGAATGGCTGCTCACTGTGCTGTGTTCTGAGCGGTATGTTGCAGGAGACACACATAGCACACGGGTTAGGGATTCGCAGATTTGCTTGGACAATGTGCATGCCAACAGGCATTCTGTCTTTTGTTGATGGTACCACTGGTGGCATGCATTTTTGTATGACTTTGTATGTGTGGGGGGTTGTTGGTCAGTCATTTGACCTAATTCCATGTCAGGTGTGATTGTCTCAGGCCCGTTTCCATTTGTCACATGTCACTTCATATCTAATTGGTCATGTGTTGGGCTTTTGGTTTGCTCTTTTGCTGTTGCATGCCATGTCATGGTATGGCAGACAAGGGTGATGTGTGTTGGGAGGGTTTGGGTGACATACCAGTGATTGTCATGGCCTGTTTGCAGGGGCAGGGGTGTGTTGTACACCTTGCATGTGATCCTTTTGGTCACATAGGACTGGTTATGCTTAAGTAGCTAGGGATGCACACAATGTAGCACTTCCGTGACAACATTCTCAGGGTGGTATGGTTGTGACAGTTGACTGTCTCTTTGTCATCATCGATTGTCACCTGGTATGTGCCAGGCCTGTGTACACTCCGCAGGGGTGGGAGTTTAGGTGAAAAATGTGGCCACATGCTGGGTCCGGGCTGCCTCGCCACGTGCCCTTTCCCCTCCCATGAGCAGCGCCTGTGCCTGTGGTTGGGGATGGGGGGACACCACCATGTCCACCGGTACACACTGCCATGCTGCAACCTTGTGCAGGACACATGCTGGCACAATGATCCTGCACACTACTGGGGGTGCATATAGTAGCTGCCCGCCAGAGCAGTCAAGGGTGCGGAAGCGTGACTTGAGCACTCCGAATGTGCACTCCACTATGCCCCTGTTTGCAATATGAGCAGCGTTGTAACTTACCTGGGGTAGTGTGGTGGGGTTCAGTCATTGCATCATCATGCGGTTGCTCAGAGGGTAGGCACAGTCCCCTGGGGAGGTCATAATAGTTGTGATTAGTTGGGTTTGTGTATTTGTCTGTATGAGACATGCATGCATGTGCACAGGCATGTCTACTCACCTAGGAGCCATGTGTGACCATGCTTCCCAGCTTCCAGGGCCCGGCTCAGGGCGGACATTCTGTATATGAAACTGTCATGGCTAGACCCAGGATAGTTTGCATAGACAAGGGTGATGATTCCCTTGGCATAGCATACAACCTGTACATTGATGGAATGCCTTTGCTTGCGGTTTCAATAGATGTGCTCAATGACCCTAGGTGGACGTAGGGTCACACGGGTGCAATCTATGGCACCGAGCACTTTGGGGAAGTGTGCCATCCTGTAAAAGTCCAGGACCACGGCCTGCCTTTCTGCGTGTGTTCTGGGCATGTATATGTGCCTGCGGACTGAGGGACGCGCAGTCATGATTGCCAACACCTGGTGTAGGCAGCGTGACTGCGTGGCCTGTGAGATGCCCCCAACTATGGCAGTTGTCCACTGAAATGACCCAGTGGCCAAAAAATGCAGGACTTTGAGCACCTTTTCCAAGGGGCTCACTGCTTGGGAGAACAAGGCGGGTGATGTGAGGTCATCCTCCCACTCAGTGACCAGGTCTAGGATGATACGAGGTGGAAACCTATACCTGCCATACACCTGGTCATCAGGCATCCCAAAAAGGCTGGTCCTGGGCAAAAAAATTCGGGGCCTGGCTATTCCCCTCCTCCTGTGGTGTCCCACGATCAGTGCAGCGACAAATGGGGCATTCATCGTAGCTGTTTATACGTGTTTGTTGTTTGCGCGCACTTTTATACTGCGCGGGGATGCTTCTGCCTGCCTTCGTGTGGCGGATGTGTTTACGCCTGTGCGCGTCTTTTGGCGTGCGCAGGTTTCCCCTATTCGATTCCATGAATACGTGTTGTGTGCATGCGTGTGGGCATTCCGTGTAGTTCCCTCCAGTGCTTCCCCAGTTACGCCGTCTTTTTCACGCTTTGTTCCTCATTCTGTGTGTTCCGCCCCGTGAACCACCACCTTTTTGGTGTGTGCGCTCAGGTTGTGTGCTTTTGCTTTGCGCGTCGCGCGCAGCGTTCTGGATGTTGCAATGACGTATGCACCCGTGTGTGCCACCCGTGGATTTGGCGCACATCCCGGGGAAAACACGCGCAGGGCCTTCCATGAATCGCACGTGGGTGCGTGCCCTTGCTTTTTCACGCTTGCGCCAGCTTGCGCCACAGATTTCGGCACACATGTGTTCCATGAATCGGTCCCCAAGTCTCTCCTGAGTGGGATAACTAACCCTGGTCAGACTCAATAGATTCATGGTTCTTCGATTGCAAAATGTGATGTTTGACCATCCAATTACTTTAGCTGTTATTGTTTCGTCATGAGATGAATGGGTGGGTTGGGGGGGTGAGGTAATGGGGGCTCAATTGACATTGTGGTTTTTCTGCAGAGGGGACCACGAAGTAACGGTCACCATTGGTGGTCTGAGGATGGGGCGGTATCTTCAACTGGGCTCGATTGGATGCCATCAATCGGGAAAATTGATGGAGGGTGGGGTTAGGGGGGCGAGAGAAGGGTGGGGAAGGGCAAAAGGGTGAGATCAATATGCTCAATGATTAAAAAGGTGCACTATAGTGTGCTGCACAATGAGCTGATGACATGCTGGTCATGGCCGAAGAGCCTTTTCTCTCCAACGCTATACAATGGCAATGATTAATGACTCAAGGGTGGAAGATTCCCTTAAGGTGTGAACACTTAACGTTAAAGGTCTCAACTCACCAACTAAGAGATCACTGGTATGCAGAGAATTTCATAGGTCAAAGATTGACATCCTCCTCTTGCAGGAGACCAAATATGTTAAAGGGGAAGAACGGAAAATCCTTGGGAAGCGTATGTGAATGGAATTCTGGGGTTACGGGCCGCTGAGGAGATGGGGAGTTGGGATACTCATTAGGAAGGGAAAATAGTTTACAGGTTCCAAGCTATGGTCAGATGTAGAAGGTCGGGCCCTGTTGGTGACGGGCTCTATTGGGAAAGTTAATGTACTGATCGCCACAATATACTCCCCCAACTCATGTCAGGTCCATTTTCTTGCCAAAACGATCCCTAAAATCATGCTAGAGGCCACGGTTCATATTACTTTGAGAGGGGATTTCAATTCATGGGCCAACCCTACTATGGACTGGAAGTCTGGTATCTCTGAGATGAGAGAGCGTGCCGAGGGTGGGCACACCGGTTTTGCAGATATGATGGATGTGTATGTCATGAGGGATGTGCGGAGGCGGATGCAACCAGATGAGCGAGTTACACTTTCTATTCTGCCCCACACAACACCTTTAGTCGAATTGACTACATATATCCTTCTAAGGAACTTTATGATATCAAAACAAGATCTGAGATTGTCCCGGTAACAAGGTCTGATGATGATATGGTTGTTACCGACATCCAGTGGGGAAACTTACCTGTGCAAGGAGGTAGGTGGAGGTGTAACAAAGCTCTCTGGAAGGACCCTGTCTTTAAGGCAAAGATAGAGACAGAGATTAGCGAATACTTCATGGTGAACAACACTGGAGAGATTTCCATGCAGGTAGTGTGGGACACAGGGAAGGCATCCTAAGGAGAGGTCCCGCAAGACACCCTCTAAGACACCCTCACAGCCCTGAGGCCGAAGATGCCGAACATAGGGAGTGGGGGACACCACTGCAACTCCCGCTCTTCATATTTGGTATTTTCAAGATCAAATTGAACTCACAAATTCAAACTAATGTTCTGACCGAATTCGGTCAAATCTACCATTTGTTCAAATGTGTGCGATCAATTTTTGTAATACCACTTGAGCTAGGTCTGTAGTTTTTTCCTCAGTGATCTTGAGCAGTGGTTTAAGGTGGGCTGCTTTGAAGCTCATGGTACAACTCCAGTTGCCAAAGAATGGTTCATGAGGTCTCAGAAGTAATCTACATGAGTCTGTTTGTTAAGGCTGATCTTGTAAATGGCTGTTGGGCAAGGGTCTGCTGGGGATCGCGCTTTGTTGCTTTTATTCACCAGGCTGGAAAACATTTCTTTCAAGATCGCTGAGAGGTAGCTTTGCCATGTATATGAGTCATGAGTCATGTTCCAGAGTTGGGTGGTTTGTGGAACTGTTGTTTGTGTTCTTGGGCATTCTACTGATGAATTGCTGGATGTTTAAGATGTTGTTTTTTAAATGATTTGCAAGGTTGACACATGTTTTGGTAAAGAGTGGACATGCTGCGGCAGGCTGTCGGATTTCTAAACTTGTTGTTGATGAATAACATCTCTTTCTGGATGTTGCTTGCTTTTTCTTTTTTTTTTAATTCAATGTTATTAAGTTTTTATGTGTCATACAAATAACTTAAAACAAGTAAATACAGGAAAGAGTTGGAAATGATTCCCTTTGTCACATGAATGTGGATCTCATATAATCTAACAACTTTGAACTGTAAATCTCCAAAACGTCTTTTCACATCCCCCACCCTCCACCCCCCCTGGAAAGAGCATTCCTCATAAAATACTTGTGTGCATTAGCATTGAGATGATCACGGTTAAACAGCGCGGGACTCCCTAAATAGAGAAGTCCCTTTTGACATTCCTCCATAGTCTTTCTAGTTTCATTTTATATAACATCCTACAATGTGCAGGTTGATTCAGTTCTGTCCAAGAGGCGCGATATTCTCCTGTTACCACTCCCACTGATTAATGTAGTGCTCCTGGCATGTATTTATCCACAAAGTCCATCCACATCACATCACATTGCATCGATTTCCCATGTAGAGACAAAGTTATTTTTTTCCATGACGCATATATTTGAGGCTACATTAACCCATTCTCCCTTACTCAGCACTGTTGTGGATTTCCACTTCATCACCAACATGGTGCGTGCAGCCAACAGTAGCTGTGTAACCAGGCCTTTGATCCTTCTCCATTCATCCCTGCATTTCTCAAAACCAAACAAGATGAGGTAGGGGTCCTCATTTCTGTGGACACCATCTAGGTCTCTAATCCACCCCAGGACAACGTTGCAGCGAACCTTAACACAAGGACAACCCCACCACATATGCCAGTAATCCGCAATCCCACCATATTCACGCCAGCATCGTGGGCTAGTTGACTGAAACATCTTAGAGAGCCTGTGCGGGTCGTACTGCCACTGATGTAATCATTTGATAGCGTGCAGTTTATATTGGGTTGATAACGAGGTTTGTGAGGCTGCTCTACATATTCTCCCCCACATATCTGGTTCGATGTGTTCTCCAAGATCCCTCTCCCATCTACCTTTAAGTGGCACAGTAGTCCCTTTCCCTGCTTCTACCAATTGTTGGTACATGGCGGATATCAGGCCTTTCATTTCTGTTCTGGAGGTCAATATCTCTCAGAAGGCTAGGCGGAGAGCACAGGGCAGAGGCTATTTCTCCCTGTATGCAAGTAGATTTAAGGGAGATTCCGGAGACAATGCTAGCAAATAACAGATTAAGGGTACATACCAAGCTGTTAGTTGAAACAGGAATTCACAGGAACTGCAGGAGCAGGCTGTAAACAAAGAGACAGAGAAAAGGCAAAGACAAGCAAGTACGCTGGGCAACTTGGATTGATCAGAAATAAGGGTGTACTGGAATATGATAAGGGGTCTCCAGGGATTAAGGAAAGCCCTTGGGATAGGTACCAGCATATTACTCTTAACAACAGTCATACAGCAACGTCATGACTTGGGCGTGCCGAGGAAACTGTTGTACTCAGTGCAAGGGTAAAACTGAAAGACCATATACTGAGGCAGGTACGACTTCAACGGACTACGTGAAGGCAACAGAAGTCTTCCCTTATCTGATCTGGACGGAAACCCACCCAGGGTCACACTGTAAAACGGATTCAAGTGGAGGCACCACAGTGGACCAAGAAGTATACAAGTAGAAAGCAGTGTTGAAATAAATAACCAGGTACAGGACAGGATAGGATATCAGAAGTTGGAACAGGCAGGAAGCAAGGCATGGAGCCCAGAGGAAAAGAGCAGAAGGCAGAGGAGTGTGGCAAGGCTGCCAGGCAAGGAAGCCCAGAGGAGAATGGCAGAAGGTAGCGGAGTGCGGCAGAGCCATCAGGCGGGAGCCCAAAGGAGCAGGGCGTAAGGCAGCGGAGTGTGACAGAGCCGCCAGGTGGGAGCCCAGAGGAGCAGGGTGGAAGGCAGCGGAGTGCGGCAGAGCCGTCAGGTGGGAGCCCAGAGGAGCAGGGCGGAAGGCAGCAGAGTGTGGCAGAGCCGCCAGGCGGGAGCCCAGAGGAGCAGGGTGGAAAGCAGCGGAGTGCGGCAGAGCCGTCAGGCGGGGGCCCAGAGGAGCAGGGCGGAAGGCAATGGAGTGTGACAGAGCCGCCAGGTGGGAGCCCAGAGGAGCAGGGCAGAAGGCAGCAGAGTGCGGCAGAACTGTCAGGTGGAAGCCCAAAGCAACAGGGCAAAAGGCTGCAGCAGAATGGAGAGGGAGCTGCAAGCATCAACAGAAACAGCAAAAGGAATCAAAAGGCCAAAAGAGGAAATCCAGGAAGGGTCAAAAACTGGTAACAGGAGCACCAGCACAAACTCCCAGAGAAATCAGTTGACTGACAACTGCTTCTGTTCAGAGTGAGCTTATAAAGGCCCTGCCAGCCAGCTGGCCAGCAGGGTGGAGCTGATTGCAGACTCTGGCAGATGTGTTCAATTAAGTCCATCCCTGGCTTCAGTAGCCTGCAGTCGTAGCAGAAGTGGATTCTAATCAAGTGCTCTCCAGCTCTCTGCAGCCGAGCCTGCAGTAGCTTGGAACAGGTGAATGCAATCAGGCCCTCTGCAGCTCTTAGTAGCTTGCTGCAAACAAATGTATTTAATATGCTTCCTCCAGCCCTCTGCCTTTTGGACTGCCTACATGGCCCAAAATGCATCTGCTGGTTTAATACAAAATCCGGAATGGAACATGCAATTAGATTAGTCCAAAACTGCAGAAATAAAAGGAATAGGCACATGTAAAGGTGCTGGGAGGCAGGCAAGCAGAATCGTACCTTGTACCTCCACTCGGGTCTCATCAAAGTGCCCTTAATCTGCAAAAAAATTGAAAGGTAGATAATGTGCCTATCCCCATTGCCTCCTCCAGCTCCTGGGTGGTGATGAAGGAATCTTTTTCCCATAGTTAACCCACCCTTTACAATCCCGCCTCATACCAAGATTGGAACCTCTCCAAGGTGGGCATGTATTCTCTGATATCTGTGGACCATGGGTGGCTCAATGGAGACGGCCATGAGGAGACTCTCCGCATCTCTATTCCCTCCTTTCAAATCTCCCAAAGGGTTCCCAATATCGGATGTTCCTTCAGTCTATTTAAAAGTGAATTCCTCTGGACCTACAACCATTCTAAAACTGTTGGCGGGGATAGATAATGGTTGTCCATTGCAATCCATTGGGGTTCCTTGCGGTTACGTAAGTGGGGAATTCAAACTTGTAATTGTGCAGCTTCATAATATTTCCTAAGGTCAGGGAGACCTACTCCTCCATTATCCTTAGGTAATGTTAGGGTGTTGTATGCAACTCTAGCTTTTTCCCCCTGCCAAAGAAATCTAACAATAGCCCTCTTGACTGCATTGAAAAAGGTTCCCGGCATCTTGATGGGGAGCATTTGAAAGGGATAGAGAAATCGCGGAAGACAAACCATTTTAATAGCATTGAGTCTCCCTAACCATGATATTGTCAATGTATCCCACTTGGTAAAATCTGCATGGCACCTCTGGAGAAGAGGGGGGAAGTTGGCTTCATATAGATCTTTTAAGTCCCTTGTGATTTGTATGCCCAAATATTTAAATTTATGATGTTCAATTATAAGACTTAGTGGGGCAAATTTGACTTCATTCATCTGTGCGCTATCTTGCAAAGGGAACAAAATGGACTTGGCCTTATTTACCTTAAAGCCAGAGTGTTCACCATAGTTCTCAATTAGGTGAAGGGCTCTGGGGATTGACGTTGTCGGATTAGCTGCATGAAGGAGTATTTCATCGGCATACAATGCTACCTTATACTAAACCCCACCCAACCAGAATCCTTCTACCTGAGGATCTTCTCTTAATTTTTGCACCAATTGTTCCAATGAGAGAGCGAAGAGGATAGCAGAGCGAGGGCATCCCTATCTAGTACCCCGTTCTAGCTCGAACCACCGAGAGTACTCACCGTTTACAAATACAGATGCTTTGGGAGATGTATATACAGCCCGTATTCCCCACCTAAATTTTGGGCCTATTCCCACCTTTCGTAGAACCACCATGAGAAAGCCCCATTCAACCCTGTCGAACGCCTTCACTGCGTCAACTGAGAGCAGGACAGGGTCGTTGGTCATTAATAAGATGTAAGGTCTTTTGCATTGTGTTGCCACCTTGTCTGCCCAGTATGAAACCCACTTGGTCAGCGTGGATGAGTTGGGGCATGAGTGTCTCTAATTTGGAGGCCAGGACCAGAGTGTACATTTTGGCATCTATATTAAGCAGGGATATAGGACGATATGAACCACACTGTTTCAGATCTGTTCCCTCCTTGGGAATCACTGTGACAAGGCCTTGATCAAAGGAATCCAGTGTTTTCCCTGAGTCTAAGATTTCATTAAAGAGTTCAACCATAAAAGTTAAAGGCAGGCGCTGACGGATTTATAGAACCCGGCTGTATAGCCGTCCTCTCCTGGGGATTTGCCCAACGTCAACCTTTTCATTGCATTCTGGATTTCTTGTTCTGTTATGGGACTCTCTAAAAACTGCGAGTCCACACCTGATATCTTCACCATATTAACAGCGGACAGATAACTTTCAGTGCCCAGTAGGTCGGGGTCCACCTCTGAGCTGTACAGCGTCTCAAAAAAGGTGGCAAAAGCCTCCGGAATGGTGGGTGTAGTCGTGACCGGGGAGTGCCCTTCATCCACTATTTCCAGTACTTTTCGTTCAGCCCTTTGTTCCCTAAGTCTGGTGCCCAACAGTGCATCGGCTTTATCTGCTTTTTCATAAAATTTCTGCTTCAAGAGTCGCAGCTTACACACCGTTTGGCCATGTTCCAATAGGCGAAGTTCCTCTCGTTTCTTTTTCGCCTCATTGATTTTACTGGGGTCTATGATATCATCCCTCCTCACCTCATCATCCAGGTGGCAGATCTCCTTTCTAAGTCTATTTTCAATTCTCTCTTTTTGCGGGACCTCTGGTGTAGTTAATTTGGTGTAAATCAGTCCAGTGTTTTTTTTTTTAAATGGACAAAACGTAAGGTAAAAAAAATTAGTGATATCATTGTCCGCTCCTCGGACAGGACACCGATTGTCTAATCGGCTTGTGTCATGTCCGCCGATTGGCTGGAGTGAGGCGTGAGGAGCATGACATTGTTTCAATGCGCCCGCCATCTTGGATCCGCCGACAGCGCGGCAGCGAACAGAGGCAAAATGCAATTTTGGGGAGTATGTTGGTGGGCAGAAGTGGTTGGGCAGGGTTGGGGAATAGGAGATGGGTCAAATACTGTATTTGTTTAGGTGGCAGGTGCCCCTGATGTGTTCGCCATGTCCGCGGTCTTTGCAGCTGTCCGCGGACATAATAAATGCACTACTAGCTATTTTACTTTAGTATGATGTTGGTTTTGGGTTGTTAGTAGAGGATTGATTGTAATTAATATCCCCTATAAGCAGCCCACATACCACAGTCAAAATGTTTGGTAGTATAGGTGTGTTATTCTGCGGTAGATGTGGCCCTGGCCAAAACCACTGCAGCATAACACACCCATAGAATCAAACACCCATCAAATATCCACAACCCAAACGTTTGTGTACTGTTTCATTTGTAGACTTTATATGTGAAGTTTTGGCTAGGCTATGCCTTTAAGATTGTAGAGTTTGTAACAAGGACTGCATTGTTTGTGCGTCTATTTATTTTATACTTATTGGTTGAGTCGTTTGTGGTTGTATGCAGTTTTTTCATGACATGGGTAACTGGACCAGACATACTTTTCAATCTCTGTGATGAAAGAAAAGATCATATGTTAGAGTACGTAGTTCATAATGTGTTACTGCATTGCATAATAGACATTTCTGTATTTTGTTTACCCTCACATTTAGTACTTTACAGGTACTATAGTTCAAACCAGTGTACTGCACAATTTGCTGAGTTTCTGTGTTTGTTTTCTAAATCATTGGGTCTGTGGGAAAAAAAATCCATGCTGGATTAAAAAAAAACTTCTATGTTGTGGTACAATATATTTACTTCATTGTTTTACTGCTTATTTCTTGTTTCTTGCTAATCTTCTATCTATTGGCTTGTTGCACATTTTTGGGGCAATTAGGTACCTTTAGGCGTATTGTAATTGTTGATTTCTACTTTTATGCTATTCATCTATCTGTTGGGTTGTTACATATTTTTTGGGTTAGTTAGATACCTGTTGGTGTATTCTAACTGTTTATTTCTTGTTTGATTTTAGTGGTATTTGTTTATCTGTTTGCTTGTTGCAGATTTTTTGGGGCAGTTAGATAGCTGTTGGCGTATTATAAGTGTATATTTCTTGTTTGATTTTAGTGGTATTTATTTATCAGTTTGCTTGTTGCAGTATCTTGGGCAGTTAGATACCTGTTGGCATATTCTAACTGTGTATTTCTTGTTACATTTTAGTGGTATTTATCTGTTTGCTTGTTGCATAATCTTGGGGCAGTTAGATACATGTTGGTGTACTCTAACTGTGCACAGTTTTGAAGTTGAAGTTTTGCTTATGTTCATACACAGATTACGTATTAAATTTTGGTTTTAAGAATATTAAGTAAGCGTTTAAAAGATTTGCTGGCAATCAATGCTTTAGAGTAATGGTACTATCATTACATTCAAACCATCCACAATTCTTTTCTATATATGCAGTGTAGTGACCTGCATTGGTTGTGGCTCTTGCGTGGTAGAGTATACATATTGTTGTTCAGGTTTTCTTACCAAGTGATACTTGACCATGTGTGAATCCAGTCAGCTTACAGTTGTATTTGGTACCATCTGCATTGTAACGTAAAAGCATTACTATTACGTATTTACTATGTGTCTGTATTCGTAAGGTGGAGCAATTATCTGAAATGCAGGTAGTACATAATCTGCCATGGTTTGCATTTTTTGCAAGTTGCTGAAATGGAATGGATTCACAGTTAGGCATGGATACATACACAAAGCGTTCATTAGGGACTTGTTCCTGTGCCACATGGTTGCAGAGAGTGCATGTATGTTTTCACATGTATGAAATATGAAAGATTTCATTGATGGTATGTTTTTGTTTTCCAGTACTTGTAGTAAGTACATTAGAAATGCTTGTGGATCTTCTTGTGAGTTTATATTGAATTTGACAATTCCAGCATAGTAGTCCAATTCTTGTCTTATTCCATGAACACTGTAAGTGTTGTCAGGTTTGTTGGTTGCATTTCTATAAAGGACTAACATTTGCAAACACAATTGGTCTGTACTGTGTAAGTAAATGTACTGAATAATTGGTGGCAATTGGAATAGAATATTTATTGCTATATTTGCATAGCAATTTACAGCATTTATATTTGCAAATTTGAATGGACCTGACAGTTCTGTGTCAAAGTCATTTGTTCGGAGTGTGAATTGCTTCTTTGAAGAGGTAGTTGGGTTACTTTGAGCAGTAGATTCTTCTTTGGTTGTGGTCCTTGATGAAGTATTACCTTCTTTTACTTTCTTTGGAGGAATTGCTATGGGATCCTGCATAGATTGAGTCTGAAGTAATTTTCTTTTACAACATTTAGCTTTTTGTGGAACAGGATAGGTCTTTAGATGGGGTATGTGGAGTGAATGCAGCCTATTGTATTCTAGATGCAAGGAATATCTGCATTTACTTTGCTTGCAACAACGTTGATTAGAAATAGCCTGTCAAGTGTACGTAAGCGTTATATTGGGACATAGCTCATGCCTTCTTTAAAGACTGTGCTACCAATATCTATGAATGCTTTATCTAAGGTAAGATCTTGTGATTTGTGAATGGTAACTGCGTATGCTAGAGTTAGTGAAAAATGATCTTTGCGTACATACATGTCTTTGAAAAGATGGAAGCGGGCTGTTGAGCGTTCTATCCTTTTAACTTCTGATAGTTTGTCAAAGAGAATATTGACACAATGAATGTTGTTGTCACGTGGGTATGTTTGAAAGCCAACAACTGTACCAAGTGCTCCATTAACTAGTCCTTGCTCCATGTCAAGGTTATGTTTTAGCATAACTCTACAGTTTAAGGATCATTTTAATATTTTCTCCAAACCAGATGTGTTGGAGAAAGAGTTGTCTAGGGTATTTAGTCTTGTTGTGGCTTGTTCACACATGGGTAGTGTCATCCCATGTATGTCCAGTTTATCTGTGGAGCATATTTCAATTATTGGTTGCATTTCTTTTTTCAACATTGTTTCATTGAATTTTGAACAGCTTGCAAGAGTTGGCATCAAGGACATACAATTGACATTTTTGTTTGCTAATTGTTCCATGACATCAGTAGCACATGAGTAATGGCCATAGAGTGCATGGATGTGCCTGGTTTTTAATATTGTTTGTGCTTCTTGAGATAGTACACCAACTCTAATACTTTTTAAAATGTTGGCGCGTTGAGGTCTGCAAACTGGCGCATGTTTTCTGTTAATTCTCTGTATTGGAAATGTTGCCAAGAGTTTTATGGCACAGTTTGTGCCCTAAGGTTTTGAAAATAGGTTCAGCTTTCACTGGTGTCAATTGAAGTAGATCTCGGAAAACAATAATGTGTGTTCCTCCAAAGAGCTGTTCGTAGTCTGTTTTGAGGACCTCTTGTAATCTGAAGTGAACCAAAGCCAACATTAGGTTGAAGACCATGCTCACCTCATCTATTTTCATTTGTTTGAAAACTCTGCGTAGTTCCATCCATTGCAGCTTCTGTGGAAAGTTTGCAATAGTCTAATTTGTTTTGGTGTTCTACTGGAAGGAGTAGTAATCGGTGTAAAGTGACACTGCCTATGTTATAGGCAGCTAAACCTGTGGGGGCAGTTACAACAACTGACAGTTTGTTGTTTGTCAATTGTTGAAGGAACGTGCTGATGATTTTGATTAAGAATGTTTTGCCTGAACCAGCTTCAACACTCACGTATAGCAGTATAGGTTTGTAGTCTTGGCAGGTACAGTTTTTATTTTCATGTTCCACACCATGTTCAATTTGTTTTGTTATTTCTTGGAAAATGCTACGCTGCTCATTGTTCAGTTGCGATTTCAGTACAGCAAAGCCTTCTGTAGCTTGTTCATACTGACACATGGGGCCTCATTACACAGTATGCGGTAAGGGATTAATGGCACCAGTAAGGGCACCGGTGCCGGTAATCCCTCACCGCCCTACTATGAGGTCCCTTAGTCGGTCCCTTCCTTAACACCTGGTTTTACCAGGCGTTAAGGAAGGAAGCCGCTGAGGGACTTCAGAGTGTTATTAGCTCCTTCCCCATTCCGATTGAGCCCTATGGGGGAATGGGAAATGGTTCCCGGGAATGGGGACTTACCGGTCCCGCCAGGCTCGGAATGACCTGGTAAGTCCCCATTCTGGGAACACGGACCCGGAATGAGGTAAGGGGGTAGCCATGGTGCTACTAGCGCTATGGCTACTGCCTACCGTGTAATGAGGCCCATGGTGTTTTCTACTTTTATCATGGCTAATTCTGCCCCATTTGCTATTAGTGGCTGTCCAAGTGGTCCTTGGCTTCCTTTTACAGAAGGTTGACTACTGTCGGGAGTGTCCACTTGTAGTTGGGCCTGGAGTTCTTCTTCGTGTTGCTGTTCATTGTGCAACATTGTTTGGTACTGTGTAAAGTTTACGTCTGTTATAGTGCTTTCATTTGCTTTGAAAGTGTCTTCATAGGAGTCATATGTATCCAGTAACTCTTCTTCTTTTCTCCATGGTTTAAAAAGTTGTAGCAGGGACATCTGATACAGTTCTTTATGTTGACGAGTTTTTAATGACAATTTGATATGATTAATTAAGCTGTGTTTTGTAAGTTTCTCTAAGCTGCCTTCACAATTTACCACTCTGTATCTACCTTTCTTTTCATCTGGTTTAACATTATTTGTGTATGTGAAGTTTTGGACTACGTGGTAGAGACAAATGGGGCCTCATTACAACCGAGGCGGAACGGGATAACGGGCTCCGTTAAAGGAAGCGGACCTGTTAAACCCGTTCCACCTCATTACAAGCTCCCCTCGCGGGACCCAGTAAGGAACGCGTGGTCAAACCAGGTGTCCTTGCCAGGTCCCATGAGGGGAAGAGGGAGCAAACAACGGGTCGCTCGTAATCGGCCTGTTGTTTGCTCCCTCTCCCATTCCCATTGAGCCCTATGGGAGCTCAAATGGGAATGGGGAAGGTCCCGGCCTGGTTCCCAGTAAGAGGAATTACCGGGCCCTCCGAACTCGGAATGGCCCGGTAATTCTCCGTTCGGGGAACCCGGACCCGATTTTGGCGGCAGCCATGCCACCAATAGCGGCATGGCTACCGCCAAAGTCGTAATGAGGCCCATGGTTTCCAAAGTGGTACTCCTGTTTGAGTAGTACATGCCTAGTAAATTGTTTTTCAAAATGTCTGGCTTTTGGGATCATTTTTGGCTATTGTTTCTATGTCCTCATATGATTTGAAAACTCTTTTTCTAGATTTAGCAGCACCAAGACTTAGCCATACTATCTTGTCAGATTTTCCATACAAGGCAGTACCGGTTAAACAGTCTGCAGCTTCATAGTAGCCACATTCTCTATGAGAGAGCATTTTTATTCCTAATCTGTACAATTTCTGTGATAGTGTTTTGTCAGATGATATGTCATCCCAGAGTTCCTGAAGATCTGTTTTCTCTGCTTTGGTTAAGAAGACTGTGAAATATCATGCAACTGCAGTGGAATTGTCTGCAATGTACTGCACATCTATGTTTGCATTCCATGGGAGGGCCATGATTGCATTGTAATCATTGATGTATTTTGATTTTTATGTTCTTTTTATGTAATATGTGTTCTCCGGTGATTTACCTTTGACACTATGGGGGTCATACGAGTATGGCAGTAGGGGGTTAACGGCACCAGTAAGGATGCAGGTGGCATTAACCCCTTACCGCCGCATTCCGAGCGGGTTGCACTAAGGCCGGCTGGTAAAACCAGCCGTCCTTAGAGGGAGCCGCCAAGGGACCAGGGAGCTAATAACGGGCCCGTGATTTACGGGCCTGTTATTAGCTCCTTCCCCATTCCCATTGAGACCTATGGGGGCTTTAATGGGAATGGGGAATGGTTTTCAGAATGGGGATACTGGGTCCTCCAAGGTTGGAATGACCCGGTAAGTCCCCATTCCGAGAACCCGGACCCAGACACGAGTTTAGAGGCAGCCATGGTGCCAATAGTGCCATGGCTACCTCCAAACTCGTAATGAGCCCCTATGTCTGACTAAAGACATGAAGTTGTTTACTTGACCTGTTGCTGAAACATGTTTAGGGAAACCAAAGCGGTATTTGGTGTAGTATTTCCCTTTTTTTTAAAAATATTTGCGCCAACAACATTTCCCACATTTGTGTCTTTGAAATTGTAAAATTTGTGCATGAAGGTCACTATGTGTTGTGTGTGAAGGGATTTCACAAGTGACATATTTTTGGATGAACTGCAAAACAGTGGCATCACTGCCCTGACCAAATTTAGGAGCATCTTTAATCCATAATAGCATGTGGATGTGTGGTGCTCCTCCGGCTTGGTACTCTTTTCTCCAAAAGAAGTGTTGAACTTCTAAGATGAAAGGAACATTCTTATTACAAATAAAGGGTAGCATAGCAATGAAGCGGTGATGGAAATATCTTGATATATTTACAGGATCTAGAGAGCAGAGTTCTGTTTTTTTTATATCTATGTTTGTTTTTTTTTTGTTTGCTATGCTTAGGAAATCATGTAAATCTACCCATTCATATTCTGCACAATTTAATGTAGCAAACCAATTGGGTGGGCCAAGGTTTCTTATCATACAGCGTACATCTCCGTGACGTCAGAACCAGTATACTTTTGTACCACGTATGTTTGCTAAAAGATTTGTAACGCCTGACTGTAAAACCTCATCTTTTTCTTGCACTTTTTGTAATAATTGCCTAGCTGACATATTTTGAAAATGGGTACCTGATTTTAATGTGTGTGAAACTCCGTGGCATAGAGTTGCTGGTTCACTTTCAAAGAGAAGGTGCAATATGTATTCCACATGTTGTCTGAATCTGGGGATGTCAGAATACATTCGTAGAGAGCAATATTCTGATGTTGTTATCTGTGTGGGTCTATCATCATACCTTCCTCCTTTTCCAGTATTAAAGAGTAGAGGAAAGGCCGATGCTTCTATACTTTTTTCCCATATGCTGATTGGAGATCCTTTGGCTTGTTGCATTTGGTACATTTCCAGTGCATCATCTATAGTGTCTTTACAGTGTAAAGGATGAATTGTATAATGGTCTAAAATATTGGATTCTGTAGCAGTATTTAGAAGTTGAAATTGACCAGTTTCTGGTGACTCTTGAATTATTTCAATGGTTTCTCTCAGGTTTTCTTCGATATTAATGTCTTTGTGGCAGGGCTTGTCTAACTTTATGTAAATCGATGAGTTGTTGCAAAATTATTTTGTCTTTTGTAGGTACGCCATTTACTAAAACAATTAAAGATTGATCTATTGGCCGTTGCACTCCTAGAGTGTGTACATTTTCTTTGAGGTCTAATGGTAAATAAACTATTTTCACACAAATGCCATTCACTAATTCAGAGGGAGCTAATTTTGCTGTTTTTGGTTGGAGGTGTATTATTGCTTGAAATGGGTGCATTGTTTTTATTATGATGCTCTCATATAAATATAGTTGTTGCAGGGGTTTTGGTAGTGGGAATACTTCCAAGATATTTGTGATAGCACGTGAAGGTGTTTGGTTGTTGTCAAGTTTTGCAGTGCAGTAATTGCAAAGTATTAAGGGGTCAGTAATGTTGTATTTCTTTTCTGCTATAAGGTTGAGAGCTAATTGGAACCATTTGGAATCTTCATTGTCTTCTATTTCGTACGTTATGTCTACAGTTTTTGTGGTACTTTTATAAGAAGTACTGCAGCAACACACACACACACACATGGTTTGGTACTTCAACAGAGTTACTTTTCAACTTTAGTATTTATTTTTTGTATGTGTTTAATATGTGTGTCACAAAATGTGTTATTTGTACAGTAGTTGCTAGTTTGTTGTACATCTATTGCATTTTGTAATTGGCTTTCAATTCCAAAATATTTTCTCTGGACATAGTCTATTTCTTCGAGTAGTTGTTTGGCTGTACCATGTAGAAGATTGTTATTTAAATTGAGTACTGCTAAAGCAGGACTTTTAGCATAGTAGAGTTCTTGGACCAGATTTCTTATAGTTGAATGATGTATTGATATCATTTTGATATGATGGAAGGTGCTTTTGCAAATAGGTCCTGAAATGCAGGCTAATGAATGTCCTTGTAGTCCTGTGTATTTGCACACTGGACAGGCATCCATATTTTGTAGAAGTTTCATTTTGAATTTGTCTTTGCCTTTTACATATTGATTGATTGAGGAACTGGCGTAAAGCTTTGAAAGATTTTTTGGCAATGTTACACATTGATTTGCATGGCCATTTGTAGACTGGACGTTTTGGTTCAGCAGAATGGGGAGGTGATGTTGAGTTTTCTGGGGATATTTTTGTGAGCATAGTTTCTTGTTCCATAATGGTGTTGTTAAGTTTTTCATACCCTCGTCTACTTCTATGCATGGCAATTGGGTTTTTTTGCTTTTGTTTATATGCTTTTTCATTAAAATATGGTTCTGTGGTCATGGTGTTACTCCGTTCACCTGCACAGATGTTTAAGAAGCTATTTTTGTTGATATTCCGTTTATTGAGAAGTCTTTTTTGTAGTTTAATAGTTAGTTTTGTTAGTGGTTTCATCCTATTTAAAACTAAAATAAATAACTTCCTTTTGAGAAGGATTGCACTGTCTGTGAGAGCTTCTAGGATTAATTTTTTATGGTAGGTTTTAAGGGTTGTGCATGATTTCTCTCCTGTTTTTAAAAGGTTCTGAAGGACTCTGTAGCAGAATTTTTCTTTTGTAAAACATTTTTTTTGGTATGCTTACTTGCCACTACATCAAAATGTATAGGTACAGCGTTAGCAGTAGTGGTAGCTGAAGTATTGTTAATCACGTCTGTTTCATTTTTCATTTTGATAGAGGAGGGAAAGTTTCTGTACTGGAAGCTTGTTTTGTTTCGCTTAATGACTGTATTAGATGTTTTGTTTGAACTTTTTGTGCAAAATTTGCTAGAAATGGATGCTTATGTTGGACACTTTTATTTTTATTTGCTCTACTTCTGCCTTGCTTTCTACGGAGTTGCTTTTTGGTGGGCATTCTTTGAGGTCTCTTGGAGAAAAAAAAAGTGTGATTGGACTGTTGTGCAGTGTATGCATGCTTTGTGCATGAGTGTCTGAGTATGATGGTAAGTATGATTGTGGAGGTGTGTGATTGTTCAATGGGCAGCTACACCAAGTTGGGAAGGCTATTCTTGTATTTGTTACTATACTGGGCTTCAGATGACAATATAAAGTATGCAACTGGTAAGGGGAAGCACTAATACTACATCTAATGGTGAAGGGTTAATATAATAGTTTCTTCTACAATACTAAAATGCTAGTGGCCCTCATTACGACCCAGGCGATAAGTATTCAACATTACCGGCCTGGCGTAATTAACGTTTACGCCCTGGTCCGATGCCGTAAAGTCCGGCACATTGCGACCCATCGCGCACGAGCATTATGCCATGCCGGTAATGTAAACTACGCCATGCCGTAAAAGACCCCAAAACGGCCCCTACCGGCATCGTACGCCGCGCAAGGTGCACTACCGCCATCCATCACAGCGGCGACCGTAATTAGCGGTCACCGCAATTAGCGGTGACCGTAAATAAGCAAAACCGGAAGTAGCATCATCGCGGAGGAACGTGAAAGAGCACGGCGGCCATCTTTAAAAACACAATCCATTGGAATCCTCCCCAACCAGTCTACATCCGACCCTGAGACCTTTCAAAACCCATTACCCACCCATTTTCCCACTACAAAATGCCAAAAGTTGTCAAAAAAGCCTGCGATCGGCAGCGGCAGGACCGCTTCACTCAGGAGGAACTCACTATGCTGGCAGAGACCCCCCAGGAGAATGCGGCTGTGGTCTTCTCCACACAAATGACCAGGCCGGCAATTGCCAAGAAGAAGGCCATATGGGCCCTGGTGGCACAGCGGGTCAGTGCGGTGGGAACCGTACCCAGCAACGCACAGCAGTGTCGAAAGCGGTGGGACGACCTGAGGCTCTGCATCAGGAGCATCCTCTCCGCAAACCGCAACCTGGGCCTGGCAACTGGGGGAGGATCGGATTCCCCAATTAAAGTCCAGCCATGGGAGGAAATCTGTGCCTCCACAATCGGCATGGAGAGCATTGAAGGGGTAGGAGGGATGGAAAGAGGAGCACCGACATCAGGCGATGCAGGTAGGTGCCTCAAATCAAGGCATGCAATAGTCACTGAAGTCCATTCATGTGTAGCACAATGTTGCCCTAGAGTGTAAATGCAACACATCAGCAGGAGACTGCCCACAGCCACATCCGACCTCCACCATGTACACATGTAGTATGCACACCCTAACTGCAGGCACCCACATACCTCCATGCTAAAGCCACACAAAAAGGAGACAACCTGCATGCCCCTGCCTCAAATGTGCTGCATCTAGTAACCAAAATGATGTCAGTCATCGCGATTCCAATGTCCGCAGACCCATCAATAACACTCTCCCTCCTTTGCTCCACCACAGGCTCCAATTCCAACCCGAGGATGAGGACACCCCTGCCACAACACCAGCCAAGAGGGCCAAGACCACTGTGCCAACACCCTCCACCTCAGCTGTAGTGACCACGACACCGCAGCAGCCGAAATCCGTTGCCAGTACACAGGATGGGCCACTGACAGGCACCCCAGCAGCCAGCATGGCAGCAGCAGCACCACACATCCCCACAATGTTCGCCACAGAAGACACAGGTTCTGCAGGAAGCAGTTCCAATAGGCGAAACTGCTGCCATTGCAGCATGCTCTTAAAGTGACACAGAGGAGCCCGATGTCGGACAACCCACTGACCACCATCATTCCCCCTGTCTGTCCCAGAGCAGCCCCCATGAGGATCCCACACAGGGGCATTCAGAAGATGAGGACTGGCCATCCACCCCATGCCCTGTCGAAAATCAGCATGAGGGGAGCAGCCCCTTCGTAACACCATCTGCAATAGGCATGGGCCAGCAGAGCCAACATTCCCTGGAGGAGATAATCACGCGCCAGCAACAACTCTCCTCGCTTCTGAATGAGCATGCTGCAGAATGTGGGGGGGCAAGGGCAGCTATGGAACAATGTACAGAGACCCTGAGGGCAGCAATTGAGCGGAGCACTGAGACCCTGAGGGCTGAAATGGAGCGGAGCACAGAGACTCTGAGGGCTGAAATGCAGTCCTCCTCAAAGGACTTGTGTGCGGAACTTGCCGCCGTGCGGCGCGTGCTCTCAGAGCTAGCCAACTCCATTCGGGACATGTGTGCACATGAGCAGGCAGGGACCTCCTCCTCTGCCAGTTCCACCCAAAGCAGCCCCATCCGCCGATCAGGAAGGAACCTGCGCAGCACAGGCAGGGGTGCCCCGGGGGCCGGGAGAGGGGGCTTGCAATAGCGGCTGCCCACCGTTATCATGCAACATTAGCCACTTAGTCACAGGGTGTGTTTTGGGGAGTCCATGGGGGAGGGGGGAGTGGGTGTGCTGGGGTGTTCAGGGGGGAGGGGGGAGTGGGTGTGTTGGGGTGTTCAGGGGGGAGGGGGGAGGGGGAGTGGGTGTGTTGGGGTGTTCAGGGGGGAGGGGGGAGGGGGGAGTGGGTGTGTTGGGGTGTTCAGGGGGAGGGGGGAGTGGGTGTGCTGGGGTGTTCAGGGGGGATGGGGGAGGGGGGAGTGGGTGTTTTGGGGTGTTCGGGAGGGAGGGGGGAGTGGGTGTGTTGGGGTGTTCAGGGGGGAGGGGGGAGTGGGTGTGTCACAACAATTCACATTTAAAATACACATTTTCCTTTTGCACAAATCAAATGTGTGGACATTGTTCATTGCGTATGTGTGCTTTATTGGTGTACAGTCCACAGTGTGCATGTCCCTGACACACACAGTGCCCCAAGTGCCGTCTCCATGTCATACACACCAGCCGTGTGTGCTAGAAGCATTGGTTGATGATATCTTGATGCATTTCACGCCCCTCCTGTGCATCACCTCCTCCATGAGGTGCGGCCCCATCTGCACCCTCCTCATCCTCATCGTCAGGTGGTTGCAGTTCTGCGTCAGGGGGAAGGGGCACATTGCGTCTGACGCAAATATTGTGTAGCATGACACATGCCATGACGATCTTTGCCACCTTCTCATGGCGGTACAGGAGTGCCCCACCAGACCTGCTGAGGCAGCGAAACCGTGCCTTCAATAGGCCGAATGGCTGCTCAATGACCACACGGGTACGTGTATGTGCACGGTTGAAGTCCTCCTCGTGCTGGTTCTGTGGGTTCCGGACTGGTGTGAGGAGCCACCTCTTCAGGGGATAGCCTGCATCACCTGTATGTGGGCGAGAATTTATGTGTCAGTCATGAAGTCTAATTCAAAACATGATGTGCCACCATGGCTTGCATCCAACTGTTACTTTGGACCACTTCTAAATGCACTAATTGATTCACACTATGTGACCGGTATATGCTCATGGCTCTCATGGCATGTTTTGCATGCCATCAACCAATGTATGCAGGGGGGTCAAGTGCCTTGTGAGTGCCCATCCACTGTGTTCGTTCATGCCGTTTGTTTTGGTGGCCTGGCATGTGTCCTGTGATGTCAATGCTCACATCATTGCAACATTGCTGTCGGCCTCATCATGACCCCAGTGAGAAATACTGATGTTTATAGGGACATTTTGGGGGCCCTGCTGTCTGTGTGATGGTGTGTTGATGTTTCTGTCCGTCATGTGCCTCCTTCGTGAGCAGTTATGGGGGACAGGCCTTTCGGTTGATGGTGTTTGGTGAGGTGCATGTAGGTGCATTTCGTTGTAGTCAATGTGGTCTGAATTGGTACAATGCACTTGCAGATGGTTGTGTCATGGTTGGGACACAACCTCATTCACATGGTAGGGCTGCATACATCAGGCATTGGGTGTACTGGTGTTGGGTGAAGTTTGTGTTGCTTTAGGGTATGATCTGGCTCCGTTGTCTCTGCTACTCACAGCCAGGTGGAGTGTGCATCATTCCCCCCCCCTTTCAGCCAGGTGGAGTGTGCATCATTCTCCCCCCCTTTCAGCCAGGTGGAATATGTATCATTCCCCCCCCTTTCAGCCAGGTGGAGTGTGCATCATTCCCCCCCCTTTCAGCCAGGTGGAGTATGCATCACCCCCCCCCCCTTTCAGCCAGGTGGAGTATGCATTGGTACATCGTTCACCTACCCACTACACATTTCCATGGTCATGACATTAGACTCCCCGAGTAGCCAGGATCTTGGGCCTGCATGTCGCTCCATGTAGCGTGGTATTGTGGAGTTCCTCAGGACCATTGAATCATGGGTTGCTCCGGGGAATCGGGCACACCAATGTGTGATGATCCTGTTGGAGTCACAGACCATTTGCACGTTGATTGAGTGAAATAGTTTACGGTTGTGGTACGGTACCTCCATGGCATGTGGAACCACCAATTCCACATGGGTGCAGTCGATGGCACCAATGCAACCAGGTATGCCGGCTAGTGCATGGATACCCACTTTGGTGTTTGCAATCTCCTGGGCAGTCCGTGCTAATGAGATGTGGTCGTCTGTGTGCTTGAGGAGGGCATCGAGCACTTGGATCAGTGTACGTGAAAATAATGGTTGTGAAATGCCATGCAAGTGCCCCACTGTGTGCTGGTAGGTGCCTGTGGCCAGGAAGTGGAGTACAGACACTACCTTCAGTAGGGGTGGGATGGCGGTTGGTGTTTCTATCATGCTGACGATGTCGTTGTGTGTCATGTCTACGATGGCGGTGATGGTGTCCTGGTCCAAACGGTACAGGGTGTGGATCTGCTCAGCAGTGAGGTTGAATGGACTGGCTCTGATGCGTGGGATTGGGGGCTGCCTGCGTGGTGGCACTGGCTGTGCTGGTGGGGCTTGCTGGCCCTGCCTTGCCCTCCTTCTCCTCTTGCGTCTCCTCTGTGCTGCCTGTTGTTGTTGTTGTTGTTGTAGCACTTGCATTGCTATCAGGTCCTCCAGCCCCAACATTGCTAGTCCTATTGGTATCATTGTGGAGTGTGACTGGGTGTGGGAAGGGGTGGGGTGTGCTCTTTTTGTACTTCCTGAGTCTGTATTGCCTCCACCTGTGCTGATTCTGTGCACCTGTGGCAGCTGGGTTCACTTTACATGGCCATTTACTGTTGTTTCGCGATGGCGTAATTAGCACCATGGCAGGTAGGTACTTAACGGGCTTTGTGATGTGTTAGGTGCATGTCCGCTTGGGTCGTGATCCGCTTAGCTTTGCGCCATGCCAGTATTTACGGTGTGGCAGGTTGCGTGCGCGCAACCTTGGTGCAGTTAGCGGGAGCGTTAACTACGATGCCGCTAATGGCATCTTAGTTAACGGTCACGGGTCATTATTGGACCTAGCGGAAAACAATGCCGGTAATCATTTACCAGTATCGTTTTTCACTTACCGCCAGGGTCATAATGAGGCCCAGTGTGTTTTAGTAACAGTTAGAACATTATTATTTGTACTTACTTGTTTGTACTGAAAGAGTATGTTTCTTCTAAGTCCGTGTTCATACTTCAGACGCTGCTGCTTTTCAGAAGAGTGGTCTTCACTGCAATTGTAAACGAAAGAAGTAAGTGAATATGTGTGTTTATAGCAGTTTTGTTAATGTAGATATTGTTTTTTTTTGCAGTATTGCTTTCTTACAACTGAGAATAGTATGCACATGCACTTTCCTTTACCTATGTGCATCCTGTATATTTTATTTAGAATCTGTTAGTTGTATATGTTTTCCAAATGAGTATAATAGTAAACGTATCGAGCACCCTTGTTTTTTTAATGTTATGTTAATGGATATTAAGAGATACAAGAAATAATCATATGCATGTTTTGCTATTTTTTACAGGGTAAATGGCAGAGATTGTACATAAAAGCATGCAACGTATGCCTCTGTGAAGGTATGGGAAATAAAGCAGAATGATTTCATAAAGAGGCAGTGGTGTTGTTTTGTGATGTCATCTTTGATGTCCTGGGTGTTAGTCTTATAAGTGCACAGTGGTGGCGCGAGTTATGGTTGCTTAGCTTACCATGACTGGTGAATTTCAAGGGTTTTTCGGTTTTACGTGGAACCATAATGTCCCCTTAACAAAGTTGTTTTCACTGAATTTCATAGGTTTTTAGTAGCGCAACTTAAACATAACGTCCCATTAACAAAGTTTTTTTCACTGAATATATAATAATCATACTGATTATTCACATATCGCACATCACAAAGTTATTTGTCTCTTGGCTTGCTGCTGGCAACTTCTTGAACTATAATATCCCATAATGCCATCGAGAATCAAAGATTGATATAATTTTCTGTAATGACACTTTTTTTAATGATGTTAATACATATACTAATCAGTGGTCGAAAGTAAACGAAAAAAAGAAGTAATGGAATTATACTCCCAGCCGGCCTGCCCACGCTCCCACAAACCCCATTGCCATGCCCCCTCCCACATGCAATCCAAACCCCCAAACAAGCAAGCCTGCTGTTTAAGGAAATGTTCAGTGCACTGCACTCAAGTGCACGTTTCAAATTCTTCCTACACTTTTATTTTAAAACAAAACCATTCCCAGATGGTTTCTTTTGAAAATAAAAGTATGGGAACAGTAAAAGTTAATTAAAAAAAGTAGAGGTGTACTGTTAGGCAGAATCAAATGCAGTACCCTTTAGGAATACTACATGCAATTAAGACTACAAGTGTCAGTACAATTTCACCTTTGGTACAAGCCTTTACTACAGTTACGTGGTAGCAGTGGCTGAGCAGCCAGACTTATCTCAAGAGTTGAGTGAGCAGTAGAACAAGTTCCACAAAGGACCAACAAATACAGTGGTTCAAACAAACAATTACTCAAGGTTTCTTCGTAAAAGAATATACATTTATTAACACAGTCAGTTTAAAAACATTACACTAGCAAGAGCAGCTCAATATCACACACTTAGGGGGTAATTCATAGAATTCAGTGCACAAGTGGCACACGCGGCTGGTGCACAGTGTGCACGTTCAAATTTCTTTGCCAGCCGCGTGCGTTAAAATCAATTTCCGTGCACAGCGTATTCATGGATTTTAGCTTCCAAAACCAGCCATGGTGCAGAGTGGCACAGCGACCCTGCAGCAGCGCCAGTTACGCCCCCAACCCCTCCCCGTGCGCCATGCACAGCGCACAGTTCCCATACATGGCGCACAGGACCAAACCACGAAAACGCCTGTAAAACTCCCCACGCACCCCTCCGAATACACATTCCCCGCTGCACGGGAAGTGTCACACATGATTGTAGCGGGGTACATGTATAACAGTGGTTCCTGGGAAGTTTCACACGCGAAATGCCCTGTGCGAGTGGGGTACGTGTATTCCTGGGGTGCACGGGAAGTTTCACATGCGATAGGCCCTGTGCGAGTGGGGTACGTGTATTCCTGGGGTGCATGGGAAGATTCACACGCGATTGGAGAGGGGAACGTGTATTTCGGGGGTGCGCGGGAAGTTTCACATGCAAAATGCCCTGTGCGAGTGGGGTACGTGTATTCCTGGGCTGCCCGGGAAGTTTAACACGCGATAGGGCCTGTGCGAGTGTGGTACGTGGATTCCTGGGGTGCGCGGGAAGTTTCACACGCGATTGGCCATATGCGAGTGGGGCACGTGTATAACTGGGGTTCGCGGGAAGTTTCACACGCAAAATGCCCTGTGCGAGTGGTGTACATGTATTCCTAGGCTGCGCGGGAAGTTTCACATGCGATGGGCCCTGTGCGAGTGGGGTACGTGAATAACTGGGCTGTGTGGGAAGTTTCACACGCGATTGGCCCTGTGTGAGTGGGGTACGTGTATAACTGGGGTTTGTGGGAAGTTTCACACGCGATTGGCCCTTTGCGAGTGGTGTACGTGAATAACTGGGCTTTGCGGGAAGTTTCACACACGATTCTGCTGTCAGAGTGGGGTACGTGAATTTCGGGGGTGCACGGGGAGTCCTACATGTGAATTAGCAGTGTGGGTCCTCCCAGGTGTTCCCTCTACACCCTCCACAGCCCCTGCAGGCAGCCCACAACACAGGGGACTACCCTGCACCCCTGGTCATGTCCCGCAGGCAGCCCATCCACCATGGGCATGCCCCCCAGCCAAGCCACATGTCACCTTGCACTAGTGATCACCAACTCATGTCTCCCAGCACCCCCACCCCCCAGCAGTGAGGGGCACCTGTCAGCAGGCCTCCACACATGTCCCACACATGTCCCCCTGCACCCCCACCCCCCAGCACCCCACCCCCCAGCAGTCAGGGGCACCTGCCAGCAGGACCCCACTCATGTCCCCCAGCACCCCCACCCCCCAGCAGTCAGGGGCCCCTGCCAGCAGGCCTCCACTCATGTCCCACTCATGTCCCCCAGCACCCCACCCCCCAGCAGTGAGGGACACCTGCCAGCACCCACATCATGACAATCCTCAATCATGGGCCTCATGGCCACCCACATCACACCCCACGCCATCCCAGCCCAAAGACCCAACCAAGTATTGCTTCCACCCACAGAGAAATGGCCATTACATGATACAACCCGAATGGCAAGTATGTACATGAACACATGTCCGTCACACACACACAATGGGTGCAAGTGAATGTGAAAACCCATATCATTACATGCATGAAACCAATGAGAGAATACCACACATCGAAGTATGAAACAAAAATGTATTGAACACAACATGAATGTAATGAAAAAAAACACTCATTAATGGGAATAAGAAATAAAATGCAGCATGTCCTGAAAAGAATAAAAAATATGAAATCAGAATCCAAAGAAATCCAAATAAAAATGTGTCCAAAGTCTCAGTCCAACAAAGCAAATCCAAGGGAAAGAAAATATCTGAAATCCATTGCGCCATGGTGAAATTAAAATAAAAAAGAGGAACATCCACTGTTCAACTATATACAAATCACCAATCCAGGGTCCATGAGCCCAACAAATGAAATGAAACCTACAAAAAACACTACCTAATAAAGAACTATATACAAAAATGTGGTGCGTTGTCTAAGCGGCCCAAAATAAATAAAAACAGAAAGGAAACCTAACAATATCTAACTATTTACAATGGCAGCGGGCTAGTCCAACGGCTCACTTTTTGATGTCCTGGGCCAGGGCATCATCGAACTCCCGCTCAATGTCCTGGAAGCGGTCCTCTTCCATGGCCCCGAGGGTTCGCAAGGACGACGACATGTTCACCTCCAACTCCCTGCGAATTGCCTCGAGGCACTCGGCCCGCCTCAGTGCCCTCCGCATGGAGTTCTCCGCCCTGACCATTGTGATCCGTGCCTCTTCCACCCGCTGCCGCTCCTCATCTATGGCGTGGCCCAACCGCTGCCACACGAAAGACACTTGGAATCCTAGGTCCTCCTGCCTTCTGGCTGATGCCTGCCCCTCCGATGTTGAAGGCCCTGAGCCATCATTGCTCCCACCATGTTGCTGCTGCTGCGGTGCCTGGGCCTGCGCCCTGGCTCTTGCTGCCTGCACGTCCTCCTCCTGCTGGGGTGCAGTTGTCGTGGTGGCCACCCCTGCTGGACGTCCGACTCCTGACTGTGGCAGGGATGTGTCCTCCACCAGCCTGGCCGCTGGGTCAGAGGCAGCTCCACAGGGTACCCAGGTGATACATGGGTGGGAAGATGGCATGGAGGACGACTGGCACGTAGGGGGTTCAGTTGAGGAGGGGGTCACAAGAAGGTCCAGCACACGGAGTAATCCAGCACCAGTGACCTGTCCCAGCAGGTCAACGTGGTCAAAGAGGCATCCGAGATGACGTGCAGTCTCTTCACAAAAAGACTGCAGGTCACCTCGCATGCCCCGTTGACGCAACGCTATCCCGGCCGGGACAGGCTCAACACGGTCCCGGATAGCCACGTCCGCAGGGAGAGGAAGGCCAGTTGTTGTGTGCTCATCCCCTCCCTGAAAACGGGTCTGGACGTAGGCATCCCTGCTGGTGCCAGATGATGCAGTGACAGGATCAGGGACAGGATTTCACACAGGCACCTCTGCGGTGGCCTGTGCTGCCTCCTGTCCCTGCCACTGAACTGCATGACTAGCACCAGTGGAATACCCACCTCCAGACCCCGTGTGTGTCCCTTCCATGGCCTCCTCCTCCACCAAACCCCCCACCAACCTGGATGACTCTGTGCCATCTTCCTCCGTTGGACCCTGTGGGGTCTCAGCAGCCCCTTCTGCTGCCGAGGAGTCCACCTCCGACCTCTGCCTCTTGGACCTACCCTCGGCAGCTGCGGCCTGGGACGTGGTACCAGACTCCTCACTCCACAACGAGATGACAATCTGGGAGGGGAGCCGGGCCTTGCGTCTCCGGCTGGGGGTGCGATCCCTGCCGCTGTGCTCCACAGCACCCTTTACACCCTCTTCATCAGTTGACGCTGCAGACAGGGAGAGATAAAACACAGACATCAGGGCACTGTACAATGGACTGATACAAACATGACAGTTGCACATGAGTGGCAGTGTCAAACTCCAGACATGGCATCACACTCCACAACACACATGTCATTTCAACTCACGCATTTCCACAGCAATATTGCACCAGGCAGCAACATCCATACACATACAACAGCATGAACAGCCGAAGGTGAGCCTGACATCACATGAAACACAGGGAGTGCACTAGACATGCACCCACGCCACCACACTTACATGCATGTCTACATCTCCTCCAACTGTCGCAGTGATGCAATTGCCATACATGTCACATCTGGCATTCAGCCTTCTACATATCAGTGTCTCGTGCATCCATGTTGCATCACAGTTACACATTTGTCAAATACACACATGCACATGTACACAGTGCAGATACATGCAGCAGGAACCACCATCCATGTGTGACACCACAACCATGCCAACGTACATACAAAGAAATTCAAACATGTGTGCTCCCACACCTGCATTTGCACAGCATGCTTACCAACACATACACCATCGATGTCTCTCACACCTAAGAGGACTCACATGTGGCAGCCTCACGACCCTGTTCATATACATCCCTACATGGCCCTATGAAAACACATGTGCAACCTGCACACTACTGGCACACCACCACACGCACAGCGTCCAATCAGTATGCATGTACACTTACCGCTCGACTCCAGACGGGTCTGCCTCTCAAGGACCTGGACGTGAAGTGCTGGGCATATGTGTTTCAGGACCCTCATTTGGTGGTCGTAAAGGGGGCCCCAGCACCCCTTAGCATCCCCTGCCTTCAAGAGGCGCTGGGCCCTGTTGAAGGTCCTGGACCTGAAGTCCTCCCATCGCTTCTTGACATGTTGTAAGTCGTGGACTGCCACCCCCTCCGCGTTGATGGCAGTCACGATGTCCATCCAGGGTCCTGGTCCGTCCTTCATTGTCAGCGCGCGAACTTCCAAAGAGGGCATCATACTGCCCCAGGACTTGCTCCACCAGGACACCAACTTCCCTGGCACTGAAGCTGGTGGCCCTCTGCCTCTTTGGCTGGGGGTTGCCAGTGGTGCCAGATGGTGTTGTGCCCGACCTGGGGCTGGGCTGTGGAGCGATGGTATCCCAGTCGGGAGTCTTTGGTTCTAGCAGTGTTGGTCACAGCAACTGCACCCCTGGCTGACGTGCAGGCAGCAAATAGCAGTGCACGTGGGCAGCAGGCAGTCAGGCAGCAGCAGATGGCAGGTGGGAGTGTGCTCGGGGCTCTGGGGCAGTAATTCGGCCTTCTGGGCAGGAGCGTGGTCTTCCGTGTGTTGTTGCATGGCCAGCTTGATACGGAGTGATTTGGCACTTGAAAATCTTGCACATCAGCGTGTAATTTGAGGAAAGGCCCTTCGCGCATAAGCGCGTCAGCACACGTACGTGGTTTCATTGGAGCAAAGGCCCTTAGCGCGTAAGTGCTTCTGTGACGTGACCCACGCCGGCGTTTCCCTCATAACGTGGGCATAGAGGTTCAGCATGCGTGAAAAAAGTGCACGTCCGCGTGTGAATGCATGTAATCCAAGGAAAGGGCCTACGCGCGTAAGTGATGTGACGCGCACGGGCATTTCCATCAACACGGGTTCATGTTCATCGTACACGTCCAAAAACTGCACATCTGAGTGTCAGCTCGTGTAATTGGAGGAAAGGGCCTTAGCGCATACACGCGCAAGTGACGCTGTACGCGTGGACCGCTTTAAAATGTACGTGTAGGACCCTGCTGTCATGATGCCCGCTCCCGGGGAGCCGGTTCAAGCCCTGCGTCCCCGAAAGCGGACATCCAGTCCCCAGGGAAGGACCCAGCAACCCCATATAGGGGCCCTTTGGACAGTGTCCTGGCGCCTATGGTGCCAGGCTCATAAAAGACATCAGTCCTGGCGCCATAGGCGCCAGGCTCATTATGGGAGTGCTTGGGTGCACTTACCTGATGCAGACCATGCTGCAGGATCCCGGCCTCCTTGAGGCCTGAAAGGAACTACTTTACCTGTGGGACTAATTTACCATCCGTCCGTGGTCGGGGAAGGATACATACCTGATTGGAGGAAGGATACATACCTGGAACTTCTTCCAAGGCTATTTAAACCCCACCCGAACAGCCACACGTGCTTCGCATTGTTCTGCATCTAGCAGCTGGACGCTCACCGTGTCTGCTCCTGCATCTTGACTTCTGCCACGCCTGCCAGCATCCTGGATCACCTGCAAAGGAAGAGAAGAAGAGAACAGAAGAAGGAAAAGTCCTTAGCTGCTAAATCCGCATCCCGGAGACATCTCGCCGACAATCCTGAAAAGGAAGACTTTTATTTAAAAGCTCATCGCGTCGATCGCTGAAGCGCCTCATTCCACTCACCTTTACAGGGCGCCTCCATGTTCAGCAGCGATCATCCGGATTCGCAGTCACTCCCCAGCGCCTAGGGAGAAAAAGACAAGAACAAAAGGTGAGAGAGAGAAGGGAATAAGGAAAGCTAAATCTCCATGTTAAGACTTACCTGTTGATTCATTCCCTCTTCATTTCGGGTCCGCGCCGCATCCTGGCATTTCCGGACCCCGGCCCCTAAGGGGAAAAAGAGACATCAGCGTTAATGAGCGAATGAAAAGACATTACCAAAAAAACGCTCATTAAAGACTTATCTGATTTCTACAAGGATTTCACCTCTCATCTCGGGTCAGTGCCTGTTCCCCGGCATTCCGTACCCTGGCCCCTGTGGGGAAAAATACACTAGCATTAGCACATTAATGCATGGACACAAGGGGAACCTCTTATCAAACAACTTACCTGGAAGCCAAGCAAGTTTGGTTCTCACCAATCTGAAAATCCAGTGAAGTAACTGGATACCAACGCGTCCCTGCATCAGAAGCAGGATGGAGAGCTCGTCCTTCCAGACCCTAAGAAGGATACTTCTGCGAGCCTGACAAGCCAGATTTGGGGACCCGGTCCAGTCCGTCTTCCAAACCCTGTGCATCACCTTAGAAGAGGTCACAGCAGCGCGAACCAGGCCAGCGCCTCCGTGGGAGTCAGGTGAGCGTTACACCAATTCCCTTGTACGTGCTTTTCGTGGAGAGCGAGTGGGTGAATTCTGTACTTCTTGTCGGTTCACACGCGATTACTTCACAGCGTTTCTAGTTTGTACTCCCTGTTACCTCTGACAGCATTTTTTATTTTTTTTGGGCCTGTTTCCTCAAACAGCGTTCACTTCTTCTTTTGTCCTGTCTCCTCAGACAGCGTACAGTTCTTCTTTTGGCGAGGGTATTGCCTACGCACGTTTTTTCACGTTCTTTTTCCAGGCAGTCGGTGAGTCGCGCACGCATTTACAAACTGTGCTTGCCCCGTGTGTCGCGTACCCCTTCAGAGGTCATTGCAGGCTGCATGGAACACGCATACGCTTGTTTTTGTGTTTCTGGGTGTCACAGCGTAGTGCGGGTTCATTTTTCCATGCACGTTGTCTACGAGGGGTTGCGTGCACTTTGCATTTTGTTTTTGGGGTGCCTGTGCATTGCGTGACCCGTCATCTTCCCCCAGGGGTCACAGACAGGGTACGAATTCCATCTAGTACCCTACCCCTTTCACCCCCAATTGCCCAGGACAATTGTTTACTGCACAACAACAACATCAGTGCCATGGTTGGGAGGCGACCAAGCGGTAAGGGAGGCAAAGGTGGCCAACCTCCCAAAGGTGGGCGTGGTGGGCACGGTAGGGGACGTGGCCATGATTTGCAGGGTGCCCCTAGACCCCCATGTGTGGAGGACAAATCAGAGACAAATCAGAGACACCCATGTCCCCCATGGTTGAGGGAAACGTGGCTGACACCATCCCAGCTCAGCCCTTGTTGGACCAGCCCATTGAGGCACCTGAGCCAGCACAGATGACTCCGAGGCTAACTTCTAGGTCAGCAAGTCTAAGCCACGTGTGCCGGTGCAAGTTGGTGTCACCAAACCTCATGGATCTGGGGCAGCGATGTCATCTGCTGTCCCAAGTTTGCAGGGTGGGGAGGCTGCAGGGGCAGCTGCAGCTCTGTCCACCCCAGCTCTGAGTCTCCCAGCCGGGACAGTGTCGGTCCTAGTCCATCAAACTGACGTTGCCCCTGCCAACATTACACTTCAGCCAATGCCTGCACCAAGACCTATGGTCATTGTGCATTCGCACACTCCCAGTACCCAGCCCACCTGCGATTCTGCCCCTACTGACCAGAGCGGCGCAAGCCACTCAGGCTCTGCTCCACCTTTGAAGAAGAGGAAGAAGGGTGCTCTGGCACTACAGGTTGAGACCCCAGACACGACTACACAGTCCGGTGGGTCAAGGAACCCTAGCTTTAATAACCCCGAATTTGATGCACTTGTGACCTATGTGTCAGCACATAGCCGCGAAATGTTGGTGACTGCAGGGTGCAAGACCACACCTGGTCAACGTAGGGCACACTGGAAGACCATCGCGGACCGCATAAGTGCCCTTGGATTTGTGAGGCGCACAGCTGATGATTGCTACAAGCGGTGGAATGACCTGAAACGCAGAGCAAAGAACAAGCTGGCCTCAAATCATGCTGCTACTCTGGTGACTGGCGGTGGGTCTCCACAAGAGGACAACAAACTCACTGAACATGAGTCTGTTGCTGGGACCTTCGTCACAGAGGAACAGATCCAAGGTGTGGGAGATCTACCTGATTACGACGCATTGTCCGGTGAGTGCCCATGCGTGTGTGTGTAATCCATGTGTATGTTGTTTGGGTGATGGGTTCTGATTGAGTGCCAGGTGAGGGTGTGCACTCCTGTTATGGGTCAAACATTTGCTTCCTCCCATACATTCACGTGCCTTGGATTTGGGTATAACTGTATCCCTTCTGCCCACAGTTGCCAATTAGGCCCACATTAGTGCACTTTACCTTGAACTGTCATCTTGAAACTACATTGTTCAGATTTTGTAAGTGTTCATTCAGGCTGATTGTTTCCACTCTCCCATTTTCACTCTGCATTTTTCTGCCCTATTGCAACATATGTGATATGCTTCGGTCATTGTTTACAGCCCACACTGGGCCACTATTTTTACCTGGTTATGTTAATGATTACACCATTCAGGCCGATGGAGTATTGGGCTGCAGACATTTTTTATTAGGGCCTGTTTGCATATGGAACATGACAGATGTTTCCTGTAATGTTAAAGTGACCAACCATTGATCAGCCCACAATGACTGTATTATTGGACACTGGATGTGTTTCAGTGTGTGGCACATGCATATTTAGCAACACTATTCAGCATTAATCCTCGCATCATGTCGATGTGACATGGATGTGTGACAGTACTCATTCACTGACATATTGCTATAGTTTTGTAATTTAACGTGTCTATGCTACATGACATGTGTGCTGGCATGTGTCATGTATGTGTATTGGACATGCCACTCACACCCTGATGTGTGATGCCAGTGCTACCCAACATGCTGCAAATGTGTTGCTTTTCCATCTTGCTCTCTCCAGTGTCTGCCTTTTTGACTCCACTTCCAACTCTTTGACAGTGCATGCAGGGCAGGGTTATAGTCATGTGGGACATGTGTAAATCATTTACTGGATCTCTGGCTTGTCACGGCCTATGTGTGTGCTATGGTGTTCATGACTGTTTCCATGTGTTGTCTTTCATGTTTTTGCAGATGATGACGCACTTGATGCTGTTGAGGTTGAAGAGATGGTGCAGACCCAGGAGGAATCTCCGACATGACCGGGCACCAGTGGGGGACGTGGTGTGGTGGTGGGTGAAAACCCAATGTTACTGCAGACCATACTGTTCAGGGGTGTCTCTGGGTGCACCTCCCCAGACCTCTCTTCAGGTGCTGAATCGGATGATGAGACTTATGTGCCGTCGCAGGTAAGTGTTTCTGGCAGGGATTCTGTTCTGTGCAACCCACCTGCACCAGGGGTAGAACCCTCTATGGGGATGTCAGTGTTGGTAGGTCCGCCTTTGGCGGTTACGGATGCAGGGTCACACTCCACAGCATCTGATCCTGTTCCTGGGCCAGCAGATCAGAGGGGGAATGCAGTTGTGCAGCCTCAGGCAGTGCCAGCACAGCAAGGTGCAGATCGCCTTGCCCCAAACAGGTGTTGTGCCCGTTGACGCAGTGGCCGTGCGCCACCAGGCAATACTGTATGGGAAAACTCCATGTACGGTATGGCAACCCAACAGGCAGCATCAGTAAAGGCAGATGGAGCAACAACAGCAGGCAACAGACTCCATTTGCCAATCACACAGGGAAGACATGTTGGCGTCCAACAGGGACCGACGGGCGGCACTGGAGACTCTGCGCAAATCCATATCAATAGAGTGCGAGGGCCACAGGAAAGCCCTGAGGGTAGAACTACATAACCTCAGGCAGACTCTGGTTGAACTTGAGGCTTCCAGTAATTTAAGGGCAGAACAGCAGCTGGAGCAGCTCACACGTTCGCTCTCATCTGAGCTGCATGCAACACGTGAGTAGATCCGGGCATCACACGAGGCCATGCGTGCAGAAATGCAGGCAACCCGTGATGTGCTGCATGGGGATCTCTGCACTTTAATCCTCCAGAATCAGACCTTCCAGACCCGTATTCTTGCTGCCATGGAGGACCATACCAGGGCTTTGCGTGGGCTGCCTCCCATAGTGCCACCACCTCCTGATGCAGCAGCAGAGGATGAGCAGAGCGACAGCAGTTCTCCCACAATGGCATAGCCGTGCAGGCCATCAGCCCAAGGAGGTATTTTCTTTTTCGCAACATCCCCGCAGGTGGGTGTTGGTGTGCACCCTGTCCTCGAACCTCCTGGGTGGCCTCCCTCACCCCCCCTGGCCCCCACATGGCCATTTTTGATTTTTGATTTTTTTTTTACAGTGTGTTGCCTTGTGTGGCTCCCGTGGGCATCCTCTGTATTCCGGCTGGGCACATGCAGGCTTGTCCTGAGTTTGGGTTAGATGCTTGGGTTCGTGAGACACACACCCCTCCTGCTTCCCGTTTCCATGGGCTTGCAAAGGAAGAGGACTGTGGCCAAGTGACAGTGAATTACACAGTGACATTGGGCTCCCATGAGCTGTGTGGGCAGTCTGTAGTCAATACTGTGTAGACATCCCTAGTGGATATTGTTGTTGTATTGTACACTGCATGGTGTATTGATATGTGCTTGTGCATCCATGTCTTCCTCCTAATTTGCAGGTTCATTCCTCATGTCTTCACAAGGCCGTCTACTTTGCAGATGCAGTTCATGCTGTATGCAGTACACTGAGACATTTGTGTGGCAGCAACACTCTACAGTTGGAAGGGGTCGATGTGCTGGCGTATTCAGGTTGTAAGACTACCACTACTTGAACTTAGTACTGTCATGTTTTTGCATTTTTCCATGGTGTGTTGCAGCATTGTGTTGGTGGTAAGTATTTGGTAATGTGTGCTGTTAGTTATACATTACTGGGAGGATATTGTGTGTGGGCAGTTTCCATTATGGACAGTGTACTTTGTGAAACTTGTGTCAGGTCTTGAGCATTGCTTTGTTTGCTTTCACATTGCATGACATGACATGGTGTGTTTGGTGGTGGAGCTGGGGAGGGGTTGGGTGACATGGCGCTGTTCTCATGTTGTATTTAGCAAGGGGGTAATGAATTTAGCAGCATAGATATATGTCCTTTGATGACACAGCATTGGTGGTGTTTGGGTAGGTAGGGATGCACACAATGTAACACTTACAGGTGACCAATCTCAGGCTGGTATGGTTGTGACAGTTGACTGTCCCTTATGTCATCATCATTGATTGTCAGCTAGTATGTGCCAGGGCTGTGTGCACTCCACAGGGGTGTGATTTTATGTGAAGTAATTAGCCACCAGCTGCGTACGGGCTGCCTTGCCACATGCCCTTTCCCCTCCCATGTGCAGCGGGACTGCATGTGGTTGGGGATGTAGGGGCACCACCATGTCCACCGGCAGGCCCCGGCGTCTTGCAATGTTGTGCAGGACACATGCTGCCACTATGATCCTGCACACTACTGGGGAAGCGTATAACAGCTGCCCACCAGAACGGTCAAGGGAGCGAAAGCATGACTTGAGCACTCCGAATGTGCGCTCCACTATGACCCGGGTTGCAATATGGGCTGTGTTGTATCTTACCTCAGGTGGCATGGTGGGGTTCCGAATTGGCGTCATCATGTGGGTGCTCAGAGGGTAGGCACTGTCCCCTGGGGAGGGTGTGATGGGTATCATTAGTGGGGCTGTGACATTACTCAGTATCTGACATGCATTTATACTCACCAAGCAGCCATGTATCGCCATGCCGCCCAGCTTCTAGGTCCCGGTTTAGAATTGACATTCTGTAAATGAAACTGTTGTGGGTGGACCCTGGATAGTTGGCATATACTGAGGTGATGATTCCCTTGGCATCACATACTACCTGCACGTTGATGGAATGTCAGTGCTTGCGGTTTCTATAGATGTGCTCAGATGCGCTGGGGGGACGTAGAGCCACATGGGTGCAATCAATGGCACCTAGCACTTTGGGGAATTGTGCCACCCCGTAGAAATCCTGGACAGCAGCCTGCCTTTCTGCAGGTGTTCTGGGCAGGTATATCTGCCTGCGGACTGATGGGCATGCAGTCATGATGGCCAACACCTGGTGTGGGTAGCGTGACTGCGTGGCCTGTGACACCCCCCCCCCACTGTAGCACTTGTCCGCTGAAATGATCCAGTGGCCAAGAAGTGCAGTACATTGAGGACCTTCTCCAGGGGCTCAGTGCTTGGGAGCACAGGGTGGGTGATGTTAGGTCATCCTCCCACTCATTCACCAGGTTGAGTTTTATGTGAGGTGGAAACCTGTACCTCCCATACACCTGGTCATCAGGCATCCCAAAAAGGCTAGTTGTGGGTGTAAAAATTCTGGGCCTGACTATCCGCCTCCTCCTCCTCCTTCGGTATCCCACGGCCACTGCTGCTAGGAACGGTATGTTCATCTTGGTATCTGAGCTTGTTTGTTGTTTGCGCGCACTTTTATGCTGCGCGGATCCACGTACGCCTGCTTCCTGCTGGCTCACGTGTTTCCAGATTAGCGCATCTTTTTTGGCGCACGCATCAGCCCCATTCGATTCCATGAATACGTGTTGTAGACGCGCGTGTGGGCGTTCTGCGCATTTGCCTCCTCTACTTTCCCTGTGATGCCCACATTTTCACGCGTTGTTCCCCATTCCGTGTGTTACGCCCCCTGTTACGCCTACTTTTGTTGTGTGTGCTGCACTATGTGCGCTTTTGCTGTGCGCTTACTGCACGCTGTTTGGAGACGCGTGTGCCAGCATGCACCACGCAGAATTTTAGCGCACATCCAGTGATTTACACACGCACAGACTTCCATGAATCACTGTGCGCGGGTTTCGCTGCGATTTTCGCACTTGCGCTGCATTTCGCACGCTTTCGCACACTTGCGCCGAAAATTTCAGGCCTGTTAATATATTACAAATACACAACCAATAAGTTACTGAACAAGATCAGCTCCCCTGAAGTGGGAGCAGCAAAATGGCACTTCAGATACTTAGTAAAGAGGTAAAAAGACAAGGTTATAAGAATCAATATCACAAATTCTTGAATAGGCAGGGCAAAGGGTTTCAGTAAACTACAACTAGCAATTCAGTTCTTAGGCCTTGGCCAAAGTCAATGGTTCACAGTCTTTGTATAGGATAGCACAGTTCTGGTAGTAAACGGTTAAGTCTTTGCCACAGAGTTTAGAAGAATTTGGCTAGGCAATAAGTTTGACAAATGTTTAGGGAAGGACAAGCCTTCAAAGTTGAGGAAAGTTTCACAAACTTTCTTGATGGCTGAAAATATTTCCGGACTGCGTTTGCACAGTACCTTGTTAGTGAAGAAGAGCTGTAGTTGAGGCAGTAGTTCCTGGCAGTTCGGGCAGATTTCACTGTTCCTGAGCCACAAGCTTAGCAAAACATTGGTTTAAGGTTTAAGGTTTGAGTGCCTTAAAGTCCACAAACGGGTATCCTCCCCAATGGCTATCCTCCCCACTGGCTATCCAGTTTTCCACAGAATTCTGCAGAATATTCGACCAGGAGGGGACAGTGTCCAGGCTGCTTACGAGTTGGTTGTTCCCACCAAACTCAAGGGAAGAAGTTAACCTTGAAGGGCTTCTCTGTCAATGGACCTTCAGCAGGGCTTCACCAGACATCCAGGAGTTGCAGCAGTCCTCTTCCTTCAGCTCGTCTTTGGTTCTTTCATTCTAGTGGTCGACTCTGCTTTCCAAGTTCCAGAGACCTGATTTAAACAGTTTTCCCCCATTCATTCTAGCCTGGCTGTCACTCACACAGCAGGGAGGCTGTCCTTGCTGGACAGCCAGCCGGCCAACCACGCCAGAGTGCATTCAGGTCTCCAAGGAGACTAAGCACTGGGAGTTTCGGGCAGCTCCCTCACATCCTCTCCACCTCAAACACCCTGGTGCCAGAGGAGGGCTTCAGCACTGAAGCCCGCCAAAGGCCAATGAACAAAGGGACCAAACCTGGTTTGGCTCGCAGAGACAAACACAAGAAGGACCTTTCCTAAAGGAAATGGCGAAAAGTCGACCGGAGTCTGTTTTTACAGATAGGTCTTGGGCGCCATATTGAAAAACATGGCTGACCCGATTTTTAGCTACTGTTGTTCGCGGTTGGAAAAAAACAAAGTAGGAAAGGGTAATATTTTACATGAATTTTTTGACTCAGAGGAAGCTAGGCAACCCCTCCAGCACTCTATAGGAAGATAGTGTGTGCTGGGTCAGTAAATTTAAAGAGACTAGTAAAGTCAATTTAACTTTACATGCTCTGGTAGACAATAGTCAGTCCCAGAGAAGGTATTTAAACCTTGGGAAGTCTGAAAGACATCCCTGTGCCACTGCACTGAAGGTGCTGTGTGACACACAGAAAAATATGACGCCTATGGAGTTGTTTTAAAACTCCATAACCAAAGAACACAAAAGTAAAACACACATCAAAATACATGGAAGAGTGGGAAAAAAAAGGTTCACACTCTTCCCAGGTAAAAAAAAAGAAAAAATCAAATCCTTGAAATCCAGCAAAGTTGCTGGGGGTCTCAAAAGGTTAAGGGAAATTAGCACATTCTTGAGAATTCTCCCTAACACTCGTCCCCCCAGACTAAGGGACAGGAGGATTTAATCCACTCCTGGATGAATCTCCTGCACACACCCAAGTCAATGCCTAGCATGTAGCGCACAACTGAAATCCTATATTTATTTTTTGTCTAAAAGTTCTTTATTCTGAATGATTTACCACTCATATCATGCCCTTCTCATGGAACCCCTCCCCCCGGTCACACTGAACCAGGAATCAGGCTGGTTTCCAAAGGTAAAGATTTAGTTCTGTATTTAAAATGTTATCACAATAGGTTTTAATGGTTACACCACACTCACCAATCGGGTGAGGTAACATTGAATGATCTCTTTAATACCCAAGAAGTAACAGTGAGCAAAACATTTCAGCACAGAAAATAGTACTTGTGGGTGGTTTCAGATAAGATAGCACTGTGGTTAAAGGTTCCCCCTGCACACCCCTAGAACCCACAATAGGCAATGTAAAGAGATATGGGGAGAGAGCAGGTATTCAGGAATGGCAGAATTCAAACAGAATATCAATCCCCCTTTCCCCCAGCAAACAAAAGAGAAAAACGGAATTGACTGTCAAGCTGTCAGAATGGCTTTTAAAGTTATCTTTAGAATGGACTTGGTAAAAACCCTAAATGTGGTCAAAATCGCTGAAATTGTTATGAATTCTTATGGGAGCCGGTTTGGATAGTTGCACACAAACACAAGCAATGATTCAATGCAAAGAAACAATTTGAAATCTTAAAATTCAAGTCGGAAGCAATCAAAAGCTGTTTTACATGTGTAAAAGTTTCCCAAAACTAAATTTGCGGCAAACGTTTCACTGTGCCATATTTACGATAATGAAAACCGTATTGATTTGGAATGCGGTTTTTAATAGCTATGGATGTTAGCTACAAGCAGAAGTTGAAATTTAGTTTCTAGCACAACAACTGAGGGAGTTATGGACGTTTTAGTAGAGGTTGTTTTTTGGAGATAGGCGCAAGAATGGAAAACAGAAATGCACGTTTAAAATGACAAAAGAGTTTCTTAAACTAGAGGATGACTATGAACAAAAAGAAGACCACACAGGTCACTTGATCAGAATGACTGTCTGCGGAGGAAACTCACCTTCTTCAGATGAGAAATGATTAGTGCAGAGATAGTTTTTGCAATACTAATACAGGAGGAAGATAGGATGGTTTGGATAGAGAGTTCAGACAATTCAAAAATGCTCCTAACAATACAGGTGCTGAATACAAGATAGGATGGGTTTACGATAGGGATTGACTATGCAAAGTACATATGCCGGTGACACAATTCTTTCTATCGATACTCATTGGATATGTTTTTAAATGGAACCGTAAGTTCTGCTCAGTCAAGATTCTGGTCAGGGAATTGGATCTGGTTTAAGACATACGGCTGGGCACATCGGACTGGATGGGATCTGCAAGGCACTCTGGTCACAGCACGGCATAGGACTCGATTGGATCTGCAAGGCACTCTGGTCACAGCATGGCACAGGACTGGATTGGATTGGATCTGCCCTTCTTGGTAATGATGATATTTATTTTCAGCAGGAAAGCAGTACAGCGCAGCCTGGCTGTATTATGATGCTTCCCCTTAGGTTTGTGGAGTTCTGGTTCTGGAATGTTGAGGCCTAGCTGAAAATGGTTGCCAAGTTTCTGGAGTCTGGAGCAGGGAAGATGTAGAGTTCAGCAGCAGGGCGCTCCGCCAGTATCAGTATAGTAGATGAATCTGTCTGTCTTTTTTGTTTGGTGAGCTGTCTCTATTTATGTTATGTACAGATGTCATAAAGGGGTGTGTGTGGGCTGATTTAGCCTAAGCTTGCCCCTTTTGACAGGGGATTGGGTCAGAGTCTACTCTCTGCCTTGATAGGAGGAGAGAAACAGAGTGTCACCTTTATGGTGTGATTTTATGTGGCTGAAAATCCACCCCTAGTCCCTGGAACACAAAATCTACTTTTGGCACAATACATATTTCCACAGGTGAAACCTATATAACAATCACATATACAGATTACATATTTTCCATAGCAGCAACTCCTCAAAATCCCGTAGCTGTGGGATCTTGTCTCTGCTTTTCACAGAATTTTGCCATTTTCATCAGGAACACATTGTCCAATTTTTAAGCACATTTCTACAAGTGTGCGCATTCAACATGGGCATAAGTGTATAAATTTTCATAATTCTAGCGGAAATACATTTTACGTAAAATCACATTTCTTGGCATTTCTTTCCAGAGCATGTCACACGATTTTGCCGCCTCTTGAAACGTGCAGCCAAAATTACTTTTATATTTTTCACAATTTTGACTGGCAAGTTATAAGCCTTTAAAAAAATGTTCTTTGTTAATGTTCAGCCACAGACGGTTGTTTGGGTCCTCCTCTTTTTGTCTCCCTGCAGTCCAGGAGCAGTCTCCTCCCTGCTTGCTCTTGGCAGAGGCCATTTACGACTGTCTTCAAACCTTGCATTTCCTTAGCTGCAGCTGGTCATTGTTCTTCATGCCTCTGTAGACCAGGTTCTTTACTACGCCCTCATTAGAGCTTTTGTGTGATTTCCTGCTGGGGGGAAAGGCCTTCCTTCTGTGAGAAAACCTGTTATTGCAGTTTGGTAGCCTCAGCCAGGTTTAATATTAATTGTTAACTCTTGATTTTTTCCTTAGCTTAAAACAAGCTTGTTGTATCAAATCACAGCTAGAATACTTGTTCAAGATTTTAAACCATGGGATCAAAACAATTACAAGATTGGTTACTCTCAGTACTACAGGCCTCATAGATTGCAAACATTTCATTTTCAGTTTATACATGTTAAAGTTTAATCAGGCATGCTCCTGACAGCTGTGATTCAGGCGGCCCAGGGTACTACACCCAGAGATTTTTAACAGTTCCACAGACAGGCCATTTTTGCTGTGGAAATCTCTTTATGCTTTCAGCTTTTCGGGACCTTGTAAGTTCACAATTATTTCTTAAACTAAGTGAATTGTAGCACCCAGTAAGAATTTTGGATGTTGGGGGTGTTTCAGCAACAAAGAAAAAGGGATTTAAAGCAAGATTCTGGGTTTCACTTAGCAAAGCACTGCTTTTTCCTTCTGTACTCTATTTTCAATTGTTGTGGAGCCAAGTGACATATTGCAGGAGTGAGAGCTCTGTTCCACCACTGACAACATGCGTGGCAGATTGGACAGCCATCTTTTTGTTCCCTGCAAAGCGCGATTTTCAGAGGTTTTGGCGCGCACCAGGGTTTTGCGGCCATTTTGCTATTTTTCTGGCACCATCATAACACAGTGATGCAGCATAGCAGAGCAAAAGTGGGAGAAAAACATCCCACACTCCAGTCGGTCAAACATCTTGGAGAGACCATCAGTATTTTGGTGGTACCCAGAGCTGTGTTCAATGGTAAAAATAAAACCCTTGCAGGCTGATTGACCATCTCAGTAGTTTAGGGTTTTCCCCTTTCATTTGCATAAACCATTTCAAGGGTTGATGGTCAGTCTAAATCACAAAGGTAGATCCATACAAGTGTGGTCTAAACTTCTGCAGTGGCCACACAATAGCAAAACATTCTCTTTCAATGGTTTCCCACCTTGTCTCAGGTTCCTCCAGCTTCCTCCTGATGAAGCAAATGAGGTATTCCCTACCTGTCTCATCCAGCTGACTCAGAACGGTACCCATGCCTGTATTTGAAGCATCTGTCTGCACAATGAAGGTTTGGTTAAAGGCAGGACCTCTTAGGACTGAAGCTTGATAAAGGGCTTTCTTTAGGCCTTCAAATGCTTGAGTGCACTCCTCATTCCACCTGAACGTTTTAGGGAATTTGGGACAGGAGACCACATTCAAGGGAGAAGCTATGGTCCCATAGTTCTCTATGAAGTTCCTATAGTAACCAGTGAGGCCTAGGAAGGGTCTCACTTGGGTTTGAGTAGTAGGGATGTACCCAGTTTTGTACAGCTTGTACCTTGCTAGGCAATGGCCTGATTTCACCTCATCCTACCTCATGTCCAAGGTAGACCACTTTACTCTGACTAATTTGACATTTACTAGCCTTTATGGTAGATGGGCCTGCTCAAGAGCCTGCACAACTTATCCTAAGTGGTGAACATGTTCTTTCCAAGTAGGGCCGAACACTGTAATGTCATCCAAGTATGCCATCCAGAAGTCCTCCGTCCCATTCAGAACCTGGTTAACCATCTTTTGGAATGTAGCAGCTGCATTATTTAGTCCAAAAGGCATTACCTTAAACTGGTAGAGGCCTGCTGGGGTTGATAATGCAGTTTTCTCCTTCGCATGGTCTGTCAGTGCTATTTGTCAATAGCCTGAAGTGAGATCGAATGTACTGAAGTACTTGGCTGAACCAATTTTGTCCACCAGTGCATCTGTTCTTGGTAAAGGGTTGGCATCAGTCTTGGTGACTGCATTAAGAGCTCTATAGTCCACACATAATCTCAACTTCTTGGATCCTTCCTTTGGTACTAGAACAACTGGACTAGACCATGGACTGGTAGAGGGCTCTATTACCCCGAGATCAAGCATCTTGTTCATCTCCTCCTTTATGTGGGATCTAACATAATCTGACAGTCTGTAACCTCAGCTTTTAACAGGTAAACAGTCACCAGTGAGAATATCATGCTGGCGCAAAGGGGCCGAGCCTGGTGATAGTGAAAACAGGGAGGCAAACTGATTTAACAGAAACTTGCACTCCTCCTATTGTTCAGGTGTCAAATTAGAAGAGAGATTAACTCCTTCTATGTCCACATCTAAAGGCTGGCCTCTGAGTAGGTCAGGTAGAGGTTCACTCTCCTCCTCCTCTTGGGCTGAATCTAGAAGCAAAGATCCCACTTTTTGTCTTGAGACATAAACTTTTAGACGGTTGGTGTGAAAGATTGTGGGAGCCTCATTAGGATTTCCTAAGTCCACCAGATAGTTGACCGTTCCAAGTTTACCCACAACCTTGAAGGGTCCTATCCATTTGTCATGTAAGGCCCTCTGCCTTGTAGGTACCATAACTAGAACTAGCTTGTCTTGAGAAAACTCACCCATGTTGGCCTTCTGGTCATGCCAATGCTTCACCAGAGCCTGACCTGCTTTCAGGTTATCTGATGCTTCTGCCATCATGTGTGACATTCTCCTACTGAGACCTATCAGATAGTCAGTGACTCTCACTGGCTTGGGGGAGGAGCACTCTCCAACCCCTCTTTAATTAGGGCCAAGGGGGCTCTAACTGGATGGCCATGAAGAGGTTCAAAGGGACTAAATTCAACTGCCTCCTGAGGGACTTATCTATAAGCAAATAGAAGGCATGGCAGTAGAAGGTCCCACTTTCTTCTAAGGGGTTCCTTTAAAGCACTTGTCATGCTTTTCATTTTGTGGTTTAACCTCTCTACCAATCCATTTGTCTGAGGATGGTAGGCAGTTGAGAACGTGTAAGTTACTCCACAGTTTTTCCACATGACCTGCATGTAGTGGGGCATAGAAGTGGATCCCCTGTCAGAGATAACTTCCTTTGGAGAACCTACCCTGGTAAAAATACCAAGTAGTGCCTTAGCAACAGCCTGAGCTGTAACAATTCCCATAAGTATGGCTTCAGGACACCTAGTAGCATGGTCTGCTACAACCAGGATAAACCTGTTTCCTGAAGATGTTGGAGGGTATAAATGACCAACAATGTTGATAACTACCCTCTCAAAGGGGACTCTCACCACTGGGAGAGGCACCAAGGGTGACACATTCTTGGCTCCACTCTTGCCAGAGGTTTGGCAAGTGTGGCAGCTCCTACAGAACTCATCTACATCAGACCCCAATTTAGGCCAGTAGAAATATAAAGAGAGCATTTCCTTGGTCTTCTTGAAACTTAAGTGACCAGCCAAAGGTATCTCATGGGCTAACTAGAAACTGGAGTCTGCTTTCAAGAGGCACTAAAAGTCTTCTGAAGTCCTCTGGGATAGACTTAGTCGGTTCACTGTAGAAGAGGCCATCTTCCCAGTACAACCTATGCTTCCCTGGCTCTTGCCCATCCAGCTGGGAAGCTTCCTGTTGGTGAAGACCTTCAAGAGTAGGACACTCTCTTTGACCTCTGCTGATGTCTGCCCTACAGGGTCCACCTTTTGCCAGTAAAGACTGCAGCTCAGGATGGTCTGCAGGATCCAGATCTCCAACAGGAGCAAAGTCCTCTTCCAGCTCTGATTCCTCAGCAGCTGATTCAACCACACAAGGTTGTTCCTGGTGGAGGAGTCACAGGTGTGACTATGGACAGTCCTCTCGGGGATGTCCTAGTTGGTAGCACAGGAGTGCTGGCTGGTTTCTTCCTGGAGGTTTTAGGTTTACCCTTTTCTTCTTTCTTCTTTGAAATTGCAGTCAATACGTCCTGTGGACTGGGAGCTAAATCTTCTTCTATAACCTCCTCTTGAGATCCTTTTAAGGTATTCTTGCTGGCCTTCCTAGTCTGGTCCTGTTTCATTTTGGTCAGAGGCCTGGGAGTGCTTCATACAACTCCAAGAGATTTTAAGTCATTCCCAAACAGGACTCTCCCAGGTACTTCACTCTGCACACTTACAGGTATCTTGACAGTCATGCCATTGCACTGGATGTGAGCTGGTAACTGTGGAAGCATTTAGACAGGGCCTCCAGCAAGCTTAGTTAGGAATGTTGATGCCTTAGCAACATCCTCAACCTTGAAAAATGTTTCATCTACTACAGTTATGCTGGCCCCAGTGTCTCTGATGACAGGGGTCTCCTGACCATTCACAAGAACACTGTCTTTGTAATAATCTTTAGTACTGTCTGGAATGGAATTATAGACAACTAAGTTGTGTTATTCCCACAGACCCAGGGATACTAAAGAAACACTGGCTGAGACTTTCATGGGTTCCTCAGCCAGTAAGTGCAAGTTTCTACTTGCCATTTTACTTCATCCTCTGGGGAGAAGGCTAAGGAGACAGTGTGGATCCCTGAAGGTTTGCCCTTACATCTGGGATCCCCGTTCACCTGGTCAGTTGACCCACAAACATAACATTTTCCAAATGTCTATATGAATGGGGGTTTGTCCTGACCTCCTTCTGGTTTGGCACCAGGAGGTACACTAGCCTGATTTCTTCTTCTATAATCTGTGTTAGAAGAAAAAAAAATATAGAAATCCAGAAAAGTTGCTGGGGGTCTCAAAAGGTAAGGGACATTACCACATTCTTCAGATTGTTCCCTAACAAGCACCACTCCCATTGCTCCCACCCACTTTGACCACTTACACTATTTAGGGTGCCCCATGCTTATTTTATGTAAAACACCACACACATCCTAGTACCGACACTCGATTCACACACCAGTTATATCCAGTCTAGTTTTCAGAATAGGCACAACAAATATGCATGATAGTGATTTGTGCATCAGGATTTTTAGTAAATGTTTTTTGGAAATGATGGATTGTGTACTTATATCTGTGTTGCATGACATGGAGGAGTTAAGAAGTAGTTCAGAGTGTATTCATTGTAGAAACTGATAATTGGGGAGGCCTGATTTGTTATCATTATGGCATCATCATCATTATGGCATCATTATTACCCCTTTAGGAATCATTCCATCATTGCATCCTGTTTAGTTCAGATTAGTCCATGCAGAAATAGTAACATTACACTATCCACATTATTAGACTGCCACTTTCTATGCATTAGCAATTTGCTTATAAAATGACACACTGTCATATATGAAGTGCCATGTAGAGACATTTACAGACACATGTTATGTTTTGTAGTTACATGTACACATGTACGCATTGAGTGTGCACTTAGAATATGTTTGCATTAGATAGCGCTTGCCATTGCGAGAGAAAGCATAAACGCTAGTAAGCATTAAGCTATTTAGCTGGCTCCTAAAGGCATTTCTGGATGGAGACACAGAGGAGCGCCGTGGAGTGCGGAAAGATTGTTATGAGTTAACAGTGTACAAGTATTCGTAAACTTTTGCTTGGCAGGGACAGATAACACAAACCGTGTCCGAGTGGAAGGCGAAGGAAGCCTTATCAGCATGGCTCTGAGCTTCACGGAGACAGAAAAGGTGGGGGCTGCGCCACATGGATAGAGGGAGAGTGCGCTTTTGTATGAGAGGAGAGATGGCCTGTTCTCTGAGAGAGAGGATCTTGTGAAGCCAACAGTGGAATGAATGGAGGAATAGATGCTAGATGGTGTATTGCAGGAAGACAGAAGAAGGAGATATGATGTCCAATGTCACATTGACACAGAACACGACCAGAATACGGAGTGATTGCAAGTAAACAACATGCAAACACAGACTTTCAGGCATTGTAGAAATTCTGACAGATAAAGAGACATTCTTAGCTTGGAGAACAAAGAAACCATAGGGATTTGTATACGTCATGGAATGGTATAACCAGGGGAGAGGGGAGTTGCTGGCTCTAGTTGTTGGAGTTTTTAGATGTTGATGGAGTTCAAGTTCGATGAGGGAGAGGTGTCTTGGTGCAGCAGAATCCGATGGCTATGGGGGAGATCGAGAGCTTGGCAAAGGCTTGAGGCAGTTCGAGTGACCAGATCTTGAGACCTGGCCCTGGCAACTGACTGATTGACTGCAGAGTAGCGGGATATGATAGACCTGGCCCTGGCAAACAGAGCTGGAGACAAAGGGAAGAAAATGGGAAGTATGGTTCATGGCCTAAACTGATTGATTAGAACAGACACTCATATAAAGAACTTTGGGTTTGGGAAAGGGGAAATCAGACAGGGATTGTCTTATATAGAGAGAGTGAAGTATGGTGTGGATTGGAGAGGAATGCTGATGTGACACTTGCCATATGTATATTGAATTAGACACTGATAGCTTGCATTAGAAGCTTGTAAGGCTTATAGTTATCCACTGCATGGTAGATTTGCACTACAAGCATAAAAGGTGCAAAGTAGATATTTGCAATAGTTTTAGTATTGTTCGCATCATGCTTTGCTGTGCATAAATAAATGTATTCTATTGTTATAATTCTGCTGTCTTTGTATTTTATGTTACTGTGCCTATAGGAGTATGTTAGGAGTAATCTAGAAGTAACACAATGTACAAAGGCCCTGAGATATGAAAGTAGGGGGGGGGAATAATGGTCCACACCCTCCTAGGAGATTGGCTAGGGTTGTCTAGGAGATTGTCTAAGATTGTCTAAGACTGGTGCATGGTTGCCCAAGGAGGGCAAGACTGTGGTAGGAATTGTTTTAGGACTAACAGTTAGTGAAGAAGAGCTGTAGCTGAGGCAGTTGTTCGTGGTAGTTCGAGCAGATTTCGTTGTTCCTTAGCTTCAGTAGTGGGGAAAAGAAGCAGTACATCAGGAGGTTCCTGCACTGCCCAGGGATGAGGCCACAAGCTTGGCAAAACATCGGTTTAAGGTGTGAGTGCCTTAAAGTCCACAAACTGGTATCCTTCCCACTGGCTATCCAGTTTTCCACAGAATTCTGCAGAGAATTCGACCAGGAGGTGACGATGTCAGGCGGCTTACGAGTTGGTTGTTCCTGCCAAACTCAAGGGAAGAAGTTAACCTTGAAGGTGTTCTCTGTCAATGGAGTTTCAGGCAATTTTGATCTTCAGCAGGGCTTCACCAGTCGTCCAGGCATTGCAACAGTCCTCTTCCTTCAGCTCATCTTTGGTTCTTTCATTCCAGTGGTCGACTCTGCTTTCCAAGTTCCAGAGACCTGCTTTTAAAGCGTTTCCCCCATTCATTCTAGCCTGGCTGTCACTCACACAGCAAGGAGGCTCTCCTTGCTGGACAGTCAGCAGGCCAACGATGCCAGAGTGCATTCAGGTCTCCTAGGAGACTAAGCACAAGGAGTTTCGGGCAGCTCCCTCACATCCTGTCCACCTCAAACACACTGGTGCCAGAGGAGGGCTTCAGCACTGAAGCCCTCCAAAGGCCAATGAACAAAGGGACCAAACCTAGTTTGGTGCGCAGAGACAAACACAAGAAGGACCTTTCCTAAAAGAAATGGCGAAAAGTCGACCGAAGTCTGTTTTTGCAGATAACTGTTGGGCGCCATATTGAAAAACATGGCTGACCCGATTTTTAGCTACCGTTGTTCGCGGTCGGGAACAACCATGGTAGTTTGATCTAAACCATTGCCACTGGACATTTAAAGTAGGAAAGGATAACATTTGACTGTTAAATTAATGTTTTGACTCAGGAAGCTAGGCAACCCCTCCAGCACTCTATAGGAAGATAGTGTGTGCTGGGTCAGTAAATTTGAAGAGACTAGTAAAGTCAATTTAACTTTACATGCTCTGGAAGACAGTAGTCAGTCCCAGAGAAGGTATTTAAACCTTGGAAAGTCTGAAAGACATCCCTGTGCCACTGCACTGAAGGTGCTGTGTGACACACAGAAAAAGATGATGCATATGGAGTGGTTTCAAAATTCCATAACCAAAGAACACAAAAGTAACACACACATCAAAATAAATGGAAGAGTGGGGAAAAAAGACTCAGACTCTTCCCAGGTTAAAAAAAAAACCTAGAAATCCAGCAAAGTTGCTGGGGGTCTCAAAAGGTAAGGGAAATTAGCACATTCTTGAGATTTTCCCCTAACAAGCACCACTCCCATCGCTCCCACCCACTTTGACCACTTACACTAATTAGGCTGCCCCGTGCTTATTTTATGTAAAACACCACACACATCCTAGTACCGACACTCGATTCACACACCAGTGATATCCAGTCTAGTTTTCAGAATAGGCACAACGAATATGCATGATAATGATTTGTGCATCAGGATTTTTAGTAAATGTGTTTTGGAAATGATGGATTGTGTACTTATATCTGTGTTGCACGACATGGAGGAGTTAAGAGGGAGTCCTTTCATGTGTCATGGTCGTTGCCCAGCACGGGAATGATGTGGCTGACAGCAGCAGACAGATGCAGAGCGTTTCCCATCGGTGATGTCACCTTACAAAGAATGTTAAGAGCCCCCTGTAGCTAAGCAATGTCATTTGCAAATCATCTGGATTCTCTTCCACATGATTTTTATTGCCTGGAAAAGCAAATCTCAAATGAGCAGGCATTCATCTGGACGTAATTGAAATGCAATCAATCATGTTCGTGAGAAGCATAACACCTGCGAACAACAAAATATATTCGACATTTGGGTTAAACAATAATCTGCAAGGATACGGTCACAAAACAGAGGCATGGGGCTAACTCTTAAACAGATGTGAGGAGAGAACGGCACCGGAATGCGGCAACGGCATTGGCCTGTGTGGGTCGCAGCAGGAATCAGCTGGCAACACACTGGGTTTAGGGAACACACCTGGAGTGCTGGCTCTGAAAGGGTCCCTCATTGCAAATGCAGCTTTTACATTTCCATGAGGTTCTGGAAGACTGCCAATGGCTCTGCACAGTCCACGATCAGCAGGCTCCATGTAATAATGTCCCTGCAAAAATGTCGCCTGGCAAAAAAGTTGCAGTTTTTTGCATGGGACATTACTACATTGCAAATGTGGGGGACACCCCTGCAACCCCCAAAACCTTTTTTTTTCCAAGGGGAGTGGGGGACACCCCCGCAACCCCTGCTCTCCTCGACCCCTATATATAATGTCGCCACAACCTTTTCCCGGCGACATCATGTATGGCGACCATATATATTTATTTATTTATTTTGCATTTATCAAGCACGCTTGCAGCCCATGAGGCATTGAAGCGCTGTTACAGAGGATAAGGAGACTTAAGGTTACAGGTGGGTGCCCAATGGGCTTATGGTTACACAGCAGCGAACAAATATGCAGGAAATTGCTAAAACCAATTCGTAATAGATATTCTGTTTAGCAAAGAGTCTAGTTTTGATAGCCTTACGGACGGCTAGGTGTGATTTAATCAGTCTTAGGTGAGGTGGCAGTGCGTTCCAGTGCGTGGCTACTTGGGTGGGGAAGCTGGAGCCTCGATATATGGGGATAATATTACCGGATACCGATCACAATTGAGTTTTATCGAGCATGTGGCCTGCTATCGGGGTGCTAAAAACACTTTCTTCAGGATATGACATTAACTATATTAGTTATTGCCTGTTTCATATATATTTTCTGCACTGATAATATAATGGAGGGTGCTGCTCATAATGAACATGTTTGCTGTGGCTTGCATGACTCAAAGATGGGGTTCTGTGAGGCTCACAAGCACTCATCCACTGTATGTTGTCTGAGTCATCTAGAGAGAGGGTCAGTGAGTGAACTGACTTTTTTCACGGGTCCCCAGACCCATCCTGGACACCATCTACACCCTCCCACATTGCCTCCTGCCTCTCCAGCGCTGTGAATCTTGCAACAGGGTGCTACTCCCTCCTCAGTCTACCACAAGCAACATCTCCTAGAGTCGGATCCTACCTCAATAAGGCTTCCCGGACGAAATCTCTGATGGAGTATACCATCCCAAGGTAAGTGTGTACGGCGCTGTTAAGAAGCACTACCGTACCGTCGCCATCTTGGCCACACCCCCAAAGAGTCACTTTCAAAGAATGCGGCACCATATGAAAGATCAGCGACCTCAAACCCCACCAAAACAAGCCAGCCAAAATCTCCTACACACTGCACTATACAAGCTAACCTGTGCACACTGACATGCCATTATCCAAGGGTACCCAGAGCCTGCACCTTCCATCCTCACTTTCTGCCAAAGCCTCGAAGAGTACCTCTTTCTCGCACCTAAGCAGCCAGACCACCTCCCCAACTATCACTCCCCTACCCAAGTATTTCTATCCTGTCATGAAAACATTGTCACTTCTTGTTCACTTCCTCTCTATTGAAATGTGAAAGGTGAGTGTGGCATAAAACTTCAAATAAACCAAATACTATTAAATAAAATAATAATTGAGGTAAAAGAGAGAGTCACGATTTATCATACACTTCCGGCTTTCTTTTACGGTTACTATCATTTTAATATCCTGTTTGGAGCAATCCAAAGCCCAGCACAAACATGTTCCCTAAATGGACATGTATGGACTCTATTGGTCCGTGTAGTGTCGCCACTTTGTTATAATCATATGGAAATGTGTTCATGAGGGAGCCACCATTATGCAATGCCTATGCTTGGAAGTCAAAGGTAAGAATGTCGTTCTGAGACTGCAAGAGATTCCGAGCATGTATGGGTATGTATTCTGTGATGAATGCAGGGAGGTGCCCTTTGCATCTTGTGATCTAAACATGGAAAATGTTTCAAGGTATGATCTGATAGGTTATTTATAACGCGCTTAAGCGCGGACCGGGGTTCGAACCTGTGTTGCTGCTTGAGTCTTGCTTCCAAGGCGATGCACGTTGCCGCTGAGCTATCCTGCAGAAGCACGACATGGACAAGGTACTTACCTAACTTGACGTACTGCAATGTATCTACTATGTGATGCTCTGTAACTGTAACCTTATGCAATTGTCCTGTAACTTAACTGATTTGACATGGCAGCCTCGCGCTGCATCACTGATTTGAAATGGAAGCCTTGCGCTGCACCACTTGCCTAATTGTTCTGCCACTTACCTGATTTGACATGGCAGCCTCACGCTGCACCACTTGCCTAATTGGCTTGTAACTTACCTGATTTGAAATGGATGCTTCGCTCTTCACCACTTGCCTAATTGTCCTGTAACTTGCCTCAAGCTGCACCACTGATTTGTCATGGCAGCCATCTGCTGCACCACTTGCCTAACTTGATGTACTGCCACGTATCTACTATTTGATGCTCTGTAACCTTATACAATAAGAGTAACATGTATGCAATAGCATCTTGATACCTACGGGTTTAACGTGCTCTACAAATGTAAAAAGTAAATTAAAAAAATAAATGTGTTAGTCTTTGCACATGTCTGACCTATTTTCTCTTTTTAAACATCCCCACCAGTGAAATACCATCTGACTGTCGCGCCATATTCCACTTTATTAAAACTTCCATACTCAAGGTAAAAAAAAGTAATTCTTTCACTCAAACCTTCCAACTGTCAAGGCGACCTCTGCCCAGCACAGATAATAAAAGATGCTTCAAGAGATCTTGCCCCTTTTATTTCTAAACTGAGTAATGTCTCCTTTTCATCTGGCACTATTCCTACTAACCTGAAGCAATCCTGGGTACTCCCACTGTTAAACAAACAAACCCTAGACCCACTTGTTCCTACTAATTTCCGCCCTATCACAACGGTACCATTCCTGCTTAAAATAGTCGACAAGGTTGCTTACACCCAGATCCAAAAATATCTGGAACTCCATAAGCTTCTGGGAGCAAGACAATCCGGATTCCGCCCCCAAAATGGAACGGAAACCGCTCTCATCGACCTCAAAACACAGGTTGATGATTTAAGAGACAAAGGCAAAACAGCCCTCCTCCTATTATTAGACCTCTCAGCCACATTTGACCTGGTATGCGGCCATCTGGACTCAGCAGCCCACTTTTCCACAGAGGCAATCAGATCGATAGACTCATTCTTGAGTGATAGAACCATGAGGGTCGGCAGCAGCTGACCCTACCCCTATCACGTGTGGTGTCCCCCAGGGTTCTTGTGTCTCCCCCACTCTATACAATATATTCGCCAAGCCCCTGTTCAATGATCTGGACCTTCTGGGTATCACCTACACAAACTATGCAGATGATACTCAGATTCTCCTCCCACTTTCTGGGGATTATGACAAGGATTTGGCTTTGGTGAATATAGTGTATCTCATCATCCAGGCAAGTATGGCCACTCAAGATCTATGCCTGACTGATGACAAGACAGAGCTTGTCATCCTGGGCAACCACCTTAAACTTAAGAAATTAGGCCAGGAATATTCATCATTCTCCATTGATGGAAACCTCATTAAGGTAGCCAAGGAAGTGAAACCCCTTGGCTTCTGCCTTGACTATACCCTCTCCTTTAACAAACAAGTGAAATCAATGGCCTCTACCACTGCTTACACGTGCAAGCTCATCAGGACTGGCAAACCTTTCCTATTGAATGACAGCTGCATGATCCTGGCCAGAGCTCTAATACTTTCTCGGCTAGATTACTGCAATGCTCGTTACATTGGTGTCAACAAAGCTATCATCCAGAGGATACAAATGCTCCAAAATAATGCATTAAGAGCCGCACTAGGTATGAACAGAAGAGTACACATCTTGGAGTCTAGACGCCAAAACAACTGGCTCTCGACTTACAATAAAATCCTCCTAAAAACGGCATCCCATACCCACAAAGCACTAAATAATTCTGCACCCAGCTATCTCGCAGATAGATTTCACAAAAGAACATCCAACAGACCTATGAGAGTCAGTAATGCCAATTGCCTGACTATACCAAGATTCAGACTCACCAAGGCTGGCGGTAGTAGCTTTCCTGTGAAAGCAGCCAAACTTTGGCACTCCATGCCACACACCCTTAGAGAAGATCAACCTTATTTGAACTTTAGAGGTAACTACATTAGCCTACTCAAATCCACTGATCCTTAGGACTGGTTGCTGTGCTTATACCTAGGATGTATCTGTATATTCCAGCAAAGCATATCTTAATACCTGCTTGCTGTAATTATGTATCCTACCTATTTACAATCTGTTTACTTGCCTTACCTTGACCTTACCCTGTAACTCTGTAAGCTTTGCATGTTCTTATTGCTGCGTCCTGATACCTTCGGGTCTGGCGCGCATTAGAAATAAACAAACAAACAATTGCTACTCAGCTTGGTCTACAGCATACAGCATTATAGTGCTGTTTTATTTTTGTTTTGTATTTCACAGTCCATTCGAAGACGGACTCGTTCAGCAACTCAATAGGGTGTAAGACTTAATGAAGTAGGATACAGTATAATGCACTAATTCAGTTTTTTCCACTGTGTCATCTGCTTAGATTGCAGAAATATAATACCGCCCAATGCCATTCTGCAAGCCCATTTATTTTGCCATCTGCCTATGAGAGGCAGATTGCCTCATTGACTTTTGAGGTGCAAACTCTGGATTTTCCCTGGGCAGAGCTCATTCTGTTAACCATTGCCCTAATTATGCAGCTCGGATGACAAAATTGTGTACAGTAGATAGGGGCATTTCTCTTAACTGTAGTCATTTTGAGCGTGGCAGGCACGGTGCATTCAATCCACATGCACACATAGACAGCTGCAGCAGGTACATTCCAGCATACTCTACGCTAGTCACAGCATTTGCTTGTGTTAAGGCTCTACAGGTTGTACACGTATATGTCTGCACCACTCTCTTAACACACTGAGAGCCTGCTTCTGAGGTGCATGCACAAATAGGAAAGTGTTCTACCATGAAGGAGGAACACTTTCCTTAAAAGGACCATAATCTAACAAACAAAGTATGTCATGCAAAGACATGAATGCCTTGTCTTTATCAGAGACTGGATTTTGCATGTCAAAAAACAGGAGTTAAAATATGGCTCCTGCTAGGTGCCGTTCTCTTCCACTGCACATGTTCCCTTTCTAAAAATAGCATTTCCCAGACTGCAACACCCCTTTTCTAAATTGCGGAGAGCTTAAGGACAATTTCGCAAATTACAAAATTGGATATCTTTAAAGAAATGCCTGCATTGATGCTGGGACACATGTTTCGTCCGCAATGAGATACTTTAGCAACTTTTGCTGCAGGAAAGCACAACATCTCCCTGGCAATCCTTCCACCCACCTCAGAAGGGTGGTGCTGAAAACTGGAGGGAAGGATGTCTGCTTGCCAAACGACTTTTATCACAAGATCAGAATCGGGCCCACATTTTTTTTTTTTTTTGCCAAAGCTTACAAATGGAATCTCATCTTGGTTTACACTATGACATATAATCATACTTCTGATTATTCTTTCATGAATTGTTCAGTGAGACAGACAAAGGACTTGCTGTAATATTGCCTGCAATTGTACTGTTGGCGGTTTTATTGCCCAATTAAATGGCTGTGACCTTTTTCGCTTCTTGAACAGTAGTAGTTTGAAATAACTCACGACCTACAGGTAGAATCTTCAAACTCTATTCATTAATGTCAATTGACATTTTTATATTGTCCCTGCATGCCCAGCCTGCTTGCAGTTTATCGCGGTTCACAGACTGTAAATGAACCATTTTACTTGGAACTATTAAACAAGAAATTGGGTTCATATACCGCACTCCATGTTGGAGTCCAGAACTGCCACTAAGCGTGTTACTGAGCTTGGATCCCGTGCTGCTCGGTGTTGTTTGGCTATCAAACAAGCACGTTGCCCTTGACCTATCCTCCTGCCCCTATTGATTCATAAACATAAGTCAGATATGGACAAACATATTTATTCAATAAACAAGGGAATAGACGCTGAAAGGAGTACAAATGCCAGGGATGTTTGTCATTGGCAGGAATTTGATAATCTTGCAGGCAGTCAAGAGGCCAGTTTGGTGGCCCTCAGCATAAATGCCACCGATGCCTTGTTACCTGAGCCATACAAGCCTGCATTCTCAGACCGTTTTGAGTGCTTTTCAGATGAAAGTAGGTGTTTGGCCAGTATGTACGCCATCACACCCAGAGGGATGTCACGGTCGGTGAGACATTGACCAACACCATCATGTGGGAGAGGGACGCTGGGCCTGACCGCCTGCTTCTGATGACACTATCCAGTGGGAAAAAGAAGCAGGGGCCATAACCTGATTTGGAAGATGGGTGAAGCTGCAAGGTGCGGGCATGATGCTGGCAAATTATACCATTGTAGGGGGGACAGAGCCAGAGGGTGAGGCGTGTTTAAAGAGAAGGTCATGATGCTGAGACTGATAGACTTTCAGAGGCCTCCAAAAAAGCCTGACACCTGTGATCCAGGATGCAGATCATTTACTCTTAAGTGTGAAACCAGAAGTGGCATTTGATCCTTTTGAGGAATGCTGTACGTTTGCTAGGGCAGGCAGTGCAAAAGGACTCTGATGTGCTACACTGTATTGTTGCTGCACTATATTGTTAAGCAACAGCCACAGACTGAAGATCCCATGACCCCCAGCACATTCGAATTGCATTCCCATCTATCTTGGGATGGCCACAACCAACACCCCTTTACCAATCATCACAGTACAGCCATTTTCTTATCCCTACCCTCACAATCTGGCACAGCTGTTACCCCCCTCTGAACACCACCCATCAGCCGGCCGTCTCACAATGCCTATCCCATCAATGGCCTTACCCCAGGCAAGCTCGCCCACAGCACTGTAAACATGTCTACTGGACACTGATATCCCACTGACACCCATGTGCTGTACATCGCCTTGCTGCAAGTGCTCATTCTATTAACACCCACCCCCTCGCCATGGTTCCAGGGAAGCTGATGGCCCCCTGCCTGAATATGCATGTGTGTGCAATTAGTGTCTTACCTAGAATACTCCCCACACTGACACTGATTCATGTAACTTAATTGCACATTGCACAGTCAACCTCACACACCTTGATAATACATCCCTTCTGAGAAAGGCACACTTAGCCTAAAAAACATGTGTCCATCCACAATCCTATTCTGAAGCGAAAGCGAAATGTACTGTGTATCACGGAAATGTAGGTTTCCAATCATTCCACGTCAGCATGTGTTCTTAGACCACCCTGCTTATATTTCTGCTATTCCTTCCCTTTAAACCTGGATTTGGCATCTTACTTCTCTATTAAAGTGGAGCTGAAATGAAGTATTTTGTCATTTTCTTTTTTTTCATTCTTTTTTTGTTGGTTGTTTCCTCTTTTTTCATTGCAGAAATGTTTAATGTGTGTTTAAATGGTTTGCTCTTAGTCATAATCATATACTATTTGTACAATTGGATATTAAAATGGTATGTTGTATTCTCTTTCTATCCTAGGTGAAAAGCCATTGTTTTGCTCACAACACAAACATTTTGTAAAAAAGTTGACCTTCGCTCTCCTATGTACAAATCTACAACTTCTTCTTCCTCCACTTCTCTTCTACCCCTCTCTATTTCTTGTCTTCATTTCTCCCTCTCTCTGACACTGATACTGCTGCTTTTCTTTCCAAAGCCCACCCTACTTCTGTTCCCACTGATCCTCACCCTTTTGGTTAATCCCTAAAGTATTACCTTTTCTCCTTCCCTATTTTACCAATTTATTTATTGCCTCCTTCCAATTCTTGATCTTTTTCACTATTTTCAAGCACGCCACAATTATTCCTATTCTTAAAAAACCCTCACTCTACCCCACTTTGCCTCTAACTTTAGACCTATCTCTCTTCTTCCCTCTCTTTAACAATTTCTAGTATGTTATGTTTATGTTATGTTTTTATCACTTGTACTGCCACCCAAGGATATCTTCGACGCTTATTGTCTATTCTCAGGTTTCCTCACACACCAACTCAAAATCTCTCATTCCATATTACCAGTCAGTCTTTCAACCTTGCCACTGCAGAGAGACTGTTCTTCTTTCTGTCACTAACTCAATTTTCTCAGCTCACTAGTCTAATCACTCTTCACTCTTGGCACTGCTAGATCTGTAGGCAGCGTTTTACACAGTTGATCACTTCCTTCTGCTTCTTTACCTTGGCTGTATTGGTTTCAAAAGCTCTGTCCTTGGAGGTCAGGTGGTGCTTGCGAGCTCACGACCAAGATGGTCACTGCTAGCTGAACTCTATGTGGCAAGGCTGGAAGGGGGAAGCTGCATGCCGTAATCACCGAACTCAGTACAGATCTTGTTTCTGGGATTTACCTAAGAAAGTCCTGAGAATCTGCCTGCAAAAGTTTGGGCGGTGGAGTTGTCTGCATTGACTGCTGACAAGAGGGAGATCGGGAGAACAGAGGGAACATTAATGGTGGCTGATGCTATGTGGCAGCGCTGTCCCCCGGAGCCACCCCTAGAGGAGGTGATCTGTCATGGGGTGGAGGCAGCCCCATAACTTCAAAAATAAATAGTTTATTTTTGAAGGCACTCTGCCTTCATGAAGAAATTATTTCCGTTATGGTTCGGTCCTTAACGGAAATAATTTCTTTATGAAGTCAGAGTGACTTCAAAAAGAAACAATTTATTTTTGAAGTATTATGGCCCCACGTGCTGTGTGCGTGTGTGAGTGTATGGTAAAAGAGTGCACACAAATGTATGGGTGGCTGGGTATGCGTGTGTGCGTTCACAGTGAAAGGATGCACACTTAAATGTATGGGTGGCTGCCTTGGTGTGCCTCTATGGTGAAAGGGTGCACACGTAAATGAATAGGTGACTGTGTGAGTGTATGGTGATAGGGTGCACACAAATGTATGGATGGCTGGGTGTGTGTGTACGGTGAAAGGATGCACACTTAAATGTACGGGTGGCTGCCTGGGTGTGCCCATATGGTGAAAGGGTGCACACTTAAATGTATGGATGGCTGGGTGTGCGTGTGTATATATGGTAATTGATGTGTGTGCTTGTGTTCAGGGGTGCAAAAAAACCTACATTTCAGATGGGCTAACCCTTCACATTTTGGGAGAGGCACTAAATTAACGTGTGGTGGGGGAGGAGCACATTTATTTGTGTGGGGGCATCCAACTCCTTTACGCATTTTAATGAGACTATTCTAGTGCAGCCTCAATGTTACAAGAAGTTAACTCTCTCCTTTAAGTCTGAAAACACCCACGTATGGGCTGCTCTGAGACTGAGTGGTCTCCTGTTCCCTCTCTACCCTTCCAATCACTCCCCTGGCATGCAAGTACTAAACCCACATCACAATTTCAATTGGCTAAAAAATTTAGCATTTGAATGCAGGTACTAACAGTGAAATGCTGTACTTGCTGGGCCAGGCCCTTGTTAACAGTGAAACCCAGGTGCCGTTTAACATCTGTGTCCTTTTCTGTCCGGCAACTGCTCTGTAGGTCAGCCAGGTCAAGTCAACATAGCCCATAATTTCAGGTGGTGCGGGGGAGTGTGAAGCCCAGTCAGCTCAATGGTGTTGCACCACTACTTGTGTTTAATGCCTTGATTACGTATTGGTAATCTGCATTAGTCCAAGCCCTATTCTCCCTCATCCCAGTACTTGTCTATGTGGCAGTATTTGTGTATGGGTCACTATGCCTCAAACACAAGTACTGGGATGAGGTAGAGGTACATGAAGGTAATGCCTGACTTAGCTACCTGTAATCTTCATTACCCCTAGTCCCACTCTTCCTCATCCCAGTGCTTACCTATGAGTCAATGAGCCTCATACGTAAGCACTGGTACAAGGAAGAGGGACGTGGAGGTAATTCTGGGCCAATTAGCTGATTTTGGAGGTTGGGGTAGGGATGTGAGGGAGAGGGGATGTGTGGGGCGGGTTTGTGCAATAAATCATAATGGTCCACCATATCCATGCTAAGCAGGCATGATAAGTGGTATTAGTGGCTAGAGAGGCATTTAGGTGCAGCCAGTCTAGTCATTCCTCAGTTTGGTATGACTTTTTTTAACTGGGCATTTCTGGTAAAGCTGTCCTGCTAAGTGTAATTACCTGGCTAGACTGGCATTTGGGTTCAGCCAGTCTAGCCGTTTCTTACTGCAGCATTGTATATTTTTCTGTGCATCTGTGATAAAATTATGATATGATATTATAAGTCCTATATAGCGCGCCTGTACACAAGTGTTTTTAGGAATGACAAGACAAGGGAAGGAAAACAGAGGGAGGACAAGACAAATTATCTTACTCGGCCTTGTGTCATTCAGATTGTGCAAGTGCATGAACGAGAAGTGCAAGGGGAAAGGGAGGGGGCAAGTGCAAGGGAGAGGGGAGGGGACAACAGGGCAGCAATGGTCTGGGTAAGTGCAGACAGGGCAGTGCGGCTCTCGGTAGTGCAAGGAGAACAAGGTACTGTAGGGTTACAGTTACAGCCCCAAAGTGTGTGGTAGGCCCAGAGGCAGTGCAAGGATGACTGATCAAGAAAGAGCCTGGACTCAGTGAGACTGAGGGTAGCCAAGCAACCAGTTGGTACAGCAGACAGGTAGGTCAGGTAGGTTAGCAGTGGAGGAAGAGAGAGAAAGCAGAGGAGAAGAGGGACATTTTGAGCTGCTTCTGGAACGTCAGGTGGTCCGGCTCAAGTTTGGGAGGGGCAGGGAAGCCATTCCAGAGGGAGGCCATTCCAGGGGGAGACACATGCAGAGGAGAGAGATATACCCCCCGCTCTCTGCCTGGAGAAGCATCTAACCCTTAGGGCTTGAGAAGGAAGGTATTTTGGAAGAGAGCGTTGGATGTCGTGTGAATCCCAGCACCAGAAAGCCTTGTGGACAAAGCAAAGGGTCTTGAACTTCATCCTTGCAGACACCGGGAGCCAATTGAGAAATGTCATGGCTGTTGAGATATGGTCCTTGGGCTTGAAACCAATGATACGTTTCACAGTCCTGTTCTGGATTAGTTGCAGACGGCGGACAGTAGAGGAAGGCAGATTGAGAAAGTGGCTGTTGCAGTAATCCAGCCTAGAGAGAACCAGGGCTCTGGAGACAGTGAGCTTCTGGGGGAAAGTGAGAAAGGGAAGGGTCCCTTTGAGGAGGTGCAGCTGGTAATGGGACTTCTTGGTGACGTCCGAGATGTGAGGAGAGAAATAGAGAGTAGAGTTGAAGATGACACCAGGAATGAGTGAGAGAGGAGATGAGGCTGAGGGGAGCCTGAAGTAAAGCTAAGTGTCATCCGCATAACACTGAAAGTTAGAGGAGAAGGTAGAGATCAGGTGGGCCAAAGGGGCAAGTAGAGGTTGAACAACCAGGGTGAGAGGATAGAGCCCTGGGGAATGCCACAGATAGAGAGAGGTGGCGGAGAGAAAGGGACCAAATCGGACCTGGGAGGGGCAGTCCAAGAGGAAAGGGGTAAGCCACTCCAGGGCCTGATCCATGATACCCAGGTTCTCACAGAGTCGATTGATCAGGATGGCATGGTTGACCGTGTCGAAAGCAGAGGAAAGTTCAAGGGGGATGAGGACAGAAAGAATTCTGGAAACGAGGTTAGAGATCAGATCTTTACAGTTGTTCAGGTGAGCAGTTTCCATGCCTCTGGCAGCTCTCAAGCCAGACTGATGGTCATGGAGACAACCAACAGATTCAGTGTGGAGGGTAAGCTGGGAGATGGACAGCTTTCCCAAGAGTTTGGGAGAGGGGAAAGTTCCAGTGGGAAAAGAATGATTACAGAAATCGGCCAAGGCTGGAGCAAGGGTGTCAATATGGTCCTTGATAGTTCTGAAGGAGCGGGCAAGCATCTGTTTCGACGACACTTCCATAGGTGGGACTTTTCCAGAAAGCTCATCAGGTGTTAGAGAAAAAGAGGAGAAAGGAGGAGGAGAGGGGGAAATGGCCAAAGGGGGGGGGGGCAGAGAGAGGAAGAGGGATAGGAAGAGGAGATAGTGGACAGGATGTCCTGAGTTTTAGCGGAGAAGGGAGAGGTTAAAGCCATACAGAGGGCCTGTTGAGGCAACAGGAGGGGTAGAGCCCACAACAGGATTGGTCAGTTCCTTGCAGATTTTAAAAAGTTTGGCCATGTTGTTAGAGGCTGCAGAGACGCAGGTTTGAATGTGTGCTCTCTTCTTGATGAGTGTTATTGCTTTGACTTGCCTTTTGGCGCAACCAGTCTAGGAATGTCTAAGGGGGTCATTCCGAGTTTGGAGGTAGCCAAAATCAGCATGGCTACCTCCAAACCCGGGTCCGGTGTCTCCGAATGGGGACTTACCGGGTCATTCCAACCTTGGAGGACCCGGTAAATCCCCATTCAGAAAACCATTCCCTATTCCCATTTGAGCCCCCATAGGGCTCAATGGGAATGGGGAAGGAGCTAATAACGGGCCTGCAAATTGCAGGCCCGTTATTAGCTCCAAGGTCCCTTAACAGGTCCCGCTAAGAACGGCTGGTCAGACCAGCCGTTCCTAGTGGGATCTGCTAATGGACCTCGGAATAGGGCAGTAGGAGGTTAACAGCACCGGCATCCTTATCGGTGCATTTAACCCCTACCGGCAGGGTCAGAATGACCCCCTAAATGTGGCCTGGCATCCTTTACTGTAATGTTATTACATGTTTATAGTGGTCTACATTATGCAGCTAGTTGGACATGTTTTCATTGTGGCATGCATATTTAAAAGCAAAGCATTCATGTTGCTGTGCACTGTTGGTGACTTTCATGTATTGGATTGGTGTTACCCTACAAAACAATAGCAAACACTGTGGCTTTGTAGCCAATTTTTCTCAGAAAGTATTCTGTATTTACATCAAAACACATATTTATATCTTTCTCCTAGTGCAGTGTGAGGCATTCCCCTTCAGCAGCATGTTCGTGCGTATTGCGCACGCATGGTAATCTAGGCCGGCCGAGAGTGTGTCGCAACCTGTGGTTTGTTGCCGAGTTGGGGGGCCCCTCAGCATTGCTCGCAGGGCGGCCCCCAGATCTTGTGTTACACCACTGCGTAAACCGCTATAAAAATTCAAATAAAATACAGAATACAAAAACACCTTCATTTGTCTCAAAATAATCTGGCATGTAATTGAGACTGCAGTGGATTTGAAACTGCATCAAGTGCTAGAGAATAGAGTTTTCACAGAGTATGGGACAGTTGAACCACCACCAACGGAGGCACAAGACAGAACAAATATGGCTTCAGCTCAACAAAGAAAGCAATCCCCATAGGATAGGATGGTGACTCCAGAAAATCCCCTACCTCTGATGTCCTTGGAAACTGATGTAAATGAATAACATGAGAAATATCATGCTACATCCCATGATTGAAGAGCAAGACTCAGGCACTTCTACTTCGACGACCTCATGGATAGCAAGGGAAACCAATAGACATAAAAATAGGATGCAGGCATTGACCAAGTGTGCACAAGAAGCAAAGTTCAGATATTTCTTTTGTGTCAGTGATCCATCTTTTCCAAGAATGGTCAGCAAAATTACACATTGTAGGCAGTCACATCAGCAGCACTGGGTCCACAGTCAACAGCACCCACCCCCACATAATCCTCTGCAAAGTATACTGAGCATACTGAAAGAAAGGAGGTAGATAAGGACGAGTTTCAGGAGAATGGAACTATTTTACAACATGAAAGCAACACACTCATCTTTCCACCTGCAATAGATGCAATGAAAGTGTTTTGGGACGTAAGCCTGGTACCAGTTTAGGCGCCACTCCCCTGTAGGTCGACAGGAGGTGGCATCATCCACATTCTTGGCAAAATGAATAGGGATGGGTCATCATCCGACCACTCAATTCCAGGCATTGGACACATTTGCACCTCCATTCTACACGACTACACCAGATAATCTTTCTTATTGACGGATGTTCGCTTGCATTGTCAGAATATCGTCTTTTCATAAGATCTCATATTACATAACAGCTCATTCATCGCTCAATGTCTGAGGCCGCTGTTGCTGAGGTCATCGAGGAGGTCACAAAATATCACAAAACCTCAGACAGCTCTGTCTTTTCATTGGCAACCTCAGCGCACTGGTGGAAGTAGAATAACTGCCCTCTTCTTTCTTTGTAAAATAAAATGTGGTATTGGACAGCTCCTTGGCCTCATTGATCCCAATTGGAAAGTTCTGAGTTGGCACTACTTCAGATGAACATCAGTTCCATGTCTCAACAACCAGGCAACGGAAGTAATAGGAATGGCATTAGATCACTGTGATGGTGAGGACACCCACTTAATAATTGATATGCGAACCAGTGCTCAAAGCACAAATTTCATGGTCATCATGGGATCTCGGGTCACCTTCAACCATCCCTCTCATCATCAAAGCCTAAGACAGCAGACACAAAATGTTTATAGAAAGGTTTGATAGCATGTCCTACTGGGAGTGAATGTCCCAGAGAAAGTAAAGGTGGTGGTTGCACATTGGGTCATTCTTTATGGTTTTGTAGTGAGCTTTGTGACATCTGAACATGGATCTAGCATTGTAGCTGCCATGAGGCTACGTGAAACCATGCGTGTACCCTGCTTTGCACATGTGCTCCATCTTATGGTGACCCACATAATAAGCCAGAACATGCCTATTGGTAAAATGGTAATTGTGGTCCAAAAGATCTTCGATCATTTCACCCAGTCTTACAGTGCCTGGAATATGGCGGGAAAGCTGCAGTCATACCAGTTTTTCCTTTACAACCACCTGACAACTGCAATGCCGAATTGGTGGAATTCAACTGCCCATATTCTGGAATTTCTGGGTGAACAGTGCATCGCAGTAACCGAGTAGTGTAAGAGCCAGCGTCAGCCAGAGGGGTAGACACAGTAGGGCCTGAGTGGGAAATGCCCACCCAAAATCTGTAAATGACGCTCGGCACAGAGTGCTTTGTGGGCATTTACATATGTCACCCACTAGACTGAACAGCAGTGTCTGTCTGTGTCTCGGTCTCAGAGAGGGGCATTGGAGAATGAACATTTTTTGACCGGGCCTGGCATGTTTTATTGGTGTTTTGTGGATGTTTTTGATAACGGCAAACTTGAATAATATTATGTGATGTAGGGGTTGGGCCAGGGGAGCGTAAACCATGGGGCTGAATTAGTACTGCTTTGGCATAGAATTGTGTACTCGTGTTAAGGGCAAAGCCAACATGAGTGTTCTTACATGGGGGAGGGGAGGGCATATTTTCTTACTCTGGAATGGCTTTTTATACTGGTCTTAAAGTCAAAGGCAACATTGGTGTTCTCATATGGGAGCAGGAATTTGTGCAGCAGGCAGGGCAATGTTTTCTTACTGTGGCATGACCTTTTTATTGGCATTACTGGGCAAATATAACATAAGTGTTGTCATATGAGAGGTGAGGAGTAAGTTGTGTAGCCAGCAAGGACATGTTTTCTTACTGTGGCATGACTTTTTTACTGGCATTAAGGAAAAGTCAACAGGTGTATTTTGTTACTTGGGTATACTGGTATATATTGCCAGCGTCAGCATGAACATGTTTTGTTGTAGTATCATTAGTGGCATTATTGACAAAGCTAACAGGACTATTTTCTTATGTGGGAATACTGGCATATATAGGTACACCAGAATGGACCAGTTTGCAAATGTGTTTTCTACACTGGCATACAGTGGGCAAAGGCATTATGAAAATGCACTGGAAAATGCTCCTGTGCATTGTTGGTGACTTGGCATTCAATGGACTTTTTCATGTTTCACCCTACAAAACCAATTGGAAACTGTGTGCCTTTTTACCTAATTTATCACAGTGTACTGGAAAATGCACCATTTTAACCCATTACTAAAAAGAATTATCTATGGCGTGAGAACCCATCCCACCCCGAACTACGCTTATTGATTTGAGCCCGTTTACTACGCTCAATCGCACTTGTACTTTCACCCTGGGGCAGATCAAGCCCCCTTCTATCTGTGGGTTCACCGTAGTGTGTATCCTACTACATTAGCTCTCTGCCCCACTTGTTGCACAAACCTGTCTACGCCTCTTGCGTCAGCAACTGTATGGTGCATGCATAACACCTACAAAGGGGAAAATGTTGGGCATCATTCTTCATTTGATGCAGTTCAAGAGGTCAGCTGCCTGTATGTTACATCTCCCAACATGGTCCTGCTGCTGGTTCTGCCCTTAAAGAATTTTAACTATCCAACATAATATATGAAAATGAACTGTCTGGTGATGCAGAAGCAGAGAAACTGGCTATCACCATTGAAAGGATCGATACATTGTTGGGATGCCAGGGCATATGGAGTACCTACTGGCAAGGTTTAATGTCAAAGTGGCATATTTTAAATAATATGTAGTTGAGGATGAGTGCAGCAGAGGGAGTTGTCATTCACCAGAGGATGGGTAAGGATGAACTAAAAGGACTTTTAAAATCATGGATGAAACAAGAGAGCGAGACAAAGGTCAGAGATAAACAACCAAGTGCAAGACTGCACCTCTGAAAAGAGATGTATTAGACAGTGCAAACTTAGGGGTTAATTCATGGTATATTTTCCTGCAAATCCCTGTTTAACAAATGGTGATTTGCGGGCAGAATGGCAAACAAATCCTGTCTTTTTCGGCGCAAATAATCCATGAATTACCCCCTTAATCTGCACATCTAATGGCACTATTTCCCATGGAACCAAAGGGAGATTTCAGATAGCAGTGACATGTCAGAGGCTGTTTGACAGAGCCTGCATTAGTCTGACTGGCTGTATGCACAAGGGTTAAATGAGAATTTAGCAGGCCCACTGTAGACTAGATATTGCCGTGTTCACAAGTCATAGCAACTGGATAGTGATGAAGAGCCATTGAATATCCGACTTGGTAAGCGGACAGTGTGTGCTTCTGTCCTTGTTCAAATTGCATGCGGAACCCCTCAAATTCCCTGGGCTTGTGTGAAGTGTGAAAGGGTTAATAGTTCTACCGGAGCTACTGACTCAGACCACAGAGGATGTGTCAATGACACACATGTGACAGAGTTTACTATCATAAAAAACGAGCATTTTATTGCTGAAGGCTATAGTGGGAGGAAACACAAGGCCGATTTCTTGGAAGACAACGCCACATATTCAGTTTAATCTATTGCTGCCTTCTCTCTCCATGGGGTGGTTGCTGGCTGCCCTCACTCTTGTCTCAATGTTAAATAATCCAAATTGAGGGGCCTGCTGAGCGCTTGTTCGAAGGTATGCTACTTGGGCTGTAATGGGCTAAAATGTTATGTTATGTTAATTAATTTTGTAAAGCGCACGCATGCCAAAGCATCTTGGCGTGCAAGGGTAAACCGGAAGGATTTAGAGACCAACTAACAGAAGCATAAAATATTAGAACAGATACATTTTTAACAAACTGCGGAAAGCAAGATGATTTTTCATAGAACTAAGTTGGGCCGGCAAAGAGTTCCACGGTCTGGCGGCCACCACAGAAAAGGAACGGCCCCCACTCGGTGAAACTGATAGCGAGGGATCTCAAGAAGATAGGAGACCTTGGAACACAGTTCCCAAGAGCACACATAGGGGCAACATTTATCCTGGAGATATTCCGCCCCCAAGCCATAAAAAGCCTGATACACTATCACCAGTGATTCAAATTGGTCCCGTTCGAGAACCGGGAGCCAATGCAGTGATCGAAGAACAGGAGAGATGTGGGCGCCATATGGGGTACCAGTGCAGATACATGCAGCATAGTTTTGGAGAAGCTGCAAACGATGAAGGCGATACAGAGGCTGGGCTAGAAAGAGGGAGTTGCAATAATCCAGCCAACTGAGAACCAAAGCAGCCGTCACTAAGGGCCTCAGTCGGATAGGGAGAAAAGGGAGAACCTTGCGAAGGACTCGCAGCTTGGAGAATCCTGCTTTACAAACAGCCCCAACTTGTCCATCAATAAAGCTGAGGACGAGGTCAGAGTGGACGAGGGACCAGTCGCCCGTGGGCCATTTGTAAATGCACAATGAATGCATTTACAATTACTTGCATCCTACTATCTACTGACAGCTCGGCTCTTACTGGGCATCTGTGCTTTTATGACTGAAAACTAACAAGCACATGGTGCGTTCCTTCATCATCCATGGTTTCCCAGAATACCTTCCTGCTCTAAAATGGCTGAATTTGTTTTCACTCGGGCATTACCATGACACTCTGATAGCATGACTGCTATTGGCTGCCACAACAACTTCCTTGGCCTACCACGAGCCGGCAGGCGAGAGCTGGCCCCCATCATGTAGGCCCACACAAAGGCCCCTGTGTGACCTTGACCTGCCTAATGGCCGTAACCACCATGCTACATGCCACCTTTCCTGCCTCCCTGCCTTGATCACAGAGGAAACCCATGGCATTCTGGTACTGTATGACAATCATGGTGAGCAATGCGTTTGACCCTCCATACCCAGCCTTGCCTTTTCTACTCCTGCAAGCTGGAACCTAGCACCACTCTTCTTCCTCCTGGCCATGCGTCTATTGACTAACCTATCGTCTATCTGACACCAGCTGCTATCTTTTTCAGATCTAATGCTTTCCCCCTAATCTCTAAATGCCCCTCATCTCACTGTGTCTACTGGCGCTCCGGCTCGTGGGTTTTTTGTGACCTTTTATATCTGCACATTTCTAATGTGTTAATGATGTTTGAATCTGGTCATTTCTAATGTGTTAATGATTTCTGAATCTGGGCATTTTTTGTGTGCTCATTGATTTTATCTGCTTAGCCACCTGTTGAAATAGTATTGTGCAAAGTGCTTTCTAATGCTCTCCCCTGCTATCCTCTGATCCCCCCCCTTTGTCTTTGCCCCCATGGTGCTCTCTCTCTCCCCTATCTATTCTAACTGCTTCTCCATCACCTATCCTCCCTCTCTCTCAAAGTCTGGAAGGAAGAAATCTAAAAAGGCACTCTTGAACGCCAACCCTGGAAAGTAGGCACCTACATCAATGAAACCTCCAGACAGACCATCACTGACATTCCCTTTGCTGTTCCCTTTTCTGACTTATGGACTCACCATGTGGTTTCTTTCGACTCCCATTTTTCTTCCTCACCCATTACTGGTGACGCCAGATAGGAAGTGCTCTTAGCTCACTTTGCATCTTCCAAGTGCACCATTAATGCCTATCACAATGGCCCTATCATGGCACAATGCTTTCACCCTAGCCTCCTATTTCTTGACAGGCATCTGCCATCTCACTTCAACTCTTCCCTCTCCTGCAACCCCTCTATACCCCATCCCACGTTTCGCCCAAGTGGTGGCACCCCACCCCTTTGCCCTCCCTCGAAATTTAAAGGGGGCAACCAGCTTCACTTAGCTACCCTCAATTCTCGCTCTTATATCAAACACTCCTCTGACATCTGTCTCCTCATTGAAGACCTTGATCTTGATGTCCTTGCTCTCACTAAGACATGGCTCAAGGCCAGCTATGTCACTGATTTTGACACTCCTCTCCCTGAGGGCTATAAGATCCTGTCCAATGCCAGGCCCTCCCGGCCAGGTGGAGGAGTGGCTCTGATCTTACCTGAGTGGGTTCTTGCGACCATCATCCCCACTCAATCCTACTCATCATTTGAAAGCCTCACCTGCAGACCTTCTCTTACTCTTGCTACAATCTACAGGCCCTGCGGACCCACCTCCTTCTTCCTTTCAGAATTGAAGGACCTCTCCTAATCTCTTCTTGCCTCCTGCACTAAACTCATCTTCCTTTGGGGCTTTGATATCCATCTCGACTCTCCAGGTGTGGCTACTGTACTCTTTCAGGGCCTCTGTGACTCTTTCCCTCCCTATCCTTCTTCTGGCCCAACCCACTTTGCTGGACACACCTTGCATGCTCTCATCTCAACAGGCATCCCATTCCCAAACTATCTAACTACCCCTCTCTCTTGCTCTGGCCACTCTTTCCTCTCTTCCCTCCTTGACCTCCCCTGACCCGTGATGATGCCTCCACCCGCACTGCAAATCTCCTTCTCTGTCATTCGACCAATGAAATGTGTGTCAGTCGCTGCATTTGCCTCTTCCTTCAACCCTCTTCCATCCCCTTCCTTTGAATCTCCTTCTGACTCTTTTATAGATAACCTCCATCGTTCTATCTCTAACACCCTGGACATACTTGCCCCGATCATGAGGATCCATATATAGCATTCTTCCACATCATGCAACTTTCGGTATGACACTGACTTGTGAGAGCTGTTAACTGAATCTCGTTGTGTACGTTGTGCTGGGCAGCGTGGTTTGACTTGCCTGGGCTTTAGGTCCTTTTCTCTAATCTAATCTAACCAACCCAGAGACATTTCAAGAGAACGCCATGCCACCAAAACAAGAGCCTTATCGAAAGCTGGAAATCTGGAAAGAGGCAAGATAGGCATAAACGAGGTCGATACCACCCCTGCATGGATGCCACAGTGGTGAAGCACTGTGTATGAAGCACTGTGTATGAGGAAGACAGTGCACAATAGATAATTGACATAGGTCATACTACAAAAAATACACCCTTACTTTATTCTGAAGTTCTAGGAGACAGCTATATTTCAAGAGGGGTGACTGTGGAGGGACCAGTACCACATAACAATTATCAGAGTTGGGGAAAATAAAGGGGAAAGATGTAGCAGTCCTGGAAAAAACTCATTTGCTCACTTAAACCCACCACTTGCAGAAATAGAAACAGTGGTCAGGGCAGTGGTCCATATGGAAATCACTGAAGTGATGAGAAATAACGGCTCACAGAAAGCTCTTTTAGGTTCCCTGAATACCACAACCTTAAACAACAAGGGCTTAAGTGTGCTGGATCAGTCATTTGAATGGCTTTGTAATGGCATGGAGGGCGTTATGGAACGTACCCATCGGACTGGCCAGAGAGGGGCCCTGGAGAGAAATCAAGAAAATGGTAAAGCCGGGCATAGCCAGGATCATGGCCTGAGCCCCTTCAGCAATTTGGTGCTTGATAACCCTAACACTGTGAGGTCGAGGCCAATTTTGAAGCAACCATTAAACGAAAATGACTTTACCCCAAAGAATATTACACTATGACAGCACTCTAACATTATCCCACAGATGGAAATATTGGGGCTTGCATCGATTTCAGCCCTCCACATTGTTCTGGAATCCTTACTTAGGCTGTATGACAACATCAAAGAGATGGTGCAAGAAATTCCTTGAAGCTGAACTCTCTGGATGAGAGGATGACACAACTCCTGGCTAAAAGGGTGCAAGAAAGGAGATCCCGTACATAAGGCAAATATATAGGTGGAGGTAATCGACTTAAGTATGAAGGAAATTCAACAAGACGTGAGGCAGATGCAGACTGAACAAACAGATACATTTAGGAGAAACAGTGAATCCCCGGACAGACCCACGCCACTGGCAGATATGTGCCTCAAAGAAAATTATATTTTTCTGGAAACTCATAGCATGGATGAAGAAGTAAATGCACATGCTATCACGGACTCTCCAGAGGTGGAAAATGGATGAGATTGATGGATCAAAGTGAGCAGGCAAAAAAGAAAAGAGAGACTACAGAACAAGACAAAGAGCAAACATCTCCCAACCCCAAACAGCAATAGAGGAAATAACTGAGAGCAAATCTTTGATGCCCTGACGGTAGGGGAGAGGGTCCACAATATCTCTGCTCAAGATCTGTCAGGGCCAAAAGCGGGAGCTAAGGGATCAACAATAAAAACAATGTCCATGAAAAAACAATCTAAAATAACGACATACTGGGGGAATGCTATTGTTGGTACTTCAGAGTCCTCGTCCGCATAGGGACAAATGACAGAGCATGCAACAACTAATGAGGCAAGTGACACCGGTCCCCAATCTTCATAGCCGGAAACAGAGGCGATTTTTCTGGTTCTAAAAAAACACGCCTCAGCAGTGGCAGCTTTTGATAGCTCATGACTGCACAATGTGGTTCCAGCTCCGGCCCAAAAGGAAGGCGATAACTTTCAGGGAACTCAACATGAACAGGGGCCAAACGATTACGGGGTTCCAGGCTATCCCGGCACTGCAAGTGCTGTACTTTGATGACATCCAAAGGGTAGCCTTCCCTAAACAAGGTTTGGAATGTGCGGTCTGCTACTTCTCCTCGATCCTGATTGCACAAATTGTGTGGAATAATCGAGAGGCCCTTAATTCTCTGGGCTTTAAATTGGTCGAGCTGCAAACACAAGAGGCTATTGACGTCTTTCTAAATCCAACTACAACACTACAGCAGCTAGAATGTAATACATAAAATATGGCAGAGAGGCCAGTGGATGTAAGAGCTGGTTTGGAGGACTGGTTGCGGTTAGATGCTGCAATTGAGATGTTCAAGAAATCTAAATCCAAGCAGACTATTCTGTGAAGGAGCCCTGTCTGGGGTGGTTTCATGGAGTATGTGTGGCTTCCAGAAACTAAACGGGAATACTGCAGTATGCACAAAGACGTCCAGAGTGATCTTACTTCAAGAAACCATGTCCCTAAAAACTTTAGAATTGGATGGCTACCGCGTATACTACAAAGCTGCCTTTAGAGGCCCAAAGGTGGCCTTTTAATCGCAGTTGATTCTAACTGCGACTGAACAGATTTTGAGGTAGAGGTTAAGTCTACTGACGTGATCACCATTAACATTTTTCTTCTGTGACTAAAAGTAAATGTACTATTTGTTAATGCCTATTGGAACACTTGGACAGATTCCAAGGGGTGCAGCAGGGGTACTTATGGGACCAATATCTTCCACGTTGGGACCAGCAGGTCAGTCTGCCTGAGGAAGAGCAAATTGCCATTTGGTTCTATACATGGAGTAGCGGTTTTATCAGATCCTGGATTAGCCACTTTTATGTCTCCTCTGACTTGGGAAGTTCATCATACAGCACACAAAACTTCTCTTACCTGTTACTTTACTTGCGTTGATAAATTGGCAAATGCACTACTGCACTAATATGAGCCTCCCCTTTAGATATTACCTATGTAAAAAAAAAAATTCACAGATGCATGAATGACACAAACTCCCATTTGTTTTCATAGGTACTCATTATATTGAATTACATATACTTGTCATCAAGTCTTACCATGGTTATTTACAGCAGCCTCTGGAATACAAAAACAAAACAAAACAGAACAAGCAGGTCTATTTGAAACATAGATTAATATTCCCACATTCTGAAATTGACAAAAATAAACATGCAGTGGTTTCCAAACCTTTCTACACTGTAATAAACCTTAGCCAAACATATTGTTACGCTCACCTGGTATCCACGGGGACGCCCTTATGCCCTGGTTGCCGGATTCATCCCTGGACCCTTCCCGATTCCGGATGATGCCTTCTATGGTGGTCAGGCCTGAAAACAGAGGAGGACTGGATTTAGGAACAGAGTTTGTTTCCTCCCCCAGCCCTCCCCTGGTCTCGATCTTATGGCCCACTACTCACCTTGTTGTGATGTCTGGCTTGCTCTCCTCCTTGCCTTCTGTGCAGGGGCACGTAGTTTTCTGCGGGTTGAAGCGACCGAGTAAACTTTACCGGTGCTAAGCAATTCAAGTGTCTTTAAGGAGGTAAATCTGGTTATAGCAGTCTTAAAATGTCCTTGCGTTCCGTTCTTGCTATTAATGTATTTTCTTTATTTATTCCTCCTTCGGTGCACAGAGGTTTGGTGGATGCGCTGCTTGGATCAGGCTCCTGCCAGGATGATGGACGCAGGAGCATATGATTGATGGTAGGTTAAGCCCAAAGTGCGGCACGGTAATGTCTTTTCTTGATAACCTGTATTCCTTATTCCTTTTCAGGTCGCGATGGTCTTTCTGGGCGTGTGAAGATTTCCGGAGCGGAACCGGCCAAGAAATGCCCAGCCAGGTGAGGATTTCGTGATTACTGCCGTAAATGCCATGAGTAACCTGTTTTAACGTTGTCCTTCTTTCACTCTCCCTGCAGGTGCTTCGTTACAGTGCGTGCGTGATGTCCTGATGATGCTGCCGACTGGATGGAAGACCGCGAGCAGCAGGAATCGAAAGATGGAAAGTTGAAGGTAAGCAGAGACTACTAATGATGTTCTTTTGTCACCTCTGCAGGTCCGCTGTTCAAGGATCGCCGGGTGCCGGCCTCTGGAAACGATGAGCATCACGCTGCTGCCTGCAGGATAACGCGAAGCACGTTTTGTAACTTGGGTGTGGTTTATATAGCCCTCTGTAAAGTAGTCCAGGTAAAGTAATCCGGGCTACCACACCCGAAAACACTGCACCGCACAGTCTGGTTCTTAGGCACTAGATTGTGTGGGTGCCTCCATGTTGGCTGCAGGCCTTCACAGAAAAAGTAGTCCCTCAAGACAATGTCCCAACCTGAACATGAGCCTGGTGCCAAAGGCACCAGGACTGACTCCAGGAGAGCCCATGATGATAATGCAAGGCCCTTGGGGCCCCAGGTGAACCCTGAGCCCTAACCCTACCTGGCATGTGACCATGCCAGTGGGGTTTTGGGTCACAGGTTGTGACACATATGGCGTTCAAATTATCCTCACTTGGCACAAATCTTACCAAGATTAGCACTTCTTTGCAGATCTCAGTACGACCTTGCTCCACTCGCAAAAGCAGGCCCAATCAGCGCGGAATGCCCCCATAAATCTTGTATGGGGAGTGCTCACAAGATATCTCTCAAAGCCAGCGCTCTAACTCTTTTGGAATTCTGTCAGCTTTCACAGCTCAGCCCCAACTAATTCCTCTCTGCAATGTTTGCCATTAGCAAAACTCAGATCCTTCCCATTTTTTTATGTGGCATGTCTGCCTATAATTCTCCCCCAAGCAGATTAACAGGAATGCATACTGTATCAACCCTCATGTTTAGAACAATGAGGGCTTTAGGCCTCCCTGAATAAATGTTTCATTCTGTTTCCTGCTGCCTCTTTCCCTCTGCTCTCCACAAGCTAACACACAAGGGAAAAAAAAATATGCCAGTGGGCATTTAAAATGTATTTCAGTAGTGTCACCAAAACATGTATTTTCACCTCATTTTGCACATGAGACTACATTATAATGTTATGGAGGTTAGAATTAGTATTCAGCAATGTTAATTAAGTTAGTCAGATAGTCAGTTATATGATTAATGTAGTCTCCATGTGTAAGGCATCAAAAAAAATAATAGGTGCAATTCAATATTTGGCCTGACAGAACTAAGCTTTTCTATGCATGCATTTAATTCTCTGCAGTTTAAAGTTGGGCTTGGCTGTCTTGTAAAACCTGTACCTTACATGCCACCAACAACATATTTACATGTTATACTGGAAAAATATATATATATATATTTATATATATATACGTGCCATATTACTGCTGGCAACAAAATGCCACTACATTTTTCAATAAAAGATATATATGCCCTTACATGCCCTCGTTTTCCAACAATTCTGGCTACCCAAATCCACAATTGGAGGAAACCCAAATTGTTCTTCTTTCTTTTCTTTTATTACCCTAGAATGTATGCACATTGGGATATCTTTCATTTCCCATTGTCGCAAATATCGGAATTAACATTTTCATCTTTATGGACAAAATAATCAACCATCCTCCCATCACTAACACTACTACTGCTAAACCCACTATAGTGCATTTCACCCAGGTTCCCCAATTAAACACATCCACCTCCATTACACCCAGACTACTAACTGTAATGTTGTTCTTTCTCAGATTCATCTTAATAGTATGCTTTTCCTTATGACTCAAAAAATTCTACATTCGTATCTCTTTGAAAAAACTCAATATTTTCCACTTGGCTGTCCCAAATATCATTTGTAATGATATGTAATCATTTGTAATATGGAATAATGTTAGACCCTCAATCAAAACAACTGTATCCTTTGGAACCTGCAAGTAAAATACATTATATTTCAAATGCTTGACAACAAATGTTCCATGATTTAGATGCGTGACAGTCATATTCTTCATAAAGGTGCTGACCAACCATCTATTTTTAACCATTTTGGCTTGTGCTAACTCCTCACCACCCGAATTGCTAATGACCACTTCACATCCTCCTGATACACCTGGATCAGGTTTTAAACCACAAATAGCATCTGTAGCATCAGGAACACATGGTTTACCTGGACACATGTAATTGTGTTCTTTAAACTTTATACATGTTTCCAGGTTTGGAATCAAGTAAACCTCAGGCTACCATGACTGAAATGCCACCTCCTCTGGAGTTTTAATTTTTATATATGTCCCTTCTTGCCAAAGTCCCACATTATGTACCCACTTAGTTTGATAAATAAGTTCAGGATCTATATATGGGATGCACAGCAAAAATCTGATTTCCATTCTTTCTAAATTCACATATAGTGGCATTGCATTGCCCATTTCAAATGCAACTTTCACCTGTATTGTTTCAATTTCCGTTAGTTATTCTTTCCATAATTTAATGAACAATATCTTGTGAAACAATATATAATGGTATATGTCGTTGAATTAATTGGGAAATTGCAGTTTGGACCTCCCTCATGTAATTTGTCAACAATCTATCAGCAGGATTTATCACATTCATAATTTCATTCAATATTCGGTCATGCTTAATTATTACTTTGGTTCTATGTTGTATAATTTCAGCCTGTTCATTTAGTAACACCACAGTTTCATTAATACATTTCACTTGTTCTTAAAATCCACCTCTAATTCCATCCAAGGTTTTTTGGATCATTTCAGATCATGGTTCAATTGTTGTGCTTTGGCATATGTCCCTACTGAAATGGCATTAGCTCTTGACATCATAGTACCTATTACAGCTCCAATAATAGACATTACCAAGGAGATCACAAGCATTACTGCCCCTCTCTTTCCCCTCCTTATCTTTATATCCGCTGAATTCACAAATGTCTTTTCTAATTGCATTAACATATCTCTTAGTGCCTGCTTAGCATCCTCTTTTCTTAATTCTAGACAATCTTTAGTCTGATCGGATACGATCCCAGTTTTGTTAAAACGTTTTTCAATCAAATTATCAGGATTCATGGGTATATATATATTCTGGAAAATCAACTTTCTATTGCCCATAATAAACACAGGCGCTTCTTCCACTGCAATGCCAGATGCTGGTCCAGGCTCAATGATAACCTGTGCTTCCATAGCTTTACGATTCCCTGCAACCATTAGAACTGTTATCCATGTCACTGGTGCCATCATCAATGACATCCGTCTTATAGACTTGGTCTTCGCCCCCGCCCAAGGCTTTTTTGGAATTTCCTCCCGCGGACTCCAGGACTCCGTCATCTCTCGTGTCCTCCAGTGCTGCGATCTCCAACCTCAAAAGATAAATTAGTTGTTCTAAATTAAATAGAAAAGAAACAGATTAAGTACATAGCACAATACCAATTTCCCCCTTTTTGCCAAAAACAAATATATAGTCCAAAACATTCTGCTTCATTTCTGAAACTAAGCACATGTTAGAGAGAAAACAAACATATACATAAAACACCATTATACATCAAAATATATTTTAACATTGTACCATAATAATTCAATCTGCTTCATCCCCTTATGTCAATGTTTATCACCGATGGTATTTTCATTTACATTTATCTCTATACTATTTTTTATTTCTTTGATGTGGGCTACTATGAAAACAGCCACTGCGTCTTCCCTTCCATGTCTTCAGGGCACTTAAGCTGTTTCTACTTTCTCAAGTCTCCTGATTTCATGTTTGGGATGACAGGGCTTGATTTGGTAAACATGAACAAATTGCTCTGTTACCGTTTCACCCTCTGTCTTTGATATTTTGTAAACTACTGGAGACACCTTATCCACAATTTGAAAGAGCCCTTGCCAGGGCACAAGAAATTTAGAATTTTTAATTTTACCTTTTCCAAAATGAAAGTTATATACTTGATCCCCAACGTTATACTCTTTCACAGACGTCTTTCTATCATAATATGATTTTGCACTGTCAGCAGCTCTTTCCAAATTTTGCTGCACAAATGCAACTGCATGTTGTAAATGCTTCCTCAGTTCTTCCACATATGTCTGAACTGTAGATGCACTTACAGGTGTCTGTTCATGTGTCCTGTATAGTAAATGCTGTGTCAGTACCATCTTCTTACCTGTCAACACCTCATGAGGGCTGATACCTGTTGCTTTGGCAGGAGTCGATCTGATTGCCATCAAAACCAGGGGTAATCGTAAATCCCAGCTGGAACCTGCCTCTGCTACAAACTTCTTTAATATCTCCACAACAGACCTGTTGCAACGTTCAATATTCCCAAAGAGGCTGGTCGGTATGCAATATGCAGTTTCCTTTTCACCCCCAGTATCTGCCACACTTTACTCATTAAAGCGCTTGTAAAATGTCTTCCTGTGTCTGACTCTATTCTTTGTGAGAACCCAAATCCTGAAAATATATGATTTACCAGTAATGTAGCTGCGGTTTGCGAACTACAATCTGGTGCAGGAATACACTCTATCCATTTCGACATCACACAAACCACGCTCAAAATATAACGGTACCCTCTTCTCGACCTTTTTATAGGCCCTACATAGTCAATTTGCAAATCTGACCATGGAAGGGTTAAGCCTCTTTTCATCAGTGAAGCAGGTTTAAATTGGGCACATACTAGGCACCCCATAGTATATAATTCCACATCTTGGGACATGTGCAGCCAGTAAGCATAATATTTCAGTATATCTGAAGTCTTTTGTGAACCTCTGTGTCCTGAAGTTATTGCATCATGTGCATGTTGTAGCATTAGCCCTCTGAATGAAAGGGATACCACCCACCGTATTTGTCCTGTTATGGATTCCCTGATCATGAGTCCATCCTGTAGTCAAATTTGTTTTTTATTCTTTAATAATACCCTCAACTCCTCTTTTCCTGTACAATCATTCTCAGTTAAAGGATTTTGTTCGGGATTCATCAAATGATTATAATATATCCCCGATATTGTATCATCTGTTTGCACCTTAATCAAATCTTGATCTGGTGTATCATAACTCCATTGCACTACTGTTTGTTCTACTACCTTTGGAGCCTTAGACCGTGTAACTGCATCTATCTGTATTTCAACAATTAAGTGTTCAATGGGAAGCAACTCCCATCACAGCCCCAAATTTGGCTAAATGATCTGCTTTATCATTTCCCTCCTTATCTTCTCCTGGAGTTTTTAAATGTCCACAAATTTTCCTCCAGTATATTGTTAAAATATTCTCTGACACTAACTTGTCTATAGCCTGAATCATTTTTCCATGTTTGAGGGGCTCTTTATTATATGTAAGCATGCCTCTTGTTTTCCAGCCAGGCAAATACTCTACAAAACTATTTCGTGCATAATCAAAATCAGTCTCCAGGACAATTTCACTGAATTTATTATCAACTGCAGTAGTAATTGCTTTATAAATGGCTGCCAATTCCGCTACCTGACTACTTCTAGCCCCAAATCTCATCCCTATACTAGGAATGCCTTCACATTTCAACCAGACATTTCCTATTCCTGATACCAATTGTTTATTATTGTCATTTTCAATATGAAAAGCACAACCGTCAACATATACAGTTGGTAAGTTCTTGCATGTCTTTTCATCAAAAGCTTTGCGTGGTGATTGTTCAAATTCCTGCAAACTAGATTCCACCTCTACTTCGTCTGATACACATTCAGCTGCACAGTCATGTAAATCCGCTAATCCTTGAGCAACTGGGCTCTTTTTATTTTGGCCATACCTCAGTTCTACAGGAAGCCTTGCAATGCCAATGTCCAGAAGTAATTCTGGACTGTGCTAGGTTGCCTGACCTAATCCTTTTACTCTGTAAAAACTGCAATGGTTGATGATTTGTCTCAATGATTACCTTTTCTCCTTGAACAATGGGGCGGAAATCTGCAACAGGCACACAGTGGTCAAAAGGGACTTTTCACATTCACTGAATTTAATTTCAACTTGAGAAAATGCCTTATTTGCATAAGCAATGGTTTTGTGGGTCAAATCATGTTTTTGAGATAACACTGCGGACATACAATGTTCAGTGAAACCTATTTCTATAAGAAATCTCTGTTTTTTTGGGATATGCTAAACATGATGCCTTTATGAGACATTCCTTTAATTTAGCAACTGCCTCAGATTGCTCCTTTTCCCATTTCTAGGGTGTATTCAACTTCAATAGTTTAGTTAATGGTTGAGTAATATCAGCATCATTTTCAATAAATTTCCTGTTATATGCCATCATTCCTAATAAACTTTTGTAACTTTTCACATTTCTAAGATCTTTCAATTTCTGTATGGCCTCCACCTTTTTCTTTTGTGGATTTAGTCCATGTTCAGTTACTTCATGGCCTAGGAAATACACCTTTTTCTTGCACCATTGTGCTTTCTGTTAAGATACTTTGGCACCCACCTTTTGCAATTGGCCAAGTACATATCTAATTTAATCAAAATGGCTTTTTAAGTTTTCATTTTTTATCAGGACATCATCAGCATAAACTATAGTTCCTCTTTCCGCTGCATCAGGCATAGCCTTTCTCAAAAATATACCAAATTTGCTCGCACTATTGACGTACCCGAATGGTGTTCTAGCCCATGCGTATTGTGATTTATCAAATGAAAATGAAAACAAATCTGAATATTCTCTCCAGTGGCACACACCAATATCCAGATGTGAGATCTAATTTGGTAAATACCTTTGAGCCATGCACCTGAGCAAGGCCTTGATGAATGAATGGCTGTCAACCTCCGGGACCTCGGTAGGTTTATCAATGATGTTAACTACCTCCTTGGCTTCCTCCTCACCTGAGTCTTCTGGCGAAGTGTCGTGGCGGAATACCTTTTTTCCAGTCTTCTTGTTTTTAGAGAAGAGGTATGGTCGTCCGCGGTGAGAAGCCACCCTGATTCCCTGTCAAGCAGGGAAGCAAGAGGCTTCCTTCCCGCAGGGACCGGGTAAAGAGGGAAAAAAGCGGATGCTTAAAAAAACCCTCGGAGAACAAAGTCACGATCCTGTAGTTTTTAGAGAGCGAAGTGCAGCAATTCAGTAGACCCGATGTAAGAAGCAGAATGACTGGATCGAGGGTCTTGAGCAGGAGATGGAAAGCGAAGCAGGTCCTTGGAAGAATCCAGTAGTGAAAAAATGAAGGAGTAGGGGAGGACAAGAGGCACAGAGAAAACCAGAAAAGTGGCAGAGCGCCACGGAAGGGAAAGAAACAAAGAAGGCGAACGGCGAAGTGACGCCGACTGGAGATCAAAGGGTAGCAAATTTTGAACGAGGAAAAACACAACGGAGCAAGCAACTCGGAAAGAAACAAAGTTGCAATGCACCGAGCCCGGAAGTGGGCGGTGCTTAAATAGTGAAGCCGGGAAAAGGAAAGGGAAAGACTAGAGCGACAACCTGGGAAAGGAACAGGGAAAAGCAATGGATGACCTAATGGGGCCGCCAACGCCAGGCGTTCCATAGCCTCCACCGGCGACTAGACACCGGCGGCATGACAGTATGCCCTCTTCCAATGGGATACCTCCCCGGCTTGCCTGGGAAGAGACGGTGAAACCTCTGAACTAAAGACGGGGCATGGACATGGGAGACAGGTTCCCAGGAATCCTCAGAATGGGGGTAACCTTTCCAATGGATAAGGTATTCCAGGCGCCCACCCCAAAAGCGGGAGTCCAATAAGGAGGCCACCTCGTACTCTTCCGGGGGTAGAGTAACCGGAGACGGTACAGCCGGAATGGAACGGTGATAGGGATCTGGCCTAAACTCCCTCAAGAGAGAGGAATGAAAAACAGGGTGTAAGCGGTTCATGTGTTTGGGCAGAGAAAGCCGATAGGCAACTGGGTTGATCCTACGCAGGATGGGAAACGGGCCCAGGAATCTGGGAGACAACTTAGAGGGGTGAAGCCAACGTGGGAGGTATTTAGTGGATAACCACACTTTGGTTCCCTTCTGCCAAGTGGGGGAAGGCAAGCGCTTGGGGTTAGTCTGGTTACAATAGCGCTGACTACTTGCCCGAAGACTATTGATGGCAGTCTTATGGGCTTCTTGCAAAGAGAGGAGAAGGGAGTCTACAGAAGGGACCGTAGAAGGGACAAGAGAAAAGGAAGGAGTGAAACTGGGATGATACCCATAAGAACAGTAGAAAGGGCTAAGACCAGTGGCACTGTGAACAGCGTTATTGTAGGCAAACTCTGCAGTCGAGAGTAAACTAACCCAATTGTCCTGCTGGTTGTTGGTGAAGCAACGTAGATATTGCTCAAGAGTAGCGTTTGTCCTTTCTGTTTGTCCATTGGTCTGGGGATGGAAACCAGACGATAGTGCACGCTCAATCCCCAGCCTCTTACAAAGTTCTCTCCAGAAGTGTGACGTATATTGGGATCCTCTGTCTGAGATTATCTTACTGGACATTCCATGTAAACGGAAGATCTCTCTTGCAAACACGGTTGCCATCTCTGCTGCCGTGGGTAACCCAGCCAAGGGTGTAAAGTGGGCCATTTTAGAGAAACAATCGACCGTGACCATGATACAGGAACATCCCTCTGAAGCGGGCAGTTCTACGATGAAATCTGTGGAGATAATACTCCAGGGTCTCTTCGGTACCTCACTCTGCTGTAGGTAACCAATGGGTCGTTGGGTAGAATGCTTGGATCTACAGCATACAGGGCAAGAGCGGACATACAAGTCCACCTCTTTCGACATATCTGGCCACCAAAAACTCCGCCGAAGAAGTTCCAGAGTGTTCTTCGCCCCTCGGTGACCAGCCACAAGATCGTCGTGACACCATCCTAGTGCGGTGCGTCGAGTCTGGGAATCAGGTAGGTAGAGACGATGTTGCTTGAATCCCAGGCCATCCTGTATGGAGATGTCATCTGAGTGAGGAATGGTATGAGAAATTCCCTCAGATTGTGTGCCTTTACATACCTTCTCCAAAAAAGCATCTACGGTATATATGAATCTTACGTCAGTTAGCAGAAAACTGGGAAGTTCCCTGTTCGCGACACCGGAACATGGCCTCCGAGAGAGTGCATCTGCTAGAATATTCTTAGATCCCGGGAGATAGGTCAATAGAAAGTCGTACTGGGAGAAGAAATGGGCCCAACGGGCCTGACGTGAATTGACGCACTCCATATTTTGTAGGACTTTGAGGTTCTTGTGATCCGTCCTTATTTCAAAAGGGTGTGTTCCTCCCTGCAGTAGATGATGCCATTCTTCGCAAGCCGTCTTCATGGCCAGAAGTTCCTTCTCAATAACAGAGTAATGTGATTGACTTTCGTTCAAGGTTTTGGAAAGATAGGCTATTGGGTATTCAAGGCCAGCATGTTCCTGTAAGAGGACTGCACCCAAAGCAGCTGACGAGGCATCGGTCTCAACAATGAATCTTAATCCTTGGTCGAGTTGCCGGAGGATGGGTGCAGAACAAAACTTCTCCTTTAACAATAAGAAGGCTTGATCAGCGTCTTGAGTCCAGGAAAAAGGTTTGGACGTCTTCTTGAGTAGACTAGTAATAGGGAGAACCGTCTCCGAGAATCCCTGAATGAATTTGCGATAGAAATTCGCAAGCCCAAGGAACCTTTGGATGTCCTTAACAGATTCCGGAGTAGGCCAATGCAAAATAGCTTCGGTCTTAGTTGGATCCATGCGGATGCCTTCCGCAGAAAGAATAAACCCAAGGTAGATCACCTGAGAAACTCCACAGACACACTTCTCTACATTGGCCTTGAGATGGTGGTCCTGTAGCCTTTTAAGAACTTGAATGAGATGAGTGCTATGGATCTGTGCGGTTTTTGAGAATATCAAGATATCATCAAGGTAGATTATGACACTATGAAAAAGAAGATCAGAGAATGTTCTGTCCATAAAACGCTGAAAGATAGATGGAGCATTAACCAAACCGAACGGCATTACTCGATACTCGTAATGACCGAACAGAGTCCGGAACGCAGTCTTCCATTCGTCCCCAGGATGGATGCGTAAAAGATGGTAGGCTCTTCGAAGGTCGATCTTAGAGAAGATCCGTGCTCCCTGCACCGCCTCTAGGATATCCTTCATGAGAGGCATGGGATAGCGGTCTCTTACTGTAACTTGATTTAGGCCCCGGTAATCAATACACGGTCTTAATTCATCTGTACCTTTTTTCGGAACAAAAAACAAAGATGCCCCCGCAGGCGAATGGGAATGTTGAATGAGACCGTGTTGTAAATTTGAGTCCAGGTAGTCCTTGAGAACTCTCTTCTCCTTGAGTGAAAGAGAAAACATGCGGCCAAACGGAACCACTGCATTGGGAACCAAGGTGATATGGCAATCTTCGGGTCGATGTGGGGGTAGTTCTTGAGGACCTTCACCCTCAAAGACCTCCGGATAATGAAGACACTCCTTAGGAATATTGTTCACGGATCGAACATCAGTCAGGGTAAGAGGGTCTGGAAGAGTATGGATAGTTGCAGCCACGGATTGTAATGAGCAAGACTTCTTGCAAAAGCTATAAGAAAAAGACAGTTGGTTCTTGGTCCAATCAATCGTAGGGTTATGTTTCCGGAGCCAGGAAACCCCCAGGATGACAGGGAAGTGAGCAGCTCGAATCAAGTCGAATTGGATGGTCTCAGTATGATGGAGAACCTTCATGATCATGGGTGCGGTGGCATGAGTGATAAGACCGGAGCTTAGCGGTGTACCATCAACTCCCTCAACCTTTTGATCTTCCTCCTTCTCCAGACGACTGATACCAGTCTTGTCAGCCCAGACGATGTCCATAAAACATCCAGCTGCCCCGCAGTCTAATAGAGCTAGGACCTCGAATGTCTGATGTAGGTGGTTCAACTGGACTGCAATGACCATGAGCCGATTGTCTTCGGAGGAGTTGATGGTAGGTGTTATGGACAAAGAGACATAGGGACCAGGATAGCCCCCTCGGTAACTGGTCCCTACTAGTTCCGAGGTATGGCTTTTCCCGACCTGCGGGGAGGTACGTCCGAACAGTCCCTCAGAACATGGGTGTTGGAACCGCAGTACATGCATAGATTGAGGTCTCTGCGCCGCTTCCGTTCTTCGGGGGCAATCGGTCCCCTGGTAGTTCCGATCTGCATGGGCTCGTCTCTTACCGAACCCGAGGGAACGGAAAAGGACGTAGCCGGGTTAGAGGTAACGGGAAAACCACGTTGTCTCCGCCGCTCAGACCGTCTTTCCGACAACCGAAAGTCGAGCTGGAGAACCGTGGCCCAAAGCTCCGTGAGTGTAGAAGGGCGGCTAACCCTAGCAAGTTCATCCTTAAGGTCTTCTCTGAGGCCTCGGCGAAAGATTGTGTATTGGGCATTCTCTTGCCAACCCGCATCAGCCGCCACCCTTTTAAATCGGGAAATATAAGACAAAAGGTCCATGCTTTCCTGACGGATATCCAGTAGCTGTTCACTGGCTACTAAGGTAGTCTCTTGTTGTTCAAACGCAAGTTTGAACTGGGCGGTAAATCCAGCATAATCCTGAAGAAGAGGACTGGCACTGGTTACCAAAGGGGCTGCCCAAGCCAGGGCATTCCCGGTCAAATTGGAAATGAGGAACCCTATGCGGGCTTGGTCTGAGGCGTAAGACTGAGGTCTAAATGTGAAATAGATCACGCAAGCCTCCATGAATTCCTTAAATTTGTTAGGTGTTCCGTCGTATTTGCCACAGGATAATGGCATAGGAGGGAGATCACTGCGTGACTGCTCAAAGCGGTCCAACCTCTGTCTAAGGGTAGTGTTCTCCGTCTTTACTGCCTGTAACTCTTGAGTGAGGTTATGTACAGCAGTTAGCAGTTCTTGCACCTGCTCAGGTGAGGCCATGGTTCTTAACTGTTGGCGTTGCAATCTGTCAACCTCCGGGACCTCGGTAGGTTTATCAATGATGTTAACTACCTCCTTGGCTTCCTCCTCACCTGAGTCTTCTGGCGAAGTGTCGTGGCGGAATACCTTTTTTCCAGTCTTCTTCTTTTTAGAGAAGAGGTATGGTCGTCCGCGGTGAGAAGCCACCCTGATTCCCTGTCAAGCAGGGAAGCAAGAGGCTTCCTTCCCGCAGGGACCGGGTAAAGAGGGAAAAAAGCGGATGCTTAAAAAAACCCTCGGAGAACAAAGTCACGATCCTGTAGTTTTTAGAGAGCGAAGTGCAGCAATTCAGTAGACCCGATGTAAGAAGCAGAATGACTGGATCGAGGGTCTTGAGCAGGAGATGGAAAGCGAAGCAGGTCCTTGGAAGAATCCAGTAGTGAAAAAATGAAGGAGTAGGGGAGGACAAGAGGCACAGAGAAAACCAGAAAAGTGGCAGAGCGCCACGGAAGGGAAAGAAACAAAGAAGGCGAACGGCGAAGTGACGCCGACTGGAGATCAAAGGGTAGCAAATTTTGAACGAGGAAAAACACAACGGAGCAAGCAACTCGGAAAGAAACAAAGTTGCAACGCACCGAGCCCGGAAGTGGGCGGTGCTTAAATAGTGAAGCCGGGAAAAGGAAAGGGAAAGACTAGAGCGACAACCTGGGAAAGGAACAGGGAAAAGCAATGGATGACCTAATGGCGCCGCCAATGCCAGGCGTTCCATAGCCTCCACCGGCGACTAGACGCCGGCGGCATGACAATGGCAGTGGCCATCTGGACACTGGCACTCTTTGATTTAACTCTCTCAAGTTGCACACAGACGCCATTGACTATTTGGCTTTAACACACCCAAAATAGGATTGTTGGAGGTGCTATGAATGGGCCTAATAATTCCCCTAGACTCCAAATTTTTATTTATCTCTGCCAATGACTCTTAACATGCCAGTGGTAACCGATATTGGCACACAAAAACTGGATTTGTACCATACCCTTCCGGTAATGTGGCAACATGTAAATTAGTTAGGCCGCAATCATATGCATCTTTGGCAAAACCGTCTTTAAATTCCATAAATATTTTTCTCAATTTATTCTAATCCTCTTCGCTATCACATGCGTCTGCTAACAAAATTTGCTCCTCTACCATTTTTGAAAATTCTGGGAAATCCCCCAGTGGAGTAATCGCTGTGCTTTCTTCGAAATGTGTGGCTGTGTCTCTCTGTAAAGCCCGCCACTTTTAAATATTTTGGCATATCAGCCTCCACTTCAATGTGCTGATTTTCTATTTCATTTTCATTTAAGTCAAATACTATACAATTCTCTTAGTGACAGCACACTGTCTCATTGGAATCATAAGGATATACGGACTGAATTTTAAAGATCACCATGTTATTGAAATCTGCGGTATAATGTGATTTTTGTATGGCCATTCCTACTAAAGAATTCTCTTCTAAATGAATATCCTGACATCCTTTATTATTCACCACAATTTTAACAGACCCTTCCGCAATATCTATCAATGGTGTGTATTCATAATCCAGGCCTTGCTGTTTCATGGATTCATTCAAGCACACAGATGCATCAGAATGTTTCATTTGCTGTGCATTCTTGCACTTTAGTGTTATAGCAACCTGCTTGGTGAAGGCAGGAATAGTAATATCCTTATTCACCTGTAATTCAATTGCATATGGTACCAATTGTGCACAATGATAAGTCTTTCTCTTTTCTTCAAATTCAGGTGCAGGCCCGCCTAGCTGGGACTATAGTTTTTGGTTAAGGAAATCTAACACCATGCACATTGTCACACTCACCTGGTCTCCACGGGGGCGTGCTCGTGTGTGAAGGATGATGTCTGCACTGGTGTTGTTCTGCTTAATGAGGGCCTGCTTGCGTCTTCCCTTCTGTCTTGCCTCAGGAGATGTTCGTCTGCAAGTTGAAACAAGATATTAGCCAACTGTGTGGAGCTGGTTTTAGTTTTCACCTCCTTCCGTGTTATCCTACTCTTTCCCTGGCTCACCTTGTCTATTACATGGGTGAGCTCTCCATCCTGCACACTCTCTGGCAGGGGCGCGGTTACTCAGTAGTTCCAGGTTCGAGTTACTTCACTGATTCGATGGAGGTTGATGAAGTGGATGGACCGGAGTAAGCAGTAAGTCTCTATTCCAATAACGCCTTGAAATAGTTGCCTTAAGTCCTTGCATGCAAGATATCTAATGTTCATTTTTTTTGTCTTTCAGGTGTGGCACAAAAGTGGTTTTCGAATGATGGATGACTCTCCTGACAATGATGTGCAGAATTCTTGCCGGTAAGTAGAGCGCTGTGCGAGATGCGCTAATAGTTCGCTTTATTTTAGCCTTCTTGTGTGCGACTAACCTGCTTTGTCTTTTCTGTTCGGCAGGTGCGGCGCTTTTCCAGGAAGAAGATGGAAGGTCCGACTGACATGTGTCGAGATGCGGCGCGATGCAGAATGATGGAGAACTGCTCGCTGGAGTTCCTGGAGGAGGCCGAGTCAGGTGCGTCGCTACCCAAGAGGGTATCAGTTATTCTGATCTTCCACAGATGCGGCAGCCCTTGGATAAGCGTGAAGGCGAGGTCCGGATGTTCTGCAGGTAAGGCCTTCAATGCGTGTATAACTCTTTTTCTTCTATTTTCACCGGTGCCGATGGATAGAAGACTCTGGACGGGTATGGCAGAAAGGAAGCAAGAACTGACAGGGTGAGCGTTACGCTGCAGGAGTGCAGATTAATGTGAAGCGTGTTCAGTTTGCAAGGTTCGGTTTAAATAGGCTTGCAAGTAGTTCCAGGAGAATAATCCCCTTCATCGTATCCTGCCTCTCAGGAAAAGTAGTCCCAAGCCACACCCTGTACTGAATGGCTCAGCATCTCAGAGCCAAATAAATGGACAATGTATTTAATGCTTACCATGAGCCTGGAGCCAGCGGCGCCAGGACTGAGCCCAGGTGAGCCTAGCTGGGGCCTGGGAAGTCCCAAAGGAAGCCAGAGTCTGGGCTGGGCTCGCGGGTTTCAGGGTTTTGGGGGCATGCACCATGACAGCACTCCCCCCCAAGGTCCCCATAATGGCAGACTCACCCATTGGTCCTGGTTTGTTTGGGTGAAAAATCCTGGAATGAAACGGCGATAGAAGTTTGCAAATCCGAGCATGCTCTGAACTCCTTTAATCAAAGTTGGAGATGGCCAGTTGAGAATGGCTTCAACCTTTGCGTAAATCCATGCACACACCATGAGGGGTTGATACAAATCCAAGGAACTCGACCTCAGTGAAATGGAAAAAACATTTTTCCAGCTTTGTAAACATTTTGTGTTGTCGAAGTTTGGCCAAAACGGCCCGGACATGTTTCACGTGTTCTTGCTCTGAATGAGAGTATACCAGAATGTTGTCGATGTATACTACGACACACACATCAATCTTTTCTCGCAAAACATCATTCATGAAATACTGGAATGCTGCTGGGGCGTTGCAAAGGCCAAAAGGCATCACATGGTATTCAAATAGCCCGTATTTGGTGCGGAAAACAGTCTTCCATTCGTCCCCTTTCCTGATCCGTACCAGGTGGTATGCTCCGCAAAGGTCTAACTTGGTGTAAATTCGGGCATCTTTAACTTGATCCAATAGGTCAGGAATCAAAGGCAAAGGGTAACGGTTTTTAACAGTGACCTGATTCAATGCACGGTAGTCAATGCAAATCCAAGCATGCTCTGAACTCCTTTAATCAAAGTTGGAGATGGCCAGTTGAGAATGGCTTCAACCTTTGCGTAAATCCATGCACACACCATGAGGGGTTGATACAAATCCAAGGAACTCGACCTCAGTGAAATGGAAAAAAACATTTTTCCAGCTTTGTAAACATTTTGTGTTGTCGAAGTTTGGCCAAAACGGCCCGGACATGTTTCACGTGTTCTTGCTCTGAATGAGAGTATACCAGAATGTTGTCGATGTATACTACGACACACACATCAATCATTTCTCGCAAAACATCATTCATGAAATACTGGAATGCTGCTGGGGCGTTGCAAAGGCCAAAATGCATCACATGGTATTCAAATAGCCCGTATTTGGTGCGGAAAACAGTCTTCCATTCGTCCCCTTTCCTGATCCGTACCAGGTGGTATGCTCCGCAAATGTCTAACTTGGTGTAAATTCGGGCATCTTTAACTTGATCCAATAGGTCAGGAATCAAAGGCAAAGGGTAACGGTTTTTAACAGTGACCTGATTCAATGCACGGTAGTCGATGCAAGTCCTAAGGTCACCTTCCTTTTTAGGCACGAAGAACAAGGGGGATGCCGCCAGGGACTTGGATGGGCAAATGAAACGGTTAGCCAGGTACTGGTCTAAATATTTTCTTAAATGCTAGTTTTCGGGCTCTGTGAGAGCATAGATTCGACCGCACGGAATCTGTGCTCCTGGTACAAGGTCGATCTGGCAGTCATACGACCTATGAGGGGGCAGTGTGTTGGCTTGATCCTTTTGGAATATGTCCTGGTAGTCTTGATATACCAGAGGGAGGGAATTGGTTGGTTTCATGATCGTCGTCGCTCCAGAGACCAAAGGTCCTTTAGTTGGATAACAAGTTTGAGCACAGTCCACTGAGAAGGTCAACCTCTTGGCACGCCAGTCTATGCAAGGATTATGTGATACTAACCATGGCATTCCCAGAATTATTTGAAATTGTGGAGCCTTGATTCTAACACTATGGTTTCCCGATTACCGTCTTGGCACAAAAGAGTCATCTCTGTCGTAGAATGCGTTACTGGACCCGAAGCGATTTCAGTTCCGTCGACTGTGGTGACTAAGTCTGTTGTTGCCTTTTCGCAAAGGGAAAGGTTCATCCTCGAAACCAACTATTGATCCATATAATTTCCAATGGCTCCACTGTCAATGTATGCTCTGACTGCATGCATTCGAGATGGCTTTTGGTGGTTTATAAGGACCATAGGCAAAACTAGGTGCGAGATCTCGGAGTCCTTCTTTTCGCTCGGCAAGCGGACCTCTATGCCTGCCGGGCAAAGATGTTTTTCAGCTCAGACTCTGCTTCAACCTTACCAGCGACTCCCTCTGCCTTTTTAGGTGGCTTTACTGGGCACGCTCTCGAAGAAAATGGCTGGCTGACCCGCGTTACAAACACAGTTGTTGTTGTCTTCTCCTATCTCTTTCAGCCTTGGATAATGGCCCATGCACTCCTCCGATTTGCATGGGTTCTGACACGTCTGTGGTCTTGGAGGCGTTTTCCTTGGGGCGTACAAATACCCTTGAATCGATTCTAGCACGATTGGCCTTACGGTTCTGCAGTCTGTGATCAAGCTGGACCACCAAGTCTATGTACTCAGCACAGTCTCTGGACGGGTTAACCACTTGAGCTAAAACATCCTTTAACTCCCCTCTCAGGCCGTGGTAAAACAGTGTTGTTCATTTGTCGTCCAGCCAATCAGTTTCCACAACCAGTCTGTTGAAGGTCGCAATGTAAGTTAGCAGATCCTGGTTGCCTTGACGCAAAGACAGAAGCTCATTGTCCAATGCCTGACCTTGGCAGCGCCGGGCAAACAGCTTCTCCATATCCAATTGGAATCTTTGGAAGTCTCTCAAGATGGGATCATCCCGACTGACCAGCGGTACCGACCAGTCAGCAGTCATTTGGAAAGGCTCCTGGCCTGCATAAGAAGTGTAGACGGCACTGATTCATAAAAACTGCATACCTTTTTGGATCTCCAGCAAATCATTCTGGGGGTGCCAAAGGTACAGCTCCTGGGAGGACCACCTGAACTGGGTTGCTTGACCCCACTCCAGGTGACAGTGTTTGCCCCACCTGTGACTGGAGCAACTGTCTGGCGATATCATCGGTGCGGTCCTTTGCTACAATCAGTTCCCTTTGTAAGGCATTGGTTTCCTGCCTAGCCGAGGGTACCTCGGCCCTGAGTTCCCCCAAAAGTTGAGCTAGCTGATCCGTTTCCAAGGTTTCCATGACACCCAGGTAGAGAATTTGTGTAAGGCTTCGCATTCTGTCACGCTCATCTGGTCTCCACGGGGGCGTGCTCGTGTGCGAAGGATGATGTCTGCACTGGTGTTGTTCTGCTTAATGAGGGCCTGCTTGCGTCTTCCCTTCTGTCTTGCCTCAGGAGATGTTCGTCTGCAAGTTGAAACAAGATATTAGCCAACTGTGTGGAGCTGGTTTTGGTTTTCACCTCCTTCCGTGTTATCCTTCTCTTTCCCTGGGTCACCTTGTCTATTATATGGGTGAGCTCTCTGCCCTGCACACTCTCTGGCAGGGGCGCGGTTACTCGGTAGTTCCAGGATCGAGTTACTTCACTGATCCGATGGAGGTTGCTGAAGTGGATGGACCGGAGTAAGCAGGTAAGTCTCTATTCCAATAACTCCTTGAAATAGCTGCCTTAAGTCCTTGCATGCAAGATATCTAATGTGAGGTTTTTTTTTTGTCTTTCTGGTGCGGCACAAAAGCGGTTTTCGGATGATGGATGACTCTCCTGACAATGATGTGCAGGATTCTTGCCGGTAAGTAGAGCGCTGTGCGAGATGTGCTAATAGTTTGCTTTATTTTAGCCTTCTTGTGTGCGACATACCTGCTTTGTCTTTTTTGTTCGGCAGGTGCAGCGCTTTTCCAGGAAGAAGATGGAAGGTCCGACTGACGTTGTCGAGATGCGGCGAGATGCAGAATGATGGAGAACTGCTTGCTGGAGTTCCTGTAGGAGCCCGAGTCAGGTGCGTCGCTACCCGAGAGGGTACCTTCTATTCTGATCTTCCACAGATGCGGCGGCCCTTGGATAAGCGTGAAGGGGAGGTCCGGATGTTCTGCAGGTAAGGCCTTCAATGCGTGAATAACTCTTGTTCTTCGATTTTCACAGGTGCCGATGGATAGAAGACTCTGGACGGCCGTGGCAGAAAGGAAGCAAGAACTGACACGGTGAGCGTTACGCTGCAGGAGTGCAGATTAACGCGAAGCGTGTTCAGTTTGCAAGGTGCGGTTTAAATAGCCTTGCAAGTAGTTCCAGGAGAATAGTCCCCTTCATCGTATCCTGCCTCTCAGGAAAAGTAGTCCCAAGCCACACCCTGTACTGAATGGCTCAGCATCTCAGAGCCAAATAAATGGACCATGTAATTAACGCTTACCATGAGCCTGGCGCCAGCGGTGCCAGGACTGAGCCCAGGTGAGCCTAGCTGGGGCCTGGGAAGACCCAAAGGAAGCCAGGGTCTGGGCTGGGCTCGCGGGTTTCAGGGTTTGGGGGCATGCACCATGAAACACATTCTGTGCATGATATCATTACCCATGTAAAAATGATTTTGTGTTCCACTCACTATCCACACATTGTGGTAGATGTTTTTTTGTCCAATATTAATCTTTAACATGCACCTTCCTGCATTTCGATTTTCAAAATCTGGGTTGTCCAAACCAGAGACATGTTGGTTTTTAATCCTACATTTTGGGATCTCCTCCCTCTCCATTATTTTCTGCAGTAATTTCTCATTAATAAAGCTCATTTCCTGTTCAAGCGCCAAGGTAGCTTTTATCACTCTGGAATGGTTATTTATACCAATGTGAATCCATGCCTGCTCATCTTCCATATGTATTTCAGCAAGGGTGGTAATGTGTTTTTCTGTGTTTGTTTTAGGAATAATGTTCTGTTTGCATTTCTTCTCTTTTAAATAGAAGCCCAATGTGTGTTCATCTATTTCAGTTTGCCATTTCTTCCTGGGATCCAAACAAATCTGCACAGATTGTTTTTCTTTTTCATTTTGCATTTTATCCTGACACACCAAAATGACAGTGACACTAGGCACACAGCTATTCTGTAGGTATACCTCCACTGCATTATTAGTTTTAGCAACAGTGTGGCATTCATTTATACTGTTGTTTTGTGATTTTATTTTCTTAGGTCTTAATGTTTTTTTTGGTTAAAGACCACAGTACCCCATTTGCCCCATCTATGAGAGGAGACAATCTTTTCAATCAATCTGTTCCCATCAGGAATGGAATTTCACAAATAGATGTGATCAATACTTCCTGTTTCATTCTGTGTTTTCCTATCTTTATGTCAACCTCAGTGACACCCACAATAGGCACCTCCTCACCGTTAAAGTTATGCACTTGGCCTTCACTCTGCCTCACTGTGATCTGGTTCTGTGGAGATCTCCCTTCATTGATACCTTTTACCAATTCTTTGGACATAATTGTGGCCTGTGCGCCTGTGTCAATCATTGCAAATGTATTGAATTTCTCTTCCACAGTAATGGGAGCATAATATCGGTCTTCAACTTCATCTAACACACACAAAAAGTTTGAATTCTTACTAATTTCAGGATTCACATTTCTCAGACCTTTTCCGCATTTGGCTAAGCACATTAGTAAATGAAAGGACATTTTTCCCTCCTTTTTGTCCATTTTCGTTTGAGAAACCTTACTCATTTCCCCATATTCAGAGGTCCTTTGGAGTGTGGGCACTGTTGGCCCTTGCATCCTGGAATCATCAGAGTTCACACTACAAACCTCCAACTGAATATGCGTAGAAACATCACTTGATAATTTGTCATTTTCTATCTCTGGGCATTTGTGGGTGTTTGACATGGTACCAATCTTTTTAACTTCCTCAAAAATCTGTGGCTCAAAGAACTCTTCAGGTGAATGATCTGTACCCTCCTTTTGAGTACTTATTCTTCCTGCCTGTATTTTGTTAGTATTTTGATTGTCTAGGGAGAGCGTTCTAACATACCCACTTACTCTCTGTTCATTTGTATTACCCATGCATGAGTTGTCTTTCTTAAATCCGTCCCTTTGTTCTTTTGGAATTTCATGTTTTTCTTTTTCATTTGTGCAAATCTGCAACGTTTGATTTAACTCCAGGTTAAACCGAACTTCTTTTTTAGATGTATTTGCAATTTCTGTCACATGTTCATTTGCCTGTATTTTCCCTTTCAAATCATTAAGCATCTCAGATTCATTATGCAAAATCAAATCAGGGCAATCTGTCTTTTTAGCATTGCAGGTATCATTAATATTTAGTCACTTATTATCGGAAACCACCCGGTCATTGCTATGGCCTACTGCCCCCTCCTTTGATGACTGTTTTTGTGCAGTACAGAGCTTTCCTATTTGTTCAGCCAACATTTTCACTTGGGCCTCGAGACACTGGAATCTTTGCATCTCTCTAGAATCTTCTCTCTGTGACCTAGGTCAATATTGGTTGTTTTCCCCCTGATTGAATCTATTCTGATATCTCTCAGGAGAACGGTTTCTATTTGGGTTGTATCTGAATTCTTGATTCATGTGGGACAGGGAGCGGGGTGCACCTATCCTTTGGTTGTATTCCTACGGTGGCGGTGATTGATTGTATTGACGAGGGGCATAATTCATACTCTGCCTCATGTCCTGTCTCTTATTTTGTGAGTATTGTCCCCTATGGTGATTCCCATTTTCAGTAAATCGATCCACATATCGGGGTCTATCCTGATTATCATAGATCATGGTGTTGGGGTAAAATCTGCTCTGTGTCCCCAATGTCTGGTAGGGCCCATTATTTCTTGTATCCTGGCCCTGTCTCTGATTATTGTTCATACCTGACATATCAGGCCAATATCCTGCCCGGGGTCTGTCTCCTAAGTACCTATGGGTAATGTAGCTCTCCCTATTACTAGGATCATGTGATTGAAACATTGGTGCAGGGAGTGACAACCTCTGTTGATTATCCCTTTGTTCAGGTGTCACATTATTCTTGCTTGGACTTTGAGCACACTCAAGTGACATTTTAGCTGACCTGATCTCCATCACTGTTGCTGGGGATTCTTTAGACTTTGGTCTAGTATCTTATCATTGTATCACTCTCTCTACCTGACAGTATAGCACTTCATATAGTTTTGTACTTTGGTGCACAATCCACTCATGGGACTTGTCACGATCAAATTCGCGGACTAACTGTGATAGGATGTCCTTCTGCAACCCATAGAAGTAGGCAGTTTTAAACTCATTGGAATTGGGGTCAAAAGATACATCAAAGCGAGAAAAAGCTCTTTTTAAATCTTGTATAAACTGGCGAGGGGACGTATTTGGCCCAGCAGTAATTGTGTAAGCAACTTTCTTCGCCTCTCGTAATGACTGGAATGGAGAAAAATGACGTCTAATCTCTTTTTCAAACTCTGCCCATGTCATGTTCTGCTGTTCATTTAATCCTCTAATGATACTGGCTGTGGGAGCGTCCAGAGATAAGTGAAAGTATTGTCTGTATTGTTGTTTAGGTATCCGGAGGGCTTTAAATATATTGTGCACCGCTTCTAAGTGGTCCTCTATACAGCACTCCTTTTTTGAATGGTTTGATCAGAGCCTTGATTGATTTCATTATTTTGATAGGGTTATTTGTTGCTATGCATGGGATTGCACTACTTTGTGATTCAACCCTTGTTTCGGGTGTATGGGCTTGGTGGCGGCCCCAAATGCGTGTGTCGAATCCCTCTATGGTGATACAACCAAGTTCAGACACCGGGCCAGCCACTGGGGCACTAGCTCTCTGTGTAGAAATAGAATTTGCCTCAATTCCATTGAATGTGGAGCCGTGTTATTTGCCCTGGGACCTGGAAGTGCATAATTGCTTCTCCAAATCCTTGCACTTTTTAAGGCCAATCCGCCTCCTTACGAAAAAAATTATTTTCATCACTCATCTTATTAATCACACTTTGCATATCGCTCATTTGCATTTGGCATTCATTGACTTCTTTGTCACTTTTGTCTCTTGTTCTGCATTTTGAAGATCACTTTCTTTCTCAAAATGTTCTTTTTGTAAAATCTGCATTTCCAAAATAACCTCATCTTTATCTTGTCTAATATGATCTACCAACCCTTTCAAGTGTTTTAATTCTTGCTCACTATCCTCAAACGGTTTCTTTCTTTGGGACAAGTGAGTGTCGAGATCTTTACATTTTCACTGCATGTCCTTTTGACATACCTCTAGTTCTGCTCTTAACTGTTCCTCTTGTTTACTAGCTCCATCCAGTTCAACTTTTAATCCGCTAATCAGTTTGGTCTCATTTTCTTGCATTCGCAGAAACTTATTTAAAATTAACCATGTCTTGGCACATAGACGTATCTTTCTCTGCATGTTTATCGCAGCATTTAATAATCTCAAAAGACAGACCTGGATTATGCTACCTTCTGCGAAAATGCTATCCAATGTTTCTTTCTGCACTTCTCCATAGATACGGTCATGCCACTCTGTGGCATTATTTGATGACCATGCTCCATGTGCCTATAACTTTGCCTCCGGATATTGCACAAACTGGGAATGTGGCCCCCATTTGAGACATTCTGAGAGTCACTTCTAGTGTCACACTGCTCTCATGAAATGGGTTCTCTTTAATGCACATATGGTAGTGTTATACACACTTGCCACGCCCAGTAGGTGCTCTACAGCCATGTTCCCCACCAATGCACCATTATATGTAAGATATTTAGTCTTATTGGATTAAATTTGGGATTTTGCAGTATTTTCTTACCGTAAAAATATTGGCGGTAATTTGGTGATAAATTAGTCTTGCATTTTGATTGGTTTTGGCATCATATCATCTTATTGACCATACCTTGTTAGCTTATATTGATGTAATTTAGTGGTATTTTGTGTTGCGGTATTTAGTGGTGAGCATGGTTTTCTTCCTTATACTATAACCCCATCATAAAACAAACTTTCCTTTCTATTAGAATACCTTCTAGTTGTCTGTAGAGAGCTCAAGACCTATGCATTTGATAGAAACCCAATTATTTTATTTAGAGCGCCACCTATAGGTTGTGGCTGATATCACTGGCATCATACATCCAGTAATCTATATGTCACAAAATATCACTGGCTTATTTACATCCAGTAATCTATGTAATAAAGTATCACTGGCTTATTTACATCCAGTAATCTATGAATCAAATCCTTTCCCATCAGCATGCGAGAAAAGGGCTCTCATCATACAGCACACAAAATTTCTCTTATCTTTTACTTTACTTGCGTTGATAAATTGGCAAATGCGCTACTGCACTAATATGAGCCTCCCCTTTAGATATTACCTATGTAAAAAAAATATTTACAGATGCATGAATGACACAAACTCCCATTTGTTTTCATAGGTACTCATTATATTGAATTACATATAAATGTCATCAAGTCTTACCATGGTTATTTACAGCAGCCTCTGGAATACAAAAAGAAAACAGAACAGAACAAGCAGGTCTATTTGAAACATAGATTAATATTCCCACATTTTGAAATTGACAAAAATAAACATGCAGTGGTTTCCTAACCTTTCTATACTGTAATAAACCTTAGCCAAACATACAGCGTTGAAATGATCCTCACTGGGCACAAATCTTACCAAGATTAGCACTTCTTTGAAGTTCTCAGCACGACCTTGCTCCACTCGCAACGGCAGGCCCAGTCAGTGCGAAATGCCTCCGTAAATCTTGTATGGGGAGCGCTGGCAAGATATCTCTCATAGCCAGCGCTCTAACCCTTTTGGAATTCTGTCAGCTTTCACAGATCAGCCCCAACTAATTCCACTCCTCAATTTTTACCATTAGCAAAGCTTGGATCCCTTCCATTTTATAACGTGGCATGTCTGCCTATAATTCTCCCCCAATCAGATTAACAGGAATGCATACTGTATCAACCCTCATGTTTAGAACAATGAGGGCTTTAGGCCTCTCTGAATAAATGGTTTGTTCTGTTTCCTGCTGCCTCTTTCCCTCTGCTCTCCACAAGCTAACACAGAAGGGAAAGAAAAACAATGCCAGTGTGCATTTAAAATGCATTTCAGTAGTGTCACCAAAACATGTATTTTCACCTCATTTTGCACATGAGACTACATTATAATGTTATGGAGGTTAGAATTAGTATTTAGCAATGTTAATTAAGTTAGTCAGTTAGTCAGTTATATGATTAATGTAGTCTCCATGTATAAGGCATCAAAAAAAATAATAGGAGCACTTCAATATTTGGCCTGGCAGAACTAAGCTTTTCTATGCGTGCATTTCATTCTCTGCAGTTTCAAGTTGGGCTTGGCTGTGTTGTAAAACCTGTACCTTACATGCCACCAACAACATATTTACATGTTATGCTGACAAAAAAAAATATATACATATATGCCATATTACTGCTTGCAACAAAATGCCACTACATTTTGCAATAACATATATATATGCCCTTACATGCCACTATCCCAGACAAGTTGTTCCTGTAACTGTCACCCTTAGAATGTTCTCAGACCCAATGCTCTAGTGACATTACGCTTTTCATCATGCCTGCTGTGGTGTAAGGGCACTCACTTTTTTCTCAACCCTGGGGCTGAATATAAAGGTGACACCTACAGCACGCCTCTTATCCTCTCCTCACCAAACCTTTAGTTTAATATAGTTAATGATGGAAGGAGCTCTACATCTTCGGGCCCTGCACCCTTACCAACCAATTCTGATTCCACTGATGGTCGCTCAGAGTCTGCAGGGCATCATTCCACACCTTGTGACAGGATCTCAGAATATCTTGTAACCTTTGCATGCAACCCCAGGCCGTTTCACCCTTACAGTCACCCACCTTCTGAAGCCTGCAATCCTCTTCTGTTGTCATAGTTTGCCTTAGACCTGGTATGATATTATATGATAGTTTATGTATATAGTGCCTATACACAATGTGATTCAAAGCGCTTCAAGGCAAGTGAGAGAACAAGGGAAAATACAATGTCATTTTTAAAGGCCATGAATAGTAAGGATGTGAAATTAACTATCGTACTTGGCCTGACAACATTTCAGATAGTGCAAGAGCATAGACATAAATAAGGAAGGGAGGGAGGGAGTGATAAGGGAATGGAAACTGACAGGCGACTAGTGTACTAGGCCTGACGACAACTCTGGTAGAGCCCGAGAAAAACAAAAGGTGAGGGAGAGGGGTGCAGATAGGGAAAATAGGAACAAAACAAGCGACTGTCGTACTAGGCCTGACGACATTTCAGATAGTGCTGAGGGGAACAAATAAGGGGACGGGGAGGAGACAGACAAGCTTGCTATCATACTAGGTCAAGGGACAATTCTGATAGAGTAAGTGAATAGTAAACAGTAAGGGGAAGAAATAGGAAAAATGAGAAAGGGAGAGCAGGAGAGAACAGAGAATAAGCAGTCAAAAAGAGTGGAGAAGCAAGAAGGGAGCGCAAATACAATTGCAGAAGTCATTAGTAACACATAATTTTGCAAGCCAGGATACAAGATGAAGATAGGAACAGCATGATTCAGGGCCACCATGAGTACAAGATACAAACGAAGTCCAGCATGAGAGCTGAGAAAGGGTGACGCACCGTAAATCAATGTAGTCCATAAAAGTCAAATCCAGCATTGGCCACAAGACAGTGATGGTGAATCCAGAATGTATCAGGACAGACGCCTGCAGAAGTTGGCTGGAGGGGGAGCAGAGTAGAAAATCAAGCAAAACAGGCAACACCTGTGTGCGAGAAGGGTGGGGGGCACAAGGGAACGTCACCGGGGGACCAGAGGAGGTGGGCAATGGCCTGTGGGGAAACAGGGGGGTAAACACATGTTGGTGCATGCATTCCTGCTGTCTGAGCAGGGGGTTGGGCCCTGCTTCCTCCTGGTACGAACATGTCCAAACAGGAATTGTCCTTTTCTTTGTTTGCCCTTTGCTTTGGACGCCCGGGTGAGAGATGCCCTTGATCTAAGAGTTAAGAGCAGGAAGGAAGAGGCAGGGCTAAGAAGGTGGACAGGCTTAGGGCAGGTGACCTAGATACACTTGCACCTGCTCCCCATCTGCAAAGGAAAAGAGGCTGGAAGGCTCCTTAAGTAGGGAAATAGAGTGGCAACCAGGAAGGCAACAAGTGGGCGGGGCTTGCTAACTGGAAAAAGAAAGTGACAGCCTGGAAGGCACCAGGTGTGCGGACTTAGGCCAGGTGACCTAGATCCACTTGTACCTGCTCCCCATCTGCAAAGGAAAAGAGGCTGGAGGGCTCCTTAAGTAGGGAAAACGTGCAGCAACCAGGAAGGCACCAATTGGGCAGGGCTTGCTAAGTGGGGAAAGAGAGTGGCAACCTGGAAGGCACAGGTGGGCAGGCTTAGGCTAGGTGACCTAGATCCACTTGCACCTGCTCCCCATCTGCAAAGGAAAAGAGGCTGGAGGGCTCCTTAAGTAGGCAAAAAGAACGGCAACCAGGAAGGCACCAAGTGGGAGGGGCTTGCTAAGTGGAGAAAGAGAGCAGCAACCTGGAAGGCACAGGTGGGCGGGCTTAGGCTAGGTGACCTAGATCCACTTGCACCTGCTCCCCATCTGCAAAGGAAAAGAGGCTGGAGGGCTCCTTAAGTAGGCAAAAAGAACGGTAACCAGGAAGGCACCAAGTGGGAGGGGCTTGCTAAGTGGAGAAAGAGACCGGCAACCTGGAAGGCACCATGTGGGTGAGGCTTTGGCCAGGTGACCTACATCCATTTGTACCTGCTCCCCATCTACAAAGGAAAAGAGGCTGGAGGGCTCCTTAAGTATGGAAAAAGAGTGTCAACCAAGAAGGCACCAAGTGGGTGGGGCTTGCTAAGTGTGGAAAGAGTGCAGCAACCTGGAAGGTGCAAGGTGGGCAGGGCTTAGGCCAGGTGACCTAAATCCACTTGCACCGGCTCCACATCTGCAAAGGAAAAGAGGCTGGAGGGATCGTTAAGTAGTGAAAAAGATCAGCAACCAGAAAGGCACCAAGTGGGCAGGGCTTGCTAATTGGGGAAAGAGAGTGACAGCCTGGAAGGCATCAGGTGAGCGAGGCATAGGCCAGGTGACCTAGATCCACTTGCACCTGCTCCCCATCTGCAAAGGAATAGAGGCTGGAGTGCTCCTTAAGCCGAGAAAACGTGCAGCAAACAGGAAGGCACTAAGTGGGCGGGGCTTTGTAAGTGGGTAAAGAGAGCAGCAACCTGAAAGGTACCAGGTGGGAGGGGCTTAGGCCAGAGAACCTAGATCCAATTGCACCTGCTCCCCATCTGCAAAGGGAAACAGGCTGGAGGGCTCCTTAAGTATGGAAAAAGAGTGGAAACGAGGAAGGCATCAAGTTGGTGGGGCTTGCTAAGTGTCGAAAGTGTGCGGCAACCTGGAAGGTGCCAGGTGGGCAGGGCTTAGGGCAGGTGACCTAGTTCCACTTGCACCTGCTCCATATCTGCAAAGGAAAAGAGGCTGGAGGGCTTGTTAAGAAGTGAAAAAGAGCGGCAACCAGGAAGGCACCAAGGGGGCTGGGTTTGCTAAGTGGGAAAAGAGAGCAGCAACATGGAAGGCGTCAGGTGGGCGGGCTTAGGCCAGGTCAACTAGATCTACTTGCACCTACTCCCCACCTGCAAAGAAAAAGAGGCTGGAGGGCTCCTTAAGTAGGGAAAAAGAGCGGCAACCAGGAAGGCACCAAGTGGGCGGGGCTTGCTAAGTGGGGAACGAGAGCGGCACCCTGGATGGAACCAGGTGAGCGCGGGCTTAGGCCAGGTGACTTAGAGCCACTTGCACCTGCTCCCATCTGCAAAGGAAAAGAGGCTAGAGGTCTCCAAAGTAGGGAAAAAGAGCGGCAACCAGGAAGGCACCAAGTGGGTGGGGCTTTCTAAGTGCGGAAAGAGAGGGGCAACCTACAAGGCACCAGGTGAGTGGGGCTTAGGCCAGGTGACCTAAATTCACTTGCACCTGCTCCCCATCTGCAAAGGAAAAGAGGCTGGAGGGCTCCTAAGTGCAGAAAGAGAGCGGCAACCTGGAAGGCACCAGGTGAGCGGGGCTTAGGCCAGGTGACCTAAATCCACTTGCACCTGTTCCCCATCTGCAAAGGAAAAGAGGTAGGAGGGCTCCTTAAGTAAGGTAAAAGAGTGGCAACCAGGAAGGCATAAAGTGGGTGGGGCTTGCAAAGTGAGGAAAGAGCTTGGCAACCAAGAATACACCAGTTCGGCGGGGCTTAGGCCAGGTTACCTAAATCCACTTGTACCTGCTCCCCATCTGCAAAGGAAAAGAGGCTGGAGGGCTCCTAAGTAAGGAAAAAGAGCGGCAACCAGGAAGGCACGCAGTGGGTGGGGCTTGCTAAGTGGGGAAAGAGAGCGGCAACCTGGATGGTACCAGGTGGGCAGGGCTTAGGCCAGGTGACCTAGGAGCACTTGCCCTGCTCCCCATCTGCAAAGGAAAAGAGGCTGCAGGGCTCCTTAAGTAGGGAAAAAGAGTGGCAACCAGGAAGGCACCAAGTGGGCGGGGATTGATAAGTGGTGAAAGAGATTGGCAACCTAGAAGGCACCAAGTGGTTGGAGCTTGCTAAGTGGGGAAAGAGTGCAGCAACCTGGATGGTGCTAGGTGGGCATGGCTTAGGCCAGGTGACCTAGATCCACTTGCACCTGCTCCACAAATGCAAAGGAAAAGAGGCTGGAGGGCTTGTTAAGTAGTGAATAAGAGCGGCAACCAGGAAGGCACCAAGTGGGCTGGGTTTGCTAAGTGGGGAAAAAGAGCGGCAACCTGGAAGGTGTCAAATGGGCGGGACTTAGGCCAGGTGACCTAGATCTACTTGCACCTGCTCCCCATCTGAAAAGGAAAAGAGGCTGGAGCGCTCCTAAAGTAGGGTAAAAGAACGGCAACCAGGGAGGCACCAAGTGGGAGGGGTTTGATAAGTGGGGAATGAGAGCGGCACCCTGGATGGTGCCAGGTGGGTGGGGTTTAGACCAGGTGACCTAGATCCACTTGCACCTGCTCCCCATCTGCAAAGGAAAAGAGGCTGGAAGGCTCCTTAAGTAGGGTGGAAAAAGAGTGGCAACCAGGAAGGCACAACATAGGTTGGGCTGGCTAATTGGAGAAAGAGATTGGCAACCTAGAAGGACCCAGGTGGGCGGGGCTTAGGACAGGTGACTACAATACACTTGCACCTGCACCCCATCCGCAAAGGAAAAGAGGCAGGAGGGCTCTTTAAGTAGGGAAAAAGAGTGGCAACCAGGGAGGCATCAGGTTGGCAGGGCTTGCTAAGTGGGGAAAGAAATTGGCAACCGAGAATGCACCAGGTTGGTGGGGCTTAGGCCAGGTTACCTAAATACACTTGCACCTGCTCCCCATCTGCAAAGGAAAAGAGGCTGGAGGACTCCTAAGTAGGGAGAAAGAGTGGCAACCAGGAAGGCACACAGTGGGTGAGGCTTGCTAAGTTGGGAAAGAGAGCGGCAACCTGGATGGCACCAGGTGGGCAGAGCTTAGGCCAGGTAACCTAGAAGCACGTGGCCTGCTCCCCATCTGCTAAGGAAAAGAGGCTGGAGGGCTCCTTAAGTAGGGAAAAAGAGTGGCAACCAGGAAGGCACCAAGTGAGCAGGGATTGATAAGTGGGGAAAGAGATTGGCATCCTAGAAGGTACCAGGTGGGCGGGTTTAGGCCAGGTGACCTAAATTCACTTGCACTTGCTCCCCAACTGCAAAGTAAAAGAGGCAGGATGGCTCCTTAAGTAGGGAAAAAAAGCGGCAACCAGCAAGGCACCAAGCGGGTGAGGCTTGCTAAGTGGGGAAAGAGAGCGGCAACCTGAATGGCACCAGGGCAGCCGGGCTTAGGCCAGGTGACCTAGATCCACTTGCCCTGCTTCCCATCTGCAAAGGAAAAGAGAAGGGAGTGCTCCTTAAGTGGGAAAAAAGAGCAGCAACCGGGAAGGCACCAAGTGGGCGGGGCTTGCTAAGTGGGGAAAGAGAGCGGCAACCTGAAAGGCGCCATGTAGGTGGGTCTTAGGCCAAGTGAACTCGAACCAGTTGCACCTGCTCCCCATCTACAAAGGAAAAGAGGCTGGAGGGCTCCTTAAGTAGGGAAAAAGAGCGGCAACCCAGGAAGGCACCAAGTGGGCGGGGCTTGCTAAGTGGTAAAAGAGAGCAGCAACCTGGATGGCACCATGTAGGCGGGCCTTTGACCAGGTGACCTAGATCCACGTGCCCTGCTCCCCCTCTGCAAAGCAAAAGAGGCTGGAGGGCTCCTTAAGTAGGGAATAAGAGTGGCAACCAGGAAGGCACGAAGTGAGCAGGGATTGATAAGTGGGGAAAGAGATTGGCATCCTAGAAGGTACCAGGTGGGCGGGTTTAGGCCAGGTGACCTAAATCCACTTGCACCTGCTCCCCATCTACAAAGGAAAAGAGGCTGGAGGGCTCCTTAAGTAGGGAAAAAGAGCAGCAACCAGGAACGCACCAAGTGGGCGGGGCTTGCTAAGCAGGTAAAGAGAGCGGCAACCAGGAAGGCACCTGGTGCGCAAGGCTTAGGCCAGGTGACCTAAATCCACTTGCACCTTCTCCCTATCTTCAAAGGAAAAGTGGCTGGAGTGCTCCATAAGAAGGGAAAAAGAGCGGCAACCCAGGAAGGCACCAAGTGGGCGGGGCTTGCTAAGTGGTAAAAGAGAGCAGCAACCTGGATGGCACCATGTAGGCGGGGCTTTGACCAGGTGACCTAGATCCACGTGCCCTGCTCCCCCTCTGCAAAGCAAAAGAGGCTGGAGGGCTCCTTAAGTAGGGAAAAAGAGTGGCAACCAGGAAGGCACGAAGTGAGCAGGGATTGATAAGTGGGGAAAGAGATTGGCATCCTAGAAGGTACCAGGTGGGCGGGTTTAGGCCAGGTGACCTAAATCCACTTGCACCTGCTCCGCAACTGCAAAGTAAAAGAGGCAGGAGGGCTCCTTAAGTAGGGAAAAAAAGCGGCAACCAGGAATGCACCAAGAGGGCGGGGCTTGCTAAGTGGGGAAAGAGAGCGGCAACCTGAATGGCACCAGGGCAGCGGGGCTTAGGCCAGGTGACCTAGATCCACTTGCCCTGCTTCCCATCTGCAAAGGAAAAGAGGCAGGAGGGCTCGTTAAGTAGGGAAAAAGAGCGGCAACCAGGAAGGCACCAAGCGGGCGGGGTTTGCTAAGTGCGGAAAGAGAGCGGCAACCTGGATGCACCATGTAGGTGGGGCTTACACCAGGTGACCTAGATCCAATTGCCCTGCTCCCCATATGCAAAGGAAAAGAGAAGGGAGTGCTCCTTAAGTGGGAAAAAGGAGCAGCAACTGGGAAGGCACAAAGTGGGCGGGGCTTGCTAAGTGGGGAAAGAGAGCGGCAACCTGAAAGGCGCCATGTGGGTGGATCTTAGGCCAAGTGAACTCGAACCAGTTGCACCTGCTCCCCATCTACAAAGGAAAAGAGGCTGGAGGGCTCCTTAAGTAGGGAAAAAGAGCAGCAACCAGGAAGGCACCAAGTGGGCGGGGCTTGCTAAGCAGGTAAAGAAAGCAGCAACCAGGAAGGCAACTGGTGTGCAAGGCTTAGGCCAGGTGACCTAAATCCACTTGCACCTTCTCCCTATCTTCAAAGGAAAAGTGGCTGGAGTGCTCCTTAAGTAGGGAAAAAGAGCGGCAACCCAGGAAGGCACCAAGTGGGCGGGGCTTGCTAAGTGGGAAAAGAGAGCAGCAACCTGGATGGCACCATGTAGGCGGGGCTTTGACCAGGTGACCTAGATCCACTTTCCCTGCTCCCCCTCTGCAAAGCAAAAGAGACTGGAAGTAGGAAAAAAGATTAGCAACCGGGAAGGCACCAAGTGGGTGGGGCTTGCTAAGTTGGGAAAGAGAGCGGAAACCTGAAAGGTGCCAGGTGGGTGGGACTTAGGCCAGGTGACCTAGATCCACTTGCACCTTCTCCCCATCTGGAAAGGAAAAGATGCTGGAAGGCTCCCTAAGTAGGTGGCGGGGGAAGAGTGGCAACCAGGAAGGCACCAAGTGGGTGGGGCTTGCTAAGCGGGGAAAGAGATTGGCAACCTAGAAGGCACCAGGTGGTCGGGTCTTAGGCCAGGTGACCTAAATTCACTTGCACCTGTTCCCCATCTGCAAAGGAAAAGAGGTAGGAGGGCTCCTTAAGTAAGGTAAAAGGGTGGCAACCAGGAAGGCATAAAGTGGGTGGGGCTTGCAAAGTGAGGAAAGAGCTTGGCAACCAAGAATACACCAGGTCGGCGGGGCTTAGGCCAGGTTACCTAAATCCACTTGTACCTGCTCCCCATCTGCAAAGGAAAAGAGGCTGGAGGGCTCCTAAGTAAGGAAAAAGAGCGGCAACCAGGAAGGCACGCAGTGGGTGGGGCTTGCTAATTGGGGAAAGAGAGCGGCAACCTGGATGGTACCAGGTGGGCAGGGCTTAGGCCAGGTGACCTAGGAGCACTTGCCCTGCTCCCCATCTGCAAAGGAAAAGAGGCTGCAGGGCTCCTTAAGTAGGGAAAAAGAGTGGCCACCAGGAAGGCACCAAGTGGGCGGGGATTGATAAGTGGTGAAAGAGATTGGCAACCTAGAAGGCACCAAGTGGGTGGAGCTTGCTAAGTGGGGAAAGAGTGCAGCAACTTGGATGGTGCTAGGTGGGCATGGCTTAGGCCAGGTGACCTAGATCCACTTGCACCTGCTCCACAAATGCAAAGGAAAAGAGGCTGGAGGGCTTGTTAAGTAGTGAATAAGAGCGGCAACCAGGAAGGCACCAAGTGGGCTGGGTTTGCTAAGTGGGGAAAAAGAGCGGCAACCTGGAAGGTGTCAAATGGGCGGGACTTAGGCCAGGTGACCTAGATCTACTTGCACCTGCTCCCCATCTGAAAAGGAAAAGAGGCTGGAGCGCTCCTAAAGTAGGGTAAAAGAGCGGCAACCAGGGAGGCACCAAGTGGGAGGGGTTTGATAAGTGGGGAATGAGCGGCACCCTGGATGGTGCCAGGTGGGTGGGGTTTAGACCAGGTGACCTAGATCCACTTGCACCTGCACCCCATCTGCAAAGGAAAAGAGGCTGGAAGGCTCCTTAAGTAGGGTGGAAAAAGAGTGGCAACCAGGAAGGCACAACATAGGTTGGGCTGGCTAATTGGAGAAAGAGATTGGCAACCTAGAAGGCCCCAGGTGGGCGGGGCTTAGGCCAGGTGACTACAATACACTTGCACCTGCACCCCATCCGCAAAGGAAAAGAGGCAGGAGGGCTCCTTAAGTAGGGAAAAAGAGTGGCAACCAGGGAGGCATCAGGTTGGCAGGGCTTGCTAAGTGGGGAAAGAAATTGGCAACCGAGAATGCACCAGGTTGGTGGGGCTTAGGCCAGGTTACCTAAATCCACTTGCACCTGCTCCCCATCTGCAAAGGAAAAGAGGCTGGAGGACTCCTGAGTAGGGAGAAAGAGTGGCAACCAGGAAGGCACACAGTGGGTGAGGCTTGCTAAGTTGGGAAAGAGAGCGGCAACCTGGATGGCACCAGGTGGGCAGAGCTTAGGCCAGGTAACCTAGAAGCACGTGGCCTGCTCCCCATCTGCTAAGGAAAAGAGGCTGGAGGGCTCCTTAAGTAGGGAAAAAGAGTGGCAACCAGGAAGGCACCAAGTGAGCAGGGATTGATGAGTGGGGAAAGAGATTGGCATCCTAGAAGGTACCAGGTGGGCGGGTTTAGGCCAGGTGACCTAAATTCACTTGCACCTGCTCCCCAACTGCAAAGTAAAAGAGGCAGGATGGCTCCTTAAGTAGGGAAAAAAGCGGCAACCAGGAAGGCACCAAGCGGGCGAGGCTTGCTAAGTGGGGAAAGAGAGCGGCAACCTGAATGGCACCAGGGCAGCCGGGCTTAGGCCAGGTGACCTAGATCCACTTGCCCTGCTTCCCATCTGCAAAGGAAAAGAGAAGGGAGTGCTCCTTAAGTGGGAAAAAAGAGCAGCAACCGGGAAGGCACCAAGTGGGCGGGGCTTGCTAAGTGGGGAAAGAGAGCGGCAACCTGAAAGGCGCCATGTGGGTGGGTCTTAGGCCAAGTGAACTCGAACCAGTTGCACCTGCTCCCCATCTACAAAGGAAAAGAGGCTGGAGGGCTCCTTAAGTAGGGAAAAAGAGCAGCAACCAGGAACGCACCAAGTGGGCCGGGCTTGCTAAGCAGGTAAAGAGAGCGGCAACCAGGAAGGCACCTGGTGCGCAAGGCTTAGGCCAGGTGACCTAAATCCACTTGCACCTTCTCCCTATCTTCAAAGGAAAAGTGGCTGGAGTGCTCCTTAAGTAGGGAAAAAGAGCGGCAACCCAGGAAGGCACCAAGTGGGCGGGGCTTGCTAAGTGGTAAAAGAGAGCAGCAACCTGGATGGCACCATGTAGGCGGGGCTTTGACCAGGTGACCTAGATCCACTTGCCCTGCTCCCCCTCTGCAAAGCAAAAGAGGCTGGAGGGCTCCTTAAGTAGGGAAAAAGAGTGGCAACCAGGAAGGCACGAAGTGAGCAGGGATTGATAAGTGGGGAAAGAGATTGGCATCCTAGAAGGTACCAGGTGGGCGGGTTTAGGCCAGGTGACCTAAATCCACTTGCACCTGCTCCCCATCTACAAAGGAAAAGAGACTGGAGGGCTCCTTAAGTAGGGAAAAAGAGCAGCAACCAGGAACGCACCAAGTGGGCGGGGCTTGCTAACCAGGTAAAGAGAGCGCCAACCAGGAAGGCACCTGGTGCGCAAGGCTTAGGCCAGGTGACCTAAATCCACTTGCACCTTCTCCCTATCTTCAAAGGAAAAGTGGCTGGAGTGCTCCAAAAGAAGGGAAAAAGAGCGGCAACCCAGGAATGCACCAAGTGGGCGGGGCTTGCTAAGTGCAGCAACCTGGATGGCACCATGTAGGCGGGGCTTTGACCAGGTGACCTAGATCCACGTGCCCTGCTCCCCCTCTGCAAAGCAAAAGAGGCTGGAGGGCTCCTTAAGTAGGGAAAAAGAGTGGCAACCAGGAAGGCACGAAGTGAGCAGGGATTGATAAGTGGGGAAAGAGATTGGCATCCTAGAAGGTACCAGGTGGGCGGGTTTAGGCCAGGTGACCTAAATCCACTTGCACCTGCTCCCCAACTGCAAAGTAAAAGAGGCTGGAGGGCTCCTTAAGTAGGGAAAAAGAGCAGCAACCAGGAACGCACCAAGTGGGCGGGGCTTGCTAAGCAGGTAAAGAGAGCGGCAACCAGGAAGGCACCTGGTGCGCAAGGCTTAGGCCAGGTGACCTAAATCCACTTGCACCTTCTCCCTATCTTCAAAGGAAAAGTGGCTGGAGTGCTCCTTAAGTAGGGAAAAAGAGCGGCAACCCAGGAAGGCACCAAGTGGGCGGGGCTTGCTAAGTGGTAAAAGAGAGCAGCAACCTGGATGGCACCATGTAGGCGGGGCTTTGACCAGGTGACCTAGATCCACTTGCCCTGCTCCCCCTCTGCAAAGCAAAAGAGGCTGGAGGGCTCCTTAAGTAGGGAAAAAGAGTGGCAACCAGGAAGGCACGAAGTGAGCAGGGATTGATAATTGGGGAAAGAGATTGGCATCCTAGAAGGTACCAGGTGGGCGGGTTTAGGCCAGGTGACCTAAATCCACTTGCACCTGCTCCCCATCTACAAAGGAAAAGAGGCTGGAGTGCTCCTTAAGTAGGGAAAAAGAGCAGCAACCAGGAACGCACCAAGTGGGCGGGGCTTGCTAACCAGGTAAAGAGAGCGCCAACCAGGAAGGCACCTGGTGCGCAAGGCTTAGGCCAGGTGACCTAAATCCACTTGCACCTTCTCCCTATCTTCAAAGGAAAAGTGGCTGGAGTGCTCCATAAGAAGGGAAAAAGAGCAGCAACCCAGGAATGCACCAAGTGGGCGGGGCTTGCTAAGTGCAGCAACCTGGATGGCACCATGTAGGCGGGGCTTTGACCAGGTGACCTAGATCCACGTGCCCTGCTCCCCCTCTGCAAAGCAAAAGAGGCTGGAGGGCTCCTTAAGTAGGGAAAAAGAGTGGCAACCAGGAAGGCACGAAGTGAGCAGGGATTGATAAGTGGGGAAAGAGATTGGCATCCTAGAAGGTACCAGGTGGGCGGGTTTAGGCCATGTGACCTAAATCCACTTGCACCTGCTCCCCAACTGCAAAGTAAAAGAGGCAGGAGGGCTCCTTAAGTAGGGAAAAAAAGCGGCAACCAGGAATGCACCAAGAGGGCGGGGCTTGCTAAGTGGGGAAAGAGAGCGGCAACCTGAATGGCACCAGGGCAGCGGGGCTTAGGCCAGGTGACCTAGATCCACTTGCCCTGCTTCCCATCTGCAAAGGAAAAGAGGCAGGAGGGCTCGTTAAGTAGGGAAAAAGAGCGGCAACCAGGAAGGCACCAAGCGGGCGGGGTTTGCTAAGTGCGGAAAGAGAGCGGCAACCTGGATGCACCATGTAGGTGGGGCTTACACCAGGTGACCTAGATCCAATTGCCCTGCTCCCCATATGCAAATGAAAAGAGAAGGGAGTGCTCCTTAAGTGGGAAAAAGGAGCAGCAACCGGGAAGGCACAAAGTGGGCGGGGCTTGCTAAGTGGGGAAAGAGAGCGGCAACCTGAAAGGCGCCATGTGGGTGGATCTTAGGCCAAGTGAACTCGAACCAGTTGCACCTGCTCCCCATCTACAAAGGAAAAGAGGCTGGAGGGCTCCTTAAGTAGGGAAAAAGAGCAGCAACCAGGAAGGCACCAAGTGGGCGGGGCTTGCTAAGCAGGTAAAGAAAGCGGCAACCAGGAAGGCACCTGGTGTGCAAGGCTTAGGCCAGGTGACCTAAATCCACTTGCACCTTCTCCCTATCTTCAAAGGAAAAGTGGCTGGAGTGCTCCTTAAGTAGGGAAAAAGAGCGGCAACCCAGGAAGGCACCAAGTGGGCGGGGCTTGCTAAGTGGGAAAAGAGAGCAGCAACCTGAAAGGTGCCAGGTGGGTGGGACTTAGGCCAGGTGACCTAGATCCACTTGCACCTGCTCCCCATCTGCAAAGGAAAAGAGGCTGGAGGGCTCCTTAAGTAAGAAAAAAGAGTGGCAACCAGGAAGGCCGCTGCTGGGTGGGGCTTAGGCCAAGACATAGATCCAGTTGCACCTGCTCCCCATCTACAAAGGAAAAGAGGCTGGAGGGCTCCTCAGATAGGGAAAAAGAGCAGCTACCAGGAAGGCACCAAGTTGGCGGGGCTTGCTAAGCAGGTAAAGAGAGCGGCAACCTGAAAAGCACCAGATGGGTGGGGCTTAGGCCAGGGAACCTAGATCCACTTGCATCTACTCCGCATCTGCAAAGGAAAAGAGGTTGGATTGCTCCTTAAGTAGAGTAAAAGGGGAACAACCAGGAAGGCACCAAGTGTGAGGGCCTTGCTAAGTGGGGAAAGAGAGCGACAACCTGTAAACTGCCAGGTGGGTGGGGTTTAGGCCAGGGGACCAGATCCCCTTGCACCTGCTCCCCATCTGCAAAGGAAAGGCGGCTGGAGGGCACCTTAAGTAGGGAAAAAGCACGGCAACCAGGAAGGCACCAAGTGGGCGGGGCTTGCTAAGTGCATAAAGAGAGCGGCAACCTGGAAGGCACCAGGGCAGAGGGGCTTAGGCCAGGTGACCTATATCCACTTGCCCTGCTCCCCGTCTGCAAAGGAAATGAGGCTGGAGGGCTCTTAAGTAGGGAAAAAGAGTGGCAACCAGGAAGGCACCAAGTGGGCGGGGATTGATAAGTGGGGAAAGAGATTGGCAACCTAGAAGGCACCAAGTGGGTGGAGCTTGCTAAGTGGGGAAAGAGTGCAGCAACCTGGATGGTGCTAGGTGGGCATGGCTTAGGCCAGGTGCCCTAGATCCACTTGCACCTGCTCCACAAATGCAAAGGAAAAGAGGCTGGAGGGCTTGTTAAGTAGTGAATAAGAGCGGCAACCAGGAAGGCACCAAGTGGGCTGGGTTTGCTAAGTGGGGAAAAAGATCGGCAACCTGAAAGGTGTCAAGTGGGCGGGACTTAGGCCAGGTGACCTAGATCTACTTGCACCTGCTCCCCATCTGAAAAGGAAAAGAGGCTGGAGCGCTCCTAAAGTAGGGAAAAAGAGCGGCAACCAGGGAGGCACCAAGTGGGAGGGGCTTGATAAGTGGGGAATGAGAGCGGCACCCTGGATGGTGCCAGGTGGGCGGGGTTTAGGCCAGGTGACCTAGATCCACTTGCACCTGCTCCCCATCTACAAAGGAAAAGAGGCTGAAGGGCTACTAAGCAGGGAAAGAGAGCAGCAACCTGGAAGGCACCAGGTGAGCGGGGCTTAGGCCAGGTGACCTAAATCCACTTGCACCTGCTCCCCATCTGCAAAGGAAAAGAGGCTGGAAGGTTCCTTAAGTAGGGTGGAAAAAGAGTGGCAACCAGGAAGGCACAACATAGGTTGGGCTGGCTAATTGGAGAAAGAGATTGGCAACCTAGAAGGCCCCAGGTGGGCGGGGCTTCGGCCAGGTGACTACAATACACTTGCACCTGCTCCCCATCCGCAAAGGAAAAGAGTCAGGAGGGCTCCTTAAGTAGGGAAAAAGAATGGCAACCAGGGAGGCATCAGGTTGGCAGGGCTTGCTAAGTGGGGAAAGAAATTGGCAACCGAGAATGCACCAGGTTGGTGGGGCTTAGGCCAGGTTACCTATATCCACTTGCACCTGCTCCCCATCTACAAAGGAAAAGAGGCTGGAGGACTCCTAAGTAGGGAGAAAGAGTGGCAACCAGGAAGGCACCAGGTGGGCAGAGCTTAGACCAGGTAACCTATCAGCACGTGGCCTGCTCCGCATCTGCTAAGGAAAATAGGCTGGAGGGCTCCTTAAGTAGGGAAAAAGAGTGGCAACCAGGAAGGCACCAAGTGAGCAGGGATTGATAAGTGGGGAAAGAGATTGGCATCCTAGAAGGTACCAGGTGGTCGGGTTTAGGCCAGGTGACCTAAATCCACTTGCACCTGCTCCCCAACTGCAAAGTAAAAGAGGCAGGAGGGCTCCTTAAGTAGGGAAAAAAAGCGGCAACCAGGAAGGCACCAAGCGGGCGGGCTTGCTAAGTGGGGAAAGAGAGCGGCAACCTGAATGGCACCAGGGCAGCGGGGCTTAGGCCAGGTGACCTTGATCCACTTGCCCTGCTTCCCATCTGCAAAGGAAAAGAGGCAGGAGGGCTTGTTAAGTAGGGAAAAAGAGCGGCAACCAGGAAGGCACCAAGCGGGCGGGGTTTGCTAAGTGGGGAAAGAGAGCGGCAACCTGGATGCACCATGTAGGCGGGGCTTATACCAGGTGACCTAGATCCAATTACCCTGCTCCCCATATGCAAAGGAAAAGAGAAGGGAGTGCTCCTTAAGTGGGAAAAAAGAGCAGCAACCGGGAAGGCACCAAGTGGGCGGGGCTTGCTAAGTGGGGAAAGAGAGCGGCAACCTGAAAGGCGCCATGTGGGTGGGTCTTAGGCCAAGTGAACTCGAACCAGTTGCACCTGCTCCCCATCTACAAAGGAAAAGAGGCTGGAGGGCTCCTTAAGTAGGGAAAAAGAGCAGCAACCAGGAAGGCACCAAGTGGGCGGGGCTTGCTAAGCAGGTAAAGAGAGCGGCAACCAGGAAGGCACCGGTGCGCAAGGCTTAGGCCAGGTGACCTAAATCCACTTGCACCTTCTCCCTATCTTCAAAGGAAAAGTGGCTGGAGTGCTCCTTAATTAGGGAAAAAGAGTGGCAACCCAGGAAGGCACCAAGTGGGCGGGGCTTGCTAAGTGGGAAAAGAGAGCAGCAACCTGGATGGCACCATGTAGGCGGGGCTTTGACCAGGTGACCTAGATCCACTTGCCCTGCTCCCCCTCTGCAAAGCAAAAGAGACTGGAGTGCTCCGTAAATAGGAAAATAGATCAGCAACCGGGAAGGCACCAAGTGGGTGGGGCTTGCTAAGTGGGGAAAGAGAGCGGAAACCTGAAAGGTGCCAGGTGGGTGGGACTTAGGCCATGTGGCCTAGATCCACTTGCACCTGCTCTCCATCTGCAAAGGAAAAGAGGCTGGAGGGCTCCTTAAGTAAGAAAAAAGAGTGGCAACCAGGAAGGCCACTGCTGGGCGGGGCTTAGGCCAAGTGACATAGATCCAGTTGCACCTGCTCCCCATCTACAAAGGAAAAGAAGCTGGAGGGCTCCTCAGATAGGGAAAAAGAGCAGCTACCAGGAAGGCACCAAGTGGGCGGAGCTTGCTAAGCAGGTAAAGAGAGCGGCAACCTGGAAGGCACCAGATGGGTGGGGCTTAGGCCAGGAAACCTAGATCCACTTGCATCTACTCCGCATCAGCAAAGGAAAAGAGGTTGGATTGCTCCTTAAGTAGAGTAAGAGGGCAGCAACCAGGAAGGCACAAAGTGTGAGGGCCTTGCTAAGTGGGGAAAGAGAGTGACAACCTGTAAACTGCCAGGTGGGCGGGGTTTAGGCCAGGGGACCTAGATCCCCTTGCACCTGCTCCCCATCTGCAAAGGAAAGGCGGCTGGAGGGCTCCTTAAGTAGGGAAAAAGCACGGCAACCAGGAAGGCACCAAGTGGGCGGGGCTTGCTAAGTGGGGAAAGATAGTGGAAACCTGGATGGTCCAGGTGGGCAGGGCTTAGGCCAGGTGACCTAGATCCACTTGCATCTGCTCCCCATCTGCAAAGGAAAAGAGGCGGGAGAGATCCTAAGTAGGGAAAAAGAGCGGCAACCAGGAAGGCAGCAACTGGCTGGGGCTTGCTAAGTGCATAAAGAGAGCAGCAACCTGGAAGGCATCAGGGCAGAGGGGCTTAGGCCAGGTGACCTATATCCACTTGCCCTGCTCCCTGTCTGCAAAGGAAATGAGGCTGGAGGGCTCTTAAGTAGGGAAAATGAGTGGCAACCAGGAAGGTACCAAGTGGATGGGGCGTGCTAAGTGCAGAAAGAGAGTGGCAACCTGAAAGGCACCAGGTGGGTGGGGCTTAGTCCAGGTAACCTAGATCCATTTGCACCTGCTCCCCATCTGCAAAGGAATGGAGGCTGAGGGATCCTTAAGTAGGGAAAAAGAGAAGCAAACAGGACGGCACCAAGTGGGCTGGGCTTGCTGAGTGGGGAAAGAGAGCGGCAACTTGGAAGGCACAGGTGGGCGGGGTTTAGGCCAGGTGATATGTTCTTGCACATTTAATAATTGTCAATGTGATATTGACTGAGTATATGCATCACACTAAACGTTCCTTAATTTATATGTTGCAGTCTGTGTGTGTGTGTCCTATCAGTGATGTCACATGTGATGCCACCATTAATTCCAAGGATGCAAGGATGTTGTGATGTTTTGTGTAATGCCACAAATAGAGAGGCAGTTGCATGACCAATGTGGAAAGATGGGCGAGTGTGTTTAACTTGTATGGTTTTGTTTTCTTGCGATGCAACCATAATATGTGTGTGTGTGTTTGTGTGTGTGTATACGTGTGCGCGCACGCAGAAGGGTCTTTAATTGGGATGAATAGGCCTATGGTGTAAAAATGGGAAAACACAACAAAAATAGCTTTCAAGATTTCTTCTGATAAATTAGCAAAAATTTGAATCGAACTAACATTGCAAAAGTGGGGGATTTGGGATAAGAACCCACTTTTCCATTATGCAGAGATAACATTCTAAACACCAGGTATCATCAAGCAAGTACAGGGCTGGCTAAATATGTGACCTCTTGTTTTGTAGTCTTCTTCAATAGGCATTCTAAAGTGAGAAATATGCATTAAATATAACACAGAATGTAACATAATTAAATATATGCTTCCTCCTTTCTCTAAATCTGCCATTTTACTTCCAGCTCCGCCTTCATTTACTGTCGGTATTGTGCTGAGGAAAATATGTTCAACATACACAGATCTATTTTTTAATAACACTGCAAAATATTTATGAAGTTTCTAGTAAATAGCTTCGAAAGACACTAAACGATCCTTCAATTAAATAGAAAGTTAGCAATAACACATGTATGCCTATTTCAGAAAAAGGCTGTCCATGTCAGCTCAAGAACTGGAATCATGAATGTGGCAGGAGGACGCTGAAGTTTTAAATCAGAATGTAGCATATCAGCAGCCAACTGCACGGCTAGAGTTTCAATGTGAGTGGCTGTGACCAAAAGGTTAGGCTAGATTAAAGTAGACACGCTGCCAAGACTCTGCCCTTGTGCAAACTAGAAAAAGCAGTGAACCCTGTGCTCTTTTAATTTGTATTGCTTATATGCAGATATACCCAGTGGACAAAAAAAACGAATACGTTTTAATGTGGGCAGTTCTTTATGGCACTACACCCTTGGATTTAATAGAAAGTTAAATGAAATTTCGCTTACCACAGTGCCTATTTCCAAGGAGCTGTCAAGGTGTTCAAACATGTCTTCTAAAATGGCAGGACTAGAGAATAGGACGTGCATCACATGTGCACTATGCTGTGGAAAAGGGTGGCGGCGATAGGCAACCCTGAGATAAAACAACCTCCAAAAGAATTGATAGATGGATGACCTTGCGACCACCAGGAGTGTTGTATTGATCTATGGTCACCAGAATGGGTAGACTGACTGCTCAGAAAGATGGATTGGCTTAGCAAATGAATAGGTGCATTGTGTGACAGCCAGACAGCCAGTCACATAGGCCAATGGAACGAGAAATAGTTGAGTGTGAGCCAAAGAAAGAAGAGCGAGAGAGAAAGAGAGAGAGAGAGAGAGAGAGAGAGAGAGAGGGAGACAGAGAGAGAGTGAAAGAGCGAGAGAGAGAGCGAGAGAGAGGGAGAGAGAGAGAGAAAGATCACAGGGGCGGCATCTTAAAATGGGATTACGAACCTTCTGCAGAGAAACGACACACAAGGAACGACCTTCATGCACGTCACGGCGTTCGGTTGTCAGGCAACAGTCACAACCATAGCGTTCTTTCATTGGTAATGCCAAGAGAGTGCCATAATGTGGCGTCACCTGGAGTATCTAAATCTTGCTTTTCAAGAAAATTGAAAAGTGCAGCGGAGGTAGGGTAGGGAAAGTGCACAAGGAGAAACATTGAACACACAAGAAAAATGTATACATACAAGAAAGGGAATGATGGTTAAGGATAGAGTGAATGATAGTTTGCATGCCAATATCTAGTACTTACAGGAAAGTAATAAAATTAGTAAGCGGGCAGTTGCATGGTGAGCTTGAGAAATGGTCCAGTGTGCATTTCAAGTGTGGAGACTTTTTTTTTTTATTTGAGGTATTCGTGCAACCAGATAGAGGCCAGAGCGATACATCTGGCATTTGCCAGATGACTGGCCGAAGTGTCAGAGGCAAGTGTGGACTAGGTGAATGGGAAATGTGATGGACGCATTGCAATAGAGAATATAGGTGGGCGGGCCATCACGTGGTGTGCCATACTTGCATTGCCACATATTGAAGGCTGGATAGAGTGGGAGGCAAGACTGTACAATTCTGATATTGTCAGAGATGGCAGTCACTTTCACATCTTGGTATTCATGTAAGTGCTGTGTGTGTTACAGGACTTACTGCACATCAGGATATGACGTACTTGTATATCACTTCAAACCACAATTGCATCTCACAGAACTGAGGGCAAGGAGAGAGAAGGAGTTGTTGAGGCTGCAGGACAACAATGTAACAAGCAACACATCCAATGTGCTGCACTGGATTTCCCCTTATTTATTTATATTTATTTATAAGGCGCCGATCACAGGCCCGGAGGCAGAGTGGCGCCAACAAGGACATACAAAACAAAAAAACAGGAAGCCATATTCTCATCAAATCTGAGGTCAATCAAATTGTCAGAAATGGCCAGCTCTATAGAAGTTCTATAGAAGTTATGTCAATGACACTGAAGACACTTGTATGTTAGGATGGACTTTGATAGGTAGGTGCCCTCCTGAGAGTGCGATCCTGTGCCTGCTGCCATAGCTGGCATCTGTTCCTGCCAGAAATCTTATTGAGATTTCTGGGGCATTGCAGAGACCAAGTTCTTCTTAAGCATTTGTTTGCACTACTCAGATAATCTACATCTATAACCTTTCAACATCTTACCCGAGCTGCTGTTGCCTAGTCAAGTTAACAGGTAGAAGTAGAATGAACTCAGAAAACAGTGGGAAATGACTTTATTTTCCAGACAATCTTCTCTCTGAGCAGTACTAAACTGAATCAACTAAAATGCAAGAGTGTGAGACAGGAAAAAAGTCAGCGAAACCATAGTATATATAAGGGTCTCAAAATATGTGTGACAATGTGATGAATTGACATCTGGCAAGGGTGCACATTCTGTCATGACCACTGTGAGGGGGCACAAGTTGTGCCACAAGCAGGCTCCCGCCAGAACCCTGAGGGCATTAAAACTACTGCAAAAGGGCTCCTGGAGCCAGTCCTGGCGCCTTTGGCACAAGGCTCATATGTAGGAAGGAAGGGCTGTTCAAACTAGGTCCCATTTATGTACATGGGCCTTTAAATCCAACATGGAAGCACCCACACAGTCTAGTTCTAAGAACCAAGCCATGCAGTCTAGTGCTTTTGGTGTGGCGGGCCTGGAACTACTTTCCCTGGTACTACTTTACCTGGGCTATATAAACCACACCCTGACTGCAGAACACGCTTCGTGTTATTCTGCAACCAGCATCGTTACGCTCACCGTGTCCAGCTCCTGGTCTTTAGCATCTTCCTGTAATACTGTAAGAACAAGAACAAGATTATTCTGTTTTACCTGAGAAAACACCATCCAGCACTCATAATCTCAACTGGGCTGCAATCTGTGGAAACCGAGAGAAGAAGAAACATCATTCTCCTGTGAGTACTAGCTTAAGGACTTCTGGCTAACCGCTACCACAGCTGCTGTTCGAACATTGCGACCTACAATAACGAGAAAGAGAAAAACAATATTAGAATGCGCACTTCCAAAACATCGAATTCCATCAGTCTTACCTGAATTCCATCGCGCTACGCCACGCTTCCATCCGGAGCACCACAGCAACATCTGCAAAGGAAAAGAGACATATTCAGGTTTGCTTTCAATGTTAAACAACCGCACAGCGCTGTACTTACATTTAACGGATTCCGGGGGCCTGTTTTTCATCGCGCTGTCATCCACTCACAGCACCACAGTGGCCTGTGAGGAGAAGAAGAGGAAGAAAACACATGTTAGCTTTAAAAGACAATAAAGGCACTGCATTTTGCGCTTTCTCTTACCTAGAAAACGTGCCTCTCCATCCGGCACGCCAGCATCAAAACCGTTGCACCTGAAAAGAAGGAGATAAAGACATCAACAAATTCCCACCATAAACAGAACAAAGACTTACAATTACCAAACCTACCTGCCTACCAGCAGATTCAGGGTCACAGCAGGCCTGGGCCCAAGGAAGGCGTACTGCACCAGTGAAGCAACTCGGGCAGCTCGCCAACAAACATCAAGCGCCCTTGCACAAGACACACAGGGCGGATGGCTCACCCTACAAATAACTAAGTTGAGAAAAGAACCCAGTGGGAAGGGAATCAGTCAGAGGGAGGTGGGAGAATCACCCATTAGAGACAGTTATCACAAATCCCCCCTTCTGTAATTGCAGATTCATTATTCAGCACTGGGCAAATACACATCCAGGATTCCAGATCTCAGAGCCTTCCAGACGCCTCCGGGGATATCAGGTGAGCATAACACATTCCTGTTTTTTAAAACTTTTATTAAATAACAAAATGATGCAGGTAATACCATCTCTGAAAAGGTAATCTGCTGATCAGATTACCCTTTCATAAACTCTATGACAAAAGCATAGTGTGTATCTGTGTCCTGCTGCATCAGTATCCTGATTTGCAACACCTGCTCTACAAGGGCCACAGAGCAGGTTCAGAGGTCACAGTTGCCTATTTGACAGCTGCAGTGACAGACAAGTCTCTGCAGCACAGGGGCTGCATTTAGGATATGCATCCCTGTAGCAAAACTAGGATGATCATATATAGCACATGATGGTGGCAGGATAAACTCTAATATTAAATGTATCCTGGAGTTAATTCACAGTGCATGGCACTTGATATGATCATTGCAGACATATCCAATTTGATATCACACATGTGTCAGCTCCTGCAAGCCATGCTCAGCATTGAATGCTGCCATGTATTCTGACCAAATGGGTTGATCTTGTCAAATTACAATCCAGGAACCTAAATAGCCATGTCTCCTCTTTGATATTTTTGTGAGGGCAGGGATATTTTTGTGATGGCAAGGAACCCCCTCTGCCTGGAAGCGCTTCACAGCAGGCAGCTGTCCTTGGCCCAGGCATCAAAGGAGTACACCCATTAATAGGTAGAAGCCTCACACCAGGGTGCTGCACATCTAAAAGCCATTGATTCTATTGAGGGGTATTTAGTGTAGGCAGAGGGAGATCTGGACAAGTTTGGAAAACCTCCTTCATGTTGTTTCTTTCTGCTTCTCCTTCTCTTTCCTGTACCATCCACTTCCTGTAGCACAAAGCACTTTGGGTGTGATGACAGAAGGGCAAGGCCCACTAATGTCAAGAGCAGGAATTGGACCCCTAAAGCAGACTAACTTCAGTCCAATCACCTGTGAACATGTATCTTTAAAAGAAGGAGGTCTCCTTCTTTGAATCATCCTTGGGACCCCATTCTTGAAAGAAGATTGTGTTGAACCCTGCTGAGAGGGCAGTCCCATGGATGGGATTTGGCGGTCGACAAGAGTCGCATCTTTGAGCCCAGATGACGTCCCTGTGACCTCAGCCACTGCCTCTATGACCCCTGCTTTTAGAATGCAGAGATAGGACTCCCGCATTCAAGTGCAGGAACCAGTAAGCACACAAAAGGTGAAGGAGGTATATGTCTTAACTGTGCCCATTTTACCTCTATGAATGCATTGACTCTTGATTTGTAGAAGTGTGAGGGATGAGTGGGTGCTTTAGCCCTTAATCATCTATGTACTCCTGCAGGGCAGAATCCAATTTGTCACAGACAAACATACTTGGCCAGTGTCAGAATAAACAGTGATCCCTTGGAGATATTTTAGTATATTCCACGGAATCACTGGGCTCTGAAAGCTCTGAGTGTGGCAGGATTTCCAATTTGGCTGGAAATGGATGAGAAGCAGGGCAGTCTTTAATCCTGTCAATTTCAAAGCATGTTTTATATTGTTAGATAACAGAATGTGTTCATGTAGAGAACATGTGATGCATACAAGTTCACCAGTTCACCCAAGATTGGTGAACGTGGTAGGTGGGGATAGATGGATAGACAGATAGATAGATAGATAGATAGATAGATAGATAGATAGATAGATAGAGATAGATAGATAGATAGATAGATAGATAGATAGATAGATAGATAGATAGATAGATAGATAGATAGATAGATAGATAGATAGATAGATAGAATACTTAGGTGGACAAACATGACGTTTCACAAGCCATGCATATCCACAATTGCTGTTACATTAGTGGCTGAGCAGACAGCAAATAGTATAGTACTTGATGATATCATTAGGTCAGGTTGGCGAATACCTCTCACTGCTAATACACAATGCGAATCAATTTCTAATGAAGAGTGTAGAACATGGAGGTTTAAAAGCAGGGCACAATGCGTTTACACCTCCATTTCAGATGTAGCCCATGGTGTGCTTTGAAAGAGGAAAAGGGTCACAGAGTGGAGTTTACAGCTCTGCTCTGCATTCCTCCTCCTTCCTGGGAGTGCACTCTGTTTTACACCTGCGTGAGATTTTCATACAGGTGTAAAACACATGTATTTCTTTGTAATATGCCTCCATTTAGCATCTGCTACAAAACAGAAGGATTATTTAGGAATCTATTGGTAAGTGCTGTCTGCAAAGAATGCATTTACTAGGCTGTGTTTACTTTTTTACAAGACAATAAGTAAAAGTGATGAATAAAGGAAATTCCACTGGTTTCACTTTATACTTTTCTACTTTGTCAATTGAAAATTGCATGTAAGGGACCAATTAGCATGTACGTGGTAATGTTTGTGTTACTGTATATGCAAATTGAGCTGTGAGCTGAGGTGTGAGCAGTCAAGACAGGAGGCACGAGACCCTGCTATTTTTGTATCTGTTGATTTTGCAGTTTTTCTGCACTTTCCAGCAATGCAGAGTCAGTTTATATACCAGCCCGCAACACAAAGCATTCGTGGAGCTGTGAGCTCATGTGTGAGCAGGGAAGGCAGTCTGAGCAGGAGGGCGCAGCGCTGCAAAAAAACCCCCTGATGAATGCCATGGTAGACGTGGAGGCCGGTAGAGACCCGATCCAGGACATCGACCCTCCTGCTGCTGCCACAATATACGTGGAGAGCTTGAACGATGCAAAAGATTCAATGCGAAAGACAACACCGACTAATGAGATGGATGTAGCAGCAACGCCGGGGAAGGTGAGTCCATTCCAGGAGGGAAAAGAGTGTTCACCGCATTAGGAGACATGGGGAGGCGGAACCACTTACCCATTTAACTTTGAGGTCTCAATAGCAGCGAGCACTGCACTGTATATGGAAAATGTGCTGTCTGAGGGATTAATTTCCCTAACTACTCCAAGTGACACACAGTTGGAGGGAATTGTAACAAAAATATAAAAGGAACTTAGCAAACCCAAAAAGGCAGATGAAGTGAGATTGCAGAGTTCTGTATCTACCAACAGGACAACACAATCAGTTAAGATGCTGATAATGGTGAGACAAAAACTTGTGAGAGACACAGTAACTGCAACTTTGAACTAAGGGGTAAACAGTAGACCGCACGATTTGCTATGCGGACAAGAGGAATCTGATTTGGAGGTGGGCTGTATATACCGGAATACCGGCCAAAGTAATATCCACAACAACTGACCGCCAAACAGTTTTAAACCAACCAGAAAACCGACTATTATATCAAACATGGAATCCCAACCTGACAGCACTTTGTGGAGGTGGTCCACAGAAAAAAGCATTTGACACTAGTTTTCGAGGGAAGGAAGTTGCAATGACATCTGCGAAAAACCAAAACCTCTGGTAGCGAATAGAAAATAAATTTGGAAGCCACTAGGGCTAACGCCCCCTGACCAACGAAATAGCTGCCACTTCTTTTACTGAGACCCAGCATTATCACCTTGAGAGATCCCAGACCAACTGTTGTTGGAGAGTCTTATGCTGGCTGAAAGGACAGGTACTCTCCCCAAAAGACAACAACTACGAGAAGTAAGCAATGTATGCGTTTCACCACCTGATATGAAGGAAATTAACATACAAAAGGGGGTAAATGATAAAAGTCTGTGGGAGGTCAAGGCGGATGATGTTCCAGGAAAAGCAACAGTTGAGTCTGACCAATTTACATAAATGACATCTCATTCAAGGAATTTAAAAGGACCCTACAAACGAGGGAGAACAGACTCACTTTAGGAGCCCTTATATCTAAGGGTATTGACAAAAGACTGTGCTTCAGCAGTGACACAAACTGACAAAGATATTCCCAACAAAGATCAAACAGAGCCTTCCCAAGAGAGGCCTAGAGAAATTGATTTTTTAACAATTACAGCCTTAGCAGCTACAATGGCACCGTTCATGAAACTCTATGAAAATATGGGGGACCAATTTAATGATCACATCATGATATTAGCCATGCTAAATTCAAAGATGGTGTTTGTGGAGGGGTTTATAACAGGAATTCAGAATAACCTGGACAATAGTACAGCTAGAGTGGCCAACCTTTTGCACAATATACTGCAACCTATCATCAAAGCGAACGAGAAAAGGAAAGCATCCAGGACACTCGATCTGACGGATGCCCTACCAACAGAAGTTCCAGTCACAAAACCAGTGTCCTTTAGAGCAACTCCAACAGATACAGATCTCTCATCAGAATGGCCTAATAAAACCCAGTGGGGCCTGCTGGAGAGGAGGCCCCTAAATGAGTGAATTCTTCAACAACTAAGACTCAACAACAACTGGGTAAAATGCAACCACAGGTATCAAAAGATGAACTGAGGGAAAAAGAGATGAAATCAATGATGCAAAAATTATCATGGAAGACGATGTAGCAATTAAACCGTCTGGATCAATATCTGGTGAACAGAAAGCAGAAGGGAGTAAAAAAGAAATTGTAGAGGGTGGGGAGAAACCACCTGAGAAAATCTGTGAAATCTTTATTAAACAACAGACAGATCAAAAAGAAAAAGGGCAAAACAAGTTACACCTAAAGCAGGGGAGAAAACAAATTGCATAAAAGGATCCATGGATAAAATAAAACCTCCAAAGAAACCTAAAAACCAAGCCACCCCATTAGAGCAGAAGTCAAATGGAAGTCAGGCTTTCATCAAAAACATAACTATTCCAAAAACAAATATCTCAATGGGAACCTCTGGCGCTAACAAACTCAAAACAAAGGATATAGACAGGAAATCTGAAAAACAGCAGATGATCAAGGAGCGACAACTATCAGAGCTCGAAGAAGAGGATGAGGATACTGACCTAATGGATTTGCTGGACCTATCGACATATACAGTGTGAGAGTATGAGCTGGAGGACGACATCAGAAGACATGAGAACGAGAATCCTACAAACTATCCAGACACTATAGACAGTGAGAAAGATCAAATAGAAGATGGGGATCCAGGGTGGACAAGAAAGCCAGTGTGCTCAAAGGCATTACAAACATCTGGAAATCTAGAAGAAATACCCACAAAAAGAACACTAGAGAAAAGGGGACCTTCAAGAACCCCCTGTGTTTGTTGGCAAAATGATGATGAACAAAAAACCCTGAAAAAGAAAATTAACCCCACAAGGTCAGCAGAGAACTTGGAAATCTCCCTTATAAAGTGCTAACAGAAACAGGATGTGATCATCAAGTGAGGCCCATTAGATATGAGAACGTGAAAGAAACAGAGAATAGATCCATCCCGGACAAAGATGACAAATATGTGACCTCTCCCCTGAAAATATTAAAAGAAAGAATAAGAGTGACGGACTGGAGGGCTGGCAAGGAGGCAGGATCAAACAAGAACTATGACACAAATGATCAAATAAAGATCTCGCAAACACTTAGATTTAGCCAACAAGAAGGCTTAGTATTGGAAAGGATGATCCCCTTAAATGATGGCCTAATTCTGATCAGGGCTAATGTGATTCGGTTATTCCACCACGTCCCCAATTTCAGACTTCTAACATCAGACGACCTGGTCATTATTGAATTCCCCAAGAAGAAAGAATGGGTGGGGCAATTCTGTATACCTCCTCACCGCTGATAAAATAGCTATTAATGGCAGAGGCTTATCGTTTAGGGCTAATGGGCTTCGATTTAACTGAGCTAGAAATCCCGATATTTGAGGCTGATAAAAGATGAAGATGGATGCCAGAAGAATCGAGGGCCTCGAGATTAGAAGAGGAGGACGAGAAAGAGGGGGGATTAAACAGAAACAGAGAATCTAGATCGAAAGCATCCAGGGAAGCTGAGAACAAGATAACTCAGGAGAGTGGGACATAAAATATGGAAATGAGGAGAATTGGAGGTGGCTGGTGGGTTTAATAGCAGACAGAATTAACAACCCATAATGACAAGGAAATCCTGATGACAAGGATTTCACATTTGCTAGCTGGAACACCAGGGGATTCTCCCATCTGTTTCTTAAAGGAGATTTTCAGATTGGAAAACCTGATGTAATTTGTCTTGAAGAGACATCTCTCAGAGATCCTCCAATTTTGGATGGATATACAGTCAGAATTGAATTGAGCAAGAGGAAGACTGATGTCAGGCCTCATTGTCGCTATCAGAAACCAATTACAATTTGATCTCCTCGAAGAGCTTCACCCTAATCAATATATTCAGCTATTGGTGGGAAAGATCTATGAAGGAGTTAAAAACACTTGGAGGATACTGATCCTTATGAATTTATATTTGAATCTGGCAAATATCAAAAATGATAACGTCCCAGAACGGGAAGCAGACCTAATTGATAACCAAAGAGAAAAATGGAAAGACCCATGGTTTGTCTTGTGTGGAGCCTTAAATTGTAAATGTTTTGACAAAAACAGAGTGGAAATGGAAGATGACCTACCTGTAATGACTCAAGCAGAAAGAAGGGGACAAGTGTGGAAAACATTCTCTGTCCTAGAAATATAATCATCCTAAATGGTAACACACAGGGGGATGTCCAGGAAAGGACATCCCTCTGTGTGTTACAGGGAAGATGTGTGTAGAAAAGGGAAGAGTGGTGGTCAAATTCTTGACTACACATGCACATCTTGCAATATGAACACAGCTGTTTGGACTTTGATAGTGGAAGAAATGCCTACAAGTGATAATAGTTTACTGATTTTGACCTGTGTACCTATGCGCCCTTGAATTGTATACAAGGAGACATGTACAGAGAGGAGACGGGAGTGACTCCTGGTAGGAATAGGCTGAGGATCGGCACAGAAAATATTCCTTGCTTAACGAAGAAGCTGAACATGTCAATATTCCATCTAAATTTTCAAGAGGGAGACCAAATGATTGATTACTCTTGATTGTTTCAAGTCTTTGAAATTAAGAAGGGGAGAAAAAATACAAAATATGTTCAATCGTCATGTTAAGAAAAAGAAGACCCTCAACTATTGCATTCGCCTGCTTAATAAAATCCTTACAAGACAGGTGACCCTCACAATTCATAAACTAAATCAACAACATTAGAATTGGACAAGACTACACAGGAAAAGCCTGTTTCAAAGAGACAGCAATGTAATGCTCCAAACGATCAGCTCAAAAACACAGCAGAAGACTGTGAAGACTCTGTTGAAGTGGAACATCGTAACTGGCCATAGGGATGAATGCAAGCAGGGTTTGTAAAGGGAGTTGGGACACCTTTGAACATCTTCATAATTAACATTCTTAAGGCTCGAGTAGAGAGGAGCAAAGAGTTGAAGATGTATAAGGCCTTTATAGACCTCACACAGGCCTTTCACACCGTAAAGCGGCCAAATCTATGGAACAAGCTAGAAAAGTTGGGCTGTCCCAAAGATGTCCTGGAAACAATAAAAGACCTTTACTCAGGAACCTCTATAAGGGTGAGGATGGATAGATCAGGACTCTTATCAAGCAAATGCCCACCAACAAAAGTCTTCGGGCCTGATCACAACCTTGGCGGTAACGCTAACGCTACTAGTGCGGGGGCTATTAGCGCGACCGCCATAGGCCCCGGCGCTAATAGCGCAGGATCACGAGTTGGGTGGACTTGGAAGTCCCCATTGAGCCCATTCGGGAATGCTCCATTCCCCATTGGGCTCAATGGGGAAAATTCGTGCTCTTACCGCCGGCGGATTTCCCACCGGTGGCAATAGCGCAAATTTTCAGCGGATTTCCCCCCAGCCAAGAGCTGGGGCGAAATCCGCCGAAGCCCTGATCCGGCGGACCCTTAAATCCGGCGGTAATAGCGCTACCGCCGGATTTAAGGGTTACCGCCGAGGTCGTGATCAGGCCCTAAAGCAAGGATGCCCATTGGCACCTGAATTACTCAATCTGTTTACATCAGACCTAAAAGAAGTCTTCACAAATATCTGATGCTTTCCACCAAAAATAGCCGGGACTCCTATAGGACGATTGTTATATGCTGATGGCGTTATGGTGGTGGACCAAACACCAATAGGTTTAGAGCAGCAGTTAGATGCACTTCAAAAATATGTAGAGGAGAATGATCTTCAAATATATCAGAAGAAATAGAGGATTATGTCAATTGGAGAGGCTACAGGGGGAGTCGCAAAAAATCGAAGGGATGGTACTTACTATGAGAAAAAATCCCAGAGGTAAGGTAATTTACCTATCTAGGTGTTCGTGTGAACACATGTAAAAGTGACACACCAAGAGTGGAGGCTTTGAGAAATAACGTTAAAAATCTAACAGGCCAGTGAAGAATACTCCTCAGGAGATTCGTTGCCTTCTCAATAACTCTGTTGGTCTCCTTTTATCACATGAAGGTTGTGCCGATTCTGACCTATGGATCAGAACCCTTTCTCATTTCCTGCAGAGAATTGGATAAAGATAGAGGGAATTTTTGGGAAAAGAGTACTGCGGCTGCCAAAAAGGACACCGATTCAAGCAGTCAGGATGGAACTGGGTCTAGCAAAGATGAAGGCTATAGTGACATGGAAATCTCTTTCCCTCTTTCGGAAATGCATTGAAGAAACTGTGAGGAGTGGAATTGCAGTACTAAAGAAATCTCTACAAGGGAACAATAAAACTACACTACTGAAGTGGAGATCTATCTGCCAAGCAATAATAACAGATTTGGGGGAATCAGATAACACCTTGCTTGAGAATCCAGACAAGATCAAATGAAAATTATACATACAGGATTGGATAACAACTCAGGAGGAAAGACAAATATACAAACTGTATGGTAAACCTCTCCAGGAAATTAGGAATATAAATTCACTGCCAACATCTGCAGCTGTTTCCCAATTGGTATTTCAGAGATCAATGTTTGATATTCCGATTGATCCTGTTCCCTACTAGGCAAATATTGCAACCAAGAAGTGTGAGTGGACGAGACGTGTTGTGCAGACTTTGTCTCGAAGAGGACTTGAAAGAAAGACTAAAACATCTAGTACTAATTTGCCCAGCGGTAAAAGATGCAAGTGCAATACTTATGAGTGAAGAGTTCAAGAAGTATGGTTCAAGGATGGCGGGCAATTGGTGGAGGGTGCTTCTTGCAGGAGAACGGATTACAATTACTTTGGCACTGTTTAATCTGTTTATGATAATATGTGTTACGATTGAAGCTATCAAAGGATGAACTGTCTAGTCCCCACAAAAAAAAGAAATGTTACCAAGAGATATTTGACCGTAGTAAACGGACAGCCATAATAGGAGGGCCGTGGTGAGAATTATGTGAATCCAAGGTTTGAAAATGATGAAATGGCAAAAGGTTTTCTGGATTGATAACCATATAACATCCAAATAAATACATTTTAAAAAATGGTTTTCTTTTAAAATGACGCCCAATGGCAATAAACACCTCCAAATGAGTGAGTCAACGACTAAGTCAGTGTTGAGTATGTGAGTGTGTTAATAAATATGCACATTGAATTCTGTTTTGTGCTTAGTGTCCTTACGTACTTTGTGTGTGCAGCGCCAATCCTTCACAGTTGTGTGAGTCTTGTGTGAGTCTCTGTTTCTTTTTGACACTTGTTTTGTGTTATACACATTATCATGACGTTGCCATGACGTGCCACAGGAAAAAACAACAAGCATTACTTGAGATCTATGTCAGTAATTGTGGTAGTCAACTCAGTGTGTGAGACAGAGACTGAGGAGTGGAAGACAGAGCCAGGATCAATGTATCTGTTCGTATTTGAATTCCTATTTAATTACATGTGAATCATCTTCACATATCATCCTGCTTTACATCAATAGTGCAGAGACTGGGAATGTGTTGCCTGTGAGTTGAGGGACAAGCTGATAGCGATATGGCATAGTGAGCAAATTGGTGGTTCTTCACATAAAAAAGCACTGTTGAAGCTTGACTATTTGTGGCCTTTCTTTGGTAGGACTATTAACAGTAGTTTGAGAAAATGAAGGGTGTATGAGGTGTCCGGAGGGGGCAAATGGTATATGCACAGTATTTAGTGATACATAAACTGCCCAAAGGCATGGGGAGGAAGTGGCAATTAATAATTTGGGGCCCGTTGCCAGGGTTCACTATGATGGGCAAGTGTTATTCTCCTTGTCAATTCATACTCCAAGTGGGTGGAAGTGGTGTGTAAAGCAAGCGCTGAAGTAACTATTATGTTTCTGGAGGAAGTGCTTGGGTGTGAGCGGGATTCATGGCCACATTTCTTGAGGGATTTTTGAAGTAATATGGTGGAATTCCCAATAGGTGAGCGCTATACCATCCTCAAGCAAATAGTGCAATGGGGAGAGTCAATTGACATGCAATGGCAGTGGTTTGCATGGCAGAGGGCTCTGTCATAAGTAGAGATTAGGTCTTTTTTGAAAAGGTGGGGCACCATGGGATTGATTCCCATTCATGTGATTTGGGGGACAAAGGGACATTCAAATGTGCCTCCCCTTCCCTCAGAGTTGGGCAGTGCAATGAGTCTGAATTTTGATAAGGGAAGAGTGAGGAAAAGTGTCAAAGTGTTGCATGGGGAGCAGATGAGGAGCAGGTGGATCTAGGTCACGTGGCCTAATTCCCGCCCACCTGGTGCTTTTCAGGTTGCCACTCTCTTTCCCCACTTAGAATTCCCCGCCCAGTTGGTGCCTGACTGGTTGCCACTCTTTTTCCCTACTTAAGGAGCCTTCCTCCCTCTTTTTCTTTTCAGATGGGGATCAGGTGCAAGTGGATCTAGGTCACCTGGCCTAAACTCCGGCCACCAGGCGCATTCCAGGTTGCTGCTCTCTTTCGCCACTTAGCAAGCCCCTCCCACTTGTTGACTTATTGGTTGCTGCTCTTTTTCCCTATTTAAGGAGCCCTCCAACCTCTTTTCCTTTGCAGATGGGGAGCCGGTGCAAGTGGATCTAGGTCACCAGTCGTAAGTGCCGCCCACCTGGTGCCTTCCATGTGGCCACTCTCTTTCCCCCCTTAGCAAAACGACCCACTTGGTGTCTTTCTGGTTGCCGCTCTTATTCCCTACTTAAGGAGCCCTCTACCCCCTTTTCCTTTGCAGATGGGGAGCAGGTGCAAGTGGATCTAGGTCACCTGGCCTAAGCCACAACCACCTGGCGCCTTCCAGTTTGCCGCTCTCTTTCGCCACTTAGCAAGCTGCGCCCACTTAGTGCCTTACTGTTGCTGCTCTTCTTCCATAATTAAGGAGCCATCCAGCCTCATTTCCTCTGCAGATGGGTAGCAGGTGCAAGTGGATCTAGGTCACCTGACCTAAGCACTGCCCACCTGGCGCCTTCCAGGTTTCAGCTGCAAGCCCCTCCCACTTGGTGCCTCCATGGTTGCCGCTCTTTTTTCCTATTAAAGGATCCCTCCCGCCTGTTTTCCTTTGCAGATGGGACCACTTCATCCCCATTGCAATCCTGTGCTCCAGATTAGTGGCCAGTTTGCCTGGAGCATGGCCAAGCCACCCGTCCAAGCCGCAGGCCTCACCAAGCCATTTTTAATAGTCATTGGGCCTGCTGGAGGTCCCCATTGTTTTTCTGTTGGAAGCATAGCGTGCAACCAATTTGCATGGTGTATGTCCACAAAGCACCAGGCCCACCAATCAACACTACTAAGCCACTCCGTGTGTCAATTGGGCCTGGCCAAGTTTCTACTTTATTGCCTTTGTAGTTCCATAGACCTGCAGATGTGATTAACATTTTGTGAACTGTTTTTGGAGGGTGAGAAATGGATGAATGTGTTAAAGAGAATGTAATACAACATGTTAGAACATCACTCTATCACCCTAGGTCAAATTGGAATTGTTGAGTGTCATATTTGAACTATTCACCTGCAGATGTGACATTCATTATGTGAGTGGCAGTTTTTCTTGTTTGGAAATGGCTAGTACCTATTTTGCCAGGGCCAAAACTACACTCTATGCCCCAGGGTCAGCCACGTCACTCAAACTAGCCAGTGGGAATGACCTTTAACAACGTTATCAATTTACAATCATAGTAGGTAAGTGGGACACTGACTGGAGCCACACATATGACCCAGACTCCACCAAACCAACCAAAATAGCCACTTGACTTTGGATGGTGTTGCAGTTTTACAGCAATGTTGGGTGCGGAGCACTGAACATGGGCTATGGCGATCACTAGTGGCCTCCTTCCCAGGGGCATCACCATTGGCAATGCACAAAGCCACTAAGCCACCAAAAGTAGGGTAATAGCGATGTTATAACATGATCACTGCTGTTCCCTTTTAAGAATCCATGCATTTCTTTCCACATAATTTGCGATCCATTGTCAGTTATGAGATTTGAATCAAAACCCTTAATCACAGACTGAAAAACTTGAATGATGGACCTTTTGCATATTTGATTTAGAGTGCACACTTCTGGCCATTTGGAATGGAAAGCCATTAAAGCCAACACATACAAACTAAATAGACACTTATGATGATACTTTCATGCACCACAAGTTCAGTTTGTACATGCCTGAGAGTTCTTGTGTCCTTGACAATCCTGTCAACTTTTCGGTAGCATGTATTCTCTATTGCATGTTTGACCCATCTCCAGTCATTACACACACTAGGTGGGCAATTGGCAGCAAGGAATCTTCTTCACATTATTTTGATCACTTCCCTATTCTCTCACTCCTAAGAATGTTTAACTGCTATTTATTCTACTACTCATTTTGTGAGATTCAATTGACTTTTAATGTGCCCTGTAGTAACGTCAAGCCCTTGTAAACTAGTCATCTTGACACATCTTCATTGCCTTTCCAATTTACCATGGAACCTATCTGGACCTTTTTTCTTCCACCACAAATAAAACTGTTTCAGTATGTGTTAATAATGTGTCCTTGCAAAATGGCATATTTTTTTTACAAATCACCTTAATGTATTCATTCCTCTAAAGATTCACCTTGCCTTTTCTCTCGCACACACAATGGTGCTGTTTCATTATGGGATATACTTTGGGTAAATAATATTCATCAAGATGTTTAATTCTGTGCAAAAGGGCATTTCCATTGTCACTGCTTGCTGGGCCCCTTAGTATCTCATACATGACATAAAAGTACATCCTTACTCCTAATACTGAATCAAGTTCAAACATGACTAGCACATATGTATACGCTTTTTTCCAAACCTTCCACTTTATGGTGGGATCACCTGGATTTTGATGGAACCATGGAGACTATGGAACATTTGACATTTCCAGTTTTGCTGATAAGGAACTCGCCACTTGGATAATAAGTTCAGTGTTATGCCTACTTGTACAGAGAGCAATAAGCTGTATGTTATTTAACCAAAACAGAGTTGATCTGAATATTTTTAATACATTTGACATGCACATCTCAGCTTTTGATAATGTCAGCTTTATGTCTGAAGTAAAGTGCTTCTCTCAGAGCTGTGTACAAAATCACATAGGTTTACTAAGTGTGATTAAGGGTCAGTATTTGTGGCATCCAGAAGTTGGAGTTAAATTACAGGTCAAGAACCAATTACTGAGGTTGTCTTGACTACAGATGACTTTTCTTGCTACATTCAGGGTATCATCTAATAAGGACCTTCTCCACCAACTAGAGCAGGTAATCAATATACCTTTTCTAGCTATGATACCACTTGAGTATCCCTAAGAATCTGAACAATCATAGCTTTTTGTGTTTTATCAACAGGTACACGACACTGAGTGAATAGAATACTCCAAATTGTTGAAATGTGTTGAAATCTGTACTGACAGTGTTTGTTTTATTGTAATCACAAATAATGTGACATCCCTCCTGATGAATGTTCCAAAATTGTATAGAAAACCGAAACATGTTGAGTTCTAACTTATAGTAAATATTTCTACTAGAATGACGTTTTGAACCCAACCATAGGGTGTTGACAATAATAATATTGCAATTGCTTCTAAAGCTGTTGAAAACCAACAGTCTGTATTCATTATACACCATCCTATCCTCCAAAGTATAATTTGTCACTATTAGCTTTGTGTTTTTTTATTGTGTGTTTTAGATTAGATGCACTGTGCCACAACAAAACTTGCATTTTAAAGTTTATGCATTTTTTTGAATAAAATTGATATTACGAATTTGAGAAATTTGAGACTCATTGTGTTACTGGTGCAAACGTTGTGATAATCTAACTATCTTTCATGTAACTTTACATTAAGTGAGTACCTGCCAACAGTTTTTTTTTCACAAACAGCTTTGCTTTGGGAAGTAATACTGTGCTTATACATACAACTGCAACCAACATCATCAGTTTCTCTCTGACTCCATGGTGACAACGGGATCCTGAAGGCAGCGTCATGACTGTCAGCCCAGTCGTTTGTGCTGCTTCTGTTCGCATTGCATTGCACACCTGTCCCGTTGACTTCCAGTTGAAGAACCACTGCTTCTGTCACTTGCCTCTCCCCTTTTCTGACCAATCTTCTTCAGCATTTTGCTAAGCATTTTGTGGTATTCAAATCACGCCAGTCTACCAGATGTTCATGTACGTATGGATTATGACAGCACTTGCTGGGTGATACAGGTGCCGTCTGCCTTCCATCCTTTGAAGGCGGATGCATTTTCCTGATGAAGGATTTATTCTGAAATGCATTGGCCAATTCTATAAACCGGCTTCTATGTTAAAATATATGGAACTCACATACTACTAAAGACTTTGACTTTGCAGGTTCATTATATAATTTCTCTTCAAACATGATTGGATATTTATAACCTAATGTGTGAGGACACAGTACCGAAGATACTGACTTTGGTCATTGCTCTTGATAAAGACGTTTCACTGGTTGGATCCATGACACGTCAATTCCTAATGCTGTATGTCTTGGTACCAAATATTGTGTGTCCCACATAAGACAGGAAAAGCCAATTGTTATTCAATCATTTATTTCAGACACAACAATTGACAGCCCAGGTCTCACGGAATCCCTTTATAAACTGCCTTCACTTGGACTCTCCAACTGAGTGTATATTCTGCTCTTCTTGTGTATGAGTACACAAGAGGGAATAAGGAAGGGATTGCAGGGGTTAACCATTGCTAAGCAATGCTTGCCTGGTATGATCATGTCACTACAAATTTCCATTGAATAAATCTACAAAACCTACAATGATGGCTTAAGTTGAATCTGAAGAAATGTAACATTCAGTGGTGTACATTTCCATTTGAAAATCCAGAATAGTTGTAAAGAGGGCTATAGTGTGATATTTATGTTGGTACCCACTGCCCAGTAATTAAATATTTATGTAGGGAAGCTCCCACTGAGTATCTTTCCACTTAGTTGTGATAACAGCACACTAGAGGCTAAGATCCACTTCTTCCCATTCAACATGCACTCTGAGTATATGTATGTTAACTTGATCTGTGTAATGCTGTGGAGGCAAACACATGCCAGACCAACATTAGCAACTGGTCACCGGGTCAATGTATTTGTATTCTTCATGTAATGCACGAAAATACAAATTGGGCTTCCTTACTCGTTAGGCGGCCGCGTAATGAACGGTGCTGGTAAGGGACCGACACCGTTCATTACGGACCACCACATTACGAGTCTGCTCGCGGGTGGAGGTCAGTACACCTGGTCCAGACCAGACGTGCTTACTGCCACCCATGAGTAGACCAGGATGCTAATAACGGGCCTGTCATTAACAGGCTCGTTTTTAGCATCCTCCCCATTCCCATTGAGCCCTATGGGGGCTCAAATGGGGATGGGGGTGTACCAGGTCTGGGTCCCGAGAATGGGAATTATCGGGCCCACTAAAGTCGGCATAGACCAGTAATTCCCTATTTTTGGGACCCGGACCCGGTACCCGATTTGGAGGCAGTAATACCGCTAAGAACGCCATGGCTACATCCAAACTCGCCAAGAAATGTTAGCCCCTTTTACATATTTCAGGTGGAATCACTAAGAAAGAACGTCCATTACCTCGTGTCCATCACCTTGTTAACTGACCCCATATCAGAGAGAGAACTGTCTACTCCTTGTATTTCTCCGCCTCGCACAGTGACATCCCTTGTGTGTTGCCTGAGCAGCCTCAGGTCAAGTCCGGACATTACGTGTCCACCTAGTCCTGTGCTTTATCATATCATGCCTCATACTACAGTGCTTTACAGCCCTGTCGCTTTTATACGCAAAACATGTTTTTAATCGCTCCCAGGTGTAAAACTTTTTCTATTGCTTGGTTTTCTGTGCCAAAAAACCTGGCTGCAAATGTTATGGTACCTTCAGAAGTCAATTTCTAATACTCTTATGTCTGTTCATAATGCAGTTCATAAGGTTCAGGTGTAGCAGTGTTATTGGGATACTAGAGGCTAAAATGATGTTATTCCCAATCAATATGCATTCCATGTATATTCATGTTAATGGGATTTTTATAATACGCACAACACAATACATCATTCCAAGTATGGCGGTCCGGAAATAAGGGTGCCGGTAGCTACTTACCGGCACCCTTTCCAGACCGCCATCCTACGAGAATGACGGTAGGGGCATGGATCCTCCGGCAGACCTGACTTGCCAGGAAATCAGGCCGCTACCGTCAGGTCTCTCACTGAAGCACCAGCACCGTTAGCAATGGTGCTTCAGTGTCCCCATGGGAATGGGGTATTAACCGTTCCGCTGCCACTTGTGATATCCCGGTTGCACCGGGATATCAGACGGCAGAATCAGTGTTACAGGGTTACCGCCAACATCGTAATGATGCCGATTGTCTCCGGTCACTTGACAAAATGAAATATAAAAGTGTGTTGTCAGTGATTGAAAGCAATGCCAGCAGGCAGAGTGGAGGCCACAGTACTCCAGAACAATAGACGGTGGAACACAGGTGGGGATGCACATAACAACGATTGCTGTGTACCTTGGGGCAAGGTTGAATGAAGCACCTAGGTGCATGCCAATTAGTTACATTGCTGCTCAACGGGACCTGGATGGCTGGCTCAGCAACAGTAGTTGAAAAAGGGTTGAGGAATTGTTACATTGATGTATTGTGTGTTCTGCATGCCCGACCTTGAGCTGAATGAGTGACAAGTGAGTTTTACGATAGGTAGAAGTTGATTCCAGAATGAGTCCCAGTGATGGAGGATCTCCTATCTCTACTGATGTTGCCATTTGTTTGTGCTATCAATAGGAGGTTGGCTTCAAGGGATCTTGTCAGAAGGGTAACTGTGAATTTTGATGTAACATTATCTAAGGGCCATTTTGAATATCATTCTTGCTTTAAATATAATTCTTGACCCCTACAGCAATCCAATTCATTTTACTTGGTTTGGTGGAGGTTTGTTGGTGTTTCACTATCTCTTCCTATTTCACTTTCTACTGTCTAAATATGTTGCCATTGTATAGGGGGTTCTACGTGATTTTCGCCGACCTATTTTTGGTCATGGTACTTTTCATCGCCGGATTTTACATCGCCAGAAACCCTGTTTTTTTTTTTCTGGGGGGGTTCCCCCCCTCTAGACCCCCCCCTTACTATTATAATAATACCCCAACCCCAACAAAACACCCCCCAAAATAAAAAAATAAAAAAACGGGCTTTCTGGCGATGTAAAATCCGGCGATGAAAAGTACCACAACCAAAAATAGGTCGGCGAAATGCGTGTATACCGTATAGGGACCCTTCTGTGCATTCCTGCGTGTCGATCTACCAAGGTGCGGGTGCAATTACTGTTTAAGAGGCACGTCACTTCTCAACTGGACATGGCAAATGCACGAAAAAAAATCAATCACAACAGAAATGGACAACATAAATTCCACATATATTCATTTTGATTGGGTAAAATCCAGAATCCCTTTAAACGTAATAATATATATTTAACATGCTGTATGTATTTGTTTAAACATAGAGGTCTTCTCTTTTTATTACTGGAAAAATAAACCTTTAGCTCCCAGCTTGACCTATTTAATCTGAAACAAAAAAGGGAAAATAAACTAATGGCTATGCAGTGTCAAAGGCAGTCACATGATGTCAGCAGGCGGAACCACAATTCGCTTTGATAGTGCAGTGTTTCTCCTACCAGGATAGTTAAACATATAGTTAATAGAATGAAGCAGCCAGCATTGCCCTCTTATATCCTCCTGTGTTTTCTATATAAAGTAATTCCAGTGTGTCCTTTTGGTCCACACCATTAAGCAGCACCTATGCAACACAACGTGTGAGTGGGGATTTTGGCTTATGGTCAGGGTGGGAGGAGTGCAAAGATGAATCTGATTCCAGCATTTGGCAGATCCTCATTTCCCATTTCTCAGACTTCCACAACAAATGCATAATGGGAATTGTAGCCATGAAGGGGCGTTCCAACCGTGGAACCCAAAAGGAATTCAGCAGTTCATAGTCCCATGAAGAAATATCTGAATGTGTTATCTTTTTCAGGCATGGTATCGTTGGTAGTTCTGGAGATGGAGTGCATTCTGGGACATGTAGTCCTGTGTGACTTCTGCGTTGCTTAATTGAGTGAGGCGTGTTTTATCCATGGGGCAAAGCACATTCAAGATACATGTATTTTCCAGGCGACCTCTGTAAGAGTCAGAGTGAATGTAGAAATATTCTGGCCTGGTGGGATCAGGTGGTCTGAGTGATGGTGTGTGCATCCTGAAAGATGTATTTGTGATAAGACCTTTGTATGAAATGAGGCAGTATGCATTGGACAACATCTATATGGAGAGATAATTCAATAAAGTGGCATAGATAGATATATTATCATTCTTCTGTGCCAACATTATCTCTGATACATGCTATATTAAGAGGTTTCATTGAGTGCTGTGTTCACCAGAAGGGTTTCATGGCGTTATAGAAAGGATGAAGCACCGGGAGTCTAAGAGTAGCACTAGGCCTAGGGAAGAGTAAAGAGGACAGTAAATTAGATCCTTTGTGTAATGACGATGGAAGGAAATTCCACTGTTTTGCTGCCCTTTGGGTGCGCTACAAACAACTCTGACTACAGGTATAGGAAACTCAACCTTTGGTATAAGTGTGTACTACATGGGTTGGTAGCGTGTTGAGCAGCCAGGCTTATCTCAAGAGGGGTCAATGTGAGCTGTAGGGGAGTTACACAGAGATGCACACTCTTACACACAAGGTTTCTTGAATAAACAATTATTAATGTATTTATCAGTCAATTAGAGTAAGCCTTCTTCAGAAGTGAGAAATATAACAGTAACACTCAAATATACTTCAAAACACACACTCTTAGTTTCTAAATCAGTAAAGACCCTTTTGGTACTGCCCACAGGCACAACCTACACCCTCAGGTGACTTCAACAGCTAGGGTGCTAGGGACATTAATATCTTACTGTTTGCATTTAAAATACTGTTAGAAGTTGGTAAAAAGAAAAGGTTATTAGAACAACAAGGGACCACAAATATTCTTAAGCAGGCAAATACTTTTGGATGCCCTATGCAGAGTCATTCAGTATAATAGGCTAGGCCAAAGTAAATGGGCAAAAGTCTTATATAGGATGAAGCACTTCTGGTAGGTAAGTAGAAAAGTCTTTACACAATGTTTTAGAAGTCTTTGAAGAAAAGAAGAATCAAATGTAGGGCCACAAGCGGATTACACTTGTGATAAGTAGAAGGTGCAAGCAACTCTACAATGAGAGGTAAATTCTCTCAGACTTAACAGTACCTTTGTATTGAAGAAAAAGTGCAGCTCTGCAGATCTCACTGTTCCTGAGCCTAAGTCAAGGCCAAAGTCAGTGGGAACAAGAGGGAAGACTTCTGGGGACTCCTGCTCTGCAATGGGACGGTCACTGCTCGCAACTGGCAATCTTTCCAAGAAGTGGCACTTCAGTGTTTCAACTCCTCGGGACTACCGCAAATGGCTGTCAAGATGGACTTTCCTTGCTTTTGGGGTCCTGCACGCTGTTGAGGGGGCTCAATCTCGGTCAGTCCTGCTTCCTGGGAGTCCAGAGCATCTTCCTGGAGCTCTTGGCTAACTTAAACGCAACGCACACAATCTGATGTTCCTCTCCCTCGCCATTCGGTTTCCAGCAGCAACTCTGTGGAAATACAACCAGCTCCAGGAAGGATGTCAAGGTGGCTTACTTTGGAGTTGATTGGTCCACCAACTCAAGGGGAGATGTTGTCCTTTGTTCAGTGGTCGACTCTGCCTTCAAAGCCAAAAGCCTGAACTTTTATTCAGTTCTCTCCCATTCATTCCAACCTAGCTGTCAGTCACCCAGCAAGGTGGCTGTCCTTGCTAGACAGTCAGCCGGCCACTCACTACAGAGTGCATTTGGGTCTCCTAGGAGACTAAGCAGAGGGAGTTTCGGGCACCTCCCTCACTTCCTGCTCACCCCAGAAACTCTGGAGCCAGAAGCGGGCTTCACTCATGAATTCCGCCAAAGGCAAAGTGAACAATGGGACCAAACCTGGTTTGGCGCAGAGTAAATCTCAAGAAGGACCTTTCCACAAAGAAATGGTGAAAAAAGAAGACTGGGGCCATTTTGAAAAAAATGGCCCCCTTGGGTACTTTACTGCAGCTGCGAACGCAGCCCGCGGTAAATGCACACCACGGTAGTTAAAACGAAACAACTGCCACCAGCCATTCAGTGAGAAAAAGGTAACATAAAAATATTACATGGGAAGCTAGACAAAGGGGATACTAGGTAATCCCTCCAGCACCCTATTGTAGGATAGTGTGTGCTGGGTCTAGAAAGTTACACATGTAAGTAAAGTCAATTTCACATTACTGCCCTTGGAACCAGTCGTTTATCCAAGAGAAGGTATTTACACTTTTGGGAAATCTGAAAGACTTCCCTATGCCACTGCACTGAAGGTCCTGTGTGACACAATGTAAAAGATGATGCCTATGGAGTTTGTCAGACTCCACAACCAAAAGTTCAAAATCACATTAAAATAAAGTAAAAGAAATCAAGTCCTCAAAATCCAGCAAAGTTGCTGGGGGGTCTCTAAGGTGGAGGGAATTGACACATTTCTGAGAATTCGCCCTAACACTGCCTCAACTGTGAAGGAGAATAAGCCCGGTCTTTCTGTCTGGTAAATTGTGAATTAATAATCCATCCATCCTTATACGATTTTAAAGGAGTATAGGGTTTTTGTTTTTTCAAGAATACTGTAGCTGATGTAGCTACACTAGATGGTGTTGTCGGAACAAATACATTTAATTAAATAAATACATGAAAACCCAAATGAAGGATGAGGGGTGGGGCATTTATTTTACAGATGCACCTCTGCAATAATAAATATGATGAATTTTTCCCCACCCCAGCCCAAATGATTTCATTTCATCATGATCTTTAGATTTGTTTTTTTAATAGCAGGCTTATATTAGGTCCCTCTCATTCCAAACTGGTTTAGTGTCAGGCATAGGTTGTAGTGGATGCAAACATTCTGGCAGTGACGAGTGACAAATACAGTGCTTTTAAGTAAAACATACTAAGGGTTACGTAGAGAACTCCATTCCAAGATGGTAGCCAAGAGAGCAATTGGAGCGAGTGGTGAAAACAAAGGAGGCACTGGCTGCCTGACAGGTTGATAGATACATTTGAAACAGGAAGTCATTGACATCAATTGTCTCTTTTTTTGTCTCCTGGTGGTTTTGTTTCTGTTTGGTCTCTGGTTCCCCCCCCCCCCCCTTCAAACCTTCTGGAAGTCTGGGAAGGGACTGTTTTCCTCAGCGGATTCCCTGACTTTGTTTGTGCCTGGGCCCATCCAGTCATGTTTACCCCTCCCATCCTGCCCACTCTCTTATCATGGGGCTATGATTCTGGGCCACTTTCCACTTCCCATTCCTTGCAGCCCACTTCCCCCTTCCTGAGGCAGCCCTCATACTGCGTCCCAAAATTTGAAGCTGGCACAGAGGCCACAAGTATGGCTTCACTCCCTAAGCCACCCACAGCCTTGCACTGGTGTCACTATTGATATTCCACCCTAGCTATTCTTAGGAAGGCAAGCAGGAAGATGTGAGTGGGGGCGGGGGGGGGGCTTTTCGGGACAGTTCTTACCTTTATTGTCCCCAACAGTCTGCACAGTCTAAATTCTCTCATTCTGATAAGAGGCTCCTGCAGCCCCTGGTTCAGTCTAACTCAAGCCCCTCAGCAGAGTGCTAAGGGCACCATAAATGTAGCAGTGAGACAGGCATAGATAAGCAATAATGCTGGGGATAGGTAACGGGGACAATTTAGGAAGTACTAGTGCTAGCTCTGCTTAATTCCCTTTCAGCCACATGCTACCCCAGACAATTGTACTGTCCACAGCTATGACCAAAGCCTGTTTATTCCAGCTCCTGCTTTTCTCTGGGCTTAGGAGGGACATATTAGAGCAACCTCACCCAAGGGGATGGTGTTGTAGGAATCCAGGGGATCTTGTTGTGGCTCTAGTTCAAACTTTCTCTTGAACCCAGGAACATGACAATTTGCTTTGCCTTGGGTGGTGGGCATGGAGTCACAAGCAAATCCGTATGCAGACATAGCCATGGTTATACAAGATATCCAAAGATGGCTAGAGGAAAGAGGCCACCCTAAAGACTGCATTTATCAGTTGCCGATTAGGAATGATCCTTCCCCCTACATGGTCAGTTACCGGGCCAGTAGTGGGGTCCAGTTTGGGCACAAAGCCTTCCCAAATAGGGGAGCTTATGAAAGGAGTCTGGTCTCCAACTTTTATAGCATCACCAGATTAATTTACATGGGAACTAGCATGTGTAAACATTTTCCGGCACAATGTGAAGTACATTTTGCTGGCTGCACCACTTAATTGGAAAGAGATGCTGCAAAGGTCGCCTTCATTTGATTATATATGACTAAGAATGCACTGGTGTGGGATCTCCCATTACTTTTGGAAAAGAGACCAGTATTCCAGAACTATAATTTATTTCTAGCACAGTTAAAATGTATGTTTGAGAATAAACAATCAATTCAAACAGCTCATTAAGATCTACTAACTTTGCCACAAGGGCCACATTTATGTGATCACTGCTCCAACCTTAATTCCGCTTACGAAAATGTCAACTGCAATTACGGCGTGGCACAGTGATCAGATAAATCACTTCTGCCCACCTGCTCTGGGCCGCCATCCCACAAACCGCAACCCCCTAACCCCTACGTACCTATACTGCGCCGCACTCATGTGTGCGTCACCGAAATCCTTGTACCCTGCGGCATCAGCTCCTCCCACTTATGTGGGGTGGTGCTGACGCGGCAGAGTCCTTTGTTTTATTTATTTTTTAATCTTATCCCTGCTTACTGTAACAGTAAGCAGGTGGGCACCGCCACAATCCCTGGCCCCCGTTACTGCATCCAAGGAGAGTGAGGGACACCTCGGCAGTCCCCCCTCTGATTGGGCACAGTACCATTACTGTCAGGATTATTGTACTGCGCTCAGGTGCAGTTTTAGTAATGTCGCCGACATTATGGTATGATTCCCAAGGGCCATTAGACTGCATCACCTATGTTACTCAGTTTGAATAATTTAAGGGAGAATCTCAATGGACAGTTTAGTCTGCAGCAGCCACGTTTTCTATCAAGGACTATGAGACGAGTTAAAAGTCACATTATCTTTGGTGGTTAACTGACCTACTTTCAGTAAGGAATGTACTGAGTTAACTTTACATATTGAGCAACAGCAGACTATACAGAGATAAAGGAGGAAGGAAGATAGGAAAATTACTTTTTTTACCAAACCAGTAATGTCCAACCCTGAAGCTACAGAACCGGTGGAACCCATGCAGGTGGGAAGCATAGACCATATGCATACGGTGACAGTGGAAGAATGAGAAAGCTGGGAGAGATTGTTTGTGTTTTGGGCAGGCAAGTCATTTTGTTATGGAATGTACCCAAAGGTCGGGAACCATGCCGGCTCATTCATAGGGGACAACAGAGGTAGGCATGCATATTTTTCGATGCAGGCGATCTTAGCCTGTATGCTAAGATTGGCCCCTCACATTGGTGGAACGTTTGGATTCAGAAACATCAAGAATGTTTTAGATGACCAGTTTTCCATACAGTGGTGCATACCAATATTCCCATAGAACGTTAGTTGGCCCATGTGCACTGTGGACTGCTCCCCATTATCTCCAGGGGAAGTGTGCATGGAGACCAGACACATCCTTCAGTCATCTATACATTATTATGCCTCCACATTCTCCTGTCATTTTGGGGACCCCTTGGTTGAGACTTCATAATCCCCAGGTCCATTGGATGTTGGTCAGGATAGCTTTCCCTTCAAGTCACTGTAGACAACATTACTGAGAAGTGCATGCTGTGTCACTATACAGGGGCAACCCAGGGAAGAAGGGATGTCAAGGCAGCTTCAGGAATTGCTTGATGTGTTCTCTGAAACACAAGCCAATGATGTACCTGCCCCATTAATTTGACACAAAATGCTATGATTAAACATAGCAGGATCTTTGCATTAACAACTATGCAGGATTAGGATGTATGTAAATATGTAAAAGAAAATATCCAAAAGGGCTTTATTGGGAACTCTGTCTCATCGGCATAGGCTTTGATTTATTTTGTTGTTACAATACCAGAGGGCGCCCTTAACCTCCGTGTGGATTACAAGGTGTTAAATATGTTTGCTATTAGATATACATTCCTTGTTCCCCTTATTTTCGATTTACTGCTTCAAATCAGATCATCTAAAGTTTTTAAAAACATCTATCTGAGTGGTGGAAATAACCTGGTGCCTATAAGGGTGCCGGGTGATTGAAATGTAGGATATTTTAATCGGATAACATACTATTCAGGCATTTTTCTTCCCACCCCCAACCAGGCACGCATATTTGGTATTTATTTAATAAAGTCCTTTTTGTAAATGAACCTGTGATGCCCAATTTAACAATATTGATAACCCTACAACCTCATTCCCCTTTTGGGACAAGAAACTGTCAGGTTTGCATGGAAAGTCTATTTATTAATAACATAGAAATAAGTAGATTAATTTAAAGATAACCAAATTATGCATCTATGAAATTCCAATGTCAGTGGTGATATGATATGATATGACATTTATAATGTGCCTATACACAAGTGTTTCAAGGCGTGACAAGACAAGGGAGGGGGAACAAAGGGAGGACAGACAACGATCCTACTAGGCCAGGTGTCATTGAGATCACGCAAGTGCATGGGAAGGGGGAAGGGGGCGAGGCAAGGGACAGTGCAGTACACGGGAATAGAATAATAACAATAAGTAAAAGTAACGGTCACCAGGTGGCAAGTGCAAAGTTAAGTGCAGACATCAGGTGTCAAGTGCTGGTAGTGGGACTGTAGGGATACAGAAACAGTCTCTGAGTGCAGGTTTTTGGGACTGGTGGGGGAGGTAGCTGGGCCCGAGATCAGAGGGTGGTCAGGTAACCAGTGCAGTTTCAGTTTCAACCAGGAGGTCAGCAGGGGCGAGGAGGAGAAAAAGCAGAAGCAAAGAGAAAGGTTTTGAGGTGCTTCTGGAATCGGAGATGGTTTTCCTCAAACTTCAGGGAGGCAGGGAGACTGTTCCAGAGGGAGGCCCCAGCCTAAGAAAGAGATCTACCACCAACTCGTTGCTTGGAGAAGCGACTGACCCTGAGGGAGTTGGAGGCGGATGAGCGAAGAGCTTGAGAAGAAAGATATTTAGGAAGAGAAGGCCTTGTGGACAATGCAAAGGGTTTTGAACTTAATACTCGCAGCCACTGGGAGCCAGTGCAGAGATATCAGTCCCGGTGAGATAAAATCCCTGGGCTTGAGGGCAAAAACAAGTCTTGCAGTCCTGTTCTGGATAAGTTGCATAGGGTGGAGAGCAGAGGCAGGCAGATTTAGAAAGAGGCTGTTGCAGTAGTCCAGCCTACAGATAACCAAAGCTCTGGAGACAGTGAGCTTTTGGGGGAAGGAGAGGAAGGAAGAATACCTCTGAGGAGGTGCAGCTGGTAGTTTGACTTCTTAGAGATGTCAGAGATGTGAGGAGAGGAAGAGAGTGTGGAGTCGAAGATGACCACAAGGTTTTTAGCCTCGCAGGTGGGAGCAAGAAGAGGGCCAAGAGAGCCCGGCCAGAGAGCGACAGGAAAGGAGGGGGTGGCCGTGCCGATGAGGAGAATCTCAGAGAGAGAGAGAGAGAGCCTGCAGACGAGGCATTTGAAAGATGAGTAGGCCTTCGTAGGAATTACAGAGGCAGGAATCCACTCAGGGAAGATCAGGGCAACACCCCCTCCCGAACGGTTGTATCTGGGTGCGCAGAATATCTTGTAGCCATCAGGGAGGAGAGTGTCAAAGCTTGTGAAGGAGCTGGACATGAACCAAGTCTCGGTGAGACCAAGGACGTCAAGGTCAAGTTCCTCCGGGAGGCGGCAGATGTCAGAGATGTGTTTGACAGCTGAGGGAGTGTTTAGATTGGCAATATGGAGAAGGATGCCGTCCTTGAAAGACATCAGGGGAGGGGTACAAATCAGAGATACACCCTGCGGAGGTGTAGAAGCAGCCCGAGGGGGGCAGAAGAGGAAGGAGGAGAGGGCAAGGTAGCCAAAGAGGAGACAGCAGGGGGAGGTGAGGACACTGTGGAGGGGAGAGAGGGGACAGCATAGAGATTGTCTGTCCAATCCCCTTTTTTTAAACATACCAATTTACCTCCAGAATTCTGACTTAAAAAAACTGCATGCTTTTTAATTTTACCACTGTCACTACATTGCTTATAACTCCCGTTCAAGCCTCTTAGTCTATACAACTGTAGACTTCTGTGCAGACCTTAGAATCTCCCTATGAGGCTCTGGTTTCAATAACATTAATTAAAAGGTTTCCACTGCAATGACAATAGTTATCCCAGAAATCGCATCTCAGTGGTATCATAATTTTTGTAGGATGATTTAATCGGGTGACATGCAATTAGAGGGAATTTTCCACCCATCCCAAATCTGGTGCGCACAATATTTATTTATTGAATATCTGAATACCTCCCCATATGCCCCCTTAGACAGCCTTGTTGAGGAAATTCAGAAACATTCCAAGCTGCTAGCCAAAGCAGTGCTGGACCCCAAATCCACGTCTGTGGGTCCCTCTAACACCCCTGGAAATAACCCCAACTCAAGTAGCCAATCTTTGAGGCAGGAAGAAATTAGAAGGGAAGTTGATGCCCACATGCTCAGATTTGCTCAGCTCCCCACTGTAGGGGCACCGCAAATCAACCCTTGTGGCAAACTGCTCCCTACAGGAAGCCTAGCGCTGTCATTTCACCCATCGGGAAAAGGCTGTCGCAACATCGATCATAGTTCATCCATGACTGGACTTTCTAATCAAACTAACAAAGGAATTCTTAATGTAAATGCTAACTCAGGCAAACCGGTCTTGGTTGGAAGCTCCAATGTCACGCTTGAAAGGGATACAGCTCCACTTGAAGGGCAGGAAGTGGAAATTGCTAAGATGCTCCAGGCCCTTCTACCGAAAGCTCAGCCCACAAATGTAATGCAAACCACAATAGCTCCCCAATGCCAACTCCAAGGCTCAAGAAAACAAGCGAATGGTTTAAATCCTGACATGAGTTCCAACACTTTAATTATTGGCTGTTGCCCTGCTCCCCATCCTCAATACCTTTTAAATAGGCAAAGTATTCTTGAGATCTTCTCTGACATAAGACAATTGGAGGATGTGGGCACGGCTAAAATTGAACAGGTTGACTTTATCAACAAAAACATCTTGACCACGAGCTGTTTGAAGCTTCGCTCCCGACTGGTCCGTAACATCATTTGGTCAGGCAAAAATCAATTGTTCGACATGTTTTTTTTTACTTCTACTGGGTCCGTCTCCTATTGCAGACCTAGCTAAGTGCTTGACTCAGCCTTTGAATACAGTCTGCACTTTAGGGAACTTGGTCCAGTCTGAATGTTCTGTGCAGCCGAAATGTGTTTGTAATTGTGTACCTAGTAGTTAACTAGAGCAACAGCACAAACAGAGACTTCTACTATTTGCCTCCTGGAACACTTGTGGACACTCCCACCTCTTTAATAACCAAGTAAATAATCTAAAGCAATTTGACATAATCATGTTCCAGGAAACATGGCTCACCAACTCACCTGTTTGGTACGATCATATCTTGCACTTTACGCCTGCATTACAAGGCGAGAAGGGTCGTCCCATGTCTGGACTAATTACTGGCATTAAAATCAGTTCCAACTTAAAAAAGGTCCACTCTTATTCGCCCCAACCCTTTTGCCCAACTGTCAGTAGTATCGGTCTGTTCCATTCAGTATGCTCTGATTAACGTCTATTGGAACTCCAAAGGGATTAAGGACTCAAAATGTCTTCAGGGTATTGCAAGCATGCTGGACTACATTGTCATGACACCGCACATTGTTCACATTGTTTTAGCCGGAGATCTTAACTTGCATTTTTTTTCAGTGAGAAAACCTCAGGAAAATACTAGGCTAACCCAATGGGAGCACATGATGTCTTCACGAGGCCTGTGTATGCTCAATGGAGCATGCCCTGAGGACATTCCCCCAGGTTTCACCTGGCAACGTGGACCCTCAAAGGCGACCATTGATTACATTCATGTTAACTACAAATTATTTGCGAGTGTAGTATCTCTCTGGGTAAGCCCTGCAATGAATAGTGATCATCATATACTAACAAGCCGATGGCCTATCGCCAAAGCCGTAGACACAACCTCTCCATCACTTTATGTTGGTGTTATTAGGGCAAACCCTCAATTAAATCGAATTAAGTGGACCGAGGGAACTATACGTCAATATGCAGAATCCCTCACCTCGGCTTTCTCTCATTCACAGTTAAGTAACAAGCGCACTGATGTCTGCTATTACGATCTTATGCAGAGACATGCACCAAATGTGCAGAAAAACCAAAAATTACCAAATCCAAGAACTCATGTTTTTGACATACAAGTCAAAAACGAAAAAAACTGAATTTCGTGCTCAGAGACGCAAAGCTCTCTTGCTCCCAGTTAACCAAAGAGCAGTAGCTTTGTCCAAACTTAAAACGGCTTACAGAAACTGGTTATGTTCCCATCGTGCTACCTTATTTCAAAACGATGATGAACTCATGTTGTCCCTCAATCGCAACCAAAACACTGCCCAAATGTGGTCAACACTGAATGAAGTAAAGTCTATCTCACAAACAATGGTACAATCCCACAATATTCCTGAAAAAACATGGATTGATCACTTTACTAAACTCTATGCGAACCCTGTAAAGTCCTTTGTAACCGAGGAAGGTGAAGAGAGGTTGCATTTCCATCTCAACTTCTCCAAAGCTGACATATTGTATTACATCTCTTCAATAAGTCAGTCCAAAGCCCCGGGGCCCGATGGACTATCGAATAAGACCTTTAAACTCAATCCAGCTTTGTGAGCGGAAATTTTATTTAAAATTTACCAAAGCATCAATTTTGCCCAATGTATTCCACCGTCACGGAAACATGCAATCATTATTCCACTGTTTAAAAAAGGTGACTGTCATATGCCACAAAGCTACAAACCAATTGCCATACTAGACGCTCCTGGCAAACTGTACAGTCGTATCATACTCCAGGCGCTGAACGAATGGGATAAGCGTGAAAACAAAAGAGACCCATTCCAAACTGGATTTGTCAGTGCAATGGGCATGACCCCTAACATGCTCATCCTTAACTTAATTAAGCATAAATATGTTGAACAAAATCAAAATCTATTTATAGCTTTTGTTGATTTGAGCATAGCGTTTGACTCAATTGACCGTCAATTACTTTTTACGAAGCTTCAACAGTATGGTTGCTCCTCAACAATTTTCACCCTTATCAAACTACTGCACTCCAACACTTTGTTGGAAGTAAGACTTAATTTAGATGGACTATTGTCTGCCGTGATTCCAACAGATTGAAGTTTTAAGCAGGGGTGTATTTTAGCCTCCACCCTCTTCAACCTTTTTCTGCTGGACATAGGCATCAAATTTGAGGAAGCAACCGCTGATGCGCCCAAATTGGTACCCAGAAGATCATTTGGCTTTTACACGCTGATGATCTTGTGTTATTATCGTGTACTCCGTGTGGGCTTCAAAACCTCTTGAACAAGCTTCAAGAATATGTTACTGAAAACAACTTGACAATCAATCTTGACAAAACGCAAATAGTAACATGTCACAAAGCTGTTAAGAAAAACACACCTAAATTCAATTTGTTTCTTCACAACCAAGAGTTATCTGTTGTCCAACAGTATAAATAATTGGGTCTTCCATTTACCGAGTCATTGAATGACAACATATATACAGCCACCTCAGATGTGAAAAATCGGAAATTAACATCACAAGCAAAAATGTTGCTGTATAGATTTGGTAAATTCACATTAACCCACATCATTACTTTTTTTCAACAAAAAGTTGTTCCTATACTCACTTATGGCTCTGAAATGGGAGCACCCAAACCAAGAGTTTTTTGGGATCGCTATGAGGCAAAATTTGTGAAGGATGTTTTGAGCCTTCCAAAATGCTCACCGCTACCACTAGTGTGCCATTAATTGGGTATTATTTCAATCTTTAGTCAAGTCTTGTGGAAATTCTGCTTTTTATACAGGAAATGTTTAATTGGTGCAACTTCTCCGGATGTTTTAGGTGTTCTTGCAAACTACCTGTTTACTTCCAAAGCAAAACTCCCCAAGGAATGGGTTAATTGTGTGTTGGACTCTCTAATCAATGCTGGCATTACTCTCGAACTTTTGTTGCAGAACCCTACAAAGGCTAAGTTGAAATTGTTCTGTTTCGATTGGATATGCACACGCAAACAATGTTTGGAATATGTGGACTGTGGCCCCATGATGTCATCTCATAAAAAATGCGTTCATGGAACCGTATTTGGTTAAATGCCCTTCCAACTTTGTAAGATCACAGATGTTACGCATCCGTCTAAACTTATGTCTGACGAGGCAGATCTTAGGCAGGAGACACTTGGTTCCCCAAGATCAAACATTTTGTTGTTATTGTAATGACCAGCAGCAAATCGAAACATTATGCCATTTGGTGGTTGAATGTCCAGTATTAAGCTTTATGAGGCAGAAACTGTTAAACAAATGTTGCAATTTTCTCTCTGTACGCACTAGAGAAGAACTATGAAATTACTTGCTCACTAATTCTAAAACCTTAATTCAAATTGCTCTAGTTCAATTTGTTAAAACTGTAATTCCATCACAATGAAACAAGATGTGGCTTGACACTATGATTTGAGCATCAAACCTGTTGCCTTTGTAAACAGTGTCTACACAAATCGCTTTCCTGTATTTTGTGTTAAGGGTTAAAATCTTTATGTTATGTAAAAGGAATTTTAAATGTTTATATTTTTTACTGCTCAATTGCTGTCTATTAACATCTTTGTAAAATTTTCTGTTTTAAAAGGTTGATTTACTCAGCCAACCAAAATATATATATTTTTTTAAAGTTCTTTTTATGAGCCTTCAACCCCCAATTTATCCATATTGATTCCTGACTGTCCCCCTCCCTTTTTGGATCAAGAAACACACAGGGTACCGGGTCACCCAGCAGGTGTATTTATTAATAAAAATCGAAATAATTGAATCAATTTAACTATAAACAAATGATAGATCTATGAAATGCCATTGTCAATGGCGACTAACATGAAGAATGATCAATGCATTAGTCACCTCAATTTTCATTTCTGCATGTTCTTGACTACAGACTATTCTTCCATGCACATCACATCTGTATTTACCCTGAATATGCAACTACCATGCATTGACAAGTGTATGGGGCTCAGGAAAAAGCTGTCATTGCATATAAAACAAATTAACTTTCAACATCCCTGCCTATCTAAGTCTTTCTACTTCTTTGGAATAAACACAAATCCATCCCCTTTACCCAACAGACGTATGAACATCCCAAACATTCCAGAAACTCAATTTAAAAGACACTGCCACATGTAAATTGCTTGAAAAAAGGAAATGTATGTTTATCCTGTATGTTTGCTAGATCCCCTTCAGTGGTGTTTATATTGAATTAGTGTGTAAAAGTGTATGTTTGTTTTCGTCAAAGGACAACTTAAATGTGGGAAAATGGGTAGTGGTTAATCGGTTTTTCCCCTTTGTTTTGAATGTTTTTCTATGGACAGCTTCCTTCAAAGCTAGAGTTCTAACTTTTCTCCTGGGACAGCAAGCATTCCCCTCCTGTTGCTGTGTTGCTGTGGCTGGGGGAATGAATTCCATCTTTCCATCAAGACAAAAACCAGCTGTTTTATTCTCAAAGGCAGCCTTTCTTTTCCATTGCTTTTACATTTCAGCAAAACAGCTCAATATTATACAATTTCTTTGAAATCACTCCTCTGTCAACATTTCAAATTGTTGAGTATCTGTACGTTTTATATTGGTGATTCCTAATCCTGGAATGAGATACACAGAATAATTCAGATCCAAAGGTTGCAGGGTACTTTCTGTTACCTGGACAGCTTAATTGTTGTGTCTTGTCATTAACATTGGGCAAATATTATGGTTGTAGATGGACTACAAACACAATACATTTCCTTGTCTCTGTCTTTTTCAGATGTTGTGTGATGGATGTTAGTCACATGTGGATTTTTAAAGATAAGGTTTTGCTTTGCATACTTTTCTTTTACATATATTTCCTTACACTCTGGATATCATCCAAGATCAGCACTCATCCAGCAGCTTTCAAAATCCTAGTTCTCCCTCATTCCCTGTATGTTTCTATTTTTATAATAGGCATTATTCGCACACAATGTCATTTTGAAGTGCAAAATTGTGTCCAGGCCTCTGAGAGTGTCCATCAAAATGCAATGGGATTGTGTCTCACCAAATTAGAAAAATGACTCAGAATAGAGTTCATAAGTATTGAAATCAAAACCAATGTGTATTCACAAGTACTCAAAGGTATAAACCAACAGTACAGCCAACACGTGTTTCAACCAATGAAGGTTTTCATCAGGGTTGTTAACAAACATCGAGAAAACATGAACATATTTGTGATTTTAGGAATATTCATTGTATTCAAATAAATGATTACAACTGACATACTCAAAACCCAATGTGTTTTCTCCAATGTCTTCTCCAAAATTAGACCAATACCCATTGACCTCACACGTTTTGATTGGTTAAATATTTCCATTGACTTGATTAATAGGCAGACAGTGCAGTTGCAGAGTGTTACCAGACATTGTCAGAGCACACTCTTGGACAGTCTGTCTTTGGGCTTCATCAAAGAGGCGGTTCCAGTTACCTCTTAAAACCTCTAGGCGGCTGCAGAGCGGGCCACAGAGTGCAGTTGTAAAGTGCTGGCAGACATTGGCAGACCACACTCTTGGAGAGTCTGTCTTTGGGCTTCATCAAAGAGGCGGTTTCAGTTACCTCTTAAAACCCCTAGGCGGCCATGGTGCGGGCCGCTGAGCGCAGTCGCAGAGTGCTAGCAGACATTGGCAGATGTGGCAGGCCAGGTAGGCCCAGCCTAGCCACGCGACATTACCAGACCAAACAGACAATGCAGAGAGCCAAAATGGCGACCTGCAAGGGATGGGGGGATCATCGTGACTCGGAGCTGGAGGTATCGGACCTGAAAATAGATCGAGAGTCACCACCATCTCCAGCTGAATTAGGTCCAGCTCAAGAGCCCTCCAATCAGGAGGTGAACTCGCCTATAATACACAGTGACCTCTCACTTCTACTAAACAACGCAACTACACCAACTACACCAAGGAGCCAAAGGAGCACAGAAAACTACTACGGACGGAGTTGCACCTGTGCAGAGGCGGAACAGTACACAAATATTGCCGGAGTCTCAAGACAGGCGGCAGGGGCCAGTGCCGCTTGATGACACTGGTAAGAGAACAATCCCTCCACACCCCCCATTGTGCAACCCTGTGCTTGCCTTTTTGCAAGTAAGTCCTGAGGTGAAGATTAAACCAAAGCAAACACGACGCACTTTATATCCTCCAAAAGACACAACATCTAGTAAAACTCACCCCTGAGAGGGCCGACGGTCCATGCAGTCCAGGTGGCTTTTGCACGGCGGCAGTCCGGGAGGCGCTGGAACCACGGAGAATGAGTCTCGACGTGCAAGCTTTGATCCAAAGGGAGGAGCCAATCTCTATAGCCAAGGATGTGTTCCAGGCCCCCCGGTGGTGTCGAGCGGGGACGCGGGTGGAGGGGTCCAGAGCCAGCGGTGGAGGGGGGTGGACTACGGCTGGGCTTGGCGATACCAGAGGTGGCCGAATCTTGTGGCCCTCACTGTGAGGGGCTCAATTCCAAGGATCCACCTCCCTGGACTGCAACTGGCGAAACACCTGTGCGCTCTACTGAGGGAACGCCTCAGACTCTTCTGAGGCCACGCACCCCTCAGTACAGAGCTGACATTGTCACTGCCCATTGAGAAAGAGGGAAGTTTCACAACCATCACCCCCACATCCACAGAGAAACATACTCTCGACCCACTTGCCTCTGACTTCCCGCTCACGGACGACTTGTCAGAGGAAGTAACAGAGGAAATTCCACAAATATCCCCACTTCCACAACATAGGAAAGAAAGAGCTCAAGCGCAAGCCTTTCCGAGAGCTGAGACTCTCGTAACAATGTCTCAGAAAGCCCCCATTGTACAGTGTGAAATCAAAGATGTACCCCAAATACTGAAGAGGAAACATACAACTTTCTCAAAATGGAGTCGATTTACGGTGGGCCAACTAACTAGTCCCGCCATAGGGAGAAACAAAACACAAAACATAACAACAAAAAAAATGGGCCCCAAATCTCTGCTAGAATACACAGCCAAGGCTGACTCAGTAGAAACATTTTTCAAGAAGCGGGCAGTCCATTGGACATTACTCTGGTGGAAATTTCGGATGGGGACATGCTGGAGAGCGCCCTCCTGATGGAGAACACGCTGGCACAGAAGCAAATAACCCAACCACCTGAAACACCCAGCATTCACACTGAGACATTTAATTCCCCTCTTAGATGGCATTTTAGGAACTTGCCAGTTGTAGCCTCAAAAAACAACCTGCAGTCGGTCATAACGCAGCAAAATACACTGCCCAGGGTCCCGCCCCACGAAAAGAGAGATGCCAGCGCGGCTAAGCTGGCCCTAATACAGAACCAAAGAGTGGGGATCCGCGAACCTAACCTCCACTGGACCAGGACGCATATAAATGCAATAATGTCCAAAAATGCTACGAGATCGACTTCGTTCAAGAGAGTGAAATGTCCACAAATACAAGAAACGTATCCGTGGCCACTCAAGTAGACAGCTTAAGAGCGCGAGACACAACCTCAAAGTCAAGAAGGACAGAGTCGACTCCAGCTCGCTCAAAGCATTTCCCACCTACTACACCCATTCCATCTAGAAGCCCAAGTGAACTACACCTCTGAGACCCAAAAGACTCGCCACAGAAAAAGCCTGATTTGATGTCCTTAATGTCAAATATAACCATCACCCTCACACCATTCTGTAAACTATACGAGTCACTAAATGACACACTGAGAGACCAAATGTCCTTGATGGCATCAATGAACCTGGAATTGACCAACCTGGAAGCGTTCAAAATGGCTGGGGAAGAAATAGGCAGACCTTAAACAACTCCCTCAGACAGGTCATTCAATCTGACTGGGAACACGCAAAAAGGGAAATGATGGAACATCTAGGAAAGCAGAGGACTTCCATTCCCACACAACCGGAGGAAGATTTGGAAGAAATCACGGAGCTTACTCGAAACATAACGGGTGAGAAGGAAGCTCAAGCACTCAACCTACCTCATACCCCACCACAAGAAGACTCAGACCCAATGACAGAGATTATTGCAATAATTGAGGCAGACGAGGCAAGTTCGGAACCCCAGATGGAAGAACCAAGCATCAACACAAATAACTCGGGCTCAGTAAACCCCTTCTCAGTTCCATCTGAGGAAACAAAGCCGAAAACAAAAGAAGAAGAAAGGGAATCCATTCCGAACTTCTCATTTGGCATATTCAATCAGGTAAAAGTGTGCACTGAAAAAAACTACCATAGCCCAAACACATAAACAGACAACAAGACCCACAAAGAAATCAGACAAGGCAGGACGGGTGCTTAGAAAAATGTAAAACAACAAAGAACAAAAAAAAGAAAAAGTACCTACCCAAAAGGTGAAAGACAATGTAAAACACGTCTTCCTGAAAACAAAGGAAGGGGGAATCACAAAACCTACAACTCAAACAACTGTGAGACAACATTCAGCGAGTGAAAACTTGGTTTGGAGTACTTACACCATTGAAGAGTCCGAATCGGAGACCAACACAGTTCCAATTTTAAAAAGGAAATCATAAAATCTAGATCTATCAATCAATCAGCTAGAGCCAGCGAAAAAGATCTGACTGCATGATTCCACCAGCTTCTCAAGGAGCACCACAACTCCATTAGCAGCGATAAATGCCCCAGATCCCTCTAAGCAGTTGAGGGAGAGAGGGCGAAGGCAATCTAGTAGTAGCGACATCTTGAGGCCAGTCACGAACAACCCGGTAAACAATCCGAGCAAACGCTGTGACAGAGACGACAAAGAAAAACCTAATAGACAAAATGGCGAGCTGGACTAAGGAAACAACCACAAACTTAACCTGTAGATGGGGAAAAACAACAAGTATGTGGGGTGACTAAAGGAACTTTGAGCACACTCCACATACGCATAGAGAAGTAGGAAAAACAGACCCTGTAAACAAAAAAATTGACAGTGAATGCATCTTTAAACTAAAAAGAAGATTGGAAAGAGACGACAACCTAACCTTGAACAGGACATCAATACTCAACATCTTCAGCAAAATTTCCGGGCTAAAACAAATCCAAAACGCTGACCTGTGGATGGTGGAACCCTGCGGGTCAGGGAGGAAAGATTGCTCCCTACTCCACATTTCATCTAAAATAATCAGACATTTACTAACAAAAGAGGAAGAGAGTTTATGGGTTCTGGGGTGTGCCCTGACAGAACTCCAACCAGCTCAGGGAAAACCTAGGTACGAATCAAGTAACAGAACCAAAAAAGTAAAAGACCAGCACATCCTCATAAAAGAACAGAATGGTGCAGAAGAAGGGGCAACTCGAAAAAAAAGAAAAGACACTTTGCACGAGATCCAAGAAGTGACCAACCCTGACCCAGAAACATCCAGGCTATCACACGAAAAATCATCTACTCAACATCATTATGACAAGGAGAATAGACGATGAGCAGAGTTAGAGATCGCTGAAACATTCCAAGATACAACGAAAGACGAATACCGGAGACCAAAAGGACCTCGGCCAGACACACAAACAGGATGGATACCAGCATCCAGAAACGCAAAGGACCCCCGGACACCTGAAAGGACCAGTGGATCAAAGTCGACAAGCTCATCAAACAACTGGACGTGGACAAAGAGAGGAAGCTCACTGGATCGTAGAAACTAGCCACCACTTGTGAGAACAGACAAACCAGATCAGTTTGATGCAGCAGACCTCCCGCCAAGGCACATAAAACCTTGATCATCCCTTACCATGGGATGTTGGAACACCAGAGATTTCCACCACCTACTAGCCAAAAGTGACGTTAACATGGGGACATTCGATCTTTTATGCCTGCAGGAAATATGGATGACTGAGAAACCAGAGTTGGACAGATACAAACTAGTCTTTACCGAAGCACAAAAAGGCCAGAGGGGCCGGCCATCCACGGGTCTGCTAATGGTGATACATTCAGGATGTGGCTTAGAGGTCGAAAAAATCCATTCATTTCACCTGATACAAGCAGCTATCTTAAACTGGTCTCGCCTACAATGGAACACGGGAAAGAAAGTGAAGGAGAAACTCCTTGTAATCACCGCTTATTGGAATCCGGCATCAATCTCAAACGTAGACTTTCTGAACAGGATTGCCGAAATATGGGATAACTCAGCAACAGTTCATCAATGGCAACATGCCATTATAAACAGAGACTTCAACACAACCTGCGCAGATGTGGGAACAGCTAGTTACACTGGACAATGGGATGTTCCCTGTGCACAAAGAAGCAATTTACTAGAATCCTTCATGGCAGACAGAGACATGCAAAATCTGCCTTGGTTAAGGGGGAAAGAAAATCTAAAAATTCCAACATGGCAAAGAAACTCCCAACAGAAGTCTATAGATCACATCTATGTATCGAAAGAATTACTACCACTGATGGAGACCTCGTCAGTGACTCTAACAAAGCACAGTGACCATAACATCTTAATGGCCACATGGTCTGCTTTGCACAGCCCACAATTATACACACCTTTGGAAATTGAAGTAGGATGCGGTGGGTCATGGCTGAAACGCACAGAGGGTGCTATTCTAGAAATATCAAAGAAGTAGAGGAGCTCTCTGGTGGGAAGTCCAAGGAATTATACTATAGAACGGTTGGACTACACCACTCTCTTTACAGGATCCAGGTTCCGACCCCCTGCTAAGACAGCAGGTAAGCATTCACCAACATGTGTTTGCACCCTCTGTCCCCACAGCCAATCCCCACCCTCTCTGGTTCCCCCGTGTTTTTCTCTTGTACCCCTCTTCCTGCACACCGGAGTTGGTCCTGATACATTCTGGTTTCACCATCACCGTCTTGTGGCCAATACTGGATTTTACTTTTATTGACTTTATTGATTCACGGTGCATCACCCTTTCTCAACTCTCATGCTGGACTTCCTTGAAATCTTGTACTCATGGTGGCCCTGAATCATGCTGTTCCCACCTTCATCTGGTATCCTGGCTTGCAACATTATGTGTTACTACTGACTTCTGCAATTGTATTCACTCTCCCCTCTTGCTTCTCCACCCTTTTTGACTGCTTACTCTCTGTTCTCTCCTCCCCTGCCCTCTCCCTTTCCTATCTCCTCCCCTCCTCCCCTTACTTTCTTCTATGCACTTACTCTATCAGAATTGTCCCTGGACCTAGCATGATAGCAACCTCGCCTGTCGCTCCCCCATCCCCTTACTGCCCCCCCTCCCTCCAGCACTATCTGAAACGTTCTCAGGCCTAATACGATAGTCGCTTGTTTTGGTTCCTCCCCTCCCTTTCTGCACCCCTCTCCCTCACCTTTTGTTTTCCTCTGGCTGTATCAGAAATGTTGTCAGGCCTAGTACGGTAGTCGCCTGTCTGTTTCCATTTCCTTACCACTCTCCCCTTCCTTATCTATGTCTTAGCACTTGCACTATCTGAAATGTCGTCAGCTGATTACGATAGTCAGTTTCACATCCTTACTGTTCAAGGCCTGTAAGAATGTCATTGTATTTTCCCTTGTTCCCTCCCTTACCTTGAAGCGCTTTGAAACACATTGTGTATAGGCGCTATATAAATAAACTACCATATCATAAGCCCAACAGAAAGTCTAGTCACCCACCATCAAACTCTAAACATCAATATAACCGGGAAGTGGTTAAAAGGCGACAAATAATTTGTCAGCTAAGAAGAGTATCAAAAAGAGCACCATCAGAAGAAAACTGAAAGAGGTAGAAAACCGCCGAAAAAGAGTACAGAAACTGGTTACTTCAACATCGACACAATGTGTACCAATTAGACGCAGAGAAAATGCTATGTGCACTATACAGGAAAGAATCTAAGTACTTTTGGAACCTGATTAAAGGAACTACAAAGAGTTCAAACGTTAAACTCCAAAACAACTTAGGGGAAAACCAATGGTCGACACATTTCTCTAATTTATACACTCAGCCTACATCAGGAACAGACTTTCAAACCCCTATTCTGCAACTACAAACAACCAAAGAAATAAGAACCTGGAACATCTGCAGTGATGAGGAAACTATCCTGAATATGGTCAAAAAGCTCAACAACTCAAGGGCACCTGGACCCGACGGCCTGAGCAACTTAGAGTTAAAAAAACATCCAGAACTGTGCGCCAAGATGATCAAGAAGATCTTCGAAAATTGCAACACCAATCGTGCGGTCCTGCATTCATGGACTAAAGCCATCGTAGTCCCGAGCTTTAAGTGGGGGGGCACCGGACGACCCTAACCAATACCGGCCCATCACACTGCTTGACGTAGTTGGCGAGGTCTTTGCCTCTTTTGTCTTGGAGAGTTTCCGGAACTGGCTTGGCAAAGTAAATTATGGAGACCAATTCCAACAAGGTTTCACTGAGAACTCAGGAACATCAGTTAACATCCTGACAATAAATACAATTAAGTCACAGGCATTCCAAAGAGGAATATTCATGTACATGGCCTTCATCGACCTGGTCCAAGCCTTTGACCAGGTCGACAGGGAACGTTTTTGGAACAAACTACAGGCTAGACTCTGTCCAGCATCAGTTTTGGAACCAATCCAGGCACTACAGGAAGGGAACTAAATGAGGGTTCGACTAAGTTGTAATGGTGCCTTATCTGAAGAAATAAGAACATACAGAGGCGTGAAGCAGGGGTGCCCGTTGGCCCCCTCCGTCTACAACGCCTACATAGCTGACTACGAGGAGACAGAGGGGAAAGTTAGATGTTTTCCGCCAACATTGGGGGGGGGTATTGATGCTCTTATATGCGGATGACATTATTCTCCTGGACCTCACACCAATAGGGCTTCAACATCAACTGGAGAACCTGGTCTTTTACCTTGAAATCAATAACTTACAACTAAATAAAGCAAAGACCAAAATCATGCTGATGGGCAAGGTTAAGAAAAACAGACGAAAATGTATTTGGATGCTAGACGGCTGAGTACTGGAAGAGGTCCTCAGCTTTAAATACCTTGGAGTTATGCTGTGCAACCATCAAAAAGAAATATCTATGCAAGAAACACTTTGGATAAAGCTGAGGTCCTTGACAGCACAAGCGAAATCAATTGACCGCAAATACGGACGCTTTTCCCCCGTCCTGTTGTGAATTTTTTCAAGATGAAGGTGGTACCTAACTTATGGTGTAGACGCAATGCCATGTCTTCCGGATGGAATTTGGTTGACAATGGAGAGTTGTTTCTGGAGAGTAATACTAGGTCTGGCGAAGACAACACTGATGGTATTAATCAGGCGTGAATTATGCCTCCCATCGCTTGCAACTACAAAAGTGAGATCTTCGCTAATGCTCTTCAGAAAATTGCTGTGTACTTCGAAACCCAAAGCACTGGACCTGATAAAGAAGGACCTAGATTCAGACTCCAATAAAATGTTAACAAAATGGAAGGAAGAAAACCATCGACTTCTGCAAGATTTGGATTGCTTCGAAGAACTCCTAGTAAACAATCCAAATAAAGTCACAAAGAAGCTGTATGAAACCGACTGGATTTCCACGTTGGAATCAGCTAGTACGTACCGCCTGCCCTCTACTATTCCAACTCGCGCAAAGAAAATCCAAGAGGTGAGAGGCTACTTAAAGAAATGGCCTGATAAACAATTGAGCAGACTATATTTAAGATTCTGTCTTAACCAGGTGAGAACAATGGAAATCGAATCCCCTGAGAAAGCAATCGGATTCCGCCACCTGTCGATTTTGCTCCCAGAAAGACAAGGTGGAAACCAGTTGTCATTTGTTGTTGGAATGCAGCTCATTAAAAGAGGCTAGGTCAAATACCTAGCAAGGGCTTTAACCAACTATTCAACCCTAGATGAAAATGAACTATGGGCACTTCTGACCAGTGGGGAAGACCCCAGATGTGTGATTGGTGTCACCCAGCTTCTAAAAGATTTGGACTTAAACAGTGGAGAACCACTGTGAGAGATGGACAAAACCTAAGGGTCTGACTGTGGCCCTTTAAACATGACCACACTAGGTGAACTGGAGTGTTAAGCGATCTTGAACATAGACTTTAATCATGTTCAATTATGTTCAATTAAATCATTAATAAAAAAATAAAAAAATAATAATAGGCAGACACTCCCAAATAATACACCCCTTAATATTCATAGGTTGATCATATTTCTAAGCATATGAAATGCTGGGAGTTGTATGCTCTGCACACTATTGAATTCAAAGTCATAATGTATTCCATATTTTATCATGGCAACATGACATATTGCTAAAAAATGGATTTTTGTATTTCCATTGTTTCTACTAATGCAGGGCTACATGGAATTAATGTGGCTGAGTATGTTTGATGGAATTATTAATATTAACTGTCCAATTATTAATAAACAGCAGGGGGTCGAATTTGGACTGTAGAAGAGACCCTAACCGTTTCAAATCACCTTTCCTGTTGATTGTAAGTCCTATTGTAATGAACACATGTCAAATGTATTGCTTTGGGACTGAGACATTATAGTGAAATACAAGATATGCATCTTTGTCTTCAAACTGGGTAGGGGCAAATATGTCTGTGTTTGCCAGCAGGTGATGATTGACCTGCATCAGTTGGCATGGGACTTTTTTGTTTAAAAATGCCTTACATAAGTTCCAGATACAGCTTCTACCATAAGATACATACTTAATTAGTATTATTTGTATTATTATTATTAGTTGCGTTATTATTATTATTATTAGTATTGTTATTACTATGGCATTTATTGAGCACAGACCCATCTTTGGGAAGCAGCAAAGTGCTTTAGAAATCATAGTGAGGAAGGGCACGGGAAGAGAAGCAGGTAAACACGTGAGCAGGGAGTTTACAGCTGTGTTGGGAGAGAGGGTAGGGAATGTGTCAGCAAGGGATTTACATGCAGCCAGAGCAGGAAACAGCAGTGAGCTGATCATCCAGTCTTAGTTTAGTTGGGGAGTGGAGGATGTATGACCCTAGGTGTCAGGTAGGAGCCATTTCCTAAAGAGGAGGTTCTTGAGCTCCTTCCAGAAATGTGAAATATAGAAGCAAGAGGGCCAGTCTGGGGTTGACAAGGAGGAGGTTCCAGAGTTTGGTGGCATAGATAGAGAATGCCTGTCTTCTGGTTCTTTTCTTCCAGCAAAAGTGGGGATTATTGTCTGTACGTATTGCTACTTCTTGTGGATTGTCGGTCTCCAGAGATGTTCATTTTATTAGTGAAGTAGCTAAGGATCTTCAGGGCAACAGCCTTGTAGAAAATGCAGCTGGATCTGAAGATGACATGTTCTTGCAGTGGGAGCCAGTGCAGTTTGTTGAGGGGCAGGTTGATGTGATTCCTTAATATCAGCTTCGAACAATGTGTCTGAACCTTTATTGAAATGCATTTTCTATTTGAAATTGCATATGTATTTATTAAGAATATTCTCTAGAAATGTGGGTGGAATTATCCTATTACCTATAGGCCTTGTGAGATTACTCTTTGTTGTGTGAAACTTAATTTGTTTATGTGATGAAAGATAAACAAGCCTGTTTCTCTCCAGATGGCCGAACTAATCTCCAGGGACTTTTAACCCTTCCCCCTATCACCAATATATCCAGGGTTCACAGAAATTAACTTGATGTCAGGTCCACTGTAGAGTCAGCAAGAAACAAAACAGCATTGGCCAAGCCAACTCAGAGCATTGTATGATTTCTGATACATGAAAGTATTGTTTATTTCTTTGGTATTTATGGGGCATAAGCCATTCTTCATGAATACATTACAGTCATTTCTTAACTTGGAGTTCAAAAAAGTCAGAATAAAAAGCACATTGCAATCCTTACACTATGTTGTTTTCCATGTTTTCTTGTTTATATGCAAAGGTGCTTCATGTGAAACACATTGCAACATTTTCTTAAATTATAGTTGAATAGATTAAGCTCGGTTGAACAATGTGCAATTTTTTCCCAGTAATTTAGCAACTGGTGCTGGATTTTCTTTTAAGCTTATCGATATTTATACAAACGCAAATTAAAAAAATAACATACAATTGGTGTCACTCCTTTAGCTTTCAGAGGCTTTCGAATGCACTGTTTTTGTGACTACAAAAAGTGGTATTTGACCATGAAAGGCAGTCTGCATTGCTTACTTAAAGTTGGTTGGATACACAGCCTTTTGGCCTTGAACGTATTTTTACACCTTTGTAGTTTAATAGAATATTCCTGGTGTGTTGCAAATCTCTGTCATTTGTTGGGTGCTATCACTCTGGTGAGAAAGAAACTTCCTGCGTTCCATGGGTGCATCCTTATTTGGTAATTTAAGAAAAGCACATCACATGAATAAAGTGAGGCATTATTCTGGCACCCCTCAATTTAGATTCATACAATCTTCATGTCACTTGGATTCTCCCCTACAATACAAAGCCTCTGCCAGCAAGACCTCTCCATGAAAACAAACAACTGCCAAGGTGCCCCCCGACTGTCACCAGCATTCAACCGAGTACTCTGCCTCCACCTTACCACCTTATGCCTGGATCCTGATTTTCATGGGCCAGCCATACAATATAAAGGTTAGGGGCTTCCGGCCACCCCCAAAAGATCCAGAAAGCCCTCTTGGAATTCTCCAAAATATGACCCTTGGCATGTCCCTGCATGATGTGTGTTAATTGGAGGGGGGACTGTGGGGAAAGTTCATTGCATCGCTCCTGCCACCAATGGTTTGAGTTGTAAGAGCTACCCCTGTCTCCAGAGGTCCTTCCAATCCACCTCATCTGTCCCTCAGGGTATTGGCCTCGATATAACCCTCCCACCATTCCACCTCACACCCCTTGCTTTCTCCCCTTACAATTGAGTGTGAGAACATCAGCTTTCTTCCACACAACTTCTGCTCAGAGAGATTAACTCTGTCCAATTGATGTGGTTCATCTCAAGTGCTCTCTGCATGCTCATCCCACCCTCTCTAACGGGTATGATAAATCGTTTTCTGAGAGTAATGGGGACAATACATTTTATTCCAGATATATAAATATTGATGCTATTCTATCATTGCAAACAGCTTTTAAACGATTTCCTGTGACATGAGTCCCAGTTTTGTTTTTTTCAGGTGGGATATGGCTGAGGAGGTTGACAGAAGCCCTTGGTTTGTGTTTGGAAGTAACACAAAAGGAAGTATTCAATGCATTATATTGAACTGACTGGCAATACTATGCTGTGATGCAGCAATGCATTCATTTTAAAGTCCCATAGTCATCATCATCAGATGGTGCAGGGAGGAATAATTGGAAAAGAACCACCCACTTGTCAGTTAATTCTCAAAGTAAAAAGGGAATTTCAGTTTAAACGTCATTGGGTGAAGGAATAGTATACGAGGAATATAGGTCTGGGATGGCAGCCTTTTATAAAGAGTCATAAAACTGCTGGCAGCAAGGGACACTCAACTGTTTCCATTGTAAACCGTCCACATTTCTAGCTGATAGTTTATTTTTATTAAAACTAAACCAATGCACATGTAACTGTTGAATGTAAGGTGTTTTCAATGTTAGGAGCATGCAGTCAGTCTTAAGTAGGTACGAATACATCTCTTAAAATGACTGGTGTTCTTTTAGAAACAAATTGAAGTGAAAGATAATTGGAAAGCGGAACATATTTTGCATTCTCCTCACACAGTCTACTAATGTGTTTTGCAACCTTAATGTTGTAGCAGGGCCATATCACAATATCAGTACTGCTGCTAAGGATTACCGGCTGTTAACTAAAAAATAAACGCGTGCATTCTCCAGCTTTTCATCAGTCATAGTCGACACATTGGATACTATTGTGGTTTATAATATTACAATGGACCTTAGAGACACCTAGAGGTCATGGGAGGAGTCAGCAGTGCATTAATGGTGCATGCTGTTTCACCCTGCTGAGTTTGCTTCCATGAGGAATACTGTGGTTATTTGTTAAATAATAGGTATGTGGGATGTCTTTACCCATGCATCCAAGCCCTACCATAAAACTGTGCATTACTGGCATTGAAAACATCATGATGGCCAGAACTCCCCAGAGAGTGCACAGGGAAAACATGAAGAATAGGCTGCCACCCATTTTTGCCTATGTTGTGAGCACAGGAGGGCACTGCCTAAAACCACCATTGGGCTACACACACAGAAGCCTGAAACCATTGGGAATGGCAATGCTGATTGCCAAAAGCAACCCAGAACTGTGGGGAGTTCATTTTCTTAATGTCAAAATGGATGCAATACTGGTGCTCACCACTATCAGAAAGCCAGCGTTTTAAAACCACCAGACTTTTGTGTAAAACTGAACAAATGAACCCAAACCAGGCCAAGGAAAGACTTGCTAAGAGGTGGATACAATGTAAAACTATATTCTGAAATGACTTGAAGGAAGTAATTATTTAATGTATATATTAAAAATAGCTGGGGATGTCAGCAGCTTAAGTGAATTTGGGTTTGAAGCCACTAAAATCGAAATGTTTAGAATAAATGAGTGACCTACTTGTGAGTGTCACATAGGTTGCAATTGTTTAAATGTCATAGTTTTGAACTTAGAATCAGCATTCTAGCTGCATGTGCAAAAAAAGTAAGTTGGATTTGAACGTAGAAAACTGGGAACTAAAGTGACATTTAGCTGAATTCTGCCTGACAACTACCCCCGACAGGAGTTGAACTGGCTCAACAACTCTTCCCAGGCCTGGCTGCATCCTGCTGCCACCACCAAAAGGAGGTGACACCTCTCTGATTGAATTAGGGGAGTGGTACCTGCAGACTGCAGGAAGTTGAACAAAGCCCTGTCCTGGACTCAGGCAAATGTTATATTGGGGGGGTCATAAAATGGTTTCCTCTTGGGAGAAACTGGGAGGGGCAGTGCCTGTGAGGGCAAGCTGAGCTTGGGGGAAGTGGATAAACCAGAAATTCCACCATGTGCTTTGGAAAACCACACCCCTTTGGGGCCAGAGAATGATTTTAAAAAGATGGATAATTCACAGTGCGGACTTGTCAACATTATATAAATAACATCATCATTCTTGCGATTTTTCTGTGCACATTTTAAGAGGTGTTAGGACCCTGTGGTATGTTCTTGGGGATAGTAGCGGAAAAAAGGGTTGTTACTCTAAATGTATGCATGTTAAAAATCTGACACTTTATCATCTGAAACCCATATCCCTGGTGCACATTTGTGTAAAATCTGGAAAGGTTTAGAGGTCGTTATCTGGATGAAAAGGGGAGAATTCTGTCATAAGTGGACACAACATCGTACAAAGACAGGGATCGGATGGTTTGGTGCTACAGAAAATATGTTAACTGGACCTATAATATTAGAAAAAAGGTACATAGATAAATATGTATTTGGATCAGAAATAGATTTGTGTGCAATTTGACAAGGGGAGGTTCCTCTGACCATAAAACCTACAGCATCACTCTGACACTCCATTTCTTTCCCCCAATCAAGGGAGAGAGGAAAGCTTAACCAATGCTAAGTGAGAGGGGCAGGCTTAGCTAGGCCCAGGCACACACCCATTTTCGAAACACATAAAAGGAACATTGAAACCCAGGTAGAGACTTTCACTTTCCACTTTCTTGCGGGACGCTTTGCCGGGAGACCCCAGACTTCAAATCCAGAACCTTACTTCAGAACTTGTAGCAGAGAGGCTAACCCACAAGCTGAGTTCTCTTCAGCAGGCCTCAGAAATAATTTGCAAACTATTCAACCGCCGGGCTGTGCGGTTTTCTGCTTGCTAAGAATCCACTTGATCCAGACCCACAGAACCAGAGACCGCTGTATCCAGAATCAGAGATCCGTGCAGTGCCAAGAACTTTTGCCAGAACCAGAGACCAGACGCTGTGAGCAGAACCGCCAGAAGTCCCGTTCAACCTGTTGACCAGATCCGTGATGAGGCCCATTCCTGTCCAAAATCTAGTGTGAGTACCCAGCTAACACTGTGCCAAAACCAATCTCTTAGTTTAAAATAATCTAATCCAAACTATTTTAGCCTAATAGAACTGCCTCCTAAAATCGTGTCATTCTGTCATTTTTAAAACTGAAAACTGTCATCTGTCATTCTGAGCTTTAAAATTTCAAATCCGAAAAACTACCTTCACTAAATTGGCCGTATCTCCGGAACCGTTTGTGCTAGGAGCGAGTTTTAACTGTCATCTTAAAGCTAAGATTCTAAGCTTTCCAATGAACCTTATAGTGCCTCCGTAATTGCGCTCGACGCACGTGACTGAATTTGCTGCGATTTGACATTTAGCTGAATTCTGCCTGACAACTACCCCCGACAGGAGTTGAACTGGCTCAACAACTCTTCCCAGGCCTGGCTGCATCCTGCTGCCACCACCAAAAGGAGGTGACACCTCTCTGATTGAATTAGGGGAGTGGTACCTGCAGACTGCAGGAAGTTGAACAAAGCCCTGTCCTGGACTCAGGCAAATGTTATATTGGGGGGGTCATAAAATGGTTTCCTCTTGGGAGAAACTGGGAGGGGCAGTGCCTGTGAGGGCAAGCTGAGCTTGGGGGAAGTGGATAAACCAGAAATTCCACCATGTGCTTTGGAAAACCACACCCCTTTGGGGCCAGAGAATGATTTTAAAAAGATGGATAATTCACAGTGCGGACTTGTCAACATTATATAAATAGCATCATCATTCTTGCGATTTTTCTGTGCACATTTTAAGAGGTGTTAGGACCCTGTGGTATGTTCTTGGGGATAGTAGCGGAAAAAAGGGTTGTTACTCTAAATGTATGCATGTTAAAAATCTGACACTTTATCATCTGAAACCCATATCCCTGGTGCACATTTGTGTAAAATCTGGAAAGGTTTAGAGGTCGTTATCTGGATGAAAAGGGGAGAATTCTGTCATAAGTGGACACAACATCGTACAAAGACAGGGATCGGATGGTTTGGTGCTACAGAAAATATGTTAACTGGACCTATAATATTAGAAAAAAGGTACATAGATAAATATGTATTTGGCTCAGAAATAGATTTGTGTGCAATTTGACAAGGGGAGGTTCCTCTGACCATAAAACCTACAGCATCACTCTGACACTCCATTTCTTTCCCCCAATCAAGGGAGAGAGGAAAGCTTAACCAATGCTAAGTGAGAGGGGCAGGCTTAGCTAGGCCCAGGCACACACCCATTTTCGAAACACATAAAAGGAACATTGAAACCCAGGTAGAGACTTTCACTTTCCACTTTCTTGCGGGATGCTTTGCCGGGAGACCCCAGACTTCAAATCCAGAACCTTACTTCAGAACTTGTAGCAGAGAGGCTAACCCACAAGCTGAGTTCTCTTCAGCAGGCCTCAGAAATAATTTGCAAACTATTCAACCGCCGGGCTGTGCGGTTTTCTGCTTGCTAAGAATCCACTTGATCCAGACCCAGAGAACCAGAGACCGCTGTATCCAGAATCAGAGATCCGTGCAGTGCCAAGAACTTTTGCCAGAACCAGAGACCAGACGCTGTGAGCAGAACCGCCAGAAGTCCCGTTCAACCTGTTGACCAGATCCGTGATGAGGCCCATTCCTGTCCAAAATCTAGTGTGAGTACCCAGCTAACACTGTGCCAAAACCAATCTCTTAGTTTAAAATAATCTAATCCAAACTATTTTAGCCTAATAGAACTGCCTCCTAAAATCGTGTCATTCTGTCATTTTTAAAACTGAAAACTGTCATCTGTCATTCTGAGCTTTAAAATTTCAAATCCGAAAAACTACCTTCACTAAATTGGCCGTATCTCCGGAACCGTTTGTGCTAGGAGCGAGTTTTAACTGTCATCTTAAAGCTAAGATTCTAAGCTTTCCAATGAACCTTATAGTGCCTCCGTAATTGCGCTCGACGCACGTGACTGAATTTGCCACGATTTGACATTTTGCTTAATTTCAGCCACGTCTAAAAATATTTGTCCTTGCTTTTCTTTGCTAAAATTCGTTTGCAACCTGACAATCATTCATAGAGCATTGCTAAAGTGATCCTGAACTAATACAAAGTAGCTCTCACTCACCCTCAACCTCCTATAGGGAATTAAAGCCATTTTAGCATATTTTTCACTTCTTTGCATACCACATCAAAGTATATTGCCTGTGTTTAAAACTCCTACCTGTTTTCCTCTAAGCTTGCTAGGGGGGAACTGAATTATATTTGATTGCCTTTCTGAGAACTGTGTGCTTTCCTTCCATCTCTTTACCTTGCATAAAGGGGAGGGGGGGGTGAATTGTCAAAGAAAAGTGATTACATTGTCTTTTGTTGAAGTCATATCAAGTTTATTGTCTGTACTGCATTTCATTCATCATTGCATTGTTCTTGAAGCCATAAAAGCATTCTCAGCTACTTTATCCTCTCTATCTCACTTCTAAGCCATCAAAAAGAGTGTACCACTGTAACATTATCCATTGTTGATCACTATCATCCTCACAAGTGTGCTGTTAAATATTAATTTACTATAAAAGTGTGATAGATTTATATTGTGTAATTTTCCAATAAACCTTTTAATTTGCAAAACAAACCTATTTCTTGGCTCAGTGGGGTCAGGGGGATTCTAAGAGAGGGGCGTTATATAAGGGTAGTCATCCAGAGTAAACGAACTGGACATAAAAATATATCAATAAGGGTTTCCCTCAGCATCCCAGACTAGGCATTGACTTAGCTGTAGTGTTGAATTGAATCCGCTTACAGGTAGAGTCCATGACATTAGAAATGGCAATAGGGCAGAGCAGTGTCAGTAAAATGTCAAGTATACTGGATGTATCTATACTGGATGTAGACTCTGACGTTCCTTAAAGAAATATCATTTAGAATGGTAGCATTGCAATGTTATGAGAACAGTACCTGCAAAAAACACATAAAATATATCTACAGTAAGAGACCTATTGGGGCAGCGCGTGCCATACATACTCCCAACACTTATGTATGCAAGGGTCTGGCTAGTGCATCATCTCTGCTGCAACACATCCTCCTTAAGATGTGCAGCCACCTTTGTGAATAAGGCGACCAGCATATTTTTCAAAGCAATGCAAATTAAAGAATTCATCCTCGGCACATTTTGTATTTGAATTATATTTTGTGATGTTGTAAAGTTTACCATCCTTGTCAGCTGCAAACAAAGAGTTAGGGCCTCATTACACGGATGGTGGTAAGGGACTACCGGTACCGGTAAGCGTACCGGTACTGGTAATCACTTACCGCCTTACTACGAGGTCCCTTTGCGGGTCCCTACCTTAACAGCTGGTTTTACCAGGACGGGACCCGCAAAGGTACCATAATTACTGCCTTCCCCATCCCATTGAGCCCTAAGGGGGCTCAAATGGGAACGGGGAAGGGCCAATGGTGAATGGGGAATTACTGCCCCACCAACCTTGGAATGGGGCGGTAATTCTGCCATCCACCATGGCGGAATCGGTAAATTACCGGCGGCAACCATGGCGCTAATAGCGCCATGGTTACCGCCTTCCATGTAATGAGGTCCTTAATGTTGGTTTTATATTAAATAAACATCCAGGTTCATGTCATTAGTCATTTCGACACTTGACTTTCTTTGAGCATCCCTGTCAACAGGTTAACAATCTTTTCACCTATTCCATTAACGTTATAGATTGTTTCCTTTGAACATGTGCTAGGAGACAAGGGTCTGATCATTCAACTCAGTGTTTACAGAAACATTTCACCAACATGTGTTTTCATAAGCTCAACCTAAATCTGTCAGTCCAATCCCTTAAAAGTATCTCTGAACTAGAATCACCCCAATGGAGTGAGAATTCTGGTGATTCAGGTTTTGTCCAATTGTATTCTCCCAGGCTTACCTGTCACACATAGCTTCTACTTAAAGACATATGAAGCAAATTGGTTTGGTGGATGGGGTCATCCATCTTTGAATATGACTGCATACCATTGAAATTGAGTGATTAAGTGCAAGTAGGACCTGGGTAATGTCAAGAATGAGCCATCCTGATGGACATCCCAATCCATGCCCATTACAATATTATAGCGTGTCTTTGTTCGAGGATGCTGGGACTCGTATAGTAAGGATTTTTGGGTAAATCTTAGAGAGTACTGGTAAAGAAGGATAGGCTTCCCTGATGTAGTCAAAACAGTCTTACTTTTACCTGACATTACTGGGGTTCCTGCCTCATGCCTCGAAAAAGCAAAGACCTCTGATTCCTAATGGATTCTAGTGTTCCGTTAAAGCCTGATCTGCATCTCCACTGGTTTAATTCATTGCCTTCTCAGGGTATCCAAGGGATTGCATTGTTTTATTGAAATTCACCCAGGCAAATCCATTTACATTAAGAAAATGTATCAGGCTTTACTATTTCCTCATAAACTATAGCTATGAGATGAAATTAAAACATATCAATATATCGACTGTGACATTTCAGAACCCAATGACATGGGGAAATGTTCCATGTGTTAAGCATTGATTGGTAATGCGAAGGAAAAATGGTTTCAAAATCTCAGAAGAAAATTCTGTCTGGACAGATATACATGATGATACTCATTACTAACTTTAGGAAACAGGAAGAACAGGGTTGATAGCTAAACCAGAAACGCATTGGGTTCTGACACAGGACAGCCTAGTTTAGGACGTTTTAATCCTTTCACAGGGGTATCGTAGTCTTTCATTTTATTTTCGGTTCATGAATAAAATACCATTCAAAATATAAACTGAAGGAGCCAGTTTAGCAAATGCCAGCAATGCAATGGTGAATGTATAACATTTTGTTTCAAACCTTTAAAAAACACCTTAACTTTACTTTTGGCTAAACACATTCCAATGCCCTCACCACAAGGATGGCAAAGGGGATCAAAGACCCCTCTCAACCTGAGGAAGGTGGCTTAATAGGGCTATGTCAGAGCCATGCCTATACTTGAGGTGGTGTGGGGGAGCAGATGGGGATCCATGTCCCAAGCTCCCTGGTACGACTGGAGCCATATATGCACATTTGTACACATTTTTTGGACCCAATGCCTATCAGACTCTGACTTGTCCAGCTATCTTTCTATTTCCTTCCAAGTGGTTCTAGATAGACTACAGAAACCAGGACCCATCAGACTCATTAGACACCTTGGATGGATAATAGTTCCTGGGAAGCAGCACCATTCAGATGAAATTACAATTATCACTAAACACAATGGCCCAAGTGACAAGACACAGCCTGGATCCAGAGGAACAAACTGGTTGAGCAAATCAAAATGGACTAATCTTCCCAATTCAGTATCAAATAGGAGGCCCAACACCTATCCCATAAACCACAGCCTGGCTAAAGGGGAACATTGGTGCAGCTGAGCCAAAGGAGGGACGATGACAAAGATGGATGTTGAAAAGGGACCAGGCTAAAGGTCCTTATGAAGACCTCCAGGCGATGTCCCGGCCCTCAAGGGAATAGCTCGACAGTGATTGGCTAATGGAGGGAGCTGACTCCAGTAATTAATGGGAAGCTTCTAGGCGGGAAGTTGAGGAGTGCACAAATACAGCAGAGTCAGTTGGCTAGGAGAGGTGTTTGGGTGAGGCGGGTGATGCTGAAAGAAGACCAAGATACCACAGGAGAGTGTAGCAAGTAGAGGTGGACCTGGAGGAGACTTTTTCAGTATTTGGAGAGAGTTTGGGAGTGGTACCAAATGGGTGTTAGTGATAGAGTGATTGATGGTAGTTTTGAAGGGAGAGCAGGGTGGAGTTTGAGAGGAAGAGTGTGCAAGAGAGAAAGTCTGTGGTAAGAGGCAATAGGTTTAAAGAGAGCCTTTTAATTTTACCTGTCTTTAGAGTCGTCAAATTGGTATTGGATATTGAACAATGTTAAGGCTGTCTTGTAAGTAGTATTGATAAGGGAAGCCTTTTAAGATTGGTATGAATTGAAAATGTATCTTATTCATTGTCTAATGTTAAATGCTAATTATTTAATTGTGTAGGGTTTAATTTGAACTTTTCTGGACACGATTAATACAAAATAATAATACTAAACGAGAGCATAGGCAGGGTAGCTTTAGGAGGAGTGAGATTTGGAGGGAAAAAGAGAGGATCAATTAAGAGCTAGAGGATAGAGAAAAGAGATGGGAGAAAGAGCGTTATGACCAGAAGACAGAGTGTGGAGAGGGAAAGATAGCGAGGAGACAGTGGAGAAGAGTGGAGACAGCATAGGGAAAGGAGAGTGATACAGATACAGGTTGCCCGATAGTCATCTAGAGCAGGGCTGTCCAACTCCAGGCCTCTAGGGCCAGAAACCTGACAGGTGTTCAGGATATCTGTCATTAATATTCATGAACATAAATGTGCATACATTTAGAATCAATTATGACATGGATCCGGCCCTCAAGTCCTGGAGATGCACAACATTGATCTAGAGGAACCTAGGAAGTCCCTGGGGGAGACAGGGAAATGCATCCATGACCTGTGAGCACTCTATAGGACAAAATCAAACCAGAGAGTAGGGGTACACTGGCTCTAGTGAATTGGGTCAGTACTAAGACCTGCTGGAGTAGGAACACTGGCCTAGAGGAGGGACACCCTCAACGATTGAGGTAAAGATTTACACCTCAACTAGACTATGAGTCCAATGGCATGATTTCTTTTTTAAAACCATGTTTGTAATACAAACTTAACATGTATTTGTTTTTTGTGTGGCTCACTGAGATCTATGTCACCGATGTCAGACTATGCTGCAATGATGATGGGAGCCCCCTTTCTTTAGGTGAAAATGCTGTTTATAAAATAGCATCGCCATATACCAGAAACACACATTTCTGTAGCAAAATACTTGCATTTGAGCTGATTCGTATGACCACAATGCATTGGCAACATGGTCCTGAACTTCCAGCAATGACTACTAGGTGGCTTTATGGCATGTATGCCTTAGCTGAAATGGTGTATTCTATTTTTTAATATGATATTGTTTTAGCTTTAATAAGCACTGTTCCTAGGTTAACGTGGACGCTATCCCTGTCAACAGCCGTATTAAGTTACCAATTAACAATTGATTCCTGGTTGTTTACCACCATGTGGGTTGACAATTATTATGGCAAAAAAAGGCCAGTGCGCCTATCAGAATAACTTTCTTTGCAGACATGCTACTGAAAACTACTTTGGAGGCCAACTTCCTGAAGGGAACCCTTTAATTGTGGAGACTGCACTTTAGTTTCCATTTTGTAAGTTAACAATTGGCCGTGGCGCTTTTTTTAAAAGTGTAGCCAAAGGGCTGCCTAAATGCATGGAGTTTCAGCAGACAGTTTGCATTTCCACACCATACGTAACTTCAACCTTTAGCACTTGATTAGTAAGCCGAGAAGTGTAAACAGGCATCAGTACAATGTGAAGGGCTTCCCTTAAGGCCAATTATGCTTTCAAAAGAAAACCTACTTGCGAAACAGTTACTCACTTTCTGCATGCACACTCCGGTACTGTAGAACCTAACAGCTGCTGGCATTCCAATTACTGATGCCCAGTAGAACGTATACATGGGGTGCCCTATATATGCATGTTGGTAAGTTCAAGGATGCATCTGATGGCCAGCAGCCCCAGCTGGGTAGAACTAACAAACTCCAGCTTTTAAAACACGCAGCTCTGTCTGAAAGTTAAAACTGTTCAGCTGGCTTCAGCTCCTGAAATTTCAAAAACTCAATAGATTGCCGCTAGCAGAGGGAGACCCATCACAACATGGTTTATGTGAGAATATTTCAAAATGTCAGTACAAAGTAGTGTTACAAATATAGTACCAGATTCTCAAATAGTAGCACAGATGAAAGGACTGCAGAGAATGATATGATATGATATGGCATTTACAACGCGCCTATACACAAGTGTTTCAAGGCGCAACAGGGCAAGGGAGGGGGAACAGAGGGAAGACAGACAACGATCTTACTAGTCCCAGTGTCATTCAGATCGCGCAAGTGCATAGGAAGGGGGAATGGGAGTAGAGCGAGGGGGAAGGGGGAGAGGACAGTGCAGTACATGGGATAAAAGAATAAATAGAGAAATACAAATACGACCAACAGGGGAAAGTGCAAGGTAGGTGCAGACATAAGTGCTGGTAGGGGGACTGTAGGGATACAGAAACAGTCACCAAGAGCGGTGGTTGCCAGGGAGGCGTGCTTGTTTCGTTTACGCTACTTTCGGATCGGCTCAGGTCATCTTATACTCAAAGCTGAATGTAGCATTTCAGGAGGGACTGGACAGTGGTACAAAGGGGCACTGTCCACAATCTTTGCATACATCCGTGTTTGGCTGTATGTCAGGGTCCCAGCAACCACGTGATTGATGGCAGTGCATTTCACTGAGACATTCCATGGGGGTTGGAAATGCAAGTGTGACAGTTGTGATTTAAAGGGTAATTGTCACACTTTAAAACAAATCACGCCTCCCTCTGTGTCTGTTTAAAAAGGTGCAGGGATGACCTTTCTTTCTATGCATTTAAAAGAACATCCCATTTGTTAATTTGGTATGCACTCTTAAATGCCCAGAAACGCTCCCTTATTTGAGCTAGTGCTCAAAGGGGGGAACAAGGACATCTGAATGAGAGCATCCAAGATGTTCTCATTCAGATGCCCTTTGTGAATTGGGCTGCTTCTTTTTTTGGCGACATTGAGCATCTCCTCACTGGCATCCAGAAACGTTTTTAGAATCTGGTGCATAGGCCGATATGATTTGTACACAAAGTGGAACGCTCTGCTTTCTGTGGCCCTTAGGCAACTCCCTCTGGCTGCAGCCACAGCAAAAACACTAGAAAGGACAGTGAAGACAATGTGACTAGACACACTCAATGATGAACTAAGAAACAGCACAAACCAACATGAGGAAATGTAACATTAATTAATTAATTTAAAAAAAGCAATATTAACGAAGAAACACATTGGGCCTAATTCAAGCAACGTTTAGTGCGGAGCAAAGTGACTTTGCACGACCAATAAACACGTTCCACTGGACCTAATTCTCAGAGCAGTGCAAAGTGTATCTTTTGCAGAGCAAAGACACTTGGCACTGCAAAAGTACTCTTTGCACTGAGCTAAATGGGCCTCATTCACAAACAAAGCACTAAGTAGCACAGATTTAGGGCCCAATTCACAAACTGTATTCCAAAGGGAACGCGTCATTATAAAGCACTTCTGTGAATCATAGTGTTTCATTTGTGAATTAGTCCTATTTCGCACCGCTCTGTGAATTAAGCCCGGCGGAACACGTTTGTTGGCATGCTAAAGTCCCTTTGCTCCACGCTAAACGTTCCATGAATTTGGCCGATTTATTATAATCAATAAAGGGATTTTAAATAAGTTATATTTTTTGCACACCAGCCTTAACATGGTGTTTAATGAGCAATGTGAAGAAGAGCAGGAAAGTCTTAGTCCCACCGTTACCACCTAAAAAAACAGCTTTGTTTGCTGGTGGCTAGTACGTGTGTCAAATGACACATGAATAATATTCCCTTACAATGAAGAAAATAGTAAATCACGATGCCGTTTTAACATTGCTTAGCTTCCAAAAATACAGCATCTTAATGAAAATGAAAAGAACCATTTCAAAGGTGATAGATCACATTCTCTTTGACACCTGAAAAAGTGTACAGTACCTACATGACAGGCAGTATTCAAGGTAAAGGCATCAGTCAAAAGAAAGGTAGACGTGTATACTATGTGCACAGAGGGAGGGAGTTAATTTCGAAGAAAACGTATATTACAAGGAAGTAACCTACAATGTTTGCATTTTTATGCAATGTGGTCCCCCAATGCATTTTTGTTTTTCTGAATTGTGAAGTGCAAAAATAAAGAAATATGACAAAACAGGTTAACACTTTCTTTTACACTTTGCAGTGAAAATAGTGCAAATGACGCCCTCGATTTAAACTTGCAGGGGGGATATGCAGTGGATTCCTGTGGAAGCTGCATGCTTTGAACCGGTCATAAAAACATGGCCTTTCACAGGCATTCATTACATGTATGCCACCATGAAGATGACATGCTGGTGTAAATGCATATGTTTTTGCAGGTAAAGCACATGGGGTAGAAGAAAATGATAACTTTGTTCCATGCCCCAGTTCTTTCTGTAACAATAGGGAAAATGCCCCAGAGTCACACCTGGGGCATAAAACCATAGATGAATGTTTCACACATGTTATTTATGCCTCAGATTCTGCTTCAGGAACCTAGAAAATAAGGGTCTGAAACTATTATGATGGGAGGATATAGTGGAAGTGACCAGTAATAATAAGAAATGAAACTGGGCAATGAGCTGGAAAACCACTTGCACTGTTTCCTTAATTAATATTGTTCAAAATGTACTTCCTGCAACATGTGTCGAGGTGGTGAGGGCCAGCACCCAACCGACCCAAGTGTAAGGTAACCAATTTCCCAGGACAAGAATGTGCATGGAACACAATTATTGGATGTTTGTTATGTAATGTGTCATCCAATCTGTATAAATGTTGTACATCATAGATACAGGATAAGCCTGCAAACATACAGTGATGTGTGTCAAAAACCGCCAAATACAGTCTCTGTTAAAAGTTCAGGACAGCCAGCTGCATGTCAGGACCCTCTGAAAAGGTAGGGCAAGGGTCTGGTCACTCCACTTTCAAGGATGGCCTCCCACTCTCCACCATAGTAACCAGTCAGTGTGTAGGCCTTCCTAGCAATAGACTGTACCACCTAGATGCAGGCTCAGCAATCTTCTCTGGTGTTTTCTTGCAGCTGTCAGATTGTAAGTTACAGCAACACTCTTTTGATGGTAAATTTCTGCTGCTCTGTCCATTGCTCCTAGTGAAGTCCCCCTTACATAGCAGCAATGACACCACCAATTTTACAATCTTGGGGAAGTACCCTGCCAGAGTTCTTGCAACTAGGATTGTGGACAGTTACCCTTCTCTCACCAACCAGACCAGCCCCTCTCTATGGATGTTTTTAAGAGTCTAGAGCAGACATATGGCAGCTTAATTTACAAGCCCCATTTGTTCTAAAAAATCTAGTTCATAATATCACTAATACTAATACTGCCATAATATATATATATATATATACATATATATATATATATATATATATATATATATATATATATATATATATATATATATATATATATATATATATATATTACATGGCCACTGTGGTGGCCATGTAGTTATGGTTAAGTTGCATTGCTGTTTCCATAGGAAGAGCACTTTTTTGGTGGCTTATAACTCCGCTCCCTCTGGACGAATCCTCACCATACTTTGCAAAAAAAAAGTATATGGGCAACTCTGAATTTTTTTGTAAAGTTTGGTGAGAAATCCTCCGGGGGGGGGAGTTATAGGGGGGGGGTCCCAAAACATCTTTTTTTTCCATAGACTGAATGGGGGAAAAGTTTGCGCACGGCTACAGGTGAAACCGCTGGACGGATTTTGACGAAATCTGCGGCAGGTACAGGGGCTTGGTCCACATAGAGTGCTTTTGTACATTGTGTCACCATACATGCAGTACGTTCATTTATAATTATGAAAAAGTAGGTCTGAAATGATTAGTGATATCTATGTTCGCTCCGCGGTCATACTTCCCTGTTCGGTCGACGAACAAGAAACCGATTGGCTAAGCGGCTGCCGTCATGACCGCGTACACGCAACGTCTCTGTCCATTAGCTGCTGCGAGATGTCTTCTGCGTCAGATGGTTTGAATGCGCCCGACATCTTGGATCTGCGGAAAGCGGAGTAAAAAACAGCGTACACATGCTTTTTTCATTACCCTATTTTGCTGTGGCACAGAGCATTGGGAAAGGTTCACACAGTAAGAGTGATCTATGCATTTGTTCCTCGGCCGTCATGATGACATTTCTATGGACACCTTGTACTTACAGTAAATGTGGGGGATAATAACGATAGCACTTCAGTCCATATAGTGGGCAGGAAATTTGTAACACTTGACTGCATGTAGTGGATAGAAAATGTGTAACTCTTGAAAGCACATGGGTATAGGTAGGCAACATTGAAATTGACAACATACCGTGACCGTATTGTTTTTCGTAATGCCTATTATTAGAATCATTAGAACGCCGCCATGGGTGGCACATGCTACAGTGGTAGTGGCCAGGGGCTACAGTCTTCACATATGGGTGATTAATGCACTTGTTCTGGGGGTCGGTCATCATGATCTAATGTGTATGGACATTTTGTACGCACAGTACACTAAACCTACTTAATGACGTATGTTCTACGGACTCCTTGAACACACAGAAAAGAAGGGGTCCAATAAGGGCAGTATTTGAGGCCGTGTATTGCACAGGGGAGTTGTTACATTTGTACGGACACGTCTGGTGTTAGGGAACATTGAAATTGTCTACATGCTGTGAATACATTACTGTTTCCAATGCCTATTATTATATTCATAAGTATGCTGCCATGATTGGCACATGCTACGGTGGTTGTGGCCAGGGCCTAGAGTCTTGGATGCATGGCCGTCGGCCGAAGGTCAAAGGCCTTACTTCCAAGACTCTAGGCCCTGGCCACAACCACCGTAGCATGTGCCAACCATGCATACACCCCTTGTGTTGCATTTTCATTGGCAAGTTGTGGAGAGTGCGTGCAGTGTTGGGTGCATGGCCTAAAGCCATGCACCCAAAAACAAAGAGGTGGTTGTGGGGACATCCTGCACTCTTGGTTGCAAGGCAGAAAGCCATGCACCCAATAGTACACTTATACATACTTACTGTTTCCAATGCCTATTATTATATTCATTAGTGCGCTGCCATGGTTGGCACATGCTACGGTGGTTGTGGATAGGGCCTAGAGTCTTGGATGCATGGCCTTACTTCCAAGACTCTAGGCCCTGGCCACAACCATAGCCGCATGCGCCAACAATGCATACACCCATTGTGTTGCATTTCCATTGGCAAGTTGTAGGGAGTGCGTGCAGTGTTGGGTCCATGGCCGAAGCCCATGCCCCCAACAAGAAAGTGGTAAGTACTACACTTGGAAGACACTGCACACCCATCCCATGTAAGATTTACAGACATATACCTAGGAGGGAAGCCTCTGGGCAGAGGTACAGCAGGATAACACCCCTATAGAATAACCCCCACTACCACACATCATCGAAGTGGTTGTGGGGAGACCCTGCAGTCTTGGGTGCATGGCTAAAGCCCATGCATGCAATTCTGACATCATTAGCAGTGGAGTTCCAAGTTAATATGGGAGTGGTGGATTCTGGTAATTGTTTTCATGCCCTAGTTTCGTCACTTCATGGCTGCAGACGATGGTACGAAAATTACATTTATAAGCAGCTACTTCACAAGGACCATGTTTCACATATGCAGTGATGCTTGTGGATAGGGCCTGTACTCCTTGCAACTTGTTTTTAAGGCGTAGGTGGTAGGTTACTCACTGCAGACGAAAGGCCAGCCTACAGGCACTACAGCATATTACTACCACACATTAGGCGAGTGCATTCCCATGTGCAGAAAATGCCTGCCAATATACTTACTCCTTACTTTGTTCAGAATCCAGAAACATTTCTTTGTGGTTGGTTTACGTACTTGGCGGAAGTATCACTTTTTCCATTTCTGTGATGAAAGAAAAAGGTGTGTTAATGTTTGCAGACTTTCCACATTTACCACATTGCTTAATAGACAGTACATTTTTTTTTAGACCCTCATTTTTACTTTACAAACCAGTGTACTGTGCATTGCGCTCAGTTTCTGTGTTTGCTTTTCTAATCCTTGGGTATGGGAATTTCTTATGCAACTAAGTACTTTCCTTTCAGTGCTTTCTTCATTTTTCTGATCAATGTTATGTTTGTTGCCTTCCTGCCCATTTTTATCAACAGTTAGATACCTGTAGGCGTATTCAAACTGTGCATTTGTTCCTACAGATTTACGATACCCATTCTTTTGTGTCATTGTTACATCCTGTTTCCTTCATCTTTCCCATTAATGTTTTCTTTGTTGCCTTCCTGCCGATTTTTTACAACACTTAGATGCCTATAGGCATGTTCTACCTGTGAATTTGTTTTCAACGATCTGTGATAATCATTTATTTGTGTCATTCTTCCATCTGTTGAGTAGTTAGATACCTGTAGGCGTATTCTAACTGTGCATGTGTTCCTACAGATTTGTGATACTCATTCATTTGTGTCGTTGACATTTCCTGTTTCCTGTATCTTTTCCATTAATGTTTTCTTTGTTGCCTTCCTGCCCATTTTCAACTACAGTTGGATACATATAGGCGTATTCTGCCTGTACATTGGTTTCCAACAATCTGTGATAATCATTTATTTGTGTCATTCTTCCATCCTGTTGGGTAGTTAGATACCTGTGGGTGTATTGTAACTGTTTGTAGTCTTTCACTTACTTTGTTCACAATTAAGAAGTGCACATTATTTTGTACATTTTGGCTTCAAGAACATTAAGCACGCATTTGTTAGGTTAGCTGGCAACCTCTGCTCTAGAGTAATGGTGCTATCATTACATTCAAACGTTCCACAATTCTTTTTAATGTATGCAGTTTAATGACCTGCATTGGTTGTAGCTCCTGCATGGAAGATTATTCCAACTGTTGTAAAGCTTTTCTTTCCGAGTGACACTTGACCATGTGTAAATCCAGTTAGTTTGCAGTTGTTTTTGGCGCCATCTGCATTATAAGGTAGAAGCATAAGTATTATGTAGGCACTATGTGATTGTATCAGTAAGGCAGAGCAATTGTCTGAATTGCAAATACTACATAATCTGCCTTGGTTTGCATTTTGTACAAGTTGCTGAAAAGGAATGTTCTCACAATTTGGTATGGAAATATATACAAATCGCTCATTTGGGATTTCTTCCTGTATCACTTTGTTACACATGTATGAACTTTGGAAGATTTCAGTTACAGGTATACTTTTGTTTTCCAATACTAATAGTATGTACATTAGAAATTATTGTGGATCTTCTTGTGAGTTCATAGTGAATCTCACCATTGCAGCACAGTCGTCCAATTGTTGCCTTACTTCATAAACACTGTGGGGCCAATTCATAGAATTCGGCGCACAAGTGGCGCACGCGGCTGGCGCACAGTGTGCGCGTGCGAATCCCTGCGCCAGCCGCGTGCGCCAAAACCCATTTCCGCGCACAGCGTATTCATGGATTCCAGCCACCAAAACCAGCCGTGGCGCATAGTGGCGCAGCGACCTTGCAGCAGCGGCAGTTACGCCCCCAAGAACGCCTTCCGCGCAGGGAAAAGCCATCAAAATCCCCAATCTAGCGCAAAGGGCTGCGCTAACCCTGTACCAGCACGGCAAGCGGGCTACGTGTATTCCAGGGGTTCACGTGAAGTCACTCACGCGATCGGGCCTGGGGGAGCGGGCTACGTGTATTTCAGGGGTTCGCGTGAACTTTTTCACGCGATCGGGCCTGGGGGAGCGTGCTACGTGTATTTCAGGGGTTCGCGTGAACTTTTTCACGCGATCGGGCCTGGGGGAGCGGGCTATGTGTATTTCAGGGGTTCGCATGAACTTTTTCACGCGATCGGGCCTGGGGGAGCGTGCTACGTGTATTTCAGGGGTTCGCGTGAAGTTCCACACGCGATTTCAGCAGGGTACGTGTATTTCAGGGGTGCGCGAGAAATCCTACACGCGATTAGCCTGGGTACGTGGATTTCAGGGGTGCGCGAGAAATTCTACACGCGATTGGGCCTGTGCGAGTGGGGCAGTGTATTACGTGGGTGTGCGGGAAGTTGAAGAGGTGAATTGCCAGTGTGGGTCCTCCCAGGTCTCCCCTCTACCCCCTCCACGACCTCTGCAGGCAGCCCACACCACAGGGGACTACCCTGCACCCCTGGTCATGTCCCGCAGGCAGCACATCCACCATGGGCATGCCCCCCAGCCAAGCCACATGTCCCCTTGCACCCCCACCCCCCAGCAGGCCCCCACTCATGTCCCCTTGCACCCCACCCCCCAGCAGGCCCCCACTCATGTCCCCCTGCACCCCCACCCCCCAGCACTGTGGGGCACCTGCCAGCAGGCCCCCAACCATGTCCCCTTGCACCCCTACCCCCCAGCAGGCCCCCACTCATGTCCCCTTGCACCCCCACCCCCCAGCACTGTGGGGCACCTGCCAGCAGGCCCCCAACCATATCCCCTTGCACCCCCACCCCCCAGCACTGTGGGGCACCTGCCAGCAGGCCCCCAACCATGTCCCCCTGCACCCCCACCCCCCAGCAGGCCCCCACTCATGTCCCCTTGCACCCCCACCCCCCAGCACTGTGGGGCACCTGCCAGCAGGCCCCCAACCATGTCCCACTCATGTCCCCCTGCACCCCCACCCCCCAGCAGGCCCCCACTCATGTCCCCTTGCACCCCCACCCCCCAGCACTGTGGGGCACCTGCCAACAGGCCCCCAACCATGTCCCCCTGCACCCCCACCCCCCAGCAGGCCCCCACTCATGTCCCCTTGCACCCCCACCCCCCAGCACTGTGGGGCACCTGCCAGCAGGCCCCCAACCATGTCCCACTCATGTCCCCCTGCACCCCCACCCCCCAGCAGGCCCCCACTCATGTCCCCTTGCACCCCCACCCCCCAGCACTGTGAGGCACCTGCCAGCAGGCCCCCAACCATGTCCCAGTCATGTCCCCCTGCACCCCCACCCCCCAGCACTGTGGGGCACCTGCCAGCAGGCCCCCAACCATGTCCCCTTGCACCCCCCCCCAGCAGGCCCCCACTCATGTCCCCTTGCACCCCCACCCCCCAGCACTGTGGGGCACCTGCCAGCAGGCCCCCAACCATATCCCCTTGCACCCCCACCCCCCAGCACTGTGGGGCACCTGCCAGCAGGCCCCCAACCATGTCCCACTCATGTCCCCCTGCACCCCCACCCCCCAGCAGGCCCCCACTCATGTCCCCTTGCACCCCCACCCCCCAGCACTGTGGGGCACCTGCCAGCAGGCCCCCAACCATGTCCCACTCATGTCCCCCTGCACCCCCACCCCCCAGCACTGTGGGGCACCTGCCAGCAGGCCCCCAACCATGTCCCCTTGCACCCCCACCCCCCAGCAGGCCCCCACTCATGTCCCCTTGCACCCCCACCCCCCAGCACTGTGGGGCACCTGCCAGCAGGCCCCCAACCATATCCCCTTGCACCCCCACCCCCCAGCACTGTGGGGCACCTGCCAGCAGGCCCCCAACCATGTCCCACTCATGTCCCCCTGCACCCCCACCCCCCAGCAGGCCCCCACTCATGTCCCCTTGCACCCCCACCCCCCAGCACTGTGGGGCACCTGCCAGCAGGCCCCCAACCATGTCCCCTTGCACCCCCACCCCCCAGCACTGTGGGGCACCTGCCAGCAGGCCCCCAACCATGTCCCACTCATGTCCCCCTTGCACCCCCACCCTCCAGCAGGCCCCAACTCATGTCCCCCTGCCCCCAGGTCCTGACGAAACGCAATCATGGCAGTAATGGGCAGCATACCCAGCACAAACACCCAGCCAAGGATTGCATCCACCCACATAGTAGATGCAATTACATGATACAACCCCAATGGCAAGTATGTAAATGAACACATGTCCGTCACACACACATACACAATGGGTGCAAGTGAATGTCAAAACCCATATCATGACATGCATGAAACCAATGAGAAAATACCACAAATGTAAGTAATAAATATATGTATTAAAGATGAAAATGAAGTAAAGAAAAAAAACACACAACAATGGGGATGACAAAACAAATGGTCCATGTCCGAGAACTAATAGAAAAAATCAAAAAACAAAGGAATCCAAAAACTAATGTAGTCCAAAGCAAAATAATGGGGGGAAAAAATAAGGAAAAACCATTGCCTCATGGTGAACGGAAATATAAATCCAACAAATGTTTTCCAAACATCAAACTATGTACAAGAAGATCCCAGGGTCCATGAGCCCAACACCATAAATGAAACCTACTACTACTAACTAATGAAAAAAATATATACAGAAAAGTGGCCATTGTCCGAGCGGTCCAAAAAAACATAAAAAATAAAGGAAACCTAACACTAACTAACTAAAGAACTATATACAATGGCAGCGGGCAAGTCCTGCGGCTCACTCTGTGATGTTGCCGGCCAGGGCATCATCGAACTCCATGTCGATGTCCCGGAGGCGGGACTCTGTCCTGGCCCCGAGGTCTCGCAGGGACAACCCCGTGTCCACCTCAAACTCCCTGCGAGCTTCCTCGAGGCACTCAGCCCGCCTCAACGCCCGACGCATGGAGAACTCCGCCCTGACCATGGTGAGCCGCTCCTCTTCCGCCCGCTGCCGCTCCGCACCTATCCGCTGGACCAACTGCTCCCACACGGAAGACACTGCCATCCCAGGGTTCTCCTGCCCTCCGGCCGATGCCTGCCCCTCTGATCTTGATGGCCCCGAGCCATGATGCCTCCCACGTCGAGCCTGCTGCTGCCTCCGACGCCACTGCCTCTGCCAGCACGACGGCATCCAGGCTGATGGAATCCACCGATGCCGTCATGCACGTGCCCTGCCAGATGATGCCGGCACATCCTCCATCTGCAGGGGGACAGTTGCTGGTGTGTCCACCCCTGCTGGACCTTCGACTCCCGACTGTGGCAGGGATGGGGTCCCCACCGAGCTGGCTGCGTTGGTCGGGGCAGGTCCACAGGGGGCCCTGGTGGCATCTGGGCCGGAAGACGGCATGGAGCACGACTGGCGCATAGCCCCCACAGAGGAGGAGAGGGTCGCCAGAAGGCCACACACATGTAGGAAACCCCCGACCATGGCGGCTCCCAAATGGTTCACGTACGCACGGTGCTCTTCGTGATGATGTGCATGCTCCTCCCGGGAAGCATGCACCTCATCACGAATGCCAGCCGTGCGCAACGCGACACCAATCAGGACCCTCTCCACCCGGCCAGGGGTCCCCTCGTCCGCAGGTAGAGGAGTGTCAGATGACATGGACATCTCCCCTACCTGCGGACGGGCCTGGGATGGGGCATCCCTGCTGGTGCATGGTGGTGCAGTCACAGTGTCAGGGACAGTGACATGCACAGGCACCTCCACGGCGACCTGTGCTGCCTCCTGCCCCTGGCCCTGGACTGCACCACTTGCACCAGCGGGGATGCCCCCACCAGGCCCCATGTGTGGCTCAGTAGCGGCCTCCTCCCCCTCTGTGGAAACCACCAACCTGGATGTCTCCACGCCGTCTTCCGCCGGTGCAAGCCCCTGTGGGGGCTCACCCACCCCTTCCGCTGCAGCCGTGGCGGCATCCCCGCCGCTCTGCTCCACAGCGCCTTCTCCGCCCTCTTCTTCACTTGCCACTGTGTAGAGGGAGACATAGAACACAAGCATCAGGGTACTGTACAATGGTCCCCTAGACAGGAAGCAACAGCAGATGAGTGGCACTGTCATACATCACTTCCATCATGTCCCTCCACAACACATGGGTCAGTGCGGGCAAAACACATACAGTAACAGGCATGGGGCAGGCCATGGACATTGGCATACATGACCAAGGGCCTCATGATTCATACAATGTTGGTTTCAAACTCACATGCATCATGGGTCTTTCCATCACATGCACACACCTCACCGTAGTTCCATCCATCTGGCCTCGTGCACCACAGACGCAGTGGATACAAGGATGACTAGGCTGCATCAGTGAATCTGAACATTGTCACAGACATGTGTCATGCATCCATGGCGGTGACAAGTCACAGACACGCAGGTCAGACACACACACATGGACACCATACGTGTACATGGGACCAGCACCCATCCCTCACCCCCACCCATGTCCAGGAACAGAGACTGCCATGCTTCCATGTGTCCATTCCGCACAGAGCCCCCCATGTTGCAATAGAACACATCACTGTACTCACATGCCTGACCATGATGTCCCTGCACACACACATACGTACATGGCCTATGTCACACATACAGGCAGGTATCAGACAACCAGCACACTGCAACATGCCCTGTCTCACACAGTAATGCTTGGCCACTTACCGGCCAACTCCAGATGGGTCTGCCTCCGAAGGATCTGGGCGTGGAGCGCCCGGTCTACGCGTTCCAGGACCCTCATCTGGATGTCACTCAGGCGTGTCCGGCCCCCCTCCGCGAGGTGCCGGGCCTTATTGAGGGTCCTGGCCCTCAAGTCCTCCCAGCGCTTCTTGATGTGCTTGATGTTGCGGGTTGCCACCCCCTCCGCGTTGATGGCAACCACTACATCGTCCCAGATCCTCTCCCGTCCTTCCTTGTTGGCGCGTGGTCTTCCGAAGAGGGCATCATAATGCCCCAGGACATGCTCCACCAGGACACCAACTTCCTTCTCACTGAAGCTGGTGGCCCTCTGCCTCTCTGGCTGGGGGTCGCCACTGGTCTCAGATGGTGCTTGCCCCGACATGGCGACCCCCGAGGCAGGCGTGGGTGGGCAACTGGGTCCTGGGGCTGGGCTGTGGAGCGATGGTATCCCAGTCGGGAGTCTACTGTTCCAGCAGGGGTGGACACAGCAACTGGACCCCTGCAGATGGCTGATGTGCAGGCACCAAATGGCAGGGCACGGTGGCAGCAGGCAGGCAGGCAGGCAGCAGCAGATGGCACGTGGGAGGCTGCTCGGGGCATTGGGGGGCAGTAATTCGGCCTTCTGGGCAGGAGCGTGGTCTTCCGTGTGTTTTCGCGTGGCCAGCTTGATACGGAGTGATTTGGCACGTGAAAAATCTGCACGTCAGCGTGTAATTCGAGGAAAGGCCCTTAGCGCGTAAGCGCGTCAGCACGCGTACGCGATTTCATTGGACCAAAGGCCCTTACAGCGTAAGCGCGTCTGTGACGTTTTGCGCACGGGCGTTGCCCTGGCAGGGCTTGGAGATCCCGCGTGCCTTTATGTTCTGTACGTGCTTTTCATGCGGTGCGTGTGTTTTCCATCCGTTGGGGTTCACACGCTATTACTTCACAGCGGGTGTTGGCTACGCGTTCTACTACACGCAAGGCAGACGGTGAGTGGTACCCCGCTCCCCCAGGCCCGATCGCGTGAGAAAATTCCTGCGCACCCCTGAAATACACGCGCCCAGGCTATTCGCGTGTAGAACTTCCCTCGCACCCCTGAAATACACGTACCCTGCTGAAATCGCGTGAGAAAATTCCCGCGCACCCCTGAAATACACGCGCCCAGGCTATTCGCGTGTAAAACTTCCCGCGCACCCCTGAAATACACGCGCCCAGGCTATTCGCGTGTAGAACTTCCCGCGCACCCCTGAAATACACGTACCCTGCTGAAATCGCGTGAGAAAATTCCCGCACACCCCTGAAATACACGCGCCCAGGCTATTCGCGTGTAAAACTTCCCGCGCACCCCTGAAATACACGTACCCTGCTGAAATCGCGTGAGAAAATTCCCGCGCACCCCTGAAATACACGCGCCCAGGCTATTCGCGTGTAAAACTTCCCGCGCACCCCTGAAATACACGTACCCTGCTGAAATCGCGTGAGAAAATTCCCGCGCACCCCTGAAATACACGCGCCCAGGCTATTCGCGTGTAAAACTTCCCGCGCACCCCCAAAATACACGCGCCCAGGCTATTCGCGTGTAAAACTTCCCGCGCACCCCTGAAATACACGCGCCCAGGCTATTCGCGTGTGGAACTTCCCGCGCACCCCTGAAATACACGTAGCACGCTCCCCCAGGCCCGATCGCGTGACAAAGTTCACGCGAACCCCTGTAATACACGTAGCTCGCTCCCCCAGGCCCGATCGCGTGAAAAAGTTCACGCGAACCCCTGTAATACACGTAGCCCGCTCCCCCAGGCCCGATCGCGTGAAAAAGTTCACGCGAACCCCTGTAATACACGTAGCCCGCTCCCCCAGGCCCGATCGCGTGTAAAAGTTCACGCGAACCCCTGTAATACACATAGCCCGCTCCCCCAGGCCAGGTCACGTGTGTGACTTCCCGCGAACCCCCGGAATACACGTACCCCGCTCAATCGCGTGTGTGACTTCCCGCGCAACCCCGAAATACACGTGCCCCGCTCGCACAATTGCTGTATGTTGCCACGTTTGTAATGCGCAGGGACGCTACCGCCTGCCTTCTTGTGGCGCACGTGTATCGGCTTGTGCGTGTCTTTCGCTGTGCGTGGCTTTGCCCTGTCGGTTCCATGAATACGTGTGGTTCGGGTGCGTGTGGGCGTTCCCTCTGCTTCCCTGCAGTACATCCCCAGTTACGCCCTTGTTTTCGCAAGTTGTTCCCCATTCCGCGCGTTACGCCCCGTGTTCCGCCCACTTTCTAGTGTATGCGTAGAGGTTGTGCGCTTTCACTGTGCGCGTCGTGCATGTCTTTCGGGATGTTGCAGTGACGTGTGCGCCATGCACGGGTTTGGCCCACATCCCAAGGAAGACACGCGCAGGGACTTCCATGAATCGCACGCGTGCGCGTGCGCCTCTTTTTTTCCGCTTGCGCCTGCTTGCGCGTAGATTTTCGGCGCACGTTTGTTCCATGAATCGGCCCCTGTATGTGTTGTCAGGATTGCTTGTTGCATTTCTATGTAGTACTAACATTTGTGAACACAATTGGTCTGTGCTGTGCAGGTAAATATTGTTAACAATTGGTGGCAATTGAAATAGAATATTCATTGCTACATTTGCATAGCAACTAACCTCACTTTCATTTGTAAATTTGAATGAGCCAGCAAGTTCTGTGCCTGAGTGCATTTTTCGGTTTTTCTTTTGCCTCTTTGCCGACATGCCTGGATCACATTCCCTAATAGGTTCTTCTATGTTTGCGGCAATTGATAAAACTTTAGCTTCTTTTTTTTGTGCAGAATTTCCTGTTGCATTCTGTTGCATTTCTGTTTCACTTTATCTGGGACAGGGTATTGTTTCAGATGAGGGGTGTACAGTGAACGCAATCTATTATATTCTAGAATACAAGCAATATCAGCTTTGACTTTACTTGAATCAAAGTTTTTTAACAAAGGACCGTCAAGTGTACGTAAGCGTGATAATGCTACGTAGCTCATGCCTTCCTTAAACACTGTCTTCCCTATATCTATCAATGCTTTATCTAGGGTAAGACCTTGTGATTTATGAATGGTAACTGCATATGCAAGAGTTAGAGAAAATTGCTCTCTAGGCACATACATGTCTTTGAAGAGAAGAAATCGAGCCATTGAGCACCCTATCCTTTTTACTTCTGATCCTTTATCAAAGCCAATATTTACAAACTGAATGCTGTTATCACGTGGGTATGATTGAAAGCCAACAACTGTGCCCAGTGCTCCATTAACTAGCCCTTGCTCTACGTCAAGATTACGTTTAAGAATTACTCTACAATTTAATGATCATTTCAATACTTTTTCCAACCCAGCTGTGTTGGAGATTGAATGTGCTAAACTATTTAGACTTGTTGTGGTCTGCTCACATATGGGTACCGTCAAACCATGTACGTCTAGTTTGTCTGTGGCGCTAATTTCTATTATTGCTTGCATTTCTTTCTTTAGCATTGTTTCATTGAATTTGAAACAGCTTGCAAGAGTTGGCATCAAGGCCATGCAATTGACATTTTTGAGCGCTATTTGTTCCATTACATCAGTTGTGCATGCATTATCACCATAAAGTGCATGTATCTGACGCTTTTTTCAATACAGCTTGTGCTTCTTGCGATAATAGACCAACTCTAACACTTTTTAAGATGTTGACATAAGTGAGATCTGCAGATTGCCGCATGTTCTCAGTTAATTCTCTATATTGGAAATGTTGCCAAAGGTTAACATTACCTATGCTACCAACAGTTTTCCAACAGAGTTTGTGGCCTAAGGTTTTAAAAATCTGTTCACCTTTTACTGGTGTCAATTTTAGAAGATCTCCGAAAATGATAATGTGTTTCCCAGCAAAGAGTTCTTCCTTATTACTTTTAAGTACTTCTTGCAATCTGAGATGAATCAAAGCCAACATTAGATTGGAGACCATGCTCATTTTATCTATTAGTAGCATTTTAATTTGCTTCAATACTCTCTGTAATTCCATTGCAGCTTCTGCAGAAAGTTTGTAGTAGTCTAATTTATTTTGATGCTCTACTGGAAGCAGTAGTAATTGGTGTAAAGTCATCACTGCCTATGTTGTAGGCAGCTAAACCTGTGGCGGCTGTTACAACAGCTGACAGTTTGTTGTTTGTCAATTGCTGCCGGAACTTGCTAATAATTTTGATTAAGAATGTTTTCCCTGATACAGCTTCCCCACTGACGTACAGCAGTATAGGTTTGTAATTTTGGCAGGTACATTCTTTATTTTCGTGCTGTACGCCATGCACAATTTGTTTTGTTACCTCTTCAAAAATGGTGCGCTGATCATTGTTAAGTTTTCCTTGCTGCACGGTTAAGTCCTCTGTATCTTCTTGATACTGATACATGGTGTTTTTTACTTCTGCCATAGCAACTTCAGCCTCATTTGCTATCAGTGGTTGTCCTAATGGCTCTTGACTTCCTGTTACAGAAGGTTGACTACTTTCAGAAGAGTCTTTATCTAGTTGGGCCTGAATTTCCTATTCCTGTTGCTGCTCATTGTGTAACATTGTTTTGTACTGTGTAAAGTTAACATTGGTGATAGTGCTTTCATTTGCTTTCGTAGCACTCATAATTATCTAGTATATCTTCCTCTTTTCTCCATGGTTTGCAAAGTTGTAAAAGAGACATGTAATATAGTTCTTTCTGTTGAGGAGTTTTTAATGACAACTTCGCATGATTAATTAAGCTTTGTTTGTTAAGTTTCACTTAGCTCCCTTCACAATCGGTCACTCTATATCTACGTTTACTTTCATCGGGTTTTACATTATTTTTGTATGCAAAGTTTTGAGCTATGTGGTACAGACACATGCTTTCCAGAGTGGTACTCCTGTTCGGATAGTATGTGTCCAGAATGTCTTGGCTGTTGGGATCATTTCTGACAATAGTTTCTATGTCCTCATATGATTTTAGCACTCTTTTTCTAGATTGTGCAGGACCAAGACTGAGCCATACTATGTTGTCTGATTTTCCGTACAAAGCAGTGCCGGTTAAACGATCTGCTGCTTCATAGGCCCCACATTCTCTATGAGAGAGCATTTTTATGCCTAGGCTGTACAATTTCTCTGATAATGTTTTGTCTGATGCTAGGTCATCCCAGAGGTCTTGAAGCTCTGTTTTTTCTGCTTTTGTTAAGTAGGCTGTAACATATCGTGCAACAGCAGTTGAATTGTCTGCAATGTACTGCACATCTATGTTTGCATTCCACAATAGGGCAATGATTGTATTATAATCATTGATATATTTTGAATCTTCACTTCTTTTTATGTAATACGTGTTTTTAGGTGATTTACCTTTAACACTATGTCGAACTGAAAACATGAAGTTGTTTACTTCACCTGTTTCTGTAACTGGTCTGGGGAAACCAAAGCGGCATTTGGTGTAGTATTTATCTTTGTTTTTGTATTTAAGGCAACACTATTTGCCACATTTGTGTCTTTGAAATTGTAAAATCTGCCCATGCAGCTCACTATGACTCTGTTGTGAAGGGATTTCACATGTGACACATTTTTGGATAAACTGCAAAACAGTGCTATCACTGTCATGGCCAAATTTCGGTGTACCTTTGATCCATAATAGCATGTGAATATGTGGTGCTCCTCTCGCTTGATATTCTTTTCTCCAAAAGAAGTGTTACACTTCTCCAAGGGGAGGAACACTTTTATTGCAAATAAAGTGTAGCATTGCAATGAAACGATGATGGAAATATCTTGAGACATTAACTGGATCTAGAGAGCAAAGTTCTCCAGGTGTTAATATATCTACGTTGTTTTTGTTTCTGTTTGCTATGCGTAGGAACTCATGCAAATCTTCCCATGCGTAGTTGGCACAACTTAGCGTAACAAACCAAGTTGGTGGTCCAAGGTTTCTGATCATGCAACACACGTCTCTTTGCCGTCTAAACCAGTATTCCTTTGTACCGCGCATGTCTGCAAACAAATTTGTTACTTGATTGTAAAACCTCATCTTTTTCTTGTACTTTCTGTATTAACTGCGTAGCTGACATATTTTGAAAGTGCGTTCCAGATTTAAAAATGTGTGCAACTCCATAACATAGTGTTGCTAATTCACTTTCGTAGAGTAGGTGTAATATGTATTACACATTTTGTCTAAATCGGGGATCTTGGGAATACATTCGTAATGAGCGGTATTGTGATGCCCCAATCTGAGTGGGTCTATCATCGTACCACCCACCTTTGCCAGTAGGAAATAGCAGTGGAAAGGCACGTGCTTCTATACTTTTTTCCCAAATACTCATTGGTGACCCTTTGGTTTGTCGCATTTGGTAAGTTTCCAGTGCATCATCTATACTTTCATTGGAATGCAATGGATGAATTGTGTAATGGTCTAAGATAGTGGATACTGTAGCTGGATACAGAAGTTCAAATTGTCCAGTTTCTGTTGGCTCTTGAATTATTTCAGTTGTTTGCCTTAAGCTTTCATCAATATTTATTTCCTTGTAGTACTCATTGTTGTCTTTTAGATATTGCAATGCTTGTGTAACTTTGTGTAATTCCACTAATTGTTGCCACATTTTTTTGTCCTTTGTTGATACTCCATTTACCAAGACTATTAAAGAATACTCTATTGAACGTTCCACTCCTAAAGTGTGCACATTTTCCGTTAGATCTAATGGCAAGTACATTACTTTGCCACAAATGCCTTTCACCAATTCAGAGGGAGGTAAATTTGCTGTTTTTGGATGAAAGCGTATAATTGCTTGAAATGGGTTAACTGTTTGAATTATTATGCTCTCATATAAATTAAGCTGTTGCAGACTTTTTGGTAATGGAAACAATTCCAAATTATTAGTAATTGTACGTGAAGGAGTGCGGTTATTGTCTAATTTTGCAGTACAGTAACTGCAACATATTAGACGTTCAGTTACTTCATATTTGCTTTCAGCTAAATGGTACAAAGCTAATTGAAACCATTTAGAGTCTTCATTGTTTTCTATTTTGTATGCTATGTCCACATTTTTTGTGTTCCTTTTGTAAAACGTTCTGCGGCAACATACACACACATGGTTTGGTACTTCAGCCGATGACCTTTTAAATCTTAGTATTTCTTTTCTGTATGTGTGCAATAGAAGGTTGCTATGTTCAGAATTGTCGCTACTATGCTCTAAAACTGTTTCATTTTCTACGTGGCTCTCACTTCCAAAATACTTTTTCTGAATACGGTCCATTTGTTCTTGTAAGTATTTGGGTGTACCATGCAGAAGAGTGGTATTTCAGTTGCCTAATTTTGAAGCGGGACTTTTTGCACAATATATTTTATACACTAAATTTCTTACTTTAGAATGATATACTGATATTCTTTTGATATCATGGAAGGTACTTTTGCAATTAGGCCCAGAAATGCAGGCTAGTGAATGTCCTTTTAGTCGTGTGTGTTTTCGCACTACACAAATATCCATATTTTGCAGCACTTTGATTTTACTTTTGTCTTTACCTTTTACATATTGATTGAGGAACACACGTAAAGACTTGAAATCTTTATTTGGAATGGCACACATTGATGTGCACTGCCATTTGTATACTGGACGTTGTGGTTCTGCTGAATCGAGAGGTAGTTCTGAGTTTTCAGAACACAGTTTTGTAAACAGTGTTTCTTGTTCCATGATGGTAGTATTGATTTTCTCAGGTGTCCAGACATTTGGTCGACCTAAAACTGGTCGAATGACATTTGGTCGACGCAATTTGGTCGAAAACCAAATGGTCGATTTTTTTTTTAATTATATATGTATTTTTCGGGTTTTCGTTTTTTACAAAAATGGGTTTTTAGAAAAAAAAGGGGGTTGGGGGGACCCCCCCCCCAAAAAAAAAAATCAAAATCAAAAAAAAAAAAAATTCGACCATTTGGTTTTCGACCAAATTGGGTCAACCATTTGTCTGGTCGACCAATTTTTTTCGACCCAATGTCTGGTAACCATTTTCTCATACCCACGTCCACTGCTATGGATGGCAATTGTGTTTGTTTGATTTTGTTTGTATGCTTCTTCATTGAAATATGGCTCTGTGGTTGTTGTGTGACTCCACTCACCACCACAAACATGCATAAAATTATTTATGTTCACATTCCGTTTATTGCTCAGTTTCATTTGTAGTTTGGTACTTAGTTTTGTTAGTGCGTTCATCCTTTAACACTAATATGAACAACTTCCTTTTGAGAAGGATTGCACTGTCCACGAGTGCTTGCAGAATTAACTTTCTATGGTACGTTTTAAGGGGTGAAGATGACTTTGGTTCTCTTTTTTGTAGATTCTGAAGGACTCTGTGATGAAACATTTTTGCTAAAATCTTTTTTTTACTATGGCTTCTTCTTCCACTGTCAGGATTATAAGGAACATTGTTAGCTGTACTGGCAGCCGTTTCGTTGACATCATTTCTGTGTTTTGTGATACTTTTTGATGGAGGACGTACAGTTTCGATAGTTGAGACTTCTTTTATTATGTTACCAAATTGCATTACATGGTTTGTACCAGGATTCTCCCCTAACTCTACAACAGGTGGATGCTTACATTGGGTACCTTTATTTTTATTTGCTCTAATTCTGCGTTCCTTTCTACTGAGCTGCTTTTTGGTAGGCATTCTTTGGTGTCTGTTGAGAAAAAAATATATTGTTTGGTCTGTTGTCCAATGTATGTCTGATGTGTGCATGTGTGCCTAAGTGTGATTATGAAACTCTTTGCCATGGTGTGTCAACGCACAGTGACCTCTAACTATCATTTGGTAAGGCTACTTTACTGTTTGTATAGTAGTATAATGTGCTTTAGATGAGAATACACAGTGCTCTACTTGTGCTGAGAACCACTATTAATAACAAAATGGCAAAAGCGTGCTACCGCCACATATCTTCACAATCTAACCTTCTACGGATTTCCCATGTCATTTCAGTACACGCACACAGCTATTTGTCACCCATTCCACATGTTGATCTTTGTCCTACAATTGGATATTTGTAGGCAGAATGGTTTACAAATGAATGTTTCCTTTGGTGCCCAAAATAAACAAATAACCCAAGCAGCCTCTTTAAGGAGAAGATACAAAATGAAGGTTGTATTGTACTTACTTTTTTGTGCACGATGACAAGCTTTCTTTGGATATGTCGTCTGCAGTGTAGATGTTGGTGATTCTCAGGAGAGTAGTCTTCACTGTGAATTAAAAAAAACTATATCAATTACTTTGTGTGTTTGCAGCCGTCAAGATACTGCAGCCTTCACTTGTACTTTGTTCGTCATACGATTCAACTTTCATGTTTCTACCCAATCCACGTGCACATTTCACTTCTCTCTGCGCACTCTTTGTATACTACTTTCAATATGGCACTTCAAAGTCCTTCCAAATATCTATCTTTTTTTAGGGGTTTGGAAATGCCTTGTTCTTTACAAAGTGTAGTATGCATAGGAGAGAGGTTTGTACGCGATAGGGCAACGTAGTAGATGGGCAAACTTTTTGTACTTGTTAATGCAAAGCACGATATCCAAAAATCGGGTGACCCTCCGAAGGACATGTCAGCACCACTATCGAAAGCGTTTACTATTCTCATACCATCACATTGCAAGTAGCATTACTGTTGCCAGTACAGAGGACAGAACTGCGACATTTTCACACACCAAATTAAGGTCAACCCTAAATTACACTTCTCAACTCACACGCTTTTGGCAGGTGTCACCTGACTTGTAAAATGCAGACTCACCCACCAAGCCTCCTGCACAGCCATTCTTTCCAACGGACGTGTCACCCGCCAAAAACAAAAATAAGCTAATTTCACCCTTTCTTCACACACAAATGGTTGAGAGCTATGCCTAAATAGGCATTCTTGCAACGTATGTACAGGATATGTTGAAGAAAGTAAGCAGTCGTGCCAATTGTTAATGGCAAATCGGCATTCTTGCACTTTACTAGGGGTAGCGTTGTTATGTGCTTGTGATGGAAATTTACCGGCATTATTTTGTCTATTTTAAATTATAATGCTTCCACATGTACTCGGATTAGAATGAACATACCTGTACTCTATACTGATGCATGTGGTCATGCATGGAGCTGAACGTAGAAATTCGCAATCCTTCCACAGTAGCTTGTGAAGTAGGTGCTTTGCAATGGTATGCGATTTCTATTAAGAATCGTCGACAGTAATTTTGAAGTGCGCAATGTTGATGACAGAGTTAAAATTAGCGAGGTTCTATGTGATTGGTGGCTGATTCTGCGCCTGCTTAGTTGTTTCCAATGATGGACTCGCTTTTGTACCGCTGTAGAAAGGGTGGACAGACTGGGTAAGAGTTACATGCCGCACATAGCCAACGCTTGTCCGCTGGTAGGGTGTGTCACATACGGGTTTCTACATCTAATCCTGCATTGAAAGATGACTGTAGCCATCAGCCAATCAGATGTTCACATTACTCTTTTGTGTCAAAAGACGGTGCGCAGACTGAAAATGGCAGAGGTGCAGAGGGTCGGGGTTTTGCTGCTCGTAGACATTTTTGTGCAAGGCTTACAACACTATGCCGAGAGTAGGCATGTGGCACACCATTCCGATGTTCGGGGAGTGGAGGTGGTCTGGAGCGCTGACATTGATGCCAATGCTGCGGCAATTCTGCAAGTTTGCAGAGACATGCGTAGAATGACCACTCCTCATGTGGTAATTTTGCACTACGGTGCTTGCCACTTGGGATACCTGACTTCACGTTCTTTGTTGGGAGATTTGGCACAGTTGGTTGAAGCAATCATGACCATCTTCCCAACCTCCAAAGTTATTTATTCTGCTTTACTCCACAGACTACAATGGACCAACACTTCTGTTTTCTGTCCAGATCAAAGCATCGGGAGGTGCATCATCAGTCGCGGGATGCATGCATTCATGCTGCGAGTTGGTATGTTTTTTTGTAGCCACGACAACATTGCACCCAGCAATGCGCATTACTTTGAAGGAGATGGTGTTGCACTATCCTCTTTGGGAAATGCAATGTTCTTTTGGAACATAAGGCTTGCTTTAGAGAAGGTTTTGTAATGTTTGCAAGAGTAAAGCAAGGACAAAAATTACAAAAAATGCATAACATACCACATGCCTGTACGATATGTGGCCAAAATTTTAAAAAAACATCTCTTCTCAGAGCCTACCTTTCAGGGGAAAAAGGAGATTAATAATTTAATGTACCGTCGTCACGCTCTGCTCCTCTACATGTCCGTGTACATGCCGGTAGTTAACTGCCAGCACATATCACCACCGGGGACTGAAGGTTGGAGCCACATGTAAATGAGAATGAGCAGAGCTAGGGATTGGTCCAAAAAGTTCAGTAGGTGTATTCTGACCGACGTACTTTAGTAAGACTGTCTTCTTCCTCACAGGACACCACACAGTCATGGCTTTCCATGCTCGAAAACAGATTGTCTGAATTGTGGGCGACTCATGGGCCCATTGGTTGAAGGTGCATGGCGAAAGCTGCAGTTTATCTACAAATCTCGTATTTCAACATGCGAAAGTGCACTGGCATGGCGTGCGTGACATGAGATGGTTGGACTTGGTACCTCTTTGTGTTACTTTGCAAAGAGAGCGTTCTCCAGATATACTCATCATTCATTGTGGCAGAAACAGTTTAGGCCATGTATCTGGAATTTCTTTACTATTTGCCATGAAGGTAGGACTCGTGAGGCTCATGGACATGTTTCCAAAGTTTCAAACACTTTTTTCCCGTATTGCCCAAAGACAAATATGGTTGCATTCTTCTGCATTTGGTCCACAAATGGAGAAAGTGAGACGCAATGTGAATAAGGCTGTGTGTGCCTTTTTAAGAGATGTTGGTATGTCCTCTTTCCACAATTAATACATTTTGTTTCGTAGCAATTTCATTTTCCGCAGAGATGGAGTCCACCTCACATATGCAGTCAATCAGATGTTTCTTCACAATATCCAAAATGCATTGCGCCCTCTTTTGCAATCACACTAACCTATCTGACAATCTGTTTCACCCAATCCACTCCTTTTTAACCCACACAACACACCACCTAAAGTCTCTTTTCAGAGCCCCCACTTACTCCCAACATACACTTTATTGCGTTTGCTCCATTTGCACCCTCCCTTTTTGTCCTCTACTACTGTCCGCAAAGTTTTGCTGAACTCCGCAGGGCTCTACGGCCTTCACATCATAGTTCTATTGTTACACTGAGAAAAGCGGCTCTAAAAAGCGCCTTTTCTGTCATTTTTGTTGTTTTTACGTTCATTGACTAACAGCACTCCACACACCAGGAGAAGAGGCGAGAGGAGGGTAAGGAAGGGACACCAGCCACAGGTAAAGAAAGGGCAACTGAACAGATAAATATTAAGGGTGATGTTTATTTAGGTAAGGAGCAAATATTCTGGTGCTCTCTGACTGCAGCCTCAAAAGCACTTCAAAGACTCTCCCCCCTGCTGAGTACTGCGTCACAATACGTGCACACTACTGTCACCTTCGAAAGGTAAGGGTCCACAGCATAGCAAATGGCTTGTGAAGCAGCTGGAGGGAGGCGCTCCCCCACAGGAGTGTCTCTTGTAGTGGGAGGATCGGATTCCGAGGATGCTGTGGAGGAACTTAACTGGCTACGCTCTTCACATGGCACCACCTTGCGAATGTCTGCAGTGTGGAACGAAGTGAGGTGGCGCTTCATGGTTGTCGTACTCAAACTGTACGCTCCAAGTCTCCCGCGACTCAACACCACATCGCACTGGTTACACTTCACCAGGTTCGCATGTGCTTTTGGTACATTCCCATAAACGGAAAACAACCGCCACACCCACGATTCCCGGCGAATGCTCCAAGTGCAGAGTTCCTCCACTTCATTCTCTTCCTCCTCTTCTTCCTCATTCTCTACATCCTCACCCATATATCTCTCTGCAGGCTCTTGGTGAGGTGGTGATGGTGGCGGGTTTGGGGGAGGTGCAGAGGCTAATAACCCAACAGCATTAATGAGTGATGTCATTAATGTAATTTGTGATGTCATCTTTGATGTCCTGGGTCTTAGCAATGCACGTAGATGGTGCGCATTATGGTTGCTTAGCTTACTAAAATGGGGGAATGTGCAGTGGTGTTTGGTTGCACTCTGAAGTGTGACATTTCTTTAGTTATTTTTTTTACTGAATGTACATATATATGTATGGCAGGAAGGTAAAGAAAGGGGCTAAACAAGTGTTGTCAGTTATGTCATCATTGACATTTGAGAAGACATCTTTCATGGTCTGGATGTTAGTGTTAGCAGTGCACAGGGGTGGTGGCAGGGTTGGGGGCTTAATTTTCCATAACTGTCGAATTTCAGGGGGTTTTCGGTTTTAATTTGAAGCATAAAGGGGAGGAGGATTTTTTTTTTTGTGAAGTATACAGGTTTTTGTTAGGGCAACTTAACCATAATGTCCCCTCAACAAAGTTTTTTTGTAGTATATATATATATATATATATATATATATATATATATATATATATATATATATATATATATTACATGGACGCAGTAGCGTCCATGTAGTTATGGTTAAGTTGGTGTTTACCTAGGAAGAGCATTTTTTGGGTGGCTTATAACGTCGCTCCTTCTGGACGAATCCTCACCAAACTTTGCAAATGAAGTATATGGCCCACTCTGAATTCTTTTGCAAAGTTCGGAGAGGTTTGGTCCAGGGGGGGCAAAGTTATAGGGGGGGTCCCAAAACTTTTGTTTTTTCCCATAGACATAATGGGAAAACACTTTGCGCAAGCCTACAGCCCAAACCGCTGGTCAGATTTACACCAAATTTGCAGCAGGAGTGGGGGTGTGGTCCAGAAAGCATGCTTTTGCAAATTTGGTGTAAATACGTCCAGGAGTTTTTTTTAAAATGACCAAAATATAAGGCAAAAAAATTAGTGATATCTCCGTTCGCTTCGCGGATGGACTTCCCGGTTCGCTCCGCGGACAGTGCCCTGATTGGCCGAGTGGCTTGCGCGATGTCCGCGGACATCCGACATGTTCACTGATTGGACGGCGTGGGGCGTGGAGCACTTCAGATTTTTGGTGGCGCCCGACATCTTGCATTCGCGGACGACCGCGGACAGCGAGGTGAAACTTGGTTTAAAAATTGTATTTAGTGGAGTGTGTTGGTGTGTAAGAGTGTTTGGGGAGGGTGGGGGAGTATGAGATAGGTGCAATGTTGTATTTTTTTAATGTGCTAGACGCTTTTGTTGTGTTCGATTTGTCTGCGGACAACACGGCTGTTCTGAAATGTTCGTAAATAAGCAGAATGGATTTGGTGTCAAGTTGAAAGTGTTCTAAGAAGACTCGTGGGGTCCTGGAATGTTCGTAGGGGGTCTCCTGAAGACGTTGTCTGTATTGTTCATTGTCAAGCTGAAAGTGTTCTAAGAACACTTGCAGTGTCCTGAAATGTTCGTACATAAAGAAAATGGGGGTGTCCTGAGGACGCTGTCCGTATCGTCCTCTGGCAAGTTAAATGTGTTCTAGGAACATCCTTGTGTCCGCGGACATTAAAATGGTTGCAATGCTTGAATCTATGGGTGTGATATGCTGCGGTGGTTGTGGCCAGGTTATAGAATGTTGGGTGCATGGCCATTTGGCCATGCACCCAAGACTCAATACCCTGGCCACATCCACCGCAGCATATCACACTCATATGCCATGCACCCAAGAGTCAATGCTCTGGCCACAAGCACCGCAGCATATCACACTCATAGTGGCTTATAACTTTGGGTCAAAAACAAATGTATAAGGAACATTGTTATAAGCCAGTATGGGTGTGATATGCTGCGATGGTTGTATTTATCATGTTATACTTAATATTTGGTTTAGTAACCGGATTCCATGTTTTTCTTGTTCATTTCTGTGATAAAAGAATATAGCATGTTAGTATTAGTATTTTATAAAGAATTATTACATTGTACAATCAACATTTTCTTCTTGTTTTTGACCCTCATATTTAGTAGATGATAAACCAGAGTACTGTGCAATTTGCTCAGTTTCTATGTTTGTTGCTAAAATCATTGGGTCTGTGGGAGAAAAAAAATTCATGTTGGATAAAAAAAAAACCTTTTTGTGTTATGCTACAGTTTATTTGTTTGTTTGTTTTCAGTTTTTTCAGTGTTTACTTGTTGTTTCTGGCTAATGCTTTATACATTGGATTGTTCCAGTTTTTGGGAGCAGTAAGATATTAGGTATTTGTTTGGATATTGTAAAATTTTGGAGCAGATAGATGCCAGTAGGCGTATTCTAACTGTTTATTTTTTTATATAATTTTGTGGTATTGATTTATCTGTTTGGATATTTCTAAATTTTGGGACAGTTAGATACCAATTGGCGTATTCTAACTGTCTGTTTTTTTCTCTATTTGAGTGGTATTAATTTATCTGATTAGTTGTTGTAGCATCTTTGGGCAGTTAGATAGCTTTTGGAATATTGTGACAGTTTATATTTTTTTACTAAGAGTGTACTTAAGGTTTAAGTACAGTTTAGTTATCAAATTTTGGTTTTAAGAACATTAAATAAGCGTTTGTAAGATTAGCTGGTAATCTCTGCTTTAGAGTAATGGTATTATCATTACATTCAAACCATCCACATTTCTTTTTTATATATGCAGTGTAGTGCCCTGAATTGGTTGTGGCTCCTGCGTGATAGATTATACCCATTGTTGTGAAGGTTTTCCTACCAAGTGATATTTGACCATGTGTGAATCCAGTCAGCTTGCAGTTGTTTTTGGTTCTGCATTGTAACATAGAAGCATCAGTATTACGTATTTACTATGTGTTTGCATTACTAACGTGGAGCGATTATCTGAATTGCAGGTTGAACATAATCTACCATGGTTTGCATTTTGTACAAGTTGCTGAAATGGAACAGACTCACAATTAGGTATTGATATATACTCAAAGCGTTCATTGGGGATTTGTTCTTGTGTCACATTGTTGCAGAGAGTGCATTTATGTTTCCACGTGTATGAAATCTGGAAGATTTCATTTATAGGTATGTTTTTGTTTTCCAGTACTAATAGTAAGTACATTAGAAATTCTTGTGGACCTTCCTGTGAGCTTATAGTGAATTTCACCATTCCAACACAGTAGTCCAATTGTTGCCTTATTCCATAAACACTATGGCCCTCATTACGACCCTGGCGGAAATCGAAAAACGATGGCGGAAATGCAATACCGCCATCGAATAGCGCTCGGTGCGACTATGACCCGTCACCGCAAAGTACGAAGCCATTAGCGACACCGTAGTGAACGCCAACGCTAACTGCACCAAGCACGCGCGCGCACGCCATGCCAAACCGCAAACACCACCATGGCGCAAGGGTACGCCAATTCCGACCCTAGCGGACATGTACCTAACGCCATCAGGCATGGCGTAATGTACCATTCCGCCATGGCGAGAAGTACGGCATCGCGAATCAACCGTAAACGGCCCCACTGAGTGCCTGTACACCGCTCCCTGCCCACAAAGTACAACTCCCCGTAGGTGCAATGAAGTCACAATGCAACCATTGAAATGTACAAGTCACCCATGCATGGCAACGAACAAAAGAAACACAAGAGGGGCCAATGGGAGCTGCAGGGCACAGATGGCACGAATACAGAAGCCATCCCAATGGACATGACCACAGTCCCCCACCAAGAAACGCACGCAAACACAGGCACCTGTGACCAGCAATATTCCGAAAATCACATCATTCCACCAGTCCACCTGGCTGACCGGCATCTGTTACACAAAACCCAATCCCCCGCCCCTGAGCATGACAACATTCAAACTGTCATATTGGCAGCCCCCATCCCTGACCTAACTGGGCTTCGTAGGCAAACGCGCCCAGCACAGTACCACGCAACTAAACCCCGAAGCTGGAACCCAATGCAGATCTCCTCACAATACATCGCCCCCCAAATAGGCATATGCCACATCACTTGCAAAGAAAAACGCTACACGGGCCAAATCAGAATAGAAATTTTATGCACATCAAAGTCACCAAGCCCATACAGCCATCAGGCCATGAACTCCAAAACACTAATCACCATTGTGGGCTGCATCCGCAAGAAATGACCAGCCACTACCTGTGTGTCGCCCTGTTCCCCCATGGTACACAGAGCCACATTCACGTACGAAAAGGCAACATGGAAGCGCACAGAACCGCAGGGCCGTCCCAATGGGGAGGCACTAGTCCAGCTGAAAGGCCGAAATGTTGCTCCGAGCCACCAGTACTGCGTAAGGGCATGTGGGCCATTGGCGATCGTCCCATAACATCGTAATGCTGCTCCACTGATTAACACGAAGCAGCAGGTGTCGGGAGTAAAATCCATCTGCAGGAGTGGCATACAGATGGCAGTGGCAAAAGGGGAGGAGATACCTGTCAACCAAAAGAAAAGAAAAAGAACAGAATGGCCATCAGAACTACATTCGAACAACTCACTTCAATGATCACACGAAATCCACAGCCATATGCATGCTAGCCCACTCAAAAGGATCATCACCACCCCAAAACCACTTGCGACTCATAACCATCTATATCGAGGTGCAAACACCATCACAAACGAGTGTACCTGTGCATGCGTCTGTCAAAACAGAATCCATCAGATGGGAATGTTAACGTGCATGGACACAAGTGTCTGAGGGCGCCTCGAGACAGGGAGGGCTCAACAAGGCCAGATAGACGATGGTCCCACTATGGCAGCCCTGCATCACATAGCGTAGGGGAGGCGGATAGATCCCAAGAAGCCCTGTACATGGCAAACTCTGTATCAAATCACCTGCCCATGCATCCATTCATCATTCCCACATCCCGGGATCAAAACGCCTGAATAATTACTCACATAACATTAGAAACATCCATTGAGTCTGTGCGTTATGCAGCCTGCTAAATCCACAGTGCCCCAGCCCGTAATTCCAGTGTTGTGAAGTAACATGTATTTGGGAACGGCCGGCCTCATCGCCCAGGTAGCTATTGCGCATCCCAAACTATTCATATCAATCATTGCTCCCTCGCCCTGGGCCCTGTCTCAAGGACATTGAACAATAGAACGTTATATTTGCAGTCAGACCTGTGCGCATCTCCTCGCCGCTAGCTGGAAACCGAAAGCGCCGCCCTTCGAATTCCTCATTTGCAACATCACGTCGAAAAGGCATCTGTGGCCGTTTGAAATCACTAATTATTCCATCGAGTGCGGCTGTGTGTGAAAATGGCAACTGCCTTCACCCACAAATGGGACGCCCCGCCCGTCGTTGCAACTCGGTACAGTGATGCATGAGGGCCCACCGTTACTCGAGTACTACGTTCCACTGACCCTTCACAAGTCTGTTCGCGACTGCACAGATAGTATGGGAAACAATGGGACCACAGCAGAATGAACATATCAACCAATCTTACACGGCCATCGGGTACAAATACATGATTGCAATAGCAAGATACCATTCCCCGAATTGCAGCGTTGTGCGCGGGACGTGCTCGGCCAAAGGGGAGAGCAGTTTGCACAGGTGGAATTAATCACCACAGGTGGAGGCCATACAGCCTGAAAACACATAAATTGCACAGCCAGTCTCCTCCCACAACCACACCGAAATGCTACCGGCAGGACTCGCGATGTTGGCCCTGGGGGACCTGATAGCACTGCAAGTGCTCCGACTCCAAGAAGAAGACGAACACCAACTACAACCAGCCGCACGGAGGAGACGCAGGAGGAGGAGGAGGGCAAGGCAGGGCCAGCAAGGCCCACCAGCACAGCCACTACCACCACGCAGGCAGCCCGCAATCCCACGCCTCCGAGCACATCCGTTCAACCTCACTGATGAGCAGATCCACACCCTCTACCGTCTGGACCGGGACACCATAGCCGCCATTGTGGACATGACACAGGCTGACCTTGTCAGCATGATAGATAGCCCAACCGCCATCCCACCCCTACTGAAGGTGGTGTCTGTACTACACTTCCTGGCCACAGGCACCTACCAGCACACAGTCGGACAGTTGCATGGCATTTCTCAGCCACTGTTCTCACGGACACTATTGCAAGTGCTCGATGCCCTCCTGCAGCACGCAGACGACTACATCTCTCTACCACGCTCGGAGCAGGAAATTACCAACACAAAAGTGGGATTCCATGCACTTGCCGGCATACCGGGTTGCATTGGTGCCATCGACTGCACCCATGTTGAATTGGTCGTCCCACATGCCATGGAGGCCCAGTACCGCAACCGAAAACAATTTCATTCCCTGAATGTACAAATGGTGTGTGACTCCAACAGGATCATTACACATTGTTGTGCCCGATTCCCTGGATCAACCCATGATTCTATGGTCTTGAAGAACTCTACAATACCACGCTACATGGAGCGACACGCAGGGAACAGATCCTGGCTACTCGGTGAGTCTCATTACATGCATGATGATGCGGGGTATGTGAATTGGCAATGACCTGGCAGGAAGGGGGGGGGGTGTGCGTGCGTATCAATGGCATTCCACATCATACGTTTCTCGTCCACATACAGGTGATGCTGGATATCCACTGAAGAGATGGCTCCTCACACCAGTCCGGAACCCACGGGACCAGCATGAGGAGGACTACAACCATGCCCACTCACGTACCCGTGTAGTCATAGAACAGGCATTCGGCCTACTGAAGGGCCGTTTCCGCTGCCTCAGCAGGTCTGGCGGGGCACTCCTGTACCGCCATGAGAAGGTTGCAAAGATGGTCATGGCATGTGTCATGCTCCACAACATGTGCGTACGTAGAAATGTGCCCATGCCCCCTGACGCAGAACTGCAAGCACCTGATGATGGTCATGATGAGGGTGGGGATGTGGCAGCACCTCATGGAGTCTGCGAGGCACCGGAGGCCCGTGACATTCGTCAGCATCTCATTGATGTATGCTTCTAGCACTCACGCCTGGTGGCTGATACATGGACACGGGACTCGTGGCACTGCGTGTGTCTGGGACATGCACAATATGGACTGTACCCCTATGATGGCCTAGTACACAAAGATCAATGTCCACACATCTCATTGGTTGATCGTGCACTTTTTATGGCATATGTGATATCATGTTGAACACCCTATCGACCCGCCACCCAAGTGAGCCCAACACACCCCCTCCACCCTCCTACCTCCCCCCCGAACACCAGTGTCCAAAGATGCTCATTGTCAGTGGGCTGTCGCTATTGCATGCCCCCTCTGCGGGTATCAGGGGCACCCCTGCCTGTGGAGCGCAGGTTCCTTCCAGATCTACGTTGGGGGCTGCCCTGGACGGAACTTGCAACGGATGATGTGTCTGCCTGCTCACGTCCATGCATGTCCCTAAGGGTTTGCGAGAGCTCAGTGAGCACACGGCGCACTGCGGCAAGTTCGGCACATACGTCTTTGGACGTCGCATGCAGTTCCCCCCTCAGGCTCTCGGTGCTTCTCTCCATTTGGACTCTCAGGCTCTCGGTGCTACTCTCCATTTGTGCCCTTAGCGTCTCTGTACCTCTCTCCATTTCTGCCCTAAGTGTCTCAGTTGATGTTTCTATGTCTGCCTTAGTGCCCCCACATTCATCGGCATGGTCCTTGAGGAGTGTGGCCAGTTGCTGCTGTTGTTCGATCAACTGGTCGAGGGACTGTTGCCTCTGCTGGGCCATGGCCATTTGCGGGGGTGTCACAGAGGGGCTGTTGTCCTCATGTTGCCTTGCCACAGGGCTTGTGGGGGATGGCCAGTCATCGTCTTGTGGGTGCCCCTGCGTGGTATCCTCATGTTGTACGGGATGGGACAGACAGGGGGATTGGGACAGGTCATGGATGGATCTGACTTCGGCATCCCCGTTTTCTGTGTCCGAGCATGCTGCCATCAATGGGGTGTCACCTATGGTGCTGCTGCCACCAGAGGCAGTGCCTTCTGTGGCATCCGTTGGGGGGACCTGTGGTGGTGGTGGTGTGGGCATGCTGGCTGCTGGGGTGCCTGTTGATGTTCCCTCCTCTGTGCTGCCACCTGATTTGTGCTGCTGCCGTGTCTTGATGCGTGCAGCTGAGGTGGAGGGTCTCTGGCCGTTGGTCTTGGCCCTCTTTGCAGGTGTGCTGGTAGGGGTGTCCTGTAGCTCGTCGTTTGGATCGGACCCTGTGGTGGAGTAAAGGAGGGCGAGGGTTATTGATGGGTCTGTGGGAATTGGAATGGCATTGTATCACATGCATTGGGGTGGTACCTGAGGGTGATTTGGGTCGGGGCCTTGGAGGTGCTTTAATTTGTGTGTGGAGTGAGGGTGCAGTTGTTTGGCAGCCTGCAGTTAGGGTGTGCCTGCTGCAGGTGTAGTGCGTGTATTAGGGGTTTTTAATTATTTATGTATTTATTGTGGGTTTTAACGTGCGCTATCAGGCCGATGTGTGTGGACGTTCTCCTGGACATGTGTTTCTGTTGCACTATGTGGACGCATGGTACTTCACATGGATGGACTGTGTGGATTTGGCATTGTTTTATCTGGCCCACCTACCTGAATCTTCGGATGTCTGCACTCCTTTCTCCATCCCTCCGACTCCCTCTATGCTCTCCATTCCGATGGTGGAGGCACAGATTTCTTCCCAGGGGGTCAACTTGATGGGTGATTCAGGACCTCCCCCGGTGGCTGTGGCAATGTTGCGGTTGGCAGAGAGTATGCTGCGGACGCGTATCCGCAGGTCGTCCCATCGCTTGCGGCATTGCTGTGGGGTGCGGGGTGCGGTCCCCACCGCACTTACCCGCTGTGCCACCAGAGCCCATATGGTCTTCTTGTTTGCAAGTGCCGCTCTGGTCATTTGCGTGGAGAAGACGACGGCAGCATTCTCCTGGAGGGTCTCTGTTAGCACGGTGAGTTCCTCACGGGAGAAGTGGACCTGCCGCTTGCGGTCGCACGCTTTCTTCGCTACTTTTCCCATTTTTCTTGGTTTCGCTAGGGTGGGTGACGGGTTGGGGTGTGTTTCAGGGTAGTGATTTTAGTGGTTGTGTGGTTTTAGTGTTTTTATAGGTGTACGCCGGGATGTTTCCTGTTCCGGGCCCATGTTTTAACTTCCGTTTCCGTATATTTCCGGTCACCGTACTTTCCGGTAGGCGCACACTGCGGTGACCGCTAAGAGGGGTGGCGGTATTGCACCTAGGGCGCCGTACGGCGGCGGTGTGGGCCGTTTTTGGGTCATTTCCGCCATCGCGGACTTTGCACTTCCGCCGTGGCGTGGTGCTCGTGCCCGATGGGTCGGAATGGGCCGCACTTTGCTCCTTCGTGCAATGGCGGAAACGCTATTTACGCTGTGGCGCTCCGGTCAGTCACTTTCCGCCAGGGTCGTAATGAGGGCCTATACCAGTTGTCAGGATTGTTTGCTGTGTTTCTGTGAAGTACTAACATTTGCAAACTCAATGGGTATGTACTGTGTAAGTAAATGTTCTCAACAATTGGTGGTAATTGAAATAGAATATTCATTGCTACATTTGCGTAGCAACTTACACCAACTATATTTGAGAGTTTAAATGGACCAGGTAGTTCTGTATCTGACTGCTTTTTTTGGAGTTTGTCTTCCTTCTTTAAAGAAGTACCTGGTTTACTTTCCCTGATTGATTCTTTTTTGCTTGTGGCACTTGATGAAGAATTACTTTCTTTTACTCTCTTTGGAGGATGTGCAGTGACATCCTGTTGCTTTTCTGTTTGATTTATTTTTCTTTTATAATGTTTTACTTTTTGTAGAACATAATGGGCCTCATTCCGAGTACGGCGCTAACCAATGGCGCTATTCACGCCTTGGTTGACGCCGTACCCGGACCGGCAGCGCCTTGGTGGATGGCGGAATTACCGCCCCATTCCAAGGTTGGCGGGGCGGTAATTCCCCATTCACCAAGGCTCTTCCCCATTCCCAAATGAGCCCCCATAGGGCTCAATGGGAATGGGGAAGATGCAAATAACGGTGACCGTTCATTACGGTCACCGTTATTGGCTTGGAGGCCCCTTTGCGCCCTCGACTTTAACACCTGCTCAAAGCAGGCGTTAAGGGCGAGGGCGCAAAGGGAACTCGGAGTATGGCGGTAAGGGATTACCGCCACCAGTCTCGTTACCGGTGGCCGCTATCCCTTACCGCCATACTCGGAATGAGGCCCAATATGTGTTTAGATGGGGAGTGTATAGTGAACGAAGACTATTGTATTCTAAAATGCAAGGAATATCAGCGTTTATTTTACTTGCATCAAAGTTGATTAGAAATAGACCGTCAAGTGTACGTAAGCATGATAGTGCTACGTAGCTCATGCCTTCTTTAAAGGCAGTGTTACCAATGTCTATCATTGCTTTGTCTAGGGTAAGACCTTGTGATTTATGAATGGTGACTGCGTATGCAAGAGTTAGAGAAAATTGTTCTCTGCGTACATACATGTCTTTGAAGAGAAGGAATCAAGCTGTTGAGCGTCCTATTCTTTTTACTTCTGAAAGTTTGTCAAAGAGAATATTGACAAACTGAATTTTGTTGTCACGTGGGTATGTTTGAAAGCCAACAACTGTACCCAGTGCTCCATTAACTACTCCTTGGTCCACGTCAAGGTTACGTTTCAGCATTACTCTGCAATTTAAGGATAATTTTAATATCTTTTCCAAGCCTGCTGTGTTTGAGATTGATTTTTCTAAACTAGTTAGTCTTGTTGTGGCTTGGTCACACATGGGTAGTGTCATTCCATGTACATCTAGTTTGTCTGTGGCGCTAATTTCCATTATTGGTTGCATTTCTTTACTTAACATTATTTCATTGAATTTGAAACAGCTTGCAAGAGTTGGAATTAAGGCCATACAATTGACATTTTTGTGGGCTAATTGTTCCATAACATCTGTAGCACATGCATTATCACCATAAAGTGCATGAATGTGCCGGGTTTTCAATATTGCTTCTGCTTCTTTAGAAAGTATGCCAACTCTGATACTTTTTAAGATGTTGGCATACGTGAGATCTGCAGATTGGCGCATGTTTTCTGTTAATTCTCTGCATTGGAAATGTTGCCAAAGGTTGACATTTCCTATGCTGCCAACAGTATTACGGCAGGGTTTGTGTTCTAATGTTTTAAAAATAGGCTCACCTTTTACTGGTGTCAATTGAAGAAGATCTCCAAAACAATGATGTGTTTTCCTGCAAAGAGCTCTGCATAGTTTGTTTTGAGTACATCTTGTAATCTGAGGTGAATCAAAGCCAACATTAGTAGCATTTTCATTTGTTTCAATACTCTGCGTAGTTCCATTGCAGCTTCTGCAGAAAGTTTGTAATAATCTAATTCGTTTTGGAGTTCTACTGGCAGGAGTAGTAATCGGTGTAAAGTGACACAACCTATGTTGTAGGCAGCTAAACCTGTGGGGGCAATGACAACAGCTGACAGTTTGTTGTTTGTCAATTGTTGAAGGAACTTACTGATGATTTTCATTAGGAATGTTTTGCCAGAACCAGCTTCACCACTGACATACACTAGTATAGGTTTGTAATTTTGACAGGTGCATTCTTTGTTTTCATGTTGTACACCATGTGCAATTTCTTTTGTTAATTCTTGAAAAATGCTACGTTGCTCATTGTTTAGCTTTGATTGTGGTATAGTTAAGTCTTCTTTATCTTCATACTGACACATGGTGTTTTCTACTATTATCATAGCTAATTCTGCCTCATTTGTTATTAGTGGCTCTCCCAGTGGTTCTTGGCTTCCTGTGACAGAAGGTTGACTACTGTCAGGAGTGTCCTTATCTAGTTGGGCCTGGAGTTCTTCTTCGTGTTGCTGTTCATTGTACATCAGTGTTTTGTACTGTGCAAAGTTTACATCAGTTATACTGCTTTCATTTGCTTTGAAAGCATCTTCATATGAGTCATAGTTATCTAGTATGTCTTCTTCTTTTCTCCGTGATTTAAAGAGTTGTTGCAGGGACATGTAATATACTTCTTTAGGTTGAGGACTCTTTAAGGACAGTTTAATATGATCAATTATATTTGGTTTGGTGAGCTTTACTAAGCTGCCTTCACAGTTTGTCCCTTTGTTTGTCCCTTTGTATTTACGGTTTTGTTCATCAGGTTTTATATTATTTTTGTATGTGTAGTTTTGGGCTATGTGGTATAGACACATGGTTTCCAGAGTGGTACTCCTGTTTGGGTAGTATGTGTCCAATAAATTGTTTTTTAAAATGTCTTGGCTGTTGGGATCATGTTTGGCTATTGTTTCTATATCTTGGTATGATTTTAGAGCTCTTGTTCTAGATTTAGCTGGACCAAGACTTAGCCATACTATATTTGCAGATTTACCATACAATGCAGTACCAGTTAATCGATCAGCTGCTTCATAGGATCCACATTCTCTATGGGACAGCATTTTTATGCCCAAGCTGTATAATTTCTGAGACACTGTTTTATCTGATGACAGGCAATTCCAGAGGTCTTGGAGCTCTGTCTTTTCTGATTTGGTTAAGTATGCTCTGACATATCGTGCAACTGCAGTAGAATTGTCTGCAATGTACTGCACATCTATGTTTGCATTCCATAAGTGGGCAATGATTGCATTGTAATCATTGATATATTGTTCTTCTTCTTTTCTTTTTATGCAATATGTATTTTTAGGTGACTTACCTTTAACACTATGTCTAACTGAAGATATGAGGTTGTTCACTTGACTTGTATTTGTAACTGGTCTCGGGAAACCAAATCAGCATTTGGCGTAGTATTTCCCTTTGTTTTTGTATTTGCGACGACAATATTTGCCACATTTGTGTCTTTGGAATTGTTACATTTTTGCATGAAGATCATTTGTGGATTCTGATGGAATTTCACCAGTGACATATTTTTCAATAAACTGTAAAACAGTGGCATCACTGTCTTGACCAAATTTAGGAGCATCTTTAATCCATAAAAGCATGTGGACATGTGGGGCTCCTCTGGCTTGGTATTCTTTTCTCCAAAAGAAGTGTTGCACTTCTCCAAGGGGAGGAACAGTTTTGTTACAAATAAAATGTAGCATAGCAATGAAGCGATGGTGAAAATATCTTGAAACATTAACAGGATCCAGAGAACAAAGTTCTCCAGGTGTTAGTATATCTATGTTTGTTTTGTTTTCGTTTATATGCGTAGGAAAGCATGTAAATCTTCCCATGCATATTCTGCACAACTTAATGTAACAAACCAAGTGGGTGGGCCAAGGTTTCTGATCATACAACATACATCTCCATGACGTCGAAACCAGTACTCTTTAGTACCATGCATATTTGCTAATAGATTTGTAAGATTTGCTTGTAAAACCTCATCTTTTTGTTGAACTTTTTGTAATAATTGTGTAGCTGTCGTATTTTGAAAGTGTGATCCTGATTTTAATATGTGTGCAACTCCGTAACATAAAGTTGCTAGTTCACTTTCAAAGAGTAGGTGGAATATGTATTCCACATTTTGTCGAAATCTCGGATCTTCAGAATACGTTCGTAATGAGCGATATTCTGATGCTGATATTTGAATAGGTCTATCATCGTATCTTCCTCCTTTGCCAGTCGGAAAGAATAGAGGAAAAGCACGTGCTTCTATACTTTTTTCCCATATGCTGATTGGTGATCCTTTTGTTTGACGCATTTGGTACGTTTCCAGTGCATCTTCTATGGTGTCATAAGAGTGCAATGGATGAATTGTATAATGGTCTAAAGTGTTTGATATTGTAGCAGGATCTAGGAACTCAAATGTACCAGCTTCTTGTGTCTCTTGAATTATTTTAGTTGTATCTTTCAAGTTTTCTTCAATATTAATTTCGTTGTAATATTCATTATTCTCTTTAAGATATTGCAGGGCTTCTCTAACTTTATGTAAATCTACCAGTTGTTGCCAAATTTTTTTGTCTTTTGTAGGTACTCCATTTACCAAGATAATTGAAGATTGTTGCATTGGACGTTGCACTCCTAGAGTGTGCACATTTTCTTTTAGATCTAATGGTAAATACACTACTTTTCCATGAATACCTTTCACTAATTCAGAGGGAGGTAATTTTGCAGTTTTTGGTTGAAGGTGTATTATTGCTTGAAATGGGTGCACTGTTTGAATTATGATGCTCTCATATAAATTAAGTTGTTGAAGGGGTTTTGGTAGTGGATATAATTCCAAGTTATTTGTGATAGCACGTGAAGGAGTTTAGTTGTTGTCAAGTTTTGTAGTGCAGTAACTGCAAAGTATTATGGGGTCAGCTATTTCGTATTTGATTTCTGCTATACGGTAGAGAGCTAATTCAAACCATTTAGATTCTTCATTGTCTTCTATTTTGTATGATAGGTCTACAGTTTTTGTGTTACTTTTATAAAAAGTTCTGCGGCAACATACACACACGTGGTTTGGAACTTCAGCTGAAGTACTTTCAAATTGTATTATTTCTTTTTGTATTTGTGTAGTGAAAGGTTGCCATGTGCAGAATTGTTACGAGGTTGGTTTGCAGCTAATTCATCTTTTAAGTGGGTTTCACTTCAAAAAAATGTTTTCTGGATATGGTCGGTTTCTTTTAGTAGGTCTTTTGCTGTACCATGTAGAAGAATGGTATTTAAATTGGCTAGTGCTAAAGCAGGACTTTTAGCATATTACAGTTTATAAATTAGATTTCTTATACTTGCATGATGTGTTGATATCCTTTTGATATCATGGAAGGTTGTTTTGCAAGTAAGTCCTGTAATGTAGGTCAATGAATGTCCTTGCAGTCCTGTGTACTTGCATACTGGACAAGCATCCATATTTTGCAGTTGTTTAATTTTGATTTTGTCTTTGCTTTTCACATATTGATTGAGGAATTGGCGCAAAGACTTGAACATTTTTTTGGGAATGTTACATGCATGGCCATTTGTACACTAGATGTTCTGATTCAGTTGAATGTAGGGGTAAATCTACGTTTTCAGGGCATATTTTTGTAAGGAGTACTTCTTGTTCCATTATGGTATTATTAACTTTTTCATAACCTCGACCACTGCTATGTATGGCAATTGTTTTTGTTTGCTTTTGTTTGTATGCTTCTTCATTAAAGTATGGTTCTGTGCTTGTAGTGTGACTCCATTCACCTCCACAGATATTTAAGAAGTTATTTCTGTTGACATTTTGTTTATTGACAAGTCTTTTTTGTAATTTAGTTATTAGTTTTGTTAGTAGTTTTATTCTGTTTAACACTAAAATAAATAACTTTCTTTTGAGAAGAATTGCACGGTCTATCAATGCTTCTAAGATTACTTTTCTACGATAGGTTTGAAGTTTTGAACCTAGTTTCTCTCCTGTTTTCATAAGATTTTGAAGGACTTTGTGACGGAACATTTTGGCTAAAATACTTTTCTTGGTATGCTTACTTTGTACTACATCAAGATTTATAGAAGAAGTTTTATTTGTAGTGATAGTTGATTTTCTGTTAATTGTTTTTTGGTTTGTTTTACTTTTTGATAGAGGAGGCAACATTTTTGTACTAGAAACTTCTTCTGTTTCACTACATGACTGTATTAGCTGTTGTGTTTCAACTTTTTTTTACAAATTCTGCTATAGATGGATGTTTATGTTGGAGAGTTTTCTTTTCATTTGCTCTACTTCTGTGTTCCTTTCTACGGAGTTGCTTTTTGGTAGGCATTCTTTAGGGTCTGTTGAAAAAAATACAGAAGGTATGGGTTGGGGTGTTCTGGAATGCATGTGTGTTGTGTGCATGAGTGTTTGAGTAAGATGATAAAGATGTATGTAATGGTGTGTGATTGTGCTTTGGGAAGTACAACTTCTAGGGATGGGTATTTTTGAATTAATGTGTTACTAAACTGGGGTTCAGATGACAGAAAAAAGTAAGCCAGTGGTGTCGAGAAGTATAAATAGTATATCTAAAGCTATACAATTAAAACAGTTGTTTGTTCTACAACATCTAAATTATAGCGGCTGATTTGAGTAATTTGTGTGTCGAAAAATAGGAAGTTGTGGGCCATTCTGCCAATAAATCACTGTTTAAGACGGGGGGATTTTTGGTCAGAATGGTGCAGAATCTCTATTTTTAGGCACAGAAATAGCATGAATTAACATTACAGTGTGTTTGAGTAATAATTCAAAATTTATGGTAACATTTTACTTACTTTTTTTCTAAAATGAGCAGTTTACTTCTTAATTGTTCTTTGTACTTCAAATTCGGCTGCTTCTTTTCTGGAGAATGATCTTCACTGCAATTGTAAAAGAAAGAAATTAGTAATTTGGTTTGCATATAGCACTGTTTTTAATTTAGACATAGATTTTTTAAATTGAAATGCTCAGCGCCTTCCTCAAAACCATTAAAACTATCTAATGACTAACTGTAGGAAAGAAAATATCTTTACTATGGCTTGTGAAATTCATAATGTACCACTGTATACCACTATTCCTGTAACTAAGCTTTTCCACATAATAGTGAGTCAATGTCATAGCCTGCTTTTTCACGTAATAGTGAGTCAATGTCAAAGCCTGCTTGTCCTATATAAATGTAACTAATTATATAAATTGAAAAAATTAAAACCAATTATGTGTTTGTACAAATATTATTGTTTGAGATTTGATCATAGAGTGTGCATGTACTTTTGTTTGATTATATGTAGTCTATATATTTTATTTAAAAAATGTTGGTTGAACATTATTTGTGTGTGTGTGTGTGTATGAAGAAATTAAACGGTATAAAGGTTTGTAAGTCACAGTTCATTTTAGGACAATGAAAAAATTATCGTAGATTCATTTTACAGATTATACAAGGTAATAGTCGGTTAGAACATTTGTTCATGTACTGTATAGAAAATATGCATACCTGTAGTTTGTGTTCATGCATATGGATATGGACGAAGCTGCAAGTACAATCTTGGAGATTTGTATAGTATTTCTTGTAGATCGTGCTTGCCAATGGTATGAGACTTGTACTTCGAGAGATTCATCGTACATTTGCAGTGCTGATCTATGATGTTGCAGTAACATGTAGAGGTCTTGGATTTGATTGGTGGATGGTCATGTGATTTCTTAGCTACATCCAATGAGGGAATGGTACAGAGAGTGAAGTGGAAATGGTAGAAGGGCTGTCCATGTTACGATATGTTCGCGGACATGGCGGTAATTCTAGGACACCGCGTATTACATCCGGGGAATTTGGGGTGGGGAGGCATGCAAATGAGATTGAATGTAGCAAGGGATTGGTCAGTAAAGTTTAGTGAGTGTGTTGTGCTAAGGGAGGTTTTCTCAGATATTCTTTTTGCTGAGAGAAGAACAGATATGGCTGAGTGTTTCAAAAAACAGATTGTGTGGATTTTGGGAGACTTGTGGATACATTGGTTGAAGGTGCATGCAGAAAGCTGTGGAGTATCTATAGATCTTGGATTCCCACATGTGGAAGTGCACTGGCATGGAGTGAGTGGAATGAAGTGGTTGGACTTGCTACCTCTCTGTGCAACTTTGAATATAGAGGAACATCCAGACATAATTGTAATTCATTGTGGATGGAACAGTTTAGGACATGTGTCTGTAATTTCTTTGCAATTTGCAACGAAAGAAGGACTTCAGAAGATCATGGACATGTTTCCAAACTCCAAAGTAATTTTTTCACGGATTGCGCAGAGACAAATGTGGCTTTGTTCTTTCTCATGTGTTCCACAAATGGAGAAAGCAAGACGTAATGTCAATAAGGCTGTTTGTGCCTTCCTAAGAGATTTTGGCATGTCCTCTTTTCACAATGAAAATATTATGTTTCGTAGTACATACATTTTTCGCAGAGATGGAGTACATCTTACTTATGCTGGCAATCAGATTTTTCTGAGAAATGTACAAAATGCATTACGACCTTTTTTTAGAAATACAGCATCCATTTTGAAGTAGGTGTTAAGTATTTATAATTTTTGACATACAAACACCTCCCAAATGCTCTTTTCAGAGCCACCACTTGCTCCCAGAGAAAAATGCAATGGTTACAATAGAGTAGCACCCCAATTTTTTTTATGTTCGCGAACTGTCCGCAGACTTTTAAGATATACAAAGGGCCCTGCTTTATTTATTTTCACTTGAATTTTTTAACTGTGAAAGGCGGCTCTGAAAAGAGCCTTATTTTTTTTTTTGATTTTTGTTATTTTGTATTTTTTTTTGGTTTTTTATACACGACACACTAGGAGAGGAGGGGAAAGGAGAGAAAAGGGGGGACACCAACCACAGGGATAAGAAAGGGCGAGCTGAGAGAGGAAGATGTAGAGTGGCTTTTATTTGGGTAGTGAGCAGATCTTCTCGGGCTCTGAGATGATAGTCTCAAAATCACTCCGAAGTCGCTCCCCCCTGCAGAGTACTGTGTCACAGTACATACATACAACTGTGACCTTCGAAAGGTAAGGGTCATCAGAATTCTGTATGGCCTGTGAGGCAGCTTGAGGAAGACGCTGTCCCACAGAGGTGTTCCTTGTGGTGACAGGATCAGAAACGGAGGATGAAGTAGAGGCAATCAACCTACTACGCTCTTTGCAAGGTACAACCTGGCGAATGGCCCCAATGTGGAATGAGTTCAGGTGTCGCTTCATGGTCGTGGTCCCAAAGCTGTACACACCATGCCTCCCGTGACTGAGTACCAGTTTGCACTCATTGCAGGTGACACAGTTCGCACGAGCCTTAGGAACATTCCCATGAACGGTAAACAACCACCACACCCAAGAATCACGCCGAGGGCGGGTAGTAGGGATTTCCTCTACCTCATTCTCGTCATCCTCTTCTTCCTCCTCTGTATCCTCACTCCTGTTCCCCTCTTCAGGCCCTTGAGGAGATGGTGGTGGTGGAGGGGGTGGGGGTGGTGCTGAGGCAGATGTAGCACCAGGTGGCAATAGTGGAGCCATGGATGTCATCGTCTTGGAGATGGAAATCTCAAAATCTGCAAAGTATGCAGCAAAATGCAGTGTGCTCTATGGAATAGCCAGAAACACAATGAGAATGAGCTCTAGGGCGTGGTCTTTTATAGGGGTGCTTGTACGTGGTTCGCAGACATGCGCGCCGTCCGCAAGACAGATCGAACACCAAAAAAGGTTCAAAAAGTCACAAAAACTATGTGGAAACTTAGGATTAGTATGTGGGATTTGTGGTATGGTGAGTTTTTAATGAGAAATATTGTGGATTACTTGGAAATGTACTTTTAAACTGTTCGGGGATACGAACAGTGTCCACATTCAGAACACGCGATCAGCGTGGGCGCGGTCATATGATTGCTTCGTGAGCATGTTCGCACATTGTACGGACATTGTTTTGCGCATGCGTGTGGATGTTCTACGGACAGTGTCCGGGTCCTGAACTAATTAAAAGTGCATCACATGTAAAACGAACAGTTACGGACAGCCGCTTGTTCTTAGCACAGTTTAACTTACTTGCGAACAATACGGACAGACATAGCATCCCCAGCACACCTCCATTTTAGTTTATTTACCAACAATACAGGACACCAGGAGTGTTCTTAGAACAGTTTTAACTTGCATGAGAACATTACGGACAGATATAGGGCCTCATTACACGGACGGCGGTAAGGGTTAACGGTCACCGTTAATGGCAACGGTGACCGTTAACCCTTACCGCCGTACTACGAGGTCCCTTTGCGGGTTGGAGGATTTAACGCCTGCTTCTTGCAGGCGTTAAAATCCAACCCGCTAAGGGACCTCGGAGCTAATTACGGCACCGCAAAATTGCGGTGGCGTAATTAGCGCCTTCCCCATTTCCATAGAGCCCTATGGGGCAGAAATGGGAATGGGGAAGGGCAATGGCGGAAAGGGGATTTACCGCCCCTTCAACCTTGGAATGGGGCGGTAAATCCCCTTTCCGCCAAGGCGGTGCCGGTATTTTACACTTACATTTTCATTTATTTACGAACATTTCCGAACAACCGCGCTGTCCGTGGACACCTAAATTGTTTTTAACACAAAGAACTGAAAGTAATTACAACACAATATAATAAAGTAACTTTATTTGAAATATATAAACAATTTATGACTGAGAAGGTGGGTCAGAAACAGAAACAAAAACAGGAGAATTAGGGATTTCAACATAATTGGGATCAGGTGAAGAAGGGATGGAAATGTCATCAAAACGTTTTTGTCCATGGAGAGGGTTTGGGGTTAAATGAGTGGGATATGGTGAGGGGGGACAAGTACAGGTGGGTCAATGGTATGTTGTTGGTAGTTTTAGGTGATCTTTCACAAAGTTCTTTAAATCTTTGAAATTTGCCATAAGTTGGTCCATTTTTTGGTTAATGTGTTCCAGAGTGTTATCCACTGCTTCTTTTTCTGTGGTAGTGGCAATTTTTGTATGGTCTGTAAAAAAAATGTATATGTTAAATGTATACAAAATAATATTTATTAATTGGTTTATATAGTAAAGTGTGTACCATTAGGTGCACTATCTTCTGACATTTCGTCTTGTGGGAAATGCTCCTCTAGCAATTCCAGAGTAGTACACATTTCTGTGAGAAAACAAAAAAGTAATATATTTTTTTTATCTAATACAAAAGGTTTATAAATATATGAGTAAAATGAAGTGCACTTACTATTTCAGGAAAGTATGTGATGAGTAGTCTGTACGTCTGGTCTTGCTCTTAGTTGTGGAGTGTCTGTGAGGTAATTATGTTGGAAGCCACTTTATCTTCTTTTGGTATATTCCATTTTAGAACATATTGTATTTAAATTAATTGTTAGTGTGTTACATATATGGGTTACATTTCTTAAGTATTACTACATATACTTTGTATGTGTGCTGCTTTGTGAATTTGTTAAATGTTCCTATGTTATGATATAACAATTACATATACCCCCCCAGAATTTTTAGGTAGTGGTACTGTTGTTCGAATATGTCCGCGGACAGTCAAATTCAGTAGAAAGGGTTCAGTATGGTCCATATTACATGTACATAAAGTAAAAGTTATTATTGTTAAGTTCTGCTATGAAATTCAGTAAAAAAAACTTTGTTAAAGAGACGTCATGGTTCAGTTGCGCTACGAAAAACCTATGAAATTCAGTAAAAAAACTTTGTTAAAGGGACGTTATTGCTAAGTTGCGCTACTAAAAACCTATGAAATTCAGTAAAAAAACTTTGTTAAAGGGACGTTATGGTTAAGTTGCGCTACTAAAAACCTATGAAATTCAGTAAAAAAACTTTGTTAAAGGGAACGTTATGGTTAAGTTGCACTATTAAAAATCTATCAAATTCAGTAAAAAAACTTTGTTAAAGGGACATTATGGTTCAAAGTAAAACCGAAAAACCCCTGAAATTTGGCAGTTATGGTAAGATAAGCAACCATAACTCGCGCCACCGTGCACTGCTAACACTAACACCCAGGACATCAAAGATGACATCACAAATGTCATTGATGACATCACTGATGACATCACATGGCTGGCTCTCCCGTTTTTTCCTTTACTGACATATCTAAGCCACATAGTTTTCTTCAGTAACAGTCAGGAAGTAAAAATTGAAAAGGTACTATATTTGTAGACTTAGGGTCAAGTCATATCATAGGAAACATATATATAGCGGAAGACACAGGCTTGAAAGAGAGCAATCCTTTCTGTGCATGAAGATAATCATTAGAGTTATCAGCACTTTCTCATAGTTTTATTTTTATTACTCTACCTTCCCTGTATATGCTCATATGTGTATACATTTCACTCACACTCCTTTCCTTAGGGTTCACTGACATCATTTGATACACATACATACAGTAAGTAGCAGCTTTGAAACAGAGCAATAATTTCTCTGCATAAAGATAATCAGTTAGGTTATGAACTCCTTCTGCTACTACTTCTGCTTTTTTGCTTACTTCTCTGTCCCTGTATATACTCATATTTGTATGTGTTGTTGTCTCTTTGTGTTTTGTCTGTATTAAGTGTAATTATGTATTAAGTGGGTTTTATTAGCTACTTAATACATGTTTCACAGTACGCAAAACTCTAATAAGAAAGCAGTTATCATTTTTCTACATGGCAAGATTATGAATATTGCACCTTCATCATGTATACGCCACACACTGCCTAAGTTTCTGCATGAGTTGCTTAGTATACTGGATAGAACTTCATAATAGAATGCTATTTATATCAATGCATTGCTTAATGCACTAATTAGCTCATGATATTTATTCAAATGATCCTTGACACTTTTTGGTCAACATTATAAGAATCGCTCCTACAGAGTTTTCATGAAAAGTAAATGCACATGTGATGTCATTAGTGATGTCATCAATGACATTTGTGATGTCATCTTTGATGTCCTGGGTGTTAGTGTTAGCAGTGCACGGTGGCCCGAGTTATGGTTGCTTATCTTACCATAACTGCCAAATTTCAGGGGTTTTTCGGTTTTACTTTGAACCATAACGTCCCTTTAACAAAGTTTTTTTACTGAATTTGATAGGTTTTTAGTAGCGCAACTTAACCATAACGTCCCTTTTAACAACGTTTTTTCATTGAATTTCATAGGTTTTTATTAGCGCAACTTAACCATAACGTCCCTTTAACAAAGTTTTTTTACTGAATATATATATATATATATATATATATATATATATATATATATATATATATATATATATATATATGTTTCAGTTAGTCAGTTAATCATGGGGAATTAAATAAGACAACAGACAGGTCTGCACCATTTTGAACGGCCATGTGGCAATTTTCTACTCTTTCAATAAAAAGGATAACAGTTACGAACATGTAAATACCTACCCATATTCCTAATTTTACCCTTCGCCAGTTTGCCATCTACTATATTTGGGGCATTTTCAGATCATCCAGCAACCTAATTTAACTGGCCCTTACAAGTTCTCTAACTCATAGGTGCATGAATTTTATATCTCCAAAATTGCTTGGAAATTAGCTAAAACATGGTACATAAATGAAGAGGATCAGAATTACGGTTGCTTGGAATAAGGCGACATGATAATAGTCCTTTAAAATGAATAGTAATTCTTCATGTGGGACACATAGCAATTCTCCTGCCTTCAGGCCATATGGTCTCACTGACCTCACCGGTAACCAGGGTTTTTTTCTTTATCAGTCTCATTCAAGTGGGTTACCTGTTTGGAATTGGAGTTTCAGGCTCCCTTAATTGAATTGTCTTCACAGTTTCCCTCTTCACACCTACTGTCTACATTGTTGTCATGCATCACACAGGCAAAAATGGTCCTGCAGAGACAGCCAGTCTAAAGAACACTTGCCTTTCCACACCTTCCAGAGCAAGCCACATTTTCTTGCATTTGTAACCACTAGGATGCCAGCTTTCCAGTGTTGAAGCTCCTTGTGACATGTGTCCAACAGCCAGCAAAAGGGTTTGCCTCTGGCCTACAGAACCTTTCCCATGGAAAACAAAGTCGCTTTTCAAATGTCACTGATATTTTGTATGCAAAACATAATATACATTACTTTGTGTCAACATACATTATGTCTTTTTCCCTGACATAATTCCTGTTAGCAGTGCTACAATGTTCACATTTAAACTAAAAACACACATGCCTAACCGTTTTTGTGACAGTGTTCACAAATCCTGTTTTTCATGTGAAAGGGACCTTTGATTTGTCTTCTTGTTTGTAAATTAAAGTGCTGCTTTTCCTTGGTTAATGACAATGATAGGTAGGTCTTTTTCACATTGCCCTTCAGTTTCATTTGCAATCACAGATGTAAAGCCGTGTTTGTGTCAGTATTGAAAAATCCTGCTATTCATGTGAAAGGGACCTTTGGTTTGGGGGCTGTGAATGCAGCAGATATATTTTTGCACAAAGCCCTATCACCAGACACATGGCTCACCAATACTGTGGCTAGAATCATTGCATAGATGCATTCCACTACTTATTGTTAACCGTGTAAAGCAAGGGCAGAGGTTGATCTCTTTTAGGGTGTATTTGCAATGTACAGAGAGTCATTCCCACTGCCACTCCATTCATTCCACTTGTGATCCAACATTGGACGCGTTAACACATTCTCCTAAGCATCAGTGATGGGCCAGTGGTTCATTCACTGAGGCCATAGGTCTGGAAATGCAAATATAGAGGATATATCCCTTCTGTCATGGTGGGGCTTTACAAACATATCTTACCCACTTCATTTACAGAACAAGACTTAGTGGTTTTACCAATGCTGCTTGACATTCCAGGTTCCAACATTAGCCACCCGGTTGTAGTCTGTAGCCAGGTATGTATCGCTCCTCCTGTTTGACAAAATTGCACGAGGTACACAGGAGTAAGAGTGATTTTTCAATGTTACCCCCTCTACATAAGAGTCATCTGCTCCTGCAAGTCCACTCCAACACTGATCGTATTTCCATTCATAACTACCTAAAATGTTTCTGGTTTCATGCTATTTGCATCTCCTGTATTCTAGTTATTTTCCCCTTATCTTAATGTGGCAGAATGTCGGTGGAGAATGAATGATTCATAATATCTCTGCCCATACCCTTAGGTGAATGTGAGATCTCCTCTGCGAAGAGGGAGTTGCAGTCAGGTTTGCCACCGGCTATTGCTAGGAAGAATGAATGGTTGCAGTTCATGATGAAGGGCAGGATATTAAATGAGCAGCCTTTCAGGGCCTTGGTTCGTGAGTAGGGTTGCTTATTTAAGTGGATAAGATCTTCTCTAGATCAGGGGCCTCATCAGGTGTCCAGCGGTATCCCGGTATTAATTCCACCGAGCGGAATTAGCCTTTACAGCCGTGACCTGTGGCTCTAATTGCACCGCATCACAACCTGCCATTAACGCGCACACCATTTTGACGGTAACAGAAATGTTTCCATTGGAATTAGTACAGAAAACAAGGCACTACGCTGAAATCCCAGTGCAATTACCATTACCACTGGACATCAGTCGACGCTAATAGCGGTGGTGCCGGAACGGGAAGTAGAGCAGTGGCCATCTTGAAAAACAGAATCCACTCTGAATCTCCCACTTGCTGCAGCCATCCAACCTGCCAACCAACTGGGATCATGTCACAGGAGAGGACCTGAGTGAAGGTGCCTGAAAACCAGTTATGGAAATGCAAATTCAGTGTGGAGGAGCTACAAGTCCTCACTGATGAGGTGGTGGGACACTGTGAAGAGCTCTATGGGAGCAGGCAAAGGAAAGCTTGGAGGGCCTGGCCACAGGAGGCGGAACCACAGAAGGAGAAGGCCTGCAGCATCCTTGACTTGGAGGAGATCGAGGGTGTTGGTGGAGCGGAAGTGGTTGTCAGCAGCCAAGAGGTAGGAGGTGAATCATCTCCCCTTGCACAAAGCAAATGGCCAACCATATAAGTGTCCCTTAGTATAGAAGTAACCAATGAACAGGGACATATGCCAGCAGGCCTAGCAGCTGGCCTGGGCATTCAGTGACCTGATGGGGTGCCACATCAGCCCCGCTCCACAGCACCCTGCGGGCTGGTACCAAGAGCCCTCCTGAGCTGTTGTGGAGTGTGTAGGTGTGACAAGCAGCATATTATTTGTATTCATTTTTATTTATGTGTGTTATGATCAATACATTGATCTTTCACAAGCATTGAAAAAGAGTAACAATACATTATCAATTCATGATTACATTTTTAAATGAAAATAATTCAAATTGCATTTTATCATTCATAAAATTAACATTCAAAATTTGAATTTCAGCATACATACTGTCGACGTAAATTCTGTTATTCCAACCAATAATACTAACACATGTAAAACATATTAACAGTCATCACAATCATACAACAACTAAAAATGTCCAAGTTTCCTAAAACCATACATTTCATCTTTCCTGAATAAGACCTAACTCACTGAGCATTCTCACCACTTCCATAGTTCAAAACAATTAATTACCCACACTCACTAGATTCCATCCAAATATCTTCAAGTAATATTTCATTTCGTAAGGTAAAGAACCGTCCCAATACATGTCCTAAGATCTTTTAGCATTGGGCATTCAACAACAATCTGTTTAAGAGTTCAGACCATGGCAGGTTCCTTACAGTAACTACAAATGATTTTAATAACATTACGTTTTTTGTCACAGACGTATATGATTTCACCTGTGGGCAAAAATTTAAACGAAAGCACAGAAATGTATTTCATACTTTCAGGCAAGGAAATTGGACTAAATATTTTGGCATGGTTCCAATGGCTTTATCTAACAATGAGAGTGTGGAACGAACCTTGTAACTTCGTACCTTTGTTAGAGTGTTTATCCATCCATTTCTTTGACCTTTTTTAACCCCTAATGGGGTCATGCCGCTGTTTCCCACACTGTTCCAGAGTATTAACAGTATATGGGCCTCATTAGGACCCTGGCGGTCCCGTAATGAACGGTGCAGGCACGGGACTGGCACCGTTCATTATGGCTGCCCTATTACGAGGACTGCTGCGGGACACTCTAAGGAAAGCCTGTTCAGACCAGGCGTCCTTAGCGGGTCCCGCTAGCAGTCCAGGATGCTAACAACGGGCCCGTCATTAACGGGCCCATTGTTAGCCTCCTCCCCATTCCCATTTAGCCCTATGGGGGCTCAAATGGGAAGGGGGATGTACTGGGTCCGGGTCCCGCGAAAGGGATTTACCAGGCCCTCCAAGGTCGGAATGGCCCGGTATGTCCCCTTTTGCGGGACCCGGACCTGGAACCCGGTATGGAGATAGCCATGCCGCTTTTAACGGCATGGCTACCTCCATACTCCTAATGAGGCCCTATGTCTCTAATACACCCATAAAGCTTGAGGACTTAGCACCCATGTCATTCAGTAGATTATTATACAAGGAACATTTGACAGATGAAATAATTGTACCCACTAGTGCTATCACTTGCCATTGGAACCAGCCTTGAACTGAAAGCAAAGCAACTTCATAGTGAATGGAGGACGTTGGAATTGAAGGTGGTAAATCAAAAACATTCTTCCTATTCAAGTGCAATGCAGCCCACTCCCCTGCTGGCACTCCCCTTGCCAGCAGGTGTGTGGCGTGTGAGTATCCATAACACCGCACAGTCATCACACCAACGTGTGCCAGGCCCACTCGGTCAGTCCCATGCTGGTATGGCAGATGATCCCCATGACAGTGTAGGACTCCATGCACCTACATGTGTGCAGCAAGCCAAACACACAACATGACAGAGCACCACAGCTGGCTGCAAAGCAGCATCCCATTATGCCATGGGAGTGCCATAGACAATGCCAGGGGAGGGGCTGGGTGGCATGAGCACATGCAATCATCCTATGTGCTTCAAAACCAAATGCTGGGCCTGTTTACTAGTACATGAACATGAGAGCATGCCGCAATATGCATGACATGCAGGACATCATGCATTCATGGCTGGCCCAGTCGGCTCCACCTGCATGGACAGGCCGCCTTGACTGCGTATGGTCCAAAGGCCACAGGGCCATGGGTCACACGCACATAGCTGAGACCAGTCCAACAATGCAGTGGGCACACTCCCTCCAACCTCAGGCCATATGTGACAGCATGCAGAGTGACACACGCAGGATTGTGATGAGAATGGAGTGCACAGGCGGCTGCAACAAATGCCAGAATGACAGTGTATGGCCAGCGTGTCAGGTATCTGACAGAGGGCATCTCTCCATTTGCTGAGTCCAGGCAGCAGAGTATGAAACCGACTCTGCAACATAGGGGGGCAGGTTCCATACACTCGAGTTCCGCAACTCCTAAATAGGGGTTGTTTCCAAGCACTCCAAGGTGCCAGTCCAATCACAATCTGGGCACAAAATCACTTGGGGAAGGCATGAGGGGGAAGAGGCCACAGAAGTGATTATGTCCTAGTTGTTGCGCACAGTGGTCATGTTTTGGTGGTGTTGGAGTAGGAGGAAGGATAGTATGTTGGGGTGCTGTTGGGTGGTGCAGTAGTGAGATAATGTGTTGGGGTGGTGTTGGATGTTTGGGCGAAGGGAGGAAAGTGTGCAAGGGTGGTGTTGGGGGGTGCGGGGATAGTGGATAGTTTGTGCACTATGCCATTAAACCATAATTTAACTTCATCAATGCAAGGACATTCCTCATTGTGTCATTGTGTTTATTCATAAATGTGTGTGGGTACACAGTGGTGCATGATATTTGCCATGAGAAACTCTTAGAAGAAATTGTCCATCAGTTCCTGGCAAAACACTCATCCAGCCCTAACGTAATCTCTGCAAATGCATGCAGATGCCTCTGCCACAGACACTGTGCGCTATCCCCTTGGAGTGACATGTCCATATCAGGGGGTAGTGGGCCATTCCTCAGGAGGTAGATATTGTGCAGCATGGCACACACCAACACGATTGTCCCCATGTTTTCTGTGATATACATTAGTACACCTCCTGTGCGTTCCAGGTAGCGGAAACGGGACTCAGGAGGACAAAGGTACGCTCTATACAGACTTGGGTCCTACTGTGAGCGTGATTGTAGGCCAACTCGTTTGGTTTCTGTGGAGCCCGCACAGGTGGCATGAGCCAAGGCAGCTGCGGGTATCTGAGAAACACCTGCAGGGAGAAAGGCAGAGCCATGAGTCACAGTGTATTGTGTGGGTTTAGCCTTTCACTGCATCGGGGCGAAGGGCATCATGTGCATATGGGGCTTCCTTTCATGGTATGTGTTTCATTCAATGCTTCTGCAGATTGCATCTATTGTATCATGCATTGCATTGTCTCCACATCCACCCTGTTCTATTGCAGCAGATGTATCATCAATTGACTCTCATTGTCATGTCAAGCTGACACAGTGGCTGTCTTGTGCCAGTACATTGCTCTTGTGCATGTGGCCTGATGGATAATTCATCGGGCCTCCTGTATTGAAGGCTGAGGGTACAAGGGTACTTGGCAGTTGTGCTGGCAGGGTAATTGTTGTGGGATGTGATGTGAGACTTTGTGTGACATTGATTATGGATCAAACATGTTGCATTATGGTACCTATATGCATGTGTCTGTTGGGAGTCCTTACTGGTTATGTACATCAGCGTATCCATGCAGGTACGTCCGACATGTACATGTTCTGTGATGTGTACTGTGTCATTGGTGTGGCACATGGGCAGGTCCGACTTGTACATTGACTTTTCACAGCTTGCATTCTGCAGTTGTGTTGGGCATTTTCACCCCCCCCCCCCAATTGTAGTTCAATGCATTGCAGTGCTTGTGTGCTCCCACTTTTACTTACCCACGTTCACCTTCCCACTATCCACATCTGTTGTCCTCTGTGCCTCTCCATGTATCAAGTCAGCGTGCTACTGTGTAGGACCATGTCATTGTGGGTGGATCCAGGGTAGTGGGCACACCAGTGGGGGATGTACAGGTTAGGATTGTAGGACATCTGCACATTCAGTGAGTGGTAGTGCTTCCTGCTGCGGTGCAACGCTTTGTGGGCCTGGGGGGAGGGGCAATAACACTACATGGGTACAGTCCAAGTCTGCAATGACATTTGGCATGTGTGCAATGGCATGGGACTGTGCCTTCATGGCATGCACCTGTGCTGGGGTGGTAGACAGTGAAATGAAGCATAAGACATGCCGCAGGAGGGAATCTAGCACCTGGACTAGCACTGCACTAAATGTTGGCTGTGCCATGCCATGCAGTATGGCCACAGAGTGCTGGAAGATGACAGTACCTAGGAATTGCAAGATGGACACTAGCTTTAGCAGTGGTGGCACAGCTGTCCTGATGTTGATCCGCTTTCTATATCTTCCTGGATTGTGGTGAGCAGCTCACTTATGATCTCCTTGTTGAGGCATTACAGGGTGACCAACTAACCATCAGTGAGGGTCCAGGTTTAGGGCCTGGCCCTGGGGATTGGTGCACACCTTGTTTGGCCTCTCCTCCTCCTCTCTGCACCATGTGCCCTGGGCTGGTAAACCTGCCCCTCTAGTTCCAGGCACAGCAGGAACAGCTGCATGTCCCATCTCGCAATGTGTACTGGCAGCATGGTGTTGGGAACTGTGTTTGGCGAAGGTGCGTGCCTTTTGTAGCCCTCTGTAGTGGATTGGGTTCACCTGTGGCTGGCTTCATTTGAGGCACCTGTGTGCATTTACCTCCAGCTGGGGGTAACTGTGCCTTGTTTTCCCTGGTATTAGTGCCATATTTTTCCACTAATTCCACTGCATCGCAACTTGTGATGTGACGGTAATTGCGTCTTCTTGTATTGGCTGTATTTGGATCGGCTGAAATAGCACGGGTGGCATTTGTGCCAACTCATGATTCGGTGGAGCGGTATTTGCGATTGTGAATCCGTTACAGCCACTTTGAAGGCTTATCGCTGGGGTCGTGGTGAGGTCCTGAGTCTTCTATACCTGCTCTGCTGACTTCTCCATCATGGCATATTGGTTGCAGATGATTTTGAAACGGTTGAGAGAATCATGTTGGAGATGGTAGGTTGTTAAAGGACCAATATTTTAAAAGAGGTCAATAATTGTACACTTTCCTCCCTCCAGTACATCTTATATGTCTCTGGATTGTGCAGTCACCTGGGATGGTATTTGTCTATTTTAACTTCATGTTAAATCATTCTTAACTTATGTGTCACATTTCCCCAATATTTACTGTTGGCTTTGTACACTTCTGTTTAAAGGTTTCTCCTGCAATAACTGATGGAAGAGTGACACATCTCATTGATTATGTTTGGTTTATCACTCTTAGAATGCCAATACATTACTGTTCTCCCTGGTCTGCAATCAAGAAGTACTATTACAACTAGGTTCCTAGTAAGTACAGTCATAATGCTAAAATTCAACCAGGTGTTGCTAAGGAGTTCATTTTCAAAGACGGGAATGCCGCAAACCTACAGCAACAAATCAAAAACAAGACTGACATGCCCTTTTGTAAATGTGCAAAATGCACTAGAAGACGATTTCTATTCTACTTTTCGTATGCCTTGGTAATGAAGTCAATTGGGAGTGGTACGACGTTTCTATGCGAGGGAGAACTGCGGAATAAAGTACATGTTTGCTGACTGATTACTAATCCATGAATCTTGACTTGACATATATCGGCCAACGTGTTTTCAGTGGGATAAGGCCATTGTAAAAGGCTTTCGTAATTCAGGCCCATAATGTCTGCAGGGTCTATACCAAGATCCGGATTCATGGATTTTTTTGCAATCTTCCAAGTGACTTTGCAATGTTGAACAGTAACTTTGTACTGCTCACTGTAACCCTGATTCATGGTACTGTGCAAAGTGTATTTCTGAATGGCAACGTCTGTGCAAATTTAGTGCATGGTCATGTTTGCAGTACAAAATTACTGTGCACTGACTTTGCACTGCAAAAATACACTTTGCACAGTTCCATGAATCAGGGTATGTGTCACCAGTGCAAAGTCACTTTGCAGCAGTGCAAAGTCACCTTGAACTGTGCAAAGAATTCCATGAATCCGGACACCAATCCCCCTACCTGCAACAAATGTTGTCTTAGAAGTAACAAGAGTCCTTTTAACATTCACTAATGGGACAATAGGTACAGACATTTCAAATGCCACATGAGTTGTGTTAGAGGAATGTGATTATTGATGCTAAATTCAAAGGCAGCCTGGATCTTCCTGAAAAGATCAATAACAGCGCCCCTGTTCAGCAGGTATATGTTCATCTACCCTTCTGATATGTGTTTAAAATTGTCCAGTAAATGCCTTCTCTTCTCTGCCACCTTACCGATCCCCACCTCCCTTCTGCCTGTGACACTTGGTGAGGAATGTCCCAGTGTTTTACTTGTTTATACTGTTGGCTCTGTTTTAGTGCTCTGGTACTAATTTGAGCAACATAATGTAATCAAATAAAACACTTGCTTTCTAGAGCACACATTGACTCCCAGGATTGTTTCTTGATATGATATGATATGATATGAGATTTATAACGCGCCTATTTACAAGTATAATATTTCAAGGCGCGGCAACGCAAGGGAGAGGAAACAGAGGGAAGATAGAGACAACAATCCTACTAGGCCAGGTGACATTGAGATCGCGCAAGTTCAGGGGAGCGGGGAAGGAGAAAGTGCAGGGGGGAAAGGGGAGGGGGCAGTGCAGTACATATGTTAACAGTAAGTAAAGACAATACATAAAAGTGCGGCCAGCTGGTGGCAAGTGCAAGGGTAAGTGCAGACATCAGGTGTCAAGTGCGAGCAGAGGCTGTAGGGATACAGAAACAGTCCCTATGTGCAAGGTTTGCCAGGTGGGCAGTGCAGGTGTGCAACTGGTGGGGGGGGCAGGGCCCAAGATCAGAGGGTAGCCAGGTAACCCGTGCAATTTCAGATTCAGCCAGGAGATCTGCAGGGGAGAGAAGGAGAGAAAGCAGAAGGAAAGAGGAAGGTCTTGAGGTGCTTCCGGAACCAGAGATGGTTCTCCTCAAGTTTCAGAGACGTAGGGAGGCTGTTCCAGAGTGAGGCCCCAGCAGAAGAAACCGATCTTCCACCAACTTGCTGCTTGTAGAAGCAACTAACCTTAAGGGAGTTGGAGGCGGATGAGCGAAGAACTTGAGAAGGAAGATATTTAGGGACAAAGAGTTAAAGTTATTGAGTTCCCAGGCACAGAAGGCCTCGTCGACAATACCAAGGGTTTTGAATTTACTCCTCGCCACCATTGGGAGCCAATGCAGGGATTTCAGTCTTGGAGAGATATGATCCCTGAACTTGAGGCCAAGGAAAAGTCTTGCAGTCCTGTTTTGGATGAGTTGCAGAGGGCGGAGAGTAGAGGCAGGCAGATTTAGAAAGAGGCAGTTGCAGTAGTCCAGCCTAGAGAGAACCAGAGCTCTGGAGACAGTGAGCTTCTGGGGGAAGGAGAGAAAGGGAAGAAAACCTCTGAGAAGGTGCAGCTGATAGTGTGACTTCTTAGAGATGTCAGAGATGTGAGGAGAGAAGGAATGTTTGGAGTCTTGGCGTTGTGGATAAATACAGCATGACAAAATATTTTTGATGACCAATTAAACGTGTTTTTGTTTGGGATTTACTGTGCTCGACTCGAATGTCACTTTGAGCCTTTGATGAAAAGGTTTTAATCGGCTCAAGACATTCAAGGGTCCAAAGGGGTGGCTCCTGAGTCTAATGGGGCCACGTCTGTAAATGTCAAATTCACCTGGAATCGATTCCAGACAATTCATGTCATGGATCACTGTGGCTCAAGTTGACTCACACAAATGACAATCAATGTGGATTTTGAGATGGAGATGCTTAAACTTTTTTGGGGTACAAGTGATGAGATGTGCGTGCACTTGTTACAAAAAACAAAACATGCTTTCTAATCCCAAAGAGTGCCTGAATGTATCACAGATGCAAGTAAATGCCCTTCTTCACCCCCTTTGAACATGTGTCCAATAAGGGTATATTTCTGCATATTCCAAAGCAAATTTCCAAATCCACAAATTAAATGTTCTTTAAAATGTGCAGAAAATAGTTACATTACCCTGTGCCTGAATAGAATATGGTTCGGGCAACGAAATGTACCATATATGGCAGCATCATTGCCTACTCTGTCATCCAATTTGTTTTAATGGAATAGGAATATAATAATATTCTGCTATCCCATACTGGGCTTAAATCCTAGAATTCAGTATTACCAAAGAGTTGAATCCCAGCTGTATTCAAGTGGAGTAGAGCCATAGTCTCCTTCCTTTCTAACACACCTTCCCAAGTGCAAATGGGTCATTTTCTCCCTTCGACCTCACTCTCTACCTGGGGCATCCCTCTGGAATCTATCCTATCGCCATGGCTCTTCAATATCTGCCTGGCCCCTCTGGCCCACTTGTTCTCCATTTTCTCCCCTAATTACCAGTGTTACACAGATGGCACACAGCTCTCTTTCAAGCTGCCCTCCCCCGCCTCCACCTCCTGCCTCATACCTGACTGCCTGCCTGCCATTTAGTCATGGTGCTCTGCCAATGATCTCTGCATTAATGCCAGTAAGACAGAGATCCTTCTCATTGGGACGCCTGCTCCTGGTTTCCCTCCCACTCTCAAACCAGACTCCTTGGGTCTTCTCTCCTCACCCAATTGTGAGGCAAAACATTGGCATCATCTTTGACTCCTATCTCTCTTTCTCTCCTCACATCGTGGACCTTGCCAAGAAGTCACATTTTCAGCTTCATCTCCTCAGGGGCATTCTACCTTTCCTCACCTTCCTCCAGAAGCACAACATCTCCAGAGCTTTGGTTCTCTTTGGGCTTGACTACTGCAATAGCCTCTTCCACAACCAGCCTCTTAACTCCCTTCGCCCCTTCAACTAATCCAGAATTGGACTCTGAGACTTATCCTTGGCCTCAAGAATAGGGACAGCATCTCTCCAACCCAAAAATCTCTCCACTGGCTCCCGGTGACCGCAAGGGTCAAATCCAAGACCCTTTGCATGATCCACACATGTTGGACCCCTTTAGATTCCAGCTTTCTCTCATGAAATATCTCCCTGCCAGAGTCCTTCAGTCTTCTGGCTCAAACTCTCTGCAGGTCAAACATTCCTCCAAGTAGAGAGCGGGAGGTATATCCCTTTCCTTGGCTGGCTCCTCCTTGTGGAATAGCCTCCGTTCCCCATCAGATTTGAGCCCGATCTTCTTAACTTCCGAAAACTTCTCAAGACTTTCCTTTTCTCCTCTTCCTTCACTCCTCCCTCCGATGCTAAACTCTCCATCTGCTGCTCGGACTTGGGCCTGGTTTCCTCAGATTCATATAGGGGTCAGACCACCCCTACCATTCCATTCCCCCCCGCATCTTTTGCCAGCAATTGCCCTCGGGCTTCCTTTTTCCAGACTAGCCAAACTTGGTTCTCCCTGTCCACTGCATTCATTCTCCCACTTTTCCCCTGGCACTTGCCACTTTTGCCCCCCCAGCACTTGCCAGCACCCACCTGTGGGGGTATCACCCTCTGGCGCTTCTCTACCCCCCCTTTGCATGCATGCCCATTTACAAACAATGCCATCTTGCAGATTGTGTGTCAGCTTATCCATCGTCATGTGTACGTTTGAGACCCTCTGTCTGGTTGGTAAATCTTTTCCTTAGACTTTGCATGTGATTGTTGACGTCTGTTGGAGGATTAGGCATGTGTTTTTATCAGATGTTGAGAAGGATACAAAAACATGCTTAGCATTGCAGATGGATAAAGTGTTTTCCAGAGTACTCCTTCTTCACCCAGTTTGATTTACCTCCACGTTTTCCTTTGTTACCTTGACCCAGGCAATGGTGCAAAAGTGACCAGGTTGGTGGCGTCTCAAGGTTTTTGTTTATGAGAAAAAGGAGCACAGTGACGTGAAGGTATTTCTCGATGCCACTGGGCTCCAGTGGAGTTGTTTGAGGTCCATTGAGATGTAGCCTGTCAGTGTCTAGCCCAACTGAAGGCGAGATGCCTGATTCTGTATGTGTGGATTCAGAAGCATACATTTTACATAGCAAGAACCATGTACTCATTGAATGTCACTTTCTAGTCAGCAGTATTTATATAATGTCCAGTGGTCACTCCTTTTGTGTAGTAGGGTAAAGTCTCGGCTCGTGGCGATCAGAACGTTAGGGGAGTTTGGAGTCTGGAAGAAGGCGAGCGAGACCTGGCGGTTGGAGACGGCGGAGAGTGAAGAAGCGAGGGACGATGGTGTTTATATACCCATGGGTGTCATTTTAGGGGGCAAAGGGGTGTTTGTCCCCCCCCAACGTTCATGGTACACCATTTTGTCTCCATTCAGTTGGCTGGGGCACCTTTTCTTTGGATGTCATGTCTCCCCAACATTTTCAGCAAAGTTACTCCACTGCATGTCCTCTACGTACCTTATATCTGTTAATTGTTATGACTATATGTATACATGCCCCACGCGAGCTGTGAGCGTTAAATAACCATTGCGCGGGCATCTACCTGCCTTCGCCCATGCTTCAGTGGCAACGAGGATCCCTGTCTGCCGAGAAGCGTCCACACTTGTAAGTGCCCCCAGGTGAGAGCGCAGCGAATACTGGCACCTCGGCGGTTCGGTCAGTGGCATCAACGGTTGGCGGTGTTGGCACAAATGTTGTCATTTTTAGGGAATTGCATTGTGCTGCACATGCGCACAAAGGATATGTCTCAATACACCTCTTACTCAAGCCAGCTTTCCTTCTCCTAAGTATCATATGCTTTTCTTTTAGGCTGATTTCCTTTTCAGAAGATAGCATCGAGCATCATTTCAATGCATTTCTTCTTGAGTTCAAGAGGTGTCGGGATGTGCAAGACAGAACAGATTCTGGAAAAGTGAACTGCCGCGCGGGTTGGCAGGAACGTGGTTGGCAAGATGTTTAATTTAATGCAAAAGCCATCTTTCCGTTGGTTATGAAAATGTGTGCCTTCATTAAATGTATTTACAGAGTTTCACTTGGTTTAATTAGGAACCGATATAAACTTCACATCCCAGCTATAAACAACACTAAAGTGTGCCTGTCCTGTCATTGGCTAATAAAATATGCATGCTTAAGAGTTTGAGACAATCAATGTGTCTGGACTAATGCATAGCCTCTTACGTGGTATGTTTATTTAATGTCACATAAGTTGCAAAGGTGAAAATGAACATGAAATCCTCTTTTTCTTTATTACTCAGATAGGGTCCGTTAATTGTATACAAGCAATTGTGAAAACTCTCCTTAAAAGTACTACTCTCAATCCATCGGATCCAGATAATCTGCATTGTACTGCTCTCCTCTTGCTTGGAGTCAACTTGGTGGAGAAAGCAGCGTTGTTGCGGCTACAGGCCATTATAGAATCCACCAACTTTGCAGATGACCAAAGGGCGGGTTATAGACTTTTCAGAGCCACATCATTGGCTCTCTTGTGAGGGATAGATATTCTCAGGAGAGCATTAGACTCAGACACTGGTGCAGCCCTATTGATATTATATCTATGGGAAGCTTTTGGCACGTTCGACCATACGATCTTGATTGTCTGGCTTGCTGAAGCCAGTATTCGGAAGAGTGGTGAGTCTGCTGAGCCCCCTTCTCTCTGACCGACATCTTACAATTGCCTTGGAACATTGTGCCTCTGACACACAACACATTACTTTTGGTGTTCCGCAGGGCTTCAGGTTATCGCCTATTTTATAAATGTGTATACACATCCTTTACAGGCATGCCCAAATGCGGGCCCCTTGCCTGCTGGGCCTAGAGACCTAAGGTACTTCTCACTGACGAGGACCAACAAGGCTGAAACATGTCTGGAGATGCTTGTGGTCTCGTGCAGAACTGCTGGTTTTGGGGTGCGACCAATCCTGATTTGCAAATGGAAGAACAGTAGTTTGCAGGGTTGCCCAGAGCAATGCCTAAACCTTCCAGCGATCACCTCTTTTGTTTTGACTCAAATCCTTTAATTACAAGAATATAAGATCACGATTTATAGTGTTATTCCTTTTTGCACATAGATTTTAGAATGATTGGAAGGTAACAATAATCAGAAGGCTATGTAGAGACAATGTAGAGACACCTAGATTTGCAATACCTGCATAGAGGGAGAGACGCCCAAATGGGGCACAACAGTAAATGTAGAAATACCTATATTTGGGTTACCTGGATATAGGGAGAAATGCCCAAAATGGGGGCATAACAGTTACTGTAGAAAAACCTGGATTTGGGATACCTAGATAGAGGGAGAAACACCTGAAATGGAGGGTACACCAGTAAATGCTGAAACACCTCGACCTGGGACAACTGGACAGAGGGAGAAATGTCCAAAATGGGGGCACAACAGCAAATGCAGAAACAGCTGGACCTGGGACACCCAGACAGGGGAAATGTCCAAAATGGGGGAACAACAGCAAATGCAGAAACACCCAGATTTGGGACAGCTGGATAGAGGGACACATGTCTAAAAAGGGGGCACAACAGCAAATGTAGAAACACCTAGACTTGGCATATTTGGACAGAGGGAGACATTTCAAAAATGGGGGCACAACAGAACATGCAGAAATACCCAGACCTGGGACAACTGGTCAGAGGGTGAAATGTCCACAATGGGGGCACCGCAGCAAATGCAGGAACACCCAGACAGAGGGAGAAATGTCCAAAATGGGGGCACAACAGCAAATGCAGAAAAAAACGAGATTTCGGACACCTGGCGAGAGGGAGAAATACCTGAAATGGGGGCGCAACAGTAAATGTAGAAATATCTAGATATGGGATACCTGGATAGAGGGATACATGCCTGAAATGGGGAACACCAGTAAATGTAGAAATACCTACATTTTGTTTGGATACCTGGATAGAGGGAGAAATGCCTAAAATTGGCGTACATCAGTAAATGTAGAAACACCTAAACTTGGCAAACCGTGACAGAGGAAGACATTTCCAAAAAGGGGGGCACAACAGCAAATGCAGAAACAACCAGACCTGGGACAACCGGATAGAGGGAGAAATGTCCAAAATGGGGCACAACAGCACATGCAGAAACACCAAGATCTGGGACACCCGGACAGAGGGAGAATTGTCAAAAAATGGGGGCATAACAGCAAATGCAGAAACACCCAGATTTGGGACACCTGGATAGAGGGGCAAATGTCTAAAATGAGGGCACAACAGCAAATTTAGAAACACCAGGAACTGGGACACCTGCATAGAGGGAGAGTCATCCAACATTGGGGCACAACAGCAAATGCAGTTGGTCTTTCCACTTTTGTTATGGCTTGGTGGGCAAAGAATGATGGTCTGGAGGGATAGCCATAGCAATGCCAGAGGTTCAGATTAATTCTAATCTTTCCAGCCATCACCTCTTTCGTTTTGCTTAATCACCCCAAGTAGAACGGGCATGCCCAGAAGTGGGTCCTTTTAGGGAAAATTCTCCAGAATGGCTAATTTCCCTTACCTACTGAGTCCCTCGGCAGCTTTGCTGGATTTCTAGAATACATTTTTTTCACCTGGCTGTGGAGCCTCCACCTACTCCATAGGCATCATCTTTTTACTGTGTGTCACACAGCACCTTTAGTGCAGTGACACAGGGTTGTCTTTTAGATTTCCCACTTCAAACTCCATTTTTTGGGACTGACTACTGTCTCCCAAAACATGTAAAGTTACCAATGACTTTATTAGTCTCCTTATCTTACATAGAGTACTGGAAAGGGTTAATAGTTATCCCTTTTTGTTTGTCTCTCATGGAATATTATTTCGTTCCCCTTCCAATAAGATTTGGCTGGTGGCAGTGGTATCTACCATTTTCTTCCTACCGCGGTCTATGTAAATAGCCTTGGTACTGTTTTAGGCTATGTTAGTAGCCTCGAACTTAAACCCGCTCGACCACATTTACTTTTATTTGTTTCCAGCAGGGTTTATTCGCCATTTCTTTTTGTAAAGGTCTTTCTCGTGTTTTACTCTGTGCTCCAAACCAGGTTTGGTTCCTTTGTTCACCGTTCTTTGGCTGGCTTCTGCACAGAAGCCCTCCTTCGGCGCCAGAGTGTCTGGGTGGACAGGATGTGAGGGAGGGGTTTTAGGCCCCCTGCACAGGGTCTCATTGGAGACCCAAGTCACACTCTTGTTTGATTGGCTAGGTGACTGTCCGGCCAGGAAAGCCACCATGCTGTGTGATTGACAGCCAGGCTGTGTGAATGGGGGAAAACGGCATACAAAGAAGGTCTCTGGGACTTGAAGGGCAGAGTCGCCACTGGATCGAGAGAACCGAAGAGAAGCTGAAGGAAGAGGACCTCTACCACGACTGAGCCTCCCAGTGAAGCCCTGCAGCGGGTCGGAATCTCCAAACTTCGAGGACAGAGAAAATCTGCAAGGAATCATCTTCCCTTGAGCTGGTGGGACAAACCAGTTTGCCAAACACCAAGCAAGGCCTCCCTCTCCTGGTTGAATTTGCTGCGTACAGCTGCAGTGAACCGGATAGCCAGCAGGCTCAGACCATGTTTGGGTTTTAAGGAGCGCACCTTTTTTATCGTTGCTTTGCTCTGCTGCTGGTTTCTTCCCTGGGCAGTGCAGGACCCTCCAGTCTTCCTCCGTCTTGTCAGTCCGACATTCGCTTCAGGAACTGTGAGCCTGCAGGACATGCCGGGAACTTCTGCCTCAGCTACAGCATCCTTCTTCTTCTCAGGTACTGTTCAAACCCGGTTGTTCGCTCCGTTCGACTGTGATGAAAGAATTTTAAATCTTTCGCAAATCCATGGGCTTGTCCTTCTCTAATCTTTTAAATACATTTTCTTCAGACCAACTTCGTTACGAACTCTTGGCAAAGACTTAACCGCAAACTTCTCTGAACTGTGTGATCCTGAGCAAAGACTTTGACCCATTAAAATTGGCCCAGGCCTATTGATTTGTATCCTCATTGTAGTAAGCCTTTTCTAGATTGCCTGACTATTCACTTGTTGGTGCTACTTGATTTTGTTAACCTTGTCTTTTCCCTCCCTTTTTAAATTGTTGGAGTGCCGTTTTGCTCACACTTAATTTTGAGCTTAACTTGTCCAAAATTCCTTGGGTGTGGTGTAGTGTATTAAGATTGTGATGTTTCTGCTGCTTTACTTTAGTGAACTGTTTTACAACTGATGTGTAAATAAATGTATATTCTTTTACTCAGAAACCTTGAGTCAGTGTTTGCTTGAACCATAGTCATTGCTGTCCTTTGTGTAACTGTTGATACTGCTCACTTTACTCTTGAGATAAGTCTGGCTGCTGTATGGGAGGAAAGGTCTTTAGGGCCCCCGTCCCCTTCATTCCGCACCCACGTGCAGCCTATGACTTGCCCAGCAGCCATCTATGCACCTGGGGCCCGGGATGCGGGATGGCTGCGGGTCGACACATGGAGATGCACAGCCCATCCTGATGTATGGTACAGACTCCATTTTGTGACACAGGCTCCATTTTGGTAATAAGCAAACTTAGAAAAACTGAGAAAAAACAAGCTATCTCCATAAACCTACCCTTGCCCCCTTGCAGATCCCCCATATATTACACCAGCTGTGGATAACCCCCAACCCTGTCCGCCGTTTGAAGTGCCAGATGTGTAGGTTAAGCCCGTGTGCAACCCTGTTTCACCCATGCAGCTAAACCATCTGAAGGGACGATAAATTCACTTTGAGTCCATAAAACTGATTGCACATATTGAAATGAAATGGCTCTCACTCATCCCAGATCGTACACGAAACCAAAACGTGTATGGTCAAGTTTTTCATTACTAATCACGGGTTATAGGTTTTGCACAATACATAAGGCAACAAATGATTCTCTAAGAATGTCTGATTCTAAATGTTTTCAATTAAGGGTTGTAATATGTATGGTTTTAATACAATAAGTGCCCATTGCATTATAGAGTGTCCTTTGTAGCGTTCATTTAATCTCTGAGTATTGAATTATGCACGTTATATTATAAGCAGAACGCTGTAGACTTCGCTGTACCAATGCACACACTGACCGATTCCTACCTCATTAAAGATGACAGCTCTATGTGTTCCCAACACACCGTAGCAAATGTGCGGCCCACCATGCTACAGGGCCGTTTCTCCACTCACCTCTCTCAGGTATCGCTGCGTACACAGCCCCCACCTACCTTCCCTCTCTGGCTGGGATTGGATGTGAAACCTAAGCCCTGTGAATGGTGTGATGCTAACATCACTGTTGCTGATAGAATTTATTTTGTTACATGGTACTCATGATAAACGCAAACGTGTAACATATACAATGTTTATAAGCTCGCATATTGCTCAATGTACTTGTAACTACACTGGCTTAATCCTACCTTGCATTTTGAATGATGTGCATGTAACCCTGTAAAGTAGAACGAGCTAGAATCAACAAAGTCCTCTCTCCCTTCTCCTGCAGCGCCGCACACCCAGCCCCCATCTTCCTCCCCTCTCAGGTCGGGCTGACAACTAAAGGCCCTTATTTCATTGATCTGTAACTGCAACCTCTCACCCCTCCACTAAGCCTGCACCATGTATCAGCCCTCCCCTAAGCCCCAGGTCCACAATAACACCATAAAACAAGTTTCATGCCTCGAGACCTTGGTTAAGAGAAATATAGGTAACAAACCCCTCATCCCACTGCCTTTTTGATGTACCAGCCATGTGCCCTCTGACCAGACAGTATCCAAGCTCACCCCAACCCCAACGGACCATGGTCGCAGTATATTTACTCTTGTACTAACATACTATAAATATGTCCCCCACTAGATCTAACAAAGCAGAATGATAAAGGTATCTCAGACATGTGCCCCCTAATAGAGTGACTGAACTCCTGAAGCAGGCCTTTTATTGCAGAATGTATTTATGACAATGAGATAAGAGCACCCAGAGTCATGTGCTATTTCTCTTGTGATGTTAGATTAACAATTTGTAGGATTTACAAGGGATTATGAATCATGATGAACACTGAATGAGTGTGTGTGGCCACAAGGGCAAATGCTAGCACAGTCAAAGATGTATCAGCCATCATCTGACCAGAGCTCCACCCAGATGAGTTCAGATGACCTACAAGCATCACAATGACACGTCAAGGAGCCTCGCCAATCCCTAAGCTTCACCACTATTGATGTATATGTGCCCCATCCCCACTGCCTAATCTCATCGATTCATGTATCCCCTAGCTCCCACGTCATAGGTGACGTGGTTTTGTAAGAAAATGTGAATGTTTGCTGATGTTTGGCAGAGCGCTTTAACTTCACCCGCACTTGGTCTTGGTCTCATTCCCATCTGGGGTGTGTCCATCATGAACTCTTCTTGGGGAGTTTTAAATACCTTTTGCGGGACGCTCACTTTCCCTCAGCCATCGCTACCACTTTACTGTGTAGTACAGGCTTTACCAAAGGTGAATTTGTACTTACACTTGAAGTCTTAATTGTGTGTGGTGTTCCCAAAGGGTACTGCATATGATTCTGCCTAACAGGTCCCATGCCTGCTGGCTCAGAGACCAAAGCTACTCTTCACTGATGAGGCCCAACAAGGCCGAAACATGTATGGGGATGTTTGTGGTCTTGTGCAAAAGCATCTGACCAATCAGTTTGGGCTGGACTGTCCCTTTTGGGGTTGGACCAAGCCCGATTTGCATATGGTCTCTCCCCTTTGTAATGGCATGGCAGGTGAAGAACGATGGTGTGTGGGGTTTACCAGAGCAATGCCAGAATGTAATATTAATTTGCAGCCATCACCTCTTTTGCTTAATCACCCTGAGTGGGATCAGTATGCCCAGACGTAGGTCCCATCCCTGCTGGGCCCAGGGGACCAAGCTACTCCTCACTGATGAGGCCCAATTTGGCTGAAACATGTCTGAGTATTCTTGTGGTCATGTGCAGAAGGGATGTGACCAAGCAATTCGGGATGGACTGCCCCTTTTTGCCTGAATTGCATATCGTCTTTTGTAATGGTTTGGCAGGTGAAAAACAATGGTCTGCAGGGTTTCCCAGAGCAATGGCAGAGGTTCAGATTACTTCTAAGCCTTCCAGCCATCACCTCTTTTGTTTTGCCTCGCATCCTTTAATTACAAGAATATAAGATCACGATTTATATTGTTATTCTTCTGCACATACAGATTTTAGAATGAATGGAAGGTGACAGCCAGCAATCAGAAGGCTTCCTGTGATCCAGTCTTAAGATAGTGGAGCCATGGGTGACTAGACACTTTTTAAAGCTTACTATTGATAAGACAGGCATTTCAATTGTGCGTCTTACCAATAACCAATGAATGTATACTTTTTGGCCCATCCTTGGATTCTGGTACCCAACGCACAACCTCTATGATTAACCTGGATTTAAAGTTTCACAATTCTTTTTTTGGCCTCCCACGCTAATTGCAATAATACAAAACTGCATTTTTCATCTACAGATCCTCAGAAAGTCTTACCTCTTCCATCTGCAGATGACCGGCCATCAGTAGTGTCAGCCTTTAGTTTCGCTAGATTGAATTACAGGAATGCTTTATTACTGGATCTGCTCGCCTACCTCCTGCAGCTGTGACAGTGATTTTAGGGGTAGGCTGCATATCTCACCTGTGCTAAGAAAACAGTATTGGCTTCCAGTTCCGCAACCGATTTTGGTTGAGATTTTCCTTATCACACATACAGACTTGTATGGTCTTTTAGTTCTCCATTCATTCAGAACAAACTGAAACATTATTCTCCAAGTCAGAGCGTATGTTCTTCCTCCAGCCTTCTGCTGCAGATTTCCCTCTTTGGAAAAATGAAAATGAGCAAGATTGCAGTCACAGCTGAGGCTTGTATCTGGAATGCTCTACCTCTTCTCATGAGAGGTACTGAGGACCTTCTAGAATCCCTGAAGCTCTATCTTCCTGACAGCCTAATGGTCATTTATCACTGGTGCTAAGAAGCCGAAGGTTATACATGCCCTCTATAAAAAAAAATATCTATCAAATCTCTTCCATTTGTTTAAGTGCATCTAAACAATTTACAGCTTGGCGGTCTATTTTGGATCCACAAACCTACAGCAGATCCCATTGACACTGTTCTATTCCCACTGGTAGGTTGCATATTAATGATGAACCCATTTCACATGTATGTTTTTCAATGATAACTACATGCAATCAGTCTGAAAAATGCCCAACTCATGCACAATCTCAAGATGATTTAGGCTTTTCCACGATGCACTAGTGCCAACTCCAAGATGGTGGACCAGCAGCATGCTACAAGCACCGAGTGGAGTGAAATGGGGATTGACAGATTGCCCTATACAAAGGAGTACTGTCCTGATTTATGTATTTGTTTGCAATAGAAAGTGAAGGTGGTTCTCCCTTATGCTATATGCTTAGTGAATATATAACACAAAATAGTGAATACATGTAATTCTCTGCTGTAGACCTTCCAAAGATGCATGATCAGCGGAAGAGTGAACGGTACATTTTAAAGATGCAAAAATTATATGTCCCTTCAAATTTGCATATTCAAAAACACTGTAGCATCTCTTCATGTTGGTTTCCCATAAAAAGATATTTTGACACTGGGGGAAAAATGAATATCATAGATTGATAAGTATGTTGCCAATTAAACTTCATGAACCTTGCTGCCTCCGGCGCACTGGAACTGACAGACTTCATTCCAAGATATACTCTGTTGAATGATCCACGGGCCCACTTGCCACATCACGATTAATGCTGAGCAAATAATTCGACTGAAACATGTGAAATTCTCACCCGTACCATTTTTCGCATGTTCTGTGTATTCCGACCCAACGTTTCACTGGCATCGAATTTTCACATTTCTAGAATATTGTATGCCACTAGTCATTTCACGTGGCCTGCGATTATTTCATCCATGCAAAACAAGAAAGCGAAACATGGAACACCAAAAGGAAGACCAGTGTGGATATTTTTGGTCGAACAATAAGCACAATGGAATGGAGCAGACTGGCGAAGCCAAAAGAAATGTAGGGAATTTTCCCACTGCGGTTTGCGGAGTGGAACCTCATGATTTTGACCCAATACTAATCAGGACTCCTGGACCAAATATCCTGCTTCTTCCACAGAGAGTAGTGGCATCAATTTGGTTTGATGCTGTAGAGGTTGATGCTGTAGAGGCTGCTTAAGAGACTAATGGCCTCATCACGAGTTTGGCGGTAACCATTAAATCCGGCTGTCACGCTATTACCGCTGGATTCAAGGGTCCGCCAAATCAGGGCTTCGGTGGATTTCTCCCCAGCTCTGAGGTGGGGGGAAATCCGTTGAAAATTTGCGCTATTAACGCCGTCGGGAAATCTGCCGGCGGTAAGAGCGTGAAAATTCCCCATTGAGCCCAATGGGGAATGGGGCATTCCCGAATGGGCTCAGTGGGGAATGGGGAATTCCATTACTACCAAACCTGTGATCCGGTGCTAATAGTGCCGGGGGGTTTGGCGGTAGGACTAATACCGCTGGCGGTAATACTGCCGGCGTTACCGCCCAACTCGTGATGAGGCCCTAAGTAAGTGATTGTGAGGACTAGTTGCCCCCTTCTTAGGCATTCAGAGAAGCTCTGATACCTGTCATATTACCTTGTGCTCTAATGATTAATACGGAGCCCATCCCCCATTTTGCATGCTAATCATCTATGTCTTTACTGCTTTGTGTGCATTCCCTCCTCTCCATTATAATACCCTGAGTGCACAGTCTACCTAGCCTGCACTGTATGTGTGATTGCCTTAGAAGGATGGGTTTTGAGAGTTTAAGTAAAGTAAATATGTTTTGAAGAATCTTATTTTTACATTCCTTTTATGTTTCACATGTAGCACTATCATTGTATGGAGAAGCATCGATGGCTGACTCACAACTTTGAAGACTATAACCTGCCCTTGAATCATGTTGCCAATATAAAGTGTGAAAGATGAAGGATTGTATCCATTAAAAGACCTTAAGGCAGCAATAGGATACGGTAATCCAATACATGAGCCGCCAACGTATAGCATTGACAAGAGTCCAGAGAGATGTCCAGCAAAGGATGTGATCTCTCCAGTCCCATGGGACAAAGAGAAAAGTGAACGACCAAGAATGACCCTAGATATAGAATGAGAAATAAAGAGATGGAAAGGAGAAAGAGATAAAGCTGACAAGATAGAGATCATACAGAACGAATGGATGGGTGGTCAGATATTGCTCAAACTTGATAGAAAGAACATCGAGGAAATTCGGCAAGGGGAAGATCAAGACAATCAGGATAAAAAAGACAGGGAACGAGAGAAACAACTGAAACAAGATGAGTGTAAAAGGAAGAGTAGACAAAGGTGGGAACAAATGTATCAGGAAAAACAGTTAAGAAAAGAGGAGAGAGCAGAAGAGCAGAGAAAATATGACAATAGGCAGAGGGCAATTGAAGAATGAGACAGGCTAAAAAAGAAAAGAGAAGAAGAGGAAGAACAGATATTAAGAGATAAAAGAATGCAAAGATGCAGAGATGACAAGGTGCATAGGGAGGACAGTCATACTAGTTGGGGACATGATATGTCAGACGAAGACAGAGGACCCGTCCGTGGGGAGGAGGGTGATGGTGCATTCGGTCCTGAGGGATGTTTTCAGACAAACAAGGAAGTGAGGTGGTCAGATTTGGACCCGCCTAAAGAAAGGACACCAGAGCCTATGTCACAGCCAGAGCGACCTAAAAGGTGACCCTCTTAGTGAGATGTGGGGATCACCACCCTATGTGAGCAGGATGAGGTCATTACCACGAAGATGGCGATCAGGAACCATTGTCCCTGCTATGAACAGGCAGACGATGGGAGACGATTGTGATTTTGGGATTTCACAAGTCTCCTTGTAACAAATTGGTGGGGCCAGACCACAGTATTGATATTGATATTGATATTTTATTTCTATTGCGCTCGTACACAAGTGTTTCAGAGTGCGAACAAGTGTTTCAGAGCGTGACAAGTTTTTCAGAGCCAGTATATCCCTTGGCCCCAGATGGATAAGGATAATCTAAGGTGTAAGCTCCAGAGTTTGAATTTGGGTGCTGGGAAATGGATCTATGAAATAGAGAAAATGACAGGAGGAAACACGCTAGCTATAGGGGACATCACTGGTCTTGTAGCAGCTATCCTTTGGAGGAGGGCTGACAACATTCTGACAAGATCAGGATACTCAACTGTCATGGCACAGAACACAGCGTATGCTGGGGCGCTATTTAATAATTGCAGAGGGGCAGTCTGGAAAGCGCTTAGAGTACAATATCCTGATACGTCAGATATGGGTGCAATTATGGCACTTAAGATGCAGGAAGGCGAGGATCCGCTTGCTTACATTCCAAATTTTCAAGAGAAGTGGTCTTTGGAAACTCGAGAGCCGTGGGGAAAATTGATACGTGTATTCTATCATATTTTGTGTCAGAGATTACCAGACCAGGTACAGAGACAGCTCAAAAAGCTGGTGGGTATGGAGGCAAAGCCATGGCCAGAAATACAGCTGACCATTGCACACCATTGTCGATTACTGCAAGAGAAAAATCGAAAAGGGAAGATGCTAGGAAGCTTGAGGAAGCCAAATTAGTACAGAAAAAGCTGTTTGAATATGCTATAGAAGGGGTGATGCTGACTAGTGGAGACAGGTCAGGATCACAACAGGCAGCAGGTATGCCGCAGGTGAATAACCAACTTCATTTGGAGCAAGGAAGGAACAGATTTATGCCGAGAGGCAGGGGAGGCTACCGCGGAAGAGGAGGCTTTCAGAATAATCAGGGGAACTTTCAAAATAACCAAGTTGCTTTTCAGAGTGTGCAGAATGATAATCAAGGCATGCAGGGAGGGCAGATTAGAAGACCCCCCTGTTTGTTGGACATGTGGAATGACAGGAGACATTGCATGAACATGTGGGAGCAAAGGATATGTACAGAAGGGGGACAGCTAATCCTCCAGCATGTAGCCCACAAAGTAGGGACGGGTGTGTCCAAGATCAGACAGTGTATCAAGCACAAGTACAACCACAGCAAGCACCATTGAATCTGCTTCAAGGGCAGTCACAGCATGCACCCATGCAGACACAGCAGAGTGCACACACTGGACAGTTATTGACTCCTAGACTAGGGGGCGTCACTGTCGTGGGAGGGAATCATTTTACTGCTACAGGAATACGTATGTACCCACAATAGGACAGCTCACAGGGTAACTTGATGTGTTCAGTACTATCAGTGATGCCAAATCCTCAAGAGGAACCTAGGGTTGACGTAACCATCTGAGGCAAATCCTTTTTTTTTTTTTTGACACTGGGGCAATTCGCTCATGTATTAGAGAGGGAACATTTTCGTTATCAGATAATGCCATGAATGCTCAAGGATTCTCTGGAGTTACAAGTAGAGTTCCTTTTACTGAGACAATGCCAGTCTCTATAGGAGAGTGTGATATGTCTGTCAGGTTGTTGTATTCAAGACGGACACCAGTTAATATACTGGGCTGAGATTTAATTACAAAGCTAAATACACCAAGAATATATTATTTAAACATGGCCAAATTTATCAGGGCATTTACTAGGCAAATAGTGCTGCGGGGAACACCGTTAGAGCCATAACTGTTGCACTATGGGCGATGCATTTTGTTAACATGGTTATCCAGTTTAGTGGGCAAGATTACAAGTATACCTTATGAATTTCTATTTAGGCCACAGATACCTATGGACGAAGAGGGGGAACAGGTTTTTCCCTTGGAATTATAGGCAGCCAAAGTGCAAGGAGAGTTGGCCATGCATGAAGATTGGGATAAAGGCAGGCCTTGGAGAACAGTGATGGCCATTGGGGAAGGATATAGATTGACTGACGTCACTGATGAGGATATGTTTAGAGACGACCCGTCAGATGACGAAGTAGTGTTCAAGATGAGAATTACATATTGGATCAGAACAGAAAGACGAGTGATTCTACAGAAGATGTAGATAGTGCTGCATTATCCTGCATTTTTTGATGAGGACATGAAGTCAGTACCAATCTGCTTATGGACTACGTGCCCTTATGATATAGGCCTGTTAAAAGGGGTGGGAGAAGTTAAAATAAAGTTTAAACCAGGAGCAATTTTACCTTGAGCAAGGCAGTATCCCATATCTCGAGAGGCAGACGAGGGTATTTACAAGAAAATATTGGCTATGATGGAACAAGTTATCTTAGTGACGTACGAGTCACCATGTAATACGCAGTGTATCCTATAAAGAAATCAAAGGATGGGTCATGGCGTTTAATTCAAGATATGAGATGGATTAACCAGATTGTAGAGGCAGAATATTTCTGAATCCTGCAACGATTCTGTGCAGCATTCTCCCGGAAGCACAATATTTTACGGTGATTGACTTAAAAATGCGTTTTTCTCAATCCCATTGCATAAAGATTCCCAAGATCTTACATCATTTATGTTTCGTCAGACTAAGCTGAATATGTCCACATTTGCCTCAGGGGTACTGTGAGTCTGCATCGATTTTCAATAGTGTCCTGCAGATGGACCTAAGCAATATTGATTTGCCCAGTGTTGTGCTACAAAACGTAGATGACATTTTGGTCTGTAGCGCAACAGAAGAAGAGTGCAGATGAGACTCGATTCAGCTAATGATTATTTTAACAGACAAAGGTTATAAAGTGGACAAAGCGAGCTTGCAGTTCTGTCAAGAAGAGGTGTTGTACATAGGTCAGTTAATTTTGCATGAAGGAAAGAAAGTTACACCTGAAAGAGTTTAGGTGATCTTAATAACTTAAAAAACAGCACACGATAAAGCAAATGCAACAGTTTTAGGACTATGTAATTATGTTAGAGCATGGGTATTTGATTATAGTTCAGACACAATGTTTCCGGCCCGGAAAAGGCAAAAGTGAATAAGGAAAACATTGAATGGACTGAGGAAATGTAGGAGGGGTTTGATGAACTAAAAAGGGCAATTTGTACAGCTCCAGTTTTAGGAATTCCTAATTATTCTGAGGAGTTATTTTTATTCTCGCACATGAATGGGGCAGTCATGACAGCAGTACTCACACAGAGAACTAGATTGGGTACAAACCCTTAGCATATTACAGTGAGATCCTGGACCCAGTTAGGAGGGGTAACTTCCCTTGCGAACAATCATTGGCAGTAGCTGTAATTGCTAGCAAGAAATCTGCAACCATAGTGATGGGGTGTTCCATGAAGTTATTCGTTGAGCATGCTTTGTTTGCTGTTTTGGAGAAAACTAAGGGTACATTAACAACTCAAAGAGTACCTGCTTATGAGGTGGTTATATCGAATCCAGCGATCAAAATAGTCACGTGTAAAATGGTGAACCCTGCCACATTTGTAGCTTAACCACTGGCAGAGAATGAACACGTGCCTGATTGCTCAAACTATGAAGAGTTCTATGACTAGATCCCAAAAGTGAAAGAAAATGCATTAGGAGCTGGAGAGGTTCTCTTTATTGATAGTTCTTCGAAAATCGATCAAACTGATGGAGAAAGGCATTCAGGCTCAGCTGTGGTAAGACACAGAGCCAATGGGGAATTTGAAGTGGTAGCCAGTGTGAGACTACTGTGTCATTTTTCAGCACAGGCTGCAGAATTGGTGACGCTTATTGTCATGCTCGAGAATCACGCAGGGCAGGAAGTGACAGAGTACAGTCACTCCGCCTATGTGACTTCAACTATGCACGCAAGGTTAGCACATTGGAAAAGGTGGGGCTACCTCTGAGTGGACGGCACTCCAGTGCAACATGGCGCATTCTTGGATAGGCTTATTAAAGCAGTACAACTCCCAGTAGCCATCGCAATAGTTAAGTACGCAGCAGACACTAAGAGAACTGACTTTATTTCACGCGGAAACCAAGCCGCAGGCGAAGAGGCCAAAATAGCTGCAGATTCTTCTGATATTTTTAGTTTTGATACTCCTGATGTGAAAGAGAAAATGGTTGTAATAATGGTTGTGAATGATAGCTTTAATCATTTGTCACAAACGCAGTTAATGGAGTTTCAAGGTGGAGCTCCACAGGAAGAGAAAGACCTTTGGATGCGGAGGGTGTGTTCGTTATCCCATTCCGAAGCACTGTGGCGACAAGACAGCACTGGTAAACCAGTGATGCCTGTAGCCTTATTAAGGGTTGCGTTAGAACAGCTACACTACCCTGCATATGTCACTTCGGATATATTTGCAGCAACCATTGCGGAGGACTGGTTCCTACCGAACCTGTTATAACATGTTGCTTTTATGTAGTAAATTGCATTGCATGTCAAAATGTTTACTGCTGTGCACATGTTGCAAACAGTCAGAGGAGTAATTCCTCGACCAAACGGTCATTTCTAGCATTTACATATTGATTATGTTGATATGCTGCAGATCTGTAATGGATATAGCTATATGATAGTGGTAGTGTGCCTGTTCTCAAGATGAATTGAAGCTGGACCGTGCACACATCCTGATGCCACTTGTGCTGCAAAGTGCTTTAGTCCGAGAAGTATTTCCCAGATGGGGAGTATGTGGGGTGTTGAGATCAGAGAATGGCCCCCATTTCATGAATGAGGTATTTCAACAGATTATCTTATTGCTTAGCATTAAGGTTTTCTTCTGCTTATCAGCCGCAAGCGAATAGAATGTGAGAGACTCAACGGTTTGCTCAAAGAGAGAATAGCCAAGTTGAAACTGACCCTGAAAAAGGGGTGACTGCATTGCCTGCCCCTTGCATTATATGCATTGAGAAATCAGCCCGGATGTGACCACCACCTCACGCCCCATGAGCTAGTCACAGGGAGGCGAATGAGAATGCCTCTAACTCCTCCATCGAGGACTAGGAGTGATGCCCAGACACCTGCAAAATTGTTAGGAGATGAGTTACATGACTACTTAACATGTATGACTGCAAGTATCTCTGTCATTTCAGATCAAGTCAAGCGGAGGGGTTGTCGGTCTCAGAACACAGATGAAGACCATAAAGAAACCGGACCTGAAGGACTATTTGTTCCTAAACATTTTGCTGGAGATAAGGTTTTAATCAGGAATTTCACAAGAAAGTGGCACAAGCCCTGCTGTAGCTGCCCTTTCATTGTGGAGGATATTACATCATTAGCAGTCAAAGTCCTAGGGAGACGAGCTTGGATACACCTAAGAGACGTGAAAGTCTATGCTGTACAGGCTGATGCAACCCCGACTCATTCGGAAGCAAGTGAGGGAGAAGAAGTCCAGCATGTGCAGACTTGATCAATGACAAGGAAGAACAACGCAAAGATTGCCCAATATACAGATGAAAGTATACATTTGGACTGTGGCTCCCCTGAGACACTCTTTGTATTAGCTATAGCAAGGAGTGTGAAAAGGTATTGTTCTTGAGCAACAGGAGTTTGCTGACATTGGACTGTGGAGTGCTGGAGTAAATGAAAAATGCCCGATTGGGACTTTTTGCTCGACATCTGGAAGAGCGAGCAGTTCCCCAACTCGTTTCTCACTAAGTTTCTCTTTGAAGGCACAAATGGTGTTATCAGATGTTGACATACACAGACTACTTCTTGCTGTCTTCATATTTATACTCAGAATTTACCCTGCTCTTGTTGGGTGTAGCACTGATGTGCATTCTTTTGTCCAAGATCCTAAAAATTGCCCGACGATTAGACGTTTATTGGCAGCAATTATAGAGCACATCAGACAATTACCTGAACATCTTTCTGATTTGCACAGTACACCCTTATCTTATTTGCCGAAACACTAACACTTATATGTTTATGTGAGATCCTATAAACTGTCCAGCAAACAGCTGATTACTTGTGGAGATCATAGAGCAAATTTGACAACTACCAGAGCATCTAACAGGATTGCCTGAATAAAATGAGTTTTTTCTTCCTTAAAAGTAATTACAGGCAATCATGTGGTCTATAGAGCATATTGCAGGTCCAGAAAGTGAGCAGAGTCAACGACATATGGAGAGACATCGATGGTGGAGCCTAATGTATTGGTGCATAGTCTATGCCTGTTCAGCATCCATCAACATTTTCTTTTTCTATTGATTCACAATGTTTACTTTCATGTTTCCAGAAGGGAAGGACTTCCGTTAATCCTTCCCACTCCAGTCACCTTGGCAGAGCTAGACAGTGTAAGACGGCCAAGGCCTTATGTGATTGTCCCTACTCAGTAGCTCTCCTAGAGGTACTTATATCTGTGACAAATGGCCCCAGTTTTCCCTTTGGAGGGAGGTCCGTTTTTGATTTACTTTATGGTCATTATAGGCAGAATTGTTAGCTTCAATAGGAGGTATTACCCAGTAAGGGGCCACCAGAAGAACCAGTGCCCATTTGTCCCTGTTCTTGGGATGGACCAACAGGATCATAGAGATAGAAGAGAAAGCATAGAGGAAGGTTTCTGGAAAATCGATTATCAGAGTGTTGGTGCCCCAGGCTCCTCTGTCTGGACATCTCAAACAAAACAGTGGGGAAGGGGCATTCGTAACAATGGGGTATGCATCTATTGATGGCAAGCCAAAGAGTGTCATCATCTTCTAAAATACCTATGGAGAGACAGCCACTTCAAGGCCCTATTTCTTACATGTAATCTGCAAGTGATAACCTGCTTCTTTTCGAGAGGAGACCTCTGTAGTCACAGGCTGCTCATATTCGCAGAAGGCTGTGATGTATTTCTTAAAAACACTGATTTTGAGGGTAGAAATATCCCAAGTGTTTGCAATGATGTATTTGATCACTTCTATCATCAGGGTGCTCATTTAACCTTCGAAAATGTATTTAAAATCCACCTGCAGGATGGAGAGATAAATACTGTGTATCTCCTTTTTCTGTTCCAGACATGCCTGGAATAGAGTCTTGTACCTTCATTTTGAAATGTCAGCTTTAGGGCTGCAAATAGGAATAGCTTTTAGGAGGGTTTGCATGTCTGGCCTGAAAATCAGTATGTCCTTCCTGGCTAGCATGTGGATTGTGGTCCTCTTCACTCTACTCTAGCATCAATGGTTGCTCAGCAGATGCATCTCTGATGCGTGGTCCCTCCAGGCCACTGTTCTGACTGTCTTGGTGTGTGTCACAGGTGACTGCTCTGTATGGCGGTGGGGATTTATGTACCTCCACACAAGTGACTCTGAATTCCAACGAGAGGGCTAGCGTAATTAATCCCTCCAGCATTGATGTCCCATTGGTCTCTTCCTTGTGTGATACTACTTTCCTCTACTTCGCATGCCCAGAAACTGACGTTCATGCCTTTGATGCAGGTGTTCAGTAAGCCTAGAGTGTTGCTCCCCATGCAGTGGCACCTGTTTCTCCATCTGTGGATAGTCTGGTCTCACCTGGGCATCTAGGCTCATCGCCTTGGTTTCCCTCTTTCTGCTCCCTCTGGCTTCAGAGCATTGAGCTATTCGGCAGAAGGACCTTGCTCTGATTATGCTGGCATAATGTGGGTTCTGTAAAACAGGATGCCATGTATAGCCCTCCCACAGAGTGCCCCCATTCCAGCAGTGGGCACCACACACAGCAATGGCTAGCCTGCACATTGGGCTCCAGGTTTTCAAGTAGGTGCACTCACCTCACTATACCCTGGCAATGCCAGGACAGTCTAATAGTGGGTCCCCCTACTCATTCCTCACTATCTAATTAGACAAAGTCACCTTGCAGAGCACTCCTCTTGGGCCTATAGGGTCTATGCGAATCGAGGATGTCCATGCATACCACAATATACTACCCTGAGGTGGTAAATGTCGAATGTCTTATTTCTTCACCATTTATCTCAGCCACACCCTACTTCAGGGGTCCACTAGTGATATCACCTGGCCACTAGAAGGAGTGGTCCTTCAGATATAGCCTCAGGATGGCAAAATTCTCCAATGTATGGAACATAGTCATCATAGAGGGATTTGGAAAGGAGTAAGAGTGCATCATTTGGCAATGCGGGAGAAATCCTCCACCCAGACAGAATTCTACCAGATAGATGTCCACCTCAGGTGCACAACAGTGGATGTAGCTGCAGACGCCAACACCAAAAGAGGAGAGAGTCTTGCTTGAGGGGAGCCAGCACACATAAAGAAGACTATATGCATTACGCCCAATAATAAAAACAGAAGTAGTGAGAGGTAAGGTCTGCTGGAGAGAGCCATAGAAAAGAGAAACATCCCTGAGTGTGGAGAGAGCATGGGGCATTGTGTACAGTGCCGTGTGAGGCACAGAGCATGGCAGAGTCTTCTGACTGACTTCAAAACAACCACAGGCTTCTTAAAGACTTGGTACACCAAATAATAAATACCTGAGAGAATTGGTACAAAGGGGGATGCATGTACAAGCAAGACTTCAAGCTTCAGAAAGTCATTGGAGAATGAAGGAGTAAAACAGCGCGGTGCATCATGCAGAGCACTGTGCAGTGGCAAAGACTGAACAGAGAATGGTATATTAGGACGCACAGGCATCTGTAGGTCACTATTAAAAATGCTTCTGGGATGCTACTACTCAGACAGTGTAAGAAAGCAGACCAGACTTTAGAGAGCTATATTGCCTAGACATTCAGAGAGTCCAGACTTGACAAAGAGAGTGCAAAGATTACTGATAACAGTTAAACAGACAATTGGAATCACTAGCCTTAATGGAGAGATTGCAGAACGTCCTGCAATCTACATCTCAAAAACAGAGATTGCTAATGTTTTAGAGGGAGAATGCTGTCCCACAGCTTAGTAAGGTGACCTTTGTCTGAAGATTAACACTGTCACAGCATTACACAAAGCATAAGCAAGGGGTAAAACATAATTGCCGTAGGAGTTAGTTGATATTTAGTGATGTTAGCCAGCAGGGGGACTGAAGGTACAAATATCTAGATTGAAATGTACCCTCATTGGGGGTGGGAGAAACTGCTTGAGGAAGAGTGTCAAGAAATGAACAGGGTGATTTAACCATAGAATCTTGAGTGTTAAGTGATTTATTTGGGAAATAATAATAAGACACTCCAGTTCAAGGGAGCTTGGTAACAGGTGCTACAAATTACGATCAATATTACCCAGATGTGTTGTTCTCAGTTTATGAACTTGAAAGGATGAAGGCATGAGTCGTTCCAGAGAAGTATCAAACCTTTATGTGAGTGGTAGATCCTCGTCATGGGGGATGAATGTGCAATGTTTAAAGGTATCCAATCCCTTTGGGCCCTGGGAGAGAGCAGTATTCCCCTGGTTGGACCCTCTAGACACTTTCAGTTCACCCATACTGACACCTCTATTTAGTGGTCTTTAACATTTCTGTAGAACCTGTAGGTGTTTTACAATGCATCCTGACTTTGTTAGTGAAAGTGTTGTACTTCAGATAGGACTCAAGTGTGATCCTTTAACATGCCAAAGTAGTCATTACCCCCGAGAGAGAATCCAACAGCACAAGTCTGGGTCATCTTGCAGAATTACGGGGCAGTGAGAGTTTTTCTCTCAGAATTGTCCAAAGGGGTTCCCTCAGTGAAATCCTGGAGTTCACTGTTGACATCTGCAGTCTCTTTTTAGTGTCATGTAAGGGCTGCTTCTGTGTTCCTCAGATGACAGAAAATCTCCCTACCAGCGCACTGAAATTACTGACTTCAATCACATTTTGGGGTTTTCAAGGCCCCTGCACTTGTATAAATACAGTTAGTATGACTCCTAATTCACTCACAGTGTTTGTGCAATGTATCCCCACTCTCCCTTTGAGGGGTGCCCAAGGGTTCCTACACATGGTTGTACTTTGTGGGAGGAGTGGCTAGAATACACAGTCGCACCTAATTTCTCCCTCCCAAAAGCAAACGGAGCAAACTCATCTACTTTTTTGCCTTTGCACATGGATGATATTACCACCATGCAAGCAAATGACAGTCCCACGTTTTCACTGGCATGTACCATCATAATAGGGGATATTTATGTTTTTAGTGTGTGTTTGCAACAACTATTGGCATACATGTCGTATAATACAAGGTATCCATTTGTAGTTCCAAACTGCTGCCTGAAGGCCAAATGCCACATAGTGCACTAGGTTGGGCAATAGGTCCGCTGTGTGAGAATCGAGATAGGGCACTAAGGTAAAGGAATGCATCCATTATCATATATAACACATTCTAATTTCAATAAAGATTTATTTTGGTGATGACCCTTAAAAGCAACCCAAAAAATGCAGTCCAATAATAGAACAATTCATCATCACGTAGCAAATGCATTATAAAAAAGTGTAAAGTGCAAGTGTAGCTTATTGTGTATATACACATTCATCTGGTTATTAGAGGTGGCCCTATGGCAAGGGAACAGAGCTGCAGAAATGACAAGCACAAGAAGAGAAAGCTAAACTGTTCTTCCTTCTCTGGCATAAATGCTGTATCTGCACCATAATGGCGGAGGTCGAAACTACAGTGTAGGATGGCTAGTAGTTGTGTACTTCCTCTAAAGGACAGTGTGGGTTCTACATGGTAAAAGGCTATGTGCACTAAGCACATAGTTGTGAGAAATGTATGCTTCAAGCCAGTTTAGTTTTGGGAGGAGAAGGAAGACATTATCTCTTTGGCTGACAACTATTAGGGTTTGGGCAACTATATATGAATAGATGTGTAGTCTGGACATCCATGGTATATGGCATTACAGTAATACATTTGCAATGTTATTGTGGTCTTGAATACTGAGATCTTATTGGGGCCTACAGGAAAGGAAGATTTCAGGCTTTGCAGATATAGAAACCATGAACTGGGAACTGATACTTACTTGGTAGCTTGGCTTGGGATAATGACCTGTCAAGTCTAAATCCAAGGTTTTTCACCCATGTGGAAGCTGCTACCAGGAGCCCATAACAGAGACTCAAACAGTGGATTTTCAGAGCTAGTTGATGCTTGCAAAATTCAGAAAGTCTGTTTTTTGGAGTTGAGTTTGAGTCAAAGACTTCTCATCGCTCACCAATGTCGATTAGGCAGGCACTAGCATGAGCGGCTGACAAAGCAAAGCCACCATTCATATGGCAGAGGATCTAGTTGTCATCTACCATTGGAGACAGTAAAGAGCCTTGGTGTACACCCTCAAAGATTTGGGTAAAAGTGGTTATTCTTTACAGTCTCATTATGATTGTGGGGGTATACTAAAAGAAAGTCAGAACAAATGCTTGTGTGACCTCTTACTCGAGCTATCGAATTCCCAGATTGCAAGCTCCTGGTCATAGTGTAGCAGGCACCCCCATGCATGGGAAGGCAGTTCAGCCATATCCTGCTAGAATCCACACCATTGTGGGTGTGCAGTATTCTTCAGCACTCCAGACCAAGTACAGTCCCATGAGAAACGTGATGCCTTATTGTTACCTTATGCTGCATCATCCATACTTATGAAGATTACTGGCATCAAGTGAGGGTTTGCAACTAAAATATTAGAATCATAACTTTGCAAAGGCATATTCTAGGGAGATCCAGTTTACCCAGTGAGTGACAAATAAACATGTGATTGGATACACTGTAACAAACACATGCAACAATGTGGATTTATTTTGTTTAATTTCAGTAAATTAAAAATGTCAGGTGCTAGGAAGAGGGCTTAGCAGGAAATTAAACTGTATTTTAAGAGACTTCTGTATCCAGGCTTCTTATGTGAAAGAGCATGTAAGATAACACATTCTACTTGGATTCATAGAATTATTACATACACAGACACATTGCAATCAGCTGCACTCACCTCACACTTATGAATGGAGTTTGCTGCTTATTGAAACTCAAACACACAGGGCCGCCTTCCGAGTTGGGCGCAAAGGGATTACCGGCACCGGTAAGGACACCGGTGCCGGTAATCCATTTGCGCCCTATTCCGAGGTCCCTTAGCGGGTTTTGCTATGGGCGCCTGGTTTTACCAGGCACCCTTAGCGGGAGCCGCAAAGGGACCAGGGAGCAAATAACGGGACCGCAAATTGCGGTACTGTTATTAGCTCCCTCCCCATTCACATTGAGCCCTATTGGGGCTCAATTGGGAATGAGGTTTTCCTATTTCAATGGGTACATACCGGTCCCGCAGAGGTCGGACTACACCGGTAAGTCCCCATTGAACTAGGTCGGAGTCGGTACCGGTATGGGGGGTAGTCCTGGTGCAAATAGCGCCATGACTACCACCATACTCGGAATGAGGCCCACAGAATAAGGGAAAGATTTGGAAAAACAGAGAAGCAAGATCACCCATCTACCAGAGTTTACCAAAGAAAAGAAGAACATTGAATTCAAACTGGATGTGGCTAATAGGGAAATATCTTTACTGCGCCATATCTTGCTTGGTGTATCAGAGGACTTCCTAAAGTAGAACCAGATTGCCTTAGAGGGAATGGACAAAAGGCAGTGCTTACCTGATGAAGTGCTGGTCGTTAATTGGTGTGATTACCTGTTCAGGCCCTTCAAATAAAACAGACAAAAAATGAGCAGTTGTGCCCCAAGATTATTTGGGTATCTTCCAGCGAATTATTGAACTCCCAGATAGCATTTGATAATATTGATCATGGAATTCGTCTCCATCGGCTGGCAGAGATTGAGCTTTCAGGTGCCTATCTGGCTTGGTTTGTTACTTTTCTTGCAGACTGCAAGCAAACCATCTCTCTGTTTGCTTTGTCTTCTGCGTCATCTTCGATCTCATGTGGGGTTTTCTCTGTCCCCACTTCTTTCTAACTTGTTTCTACGTCCTCTGGCCGGACTAATTTCTTCCCACAGCATTCATTTCTATACACATGCCGATGAAACTCAGCTGGATTTTAGGCTCAATTTCCTGATCTCCATTTAAACTCAAGAGGTGTTTGGCAGAGATTGATGAATGGATGTCTGGAAACTGGTGGAGGCTGAATGGGGAGAAAACTGAGGTGTTGGTGGTGAGCTCTTCGGGCTCTTACTCCTTTTAGCATTCAGTTTTTTGCCCAGACTCTCTGGGTCCTTGCTTGGTTCCTAGTAGTTGTGGCTCTGGGCAATGCTGCATGGGCATCTCACAAGCGAGACAGGGTAACTGCTGTTACCATCAGCAGCTGGGAGAGGGGCAACCCCAACCCCCCGCACCTGCTCCTCTCCTTCCCCCGAACTACGGAGACACGCAGTCTCGGCAGCACAAAAGCCACGGAAGTGTAAGGTGCGAACAGTCATCGCACCCTTCCTCCAAACAGCAAGGTGCTAAAGCACCACAAGGAAACAACCATCAGGCAGGGCCCAGTTTCAAAGATCTGCCCCCACCAGTGGGTCAGACAGTCGGCTATCCGGCCGGGGGCTGCGACAACAGCGGCCCCCATCACATACACAACAAAGACCCAGGGCCTCCCTGGGTCCTATAAATGAGAGCAGCATGCTCAGAGTAAACACAATCTCTTTGTGGACCCTGAATGGGGACCCAAGCAAACAGGAGGTTCACTGTTTAATCAGTGTCTTCCAAATCTTCTTGCTTCTTTAGCAATTCTTTGAAGTTCGCTGTACATCACAGTGTCTTTTTCCTTCCCGAACATTGTACTGTTCAAAGCATTTGCAATACAGCTTTAACGAAGGAAGAAGCGGCAACCGAACGGCCAGCGCGGACGCTGTCAACTTCAACATTTTCGGCATAGAGCGAAAGCGAACGGTGAGCGTGTCCAAAACAAAACAAACAAAGACGCGTGCCGCGGAGTCATCCCCAAAACCAGTGCGAACGAGGTAGAAACTGCACACGAACAGGCACGGCGCGGACGTCATACGATTCAACACTTTTAAGGTGAGCCACCGCGCTGGGGCTATGAGGGAGGATAAATAGACATTTATGTCTGGAAGTTTGATTACAGTGGACCGGAACCCCCGCGTTATAAGGCAGACGGGGCAAGATAACACAAGGCAGTTTTAAACTCAGCCAGTTTGGGAGCTCGTCTTTGCTCTACAACCACACAGAGCTAGCGAACACAGTTCCAAACGCGGCGGGCCCAAAAATTGCAGATTTAAAATAATTTCTGTAATGTTGCAGGGCGATCTCACAGCGAAACCAATTTAAATCACACCTGGGGGCTGCCCAATTTTCTGAACCCGGGCAAGAAGGCACCAGTCAACAGTTACCCAGCACGGGCAACAAATAGAACAGGCGCAAAGAACTCGCCGATAACAACGGTTTAACTCCTTGATAAAACCCCCTTTTTTTTTTTCTATAGCAGGCATAGAAAAACATGGGGCCCAAACGGAAAACATGGGCACCCCCAACACCGGCGCCGAAGCCCAAATCTCCATAACTGCTAGCAGCCATTGAAGCGGCAGAGCACTACAGATGGGCATGGGTTAGAGAAAACATGTACGGCCTACCCAGGGAAGGAATTACCAGCCCACCCAGTCAGGAGGAGGTTTCTGCACCATTAAAAAGGAGAAAAATATCCAAAGGCGCCAGAAAAGGTACCAAAAAATTGTCAGAACTATGTGAGAATGTAGCAGAATTACAGCATCTAATGGTACAAATAAGGGGGAAGCAGACACCGCCCACAAGGGAAGCTGGGGCCTCAAACCCCACCATCGCCATAGAACCTACAATAATGGTTGTAAACCCACCCGTAACACCACGTATAGCAATCCCGCCACAACAAGCACAGCAGTTGCCAATAGCCCCTACAGCTATAAATACAACAGCCCCCACAACTCCAGCAACTGATCCAGCAGGTGCCCTAAAAGCTTGGACAAACTCAGGCACAGACAACACGGGCGCGACAGGGACACCCGGCAGTGTTACTCTCACCTGGTTCCCACGGGGGTGTCGACCGGAACTGGGCCGCTGTTGTTTCCACCAGCGTGACGTTTAGCACCGAGATGACTGACTGGACTGGCCCGCTCAGCCTAGTTTGTCTGGCTCGCAAGAATATTCTTCTGCAAAGGAGAAGAGGAATTAACCACCCGTCTTCCCACAGATCACTCTTGATGTCCCCTCCTTAGTCTCACCTGATGGTTTGGAAGGATGAGCTCTCCATCCTGCGTCGACCGCAGGGGCGCGTTGATGACCAGTTACTTCACTGGCATAGAGGAATTGGTGAGTTCCAGTATTGACTCTAAAGTCCAATTGTTCATAAGAGTTCAAATATCTGATCTTCACTCTGTCCGATTCCTTGCAGGTTGACGATTAATCCACTCGAAGATTTCCAAATGGCAATTGGTAAGATTCAGGTAAGTCTATTGTGGTTTTCCCCTTAGGGGCCGGGGTACGGCGATGAAGCAGAGTTGACTGTGCCGACCCGAGATGAGGTGAGACCCCCGTGGTAAATCAGGTAAGTTTTGTGGGGGGTAACTGGTATTGTCCTTGCTTTCTCCCCTTAGGGGCCGGGGTTCGGCGATGAAGCAGAGTTGACTGCGCCGACCCGAGATGAGGTGAGTACCTCCCGTGGTAAATCAGGTAAGTCCTTGGGGGTAGCTTGTATAGCCTTAGAGAGTCCCCTTGCTCACCTTGCTGTCTTTGTCTCCTTAGGTGTCGGAGGGCGGCCGCGAGATGGAGAGAGCGTGATGGAATGCTGAAGTACCGCCAAGCAGGTGAGTTCAGCGCGGCGCCGTAGGAATGCGAAGCGATGCTTCAAAGACTTCTGTCTTTCAGTTCCGTGGCGAAATGGATCAGGATTCAGGTAAGGATTAAAGTTAAAACTCCTGTTCTAACCTTTATCCTTCTTTTCTTCTTGTTTCAGGAGTCCCAGGACTGAAGCGGGCGTGGCTGAAGACTGGAGCTGCTGAAAACATGGTGAGCGTTACGCTGCAGCAAGCAGAATAACGCGAAGCACGTGTGGCTGTCCGGGCATGGTTTAAATAGCCTTGGAAGAAGATCCAGGTAAGTATTCTTGCACAGCCCCATCCAAGTAACAAAATAGTCCCTTCAGTAAAATAGTCCCTCCTAAGCCTCATTTGGCTTGAGTCTTCATGCAGCATGGTCTGCCTCAGGTGAGTATGCAGCATGGTCTGCTTCAGGTAAGTTATCAATAATGATCCTGGCGCCCATGGCGCCAGGACTGACTCTATCTTTATGAGCCTGGTGCCATAGGCGCCAGGACTGCACCCAAACAGCCCCTAACTGGGGCTTTTGGGCATGCTCCAAGTGGCATGATGCCTGCTTCCGGGGCTGCTAGGCCTGGTCTGGTCTTCCGGGGGCAGGCATCATGACAGGCAGCAATACAACTGACATTGTAACAATTTGTAATGCACAATTAGACCAGAAAATGAAATCCTTCCAAACAGAGATATTAAATAGATACAAAAGATGCCTGGCATGGAACATTGATACCACAATCAAAGAAGACATATGGGCCAAAGAATTTATAGAAATCTTTTCCCTAATAGAAGCCCAGCGCAAAGGGAAAGATGCTTTCAGAGACCCCAAAAAAATAGAAGAAAAAGCTATTGCCAGAAACGCCCAGGTCGAACAAAACTGGGACAACTGATTACAGGCGTTTGCCATCTTAGCAACAATATACGAAGAAAAATTCACTTTGGATGGCAGGAAGATCTGGGCATACGTTGATAAAATAAGGGAATTAAAAGTAACACAGAGTGGGAAGACATGGCTTGCATACAACATTAGATTTAGGAGGAGCATGTCAGAAACGCCGGTCATTGAGTGGGATGAAGTCCAGAACGATTTATATACCCTCAACGCCGAACCTCCCCAGGAAGAAGATACCATGCAGTCTTCTCCCAAAAATAGCAAAAATTCCCAAGTAAGCAAATCCCATGACAATGATAAATCCAAAAAAGGGGAGCAGCCCTTTCAGAGGAACCAGCCTTGGGCGGCTAAAAATAATGCCCACAGACAGAACAAACAGCAGGCTGTCAAATCCAACATCCCATGCAGACGTTTTGGGAAAAACCAGTGTATATGGGGCAAAGAATGCTGGTACAAACACGCCTGCACAAACTGCAACGGCGACCATGCAGCAAGCAACTGCACCAGACTTCCAGCCAAGAAAGAATGATATTCCAGTTTTAGAACCAGGACTAACGCCCATCAACCCGGGCAATTTTAGGGACGCCCTAAACCGCTACCCTGACAAGGAAACCAGCAGGATAATATTGCAAGGTTTCACCAAAGGGTTTTTTATCCCATTTAAGGGCACTGGGTCACAACACATCCCGCTGAACCTAAAGTCAGCCAGGGACAATCCCCAGATAGTAGAAACCAAAATCAAGAAAGAACTGCAACTTGGAAGGGTAGCAGGTCCCTGGGATTTCATGCCTTTAAAAGACTATTTAATATCTCCACTAGGCCTGGTCCCCAAAAAAGAACCCGGAAAAAATTAGACTAATTCATCACCTCTCCTACCCTAAAGGTCAGTCTTTAAATGACGGCATCCCAGACACAGAATCCGCGGTATCTTACACGCATTTTCAAGAGGCGGTAAGACTCATACAAGAGTGCAGCAGAAACACGCTGATGGCCAAACTGGACATCCAATCTGCTTTCAGACTCTTTCCAGTCGATCCAGAGTCACAGCAGTGGTTAGGTTTCACCTTTAACAACAAATTCTATGTAGATAGATGCCTCCCCATGGGGTGCGCAGTATCCTGTGCACTATTTGAACAATTCAGGGCTTTCCTAAAACAGAGACCAGGGACAAAAATAGTGCATTACCTAGACGATTTCATGGTCATACGGCCACCAAACTCCGAGGAATGCGGCCGGACTTTAGCAAAACTCGAGCACATGGCCGCACAGTGGGGAGTTCCCCTAGCAAGGGAAAAAACCACCAAACCAGACACAAACATAATTTTTCTGGGCATCAAAAAATAAATATCAGAACTCCTGGCAAAAATACAAAACCTGATAATGAGAGAAAAGGGGACCGTAAAGGAAATACAATCCTTGGCAGGCAGCCTCAATTTCGCATCCAAAATAATACCTCAAGGAAGGATATTTGCCAGAAGCCTGGAGTTTAAAATCAAACCACTCACCAAACCACACTTGCATATATGGCTAGGCAGAGAGGTGAAACAGGACCTGGAAACATGGGGAAAATTCCTCAGAGATTTCAACAGGGTTTTACTTTGGTGAACGCCTCTAAATACCCTGTCAAACAGGGTACTATACACCGACGCAGCTAGGAGCAAGGGGTTTGGAGCCATACTAGACTCCAAATGGGTGGCAGGACACTGGCCAAATTCATGGCAAACAGCAGGGTGGACAAGAAACATCACCCTACTAGAAATATTCCCCATCTGGCTAACATTACACATCTGGGGCAGGCGACTAGCGAATACGGAACTTTTGATTTGGTGCGATAACATGGCTCCATAAATAGAAGGTCAACAAAATGCCCTCTAGTACTAAAAGTACTACGAGCCATTACAACAGTCACACTACAAGTAAACGTTGTACTCAAAGCGAAGTACATTTCAGGGGCAGATAATAACATTGCTGATGCCTTATCTCGTTTCCAGTGGACAAGATTCCGAGAGCTAGCACCGCACGCCCAAGAACAGATGACGCCAATATCAGCAGAATGCTGGACAATAATGGGAAGACAAGAATAATGACATCAACGCCAACGCCAGAGAGCACAGGCCAGGATGCCCAACGAAAACCAGGCACCTCTAAAACGGGTGCCAACAACACATTGGCATCAACGCCAGCACCAGAGAGTGCAGGCTGGGATGACCAATACAAAGCAGGCACCTCTAAAACGGGTGCCAACAACACATTGGCATCAACGCCTGCACCAGAGAGCCCAGGCCGGTATGCCCAACAAGAATCAGGCACATCAACAACGGGTGCCAACAACCTCACAGGCTTCCTAACAGAGATGGCAGAGAGGGCGGTGGCAAGCACCACTGCAACGCAGTACAGTAAGTGTTTGCAAACAGTATTTAAGGCCACAGGTGTAAACCACATAGAACTTATAACGATTAAAGATATAGGGCCTCATTACATGGATGGCATAGAACCATGGCGCTATAAGCGCCATGGTTCATGCTGGTAAAATACCGGCACCGCCTTGGCGGAAAGGGGAATTACCGCCCCATTCCAAGGTTGGCGGGGCGGTAATTCCCCCTTCCACCATTGCCCTTCCCCATTCCATTTTTGCCCCATAGGGCTCAATGGGAATGGGGAAGGCGCTAATTACGGTACCGCAAATTGGGGTATCGTAATTAGCTCCCTGGGTCCCTTTGTGGGTTGGTTTTTAACGCCTGCAAAAAGCAGGTGTTAAATCCCCCAACCCGCGAAGGGACCTCGTAGTAAGGCGGTAAGGATTTACCGGTACCGGTATTTTACCGGTACCGGTAAATCCTTACCGCCATCCGGGTAATGAGGCCCATAGAAGTATTTTTAAAATGGGCCTGGGAACAAGGTTTCAAAAGGGATTGGGCAAAAAGACACCTGGTGGCAATTTCATACTTTACAAAAATTTGAGGCGATTCAGACCCCACCCAGAACGCCTTCATCTCTTACGAAATGAAGGGATGGGGCAGAATAGAGGGTCCACAAGTGGACACCCGCCGACCCCTTGATTTCAGAAAACTGGTGCAGATAGCAAGCCATTTGGAAGCCATATGTCGGCACCCATACGAGATAACGTTATTTAAAACAGCTTTTTTCCTAGCCTACTTCGGGGCTTTCCGGGTGGGAGAACTCATTGCTTCCAGCATCAAGGCCACAAACGGCCTGGGTATCATGGAAATCATGGTGAGGCAAGAGAGTGTTAACATAGAAATGCAACAGTCAAAAACGGGTGCGAAAAGAACCATCAATATTTGTTGCATCGACGAGGCAACAAACTGCCCAGTTTGTATAACCAACCTCTATTAGGAGTAGTGGGATCTCAAACAATTCGGCACTCTCTCCTTCAGGATAGGTGCCGCCACTGCAGCATGGCAAGGAGGTTTAGCACCGCAACTACTAAAAAACATAGGGGGATGGAAGTCAGACTGTTATAAAAGATATGTCAGACCAGAATTTATATAGCCTTCCGCCCTAAAATTTTCTTTCTTTTCCCCTCCTCCTACCACCACAGAAACAACAGGTGAATCGAGGACCACACTACGATCAGCATGGATAGTTGGCCACTCTTTCGTTTTCAGGACAGGCAAATGGGCTGAAGAGACCAAAGAAGGGCCACCGTTCAGGAACACCATTACTTCATGGAGGGGATACAGAGGCCTACGCTGGGCTGACGTCCACGAAACACTAGCAGAACTGGTGGCATACAGGGACCCCCCAGAATTCCTGATCATCCACCTAGGGGGCAACGATCTAGTTAACACAGATAGACGCATCCTATGTGAAGAAATCTGCTCCTCCCTAGCAGGCATTTCACACAACTGGAGGGTTACGGAAATATACTTCTCAGCCATCTTACCAAGAAAGATATGGCTAGGGGCCAACTGCTACAAATCTATAGACATATCTAGAAGAAAACTGAACAGGACAATAGAGAGATTCTGTATGACAAGAGGACTGGGTTTCATAAAACACCCAGCCATTACACTAGGCAACCCAGACCTTTTTCTCCATGACGGCACCCATCTGTCGAACCAGGGCATGGAGCATTTCTTTCAGGAAATCAATACAATGCTTGCTCACAGGGGCTGTCTCTAGGGCATACTCTTGGGGGAACACGGTCAGCTGGGAACCTGCCCATGTGTGATGGCACGGGTCCGAGGGGGTAACCTCAGGACCCGGTGCCCAAAAGTATGAAACCATCATGATATGTGATATTGTTATTGTCATAACCCATATCTGTACAATAAAATCCTACAGCCTTTTTATTGCCAACACTTGAAACAAGTTGTGAGCCTATCATTTTGGGTGAGGGTTTGGGGTCCGGCCATTACTAATGCATGCATATGGGTTCAGCAGTTATCATGATGCCCAGATTGCCTTGGTGTGCAAGGCTGGCTTCCTTAGACAAAAACTTCTAGGGAAGATTCTTCAATTTGTTTTCCAGCTCAGTTCCGCTCATCAGTAGCCAGTGCTACAATCATGGGCTTCCTGGATTACTGTAATGGTATCTATTTGGTTCAGCCTGACTTTCTAATTCAGATGCTCCAGACCTTACAAAACTCAGCAGCACGCTTGGCTCTGAAGGATCCTATGCTTGCTCACTCTGCTGCGCTGTTGGCTGAGCTTCAGTGGCTCCCAGCGAGAAGCCATATTAAATGGTTCTTTGTATCATACATCTGCCATCAAAACTTTCTTTTGGGCCCTATCTTACTTCAAGCTAAGCTAACGATTTATGCCCTCTCGCGTGTCCTGCAATCTGCCTCTCAAAACCAAAAAAGCATTGGCAACATTTTTTATGTTTTAGCCCCTTCTCTATAGAACTCTCTTCCTGGTCATTTGTGGGGGATTTCTGGCTGTCTTCAGTTCCACAATATTTTGAAATATTTTCTGTTCTAACTGTGGCACTATTGTAGGGATTTGTTTGATGTATCGGGCCCTGGTTTGTCCTTAAAAAATACAATTGCATACATACATTTAAACGTACTTTGGAAGCCCTCTTTCAGAATGCTTTCATTGAAAAAGGGAACAAAGTGCAAGGAGTATGTGCTTTGTGATTTCTACCTAAAATTGAAATCTTGAGTCCCATCACTGCATTGGTTTATCCTGAAAATCGAGATCTATACAAGGTTTTGGCATTGTTTGGAATAAAACATTCTTTGATGTGTGTCTCTGTAGTCCATATAGTAATTGAAATCTATTATTTAATTAACACAAATTGGAATCAGTGCCACAAGGGTGAGCCTACTCCTTGAAAATAGTGAGTGACGTTGGCCCCACTGTCCCAGCATTCCAAAAGCAACAGCCATTTTGGGAAATCCAACACTTTACAATTGAAGATGGAGTCAAGTAGTGTCTATGCCCAAAAAGGGGAGAAAAAAATGTTGTCGATTGGGTCTTACATTTTAAATTAGGTGAACTGTTTTTAAGCATTATTTTGAACATTGCCTCACTTTGGATTTCAGAGTGGAGGGGGAACTAGAGTAAGGATAATGCTGAAATGTATATTTGGTTTAATGGTCTGTGAACCCATTAATGTAAAGTTTTGAGCTTACATGTAAAAGTGATGTCAAACATAAGACATTGTTTATATCGAGGTGAGAGTGCACTCGCATTGGAATTCACATTGGGAATCGTATGTCACATTATTTTGATACCACATTCTTTAATAAAAGCAATTGATATTGCAAACAAGCTTGATTCTTGTCTCAGACTGTGAGGGCAGGTTTGTTACATGACAAAGGATTGAACTGAGGGTGGTCTGAGACCGTAAATAGAAACTCAAGATTTTAATGTTGAATGTGCTAATCTGGTTTGGATTGGGTGTTTATGCTTCCTTGAATAAGGTGTAACCAAATAATATATATATATAAATAATCAGACAGTTTACCAGACTGTTTTTCTTGGACTGATACTCTTCTATAAGAACATTATGTAGATAGTTAAACTCGATTTGTATAGTGTGCCTTGTTCAGTAGGACACTTAACACCTTTTATGTTTGAAATATTTATTGTATGTAAACAGTAGCAATAAACCTTAAAACATGTCTAACATGTAAACACATTTAAACCTTTTCCTTTTTTGTTTTTTAATAGCTTCCTTTCCACTCAAGATATCAAAATCGGGGGTAACTCTTAACAATTGCAAACCAACACATCGAAACAGGTGACCACATTGGGTGAGAAAGGCAGAAACAGAGAATGACAGAGAACACAGAGAGGGTGAGCAAAAAGGAGAGAAAGTGCGAGTGAGCAAAAGGGAGAGAAAGTGCTAGCACGATATATGTATGTTTATAAGTCTTGGAAGCAGGATGACATTGCAACTGTTTGTTAAGCCCAAGTAGATTGTTGATTATGGGCACAAATGAAGTATGATTTGGACTTTTCTATAATGGTTGGTCAGTCTGGGGCTCTGTTCCTTGTGTTCATGACATTATATTACGGTCTGCCACTTTTGCTAACCCCTGTACACTTTATTTAGTATGTGGTGTTAGAACTTGCTCAACTAAAGTATTTCTGAATAAATAAAGCGATGGAGTTTGCAATGAACATGTAACAGGATGAATGCATTGAGTGGGGCTGAATAAGCTGTGATGGCTCTTCGGTGGAAATCATTCCGAAAAATATGTGTATGTTGAAATAAGAATATAAAACAGCCTACAACCAATATTTTATTTGTTTAATTTTATCTTTTCATTCAACAAATAACAGGTCCCAAAAGGCACAACAGTGGACTACAATACTGCACGTGGCAAAGGAACATCCCAATGTTATCATTGTTCCGCTCAGTGCGTGACACCCCAGCTGTCACTCCCCCATTCAGTGCGGTTGATATACAGAGAAGCAAATATTTCAATGATACTACTTATAAACATGAACCCTAAGTATTCAGTGGTGAGTCAGTACATACTTGGGTTACATGTGTGCTCGTGTATACCCTTATATTTAAGCATTGGCCAGTTCCCAGAATTGGTTTGCCTGCATCGTATTTGCCAGTTTTTTTTTTTTAAACAGTTCCACTCAAGTGATCAGAGTGTAAAAAGTTGTCAATTGGTTCTTTGTCGGAGGACTCTGTGCTTTCCTGTGCACCAAAATGATTTTCTTCGCAGACAACGCTATCAGATGCATTCGTTTCCGGGTCATTGCATCCGCATGCCAACCATCTACTTCCGCCCCAGGTAGCACGGACATAGGGGAGAGAGGAAGCGTAGAGCCAGGGATACGTGAAACATGCCTGTGCATTAAGCTATCAGCCAATGACGTCGCGTGCAACATCCCCCAAATCTATTTCCCAAACTGGCGTAATGACGATTCTGATTTGGCAGGGGGATGAACAACAACTTAATCAATTCGTGAAAGTGTCAACAACAGTGCTTCTGGGCTTGAACTGGCTAGCCCTTGTAACTGTGCAACAATACATTTTCTGGATTCATACATCTGTGTAGAGAATGGGGCGGGGGTGGGGGTGCAAGCCAAGAGTGACTTTCCACATTCTGTGAATTTTATGTAAGTGTTCCAGCGAAGTAAGTTTGTAAGCACAACCATGTGAGCCAACATTTGATCCATTCATTTGGTTCCTGTCAGCATTAGCTCATTTCACTCCAATGAACTCATGAACTATTTTCTTGATTTTTGTCACCCACTATTCCACTTGTGAGCAATAATTCGGCGAAACGGGTTCTGCTTCTTTTGCACAGACTTGGAGCTCCACTCCCACAATACTGGGGTCAGTCCTTCGCAGGTGACACTGGGCTATATAAGGCATTTTTGTAACACTGCCAGGAGGTTGAGAAAAGCTTCAGAGGTCCTCGAATTGAAGGGAACTCTAAGCAATCTGCAGGGATTTGCATGTGTTTGCCCCTTATTTCCAGGGAAGGCCAGTGTTGGTACATTGCCTCCCTGGCCTATTTTTATTATCAAGGGGGATCGGGTCCCAGGTCCTTCAATCAAGTGGCAGAAGAGATTAGGCCTTGGACGGAATGCAACATGTTGCATCTGAGAGCGACGAACGTCATGGGTTGGTGGAAAATGTCAGAGAGGATCCTCTGAGCAGGGTCTTCCCATCCTCCCCATGGAAGCTCAATCCCAATGTCTTCCACAGGAACTGCAGGAGCTTGGGGATACCGGGAGTGAATATTTTTGCTTCCCGGGCAGAAACAATGGGCCTCATTACGAGGTGGCCGGTAAGGGATTACCGGCACCAGTAAGGACACCGGTGCCGGTAATTCCTTACCACCCTATTCCGTGGTCCCTTAGCCGGTCCCTTCCTCAACACCTGGTTTTACCAGGCGTTATGGAAGGGACCCGTTAAGGGACTTCAGAGCTAATAACGGGCCGCTAATAGCGGGCCCGTTATTAGCTCCATCCCCATTCCCATTGAGCCCTATGGGGGCTCGGATGGGAATGGGGAATGTCCCGAAATGTGGATTTACCAGGTCCTCAAAGGTCGGAATGACCCGGTAAGTCCCTATTCCGGGAACACGGACTTGGAATGCGGTAAGGGGGTAGCCATGGTGCTAATAGCGCCATGGCTACCTCCTAGCTCGTAATGAGGCCCAATGCACTGGCTCTTTTGCCAAAACCCTCATGCAAATCAGCCTTTGGAGTTTCAGGTGGTTTTAGTAGCTCTGATTTGGCCAAGGAAATGTCTGTTTCCTCTCCTGTTGGCATTAGCCGAGGAACCAATGTTGCCATTGGAGGGGAACTTGGGGTCGGTAGTGTTGGGCATGAATCCAAGTTCGTACGGGATACAGAGGGCAGCATGGAAGTTGAAGGGGGGGGCAGCATAGAAAAGCATTGTCCTCTCATCTAGCCTAAGTGTTTCAGGATGCCAAGTGACCTACCACCAGAAACTCATGCTCTAGCACTCATGTTCCTCAATGTGCCGAAAAGGCAGGTTGATCCCATCAATTGGCCAATCCCTATGCTGTTGCATTTTTTGAAAGGATATTTTGACATGGGGCTGTCAGCTTCCTCTCTTAGAAGTAAATGGGCAAACAGGGTAGCACAGGAGCCTTGGGGTGGGTGTTGTGAGGGGTTCTCGAAATTGCTAAGCAGCTTCACTCAGTACAGGACACAAATGGACAATGGGTATTAGCTTGGAATTTGGCTTTGATTCTGAAAGCTTGTCTGGAGTCAGTGGACGGCAATATTCTCACGATGAACGTTTTGGGGAGTGCGGGGTCATGCAGTCCTCCTCTTTTGAAAGTACTTCCAGAGGCTTTGGTATTGTGGTACGAGCCGAAGTTTACAGCAAAGGCAATATCAAAATGTCGTCGATCAGAGGAAGTAAATCTACTGGTATTCATTCCACACACGGCATCCTGGATGAAGAATCCTGGCGTCTTCTGGATGTAAACAGACAGGTGATGCTCTATCAGGAAAGGTCTCAGGGATTGCACCCATCACATGGTCTGTTTGTACCCTGGGTAGAAAGGGTTCAACGCCCACAATCAGTTGGAGGATTAGGGATACCATCACAAACACAGGAGATGATTCCACGAGAGTCATGGCAGTTTCCTGGGCAGAGGTCATGGAGGTGTTTGTCTCGGTCATTTATAGAGCAGCAACGTGGGCTGGACCTAACAAGTTTGGTTAAAATTAACGCCTGAACATTCATCGACACGTGTCCACTACATTTGGTCCAGGGGTGCTGAGCACGTATGATGATGAAAATAAGAGGTATATTGTGGTCTGTATGAATATTGCTTCAGCTACCTCACACCTCGAAGAGTACGGGCCTCATTACAAGAATTGCATTATGGGTTAACGGGTGCCGCTAATGGTGGCGGCACCTGTTAACCCATTCCGCAATATTACGAGGTCCCCTCAAGGGACCCGGTAACGACGCCTGGTTTTACCAGAAGGTCATAATCGGCCCATTGTTAGCTCCCTGCACCCATTCCCATTGAGCCCTGTGGGGGCTGAAATGGGAATGGGGAAGGTCCAGGCCCGGGTTCTCTGTAGGGGGAATTATCGGGCCCTCCAAACTCAGAATGGCCCGGTAATTCCCCATTCAGGGAACCCGGACCCGGTTTTGGTGGCAGCCATGCCGCCAATAGCGGCATGGCTACCGCCAAAGCAGTAATGAGGCCCATAGTCTTGGGAAAAGCAGACCTAGGAGTAGTGAAGATAACCAGTAAGGAATCCCTACAATATTCACTGTTGTTAAATCCCACAAGATACCTTCGGAACACCAAATACAAGGGGCGTATCCGGTTTGATTGAGTAGTGGGTCGCTGAGAGTTACTGGGTAGTGGCGGATTGATTTCTGACATGTGGGCCAGGCACTTCCCTGGTGTCATTACATGCCAGAGAGTAACACTCTTACTGTTCCAGTGTAACAAGGACGATAATGTCAGCAAAGCATGGACTTGCTTCAGAGATTGGCGTGGAAACTCCCATCACAGGTTTGACACCAGACAGGCGTTCACTTCCCCATAGTTGATAAATTAAGTGCCATTGAGTTTGGTAATCATTTCATTTGTTATTCTAATGCCTAGAAGCCGAAAGTGTTTGGCATGTAGCGCTGCATATGTTGCTGCTTTTATTACTGGACTCGTTTCATATTATGTGAATATCCTGCCCCACATTGCATCCAATCAGACGCGTGTTTATTACAGAAAGATGCCCTGATCCCTGCGTTAATAGCTGAGCAGCACAGATGCAAGCGCTCTCCAACATGGCGCTAGTATTTCGATAAGCTTGTGTAGCCGCCTGACCATGTCCATTGCTACCAGCCGCTTACATATCTCTTCGTAACATACTTATACATCTATGAACTATAAATACATGAATACGAGTCCAGTAATTCAGATTCTAATGCCTTCCGGTTATCCAGAGGATTTGCGATTACGCCTGGAGCCATAAATCTTTGGGATCAGCTGTTTTGTCATCTGGTGGCAGCCCTGGGCAGAAATCCATGCACCGGCTTCAGAAATATTCAGCCGTGCAACTCCCAAATCCCAGCAGAGATTACATCCGGCACCCCATATGATGTTCGGATATTAGTGGAGGTATGCACCACGCAGTGAGGGGTGGGGGAGCTCAGGGGGATCTGCACCTGCTGCAGTGACTCTGCCATTGAGAAACACAAAGCTGAATACACACAAAGCTGATATCCCAAGTGCTGTCCATACTTGCTGCAATACATCACTTTTGATACATTGGGAATTAAACGAACAGCACATATAAGATCGAGACGTTTTGAATTTAGGACTCGGCTCTTCATTCTTCCGATGTCGCTACATCTTGAGTGCAATACATTTCGTTAATAATAACACCTGCCATTACAGTGCTTAGAAGCCGAGAGTTATGAAGCGCTATATTAGAACACACGTCATTATTATTATTATTATTATTATTATTATTATTATTATTAATAATAATAATAATAATAATAATAATAATAATAATAATAATAATAATAATAATAATAATCACGTTCACTTTAAGATAGATAACCTGAAGTATGTAATTAGAAAAGTAAAATATAGTTCGATAAAAAATAACATGAATACGTCAATGTTCACCACATGTCCTTCGGTATTCTCAAACTAAAGGCCCCATTTAAAATACCTTTAAAAAAAAGGAAGAAGGAAGTCGAAGGCGTTGTTAGTTTTCTGTGCCATTAGATATTCAGCATTGCCTTCCTCACCTGTGGCTTTAAATGATGTTCTTTGCAATAAGAGGCCTTCTCAGCGGGTGGTGGCACAGCAGACTAGTTATATATTCATACGTCTGTGTTAATAAATGAAAAGCGTTCTCATATGTTCCCTTGAAATTCCCCATTAGACATAAAAGCGAACTAGCTACAGCGGAGCATAATAAGGCTGCCTATGGAGAGAGCATCCGGGTAATACCATCAACCACAAAACTGAAGCACAATTATTAGCAAATGCCACTATAAACGATGGGTGGTAAAATAGCGTCCGGCATTTCACCGACATTCCCTGCTGGCGGCAAACACCGAGTTGCACATAGCGGTCTAAGGGCAGGGCTCATCCCGAGCTGCGTTTTGAAGCTGCGGTTACAAAATAAATATAGAAAGTGGACTACTAACACTATTTTTGAAGGCTGATACCCTGGTGAATGTAAAGGGGTTGGGGCGTTGTCCCACAATTGAACACCCCGTCAAACAAGAAAATCAGTGTTAAGGACCCATTGCTAAGCAACTATGTGACACTCTCCTGTCCACTCAAGCCCCATTCATTTCCGTTGTTGCTGAGCACCATTTGAGCTGCCTGCAACTTGAACTGCTTAGAACCCGCCCATGCCCCTACTTATGCCCACGTTTTGTGCCAAACATGTCCTGCTCACCCGCACACCTTCCACTGCAGACTTCTTGTTACAGTCGCAGCCCCATCTGCCTATGGTTGACTCTCTGGATCCCTTGTTTCAACCACACACGCCCCTATCATCCGGATCTACCAGGACCTTTTCTTGGAAGCTTGCAAGATTAAGTTCAGCAGTTAGGATAAGAGGCGTAGCACAAATGGAGCCGGAAGAGGAAAGGAGGTTTGTTCTGCCCTTGCAATATGCGCAGGAGCGATCACGCGTAGTGATGGAGCAACAAGGTGGTTGGTGGTTTTGGGGTGTGGGGCGGTGTTCTTCCACCAAGAACATTGTTCCATTGAAATGGTGCATTTTACAGTACACTTAATAAGATCCAACAATGCATAGGAACTCCCAATGCATTTTCATAATGCCTTTGCCCACGATATGACAATACTCTACCAGTGTAAAAACATGTTCATGCTGATTGTGCCCACACATGTCAATACTAATGTAGCAATATATGCCAGTATTCCTACATAAGAATACACTTATGTTTGCTTTGCCCATAATGCCAGTAATGATACTATAACAAAACATGTTCATGCAGACACTGGACAATTTGTGCCAGTATTCCCATATTTGGTGTGGGGATGGAGATGGAAACGATATGGTGGTCTGACCAGGAGCAGTGTAGATTGGAGGTGATGGAGACATTGCAGTTATGGTCCAGGAACCAGTCTAGTACATGGCCACGTATGTGTGTGGGTTTGAGGAATCTTTGAGAGCAGCCCAGGACAGTGGTGGATTTAGCAAGGCTTAGTGCATCTGTGTCTGTGGTATCGTTGAAGCATAGGTTGATGTCGGACAGGATAACAAGTTGGGTTGAAGGTTTAAGGTTGTTGGCGATGAGTTGGGTCAGGTCACTTTTAAATATTGTACTAAGTCTTGGCGGTCGGCATTAGATAAGATGGAAGGTGATGGTTGAGTTGGGTGAGCAGGTGAGTTTGGCTAAGATGGATTTGGAATGGGGAAGTTTGGTGGTGGTGAATGGGCCCAGAGGGATGTTGTCCCTGTGAATGAAGATGATCCCGCCACCTTGTCTCAGAGGTATGTCACAGCAGAGTATTGTGTACCCAAAAGGGATGGCAATAGTGAGGGAGGGGCCAGCAGATGGGGTGAGCCAAGCTTCTGTGATGGTCAGAATGTCAAGGCGTATAGTGACAATGAGGTATAAAATATCTTGTGCATGGGCCACTATGTATCTAGTATTGATTAGGGTAAGCAGAGGGGTGGAGTCTGCACCAGGTAGAGGGGGGTAGCCATGGAGCTGGGCAGAGTAGTTGTGAATGTTACTACTTGCGGGGAGGCTTTGACTCGGGCATGGATCTGGTTCATGGGTGTGCAGTCACTGAGATTACTATTGCGCCATAGAGTAGTCAGTGGGAGAGGTGTAGGATGGTAAGCGGTGTCTGAGTGCATGCTGACAAGTGGACCAGTGGAAGGCACGTTCTGAGGTAGGTCATGGTAGGCACCTTCTGCAGTAAGTCGGGGCAGGAAGGCAGTTGATTATGTGGGAAGCCGTGGTCAGTGGTCAGTGGGCTCAGAAGGGAGATTGGTGGATGGAGGTTGGAGGGGTTGGATGGGGAAATAAACAACTAGTGGCTGAATAGGAGGGAAGCTTCTGAGGCAGCAAGGAACAGCATTGCTGGGTAGGTTGCAGTTGTTATTGGGATACCCCTCTTTTAACAACTTATTTTTTTTTAAAACAAGTTCTGAGAAATTAGAGCCACTCTGTGTCAAAAAACATATATGAGGCTATTTCCATTTCCATTTCCACCTAAAACAGTTTGATTTGCTTTACACTGTTCATTTTCATTGTGCTTTTAATATATGGCTCATTACAAGTTGTGCGGTGTGGGTAAAATGCTGCAGTATTGCTGTATACCGTCGCATTTACTGTACCGCCAAACTATAACTTTGTCAGGAAGTTGGAGCATTCATCGCTATCTACGAGCAGGAGGATAATCAGACATCTTTCCGCCAAATATCGCCAGGTGCAGAAATTCTGGCAAGAATGCCCCATTGAGTCCTATGGACTAAAATGAAATGGGTGTTATGTTCCGCCCTGCGTCCCGCTATGCGGTGACGCAGGGCGTGCCGAATAAAAGCCCCGCCCCCACGCTCGGGAGGCAGTTCCGGGGCAGACCATCCACCCGTGTGTGCGTGCGAGTCATTTGAGCTCCCGCTGGTGCTGCGCCCCAGGCCGTGCGGCCTAGCTTACTCCTCCAGCCCTCGTGCGCGCACTCCGAGGGCTGGGACATAACAATGGCGACGAGGTGGAACCAGGACAAACACGCACTCCACGTTCACGGTGCCTAGATGGTGGTCTGCAGCCATCGCGGCCAAATTTTTGGACACCCGGTGGGGGGGGGATCGCACACGTGACCCACCCCACCCTAAAAAAAAAAAAAAAAATGTTCTCCTTCAATCTTCTCATCATCACTCGCCCTACAAGTGATGACTGGACAGTGTGGAGCCATCTCACATCTGGTATCGCACACCAGGGGCCCCATCACGACGTAGCATCGGAACCACATGGGAAAACCAGCACCTGAACTCTCCGCTACAGCGTTTGGACACCAAGGCACATCCAGGGAAGGCCCAACTTCACCGCGCTAGTGGTTGCCTGAAGAGTTCACGACAGCACTGAACAGGTACACGTCGACATGGCGGCCGGCACGTCCACCCCTGGGCCCACCACGCCGTCCATGATTGTGGCAAACCTATCGCTGACGTCCCCACAGCCTCGCACACAAGGAGGCTCATCGACACTGGTCCAGCCGTTTGACCCCTTTACCGACCCATCTTCGAGTGGACCCAGATGGCAGCTGTGGATCCAGAAATTCGAGATGGCGATGGAGTGCAAAGATGTGACGTCGGCCAGGAAGATGAAGGCGCACCTACTACTCAGTGTGGGTGACGAGGTACTGCGCATTTTCAACTCCTTGGATGTGGCCGATGGCCAAGATGCGTACCAAAACGCAAAAGATGCCCTCACAGCTCATTTTCTCCCCCAACTGAACCCGGACTATGAGACTTTCATCTTCTGCACCGCCATACAGGCAGCAGACGAGACCCTGGATGCCTACCACACTCGGTTAAGAAAATTGGCCATGTCCTGCGAGTTCACTAATGTTGAGAGGGAGATCAGGAGGCAAATCATTAACGGCGTACACTCAGAAAAACTAAGGTGCCTAATTCTCAGCGAGAGAGGCATCCCCCTGCAACGAATCCTTGAATTAGGATGACAAAGGGAACTAGCCCACACCAGAGCGGCCAACATGGAAGCCACTCTGCACAGACTGCAACCGGTCCTCAACACAGCCATGGTGGCCCAGATCACCAACAAACAATCCTCAAGGGATGAATACGGTGGGGGCTATGGCCAGAACAGGTGGCAACCGCGCATTCTTGGGCCCACAGAGTGTGGCTGGTGTGGTGGCCCACGACATGGCAGCCGCAACTGTCCTGCACAAGGCACCACCTGCGGCGCCTGCGGCAGGAAGGATCATTATGCAAAGGTGTGCAGATCATCGGGCGCCTCCACGCAGCCCCCACAGAACATTTCAGACAAAAACATGACCAAGAAAAAGAAGCAGGCCAGTGCAAGGAGGGTCGCACTGGCCAACTCTTCCACGGAGGAAGAAGGGGATGATATCTCGACAGGGCAGCAAGATCCCGCAAGGACAACGAGAGGAAAGGAAGAAAGATATACCTGGTGTCCGCATTAAGCCAAGGCCAAGAAACACAAAGAAAATCTGTCCGAAGGCGCAAGTGCATGGTCACTGTCCAAGACCAGCGCATTCTCATGACCATTGACACCGGCGCTACAGTGAACGTGATGCCCACAAGCATATTTCAGACTCTAAAGCCTCAACCAGTCCTGAAAAGCACGCATACGCTGTTGCATGCCTACGGCAGCCGGAAGCCCCTACCAGTCATGGGCAGGTTCCGCACCACGCTAGAGCACAGCGAAAACAGACTGTGGTCAAAAGTATATGTCGTGAAGGCAGGAATCGAAAGCCTCCTGAGTGGAGACCCCGCAGAAGATCTGGGAGTGGTCAAATTCATCTGCCACATTGATGAGGCCGAAGAGGTGGAGAAAATGCTAAGTCGATACCCCAAGCTGCAAGATGGAATAGGCTGCTTGAAGGGCAAAACCATCCGGCTGCACATTGACGAAACAGTACAGCCGAAGACCGTACGGCATCGGAGGACACCTTTCCACATGAGAGAACAAGTGGAGCAGGAACTCAAGGCTCTGGAGGAAGCTGGCATCATAGAGGCGGTTACCGGGCCCACACCATGGGTCTCCCCGATGGTCGTCACGCGAAAGCCTAAACAGCCTGGAAAGGTCCGGATTTGAATTGATATGCGTCTACCTAACACTGCCATCAAACGAGAATGCCACATCACCCCAACGATCGACGAAATTGTGGCAGACCTCACAGGGTCTTGTGTTTTCTCGAAAGTTGACTTGAAAGCGGGGTATCATCAACTCAAACTCCACAGAGACTCACGCTACATCACAACATTCTCGATGCATTTGGGGTTAAGGAGATACAAACGCCTGAGCTTCGGGATCTCGTCTGCGGCTGAAGTATTCCAGCAAACTATCCAGGAGGTCATCAGGGGCATCCCTGGGGTCCTCAACGTGAGCAACGACATTCTGATTCACGCCCCCGACAAGAAGGAGCACCTCAAGAGGCTTCATACCCTACTGGGCAGACTACAAGAGGCTGGACTGACCATACACAGGGAGAAGTGCGAGTTCCTCAGATCGGAAATCACTTTTTTTGGTTACAAGTTTGGCAGCACGGGTATCTCCCCTGATCCCCAGGAGGTCGCAGACATCCAGGCAGCAAGCCCACCGATGACCCCCACAGAAGTACGCAGTTTCCTAGGGATGGCAACCTACTGCGGGAGGTTCATTCGAAACCTGGCCACCCTATCTGAGCCACTATGGGAGATGACGAAAGCAAACGCCAAGTGGGACTGGGGGCAGAAGTGCCAATACTCGTTTAAAAGTATTAAAGAGTCCCTGTCCGTCGACACCAAGATGGCCTATTACAACACCGAGCTGCCCACAGAACTATTCGTGGATGCAAGCCCCGTTGGGCTCGGTGCCATCCTAATGCAGGTGATGAGAGAAGGGGAGAAAAGACCGATAGCATACACCTCGAGAGCCCTCACGGAAACCGAACAGAGGTACTCCCACATTGAGAAAGAGGCCATCGCAGTGCTGTGGGGGTGCAGGCACTTTCATCTGTACCTATATGGGCAGTGGTTCACAGCAGTCACCGACCACAAACCCCTACTACCCATCTTCATGGGAACGTCGTCACACCCTCCGGCACAGATCACCAAATGGCTACTACATCTCCAGCAATACGACTTTGATCTCATCTACCAACCAGGCAGTGGAAACCCCGCGGACTTCCTTTCGAGGCACCCGCGAGCAGCAACCCAACACGAGATCCAAGTGGCCGAAGAGACAGAGGAACATATATGCCAAGTGGTTCGCGCAATGAGACCAAAAGCGGTGAGCATCGAAGACATCGAGGCAGAAACCAACAAGGATCCCTGCTGTAATCTAATGAAAGATGCCATAATCTCAGGGGACTGGAAAGCCTTCATGAGACACACACACAACAGAACAGCGGAAGCAAAAGGATTTCTGTCCGGCATGTTTACCGTCCGGCAAGACTTGTCAATCACAGAAGGCGGAGTGATACTAAGAGGTAACCGCATCATAATCCCTCTCAGAATGCAAGACAGGATAGTGGCCCTAGCGCATGAAGGACACCAAGGGCTGGCAAGGACGAAGGCCCACATACGGCACAGGGTATGGTTTCCCCAGATCGAGGAACGGGTCGAGACACTCATCAGCACGTGCCTAGCCTGTCAGATAACAGGAGCCCCGCCAGAACCAGAACCAATTCTATCGGCGGCACGCGGCCCCTCTCGGTGGGAGGCCATCAACATTGACTTCTACAAGCTACGGGAAGGCCTCCACCTCTTGGTAGCCGTTGATGACCACTCCCGATATCCGGAAGTTGAAATAGTCGAATCCACAGCAGCGGAAGTGGTCATTCCAGCCATAGAAAAAATGTTCGCAACTCACGGACTACCAACCTCCATCAAAAGTGACAATTGGCCACCGTTCACCGGGGAGGAATTCAAGAACTATCTGCAGGACCTTAACATAAAGTATCACCACATCATGCCGAGGTGGCCCCAGGCCAACGGGGACACCGAACGCTTCATGAGAACCATTAACAAGGTGCTAAGGGTATCCAAGGCGAACGCCAGCCCATGGAAGATTGACCTCTACCGATTCCTCAGGAACTATCGGGTTACCCCCAACAGCACAACCGGCATACCGCCGGCGGATCCCATGTTCGGCACCGTCATCCGATCCTCGATTCCGCACCATCCAAGCAGGACCCCGGACGAGGTCAATGAAGGATGCACGGAAATGAGGAGAAGGAGTGCCAATGCCCACATGAGCGGCAAGAGGAGTGCGAGGCAGTCTGATCACCAAGTGGGGGACCAAGTCGTCATGCTACGAAACCCCACCAAATCAAAACTCGACACCAGATACGAGGAACTGCCATGGACCGTCAGCGATCGGCACGGAACCATGGTGACTGTGACCAGAGGACACCGTCAAGTGACGAGGAACTCATCATGGTTCAAGGCGGTGCCTCGCAACCTGTGGACTGACAGTGAGTGCCATCTGGAAGAGGAGGACGCTCAGCCCAGCGAAGACGAGCCTAGGTCCATCCCGGATGAGACAGGAGCGGCGGATGGAACCCGGGAACCGCTGGAGGCCCCCGGCCTCGAGGACATGACCAGTGAAGGTGAGCCAGATAAGGAGCCGAGGGGGTGCAGGCCTCGAGAAGGGCCGTACGGTCTGAGAGTGGCCACGAGACCGCCGGCCAAGCTAAGTGACTATGTGTGGTAGTGTGAGGTACCTGGACCACGGACACTATGGCCGGGCAATTATTGGTTAAGAGCGTGAGCAGATGTTTGCACTCACAGTTGATGCAAGTTAGTGTTATGTTGGTTTGTTTTATAATAAAGGAGGAATGTTATGTTCCGCCCTGCGTCCCGCTACGCAGTGACGCAGGGCGTGCTGAATAAAAGCCCCGCCCCGGCGCAAGGGAGGCAGTTCCGGGGCAGACCATCCACCCGTGTGTGCGTGCGAGTCATTTGAGCTCCCGCTGGCGCTGCGCCCCAGGCCGTGCGGCCTAGCTTACTCCTCCAGCCCTCGTGCGCGCACGCCGATGGCTGGGACATAACAATGGGGATTTACACCACCGCCATCATGGTAATACTGCCAGACTAAGTGGTGGTAATGGTGATACAGTTTGGTGGCAAGATACCACCAACTCTTAATGAGGCGGTCCATCCTTTAAGATTTGAATTTTGATCAACGTTTTGGCCATTTTGCAATTTACCGCTTAAGATTCTCTAATAGAACAGAGCATCTGATATTTCTGAAATTTGAGTGGGTAGGCAAGCAATCAACATTGATAATCGTGGATTTTTTTCTTTCAGCCAATAATTATTATTTTTCACTATGCATTGCTTTTAAATGCACAGTCTTATTCAAAGCAGATTTTTCTGCAAAATATGATTTCTTATAGAATTATATTAAATCATTTAATATATGACGTAAGAACCAGCATCCAATGTTGGTGTATTTGCAAGCACGACAAAATTGTTTGAAAAGCCAGTGCATTTTAATGTAAAAGAACAAATAAATCTGCTTTTCCAAAAACATAGACATATCCCTTCTATTCTTTGGAATTTCACTGATGTCCAATTCTATTCACAAAAGATTTTCCACACTTGTGTGTGCCAAAGGCACACATAACAGGATAAATACACGCAAGTAGCATGAGGGTATTTTCACGAATATAAAACTACATCCGAAATGTTTTTATGGTGCTGTTTAAAACATCAAGTAACATGTATGTGAGTGGAGCTTGCCTGCAATAGTGTTGTGTTCTGGAATGCACTGCTTCATATTTATGTATTTATTAATTTATTGTTGACATATATGGTGCCAACCGGATCTACGTGATCCGACCGTGGCTGATTTTCCCGCGACGCAAAAGTTTGCATGTGAAATGTACGAACCACAAAAGGTTTGTACAGTTCCCATGCAAACACACATTAAAAACCCCTACACAACCAAACCCCTACACACACCCAAAACACACCCACAACCACACCCCCACAACACACCACACCCACACCCCCACCCACAACCCCAACATAAACATCCCCTACTTACCTTTTCTTCACCCTGAGTCCCTGCGGCGCCAGTTCCCTTTCACTTCCGTGATCGGGAACCGGCACCACAGGGTCCTTTTCTTTTTTTTTCTTTTTATGGAAGGCTGCAGTGGTTTCCCTGTACTGTAAAGTAAAGTGAGCGGGGCGGTGTGGGGGACACCCTTGCATCCCCTCCCCTGTTTTTTTGTTTTTTTTTTAATGTCGGGTGTGCAGCGTGGGTGTCCTCTCCAATCCCTGCTCACTATACTGTATAGTATGGTGAGCGGGGTGTTGCGGGTGACACCCCCGCTGCCCCTGCAGTCTTTTTTTTTTAGCTTACCATCAATTCATGCTGCCACCAAAGGTTCGAACTTTTGGTGTTCGAACCTTTGGTGGTAGCATTTTTCTGACTTTTTGTGCGTTCAAACTGTTTTTTCGGTCCGTTCATACAATTCCTGCCAACCTCAATGCAAGAAGTCTTTGTGGAACTGTACTAAGGGGAAAGGAGTAAATAGTAAAAGACAAAGCAGGTAGGTACTCTGCAGCTCTTTTACCTACAACTGGCATGTCAACGCTGGCCAATGACATAGGAAAGCACACTGAAGACAGAGGGCCCGATTCATGGAAAAGGGTGCATTTATCCCGCAAAAGCTGAGTGCCGAGAACGACACTGTGTGAGCCTGCATGCAGAATTAATTCTCTATGCTCTTCATATTCATGGAATTGTTTACGCAAAGTAACTATATATGCAAGTCACGGCCAGAACACCCCCAATTCGCCCCTAGGCGAAGCAAAAACAGCCAGAACTGCTACCTTTGCATGCTCTCCCGGGTGCAAATTCATGCATTCTTCAAACAGTACGTGGGGTCCTCACAAGCAGGCCTGCATCTTGGGGGCCCTGCACGGGGTCCCCCGTAACTGTTTTACCGGCACCCCGATAACATGCATATGATTTTTTGTAACTGCAGTAAAATTCGTAAAATCTGCATGCGAACCTCCGTAAACCGTTTCTGCACCCTGCTTCACTGCGTATGTGCAAACCTAAATCAGATCAGAACCACAGCTGTATACACACACCCCTTAATCGGACACCAGATCTTACCTCTGCACTGTGAAACCTATGGGCAAGTGTCTGTATACCTGCCTTCGGGTGGCAGATAGTATGAGGGCTTTGCATGGCCATTTCCCCGCTGAGAGGTTGCACGCTCGGATCCTGGAATACCTATCATTCCATTCAATAGTGGGAGTTTGATGGACTACCTGCGGGCCTTCCCTCATAAGGCCCACATTTTTACTTGTTCTTTCTCATTATTTGAGTTCTGCACCCTTCCATGACCTCTGCACAAGCAACGTCCACACTCTGCGTGGTGTCTTTTACAAGGCAACCGGCCGCTCGCAGAGACGTGCCGAGACTGTGCAGAGTCCCCACAACGTCCAAACGAGTGCCACACTGTCGATTGCATGAATCGATGAATGGGATTTTGCATGCAGTTTGGCATGCACAGTCCCTATTTACTTCGCAAATAATTCCATGAATAGGGCCCAGAGTCTGGTTCACTGCCCTACTTCAATTGAAGCTCCTGGCACTGAACCACTTGTACACTGTTTGAGTGTTCTTATTTGTTTGTCCAATGTAAAGACCACATTGCTGGTGATGGGCCCTTGCACATCTATGCAAATAGGACAAGCATACTCGTCCTCAGCACTTAAGAGGTTAAGGACTGCCACCTTCAACGCTCATCCTTCCCCCATGTGGGTGTAGGGCTGCCCAAGACCTTCACCTAGTGTACCAGTCTGTATGTGGCCACCTGCTTTGGCCACAGATTTCCTCCCTACATGCCTGAGCTGGTAATTCTTGCCCTGGTATATGCTCCCGTCTGCTATCTGGGGCGTAATACAAATTCATCTGTTCCACTGGACAACATGGGGAGCATGGGTCCTAAGTGTTCCCCCACCCTGAGATATAAAAAGACTTTGGGTTGAGTGCAGACAGAACATGAAGGGGAGGAGGGATGATCAGTGGTTCCACTTTCTAATGCCTCTTATTACTATTATTTCTATCACTGATTGAACAATGTCTAAAGGCTTCACTAGCCTTCGAGATAAATGGAATAAGTGACTTCCACATTGCATTTCTTACTACCTTTTGATGGGAAACATTGTTGCTTGGGGGATATGGAGACAGAAGGTCAGGGGTTAATAAAATGCCCAGAAGAAATCGGACCTTGTTTACTCAGCAATCCTTTCAGTTTATTCCATCTTTTCTAAGCTTCCGCCTGACGATGCAACTGTAAGCAGCAACCAATACAAAGGCCCACTTTATGCAGGTAATGTGCTTGTGCTATTTATTTATTCATTTTTTTCTTCTGTAATTATCTTTTTTTAAGCACGCTTCACCCTTTCTCTTGTGTTGGTGCCAGCCTGCTTCTGACAGGCAAGTCACTCTCAAGATGGCTGCAGGTTACAATTAGCCGAGCCCTAGTAACAGCCTCCAACCCTCTGGGGCAGGAGAGCGCGCTGAGAATAATATACTTTTCCACAGGAACAAAGGGCGACACACTAGCCCGCAGGACAGGGAATATTTCATGGCATGCTACGGAAATACAACAATTCAATGCTGCTTTCGTTCCCGCCTGAAATATGGTTTTGGAAAACACGTTTTAGGCGGGAAGCGAACCAGTCTGCATTCAGAAAATTCAAGACTGAATGAGGTTCTGATCGCCTTGAAAATGAATGTGCGTTCATTAATTGCTGCACTGAAGAGGAGCAACTGCGAAATAATTAATCTTCTTTTAAAAAGCTCTTCCTCAAGGGCTCTCGTATTGTCGAGAGGGTGCTCAAAAACAAAACTTCAATAAAAAAAGAACGAGTGCTGAAACGCTCAGGCTGCCCAAGCAGCAGCCACGGATAGCTTGGCTGGGAAACCTGTAATCTGGAAACAATGAGGACATTAAAATGAAGAACTAATTCAGTTCCCATTATTTAGCCGCCATTCTGGGTCGGCACACAAAGAGCATTGCCGCATACAATAAATACACGACAAACAAAACACGTTACACTTTGTGTAAATAAAACGAGAGCCCACTTGTTTTCGCTCGCTAATCACAACACATTTTATGGGCTTTGTATATATGCGACCCACCACTGTCTAGCCAATGAGCACATGCAATGCTCGCTCTAGTATTTTCGCAGAAGTTGAGTATGGGGTATATTGTGGCTTACTGAGTCAAAGTGGGCGAAAGAAGTAGGAGGCTCAAACATATGGAATGTAAATCGTATTACCCTGCGGAGAGGAATATCGCTACTCTACTTCAGAGCGACATTTGGAAATATCACTCTCCTTTATCACCGGAAACTTGAATTTAATCTACAAATATCAACACTCCTTTATCAAGAGTAAGAACCACATTAATCGGGAATCTCACGGGACACCAAGCCTAACACGCCAAAATGCAAACCAAAGCAACTCAGATAATATCTCGGAAAAAAACCCTTATAAGGATAAGAATCGGAGGCAAACTTGAATCCACAACCGTTAATATGCCCTACATCACCAAAGACTGGAACAAAACACTCATGCTCGGATCAAAACAAAGAAACCCCCAACCAACCTAATTGGACTATTCGACAAAGAGACAAAACACCCAATAAAAACCTCTACAAACAACCCCACCAAAGAGAAAATCCCCAGCAAGGGAACCTCGACAAACACACCAGTTGGGAAACATGCAAGAATAGACAACAAATCACTGAGGAAAATGGACAAACTTCACGGCAGCCTACTCAATATAAGATCCATTGTTAAACACAAAACAGAAATATACGACCTCCTAAGTGAGGGAGGCACAGCGCAATTATTCCTCACAGAAACGTTGCTATTACAGAATTACACTATAGTACATGAAACCATATCGGACAATTTCAAATGAATACACACCAACAGAGAAAACCGAAGAGGAGGCAGAATTGTAAACGCCAAAAAGAGCACATCTGTGCCATACCACTCCCCTCAAGCGCAGACATAGACAACTGAGAATCCCTCGTCGTCAACATAAATCTCAATGACCAAGCTAACATAGTATTGCTAGTGATCTACAGACTACCATCCTAGATACCATTGCCAACCTTTACAGCCAAAAGTTTATTTTTGGCAAAAAATGAGTGTAATTTGAACACTACAACATCGTGCCACCTGGAAGTGATTGCCCCCGATTCATGGAATTCAATTGTGCCAAAATGGGGCGCTTGCGTGCAAACGCGCCCATGAACCCTTTTGTCGATTCATGGAACAAAATGCATGAGTAATCCCCGTGGGTCAAACGCGTCACTGCAATACTACAAACGCCTTGCACAAGAATCCAAGCAAAGGGGCATAAAGTCTTGTGCAGTCACTCAAAAAGGGGACGGAACACGTGGAATGGGGAACAACAAGCATAAATGTGGGCATTACGTGGGAAGTACCACAGTAAAATACTTGCAACGCCCACACGTGCGCTAACAATACGTATTCATGGAATCGAACAGGGCTCACCGATGCATGGAAAAAGATGTGCAAATCCGGAAACACGTCCGCCACGCGAAAGCTGGTGTAAGCGTCACTGTGCACGTAAATAATGCATAAAAAGTGTGCGCAAAAAACCAACGTGCATATACAGCATCGTTGAATGTTACATTTTTTGCGGAAGTGATCGTGGGACACCGCAGGAGGAGGAGGGTAGCCAGGGCCCGCATTTCTTTTACCCAGGACCAACCTTTCTGGGATGACTGATGACCAGGTGTATGGTAGGTATAGGTTTCCACCTCATATCATATTAGATCTGGTCACGGAGTGGGAAGATGACCTCAAATCACCCACCCTGTGCTCCCAAACACTGAGCCCCTTGGAAAAGGTGCTCTATGTACTGAATTTTCTGGCCACTGGGTCATTTCAGCAGACAACTGCCATAGTTGGGGACATTTCACAGCCCACGCAGTCACGCTGCCTACACCAGGTGTTGGCAACTATGACTGCACGCCCCTCAGTCCGCATGCAAATATACATGCTCAGAACACCTGCAGAAAGGCAGGCCATGGTCCAGGACCTTTACGGGGTGTTCCACTTCCCTAAAGTGCTTGGTGCCATTGATTGCACCCAAGTGGCCCTATGTCCACCTAGGGCCACAGAGCAAATCTATCGCAATTGCAAGCACTGGCATTCCATCAACATGCAGGTTGGATGTGATGCCAAGGTAATCATTACCTCTGCATATGCTAACTATCCAGGGTCCACTCATGATAGCTTCATATTCAGAATGTCACTCCTACAGCGGGTCCTGGAAGCTGGGTGGCATGGCAACACATGGCTCATTGGTGAGTAGAAATGGCCCTGCAAATGCATGCATGTCTGACACAGACAAAACCACACCACTGACAAAGCATGTCACCTCCACAGGGGACAGTGCCTACCCTCTGAGCTAGAGACGTCTTTATGGGAGGGCAACAGGGGCACTTGCCCTGGGCCCCCACCTTGGAGGGGGCCCCAAGAAAGAGTCTTATTAAAAAAAAAATCAGTTTCCCTAAATCGACAAAATTAAGTATCCCACATCAGGATTTTCTATGGTGTGTTGCTAAGGCTAAACCTATTCTCTGTCTGTTTTTGACGAGTACATTTTGTTCAGATCTTTTCATCCTGTAATGCTATGTTCACTGTGGTATACATAGTTTGTGTGGCACACCAACTGTCGAATGCTCACCTTCCTTTGGGTATTATATTGATCATGTGCAATAGCCAAAGTTGAAATACATATTCCCGATGGTTCAGAGGATAGCTCAGTGTGTTAAGCACTCGTTGCAGATATATGCGTTCACATGTAAGATTACAATACCAAATTCCAACAAGGCCGACTCAGCGTTTCCAATGTATGAAGTTGTTAAGCCTGCATGTAAATGTACATTGTTCTATAGCACCCCTGGTGTTATCATCACCAATGTACCTGCACTATATAGTGGTTGCTATAGAATCTAACATACCATCAATGCGGTGATGGTCTAGAAATTGGTTTGTTTAGATGGGGAGTTGTAACACTTAGGCAGGCACCTCCAATGATGACAATAAAGTGTTAGAGGTGTTTAAGTACCCGAATTCCAGACTGTGGAACCAAAGCGTTCATGCTTGGGTCCTGGCTTTGCCAGCAGACGATACAGTGATCCTGGACAAATCTTATATCACTGACAGTACTGTACTGCCTTCTATGAAAAAGGTTTTCTTCTCACATACTGGTGGCATTGTTTGGCTTTTTACCTGATCTTTCCTATCATGTAGGCCATTTGAGTGGAAGGAGTTCTAGACAGAAGAGAGCAGACCAGATATTGCAGGCTTCTTACCAGCACATATTTTAGGGTTTGCTTATGTGACAAAAAACAGGTTTTCTGCACATTTTTAAATCCAATTGCACAAGCCCGTGTTTAGGGTGTATTTAAAGCTTCACAATACAAAAGAGAAACCTCTTTGAAATCTTTTGAGATCACATCCATTAGTATGCTGGTATTTATATACTTTCCTTGATGATGGAGACAATGAAGCTAGAATAATTCCCATTTTGAGTAATATGTTTCTATAATGTTTTGTTTTTTAAATATTTATATTGGGTTATGTGATTTTAATATTTTCCAATTCAGTTCTGTAAATACTAGAAAATAAATTGGTAAAACCAGAAATTGTGGGTACGAATCCCAGCTTCACCTCTTAATCAATGTGTGATCCTGGGTATCTCATTTAATCTTGTATTTCTTCACTTGTCAAAATTGCAAGTCCCTAAACCTTTCAAAATAGTCAGCCCTTCAGAGTGATTTTGTTCTCAGGGTACGATCTTTAAAAAAGACTCATTCATGGTTTCACTGACTATATATAGTGTTGCTTGCTCTATAATGATAGTGAGCATTTTTATATTGCACACCAGAGCCACCTATTTCTTTGCTCTTGAACGGCGACACTGCTTGAAAACCATGTCCCACTACTAATCTCAGTTTGTCTGGATACAGAGACCTCCCTGGTACCTTCAAATTGTCATCCACTCTCTATGCTATGTTATGGTATGTGTAGTTTGATCCTTGCTTCCCATTGTTCATCTGTATCCATGCTTCAGCACTTTTGCTGTCTCTGAGGCAGCTAATCTCAGACTATTCTGGATTATGTACCTTTGTCATAAAATGTGTGCCCTGCAGGTATACTATGTCCAGTATACCTTCCACGTGGCTGCTATTGATTAAATGTTTGCTGTACCTATGCTTGAACACAAGTACCGTTGCGTACACTGCTAATGTTGCCCTTGAAATGCTACTTGTTAATCACTCTGATTACAACATGCATGAAGAGTGTAAGGTATCTGAAAGGAAGTTTACCATGCTTATTTTGATCTCTACTAAACGGCATATCAAGCTATGGGTTGTTATCGTGAGATGGGGAGGGGCGCATTAGATATTCTATATCCCTTAATTCCTTTGTTCTTTTGAAGGGGGGCCCCACAGGAGTCCATGCCCCGGGCCCCCATAGTGATTAAGATGGCCCTCCTCTGAGCACCTACATGATGATGCCAATGTGGAACCCCACCACACCACCCTAGGTAAGATGCAATGCAGCCCATTTTCGCGCCTTGAAACACTTGTGTATAGGTGTGCTATAAATGCCATATCATATCATATCATATCATAACTACGGCCATAGTGGAGCACACATTCGGAGTGCTAAAGTCACGCTTCCTCTCCCTTGACCACTCTGGTGGTGAGCTACTATATGCACCACCAGTAGTGTGCAGGATCATTGTGGCAGCATGTGTCCTGTACAACGTTGCAACACAGTGTTGTGTACCAGTGGACATGGTGGTGCCCCCACATCCCCAACCACATGAATGGTGGCTGTGCATGGGAGGGAAAAGGGCACGTGGCAAGGCTGCCCGTAAACAGCTTGTGGCACAATTTCTCACCAGAAATCCAACCCCAGGGGAGTGCACACAGCCCTGGCACATTCCAGGTGATAATCGATGATGACAAAGGGAAAATCATCCGTCCCAACCTTACCACCCTGAGAATGTGTCCTTGGAAGTGCTACATTGTGTTAATCCCTTAGAACTTAAACTAACTCAATCTGGTATGCACAAAAGGAACACATGGAAGATGGAGTATGCCCCTAACACCATGCCAAAGTACACATCTAAATGCCGGTATGTCACCTAAACCCTCCCACACTTCATGTCACCCGGTTGACACACCATGCCATGGCATGCAATGTCAAAAGAGAAAAAGAAATGGCCAACACATAACACTGTCACAAAGTGCTCATTGATGAATGCAACAAGTTAAGAAATAACTGACTCTCACACACCAAAATAATAATGTACACAGGAACATGTAAGTGACTTCACTCCAGCACTCCAACTAAGTCAATGCCTAGTCTGGGATGCCCAATGGAAGCCCTAATTTATATGTTGATGTCAAAGTTCTTTAAATCTGGATGATGAACCCTTATATAACGCCACTCTCTTTGAATCTCCCCGACCTCACTGAGCCAAGAAGTAGGTTTGTTTTGCAAATTAAAAGGCTTATTTGAAGAATTGAACAATATATATATATCACACTTTTATGAATAAAATAATATCTGAATAGCACACTTATGAATAGGAACAGTAATCAGTAATGGGTAATATCACAATATCCACAATCTTTTTAATCAGTTAGGAGTAGGAATAGGAGAATAAGGTAGCAGAGAGTACTTTTATGGTTCAAGGAAATGCAAGATGGGAAAGAATGCAGCACAGAAATACATTTGATATGATTTAAATCAAAAGATAATATAATCACTGTTTCCCCTGTGACTACTCACTCGCCCCCACTATGCAATATGAAGAGATGGAAAGAAGGGCACACAGGTTTCAGGAATATTAATCAACAATGCAGTTCAATTCCAGTTCCCCCAGCAAGCTTAGAGAAAACAGGTATGATTTTAAAACAGGCAAAAATACTTTTGAATGTGATTGCAATGGATGGGAAAATATGCTAAAATGATTTTAATTCACTAAAGGAGATTCAGCACTAGTGAGAATTACTTTGGATTGGTACAGGTCAACACTAGCAATGATTCATGAAGGAATATCAGATTGGAAACAAATTTCAGCAGTTGAAAACAAGAAACAGCTATTTTGGCATGTGGTGAAATGGAGCTAAATTGCAATTCGCTGCAAATTTTCCGCTTGCGTGAAACGCGATTACGGAAAAACTATAATGAATTGGAATTTTGTTTTAGGTTCATCATTTGAAAGCTTAGGATCTTTGCTTCAACATGACAAATGGTAGATTTTTCAGAAATAAAGTCAAGATTTCAAAAATGACTGATCGCGCTTTAAAGAGTAGGAATCAAACTTATACTAAGGCTATGAAACCACAAGATACCCCAACAGGAAAACCACCAGAAACAGGGCACCTTCTGCTTCTGATTGCTGTGCATCAAGAAAATTGAAAAATATCAGCGCATAGATGATTATTGCTACAATTATCACAGACAATATAATGGAAATAATTCAGGATGGACACAAGATTCTATAATGCAGTTATGGATAAGTGGAATGGATGGAATAGTATTACTTTAAACTAAGAGATGACTATGCACAGTTCTAGACTAGATACTCACTCCTAGGCTTTAGAATGGAGTGGGCCTCGTCAAAGATCTGGTCAAGGGTTTGGCTTCACTCTCGCCACCGGACAGGTTTTGGGCACTCTGGGTTCTGCTCTCAGCACTGCACTGCGGTCTGGGTGGCCTCTTGGACTGGATCTGATGGGTTCTGGATACAGCGTTGCTTTCTGGGTCTTGGTTCTAGCACATGGTTCTTAGCTAGAAGCAAAACAGCTCAGCCAAGCTGTTGAATGGTTTAGTTAGGCCCTGTGGAAGTTTAGGGGTTAGAATCAGGTTGCAAAAGATTCTGATGGCCTGCTGCAAAGAGTTCAGTTTTGGGTTAGGCCTCTGCTTCAGGGTTCTAGAGATTGATTCTAGAGTTGGTTCTAGATCTGGAGTCTGGAGTCTTCCTGCAGTGTGCTGCGCCAAGAAATCAGTTGAGTAGTGGAAAAATGTGTGTGTCCTATCTGTCCCCACAGTCCCTATTTATGTATTTCCAAAGTGGGTGGGGAGGCTGATTCTACAATGCCCAACCCTCTAAGGATCTGATAGGTTGGAAGATTCCCTGTCCCCTGATTTGAGACTGGATCAGTGTGTCAGAATGAGTCAGAGTGATGCTGTGTTTATGGTCCAAAAGAAATCCCTCCCTTTTGCTTTTACATTGAAAATCTATTTTTCCCCAAAAACATATTTTCCAGATACACAAGTTGTTGAGAATACATAATTACATGACAGATTGCTTGAGGTGCATTTCTGATCAAGTCCCATGTTTCTACGAGCTTGGGTTCAGAAATGACAAAATTTTCGTGCTTTTGGAGGGTTTCTCAATATTCATTCTGCATCAAATTTGATACATGCATGCATGTCCTCTCTGGGCATATTACTGTAAGTTCTTATGTTTCTAGCATAAACACAGTATCTACAATATGAATAAATTCTGGGGTTTAGTCTCAGAACATCGCACAGAGTCCAGCTTAGTCTTGAACTATAAGTGAATTTTTCATTTTCACACTCTCAAAATGTACATTTTTGTCAGCTCGGTACAATTTGTTATAAGCATTTTTATAAAACATACATTTGCTTTCAATTCACATCTCAGTCTGGTCCACCTCCTAGAGCTGGGCTGACTCAGAGAGTCACATGTCTTGTTTCCTGCTAGCAGTTTTTGGTCAGTTACACCCCAAATTAGCAATCACTATTCAGTCCAAGGAATCTATTGTTCCTTTCTCCGGGCTGCAGAGAAAATCTCCTCCCTTTTTGATTAGCACGCCAATGCAACATCCTCCTTTGGGTGGGAATGACAAGGTGTGAAGGGTTCTCAGGGGAAGCACGCCTTTTGGAGTTTTAACTGCATCAGGTTACTTTCTGTTCAATTGTAACATAGTTCCTTGTGAAATAAAATAACATTTATAAACTTAAAATAAGCAACATATCCTTAAATCAAGTCTTTTTCAACATGAAATCACTGTGTTGCACTCTTATGTGGCATTTTGTTGGAATTATCTTGTTTGGCATAGTTTGGGTTCAATTGTTCAACTTTACACAAATGGTTTTAAAATTCCGGCTTTCTGGTAGAGGTGAGCAACAGTATTACACCCATTTTGACAGCTGTCTTTCCATCAAATATCTTTAAAATAGGATTTTGTTCTGAGAACATATGATTCTTGCTGACATTGTATTGATGTGGATTCTTGCAGTAATGATGTGGAACACCCAACAAAGAAGTAGGATCTTTTAGGTGATTTGTGAGCCATGATTTTAGCTATTTTTGACAATCAAGAAAACGGATTTTCAAACAGCTCTGTGTTTCTTTTTCAATCAGCATTGCTATTTCCAAGTGGTTTCAGGCTACTTTGTGGGCAGCCCAATGGTGTTTTTTGGCAGTGATCTACTGTGCTCACTGAGATAGGCAAAAGTGGATGGTGGCTTATTTTTCAAGTTTTCACTGCACAATTTCTGGTGATTTCTAGCGAGCAGCATGCTTTACAGTGGCCATTATGATGTTTCTGCTGACAGCAATACAAAGTGATGTTGCAGGGATTGGATGAGTGGGTTGATACATCCCACAAACAGCAATTGGCCAGTACAACATACCAGAAACACAGGACCCAAAAGTGAATCTATCTGACAGTGACCAATAATAATTGCACATGTGCCTCAATGTGTCATAACTTGCACATGGTACCCTTGTATTTTATTGTGGCACTGCTAACTAAAGGGGGCGGAGAAGCACATACAGCAGGAAGGCTAACAATAATGGAGATGGGCAAGCTAATACATGAAGATGAAACATGAACAAAGAATGGATCTCAATGTCCAAACAAAAAGGGACGCTAACCATGCACTCGACCAACAATCATGAATCCCACTAGGGGTGTAAACACAGGTCGGACTTGAGACTGCCCACAGATAAAATCGAAGCCCAATGCCTCTGTGTAAGTTACTTTTACACGCTGTACTCCTTGCAAGCCCATGGAAAGGGGAAGCAGTAGTGGCATATGTGTCTGGACCTTAAGGCACAAACAATAAGTGTACAACATGAGACAAGCCTGCATGGGTCCAGCTGGAACCTACAGTGGATTCCCTCGGATGCCACACAAAGCAACACACTGTCACATAAATGCACAATAGACAAAAAACAAGTAAACAATAAAATGCCCATGGTGGACCAGGGGAGGGGTCCAACCCAGGAGGGAGGAGGTGCAGGGTGCACGTCAACACCCACATGTGTGGATGTTGAGAAGAATAAAAACCTTGGGTTTATGGGCCGCACGGCTAGCATGGATCGGGAGACCTGTCACTGCTGTCACCACCCTCTGCTGTACCATCAGAATGTGGTCATGGCAAAGGAGTTTAACCATGCATTGCCCTGGCCTGGTCCTCCATGGCAGTAGCCTTGCGGGACTGAGATGATTGTATCTGTAACAAGATGGCTCGGAGGTCCCCATGCAACACCTCACGGGATGCACAGAGTTCCTCTGTGATGGTATGAGTCAAATGTTGCATCTGCTGTTTGGACCGTCTACTGCGGGTTGCCTCGTGTGTAGCCAGTGTAGTTCTGAGGGACCTATACTCTTCCATTAGGGCGTCCCTGTGCGCCTGACCCTCTGCAACCAGGGATGCCTGCAGAGCCCTCAGTTCTGCCCGTCGGCTCCTGTTGCTTTCCTCCATGTGCAGCCTGTATGAGCGGCATGTGGACCGCAGTGCCTGCTGCTGGTGCTCCACCTGTCTTTCTGGGGGGATCATAGAATTGTCCACCCTAACCATGCCCTGAGCGAACATCTCGTATGAAGCACCCTTTTGTTGTGCAACAGTATACATGGACTGCTCCCACACAGTATCGCCAGCTGCTACAGGGCCATCGCATTGGCAGACCCCACGCCTGCCTGGTCCTTGATGTGATGCTGCTGTCTGTAGCTGCAGGACTGCATCCCTCCCTTGATCAGCTGGCCCAGGACCAGGAGTCAATACTCTCGAGAGTGACCCTGCAGCCGTAACCACAACAGACGGACGTACCAACACTGACTGGCCTTGTGAGGGGTCGTCCCCCCTGCAGACGTTTGGAATACAACAACACCCACACTAGATGCACTCACCTGCGACAGAACAGAGGAATCAAATTCTGGTTCACCACCAGTGCCATAGGTTTCATCAGAGGCGGACTCATACTGAGTCAGGCCTGGGATGGACTGTAGCACCCGGGGTTCAACATGGGCTGCCACACCACGTCCTACACTGGTGCTTGTTTGTGGATCAGTATCCTGTTCCTCTTCCACCTCCTCCTCTGCATCCAGTGCCTCATTACCTGCACATGGACAGAAAAATAAATGAAGACCCATGTAAATAGCATAGCCCACACACATTGGTATCACAATGTTGCCATGCAACACATTAACCTACCATATCACTCATGTCACAAACTCCCACACATACGCAGTGTCAATGAGAGGGAAGGGTAGCATGAAAGCTGCCATGGATGTGTGTGGAAGGGCTCAATACAACATGTAGTGCATGGTGCATAGTACCTGCTTCTCACACGAGCACCTGACTGGCATAGTTCAGTCAGCAACATCACTGATGCAAATACACAGATGCCACGTAACATAGCCAGGCCTGAACTGTCAAATTTCATGAGATGGAACTTGTTGACTACTGTCCCAGGGCCATGTACAATGGAAGTGACATGACGTGACATGTAATTCACAAACTCAAAACACACAAGTGTCACAAGGTGCAACGATGCAAGGGTGATGGAATAGAGTTAAGCCCGGCACACCCATCCCATGAGGTCAGGTCACATTGACATCACGCAAGTGAATAGGCACAGTGAAGGGGAGACCTGGGATTGGAAGTGGTTTGGGCAGTGCAGTACATGGGAACGTCCTCCAAATAAAATACAACTACATAATCAGTAACGAAAATGCAGCGGGCTGGTGGCAGTGGAAGTGAAAGTGCAGGCATCAGGTGTCAATTGCTGGTAGTGGGTAGATTGTAGGGATACAGGAAACAGCAACCATGTGCAGGGGATGGCAGGGAGGCAGTGCATGGGTTAAACTGGTGGTTCAGAGGCCCGTGTCGGAGTGCAGAGAGTGGGCAGGTGACTAGTGCATTCCCTCAGTCATCCAGGACTCCAGCAGCAGAGAGGGGGAGAGAAAGCACAACACATGAGGAAGCATCAGAAGTGTATCCATACCCAGAGAAGGTTCACCTTCAATTACATTGGGGCAGGGATGCTCTACCAGAGGGAGGCCACAGCCGAATATAGACATTAATCACTATGTAATTGCTATGAGAAGCTACTGACCCTGAGGGAGTAGGAAAGGAATTATTAAAGACCATGATAAGGAAGAAAATGTATAAGATGGAGTTGAAGGAATTGCGGCCCGAGCACCCATAAGGCCTTGTGGACAATGCACAAGGTTTGGAAATGAACTATCGTAGCCACTGGAAGCCAGTGCCATCATCACAGTCATAGGGAGATACAATACCTAGCCCCAAGACAAAAGGACAATTCCCAAAGTCCAGTTCTGGATGAGTTGCAGAGGGAAGAGAGTAGAAGCACCGAAATCTTGGTAGAGGCTGTTGCAGTTGTCTACCATATGAATGACCAGTCCTCTGGAGACAGTGAGCTGTTGGGGGAAGGTGAGGAAAGGAAGAATACTTCTGAGGAAGTGTAGCTGGCAGTGTGACCTCTCAGAGATGTCAGAGATGGGAGGAGAGAAGGCGAGTGTGGAGTGGAAGATTATCACAGGCTATCAGCCAACACAGGTTGGAGCAGGAAGAGGGCCAAGAGAGGCTGGACAGAGAGTGACATGGAAGGAGTGAGCAGGTATGGTGATGAGGATTGTCACGGTGTGCAGCACATTGTTTGTATGCAGTCTGCAGGACAACAAGCATGTGTAAATCCACCATGACATGGTTCACCCCCTGCCAGACAATCATTACACTTCATCCAAGCAACATACACATGTCCTGGACGCAAACACATCAACACTCACTGGACATTACCTCATACATTTGCAGGTCTCCCATGCCTTGGATCTGCTCCACATCAATCATATCACTAATGATCTCTTCATGTGAAGTGAGTTCATCGTCCTCTCGTGGTGACCCACCTCCAGTCACCAGAGTAGAGGGGTAGGTGGCACCCAGCTTCTCTTTGGCTCACGTCAGAGGTCATTCCAATGCTTCACTACCTCAGGAGCTGCGCGCCTCTCATTGCCCAAGGTATTTATTCTATCCATGATGTGCTGCCAGTGGGCCATATGCTGAATAGGAGTATGTGTGCTCCCTGCCCGCACCAGCATGTCACGTTTGTGTTCCTGCACATAGTCCACGAGGATCTGGAGTTCCTCATCACTGAAGCTCCTCTTCCTCGACGTGTGGGTCTCCTGTGCCATGCCTTGGGTTTGAGCCTGTTCCGCTACTGCACACTTTGCCTTCTTGCAAGTTTGTGCAGACCCTGAGTGGCTGGGACCACTTGGGTCATTAGGGGCTGGAGCACTGATGGACTGGGCTATGGAATCACCCAATGATGCTGGGACAGTAGGTTGCCATGCAGGTATCCGTACCTGAGTGCTGATGGCAGGAACTTTCACCACATGTCCCTTTCCCTTAGAGACAAGGACATCTGCTCCTGGGTCTCTGAGGCCTTGGCCGGGCACCACTACAGGCCTAGCTGGGGGACCCTGAGCCTGGGAGTTGGTTGCTGCACCTGCCCTTGCAGCTTCCTGAACCTGGCTGGTGTGGACAGCAAACCTGTGCAGACACACTATTTCACTGTGGTGCTGCCGGGGATTGCGAGGTGTTTTGCAGCGATGACGATGGGGTGCGACCGGGGTGCATGCAGAGGTTTCGCATGATTTGGCTGGGGTGCGGCCGGGGTACGTGCGGGTTATTCACGCGATTATGCTGGGGTGCGCGCGGGGTACGTGCAGAATTTTCACGCAATTATGCTGGGGTGTGGCTGGGGTATGCGCAGAGTTTTCACGCGATTTGGCTGGAGTGTGGCTGTGGTATGCAGAGAGTTTTCACGCTATTTGGCTAGTGGGGCTGTATGCTGGACCATGGATGGTGCGAGGTCTTGTGCCGTGTTAGGCATTTCGCTTCCTTTTTACTACACATGGGGGCGTGTTGGGGGCGTTACTGGCGCAGCGTGATGTTCCTTGCGCCACGGGTACTGAAGCCTCAGAAAATCCATGAAAACACGTGTCACGCAATTGTTTGTCTGCGCCACAGCTGGCGCACGCTCCTTCATGACACGCGGCGCTTGCGCCTTTTCTGTGCAGGATTCTATGAATCGGCCCCATTGTGTCTTCCTGTGATTTTTCGACTGCCCATGCAGGTGACATGCAGTGCTTTCATCATGGCCACTGTGCTTTTCTCCTCTGCTGAGGCTGGGAGCCTGAAGTTCTTTCTGTTTTTGTGTGCTGGCATTGGCTGTTAAACTTCCATCTGAAGCCAATCGAGAGCCGGCAGGCTTCGCCAGCCTCCTTACCAAGGCCCACTGCATCTGGTCTTGTTTGCATTCCTTCCACCTTTCCATTCTACTAACCAGATGCCCTGGTTTTGCCTGGCTGCTTTAGCAACATCCTGGAGCAGGTAGGTGCATTAGCTGCTTATCCTGCTCCCCCAGTGGAAAAAATGAAGTGATTCTTTTTGTAATCTTTACAATTTGCAAAAAGTTTATTTCGGCTAAAAATCAGTGTAATTTCAGAGCTACAACATTGCGCCACCTGGCAGTGCTTTTTACCATCCTGCTGCCTGTTTCATGGACATATTGTGTCTTCCTGTGATTTTTTTACTGTTCATGCAGCAGAGGTGCAGTGCTTTTGTAATGGCATCCCTGCTTTTCTTCTCTGCTGAGGCTGGGAGCCTAAAGTGCTTTCTGTCTTCGTGTGCTGGCATTGGCTGTTGAGCTTCCATCTGAAACCAATCAGGGACCGGCAGGCACCGCCGGCCCCCTTACCAAAGGCGCTCTCCTAAGGCACCTGTCTGCTCCCTGTCCGCTACCAAGATGCTACATGAAGCTACTACCACACCCTGACCCTCCCTGGGGCTGAAAGCTCCCTAGGCTATGGAATTGGACTCCCAAGACTCTCTTACTTCCCTCTCCATGGGTTAGTTCCCTCCTTCTGCCTACCCTTTTTTTTCCATTCATGGAACTTCATTCTCTCCTCTGCCTGTTCCAACCAGTCTCCCTGTATGCTCTCTAATGCTCATTTCCATACCTCATTTCTTTTTTTTTACCTCTGGTGCCTTAGCATTTGCCTCTGAAAGTCAAATGTGGGTGTGTTTTTGTATATCAAATTTGGGTGTGTTTTTGTACATCAAACTTGGGTGTGTTTCTGAAAGTCAAATTTGGGTGTGTTTATGTAAATCAAATTTGGGTGTGTTTCTGAAAGTCAAATTTTTCTGTTTTTGTAAATCAAATTTGGGTGTGTTTCTGAAAGTCAATTGTGGGTATATTTGGTAAATCAAATTCAGGTGTGTTTCTGAAAGTCTAATATGTGTTAGTGTTTGTAAATCAAATGTTGGTGTGTTTTTGTTTACTTTACCTTGGCCCTCAATTGTAACCTGCTAGCCCTGTGACTGTTTCATACCGCTGTTCTTACAAATTTCTCCTGCTGCCTCCTCTCTCTACCTGCCCATGGCGTTATCTGTTTCTCCTATCTACTCCAACTGCTTCTCTATCAACTATCCTTCCCATCTCACTAAGTCTGGTAAGAAGACATTTAAAAGGATATCTTGGCTTCCAATCCAGGTCTCTGTAAAGACTGGAGGGGGTGTTTGTACTCCTGCTCTCTATATGGCAGAGGAGAGGCACAGAGGACCCCAGCCAAGATTCTCTATAGGGCAGCGCTGGTCGAGCAATCAAGGCCTAGCTTCTCAGGAGGTGATGCAGGCTTGTTCTTAAGTACAGTGTATTTCCCAACCCCCCACAAAGGAATATCCACACACTGTATTAGTTAAAACACAGTCTTTATATAATTAATATTCAATGTTATGTACCCTATCACAATAACTCACTTTGTGCCCAGAAAATCCACAATGGCAAATATATACAGTTCTAAAGTGGTACCACAATTATTATCAGATCTCATTAAAGTGCATCAACTATACTCTGGTCAAATGTCACACAGATCAAGGAATAAAAGTAACCAACAATAGATATAGGAGGAAAGCAGTGGTTAGAACAATGTGCAGAATATTGACCGCTACCAAGTAGGCACAATTCTGTGTGGAGATCCCCCCACCTGGGCAACCTGTAAATTGAAGATATATCACAAGCCCAGTCCATATATTGTTCTATAAGTCATATTTCCTTCTATAGGGTTTCTACCGGCCCAAATGTACCTGGTAGAGCAGAGTTCTTTGATGAGGTGTCGATGGATCCTTCTTGAGTGACTCCCTTTAAAGCAGGAGCTATGGATCGTTAAGAGGCTTCGAAGAAGGTGAACTTGGAGTTGACGGTGTCAATGAAAAGTTCGATGGTGCCGAGACCATGGCGTCGATCCAGGCGGTGTTCAGGACCGCAGAGTTTCTGAAGAACTGTGGCCTGACAAGGGCATCAAGTCGTCGAAGTCTTTGTGGTCTTCGGGTGGCGGGAAACCCACCGGCGGATGCTCCTTGGCGTGTCGACGGCCTGGCCTTCTCCGGCGGGATAAGGCGGGCGGCGGTGTGGACGCGCGCATCCATGAATCAAAAGTCTTAGGCAAAGGAGCGTGCGGCTCCGGTCGTCGGTGGCACGGCGTCATGCGATCCCCTCTTCTGGGCAACCCGGCTTCGACGGGCCTCCAGCGGTTACGGCGATACTCTGAATGCTGATCGATGGCAATGGACTTCGACGATGTTGATGTCCAGGTGCTATATTTCGTTCTCCTCGGCGGTCCCAGTCTCCGGTCGGCAGCCTTTCAAGGGTCTGACTTCCAGGGAGCTTCGGCAAAGGTTAGCGGTGCTTGATGGTCCCTCGGAGCATGGGTAGAGGTCGCCTAACCAGGTCCTCTCTCGGATCAGTCCTTGATGAACTCAACAGCTTTCGGATCGGGTCGAAACAAATGCAGCAGCAGTTCTTCTTCTTCCAGCTGGGCGTCAAGGATAAGCAGTTCCAGTTACTCTTCAAGTGTCAACTCAGCTTCTGAACAATTTCCAGTGGTGAGAGGTCCAAATATACTATTCTGTCTCTCATCCACACTGCTGGGTTACACTCAGCAGCCAATCATACAGAAGGGCATTCATGCAGTCAGTCAGCCAATCAGGCACACAGTGCATTCAGGCCATACTCCTCCCTCTCAGACACTCACAACAAGGAATGTGTATTGGGACAATTACCCAGCATTCAACACTACAACCTGCATGTATACCAGTTTCGGGCAGGGCTGCCTCTGTCATTGTGTCATACACCAGAAACCAGACATCCACAACAAGAAGTGCATATTGGTCACACACTCCATTCACCCAGGTCCCACCCACAGGGTGTACCCACAACATACAGTCACTGGGGAGGCTCCAGCCAGTCTGGCCTGGACTTCACAACAACACCATATATGGAACTGCCACCCAACAGCCAGTCAGGGGTAACGGACAGAGTCAGGGCTTCCCAGGACTTTAGGAAAGCAAGGTAACAGGCAATAGAAAGCAAGAGGCCGCCACAGGGGTCATCTTGTTTCCTATCAGGAATCAACTGATTCCAACGGCAGGGCCTGGATATCCCAAAATGGAGGATATTCAGAGCACCTGTCAAAATCAGCATGGAGCTGCCACCAGCCCATACCCTGCTCTGTGGGCCACACACAGGTGCCCAGAAACATACACTAGTGGCACAGGGTTGCACCCCCACCCATGGGTGCCATAAAGGTATCCCATGGGTCTGTACACCAAACCAAAAACAGGAAGAGCTGCACTGCCAGGAGTCCCTTATGGATTCCTGGGCAGAAAACAATACAGAACACAAATGAAAAAGGACAACAGGACAAGGACAGGGAGGCACTGTCCCTCCAATGCATTTCCATCATCACAGTTTCTCCATCGCTGATACCTATTCCAGTGCCTCTGCCAGACAAACCCTCATTGACATCCTCTTTTTTGTTCTTTCGCCAGATCTCTGGACCCCTCATATGATCTATGTGCTCTGTCCTGTCTCCTTCTCTCCCATCAATTGTGGCACCCGCTTCTCTTGAGTAATTGTTAATGTCTACCTAAATGGCACTGTCATGGTGCAAGGCCCTCAGGCTAATCTCCTCCTCTTTGATAGGCATTTCCCTCACCTCATCAACTTCCTCTCATCTCCAGCTGTCCCCTACTCTCCTCCCTCAGCTACCTTGCCCTCCTTTCCTTCGCCCTCTGCTCCATCTCAAGCTCCCTTCACACCTCTGCAGGGTGTACCTCTGATTTGTACCCCTCCCCGGAAGGTCTTTAAGGCTGGCATCCTTCTTAATCTTGACACTCGCAATTCTCCCTCGGCTGTCAAACACTCCCCTGACATCTGCCAACTACTAGAAGAACTTGACCTCGATGTCCTCTGTCTTACAGAGACGTGGTTCACGGCTAGCTCTTTCACAAGCTTTGACACTCCTCCCTGACAGCTACAAGATCCTCTCTGCCGCCAGATACAACCGGCCAGGAGGAGGTGTAGCCCTGATCTTCCCTGATTGGATTCCTGCCTCTATCATCCCCACTCAAACGTACTCCTCTTTTGAATGCCTTGTCTGCAGGCTCTTTCTCTCTCCTAGCCACTCTCTTACTGTTTCAACTCTCTATCGGCCCCCTGGTCAAATCACCTCTTTTCTATCTGAGTGAGTGGACCTCTCCTCCTCCCTCCTGGCCTCTACCACTCAACTCCTCCTCCCGTGTGACCTCAATATCCATCTTGATTCTCCCTGTTCCTCATCTGTGCTCTTTCACGACCTCTGCGACTCACTCTCCCTCTCTAACCTCCCCTCGGGCCCAACTCACTCTGCTGATAACACACTTGATGTCTTGATCTCCTCCTGCCTCCCCCTCTCTACATCCCTCATCACTCCTCTCTCCTGGAGTGATCACTGCCTGCTCTTCTCTCATCTTTCCATCTCTTCCCCACAAGCCATGCCTACCCCAAGATTGCCACCCACCTTCTCGGGCATCCGGCCCATGAAGCATGCGTCAGTCGAGGCTTTATTTCTTTTAATTTTTTTTTTATGTTTAGCGGATTCTTTGTGTCAGGGGAAACATAATACATCACTGGTTTCATTTATTTCACATAACTTAAGGAAAGACTCATTCTATTGGGGACTTGCAAACAAAATACAGGTTTTACCCAATGACCACACATTTCAACAAAGTTGAACAGAATATGAACAACGGTCCCAAAGTGCAGGAGCCATTACCACTCAGCTTCCCCAATAGCTTTTGAAAATACGTAGTTGAGGCTTTCACTGCCACTTTCTACCCCCCAACTCCACCACAGGCTGACTCACAGCCTGACACAGCCCTATCCCTGCTCTACTCCTCTATTTTTGCAACTCTTGCTGTTCTTGCCCCTGTCATGAGGATCTGTTTGAAGTTCAAAGAAAAGTGCAAATCTTGGTATGACTCTGACCTAGCTACACTTAAACGTAAATGTAGGGTGGCTGAGATGAAATGGAGGGCTTTTTGTTCATCCTCTGACAAACTGGCCTGCCGCCTGCTCCAAAGACAATACTAACTTGACATGCACAACAAGAAGAGAGTCCACATTCAACCACACACCTCTGCGGCATCTAACAGTTCTGCCGAACACTTTAAAATCTGGAAGGAGCTGGCCAACGCTACTGCAGTCTCCACCCCTCCTCTCGCCTCCCAGGCTCTTTGCAATGCCCTTGCCTCCCACTTTATTTCTAAAACCCAGGACATTTTGTCCACCCTCTCTTCCACTTCCCCTCCACTCCTCTCTCCTTCTCGGCTTGCTGACACTCCCTCATCTACCACCCTCCTCCCTCTTTCTCCTCCTTCCCTCTTTTCTCCCCTGATGAGGTCTCTAAACAAGTCCGATCTATGAAATCCTTATCAAAACAGGTCCATCCCTGTTCCTCTAAAATCATTAAGGACCACATTGATACCATCGCTCCAGCCCTTGCCGATTTCTGCAACCTCTCCTTTGCCTCTGGATCTATCTTTCCCCTCCCCTATGATGCACTCCCTTGTGTATCTTCTCCCCAAGAAACCCACAATATATCCCTCCAGTCCAGGTAACTAACGCCCAATTTCCATTACTCCCTTTTTGGGCAAGCTCCTGGAGAATCTGGCCATCTCTCAGTTTAACCTTCATTCTGACTCTGTTGGCTCTCTCCATGACCAGCAATCTGGTTTCAGAGCCGACAGAAGCACGGACACTGCTCTCCTGAACATCAGTGAAGACCTCCTCTTCAACCTAACTTTAACATTCCCTCTGTCCTCATCCTATTTGATCTCTCCTTTGCTTTTGACACAGTCAATCACACCACCCTGCTCAATCATCTCTGTGACAATCTGGGTATCACCAATCAGGCTCTGGCTGACCTCTCTCCTTTCCAATCGACCCTCCAAGGTACAACTTGGGTCCTTCCTACCTTCTATCTCCCTCTCTACCTGCGGTGTTCCCCAGGGATCTAACCTCTCGCCCTGGCTTTTCAACCAATACCTAGCAACTCTTGCCTACTGCATTTCCATTGTTTCCTCAAACTTCCACTGCTATGCTGATGACACCCAACTAATTTGTAGGCTTCCTTCAGCCTCCTCCTCTCCTTCCCTCATCTATGTTTGCCTAACTGCCATTCAAAATTGGTGTGCTGCCACCGATCTTCGTCTAAATGCCAATAAGACTGAGATCCTCATCATTGGTACACCTTCTCCATCCTTTCCCCTCACTCTCTGGTCGGCCTCCCTTCGCCCTCCTCCTACTCCTACCTGTGAGCTTAAGAACCTTGGGGTAATCTTTGACTCCACACTTTCCTTCTCTGCACACATCTCTGATGTCTCTAAAAAGTCAAATTTCTTACTGCACCTCCTTAGAGGTACTCCGCCCATCCTCTCCTTCCCTCAGAAACTCAATGTCTCCCAAGCTCTGGTTCTCTGTAGGTTGGACTGCTGTAACATGCTCTTCCGAAATCTACATTCCTCCACTCTACGCCCTTTACAACTAATCCAGAACAGGACTGTGAGACTTGTCCTTGGCCTCAAGCCCTGGGATCGTATCTCTCCAGCTCTGAAATCCCTTCATTGGCTCCCAGTGGAAGCAGGGATTACATTTACAACTCTCTGCATTGTCCACAAGGCTTTCTGGTTCCTGGGTCCACAATTCCTTCAACTATCCCTCCATAAATACCTCCCCTCATGAGACCTTCGCTCCTCTACTTTTAACTCCCTCAAGGTCAGTCATTTATCAAAGAAACGAGCTGGCGGTAGATCTCTGTCATTCGGCTGGGGCCTCCCTTTGGAACAGCCTCCTGGACACCTTGAAATTTGAGGGGAATCATCTATGGGCCCGGAAGCACCTCAAGACCTTCCTCTTTGCTTCTGCCTTTTCCCCTATTCTCCCCTGCTGATCTGTTTGCTTTCTCGGCACTGTGCACTTTGCCACCCTCTATCCTTTCAGGCCCAGGTACATGCTCACCCTGCCACCTTCCTGCACTGCCTCCAGCCACCCCTGCACTGGGGCCTGTATCTGTACCCATACAGTCCCCTCCCACGTTTCTTCTGCACTTATCAGATATACCCTATCTGACTAATCTGGCACTTGCCACTTGCTGGCTGCACTTCCACTGTTGATCGCCTGTATTTATTTATTTATTTATTTAACTTATTATTTATTTTGTTCTTTTCTCTGTTCCGCACTTTCCACTTCTCCCTCTTTTCCCTTTTCCACGCACTTGTGCATTCTCAATGTCACTGGGCCTAGGAAGATCGTTGTTTTTGTTTCTCCCTTGTTCCCCACCCTTTCACTGGTCACGCTCTGAAACACTTGTGTATGAGCGCGATGCAAATAAAATATCATATCATATTATGTCACCAATGTCAATGGTATAGAGTGATCACTACCAGATACCTTTCTCCATTAAATTTCAAGCATGGTTACTGCCTGAAAACATAATATATATGACCACCACACGGAAAAGAAGCTGGAAAAACCTGGATCTGGAGTCCTTAACAGAACTGCTGGAATCGACTCCAATGAAAATCAACGAGTCGGACAGACTGACCCAGACTCAGCAGACAAAATACTGAATACCTGAATCACTGAGGGTTTAGACCATTTAACTCCTAAAAAACCCTTTGGAGCAACTGCAACAAAAGATGATGAGAGCAAGATGGTTCACTGAAGAGTTGAGACAACTAAAAAAACAACAACCAAAAAACAGAAAAATATGGAGAAAACACTACAATCAACCGGGCAAAATAAAATACCAAAGACAACTCAGAATATGGAAATCAGCAGTCTTCAAAGCAAAAAAAGAGTAAAAATCAATCAGTACTACACTACAAAGATTGCATTGGCCACTGACCCACAAAAGGAACACTTCAGAATAATCAAAGAAAAAAAAAACACATCCTGCAACAAAGGTGCCATCCCATCACAAACACTAAGCGACAACATCCCCAACTACAATTGAACAAACTGTTCTACAGACCATAGCATGCCGTGCAGCTATAAAATCAACCACCGAACCACCACCAGCAAGCGACCCACCAATAACAGCAAGACCATGCACACCACTAGACACAGAAGTCTTCTCTGCACAAATACAGGAACCCAACCTCACCGGCTCCCCGTGTGACCCTTGCCTCCATGAGCATCTACAGACAAATACAACATCCAGCATCACATTTCCGACTTATGATGAATTTATCATTGAACACAGGAACGGTCCCAAAATCATTCAGATCAGCATACACCAAACCTCTGATAAAAAAAAAAAACGGAAAGCACAGAAGACCCCAGCAACTACAGACTGATATCCAACCTGCTGGATCCAGCAAAGATTTTGTAGAACCATGTATGCACCATTCTACTCAACTATATAGAAATTAATGGATTACTCTACCATCCACAAGTAGGCTTCAGACCCAGCAGAGGAAGAGAATCAGCACTAGTTTCAATATGGGATGACTTAAAAATAAATGCACAAAACACCCAACTGACCCCATACTTCTAGACATATATCAGCAGCATTCAACACAATCAGACACACTATGCTAATCAAAAGACTTAAGGGATACAGTGTTAAAATGGCTAAAATCCTTTATCACAAATCGAACAGAAATAACCCACCTTCTGCTCTTCACATCAATTACCAAAAACATCTCCTAAGGAGGGCCTCAAGGATCCAGCCTCTGCCCTCTCCTCTTAAAACTTTACATGTCCTCCTTAATGAAAATCATTCTCAAACATGGACTGACTGCCTACAACTATGCAGATGATACACAACTGATCATCAAGATAGCCATAACTCAAGACCGAAGCAACATCCTCATCAAGTGGCTCACAGACACATACAGCTGGATGATAACTAACAATCTCAAATGAAACCCATCCAAAACAGAAATAATGACCCCTCCCCAAGGATACCACAATCAATTCACAGCTTTACTGGTCACTGTGGCATGGGAACTCAACCAGAGACATCAAATATGGTAAAGATCCTGGGAATAGTAATGGCAATGGACTCTCCCTGGAGCCACAAGTCAACGAGGAACCACAATGTCTACTCTTGGTTAATACCTGGATGAGTGACAACTGCCTTCTTCTTAATGGCAACAATAGCGAGGTCCCGGTGGTTGCCCCTGCTAAAAGCTCCTCTCTTTGGACCTCAGACTTTTGGCCTTCTGCTCTCAGCCCTCTGCCTAAGCCCATTCATGTAGTGAAACATCTTGGAAACAAATTGTTCTCTTCTTTGTCTCTCGAGCCACAGGTTAGCACCGTCTATAGTCAGTTTATTTTAAGCTTGATATTCTGCACAAAGTTCTTCCTTTTCTATGAGTGAATCTTCACTCTCTGGTGGTATCTTCTTTGCATTCTGGATCCCTCGAGAAAGGGTTACAGGGAAGCACACATATATCAAGCATTTTATAATGAACACCTGTATACCGAATGCATTTTCTTTTTTGGGGGGTGCTCCAAACCGTCATTTACCACCCTTAAACAAACACCCCAAACATTTCCCCCAAAAATTAATCCTTTACCCCACACAAAAATACATCCGGTATACAGTTTGTCATTATAAAATCCTCAATATATGTGTGTTCCTCCATATACATTTTCGATATAAAGACTGGATATGATCCCTCGACTACTGTAATTCCTTTTACCTTGCTCATCCCCTCTATCTTTTCCACTATTTGCAAGTTCTGCAGAACACAGCAGCTAGAGTGGCATTTGGGGTTGCATTTCGGACATCTTCTTCCTGAATGTATTTATTTATTTATTTATTTATTTATTTGTTTGTTTGTTTGTTTGTTTGTTTGTTTGTTTATTTATTGCATTTGTTACACGCCCAGACCCTTAGGTATCACAGTGAGGTTACAGACAGCTTATTTAAACATTAATTAGAATTTCCATTCCGGTCCAGTTTCAGGAAAGTTAACAACAGCAGAAACACAGAAAGCATAAAAAGTGGTGATAACTAAGGTGTTAACAGCCAAGCAATGAAGACATACAAAATCAACAGGCAGGAATTGCTCAGTGGAAAATCCACTGAGCTTGGAGACGCCTGTTTTGTAGTGAATACTACTTTCAAAGTTGGTGTTATAAATAGGTCAAATTTGTGGTAGTAGTTATTCAGTCAATCAACAAAGAAAATGGATTGACATAAACACTTTACTCAAAGTTCAGTCACTTTGTAATTTATTTTCCAGATTGTAGTGTTCAATCATTTAACCAGCAGAGGCCCTTGCCGATGTATTTCAGACTATGTCCTTCTTCAGGGCGGGCTCTAAAAAAACATTAACAGAATTGGGTTAACTTCACCACTAGTATCTTGAAATTCAAGCAAACATAGTATATCACATTGCATGATCTTTTTTCTTTTCTCAATCATCATTTTTGGTTGTAGTTCACCATTGTGCTCCTACATGTGGTTAGTGTATCTATATGCGGGGTAGTCTCCAGTGAAGAAACCAAATGGCCATGCTTAATGATCCTACTTGACTTATTAGTCCCAATGATGTTGCAACTCATTTACATGCTTACTGAATGATGCATATGCTATATATATATGCTTACCTATGTAGGACGTTCGTGGCGCTTGCTTTGAATTAGCTTCAATGGTGGAAGTGCATGCTCCTCCGTAATTCCTCCCCATGCCTTTATGGAAAGGGAGCCATGTTTTAGTTACGAATTTAGGGACTGGGAATGTTCATCATAGATTTGTAAGAATATCGTGCAGTACTTACATAGGGTGAGTTTTAGGTGAGAGTTGGCTCCGGTGGTCCACAGAGTCGTGGTGTCCAGGGCAACTGGTGTTCCCCCAGGCAACATGACGCTGTGACCCGCTGTGACCCGCGAGAGGTGTCTAAATATCCTACGTCACTGCGCATGTACGTGCAGAAATACACGCTCGCCGGTTCCAGTTAACGTAGGTCTATTATTATACCTGATATGCTGTCAATGTCTACTCATTGGATACTTATTCATGCAAGTTCACATAGCCAATACATTTACCCTCATGTGTGATGATTATGGATTGTGCAGGCTTACCGCACAATGTTGAGTGATATTATCACAGTGCATCACATTCAATCCATGTTGTAGTCTATAATGTATAACTCACTGATACGTATTTGTGATTTAACGGTTTCCCGTAAAGAACTTACCCTTATACTTGGTGTTATGTGTAGCCTCGTGATGAGTTTCTAACTCCGTTTGGATATTAAACTATCTCTAGTACTGACGTAAGCGTACAATATGTATGCAGTGGATTAATGCTTGTGGCACATGCAATATCTATGGTCAATATCATATATTGGATTGCAGTTGAGTAATACTTGTGGCACATACAATATCCATGGCAAATTATGCTCATTCCTTTCCCAACATTAATCACATGTTGCACAAGTCTCCTTCGTCTAGGATTGCTAAAGTTGCGTGTTCTAAAGGAACATACAATATCTATGGTAAATTATGTTCGCTCCTTTCCCAACATTAATCACATGTTGCACAAGTATCCTTCTAGGAGTGCTAAAATTTCGTGTTCAAAAGTACTTCATCCTCCTTCATGGGCGGATGTCGCGTCGTATCAACGGTTCACTTTTACAAATTCTCGTCATAAATAGTTCAAAAAACAGTATAAATCAAGCTCTTCATTCAAACCTAATGGCGCAACAGTTTCAAAAAAATCAAGGCTATTAACAAAAAATAGAGGTACTGTGCAAGTGCATTCCTGCTTCCAGGTAGCATAGTAGTGGTTTTTATTGGCATTGATTGAATAGCCAGGTTTTTAGAGATTTCTTGAAGCCTGTGAAGGTGTCCTCATTTTTGATGAAGAGAGGGAGAGTGTTCCAATGTTTGGGGGCTAAATATCGGAAACTACTGCCACCTGCTCTAGTATTCGGTATTACCCAAATTGTTTGTTTACAATTGTTCGAATGAACAATTGACCGAATTTAAAGGGTCACAATTGACCTTTTCACAATTGACCGTATATATATATATATATATATATATATATATATATATATATATATATATATATATATATATATATATGAATATATATATATATATATATATATATATATATATATATATATATATATATATATATATATATATATATATATATCTGTTTGGTAATATATATATATATATATATATATATATATATATATATATATATATAGGGGTTTTGGGGGGTTTGGCATTAGGTGGGGGTTGTGGGGGGGTTTCCCCCCACATATATGTTACAATTGACCTTCACAATTCGGTCAATTGTGAAAAGGTCAATTGTAATTTGAACAGTTGTAAAACAAACAATTCGTATACAACCCTAGTATTCTTGTCCCGGGGGATGGCTAAGAGTGTGTGGTTGTTGGATCTAAGGGATCTGGCACATTCTTTGTCAGCAATAGCGTGGTTCTGGTAAATGGGAGCATTTTTATGGAGCCATTTAAAAGTGATGCAAAGTGTTTTGAAGATGATTCTAGCTTTAATGGGCAGCCAATGGTGGTCTCTTCTGATCTTGGAGATGTGGTCAGATTTTCTTATTCTAAGGGTGGCTCGTAAGGCTTTATTTAGTATTAGCTGTAGTTTATTCATGTTAGAGTTGGATGTTCCATGTACTAATATGTTGCAATAGTCAAATCTTGACAAAATCAATGCCCTTGCCAGAGTGATGCAATTGGTGGGAGTCAGGAATTGGAAGCTTAAGGCAATTAGTTTGGCGGAGTAACAGGTGGAGGATGAGAGAGCGTTAATGTGTTTGGTCATGCTGAGGTTGGAGTCTAAGTAAACACCTAGAGTTTTTACTTGTTTCAGTACCGGTATCATAGTGCCATCAATATTGATGAAGGAATAGGCAGGATGAAGTGCAGCTATTTTAGACTGGGGTCCCACGATGAGTACCTCTGTCTTCTCATCATTGAGGCAGAGGCTGTTTAATGCCATCCAATTTTGAATTATGGCATAGATTTTGTTGATAGATTGTGTGTCTTTGGTGTATTTCCCTGACATTGGGATGAGGATCTGGGTGTCATCTGCAAAGTTGGTGTAGATGACACCCATATCGTCTAGAGCTGAGAAGAAGGCAGGATGGAGAGCACGCCTAATTCTACCATAAGGTGAGGAAAGGGCACCAGAGGGACTGAAATCATACGGGGGTGGAGGGAGGATACTTACCCCAGTCGGACAGCCTTGAACACAGTCATCCTGTATTTTCAGGCAGCGCCTTCCCCGCAGACCACATCAGGGCAAAGCTGAGAAGCATACCAGCGAGTAACCCGGCCGGGTGGCGTCCCTGTGGATACCAGGTGAGTGTAACAAATACAAATGGATTTGAGCAACTTGAAAGTAGAAAGTACAGTGATACAATAGGTGGGTGACCTTTTAGTGTGCAGCACAACAGAAGGCGAGTGTAGGAAGCACTTTGTAACATTACTGATGTTACTAGCTGACAAGGGGTATAAAGTGGACAAAGAGAAACTTTAATACTGACAAAAGGACGTGGTTTACTTGGGGCAGATTGTATCAGCAGATGCCTGAAAGAGTGGAGGCAATACATAAAACACCCCAACCAAAAATGGTGAAAGAAATGCAACAGTTCCTGGGTTTATGCAATTACTGCAGGGCATGGGTTTTTGATTACTCCACATACACCAGGCCACTTCTTCTAGCACTTAAGGAAGCTCAGAAAAACAAACGCAACATAAAATGGACAGCAGAAATTAATGAGAATGTTGATGAACTCAAACATGAGTCAGCACACGCACCAGTACTAACTACAACCAACTATAAAGAGAAGTTTCACTTGGTTTGTCATTCAGACAGCAAAGTAATGACTGCTGTGCTGACACAAAAGAAGGAACAGGCTCAGGAACCACAGAACCTACTACAGCGTTTCACTTGACCCTGTGATTTTGGATGTGGATCATGCACTGTTTGCGATACTAGAGAGGACCAAATCAATATTTACAACTCAGACATCTTTGTGGTACGAGTTGATACTGATCAACCCTGCAATAGAAGTGTTGAGATGCAAGAAGGTAACCCGGCAGAATTCATTGCAAAACCAATTGAGGGAGATTACATACATGATTGTGTGGCTTGTATAGACAGGAGTGAAGGGAACCCCTTGGTAAAAAAGAGGTGATTGAAAGGTGGGACATAGGGCCTCATTACGACCCAGGCGTTAAGGGTTAACGCCGTCGTTAACCCTTAACGCCTATTCTGATTTTAACGGCTGCTTTTAGCAGCCGTTAAAATCCATGGCGCTAACCTGCCATGATGCTAATTACGCCACCGTAATTTACGGTGGCATAATTAGCGCCTTCCCCACTCCCATTATGCCCTATGGGGCAAAAATGGGAATGGGGAATGAAAATGGGAAATGGGGATTTACCACCGCACTCACCTTGGAATGGGGTGGTAAATCCGCCATCCACCATGGTGTAAACATGGTTTACACCATGGTGGTAAAGTTGGCGCAATTAGCGCCTGGGTTGTAATGACCCCCATAATCTTCACTGACGGAAGCTCATGTATCAACCCAAATTCAGGACAGAGGAACTCTGGGTGTGTAGAGGTGGGACACAAACAAAGAATTCATAAGGAGGTAGAATTAATAGTGTTTTCCCAGACACGACTGCCAGCACACTAGTCTGCACAAGCAGCAGAATTAGTAGCATTAATAGAGGCACTCAGCATGTCAGAAGGGCATGCAGTAAACATCTTCACTGACTCACCATGCATGACATCCACCATACATTTGGGGTTAGCAAGGTGGTAAAGGAGAGGATTTAGGCGATGTGATTGTACACCAGTACAGCACGCAGCACTTTTGGGTGAATAATTGGAAATGTTGCCAATCCTGGTAGAATTGTGGCAGAAACCCAAAGGTGCCACACCCGCTAGTGCCCGGGGATCTGTCATCCAGATGACCAGGACACGGACATCACTTTTGGATCCAGTTCCTGGGGGTGGAACAGTGCAGGAGGATCACCTGGATGAGGGGTCTTTGGGGAGTAGAAGTGGGACACCAGAGAGTGAGACGCAGTATCCCCTTCCCAATAACACATTTTCCACATCCTACCAGGTAGGATACCTAGGAATTCAACCCCCCCATTTCTGAACCAAACACTTTCTCACAGACAGTTCCCCGTGAGCCACAATGGACTAAAACCAGAGCCGTATACCTGACAGGTCCAAAACCATAGACAGACAAGGTCAGGCAATTATGGATTATTACAAACACCAGACTTCTATCACGCTTCCCCAGACGGATAAACGGCAGAGCCCAAACGCACACTCTGAGTGAGGCAAACCACCCAAAGAAACAGTAGTTCAAAGATGGCAGTTTAAGGCAAGGAGAAAGATGGCGAGACCAGAGAGAGTCGCAAGGAGGAAAGTACCCATGACTTCTAAAGACAGTTACTTTTGTGAGCCTTGGAAAGTAAGAAACTGAAGACCAGGAACTAGGGCTGATCAAACCTGCACAGTGTGTTGGAGGTACCCGGTGCTCTACCACATTGATATCCAAGGTAGGGAGGAGCGATTGATGCTGTGGTACTGTCCGTGGCTCCTACAAAAAAGAAACGTCAGAAAAGACAGCACAGCCAGTGAGTCAGAGAGACTGATACCATACCAGGTTGCAAGCGCCAACATTGTACAAAGAAAACAGTGGGTGAGAAGTTAGCAAAGACTGATGCAGACATAATTGGATTCAAAGAAGTTATGGAACTCTGTGATTGAAATTTGGGAGGCAACCCAAGATACCATACACAGAGTAGTCCAGCGCAAAATGGGTGATAAATCGAAGGTCTCTGTTAGGTATGCAACTGATGCTAAGTGTGAGAAAAAGGAATACTGAGATTGAAGTGGTCATGCAATGGGTCTTGCTAAATCCTGTGCAGATTTGAAAATCTTTGATAGTTTAAAGTACATCACAATTGGTTTGAGCCCGGCTGTGGGAGACTGAGTGAAAGAAAGGGTTCTGAGCCGTTAGCCTTCATGAGGGGATGTGGGGTGAACTGTGAGTCACCCGAGAAAGGATTATCTGAACATAGTTTGAAAGGGATCTGAACCCAGAAGAGGGCGATCCAACATTGAACTTTCTGGTTTGAAAGGGATCTGAGCCTGGCTGAGGGGGATCCAGGGCGAATACCCAAATTGAATTAATGATAAAAGGAAAACAACGTTTACGTATTGTTTTGTGTACACCAGGCCCTCTGAGTCAAGAGACTTGCAAGAAGCAAAGAGACCTGGACACAGGAGGTCTTGAACTGTGAAAATAGAACTGTATCCTCATGCCGCAGATGCCAGAGTGTGGCTTTGCTTGAGTTAACCGCCTTGTCTCGTGCTGAAAACATGGGGAAGGGAGGCCAATGGCCCGAACATCCTGACTTATCATTGTGCGAACACTTCTTTCTTTTTCATGAGCATCACCCCACCTTAGTTTGTAAATTAATGGTCAGGATTGGCAATTGTTTTTTTTTTTGTATAGGCCCTTTTATGTTGACAAGGCTCCACTAGGACTTCATTCTTTATTATTTGATGGCCGTAGGTTGCTCCCATCTGTAATTGTAGGATTAGACAGGTGTTTATCATACCTTTGTTAAAGTTCAATAAACACCCTTGAACTGTGGTCACTTGTGCCTGTCTTACCTTGATACCATGCTGTGGGATGTTTCAGTCCACTGGTCCAAGTCCTGCAACATTACTGTGCATTGCTGGCAGCAGAAACATCAGAATGGCCACTGGAAAGCATACTGCTCGCTCAAAATCACCCAAAAGCTGTGCAGTAAAAATCAGAAAAATAGGCTGCCATCCACTTTTGTCTATCTCGGTGAGCACAGGAGATCACTGCCAAAATCCACCATTGGGCTACCCAGAAAGTAGCCTGAAATCACTTGAACAAGCAATGCTGATTGCCAAAAGAAACACAGAGCTGTTTGGAAATCCGTTTTCTTGATTGTCAAAAATTTGCTAAAATCATGGCCCACAAACCACCTAAAAGATCCACCCTCCTTGTTGGGTGTTCCACATTATTCTACTGCAGGAATCCACATAAATACAATGTCAGCAAGAATCATAGGTTATCAGAACAAAATCCACTTTTAAAGATATTTGATGGAAAGAAAGCTGTCAAAAAAGAGTGTATTACCATTACTCGCCTCTGTCAGGTGCTGGCGATCTCTAATTCTGACAGGAGAACTGGTGTTTCAGAAGTTAAATATGCCAAAGAAGAGAATTCTATCAGAAATGCCATATAAGAGTGCCACACATTGATTTTCATGTTGAAAAAGACTGGAAGTAAAAATATGTTTGCTTATTGTAAATGTATAAATGTATTTTTTTCACAAGGAACTATGTTACAATTGACCAGAAGGTAACCTGATTCAGTTAAAACTTCCAAGAGGCTTTCTTCCCCTGAGAAACTCACACCTTGTTCCTTCCCACCAAAAGGAGAGCATTTTGCATTGGCATGTTAATCAGAAGGGGAGGAGATTTCCTCTGCAGCCCTGAGCTAGAAACAATGGTTTCCTTGAACTGAATAGAAAATGCTAATTCAGGTGTAACTGACAACTGCTCTGGCAGGAAGGCAAGCCATGTGACCTTCTGCCTCAGCCCAGCTCTGGAGGCGGGCCAGACTGAAAATGTGGATTGAAGTGGAAGTAAATATATGTTTTATAAAAATGCTTATAGCAAAGTGTATGGAACTGACAAAAATCTGAAACTTAGAGATTGTTAAAATGGAAAAACATTCACAGTTTAAGACTAAGCTGGAATCTGTGCGACATTCGAGACTGAACAACAGAAATTATTCATATTGTAGCCATGGTGTTTATGTTAGAAACATGAACAATTACAGGAATGCGCCCGGATGGGATGTGCATGCATGTATAAACATTGGTGCAGAACTAACATTGGGAAACCCACCAAAAGCGTGAAAAAGTCATTTAGGAACCAGAGCCCGTAGGAAAATGGGATTTGGACAAGAATGTACCTTAGGCAATCTGTCATGTAATTATGTATTATGAACAAATTGTGTATCTTGGAAATATGTTTTTTGGGAAAAATAGATTTTCTATGTAAAAGCAAAAGGGAGGGATTTCTTTTGGACCATAAACACAGCACCACGCTGACTCAGGATGACACACTGCTCCTTTCTCAAATCAGGAGAGGGGAAATTCTCTGACCTGTCAGAACCTTAGAGGGTTGGGCATAGATAATCAACCTCCCCACCCCCTTTGGAAATGGATAAATAGGGACTGCTGAGGACAGACAACACACACTTTTCTCTCATCAACTGATTCCTTGGCGAAGCACCCTGCAGGAAGATCCAGGCTCCAGATTCTAGAACCAGACCCAGAATCCAGAGTCTAGAACTTTGAAGCAAAGAGGCCTAATCCAAAAAGCTGAACTCATTTCAGCTGGCCTTCAGAATCTTAAGCAACCTCATTTTAACCCCTAAACTTCCAAGGGGCTCCACAAAATCCAACAGCCTGGCTGAGCTGGTCTGCTATTCTAGCTAAGAACCCTGTGCTAGAACTAAGATCCAGACCAATAGAGCAGACTTGTATCCAGAACCCGTCAGACCCAGTCCAAGAGGCCACGCAGACCAGAGTGCCGTGCTGGAGGCAGAACCCAGTGCCTGAGACCTGTCCGGTGGTGAGATAATCCCAGCCAAACCCTTGACCAGATCTTTGACGGGCCCATCACATTCAAAAGCCATAGTTGTAAGTATTTAGTGTAGAACTGTCCATAGTCACCTCTTAGTTTAAAGTAATCCTATTCAATCCATTTCAACCTGTTCAGAACTGCATTATAGAATCTTGTGTCCATCCTGAATTCTTCTCACCATAGTGTCTCTGATAATTGTAGCGATAATCATCTGTGCGCTGATATTTTCTGAAGAAAATCAAGTGTCCTGGCGCACAACAATCAGAGTGGAAGGCGCCCTGTTCTGGTGGTTGTCCCGTTGGGTAATTTGTACTTCCAGAGCCCCTTAGTATAAGTCCATATTGGTTCCGAATCTTTAAAGCGCAATCTTTCATTTTGAAATCTTGATTCTGTATCTGAGAAAAATCGACCGTCACAAAAACCTCTGTAACTTTTGAACCGCACTTCCTAGAAACGAATTTAAATGTCATTGTGAAGCTAAGATCCCCAGCGTTCAAATGAAACCAAAACGACATCCCAATTCCTTATAGTTTTTCCGTAATCGCGTTTCCCACACGCAGAAAAATTGCGATTTGCAATTTGGCTCAATTTCATTCTATGTAAAATAGCTATTTCTTGATTTCCACTTCTGAATTTTGTTTTCCATCTGCTAATCATTCTACAATCATTGCTAGTGTTGTCCTGAACCAATCCAAAGCCGTTCTCACTAGTTTTGAATCTAGTTAGTGAATTAAAATCATTTTTAGCATTTCCATAGATTACATATCACATTTCAAAAACATTTTTAAAATCATACCTGTTTTCTCTAAGCTTGCTGGGGGAATCTGGATTGAACTGCATTATTGACTGTTATTCCTGAAACCTGTGTGCTCTCTTCCACCTCTTCATATTACATACTGGGGGGAGCGAGTGACAGGGGGAAAGAGTGATTGTATTGTTTTTGTTTGAAATCATATCAATTTTATTTCTGTGTTGCATTTCTTCCTATCATTGCAATCTCTTGAACGCATACAAAGTATTCTCTGCTAGATTATTCTTCCTATCCATATTCCTAATTGATTAAAGAGATTGTTGATATTGGAATATTACCCATTGTTGATCATTGTTGATATTCATAAGTGTGATATTCAGATATTATTCATATTCATAAAAGTCTAATCTATATATTGTTCAATTCTTCAAATAAATCTTTTAATTTGCAAAACAAAGCTATTTCTTGCTTCAATGAGACTGGGGGAATTCAAAGAGAGGGGTGTGATATAAGGGTACATCGTCCAGAATTAAACAAACTTTTGACATAAAAATATATAAATAAGGGTTTCCATTAGGCATCCCATACTAGGCATTGACTTAGTTGGAGTGTTGGATGGAAATCACTTACAATGCCTTCCTTACAATTGGAAATAACAAAGTTTAAGACCATACAGGAGTACAAGATTAACGGGGTAATTCATAGAAAATCGATTTCCGCGCACAGCGTATTCATGGATTTTAGCCTCCAAAACCAGCCGTGGTGCAGAGTGGCGCAGCGACCCTGAAGCAGCGCCAGTTACGCACCCAAGAACGCCTTCACGCAAGGAAAAGCAATCAAAATCCCCAATCCAGCGCAAAGGGCTGCGCTAACCCTGGACCAGTTTACAGGGCTGCCAAACAGCAAACGCCAAGCGGGGAACGTTTCACACGCGATTAGAGCAGGGTACGTGTATTACAGGGGTGCGCAGGAAGTTTCAGACGCGAAAGGGCCTGTACGAGTGGGGTACGTGTATTCCTGGGGTTCGCGAGAAGTCTCAAATGCGATTTCAGCAGGGTACGTGTATTTCGGGGGTGCGCAGGAAGTTCCACACGTGAAAGGGCCTGTGCGAGAGGGGTACGTGTATAACTGGGGTTTGCGGGAAGTCTCACATGCGATTGGAGCAAGGTACGTGTATTACGGGGGTTCGCGGGAAGTCTCACATGCGATTGGAGCAGGGAACGTGTTTTACGGGGTTTCGTGGGAAGTTTCACACGTGAAAGGGCCTGTGCGAGTGGGGTACGTGTATAACTTAACTGGGGTTCGCGGGAAGTCTCACACGTGATTTCAGCAGGGTACGTGTATTACGGGGTGCGTGGGAAGTTTCACACGCGAAAGGGCCTGTGCGAGTGGGATACGTGTATTCCTGGGGTTTTTGTGAAGTTTTACACGCGAACGGGCCCTATGCGAGTGGGGTACGTGTATTCCTGGTGTTCGCGTGAAGTTTTACACGCGAAAGGGCCCTGTGCGAGTGGGGTACATGTATTCCTGGGGTTCGCGTGATAAATCACAGATGCGCTTACGCGCTAAGGGACTTTGGTCCAATGAAATCGCGTATGTGTGCTGACATGCTTACGCGCTAAGGGCCTTTCCTCGAAATACACGCTGATGCGCATTTTTTTCACGTGCCAAATCACTCCGTAACAAGCTGGCCACGCATACACACACGGAAGACCACGCTCCTGCCCTGAAGGCCATTTTCCTGCCCCCCAGAGCCCCAAGCACGCTCCCACCTGCCATATGCTGGTGCCTGACTATCTGCTGCCCACGTGCCCTGCTATTTGGTGCCTGCACATCAGCCCTCTGGAGGGGTCCAGTTGCTGTGTCCACCCCTGCTGGAACAGAAGACTCCAGACTGGGATACCATTGCTCCACAGCCCAGCCCCAGGACACAGTTGCCCACCCACTCCTGCCTCTGGGGTTGCCATGTCGGGCACATCTCCATCTGGCACCACTGGCAACCCCCAGCCAGAGAGGCAGAGGGCCACCAGCTTCACTGCCACCGAAGTTGGTGTCCTGGTGGAGCATGTCCTGGGGCATTATCATGCCCTCTTTGGAACATCATGCGTGAACAAGGAAGGACGGGAGAGGATCTGGGACGACGTAGTGGTTGCCATCAACACGGAGGGGGTGGTAACCCGCGACATCAAGCACGTCAAGAAGCGCTGGGAGGACTTCAGGTCCAGGACCCTCCACAAGGCCCGGCGCCTCGCGGAGGGGGCCGGAAACGCATGAGTAACATCCAGATGAGGGTCCTGGAACGCGTAGGCCCAGCGCTCCATGCCCAGATCCTTTGGAGGCAGACCCGTCTGGAGTTGAGCTGTAAGTGGTCAAGCATTGCTGTGTGAGATAGGGCATGTTGCAGTGTGCTGGTAGTCTGATGCTTGCCTGCATGTGTGACATAGGCCATGTATGGATGTGTGTGTGCAGGGACACCATGGTCATGCATGTGAGACCAGTTATGTGTGAACCACATGGTTGGTGCATGTGTTTTACTGCAACATGGGGAGCTCTGTGCGGAATACACACATGAAAGCATGGCTGTCTCTGTTCCTGGACATGGAGGGGGTGTGAGGAATGGGTGCTGATGTCATGTACATGTATGGTGCACATGTGTGTGTGTGTGCCTGAGAAGTGTGTGTGTGACTTTTAAACGCCATGGATGCATGTGAATTTGAAGGCAACATCTTAGTTTACAGGGGCCCTTCTACATGGATGTTGATGTTGATTGCAGGCGCCAGGACTGTTTCTGCATGTGTGTTGTGTGCATTCACCCATGTGTTGTGGAATGACAGGATGGAAGTGACATTTGACAGTGCAACTCATGTGTTATTGCTTCCTGTCTAGGGTATTTTGTACTGTACCCTGATGCTTGTGTTCTATGTCTCCCTCTACGCAGCGTCAAGTGAAGACAACATCTTAGTTTACAGGGGCCCTTCTACATGGATGTTGATGTTGGTTGCAGGCGCCAGGACGGTTTCTGCATGTGTGTTGTGTGCATTCACCCATTGTTGTGGAATGACAGGATGGAAGTGACATTTGACAGTGCCACTCATGTGTTATTGCTTCCTGTCTAGGGTATTTTGTACTGTACCCTGATGCTTGTGTTCTATGTCTCCCTCTACGCAGCGTCAAGTGAAGACAACATCTTAGTTTACAGGGGCCCTTCTACATGGATGTTGATGTTGATTGCAGGCGCCAGGACTATTTCTGCATGTGTGTTGTGTGCATTCACCCATGTGTTGTGGAATGACAGGATGGAAGTGACATTTGACAGTGCCACTCATGTGTTATTGCTTCCTGTCTAGGGTATTTTGTACTGTACCCTGATGCTTGTGTTCTATGTCTTCCTCTACGCAACGTCAAGTGAAGAAGAGGGCGGATACGGCGCTGTGGAGCCAAGCGGCGGGGATGCCTCCACTGGTGGTGACACAAGGCCCAGCCGACCTCCCAGGAATTAGCATCATCCGGGAGCGAGGGGGCTGGTGCTGCGTCTGCCATAACGGCTGTGGTGGAAGGGCTGGGTGAGCCCCCACAGGGGCTTCTAATGGCGGAAGATGGTGTGGAGATATCCAGGTTAGTGGTCTCCACAGAGGAGGAGGAGCCCGCTACTGAGCCGCACATGGGGCCTGGTGGGATAGTACCACTGGTGCAAGTGGTGCAGTCCAGGGCCAGGATCAGGTCACTGCAGAGGGGCCTGTGCATGTCGCTGTCCCTGACCCTGTGACTGCACCACCAGGGAGGCCCTGTTCCAGGCCCGTCCGCAGGTAGGGGAGAGTGCCATGTCATCTGCCTCTCCACTACCTGTGGACAAGGGGTCCCACGAACGTATGGACTCCGTCCTGGTTGGTGGGTTCCTACATGTGTCGCGCACTCTGGCGGACCTCTCCTCCTCTGTGGAGACTATGCGCCAGTCGTTCTTCACACCGTCTTCTGGGCCAGATTCCACCAGAGCCCCCTGTGGACCCGGCCCGACCAACACAGCCAGCTTGGTGGAGCTCACATCCATGCCACAGTCGGGAGTCGGCGGCCCAGCAGGGGTGGACACCACAACTGGAGACCAGCTGATGGAGGATGTGCAGGCACCATCAGACACGGCACATGGACAGCAGCAGCAGGAGCAGGCTCTAGTTGGGAGCATTATGGCTCGGGGCCATCAACATCGGAGGGGCAGGCATCGGCCAGAGGGCAGGAGGACCCAGGAATGGGAGTGTCTTCCATGTGGCAGCGGTTGGGCCAGCAGATAGGTGCGGAGCGGCGGCGGGCGGAAGAGGCGCGGCTCACCATGGTCAGGGCGGAGTTCTCCATGCGTCAGGCTTTGAGGCTTGCAGAGTGCCTCGAGACAACTCGCAGGGAGTTGGAACAGGCCATGAGTGCCTCCCTGCGAGACCTTGGGGCCAGGACAGAGGCCCACCTCCGGCAAATAGACATGGAGTTCGATGATGCCCTGGCCCGGGACACCACAGAGTGAGCCGCTGGACTTGCCCGCCGCCATTGTAAATAGTTAGATAGTGTTAGGTTTCCTTTCGTTTTTTCTTTATTTTGGTTCCGCTTGGACAATGCACCACGTTTTTATATATAGTTTTTTATTAGGTATTATTTTTGATAGGTTTCATTTCATCAGTTGGGCTCATGGACGCTGGATTGTTCATCTGTACATAATTCACCATTGGATTATTCTCTTTTTTTATTTTCACCATGGAGCAATGGTTTTCACTTTCTTTTTTCCCTTGGATTTGCTTTGTTGGACTGTGACTTTGGACACCATTTCTTGGATTTCTTTGGACTATGATTTCTTGTTTTTTATTCTTTTACGGACATGCAGCTTTTCTTTTATTATTCCCATTGTTGTGTGTTGGATTTAGATTACATTCATGTTGTGTTTAATACATTTTTTTCTTCATACTTTGATATGTGGTATTATCTCGTTGGTTTCATGCATGTCATGATATGGGTTTTCACATTCACTTGCACCCATTGTGTGTGTGTGACGGACATGTGTTCATTTACATACTTGCCATTGGGGTTGTATCATGTAATTGCCTTTTCTATGTGGGTGGATGCAATACTTGGTTGGGTCTTTGGGCTGGGGAGGCTGGCCATAAGGGCCATGATTGAGGATCGTCATGACCTGGGGGCAGGGGGACATGAGTGGGGGCAAGCTGGCAGGTGCCCTGCACTGCTGGGGGGTGGAGGTGCAAGGGGACATGAGTGGGGGCCTGCTGGCAGGTGCCCTGCACTGCTGGGGGGTGGGGGTGCAGGGGGACATGAGTGGGACATGAGTGGGGGCCTGCTGGCAGGTGCCCTGCACTGCTGGGGGTGCAAGGGGACATGTGTGGGACATGAGTGGGGCCTGCTGGTAGGTGCCCTGCACTGCTGGGGGGTGGGGGTGCAAGGGGACATGAGTGGGACATGAGTGGGGCCTGCTGGCAGGTGCCCTGCACTGCTGGGGGGTGGGGGTGCAGGGGGATATGAGCGGGGGCCTGCTGGCAGGTGCCCTGCACTGCTGGGGGGTGGCGGTGCAAGGGGACATGAGTGGGGCATGAGTGTGGGCCTGCTGGCAGGTGCCCTGCACTGATGGGGGGTGTGGGTGCAGGGGGACATGAGTGGGGTCCTGCTGACAGGTGCCCTGCACTGCTGGGGGGTGGGGGTGCAAGGGGACATGAGTGGGGGCCGAGAGGGCTTAATGAAGAGATTAATTATATGTGCTTTCTGTAAAGTATTGAGACTAAATTAACAAATATTTTTCAACCAGGATCAGGTTGAAGTTCCTTAACACTGTCGTGATAAATGGGCTTGGCAGCCATAATCGTATGTATATGGATATACCTTGTTACAAAATAATTTTTTACTGTTCAATAATTCTTTTTTACTGTTTAATAATTTTTCATGACTTTTCAGTATTTGTTCAGTGTTATGCATATGTATTTGAGTAAATACACACATTTTTTGTGTAGACATTTCCTATTTACCACCATAGACGTACATCCTGCGTGCCATTTTGCTTTCACTATATATTCAACAGAACTGCAGTAACTAATCATCTGAGGCGTTCATGTCCCATCCTATACCTCCACCTTTCATTTTTATCATTTATCAATTTTTCGTCAATATCTGAATAATTGGACGTAACTATGCACGTCATAGACAGTAACATTCACCTGATATATTATTCGTACACCAATGTCCAAATGTAACAGAGTGCTATAGGATCTTCCCCGCTAGCACGGTTATTGCACTCCTGATACTACATACCTGGCACATAAACGCACCTACTGGTGTATCCGCGCTATTCCCTACATATGATGTAATCGCAAAGCTTCCCGTTACCATGGGGACATCCCCGCCCCAGGGCTTCCGCCAGGGGGTGGGGCGCGAGGCGTACATGCTCCTCCGTGACCACGACGCCTCGCTCCGTCTCCATGGTTACCCTTAAATACACAATTACCCACACCGCCAGTGTGCTGAACGCTGCACTTGCGGTCAAATTGTCCAACAAGTCGGTAGGTAAGTCCTGATACTCTCCAATATCTATATGTTAGTCAGAATCGTGGAGGCAATCTCCCTGGTTCTTAAACTATGATTTGTTTCAGATCTTTACGTTTCGCTATCAAGTGACGAGGCCAACCGGGCGTTCAGTAACTCAATTAAGGTATGGAGCACTTGCCAGTTTAACGAACAACTCACGTATCTTTTCGTAACGTAGAATACTAATTGAAGTCCCTCTTTTTTTCTTCTAAATTGACATACAGATGTATTTTCACGAATGGGTACGTTTTTTCCATTTATTATATTTAAATGTATGTTGCGATCATTGTCAATATATTTGTTATAATTAATGCTAATAGAACTGATAAGAAATATATCATGTTGTGCTATAATACTGCCCTGATGAAGGTTTTCACCGAAATTCATTGGCATTAACATCATAGTATTAGGGGCAATTTTCGATGTGTTATTTACTAAGAAGATTTTCATCCAACAGTTCAGAAATGTGCATTAAACATTTTCTGTCTTAAATCATTTAATTGAGATTTCTGATATTATGAGTATTGATTCAACAAACAGCAACCATTAATTGGGGCTAACTGAGAAGCGCCTTTCCTAACGAAGTGGATACACTTTGTTTTTTGAAGACTATTGGTTCGAATAGATCCCGGTGCTAAGGGACCTTTTATGGACAGGCAGCTCCAGGATAAAGTATGCAATAGAGCTATTTACACTTTACACTATCAAGTGGTGCCCTCCTCCTTCTCCTCATTTTCCTGGTTTTCCCACTTGGCACAAAGAGGCGGAGCACACAGTTTAATAAGCTTTAACAAATAAATAAACAAATAACAATTGAAATACAAATTAAAATGTCCTATACAGACATCGAAGCCCTGACCACAAATCGAGCTGACACATTGGGCTTTTCAACAGAAGAGGCAAATGCAATACTAGGTCTTATAAAAGACAGTGGTTTTGGAATTGGGAACAGCAAACGCCAAGATCCGACACAACAGATCAAACAACTAGAGTACCTTATACGTAATGAAATAAACCGCAAGTTACATGCAATCACCTTAGGAAGATACTACAAGAGTCAACGGATCCCAAGGGGACTACGCATTCAATTACGCCCTACATTATGTAAGGAGAGCAAGACTTTCGTAAAGAAGTGGGAAGCAATACTTAACAAGTGTTCATTAGATCTGATATTACTGACCATACAGGAGTTGTCAAAAAATGTAGCTGATCTCAACAAGGAGATTCAAGAAATCGAAGCAGCTTTAACAGCAACCTTAAACAAGGAAGAAGTAGATGCAATTCTGCAAGACATCAACGTGAAATTGGTGGAATACAAAGCCGAATTAGAATCTAAGAAAATCCGAAAATTTAAAAGAGATACTTACGATTATTTGAAGGATGAAGTGTACAATTGGATGGACAAGTATCCTCCACCAGTAAGGAAACCCAGACCCACGAATTCCAGTGAGACATCCAGCTCAGGCGCAGAGATTGAGAGTGAACCTACAAGCCGAGAAGAGGCCAGCACGGCAAGCACTTCAACCTCCCTGGGAGTAACCGAGGGAGTACCATCAAGAAATATTGCTGTCTCTTTTTTAGACAGAGGAAGAAGAGAACTCGAAGGGGGAAGAGAAAACCAAAAAGGGAAACCGAACACGAGATTACAACAAAAGAGAACATAGTGATGAATCTTTCCGTGAGGGTATTAACAAACAAAGAAACAGAGATACTTCAGAAAGGCTTAAGTTTTGTCCCAACGTATGACAGTACATTGTTTGAGTCAAAAATAGAACTGTACAAACTCATTAGAAAGATGAAACTTAAAGTGTTCTTTAATGAGCTGGAAGACCAACAAGTTAAAGAAGAACCAGAGCTGAAAGAATTTAGAAGTAAAAGCACGTTCATTCCTCCAATAAGTGTACCTTCTATTGAAATCTTCCAAAAACAGGTGATAAGAGATCTTGAAAAAGTCAAGTTCAAAGGAAATGCACCACGTAACATGAGACCTCACGAATTATCATTCATACGGGATCTATATGGAGACTCGTCGATTACAATAAGGGCTGCAGACAAAGGAGGAGGTCTCGTTCTGCTAAACACATCAGAATATGAACATGAGTGTGAAAGGCAACTAAGTGATACTAACACATATGCCAAATTGCCACATGACCCGACGCCAGAGATAAGAGACAACCTAAAGAATTTGCTTGATAAGGCGGAAGAATTGGAATGGATAAATCACCATACGAAGAAATTTCTGACCAACACTCACCCTAAAATACCACACTTCTACACGCTGCCAAAGGTGCATAAAAACCCGGTCAGTCCACCTGGGAGACCAATTGTGGCAGGTATGAACAGCATATTAGAACCTTTAGGCCAATATGTGGATTTTTTCTTGCAACCACTAATTCAGAGAACAAACACATACATTAAGGACTCAACCCACTTCTTACAATTGTTAAATTCCACAAGATTTGATGTCCACAACATTTGCTTTACAATCAACGTTAAAAGCCTCTACACGTCGATTCCGCATGACTTAGGGGGAGAGGCCGTAGAGTGGATGCTACTAAACGCAGAAGAAATCCCAGCCCAGAAAGAGTTTATAATGGTACTCCTTGAATTTATTAGTAACAACTCTTATTTTCAATACAAGGATGAATATTATCTACAAGTAGCAGGCACAGCTATGGGAGCCACCATGGCCCCCTCCTATGCAAATTCCTTTATGTACAAATTTGAATTGGAAAGAATATTAAAGAATGAGAATTGGCATTCCAAATTGGGCCTCTGGATAAGATACATCGATGATATATTTGGAATATGGAGAGATACAGAGGAAGAATTGCTTAATTTCTTTGAATACCTGAATAACATCGATGCGCGAATTCAATTCACCTATGAATACTCACTTAGTAACATCCATTTTTTGGATGTAGACATCAAGATCACTACCATGGGATATCAGACTACTATTTTTCGGAAACCAACAGACCGTAATAATCTACTCCACCGCCTGAGCTTCCATCAGCCGAGCCTCATAAAGAACCTCCCATACAGTCAAATGCTGAGGGTGAAAAGACTTGTAAGTGATCCAGAGGATTACCAGGAGGCCATCCAAGAGATGGGCAATACGTTTTTGGATAGAGGATATTCAGACGAAGAAGTACACGCAGCCCAATCCCGGGTAGCCACCCAGAGGAGAGAAGACCTATTGAACGTCAACACGAAACAAAAACAAGCTCCACCGCTGGTCTACGTATCCAAATATTCACGCCAGAGCAATCGTATTAAGTGCATCATCAAGAAACACTGGAATACCCTTCTATGTGATCAACGAGTTGAACACTTGTTTAAGGAAATTCCGACATTTGCATATCAGCGGAGCCGAAATTTGAAGGATAGACTGGTTCAAACAAAACCACCTTTTACAAGGAAATTAACAACAAAGATCGGTACATTCCCGTGTTTGAATTGCAGTAATTGTGGCTATGTTATAAAAGGAGAAACAGTGAAGCATCCCTACACAGGGGAGACAATTAAACTTAAGAGTTTTGCTACATGTGACTCCCAAAATGTTATTTATGCCATCAAATGTCCATGCGGTCAATATTATGTGGGCCAAACTATGAGAACAGCAAAGGCTAGATGGAATGAACATCGATCTTGCATAAGGAATCACAACGCCAATTCAGCAGTAGCAAGACATTGGGATGAGAAAAGACATAACTTAGCCCAGATCCGGTTTCTAATTCTGGAAGTGATCACGAAAAGAGACATTCATGAGAACCTCCAAAGAAAGATGGACCAAAGAGAAACCTTTTGGATCGACCGTCTCAGCTCCCTCACACCGAGAGGGCTTAATGAAGAGATTAATTATATGTACTTTCTGTAAAGTATTGAGACTAAATTAACAAATATTTTTCAACCAGGATCAGGTTGAAGTTCCTTAACACTGTCGTGATAAATGGGCTTGGCAGCCATAATCATATGTATATGGATATACCTTGTTACAAAATAATGTTTTACTGTTCAATAATTCTTTTTTACTGTTTAATAATTTTTCATGACTTTTCAGTATTTGTTCAGTGTTATGCATATGTATTTGAGTAAATACACACATTTTTTGTGTAGACATTTCCTATTTACCACCATAGACGTACATCCTGCGTGCCATTTTGCTTTCACTATATATTCAACAGAACTGCAGTAACTAATCATCTGAGGCGTTCATGTCCCATCCTATACCTCCACCTTTCATTTTTATCATTTATCAATTTTTCGTCAATATCTGAATAATTGGACGTAACTATGCACGTCATAGACAGTAACATTCACCTGATATATTATTCGTACACCAATGTCCAAATGTAACAGAGTGCTATAGGATCTTCCCCGCTAGCACGGTTATTGCACTCCTGATACTACATACCTGGCACATAAACGCACCTACTGGTGTATCCGCGCTATTCCCTACATATGATGTAATCGCAAAGCTTCCCGTTACCATGGGGACATCCCCGCCCCAGGGCTTCCGCCAGGGGGTGGGGCGCGAGGCGTACGTGCTCCTCCGTGACCACGACGCCTCGCTCCGTCTCCATGGTTACCCTTAAATACACAATTACCCACACCGCCAGTGCGCTGAACGCTGCACTTGCGGTCAAATTGTCCAACTAATCGGTAGGTAAGTCCTGATACTCTCCAATATCTATATGTTAGTCAGAATCGTGGAGGCAATCTCCCTGGTTCTTAAACTATGATTTGTTTCAGATCTTTACGTTTCGCTATCAAGTGACGAGGCCAACCGGGCGTTCAGTAACTCAATTAAGGTATGGAGCACTTGCCAGTTTAACGAACAACTCACGTATCTTTTCGTAACGTAGAATACTAATTGAAGTGCCTCTTTTTTTCTTCTAAATTCACATACGGATGTATTTTCACGAATGGGTACGTGTTTTCCATTTATTATATTTAAATGTATGTTGCGATCATTGTCAATATATTTGTTATAATTAATGCTAATAGAACTGATAAGAAATATATCATGTTGTGCTATAATACTGCCCTGATGAAGGTTTTCACCGAAATGCATTGGCATTAACATCATAGTATTAGGGGCAATTTTCGATGTGTTATTTACTAAGAAGATTTTCATCCAACAGTTCAGAAATGTGCATTAAACATTTTCTGTCTTAAATCATTTAATTGAGATTTCTGATATTATGAGTATTGATTCAACAAACAGCAACCATTAATTGGGGCTAACTGAGAAGCGCCTTTCCTAACGAAGTGGATACACTTTGTTTTTTGAAGACTATAGGGATGTGTCCTCCACCAGCCTGGCCGCAGGGTCAGAGGCAGCTCCACAGGGTACCCAGGAGATACATGGGTGGGAAGATGGCATGAAGGACGTCTGGGGCATAGGGGGCTCAGTTGAGGAGGGGGTCGGAACAAGGTCCAGAAAACAGAAGAATCTGGCCCTGGTGTGTTGTCCCAGTAGGTCAACGCGGTCAACGAGCCATTTGAGAAGACAAGCAGTCTCCTCATGAAAAGACTGCAGGGCACCTCGCATGACCAGTTGACGCAACCACCCCACCCAGGACAGGCTCAACCCGGTCCCGGATAGTCACGTCCGCAGGGAGAGGAAGGCCAGTTGTTGTAAGCGGATCCCCTCCCTGAAAACGGGTCTGGACGTAGGCATCCCTGCTGGTGTGGGATGATGCAGTCACAGGATCGGGGACAGGATTACACACAGGCACCTCCGCGGCGGCCTGTGCTGCCTCCTGTCCCTGCCCCTGCACTGCACCACTAGCACCAGTGGAATCCCCACCTCCAGACCCCATGTCTGTCCATTGCACGGCCTCCTCCTCCACCAAACCCCCCACCAACCTGGATGACTCTGTGCCATCTTCCTCCGTCGCACCCTGTGGGGTCTCAGCTGCCCCTTCTGCTGCCGAGGAGTCCAACTCCGACCTCCGCCTCTTGGACCTTCCCTCGGCAGCTGCAGCCTGGGACGCGGCACCGGACTCCTCACTCCCCGACAAGATGACAACCTGGGAGGGGAGCCGGGCCTTGCGTCTCCGGCTGGCGGGATGATCGCTGCCGCTGTGCTCCACAGCACCCTTTCCGCCCTCTTCTTCAGTTGATGCTGCAGACAGGGAGAGATAAAACACAGGCATCAGGGCACTGTACAATGGACTGATACACACATGACAGTTGCACATGAGTGGCATTGTTTAACTACAGACACGGCATCACACTCCACGACACACATGTCATTTTAACTCACACACATGAACATTTCAACAGCAATATTGCACCAGGCAGCACCATCCATACACATACAACAGCATGAACAGCCAAAGGTGAGCCTGACATCACATGAAACACAAGGAGTGCACTAGACATACACACACACCACCACACTTACATGCATTTCTACATCTCCTCCAACTGTTGCAGTGATGATATCGCCATACATGTCACATCTGCCATTCATCCTTCTACATATGAGTGTCACGTGCGTCCATGTTGCATCACAGTTGCACACTTGTCAGATACACATACATGCACATGTACACAGTGCAGATACATGCATTATGAACCACCATCCATGCCACAACCATGCCAATGTACATACACAGAAATTCAAACATGTGTGTTCCCACACCTGCATTTGCCCAGCATGCTTACCAACACATACACCATCAATGTGTCTCACAACTGAGAGGACTCACATGTGGCAGCCTCATGCCCATGCTCATACACATCCCTACATGGGCCTACATAAACACATGTGCAACCTGCAAACTACTGGCACACCACGACACGCACAGCGTACTATCAACATGCATGTACACTTACCGCCCGACTCCAGACGGGTCTGCCTCTCAAGGATCTGGACGTAGAGCGCTGGGCATATGCGTTCCAGGACCCTCATTTGATGGTTTGACAGCTGGCCCCGGCGCCCCTTGGCATCCGCTGCCTTGGCGAGGCGCCGGGCCTTGTTGAGGGTCCTGGACCTGAACTCCTCCCAGTGCTTCTTGACATGATGTAAGTCACGGACTGCCACCCCCACCACGTTGATGGCAGTTACGATGTCCATCCAGATCCTTGTCCGTCCTTCATTGTCGACACGCGAACTTCCAAAGAGGGCATCATACTGCCCCAGGACTTGCTCCACCAGGACACCAACTTCGGTGGCAATGAAGCTGGTGGCCCTCTGCCTTTCTGGCTAGGGGTTGCCAGTGCTGCCAGATGGTGTTGTGCCGGACATGGCAACCCCAGAGGCAGGAGTGGGTGGGAAACTCGGTCCTGGGGCTGGGCTTTGGAGCGATGGAATCCCAGTCGGGAGTCTTCGGTTCCAGCAGGGGTGGTCACAGCAACTACACCCCTGGCTGACGTGCAGGCAGCAAATGGCAGGGCACTTTGGCAGCTTTTTTCCAGGCAGACGGTGAGTTCCGCACGTATTTAGCAACTGGGCTTGCCCTGTGTGTCGCGTTGCCCTTCAGATGTCATTGTAGGCTGCGTGTATTACGCATACGCTTAGTTTTGTGTTTCTGGGTGCCACAGCGTAGTGCGGGTTCATTTTTTCACGCACGTGGTCTACGATGGGTTGCGTGCACGTTAATTTTTAATTTTGGGCTGCCTGTGCATTGCATGACCTGTCATCTTCCCCCAGGGGTCACAGACAGCCTTGTTAGAGCACTAACGATTTCCATCTGGTATCCTACCCCTTTCACCCCCAATTGCCCAGGACAATAGTTTACTGCAACTCCCATACGCACAACAACATCAGTGCCATGGTTGGGAGGCGACCAAACGGTAAGGGAGGCAAAGGTGGCCGACCTTCAAAAGGTGGGCGTGGTAGGGGACGTGGCCGGGATTTGCAGGGTGCCCCTATACCCCCATGTGTGGAGGAACAATCAGGGACACCCATGCCCCCCCATGGTTGAGGGAAACGTGGCTGACACCATCCCAGCTCAGCCCCTGTTGGACCAGCCCATTGTGGCACCTGACCTGGCACAGGATGACTCACTGGCTGACTTCCAGGTCAGCAAGTCTAGGCCACGTGTGGCGGTGCAAGTTGTCACCAAGCCACGTGGATCTGGGCAGCTATGTCATCTGCTGCCCCAAGTATGCAGGGTGGGGAGGCTGCAGGGGCAGCTGCAGCTCCATCCGCCACAGCTCTGACTCTCAAAGCCAGGACAGTGTCAGTCCAGGTCCATCTACTGACGTTTCCCTTGCCAACATTACCCTGCAACCAATGCCTGCATCAAGACATCTGGTCATTGTGCATTCCCACACTCCTACTACCCAGTCCACCGGTGATTCTGCCCCTACTGACCAGAGCGGCGTAAGCCACTCTGGCTCTGCTCCACCTTTAAAGAAGAGGAAGAAGGGTGCTCTGGCATGACAGGCTGAGACCCCAGACACGGCTACACACTCCGGTACCTCAAGGAAGCCTTGCTTTAATGATCCCGAACTTGATGCACTTGTGTCCTATGTGTCAGCACATAGCCGCAAAATGGTGGTGACTGCAGGGTGCAAGACCACACCTGGTCAACGTAGGGCACACTGGCAGACCATCTCGGACCGCATAAGTGCCCTTGGATTTGGGAGGCGCACAGCTGATGATTGCTACAAGCGGTGTAATGACCTGAAACGCAGAGCAAAGAACAAGCTGGCCTCAAACAATGCTGTTACTCTGGTGACTGGCGGTGGGTCTTCACAAGAGGACAACAAACTCACTGAACATGATTCTGTTGCTGGGGCCTTCGTCACAGAGGAACAGATCCATGATGTGGGAGAACTACCTGATTATGATGCATTGTCCTGTGAGTGCCCATGCATGTGTGTGTAATGCATGTGTATGTTGTTTGCGTGACGGGATCTGATTGAGTGCCAGGTGAGGGTGTGTGTGCGCCTGAGTGGTATGGGTCACGCATGATCTTCATCCAAAACATTCAGCGGCCTTGGTTTTGGGTGTGACAGTATCCCTTCTGCCCACAGTAGTATTTTAGCACAGCATTACGGCAGTTGCCCTTGAAGTGGCATCTTGCAACAGCATTGTTTTTATTTTTCAGTGTTCGTTCAGGCTGATTGTTTTAATTCTCCCACTTTTGCTACACATTCCTCAGCCCTATTGTCACATTTGTGACATTCCTCTGTCATTGATGAAACCCACATTGTCCCACATGTGTTACCTTGTTAGGTGAATGATTTGACCATTCAGGCTGATTGAGTATTGGCCCGATCACATACATTTTTGGGGCCTGTTTGAATGTGGAACATGATAGTTGTTTCCTGTCATGTTGAAGTGCGCAACCATTGATGTGTACATCAGCCTGCAATCACTGTATTTTTGTACACTGGATGTGTTGCAGTGTGTGGCACATGCCTATTTTGTCAGACTATGTAGCATTTTTCATTCCATCATGTCCATCTCACATGGATGGCTGACAGTATTCATTCACTGACATATGGATATACTTGTGGAATGTACCATGGCTATGTAACATGCCATCTGTGTGATGGCATGTGTCATGTATGTGTATTGGACATGCCACTCACAGGCCAATGTGTGATGGCAGTGCTACCCAGCATGCAGCAAATGTGTTGCTCTTCCATCTTGGTGTCATCAGTGTCTGCCTTTTGCCTACCCTTCCAACTCAGTGACAGTGCATGCATGGGAGGGTTATAGTCATGTGGGACATGTGTAAATCATGTACTGGTTCTGTAGCTTGTCAGGCCTATTTGTGTGCTATGGTGCTAATGCCTGTTTCCATTTTTTGTCTTTCATGTTTTTGCAGGGGATGACGCACTTGATGCTGTTGAGGTTGAGGAGCTGGTGCAGACTCAGGAGGGATCTCAGGCACGACTCGGCACCAGTGGGGGACGTGGTGAGGTGGTGGGTGAGAACCCAATCTTGCTGCAGACCATTCTGCCCAGGGGTGTCTCTCGGTGTACCTCCCCAGACCTCTATTCAGGTGCTGATTCGGATGATGAGACCTATGTGGCGTTGCAGGTAAGTGTTTCTGGAAGGGATTCTGTTCTGTCCAACCCACCTGCACCAGGGGTAGAACCCTCTATGGGGATGTCAGTGTTGGTAAGTCCGCCTTTGATGGTTATGGATGCAGGGTCACACTCCAAAACATCTGAACCTGTTCCTGGGCCAGCAAATCAGAGGGGGAGTGCAGTCCTGTAGCCTCAGGCAGTGCCGGCACAGCAAGGCGCAGATCGCCTTGCCCCAAACAGGTGTGGTGCCCGCCGACGCGGTGGCCGTACGCCACCAGGCAATACCGCATGGGAACAATCCATGTACGGTATGGCAACCCAACAGGCAGCATCAGTTGAGATGATGGCTCAAGCAATGGAGAGGGTGGCCACTTCCATTGTCCACCCTGAAAGGCAGATGGAGCAACTACAGCAGGCAACAAACTCCATTTGCCAATCACGCAGGGAGGACATGTTGGTGTCCAACAGGGACAGACGGCGGCACTGGAGACTCTACGCCAATCGATATCAATAGAGTCCCAGGGCCACAGGGAAGCCCTGAGGGTAGAACTCCATCACCTCAGGGAGACTCTTGTTGACCTTGAGGCTTCCACTAACTTGAGGACAGAACAGCAGCTGGAGCAGCTCACACGTTCGCTCTCAGCTGAGATGCAGGCAACTCGGGGAGGAGATCCGGGCATCACGTCAGGTGGTGCATGGGGATCTCCGCACTATAATCCTCCAGAACGAGACCTTCCACACCCGCATGCTTGCTGCCATGGAGGACCATACCAGGGCTTTGCGTGGGCTGCCTCCCATAGCACCACCACCTCCTGTGGCAGCAGCAGAGGGTGATGAGAGCGACAGCAGCAGTTCTTCCACATTGGCATAGCCGTGCAGGCCATGAGCCCATGGAGGTGTTTTTTTTCCCAACATCCACACAGGTGGCTGTTGGTGTGCACCCTGTCCTCGGACCTCCTGGGTACCCCCCTCACCCCCCACATGGCCATTTTTGATTTTTTTTTTTTTTTTACAGTTTGTTGCCTTGTGTGGCTCCCGTGGGCATCCACTGTATTCCGGCTGGGCACATGCAGGCTTGTCCTGAGTTTGGGTTAGATGCTTGGGTTCATGAGACACACATCCCTCCTGCTTCCCGTTTCCATGGGCTTGCAAAGGGTGTGCCCAAGTGACAGTGACTTACACAGTGACGTTGGACTCCCATGAGCTGTATGGGCAGTCTGTAGTCAATACTGTGTATACATTCCTAGTGGATATTGTTGTTGTATTGTACACTGCATGGTGTATTGATATGTGCTGGTGCATCCATGTCTTCCTCCTAATTTGAAGGTTCATTCCTCATGTCTTCACAAGGCCGTCTACCTTGGAGATGGAGTTCATGTTGTAAGCAGTGCACTTACACATTTGCGTGGCAGCAGCACTGTACAGTTGGAAGTAGTCGATGTGCTGGCATAATCAGGTTGTAAGACTACCACTACTTTCACTTAGTACTGTCATGTTTATGCTATGTTTGAGGTTGTGTAGCTGCATTGTAATGTTGGTAAGTATTTGGTCATGTGTGTTGTTAGTTCTACATTACTGGAAGCATATTGTGTGTGGCCAGTTTCCATTAGGGACACTGTACTTTGTGACACTTGTGTCAGATTATGGGGATTGCTTTGTTTGCTCTCACATAGCATGACATGCCATGGTGTGTTGGGTGGCGGTGCTCGGGAGGGGTTGGGTGACATGGCACTGTTGTCATGTTGTATTTTGCAAGGCGGTAATGAATTTAGCAGTATAGAAGTGTGTCTTTTGATGACACAGCATTGGTGGTGTTTGTGTAGGTAGGGATGCACACAATGTAACACTTCCAGGTAACCAATCTCAGGCTGGTATGGTTGTGACAGTTGACTGTCCCTTATGTCATCATCATTGTTTGTCAGATGGTATGTGCCAGGGCTGTGTGCACTCCACACAGGGGTGTGATTTTAGGTGAAGTAATTAAACACCAGCTGCATACGGGCTGCCTCACCTCGTGCCCTTTCCCCTCCCATGTGCAGCGGGCGTGCATGTGGTTGGGGATGCGGGGGCACCACCATGTCCACGGGCAGGGCCCGACGTGTTGCAACATTGTGCAGGACACATGCTGCAACTATGATCCTGCACACTACTGGGGGAGCGTATAACAGCTGCCCGCCAGAACGGTCAAGGGAGCAAAAGCGTGACTTGAGCACTCCGAATGTGCACTCCACTATGCCCCGGGTTGCAACGTGGGCTGTGTTGTATCTTACCTCGGGTGGCGTGGTGGGGTTCCGAATTGGCATCATCATGTGGGTGCTCAGAGGGTAGGCACTGTCCCCTGGGGAGGTGGTGATGGGTATCATTAGTGGGGTTGTGACATTACTCAGTATCTGACATGCATGCATGTGCTGTGGCATTTATACTCACCGAGCAGCCATGTATCGCCATGCCGCCCAGCTTCTAGGTCCCGGTTTAGGGTTGACATTCTGTAAATAAAACTGTCGTGGGTGGACCCTGGATAGTTGGCATATACTGAGGTGATGATTCCCTTGGCATCACATACTACCTGGACGTTGATGGAATGCCAGTGCTTGTGGTTTCTATAGATGTGCTCTGATGCCCTGGGGGACGTAGAGCCACATGGGTGCAATCAATGGCACCTAGGACTTTGGGGAATTGTGCCACCCCATAGAACACCTTTCTGCAGGTGTTCTGGGCAGGTATATGTTCCTGCAGACTGATGGGCATGCAGTCATGATGGCCAAGACCTGGTGTAGGCAGCATGACTGCATGGCCTGTGACACCCCCCCCCCCCCACTATAGCACTTGTCCGCTGAAATGATCAGTGGCCAAGAAGTGCATTGAGGACCTTCTCCAGGGGGCTGAGTGCTTGGGAGAACAGGGTGGGTGAAGTGAGGTCAATCTCCCACTCACTCACCAGGTCCAGTATTATGTGAGGTGGAAACCTGTACCTCCCATACACTTGGTCATCAGGCATCCCAAAAAGGCTGGTTCTGGGTGTGAAAATTCTGGGCCTGACTATCCTCCTCCTCCTCCTGCGGTATCCCACAACCACTGCTGCTAGGAACGGTATATTCATCCTGGCGTCTGAGCTTGTTTGTTGTTTGCGCGCACTTTTATGCTGCGTGGGTCCACGTACGCCTGCTTTCTGCTGGTGTACGTGTTTCAGGATTAGCGCATCTTTTTTGGCGCACGCATTAGCCCCGTTCGAATCCATGAATACGTGTTTTGAACGTGCGTGTGGGCGTTCCGCGCATTTGCCTCCTGTACTTCCCCTGTGACGCCCACATTTTCATGCCCTCTGTTCCTCCTACTTTTGATGTGTGCGCCGCGCTATGTGAGATTTCGCTGTGCGCGTAGTGCACGCTGTTTGGAGACGTGTGCGCCAGCGTGCGCCACACAGAATTTTGGCGCACATCCTGGGATTTACACGCGCATGGACTTCCATGAATCGCTGTGCGCGGGTTTCGCTACGATTTTTGCATTGGCACTGCGATTCGAACGCTTTCGCACGCTGGCGCACATTAATTCCATGAATCGGCCTGCTAATTTCATTGGGTATCGTAAAAGCAGACAAAGCAGTGAAAGAAGCAGCATATCTGGCAGAAGAATCAAATGTGCTATTCCCTGGCGAGGAGGAAAAAATACCCTTAATGAAAAGAACTAAATGAAAAGGTGCACCACCCGAAGGTTTTAATGCAGCCCCAATAGTGCCAATAATAGAATTCCAGGGAGTATCACCAGACAAGGAAAAAGAGCTCTGGAAGAAAAAGTGATATTCTCTGTCGCAAACTGATTTAATATGGCAGCACAATAGAAAAGGCAAAGTGGTAATGCCAAAATAATTGCTGAATGTGGCTCTGGAACAGCTCCACTACCCAGCCCATGTGTGGAAAGAGCATGTGGCTGAAGGGATTAGTGAAGACTCCTTTGTTTCCAATTTATATGAGTATGTGTCTGAATTTGTACATAATAATATGATTTGTCAAACATTTCTACCAGGTCAGACTTTGAGAGTGGTACGGGGAACAGTACCATGACCCGAAGGGCTCTTCTGGGACTTGCATATTGACTATGTTGATATCCAAGACAGATATACCTCCTATAGGTACATGCTTCTGTGGTGTGGCATTTTCACATTGGCTTGAGGCTGGTCCATGTGCTCATAATGACGCCCGGTCAGCAGCACAATTCCTGGTGCGTGAGGTGTGCCGAGGTGGGGGATGCCAGACAAAATTCACTCTGACAATGGTCAGCACTTTGCGAACGATTTGATTAAGGAAATAACTGCCCTTTTGGGGATACGACACAAATTATGCATAGTTTACCGGCTTCAAGCAAATGGTTTGGCTGAGAGAATGAATGGGTTACTAAATCAGCGCTTGGCTAAGCTAACTCAAACGCTTTGCAAATCATGGCTGTATGGTTTGCCTGTTGCACTCTTTGCCTTACACATTTTGCCTGGAGGAGATCATCATTTGACTCCTCATGAAATTGTTACTGGTGGCAGAATGCATGCACCTATATCTCCAACACATACAATTTCTGACGGTAATACTTCCACTAACATAATGGGAGAGGAATTTCACAAGTTCCTCACAGAACTTACAAAATCACTTACGTATATATCCCAGCAGATAAGACCAAGGGCCTCATTACAACCCAGGCGTTAAGGGTTGAACGGCGCCGTCGGCGCCGTTAACCCTTAACGCCTGATTACCTTTTTAACGCCTGCTTTTAGCAGCCGTTAAAATGCAAGGCGCTAACCCGCCTTGGTGCTAATTACAGCACCGTAATTTACAGTGCCGTAATTAGCGCCTTCCCCACTCCCATTATGCCCTATGGGGCAAAAATGGGAATGGGGAAGGGTAAATGGGGAATGGGGATTTACCGCCCCACTCACCTTGGAATGGGGCGGTAAATCCGCCATCCACCATGGTGTAAACAGAGTTTACACCATGGTGGTAAAGTAGGGAACTTACCGCCTGGGTTGTAATGAGGCCCCAAGAGTCTTTCCACAAGCAGTACCTCTTTACCCTGGGGACCGTCTAAACAGTAAAAATCACATCAGGAAGTGGAAAGACAGCAGATTTACTGGTCCATACACAGTTGTCTATGCAACTCGGACCATTGTTAAACTAGAAGGTCGCAGCACAATAGAAATAGGATAGGTCCATCTCACCCATGTGTGCGAGAACTGGCTCCACCGGAGAAGAGGGCAGAGCGCAACGTGATAGGAAGTAAACAATGCCTTTTTTGCTACAAGGTTTTACAGACGACCAACAAATGAGGATGTAGAAAGCAATGTGCAGAACAATGTTATTTTTAACAGACAGCAATAGATATATGCCTTCTGGAGTGTGATCATATTAATATGCATTAGTATTGGACTGATATTAGTGTTATGCTTTTTTAGAGAAAAGGGTGATTTAAATGAAAAGGTTGGTGTGCAATGTGGGAAAAGAAATGTGTTAAATGAAGAAGAATTCCATCATGACACTTAGCAAGGGCAGAGAACATCATCAGGGGACGTCTGATATGATGAAATGTTGCGGGTGGGAAGAGAAAGATCAAATGGCACATTTTATGTTTGTTCTCTCATACCACACGTGACAGGGTCACCCAAGCTTTTCCTGCCAAAGACGGTACAATATGAAGAGGCAGGGTGCTTAATGCACCTGTCCCTCTGTGAGACTAGGGATCTCTTTCAAGGAACAAGTGTTTCTGTCCAATGGGTGGATGAAGGAGAGGAGATAAACACTGATAATTCATTGAAAATGGCAGCAAGGTGAAAAATAAAGAAACAAAAAAGTTGGTAGTACAACATATAACAACGGGTTTCTAAAAAGGGAGAACAGATAATAAGTGAACACAAACAACTTCAGTGCATAGACAAAGAAGGGCACAGCATTCCCTAGTGTCACACAAGACTGTTAATGAGAATGAAAGGAGCAGTGTGGTATGGTGGACAATGGGAGGGGGAATAATGCAATGTTGTGCTGAAGGTTTGGTGGGGTTCGAACAAAACGTGGTGTCCAAAGTAAACAAAAGCTGCAAAGAAGTGTGGGGAAAATATGTACATGCATTAACCTGGATAAGTGAAACTCATCAACCAGTTGACATAAGGAGCTTGTTAGGGTTGGTCTTTTCCTGTATGTGTAAGGTGCTAGGACTGATGTCATCTTAAGAATGTAGGCTGTGAGCATGGAGTGTGAATGTTGGAATCTTTGGTTCTAACCCAGGCAGTTAGAATATGTAATCCTGGGTGGTGGGAGCCAGTGGGCTCTTGTGCCTTATTCCTCTTATCTCTTAATGACTTGAGGACATCTGATCCTTGTAACTAAGAAGCTAATAAACTTACCACTAAGAGTACCTGTCCTCTGTATCCTGAGCGTCCTTGATGAGTGAACCCCATGACCAAAGGAGCGGTCATAACAGAGCTTTACACAATTCCCTTTGGGTTTAAGGTCCAGTGGGTCCATTAATTTGGGGACTAACACTGGCTGTGCCAAGGTGATGAGGAGTGAGGCGCTGGCGCAGGTGACAGCAACCGTGATGGATTTGTGGTGGGCTTGTGAATCGAAGGCCTAGACCTTGCTTTCCTGGGATTGAAATTGTGTTTGAGCAAACTCTACACTGGACAACCATGCCCTGGTGCTGCCCCGAAACCTCAGCAACATTGGACACTTGTTAAAGGAGCAGTATATTGTGCTGAAGGAAAGGGGGTGCAACAAAGCAAAGAGAAAACACTGCTGCTGAATAGAAAAAGAAGATCAAATACTTAGTGGTCGGACAAGCTTGTCTTAAATGTGTTGGGATCCTGGATGAGTTCCGACTGTTCTCCAAACCTCCAATCTTTTTCAAGCCACTATTGCTTCCAGTTGTCCAGGCTGCAGCTAATGTGAAAGCTGACATGCTATGAGTTACTGCAGAAAAAGGCCTGAATGCAGTTGAAGAAGAGTTGGGAGCCCTACGTCTAGTGGCTCTTCAAAACAGATTTGTTTTGGACCTTCTAACCACTATTCAAGGAGGAGATTATGCACAGTTCGGCAGCAGTTCCTGCACCGTCATGCCTGATGAATGAAGAAGCTTTAAATATAATTTTGAAAGCAGAAATAAGTGAAATATAAAGACTCCACGAGAAGATAGCAAATGAAGTTAGTCGTGTCCAGTCAAACAATTGCCTGGACAACAATTTCACTTGGGGGCTCAATTGGCTTTCCAGAGTATTTAGGGTGACTGTCCCCGCGTTGGTCCACATGCTTGTCACCTTCTGCTTTGGCAAAACCCTGTTTAGACTCTATACCAACCCAAAGAGAGGAACATTCATGCTGCCCCTGAATGTTGAGGGGGTAAAAGACAAAAATTAGCACACTAACAAACTAACCAAGGACGAAATGATTGATTATAATGCTGACTGGGTAACAATGCAACCTAAAGATCTAGTAAATTACACTGCATTCTGGATTTGATGCGATAAGGATGGGTTGGGGTGTGTAATAATAGAGGGTCCCTTGGAAAACTGGGAAGAGGATGAGGGTCATATGACAAGACTAAAAGAGTGTGGATGCCCAAAACAACAGTAGCTGAATGGGGACTGGTGGGAGAGAAAGAGTTAGTTATTGATGGATCAATAAAAAGGGGAATAATGTAGTGGTGATGCAAATTCTACAAAGTAAAAACTGCAAACTTATCAGCTGCAGGAATAGTTCACTAATGGAGGAGGGGGGCTTTAGTGATGGCCGCATCGGGTTATGCATCAGACTGAAGAAAGACCCTCTTGATAGTATTCTTACTAAATAATTCACATATAATAAGGCTCAAACTACAGGTAAGTATGTGGGACATAACATTAGATTTAGGTATTGCAAACAGGCATGGGTGCTCATTAGAAAATACATTTGCATTTCTTTTAACTTGCCTAGCAGTGGTAGGAGCGGGCAGCACATTGCAAAGCACATATTCCGAGGCTATTGCAGAAAGAACTAAACTGCTCTCGATACATTCAAGGTCAGGAAACTAAGCTCATGGGTGCCTAGGGAAGGCAGCAACTGTACATTTATTTTATTATCAGCATTTTAGTTCTGTAATCGCCCCTTAGCACATCTCACCTGGGATGAAACTCAAAGAGTTCCTAGGTTGCAACATTCTAAAGTCCATAACTTGTTAACATTTCAAAGCTCATGTAGTGTCATGGACATTTGTGTTCTCATGTGAACCAGGTGGAGGTGTCTGGTGGCAGATGAACAAAGTTCTGCCGGGCTTCTTCTACACCTCTGCCGGGCATACCTCTGATTTCTACCCCTCCCAGGAAGTATTTCAAGGATGGCAACCTTCTCCATATTGCCACTCTTAACTCTCACTCAGCTGTCAAACACTCCTCCGACATCTGCCGCCTTCTGGAGGAACATTACCTCGATGTCCTCGGTCTCACTGAGACATGGTTCATGGCGAGCTCTGTCTTGACACACTCCTCCCTGACGGCCACAAGATCTTCTCTGCTCCTAGGTCCAACCGTGCCGGAGGGGGTGTAGCCCTGATGTTCCCTGAGTAGATTCCTGCCTCTGTCACTCCTATGCAGGGCTACTCCTCTTTTGAATGCCTCGTCTGCCAGCTCTCACTCTCTCCTAGCCATTCCCTTACTGTGGCTACTATCTACCAGCCGCTTGGTCAGATCTCCTCCTTCCTCTCTGAGTGGGCAGACCTCTCCTCTTCCCTCTTAGTCTCGGCCACTCAACTCCTCCTCCTTGGAGACTTCAACATCAACCTGGATGCTTAGAATCCTTCCTCTGGTTTATTTCATACCCTCTGCGACCCTCTCTCACCCTCTATTCTCCCCTCTGGCCCGACTCACTCAGCAGGGCACACTCTGGATGTTCTGATCTCCTCAGACCTTCCCCTTTCGATCCCTCTCACCACTCCTCTCTCCTGGAGTGATCACTTTCTCCTTTCCTCCCAACTCACCCTCTCTACCCCTCAGGCCAAGCCAACTTCATCACTGTCACCCACTTTCTCAGTCATCCGACCCATGAAGCGCGTTTCAGTTGAGGCTTTGGCAACCGCATTCTCACACCCCCTCCCCCTTTGGCGGACTCACACCCTAACACAGCCCTTTCTATGCTCCACTCTGCCATATCTGATACTCTGCATGTTCTTGCCCCTGTCATGAGGATCCGCCTGAAGCCCAAAGCCCAAAGGCAAGTGCAACTCCGGGTACGACTCAGACCTCGTCACCCTTAAACGCAAGTGCAGGGTGGCAGAGAGGAAATGGCAGGCTTTTTGTACATCCTCTGACAAACTGGCCTGCCGCCTGTTCCAAAGGCAATATCGGATCTCTGTCCGCACCAAGAAGAGAGCTCACATCCAAGCCCACGTCTCTGCGGCATCTAACAACGCGGCTGAACTCTTCAAAATCTGCAAGGAACTGGCCAATCCTGCCGCAGTCTCCACCTCTCCTGTGCCTTCCCAGGCCCTCTGCACGGCACTGGCTTCTCATTTCATCTCTAAAACTCAGGACATCCTGTCCTCTCTCTCCCCCTCCCCCCCTCACCCCTCTACTCCCTGCTCTTCCTCCGGCCCTTCTTTGGCCACCTCTCCCCCCTCCTTCTCTGCCTTTCCCTATCTTCCCTCTCGAGCTCTTCGCTCATCCGCCTCCAACTCCCTGTGGGTCATACGCTTCTCCAAGCAATGAGTTGGTGGTAGTTCTTTTTCTTTGGCTGGGGCCTCCCTCTGGAACAGCCTCCCTGAAACTAGAGGAGCATCATATCCGGTTTCGGAAGCACCTCAAAATCTTTCTCTTTGCTTCTGCTTTTTCTCCTCCTCTCCCCTGCTGACTTCCTGGCTGATACTGATACTGCACTGGTTACCTGGCCACCCTCTGATCTCGGGCCCAGGTACCCTCTACCACCAGTCGACTCCTGCACTGCCTTCCTGGCAACCTCTGCACTTGGGGACTGTTGTTCTGTATCCCTACAGTTCCACTGTCAGCACTTGACACCTGTTGTCTGCACTTACCCTTGCATGTGCCACCTGCTGGCCGTACCTTTACGTTATCTATCTTTTTATCCCATGTCCTGCACTGTCGCCTCGCTCCCTCCCTCTGCGCTTTCCTCCTCCCCTTCCCATGAACTTGCACGATCTGAATGACACCTGGCCTAGTAGGATCGCTGTCTGTCCTCCCTCTGTTCCCCTCCCTTGCCTCGTTGTGCCTTGAAACACTTGTGTATAGGTGCGTTATAAATGCATTATCATACCATATCATCTCAGATCTCTCAATGTTTCGGCACTATGTTGTGGGAACCATGGGTTGATCAGTGACATCACAGCGAGTGATGAAGGGGGTGTGGTAAGATTTGCAGGACCCAATCATCTGTGGATAATGTATGTCCCGTTATAGGAAAATAACATGGTCCTGTTGATAAGCTTCATTTGGGGGATTGTTCTATTGTTGCAACGTGTTTTGAAGCTAATTTGTTTTTGTCAGTATAAAAGCTTTCATTTTCGGGGTGTAACTTTGACAGTGCTTTTCATGCAGTTCTCTTCTGCAGTCTGTAAATGAGCCCATAATAAATTGTGTTACTTCTTGCCTGGCGTACTCTCCTTTTTTGATTACTTTTGTAATTTATTTCTGGTGTGTTCCGAGGCAACCCTCAGTACATTTTAGTGAGGAACTATATCAAGACTGGCAGCACCAATTTAGGCCAGTCTTTCCATGTAATAACACTAATCATGATTGTTTTACCATTGATTCCTGGTAAACAGTTCCACAGTAGGGCAGTCTGGCCAAGTAACAACTATTATTGTGTTTGCTTTACTCTTGTTGCCCATTAAAAAATACAGAGGTGAGGAAAGAAAATTTAACAAGAGTGGCACAACCAGCGTTGGTCAGTCTTGCCATGTAATAACACCTATAATGTCTTCTTTACCACTGACTCCAAATATCCAGACTGTTATTGCTAAACTAGGTCAGTCCTGCAATGTAATAACACTTAACATGTTTGATTGAGCCTTCAACCCAGTAACAATAAATGGGCAGACTGCTTCCACCAATGTAGACCAATCTATAAATGAAATAGCACTGGTCATGTATGCTTTACTGTTAGTTGCCAGCAGAAATGGCAGGCCACAGTAAAAACAAAATATATGTATTCCTTACCTGGTGTTTTACCAACCAACATCCTCCCCACACAACACCAGCACAATCCGATGTCCGCTCAATCCTCTCCCCAGATGCTCGTGCACACCGCGATTCACACATGCATTAATTGATCTATTTATTCACACACATGCCTTTCTTGCCCCTGTGATGGTGTGTGTGCCCCTCACCCCTCCCTTGCCCCCCATGATGCGTATTGTTTCCAACCCCCCCTTCTGTTCACTTGTTACACTGCTGTGCACCCCCCCTCCTGCAACCCCCTTCATGTGCCCCTGTTTCCTTCTTTTCATTGCAGGAGTGGTCTTGATTCTCGCCGGGTTCACCATCACTGACTTTGCCAACACCAGGATTGCCTTTTGGACACATTGACTCGCATGCTGGACCTTCCCTTGATCTCCCTCTCAGGTTGGCTATAATTCATGCTGTGCCCTGTTTTCTTCATGAATTCCTTGTCTACAGTTTGTGTTCCCTTTGCAACATTAAGAGCCTAAATGACCTCTGCAACTGTCCTCTTCCCCCCTCTGCTTCACTGCTCTTTACACTGTTTTATTCTCTTTTCTCTTCTCCTCTCCATTCTCCTTTTTATCCCCCCTTCTCTTACTTTTCTATGTACTTACTCTATCTGAATGGACCTTGGACCTATTATGATAGTAACCTTGTTCGTCATCACCCCCCCTCCTTACTCATTCCCTGCCCTCCTACCAAGAACTATCTGAAATGTCATCAGTCCTAGTACGATAGCCACTTGTTTTGTTTCTCTCCCCCTCCTCCCCTCTCCCCTACCTTGTGTACTTCTCCGGTTCTAACAGAAATGTCATCAGGCCTAGTACGATAGTGGCCTGTCTGTTTCCGATATACCTCCCTCCTGTGTCTTAGCACTTGCACTATCTGAAATGTCGCTAGGCCGAGTATGATGGTTATTTCAGATTCTTGTTGTTCTTGGCTTTTAAGAATGTTTTGTATTTTCCCTTTTTCCTTCCCTTGTCGTGAAGTGCTTTGAAACACATTATACAAATACACCATCTTATCATATCATATTACAGCATGCACACTCTCATTCACACATGCACACAAACATACACTCTCTCATTCATACACACATTGACAGTTGCAAACCCTTGTATGCACACATAAATGCACACATACATGCAGTTTTCCCTTACTTGCAGGCCCAGTTTGGACACTGCTTGCCATGAATACCCTGTGGCTCCTTCACCACACTGACAGGAATCAAGCATCAACGAGAGGCTCCTGGCTCCTGAGGGCATACATGGTGGAACCAGAGTTCCCACTTCATACCACCCATGGGGACATGAATGTGCATGGAGGTTCTGGAGTGTTCCCCAGTCTGCATCCCCAATCATCTGTGCAAGTTTGGGGAAGAAAAAAGCTTGGCCTTGCATGGCCCATTGGGTATGCATGCTGAGGAACAAACTGTCAAAGAGAAACCACTTTACATTTTGACTATTCATGAAATCCAGCCCAAGAGCGCCGTTCATAATGGGCCCCACCACCCAACGATCCACCCCTGAGGATGCGTGAATAGTAGATTGGGATGTAGACTGGAGTGCGATGTGATTTTTTCAATGGAGTTTCTTTGCATATTCCCTTATTGCCATTTTGACAATCAGGCAGAACTATTCGTTGTGTAAATGAGCCCAGACGTAATTCACAAGCAGCTGAATCGCATGGTATCAATAACAGGAACAGATACGCGCCTTTAATTAATGAGTCCTACTTACAATGAAGAAGGATCTGATTGCAAAATGTTGCTACATAGAAGACTGTGTTGTAAGTTAAATAGCAAATCAATCACATGTATGCGTGTCACAATACAGGGAAATGCATCTAGCTCACCTGGTTCCCTTTCAAAGATGCTTTACCGACTTCTTAAACTCTACCATTCTCCTTGAATGCTTTTCTTCAAACTAAACGCTTCTGATGCAAGGCCCTCTTGCCTACGAAAGCTGTTATTGATGTGCCCACATCGACCACCTGGGAACTCATTAACTACAGGTAAATAGGGACCTCTCTTCACACTTAATAAAGCGGCCGAGGCTACCACTGTACAGAACATTCTGCTTTGGAGAAAAAGTCTGCGCACAAATAAAGGGAAGGCAAAAGCATCAATAACGATTTGGCTACTAGGTAACAGTGTTGTAATTGCTCGTGAATAGCTGTTTCGAATGGTACCTATTTATTTGTGTTAAAACAAAATGGGCGAATGTTTAAAAATCTCTTAGTTTGGTTTGTACTCTTTTTACTTCTAAAAGAAACTAAATAAAAACCCTATCAAACTATTTTAAAGTTAAACATATTGGCCATGAGCAAAGTATAAACCTGCCATCGTCGACAATAGTACCTAAAGACAAATGCTAATATTTTGTTTCAGCAAAGTAAAAAAAGGATGTGAATGCAAATGAGCAAGCATGCCCACACATGTCCCTGGCTTCCAAATGAGCAAACCTGGCTAGGCAAGACCCTTAATAAGCATTTCCCCGAAACACACAGTTGCTTCATGAGCCTGTCCTTGCAAAACTAACATGACTAGAGCGATACCCCAAGGAGTCTGTATTTTACAAACACGCTGTTGTGCCATTATTTAGTGCTTCAATGCTTTTTTTTTAATGACTCCGTTTTGACAACAACACCACTGCTAAACGTGCAATTCTTCCATACAAAAATACAATAAAAATAATGCCTTCAACAACAAATATGCACTTTATATATGTTCGCATTTTGATGCAGAAAACTGCATTTTGTGATATGAAAAACTGTGGTAGAGTCATCCATATTTTGACTTTCATCAAATCTGGTCAGTGACAAAGCTTAGCGGGTATGCAGGTCTATTGAGTCTCTAAAGGGTCTCTCTCTGAGCACCCAATAGACTTCTCTCTGGGTGTATGAGCGTCAGCCTTTTTTTTCGTTTTCTGATTCAACGCCATATGGTAATGAAGGGAAAAGTCAGTCTGATTGACACATCATCGCTATATGCCTAAATACAGCTCTGCAAAATCATCGACATATAAATGCTTTTACTGCTCACAGGCATCACTTCATTGCACAGAATATCGTTTAGGCCTAAGGACAAATTGACTAAATTCGGTACAAATATAAAGAAGGCCAAGGGTGATGCGGAGTGTGAGGAAAGAGTGGAGGGAAGACTAGCGAGGCAGTTAATGCTGAGGGTATGTTTAGCTCTGAGGTCAATGAGCCTTCACGCTCTCAGCTGTGGATGAAATCATTGAAAATAAAATGGCTGTATCACTGCTCCCGTGAATCCATCAGTTTGCTCCTCTTTTTTCCCTGATGCTGGAATCACGGGCACCGCTGGAATATGCCACTGCTCTTGAACCTGAAAGAAGACACCCCAATGCCAGCATGTAGAGCCTCAGCGATGTCCAGGAGTGCAGCGTGGAAACTCTGGTGCAGGGTTTCCATGTGCCACGCACGGTACCCGCAACTTTAACACCATAATCAGAAAAGTGAGGAAATGGGTGGGGACGAAGATTGCCGTTTTTCTCTGCATTTCCCACAGAAAACCACGAATGCTGCATTAGTATCAGATAGAGAGAAGGTGACCTGATAAAGGTTAATTAGTTGTTTCAGTATTTAAGTGAGGTTTGGTGGCAAACCAATGTTTGCAGTTACTTAGAATATAAGCATTTCTACTGCTAAGGATTTCAATCGGGCGACACACACCTTGGTCTCTGCCTAGTATGTAACGCAGAACTGAGATGCCTTTGTCTTCATTTTATGCAGATTCAATTTGAGATGGTACACAACAACACTCCCAACAACAGGAATGCAGAAACACTAGCAATCACAATGCAATTCGAAAATGAGTGGAAATTTAGAACATGCTGCAGCTGAATGACAAGTTAGAAAGTTGCAATTTTCTCAATTCCCATTTAAAATGACCCAAATGGTTATTCATAAAAACGGGTGAAATACTGAAAATCACAATGCGGTTTTTGGTCTAGGGAACAGATGTATATCACCGGGACAATATCAAAGTGAAAGAATGGTGGTAGCTGAAGATTTGGATGAGATTTTCGGGGTGGAATGGGGTTCAGTTTTGGGAAAAATAGAGCAGTTAAAATGAAAACTTTGGTTTTGAAGGAAAGGCAAATGTTACTTAAACTAAATTATCTAGACTATATTGTTAAAGAGGAACACAGTAAGCTCAAAGGTTGATTCAGAAGGTCAAACATATCACCCCAATCCTCACCTTTAACTAGAAATTAGTTTGATTACTCAGAATATAACTAAGGGCTTAGGATTTACACCAGACAGAAATGAAAAGAGAGATGGCGCTAGCACTTAGAAATCAAGGACAGGGTGCACAGAGAATTCTAACAGTTTTAACAAGTTACCAGGGTATAAATAGGATTGCTTAGAGACTGTAATACAGACAAAATGGACAAGATGGGGAGACTATGTGTTTGTCTGTGATGGGGAGCTACTCAAATTCCATGCTTAGGTTTGGAAAATTTTGGAACAGCCAACTGTTTCTGTGGTCTTTTGGGTGGCGGGAAACCCACTGGCGGATGCTCTTCGGCGCGTCGACGGTCAGGCCTTCTCCAGCAGGATACAGCGGTGACGATACAGACGAGAGCGTCCTTGGATCAATGAAGTTCTTAGGCAAACGGGAGCACAGCGGCTCCGGTTGGCGACGGCGGTCATCGACAGTGGCCGACAACAGTCTGGGTGCTTCTCTTTGGAGTTCCGCAGCAGTCCCCGTATAGGGTCGGCAGCCTGTCGACGATCTGTCTACCAGGGAGCTTTGGCAAAGGTCAGTGGGTGCACGATGGTCCCTCTTAGCTCGGGAAGAGGGCGCCTTACCAGGTCCTCTCTGGGTCAGTCCTTGGAGCAGCTTTCAGATTGTGAAGGAGAGCAACAGCAATTCTTCTCTTCCAGCAGGGCTTCAAGGTCAAGTGTCAGTTTCACTCCAGTTACTCTTCGTAGTTTGGACTTCAGCTCTGAACACTTCTGAACACGATTCCTAGCAGTGAGAGGTTCCCAGATATACTGTTGATCTCCCATTCATTCCGCTGGGTCACACTGAAGCATCCAGTCACTACGAAGGGCATTCATGCAGGCAGGCAACCAATCAGGTACACAGTGCATTCAGGCCATTCACTTCCCTCCAGACACTCACAACAAGTTGTGTGTATTGGGACAAGTACCGAGCCATTCAACACTTCATACTGCATTCATACCGGTTTCGGGCAGGGCTGTCTCAGTCATTGTGTCAACCACCAGATACTAGACACCCACAATATAGAATGCGTATTTGTCACACACTCCATTCACCCAGGTCCCACCCACAGGCGTACCCACAACATACGGTCGTTGGGAAGGCTCCAGCCAGTCTGGTCAGCACTTCCCCACAATACCATATTTGGAACTTCCACCCAACAGCCAGTCAGGGGGAAAGGACAGAGTCAGGGCTTCCCGGGACTTTGGGAAGATCAAGGTAACAGATGATGGAAGGCAAGAGGCCATGGGGGCCATTTTGTCTCCATCAGGAATCTACCGATTCCAATGACAAGGCCTGGGTATCCCAAAATGGAGGACACTCAGGGCACCAGTCATTTCAGCACAGAGCTGCTACCAGCCCGTACCCTGCTCTGTGGGTCACACTCAGGTGCCCAAAAACATACACTAGGGCCACAGGGTTGCACCCCTACCCATGGGTGCCATAAGGGTATCCCATGGGTCTGTTCACGAAACCAAGAGAGAGAGCTGCACCGCCAGGAGTCCCAAATGAACTCCTGCGTGGAAAACACGACAGAACACGATAAAAAACAGTAAAGGACAAGGATACGGAGGCCCCAATGCATTTCCAGCATCACAGTCTGGTCACCACACGGCGGGCATGCCTTACAGCAAGCAGCTGGACAATTCGAGTCACCGGATGGCAAGGACAGCTGGATGGTAGGGTTGCAGCGGGCATGCAGTTATTGGCCAGCAAGCCGGTCTGATTTCAGGATGCAAAAGTTACCACAGTTTTTCCCTTTTTTAATGGGATTTTAGTGGGTTTTTTCTGGATCAATGGCCTTGCTGGGACAGGGTCAACAATGTGTTGGCCTTGCTGGAGAAGGGTCAGCAATGCTTTGGCCTTGTTGTGAAATATGGAATCAGCAAGAGGAATGGAGCAGATCAGGAACGCAGCTGCATGAAATTCAGGAGAGAGTGTGTGTAGAGTCCTGTCAGGGACTCTTATTTATAATGCATAGTGACATCATGGAAGTGTATGGTAGGGCAGGCTTAGTTAAACACGCCCGTTAACCACTGGATTGGTCGGGGGTGATGGTTGACGCCTTGCTATCAGCTGGTTGGGTTTCAAGGGAATGATGTTAGATTTATGATGTGAGTTTTACAATGTCCAGAACCTCCCATAGTTAAATTAGCTAAAATCCAGTTTTGACATATATGATACATTTATACAGTTGAAGCATCTTAACAAATTACATCAGCAGGTTACATATTTTATGCAGAACATACCAGTCCAACTCTGCAATCTGTAAGACATTGTTTTGCCCTTCTAATACTTTTTAATAGTTTTGAGTATGAAAGTTTGGGCCTAAAATTCTATAACTTTACACGCATGTCTGGATTATTGTCAGGCATGTAATTATTAAAATGTGTAATGGCATCATGGATACTTCCCTTCCGCATGTGTCAGTGAAGCCTATGACATCTTAAATTAAGGCCCATAAAATCACATTTAAACAGTTAACTTTTCACATTTTTGCAAAGTCCTGCTGCAGAGATAAAAGTCTTTAACATTTTTATTAATAAATAGTCCTTGGAGGCAAATGTCAGTATTGTTCCCCATATATGGTCACAGCTTCCAGGCCATCCCCCTAAGTCCGCGTTTGTCATAGAGTTTTTCTTTGAAGCTTCTTGTAGAAGTCACAGGGAGGTGTGATTTTCTTTTTCACATGCTTGTGTCCCGAAATTTCTATTGTATGAGGCCCCTGCCCAGACCAAAGTCTGATGTGTATGTGAACTTTATTTGGCTTTGTCAGTCAACGTTTTCCAACCTAGCAATTATCACTTTCGTGTCCTGGAAGTTTATGGTGGCTCCATTTGGGGGAAGCCTTAGTTTAGCCAGCAGGGAAAAACCTGTTCTGGAGCTCGCAACATTCAACCAATGCAGTTTAATTCCTTTTTATTTTGTCCTGGATCAAACCAACCCTGTTGGATAAAACATTCCCTATATATTCCACAGCAACAAACCCCTTTACATTGATAGGCACAGACAAGTATTTGTTCAACATGGTACTTTTTAAAAACAGGCATGTTTTTTCTCTGGTTTGTAAAAGCCCATTCTGGCACATGTGGTGAAAGCTGGCATATTCCTTTCAAATTCTGTTGTGCTCTTCCATCTGGATTCCCCCATGGTTTTGTAGCTTTAGTCAGCTTGTTTTACACAACAGTCTGTACAAGGCAAAAGTCTTCATGAAATTGACATGTGCACAGAAAGCTATGATTTTCTTTTCAAGCAGTGATTTTTGACATATTGTAGTAAAATGTAAGCGTTTCCCATGTAGCTGAAGGAAAGCTTTTGTTGATTTTCTCAGGTTTGGCTGGTATAGCCTGTCATTCAGGAATAAGTCTCTTTTTTGATGGAGCACAATGTGAATATGACTGGGCATGACAGGGTCTTTTTGATAAGAGCAGTTTGATGAAAACAGGGAATAATAGCATCATAGCAGTATACTCTTAAAAGTGAAATATTCCCCTTTTGAACAGCGCTGCTTTTTCTACTATTTCTTTAAGACATCTTGCCCAATGGTGCTTGGCAAACAGTGCAGCAATCCTTTGTCACTGCAAAACGCAGTTTGGGTGCAATGGTGCTCACAGGAGCCAGCATAGCCATTTTGCTAGTTCTACTGAAATGCAGCTTGGTGATGTGGGGAAGTACTGCTGAGTGGGTAAATATATCCCACACTACTAAGCAGTGTTTTATCACCCAACTGTTGAATCAATGGGTAACCAGATGATGTGGCCTGACCCAGATGTGTAGCCAGGATTGTCTAACAAGTGCAGCCTGAAGGTAATGTACTTGCACCCACCGTAGGGGAACCCACAGAGGGAAAGGTGTTTATTGTTAACCCAAGCCAAATATGCAGAAATGACTGGGTGTAGTGAGAGAGCCCATACCAACCAGTGGAGATTGTTTTATAACTAAAAGGGTTAAAATGATGAATTTTTCAGCACACTTTCCGTGACTAATTAGTTAAAAAGCACAAAGTGTGTAATTGGTTTTGTAGAATAAAACAAGAAAGAAAACTTTATATGCCAAGTCACAAACAACGCATATGAGCATTATCCAATGCATTTTCACTTGTGGCATACGAGCATTATCCAATGCATTTTCACTTGTAGCTTTGCCCACTATATGGAAGTATTCTGCCAGTGCAAAAAACATATTCATGATGATTGAGCCAATACATGTCCATGCTGGTGAACCTATATATGCCAGTATCTCCACATAAGAACATACTCACGTTTGCTTTGCCCATAAGACCTGCAATATTAGTCTGAAAAAACATGTCGTACAGGCTTGGTCAATATATGTTAGTATCACCATGTTCTTACATACTCCTGTTTGCTTTGCTCATACTGCCAGCATAAAACATCATACCGCAGTAAGAACACATTTCCTTCCTGGCTGCACAAATGCTGCACATATAAGGACACTCATCGTGTGGTGTTTGCCCCCCAATGGTAAAAAATGCCAAGGCATAGTAAGAAAATTAAATGCCCTCCCCTCCCACATGTAAGAGCACTCATCATGTTGGTGATGCCCCCAATGCAAGTAGAACGGTTCCATGCTACGTGTATTGATTCTTAGGTATGTCAAGTGGCACAGCAAGTAGAGCGCTCGCTTTGACATCCGTGCAGAGCTTGCTAACGCAGGTTTGAATCCCGGCAGGGCCAAACTCAGCCTTTCATCCTTCCGAGGTCGATAAATGAGCACCACACACTGTGGGTAATAATAAGCAGCGCTCAGATACCTGAGGGTTTGTAGCGCTATATAAATGGCAAATTATTATTAATGGACCTTGGATTTCTTGCGCTGAGACACGATAATTATTGATTACTATTTGTGCTTTCCAGAGTTTTGTCATGAAATGATTTGAATACGTGATTAGAATAGGTCAGCCTTCATGTGGTTCATGTACAGTTCAGTGGTCCATTATTCTCTACACAATGATAAGACCCAGGCTGCCTACCCCATTGTAGACGCCTCTCCGGGTCCAACCCCTCCTCCACATATCAATCAAGTTGGTTTTGCTTTCCCCAAAAATACCAGTGAAACATGTCATGTACATGTAAGAATATGTTCATGCTCCAATGCCCCCCCAGACTCCATCCTCCATTCACACACACACACATATTCATACACATTTACTGACTAGTCATGGAGCCATAAAGCTTCTCTTCTATTCACACATGCAACTAGAACATTCACACTGCATTCCAATTCACACCCGCACTGCATGTATTCATATGTGCACAATTACACAGACACCTATTTACATGCATACACATGCACACTTACATAGACACCCCTTTGCATGCAGACATACACAGAAACAATCCTCGCACACACACACACACACACAGTGAAAACAGTTTTTTTGGTTACCTGTTTCCCTCCAGGCTCAACACTACGTCACCTTCTCAGCTTACCTCCAGGACTTTGGCTCCCACACTCCATGCAGAAATGAACCAGCAAGCAAGGAGAGCTTCCTGGTTCCTGACATGCGTGGCTAATTCAGAGCAGCCCCCTGCTGCTCAGCTGCCAATAGTGACAACTCTAAATGACCACGTAGCGCTGATGTGTGGACAATTACAGATTTTGGGCAGGCCTTGCCTGCTCAGGTCCTACCCTGCCATCACCTCTGTCCTGACATTTATTAGGGGCTTATAGCCTACTTCAGCAGAGCACCGAAGTAAGGCTCATTTCTATTCTAATGGTGGCATGGAATTAACTCATTCATAATAAGGCTTTGTTAGCTATGAACCTATTGTTTTTATTTTATTTTAAATGTTTGCTTACAATGCCACAGTAAACCACATGATAATGCACTTAATGATGATACACATATTAAACATGTGAACATTCGAGGCGTCCAAGTAGGTGGTGGTGTACGGATGATAACAACTATAGCACATGAAACAAAGCAAACCTGAGTACCAAGAAACATGTTCTTTCCTTGTGACACGTGTAAAGCCCGAAATATCTCCATACCTTTTAAAATATCCAGCCCTTTAAAAGGCAGACGCTAACATTACATATTTGTAAAGCACTGCACATATTGGCAACCAATTTGTGAATTACCAAATGTGTTGCCACTTGCCAAGAATTTGTTTTCCTGAAAACAACCAAACACCCCAAACACCAGCTTTTCCTATTTTACAAAAAAAAAAAAAAAAAAATCATCACTTTGCTAAATCAGTGCTAACGTCAGAATGGACACAAAACACTGACGCCCAAAAGAGGTGCATTGCAAGTCCAGCACCAGTATCAGGACCACAGTCTGCTCCCATATAGCGTGAAAAATGACTAATTCAGGAGACCAAGCATTTGCCAATCTTGAACCTGGATCAGAACAACATTTCTAGTAAGAACAATGCAAAGATCAGTAATTGATGTATACACAGGTTTTTCTGTTGAACAGTTGATAAGTGCAGCATTCTCTGCGGAAGTGGTATCTTAGTACTGTGGTGCAAAGACATAGAGAGGTAATAGCCAATTCCTCTTGTTCCGAATGTTCCAGAATAATTGTGGCAGAGGGGTTCATAGACGAGCACCCGACTTGCAGAAGCAATCCCCGCCTGATCAAACTTTGCTGACAGAAAGAATTTAGCTACAGCAAAAGAGGTAGAGCGTAAAAGATTGGGGAGGATGTTTTCTTCAGTTCATGAAAGAGGACGGAGCAAGCAGCTGGGAGGAAAAGGCTGACAAAATACTCCTGCACATATCAGATGAGAAACATAGGAGCAGACAGTGTGGTTGATTGGTGATGAATGGGAACGTTTATTGCCATGAAGCGATACAACATCTTTAATCTGCTCTATGTCTCTAGTATTTCAGCCATTTGAAGGATGACCTATTTTAAATTAATGAGTAAGGATTATGATTTCACTTTTGTTGCCATTTTGTTTTCCGTCTGACGTGCATCTAATTGTAATTTGTGTCCATGCATCTGGAAAAGGAGGAGGCATTTGTGAAATGGCGTTTACCCAGACAGGGACAGAAGAAACATGATCGCCTAGAAATAACTGGTAAAACAGTATTGTTAAAATGCAAGATAAGGGCAAGAGATAAAACTAGCCAAAAAGTATATTTAAGAAGTGAATATCCGTGATTGGGTCCAATAGCCAAACTACCACCAATCAGTGTTGGCACGTAGTTACAGTATGAAATGCTTTTCAAGGTCTCCTCAACACATTTTCTTATCAGAAGAATCCTGCCAAAAATATACTTTTTTTAGGATATACCCTGCAATACAAATCTCAGTTATAGTCAGCATCAGACGGCTCAGGCATAACGAATTATCAGGCAGGACATAGAGTTGCGATGAGATACAGGTTAGTGTAGTTCACTGAGTTCAGGAGGGAGCTCATTCCATGTTCAGAATGGTTTTGAGTGACACAGGATTCGGGTGCCTCGAAGAGGGAGACACTCAGTTCCAGAACCTCTGAACCTTGTAGAATAACCCAGAATTTTGGAGCTGAGTAAGAATCCCCAGATCTCTTTTTCTTTCTATGAGAGACCCGATGCCCGGAGAAAGTGACAATGACAAACTTGGGCCATGATGCACGGCCTAGACCTTCTGGTTTTTAGACAGTTGAAACATATGGGAACCTAAAAGCCATCAGCAAGGTGATGCACCATCAGAGAAATGTAGAAACAATCGACATCAAAAGATAGGTTCTCATTTCCTTGGTATCATAAATTATTCAATTTCAGAAAACCTCCCAAATAATGTAACCCTGTGTGCTTTACCACAAGACCTTAATGATGACAGTGCCACGTGTCATAAAAACAAACACTGTGACACATGCCTTTATTACATATAATGTACCACTTGTTCTTCATGTGTCTACAACAAAGTTTAATCATTTTTTAAAAGATAATTCACGTTTCTTAAGTAGGTTTAAAAACATTCCAAAGTTGAAGTATTACAACTTGAATCAAAATCAATAAAGGTGAAAATGATTTATTGATATTGCATGTTCACCAAAGTGTTGTCCATAAAAATATACTTACAATTGTTATCACGAAATTGAAGTGCTCATTTATCAACATTAAAAGGAGGAAAATGTGAGTTGGCCTGCAGCGAGAACTCAACTTTATTACTGGCTATTATGGTAAAAAAATTAATTAATCAAAATAAACATTAACAATAAATAAAGACGGCTTGGTAATGTTAAATATAAATAGATAACTTTTACAGTTATATCACGAAATGTGTTACATTATGTTCAGGTGTTAATACAAGCATATGGCTGGGCAATTACATTGTAAAAAATATGCTCACCATAAGTAAGATTTCATGGCGGTATTCAAACGTTAATATTTTGGAAAATTTTACTTGATGCAAATACAGAATTATAGCTTTTCAGAAAATCAACAAAAACTGACCACTTGTTACATTTTGGAAACAAACCGTTTTTTTGGAACAGCATGTCTCGATTTTATGCACTGAGCAAATCTAGTACAACCACACTAGGAGTCTAGGAATGTCCTCAGAATACTTGGATGAAATGATTTGAAAAGCAATATTAATCAATAGTTTGAACAATTTAGGAGAATGAACCTCATTAATAGAGTCATCCAAGGGACCTATGAATAAAATGACAGTCAAAAATAACATGAGTACTTTACATTAGGGAATCAGCAGCATTAATTTAAGTCAGATCCCTCTCTAGAAAATGTTTGCATGAGTGTATTGGCAATTGAGGAATTGAAGCATTTATTCCAGTGATCAAACATATAATAAAGACCACAATCCACCTCCCAGCTAATTTCAGTCTTTATTTTACAATGTCTCTTTTAGAAATGTAGAATTAGTATGGGTGCCCATATTGCCCAAGTGTTATTGAGATAACATCCATTCAGAATCAGAACTATCACATGGGAAAGAGCAAGATAGTGATTGAAAAGATATAGGGTAGGTGCCATTATAAAAGAGGACGGATTAGGAAAATATCCCTACTGAACAAAGCCTTATTAAAATGGGAAGGTTGTTGATTGTTGATACCAATTTGTTTATTGTATGAAATAAGAAATCCCAAAAGGAAGGAAGTTCACAGAAAGGAGCAATGATAAAGGAGCAAGCATTTTTGAAGAAATGGAGAACCTCAGTGACAAAAAGTAATATGTAGGATTTTACTGATTGAAACGTTAAAAAGGTGCATTAGCATTTACATAAGGAGGGCATGATAGGCATTATATGCCTAATGTCAGGCACGCCATCAGTTGATGAAGAAAAAAGGCTTTATGCTAACCATGGATATGAAAGAACGTGATGCTCCCTTTCGTTTATGGGTGTTTCAGTTTATTAAGATCAATTCTATGAAGTGTGTTATTCAATAGAAATGAAGTAATGCAGGTATCTGTTTTTTATAATAGGATTGCAAAGGGTAGTAACATCATTTATAATGTGTAAAGTATAATGGGAACACATATAATTCATAGATATTGGGCTCCACAACATTGGATGAATACTAATGTAAGATTGATGGGAAGCAGAGGGATAATGTCTTCTTCATGATTTTAGAGTCCGAAGAAAATTGATTAAGGTTTATATGAGGATTTGCTTTGGATGAGGTATAGTTAGAAAGGAAAGTCAAATATCACATGCAGAAGCAGACAATGTAGGCATTAAGCTCACATATGTAAACAGAAGTCATATTTCCATTTGAACAAAGTGAATGATTATCAGGTTCTAAAGTGTATGCCAAACATAGGGAAAAATGTGAAAGGGTTGGGAAAGAGAGTTGTTAATAAACATGTGTGTTTTTGAAGAATGAAAGTCAAATACCTGGACCCAAAACAATGTTAGTTTCATTCCTAGATTAAATATTTCCATGAAACTCATTCAAAGGCTTATCCATCATCAAAGGTACTAAAAAGTATGTGCTTGAACGTTTAGGTTGACATCGGACCTTGAAATGAAGTTGTATGTTAGATGAAGCAGATCTACATTTAATAAACTTGTTTGATCTTCCTGTACACTATATAGCATATATGTGTCAAGATGGTTCGAAAGAATGTTAATTAAACATGCTAGAATCCAAACGAATTAGGCATTTGTTTTTAAAGATCTCTTTATCGGATTTTCAGTAAACCCTAACAATTTCACCTAAAAATGTTACAATAAGCGTTAACATCTACATTTTTGAACATCTTACATCATATATTTCATTAACATAAACATCATGTGTGAAAATGTTGTCACTAACACACCCAAAACAACACAGAAGACAACATAAAGGGAGACGGGGGGGGGGGAGAAAAAAAAACAGAGAGGGTGAAGGGAGGAGAGAGGTGAGCAAGCTAAGATTCTCTCACTATTACCTTACTAGCCCCTCACAGTCTCTTTGCTATATCAGTCATAAAGGGCCTCAAAAGGTCCCCATAATGTTGAGTGTTCTTCTTCCTTACCCTTATTATCCATTGAGACCTTATCATATTTCGATAGAGCCTGTAGTTCCACCAACCAATCTTCAATTTTAGGTTTCTTCTTCGTCTTCCAAATCCCTTGGATCAGCTTAATCGCTATCATTACAGCCCTGTAAATCCAGAAATTGTGCTTGCTAGTTCGCACACATATTTCTTTATGTGAGAGCAAGATTATGTTGGCTGCAGTTCTTTGTAACTCTATTCAAAAAATTAAATCAATTCTATCAACCACATCCTTCCAAAATGTTTGTACTCTTGGGCATTCCCACATGAGATGTAAAAGAGTACCTCTTCCAGTACCACAGCTCCAACACAACTCATCTAATATAAGTTTCAATTTGAACATTTTAACTAGTGTCCAGTATACTCTTACAATAATATTCTGTCAAATTAAACGCATATCTACTCCTAAACTCATGCTTACCTTTTAGAACATCTCTCCGATCTTGTTCAGAAATAACTTTATTGACATAATTTGACCAAGCCTCCTTTAACCCATTCCATGCTAAAAGATGTCCTGCTTCTACGGGCATGAAACGCATGGAAGCCCGTACACTGTACTCTTGTCCAACTAATAATTTACTAATCTCTGGTTTCATTCCAAGTGAGCCACCGGCCATATCTTTCGTCTGATTAATTAGGGAAACGAAATCCAAATATCTATTCATCTCTCTTTGTCCCAAGTCGTATTTACTTTGTAATTCTTCAAAATGTAACAACCTAGCCCCATCCAATATATCATTCAACTTCAGAATTCCTCTTTTGATTCAGCTCTTCTAACTCAGGCATCTATTATTAATTTGTAGTGCTTCATTATGCCAAATTGAGCCATCCGAGGTGAAACCATAACTCTGTCCACTCTCCCTAAACCGTACACCTGGGGCCTGTCTGGTCGCCACTATCAGCTGCAATTGTAACCTTTTATTAGGCAGCTTTTCCATACTATATAGATTTTCTAGATGATATGGTGCACATATCTCCCTTTCCATCCGTAGCCAGATTGGCTCTTTAGTATTTTCTTCTCTAAAATAGTTTGAGCTTTGCAAAAAGGCTTTGTAGTATTTCATTAGATCCAGATAACCAAATCCACCTTCTTCAACTCTTTGAACCTGTATGAATTTTGGCACACAAGTTTTTTTATCAATTCCCTACAAAAAAGATTAAAATTGCTTTTTATATATCAATAATTGGACCGATTGAATAACATACAATAACCTAGGCAACAGAACCCTCTTAATTGCATACATTTTTGCCCACAGGTTCATATTTAATCTCTCCCACCTTTTGACTATCAGTGATATTTTGGCTATTACCCAATCTAAATTGCATTAAATTATTTTATTCAAATCTCCAATAATATGTATTCCTAAATATGTGACACCCTCAGGCGACCATCTGCAATTCCAAGATTCCAATATTCTAAAATCACACATCCTAGATAGGAATTTAATGTCAACAATTTTTTCTTTCTTTCTTTCTTTCTTTCTTTCTTTCTTTCTTTCTTTCTTTCTTTCTTTCTTTCTTTCTTTCTTTCTTTCTTTCTTTCTTTCTTTCTTTCCTTCTTTCTTTCTTTCTTTCTTCCTTTCTTTCTTTCTTTCTTTCTTTCTTTCTTACATAAATTTGTTCCATGGAAGTACAAACATAATATCTGCTCAGTCGCATATACTAAATATTACAGTTAATCCTCAAAAGGGTAAAGCACAAGACCAGCAAAGCATACGTATAAAAACATTTTAAATATTTCAAACCTAAAAGTATAATGAATTTAATCAACTTGAATCTAATCTATTCTCATCTCAGTTTAATCACTTCAAAAGGCTTCTCCTCAATGACAAGAATCTTCCCAGAGTTAACTTTAACACCCATCTATCCTCTTTATTAAGGCTTCCAGGTTGTGAACAATGTGCTTTTCCTTGTTTTATTATATTATATTTCAGAAAATAGATTCACACATAAAATACTGATTCAGTAATATTTAAGAAAAAAAGAACAGTTCATGTTGATTAGAATATACTGCGTCCATTGACTTGTTACTGCTTCTATTTCCAACAGGTTGCACCTGTGCCTTGTCACCAAGGATCTGTCATCTAATAATGGGGAGCATCTCAATATACTGCATCCATTGACTTGTTACTGCTTCTATTTCCAACAGGTTACACCTGTGCCTTGTCACCAAGGATCTGTCATCTAATAATGGCGACAATCTCAGATATGGTTGCAGGTTTTCAATCATTGGTAGCTTTGAGATTGAGGTGTTAGTTAACTTCTTTTTTTTCAGTTGAGAAAAGGGGGGGCTAACCTGGATATCTTGCGTTCAAAAGTTTCAAGAAATTGATTTTACAAGCAGCTTTATATGTTTTCATGCTTGGTTGTGAAGGGGTTTGTTTATTTGATTTATTGAAGAAACGCCCTTTTTATGTACAGACAGGGCTCTCGTGTCCCCATGTGGTCAGCTGACACGTGTTTCGGCCCATGGGGTCAAAATTGGATGTGTTCTATAATTTACAGTGGCTCCAGATGGGCCCTCGTTTGTGGTTCTAACGCGATCCGATCCTGTTGGTGATGCGAAGGTTTGTGTGCTGGTTGGTAATCCGACCAAGGGTCGATCTGGAGCCACTGTAAATTACAGAACACATCCAATTTTGACCAGGACCCCAATACCTAGCGTTGAGAAGGACCTACGGGTCGAAACACATGTCGGCTGACCACATGGGGACACGAGAGCCCCGTCTGTACCTAAAATGGGTGTTTCTTCAAAAAATCAAATAAACAAACCCCTTCAAAACTGTTAGGCAGAATGATATGCAGTACCCTTTGGGAACACTACACACAATTAAGACTACAAGTGACAGTACAATTTCAAGTTTGGTACAAGCGTGTACTACACATTTATAGTGGTAGCAGTAGCGGAGCAGCCAGACTTATTTCAAGAGTAAGTGAGCAGTACAAATATTTACACGAAGGACAGCAATTACTATGAATCAGGCAAACACTGGCTCAAGGTTTCTAAGTAAAAAAAAATATATATATTTACTCAACAGTTGTACAACATTTCAGTATTCTAAGCAAGTTAAAAAATCACAATCATAAATACACCACACCACTTCCCTTAAATTCCAGACAAGTTAAGCTCACAAAATGAAGTGGGAGCAAAATGGCACTCCAGCAATTTAAAAGGGAGGGAAAGACAAAATTATTAGAAAGTAGGCAACACCAACAGGTAAGTACTCTGGGCAATTTGAACAAGAGGGACTACAGTGAGGAGATCAGTGGGAAAAGGCTTAGGGCCAAAGTCAATGGGTCAAAAGTATTTTGCTCAAGATCACACAGTTCAGGGTAGTTTGTGGTAAAGTTTGTGGCACAAATTCCGGATGAGGTTGGTTGGTAGAAAAGATAGTTCAAAGAGAAGAGAAGGACAAGCCCTCGGATTGGAGAAAGATTTCAAACACTTTCACTGCGGTTGAACGAAACGGATAACCGGATTTGCACAGTACCTTAAAAAGGAGAGGGAGCTGTAGCTGAGGCGGACGTTCCTGGTGGTTCCTGCAGGCTCACGGTTCCTGAAGTGACTTTCGGACTGATCAGAAGTAGGAAGACTGGAGGGTCCTGCGCCACCCATGGAAGAAGCCAGCAGCAGAGCAAAACAACAAATAAAAGGTGCGCTCCTTTAAACCCAAGCAGGGTCTGATCTTTCTGGCTATCCGGCCCACTGCAGCTCTGTACAGCAAATTCGACCAGAGGAGGGGTCCTGGATTGTAGTTTGGGCGAACTGGTTGGTCCCACCAGCTCAAGGGAAGAAGTTTCCTGGAGGACCTTCTCTGTCATCGGATTTGTATATTTAGACCTGCAGCAGGGCTTCACCGGGTGGTTCAGTGGTGGTCGGGGTCCTCTTCTTCCAATTCCTCATTAGTTCTTTCGTTCCAGTGGCGACTCTGTCTTTCCAGTCCCAGAGACCCGCTTTTTATGCAGTTTTCCCCCATTCATACAGCCTGGCTGTCAATCACACAACAGGGTGGCTGGCCTGGCAAGGCCAGTCCCCTTAGCCAATAAAACAAGTGTGCAACTTGGGTTACCAAGGGAACCCATGGCAGGGGTCCGAAGATCCCCCCCTCACATCCTGCCTACCTAGACTATCAGGCGCCTTAAGGAGGGCTTCTGTGCAGAAGCCCGCAAAAAGACAGTGAACAAAGGAGTCATCCCCGGTTTGGCGCGCAGAGTAAAACACAAGAAAGACTTTAACAAAAAGAAATGGCGAATAAACCCAGCCAGAACCAAAATAAAATGTATTTGGTCAAGCGGGTTTATGTTCGAGGCTAATATAATAGCCTGGAACAATACCACGTTTAGATAAGACAATCACAGTAGAAAGGGTAGGGTAGATACCACTGCAACCAGCCAAGTCTTAATGTTAAGGGAGCGAAACAAGGCTCCAAGAGGCACAGACAAAAAGGGATAAGAGGTAACCCTTTCCAATGCTCGATGTAAGATGGGGTGTACTGAGTCTGTGGTTTAAAGTGACTACATAAAGTTAATGGCAACTTTACCTGTTTCTGGGGGACAGTAGTCAGCCCCAGAAAAATAGAGTCAGTGGGAAGTCTCAAAGACAACCCTGTGTCACTGCTCTGAAGGTGCTGTGTAACACACACAAAAAGAGTAAGTGAGGTTCCAGTGCCGAAGATCACACAAACAGTGAAAATACACACAGCAAAACCCATGTAAGAGTGGGAAAAAGGCTCACACTCTTACCAGGTGGAAAAAATAAACCATAGAAATCCAGCAAACCTGCTGGGGGACTCTTTAGGTAAGGGAAATCAGCCATTTATAAGAATTCTCCCTAACAACAACCAAGCACGAAAATGTATAAAGCTGTGTGGAAAATCAATTTCTTGAAACTTTTGAACGCAAGATATCTGGGTTAAACCCACCCACCCCCCCTTTTTCTCAACCAAACAAATGAGGTATGGGCTATACCACAACACTAACATGTGATCTTGCAACTAATATTACTCACAACTATAAGGATGTTCAATACTAGAGCTTAGCAACGTCAACTCCACTCTAGCGCCCATGTTCCATTCTTTTTTTTCAGTAGGCTTTTATTAGACATATGTTATCTTGCCTTAAACATTTTACAAAATATAAACGTAATAAAGGATCACCACATCATAATATATAGCAAAGGTGAAGTTCTAATTAAAAATACTTATATCCAATAAACGCAATATTGTTAAAATAGTTAATATGTTCACCGATACAAATCAAACCAATAGGGCGCATTCTTTGATGTTTTTTGCTATTATCCACAAGCACGCGAGAGAAAAGTAGATACACATATACCACTTTTAGGTACCATAGTGCATCTACTGTCGTTGTCATACCGCTTGCTATTAACAATGGGACTAAAACTCTGTGCCTAAGAGCGCTATAGGTTTTGCAAAAAAACAGAAAATGTGTCAGGGTTTCTTCCACTGATATGCAAAAGAGACAGGTACCATTACGGTTTGTAGACCTTTTCTCAGTGACATTTGTCAGTGGTAAATTGGAGACTCTAAACGTAACATACAGTTTATGTGCACTAGGCCGCCTTACCATGTCAAGGTGTTTTTCGAGACCCCAACCCGTCTTGCTTTCCAGATATAAGATTCCCCCTGTAGATTTACTACAATTGGCAACTAATTCTGTTTCAATAAATAGTCTTACTTTATTCTAAGCTGTAGCTCTATGTCCCTCTGTTATGCAATGTGGGCTGTGACATAAGTTCATCAACACCAGACAATCCAATGAGTCTTTTACTTTTGCACCCTCTTAGTCAAGTACATGGGTTATTGCATTTTGGTAGGTATTACGCTCTGGGACTGGCCAGATCCTAAGCCAAAAAAGAGCATGTCTAAAATAAACCTCTTGTTGTATTGGGCTAAGTCCCACTTCTAAATACATTTGGTTAGCTGGAGCTGATTTGGGCAGGCCCTGTAATTTCTTTAGGACTGTTTGTTCTTCTGAGCCCAAAATATGACAAATCAGCATGTCCCCATAATTCAGCTTCATTACTCGATGCTGCCTTGGCCTGGATAGATAACATTTTAAATGCTGGTGAGACCGCACCTTGCCCATGCCTATAGAAAAATCTTGTTATACCCCTTTGGGAATGCACAGAGGTCTGACTTGCGCGAATCGGCCCAGAATGTATTACCCGCAATTCCCGGCAAAGTCCGAAATTAGGCAGAAAAAACCTACAATTTTTAGATATTTTACTTTGGCCACCGACCGAAACACACCGCTAACACCACATGTCCTACCAGCCCGCGTTCCCACAGGTGTCTCCACAAAAACGGTACCTCACATGTGTGGGTGCACCTACCTGGGCGCCAAGGGAAAAGGCTAAACCCCTGGTAACGCCAAGTCTTTCGTACAGGGGGGTTGTCCTGTCCTCGAGCATTTGTACTACATTGAATTATTGTAGTGATAGTTTGAGCACAGCTCCATATTAAAGTTTAAATACATCTATATAAGTATGTACCATTGGAGGAAAGTACAAATCCAAGTCCTGGAGAGAAAACAGTTTTACTGACCTTTATTAATTAGGTGGCAAGTTACAAACATTGGAGACTCAATGTAAATACCAAAAATAAAACATGAAAAATATTTTTTTAAACATGAGACAAACGCCAAGTCTTTCAGCAAAGCAGATTTTGCTCATGTGGACAACGTACAGATTTGGGCATAGAGTGTCGAAGCCACCAAGTAAAACAAGGAACCCAATGCATTTCCGAAAAGAAGACACCTGTGGGAATTCACAGAGGTCTGACTTGCGCAAATCGACCCAGAATTTATTACCCACAATCCCCGGAGAATTCCGAAATTTGGCGGAAAACCCCACAATTTTCAGATATTACACTCTGGCCACCCAACGAAACACGCAGCCAACACTACATGTCCTACGTTCCCGCGTTCCCACAGGTGTCCCGATAAAAACAGTACCTCACATGTGTGGATGCACCTACCTGGGCGCAAAGGGAAAATGCTAAATGTGTTGTTTTTTTATTGTTTTGCCCCCAGGGAGGGCTACATGAGTTGGCCCCCATCAATTTAGGGTGTGGGGGAGAGGGCCACCCCCCTTTCAAAATTCTCTGGTGGCTTTTGGCCCCAGCCCCACCCACCACCACCCAAAACTCAGTTTTTATTTTATTTTTATTTTATTTTTATTTGTGTTTCCCCCTTTCCTGAGGGCATATGATCACCCATCTGTCCCCAGGGTATTGCCCCCATGCTTTGGGGACAGGAGGGAGAGGGCCGCTTACATAGTAAGCAGCCCCCCCACTTCAAAAACAAATCCCTGGTGCCCAGTGGGCATTGCTGGGCATGGATCGAGTGATCCGCGCCCAGCAATGCTTCAGAAAAGGTGTTGTTGGGAAGGAGAGAGTCTCCCCTTTCCAATGAGGCATTCCTCGATCTGAACAGCACAAGTGACGTTCAGATCGAGGAAGGTGTCGTTGGGGTTAGAAAGGTGCAAACACACCTTTTATTTTCACTGCAGCAGCCATTTCGGCTGCAGTGGTGAAAATCACTTTTGGTTCCATGTCGGCGTAATCCAATCCCCAGGCCGTGAGGCCTGTTCTGAGATGAGATGAGAGTTTGCAGCACAAGCTTTTTGCTCACTGTACCTTTTACAGACGGAAATAGCCATTTGCATAACAGTCTTTGTCACACCCACATGGCAGTCCAGCACCGAAATGCTATGGCAATTCCTCTCTGGACAAGAGTACCAACAGCAACCCCATACACGAGTTTAAGCCTTGTAGGGCCTCATCAGTAAAGTGAAGCTGTGCCTCTCTAAGCACAGTGATCAGGGAGTCAACGTCTGGTTGACCCCAGGTAACTCAGGGTGACCAACCCCAAGTTCCTTGCAAATATTTCAAAAAAGTAGCAGGCGCTCCTCTCCAGAAAGAACATGGCATGATAACCTGTTCTGAGATGAGAGTTTGCAGCACACACTTTTTGCTCACTGTACCTTTCACAGACGGGAAATATCTATTTGCATATCAGTTTTTGTCCCGCCCACATGGCAGTCCAGCACCCAAATGCTATGGCAATTCCTCTCTGAACAAGAGTACCAACAGCAACTCCGTACACGTGTTTCAGCCTTTTTGGGCCTCATTAGTGAGGTGAAGCTGTGCCTCTCTGAGCACAGTGAGCAGGGAGTCCACGTCTGGTTGCCCCCAGGTAACTCAGGGTGACCAAACCCAAGTTCCTTGCAAATATTTCAAAAAAGGTAGCAGGCGCTCCTCTCCAGAAAGAACATGGCATGATAACCTGTTCTGAGATGAGAGTTTGCAGCACACGCTTCTATGGCAGTATCTAATGCAGGGACATGTACTAAACCATTGTTTATCTCTCGCCCGCTACCATGAACAGCTTGTATAAGTATTTTTTTTTAAAGCACATGGGTCTGGGTCTTGGCTGAATCAAGTATTTCAGTCACTCAACTCCCTCTCTCGAAAAAGTTATCTGCTTCAAGCAATTCTGTGTCGGTAAGATCAAGTTTATTTGCACAAAACGTCTGTGTGGAATGTGTGGCGTGTCTTTAGTCGAAGCAGAGTGAACATTCACCTCAACACTTCTGAATGGTTCTTTGCTAATCTCTGCCTATTCACTGATCTGAAGGCGCTGTTGCTGGCTCGTGCAAAGCCCCATTTGCTCAGCGATAGAAGAGGTTAAAGATGCGGGCACAGCGAACATTTCTGCTTGACTCGATTTTTCTGATTTTTTCGATTTTTTCAGGCAGCGCATTCGTTCACCCCAATTGTGCCTCGGGTGTGACTGTGGAGAGACTGGACTCTCGCCGGACTCACAGGCCGGTGCTATGTGTCTCCTGAACAATACATAGGAGTGTCCAAGTTGTTAAAGAAACAGCAACACACATATTCCGGCAGCCAGGAGAGTAAAAGTCCACAGCAACACCAACAGAGACTGGGGAGAGACTGGACTATCTATTCCTGGGTAGTTAATATTGTGTATCTATTTTGCTTATTTATAACATGAGCAAACATTACCTGTCTATCAGATACAAACGAACTCATTCGTACCAAACACAGTTTAGTCACAATGCTCAACACCTAAATTACAATCTTCCAGTTGGCAATTGACAAGCAGGCTTTCCTTCTCTCACTCAGTGTTCCACTTGGTCAGTATTTAGGTCATGGTGGGAAGGGCTAGGGGTAAAGCCAAGGTTGGGTAACAAAGCAAAGTGATGATAACACTGAATACAGCCGTAGGCAAAGGGTTGTAATGCCATTACAAGACAATATATCACAAAAACACAATTTAGAAAAATGTTAGAAAGAAAGGTGCTGTGTCAAAATGAATTCTTCTCTGCAGGAATATAGGGGTGAGTAGTGATAAAACCACCTACTTCTTCCTCACAATTCTACAAACTAACAGTGATCTGAATCATAAAGTTAATACAGACACAGTTAAGATATATACCCTTTTAACCTTTTGTTTTAATGTGGGCTGAGGGAAGATTATACTCTCACAAGGGGTGCGGGTTTGATTCAGTAGCAATGTAATGAGCAAAGAATAACAGCCTGAAATAAAGGCGATATTCAATCAAGGTTCTATCGAAATAAATATACTTTAATGAAACACACCATCTGCAAGAAAACTAAATAGAGAAACACTGTACAAATCCCACCCCTGTAAAAAGAACAAATAATGTGCAAGAATGAAAGATGCAGCACTCTGTGTAATGAAACAGGGTGGTTAAAAGGGAACAATGAACCACAATGATTGTAAAAAGAATATGTACTGGAGCTAAAAAAAAGGTATGAGTGGTGACCTAGCCATCTTCTCAGGCCCACAAATCCATCTTCTAGAACCCACAAATGGACCAAGGGGCCAGTAAACAGTCAATAGTAACTTTTCGCTGGTCATGGCAGTTCATCGACAGCTGAACCAGGGTTCTAGGTGCTGCTCATGCAGTTTGTAGCAGCTCGGGTATGGTGGTCACATTGTTATAGGCGGGGGGCGATGTTGAGCAGGGGTTGAACTGGCGTTTTTTGCGGTTCAAACAAATCTTTGACGAAGGACAGTTCTTTTTATACGAGGACATGACATAGTCAGCTAGTGTGGTGCTGCAGCGAACTGGTTCATACATGCAGTTAAGTGGTTCAAAGATTGGATAAGTGCCAAAGGCAGCTCCTGAGGGTTCCGATAGCTCGATGTGGTTAAACAAGCACAAATCATAACTCGCAGTGGTTCGATGGTAGGAACTGCAGAAATCCTGGCTGTCTTGGCTCTAAGGTGCTGTGAGTCCCTCCCAGGGGGCTCAGGTACGTGTGCAGTCCATGTTCTCAGGATCCCAATGCAATGCAGGCTGGTGCACAATATCAGGGGTCCTTCATCGTGTTTAGGTGCTGAAAAACAGTGTGACTGGCAGAGATGCAGTTCTTGTTCCAGCAGCAGGTAACCCTAGTATTGCCTGGGGATAGGAAGGAGACTGAGCTCTCCTCTGCTTTGGTCACTCACTTGCCACATCACTCATGGAGGGTTTTGGAAAGTCAAATCTCCCAAGAGCAGTCCAACAAAGTTATTTCTTAGGTGTGTGTTCCAAAATTAATCTAAGAAGGAATGTGAGACCCCTTCTCTCAAAGGCAGAAGTCTCCAGGTGATTAGATAAAAGCAAGCCTGCTTTAAGGGTTCAATCCCTGTTCTAGGAATAAGTGGAGTTTGCCTTTTGGCATCACACTCAAAGTGCTTTGTGTTAAAAGAAGTGGAGGGGACAGGAACGAAGAGAGATGAAGAGAGAAAACAAGATGGTGGAACCTTCCTCCAGCTGGTATGAGCTCCCTCGTCTACACAAATCCCACTCCCTGTCCTTGCCTATAGCATCAAAGGACCTTTTGGCATGGAGCACCCTGATATGAAGCTCATCATTTTGAGAAGTGTGTCCTCTTTGATTCTTGTTCCGGGGACAGCTTCATGTGGAGTAGCTGTCTTAACGGAGGGTGTTACCTGCCCTCTCAACAGATCAAAGAGTAGAAAACCCCAGTAACTCAAGTCTTAATGGAAACAGCAGAGACAGATTGGCTGGGGGAAATATACATAACCTGTCCACAGCTTAGCTGGGCTGTCAGGGCTGACATATGTCTGAAATAAATTGAGGTGGCTTGGATACTTATGGGAAATACAAACCACCATACCCCAACTTGGGTATGGCTTATATTTAAAGTGTGATGTGCCACGAGGACAGTAATGCTCTAAATAATCTGGTTTTGAAACTAAGGTGCAGAATATGCTAAATGCAGCCCCTGTGCTGCAGTGACATTGCTGTTTGTGTGGCTGGGACCTGAACCTGCTCTGTGCCAGAGGAGAGCAGGGAATGTAGATCAGCCTACTGATTCATCTGGGCATAGGCGTACACTACACCCTTGCCAAATCGCAATCCTTCTTAGATGCTCAGACCATTGCAATTGGATACTTTAGTGGTGGCATGTTGGCTTAGGGTGAGACTGAGCATTGAGAACGAATGTTGGGAGGCACACATCAAGCTTTGCAACAGTGGTTAAGGCCCTCTGCTGTCCACTTATTTACAGTGGCTCCCCACGATTGCTTTGTTATAATTAATCTCTATTGACCTGGTCTTGGGGCTATTCCTGAAGGTATAGGCATTGAAGACTGAAGTAAAGGCTGAGCGCATAGAGGACCATTAACATGTTTTACAAATCCATAGCTCCCGGCATGCTCTGAGAATGTAATCTATGAAGCTTTTTTCTAACCCTTGTTCTTTCACAGAAATAAAAAAGAGTCAAAAGGCACAAATGGTGAATGCACGAAAATCCTCTATATGCCTATATAACAGCATTCGCTATTTTCTGAGGGTAATTCTCTTTCCTCATTTCGTATTTACATGCAAGGTCCTGATGATAATGTTAAAGTCAGTCTGGGCATTTGTGGGGAATTGGGTTTGGCATATATATTTATGTGCCTGCTGATAGTATAAATATCCTCCTGGGCGGTTTCAGCAGAATGACTGCATATATGCACTGCCCTGCTAATCTCTTTGGAACGTGACACTCGGAACAACGTATTGGCTATACTGGTGGTCCAATGAGACTGCTTTATCAACCTTCCAAGGTTTATATTTAAGTTTTCTGGACCTGATCTGAGGGCCATTCAGGCTTTATGTGTCAAGAATGTGGAAAAGGCCCGAGCGCAGAGAGGATGTTTAATGAGGTTTAAGATCCTATAGCACCCAGGACCAAGGTGGCTCGGCTTCATTAATCTACCAGTGCCCTGGACTCACCATTTGCACAACTGAGAGTCTGCTGATAGATTTCACATTTAAATCTAAAACAAATCCAGCAATTATAACGTGTTTTGTGTTTTTAGTTACATGTACGCGACTTTAGGTGGTTACTGTACTGTGCACACACTTATCAAGACCGTAAACAGGCGAGAAGGCATAAGGGCAGAAGTGGCTGAGAATTGAAGGTGAGAAGGGCCATTGGTGAGAGGAGAGGTCCCTGGTGGTGGCAAGTGCAACGAGAAGCGTGGAACCAAACTGCAATAGTGCATGAAGATGGCGATGGCTAGAATGAACTACAGAGCAGGGCACTGCAGGGAGCAACACAGCGGGAGTGAAAGAAATTGAGCTGTTGGGAGATGGGCAGCGGGTGGACATTGACGCCCCCACACACAAGGAAGACGATGCATTGACTAACCCACGTGCTACACCCACTTTTTAAATTGCTGATTGACCAATGAGAGTGATCAATGGACATTGAAAGAGTTCTAGTGAATGTCAAATGATTCTGGCATGTATGTAGAACTTAAATATTCCCCGTCCTCTAGTCTATTGACTAGTTGAGTTCATTTGTAAACAAACTCATATTGAAAAAAATAAAATGACATTAACACAATAGATAATTACTTGTTATAGTGTGCACCACAAACTGATATCCCTCAACGAATGAATATTATGGGTTATTTGCACAAGGAGATGGTTAGTCACCTCCTCTCAGCCAATCAGAATGTTCAGAGTGCAGTCAATAACCACTGGTATGCATTGCATTCTGAACATCCTGACTTCAAAAGTAGACACTGAAATAATAATTCAATTTACAATGAAGATTTCTTTCACCAAGACACTTCCTCTCTGGGGGGTCGTGTTTTCGTTACTGTACATCCAATTCATCTCACCAAACAGAAAGGTAAAACAAAAGACACTTTCTTATAGAGAAAACGTTTAGTTTTATGTGACACCCAATGCATGCTCATAATAAACCCGCTCCAGTTTAACCAAGTTTACCATTGCTATGCTTAACTTATGAAGACAACCTTGTAATCGGTTATTTATAATGCGCTCAATACCCAGAGGTTTCTAAGTGCAGGCCCAGGATCGAACCTGTGTGGCTCTGTGTCGTATTGCTTCCAAGAGGAACGCGTTGCCCCTGAGCTAAACTCCTGAGGATGTTATTTAAATATTACAACATACGGCACATTAATGTACTCAAACAGTTTGCCTATGTTCTTTACTCACTATTAAAGAAACCTTTTTTACTTCACTACTCAGACTCAAAATAATGTATTGCTAAGTGCTTATAGCTGTATAGACCGCGGCAAGACCTATTATCGTTTGGGGTAGTAACCATTCTCCAACGTATCCCCCAAGGAGAGATTACCCTGGTCTGCGGTATCATGTTATCAACATGCTAAAACAGTAATGTTGAGTGGACACTGAAACATGTTGTGTGGTTCTCTGGACAGACATTCAAACGTCTGAGCTTTCTCGGTGGTCTTTTCATCTTTACCACATCCTGACTTCCACGTTGGTGAATGGTGTTGTGATTACTCTCCTCAATGGTACTCATTATATTAACCCGCCAAGGATGAAAGGAAGAGCCTGCCTGTTGTATTGTAAGTCTTGTATTGTCACTGGCCAGGAGTGTTTGCTATTAGAATGTTGATGCATGAATGATAAGCAGCTCAGGAGAATGGTGAGTGGGTCTGTGAGTGAATGTTCCATGAGTGTCAGTTGGGGGCCTGAGCTGTGTATGCTAGGATGGCAGGTGGGTTTGCTCCTTCTATCTGTCTTGTAAACCACCTACCCATGTTCCTGTCCTGTCTGATGTAACACTGTACACATACAAGAGAAACTGGTTCATGTACATGTGTATCTATCTATAATAAAGCTCCACCTGGACTAAACCAATGGCTCCACAGATGGCCTGTGTTTGAGTGCTGAGCCCAACTTAAATGACAGCATGGGAATTTATAACACTGCCCTGCCAGGAATCAAACCTGTGACCCACTGGCTGCAAACAGATGGTTACAGCATTCGCCCCACTTAGCTCTAGCACCTAAAGAAGACTTCCCACTAAATATATATGTATTTAAGTAAGTTGAAGGCAAATGAAAGGTGAGAGTGGTCTGCATAACCTTTTTGCCTTTTTCAAGGCAAGCACAGAGTAGGCAAGCGCTGCATGGAGAAGTCAGGGCATTAATGACAGGAATCTGTCTGACTCAGCAATTATGACATGAAAGCCCGGACGTATATCTCCTGGGTAATGTTGTGAAGCTGCGGCTGAGCTGAAGCAAGGCCAATGAATGTTTTCTGCGTTCTTCTAAATTGTACTTTTCCCAAATGGGCCTTTAAGCATATTTTACAATCTGATGGAGTAAAAGAGATTCACTGGGCTTAAAAGGTCAGTGGTATTAAGACTCTCACAATCTTTTTACATTAATGTCCTAATTGTTTTTATTGCTGGGTTTTCACTGAAATGTCAAACTTAATCTCGACTCCCAAATCCTGGGTCACAGAGGCTTAATATCCCTGCCTCAGACATAATGAACCTTTTTATTTCGCAGCGACATTAGCATCCTCGAGACACGATTAGCTTCATCTCTCGTGCCACGGCAGAGCGACTAGACTGCTCTGGTGATAGGCTCCCATTAAGATCGTATTACTGTATTACGGAGTCCCGCTGAATAAGATATGAAATGGGACGCACAGATCAAAAATCAGCCACTGTGCAAATGTCAGGCCAGCAAAACATTGAAGTTTCAGAACCCTGCTTCAAAGCAGTATATCTCGCAGGTAAGCTGGCAGTGGGATTAAAAGATAAGATATGACATGAGCAGAAGGCAGCCCTGCATATTTAGAATCCTCGTTCAAAGTCTGGGTGGGTGTACGTTAGTGACACTGTCAGTGCTGAATTTGTAAGAAAATAAGTGCCAGGGCACAAATATTTTCTAGCACGCATGCAACACTGTTGGCAGTCACTTGCCCACCATTGCTGCCACCGCCGACAGCTGCTTCCCACAGTGTCGCCACATTTGGGGTTAAACTACAGCTCACACCTGCTCATTGGGGTTGATGGATGCTCTGGCTATCATTAATTCATAATCAATCTCAGTCTGAGACAGTAAGTGCCTGGGCTCAGAAACAAGTGCTGGGGCTGAGCCCTGGCAAACACCCCTGCAAATTAAGCACTGGACACTGTATGTCTTACGTTGGAGGAGTGCGGGGACCACAGTGCATGCAACCCAGAGGTGTTGCTAGCGGGGGCAGAGGGGGCTAGAGTGCAGGGTCTTTTGGTTGTATCCCCGGATAGAAGTTCTGGGGCTACAACCAAAAGGCTAGCTAGCCCTGGGTCCCGACAGTCCTGACATTAGCGTAGCCTTGGATCTTTTCCAGACCTAGAAACACTACCGTGCGTAAGTTATACCACGTATTGGATAAACTTTGTACCTGTGCAGAGCAATAGGGAGGAGTTTTAATTTAGCATGGTCAAGGCAGAGAATTCTTGGGTATAGCAGAGATAGAAGGCAATCATACAATAATTGCTGTATACATGTAGGAAGTCAACTTTGTTTCCCCCAAAAGTGAAATGTGTTGTGCTCAAGGGGTAGCATATAAAAAAACAAGCTAACGCTCTTCAAATGAAAACTCATTGCAAATCCTCCCCGCCCAGCCGGTAGGGTGGATAGTACAGGGGCAACGTACTGGCCTGGGAAGAAAGACCACGCAGAAGAACAGTGGATAAAATCCCAGATCCGTGCTTAGAAACCAAACTCAGATATTAAGCGCATTGAAAAAAACAATTAAATGAAGAAATAACTGATGGCAGTGCTTTAAGAGGAATGAAAAAGCAGAGAGCACCAACACATCACAAAACAATAATTGATTAAGTGAGTCCTAAGAAGTGTATGTAAACGTAAAGATGTGTCTTAACAGATGTGAACAAGTTTTCTATTATAAAATGAAACTGTTATGAACAGGGAAAACATCCAATTAAAAAGATGTGCTAAATCCAGATATTTTCAAAACAATAAAAAAATGTAAATACAAGTGCACATTTCAGTCCATGTAAGTTAGCTCTTAAAGTTAAAGTGCTTATTGCAGGATATCTTTGTACCCTGCACTTTGGAAATTCCCAACCATTAAAATAGCCCAAGGCTGTAATGCACTGGTGGAGTAATGTGTGTGTAATGTGCGAGACAGAGTGCTCCACCAGCAAAAGAACGGCAACACAACCAAACAGTGAAAAATCTCCATGCCAAGTAGTTTCCCATACAACAATTGAAACATCTGGTAGAGCCCAGCAAAGGTTTGTTGGTTGGATTCAGGGGTTCATGTGTCAGAATGTCTCTTTTCTGATCTGCCCAGTCACGGGAGAGGCAGCACATAGGAAGAGAAGGTCCATGTCCAATGACAAATTAACATCAAATGTCAAGCATCAAGCAAAAGGTCTTGATTAGTGAAGCGTGTTTTAATCAGACAGATGGAAAGGAGGTGAAATAAACTCTATGCTGCTGATTTTCAACGTTAGTTGAGCGTAAATAAAGGTACTAAAGACAGGCATAAAAATGTCACGCCTGTCTTAACACATTCATTCACGCTTCGGAGCATTGTTCTGGTTTTTGAAGGTATGGAGGAAGTTATTTTTCTGCCTCCCTTTTCCCCTACACCTTCAAAAACCATTTGGTTTTACGCCAGCACGACAATGTCATGCTGGCGTAAAACCAAATGATTCCTATTAAACCTGCCTGCTGTTTATACCAGTCGAAAGCAGGCAGATTCCATATGAATCCATTGTAAACGCTGCCTGCCATGTGTGATCTGTCATAAATAGTTTACTCGTTTTGCTCTGTGGAGTGCAAAAGGGAGGCATAAAGGTGATTCTTCCACCACCGAAAAGCATCTGAAGTGGAACTGTTTAGATTGCCCATTGGATAACCACCCCCGCCCCCCCAACAATTTGCTTGAAAAAAGCTACCCAGCCTGTTTTCGGCGCCCTTGGATGTTTTGTGCGCCTGACTTTTCTGACTGTCCTCCTGCTAGGCTGCCTGGTGAGTTTGTTGTGCATAGTAAAGTTCATTGCAGTTTATCTATCTCTCTCTCTCCCCCTTTCCATCTCTCTGCTCTCTCCCTCCAAGTTGCACTCCATCTCTCCAATTTACTGCTACTGTATCACCTATCCTACCTCTCTCTCGAAGCCTGGAGGGAAAGTGTTAGAAAGGAAATCCTTGTATCCAATCCAGGCCTGCGTTAATGCTTCATCCAGGCAGACTGTCACAGACATCCTCTTTGACACTCCCTCTCTGGACCTTTGGACTCCCGACATGGTCTCTGTTCTCTCCTCTTTCTCTTCCTTACTCATTAATGATGGCACCAGATGGGAAGTACTCTTGGCATGCTTGTCTACATCTAGGTGCATCATTTATGTCTATCAGAATGACACTGTCATGGCCCAGGGCTGTCATCCCAAACTCCTCCTTCTTGATAGGTGTCTTCCATCTCTCATCAACGTCCTCCCTTCTCCGGCCACTCCTCTGTCTGCCACCCCTCTTGTCCCTTCTCCACCCCCGACGGGCATACCACACCCCTGGACACCTCTTCGGAAGACTTTCAAAGGTGACAACAAACTTCACCTAGCTACTTTCAACTCTCGCTGTGGTGGTAAATGCTCCTTTGATATCTTCCCTCTTCTTGAAGACTTTGACCCTGACATTCCCGTTCTCACTGAGACGTGGTTCAATGGCAGCTCTATAAATCATTTTGACATTCTCCTCTCTGAGGGCTACAATATCCTCTCTAAGCCCAGGGCTAACTTGTCTGGAGGTGGAGTGGCCTTGATCTACCCAGAATGCATCCCTGCTACAATCATTCCCACTTAAGGCTACTCTTTCTTCGAATGTCTCGTCTGCAGGCTCGGTGTCTCTCCATCCCTCTCATTGACCATCACCACCAACTACAGGCCCACTGGCCTGTTCTCCCTCATCCTCTCGGACTGGTCTGACTTCACATCTTCTCATCCTGCCTCCACCTCCAAGCTCCTCCTCCTTTGAGACTTCAATATTCACCATGACTCTCCTGATTTGGCCACTGGACTCCACTGCAGCCTCTGTGACTCTCTTTCCCTCATCATTCACCCCCCGGTCCAACACATTAATCACAGCAGACAGACATCCCCATCTGCAACCCTGCCACTACACCTCTCTTCTGGTCTGACTATGCTCTCCTGTCCTCTCACCTGGATCTCTTAGGCTCAGCTTCTGCCTGCACTGCCAGTCTCCTTCTCCGTCATTTGACTGATGACAGGAGTGTCAGTTGCTACTTTTGTCACCACTTTCCTCCCCCTCCCACTCCTGTCATGGATTGTTAGGCAGAATCACCTGCAGTACCCTTTGGGAACACTACAGGCAATTAGGACTACAAGTGTAAGTACAATGTCACCTTTGGTACAAGCCTGTACTAAACAATAAAGTGGTAGAGATGGCTGAGCAGCCAGACTTATCTCAAGAGTTTAAGTGAGCAGTAGAACAAGTTCCACAAATGACCAACTAATACAGTGATTCAAGTAAACACTTACTCAAGGTTTCTTAGTAAAAGAATATACATTATTTACTCAGTCATTTAGAAAACATTACTCTAGCATAAACAGTTAAATATCACACACTAATACACCACAAAAATCCAACTGGTAAGTAAATGAATAAGTTTAGCTACAAAATGAAGAGGGAGCAAAATGGCACTTCAGATACTTAATAAAGAGGTAAAAGACAAGGTTATAAGAATAGACAGGCCACATACATTCATAGGCAGGGCAAATGTTTTCAGTTAAATACAACCAGCAATTCTTCTCAATAGGCCTGGGCCAAAGTCAATGGTTCAGAGTCTTTTGTATAGGATAGCACAGTTCTGGTATTTAACGGTTAAGTCTTTGCCACAGATTTTTAAATGATTTGGCTAGGCGAAAAGTTTGACGAATGTTAAGGGAATGAGTAGCCTTCGTAGTTGAGGAAAGTTTCACGCATTTTTTCGATGTTCGAAAAGATTTCCGGACCACGTTTGCACGGTACCTTGTCAATGAAGAAAGCTGCAGCTGAGGCAGTTGTTCATGGCAGATCTCGCTGTTCCTGAGCTTCAGTCGTGGGGACAAGAAGGAGGACGTCGGAAGGTTCCTGCACTGCCCAGGGAAGAGGCCATAAGCTGTAGCAAGACATCGGTTTAAGGTGTGAGTGCCTTAAAGTCCACAAGCTGGTTTCCTTCCCTCTGACTATCCGGTTTTCAACAGCACTCTGATGAAAATTCGACCAGAATAGGACGGTGTCCAGGTGGCTTGCGAGTTGGTTGTTCCCACCAAACTTAAGGGAAGAAGTTAACCTTGAAGGGCTTCTCTGTCCTCAGACGTTGAGGCAATTCGGACCTGCAGCAGGGCTTCACCGGTCGTCCAGGAGTTGCAGCAGTCTTCTTCCTTCCTCTCCTCGTCTGTTCTTTCATTCCAGTGGTCGACTCTGCTTTTCAAGTCCCCGAGACCTGCTTTTAAAGAGTTTTCCCCCATTCATTCCAGCCTGGCTGTCGCTCACACAGCAGGGTGACTGTCCTTGCTGGACAGCCAGCCTGCAAATTACGCCTGAGTGCATCCAGGTCTCCTAGGAGACTAAGCACATGGAGTTTCGGGCACCTCCCTCACATCCTGTCCACCCCAGACACCCTGGCACCAGAGGAGGTCTTCAGCACTAAAGCCTGCCAAAGCCCAAATGAACAAAGAGGAAAACAAAAGACGGACCTTTCCTAAAAGAAATGGCAAAAAAAGATTACCAGAGTCTGTTTTTACAGATAGGCCTTGGGTGCCATATTGACAAAAATGGCTGACCCAATGTTTAGCTACCGTTGTTAGCAGTCGGGGAAAATCATGGTAGGTGTTCTAAACCACTGCCACCAGCCATTTAAAGTAGGAAACGGTAACATTTTACTATTACATTAGTGTTTTGACTCAGGGGGAGCTAGGCAACCCCTCCAGCACTCTATAGTAAGATAGGGGGTGCTGGTCAGTACATTTAAAGAGACTAGTAAAGTCAATTTAACTTCACAGGCTCTGGGAGACAGTAGTCAGTCCCAGAGAAGGTATTTAAACTTTGGGGAGTCTGAAAGAAAACCCTGTGCCACTGCATTGAAGGTGCTGTGTGACACACAGAAAAAGATGATGCCACTGGAGTTGTCTTAAAACTCCATAACCAAAGAACACATTAGTAAAACACACATTAAAATACATGAAAGAGTGTGAAAAAAAAGCTCATACTCTTTCCAGGTAAAGAATCAAATCGCAGATATCCAGCAAAGTCGCTGGGGGTCGCAAAAAGTGAGGGAAATTAGAACATTTGGAGAATTCTCCCTAACACTCGTCCCCCCAGACTAAGGGACAGGAGGATTTAATACACTCCTGGATGAGTCTCGGTCGGTCAAACATCCTAGAGAGACCATCAGCATTTTGGTGTGGACACCCTGACCTGTGTTCAATAGTAAAATCAAACCCTTGCAGGCTGATTGACAGTATTAGTAGTTTTGGGGTTTCCCCTTTCATTTGAATCAACCATCTCAAGAGTTGGTGGTCAGTTTGAATCACAAAAGTAGATCCATACAAGTATGGTCTAAACCTCTTCAATGACCACACAATAGCAAAGCATTCATGCTCAATGGTTGCCCACCTTGTTTCTGGTTGCTTCAGCTTCCTGCTGATGAAGCAAATGGGGTGCTCCCTACCTTTCTCATCCAGTTGACTAAGGACTGCACCTATACCTGTATTTGAAGCATCTGTCTGCACAATGAAGGTTTGGTTATAGTCAGGAGCTCTTAGGACTGGAGTTGACAAAGGGCTTTATTTAGGCCTTCAAATGCTCTCCTTATTCCACCTGACCTTTTTAGGGAATTTGGGAGAGGAGACCACATTCAAGGGAGAAGCTATGGTCCCTAGTTCTCTATGAATTTCCTATAGTACTCAGTGAGGCTAGGAAGGCTCTCACTTGGGTTTCAGTAGTAGGGGTGGTCCAGTTGTGTACAGCTTGTACTTTGCTAGGCAATGGCCTGATTTCACCTCCTCCTACCTCATGTCAAAGGTAGATCACTTTACTCTGACCAATTTCACATTTACTAGCCTTTATGGTCAGACGGGCCTGCTCAAGAGCCTGCAAAACATATCCTAAGTGGTCAACATGTTCTTTCCAAGTAGGGCTGACACTGAAATGTCATCCAAGTATGCCATGCAGAACGCCTCCATCTTATTCAGAACCTGATTAACCATCCTTTGGAATGTAGCAGGTGCATTCTTTAATCCAAAAGGCATTACCTTAAACTTGTAGAGGCCTGCTGGGGTTGAGAATGCAGTTTTCTCGTTGGCATGGTCTGTCAGTGCTATTTGCCAAAAGCCTGAAGTTAGATCAAATATACTGAGGTACTTGGCTGAACCAAGTTTGTCCACCAGTTCATCTGTCCTTGGTAAAGGGTGGGCATCAGTCTTGGTGACTGCATTAAGAGCTCTACAGTCCACATGGAATATCAACTCCTTGGATCCTGCCTTTGGTACTAGCACAGCTGGACTAGACGATGGACTGGTAGAGGGCTCTATTACCCCGAGATCAAGCATCTTTTTGACCTCCTCCTTTATGTGGGATCTTACATGATCGGACATCCTGTAACCTCTGTTTTTGACAGATAAACAGTCACCAGTTTGAATATCATGCTGGCCCCAAGGGGTCAAGTCTTGTGATAGTGAAAACAGGGAGGCAAACTGATTTAACAGAAACTTGTACTCCTCCTGTTGTTCAGGTGTCAAATTAGAAGAGAAATGAACTCCTCTTTGTTCTCATATAAAGGCTGGCCTCTGAGTAGGTCAGGTAGAGGTTAACTCTCCTCCTCCTCTTGGGCTGAAGCTAGAAGCAAAGCTCCCACTTCTGGTCTTGAGACATAAGCCTTTAAACGTTGGTGTGAAAGACTCTGGGAGCCTCCTTAGGATTGACTAAGTCCACCAGATAGTTGACCTCTCCAAGTTTACCCACAACCTTGAAGGGTCCTATCGACGTGTCCTGTAAGGCCCTCAGCCTTGTAGGTACTGTAAGCGATATTCAATCAACACTACAGCCAAGTCAATGCCTAGTCTGGGATGCTGAGGAAAACCCTTATTAATGTATTTTTATGTCTAGTTCAGTGCTCTGGACCCTTGTATAACACCCCCCTCTTAGAATCCCACTGAGCCAAGAAGTAGGTTTGTTTTGCCAATTAAAAGGTTTATTTGAGAATTTAAACAATATATATATATCACACTATATAATAAATTAATGTCTGATATTACACTTAGACATATGATGTTGATCAACAATGGGTAATCTGGCACTAGCACACTTCTTTACAATCAATGAGGAGTTAGTATAGGATGGATAATGTAGCAAAAATACTTTTATGATTTCAAGGGAAAAGCAATGAGGAATAAAATGCAGTACAGAAATACTTGATATGATTTTAGCAAAAGATAAGATAATCACTTTTTCTCTGGCAATTCACCCCCCTCCCCTATGCAATGTAAGAAATGGAAGGAGATGGAAAGAGGAGCACACAGTTCTCAGGAATGCAATCAAATACAATACGAAATTCAGTCCCCCCCAGCAAGCTTAGAGGAAACATGTAGGAGTTTGAAACACAGGCCCACGTTTTTTTTTTTAAATGTGATTGCAATGGATGGGAAAATGTGGCAATGATTTTAATTCCCTCTAGAGATTCAGGGTGAGTGGGAGATGCGTGTTGGTATTAGTTCAGGCTTACTTTAGCAATGCTCTATGAGTTATTACCAAGTTGCAAACGGATTTTAACAAAGGAAAGAATGGAGCTGCTATTTTGACAAGTGGAGAAATTGAGCCAAAATCACAAATCGCGGTAAATTCGTGAGTGCGTGAATCGTGATTGCAGCAAAAGTATCAGGACTAGCAAGTCGGTTCTAGGCTTGAGATCCTAAGCTTTCAGAGGAAAGTTAAATCTCGTTCCTAGCCCAAACGGTTCAAGAGATACGGACGATTAAATAAAGGTAGTTTTTCGGATTTAAAGTAAAACTCAAAATGACAGGTGACAGCTTGCAGCTTTACAAATGACAGATGACACAATTTCTAGGAGGCTGTTCTACTTAGGTTAAAATACTTTGGATTAGATTATTTTAACTAAGAGATTGGTTCTGCACAGTTCTGCTAGGTACTCACAATATAAATTTGAACTAGGCCTCGTCACGGATCTGGTCAACACGTCCGGCTGCGGTTCTGTCTGCTCGGCGGGTCAATCAGGCACCGGTTCTGCTCACAGCGATCTGGGTCAGCTCTGCTCTGCTGGTCTAGCCTCTCTGTATTCAGTGGCCTCTGGTTCTGGATACTGCTCTGCTTTCCGGTCCGGATCAAGTGGATTCTGGATGTAACACTGCTTTCTGGGTACTGGCAAGAGTTCTTGGCAAAAGAATTTAGACAGCTCGCCCGGCTGTGGAATAGTTTGCAAATGATTTTGAGGCCTGCTGAAGAGGACTCAGCTGGTGGATTCAGGCCTCTCTGCTACAAATTCTGGAGTTAATTTCTGCTACAGGTTCTGGAGATTGATGGATTTGAAGTCTGGATCTCTGGATGTGAAGTCGTCGGTCAGCATGCTCTGCAGCAAATGGAATTGAATGTCTCTACCTGTCCCAGCAGTCTCTTTTTATGTGTTTTGAAAATGGGTGTGTGCCTGGGCCTAGCTAAGCCTGGCCCTCTATACTTGTCATTGGCCCAATTCTCCCCTCTCCCATGATTGGGGGAAGGAAATGCATTGTCATCATGATGAGGTCTGTTTATGGGTCAGAGGATCCTCCCCTGGTCAGTTTGCCCACAAATCTATATTTGATTCAAATACATCTTTCCCAGATATACAATTTGTTGAAATTACATGTGCACATTATATATTCCTTATGGTCCATGCTTGTCCGCCTCTGATCTTCCTGGGGGCTTGCATTCAAAAATGACAACATTTTGCGCTTTTTAACTGGTTTTGCAATATCGGACATTTGCCCAAAATTACACACATGTGCGCAAGGAGTATGGACATTAATTGATGAAGTGTCAGATTTTTAACATGCAGACATTTGGAGTGAGACCCTACTTTCCGCTAGCAACCCCCCAGAATAAAACCACAGGGTCCTAACGCCTCTCAAAATGTTCACAGAAAAATCACAAAAATAATTATATTACTTATATAATTCTGACAAGTCCGCACTATAAATTATCTATCTTTTTAAAATTATGCCCTGGTCAAAAAGGGGTGTGGCTTCCCACATCACAGGGTGGAATAACTGGTTTATCCACTTCCCCCAAGCTCAGCTGCTAGCAGAGGCACTGCCCCTCCCAGTTTCCCCTAAGAAGAAGCCACTTTACGACGCCCCCAATATAACATTTGCCTGAGTCAAGGGAGTTGCATTGTTCTGTTCCTTCCAGTTCCCAGGTGCTCCACCCCTAATCTAATCAGAGAGGTGACAACTCCTTTTGGCAAGGGGCAGCAGGATGCAGCTAGGCCTGGGAAGAGTGGCTGAACAGGTTTCTCCTGTCGGGGGTAGTTGTCAGGCAGAATCCAGTTTCACTAAGCCAGGTTTCAGCTAAATGTCACTTTTTGTTCCCAGTTTTCTACATTCAAATCAAACTGACAATTTGTACCTATACATTAAATAATTACTTCCTTCAAGTCATTTCAGAATATGGTTTTACATTCTTCCACCTCTTAGCAAGTCTTTCCTTGGTCTGGTTTTGTTTCATTTGTGCAGTTTTACACAAAAGTATGGTGGTTTTAAAACGCCGGCTTTCTGTTAGTGGTGAGTACTGGTAATGCAACCATTTTTGGGATTAAGAAAATTAATTCCCCACAGTTCTGAGTTGCTTTTTGGCAATCAGCATTGCCATTCCCAATGGTTTCAGGCTACTGTGTGTGTAGCCCAATGGTGGTTTTAGGCAGTGCCCTCCTGTGCTCACAACATAGGCAAAAATGGGTGGCAGCCTATTCTTCATGTTTTCCCTGTGCACTATCTGGGGAGTTCTGGCCATCATGATGTTTTCCATGCCAGTACTGCCCAGTTTTATTGTAGGGCTTGGATGCATGGGTAAAAACATCCCACAAGCCCCCCCTCTTGCGATGGCCATTCTGTCCTTTCTCAGATGGAAGATCTGGGATGTTCTCCTCATCTTCTTCCGGTAGATGGCACAGTTCAGCATCTTTTCCCCCATCCAGTTGGATCGATCGGTTCTCCTTGCTGGTCCTGATGGGAATATTGGGCGGTACCCCGGACCCCTCGGGTCTCTGCTCCCGGTCCCCGGTCGTCCTCCTTGGTCAGTCTCCATGGTTTCATCTCTCCTAGGATGATAAAACAAAGGGGCAATACACATTCCTAAACATTTTTCCACCACTATTTATGGTGTGGCGAACATATACATTTTATGAATCAGAAGATATGAACATATACATTTTCATTTTTAACTTAGGAGGCAAGAACATATATATATATACAAGGATCACAGAATTTTATATGCTATATGTGGAATATTTTAGGGTTGGAACTGAATTACTCTGGAGCGGCCCCCTCTGGGATTCCAGTGGATTCCTCCAGTTGTTGCAGAGTGTGCCTGGGATGGCAACACTTTAGCTGATTTATATGTACCCACTTGTCTTCCCCCTCTGCCAAACCGCCTTTGGGGATGCGGATCTTGTAGGCCACAGGGGAGATTTTGTCTATAATCTCAAACGGTCCCTTCCATGTAGGCAAAAATTTTGGCAGTTTGGCCTGGTTCCTTTGGAAATTGTATAGATAGACCCGATCACCCACCTTATATTCCTTTCGGGGAGTTTTTAAATCATAGTGGGTCTTCATGCTCTCGGCTGATCTTTCTAGATTCAACTGAGCATAGGCAAAAGCATGCTGAAGGTCTTTCCTTAAATTCCCCACATACTCATGAGTTGTGGAGGCATTTATCAACGTTTGCTCTTGGGTTCTGTAGAGCAAATGCTGGGGAAGCACCATCTTGCGTCCAGTCATCAACTCAAATGGTGACATTTTGGTTGCAGATGAAGGGGTAGATCTGATGGCCATTAGGACCAGAGGTAATCGGATATCCCAACTTGGCCCAGAATCTGCAACAAACTTTTTTTAGATGCTCACAATGGTTTGGTTATATCTCTCTACTGCTCCAGAAGAAGGTGGCCTGTAAGCAATGTGTAGCTTCCTTTTAACCACCAGTATCTCCCACATCTTTGTCATTACTTCGCTGGTGAAGTGGCTACCTCTGTCTGACTCAATCCTTTGAGGTACACCAAAACGGGAAAAGATGTGGTTAATCATCAGGGCAGCTGCTGTTTCTGCCTTGCAATTTGGGGCTGGGAGACATTCCACCCACTTGGTAAACAAGCAGGTAACGGTCAACATGTACTTGTTTCCTCTAGATAAGCGGATTACAGGACCTACAAAGTCGATTTGCAAATCTGATCATGGCAGTGTCATCCCCCTCATTTGGAGAGGTGCACGGTGTGTGAGGGATGATGGCTGAAATTGTGCACACACAAGACACCCCTTCAAGTATTGGTCGAGGTCCTGCCCCATGTGTGGCCAGTATGCAACTTCTCTTAAGATTTCCAGTGTTGTGTGAAACCCCCTATGACCGGCAGTGGCCGCTCATGGGCGTCACTTAACATCAGGCTTCGGAATGAGGTAGGAACCACTGACTGATCAAGGCCAGCTTGGGATTTCCTTACCAACAAACCGTCTTGGATTCGGAACATTTTTGGACATTTCATCAACACTCTTAGGTCCTCTTTCCCAATGTAATCGGTATCCGTCAGGGGAAAGTTCTCAGGGTCCTCCAGGTGTTGGTAAAACTTACCAATAATTGGATCCCCCTTCTGAGCTGTAATTAAATCAGCATCAGGGGTCTCCTTACTTCATTGTGCAGTTGAAAGATCATTGTGAGCATTTGTCTGGGACCTAGTGATAGCAGTGACCTGGATTTCCCCCAACAGGGACTCTATTTCTATTAGATCCCCTTGGATGGCCCCGGTTTTGGCCAGCTGATCAGCTAAGTCATTTCCAGTTTTGTCTGGTCCCTCTACTTTGGAATGACCCTTGATCTTTTTCCAGTAGATGGTCATCCCATTCAATGTGACCAGATCATCAATGTTTTGGATTAACTTCCCATGTTTCAAGGGTTTGTTATTAGCACATAACATGCCTCTGGTTTTCCAACTAACCACGTGCTCCACTGACCCGTTCCGTACATAATCCGAATCTGTGATTATGACCAGTTCGTGGAGTTGATGTTGGACAGCAGTGAGGATGGCCTGATGCACAGCCATCAATTCTGCCACCTGACTACTTCGGGGACCAATTTTGTATCCAGCGGAGGGTTCTGGGAACTCCTTCACCCAGGCATTCCCTACGCCGGCCACCAGTTCTTTCTCCCCGTTGTTGTCAACATGGTACGAGCATCCATCCAAATAGACAGTGGGCATTTCCTCACACTTGTTTTCTTCAAAGACTTTGTGTGGGGAATTAAGGTATGCCTCCATGTTGTTCTTGATTTTTAGACTTTCGTCCTCGAGACAGTTTTCTCTGGCACAATCATGCAAGTCAGCCAGACATTGCGCGAGGGGACTCTTCTTGTTTTGGCCATATCTGACCTCCACAGGAAAGCCTTGCATTGACAGAATCCAGGAAGTAATTCGGGAATTACTCACATTTCCGGCCCGGATTCTGTCACTTTGGAGATATTGCAGAGGCTGGTGTGGAGTCTCCACTATGATGTGTTCCCCCTGGATAAACGGGCGGTAATTCTTCAATGCCCACACCGTTGCCAGGAGTGCCTTCTCACAATCGTTGAATTTTTCCTCCACAGAGGATAAAGTTTTGCTCGCATAGGAGATTACTTTATTGACCTTGTCATGCTTTTGGTATAATACTGCCATCAAGCACGTATTAGAGAACCCTGTCTCCAGGAAGAACTCCTTGTTTCTGACATGGTAAGCTAGGCAAGGCGCTTGTGAGAGGCTTCTTTTGAGTTGTCTTACCGCCTCGGATTGTTCTGGACCCCATTCCCACTTGACCCCCCCCTTCAAGAGATGAATCAGGGATCTAGTGATCTCTGCGTAGCCTTCAATGAACTTTCTGCTGTAATTAGTCAGTCCAAGGAGGTTCCTTAGTTCCCGCAGAGTTGTGGGGTCTTTCATCTTCTGAAGTGCTTCCACTTTCTTTTCTTGGGGACAGAGACCCTGAGGAGTAATCTCATGCCCCAAGAAATTAACACTGGTTCTACACCACTGTGCTTTCTGAAAGGAAAGTTTTGCTCCGGCGGCCCTCAACTGTGTCAGAACATAACGGATCTCCGCTATGTGTTCCTCCACAGATGAACTTTTGATGAGGACATCATCTACATAAGCCAGGTTACCCCTCGCACCCAGGTCGGGCATGGCCTTATGTAGGAAAATGTTGAATTCATTGCCGGAGTTGAGGTATCCGAAGGGAGTCCGGGTCCATGTGTACTGCTGGCCCCCAAAGGTAAAAGCCAGTTTGTATTGGTCCTCCCTACTGACAGGCACGGTCCAGTATCCATTGGTCAGGTCTATTGCTGTGAATACCTGTGACCCCTGAATCTGGGCCAGCCCTTGGTCAATGTAGGGCAGAGGCTATAGGGAAGTATGGACCCGTTTGTTGAGCTCCCTAAGGTCGGCGCAGAGTCTCCACTGGCCGTTTGGCTTCAATATTCCCAGCACCGGATTATTGAAGGTGCTGTGTACTTTACGTATTATTCCCCGGGACTCAAGGTTCTTAATTATTTCAGTAAGGGACTCCATGGATGCGAGAGGCAAACGATATTGCTTCACAAACACTGGAGTCATTCCATGGTCCGTGGGAATTGTTGTGGTGTGGATGTCGGTGCGACCACAGTCATATGAGTCTACCACAAAGAGATCTTGGAAATCCAAGAAAACATGTTTCAACTTTTGCTTCTGTTCCAGAGTCACACAGGCATCAGCTAGGTTGACTCTCTCTTCCACCATCTGCCTGAAGCCTGGAAAGACTTCTGGTTTGGCTATCTCAGCGGCCTCCTCCAGCTGGGTGGAGAAGTCCCTGGTCAGAGTGCTGATTTGGACTGGAGGCTTCAGGTGGGAAAGGCAGCCCTCATGGACCTGGAAAATCACCTCATCCCTCCTGAAGTCACAAGTCACATCTTCCTTACCATAAGGGCAAGAAGTGTACACCAGGAAGTTCCCCCCATGCCGGGTGAAAATCCTGTCTGGTGTTGTATTGTCCTCACTGTCACTGTCAAAACAGTCCTTGGGGATCGGTCCTAACAGTTCATTTCCTAAATCAATGGAGAAATGTCGGTCATCAATCGCCATTCCAATAATGGTGCCTGCGGCTAGAGTAATACTCTTTAAGTCACTGTTATCCACCTCTATTTGAATGGTGTCATGTTCTATGTTGACTAATGGTGTTGGGTTTACCCCTAACCCTTGCAGTTGGAGAGAAGCATTTAGATGGATATAAGCATTCAAGGTTTTTCAATTTTTGTCCTCTTTTAGCTTTCACTCCCAGGGAGAATTGTCGGGTCCTTTCTGGGATGGTGACTTCCTCTTTAATCTGAATTTCAACTGCATAAGGTAGCAATTGAGCATACCTAAATGCTTTTTATGAATCATCAAAGCCCATGGGATTATCCGCTAATTGGGACCAAGCTTTGAAGTTTATTAGGTCCAAACTAATGGCAAAGCGATTGAGAATGTCACTGCCTAAGTAAAAGGCGGCAGTGACGTCTCGCACGACCCAACAATTATGGACTATGCTCTTGTTGCCAATGGAGATTTTGAGCATACACCTGCTTGGCAGGAGATGTTTGGAATTAGGTGCTTCCAGGTCCATTTCCCATTTGTCTATCAGTTTGAATGTGGGAACGGCTGGATATTTAGGGAGTTGGCGGAACATGGCTTCGCTGATGAAGCTCTTACCGTTGTTCACACACACTCGAGCGAGAACAGAGTCCTTCCCATCATTTAACTGCACAGGGATGAACAACTGCTCTCCAATTTGCTGAATATCAGCCAAGCTCTGATCTGATTTCACATCTTTCTGGACTATAGGAGTGGGAGTTTCTGATTGTGGATTAGTAAAGAATTTCAGGGTGTTTCCTTCCAGTGTGGAATACCACCTTAAACTGGAAGGAAGGTTGATTTTCAGAAATAGAGAGGACCCCCCCACCACCAGTCTGTTGTCCTACTGCTATTACTGTCATGTCTGGAATTTGGTTGTTCTGGAAGTGAAATTCTACTTGGTCAGATTTTTGTTCAACCATGTGGCAGGTGCCGTTTAAGCTAACATGGTTGACACTCTGTTTTAATTTTATTGGTCGGCTAGTCTGTGTCCAGAGGACCTTGTTTACACAATCTAATAGGGGTGACAACCTTCTCAGGAGTTCATTCCCTAGTAAACAAGGGGTGCCCTCTGGAGTCACTACTATGACCGGGTGTTTCACCTTGTGTCGCCCAAATTTAATGTCCAAGTCTGCAGTCCCCTCAACGGGAATTTCCTTCCCGTCAAAGTTCTGCAGTTGTCCAGGAAGAGAGGTGAGAGGAATTCGGTAATTCTCCCCCCTTCCTGCATTTAGTTCCTCAAAGGCCCTTTTGGACAGAAGGGTAGCTTGGGATCCAGTGGTCCACCAGTGCCAAAATTGTACCCTGCCCCTGTACTTGTACCGGGGCATAGTATCTTCCCTCCTTCTCCTCAAGGGGGCACAGATAATGCACATTTTTGGACAACTGGTGGGCTAACTTTCTGGTTTTGGACATTGCTAGCGAAGAGATTTGGGCAGAATTCTGTGGAGAGCCTTGGGAATCTGAAAGAAAAAGTTGGCAACTGGAGATCAGAGCCATTGTGGGTTCCCCTGGTTCCGGTTCTGGGCCGCCCCCCCTTTTTGGAGCCAGTCACCAGGATGGGTTTGAACCAAGGGATTTTGGTATTGTCGGTTCTGGGATGAGATGATGGGCGGCGGTAGCTCAGTCTCCACATCTCCCCAGTCTGGATTGGAATCCCTTGTGACCCATTTTTCCTTGGGAGGAGTTCCCCCATCTCTGAAGGAGAAGATCCTTTTCCCAGGATCTGCTGAGGATCCACCTCCCTCAAATTGGAAGACCTGTACCTCCTCCACAAAGTGGGTCTGTTTGGGTCCTTTGTTTCTCCTACCTCCTCTCTGCTCCTTGGGTGGCAGACTTTCAGGGGTAGGAGATTTTGTTTCCAGTTCCTGGTTTTCCAGGGGCTGTTTACAAGTTGGGAAGGAAGCTTCCTCCAAGGCTTTACACACCCTTTCCCCTTGTGCCACCTCCCTGGGAACCGGTGGGTTATCGGGGTGCTGCCCCCGTCATTGTTCTGGAGCACCAGGTCCAGAGTTTGGGGCATTCTGCAGTGGCATGCTCATCTGAGGGTTCTGTTGAGCCCTCAGTATGTGACCCAGATCTCGTGCCATATTTTGGACCTGGCGCTCAAGTTGTGAAACCCGCTCAGGCTGATTCCGGGCTCTATTTTCTCCCCTGGGCTGATCCTGGGAGGGGTAGCTATCCCTTCTCTGGTAGTACCCCTGCTTGGGAAGATTTTGGTACCCCTCCATCCTTGGCCTCCCCTCTCCCGGATTAGGTTGTCTGGGCTCAGGGAATTGAGGAAAGAAGGATGGATGATTTTGGGGCTGGAAATTGGGTGGATACCTGGGGAAAAAGTTCTGCCCAGGATTTGGTGAATTTCTGCCCTCCTGGGGAAAGTTCGGAGGGAAGTTCCCCGGGTCAGGTGCTTGGCTGGATCAGCCCCCTTGGGCTGGAGGAGTCCACACATAACCCAGGATTGGTCGGTTTCCCTTGTAGGGGGGACTTACATAGTCAGGGGAGCGGGGGACCCCATTTGTGGGACTACCTCCTCGACTCCCTGTCTGTGACTGGCCCGAGGGCCTTCTGGGCTGTGAATTATTTGGTGCAGGCAGGTTTTTAGGCCCCCCATCTCCAAATCTAAAACGGGGGCAACCTTTACCTCTGCCACCTTGGCAGCAGCAGGGGTGCTGTTGGTTTTGGGGGTTTTCGGCGCATTATTTTTATTTTCGATGGGCTTCTGCACCTCATAGATCCAGGTAGCCTGTTCAATGACCCAGTCTAAAGATCTTTTCTCATGAAAATCTCTCACAAGCTGGGTCATTATGTATTTGGGTAAGGCATGGAAAAACATATTGATAAATTCTCTGCTATCCGTGCGCACCCTTCTGGTGGTCTGCGCAAAAGCACGCTTTAATTCTTGCACAAACTCTTGCGGGGCCTGATCCTCCCCACATTGCAAATTGTAGGCTGCCTTGCGAGCCTCTTGAGGATTTCTGTGCACAGAAAAATGTTTCAAGATGGCCGCCCTGTATGTGGACCACCTTGAATGGTTTTGATCCTCCAGCCCCGCAAAGAAACTGGAGTATTCTGGTGAGAAGGTCCACTTTACATATTGAATACAGCTTTGGCTGTCCTTCAAATGGAAAGTCTCCATCATTTGCTCATAGAGCTCCAAGTGTTCCCAAACAGAATACTTGGCGTTCTTATGATAAGGCGTGATGACACTCCTTATTGCCTTTATTTGTTTCAATGGGTCCTTAAGCAAGGCCCTTTTTGCCTTATTGGCCTTTTTGGTTCGTGTAACCCTGGTCCATTCATTCTCCGACTCAGAAGCGCTGCTCCCAGAGGTGCCCGTCTGATCTTCCAGGTTTTCCCGGATTCTGCAAGCCTGGGAATGGCTGGCAGAATGTGGGGACCTGGTCTCCTGTGTCCTGTAATGCTCAGAGGAGTCTTCAGACCCCTCCTTGCTGCCAGGATTTGATGGGTACCCCCCCACTGACCTAACTGGGCAGAGGTTTTCAGGATGCCCTTAATGGGCCTACTCTCCTGGGGTTCCCCACTAAATTGCACTGTGCTTGGGTGCCCATACCCGGATACCCGCCCATCCATTCCTGGGAGGTACTGGCCTATGAGCCCCATACTTCTAGCTGGATAGTAATCTGCCATCCCCGTGGCTCTGGGCTCATTTGCGCGAGGGGACATGGGGGTGGCAGAGTCCAGGGACTGGGAGAGATTAAGGCCTCTGGTACTAGGGCTCCTGAGGTTATGCTCAGGAGTTTCTCTTTCCCAGCGAACCTCATCTCTATCCGCCCCTGCTTCCTGTTGCAATGCAAGAGCCTGTGCTTTCAATTCCTCAGTTAAGGCCTTACTAGACTCTATCAGTCTCTCCTGCATCGCTACCTGTTGCTGGAGCCTATCATTGTGCTGACAGAGAGCGTCATTTTCTCTCTGTGCCTCCTGATTGGTCCTGGAGTACTGGGCCAGTCTCTGCTGCAGGACGGTTACCTCCTGAGCTGTGTCCCTATTGGCCTGCTCCTTTCTTGCCAGAGCATCCTCCACCCTCCTGGTGTGCTCTAACAAGTTCTGGTGTTCTTTTTGGAGGTCACCCAGTCCCTGGAGGACCAGGTGATTTTCTTCAATTTTCCTTTTTAAGTGGCAGACTTCCTGGCCTAAGGTATCCCTTTCCTGACTAAGAGCCTGCATCTGTGCCGCCAGATCGTCCCTTTGACTTTGGAAGGCACCAGCTTTCTGGCGCTCCTGATCAAACTCTGCCTGGGTATCCAGGTCTTTCAGAATCAATTTATTGCTTTCCTCTTTCTCTCTGTCTAATCGAATTTGCAGGGTGGCTACCTGCTCTGTGCATGCCCTGTTGAAGTCCAGTTGTTGCTCCAGCTTTTTCTGGGTCTGCAGAAGGGAGTCCAAACCTTCTTGGTACTCCTTCTGCAAGGCCAGAAATCTGGTATCCTGGTCAGCCTTCTCCTGTTGCAGTCTATCCATGTCCTCTTTTATTTTAATGATATACTGCCTACTATCATATTCTGACTCCTGGCTCCTATGCAGCCTCTGCTCAGAAGAGACCAGGTCAGATTGGGCCTTTTCTAACGCCAGCTGTTGCCTACTTGCCAGATCTTGGCCTTCAGCACATTTGTCCTGCATGGTTCCCATATATAGATACAAATATGCCGCTATCCTAACCATCTTGTCGTGTTCATCTTTAACTTTAGGAGCCATGTATAATTCACTCAGGGCCACATGTAATGGACCGTGATCTCTCCATGTATCTGACCCTGTTTCAGTGACCTGTTGCGCGATTGCCTGCAGCCAGACTGTTTGGTCCTGATGAGTCCACTCACCTCTCACAAATAGCTTATGTAAGAAGTGCTCTCTGGCTATTTTCATATCTACCAAGGTCGTCATTCTGGAATTTGAGTTCCTTCCTGACTTACAGAAGTTTGTATTTTATTTTGCAAAACAGACCGTTTCCTTAGAGCGTTCCTGGGAGGGGTGCTTTCACAGTGTAAAACAGCGTGGTAATCTAACCGGATATGTGTATCTGGTCAGTTGGCACACTGTATTAATCTGAACAAATGGTAAATCTAACCCAGAATATCCCGGCTACCGAGCCCCCACTTTTGTAAGCGATATTTAATCAACACTACAGCCAAGTCAATGCCTAGTCTGGGATGCTGAGGAAAACCCTTATTAATGTATTTTTATGTCTAGTTCAGTGCTCTGGATGACCACCCTTGTATAACACCCCCCTCTTAGAATCCCCCTGACCCCACTGAGCAAAGAAGTAGGTTTGTTTTGCCAATTAAAAGGTTTATTTGAGAATTTAAACAATATATATATATCACACTGTATAATAAATTAATATCTGATAGTACACTTAGACATATGATGTTGATCAACAATGGGTAATCTGGCACTAGCACACTTCTTTACAATCAATGAGGAGTAAGTATAGGATGGATAAAGTAGCACAAATACTTTTATGATTTCAAGGGAAAAGCAATGAGGAATAAAATGCAGTACAGAAATACTTGATATGATTTTAGCAAAAGATAAGATAATCACTTTTTCTCTGGCAATTCACCCCCCTCCCCTATGCAATGTAAGAAATGGAAGGAGATGGAAAGAGGAGCACACAGTTCTCAGGAATGCAATCAATTCAATATGAAATTCAGTTCCCCCCCAGCAAGCTTAGAGGAAATAGGTAGGAGTTTGAAACACAGGCCCAAATTTTTTTTAAAATGTGATGGCAATGGATGGGAAAATGTGGCAATGATTTTAATTCCCTTTAGAGATTCAGGGTGAGTGGGAGATGCGTGTTGGTATTAGTTCAGGCTCACTTTAGCAATGCTCTATGAGTTATTACCAAGTTGCAAACGGATTTTAACAAAGGAAAGAATGGAGCTGCTATTTTGACAAGTGGAGAAATTGAGCCAAAATCGCGAATCGCGGTAAATTTCGCAAGTGCGTGAATTGTGATTGCGGAAAAAGTATAAGGAGTAGGAAGTCGGTTCTAGGTTCGTTGGAAAGCCTTGAACGGTTCAAGAGATACGGACGATTTAATAAAGGTAGATTTTCGGGTTTAAAGTAAAACTCAAAATGACAGGTGACAGCTTGCAGCTGCAGAATTGACAGGTGACAGTTGTGCAGCTTTAAAAATGACAGATGACACAATTTCTAGGAGGCAGTTCTACTTAGGTTAAAATAGTTTGGATTAGATTATTTTAACTAAGAGATTGGTTCGGCACAGTTCTGCTAGGTACTCACAATATAAATTTGAACTAGACCTCATCACGGATCTGGTCAACAGGTCCGGTTGCGGTTCTGTCTGCTCGGTGGGTCAATCAGGCACCGGTTCTGCTTACAGCGATCTGGGTCAGCTTTGCTCTGCTGGTCTAGCCTCTCTGGATTCAGCGGCCTCTGGTTCTGGATACTGCTCTGCTTTCCGGTCCGGATCAAGTGGATTCTGGATGTAACACTGCTTTCTGGGTACTGGCAGGAGTTCTTGGCAAAATAATTCAGACAGCTCGCCCGGCTGTGGAATAGTTTGCAAATGATTTTGAGGCCTGCTGAAGAGGACTCAGCTGGTGGATTCAGGCCTCTCTGCTACACATTCTGGAGTTAATTTCTGCTACAGGTTCTGGAGATTAATGGATTTGAAGTCTGGATCTCTGGATGTGAAGTCGTCGGTCAGCATGCTCCGCAGCAAATGGAATTGAATGTCTCTACCTGTCCCAGCAGTCTCTTTTTATGTGTTTTGAAAATGGGTGTGTGCCTGGGCCTAGCTAAGCCTGGCCGTCTCTACTTGTCATTGGCCCAATTCTCCCCTCTCCCATGATTGGGGGAAGGAAATGGATTGTCATCATGATGAGGTCTGTTTATGGGTCAGAGGATCCTCCCCTGGTCAGTTTGCCCACAAATCTATATTTGATTCAAATACATCTTTCCCAGATATACAATTTGTTGAAATTACATGTGCACATTATATATTCCTTATGGTCCATGCTTGTCCGCCTCTGATCTTCCTGGGGGCTTGCATTCAGAAATGACAACATTTTGCGCTTTTTAACTGGTTTTGCAATATCGGACATTTACCCAAAATTACACACATGTGCGCAAGGAGTATGGACATTAATTGATGAAGTGTCAGATTTTTAACATGCAGAATTTGGAGTGAGACCCTATTTTCCGCTAGCAACCCCCCAGAATACACCACAGGGTCCTAACGCCTCTCAAAATGTTCACAGAAAAATCACAAAAATAATGATATTACTTATATAATTCTGACAAGTCCGCACTATGAGTTATCTATCTTTTTAAAATTATGCCCTGGTCAAAAAGGGGTGTGGCTTCCCACATCACAGGGTGGAATAACTGGTTTATCCACTTCCCCCAAGCTCAGCTGCTAGCAGAGGCATTGCCCCTCCCAGTTTCCCCTAAGAGGAAGCCACTTTACGACGCCCCCAATATAACATTTGCCTGAGTCAAGGGAGTTGCATTGTTCTGTTCCTTCCAGTTCCCAGGTGCTCCACCCCTAATCTAATCAGAGAGGTGACATCTCCTTTTGGCAAGGGGCAGCAGGATGCAGCTAGGCCTGGGAAGAGTGGCTGAACAGGTTTCTCCTGTCGGGGGTAGTTGTCAGGCAGAATCCAGTTTCACTAAGCCAGGTTTCAGCTAAATGTCACTTTTTGTTCCCAGTTTTCTACATTCAAATCAAACTGACAATTTTTACCTATACATTTAATAATTACTTCCTTCAAGTCATTTCAGAATATGGTTTTACAATCTTCCACCTCTTAGCAAGTCTTTCCTTGGTCTGGTTTTGTTTCATTTGTGCAGTTTTACACAAAAGTCTGGTGGTTTTAAAACGCCGGCTTTCTGATAGTGGTGAGTACTGGTAATTCAACCATTTTTGGGATTAAGAAAATGAATTCCCCACAGTTCTGAGTTGCTTTTTTGGCAATCAGCATTGCCATTCCCAATGGTTTCAGGCTACTGTGTGTGTAGCCCAATGGTGGTTTTAGGCAGTGCCCTCCTGTGCTCACAACATAGGCAAAAATGGGTGGCAGCCTATTCTTCATGTTTTCCCTGTGCACTCTCTGTGGAGTTCTGGCCATCATGATGTTTTCCATGCCAGTACTGCACAGTTTTATTGTAGGGCTTGGATGCATGGGTAAAAACATCCCACAGTACCATAACTAAAACATGCTGGTCTTGAATAAACTCAACCATGTTGGTCTTCTGGTCATGCTAATGTTTGACTAGAGCCTGACCTGCTTTTAAGTTATCTGATACGTCTGCCATCATGTGTGACATTCTCCTCCAGAGACCTATCACATAGTCAGTGACTCTCACTGGCTTGGGGGAAGAAGCACTCTCCAACCCCTCCTTAATTAGGGCCAAAGGGCCTCTAATTGGATGGCCATAAAGAAGTTCAAAGGGACTAAATCCAACTCCCTCCTGAGGGACTTCTCTATATGCAAATAGAAGGCATGGCAGTAGAAGGTCCCACTTTCTTCTAAGGGGTTGCCCTAAAGCACCTATCATGCCCTTCATTGTATGGTTGAACCTCTCTACCAGTCCATTTTTCTGAGGATGGTAGGCAGTTGAGAACTTGTAAGTTACTCCACAGTTTTTCCACATGGGCTGCATGTAGTGGGACATAACATTGGATCCCCTGTCAGAGATAACTTCCTTAGGAAAACCTACTTTGGTAAAAAAATACCAAGTAGGGCCTTAGCCACAGCCTGAGCTGTAACAGTTCTTATAGGTATAGCTTCAGGATAAGTAGTAGCATGGTCTACTACAACCAGGATAAACCTGTTTCCTGAAAATGTAGGAGGGTCTAAGGGACCACAAATGTCAATTCCTTCCCTATCAAAAGAAACTCCCACCACTGAGAGAGGCACCAAGTGTGCCACATTCTTGGCTCCACTCTTGGCAGAGGTTTGGCAAATGTGACAGCTCCTACAGAATGTACCGACTGTAGACCCCAACTTAGGCCGGTAGAAATATAAAGAGAGCCTTTCCTTGGTCTTCTTAAAACTTAAGTGACCAGCCAACGGAATCTCATGGGCTAACTGTAGGAACTGGAGTCTGTTTTCAAGAGGCACTACAAGTCTTCTGTAGTCCCCTGGGATCGACTCAGTCGGTTCACTGTAGAAGAGGCCCTCTTCACAGCACAACCTAGGTTTCCTTGGCTCTTGCCCATCCAGCTGGGAAGTTGCTGTTGGCGAAGACCTTCAAGAATTGGACTCTCTCTTTGACCTCTGCTGAAGTTTGCCCTACAGAGTCCACCTTCTGCCAGTAAAGACTGCAGCTCAGGATGGTCTGCAGGATCCAGATCTCCAACAGGAGAAAGGTCCTCTTCCAGCTCTGATTCCTCAGCAGCTGATTCAACCACACAAGGTTGTTCCACACACTCAACCTCAGCTGGCGGAGGAGTCACAGGTGTGACTTTGGACAGTCTTAATGGGGATGTCCTTGTTGGTAGCACAGGAGTGCTGACTGGTTTCTTCCTGAAGGTGTTAGGTTGCCCCTTTTCCTCCTTCTTCTTAGAAATGGCAGTCAGTTAGTCCTGTGGACTGTGAGTTATAGTTTCCTCTATAATCTCCTCTGGAGAGCCCCTTAAGGTACTCCCTCTGGCCTTCCTAGTCTGCTCCTGTTTCCTTTTGCTGGGAGGCCTGGGGGTTCTTGATACAACTCCAAGAGTTTTTAAGTCTTTCCCCAACAGGACTCTCCCAGGTACTTCACTCTGCACACTTACAGGTATTTTGACAGTCACATCATTACACTGGATGTGAGCTGGTAACTGTGGAAGCATTTGGACAGGGCCTCCAGCAAGCTTAGATAGGATTTTGGGTGCCTTAGCAACATCCTCAACCTTGAAACATTATTAATCAACTACAGTTATGCTGGTCCCAGTGTCTCTAATGGCAGGGGTCTCCTGAGCATTCACGAGAACACTGTCTTTGTAATACTCTTTAGTATTATCTGGAATAGAGTTGTACATATCTAAGTTCTTCTGTTCCGACAGACCCATGGATACTAAAGAAACACTGGCTGAGACTTTCATGGGTTCCTCAGCCAGTAAGTGAAAGTTTCCACTTGCTATTGGTACTTCATCCACTGGGGAGAATGCTAAGGCGACAGTGTGGACCCCTCAAGGTTTACCCTTACATCTGGGATCCCCTTTCACATGGTCAGTTGACCCACAAGCATACAATTTACCAAATTACTTTATGAATGGGGGTTTGTTCTGACCTCCTTCTGGTTTGTCCTCAGAAGGTGCACTAGCCTGATTCGGTTTCCCTTGGGGCTTACCCTTGTTATGTTTGTGGCCCTCTTTTGGATTGGAGGTATTAGAATTCTCTTTGGCATCTTTCTTGTGCTGCTTTCACTCATCCTTCTTCTGAGTTATCCCAGAATCCTTGTGAGTAGCACTGTTGGCAACCCACAAGTCAGCAGCCCTTGCTAACTTCTTTGGATCAACTTCCTTAGAGTCAGCCAAGTGCTGTCTCAGCTCAGGAGAGCAGGCATCATAAACAGATTCCAACATAAAAAGATTTCTCATACCTTCATAAGTGTTCACTCTGTAACCCTTAACCCATTCATCTAAGTTTTTCAAACATTCAGTCACCCAGGTAGCCCAAGCGGTACCATCATGCTTTTTGAGGGTTCTAAACCTCTTAAGATACTGAGAAGGGGTCTTCCCAAATCTGGCTATCAAAGATAGTTTCACAGTTTCATACTCCTTTCTGTCTATATCCCCGAACTCCATTACCACATCAGGCACTATTTCACCTTTGGTACAAGCCTGTACTACACAGTAAAGTGGTAGCGATGGCTGAGCAGCCAGACTTATCTCAAGAGTTTAAGTGAGCAGTAGAACAAGTTCCACAAAGGACCAACTAATACTGTGATTCAAGTAAACACTTACTCAAGGTTTCTTATTAAAAGAATATCATTTATTTACTCAGTCATTTAGAAAACATTACTCTAGCATAAGCAGTTCAATATCACAAACTAATACACCACAAAAATCCAACTGGTAAGTAAATGAACAGGTTTAGCTCCAAAATTAAGTGGGACCAAAATGGCACTTCAGATACTTAATAAAGGAGGGAAAAGACAAGGTTATAAGAATAGACAGCCCAAATACATTCATAGGCAGGGCAAAGGGTTTCAGTTAAATGCACCCAACAATTTTTCTCAATAGGCCTGGGCCAAAGACAATGGTTCAGAGTCTTTTGTATAGGATAGCACAGTCCTGGTATGTAACGGTTATGTCTTTGCCACAGATTTTTAAAGGACTTGGCTAGGCGAAACGTTTGACGAATGTTAAGGGAAGGACAAGCCTTCATAGTTGAGGAAAGTTTCACGGCTTTCTCGATGGCCAAAAAGATTTCCGGACCGCGTTTGCACAGTACCTTGTCAATGAAGAAAGCTGTAGCTGAGGCAGTTGTTCCTGGCAGTTCGAGCAGATCTCACTGCTCCTGAGCTTCAGTCGTGGGGACAAGAAGGAGGACATCGGAAGGTTCCCGCACTGCCCAGGGAAGAGACAAAAAGCTGTAGCAAGATGTCGGTTTAAGGTGTGAGTGCCTTAAAGTCCACGAGATGTTTTTCTTCCCTCTGGCTATCCGGTTTTCAACAGCACTCTGATGAAAATTCGGCCAGTTGGTTGTTCCCACCAAACACAAGGGAAGAAGTTAACCTTGAGGGCCTTCTCTGTCGTCGGCATTTCAGGCAATTCGGACCTGCAGCAGGGCTTCACCAGTCATCCAGGAGTTGCAGCAGTCACTTCCTTCCTCTCCTCTTCGGTTCTTTTGTTCCAGTGGTCGGCTCTGCTTTCCAAGTCCCAGAGACCTGCTTCTAAACAGTTTTCCTCCACTCATTCCAGCCTGGCTGTCACTCACACAGCAGGGCGGCTGTCCTTGTCGGACAGCCAGCCAGCCAGCCAGCCAGCCAATCATGCCAGAGTGCATTCAGGTCTCCTAGGAGTCTAAGCACAGGGAGTTTCGGGCACCTCCCTTACATCCTGTCCACCCCAGAGACCCTGGCGCTAGAGGAGGGCTCCAGCCCTGAAGCCTGCCAAAAGCCAACAAATAAAGAGGCCAAACCTGTTTTAGCGCGCAGAGACAAACACAAGAAGGACCTTTCCTAAAATAAATGGCAAAAAAAGATGACCAGAGTCTTTTTTTACAGATAGGTCTTGGGCGCCATATTGAAAAACATGGCTGACATGATTTTTAGCTACCGTGTTAGCGGCCGGGATAAATCACAGTAGTTGATCTAAACCACTGCCACCAGCCATTTAAAGTAGGAAAGGTAACATGTTACTGTTACATTAGTGTTTTGACTCAGGGGGAGCTGGGCAACCCCTCGAGCACTGTATAGTAAGATAGGGTGAGCTGGGTCAGTAAATTTAAAGAGACTAGTAAAGTCCACTTAACTTTACAGGCTCTGGGAGTGAGTAGTCAGCCCCAGAGAAGTTATTTAAACCTTGGGGAGACTGAAAGACACCCCTGTGTCACTGCACTGAAGGTGCTGTGTGACACACAGAAAAAGATGATGCCACTTGAGTTGTCTTAAAACTCCATAACCAAAGAAGACAAAAGTAAAACACACATCAAAACACATGAAAGAGTGGGAAGAAAAGGCTCACACCCTTTCCAGGTAAAGAATCAAATCCCAGAAACCCAGCAAAGTTGCTGGGGGTCGCAAAAGGTAAGGTAAATTAGCATATTTGGAGAATTCTCCCTAACCTGGACTCCTACACTGACTCTGCTCCAAGTGCAACACCTGGTATGTCTCAGAACTAGCCTTGCACTGTAATACAAGTACAAAGTTCCTGAGCAAAGGTGGTGGGCATCAGGCATATCTCTGACAGACTGGCCTGCCACCTGCTCTAAATGCAATGCAAACTTGCCATCTGCTTGAAGAAGAGGGCCCATATCCAAGCCTGCATCTCCGGGGCCACTAACAACATGGACAAACTGTTTAAAATATGCAAGCAACTCGCCAATCCTACTGCAGTCTCCACTTCACCTCTACCATTTCTGACCCTCTGTTCTTCACCGGCCTCCCACTTCATAACCAAAACTCAGGACATACTGTCCTCATTCTCCTCTACTCCCCTGCCTCCTGCCACACCTGCTATCAGGCCTTTGTTGACTATTCCCTTCCCTCATACTCTCCTCTTTCTCACCGATAGCACCTGATGAGGTCTCTAGACAAGTCCTCACAATGAAAGTCTCCTTCAAACAGGTGCTCCCCTTTTCCTCCAGAATTATCAAGGACAACAGTGCCTACCTTGCGCCATCCTTTGCTGACTTCTGTGATACCTCCTTTGCAACTGGCTCCTTCCTGTTACCCGTCAATCACTCACGTGTGCATCCTCTCCTCAAAAATCCCTCACTCGACCCCTCTAGCCCAGCTAACTACCACCCTACCACCAGTATCCCCTTCCTGGGCATACTCCTGCAGAAGCTGTTCATCTCCCAACTGATCCAACACACTTGGCCTCATTACAAGTAAGGCGGTAAGGGGTTAACAGCGCCGGTAAAGGTGCCGGCACCGTTAACTCCGTACCACCTCATTAGGAGGTCCCCTCGTGGGACCCGCTCTGGACGTCTGGTCAGACCAAACGTCCTTTGTGGGTCCCGCGAGGGGACCAGCATGCTAACAACAGGCCCGTCATTAACAGGCCCATTGTTAGCATGCTCCCCATTCCCATTGAGCCCTATGGGAATGGGGATGGTCCAGGTCCGGGATCTCTGAATGGGGAAAAGAAATACTGGGCCCTCCAAAGTCAGAATGGCCCGCTATTCCCCCATTCAGGGACCACGGACCCAGACCCGAGTTAGGAGGCAAACTGGTAATGAGGCACACTGAATCTGTTAGTTGTCTCCACGGCCACCAGCCTGGCTTCAGAGCAGCCAGAGACACATTATCTGCTCTTCCGAACACCCATGAAGACCTGCTCTCAAATCTTGGTTCTAACTCTCCATCCATTCTTATCCTTCTAGATCGTTCCTCTGCTTTTGACAAAGTCAGTCATGCCGCCCTGACAAATCGGCTCCATAACACCCTTGGCATCACATGCCTGGCACTGGGATGGTTGATCTCATTCCTCTCCGACTGACCCTGCCAGGTTCAACTGGGCCCTTTTCTCCCTCTTCTCCTGCAGAGTCCCTCAAGGCTCTATCCTCTTGTCATGTCACTTCAACATCTACCTTGCCCCTTTGGCCCATCTGATCTCCTCCTTCTCTCCTCACTCTCAGTTGTATGCAGAGGACATGCAGCTCTCCTTCAAGCTTACCTCTACTGTCTTCTCTTCCACCTCTCTCATCTCTGACTGTCTGACTGTTCTCCAGGTGTTGTGTGCTGTCAATGATCTCTGCCTTAACGCCAGTAAGACTGAGTTCTTTCTCATTGGGACCCCAGCTGCCTCCTTCCCTCCTACCCTCTGACTGCCCTCTATGCCTCAATCTACCTCCCTCCTGACACTGCAGACCTTGCCAAGAAGACACAGTATCAGCTGCACCTCCTCAGAGGCATTCTCCCTTTCCTCGCCTTCCCCCAGAAACATATTGTGTCCAGAATTCTGGTCTTCTCCTGACTGCAACAGCCTCGTCCTCAATCTTCCTTTATCCTCCCTTTGCCCCTTCATCTATTCCAGAATGGGACTGTTAGACTAATCTTTGGCCTCAAGCACAGGGACCACATCTCTAGGGCCCTGAAATCTCTTCCCTGGCTTCTGGTTGCTGGTAGGATCAAGTTCAAGACCCTCTGCATCATCCACAAGGCTTTCTGGGGCTGGAATTCTGCTGCACCCAACTCTCTCTCCCTAAATACCACACAGCTAGAGCCCTTTGATCTTTCAACTCCAACTCTCAGCAGATCAGACGCTTCTGTAAACAGAGAGTGGGGGCTATATCTCTCTCCTGTGAAGGGGCCTCCCACTGGAACGGTCTCCCTGGCCTCCTCAGGCTTGAGCCGGATCTCCATAAGTTCCGGAAGCTTCGCAAGACCCTCCTTTTCTCTTCTTCCTTCCCTCTCCCCCTCCCCTTCTAACACCCCCATTTGGCACAGTGACTGGCTGCTTGGTTACCACTGAGTTCTACAGGGCACCCCCCCTGCCCAATCCAACCCCCTCCTCGCACATAGCATATGGGCCCTCACCCCCTACACCACATGCAATCCCTGCCACTTGCCCTCCTGGCCTCCCCCTAGAACTCTCTTAGCCCATGTGGACATGCCCCCCTTTTTATGCCCCCCCTTTCACTTGCACTCTGTCCTCTTTTCCCTGCACTTCCCCTCCCACCGTAGTGCTTCGTATTTCGCACTGACCAACACTTCCCCACTTCCCCCACTCTCTCTCGCACTTCTTGTTACTGCACTTGCACAATCTCTGAATGTCACAAGGCCTTGTAGGACCGCTATTGTTATCTTTCTCCCTTGCCCCCCCCCCTTTTTTGTCTTGTGGCGCTTTGCAACACTATTTGTTGTATAGGCGCTGGTAAATATCCCAAAAATAAAATAATGAAGTTGTAGTAAGATGAGCTCCTGTAGGTTGATTGGGCTGAACAGGAGATGAGTGAACGTAGCGGGCTCACACATGATTCTGTTAGTGAGGGACTTGAAACTCAAATGAAGCTCAAGCCTGACTCATTTCCCGAACCATACCTATGCCCATTTGTCCGGCCCACCTTGGTCCATTTTGCTCTATAAAATAAGAATTGATGGACTTCTATTTATTTCTGAAAATACAATCAAGTAAATACTGTATTTAATAAAGTATTGAGGCCTGCATGGCCCTTGATTTACTGTCCTTTCAGTGATGAGCTGAATGGAGCCGGCATCTGCCCAGCTGTGCTCCATTTATGTTTGTAAATGTACCCGCTGCTAACTGCATGTGCTGCCTCCTTCGCCTAATATTGCAGAGTAGGGTTTTCCCTGCTCTCTCGAGATTGCAAGTCCCCACACACTTCGGTTTTAAGGTGCAGCAGTATAAACATGGTGCGTGTGCAGGTAGCCACACATGTGTACTATGCTTACCAAAAACAAACCTTAAGGATTTTTTTTGCGAACTGTGCATCTAGAACAGGGTTCTGAAAACTCTGCCTCTCCAGATGTTTTGGACTCCAACACCCTTGAGCCCTCATCACTGACTATACTAATTGGTGTTTATGGGAGTTGTAGTCCAAAACATCCGAACAGCCAAATGTAGTACATACATCCGGGCTGTAGAAACATTGGGCTCATTACAAGGCTTTTACGGTGCCCAGAAATGGGCAATTACCGGGTCATTATGGCATTGCCGGACCGGGTAATTGCCCATTCCAGGGCGCAGCAACAAATTCTTCACCATTCCCATTTCAGCTCCACAGGGCTTAATGGGAATTTGTAAGCCGGAAACACCACACCGTTATCAACGGTTCCAGTGCATCCGACATGCTCTGCTCGCGGGTGCCGGTACCGCCGCCAGGTCAGAACTGTCGGCTGCAATTGCGCCCGCGAGCAGAACTCGTAGTTTGCCAGTCCGGTAGTAACGGCGCCGGTAGCTTATCAGCGCCGTTACTACCAGACCGGCAAACTTGTAATGAGGCCCACTGTCTTTTTTTGTGAAATGTTATGTTCATTTTTGTTATGTTAAGTTGAATTAAAAAATTTAAAAAAAAACAATTGGACTTACAAATGCTTTTATTTCCCCTTTATTGAGTACGTCAGTAGCACAAACACTTGAAATTTTAGATCCTCTGCCATGTCTGCATTTAGTGAACAGGATCTTTCTTTAAAACGGCTAACCACTGTTCCAAGTGTTTGTCATCATCTCACCTGATGCAATCTTCACAGCACTTCCATCTGTTGACATCATTCATCTTTGGCAATTAAATGAACCCAGAGTTTTCTTAAATTACATCATTAATCAGTTGAACATTCAAGCTGTTTAATGGACAAATATACTGGATATTTGCAGACTATGAGAGATGTGTCTAAAATACCAGGCAGGGTACAAAGCAATGACAAATAAAGTGTAATGACTAAGCCAATGTATTGCCATTGTCCTGCAGGAAGTGCCCTGGGATATGCAGCTTGACCACAAGAGAGCCAGTGAGAGTGAGCCACATTGATGAAATGTTGTGGCTTTGCCTCAATTCATATTTTCAGTTGTATTTATTTTAAGAACGTGGATGTCAAATTCTATCAGATATTACTTACAATTACCTATTTGTAGAGGTGGAGGCATCCCACAGAAGGGTGCCTGTGCAGTAACACAAAGGCAGGAGCAACCGGTGGAACATGTTATGAAGGTGTGCACAACATGGGACATAGATCCTGGTCTATGTACCACAATGGAATATAGACCAAGGACAAAAACATAACATAGATAATACTTTCAAAACAAACAATAACCTGGTTGGGGGCCGGGGGGAGTGCTTCAATCTAAAGAAGAGTATTGAACACATACAGAAAATTGCATCAGATAGGGAGGATAGGGGAGGGGTTGGAGGTAACGCCCTCTTAGGCAAATACATGATGTTAAGGCTAAGCTTTAAAACAATCCACAGTCGGGCTGGCACTGATTTTGATGGGCAGGGGGTTCTAATGGAGTGTGGTGAGCAGGGATTTGGAATGGAAGAGCAGGTATACATTCTGAGTTGGACTAAAAGGTGGCTATCAAAATACAGTTAGCTGGCACAGAACAGGGATGCCCCTTGGTTCTTTGAGATAACAGTACTTCTGTGGTAAATGGGGAGTCAATGGGCTGAAGGATCCCTGTGTTTGTAAGCAGGATTCAGGTGGCGATGGGCACATCAAAGTCCTGGCTTGAGCAGGGGTCTAGCCGTAGGCCCTTTCCACTTGTAACAGGTTCAAAGATGAAGTTACGCTTTGCTGTTTTTGGGATTGAGGTAACATTATTTTGGGGCTGGACACTCATCAGTATGTGACTGTTTGCTAACTTTAGTTCAGGTGGCTTTTTTTCCCATGACAGAGGTGCTAAGATTTCAACTTCTGGATTCTTTGCTGCAAGCACCAGGGGTTAGGATCTAGGGCTTCTTGTCTGCAAGCACCAGGGGTTAGGATCTAGGGCAGCACTGACACCTTAGGGGCATGCAGGTTTGTGGGAGGGAATGCTTGTGGGTGTCCGTGGGGTAGTGCTGAGAGGACTTGTGAGGAATGCCATCTGCAAGGTCGTAGATCCATGGCCTTTTTTGAGTTGTATTGAATAGTAAAATGATGCAGATCTCAGAAAGGGTAATCTGCTGTCTTCCTTTAAATTCTACACTGCAAAACTAATTTGCTTGAGTAGTCAATTTCAGTCTCCGACTAACTGCCTCATGCTTGCAAAAGCTGTTATCATCAGTAAACTTGACTAATGGGCACTTCAGCAACTAATTTGCCAAGCTTCAACTTCACCAAAATATCCCCTGGTGCGGCGCTGGTCTTGTGCCGGTCTGACCACATTTCTGCTTCCCAATGTGAAGTCCACTGGCTACCGATTAAAGCATGTATTGATTTCAAAACATTGATCATGGCACATCGATCTATCTACAATGATGCCGCCCTCTACCTTAACAAGAATATTTCCCAGAAACAATTCTTGCATGCTCTCTGCTCCGCCAACAGTATCTCGGTCACCACACCATGCATCTAAATATCCATAAATGGTGGTGTTAGCTTCGTTGTCACTGCTCCCACACTCTGGAAAACTCTACCCCCACACATCAGAGACAAGAGCTCCTACGCTAGTCAGTTAAAACCTGGCTATTTAATAAATATGATTAATTACACTCTTTATTTGCAACTACCACCACCAAGTTGCAAATTAACTATATACCTATACCCTTGTTGTACTCACTGATTAAATATAAATTTGCTGATTTTTTTGTGTTCAACGCTGTGATACCCTGGCTATGGGTGTTACGAAAATGTTATGAATAAATAAATAAATAACAGTCACAATTGCTGTTGCCTCACTATGTGAAAAACATAACACAGTTATTGGGTTAGACAACCCAGGATCACCAATATCAATACTTGGGTTATCATTAATAAGCAGGCTCAAACCGTCTGGCCCATTACTCATGCTTTTATAATCATTGATTGTGATGGGCAGGTGAGTCTCAGATGGATTCCATCAGAGACTCAGGTAAACTGTGTATCCTTCTTTTGCTTGATCTGTCCTCTGCATATGATTTAGTGCACCATGATAAACTATGCCTAGCACTCTCCAACAACTTCCAATTCTCCCAAAATGCAACCGCCTGGATCAAGTCTTTCCTTTCAGAACACACAACCAGAATAGCCATAGGCGATGAAGCAGCTGATCCCATACCAGTCCCCCTAGACCTACCACAAGGCTCCTGCCTCTCTCCCACATTATACAAGGCCTTCACCAAGCTGCTTTTCGCAGCACTGCATTCCATGGGAGTAATTTACACCAACTTCACAGAAAATACATAGATACTCATCCCAATCACGACTAATAAAGACCTTGGGCCTCATTACGAGGAAGGAGGTAACCAATGCCGATTTATGCGGTATGGCTACCTCCATTCCGGGAACCGGGTATGGGTTCCCTGAATGGAGAAGTACCGGGCCATTCCAACCTTGAAGGGCCCGGTATTTCCCCATTCAGGGAACCCAGACCCGGTACATCCCCATTCCCATTTCAGCCCCCATAGGGCTCAATGGGGATGATGCTAACAACGGGCCTGTTAATGACGGGCCCGTTGTTAGCATCCTGGGCGCTCGTGGGACCCGCTAAGGACGCCTGGCAAAACCAGGCGTCCTTAGCGGGTCCCACGAGCAGACCTCGTAATGGGGTGGTAAGGGGTTAACAGCTCCAGCACCTTTCCACCTTTAAGGGGGGGAACCCTTTACCGCTCTCCTCGTAATGAGGCCCAGAGGTTCTTATTGTTGGATCACCAGCCCAACTGAAAAAACTGCCTCAAGACTATACCTCTATTATCATAGAGGACACCCCTATTCCCATCTCTAACCATGTAAACACCTTAGGGGTCTATTTAGACTCCAGTCTCACCATGAGTAAACATATTAACTCTCTAGCCTTCTCCACAGCCTACATAGCTAAACGTATCGCCCTCAGCCGTAAATTTCTTTCCACACAAAACTGTATCACACTTGCGAGAGCTCTTATTATGTCAAAAATTGATTACTGTAAGATTCTCCTGCTTGGCACAACCAAGACAAATCTGACCAAATTACAACTATTGTAAAATAAAGCTCTTAGAGCAGTCCTAGGAATAAAAAAAATGTATCATATTTCACAAACAAGGAGAGAATTTCATTGGCTCCCCATCCAAGACAGGATCCTCCACAAAACATTCACTACCACACACAAATGTATCACCCAAAACGCCCCCACCTATCTGAATGCTTGCCTTACGGTAGAACTTCCCCTAGGCTCCTGAGATCCAATACCAGTACACTCCTATGTGTTCCCCGCTTCAAGAAATTAAGAACCAGAGATTCTTGTTTCACTGTCGCAGCCCCTCAACTATGGAACACTCTCCCAACCAGCATCAGTAGCGGGATCCCCCACACCCAATTATAAAAACTATTAAACACTTGGCTGTTTAATAGATTTTGACCATCACTATTAGTTTGGTTCTCACCTCTTAGACTCGAGTAATTTGATCTTGTTGCATATATTGTAACCCCACCAACTGCGACTTGACTACTTCAGTAACTCTTCTATGATGTGTATATAATGTAACCTCTTCTTGTAGCTGTACTTCATCCATATTGAATACGACTCCATTGTATTAATATTATGTACTGTGTACCAACTCTTACCTTCTGTAACCAGCATGTCTTGCATTCTTCCTGTAACTCACGCTGTGATACCTCTGGGTATGGGCGTGCAAACAAATACAATAAATAAGTAAATAAAATTGGCAAAATGTTCCAGCCAGCACTTATCTGGGATAGTAGTTTCAAACCCAGAATACTGCTTTTTGTAATTTGGATCAATATGTACGACTTCCCAAAGCCTTTTTGAGTCTTTCTCTTTACTGGCTGACACCAATTTATCCAAAGCCAATAGATCTAATTCAACCTTTCTGCTTCTTAATCGTATCATTAAACTAAGCTCTTGCCTGAATAATCTCCCCCTTTGGTGTATCACCCTTCTACAACAGACCCAGCAGTTTTTTGCTTGCTACCCTACAGCCCCCATCAAACCAACAATTCAGCTTTTCCTTCTTCACTTTATGTATACCTCTGGATGCCAGTACTTCATGATTGTCGCCATAAACCTCATATCTGTTGTAACTATCACCACTGTTTTACCTTTATGATTGAGTTGTGTTTTGGTTTGTAGAAGTGTGATGGCTGTGGAGCAGAATCCAAGTTGGCACAGGACTTTACTAGACTGATCAGGCACGCAGCATTATCTGATTCACGAAGGAGGATGGGGGTTAATGAAAATTCGATCTTGTTGGCAGAGCCCATTATATGTAAGACCTCACTCACCCAGAGGTCCCCCTCTCTTCACCAGCATGTACTCTTCTTCACAAACTAACAAGTTATTCAAGTTGTATGCTAGTTGCCTATCACTCGCCTCTGCTCAATTTCAAAACTTGAAAGAGCCAGGTAGGCTCTCTCTAATTAGATTAGTTCTGGAATCAGTTGTTTTCCACGGTTCCTTGTTCCCGGCAGGGGAGGGCTAGGAAGTTGGGCAAGGGAGCAATTGCCCCCCAAGCCAGATGGACTTTTGCTGTTTAAAATATGTAACTGAAAGACTAAAATGCATCAGAATCTTGCCTGCCTCGATGGAACCGACTGCTGCAAATCCCGGTGTGGGTCTGTTTAGCTGGGTTAAGACACTTATCTTGATTTCAGCAATGTTTCTGATGTGCCTGGGCAGCTCCCACACTTTGGTCTCCAAAGTGGATGAGTGAGAGGGAGAAGAGTTTAGTAACAGGGTCGTGTTCACACCACCCAGCAGCAATTCATGCATTTAAATGACTGAGTGTGTGAACCTAGACGGTAATGTTGGAACAACTGCAGACCATACACCATTGGCTTGTTATAATCCTCTGTAGCTTATCGTGGCACCTCCTTGCCACAGACTATTCTAATAGACTTTGTTGTCAGTTTCATTCTATAGGAAGCCAACCCTGTGTTCCAGTGAATTTCTTGATCACTAGTGAGTTCATTACAAAAAAGAGTTTAATAGAACCCTGTGTTGAACCCGTGGATGTTATTATATGGTGATTATATGAAATGACTATTGGATTGTTTGTGGTACTCAGTTTCGGACACAGGTGAAAAACACACACACATAGATGAATCAGCATGTATTAATTATTAGTAGCCTACTAACTAAGTGGGTCATTCAGAGTTGGGCATTTTTTAATGAAATATTTCCAGTAGTGGTATTGCTGAATATCCAACCAATTCAGAGTTTATCACTACTGAGGGTGTTTTTATTTTGTTAATTCCTACAAGGGGTATTTTGGAAATACCACTTACACAGGAGGTAACTTAAAGTGTTGTTTTGATTTATAAACATTTGTTCCAGCCATTGCCACCTTCATTCAATCTGTAGGTGGATATAAATTATATACAGTAATGGCTCATATAACAACTGTCATTTTTTTAATGCAGACCAGGATCTATTCTGGTCTTTCTGTGCATTACAAGTCTACAGTGGTGAGCTGGGGCATTATGAATGCCTACCCTTTCCCCCTTTTAACACAAACCTTTCTAGAACCTTTTTCGCCACTGTATTACAATGAAGCACCCGTCCTTTCCTTCTCTACATTAAAAGCGATTTTCAAAAATGGGGATCATGTCTTTTTTAACTCGCCTTCTAAGGTGGCAGATTGTTGGCAGAAAGTCTAACACCATAGCCACATTCACCAGCAATACCCCAACAACAGGTTCTTGTCATGTCTGGCATAGCCTGGCTAGCAAATCAAGGGCATCCACCATGTACATAACTCACTCAAACTCAAACCCATTATGAGATCCTGAACTAATTGCTTTTTTATTACTGTGACTTGTTTTACTCAACTGTCTGTAGAAACAGTCTCATTCTTATGGGTTTAGCACATTCAGTGTTACTCCATAAGTAGCTATTATCCATTTATGTAATGTGTACTTGTGGGGAGGCGATTTGCCAAGTGAGGTTCTTGTATTGTGGGGGGAGTGGGTAGACAGGGTGTCTGGTATGTCGTTTGCGTTGTGCTGTGGGATGCATGGAGCCAGGTGTGATTCTTTGGCCATCCCGTTGCATGTTTGGCTCTTAGAGCAAAGCCAGTCTCCCTTACTCAGCTCGACCAACAATTTCTTTAGCTTCTCCACATCTTTACATTGGTCTAAAACTAAAGATGGGATTGTATGGAATATTATGGGAGGATATGTAGCCTGCTGTCAAACTGCAACATGGGAAACCTGGGATAAAATTCCAGTGTGAGGAATTACCATCTGGCAAGGGTGTGATACTCCTGGATGTTTAAATGTTTATTAAATAAGTTTATGATACAGGTAATTTTATCTCTGAAAGGGTAATCCAAAAGCATATTGTGCATCTGTGCCTTGCTGCATCAGTATCCTGATTTGAAGCACCTGCTCTACCAGTGGCACAGAGCAGGTTCAGAGGTCACACCTGCCCATTTGAAAGATGCAGTGACAGTCTGCAGCACAGGGGCTACATGTATTATTATTTTTTATTTTGTATTTATTTGATTTAATTGCTCAAAACTAATTTTACAAAAAGAACAACAAAGCGTCCCTGAAAAGGAACGCCTCTCTAGTCCTTCAGTCGATCAACTGACTCCAAGGTTAGATTCATCAAAAGTCTACTTTATCATTTATATTTCCAAATCAGAACCTATATCTTCGAATCTCTACCAACTGGTGGCTCTAGCAGCTAGTGACTCTTTGTCAGATTAGTCTTCTTCCTCAACATCACTATGCTGTGTGGGGTCCTTCTCGGTTGAGCCATCCAAGCCAATTTGTCTAAAGAAGCCCATTACTGCTATAAACTATTCGGTTTTTTCACCACTGATTAGGCGAGCCCACCACTTCTGCTCTCAATAAGCTTAAAGATCCTTGAAGAGGTATCCTAGCCAGGTACTTCATGCTTCAGACACTCCTACGCAGAATAGGAGAAGACGTTTTATGGTCTCCACATGTTTGGATTTTTCCAAAAACAACAATTGTTCGAAGTCGCTAAGCCTCTTATAGCTCGAATTTCATTTGTGCTCATCAGGTTTAGCCGGATCCTAAGAAAGCTGTGACTAATTCGTTGGTCGGGAAATTTGGCTAAGTATGAAGGAACCTCATTAAATGTTTTGTGTCTTGCTGGAAAGTCTTTAGTGAGAACATAGCTGGTGGCTTCTTCCTGGATTTCAATCCAGTCCAATTCAAGTAGCTTTTTGTTGACTTTTAAACGATGGGCACCCCTGTTTAACTCCTCGTGCCTTTGGGATCTCCTTGGATAGAAGGCCCGCTCTATTCAATCTCACTCTCATAGTTGTAGAAGAGTATGATGCCTTAATGGGAGCGAGGATGGAATCTGGACAATTTTGCTGAGTTAGTTTCTTCCAAAGTAATTCCCTGTTGACCTGGTCAAATGCTTGGACCAGGTCATTAAAGACCAAATAAACCAGAGGTTTCCCCTCCAGTACTTTGGCCTTCAGGGAATTAAGCAGTAGAATGTTAGCCGTGGTACTCATGCCTTTAGCAAATCCAGTCTGAAAGGGGTCTTGGTATTCAGATTTAACTATCCATTCCTGCAGATTATCCAACGCAAAGGAACCAAACTGTTTGCCAATGGAGTCCAAAACTGCGATGGAATGGTAGTGTCTGGGATCTGTCCTTGGCGCCTGTTTTAAAGATAGGGACGACATGGGATTTCCTCCTTGATGGCGGGATCTCTCTTGTTTTGATGCAATTTCGAAAGGCTGTGCTAACGAAAGCTGCCCAAGCTTCCAGATGTTTTTTCATTTCAAAATGAGTTATCCCATCTGGGCCGCTCTTGAGTTTTTTAATTTCTTGATCTTTTTTATGATTTGCACCATCTTGGTGGGAAATTCCCAACCTAACTCAATGCGTGGCGATGTTGTGGGCTGTCCGTAAATGTGTTTTTTGTATAATTCAGTGAAATGGGCTATCCAAGTATGTTCTGCCTTGTTATTTTGCAGGGCCATATTTGTCTCTATAGCACTTGATATAATCAAAGTCCAGAAATCCCTAGACCTCTTCCCACTCAGGGTACGTAGAATCGCTTCCGACTCAGACTGGTAAAGTTTGTATCGTCTATGCCGCAACCATGATTTATACATTTTTTCTGTGGCCTTCGCTTTGTCAGTTAGTTTTGGGCTACTTGATTGTTTAGCCATCCTCCACGCTTGGCTCACCTTCCGTCTCTTCTCTACCAGGGTTTTATTGTAAACGTGAAGATTGGATTTTGTCGTGTTGGAGTGTTGAACCTTCTTCGTTTTATAGACTACAAGTAATGGTTTATAGGCTATTTCATTCCACGTCTCCGTATTAACATAGCTTGATGTTGTCTGGTATTTCTCTGTGAGAGCCTTAACTGCTTTTTCGTTTTAATCTGAGACGTCCATTCCCATTGCAGCTTTCAACGTCTGCCGTCATAATCAAAGGTGTAGGGACGATTGATTTCCAAGCTGTTACCAAAATATTGTGGTCACTATTGATGGTTCTGACCACCTTAAAGTTCTCAATCTGGGCCAGAAGCTTGCGTGAAACAAAGGTATGGTCCAATATCAAGCCTGTTCCGTTTCGCTCCCATGTGTGACATAAAGGCTCCGGTCTATCTCTCATTTTATGTAGGTTATGGAGATCCTTAGCATTCCTCAAAAGGTTCCATTGGTTGCCTCTTCTTTGTGATGGTTGACTGATGTCGTACAGGCTTAGAATTGACCCTATTTCGAAGCATAAGGCAATTAAGTCACCAGTGATGATTACATGGTCGATTTTGTGGGCGTCCTGAGCATCTTCTAGTAACTTGTCAATCTGCTTTATATAGCTCTCTGTGGAAATTGCAGCTGGATTCCAATATGTATTTATCAAAAGTATCGACTCATCTAGTGCCCATTTGTTTGACTTCTTTGGGAACTCTATGATGATTAGGCTAGCTTGAGTTACCTCCAATGTTGATATAATGGTCTTCAAATGAAGACCACTCCCTGATCATATAGCTGTAAGCAAACCCAAAGAAGGGCGACCTTTTGGGCCTTTTGTGGTGGGGGAAAAAGCCAATTCATAGCCATCTAGGCTGGGTTCAAATAACAGCCAAAGTCTCTTGTATACATAGGACATCAAACGCTCCAAATTTCACATCAGGGAGAGCTGTGAGGTGATGAAAACAGCAAGTGTTCCAAGACCCCATGGTATAGGATACTTTCCCTGTGGTTGGGGGTTGAGATCTCCTTCTCTCCACCACTGCCCTTTTCCGGCAGTTACTTGATGGCTAGTTGGTTTTTTGATCAAAATGAACTCTCGAAGTCCATGTCCGATTTTTTATTTGCTCCTTGTCACTGGATTTTGCTTGATGTTCCGAAGACACGTTGTTCTGAAGCACATTTTTGTGTGCCTGCGTGTCCTGTTTAAATGTTATTTTGCGATCAGGAAGGGGGCCTTTTGGGTATCTCGCAAATTCACTGATGCTGGTATCGAGAGCTTCATCCGCTGTCTTGTCCTCGCGGACGCGTGTTGTTCATCAGATGGAATCCCTTTCTTCTGGCTGGTTTTAGAAAAAAACACTTTTCTATGTTCTTGTGCGCGGACTCTAGAATCTTCTCCATTTGGACCTCTTGAAGATTTTACTGACTGGGTTATTTGTTTTACAGGGTGAGATCTCTCAGAGTCCTCCTTTCAGAAGCATTATTGTCTCTACTTTGCGAGTGAATCGTAGACTCCTCTAGAAATATTTCCTTGAGGTCGTAACCCAATGATTTGAAATTCTCAGTAGCTTTTTTCAATAAGAATTTTACTTTTGATGAAACAATATGGAGGAATGAAGCGTTTTGTGATCTTCATACACTGGTTATACTATCTTTATGTCATCGGAGTGTAGACCTCTTAGGCATGGAATCTGATCACATAGCTTCAGTAAGGTGGGGCAATTTAGGATTAAATTGTCCTTCTTATTTGAGGTATTTTCAAGCTTGAAAGTTCTTGATTCTTGTATTGTCCTCACACTCGCCTTTTTACTCACTAGCTCACGCCGTCCTACAACCACCTTCTGATCTTCACTTAAGTATGATTATAGCTGTGTCTAGGGTGCTTACTCCCTATCTCAGCAATCGCGTCTCTCTGCTTTGTTCGATTATCAAAGGAGTTATTTAAAGATTTGTTCTCACTCATGTGAAATTTTCTGAGCCCTGGACTATGGGCCTCTCCATTCCTACCACCTTGCTGGTCCCAACTATGCTCAGCCTTCGGCGGCAGTCGACTTTCAACAGTCCTCTGTCTAAATTTCGAGCGAACGGGTGAAGTATGATTGCCATGTATCAGGCTACATTTTTTGGCCACAGTCAAAAAGGGAGGAGACTGAAGGGCTTGGGCAGCAATTTTCCTCAAGTTTGCTTTGGACAGCTCTGAAATCGTCTGTGACTCTGCTTTTCTTTTATTTTGGTGCTGTGCCATCAGCTCTGATTCCACGGCTTCTATCGTGTAAAGACTCATGTACATGAGCTCTAGCGATTCTTCGTCATCGTCCGACGTCGAGGCTGTTTTTTCTTGCTTTCCCTTAGAACGTGAGACTAAAGTTGTCTTTTGACTTATTTGAACTTCCCTTCCAGACACTTTTTGTACCACAGAACGATCACTCTTGAGTCTATGTGCTGTGTAACCTTTTTTAAGGTCCATCTCCGTATTAATTACTGTTTCTTTCATTGTCAATTCACCTAGGGGGCCTCCTAGTCTCTTTGAGATGATTCTGTATGAGGAGGTAGATTCACCCACTGTGACCTCAGCACGCAAGACTTTAGGAACTTCTAGAGGTGAAAATCGGGTAGTGTCACAATGGCTTGATGCAACAGATACAACAGCGCCATTGGTCTTTGGTCTAGGATAGATGTTCAGGAGGAATGGCATTCGGGATCTTTCTCTTTGTACATCTTGGTTTTGAAGCTTCATGTTGCCTGTCCTCATGGCTTTTGCAAGACCGATGAGCTGCACTTTTTTTGTTCTGTGTTTTTGGAGCCATCTCCTCCAGGACCAGACCGGCCACTCTCAAGTCGTCCGTTTGAATAGCCATCGTTATCTTTGGTACTAGGGAGGCAATTGAGGCCTCCCAATCAGTTTGAGCATCTTTTTTTGAGAGAGGTGTTTCGTCTCTAAGCTGTGATTTTTCATCCTTTTTTGTCAACACGTAGCCTTCAAGGTAACATAACTCGGTATGCATTAAAGCTGTTAGCGAAGTATGATCTTTCAATGTATCATTCCGTGATTCATACAGCTTTCAAAAGGGTGCCAGGGCTATCGTGACCATTGACATTATTGACATAAAATCTGGATTTTTGGAGGGATTTCTCTTGTTATGGGTGTAGCTATCTCGCTTAGGCGTCTATTAAGAGGGGTACTCAAAATTGGGGTCTCTCTAGGGAGAACAAAGTCCGAACATTTCCTCGTCAGGAGCTCTCTTGCTTGTTGATCCTTCCTCTCCTTCCTCGATCTATATGGTAAGCAGGGACTAGTCCCCAGAGGGTTAAGCGTAGAATAAGTGCTCAAGGGTCTTGATGCAATATCAGACTCAATTTCAATAGAAGAATGGTCTTCCGCGCTGGGGCAAGGAGCTTTTTTTTTTTTACCTGGTTCACCTGGTTCCCTTGCGCCTTTATCAACTAGCGTTGGTATAGCTATCGGGTGTGCCAATTCTGATGGCGCCTCCCGCTCAGGAAAGGGAAGTGTTTTAGGTGCCACCTCTTTCCCCCTCAGGTCTCTCATGTATGGTTTACCGAAGTGCCATCTCTGCAATAAGGGTTTTTTTTCCAGAGGGCCCTTCTCACTCTCCTCTCATTGTGTTTTGTCAGTGGTTTGTCATGTAGCGCCCCCATTTTTCGGTCGTTTCAAAGGTCTCATAATTTTGGGGCAAAAAGTTGGGTGATGGAGGAGCATTCATGATTTCTGCTCCTTCGATCAATTCCGTATCAGTAATTTAATTATTTTGTGCACAGATTGCCATCAGCTTTAATGTTTTCAGCCTATTTGATATCACTTGTTTCTGTTGCTCTGAGCGGGGATTGAATGTATTCGCTTGAGTCTTGCTCATTTGGGAGCGTTTTTCATTTTTTTCCCAAGCTTTTTCCCTTTCCGTTGTTGAGCATTGCGATGTTTATGACCTCCCACATCAATCGTCACTTTTTTCTGGAGCCGACCGACCTGCTTGCACGAGGGGGAAGATTGTTCAGGCCCCTCAAGGGGTTTGTTTGTCAACCTCGTCATCTTATGTTCAGCAAGGTTACCCTTTCCCTTTTGCTGTGAATTTGATTTTTCAGAGGCATCGTCCTCATCATCTACAACCACACAGGAACAATTTCCTGGTGGAGATAGCAAGTCTGCCATTTCTAGACTCGGGTGGACTTCAATGTTTTTTGTCTTGCTTGATTGGAGGCCGGGTGCTTTAGCAAAATTGAGGGGAAATTGCTGTAGAGGATTGGTGGGTTGAACTTCGAGACCCACTCGTGGCACATTGCTTGAATCTTTAGAACCTTCCATCAAAGAGTCCTGTAAGTTGGATGCGCCCGACGACGGCTGCTCACAGTGTAAGGCGCTTCCCTCCTCTGCTAACCCTGTCACCACGTCTGCAACGGGCTAGTGAGTTAGTTGAAAATCATTCAGGAAAGCTGTGGGTGGCTCCTCAGAAACTAGATTGTAAGCTGCAGAGGTTTCCCACTCCGCCTCGGGAGATTTGTTGTTTACTCGGGCATTCCTCAGTGTGTCAATATTCCATATCTTCGAGTCCGGGGACTGATTAGAGTTGGAAGGCTGGACACCCGACGGCTGACAATCGGCCAGGATCTTTTCACCAGCCCCAGCCTTTGAACCATGCTCTTACCTGGGTTCGGCGTGCTGGACTCTGTAGGTGTATTCTTCCCCAGCTGTTTAGTCAATATAAGGCATGCATCATTTTCAACACAGCACGGGCGGCCGCTCCTGAGCTGCCGCATTTCGTCCTCCATACCGGACAGCCATGGACTGCCAAAGACTGCAGACCAATCAGCAGTCCACTCCGTGGCCACTCCGTGGTGAAAGTCAGTATTAGTAGAAAGGTGGGTCCGCCCACTCAAACGATGAATACCGCAGACAGACTCAAACTCCAACAGCAAACAGATAGAGTGACTGCCAAAGACTGCAAACCACTCAGCAGTCCAGTCCGCGGCTGCTCCTTGGTGAAAGTCAGTATTTATAGAAACAGGGGTCTGCCAACTCAAACAATGAATATTGCAGACAAACTCAAACTCCAACATCAAACAGATAGAGTGACTGACAAAGATTGCAGACCACTCAGCAGTCCACTCTATCTGTTTGCTGTTGGATTTTGAGTCTGTCTACAGACTCCATTTAAAATAAGCTCCTGCATCAGATCTACGATGATCATAAGTAGCCATGATGGTTGCAGGGTAAACTCTAAAATAAGGTTATGCCTGATTTTAGGCATGGTGCATGGCATTACTTTATAATGCCATTATAATTGCAGTTACATCCAATATGATATCACACCTGTCAGCTTCAGTGAGTCAGCTCAGCTGTGGATGGTGTTTTGTACTTTGGCAAGATGGGCTACTCCTGCCAAAATACAGGACAGGAACCTGGAGGGCCATGTCTCTTCTTTGATCTTTTTGTGCGGACAAGTAGCACCCTCTGCCAGAGTGACCCACACAACAAGCATCTGCCCTGGGCCCAGGCAGAAGAGGAGCAGACCCTTTCAAAGGGAATAGCCTCACACCTGGGTGCTGCATTTCTAAAAGCCTTTAAACCTAGTGACAAGGGAAGAGGGTGGGGTAAGAGTAGACAGGAGACAGGAGTGCTCTGTACAGTCTAGGAAGTCTAGGAAGACTTACACCATATTATTTCTCCCTGTCTCTCTCTCTCTATCTCTCCTTCCTGTACCCTCCACTTCCTCTACCAGAGAGAACTTGGCGATTTTAAAAGGGCACATTCCACTTCTTTCCACTTCTTATAAGACCAGGGATTGGGCAACTAAGGCAGGCTAACTTTAGTTCAATCACCTGAAGCCATTTGCCTTTAAAAGGAAGGGTCTCCCACCACCGTCTTTTAGTCATCTTGGAATCATCTGGAGATTTCATTGGACCTCTATTGGGAGAGTTGATTTTCAAAGGTCCTCTGCCAGTGAGGTGAAGAGTGAGTGTCCAAAGCAGAGGGGCACTCTGCAGCCACAGCAGTACCCAGGACCTCACCATGATGAAGAAACCCTGCAGTTTTGAGTGCCAGTCTCCCCCATGCTTGGGAGCACGAGAATAGGGCTCATTGTGCCCCTGAGCCTTTGGATTGGGACTCACAGCATCCTGAAAGCCAAGACAGTTTGTATCCTAGTGTTTTTGTCATTGAACTTCTTGGAGTCATATTTTCAAGAACAGTTCAATGCATGGGACACACCATGACCCTCCGCTGCTATCTTTTGCACTCTTCCGATCTTTAAATCGCTCGTGCAGCACCAAGAAGTCTGGTTTGGTGCTGCCAGACCACCAATAACAACAAAATGATACATTCTACTCTTTACCCTTGGTCTAGTTCTGGACCCTAGAGACTGGTTAGGTCACAAATGCCCTGTTTGCATCCAAGAAACATCAGTTTAAAGAACAGTGTGGGTTTTACTTGCCTTACACCCCTGATTAATCACTCAGAGTGCTGCATTGTGCTATTCTTGCTTATTCTCTGTTCTTTCCTCAGGGATGGATTTTGGGTAGTGTTTTACTGTTTAGTTATTTCAATGTGTGTTAATAAAGTATATCTATTTTTAGAGAACCTCGATTGGACGTTCCCTTTATTTTGGACTGTTATGCTTTGCTGTTTGGATCGCTACTGATCACATTCACACCCCTCTTGAGACCTTAGCCTTCCCTTGGCCCATGTTACCACATACGTCAAAGGGGAAATATCTCTTAACTGTGCCTGTTTTACCTTTATGATTGTGTTGGTACTTGGTTTGTAGCAGTGTGAGGGTTCAGTGGGCATTTTACACCCTGCACATCCTTGTACTCCTGCAGGGCAGAAGTCAATTCAGCACATCCACCTTTCCACTTTCAACAAATTATATGATGCTGGTGAAATAATGTTACTGCATTTGGTATCTGGGGGAGGGTGTGGGTCTCTAAGAAATCACAAACATAACTGAAAGTTATGCTCCATCAAAGGATAGTAATGTCAATAATGTCCAGAGTATATACAAGAAGGTGGTGGGAGAGGCTGCTATTGAGTTTTGTTTTTTGGAAATTTGGGCCACTGCATTTTGAGCTTGGACAACTGCAACATGGCCAGAAAATTGGACTTATCACCCAGAGCAAAAGATGCCAGTCCCCACTGCTTTCCACTATCAGCAACAGTGATAGTGCACATGTTCTGATTCTACGTGATATTTATGGAATTTAAAAGGCCGAACACAAAAAATATACGTATTTTTATCTACCGATTGGGTGTGCCTTTAAAATGCTGAAATATCACATACTAAAACCACCCTTCTCCTCGGAAGGTAATCCTGCCTACACCCCCTCCCCAACTGGATTTCCAGTAAATTGGGAGGGTTAACATTCCAAACCCCCCTTTCATCACTCACCACCCCTTCTCAGCCCAGCACATTCCCCTTCCCCTCCTAGTCATGCAAGCATACTTCCCTGGTACTTCCCTGTACCATCTGCCCCCTCTCTTCCTCATCACAATCATTCCCCCTCCTCTCCTGCACATACATGCACACACTTACTCACAAAACACACACACACACATACACACACATTCATAAAACACATACAATTTACTTACCTTGCGCAGGGGACTTCCCTCTCCTGCCCACACCTGTCAGCCCCTGTGCACACTCTTGTACGACAGGGCCATGACAGTTTGATTTAGAAAGGCTGCTCAGAGTGTTCTCTGAGCTGTCTTTCTAAATCTTCTTGTTCTCCCATTTTTAAATTCAAGTTCTTCACTCCACATCATGCTGGCCAGGTTCCTGTTCATTAGCCTGTGCCTTATCTCAGCTCCCATCATCTCATTGGATCCATTTGCTTTATCACCAAGGGCTTGTTTCCTTATGTGTCCAAGGCACATATTGACGAAGCACACTACCTCTTGCATGGGACTCTACCGGCACTGCCCTGCTGGTTCAACTTCACATGATAAAAAAACTGAAGAGTTATGCTACTCTTGAAGCAGGCCTTGCACAGCCAACCACCCAGAAGATGGATACTGCTCATTCGACTTGTTCAGGAATTTTCTAGCACCTTCCAGTTTTATCTGAAGATTTTAAGGGGGCAGTGCTTGCTGGTAGTACCGTAACACATGATTATGTTTGTTATCTACTTAGACTACTGTGGTTGGAACATCTCAAATATTAGTCCTTTCAGTTTTTCTTTACCATGGTTTTCATTGCCTCTCTTTATGTAGATTGTGCCTTCATCTTCTTAGACAGGGAGGTCATGACTATTTAATAATTGCTGTCGTATGTCCCTTATGTCAGAGAGGGGGCCTTGTCCATTTTCTATGCAGTCCTACATGGTTGATTGCCACATACCATCCCTTCCAAGGTATCATGCAGATGATGCCCTTTATGAAAGGCAGGTCCTGATATAGATTTGACTGGCTATTCCAGATATTTCAGCTATATCAGATCACTGCCTGGATGGAGTAAACATCAATTAATCCGTCTATAGATATGTATAGACTTGGGGTTCCGCACCAATTCTTCAATGGAGTAACCATCAATGTATTGATGATGATTCATCCCAGGAGTACAACTGACACTATGCTAATACACAAGGTATCCAGTAAGGAAGCAAGACTAGAACCTAGCATCACTTAGTTTTCTGGATCTAATTTAGGTCGCTTTAAGTCACCAGTTCCCTATTGCCTTGTCTTAAACTCAGCAATTCCCGATCTTTACAGAGGGTGGCTGCCTGTCGATTAAAGATTTTCTCAAATTCCCCTAGGAACTCATCCCAGTCCTACAGGACGGCATCGTCCTTTTGAACCAAAGGATTCGCCCAAGAGGCGGCGTCCCCTGTAAGGTACGATATCACAAAGGCAGTACGTGCTTGAGCAGACCGAAAGGCTGACGCCTTGGTGAGAAAGTGGAGACGACATTGGGTCAGAAACGTAGAGAATTTTTGCGGATCCCCTGCATATCGCTCTGGAGGTGCAAGGGGAACTATGGCTTCCGGGGTTACATGTACCTGTAACGGGGTAGACGGTTGACCAGGTAAGGGCGATGCTTGGGCAGCTAGACTCCGTACTTGCGCGGACAAAGTAGCGTATTCTTGCCTGGATGCGGCTAGCTCCCCTTGCAAATCCTGCAAGGCTTTAGCAATTTCTTCCATGACTGTTGTGAGGTTTGGCTGTGCCGCTCAGGCGCCTGGAAAATACGTGGGCTTGCGCTTCTGTCAGAACACTCTGGTCCTAGGCGCAGGAGTGACGCAGTACCAACCACCCCCACTATGGTCGTGGAGCCTGCAAGTCGAAGCTTACGCAGGCTACCCGGACCAGAGCAGGGAAGGAGGGTTAGGGTCTCGTTGATTGGATGGGTTGGGGGGTTTTAGGAAAACCGGATTGAGGATTGGGTAGTGGTTGTGGATAGGACGGGGAATTTTAGGGAAAAGGGTTGATTGTTGCACACTTTAAATTGTACTTGGTACCAAGTAGCTATTTACACTCCACTTCCACATAGTCAGACTTAGGCCCCCTCACTGATTAATCTAACGTACAAGTCTAAGCCATGCACCTAGTTCAGTCCACAACTAATTAGCATTTTTTCAGCATGCACACTTAGCTCTGGTTTTCAGTGTCCTGTCCGTGATGAAGCCGTCAAGTCTTGTGGCAGGTCCGTAGTGTTCAGTGCTGGTCCAAGAAGCTAAAAGAAATAACACGAGTTAGGGTTTTGCCTCTGCATTCCCGTAACCTTCTCATTCATTCCTCACACACATACAAACACACAACATTCCTTGCTGCCACCCGAGCTCAGATCACGGGCTTTTGAGTGTGCCAAAGTTCGCCACTCTTCTGAGGCTTTTCCACTTGTTCCTGATGTGGAAACTGTCAGTGTTAACTTCCACAGGAGTCTTCCTTCAGACCGCCGCGGAAACTTTTGCCACATGTGTTTTCGCCTCCCGTGCGCCTTGTTCTCCCTGGTCCCAGGAGGCGGGAACACACATACAAGCCTTTCGTACGCTTCACTTCCCCACAACAAATACCAGCGCGGATTGGCGACGCGCCTAGTATACACGCCAACTTATCTTTTCAGTAGGCCCAGGGGCTAGGAATGGGCGGGCTAAAGCCCCTTGCACTTCTCCCCCGATCCCTCTGATCCCCAAGATGGGTTTAAGGACTTATCTTGCGGGAGCGAGGGGCCGAACTGCTTCTCCGGCGGGGCCACTCGCAAATGATTCTGGAGGAGCTGGGCTCTGCACGTCCTCTCCTTCCGAAGTCTCAAGCGCAAGCCCCGTGCCTCGGGGCTTGCGCATGCGCGTTGACGAGCCACACCCTGCTGGACTCCTGATTGGCCCGAAATGGGTGGCAGCCTATTCTTCATGTTTTCCCTGTGCACTCTCTGGGGAGTTCTGGCCATCATGATGTTTTCCATGCCAGTACTGCACAGTTTTATGGTAGGGCTTGGATGCATGGGTAAAAACATCCCACAAGCCCCCCCTCTTGCGATGGCCATTCTGTCCTTTCGCTGATGGAACTTGCAAGATCTGGGATGTTCGCCTCCTCTTCTTCCAATTCCATGGATGGCATAGTTAATCATCTTTTCCTCCCTCCAGTCGATCAATCAATTCTCCTTGCTGGTCCTGATGGGAGGATTGGGCAGTACCCCGGGCCCCTCGGGTCTCTGCTCCTGGTCCACGGTCGTCCTCCTTGGTCAGTCTCCATGGTTTCATCTCTCCTAGGATGATAAAGCAAAGCGGCAATACCTATTCGTAGACATTTCTTCACCGCTATTAATGGTGTGGCGAACATATACATTTTATGAATCAGAAGATATGAACATATACATTTTCTTTTTTAAATTAGGAGACAAGAACATATATATATATACAAGGATCACAGAATTTTATATGCTATATGTGGAATATTTTAGGGTTGCAACTGAATTACTCTGGAGCGGCCCCCTCTGGGATTCCAGTGGTTTCCTCCAGTTGTTGCAGAGTGTGCCTGGGATGGAAACACTTTAGCTGATTTGTATGTACCCACTTGTCTTCCCCTTCCGCCAGACTGCCTTTGCGGATGCAGATCTTATAGGCAACAGGGGAGATCTTGTCTATAATTTCAAACGGTCCCTTCCATGTAGGCAGGAATTTTCGCTGTTTGGCCTGGTCCCTTTGGAAATTGTATAGATAGACCCGATCCCCCCCTTATATTCCTTTCGGGTAGTTTTTAAATCATAGTGGGTCTTCATGCTCTCGGCTGATCTTTCTAGATTCCGCTGAGCATAGGCAAAAGCATGCTGAAGGTGTTTCCTTAAATTCTCCACGTACTCATGAGTTGTGGAGGCATTTATCAACGTTTGCTCTTGGGTTCTGTAGAGCAAATGCTGGGGAAGCACCATCTTGCGTCAGTCATCAACTCAAATGGTGACATTTTGGTTGCAGATGAAGGGGTAGATCTGATGGCCATTAGGACCAGAGGTAATCGGATATCCCAACTTGGCCCAGAATCTGCCACAAACTTTTTTAATATGCTCACAATGGTTCGGCTGTATCTCTCTACTGCTCCAGAAGAAGCTGGCCTGTAAGCAATATGTAGCTTCCTTTTAACCCCCAGTATCTCCCACATCTTTGTCATTACTTCACTAGTGAAGTGGCTACCTCTGTCTGACTCAATCCTTTGAGGTAGTTCCAAAACTGGAAAAGATGTGGTTAATCATCAGGGCAGCTGCTGTTTCTGCCTTGCGGTTTGGGGCTGGGAGACATTCCACCCACTTGGTGAACAAGCATGTAACGGTCAACATGTACTTGTTTCCTCTAGATGAGCAAATTAGAGGGCCTACAAAGTCGAATTGCAAATCTGACCATTGCAGTGTCATCCCCCTCTTTTGGAGAAGCGCACAGTGTGTGAGGGATGATGGCTGAAATTGTGCACACACAAGACACCCCTTCAAGTATTGGTCGAGGTCTTGCCCCATGTGTAGCCAGTATGCAACCTCTCTTAAGATTTCCAGTGTTGTGTGAAACCCCCTATGACCAGCGGTGGCCGCATCATGGGCGTGACTTAACATCAGGCTTCGGAATGAGGTAGGAACCACCCACTGATTGTGGCCAGCTTTGGATTTCCTTACCAGCAAACCGTCTCGGATTCGGTACATTTTTGGACATTTCATCAACACTCTAAGGTTCTCTTTCCCAATGTAATCGGTATCCTTCAGGGGAAAGTTCTCAGGGTCCTCAAGGTGTTGGTAAAACTTACCAATAATTGGATCCCCCTTCTGAGCCGTAATTAAATCAGCATCAGGGGTCTCCTTACTCCATTGTGCAGTTGAAAGATCATTGTGAGCATTTGTCTGGGACCTAGTGATAGCAGTGACCTGGATTTCCCCCAACAGGGACTCTATTTCTATGAGATCCCCTTGGATGGCCCCGGTTTTGGCCAGCTGATCAGCTAAGTCATTTCCAGTTTTGTCTGGTCCCTCTACTTTGGAATGACCCTTGATCTTTTTCCAGTAGATGGTCATCCCATTCGATGTGACCAGATCATCAATGTTTTGGATTAGCTTCCCATGTTTCAAGGGTTTGTTATTAACACATAACATGCCTCTGGTTTTCCAATTATCCAGGTGCTCCACGAACCCGTTCCGTACATAATCCGAATCTGTGATTATGACCAGTTCGTGGAGTTGATGTTGGACAGCAGTGAGGATGGCCTGATGCACAGCCATCAATTCTGCCACCTGACTACTTCGGTGACCAATTTTGTATCCAGCGGAGGGTTCTGGAAACTCCTTCACCCAGGCATTCCCTACGCCGGCCACCAGTTCTTTCTCCCCGTTGTTGTCAACATGGTACGAGCATCCATCCACATAGACAGTGGGCATTTCCTCACACTTGTCTTCTTCAAAGACTTTGTGTGGGGAATTAAGGTATGCCTCCATGTTGTTCTTGATTTTTAGACTTTCGTCCTCGAGACAGTTTTCTCTGGCACAATCATGCAAGTCAGCCAGACCTTGCGCGAGGGGACTCTTCTTGTTTTGGCCATATCTGACCTCCACAGGAAAGCCTTGCATTGACAGAATCCAGGAAGTAATTCAGGAATTACTCACATTTCCGGCCCGGATTCTGTCACTTTGGAGATATTGCAGAGGCTTGTGTGGAGTCTCCACTATGATGTGTTCCCCCTGGATAAACGGGCGGTAATTCTTCAATGCCCACACCGTTGCCAGGAGTGCCTTCTCACAATCGTTGAATTTTTCCTCCACAGAGGATAAAGTTTTGCTCGCATAGGAGATTACTTTATTGACCTTGTCATGCTTTTGGTATAATACTTCCATCAAGCACGTATTAGAGAACCCTGTCTCCAGGAAGAACTCCTTGTTTCTGACAGGGTAAGCTAGGCAAGGCGCTTGTGAGAGGCTTCTTTTGAGTTGTCTTACCGCCCCCCCTTCAAGAGATGAATCAGGGGTCTAGTGATCTCTGCGTAGCCTTCAATGAACTTTCTCCTGTAATTAGTCACTCCAAGGAGGCTCATTAGTTCCCGCAGAGTTGTGGGGTCTTTCAGCTTCTGAAGTGCTTCCACTTTCTTTTCTTGGGGACAGAGACCCTGAGGAGTAATCTCATGCCCCAAGAAATTAACACAGGTTCTACACCACTGTGCTTTCTGAAAGGAAAGTTTTGCTCCGGCGGCCCTCAACTGTGTCAGAACATAACAGATCTCCGCTATGTGTTCCTCCACAGATGAACTTTTGATGAGGACATCATCTACATAAGCCAGGTTACCCCTCGCACCCAGGTCGGGCATGGCCTTATGTAGGAAAATGTTGAATTCATTGCCGGAGTTGAGGTATCCGAAGGGAGCCCGGGTCCATGTGTACTTCTGGCCCCCAAAGGTAAAAGCCAGTTTGTATTGGTCCTCCCTACTGACAGGCACGGTCCAGTATCCATTGGTCAGGTCTATTGCTGTGAATACCTGTGACCCCTGAATCTGGGCCAGCCCTTGGTCATTGTAGGGCAGAGGCCATCGGGAAGTATGGACCCGTTTGTTGAGCTCCCTAAGGTCGGCGCAGAGTCTCCACTGGCCGTTTGGCTTCAATATTCCCAGCACCGGATTATTGAAAGTGCTGTGGACTGGACGGATTATTCCTCGGGACTCAAGGTTCTTAATTATTTCAGTAAGGGACTCCATGGATGCGAGAGGCAAGTGATATTGCTTCACAAACACTGGAGTCATTCCAGGGTCCGTGGGAATTGTTGTGGTGTGGATGTCGGTGCGACCACAGTCATATGAGTCTACCGCAAAGAGATCTTGGAAATCCAAGAAAACTTGTTTCAACTTTTACTTCTGTTCCAGAGTCACGCAGGCGTCAGCTAGGTTGACCCTCTCTTCCACCATATGCCTGAAGCCGGGAAAGACTTCTGGTTTGGCTATCTCAGCAGCCTCCTCCAGCTGGGTGGAGAAGTCCCTGGTCAGAGTTCTGATTTGGACTGGAGGCTTCAGGTGGGAAAGGCAGCCCTCATGGACCTGTAAAATCACCTCATCCCTCCTGAAGTCACAAGTCACATCTTCCTTACCATAAGGGCAAGAAGTGTACACCAGGAAGTTCCCCCCATGCCGGGTGAAAATCCTGTCTTGTGTTGTGTTGTCATCACTGTCACTGTCAAAACAGTCCTTGGGGATTGGTCCTAACAGTTCATTTCCTAGATCAATGGAGAAATGTCGGTCATCAACTGCCATTCCAATAATGGTGCCTGCGGCTAGAGTAATACTCTTTAAGTCACTGTTATCCACCTCTATTGGAATGGTGTCATGTTCTATGTTGACTAATGGAGTTGGGTTTACCCCCAACCCTTGCTGTTGGAGAGAAGCATTTAGATGTATGTAAGCATCAGGGTTTTTCAATTTTTGTCCTCTTTTAACTTTCACTTCCAGGGAGAATTGTCGGGTCCTTTCTGGGATGGTGATTTCCTCTTTGATCTGAATTTCAACTGCATAAGGTAGCAATTGAGCTGACCTAAATGCTTTTTCTGGATCATCAAAGCCCATGGGATTATCCGCTTATCGGGACCAAGCTTTGAAGTTTATTAGGTCCAAACTAATGGCAAAGCGATTGAGAATGTCACTGCCTAAGTAAAAGGCGGCAGTGACGTTTCGCACAACCCAACAATTATGGACTATGCTCTTGTTGCCAATGGAGATTTTGAGCATACACCTGCTTGGCAGGAGATGTTTGGAATTAGGTGCTTCCAGGTCCATTTCCCATTTGTCTATCAGTTTGAATGTGGGAATGGCTGGATCTTTTGGGAGTTGGCGGAACATGGCTTCGCTGATGAAGCTCTTACCGTTGTTCACACACACTCGAGCGAGAACAGAGTCCTTCCCATCATTTAACTGAACAGGGATGAACAACTGATCTCCAATTTGCTGAATATCAGCCAGGCTCTGAGCTGATTTCACATCTTTCTGGACTATAGGAGTGGGAGTGTCTGATTGTGGATTGGTGAAGAATTTCAGAGTGTTTCCTTCCAGTGTGGAATGATATGATATGATATGATATGGCATTTGTAACGCGCCTATAAACAAGCGTTTCAAGTGTTTCAAGGCACGAAGAGGCAGGGAGGGGGAAACAGGGGAAGACAGACAACGATCCTACTAGGCCAGGTGTCATTCAGACCGCGCAAGTGCAGGGGAAGGGGGAAGGGACAAAGCGCAAGGGGAGGGGAAGGGGCAAGTGCAGTACAAGGTAAGTATATATAATAAAATGAATAGGGCCAGCTGGTGGCAAGTGCAAGGTAAGTGCAGACAAGTGCTGGGAACGGGGGCTGTAGGGATACAGAGACAGTCCCGCAGAGCAGGGGTTGCCAGCGAGGCAGTGCAAGTGCAGAGTGGCTGGGCCCAGGACCGAGGTCGGCGAGAGTGGCCCAGTTGCAGATTCGGTGCAGATTCAGCGAAGAATTAGCAGGGGAGAGGGAGAGAGAAAGCAGAAGCAAAGAGGAAGGTTTTGAGGTGCTTCCGGAACCGTAGATGGTTCTCCTCAAGTTTCAGGGAGGCAGGAAGGCTGTTCCAGAGGGAGGCCCCTGCCGCGGAGAGAGGTCTACCCTCAGCTCGTTGCTTCAAGAAGCGGCTGACCCAGAGGGAGTTGGAGACGGATGAGCGAAGGGCTCGGGAAGGAAGATATTTAGGAAGAGAGAGTTGAAGGTATTTAGGCCCCAGGCCCCAGAAGGCCTTGTGGACAATGCAGAGGGTTTTGAACTTTATCCTCGCAGCCACTGGGAGCCAGTGTAGAGACTTCAGTCCTGGAGAGATACAGTCCCTGGGCTTAAGGCCAAGGACAAGTCTTGCAGTTCTGTTCTGGATGAGTTGCAGAGGGTGGAGAGTGGAGGCAGGCAGATTAAGATAGAGGCTGTTACAGTAGTCCAGCTTTGAGAGAACCAGGGCTCGTGAGACAGTGAGCTTCTGGGGGAAGGAGAGGAAGGGAAGAATACCTCTGAGGAGGTGCAGCTGGTAGTGTGACTTCTTAGAGACGTCAGATATATGAGGAGAGAAGGAGAGTGTGGAGTCGAAGATAACCCTGAGGTTTTTTGCCGTGCAGGTAGGTGCAGGAAGAGGGCCAAGAGAGGCCGGCCAGAGAGCTGCAGGGAAGAAGGGAGTGGGTGTGCCGATGAGTAGAATCTCAGTCTTACTGGCATTAAGGCAGAGGTCATTGGCAGCACACCATTCCTGGATAGCTGACAGACATTCAGAGATGAGGGAAGGAGAGGAGGAGGCCGAGGGTAGCCTGAAAATGAGCTGGGTATCATCCGCATAGCACTGAAAGTTGGGGCAGAGAGCGGCGATGCGGTGGGCAAGGAGTGCCAGGTACTGGTTGAATAGCCAGGGGGAGAGATTTGATCCCTGGGGGACACCACAGGTGGAGAAAAAGATGTCAGAGAGGAAGGACCCCAGTTGGACCTGAGAGGGTCGATTGGAGAGGAAAGAGGTCAGCCACGCCAGAGCCTGACCAGTGATACCCAGGTTATCACGGAGACGGTTGAGCAGGATGGCATGGTTGACAGTGTCAGAGGCAGATGAGAGATCGAGCAGAATGAGAACACACGGAGTGTTGGAGTCAAGGTTCAAGAGTAGGTCCTCACGGATGTTCAGGAGAGCAGTTTCCGTGCTTCTGGCAGCTCTGAAGCCAGATTGATGGTCATGAAGACTGCCAACAGATTCAGCATGGAGGTTAAGCTGGGAGATGGCCAGTTTCTCCAGGAGCTTGCCCAGGAAGGGAGTGATGGAGATTGGGCGATAGTTAGCCGGGCAGGAGGGGTCAGAAGAGGGTTTCTTAAGAAGAGGGTGCACAAGGGAGTGCTTAAGGGGGGATGGGAAGACTCCATAGGCGAAGGAGTGGTTGCAAAAGTCAGCCAGGGCAGGAGCCAGGGCGTCAATGTGGTCCTTGATAGTTTTGGAGGAACAGGGGTGAACCTGTTTGGATGAGACTTTCATAGATCGGACTTGTCTGGAAACCTCATCAGCAGAGAAAAGGGGAAAGGCAGAGAAGGAGGGAAGAGGGGTGGCTGTAGAAGGGCCAGAGGAAGAGGCAGGAGAAAGGAAGAGAGGGATGGAGGTGATAGGAGGAGAGTGAGGACAGGATGTCCTGAGTTTTAGAGATGAAGTGAGAGGCAAGTGCAGTGCAGAGGGCCTGGAAGGGGACAGGAGAGGTAGAGACTGCAGCAGGGTTGGCAAGCTCCTTGCATATTTTAAAGAGTTCGGCCGAGTTGTTAGATGCCGCAGAGATGCGGGCTTGGATAAGGGCTCTCTTCTTGGAGAGAACGGAGAGACGGTATTGCCTTTGGAGCAGTCGGCAGGCCAGTTTGTCAGAGGATGAACATGAAGCACGCCATTTCCTCTCTGCCACCCTGCACTTGCGTTTAAGGGTAACGAGCTCCGAGTCATACCAGGAGTTACATTTGGCTTTAGGCTTCAGGCGGATTCTCATGACAGGGGCAAGGATATCAAGAGTATCAGATATAGCAGAGTGGAGCATGGAGAGGGCAGTGTCAGGGTGGGAGTCAGCACAATGGGGATGGGGGGGTGCGAAGGTGGCAGCGAAAGACTCAACTGACACGCGCTTCATGGGTCGGATGACCGAGAAGGTGGGTGGCAGTTGTGAGGGTGGCTTTGTCAGTGGGGTAGGGAGGGTGATGTGGGAGGATAGGAGAAAGTGATCACTCCAGGAGAGAGGAGTGGCGAGAGGGACGGAGAGGGGAAGGTCAGAAGAGATCAGAGCATCAAGAGTGTGCCCTGCAGAATGAGTAGGCCCAGATGGGAGAATAGAGAGTCGCAGAGGTCATGAAAGAGTCCCGTGGGGGGACAGGAGACATCCAAGTGGATGTTGAAGTCACCAAGAAAGAGGAGTTGAGTGGTTGAGGACAGGAGTGAGGAGGAGAGGTCAGCCCACTCGGAGAGGAAGGCGGAGATTTGACCAGGTGGCCGATAGATAGTAGCCACGGTAAGGGAATGGCTAGGAGAGAGAGAGAGAGAGACGGCAGACAAGGCATTCAAAAGAGGAGTATGACTGCGTAGGAGTGACAGTGGCAGGAATCCACTCAGGGAAGATAAGGGCTACACTCCCCCTGCACAGTTGGGCCTGGGCACGGAGAGGATCTTGTAGCCGTCAGGTAGGAGTGTGTCAAAGCTGGTGACAGAGCTGGCCGTGAACCATGTCTCAGTGAGACCGAGGACGTCAAGGTCCAGTTCCTCAAGAAGGTGACAGATATCAGAAGAATGCTTGATTGCAGAGCGAGAGTTAAGAGTGGCAATGTGGAGAAGGTTGCCATCCTTGAAGGACTTCCGGGGAGGGGTACAGATCAGAGGTACGCCCTGTGGAGGTGTAGAAGAAGGAGCAAGAGAGGGGGCGAGGAGGGAGGGTAGAGGCAAGGTAGCCGAGGACAGAGGAAGGGGGACAGCAGGAGAGGAAAGGAAGTTAATGAGGCATGGGAAGCGTCTGTCAAAGAGGTGAAGGTTGGCCTGAGGGCCTTGGACCAAGACGGTCCCGTTAGCGTAGACATTAATGATGGCCTTATAGGAGTGGAAGGAGGCCAAGAGGACATCCCAACGGGTGCCACCATTAATGGGAGAAGAGGAGAAAGGAGAGAGCACAGAGACCATATGAAGGGTCCATAGGTCAGGCGAAGGCACGAAAAAGAGGATGTCAGTGAGAGTTTCCTTGGAGCAGGCACTAGTGTAGGTGTCAGCGATAGGGAGACCTGGGTTGGAGACCAGGATGTCCTTTTTAAACTTTTTCCTACCAGATTTAGTGAGGAGAGCAGGGTAGTCAATAGAGAAGCAGTTAGAGAAGATAGGCGAGATAGAGAGCACCATGGAGTAGGAGTGCACGAGTGCGTATTAGGTACAGAGGCCACCTAAGTTTGAGAATCCTGCGGGGGGAGAAAAAAAACCTGACTACCACAATTCAGAACAGTGAGAGCGTATTAGGTACAGAGGCCACCTAAGTTTGAGAATCCTGCGGGGGGAGAAAAAACCCTGATTACCACAATTCAGAACAGTGAGAGCGTATTAGGTACAGAGGCCACCTAAGTTTGAGAATCCTGCAGGGGGAGAAAAAACCCTGATTACCACAATTCAGAACAGTGAGAGCGTATTAGGTACAGAGGCCACCTAAGTTTGAGAATCCTGCGGGGGGAGAAAAAAACCCTGATTACCACAACTGTGGGACATAGTGAGGAGAAGACACCGTGCGAAGAAGTGACCAGGAAAAGATGGGGTGGGCCGGGAGAGGTGGAAAAAGAAGTGCAGGCGCCAGGCGTCCCCTGCGGACACCTGCAGACACACACAGGGAGCCGCAACCGTAGGAGCTGCCCTTTGCCTAAGGGGGCTGCCCAGGAAGGGGTGGATATAGGCAGAGTGAGGAGGGTAGGGGGGGTGTGGGCGGGCAGGGAGGCGGGAAGGGAGAGGAGGACCAGGAAGTGGGAGGGGGGAAGCAGCACAACAACACGCTCACCTTAAACTGGAAGGAAGGTTGATTTTCAGAAATAGAGAGGACCCCCCATCACCAGTCTGTTGTCCTACTGCTATTACTGTCACGTCTGGAATCTGGTTTTTCTGGAAGTGAAATTCTACTTGGTCAGATTTTTGTTCAACCATGTGGCAGGTGCCGTTTAAACTAACATGGTTGACACTCTGTTTTAATTGTATTGGCTGGCTAGTCTGGGTCCAGAGGACCTTGTTTACGCAATTTATTAGGGGTGACAACCTTCTCAGGAGGTCATTCCCTAGTAAACAAGGGGTGCCCTCTGGAGTCACTACTATGACCGGGTGTTTCACCTTGTGTCGCCCAATCTTCATGTCCAAATCTGCAGTCCCCTCGACAGGAATTTCCTTCCCGTCAAAGTTCTGCAGTTGTCCAGGAAGAGAGGTGAGAGGAATATAGTAATTCTCCCCCCTTCCTGCATTTAGTTCCTCAAAGGCCCTTTTGGACAGAAGGGTAGCTTGGGATCCAGTGTCCACCAGTGCCAAAATTATACACTTCCACTGTACTTGTACCGGGGCATAGTATCTTCCCTCCTTCTCCTCAAGGGGGCACAGATAATGCACATTTTTCGACAACTGGTGGGCTAACTTTCTGGTTTTGGACATTGCTAGCGAAGAGATTTGGGCAGAATTCTGTGGAGAGCCTTAGGAATCTGAAAGAAAAAGTTGGCAACTGGAGATCAGAGTCATTGTGGGTTCCCCTGTTTCCGGTTCTGGGCCGCCCCGCCCTTTTTGGAGGCAGTCATCAGGATGGGTTTGACCCTTGGGATTTTGGTATTGTCGGTCCTGGGATGAGATGATGGGCGGCGGTAGCTCAGTCTCCACATCTCCCCAGTCTGGATGGGAATCCCTTGGGACCCATTTTTCCTTGGGAGGAGTTCCCCCATCTCTGAAGGAGAAGATCCTTTTCCCAGGATCTTCTGAGGATCCCTCTCCCTCAAATTGGAAGACCTGTACCTCCTCCACAAAGTGGGTCTGTTTGGGTCCTTTGTTTCTCCTACCCCCCCTCTGCTCCTTGGGAGGCAGGCTTTCAGGGGCAGGACATTTTTGTTTCCGGTTCCTGGTTTTCCAGGGGCTGTTTACAAGTTGGGAAGGAAGCTTCCTCCAAGGCTTTACACCCCCCTTCCCCTTGTGCCTCCTCCCTGGGAACCGGTGGGTTATCGGGGTGCTGCCCCGTCATTGTTCTGGAGCACCAGGTCCAGTGTTTGGGGCATTCTGCAGTGGCATGCTCATCTGAGGGTTCTGTTGAGCCCTCAGTATGTGACCCAGATCTCGTGCCATATTTTGGACCTGGCGCTCAAGTTGTGAAACCCGCTCAGGCTGATACGGGGCTCTATTTTCTCCCCTGGGCTGATCCCGGGAAGGGTAGCTATCCCTTCTCTGGTAGTACCCCTGGTTGGGAAGATTTTGGTACGCCTCCACCCCTGGCCTTCCCTCTCCCGGATTAGGTTGTTTGGGCTCAGGGAATTGGGGAAAGAAGGATGGATGATTTTGGGGCTGGAAATTGGGTGGATACCTGGGGAAAAAGTTCTGCCCAGGATTTGGAGAATTTCTGCCCTCCTGTGGGAAGTTGGGAGGGAAGTTCCCTGGGTTAGGTGCTTGGCAGGATCCCCCCCCTTGGGCTGGAGGAGTCCACACATAACCCAGGATTGGTCGGTTTCCCTTGTAGGGGGGACTTACATAGTCAGGGGAGCGGGGGACCCCATTTGTGGGACTACCTCCTCGACTCCCTGTCTGTGACTGGCCCGAGGGCCTTCTGGGCTGTGAATTATTTGGTGCAGGCAGGATTTTAGGCCCCCCCATCTCCAAATCTAAAACGGGGGCAACCTTTACCTCTGCCACCTTGGCAGAAGCAGGGGTGCTGTTGGTTTTGGGGTATTTCGGCGCGTTATTTTTATTTTCGATAGGCTTCTGCACCTCATAGATCCGGGTAGCCTGTTCAATGACCCAGTCTAAAGATCTTTTCTCATGAAAATCTCTCACGAGCTAGGTCATTATGTATTTGGGTAAGGCATGGAAAAACGTATTGATAAATTCTCTGCTTTCTGTGCGTACCCTTCTGGTGGTCTGCGCAAAAGCACGCTTTAATTTTTGCATAAACTCTTGTGGGGCCTGATCCTCCCCACATTGCAAATTGTAGGCTGCCTTGCAAGCCTCTTGAGGATTTCTTTGCACAGAAAAATGTTTCAAGATGGCCGCCCTGTATGTGGACCACCTTGAATGGTTTGATCCTCCAGCCCCGCAAAGAAACTGGAGTATTCTGGTGAGAAGGTCCACTTTACATATTGAATACAGCTTTGGCTGTCCTTCAAATGGAAAGTCTCCATCATTTGCTCATAGAGCTCCAAGTGTTCCCAAACAGAATACTTGGCGTACTTATGATAAGGCGTGATGACACTCCTTATTGCCTTTATTTGTTTCAATGGGTCCTTAAGCAAGGCCCTTTTTGCCTTATTGGCCTTTTTGGTTCGGGTAACCCTGGTCCATTCATCCTCTGACTCAGAAGCGCTGCTCCCAGAGGTGCCCGTCTGATCTTCCAGGTTTTCCCGGATTCTGCGAGCCTGGGAATGGCTGGCAGAATGTGGGGACCTGGTCTCCTGTGTCCTGTGATGCTCAGAGGAGTCTTCAGATCCCTCCTTGCTACCAGGATTTGCTGGGTATCCCCCCACTGACCTAACTGGGCAGAAGTTTCAGGATGCCCTTAATGGGCCTACTCTCCTGGGGTTCCCCACTAAATTGCACTGTGCTTGTGTGCCCATACCCGGAAGCCCGCCAATCCATTCCTGGGAGGTACTGGCCTATGAGCCCCATACTTCTAGCTGGATAGTAATCTGCCATCCCCGTGGCCCTGGGCTCATGTGCGCGAGGGGACATGGGGTTGGCAGAGTCCAGGGACTGGGAGAGATGAAGGCCTCTGGTACTAGGGCTCCTGAGGTTATGCTCAGGAGTTTCTCTTTCCCAGCGAACCTCATCTCTATCCGCCCCTGCTTCCTGTTGCAATGCAAGAGCCTGCGCTTTCAGTTCCTCAGTTAAGGCCTTACTAGACTCTATCAGTCTCTCCTGCATGGCTACCTGTTGCTGGAGCCTATCATTGTGCTGACAGAGAGCCTCATTTTCTCTCTGTGCCTCCTGATTGGTCCTGGAGTACTGGGCCAGTCTCTGCTGCAGGAGGGTTACCTCCTCAGTCCCATCCCTACTGGCCTGCTCCTTTCTTGCCAGAGCCTCCTCCACCCTCCTGGTGTGCTCTAACAAGTTCTGGTGTTCTTTTTGGAGGTCACCCAGTCCCTGGAGGGCCAGGTGATTTTCTTCCATTTTCCTTTTTAAGTGGCAGACTTCCTGGCCTAAGGTATCCCTTTCCTGACTAAGAGCCTGCATCTGTGCCGCCAGGTCATCCCTTTGCCTTTGGAAGGCACCAGCTTTCTGGCGCTCCTGGTCAAACTCTGCCTGGGTATCCAGGTCTTTCAAAATCAGTTTATTGCTCTCTGCCTTCTCCCTATCTAGGTGGCTTTGCAGGGTGACTACCTGCTCGGCACATGCCCTATTGAAATCTAATTGTTGCTCCAGCTTTTTCTGGCTCTGCAGTAGGGAGTCCAAACCTTCTTGGTACTCCTTCTGCAAGGCCAGAAATCTGGTATACAGTTCTGCCTTTTCCTGTTGCAGCACATCCATATCCTCCTTTATTTTAGTGATGTACTGTCTGCTGTCCTTTTCTGACTCCTGGCTCCTGAGCAGCCTCTGCTCAGAAGAGTCCAGATCAGATTGGGCCTTCTCTAACGCCATCTGTTGCCTATTTGCCAGATCTTGGCCTTCAGCACATTTGTCCTGCATGGCTCCCATATATAGATACAAATATGCCGCTATCCTGGCAATCTTATTATGTTCATCTTTGGCTTTAGGGGCCATATATAGTTCACTCAGGGCCACATGTAGGGTACCTTGATCTCCCCATATATCTGACCCTGTTTCAGTGACCTGTTGCGCAATTGCCTGCAACCAGACCGTTTGGTCCTGATGAGTCCACTCACCTCTTCCAAATAGCTTATGTAAGAAGTGCTCTCTGGCTATTTTCATATCTACCAAGGTCGTCATTCTGGAATTTGAGTTCCTTCCTGACTTACAGAAGTTTGTATTTTATTTTGCAAAACAGACCGTTTCCTTAGAGCGTTCCTTTGAGGAGTGCTTTACAGCGTAACACAGCGTGGTGATCCGACCGGATGTATGTATCCCGTCAGATAGCACACTGTATTAAGCTGCACAAGTGCTAAATCTAACCCAGAATATCCCGGCTCCGAGCCCCCACTTTTGTAAGCGATATTCAATCAACACTACAGCTAAGTCAATGCCTAGTCTGGGATGTTGAGGAAAACCCTTATTGATGTATTCTTTTGTCCAGTTCAGTATTCTGGATGACAACCCTTCTATAACACCCCCCTCTTAGAATCCCCCTGACCCCACTGAGCCGAGAAGTAGGTTTGTTTTGCAAATTAAAAGGTTTATTTGAAAAATTAAACAATATATATATATCACACTTTATAATAAATTAATATCTGATAGTACACTTAGACATATGATGTTGATCAACAATGGGTAATCTGGCACTAGCACACTTCTTTACAATCAATGAGCAGTTAGTATAGGATGGATAAAGTAGCAAAAATACTTTTATGGTTTCAAGGGAAAAGCAATGAGGAACAAAATGCAGTACAGAAATACTTGATATGATTTTAGCAAAAGATAAGATAATCACTTTTTCTCTGGCAATTCACACCCCTCCCCTATGCAATGTAAGAAATGGAAGGATATGGAAAGAGGAGCACACAGTTCTCAGGAATGCAATCAAATACAATACGAAATTCAGTTCCCCCCCAGCCAGCTTAGAGGAAACAGGTAGGGGTTTGAAACACAGGCACAAAATGCTTTTTAATTGTGATGGCAATGGATGAGAAAATGTGCCAACTGATTTTAATTCCCTCTAGAGATTCAGGGTGAGTGGGAGATGCGTGTTGGTATTAGTTCAGGCTCACTTTAGCAATGCTCTATGATTTATTACCAAGTTGCAAACGGATTTTAACAAAAGAAAGAATGGAGCTGCTATTTTGACAAGTGGAGAAATTGAGCCAAAATCGCAAATCGCGGTAAATTTCGCGAGTGCGTAAATCGTGATTGCGGAAAAAGTATAAGGAGTAGGAAGTCGGTTCTAGGTTTGTTGGCAAGCCTAGATTGTAGCCTAGCCCAAACGGTTCAAGAGATACGGACGATTTAATAAAGGTAGATTTCCGGATTTAAAGTAAAACTCAAAATGACAGGTGACAGCTTGCAGCTGCAGAATTGACAGGTGACAGTTGTGCAGCTTTAAAAATGACAGATGACACGATTTCTAGGAGGCAGTTCTACTTAGGTTAAAATAGTTTGGATTAGATTATTTTAACTAAGAGATTGGTTCTGCACAGTTCTGCTAGGTACTCACAATATAAATTTGAACTAGGCCTCGTCACGGATCTGGTCAACACGTCCGGCTGCGGTTCTGTCTGCTCGGCGGGTCAATCAGGCACCGGTTCTGCTCACAGCGATCTGGGTCAGCTCTGCTCTGCTGGTCTAGCCTCTCTGGATTCTGGATGTAACACTGCTTTCTGGGTACTGCTACAGGTTCTTGCAAAAATTCTCGGCAAAACTTCAAACAGCTCGCCCGGCTGTTGAATAGTTTGGTTAGTTTTGAGGCCTGCTGAAGAGGATTCAGCTGGTGGATTCAGTCCTCTCTGCTACAAATTCTGGAGTTAATTTCTGCTACAGGTTCTGGAGATTGATGGATTTGAAGTCTGGATCTCTGGATGTGAAGTCGTCGGTCAGCATGCTCCGCAGCAAATAGAATTGAATGTCTCTACCTGTCCCAGCAGTCTCTTTTTATGTGTTTTGGAAAGTGGGTGTGTGCGTTGGTCATAACTAAACCTGCCCCTCTCACTTATCATTGGCCAATTCCTCCTCTCTCCCTTGATTGGGGGGAAGGAAATGTGAGTCAGAGTGATGCTGTAGGTTTTAAGGTCAGAGGAACCTCCCCTTGTCAGATTGCACACAAATCTATTTCTGACCCAAATACATATTTATCTATGTACCATTTTTCTAATATTATAGGTCCAGTTAACATATTTTCTGTAGCACCAAACCATCCGATCCCTGTCTTTGTACGATGTCGTGTCCACTGATGACAGAATTCTCCCCTTTTCATCCAGATAACGACCTCTAAACTTTTCCATATTTTACACAAATGTGCACCAGGGATATGGGTTACAGATGATAAAGTGTCAGATTTTTAACATGCATACATTTGGAGTGAGACCCTATTTTCCACTAGCAACCCCCCAGAATACACCACAGGGTCCTAACGCCTCTTAAAATGTTCACAGAAAAATCACAAAAATAATGATATTACTTATATAATTCTGACAAGTCCGCACTATGAGTTATCTATCTTTTTAAAATTATGCTCTGGTCAAAAAGGGGTGTGGCTTCCCACATCACAGGGTGGAATAACTGGTTTATCCACTTCCCCCAAGCCAGCTTGTTCATAGAGGCACAGCTGCCCCCCAGTTTCTCCCAAGAGGAAGGCATTTTACGATGCCCCCAATATGACATTAGCCTGAGTCCATTGTTCAGTTTCCTGCAGTTGCCCCTCCCCTAATCTAATCAGAGAGGTAGCAGGATGCAGCTAGGCCTGGGAACACAGCTGTTGATCCAGTTTCAACTCCTGTTGGGGGTAGTTGTCAGGCAGAATCCAGTTTCATTAAGCCAGGTTTCAGCTAAATGTCACTTTTTGTTCCCAGTTTTCTACATTCAAATCAAACTGACAATTTTTAAATATACATTAAATAATTACTTCCTTCAAGTCATTTCAGAATATAGTTTTACATTGTATCCACCTCTTAGCAAGTCTTTCCTTGGCCTGGTTTTGTTTCATTTGTTCAGTTTTACACAAAAGTCTGGTGGTTTTAAAGCGCCAGGTTTCTGATAGTGGTGAGTACTGGTAATGCAACCATTTTTGGGATTAAGAAATTAATTCCCCACAGTTCTGAGTTGCTTTTTGGCAATCAGCATTGCCATTCCCAATGGTTTCAGGCTACTGTGTGTGTAGCCCAATGGTGGTTTTAGGCAGTGCCCTCCTGTGCTCACAACATAGGCAAAAATGGGTGGCAGCCTATTCTTCATGTTTTCCCTGTGCACTCTCTGGGGAGTTCTGGCCATCATGATGTTTTCCATGCCAGTACTGCACAGTTTTATGGTAGGGATTGGATGCATGGGTAAAAACATCCCACAATATCCGCCCTTAATATTGTAATTGCCTGTACTAAAGCAGCTATGGGTTCTTCCGTGGACCCCTGCATTGTTCAACACGACTATACGGCTTCTCAGTCTGTTCTGACTTGAGTGTCGTGCGGACCGTTGATACCTCTGTCCCCAAGTGACGCACAGGGGAACCTAAAACAACCCCGCTGTGCGACCTTTGGAACCACAGGTGGGAGATGTTGCTTCCCGGATCCACGGGAACTTCAGGAACACCGATGCTGCTGCAGAAAGAACGGGGTTAAGTACCAGGCAAATACAATAGAATACAAGAATCACAGGGTCTGAATGATCTTACCTATCCGGTGTTGGGAAAACCCAGGAGACCTAGTGAAGGAGGTTCGAGACTCAGATGAGAGGTAGTGCCCAGAACAACGGGGACCGGAGTCACACGTGGGTACAGGACAGCCCACCTGAACCAAGGGCTTGGAGACGTAGCGTGAGCCCTCAAAGGGCAATGGCATAGTGTAGACAAAGGATAATCCGAGGGAGTCCAGGTGAGTGATCCAAAGTCAAGGTAAACCAGAAGAGCAAAGTCCAGACGAAGCGCCAAACAGAGTCGAAAGACAGCTGAGAAGCGGTGAGTGCTCCGTGCCTCAAGCGTTATGTACTGGGCGCTTCCGGGTCACGTGACGCCCTCCATCGTCACGTGGGAAACGTCGCTCTGAGTCACGTGAGTGGACGACTGTTCGATGCGGAAGCGTTCTGCCGCCACTTCTGCTGTGTGCTCTCCATGGCAACTGCCAATGCAGGAAGGGCTGCAACCAGGCACGTACATTGTACCCGGTACGGAGCTTTCGGTCCTGTGGGGCAACCAAATCACGTGAGTCTCGAAACCTGGGGGGAGTAGTGTGGGAAACCGGGGAAGGTGTTGTGGGGGTACTAGCAGTGTTCTGATGTGCAGAGGAGCGTCTAACAATGGGAAGGATTCAAATGAGTGATAAGGGGGAGTGCATAGCTAAGGAATTGGGAATTTTGAAGAAGATACGGAGGGATCTGGCTGTTGTGTAGGGGGAGCTGCGTGCCTTGCAAGGGGGGGCCCATACCCCGGCCAAAATGCAGCAGGGGGACATTATGCGAAAATTACAGGAATTTCATGTCCTGGCCCAACGGGAGGTGAAATATATGTGGGATAGGGCAGCCACCCGGAAGTATGGAGAGGGTCAGGCCCCTGGGCGGTCGCTTGCTAGAGCCACCCGGTTGCGTGGCCAAGAGAACAGGGTAGCGGTGATCACGGATGAGCAGGGGGTGGATCACTTTGAAGATGAGGGGATAGTTCATGAGTTTCAGAAATTTTACACTCACTATTATGCATCACAGCTTCAGTCGGCGCAGGTTGATCAAGTAGGGCTATATTGGTGTTCGGGGGAGCAAAGGGAGGGGTTGAATAGGCCATTGACGTTAGAGGAGGTGTTTGAGGCCATTAAATCATAACCGGGTGGGAAGTCCCCGGGTCCAGATGGCTTTAGGGCTGAATTTTATAAATGTTTTGCTGACAAGCTAGCACCATATCTGCTGCGAGCATATCAGGAGGCAGTCCCTACGGGTCGGTAGCCAGAATCTCTCAAGGAGGCGGTAGTGGTTGTGCTGTTGAAGCCGGGGAAGCCGGGGGGAGATTGTTCTTCGTATCGCCCGATATCGCTTATCAATCTTGATAATAAAATCTTGGCCAAAATCCTAGCGGCAAGGCTTGTGCCGTTGATGTCAATTATGGTGAGGGTGGATCAGGCGGGGTTCATTCCTGGTCGGTCGACCTCGTTTGGGCTGCGGAGGGTGTTTGGCTTAATGGCAGCATTGCCAAGGGATGATCCTGTAGTGGCTGTCTTGTTGGATGCCACTAAGGCATTTGATTCTATTGAATGGCCGTTCTTATTCACGGTTTTACGCAGGATGGGTATGGGTAGATTCTTTATCTCCTTGGTGGAACTATTATATACAAAGCCTGTGGCCAGGATAAGGGTGAATCGGCAGTTCACTGGGTTAATACCGCTTGAACGGAGGACACGCCATGGGTGTCCACTATCCCCTCTACTATTTGCCCTAGCAATAGAGCCTTGGGCTGAGAGGGTGAGGGAGCTACATTTACACCGGGGGGTCCAATGGTTTACTCACAAAGTGGTGATCTCGTTGTATGCGGATGACATGGTTCTCTTTGTTCGTCATCCGGAGGTCAATTTGGACCCACTTATGGTAGATGTTCAGCAGTTTGTTGAGCTTTCAGGGTTGAAGGTGAATACTAGTAAGTCATTTATATTCCCTTTGACGGGAGGGGTGTGTCAATTTTAGGATTCTTGGGGATTCCAGTGGGAAGTAACAAGCACGCGCTATCTGGGGATTACAGTGGCCCGGGAGGAGGAGGTGGTGTTTGGTAGCAATTATGGGGATGCTCTTGAGTCGGCCAGATTGGCAATGTTGAGATGGGATTCTCTCCCACTCAACCTATATGGTAGGATCTCTGTAATTAAGATGACCATTCTGCCCAAGCTTCTGTATGTGTTTTTTAATGTGCCTATAAAGATGACCCCAAAAATATTTTCGGGACCTTCGCTCGCTGGTGACGAAATTTATTTGGGCCGGGAAGATGGCTCGTGTCTCCTGGAATAAATTCATTACGTCAGTTTGAGAGGGGGGTCTCGCATTGCCAGATTTTGAACTATACTACATAGAAGCTCGGGCTAGTTTTCTCCAGTATTGGTATGGGATGGCGGCGGAGCGTCGGCGTGTCAAGATAGAGAGGGCCATTGCATCACCAGCGTTGCTGAGGTCGGTTATCCTGACTGCTCCGAGCTGCTTGCGGACACTGCGGAATTTAGTGGAATTGACATGTAGGGCCTGGTCTCTCTTGGAACATGCGCCCATAGGTGACATTCTTTATTCGACGGAACTCCCGACTATATTCATCCCTGTTGTTTCCCTGTCTAGTGAGGTAGGGTATGTGGCGATGCTGGGTGTTACTAAATTTGGCAAACTGTTCCCGAGTGGAAGGTTTATTTCACTTGAACAATTACAGGAGAAGGGGGCCCTCTTAGGGTTAGACACATTCTTGTATTATAGGATGCGGGTAACATTACAGCGGCTGTTTCCATCCTTTTCCGAATCGCCCCCAATGACTGCATTGCTTGATAAAATAATAAGGGGAAGTATGGGGCAGCGGAATTATATGCAATGACCCTGAGAGGTAGACTCCGTGCCGCAGCGTCGTCCCGGGAATTGTGGGAGAGGACATTGGGTAGGGAAATACTAGCCGATATGTGGAACTATTGCTGTGAAATGACAAGGAAGGGGGCTGTCAACACCAATTTCAAGCTGATTCACTTTAAGTTTTTGCATCAATGTTATTATACCCCAGCTCAGCTGAAAGATTACTTTCCCCATAGGTCGGGGGCCTGTATCAGATGTAGGCGTGAAGAGGCGGGATTTCTGCATGTGGCTTGGGAGTGTTTGGAGTTGGAGCACTTCTGGGCGCAGGTTTTTGTGGTAATTGGTGACATTGTGGGGCAGCAGCTCACGCCTGATCCCATGCTTGCTCTACTGGGGTATACCAAACGAATACCTAAGATCACCAGGAAGTTGACAGGCCTCCTTCTGATCCTAGCTAAGCGCTGTGTGGCCATGGGGTGGGGTAGGAAGCGGGGCCCGACAATTGCCCAATGGACTGAGGATGTTTTGTACTGTCATGATATGGAAACGAGATGGGGCACAATGAAAGGGAAGTGTTGGGGTGATAGGCAGATGTGGGATGCTTATACGTTGTATCTTCTCAAGAAGCCAAGTGGAGGGGACTCCGGGCCCCTTTTGTCGTAGGGATGTTTGCCTTGACTCACCCTGTGGGAAGTAGCTTGCTTATTAACTGGTCTTCCACTTATGAACTACGGAGAGGAGAACTGCGGAACCGTGCTGCTGTAAGGATTTGAAACTAAGCGGAAGATGCGGTGTGACTGGGTGCTCCTGAAGGTACCACTTCAGGGGAGTTGGGCTTGTCACTCACATTGTGTCGGACCCGGACTGCCGATTGGTAGGGTGTGTCTATTGTCAGATGTCATCTCTTCCATGTTTTCTGTATCTGAAGTGATGTGTTGTGGAATGGTTCCATGCCTTTGTGAATGCACCAATGGGCGGGGGGGGGGGGCGGGAGGGTTGGTTCTGTAGGTTGTTTGTATTGTTGAGTAAAATGCCAATAAAGAAAGTTTTTAAAAAAATAATACTTATGTGCAGTAGACCGAGTTGTGTTGGTGTAGGAGAAGCTGCCATATTTGGAAGAGGACTAGCCCAGGGATCGTATCTCTACTGGACTGAAATCTCTGCACTGGCTCCCAGTGGCTGCGCGGATTAAGTTCAAAACCCTCTGCATTGTCCACAAGGCCTTCTGGGGCCTGGGGCCGAAATACCTTCAACTCTCTCTTCCTAAATATCCGGCTCCAACTCCCTCAGGTTCAGTCGCTTCTCCAAGCAACGAGTTGGTGGTAGATCTGTCTCTTCGGCAGGGGCCACCCTCTGGAACAGCCTTCCTGCCTCCCTGAAACTTGAGGAGAACCATCTCCGGTTCTGGAAGCACCTCAAAACCTTCCTCTTTGCTTCTGCTTTCACTCCCCCTCTCCCCTGTTGAATGTTCTGACAGAAACTGCGCTAGATACCTGGCCACCCTTCTGATCTCGTGCCCAGGCCTGCCAGTTGCACACCTGCACTGCCTCCCTGGCAACCCCTGCACCTGGGGACTGTTTTCTGTATCCTTACAGTCCCCCTACCAGCACTTATGTTCTGCCCTTACCATACACTTGCCACTTGCTGGCCGTTTTTATTCATCTTATTTATTGTACTATCCCTTGCACTGCACTTTCCCCTCTCCCTTCCCCCTCGCACTTTTCCCTTTCCCCCTTCTCATGCACTTGCGCGATCTGAATGACAACTGGCCTAGTAGGATCGTTGTCTGTCTTCCCTTTGTTCCCCCTCCCTTGCCTCGTCGCACCTTGAAACACTTGTGTATAAGCGCGTTATAAAAACCATATCATATCATATATCATATCATATCATGTGCATACATTTGGAATTTGGTCCCTTGGAAGAAAAAAGTATCAATCTGCAGCTGGTATTCTGAGAAAATGGCCTGCACATAAAAAACACGTCTAGCTACAACATGACGGTATGATAGATGTTTCATTCTTGAAAGCCGGTAATATATGTGTAAAACCCTGTAAATATGTGTTATATCACAATTGTCCTGTTGTGTTATCACTGATCACATGTAACACACATTTTGCATCACTACTCAAAGGTAAGACAAGATCATGATTGTTGTGAGATTGCAATGACTGCGGCCAAAGCAAGCACAGTAGGATTTTCAGCTGGTACTAGATGACTTATATACATACTTGACTTGCTTTTCACATTTCTTTCTTCCTAACTAACTTCCTATAATAATGCACTATTCACAATTCACTATTATTTGTCACACTTCTGTTGTTAACATAAGAGCGGAGGAATCTAGGAGCATGTTATTATGTATTGTTGTACAACACAAACATCGAATTGAAACATTTCACACACATATTAAAACGTGTTTGCTAGAGAATAGCAGCTGCAGATTGATACTTTTTCTTCCAAGGGACCACATTCCGAATGTGTGCACTGCACTGCATTACAAGGGACAGTGCAGATGTACTAGTCACATGTCACTTGAAGAGCTGTTGGGGCTGCCACTTGTACTGCAATTAGAAGAATGGCATTGTTTAGACGGTTGGGAGGGTCACCAGTGTGTTGCATTAGATTGACCTGGGAGTGGACACTGTGCTGCAACTTTAATGTTAGCTGCCCTTTGCGCTCAGAGATCTACGCTGGCAACCCTTCCATTGCACTTAAAGATCCTAAATTAGCCATGGTATCCTGATGTTGCAGATAGTAGATGGCCATTGGTAGTGCCTCCAGAACTTGGAAGATATTGGTAACACGCTAAAGGTAGCCTGTCTATGGCGCTTAGCGAATTCGATTTCCTAGACCCTATGGTGGCCAGCTAGTCATGCCTAGAAGATATACGAGGGCAGCCAGTCTATTGACTTTGCATAAAACGATTGAGGGTAGCCTCCCCAGGGTGTTTAGTAGAGTCTATGAGGGTAGCTGTTTTTCCCCAATGCCATCTGATGACACAGCGACATTAAAGAGATGCTCCATCTGAGCTCTAGGTACGTACAAACGCACCACCTCGGTGGATATCTGCCGCGGGCATGGCTATCCATTCACACACATTAGGATGCAGCTACGACCTACCACACATTACCTGGACACTTAAAGTGTTTAAGCCTGCTTGCACCAGACTTGCTTAAAAACCTCTGCCATTGGGATACAGCTACAACCTACAACAAAATTCCGTCTAGCTGGACACATACCGAGTCTCTTGCACTCGCACACAGTTGTGACCTCCCCCAGCACCCACCCATTGCCTGACCACTTGATTACTGGAGACTAGCCAACCCATCTAATCCCTAACAGTGGCCATATGCACACAGGAATTCTATGTCTTTCAGATGTTCCCATGCCTGAATTTTGGTCCCCAACGTGTTCCCACCACAAGCGTGTTGAGACTAAAGTAATTGTCAAAGGTGCTATATTAATGACGATTACTATTACACAATTACAAGTGATTATTTGGTCAGACATTGGACGAGGATGACAGTGGGGCCATGCATTATAACATATAAAATAAAATACCCCTTGGAGTTCTATAACCTTAGATGGAACTGGACCTTCGGCCTCCTACCTCTATTTGGTCTCATAACTACTTGGTGACCTGCAACATGGTGATATCGTTTGGGAGGGAATACGCTGTCCCATATTTACAATACCTACTATTGATATGAAAAGACGTCTGTAACGTGCAGAAATGTATTAAAATGACACGTGTATTCTGTTCCTACATGAGTACAGCTGACATTAAAATCCAAATAGTAGCAAAATCCTGTTTGTTTTTCAGAATGGCCAACACATGAGCAAATAATGATCAATGCAATTCAATATGTATATACTTCTTCATGCGTATTAATTTCAAACAGCAAGAGATTTTGACTCGAGATCACCTTTGGCGCGTGCTGAAGTCCAGCACTGCTCTCGGCTGCTCTTAGCAATGACTGTGCCTGGAACAAATCAAAACAGCGTAAATGTGATTTTTCTCTCAATCCCTCTTTTGGCATGTGCTTGCAAAGTGCCGGTTAACAGGCCCTTTTCATGATATCACGCTCGGATGACAGAAGGAGAGAGCGCAACAGACCGCAGACAAAGGGAGAGAAAAGCAGAGATGCGCGCAACAGCCTGGACATAACGCAGGAAGCGCTGGACCGCAGCCGCTCGCTGGGGCACGCACACCAGCGACGCTTAGCCTGTTTGCATACTTGCGCAGGGAGAAGGGCAACGATGCTGTCAGATGGCATAAGGGCTCTTTCCAATCTTACAATAGGGACTGGTCCCATCACGACACACGACACAGCCTCGAGTCATTCGATGCCCCAGGGCTTGGTGCGCTATATAAATAAACAAATAATAACTTCTGGGACCCTGCGCCTTGCAATTTGCACTGAAAATATGATGTTACACATGACCGCATCAAATATTTGTATTCAGGCAGTCCCCAGCCATGTCAAAGAATCAGGAGATCAATGGTTTAAATAAAGTGCTATTGCGTTCAAAGGCATAGTAGTTTCACTCAGTAGCACGGGCACACAGAATACACAGCACACTATAATTTGCTGCAAAAGATAGTAGATGTTTATTATCTCTATGAAACACAACACTATTGACAACTGCAAGGAACAATATATAATATTTGCTTGAATGTGGAGCTAGGGGAGAATGTGTGGCTTTGGCAATGCTTGTTTCATCTTTGACATTGCCACTTGACTTCTTTTCTCTGGTATCACTCAGCGTTGCTCGTCACCGCACCCTATACATCTTTACGAGCAGCGTGGCTTATCTTTGGGGAGAGCTGGAATGTGCTCCATCTGCAACTGATCATGGGAACAACATGTCTAGCCTCGGGACATTGGCCTTCGAAAGTTTGATATGACACACAAAGACGAACATGTACCCTCGTGTTCAGAAGATGGGCACAAGGTCCCCATGTTCAGGGGCGCCTGGTGTTATCACATGTTTATCAGCTGCACACAGGGTAAACTGGGGCCAGCCTACCACCCTTCTGTACATCTGGTGTTACTGGGACAGAGGGGGGCGGGAAGTGGGTTGACCCTTGGTTTCAGCATCCTTCTCCGAGGGCAAGAGGAGCATGATAAAGCTGTTTACCTCCTTCTACAGTGTTTGTCGTTCTTTCGGAAAGTGCAGCCAGGATTCCCACTGGTAGGGAGCAAAAACGAAATAGCATTTAGCTGGAGGTAATTCCACAACACCACTGGCACACTTGTACTTTGCCGGTGCGGCAACCTGCCGGTACACGTTAATACCGGCATTTTAATTCTGCAACAGCAAATTCATGCTGAGGCCCAAAGTATAGAGAGTCCTTAACTGATGGACTTGTTTCTGCAGGAGGGTGTTCTTTCCCCTGGATGAAACACATAAGGGAGCAGTTGAGTGTCTTTAATCTAAAGAGTATGTGGCTTAACCCAGAGATGTTGACCCATAGCAGTAAGCATGAGGCGAACGTCGCAGCTCAGCGAGTTGTGTGGTGACAACTTGAAAACTCTTGCTTACGCCTGAAAGCAGGGGTGCATTATTTGGCCCTGAAAATGACTCCGGAATGGAGAAATATCTAGATTTTATATCACCGGCCTATGCACTTGCACATTTAATGGAATTTAGGACACAGGTTTAAGACAGCTACATTTACAGTAAACTGGAAAGAATTCAATAAAACATTTTTTTTAAAAAGATATTTGTCCATTGTGTGGTAATGGACCAGAAACTGCGTTACATGTAAAGCTACTCTCTGACTCACTCAAGGACCTACGGACAAAGTACCTGATTCACTATTTAAGAAGGCCTGTATCTTCAGAACAGTAGCAGCATTTTTGCTATGTCAAACTACAGCTGATCCAAATGTTGCACTTTTTTTGGCAAAGTTTATTTATCGAGCATTGATTTGTAGGACCCGTTTGATGAGATGGTCAAGGGATGCTTCATGATTGAAGAGTCTTTTTATTCTAGTATCCCCTGATGTATTTTAATCATGATCGTTTGCCCCATTTCCCTAGGATATTGTGTCCGATTAATTAGGCGTTCTTTTAGATTCTCTGTCGTAATTGCAATTTATCAACAGACATTTGCTTCTTTCTTTTTTTTTCTTTAATTGTGTTTAGGCTAAAAAAGTAAGCTTTTCACAAGAGAAAACAATAACAAAAAACATTGCTACACGAAAATTAATAAAATGTCATCAATATACAGCAGTCTGTTCAATTAAATTCATCCATGAACCAATTTGTAAAAATCTGTTATTTTTTCCAAGAAAACACATACAATAGCATACAACGCCATGTTACTACATCTAAATGAATGCATGCTTTTTTAGTGATAAGTGCTCTGTGCTAAAGACTTTTTTTGCCGAATAAAGATAATGAATCATAATTCGACAGGGGAAGAAATGGCAATAAAACCCACACTGTTCAAAGGATATATTCTTGATTTGCAAATGGATTAATGTGACCTAGTCAGTCTCATAATGGGCCCAAAATGTTGCAGGGTGGCAGATATCAGTTAATAATACCATTGTAGTGTTTTGGCAGTTCGGCAACGGCAAACAGGTTATCTTGCTGCTGTTCGGCGGTTTGATGCAGTTCGAAGTGCGGCAGTCATGGGGGTCCAACTGCAAGCAGATGACTAAGTGGGATCGAACTCAAGAAGTCTGTGGTTCAAAATGTTGCTCATGCAATGCAGATTGTGGAGATCATCAGGTTCTGTTCGGTAGTCAAGGTTCGATGGTGGCTGGATTAATAACGGGATGCGCAGGCAAGTCAATTCAATGCGGGAGCTCGAAGGGTGCTGTTTGTGAAGAACACGCAGATTGGTTCAATTAGCATGGCATGGTGTGGCAGTGAACAGGTTCGAACATGCGGGACAGCAGTACAAAGTTCAGCAAGTGCCAAAGTCATTTCCGTGGGGTCCTAGTAATGTTATCTGGGTTCAATATGTTTGTATTATGGCTCATAGCAGTTCAACATTGAAATTGCAGGAATTCTAGCTGTCTTGTGTGATGAATTGTGCAATCATCACGGGAGCCCAGCCTAAAGTCTCCTCCCATGTGGCCAGGGGAAGGCAGCCACTAGCTGATCCTAACCCTGGGGGTGGTACCATGAGTGAGGATCATATGGGAAGGGATAACTGTCAGAGGGAAGTGTTGACACCCTTGGGTGAGATGCACTATTCAACCTCTTATAATTATGAAAGACCCATAATCCCCAAATACGTAATGTCTTGCTGTTATTTTACAAGTCCCTCCTATGAAGCTGCCCAAAGAACATACTAATCAAAAGTCACCTAATCAGAGTAGAATGAGTACTTTGGGAGTTCAAGAATCACATCTGCTATCCCCAAATTGACATGATTCTGTTTTGTGTAAAGGTCCTCATGCCAATTGTACATCACAAACCCCTCCTATAACATTCCCCAACTCTAACAACACTCAGCTCACCAAATGCTCACAACCGATTAAATGCCAAAGATTAAATGCCACTATGGACTCAATGCCCATAATACATGTGATGCTGGGATGAGGAAGAGGGACTCAGAGGCAATGAAGATCAAAGGTTCCATTGAGCATAATGAGCAATTTAGTTGTTGTAGTGTGAGGCACTTGAGTGGGATGTTTAAATCCCATAATGAGTTGCACCTGAGGGAAGGTGTGGAAGTACTAGCAGAGGCAGAATCTATCCAAACCTGAGATTGTCAAATGAAAAAACATCAGCCGGAACTGACGTAGGTGGAAGAGGCAGATAGCATTTCAGAGTGTGTGCAGCAGGAAGTGGCTTTGTGACCAGTGGGGCAAGAAAAAGCCTAGTGCATGGGAGATGAGTTCCCAACACGATGCATACCACTCCGGTGCAGAAGTGGAAGCAAAGAGGCCACAGAGCTGTTAGAGCTCCAACGAAGAGCCTTGAAGACTTCTCGACTTATGCGGGACCTGGCAGCAGAGGCAGCGGAATGCAGGAGGTCTGCTGCAGAAGCAACAGAGATGCCACAGAAGACCGGTGAGTTGGCCTAATACAAAAAGGTGACGCTGGGGTGCTCGGGCCACATGAAGTAAAGAAGCAGCAAGGCCACAATTCCCCTTTCAAGGGACACCTATCTGGGGAAACCTGTAACCTGCATTGCCACCAGCCAAAAGTTTGTGAAGGAGAAGTAAAGAGGCATCAAGGGCACAACTCCCCTTTCAAGGCCACACATTTGGGGGAACCTGTACACCACATTATCAAGAAACCAGAAACCTAACCATACCATATCCACTGCCACCTTTACAATGTGAAGATAAAAGTGAATTAAAGGTAAGAAGAAGTAAATGGATGAACCATTAAAAGTTTGATGAAGTGAATAAAAGAAGTTAGTGAAAAAGACATTTTTGGGGCAAGGAGTGACTATTCGATGATTTTCCCAATGGAATGTTTTTATCCAAATAACCAAAGCTAAATTAGTAAGCCAAGTATCTACCCTTGTTGTGAATTAATAAATAAATGAAGAGATTATTAAAGATGTTAATACTCAAACATGAAATAGAACTCTCAGGTCCCTATATTTAGAGTTGAGGAGCGAGTAGGAAAAGCTACATGGGCGTGTGATAAAGAGGAGATCAAAATATAATTCTACAATGAATGTCACACAGTTTGTCACAAAGCAATGGGAATGGCCTTGGCTCCCCAAGAGTAAAAAAACTGTGTACAAATTAGACATTCCATTAGCGAAGAAAGAAGTAAAGTAATGTCATCCCAAATCATTAATTAATCAGTTGACTGTCCTTAGGATGCATTTAAACGCAAAAAACACAAAGTGGTCATATGTTATCAAAATGTGTATGTACTCATCCAGATTTAAGACGAATGAAGCTAGCCGTGTGAGTCCCACATAAGGAAGGGAGCCCTGTGTTAACTCCAAATTAATGAAAGGTACCCTGGGTCCCAGGGTGGGGGGGCCAAAAACATTAAAGTTGTTTGACAAGACAGAGACAAGAGGACAAAACAATCTAAACCAAAATGTGACACGTTCCCTTGCCTCCACTGTAGCAACTGTAACAATGTCCAGAAAGGTGACCACATTAGGCACCCCCTTACTGGACAAAAGATACCACTAAATTATTTTGCCACCTGTGACTCCAAACATGTTATGTACAGCCTAATTTGCCCAAGTGGCAAATTCTATGCAGACAACACTATTAGAAAAATCAAAGAAAGGATAACTGAGCATACATCCAATATCAGGAACAACAATCAAAAATCACCCATGACTAGACATTACACAATAATCAGACACACCATTGCCCAATTGAGATATGTGGAGTTGGAAGTAGTTAGAACCGCGACAAGAGGTGGGAACCCAGGCACATTATTAGAGAAATGAGAAATGTATTGGATCCACTGAGTAGATGCTATGGATCCTAATGGTCTCAATGAGGAATTCTCCCTTACAACATTCCTATGAACTAATAAATGTGACTTTCTTGATGTGAATTTAATGTGTGAATTGGCCTACTGTAATAGTGGATCAATCCAGACACCGTGAATTTTTCAAATGCATTGATTAATACGCACAATGTCACACGGATCTGCGTGATCCGACCGCAGCTGTCTTTCCCGTGATGGAAAAGTTTGCATGGGAAATGTATGCACCACAAAAGGTTTGCACATTTCCCATGCGAACATACATTTAAAAACCCTACATACCTACACCCCCACCCACACCCACAACACCCCCCACCCACACCCTCAACACACCCCCACCCACACCCCCAACATAACCAAACCCTCCTTAACTTTTAAGATGCCACCTGCAGCGCCAGTTCCCTTTCACTTCCGTGATCGGGAACCGGCGCCGCAGGGTCATTTTCTTTTCTTTTCTTTTTTTTTGGGCAGCTGCAGGGGTTACCCCTGCTCACTATACATGTAAAGTATAGTGAGCGGGGTGTTGTGGGGGAAAGCCCCACAGCCCCTGTTTTTTTTTTCATGGGTGTGCTGCGGGGGTGTACCCCGCAAACCATGCTCACCATACTACCAAGTATAGTGAGCGGGTTCTTGCGGGGAACACCCCCGCAGCCAATGTTTTTTTTTCACGAGTGTGCTGCGGGGTGTCCCCCGCAACTCCCGCTCACTATAGTGAGTGGGATGTCCCCGCGGGGACACTCCCACAGACCCCGCAGTCTTTTGTTTTTGTTTTTACCTACCTTAAATGCATACCACCAAACCACCAAAGGTTTGAACGTTTGGTGTTCGTACCTTTTGGTGTTCGAACCTTTGGTGGTATGCATTTTCGGACATTTGATCATGTCAGACCTTCAGATTCAGTAATTTCCTCCGATTCCATGTTACATATGTGCTTTAATTGCAGATTGTAAAAAATATGTATTGACCGATCACTTGAACGACATCCATGTAACCATAACAATTAGCTATTGCGACAGACTTCAATTACACATTTAATGTATATAAAATGATATTGATGGGATCTCAATTTCACATTATTATGGCATGACCCTTGTTTAAACATCTTGGTGAATGGTCATCTACAGACTGCAAAAACCACCTTGCTCTTACTGTGGGTCTTGCTCTCTTATATATTGTCCTCCAATACTATGCCTCCACCAGGTATATACATTTAGAGAAGTATTTAGCACATTATCTACTTTAGACTTGGAGACTTAGCATGCATCCAGTCAATAACTGTGAGCTGCACATAATTATGGCAAGCACTTTAAAATCTTTGTTTACACGCGTCACCATGATGTCATGACGTCAGCCGCCCGTAACTTTTACCCGCATCACCATGATGTCATGATGTTTTCACATCAGACGCCTGGGACAGTGCACAAGAAGCAGCCATCTCACGCCACTCACGTTCTGGGAGAGGATGCGATTCTGACCGTGGCAGGATTTGGTAAGATAATAGAAGAGATCTACTCCACTTAATGGGGAACAGTCATATAGACACACAGGTTTAAGACTGCTACATTTACATTAAATTGGAAAGAATTCAATAAAACCTTTAAAAAAAAAAGATATTTGTCCATTCTGTGGTAATGGACCAGAAACTGCGTTACATGTAATGCTACTCTCTGACTCACTCAAGGACCTAAGCACAAAGTACCTGATTCCACTATTTAAGAAGGCCTGTATCTTCAGAACAGTAGCAGCATTTTTGCTATGTCAAACTACAGCTGATCCAAATGTTGTACTTTTTTTGGCAAAGTTTATTTATCGAGCATTGAGTTGTAGGACCCGTTTGATGAGATGGTCAAGGGATGCTTCATGATTGAAGAGTCTTTTTATTCTAGTATCCCCAGATGTATTTTAATCATGATCGTTTGCCCCATTTCCCTAGGATAGTGTATCCGATTAATCTTATTCTTTTAGATTCTCTGTCCTAATTGCAATTTATCAACAGACATTTGCTTCTTTCTTTAATTGTGTTTAGGCTAAAAAAGTAAGCTTTTCACAAGAAAAAACAATAACAAAAAACATTGCTACACGAAAATTAATAAATGTCATCAATATACAGCAGTCTGTTCAATTAAATTCATCCATGAACCAATTTGTAAAAATCTGTTATTTTTTCCAAGAAAACACATACAATAGCATACAACGCCATGTTACTACATCTAAATGAATGCATGCTTTTTTAGTGATAAGTGCTGTGTGCTAAAGACTTTTTTTGCCGAATAAAGACAATGAATCATAATTCGACAGGGGAAGAAATGGCAATAAAACCCACACTGTTCAAAGGATATATTCTTGATTTGCAAATGGATTAATGTGACCTAGTCAGTCTCATAATGGGCCCAAAATGTTTTGGTGTTCGAACCTTTGGTGGTATGCATTTTCGGACATTTGATCATGTCAGACCTTCAGATTCAGTAATTTCCTCGGATTCCATGTTACATATGTGCTTTAATTGCAGATTGTAAAAAATATGTATTGACCGATCACTTGAACGACATCCATGTAACCATAACAATTAGCTATTGTGACAGACTTCAATTACACATTTAATGTATATAAAATGATATTGATGGGATCTCAATTTTACATTATTCTGGCATGACCATTGTTTAAACATCTTGGTGAATGGTCATCTACAGACTGCAAAAACCACCTTGCTCTTACTGTGGGTCTTGCTCTCTTATATATTGTCCTCCAATACTATGCCTCCACCAGGTATATACATTTATAGAAGTATTTAGCACATTATCTACTTTAGACTTGGAGACTTAGCATGCATCCAGTCAATAACTGTGAGCTGCACATAATTATGGCAAGCACTTTAAAATCTTTGTTTACACGCGTCACCATGATGTCATGACGTCAGCCGCCCGTAACGTTTACCCGCATCACCATGATGTCATGATGTTTTCACATCAGACGCCTGGGACAGTGCACAAGAAGCAGCCATCTCACGCCACTCACGTTCTGGGAGAGGATGCGATTCTGACCGTGGCAGGATTTGGTAAGATAATAGAAGAGATCTACTCCACTTAATGGGGAACAGTCATATAGACACACAGGTTTAAGACTGCTACATTTACATTAAATTGGAAAGAATTCAATAAAACCTTTAAAAAAAAAAGATATTTGTCCATTCTGTGGTAATGGACCAGAAACTGCGTTACATGTAATGCTACTCTCTGACTCACTCAAGGACCTAAGCACAAAGTACCTGATTCCACTATTTAAGAAGGCCTGTATCTTCAGAACAGTAGCAGCATTTTTGCTATGTCAAACTACAGCTGATCCAAATGTTGTACTTTTTTTGGCAAAGTTTATTTATCGAGCATTGAGTTGTAGGACCCGTTTGATGAGATGGTCAAGGGATGCTTCATGATTGAAGAGTCTTTTTATTCTAGTATCCCCAGATGTATTTTAATCATGATCGTTTGCCCCATTTCCCTAGGATAGTGTATCCGATTAATCTTATTCTTTTAGATTCTCTGTCCTAATTGCAATTTATCAACAGACATTTGCTTCTTTCTTTAATTGTGTTTAGGCTAAAAAAGTAAGCTTTTCACAAGAAAAAACAATAACAAAAAACATTGCTACACGAAAATTAATAAATGTCATCAATATACAGCAGTCTGTTCAATTAAATTCATCCATGAACCAATTTGTAAAAATCTGTTATTTTTTCCAAGAAAACACATACAATAGCATACAACGCCATGTTACTACATCTAAATGAATGCATGCTTTTTTAGTGATAAGTGCTGTGTGCTAAAGACTTTTTTTGCCGAATAAAGACAATGAATCATAATTCGACAGGGGAAGAAATGGCAATAAAACCCACACTGTTCAAAGGATATATTCTTGATTTGCAAATGGATTAATGTGACCTAGTCAGTCTCATAATGGGCCCAAAATGTTTTGGTGTTCGAACCTTTGGTGGTATGCATTTTCGGACATTTGATCATGTCAGACCTTCAGATTCAGTAATTTCCTCGGATTCCATGTTACATATGTGCTTTAATTGCAGATTGTAAAAAATATGTATTGACCGATCACTTGAACGACATCCATGTAACCATAACAATTAGCTATTGTGACAGACTTCAATTACACATTTAATGTATATAAAATGATATTGATGGGATCTCAATTTTACATTATTCTGGCATGACCCTTGTTTAAACATCTTGGTGAATGGTCATCTACAGACTGCAAAAACCACCTTGCTCTTACTGTGGGTCTTGCTCTCTTATATATTGTCCTCCAATACTATGCCTCCACCAGGTATATACATTTAGAGAAGTATTTAGCACATTATCTACTTTAGACTTGGAGACTTAGCATGCATCCAGTCAATAACTGTGAGCTGCACATAATTATGGCAAGCACTTTAAAATCTTTGTTTACACGCGTCACCATGATGTCATGACGTCAGCCGCCCGTAACGTCTACCCGCATCACCATGATGTCATGATGTTTTCACATCAGACGCCTGGGACGGTGCACAAGAAGCAGCCATCTCACGCCACTCGCGTTCTGGGAGAGGATGTGATTCTGACCATGGCAGGATTTGGTAAGATAATAGAAGAGATCTACTCCACTTAATGGGGAACAGTCATATACTTGAATTGTGACTGTGGATTTTTGCCACAGATACCACCCATTCTAATTCACAAATTCCATTCTACAGATAGATGACCATCCCCTGTATCAGTAACCACCAAGCATCACCCACTGGTGAGTGAATGTGCCGATAATATGAAGAATCAATAAGAGATAGGTACTAAGATAGGATACATGCAAACAGCTGTTCCTCTTCATTCACAGGGCCGACAGAGGCATATTAATATTAAACCTCTAATATACTGACGCTCTAAGAACCACGCGGCGTGACCTTAAAGGTAATTTAGCTGACATATGTAGTTTCACCGATCTTCTAAATGATGTTACACCCCAGTAGTAATAGTTCCATTTTACCGTTCCCAGTCACGAGATAGGTCCACTTGACGAATATTAAGACAAAGGTTCCGTTTTCATTGGCAGTAAAGGTATTTCACCCTTATTAATTGGCTTCATGCTTTGGCTTTTCAAACACGTATAGTTGAACTATAACTAGTCTCTTTTACTTATAGCCACCTTCTGATCATCCTTGATTGGTATATTTTGGAATTACAAACCACATTTTCGTCCCATGACCTTAACAGACAAGAGTTACTGGGCCTCATTACGAATCAGGTGTTAAGGGGTTAACGGCGCCGTAAACGGTGCCGACCCTTAACGCCTGATTCCGAGGTCCCTTAGCGCCATGGTGAGTTTAATGCCTGCTTTTTGCAGGCGTTAAAATCCATGGCGCTAAGGGACCATGGTTCTAATTACGCCACCGTAATTTACGGTGGCGTAATTAGCGCCTTCCCCACTCCCATTATGCCCTATGGGGCAAAAAAGGGAATGGGGAAGGGTAAAATGGGAAATGGGGATTTACCGCCCCACTCACCTTGGAATGGGGCGGTAAATCCGCTATCCACCATGGTGTAAACATAGTTTACACCATGGTGGTAAGGGTACGACCCAATGGGTAACTTACCGCATGGATCGTAATGAGGCCCACTGTACCTCAATGGCCATTTCTACTAACAAGGTGATTAAAAAAAGGGGAATCCGGGATAATGAGCGTGCTTATTTGTTATTGTGTACACACACAAAATCTAAATAATGTAAGATTTATAGACACTTCTTTTTCTGTACTTACTCTCTAGAGACTATACAGAGTGAAGAAACACATTTTGTAAAAAATAATTGCTCCTGAGGAAGGCCTCAGCCGAAATGTGTTGAGATTCTAATGTTACCTGTTGTCGTGTGGATTAAATCATCAACAAATGCAAAAAAAGGAAGATTATGTTCTCTTCATAATTAAATGTTGATGAGAAGCATCCAATTGCAGGATTTGTGAAATAAGTAAAATTACACACTATTAGCAACTTTAATAAACATTTGACTGTTTTCAGTAAGGAAGGTGTGCAGGGGGCAAGAGTGTCCACTACCTTAGGGCACTGCACTATTGTAACGGCTTGCAGTGCCAGAGCCCTGTTTTCTCCTGTGCACCTGAACATCTTTATATACATTTGTTGAAATTTTGGACTTACCCATAAATTTGGCGTGCAGATCACAATTCACTTTGGATTCTGCATAGACATCAAAACATATACAATAAAGTTTGCTGCAAAAATGAAGTTGAAGGGTGCAAACATAATAGGCGATACTGTACCTTTGTAGATTTCAGGGCTGTCCGGGCATCACCTTGTATTGGATTCGATCTATGTTTTCAATGATGGCAGGCCGCTGGGAGCAGACGTGTTCTCTAGTTAAAACACTAACAGGCCGATTCATGGAATAATTAGCGCGGCGCAAGTGGGCAAAAACGTGCGAATCGCAGTGGAATAGCGAAAATCGCAATGCAATTGCGAAAATCGCACGAAAAGCAGCGCACGTCGATTCATGGAAGGCCGTGCGCGAGAAAACCAGCGCATGTGCGATAAAAAAGTGCGCGGCGCACGTTGGCGCACAGGCCATCTAACAGCGTGCGCCAGGTCACAGCGAAAATCGCACAGGCCACAGCGAAATTCGCACATAGCGAAGCGCACGCAACAAAAGTAGGCGGAACACGGGCGTAACACTCGGAATGGGGAACAACTTGCCAAAACGTGGGCGTCAATGGGGAAGTACAGGGCACAAGTGCGCGGAACGCCCACACGCTCGCCTACAACACGTATTCATGGAATAGAATAGGGCAAAAAAGCGCACGCTCAAACCAGCGCACAGGCACAAACACGACCGCCACAAGAAAGCAGGCGGTAGCGTCTCTGCGGCTGTAAGAAATGTGCGCCAAAAGGTGCGCCAACAAATAGCACCTATATACTGCCATGATGAATGTCCCATACTGTGGCCCTCCAGGAAAAATGACGTGCAAAGGGGTACCCACAAACACGGACACCCGCTGACAAAAAATACGTGTGCGTGTATACCGGGGTGCGCGGGAAGTCTAACACGCGATTTCAGCAGGGTACGTGCATCACAGGGGTTCGCGTGAAGTTATTCATGCGATCGGGCCTGGGGGAGCGGGCTAAGTGTATTTCAGGGGTTCGCGTGAAGTTCCTCACGCGATCGGGCCTGGGGGAGCGGGCTACGTGTATTCCAGGGGTGCGCGGGAAGTTCCACACGCGAATAGCCTGGGCGCGTGTATTTGAGGGGTGCGCGGGAAGTTCCACACGAGAATAGCCTGGGCGCGTGTATTTGAGGGGTGCGCGGGAAGTTCCACACGCGAATAGCCTGGGCGCGTGTATTACAGGGGTGCGCGGGAAGTTCCACACGCGAATAGCCTGGGCGCGTGTATTTCAGGGGTGCGCGGGAAGTTCCACACGCGAATAGCCTGGGCGCGTGTATTTCAGGGGTGCGCGGGGAGTTCCACACGCGAATAGCCTGGGTGCGTGTATTTCAGGGGTGCGCGGGAAGTTCCACACGCGAATAGCCTGGGCGCGTGTATTTCAGGGGTGCGCGGGAACTTCCACACGCGAATAGCCTGGGCGCGTGTATTTCAGGGGTGCGCGGGAAGTTCCACACGCGAATAGCCTGGGCGCGTGTATTTCAGGGGTGCGCGGGAAGTTCCACATGTGATTTGACAGTGTGGGTCCTCCCAGGTGTACCCTGTACACCCTCCACGGCCCCTGCAGGCAGCCCACACCACAGGGGACTACCCTGCATCCCTGGTCATGTCCCGCAGGAAGCCCACCCAACATGGGCATGCCCCCCAGCAAAGGCACATGTCTCCTTGAACTAATGAACACCAACTCATGTCCCCTTGCACCCCCACCCCCCAGCACTGTGGGGCACCTGCCAGCAGGCCCCCACCCATGTCCAACTCATGTCTCCCACCACCCCCACACCCCAGCAGTGCAGGGGCAGCCTCCACCAGGCCCCCACTCATGTCACCCACCACCCCCACCCCCCAGCACTGTGGGGCACCTGCCAGCAGGCCCCCACACATGTCCAACTCATGTCTCCCACCACCCCCACACCCCAGCAGTGCAGGGGCAGCCTCCACCAGGCCCCCACTCGTGTCACCCACCACCCCCACCCCCCAGCCACCAGGGGCACCCTCCACCAGGCCCCCACTCATGTCTCCCACCACCCCCACACCCCAGCAGTGCAGGGGCACCCTCCACCAGGCCCCCACTCATGTCTCCCACCACCCCCACCCCCCAGCAGTGCAGGATCACCCTCCACCAGGCCCCCACTCATGTCTCCCACCACCCCCACCCCCCAGCAGTGCAGGGGCACCCTCCACCAGGCCCCCACTCATGTCTCCCACCACCCCCACCCCCCAGCAGTGCAGGGTCACCCTCCACCAGGCCCCCACTCATGTCCCCCTGAACCCCCACCCCCCAGCAGTGCAGGGTCACCCTCCACCAGGCCCCCACTCATGTCTCCCACCACCCCCACCCCCCAGCCACCAGGGGCACCCTCCACCAGGCCCCCACTCATGTCTCCCACCACCCCCACACCCCAGCCACCAGGGGCACCCTCCACCAGGCCCCCACTCATGTCTCCCACCACCCCCACCCCCCAGCAGTGCAGGGTCACCCTCCACCAGGCCCCCACTCATGTCTCCCACCACCCCCACACCCCAGCAGTGCAGGGTCACCCTCCACCAGGCCCCCACCCATGTCTCCCACCACCCCCACCCCCCAGCCACCAGGGGCACCCTCCACCAGGCCCCCACTCATGTCTCCCACCACCCCCACACCCCAGCCACCAGGGGCACCCTCCACCAGGCCCCCACTCATGTCTCCCACCACCCCCACACCCCAGCAGTGCAGGGGCACCCTCCACCAGGCCCCCACTCATGTCTCCCACCACCCCCACCCCCCAGCAGTGCAGGGTCACCCTCCACCAGGCCCCCACTCATGTCTCCCACCACCCCCACCCCCCAGCAGTGCAGGGGCACCCTCCACTAGGCCCCCACTCATGTCTCCCACCACCCCCACCCCCCAGCAGTGCAGGGTCACCCTCCACCAGGCCCCCACTCATGTCTCCCACCACCCCCACCCCCCAGCCACCAGGGGCACCCTCCACCAGGCCCCCACTCATGTCTCCCACCACCCCCACACCCCAGCCACCAGGGGCACCCTCCACCAGGCCCCCACTCATGTCTCCCACCACCCCCACCCCCCAGCAGTGCAGGGTCACCCTCCACCAGGCCCCCACTCATGTCTCCCACCACCCCCACACCCCAGCAGTGCAGGGTCACCCTCCACCAGGCCCCCACCCATGTCTCCCACCACCCCCACCCCCCAGCCACCAGGGGCACCCTCCACCAGGCCCCCACTCATGTCTCCCACCACCCCCACACCCCAGCCACCAGGGGCACCCTCCACCAGGCCCCCACTCATGTCTCCCACCACCCCCACACCCCAGCAGTGCAGGGGCACCCTCCACCAGGCCCCCACTCATGTCTCCCACCACCCCCACCCCCCAGCAGTGCAGGGTCACCCTCCACCAGGCCCCCACTCATGTCTCCCACCACCCCCACCCCCCAGCAGTGCAGGGGCACCCTCCACCAGGCCCCCACTCATGTCTCCCACCACCCCCACCCCCCAGCAGTGCAGGGTCACCCTCCACCAGGCCCCCACTCATGTCCCCCTGCACCCCCACCCCCCAGCAGTGCAGGGTCACCCTCCACCAGGCCCCCACTCATGTCTCCCACCACCCCCACCCCCCAGCCACCAGGGGCACCCTCCACCAGGCCCCCACTCATGTCTCCCACCACCCCCACCCCCCAGCCACCAGGGGCACCCTCCACCAGGCCCCCACTCATGTCTCCCACCACCCCCACACCCCAGCCATCAGGGGCACCCTCCACCAGGCCCCCACTCATGTCTCCCACCACCCCCACCCCCCAGCAGTGCAGGGTCACCCTCCACCACGCCCCCACTCATGTCTCCCACCACCCCCACACCCCAGCAGTGCAGGGTCACCCTCCACCAGGCCCCCACCCATGTCCCCCTGCCCCCAGGTCCTGACGATACACAATCATGGCAGTAATGGGCAGCATACCCAGCACAAACACCCAGGCAAGGATTGCATCCACCCACATAGTGAATGCAATTACATGACACAACCCCAATGGCAAGTATGTAAATGAACACATGTCCGTCACACACACATACACAATGGCTGCAAGTGAATGTCAAAACCCATATCATGACATGTATGAAACCAAAGACAAAATAAGACAAGTGGAAGTAAAAATAAAAAATGTATTAAAGATTAAAAATAAGTAAACAAATCAAACATACAACTATGTGGATAACAAAATAAATGGTCCATGTTGGAGAACAAAAGTAAAAATCAAAAAACGAAAAAGGAAAAAAAAAACAAATGTTGACCAAAGCAATATCAAGTAGAAGCAAAAGAATGAAAAACCATTACCACATGGTGAACACAATAATGAAAAAAAGAAAATTTTCCTCAAAAAACAAACTAAATACAGGAATGTACCAGGGTCCATGAGCCCAACACCATAAAGGAAACCTACTACTACCTAATGAAAAAAATACATACAAAAAAGTGCCCATTGTCCGAGCGGTCCAAAATAATAAAAACAAATAGAGGAAACCTAACACTAACTAACTATATAACTATATACAAAGGCAGCGGGCAAGTCCTGCGGCTCACTTGTTGATGTTGCTGGCCAGGGCATCATCGAACTCCATGTCGATGTCCTGGAGGCGGGACTCTGTCCTGGCCCCGAGGTCTCGCAGGGATAACCCCATGTTCAACTCAAACTCCCAGCGAGCTTCCTCGAGGCACTCAGCCCGCCTCAACGCCCGACGCATGGAGAACTCCGCCCTGACCATGGCGAGCCGCTCCTCTTCCGCCCGCTGCCGCTCCGCACCTATCCGCTGGACCAACTGCTCCCACACGGAAGACACCACCATCCCAGGGTTGCCCTGCCCTCCGGCCGATGCCTGCCCCTCTGATCTTGATGGCCCCGAGCCATGATGCCTCCCACGTCGAGCCCGCTGCTGCCTCCGACGCCACTGCCTCTGCCAGCACGACGGCATCCAGGCTGATGGAAACCACTGACGCCGTCGTGCACGTGCCCTGCCTGATGATGCTGTCACATCTTCCATCTGCTGGGGTCCAGTTGCTGTGTTGTCCACCCCTGCTGGACCTCCGACTCCCAACTGTGGCAGGGATGGGATCCCCACCGAGCTGGCTGCATTGGTCGGGGCAGGTCCACAGGGGGCCCTGGTGGCATCTGGGCTGGAAGAAGGCAAGGGGAACGACTGGTGGATAGCCTGCACAGAGGAGGAGAGGGCCGCCACATTGGCCAACACATGCAGGAAACCCCCGAACATGGCCGATCCCAATTGGGCCACGTCGGCACGGTGCACTTCGTGATGACGTGCGTGCTCCTCCCGGGAAGCACGCACGGCATCACGAATCACAGCCGTGCGCATCGCGACCCCAATCAGGACCTTCTCCGCACAGCCAGGGGTTCCCACGTCCGCAGGTGGAGGAGAGTCAGGTGACATGGACATCCCCTCTACCTGCGGACAGGCCTGGGACGGGGCATCCCTGCTGGTGCATGGTGGTGCACTCACAGGGTCAGGGACAGCGACATGCACAGGCCCCTCCACGGTGACCTGTGCTGCCTCCTGCCCCTGGCCCTGGACTGCACCACTTGCACCAGCAGGGATGCCCCCACCAGGCCCCATGTGTGCCCCAGTGGCGGCCTCCTCCTCCTCTGTGCAAACCACCAACCTGGATGGCTCCTCACCGTCTCCCACCGTAGCAGGCCCCTGTGGGGGCTCACCCACCCCTTCCGCTGCAGCCGTGGGGGCATCCCCGCCGCCTTGCTCCACAGCGCCGTCTCCGCCCTCTTCCTCACTAGCCGCTACGTAGAGGGAGACAAAGAACACAAGCATCAGGGCACTGTACAATGGTCCCCTAGACAGGAAGCAATAGCAGATGAGCACCACTGTCAAAGTACACTTCCATCATGTCCCTCCACAACACATGGGTCAGTCCAGGCAAAACACACACAGTAACAGGCATGGTGCATGCCATGGACATTTCCATGCATGTCCAATGGACTCTTAAAACATTCAATGATATGTAACTCAAATGCATCATGGCTCATGCCTATCACATGCACACACTTCACCTCAGTCACATCCATCTGGCCCCAAACACACCAAACACAGCGGATACAAGGGTAATTTGGCTGCTTCACTGAATCTGTGCATTGTCACACACATGTGTCATGCATCCATGGCATGCACAAGTCACAGACACGCAGGTCAGGCACACAGACATGGCTACCATATATGTACCTGGCATCAGCACCCATCCCTCACCCCCACCCATGTCCAGGTACAGAGACTGGCATGCTCTCATGTTCAAAATCTGCATAGGGCTCCCCATGCGGCATTTCAACACATGCAACAACCATGTGGATCACACATCACTGGTCGGACATGCATTACCATGATGTCCCTGCACACATACATGCATACATGGCCTATGGCACACATACAGGCAAGTATCATAGAACCAGCACACCGCAACATGCCCTGTCTCACACAGTAATGCTTGGACACTTACCGCTCAACTCCAGACGGGCCTCCCTCTCAAGGATCTGGGCGTGGAGCGCTGGGCGTACACGTTCCAGGACCCTCATCTGGATGGAACTCATGCGGCCCCGGCCCCCCTCCACGAGGCGCCGGGCCTTCACAAGGGTCCTGGACCTCAAGACCTCCCAGCGCTTCTTGATCTTCAGGACGTCGCGGGTTGCCACCCCCTCCGCGTTGATGGCAACCACACAGTCAGCCCAGATCCTCTGCCGTCCTTCCTTGCTGGCGCGGGACGATCCAAAGAGGGCATCATACTGCCCCAGGACATGCTCCACCAGGACACCAACTTCGGTGACAGTGAAGCTGGTGCCCCTCTGCCCCTTTGGCCTGGGGTTGCCACTGGTGCCAGATGTGGAAGTGCCCGACATGGCAACCCCAGAGGCAGGTGTGGGTGGGCAACTGGGTCCTGGGGCTGGGCTGTGGAGCGATGTAATCCCAGTCGGGAGTCTTCAGTTCCAGCAGGGGTGGACACAGCAACTGGACCCCTGCAGATGGCTGATGTGCAGGCACCAAATGGCAGGGCACGGTGGCAGCAGGCAGGCAGTCAGGCAGCAGCAGATGGCACGTGGGAGGCTGCTCGGGGCACTGGGGGGCAGTAACTCGGCCTTCTGGGCAGGAGTGTGGTCTTCCGTGTGTTTTCGCGTGGCCAGCTTGATACGGAGTGATTTGGCACGTGAAAATCCTGCACGTCAGCGTGAAATCCGAGGAAAGGCCCTTAGCGCGTAAGCGCGTCAGCACGCATACGCGATTCTATTGGACCAGAGTCCCTCAGCGCGTAAGCGCGTCTGTGACGTGACCCGCACGGGTGTTCCCCACTCAGCATGTGATGACGGGGCACACGTGGAAATACTGCACGTCAGAGTGTCATCGCGTGTAATTGGACAAAAGTGCACGTACACGCGATTGGCCTATGTACGTGTATTTAATGGGTGCGCGGGCACTTACACACGCAAGTACGTCAGCGAACCTGTATCCCGTGGTGCGTGTGAATTTCCACACGCTATTGGACTGGGAACTGGATTCCAGGGGTGCGCGGGTCACACGCTGTATCCCGTGGTGCGTGTGAATTTCCACACGCTATTGGACTGGGAACTGGATTCCAGGGGTGCGCGGGTCACACGCTCGCCTAGAACACGCGCAAAGCATAAATTTGCGGACTTTAACAATAACAAGCTCAGACGCCAGGATGAACATACCGTTCCTAGCAGCAGTGGCAGTGGGCTACCAAAGGAGGAGGAGGAGGATAGTCAGGGCCAGAATATTCACACCCAGAACCAGCCTTTTCGGGATGCCTGATGACCAGGTGTATGGGAGGTACAGGTTTCCACCACACATTATACTGGACCTGGTGAGTGAGTGGGAGGATGACCTCACATCACCCACCCTGTGCTCCCAAGCACTCAGCCCCCTGGAGAAGGTCCTCAATGTACTGCACTTCTTAGCCACTGGATCATTTCAGCGGACAAGTGCCATAGTGGGTGGGGTGTCACAGGCCACCCAGTCACGCTGCCTACACCAGGTCTTGAACATCATCACTGCACGCCCATCAGTCCGCAGGCACATATACCTGCCCAGAACACCTGCAGAAAGGCATGCTGCCGCCCTGGATTTTTACGCTGTGGCACGATTCCCCAAAGTGCTAGGTGCCATCGACTGCACCCATGTGGCTCTACGTCCCCCCAGGGCATCTGAGCACATCTATAGGAACCACAAGCACTGGCATTCCATCAACGTGCAGGTAGCATGTAATGCCAAGGGAATCATCACCTCAGTATATGCCAACTATCCCGGCTCCACCCACGACAGCTTCATTTACCGAATGTCCACCCTAAGCCGGGACCTAGAAGCTGGGCGGCATAGCGATACATGGCTGCTTGGTGAGTATGTATGCCACTGCACATGCATGCATGTTGGATACTGAGCAAGGTCACAACCCCACCAATGATACCAATCACCACCTCCACAGGGGACAGTGCCTACCCTCTCAGCCCACACATGATGACGCCAATTCGGAACCCACCACGCCACCCCAGGTAAGATATAACACAGCCCACATTACAACCAGGGGCATAGTGGAGCGCACATTCGGAGTGCTAAAGTCACGCTTTCGCTCCCTTGACCGTTCTGGCGGGCAGCTGTTATATGCTCCCCCAGTAGTGTGCAGGATCATAGTGGCAGCATGTGTCCTGCACAACGTTGCAACACGCCGGGGCCTGGCCGTGGACATGGTGGTGGCCCCACATCCCCAACCACATGCACAGCCGCTGCGCATGGGAGGGGAAAGGGCACGGGGGGAGGCAGCCCGTACACAGCTAGTGGCTAATTACTTCACATAGAAATCACACCCCTGTGGAGTGCACACTGCCCTGGCACATTCCATCTGACAATCAATGATGACTCAACCTGACACTGATCCTGAATGTCTGGAGAATGAACCGGGAATACCATGTCAGCCTGAGATTGTTCACCTGGAAGTGTCACAATGTGTGCATCCCTACCCACACAGACACCACCAATGCAGTTTTGTGAAGTTACACATTGAAGCAGCTAAAATGAATACCCACTTGCAAAATGCAACAAGAGGACAGTGCCATGTCAGCCAACCCAACCCCAGCACCGCCACACGACACACCGTGCCATGCCATGCTAATTGCAGGTAAACAAAGTAATCCCCACAACATGACATCAGTCTCACTATGTACAGTGTCCCTATTAGAAACCTGCAACACCTGAAATGCTCACAGCAATGCCGGACCAACTACATACTTGAGCACGTACTACCATTAACATGACATCACAAATGTTACATATTAGCAGTCTCACCACCTGGAAATGCCTGCACTCCCACCACTACCAACTGTGCAGTGTTGTCGCCATGTAGAGTTGTAGGTGCACTGCTGCCAACATGGACCCCATCTCCAGACTAGAGGTCCTTGTGTGGACATGAGGAAGGGACCTGCAAATTGGGAGGTAGACACAGAAGAAGAGTTACACATCAATGCAACATGCAGTGTACAACACAACAGCAATATGCACTAGGAATGTATACACAGTATTGACTACAGACTGGCCACACAGCTCATGGGAGTCCAACGTCACTGTGTAATTCACTGTCACTTGGGCACACCCTTTGCAAGCCCATGGAAACGGGAAGCAGGAGGGGTGTGTGTGACTCAAACCCAAGCATCTGAACCAAATACATTACAAGCCTGCATGTGCCCAGCCACAATGCAGCGTATGCCCACAGGAACCACGGAAGCCAACAGATCGTCCCAAAAAAATTGGGAATAAAATAAATCAAAATAAAAATAAAAATAAGAAACAATCAAAAATGGCCATTGATGGGCCCGGGGGGGTTGGGGAGGCCACCCAGGAGGTCCGAGGACAGGATGCACACCAGAACCCACCTGCGTGGATCCTGGGAAGATAAAACACCTCCATGGGCTCATGGCCCACACGGCTACCCTATTGTGGGAGTATCACTGCTGTCGCTATTATCACCCTGTGCAGCTGCATCCGGAGGTGGTTGCACTATGGGAGGCAGCCCACGCAAGGCCCTAGTCTGCTCCTCCATGGCTGCAAGCATGCGGGTGTGGTAGGTCTGGTTCTGGAGGATGAGTGTGCGGAGGTCCCCAGGCAACAACTCACGGGATGCCCGGACCTCCGCCCTCGTTGCCTGCATCTCAGCTGAGAGCGTACGGGTGAGACGCTCCAGCTGCTGTTCTGTCCTTTGGTGTGTTGAAGCCTCAAGCTCAACAAGAGTCGTCCTGAGGTGAAGGAGCTCCTGCCTCAGGGCTTCCCTGTGGCCCTGGGACTCAATGGAGATGGCCTCCTGCAGAGTCGCCAGTGCCGCCCGCCTGTCCCTGTTGGACCCCAACATGTCCTCCCTGTGTGACTGGCAGATGGAGTCGGTTGCCTGCTCTAGTCGCTCCATCAGCCTTTCTGGGGGGACAATGGAAGTGGCCACCCTATCCATGGCCTGAGCCATCATCTCGGATGATGCAGCCTGTTGGGTTGCCATACCGTAAATGGATTGCTCCCATGCGGTATTGCCAGGTGGCGTACGGCCACCACGTCGGCGGGCACCACACCTGTCTGGGGCAAGGCGAACTGCGCCTTGCTGTGCTGGCACTTGCTGAGGCTGCAGGACTGCATTCCCCCTCTGATCTGCTGGCCCAGGAACAGGATCAGATGTCGCGGAGTGTGACCCTGCATCCGTAACCACCGAAGGCGTAGCTGCCAACACTGACATCCCCATGGAGGGTTCTGACCCTGGTGCAGGTGGGTGAGACAGAACAGAATCCCTCCCTGGAACACTCACCTGCGACGGCACGTAGGTCTCATCCGAATCAACACCTGAGTACAGCTCGGGGGAGGTGCAGCCAGAGACACCCCTTGAGAGCACGACCTGCAGCACTTGTGGGTTCTCCCCCACCACCACACCACGTCCCTCACTGGTGGTTGGTCGGCCCTCGGACCCCTCCTGGGTCTGCACCATCTCCACAACCTCAGCAGTATCAGGTGCGTCTTCCCCTGCAAAGACATGAAAACAAAGAAATGGAAACAGGCATTAGCACCATGGCACTCAATGAGGGCTGAGAAGCAAGAGAAACAGTACTTGATTGACACATGTCCCACATGACTAAAACCCTCCCATGCATGCACCCTCACTGCGTATGAAGTGCAGGCAAAAGGCACACACTGATGACACCAAGATGGAAGATGAACACATTTTCTGCATGCTGCCTGGCAGTGGCATCACACATTGGCCTGTGATTGCCAGGTGAAACACACATGCCATCACACAGATGGCATGTACCATTGCTATTGAGTGAAGATGGAGAGGAGGGCAGCACCTATTCATTCAGTCCAGTTCCCGCATGTAATTGCTTTTCTAATTCTAACAGGTCAGATTTTTCACCTGGAGCTGCCAGTCTGAAATGGTCCAATTGCACAGGGACATGTGTGTACAAATGATATCCAGGTAACAAAGTCACTCCACTTTACCATACCCATGTCAGACATGTGACTAGTGGACAGCGACATGCCTAGTGAAAGTGGTGGAATGCAAACAAACTGACTGAATGAACAGTGAAAAATAAGCAAATATATTGTGGCAAGGTGACACTTCAAGGGCAACTGGCGTGCAGTTGGGCTAGATGTCTACTGTTGGCAGAAGGGATACTGCTATGGCCAAATGCAGCTGCGCAGGAAGTATTGCATGAAGCACATGGCTGACCCATACGACTCAGGCGCACACACTCTCACCTGGCACACAAACAGAAGCCCTCACACACACACCATGCACATGGATGACACACACATGCATGTGCACTCACCGGACAATGCCTCGTAATCAGCCAGATCTCCCACGCCTTGGATCTGTTCCTCCGTGACGTAGGTCCCAGCGACTGACTCATGTGGAGTGAGTTCCATGTCTACTACTGGAGACCCACCTCCAGTCACTAGAGTTGCGGCATGACTTGAGGCCAGCTTACTCTTTGCCCTGCGCTTTAGGTCATTCCAGCGCTTATAGCAATCATTGGCTGTGTGCCTCACAATTCCAAGGGCACTTACGATGTCCGCAACGGTCTGCCAGTGTGCCTGGCGTTGTGCAGGTGTGGTCTTGGATCCTGCAACAATGACCATCTCGTTGTCATGTCCGGACACATACTCGACAAGTGCATTCAGTTCGTCATCCGTGAAGCTGGGCTTCCTGGACGGGCCGGACTGTGTAGCCGTGTCTGGGGCATCAGCCTGTGCCGGACGAGCACTCTTCCTCTTCCGCTTGGAAGGTGGTGGTGATCCTGAGTGTCCTGCGCCGCTCTGGACACTAGGGGCAGGAGCCCTGGTGGACTCTGTATCAGGAGTGTGGGATTGCACACTCAGCATGGGAGTTGGTGCAGGCATTGGCTCTAGTGTGATGGTGTCAGGGGGAATGTCAGCAGCATGGACTAGGACCGACACTGTCCTGGCTGGGTGTGTGAGGGCTGGGGTGGATGGAGCCGCAGCTGCCCCTGCAGCCTCTCCGCCCTGCCTCCTTGGTGCAGCAGATGACCTTGCTGCCCCAGATCCACGTGGCATGATGGCATCAACGTGCACCAGCGCACGTGTCATAGCCCTGCTGACCTGGAAGTCAGCCATGGAGTCAGCCAGGTCTGGTGCCACAATGGGCTGGTCCAACAAGGGCTGAGCATGGATGGTGTCAGCCACATCAGCCTCAATGGGAGGGGGGTAGGGGGGTATTATGGGTGCCCGTGACTGGTCCTCCACACATGGGGGGACAGGCTCACCCTGCAAGTTACGACCACGTCCCCTACCGGATCCACCACGGCCACCACTTGTGGCTCTTCCACCTTTGCCACCCTTACGGAATCCTCGCCTCCCAGCCATGGCACTGATGTTAATGTGCGTATGGGAGTGGATGTAGACTATTGTCCTGGGCAATTGGAGGTCAAAGGGGGTGGGTACCAGATGGTAATTGTACCCTAGTGCTCTAGCAAGGCTGAATGTAACCCCTGGGGAAAGATGACGGGTCACGCAACGCACAGAAGGCCCAAAAAAGGGAGATGACGTGCACGCAACCCCTCCTAGACCACGTGTGCAGAAAGAAAAACCTGCACTACGCTGTGGCACCCAGAAACACAAGAATGAACGTATGCGTGTCACACGCAGCCTAGAATGACCTCTGAAGGGGTAGGCTACACACGGGGCAAGCACAGATGTTAGATACGTGCGTGACTCACCGTCTGCCTGGTAAACGAGCGTGTAAAAGGAGCACGTTTGGTTGGCAACACCCCCGCCAAAAGAAGATTTGTACGCTGTCTGAGGAGACAAGACAACAGTAGAAGGGAACACTGTTTGAGGGAACAGGCCCAGGTAAACCAGTAAAAGCGAAAGAAGAGAAAAAGCTGTCAGAGGTAACAGGGAATACGAACTTGAAACGCCGTGAAGTAAATCGCGTGTGAAACGACAAGAAGTACAGAATTCACCCACTCGCTCTCCACGAAAAGCACGTACAAGGAAGTGGTGTTCTACGCGTACCTTTTATACAGGCCCACACGTCCAGCGTCACTTACGCGGCGTGTACGCGCTAGGGCCATTTCCACCAATTACACGCTTTGTCACTTCTGCGTGTAGGGACATTTCCTCCAATTACACGCTTTGTCACTTCTGCGTGTTGGGCCATTTCCACCAATTACACGCTTTGTCACTTCTGCGTGTAGGGCCATTTCCACCAATCACACGCGATGATACTCTGACGTGCAGTCTTTCCACGTGTGCTCTGTCATCACGTGCTGTGTGGGAAACACCCGTGCGGGTCACGTCACAGACGCGCTTACGCGCTGAGGGCCTTTGGTCCAATAGAATCGCGTATGCGTGCTGACGCGCTTACGCGCTAAGGGCCTTTCCTCGATTTTCACGCTGACGTGCAGGATTTTCACGTGCCAAATCACTCCGTACCAAGCTGGCCACGCGTAAGCACACGGAAGACCACGCTCCTGCCCAGAAGGCAGAACTACTGCCCCCCAGAGCCCCGAGCACGCTCCCACCTACCATCTGCTGCTGCCTGACTGCCTGCTGCCCACGTGCACTGCCATTTGCTGCCTGCACATCAGCCAGGGGTGCTGTTGCTGTGACCACCCCTGCTGGTACCGAAGACTCCCGACTGGAATTCCATCGCTCCACAGCCCAGCCCCAGGACCCAGTTGCCCACCCACTCCTGCCTCTGGGGTTGTCATGTCGGGGCAAACACCATCTGTGACCACTGACAACCCCCGGCCAGAGAGGCAGAGGGGCACCAGCTTCAGTGCCACCGAAGTTGGTGTCCTGGTGGAGCAAGTCCTGGGGCAGTATGATGCCCTCTTCGGAAGTTCCCGCGCCGACAAGGAAGGACGCACTCGGATCTGGACTGACATCGTGACTGCCATCAACGCGGAGGGGGTGGCAGTCCGGGACTTACAACATGTCAGGAAGCGCTGGGAGGACTTCAGGTCCAGGACCCTGAACAAGGCCTGGCGCCTCTTGAAGGCAGCGGATGCCAAGGGGCGCCGGGGCCACTTGTCGGAAGAACAGATGGGGGTCCTGGAACGCATATCCCCAGCGCTCCATGTCCAGGTCCTGGAGAAGCAGACCCGTCTGGAGTCGAGCGGTGAGTGTACATGCATCCTGATTGTGAGCAGTGCGTGTGGTGATTATTCGGTATTGTGCAGGTTGCACATCTGTTTGTATGGGGTCGAGTATGGGTGGGGGTGTACATGGCCGTGGGGCTGACACATGCGAGGGCTGTAATGTGTGGGACATGGATGGTGCTTGTGTGTGTAGGCTTGCATGGCAAATGCAGTTGCGCGTGCACACATGTTTGTATGTATGTGTATGTAAGTAGACATGTCCGTGATGTCACGCATGTAGGTTGTATTGGGCTGCATGTATGAGCACTGTGTACATGTGCATGTGTGTGTATTTGACAAGGGTGCAACAGTGATGCAACATGGATGCATGTGACTGCGGTATGTGTAAGCCTGATTGGCAGATGTGACATGGATGCCCGTCTGAACAGTGCGACACTTGGCAGAGGTGTAGACATGCATGCAAGTGTGGTGGTGTGTGTACATGTGTGGTGCACTTCCTGTGTTGCATGTGATGTCTGGGTCACCTTTGGCTGCTCATGCTGTTGTATGTGTATGGATGGTGGTGGCAGTTGTGATATGGCTGTGGTATGGCTCATGTGTGCGAGTTGCAATGACATGTGTGTTGGGGATTGTGATGACATGTCTGAGGTTTGCCAATGCCACTCATGTGCAACTGTCATGTGTGTATGTGTCCATTGTACAGTGCCCTGATGCCTGTGTTTTGTTTCTCCCTGTCTGCAACGTCAACTGATGAAGAGGGCGGAGAAGGTGCTGTGGAGCACAGCGGCGGGGATCCGACCGCCAGCCGGAGACGCAAGGCCCGGCTCCCCTCCCGTGTTGTCATCTCGTCGTGGAGTGAGGAGTCCGGTGCCGCGTCCCAGGCCGCAGCTGCCGGGGGGAGGTCCAAGAGGCGGAGGTTGGAGTTGGACTCCTCGGCAGCAGAAGGGGCAGCTGGGACCCCACAGGGCCCAACAGGGGAAGATGGCACGGAGTCATCCAGGTTGGTGGGGGGTCTGGTGGAGGAGGAGGCCGTGCAAGCACCAGAGACGGGGTCTGGAGGTGGGGATCCCACTGGTGCTAGTGGTGCAGTCCAGGACCAGGGACAGGTGGCAGCACAGGCCGCCGTGGAGGTGCCTGTGTGCAATCCTGTCATCGATCCTGTCCCTGCATCATCTTGCACCAGCAGGGATGCCTACGTCCATACCCGTTTCCAGGCAGGGGATGAGCTGACGTCAACTGGCCTTCCTCTGCCTGCGGACGTGGCTATCCAGGTCCGGGTTGAGCCTGTCCTGGCTGGTGTGGCGTTGCGTCAACGGGCCATGCGAGGTGACCTGCAGTCTTTTCAGGGACAGGTCACCCAGACCGGATTCCTCCGTCTGATGGGGCTTGTTCCGACCCCCTCCTCAACTGGACCCCCTACGCGCCAGTCGTCCTCTGTGCCATCTTCCCACCCATCAGTCACCTGGGTGCCCTGTGGAGCTGCCTCTGACAGTGCGGCCAGGCTGGTGGCGGAGGCATCCCTGCCACAGTCGGGAGTCGGACGTCCAGCAGGGGTGGCCACATCAACAACTGCACCCCAGCCGGCGGAGGATGTGCAGGCAGCAGGAGGCAGTGCACGGGCAGAGGCAGAGCAGCAGCAGCAACATGGTGGGAGCCATGAAGGCTCGGGGCCTTCGACATCGGAGGGGCAGGCATCGGCCGGAGGGCAGGAGGACCCAGGACAGAGAGTGTCTTCCGTGTGGCAGCGGTTGGGCCACGCCATAGGTGCGGAGCGGCGGCGGGCGGAAGAGGCGCGGCTCACAATGGTCAGGGCGGAGAACTCCATGCGGAGGGCCCTGAGGCGGGCCGAGTGCCTCGAGGCAATCCGCAGGGGGTTGGAGGAGGACACGGCGTCGTCCCTGCGGACCCTCGGGGCCATGGAACTGGACCGCCTCCGGGACATCGAACAGGAGTTCGATGATGCCCTGGCCCGGAACACCACGGAGTGAGCCGCTGGACTTGCCCGCCGCCTTTGTATATAGTTCTTTAGTTTTAGGTTTCCTTTGTTTTTTCTTATGATTGGGAGTCGACGGACACTGCTCCACTTTTTGTATATAGTTGATATTTATGTAGGTTTTTTAGGAGGTTTCCTTAGTTCAGCTGTGATGATGGAACCTTGTTATTTTTGTACATAGTTCTTTGTTGCATAGAGAGTTTTTACATTTCACTTTGGACAAAATTTTGTGGATTTGATTTTCTACTTTTGTGTTTTTATGCGGACATGCAGCTTATTTTTTCACATTTACATTGTAGTTATTTTTCTTTCTTTACCATTCGTATTTTTGTCCAATACATTTTTTTTTCCATTGTTCACTGTGTGGTTTCATCTCATTGGTTTCATGCATGTCATGTTGTGTGTTTTCCCATTCAATTTGAAAATCTGTGTGTGACGGACATGGGTTCATTTGCTTCATGAACATTGGGGGTGTAACATGTGTTTTCATTTCCATGTGGGTGAATGGGTTACTTGGTAGGGCTTTTTGGCTGTGGAGGCTGACCATTACGCACATGATTGGGGATTGTGAGGACCTGGTGGGGGCTGCACATGGTAGCAGGGGGGTGCGGGTGGTGGGAGACATGAGTGGGGGCCTGGTGGAGGGTGACCCTGCACTGCTGGGGGGTGGGGGTGCAGGGGGACATGAGTGGGGGCCTGGTGGAGGTTGACCCTGCACTGCTGGGGGGTGGGGGTGGTGGGAGACATGAGTGGGGGCCTGGTGGAGGGTGACCCTGCACTGCTGGGGGGTGGGGGTGGTGGGAGACATGAGTGGGGGCCTGGTGGAGGGTGACCCTGCACTGCTGGGGGGTGGGGGTGCAGGGGGACATGAGTGGGGGCCTGGTGGAGGTTGACCCTGCACTGCTGGGGGGTGGGGGTGGTGGGAGACATGAGTGGGGGCCTGGTGGAGGGTGACCCTGCACTGCTGAGGGGTGGGGGTGGTGGGAGACATGAGTGGGGGCCTGGTGGAGGGTGACCCTGCACTGCTGGGGGGTGGGGGTGCAGGGGGACATGAGTGGGGGCCTGGTGGAGGTTGACCCTGCACTGCTGGGGGGTGGGGGTGGTGGGAGACATGAGTTGGGACCTGGTGGAGGGTGACCCTGCACTGCTGGGGGGTGGGGGTGCAGGGGGACATAAGTGGGGGCCTGGTGGAGGGTGACCCTGCACTGCTGGGGGGTGGGGGTGCAGGGGGACATGAGTGGGGGCCTGGTGGAGGGTGACCCTGCACTGCTGGGGGGTGGGGGTGCAGGGGGACATGAGTGGGGGCCTGGTGGAGGTTGACCCTGCACTGCTGGGGGGTGGGGGTGGTGGGAGACATGAGTGGGGGCCTGGTGGAGGTTGACCCTGCACTGCTGGGGGGTGGGGGTGGTGGGAGACATGAGTGGGGGCCTGGTGGAGGGTGCCCCTGCACTGCTGGGGGGTGGGGGTGGTGGGAGACATGAGTGGGGGCCTGGTGGAGGGTGACCCTGCACTGCTGGGGGGTGGGGGTGGTGGGAGACATGAGTGGGGGCCTGGTGGAGGGTGACCCTGCACTGCTGGGGGGTGGGGGTGCAGGGGGACATGCGTGGGGGCCTGGTGGAGGGTGACCCTGCACTGCTGGGGGGTGGGGGTGCAGGGGGACATGAGTGGGGCCTGGTGGAGGTTGACCCTGCACTGCTGGGGGGTGGGGGTGGTGGGAGACATGAGTGGGGGCCTGGTGGAGGTTGACCCTGCACTGCTGGGGGGTGGGGGTGGTGGGAGACATGAGTGGGGGCCTGGTGGAGGGTGCCCCTGCACTGCTGGGGGGTGGGGGTGGTGGGAGACATGAGTGGGGGCCTGGTGGGGGCTGCCCATGGTGGCAGGGGGGTGGGGGTGGTGGGAGACATGAGTGGGGGCCTGGTGGAGGGTGACCCTGCACTGCTGGGGGGTGGGGGTGCAGGGGGACATGCGTGGGGGCCTGGTGGAGGTTGACCCTGCACTGCTGTGGGGTGGGGGTGGTGGGAGACATGAGTGGGGGCCTGGTGGGGGCTGCCCATGGTGGCAGGGGGGTGGGGGTGGTGGGAGACATGAGTGGGGGCCTGGTGGAGGGTGACCCTGCACTGCTGGGGGGTGGGGTGCAGGGGGACATGCGTGGGGGCCTGGTGGAGGTTGACCCTGCACTGCTGGGGGGTGGGGGTGGTGGGAGACATGAGTGGGGGCCTGGTGGGGGCTGCCCATGGCGGCAGGGGGGTGGGGGTAGTGGGAGACATGAGTGGGGGCCTGGTGGAGAGTGACCCTGCACTGCTGGGGGGTGGGGGTGCAGGGGGACATGAGTCGGGGCCTGGTGGAGGTTGACCCTGCACTGCTGGGGGGTGGGGGTGGTGGGAGACATGAGTGGGGGCCTGGTGGAGGGTGCCCCTGCACTGCTGGGGGGTGGGGGTGGTGGGAGACATGAGTGGGGGCCTGGTGGAGGGTGACCCTGCACTGCTGGGGGGTGGGGGTGGTGGGAGGCATGAGTGGGGGCCTGCTGGAGGGTGACCCTGCACTGCTGGGGGGTGGGGGTGCAGGGGGACATGAGTGGGGGCCTGGTGGAGGGTGACCATGCACTGCTGGGGGGTGGGGGTGCAGGGGGACATGAGTGGGGGCCTGGTGGGGGTTGACCCTGCACTGCTGGGGGGTGGGGGTGGTGGGAGACATGAGTGGGGGCCTGGTGGAGGTTGACCCTGCACTGCTGGGGGGTGGGGGTGGTGGGAGACATGAGTGGGGGCCTGGTGGAGGGTGCCCCTGCACTGCTGGGGGGTGGGAGTGGTGGGAGACATGAGTGGGGGCCTGGTGGGGGCTGCCCATGGTGGCAGGGGGGTGGGGGTGGTGGGAGACATGAGTGGGGGCCTGGTAGAGGGTGACCCTGCACTGCTGGGGGGTGGGGGTGCATGGGGACATGCGTGGGGGCCTGGTGGAGGTTGACCCTGCACTGCTGGGGGGTGGGGGTGGTGGGAGACATGAGTGGGGGCCTGGTGGGGGCTGCCCATGGTGGCAGGGGGGTGGGGGTGGTGGGAGACATGAGTGGGGGCCTGGTGGAGGGTGACCCTGCACTGCTGGGGGGTGGGGGTGCAGGGGGACATGCGTGGGGGCCTGGTGGAGGTTGACCCTGCACTGCTGGGGGGTGGGGGTGGTGGGAGACATGAGTGGGGGCCTGGTGGGGGCTGCCCATGGTGGCAGGGGGGTGGGGGTGGTGGGAGACATGAGTGGGGGCCTGGTGGAGGGTGACCCTGCACTGCTGGGGGGTGGGGGTGGTGGGAGACATGAGTGGGGGCCTGGTGGAGGGTGCCCCTGCACTGCTGGGGGGTGGGGGTGGTGGGAGACATGAGTGGGGGCCTGGTGGAGGGTGACCCTGCACTGCTGTGGGGTGGGGGTGGTGGGAGACATGAGTGGGGGCCTGGTGGGGGCTGCCCATGGTGGCAGGGGGGTGGGGGTGCAGGGGGACATGAGTGGGGGCCTGGTGGAGGGTGACCCTGCACTGCTGGGGGGTGGGGGTGCAGGGGGACATGAGTGGGGGCCTGGTGGAGGGTGACCCTGTACTGCTGGGGGGTGGGGGTGCAGGGGGACATGAGTGGGGGCCTGGTGGAGGGTGCCCCTGCACTGCTGGGGGGTGGGGGTGGTGGGAGACATGAGTGGGGGCCTGGTGGAGGGTGACCCTGCACTGCTGGGGGGTGGGGGTGCAGGGGGACATGAGTGGGGGCCTGGTGGAGGTTGACCCTGCACTGCTGGGGGGTGGGGGTGGTGGGAGACATGAGTGGGGGCCTGGTGGGGGCTGCCCATGGTGGCAGGGGGGTGGGGGTGGTGGGAGACATGAGTGGGGACCTGGTGGGGGCTGCCCATGGTAGCAGGGGGGTGGGGGTGGTGGGAGACATGAGTGGGGGCCTGGTGGAGGGTGCCCCTGCACTGCTGGGGGGTGGGGGTGGTGGGAGACATGAGTGGGGGCCTGGTGCGGGCTGCCCATGGTGGCAGGGGGGTGGGGGTGGTGGGAGACATGAGTGGGGGCCTGGTGGAGGGTGCCCCTGCACTGCTGGGGGCTGGGGGTGCAGGGGGACATGAGCAGGTGTGCAGGGTAGTCCCCTGTTTTGTGGGCTGCCTGCTGGGGCCGTGGAGGGTGTACAGGGAACACCTGTGAGGACCCACCCAGCCTAATTGCGTGTGATAATTCCCGCACACCCCTGTAATACACGTACCTGGCCAAATCGCATGTGAGAATTCCTGCGCACCCCTGTAATACACGTACCCAGCCGATTCGCGTGTAGAACTTCCCGTGTACCCCTGTAATACACGTACCCAGCCAAATCGCGTGTGATAATTCCCACGTACCCCTGTATTACACGTGCCCTGGCTAATCGCATGTAAGACTTCCCGCGTACCCCTGTAATACACGTTCCCTGGACAATCGCGTGTTGAACTTCCCGCGTACCCCTGTAATACACGTTCCCTGGACAATCGCGTGTTGAACTTCCCGCGTACCCCTGTAATACACGTTCCCTGGACTATCGCGTGTTGAACTTCCCGCGCACCCCTGAAATACACGTACCCTGGCAGCCTGGCTAATCGCGTGTATAACTTCATGCGTACCCCTGATATGCACGTTACTCACTTTGCGTTCCTTGTTTGGCAGCCCTGTAAACTGGTCCAGGGTTAGCGCAGCCCTTTGCGATGATTTAGCGATTTTGATGGCTTTTCCTTGCGCCAGGGCGTTCTTGGGGGCGTTACTGGCGCTGCTGCAGGGTCGCTGCGATACTCTGCGCCATGGCTGGTTTGGGAGCCTAAAATCCATGAATACGCTGTGCGCGGAAATCGGTTTTAGCGCACGTGCCTGGCGCAGACAATCGCACGCGGACACTCTGCGCCAGCCGCTTGCGACACTTTTCTGCGAAATTCTATGAATTACCCTCTAAAGCTGCAGCTTTTGGAGATTTTTAAAAAGTAGACTTTCAAGTTCATTAAAATTGAATTGAAGTGTCATATTTTATAACCCTAATCTCATTTACATTTTGAAATTACTGTATATCATGCTTTATGCAGAATATTGCAATTTGGGTTTTGCTTATCAAAGTAGCTGAAACTTGCCTCCAAAGTTAACAGCTTTTTGCTGGTACTGTCATCATTACCTTCCCAGCCGTTTTAACAACACTGTAAATGTCTAAGAAACGACCTTTAGGCATTTCTTATGTCTTCTGTGTGTTTTCGTGACTTAAACAGATTGTGGCAATTTCCGCACTTAGAGGTGTCTTCTTCTGAGGAGCACATTTTTGATTAGTAGAGAAACCTATAATTACATCTTCTATTACCTCAGCAATTGATGAGCATGGCATGTGGCAGCTGGCACTAGATTTGCAGGCTATGGCCTATCATTTCAGCACAATTCTCCACTCTGCAGAATTGGATTGTAAGGTTTTCCTTGCCCCTATTTGGTATACAGAAAATTGAATTCCCCCAAAGAATGCTCCATACTGACAAGATCCTCAATAGTAGGCCGTCAGGGGTGCCACGTTGCCAGGTTAGGAATACTAGATTGGATTTAACTAATCAACAGGTCCTACCGAAATAGGTGCCCACAAGCCAATACACCGGAGGTGAGCTACCAATATAAATCAACATTAGACATCCGTCTAAAATAAAATACACAATCTAAATGGAGACAAGGCAGACCCAAAATGACAAGCTGATCCTAATCCATGAGGTAGCCTGCTGCCAAAGCAAAGTCTGTGGTCAAGTCTCTCCGAAGAAGAAGCAGATCCTATACAATAAGGAGGAAAGCGTGTCCTTGTTGAGATCATGTGTTAAAGGGAAAGACAGAAATAGTAGGTCTTACATATTGATGACATTTCAATGCAATGTTGCAATTAATTCATATTGGTTGACCACCTTAAGAGTCAGAGAAACTCGTTAAGATGGGAGTCCCTGAAAGGGTGGTGATCCCTCGGAGTCCACGAGAAGCAGTACAGTGGCAAAACCAGCATCATTACAGTCTCAGGGAGATAGGCGATAGGGAAAATGTAGGGGATCTCACTACTTCCATCTGCTCACCATCAGTACCATGAGGGAAACCTCACACTATGCCACAGTCATGTCGTGGCACAAGGGGAGAAAAACAATAGGAATCATTGAACGTGTATTTGTATGCTCGCTGGCAAGGCACTCCTCTCCTGAGTGCTGCTGGCAGACTATTTTTCCAGCTCCTACCAAAAAGGCTTGATCACAAGTGCAATCAAGACAGTTGCTTGGCATTTCAGAGATCGACCGCTCAAGCTGAATAGCGCTTTTCAGAGCAGCACAGCTCTGCATCTGCATCACAGCCATCTGATTTCAAAATGGCAGCTACCACTTTGGAACCCTTGGCCAACATGGGGAAGAAAATCATTAACACGAATCACAATTACCAGGAAAATAATCAATTCCAGCTTGCCAAATCACAAAGAAAACCTTATACACCTGATAACGCATAAGGGTAATACCTAGCCAATCACAGACTCAGAGTAGAGAGACACTAGAAAGGTACCTATCAAAGGGCTTACTAGAAATGAAGATCAAGCATACCTAGCAACCATGCAACTTGCTGCATGAACACACACAGTCCTGGTTTCATGGCTGGAAGCACGGAGAGCAAAAAAGGAGCGACACAGAGGAGTACGACTTGCAAGCTGGTTGAGGTCTTTTTCTGAGACACAGGCAGAGGCTAAATTAAAAGGAATAGAGAAAGATGTAAACATATTGAGGGCTTTACCCCAGAAACTGACTGAGAGTAGAGGAAAAGGAGAGCACTATTTGCAGGCCTACTGAGGGCTTTGTCTGAGACCCTGGCAGGTGCTATAGACCAGGTAACAGAGCAAAGAGACCGAGCAGGCTAAGGTTGTGTGCAACGATAATGCTGCCTGACAATGACCCTAATCAAGGGGAAGGTGGTAGGTGGTTGAAGGTGTGTGTCATGGTATGGGTTAAGGAAGCACTTGCCTGTAGGAGAATGCTAACAGTAAACCTCTATGCACGAGGGGAGGACATACTTGCCTAAAGGAGAAGACAAGAAGCATTCTGGGAGCTATTTACCAGGGACTGGCAGGTCATGAAGCATGTTGGGCAACATATTCCTGGGGCTGGAGAGCTAAGAAGCGCGCAGTGCTCTAAATCCCTAAGATTGTGAGTTCCAAGCCTGAAAGGGAGCCGGGCCTATAGCCAGGAAGATCCTGTGTTGGATTTGTGAATCGTAATAAGGAAACTTTCCTTTCAGGCAGTCTTTTTTCACCATTTTGAAAGCACCTGATCCTGACACTATTAGACAACTGCTGTGCCTTGTGAGCTTTATACTGCCCGCTACCTTCTGTATTATAATACATCAAATTATAGTAGGGTCTGTGGCCTTGGAAAGTAGAAGATAGACTTTTGAGGCTGGGTAAATTTAGACTATCTGTCAAAGATGCCCTAGATTATAATCTGCGATCCATACCAAACAATTCTCATTGGGAGTTTGAAAAAAGTAACCTGTTTTGTTAAGGGCAAGACCCAACCATTATAGGTGTTCATTATAACAGAACCTGTTGGGATTGAAATTTAGGGAAATCAACTTTAATGTTTCTGTTATGTTAAAGTGTTGAACCTTTATCAGATTCGTCTCACAGCTACAAAATAACAAGGCAAATTACTGGAGCAGGCAAGTGCATAGTAAAATCACTGCACGTAGGATTTCATAGGCATGAAGCAGGAAAGTAAATTAAAAGCATTTTGTGCTGGATACCCCTGCGCCCATACTGTAGATTGGCAGCATATCAATTTTATATTAGACTTAGTCAAGAATGCAAGTAGAAATATTAAGAACTCTAGTGAATGATATGCACATTGCTAAGATCATCTTGATTTTGGATGGCTTACCTCATGACTTTATTAGGAGAGAGACTGATAGGTTAATTGCCTGAATCCATGACATCAGTAAATATGTTGTGTCATGTGCATACATGCTCATGGTGGGAGGTGGGGAATTTAGAGGGGGTCACATATTTTCAGAAAATTAGCATGAGCACGTCCAGCAAGTTGTTAGAGTTAATGTGAACATTGGGAGCTGTCCCCAGACATATTTATTTGAAATAAGGGGCTGGGGTGGAACATTTCACAGTACACATTTCAGAAAAAGGTAGGTAAAGAAGCTTTACAATTTACAATCAGTTCTGTGGAAGAATGCATGAACAGCTCCAACAGATGCCAAATCACCAATAGTATTTAAGCAGCACTTTTTTCGGGTTATCTGTATCCCAAGAAAAACCATGAGGTCTGTTAAATAGAGGCAGTATTGTGCCGTAAAACACATTTACATGCTGCCCAACATACATACATATTACTAATGTAGAAACTCCTTTATGCTGCCTTTGTATTATGCATGTGGTACTGTAAAGTACATATTGCATGCAGCCAGGTCCTAGGGCCCAGTATGTGCTAGTGTTGTTCTAGTAAACACATTGCCATACTGGCTGTTCCCAATGTAGGCCCTCATGCCACTATGAGAATACATTTCCATATTGGCTGTGTCCACTATGTGCCAGTTTGCCCCTATAAAAACACACTTTATACTGATCGGGCCCAATATATGCTAGCATGACAAACTTTAAGTGCACAATTTCATGATGTCTGCACAATATATGCAAGCATTACCAATGTAAACTTTGTTGGGCTTGCTTTTCCAGATATATGTCAGTGTTCCAAATTATGAGCCCATAGTGCGGTGCTGGCTATACCCCATTTATGCTATTGACAGTACCATTCAGATACAGAGATGACATTGATGAAACAGAGATTGGGTCTTAGGTCTTCCTGACGCCCTGTTGCAGTGCACTGTATGCGTCAGGGTCATGGCTTTGCAAATGGCCCTGGTCCTGTGTAATGCACAAATCTGTATAGTAAATCAGGGACACTAGTATTTATATGCGCAAAGAATCGAAATATTTGTGGATTATTGGCAAATGCATGCATTCTGCATTGTTACAAAATGTTTTTGCATTTTAGAGAGACTGACAAACTCTCCACAACGCACACGAGTCAAGGGGTTTGCTGGACCCAGAAGCCCCAAAGAGTGAAAGATGACTGCCCACACCAAACATGTACCACTGTGTTTGAGTGGTTATTCTGCATCTTCATTAGCACACATTAAGCTAATTGTGCTGTTTCACAAATATGTTTGTTAGCATAAATGTACTTGGGTATTAAAATACAGCAGTTAGCCTATGAGCACATTACAGACAGTTCACAAAAGGCTAATGGGGTCAAATACCCTTTTGAGGGCTTGAATGTGGGTGCACATATTCTGCTTTATATGTACACTATGTGTGCTCGCACATTTGACACCACTAGGGTGGACATTAAATAGACTTTACATTATCCCCACGTGTCTGTTGCAAATTAGGAATAATTTCAGGAGCCGCCTTGGTTAAGTAATGCAAATAGGGGACCCGTAATGAAGCACACATACTGTATAGAATTGCGAATCACACAAAAAAGTGGAAGTCACTTGCTCGCCTCCTCTGAGGTTGCAACATGTCCTTATTCCAACCTGGTGCAAATGAGACTTGTAACTGCAGACAATCTGCCTTGACCAGAGTATTGGACTCCTCCCCATGACTCCACCTTTGGCAGTGTAAGTGTATTTACATGATTTCCCCATTTCCCTATCCCATGAGCAAGTGCTCTCACATGGATTCTCCAAGGAAGCAAAGGGATCAGCCTCTTTTATATGGAGCAATGTGAGACATGACTAGAATGCAATTCTTGGAGGATAATTTTCCACCTGTACATGTGTGATGGTGTAAATGGGGCAAACACCACATCATGCACCGGCCCCTATGCCCACAGAATGTGAACCTCGACACAGGATAAAGGAGTACACTTAAATGAATGGTTTTAGGCCCTTTTATCCACTTGGACTGTTTTCAAGAAGCCTGAACACAAGCCCCACACTAACACAAGTAAACTAGGGAGAAGTGTCTTCTGTTAGAATGTAAACACAAGTAGAACAGAAATAGTTACAACGCTATAGCAGGTTGTGCCACATTGAGGAAGTTATGTTGCATGATACACTGAGATCACAGAGAAATATATGGTGCTGACTACACTGAGAAGATTACTAAGAGATATATACGCGAAGAAACATTATTCCTGATGAACTGTAAATGTAGCATTGGACAGGATTTCTGCCATTTTTCCGCAAAGGACTTATGTGAAATGACACAACGTGTTATTTTAGTGCTGCCGTGTCACAGTGCTTAGATTTGACCAACTTTATGAGAAGCCATTTTTCACCTGAAAGACAGCCATGGTTGCAGTGGAGGGGAGAACAAGATGGTGCTTTACGGAAAGATATTGTTCCCATGAAACAAGAGCAGATATGTGGCAATTATTTTGTGGTCTAAACGATAATTGGATAAACGCACAGAAGTTTTGATTGCAGATGCATAGTGCCCCAAAAACAAATATTGCCAAATACACTAAACTGAATTGTATACACAGTGCCTCTTATGGCCAATTAGGGCCACTACATCTTATACTAAAAGCATAACATTGAAGAAATTATCCCCAGCAGAGCCCATAAAGACTGTTATTCATCATGTGAGCCAATTAAAAGAGTATGCACCTGTTTCAGCAGCGAGTAACAGGATGACAGGTGATAACTGCAACATTCAAGGTGGCGGAAACTGTCCAAGACAAATGGGGCCCTGGCATGGGGACAAGGTGAAAGTACCTTTTTGTTCATGGAAACAGGGGTTTGATCTCCCTATTCCCGGTCAGTCTCAAATAATAATTGGAATGTCGCAGACACTTGCAAAATTCGAGGCCACCTTAAGAGGTGCCACCAATTGCAGTGAAGTATTCTTATCACTGTCGGTATGTAGTGTGCCAAAATCTTTGTTTAACTGTTTTGCAGTCCTTGTCGGCTTTGTTTTCCTACTGTTGCGATATCAATAATGTGCCGAAAACAAATTAATTGTTGACCCAGATTCTGCACCCTAAGTGCTTATATTGCGACTGCAGCAATATCCTAAAACAATTTTCTTATTGTAAAAGCACCATAGTGGGTTGCGCTTCTGGTAAAAATAATATAGGTAACTCCTTGATTGCTGTTCCAAAATACATTTTCAATTTAACTTTTTGCATTAGTTTTCATGCAACTTTAAATTTCCTTCATGTATTTGTGAATGTAGTGTGCCAAAACACAGTTTTGTGTGGTAGTTTTGTGATTGTAATTAAGACTATAGTTGGAGGGTTGGACCTGGGTGGGGTTGTAGATAACTTTTTTATTTTTTTTATTTTATTGTAAGACTGCAGTTCAATAATAATATCAAACTTTTGTTACATGGCGCTAACTCAAACAGTTGGTTAGAGTGCTCCCTTCAGAACTAATTCTTTATGTATTATCCATCGATCCTCGCGCATGAATAAAGTCTTGGTTCGCTTCTTCAAGTTTGGTCTGTGCGCAGTATCGCATCTAGGAAGTTGATTATGTTGCAAGTGAGCTTAATATTTCTCCCAGCCAAGACTGTGTCCCACCATTCATCTGCATCGTATAGGATGGGTTTATAAGAGAGCAAGTGTAGCTCTCGGGGAATGATAAGCTGAGGGCGAGCTGTTATTAAGTGTTTTAGTGACTCCACTTCACCTAAGTTGCAAAATCTGCATTTGTTTGAAGAAATGGTTTTGGATCGACGTTGCCATAATGATTCTCTGGTATTCAGGGCGTTCAATCTGAATTTCAGGAATTGGGTCCTGTGGTGGCGTGAGGGGCAAGTTGTGAGATACTTCGGTAAGGAGTGTAATTTCAGCATACTCGTCGAGTCTGGAAAAGTGGATTTAAGCGTTGCTCGGTGCTCGTATGATGATATCCAATCCCAGGACTCAAGTTTTTTTTTGCGATCTGTGGACGATCAATCAGCTCGTTAGTAGATATATTGGCGGCATCCATAATGGTTTTTATTTTAGACTTCCATGTTTGGAGTAAGCTCGACTGTGAATTTTCTTTTTCATTTACGAAAATTTCATATGCTGGGATTTGTGATCCAAGCATCATTTTCCTCAGAAGCGATAGGGATTGCCATAGTACTGTCATATAAATTGAGTGCTGGGTCAGTTCATATCTCAGAGCCACCATTGAGATATATTTAGGAAGTCCTAATGCTCGTCTCCAAAACCTCCCTTCAAGTTGCTGCCACAGGGAGTGGTCAAGATTCCACCCAGTCGCTCCACCAAAGGTTATGGTGGGGATGAACTTTTGCAGATAGAATGAAATTAAAGGCGTTATTGAAAATTTTCCAAAGTCTTTATTAATTTTCGCTCCTTGTAGACCTAATTTCGTTGCTCTTTCCAACAGGTCGGTTGACCATGCAGATTCGCAAAGAGAGTTGTTAACCATGATGCCCAGGTATCGAATCGAAGTTACGCTACTTAGATTTTCTTTTCCAATAGCCCATTTGAAATTTTGGTCTTTTCTTGATGCGCTTTTTCCAATACACATGATCTTCGTTTTTCCTGTGTTTAGTTGTAAGTCGTTAGCTATTAGATAATCGTTTAAGATGATCAATAGGTGTTGCAGGCCAATTTGCGTTTGATCAATTAGCACGATATCATCGGCATATACAAGGTATTTAATCGGAGTTCCATTTATCTTTGGAGAGAAACAGTGTGCAGAATCCAGCCAATTCGGTAGATCCGAAATGAATAGTTTGAATAATTCAGCAGCAAGTGAACATCCTTGCTTGACACCTTTATACGTTGGGATTGGCTCCGTCAGTTCTCCTTGTGAACTCACTTTCACTTGTATTGTGGTGTTAGTATGCAGAGCTATAAGGGGCTCCAGAATTGACACTGGACAGTTCCACCCTCGTAGTTTGGACCAGAGTTTGTCTCGATTTATTGCATCGAATGCTTGTCTAAGATCGACAAATGCGCAAAAGGTTTTTTTCTTCGCTTTTAGGGCTTCTAGTTTTAGAATAGTTAGTAGAGTTAGGTTTGCGTCAACGCCTACTTGTTCGACAAAACCTGTTTGTCGGCAGTCTGTTTGATTTTTCTTGGCCGCCCATGCTGTCAGCTTTAGTCGGAGAAATGATCCGAATATTTTTCCCATCGTGTCCAGCAAGGCAATTGGCCGATAGTTAGAAGGATCGTCTCTGCTACCCTTCTTGTAGATTGGTACCACTATAGCTTTGGACCATGAAGCAGGTATTTGTCTTGACGTTGAAATTTGAAAAAACAGATTTTCCATAAATTTGGCCCAATGATGCTTGTGTTTTTTTAACGTGATATTCGAGATTTGGTCTGGGCCGGCTGCTCTTGAATTCTTTAGTTTTTGAATGGCCAGTACTAAATCTTCTTGGGACGGAGTTATGTCCCAAGCTCCAGAGGAAATGAACAAAGGAACTTGTGGGTCTTGGCACTGCTGTTCATATACCTTTGTAAAGTAGTCGACCCAATTTGCGCTCGAAATTTCGTTTGAGATGTTTGGGATTGTTTTTGAAATTCCTCTATTTAATAGAGCCCATATTTCACGCGTGTTTTTGGTGATTATTAACTTGAGCATTGTTTCAGATCGGTCTTGTTCGATTTTCATCGAGTGAGATTTTAGCCAGTTTCTGTATGCCCGAGTCCTTTTGTATGGTTTTTTGATCATGTTGGGACTTTCTTATCAGGCGTAAATCTTTCCTCAGTTCTTTTTTTTGCTGCGGCGATTTCGTTACTGAATAGATGTTTTGGGCTATGGCCATATATTCTTGAGTTTACATATTTTGGCAAGAATGCAGCGAGCAAAGGAACGTATTCAACGTCATTTGAGTCAGCAAGATTTAATGCTAGTTTCAAGATTTGCGGGCCATTGGTTTTAAGCCTATTTCCGGCAGCATTTATTGATAGCGGTATATCATAAGTCTCAGGCTGCGGATGGATTTCGAGATCTAGTAATAGGCATAGCATGTCATGATCACTTTCGGCCTTCTGAACGACCTCTAGTGACACGACCCTTTCGAACAAATTTCGAGAGGCCCAGATGTAGTCTAAGGTATTTCTACATTGTAGTCGCTTCCAGGTTGTCTTGCAGGGTTGGTCACCTTTAGTATTGCCATTTACCATCTGACAATTTCGTGATGCAAGGGCTCGAGACCAAGATTGGCCTCGTTCAGGGACCTAAGACTCCGGTATCTGATTGTTTTTCATTGTTTGAGGATTGAATCGAAACCAACTGCAGTTCAGATCGCCACAAACAATCACTGCTAAATTGGTATACTTGATGAAGGCGTCATCAATTAAAGTTGTTACCTTATCGAAGAAATCGAGGGTGGGGATCATTGCTGGATTCCAGTAACAATTAATTACAAGTAGGTGACTGTGTGTCTTGAGGTTCGTCATGTCAATTCGTATAATCGTGCACTGCACAAATGGATTCGGGTTGACTACAACAATGGGGCTCATCCAGTTATAAATTTTCACCATGGTTAGTAGACCTGAATAAGGACGGCTTTTGGTTTTTTTTTGGCCGGGGTTAGAAAGATACTGTATCCATCTCGGGTGGGCACTTCACGAAGCCATGTTTCTTGGAGGCAGATTATGAAGACATCATCGCAAGGTTCTGTAAAGTTGTTAAACAGATGCATAAAGCCACGGGTGTTCCAGGACATCAGAGTAAGGTTCTTCCTAGTCACTCATTGTTAATGGTGTTGGTCGGTTCTTCTATTAGCTACAGGTCTGCCTCCATCTCTTCTGACTAAGCGGTCCAAGTCGTTTCGTGATTTTTGTGGATATGCTAAAGATTTCCGTAATGACGTCCGGCAGATCGTGCTTTCGGAATTATTTGTATTTGTCTTCCTGGTCATGATTCCTTTTTGGTTTACCAAATCAGGTTCCAAGGTGATATCAAAACCAAAGACGAGCAGCTCTTCAACTGCTTGTAATAAAATGTTTTTCACGGCTCGTGAAGTTATATGTAGCAGCACTTGGTCTGTGGATTTTTCTGTTGCATACTCAACTATTTTTATGTCGTCGGTCGTAATTGTCCGAAGTTGAGGGACGCAGGCGAATAATTTTAGAACATTTGTTCTGTTTAAATTTAAATCGTGTTCATCCGCATATATGTTCTGAAGTCGGAGTTTCCATGAAGTTGTTTCAAGTTCTGAGATAGTATCGCCATGTGCTCTAGTGCGAAGATGGACTTCAGTTTTCCTCTGATTAAGAGTTAACTTAGGGTTTAGTTTTGAGTAGACAGGTGAGAGTGAGACCTTTGCGATGGTTGTGTTTTTGTTTGTTGAAGCTTCACAAGAGCGTCGTTTGGGCAGGTTTTCATTCAGCGGGATTGACTTTTCTGCGAGTTTATCGAACACATTCGTTGGAGTGGCTTCATGGGAAGACGCATTGTGTGTTTCGCTTCCAATTGAATATGTGGATAGATTACATAGGTCTATAGAGCCTCCTTCCGCCGAGCTAGACAGATTTTGGATGTCAGAGTCTATGCGTCAGCGTTTTGCCGATTGTTTAGACATACCTTTGTTCTGCCCTTTTGGTTGGGGAGACCGTTGAGTTTGTAATAAGCTTGCTTGTGATTGTCCAATTGTTCTCTCAAACAGACCAGTTTTCTTTGGGGTAGTCAGGATTCTTATGAATTTTTTTACTTTCTGACGTATGCTTTTTTGTGGCAGTGCATTGTGGCCAGTGTCGGAAAGTTTCTTTTGGACAATGTTAGGACCCTTCTTGGTCGTTTTAGATATTGCAAAAGTTTTGACTGGGCCACGAAATATATTAAAAGTGGTCGGTTGCGTACTTGTTTGACCAAGTGCTTCCGCGGAATTCTCAGACAAAAGGGGGGCACCATTTTCTGAAGGGACAGCAGTGTCCGTGTGTCTTAAAGAGTCACAGGGGAGCTCAGAATCAGATTGGATCACATGGATAGGAGCTGGAACGCTAGTATCAGGGTTTGAAGAGGAGCGGACATTGAATGCTGCAAGATATGTCTCGTTTGGCACTTGCTCATTTCTGTTTGGAACTGCTGAATTGCTTTTTGTGATTGATGGCGCCGCATGTATTTGAGTATTAGGATTAACATTTTTCCTCATCCATTTCACAGCATCTAGCAGACCTTCTGTTAGTGTATCGTTTTGGCAGTGGTGTCTTGCGGCCAAATCGCCTAAACGTTCTTGCCATCTAATTGACTGGTCAGCATTTTTTTCAATTTGTTTTTGAAGAAAGTCTGTGAAGAGATCAATTGTGTCTATTTTCTGAGCCAGAGTCTGCATTATTGCTCCTTGTTCAGATATTTGAGTTTGTAGAGCTTCGTAAAGTTTAGTAAAGGGTGCCAATGCGACTGCGGATGCCGCAAGAACATTATTGTGAATTTGCGTGATAACTTCAGTTGAAACATTTGCCTGGAAAAAATTAGCAGATATTGCGTTTTGTTCGTTTGAAGATGGGATTGAGCAGTCCAAGTGAAACTTAGATTTGATGGGCGACAGGGTTCGTGGTAGATTGGGCGGCGGAAATTCACCATGAGGGGACTTGTTTAAAGAAAATGAGGAGCTTGCTTGGGCCAATTGGTGGTCTTGTGCTTTTGGGAGATTTTGAAGATTTGACTTTAGCTCTGCAATTCTTTGTAGGCGTCTAGCCCTTGCAAAAGAACTGGAATCCAGATCAGATTGCTTATTTTGAGCTGATGTCTCGGGCAATTTTGTGGAGTGACGGCTCAAGGCTCTTGTAGCTGCTGATTCCTCTGGCGCTTGACACGCGTAGCTGCTACGGTTACCGTGGACCGAGCGCTCAGGTGTGTAATTTGGGGCGGGATTATTGGCACACTCTATTGCTGGTCGTCCTCTTAGGCGCATTGATGGACCGTGAATTTTTTCGGTGGTTTGTTCGCTTTGAGGGCCCACATGATTGTGTTCTGTTGGCCGCTCCGCGGTCATTGCTGCCAGGACAAAAGGAAGAGTAGAGGTTACGTGACAGGACGTAGTTCCTAAAGGATGCAGGTTTGGTAATAAGTTTTTTTGAGGAACCTCTGAAGTTGATTTCAGCTGTGGGGACGGTACTATTTGTGCGCAGTTGAAGGCACACTCCAGATCCTCGTCATTTGGTAGGTTTAACAGTTCGTCGTCGCTTACCGGAAAGGAAGAGGCAACGTGGTTAATATGGCACAAAGATTGGAATGGTTGACTAGGTTGGGGTGCCTGAGCATCAGGCACTGAAGTGCCTGGGTGGATCGTGATATCATGTGTTATGTCCAGAGAAGCAGCGGCCGTAGTAGCACTCAACAGGAGGCACATTGACGCAGCAGCAAGCGAGCTGGCAGTCTGCACTGCCGGGTCTTCTTCAGCATTGTTACATAATTTGAGAGTCAGCGGAGGATTGACAGAGATAGGGAGAGGGACTGTGATCACTTGAGGCTCAGGGGCATCGTCATTGGAGGTGTCTAGCAACTCCCGGCTCAAAAATGGAACAGATCCCCCATGAGTTTCCTGGTGATTTTGATCTACAAGTGAGTGTGCTGCCAAAGCTGTCACTGACGTTGTAGGCGGTGTGCAGTCATTAGAACAGAAGCGGATAAGTGTAGGTGCTTCAATTGGATGGTCATGGCTCAAGGCTTCAGAACGTAAATTAGGATGATGAAAGACGAGGGGCTGCTCTGAGTGATCTGAGTGATCGTTTGATAGGGCTGTAGGTAAAGCTGTAGGTAGGGTAAGCGATGCGAGCAGAGCTCGGGCAGCAGGTTTGCTTACCTTTGTTCTGGGTACTGCTTTCATCGCAGTCCAAGGGTTGAGCATTCGTCGGTGTTGAAGCGTTTTCTTCCGAGTCTGGGGCCCTTCTGGTGTTAACGTCATCGATGCTAGGATTAAGTAGCAGTAGCTCGAGGGCTCCCGGGAGCGGACTAGTGCAAACTGGATTCGTCGCCGAAATTCGCGCAGGCAAGACCTTTTTAAGGGTGAGCGGTGTGGAAGCAAAAAAGTAAAATAGGATGAAAACACAATATTTCGTTTAGCCGGCAGCCGTCCACACCGAACAGCCTAACAGCACCAGCCCTTCTGCCATCAGGGCTTACGCCGCAAGGGTGGTTCTGCCGGCTGTAAAAGGAGTTTGCAAGGTCACGTGTGAGATCGCGTGATCGTCCGTAGCTCTGCCTCCTCCAGGAAGCGAAGAGCGGTCCGATGCAGGCTCGCTCTCAGGAAGCGTTCGGGATGCAGCAGGTAAGTAACCAGCAGTCCTTGTTGCCAAAAAGTACGTGCTTCTTCTCAGTAAAGTAGATAACAGATTAGCCAATGGTAGACTCAAATGTATAGGCATCTATAGGGGTTATTAATTAGTGCAGCCAATTATTATGTTAGAAAATGTCACATGTATTATTTTTTGTAACTATGCAAATCTTGTGGTTTCTTGACTTATAACCCTCAGCCCGATGTGGACACGCTGAGTTTTTTCTATCTTGCTTGACTCCCTTCCAACACATTAGTTGTTAATAAAGAGAATAAAGCTGGGTTTTCGTGCACCTGGCTCACTTCCTTATTTTTGTTAATGGACTAGTTTTGCATGCATTAATGCTCCTGCCTCAGTGTGTCCCTCATCCATGATTTATTAGTGAATCAGGCTTCTGGGAAATTAGAGGGGCTGCAGCGACTGTTCGTACCATTTAATGCGTTTAGGACATGTACATCTCCAATATCAGCAATATGCAACAAATGAATTTACAAAAAACATGCACAACTAACAATGTAAAAAGGATTGGTCCGAGAGCAAGTTCATTCCAAAATCCTTTCCCACGTGCATTCTCGTAGCACTGTCATTTGTTAAGTTAACAATTCTGACAGGAAGCACATGATGTTGGCAAAAACAGTACGAGTAGCGAGAGAAAATACAAATGCATTCCTGTTTGTTATGTTGCATAGATTGCAGGCAAATAATGCATTATCCATGGCCTGTTTTCAAAACCTCGATGACCACCATTCGGCTTTTTTGTGAATTGTTGTCATTTATGTTGCATTGGACATTTGTGGTCTGTAGAAGCCCATCCACAGGGCACAAATGAAATATCGAGAATATGCGCGACTGGTGACATGGAAGTGCAATTGAAAGTCATGACTAGTGTCAAGGGTGGAGAAATACTTTATTTCAAAGGACTCTGCTGGAGGGCAGAGAAACACGAGAGACGCTGGCTAAGAGGGCACCAGAACATGTTTAGCTAGAACCCCAGCTTTCGCCTGGGATAACAGCATTTGAAAAGAATCTTGAATACGCGGTAAAATAGAGCCACTGAGTGCTGGGTGACTGAAACATTGAACCGCAGGTAAGTTTATTGAAGCCCCAAGCAATCAGCCATTTCATGCAACAGTGCTCAGAGATAAGACCTGCCAATTTCACAACTGGCCAACACAGTGTTCGGAGAGATGGGAACGTGATTGACAATTTAGCTGTCCCTCATTCCAGAAGGCAGCAACTGCCCCCGCCTCGGCAGACGACCACTTATAACAGGCCATTTCTTGACAACGGGAAAGAGCAGGCCACGTTATTATCTTATTATAAATGGCTGTCATATTTGAGTACGACAGAGTAGGTGTCTGATAAAAGAAAAATGTGCTTGAAGTAGGTAAAATGGCAAACATATCAGAACACGTGTCGCGTCTTGATTCTGGACACTGGTGAAGTATCCATTTGGAAAGGGTTTACTGCATGATGCCAAAAAAGACCCAAGCATTCTTTCATTGTCTGATAGGATTATTCATGTTGTTGCTGCTGTCATAATTAAAAGGGGTTTATCCCTCACAGACTGACTAGAAACTGGAATTGGGTTTTGGCTTTGGTGGTTACTACACCGATTCATTTACCTCCAATGTATTCCAAGGATACGGAACCTAACATTACTTCCAGGCCTCGCTTAAGTGCATGTGTCGGAGATTTCCTATTCCGAAGTGTCGACCTGGTTTCACCATATTTAGACTTTTTAGAGCTTCACAAATGTTCTCCTGACTACAATGGACCATATAAGAATGAGGCAGTTGGCCATGAGTTTGCCTTTTCACATCAAGAAACCTAGTTTAGTTATTCATTTAGTGTGTTCTATGTTGGATGGATTACACCCAAAAACTCATTACACACATTACTGAAAAGGGAAGAGGAAACTTATTGGTGGTAGACGGTCATATATTTAGATGTCCAGCAGCATACATAGTCAAACATTACTTACACAAACATCATCTCATGAGAAGTCCAACACATTATTGATCTTTCAGGAAAGTGAGTACACATGTTGATTGGTGTGCAATTCAAGACATTTCATTTAATCACACAATGTCATTTTAATGTCCCATGTTTCTCTGCAGCACTTTCTCAAGGCACAGGCATGTGTAGGTATGATGAAGTAAATCTGTGTGAAATGTTAGCTGTTGCAAAATATCTGCTTCTCTCATCCTTATTCTAAAATATGTATATTGTTTTGAATTTACTCATGAATGTACCCAATAACCAGGGGTGGCTTGTCTATAGTGGACGGGGGAGGATTTTAGGGGGGTGCTGACCCACCAGAACGCCAGCCTATTATGGAGGAGCTGCACTTTATCTGTCAAAGGGGAACGTGGTGGCGACAGTTCTGTTCTCCTGCGTGCAAGACCAAGGGTCCATGCAAGACTGGGGAAGTTTTGGCTCCCAGTCTAAATATCTCACTGGAAATGCAGGCTGGAATTGTATGTTTCAATGTGTGATTTTGGAAGGGGGAGGTGGGAGAAGAGAGGCCAAAGGAGGGTGTGAAATCTTTTGCTGTGCAAAGTCATGATTGATTTGCTTCATCATAAAAGCCCAATATATAACATGGCTAGACTTGCATTTTGGTGCAGCCAGTCTTGCCATTTCCTTCTGTAGTTAGACATTTTAATTGAGATTGTTCATAAAGCAGGCATGATATGTGTTACCACCTGAGAAGGCACGCCCCTGTACTCTCACACCAGAAGGAATACATCCCACTAGGGAAAAAAGGCCAAGAGATTACTTGCAAGAATTTTCTACTGGAGTCTGCATGAAAAATATATTATAAGGGCACTCATCATCATCAATGACATCCCTACATACAGCCGAAATTAGCAAGACTGGTTGGTGAGCCTCTATGCATGGGCCTGCTCCTTAGGGGATGCCAGGCTATGATTGGCTCCCATCTCGTCTGCTTGTTGCTTCTCATGTTGGCTCAGCTGGACTCGTCTCTCCAGGGAATGAAGGTCAGGCTTTTCACATGCTGCCATTTCAGGGTCACTTTTGTACAATAATACTACTACAGCATTATGGCATGCACCTGGGAAACTTGGGGACTGGCAAAGGAGGAGGAACATGGTCATGCTGACCCACATATTCTCTGCTCGGTTCATATCGCACTCTATGCACCCAAGGCTTCCACCCTCGTTTTGAGCTATCATTTATTTAATCTCGTACTACAAAGGGTGTATTTATGGGATAAGGTGAAATGGTTGTTTTTAGATCTTTTATGTCCATTGGTTTTATTGTTTGGTGGTCGGAGGTCGCCCACTATCGTGAAATGCAGGGGTTCTTGGACTGGGTCAGTAGTGGGTGCCATTACTCCTGGTTGGCTGAGTGGGGGCTGGAAGTCTGCTGTTGGCCTGGCTGTGAAAAATGCATGCTGCAAGGATCCTGGTGCTGTCTCATGGCCTTGCAGGGCACATTCTTTCTCGGTATAATGAGTAATTTCAACAGTTAAAGAACAGAGGTGAAGCTTCTATGGGAATTAGCAGCGCGGGTCCATCTACCATCAGTGCATGGGCCTGTTCGGATTTCTCCATTGAGCCTACATTTACTGCATAGCCATGCATGAATAAGCATGTTTTTTATAATTACAAAATAACATCTCTTTATATGCGCGACCTAAGCCTATGCATCTATAATTCCTACAATATTGTATTTGTGCTGGGATTCTTAGCAGTGCTCTCTCCCCCCGGTACATTGCATGTCTGCCAATGGAACTCACCTCACTCTAAAGCACCTAGGGGGGTTGGAAGGGCTCATTTCTTTCCCAACATTCCCCCCTTTCATTACTTCTACAGTAACAAATTCCTCTCCATATTTGTGCTCGTTTTCACTCCTCACTGCAGCTTCATATGGGGGCATTCTCCTTGTTACTATCCACACCCTACATACATTTCACAGGCTTTATCCCACTTGTGCACACTCTTCAGGAGTACATGGCATGTAGATGCAGCACCCGTACCCAGCTAAATCTACCCATACTTCCTTATAGTTTCAGGGTCTGTGGGAGGGACAATGATCGTTTGGTTCAGCCTGTCTACTTCATCTCCATAGGGTATGGGGACAATGTGGGGGATGGGGTGGTCAGTTTCTACTTCGATCTCCTTTGTGCTATGAGGTACTTTTGAAATGCCAATTGAAACCATCATCATTGAGCTATTAGGTACTGCTTTGGCACACCATCAGAGCCCCAATTGGCACGTGCAAAAAGAACCAGGATAAACGTGATGATAGGCACCAGAATCTTCACCAGTGCTCCCAGCCATTACGGAGCCCAGCGGAAAGCCATTGTGAACCAGTCCTCCTCTTGAACACCAGCTTCTTTCTTCATTTTGGCCCCTAAGTTGTGCACCGCAGCAATGACGTGTGACAGTGTCCCATTTTCTGCATCCTCAGAAAGCACAAATGTGCAACATGAACTCCCTGCCTTTTTGCATACACCTCCTTCCTTTGCCGTTAGCATATCCAGGATGTAACGATTCTGCATAGTCATCAGCTGTGGTGCACGCAGCTCGACCCTTATCAAATTGAACCCTTGCTCAGTGTCATTCGTCAACTGGACCAGTTCCCAGTGCACCATTTGGAGTCATTTGGCATTAGCTCGAGCTTGTACGCCGGGATAGCAAGAGTGATGCAAAAAATTGCTCTGCTGAGGTGAACAAGTTGTAGTCTTCAGGTATTTCTTCAAGCAGTTTTGATGAGTCTTAGATAGATAGTTCGATGTTCTCTTTTTTCTCCGCAGCTGGTCACATGGCTCCTTCCCATGGAGGATGCAAAACTCTGGTGGTGGCAGCGTGTTTTGCTCTGCGAACGTTGAGGGAACTGTCGGTTCTTCGTCACGCAGTGACTCCCATTGCAAGTGGTTTTATGGGACTACTAGTCGGGTTGTGTGTAGTGTGGCCAGTGAACAATAGCCCATCCATGATGGTGGGAGGTGCAAGTACACTTGTTGGCCACACACCCAATAGCACTCCATCTGTGCTGCTGTGTCTATCTTTAGATCTGGAATCAAAAATGTTCTGTTGCATCGCTCGTTGGAGCTGACAAAGACAGTTCCTTTGCTGAAAAATCACAACTCATAGTTTTTTTCTTGGTTCACTTTGACTGTCTTTTCCATTGCTGCATTTTTTTTTTTAACATGCTCTGTCCATGTCTGTGCGGATGTTCGTTCCACGAGGGCCACTGTTTTTTCTTGAAACACCAGGAGGCCTTCAGCTCGGCAAGTGAGGGTCATTTTTTGCCACTTGTTATTAATATACTTTGCTCCCTCAATCACCAAGTATGGTTGCTTGAAACAGTTGGTGTGTATCAGAGTGGCTTTGCATTTCTGGACATCTGGATCAATAAGTTGTAGATGCACGTTGTGTGCCTGAAAGGTGCTTTTTAGCCTAGATGTGCACTCTGAAGCCTATGGGCATGTAGGGCTCCACAAGAAATAAAAAATAAACAAATACGATGGATCAGGCATTGTGCCTCTATAATTGGTACTTTTTGTTGTACTAGAACATTTGCTTCCCCCGATGCATGCGGTACTAAGGAGCATTCATAGCAACTACTATTTGTTGTTCGTCTGCCCAGCGCACTCATGTCAGAGTACCAACTATTTGAGTGCTCGGGAAGATAGATATCTTCGACTGCATCCAGGCCTAGGCCATGGTATGCATCATAATTGAGCCTATGCACTTGTCTTTTGATTCTATAATGGCGCGATGTATACCTCCTTGGTGATATACTCCTGCTGACAATGGTGCTACTATTACCACTACTCTTTCTGCTACACAGAAGGCTTATGATGGTGGGAAGTAATATTTCAAACATGTTGCTCCCACATACGGTGATATGGGTGCTGGTATTACTTGCTTGGGACATATTATATGTATATATAGTTGTGTTTGGCAGTTCGGTTATATTGAGAGATGTACTTTTGTTCAGGTTCCTAAACCTGCCTCTTTTAGATTGCTTTCCTAGATAAAAGATGAACCCCAATGTATTCCCAACATGAACATAAGGAAGGTGAACACTATGGCAGTAACGTGCAAGGAAGGTGAACAATATGGCAGTAACGTGCAAGCCACATTGATAAGAAAACTTTGTAGTAGGACTAATGCCATTTCTATCGTTATGTAATGAACAAGTTGACATTGAACAATTCATCTTCTTTCTCCTGTAATGGGAACAGAAATGGGTATGAACTAGGGATGGCAGGATGAGGGGAGGGAAGGGCATCAGGGAAGGGGTTTTGGGGAAGGGGAAAAGGGAGGGAGGGGAAACAGAGAGATAGAAAGAGAGAGAGAGAGAGATAGTTAATTACAGAGCGTATGCTTTTAGCAGCAATGCATGTCTGATATCTTTGCACATGCACTTATATTGACAACATTAATCTAAGTAAGGTTAGATAGACTGGTTGTGTTAGTTTAGGGTACCGGTGAGGAATTTGGTGGTGCCGTGCGAATTTCTGAAAGGTGTATCCAATATCAAAGCCCCTTCACATTTACTGCTAGAGGGGTGGTAAACACCACCTTGTAGGGCCCATGGAACCTGGGATTGTTCCCCCGTCAACAGTGGTTGGGTAGGGGTTGTGTATGCAAGTAGATCTCTAGTGTTTTGGGTGTTGGCTGAGGGAGGTTGTGCAATTTGTCGTGAGGCGCATTTGATTGCATGTGTTAAGTTTGCCAAGTATTCTTTGAACTCTTCCCCCAGAACTGCTGCAGCTCTATGAGCATCTGACACTCTCCTCACATGGGAGATGGCTGTGTACATGCGCCTTCCCGTTTCTATCTCGTGTGGTGAGAGGTGGTGGTCCTCGCTTGGCTGATTTCACAATGCCAGGGGTAAACAATGCACTGTGAGAAAACTGAAGATGTCTCGCTGAGTAGTCCCTAGGGATCTGTCATCCAGGTGGCCAGGACACGGCCATCGCATTGGATCCAGTTCCTGGGGGTGTACCAGTGTGGGAACATCACCTGGATGAGGAGTCCTCGGGGAGTGGAAGTGATGGGTGAGACACGGTACCCCCTTCCTTATAACACCTTTTCCCCATCCTACCCCGTAGGACATTCTGAAATTCTACCCCCACCCACCTTTTCTGACACAAACACTTTCTTACACCATGAAAGACAATGGACTACAACCAGGGCTGTTTAGCTGACATGTCCCAACACAAGTGCCAGGCAGAGTCAGCCAATTGACAATAACTACCCACACTTGATGACCCTTTCCCTTTCCCACAAGGATAAAAGGTGGAGCATGAGAGCACACTGGGAAAAAGGCCAAACTCATGAGGAAGCAGCTATTCCACAAAGGCAATTCAAACGCAGGAGAAAAGTGTTGGGACCTGAAAGAACGACAAAGAGGGACTTGCCCTTGCCCTTTTCAACCCAGAACCACTGAGCCTCCGAGAAGGGAAATGTACGACTGGGAATCGCAGCTGGGGAATGGTACGAAGGATCTCAGCTGTACATGAGACCCTCCCAGACTGATAGGGTGTCATGATCTCTGCTTCCAAAAGGTCAGGGTTTTCCCAACTCCCTTGGAAGCAGATCCATAACCCAGGTTCCGAGTGCCAACCAGTCCCAATTGGGACCTTTTGGACCCAGTCCTGGCGCCAGTGGCACCAGGCTCATAAATATGCCCAGTCCCAGCGCTGGAAGCGCCGGGCTCATAATGCTTGAGTGGACTTACCTGCAGCAGACCATGCTGCTTACTTGCCTGCCAGTTGAGCCTCTGATCCCCTTCTGTTTGGAACTACTTTTCCTGTTGGGTGGGGCTGGAGCCACTCCCTAGATTCAGAACACTGGAACTCTTCTGGAAAGCAGGAACTCTTTTCTTACCTAGGCGTGGCTGTGGAAGGAGACACCTAAGCACTACAGGAGGCTATTTAAACCACACCCGGTGGATGAATCTTGCTTTGCGTTATTCTGCACCCTCTGCAGCAGAACGCTCATCGTGTCTTCTGCATCCGGTCCTGGGCCTAAGGAAAAAGGCTTACCATCCTGAATCCAGTCTTCAGCAACACCTATAAAGACAAGAAAGAACAGGTTAGCATTCCGGCATCTGAAAGGCAAAGGCTTACCTACTCTTCGTGCGCTCCGGAGGTCTTCACACTGCATTCCGGCATCTGAAAGACAAAAGCTTACCAACTCTTCGCACGCTCCGGAGGCCTTCGGCGCTGCATCCCGCATCTGAAAGACAAAACAAGGTGTGTTTAAAGACATTGGGGAACTTTAATACTCACGTGCCATTACTCCTTTCCACATCTAACCCAGTGGGTATTCCGGCACCCTGCAGCCGCTCCGAACTCGTACCTGCAAAATAAAAAGACAGTTAGAGCGCATTGTGAAGCAGGCAACAAGCGCTTACTTACGTGCTTCCAGGCGCTTCTATTCATCACACGGGCTCCATCTTCAACTCACTTCAGCCCGTCATCCGCCATCGCCGGAACCCTGCAAAACAAGAGACATCATTACTAAAGACTTTAAAGACATTTGAATGACTCGAAACTTACCGTTCGTGCAGTAAACGACAGACAGCAGTCCTCTGAAGTCAAGAGGCCTGCGCTACCTATCCAGTGAAGAAACTGGTTACCGCACCCTGCCCCGAGGCAGATGGAGAGCTCGGCATTCACTTACCTAAGGTGAGAGCGTTAACCTTTGGGGGTCTACAGAAGAGGAAAGAGATAGGGACACCCCAATAACCCCAGTTCATTAACCCCATATTTTCTATCTGCAGACACCTTACTCTACACGTCAGGCATACAGTGCACAGAGGTCCAGCCCAAAGAGCCAACCGGGTGCTACACATCACCTTTGAAGATACGGTAGTCGCCCAGTCAAGACCGGCGCCTCTGCGAGAATCAGGTGAGCGTTACAGAACGCAAAGCCTACCGCAAAACTCTCGCCCAGGCGCTATGGAAACCTCGGATACTGATCCCCTAGCCCGGTTACTTGGGGAACTAAGGGTAGAAGTGCATGCAGCTCATCAGGAAACAAATGCTCTAAGAAGGGAACTAATTATTTCCAAGGAGAGAACAGACAATCTTGCTAGACAATTTCTACAGTCACAAGCCGGACAGACCCCGTTACCCGCATCAGGGGCAAATCTTCCTTCAACATCCTCTATGAATCCAGTGCAGATCAACCTACCTGGGAATGTACCTCTGGCTCCGCCCGAACGATTTTCTGGTGACCCAAAGAGGTTTGCAGTATTTATCAACCAGTGCCGGTTGCACTTCTTATGCCGGCCAGCAGCCTTTCCAACTGATCAAGCTAAAGTAGCTTTTGTACTTTCGTACCTTAGTGGCAATGCGGCAGACTGGTCGATCCCTCTAGTTAATCAAGATGATCCGGTTCTCCATGATTTTCAAGCCTTTCAGCTTAGTATGGAAAAACTGTTCGCAAGACATTCACAGGGGCAGGCCTTGGACAATGAGCTTCTTTCGTTGCGACAGGGTAATCAAGACCTTTTGGCTTATATTGCATCTTTCAATAGACTAATAGTGGAAACTCAATGGCCTGAGGACAAAAGGATTATGCTGTTTTATAGAGGTCTACGTGGAGAGCTCAAAGACGTTTTAGCCCAAGTAGTGAATCCCCCACAAGACTGTTCGGATTATATAGACTTGGTCGTTCAAATAGATCACAGGCTGCAGAACAGGAAGGCCGATCGTTCCAAGTTTGATGCTCGAGTATTTTCCAAACCGCCAACTCCTTCCAAAGGAGTAGACTCCGGGGAACCCATGCAAATAGGGGGTCTGAAAGGTCCTCTAACACAAAGGGAGCGGGAAAGGAGAAAACAGTTGCAATTATGCCTATATTGCGGAAACTCAGGGCACTTTCTTCGAGACTGTCCGGTGAAACCTGCCAAGAAGGCAGTAGGAGCTGCAGTTACCAAAGTTACAAACTCCGAGCAGGGAAACGACCTCGCCCGACAAGAATAGAGGTCCTCTTGCCGAGCGTGAAAACCAGTTCAGTGACCTCGCATTTCGTGATACCTATGGTCCTCATTAGCCCTGATAATACGGATCGATTACATGCAATTGAAGCTTACGTCGACAGCGGTGCCATCGGTAATTATGTGGATCATGAAATGGTTTTGAGGATGACTCTAACTCTTTGTCCCAAGGCTGTAAAGGACGTCATTACTACGGTGGATGGTACGGAGATAGCCTCCGGGCCAGTAACGCATACCACTCAAGAGGTGACGCTAATAAGTCAAGATGGACACCATGAGAAGATCGTGTTCGATGTGATCAAGGCCCCTCAGTTTCAGATTATTCTAGGAATACCTTGGTTAGAGAAACACAATCCTCTGATCGATTGGCGAGCAAGAACGGTCCAGTTTCCAGAATGTGTCTCTACTTGTCACCCTCCACCTGGTGTTGCACTGGCCGCAATTTCTTCAGAGACTCCCCAGTTACCTCCCGAATACCTAGAATACCAAGATGTTTTCCGGAAGGATCAGGCTAACTCTCTACCTCCTCATAGGTCTTATGACTGCCAGATAGACCTGATACCTGGATCTACTCCTCCTTGTAGTAGAATTTATGCCCTCACCGAGCCTGAGAACCTTCACCTTCGACAATACCTGGATCAATACCTGGCAAATGGGTTTATTCGTCCTTCCAAGTCCCCTGCTTCTTCAGCTTTGTTCTTCGTTCCAAAAAAGGAAGGAGACCTTAGAACTTGTATCGATTATCGCTCCCTGAACCAGATCACCGTTAAGAATAGATATCCGTTACCTTTGATCCCTGAACTCCTGGACCAAGTCAGAAAAGCATGCATATATACAAAGCTGGATCTTAGAGGAGCTTACCACTTGGTACGAGTAAAAGAGGGCGATGAATGGAAGACGGCCTTCTGCACCAAGTATGGGCTATTTGAATATCAGGTCATGCCCTTCGGACTTTGCAATGCCCCGGCCGCCTTTCAATACTTTATGAACGATGTCCTCAGAGAGCTCATAGATGTATGTGTTGTTGTTTACATTGACGACATCCTCATTTATTCTTCATCGGAATCTGAACATCGGAAACACGTGAAAATGGTCCTCGAAAGATTGCGTCAACACAAACTTTTCGCTAAGTTGGAAAAATGTGTTTTCAACGTGACTGAAGTTGAATTCTTGGGATTCATATTATCACCTGGCGGAGTGCGTATGGATTCAAAGAAGGTCGATGCAGTTCTCAAATGGCCATCACCATCCTCCGTAAAAGGTGTGCAAAGCATGTTAGGCTTCGCTAACTTTTACCGCAGGTTTATCCCCGAATTCTCTCGAATAGTCCAGCCCATCACTGCCTTGTTAAATAAAAACAAACGTTTTGAATGGTCTACCGAGGCGGAACAAGCTTTCCAGGATTTGAAGACTAAATTTATCTCTACACCAATCTTAAAACACCCTCGCCCCGAACTCCCCTACATCGTGGAAACTGATGCTTCAAGCCTTGCCATGGGGGCGGTTCTATCACAAAAGGACCCGGTAACCAATCATTTGCATCCCGTGGCATTTTGGTCCCGCAAATTCTCGCCTCCTGAAATCAATTACACGATTACTGACAAGGAACTTCTGGCTATCAAGTCTGCCTTTAAGGCTTGGCGGCATTATCTGCTGGGGGCCCGACACACCGTTACTGTGATTACGGATCACCGAAACCTGCAATATTTGAAAACCGCAAAAGCCCAATCCTCTAGACAACTCCGTTGGGCATTATTCTTTGCCGAGTTTGACTTCATAAATACCTATCGACCTGGTACAAAGAACGGTAAAGCTGATGCCCTTTCTCGGATGGGAGTGGAAGAACACTTGATCAACCCTAAACCTGTACCAATCATTCCCGAACAAAGAATTCTGGGTGTAATCGCCACCGGATCCATAGAGGAAGTTAAGGATAAAGCCAGGCAACTTGTAACTTCAGCAGACATACAGAATTGGCATCTGCAGGGAAAGGACTTTGCAGTAAAGGACAACTTATTGTATTTCCAAGAACGATTATACCTACCCAGCACAGATTTACAGAAAAAAGTAATCTCTTGTTATCACGACTCTTTAATGGAAGGTCATCCCGGTATGGCCAAGACCTCAGAAAAGATCAAGCGCTACTTCTGGTGGCCGTCTTGGAAGAAAGATATCAGAGACTTTATAATGTCCTGTGGAGTATGCGCCCAAAACAAGAGTCAAAAGGAAAGACCAGCAGGCCTCTTACGCCCTATTGACATCCCACCTCGCCCTCGGCATACGCTTTCTATGGACTTCATCACCGATCTACCTCCATGCTCCGGATACAATACGATTCTAGTAATCGTGGACTTATTCTCCAAGATGGCGCATTTCATTCCGCTCAAAGGCTTGCCAACAGCAGCAACTCTGGCCCGAGAATTTCTCGAAAACATTGTCCGACTGCACGGTTTTCCTTCGGTTCTTATTTCGGATCGAGGTAGTCAATTTATTTCTCATTTTTGGCGAAGTTGCTGTCGGTCGGCTCAAATTGATGTGAGACTATCGACCAGTCACCACCCTCAGACCGACGGACAAACCGAGAGGACCAATCAAACTCTGGAACAGTATTTACGCTGCATGCTGCAACAAACTGAAAAAACTTGGAAAGACATCCTTTGGATAGCCGAATATGCCTACAATAACTCTGTCCATTCCGGAACTGGGAAAACCCCGTTTTTTCTTTTGTACGGCAGTCACCCTCGAACCTCGGAGTTGGATCCCCTCCAAGATCTTGAAACACCAGCAGTAGACTACCTGCATTCTACAATTACCCAAGCCTTTAAGGAAGCTGTTTCTCACCTTCAAAGGGCTAAAGAACAATACAAGAAAGGAGCAGATCAACATCGGAAGGAAGCCCCTCAATATCAAGTAGGGGATCAAGTCTGGTTATCCACCAAATATCTACCTCTAAAAGGGCCACGCACATTCAACCCAAGATACCTTGGTCCCTATTCCATCACTACCATAGTAAACCCAGTAGCGGTCAAGTTGGACTTGCCCCCGCACATGAAGATACATCCGGTCTTCCACGTCTCTCTATTAAAACCCGTGCAACCTCAAACCCGACTAACCAAATCTCCAAAACCTATCCTAATTGATGGAGAACTCGAGTTTGAAGTCAAAAGCATTCTGGATTCCAAGATCTCCAAATCTAAACTATTCTACCTAATTGACTGGAAAGGCTACGGCCCCCAAGAGAGGTCCTGGGAACCTGCTGAATATGTCCACGCTCCTCGCCTAATCAAAAGATTTCACCGAACATTTCCTGACAAGCCAAAACCCCCGGAGAAGCCCGGTTTGGGAGGGGCCTTGAGGGGGGGTACTGTCATGATCTCTGCTTCCAAAAGGTCAGGGTTTTCCCAACGCCCTTGGAAGCAGATCCATAACCCAGGTTCCGAGTGCCAACCAGTCCCAATTGGGACCTTTTGGACCCAGTCCTGGCGCCAGTGGCACCAGACTCATAAATATGCCCAGTCCCAGCGCTAGAAGCGCCGGGCTCATAATGCTTGGGTGGACTTACCTGCAGCAGACCATGCTGCTTACTTGCCTGCCAGTTGAGCCTCTGATCCTGTTTGGAACTACTTTTCCTGTTGGGTGGGGCTGGAGCCACTCCCTAGATTCAGAACACTGGAACTCTTCTGGAAAGCAGGAACTCTTTTCTTACCTAGGCGTGGCTGTGGAAGGAGACAACTAAGCACTACAGGAGGCTATTTAAACCACACCCGGTGGATGAATCTTGCTTTGCGTTATTCTGCACCCTCTGCAGCAGAACGCTCATCGTGTCTTCTGCATCCGGTCCTGGGCCTAAGGAAAAAGGCTTACCATCCTGAATCCAGTCTTCAGCAACACCTATAAAGACAAGAAAGAACAGGTTAGCATTCCGGCATCTGAAAGGCAAAGGCTTACCTACTCTTCGTGCGCTCCGGAGGTCTTCACACTGCATTCCGGCATCTGAAAGACAAAATCTTACCAACTCTTCTCACGCTCCGGAGGCCTTCGGTGCTGCATCCCGCATCTGAAAGACAAAACAAGGTGCGTTTAAAGACATTGGGGAACTTTAATACTCACGTGCCATTACTCCTTTCCACATCTAACCCAGTGGGTATTCCGGCACCCTGCAGCCGATCCGAACTCGTACCTGCAAAATAAAAAGACAGTTAGAGCGCATCGTGAAGCAGGCAACAAGCGCTTACTTACGTGCTTCCAGGCGCTTCTATTCATCACACGGGCTCCATCTTCAACTCACTTCAGCCCGTCATCCGCCATCGCCGGAACCCTGCAAAACAAGAGACATCATTACTAAAGACTTTAAAGACATTTGAATGACTCAAAACTTACCGTTTGTGCAGTAAACGACAGACAGCAGTCCTCTGAAGTCAAGAGGCCTGCGCTACCTATCCAGTGAAGAAACTGGTTACCGCACCCTGCCCCGAGGCAGATGGAGAGCTCGGCATTCACTTACCTAAGGTGAGAGCGTTAACCTTTGGGGGTCTACAGAAGAGGAAAGAGATAGGGACACCCCAATAACCCCAGTTCATTAACCCCATATTTTCTATCTGCAGACACCTTACTCTACACGTCAGGCATACAGTGCACAGAGGTCCAGCCCAAAGAGCCAACCGGGTGCTACACATCACCTTTGAAGATACGGTAGTCGCCCAGTCAAGACCGGCGCCTCTGCGAGAATCAGGTGAGCGTTACATAGGGCGGGGAGAAGCAGTTGACATCATGGTACCATCCTTGACTCCAGAGGCAAGAGATGCCAACGGAGATCGGTACAGCTGGTGAGTCGGAAAGAGCTGATAATAGACCGGACTGTGTTGGACTCAAGATTGCAAAGAGCAACATTGTATGATGAAACAAGAGTAAAGCACAATGGTCTTTTGTGAGCAAAATTGAGATCAGAGTTAGAGTGGTCCGGCCTCACATGGGCGCTCATTTGAAGGACTCTGACCAATGCCCCGCTTCTGAATGAGGAGAATGTGGTCAAATGGGAAATCAAAGTGGTCCTGCAGGGGGTAATGCTGAATCCCATGCATAGTCGGAAGTCTTTGGTTGTTGTAGAAACTACAAATACCAAGAGGCCTTAGGTGAGGCCTGCATGAGATGTCAAAGTGGTCATACGAGGGTCAATCCAAACCCCCTTGTACAGTCGAAAGCCTTTGGCACGTGGTGGAGGCAAATGTGAACCCGACTGAGGGATGCCAAGAGAAAGCTAAACAAAGAGAATGCTGCAATGCATGAAAGCTAAATGAACTGTGTATTTGAACATTGTGACGACAAGTAAGAACCCGACAGAGGGATGTCCACAGTGAATAGTTGGTCTGAGCTGGACAGAAGGAGGCTAACGTGTAGTAGTTCCATGGGCATTACTGCCTTCCCTTTGCACTGTGGTCTCGATAAGAGATCAGTTGGCGAGTGTACGCACCCAAGCTTGAGCCAAGTGTCTTTGTCTTCTTGCAGTGCCCTACCTTGGAGCTATTTGTGCCATGGGCAGTGCTCTGTATGGGTCCTTTTCTGGTTGTGTCGGATTGGCGGTAGCAAAATATTCAGCAGGTGTGGGTACTGGGAGATATGCTGATGCTTTGGCTGCCGCATCTGCGGATGTGTTTCCCAAAGAGATTTTGGTGTTGTTCTTGGTATGGGCGTAGTATGTGATGACCTCCCATACAGATGGCTCTGTTAGTGCCGAAATCAGGGCACTTAGAAGCCCTGTATGCTGCACAGGTGATCCGTCTGTTTGTCAGAAGCCCCTTCTTTTCCAGCACGAGAGAGCAGCATGCACCATTGTGGTGATGTATGCTGAGTCTGAGTAGATTGTCACATGACAACCTTTTGATGCTCAAAGTGCTGCTATGAGCGCTACAAGCTCCAGTGCTTGTGCTGCATAGTGCATGGGTAGTCTTTTCATTGCTAGTGTTTCATACTCTCCGTTTCTAAACCTACCACTGCTGCCCCTGTATGTCTTTGTCCTGTGTCCTGGTCAGTTGTTGCTGATCTATCAACAAAGAGCACCCCTCCTAGTGGAATACCTCTGGCTTTGGGGATGTCATCCTATTTACCCCCATAGGTGGCACAGTCGTGTTGTTGTAAATCTTTGTCTGTGCACGGTTCTGTTAGGAACGTGGTGGGGGTTACTGTTTTACATCTTACAACATGGACATTTGGGCTTCAGATAAAAATCCTGTAAGCCGAAGCTTTCTGAGTGGTGAGGGTGCACTTTGATCTTTCTAGAATTGCAAATACTGAGTGCTCCACATAAAAGTTACTGACCACCCATTACAGTTGTGGAGCATTTTTGTGATAGCAAAGGCAGCTGCAGCGAGAGCCTGTTCACATGCAAACTGCCTTTGCATTACTGAGGCTAGTTGTAGTGATGTAAGTTTCATATTCTACGAAATGGAATGTTATGTTATCACGCTGCGTTTCTGCCTCGCGTACATGTTTAAATTTCACTTTCCGTGTGAGCGAGGCAGAGCAGTGGCGGTTGGTAGCTGTGTTGGATGAGAGCTCTGTGCGGGCCTGTCACAATAAACCTTATCTGCACTTACCTTTCCCTCCTGACTCGTTATTACACTTGGCGACGAGGATGGGATAAGGTGCTGGAAGACAGGCCCGCCTGAGGAAGTGACGCAGAGCGAGTCGCTGCCAGCTTTTCTGCCGGTTTATCTGAAATGTGCGACGTCATTGGGGACAGCAGTCAGCTGTCCTCCCAGGAGCTTGATGGGCTATCGCCGTCACACACGGACGGCTGTGGCATATTGGCGGCTTCCCCCACGAATGATCATGGGGAGGCACTAGTGTGACAAGCACACTAGTATTCGGCCCCGCCCCCCTCCTTTGATCGACATGCCATACAGAGGTGAGGAGGCGGGGTAGAGGAGAAAAGGAGTGAAGGCTGATCTTCCTTTGAATAGTAAAAAAAGTCCTGGATAAAAAAGGAAGCTTAGGAATTAATTAAGCCCTCCAAGCTTATGGATTCATTGAGCCTTCAACAAACTCATGAACTAGAGATAACAATTGAATATTTCCTTGAAAGCCTAGAAGCCTCATTGTGATTGTCCAAGCGATGACACGTCAGGTTGGCCATTTAGAAACAGTTCCAAGCATCTTAGCAAGGAGAAAGGCTAATATTGAGGAGTCTAGAAGCAGGCTTTCGACATGACAAATGTGCATCACAGTCCAAAAGACTATTGAGGATAATCCAGTACGCACCTTGTTAAAACCAAGGACGACATTAAACAGGCAACGTTTTATTTTTTTAGTTATTACATTCTCCTTGTTGCAGAGTACCAGCTCAACCCTTTCAACATGGCTGCGGCAAGCATGGCGGTACCTCCTCCATTCTTACCAGAAGCGGGCACACCTATCAGGCGGGATAGGTGGAAAAAACTGTTTGACACTTATCGTGGTGCAATAGGAGGGGAGAAATTTGCTCCGGCAAGAAAAGCCATTCTTTTGCACAAGTTAGGTGCTGAATCCGCAGTGTGTACGATGGGCTACCTGAACCACCGCAAGAGGGTCAAGGTGAAATGGACCCATATAACATAACTGAAAGAAAACTGACAATTCACTTTGAGTCGAAAATTAACACTACGTTCGAGAGACACACATTTTTCAAGAGAGTGCAAGAATCTCAAGAGCCAGTCGAGAACTTTGTGGCTGCTCTGAGGACCCTAAGTAACTCCTGTGATGTTGGCCCGCTCACTGATTCACTCATACGAGACCAATTAGTTTGCAGCACTAATATTCTCAAGATCCAGGAGAGGCTGTTGTCTAGTGACCTGCAGTTGGAGGCAGCAGTGGAAATGGCACAGAGTATGGAGCAAACAAGCAAATATATGTTAAATATGAGAGCTGACAAGTCAGTAGGTGAAGTAGCAGCGGTAAGGAACTCAAACTCAACGAAGCCGAATGTCTTCAAAGAAGTCAAGTGCTTCAAATGTGGCAGCAACCGTCATATCGCCTCAAGTATGTTTTGCCCAGCAAGGAACATCAATTGTTTGAAATGTAAGAAAAGAGGACATTTTGCAAGAGTCTGCAAGGAGGCTGGGCAAGTTAACAACATAGAAGTGGGGGTGCCTGAACAAGAAGAGAGTCACGTTGTTCAATTCCAAGGCAAACATGTTCTGGAAGTTGCAGAGCTATCTCCCAGAGGGAAAGGACCCACAGACGTGTTCTTAATCGAAGGCAGGATTGTGACCATGAAGGTGGATAGTTGCTCACCATGGACCCTCATATCAAGAAAGACATTTGAAGGATGTGTACAAGGAAGGGTTGAGCAATTAGAGGAACATATGATTGAACCTTATGCCTATGGGAATGTTAAGATCAAGATGCTGGGAAAGTTTCAAGTGGTCAGGCCGAGGTGTACATGACACAGGAAGGGTCCTCCCTATTAGGGTGGGCGGAACAGAGGAAGTTGGGCATAAGAATACAGGCCAACGCAGAGTACCCCATCTCTGTTGCTCAAGTAAAGGATAAGTGGGAGCAGGAGTATCCCAAAGTATTTTCAGAAAATTTGGGGATACTAAAAGGATTTCAGCATGAAATCGTACTCAAGAAAGGGGCAGTGCCAAAGGTGCACAAAGTCAGGCCTGTACCGCACCATTTGTATGAGAAGGTGAAACAGGAAATACATAAGTTGTTGCAAGGAGGCATCATTGAGAGAATAGACAGCTCCGATTGGCTCTCACCAGTGGTTGTAGCGGCAAAGTCCAACGGTGAAATCAGACTATGTGTAGATTTAAGAGATCTGAACCGAAACATTGTGATTGAAAGGCACCCTCTCCCTAACATTGCAGAGAAACTGACAACTCTAGAGGTGGCCAGTATATTTTCTGTAATAGATTTATCCCAGGCTTACCACCAGGTGCCATTCCTAGAAGAGAGGCAGGCCCTGACAGCATTCATAACACCACTGGGGACATTTAAGTATTGCAGAATGCCGTTTGGGCTGGCATCAGCGGCCGCTGTATTTCAAAAAGTAATGGAGACTGTGTTAGAGGGGGTGCAAAATGTAGTTGTCTTCCAAGATGATATTCTAATGCATGCTAACTCGGAAGAGGAACATGATGTAATTCTTTTGGAAGTGTTAGGAAGGTTGGATGAAGCTTGGCTGACTGTGAAGAGGAGTAAATGCAAAATAAAGATGGAGAGTATGGAATTTCTGGGGCATGTAGTAGACAAACATGGTGTGAAACCTAGAGAAAGTTTGGTAGAAGCAATTAAGAATGCACCCTGACCGGAAAATAAGGAACAAGTAAGATCGTTCTTAGGACTTGCAGAATATTATCACAAATGTGTCAAAGACTTTGCTAGCCTGTCAACACCGCTGAGAGTTCTACTGAGTAAAGGGGTGAAGTTTGAATGGAGGACGGTGTGTGAGGGAGCATTCAAAAAGGTCAAGGAAGCGATAAAAAGTGCACCCTCAATTGGGAGGTTTCTGCCATATGAAAAGTGTGTTCTGGTAGTGGATGCAAGTGGTGTGGGTCTAGGTGCAACCTTGTTTCAATATGACAGAGAGAATTTAGAGGGAGTAATTGTGTTCGCTTCACGTCCCCTGAAAGGTGCTGAAGTTAACTACACTGCCCCCCGTGAGTTTCTGTGTGCCCCCCCCTGCCCCCTGTGAGTATCTGTTTACACCCCCCTGACCCCGTGAGTGTCTGTTTGCCCCCCCTGAGATTGTTTGCCCCCCCATGAGTATCTGTGTGCCCTCACCCTGCTTGCCCCCCCCTCTTGCTCTGCGCTCCACCCCCCTCCTCATTTCCTTCATCTTCAACTTCCCTCCTACTCCCCCCTCCTTTTTCTCCCCCCTCTTAGACTTCCGCCTCCTAGCACTTTCTCCTATCATCTGTCCCGTGACTCTTGATAGCAGCTTGTCTGCCCCCCTGTTGTTCTCCCCCTCCCCCCTCCCCTACTTTTCAAATTGTCACTGACTTTTGCTCAGTAGCGTGTCTTGTTCTCCTTCCCCCCTCCTTCCACTTGCCACTCCTCCCACCCCGCCTCTTGTTACCACCTGCACTGCGTAAATTGTCGTCAGACTTAGTAATGTTACTGCTTGCTCTGTTTTCCTTCCTTTCCATTACCTCTTGCCTTAGTTGTTCTATGCACTTGCACTATCAGAAATGTCGACAGGCCTATTATGATACTTTTTTCACATTCTGTATTGTTTCAAGGACTTTTGCTGAATGAAACTGTATTTTTCCTATGTCCCCTCCCTCCTTGAAGCGCTTTGAAACACATTGTGTATAGGCGCTATATAAATAAACTATCATATCATATCATATCATATCATTGAAAGGTAAACACTAGCAATGTTTTGGGCCATCCAACACTTTAAGTATTTCTTGTGGGGAGAACATTTGTGGTAAGGTCTGATCACAAGCCCATGGTTCAAATCTTTGAGAGTTCTAGGTGGACAATGGGATCACCAAGGATCAACAGGTGGGGCTTAGGGTTGCAGTTATACAACTTTGAAGTGAGTTACCTGCCTGGGAAGAAAAACGTAGTGGCAGATTATTTGTCTAGACTTCCTGTAGAGAAAGAAGAAGGGGCTGAAGATGTTCTGGATGAAGAGGTAGTAGCAGAGGTAGATTGTGCAGTAACACAGAAAATATGGTTGCAGGAACAGCAGAAGGATGAAACCATGAAAATGATAAAGCTTTGGACAGTGGAAGGATGGCCAGAAAAGAAGAATCTGGACAAAACCTTTCTGATATGGTGGGAAATCAGGGAAGAGCTATATTTGATGAATGGTAAGTTATGGAGAGGACAGTTTGGCGTACCACCAAAGGAAACTAGAACAATGTTAGTAGAGTTGGCACACCAAGGCCAACCAGGTGAAGGAGCGATGAAGAGGAAGCTAAGGCAAAGTTATTGGTGGCCAGGCATAGATAAAATGGCAGAGATGAAAGTGAAAGAGTGTATAATGTGTCAGTCTAGTGATAAGTGCAAGGTAGTACATGAAACACCACTGATTCCCCACACCATCCCAGGGCAGCCGTGGGTAAAATTAGCGGTAGATATAATGGGCCCCATTACAGGATTAGGAGAAGGTTTCAAATATCTGCTGGTATTAGTAGATTACCAATCTAAATGGATTGGATGGGGATCGGTGAGAGAAGTGACTGTGAATGACTTAATTATGTTTCTGGAGGGTGTTTTTATGAAAGAGGGGGTTCCATCTGAGCTTGTGTCGGACAATGGAGTGCAGTTTGTATCAACAAGAATAAAGACATTTTTGGCGAGTTATGGGATAAAACACACACGAACATCATTATACCATCCCAGGGCAAACAGCCTAGTAGAAAGAGTGAACAGGTACTTGAAGGGAGGAATGCAGATGGCGTTGCGTATGAGTCAACCATGGAGGGAGGTGTTGAAACATGTTACATGGAGCTATGTAACGACTCCACATTCTATAACAGGAATTGTTCCATTTGTTTCTCTCAAGGGGAGAGAACCTGGTACCAAACTCTGCCCGGGATGGCTTGGTATGGCAAGGGCAGTTGATGTAGATAGGAAGGAGATAATGAGGTTGATTGAAAGTGGGCAAGTAAAAAATAAAGAACACTTTTATTCTAGGAAAAATGTGAAGGTAAGGGAATGGAGTGTGGTTGAGGAGGTCTTCATAAGGAATCCCTGATTTGTGGAGAAATGTACTGAGAGTAAGTTCTTAGGACCAAAGAAAATATCTGCTGTCAGGAATGGAGTGGTGGTTCTAGAGGGAGGTGAAGTGTGGTCTAAAGGGAGGCTGGTGAAAGCTAATGAAGTGCGTGGAATTGGTATGGAAGAGATATCAAGGGATGATACCAAGAGCAGTGATAATCCTACTGATTGCTCTCAAAATGTTGTACGGGCTGATGTGGATGAGGAGGCTAGTTTATGCAAGGAGAGTGTAACCACAAAAGGAAGGGTAACTAGAAAACCATTATTGCTGTGAGACTATGTGCATTGAGTCGGCATATCATTTATTTTCCTGGATCATGTTTATAGTTTATCTGTGTTTCCTGTAATAGTTATTATGAATTATCCTTTGTTTTCTTTATAAGGGGGGAGATATGTAGTGATGTGAGTTTCATATTCTATCAAATGGAATGTTATGTTCTCACGCTGCATCTCTGCCTCACGTCCATGTTTACATGACTTGAGGAGAACCATCTCCGGTTCCGGAAGCACCTCAAAACCTTCCTCTTTGCTTCTGCTTTCTCTCTCCCTCTCCCCTGCTGAACAGCTAATTAATTCTTCACTGAAACTGCACTGATCCTGCAACTGGACCACTCTAAACGGCATCGGTCCTGGGCCCAGCCACTCTCCACTTGCACTGATGCCCTGGAACCCCTCTGCACTGCGGGACTGTCTCTGTATCCCTACAGCCCCCCCCCTTCCCCAGCACTTGTTATGCACTTATCTTGCACTTGCCACCAGCTGGCCCTATTTATTATTGCTTTACGCCACTTACCTTGTACTGCACTTCCCCCCCTCCCCTTCCCCTTGCACTTTTCCCCCTCCCCCACCCCTGCACTTGCGCGATCTGAATGACACCTGGCCTAGTAGGATCGTTGTCTGTCTCCCCTTGTTCCTCCCCTCCCTGCCTCGACGCGCCTTCAAACACCTGTGTATAGGCGCGTTACAAATACCATACCATATCATATCATTTCACCTTCCGTGGGAGTGACGCAGAGCAGTGGCGGTTGGTAGCTCTGTTGGATGAGAGCTCCGTGCGGGCCTGTCACAATAAACCTTATCTGCACTTACCTTTCCCTCCTGCCTCATTATTACACTAATGTACCGCTGTAGTTGGCCATTGACATATGGCCCATTCTGCTCTTTTGTGTCAGTACAGCCATTATAAGAGTGCTGTTTGAGTGTGAAAATATGCAAAATTCCTACGTGTAGTCTGGGGTGGCGAGAACTGGAGCTTTGGAAATCAATTTTTTCAGGTCATTGAAACTTTGCACCTTGTCAGATGTCCATTCTAGCTTATGGCTGCCTTTTTGTGCTTTCTTGAGGCCCTGTAAGAGTGGCCTCTGGTATGCTGCGTAGCCCAGAACCCAAGCCCTGCAGTATTTACACAATCCAAGGAATTTCTACATGTCTTTTACTGTAACTGGCTTAGGCATGGCGTGTGCTGTCACTGCTCTGTCAGGTATAATTCTCTTGCCTTCTGCTGAAATGAGCTGCCCTCGATAGAGTACTTCAAGCTGACAGTATTGAAGCTTGGCCTTATCAACCTTATAACCCTTGTGGGCTAGCAGTTGGAGCAGTGTGATAGATCCTCTACGGCAGTCATGCTCACTTTTACTGCACACCAATAAGTCGTCTACGTATTAGATCACTGTGCTGGACACATGGATGTTACCTAAGTCTTTCTGCAATATCCAGTTAAATGTGCCAGGACTCTCGCAATACCCTTGGGGCAAACAAGTGTGCTTGTAGGGATGCGGTCGAATGGATCGCATCCAAAATGCCACCACCAAAGGTTCTAACCACCAAATGTTCGAACCTTTGGTGGTAGCATTATAGGTAAGTATAAAAAAAAAGACTGTGAGGGCAGCGGTGGTGTCCCCCACAACACCCCGCTCACTATACTGTGTGGTATAGTCCATGGGGTGTTGCAGGGTGTTGCGGGGGACAACCCCACAGCAGACCCACGACAAAAATAAAAAAAATAAATGGGCGCTGTGAGGGTTTCCCCCGCAACAACCCGCTCACTATACTTTACAGTATAGTGAGCGGGGGTTGTGGGGGAAACCCCTGCAGCCACCGTAAAAAAGAAAAGAAAATTACCCTGCGGCGCGGGTTCCCAATCCCAGAAGTGGAGGGGAACTGGCGCTGCAGGAAACCCACATGAAGAAGAAGGGAAGATGGTAAGTAGCGTATGTTTATGTTGGGGGTGGGGGTGGGTGGGGGGGTGCTGAGGGTGTGGGTGGGGGGGTGTTATGGGTGTGTTGTGTGTGTGGGTGTGAGTATGTATGTGTGTTCGCATGAGAAAGGTCCAAACTTTTGGTAGTTCGCACCTTTCTCATGCGAACATTTCGGCGGCGGTAAATTCAGCCATGGCCGGATCACTTAGATTCTGCTTGTAGCGCTCCCCACCATGTGTAAACGCTGTGAGATACTGTGAGTCTGGGTGCAATGGTATTGAGAAAAAATAATTTTTTATAGTTGACCACTCTGAAGTGTATTGCTTCTTTGGGGATGCTGCACAAGATGGATGACGGGTTTGGAACCGGAGGAAATTCCTTCTATACTACGTAATTGAGGGGGCCGAGATCCTGGATCATCCTCCACCTGCCCCCCATTGCTTTTTAACAGGGTATATGTTTGTGTTACATGGTGAGGTGGAGGGAACTATGATCCCTTGGTGTAGCAAAGCCTGTATTGTATCCTTTTTCACCTCTTCTGCATCCCTCGAGAGTGGGTACTGTTTCACCCTGGGAAATACTTCTCTTAAGCTTTTTAAGCTGGGGTCACTTCTTTTAGGAGCCCTGTATCGTGTGGATTAGTTGTCCACAACTGTATCGGCACATATTGTAAATCGCCTTGGGTGAATGGGGGCGGGGCGACAACGGCCATGGGGGTGCTTTGCACTCTCCTACACTGCACCATGATATCACAGGAGATGCAAATCTCCAATATTATTTCCCTGTCACTGTCATTATCCTCAAAAAGTTCTACATCTGTTAATTGCTTGAGGGGTACAGTGGGATTAATGCACAGGACGGTGCGCCATTGGCACCTGTGAGTGTCCGTACCTAGAACCACAATTTTCTTTGCTGATACTAACAATCCCAGCAGATATATTGACAGTATGGTGCCTGCCACTAGATCTGGGGACATTATAGGGCAGAACATGAAATCAGTTGGCACTTTCCAGCATGTTTTGGTAATTTGCAGCACTGCCTGCGCAAGCACTGTTATGCAATAGAGGAACATGTCATAGCGAGTTGTCTGTGAATGAGATCGTCATGTTGAATTTGCTAAGCAGGTTCCAGCCGAGCAAGTTGACAGGAGAGCTCTTGGAATACAATAGGGGGCAAATACGACCCGTCCTCCCACTTTTACATCTAAATCTTTTTATACAGAGCCATTAAAACAACCCCAGAGAATCCCTTTGTATCGAGCGTTTTGTCAGATAGCTGGAAGTCACCTTTACTGATACAGGATTTCTCAGCACCTGAGTCTACCATAAAGATGAATAGTTTGTTTCCTATCTCTGCCACCACAGGCGTTTCTATTCCGGGTTTAGAGTCATCAACAGCACTGGACATGCATGTGCTCTCTGTGGACTGTCCTAGTCAGGGTAGGTGTCTGTTCCTGGGAACGAGAAAGGATTTTCCCCCACCACTGTAGCACCTTGACATGGGGCTACTGTACCACTGGGAGATCTACTGAAGGCATTGGGGTGGGGCTGGTACTGCTGCATTGCCTGTTGGGGGTGTTGCAGTGGGGGAAAGTATGAGAATTGTGGGGGTTACTGAGTGTAAGGTTGGTGTGTCCCATATGGTATTGGGATCATTCTTGGGGGCTGTCCTTCAGGTGTGCCCTAGGGTGGTGGGCCATAGTTCTGTGGCCGTAGCCATATCCCATACCTTTTCTGCTCCTGCACTTCCTCGAGAAATATCCCCACTTCCCACATGTCCAGAACTGTCCTGTTCCTCCTCCCCTGGGTCCCATTCTCCCAAACCCCCCCCCCCCCACCCCTTGATCCTCTGAACTCACCTCGTCCTCACTGCTGTCCTCCTTGCCACTGTGAGCCAGAGAATCATGGGTTTCTTCACCACTGTCCTCCTTCAGCCCACACTGCAGCTATTCTGGTGTTTGTACGGCTAGGGGCATATTCTTCCTCCTCTCTCTAGGTGGGCGTCGGTCCCGATTCCACCACAGCTACTTTGATTCATTTATTCTGTACCAGTTTCGATTCCTCTGCCTGTTGTCTCTTAAGAATGTCATTCTCTTGCTCTTGTTTTCTCCTACATTGATGTACTATGATGCTTTGAATATCGGGCCACCCTTCCACCTCGATAACTACGATCTTATCGAGCAACTTTTGTACTTCTTTGGGAGGGCCTTCTTTTACTATAAAGTAGAAAAAGGGTATCGACTGGTCCCAGACGTTAGCCATTTCTGTCCTCCACATCTCTTGGACTTTAAGAATGAATTGTACAGCCTCTTCATCATTGCCCATTGCACATTGCATAAGGGACTGTAAATCTGACTTGTCTGGTAACGCTCACGGCAGCGAATCCCAAACCTTAACTCTGATCATGTTAAATGATGCTCCACTGTGAGTGTCATTGCTCACTATTACTCCTGGGTACTCTGCCTTCACCCACACACTGGAAGCCTGATCCCCAATTGCGGCCAACAATAGTCTCCTATTGCTAAGGGTACTACCACAGTGTCCTTCCAAAAACATTTATCCACTTCCCCACGCCCGCCGTGTGCGCCAGAAAGCATCTTTATTTGTTTATTCTTGTCCATCTGTGCCCATGGTAAATATTGGGGTCTCTGTGCCCCCTTGTGTATTAGGGGCATTTGAATTTGCAGTCGGTTTCTTCCGCCCTTGGTTACACTTACCTTTTTCCTTGCTACTGTCATCTGACCAAACATTTCCCTCAACCTGCCGCCCCATAAGCTCTCTACCCTCGCGGTGGGTTGGGGTGCGTGTACAGCCTCTACATCTTCACTGTCCTCACTTCATTGAACTCGCTCCACTCATCTTCATCTCCCCCACGGGACCTGACATTCTCATAACCCAAGCTATCCATGTCACCATGGGCACAATGTCTGTTCTAAATAAAAAATCTCTTGACTTCCACTCATCTGTCGCCGGTGGCACTGGTGTCTCTACCTTTGTTCCATCACACATCGCTTGTAGTATGGCTAGGTCTGTTTGTGTGGAGGCCAGCGCTATTTCTGTGTCTCATGAGCGTGTGCTGTAATCCCTGGAAGGGCACATATGGGGGAAAGGGTTGGTACATTTGTACATTTGAACCTGTGGACACATAAGTAGGGTTTGTATATGCCATGGCGGGATGGGCAGGATGGGCTGCTAAAGAGTATATTTCCATGTGTCTTCTCATCTTCCTCTGGGACTGCGCCTCTACTATCATTGCAAACCCCTCCTTCCCCCAAGCGCTCCTCTGTATCCTCAAACATCTTCTAGAGGTTCAATGTTTCCCTCCTGTTTTCTAATTGTTTCCTTTTGTATTTTGCCATCAGGAAGATGGACATGTGTTCTAGCATGCTCCCCTCAACGGAGCCCAGCTCTGGCCACGAGCAGGGCATCCCCCTTTACTTGTCTCAATCACTTGCTGGTTGTGATATTTCTTGATTCTGACGCAGTACAAAGTCAATGGTTTACACAGGTACTCTATGGGAGTTCCTCCTCCCATGGTCACGTCTCCTGCATGCTTGCTTAATTAAGATATGCCTGTTCTAATGTGCCACAGTTGTACAGATGTTGCCAAAAACACAATTCAATTCTCCCCACCCCCTATTTGCCCACACAAAATATCAGAAAATGTTTATAGTTTCTCCTCCCAGTCCCCTGTCCCCGTTCGAATTTCTTGTCTTCACAAACCACACTCCCCTCGGTCACACACACACCTGGGCCTCCTCCCTACAAAATAAAATACCATGCTAAACTAACAACCACTACTATTCCTAAGCTCTCTAACTAAACGGAGCTCCTATGTATTTCCTCTTTTCCTCCTTTGTTAAACAATGGTTGTGGCGCCACATTCCCTGCTTGCTCTTGCAGGCTCCCTATCTTCCCGTTTCCTTTTCCTTATTATTCCCCTTAAAATATTTACAAAACCAAAAAATTCAACAAGCCACAAACAAGATTCGCATTTGCTGTGTGTTCACACTGTCCACACTTCCCCATACATCTAGTCCTTCTACCATCAGCGTTTGGGTCTCTTCAGGTATCTCCATTGAGCCTACATTTACTGCGTGACCATGCAGGACTAAACGCATCTACCATAATTACAAAATGTCTACCATAACTATGCGAGCCCTAAGCCTATTAATCTATAATTCCTACAATATTTTATTTGTGCCGGGTTTCTTAGCACGGCTCTTTCCCCCTGGTACATTACACATCTGTCTATTGGACTCGCCTAGGGTGGTGGGGAAGGCTAATTTCTTTCCCAACACCTGGCTATACTGCCAATCTGGTGCCAGTACTATGGCATGACATATTTTACCAAGAATTATTTAACAAAGATTCCAGCTAAGAAAATGTCAAAGTAAGCATGGTGTTATTACGTGACTAGTTTGGCATTTTGGTGCAGTCAGTCTAGCTATCTCTTTGGCATGTCACTTTTTACTGGACATCTATGATAAAGCAAGCGTGATGTGCTATGAGGGGGCTGGACTGGCCTTTGGTGCAGCTAGTTGAGCTATTTCATACTTTGAAATATCATATTTACTGGGCATCTATGATCAAGCAAGAATTATGTTGTTACAAGTTATTACAGTGCAGAAAGTTTGGACATGTGTCTATGGTGTGGCATGGTAATTTTAATGGTAAAGCCAGCAGGAGTATGTTTTTACATGGGCATACCGGCATATACCAGCATGGACATGTTTTCATATAGTATCATGACTGGCATTATGCACACAGAAAACATGAGTATGTTCTTATATGGTACTAATGGCACATATTGGTGCAGCCAGCATGAAAATATGTGGGCACAGCCTGCATGAACATGTTTTTATGCTGACATATATTGTGGGAAAAGGCATCATGTATGTATTGGATTCTTTCATAAGTTACCCTATGAAACCAATTGCAAACTGTCTGGCTTTTAAGTCACTTTCTCACTATGCTGTAAAATTAAAAAAATGTTAGCACATTATTCAAAACATTTTCTCAGGGAGAAATACCCCAACACTACCCCGGGTTGGTTTGGATTGACTTCCTCTTCTTAATTATTCTAAGGATTTACTCCAGAATGATTTGCTGTGTCCTTATGACCCTGTGCTCCGTTGGTCTCCTCTGTAGCAGTGACTCTTTTCCAACCTTACTCTCTTCTGTTTGCCCATATGCCTAAAAGCTTGGGACCTTTAGTCCTTGCAGAGGCCAAATCAAACTATATAATAAAACAAGCATTGGCAATACCAACAGTTTGTGTTTTTTTTGTAGGCACATGAATGACACTTGCCGGGCACTGCCATAGTGGTATCAACTGGTCATTGATGGTAGCAGGTGCAAAATGGTGCAAGTACCTGGGCATTTAATAGTTGTGCCTGGCATATGCCTAATACTTATACACAAGCTAATACTGTTGGCTTTGCCAATACTGTTTTTCCAGGACTTCAGTGAAGTACACGCATAGTGCTTATAAATCGAGTGGCTAATTTTTGTAGGGGCATGTTTGAAGTTTAGTAAGAATCACAGCAATCACATTTACATCAACAGAGACAGCACTGATTTCAAATTATGACATCATTTCGAGCCTTTGTATGGAATTATTGATGCTAGCATTTAGACATTTCTCCTTATATGTGCATACCCACACCTTTTGCTAATGCTTTGACTGGGTATTATGTGTCTTATTAATATAATAACTAGTATTTCACTTTTTATTTCAGTGCTTCGAGGCAGGGCACATATGTCTTGGCGCACTTCTTATTGTTATATTTTGAACTGAAAATGAACTTTGTGGAACAGGGTTCAGGAGAGGGTGCAGGGCAAATATGATAAATGTTTCTTTTTATCTGAACTAAGTGTATAGCTGAGTGAGTTAAAGGCTTAGCTGTGAGGTGCATGGCTGCACTGTCCAATTTCAAATCTTGCCAGCACCTCATCAGCCCTTCATCCTTCTGAGGTTGATAAATTCAGTACCATTACATTTGGTGATAATTCCACCATTGTTACAGCACTTGGTGGAGGGTACAAGCATGAAACACTATTTATAAATGCAGGCTATAATAACATATTCTTCCAACATTCAGGAAACTCTAGACCACAGTAGCATCACAATTGAATATTTTGGCATGCCCAAAATGATAGGCCATACAAATATATAACAGTCAAGTATATTCAATATAAGAAGCTCTTGAAGTGGAGTATTCAGTCTGCCTTCCCTAAATAGACAAACCATAATATGTACCTGTACCCTGTACAAATTAATTGAAATTATTAGCAATGTGCACACATTTCACCTGACTAGAATCTCTAGCAAACACATGTACAGTGTGCTGTATGTCCCCAGTGTCAGGCCTGCTGTTGCTCAGTGCAGGAACATGTAAAGGGGGTGAGGGCAGGCTTTATGGAAGGGTTCTGCCCAGCCCTTCCTAGAGACCCACTGCACCAGCAACAACCACTATTGTACTCCAGAAACTAGAAATACTTCGAGAAACCAGTTATGCTCATTTACCAAGCAACCAGCCTGGTGAGGTTACTCACATGGTGATAACGGGGCATAACTCTGATCCACAGGAAGCCTAGGGATTCTGGTGCCGTGCATCATGAAAGCGAGAGTCTGGAAATCAGAGTATGAAGATTATAACAATGGAATAATAAGGTGATTCAGAATCAGTCCTGGAATCAGGGCCTTTCAAGCTATTCGGTTAGAATAGGACTCTACTTTCTGTGCCCCCCCTTTGAATTTGACAAGAAAGCTTAATAGTTTTTCTTAAGCGGTCTTTTGTGGGTTAAAGCTTCCCTGGTTACTGCCTCTCTTTGTTTTGCTAGGCAGAGGCCAGTGAACCTGTCCTGTGATAATCTGTAGTTTTAACATCCTCTCTATTGATACATCTAGGGTTGCCCATAGGACGAGGTCACAGGGTGGAGCGGAAGGTATGCACATATGCCCCAAAGATACATTAGTTCTCACAAATTGATGGCTGGTTCACTTTAATTCTGCACTGTTGCCCAAAGACACACCTTTCCAAAACTGTTCAATAATCACAGACATGTTGCACCCTTCTTTTAGCTCTTTCCAGTGGGGTATCTAATATGCTGGAAAATTAATAGAGTTCAACAGTGGAACAAATCAAGCTATCCAACCTTAAAGCTAAAACCAGGGAAAGTACTCATTTAAATTGCATTAGGAACATATTCTCCCATTATAATCTATGCACTGCACAGCTGCTTCCACTAACATACGTCCTTTACCTAGGTTGCACAGAATTCACTCTTCCCATTCCTTATGAAACATGGCTCTGTGATCAGATATGCGCTCCTGGAATTTAAAAAATATCTCACCATCTGAAACTGTGTGTGCCCCAAAAAAACGTGTTTACCATTTTTCAACTGCCCTTTTGCATTTTAAATCTTAAAACAACACCAGATTAATGCTGTTTTATTATGAAAATATACAGCCATGTTTTCACAGCTGTAGGTAAGGGGGAACCCAGCCATTGTTTTGGTATGCCCCACTCCTCCATCCTGCACAACATCTAAGAATGTCCTGAAGAATGCTGGTGTGGACGATGCAGGCTGAGCATGCCTGTTGAACTTCCATTGCATACAACCGACACTTGTCCAGCCCTGGTTATTTTGGGCTTTTTAACAGGACGTCAGTGAAGGACACGCAAAATATTTCTAAATTGAGGCCTATTAAGATGTTTGTATTACACCAGTAACATATTAACAACTCCAATTAAGTCATCAACTCTCAGAAGACAGGTTTGAAAAAACCCTGGCAGGCACGCTGAGTGCAAACTCTGATGGTAGGCTTGAGTAAAGCAAGCTCAAAGAGATCCCATGAAGGGGGGTTTTAGGTGGGGTGAGGCAGGAATGGATGAGCATGGGCATTGGTAGTAGCATGGCAAAGGCCAGTCAACGTGTGGGCTCATAACCAAACCGTTACCGTGGAGTTCATTGAATACCATTTCGTCTAATGAGATTTCACCAAATATATTTCAACGAAAATGGTAGGTGAAGTGGTATATGTGTAATGAATAATAGGTGGGGTGTGGTGTAAGGGTATAAGTTAGGGTAGGGAGTGGTGAGGAGGTCCTGCAAGGATTATAACAAAAAAAGAAAACATAGACAAAGAGAAATGTTTATTTCATTTTACGGTTTAATCTCCATTAGGTGAAGTATTTTCAAAGAAATCACATACATCCTAACTAAACAACACCTATAGACTGTGTGTCCGTCATCATATAGCATTCCTCTGTGTCCTTCTTTATATTTATAAGAACAACAGGGTAAATTCAGAGGACATACGAAAGAACAGTTACTTTCATTAACCGTTAACTAAAGACAATATGTTATCACAAAACAATTAAAAAGGCTCATTTAGCTTGAGCATATAAAAAGCTCACTCAATCTGTGTGAGTGTAAAATCTAACTTATCCATCTAGTATCTCTCAGTTCTTGTGGGAGATATTGTCAAGGTCATGAGGTCCATCATGACCCGAAAGGTTGACCGGTTTCGATGGCGTTATAAAGATAAGCCTTCTTCATCAGGACCATAATTTTTAAAAGAAATACATTTACTTATCCAGCGTGTTTGTACTGGAAATGCCAAAGGCAAATAAATGCGTCCCCTACAATGAGACAAAAAAAGAGAGAGGGAAACGGGGCTTAAACAGATCCCAAGCCTGAGTCACCCTAGTGTGTGGCCAGCTAAGTATGTGACATCATTGCACAAAAAAGAACTCATGGTATGATTCCTGACTATTTGTAGGCTACTGTGGTGCATAGCCACCTATGTAGGTGGAATGTGTTTCCCACAGTCTCGTGGGGGTGGGGAAAGGGAGGAAGTGGGGTAAGGGATGTGCCTCCATACAGAGGCGGGCATGGTTGGGGGCTCTGCAAAAAATAATTCAATTACTATTTCTCATTTAGTGAGGTTCAAGTGCATATAGATCCAGAAGTGGTGGAATGTACTCAGGCAAATTAGCAGACTAGCTTGGAAGAGGAGTGTGGGAGTGGGCTAGCAAACACTAGTGACCTGCTAGGCACCTCTTGCATGTAAAGGACGTGGTGCACTTTTGCTCACCTCCTACAGCAGTCCAGGGGTGCAGCCAGGTGGACTAACTCATTAATAAGTGCAATGTAGTTTTGAAGGACTTCTCTCCTTCTTTATATGCAATTCCTCCCTATTTGGACTCTATTGTAATAGTTTAGGTTTATAGGTGTTGTACGCAATACCTAATAGTCCAAACTAAAAATGCTATTCTGCTATTTAGTTTGAGCTTTACTGACTTAATAAAAGGAGAATGGAGCTGTGTTAATTTACAAACCTCTGAACACCAATGTGAGAAAGTCACTGACAGTATTAATGGATATCAAAGTAGAGGCTTGATGCAGTCTGTACAGGTTTCCACACCACCCACCTCTAGCTTTTCACAAACGGATTATTCAAACTTCCTTACATTTCACCAGTGCTTTCTTTAATTAGTGCCGCTGAGCTGAAGGCTGAACCCTTCATAATGTACTGCAGGTTGCGCAAGATGCAAAAATTAACAAGGAGATGTGTAATGCACACAAGGGTAAAGTGCAAATAGTAATCGTACAATTAGTGTTGTTTAATTACACTCAATGTGAAATTAGGAGCTTTGTGATAATGATGTGTTATTTATATAGCGCTTACACCTAAGCACTTCATTTACACAGAAGATATGTACATACAATTTCGCCCAGCCGAAACTGGTACTCATTGTCCTCAGAATGATGAAAGACTGAGATGGCCTTGCTTGGATTCGAACCTGCCATCTGAAGATCCACATAGATTGCAGCAGTGAGTGCTCAAGCAACTGAGCTATTTTACCTTACTAATGTTCATAAACATATCATAAAGCTTGAGATTGAGCAGATAGCTGGAATGGAAATTCATATGAGGCCCTTGTAGCAGGGCCAATAGATGTCTCTGAAATAAGGAATGCGGTTTCTTCATTATGGATATTTTAACAAAAGCCAGACAAGGGAATGACACTGTTTATGAGAAACAGCATGATGTGATAAGTTACAATTACGGAAAATAAATAAAATATGTGTGACAGAACATAGTTTGTATTTCTAAACAGAATTCTAGATTAAATATTCTGAGAATGTGTAAATCTGATTATTCTTTCATAGGTCATGTTATTTGATGTTGACACAGGATAAGAGCTATGTGGAATGAATTCATGCAATAACAATAAAATAAATAGGTATTTGATTTCCAAGAGTTGGACAATGAACTGGAGGAGGGCAGCGTAATCCATGAAGATTCACTTGAATGCCCATCAATGGGGCCATTTTGGTTCAATCCTCATAAAGACAATGGGTTCGATTTACGAAACAGTTTGTCTCGCGCAAAGTGCACTTTGCGTAGCACAAAAGGTGCTGCTGCTATACACAGAAAGAATTCACTTTGTGCTGGGTCAGCGCACATTGCACCCTTCCCAAGCACATTGGGCTCCATGGTTTTAGTGCCAAATTAGTGAAATGGCAGGGTTAACACAAGGGCGAAGAAGGGAGCGTCATATGCAGCAAGCCTCATTAATGTGCAAAAAGGGGGAGTGAAATAGCTGTGGTAAGGAGGCCCAGGCAACGTGCCCATAAAATGCAAAACAAATCTAATTCAAGAAAAAGATAGCACCATCACGCAAACTCAAAAGGATATGAAACTTAATATAAACTGGAGTAGGAGCAAAGTATAATCGTGTTGCACAAGCAATGTGGACCCCACTGAGACTGGCTGACCAAACATTGCTCCCTCTTCTGCTTGCAGAGAAAAAAAAGGAGTAGGCCCACCATTTTTGGGATGCCGGATGAGGATGTATATGCCATATACCGATTTCCTCTACATGTCAACCTGGCCCCATCCCAGAAACACTAGGGAAAAAATCAGAGAGACCAACCACTGATTGACTAGGCAGTCAGGCGACAAGAGTGCATGATGTCACTTCTGGGCTGTGACTTTTCTTTTTGTTTGTGGCTCCACTCCCTGCCAGTCGCATCACTTCCTGTCAGTGACATCTTCATGTCTGAGACATTAATTCCTGACCCTGACATCACTTTATGCGGTCATCTAAATTCGGCCCAACCTCCAGATAAAGTTCACTTGAGATGCCTCTAAAAGCATCAAACAAGAAGAAATTGCCTCATACCAGCAACACCAGGGACAAAATAAAAGAGACCAACCACTGAGTAACTAGGTGATCAGGAGATGAGAGTGTGTGATGACTTATCTAAACTCGCTAGGGGCATCTCAGAACAGTAAAGGGTGAACACCAACCATTGACCAGCTTCTTTGCCTCTTTGCCTATGCGCCTTTTCTTATGTCTTTCTTTCTGAGCCATGTGAGTACCACATTTTTGCTATTTACTTTGATGACTCTCCATACTTTGTTATGCACCCACAATGCATTTAATCATGCTGCTCCAGCTGCTCTTCCTACTCAGCTGTCCTGGCGCTTTTTATAATGATGCTACAACTTTCTCCGTTCCTATCCCTATCATAAAATGCATGTCTTGAAACTCTCACTCCTCCATCTTTCCTGCTATCATGATCACGTAGTACAGGGACAAGGGGGCAGGGGGTTAGACAGCCCTGATGCATGACTGGCGTTGACATACCATTGAGGGCAGGAGGCCGGTCATTCCTGAAATGCACCCTCACACAGTGGTACTACAGGAGCAACATCGCCCATTCCAAGATGGCCACCAATGAGGGACACAAGCTGGAACCCAATATGGCCACTAGATTCCCTTCCACTCTCCACCAGCTTCAGCAGTCCAGACATTTCAGGAAGTGTCCAGGGCTATATATACTACGCCAAAGACCATCTTCCTTGCTTTGCGTTACTTCTGCTACTTCTAAGCAGCTTAACACATACTGCTTCCAGCTTCCAAAGCTTGCTGCACCCCATATTCTGCATCTCTTGTTCTCATTCGGCTCCTGAAAGACAAGGAGTCATTTCATTACACAGAAGAACACAGCACCACAAACGTTGCTCTTTCTTCCCATACATCCTGCTTACCTGTCACTTGCTTCTGGTGTCATATCCCATCTCTGCCACGAACGCGGCCCTCAACCTGCAAAAACAGGAACACAAAAGGACTAACAGTGAGCAAACTTACGCTTTGCCGTGCTGAAGCGCAGAGGAAGGAAAATACAGACTTTTAAAAGCACTGTGCTGCATAAAGACAAAGACACTTTATTAGTCGTGCTCCTGCATGCATCTAAGGACAATACTACAAACCAAAGGCCCCCTTGGCCCCAGCACTTGCACTTAGTCTGGACAACACTCACCAGTAAAGGAACTGTTCTTGTGCATTCTTCTCTACACTTGCACATGTGGGTAGAGGCAGCAACCCACAAGGTTAGTCCAGTCTCCCTCTGGGCCAGTGTCAGTGGAAGCAAGAGGGGGGGAGTGGGAAATGGGGGAGAGGGGCAAAGACACCCAAATTGACGTATTCCTTTGACTTTACCTCTTGGTCCTGCCACTCAATCCATCATCCTGGGGAGCAAGAATGACATTGGAAGTGTACCAATCCACAACTTCCCATCTCTCCTACCATACAGCACAAAGGGATAATTACACTGCACAGTGTGGCTGTGGGAAAGGAGTGGTGCGGAGCACTCAACCATTTCACCAGAGGGCCAGATACTTCTGCAGGGCTTCAGGTAACCATTACAGGACACGAAGCCCATGTCACTAGTCTTGCCAGAGCATCATGGCATCTGACATAGACCAGTTAGCCGCAATAGTAGGGGAATTGCGAGCTGAGGTCCATGCTGCCTGTTCCAAAACCAATGCCATGAGGAAAGAGTTAGTCATGAATAGAGAACACACTGAGGAGTTGGCTAAGTGTCTCACACAGACACAAGATGGACAAATCCTGTTACCCGACCAATCACTGCCCACACCTCCTCCAGCGCAGGTACATGTAACTACTCCTCATTCTGTTCCCTTGGCCCCTCCTGAGCGTTTCTTGGGGGATTCACATAAGTATATGCTTTTCATGAACCAGTGTCAACTCCACTTCCTCTGTGGGCCGGGGCCTTCCCCGACGATCAGACCAAAGTAGCTTTCGTGTTGTCCTACCTGGGGGGGCATGCGGCCAACTAGTCGGTACACCTAGTAAATCGTGAGAACCCTATTCTGCATAACTTCCCTGGGTTCCAACAAGTACTTGAAAAATGTTTCACCCGTAAAATGCGGACATCTAAAAGAATGTAGGTGGTGGTGGCATCAAAAACATTTAACTCTTTTTTGTGGGAAAGTGGTAGCTCTGAAAAGAACTTTTTTGTATTGTTTGTTTTTCTGAGTTTTTTTCAAGTTTTAAAGCAAACTAAGTCACATTCTACTAAACTAAACTTTTTCTTTCAACTTGCCCAAACAGTAGGCATTTTGTTTTCACCATAGTTCCTTGCATTTTTTTCACCTACTGGAAAATGCTTTCTATATTTACAAAAAGTGCTTCAAAGCATTTTGAATGTTTTGCAGAAAAAACTAATTACCAGCATCAGTAAGATGTACTCCATCTATCTGGAAAATATTGGCAATGTCAAATTTTATAATTTCATTATGGAAAGACGTCATGCCAACATCTCCCAAAAAAACACACACAGCATTGTTGACATTGCACCTCACTTTCTCCATTTGCGGACCAAATGAACTGGCAATGCCAGATAAAAAATCTATCTAGAATTCGGCAACATTTCCTTCAATTTGCCAAGAGTCTCCTTCATTGCTAACTGCAGTGATATTCCAGTGACATTGCCTAAACTGTTTCCTCCACAATGAAAAATTATTATATCCGGATGTTCAAGTGTGACTAGATTGATACAAAATGGGAGCAAGTCCAGCCAGTGCATGCAGCACTCTTTATACCATTGCACATGAATATCATGAAATCCAAGATTTTCAGCCACTACACACTGCTCTGCATACATCTTCAACCAATGGATCCACAAGTCCCCCCAAAATCCACAGACTCTGCCTCCTTAAAGACATAGTTATAGCCATAGCCATCTGCACTCCTCTCAGAAAACACACCTTCTGCCAAACTCTCTACTTGCATACCACTCCGAGGTAACCGTATTGACTGATCCTCTGGGCTGTACAGTCCCATTTACATGCCTGGCATCCTCAAAAGAGTCAGATGTGGCACGCGTTGTCTGTGGACTACCACAGTGTCCATGGCAGATCATCCAAATGGGGGGTACAGGGAGAGAAATTATAGGCAATCTAAGTTAAGTACTTTAGTGTTGGTTCTGAAAAGAACCTTTTTTTCTGTTTTGAATTTTTTGGGGGATTTTTAGATTTCTTTTCCTACAGCTACTCACATGCGCTCTCCATCATTGTCACAAAGAATTTATGAGTGCATTTTGAATATTGTCAAGAAACATTGCATTGCCACAATCTGTAAAAGTCATGCCATCACTGAACATAGTACATCCACCATACAGCAGAATGTTCCCTTTTAGGAAGGATGGCATTCCAACACCATGCAAAAATGATCATACCCCTTTGTTCACAAGGCACCTTCCAGCATCTTGTTGAGGACAAAACACATTGGTGCATCTGCACAGAGCCCTAGAAGGTATGAGGGAAAATATGACCTTTCCACATGGAAACTGTTCAATTAGTGCCTTCAGCATATATTTCAATGAAATATGCAAAGTTATTGCACTGATGTACCCCAAACTATGTACTTGACAACGCACCACAATGATATCTGGACAATGGAAATGAGACATATTTTTGCAATGTGCAAATAAAGGCTCCCAGTTTTGTCCAGGCATACCATTCCAAAAAGCGTCCACTCCTCCAATCCATGGTTAGCAGAAAAGCCACACCTTTCTGTGTACCTTCTCAGATTCACCATCCATGAATCTCCCACCATCCACACAGTAAGCCTTCTCATCTGACCCACAGCCATCTTCCCTAAAAACAGCAATGAAAATAGCTGTTACCCTTGCTTCCTATAAAGCACAACCATGGACCTCATTTGCTAATTCCGACAGTCCCCTTTCCATGCCAGGCATCCTTAAAAGACCCATATGTGGCATGCCCTGACCGTGGACTACCGCGGTGTCCATGGACACCATGACACAGGGCATCCCTTCTTCCCTTTCCACTGTAATCTTTATAGCACTCCCATATTGGCTACTTTCAAGCAGTCAAACATCCACCAATTACATCCAACAACTTTACATCTAACTCTGTCATCTCAGCTCAAAACTTGAACAGAGTACATGTCTCCTATTACTTCAAGCACCTGCATCAAAATCTACTCTAAAAATCTCCAAGATTTCTATTTGCAGATTCAAACACATCTGCATCTATCAACACAAAGTACAGATATGCATATATTTTTTAAATTACATTTCCAACTCTTGTACAAATGCATATAAACAGGGTCTCCACCCTGCAATAACCTACTCAATAATCATACTCTCGTTTATCCCACCTCATGACATCAAGTGGCAGTTACTTACATTTCAGCGCAGTTGAAAAGTTTACTTTTAATAAGCATTTTGATAACAGCTTCAAAACACATATTTACAATTTCAGCAGCACTCTTGGTTTTTTTTGTGAGAGAAAAGAAAAACACATTAAAAACATTTCCACTGCATGTTTAATTGCCAGATCGAGTGTCAAAGTTCAATATGCCCTTGAAATACTTGTGTATAGGCGCGCTATAAATAACATATCATATCATATCATATCAAATATATTACCAGTAATTGCATACTTGCCAATATGACCCATTATAATCTACCAAGTGTTATTTGTTTAATTCGTTCTGTCACTTTTAATACAACTTCTCCCACTAACAAAGTTACACTAAAACTCCCACAATGCAAACTGAAAACAAAAAAAGCATGTATGTTACCAAAGCATGGCATGTACATGGAATGTACAATGACAAAATGCATTGTGTTTGCAAATATGTATTTCAGCACCATTTCAAGTAAAACAAATAAATGCATGTATGCAAACAGTGCTGTGTGTAACGTTTAATAAATAAATCCAAGAACATGGAAACAATTTCTCCAACATTTTGCAATAACACTCAGTGTGTGCAATTTCATTAACTTTAGCGCACATGCATACTTGCTAACATTTCCTTTTCTAATCTGTACGTGCTTATTGGATTTTTCTCTGCATTCTAGGACTTGCAGGGCACCTTTTCTAATACATATAGCGCAACCACAACTCACACAATACAAACAAAAGAACCATCATTTAATATGCAACTACACATTACAATGCATCCCATTCACAAGTATGCATGTAGTGGCAACATAACAAACCTTCACACAAATGCCACTGAAAAGTATTCTACAAATATTTTCCATCTCTATTTCTTTTTTTATAATAAAATGTGAAGCACAGTGCTGCTATAAATCCACAAAACCATTTCTTAACTTTCTCGTACAGCCGCCCAAAAAGGACAGCTTTTTAAACACTCAGCATTTTCCATTTAGCATTGTATAAAATTGTCACACTTTCATGATGTGGGCCCATTAGGCATATTTATCATGGGACCACTGGCCCCATTAGCAACACTGCAAGTGCTTCCGCGACTCCACAGAAATAGGGAGTAACATTGTTATGTCCTGTTGGCACTGGGAAACTAGCTGCAAAAAATTATTAGGAATCTGGTTGCAACCCGCCTGCTGCAGTAATGGCAGGTTTCCACCATACTCATAAAGAGGCCCAATGTTATTAACTGTTCTTCCAAACAACGTCCCCTATATTCAAAAATAATGTCTTCTTGTTCTAAAGTTACTTCACAATTACCATACATACCCACCAATTGTCTTCTTTCCCCATTGCAGTGAAGAACAACCCCCTGGAAGACAACAACCTGAAAAAAATACTTGTCACATCCTACAAAGTGAGTGTACTAGTGTAGTAATATTATTTCTGTTACTCATACAGTACAGATTAACACATAGTAGCCTACAACATTTCTTTCAAACCAACAACATTTACTTCACTCTTATTCATTGCATCTCAGCATGTACACTCTGTGTATTCTCATCTGAACACCATTTTCATAACACCCACTATTATTATGAAAACATTGTAATGTCCTTACTTATTCATCCACACTACCATTCTCTCACACACTAACCAAAGTCCTTCACACATCTGGACATACAGCTACTCTTACAACCTTCCCAACCAGATTTAGCAGCCCATTGCACAATCACAAAGCACTCTATTTATGTCTGCATTGATATTCACACACTCATTCACAATACACACAAATATATTCCACAAATTTCAAACCCACAACTTCCCCCCTTCTCCAACAGACAGAACAGAATGCCTACTAAAAAGTAACTCTGTAGAAAACAAAGAAAAAATAGAGAAGATCAAATCAAAAGCATGCAAAATACTCGTCCACCTCTAGCAGAATTTATAGCAAATATTCAAAAACTGCTAATATAGTACGTCAATAAAAGTGAATTAGCTACCACTAAAAAAAGTAGGCCCCTCTTCCAAAATCTAAAAATTAAAAAAAATATATAAAGAAGAATAAAACTGCTAATGACCCTACCACTATATCTACCAATGTTAACGTAGCCACAGTTAAGAATTCCAAAAAAATATTTTACAAAAATGTTCTGTTTGTTTCACAATCTTATGAAAATGCTCGACCGTTAAAAATTACTGCAGAAGACTGATCCTGAAAGCTCTCATTGACAGTTTAATTCTGCTCAAAAGAAAATGTTCTATATTAATTTTAACCAGAATAAAACCACTAACAAAATAATTAGTAAACTACAAAAAGTACTTCTAAACATGCGCAATGTTAATATAGATACCTTTGCGACCTTCTGTGAAGGTGACTGGATTCACACAAGCAGCACCGAACCATATTTCAATGAAGAGGCTTACAAACAAGAACAGAAACACCAAATTGCCAAACATAGTACTGGCCGAGGGTATGAAATGCTAGAGAACACCATTATGGCATAAGAAACCCTTATTGAAAAAGCAACCCCAACAAACTTGCAATCAACTGTTCCATCCACCCAACCAATCCATCCAGTCTACAAATGGCCGTGCAGCTCGATGTGTAACATACGGAAACAATCCTTCAAATATTGCTCAATCACTATGTGAAAGTGAAATACTAAATATAAAACTTTACAAATCATGGACTACTGTCGGCCATGCACCCAAGAATCTAGGCACTGGTCACAATCACCACAGCATAATACGGGCATGCGCCCAATAATCTGGCCACTGGCCACAACCACCACACCACAACTTGCCCTGAACTTCCCAATTCAAATGACATCTGCAGGCATCGAAATGGACCACTAATACTATTTTTCACCTATGCAAATATCCCCATATCATATAGATTCCACTCCCCTATCCTGACCAAGCCCTCTTGTAGTCACCAAATAACCCCAAAGGTCTTTCTCAAGACGTCCACCTAAGCCCTCTTTCAGTCACCAAATAACCTCAAATGTGTTTCTCAAGCTGCCCGGCCAAGAGACTGTCCACCTACTACTGTGGTATGTGTGAACTGCCGTAGCACTCATATGTTCTTCTTCCACCTAAACTAAGAGCCCCATATCATATTTTTTTCCACTCCACCACCCTTCCCAGCCCCTCTTTCGAACACCAAATGACACAAAATGTGTTTCCCAATCTTTTTCCACACTGTGCTGTCCGCAGCCAGTAGCGGCTGTCCACAGATAAAACATTGCAGCCATTTCGGAAAATGGGACACACCTCACGCTTTTCACCATCCAATCACTGGGCACGCTTGATGTCGGCCGACATTGTGTCACCCTCTAAATCAATCATATGCCTGTCGGTAGAGCGAACACGGAAGTAAGTCCACGGACTGAATACAGGTATCACACATTTGTTTTCACTTCATTTTCACCTGTTTTAAAGAAAACTACTCGATGGATTTACCCCAAATTTGTCTAAAGCATGCTTTTGGGACCAAGCCACCACTCCTCCCGCAAATCAGGTGAAAGTCTATCCAGCAGTTTGGACTGTAGATGTGAGCAAAATATTTTTCGATTGCGTCTATGGAAAAAACAGCCATTTTGGGACCCCCCTTCAACTTTGTCCCCCCTTTATGAAACCTCACCCAATTTGCTAGAATAATTCGGACGCAGCCATGTACTTAATTTGCAAAGTTTGGTACATGGTAATGTTAATGGTAATGTTTATTTGTAAAGCACAAATACACAAAGTTTCATGGTCATGAAGTCAGGGGCACAGGCATGCAGGGGTCGCATTCACCGGAGACCTGGGTGGACACTGTCCTGGCGCCTTTGGCACCAGGATCATGAACAAAAGTAAATAAGAACATCCATTTAACACCAAAAGACTTTTATTATGGACATAGAACTTCAGATGCATTAACCTTGCACATTTCATCCATTAAGCAGGATGCATTAACCTTGAACATTCCATCCATTAAGCAGCCCCAAGTCTATTCTTGGGTGTGGCTGCTAATGGATTGCCTTCGCACGTGCTCACTCTCTAGGAGTGGCATGGTGTGGCTGGTAAGCCGGCCCTAATTGGCGTGCCCATGATCCCAGCTATATAAGCTGCCCCGATCCTCAAGACAGACGCTCTGCATTTTTCTGCACTTGCAAGCAGCGTAGCGCTCACCATCGCATGACGTCAGACTTACCTTTGAAGATCCTGCTTCCTGGACACCCTGCTTCCCGCCAGCATACTTACCAACTGGGGGAAGCTGTTCTTACCTGTCCATCTCTTCTTATACTTTCCGGAATGCCGAAATCTTCATCTTGGCACCACAGCATGCCATGCTCCATCATCGACAGCAGCACCTGCAAGGAAAAACAGAAGACAAGGTTAGACATCGGGGGTGAACTATGCCCCAATGCCTCTGCAGAGACCAGGTGAGCGTAACGGAACGCAAAGCCTCTAATACTCCCTGCCTGGGCGTTATAGAAACTTCAGAAACACATCAGTTAGCCCTCTTACTAGGGGAATTACAGGCTGAAGTACAAGCTTCAAGTCAGGAAACCAATGCATTACGGAGGGATCTTATTGTAGCTCAGGAAAGAACTGACGAATTGGCAAGACAAATGCTACAAGCACAAGCAGGATAGGTTCCACTGCCTGGAGTGAACACTTCTTCTCATTCTTCCACACCACAACAATCAACACCGGTTCAGCTCTTCCAGTAGCAGTGCCTCTAGCCCCTCCCGTGTGCTTCATCGGCGACCCAAACAAGTTTGCCTTATTTATGAACCAATGTCGCCTTCATTTCTTGTGTAGAGCAAGGGCCTCTCCCAATGACCAAGCCAAAGTGGCATTTGTACTCTCATATTTATGAGGTAGTGTGGCGGCTGGTCTATACCTTTGGTAAATCAAGATGACCCTTTACTTCGGAACTTTGGGAATTTCCAACATGAGATGGAGACATTGTTTGCCCATCATACTCATGGACAAGCTCTGGACAACGGGAAGTTGTCACTCAGACAAGCGAGTCAAGATCTATTAACCTATATTGCAACCTTCAATTGTCTTATAGCCCAGACCAACTGGCCAGAAGAGAAGAGGACTACACTCTTTTACCGAGGGTTATGTGGAGAACCTAAGGATGTATTGGAGCAAGTGGTGAATCCCTCTGAGAGGTGTGCGGACTACATAGACCTGACGGTGCAACTCGATCATAGGTTGCAGATTCGGAAAATGGATCGAGCTAGATCAGAGAGAAGGTCGGTTTACGTACGACATTGTGAGAATCAGACTAGACCACATGAACAGTCTGAGCCAATGCAAATTGGTGGATTACGAAGTCCCCTTACCAAATCAGAAAGGGTAAAAAAAGGAGACAACAACAGCTTTGATTATATTGTGGACAAATAGGTCACTTCCTCCGTGACTGCCCGGTAAAACCACCCAAGAAAAAGGTTGGGGCAACAGACAAAACTGATGAAGAAGAGGAACAGAACTCGGGAAATGCCAATGCCCGACAAGAGTAGGGGTATGCTTGTCGAGCATGAAAAAGGAATCCATAGAGACCTTACATCTAGTCCATCCAGTGCTTTTGGTGAATCACAAGCAACCATCAAAAATACATACCTTGGAGGCTTATATTGATTGTGGATCTCTGGGTAACTACATTGACCAGGATTTGGCTCTCCGAACAGGCCTTTCTCTCCGACAGAAGCAGAAATTGGAAAACGTCACTGCTGTGGATGGTTCTCAGCTATCATCCAGCCCGGTGACACAATACACTGAGAAAGTCAAACTTCTGTGTCAGGACGGGCATCAAGAGGACATAACTTTCGATCTCATCAGTGCACCTCAGTTCCAGATGATATTGGGAATGCCCTGGATGGAGACCCACAATCCTTGGATCGACTGGCGAAAACAAGTTCTGACATTTCCTCATGATTGTGCCGACACATGTTACAAAAAAGATCACACCAATCTGAAACCGAAGAAAGGAATCGTGTTGGGCCTCATCAGCTCCTTAACGGTTGAATACCAAGATTACCAGGATGTCTTCAAAAAAGACAAGCCAACATTCTGTCCCTGCCCTGACCCTTCGATTGTAAATAGATCTTGTACCCGGAGCCCAGATCCTTTGCAGCCGAATTTACGCTCTGACAGAACAGGAAAATCAGCATCTGAGAACTTACCTGGATCAGTACCTGGCGAACGGTTTAATTCACCCATCCAAGTCACCTGCCTCCTCGCCTTTATTCTTCGTTCCTAAAAAGGAGGGGGACTTAAGAACTTGCATCGACTATAGAGCCATCAATCAGATCACAGTAAAAAATCAATATCCTTTACCACTTATACCAGAGCTCCTGGACCAAGTGAAACATGCTCAAATCTACACAAAGCTGGATTTAAGAGGAGCATACCATCTTGTAAGAGTAAAAGAGGGAGATGAGTGGAAAATGGACTTCTGCACAAAGTACTGCCTCTTTGAATATCAGGTCGTGCCGTTCGGGCTATGCAATGCCCATGAGGCATTCATATTCTTTATGAATGATGTACTCTGTGAACTACTGGATGTTTGCACTCTTGTTTACATTGACAACATTCTTATCTACTCAAATTGCATGGAAGAACACGTAGGCCATATCTGGGCAGTCCTAGAGAAGCTTTGACAACACCAATTGTATGCCAAAAATGTTTTTCCATGTAACCGAGGTTGAGTTTCTTGGTTTCATGCTCACACCACAAGGCATACATATGGATACATGAAAGATGGATGCAATCCTCTAATGGCCCTCACCAACATCCACGAAAGCAGTGCAAAGCATGCACGGATTCACCAACTTTAATCATCGGTTTATACCTGGGTTTTCACAAATTGTACATCCATTTACCTCCTTGTTAAAGAAAAATCAAAAGTTCCAGTGGTCAACAGAAGCTGAAGAAGCCTTCCAGAAGTTGAAAATAGCATTCACTACAGCACCAGTCCTTTGACACCCACGACCAGACCTACCTTACATAGTTGAGACAGATGCTTCAAAAATAGCCATGGGAGCAGTATTTTCACAACCAGTTCCTGAAACAGGACAACTACACCCTGTCGCAATCTGGTCCCGCACATTTTTAGCCCCTGAGTTGAACTATGCAATTACAGAAAAGGAATTACTGGCGATTACAGCAGCATTCAAGGCCTGGAGACATTACCTTCTTGGGGCGAGTCATATGGTCACTGTCATCACGGACCACCGTAACTTGAAATACTCGCTTCAACTTTATTGGGCTCTTTTTCACAGAATATGATTTTATTATCACTTATAGACCAGGAGTACACAATGGGAAAGCAGACGCTCTGTCACGCATGAATGAAGAAAAAGAGGATTTTACAGCATCCGACCCGGTGGCCATAATTCCTGAGGAAAGGATTCAAACCAGAATAGCTGCCACCACGTGTGTGGATGACCAAAGAACCAGTTTGCAATCCCCAATGGATCAATCAACACAACAGGAATGGCTGTTAAAAGGTGACCAGTACACCATCAAAGACAATCTGCCGTATTTCCAAGGACGATTATATGTCCAAGACCAAGAACTGCAAAATCAAATCATCACAAATTACCACGATTCATTAGTGGAAGTACACCCAGGAATAGCCAAAACTCAGGCTAAGGTAAAACAAAACTACTGGTGGCCAACCTGGCAAAAAGACATTGCCCAATTTCTTGAAACCGGCAGTGTCTGTGCACAATACAAGTCTCAGAAACAGAACCCTGCTGGCTTACTACATTCCCTAACAGTACCGCCAGCACCTTGGCATAACCTGTCAATGGACTTCATCAGAGATCTTCCACCCTGCAATGGATACAACACCATGTGATTTATTCTCCAAAATGGCCCATTTCATCCCTCTTAAGGGACTCCCAACTGCGTCAACTCTCGCTTTTGCCTTCCTAGAGCAAATTGTTCGATTGCATGGATTTCCATAAATATTAATATATGATCACGGATATCAATTTGTTTCTGCCTTTTGGAGAAAGTGTTGTACGATTGCCAAAATTGATCTCCGGTTGTCCACAAGCCATCACCCTCAAACTGATGGGCAAACTGAATGAACCAACCAAACTTTAAAGCAATATCTCAGGTGTATGTTGCAACAGTCTGAGGATTCTTGGAAAAAATATACTCTGGATAGCTGAGTATGCATACAACAACTCAGTTCACACAAGCACAGGGCAAACTCCACTCTACACTGTGCACGGAAGACATCACCCGATACCCTGGAAATGCCAGACATAAAAAGCTTCCATAAAACCATCACTCAGGTTCTTAAGGAGGCAACAGAGCATCTGACCAAGGCTAAGGAAATACAAAAACTGTTTGCTGATCGACATCGGAAGGAAGCTCCCGCCTACCAGATTGGAGAAAAAGTGTGGTTAGAATCCACATATATTCCCCTGAAGGGGCCAAGGGCTTTCCACCCAAGATACCTGGGCCCCTATACTATAAAGTCCATAATCAATCCTGTCACCATGTAATTGGAATTACCATCTCAGATGACAATTCACCCCATATTGTCTGTCTCTCCCCTCAAACCAACTATATCCAAAACACGGCTTAGTTCTCTGCCAGAGCCAGAAGTAATAGATGGAGAACCAGAATATGAAGTCAAATTCATCCTGGAGTCCAAGGTGGTTCGATCAAAATTGTATTACCTAATTGACTGGAAAGGTTACGGACCTCAAGACCAAACTTGGGAACACAGTGAACATGTCCATGCTCCACGTTTAATCAGACTGTTCCATCACAATAATCCCACCAAACCAGGACCCGGGAGGAGTACCTTGAGAGGGGCCTTAATGGGGAATGCTGTCATGGTCATGAAATCAGGGGCACAGGCATGCAGGGGTCGCATGCACCGGAGACCTGGGTGGACACTGTCCTGGCACCTTTGTCGCCAAGCTCATGAACAAAAGTAAACAAGAACATCCATTTAACACCAAAATACTTTTATTATGGACATAGCACTTCAGATGCATTAACGTTGAACATTCCATACATTAAGCAGGATGCATTAACCGTGAACATTCCATCCATTAAGCAGCCACAATTGTATTCTTGGGTGTGGCTGCTAATGGATTGCCTTCACACGTGCTCACTCTCTAGGAGTGGCAGGTTGTGGATGGTAAACTGGCCCTAATGGGCGTGCCCATGATCTCAGCTATATAAGCTGCCCCGATCCTCAAGACAGACGCTTCATGTTATTCTGCACTTGCAAGCAGCGTAACGCTCACCTTCGCCTGAGGTCAGACTTACCTTTGAAGATCCTGCTTCCTGGATATCCTGCTTCCTGCCAGCATACTTACCAACTGGGGGAAGATATTCTTACCTGTACATCTCTTCGGCGAACCAAGTATTCATCTTTACACTTTCCGGAAGGCCAAAATCTTCATCTTGGCACTGCAGCATGACACGCTCCATTGTCGACAGCAGCGCCTGCAAGGAAAAACAGAAGACAAGGTTGGACATCGGAAAAAACAGTCAGTTTAAGATTGCGCATCACCATACTTTGCGCTTTTCCTTAAACCATCACTTACCTGCTGTCAAACATTGCGGTATCATCCATCTTCCATCCGGCCGCATCTTGCGTCTCACAGCTGCATTGAGGCCACATTTCCATCTAAGGGAAGAAAACCGAAGAGAGACATTATTGCAGGCATAAATAGGAGCAACATATAAAGACATTAAAGAGAACGAACAGCATCACAAGAGCTCAAGAAAGACTTACCAATCATAAGGAGAAGCATAGTCGCAGCTGGACTGGACTAATCCTTATCAGGGATCAGTGAAGGAACTAGATCCCATTCGACGCGCCCCTGCCAGAAGTAGCAAGACCAGAGTTTATCTTCCATAATTCACAGGTGAGCTTTATGGGCCGGCATATGCTCACAGAAACTGTACTTTGGGGTGAAGGGTTCGAGAGGTACAACAATCACAGATTGGCGCACTCACACACTTATCTCCACGCAGGAGCAGTATCACCACTTACCACCGCTCACAGCTTTTCTACTGAGGGAGAGGCCTGAAGGGGGTGATTCGAGTTCAGGGAGGGCTGCAACCGTGCCCCAATGCCTCAGCAGAGACCAGTTGAGCGTAACACAAACAAGTGTTTGAAGGTGCTCAAGGAAGTAATGTCATGATGCATGATGCATGATAATACCCCCGGGCATCCAGACCCCGTCCATCAGCCCCGGGAGCAGGCATCATGTCGCCTTGAGAAAACCCAGCAACCCCTGCTAGGGGCTCTCTGGGTTCAGGCTCATATGGGACATCAGTCCTGGCGCCATAGGTGCCAGGCTCATAGGCGCACACTTACCTGATGCAGACCATGCTGCAAGAGATCCAAGCCCATGTGAGGCCTGGAAGGGACTACTTTACCTTAGGGACTATTTTGTTACTCGGGTGTGGTCGGGAAGGAATACCTACCTGGGACTACTTTGGAGGCTATTTAAACCACGCCCGAAGAGCAGCACACGCGTTGCGTTATTCTGCATCCAGCAGCGTAACGTTCACTGTGCCAGCAGCAGCATCCAGCCTTCTGCCACGCCTGCCTCGAACCTGGAACACCTAGAAAGAAGGAAAGAAGCAAAGGTTGTAACAAGAGTATTACCTGATTTCTTACCAGATCCCGGATTCATCGCATCTTCAAACCAGAGGAAAGACTTTGTTTTAAATGCGTCGCATCGCCAACAGCAGCGCCGCTCCATACTCACCGTTCCACGCAGCATCTCTCCGATCCGGCGCTGTCTCCATCTTTACATCGCCGAATCCCGGCACCTAAGGGAGTGGAAACAAGAAGGTGAGCAGAGAGAACAGACAGAGACAATCTCTTTAGCTGCCATATGCTTACCTGATTTTACCGTCGGAGATCAGCATGCCACATCTTCTTATGCCACACCTGTAAGAAAAGGAGAAGAGAAAGCAGCAAGTTTAACCCTTGGCATTAATTACCAGACAGTGTTGGGTAACACAGACTTTTACCGGAGCGCTTTCAGCTGTCAATCTTCTTATTGGGTCAAGGCTGCAAGATAAAAGGGGAATTGGACAGGAGTGAATTCCAGACATTTTGAACTCTTACGAACTATATACTTACGGTTCTTCGCCAGGACCTTTTGGAGTCAGGATTCATCTACAACTCTTCCAATATCTTCAGGCCAGTGAAGTAACTGGTCATCAACGTTCCCCTGCGTACTTCGCAGGATGGAGGGCTCATCCTTCAAGAATATAAGGTGAGATTGCTGAGAGGGCACTTCAGAGGTGATTAGTGGGGAGGACAGTGGGGGTGCTATCGCCTGAATCCACAAGTGGCTAAATCCATCTCTCCTCTTGCAGGAGAATATTTCTACGGGTCAAGGAGACAAGATTAGGAGGGCAGATCCAGTCAGTCATCGCTGCACTACGTATCACGTGGGTGAAGGCCGCCGCAGTCCGGGTCCGACCGACGCCCCTGTGGGAGCCTGGTGAGCGTAACAGGTAAGGAACAAGGGGAAATAACAACAGTCATTCAGAGACCTTGAAATTCTGAGACGATACAAGTCTGCACAGGCAGAGTAAGTATGTAAAATACAATTAACAGTAGAGATAACAGCAAATAGGTCTGACGACAATTCTGCAGTTTTTCCAAGTGCATTAAGGTGCCACCATGCAGGGAGGGAAGACAAGGGGAAAGCAAACAGACGATCTTCAAGCATAGTACATTTGGATCATTTAAGTGCAGCAGACGGTTCAGGGGATGGTGAGGTAGAGGGGCAGACAAGTGCAGGGGGTGATGGGTCCAAGTGCACCCAGTTGATGCAGGCTGAAGTGAGTGCAGAGAGATGCCACTCTCTAGAGTCATAGACCAAGTGCAGTGATGATGAGGAAAGTGCAAGGCACAGAGGCAAGCGCGAGAGGACTGGCGGGGGTGCCCGGGACCTGTGAGACTCTGTGGTACACCAGGCAGTCAGCATGCTGTACAGTAAAGGAGGGAGAGAGTGACAGAGCAGGGAGAAAGATTGGCAGGGTAGAGGGAGAGAGAAGGAATAGGAGAAGAGAAATGTCTTATGGAGTTCCCGGAACAAAAGGAGATCAGGGTCAAGACTGATGGCGGCAGGGAGTATATTCTAGAGGGAAGCCCCTGCTGAGGATAGAGATCTCCCTCCAAATCTCATCTTGGAGAACCAGCTCACTAGCATAAGGTTGGAGGTAGAGGAGCGGAGGGCTCGGGAAGGACAGTATTTAGGTAGGCATCATTGCAGATAAGTAGGTCCCGGGCCCCAGAAAGCATTGTGGAAAATGAAGAGGTTCTTGAACTTGATCCTTGCAGCCACAGGGAGCCAGTGGAGAGATTTCAGCACCAGAGAGATGCGGTCCCTGGGCTTGAGGCCAAGGATAAGTCTCACAGTTCTGTTCTGGATGAGTTGCAGAGGGCGCAGTACCGAGGCAGGTAGCTTAAGAAAGAGACTGTTGCAGTAGTCCAGCCTTGAGAGAACCAGGGCTCTGGAAGCAGTGACCCACTGGGGGAAGGTGAGAAAGGGAAGAGTACCTTTGAGGAGGTGCAGCTGGTAGTTGGACTTCTTAGAGATGTCCAAAATGTGAGTGTAGAATGTTTTTCGCCTTGCTGATGGGTGAGGGCACAGGACCAAAGGAGGCCAGTCACAGTGAGAGTGGGAAAGCGGTAGCAGGAGTCCCAATACACATGATCTCAGTTTTACTGGCATTGAGGCAGAGGTTGTTAGCAGCAAACCATGACTGTATTGCATGCAGACCATCAGATAAGAGTGAGGTAGAGGAGGTGGCTGAGGGTAGACTGAATGAGAGTTGGTGTCATCCACATAACACTGGAAGTTATAGATGAAGGTGGCAATCACACGTGCCAAGGCAGACATGTAGACACTGCAGAACCAGGGGGATAGGTTAGAGCCCTGGGGAATGCCCCAGGTTGAGTGAGTGATAGCAGAGAGGAAGGACCCAAGTTCCACCTGGGATGGGCGGTCGGAAAGGAAGGAGGTTAACCATGACAGAGCCTGAACTGTGATTACCAGGGTGTCACAAAGACATGCGATCAGGATGTTGTGGTTAACCGTGTCGAGGGAAAAGGAGATGTTGAGAACAGTGAGGGCAGAGGGAGTGTGAGTGTCGGAATTAGAGAACAGATCTTCATGGGTGTTCAGGAGAGCAGTTTCTATGCCTCTGAATGCTCTAAAGCCAGACTAATGATCGGCAACCAACAAATTCAGTGTGGAGGGTGAGCAGAGGGATAGCAAGGTTCTCCAGGAGTTTGCCCAGGAATGGGGTGATAGAGGTAGGGTGGTAGTTTGCCAGAATAGAGGCGTCGGCAGAGGGTTTGCTTAAGCAGAGGGTGCCCAAGGGAGTCTTTAAGAGAAGTTGGAAAAAATCCAGTGGCAAAAGCGAGATTGCAGAGATCAGCCAAGGCTGGCATGAGAGAGTCAATGATGTCCTTGATGGTTTTGGAGTGGTAGGGGTCTACCTGTGTGGATGAAGCCTTCATAGACTGGACTTGTCTGGCGACCACAGAAGGTGTGATGGGAGTGAGAGAAGAAAGGAGAAATGGTGGTGGTAGCAAGGGAGGCTGCAGAGGTGCAGGTGTGTGATGTGGTGTGGAAGTGAGAGAGGAAATTAAGTCCTGGGTTTTTGCAATGAAGTGTGCAGCCAGGGCCGAGCAAAGGTATTGGCTGGGTGTGAGAGAAGAGGGGGCTGCTAAAGGATTGGCCAGTTCCTTACAGACTTTGAAAAGTTTGGCCGTGTTATTTGATGCAGCGGAGATGCAGGCTTGAATAAAGACTCTTTTCTTGGTGCAGATGCATAGTCGATAGTGCCTTTGAAGGAGGCGGCAATCCAGTTTGTCAGAAGGTACGCCTAATGAATTCCATTTCGACTCAGCTGTCCTACACTTTCCTTTAAGGGCAGACAGATCAGAGTCATACCAATGGTTGCACTTTTTGGAAGGCTTTAGTCCGGCCTTCATGCACGGGCAAGAGTATCAAGGGTGTTAGAGATAGAGAGATTGAAGTTAGCGAGGGCTAGGTCAGTGTGAGAGTCAGTATCAGGAGTAGGAGGCAGAGAGTAGGTGGAGGCAAAGGCAACCGCTGGGACTCTGTTCATGGGTCTAGTGACTTTGAAACTGAGTGGCCACGTCTGGTGTTGCCGATGCAAGAGGAAAGTAGAGCTTCAAATGTGAAGAGAGAAGGGAGTGGTCCATCCAAGAGAGAGAGGTAGTGAGAGGAATAGAGAGAGGGATGTTGGTGGAGATGAGAGCATCCAGAGTGTGGCCCACTGTGTGCGTGGAGCCAGAAGGTAAGATAGAGAGAGAGGTCTTGAGGAGCCAGGAGAGTCCAGATGGAGGTTGAGGTCACCCAGCATGATGAGTTTAGAGGAGAAGGAGAGTAGAGGAGGAGGACAAGTCATCCCATTCCGAGACTAAGAGAGTGTACTCTCCTGGTGGCTGATAGAAGGTGGCCGTAAGGAGAGACGATTTAGGAAAGAGTGAGATCCTGTGGACTAGGCACTCAAAGGAGGTATAGGCCTGAATAGGGATGATGGACACATATATCCATTCAGGAAAGATCAGGTTCAGAAGGCAGGGGAGCCTGGCCAGAGGGAGAGGTAAGGTTAGAGAGGTTAGGGAGGAGCCTGTCAAAGAGAAGAAGGACCCTGTACCATGAGGGTTCCATTGCAATCGATGTTATTTATGACTCTGGGAATGGTGAAGAGGTCAAGGAGAACCTCCCCGCGAGTGCCACCATAAATGGGTGAGGAGGCGGTAGGAGAGAGAAAGCCAAACATGTAGGTCAGGTGAGTTAATGGAAAATAGGATGTCTGTGAGAGTCTCTCTGGTGGAAATTGTGTCATAGGTGTCTGCAATAGGAAGGCCTGGGTTAGAGACCAGTATGTCCTTCTTAAGTTTCTTCCGGCCAGATTTAGTAATAGGAGAGGGATAGGAGGTAGAGAAGATAGGAGAGATAGAAAGCGACATAGCTGGCTGCAGTGGTGGGGAGGATACTTACCAGTCTGATGTACTGAGACACAAGGAGGATGGGGGGAGGACGCACAGGGGGGTGGGGGGACAAAGGGAAGTGCACAGAGATAAGTTCAATTTTAGTAAAACAGAATTGAATCACAATGCAGCCAATGAGCACAGCTAAGTTCAATTTTGGCAAAACAATATGAACACACAATGCAGCCACTGGGCGCAGCTACGTTCAATTTTAGCACACCAGAATGAAAACACAATGCAGCCACTGGGTACAGCTAAGTTTGATTTTAGCAAAACAGAATGAAAACACAATGCAGCCACTTGGCACAGTTAAGTTTGATTTTAGCAAAACAATATGAAAACATAATGTAGCTACTGGGCACAGTTAAGTTCGATTTTAGCAAAACAATATGAAAACAGAATGCAGCCACTGGGCACAGTTAAGTTTGATTTTAGCAAAACAATATGAAAACATAATGTAGCTACTGGGCACAGTTAGGTTCGATTTTAGCAAAACAATATGAAAACACAATGCAGCCACTGGGTACAGCTAAATTTGATTTTAGCAAAACAGAATGAAAACACAATGCAGCCACTTGGCACAGTTAAGTTTGATTTTAGCAAAACAATATGAAAACATAATGTAGCTACTGGGCACAGTTAAGTTCGATTTTAGCAAAACAATATGAAAACAGAATGCAGCCACTGGGCACAGCTAAGTTCATTTTTAGCAAGGTATTGAGAGTATGAGTCCAGATGGGATAGAATGAAGGGAGGGATTTTCAGAGGTGTGGAGGTAGAGGGTGAGTGTATTAGTTGTGGGGACTAATCTTCAGGGAAGTGGTAAGAAAGTCCTGTTGTTTGTTGGGTGTTAATGATCTCCGCAGCCTCCATGTGTTCATATGGGGATTAGAGGGGCCACCCAGACCTGGCCAGGCAATGGACAGCAACAGACAAGGCCTTAGGTTCGGGCCTTTGATAGGCTGGGCTGGCTCATGCCTCCTGGTGCACGCTATTTGTCAGATATTCTGGCAGGCATCCAATCAGTGCAGCAGAGAGGCTCCGGCCCAGAGAAGGGTCAGACCCTATGTGCGGGTGGCCATCTTCGAAAAGGCCAAAGCCACGCTTCCAACAAAGGAAGGTTCGTATTTACTATTAAATTTTAATTTAGGACATTGCAGCCCAGATATTATTTCTACATAACTTATGTTACTATGCACCACATATGTTTACCAGTGTTCCAAGCACCAGTCATCTCTTGTTAGAACAGATGCAATAAATACCACTAGCAGCAGTCCTAGATGCCTCCTTGTCACCTCTGAAAGCCATCCCACAGATTTCAGAATGCCTTGGCAAGGAGTAAAATAAATCTCATCACATCATCTTTATCCTCATGGAGCTGCACTGGGTACACCTTCAAGAATACATCATGTTCAGGATAGCCTCACTCAACTACTAATCAGCCAAGGCCAAAGCATCACTCTCATGGACGCCGTGCAACTCATCTTCTCTGGATTTAAGTGCACCATCAGAAGGCACACACATTCCCAGACTGAAACAAAGAACTTCAATAGGCAAAAAAACAGAACATACCTTTTCCTGCTAAGCACCTTGGCTCTGGAATAGGTTACCAATGCAGATAAGATTACCCCCTCCAGCCTACACTTCAGAAACGACCCAAAGAACTTACTCTTACTCTTCAAAGAACATCCCCCCACTCTACTCGTCCACCACTGCTCATCCTCCTAAGCTTCCCAACCCATCTCAGCACCTCTGATATGACTACACCCTACTTGTTTCTCCTTGGTGTCTCCACGCTGTACAAATCTCCATTGCTTCCTAGCTAGGCTTCCTAGCTAGGCTTGTTAGCTAGGCTTCCTAGCTAGGCTTGTTATTTAATCACATGCACATCAACATGCTCCCTTTCCTGGAAACTCCACAGAGGGAATGTCCTGTGTTCTAAAGTTCTCTGAGGCATTTGATAGCTTTCCAAGAGTTAAATAATGATTTAAGGCTTCAGGACACGGAGCCAGAACGGTGCCACACTGCGGATTAACAGTGGTTTCATTAACTTTCTAGGGCTTTAGTCCCCGAATAACATGCAGAAAATCGGTCACTTGGATCCTGATGACTTAATTAAAGGGATATCACAAGAAATGTTGAGGTGTGCCACATTCAAACTCAGATTACTGCGATTCAATAATGTCATCAAATTGATTGTCCTAACAAAATAATTGTATTTTCCTAATCCCCACTTTCGAAAACATTGAACTTTATTGCAGAAATGTAATTTTTAGTGACTAAAAACCGGGGAAAACGACAGTTTAAGAAAAACAAAATTCTCCTAAAAATATTGCAAAACAGGTTCAAAACCACTGCTGACCGAAGAGTATTGGTGGCAAATGTTGACCATTTTCCTCCATTGATTAAACTTCCATCCACCCCTAATTATGACTATCATGTGCTAATTAGGCTTTATAGACTGAGTTGAATGCCTGAGCACAGTGTGGTTTACAGACCCATAACTCGCGTTATGGCCCAAGGGTGTTGTCTATAAAACTATTATGTCCTTTTATGCGAGGTGAAAGCGGGTGTAAAAAAAGGAAATCTGCCCTGAGTGGTTGCTGGGAACTGGTGATGAGGAGGGATGGGCGGGACTTAGATCCCGGCCAAACAGCATCTACCAGGTGTGGCTCCACAAAGACTGCAGCAGCAAGAGGGCTGCCCCACACCCTAACAAAGTAAGAAGTGGTGCATGGGCCGCATCTGTCAGGTGCGGCCAAGGCAAGGAGGAGAGCGGTGCTGGCTTCGGGGCCTCAGTCTGCCACCGTAATAAGCTAAGGCGCAGAGGTAGGAGGTTGGGTGATTTCGCTGCCTGGACTGCATCTGTCTAGTGCGGCCCGTGGAAGGAGGAGAGACTGTCGCTGACAGCATGTCTGTCAACATGGCGCTCCTGTGAAGAGAGGCAGTGCCACGCTGAGAGCTCTGCTGCCAGCACAGGGACCCTGGGGGAATGGAAAGGCTTCCCTCATTGACCAATCTTCGGCTATACTGATTTTCCAAGCCATACAGGCTCATACAGCACAGAAATGGTGGAGTGTCACGCCACTCACCAGGGATAGAATTAGTGGTATCTGATACAATGGGGATATAGGGCCTCATTACGAGTTTGGAGGTAGCCATGCCGCTATTTGCAGCATGCTTGCCTCCAAACTCGGCTCCGGGTCCGGGTTCCTTGAATGAGGAATTACCGGGTCATTCCAACCTTGGAGGACCCGGTAATTCCTCATTCAATTTAGCAATCCCCATTCCCATTTGAGCCCCTATAGGGCTCAATGGGAATGGGGAGGGAGCTAACAACGGGCCGTTAATAACAAGCCCGTTGTTAGCTCCCTGGTCCCCTTGCGGGACCCGCAAAGGACATCTGGTCTGACCAGACGTCCAGAGCGGGTCCCGCAAGGGAACCTCGTAATAGGGAGGAATGGGTTTAACGGCACCAGCACCTTTACCGGCGCCATTAAACCCATTCCGCATGGGTCGTAATGAGGCCCATAGTGAGCTAACCGGCAGTTTTGTGCTCACTATTAACAAGATGTTTGTATCCCCTCAGAAGGTGGCAGGTGAATCTGAACCCGCGTAGTAGACTATACAATGTCGAAATACGTGTAAATGAAGAGAAATGAAGCATGTTTTTCTCTTCAGGGTCGCATGGAACCATATGTTACACAGCCTTGTACTAATACAAGCATTATTTCAAGCATATCTTACTGGTGACAGGGTTTGGAATTCATATTTATTCATGTATCCAAACATGTCGAGATATGGCCACATATCTTGCGAGTCGACAGAGAGATTTAAAAGAGGCAATGGAACTCACATATTCTAGAAGTGTTTAAGACGTCACGTTGACTGAGCATAAGCATCTCCGTTTAACAGCGTGTCTTTCAAACAGCCCAGAAAGCATCAGGCGAGCACAGGGCCCTTATTCCCTTTATCTAACACATTGTCATCTGCTGGTGTTTGAGAGCAAACACAATCACGGATGTAGGTTAGCAATCTATTTTATCAGTCGAAAAATGAAAATGGGTTGCCTACTCATGCTAAAAAATATGTCTCTCGCTTAGAAACAGCATCAATTCTGCACTGTGTCCTTCCACGAGATAAGCAGTTTAATTTAAGTGTCTGTTTGAGCAGGCACAGACACTGTTACTTTTGGCACCTAAGGCATGGTGTACAAAAATTAGAAAATAAGACAAGGCTAACATATTTTTGTACTGCTGGGCTGCTTCTGTTGGCCGTATAAAATGCAATGTGTGATTCTAAGATCATGGACAAATATTACAGTGTGGACATATAAATATTATTTTAAACCTGTCAATAATGTTATATAATATAATATCTTATATTCGAAATAAAGTGTACATGGAGAGCCATGGCCCATCAGTCCTTCCTAATTTAGAGTATGCATTTTGTTATTTATTTATTGTAATTTACACCGAAGCACTGAAAGCAGTGGTGATTCACTTCAGGGTGCTTACATGTGATGACACTAGGTGAAAAAACGAAATCCAAAGTCCAGAAGATCTAACATACATCAGAGGTTACATAGAATCAAAGAGGTGGGCATCACAGAGTGACATCCGTCATCTATAGTCAATAGAGAACCGTCCAGAGTGCTTGTGATCTATTGGCATGTGCAAGGATGTGAATGCGCTTGCTTTTTAAAATGTTTATTTAAATAAAATGATGCAGGTAATTCTGTTTCTAAAAGGGAGGCCCCATTTCAAAATGCTCCATGGCAAAATCATAGTTCATACAGAAGCCTTTCTTGAACTGTCTTTCTGACATTTACAGTGTCAGCTCTGCAGTGGCACAGAGCAGGTTCAACCGTCAACTGTGCATTCCTGACAGCTGCTAGGGTACCAAGTTTCTGCAGGCAGAGGTGGCATTCTAACTTTCTGTGCCTCTTTGCTAAATTCTGATAATTGTATACCTAGGTCAGTCTATTCGCAAGTAAATTATTAAATATAAGCCATGCCAACTTTGTGGCATGATGACTGCTAATAATAGTACAGCCACAATCATTTGATGGCACACCAGTGTCAATCTGACCATTAACAGCATTTAACAGCAATCATAAAGTCTCTGTCTGCACTCTGCTTGCAGTGTAGCTCGTCCTGATTCAGCATTTAGAGGGTGGCCCTCCCTGTGTGGCAATTAAACAACTGCATTATGACAAAATCTGCATTGACAAACCCACAATGTTATCAGAAAGTAAATGCATGGTTGCATTGAAAAGGTGCAGAAATGTAAGACACCACCTAGTTTGTTTGTTTATTATTTATACAGCGTGCCACACCCTGCGGTATCTCGCCGCTTTACAAGACATCTTAGGATACATAAGTACATACAAGTAGAGATTAATACATAATAGACCGTAATGGGGGAAGGGTAGTAGGTAAATGGAAACATAACAGTTAGGTACATTCGTAACTACATGCAGCTATCCGTACAGGAATATAAATGGAAACATAACAGTTAAGTACATTCGTAACTACAAACGCAGGCCATGAAGGCAGTAGTGTCATTGTTGAGGAGCCATTTTTTGGTATTGAACCTGAAACTGTGGAAGTTTAAGTGGATACGTATGTTGAGTGGGAGGGCGTTCCAGGCTAAGGCTGCTTGTACCGGGAAACTGGTACCTCCGGCTCTTTTTAAGTTGTAGCGCGGCGGACTGATGTAGAAGGCATTGGCTGATCTTGTAGCTCTGGGTGAAGTTTTTAGAGTGATTTTATCTATCAGGTATTTGGGGGCAGCATTATTGAGACGTTTGTGGGAGATGGAGACAAGTTTAAAGTAGATTCTATCCTGAATAGAGAGCCATTTGTGGCTCCTTCTTGTTTCAGAGATGTGGTTCTTTCTTGCAATGCCCAAGGCGGTACTTAATGCATTATTTTACAAGGTTTGAAGTTTGTTCAGCACTTGTTTGTTTGCTCCTGCATAGAGTGTATTACAGTAATCGAGCTTAGACAAGATTAGTGCTTGTACTAGGATCAGGCAACTTTTTGTGAAAAGGTTTTGCATGCATGGATACGTTTGCAGGTATAGGCGGTAGCCATCGCAGTGGCATTAACTTGTTTCCTAAGGTTGAAAGCAGAATCGAGATGGAAGCCTAAGGTTTTGGTTTCCTTGGCCGTTATAATCAGGTTGCCGTCTATGTTGAACGAAGTGTATTTGGGGTTAGGTTTTTTGAGATAGGTGGGGGCGCATATTATGACAATTTCAGTCTTCTCATCATTCAGGCCAAAGCTATAGCTGGTCATCCAGGCCTGAATAACAGGTACATTTTGTTTAGTAGGTTGTTGTCAGAGTCGTAGTTGCGAAATAGTGAGATTAGTATTTGGGTGTCATCTGCGTAGTTGGTGTAGATGACGCCCATGTGGTCCAGGATGTCGACTAGAGGTTTGGTAAAAACATTATACAATGTAGGGGAGATGCAAGATCCTTGTGGCACTCCACAAGTGATGGGAATGGGGTCGGCTGTATCTGATGGAGAGAATACTATCTTCATTCTATTATTTAAGAAGGACTTAATTTAGGTTGCAGCCTCAGGTGAGAAGTTTGCCGCTAATGAGAGATGCTCACAAATGAAGGGAGCGAGATCTCTCGCTGCATCTTTTATGATTTGGGCAGGGCAGATGTCACCTTGACAATGCGAAGGTTTCAACAAGGTTATGATTTTTTCGACCTCTGTTCTTGTGACTTGGGCAAATTTAAATTCTGGAAGAGTATTGGTAAGGAAGGTGGTGTCCTCTTTCTGAGCTGTATCAATGCCGTTGATGTAAAGTCTCTTTGAGGCAATTTTCTTTTGAAGGGTGACGATTTTGTTGGCCAAGGCATTTTGGATGCCCGTGCACCAGGCTTTATTTTCAGGGTGAGAATCGTCAGGTCTATGGGTGATTCTAATTCCCTTAGGATTCCAAATAGTTCCTTAATACTAGAACTGGCATTCTGGATCCTGTCGTTGTAGGTTTTCTGTTTAGTTCTGATGATCTCTGCTTTGTAACAAGCATAGATTTCTGTTACTATGTCTTTGTTCTCCTTAGAGGGTAGGTTCTTCCATCTATTTTTGCATTTCCTTTTTTCAGAACAAAGTGCTTTCAGTTGTGGTATAAACCAAGTATTAAGGTGGTCTTTAGGTTTACTCTTACAGAGTTTCAGTGGAGCAATGGAATCTAAGGCCATGGTCATGGTATTAATGAAGAGATCCATTAATTCTTCAGGATCTTCAGTACTGGTAGAATTCAGTATTGGGATCAGGATAGGGGTTAATTTTTCAGCTGTAATGTTATGCTTGTTTCTGGTGAGTAAAGGAGGCGTGATAGTTTTAGTGACTGGACAATTGGCATTGATGTTGAAAGCGATATAGGAGTGGTCAGTCCAAGTTTGTGGTTCAATGGCAGTAATAACAGTGACGCAATTATAGTCTGCCAACCTTCATTATTTCGCGTGGGTAGGTTGGTTGATTATCTGCATAAAGTTCAGTTCACTTTGGGGTTCTTCCAAGAATAGCGGCCAGGTCATTAGGGTCAGATAAGCCTAAATTAAAGTCACCTAGTATTATAATCTGTGACGTTGGTTTGGTGTTGTCTGAAAGCAGTGTGATAATGTCCTCCTCAAAGTATCCTGTAGGGCCGGGAGACCCATATATGAGGTGGACATTGAGGGTAATGGAGTGGGAGGTTGCTATTTTGACTGTGAGAACTTCACATGATTTGGGCGAGACGGTGGTTGATGGTCTAAGTGGCAAGTTAGCTCAAGCTATGACAGCAACCCCTCCGCCTTTGAATTTTCTCTATCGGCTCGGGTAATAATGTAAAAGTCTGGAATGGCTAGCATGAGAGAAGGCCCTGCGGCGGCATGAAGCTATGTTTCCGATACTGCTAAGAAGTCGAGATCATTGTCATTAATTAGGTCTGCTATATCGGTTGCGTGTGCAAAGACAGATCTTGTGTTTATCAGTGCGCCTTTAATGAAAGGAGGCTTGGTCTGTGCTGGTGGGTGAGGCAGGTTGGGATTAGGGCGTTGATGTGGGTGGACTGTCTTGCTTTTGTTTAGGTTTTTTGGGTATTGAGCAAGTAGTGGTCAGGCACAGTGGGCTCTGCGTAGAGATGAGAAGAACGTTGAGATTGGGTGTTTTCTCCAGGTAAATGTTGATTGAAGGTGGTAAAATGGTAAACCTAGAGGCAAGTCTTGTGTGTCTATAGATGCCACGGCATGGTTGGTTCGGGGTGGGCTTAGTAGTGAACCGCTCAATCCATTGCATGGGGTAAGTGTGGATAGGCTGTTAAGGCAGATTTTCTTCGTTTGGCAGCTAACAGGGTTTAGTGTCAGTTGAGGTAGGAGTGGAATGGGTGTGATGGAGTCCGAATGCAAAGTTTCTTGTATTTGTATTTTGTATTTTATTGAATTTATATAGTCCTTTAATCCAAAGTGCTTTACATGAGAACAAGCAAACTACAACAAGCATAAAATGGCAATTGAATCACAACTCGAAAACAGTATAAGGAACAATTTACAATATTGCAGAGGTGAGGAGGGAGTAGGGAGGTGCAGAAGTGCGTTGGGGAATGGTAGGTGTTAGTGGAGGTAAGAGCGGGAGTAAGAGGGAATGCAAGAATGTGTGAGGAAGAAGAGAGGAAAGAGTTAGACTTGATTAGAGCAGGGGTGGGGAGGAAGGAGGTAGAGCGGATGAGAGGGTAAGGAAGAGCAGGAGTAAGAGGTGAGGAAAGAGGAGGAGAGAGAAGAACGAGAGGAAGCAAAGGGTGTTAGGGAAGTGAGTGAAAAAGATAAGATTTTAGAGAAGAGCGAAAGGAATGGTAGGAAGGAGAAGAACAGATATGAAGGGGGAGGCGGTTCCAGTGGAAGGGAGCGAGGAGTTGGAAAGAGCAGAAGCGGGAGGGAGTGCAGGGTGGTGGACGAGGAGAGAGTAGGAAAAGATTAGCAGAGCGGAGAGAACGAGAAGAGGTATAGAAAGTTAGAAGGGAGGAGAGGTAGGGGGGGGCAAGACCATAGAGGGATTTGCAAACAAGACAGAGGAACTTGCATTTGAGCTTGGAGTGAAAAGAGAGCCAACCTAGAGAGGTGAGAGAAGAGGAGATGGAATAAAGAGGTGAGAGAAGGCAGAGAGAGCGGATGGCAGAGTGGTAATCAGAGAGATGAGGGGAAGGGAGTCCAAAGAGAAGGGAGGAAGAGTAGAAGAGTTTGGATAAGATGAGGGAGGTAATTAAAAGTTTAGTAGCATGAAAGGTTAGGAGGGGTCGAATTTTATGAATGTTGTAGAGTTGAAAGCGACAAAACTTGGCAGTAAGAGAAATGTGGTGAGATAGAGAGAGGTGAAGGTCAATATGATGACCAAGGTTATAGGCATGTGGAGAGAAGAAGAGCTAGGAGGGGGGAAAGAGAATGGAAGGGGGGGGAGGGAGGACGAAGAGTGTTGGCAGGGAAGAAAAGGAGGTCAGTTTTGTCAGCATTAAGAGGAAGGAAGTGAGAGGACATCCAGGATTTAATAGCAGAAAGGCAAGAAGAGAGTGTATCGTGAATGTAGGGAGAGGAGGAGAAGGAGAGGAAAAGTTTGGTATCATCCACGTAGAAATGGTGCGAGATCACAAAAGAGGAGATGATAGGAGCTAAGAAGGAAGTGTCGAGTGAGAAAAGAAAGGGGCCAAGGACAGAACCTTGGGGAACTCCGTGTTTAAGAGGATAAGTGGGAGAGGAGGAGCCACCTCAGGATACAGAAAAGGTGTGGTTTGAGAGATAAGAGGAGAGCCAGTTGAGAACAGTGTCCTTGAAGCCAAATGAGGAGAGGGAATTGAGAGAAGAGGATGGTCAACAGTATCAAAAGCGGCAGAAAGGTCAAGGAAAATAAGAATGTAGGAGTGTTTTGAGTAGCGTGCAGAGAAGAGAGAGTTAAGAACAGAGGTGAGGGCAGTTTCAGTGGAGTGCAGAGGGAGGAAGCCAGATTGGGTAGAGGGAGAGAATAGACAATGTATTTGAGACATATGGAGAGGAAGGGTAGGAGAGAGATGGGCGATAATTGGAAGCAAGATGGGGATTAGCAGAAGGTTTTTTGAAAATAGGGATGATAGTCGCGTGTTTAAAAGGAGTAGCAAAAGTGGAGGTTTAGAGGCAGATGTTGAAGCAGGAGGTGAGGTAGGGTATAAGGAGGGGGTAGATTTTAGGGATGAGGGGGGTAGGAATAGGGTCAGCAGGAGAAGCAGTAGGATGAGTGTTGCTTAGGAGGAGGGTAACATCAGAATGAGTGTCGGGAGAGAAAGAGGACATAGAAGAGGTGGGGGGAGGAGGAGGAGTAAGAGGAGGAGAGTAGGAGGGGGAGGAGCGGATAGTTTGACGGAGATTGAGGACTTTGTTAGAAAAGGAGGAAGCAAGATCGGTAGCAGAGAGAGGAGTGGCGATGGAAGTATCATGGGTAGATAGAGAGAGAAGTTGGGCTAAAGTTTAAAAAATGCAGTGACTGTGGGAGGATTGAGACTGGAGAAGGTCAGAGAATTAGGTGTGTTTAGCGGAGTTGAGGCACAAGTCATAGAAGTATGCAGATTGGTTAGAGGGGGTTGGGTGTTTGAGCCATTCACGTTCAAGGCACCTAAGGAGGCAGCGCATGGATGAGAGATGAGAAGAAAGCCAAGGTTGAGCAGGTCGGCGAGAGGGGCAAAATGAGGAGAGGTGGTAGAGAAGATCGAGAGTAGAAGAGAGAGAGGAAGTTAAGATGGAGCAGGCATCAGAGGCGGAGAGAGAGGAGAAGTGGTAGAGGGGGGAGGGAAGAGGAGAGGGATGCAAGAAATAGAGAGGGGTTAAATCTGTGTAGGTCACACCGGAAGAAAGAGGTGGAGGATGGAGGGAGAGGAGGAGAAGGGGAGGGAGGGGGGCGGGAAAATTAAAGTAAAGAGTGATCAGATAGGTAGCTGAGAAGGGGGGATATAGGGGAGGCGATGAAAGAGGAGGTAAAGATGAGATCAATAGTAGAGCCCGATTGGTGTGTAGGAGGGGAGGGGAGGAGAGAGAAGAGTAGGAGTCAAGGATGGAGAAGAGAGGAGAGGAGGGAGGGTTACAAGAGAGATGGACACCAAGTACAAGTAGAGGAGTGGGGCTGGGGGAAATGAGGCTGAGAAGATGGTCAATGTCCTCATAAAAGGAGCAGACTGGACCAGGGGGGGCGGTAGATGATAAAGGAATTAGATAGCATGAGGATAATTAAAGATTTTGAACCTGAATTCTAAGGAATGGAAAGTAGGTAGAGAAGTAGGGGATGGAGAGGAGGTGAAGTGTTGCTGAAAGAGAAGGCATAGACCACCTCTGCGGCCAGAAGAACGGGGACATGTTCAAAGGAGGAAGAGGAGGAGGTGAGGGAGGCAGACACAGAGGTGTTGTGAGGAGGGATCCAGGTTTCAGTGATACAGAGAAATTGGAGGTCAAGGAGTAGGAAAAGGTCAAGGTCAGCAGAGGTTTTGTTACAGACCAACCTGGTGCTCCAGAGGGTGATGGAGGGCATTGGAGGTGTTAGTGAAATGAGGATAGATGAGGTTGCAGCATTGGGGTGAGATGTTGGGGAGAAGGATTGAGTGGTTGTGGGAAGAGGGAGGAAGATTGAGAGAGGAGATGGCCATTAGGAGAATTTTGAGGGGGAAAAGGGTAGGGGAGAGGGGGGAGGGAACGTGTGTGAGGCAGTATTGATAGAGGGAAGGAAGGAAACATACCAGAGAGAATGATAAGTTGGTCAATGGGTAGAGAAGAAGCTAATGGGAGCATGCTTGAGAAATAGAGTGAAGGGTGGGGGAGGAGATGGGGTGCAAGGAGGTGAGGTAGGTAGGGGACAAGCACTGCAAGCAGTAGTACTATGGGCTGGTGGCGGAGACACTCTGATGTGGGTCGATGGAGGGAGGGCTCAGTAGCAGGAGGGATCACAGATGGTAACCAAAAGGGCCCAATCTGTAGCAAATGGCAGTCATCAGAGGCAGCTGGTGAGTAAAATCTGTGAAGGTGGAGTGAGACACAGGAGCTTCCATAGATCTGGTTCAAGGGAGCAGAGGAGAGGCGTGTAGCGGAGACAATGAGAGCTGTGTCAGAAGACCAGAGGCTGCGTCTCAGGTGGATTGGAGGACCGGCTAGACTGGGTGTAAGAGTGGAGAGCAGACCAGAGGTTGTAAACCCAGATCCAACTGTCATGGGGGGACTGCAGGTTGCAGCTGCTTGCTAAAGGTGGATCAGACCAGAGAAGTGGCAGGAGCCACAGGCGCAAAGGTGGAGGGCGCTGAGACTCGTATCAGGTGGAGCTGACCAGCGGAGAAATGGATACCTTCCAGTGAAATGAATGGGGCTGCAAGCAGCTGTGAAAGGAGTAAGGCAATGGAGCCGCAGGGACGGTGGCTGAAGTGGCGGAGGGCACAGGAGGCAGCTACAGGAGAAGAGGGCCAAAGGAGCAGATGAGGTCAGTGGCAGTCAAAGGAGGGGGTTGATGGCGGCCGCAGTAGATGGTGGAGATGGTGATCTCTGCAGCTCGTGGCAGATGGAGCGATGACCAGAGGAGCTGCTGTGGTCAGCTGCAGTCGTCAAAGATGGGGGTGTAGCATTCATAGAGAGAAGAAGTGGGCCCAGGAGTAAATGGCCGGAGTAGCTGTAGTAGTCCAGTGGGTCCTGTGGGTGTAGTAGCTGGTGAGATGACGTGGGCACAGGAGCAGTAGGATCCTTACTTGGCAGCAGTGGGGGGCACAGCAGCCTGCAGTTGATGGCAGTGGCGGAGATCACTGCAGCCCACAGCAGATGGAGCGGGCCAGTAGGTCAACGGAGCTGCAGGGACGGTGTCAGAAGTGGCGGAGGGCGCAGGAGGCAGCTCCAGAAGAAGGCCAGAGGAGCAGCTGAGGTCAGCAGCAGCCAGATGAGGGGTTTGATCGCGGCCGCAGTTGATGGCGGGGGTGGAGGTCACTGCAGCTCGCAGAGGATGGAGCGATGGCCAGAGGATCTGCTGTGGTCCACGGCAGTCAATGGCGGGGGTGCAGCAGTCAGGGGGAGAAGAAGTGGGCCCAGGAGTAAATGGCTGGAAGAGCTGCTGCAGTCCAGTGGATCCTGTGGGTGTAGTAGCCAGTGAGCTGGAGCAGGCGCAGGTAGCAGTAGGGTCCACATTTGGCAGCGGCGGGGGGCACAGCAGTCTGCAGTTTATGTCGGTGGTGGAGATTGCTGCAGCCCGCAGCAGATGGAGCAGGCCAGAGAGCGGCTGGAGCCGCGGGTGTAGAGGCGGAGGCGCTGCGGTCCATTGTAGGAGAAGCTGGCCCAAATCGGTGGTGGAGATCACTGCAGCCTGCAGCAGATGGAGCAGGCCAGAGAGCGGCTGGAGCTGCGGGTGCAGAGGCGGAGGCACCGCTGCCCGTTATAGGTGGAGCTGGTCCCCGGGAGCTGCAGCTCATTAGAGATGGATGAGAAGGGCAGATGAGAAGCAGGCCACGGAAGTCCAAACTTGGCAGCAGCGGGGGGCACGGCAGCCCACAGATTATGTCGGTGGTGGAGATCGCTGCAGCCCACAGCAGATGGAGAAGGCCAGAGAGTGGCTGGAGCTGTGGGTGCAGAGGCAGAGGCGCTGCACCCCGTTATAGGTGGAGCTGGACGCCGGGAGCTGCAGCCCGTTAGAGATGAGAAGGGCACAGGAGAAGCAGGCCTCGGAAGGCAGAAGGCAGAAGGCACAGTGGGCCACCGTAGGCGGAGCAGCCCGTTAGCGATGAGACGGGCACAGGAGCAGCGGACCTCGGAAGACAGAGGCAGAGGCGCAGTGGTCCACCGTTGACGGAGCAGGCTACAGAAGGCGAGTGGGTGGCAGAAGCACGCTGAGTGCACGTAGTGAGCCAACAGGAGCAGAGATGTCCAGAGTTGCCTGGGGCTGTAAGCAGGAGTGAGTGGATCAAGGATCAGGAGCAGTCAGACCGCTAGTAGAAAGTGTCTGAGGTCGCCATTTTGATCGTCCTTGGGGCGGGAGGAGAGCTAGAAGGAGGCAAAAGAGTGCTTGAAAGAGGAAATATCCAAGAGAAAAGGCAACCAAATGAAACACCAGGTGTTGAAAAAGGTGAGAAGTACCTAGATGAAGTAGTAATGATAATGGTGGAGGAATTGTAATGGTGGGAATTGTAATGGTGGGAGGAAGAGTTGTAATTGTAATGAAGAATTGTAATTGTAATAATTGTATTGTACGAATTGTATTGTATTGTAAGAATTGTAATGTAAGAATTGTAAGAATTGTAATACAATTGTAATTACAATTGTACGAATTGTATTGTAAGAATTGTATTGTATTGTAAGAATTGTAATAAAGAATTGTAATGGTGGTAAGAAGAGTGTAGGTTTAGTCTTGTAAGGGAGGGGCATTTTCTTGGTGAATTGAATAGCAGGCAGCACTGCTAGCATATGTGGGCACAGTAGGAGGAGGCCTAGTCCATCAAGGACTACCTTAAAGAAAACCATAATAGGTTCGCTGAATGGTTAGAATCATGTAGGTTAGGTGCACGTTATCAGTGTAGCACATTTAGGCTAAAAAGCAGGTTACCAGCATTGGGATATGACATTGATAGTCTAAATGCTAGTTGCCGGCTTAGGGCACAATAAAGGCGGAAAAGCAGTGTACCCATGTGTGGCACAATATATGCTAAATACACAATACTGGTAAAGTCACAATATTAAGCTGAATGCAGGTTACCAGTCTACGGCGCAATAATAGGCAGTGTAGGCCGGGCACAGTTACCATTATAAGGCAAAATGTGAGACACAAAGGGCTACAAACAGTTTTTGTCAGCAGTCAATACACGTGAAAGCAAAAAAGAATAAAAAATATGCCATTGTGATATAATGTAATGTGGTCATTTATCGAGGGTTAGGATAGCGTCGGGCAGAGACTGTTTGTTGATTGTGGATAGTGTCGCGCCCATTTGAAGGAGATCCGTGCTGATTAAGAGTCTACTGCAAGAAGTAAAGTTAAGGACTAGTGATAGGGCAGTGGCATGGCCAAGTAAACGTTAGGTACGCTGGTAGTGGGGGTAAGTAGGCACGATGACAGACAGTGGCTGCAGTTATTGTTTGTGAACCAAGACAGAGGGGAACGGCTTCAATGGACAGAATCTTACCGCATGAGTAGTGACTGTGCAGACTTGGGATATGTGATAAGCAAGGTGCATCTCAGTACTGGAACCTAAAGAAGAAGAGTGGTGCGGATGGACGTTAGATTCCTCTCAGGCTCTCCCGGCTCCGGACAGGCTCGGGACAGGGTACCTTGTGATGTGTGCCTTTGGAGGCGTGCCGGCTTCTCGCCTGCCGGCGAATCGAATTGAAGTAAATAATAGGCTCCAGCCTATCCGGACCCAGCTATGGTGTGGCTATTGGGATGAAGGAAGCTGGAATTGTGTGGCGGCTATTGCGGGATTCGGTGCACTCCCTATGTACAAACAAATACTGCAATTGCCAGTATCACTACTTCTTGGGGGTTATCCAGTGTGCATGGACATTTCCCAAGTAGGAACTCTGTTGAATGTAACTCTGAAATACAGAGACATCTTTTTGAGTATGGTAACATCACATCAGCACACTAATTGTCTGTGTACAAATGTGATCTACGGCATTCATTGTTCATAAAATCTGCTTTATGTAGGCCTCACCACAGGAGAAATTAACATCAGGTTGAGTGAACACTGCTCCATGAAAAACCAAAAGGAATTAAATACTCTGCTAAGTTGGATATTATATAAAGAACGTTCATTAGGAGTTAGAACTGAAGTGGATGGTCCTGAAAGTGGTACAAAGAAATGAAAGGGGCAAACTAATTGACACCACACTGAGCATGTTTGAACAACAATGTATTCAGATTGTAATTGTAATTGTTTATTTGTAAAGCGCTTATGCACAAGTGAAGTGCTTCAAAGCGCTACAAGGTGGGAAGGGAACAGAGGAATACAGAGTCATTCTTAGGCCTTGAAGATTCCAAATGATCTAGCAAAAAATGACTAGCATACTAGGCCTGATGGCAATACTAATGGTAAAGTGCATGACAGCAAGGAAGGCTAATGGGGGAGTGGAGGGTCAAGACATACAATCCATAGACTACCATACTAGGCCAGCAATGTTTCAAGTGCATGACATGAAGTGGGGTGAAAAGGCATGGGATTAGGAGGAGAAAAACATGCAGAAACAAAACTACTATACTAGGCCAGGTGAACTGGGACTAGTGCACTCTAGGTAATGCAAGTGCAGTGTAAGTGCAGTGACAGGAAGTGAAAGGGATGTGGAGGGAAATAAGTGTGCACAGTCAAGCAGTGCCATGGGTTAAGTGCTGAGAGGTTACTCTTCTCATGGAGCGAATTCCAGAAGTGCAGTAGTAGTGAGCAGAGTGCAAAGGCCTGGGGGCAAGTTCAGAGACTGGCAGTGGAGCCTGGGACCTTTGAGGCTCTGTAGGTGCACCAGGTGACCAGTCAGCACAAACAAAGCAGAGTTAGGGAGGAGCGGATGGAGCGACGTTTAGCAAGGGAGAGAGAGAGAAGGAGGAAGAGATGAGGAAAGTCTTAAGGAGTTTCTGGAACTTAAGGAGATCAGGCTCAAGATGGAGAGGGGCTTGGAGGTTGTTGCAGAGGGAAGCACCTGCTTAGGATAAAGATCTACCCCAAATCTCTGTTTGGAAAAACAGCTCACCAGCAGAGATTTGGAAGAGGACGAGCAGAGTGCTCTACAAGGAGAGTATTAAGGGAGAGAGAGCTGTAGATAGTTTGGGCCCCGTCCCCAGAAGGCCTTTCAGACTATGCAGAGGATCTTGAACTTGATCCTTGCAGCCACGGGGAGCCAGTGGAGGGATTTCAGTGCCAGAGAGATGCAGTCCCTGGATTTGAGGCCATGGATACGTCTCGCCGTTCTGTTCTGGATCAGTTGTAGAGATCGGAGGGTGGAAGTAGGCACCTTGAGAAAAAGACTGTTGCAGTAGTCCAGTCAAGAGAGGACCAGGGCTCTGGAGACGTTAAACCTCTGGGGGAAAGTGACAAAGGGAAGTATACCTCTGAGGAGGTGCAACTGGTAGTGCCACTTTGTAAAGATGTCTGAGATGTGAGAGGAGAAGGAGAGAATGGAGTCAAAGATGACTCTAGAATTTTTGCCTCACTAGGCAGTGTGGGCGCAGGGACAAGGGAGGTCTGCCAGTGTGAGAGAGGGAAGGCGGGAGCAGGAGTCCCAATGAGGACGATCTCTGTCTTGCTGGCATTAAAATAGAGATCATTTATAGCACACCAAGACTGAACTGCGGACAAACAGTCAGGAGTGAGCAAGGAGGAGACTGAGGCTAGCCTGAAAGAGAGAACAACCTTGTGATGAACCTATCTGACACAGAACTGACTCAAGATGAAATTGGTTTCCTGAATAAAGGGTTATCGTTTGCACCTACATCATATATGGAACCTATGCAAGTACAAATAGACCTGTTCAGATTCGTTAGGAAACTTAAACTTAAAAAATTCTTGGCGACTCAAGTAGAGAAGGTGAAGTCAACCTCAAATCAAGTCACAATGAGTGAAATTACAATAGAGGAACTTGGAAACACCCACCTCCTGAGATCATTACAGGAATCAGAACAATTCCCCATTCACCAAACTATGCAAGAACTGACAATCTCACCCATCAGCCTAACCAAGAAAGAATTCAAGCCAACCTCAAAATGTTTACCTCAGTTACCTCCCGACAATATGATAGATGCTTTCTACAAATTGGCCACAAATGATTTGTATAAGACTCAAGACAAACACGGGAAAACGTGCAGACAGAAAGAACGAGAGAACCTTACATCACAAGAAAAACATGCACTGCACAAGCTCAAGACTAATTGCCAACTTGTCATAAAAGAAGCGGGAACATAGTTGTCATGAACCGCCCAGATTATATTACAATGGCACTGAACCATTTAGATACACCAAATTGCTACGAGGTATTGCCAACTAACCCAAAGACCAAGATTGTTCAAGAACTCAAGGACTCAATAGACGGATGGGACTGACAAGGCCTCATCACAGATGAGGAAAAAAGGTTCTTGTTTATTCCGAAACCAGTATTACCTACCATCTACTTGCTTCCAAAAATACTTTAGCCTTTTACAACTATCCCGGAAGGAAGGCCCATACTAAGCGGAATAGGTTGGGCCACCGAACCTCTATCAGAGTACATCGACAGCATACTGAGACCTAAAGTGAAGCTGGTACAAGCATACCTAAAGGACACAACTGCAGCGATCAACATAATTGAAAGTATACATTGGCAAGCAACATACTATCTCGCAACTTGGGATGTCAAGGCCCTATATACTTCTATTGGTCACAACCTTGCCCTTGACACCATTGATTACACCTTCAAGAAGGAATCGGCATCACATTTCCTGTTCGTCTGCATGCTAAAAGAGATGCTCATGGCTACACTTGACAACAGCATTTTCACATTTAACAACACTTTCTTCAGACAGAAGCGAGGGGTAGCCATGGATGTCAAATATGCACCAGCACTAGCTAATTTGGTGATGGGCATGTTTGAAGACACACTAGTCTACACTACAGAAATGTACAGACAACACGTTATAAAATGGACTCGTTACATTGATGATGTTCTTTTTACATGGAATGGTACTTTACAAGACTTGGAAACTTTCAGAAATAAAATCAACAATAATACTTTGAGGATAGAATTCACAGGTGCCTACAGTAATATAGATATCAACTTTTTGGATTTGACAATCTATGTGTCAGGAGAACGCTTGAAAACCAAAACATATAGAAAGGATACGGAGGTCAACTCCACATTATATGCCACTAGTTGTCACTATGAACCAGTGATCCGGAACATCCCAAAAGGAGAGTATATCAGGGCCAGGAGAAATTGTCAAGAACAAAAATACTTTAAGGAAGAATGTGAAACCCTCTTGATGAGATTCAGAACCAGAGGGTATTCATGAGCAAGTATCCAAACAGCACATAATAAAGCACAACTGACACAGAGGATACAAACTCTAACAAAACGAGCCAAACCAGATCAGGACAACAAGGTGCAATTTATTACCACTTACTGTACAGACAAACACCTAATTAAAAAAACTCTTAGGAATCATTGGCACCTACTGAAGCTGGATCCCCACATAGGATCTTTTATTCATGACCAACCATCTTTAGTCTACAGACGAGCCAGAACTCTACAAATGAGTCTCAGTCCCTCACTACTACCTGATGATACGAAGGAGACAACTGGGACCTGGCTGAAGAATCTAAGCCGGGATTTAGAAAATGTGGTACCTGCCCCTTGTGTAAACATGCAATAACCATGACAGATACCTTCCAAGATAACAATGGGATTCAAATCAAAATACGAGAACAAATACATTGGCAAACTAAATATGTGACTTATGCCATCATATGCACTTGCAGTAAGATTTACATCGGCAGTACAATTCGATAACTACGTTTCAGGATCAGAGAGCACCTAGCAATGATTGGAAGTCAGGACAAAAATCTGCCCCTGGCTGAACATTGGCAGCGTTTTCATCAGATGGACAAAAACCAACAAATAAAATGTATTGGCCTCAAAAGAGTGGTCTTGGGGCACAGAGGAGGTAATCAAGAACTTCGGTTACGTCAGGAGGAAGCAAAACTCATCAACCATTTCAGATGTGTGGAAAAGGGTTTAAACACTGATAATGAGATGTCGTATTTTTTGTAATAATTAGGATTAACCTACTGGATGACTAGTTCTTTTAACTTATGATCTAAGAGCTACATGTACCATGATTTAATGAGCGTGGCGGCGCATGCAGTATACTAATAACCATCATCATAATGGATTCTTATCCTTTCTTCATCCATGACCAGTGAAGTACTGAAGGTTGCAATCATGACGCCTGTATGACAATCGTAATTGTTTCTTATTCTTTCCTTATTTATTACTAGTGAAGTACGTAATTTTGCAATCACAACGCCTGTATGATAATCGCCTATACATAAAAAAGTCATACATACTCGAACCACACCTCCCACAACACATTGGGAGGAGTGGGGATTTTTTGTGCACGTAGCCGCAAAAGATATCCCGCATACCTGATCACTTTCGCTGCTATACAGCTCATTTCATGTACGTATTAGAGTATCTCAGTTAAAGACCTTCTAGCCCTAGATTTACCTTCCCTCGCCATTATCAGCTTTTACTTTCTAGACTATATACGAGTAAACTCCAATGAGACTAAGAATACATATGAACCAACGCTAATGAGACTGTTGTCCCAAAATATGGCCGAAAGTAATTGAAACTAAGGTAGGACCGCAGTCGCTACCATAGCAACATTAGAAATACAACAGAAAGACCAAGCTCAGTTTGAGACCCGACGCGTGATGCACTAGTATTGAAGTTTGCAGGTAAGCCCTAGGGGGACTCTCAAGCCCACCCACTAGGTTCTTACCAATTATTAACTGGTCCGCCTAGCATACGGCAGCTCGACATAAGAAAAACAATAGTTTAAATATTATTTGTGAACGAGACAGATCTCACGTTGTGTTTAAACAACACGTTTAGTTTACGCAATGCCCACTGAATACCAGTAGACACAGATATTAATCGTAACTGTTTGTATTTATGTATTTATTTATGTATTTATTTAATAATAAAAAAAATGCCTTTCGTGAAACCGCACTCCCAGCGCTGTACTGTGCGCACGACTCGTAGCACATTGCCCTAGTAATATGCTAAGTCCATTCGCGTAACATCCAAACCGCATTCAGAGCGGTTATTTGTTATTTTTTATATATTTTTTACTTGTGACTCGCAACAGCTTTATTTCAGTATTATGCGATCCCAGGCACCAAAGAATGGAATAGACCCCAGTAATATATGCTGGCAACATATCGGGACAGAATATGAGCAAGGATAGATGGGAACATACTCATCGTGTCTTTGAAAAGATGTGATGAGAATTGGCTGGGCTACTAAGGGAGTTACATCTTACCTTTCCTTTTTATTCATTTAAGTGCCTGCATTTTTCATGAGTCTGAAGGGACTCAATCTACAACACGTTATTATGCAGTTTTGAAAAACAGAAAGGTAAGCCCAACATGCCCAGTCTTGTAATAATAAATAACTGAGCCTGAACATGCACTAATTGAGGCTTTTTCAAACATTTTTCTTCTTTTCCTGACTTTTATTTTACTAAACCCATTGATACCTCGATCCCCCTAACCCCCTCCCGTTTTCTCTCTGGGCCTCTAACTATACAATCAATGCAACCTGATGGATTGACGGTATGTGTATAATTTCCTTGCACCTCACTGGCACTTTTATGCACGGCCATATGCCATTTATTAAAATTACAAAGTGGAATGTATCACAATGAATGCACTATATTCACTAATAACTATGTGATAATGTTTGCTTGTTATCTGATTTGAACATACCTTGTTTCAAAATCTTTGACTTATGACTGGACCATATGATGTAATATGATTGTAAAATGTCTTTCGTTTCTTTATACTTTTTTACTTTTGTGTATTATTTTAATTCTTTGCACAGTTATATTTGATAAAGGCACCCTAGAAATGCCGAAACACGTGTCATCAGTACAAAGGGCTACATTAAAGATATAACATACCAAATGAACCAGTTTATGATTGTGGCACAGTTATTTGATGTGTGCAGAATTCTTTACTGAAAGAGAGCTGGGTTTCATCCACATAACACTGAAAGTTGAAAGAGAAGGCGGAGATCCTGCGTGCAAGAGGTGCCATGTAAACATTGAAGAACCATGGGGATAGGTTAGAACCTTGGGGGACACCACAAGTAGAGCGAGTGATATCAGAGAGAAAAGACCCAAGTTCCACCTGGGAAGGACGATCAGAGAGAAATGAGGCAAGCCAAGCCAGGGCCCCATCTGTGATGCCCAGGATATCACACAGACGGGAGATCAGAATGTTGTGGTTTACCATATCAAAGGCAGATGAGAGGTCAAGAAGAATGAGGACAGAGGGAGAGTTAGAGTCAAGATTTGAGAGCAAATGTTCAATACACAACACAAAGTGTAGGTCATTGGAACAGACACTCCTTTGAAAGACATTTATTCCCTGGCGGCAATGATTGGGAGTTTATTTTGTGAGCTGTCCTATTCTTGTGGTTGGTTGATGGCGATGATTTAGTTACATGGTTTAGTTATCTTCTTTCCCTTCATTTTGACATCTGCTTGGAAACATTACTATTTGTTGTTCCTTTTTTTGTTCTAAGATTATGTCTTTCATCTAAACTTGACAGACTAGTTGATGCATTTTTTCCAAAAAAGTCCACAGACATTGTGAAATTGACACTTGTCCATTTTACCTTTCCAGATGGAGGCAGATAGTCAACTGGACAGGCCAATTGTTCTATGTCATCTTCTAAGTCCACAAACTCTTATGACATTTACAGATTTTTTTTTAGAAATGCACCAGCGTAGTTGGAACACACTTACAGCATTCCATCGGCCATTGACATTAGAGAACATTGGTGCTGTTCCTCACACTAAGCTTTAAAATATGTAAATAGGCCATGCCATGACAGCTCTCAGTATAGTAGTGAACTGCTAATTGATATGTAATGCCCTGTACTGTAATCTAGCAGGTATGTTATCTCTGTTAGCTTTATAAATAGTGGGGGCTATCAATACTGTGACAAAATGCCATGTGGTGCAGGTAGGGAACCAGAGAATTTTAATTTTATAGTCACATAAAATGATGCAGATAATTCTGTTTCTGAAAGGGAGTTCTGCTAATCAGACCGCCCTTTCGTAATGCTCTGTGCCAAAATTATAGTGCACACAGATACCTTGCTGTAACCAACCTACTGACATAGCAGTGTCATCTCTGCAATGGCGCAGAGCAGGTTCAAACATCACCTCTGCATCATTGACAGCTGCTGGGACACAAAGTCAATGCAGGCAGAGGTACCAATTGTCTGCCTTACTCGATTTGGTGAAAGCAACATCTCTAAAAATGCACCATGCATGATTTAGCTGATAGGAACATACAATTATGAAGCCACAATAATCTGATTTCACAACATTGTAAAATCTGTGACAGGACGGATGTGCGGTGGTGTCTAGGCTGAATGTATGCACAACTACCTTGTGGATTCTCCATCAGGGTGGGAAACACCTTCCCCATGGCAAGCAACTCCCCCCAGGTGGCAACCTGGGAATGATGCTTGTCAGGCAGCAAAAGATGGGACAACTTTATTGCTAAAGGTGCGTGAGAATATTCCTCTCTCCTGACATATCATTTCAGAATAAAGTCTCTGGGGAAGAATTTGTTATAAAATGAAGTCTCCAGGGTCAGAGTGTGTCCTAGGGTGGAGGGAGTGTGTGCACGTGGGTAAACATGTTTTGCAACACCAACATTATAGTTTTGTGATTTATGTTCTCAGCTCAAAACAGTATAATCAATTATGAGGGATCACAGGTGTTGTAAGTGATTTCAATCCGACACACACCCAAGTCACGCCCAGCGTGTAGTGCACAATTGAAACCCTTATTTATTTTATCTATAAGTTCAGTATTCTGAACGATATACCACTCATCACATCCTTCTCCTGGAACCCTCCCCGGTCACACTGAAACAGGAATCAGGCTAGTTTGCAAAGGTAAATATTTATTTATGTATTGAAAATGTAATCACAATATATTTTAATAGGTAAACAACAATCACTAATGGGGTGACAGAACACTGAATAGTATCTTCAATACACTAGCAATCAAGGAATGAGCATGAAACAAATGCAGCACAGGAAATAATACTTTTGTGTTGGTTTAGTATAGATGGCACTATGGTTAGGGGTTCCCCCTGCACCACCCTTCAACCCACAAAGAGTCAATTAAATAGATGTGAGGAGAGAGCAGGTAGTCAGGAAAAGCACAAAGCAAACAGAATATCACTCCATCTTCCCCCTTCAAACACAAGAGAAAAACGGAATTGACTTTTCAGCTGTCAGAATGGCTTTGAATTTGTCTTTGGAATTGACTGAGCAAAAACACCAAATTATTATGAATTCCTATGGGAGCCGCTTTGAACTGTTGCACACAATCACAAACAATGATTTAGTCAAAAGAAAACAATTGAAATCTCAAAGTCCAAGTTGGAAGCAGTTTAAAGCTAATTTTTTCACACGTGTAAAAACCTTTCAGAATTTCAATTTGCGGCAAACTTTTCCTTGCGCGATATTCGTGATAACGGGTGAATCGCACTGTTTTACACTATGGATAGCTATGGATGTCGTGTACAAGTAGGAGTGGAAATTTCGCTTCAATCATAAAAAGTGAGGGAGTTATAGAGGTTTAAGTAAAAGACCTTTTTGTAAAATAGGCGTGAGAATGGAAAACAGAAATTTGGGTTTAGAAATGATAGATAGGTTTCTTATGCTATATTAAGACTACAAAAAGGAGAATGCCACACAGGAAGGTCATTTACGGCCACACATAACAGTTCATGTGTGCTACTCTATTTTCTGTTTGGTTTGGGAATTACTTTTCTTAATCAATCAATAAGAAGTTAGGGTTTAATAACACAGATGAGAAAAGAGTCAGCGCAAAGAAAGTTCTAGCAATACTATGGTCCTGAATTACAGATGGGATGGGTTTGAGATAGGGATCATACAATGCAGATATATTAGGGTCACTTTTCTTCCTACCAATACTCATAGAATAAGTTATTAAATTGGACTGTCAGTTCTGGTCATGGATTGGATCTGGTCTAGGAAGGACAGCACATCAGGCACGGGACTGGATCAGCTAGGCCGGTTCCCGTATTTTCACAGGATCAGCCCTCCTTGTTGGTGGATATTTCAATCAGCTGTATAGCGAGTTTCTCAGGCAAGCCTAGTGGTGGCAAGACAGAGAATTTCAGGATACTAGTTCAAAAGACCTTCTCACACCACAGCGCTTCACTGGGTTGCAAGAATACATTTGAGGATTAGGCCTTGCAGAAACTCAATAGTTCTCTGTTGCTTGCAAGAGTCGGCATGTGGATCTGGAAAAATATTAAAGTTGGATGTAGAATGCTGGATCAGAGTGCTTCGCCGGAATCAGGAAAGTGAGTGGATCTGTGTGTCCCTATGTGTTGTCAGCTGTCTCTATTTATCCTTTCAAATGGCATCACAAAGTGGGTGTATGGGCCGGCTTAGCTAAACGTGCCCCTGTGAGCTGGGATTGGATCAAAACTTCATCTCTGCCTTGCATTTGAGTGATTGGATCAAGGCTGGATGATGCCACATTTTATGGTTTGCTTTACAGTTCTTAGAAACCTCCCTTTAGCTACTGGTCTCAAAATCGGTTTTCATCCTAAATACATATTTCTACATTGGTCATCTTTACACAAATCATACAAAGATGCCATATTTTATGTAGTTGCTGTTCATCAAAATCTCACAGCTGTGGGGTCTTGTTTCAACTTTCTACAGAATGTTGTCCTTTTTGCTATGAGCACAATTCCCAAACTGTATGCAAATTTCCACAAATGTGTGTGTTTAACATAGGAATGTGTGTGTAAATTTTCACAATTCTAGGATTGATACATTTCACATAAAACCACATCCATTGCCATTCCTGTCCAGAACATGTTACACGGTTCTGCCGCCTCTTGAAACGTGCAGCCAAAAATTAGACTAACAGATATGTCCTTGGTATATTTTTCACCATCTTGAATCACAAGTTATGAGTCTTTAAAAATTGTTCTTAGTTCATGCTTAACAACAAATGGTACGCCCCTTTTTCTCCCCCTGGCCTCCAGGAGCATCCCCCTCCTTGTTTGTTCCTACCAGGAGTTTGTTACAACCCTCTCACACCTCCATTTCCTGGGCTGTAGGGCCTGCTATTGTTAATTCTCTTTCTGTAGACAAAGGTCTGTGTTACCCCACAATTATCATCTCCCTGTGAATTTCAGCTGAGAGGATATCCCTCCCTGTGGGAGAAACCTGTGTGTCCACTTCCAGAGGGTTGCAGCTCAGCGAAGCTAATTTATTCTTAATTAAAAACCAGGTAAAACCACATTTGTTGCATCAAACATATACATACATTACTTTCATAACTTTCAATCTGTGGGATCAAAGAAACACAACTAAGTGGCATGCCTGTCAAAACCGCTTGTGCTCGGTACCCTGCACACACAGCCCAGAGATCAGCCAGACCGTTTTATACACGGTGGCTACTCTGGGGGAAGCTCCCTGGCAAACACCTTCATTACCGTTAACACACATTGTCAGACCTTTTTGTTACCACGCATTCTCTGTATCCTACCTCATGTAAGGGAACATTACATGATGCGCGTACTTCCGATACCATTCTCATTCTACAAGTGTACGCGAGTGTCACATGACCCGATGTCATTGCGCTTACTCACGCGCACTCATCAGCTGACACATCAGCTGACTGGTATTCAAATCAGAAGCCTTCCGTGATGCGGTGCTTCTGATCGTTGTTCTTTTCGTCTTCAATCCGGAGCTTGGAATTGCAACCTTTACCGCTCTTCTCAGAGGTCTCTTCTGGCTGCTCGTCTCCATTGCGGTCGCAGCTGGAACCTTGCTGCTCCGTCGGTAGGATTTTCCTTCAGCAGAGCAACTCCAGCTAACCCCAGAGCTGTGGTTTTCCCCGGCTTCGTTCAGCAACTCACAGCGGCTCAACCCGCTTTCCTTCAGTTGCTTATTCAACTACCACGCCTTGGGTTTATGAATCCACCTCGCCTTGCTACGTGGCAGTTTCCTCCTTCACCCTATTCAGTTACGCTGTTCCCACAGGGGGGAGCTTCATAGGTGAGAGCGGAATCCTGTGGTGGTCTTCTGATTGCTTCTTTGTTTTGTTTATCGAGTACCCAGTCCCAGTCATCAGCATACATAAAAGGGGCCTGCCAGTCTTTGCCTAACTTGGACTCTTTTGACCTACGGACTCCCTTAAGACATTGATTACTTACCCGGATCTACCATCCTCATCTACACATTAATATCTTATGCTACAAGAATAGTGCACTGAACTTTGGATGCTACCCAGTGTGCACCAACCCGTCTCTAGTGTGGCCCTCGTTCCCTTCGGGTTAGTTTCCCTACTAACATCCTTTCCCTATCGTTAGTTTTTGTTTTGGCCTTGGATTTCCTGAGTTACAGTCCTTCAGTTCATCTAAGCAGGTTAGTGTATCTCTAAACAGACCTATACTTAGTCTACTAGCTCGGGGCAGTTACTAAATCTCCTTTTGTACTTTTTCAGCAGGCTGGTGATATCCCTTCCATAACTCGCCCTTTCCACTAATTACTCTCTTTGACTGTTAATGTCAATAGTCAAAGAGTGACATTGGTTGGAAGGTCTTTAATCAACTAACAGCAATTTGCTCCAAGTCATCTGGAAAACTCAACTTGTATCCTTTGTATACCTGAGTATCCTTTTTGTGGTGTTCCAATATATCAAAGTATATTACTGAATCCTTTTTGGTGTTCCAATATACCTAAATCATAACACTAAGATCTCTATTCCTTTTAGCAACAATCCTTTTGTGTTTGCTAAACCGGCAGACTTTTAGTTTAATACTTTGCCGTTTCATCAGGGGCTCCTCTGACAGCTGTCATCCACAGGTAGCCCAAGGTACTGCACACAGATGATTTTTACAGGGGCTGTCAGTTTACAGACAATCCGGTTTTTCTGAAGAAATGTTTTGCTCTTCACATTGAGGACTTTGTATGTTCGCAATGCTTCATAAAATTACATGAATTTTAGTGCCGAGCAAGCTTTTGGATGTTGAGAAGGGTTGTGTTATAGGCATTTTGGAGTTTTTAGCACCAAAGCAAATGTCATGTGTAGGCACATTTTGGAGTTTCAATTGCAAAGTGCTGCTTCTCCCTCTGCACTCTGTTTGCTGGTCATGGAGCCCACTGGCACATGTTCTGTAGTGTGTGCTCTTTCCCACCACACATGCACCATGGGTGGCAGATTGTGCATCCATCTTTTTGTTGTGTTGCAGAACTCGGCTTTTATAGGTTTTTGGTGCGCACAAGAGTTTTGCCGCCATTGTTGTAGTTTCTTTCACCATAACTAGCAGGGTGATGCCGCATAGAACAGTGGGGTGGGTCAATACAACCCACAGTGTCAAGATGAAGAGTGTAGTAGTAACCTGCATTTTATCAACCATTGATATATATTTTGTCCCCACAGTGCACAACGTTGCCTCAAACCAGTTCACAACTGTTATATAACCTGGCAGCCCAATGCTGTCAGCCTTTCTGTTGGCATAAACTCTAAAATGTCATGAAAACATAGAAAAAAGATTTAAAAAACAAAATATGCTGTCAATGAGTTTCAAAAACCGGCCGGATAAAAGACAAAATGGCATCTGTAACTGAATGTCTTTCTTTCTTAAATGCTACAATCGTCTCTTGTGAGTAAAATGAAGAACATTGATTTTTTCCTGACACTCCTGCAAGTGACAATTTTAGGGATGGTTGATCACTGATCTTTAGAAGGTGAAGTGCCCTTTTTGAGGTCATTTGACGCATTATTTCAGTGCTATCGACGGCACCTGTTCCCTGTATTAAAGAACTGATTATGAGTGTGTACCAGTTCACGCAGTGTGTGCGTGTGTGTATGTGTATTGTTGAGTGGTTCATATGTTTTTTTTCTTTGTACATTTGTGTGCATATATGTCACAGAACAAATGTGCACTCTAAACAATACCTGGAACATCAATGCAAAGTTCAATGAGCCCTTGAAAAGAAGCTAAAAACATGCCAGGAACATGCTCAAAAAAAGTAGTGACAGTGATCATACAATAAATGCCGTTTGTAATATAGTAATACTAAACAAGAGGGGGGCAAGAAGTAGGATCATTGCGAAGAATAGCTAAAGGTATAAAAAAAGCAATAAAACAAAATCTCATGGAAAACATAGAACAGACAGTGGATACCTGGGGAGGATAACCCATGAGTAATACTAACATTTTTGAAATAAATAGGAAGAAAAATGTAGCAGGAGAAAGTAAACAAACAAGTACTGGTAAAAAAAAATCTGGAAAACATAGGAGAGATAGTATACAGAAAGAAAAGAATCACACAATGAATAATGACAGATAGTAAGATCAGTGCAAATTAAATGCGGCCGTATTACCATATACCAATGCAATACCACACTGCCCAACTTTGAGATGAACGGAAAGTTGGATATTCACCTCCATCTATAAACTGGAGGTAAATCTGCGGACTTTCTGCCCATTTTCAGCAGAATTGCTGCAGTTGAATTAATGCTGTGGAATTACTGCTGTGGTAATTCAACGGAAAATGGCCCATTGAGTCATGGACTCAAGAAAATGGGGATTTACAGCAGCACATAAACTTGTAATCCAGCAGTAATGCTGCCAGTGTGGCGGAAACGCTAATACAAAGTGGTGCTATCCCGGCATAATTACAGCCCAAATACGACCAATCTCCTAACGAGGCCACTGTGAGAGAACAGGGACAAGTAAACTTAGGGCTACAAGTAAACAAAAATAACTGTGAGACAAGACATTTCACTGATTATTAGGAAAAGCAAGAATAATAGAGTGGTTACAGCAAGACAGACAATGGATGATTAATAAACGATTATGTAAATTACACAGCCGCTGCGAAATGTTTAATCCAAAATGGAATCCACCATGGAAAGTGTATGCTCATCAGAGATCCACTGATTTGCTAATCAATTAAGAGAAGCCAAATCAGCGTAGAGGTGGCTGGTGTTGCAGTGCGGCTGTTGAGCCTGCTCTTTGCTGCTGTGCATGCAGGATGCTTGCGCATATCATGCATATGCACATGTGCTCCATGCTGCTGCCTTTGCATGCTAGACTGTTGCTACCTTGCAGTAACATAGACCACATGCAAGTATGTACTCATTCCACAACTAGTTGCTTGAGACAAGATGCCATCTGGTGAGGGAGAAATAGCCTGACCTGTTTTGTTTTTTAGAAATAAAATGAAGCATGTAAATGTGTTTCTGAAAGCGAGACCTGCTAAATAACCCCCTGCCCCTTTCATAATGCCCCATGCCAAAATCTTAGTGCACTTGGGGACTTTCATGTGACCATTTTCTGACATCTCCAGTAACTGGCCTGCAGTTGAAGCAGGGTATGGTCAAGGGTCGCATTTGTATTCAAACTGTGAAAATAAGCCATGAGTTGTTCTAACATGGAAGCTGCTGAGCTTAAAGAATTGTACATCCACAGCTCCTGGATGTCACAGTACTATCAGTTTGGTAAGGTGATCAACTAATGACAGTACTCGGTGTGCATTAGATGTCAGGCCCTGGTGTACCCACAGCAACTGTGTTTCACCTTGCCCATGCAGCTGCCCTTTGAATCACCCTAGAAGGCCAGAACCCTCCTCCAGGGCATAGGGTCCCTCCCCTGTGTTCCCCTGGAAACCAGTGCTTCAAAGATAGTCGTGATATGACATTGGTCTTTTCACACCAAGGTGCTGATCGCAAAGTCCTTCTTTTGAAGAAGGCAGACAGAGGAAAAGGGGGTGGGGGTACAGTATCCAGAGGAGAGCTTGAGCCTAGTGGTGGATCAATCTATTGGAGTCTGTTAGATCTCCTTCCACCTCCATCCACCTACCCACTTCTCTCAGACAATGCAATCTTGGCACCACATCAAAAGGCAAAGAACACTTTTTACAGCAGCCTGGATTGGACCCTGGAGGAATTTCTCTTGCTGCACAAATATAAACTCTTGATCCCTGCTGTATATTTCTCGAGAGTCTCGGCTATCCGCTGTTTGTTGTGGATTAGAGCCATGTGAACAGGCTTGCTTTCAACCATTAAACTTCAACATTTTGCATTTATCAGGGACGGGGTCTACACTAGTTAATTTATTGTTGTAATTACAGTCAAGAATGATTCACATGGAACATTTTTACTTATGCAGTCTATTTCAAAGTCCTCTGCCTTAGATGTGAAGACAGAAGGCTCCAATGAAGAGGAACACTCTTATCCCTACCTGCCTCAAGGACATACTTGGGGTAAAACTGCACTGGAACCAGGATCCTGGTGACTTTAGTTGAATGACTACCTCTAGGTGCCAGGCTAACTTCCTGGACTTTTAACGCAGAAACAAATGATTCATCTTGTCCCTGGAGACCATTGATTGGCCTACTTACAACTCAGAAGCCCAGAAGCAGCTCAGAACCCTTTTTACTGACTCAAGGCATCTTCAATCCGGTTTGACTGGGCTCAAATCACATCATGCCACTACATGACCTGCGGTGCTGCCTTTGGCACTCTAAAAGCACAGAAACACTTATAGGCTTCTATAAACTCCCTCAATTCTGACTCAGTGGAAGCAAATTGGTGCAACTCAAGCACTGACATTCATGGAGGTGCAAGACTCGACCCACCCCGATATTAGCATTGTCTCAACCCAACTCGAAAGCCGACTTAACCTAGTGGAAGCCATTGACTCGGCCATCTCTAATGCAGACTGCTCTCCAATACAAATACAAAATCCAGGGTTTCTACAACCTTGCCAGATATTTATTCCTCACAAATTATCGCCTAATGCCTTGCAACGAGAATTACACACTGACCTCTGGTTCATGTTTGAAAGTAAAGTGAAATGAGCAAATCATAGCATGACAGCAAATGGCTGAAAAATATTTGAATTATTGACAAAATTACTTACAAGAGCATCTGATGGAGTACAACCATTTTAATATGTGCAGTACCCTTTCCTTCATTTATTCTAAACACATGCTCTCTTCATACAACTACTACTCTCACACTCTTCTGCTCCTTTACAAATGCCGCTCTCCAGTACCTCTGACTTACACATCCATCTTTTACACCCGTGTCCTTGCTGTGACAAATGCACTTCTGCCCAGCAGGAGTACAAGGATGAGCAGAAGCTAAAGCGCCTACTCAGCCCTCACACTTCTACAAACCAAGAGACAACACAATCATAAAAGGTAAAACAGGCACAATAAAAAGCTATACCTCCTTCACTTTTTGTGGTAACATGGGCCGAGGGAAGGCTATGCTCTCAAGAGTGGTGTGAATGTGGTTCAGTCGCATTCCAAACAGGAAAATAAATGAATGTCCAATCAAGGGCCTATAAAAATATATATCCATTAATCACACACCATGCACAATGATATCTAACTGGAAAGCACTGTAAACACCCACCTCTGTAGAAGGAACATGAAATATGCAAAGCAGAATAGATACAGCATTCTGGGTAATGAGACAGGAGAAGAAACATCAATAAAAAGACCACAATGTTCAATGGATATGTTCTGAGATTACAAAACTGATTAATGTGGCCTATTCAGTCTCTAGGGTCCAAAGATGGGACACGGCATCAAACTAGGTTTGTTGGCTTTGTTTACGGTTCTTTTTGGTGCAAGGATGCATCAGTCACAATGGTACAGTTGGCATCGAGTTGGGGTGAAATGGAAGGTAGGTAGCTGTCTACCTGAGCTGTGCGGATAGGGTGGTTTCTAGGTTAGGTTTTTGGTTGAGGTTTGATGGTGGTCCAGCTGGTACCAGGATGTGCTGGTGAGTTGACTTGATGCAGAGGCTCAGAGGTCACTGTTCGGGAGACACCAGGGTCAGGTCAACTGACTTACAGGAGTGGCGACGAAGAAGCTGGTGCTTTGTACAGTGACTTAAGAAATGCAGCACAGCAGTATTTCGTTCGAGTCGGGGCAATAATGTGCTACAGCTGGCGCAGTGCAGAGGCGAATGCAATTGAGTGACAAACAGCAGTTCGGGGAGTGATATACACTGAAGGCAGCTTCAAAGAGTCGCAGAGGTTCACTCAGCATCATACACGCTTGAATCATGGCTTGCAGAAGGTTGGCTGTGGAGACACAGGGATCTTGGCTGTTCTGTCTTTCAAAAGCTGTGAGTCCCACTTAAGGGTCTCAAGGGTTAAGGTTAGTCCGATGTCCAGGATCCCAAATACAGGGGAGGCTGGCCCACACATTCAGTGATCCTGCAACATGGTGAGGTCCTAGGCAACAGGGTGACTGGCAGAGAAACAGCTCATGGTCCAGAATCAGATTTCACCCGCAAGGGTCCCTAGGGATGTTTAGGTGCCATAGTTCCCTCTGCGTTGGAACACCTGCTTTCACTTCACAACTGGAGGACTTTAGAAAGGACAGCAGGGTCCAGCAAAACATTCACCCTGAGTTGGATTCCAGAGATGATTCAAAGAAATGGTGGGAGACCTCGTCTTTTGAGCAAAAACCTGCAGCTGATTGGACTAAAGCTACCCTGCCTTAGTCGGTTAATCCCTGTTCTTGAATGAAGTGGACACTGCCCTTCTGACATCACACCCAAAGTGCTTTGTACTATAGGAAGTGAGGGGACAGGAAATAGAGCGGCAGAGAGAACCAAGATGGGAGAATCTTTCACCACCTGTACAGATGTCTACCTTTCTACATTAACCCTACCCCCTTCCCTTCTCAATAAAATCAAAGGCCTCTCAAAATGCAGAAACCCTGGTGTGAGGCCTAGCCCTTGGCGACTGTGTGTGCCCTTTGATTCCTGTTTACAAGCCAGCCTCCCATGGAGTGGCTGTTCCTGGGCAAAGGGTCATTCCTGCCCTTACAAAGGAACACAGAGAGGCAATCCCCCATGGCTACAATCCTGCCAGTGGGTACGGGTAGCCTTGACGGAACCAAATACACATAACCCGTCCACAGTTAAACTGGGCCCACAGGGCTGGCACATGTGTCATATCAGTTTAATATGGCAGGGATAACTATGAAAGATGCTGGCCACCATACCCTAACCCAGGTATGGCTTATATTTTGAATTTACTGTGTCACCGGAATAGGATCCTCAGAGTTATGCCATTGCAGCCACTGTGCCGCAGAGACTTGGCTGTCAATGCAGCTGTCAAGAGGGCATCTCTTACCTCAACCTGCTTTGGGCCACTGTTGGGCAGGGGCTGCAATCAGGTTACTGAGGCAGCTGAGCACAGGTGAACACTATGGGGGTAATTAATAGAGTTAAGCGCAGAAGCAGTGCATGCGGCTGGCGCAGAGGGAGCGTGCGCCAGCGTGCGCCTGCCGTGTGTGCTAAACAGCATTCTGGCGCACCGGGTATTCATGGATTTCCCAAGCCATTTTGAGCAGTGGCACAGCGAACATCCCGCAGCGCCAGTTACACCCTGAAGAATGCCCCTTGCGCAAGGAAATGCCATAGAAATCCCCAATACGGCGCAAGGGCCACGCTAACCCTGGACCAGCTTACAGGCCCGCTACACTGTAATCGCGTGAAAAACTATGCGTACCCCGCTCACGGCAGCCAAAACGCGTGAAAATGTACTTGCGCACCCCCTTGAATATGGTTATCCCGCTCGCCGGAGCCAAAACGCGTGACAATCTGCCCGTGCACCCCCTTCGATACACGTACCCCGCTCCTGGCAGCCAAAATGTGTGGACATCAACTTGCGCACCCCCTTGAATACGCGTACTCTGTCTGTGCCCGGCAAATTGCATGGAAAATGTCCCCACTGTGGTGTGGGCTGCCTGCGGGTCATGGTCTGGGGTGATGTGCTGCCTGCGGGGCATGGGGAGGGTGGATTGGCTGCCTGCGGGGCATGGGGAGGGTGGATGGGCTGCCTGCAGGTCATGGTCTGGGGTGATGGGCTGCCTGCGGGTCATGGTCAGGGTGTATGGGCTGCCTGCGGGGCATGGGGAGGGTGGATGGGCTGCCTGCAGGCATGGTCAGGGTTGATGGGCTGCCTGCAGGTCATGGTTTGGGGTGATGGGCTGCCTGTGGGTCATGGTCAGGGTGGATAGGCTGCCTGCTGGTCATGGTCTGGGGTGTTGGGCTGCCTGCGGGTCATGGTCTGGGTTGATGGGCTGCCTGCGGGTCATGGTCAGGGTGGATTAGCTGCCTGCGGGGCATGGGGAGGGTGGATGGGCTGCCTGCGGGTCATGGTCTGGGATGATGGGCTGCCTGCGGGTCATGGTCAGGGTGGATGGGCTGCCTGTGCGTATTCTGGGGGTGCGTGTGGAGTTTTACACGCGATTGGCCTGGTGTGAGCGGGGTACACGTATTCCGGGGGTGCACGGGGAGTTTCACACGCGATTGGCCTGGCGCAAGCAGGCTACGTGTATTCCGGTTGTGTGCGGGGAGTTTTACACACGATTGGCCTGGCGCGAGCGGGGTACGCGTACTCTGGGGGTGCGCGTCGAGTTTCACGCGTGATTGGTCTGGCGCGAGTGGGGTACGCGTATTCCGGGGGTGCACGGGGAATTTTACACATGATTGGCCTGGCGCGAGCGGGGTATGTGTATTCCGGGGGTGCGCGTGGAGTTTTACACTCCACGCCAGCCCATCACCCCAGACCATGACCCGCAGGCAGCCCATCACCCCTGACCGTAAACCCGCAGGCAGCTCATCACCCCAGACAATGACCTGCAGCCAGCTCATCACCCCAGACCATGACCCGCAAGCAGTCCATCACCCCTGGGCATGCCTTGCAGGCAGTCCATCACCCCTGACCATGACCCGCAGGCAGCCCATCACCCCAGACCATGACCTGTAGCCAGCCCATCATCCCAGACCTTGACCCGCAGGCAGCATACATGGCACCATGCACTTGGAAGCCCTGAGACATGTGCCCCCACCCCACCCCCATTAATGGCAACCTGCCAGCAGGCCCTGACTCATGTTCCCCACCCCACCCCCATTGAAGGCAACCTGCCAGCAGGCCCGTCTCATGTCCCTCACCCCACCCCTTTTGACGGCAACCTGCCAGCAGGCCCCGACTCATGTCCCCCACCCCACCCCATTGACGGCAACCTGCCAGCACGCCCCGACTCATGTCCCCTACGCCATCGCCATTGACGGCAACCTGCCAGCAGGCCCCGACTGATGTCCCCCACCCCCATTGACGGCAACCTGCCAGCAGGCTCTGACACATGACCCCCAATCCCATTGACGGCAACATGCCAGCAGGCCCTGACTCATGTCCCCCACCCCCATTGACGGCAACCTGCCAGCAGGCCCCGACTCATGTCCCCCACCCCACTCCCATTGACGGCAACTTGCCAGCAGCCCCCGACTCATGTCCCCCACCCCACCCCCATTGACGGCAACCTGCCAGCAGGCCCCGACTCATGTCCCCCATCCCACCTCCATTGACGGCAACCTGCCAGCAGGCCCCGACTCATGTCCCCCAACCCACCCCCATTGACAGTAACCTGCCAGCAGGCCCTGACTCATGACCCCCACCCCCATTGACAGCAACCTGCCAGCAGGCCCCGACTCATGTCCCCCCAAACACCACTTCATAACTATACAGACCCATGGCCCTAATGCCAACAACCCCCCACCCCCAGTGCAAACACCCAACGATCCACTGCACCCACTCCCTAGTAAATTACCCATTCCATGATAGTCTGAAAAGAACCAGCATGCCCATCAACAAATGTCCTACAGAGCCACACAGTGGCACACATGACTGAGCCAATGCTCATGGAGAAATGCGCAAAATAAATTATAGTACACCACACCAATAATGTAGAATAATGAAATGTATTAAATATTAAACAAAATGACAAAAATAAAGCACACATGCAAATGAAGAAATAATGAATGCAATCTGAAAAAGAAAGAAAAATCCAAGGAAGAATTACAAAGCAAGACATGAAAAAGAAAAGTGGTCCATTGCCAAAGTCCATATAAATTAATCCAAAAATGTAAAGCATAAAAAACCAATACTCCATGGGATAAAGAAAATAAAAGAGTATTTACATGTCTGGAACTATTCACAATGAAAGTCTGAAGGGTCCATGATCCCAAAACAAAAGGAAACCTACCTAAAACCCTATGTAAAATACAACTATATACAAAAAGTGGAGCAAAGTCTGTGGACTTCAAAAAATAATAAAAAACAAATGAAACCTAAACCTAAAAACTATATATAAAGGCGGCAGGCTAGTGCGATGGCTCACTCATTGATGTCCTGGGCCAGGGCATCATCGAACTCCACCTCAATGTCCTGGAGGCGGGCCTCTTCCCTGGCCCTGAGGTCTCGCAGGGATGCAGCCATGGCCTCCTCCAACTCCCTCGAGGCACTGAGCCCGCCTCAACGCCCGGTGCATGGAGTTCTCCGCCCTGACCATTGTGAGCCGTGCCCTCTCCACCCACCGCCGCTCCGCATCTATTTGCCGGCCCAACCGCTGCCAAAAGGAAGACACTCCCAATCCTGGGTCCTCCTGCCCGCCGACCGATGCCTGTCCCTGGGATGTTGATGGCCCCGAGCCATGATCGCTCCCACTCTGAGCCTGCTGCTGCCTCCAATGCAACTGCCTCTGGCACCACGACAGCCTCCAGGCTGATGGAATTCTCTGGTGCAGCCGTGCACATGCCCTGCTTGATGATGCCTGCACATCCTCCATCTTCTGGGGTCCAGTTGGTGGGGTGGCCACCCCTGCTGGACCTCCGACTCCCGACTGTGGCAGGGATGTGTCCTCAACCAGCCTGGCCGCTGGCTCAGGGGCAGCTCCACAGGGGGCCCAGGTGATACTTGGGCAGGAAGATGGCACAGAGGATGACTGGCGCATAGGGGATTCAGTTGAGGAGCGGGGTTGCAAGAAGATTCAGCACACGGATGAACTCAGTGCTGACGACCTGTCCTAGTAGGTCGACGCTGCCAAAGAGGTATTCGAAATGACGTGCATTGTCCAGACGAAAACCCTGCACGTCATCCCGAATACCACGTTGGTTCAATGCCAGCCCAGCTACGACAGGCTCAATCCGGTCACGGATTGCAACGTCCAGAAGTAGAAGAAGGCCAGTTGTTGTATGCGCATCCCCTCCCAGAAAACGGGTCTGGACGGAGGCATCCCTGCTGGTGCCGGATGATGCAGTCACAGGATAGGGGACAGGATTACACACAGGCACCTCCGCAGCGGCCTGGGCTGCCTCCTGTCCCTGCCCCTGGACTGCAACACTAGCACCAGTGGAATCCCCCCTTCCAGGCCCCGTGCGTGGGGCTTCCACGGCCTCCTCCTCAACCAAACTCCCCACCAACCTGGATGACTCCGTGCCTTTTTCCTCCGTAGGCCCCTGTGCGGGCTCAGCTGCCCCTACTGCTGCCGAGGAAAACACCTCCAAACTGCACCTCTTGGACCTTCCCTCGGCAGCTGCGGCTGTGGGTGTGGCACCAGACGCCTCACTACCAGAAGAAATCACTACTTGGGAGGGGAGCTGGGCCTTGCGTCTCCAGCTGGCGGTGGGATACCTGCCGCTGTGCTCCACAGCACCGTCTCTGCCCTCTTCATCAGTCGACACTGCAGAAAGAGAGAGACAGAACACAGGCATAAGGGCACTGTACAATGGTCTGATACACACATGACAGTTGCACATGAGTGGCAGTGTCAAACTTCACAGATGGCATCACACTCCCCAACTCTCATATCATTTGAACCGACAAACATGCAGAAATTAACAGGAATTGTGCAGCAGGCAGCAGCATCCATACACACACAACAGCATGAACATCCGAAGGTTGACATGATGTCACAAGCAACATGGGGAGTGCTAAACACATGCACACACGCCACCAGACAGACATGCATCTGTACATCTCCAACACCTGTCACAGTGCAATGATCGGCAACTATGTCACATCTGCCAATCGGGTTCAAACATGTCTGTGTCACATGCATCCATGGCGTATCACAGTCACACACATGTCAAACACACACACACACACATGTACGCCATACACGTACATGAAGGTGGAATCAGCATCCATGTGTCACACCCCAACCATGCCATAGTACATACACAGAAATGCTAACATGTGTGCATCTCCAAATGCAGTTGTGCATCATGCTTTGGAACAAATACACCATTGATGTGCATCACACATGTCTGGACTCACTTGCAGCATGGTCATGTCCCTGCACATACACATCCATACATGGCCCTTTTCAGACATATGTCCAAGCTGCACACTCCTGGCACACCTCAACATGCACTGCGTCCAATAAGTACGCATGGACACTTACTGCTTGACTCCAGACGGGTCTCCCTCTTGAGGACCTGGCAAGGAAGCACTGGGTTAATGTGTTACATGACCCTCATGTCATCGGTGGTAAGGTGGACCCGGCACCTCACTGCATCCGCTGCTTCCAAGAGGCGCCAGGCCTTCCTGAGGGTCCTGAACCTCCAGTCCTACCAGTGCCTATGAACGTGTGGTAGGTCGCGGGTTGCCACGCCCTCCGCGTTAATGGCAACCACAATGTCCATCCAGATCCTCTTCCATCCATCCTTGTCGGCGCGTGTTGTTCTGAAGAGGGCATCATAATGCACCAAGACTTGCTCCACCAGGATGCCAACTTTTCCTGCAGTGAAGCTGGCAGCTCTCTGCCTCTCTGTCGGGGGGTCGCCACTGGTCCCAGATGGATTTTGGCCCGACATGGCAACCCCCGAGGCAGGGGTGGATGAGCAACTAGGTCCTGGTGCTGGGCTGTGGAGCGATGGAACTGCAGTCAGGAGTCTTCTGTTCCAGCAGGGGTGGTCACAGCAACTGGACTCCTGAAGATGGCTGACGTGCAGGCACCAAAGAGCAGGGCACGTGGCCAGCAGGCAGGCAGGCAGCAGCAGATGGCTCGTGGGAGGCGGCTCGGGGCTGTGAGGGACAGGAAAATGGCCTTCCGGGCAGGAGCATGGTCTTCCGTGTGTTGTCGCGTGGCCAGCTTGATACAGAGTGATTTGGCATGTGAAAAAACAGCACACCAGCGTGTAATTCGAGGAAAGGCCCTTAGTGCGTAAGCACGTAAGTGGCGTGACGCGCGCAGGCGTTTCCCTAGGCACGGGTGCATAGTGAATCCGCACGTGCAATAACAGCACGTCCGGGTGTTACTGCGTGTAATTGGAGGAGAGGCCCTTAGCGCGTAAGTGCGTAAGTGACTTGGCACACATGGGCGTTTCTGTGGGCAGGGTTTAAAGGTCCGCGTAGGATGCCATTTTCTTGTACGTGCTTTTTGTGTAGAGCGAGCGGGTGATTCTTGTACTTCTTGTCGGTTCACACGCGATTACTTCACAACGGTTGCAGTTCGTACTCCTTGTTTACTGAGACAGCGTTCAATTCTTCTTTTGGCGGGGGTGTTGCCAATGCGCCCACACGCGTATTTTTCATATTCTTTTTCCAGGCAGACGGTGAGTCGTGCATGTATTTTTCCACTGTGGTTGCCCCCATGTGTCGCATACCCATTCAGAGGTCATTGTAGCCTGCGTTTAACACGCATACGCTTTTTTTGTGTTTCTGGGTGCCACAGTCTACTGCGGGTCCTTAATTCCATGCACGTGGGCTACCGAGGGTTCGCGTGCACGTTAAATTTTGTTTTCGCGGTGCCTGAGTGTTGCGTGACCCGTCATCTTCCCCCAGGGGTCACAGACAGCCTTGCTAGAGCACAGGGGTATGTATTCCATCTAGTACCCTGCCCTTCTTCACCCCAATTGCCCAGGACAATTGTTTACTGCACCTCCCATTCGCACAAGAACATCAGTGCCCTGGTTGGGAGGTGACCAAGTGCTAAGGGAGGCAAAGGTGGCCGACCTCCAAGAGGTGTCCGCAGTAGGGGACGTGGCCAGGAAGAGCAGGGTGGCCAAGGTGGCAGTGGTGACCAACATGGGCAGGTTGGCCCAAGAGGGCAGTGTGTGGAAGACCAATCAGGGACACCTATGCCCCCTCCAATGGGTCGGGGAGATGCAGCTGACACCATCCAGGCTCAGGCCCTGTTAACCCGGCCCAGATTGGTCACGGAACTGGCACAGGATGACTCACAGGCCAACTTCTGTGTCACAAAGTCAAATCCATGTGTGGCGGTGAAAGTTTCTGTCACCAGGCCATGTGGATCTGGGGCAGCAATGTCATCTGCTGCCCCAAGTAGCCGGGGTGAGGAGGCTGCAGGGGCAGCTGCAGCTCAATCCATCCCGGCTCTGAGTCACCCAGCCGGGACAGTGTTGGTCCCAGACCATCACACCAAGGCAGTTGTGCTGCTTGGTCCTGGCAACAGCACCCAGCAGCCAATGCCTGCAGTGAGACCTTTGGTCATCTTGCCATTGCCTACTTCCAGTGCCCAGTTCACCTGCACTTCAGACCCTACGACCAGAGCGGCGTAAGCCACTCAGGGTCCGCGCCACCTCTCAAGAACAGGCTGGGACCCCAGACACGGCTTGCCCCTCCGGCATGTCAAGGAAGCAGAGTTTCAATGATGTGGAACCAGAAGCACTTGTGGGCTACGTGTCGGCCCATGGCCGCGACATGCTGGTGACTGCAGGGTGCAAGACTACGACTGCACAACGTAGGGCCCACTGGCAGTGCATCGTGGACCAGATTAGTTCCCTTGGATTTGTGATGCGCACAGCTGATGATTGCTCAAAGGGGTGGAATGACCTCAAACGGCGAGCAAAAAACAAGCTGGCTTCCAATTATGCCTCTACTCTGGTGACTGGCAGTGTGCCTCCACGAGAGAAGGATGAACTCACAGAAAATGAGGCAATCACTGGAGAATTCATCACAGAGGATCATATCCAAGGCGTTGGAGACCTACAAGATCTTGAGGAAATGTCCGGTGAGTGGCCATGCGTGTGTGTGCAAACCATGTGAATGTTGCTTGGGTGATGTGTTCTGATTGAGTGCCAGGTCAGGCTGTGAAGTCATGACTGCTATAGGTCACCCATGTCGTGCCTCCAAACCATCCCCCGCCCTTGGGTTTGGGTTTCACAGTATCCTTACTGACCGCAGAAAACACTTTGCACCTGATGACTGCACTTGCCCTTCAACTGCCATCATGCCACAACATTTTTAATACTGTTTTTCTTTTCATTCTGCCTGATGGAATCATTTGCATGATAAACACACATTTTTGTGCCGTTCTGCCCCAAATTCACAATACTTCAGACATAGATTTCACCCCACAATGCATTTGTTGACTTTTTATGGAAATTATTTCATCAATCAGGCTGATTGACTTTTGTGCACCTACACATGCACTACACATGATCACTTTGGAGCCCTATTTGAATGTTCAACATGACAATTGACTTGTGTCATGTCCAAGTGACCTACCATTGATGTATCCATGTGCCTACCATCACTATATTAGTAAACATTGGTGTTGTTGCAGCGTGTGAGACATATCTGTTTTGTCACACTCTTTTGCATGTTCTATTTCATGATGTGCGTCTCACATGGATGGGGACAGTACTTATTTACTACCATCTGGGTGTCCTTGTCAATTCTGCCATGGCTATGCTACGTGCCATCTGTGTGCTGGCATGTGTCATGTTTGTGGATTGTCCATGCCACTCACAGGCTAATGTGTGATGCAGGTGCTATGCACCATGCAGCACATGTGTTGCTTTTCCATTTTGGAGTCCTCAGTGTCAGCTTTTAGGTTCCCCTTCCACTTCATTGCCAGTGCATACATGCCAGAGTTAGTGTCATGTGTGACATGTCTCATTAATGTATTCAATGTGTAGATTGTGATGCCTATGTGTGTCGGCTATGCTGTTCATGCCTGTCTTCATTACTTTTTTATTTTTGTGCAGGTGATGAGGCACTAGATGCTGTTGAGGAGGAGGAGATTGTGCAGGGGCAGGAGTACTCAGAGCACCAACCAGGCACCAGTGGAGGACGTGGGGTGGTGGTGCAAGAAAATCCATTAGTCCTACAGACCATCCTGTCCACGGGTGTCTCTGGGTACACCTCCGATGACCTCTATGGCTCAGGTGCTGAATCAGACATTGAGACAAATATCCAGTCGCAGGTGTGTGTTTCTGGCAGGGATGCTGTTCTGTCCAACGCACCTGCAATGGGGGTAGACCCGTCAATGGGCCATTCAGTGTTGGAATGTCCGCCTATCGTGGTTACGGATGCAGGGTCACACTCCACTATATTTGCTCCTGTTCCTGGGCCAGCAGATCAAAGGAGGAATGCAGTCCTGCAGCCTCAGGCACTGCCAGCACAGCGAGGTACACATCACCTTGGCCCAAACAGGTGTGGTGCCCGCCAACGTGGTGACCGTGCGCCACCAGGCAATACTTTGTGGGAGAACTCCATGTATTCTAATGCAGCACAACAGGGGGCATTTTGTGAGATGATAGCTCAGGCCGTGGATAGGGTGACCACTTCCATTATCCCCCTGAAAGCCAGGTGGAGCTCCAGCAGCAGGCAACGGAGTCCACGTGTCACTCACACAGGGAGGACATGTTGGCATCCAACAGGGACCGACGGGCTGAACTGGAGACTCTGCGCACAGCCATATCTGCAGAGTCACAGGCCCACAGGGATGCCCTGAGGTTAGAACACAGTTCCCTCAGAGATACTATGGGTGCACCTGAGGTGTCCCAGAGTACAAGGTCAGAACAGCAGCTGGAGCAGCTAACACGCACAATCTCAGCTGAGCTCCAGGCAACCTGTGAGGAGATCCAGGCATCACGTGAGGCCTTGCAGGCAGAAGTCTGTGCTACCCTTGAGGTGCTTCATGGGGATCTCCGTACCATCATCCTGCAGAACCAAACCTTTCAGACCTGCATGCTTGCTGCATTGAGGAGCATGCCAGGGCTTTGCGTGGTCTGCCTCCCATACCACGCACACCGGGTGGTGACAGCAACGGCAGTTCTCCCACTATTGGGTTGTTGTGCAGGCCATGAGCCCATGGAGGGTTTTTTTTGTTCTCAACATCCACGCATGTGGGTGTTGGGGAGCACCCTGTACCTCCTCCCTCCTGGGTGGTCCCCTCCACCCCCGGTCGACCCATGGCCATTTTTAATTTTTATTTTTTATTTTATTTTTTTTATTTTTTTTATTTTTTTTATTTCTTTTTTTCATATTTGAATTTTATTTTGTATTTTCATTTTTAATTTTTGAATTTGAATTTTCATTTTTTCTTTTACATTTTTCAGTTTATTTTTTCAATTTCTTTTTCTTTTCATATTTCATTTGAATTTTTCATTTCCATTTGATTTTTTCTTTTTTCATTTTCATTTTTTCATTTGAATTAGTATTTTTCATTTTCATTTTTCATTTTATTTTTTTAGTTTTGCTTTTCATTCATTTTATTTTCATTTTTCATTTTCATTTTTGTATTTTTCGTTTCCTTTTTTGTTGATAACTATTTTTTTTCAGATTGTACATTCATGTTACAGTGTGTTCCTTTGTGTGGCTGCCGTAGGCATCCACTGTGTGTTCCAGCTGGGCCCATGCAGGCTTGTCGTGTGTTTGTGTTTGAAACTTGGGGTCCTGATACATATGCCACTCCTGCTTCCCCTTTCCATGGGCTTGCAAGGGTGTCATTGTGTGACAGTAATTTACACAGAGGCATTGGGCTTCCATAAGTTGTGTGGGCAGTCTGTAGTCCAAACTGTGTATGCACCCCTAGTTGGGATTGCTGATGATTTCTCCACTGCATGGTTGATTTTTATATTGTATTCCATACTGGCCATTATGCATATTTGCATGTAGTTTCTTCATGTCTTAACTTGCCTGTCTCCATTGCAGATGCAGTTCATGTTGTATGCAGTACACTGCCACATTTACCTACCAGCAACACACTGGAGATGGAAGGGGTCGATGTGCTGCCTTTGTCAGATTGTAACACTTGAAATATTATGATTGCTTACTGTCATACGTTGCCACTGTTGGGTCCTGTATTCATGTTTTGTCTTGCTGGTAATTATTTGTTCATGTGTGCTGTTTCTTTTTCATTGGTGAGAGGGAATTGTCTCTGGCCTGTTTCCATTTGGGACGGTGCACTTTGTAACACTTGTGTCATGTGTTGTGCATTCATTTGGTTGCTTTGACATTGCATGCCATGCCATGGTGGGTTGGGCAGCTGAGATGGGGTTTGGGAGGGGTTGGGTGACATACCACTATTTGGGTGTACTATTTTGCAAGGGGGTAGTCCTTCATGCTGCATGAATGTGTGCCTTTTACTGACACAGCATTGGGTCTGTTTAAGTAGCTAGGGATGCACAAAATGTAGCACTTCCAGGAAAACAATCTCAGGGTGGTATGGTTGTGACAGTTGACTGTCCCTTTTGTCATCATCATCAATTGTCAGCTGGTATGTGCCAGGCCTGTGTGCAATCCGCAGGGGTGGGGTTTTAGGTGAAGAAATTTGACACAAGCTGGGTACAGGCTGTCTCACCACGTGTCCTTTCCCCTCTTATGCGCAGCGGCCGTGCATGTGGTTGGGGATGTGGGGGCACCACCATGTCCACCGGCATGCCCCGCCGGGTTGTAACGTTGTGCAGGACTCTTGCTGCCACTATGATCCTGCACACTACTGGGGGCGCATATAGCAGCTGGCCACCAGAGCGGTCAAGGGGGCAAAAATTTGACTTGAGCACTCCGAATATGCGCTCCACTATTCCCCGGGTTGCAATATGGGCTGTGTTGTATCTTACCTGGGGTGGTGTGGTGGGGTTCCGTATTGGCATCATCATGTAGATGCTCAGAGGGAAGGCACTGTCCCCTGGGGAGGTGATAATGGTTGTCATTAGTTGGGTTTTCCCATTTCTCAGCGTCTGACATTCATGCATGTGCAGAGGCATTTGTACTCACCAATGAGCCATGTGTCGCCATGCCTCCCAGCTTCCAGGTCCCGGTTTAGGGGTGACATTCTGAATGTAAAACTATCATGACTGGACCTCGGATAGTTGGCATATACAGTGGTGATGATTCCCTTGGCATCACATAAAACCTGCACGTTGATGGAATGCCAGTGCTTGCGGTTTCGATAGATGTGCTCTGTGGCCCTAGGAGGACGTAGTGCCACATGGGTGCAATCAATGGCACCTAGCACTTTAGGCAAGTGTGCCACCCCGTAAAAGTCCTGGACCACGGCCTGCCTTTCTGCAGGTGTTATGGGCATGTATTTGTGCCTGCAGACTGAGCGGTGTACAGTCATGATCGCCAACACCTGGTTAGGCACTGTGACTGCGTGTCCTGTGAGACGCCCCCAACTATGACACTTGTCTGCTGAAATGACCCAGTAGTCAAGAAATGCAGTACATTGAGCACCTTTTCCAAGGGGCTCAGTGCTTGGAAGCACAGGGCGGGTGATGTGAGGTCATCCTCCCGCTCAGCAACCAGTTCTAGGATGATTTGGGGTGGAAACCTGTACTTCCCATGGACCTGGTCATCAGGCATCCCAAAAAGGCTGGTCCTGGGTAAAAAATGAGGGGCCTGGCTATTCTCCGCCTCCTGCGGTATCCCACGACCACTGCTGCGAGGAACGGTATATTCATCGTAGCGTAGGAGCTTCTTTGTTGTTTGTGCGCACTTTTATGCTGCGCGGGGCCTCTTATGCCTGCTCCCTGCTGGCGTACGTGTTTCCGGATCTTAAGATGGATTTCTGAATTCAGACCTGGAGGGGCAGAGGTTCAGAAGGCCAGCCTAGTTTCTTGGAACAGGGTAACCTCTGGACAAGCCAGACCAATCAGGGTAGCGATGGCGGCAGTCAAGACTAAGGGCCTCATCACAACGTTGGTGGTAACCCTTAAATCCGGCGGTAGCGCTATTACCGCCGGATTTAAGGGTCCGCCAAATCAGGACTTCGGCGGATTTCGCCCCAGCTCTGAGCTGGGTGGAAATCCGCCGAAAATTCACACTCTAATACCGCCGGCGGTAAATCCGCCGGCGGTATTAGCACAAATGGGGCTCAATGGGGAATGGGGATTAACATTACCGCCGTACTCGTGATCCGGCACTATTAGCACCGGGGAGTTCGGCGGTAGGGCAGATAGCGCCGGCGCTAATAGCGCCGGCTTTACGGCCAAAGTCGTGATGAGGCTCTAAGTTTCAAGAGGGGTGAGAATGACAGAAAGACCTCAATGAGCACACAAAGCAAGGACACTTACAAATTACTCCAGACAGGTGTTATATTAAAAATATAGACACATTTATTACAAGGCCTTTGTAACATCGACCATAGCAAAGAATCAAAATAATACTAAAGTAAACCAATACATCACAATCAATACAATATATATACAAGACCGAGGGGGTCTAAGGAGTTAGGAGCACGTTATATGTAGACCACCTAGATGGGGAGGAAAACAGGCAGTGCAAGTAATCATTAGACCCAGTTCGACATCTGAAATACACCTAACTAGGAGGAAGTCCGAGCCCTATGAAGAGAGGAGCCTTATGCTCAAAAGTACCTGCACGCGCTGGTGCCAATGGACAAAAGAGGGCCTCTTCAAGGATATCAGGCAGTTCAGGAAGGTGAATGAAGCGATGCAGAACTAGTCCCCACTACTCAAGCAAGGCCTCCTTTTGTGGGCAGAGGCAAGGTGAGAGTGCGGGATAGAGTTGCTATTTCGCAACAGCGGTAGAAAGAAACGGGCTCCTGCGCGAGGGGCCACCGGTTGGGGTATGGACTACTCACCAGTCCCCGACGCAGGCAGACCCAGACTTCTCCAGTTCAGTTCATGTTGCTGGCAGGTTCAGCTGCGATGATCAGGAGGTCTCGACACCATGTAGATTCTGCGTAGCAGGATGCAGGGTCGAGCGTGTCCCAAATGCAGCGGACGTGCACAGGTTGCTACCACAGCAGGGCAAAACGGCAACCGCGTTTACTCTGGTCCAGGCGCACTCGTCTCACTTCAGACCTGGGAATGCCAAGTGTACGAAATTCGGTGTGAGGGTGCCGTGGACGCAGAGCAAGCAGTAAACAAAGTTTCAAGGGCTTCCCCAAAACGGCGGCAGTGACAGAGCAAAGCGTCCTGCGTAAACTGGTCAGCCCACTGGTTGGCCCAGGGACACTTCCGAAGAGGCTTACTTGCAGGGTTTGATGAAGGTGCCGGGAATGGTTGAACCCACTATTCCAATGGGTCGAAGTGCCTTGGCAGACCTTCTAGGGCGATCAGATGCAGACGGGTCTCACAGGACGACAGCAGTTCAGGGTTCCAAACCTTCAGCGGGTCACCAACGGTTCCTTGACTCAGATTCTTGTTGCAGGATACTTGGCTACTTATCCCTTGTTCGGTGTGAATTCAAGAGGTCTCTGGTAGTGGTGTTCTCAGCCTCCTCTTATCCAAAGTCCCTTTGAGCCAAAACGGAGAGGACCCAATGGGAGATCTGCTCACAAACACTCACACCATACGTGGACCTATCACGGACCACGGTGGTCCCAAGCATTCAGGACACCCCAGACTCTCTGGCACCCAGGATGTGTATTGGGACCAGACATCCAAGCCCACATCCTGGAGGCACACACCAGGCATGTAGAAGCCTGCGAAAGCTTTGGGGTTTCGCAGGAAAGTGCATGACCAAATAAGGACTGTCCCGGGTCAGCTCGACCTGGGAGAAGGTGAAGGGGCAAGAAGGTCAGCGGACAGGACAAAGAACCTCGTGGCATGGCCATTTTGGAGCCAGGCCACTCATTTGTGCCAAACGCGGTCAGCGCGGATAACATGGCAAAAAAGGGTTCAAAACACAAGAGAACCCACCAGTCCCGTCCGTGACACACTTGCACAGTTCATAATAAGTCCAGCGAGAGTTTCTAGGGCCTTTGGAATGACTAGAGAGCCAAGAGCACAGTAATGTAAGTTACAGTGCACTCTTGTTTCATGTTGCACAAAAGCTGCAAAATGAGGAAAGGACTAAGGGAAACAAAGTCTTCCAGTACTGACTGTCTTAAGGGTATGTCAGTTTCCCCATAAGAATTGAGCGAAAGCCAAGAGGAGTGCGGCGGAAGGCTGCGCTTCTCTGGCAAAGTCTAGATCAGGGTGTAAAACAACAGCAAAAAGTTTGGGGGTTGCCACATGGAGGGAAAATTACAAACAATTATGAAATCTTTCCTAACACCGGATTAGAGCGTCTTTTATGGCGTGCGGGTTTCCCCTGTTTGATTCCATGAATACGTGTTGTTAGTGCGCGTGTGGGCGTTGTGAGGATTTATAAGCGGTACTTCCCCGTAACGCCCACATTTTCACATGTTGTTCCCCATTCCGCCCCCTTTTTAGGCGTGTGCGCTGCCCTGTGTGCGTCTTCACTCGCCGTCTCGTGCACAGCCTTCGGGATGTCGCAATGACGTGTGCACCACATGCGGATTCAGCGCACATCTCAGGTAATCCACGCGCAGCGCATTCCCTGAATCGACAAACGGCTGCATGTGCGACTTTAGCACGCGTGCACTGCGATTTTCACGCTTGTGTTCCCCTTTTCACCACACATTAATTCCATGAATTACCCTGTATGCGTTTGGCATAAAGTGTTATGAAAGGGAAATCTGATCAGATTTTCCTTCCTGAAATGGAATTGCCTGAATCATTTTATTTATTAATACAATTAAAAAAGCCAGGGCTGTTACACCATTGTCAGATGGCAATTTCTGCGCTTTCTGGATCTTTACTTCTTACCCAACTACAGGTTTTCTTTCCCCTTGCATCCCATCCAGTTCCTCTGCCTAACTTTGTTTTCTATGCTCCTCTTATTATCCCCTCTCCTCTGTACTACTTTCTTTCTGACACACACACTTGTACGCACACACACAGACACACAGACACAACACTCTGTTAACTCCTTCCCTTGCATTGTGCTGTCTCCCCTCTGTTTTCTATAATACTTTATATTCTTTCACTCCGTTTTTTTCATTGCTCTGCTGCTCTCATCCGCCCTTCCAACTTGATCTCGCTTCATACATATGTGTCATGAACAAAAAACTCTCTGATTAAGAATGTATCTGAGGGACTTTCAATGACAGCTCTGCACACCCAGACACACCTCTTTTAATACTGATGAACTCCATAGCCTTTTCAGTTATGGTACCTATGGTGGTGAAACTATTAGCACGCAAGTGTAGACACACTATAGATGGATTTATGGATAGATAAACAGCCTGCTGGTGTTTTTGCTATATAGCAAATACAGCAGACATTTTGGACTGTAAACATTACCAGACTAGCTCAATGGGGGCTTTAGTATCATCAATCATCTAACAGAAAATATATTTGTTTTGTTGAGATTATTATTTTTGTTAATTATCCAGCACTGTTATGAGCACACACAAACACACAAGGACATCCCCCAGTAAAGCACACCAATAGCACTACAACCCCCCCCCCCACACACACACACACACACACGCGTAGCACTGGCAGTACTGCACAGACAATGTTCCTGGCTTGGCATGACCATCAGGATCCTGCACTAAACTGCTCATATATAAACATGCAATGATGTGGGTCCTTGACATTTTTGTACAAAAACCTTGAAATTGCGAGAATACATGGTCGTCTACTGACATTGACTGGAACCTCATAGGAATGCCAGGCGTATGAATAAAAGGGCATACTGAGCAAATACCTGACAAAGGAATGTTGGTCCTGGGCTTTTGATTGTCATGTCTGGCGAAAGGTATGAGTACCTCAAGACATGATACTAATAGCCATAAATTAGCGATAACTATTGACTTTGACAGGGCTCCTTATAACTTGGATGATGTGCATGTTAAATAAGTGACTGGTCTCAGTCCATTGAGGAAGTATATACTACATAGCGTGCACCAATACCATCACAGTTGAAAGAAAAAGCACATTGTCTCACCAGGTAGCACAAAATGAGACTATTGGCCGGACAGTGGGCCCTCATTATAACTTTGCTGGTATCCTGGTGGTATTTACGACACGGATACCGTCAAATGGTAACGCTCTTGCTGACACACAGACCGGCAGCATTACCAACGGATTACAAGTGCAGGTAAAGTTTGTAAATCCCCAATCTATGGAGTCTGAAAAGGCTCCATGGTGGGATTTGCCAGTGCTACTGGCTGATACCGGCTATTTTACCTACAGAAATTAGCTGGAGGTAATTCCTCCATCCCTGGCAATCTTGTACTTTGCTGGCGTATACGGTAATACCGGCACGTTAATTCTCCACCGGCAAAGTTATAATGAGCCCCATTGTCTCACTGGTTTGCTCCAATTGGGTTGCAGAAAGGGAAATTACATTTTTAGTGTACATAGTGCTTTAAATTAACCCGTTCTAGCCAGCTATCAGTGCTGGCACATCTATTTGCTCTCTTTATTGAGTAAGGGGACTTTCCAACCCAAAGGAGAGTACTGGTACTCAAGCATATGGCACAGGACAAATGAAAGCTCATTTCATAAACTGTCAGCCTTCACTGTGGGAAGCTCTGCTCGTTCCCGTTCTCTCACTCCCGTCCTCTGTGTCCCGCCCCATCCTGCCTCCCTTCTGCCGCACATAGTAGGCTATCTATCTTCTTAAATTCATTAGGATGCCGGGTCATAATGAAGGCAGCACCAACCATTGGCATTTCTGGACGGCCTCACGCCTGACATCAAACAGGAGGCCCCCTGATCAGGCCTCCTTCCATGCCTGTTTGAGCTTCTGACCTCCTACTACTTGATGGCACTCTGGCTCCCACTGAGAGATCATCTCTATCACAAATGCCAGAAATAGCACAGCTGCAGAACAAATTAACAAAACTCCCAAATGTAGTCAGAGGCAAGTTCTTTGCAAACATCCATTGTTTTGTTCATAGACCAGTTATAAGCAGTCATTACAGTATAACTAATACAACATAAACACGTTTGTGGTTTGCTTTCACTACTATAGCAAATCTGGGTTAATTTTGATCAGTTGATTTTTGGAAGGGTCATGTTATATAACACTTTCCTCCTTTCCTTTGTAACTTTCTATTTGTGTCATATTCTTAATACTCCTCTGTCAGTGAATCATTAAATTATTTATTTTCAATCACATGAATTCCATGCACTTTTCTGTGAGGGCCCAAAACAGAAATTGGAAGACTGTTTTTAATCACGACTGGTTGACCGTGGGTAGGTTTTTTTGTACAGTCTTTTAGGATGTACTTATTTTTTTCTTCCCATAGAAACTGGATGGTTTGCAGTACATTTGGTAAGAAGGTAGCTTGCTGTGGTGTTTTTGAGTAAAATCGTTCCTTTTAATGATACCTAGAGGGCTATGATTGTAGGCCCACAAGTGAATGTGTCTCATTTATTAAAATGTCAAAGCAATGCACGTTTCAATAAATTATTACAGTGTTATAAATGTACCATAATTGTTTTTTCTGTTTGTTTCGGTTTGATTGGTAAACTGACAGTGCTCACTACTAACCAAACACAATTTTTCTATAGTATTCTACACACAATGGAATACGCCACAGGTACCGGTCAGCTAGGTACTCTGCAATGCTGGCACATACACCCTGCCTAGACAGATGTCATGGCAGTTCCATTAGTGCTCATTACATCCTGTGTGCTTCAAGTAGTGCCATGCGGTATGAACATGATCTCTTATACCACCTCCAGCATGCTGCAACCCATTACATCCAATAGTAGCTCTACCCAACTTCACTACATCATCTTTCCCTACACCAGTCATGATGACTCAATGCTGTCATTACGCATAATTACTCTGCAATGTGCAATGTTTTTGCCCACTGCCAAAGTCAAGTGCACATATCTGGTGCTGTCCAATCAGGTGATTGGTGGGTTGAGGGGGAAAAGGGTTCTGACAGACAACTTGAAACGGGCCCTGTCAGGGACTGTCTTTGCATCAGGCTCTGCAGGTGGCTGCCTGATGTGCCAGGCTCTAGGGAGCGCCTCACCAACTCCTCCACAAGAAGTCCAACACCAACATCATGCATTATGATTGATGCTGAAATTATGCATCATTTAATTTTATTGTACTGAAGGAAAGTACACTACATCACTGCCTACGTACAAAAAAAGTGCTACTCGAAAGCAGACTCAGTGGGAAATGCCAGGCTAGCAGTGCACCCGAGGTCTTAATGGCATTTTTAGGATACTAGTAAAATGCAACACGTATTGCTTATCAGTTCTTCAGGCCTGGCAGGTCTGACCACACGTACCTCCTCCTCAGTGCACGCACTGCAGTCAGGGGGTGATTGTTTGGCTGGCTAGGCTTTTCAGTCAACTCATACTTCGGCCAGACAGAAGGGACCGGACACTCTAAAGAGATTAATCGCCATCAGGCTCAGTGGATCGAACCCAGACACCCATGCAGTGGAGCAGCGGGTTCAGTCAGGGCAGGACTGAGGATGATGCCAAGCTCCAGTGAAGCAGTCTGCCAAGAGTGACACTAGCCGGAGCTGATGGGATTGTCCTCAGGAAATACACAATACAGTGTTTATTGATTGGGTAAGATTTTGGTTGCACCCCATGAACCCTTTCATCCATACGAACATAAAATATAACATATTGTATAATTCATCCTGCCACTGGGCTTCCATTCCAAATGTTGCAAACTACAAGTGCAGTGGTATCATAATCGCACAGCAAATTAAGCCTGTGTCATGTCGGACATTTGTCTGCAGACCCCTCACCTTGTGTAGTGTCAGATGTTGGTATTAAGTGGTGTATGCTAAGTAATTCATGCTTCGGTAATGTAAGTGTGTGATATCACTGAAAATAAGGCCATCCCGTTAGTCAGGATTGTGCTCAGAAAATACACAATCTGGTGTTTGATTGGGTAAGATTTAGGTTGTATCCCATGATCCCTCCCCTCCATAAGAGCTTAAAATCTGACACAGTGTATTCTGTACTGCCAGTGCCACTGGGCTTCCATTCCAAACATTGCATTGGTGTCGTAATCACACAGAAAATTAAGCCTCAGGAAGGGCTGAGGTTGCGTGTGCACAACTCTAACCTTGTGTCATGTCAGACATTGGTTGTCTGGTCCTGGGAGGCTGCCACCCACTCCCCCTCTCGGCCTACTTCACCCTACTCACCTGACAAATTGTTCCTGTGCCCATGTAGCCCAGCCAAATGAGCTGAGCGTTTACTGCAGGATTACCCAGCAGGCAGTTTTCTGACAGTACAATGTTTGGAATGTCAAAATTAACTCACAGGATTAAAAGCACTTCTTTGGTACCCTAAATCAAGGTTTTGCTCGAATCATGTAGCACAGGCAGGCACAACTATGCATACAGTGGGACATACTACAAGTAGTGACAAACAAGCTACAGTCATTATTGGCACCGTGCACCTGGCCACCCTCTGTCCTCCGGGCCCAGGTACTTGCTCACCCTGCCAACCTCCCGCACTGCCTCTGGGCCACCCCTTGCACTGGGGTCTGTATCTGTGCCCATACAGTCCCACCACCCTTTTCTTCCTGCACTTATCAGACCTACCCTGTCTGCTGCCTTAAACCCCGCACTAGCCACTTGCTGGCTGCACTACCACTGTTGCCTTTATTATTTATTATTTATCTGTTTCTCCTTTGCTCTACACTTTCCACTTCTCCCCACTTCCATGCACTTTTCCCCTCCCCCTCTCCCATGCACTTGTGCGTTCTCAATGTCACTGGGCCTATTAAGATCGTTGTTTTGTTCTCCCCTGGTCCTCTCCCTAGTCATGTCACGCTCTGAAACACTTGTGTACGAGCGCGATAGAAATAAAATATCAATATCAATATCCTTTGAGGTTTGCAATATTCTACGAAGCTAAACTCAACCTCGCCCTTCCCAGTCTGGCCCTCTTGTTTCAGTTCCAGACAGTTTTGTAAATGGATTGTTATTTATATTGTTTGAGTTGGAAATGTTTACTTATGTGTAATTGGTCTATTTATTTGTGTGCATTTGTTTAAGTCATATTCTTATTCCTCTATTTTGAAGTAAATAATATTTGTAAAGGTTTATTTTTTTAATGAAAACAAATAATTAAAAAAAGAAAAACAAAGTTACAGACAGTTTTACCAGAGAGCGAGAAGATAGTGTAACATTTGTCTTCTGCAGTGAGTACATTATAGATTCTGATAGCGCCCTACAAGGAGGGCCACATAATCTAGGCGCTGTCATTGTTATCCTCCACAGTGGGACGAGGACGTGGAGCACATCAGAGGCACTTTTAATGTCTTCATAATCACAGACATCATAAATCCTATGCATACAATGTATGTAAATGGTCATTGTTAAATCATATTCCAGTGGCGTGACAGAAATGCCCAGTGTAGATTTTGACTAGTACACAAGATAAATGGGCCCCCTGCGGCATCATGCAGGTGTGTCAGTCATCCCCCCGACCCCAAGTGAAAGGACCGAGTTCTATGCCAAGATTTATTTCAAGCACGGCTCCAGATATGAAGCTTTTAAGACCACTGTGAGGGAGGGCGGTGAACTGTGGTTTCCAAGGCCCCTGTAGTTTACATGGGTGGTGAATGAAGGCTGACGGACTGCGTACCTAGCGAAGGCCACTGTACTCGAGTACAGGCACGGTGTCAGGACCTTACAACCTTTTCAAATGAAAGGGGTCACGAACCTCACAGGGGCCCCAGCAACTGCCCCCAGGTCCCCAATCAGCAGTCTTAGTTCTAAAACATATTCATTTCTATAGCTGTGTTTCCTCTTCCCACAGGATATACAGAAGTGTTATCACCTAATTGCCTTCTAACACTGGTTCCTCCACATCAGCCATTTGCTGACAACAAAGGGTTTAGAGCTCTTCAGTGGGCATTTTATGTTTAGCTCCCTGGTGGCTGACCAACTCGTGATAATCGACGACTATTAACCTTATCTTTGTCGCCATTGTAATGTATGCACTCCACAGGTGCTTCAGACTGGTTTTGCTCTAAGCAGGGGCCCACAACCATCATGTTGAAATTGGACCCGACACATCTTTAGCCAGGCCTGCTTGAGTAGAGTGATCACCAATCTATGGTGTGGGTGCCTCTATTCTATAAGAGGTTGACTACACCTTGTACGAGAGCAGGGTGTTCGGTAGGGACATTTCACAAATACAATAATGATGGTATGGTATGGTAATGTTTATTTATAAAGCGCCTATACACAGGCAGTGTTTCAAAGCGCTCAAGGAGGGTGGGAATACGGGGAAAAAACAACAGTCACTTAGAGCCCTTGAAATTCTGAGAGATCTGCACAGGCAGAGTATGTGAAAAAGATACATTTATCAGTTGAGTAACAGCAAATAGTCCAGACAGCGATTCTGTTGTTTTATCAAGCGCACATTAAGGGGTGAATGCAAGAAAGACCAGACAGACGATCTTCAGTCAGAGATGCATTCAAATCGTTCAAGTGCAAAACGGTCAAGGGATGGGGTGGGAGGGGTCTTAGTGCACCCATGCTGGGATAAGTGCAGAGAGAGAAGCTCTCTTGGATGTATTCAGAAGTGCGAGGGGTGGGGTGCAGGGCCCTCAGGCAAGTGCAAAGAGGACTGGCAAGGGTACAGGGACTTGTGAGACGCTGAGGTGCACCATGCGGCCAGTTAGCAAAGCTGTATGGAAGAGGAGGGATAGATGGAGAGAGCCGGTGGCTAGGTTAGCAGGGTAGGGGGAGAGAGAAGGAGGAGGAGAAAGGAAGGTCTTGAGGAGTTTCCAGAATTTAGAAAGATCAGGCTCAAGACAGTGGGTGGCAGGGTGGCCCATGCTGAGGATAAGGATCTCCCTCCAAATCTTGTAGAACCAGATCACTCGCAGAAGGCTGGAGGCAGATAAGCAGAGGGCTCAAGAGGGACAGTATTTAGGTAGGAAACACTGCAGGTACGTAGGTCCCAGGCCCCAGAAAGCCTTGTGGACAATGCAGAGGGTCTTGAATTTGATCCTTACAGCCACGGGGAGCCAGTGAAGGGATTTCAGCGCCAGAGAGATGCAGTCCCTGGGCTTGAGGCCAAGGATAACTCTTGAGGTTCTGTTCTGGATGAGTTGTAGCGGGTGCAGGGCAGACACAGGGAGGTTGAGGAAGAGGATGATGCAGTAGTCCAGCCTAGAGTGAACCAGGGCTCTGGAGACAGTGAGATGCCATGGGAAAGTGAGAAAAGCCATGTGATATGTTGGTATGAAAGGTTATGATATGTTGTTTATACAGAGGTTTTATCGAAACGCTTTACATAGAACATATATAGTATCACCCAACCGAAGTGGGTACTCTAAAAAGCTGACGTATACATTTTATTTATGCATTTATTTATTTATTTATTTATTTATTTATTTATTCATTTACAAAGCACACAACAACCCAAGGGCATCGCAGCCATGTTACAGAGATTGGTTACAAACACTTTGTAAACATAGCAGAACATTAAAATGGTCAGATGTGTAATTGAACAGCCAGATTTTTAGGGTTTTGCGGAAAGCCTACTAGGATGGTTCGGCTCTCAGAGTAGGTGGCAGGGGGTTCCATTGTTTGGCTGCAATGTAGGGGAAGCTTGCCCCTCCCGCTTTAGCCCACCTAACTTTGGGTTGTACGAGTACAAGACGATAAGCATAGAGGGTTCTGGTGGATCTGGTCCAGCAGGCTCTCAAGATCTTATGGGAGAGATACGGGGTGCTGTGTTGGAGAGACATTTATGGGTGATAGCCAAGGTTTTGAATAGGACACATTCTTTGATGGGAAGCCAGTGAACTGCTCTTTTGGCTGCGGATATAAGAGAGGATATTTTCTTCTAATAGTGTTTTTGAAAACGTTATAAGGTGTGCATTTTTTAAACTCCAAGAACCAATACAAATGTTTACCCTGGGACCGAAATGGGACATTCTACATTTAGTTGTTTGGTATTGGTCATCAGGTTATATCGTGCGGTGGTGAAGTTTCCCGCCTACAAACCTGACAACTGTGGTTTGATGCCCGGGGTTGGCTTTAATACATAAATTCAAAGACGGCATGCAATGTTTCTCCTTTTAGCTGGGGGGCAGGGGGACTGAGTCGACCCTCTGATAAAAGTGGGTGGACTCCGTCCCCCATATGTACCCTCGGCTATGACCACCCTGGCAATAGTGAGGCAGCTGTCGGTGGATAGGAAGGATTTGGACACATTCAATCGTTTTTGAGCGTAGGCTGCCGAGGATGCTATGGAATTGACCTTGCGGCACAAAGAGATAGTGGCATCTAGGTAATCCGTCAGGGTCTTGACTAAGGACGAGACAGGGATCTGGATGTTGTCAATGTGAAAGGCAACGTATTGGTTATTGAGCTTTTTTGAAACTGCTGGGGTGCTGACCAGCAAACATTCAGTCTTGTCTCCATTTAGTCAGAGACAGTTAGTAACCATCCAGGCCTGGATAGTGGAATAGTCTGCGTTGAGGGGAGAGAGGAAGGAGGACTTGAGTATCATCAGCATAATTGGTGTAAGCTTTCTCCATGGAGTCGAGGATACCAAAGAGTGGTCTGGTGAATATATTATAGAGTCTGGGGGATATGCAGGAGCCTTGCGGGATGCCGCAGGGTATGGGAGCAGGGTCCGCACTTGCTTGTAAAGCAAACACTCTCATGACTCTTCCTTCGAGGAATGAAGAGCTCAATTTCTTCGCTTCTTGGGAGAAATGGGTCAAGGTGGTGAGGTGGTGACAGAGGATTTTATGATCCACTATATCAAAGGCGGCTGACAGGTCCAGAAGGAGGAGCAGGGCGTGTTTAGCATTGTCCCTGATCTCGTACCACCGTTTTTTTAGATCCAACAGAGTGGAATCGGTGCCAAAGTCGGGCGGAATTCAGATTTGCGTAGACGTAGTATGTGGTGGGTTTCTAGGAAGTGTTCCTCCTACAGGTATGCAGCTCTATCTAGAATTTTGAATAGGAATGGGACTGTCTATAGTGGATTTATTCAGGAGGGGATGTACCCATGCTTCCTTGAGGCTGGAGGGTACCACTCCTGTGGTGAAGGAGGTGTTTTGAAATTGCTGATGAGTAGGACTAATACTTTTGCACAGTCCTTGATGTTTGAGGCGGGGCTGATGTCCACTTTGCATCTAGAGGGTTTTAGATTTTTCAAGATAGATTACTTCCAGTTGCGTGACCTCTTTGAACTGGAACAGCAGGATTTCATAGGTCTGCACGTTTACAGTAATAGTTGTGCCTGTATTGGGGCGGGGAGTGGTCAGGTCATATAGATTGGCAGTGATTTTTGTATTTAGCATATCAATTTTGTTGAGCATTGCATTTTGGATGCTGGTACATCAGGCTTGATCTTTAGTGAGGGTCTGAGGGGGTTAGCTGGGGTCTCGAGTTTTCTAAAGATGCAGAAGATTCTCTGGTGTCTGACTTCGCATTGGTGATTCTTGAGTTGAAAGAGGTGGATTTGGCAGAGATAATTACCAGTTTGTATGCTTTGGATAACTTAGAGAATTCCGATATCATGAAGGTGGAGGTAGATTGGGCCAACTGTTTTTTATTATGGAGTTCAAGAAGGTCTGGGGTATACTAAGAATTGTTGTGTCTAACTGGTTTCCCTCTGCATGGTGTGAGGGGGGCAATGGTATTCACTGCCACAGTAAGGGTTGAGGCATACAGATCTGCAAGGACATTGGGGTCTTTTGAGAGGGGAGGTTTGAGATTGGGGGAGTCTAGTAAGGACAGTAGGTGCTCTTTGGTCAGCTTGCGAGAGCTTCATGCTAGTGCTGGCGGTAAAGAACAGTTGAAGGTTTGGATCTTTTAGGGTAGGGGATGGAGAAGCGGATAATGTGGTGGTCTGACCATGGGCCAGGGGAGTTAGAAATGATAGTGATAGGGCAATTAAAGTTTATAATCCAGTCCAGGGTGCAACCTTTGCAATGAGTGGGGTTGTAAATGTGGATCCTGAATACTAAGGTCTCAAGAGCTTTAGAGATAGTTAAGGCATGGGAAACCTCAGGATCGTACAGGCCCAGGTTCATGTCACCCTTTAAGATGATTTTATAGGAATGCTTTACGTTGTCAGTGATGATATGGACCAGATTCTCCTGGAAGCTGATCTTGGGGCCCGACGCGCGATAGATGGCGTGGATTGTGATGGTGCAAGTGTGCACTGTGGTTTTTTTTTTATTTTTTTTTAAAAAATTTTATCTCAAGTGTGCACTGTGGTCAATCTGAGTGAGAGCATGTCACTGTTCCCTTTGAGGGAGGCGTTATTAGCCAAGAGGACTACCACCCCTCCTCTGCATGAGGGGCAGTCTTTACAATAGATTGTATAGCCACTAGGAATGGCTAGGGAGATTGCATGGCCAGAGGCATCTTGGAGCCAGGTATCGGAGATGGCTAAGGCATCAAGGTTGTGTGTGTTGAGTAGGTCATGAATGTCTAGTGCATAGGCAGGGAGGGAGCAGGCATTGATCAGGGCATAGGTTAATGGAGGATTCTTGGTGCATGAGCAATTTTTATTGACCGATTTGGAGCATGCAGGAGTATCAGCTAAGGGGAAGTATCAGCTAAGGGGAATGCTGGGGCAAAAGTAGCTGAGTTTGCAATGTTGTTAGCGCAAATTGCATGTGAAATGATAGACTGATTGGTAGTTGTATGGGCATGGGTATTGCAAACATTACTAGAATGGAAGGATGCGGGCATGCCGGCATTTACAATGAAGGTCAAACAGTTAGAGGCGTAACTGGCTTTCACTGCCCCTAAGCAGGTATGACTGGCAACACAGTTAATAGAGATAGCATTTAAGGTGTGAGTAGTTGCATGCACATTTACACCACAGTTTGCAATAAAAGAAGCATTTCTGATATTAGGAGGTTGAGTCCCAGGGTCACTGCTAGCAAGGTGAGCAGAGAGCATGTGCATAGAGGCAATATTTGCATAAGTTCCATTAGTTGCTGCAACCTATCGATACCCATTAGTACTGGTATTTATAATATTTGCAAGAGGCTGCAGGGTGCCATTCTTTACTGTCCTGGCGTGGGCGGTGCTACATGAAACATGAAACAAAATACCATGAAAGAGCTTTATTATAATAGCGTACACCATGCAGGCCAACATATCTATTCCAGTCAAGAGACGATAGGCCAGTCCTGCTTTTAACTTTGTCATGGATTTCCCCATTATAAATCCAGGGCCCAGAGTGCAAAGTTAAATCCAGGACTGGTCTAGCATCTCCCTAATAGAATGGATAATGTTGACATGCATGGTACAGTATGAACTGAATAACTTCTAGGCTCAAATGTTGTCAGATAAATCACAGTGATATAAAATCATGTGTCCAGCATCACACGCTTTGCAGTAACGCTGTCATTTGAGACCAGTCTGTAACTCAGGCACTTAAGCACATGTTCTCATGTCTAAGTGTAAGAAATGTGTGCTTATGCTTGGAATTTGCAATGTCAAAGTCAAGAAAAGTTACTTTTTGGACATATACTGGAGGTAGCATTCTAAAATTGTCACCTAGAATTGAATGTATGCATTTTGTATTACATTTCCATCTAGTTCGTTACTGAGTGCCCCATTAACATTTGTAACATACCATTTTTGTTATCATTTCTTTTGGGGGGGGGCGCCAACGATGCTTCCTGCGTGGGTTGTAATCTCGCATAAGATCGGCCCTGGGCACTGTGACAGTCACGAAGAGCGAGGCATGGTGAGTGAGACAAAGGGAGTGAGGCACACATAGAAAGCAGGTCGATTGGAGAACACAGTGAAATTACTAGAAGTGGGGTGGGTAGGTCTGTCAGGGCCCAGGAGCAATATTGGAACCCTGCTGAGGGTGAGCTCACACCCACTTAAACCAACACTGTTGAGTACCCGCACATCTTTTTTTCCATTTCAAGCCCTGAGTGAACAGTATGCAAACAAGCATACATGCAGGCTTGCAAAGCTTGTTTGTGTGATCGCTTGACACATAAAGGTTGCAGATTTTTCATTGTAGTTCACCATCCTTGTGTGGAGCCTCCCAGTCAAGACTACCTCATTCTGGATGTCTTTAGTAAAATGCTCTGCGGGATACCCAAAGTCAAACACAAGGCCTCTGCTGGGACTGAGTTACTCCTCTGAGAAGTGGTAACATCAGCATTGCTGTTCAAACAGCTTTCTTATCCTTTTTCTGTATCCTAATATAGATCACTAAGCGAACTATGAAATACACAATACGTTTCCATTCCCTGTGATAGCAGGCGAGCGCATTCGGTTCACGTAGCCGTTCAACCAAATGCAAATCTATCACGCCTGCGGGCATGTACGGAATCCCAGCTCCCCGTGCAGGGCGTCCGCCGCAACCCCCTGAGTCTCCTTTCCATAATTGCATGAAAGCAAGGAAGGGGAAAGCGGTGACACATCAAATGCAACGGGACCGAATTGGGTACCAAGGCAAAGAGAAGCACCTCGGCGCGCTCGGGCAGTTTCTGACCTTCATCCTGCAGGAGACAATGGAGCGAATCTCGCATTGCAGCCCAGTAAAAACCATGGCACAGGAAGGAGGGCGTTATGAATTATTCATGTCGGCTGCTCTAGATTCCAGATGCGCATGCTCCCTTCACTAGTAGCAGAGATATTCGCATTATACCTACAAATAATTACTTGAGTGCGCAGTTTCATGTAGCTCCTCACTGCATCAATAATTAATATGCATACGAGAAAACCTAAAGTGCCTTTGCTTTGCAATGGCTGTCAACTCCTCCATTAAACACGTAAGGACTACTCAAAACAACAAATTCTGAGAACACTATAGAAATGTCTCGAGGAAAAAAAACATGTCAACAAATTAGGCAACATGGAAGCCATGTTGCTCTCTGTGATGCGGCTGTGATATGACACACCAAGGAGAAAACCCGCTGGAACAGGCCCAGCGGAGGAACTGCAGCCTGTCATTAGCCTTCTATTTTTATGATACACAGAGTCTCGGGAGCCCTGGTGTAAACTAAGGGTATACAATAATTAGTAGTAGTAGGCTACCGGCAGTATCCTCTGAGGAGACATAGCACTAATCATCCACATGTTACCGGGTCCCAGAGTCCCTCGTCGGTTTTGTTTGCAGTCGCGCTGCTCTTTCTTGTTTTCTATCTAGTACCGTGTCTGGTAATGAGGCCTACACTGGCGCACAGCTGATGTGAGCCGCGTCTATGTTTATGAACGGCTGTCAACTCGCAGTTCTGGGAAAAAGCATCATGGCGGGCATAGAGGTGCCCGAGACGGTGAAAAAGGTGCCCGCATGGGAGACTGGCCACGTTGCCTGAAAGAACGTGGGTTCTCTGCGGTCCATGCAATATGTAAAACCTAGCCACGCCTTCATCCTAAAGTGGGTTAGCTCACAGGGACGCTGGACAGCATCACTGCTTTGTAACTGAAAGTCACATTTTGGATTTTAATATTTCTCTCGCTCACTGTTGACTAGCGGAACGACAAGCCTGATTAACTCTTGAAGGGTTTGTGGCATCTTTAATGAGAAGGTATTAGGCAAAACAAAAATCAAGGAATCATTTCCCTTTTTTTAATAAATAAATAACATTATTATAATGTTACTTCACTGTACATTAGGCTGCAAGCTTAAATTAGGTCGCAAACGTAATCCAAACAAGGGCTATCCGTTTAAATAATGCACGCTGGTAAATCATGTATTCACTGAATTAATACATTCGTCCGCTAATTATTCACTGTATTTATTATGTTGTGGGTAAAGGTTTCACTTCCAGAGCACGCGTATTCCTTCCTTCTAGTTTAGAGATTCCACTTACAGGTATACTATCCTTTATTAGTTCCGGTTCACAAGGTTTGTTTCCATACTTGCCAAAATTCTGTCACCAAAAAGATGCAGGATGTTATAAAGTTTCAAATATAATAATTTTCATAACAATGACATCACAAGAAAATACAAAACATACATTGTTGGCAAGCTTGAAGCATTCTAAAATACACAACCCATCAAACAGCACAACATGGCAAGATGTTCACATTTTTAAAAATATATAATTCTGAATGGTAAATCATAGCTCCCAACCTTTTTTGTCACCAAGGCGGGTGAAAACACCCGATTTTCTTTTTGGCGGGTGAGAGGCCCATAGAAGTGAATGGGCGTAGGTGGGGCTTGGCGGATGATTCATCAGCTTTCAAGGCGGGTGACACCCGCCAAAAGAGGGTGAGTTGAGAGCTATGGGTAAATTAACACCAAATTCAATTACCTAACTTCACAGAAGGTAATCACACAGAGCTAGTAGGTAACGTTTGCCACTGCTCCGTAGCAGCAGCCTCGGCAATACACATGTATTCCTGCACTGCAAGTTGAACACTGAATGACATGGAGACGGATACCCCCTTAGTCTGATAGGCAGATGCGGTTTGATGGTGTTACATTTTGCCACTTGCCTTCATTGGTGGTTCACTGAAAGGGTTGTACTGGCAAGAGTGCAGGAGAGAGTCACATAGCTGACAGGTCAGTGGATTGGTGAGCCCAATCAAAGTAATCACCTACGAGCTCACTGTACAGACAGACTAATTCATGTATGGTATGCTTTTTCCTGCAGCCTGCCTTAGAGTCACATACATTACCTGCCACTGTAAAAAGCAGTAGGATCTGTCACTCAAATCTTTAGGCGGGTAGGATTGCTTAAAAAGCAGTAGCCTACTGCCTAAATCTGTAGGATTGGCAAGTATGTGCTTCTGAGTAAAAAATACTTCTAGCTCAGTGATCTCTTCCAATGTTTCCTTCAGGGCATTGCTTTACCCTGTGACCACCACCAACGCGGTTAGCAGGTCCATTTTGCAGATGATCACTGAACTTGACTGTCTCTTCAATTGCCTAAATTTACATTACCTCCACGTCCACTCTTCCTCGTCCCAGTACTTACGTCACGAGGCCCCTGCCTCTGACACAGGACTATCTTTTATTTCTATTACCCCTATAACTCCTCCTCTCCAACCACGTCACCCAGTTACATGTTTCCTGCCTCTGGCGGATTGGAAGATTCCCAGTGCGGGGCTCCGGGGAACAGCAATTGCTGGCCCCCTGGTAGGGCTGTGTGGTGGGGCGTTGTTCCCGGGCCCCCTCCAGGGCCTGGGGTCCTGGTTGAGCAGGATTACCTCGCTCGATTCTTTTGCTGGGCTCAGGACCGGAGTGTGAGCATTACAACCTGGGTCCTGCAGGGCTCGGGGTACGGTAAGGAGTTGGGGGGGATCCCAATAGCTCAACGGGTAGAGCGTGGGTCCACCAGTTACAACATTCACTCAAGCCACCGCTCAGGCATTTGTAAAGTTTTCTTTTCCTGCCGGTGGGGTAAGCTTTGATACGCGGCTGCACCGGCTCCTTTTGAAGTTCTTTCCCGACATTCCTCTATGGAGGCGGGTGGGCTCTGCCTCCGGCAGTGCATGCTTTGCTCTCTATGGAAATGGAACGGTTCCCATGGAGTTACATTGTTTGAATTTGGCCAATGGTGGGATTTCATCTGGCCTACATTTTTAAAAGTGTGGTTGGCAAGGACGTGTTCTGTTTTTCTCTTTGCACACCATGGGTAAACATTCTGAAAAGCTCAGGCACCTTGTCCTGTCTTCTTCCTCACCTTCCTCTTCACCTGAACCACGCAGGAGGAGGAAGAAGAAGTCTAAACGTTTTTCTTTGACCAGGAAGGAATTGAAGAGCCTGCTAAAGCATCATGCTGAATGAAAACACAGCCATGTGCATGGCCACAAGCGACAGTGTCTGTCTTCCTGTTCGTCCTTATTTTCTGGCCCTGAGGCCTCGGCTTCTTCCTGTTCTTCATCTGCTGATGCAAGGAAATATCTGGGCAGGGAAGCTGTGGAGGAGGTGCTTGCTCAAATTTGGGGCTACATTATATTATCTGATCCCCTGGTTTCCGGTGGAGGGGGCTGACCCTACCATTCACCAGTATAGGCATACCCCAAGGATGGGGTTGCCATTGGTTTTGGATATCCGGGATAAAATCCTTTGGGAATAGCATGATCCAGAAAAGATTGCAATGCCCCGCTTTATGGCCAAACTCTACCCTTTGAAAGGGGGCAAGTCTTTGCTGTCAGATCCAGTTGAGGTGGATGATATCCTCTCCAGCCTTGGATCGGGTGGTCCGTAGGGTTAATTCCAGCCTGAGGAAGGTTCATGCTGGGGCACATCTGGCCCTCAGGGCAAATATCTATGGTTCCTACACAGCAGAGACTGTAATCAGTGGTTTCAAAAAATTGAAAAAGGCTGTGGATGGCGGTTCTGATTGTGCTCTGTTGTTATCCGAGATGCAAAGACAAGTTGAACTTTTGTCCAATCTGGCATTTTATGGGGTGTGTGCCTCGGCCATGTTCATGGGGGCTGGTGTATCGGCCCGGCGGCATGCACATCTGTGGGATTGGAAAGCAGAAGGTTCGCAGAAAGCAGCTGCCCTAAAAATTCCATTTGATGGATCCAAATTTTTGGTGACTCTCTTGAAGATAAAGTGCATACAAGTGTTTAGGGCTGACAAGCACGTGGAAAAGTTGCGCCACAAGTTTTCCTCAACGGCCAAGAAGTCTTCCTCTGGTGAAGGTGCTGTGACTGGAAGATCCTTTTCTGGGCCTTCCTCTCAATCTTTTCGGAGATAAAGAGGGCATCGGGTCCCCCACGCTGAACTTCCCATCTCCTCATATCCAGGCTGGCATGGTTCAGACTTTGGTTCCCAGGTCTTGGACCAAGAGGTTGGCCATGGAAACGGCTCTATCCGAATTGTTGCTGAAGGCAGCCATCACGGCCGTCCCTTTCCAATTTTGAGGACAGGGTTTTTACTCGCTGGTGTTCCTGGTCCCCAAACCTTCAGGGAAGTATCGCCTGATTTTGGAACTCAAGGCACTGAACTGCTTTGTCTGGAAGGAACGCTTCAAGATGGAGATTTGCAGAACATTCTCCCGATGTTGGACAGGGGGGACGGGATGTCATCTCTGGATCTCCAGGATGCATATTACCACGTGGCTCTCCGCCCCTGTCACATGAAGTTCTTCCATTTTGCAGTGGGGTCCCGACATTTTCAATTCGAGTTTGATTGCGTTCAGCCCACAGAGAGTTCACCAAGCTGGTGGCTCCACTGGTGGTGCATTTGCATCTGGGGAATTCAGATTTTTCCCTACCTGGACGATTGGTTGGTCAAGGCAACCCTGCGACGACAAGTCCTGACACAGCTGCAGTTGGTTTACCAGGAATTGCAGGACTGGGGGTCTCTGGTAAACTGGCAGAAGTCTCAGCTGGAGCCCTCTCAGGATATAGTTTTCATTGGGGCTCAGATTTGCACCAGGATGGGGTGGGTGTTTCTTTCCCTGGAGGAGGTCCATCGCTTGCTGGCTGTTCTGGGCAGGATTCTCAGGAGGCAGTATTTCTCGGCTCGCCTATTACTCAAGTTGCAGGGGCACATGGCATCTTGCATATTTCTGGTTCCTTAGAAGTGTCCTCATTTGCATCCTCAGGCATCTTATCTTCTCTCCCACTGGCTCCTGAAGTCTCAGGCTTATGAGCCTTTGATCGCTTTGTCCTCGGCTCTGAGGGTCTCCCTGCAGTAGTAGGTGGGGGATACGAGTCTCCGGACAGGGGTTTCCCTGGTCCTTCCTCCTATGACCACTTTTAGTACAGATGCCAGTGGAAGAGGGTGGGGGGCAAGCTTGGGGATCCTCTGGGCCCAGCGGTTGTGGGATCCGGGGGAGAGTCGTCGGTCATCCAATTGGAGAAAGCTGTGTGCCATTCCCTGGGCTCTGGTGTACTTCAAAATGTTTCTGGAGGGCCGGGCAGTTTTGGTCCGGACAGACAATACAACGGCCTTGGCATAGGTCAACCGCCAGGGGGTTCTGTCCACTCCTTGAATGATCTGGCTGCTCAGATAGGTTAATGGGGGGAAATCTCATCTGGTGTCCTTGCTGGCCTCACATGTCGTGGGTGGACAATGTTCAAGCAGATCTTCTCAGCTGCCGGTTTCCCTCCTCTGCGGAACTGGTTCTATCTGACCAGGTCTTTTTCGGGACCCCGTTCTAGATCTGTTTACCTCTCTAGCCTCGGCAAGGGTTCCCCTTGTTTGGTCACAGTTTCAGGCCAAGGGAGATTGGGGTGTGGACGCCCTTTCGGTGCAGTGGCCTAGGGGTCTCCTTCATGCATTCCCGCCTATTCCCCTTCTTCCCCAGGTGGTTCAGCGCATTAGGGTGTCGAGGTCGACTGTGTTGTTGGTTGCTCCTTTCTGGCCCCACCGGAGTTGGTTCCCCTCTCTGTTGGAGCTACAGTCCCAGGAGCCTTGGCTGGTTATGAAGTGGCCATGTACCCTGCAGAAGAGTCTGGGGTTTGGAGTCCGACTGATTCAATGGGCAGATTGCCTTTTGCATGGTCATGGTTAATGTCTCAGGGGTTTTCAGGTCCTGTGGTTGAGTCTTTCATGAATGCTCATGGAACCTCTACTCTGAAGGCATATGGCAGGCATTGGGGCCATTTCCGGGACTGGTGTGGGCGGTCTGGGATCCCTCCCCTGAGTTCTGGCCTGCCCTCTGTGGGATGTATTTACCCATGCATCCGAGCCGTACCTCAAAACTGTGCAGTACTGACATGGAAAACATCATGATGGCCAGAGCTTCCCAGAAAATGCACAGGGAAATGCAGGAAGAATAGGCTGCCACCCATTTTTGCCGATGTTATGGGCACAGAAGGACACTGCCTAAAATCACCATTGGACTACCCGCACAGTAGTCTGAAACCATTGGGAATGGCAATGCTGATTGCCAAATGCAACCTAGAATTGTTGGGAATTCATTTTCTTAAATACCAAAAATGGGTGCAGTACCAGTACTCACCACTATCCAAAAGCCGGCGTTTTAAAACCACTCTGTTTCCCTGAAGGCAAGTCAAAATGCCTATTTTCAAACATTGCAATATGTGCAAAATATTTACTGAACACCAGCAGACATTTGGCAGAATGGAGTGTTGTGTGCCTACAAAATCTGGGAAATGAAGAGCCCAGAAAAATGCTTATAACAAGACTGGCTGCGCTGTGGATTTCAGCAGTTTAAGTTGCATTGGACTGAAAGACACTACAAATCTAAATGTTCAAATTGACTGAGTGACCTACTTTTGAGTGTCACATAGGTTGAAATTGTTTAAATGTCATAGTTTTAAACTTAGAATCAGCCTTCTAGCTGCATATGTGAAAATGTTTAGTTTTATTTGAATGCAGAAACTGGGGAACAGAAATGACAGCTTAAAGAGACTCCAATTTGCCTGGCAACTACCCCCATCAGGAGTGAAACTTGAGTCACAGCTGTGTTCCCAGGCCAACCTTCCTTTTGCTGCCCACACTAAGGATATCCCATCTATCTGATAATTGAATTACCTGTGCTCTGCAGGAGAGTGAACAAAGCCCTCTTCACTCAGGCAAAGGTTTTTATTACCGCAGTCGTAAAATGTAGCTTCCTCTTGGCAGGAGCTGGGAGGGGCACTGCCTGTGAGAGCAAGCTGGCTTGGCAGAACTGGATTAACCAGAAATTCAACCTTGTGCTGAGGGTAAACCACACCCCTTTGGAGCCAGAACATAACTTTAAAAAGATGAATAACTCATAGAGCGGACATGTGAAAATTTTATAAATGGTACCATAATTCTTGTGATTTTTCTGCCCACAGTTTAAGAGGTTTTTCGACCCGGTGGCGTGTTCAGGGGGGTTTTAGCGGAAAAGTGGATATTACTCTAAATGTATGCATGTTAAAAATCTGAAACTTCATCAGTTAATGTCCCTACTCCCTGCGCACATGTATGTAAAGTTGGGTCCATGTCAGAAATTGAAAAATCAGTTACAAAGTCCATTATGTGCCATCTCTGAATGCAAGCTCCTAGAAAGAGCAGATTTGGACAGAGACATGGCTAAATTCAGCCACACCATGTATATGTAATTTCAAGCAACTGTGTAACTGTGAAATATGTCTTTTATTATCAAATATAGAATGTGTGCAATCTGACAAGGGAGTGCCCTCTTGGCAAGCCATAAAATGACATCACTCTGACTCACAGTTCATTCCCCAATCAAGGGGAGGAATGAAAGCTGGACCAATGACAAGTGAGAGGGGCAAGTCTAGTGATGCAACACACACACCCACTCTCAAAAACACATAAAAGCAGAGAGTCAGGACAGATAGGGACCTTCAATTCCATTTGCTGCAACGCACTCTGCCGGAAAAATCCATACTTACCTCCATCAATCTTCAAAGAGCCAACCCTTAGACTCCAAGATAAACAGAGACTTCAGAACCTTAACCAAAAAGGCCACTGCCAGCAAGAGTATTTGTCAGCAGGCCTCAAAATATTTTTGCAACTGAACTCTTCAGACAGCCGGGTGAGCCGTCTGAATTTTGCCAAGAACTTTTGCAAGAACCCGGTGACAGAGATATCCAAAGAGAAGGCAGGACCCGACCCAGAGAACCGGTGCCTAGCAGAGAGAAAGCAGTGCTGTACCCAGAGAGACCCAGACCAGACCGCTGTGAGCAGTTCCAGAGGCCAGGCGCTGTGAGCAGAACCCGGGAAGACCTGACCAGACTATTGACCAGATCGTGACAAAGCCGCTTTCCGGTTCAAAATCTCTTGTGAGTACTCAGCAAAACTCAGAACACATCTCTTAGTTAAAATCATATAATTCAATCCATTTTTAATCTAAGTAGAACTGCAGCTTAGCAATTGTGTTATCCTGCCATCATTTTTAAAGCTGAAAAAGTGTGCGTTTAAAATTTGCAAAAACCAAAAACGACCTCTAGTAAATCGGTCATATCTCCGCAACCGTTTGAGACTTGCAATAACTTTCATCTGAAAGGTTAGAATCGTGGCTTCCCTACGAACCTAGAACCGCATTCCTACCCCTTATAGTTTTACCGCAATCGCGGAACACGCATTCGCGAATTTTACCCCGATTTGCAAATTTCTTCACATGTAAAAACTGCTGCTGCTTGCCTTCCATTTGCCAGAAATTCGTTTAACCTGCTAACTATCCCTGTATCATTACCAGTGTGAGCCTGGACTAATATTAACTAGATACCACTCACCCTGAACCTCTGAAAGGGAATTAAAAGCAAATTTAGCATATTTCTCATCCATTGCTAGCACATATCAAAGCATTTGGGCTTGTGTTTTCAAAACTCCTATCTGTTTTCTGTTGTCTAAGCTTGCTGGGTTGAACTGAATTACATTGATTGCATTTCTGAGAACTGTGTGTTTCCTCCCATTTCCTTGCATTGCATAAAGAGGGGGGGGGGAGTGAATAGCCAGAGAAAAGTGATTACATTGTTTGGTTGAAATCATATTGAGTATTTTCTGTACTGCATTCATTGAATATTGCATCCACCTGAGCTTACATAAAGCATCCTCTACCACATTATATTTTTGTTCCTATTTACCAGTGTGCTACCTTATCCATTTCATGTCAACTCCTTATTGATTATAGAGAAGCGTGTTAGTGCCAGATTCTCCGTTGTTAATCTTTATCATATCAGATTAAGCGTGCTATTCAATTATTAATTTATTATAAAGTGTGATATATATATATATTTTAAATTATCAAATAAACCTTTTAAAATTGCAAAACAGAACTACTTCTTGGCTCAGTGGGGTCAGGGGGATTCCAAGAGAGGGGTGTTATACAGGGGTAGTCATCCATAACGCATGAACTGGACCTAAAGATATATCAATAAGGGTTTTCATTCAGTATTCTAGACTAGGCGTTAACTTAGCTGTAGTGCTGAATTGAATCCTCTTACAAATTGGGGGCTCGAGCCGAGACGTTGGGTTAGATTTACCATTTGTGCAGCTTAATACAGTGTGCGAACTGACGGGATACATACATCCGGTCGGATCACCACGCTGCATTACGCTGTGAAGCATTCCTCAAAAGGGACACTCCAAGAAAAGTTCTGTTCTGCAAAAATAAAATACAAACTTCTGTAAGTCAGGACAGAGACCAATCTCTAGAATGACGACCTTAGTAGACATGAAAATAGCCAGAGAGCACCTCTTGCATAAGCTATTTGTGAGAGGTGAATGGACCGAACAGGGCCAGGATGTGTGGTTGCAGGCCATCACACAACAGGTCACTGAAACAGGGTCAGATATATATAGAGATCAGGGTCCCTTACATGTGGCCCTGAGTGAACTATATATGGCTCCTAAAGCCAAAGAGGAACACAATAAGATTGCCAGGATAGCAGCATACCTGTACCTATATATGGGAGACATGCAGGATAGATGTGCTGAAAGCCAAAATCTGGCAAATAGGCAACAGATGGCATTACAGAAGGCCCAATCTGACCTGGTCTCTTCTGAGCAGAGGCTGCAGAGGAGCCAGGAGTCAGAAGATGATAGTAGGCAGCACATCATTAAAATAAAGAAGGATATGGATGTGCTGCAACAGGAAAAGGTAGAACAGGATACTAGATTTCTGGCCCTGCAGAAGGAGCACCAAGACAGTTTGGACTCCTTACTGCAGAGCCAGAAAAAGCTGGAGCAACAATTAGACTTTAACAGGGCATGCACGGAGCAGGTAGCCACCCTGCAAAGTCATCTAGATAGAGTGAAGGTAGAGAGCAACAAACTAATTCTGAAAGACCTGGATACCCAGGCAGAGTTTGATCAGGAGCGCCAGAAAGCTGGTGCCCTTCAAAGGCAGAGGGACGACCTGGCGGCACAAATGCAGGCTCTTAGTCAGGAAAGAGACGCCTTAGGCCAGGAAGTCTGCCATTTAAAAAGGAAAATGGAAGAAAATCACCTGGCCCACCAGGGACTGGGTGATCTCCAAAAAGAACACCAGAACTTGTTAGAGCACACCAGGAGGGTGGAGGATGCTCTAGCAAGAAAGGAGCAGGCCAATAGGGACACAGCTCAGGAGGTAACCCTCCTGCAGCAAAGACTGGCCCAGTTCTCCAGGACCAACCAGGAAGCACAGAGGGAAAACGAGGCCCTCTGTGAACACAATGATAGGCTCCAACAACAGGTAGCGATGCAGGAGAGACTGATAGAGTCCAGTAAGGCCTTAACTGAGGAACTGAAGGCACAAATGCAGGCTCTTGCATTGCAACAGGGAGCAGGGGCGGATAGAGATGAGGTTCGCTGGGAAAGGGAAACTCCGGAGCATAACCTCAGGAGCCCTAGTACCAGAGGCCCTCATACCTCTCAGTCCCTGGACTCTGCCACCCCCATGTCCCCTGGCGCACATGAGCACAGGGCCGCAGGGATGGCAGATTACTATCCAGCTAAGAGTATGGGGCTCATAGGCCAGTACCACTCAGGAATGGAGGGGTGGGCATCCGGGTATGGGCACCCAAGTACAGTACAGTTCAATGGGGAACCCCAGGAGAGTAGGCCCATTAAGGGCATCCTGAAAACCTCTGCCCAGTTAGGTCAGTGGAGGGGGTACCCATCAAATCCTGGCAGCAAGGAGGAATCTGAAGACTCCTCTGAACTGCGCAGGACACAGGAGACCAGGTCCCCACATTCTGCCAGCCATTCCCAGGCTCGCAGAATCCGGGAAAACCTGGAAGAACAGACGGGAACCTCTGGGAGCAGTGCCTCTGAGTCCGAGGACGATTGGACCAGGGTTACCCGGACCAAAAGGGCCAATAAGACAAAAAGGGCCTTGCTTAAGGACCCTTTAAAGCAGATTAAGGCGATCAGGAGCGTCATCACGCCTTACCATAAGAACGCTAAGTATTCTGTTTGGGAGCACTTAGAGTTGTTTGAGCAAATGATGGAGACTTTCCATATGAAGGACAGCCAAAGCTGTATTCAATATGTAAAGTGGACCTTCTCCCCGGAATACTCCAGTTTCTTTGCGGGGCTGGAGGACCAAAATCATTTAAGATGGTCCACCTATAAGGCGGCCATCTTGAAACATTTTTCTGTTCACAGAAATCCTCAAGAGGCTCGCAAGGCAGCCTACAATTTGCAATGTGGGGAGGATCAGGCCCCACAAGAATTTCTGCAGGAGTTAAAGCGTGCTTTTGCGCAGACCACCAGAAGGGTGCGCACAGATAGCAGAGAATTTATAAATACGTTTTTCCATGCCTTGCCCAAATATATCATGACCCAGCTCGTGAGGGATTTTCACGAGAAAAGATCTTTAGACTGGGTCATTGAACAGGCTACCCGGATCTATGAGGTGCAGAAACCGATAGATAGCAAAAGTAATGCCCAGAAAAACCCCAAAGCCAACAGCACCCCTGCTGCTGCCAAGGTGGCAGAGGTAAAGGTCACCCCCGTTTTGGATTTGGAGATGGGGGGGCCTAAAAACCTACCTGCACCTAATAATGCTAGGCCCAGAAGGTCCTCGGGCCAGTCACAGACAGGGAGCCAGGGAGGCAGCCCCACAAATGGGGTCCCTCGCTCTCCTGATTATGTAAGTCCCCGTTACAAGGGAAATCGACCCATCCTGGGTTATGTGTGGACTCCTTCAGCCCAGGGGGGGGGACCCAGCCAAGCACCTAACCCAGGGAACTTCCCTCCAAACTTCCCACAGGAGGGCAGAAATTTACCAAACCCTGGGCAGAACTTTTTCCCCAGATATCCACCCGACTTTCAGCCCCAAAACCATCCATCCTTCTTTCCCCAATTCCCTGAGCCCAGACCACTGAATCCGGGAGAGGGGAGGCCAAGGGTGGAGGGGTACCCAAATCTTCCCAACCCGGGGTATTACCAGAGGAGGGACAGCTACCCTTCCCGGGATCAGCCCAGGGGAGAAAACAGGGCCCCGTATCAGCCTGAGCGGGTTTCCCAGTTAGAGCGCCAGGTTCAAAACATGGCGCGGGATATGGGTCACATACTGAGGGCTCAGCAGAACCCTCAGATCAGCATGCCGGCGCAGAACGCACCCAACTCTGGACCTGGTGCTCCAGAACAATGACGGGGGCAGCACCCCGATAACTCACCGCCTCCCAGGGAGGAGGCACAAAGGGAAGGGGGGTGTAAAGCCTTGGAGGAAGCTTCCTTCCTCACTTGTAAACAGCCCCTGGAAACCCAGGAACCGGAAACAAAATCTCTTGCCCCTGAAAGTCTGCCTCCTAAGGAGCAGAGGGGGGGTAGGAGAAACAAAAGACCCAAACAGACTCAGTTTGAGGAGGAGGTACAGGTCTTCCAATTTGAGGGAGAGGGATCCTCAGAGGATCCTGGGAAAAGGATCTTCTCCTTCAGAGAGGGGGGAACTCCTCCCAAAGAAAAATGGGTCCCTAGGGATGCAAATCCAGACTGGGGAGATGTGGAGACTGAACTACCGCCGCCCACCATCTCATCCCAGAACCAACAGCAAGAAAATCCCCTGGTTCAAACCCATCCTGGTGACTGCCTCCAAAAAGGGGGGGGCGGCCCGGAACCGGAGCCAGGGGAACCCACAATGGCTCTGATCTCCAGTTGCCAACTTTTTCTTTCAGATTCCCAAGGCTCTCCACAGAATTCTGCCCAAAATTCTTCTCTCGCGATGTCCAAAACCAGAAAATTAGCCCACCAGTTGTCCAAAAATGTACATTATCTGTGCCCCCTTGAGGAGAAGGAGGGAAGATATTATGCCCCGGTACAAGTACAGGGGCAGGGTACAATCTCGGCACTGGTGGACACTGGATCTCAAGCTACCCTTCTGTCCAGAAGGGCCTTTGACGAACTGAATGCAGGAAGGGGAGAGAATTACCAAATTCCTCTCACCTCTCTTCCGGGACAACTACAGAACTTTGACGGGAAGGAAATTCCCGTTGAGGGGACTGCAGATTTGGACATTAAAATTGGGCGACACAAGCTGAAACACCCGGTTATAGTTGTGACCCCAGAGGGCACCCCTTGTTTACAAGGGAATGACCTCCTGAGAAGGTTGTCACCCCTAATTGATTGCGTAAACAAGGTCCTCTGGACCCAGACTAGCCGACCCATAAAATTAAAACAGAGTGTCAACCATGTTAGTTTAAACGGCACCTGCCACATGGTTGAACAAAAATCTGACCAAGTAGAGTTTCACTTCCAGAACAACCAGATTCCAGACGTGACAGTAATAGCAGTAGGACAACAGACTGGTGATGGGGGGTCCTCTCTATTTCTGAAAATCAACCTTCCTTCCAGTCTAAAGTGGTATTCCACGCTGGAAGGAAACACTCTGAAATTCTATACCAATCCACAATCTGAAACTCCCACTCCTATAGTCCAGAAAGAGGTGAAATCGGCTCAGAGCCTGGCTGATATTCAGCAAATTGGAGAGCAGTTGTTCATCCCTGTTCAGTTAAATGATGGGAAGGACTCTGTTCTCGCTCGAGTGTGTGTGAACAACGGTAAGAGCTTCATCAGCGAAGCCATGTTCCGCCAACTCCCAAAAGATCCAGCCATTCCCACCTTCAAACTGATAGACAAATGGGAAATGGACCTGGAAGCACCTAATTCCAAACATCTCCTGCCAAGCAGGTGTATGCTCAAAATCTCCATTGGCAACAAGAGCATAGTCCACAATTGTTGGGTCGTGCGAGACGTCCCTGCCGCCTTTTACTTAGGCAGTGACATTCTCAATCGCTTTGCCATTAGTTTGGACCTAATAAACTTCAAAGCTTGGTCCCGATTAGCGGATAATCCCATGGGCTTTGATGATCCAGAAAAAGCATTTAGGTCAGCTCAATTGCTACCTTATGCAGTTGAAATAAATTCAGGTTAAAGAGGAAGTCACCATCCCAGAAAGGACCCGACAATTCTCCCTGGAAGTGAAAGTTAAAAGGGGACAAGAGTTGAAAAACCCTGATGCTTACATACATCTAAATGCTTCTTTCCAACAGCAAGGGTTGGGGGTAAACCCAACTCCATTAGTCAACATAGAACATGACACCATTCTAATAGAGGTGGATAACAGCGACTTAAAGAGTATTACTCTAGCCGCAGGCACCATTATTGGAATGGCGGTTGATGACCGACATTTCTCCATTGATCTTGTAGATGAACTGTTAGGACCAATCCCCAAGGACTGTGTTGACAGTGACAGTGAGGACAATACAACACCAGACAGGATTTTCACCCGGCATGGGGGGAACTTCCTGGTGTACACTTCCTGCCCCTATGGTAAGGAAGATGTGACGTGTGACTTCAGGAGGGATGAGGTGATTTTCCAGGTACATGAGGGCTGCCTTTCCCACCTGAAGCCTCCGGTCCAAATCAGCACTCTGACCAGGGACTTATCCAGCCAGCTGGAGGAGGCCGCGGAAATAGCCAAACCAGAAGTCTTTCCAGGCTTCAGGCAGATGGTGGAAGAGAGAGTCAACCTAGCTGATGCCTGTGTGACTCTGGAACAAAAGCAAAAGTTGAAACAAGTTTTCTTGGATTTCCAAGATCTCTTTGCGGTAGACTCATATGACTGTGGTCGCACTGACATCCACACAACAACAATCCCCACGGACCCTGGCATGACTCCTGTGTTTGTGAAGCAATATCGCTTGCCTCTCGCATCAATGGAGTCCCTTACTGAAATAATTAAGAACCTTGAGTCCCGGGGAATAATCCGTCCAGTCCACAGCACCTTCAATAATCCGGTGCTGGGAATATTGAAGCCAAACGGCCAGTGGAGACTCTGTGCCGACCTCAGGGAGCTCAACAAACGGGTCCATACTTCCCGATGGCCTCTGCCCTACATTGACCAAGGGCTGGCCCAGATTCAGGGGTCGCAGGTATTCACTGCAATAGACCTGACCAATGGATACTGGACCGTGCCTGTCAGCAGGGAGGACCAATACAAACTGGCTTTTACCTTTGGGGGCCAGCAGTACACATGGACCCGGACTCCCTTCGGATACCTCAACTCCGGCAATGAATTCAACATTTTCCTACATAAGGCCATGCCCGACCTGGGTGCAAGGGGTAACCTGGCGTATGTAGATGATGTCCTCATCAAAAGCTCAACCGTTGAGGAACACATAGCGGAGATCCGTTATGTTCTGACACAGTTGAGGGCCGCCGGAGCAAAACTTTCCTTTCAGAAAGCACAGTGGTGTAGAACCCGTGTTAATTTCTTGGGGCATGAGATTACTCCTCAGGGTCTCTGTCCCCAGGAAAAGAAAGTGGAAGCACTTCAGAAACTGAAAGACCCCACAACTCTGCGGGAACTAAGGAGCCTCCTTGGACTGACTAATTACAGCAGAAAGTTCATTGAGGGCTACGCAGAGATCACCAGACCCCTGATTCATCTCCTGAAGGGGGGGGTCAAGTGGGAATGGGGTCCAGAACAAGCCGAGGCAGTAAGACAACTCAAGAGAAGCCTCTCACAAGCGCCTTGCCTAGCTTACCCTGTCAGAAACAAGGAGTTCTTCCTGGAGACGGGGTTCTCTGATACGTGCTTGACGGCAGTATTATACCAAAAGCATGACAAGGTCAATAAAGTAATCTCCTATGCGAGCAAAACTTTATCCTCTGTGGAGGAAAAATTCAACGATTGTGAGAAGGCACTCCTGGCAACGGTGTGGGCATTGAAGAATTACCGCCCGTTTATCCAGGGGGAACACATCATAGTGGAGACTCCACACCAGCCTCTGCAATATCTCCAAAGTGACAGAATCCGGGCCGGAAATGTGAGTAATTCCCGAATTACTTCCTGGATTCTGTCAATGCAAGGCTTTCCTGTGGAGGTCAGATATGGCCAAAACAAGAAGAGTCCACTCGCGCAAGGTCTGGCTGACTTGCATGATTGTGCCAGAGAAAACTGTCTCGGGGACGAAAGTCTAAAAATAAAGGACAACACGGAGGCATACCTTAATTCCCCACACAAAGTCTTTGAAGACGACAAGTGTGAGGGAATGCCCACTGTGTATGTGGATGGATGCTCTTACCATGTTGACAACAACGGGGAGAAAGAACTGGTGGCCGGCGTAGGGAATGCATGGGTGAATGAGTCCCCAGAACCCTCCGCTGGATACAAAATTGGTCCCCGAAGTAGTCAGGTGGCAGAATTGATGGCTGTGCATCAGGCCATCCTCACTGCTGTCCAGCATCAACTCCACGAACTGGTCATAATCACAGATTCGGATTATGTACGGAACGGGTTCGTGGAGCACCTGGTTAATTGGAAAACCAGAGGCATGTTATGTGCTAACAACAAACCCTTGAAACATGGGAAGTTGATCCAAAACATTGATGATCTGGTCACATCGAATGGGATGACCATCTATTGGAAGAAGATTAAGGGTCATTCCAAAGTAGAGGGACCAGACAAAACTGGAAATGACTTAGCTGATCAGCTGGCCAAAACCGGAGCCATCCAAGGGGATCTAATTGAGATTGAGTCCCTGTTGGGGGAAATCCAGGTCACTGCCATCACTAGGTCCCAGACAAATGCTCACAACGACCTTTCAATTGCACAATGGAGTAAGGAGACCCCTGATGCTGATTTGATTACAGCTCAGAAGGGGGATCCAATCATTGGTAAATTTTACCAGCACCTTGAGGACCCTGAGAACTTTCCCCTGACGGATACCGATTACATTGGGAAAGAGGACCTAAGAGTGTTGATGAAATGTCCAAAAATGTTCCGGATCCAAGACGGTTTGTTGGTAAGGAAATCCAAAGCTGGCCACGATCAGTGGGTGGTTCCTACCTCATTCCGAAGCCTGATGTTAAGTCACGCCCATGATGCGGCCACCGCCGGTCATAGGGGGTTTCAAATAACATTGGAAATCTTAAGAGAGGTTGCATACTGGCCACACATGGGCCAGGACCTCAACCAATATTTGAAGGGTTGTCTTGTGTGTGCACAATTTCAGCCGACATCCCTCACACACCGGGCGCCTTTACAAAAGAGGGGAATGACACTGCCATGGTCAGATTTACAAATCGACTTTGTAGGCCCTGTGATTCGCTCGGCTAGGGGGAATAAGTACATGTTGACTGTGACATGCTTGTTTACCAAGTGGGTGGAATGTCTCCCAGCCCCAAATTGCAAGGCAGAAACTGCAGCTGCCTTGATGATTAACCACATCTTTTCCAGTTTTGGTCTACCTCAAAGGATTGAGTCAGACAGAGGTAGCCACTTCACCAGTGAAGTAATGACAAAGATGTGGGAGATACTGGGGGTCAAGAGAAAGCTACACATTGCTTACAGACCAGCTTCTTCTGGGGCAGTAGAGAGATATAACCGAACCATTGTGAGCATATTAAAGAAGTTTGTGGCAGATTCTGGGCCAAGTTGGGATATCCGATTACCTCTGGTCCTAATGGCTATCAGATCTACCCCTTCATCTGCAACCAAAATGTCACCATTTGAGTTGATGACTGGGCGCAAGATGGTGCTTCCTCAGCATTTGCTCTACAGGACCCAAGAGCAGACACTGATAAATGCCTCCACTACTCATGAGTATGTGGAGAATTTAAGGAAACACCTCCAACATGCTTTTGCTTATGCTCAGCGGAATCTAGAAAGATCAGCTGATAGCATGAAGACCCACTATGACCTGAAAACTTCCAGGAAGGAATATCAGGTGGGGGACCGGGTCTATCTATACAACTTCCAAAGGAACCAGGCCAAGCAGCGCAAATTTTTGCCTACATGGAAAGGACCCTTTGAGATCGTCGATAAGATCTCCCCTGTGGCCTACAAGATCCGCATCCCCAAAGGCGGTTCGGCAGAGGGGGAAGACAAGTGGGTACACATAAACCAGTTGAAGTGTTGCCATCCCAGGCACACTCTGCAACAACTGGAGGAATCCTCTGGAATCCTAGCGGGTACTGTATCAGACTAATTCTGTTCCAATCATAAAACATACCACATCTAGTCTCTAAAATATTGTGATTTGCATGAAACTGTCTCTTAGTTATACTGTTTTTTATCAAAATAAGAATGTAATGTTTCGTCATGATGAAATGCATATGCTGTCCCACCATCTCAACAGTGGTGGAAAAACGTCTATGAGTAGGTATTGCCGCTCTTCCTTTGTCGTCCTAGGAGAAAGAAGACCTTGAGACTGGCCAAGGAGGATGATCCGGAGACCAGGAACGAAGATCCAATGGGCCCGGGGTACCGCCCAATCTTCCCATCAGGACCGGCGAGGAGAACCGATCGATCAGTACCGGATGGAGGAAAAGATGCTGAACTGTGCCATCTATTGGAAGAAGATGAGGAAACATCCCAGGTCTTGCGAGTCCCATTCGTGAAATAGAATGGCCATCGCAAGAGGGGGGCTTGTGGGATGTATTTACCCATGCATCCGAGCCGTACCTCAAAACTGTGCAGTACTGACATGGAAAACATCATGATGGCCAGAGCTTCCCAGAAAATGCACAGGGAAATGCAGGAAGAATAGGCTGCCACCCATTTTTGCCGATGTTATGGGCACAGAAGGACACTGCCTAAAATCACCATTGGACTACCCGCACAGTAGTCTGAAACCATTGGGAATGGCAATGCTGATTGCCAAATGCAACCTAGAATTGTTGGGAATTCATTTTCTTAAATCCCAAAAATGGGTGCAGTACCAGTACTCACCACTATCCAAAAGCCGGCGTTTTAAAACCACTCTGTTTCCCTGAAGGCAAGTCAAAATGCCTATTTTCAAACATTGCAATATGTGCAAAATATTTACTGAACACCAGCAGACATTTGGCAGAATGGAGTGTTGTGTGCCTACAAAATCTGGGAAATGAAGAGCCCAGAAAAATGCTTATAACAAGACTGGCTGCGCTGTGGATTTCAGCAGTTTAAGTTGCATTGGACTGAAAGACACTACAAATCTAAATGTTCAAATTGACTGAGTGACCTACTTTTGAGTGTCACATAGGTTGAAATTGTTTAAATGTCATAGTTTTAAACTTAGAATCAGCCTTCTAGCTGCATATGTGAAAATGTTTAGTTTTATTTGAATGCAGAAACTGGGGAACAGAAATGACAGCTTAAAGAGACTCCAATTTGCCTGGCAACTACCCCCATCAGGAGTGAAACTTGAGTCACAGCTGTGTTCCCAGGCCAACCTTCCTTTTGCTGCCCACACTAAGGATATGCCATCTATCTGATAATTGAATTACCTGTGCTCTGCAGGAGAGTGAACAAAGCCCTCTTCACTCAGGCAAAGGTTTTTATTACCGCAGTCGTAAAATGTAGCTTCCTCTTGGCAGGAGCTGGGAGGGGCACTGCCTGTGAGAGCAAGCTGGCTTGGCAGAACTGGATTAACCAGAAATTCAACCTTGTGCTGAGGGTAAACCACACCCCTTTGGAGCCAGAACATAACTTTAAAAAGATGAATAACTCATAGAGCGGACATGTGAAAATTTTATAAATGGTACCATAATTCTTGTGATTTTTCTGCCCACAGTTTAAGAGGTTTTTCGACCCGGTGGCGTGTTCAGGGGGATTTTAGCGGAAAAGTGGATATTACTCTAAATGTATGCATGTTAAAAATCTGAAACTTCATCAGTTAATGTCCCTACTCCCTGCGCACATGTATGTAAAGTTGGGTCCATGTCAGAAATTGAAAAATCAGTTACAAAGTCCATTATGTGCCATCTCTGAATGCAAGCTCCTAGAAAGAGCAGATTTGGACAGAGACATGGCTAAATTCAGCCACACCATGTATATGTAATTTCAAGCAACTGTGTAACTGTGAAATATGTCTTTTATTATCAAATATAGAATGTGTGCAATCTGACAAGGGAGTGCCCTCTTGGCAAGCCATAAAATGACATCACTCTGACTCACAGTTCATTCCCCAATCAAGGGGAGGAATGAAAGCTGGACCAATGACAAGTGAGAGGGGCAAGTCTAGTGATGCAACACACACACCCACTCTCAAAAACACATAAAAGCAGAGAGTCAGGACAGATAGGGACCTTCAATTCCATTTGCTGCAACGCACTCTGCTGGAAAAATCCATACTTACCTCCATCAATCTTCAAAGAGCCAACCCTTAGACTCCAAGATAAACAGAGACTTCAGAACCTTAACCAAAAAGGCCACTGCCAGCAAGAGTATTTGTCAGCAGGCCTCAAAATATTTTTGCAACTGAACTCTTCAGACAGCCGGGTGAGCCGTCTGAATTTTGCCAAGAACTTTTGCAAGAACCCGGTGACAGAGATATCCAAAGAGAAGGCAGGACCCGACCCAGAGAACCGGTGCCTAGCAGAGAGAAAGCAGTGCTGTACCCAGAGAGACCCAGACCAGACCGCTGTGAGCAGTTCCAGAGGCCAGGCGCTGTGAGCAGAACCCGGGAAGACCTGACCAGACTATTGACCAGATCGTGACAAAGCCGCTTTCCGGTTCAAAATCTCTTGTGAGTACTCAGCAAAACTCAGAACACATCTCTTAGTTAAAATCATATAATTCAATCCATTTTTAATCTAAGTAGAACTGCAGCTTAGCAATTGTGTTATCCTGCCATCATTTTTAAAGCATGAAAAAGTGTGCGTTTAAAATTTGCAAAAACCAAAAACGACCTCTAGTAAATCGGTCATATCTCCGCAACCGTTTGGGCTAGAGACTTGCAATAACTTTCATCTGAAAGGTTAGAATCGTGGCTTTCCTACGAACCTAGAACCGCATTCCTACCCCCTATATTTTTACCGCAATCGCGGAACACGCATTCGCGAATTTTACCGCGATTTGCAAATTTCTTCACATGTAAAAACTGCTGCTGCTTGCCTTCCATTTGCCAGAAATTCGTTTAACCTGCTAACTATCCCTGCATCATTGCCAGTGTGAGCCTGGACTAATATTAACTAGATACCACTCACCCTGAACCTCTGAAAGGGAATTAAAAGCAAATTTAGCATATTTCTCATCCATTGCTAGCACATATCAAAGCATTTGGGCTTGTGTTTTCAAAACTCCTATCTGTTTTCTGTTGTCTAAGCTTGCTGGGTTGAACTGAATTACATTGATTGCATTTCTGAGAACTGTGTGTTTCCTCCCATTTCCTTGCATTGCATAAAGAGGGGGGGGGAGTGAATAGCCAGAGAAAAGTGATTACATTGTTTGGTTGAAATCATATTGAGTATTTTCTGTACTGCATTCATTGAATATTGCATCCACCTGAGCTTACATAAAGCATCCTCTACCACATTATATTTTTGTTCCTATTTACCAGTGTGCTACCTTATCCATTTCATGTCAACTCCTTATTGATTATAGAGAAGCGTGTTAGTGCCAGATTCTCCGTTGTTAATCTTTATCATATCAGATTAAGCGTGCTATTCAATTATTAATTTATTATAAAGTGTGATATATATATATTTTAAATTATCAAATAAACCTTTTAAAATTGCAAAACAGAACTACTTCTTGGCTCAGTGGGGTCAGGGGGATTCCAAGAGAGGGGTGTTATACAGGGGTAGTCATCCATAACGCATGAACTGGACCTAAAGATATATCAATAAGGGTTTTCATTCAGTATTCTAGACTAGGCGTTAACTTAGCTGTAGTGCTGAATTGAATCCTCTTACACCTCTATTCTCCAATTCCTCCAGGAGGGGTTTGACAAGGGCCTGGCGGTTTCCATGCTTCGCTCCCAATGGGCCTCCATAAAATCCCTCTTGGGGGACTCTGATGGTCACCCGGATTGGAAGGTTTTGGTGGGGAAGTAGCTCCGGAGTCTTTCTTATTTCTGTCCTTGTACTTATAAAGGGCTTCCCCTTTCGGATCTCCCTCTTGTCTTGAGGTTCCTTCAAGGGCCTCCTTTTGAGCCCATGTCAGTGGTAGCGATGCAGTGCCCTTTGGGAACACCACACACAATAAAGACTACAAGTGACAGTACAAATTCACCTTTGGTAAAAGCATGTGCTACACAGTAAAGTGGTAGCGATTCTGAGCAGCCAGACTTATCTCAAGAGTAAAGTGAGCAGTATCAGAAGTTACACAAAGGACAGCAATGGCTATGGTTCAAACAAACACTGACTCAAGGTTTCTGAGTAAAAGAATATACATTTATTTACACAATCATTTGTAAAACAGTTCACTGATGTAAAGCAGCAGAAAAGCACAATCTTGATACACTACACACCACCCAATGAATTCTGGACAAGTTAAGCTCAAAATGAACTGTGAACAAAATGGTACTCCAGCAATTTAAAAAAGGGAGGGAAAGACAATGTTGTTCAAAATCAAGAAGCACCAACAAGTAAATAGGCAGGGAAATCTAGAAAAGGCTTGCTACAACGAGGATTCAAATCAATAGGCCTGGGCCAATGTCAATATTTCAGAGTCTTTGCAGAGGATCACACAGTTCTTAGTAGTTCGCGGTTAAGTCTTTGGCAACAGTCTGAAACTAAGTTGGTAGGATGAAAAGTTATTCAAAAAGTAGAGAAGGACAAGCCTTCGGATTAGCGAAAGATTTCAAACACTTTCACTGCGGTCGGACGGAGCAAACAACCGGATTTGAACAGTAGCTTAGTAGAAGAAGAATGCTGTAGCTGAGGCAGAAGTTCCTGGCAGGTCCTGCAGGCTCATGGTTCCTGAAGCGACTGTCGGACTTACACAAAGGAGGAAGACTGGAGGGTCCTGCACTTCCCAGGGAAGAAACCAGCAGCAGAGTAAAGCGATGAATAAAAGGTGCGCTCCTTAAAACCCAAACAGTGTCCGGTCCTCCTCGCTTTCCAGTCCTCCTGGCTTTCCGGTTCACTGCAGCGATGCACAGCAAATTCAACCAGGGGAGGGAGGCCTTGCTTGATGTTTGGCGAACTGGTTGGTCCCAGCAACACAGGGGAAGAAGAGTCCTTGCAGATCTTCTCTGTCGTCGAAGTGTAGGAAATTTGGAGATTTGGAGATTCGGACCCGCAGCAGGGCTTCACCGGGAGGTTCAGTAGTTGCAGCAGTCCTTTTCCTTCAGCTTGTCTTCGGTTCTCTCGATCCAGTGGCGACTCCGCCTTCCAAGTCCCAGAGACCTGCTTTTTATGCAGTTTTCCCCCATTCACCCAGCCTGGCTCTCAATCACACAGCAGGGTGGCTGTGCCTAGAGGACAGCCACCTAGCCAATCAAACAAGAGTGTGACTTAGGTCTCCAATGAGACACTGTGCAGGGGGCCTAAAACCCCTCCCTCACATCCTGTCTACCTAGACTCTCAGGTGCCTAAGGAGGGCTTCTGTGCAGAAGCCCGCCAAAGGACGGCGAACAAAGGAACCAAACCTGGTTTGGCGCGCAGATTAAAACACGAGAAAGACCTTTACAAAAAGAAATGGCGAATAAACCAAGCGGAACACAATACAATTAAAAGGGTTCCAGCAGATAAAAGTTTGAGGCTACTAACTTAGGGCTTCATCACGAGTTGGGGGGTAACGATGGTGCTATTAGTGCCGACGCTAATAGCCCTACCGCCAAACCACCCGGCGCTATTAGCGCCAGATCACGGGTTTGGCGGAATGGTTATTGCCCATTCCCCATTGGGCCCATTCGGGAAGTCCTCATTCCCCATTGGGCCCAATGGGCAAAATTTGTGCTATTACCGCCGGCAGATTTCTCGCTGGCGGTAATCGCACCGAAAATTGGCAATTTTGCTGCAGATTTTCCCTCAGCTCTGAGCTGGACGGAAATCTGCCAAAGCCATGATCTGGCGGACCCTTAAATGCGGCGGTAATAGAGCTAAAGCTGCATTTAAGGGTTACCGCCAGACTCGTGATGAGGCGCTTAACCTTAAACAGTATTTTCACAGTCACAGTCCACGGTAGGGAAAAAATGGTAGATACCACTGCCACCAGCCAAATCTTAAAGAAAGGGGAACTAAATAACATTCAATGAGAAACAGACAAAAAGGGATAACTATTAACCCTTTCCAGTACTCTAGGGAAGATAGTTTGTACTGGGTCTGTGAATTTAAAAAGACTATTAAAGTCAATGGCAACTTTACATGTTCTGGGAGACAGAATTCAGTCCCAGAAAATGGAGTATAAAGTGGAAAGTCTGAAAAAGACAACCCTGTGTCATTGCACTGAAGGTGCTGTGTGACACATTGTAAAAAGATGATGCCTATGGAGTAGGTGAGGCTCCACAGTCTATGCACACAAACAAATGTACAGCACACAGCAAAACAAATGTAAGAGTTTGAAAAAGCTCACAATCTTACCAGGTGAAAAAAATAAATCCTAGAAATCCAGCAAAGCTGCTGAGGGACTCAGTAGCTAAGGGAAATGAGCCATTCTGGAGAATTCTCCCTAACACTCGCCCCTCTACCCACCAGACTAAGGGACAGGAGGATTTAATACACTCCTGGATGCATCTCTTCACTCTAGTCGGTTATAAACATCCTAGAGAGACCATCAGCATTTTGGTGGTGACATCCTGACCTGTGTTCAATGGTTAAATCAAACCTTTGCAGGCAGATTGGCCATCTTAGTAGTTGTGGGTTCTCCCCTTTCATTTGCATTAACCATCTCAAGGGTTGGTGGTCTGTCTGAATCACAAAAGTAGATCCATACAAGTATGGTCTAAACTTCTTCAGAGACCAAAAAATGGCAAAACATTCATGCTCTATGGTTGCCCACATTGTTTATGGTTCCTTCAGCTTCCTTCTGATGAAGCAAATGGGGTGCTCCCTACCTTTCTCATCCAGTTGACTAAGGACTGAACCTATACCTCTATTGGATGCATCTGTCTGCACAATGAAGGGTTGTTGATAATCAGGAGCTCTTAGGATTGGAACTTGACAAAGGGCTTTCTTCAGGTTTTCAAAGGCTTGAGTGCCCTCCTCATTCCATCTAACCTTTTTAGGGAATTTTGGAGAGGAAATTACATTCAAAGGAGAAGCTATGGTCCCATAGTTCTCAATGACATTCCTGTAGAACCCAGTGAGACCTAGGAAGGCTCTCACTTGGGTTTGAGTAGTAGTGGTGGCCCAGTTGTATACAGCTTGTACTTTGCTAGGCAATGGCATTATTTCACCTCCTCCTACCTCATGACCAAGGTAGAGCACTTTGCTCTGGCCAATTTGACATTTGCTTACCTTTTTTATTTTAAGTAATCAACATGTTCTTTCAAAGTAGGGCTGAACACTGCCATGTCATCCAAGTATGCCATGCAGAAGTCCTCCATCCCATTCAGATCTTAATTGACCATCCTTTGAAAAGTAGCAGGTGCATTCTTTAATCGAAAATGCACAACCTTAAACTGGTAGAGCCCTGCTGGGGTTGAAAATGCAGTTTTCTCCTTAGCATGGTCTGTCAGGGCTATTTGCCAATATCCTGACGTCAGAGCAAATGTACTGAGGTACTTGGCTGCACCAAGTTTATCCACCAGTTCATCTGTCCTTGGTAAAGGATGGGTATCAGTCTTAGGGACTGCATTTTCACACATAATCTCAACTCCTTGGATCCTGCATTTGGTACTAGAACAATTGGACTAGACCATGGACTTGTAGATGGCTCTATAACCCAGAGATCAAGCATCTTGTTGACATTTTCCTTTATGTGGGTTCTTACATGTTCTGACATTCTGTAACCTCTGCTTTTCACAGGTAATCAGTCACCAGAGAGAATATCATGCTGGCCCCACGGGGTCAAGACTGGTGAAAGTGAAAACAGGGAGGCAAACTGATTTAACAGAAACTTGCACTCCTCCTGTTGTTCAGATGTCAGATTAGAAGAGAGGTTGACTCTGTCTATGTTCTCATCCAAAGGTTGCCCTCTGAGTAAGTCAGGTAGAGGTTCACTATCCTCCTCCTCTTGAGTTGAAACTAGAAGCAAAGCTCCCACTTCCGGTCCTGAGACATATGCCTTCAAACAGTTGGTGTGAAAGACTCTGGGAGCCTCCTTAGGCCTGTCTAATTCCACCAGATAGTTCACCTCTCCAAGTTTGCCCACAGCCTTGAAGGGTCCTTCCCATTTGTCCTGCAAGGCCCTCTGCCTTGTTGGTACCATAACTAGTACAAACTGGTCTTGAGTAAACTCAACCAAGTTGGCCTTTGGGTCATGCCAATGTTTGACCAGAGCCTGACCTCCATTCAAGTTATCACTAGCTTCTGCCATCATGTGTGACATTCTCCTCTGGAGACCTATCACATAGTCAGTCACTTTGACTGGCTTGGGGGAAGGAGCACTCTCCAACCCCTCCTTAATCAAGGCCAAAGGACCTCTGACCAGATGGCCATAGAGAAGTTCAAAGGGACTGTAACTCACTCCCTCCTGAGGGACTTCTCTATAAGCAAAGAGAAGGCATGGCAGTAGAAGGTCCCACCCAACTTTCTTTTAAGGGGTTCTTGCATAGCACCTATCATGCTCTTCATAGTACAATTAAACCTCTCTACCAGTCCATTTGTCTGTGGGTGGTAGGCTGTAGAGAACTTGTAAGTGACACCACAGTTTTCCCACATGGCTTTCATGTAGTGCGAGATAAAATTGGATCCCCTGTCGACTTTCACTTCCTTAGGAAACCATACTCTGGTAGAAATACCAAGGAGAACCTTATCCACAGCCTGAGCCATAACAGTCCTCATAGATATTGCTTCAGGATACCTAGTAGTATGGTCTATTACAACCAGAATAAACCTGTTTCCTGAAGATGTGGGAGGGTCAAGGGGACCAACAATGTTGATGCCCACCCTCTCAAAAGGAACTCCCACCACTGGGAGAGGCAACAAGAGTGCCACATTCTTGGCTCCACTCTTGCCAGAGGTTTGGCAAGTGTGACACCTCCTACAGAATTCGACAACTTCTGAACCCATCTTAGGCCAGTAGAAGTATAAGAGAGACTTTCCTTGGTCTTTTTGAAACTCAAGTGACCAGCCAAAGGTATCTCATGGGCCAACTGTAGGAACTGGAGTCTGTTTTCTAGGGGCACCACAAGTCTTTTGCAGTCCCCAGGTATAGACTCAGTTGGTTCACTGTAGAAGAGGCCATCTTCCTAGTGCAACCCATGCTTCCCAGGCTCTTGCCTATCGAGCTGAGAAGCTGCCTGTAGGGGAAGACCTTCAAGAGTAGGACACTCTATTTGTCCTCTGCTGAAGTCTGCCCTGTTGGGTCCACCTTCTGCCAGTAAAGACTGCAGCTCAGGATGGTCAACAGGATCCAGATCTCCAACTAGAGTAATGTCTTCTTCCAGATCTGACTCTTCAGAAGCTAGCTAAACCACACAGGGTTGTACCTCACACTCAGCAGGTGGAGGAGTCACAGGTGTGACTTTGGACAATTTTGGGGATGTCCTTGTTGGTAGCACAGGGGTGTTATCTGCTTTCCTTTTGGAGGTGTTAGGTTTCCCCTTTGCCTCTTTCTTTGTTGAAATATCAGTGAGCAATTCCTGCGGACTGGGGGTGATATTTTCCTCTAACAGTTCCCCTGGAGAATCTCTCAAGGTCCTCTCCCTTGCAGGCCTAGTGAGCTCCTGTCTCCTCTTACTGGGAGGCCTGTTGGTACTGGACACAACTCCAAGAGTTTACAGGTCATTGCCCAACAGGATTCTCCCAGGCACTTCACTCTGCACACTAACAGGTATCTTGACAGTCATGTAATTACACTGGATGAGAGCTGGTAACTGGGGAAGCATTTGCACAGGGCCTCCTGCTAACTTGGTTAGGTGTTTGGGTGCCTTAGCAACATCCTCTACCTTGAAAAATGATTAATCAATAACAGTTATGCTGGCTCCAGTGTCTCTGATGGCAGGGCCTCTTGGTCATTCACAAGAACACTATCTTTATAATACTCTTTAGTATTTTCTGGGATGGAATTATAGACATCTAAATTATGTTGGTCCCACAAACCCAGGGACACTGTAGAAACACTAGCTGAGACTCTCATGGGTTCATCAGCCAGTAGGTGAAAGTTTCCACTTGCCATAGGAACTTCTTCCTCTGGGAAGAAGGCTAAGGAGACAGCATGGACCCCTGAAGGTATACCCTTACATCTGGGATCCCCTTTCACATGGTCAGTTCCCAAATGTTTTGATGAATTGGGGCTTGTTCTGACCTCCATCTGGTTTGGTTCCACTCATCCTTCTTCTGAGTTGCCTAAGAATCCTTGTGAGTAGCCCTGTTGGCAACCCATGTAAGAGGATTCAATTCAACACTACAGCTAAGTCAATGCCTAGTCTGGGATACTGAATGGAAACCCTTATTGATATATCTTTATGTCCAGTTCATGCGTTCTGGATGACTACCCCTATATAACACCCCTCTCTTTGAATAACCCTGACCCCACTGAGTCAAGAAGTAGTTCTGTTTTGCAAGTTAAAAGGTTTATTTGATAATTTAAACAATAGATATATATATATCACACTGTAGAATAAATTAATAATTGAATATCACACTTAATCTGATCAGTAATCAATAATGGATAGTTTGGCACTAGCACACTTCTTTATAATCAATGATGAGTGGTTATAGGATGAATAAGATAGCAACAATACTTTTATGGTTTCAAATGGATGCAAGGTGGAATGAAAATGCAGTACAGAAAATACTCAATATGCGTTCAACAAAACAATGTAATCACTTTTCTCTGGCAATCCCCTCCCCCTTTATGCAATGCAAGGAAATGGAAGGAAAGCACACAGTTCTCAGAAATGCAATCAACTGTAATTCAGTTCACCCCAGCAAGCTTACAATACAGAAGTTGGAAACACAGGCCCAAAATGCTTTTATATGTGCTGGCAATGAAGTGAAAAATATGCTAAAATGCTTTTAATTCCCTCTAGAGGTTCAGGGTGAGTGAAATCAAGTTAATATTAGTCCAGGCTCACTTTAGCAAGGATCTAGGGTGTAACTAGCAGGTTAAACGATTTTTTTCTTTAACGGAAGACAAGCAGCAGCAGATTTTTACACGTGGAGAAACTTGCAAATCGCGGCAAAATGTCAAATCGCGGCAGATTTTTCCGAGTGCGCCGGGCGCGATTACAGAGGAACTACAAGGACTAGCAATATCCTGTTGGGGTCCTAGGACAGCCTAGGATCTCAGCTTCCAGATGAAAGTTACTGCAAGTCTCTAGGACAAACCGCCACGGAGATATGAGCGATTAAATAAAGGTCGTTTTTCAGATTTGAAATTTTAAAGTTCAAAAAGACAAGTGCAGCTTGCAACTAGAAACTGACAAGTGACAGCTTTGCAAATGACAGGTGACAGTTAGGAGGCAGTTCTACTTAGATTAAAATAGCTTGGATTATATTATTTTAACTAAGAGATTGGTTCTGCACAGTTCTGCTAGGTACTCACACTATATTCTTGAATTAGAATGGGCCTCGCCACGGATCTGGTCAGGTTTTAGACTGGACTTCACAGTGATCTGGGTCAGCTCTCTCTCTCTCTGGATTCTGAAGACTGATGGATTTGAAGTCTGGATCTTTCTGCATAGCTTTCTCTAGAGATTGATGGAGGTAAAGTATGGATTTTCCTATCTGTCCTGTCTGTCTGCTTTTATCTGTTTTTAAAATGGGTGTGTGTGCAGCATCACTAGACCCTACCTCTCTCTCAACTTCTAATTGGTCAAATTTCCATCCCTCACTTGATTGGGAAACTGAAGTGTGTGTCAGCGTGATGTCATTTTATGGCTTGCAGAGAGGACACTCCCCTGTCAAATTGCACACAATCTATATTTGATAAAAAAACATATTTGCACAGGTACACATTTGTTTAAAATGACATACACACATCACATATCACAGGAGATATACCCTGTCCAAATCTGCTCTTCCTGGGGGCTTGCATTCAGAAATGGCAATATTTGCACCTTTTTAACTGATTTTGCAATTTCGGACATTAACCCAAATTTCCACACATGTGCGCAAGGAGTATGGACATTAGTTGATGAAGTGTCAGATTTTTCACATGCACACATTTTGAGTAATATCCTCTTTTCTGCTAAAACCCCCCTGAACATACCACCGGGTCCTAACACGTCTTAAAATGTGGGCAGAAAAATCACAAGAATTATGGTATCATTTAAATAATTTTCACAAGTCCGCTCTATGAATGATCCATCTTTTTAGAGTTATGTTCTGGCCCCAAAGGGATGTGGTTTCCCCCAGCACAAGGTTGAATTTCTGGTTTTTCCAGTTCTGCCAAGCCAGCTTGCTCTCACAGGCAGTGCCCCTCCCCTGTCCTTCCAGGAGGAAGCTCCATTTACGACTCCCGCCAATAAAACATTTGCCTGAGTCAGGACAGGGCTTTGTTCAGAGCTCCTGTATTCTGTGGGGGCTCCCCTTAATTCAAAGATCAGAGAGATGGCATATCCTTAGTGTGGCCAGCAAAAGGCAGATAGGCCTGGGAACACAGCTGTGACTCAAGTTTCACTCCTGATGGGGGGTAGTTGCCAGGCAAAATTGGAATCTATTTAAGCCAGTTTTTAGCTACATGTCATTTCTGTTCCCCAGTTTTCTGCATTCAAATAAAACTAAACATTTTTACATATGCAGCTAGAATGCTGATTCTAAGTTTAAAACTATGACATTTAAACAATTGAAACCTATGTGACACTCAAAAGTAGGTCAGTCAGTCAATTTAAACATTTAGATTTTTAGTGTCTTTCAGTCCAATTTTACTTAAACTACTGAAATCCACAGCTCAGCCAGTCTTGTTATAAACCTTCAAGTCACTTCAGAATATAACTTTACGTTGTATCCACCTCTCAGTAAGTCTTTCTTTGGCATGTTTTGGGTTCATTTATTCAGTTTTACACAAAATCTGGTGGTTTTAAAACGCCGGCTTTCTGATAGTGGTGAGTACTGGTACTGCACCCCTTTTTGGGATTTAAGAAAATGAATTCCCAACAGTTATGGGTTTGCTTTTGGCAATCAGCATTGCCATTCCCAATGGTTTCAGACTACTGTGTGGGTAGTCCAATGGTGGTTTTAGGCAGTGCCCTTCTGTGCCCATAACATCGGCAAAAATGAGTGGCAGCCTATTCTTCATGCATTTCCCTGTGCATTTTCTGGGAAGCTCTGGCCATCATGATGTTTTCCATGTCAATACTGCACAGTTTTGAGGTAGGGCTCGAATGCATGGGTAAATACATCCCACAAGCCCCCCTCTTGCGATGGCCATTCTGTTTCACTGATGGGACTCGCAAGACCTGGGATGTAGTTCTCATCTTCTTCCGGTAGATGGCCAGTTCAGCATCTCTTCCTTCATCCGGTGGATCGATCGGTCATCCTCCCTGGTCCTGATGGGAATATTGGGCGGTACCCCGGGCCCATTGGATCTTCGTTCCCGGTCCCTGGGTCATCCTCCTTGGTCATTCTCATTGGTTTCATCTCTCCTAGGATGATAAAGCAAAAGCGGCAATACCTACTCATAGACGTTTTTCCACCACTGTTGAGATAGTGGGGCAGCATATGCATTTCATCATAACGAAACATTACATTCTTATTTTGAAAAAACAAACAGTATAACTAAGAGACAGTTTCATGCAAATCACAATATTTTAGAGACTAGATGTGGTATGTTTTATGGTTGGAACTGAATTAGTCTGAGACAGTACCCGCTAGGATTCCAGAGGATTCCTCCAGTTGTTGCAGAGTGTGCCTGGGATGGCAACATTTCAACTGGTTTATGTGGACCCACTTGTCTTCCCCCGCTGCCAAAGGACCTTTGGGGATGTGGATTTTGTAGGCCACAGGGGAGATCTTGTCGATGATCTCAAAGGGTCCCTTCCATGTAGGCAAAAATTTGCGCTGTTTGGCCTGGTTCCTTTGGAAATTGTAAAGATAGACCCGGTCCCCCACCTGATATTCCTTCCTGGAAGTCTTCAGGTCATAGTGGGTCCTCATGCTATCAGCCGATCTTTCTAGATTCCGCTGAGCGTAAGCAAAAGCATGTTGGAGGTGTTTCCTTAAATTCTCCACATACTCATGAGTAGTGGAGGCATTTATCAGTGTCTGCTCTTGGGTCCTGTAGAGCAAATGCTGAGGAAGCACCATCTTGCGCCCAGTCATCAACTCGAATGGTGACATTTTGGTTGCAGATGAAGGGGTAGATCTGATGGCCATTAGGACCAGAGGTAATCGGATATCCCAACTTGGCCCAGAATCTGCCACAAACTTTTTTAAGATGCTCACAATTGTCCGGTTATATCTCTCTACTGCCCCAGAAGAAGCTGGCCTGTAAGCAATATGCAACTTCCTTTTGACCCCCAGTATCTCCCACATCTTTGTCATTACTTCACTGGTGAAGTGGCTACCTCTGTCTGACTCAATCCTTTGAGGTAGACCAAAACGGGAAAAGATATGGTTAATCATCAGGGCAGCTGCGGTTTCTGCCTTGCAATTTGGGGCTGGGAGACATTCCACCCACTTGGTAAACAAGCATGTCACAGTCAACATGTACTTATTCCCCCTAGCAGAGCGAATCACGGGGCCTACAAAGTCGATTTGTAAATCTGACCATGGCAGTGTCATCCCCCGCTTTTGGAGAGGCGCACGGTGTGTGAGGGATGATGGCTGAAATTGTGCACACACAAGACACCCCTTCAAGTATTGGTCAAGGTCCTGCCCCATGTGTGGCCAGTATGCAACCTCTCTTAAGATTTCCAATGTTGTGTGAAACCCCCTATGACCGGCGGTGGCCGCATCATGGGCGTGACTTAACATCAAGCTTCGGAATGAGGTAGGAACTACCCACTGATCGTGGCCAGCTTTGGATTTCCTTACCAGCAAACCGTCTTGGATCCGGAACATTTTTGGACATTTCATCAACACTCTTAGGTCCTCTTTCCCAATGTAATCGGTATCCGTCAGGGGAAAGTTCTCAGGGTCCTCAAGGTGTTGGTAAAACTTACCAATAACTGGATCCCCCTTCTGAGCTGTAATCAAATCAGCATCAGGGGTCTCCTTACTCCATTGTGCAATTGAAAGGTCGTTGTGAGCATTTGTCTGGGACCTAGTGATAGCAGTGACCTGGATTTCCCCTCAATCTCAATTAGATCCCCTTGGATGGCCCCGGTTTTGGCCAGCTGATCAGCTAAGTCATTTCCAGTTTTGTCTGGTCCCTCTACTTTGGAATGACCCTTGATCTTTTTCCAATAGATGGTCATCTCATTCGAGGTGACCAGATCATCAATGTTTTGGATCAACTTCCCATGTTTCAAGGGTTTGTTGTTAGCACATAACATGCCTCTGGTTTTCCAATTAACCAGGTGCTCCACGAACCCGTTCCGTACATAATCCGAATCTGTGATTATGACCAGTTCGTGGAGTTGATGCTGGACAGCAGTGAGGATGGCCTGATGCACAGCCATCAATTCTGCCACCTGACTACTTCAGGGACCAATTTTGTATCCAGCGGAGGGTTCTGGGGACTCATTCACCCATGCATTCCCTACGCCAGCCACCAGTTCTTTCTCCCCGTCGTTGTCAACATGGTAAGAGCATCCATCCACATAGACAGTGGGCATTCCCTCACACTTGTCCTCTTCAAAGACTTTGTGTGGGGAATTAAGGTATGCCTCCGTGTTGTCCTTTATTTTTAGACTTTCGTCCTCGAGACAGTTTTCTCTGGCACAATCATGCAAGTCAGCCAGACCTTGCGCGAGAGGACTCTTCTTGTTTTGGCCATATCTGACCTCCACAGGAAAGCCTTGCATTGACAGAATCCAGGAAGTAATTAGGGAATTACTCACATTTCCTGCCCGGATTCTGTCACTTTGGAGATATTGCAGAGGCTGGTGTGGAGTCTCCACTATGATGTGTTCCCCCTGGATAAACGGGCGGTAATTCTTCACTGCCCACACCGTCGCCAGGAGTGCCTTCTCACAATCGTTGAATTTTTCCTCCACAGAGGATAAAGTTTTGCTCGCATAGGAGATTACTTTATTGACCTTGTCATGCTTTTGGTATAATACTGCCGTCAAGCACGTATTAGAGAACCCCGTCTCCAGGAAGAACTCCTTGTTTCTGACAGGGTAAGCTAGGCAAGGCGCTTGTGAGAGGCTTCTCTTGAGTTGTCTTACTGCCTCGGCTTGTTCTGGACCCCATTCCCACTTGACCCCCCCCTTCAGGAGATGAATCAGGGGTCTGGTGATCTCTGCGTAGCCCTCAATGAACTTTCTGCTGTAATTAGTCAGTCCAAGGAGGCTCCTTAATTCCCGCAGAGTTGCGGGGTCTTTCAGTTTCTGAAGTGCTTCCACTTTCTTTTCCTGGGGACAGAGACCCTGAGGAGTAATCTCATGCCCCAAGAAATTAACACGGGTTCTGCACCACTGTGCTTTTTGAAAGGAAAGTTTTGCTCCGGCGGCCCTCAACTGTGTCAGAACATAACGGATCTCCGCTATGTGTTCCTCAACGGTTGAGCTTTTGATGAGGACATCATCTACATAAGCCAGGTTACCCCTTGCACCCAAGTCGGGCAAGGCCTTGTGTAGAAAAATGTTAAATTCATTGCCGGAGTTGAGGTATCCGAAGGGAGTCCGGGCCCATGTATACTGCTGGCCCCCAAAGGTAAAAGCCAGCTTGTATTGGTCCTCCCTACTGACAGGCACGGTCCAGTATCCATTGGTCAGGTCTATTGCAGTGAATACCTGTGACCCCTGAATCTGGGCCAGCCCTTGGTCAATGTAGGGAAGAGGCCATCGGGAAGTATGGACCCGTTTGTTGAGCTCCCTAAGGTCAGCGCAGAGTCTCCACTGGCCGTTTGGCTTTAATATTCCCAGCACCGGATTATTGAAGGTGCTGTGGACTGGACGGATTATTCCCCGGGACTCAAGGTTCTTAATTATTTCAGTAAGGGACTCCATTGATGCGAGAGGCAAGCGATATTGCTTCACAAACACAGGAGTCATGCCAGGGTCCGTGGGGATTGTTGTTGTGTGGATGTCAGTGCGACCACAGTCATATGAGTCTACTGCGAAGAGATCTTGGAAATCCAAGAAAACTTGTTTCAACTTTTGCTTTTGTTCCAGAGTCGCACAGGCATCAGCTAGGTTGACTCTCTCTTCCACCATCTGCCTGAAGCCTGGAAAGACTTCTGGTTTGGCTATCTCAGCGGCCTCCTCCAGCTGGGTGGAGAAGTCCCTGGTCAGAGTGCTGATTTGGACTGGAGGCTTCAGGTGGGAAAGGCAGCCCTCATGGACTTGGAAAATCACCTCATCCCTCCTGAAGTCACAAGTCACATCTTCCTTACCATAAGGGCAAGAAGTGTACACCAGGAAGTTCCCCCCATGCCGGGTAAAAATCCTGTCTGGTGTTGTATTGTCATCACTGTCACTGTCAAAGCAGTCCTTGGGGATTGGCCCTAACAGTTCATTACCTAAATCTATGGAAAAATGTCGGTCATCAACCGCCATTCCAATAATGGTGCCTGCGGCTAGAGTAATACTCTTTAAGTCGCTGTTATCCACCTCTATTGGAATGGTGTCATGTTCTATGTTGACTAATGGTGTTGGGTTTACCCCTAACCCTTGCTGTTGGAGAGAAGCATTTAGATGTATGTAAGCATCAGGATTTTGCAAATATTGTCCTCTTTTAGCTTTCACTTCCAGGGAGAATTGTTGGGTCCTTTCTGGGATGGTGACTTCCTCTTTCATCTGAATTTCCACTGCATAAGGTAGCAATTGAGCTGACCTAAATGCTTTTTCTGGATCATCAAAGCCCATGGGATTATCCGCTAATCGGGACCAAGCTTTGAAGTTTATTAGGTCCAAACTAATGGCAAAGCGATTGAGAATGTCATTGCCTAAGTAAAAGGCGGCAGTGACGTCTCGCACGACCCAACAATTATGGACTATGCTCTTGTTGCCAATGGAGATTTTGAGCATACACCTGCTTGGCAGGAGATGTTTGGAATTAGGCGCTTCCAGGTCCATTTCCCGTTTGTCTATCAGTTTCAATGTGGGAATGGCTGGATCTTTTGGGAGTTGGCGGAACATGGCTTCGCTGAGGAAGCTCTTACCGTTGTTCACACACACTCGAGCGAGAACAGAGTCCTTCCCATCATTTAATTGGACAGGGATGAACAACTGCTCTCCAATTTGCTGAATATCAGCCAGGCTCTGAGCTGATTTCACATCTTTCTGGACTATAGGAGTGGGAGTTTCTGATTGTGGATTAGTATAGAATCTCAGAGTGTTTCCTTCCAGCGTGGAGTACCACTTTAGACTGGAAGGAAGGTTGATTTTCAGAAATAGAGAGGACCCCCCATCACCAGTCTGTTGTCCTACTGCTATTACCGTCACGTCTGGAATCTGGTTATTCTGGAAGTGAAATTCTACTTGGTCAGAATTTTGTTCAACCATGTGGCATGTGCCGTTTAAACTAACATGGTTGACACTCTGTTTTAATTTTATGGGTCGGCTAGTCTGGGTCCAGAGGACCCTGTTTACACAATCTATTAGGGGTGACAACCTTCTCAGGAGATCATTCCTCAGTAAACAAGGGGTGCCCTCTGGAGTCACAACTATGACCGGGTGTTTCAACTTGTGTCGCCCAATTTTAATGTCCAAATCTGCCGCCCCCTCGACGGGAATTTCCTTCCCGTCAAAGTTCTGGAGTTGTCCAGGAAGAGAGGTGAGAGGAATTTGGTAATTCTCTCCCCTTCCTGCATTCAGTTCGTCAAAGGCCCTTCTGGACAGAAGGGTAGCTTGAGATCCAGTGTCCACCAGTGCCAAACTTGTACCCTGCCCCTGTACTTGTACCGGGGCATAGTATCTTCCCTCCTTCTCCTCAAGGGGGCACAGATAATGCACATTTTTGGACAACTGGTGGGCTAACTTTCTGGTTTTGGACATCGCTAGCGAAGAGATTTGGGCAGAATTCTGTGGAGAGCCTTGGGAATCTGAAAGAAAAAGTTGGCAACTGGAGATCAGAGCCATTGTGGGTTGCCCTGGCTCCGGTTCCGGGTCGCCCCCCCTTTTTGGAGGCAGTCACCAGGATGGGTTTGAACCAGGGGATTTTCTTGCTGTTGGTTCTGGGATGAGATGGTGGGCGGCGGTAGCTCAGTCTCCACATCTCCCCAGTCTGGATTTGCATCCCTAGGGACCCATTTTTCTTTGGGAGGAGTTCCCCCCACTCTGAAGGAGACGATCCTTTTCCCAGGATCCTCTGAGGATCCCTCTCCCTCAAATTGGAAGATCTGTACCTCCTCCTCAAACTGAGTCTGTTTGGGTCTTTTGTTTCTCCTACCCCCCCTCTGCTCCTTAGGAGGCAGACTTTCAGGGGCAAGAGATTTTGTTTCCGGTTCCTGGGTTTCCAGGGGCTGTTTACAAGTGAGGAAGGAAGCTTCCTCCAAGGCTTTACACCCCCCTTCCCCTTGTGCCTCCTCCCTGGGAACCGGTGAGTTATCGGGGTGCTGCCCCCGTCATTGTTCTGGAGCACCAGGTCCAGAGTTGGGTGCGTTCTGCGCCGGCACGCCCATCTGAGGGTTCTGCTGAGCCCTCAGTATGTGACCCAGATCCCGCGCCATGTTTTGAACCTGGCGCTCTAACTGGGAAACCCGCTCAGGCTGATACGGGGCCCTGTTTTCTCCCCTGGTCTGATCCCGGGAAGGGTAGCTATCCCTTCTTTGGTAGTACCCCTGGTTGGGAAGATTTGGGTACCCCTCCACCCTTGGCCTCCCCTCTCCCGGATTCAGTGGTCTGGGCTCAGGGAATTGGGGAAAGAAGGATGGTTGGTTTTGGGGCTAGAAATTGGGTGGATACCTGGGGAAAAAGTTCTGCCCAGGATTTGGAGAAGTTCTGCCCTCCTGTGGGAAGTTAGGAGGGAAGTTCCCTGGGTTAGGTGCTTGGCTGGATCCCCCGCCTTGGGCTGGAGGAGTCCACACATAACCCAGGATGGGTCTGTTTCCCTTGTAACGGGGGCTTACATAATCAGGAGAGCGAGGGACCCCATTTGTGGGGCTGCCTCCCTGGCTCCCTGTCTGTGACTGGCCCGAGGACATTCTGGGCCTAGCATTATTAGGTGCAAGTAGGTTTTTAGGCCCCCTCATCTCCAACTCTAAAACGGGGGTGACCTTTACCTCTGCCACCTTGGCAGCAGCAGGGGTGCTGTTGGTTTTGGGATTTTTCTGGGTATTGCTTTTATTCTCTATGGGCTTCTGCACCTCATAGATCCGGGTCGCCTGTTCAATGACCCAGTCTAAAGATCTTTTCTCGTGAAAATCCCTCACAAGCTGGGTCATTATGTATTTGGGCAAGGCATGGAAAAACGTATTAATACATTCTCTGCTATCCGTGCGCACCCTTCTTGTGGTCTGTGCAAAAGCACGCTTTAACTCCTGCACAAATTCTTGTGGGGCCTGATCCTCCCCACATTGTAAATTGTAGGCTGCATTGCGAGTCTCTTGAGGAGTTCTATGAGTAGAAAAATGTTTCAAGATGGCCGCCTTATAGGTGGACCATCTTAAATGATTTTGGTCCTCCAGCCCTGCAAAGAAACTGGAGTACTCTGGGGAGAATGTCCTCTTTACATATTGGATACAGCTTTGGCTGTCCTTCAAATGAAAAGTCTCCATCATTTGCTCATAGAGCTCCAAGTGTTCCCAAACAGAGTACTTGGCGTTCTTATGATAAGGCGTGATGACGCTCCTGATTGCCTTAATCTGCTTTAAGGGGTCCTTAAGCAAGGCCCTTTTTGTCTTATTGGCCCTTTTGGTCCGGGTAACCCGGGTCCATTTATCTTCTGACTCAGAGGCACTGCTCCCAGAGGTTCCCGTCTGTTCTTCCAGGTTTTCCCGGATTCTGCGAGCCTGGGAATGGCTGGCAGAATGTGGGGACCTGGTCTCCTGTGTCCTGTACCGCTCAGAGGAGTCTTCAGATCCCTCCTTGCTGCCAGGATTTGATGGGTACCCCCCCCACTGACCTAACTGGGCAGAGGTTTTCAGGATGCCCTTAATGGGCCTACTCTCCTGGGGTTCCCCATCAAATTGCACTGTGCTTGGGTCCCCATACCCGGATGCCCGCCCCTCCATTCCTGGGTGGTACTGGCCTATGAGCCCCGTGCTTCTTGCTGGATAGTAATCTGCCATCCCTGTGGCCCTGTGCTCATGTGCGCCAGGGGACATGGGGGTGGCAGAGTCCAGGGACTGAGAGAAATAAAGGCCTCTGGTACTAGGGCTCCTGGGGTTATGCTCAGGAGTTTCTCTTTCCCAGCGAACCTCATCTCTATCCGCCCCTGCTCCCTGTTGCAATGCAAGAGCCTGCGCCTTCAGTTCCTCAGTTAAGGCCTTACTAGACTCTATCAGTCTCTCCTGCATCGCTACCTGCTGTTGGAGCCTATCATTGTGCTGGCAGAGAGCCTCATTCTCTCTCTGCGTTTCCTGATTGGTCCTGGACCACTGGGCCAGTCTTTGCTGCAGGAGGGTTACCTCCTGAGCTGTGTCCCTATTGGCCTTCTCCTTTCTTGCCAGAGCATCCTCCACCTTCCTGGTGTGCTCTAACAAGTTCTGGTGTTCTTTTTGGAGGTCACCCAGTCCCTGGAGGGCCAGGTGATTTTCTTCGATTTTCCTTTTTAAGTGGCAGACTTCCTGGCCTAAGGTATCCCTTTCCTGACTAAGAGCCTGCATCTGTGCCGCCAGGTCGTCCCTTTGCCTTTGGAAGGCACCAGCTTTCTGGCGCTCCTGATCAAACTCTGCCTGGGTATCCAGGTCTTTCAGGATCAGTTTATTGCTCTCTGCCTTCTCCCTATATAGGTGGCTTTGCAGGGTGACTACCTGCTCAGCACATGCCCTATTGAAGTCTAACTGTTGCTCCAGCCTTTTCTGGCTCTGCAGTAGGGAGTCCAAACCTTCTTGGTATTCCTTCTGCAAGGCCTGAAATCTGGTGTCCTGGTCAGCCTTTTCCTGTTGCAGGATGTCCATATCCCTCTTTATTTTAATGATGTGCTGCCTACTCTCATTTTCTGACTCCTGGCTCCCCTGCAGCCTCTGCTCAGAAGAGACCAGGTCAGATTGGACCTTCTCTATCGCCATCTGTCGCTTATTCGCCAGATCTTGGCTTTCAGTACATTTATCCTGCATGTCTCCCATATATAGGTACAGGTATGCCGCTATCCTAACCATCTTGTCTTGTTCATCCTTAGCTTTAGGAGCCATGTATAGTTCACTCAGGGCCACATGTAAGGGACCCTGATCTCTATATATATCTGACCCTGTTTCCGTGACCTGTTGCGTGATGGCCTGCAACCAGACCATCTGGTCCTGGTGAGTCCACTCACCTCTCACAAATAACTTATGTAAGAAGTGCTCTCTGGCTATTTTCATGTCTACTAAGGTCGTCATTCTAGAGATTAGTTCCTTCCTGACTTACAGAAGTTTGTATTTTATTTTTGCAAAACAGACCTTTTTCTTAGAGCGTTCCTTTGAGGAGTGCTTTACAGCGTAACACAGCGTGGTGATCCGACCGGATATGTGTATCTGGTCAGCTGGCACGCTGCATTAATCTGCACAAATGGTAGATCTAACCCAAACGTCTGGCACGAGCCCCCAATTTGTAAGAGGATTCAATTCAACACTACAGCTAAGTCAATGCCTAGTCTGGGATACTGAATGGAAACCCTTATTGATATATCTTTATGTCCAGTTCATGCGTTCTGGATGACTACCCCTATATAACACCCCTGTCTTTGAATAACCCTGACCCCACTGAGCCAAGAAGTAGTTCTGTTTTGCAAGTTAAAAGGTTTATTTGATAATTTAAACAATAGATATATATATCACACTGTAGAATAAATTAATAATTGAATATCACACTTAATCTGATCAGTAATCAATAATGGATAGTCTGGCACTAGCACACTTCTTTATAATCAATGATGAGTGGTTATAGGATGAATAAGATAGCAACAATACTTTTATGGTTTCAAATGGATGCAAGGTGGAATGAAAATGCAGTACAGAAAATACTCAATATGCGTTCAACAAAACAATGTAATCACTTTTCTCTGGCAAGCCCCTCCCCCTTTATGCAATGCAAGGAAATGGAAGGAAAGCACACAGTTCTCAGAAATGCAATCAACTGTAATTCAGTTCACCCCAGCAAGCTTACACTACAGAAGTTGGAAACACAGGCCCAAAATGCTTTTATATGTGCTGGCAATGAAGTGAAAAATATGCTAAAATGCTTTTAATTCCCTCTAGAGGTTCAGGGTGAGTGAAATCAAGTTAATATTAGTCCAGGCTCACTTTAGCAAGGATCTAGGGTGCAACTAGCAGGTCAAACGAATTTTTTCTTTAACGGAAGGCAAGCAGCAGCAGATTTTTACACGTGGAGAAACTTGCAAATCGCGGCAAAATGTCAAACCGCGGCAGATTTTTCCGAGTGCGCCGGGCGCGATTACAGAGGAACTACAAGGACTAGCAATATCCTGTTGGGGTCCTAGGACAGCCTAGGATCTCAGCTTCCAGATGAAAGTTACTGCAAGTCTCTAGGACAAACCGTCACGGAGATATGAGCGATTAAATAAAGGTCGTTTTTCAGATTTGAAATTTTAAAGTTCAAAAAGACAAGTGCAGCTTGCAACTAGAAACTGACAAGTGACAGCTTTGCAAATGACAGGTGACAGTTAGGAGGCAGTTCTACTTAGATTAAAATAGCTTGGATTATATTATTTTAACTAAGAGATTGGTTCTGCACAGTTCTGCTAGGTACTCACACTATATTCTTGAATTAGAATGGGCCTCGCCACGGATCTGGTCAGGTTTTAGACTGGACTTCACAGTGATCTGGGTCAGCTCTCTCTCTCTCTGGATTCTGGAGACTGATGGATTTGAAGTCTGGATCTTTCTGCACAGCTTTCTCTAGAGATTGATGGAGGTAAAGTATGGATTTTCCAGCAGAGCGTCCCGCAGCAAATGGATTTGAAGGTCCCTATCTGTCCTGTCTGTCTGCTTTTATCTGTTTTTAAAATGGGTGTGTGTGCAGCATCACTAGACCCTACCTCTCTCTCAACTTCTAATTGGTCAAATTTCCATCCCTCACTTGATTGGGAAACTGAAGTGTGTGTCAGCGTGATGTCATTTTATGGCTTGCAGAGAGGACACTCCCCTGTCAAATTGCACACAATCTATATTTGATAAAAAAAAACATATTTGCACAGGTACACATTTGTTTAAAATGACATACACACATCACATATCACAGGAGATATACCCTGTCCAAATCTGCTCTTCCTGGGGGCTTGCATTCAGAAATGGCAACATTTGCACCTTTTTAACTGATTTTGCAATTTCGGACATTAACCCAAATTTACACACATGTGCGCAAGGAGTATGGACATTAGTTGATGAAGTGTCAGATTTTTCACATGCACACATTTTGAGTAATATCCTCTTTTCCGCTAAAACCCCCCTGAACATACCACCGGGTCCTAACACGTCTTAAAATGTGGCCAGAAAAATCACAAGAATTATGGTATCATTTAAATAATTTTCAAAAGTCCGCTCTATGAATGATCCATCTTTTTAGAGTTATGTTCTGGCCCCAAAGGGGTGTGGTTTCCCCCCAGCACAAGGTTGAATTTCTGGTTTTTCCAGTTCTGCCAAGCCAGCTTGCTCTCACAGGCAGTGCCCCTCCCCTGTCCTTCCAGGAGGAAGCTCCATTTACGACTCCCGCCAATAAAACATTTGCCTGAGTCAGGACAGGGCTTTGTTCAGAGCTCCTGTATTCTGTGGGGGCTCACCTTAATTCAATTATCAGAGAGATGGCATATCCTTAGTGTGGCCAGCAAAAGGCAGATAGGCCTGGGAACACAGCTGTGACTCAAGTTTCACTCCTGATGGGGGGTAGTTGCCAGGCAAAATTGGAATCTCTTTAAGCCAGTTTTTAGCTACATGTCATTTCTGTTCCCCAGTTTTCTGCATTCAAATAAAACTAAACATTTTTACATATGCAGCTAGAATGCTGATTCTAAGTTTAAAACTATGACATTTAAACAATTGAAACCTATGTGACACTCAAAAGTAGGTCACTCAATCAATTTAAACATTTAGATTTTTAGTGTCTTTCAGTCCAATTTTACTTAAACTGCTGAAATCCACAGCTCAGCCAGTCTTGTTATAAACCTTCAAGTCACTTCAGAATATAACTTTACGTTGTATCCACCTCTCAATAAGTCTTTCTTTGGCATGTTTTGGGTTCATTTATTCAGTTTTACACAAAATCTGGTGGTTTTAAAACGCCGGCTTTCTGATAGTGGTGAGTACTGGTACTGCACCCCTTTTTGGGATTTAAGAAAATGAATTCCCAACAGTTATGGGTTTGCTTTTGGCAATCAGCATTGCCATTCCCAATGGTTTCAGACTACTGTGTGGGTAGTCCAATGGTGGTTTTAGGCAGTGCCCTTCTGTGCCCATAACATCGGCAAAAATGAGTGGCAGCATATTCTTCATGCATTTCCCTGTGCATTTTCTGGGAAGTTCTGGCCATCATGATGTTGTCCATGTCAATACTGCACAGTTTTGAGGTAGGGCTCGGATGCATGGGTAAATACATCCCACACCCACAAGTCAGCAGCCTTAGCTAACTTTGTATCTATCTCCTTAGAATCAGACAAGTGCTGTCTGAGCTCAGGAGAGCAGGCATCATTAATTGACTCCAACATAACAAGATGTCTCACACCTTCACAAGTGTTTACTCTGTAACACTTAACCCAACCATCTACGTTTTTCAAACATTCACATACCCTGGCAGCCCAAGGGGTACCATCATGCTTTTTGAGGGCAATTAAAGCTAGATTCACACACTCATAATCCATCCTATTCACCTCCCTCAACTCCATCACAACATCAGATGCAACAGTGGGTAGCCTAGAGAAGAGTCAAGGAAGCAACTGATTCCCTGTAATGTCTTGAATCCCATGGTTATACTCAAACATTGCCAACCAATCTAAAATATAAAGCTTAGCCTCATACATGTCAACAATTTCTTTAGGCATACAGGGTCTCTTAGGACTGGAGACCTAGAAGACTCTGGGAAAGAAGCATTCATTTTCAATAGACAACTTTTTAATATCTAAGGCATGGTTCATCTCCATTTCTCTGAGCTTAAGTTTTTGATGCTTTTGTTCAGTTTGAGCATTAATACTTTTTAATTCCAATTCAAGCCTTGTCTTTTCTAGAGCAATGAATTCAGGACTGGGTGTAGGACCTGATGGGGCCCCAGACAAAGGTTGAGGTTGTTGAGCAGGTAGAGGAGCAGTAAGGCCTACATTGTGAGACACATAAGCCTCATTTAACTCATCCATAATGCCTGACACATTATCATCCTCATATTTTCCCACATTTGCTGGAGGGTTAGGTATTTCAGACCCATTCTCCAGACTTTGTTTCTCTAACAACCTTTCAATCAATTATGACTTTTTGCCTTTAACAGAGAGATTCCTTTCTCTACACCGATTTTTCAGATAATCAACAGTGTAACTAAGGAGGGTCTCCTGACTGTAGCTTTCCATATCAGACATGATTAAAATGTTGCTTTATAGTGATATTTATCCTTGTGGTTAGTCCATCCAAGGCAATAGCAGCACTCTAAGTGTAATCATTATGCTTGATCTTCACCGCTGCCACCAGTGTTAGGCAGAATCATATGCAGTACCCTTTGGGAACACCACACACAATCAAGACTACAAGTGACAGTACACATTCACCTTTGGTACAAGCCTGTACTACACAGTAAAGTGGTAGCGATGGCTGAGCAGCCAGACTTACCTCATGAGTAAAGTGAGCAGTATCAGAAGTTACACAAAGGACAGCAATGGCTATGGTTCAAACAAACACTGACTCAAGGTTTCTGAGTAAAAGAATAAACATGTATTTACACAATCATTTGTAAAACAGTTCACTAATGTAAAGCAGCAGAAAATCACAATATTAATACACTAAACACCACCCGATGAATTCTGGACAAATTAAGCTGGAAATGAAGTGTGAGCAAAATGGCACTCCAGCAATTTAAAAAAGGGAGGGAAAGACAAGGTTATTCAAAATTAAGCAACAATCAAGCAACATCAACAAGTAAATAGGCAGGGCAATCTAGAAACACCATTGTACCCCATTTTCTCCCAATACGGGTCAATAACAACACAATGACAGGTTTTAGGCTGTGGTGGGGATTAGAAATGTATTGCTTCCACTCTATTAATTCAAGCCTGTTAACCTCTGCTATAATAGTTGAAAGAGTGATCTCTGCTGCCCAGGATTTGGAGAATGCAGTGTGTTCTACGTTGAGTTCTCTAGAGGTACTTGTTGAGACCAATTGTCTACTTTGGGTTAGGTCAGAAAACAATGTTTTAGAGGAAGCAATAAGAACATAAGTTGTCTGCCAACTGGACACAAGTGAGGAAAGGTTGGGATGGGGGAATTACATCTCTGATGCTAATATTTGGTTACTCAAGAGATGCCTGCTGACAGTTCTTGGGAAGCACCTAGACTGCTCTCTAATATGAATCTTACAGTCAACATAACTACATTTCCGCATGCAGTCTTGCCAAATGGTAAAGTTTACCTATGATTTATATGCAGGTGTTACAAGCACATCTTCTAAAAATGATGATTAAAAATAACTCAGCCTCATGGTTACAGCACTGGTGTTTACAGAGGGCACAATGGAAATAAGGCAAGGTACCACCTACTGCAAACCATGAACCGCCTTTCTCTTAGGCTGCAATGCCATTAAAAGATGGCACAATCACAATTGACATTTGTAAACTCTGCCTGGGCATAAACATTGCAGTTGAGTAAAGACAGTTGGAGGCTCTTGGAACCTTTGGCTGAGCATTCTCACAGTGGAGTAATGGATTAGGGCGACCATGAGAAATCATGGGTGGGAAGCAACAGCATGGTATGGTCTAGCTATTATTAATGATACTGACACAAGTGGGTATAAAAAAGACCCAAGCAAGCAGAGAAACGGAAACCCACTCCCAGCACTCCCAAAGTCATCCAACTCATGGTGGGAACAGAAACGCCTTTACTTTCTGACGGAATCGCAAACGATTTTCAATCCCACTCCCAAAGAGTTGTCAGAAGCAAGTTCCACAACCGATCATCTTGCATGGCAAACGAACAACCTCCCCACTCTATCCAGCTGAAAGGAACAGATAGCAGATTAGTGGAGGCATAGTGCAGACTTCTTCCATGAACATAACATTGGAGTTTAGTATTAATAAAGTTAGCAGTTTCACCTTACAGAGGTCGATGCACCATACACAAAGTCTTAATGTTTATTTGTTTTTCCACTGGAAGCTAATGGAGAGCTTGCAGAAACAGCGATATATGCCCCCTCGGTCCTGCTTTCAATAGCACCCTGGCAGCTGCGTCCTGAATTTGAAGTCTGCAAATTACCGACTTTGGCAGGCCTAAATATAGTGTGTTGCAAGAATCAAGATAAAGGCGTTCACAATTTGAATTTTATGCGCAAAGGCAAAAACATCCAAAAGACATTTTAGAGTCTGCAGTTGAAAAATAAACCAAGCTTGAGATATATGGCTCTCCTGAAATAAAGACGAGTCGAACTAGTAACCCAAGTTCTTATATTTATTTTAAGCAGAATAGGGCAGTCCCAAAGGTAGGTGTCCAGGATTGAGACATCCATCTTTTTGTTTTCTAAGTAAATGTTTGATAAGTTCAGAAAATAACAATATACAAAACAAGAGTAGCATCTTGTGTAATTCAAAATGATAATACTCCCAGCTTCACAAAAACACAGCTAGTATTTCACCAATAAATTCCAACAATTCCAAAGGACCAGGTATTAGGTTTGACCAGCGCCAAAAGTGGAAAGGGAAGTGCCAAAAAAAGAAACAAGGAAGAGATCTCGATATGCTTAACAGGTTCAGTAGCATAGGGGCATTGAATGTAACATATATATATATTGCCTTTTTAGCCTGTTTTACAATTGACTGATTGAGTTTTATAAGCTGCCATCTTATCTTTTCAAGCGCACTATGCACTGATTCGATCTTCAAATATGCATTGTAATATCTTGTTTTTAAAACCAATAACACATGTTGGAATCTAAGGTGCAGGGGATTTGGCTCATATGGCTGTCTGTATAGAATTTTTCTTCCGCCCATCCGGGATAGTTTTTGCACTTTGCATTATAGGTCGGTATAAGTGTCACTTTGTTGGCTTAGTTTTGAATCTCCATTCCAACATGGCCACCATGGAATCAGTCCTCCATTGTACCTCTATTCCAACTAACATAGATGATGGACTACATGTTGTTTTTAACTGTGTCTTTGTCCTCTGTTGTGCTACGTGATCAAGCGCTCAGTTGAGCGTGAAACACGTTGTAGGTGGGCCGTGTACCAGGCGTCCTGCCTCTGTTTGTCTTGCTGTTTCCCCAGCCTTTTTTGCTCTGTACTGTTGTGCAGTTTTCTACTATTAAAAACCTCCTATTCTTACCGTGTGAGAACTATATATTTTTGGGTTCTCTTCCCATTTTGGGATCGTAGGACCTCTCTGGGTTTTTTCAATATATATATATACCAAGAAACAGGATCTATATGTGGGCTGCTAGTTTACAGTCTGGTAGGACCAATACAAGCACATAGCTATACCAGTGGACAATAAGCATTCAAATCATCGTAAAGGCTACCATATTTTGGTGTTTGTGGTGGACCATGGGGAAGTCATACTGTTGTACAAAATCGCCAACAAGTAGGAGGACTAGCAAAGTGCATATGATGAAGATGCATATTGGTGAGATACCACCAGGCTAGACGTTTGTAGCTATTTTCCCTCAACTGAACTCAATGGGACGATTTGGAAGCTCTAATCCAAGCGTTAAATCATGCTAAATCATCTATATGACATCGGTCCATGTAGTTATGAGCGGGCCCAAAGCGTTTCTCATTGAGAATCCTATATATACTGGATTTTTTCTGAGCGATAGGATCTCCTAGAAAGAGATCGTCCAATTTAGTGGTTTCCCTGCTCCCACCGCTTGTCATTTTTTGGCTTACCGAGCCAATGTAGCAGCTGTTTAAAAGTGTATTTTGCCGTGTCAGGAAGGAGAAAGGATTGTTTGCATTCTTGGAAGGAGAGCCTCTGCCCATCTGCAGATAATTGACCAATTCTCCTTAACCCCTGATGTCCACTGTGAAAATATTCCTGGTGTAAGGCCAGAAGGGAAGGCTGCATTCAGTAGTACCTAGGGTAATTGGGGAGAGCACTGTCGATATGTCATGCCTAGTCCTAAAGATGAGGGGTGTATCTTCCACTTTTACTGCCTGGAAATTGGCAAATACTCCCAAAAAATGTAAATAGGGAGTAAACATACTTCTAACAAAAAATATGAAACAGACTTGTAGAACATTGTGCCCCTACTTTCTCTCCCACACAACTCCATGGATATGTTTGTACCAGTAGTGCACATAGTACCACAGGAAAAAAATACTATTATTACAGCCTGATCGGAAGAAGTAAACAAGTATATTGTAATGTGCATGAATAACTAGGTGCAAAGAAATAATTGTTATAAGAACATTTCCGGTTTCCAGTTAAAACATATTTTTAATTGTAAGGAGAGAAGTGAATATTGTGCAATGCACCTGCCTCATTTACTCTCTTTTCTATGAGGTAGTGAGAATGCCTGGTTGCAGACACCTGACCTGGACTGATATTCACTACTAGTCAGTCAACAATTACAAGGTAACAATGTATGTGGATAGGTAGGTGAGCGTACTGCGCCAGTGCTTTGTTTCTATACAAAGAAATCATCCATTCATCTTAGTTCATGTTTGTTTAATTTCCAAAGTGCTTCGTGTGTTGTGTGTTCACATTGGTGCCAACATTCTCCAATTGAAAGAATGTGCAAATGTTTCTTCCATACCTGGGCTTTCTCAAGGAACAGGGATATATACACAAGTTGCACATTAAATTTAATTAGTCTATACTCAATCTATCTGACACTTTTGTCTTACAAACAAATGATATTCATACACAATGTTGCATTGATCCTTCACAAGTGAATTCATATTCATCCCTATTGTCAGAACATCTTGTTATTGCTTCGTCACAATAGTATCTATTGTCAGAACATACTAGTATTGTTTCTTCACAATACAAATAGTGTCCACAAATAAATCTGAGTTTCAAATTGCTTTACAATATATAGTTGTTCACAGATTAATCACTCTGATTATTATACAAATACTATTTATCTTTTCAGAGTATAAATGCTCCAGTTCCTCCAGTACATGCCATCTATATAGACTATTGCATCATATAATATCAAGGGTTATGCAATGGTGTATCCATAGGTTAGTTTCCTGCTCTTAGGGTATTCCTGTGATTTCTCAAATTTCTGTTTTCATTCCTGCTATGGTTAGGTCTCATTGGGACACCAACTTCTAATGAAAGAAGCGCTCTTTTAAGGATACATCTCCAATAAATTATGAATCACACTGCATGGCTCAGTGCATGATAATACTACTGGAACTCAAGGATGCCAAACCATAGCAGAAATGAAAACAGAAATTGGAGGAATCACAGGAATAACTTAAGAGAAGGAAAGTTACATGTGGATACACCATCTCATAACCCTGTGGATAATATTATGTTTTTAAAACATACTTTTACTTGCTTATAAAATACTCCCATTGGGAGTGGACGTACATTTTTACTCACTAAGAAATAATTGTACTCGCAACTTTAAAAAATAAGGAGTAAAATACTCCCACTTCCAAATCTTATCTGGAGCACTGGTTATACCTCCTATTTACCCTATCCCAGATCAGCAATGAGGCCTTGGTGGTAGGCAACACTGAACTGGGGTAGCGTCTGTCCTTACAGGTGATCCAGCACCATTTGTGTATCGGTGCCCCCAATCCCTCTCTCTCAATCGGTAACCAATATTTCTAATCAGCTGAGGAACTGGAATCGAGAAATGACGAGAGCTGGACTGAGTAATAATAACTTTCAAGTCCTAGGATGCATAGCCCACCATGGATCCTGTAAGCTAGTATGGTACAGCAGGAAATGCTGCGGGTTGTCTGGGCCCAAATAAACTGATGGGCTCATCTCACCATATCATCCTTGAACTGTTTACAGAGGAGAGGGATATTGCAATGGAACAAGAGTGGGTCTTAGTAAGATAAATGATGAATCCCCAAATGATTCAGTGAATCTTGGCTCCACTGGAAATCGAATCGTGTCCTCAGGGACTCAACCATCCTTTCTGTTTCTCTTATTTTTAGAATTTGTGATTTAGAATCATTAATTTTACACCCAGAGACCTTCTGGAACAATTCCAAAGTGGAGACAATATGCGGTAGTGTCATAGCCCGATTATGCATAAAAAAACGGGAGATCATCCGCAATTTATGGTGGACCAGAACTATTTTCATATATTCACCATATATTACTGTAGGCACTGCCTTTTGTTTATAAAAATTCATTACTAGGATAATTGAAAACGCACCATATTTTTATGGAAAATGGTTGCTTGTGCGCCCATTGTCTCCGTCTTCCACCTCACCACCAACTTGTATGGATTTTCTATAAGGTTAGTGTTTATATTTAGCCCTAGGTATGTATGTTCTGTTTTCTGCTGTCTATTTTTCTAGAGCTTGCAGCTTTCGTTGGAGCTCTATTGGAGTTTAATCCAGCAGGACAAAATCGTCTGTATAAAGCAGCCATGATATTATTACTGTCTCTAGTTTGGGTGGGAAGGAATTTATTTGGGTGAAGTAGTTCCCTAGATCCCTTATAAAGAAATAGAAAATATGCTGGTGCTAACATGTAGCCGTGCTTTAGGCCTTGATGCGTTGGAATCGGTTCTGTTAGTAACCCTTCTTTATTTAATTTAACTTGTATGTATGTCTCAGAGTATAAACGTATAATCAAATTCCAGATGTAATCTGTACAACCTACCTCCTTCATTTTGTTCCACAGGGATGTACGTGAGTTGGCTGTGGCAGAATTAATCGTGGCGGAATTGACCTAGTCAATTTCACTGCAAATACAATTTTACTGCGCCCAAACCCCTCAAATCTGTTCCCCCTCATATACGCAATACATCCCACCACTCGCCAACGCAGGGTTCACTTTTTTCTTTTTTTCTTCATCCCACGCCTCCAATTCTTAGCCATCAATACCGAACATGGGGGACGGGGGACACACCCGCCACTCTCGCTCCCCATGTTCGGTTTTGATTACCCAATTTGATCAAATTTAATCGATCAATTGGTACTGTCAAAATTCGTCCAGATTTACCATCGGATCAATTAAATTCGATTACATTGGGTAATACCATTTGGATTGCTCTCTTTTTTATAGATGACAATATAAATAGATTTTGGGCAGTTCCAACCCCGGCTACAAAGCCTGATTGGCAAATATCAAAATAGGAATTTTCAACTATCCATTTAATTAAGTTTTTTAACAAAAGCATGCAAACAGCTTGCCCAGTGCGTCCAGCAAGGCTATTGTATGGTATTACAGCAGATTATTTCTATCTCCTGTTTTGAAGATCTTAATTATAACTGAATGCTTTCATGTCGAAGGATTGTTTTTCTTGTGTAGCACCTGACTAACAATTAACTATAGTATTAATGGCCATCGTTATGGATGAGTTTTGAACATTAGGTTGGTTAGCCCATCTCAACCTGGGACCCGGGAGGTACTTAGTCTTTGAATTTCATATAGCATATCTTCCTCCTTGAACACTAACTTTTGTGGATCATCTAGTCATGTATATGTCCTCAGTGGTTGGCTCTGCACTCTATCACAGAGTTTACCAAATTGAGTTTATCATTAATGGAAGAGGTAGGTCATTTGATGCTATCTTCAATAGTGACCATATTTGTGCACTTTTCTTTGGCATTTATGATTTCTCCATCTTGCTGGAGCATCTTTTGCCTATGCATTTTTGCCCAATTTCTATACTTTTGTTTTTGTTTTTTCATTAAGAGCCATTTAGATTATAGATTTACTTTAAGTAAGGCCTGGCATACTTTCTTCAATTGCAGCTTACTAAGTTTCACTTCCGGGTCAAATACAAGTCTATGCTTGAAAATAGTTTGATGAACCAATATGTTTTTTTGTGTAAACAAATGTAAAATCCCTACATAATTCTCCTTTTGTCCATCGTTATTTATTTGGTATTGTTTTTTGTTTATGAAATGCCCCTTTAACTTTTCCAGTCTGAGTTCCGTCCATTTTAATCAATTTCTCCCTGATTCGATCTCCACTTTATGATTATAAGTGGTTCTCATAGGGAGGAAAATTAGTTGTTCCCAATTAATTGTTCAAATTGCATGATCACTTGAATGCTCGAAAGATACTCAAAAATCAGTTATTTCATTAAACTCATCTGTAAAGATTATGGACCTCATTACGACCCAGGCGGTAGGGGGTTAACGGCGCCGGTAGAGCTGCCGGCGCCGTTAACCCCCTACCGCCTCATTCGAGGTCTGCTCGCGGGACCCGCTAAGGACACCTGGTGTAAAACCAGGTGTCCTTAGCAGGTCCTGCGAGTAGACCATGATGCTAACAATGGGCACGTCATTAACGGGCCCATTGTTAGCATCCTCCCCATTCCCATTGAGCCCTATGGGGGTTCAAATGGGAATGGGGATGTACCGGGTATGGGTTCCTTGAATGGGGAAATACCAGGCCCTCCAAGGTTGGAATGGCCTGGTATTTCCCCATTCAAGGAACCCAGACCCGGTACCCGGTATGCGGGTAGCCATGCCGCTTTTAGCCATACTCGGAATGAGGCCCTATGTCTTTATGAGAGGAGCATCACCATGTTGGTTTATTTTATTGATTTATTTGTTGATTGATTTATTTATTATGCACCGGAGCCCACAGGCATCAGGGTGCAAACATATATAACAAATATAGATACAAAAAGCGTACAGTTGCGGGTGAATATCCCCTTTGAATGCTATATTTAACATTATAAAGCCCCTACTAGACATTAGCTGCAGCCATCGCCGCGCTCTAGAAGTCAACATATTATTTCATAGATCAATGCAATTAATATTCAAATTGCCAGCTATGAGGACCATACCTACACTTTCATCCCCTTGGCAAAAATCCAGCATAGTCTCTACCGCTCTTATGAAATGCTTGTCTGTAATCGCTTGCAGATTTCAATATAGATTTAATAAAGCATACTGCTTTCTTGGATAATGCTTCATTTCAGGACCATTGAGTCTTGTGAGCTGCATAAAGGGTTTGGGACTGGCCAAGATTCCAGGGTTAGTCCTGAATCCAATTTACAAGCCATTAGTACATCGTCTGGAGACTCCCAAAGCCATGTTTCCTAAAATATAATTATATCTGCCTCCGCCGAGTTATTATTCCTTTGTGACAGCAGGTTCATGAAGCCTCTGGTGTTCCATGAGGATAATTGTAGCCTCTTTTCTGTTGGAGATTGTTGGCATTATTTCCGTGAGCCGTCTCTTTGTTTCCCTAGAGCATCTTGTAGCCATGACCAATCAGTATGCTCTCTTGTAGGTGGAGGATGCATAATAGCCACTTCCCTTACTAAATTTCCCTGCTCTCCTTGACAGGATAAATATTCTGAGCGAGTGTTCTTGATTCGAGGAGTCCCAGTTTGTGGGTTTAAATATGCTGATTTTTGTTACAGTATTTCCTCTAACCTAAATCCTCTCTCTATGAAAGTGTGCTTTGCTGGCCATAAAGCTTCTCTAACCAGTTTAGATGGAACCACTAGTTTGACTTTGTCCGGCGCATTATGATCAAGAAATTGAACCTGGGCCGTGTCTCTAGATCGAATTGATTCTAATTCCGGTATTGTTCCCATAAGTGTTAGGACATTAGTTCTGTTGGGATATGGGGCACGTCCTTGTCTGTCTTTCATATACTAGTGTAGGGAAAAGTAGTAATCTTAGTTTCTTTCTTGGGCCATAAATTCCATATTTTTATAGGGGGTTTTAATGCCCACCATTTTTTCCATGATCTTTATAGATTTCTCTTTGGGACTTGGAGCTACTAGTTCTTCTCATATTCCCTTTCCTTTGAGTGTCACTCCCTTTTTTAGTGGTGTAATCTAGTTGTTTTATCAGCCTCTCTTGGCCTTGTAAGGTGTAAAACCTACTTTGTTCTAATGTGATACATTATTCCCGGTTAGGAGACCTATCATTCTCTAGTTGTATCACTCTAGATTTTGAGTAATGGGTTTTCCTAAGAGTATTACAATCTCTAACCATGGCCGCCATCGTAGGCATTGCAGGAGTTGATATTGAGTAAGTAGAAATATTACACAAATCCTCGATGAGTTGTGTATTGCTTTTGCTTTCCCTGTCCTTAATCACTGTTCCGAGGGAGAGAGCTTTGATTCTAACTCTGTCCCATTTAAACTAGTATTCTCTACTTCTATGTTTACATTCACTGGATTCTTATTTTAGTTTTTGCTTTATTTGTACTTGGGCCTAGTTTTATGAGCCACTGATTTCGAAGAGGAAAAAGAAGAACTTCCTTGAATCAAAATGTGTTGATTTTATTAACAAGGGCCTATTTTTTAGGCTTCTTCACATTCTGATCTGCCTTTATATTTCATGCCTCTTTTTATTTGTAAATATTTGAAAGAGGGGCTCCTCAACATCCAAATTCTGCTGATCCATTTATGCAAGCGTACAATGGGTATCTGAAGTATGAGATGACACAACCATATCCAAAGTTCTTGAGTTCAATGGAGAATCTATTTCCTTTTCTTCATTATTAGAGATCATTTCCATTTGGATCACCTCAGATGTTATGATGTGTGGTGATAATGCCAATGTGCTATCAATTTTACTATTTTCTCGATGGCCATTCGTTCCAAGGTTTGGGCAGGAGTCATTTGCATGATTTTGTTTTCAATGTCTTCTACTTTCTCTATTAAGGTTTTTAATACCAATGAATTGTTTTTTTGTTATTTTCTCCATTGCTTCAAATATTTTTGTGAGGACCATAATGTCATTATTCATGGCCGCTAAAGTGATTTCAAGCAACGGAGACCCCTGGGCGTTCAAACCCAATAACCGTCTGGGGTAGTATTTAAAAAAAATACTGCAGAGGTCAATGAGGAGTTAATTGTAGAATTTAGCGACTCAGGACACATAATAGGGTAATCTGATAAATATAGTGGGAAAGCCATTAATGGTTCTCGTATTTGCGTTTCTTGGACCAATATTACTTCACTTTGGGATGGAATGTCTATTATAATTACCTTATTCATTAAGGATGTATTCTGTTCCTGCATGGTTATTGATTTTTGATCTTTCTGTAATGGTGCTGTAACGCTTACATCTGGTGCCCTGCAGAAGCGCCTGGTCCAGGCTGTCAGAAGTGTTGCCCTCTGCAATGGGATGGGAAGTAGGTGTAGCATAAACCACTCCCTCCCCACTGTTCCACTGAATGGCTATAGCCAAGTGAGCGGTGCAGTTGAGAGTGACCTGGTAAGGTTTCCCAGAGCCACTATCAATGGTTATGGAATGGCCTGGATGAGAACCTACGAACAAACAAGTGAAGGGTATTAGTGTGTGTGTCCCTACTTTCCCCCCTCTCCCTTCTATGCCCACAAGTTTTCCCCCCTCTCCCTTCTATGCCCACATTGCTTCTATGGCTGGTGCAACAAGCAGACCTGCTCACCGTTAACATTGAAGCTGAGCACTGAAGGTACCAAGTAGGCATCCAATCCAGTTCTGTCACTGGAGGTGGTGGCCTAGGCCAGCTGCGGCGCACATGATGCTCTGGAGGGTAAGTGTTCATATAGCGCTGCAAATATCCTTCTCTGCTTTCTTGCAGTTTGCAGCGTGGAGCAGGAGTAGTGCTAATAATGTTCTTGTCTCTGTTTGTCTTGTCTATGCAGGTGCGTGGACCTGCAGTGTCCGATTGGAGCGGCAGGGTAGGAGATCACCAGAGAATTAGCGAGTGAATAGCAATGGCTTGGAGCAAGCACAGGTGAGCGGGTTCACAGGGGGGACTCAAGAGAGAGTTGTTAAGTTATAGAATGCTTACTGTGTGCCTTCTTTGTTTTAGAATGGAGAACCACTGCGGTGCGTGACCGATGAAGCGTTCCAGTTCCCATTTCAATCCGGGTAAGTATACAAGCCAGCGAGGTATCTGGAGTACGAGCGAGCCGCAGGAGTTCTCTGAAGCTTGATATCAGGCAAGCAAAGATTCTGGGAAGCAGCTGGTATGTAGAAATCCTCTGTGCACGTGGACTTGGAGGGAGCGTTAAGCAATACACTGCATACACAGTCAGCAGAACAAACGCTCAGCACAGGTGTGGCCTGAGGTATGGTTTTATAGCCTCAGCTGCACACAGCGACACTAGACCACCAGGGATACCAGAACCACGGGCCACCTGGGGCCATCTTGACCTCTCTACCAAGTCCTAACCTTACAGCCATGTTGGTGGGGGCTGCCAGTACTTCTCAATGAATGCTTACGTCAGCCGGCAACCTTTTGTGTCCAACATTTTGTTCTGCCATCCCCAACCGTTATTCAAGGGTGTGGGGTTCTTAACAGGTGTGTCTGGAATTTGTGTGGACTGAGTAGATAGTAAGGTTCTCCCTGCAGATGTAGTTTGGTCAAAATGAACCGTTGTAGAAAGAGGCCCAGTTTGAATATCCTTATCTGATTTGTTATTCTGGCCCATCAAATTCATTGGATCGGTAGGTGTAGTAACATTGTCCTTTGACACCATTTGTCTGGCTTCCTCCACCATGGCCGCATCCAGGATTTTGTCTAAATTTATTAGGAGTATCTCCTGATCTCCCTTGTTGTTTCTCTCCTGTTCATGCAGGGGGTCAAGAGCCAACTCCATGGCATTATGCAGCACAGACTGTTTCTTTTGTCCATCTTTATTTTCCCCAATAGGATCTGATATCCGTTACTATCCCTTTGCTCCCTGATTCAATGTTTCTATCTTTCCTTGCCCCATGGATTTCGGCATGTAAGAGGATGCAGCTCGATTTTGGCATCAATGTTTTGAGTGTCTATGCGTACTACATACAAGAACCTCCCTTTACCAAGAGATTGTATCTTATTCACAGAGTCGGCTCAACATCTCAATGGCCCACAGTCACTAACCAAACACCTTACTATTGGCTCAAAGGCTCCAGGACCTGCAGTCACTGACTAAACACCTTACTGTCAGCTCAAAGGCTCCAGGGCCTGCAGTCACTGACCAGACAACCTACAATCGGCCCCAAGACTCCAGGGCCCGCAGTCACCAATTGCAAAACCATACCCGGCTCAAAGGCCTCAAAGCCCAAAGTCACCAGACATGGGAATAAGCACCCATAAACTCAAGCCACATATAGAGAGACAATTTCCCTTCCGTGAGATGGTGGAGGAAATAAAATCGTACTCCTCCGACACCAAGTATCATCATTTCCAAAAAGTGAGGCCTTGAAGTAGGTATATCATATGATAGGTTATTTATAACGCACTTAATAGCCAGAGTTGCTAAGTGGGGGACCGGGGATCGAACCTGTCCGGCTCTGTGTCATCTTGCTTCTATGGCGATCACGTTGCCACTGAGCTATCCTTCTGGGTGGGAAATTCCTTTCTTGATGTTTTTTGTGATTAATTCGATCCAGAGGTGCACACAATAAAAAGGATGGAAAAAGGAAGGCGCAGTTCCCAAAAATTCCACCGGTAAAAAAATAGTTCCCGTCAAGGCCAAGTTAATTAGATGTATGGAGTTGTTCCATAATGGCAGTTATAGTAATAAAGGGTTTGAAATTTTGAAACCAGAAGGGCAAATACAATTAGAACCCCAGCAGCGTGGAGTAGTCAGTTTCTCACCTTTAAATTTCCACAGGGTTTCTCAATGAGAGGCAGACTAATCGCACGGAGCATCGAGCACTCGACTGACTCGGTCTGCTCTGACTGCCTATCTTCACCTATCTGTGCCGCTCTACCACAGGCAAGGGATTTTATATGACAACTCCACCTCCACAGATAGAAAGTAAAAACAGACTGTAGAAAAATGAGAGGGACTCGCACTGACTGCCTCTCTTCGCCTCACCTGGTTAATGAGTTCTCCCCTAATTGTGGATTTAAAAGCCTCCCAGGCTGTTTTAAAAGACATGCCCTCTGTACAATTGGGAGATGCGAGCTGGCTGAGATATCAGCATGGAAAATCGGATCTCTGAAAACTGAGATATTTGTCTGCCATCTTTATGGTTTGTATGGCTGTTGGGGAGCCAAGGAAATCTGCTAACAGACCAGAGAGTGGTCCGAGTCCGATGTTAGCTCAATCGTTGAATCTAGGACTTGTGACAGGAGGGAATGTGTGACCAGAACATAGTCCAACCATGATACTGTACGGTACACATGCAAGAAAAAGGTGTAATCCCTCATCATAGTGTGAAGGTGTCTCAATGCATCCACTAATTGAAAGTCATCCATGCTTGGGAAAGGAAGGGGGAGAAGCCTGATCTATCCAACCTACGACACCAAGATCAATCTAGATTATCATCTAGTGCTACATTGCAGCCCCCCCCCATAGCTAGATCTCCCCTCTCAAAGTGGACTACCTTAGGAAACAGTTCTGCATAAAACTAGTTGTGATGCTGATCTGACCCATATGTTGAGAACTGTGTCAAGAGCCTCCCAGCAACTTCTATAGTAATGCCAATATATCTACTCCCAGGGTCCCGGAGTATCCCCTTCATGGAGAAGGTAACTGACTTCCTGACCAGAATCGATACCCCTGCTTGTTTAATCAGTGAAGAGGCAAAGAACTGGTCGGGAAACCATGCGTCAATTTACTCAATATGCTGCACCTTCTCATGGGAGAATTGGGACCCTGGATGTTCAGGGAGATACCGCTAAGTGCCATCTTAGTTGATCATGGTACTTCTGGGGGCCCATGCAAGAGGGACATCATCACCAAAACCCAGGGAGAAGGAGTATTAAAAGTAATCCAGGACGAACCCTGTCCAGTACCAATGAGACCGCCCCCAGGATGCCACCCATGCACCTTATACCCCCCATCTCTAAAACCCTGAACATAGTTGACTTGATCATCCCAGTAGCTGTCAGGCCTAAATAGAGCCCAACAAGCAAACAAAAAACAATAATTGTAAAACACAAAACAAAATAACGCTGTTCCAATGATGGGAACCGTTAGGTATACCACCTATGAAGGGATGTGTGTGCCCATTGATCCTGTGGCCTAATGAACTTAGCAATAGTAATAACATCTAATAAACAAAATAGAGCCAGTCAGATAGCACAGCGACCTAAGCGTTTACCACTGATATCTGTCTGCAGCCTGCTGTGGCAGGTTTGAATCCTGGCAGGGTCAACTCAGCCTTTCATCCTTCCAAGGTTGATAAAATGAGTACCACTCTGTGGGATAATAAAGTCTCTGTTATTTGAGCTCTCTGAGACCTATGGGTGTGTATCACTATATAAGAAATACATTATTATTATTCCTGCCAAAACAGTACCGGCCCATCCCTGTGGACCAGCAAAGCATTTGTGATCATTGGGGTGGAAACAAAGGCTCCTAGAGAACCCATGTTTATCCGGAGATCAAACAGTCCTTTCATCAGGTGGGGTCTGAAGACGCTTCTATCACAGCGATCAAGTGAAGGCCCTAACAACCGCCATGGCCTATTCCATCTGGACCATGCTATGGACCATTCTTTGAGCTTGTCCGGATCTTCTGCAGCTTCTGGTAGCTGAATCTCAGAGTAAGGGATTTTTAGATTGGTGACTGCAGCCTACTGTGAGGAAAATGGATGCTTAGTACTGTCTACTGAGACAATAATTTTAAAGGGGAAACCCCTCCTATATTGAATTCCTTTATTTTGCAACCAGCTTGTCAATGGTTTTATTTGCTGCCATTTATAGATGGGGGAAGGGGGTGGATCTTGAAATAACTGAATCAGGAATCCCCTAAAGCTCAGATACTGCTGACCCTTTGCCTTTTGAAGGATTAGTTCCTTTGATTTAAAATATTGTACCCTAGTCATCACATGCAGAGCCAACCCTTTATGTTGTTGGAGAAGACCCTATCAGTCCTGCCCAGCATAATGTCCACCTCCTTTAAGTCTCCCAGAATAGCACAAAACAGAGCTTTTACATATTCTTCTAACTCATGTTTTGCTACTGTAGTGGGAATCCTGTGAATTCTTACATTGTTCCTCCTAGTTCTATTCTCCATGCAACGACCCGATGTCCTCTGTAGAATGGAATTTGTCTTCCAGGACCTGAAATCGCTTTTCCAATTCACATTAGTTGTGCGAGTGATCAGACAAGGCGGACTCCAGGATCGGTAATGTGCTGCTCAATAACCTAGGAGGCATGGCCAAGGTCCTGAATAGACTTCTTAATTTCTTGCATGGAGTCCTGCATGTCCTGCTGAAGGGAGAACAATAATCGCTGAATATCCCCCTTAGTGGCTGGACCCTTGTCATTCTCCTGGCCCAGCCTAGACACAGACTGGGATGGTGAACTAACAGGGGTCACTTTAGAGGTTTGGAGTAGGGCCTTAACGGAGGAGGGGCCAGCGCCATTAGCTTTGGTTGGACACATCAGGATTTCGGCTGCAAGCATTTAAGGGGTGACAAGTATCATGAGGCGGACAAGCTAGGTGCCAGGTGGAAAGCTCTTGAACCAGCGTTATTCCTACTGGGTGGTGTGAGCAGTAGTCAGTCTTTGCCTTTCTTCTGCAGCGTATCGGCAAAAAAAAATCCCCTGTTAGCAGGTCATGGAAAGAGACAGACAATAGAGGGCTCATTACCTGCCCTCCTTTCTTTGTGCCCCTAATTATCTCCCACTTTCCATGTATCTTGTGTTGTGTAATAGGAGTCCTTTGGGTCAATTAGGCTTGTGGTTAAGGGTCTGTACGTAGCCTCTTGCACCCAAATACACTCTAGGGAATTTGTCTGGGGTTGTGGTCCAGTGCCAATTAAACTTGCCCTTACAACAGTAATAGCAAACAGGAAGAAAGCAGTAATAGCAAATACTTAAATAGGCACGGACGACCACAGAGAAAAAACCCTTTCCTGCAGCACCCTGCACTAAAACAAAATAATGAATGTAACTATCTGAATCACAGTTCTAACACGGTAATAAGCCTTTAAAAAATGAGCATTTTAAAAATTGTAATCAATATATTCAGTGCTGCTTCATGCTGACACAGTCTTTAAACTCAATATGACATTCTCATACGTACAGCCGAACCAAACCACCATGGAAGCTGTCCCTGAGAGAAGAACATCCTGGCCCTGTTTGGGGGGTGCATTCCCTAGGTGGCCAATGGTGCGCCACTTATCTATAGGGATAGCGGGAGAGGATCTGTGCCTCGTCGCCACTGTTCACATTCATTGAATCATACTTATAAATAAAAACCCGAAAAGTGCCAAAAGAAACTGAGACTGGACTTATTATTAAATCATGTCTCGTCTGCATCTGTGGGAGATGTCCTACAAGGGGTGCTTTTGGGTTGTATTCACCCTCTGGTCTGGAGACTCCAAATGATGTCAAATGGTACTATTGGGTACTGAAATGTCCCTATGTGTAGGGATAACGTAAAAGGAGTACTCAGAGAGTGTGAGTGTCTCTGATTTGCAACGTGTCCTAGATCTAATCTACGGATATCATTGTGATCATGAGGGAAGCTCAAGATCTATAGGGTCGACCGGTTTCAATGACAAATTGTGGATACTGTCATCTTCATCACGACCGATTTCTTCTAGACAAATGGTGTCACTCCAACATGTATCCGCTTGAGCAGATAAGGCCACCTCTGTCCCCTAGCCAGCTCCTGATTCCTGCTTGGAGGTTGGTGGATACTGGTGGTTGAGGCAGCACATTTCGTTTTTGTGCATCACGTGTGTTTATCTATTATCCTCGTAGTGGCTCTCGGTTCACAACTGGATCACAATCTGCAACTTCCTAGTATTTCCAGAAGGATTCTCCTTTGATCGGGTGTTAAACGTGTTCCACCAGGAGATCACAGTGTGGGGTGGGTTCATAGAGCCCTTCTGCACCTGCACTGTCTCTCTTGGCAACAGCAGAAGCAATTGTGTGGGGCCTTGGTTGCCGGCATGCATACAGGTCTTCTCTGCTGCCTCGACAGTACCGCTCACTTGTCGCCAATTCAGGTCTTTCTTCGCTGAGTCCTGAAGTGCGGTTTACATCTACCGGGGATCTCATCTCCTAGGTAGGAACAGACAACAAGCGAAAACACCCAAGGACAGGTGACGCGCAGTACCGACCGCGTACTGTAGAGAGACATGATAGCACTGATCCTGTAAGTCGCTGTTCTGATTCGCTTCTCACTTGATGTGCTCTGCACCCTGAAGTAAACTGCACTAAGAATGGGCATGTGTGGCTGGCTGACATACCCCGGAGCACACGTTGGGAGAAGGTGAGAGTTGGTGTGCTGCTGCATGCTGAGACTTCCTGTGCTCTCTCCCTCACCTGTCACCTCACCCTGGCATGGTGCAGTTTGTTGTGATACATTTCGGTGCACATTTCTTGCAAACTAGGACCTGGATCTCAAGTTTTGTTCCTCGTGTGGGGACCGGTCCTTCTACTACCACATTGATGTTTTGTGGATTTCAGGCAACCGTCTCAAGTGAGAAGGTGCTGAAATACGCAGAAAGGGGTGGGGTGTCCAAATGTCATGTAGCCAGTATTATCCAGAGGATCCTAACAGGTAATTATGCAAAATGTGGTGCAGATCGGTGAAATGTTGTGGAATTGTATAAGGAACAAGTGTTGCCGCAAACCCACAAACACATTTTGACTTTTGCTGAAATCCAGGGAAATTGGTGCGGTGTGCACATGTCAAGTAGCCAGAAATGTCTGGAGGGTCCTAACAGGCAACTATGCAACATTTGGTGCAGATTGGTGAAACAGTGTGGAATTGTACAAGGCACAACTCCTCACCACAAATCCCGCCACAAACAAACAAACAAACACATTTTGGCTTTTATATATATGGATGAAGTGGTGCATACTATTTACATCATTGCTGTTAGTGCTCTTGTCCAAAATACCCAACACTGTAATAGTAAAACTGAGTACGAGTAATGGGTCAATATAACATTTGTGGGTGTGGCTTAGGCTATGGTCTTGCTAGGTTGAGTTTGTGGTTATTTCAAATATGTGTTAACTTTTTAGAATTGGTTGGCCTGTTAAATACACAGGAACATTTTGAGATTTGTGTGTTATAGATTTCCTGATGCCATTTGATGCACTGTTTCACAATAAAACCGTAGCTTGTATTTCAAAACTAAATTATGTAAAGGTTGCTTATAAACTCAATTGTTATGCTTTGTGTGGCTTACTTTGCAGTTGATTTTCAGGTAGTACTGAGCGTGCAGCTGAATGTCATCAAAGACACATGATAAACCCAGCAGTGATGCCATTTGTCTGTTTAGTACTGGTCTGCTTCTGTAAATTGGCTGAACTGATATCTTGATGAGAACACCACATACTTTTCTTCTTTACAGCTTTGACACAGTGGGCCTCATTACGAGGAATGCGGTAGAAGGTTAACAGCGCTGGTAGAGCTGCCGGCGCCGTTAACCCTCTACCACCTCATTACGAGATCTGCTCGTGGGTCCTGCCAAGGACGTCTGATAAAACCAGGCGTCCTAGCGGGACCCGCTAGTAGACCAGGATGCTAACAACGGGCCCGTCATTAACGGGCCCGTTGTTAGCATCCTCCCCATTCCCATTGAGCACTATGGTGGCTCAAATGGGAATGGGAATGTACCGGGTCCGGGTCCCGGGAAAGGGAATTACCAAGCCCTCCAAGGTTGGAATGGCCTGGTATTTCCCCATTCCAGGAACCAGGACCCGGTACCCAGCATGGGAGTAGCCATGCCGCTAAAAGCGGCATGGCTACCTCCATACTCGTAATGAGGCCCAGTGTGTACTTTGTTCTCGCTCACCTTATATGGCTTTGGGTATCCTTTCACTGGCTTGCCTGATGCACTTGCATATTTATATTTATAGATGTATTCTGCATCATTTTAACTTCTTTTCAAGCTTCCACCTTTTGACAGCCATAGACCACTGAATTGTGAGACCGGGAAGTGAAATTAGTGCTTGCTTTTGAACATAATTTTCGAGCCCACCTGTGGGAACTCTGTGCTTGACTTAAGCATAGACATGCATTTAATATAGTAAAATGAGTCATCATTTTTAACCTTTACTTTTCTGCAGTGAAACCCCTCATTTTTGCAATGTTTCAAAAAGTGCATGCCATGTGTATTTGAACATGAAAATGTTTGCGTAACACACTGTATGTGTGCATTGATTAGAAAGAACTCTAGAGGTGATGGGGAGTGGCACCAATACAACCAATGATGTTGTGGCTGTTCTGCACATTAAGGAGCATTTTGAGAACATACGAATGACAAGCTTTATATCTGTCATAAAAGTATGTGAGAGTTTTATGACTGAAGCGTTAGCCTAATGAACGTTGGGTTTGGTACGCAGTTGCTTATTTTATATCTATCTAAAAGCAAAATGCATCCTAATAATACAACTTTTGTAAATATCAAGCATATAAATATAAGTTTGGCCTGCCAAGTCTTTAGCAGTCAAAATGCTATGACTGTTAACAATCACACTAATTCTGGATCAGCTAGACTCCAAGTATCAAAATAATCTTTAAATCAATCAAACGGCTTGTCAGTTGAAAATAAACTGCTATAAAAAGTGTTGGGCGAGTGGCACCCTGCTGCCTAGGTCCGCCCCTATTCGGCCTTATTGTAAATATGTCTCTGGCGCCCGTCCTCCCAACTTCTCTTGACACAAGTAATCGTAGTATCCACTGGGGTGACAACAGAGTGTTCAAAGACTCTTAATTAACCCTACTGGTCACTGGGGCCAACAGGAGCTCCTCTGCTGCTACACTCCTCATGAACAAATGCAAAATTCTGATACAGAGCAACCAAAAAATGTGGTAGCTTTCGTATTATTTGAAAGTATATGTTGTCAGGAGCTCAGTGACACATGAAAAGTAATAGCCAAATGGTGGGGGAGAAACCACCATTGAAATGTTTCGGGGGAACACAGGGTCAGATGTGCGTACGGTTTGTAATGGTCTGGGGAGGGGCAGGTTTAGTGACATCTCTGCCCAAAGAGTTTTCTACATTGATGACTTCAGCAAAAATAATGCTCCAAACTGTACCCTGAGCGGTAAATGGGCCATGTACATCCACGCCAAAACCAGTGACCATTGCTAAAGCATTGTTGCATTTGGAATGGAATCCTGGACAATAAACATAATATTGTGTTTGGGTTGAAAATAACTGAAGTAACACTGCAGAGGACCTGTTGTGCGATGAGACTCTTGTTGCCGTGTGGTGAACAACCACCTTTCCTTTTAAAGCAAATCGCTCTCAACTTCGTTAGAAGCAGCGACTGAACGTTTTGACTAAGATCTGTAAGAAACACAGAATGAGAGACACCTGAGGATGATCCAAACAGATCGAAACATGCACATGCCACAGCCGAAAACCTGGAATAAACACTGCCACCGAGGAAGTATTTTTGAGCAAATGAAGTCAGACACTTTAAAAAAAACTTTAAAAGTCTTTTTTTTAAAAAAAAGGTGATACAGAGTCTCATCGCAGAGCAGGCGTTACCACAGACATGTAGAGAGATCTTTGACCAGGACAAATTATTGAGAGTATCCTAAACTGAAAAACCACAGAGTGCTTGAGGTTCTTCTTAATAATATTAATTCATAGGTTTAAAATAAAAATGTTTATCCTCAATATATGCATTGATTTATATTAAGTATCTATATTTTCCACTATTAATAGACCACATTAAGGGTAGTCGTGTCCTGTTTTCTTGGCATCTGCATGTCAGAGAAGTGACATGATAAAAATGATGCCATAGTTACATACGTAATTTACTAGTTTCATGCGCTTAGCAAACAAAATGTATTGTATCCACAGCTATCTGTTGGTTATGTCAACCATGAGCAGCCAACACGTGTTTCGACACATCGTCTTTATCAAGGCATTTGGCGAATCTTTGTGAATCCCATATGGTGGGTCATGTAAACTGTGGTTTGGGTAGAACCACTTTACTAGACATGCAGCTGGCATCTGATTTGACCTTGGTCAAGGTTTGGCTCCCTCGGATCTCAGTATACCCAATAGTGGTTTATTTGCATAGTCACATATGTACACGAGAAGGATTTTTCTATTCCACTGTATATGTTCGTGATGCATCTTCTAAAACAATGTTTTATTTATAAAATCCCAGCCATGGGCACGGATATTTGATAGTGCATCGATATGGGGTAGGGAAATTTGATCTTTGAAATCTTTGGAAACATTTAGATCAGTTAAGTGTGAGGGAAGAGTAAGGATGGGGGCATTCATAAACCACTGTAAACAGCATAAGACAATGGTAAGAGCAGGATGCCAGATGGCACTATAAAAGGAGGTGTGTTAAAGGGAAGAGAGCTGAAGAGGAGAAAACGATGGGGCCAAAGGAGACTGAGCCATGCGTGCAGAGGTTTCACATACATGCAAGGAAAGGCAGGGTTCAAGTCTAAAAGACTTCCTCTAAAGAAAAGCGTTCAACCTTTTATGGAAATGGAGATGTTTTTCTAGAGCTACGGTGGAAGACAGGAGTTTGCTGGTTGAGTCCTAGGATGGGCCTGGCCCCCTTAAACATTATGGTTTGTATTTGCTGGGCGGTGATGTTGGGGAGCCCAATCAGTGGACTATTACAGTAGACTCAGCACAGGAGAACATTAGTAGATGTCACCTGTTCCCTTTGATACACATTCAGTAGTGAGAGGATTCATCTTATGACCTGGAGTTTAAAATGGAACTTCTGGTCAGGGCCATGGAAAAGGAAGACAGGTGAAATGTGGGATTCAAAGTGATGGACCTCACTCGTGATGGTGTTCAGGGAAACACATCTATCACCGAGTCCCATATATGAAGCAGAACGTGCCAGAAGCAAACTTAGGGCTGTACGATCATAGTTCAGTAAAAATGTTGCTGCTGTTTGTGTTGCTGCTAAGACTTCTTGCAATGCCTGAATAAAGATCCTATCAATGCAGGTGGTAGGAGAGGTTGGTAACAGCATAGTTTGGGGCAGTCAAGTTAGTAAGAGAAAATAACTTCAAAGCCCAAAAGAGCTAATCTGCTAATTATGTGGTCCACAGGCCTCTAATTCAGTGCTTCAAATTAAATTCAGGTAGTCAGGTTGAAGGATGAATTAAGGGTTTAATAACTAATTGACAATTACTTAGATAAGTATCATTGTTGGCTTTTTCTACAGCATTATACTCCTTTCTTGACATACAGGCCACTAGTTGTTTTTTCTAATGATGAATGGCTAGTGGAATGATCTTGTTTGTTGAAGTTAGAGTTTTAATGAATTTGATCAATAAAGACAAGCATCAGCAGTTTGAAGTCCAACAGAGTAGACAGGGTTCATCAAACCCCCAACCTCTCCCCTCTTGTTCTTATGTTGATCATCAATCTTGCCCTTCACAGGCTGCACCCTCTGATCAGGTCAAAACCCCTCCCTTCAATGTTTGCATTAAGCCACATGGGGGCTCATTGCTCTCAAATTTCCAACATGTGATGGGTTATCTCTCATGTGTTTTACCCCCGCCTAGGTCACAAAAGCACTGCAAGTGGCACCCTCTCACAACTCTTCCCTCAACCAACAAAACACTACATTGCCACCATCTCACTCTTGCTACCCCCTTCGACTCACAGTGTCCCGTCTGTGGCTTAGAGCCCCATCAGCCTGTTCCTCCTCCCATAGATTTCCAACAGCATATGCTTGACACCAGTAAGATCCTATAGCATTGAGTGTACTTGCGGAGCAGGCTCACACTGCTAGAGTTCTATAGCACTGACACAGCTCCCAACCACCAGAGGAAGCTGTGAATCTGGAATGAGCAACACTGCTAGAGTTCTATTGCGCGGACAATGTACTTCTAAAGGAAGGTCACACTGCTAGTGTTATGAAGCCCTTGACCGAACACTGCCGGAGCAAACTCACCAATTGGAATCCTTCATGATTATCGAGGTACTTGCAGAGTCAAATAGCACTGGCGGATTACTTCTCGATAAAGCATTACTGCTGGGGTTCTGTACGACTGACAAGGCAGAACTGGAGAATGTTCACTCTGCTTTTAGTCCTACGAGTTGTGTGTGGTACGGGTGAAACCGGAAATATGCTCTGTACATGGCACTGTTCCGGCCAGTGCAACCCTTCCGGAGAGTTAAAGTTCATTAGAGATTCCCTTATGTTAATGTACAGTGCATGTGTATGCGATAGTTAAAATCAAGCGCAGATAGGTGCATAGATAACTGTACGGGGTTTGGGTGACTTACCTGGCCTTGAATGCATATGTATGTGCATGTGTTTGTTATAGGGGTGGAACTGCACTGGGAAGTGTGAATTATAGAACTCCTGCATGCAGGGCTCTACACGTGTGGTGTCGGAGTCAAGCTACATAGATTCCTAATGTTTCATAGGAGGGTGAATGCACAGATCCTGTGGCTCAAAAGGAAGTCTCTGCTTGCTTGTTTTGAGTGAGGGTCCGTGACCAATGTGAGACTGCTACTAGATGGAGAAACTCCATGTGGTGTCTTTAGATGCTTCACTCTACATTGAATTGTGAAGGTAGATCTACTTAGGTCTTCTGTTATGTTAAGCGTTTTTTTGCTGCCTTATCCTTTCTGATCCCTGTCACTGATGACTGTCGCAGAGATGAGGGGTTGTTTCAATAGGAGTGGGTTGTTCTTAGGGAACAAATCCCCAGATGGGGAACGGCTGTGCTACTTCTCAACACCATAGACTAGAGTACAGTGCACCTATGTATTTGGTTCATGTTGAGGCCTTTCTTGAAGGGCCGGGTGCCATTGTGGATCAGAGTCTTTGGGCCTCATTACACGGAAGGCGGTAAGGGTTAACGGTCACCGGTAATGGTACCGGTGACCGTTAACCTTTACCGCCTGATTGCGAGGTCACTGATGACTGTCGCAGAGATGAGGGGTTGTTTCAATAGGAGTGGGTTGTTCTTAGGGAACAAATCCCCAGATGGGGAACGGTTGTGCTACTTCTCAACACCATAGACTAGAGTACAGTGCACCTATGTATTTGGTTCATGTTGTGGCCTTTCTTGAAGGGCCGGGTGCCATTGTGGATCCGAGTCTTTGGGCCTCATTACACGGAAGGCGGTAAGGGTTAACGGTCACCGGTAATGGTACCGGTGACCGTTAACCTTTACCGCCTGATTGCGAGGTCCCTTTGCGGGTAGGTACTTTAACGCCTGCAGTTTAGCAGGCGTTGAAAACCAACCCGCAAAGGGACCAGGGTGCTAATTACGGTACCGCAATTTGCGGCACCGTAATTAGCGCCTTCCCCATTCCCATATAGCCCTATGGGGCAGAAATGGGAAAGGGGAAGGGCAATGGGGGAAGGGGGAATTACCGCCCCGCCAACCTTGGAATAGGTCCACCAAGGCGGTGCCGGTATTTTACCGGCATGGAGCAAGGTGCTAATAGCACCTTGGTCCTCCGCCTACCGTGTAATGAGGCCTTTTGTGTCTTGAAACAATGAATAGGATACTAAATGGTTTTATTTTCCCTCTCTACGCCCAGAGCTGCCACGTTGTATAGGTGGGAAAACTGGGCGACAAAGGGTGTGGAACAGTGGCTCCTCTTACATCAATGGCCTGGACTGAGCTACCTGGTAGTTCCAGGCAATATCGCTTGAGTGCATGATCTTTCGTATCAAGCAATCATTGCAGTCAACCAACATCTTTTGTGGGTTACAGGTAACTCAATTGCAGCTCTCCTTTGCCTTATGCATAACTTTAAAAATCAATTTTATTATAAATGTTAATGGTAAAAAATATAGCCTTATAAAATTGAGTCACTTTTTCTTTTTGTGGCCTATTTACAGTACTGTAAAAAGGACCTTTACCATCAGAAGATGTACTCTCAGATGCTATATGTATTTATAGAATTGTTAGTCCAGGGTGCATCTGTGCATGTAGTTGGCCACGACCCAGTCCCGGTTTCTTCCTTTTGGATTTAAGCAGTGTAATCATTTTACGAGCTTGAATCTTCATGTGCTTTGCTTTGAGCGTTAAGCCCCTTTTGGTGGGCTGAATTCAGTGTATATGAATTTATGAATTATTCTTGTGTTGTGTGGAGCTCTAGATGTTGCCTTCTGAATGCATCAAAATGCTTGTGGGCCGTGTGGGTGGCAACAAGACTGAAGGTCGGGCATCATATTGATAAGTTACCCTGATTACATACCGGTTGATAGCTTATTTCTGCAGATTGGATGTGTGACATGGAGCCAGAGAGCATGGAGGTGGAGGATGAGAGAGGCCCTAACTGATCAGAAGCAACCCGAACAATGATAATGGCTGGCCATCACAGGGTGGCAGTGAGATGCCTGAACGCGTGGGCAAGACCGTGGAGTGACAAGTTCTCAAAATAGAGGAAAGATGGAGACCGCTCAATTGTATACCGACACGTACGGGGAAGGTGTGGAGTGGAGCTGAGAGAGTGGAGGATAGGCAAGAAAGGGTCCACATATTGAGTCCAGTGAGGCGACACCATAATCCGAGGACTAAAGTTGCATCTCGGCACAAGAAGTGTTTTCATTTGCGCCTCGGGTTGCTTTAGGGGATGCATATACCTTGCACAGGGTGCACTATGGCAATTATGTCTGTCTGGGCCTACTAAGACATGCAGTACAACGATTGCAAAAACTCCAAAATGTTGCATCCCATCTTTTTCTGCTCAGAGCACATTTTTCGCGAGCTCTGCATGGGATCTTTGTTGGCCCCTTGATCAGATTGAGGGTATTGTGCAGGATCCAAAACGCATTTAACTTGAAAGATCCCATATTTTTAAGACAGCATGTCTGCTCTACTCGCCTCAGTGCCACCTCTGCTTAGCTATTAAGAAACCTTCCATGACACATAGGTCATATACTCTGTGGAATGGGCCAAGCAGTATTTTGATGACCAGGCCTCAGCTGTATTGAATTCTATTCATCTTGAACTTTTAATCTGGTTGATCATCACAGTGTCACTTTTAGCGTGAGTGCATCTCACATTCTACTGAAATATGAGGGGTTGTTTTCTGTTATGCCTGTTCTGGGAGCCGGAGAGGCCACTTAAGCTGGCCCCATTAGTGCAGGGAACAGCAGCACTTCAGGTGGTGGAGGCACAGCGCCTTGGTTGGTTGCCGGGTATCACCCGGTCTTGTAGTGGTGCAGGGCGGACCTTGGTAGGCCGTGCGGACACAGGCCTGGTGGGGTGCCGGTGCACTGATGGATGCCTGGAGCATCCGCTTACTGGGTTGGACTGTGCAGCCCCTGGCCACCTGGCTGGCATGAGGAGTCCACTGCAACATGGCTTCCAAATGGTGTGGGCCTGCAGGCCTGAAATGAGAGACAGACTCAGTCATTCCATTCTTGGAGTCTGCAGCCATTCAAAAGCATGTGCGTGCAGGAGCTTCCTTTTATTAGTTTGGGTCATGATGCAGTCATTACCCATCTTAAAAGGGCAGCACACATTGGCAGGGTCCGACATAAACACTCCTTCTTTTTCATAACACCCAAAGACAAACATCTCTCGATATGAATTGATTTTCCCCATTTACAAAACGTCAATACTTAGACCACTTGGTAATTGTAGGATAAACCCATGATACACACATAGGGGCTCAGGTAGTTGCAGACATATCATGTAACACATATTGAGAACTCTATACATAATCAGCATGTGGCAGTCGGGGTGGGGGAATTGCTGGTGGTATATTGCCAGTTCTAGCACATTTTAAGAGACCCTTCATTAACATGGGGTAAGTGGAACGTCGACCAAAAAAGTGATTGGTGGTAGGTTTTATCTGAACCACTGGCATTGCTGTGGGTAATCTTCCCCACCACCGTTATTGAGCCTGTCTGTGCCATTGCGAAATGGGTCCAGTCATATGCAAATCAGTCAGGTACTGCCACCAATGAGAGCAGCCCTGCCCTAATTGCTAGGCCAGGTCCCCTCTACACGGAAACACAAGCAAACCCAGACATGTTTCAGCCTTGTTAGGTCTCCTCACTGAGGTCCTTCTTGGTTCCCTATGGTGCAACAAGCAAGGCACCCACATCTGGGAATACCCTCTCTCACATAGGGAGACACACCAAAACCAAAAAAGTGATGGGTGAAATGTTTCAAATTAATCTGAACCACTGGCATTGCTCTGGGCAACCTTCCACACCACTGTTTTATAGGACGTCTGCGCCGTTGAAAAAGGGGTTCAGCCATATGCAAATTAGTCAGGTACTGCCACAATGAGAGCAGCCCTGCCCTTACGGCTAAGCCAGGTCTCCTCTGCACGAAAATATAAGAAACCCCAGATATGAATTGGCCTTGTTATCCCTCCTCAGTGAGGTGCAGTTTGGTGGTCTATGGGGCATGATCAACAGCATTATTAGCTGGTGGCACCATATAGAGCATGCCTACAAATTGCCGGAGCACAGCTTTGCATCTATTTTCACTGGGACCACTTTGGTCATATAACTTTCATGCAGGCTCAAAGCATCTAAACACATGTTAACTGAGTCCTCTTTGAGCATTTGTAGGACTTCAGGAAACAAGTTCACTTTACATCAGTGTCCGTTCAGGATAGTCACGACCACGGGTCAAGGGCAGTTGAGGGCACAGTTCAGGGGCTGGCAAAGCTGCACCTGGGAGGACGAGGGGCCACATTGGCTTAGTCCATTGATGTGGGGGCAGGCAGCAAGATGCTGGTAGTAGGGCATCTAGGCTGTGCCACATTCAGGCTCCCCCAGGTGGAATGCTTCTTTATTTTGACAGGGCATGGGCGGTAGCATGTTACTCGCTGTCTTCTAGGCCGCATGCGGCCCCCTCGGTTAAGCACCCCACCAAGGTCAGTGCCAACATGACGGTAGGCCACCTACAGAAAGGCCACACTAGGCAACAAGCAGGAGTCACATCCTTGCTGCGGCTGTGGACCAGTGATACACTGATTGGCCTGGCCGCATGAGAACCCTCTTGGGGTGAGAGCCGCAGCCAAGTGATTGACTTGAGGCACAGAAGGGGGCTGCCCACATGTCAGGGCAGTTGCACCTGTTGATCTTCCCCACGGCAGCAGGAGGCGGCCCTCAGTCTCTCCATCCTCCAGGAGGTCGACGCTCACCCGATGAGGCAGCAGTCCTGACCGGGCCTAGCTTCCTCTTCCCCTGACAGGACCCCTCTGAGTGTTGACAGAGCACTGTGGTGGCAGGCAGGGTGTCTGCGGCCACATAGCTTGCTCCCCCAAGGCAGGGGTTGTTGAAATGGCACAGCTGGCATAGGGGCGCACATGCACTCCAGTAGAGCTGTGACCACCGCATGCTCCTGCATTACACCTGTGCTGGGTCTCCTTACTTGATTACCACCAGCCACTCTTCTCTGCAGTTGGTGTGGGTAGGCACCGACAGGGATCTTGGTTGATCCCAGGAAAAGCTACTTTTGTTTGTTACACCTGCTCCCATTTCTTTTGCTCCCCCTTTTTGCATGAGGCAACAGGTACAGATGAAGGCTGTTCTTTTGTTTGCCTCAGGTAGACGTCTTTGGCATAACCTGCTCACTTTGGATGGCGCACAAGCACTCGTGTGAGCTGCAACCCTCTTTCCTTTCTCCTTTCCATTTTTCCCTTTTACATTGGCAGTCACCGTCCACGGCTCAGGGGTTCAGGGGTAGCACCAGCATGCTAGGTGGAGGCAGCAACAAAACCTGGTAGCACAGTGTCTCAGGTCTCATTACTTGTTCAGCCCCCCCGAGGCTGAAGTATTACTGGCCTTTGAGGGTGCACAAGCACTCATGAGAGCTGCAACCCCCACGTGCCAGACCATATTTTCCTTTCTCCTTGTTACATGGTCAGCTCTGATCACAGAGTTCTACATTGAATCACTGCCTGGGAACGCACCATAGGGACTAATATTTTCTTGTTTTATAGTGCCGACATGGAGCGCTATATTTGGTATCCCCACAGGGTGACCCGGCATCAGTTCTTGGTGGCATATATTTTCACTTGCACTGGTGTGCAGTGCTTTATTTCTGTATTTATTTATTTATTGGTTGCTTGTTAGGCGCTTACAGGAAATGCATTTTGTTTCAAAGCGCCCACAAGGCAGCAGGGAACATGTGATAGCAGTACAATTAAATACAAAAAATACAGAGGAGGAGAGATGGCCATACATACTATGCCTTGTGAGTATTCAGAACGTGCAAGGGCAGGAAGAGGGCAGTGGAGGGGGTGCTGTGGTGTCCGTGCTCGAGGTTAGCCACTGATGAAGTTCAAGGTATGGTAAGTGCTGTGCGGCCAGGAGCTGTGTTGGTTGCAACTTGTGAATCTCCATTGTGGTGGGTGCACCGAGGCAAGTGCTGAGGAAGACAGATGCTAGGGAGATTGTGGGTGAATGGTCGAAGGCCCAGATGATACATAAGGGTCCTAGACACCAATCACAGCAACTGGGGGATTAGCAGAGGAAGGAAGAAGAGAAGGAGGAGGAAAAGAGGAGAGTCTGGAGGTGCTTTCAGAACTTCACAAGGTACTGCTCATGACACAGCGGGATGGGGGCTGTTTCAGGGGAGGGATACAGCTGAGGAAAGCAAGTGAGCTGCTGCTCTCTGTTTAGCAAAACACTTTACACACAGAGAGTTGGTTCCAGAGGAGAGTAGAGGTCTAGAAGGAAAGTATTTCTTAAGAGAGAGTTGCAGATAGCGTGGTCCCAGGCCCCAGACTGCCTTGTGGATGATGTAGAGGGATTTGAATATGATCCGTGCAGCAACCGGGAATCAGTGGAGGCTTTCTGTGGAAGGAGAGATGTGCTGTCTGGGCTTAAGTCAAACCATACGTCTTTCTGCCCTATTCTGGATTAGCTGAAGGGGTCACAGAGTGGCAGAAGGTAGTTTGAGGAGGAGGCTGTTGCAATAGCCAAGCCTAGAGAGAACCAGGGCTTGGGAAATATTGAGCTTCTGGGGAAAAGTGAAAAATGGGAGAATTCATTTGAGAAGGAAGAGTTGGAAGTGGGACATCCTGGAATTGTCCTGCGTGTGAGGGAGGAAGGATAAAAGGGAGTCAAAGATGACTCCAAGGTTTCTGGTTTCAGTAGCAGGAGCAGCGGAGAGCCCAAGGTGGGCGGACAGAGAGAAGTGTAGAAGGAGGGAGCAGGGATCCAAATGGAAGGATCTCAGTTTTGCTGGCCTTGAGGCAGAGATCATTGGAAGAGCACCAAGCCAAGATGGCAGACAGGCAGTCAGGGATGAAAGATGGTGCAAGTGAGTCAGCACGAATTCTGAAAAAGTGTTAAAGAGCCAGGGGGAAAGGATAGATCCCTGGGGGACACAACAGGTGGAGAAGGATGTCAGATAGGAGAAGGTGCCCAGGATGATATGGGAAAGCGGTCAGTTAGGAAGAAAGTCAGCCATTCCAGTGCCCGTTCCGAGATACCATGGCTTTTGTGGAGCCTTTGAGGATGGAATGGTTGACAGTATCAAAGGCAGAAAAACGATCCAGTAGCATGATCTACTAGATTTGTCACTACTAGCGGGCCGGGGTATAAGCAGAGCGCCAGAGTAGAGCGCTATGCTTTTTTACCAGCTCCGGAGCATTTTCTTTTCTAGAGCTCCTATGACAGGAGCGCTCCTTTGCCGTTCACCACCAGAGGCCCGGAATTGGTCAAGGTTCTTTTCCCTTCCTTTTCCCATCGCGCCATGAACCATTTTTAAAGGGGAGTGCACATTGGTAGGGTCGTACATAAGAATGCCTTCACCTCCTTTGATATTCCCATAATTACTGTATCCCTCAAAAGAGCAACTCTAGTGTTTATTCGACATTGCACATTCTTTTATAACACAAAGGGCCCTATTCATGGAATATTTGCCTGGTTCTACGTGAATTTGAAGTGCTGAAGAGTGACTTTGCACTGATGACACAAACCCTGATTCATGGAACCGTGCAAAGTGTATTTTTGCCATGCAAAATACGGGCAAAGTCATTTTGTACTGCAAAAATGACTGTGTGCTGACTTTGCCTGGACTTTGCACTGCAGACATACACTTTGCACGGCTCCATAAATCAGGGTTTGTGTCGGCAGTGCAAAGTCACTTTTCAGCAGTGCAAATTCACTTTGAACCGGGCAAATATTCCATGAATCGGGCAAGTGTGCAAACTGGGAGGCGGCGCAAATGCATGCCGCAATCCCAGGGTGTTGAAGGGGAAAGCGGGTCCGAAAGACCCCCTGAACCCTACTGTGGAGTGCAGTAGCAGACTTCTCCCCCTCCACATGAGTGGTCCTAGTTTGCATTCATGTTAGGGCGAGCCTGTGCATCAGTGCTAACACTGACAGTATGACCATATGGGTCACGTTGCGCAGGCGCATCTCTGTGTCACAGTCCTCTAAGCAACAGGTGTGGCCGCTGCTATGACAAAACCGCACCCGGAAGCAGTTTTTTGTCAACAGAGTGCACAGACCTGGGCCTTCGCCACTGGAGCAGCCTCGGTGCAGAGGGCCAGGTGCTTCCCGAGGATTTTCTAAAATGGCCTCATATATAACCAGGCATGCTTTAACGAGCTGTAAAACTCTTCTGCCTCAGGCAATAAACACCCTATGGGCCTGAATTACAAAGAAGTTTTACAATGGTGCAATCCCATTGAAAAACGCTGTGCAAATCAATGATTCGTGGAATTATTTGCATGTAAAATGGAGATGTGCGTGCCATTCTGCCGGCAAATCCCCATTCGTCAAACAGGGACCCATTCGTCAAACAGGGATTTGTCGGCAGAGTGGCAGGCAAATCCCTGTTTACGCGCAAATAATTCCATGAATCAGGAGTGTGTTTCATTAGATTTTTTCTGTGGTTCATTGGAAAGGGAAAATAATTTCGTTTTCCAGAGAACGCAGCTGAGCTAGTGGTTTCCAGCCCACAGACCTCCCAGGGAATATGCAGGAAAGTAGCCTTGATAGCCAGGTGTTAAAGAATATGGCATTAATATCAGTGGTGCTAATATTCAGTGAAATTCTAATAAGGAAGCGCAAGTCCACTTCTAACCTCCCTTTAGGAAAGGATAAAATATGAATACATGTTATATTACTACTCCCTTTCACACAATAACAACAGTTACCCTCAAGGCTGCATATCTATTAAAGTAATGAATTTAAATCCAGACTATTTGAATATTTACTTTCTATAGTGCCTATGCAATCCCTGACGATACCAATAAGCACATTTGCAAGCGTTTTATTAAAAACACCCAGTACTTAATTCAGCGGAGAAAATAAATCCTTTAATGGTAAGAGAAAATGCCATTGTGTACACGTCACATGTCTTGCCAAGGATGAGTTTTTACTTAGTTTGCATGAAATGTGTTAATTCGCAGAAAACGATATTTATATGCAAGATAGTGAGAATGTTCAAGCGGATGAAATGCCGTTTGTATTACAGAAAGGTGTTATTTATGTGTTTGCTAAAAGCTCTTGTCTATGCTCCTAGCAACCTATGTTGCCTCCTGGCAACCCTTGCGCATGGGTCTGTATCTGTAACCCTACAGTCCCCACCCTTTTTCTGCACTTATCAGACACCCCCTGTCTGTGCCTTAACCTAGTACTTGCCACTTACTGGCTGCACTACCACTGTTGTTTTTTATTCCTTTGCTCAGCACTTTCCACTTCTTCCCCTCCCCCCTGCACTTTCCCCCTTCCCTCTCCCCTGCACTTGCACGTTCTCAATGTCACTGGGCCTAATAAGATCGTTGTTTTTGCCTTGTTCCCCTCCCTCGTTGCACTCTGAAACACTTGTGTATGAGCGCGATACAAATAAATTATCAATATCAACATCAATATGCTTTCTGTCTTCAGATCGTTTACTTAGTACAAAAGAGTGGTGTGACAATCACCACAAAGTGCATAGACATATTAACAGTTGCTACATGTGTTAAAGGCATAGCTGAGAAGGGGTTAATGTAAGAGGCGGGGGAGCCAGAGATTTCATGGGTAGGTCCAAGCCAACGCCGGGAAATGGCTGCACAAAACAACTCCTGGGGTTGTGGGGGGGCTGTGTCAGGGTAAAAAAATAAGGTGAGTTGGTACCCATTTATCAACCTCAGAAGGATAAAAGGCTGAGTTGGCCTTGCTGGGTTGAGAACTTGCAAATGCATATCACACACTCAACCCGCTGAGCTATCTTACCAGCTGATACAGAATAAAGTATAAGAAAGATGAAGATGAAGATCGATTTTCTGAGTATCACTTTAAAGCTTATAACAGTTGTGAGGTTCATCGAAAAGGAAATCAATCGAAAGAAATGCATCCAATATAAATGCAACGAATTGCTATCTTTTACATGTAAAAGTACATGTCCAGCGAATATAGGAATGGACAAGTTTCGATGGATATGCACTTTTAAATGTAAAAGATAGCATTTCCACGCATTTATTTTACACGTTAAAAGGTTACATGGAGCTGTCCAGTGCTGAAAACTTCAAAGTATTTCATCCCTGGTCAGCTTCATGTAACGTTTCAGTGTGTATTATTTAATGATGGGGGTTCAAAGCCCCAGCCCCCAAGGGCAACCCACGTAACGTTCAGACAAATCCTAACCCAACCCTAACCCTAATCCAAACCCTAACCCTAACCCAACCCTAACCCTAACCCTTGCCCTAATCCTAATTCTAACCCTTGCCATAACCTTAACCCTATTTATAACCTTTGCCCTAACCCCAAGCCTAAAATCCACCGGAATCCATCGAATTTTATTCACTGAAAATGCATTTTGATGGAAAGTATTTTCAAAGAATAAAATTCGATGGAAATGAATTTGATTAATTAATTTTCGATGGAAAGTCCAGATACCCAGTTGTGAGGCTTTGCGAATAGTGTTGTATCCTTGACCCCATCCATAACAATGCATAGATGGTAGCACATGCGCGTGTCGCTGGCTCGCCCGCGCATGCTCCTGTAACCAGTTAGAGGCTGCCATGCTGCGTGGCGACAGGACAAGCATTGGCTCATGCCATTTCATGCATCCCGAGGCAGAATTAGCCTGAAAATCAAACTGGATATAAACATGGAAAGCAACACTGCTGTGTCTTGGAAAGTCAGGGCTTTCAAAATGTTACAGTGAAATAGAAATGTAAGAAGATGACCCTGTTAGACTTGAACATTATATTGTGACCCTCCTTCACTTGCTTAAAGTGATGCACTTGAAGGCTTCTGTCCAGCTTTTGAATCGCAGTGAATGCAAGCCTGCATCATTTAGGAGGGGGTGCTGATACAACTCCAGCTTGCTTAAGTAGTCATCTGAAATTACCAAAGTGCCAAATGCCCTACAGGTTCCAATTTAATTTGGCGATTTAACAAAAATTCCATTAATTGCAAAATGTGTGACAACTCTGTATTATGCTGGGGAGGAGTGGGAGTAGATTCGCACCCCCTAGTTTCTTGTATGCCTGGTTGGGCAGAAGTGGATAATATGTGGCCGCAAGAAAGGCAGACGAGAGCACCTATCCCGAGTACAGCTAAGGGGCAACGTGCTCGCCTTAGCAGCAAGACAACACAGAGCACCAGAGGTTCGATCCCGGGTCTGTGCTTAGAAACCTCTGGGTATTAAGCGTGTTATAAATAACCTATCACATCTTTTTTTTCCGGAGTGGGCGAGTACCTGGTGGGGCTCCCGACCAGCCCCTGCTTTGGGCAGGCACTGGGTCAGGCCAAAGTCCTAGGTGGGACTCGGGCCGGACCGAGCACCGTTGGGCTCACCCAGCTGTAGTTAATGTGAGTTCACCTTAAGCATCAGCTGACCTCAATTGTTCCCATTCTCACTCGAGCACTTTTGTTTCAGTTCCAAATGGTTTGACATTCAGGAAAGGTCAGGATATGTATTATGTAGGGGTGAGGGTGAGTTTTCTCTTCAACAAGTCCGATAACGCCTCTGCATGGACATCTTCATGTCTACATGCTTTTTATTGCATGTTGTGTTGATCATAACAGCACATTGTGCTTCTTCTGCCTGGTATCTGTGAACAGGTACCTGTTCGAAAGATTGACCACTGGTAGTATGGAGCGTCGGACGGGGTCACAACATTGGTTCAAGGAGCAATGAAAAAGCAGCCCACATTCACAAAATGCCAATTCATTCCTTTTGTGACAGACTGAATGGTTCCCAGGGAAGGGCCTTGGGGTAAAATATGTTTTGAGTAAAATATGATGGTGTTTTAAAGCAAATGTGTTCAGGTACACTGGTCAAAACTACTAGCAGCACAGTGAACTAACTCAGCAAACAGGGCCATTTTGGAAAGGAAACTGATCCACTCTAGCAAGATGGCCATATATGTAAGGCATTGCCCATCGCCCTATATGCCAATCCGAGCCTGGTTATTTGACCATTGCGTATTAATTTATTTTAGGGTTCAACAGAACAAACAGGACACATAGAAGCGTGAACTGGGTGCATACATACTACAGGAGAGGTTCTAATGCCAAAATAACTCATGGTGTCCTGATGATCTTAAGAGTTTTCACTTTCCCTCACCTAATACAGCAAAAGCGTTTGGGAAAATTGAAGCAGGTCTTTGGCTATGTATTTTCAAGGCACACACAATCAAAACCGAGACAAAAACAGAAGACGTACTGTAATAGTCCCAATAGCGAATAACATACCTCCATGTGCTCACTTGATAGGTTCAGGTCGGTTGGATGGAGCCTGTGGGTCAGTGAGGCTGCTCAAACCTCTAGGACAAGGTCGGGAATAATTGGGAAGCCAGCAAAGGATGCCGGAAGTCATGCAGTCCAGGCAAGATCCCACAGGTTTCTGACAGTTGCACGATATTTGGAGGGTGTGTGTTTGGCCATGTGCTCAAAAGCATGTTTTTTTCGGTTGGCCTACAGAGTTCTTGGATATATATACAGTGAGAGCGACCTGGGTGTCAGTCAGATGAACTGACCCGTTGCATATTGTTGTTGGCTTTTCTCCATCCTCTCTGTTAATCTTGCTGTACTCCATTCCCCCCAAATGACAAGCATGTGGACAACAGTGCAGGGGTCTCCAACCCCTGCAGATACCAAAATATCATTTTAATAATGTTAGTAAACATTCTTTGCATTGAGCCAAAGTAGAAAGGATATACATTCATTTGAATCCTGTCTAAAATCTCTCGACTTAATTTCAAAGGATGCATTTCAATTCATGTGACAGAGTGCCATATGGTGTGGGTGTTAAAGCCCTAGATGTTTTGATTTGTATTATTATAGAAATATGCACATATTTCTATTTCTGAAAGGGAGGTCTGCTACACTGACCCCCTTTCTTAAAAGCTCCTTGCCAAAAGCCTAGTGCACCTAGGTATCCTGAATACACCGGTCTCCTGACACATGCATGCCCTGCTCTCTAGTGGCACATGGCAGGCTCAGAGGTCCCACGTGCAACCCTGACAGCTGCTGTGATGCAATATCCCTTGCTTTGGTGCAAATTCCCCTGCCTTTTAGAAGTTACAAGGAAGGTGTCTCCGAACACTTCCTTGATTCATCTTTGGGCAGCTGGAAGACAAGAAGAAAAAGAATAAATCTTTGGACTGCTGTTGGATTCTGACAGCCAATAGGGCCACATGAACTCAAATCACCTTGACATCTGTTCAACGGCAGCTAAATTGGCCAGGAGCCTGGGGCGATGCTGTCAAGCCTCCTAAGACAAGAAGAAGGTACGTTGAAGAGGCTTGGTCCCCTTGGACCACTTTCTGGGACCACATTGACGTGTAAGCCTCCTTGTCCATCTTATTATTTAAAGACATATGTATTACGCTCACTGCTTCTCTACTATCAGCTCTATCAGAATGTTCCATGTGAGAATGAACATTAATAACATGCAGGTTCAAGGTTTGGCCATTGAAGGGACTTTAAGGATGGGAACTAGACCTGGGTGGGTGCTATTCTACTGCTCTCTGGTTTCCCACCTACACTATACCCTGTAACCAAATAAAACACGTTTCTTTTTGTGCTTCAACATACCAGTGACATTGTTGCACTTTCTTGTTTGAACTAGTGTTTTGAATTGTTTTTGGTTAAGATTACTCAACCTTTACAACACATCATGAATTCAAATACATTCTCCAATACATTACATGGCATTATGTTATGCAACACAATACTATTCACATTGATTAGTCCAAAAGAAGAATAAAATACAGTTCATCAACAAATCATCAACATTTCCCTTAATTCATTCCTTTAAAACGTTCCTAATTATATTCTTTTTGTCTCCAATTTCATATCCAAAGTATTGAGGAAACTCAAAACAGCAATTACAACAGATGTGGAATTTCCATCCAATAGTCAGCACCAGAGATTTTCATAATCAATAAAATCTGTTCTATAAAACAATCGCCTAAAGTATAAGATTTGTTTAAATCTTAAAACAGGACAATGGGCCTCATATTCATGGATACTGACACTTTACCGGACTGGCCGACTACAGGTTTGCCGGTGGGGCACCTGCGCTACCTCCAGATAAAAGCCCCACTGGCAAAAAAAAGCGATAATTTCCAGCACCGACATTGCCGGTGCCGTTAATGATGGCATATCCCCTCATGGATTCCTATGGGACTCCATGAATGTGGATTGACACCGTCTCTCCGGCACCTGTAATCCAGCAGCAATGCCGCTGCACTGGGTACCGGTAATGGTAACAACATTTGCCAGTATCCTGGCAGCTCTACCGCCGGGATATCGGTAATGTTGAAACGGGGCCCAATATATTATAAGATGCTTCAATGTCTCAGTTACACTCTTAACTCTACAACATGGACAAAAGGTAACATCTTTCACTATTTGCCCCCCTCTTTTTTTATAAAATGTCTCGAGATGGCTAGAGATTGAAGCATACCCTCCATTGCTATTGGGAAACAATGTCAAATACCGAGGCAGACTACCTACCTTTTTGTGCTCCCATTTCATATAAGATAGAAATGTAAAGCTATGCAAGGTCTCTATGGTTGCACTCCAATCACACCGGTCAAAGAGTCTGCTTTAAGTTGCATTCCATTTCAAATCCTCGAGGCCAACTCCATCAATGGTCCATTGTTTTTAGGCAGTATTAACATGTTATGGAGCAATGCTAAACACTTCCATTTGGCTCTCACCACCAATGACTTCAGTACTAGTTTGTATCTGATAGCAGCTATGGGTATACAGTTTGGTAGACTCAAAAGTCTTCTCCAAATCATCACCTTAAAATAATCTAAGTAATCTAATAACATGGGATTCATTACATCCACTCCATACAATAATTTAGGTACAGCTTTGCCTTCAGAAAAATGTACCATATGTATTGTTAATTGTTCTCATCTGCCCAGAAAGTGCCTTTGCTTTGTATTTCAGAAGCTCAATAATATGGCCGTTCCGAGGTTTACTAAAGATTGAGAATCCTAAGTATATTTTCTGTTACCTTTAGGCTCATATTAATTAAATACCACCTATATTTCCCCAAACGCTTAGACGAAGTAAGTGCATGTTCTCACTGTGCACAGTCAAATAAAAGAAAATTGTCTGCATACGCTAGCCAGAAATATTTAAATATCAATACTTTTGGAGACACAAAAGCTGAGTCAAGCAGTACTTCTTCAATATCGGAGACATTTAGATTCAATAGGCCGGGTGCGAAAATGCAACCCTGCCTCACACCAGTGTTGGTGTAAATATTCTTTGAAAGACTCCTATTGTGTACAAGTCAAACCTGAATATTGGAGTGTTCATCAGGCTATCAGGGATATCCCACCTGGCTAGTTTTGACAAAACACATCTGGATTAACTAATTCAAAAGCTGCCGATTTCCTGAATCCAACCAGGTCCTTTTTTTAATCTGCAATTTCATCAGCCCGGGCTGCCAGATGCTTCAGCAATAAGGAGGCGAAAATCCTGCTGTCCACATCCAAAAGCATTATCGGTCTATAACTTGTTGGGTCATATTGCAGACCCTGTTTACAAATCGGTATTACAAATGATGTTTGCCATGAAGTAGGGAACTTATTCATAAAAAAAAAATGTCCTTAAAAATAGTTTGTACACACCGTACCGGTGGAATTAGCAGCGAGTAGCAATTTTATGTCTTCTAACGTGAAACTCAATCCATGCATGAAAAATCTAGATTTTTGACATTGGGCACCCAGAGTTAAGGCTTTGCCCGAATTGAAAAAGAACACAAAAACACAAAAAGAATGGTTGCATTTGCTTTCGAGTTGAAGGAGGAAGAATACATGTGTATCAATGTAGCTAAGTCGCTACGACGTATTGGGAATCGAAAATTAATTGGAGCTACACATTTCATACGGACTATCTGATGCCAGCATATACACGTTCACTTTATATCAAATTTAGATTTGGTATACACTGCCTGGGAGGCCCGCTTAATCCTTGGGACACATCTAAATCGGATTGTTGTTTTTTCTGTTGTACTGTTAAAGAATCCGTTTAACAGTTTATGCTCATTTGCCTTTTATATAAAAGGTTTCAGAGATTATTTCTAAGGCCTACAATCATTGAGCATAGCGTCCCTCAAACAGTAAATGCACTTAAACTATACAAAAGTAAGATCCACTATTAGTCTTTATTGTTGCTAGGTTCGTAGCTGGATAGTTTGGATGAATTTTCTTGATATATTCTCCTGAAAAGTATTGCACTGCATGTTATTTTTATAGATTTGGCATTTTTTTTAATTTATTTTTTAGAAACGTTTTCTCCGTGCTTTTGTGTACGATTCATTTATCTATTGTATTAGTATTAAGGCTGCATAACTAATGATTTTATATCTAATAATGCTAAAATCTTGTAACTGCCACCAATCACAGTTTGTGCAAACAAGTTAATCAAGTGACCCCAATTGGGTTTGAAAAAGAGTACCCTGTACAGGTTGCTCCTTTAGCATCCAACCATTAACAATACACACTTTGTGGGGGGTGCTGTGCACGGCTAGAAAACGGCTGCAGCCTGAAAAGCTCTGGCAATGGCCCAAAAGCCTTCCACAAAATCCTGCGACCTGGACCTCCATTTCTCCATGGAACTTACAGCACGACTGTGTGATCGATTGCAGCAGTGATAGGTTGAGCGAGTGGGCTGCTATGAGCCCCCAGAGTAGTGCTATGAGACATCCGTAGGACTGGGCCGACCACTGTGATCCTGTGAAGACCGCCATCCTCAGTGACAATTCACAGCAGCAGCATTTAGAGGAACCACGGAGGACAGAACTGGGATAAGTCCTGGTGGACCCTCTCTGAAGGTACCGGGGGTGCCCTGATGATGTGAGGCCCTGCTGACCCATGGGAAACCCATTGCAGCTGTAAAATACAGTGAGAGAGACCGACCTATTATGAGACTTGCCTGGGCTATCAAACGAGAACATCAATTGACACGCATTATGGAGGTAGGGGGCCCCAGGTGGGAACCTTAGCAGAGACCTTAAGGGAATTAACAGTGTCTTTCGTGAATTCTATGACTGGCTATATACATCCCAATCAGACGTAGGGCACCATACTATAGTGCAATATCTGGACAGGATAGCTCTGGGTTTGCTAGACCCGACCCAAGGGCATGCTCTGAATGCGCCATTAACAGACAAAGAGATCTGTAAAGCCATCCTCTCCCTCCCCAATGGAATGGCCCCCGACCTAGATGAGGTAATGGCCAAACTATACAAGACCTACGTGGACCTTTTAGTGCCACACCTGCGAGGCATGTATGAGAACGCTGTATCCACAGTTGTCCTCCCCAAGTCTACTAGAACCACCCTGGTAACAGTGTTCCTCAAACCAGATAAGGATCCCCAAAAATGCACTTCATGGAAACCGTTGCTCCTAATCAATACGGACAACAAAATCCTAGCCAGACTACATGCGGATCACCTTTTACCCCACATACCTGCACTGGTACTACCGGAACAGCGGGATTCATCCCTGGATGGTCAACCTCAAATAACTTGAGACAACTATTTACGGAAATTCCCATCGCTCTGGCCGTTCTGGATGCAGAGAAGGCCCTTGACACCGTGGAATGGTCATTCCTGTTTGAAGTTCTCTGCTGTTCTGGGTTTGGCCTCACATTTAAAAGGTGGTTCTGCCTGCTATACACTGCACCCAGGGCCGCGGTATACACTAATAGCATGGCTTCAGAATACATCCACCCAACTCCAGGGATGCGGCAGGGGTGCCCTCTGTCGCCAATCCTGTTCGACTTAGTGGTGGAACACCTGACCTGCTACATATGAGAACACCATGCTCACCGGGGCAAACAGATACAGTCACACCTCTCCATTTGTCTCCCTGTATGCGGATGACATATTACTATATGTAAAAAATCCTATACAGAAGTTCTCACCACTGACACAGGAGATAAGCAGGTTTGGGGAATATATCCGGGTTACGACTAAATTGGACTAAGTCGGAGGTGTTACTCTAACCCCATGTGTTTAGCAATCAGAAGTTGGGAAGGACTTCGGGCGGTGCCCCCGGGGCATAGGGTATTTGGGTGTCCTAGTGACTCCATCAGTATATCTGTACAGAGAGAATTATGCAAAGGCACTTGAGGTACTGGAGCACAGGGTGGGATCGTGGATCCTCCTACCTATCTCCCAGTCTGCCCGCATCTCCATGGCTAAAATGGTGGTTCTCCCCAAACTACTCTATATATTAAATAATGAACCCATCTGGCCCCCTGTAATCTTCTGGTCCTGGCTTAAGAGCCCGATGATACAATTAGCTTGGGCAGACAAGCAATCAAGGGTGTCCTATGACACCCTCGCCCTTCCCTACGAATGGGGCAGGCTATAATACACTGGGCCTCATTAGGACCCTGGCGGCCGCGGTATGAACGGTGCCGGTAAGGTACCAGCACCGCTCATACCGGGCCGCCACATTACGAGTTTGCTCGCAGGTGGCAGTATGCACGTCTGGTCTGGCCAGACGTGCATACCGGCACCTGTGAGCAGACCAGCATGCTAACAACGGGCCCATCATTAACAGAAATTAACGGGTCAGTTTTTAGCATCCTCCCCATTCCCATTGAGCCCTATGGGAATGGGAACGTACCGGGTCTGGGTCCCAAAAATGGGAATTACTGGGCCCGCAAAAGTCGGAATGGCCCGGTAATTCCCTTTATTCGGTACCCAGACCCGAACACGAGTTTGGAGGTAGCCATGCCGGTAATGACGACATGGCTACCTCCAAACTCGTAATGAGGCCCACTGACTTATATTTATATTTTCTGGCTGCACAGGTTCAGTACTCTGTGTGGTGGTGGTCCCCCACAACCGAACTCCTGCACACCCTACTAGCGAAAGTAATCATTTATCCAAATAACTTAAAGTGGAAGCTTTGGGGCAACCGTGCGAGGGTGGCACGATCCAACCAGTGGTAATCACATCTAATACCTGGGAGCAAATCTGTCAGGTGTTGGGTGGGAAGACCTGCTATTCCCTGAACCTCCTTAGTATGCAGAATCCCAATTACACACAAGAAGGTATTCCTGACACACTTCGAGAGGCTGGAAATCCTGACTCTAGGGGACCTGGTACAGGTTGACCAGTTCATAGCATGGGATGCCCTGAAGGCGAAAGGCAAATGAACTGCTGTAACTATGCTGCTCTACTTTCAACTCAGGGAAGTATTCAAATCTAAATGGCCAAAATTCCCACAAGCCCCTTCCCCGTCGTCATTACTTCAATACATGATTAAACCACTGTCCACCAGGAAATTGGTGTCTTCCATCTACAGGATGGTCAGAACACAGAGGGAGGTAAGGGGACAGAACTACAGATGTAGGTAGGGACTATCACTAGCGACACTGATAATGATGAACAATGGAAACTCGTATGTACACAGACATGTAACCAGTCCCGGAACAGCCGGCTCTGATTAATTCACTACAGATTCTTGCACCAGGTCTATTACTCACCAGTTGCCTGTGCAGGTTCCCTGAGAGATCCCCCCTTTGTAAAAGATGTGACTGGGACTGGGTCGATTCAATCATGTCAGACCCTTCTGGGGAAAACGGGGACGCTATGTCCCAAATGTTAACAACCCCGCATGATTACACCACAGAGTTGTGGCTGTTGGCAATGGTTGAGGGAGGCCTTCACTCTCAGAGGAAACCGTTGGGGGTGGTAACAGTAACAGCAAGGTATATAATAGCCAAAACCTGGGGGAAAAGAAAAGTGCCATGTTTTCAGTGTTGGATGAACTTTTTTGAATATGTGCGAGAAAAGAGAATTGTGTTATGCACTAATGCTCCCAAATGGTAGTAGACCTTTTGACTATTGAGATCCCTTTAAACACTATCATTCAGAGAAGATGCAGGATGAGCCAACAATTGGGGGAGTGCAATAGGAACAGGATCCAACCCCCAATTAGAATGTACAACCCCAGGCATGTGGGAACCAAATTTTGGACAATCCAGACTTGGGTAAGACTTGAACCCCTGATGCCCGATACACTTTACTGGACTGTGAAATATAAGAGAATCAGGACTAGCTTGGATTAATTCCCATTCCATTGAGATGGTCCATGGTGTGTTGTGTTAAACCTAATGATTGTTTATGTCTGTAACATCTGATGTGCTGTACTGGGGCTCGAAAGGGAACGGGGGGAGGGAGTTATTGTTATACTTGGTAGTATGATTATCATTTACTTTTATGTAAAACCAATAAAGAAACTTTTTAAAAAATACACACTTTGTGATCTTCCACTTCACTAATAAGTCTATTACCCTTATTGTTAATAAGCTGGATTGAGTAATTTTATCAGGGATTCATATCAATACCAATTCATTTAATGACCGGCCATCCCCCAGCACATGGCTTAAATGTACCAAATATAATAAACCAAGTATAAAGTATTGTTCTTTCAGTTATATCATTACTTTGTCAATAACTACATCTAGTGCAGTACAACAACTCAACACATACATTTTGTCTTATTAGATTGGGCTTGGGGGTGGTCTTTGGGCTTCTACTTTATTTCTACTCAGATACATTTGGTTACCTGAGTTTGGTGTGTTCTTTGGTCTTCTTCTTTATGTGGTCTCAGATGCATTTTGTTTTACTTGGGATTCAAGATATATAGACACTGGAGGCCGGCAGGTGGTTGCACTGGAGGATCTACTTAATTCCAGGGTTTCTGGTGGATCAGTAGGCTCTAGATCAGGGCACTAACTACTGTTCTTCTTACAGTGGCAATGGAGACATAGGGCCTCATTGTGACCCTGCAGGTCCAGAAACAAGGGTGCCAGTAAGCTTACTGGCACTGTTGTTTCTGTACTGGCATATTAGAGGTCTACCCGCTGGAGCCGCCATGCCCAACAGGTCTGACCCTGCCAGGCACAGAGGCCATGGTAGGCAGACCGGTCACAGGAGCACCTGGACCGTTAGCAATGGTGCCGGTGCTTCTGTGTCCACATCCCATTAGAGTCCTATGTGAATCTATTGGAATGGGGACTTACATTTTTCTGGTGCCTGACTTTCCGGGCACCAGGGTTGTAAACTCCCGGTGGCACTGGGAAGTCAGGCACCAGTAAATATTTACGGGTCTGGAGGCAACCCATCGGTAGCACTGGCACGGTTCCTGCCGGACCTAGAATGAGGCCCATAATCTGTTATTAGACAGATGGCTGGAATGTTGGTGTGGCAAGAAAAAAAAACATAGCGATTGCCAAGGGGGCGGTACAGATTGTGTCTTGGAACGGATACATTATATGGTTAGAAGGGTAAAAGTCATGTCAGATGTGAAAGGTATGGGCCTTGACATTGCTTTTCTGCAAGAGACCAACATGTATGATGAGATTGCTAAGAAGTTGGCGCAGGCCCAGTGGGGTGTTCTTCCTCATGCTCCGAATTGGATCCATAGGAATGTACCCATGATGGTAGACACTGAGAAGATTTGATTTGCAAAAAGAAGAAAGAAAGGAAAAAACAGAAGGTACACCTTGAGAAAGAAGTAAAGGAGGCAGAGGTTGAAGGGCAGGGATGTTTCTAGATGTAGCCTTCATCGCCAAAACCCAGCTCGGCTTAAGGATACTACCTAATCATCCATTCCTCTCAGGAAAACTCCTGTCTATCAAATTACCTCTCATGGTCTCACGAACAGTAACAATCCACCTCATGGACAGACGCCCAGTCCCAATATCATCCTTTGAGGAAGGTATCACACGACTTCTCACTGCGAACACCAAACCAAGATCCCAAATCATGTTGCTGTGAGATCTTAATCTAGGATTCCATTACATCAATGAGGACAATGCCATAGCCCTAGCTAACACAATCACAGAATTAGGCTGCTCACATTGTATCACCAAGCCTACGCACAGCAAAGGGAGAACCTTGGACTGGATTGCCAACATTAATTGCGACACTAAGATTTTATCCAATGCACTCTGTGCTTGGTCCGACCACCATATTATATCATTCACCATAACAGATGACATCCAACCTAACCCTTGCAAGTCACTTGCACTGCCAGTACTCATGAGAAATAACCAAAATATCACAGTAGAGAAACTATTGCCCCTAGTACAACCCATCATCAAGCACCCGAACCACATCAGCATGGACCCTTCAGCATTAGTGGGGCTATACAATCAAACTTGACGCTAAGCTATTGACAAAGTTGTGCCATTAAAACAGTGCAAAGCCAAGCCTTGTGCTCACCTAAACACCTGGTTCACACCTAACCTCAGATCCTTGCGCAATGAAAAAGAAAGCGCTGAAGCAACTTGGAAAAATCACCCTTCAGTCCTGAACAAAGAAACATTTTCCAAAGTCTCAAATAGTTACAAAACCGCCATTCTCCAGACAAAAAGCAACACCTACAATGACAGAATTAATAAAGCTAACTCTGGAACAAAAGAACTTTTCATCATCCTCAGATAATTAAAATCCCCCATACCACCATCAGAAACCTGCACTAAAGTTGCAACTTGGTGCACAAACATACAAAAAGCATTGCTTAACAAAATATCGCTTCTACAAGCGGAAATTGAAACCAAAAATCTTAGCCTCACCTTCCGATACACAATTTTGAGAGACACAGGACTCCTCCTCAAGACCCTGCAGCCTTTTCAAATTCACGCCTGTCACCATACGAGAGGTGGAGGGTTTAATACCTAGCCTCAAACCATCAAGGTTCCAAGGGGCCATCTGCCCTACCACTACCATCAAGGAGGCAGCGGGTGATCTTGCGCATTTCATCACAACCTTAATAAATGCATCAATCGAAACCAGCACACTTCCTATCAACATGAAAGATGCTTGGGTCCTCCCCCTTTAAAAAAAAACCTAGCCTTGATCCTAACATTCCAACCAACTACAGACCTATAACTACAGTATCTTTCCTTTTAAAATCTTATATAGGGCTGCACACCTACAAATTCAGGAACATCTTGAATCAAATAACCTCTTTGGTCTGAGACAGTCAGGTTTCAGTCCTGGACATGCCACTGACTCAGCCTTGTTAGACTTCAAAATCCAATGGGTGACCTAAAAGATAAAGGTAACTTAGCCCTCCTCCTACTACTAGACCTATCTGCCCCCTTTGATTTGGTCAATCCTAAAGACCTCGGTAAGCACCTTTCATCAGCAGCCCATTGCTCTGCCAAAGCTACCACATGGATACAATCATTCCTGGACAACAGAACCATGAGGGTATTCGAACCGACTGCATCCGCTGAGCCGGCACCTGCCACCTGCGGAGTACTGCAGGGCTCTTGTGCCTCTCGAACAATTTACAACATCTTTACCAAGCATCTCTTTGACAACCTTGACAATTTCGGTGTCACCTACACTCACTATGCAGATGACACCCAAATCCTCATCCCCATTACAGGTGACTACAACACTGACTCGAACCTGCTGAACGAAATCTACCTAACTATTCAAGCATGGTTGGCTATACACAGCCTATGTCTGAATGACGACAAGACTAAGTTACTCCTTATCGGATCTCAGACTAGACTGACCAAACTAGACATCCAGTTCAAATCCTTCAACTTAGACGGCATCAATGTAAAAGTCTTCAAGGAAGGGAAAACACTTGGAATCTATCTAGACACCTCACTTACACTGACTAGACAATTCAATGCTACAGTCTCTGCCACTTCCTACATATGCAAACTGATCAATGCTTCTAGCCTGTTCCTATCTACAGCAAGCTGCACCTCCTTAGCAAGAGCACTCATACTATTTAAACTAGATCATTGCAATGCCATGTACCTAGGAATTAATAAATGTTACATAAAAAATTGCTAATACTACAAAACAATGCGCTAAGAACTGCTCTCAATATCCAGAGAACCCACCATATCTCGGCAGCAAGACACATTGCCCATTGGCTCCCAGTCAAAGACAGAATTGCTTTCAAAACCTTAGCACTCACTCAGAAATGTCTCTCAAACTCAACACACAAATACCTTGCATGCAAATTCACAAGAACCAATCAGACCGACCCAAGAGGTCCTTACAGACACATTGGGCCTCATTAGAAGGTTGGAGGTAACCATGCCGCTTTTAGCGGCATGATTGCCTCCATACCGCAATCCGGGCCCGGGTTCCTCGAATGAGGAATTATCAGGCCATCGCAACCTTGGCGGACCCGGTAATTCCCTGTCCGAGGAACCCGGACCCGGTCCATCCCCATTCCCATTCGAGCCCCCATAGGGCTCAATGGGAATGGGGATGGAGCTAACGACGGGCCCATTTTTAGCTCCCTGGTCCCCTCGCGGGACCCGGTAAGGACGCCTGGTTTTTCCATGCGCCCATTGCGGGTCCCGCGAGGAGACCTCGTAATAGGGCGGAACGGGTTTACCGGCACCAGCACCTTTACCGGTGCCGGTAAACCCATTACGCCAACCTTATAGTGAGGCCCATTGCCTCAAGGTTCCTAGATTTAAGATACAAAAAGCTGGAGGCAACAGCTTTCCTGTACTAGCTGCTAAGCTATGGAATTCCACGCCCACAGCCCTAAGAGCAGAACCATCATTCCGGCGCTTCAGGAAAAACTTGAAAACTTGGCTCTTCACACAAGACGTGCCACAAAATCTTGCTTCCTGTTAATCTGCACATGTCTGCGATGTACAATGCCTTACCACCTGTAACATCCGCTCTGCACCGTTTCTGTACCTGTCTTTCATGTAACTCTTATGTGTAACCTCATGTAATGCGCCCAGATACCCTAGGGTTAGGTGTGCTCTATAAATGAACAAATAAATGAAATAGACCTGGAAAAGATCTTTGGCTACACTAATGTCTGGACTCTGGGATTGCTAGTCTTTTGGTTGTAGCTGCTGAGTTTCTATCCAGGACTGCAACCAAAAGACCCTGGGCTATAGTCCATTTAGCCGCACCCCCCTAGCAACACCTCTGTTCAAGGTTACTTCAGTTAGCTTAACGGTTGCTGGAGAAGAAGATATTTGAGCTGAATAAGCTGCTCTGACCATGTAGAATATGCCCTATTGCCTTTAAGGACAAACCACTTTGAGCAAGGATGGTGCAGCACACAGAATAAAGTGCATAGAATGATAACAATCTCTGTGATTCAACTAGAAGATGGAACTATGGTCACTGGTCAGCAAGAAATTTAGGAATGTATAGTCAACATTATATGGAAAGGAAGCATCTCCAGAAGCAACTATGCTGGATAGCTTCTTTGATGAGATGATACTCATAGGTCTAGGGGACTAGGATGTTAATACGCTGAGTGAAGATATCAGCAAAGACAGAATACTGCCATATCAGTACTCACCCTGGGAAAATGACAGGGCATGATGGATTCCCAGTGGATTTCTATAAGACCCTAGAGTAACTGGGGCTGGAACGTATACATGCTTTGTTTGGGGAATCTCCCATGATGGAATTTCTCCAAAGTCCCAAGCTCGCCACAATTACTTTACTGCTAATGTAGAAAAATAGTTTATGGCGTGGGTCAGCAATAGACCAGCTAAACTGATAAACAGTGATTGCAAGATCTAATGCAGGATATGAGCGAAAAAATGTCTAGAGTGCATCCTGCCTATGTTGACTAGAGAGCATCAATGTGGTTTTCTCAAAAAAAGAAAAAGAAAGACAATATGAGAAGGCTGCTGCATACGAGACACAGAGACCAGATTAGTCAGGATTCTACGGAAATTGTCTATCTGGATGCAGAGAAGGCTTTTGATAGGATTGATTGGATATTATTTGTTCAAGATAATTGCGAAATTGGCATTGGACAAACATCCAAAGCCTTTGCAAGATTACTGTCGCATTGGAATCAGTTGTGACTAATTGCCTTTTCAGTAGACTGTTAATGCTGGAAAGAGGGACAAGATAGGATGTCCCTCTCTATCCTTTTGTTTGTCTTGGTAGTGGAACCACTAGTAATCCAGACCAGAGACTCAGGGCCTGGTCATGAGTTGGGTGGTAGCCTTAAATGCAGTGGTAATGGTGTAACTGCCGCATTTAAGGGTCCGGTCAATCTTGAGTCTGGTGTGTTTACCCTCAGCTCAGAGCTTGGAGTAAACACGTCCGAAAAATGCCCATTTTCTGCAAAATTACCACCAGCGGTATTACCACACTGTGATTGTGGTGAAAATTCCCCATTGGGTCCACAGACCCAATGGGGAACGGGGACTAACAGTTACCACCCAACCCGTGATCCAGCGGTATTACCGCCATAAGGGTGGGCGCTAACTCTAATAAAGTTGGGTGGTATCGCAGCTGGGATATCGCCCAACTCTTGATCAGGCCCTCAGACTCTTTGGAGTCTATGTGATGCAACAGAGTACTGCAAAACATGGTTTTATGCCAATTACCCAATACTTGTCATGAAGATTTTGTCGACATCCATGAAAGCGCTGCTGATCATTGTAAGATAACGTGGCAAGGTGTTGGGCTACAATTCAATTTGTTGAAGTTGGAGGTCGTGACAGTCTCCCCAAAGTCTTCTAGGCATCATCTTGATGGTTGGGCTTTAAGTGGTTTCTCAAGGTAATAAAGTCCCTGGGCACCTGGATCAGTAGAGGGAAATCAATGTATCTTTCTGATGTAAAATCAACTCAGTAATGATGGTTCATAGCCCCAAAGGTCAATTATTCTGTATCGATGATTTCTCTCGCTGTCCCTATTTGCACATTCAAGAAACAGAACGTGTACATTAGAGGATTTATCTGGGACAAGAAATCGGCATACATCACATTACTGCTCTGGCAGTCTGTGGCTTGTCGTGGAATAAGATTTCACTATCTTGAGAACCACTATATTGCCTTCATTTTGCAGCACCTGGGTAGATGAATTGTAAACAAAAGGAAGTTGTAAGGACTTTGGGCACTATTTGAGGAGTATGATTCTGGCCTGCAGCTCTCCCGTGCTCTCCCTACAAGTATGAGCTGAATGTGGGGAGAGTAAGTGCCTCACAGAATATGTGAAGTTGTTCTGGAGGAAGGTGTGAAAACAGCTGTGATGTAATCCTGATCTGTTGAAGAACTCTTTGATCTGAGCAAACCCGAAAATTAAGATAGATGGGAAGCCTCTGCTTTGGATGCTTTGGTACTGGAAGTGTGTGTAAGACACTGAAGAATGGAGACAGATGTTGAACTTTTAAAGAGCTGACAGACTCCAAATAACTAGAGAAATTCCTGTATGGTAAATACAGCAAACCTCAGACAGCTATGTCGGTGATGGAAAATTGAGACTTGTTAAGAAATGCGACTAGTTAGGTTTCGGCCTCAGTTAAAGAATTTCTGGGCTTCCCCATAGTGACTGCTTGAGCTATTCAATGTTATCAATTGAAAGGAGGATAGACGATGGATTGACTGGAGCCTGGTCAGATGATCTGAGGTAGCATATAACTGGAGGAAATTGCGTCTCCTGGTGCTCACATATCAAGATAATGGGCCTCATTACGACTGAGGCGTAACAGGTTAACGGGCTCCGCTAAAGGAGGCGGACTCGTTAAGCCCATTCCGCCTCATTACAAGCTCCCTTCGCGGGACCCGGTAAGTAACACCTGGTCAAACCAGGTGTCCTTACTGGGTCCCGCGAGGGGAAGAGGGAGCAAACAACGGGCTGCTCGTAATCGGCCCGTTGTTTGCACCCTCTCCCATTCCCATTGAGCCCTATTGGGGATCAGATGGGAATGGGGAAGGTCCGGGCCCGGGTTTCTGGAGGGAGGAATTACTGGGCCCTTCAAATTCAGAATGGCCCGGTAATTCCCCATTCTAGGAACCCAGATCCGGACCCGATTTCGGTGGCAGCCATGCTGCCAATAGCGGCATGGCTACCGCCGAAGTCGTAATGAGGCCCAATGTCTCTTGGCTGGGGGTGCCACAATATCATTCTGCAATGTGCATGCTGGAGCACCAACAAATGTGTCCATGTGGGACTCTCCACCACACAGAAATGTTATTGGTGTTGGCTATCAGTGGGCACTATCTGCATTCTGTGAGGATGTGTTAAGGTAGGGTCTCCTGTCAGTTTCAGGCTGTGTACTAAGGATGTCCTCCACAGCCACATCCAAAAAATCTGTCAGGTGAGAAGAGATGAGGGTTTTGGCGATATCCGACTTGATAAGAATCGGTGGCTGAGATGGCTTACAATGTTAGCTCACAAGGTTACCCATCATGTCAGGAAATTATGGGCAAACACCTTCCCCCCCAGGAAGTCAAGGGTGCCTACATTATGTAGAAAGCCATTTACAAACATGGGTGGTCGGACAGGAGATTTAGGTCATACCGGGGGGCAAATGCTGATCATGAGACCTTTTGGGGTTTGGTAAGTGCTGAGTTGCCTCCTTTAAGGATCTTGCTGGTTGGAATGCATGGTACTGTGATGGACTGTACTGATACACATGTTTTATATATTGACTATTGCAGCATGTCTTTACATGCAATAAAGAAAGGCACAATGGAAAAAGGGAAACTGCCCTATCTCCTGGTCACCTTGCTTTGGATCGGTAGTGGTGCCTTCTAACAGTTAAGTGTCACAGGGTTTCAAGAATTTGTGAACATTGAAGTTATTCCAGGAGTGAGCATTTTCTCTCTCCAGCCAATCATGTTATATGTGTCATTTGGGGGATTGGCATTTAGAGAATTAAGAGGGATCTTCTCTCTCACTTTAGCCTGATATGTGTCATTTAAATGTTTGTGTATTTGTGGTATTCGGAAGGGTTTATGCTAGTGATGTTCAGCTGGTGGCTTAAAGGTAGGTTGACAGTGCCCATTGGCACTAGTGTCTGATGTTTGTTCTGAGATCAAGATACAAACATTAAAGGTTGAGTGGAGGAAGGTCCCCACAGTGTGACAACACAACACACCCTGCAGAGACCTACTTGAGCCCAATGCGGCCCATCAAGCTCCATTTATCTTGTACATATTTGGCTCCTGAATGACCCAGATACTGCTGTATGTGCTAGTTGTCCCTTATCTCTCATTGGGGTATTTCGAATTATTACAATAGATAATAGTTTATTAGTGAAAAGAAAGACATGACCCAAAACCCATACAATACAAATAATACAAAGGCCAAATACCCACTGCACCACTTTGCAAAGGAAAACAGGGTTTATTACACACAGAAAGGTCTCAAACGATCCCTTAGAATTAAACTGACATAGAGCTCTTCATGTCCCAAGAAGTTACAGGTCATATAGCAGAAACCTGAACATTTCCATACATAGGCTACAAAAGAAATCCCACCCCCCTCCTTGGCTACCACCTATATGACATGCTAATACCCCCTATAATCCACGGACCAATTGACCACACCTTATCGAAGCCAATTCCCCTATACACGTGATCCACTACATCATCACTACAGAATCATAATGTATGATTGGTGAACAGGTACACCGCTACAATAATAAGTCTTGACCGTCACATGATGTGCACCTCTCTGACCCAGGCGCAGTCAGAGTAAGGATGGCGAGGACAACTCTGCTTTGATAAGACAATGGGCCTTCTCATTATAACAAACGCTCTGGCAGATACAATCTGCACCCTCAACCTTGTACCTCATTTATTGGCATCACCTTTGCTCCTCCTATCCCAAATCACAGTATATTCCAGATACGGTTCCCCCTTTTCTCCTTTATACCATAGGTGCCCAGTAATGACATGGCCAGGGGGTTCTATGTGAAAATAACGTATTTTAAAGACTGATTTACAATGGCCGATTTTCTTTTGATCGTAAAAACAGCATTGTAAAGGTCTTTTTTCTCTTGAGACCTTTAACATGTGTTTTAAAAAAAAATATTCCTTGGGACTCACTCTTCAAACCCATCATTTCCCCTCGCCCTCGGCTTACGGTCGTGCAGAGCCTGCCAGCCCCTGCATGCACTCTTGTGCGCCAGGGACGGGACAGTTTGATTTAGAAAGACTGCTCCTTTCGGTCACGGAACGGTCTTTCTGAATCAATCTTTTAGTTAAAAGTTCTTTATAAAAAATATCTTTTCACTTAGGACCAACCAGGGACCCACTCTTAAATTTATTTTTCAGGGATTTATTTGTTTTGGTTATGCATCTACTTAAAATCCTAATGGGATGACTACTCCTTGGGTGAGCGCAAAAGTGCTCTAATTCTTTGCCTGGCCTGTTGGCATCACAGACCTTTTTGCCCCATTCTCATGCATTTGTCCTTTAAAGGATGCATCCTTACTTTCCCTTCCCATATTCAACATTCCTTTTCCAGCCCCTTTTAACTCTGCAGCTAGATAAATTATCTTGTATCTGCACAGTGTGGGTGCCTTTGACCTCGGCTCTTCTCTAGGGGAATGGAGAGGGGATTTGCCTTAGGACTAAGCTAAACAGAGCCGCAGTTCCACATCAGGGCCTTCATTCCGCTCATCATGTATTAGGCATAGGGTCCAATATGGTGTAAATCTTGCAATGTCGACCCGCTCACCCCGCATTTACCATATCACCTTTCTGACTCCGGCTTCTCGTGTCCTCCTACTTTAACTCCCTTCTCGCACCGTACGCAAGACATAACATCATGTACTACGTCTAATATCTGCAACCTCAACATTAATACTTTTGTTGCTCTTTCCGTGTTGCTATATGAAACATCTTATATGTGTTAAAACCAACTACGAGTGATACATGCGCCTTCTGTCACGCAAAACTCAAAAGTGCTCACACTGCGTCACTTACTAATAGGTCTTTCTCAGCCTGAATCTTTTTGCCTGGCTGGGACAAAATACCTTCACCCCAACATTAGGTCTCTCGAACATTTGATAATGTTCTTTGTTCAGTATGGCAAGTTTACTATTCTGATTTTTGCTACAGAATATACTGGACAAAATTGTTAGAAATTCACATTGTAAAATGTTAAAAGAGATAGCTCTTTGGGTTTTGATCTGAGACGCCTACATTTAATGCTTATGCTTTACTCAGAAACAACATGAAAAGTATCATTAAGTACAGATGACATTTTGTCAGTTGAATCTTTTATACATAATTAACAAAAGCAAGGCTGTGGACTTGCACCAAGGATTTCCAATCTCTATCTACCTAGCAGGCAAGAACCAGGTTTTGAAAACTGAAAAGCATGTATCTAAAAAAATAGGCCAACATCATATTCATTGGTTGTCAGCTGGAGATGAAATTGTCCTAATTGATCACACAAACATTGACCTACAAAGAAGTCTAAATTCCTTAAATATTTTTCTTTTGTAAAATAAACTATAGCTAAGCATTAACAAAACAGAAATAAAAGACCATTTCCATTCGAATGGATCCAGGGAGGCAAACCTCGGGAGGTAATGAGTTCCTGGGATTTACAAATAGGAGCATTGAATTAAACTTATGTTGTTAGTCAAATAAAATAACCTGCAATTGGGCCAGTCGTGATGAGATTCAGACACTTTGATAGTCAACTTGAGGGTTTCTCTTTGTTAGCTATGACCATGATAATGGAATATATAAAAGAAATAGTGGTTTAATATTGAACTGAAATTGTCAAACCAATTAACGTTAAATGGATATCTAAGTTGAACATCGAATTTGAAAAACAATATTAAAGCTCCCATTTCTACTCCAATACAGGTATTGTGGTAAGTCACAATGAGGAGACGGACAACTGATTGTGTTTGTTAAGTCTGGTTTTATTAAATTAATACAACTCTACCTTGAGCCTACAGCTAAAGAACCCATGCCAAATAAAAAGAAAGCGTTCAAAAGGGTGTTCTTCAGGATGTCTCACAAAAGAAAGTCTGTCTGCCATCTAGAATCCTGTCTGAGCTGGACTTCTGCCCCTACCCCTAAAACGGAAAAGAAAGAACACAAATCAAACAGAAAAAATATCATACAAGTCTTCTACCCGAACAAGTCTCGGCAGTAGAAGGGGCTTCTCGCCTGAGGATCAGTTCAGGACAGTTTACCAGCAAATGCCTATGGAATTCAAAAATCCACAGAAAAATCCAAAAGTAGCCAAAAAGGAGTGTACAAGCAGCAAGGAAATTAACACATTTTATTTTCAGCTGGGAGAAAAAAAAAGAACTGAACTGAAAAACTATTTCTCCAATTGGCACTTTTAGCAACACCTTTTAAAGCAAAATTAACCATTTTTACAATTGCAGCAATGAATATAATTCAACATGTTGATTAGCTGCTCAACATCCACCACCTTAAGAACCCTATACATTAAAAGATATCATTGGAGGTTTCCCTTTACCCACCCTTAAGAAATCCCTCCCCTTCAAGATAGCTGGGCAGCACACAACTTAGCATTTTAATTGGCTAACATCCTTCATAGTGCCAGGTGATAAAATGCTTGATGCTAATTGTACCTCTATGCTGGGGGCAGGGCAGGCAGTAGCATCCCACTGGAATGGACCAATGATACTATGTGTGGAAATCAGCCAGAGCAAAACCATGTTACAGTCATTGGAACTCACCCTCCTCTTCTTCTGTTTGGACCCCCTCGCCCCTTGCCCCTTGCCCCTGCTCACTCTGCACCTTTTGTGTTGATACATGCAGCTCACTTTAGGGCCAGCCTTCTAGTCATCTTCTCACAATGAATAGCTGCATGAAAAACATGTGCGCGTCACTGCTGCTAGAAATTAATTCCTACTATTTATTTGTTCTACCACACACTTTTATTCCTAATCAGAATGCCCTGCTGGTCAATGGTGGCTCTGTTGCTCCACTCCTAATGATATATTTTCGCATTGCCATGATTCGAGCCACCTCGTGCATCATACTGTGTCCTTCACGATCCCTGTGTATTCATTATTTTATCGTCTGGGAAATCACATGCTGTCTGGAGAGCAACTACATTCCCCTGAGAAAATAGTACCTTGCAGCAATTAATTGGACACCGTTTGGCATCCCTTTCCATTCTGACCTGAGCTCCATGAGAATACAATTCTATATTAACGGATACTGCAGCCTTTAACTAATTATTTCGCACTCTGCAGTTTATCAATACTACCAAACCCCAATATGGACTCCCTCTTGCTCGCTGCAGTAACTAAGAAGGCTACTTAATGTAGTTCAACCTATATAATAAAACCAAGTCCCACCTTCCTGCCCTTTTACCTACTAATATAGGTGCACTGACCCAAGTTAATTCTCCCAATACTCCTCTACATGTGTGTTTTCAGCATTGCCTGTACCCTATTAGATTCCTGATGTGTGACACAGTAATATGTGTATTCTAATTACCTTGAGACGTCACCTTACCACGTGACCACTGCACCATTACCTCAGGCCTTACTAAAATAATTTGTCTAGCTTGTACTTGCACCCCCCTGTGGAACACTGGATCTGCACCTTCACATGTATGCAGTTCGAATCAAGGCTTAACTACAGGTCTTTTTTTAAAACCATTTAGACAGTATTAAATTATTAAAAATGAATCCTGTGGTCTAAATCCCTATGTTTGGCTAAATATCCCTATATTCTATAATTTGCCCTCTCTTCAGGGGTAGGACTTGGCCTAGGTAGTCGCTGTTGTTTCCGCCTGTTAAGGGTATAGAGAATACAAAGGGGTCTTTCCCTATCCTCGCTCACTACTTTCCTGTCAGCAAAAAAGTTGCACACTTCATCAAGGTCGATAGTCTACTTTATTGTCATCGCCTTGGGTCTGTGTGTCTTATAGTACGTGGGTCTTTGATCGTAGTGGTCAAGGAATTTCTAAAATCAAAAAACAGCTCTAAACCTTTTAGGGCTGTCTATCTTAAAAGATGCTAGTATGTCTAGGCTGTGTCCACCATTCCATTCTTGTGGAGCACGGGGTTTAGGTCATCGCTCATGAAACTGTTGTCAACCTATATCTGCGATATCTCATTACTTCTCGCTTTCTTCAGGACATATACTGACTTCAGAATTACTGATCTATATCATTAATATCAGAAGAGCAAAGCAGAGAAAAAAACAACAACAAGAATGATAACTATTCTCATCCTGTGTGTCCACATTCATGTGTTGTGGATCGTTTTCCCCAATTTTATGATAGCCGTGGCTTCCTGGTCACGTGCCCTAAAGGGGAAAAAAAGAGATGAAGGAAGGGGTGGGGGGATTGTATTGTCAGTCTAATGTGTGCAATGTTATTTCATTGATACAACGTGTTATTGAAAGGCAGGGAGATTCTCTCACCTGTCTTCTGTTTTATACGGATCTGACCTTCTTTTGGGGGCTTATCCCAAAGTGTGGTTCCGGCATCTGTAACACAATCATATGTTTCTTTATTTAACATTTATCTACATGGTAGTACATCTTTTTTCTCACCACTGTCTTTAGCTCTCCTGGTGTGTACCTGTATATTCCGGAGTCTGTGATTTCTTATTCTTCAGATCTTCCTTCTTCCTGCTCTTGTGTGTGGCTTGGAATATTCACAGGCTGCTGCCTTCATGTGATATTACCCACTGGCTGTGAACAAGGGAGATACACATTGTTTCTATACTGCGAGTGCCCGGATTATACTCCCTATATTTCCTTATGGTGCTCGCTCATTGCTTTCCAGATATTATATAGTGCGTGACTAGTCCTGCTCTCCTTAACTAGAAAGCTGTTCTTACCTGGCTTACAGCTCTGTAGGCGCTGCTCCGCTGTCTCTGGTGCGGTCGCCATTTTCGGGCATCTCATATTTATGTAAGAGTCGGTCACGTGATCGCGTGCCGATCCGTGTTTTCTCCTGCTACAGGACTGGAAGTTGTGCATCTTGTTCCTACTCGTGCATATCTGTTATTTTCAAAGCATAATGCTGTTTTTTAACCCTCATTCAGGGTCTCAATGTCAGATATAAATTGAACTACCCCAGACTCTAGGTACACTGGGAAATGTAGTTTTTAAGCTATGGTATTCACAACGGACTGGAATGGCTATTTTGTTATTTTTTTGATTTTTTAATTTCTCATCCTCTAATGCCATGATGACCCTCTTAATAGTCAGTTCTGCAGTGTGTTATGTTGGAACTTATAGAGTAGTGGGGGTACATAGCCCATACCTCCAGTATAGGCCTCTATTTTTACATAACTTAATACGTATGAAATGGGGGGTGAGGTTGTTTTTTGTAGGGTTAGTGGGGTTGTTATCTCCTCTCTTTCTCTAAAGTCGGATGTTTCCTCTTGCTGATTAGCTCCTCTTGGGAGTTTTGTGTTCTCTGGAATTCTTATACAAGCCGCCCGCACGGTTATTCTCAAGCTTCTCATAACTATGGTGATCTGTTCTTATAGCCACTACTAGTTTGGGGTTCACCTGTTGTTTCCAATTTTATAGTACTGCTAAAGCTTGCCAGCAGATTTCTTCATTTAAGCCTTCTATATGGCTTTTTAATCTATAGATCCACATTTGTTCTCATTTCAATAACAAGGCTGCTGCATTTCCACCTCTCTTTGGTACCAGTATTTTTTCCAAAACTGTCCACTTAAGATCATTTTCTGAGTGGTTGTTTTGAATAAAGTGTTCAACTAGCGGCGCTGTGGTTCGTTTTGTTCTTATATTCGACCTGTGTTCACAGATTCGTGTTTTCACCGTTCTTGTTGTCATCCCGACATATCTTTTGGCACATGGGCAATGGATGAGATATACTAGATTAGTGGTATTGCAGTTTGTAAGGGATCTCTGTTCCCATGTTTTTTCCCAGCCAATATCTATCGATGTAGTATGTCTAGTATGTTGGCAAACTGTACAATTTCTACATGGTGTATGTCCAGTGACTTTTGGTGCACTCCACAGTCTGGTTTGTTCTGCTTCCTTCATCTTTTCTTTGTAGGTGTGTACCAAACCGTCCCTATGTTTTTTCTTCTTTTAATTGCAAAAAGGAGAATTTTAATCTGGTTCTCTCCTGTGTTCAACATACACCAAGCTTTTTTAATCTCTTTTTTGAGTAGATTCAGCAGTGGTGAGTGGCTGATAACCACTTTTATTGTATTTTCTTCCCGATCCTTTCATCCATGTTGTATCAGTGTTATCTCTCTAAAGGTCTGTCATTTATCTGTTAGTCTTTCTAGGCTTCTACATGGTAGCACAGTTTGAATCAAGTCATCCACAAAAGTTCTATTTTCCTCCCTGGATATCTGGGGCTTCTTTGACTCTATGCAGATCCCCTTTGGTTCCTTCCCCACTCCAGGGTCTCGGTTTTCACACAACCTCTTGGGTTGGAGTGTGTTCAGCCCACTCTTGGCTCCTCTGGTTCTTAATCCTACCCTGGGGTATCAGGTTGCACACCCATTTTGGGGATGATACTCCCTTGGCCAACTCAGAGCCCGCCTGGGTCTCACCTCACCCTAGGCTCTCAATTCACACCCCTTCTTGGGGTCAATTGCCTCTTGGCCCACTCTGGACCATTCTGGTTCTCACCCCATCCTGGGCCCTCTTCCTTCCCCTTCCTGCGAGGAAAACATTCTTGGTGTCATCTTGTCATGATCACTGCTTCCAAGGAGCCAGGATCAGCCCAACGTCCTTGGAAGCAGGCCCCTAACCCTGATCCTAGGCACCAGCCAGTCCCCACAGGGACCTTTTGGACCTTGTCCTGGCGCCGGTGGCACCAGGCTCATCAGAAGCATCGGTCCCGGCACTGGAAGTGCCGGGCTCATCATTGGTGTGAAGGTGCTTGGGTGGACTTACCTGCGGCAGACCATGCTGCTTACTTGCCAGACTCTTAGAAGTCCTCGGTGAACTGGGACTACTTTCTTACCTGGGTGGGGCAGCTCCACTTCCTGGATACAGCACTGGAACTCTTCTGGAAGCAGGAACTCTTTTCTTACCTAGGCGGGGCCGTGGAAGGAGATGCCTCATCACTCCCAGGCTATTTAAACCACACCCGATTGATGAAACGTGCTTCGCGTTATTCTGCATCTGCAGCAGAACGCTCACCGAGTCTTTTCCAGCATTTCTTCTTAGGATCCTGAACCTGCAAGAATTATACTTACCATTCCTGTACCCGAGCAACATCAGCACCTGCAAAAGACCAGAAACAACAGGTTAGCAGAACGAACTTTCACACGCAGTGCTTGCTTACCTGATCCATCGGCAGCGGCCGTGTCTAACGCTGCACCTTCGCCGGCAAAGATAAACAGCATTATTATACTTACCGGCACGCTGTGCACTCCAGATTCGTCACGCTGCATCTGCAAAGATAAACAGCATTATTCTACTTACTGGCACGCAGTGCATTCCGGATTCTTCACGCCGCATCTTCACCTGCAAAGACAACAGCAGTGTCACACTTACCGGCACGTGGCGAATTCCGGATTCCTTCATTCTGCATCGTCTCCTGCAAAGACAAAGAAAGAGACAGTAAGCGCGCTGCCATACTTACGCAACTCCAGGCGCTTCAGTGCCACGCATAAAAGACTATAAAGACTAAAGGTGTCCAGAAACTTACCGGTCGTGCAGTCAACGACGGTACCCATCCTCTGAAGTCAAGAGGCCCACGTTTCACCAGTGAAGGAACTGGCAACGGCACCCTGCACTAGACGCAGATGGAGAGCCCAGCATTCACCTATCTAAGGTGAGCACGTTGACCTGGGAGGGGGGTTCAACAGACAAGCTGGGAGGAGAGAGATAGGGACATTCAGCAACCCAGACCTTTAATCCCCATATTATTTCACCTGCAGAAACCTCACCCTTCGAGTTCGACACACAGTGCGGAGAGGGTCGACCCCAGAAGCCAACCGAATCCTGCACATCACGTTTCGTGTTACAGACACCTTCCTGCCAAGACCCGCGCCTCCGTGGGAATCAGGTGAGCGTTACAGAACGCGAAGCCGACCACTAAACTCCTACCCAGGCGCAATGGAAACTTCAGATACTGATCAACTAGCCCAGTTGCTTGGGGAATTAAGAGCAGAAGTACATGCAGCTCGCCAGGAAACGAGCTCTCTAAGAAGAGAACTGATAATTTCTAAGGAGCGAACAGAGGACCTTGCTAGGCAGTTGTTACAAACGCAGGCAGGACAGACACCTTTGCCCGTTCCAGGAGGAAGTTACCCTTCTGCCTCACCTTCAAATCCAGTGCAAATCAATCTGCCCGGTAATGTGCCCTTGGCTCCGCCCGAACGCTTTGCTGGGGATCCAAAGAAATTCGCAGTGTTCATCAACCAGTGCCGCCTGCACTTCTTATGTCGACCAGCTGCATTCCCACCTGACCAGGCCAAGGTGGCTTTCGTGCTTTCTTATCTCAGTGGCAGTGCTGCAGATTGGTCGATCCCTTTAGTCACCCAGGATGATCCGGTTTTACACGATTTTCAAGCCTTCCAGGCCAGCATGGAGAAACTGTTCGCAAGACATGCACAAGGGCAGGCCTTGGACAATGAACTTCTCTCATTACGACAGGGTAACCAAGACCTCTTGACTTATATAGCCTCTTTCAATAGACTCATAGTGGAAACACAATGGCCCGAGGACAAGAGAATAACGCTTTTCTACAGAGGTCTGCGTGGAGAGCTCAAGGATGTGCTAGCGCAGGTTGTGAATCCTCCACAAGAATGTGCAGACTATATTGACTTAGTTGTCCAACTAGACCATAGACTACAGAACAGGAAGGCAGATCGCTCCAGATTTGATACCCGAGTGTTTTCCAAACCACAGACCTCGAATAAGGGAGCTGACACTGCGGAACCCATGCAAATAGGGGGCATGAGAGGACCTTTAACCCAGAAAGAGCGGGAAAGAAGAAGGCAGCTGCAATTATGCCTCTATTGCGGTAATTCAGGACACTTTCTTCGGGACTGTCCCGTGAAACCAGCTAAGAAGACTGTAGGAGCCGCGGATACCTGTACCACAAATTCTGAGCAGGGAAACGACCTCGCCCGACAAGAGTAGAGGTCCTCTTGCCGAGCGTTAAGATCTGTCCCGTGACCTCGCATTTCGTGATACCCATGGTCCTCATTAGTCCTGAACGTCCGGATCGTTTGCACGCAATTGAAGCTTACATTGACAGCGGAGCAATCGGTAACTATGTGGACCGTGAAATGGTGTCAAGGATGAATCTACCCCTTGTCCCTAAGGCAGTAAAAGACGTCATCACTACTGTGGATGGCACGGAGATAGCCTCCGGACCAGTAACGCATGCCACCCAAGAAGTGACGCTGTTGAGTCATAATGGACACCGGGAGAGAATAGTGTTCGATGTAATCAAGGCCCTTCAGTTCCAGATCATTCTGGGAATCCCTTGGTTGGAGAAGCACAATCCTCAGATTGATTGGCGAGCAAAGACGGTTCAGTTTCCAGAGTGTTCTACCACTTGTTATCCTCGACCTGATGTTTCACTGGCGGCGATCTCTTCTGAGGAGATTCTCAAATTACCTCCCGAATACCAGGAGTTCCAAGACGTCTTCCAGAAGGATCAAGCTAACACCCTACCCCCTCATAGGTCTTACGACTGTCAAATAGATCTGATACCTGGAACAACTCCTCCTTGCAGCAGGATCTATGCCCTCACCGAGCCAGAGAACCTTCACCTCAGACAGTACCTGGACCAATACCTAGCTAACGGGTTTATCCGTCCTTCCAAATCTCCAGCTTCATCGGCTTTGTTCTTCGTTCCGAAAAAGGAAGGAGACCTTAGAACTTGCATAGATTACCGCGCCCTGAATCAGATCACTGTTAAAAACAGATTCCCGTTACCTTTGATCCCTGAACTCCTGGACCAAGTCAAAGATGCCCGTATATACACAAAGCTGGATCTCAGAGGAGCCTACCACTTGGTAAGGATCAAAGAGGGCGATGAATGGAAAACGGCCTTTCGCACCAAGTACGGGCTATTCGCATATCAAATGATGCCCTTTGGACTGTGTAATGCTCCTGCTGCTTTCCAATATTTTATGAACGATGTCCTTAGGGAACTCATTGACGTGTGTGTAGTTGTCTACATTGACGACATCCTCGTCTATTCATCATCGGAAGAAGAACATCAGAGACATGTTAAAAAGGTTCTCGAGAGATTGCGTCAACATAGTCTTTTTGCTAAGCTTGAGAAATGCGTCTTCAACGCAACAGAAGTCGAGTTCCTGGGATTCATATTGTCACCTAACGGAGTCCATATGGATTCAAAGAAGGTTGATGCAATTATCAAGTGGCCATCACCAACCTCTGTAAAAGGAGTTCAAAGCATGTTAGGATTCGCTAACTTTTACCGCAGATTCATTCCTGAATTTTCCCGGATAGTCCAGCCCATCACCGCTCTGTTGAAAAAGAACAAACGTTTTGAGTGGTCTTCTGAAGCGGAACAAGCTTTTCAAGACTTAAAAGCTAAATTCATTTCTGCACCTGTTTTAAAACATCCTCGCCCAGAACTTCCTTACATCATGGAAACGGATGCTTCTAGTCTTGCTATGGGAGCAGTGTTATCACAAAGAGATTCGGTCACAAACCAACTACATCCGGTTGCCTTTTGGTCCCGCAAGTTTTCGCCTCCTGAGATCAACTATTCAATTACGGACAAGGAACTTTTGGCCATCAGATCGGCCTTTAAAGCCTGGCGGCATTATCTTCTAGGAGCCAGACACACAGTCACCGTAATGACTGACCACCGCAATCTACAATACCTAAAGACAGCCAAAGCTCAGTCTTCCAGACAACTTCGCTGGGCTCTGTTCCTAGCAGAATTTGACTTTATAATTACTTATCGACCAGGTAGTAAGAACGGAAAGGCGGATGCCCTCTCCCGGATGGGAGTAGATGAACAGTTGATCAATCCAGATCCAATACCCATAATCCCAGAACAAAGGATTTTGGGTTTGGTCAGCATCTCAATCTTTTGAAGACATCAAGAACACGGTGAAATCGCTCCTAACTCCGACCGATTTGCAGGACTGGCAATTAAAGGGAAAAGAGTTCTCAGTAGATCAAGACCTACCATATTTCCGAGGACGATTGCACTTGCCCTGTGAGAGACTACAAAAACAAGTAATCTCCGGTTATCATGATTCTCTAATGGAGGGGCACCCTGGCATTACCAAAACCATGGAAAAGATTAAAAGAAATTTCTAGTTGCCATCGTGGAAAAGGGATATTAGAGACTTTGTAATCTCCTGTGGTGTGTGTGCCCAGAATAAAAGTCAAAAGCAAAAACCAGCCGGCCTATTACATCCACTTGACATCCCTCCCTGTCCATGGCATACCCTGTCCATGGATTTTATCACAGACTTACCTCCATGCTTGGGATATACTACCATCTTAGTAGTCGTGGATCTATTCTCGAAAATGGCTCACTTCATACCCTTGAAGGGTCTGCCTTCAGCCTCAGTATTGGCCCGGGAATTCTTGGCGAACATCGTTCGCTTACACGGTTTTCCTTCGGTTTTAGTCTCCGATAGGGGAAGTCAATTCATCTCCCACTTCTGGCGCAGTTGCTGTCGTCTAGCCCAAGTTGATGTAAGACTTTCAACCAGTCACCATCCCCAAACGGACGGACAAACTGAAAGGACGAACCAGACACTAGAACAATATCTACGCTGCATGCTCCAACAAACAGAAAACCCCTGGAAGGACATTCTTTGGATCGCTGAATACGCGTACAACAATTCGACTCATTCTGGAACCGGGAAGACTCCTTTTTTCCTATTATATGGACACCATCCTAGAACCTCCAACCTGGATCCTCCCCAAGAAATTGAAGCACCTGCTGTGGATCACTTGCATTCGGAGATTACCTGTGCTTTTAAGGAAGCCACTGCCCATCTGCAAAGAGCTAAAGCTCAATTCAAAAAGGCAGCCGATCGGCACCGTAAAGAGGCCCCTCACTACGCTGTAGGAGATCAAGTCTGGTTATCCACTAAGCACCTGCCTTTAAAAGGACCCCGCACTTTCATTCCGAGATACCTTGGGCCCTACCTCATATCTGCCATAATCAATCCGGTGGCTGCCAAATTGGAATTACCTACGCATATGAAAATACATCCAGTATTCCATGTCTCCTTATTAAAACCAGTACAACCAGAAACCCGATTGACTGAACTCCCAGAACCCGTTTTGGTAGACGGAGAACTCGAATTCGAAGTGAAGAACATCCTAGACTCCAAGATTTCCAGGTCTAAATTATACTATCTGGTTGATTGGAAAGGATACGGTCCCCAGGAAAGGTCGTGGGAACCCTCAGAACACGTCCACGCACCTCGTCTGGTCAAGAGATTCCATCTGAATCACCCCGACAGGCCAAAGCCCCCGGAGAAGACACACTTAGGAGGGGCCTTGAGGGGGGATACTGTCATGATCACTGCTTCCAAGGAGCCAGGATCAGCCCAACGTCCTTGGAAGCAGGCCCCTAACCCTGATCCTAGGCACCAGCCGGTCCCCACAGGGACCTTTTGGACCTTGTCCTGGCGCCGGTGGCACCAGGCTCATCAGAAGCATCGGTCCCGGCACTGGAAGCGCCGGGCTCATCATTGGTGTGAAGGTGCTTGGGTGGACTTACCTTCGGCAGACCATGCTGCTTACTTGCCAGACTCTTAGAAGTCCTCGGTGAACTGGGACTACTTTCTTACCTGGGTGGGGCAGCTCCACTTCCTGGATACAGCACTGGAACTCTTCTGGAAGCAGGAACTCTTTTCTTACCTAGGCGGGGCCGTGGAAGGAGATGCCTCATCACTCCCAGGCTATTTAAACCACACCCGATTGATGAAACGTGCTTCGCGTTATTCTGCATCTGCAGCAGAACGCTCACCGAGTCTGTTCCAGCATTTCTTCTTAGGATCCTGAACCTGCAAGAATTATACTTACCATTCCTGTACCCGAGCAACATCAGCACCTGCAAAAGACCAGAAACAACAGGTTAGCAGAACGAACTTTCACACGCAGTGCTTGCTTACCTGATCCATCGGCAGCGGCCGTGTCTAACGCTGCACCTTCGCCGGCAAAGATAAACAGCATTATTATACTTACCGGCACGCTGTGCACTCCAGATTCTTCACGCTGCATCTGCACCTGCAAAGATAAACAGCATTATTCTACTTACTGGCACGCAGTGCATTCCGGATTCTTCACGCCGCATCTTCACCTGCAAAGACAACAGCAGTGTCACACTTACCGGCACGTGGCGAATTCCGGATTCCTTCATTCTGCATCGTCTCCTGCAAAGACAAAGAAAGAGACAGTAAGAGCGCTGCCATACTTACGCAACTCCAGGCGCTTCAGTGCCACGCATAAAAGACTATAAAGACTAAAGGTGTCCAGAAACTTACCGGTCGTGCAGTCAACGACGGTACCCATCCTCTGAAGTCAAGAGGCCCACGTTTCACCAGTGAAGGAACTGGCAACGGCACCCTGCACTAGACGCAGATGGAGAGCCCAGCATTCACCTATCTAAGGTGAGCACGTTGACCTGGGAGGGGGGTTCAACAGACAAGCTGGGAGGAGAGAGATAGGGACATTCAGCAACCCAGACCTTTAATCCCCATATTATTTCACCTGCAGAAACCTCACCCTTCGAGTTCGACACACAGTGCGGAGAGGGTCGACCCCAGAAGCCAACCGAATCCTGCACATCACGTTTCGTGTTACAGACACCTTCCTGCCAAGACCCGCGCCTCCGTGGGAATCAGGTGAGCGTTACACATCTTTGACTCCACTCTCTCTTTCTCTCCTCACATCTCGGGCATCGCCACAAAGTCCCAACTACCAGCTGCACCTCCTTAAAGGGACTCTTCCCTTTCTCATGTTCCCCCAGAAGCTCACTGTCTCGAGAGCCCTGGTTCTCTCAAGCTGGTCTACTACAACAGCCTCTTTCTCAATCTGCCTTCCTTTATTCTCCACCCTCTTCAACCAATCCAGAACAGGACTGCAAGACTTATCCTTGTCCTGAAGCCCATAGACCGTATGTCTCCAGCCCTGGAATCTCTCCACTGGCTCCCGGTGGCTGCAAGGATCAAGTTCAAGGCCCTTTGCATTGTCTACAAGGCTTTCTGGGGCCAGGGCCCGCACTTCATCCAACGCTCCCTTCCAAAATACCTTCCTTCATGAGCCCTTTGCTCAGCTACCTCAAACTCTCTAAGGGTTAGATGCTTTTCCAGGCAGAGAGTGCAGGTGCCTCCCTCTGGAATGGCCTCCCTGGTTGCCTCTCTTCCCCTCCTCCAGGCTCCCAGGAGCAACTGCGTACCTTTTCTCTGTTTTCAGTGCTCTACTGGGCAGGAATTATGATTGGCCGCATCTGTAGGAGTCATGGGTCCTCTCCCACTGCCGTTTGGCATTTTCACGGCATTGGCATCTCAGGGTTTCACTGATTCCATGCTTGAGGACTGCTTGCCATGGGAGAGTCTGCAGGACCAGCCGTCTCTGGTCCTGCTCTAGACAATAGAACCGGTTGTTCTGCATTCTCCTCCACGGTTTCACTCAGCACACCCTGTGTGTAGGCTGTACCCCCTGCCTTTCCCCTGCCACATCTCCCCATAGGAAGTGTCTCAGTCTGTTTTGTTCTGGGAGCAACACTGTGCCTTTCAGGCTTCTCTCTCTCTCTGTCTTCCTGCGTTGTTGGGTCTCTTATCTCTGTGCAGTGAGGGGCTGGGATTTATTCACAGTCTCTGCCCTGTGTATACAATAGAGCCTGAAAAGGGTTTGGAACCACACCAGCCCCCGGTGGAAGTAGAGGTAAGGCATTACACACATTAACTCCCATGTGACACACATAACTATGGGAAACCTATGACGACAGAGATGGATATTTATCCCTATGCAGGGAATGCCTGAACACAAAAGCGAGAGGGACCCCAGTGGGATCCCTCTTCCCCTGTCTGCTTGGGGATGTTAAGCTGCGTGGGCACACCTCCCTACTCCCAAAAGGGATGGCACCCCCTTGTGGAGAGAAGACAAATTCCCTGGACTCGTCACAGTGCTCTGCATAGATCTTAATGCTCTCTTTCGCTCTCTCTCTCTCTCACGACATTGGTTGAATTAAGAAGGTTGATGCTGTATCTAAAAATTGAATTAACAGATCACCTATTTAAGCCCCTTAAAAGAAGCCCTTGTGAAGGGAGTTTGTAATATATTAATCTCAATATAGGTGTTTTTATCCATGGATTATATTTGTATTTATTCATACAGCTCCTGTAGATCAAGGAACACCACATAAGGGAATACTCAGCTGTTATAGGATATACTGTAATAAACAAACATGTTTGGGAACTATAAACATGTTATTGTCTGATCTCACATTCAAACCTGTATTTGTTTATGTTGTTGTTATGCATGTGCCAATACTGTATCAACATGTGATTAGGTCCACTAGTTGACCTAGCACATTCAAAGGTTCCACATTAGTGTGTATATATAAAGAGACAACCTGTGCAGCAATCAGATCTACCTCGGACAGAAGGGCCTTCATTTTTGTTAATACATACTTAAAGAAGACATACCTGTGTCTCTGGACTTCCATTACTTCAGAACGGTGACAAGCTGAACCCTTAGAGCTTTCTTCCTGCCAAGATGCCATCTTCTTACTTCGGTGGGCTGTAAACCCCTGGCTTCAGCAGATGTTCTGATTGCCCGCTATTCGGCTTCCCCTCCGTTGTGCTCTGCCTAAAGGGAAAGCCTCCTTGCAGCCTTCCGACTCAATCCACACTTCCAAAATGTACAGAGACCTAAATTATTCCCTGGGTCGGTTTTTGAGGAGCGGTCCCTTCTCTGTGCAATGCCTGTCAACTTCCTGGTGTACTACGTGCCATCTACTCCTAACCCTTCTGGCTGGCGCAACCCAGCTGCTTGTGCACATGTCTGTTTGCGGCTCCTTTACACCACTCTCGCAGCTCCAGACGCCCTTCACACCACTTCACTATGCACGGCAGCACCCCAATACTATCCTGGCAACTATGCTGGGCTCCTGCATTGGGTTCTTCCAACTTCCCATCCATCTGGCATCCTCTGCCTCCAGGAGAAATCCCTGTGAGGTCTATCGGCTGCAGTTGGTGCTTCTTGGAAACAGAAATGTCCCAGTTCCCCAGTAACCTGCTCGTGTTGCCACTTTTCATCTGATGCTTTTGAGAACACCAGTTCCCTGCTATCAAAGGATAGTTCCCTTTCACTCATCTGATCATCGCTTTGACTACCTTGCTGCAAACCTTGTTGAGGTACACTTCTTTCCAACTGTGCCACGCATAGTAACTTGTTTTGCTGAATTTTGTCTTCTACATGCTGATATACCTCTCTGTGTTCTTTTTCTTTATTTTGTACATTGCTTATTATTCGTTCCAGATGAACTTGTGTACATAATTTTGAGGTAGGTCTAGACTGATATTGCAGTTCTTGTGGTATTTTGTTATGTTTGTTATACCCCTGCTTGCAAACACCAACATGTTATTCTTTAAGATACCCCAATTTCCATACCACACAACACTAAAAATACTTGAGCTGAAATGTCTAATTTGCCTCCTCACTTTCTTCAGTCTCCTGGTGAGCCATTAGTATCATGGGACACTTGATTTAGTTGACTGTGTTACTGCCATCAATGGTCCGAATTTCAACTTGGATAAGAGCAGAGACGCCTTAATGCACAGGATAAGAAGGCAGGAGGATCTTAAAAGGTCTTACTGACCTGGCTGCAACCCCCTAGGCAGCTGGTGAAGGTGTTGACTTACCCTCTGCTTATGATGTTATTTTAAAGAAATTAGATAAACATTATGAAAAGAAAGTAAGCATTATCCTTCGCCGCTATCACTTCAGTACAAGAGAACATGCTAAAGATGAATCTATTGAAGCGTTCATTAAAGCTCTTAGGGAGCTGGCCAACACTTGTAATTTAGGCTTGTTCTATGATAAGCTCCTTCATGATCAGTTTATGTTAAGAGTAATTGAACTCAAAATGAGAGAGGAGATCTGGGCTAGGGGCGTCCCTAGCTTAGAAGATGTGTTGGAAATTGCAAAGTTGGTGGAACATTTGTTAGCCCAAAGACACTATTAATGCTGTGCCATCACACAAAACAAAAAAAGTCACTAAGAAAGAAAAGCCTAGCAAAAAGGGATGAATGAGAAGGAAAAGTAAATCAAACATCTGTCAATAATAAGCAGTTTGTCTGTTCTACTGCGAGAAAATTCTTCATATGTGGAAGTCATTCCCATCTAGCAAATAGTCCCACATGCTGAGCACACAAAGCTCAATGTGGGAAATGCAGAAAAAAGGGTCATTTCACCAAGTTCTTTCAAAATATGTCTCTAAAGGTTGTGAAAGTTGAGAATAAGTGTCCAGAGGAATCTCCCCCAGAGGATGAAGCTCCTTAATTTAGTTGGTCAGTATGTGAGGTGGGCCTATCTAGAAAAATTGATAAGAAGCCTCAATCAATTGTAATTATTAATGGCATAGCGGTAAACATGCTTATTGATTCAGGGTCGGATTACACCATCATTATTAGGAATACGTGGCAGTCAAAGTTTTCCAATGTTAGCCTTAAACCAGCACTTGTCATGGCCAGTTCCTATAGTGGCTCAAAAATCACCATATTGGGTTATTTACTGGCCTCATTGGGTGCCTCTTGGGATTGTACCAGCAGCGTGGCATGGGGTTGACCATCAACCCTGAGGTCCCTGGTTGGGTAATTGCCATCTCTATAACACCTAAAAATAACATTTCTGATGTTTTAATGGAAAGATTAGGATGCTTAAAAGGAAGGTACCACAAAATTTGATTAAAGAAAGGCTCAATTCCTGTAACTGCCAAATTAGGGTGTGTTCCCCTGGTCCTTAGAGAAGAAGTCTACAAGGGAATCAATAGGCTGATTGATGAAGACATTATAGAACCATTTGAGGCTTCTGAATGGAGCGCCCCGGTTGTGGTTGTTAGGAAATCAAATGGAATTGCCTGCCTCTGTGTGGACTTAAGAGCCTTGAATAAATGTGTCATTGTGGATCACTTTCCACTTCCACATGTTGGAGAGATGGTAAGTCTCTTGGCTGGTGCCAAAGTATTCTTCACCCTTGATCTAGCATTAGTGTAGCACTAGTTCAAACTCCTTCCTAACTCCAGAGATATCAGCACTTTCATCACTCACCTTGGCACTGTCAGATTTAAAAGGATGTCTTTTGGATTAATATCTGTCATTGCATTTTTTCAGAGAGTGATGAAAAGCGTATTTGGTGACATCTCCAGAGTTTTCTATTATCAAGATGACATTCTTGTAATGGGTTAAAGTTACTCTTAAACAAATGTAGTTTGGCAGGATTAACGTTATAAAAGCAAAAATTCGGTTTTAGAATCTCTCAGATAGATTATCGGGGACATTGCTTATCAGGTGATGGGATATCCGCTAGAAAAGGGTTGGTGACTGCCATACTACAGACCTCAACATCCAAGGATAAAAATGAGATCATGCCGTTCCTTGGAGTTGTAGAATACTACTCGAAATTTATGAGGAATTTTTCTGACAAACGCATAAACCTTAGAGATCTTTACAAGAAAGGTCAACCATTTGAGTGGTCTAAGGAATGGGACTCTGAATTTTGTGACATCAAGAGTGCCATTGCAAATGCTTCAATTCATTCACATTTTGATACAAAGATACCTTTGTGATGACCGATGTCAGTGGCAAAGGGCTCGGTGCAGTCCTCCTGCAATTACATACGCAGGGTGGCAAGGTAGTAGCTTTTGCCTCTCAGTCTTTAAAAGATGCTAAAAGTCGGCATTCAGTCATTGAATAGAGGCCCTATCGGTAACATGCACAGTTAAGAAGTTTAAAACGTTCTTGTGAGGCTGACAATTTGCCATCATTTCAGATCATAAGCCTTTAGTGGAGGTCTTTAGATCATAAGGTTTGGATGGAATTTCCAGACCCATAATGAAATGGGTAACATCCATACACGGTCAATTTAGACATGTTGCAGGCAAAGACAATGGGCCCCATTACAAGTCTGTCGGTCCAGTAATAAGGGTGCTGTTAGCAACATACCGATACCCTTTCCAGACCGGATGACTACAACTGTGCCTTCCAGCGCTGTTGCGTGCAGCAGGTCTGACCTGCCGAGCGTAACGCCGCCAGTAGACACAGTTGTCATGTAAGCACCGGCAGAGTTAGTAACCTACTGGTGCTTTCGAGTCTCCATCCCCATGGAGTCCTATGGGACTCCACGGCAATGGGGACTAACATTTTCAGGTGCCTGACATCCTGGGCCAGTCCCCATTGCTTGTATTGTCCTGGTGGCACCGGGATATTCAGCGCAGGAAACAGTTGCAGTTCGGTGGATCCCGCCGGTAGCACCGGTAGACTGATGCTGGACTTGTAATGACCCCCAATGTCATAGCGGATTATCTCTCCAGAAATCCTGTTGACACATGTGATGAAGATGGGGAAGATCAACTCCAGGATGTTTTCTGTGTCTGTGAAGAATCCATCTCACAGGAAGAATGAGATAACGGTCAGGTAAATTACAATGATTTTCTAAGGTCAGGGCGCTGGTCATTAACAATTAGTCAGGATGGTTTCCTGACATGGGCTTAGAAGCATTTCATAAAGTGAGAGAGGACTTGGAAATAGAAGTTCTCATTTGGTAAGAGCTGGTTGAATTGTTCCTCCCATTGCAGTAAAAAATAAACTGCTGGAACTAGCTCACAGCAGACCCTTGGGTATCTCTAAAACAAAGATTACTGGTGACTAGGTCTAGATTCTGATGTAGAAGAGATGATAAAACAATGTGTTAGTTGCTCCTCATCTGACAAGGTACTTAAAATCTATGTTAAACCTCTTAATCTTATAAAACTGCCAAATGTACCATGAGAATACATTGCACTAGATATATTGAGGCCATTAGCATCCAACAAGGTCAAAAAAGTAAGTAATAGCAAGAGCTGATGTATATTCCAAATGGGTAGAGGTAAGGTCAGTAATTGAGGCAGACTCCAAATCAGTAATTCAATTCATGGATGCCATTTCCAAAGGGTAGGAATTACAAAGAAAACATTAACATATAATGGGGTCCAATTCGCCTCTAGATTGGTGAAAGATTTCTTGGGGCATATGGGTGTTGAACATCACAAGACATCTGTGTTTCATCCTTCCACAAATTTAACAGTTATGAGGTTCAAAAGAATGTTAATGCAAGGAATTTGCATCTCCATTCATGAAGGTAGAAATTGGAGGATGACATAGAAAAACTATCTTTGTCATATAAACTGACTCCCTATGCAACAACAGGATTATTTCCTTTTGAAGTACTAGGAAGAAGTAAAGCGCTATTCACATATGTCCACCATGGCTAGGGATGCTAAAGACCTGTATGGCAACAATTTTAATGTTCGACTCACAAGTGTAGAACATGGATATCAAGTTTGGGTATGATGACCTGTGGTGGTGCTTAAAGGTGAAAGCAAATTTCAGGGTCCATTTAGAATGGACAACAATCTAGACAATGCTGTAAAGGGATGGACGCACAGGGAATAAATGCTAAATTGTCATAAGGCCTAACATAAAAGTAGATCAAACCCTTTGGATTCCCCTGCTACATAGGGAGGGAGGTGTGTTATATATGCATCTCAAAAAAAGTTATTTTATTCATGTATTATATTTGTATTTATTCATACAGCTAATGCAGATCAAGGAATACCATATAAGGTTATACTCAGCACCGAAGTGCATTTCTATAGATTACTGAAAGAAACTGTAATAAACTAACATGTTTGGGAACAGTTAATAACAACTATATACATGCTATTGTCTAATGCCACGTTCGAACCTGCATTTGTTTATATTGTTGCCATGCATGTCCCAATTGTTTGGGAGAATTCTCTGTTAAGGCCAATTTCCCAAACCTAGTGAGACCCCCAGCAGCTTTGCTGGATTTTTGGGGTTTAATTTTTTTCTTCTTCTAAGAGTGAGACTTTTTTTTCTCCCACTCTTAGGCATGATTTGAGAATGTCCTTTGACTATGTAATGTGTTTTATGGGCTATGGGGTCTTTTACTCCATAGGGCTTCATGTGTTTTTGGTATATGTGTTACACAGCACCCTCAGTGCAGTAACACAGGGGTGTCTAGTGACCCCCAAACATAGACTCCATACCCTGGGACTGACTACTGTCTCCCAGGGCATGTAAAGTCACCATTGGCTTTACTAGTCTTAAATTGTGAACAGAACCAGTACAAACCATCATATTGTGGAAGTACTGGTAGGGGTAATTCGATTGCCCCTGGGTCTGTTTTTCAAGGGGGCACTGTCCAGTCCCCCCTGGTCGAGTTTCTGGCTGGTGGCAGTGGATACCATGCAAAATATTCCACCGGAATATTTCCTATGGGATTTTCCCATTCATTTTAAATGCACCACTTTTTTGGTGCAATGTTAAAGATACCGCCGGGTTATTTATTTATTATTTATTCTCCAGTTGGGTCTTTTTGCCAGGACTCGGTTTTGAAATGGCGTTTGTGTTCACCTCTGAAACTCCAACCCAAGTCGAGCCCTTTGTTCCACTTTTGGCGGGCTTCTGCACAGAAGCCTCCAAAAGTGGTGCCACTCTGTCTGGGTCTACAGGATGTGTGTGAGGGGGAATAGGCACCCTGGACTGAGTTGCCTTGACAACTCAAGTCGCACTCTTGTGTGATTGGCCCAGTGGTGAGCTGCCCGGCTCACCACTTAGCATGTTTGACTGACAGCTAGGCTGATGAATGGGGGTTTTCGGCATAAAAGCAGGGCTTTGGGGACTGGAACCTGAGAAGTTACCACAGGACCTAAAGAATCCGAAGAGGGGAGAAGCTGAGCCATCTACAATGACGACACCACCGGTGGAGCCCTGCTGTACGAAACTCGCCACTTTCCCGACAACAGAGAAGATCTTCTTCCAGGAGAGTCTTCTTCCCTATGAGCTGGTGGGACCTACCAGTTCGCCATTTTTCGCATCCTGGATCGTCTTGTGGTCGAATCGCCCGTGCCAAGCTCCCTGGCGGCCGGATAGCCACGCTTCACCACTACCGCAAATAAAAGGGTAGTACCTTTTAACTGGGAAACTCCACGGCTGGTTTCTTCCCTGGCAGTGCAAATACCTCCAGCTTTCTTCCACGTCGAGATCTTCTCTTCCCCTGGATGAAGCCCCGACTTGTACCCGCTGCCAGGAAAAACTACCCCCGCTGTAGCATTCCCACCATTTCAGGTACTGTGTCCTGCCTGGTCTCCCTTGCAACAGACTGTCCAAGGTGTCCCGTAAATCCTTGACTCTCTATCCTGGGGTGACCTCGGACCCGTTAACATTATCTTTCTAACTTGATCCAACCTCTTTTTGACTTTCCTGCAAAGACTTTGAGTGCATTCTCACTGTGTGATCTTGGGCACTTTCTGCTTTGCTCTCTCCAAGAGTGGGCCTGGCCTATGAACTTTTTTTCTCTACAGTAGACCCTGCCTTTCTTGACTTGCTGTAGTTATTTAAAAGTGTTGGTACTGTGCGATTTTCCTATTCTGCCTTTTCTCTCCCTTTTTAAACAAATTATTGGAGTGCCATCTATGGTTACGCGCTCACCTCTGTTTTGCTAAATAAGTGGTGTCTTAACCTAGACTTGTCAAATAATTAATTAGGGAGGTGTATATATTTCTAGTGACTATGTTTGAACTTGCTTGACATATTAGTGCCAGTGTATTTTTACAAATGTGTTTTTAAATAAATAAGTATATACTTTTATACCAAAGCTCTGGTCAGTGTTTGCTTGAGCTACTGTATTTTGGGCCCTATTGTGTATACTCTATATACTGCCTAACTCTTCTTGAGAGAGGTCTGACTACTCAGCCACAGCTACCAGGTAAATCTGGGTGGTGCGGACTGCTACCAATTGGGTTTACTGCTAACACCTGTAGTCTTAAACTTTTTGCAGTGGTTCCTAAGGGAACTGCACAGGTTTCTGCCTAACACCAATACAGTATCAACATATTATTAGGTTGCCCAGCTGACCTCGAACTTTCAAAATGTTCATATCAGCAGTGCATATACAAAGAAATAACCTGTTCAGCTATCAGATCTACCGTGGATAGGAGGGCCTTCATTTTTGATAATAAATACTTACAGAAAACCTACCTGTGTATCTGGACATCCATTACTTCAGGATTTTTAATATTTATTTATTTTATTATTACAGTATTACACTGCTGGACAATGCCAACTTTTAACAAATCAATAACACACACGCATAAAATAGTCAGAGTACAACAGACAAATGAAGAGAAGGGCAGAAATCGAAAAATTATACAAACAACTTCAAGCAAAATATGCCATAAAAAAATGGATAAAAATATGCAATGAAAAACACCTAGAATCAACCCAAGATGGCTAAAATACAGGCAATCTTCCTGTATAGAAGAGTTAAAAACATAATGCAAGATTCATTGTTAGCACTCATAAGCAAGGACCAAAGACCTTCCCCCAAAAAGATGCACTCAATACCAGTTGCTGTAAGGACTATTTGCATAAGTTCCAATAAAAATGGACATGCGGTCAAAACGTGCTTAACAGTTTCTGGGTGGTTATCTCGCATAAGTGGCATAAACAATTGACCCTTGCGATGTTCATCCAAGCACCTACAATTTCCAAAGTGTTAAGAGAATTTGTTTTTAATTTGAGATATCCCAAACGACGCAATTACCCACAAAGTCATGAATATAACTTGGGGTATCCACCCGGGTCAAAATGTAGTCAATAAATGGCCACTGTTGCTTTGTGCAGCAAGGTTAATAATTAGTTGTTCATTGTTGTATTCAAATAAGACCCCCTTCGTTATTGTCCTGTAGCGTTGCAATTGGTCGCCAGTAGGGTTTACAAAAACCAAGGCATGCCATTTATCTGCTATAGATTTAATGTTAACCAAACCACTGTTCCTCATATAAGAAGCCTCGGACAACATTGCTTTGAAGATTAAATTGTTCAGAGTCAAAGGAAGCATTAGCCAATTTTGAAAAAATGGATAAGCAGGACAATAGAAATGTAACCAAACACGGACCAATGCCAAGTTAGAGAGCATTTCAATCACAGTGCGGCAGGGAAGTCTGAAGAGTTTCTTTAACAAAACAGCCTCTGATTTAGCCGACTTCAGATAACTTATCAGAAGCCCAAACCTCCACCCCGTACAAAATAATGGGTAGAACTTTAGCATTGTATAACTGAGACAAAATACTAATTGAATAGCCTCCACCCTTGCGTGCAAAAGATCCAACACTCCCAATAATTTGAGAAGTTTTCAGTTTAATTTCAGAGACCATTTCTAATGCATTCTGGTCCCATGTCTTAAAATTGCAGGAAAAAGTGCCATGAATACAAAATATTGCAGCAAAAATGCTGTGGCTTTTGCACCACAATCATGTAAAGGATGCTAAGGACACACCCGCAACAACCGTACCCATTATACCATTTAAGGGGAGCAGGGGACACCCCTGCAACTCCCGCTCCCCTTAAATGGTATAATGGGGTACACCTTTACCGGATCAAACCACAGCATTTTTGCTGCGATTTATTTACCGGTGAGATTTTTGCCACGATTTTATTACTTGATACCTGCATTCTCCTATAAATGCCAATGTGCAATCTTCGCCTTGCTATAGGGAGCTGAAAATACCATAACCTTGGTTTTATTGATATTCACAACTAGAGAATTTAAGTCGGAGAAAGCTTTCAGCTGGTCCAAAGATGACTGAAGGCCAGCAGGAATTAAATCTAGCAACATGACATCGTCTGCATAGCCCATCCATTGGAGAGAAATATCACCCAATTTCAGAGGAATCGAGGATGATTTTGAAATGGCCAAACCCATATCAGACATATAAAGATTAAATAACAAGGGTGAAAGAATGCAGCCTTGCTTCAATCCTTGATGAGTGGGAATCCAATTGGACGTCCTGCTGTGCTGATCGAGACGGATCTTCACCCTGGTATTCTCATGAAGAGAAATAATCCTATTTAGCAAACCAGGTGGAATATTCCAGTCGGAAAGCTTACACTAGAGTCTATTACTATCTACAGTGTGAAAAGCAGAAATAAAATCAATAAAGGCAGCGAATAACCCAGTCTTGCTGGATGATGGTAATAAGAGTGAGGGTATTGGTTTTTATGTCTTTCTGAAATCTTGTTTGATTTATCGGGATGAGTTTAAGAGTTTCAGTCCATTCCCCAAGCTCATTTAACAATACACGGGTGAAAATGTTTGCCGGCGCATCTAGCGTTGTCAATAGGTGATAGTTCTTTGCATAACTACCCTTTTTTTACTATGGGCACTAAGATGCTATTTCGCCATAAGGAAGGAAGAGATTGAGTCGCGCTGATCCAACTAAATAGCCAATCCAGCATTATAGCCCAAAGGTCAGGGTCAGCTTTAATCAGCGAACTACAAATCACATCTGGCTCAGGAGCTTGCAAGGACTTACTTGCCATAATCAGTCTATGTAGCTAGTTGGAACCTTTCGTATAAAACCATTTAACAACAGGACTTTATGCCGATGACTGCATCGCTTCACCCCTCCAAAAAGAATTAGAAATGTGGCCAATCCAGGCATGTTCCGAAATAACATTAATGTCTCGATTTAAAGACTGGGCACCATTAATGATCCTCCAAACTTAGATAGAATCATTTGAAAGAGAAAAGTGAACAAGCATCCTCAAAGATAAACATTGTTTGAAATACCTGTGCAGTCTCCACCATTTACAATAGCCGTTATTGATGACCCAAGTGGCATGGACAGCTGAATCGAGCATCAAGATGGACAGATCAAACTTTACTTTTACACATTTCCTTTTTCTCTAGGAGGCTTGTCAAAAGAATGACGATGAGCATGCTTCAAGCCGATTCCTAGGCGACCAGTTGTGCCGCTCTTGGCAAATGAGGTAGAGATTATATTAATATTACATTCCTCATAGTCATCAGTGGCTATATCAGCTACTTAGCGACCGATATAGGCCTCAAGAGTTGCTGGTACTTGGGGTGAAGCCTCAGTCAGCTTGCCGTCATTCCAGGAAATACGGATTAAGGCCGAATCGACATTCAATTACCCCTGCTGGACAGCAGCAGGAGTTTGAGGCAATAAGTTAAGACAGGTGATAAGAGGAAAGTGATTGATTTTCCGACGATGAACGACACACAAATCCAAGACCAAAGTAGGCGCATTGGCAATAACAATATAGTCCAATATACTACTACTATGTGTATTTCCAATCCTAGTAAATTGACGGGGGAATCGGAGGGAAGAGCTCCTTTTAACATAGTGGACCCGGTAGAATAAAGATGACTAGCCCATTCAAGCCCCTGCTTGCAGGTCTGTGAGAGCGTACCATCAACAGTGGGAGAAGAAAAAGAGCCAAGGTCAAACTCCTCCAGGTAAACATCCTTAGGGATCCTTGAATTAAAATCTCCAAAAATAAGAATTGGAAGGGGGGTATTATATTGGAGATAAAAGCCTCGGCTTCTTTAATGACCACATTGTGAGAAGGCCTGTGGGGAGGATCATAAACATTAATAATAATGAATTAAATTACACCACAGTTACGTTGGTCAAGTGGAAGAATAATTTTACCAATGGGGCATTATGGGTGACCTGAATAAGTTCCACCACCCCTAGAGGTTTCTTTACTCCCAACAGTAATCCAACTACCGGGTTGCCCCGCAGTCCTTGAGTGGCCAAGGCAGTCAAGACGTGCCAGCCATCGATCACTATGGGGTTAGTAAGCCAGGTCTCCTGGAGTGCCACAACAGAAAGTTTGTCAATGTGCTCCAGGAGACCATCCTGGTCGAACAGATGAAGGTGGTCTGAGGTATTCGAGCTGAAGAGCAAGAACAAGGAGGGGGTCCATGCAGCTAAGGATTATTCTTTTTTGATGTTGTATGAACTTCCTGCAGGAGATAGGCTATTGGTGGTGTGAACCTTGCTGATACCCGAAAAAAAAGAAAGAAAGTATTCAACGGCATAGATTTCCAATGATAAAAGTGTTAACTGCTAAAAAACACTTTGGATGATTACATTAAAGGAAATGCATTTTATAATATTATACCAAAATGCCTACAATGATTCCCTGGCACAACTGAGCGTTAAATGTTTTTGAGGATGCACCTGAATTATCTTGAGACGTTGGACACTTGAGGGGCTTGTATGAATCACCCTATGGAAACGAGAATATGTAAAGTTTGTAAGAACATACAATTTGTGGAAACAGCAAGGAATCTTTATATAGACTGCATTCCATTATGATTGCTGAGGCAAAGTGCGTTGATCTGTATGTGCACAGTATAGCGCCTTGATGCCTTCGGGCTTAGTGTGATCTTCAAATATAAAAATAAATAAGTATATATGAATTTAACAATTAATCAATTAGGATGATAATCATTAATGGCGGACAGTATTATTTAATATTGTAGGTTCTATCATCTTGAAAATGTGTTCAAGTGATTATTAGTTCTAAATAATGATGTAGTATTGTTATTTAAAGGGATGGTTCGCCCACATTTTTTTATTTCAACAATAGATAGGCAATATTAAAAAAAAATCGATTGGCATTTTTTTTCTCCAAGTCCCTATGGAAAATTTGCAGCAAATCAAGCTCAAAGAAAGCACATGGGGGCATCCACTTTGTGAAATGGATGCCCACCGCTGTGCTCGCTTTGGCTTTTGCGGCACTAATGAAGGAAAAGCCAGCCGGCTGTAGTAAACAAAAGCTACCACTGGGCGGCCTTTCCTTCATTGGTGCTGTACGCGGAGGATGGGGACCAGAGACTACAGGCAGAAAAGCTGCAGCTACATCTCGGTAAGTGCTATTTTTTAAATAAAAACATTAGCTGTGTTTTTTTTCCTAAGTTTTCTGGCCCGAAAAACAAAACCGCAGCTATAAAAACATTGTATTTATGTTTGCGGTTGCTTTTGAAGTGACTGCAAACATAAATACAACGTTATTGTGTTTCTAAGTTTCTCAGGCTCCTCTGAGCCTGAGAAACTTAAAATGAAAAACCGCAGCGTTTTCAAAAACAACCGCGTTGTGTTTCTGCCTAAATCTGTTGACAGCCTGGACTAAGCACCAAGGAGTCATGTTTATGACATTGTTAGAGACACCACCACATAGCAGCATTAGGCATGAAGCACAAGTGCCATCCGCACTTCGGGACACAAACACACACTTGAATGAAGAACACAAACGTTCATTTATATAGTTAGTGGACAGATCTGCATACTGTCATTGCTTTTATTATTGTACCATTAGCCAAACACAGCAACACAGAAACCGCAAGAGAAAAGAGATCCTGAGCATAGCCTGCAGATGCTTACATGCAAATAACCCTATGGACCTGCAGGAGCATCTATGGGACCTGACAGAGCCAAGTGTGACTAACCTATGGAATTGTAGTATAACATGGATACTGTAGAAACCACATTATAAGGTTTAGGAAAATTACAGCAGGCTCTAGGCCTCAGAGCAAGAGACAAGCTGAGCCAAGTTCAGGCTGGACAGAGAACAAGAAGTGTGAGAAAGGACCCACAGCCAAGGCCAAGAGATAGGGATGACATTCCAAGCCCAGACAACAAAGGGACCAGCTGCAGAAAATACTAATAAATCCTCATAATTCAGGGCTGCACAGCTCAAATTCATGATCTCTTAAAAACGTGACGCTGCCGAAGCAGACAATGGCCAGCGAGCAGAGGTGGGAAAGGAGCACTGGTCCCAGGCCATCAGACACAGACAGAGACAAGTATGCAACGATATGCAGCAAGTGTTGCACCGAATAGGAGAGCACTCTCATGAGCTAAGGTAGGGAACACAAATTAAAATGCAGACGCATATTCATTCTTGTTACCTTAAAGAGGTACATAGCGAGTTGAGAACCTTTGTGGATCCCAGGCCTCGGGAGGTCAGCTCTAGCCAATCACAGTTTAGTACCTTCGGGGACGGTCGCAATGGGCAAGAACCAATGGTAAGTCCACCGCACTGCAACAACGTTATAGTTAGTAACTTGGGGGTGGCACAGGCCAGCCACCTGACATGCGAGGGCCAGTAGAATAACATCTATAAGGTTCACTATAGGTGGTATACTACTCAATACCCAATCATCTGATCTGCTACATTTTCTGGAGAAGGGCCCTTGTTGTGACGTTATGCTGAAGCCTGCGCGTCGAGGAATAAACCACAGTTTGAACTTGCCGTTGACTGAGTCCTCCATGTATACTGGGGTGAGGGAGTTGGTCCCTCCATGTCCACGGACTTCCAGTGTCCCTCTGGCACACATGGGGGTCCTCCCCAATACGATCTAAATGGCATGATCACCAATGAAGAGATTCAGAGGTGGCTAGAGTCAACCATTTCAGTCTCCTCTGAAAGGAGATTTCAGAGCACGGCATACTTTCAAACGTTAGGAGAAACAGTAATGGCTTGCGTCTGGCTTTTAACCCTAGCCTCTTATGGGAATGGTTTTATAGTCTTTCGTATGCTAACAGCACATAGTTACATGACTGTCCGAGCTTAATCTGCCCCCATGATTGCTTATTCGTTTCATTGCCATTGAACCAGTTGCATATAGAAGGCTTTACTGGCTGTTAGTGCAAACTTTACCTTGTTGTAATAAGCTCCTAAGTGCATATGAAGTGATCAATTCCATGTAATTTGCATTTCCAGGTGGGTGAATCAATTCCACATACAGCTTTAATGAGGTAAGTCTGTCAATAGATGGTGTATCTGACATTATATCTCTTTCCTCGTAAATATCTTTTAGAATGTTCCCCTTCTACTTATAAATCAGCTTAGGTTCAGCATGACAAATAAGTTCCACCACATATTTCCCACAACCCATTTGAGTGGGCATTACACGAGAATACAGCAAAACATGGGGTATACTGACTTTATATTATGGAAAAACATGTTTTAAAGCATTTCCCAACCTTTTGTGTTTTCACAAAAATGGGTCCCATGTCAAGTCTGAAAGGGTGTTCATGGCCGCAAATGTGTGTCCTTTCATTGTGTGCGTGTCATAGTGTTCCTCAAATCCCCATGAATTGTCAGCAGTAATTCGTTCTGCACAGATTCTAGAATCTAAACTTGAACATATCCCCAGACCTGATTTTGGTATTTTAGAATATGTGCCACCTTTGAAAGATATCTCTTTATGTATGCATGTAGCAGGGGTGTTGCTAGGTCTGGAAAAGATCCCGGGCTATGCTAATTTTGGGGCTGTTGGGACTGGGGACTAGCTGGGGTTTTTTGGTTGTAACCTCTGAGCTTCTCTCTGGGGCAACAGCCAAAAGACCCGGATCTATAACCCCCCCAGCTCCCCTCTAGCAACGCCTCTGGCAGGCAGAGCGTCAGCACCATATTTAGCATATACTGTCTGTTCCCATCTTGCTGCTCAAATTGCAAAACTTGGAGTATCTAGTATCACAAGGTTGTAAATGTACAGAGCTGGCAAATGTCACACTTCTATAAATGCATGCTTTCACACAATCAATTTTTCGTCTTCGTATAGTTCAAAAGGCTTTCGGTTTTGAGCGGCCCAAATGTGCAACAATTGCTCTTTTCAAGGTTACTCGTGTATTCAACAAATACTCAAAGGTTGCCAGCCTTTTCTGGAGGCCCCTGACCTTCAGACCAGTTCCACAAAGTCATCTGTGTATAGAAGGATATTCAATACTATTCCACTCAATTTCGGGATGTATCGCACCGGATGTATGACTTAAAAAAGCTTCAGTGCTAGTGGACACAGCCAATACACCTCCATAGTTATCCACAAATCTTCATTTTCATATGGTTCAAATGGTACTGTGGTAACATAGGCATTGTAGCTACCTGCCTCAGAGGCAGCAACCTCGGTCCATACAAAACAAATCTAGGTAGAGTTCAGACCATTTTATGTTGGAAGAGTCAAAGACACCATACAGCAGTCCCTTCCTGGTATTTTGCACTTTTCACCACGTATCCACACTCTTATACCTGAGTGATGAACGTCTAAATTCTCTTGATAAAAATACTCTAGCCACTCCTGGCACTTAGATAAGTAAAGAAGAACTCTAAATCAACTGTGGGAGGGTCAGGATTATACAGGAACAATGAATTTTAGAAAGGGGCAGTTGAAGTTCAAACAGAAGGGGTGCCACACCTCCAATCTGCAGGGGAAATGATGATTGGGCAGTGAAGGCCAGGGAAAAACAAAGCTGTTTATCAGTCCACATCTAAACCACTTAAGTTTTCAGATAGTTCAGTTCAAACTAATTTATTAGTTCCAAGGAATCCAGGCTCCTTGCACTTCTTCCAATACCAAAGCCCATTTCTTGTCAACAAAACAAAACAAGTGCTTTCAAAACAAAGTGTAGCATTCTGTGTGATGTTTGTTTGTTTTTTTTATGTATTAAGCACCAACTCACACATGGGCCTATTGATTAGATCAAAACACAGTCTCAGTCTGCCATTTGGTTTATGAACAACTACTAAATGAGAAAGAAATTCAGAGAATGCAACTCTCTCTATCACTCTCTGCCTCTCCTTCAGATCCAGCTCTTCTTTTACAGCAGACCTGATAGCTAACAGCACCACTCTTAGTTTCTACATAACTGGAACAGAGTTGGGTCGAATGCTGATTCTGTACATAAAACCCTTCATGTTACCTATTTCCTTTTGGAAAACTGCATGCTGAGTATAGTTATCAGGCAATTTATCACTCATACCATCCACTGCATTAACTGTTTCCTCAGCATTGGGATCACGTTTTATGTTTAACCTTTTCTGATGTGACCAGCTTAAAAGTGGATAGCTCCCTCTACTAGAAACACACACTTTTCCTTTAGCTGACCTGTCCTTAAATTGCATGACACCCCAGAACCATCTTTCTAGTTCAATTTGTTTGCCTCCATACACCACTGGTTTGATATTTAGTTCATTAAGAGTGACATCATTTTATATCTTCACCTCAAAGGTTGCCTTGGGTAGTAATGTATACTTAGATCCAAAGTCAATCACCATATCTATAAATATCCCTTCCATTTTAATGGCAGACATAGGCTTTTTAATATTAGCATCTTCATCCTCAATAATCCCAATCGCATCAGTCATACCATCAATGACATATGGACATTCTTTCAAATCTTCACGCAACTCATCAACACAGTCAACACTGTCAGCTTTGGTTCTACAGCAGTTAGTGAAATGGTCTTGCTTGTTACACTTCTTGCACAAAGCCTTGATGCCCGGACATGTATCACTGCTGGCAAAGTGATATTATCTATCACAGCGAAAACATCTTTTCCTTTCCTCTACATCTTTCTTCTCTTTGAACTTCTGCACTCTTTTTTTACTACTTCTTTCTTGCTTCCTTGTTTCCTTTTGTCTAATTATTTTCCTTGTATTGCCAACACTTCCATTACTTGTACATCTCCCACTTTCTTTAAGTCTGGCTCAGACCCCTTCCCTAACTCTTTCACACATTTCTGCGTATGTTCCACTTTTTGTTGCCACCCTAATGACCCCCTCAATAGAGGCATTACCTTTCAACCACAATGCTTCCTTCGCTTTCCCATCACTCAACTCCATCATGAACTGGTCCTGCCGTCTTTCATTCAAAGTACTTAAAAAATCCACTAGAGGCCGCCAAACCCCCAAGAGCTGTAATGTATTGTTCTACTGATTGACCATTCTGCTCTTTCCTCTTGCCAAAATGATACCTTTCCTCTAGGATGCTCAGAGATTTATCCTAATGTTCATCAAGCATTTTTATGCATTTTTCCTACTCCAAATGATTCTCAATTTCTCATGAGACAACTTTCTAGGATTCTCAAATTGCTCCTGTCCATAGTTACCCAGACAAAGCATATGAAGACACTACTTCTGCTCACTTGTAAAGTTCAATCCATAAACAGCCAGTACATAATGGTCAAAACACTGTCTGCAATGTTTCGAGGAAATGCTGGGTTCCCCTTGGGTGTCCAGAAAGTAATTTGGAGGAGTCACACCTTGCATGGCGTCCTTTGTGCCATGATACTAATATGAGTCGATATTAACACTAGTGTTCTTTAGTAGTACAACTGCACACACCTTTAATCCTCCTTATAGTAATAACCTGCTTCTTGATTGTCCAGGGAGTACTAGCAATTGTTAGAATATATTCAAACTCCTTCCTGAGACTCTTCAATACTGTGTTTCATTTACTGATTGCTCTGGCAATTAAATAGCAGCATACAGAAGCAGTATCGCAATGCACATGGCAACACGTTGTTTACTGGTTACGGTGGCAACCAAAATGGCTGTACGCATGGACACATTGCAGGATCCTTTCCTCTGCACCCTTGCTCACGATTAGTATTGCAGTACACATGGCAATGAGTTGTTTACTCGTCGCAGTGGCAACTAATATGGCTGCACGCAAGGACACATTGCAGGCCCTTTCCTCTGCACCCCAACGATGTATACATCCATGATGGATGTCACACCTGCTCCCCTTCACCTGCTGCATCACTTTAGCTCCCTTAATTTGCGCTGTGTGCACACGTTCACTCCTAAACGCTTACGGTGGTCTGGGCCCTGCTCATATTCTCACTGTATAAACTGGCACAGTCCATCGATGGCAGAGGCCCACTCAGTCAAGGCAAAGCTTACACTGCACAATCTGCAGCAGCAGCCAATCGAAGGAGGGCAAGAAGTCCGCAGCAGGGTGATCACCAAACTGCTCATCAGGTGCAGTCAAACAGGTTCACACAACAATGGTTACTCGGTGGGCCTGCCCTGGTCTCCCTCAATGCCAATGAAAGGATCCAGGGCTTAGGTAAGATAATAAGCTGTCTTTATTGAAGAATAGAAGTAGCACCCCACGGGCTCCTCTGACAGCTCTCAGCTCCTTCCTTAACTGCCTTCAATTCCACATCTTTCTAATACATTCAACAGTCTGCATTTTGCATCTTCAAAGAATTTCCTCGCTGCATGAGGTTGGCAGAGGCGGCCGCTAGGCTATGTGGCTTGACAGCACGACAGCCGCAGGTCCATTCCTCTGTCTTTCTGATGCCGAATTTTCTGCTGTAATGAAGAGCAACTTAGCGCGCCCATTGCTGGAGCTCCGGGGGAGTTTGAGAGCTCTGAAAGAGACTGGTGGAGAGCTGGGCGAGGAGACACAGCCGGTCTGCTGTTGTTGGCTCGACTGGTGCTTTTGGTTTGGAGCCGACTCTGGTGAAGGCTCTGAGAAGCAGTCTCTCACACTCCCCGGTCAGTTTGAGTTTACGCTGAACCTGAGTTTACTTTCTGAGCCTGTCTTGAAGTGCATAATCAAGCTTCTGCTTATTGTTCACTTTAGGCTCAGTCCTCTTGCTATGACCAACTTATTAGAGCAGTTGTTGACATATTCACGCTCTGAAACACCTGTGTACGAGCGCGATATAAATAAAATATCATATCATATAGAGAATTTTCTCTACGTTGTGATGATCTTTTTTCACACGTTCAGAATGCCTAATACTGGGGCAGGTGTGCTTAAAACTGCATTAAGACCAACCACCCCATGTTCCCCCTCTTGTATCAATGTACTGCCAGGTGCTCTGATATCCCCTAATTATGATGGTAAGAGGAGACTACGCTTACAAAATAAAAATAGGGAACAAAAGTGTGAGGAATCTGGCCTAATAGTTAACCCTGCACATATGAATCAGGATTGGAAAAGTAACAGTATATCTGCCATGAAACAACATAACAGCATCACATAACTCTTTGAGACTTCCTAATTGGCCCATTTAAGGCAGTCTGATGCGAATATTGTTCCCTAAACAGAGAAACATGGCTGTCTAACTCTCAAGCTCTAAGTACTGCTTTGCAATCAGCCAAGAAAAGCATGGATAATGTTATCTTCTAAGCCCTCATTAATATCAACTTGGGTGAAATGTCATCTAAACCGACTAGTGGTTGGCAAAGCATCAAGCAGAAAATTATCCATGACCTGGATAAATGTGAGTGTGTCTTGGATTTTACCGCTTGGATAGCATCTTTTGACACAATCATTCCTCTTTCAGACAGTGTGGATAGAGACTGTCAAACCGATAATAGGTCAGAATACCCCATGATACAGTCAAACATATCCGAAGGAGGGTATTAGCTCACTGGTCACAAATGATGTGCCCTTTAATGATATTAGCAGACAGCAGACTTTACTATCCGACTTAGCTATGCCGCAGGGGTCTATCGTTCCAGAAGGTGACGACCCCAATCGCTGATCTCTCGATGCTCTTTGTTAAAGCCCACTGGATTTCCTGAGAGTAAAGATGTACATGTTAGAAAGTCACGAATGCCAGAAATCATGGACCCATACCTAAAAGGATTGGTTGCAGAGCGAAGAAATGGTGTACTCCTGAATGTTAATAAATCTGAAAGACATGAACCGAGAGATGCTCTCCAGAATAATGTCCTGGCCTGGTTGCGACCTAAGGTTTGAGAAAGCTGTGTTAGGACCCAGGATCTTAGATTATTGCAGATGGTCCATATCAAGGAATGGTCTTTTACGAATGATCTAGACTGCATCGTTATCGGCTGTGGACATAGTAATCTTCAATCTTTTTGGAGTCACTGTTGTAAACTAGGAAAGTTCAAAGCTACTACGAACTTACAAATTATAATTGACTGAATCTTAACATTCTCTTCTGTACTTTTCTTGCTTGTTTTTTTGATTGCTTTGGAGGTTCGTCCTGGTGTACATTTTTGATCATGTATTATTCCAAATTCATTTTGGATCTAGCAAGCAAGTCTGTCAACATGAGGAAACTAGTTTAAAAAAAGGGTGAGGTTTCAATGGAACAATGAATGTGTACAAGAATTCCAAGGAATCAAATTAGGTCCTACTTTGATCCGAGTATCAATTGTGTTTTGACAACAGATGCCAGTAATCATGGTTTAGGTGCCGTTCTCTCCCAGAGAATTGAGGGAAGGTAGAGTACTATTGCATCGTCTTCCAGGGTATTGAAGAAGGCAGAACAATATTATTCCTCAGTTGAAAAAGAATTGCTGGCAATCAAGTGGGCAATTGAAACAGTTTGTCCTTTTCTTCATGGTTATGGTTTACTGTTAGATCAGATCACACACCGTTGAAGGAAAGTTTGTCCAGGAAAAGGTTGGATAAAGTATCTTCAATAATCCGCCAATGGGTTGCAAGTTTGCAAGATCATAATTGGGAAGTAGAATATGTGTAGGGTGTTAATAATAAGGCAGTGATTGTCTTTCCAGGTTGATGCATGTGGTAGAGGCTGAAGAAGGAGATGATGATAAAGCAGATCAGGTTCCAAGCATTACTCAAAAAGTAGCTTCACAGAGGGAATGGCAAGAGGCGATGTTGAGGGATGTTAAAGTGTGAACTGAGTGTGGTTTCAAAGATAGTGAGATTAGTAAAGGTATCTAATTAAAGATGATATGGTGTTGATGGGAGGTATTTCCACTTGTTGGTGTAAGAGGAAACATTTTGGAAATGGCACATGAAGGTCATCAGAGCACGACTAAAACAAAGCAGTTGATAAGACAAGACTACTGGTGGCCTGGTATGGATTTACAAGTTGGTATGCTTTTCAGAGTTTGTCCAATGTGTGAGGACACTGCTAAAGGGTGTGTTGCAAGGTGGAAACTATCACTTTGATATCTACTCCATCAGTGCCTTGGGAGCGATTAGGATTGGATTTTGTAGGACCAGTAAGGAGTCAATAAACATTGAAGTATTGCATTGTATTGGTGCATATTGTGAGAAACCAGAGGGTAGCCTCACTCTTAATCCCGCTGGATCATCTCCGCAGGTTGCAAGGGAAAGGCCATTGCTTTTGGATCCTGGCCTTGGGGGTGGAGAAGCGAGGGAGGATCACCTGAGTGGAGGGTCCTTGGAGATTGGGAGTGGGGTGCCAATAGCAAATGCATGGTATACCCCTTTCCCTATTGAAGACCAACCTACCCCTTCCCCAGCCTTTGTAGTCTACTGTAATACAGCTCCCCTCTTTTTGCCACATTTACCTCTGAAAGTAATGGGATGAGGAAGACGTGACTGAGAGTAATGAATAGTACAAACCCATTTTACCATCTAGTAATGGGATGAGGAAGATGTCTGCAGAGTACTGTGAGGGTGAGGCATATCCCTTTAATTATAGGCAGGCAAGCCCAATTGAGATTCCACATCGTCAAATGGTTGCAGTTGTATAAAGGGTGAGGCAGAGAGCAGCATGATTTTGAGCAACAGGGAGGCCTCTGTGCGAGAGACCAGCAGGGGACCCCTTTAATAAGGAGGCAGCCATGGTGGGTCCTGGGGAGGAGCCAGGAAGCAGGCCGACATCCCAGAGGACATGTGGAGCCAAGACAAGTTGGGCCATTGGGCTGCCACAGATGTGTGGTAAAAAATCAGCTGGGGCTGTGAGCAAAAAGGAAAGAAAAGGACACCATCCTTGTCCCCGCAGAGGCAGCGCAGCTACTGGCGTGTGTAAGACTTCATCTGGTGTAAGAACGGTGCTCACAGAGGCTGGCACGCCGACCTGAGAAGCAGATAGGAAGCAGCAGGAGCCGCTGGGGAGGAACGCCAAACACTGGTTAGTGTCAGAGAAAGCCACTCAGAAGACGCTCAGAAGACGGGGTGCGTCTAGCAGGCAGCACAGAGGAAACAAAGTACCAAATTGAATGTAAAGTTGAAATTAAGCATGTTGAATGCATATTGAATACCAAACTGAATGGAACCTTGAAATTAAGCATATTGAATGCATATCAAATACCGAACTTAATGGAAACTTGGAAATAAGCATATTGAATACATATTGAATACCAAACTGAGTGAAATCTTGAAATTAAGCATACTGAATACTGAATTTAATAAAACTTTATGAATGTAGCAAATAGCAAATGACAGCCAAGGGATGTGAAAGTAACCTACGGAAAAAAATGCAAGTGTGAAAGAGGGGCATGAGCAAGACCACCACAAAATGAACTTTATGAATAAATGCAATGTGGCAAGGCCAAATACTGGCAAGAGGTGTGTTATGCATTTTGCCAAAGCCAAGAGGCTAACTAGGAGAAGCCCATAAACACAAGAGGTTGACAAAGAGGAGATATGTGAATATAACTGTAACGCTCACCTGACTCCCACGGAGACGCTAACCAGGTCTGGACTGCTGCGGCCTCTTCTAAGGTGATGCGCAGAACTCGGAAGGCCAACTGGACAGGACCCCCAAATCTCGCTTGTCTGACTCGCAGGAGAATCCTTCTGCAGATGGAGAAAGGGGATTAACTACCTGCGGAGTAGCGCGTCGGCCTCCCACTTCCCTCTTTCACTCTCCTCAGACCACCTCCGAAATTCCCCGTTAACTCTCACCTTAAGGTTTGAAAGGACGAGCTCTCCATCCTGCTTCTGGTGCAGGGGTGCGATTATATCCAGTTACTTCACTGGTGTTCGGAATGGTGAGGATCCAAGCTTACTTGACTTTCCTGGCAAGGTGCCGTAAGTATGCTGTTGTAAAAGTTCAAGAGTTGGCCTCCTTTTCTATTTGCCTTTATATTCAGTAGTCCGTCTCTTATCCCTTTTATCACAGGTGCTGAATGAAGATTTCACATAGAGGAAACAATTCGCCGAAGGTAAACTCAGGTGAGTTTATGATGGGTGGTTCCCTTAATGTCCTTACATTCACCCACTAATGCATTTGTCTTTTTTCCCCATAGGGGCCGGAGTACGGTACTGCCGAAGAAGCGGCGCCGACCCGAGATGAGGAAAGATTCTCCCAACAATAATCAGGTAAGTCTTATGGCGAAAATCTGGCTTTCCTCAATATGTTCCTTTTGCTCACCTTTTGTTCTTCTCTTCCCCCTTAGGCGCAGGTATGCGGCGGATCGTGCAGATGGTCGCTAAGGAGCACGGAGATGCCTCGTGAACAGGTGAGTGGAACGCGGCGCTGCAGCGAGCAACGCAATGCGTCTTTAAAATAAATGTCTTCCCTTAGGATCGCCGGCGTGATGACTCCGGACTCCGGGTAGAAGCAGGTAATGTTCTTCTGTTCACCTTTTCCCTTCTCTTCTTTCCTTTCAGGTGTTCCAGGATGGAGGCGGGCGTGGCTGGAGTCAGAATGCAGGAGCAGACATGGTGAGCGTCCAGCTGCTAGGTGCAGAACAACGCGAAGCGTGAGCTGCTGTCTGGGCGTGGCTTAAATAGCCCTCAAAGTAGTTCCAGGTACGTATTCTTCCCCGGCCACGCCCGAGTGGCAAAATAGTCCCACAGGTAAAATAGTCGCTTTCAGGCCTCAAAGAGGTCTGGATCAGGCAGCACGGTCTGCATCAGGTAAGTTCACATAAACACTCCCTTTATGAGCCTGGCGCCTATGGCGCCAGGACTGAGGTCCAAAATGAGCCTGGCGCCAAAGGCGCCAGGACAGTGTCCAAAGGGCCCCTACTAGGGGTTGCTGGCCTTTTCCCCGGGAACATGATGTCTGCTTCCGGGGACGCTGGTCCTGGACTGGTTCTCCGGGAGTAGGCATCATGACAGCACTCCCCCCCAAGACCCCTCCCAAGATTGTTCTCTCCGGGGGTTTCGGTTTGTTTGGGAAATTCCGGTGGAATTTTTTTATTAACCGAGGTGCATGTACATGGTCACTAGGTTCCCAAGACCTTTCCTGAGGCCCGTATCGTTTCCGATCTATTAGATAGAAAAGTTTTGACTTTGACACTTTGGAATCTAAAATGTTCTTCACCTCGAATTCAGGTTCTCTATTTATTTGGATAGGTTCTGGTGGCTTGATTAATCGGGTTCCAGGTTGTACTGGTTTCAAAAGTGATACATGAAAAACAGGGTGAATCTGCATATTAGCTGGTAGGTCGAGCTGGACGGCCACCGGGTTGATTATGGCCGTAATTGAGTAAGGCCCCAAATATTTTGGGTTAAAAGTTCGAGGTCCTTTGAGCGATAAGTGTCTGGTAGACAGCCATACTTGGTCTCCTATTTGGTATAGAGGTGCCTCACTTCGATGGAGATCAGCATTCTTCTTGTATTTTCTCTTGGCTTGCTGTAAATGTGTAGTTGCTTCTTTGAAAGCTTGAGTTATTGTAGAATGCAGATGGTCTACTGCGGGCATTTCGAGGCTTTGAGGCGAGTCAAGATCTGAGGTTCGAGGGTGATGCCAATATAAGGTATAAAAAGGACTTTGCCCAGTTCCAGAATGTACCGAATTATTGTATGCATATTCACCAATCCAAAGAATATCCTTCCAATTACTTTCAGATTGATGCAACATACACCGTAAATATTGTTCAAGGGTCTGGTTAGTCCACTCTGTTTGACCATCGGTCTGAAGGTGGTGGCTGGTTGATAATCCTACGTCGATTCTTGCCAGCTGACAACACTTTCTCCAAAAATGGGAAATGAATTGGCTTCCCCGGTCAGAGACTAGTATGGATGGGAATCCATGTAAACGAACGATATTTTGAAGGAATTCTTTGGCTAGGACAGAAGCTGAAGGTAAACCTTTTAATGGAATGAAGTGGGCCATTTTGGAAAATAAATCCACAATAACAAGAATAGTGTTATATCCATAACAAGAAGGCAGGTCCGTAATAAAATCCAGTGACAAGGTGTGCCAAGGTGCCGGTGGAATGTCTAAGGGTTGAAGAAGGCCGGCTGGTCTTTTTTTTTTACCTTTATTTTGGGCGCAAACACCACAGGACATCACAAAGGATTTAATGTCCTTTCGCCAAGAGGGCCACCAGAACTGTTGTTTAACCTTTTCTTCCGTCTTGGCAATACCTGGGTGCCCCTCTATTAGAGTATCATGATAACGAGAAATAACCAGTTCTTGTAATTCTTTGTGTGGTAGAAATAAGCGCCCTTGGAAGTAAGGTAGATCATCATTGACAGTAAAGTAAGACCCCTTTTGAATCCAATGCTGCAAGGCGGTAGGGTCCAGGAGTTGTTTAACTCTAGCTTGAATGTCTTCCAGTGTTTGTAAAGAGGTCATGCCCAGAATTCTTTGTTCGGGAATTATCGGTACAGGTTCTGAGTTTGTATCTGTTTCTCCCATTCCTATTCGGGATAGAGCGTCCGCTTTGCCATTCTTGCTGCCAGGCCGGTAGGTAATTACAAAATCGAATTCAGCAAAAAACAAAGCCCATCGGAGCTGACGTGATGATTGAGCTTTGGCAGTTTTCAAATATTGTAAGTTCTGGTGGTCAGTGATCACCGTGATGGTATGTCTAGCGCCAAGAAGATAATGCCTCCAAGCCTTAAAAGCGGACTTAATGGCTAATAACTCTTTGTCGGTGATTGCATAATTGACCTCAGGTGCCGAGAATTGTCTGGACCAAAATGCTACGGGGTGCAGTTGGTTAGTTTCGGGATCTCTTTGAGACAGGACAGCTCCCATGTCTAAGCTGGATGCGTCGGTTTCGACTATGTATTGGAGATCTGGATGCGGGTGTTTCAATACAGGTGCGGAGGTAAATTTAGCTTTTAATTCCTGAAAGGCCTGTTCGGCTTCCTCAGACCATTCGAAGCGTTTATTTTTATTTTTCCTCAAGAGTGCAGTGATGGGTTGTACAATACTTGAAAATTCTGGGATAAATCTGCGATACAAATTGGCAAAGCCAAGCATGCTTTGAACGCCTTTCACAGAGCTAGGCGATGGCCATTTGATGATGGCATCCACTTTTCGCGAGTCCATTCGGACTCCTTTGGGTGTCAGGATGAAACCAAGAAACTCGACTTCTGTGGTATGGAAAACACACTTTTCAAGTTTTGCAAACAGTTTGTGTTGGCGCAATTTCTCAAGAACTGCCCTGAGGTGCTTTTTGTGATCAGATTCCGAAGAGGAGTACACAAGAATGTCATCGATATATACAACAACACAAACATCAATGAGTTCCCGAAGGACATCGTTCATGAAGTTTTGGAAGGCAGCAGGTGTGTTGCACAATCCGAAAGGCATCACCTGGTACTCAAAAAGTCCATATTTGGTACGGAAGGCAGTTTTACATTCGTCGCCTTCCTTTACTCCCACCAGATGGTAAGCCCCCCGGAGATCTAACTTGGTGTATATGCAGGCCTCCTTCACCTGGTCAAGAAGTTCAGGGATCAGAGGCAAAGTGTAACGGTTTTTAACAGTTATCTGGTTCAATGCGCGGTAGTCGATACAAGTTCTGAGGTCGCCTTCTTTTTTTGGCACGAAGAACAAAGCCGAGGATGCAGGAGACTTTGACGGGCGAATGAAACCATTGGCTAGGTACTGATCTAAATATTGTCGCAAATGAAGATTCTCGGGTTCAGTAAGAGCATACATCCTGCTACAAGGGGGTTGTGCACCGGGCATCAGATCGATTTGGCAATCGTACGACCTGTGAGGGGGTAACGTGTTGGCCTGTTCCTTTTGGAAGACGTCTTGAAATTCTTGGTATTCCGGCGGTATTTGTGAAGTGGCAGGGGTTACTGTAGCCAGGCCTATATTTGGATTTCCTGGATAACAGGTTTGTGCACAATCCGGAAAGGTTATCCTCTTCGCTCGCCAGTCAATTCGAGGATTATGTGTTTCTAGCCAAGGGATTCCTAGAATAACCTGAAACTGTCGAGCCTTGATTACGTCAAACACAACAGCCTCCCGATGCCCGTCCTGACCCACTAGTGTCACCTCTGCAGTGGAATGTGTTACAGGCCCAGAGGCGATTTCGGTTCCATCTACTGTGGTGATGACCTCTTTACTGGTATTAGGACGAAGAGGGAGGTTGATCCTGGAAGCCAATTCACGATCCACATAGTTTCCTATAGCCCCACTATCGATGTATGCCTTTATTGCGTGCAACCGCCCAGGCTGTTCCGGATCTACGAGGACCATTGGCATGATGAAGTGCGAGGTCTGAGAGTTAGTTTTCAGGCTCGGCAAGCGGACCCCTACGCTTGTCGGGCGTGGTCGTTTCCCGAATCAGGTTCCATATGGTTCTTATCCGTGGCTCCTACCGCCTTCTTGGGCGGTTTTACTGGGCAATCTCGTAAAAAGTGTCCAGAAGCCCCACAATAAAGACATAATCGCATCTGCTGTCTTCTTTCACGTTCTTTTTGAGTTAAAGGTCCTTTAACCCCTCCAATTTGCATAGGTTCTGAAACATCGGCACCCTTGGGGTTAACGTGAGTCTTGACCAACACCCGTGTCTCAAACTTGGACCGATCTGCCTTTCTGTTTTGAAGCCTGTGATCTAATTGGACCACTAAGTCTATATATTCCATGAAGTCTTGGGGCGGATTTACAACTTGGGCCAGGACATCCTTAAGTTCTCCACGTAGACCTCGATGAAATAACGTGATTCTTTTATCCTCTGGCCACCCAGTCTCCACAACCAACCTATTGAAGGTTGCGATATAGGCTAAGAGATCCTGGTTACCCTGTCGTAGGGACAGAAGTTCGTTGTCCAGGGCCTGTCCCTGAGAGTGCCGAGCAAATAATCTTTCCATGCGTGTCTGAAAGCCTTGAAAATCCCGGAGTATTGGGTCATCTAGAGTAACCAGTGGAACTGACCAATCGGCAGCACAGCCGCTGAGATATGATAATACAAAAGCTACCTTGGTTTGGTCGTTAGGAAAGGCCCCAGGTCTGCAGAGGCAGTGCAATCGGCATTGATTCATGAATACGGCGAATCTTTTGGGGTCCCCGGCAAAACGTTCAGGTGGGGCCAACGGCAAATTTCCACGTAGATTAATTTGCACTGGGTTACTTGAAACCAATGGGGCGGGAATACCCCCTGAACCTGGTAGGGGAGTTTGTCCAGCCTGACCTTTCAATAGCTGCCTGGCAAGGTCATCAGTTTGTTCCTTAGATACAATTAGTTCTCTCCTGAGAGTGTGAGTCTCTTGACGAGCGGAATGCACTTCGGCCCGTAATTCCCCCAATATGTGGGCAAACTGATCAGTCTCGGAAGTCTCCATAGCACCTGGGTGGGATATTGTAGGAAGGCTTCACGTACTGTAACGCTCACCTGACTCCCACAGAGACGCTGACCAGGTCTGGACTGCTGCGGCCTCTTCTAAGGTGATGCGCAGAACTCGGAAGACCGACTGGACAGGACCCCCAAATCTCGCTTTTCTGACTTGCAGAAGAATCCTTCTGCAGATGGAGAAAGGGGATTAACTACCTGCGGAGTAGCGCGTCAGCCTCCCACTTCCCTCTTTCACTCTCCTCAGACCACCTCCGAAATTCCCCGTTAACTCTCACCTTAAGGTTTGAAAGGACGAGCTCTCCATCCTGCTTCTGGTGCAGGGGTGCGATTATATCCAGTTACTTCACTGGTGTTTGGATTGGTGAGGATCCAAGCTTACTTGACTTTCGTGGCAAGGTGCCGTAAATATACTGTTGTAAAAGTTCAAGAGTTGGACTCCTTTTCTATTTGCCTTTATATTCAGTAGTCCATCTCTTATCCCTTTTATCACAGGTGCTGAGTGAAGATTTCGCGTAGAGGAAACAATTTGCCGAAGGTAAACTCAGGTGAGTTTATGATGGGTGGTTCCTTTAATGTCCTTATATTCACCCACTAATGCGTGTGTCTTTTTTCCCCATAGGGGCCGGTGTATGGTACTGCCGAAGAAGAGGCGCTGACCGGAGATGAGGAAAGATTTTCCCAACAATAATCAGGTAAGTCTTATGGTGAAAATCTGGCTTTCCTCAATATGTTCCTTTTGCTCACCTTTTGTTCTTCTCTTCCCCCTTAGGCGCAGGTATGCGGCGGATCGTGCAGATGGTCGCTAAGGAGCACAGAGATGCCTCGTGAACAGGTGAGTGGAAAGCGGCGCTGCAGCGAGCAACGCAATGCGTCTTTAAAATAAATGTCTTCCCTTAGGATCACCGGCGTGATGACTCCGGGTAGAAGCAGGTAATGTTCTTCTGTTCACCTTTTCCCTTCTCTTCTTTCCTTTCAGGTGTTCCAGGATGGAGGCGGGCGTGGCTGGAGTCAGGATGCAGGAGCAGACACGGTGAGCGTCCAGCTGCTAGGTGCAGAACAACGCGAAGCGTGAGCTGCTGTCTGGGCGTGGCTTAAATAGCCCCCAAAGTAGTTTCAGGTACGTATACTTCCCCGGCCACGCCCGAGTGGCAAAATAGTCCCACAGGTAAAATAGTCCTTTCAGGCCTCAAAGAGGTCTGGATCTGGCAGCACGGTCTGCATCAGGTAAGTTCACATAAACACTCCCTTTATGAGCCTGGCGCCTGCTTGTGGGATGTTTTTACCCATGCATCCAAGCCCTACCATAAGACTGTGCAGTACTGGCATGGAAAACATCATGATGGCCAGAACTCCCCAGAGAGTGCACAGGGAAAACATGAAGAATAAGCTGCCACCCATTTTTGCCTATGTTGTGAGCACAGGAGGTCACTGCCTAAAACCACCATTGGGCTACACACACAGTAGCCTGAAACCATTGGGAATTGCAATGCTGATTGCCAAAAAGCAACTCAGAACTGTGGGGAATTCATTTTCTTAATCCCAAAAATGGTTGCATTACCAGTACCCACCACTATCAGAAAACCGGCGTTTTAAAACCACCAGACTTTTGTGTAAAACTGAACAAATGAAACAAAACCAGACCAAGGAAAGACTTGCTAAGAGGTGGATACAATGTAAAACTATATTCTGAAATGACTTGAAGGAAGTAATTATTTAATGTATAGGTAAAAATTGTCACTTTGATTTGAATGTAGAAAACTGGGAACAAAAAGTGACATTTAGCTGAAACGTGGCTTAATGAAACTGAATCCTGCCTGACAACTACCCCCGACAGGAGTTGAAACTGGATCAACAGACACTCTTCCCAGGCCTAGCTGCATCCTGCTGCCCCTTGCCAAAAGGAGTTCACCGCTCTGATTAGATTAGGGGTGGAGCACCTGGGAACTGGAAGGGACCGAACAATGCAACTTCCTTAACTCAAGCAAATGTTATATTGGGGGCGTCGTAAAATAGCTTCCTCTTGGGAGAAACTGGGGGGCAGCTGTGCCTCTGTGAACAAGCTGGCTTGGGGGAAGTGGATAAACCAGTTATTCCACCATGTGATGTGGGAAGCCACACCCCTTTTTGACCAGGGCATAATTTAAAAAAAGATGGATAATTCATAGTACGGACTTGTCAGAATTATATAAGTAATACCATTATTCTTGTCATTTTTCGGTGCACATGTTAAGAGGCGTTAGGACCCTGTGGTGTATTCTGGGGGGTTGCTAGCGGAAAATAGGGTCTTACTCCAAATGTCTGCATGTTAAAAATCTGACACTTCATCAATTAATGTCCATACTCCTTGCGCACATGTGTGTCATTTTGGGTAAATGTCCGATATTGCAAAACCAGTTAAAAAGCGCAAAATGTTGTCATTTTTGAATGAGAGCCCCCAGGAAGATCAGAGGCGGACAAGCATGGACCATAAGGAATATATAATGTGTACATGAAATTTCAACAAATTGTGTATCTGGGAAAGATGTATTTGAATCAAATATAGATTTGTGGGCAAACTGACCAGGGGAGGATTCTCTGACCCATAAACAGACCTCATCATGATGACAATCCATTTCCTTCCCCCAATCATGGGAGAGGGGAGAATTGGGCCAATGACAAGTAGAGAGGGGCAGGCTTAGCAAGGCCCAGGCACACACCCATTTTCAAAACACATAAAAAGAGACTGCTGGGACAGGTAGAGACATTCAATTCCATTTGCTGCGGAGCATGCTGACCGACGACTTCACATCCAGAGATCCAGACTTCAAATCCATCAATCTCCAGAACCTGTAGCAGAAATTAACTCCTGAATTTGTAGCAGAGAGGCCTGAATCCACCAGCTGAATCCTCTTCAGCAGGCCTCAAAACTAACCAAACTATTCAACAGCCGGGCGAGCTGTTTGAAGTTTTGCCGAGAATTTTTGCAAGAACCTGTATCAGTACCCAGAAAGCAGTGTTACATCCAGAATCCAGAGAGGCTAGACCAGCAGAGCAGAGCTGACCCAGATCGCTGTGAGCAGAACCGGTGCCTGATTGACCCGCCGAGCAGACAGAACCGCAGCCGGACGTGTTGACCAGATCCGTGACGAGGCCTAGTTCAAATTTATATTGTGAGTACCTAGCAGAACTGTGCAGAACCAATCTCTTAGTTAAAATAATCTAATCCAAACTATTGTAACCTAAGTAGAACTGCCTCCTAGAAATCGTGTCATCTGTCATTTTTAAAGCTGCACAACTGTCACCTGTCAATTCTGCAGCTGCAAACTGTCACCTGTCATTTTGAGTTTTCTTTAAATCCGAAAAACTACCTTTATTTAATCGTCCGTATCTCTGGAACCGTTCCTACTCCCTATACTTTTCCCGTAATCGCGAGACACGCACTCGCAAAATTTTCTGCGATTTGCGATTTGGCCCGATTTCTTCATCTGTAGAAATCAGCAGCTTTTCGCTTCTCTTTGCTAAAATTCGTTTGCAATCTGCTAATCATTCATAGAGTATTGTTAAAGTGAGCCTGAACTAATATAAAGTAGCCATCACCTACCCTGAACCTCTAGAGGGAATTAAAAGCAATTTTAGCACCTTTTCACTTTCTTGCAAACCACATTAAAGTAATTTGCCTGTGTTTAAAACTCATCCCTGTTTTCCCTAAGCTTGCTGGGAGAACTGGAACTGTGTATTGCATTATAAAGTGTGATTTGTTGGGATTCTTGAAGACTGTGTGCTCTCCTTCCATGTCTGGTATTGCATAGGGGGGACTGAATTGTCAAAATAAAAAGTTATCATATTACCTTTTGCTAAAATCATAACAAGTTATTTCTGTACTGCATTTTATTCCACCTTGCGTTTCCTTGAACCATATAAAGCATTCTTTCCCACCTTGTTCTTCTGTTCCTATTCATAGTTACCTCTTGCTGATTACTGCTCATTTTCACAAGTGTAATATCCATTATCAATTTATTTATAGAAGTGTGATATATATATTGTTTAAATTTTCAAATAAACCTTTTAATTTGCAAAACAAACCTACTTCTTGGCTCAGTGGGGTCAGGGGGATTCTAAGAGGGGGGTGTTATACAAGGGTTGTCATCCAGAGTACTGAACTGGATATAAAAATACATCAATAAGCGTTTTCCTCAGCACCCCAGACTAGGCATTAACTTAGCTGTAGTTTTGATTGAATATCGCTTACAAAAGTGGGGGCTCAGAGCCGGGATATTCTGGGTTAGATTTACCACTTGTGCAGATTAATACAGTGTGCCAACTGACCAGATACACATATCCGGTTAGATCACCACGCTGTTTTACACTGTGAAGCATCCCTCAAAGGAATGCTCTAAGGAAACGGTCTGTTTTGCAAAATAAAATACAAAGTCAGGAAGGAACTCAAATTCCAGAATGACAACCTTGGTAGATATGAAAATAGCCAGAGAGCACTTCTTACATAAGCTATTTGTGAGAGGTGAGTGGACTCATCAGGACCAAACGGTCTGGTTGCAGGCAATCGCACAACAGGTCACTGAAACAGGGTCAGATATATGCGGAGATCAGGGTCCCCTACATGTGGCCCTGAGTGAACTATATATGTCCCCTAAAGCCGAAGATGAACATAATAAGATTGCCAGGATAGCGGCATATTTGTATCTATATATGAGAGCCATGCAGGACAAATGTGCTGAAGGCCAAGATCTGGCAAATAGGCAACAGATGGCGTTAGAGAAGGCCCAATCTGATCTGGACTCTTCTGAGCAGAGGCTGCTCAGGAGCCAGGAGTCAGAAAAGGACAGCAGACCGTACATCACTAAAATAAAGGAGGATATGGATGTGCTGCAACAGGAAAAGGCGGACCAGGATACCAGATTTCTGGCCTTGCAGAAGGAGTACCAAGAAGGTTTGGACTCCCTACTGCAGAGCCAGAAAAAGCTGGAGCACAATTAGAGATTTCAATAGGGCATGTGCCGAGCAGGTGGTCACCCTGCAAAGCCACCAAGATAGGGAGAAGGCAGAGAGCAATACATTTATTTTGAAAGACCTGGATACCCAGGCAGAGTTTGACCAGGAGCGCCAGAAAGCTGGTGCCTTCCAAAGGCAAAGGGACGACCTGGCGGCACAGATGCAGGCTCTTAGTCAGGAAAGGGATACCTTAGACAGGAAGTCTGCCACTTAAAAAGGAAAATGGAAGAAAATCACCTGGCCCTCCAGGGACTGGATGACCTCCAAAAAGAACACCAGAACTTGTTAGAGCACACCAGGAGGGTGGAGGATGCTCTGGCAAGAAAGGAGCAGGCCAATAGGGACACAGCTCAGGCGGTAACCCTCCTGCAGCAGAGACTGGCCCAGTACTCCAGGACCAATCAGGAGGCACAGAGAGAAAATGAGGCTCTCTGTCAGCACAATGATAGGCTCCAGCAACAGGTAGCGATGCAGGAGAGACTGATAGAGTCTAGTAAGGCCTTAACTGAGGAACTGAAAGCGCAGGCTCTTGCATTGCAACAGGGAGCAGGGGCTGATAGAGACGAAGTGCGCTGGGAAAGGGAAACGCCTGAGCATAACCTCAGGAGCCCTGGTACAAGAGGCCTTCATCTCTCCCAGTCCCTGGACTTTGCCACCCCCATGTCCCCTCGCGCACATGAGCCCAGGGCCACGGAGATGGCAGATTACTATCCAGCTAGAAGTATGGGGCTCATAGGCCAGTACCTCCCAGGAATGGATGGGCGGGCATCCGGGTATGGGCACCCAAGCACAGTGCAATTTAGTGGGGAACCCCAGGAGAGTAGGCCCATTAAGGGCATCCTGAAAACCTCTGCCCAGTTAGGTCAGTGGGGGGGTACCCATCAAATCCTGGCAGCAAGGAGGGGTCTTCAGCATTACAGGACACAGGAGACCAGGTCCCCACATTTTGCCAGCCATTCCCAGGCTCGCAGAATCCGGGAAACCTGGAAGATCAGACGGTCACCTCTGGGTCGGAGGATGAATGGACCAGGGTTACCCGAACCAAAAAGTCCAATAAGGCCAATAAGGCAAAAAGGGCCTTGCTTAAGGACCCATTGAAACAAATAAAGGCAATAAGGAGTGTCATCACGCCTTATCATAAGAACGCCAACTATTCTGTTTGGGAACACTTGGAGCTCTATGAGCAAATGATAGAGACTTTCCATTTGAAGGACAGCCAAAGCTGTATTCAATATGTAAAGTGGACCTTCTCACCAGAATACTCCAGTTTCTTTTCGGGGCTGGAGGATCAAAACCATTCCAGGTGGTCCACATACAGGGCAGCCATCTTGAAACATTTTTCTGTGTACAGAAATCCTCAGGAGGCTAGCAAGGCAGCCTACAATTTGCAATGTGGGGAGGATCAGGCCCCACAAGAGTTTGTGCAAGAATTAAAGCGTGCTTTTGCGCAGACCACCAGAAGGGTGTGCACGGATAGCAGAGAATTTATCAAAAAGTTTTTCCATGCCTTACCCAAATACATAATGACCCAGCTCGTGAGAGATTTTCATGAGAAAAGATCTTCAGACTGGGTCATTGAACAGGCTACCCGGATCTATGAGGTGCAGAAGCCCATAGAAAATAAAAATAATGCGCCAAAAAAACCCTAAACCAACAGCACCCCTGCTGCTGCCAAGGTGGCAGAGGTAAAGGTTGCCCACGTTTTAGATTTGGAGATGGGGGGGCCTAAAAACCTGCCTGCACCAAATAATTCACAGCCCAGAAGGCCCTCGGGCCAGTCACAAACAGGGAGTCAAGGAGGTAGTCCCACAAATGGGGTTCCCCTGCTCCCCTGACTATATAAGTCCCCGCTACAAGGGAAACCGACCAATCCTGGGTTATGTGTGGACTCCTCCAGCCCAAGGGGGGGATCCAGCCAAGCACCTGACCCGGGGAACTTCCCTCCTAACTTCCCCTAGGAGGGCAGAAATTCACCAAATCCTGGGCAGAACTTTTTCCCCAGGTATCCACCCAATTTCCAGCCCCAAAATTATCCATCCTTCTTTCCCCAATTCCCTGAGCCCAGACAACCTAATCTGGGAGAGGGGAGGCCAAGGGTGGAGGGGTACCAAAATCTTCCCAACCAGGGGTACTACCAGAGAAGGCATAGCTACCCTTCCCGGGATCAGCCCAGGGGAGAAAATAGAGCCCTGTATCAGCCTGAGCGGGTTACACAACTTGAGCGCCAGGTCCAAAATATGGCACGAGATCTGGGTCACATACTGAGGGCTCAACAGAACCCTCAGATGAGCATGCCACCACAGAATGCCCCAAACTGTGGACCTGGTGCTCCAGAAAAATGACGGGGGCAGCACCCCGATAACCCACCGGTTCCCAGGGAGGAGGCACAAGGGGAAGGGGGGTGTAAAGCCTTGGAGGAAGCTTCCTTCCCAACTTGTAAACAGCCCCTGGAAAACCAGGAACCGGAAACAAAATCTCCTGCCCCTGAAAGCCTGCCTCCCAAGGAGGAGAGGGGGTGTAAGAGAAACAAAGGACCCAAAAAGACCCACTTTGTGGAGGAGGTACAGGTCTTCCAATTTGAGGGAGAGGGATCCTCAGAAGATCCTGGGAAAAGGATCTTCTCCTTCAGAGATGGGGGAACTCCTCCCAAGGAAAAATGGGTCCCAAGGGATGCCAATTCAGACTGGGGAGATGTGGAGACTGAGCTACAGCCGCCGATCACCTCATCCCAGAACCGACAATACCAAAATCCCGTGGGTCAAACCCATCCTGAGAACTGCCTCCAAAAAGGGGGTGTGGCCCAGAACCCGAAACCATTTCCAGTTGCCAACTTTTTCTTTCAGATTCCCCAGGCTCTCCACAGAATTCTGCCCAAATCTCTTCGCTAGCAATGTCCAAAACCAGAAAGTTAGCCCACCAGTTGTCCAAAAATGTGCATTATCTGTGCCCCCTTCAGGAGAAGGAGGGAAGATACTATGCCCCGGTACAAGTACAGGGGCAGGGTACAATTTTGGCACTGGTGGACACTGGATCCCAAGCTACCCTTCTGTCCAAAAGGGCCTTTGAGGAACTAAATGTAGGAAGGGGGGAGAATTACCGTATTCCTCTCACCTCTCTTCCTGGAAAACTGCAGAACTTTGACGGGAAGGAAATTCCTGTCGATGGGACTGCAGATTTGGACATCAAAATTGGGCGACACAAGGTGAAACACCCGGTCATAGTAGTGACTCCAGAGGGCACCCCTTGTTTACTAGGGAATGACCTCCTGAGAAGGTTGTCACCCCTAATAGATTGCGTAAACAAGGTCCTCTGGAACCAGACTAGTCAACCAATAAGATTGAAACATAGTGTCAACCATGTTAGTTTAAACGGCACCTGCCACATAGTTGAACAAAATCTGACCAAGTAGAATTTCAATTCCAGAACAACCAGATTCCAGACTTGACAGTTATAGCAGTAGGACAACAGACTGGTGATGGGGGGTCCTCTCTATTTCTGAAAATCAACCTTCCTTCCAGTTTAAGGTGGTATTCCACACTGGAAGGAAACACTCTGAAATTCTTCACTAATCCACAATCAGAAACTCCCACTCATATAGTCCAGAAAGATGTGAAATCAGCTCAGAGCCTGGCTGATATTCAGCAAATTGGAGATCAGTTGTTCATCCCTGTTCAGTTAAATGATGGGGAGGACTCTGTTCTCACTCGAGTGTGTGTGAACAACGGTAAGAGCTTCATCAGCGAAGCCATGTTCCGCCAACTCCCAAAAGATCCAGCCATTCCCACATTCAAACTGATAGACACATTGGAAATGGACCTGGAAGCACCTAATTCCAAACATCTCCTGCCAAGCAGGTGTATGCTCAAAATCTCCATTGGCAACAAGAGCATAGTCCATAATTGTTGGGTCGTGCGAGACGTCACTGCCGCCTTTTACTTAGGCAGTGCATTCTCAATCGCTTTGCCATTAGTTTGGACCTAATAAACTTCAAAGCTTGGTCCCAATTAGTGGATAATCCCATGGGCTTTGATGATCCAGAAAAAGCATTTAGGTCAGCTCAATTGCTACCTTATGCAGTTGAAATTCAGATCAAAGAGGAAGTCGCCATCCCAGAAAGGACCCGACAATTCTTCCTGGAAGTGAAAGTTAAAAGAGGACAAAAATTGAAAAACCCTGATGCTTCTCTCCAACAGCAAGGGTTAGGGGTAAACCCAACACCATTAGTCAACATAGAACATGACACCATTCCAATAGAGGTGGATAACAGCGACTTAAAGAGTATTACTCTAGCCGCAGGGACCATTATTGGAATGGCGATTGATGACCGACATTTCTCCATTGATTTAGGAAATGAACTGTTATGACCAATCCCCAAAGACTGTTTTGACAGTGACAGTGCGGACAATACAACACCAGACAGGATTTTCACCCGGCATGGGGAGAACTGCCTGGTGTACACTTCTTGCCCTTATGGTAAGGAAGATGTGACTTGTGACTTCAGGAGGGATGAGGTGATTTTCCAGGTCCATGAGGGCTGCCTTTCCCACCTGAAGCCTCCAGTCCAAATCAGCACTCTGAAGAGGGACTTCTCCACCCAGCTGGAGGAGGCCGCTGAGATAGCCAAACCAGAAGTCTTTCCAGGCTTCAGGCAGATGGTGGAAGAGAGAATCAACCCAGCTGATGCCTGTGTGACTCTGGAACAGAAGCAAAAGTTGAAACAAGTTTTCTTGGATTTCCAAGATCTCTTTGCGGTAGACTCATATGACTGTGGTCGCAGCGACATCCACACCACAACAATTCCCACGGACCCTGGAATGACTCCAGTGTTTGTGAAGCAATATCGCTTGCCTTTCGCATCCATGGAGTCCCTTACTGAAATAATTAAGAACCTTGAGTCCCGGGGAATAATCCGTCCAGTCCACAGCACTTTCAATAATCCGGTGCTAGGAATATTGAAGCCAAACGGCCAGTGGAGACTCTGCGCCGACCTTTGGGAGCTCAACAAACGGGTCCATACTTCCCGATGGCCTCTGCCCTACATTAACCAAGGGCTGGCCCAGATTCCGGGGTCACAGTTATTCAAAGCAATAGACCTGACCAATGGATACTGGACCGTGCCTGTCAGTAGGGAGGACCAATACAAACTGGCTTTTACCTTTGGGGGCCAGCAGTAAACATGGACCCGGACTCCCTTCGGATACCTCAACTCCGGCAATGAATTCAACATTTTCGTACATAAGGCCATGCACGACCTGGGTCCGAGGGGTAACCTGGCTTATGTAGATGATGTCCTCATCAAAAGTTCATCTGTGGAGGAACACATAGCAGAGATCCGTTATGTTATGACACAGTTGAGGGCCGCCGGAGCAAAACTTTCCTTTCAGAAAGCACAGTGGTGTAGAACCAGTGTTAATTTCTTGGGGCATGAGATTACTCCTCAGGGTCTCTGTCCCCAAGAAAAGAAAGTGGAAGCACTCCAGAAACTGAAAGACCCCACAACTCTGCGGGAACTAAGGAGCCTCCTTGGACTGACTAATTACAGCAGAAAGTTCATACGCAGAGATCACTAGACCCCTGATTCATCTCTTGAAGGGGGGGTCAAGTGGGAATGGGGTCAAGAACAATCCGAGGCAGTAAGACAACTCAAAAGAAGCCTCTCACAAGCGCCTTGCCTAGCTTACCCTGTCAGAAACAAGGAGTTATTCCTGGAGACGGGGTTCTCTAATACATGCTTGACGGCAGTATTATACCAAAAGCATGACAAGGTCAATAAAGTAATCTCCTATGCGAGAAAAACTTTATCCTCTGTGGAGGCAAAATTCAACGATTGTGAGAAGGCACTCCTGGCAACGGTGTGGGCATTGAAGAATTACCACCCGTGTATCCAGGGGGAACACATCATAGTGGAGACTCCACACCAGCCTCTACAATATCTCCAAAGTGACAGAATCCGGGCCGGAAATGTGAGTAATTCCCGAATTACTTCCTGGATTCTGTCAATGCAAAGCTTTCCTGTGGAGGTCAGATATGGCCAAGACAAGAAGAGTCCCCTCGCGCAAGGTCTGGCTGACTTGCATGATTGTGCCAGAGAAAACTGTCTCGAGGACGAAAGTCTAAAAATCAAGGACAACATGGAGGCATACCTTAATTCCCCACACAAAGTCTTTGAAGAAGACAAGTGTGAGGGAATGCCCACTGTCTATGTGGATGGATGCTCTTACCATGTTGACAACAACGGGGAGAAAGAACTGGTGGCTGGCGTAGGGAATGCATGGGTGAAGGAGTTTCCACAACCCTCCGCTGGATACAAAATTGGTTGCCGAAGTAGTCAGGTGGCAAATTGATGGCTGTGCATCAGGCCATCCTCACTGCTGTCCAACATCAACTCCACGAACTGGTCATAATCACAGATTCGGATTATGTATGGAACGGGTTCGTGGAGCACCTGGTTAACTGGAAAACCATAGGCATGTTATGTGCTAATAACAAACCCTTGAAACATGGGAAGTTAATTCAAAACATTGATGGTCTGGTCACATCGAATGGGATGACCATCTACTGGAAAAAGATCAAGGGTCATTCCAAAGTAGAGGGGCCAGACAATACTGCAAACGACTTAGATGATCAGCTGGCCAAAACCGGGGCCATCCAAGGGGATCTAATAGAAATAGAGTCCCTGTTGGGGGAAATCCAGGTCACTGCTATCACTAGGTCCCAGACAAATGCTCACAATGATCTTTCAACTGCACAATGGAGTAAGGAGACCCCTGACGCTGATTTAATTACAGCTCAGAAGGGGGATCCAATTATTGGTAAGTTTTACCAACATCTTGAGGACCCTGAGAACTTTCCCCTGATGGATACCAATTGCATTGGGAAAGAGGACCTAAGAGTGTTGATGAAATGTCCAAAAATGTTCCGAATCCAAGACGGTTTGTTGGTAAGGAAATCCCAAGCTGGCCAAGATCAGTGGGTGGTTCCTACCTCATTCCGAAGCCTGATGTTAAGTCACGCCCATGATGCGGCCACCGCCGGTCATAGGGGGTTTCACACAACACTGGAAATCTTAAGAGAGGTTGCATACTGGCCACACATGGGGCAGGACCTCGACCAATACTTGAAGGGGTGTCTTGTGTGTGCACAATTTCAGCCATCATCCCTCACACACCGTGCGCCTCTCCAAAAGTAGGGGATGACACTGCCATGGTCAGATTTGCAAATCGACTTTGTAGGCCCTGTGATTCGCTCGTCTAGAGGAAACAAGTACATGTTGACCGTTACATGCTTGTTTACCAAGTGGGCGGAATGTCTCCCCGCCCGAAATTGCAAGGCAGAAACAGCAGCTGCCCTGATGATTAACCACATCTTTTCCCATTTTGGTCTACCTCAAAGGATTGAGTCAGACAGGGGTAGCCACTTCACCAGTGAAGTAATGACAAAGATGTGGGAGATACTGGGGGTCAAAAGGAAGTTACATATTGCTTACAGGCCAGCTTCTTCTGGAGCAGTGGAGAGATACAACCGAACCATTGTGAGCATATTAAAAAAGTTTGTGGCAGATTCTGGGCCAAGTTGGGATATCCGATTACCTCTGGTCCTAATGGCCATCAGATCTACCCCTTCATCTGCAACTAAAATGTCACCATTTGAGTTGATGACTGGACGCAAGATGGTGCTTCCCCAGCATTTGCTCTACAGAACCCAAGAGCAAACGTTGATAAATGCCTCCACAACTCATGAGTATGTGGAGAATTTAAGGAAACACCTCCAACATGCTTTTGCCTATGCTCAGCGGAATCTAGAAAGATCAGCCGAGAGCATGAAGACCCACTATGATTTAAAAACTACCCGAAAGGAATATAAGGTGGGTGATCAGGTCTATCTATACAATTTCCAAAGGAACCAGGCCAAACAGCGAAAATTCCTGCCTACATGGAAGGGACCGTTTGAAATTATAGACAAGATCTCCCCTGTTGCCTATAAGATCTGCATCCCCAAAGGCAGTCTGGCGGAAGGGGAAGACAAGTGGGTACATATAAATCAGCTAAAGTGTTGCCATCCCAGGCACACTCTGCAACAACTGTAGGAATCCACTGGAATCCCAGAAGGGGCCGCTCCAGAGTAATTCAGTTACAACCCTAAAATATTCCACATATAGCATATAAAATTCTGTGATCCTTGTATATATATATTTTCTTGTTTCCTAATTTAAAAGAGAAAATGTATATGTTCATATCTTCTGATTCATAAAATGTATATGTTCGCCACACCATTAATAGTGGCGAAGAAATGTCTACGAATAGGTATTGCCGCTTTGCTTTATCATCCTAGGAGAGATGAAACCATGGAGACTGACCAAGGAGGACGACCGGGGACCGCGAGCAGAGACCCGAGGGGCCCGGAGTACCGCCCAATCCTCCCATCAGGACCAGCAAGGAGAACTGATTGATCGACTGGAGGGAGGAAAAGATGCTGAACTGTGCCATCCATGGAATTGGAAGAAGAGGAGGCGAACATCACAGATCTTGCGAGTTCCATCAGCGAAAGGACAGAATGGCCATCGCAAGAGGGGGGCTTGTGGGATGTTTTTACCCATGCATCCAAGCCCTACCATAAAACTGTGCAGTACTGGCATGGAAAACATCATGATGGCCAGAACTCCCCAGAGAGTGCACAGGGAAAACATGAAGAATAGGCTGCCACCCATTTTTGCCTATGTTGTGAGCACAGGAGGGCACTGCCTAAATCCACCATTGGGCTAAACACACAGTAGCATGAAACCATTGGGAATGGCAATGCTGATTGCCAAAAAGCAACTCAGAACTGTGGGGAATTCATTTTCTTAATCCCAAAAATGGTTGCATTACCAGTACTCACCGCTATCAGAAAGCCGGCGTTTTAAAACCACCAGACTTTTGTGTAAAACTGAACAAATGAAACAAAACCAGACCAAGGAAAGACTTGCTAAGAAGTGGAGACAATGTAAAACTATATTCTGAAATGACTTGAAGGAAGTAATTATTTAATGTATATGTAAAAATTGTCAGTTTGATTTGAATGTAGAAAACTGGGAACAAAAAGTGACATTTAGCTGAAACCTGCCTTAATGAAACTGAATTCTGCCTGACAACTACCCCCGACAGGAGTTGAAACTGGATCAACAGCCACTCTTCCCAGGCCTAGCTGCATCCTGCTGCCCCTTGCCAAAAGGAGTTCACCTCTCTGATTAGATTAGGGGTGGAGCACCTGGGAACTGGAAGGGACGAACAATGCAACTTCCTTGACTCAGGCAAATGTAATATTGGGGGCATCGTAAAATAGCTTCCTCTTGGGAGAAACTGGGGGCCAGCTGTGCCTCTGTGAACAAGCTGGCTTGGGGGAAGTGGATAAACCAGTTATTCCACCACGTGATGTGGGAAGCCACACCCCTTTTTGACCAGGGCATAATTTTAAAAAAGATGGATAATTCATACTATGGACTTGTCAGAATTATATAAGTAATACCATTATTCTTGTCATTTTTCGGTGCACATTTTAAGAGGCGTTAGGACCCTGTGGTGTATTCTGGGGGGTTGTTAGCGGAAAATAGGGTCTTATTCCAAATGTCTGCATGTTAAAAATCTGACACTTCATCAATTAATGTCCATACTCCTTGCGCACATGTGTGTCATTTTGGGTAAATGTCCGATATTGCAAAACCAGTTAAAAAACGCAAAAAGTTGTCATTTTTTAATGCAAGCCCCCAGGAAGATCAGAGGCGGACAAACATGGACCATAAGGAATATATAATGCGTACATGTAATTTCAACAAATTGTGTATCTGGGAAAGATGTATTTGAATCAAATATAGATTTGTGGGCAAACTGACCAGGGGAGGATCCTCTGACCCATAAACAGACCTCATCATGATGACAATCCATTTCCTTCCCCCAATCATGGTAGAGGGGAGAATTGGGCCAATGACAAGTAGAGAGGGACAGGCTTAGCTAGGCCCAGGCACACACCCATTTTCAAAACACATAAAAAGAGACTGCTGGGACAGGTAGAGACATTCAATTCCATTTGCTGCGGAGCATGCTGACCGACGGCTTCACATCCAGAGATCCAGACTTCAAATCCATCAATCTCCAGAACCTGTAGCAGAAATTAAATCCAGAATTTGTAGCAGAGAGGCCTGAATCCACCAGCTGAATCCTCTTAAGCAGGCCTCAAAACTAACCAAACTATTCAACAGCCGGGCGCAGCCGGACGTGTTGACCAGATCCGTGGCGAGGCCTAGTACAAATTTATATTGTGAGTACCTAGCAGAACTGTGCAGAACCAATCTCTTAGTTAAAATAATCTAATCCAAACTATTTTAACCTAACTAGAACTGCCTCCTAGAAATCGTGTTATCTGCCATTTTTAAAGCTGCACAACTGTCACCTGTCAATTCTGCAGCTGCAAGCTATCACCTGTCATTTTGAGTTTACTTTAAATCCGAAAAACTACCTTTATTTAATAGTCCGTATCTCTGGAACCGTTTGGACTAGGAACGAAATTTAACTTTCATCTGAAAGCTTAGAACCTAGGCTTTCCAAAATAAAAAGAGACTGCTGGGACAGGTAGAGACATTCAATTCCATTTGCTGCGGAGCATGCTGACCGACGGCTTCACATCCAGAGATCCAGACTTCAAATCCATCAATCTCCAGAACCTGTAGCAGAAATTAAATCCAGAATTTGTAGCAGAGAGGCCTGAATCCACCAGCTGAATCCTCTTAAGCAGGCCTCAAAACTAACCAAACTATTCAACAGCCGGGCGAGCTGTTTGAAGTTTTGCCGAGAATTTTTGCAAGAACCTGTAGCAGTACCCAGAAAGCAGTGTTACATCCAGAATCCAGAGAGGCTAGACCAGCAGAGCAGAGCTGACCCAGATCGCTGTGAGCAGAACCGGTGCCTGATTGACCCGCCAAGCAGACAGAACTGCAGCCGGACGTGTTGACCAGATCCGTGGCGAGGCCTAGTTCAAATTTATATTGTGAGTACCTAGCAGAACTGTGCAGAACCAATCTCTTAGTTAAAATAATCTAATCCAAACTATTTTAACCTAACTAGAACTGCCTCCTAGAAATCGTGTCATCTGTCATTTTTAAAGCTGCACAACTGTCACCTGTCAATTCTGCAGCTGCAAGCTATCACCTGTCATTTTGAGTTTACTTTAAATCCGAAAAACTACCTTTATTTAATAGTCCGTATCTCTGGAACCGTTTGGACTAGGAACGAAATTTAACTTTCATCTGAAAGCTTAGAACCTAGGCTTTCAACAAACCTAGAACCGACTTCCTCCATATACTTTCCCCGTAATCGCGAGACACGCACTCGCGAAATTTACCGCGATTTGCGATTTGGCCCGATTTCTTCATCTGTAGAAATCAGCAGCTTTTTGCTTCTCTTTGCTAAAATTTGTTTGCAATCTTCTAATCATTCATAGAATATTGTTAAAGTGAGCCTGAACTAATATAAAGTAGCCGTCACCTACCCTGAAACTCTAGAGGGAATTAAAAGCAATTTCAGCACCTTTTTCACTTCCTTGCAAACCACATTAAAGTAATTCGCCTTTGTTTAAAACTCATCCCTGTTTTCCCTAAGCTTGCTGGGAGAACTGGAACTGTGTATTGCATTATAAAGTGTGATTTGTTGGGATTCTTGAAGACTGTGTGCTCTCCTTCCATTTCTGGTATTGCATAGGGGGGGAGTGAATTGTCAAAAGAAAAAGTGATCACATTACCTTTTGCTAAAATCATAACAAGTTATTTCTGTACTGCATTTTATTCCACCTTGCGTTTCCTTGAACCATATAAAGCATTCTTTCCCACCTTGTTCTTCTGTTCCTATTCATAGTTACCTCTTGCTGATTACTGCTCATATTCACAAGTGTAATATCCATTATCAATTTATTTATAGAAGTGTGATATATATATTGTTTACATGTTCAAATAAACCTTTTAATTTGCAAAACAAACCTACTTCTTGGCTCAGTGGGGTCAGGGGTATTCTAAGAGGGGGGTGTTATACAAGGGTTGTCATCCAGAGTACTGGACTGGATATAAAAATACATCAATAAGGGTTTTCCTCAGCATCCCAGACTAGGCATTGACTTAGCTGTAGTGTTGATTGAATATCGCTTACATATGGCGCCAGGACTGAGGTCCAAAATCAGCCTGGCGCCAAAGGCGCCAGGACAGTGTCCAAAGGGCCCCTACTAGGGGTTGCTGGCCTTTTCCCCGGGAACATGATGTCTGCTTCCGGGGACGCTGGTCCTGGACTGGTTCTCCGGGAGTAGGCATCATGACAGCAACTCTGTACACAGGGGCAAGTACAGAAGAACCTGTGTGGGCTGATGACAATAGGGATCTTGACTGTGTGACCCAAGGTGGGTGGACCGTGATACTGGACAGGCATTCATCTGGAGAGGAGGCCTCCATTGGGTGTTATTAAGGCCTAGAACACATATTTTGGGACATGCTGGAACTGCATCAACTCTTTTGGGAATCTTGATACCTTCGTGCCCCCGAATATTACGACCCCTATTAATTACCCACATCGATCACTGAATGAGACAAAGATCAATGCACTGACTGTGGCAAAACTCATACTGTCATACATAACTCCTAAACAGCCTCATTAAAACTGCAATGGTGCCATTTTATCAGAATGCATGTGTTTGTGGTTGCAGATGTACAATCCAACTTTGCATGACATTTTCTGTATCAGAGCCCCTTTTATTTTTAACTGCCTCATGAACAACTCTTAAGGGGTTCAATTTAATATGCTTTGAATTTCTGTATAATCTCAGATACTCACATTTTACCCTACAAGAACTAGTTTAGTAGTCTGAAAAAAGTGAACAGACTGCATTATTGCCAGCTTGCTATCCGCAGGGATCAATCCTATTCAATCAATTTGATCTCCTTAAAACTCATTTCTCTTTCTTTAAATGGGTGCCCAACTAATGTACAGTTTAAACAAGCACCTCTTCATGAAATAGTCAGGGGAAACAAACAGAGCCAGCAACCTATTCTTGGAATACCTTACATTTCTGCAGGAAGGATCAGAGAATGCAGGCAAACAGGTGAGACTTTACGTTAAGCCGCAACAATGTTAATCAAGTGGTATTGTATGATTTTGCAACCCTGAAACGCATTATGAATATATCTACGGGCGAATAAATGTTCCAATTTAATTGTCTAATTTTTTCATCAACATCTCACAGTTATGGTTGTATTGGTATTTGTTGTCCAAGAGTTCCATTAATAATGGTGTTCATAACCGAGTTATATAAGCCTATAAACTACCATGAGAAACTAACTCCTGCTGTGTCTACTTGATGGTATTTTTGCTACATTTACGTGAATGATAACTCACCTTATCCTCTGACTTACTCTTCACTTCTTGAAGAGAGGCTAGTCTATAGACAAAGAGTCATTTTGAATGGCATAGAAGCCATTTACAAATGTTAGCCTTCCCTTCTCTTTCAACATACTGCTTCTCCCTTTGGCTTCTCAGCTCCTGTATTCAGTCTCTCTCAAAATCAGTTTGAAAGCTCTACTGCACAATTTGCCCAAAGAAAGCTCAGAATACAGAGAAACTGCTTCACAAAACATTAGCCCAATTTGACACAATTCACAATGGGCAAGCTTAAGGGGGTCTAGCAGGCCCCAGAGACGTATTTCCCCCATGCAGCCCCCCAAATCAGCACCCACAGGCCTCACAATACCTTTACTGTCAAGGATATGGCCACTGGATGGCAGAGTACCCCAATAGGTTTACCCCACATGTGCCACAAGTGCCTCGCAATGACTATGGTTGGACTAAACAGACCACACCCTGGTACACAAAGTCACCATTACGGCAAGTAGTACCTAACAATTATAATATGAAAAGGCAACCACAAAACCTGTATCACACAGTAAACTCAGATTTCTCATATGTGCACGAGGTGGCCCAAGAACAATTCATCAAATCCCTTTTATTTAAATTATATATGACCAACCCATCGTATAGGGCTAAAATACATGGGTGTGACAAAAGTCTCCTAGTAGGTACACAAAGAACCCTTAAAGCCCAAGATTTTCCCTTGTCACGTCTGAGAAAGCAATAATGTCAATGGGAGTAAAATGTGTCACAAAACATCTACCGTAACCTTCGGGGCCTCCCACCACGACACAGTTATTCATGCCCAGCCCAACCACTTCTAGGAATCTTCTGGCTATGGACTGCCTCTGCTCCATGATAACAACCATTTATTGTAAGCAATAAGGCTAATACATTGACCTACCTCAGAATCCCACCCACAGCAGTAGAAGCCTTGACATTAGCAACACACACAGAAATACTCACACCCTGAGTGGCTTCAGAATGCTCCAGAACAGTAATGGCCAACTGGCACCAATGATGCCAGGCTCATCACTTCCTGTGAACCAGTAGTCATATCTTTGAAATAAAATGTCACATTCCCTAAAGTCAAACAGTATCCCATTACACCACAAGCAGTACAGGCGGTTGAACCCATAATTGATGACCTGTTGACCCAAGGGATACTTGTGTATATTATTTCTCCCTGTAGGAATCCTATTTTTCCTGTGCAAAATGGTGGGGTATAGCTAGAGGTAAAATGGAGATTAGTGCAGAACTTAAGGGCAATTAATGAAAATGTGGCCCTGTGGTGTCCAACCCACACACAATTATTTCAGCACTTTCCTAGGACACCACTGTTTACAGTTTAGTTCATTTATGCTCAGTACTCTTCTCAGTGCCAGAGGCACCTGAATCTCAGTTCCTTTCAAACCTCTTCCAAGGTGGAGAAAATATAAAAATTGCCAAATGACCTGGACTAGGCTCTCACAGGGATTCATACATACCCCTACCATCTTTTCAAAAATATTGCATTCTGATGCATCATCGCTTTGTTTTCTGAGAGGCTCAATGCTTATTCAGTCCATTGATGAACTATTTATTTGCTCCCATGATCAAGCTGCAGCAGAAAGATATGTTCATTATGTGTGATTAACTTGGAAAAGTCAGGCCATAAGGTGTTTGATCCAAAATGCAGTTGTGTCAGCCTGAAGTGAAATACTTAGGGCACATCTTAACTCCTGGTCACTAGGCTTTAGATCTGTCAAGAGTAAATGAAATAATGATCATCGTCCACCCCACACGAAGGCTGAATTAAGATTATTTTCTGGAGATTTTAGGGTATACTGGCAAATAATATTCAGGATGCATGTAAGGGGGACACCCTGAATGAGATTCTCTGTACACCAGTGTTAAGGGGGGAAGATTTTGATATAAGGAAAACTGCACTATGTGCCACCCCGATGTTGGGCCTACCATCCTATGAGAAATCATTTGTTATTTATTGTCATGAGCACACAGGGTTAGCGTTTGGAGTCATTGCAAAACATCATGGAGGCAATACAGTAGCTCAGGGGTTTCCAGCATGTTTGAGAGCAGTTTCAGTAACTGTGTTGCTGACTAGGACAGTGGCTTCAATTGTTTTAGGATGTACTTTCACAGCTGTGGTCCCACGTGATGTACATTCCCTGTTGTTGCACAGTAAGACTCAACACTTAACACAGCAGCGCTTGCTGTGCTATGAGGAAACACTCTTTAATGATCCTTCCATCACATTCAAAACCCCAGGTAACATAGATTTCATTGTAATACCTCAATACACTAGATGGGTATGTGCACTGCCAGACAATGTTATAATCTATCAATATAAAATCACCCAACATTGCCATATCTGAAAGGTTCTTGTTCGACAAATCTGCATGTGCCAAATTGGGCAACCGGCTGGGTGGGCAGGCCCTTGAGTGGGATAACACTGGCTTTACGCCTAGATACCTTACCCAACGCTCAAGGCATATGATCCCATCACTTGTTGGCCATTTATCATACAGTACTATAGGAGGAATAAATACAGTCGGATTGGTCAGTTTATTCTTCCTCTGTCATTATAAGCCCTGGCACAACTGCACTTGTAGGTTACTTGCACACTCTCCTGGTAAACCTGAGTCAAGAACAGGTAATGATCTGTGTCACTACCTAGCCAGTAAACCTGTGGGTTTAAGAATTCAGCACGAGAAGATGATTGTTACTTGGGTTATAGCTTTATTAAAGGGAAAATGGTATAATAAATTGGCATACATATGTATTAAAGGTGCTAATTCAGCACCAGATAGTGGGACACACTTACCATCTACGGGAGTAGGCAAGATGGCATGGGGCACCTTTTAGGGGGAAAAACACAGGCACACAAACAAACTGTAATAATACTGTGAATAAAAGCCTCACATGGAAATGCAGGTGTAGGATTGCACTGTGTACGTCACCAGCCCAGGGAGCTTATGTAAATTACTCTGAGATAGGGACAAATCCCATGTAAACACATTCATCAGGGATGCCACTAGGTTGGGCCTTGCATGGAAACCTGCTCTAAACACATGATAATCACACCCTGAAATAGGGAGGAGGGAGACAAAATGTCACGGGCAGGCCAAAGCAGCTGATGCAGCCCTGGCTGATGTAATGACCGGGCAGCCAACCAATCGCACGGGCACTCAGGGATAGAGGGGATTTGGGCCTGAGCCAGAGAAATGTTCACATATCTAAAAGTGTCTGTCAGCAGGTGGATATGGGAATGGGGAAGATGAACAGTGTGAAGGATTCTAACTGGTCATCAAACACTGGATCAGTACTATTGCCCTTAGCCTAGGATGTAGCGCTCAATTAGAATACTTTTTCTTTATTTTCAACGAATTTGAATTGAGCCAATACCCAACCCGTCTCACACCACCTTTTACAAATACCCTGGGTCACAACGGACCATGAACCAGGCCGGTTGGGGGGAATACAATATTTATTTAGTTTAATGTCCAAGAAAATCATGCAATTTTTATATTGGGCAGTCAATGGGTTGATAATTACAATGAAAACCACTGACATACACTTGGGTAACCTTCTACAAGAACATATCCAAAGCACAAATGAATAGGAGCACTTTTTCAATTAGGATAGTTAACGTTTCCCCCTGCAGTGTTCCCTCAACGCACAATTACTCGATTCGAATTCTGACTGGATAGAAAGAAGCAGCAGGTAGTCAGGTATATGAGGCAGCAAACAGAATCAAAATCCGACCTTGCCCCACAAAATAAGAGGCAACAACTGTTAAACCCTTTTCCATGGCCTAAAATGACACTCGGATTTTAACAAATAATTAATTATATGTGTGGTTAAATAATGATGAACATATGTTTTATCACAGTATCAGGGATGTTTTATCACCAGCAACTATAAGGTAAGGTATCACAAAAGACATACAGTTCACAAAGCAGGATGAAATTGAGAACACAGTGCAGTCAAATCACACAACTGCAACTCATCCAGAACAGGACTGCAAGACTTATCCTTGGCCTCAAGGCCAGGGATCATATCTCTCCAGGACTGAAATCTCTGCACTGGCTCGCAGTGGCTGTGAGGATTAAGTTCAAAACACTCTGCATTGTCCACAAGGCCTTCTGGGGCCTCAATACCTTCAACTCTCTCTTCCTAAATATCTTCCTTCTCGAGCTCTTCGCTCATCCGCCTCAAACTCTCTCAGGGTCAGTCGCTTCTCCAAGCAACGAGTTGGAGGTTAGATCTCTTTCTTTGGCTGGTGCCTCCCTCTGGAACAGCCTCCCTGCCTCCCTGAAACTTGAGGAGAACTATCTCTGGTTCCGAAAGCACCTCAAAACCCTTCTCTTTGCTTCTGATCTTTCTTCTCCTCTCCCCTGCTGACCTCCTGGCTGAAACTGAAACTGCAACGTTACCTGGTCACCCTCGGACCTCGGGCCCAGCTCCCTCCCCCGTCAGTCTCACACACCTGCACTGCCTGTCTGGCAACCCCGCACTTGGGGACTGTTTCTGTATCCCAACAGTCCCACTACCAGCACTTGACATCTGACTTCTGCACTTACTTTTGCACTGCCATGTGATGGCTGTTACTTACTTATTGTTGTTATTCCTCCCAGGTATTGCACTCTCCTTTCCCCCTCACCCGTGCACTTTCCCCTTCCCCCATCCCATACACTTGCGCAATCTGAATGACACTTGTCCTAGTAGGATCGTTGTCTGTCCTCCCTTCGTTCCCCCTCCCTTGGCTCTACGCACCTTGAAACACTTGTGTATAGGCGCATTACAAATGCCATATCATATCATATCATATCATGGAAAAGTTGCATTTATCTCTTTTTCAGCTTTAAATGACAAAAACGTTTTTTTTTTTTTAAATGGGTGAGAAACATAGAATTGAAATGTGTTTTTTAGGCTTGGTGATAGATGCACATCACAACGACAATATAGAAGTAAAAGTGTGAGAATAGCTGAAGAATAGAATGAGATTTTCAAGGTTAAAGAAATTCGGTTTTGGGAAAATAAAGCAGTTAAAAAGAGAAAATCGGTTTTATTTACACGTGATTTAATTGCTAGATAGAAAAGAGGAACGCCACCATGAATATAAACGTTACGCTGCAGTTGTAACCCTTCATGCAGTGTACCCCTTTTCTTCAGGGAAAATGTATTTATTTAATCAAAATATTGCTAAGGACTTATGATCTATGCAAGACAGAAATGAAGAATTGTGCTAAGACTAGAAAATCAAGGACACGGTGCAAAGAGAATTCTAACAGTCTTATACAAGTTACCAAGGCAAGGATAGGATTACTTTTAGAGTATAACAAAGACAAAGTATCAAGATGGGGTAGACTATGTGTGGCTCTGGGATGGGGAAATACTCACAATCTGCACTTGAGTTTGGGGATTTGGGCAGCCAACTGGATTCTGGACTCAAAAGGTTCTGGTCACGGGATAGCAGTGGACACTCCTAACAGCCAGCAGCTGGGCAAGTCTGATCGCTGGCTGGCAAGGATACAGTGGACATGCAGTGAGTGCGCAAAAAGCTGGTCTGGTCACAGGATGCTTCCCAAAAGGTTACCACAGCTTTTGCCCTTTGCTATTGGGCGTTAGTGGAATATCTGGATCAATGACCTTGCTGGGATAGGATCAGCTGTGCTTTGGCCTTGCCGGGATAGAATCAGCTATGCTTTGGCCTTGCAGTAGAGTCTGGAATCTTGGAAAGGTGGATCTGGAATGTCAGGATATGCAGGCGTTGGAAATTCAGGAGATAGTGTGTGCAGTTCTGTCAGCCTCTCTTCTTTATAAGGCATGGTGACATCATAGGATTATACGATGGGGCAGTTTAGGCTGGGCTTGCCTAGAACAACTGGATTGGTCAGGGGTGATTGTTACCGCCTTGCTGTCAGCCGGTTGGATCTCAGGGGCATGATGTCAGATTTATGATGTGTGCTTTACAATACATAGGATCATCCCACAGAACAAGGGTGTAACAAAACAACAGATATTACTAGGCCCAGTGACATTGAGAATGCACAAGTGCATGGGAGAGGGAAAGGGGAAAGTGCATGGGAGGGGGGAGTGGAAAGTGCTGAACAAAGGAATACATATAAATAATATATACATAGTAAAAGGCAACAAAGAGTGGTAGTGCAGCTAGCATGTGGCAAGTGCTAGGTATAAGGCAACAAACAGGGTATGTTACATAAGTGCAGAAAAAAGTGGGAGGGGCTGTATGGTTACAGATACAGACCCTAGTGCAAGGGATCACCAGAAGGCAGTGCGGGTGGTTGAGCAGGTACCAGGGCCCGAAAGTCAGAGGGTAAGCCAGGTGCGTGGTGCAGAGACAGAGAAGATCAACAGGTGTGAAAAGGGGCGAAGGCAGAAGCAAAGAGGAAGGTCTTGAGGTGCTTCCGGAAACAGAGATGGTTCTCTTCAATAGAGAGAGAATAGCATGCAGATAACACATAAAAGATGACACATCAGCACTTCAACCACCCTATTTGTGGACAACACTACCAGAAAAAGGCAACCAAAGTGTCCAAACAGGGATGTGATGCCAAGCAATCCAGAGCCACACCCCACATTACTTCTCTTTTCTGCTTGCCTGTATTGTGTGGTGAGAATAGAAACTTGGAAAGAGTAGTTATATTTGTGGGGGAGCAAGCAATCACTTAACCAACTGATAAATACCCTCTTTGCATCTTGGAGGGCTATTGTGGCTTCAGGAAGCAGCCCCTCTCCATTGTTGTGTCATCATCAACTCTTTTGATATGTCCTTTCACCCCCTCAACTTGATCGCCTCAACCAACTTGACATTCGGTTTGATGCCAGAGAGCTCAGGAGGAGACAACAGTAAAATGGGCCAATCTGCATTCTGCCACCATGCCTGAAGAAGCACATGGGCAAAATCAAAATGATCACGTCAGTGACATTGAAAACTATTCCTGAACTGTGGTAGAATGACAAGATGTGATATACACAGATACTACTAAGAAAGTGTCATCCGCTGGCATTTAAGCTTGCCTTGTTACATCACACCCACGGCTGCTGACAACATACATATCAAGCATGTTTTTCAAACATATGGATGAATGCAGAAAAGTGAAGGTCCTTGTGTCGGAGACATATGAATCCATGATGTAGGGTCCATGAGTCCACACGATGAGTCACACATTACATTAGTCCAAAACACCCTGTTGCATGAAAAACAACAGGACTACACCTTCCCAATGCAATAATGCACAGGGATACCGGGGGAGCAAGGGCACAAAACGGGTATATTGATGTTCAGCCTGTCAGTGACTAACGTGTAGGTGACACTGATGGAATAATGTTAGCCAACGTGAAATGTCCCCAAAGCAGTTACAAGTGCACATCATTCTGTTAGATATGGCCCTTCTTTGCCATTGCCATTCATGCCACCCTCCCAATAACTGGCATTCCCACATTGGAGGCATGGAAGGAAGGACAAATCTTGTGCACATACCACAATCAATGCAGACATTCTTGTGAATAAATGCTACTCCTGCAGCTTCCCTTCCTGTGCATTAAACATAGGGCTATTTTGACAATCCCAAAGAGGGAGATGATGAGGAGAAGGAGAAGGAAAATGAAGGATGGGGGAGGGGCGCGATCTGTGCCAGAGCTGTAATTGGCTGAAGACTGACGGCTGAAGACTGTGCAGCTCCACAGGGTACACCACCCACCACCCATATCCATCCCTAGCCAACCTCAGACAAGAGACTGTGGCTGAACAGCCACGGTGGCTGGAAAGATGCCTCAGTATCACAACAACAACTGCCAATGTCGCAATGGCTTAACCAGAGCCTCAGATGCTGTGGACATTTTGGTTGTGTTGGGATCCCTACCACAACCATATACAGAGGTTGGAGCACCACCTCCCGGAACATTGGGATCAGTCCCTAGCCAGGATCTGGTATAGGCTGCCCCTCCCTGCTCCTTCACATGTAGCTCCTGTAGCTGACACTATCTAAGCTGAACCAGTTGAGAACGTGTTAGTCATGGAGGCTGCAGAGGCACAGGTGAGGGGTGGGGGAGGTGATTGGGAACCAGCGGATGCCTGTTCCTTGCAGTGGCTAACTATGGCTGAGGGCAACCCCTCCTTTGGGAAGAGGTAGAGGCAGCCAACAAGCTGAGCATTACATTGTTAGCAAAGATGGTGGGCAATTGGCAAGAGGCCAGGGAAGATATGCTTTTAGCAAGAAGCAGGTTTCTGCTGATGCATCTGCAGGCTTCTGCTCATGCCAGAGAAGATTATCACCGGGTTGAAGAGCAGGTTCCTGCTTCTGCAGCCACCTTTGCTCACCCAGGGAAGATGCGTGGCTGTCCTGCGAGCAGACCGGTGCTACTGCTGCTAAGGTCTGTGCTCAGATATGGAAAGAAGCTTGCCTGGCCCGTGGGCATGCCTCCAGACTCTGCCTGACGGCTTGCCATAATGACCATAGCTCCTCTGCGGCATTCCACCTATTACCTTCTGCTATCAGATGGTGGATGCCAGCCTACATCATGCCCAATCCCAAATGGCCTTGGCAGGACTGCTCACCTTTAAGTAGCATTCTCTTGCACACATGCTCATGTACATGGAGGGGTGTCATCTCCTATCTCCACCTCAAATCTCCCTTCCCCTGCTAACATCTGTGCAGCAGTCCCCCATGCATCCCGGCCACCTCTACCACTCCCATTATCATGGGATTGTACGACCACAGACCCCAACCATACATGGCCTTTTGCCCAGGAAGTCACCCATTGTGAAGCATTCACACAATCCCGTCTCACTCCTGTTCTCTTCCTTCCATGCAAAGGTTGACATATTTTTGCATTTGTATTTTGTTACATCCTTCATTTTGTGCACCATACCTTAGATTCATGTTTCTGTGGACAACCTCTTTATCCACACGACACAGGATTTGTACTTGCATGAACTCTTCTTGGACCCTTCTTTTAAAGGACAATGCTCTGGACATTTTCTTTCAAAATTCCACTCTGACCCAATGGGGCAGCAGCAGCAACCTTTCAACCGTTCCCGTTTAAATGTTGGTTAACAACCAGCGCAGTTGTTTTGTCCCTCCCATGGGGCCATCGTCTGGTTTGTGGAGCTGCACTAACCTCTATCTGAAGAAGTTAAGCCATCAATGTGGTCCTTTGGGTGCTGAGGCCCTGGTGCTTCCTTGTAATGACCATGACCTCCATCTCCTGGGTCTGGACCACCATCTTCATCATCAGCAGGTTCCAATAGATGGCAATGGTCTGAAACATGCAAGGCATGGCCCCAATGATGCACACTTTTTATGTATGGTACATGAAAGCATTGCCTATCCTGTGCAGGCCCCTGGAGCAGTTCTTCAGAACCTCAACTGCCCACTCAATGGGCTTGCATGTGCAGGTGTGTGCAGCTTTACAGCATTGCTGTCTGGGGTTCATGGGATTCCACAGTCGCGCCATTAGACAGAGACACATGGGGTAGACTGCCTCACCTGGTATGGTACTAACAGTCAATGTAATCATGGTGGTCAATATGCAAATCCCCATTTGGTACACAGTGTCATTATAAATACTTTTGTGATTACTACCACTTTTAAAAGTCAGTGGAATGTTGTTGTGTCCCTTTTAAAACGTGGCAGTTTTGAGCAAGGCAGACATGTCTGCCGCTTTCCTGATCTACATGATAAATCAACTGAGTTTCCTGGCAGTGTGAGTTGTCCATATTTGCGATGCTCCGATGAATTCCTAGGGCATGCGCATGACACATGGTAGCATCAGGCACATTCCTTGGCAATCCATTGCAAATGGCTACCACTATTGTGAATGGAGGGCAAGACTTTGGTGGAGAGTCGATAGCCATCCCAGACCGTTACACTTTCTGGCACATGCCTTTGAGGTTTCTGGCACACAAATACTCCCAATCCATCACTCTAGCCATTCCCCTGATATTGTGAAAGCTTGGCCCTCTCATCTCCTTCACTGATGCTGGCCCCATCCAATACTCACTTTCTTTCTATGGCCACATCACACTCACTGATAAGTCTGCCTTCCTCAAAATGTATCACACCCACCAGGGAGAGAGGTTAGTGTAGTTTTGATAACTATCCATCCATGGTCCTATCCAGCCACAATGCCATGATCCACATTTGTCTATATTTCCTCATGTTCTCCAATGACACTGACAGGGAAAAGTGTTTCCTGACTACATGATGGAATTTGGTTGGGTCACCCACAGACTAATAATGTAATGTCAATCTTCATTGGGGGGTGCTCATATACTTTCCCGGCTGCAAAGTTCAGCATTGCTGTAATCCCTCCATGATATATGGCCATTTTGCTCTGATCCAGGACCATGGAGTAAAAAAGGTGGAGCAAGGGAATCTGGCAGACAAAGGCTTTAAGAGTAGGTTGGCATCACAGACCATCTGCACATTGATAGAATGCTACACCTGTCTGTTTCAGATGACCGGCTCCCTTTCCTTGGATGCTACAAGGACCAACTGTGCACAGTCCAGGTCCAATACTACGCTGGGGAAGTCTACTATTGCTAACATGTGCCCGTTATGTGCTTTAGGGCAACTGAGTCAGTGGTGAAGAACCAGTGGTGGTGCAGCCATCTCATCATGTGCTCAACACCTGTGAGAGGATGCGGGCAAAGCATGACTGGGTAATGCCATGTGACCGGGTCTTGATATCCTGGAAAGTAAATGTGCACAGAAATGGAGCACTGTTACAAGAATGAACAGGAGAATCAACGTTTAGATGATGAAGATGTCCAAGGCCTAGATGCTGATGATCTGACGGTCTGTGACATCATGGTGGGACAGTCAGGACCTATACGTCCCCAGGGTCTTTGGGCTCTCTCATCCCTCCTCCTTTCCTGGCGCTGCTGGGGAGGTAGGTTAGGTCAGAGACTGCTGGGATGTCTGAGCGGGGCACTGGCGTGCCTGCTGATGAGCTGCTTAAAGCTGTGGTGGGGGGTCAGGGTATCAGGTAATAATATTGCCATATATATGGTCGCCGTAAATAATATCGTGACATTATTACATGGAACCCGGGTCAGGCTGATGGGCTTCAGAGGGGGAGGCTAGATGTTTGATGGGGGCTGGGGCACAGGCTGTTGAGCTGTGTGTACGGGAGGCAGACAAACGGCTGATGGGCTGCCTGAGCGGGTCTGAGAGGAGCTAGGGTGCAAGCCGATGAGCTGCTCGGCATTACGTTGGGGCATAGGCTGTTGGGTTACCTGAGGGAACATTGGGGTGCATGGCTGATAAGCAGCTTGAAGGGAGCTGGGGCAAAACCTAATGGCATTATGCGTAGGGGGATAGGGAACAGGTTGCAGAGGAACCTGGGGGTGGGTCACAGGTTGCTGGCCTGCCTGCTGTTCTTGCTGTTGTTGCATACCTGTAACAGGAACTTCTGTGGCTTGTTCAGATTTACCAAAACATGTCCAGCTCTTTCCGTGTTTGATGAGAAATGTGTGTATTTAATGTGTGCATTTTCTTATGTGGGGCTTACTGTTGGTGTTGCAGGGGCTAGTTAATTTGATTAGGGCTCCCCGAATTCATGGCCTCTTTTCTACAATAAACTAGCGTGTGCTGTAGAACATTATACGAAGGTGAGGAATTTTTTGGAAGCATAATTTGAAAGCATAGAAGAAGTGCAAACACAAGGCGGCTTAACTGCCTACAGCCTAATTCACAGAAGCGTTTTATAATGGCAACACCCCATTGGAAATCGCTGTATGAATAAAGGACCTTGTACTTTTAGAAGCGCAGAGCACAGTCATTCACATAGTATTGAGAGGTATTAGTCAGAACATAAAATGGAGGAACACATCGTTTACACCCCAATTTCACACCTCACCTTTATGCTTTTGGGTCTTATGAAATGACCCTCAATGTTGAACTTCTCCGATGGCCCAACTCTGTCCCTCAGTAGTGCCCACGATTATCTAAATGGACAGCAAACTGAACATTGACTATTAGTAAAACTATTGCTGTCAGTCAAAATATCATTCCTCATACATGTGCTGCCTGTTTTGTTAGTAAGAAGTATTAAACATTCTGTAGACGCTAACAGCTCATGTAATATTAACCCCTTAAGGACTGACCCTTTAGTTTTTCATGAGGCGCACACAAATTAATCTGTATAAATGTCAAATTCAATTAACAATTCACAACACTGAAACGGTTGGCTTTGCCAGTGAGTGTTTCTATAAGTAACCATCACTCACTCTCTCTCACTCCTCTCTCATCCACTATCTCCTACTGCCATACGATTTCCCATTCCTCATAGTTTTCCTTGTTCGTGTTCCAGTGCATCCTTTTTAAGGGTGCCTCAGTGAGATTCGCTAAACATAAACCGCGCACTGTCTGCAAATTGATCAGAGGTTCCACCATCTTCCACCCCCCCCCCCCCCACACAAGTGGCAAGCGTGTGCATGCTTGCCCCCTTGCATACGGTTTGTCAAAGGTTTAAATGGTCACACAATGTAGTGCGCGCCGTGCATTTCACACGGACACGCACACATAGCAAGACCTAAGCAATGGCAGTAGAAAGGTAATTGTAAATGAAAAGCCTTTTCACTCCACTTCCTGTGGAGAGAAAAAACATCATTTGAACGGAGGCATTGTAGAGATGAAGTTCAAACGGCAAAATCTTTAAAAAAAACTAAACATGCCACAGCAGCAGAAAACATTAATTTACTCGTGGAACATGAACCTGAGTGTACAGCTTGCCACAATTGTAGCAAAACAATTTCTAAAAGCTTTGTATCAATTTTGTTTATATCTCGGCTGCGTGGCTGGAGCAGCAGGGTCAACCTTTCCTCCACAATACCTCATTGAATAAGCTGTGACTATTATGCATTTATAATGTTCTAGAACATAGTGAAACTCTGTTCGGGCTTGGTGACTAAAATGGCATTTTGTTTTGAGAATTTGTGAAGCAATGCCCTTTTGTAGCCTGCCAGGGAATAGGTTGAAGTTAAATGCTAGAATCGCAAGCCACCGGGGTTGTAGGGAATTTGACCAGCTGGCACCTCGGAAAAGTGTTTGAATCAGTTTGTCCTAACTTCGAGCACATGGCTTAAAATGGGAAAAAGTGGTTGTAGCTCCATTTGAGTCTTAAGCAGCTTTCAGCTAGGCAGGAAAAAGCCCGAGGACATTTTGGAAAGGGGAGAATAAAGTCAAGAACAATTATAGCAGTTGAGGAGAAAGACAGCTGAGGGCAGATAGTATGCGACTGACAAAGACTGCCTCGCTCTCCTCCTGCCCCCAAGACCCACTGGAATTATCTCCAGGCTTCTCGAAGTGTCACAGAAAATCAAGCATCGTGTGTGTATTTCTCTCACCCAAGCTGCTCTCCATCACAGGGATCCCACCCCCTTAATTCCCAACGGATGGCACTTTCACTGTTCCCCCATTGAAAATCATTGAACGTGTCACTCTGTCCTGTGACACTAACCGAATAACAGACATTTATAACAAGCATTGGCAAAGACAATAGTTTTAGCGCTAAATGCTGTTTTTTGTATTTTGCAATTATAGGCACCAGGGTGCAAGCAGAGTGCAAAGTTTCACAGGACAGCGCGTAAAGGGATGCAGGTGTGCACGAGAAGAAGGGCCCTCATTCCATATACAGGGAGACCTAGAACCAGCTTACAAACAGACGTTCATTAATGGCCATTTGGGTGTTAAGTGGGTATCACTACACGTGGCTATTTGGAAATATCATTTACTATATTTATTTTATGAATCATTTTTGCACGGTATGATATTTGAAAAATGATGAGCAAATATAGAAGTCCGACAAGAATACTGCCAAATTTACTGAAAACACTGTGAATGAAAATCAATGAATTTTGAAAATGCTATGAGCAATACAACGTTTGCACTAAATAATTGATGCAAAACTGAAAAAAACGAATGGAAAAAAATTAAAGAAGAAATATACCAATAAAATGGGTACATTGGTTTAAAGCAATTAAGTCTGGAGCAATGTATTGGCATTAATTACTATAGGAGTAGATTGAAAAATGCTTGGAATATACAGTAAAAATGATGGGCACAACTTTGTGAGAAAATCTATGTCAAACCCCATGTACCCAAGAAGAGGGATCTCCCTTACGTATTGGTGAGAGGGGCACTAGAGCAAGGGAGAGAAGGTACCATTGATGATGAGCAAGAGCTAACATGAGCGAAAAAGTGTGAGACAGAGATGGTAAGAAATAAAGCTAGAATGTGAGAGGAAGGTGTGTGGAGTAGAGAGAGAGGGCGTAGGGTTGGTGGAAAGTGATAGAAAGGGGCTAGAGTGTGTGGTTGTGGGAGGAGAGTCAGAGGAGGTAAGATTGGTGGGTGGGGGTGGAGAGACAGTGGTTAGGGCAGGTGGATGGGTGGGAGATAGAGAGAGAGGGCATAGGGGTGGGCATATTGGGTAAAGAGTGAAACAAGGGTTTGGTTGGGCCAGTGGGGTACATAGAGAGGAGTTGCGGTGGGTGGGGGTGGAGAGAATGGCTAGTGTGGGTAGATGGTGCAGAGTTAGAGTGGGTATGGTGGGCAGAGAGGGGGCAGGCAGATAGGGTAGAGAGAGTTGGGGTACAGTTGGTGGTGTTAGGGTGAGTGTGGTCATAGTTGGTGGGTGTAGGGCAGCTCGGTGTAGAGAAATCGTGGGTAGAGAGAGTGAGAGTACACTGAGTGAGTGGGGGTATAGAGAGGGTGGGTCGGATTAGGGGGGTAGACTGAATGGGTGGAGGTAGAGTTGATGATGGGGTAGAGTATTGGTAAGGTGGTTGGGAGATAGAAAGTGCAGTAGTTTGGTGGGTGGTGTGTAGAGTGAGTGGGGTGGGTTGGAGAGAGTGGGGGTGGGGGTTGATGAATGAAGGTAAATAAAGCAAGGCGTCACAGCAAAAGAGTTGAAGAACAAAGCAGCATCAGAAGGACTAGAACAAGAGATCTGCTTTTAAAAGTAGCTCAAAATAGCCCACAAAAAAAAACTACCAGCACACTCCCCAGAATAGGAATGTTGTGGGTTGATGGGGGTAGAGACAGATGGTAGGGGTGAGAAGGTGGGACTTGAGAAGGTGGGTGTGGGGTAAGTAGGGTTAGAGAAATCAAGGCATCACAGCAGTAAACATAAAGAACAAAGCAACTTCAGAAAGATATCTGCAATCAAAAGTAGCCCAACAGCCCCACACCTGTAATTCTTTAGGCACACATTGGGTTTCAGCAGCACGATTGCACAGGGGAAATAGCCCATTACCCAGGAGTGCACCTTCCTTGAGGGCTGTTAGTGCTGGAGAGGCTCGGAAGGAAGGTGGAGCCCTGTGCTGAAAGTGTTGGGCATCATTGAACATATATTACAACAATAAATTGACTTGGCCATGCCCCCTTTTTACCCAGCAAGCAGCACAAAACTGACGGCCACACACACCAGCGCGCGTCCCCCAGCAGTGCAACTTGGGTGCTGTTAGTGCTGGAGAGACTCGGAAGGAAGGTGAATTTTGCCCCATGCTCAAAGGTATTTTGAGTGAATGTCAAACATACCAGGATCTTCATAAGTAAGTGGATGGACTGGATTTTTAACTAACATTATTTTCTCTTCTTTTACCATAGTGTTAGGCATCATTGAACATTTATTACAACTCTTTTTTTTTTAAATTGACTTGGCCATGCCCCTATTTTACACAACAAACATTACAAAAATGGCAGCCATGCACACCAGCGTGCATGCACCCTGGAGTGCACCTTGAGTGCTGTTAGGCTGTTGGGCTTGTGGGATGGTCGGTTGGAGTGGTAGCGAGACCAACGTTTGACTATGGTAAATGCTTAGCGACAAGTTAGCCCTATTGAAAACATAACTTTGCATCAATTGCTTGCTACAAAATAGTCAGATTTAGTAAACCTTTGCACAGTCTATAATCACGGGGGAAGTGTTGAACATTGGTTTGCTAGTGTGGAGAGGACCCAATGGGAACAACAATAGTAGTGTGTTATGCCGGCAATCATGACTACATATCAGTTTAGGAGCAATGCAAGAATGGCTTGCAAAAGACATACAGGTGTGGTGTATGATACGAGAGTTATTAACAGCAAGAAAAAAAACAATGACACCATCAGTAAATGAAGATGGGTTTTCACTAGCGGTGATTGAGGCGGTATGGGAAAAACAGGGTGAGCCTGACATGGCACAAGATAAAATCACCACCTATTTAAAACCAAAAAGTAAACAACAAATGCAGCCAGACTCGGTGGAGTTGTAGATAGACCCAATGGGTAAGAATAATGAGGAGGAATGTGCACCTATTGACAATAATTCACTGTTAAATATGGTTATAACATTTAAAAAATTACGAATGGGGTGCTGGAACAAACGATAAATACGCCACATAATCCATCTTTGGTCGTGGAGGGAACTGCCAAAAATCTGGAAGCTACCCCTGATCGGAATGAAAAGGAGGAAAAGTGCTCATACACATGGTCCGCAAGAGACATACATTCATGGGTAGATTATGTATGTGTGTCCAATTCAAAGACAGTACATATGGGTCAACTATCCCTTCACCCCACACATTTAAGTGATCACGTAGTCCAGAAATTTAGCATACAATCTGAAATCATAAAAAAGATTGGTACCATAGATGGATGCATAGGTAAACAAGGTGGGAACAGAATGACCTCGTCAACTAAGAACATGGAGAGTTGTATGTCTTTTTTTGAAAATGTATTGAAGGAAAATCACCTGAAAGATAATATTGGGCCAGATATGTTTATATCAATCTCAAATAGTGCTAAACAGTTTACATACAAACTAGAAACTAGACATGGGGACAACACTATAACAAAGAGGAAATCATATGATGTAGTGATTGCAAAGGAAAAAAGATAAATAATAAAGAAATAAAGAGTGCAAAGAGGAAGGTCTGTACAGATTTGGAAAGGAATAAAATAATAACTAATTTCAACACAAAATGTAAAAACTTTGTTAAACAACACAAGGCCTCAGAGGCATCATTAAGGTGGTTTCAGTTGCAAAGTTCACTCAAAAACACTGGTCGACACAGATTTTGGGAACTATATCAGTCCCACTATAATGTGAATAATGGGGAAAAAAATAGATAAATCCAATACCAGAGGGTAAATGGGTAATGCATATCCACCAGTTCTTTTACAGAGCTGATAACATCCCTACTGTAAATGAAACTGACCCAGACACAGATAAAACTCTGGATCTCGCAAAGTAAAATATTGAGAAATTGATAATCAAACTGAAACCAGGTCCTGATTGGATCCCAAGTTTGCTATATAAGCATAGACCTCAATACTGGTCCAGCATACTCTCACATCTGTTAACTTCAATTGTAATCACGGGAATGATGCTAACGAGTTGGAAAGCATCTATTCTGATACCAATCCTCAAAAAAAGGGAGCAAGAGATAAGCCCAATAACTATAGATTGCTAGCCATGTCAGACGCTTGTTCTAAAATGTTTGCACAAATTCAATTATCGGAACTAAATCTATGGATTAATAAGAATAATATTTGGTAAGGATTTCAATCAGGCAATACACCCTGATCTCAGCCTAGTATGCATTGTGCAAATGAAATACTTATTTTATTATGTCTATAGGTTCAATATTCGGAGTGATATACCACTCATAAAACACCCCTTCTCAAAATACCCCAGGTCACAATAGACCAGGAATCAGGCTGGTTGGTAAAGGTAATATGTATTTATTTATTTAAAATTCAAATCAAACATCTGTTTTAATATATGGGGCAGAAATTACCAATGTTTTGACAATAACAGATATAAAGGTATGTAAGGCAGTTAAATTCACTTCTAGCAACACAGAAGGAAAATACAGAGAAAAGAACACTTTTGGCTTGTTTAAAAAGATAGCACTTAGGTTAGGATTTCCCCCTGCAAAATTCTCAACTCACAAATAAGCAATTCTAAACAGATGTCAGGGAGCAGCAGGTATTCAGGAATAAAGAATAGTGTACAGGATTTGAATACAACCTTCCCTATCCAAACAAGAGAGAAAAACGGGTTGGAAATCTTACACTTTTAAGATGACATTCGAAAAAGGCTTATCAAAACAATGAATAGTCTGCAAAAGTCCTCAAAGCAATAGAATATATATGGGAGTAACATTGGAAAGATCCTAAAAATCATGAGCTATAGGATAAGCAAAAGTAAACCCTTTGAATCTTAATGAAAGTTTGGAAATAATTGAAATTGAAAACCACACATGTAAAACTTTGCAGAAATGCGAATTCCCGCCTAAAATTCACTAAAAGGTTTTTAAGGAAAACGGGTGAAATACACTGTTTCTGGATGCGGTTGTTGGGATATAATAAGTCAGAGTTGAAATTAAGTCTCTAGCTATTAAATTGAGGAAGTTATGCATTGTTGAAAGAGAGGCGTTTTTAGAAAAATAAAGCAGAAAAAAACAGATCAATGTAAAAATGACAGGTTAATTTCACTTAAACTAGATTTAATGGCTAAGAAAAAGAGAATGCCACCAGTGAATTTCCACAGTTACACGGCTGTTGTAACCCTTCACATGGTGGATACCCCGTTTTCTTTATGGCAATTACTTTATTTAATCAAAATCACTAATGGCTTATGGTCTGGTAAAACAAAAATGAAGAGAAAATCAGCACTAACACTAGGAATCACAGACAGGGTTGCAAGAATGGTTGTGACAATATTACAGGTTCTTAAGGTAAAGATAGGATGGTTTAGAGATTGGGATAGGACAAGGCATGGCAGGATATGCTATGGTTTACTATGATTCCTATCAAAACTTACAGTCCACTTTAATTTAAGATTTTGGATCGGGTCTACCAAAGGCCAGCAGGTAAAATCTGGCGTAATAGGATCAGCTGGGTGGTTCTGGTCCCCTTGACTGGCACCTCGGACTGGAGACTGCACTGGTTACTGCACTGGTTACTAGAGATCCGAGATCAGTGGGATGGAGAGTTTGGAGCAGGCAAGCATTTAGTGGTAGCAAGCCAGAGTGGATCAAAATGCTTCACTTAGGTTTTTGGGATGACTTCAGAATTTGGGCATAGCTGAAAAGGAGTTCAGCAATGCAGAGGCCTTGGCTTTGCAAAGAATTCTGGAATCAGGAGCAAAGGTGGAAAATTCAGGAACAGGGTGCCACACAGAACATCAGGATGAAGTCAGAAATCAGCCTGTGTGTTGTGAGGTACTCTTATTTATCATGCCAAATGACATCACTAAAGTTTAGTGGGCAGTCCTAAAACCCACACCCACAATGCTATGATTGGGCAAGAGCATAGTTTCTGCCTTGCTTTTCGCTGATTGGATGACAGAAAGGGATGTCATTTTTTATGAGATGATCTGCAAACCTCCCATAGCTATTGGGACCAAAATCTAACTTTCCCACAAACACATATTTATGTAGTTATGACCTCTAAGAAAATCAGATGCACATGTTACATATCTCGTGGGTCACATTTCAATCCAAGTCCCAAATCTGTGAGACCTGGTTTAGTCTTTCTGTGACATTTTGGCAATTTTAACCATGAAAGATTTGGACTAACATTTCCCAATTCTGTACATATATGCACTAATTACCCCTAGAATATGTGTACACAACGTTATGTTTGCAACAGTAAGAGTTTCTGCGCAATTGGTCATTCTTTATAACTTATGTTCCTTACGCAGTAAAACATTCTAACAAGTTTTCAAATGAATAGCATAAATTCAGATTTAGATATGTGCACTTTTCACATCTTTTCTCATTCTTGCTGCCAAGTTAAATGTCTTGAGGTTCAGTGGCAAAATAAGCATTTTAAACCCAAAGGTCACTGGTCAATTTCTTTTCTTTTCTTCAACTGTAAGCAAATGTAAAATCCTTTGAAGCTGAATGAGAGGCCTTTCCCTGGAGAGTGACACTTCCTGCCCCCTCCCCTGGAAGTGTGGGTGTCCAAGCCTGCTATTGTCTTCGCCTGGGGCAGAGACGATGTCTAGTGAAGTACCTTTGTCATGAGTATTCAAGGCCTCCCAGCAGCAATTAGCCTTTCCTGTGCCAGCAGTGGAGGTGTCAACCTATCTCAGGGCTAAGAACTGACAGAGCAGGTTTTTTTTTATATAGTTGATTAACTCAGACTAGGTTTAGCTTTAAGTTTCACCTTTTAAATCTTTCCTTTAAACATATAAAATTAAAACAGTTTATAGGTGGATTTTTAACATTAGCAAATCCTTTGACATTCTTAAATAATTAAGCCTTTACACAAGAATATACTTTAGAAACAGGCGATTTTTGCTCTTCATTCATGAAAAAGCACATTAAACATATTTCGTTAAATCTGGTTTTCATCTGCAGCAAATACACATTTTAGTCAGCACTAGTTCTTCCCTTGAGTGCTGGAGTTGTTTGCAGCATTACTAAATGTATCCAGCATTTTGTTTATAATCTTTCTCTGGACAGCTGTCTCCTGATACTTGTTGCAAAGAAATAGCTGTGTTTTCCCTGTGGAAAACGATAACAAGGGTTCCTGTGTTGCTTTTTCAAAGATACATTTTGTAGGAGTTGTCATTCCAATGAGACCCGGTTCCTCTGAGCCACACTGGATGATCCTGGGCATTGCAGGGCCATTTAATCTATTTGATTCAGTAGAAATTAATGGATTTGGCACCAAAACAGCACTTTTTAAGATTAGGAAAATGTCATTTTAAAAGGCATTTTTGGATTTTCAGCCCAATGATGCTGTTTCATTCACTTTGCTCCACGTTGACTGCGGCAGAACCCACTGGCATGCTCCTGCACTGAGGGCTCTGTTTTCACCCCCCTTAAACTGTGTGTGGCAGTGTGGGCAGCCTCTTTCTGGTGTGACACAAACGCAGTTTTAAAGATTTTGGCACGCACAGGAGTCAGCGCGGTCATTTTGGGCTGTTTCCTTCACCATTGCAGTAAAGTGATGTAGCTAAGCACATCGGAATGGGACAAAATATCCCACCTATACTACCTAGACAACAACCGGGATTCCGATGTAGGATGGGGACGTCGTAACTATTACGCCAGAGCATAAACCAGAGGGATACATCTTTGTACATTTGCTTCATATACTTTAAAGGAGCATTTGTTATGGAGGATAGGTACATTTTTAGGGCAAAGATGAGAGAAAGAAAGCTGAGTCCTATCATATTGTATTTCATCCAAGAATTGTATTGTGACAACGTGGTGCAGGTTTGACTTAATCTGGAGGGGTACGTGAGTGAGGAAATAACTACAAACACTGGATTAAAGAAAGGTTGCCCTCCTGTGCCCACATTGTACAATATATATGTTTCAGATATGAATGACAACCTCAGCCAAGCCCATAACTTTCCACTTAAAGTGGGCGATGCCCCTATAAGCTGGTTGGCTTATGAGGACGATACTATTTTGGCAGATCAAACACTGATTGGGTTACAGCGAGGTACACACTCTGTGAATTCTCCAAAAACAACAAAAGTATCAATTATAATAAAACCAAAATTATGAGGCTATGCTCACATGAGAAAAAGGCCCAAAATATAACTGGAAGATGGATAACGTGAATATTGAGGTGGTGCACAGTCATATATATTTGTGAATGTTTATTTCATACAGAATTAATGCTACTATGCTGGAGAACTTTCTATGCCAAAAAATTGAAAAAAGGCTTTGGGCAATTACAAATTTTATCAAACATAAAAGTAATCTATCTATTGAAGGTTTGGTGAAACTGTATAAAACATGCCTAATACCATGCCTACAATAGGAACTGGAGGTATTCACCATACAGGAAAGAATGTGGGTCAATAAATTGGAGGGGAAAGTATGGTGCAGAGTGCTGGGACTACATAATAATGCCCCGTTGGAGGCGATAGACTGAGAACTACGCCTGACATCATTGGCTACAAATAAAAATAAGGATGGACATTTTCTATACCCGCATGTTGCTTAAGATAGACGATAATGAATCTCTGTTTTCGGACTTCAGCGGCATGCTGGAGGAGAATTACCCCAGGGGGTAGTTTGATAGAATGGAAAAATTATCTCATGTTGTTCTTTAATGTTATTGGTTTTAAGTTTGAAAAAGAAACCGTGGTAATGGTAATGGAAAGGAAAATAAAAAATCTGCAATGATCTGGGATTGTGATACTAATGTCATGAAACTGGGTAAAATGAGCAAATATATGATATATGTTAAACAGAGCTTCCCGGTTGATGCATCATGTACTTACCTTACAAACCACTAAAACAGTAAGGAGATTTATGATGATGCTCAGATTGGAGCTGCTACCAACCTATTCAAGAATTGGGCACAGAATGGCATCCCGTATGCAAAAAAGGCTGTGTCGACTCTGTAACATAGACACCGAGACTCCGAGACATGTATTAAAAAACTGTGACAAGCTGTGAAATATACATAAAAAGGGCTAACTTAACCAGAGATATGAACTGGCTAATTATAACTGGTATCAGTCATGTGCACTAATATTATCAGGGAATGCAACAGTTTTGAATTTTACAGCATAGCATGAGTGGCAAAAAATACAAGCACTATTGGAAACTGCCAAATTAAATCAAAAGGTTTTTAAAGGTTGGGATGAAGTATACACAACTAGTACACTAGCTCTTGTTAGAAATTATAATCAAATAAATATGTAGTGCAGATGAATGGAAAGTATGTTATAAAGATTTTATATATTGAAATGAGAAAATAGTTTTTATGACTGTATTCCTTAATGAATGTTTCTATGCAATGAATGTATTTGATATATGTTTGTCCTTTTCTGTAATGTGTTAAACGGTTTATTTAACCAATAAAATAACACAAAAAAATAAATAAAATGAAAATAGCCCAATATAGCCCAATGTGGCATCCTTGCAAATCACTGTGCAACAGGGAAATGGAAATCCTGACATCCAGATTCTCACAAGGCTCTTGGTTGGAGGAGATATTGTTAGGAAATTCCTTACTGGGTAGTACAGTGGAGGGGTTTGGAAATTAAAGCTTTAGTCATTTGCTGATATCATGTAATGGCATTGCCGGTTGCTATGCCAACCAGATATTCTCACTTCAGAACCCCACGTCTCTCCCTCTTCTCCAACAATGGTATTGAAATTTTTGTGGTGCAGGCCCCTGAATATTTCAAAAATAAATTTAAAATACTCATTTTAAAGGTCTCAACAGAAAAAGACATTTACAATGCTGATTTTATGATCAAAAGCAAATCGGGCATTGTAAATCAGTCTTTTTCGCTTGAGACCTTTAAAATAAGGTCTTTTCACATCGAAACCGTTTCATGACATGTGTGGCTGCGAAACAGATAGCTCTTGTTGTGACTGAATGACCCTGACCAATTGCTGACTTGCGCATGACATTGGGCCTCCCAGAGTTGGGCGGAATCCCGTAGCTAATTGTGCCAAGATACCGCCTAATGCTATTAGCGTTACAGAAACTCCTTCCAGACAATTTGAGCTGGATTCCGAGTTGCAGTGAGGAGGTACATTCCCATTGGGTCCTTTGGACCCAATGGGGGTTTCTTGGTGCTATTTGCACCAGTGCAATTAGCCCCGTAAACAGGCGGTAAGGGAAGATTTTGATCTCCTTTTGAGCCATTTGAAGTCAATGGTAAAGGGTATGACTTAGGCTCTTCAAGGTAATTTGGTCTAGTTTTCATTGGCCCATTAATTCGGCACAAAGCTACTGCTGAGTCCCCTTTAACATCCCGTTCAGTTGACCCTATCCCTTGGGATGGCCAAGCCCCAGGCATATTTGATCTTAGTAAAGATTGGACTACCAGACCCTGGGAACACATAGATTCATTCTCTAGTGAATCAGCCTTAGCCGATTGTAAAGATGTATGCCTTTTTGCTCAAGTGTTAGAAAAGACTGTGGGTTTCCCATACTTTGATCAGCCACTGCGCTAACTGCCTGCCCATTTGATGATGATGAAGCATGTATATTTTCATCTAACTCACCTCTAGTCATTTTTGATCTAACTGGCAACTGTGCAACCAGGCAGGACAGTTGCAAAGGCCCATCCAAAGACACATCAACATTTACCTGCTGGACAGTTCTTTATCGTTTTTGCTCTACAGTTACAAAAGGTTCTAGGGTCACCTTTTCCAGATCCACTATTACGCTATCTCTTTGGTTTAATGTTGATGGCAATACATGAGTTATTTTGCCTGGCTCATGTCTGGTCTGTCCACCATTTGGGCATGTTTCTGTTGAAATTGTACTTGTTGGCATTATTGTCCCAGTCCCACCTGATTTAGTAGCCCTCCCTGAGACGTCACTCTTTGAACCTCTCATGATTATTCTCTCTGGCGAACGACTCAGTATTTAAACTGGATGTGAAATGGGAGAGGTATCCACCATGTCTGCCTGGTTCATATCTGCTGGTTTGCCTATACTCTCCATCTCCGAGTGAACCGACAGAATACTAAGATCTATATAAATGGGTAGTAAGGGACGATTTTTATTTCCAGCAAACGATCTGGAGATAAAACTCCCACTTTCCGCCTAACTCTGCCCAAGTCATGATGAGGCCAATTGTCTATTGTGCCAGTAATGTTTTTGCATCTTACTATTGTCAGCATCACAAGCACCACTTGTCAAATATTCGCTGGATCTCCCATAGGGCATAGCCACCCATTAAAGTGTTCAATCTTTCTCACAGATTGCTGCCACCTATTAACATTCCCTGTTTTACTCACGGGGCATAGCCACCCACTAAAGATCTCAGGCTCTCTCGCAGGGTGCATCAGCCTGCAAAAATGTTTGTGCACTCCCAAAGGAGACATCTTCCCATTAAAGATCTTTGCCTCTCGTACATGGCAAAGCCACCCTCAAAGTATGCAGGATCTCCCACAGTGCACAACCAACCATTAAAGTTCTCATTCGTTCTCAAGACACTGCAAGTACCACTCACTACATTTCACAAGGTATCCTAAGAATGATTACCTACCACTAAAGTTCAGAAACTCCCTCACAGACTGCTTCCAACCTAGCAATTGGATTGTCTGGTTATACTATATGACGTGTACCGCAGTGGCTACCATATTGGATTGAAAACCTCCTTCTCTGTATCTTGGAGGACTGTACATTGTTATGTCAAATCTAAAATGTAAATATTTGTTTATTAAGGGTTCTTTTATTTTATCGATGTGATTTCTGCATTCTCCATGTGGATCTTAATGTAGATTGTATTTTCTTTTTCTTTATTGATTTGTGATGAAGCTTCTATTTCTGTTTTATCTGTATGTTTTGTTTATGTTCTTTGTCTTATTGCCATTTATTTCTGTGTATTTCATCTGTCGCTATTGCATTTTTGTCATTACTAGAGGTTTGCTTTCATACCTTTTTTAATGTGTTGGTATCAATGTTTTTGTTTGTTATTTCTCGAGCGCTTTGTGGTGTGCTGTATAGTTAGGTGCTTTCACAACGTTATGATGAGGCCAGCACATTGCACATGGCATCTCTGCGCTGACACGCAGTGTTCTGTGTCCTCAGGCACTTTTCTATTCCTGAAATCTATTAAAGTTGCTGTGTGTCTAGAGTATCCATTGTTTAGTCTTCATTGTTTTTTTACATGTTGGAAATTTCGTGCCAATTTTATCTGGGGTATCCTGCGAGGAGGTTCACTGTTTTACAAGGTACAAATGTGTGTTGCTTTCTTGAATGATTATCCTTGCAATTGGTTCATTTATACTTCTTGAGACAACCATTTAGGAAAGGCACCATGATGATTTTTTCAGACTGTGCACTCTTATAGCACTTTAGATATTTATTTAAGTGTTATTTGTAGATCTGTCATAACCTCAGTGGGTATATTTTTGTTATGCAAGGTTATGTGAATAAGGGTGAAACCAGGTATGTAGTTGTCTGCAGTCTTGAGAAATGCCTGTCTTGGGTTGATTAAACTTTGTATAAAGAAGCACTGCCCTGAAAGACAAATCACATGTTTTGGAGCACGAGTTCATCTGAGCTAATGTGCATGCCCACAATGCCTTGGTGATGTGACTCTGAACTGGAGGTGAAAAGTTGGTGTTGTGGCATGTGCAACTTGGTTAAACTGAAATATCCTACTTTCACATTTCAGGTGGGAGGGTTACTTGCAAACCTTTTTAAACCCACCATAACTTTACTGGTGTTTGATATGGCTACATGTGATTTGCGTAAATGTTTTTAATGAAAGAAATACTGGTTTGTATTTTCTTTTTTAATGTGTGCATTCCCTCCCCCCAAGCCCACCTGTTTTAATGCCCCATATATATATTTTAAATAATTCAGTATTATTTTTCTTATATATGTTTAGATATTAATTTTGTTTGTTGCTTTCTATTCGTTTAAATCACTACATACTTTTTGATATATTTTAAACCATTCTGCACAAAGCACTAAACACTTTATTATGGGACCTCCATCACTGCTTTAATGTTAAATGCTTTCAAATTAATGCTGTGAACTAATTTGCACAATGCACCAAGCACTTTGTTAAGGAACTTCTATAATTTCTTCAATGTTTAATGCTTTTGGAGATAATTTTTCAAACCATTCCGCACAAAGCACTAAGAACTTTATTATGGAGTATCCATATTGCTGCTAGGGACTATGCTCTTTAATTATCTGAACTCAGCCTTTAATAAAACGAGCTTTCAATCCATAGTGTGTTGAATACCATATTGTTAAAAGTATATACTATCACAGATAGCTACAGCAGTCAAAAATGTATGTCATAAAAGATGCAAATATACAGAATTAATTGATACATGTGCAAGCTTGCATAGTTTCTAAAGCTAGAGAAATAATGTCTCGACATATAGCATGAATATATTCCAATGTGGCAGGCTGCATCGCCCATGCTAAACACCTATGGGGCTGATTCAGGTCATCAAAACTAAAGAGGGACATTGAAATAGATATAAACAGGGCTTTGTGAATTTTGTTTGTATAATCTGTCGAAACACGTTGTTGTTTGCTGTCCGCTATGTCCACATTAACTCAATAAAGGATATTAATTGAAGCACGTGGGAGTCGGAGCATATCAATAGTGGGAGTGAATTTGGCATATTTTTGAGGAAGGTTATGCCTGATGCAGCAGAAAGAGCAACCATAGTTTATGTGGATGATGTCCTGATAAAAAATGAAAGTTTGAAAAGCCATTTTGATGAAATAAGACATGTTCTTGGCCAATTTCAGAAAGCAGGCACCAAAGTATCTTTACAAAAAGCACAATGGTGCAAGAAAAAGGTGAATTTTCTAGGCCATGAAGTGACTGAACATGGACTAAATCCACAAAAGAAGAAAATAGAGGCCATACAGAAACTAAAAGATCCTAAAAATGTGAAAGGGGTAAAAAGTTTATTAGGAATGACAGGCTATAACAGAAAGTTCATTGAAAATTAAGCTGAAATCACTCAACCATTGACTAAATTGCTTAAACTGAATACACCCTGGAAATGGGAAAAAGAGCAGTCTGAGGCAGTGGCTAAATTAAAGGAATGTCTGGTAAAGGCATCATGTTTAGCATATCCCATAAAGGACAGGGATTTCTTTATAGAAATAGGTTTCTCTGAACATTGTATGTCAGCAGTGTTATCACAAAAACATGATTTGAATCACAAAACCATTGAATATGCCAGTAAAGCATTTTCCCAAGTTGAAATTAAATTCAATGAATGTGAAAAGGCCCTATTAACAACTGTGTGGGTGCTACAACATTTCCGGCCCATTGTTCACGGAGAAAAGGTGATTATTGAGACAAATCATCAACCTTTGCAGTTTTTAGAGAGTAAAAGAATTAGGTCAGGTAATCTAGCGCAGTCCAGAATTACTTCATGGACGCTAGCATTACATGGTTTTTCTGTAGAAGTGAGATATGGCCAAAATAAAAAAAGCCCAATTGCTCAAAGTTTAGCAGATGTACATGACTGTGCAGCTGAACCAGTATCAAATGAAATAGAAGTGGAACCTAATTGGCAGGAATTTGAACAATCACGACACAAAGCTTTTGATGAAAAAACATGCAAAGACTTGCCAACTGTATATGTTGATGGCTGTGCCTTTCACATTGAAAATGACAGTGATAAACAATTAGTGTCAGGAATAGGGAATGTCTGGTTGAAGTGTGAAGGTATCCCGAGTATAGGGATGAGAATTGGTGCTAGGAGCAGTCAGGTAGCGGAATTGGCAGCCATTTATAAAGCAATTGCTACTGCAGTTGATAATAAATTCAGTGAAATTGTCCTGGTGACTGATTCTGATTATGCACGAAATAGCTTTGTGGAATATTTACCTGGCTGGAAAGCGAGAGGCATGATTACATACAATAAAAAGCCACTTAAACATGGAAAAATGATACAAGCCATAGACAAATTGGTGTCAGAAAATGATTTAACAATATACTGGAGGAACATTCGTGGGCATTTGAAAACTCCAGGAGAGGATAAGGAGGGAAATGATAAGGCAGTTCACCTGGCTAAAATTGGGGCGGTGATGGGAGAATTGCCACCTATTGAACATTTACTGGGTGAAATACAAATTGATGCAGTAACACGTTCTAAAGTACCAAAGGAGACAGATCAACCAGTGGTACAGTGGAGTTATGATACACCAGACCAAGATCTGATTGAGGCACAAAGGAATGATCGAATTTTGGGAATCTATTATAATCATTTGATAGATCCTGAAAAAAAACCTTTAACAGAAAATTATTGTATGGGAAAAGAAGAGTTGAGGGTGCTATTAAAGAATAAAAAACAAATAAGACTACAAGATGGACCCATGATTAGAGAGTCCATAACAGGACAAATACAGTGGGTGGTACCGCTTTCATTCAGAAGGTGAATGCTACACCATGCGCATGATGCTATAACTGCAGGCCACAGAGGCTCACAGAAAACAATGGAAATACTAAAAGATTATGCTTATTGGCCACATATGTCCCAAGATGTAGAATTATATACTAGAGAATGTCTAGTATGTGCCCAATTTAAACCTGCTTCATCAATGCATAGAGCTCCATTAATGAAAAGAGGCCTAATACTTCCATGGTCAGATTTGCAAATATACTATGTAGGGCCTGTAAAGAGGTTGAGCAGGGGGAACCATTATATTTTAAGTGTGGTGTGTTTGATGTCGAAGTGGATTGAGTGTATTCTTGCACCAGATTGTAGTGCGCAAACAGCAGCCACATTGCTGGTGAACCATGTGTTTTCAAGGTTTGGGTTGCCACAAAGAATAGAATCAGACAGAGGAAGTCATTTTACAAGTGCTCTAATGAGTAAGGTATGGCAAATACTGGGTGTGAAGAGAAAGCTACATATCGCATATCGGGCGGTGTCTTCAGGTGGACTTGAACGCAGCAATAGGTCTGTTGTGGACATTTTAAAGAAATTTGTGGTAGAAGCAGGTTCCAGCTGTGATTTACGCTTACCTTTGTTTCTGATGGCAATCAGATCAACTCCTGCCAAAGCAACATATATTAGCCCTCATGAAGTTTTAACAGGTAGGAAAATGGTGTTACCACAACACCTGTTATACAGGACACATGAGCAAACACTTGTGAGCCCATCCACAGTTCATGAATACATTGATGAACTGAGGAAGCATTTACACCATGCATTTGCTTTTGTACAGAAACATTTAGAAAGAGCTGCTGACAGTGCAAAGTCATATTATGATAAAAAGATGTCAGTAAAGGGATATTGTGTGGGCGATCAGGTGTATAAATTTAATTTTGGAAAAAGTAAACAGAAAAATTCCAAATTTCTAGCAGCCTGGCAGGGGCCACATCGAATTATAGATGAGGTCTCTCCTGTGGTCTATAAAATTTTGAAGACTGAAGGTGAAACAGCAACATAGCAGTTTGTTCACTTGAATCAAATTAAACCATGTCACCCTAAACACGAGATTAAACAACTTGAGTGTGTAGAAACAGATAAAGTCCCTTGAACATAAAAAGGTAAAGTGAATGGGTCTAGTCAATAGTAGTGGCAGAGAAGTTAAATAAAGATGGTTGATTATGATAATGGCACATAAACACTGTAATATATGTAAATATATATATATATATATATATAAAAAAATGGAAGCTAAAATGTATGGAATTGGTGAGAAAAAGGGCGAAATATAAAGCATGTTTTATTTTTGGCAAAAGGGTGAAGTTAGTATTGTGCTATGTACTTAATTTTTTCTTTTCTATTTGGTTTAGAATATTAATATATTTGTACCGGAGGTCATGGGAGACGATGGAGTCCTGGAGTCCCCTGGATGAAGATCGAATAATGCCTGCCTCCGTGTGGAGGTGAAGACAAAGTAACCGGAATGCCAAAAAGTGATGACTCCTATGGGAAAAGGATCCAAGAGTGCCAAGATGGAAGAGTACCCGAATGAACCAAATGATGTGACATCGCTGGCCGGGACATATCAGAGGCAGACAAGTGTACTGGAGTATGGAGTTCCACATATTTATTATTCTAATTAATTATTTTAATCTGTTATGTTAATTCTTTGTTTTAGTTATTTGTTTTATTTTATTATTTTATGATTGAACTCAAGTACAAAAGTAAGACACTGGACCATGGACACTTCCATTGGTAAGAAAAATGTAGAACATTTTATAAGAACTGATGGACTCAAAAATGAATTTTAATATTATGATGATTGAACAGTGATTTTTCAATTTTCATTTTTCACACATGAATATTAATTGTATTGGATTGTTACATTTTAAAAAAGAAGAACGGGAGCAAGTTGGATTTCTTCCAATTGTGGCTTGGACCATTGCCAAAATTCTCAGAAAAAAGGAGGGGATATGTAGGATTATTTAGCGTGTTTTGGGAGCACAGCACCATTGCATGGGATTAATGTATCGCTATAATGTGGTACAGCAAGCCATGTGTTGCCAATGTGACATGGACATGTAAATGAAGACAGGCTACTCAGTCAAAAACACAGCAATTTTATCACATTGAACAATGCATTTTTTTTTCTTCTCTCTCACCTGAAATGCCTCTGTTGCAGGAGACACATTAGAGAATTAATGAACTAATATAATTAACAGTACTAACATGATTCTAATCAAATAATATCATATTGTGTTCTCCAGTGCAAAATGAGGTGGAAAAAACAGGCTCTGAAAGTCATTTTAAACGTGCACTTGGATTCATTTTTTTCTTCTCTGTTCACTGTGTTAGCTGGATGCAAAATCCGCATGCCAGGAAATGTGTAGATACAGTTTCTAGACTGTATAAGCCAAGCCATTGTTTAAAGAAGGAGGGTATGACATGATAGAATTTTATTGGGTGCACGTCACCCTAGGGGCTGTAACAGAGGTTTCCTGAAGAATCTCGGGGAGAGAGAAAGGCAGTGGACATTTTTACACAGCTTGGGTGAGAAGCCTGAGGGGAGTTGCTGTGGGGCTGCCTGATTGAGGGGCGTCATTCCAGTGTACTGCTGACTTTCACAGGCTGGAGATTCCAGTCAATTGGCACCGGTTTGAGGACCAAAGAGTGCAGATTGGAACTGCATGTCCTCGCCGGGTGTTACAAAGGGAAGTCCCGAGCCATTTAAAGAAGGTGACCTGTCCAGAGAGTTTGCGTGCTGATCTGCTACAATTTTGCTGGTAATTATCTTACACAAAGCGAGAATGCGGTGTGTGAATGAAAGCTATTTCAGTCAGGCAGCGTAGCGATAGCTGCGTTCTAATGTTGCTATTCACAAATGCAAGTCAACTGATGCACTGTTCTTTTTATTGTTGCGCAGAATCTAATGAAATGCCATGTATTTTGCAATTGCTTCTCTTGTGTTTATTCTAGAAAAGACTGCCTCGCAAAACTGGTAATGTATGATTTTGAAATGAAATTGTATAAATCACAATCCGTGTAAAGGCTTCTATTTGCTTCTGTTTTTCTCTGGTACAGTTAGCCCATATCACCTGATAAAAGGGGAGGTTATTAGGTAATATATGTCAAGCATCCCATGTGGAAAAGTTATGTTATGAGTAATTATAAATAGCTGTGTGCGTGGTTCCACTCAGTGTATGTGTGTGTGACTTCTGAGTGGAACACAATCTGATAGTCTGTTGGACGTACATGAGTCAACAGAGAAAGAGGCCTCTGGAAATAGTTTCACTAATGTAAATAAATTAGTGATTGTACCACATGTTATTGTGAATACTTTATGGAAGCATAGCTCACTGGTGTAGGTAGATAAATCAGTGATAACAGCCATATGTGGCACTCCATATGAAAATGTGGTGTTCTTGAATAATGTAGAAGCCTGAGGCCTCTAGAGATAACAAGAACAGTCTAAACAAAAGAAAGGGGTTTTGTATGTTGGGGCCACAAATGAAACAAAGAAATTATGCTCATCACTATGCCACAACGAAATGCATACCAACTAAATGTATCTGTGTACTGAAATAATGCATAGCCACGATACCACCATAATACCAAACCCAAACTGAATGCAAGGGGTGATTGTTGCTAAATTACTTTTATTCTTGGTGATAAGAAAATACCGTTATGCCCCAAATCTACACAAAATACCCTACATATTTATGGTGCGTTGCAGGACGGGAAAGAGATCATAGAGCACCTACTGGGCGTGGCAAGTGTGTCTCACACAGCCAACTGTACATTGAAGGGAACCCATTTCATAATAGCAGTGTGTCACTAAAAACGAATTTCAGAATGTCTCAAAGGGAAACCACATTCTCAGACCTAGTGCAATATTTAGAGGCAAAGTTATTCACACATGGGACGTGGTCATCAAACAGTACCTCAGAATGGCATGACCGCATTCAGGGTGAGGTGCAGAAAGAAAAAACTAGACAATATTTTTGCAGAAGGCAGCATAATTCAGGTCTGCCTTCTAAGGTTATTAAATGTAGCCGATAAAAATGCAGAGAAAGACTGTTTGATACGGCTATGCGCGGAATCTGGTTTATTTTGAATAGGTCCTGCGAATGCAAGAAAATGACAACCAGCTAATTAACAGGTTAAAGACTGACTTAGATGGGGCAAGTCAAAATCAGGAAATGTTAAGAGCAGAATTGGATGTATGCCAAAAAGGCATGCAGTTAAAATGCAGAGATTTTGATGTTCAATTGTCCAAAAGCAAGAAACGATTTGAGGACAGTGAACAAGAATTGGTACACTTAAAAGCATTGGTGGACCGCATTAGACAAGATAAAGATGAGGTTGTGTCAGAGATGCAGATTTTACAAAAAGAACATTATGAGAAAGAAAGTGACCTCCAAAATGTGGAACAAGAAATGGTTAAAATGCTCCAAGAAAGAGACAAGAGGAATAAAGAATTTAATGAGCGCCAAATGCAAATGTGCGACATGCAGGAGGTAATTAATAAAATGAGTGATGAAAACAACTATTTGCAAAACAACGCAGACAGGCTGCTTAAAAAGTGTAAGGGCTTAGAACAGCAAATGTGCATTCCCATGTCCCAGGAGAGGCGGCAGGGTACTACATTCAATGGAGTTGAGGTGAATTCTATTTCTACCCAAAGGGTTAGTGCCCCAGTGACTGGGCCGGTGACTGAAATTGGTTGCAGCGCCCTTGGGGGATTTGATACTCCCATTGGGGCCCGCACCAATCCCATACACCTGGAACCAGGGTTGAGTCACCGAGTAGTGCAATTCCATGCATTGCAACAAGTAGCCCCATAAAAGATAATGAAATCCATTAAAGCCCTGATCAAACCATTTAAAAAAGGAGGGGAGTGCTGCATTGAGGATCACTTAGAAGCGGTTCATGACATTTTTAAAGCACTCCAGATACCTAAGGAACAGTACAAACAATATTTTCATTTAACTTTAGATGCCCCAACGGTATTATAAGAGGATTGAATGAACAGCAGAATATGAGATGGGTGGAGTTCGAAAAAGAGATCAGGCATCATTTTTCTCCTTTCCAGTCATTGCAGGAGGCAAAGAAAGTCACTTACACAATCACTGCTGGGCCTAATACATCCCCTCGCCAGTTTTTACAAGACTTAGAAAGAGCATTTTCTCGCTTTGATGTATCTTTTGACCCCAATTCCAATCAGTTTAAAACTGCCTACTCCTATGGGCTGCAGAAAGACATTATATCCCAATTGGTCCGTGAATTTGACCGTGACAAGTCCCTGGAATGGATTGTACACCAAAGCACAAAACTATATGAGGTACTCTATTGTGAGGGTAGAGAAAGTGATAAAATGAGAGATACTAGACCTAAATCTAAAGAACCCTCAGCAACAGTGATGGAAATCAGGACAGCCAAAATGTCCCTTGAGTCTGCTCAAAGTCCAAGTAAAAATAACTTAGCACCTGAACAGAGGGGTAATCAACAAAGGTCATCACACACCGCTCCAATGTTCCAATCACATGATCCTAGTAATAGGGAGAGCTACATCAGCCCCAGGTACTTAGGAGATAGCCCCGGGCAGGCTATCGACTTGATATGTCAGGTATGAACAATAACCAGAGACAAAATCAGGATCAAAGAAATGATGGTCCTTATCAGACATTGGGGACACAAAGCAGATTTGATCCCAATACCATGATATATAGTAATCAGGATAGACCCCGATATGTGGATCGATTTGCTGATAATGGGAATCAACATAGGGGCCAGTACCCACAACCTGAGAGACAAGACATGAGACAAAACATGAACTACACTTCACATCAGTACAATGATTCCCCACCAGGGGACTACAACCAAAGGATGGGTGCACCCCGCTCCCTTCCGCAAATGAATCAAGAGTTCAGGAACCATCCCAATAGAAATAATTCTCCTGAGAGGTATCAGAATAGATCCAATCAGGGAGAAAACAACCAATATCGATCTAGGCCACAGAGAGAGAATTCTAGAGAGATGGAAAGATTCCAGTGCCTCGAGGCCCAAGTGAAAAGGTTGGCTGAGCAAATAGGAAAGCTCAACACAAAAACAGTCATCACAAAAACAGTCATCAAAGGAGGGGGCAGATGGCCATAGCAATGATCAGGGGGCTTCTGAAAAGTACTTATGATACCTGCAGCGCCGAAAAGACAGTTTGCTCTGATGTAATTTAGCATAATGACTCTGAGATGCCTAATGATTTAAAAGTGAAAATACCAGTACATGAACATGTAACAGAAAATGCAAAAACTTCTAAAAGAGAGGTACGGTTTAACCTAGAACTAAATCAAACATTGGCGATATGTACAAATGAAATAGGAAAACCTGAAAATCCAAAAGGACAAAGAGACAGGTTTAAAAAAAATGACTCATGCATGGGGAATACCAGTGAACCGGGAGTAAGTGGCGATGCTATAGCTCCTTCCCTGGGCAATCCAAACAATGACCAAACACAGGCAGGAAAAAAGAAATGCTCAAAAGGAGGGTACAGGCCAATCACCTGAAGAATTCTTTGAACCACATATTTTTGAAGAGGTTAAAAGGGCTGGTTCCATACTAAATAATCACAAATGCACAGAATTAGGCAATGACAAATTGCCAAGTGATGTTGTTACACATGTTCAGTTGGAGGGTTGTAGTGTGACCTCTGATGATACCTGGATGGATGGGCAAACCGTGGCCACACTCCAAAAAACCTCTGAACATGGGGAAATGAATAAAGTCTCTCACACAGGAATGAGCAAAAAGGAGGGAAAAATGTCTTTCCATTTACCGATGTGCTTAGCCATAAGTGAAAAAGGCCTGAGAAAGGTGAGCCCTGAAATCAGTAAGAATTTGCATTTCCTATGTGTGTTAGAGGAAGTTGAAGACAGGTATTATGCTCCCATCATTGTGGAAGAAAAATGCCATACATTTGCAATGATTGACACTGGCGCACAGGCCACAATTATGTCTAAAGAATTAATAAAGAGTATCAATGAAGGGAGATCCCCGCAGAATCAGATCACAGTAAAGGAGAATCAAGGTCCAGTGCATAATTTTAACGGGGAGGAGGAGCCTATTATAGGCACCACCGAGGTTGACATAAAGATAGGTAAACACAGAATGAAACAGGTGGTATTGGTCACATCCATTTGTGATATTTCATTTCTGATGGGAACAGATTGCCTGAAAAGATTATCTCCGCTCATAGATGGGGTGAATGGAGTACTGTGGTCCTTAACAAAAAAAACATTGAGACCTAAGAACCTAAAATCACAAAACAGCAATATAAATGAATAACACATCATTGCAAAAACAAATGATGCAGTGGAGGTGTATCTCCAGAATAGTTGCATACCTAGCGTCACTGTTATATTAATGTGTCAAGACAAGTTGCAGAGTGAAAATAAAATATTACCTGTACAAATATACTTAGACCCAAGGAAAGAATGGCAAACTGCCATAGATGAGCACACCTTATGTTTTTATTTAAAAGAGAAGACATGCAAACAAAATACTGCTCCTAGAGCAGGTTCAGAAAAACACATTACCACTCTTGCTGAAATACACATGGAAGATGAACAACCATGGGTTCATGTTGGGATAAATGACCATTCTAAAACAATAAAAGCCACTTAAGTGCTTGAACAGGAAAGGAGCTTCATTAATGAGAAATTGTTGCAAAAAATAATGGAAAGGGAGGAGATCCCGAAATTTAGGATTAAAAAACAGTATGTCTCTGGTTTGGACGGTCCATACTTTGAAAACCGAATTGCGGGTAGATGCATGCTGAATATTAGCATTGGACAAAAAACTATTTACCATAATGTTTGGATAGTGTGTGGAACACAAAATGACTTTTACATGGGCAATGACATCATGCACAGAATGTGTATGGTGCTAGATTTCCTTAAACAAAAGATATGGTCACGCATAGGTGGGCCGGCACCTGAATTTGAAGACAAAAGAAGGGCTTATCATTGCGCACAGCTGGTCCCTTATGCAATTGAAGTACAAATGAGGAAAGATACTGTTATCCCTGCCTTCACAAAGCAGTTTGCAATAACAATGAAATGCAAAAATGGAAGAGCAGATGAAAGATTCTGATGCATTTGTATGTCTGAATGAATCCATAAAACAGCAAGGCCTGGATTATGGATACATTCCACTAGTAGATGTGGGTGAAGGGTCTGTAAAAATGATGGTGAATAATAAAGGTTATCAGAATATTCATTTAGAGGAAAACTCCCCAGTAGGAATGGCCATACAAAAATCTCACTACACAGCTGATCTAAATAACATGGTGATTGGAAATATCCCTGAAATGTATGTAGATGCGAAGGGTGAATTGCCAGAATACCTGGACTCTCAACCCAAAGGGATATTTAAAATTAATTCTGTGTACCCTTATGATTCAAGCGAGACAGTGTGCTGTCATCAAGAGGACTGCATAACATTTAACTTAAATGGAAATGAGATAGAAAATCAGCCCATTGAAGTGGAAGCTGATATACCAAAACATTTAAATGTGGCAGCTTTACAAAGAGACACAGCCACACAATTAGAGGAAAGCGACGAGATTCCCATGCCAGAACATTTTCCAGAATTTTCCTAAATGGTAGAGGAGCAGATTTTGTTAGCGGATGCATGTGACAACGAGGAGGATAGGAATGAATTGAGGAAGATATTAATGGAGTTTAAAGATGTATTTGCAAAAGATGGTTCCAAAGTGTTAACCACATTAGATCTCACCTCTGGATATTGGTGTGTGCCATTGGCAGAGGAGATACAGAATTTATTTTCCTTTTTCATTTGGTAAGACTTAATACGCATGGGTTAGAACTCCATTCGGGTACGTCAATAGTGGGAGTGAATTTGGCATATTTTTGAGGAAGGCTCTGCCTGATGCAGCAGAGAGAGCAACCATAGTTTATGTGGATGATTTCCTGATAAAAAATGAAAGTTAGAAAAGCCATTTTGATGAAATAAGACATGTTCTTGGCCAATTGCAGAAAGCAGGCACCAAAGTATCTTTACAAAAAGCACAATGGTGCAAGAAAAAGGTGAATTTTCTAGGCCATGAAGTGACTGAAAATGGACTAAATCCACAAAAGAAGAAAATAGAGGCCATACAGAAACTGAAAGATCCTAAAAATGTGAAAGGGGTAAAACGTTTATTAGGAATGACAGGCTATAACAGAAAGTTCATTGAAAATTATGCTGAAATCACTCAACCATTGACTAAACTGCTTAAACTGAATACACCCTGGAAATGGGAAAAAGAGCAGTCTGAGGCAGTGGCTAAATTAAAGGAATGTCTGGTAAAGGCACCATGTTTAGCATATCCCATAAAGGACAGGGATTTCTTTATAGAAAAAGGTTTCTCTGAACATTGTATGTCAGCAGTGTTATCACAAAAACATGATTTGAATCACAAAACCATTGCATATGCCAGTAAGGCATTTTCCCAAGTTGAAATTAAATTCAATGAATGTGAAAAGGCCCTATTAACAACTGTGTGGGTGCTACAACATTTCCGGCCCATTGTTCACGGAGAAAAGGTGATTATTGAGACAAATCATCAACCTTTGCAGTTTTTAGAGAGTAAAAGAATTAGGTCAGGTAATCTAGCGCAGTCCAGAATTACTTCATGGACGCTAGCATTACATGGTTTTCCTGTAGAAGTGAGATATGGCCAAAATAAAAAAAGCCCAATTGCTCAAGGTTTAGCAGATCTACATGACTGTGCAGCTGAACCAGTATCAAATGAAATAGAAGTGGAACCTAATTGGCAGGAATTTGAACAATCACCACAAAAAGCTTTTGATGAAAAAACATGCAAAGACTTGCCAACTGTATATGTTGATGGTTGTGCCTTTCACATTGAAAATGACAGTGATAAACAATTAGTGTCAGGAATAGGGAATGTCTGGTTGAAGTGTGAAGGTATCCCGAGTATAGGGATGAGAATTGGTGCTAGGAGCAGTCAGGTAGCGGAATTGGCAGCCATTTATAAAGCAATTGCTACTGCAGTTGATAATAAATTCAGTGAAATTGTCCTGGTGACTGATTCTGATTATGCACGAAATAGCTTTGTGGAATATTTACCTGGCTGGAAAGCGAGAGGCATGATTACATACAATAAAAAGCCACTTAAACATGGAAAAATGATACAGGCCATAGACAAATTGGTGTCAGAAAATGATTTAACAATATACTGGAGGAACATTCGTGGGCATTTGAAAACTCCAGGAGAGGATAAGGAGGGAAATGATAAGGCAGATCACCTGGCTAAAATTGGGGCGGTGATGGGAGAATTGCCACCTATTGAACATTTACTGGGTGAAATACAAATTGATGCAGTAACACGTTCTAAAGCACCAAAGGAGACAGATCAACCAGTGGTACAGTGGAGGTATGATACACCAGACCAAGATCTGATTGAGGCACAAAGGAATGATCAAATTTTGGGAATCTATTATAATCATTTGATAGATCCTGAAAAAAAACCTTTAACAGAAAATGATTGTATGGGAAAAGAAGAGTTGAGGGTGCTATTAAAGAATAAAAAACAAATAAAACTACAAGATGGACTCATGATTAGAGAGTCCATAACAGGACAAATACAGTGGGTGGTACCGCTTTCATTCAGAGGGTGAATGCTACACCATGCGCATGATGCTATAACTGCAGGCCACAGAGGCTCACAGAAAACAATGGAAATACTAAAAGATTATGCTTATTGGCCACATATGTCCCAAGATGTAGAATTATATACTAGAGAATGTCTAGTATGTGCCCAATTTAAACCTGCTTCATCAATGCATAGAGCTCCATTAATGAAAAGAGGCCTAATACTTCCATGGTCAGATTTGCAAATATACTACGTCGGGCCTGTAAAGAGGTCGAGCAGGGGGAACCATTATATTTTAAGTGTGGTGTGTTTGATGTCGAAGTGGATTGAGTGTATTTCTGCACCAGATTGTAGTGCGCAAACAGCAGCCACATTGCTGGTGAACCATGTGTTTTCAAGGTTTGGGTTGCCACAAAGAATAGAATCAGACAGAGGAAGTCATTTTACAAGTGCTCTAATGAGTAAGGTATGGCAAATACTGGGTGTGAAGAGAAAGCTACATATCGCATATCGGGCGGCGTCTTCAGGTGGACTTGAACGCAGCGTAAGGTCTGTTGTGGACATTTTAAAGAAATTTGTGGCAGAAGCAGGTTCCAGCTGTGATTTACGCTTACCTTTGTTTCTGATGGCAATCAGATCAACTCCTGCCAAAGCAACAGATATTAGCCCTCATGAAGTTGTAACAGGTAGGAAAATGGTGTTACCACAACACCTGTTATACAGGACACATGAGCAAACACTTGTGAGCCCATCCACAGTTCATGAATACATTGATGAACTGAGGAAGCATTTACACCATGCATTTGCTTTTGTACAGAAAAATTTAGAAAGAGCTGCTGACAGTGCAAAGTCATATTATGATAAAAAAGATGTCAGTAAAGGGATATTGTGTGGGCGATCAGGTGTATAAATTTAATTTTGGAAAAGGTAAACAGACAAATTCCAAATTTCTAGCATCCTGGCAGGGGCCATATCGAATTATAGATGAGGTCTCTCCTGTGGTCTATAAAATTTTGAAGACTGAAGGTGAAACAGCAACATAGCAGTTTGTTCACTTGAATCAAATTAAACCATGTCACCCTAAACACGAGATTAAACAACTTGAGTGTGTAGAAACAGATAAAGTCCCTTGAACATAAAAAGATAAAGTGAATGGGTCTAGTCAATAGTAGTGGCAGAGAAGTTAAATAAAGATAGTTGATTATGATAATGGCACATACACACTGTAATATATGTAAATATATATATATATATATATAAAAAAATGGAAGCTAAAATGTATGGAATTGGTGAGAAAAAGGGCGAAATATAAAGCATGTTTTATTTTTGGCAAAAGGGTGAAGTTAGCATTGTGCTATGTACTTAATTTTTTATTTTCTATTTGGTTTAGAATATTAACATATTTGTACCGGAGGTCATGGGAGACGATGGAGTCCTGGAGTCCCCTGGATGAAGATCGAATGATGCCTGCCTCCGGGTGGAGGTGAAGACAAAGTAACCGGAATGCCAAAAAGTGATGACTCCTATGGGAAAAGGATCCAAGAGTGCCAAGATGGAAGAGTACCCGAATGAACCAAATGATGTGACATCGCTGGCCGGGACATATCAGAGGCAGACAAGTGTACTGGAGTATGGAGTTCCACATATTTATTATTCTAATTAATTATTTTAATCTGTTATGTTAATTCTTTGTTTTAGTTATTTGTTTTATTTTATTATTTTATGATTGAACTCAAGTACAAAAGTAAGACACTGGACCATGGACACTTCCATTGGTAAGAAAAATGTAGAACATTTTATAAGAACTGATGGACTCAAAAATGAATTTTAATATTATGATGATTGAACAGTGATTTTTCAATTTTCATTTTTCACACATGAATATTAATTGTATTGGATTGTTACATTTTAAAAAAGAAGAAAGGGAGCAAGTTGGATTTCTTCCAATTGTGGCTTGGACCATTACCAACATTCTCAGAAAAAAAGGAGGGGATATGTAGGATTATTTAGCGTGTTTTGGGAGCACACCACCATTGCATGGGATTAATGTATCGCTATAATGTGGTACAGCAAGCCATGTGTTGCCAATGTGACATGGACATGTAAATGAAGACAGGCTACTCAGTCAAAAACACAGCAATTTTATCACATTGATAAACACATTTTTTTTTCTTCTCTCTCACCTGAAATGCCTCTGTTGCAGGAGACATATTAGAGAATTAATGAACTAATATAATTAACAGTACTAACATGATTCTAATCAAATAATATCATAATGTGTTCTCCAGTGAAAATGAGGTGGAAAAAACAGGCTCTGAAAGTCATTTTAAACGTGCACTTGGATTCATTTTTTTCTTCTCTGTTCACTGTGTTATCTGGATGCAACATCTGCATGCCAGGAAATGAGTAGATACAGTTTCTAAACTCTATAAGCCAAGCCATTGTTTAAAGAAGGAGGGTATGACATGATAGAATTTTATTGGGTGCACGTCACCCTAGGGGCTGTAACATAGGTTTACTGAAGAATCTCGGGGAGAGAGAAAGGCAGTGGACTTTTTTACACAGCTTGGGTGAGAAGCCTGAGGGGAGTTGCTGTGGGGCTGCCTGATTGAGGGGCGTCGTTCCAGTGTACTGCTGACTTTCACAGGCTGGAGATTCCAGTCAATTGGCACCGGTTTGGGGACCAAAGAGTGCAGATTAGAACTGCATGTCCTCGCTGGGTGTTACAAAGGGAAGTCCCGAGCCATTTAAAGATGGTGTCCTGTCCAGAGAGTTTGCGTGCTGATCTGCTACAATTTTGCTGGTAATTATCTTACACAAAGCGAGAATGCGATGTGTGAATGAAAGCTATTTCAGTCAGGCAGCGTAGCGATAGCTCCGTTCTAATGTTGCTATTCAGAAATGCAAGTCAACTGATGCACTGTTCTTTTTATTGTTGCAAAGAATCTAATGAAATGCCATGTATTTTGCAATTGCTTCTCTTGTGTTTATTCTAGAAAAGACTGCCTCGCAAAACTGGTAATGTATGATTTTGAAATGAAATTGATGTAAATCACAATCCGTGTAAAGGCTTCTATTTACTTCTGTTTTTCTCTGGTACAGTTAGCCCATATCACCTGATAAAAGGGGAGGTTATTAGGTAATATATGTCAAGCATCCCATGTGGAAAAAGTTGTTATGAGTAATTATAAATAGCTGTGTGCGTGGTTCCACTCAGTGTATGTGTGTGTGACTTTTGAGTGGAACACAATCTGATAGTCTGTTGGACGTACATGAGTCAGCAGAGAAAGAGGCCTCTGGAAATAGTTTCACTAATGTAAATAAATGAGTGATGGTACCGCATGTTATTGTGAATACTTTATGGAAGCATAGCTCACTGGTGTAGATAAATCAATGATAACAGCCATATGTGGCACTCCATATAAAAATGTGGTGTTCTTGAATAATGTAGAAGCCTGAGGCCTCTAAAGATCACAAGAACAGTCTAAACAAAAGAAAGGGGTTTTGTATGTTGGGGCCACAAATGAAACAAAGAAATTATCCTCATCATTATGCCACAACGAAATGCATGCCAACTAAATGTATCTGTGTACTGAAATAATGCATAGCCACGATGCCACCATAATACCAAACCCAATCTGAATGCAAGGGGTGATTGTTGCTAAATTACTTTTTTTCTTGGTGATAAGAAAATACCGCTAGGCCCCAAATCTACACAAAATACCCTACAGTGGACATGGGAGAAGGCCGGGCCACTGGTCATGGCTATTGGCTTGGTAGTGTGGCAAAACGTGGAGTGTATACAGAGGTATAACAACACCCTTGATGATTTTAGTTAAAGTTTATTGCAGCAAATGTGTCATAACAAAACCCCTGAAATTCAGCGCATTTGGGAAGTCATGACCGGCTTAACGCAGCTCATTCCCATTGCAGAGCCCATGAGCACATACATATTATGCAGGCTTTTGGCGCTTTATAAGCACATACATTAAACAAATAAATAAATAAATATAAGAGAAGGGGTGCACAATGGTATACCCAGTTTCATTATGAGAGGCCATGTCATTATGGAGGAAATCAACAGGAGCGTGCCGAGTCAAGCCGGTGACGACTTCCCAAAGGTGCTGAATTTCAGGGGTTTTGTTGCGATACATTTCAGCACCTTATATAAACTTTGACTAAAGTTGTTTTCAGTCAATTGAAGGCAAATCCCTGAAAGCTCATGCCAGAGAGAATGCAACCCGCTAGGGAAGAAAGGCCCAAGTCGATATTGTAAGGATAAGATAGTTTAATCTCATACGCAGATGAGAGCAACAGCAAAGAACTCTGCTGCAAAGAACGTTCTGCCGAAAAGTAGTACAAGTAGAATCATATATAGAAAAACATTGTCATACATGATGCAATACATAGGGTAACATTCTGTGCAGCTGGTTGGTGTGCACCTATATAGGATCTGCCTGCCCCATAAGGGATGCCAGGCCATTGGTTCCAGCCCAATCCGTCTCTCTTCTGTCACATGGGTGCTGCGGTGATCATCTTCTTCTCAGTTTGAAGTTCATAAAACAAATTAAGTATACTCCTGCCATATGACTACTTTATCACTCAGGTTCTGGACTTGGCAGGACTTTAGACGAGCACGATGGAGGTTTTTCTAGTATTGTTTTGAGCTATAATGTATCCATCCCAGCACCCCGCAAAACAAATTACACGATTTCTGCTTCAACGATGTGCCCTGTTCACCCTCTTTAAACAACTCATGACTTGTTACTTTGAGGTTGGTGGTCGAGTGCACCTGGCGCCATGGAATTCAGGGATCTACGTTTTAGTCAGTTATATGCTCCATAACTCGTGGTCACCTGGAGATGGGCCAGGTCATGCTTTGGCCAGTGTGAGATAACATGAACACAAGACGTCGGTCTGTGATCGCAGCCTTGTTGGACGCATTCATCTCGAACATCTTTGCAACACTGTTAGAACAATGAATAGGTGTGGCGGTTGGGATGGTGTGTTGTCCTCATGGGAGTTTGGGCATAGCCGGGGATTTCCCTTGTGTCGCGATTTGGGCCTAGTGCATGCAAAGGCGCATTTAGCGCGCAGGCCTTCCCTTGTACCTATGGTTGATTATTATCTATGCAAAATAGCGATGCTGCATGTACCCTTTGCTATACTATGTGGGTTGATTATATTTGTTTGTATTGGAGTGAGGTCCTTTTGTATTGGGAAGTGGTCTTCTCACTGTTTCCCCTCCCCCTGGCCCATCATAGTGCTTTGAATTGTTCACGCCTCACTGTAAAGCGCCTAAGGGGGTGCGGTGGGGATGCCCTCCTTCCATACAGAATACATATAAATATACATATATATGATTTAAGATGAGAAATCTGAGATTCCCATGTTTATTAACTTTTGCACCATAGGATGGATCAGCATGTTATTTTACAAATGTAATTTGGGGCCCTGGCAACCAAATCCGGAAATGTTTGTTCAAATCTGTGCTATGTTGCAAAAGATATAAAGAGTTATAAAATAAGCTTATGTTTTTTACATTTCAATTCATTTCTGAATTTTCCAATTTTTGTTGGATTTGCGGCAAGTAAGAAATTGGCACATATCGCTTCAATGAAATCCTTTCTTGGTTTGGCCTAAATCCATCTAGTAGTGTTATTTTTAATGTGGTATTGATCGGGGTGTACCTGTTCCCAAAATGTTTGTTATATCTCCCATGATGCATTGCCAGTGCCATGGTTTTTCATGGCCTGGTGCTCCTACACTCCTCGGAGAAGCTGGAACTATCGTGATACTTTCACTTCACTGCACCATGGGTTAATCACTTCTATTAATGCTCCTACCCTTCTGACTTTCCCACCTTCTCTCCATCTCACCTGGACTCCCATTCGTATTGCCTGTGGCTGTACCGTGTTTCACATTTTGCTAAAATTCAAATTTAGCTGTGCCCTGTGGCTGTACAGTGTTTCACCTTTTGCTAACACTAACATTCAAATCTAGCTGTGCCCGTGGCTGTACTATGTTTCACCTTTTTGCAAAATTTTGAATCTAGCTGTGCCCTGTGGCTGTACTGTGTTTCACCTTTTTGTAACATTTTTAATCTAACAGTGCCCTGTGGCTGTACTGTGTTTTTTCGATGTTGACTGTGCCCATTGACTGCATTGTGCTACACTGTCCTGCTATTTCTGTCTTGCTCCGCCTCTTCTGCTTGCCCCCCACTCTGCTCTTCTCTCACTCTCTCCCCCCTCTCTCTCCTCTTCCCCCTCCTCCACATCACCTTTGGCGCTCTCTTTTTCTCCCATCTTCTTTAACTGTTTCTCCATTGACTATCCTCACTAAGTCTGGTAGGAAGAAGTTCAAAAAGGATATATTGGTCTCTCACCCTGATCTCCCTATCGCTGACATCTACACCAGCGCATCCTCCAGACAGACCCTTACCGACATCCTCTTTGTCGTTCCTTCGCCAGACAGTTGGACTCCTCACATGGTCTCTGTGGTCTCTCCTTTCTCTTCTTCTCCCATTAATGGTGGCAGCTGGTGGGAGGCCCTCCTGGACCCCTTCCACTCCTCTAACGTAATCATTAATGTCTACCTGAATGGCACCATCCTGGTCAACGGCCCTCAGGCCAATATTCTCCTCTTTGATAGACGCTTCCTGCACCTCATCAACTTCCTTCCTTCTGCTTTTGTGCCCTCTCTCTGCTCTCTGGCTTCCTTGCCTCCAACACCTGCCTCCTCCTTGGCTAACTTACCCTCCCCTCCTTCCTTTTCTGCCCCCTCGGGCTCCTTCTTCACCACCACAGGGCATACCTGTGATTTGTAACCCTCCCCGGAAGTCTTTCAAGGTTTTCAACCTTCTACTTATTGCCACTTTCAACTCTCGCTCGTCTGTCGAACACTCCTCTGACATCTGCCGCCTCCTGGAAAAACTTGATCTCGATGTCTTCGGTCTCACAGAGACATGGTTCATGGCCAGCTCTGTCGCAAGCTTTGATACTCTCCTCCCTGATGGCTACAAGAGCCTCTCCGCGACCAGATCCAACCGTCCTGGTGTGGGTGTAGCCTTGATCTTCCTGGAGTGGTTTTCTGCCTCTGTAATTCCTATGCAGGCCTACTCCTCCTTTGAATGCCTTTTCTGCAGGCTTTCTCTCTCTCCTGGCCACTCTCTCACCATTGCTACTATCTATCGGCCACCTAGTCAGACTACCTCTTTCCTCTCCTAGTAAGCTGACCTCTCCTCCTCCCTCCTGGCCTCAACACTCAACTCCTACTCCTTGGTGACCTCAACATCCACCTGGATGCTTCCTGTCCATCCTCTGGACTCTTTCGCGACCTCTGTGACTCTCTCTCTCTCTCTCTTTCTATTCATCCCTCTTGACCGACTCACTCTGCAGGGCACACTCTGGATGTTCCTATCTCCTCTGACACTATCTCTCCCCCTCTTCCACCTCTGGCTGACTTTCATCCTGACACTGCCCTTTCCAAGCTCCACTCTGCTATCTCTGATACTCTCAATGTTCTTGCTAATGTCATGAGGATCCACTTGAAGCCCAAACCCAAGTGCAACTCTTGGTATGACTTTGACCTCATCACACTTAAATGCAAGTGTAGGGTTGCTGAGAGAAAATGGTGGGCATCTTGTGCATCCTCTAAAAAACTGGCCTGCCGCCTGCTCCAAAGGCAATACCGGATCTCTGTCCACGCTAAGAAGAGAGCCACCATCCATGCCGATGTCTCTGCAGCATCTAACAACTCAGCCAAACTCTTTAAAATCTGCAAGGAACTGACCAATCTGCTGCAGTCTCTACTTCTCCTGTCCCCGCCCAGGCACTCTGCATGGCCCTGGCTTCTCTTTTCATCTCTAAAACACAGCACATGCTGTACTCTCCTCCTCTTCCTGCTTCTCTATCCGCTACCTCTGGCCCCCCTGCAGCTGCCTCTCCCCCCCCTTTCTCTTCTTTTCCTCTGTTCTACCTGTTGAGATTTCTAGACAAGTCTGATCTATGAAAGTCTTGTCAAAACAGGTTCTTCCCTGTTCGTCCAAAATCTTGAAGGGCCATATTTACACCCTCGATCCTGCCCTGGCTGACTTCTGCAATCACTCCTTCACTACTGGAGCCTTCCCCTCCCCTCTGAAGCACTCTCTTGTGCACCCTCTTCTGAAGAAATCCACAGCCAACCCCTCTTGCTCGGGTAACTATCGTCCGATCTCTATCACTCCTTTTTCTGGGCAAACTCCTGGAAAAGCTGGCCATCTCCCATGGTAACTGATGTCTTGAACATCAGTGAAGACCTGCTCTCCAACCTTGATCCTAATCTCCCCTATGTCCTCATTCTACTCGATTTCTCTTCTCTCTTTGACACGGTCAACCATGCCATCCTGCTCAACCGCCTATGTGATAACCTGGGTATCAATGATCAGGCCCTGGCCTGGCTGACCTCTTTCCTCTCAACCGGCCCTCCCAGGTCCAACTTGGGTCCTTCCTTTCCATCTTACTCTCCACTTGTGGTGTTTACCAGGGGCCTAACTTCTCTCCCTGGCTTTTCAACCAATAACTGGCACCCCCCACCCACCGTATTGCTGCTCTCTGCTCCAACTTTCAGTGCTATACGGATGTCACTCTGTTAATTATTATTATTAGTATTATTATTATTATTACTATAATAATAATAATTATTATTATTATTACATTTTTATAACGCGCTGCATGCCCGTAGGCCTCAGGGCGCACACAAAGACGAATAAGCAGGAGACAAATGAACACAAGGCAGTCAGTTCAAGAAAGCAGATCACAGTGCCATAGGGGAAATGGATGCAAGACGTAACTCACTAGCCTCGTGCAAGATTAAAGAGGTGCTGTTTCACAAGCTTATTAAAGAGATCAGTGGAGCATGCTGCTTTCATAAAGGCTAGAAGTGCTTTCCAGGCAAGAGGGGCTTGAACGTCAAACAGTGTACCGCTAAACCTAACAAGCTTGTATCTGGGTTGAGACATTTTCAGGTTATCTTGGGAGCGCAAGGAGCTGCCTAGTAGATTTGGTTTGGTCCTTTCGGTATTGTTGGGCTGTGTTGGTCTGAGTGTTGAGATCTTGTAGGTAATCCTGTGTTTAATAGGAAGCCAGTGTAGTTCCTTTCTGGCACCAGAGAAATGATCTCGTTTGGTGAGACCCAGAATGGCGCGTACTTCGACGTTTTCAGAGACCTGAAGGCTATTCACATTGGTTTCCGTGGTTCCAGCCAGCAGGCTGTTGCAGTAGCCTAGTTTTGAGTTCACTAAGGTGGTGGCTAGAACAGCGCTGTTGCTGGCTGAAATACAGGGCCGAATGTGATGTAGACGCTTGGTCGTAAATGCTCAGGAGGACCGAGTCTGTAAGATATGGTAATTCATAGTAAGTTTGGCATGAAGAAACACGCTGAGGGACTGCATGCTTTTGGCTACACAGATGGAGCTACCTGCAATATTGAAACTGCTGTAGGCTGGACTAAGTTTCTTGAGCCGTGGGACAATCAAGTGCTTAGTTTTACCTTTAATAAGGGCAAGAGAATTTTCCACCATCCAGGACATTCCAGTGAGCTCAAGGGCGACTTGTGTGTCATCAGCATAGTTGGTGTAATGTACACCCAGGTGGTCCAAGAGGGTGTGGAGAGGTCTAATGTAGATATTAAAAAGTGTGGCAGCAATACACAAGCCCTGTGGAATACCAAAGGTTTGGGCTATAGGGGTAGAACTTGCACAGCCTACTGCGACTCTGACGATACAAGGCCCAAGGAAGGATGCAGTCCATTGAGCTGATGAGGCTGAAAAGTGAGCCTGATCCGTTAGTCTAGCTACCAGAAGAGGGTGATCCACCAAGTCAAAGCCTGCAGAGAGATCTAACAGCATAAGCAGGGCGTTGTGTCCATGGTCAACTATGCTGGACAGGGTGGATTTAAGGACCATCTACAATTGTGCCAAGTTAGCACAGTGGTTCACGGTGCAGAATTGATCTCTGAGCATAGCAAAGCCAGATTTCAGTATGCCCCGCACAGAAGTGGCCAGTCCCATTCTGACAGTTAGAAGGGCATTGGCACATAATGATCATTTCTAGAATACCCTATCATCAGCATAACACCAGAATCGTGAATGCCTAGTATCATAGTAGTGATAAAGCTAGTTATGCCCAGATAGATTCAAAACTGCCCAGTTACCACAGTAATATAAGATTCCATTGTGCCCCGTTAATGCATTCTAATATGACCTGTTGGCACAGTAAGGGCAGATTCCCATGTGTCAAGTTGATAGTAAGGTTAGAATCAAATTGACCAGTTAGCATAATGAGGTCAATCTCCAATGTGTCTAATTATTATACATTTATAGCCAACAAACTGGTGATGGAAGAGAAGCATCCCTGCTTTTCCCAGCCCTACTGGCTCTGCGACCATGCTGGTTTGTACAGGTGGTTATGCAATCAGTTGGGGTCGGTGGGGGGAAGTGTGCTCCTCAGGGGATGTACAACCTTTGCACCATGACAAGTGCAGTTTGGTGTGCTATAAGCACTAGGGCAAACATGTCCCTCATGCAAATAAGATAAAATTCAATGAATACTTGCAAATGGCAAACGTTGCCCTAGTGCAAATAGGGAATGGGTATGTTCCCTTACTGGCTCTATGGCAAAGGTGTACCAGATTTTCAGATGGCATGGGACAGGAACAACATCTCCTCTCCTCAGTGCATTTGTGGTTTCTGCGTCTGGGCTCAGACAATACGTCCACACTTTCTTCTTAGAGTCCACATGTGTACCGTTGTCTCTGATTAATAATGCTTTCTTTTTCAATGATTTCTGCAATAATACATGTGAGGTATAAATCCATAATCTGTTGTTTTTCATTTCGGCTCAGAAACCAAAGACTAGTTAGGATGATAATTCTATCTAGTAAAGGCACACATGTTTACTATGCTATTGGTGGCTTCAACCTTGCATTCCATGTATTCACCCATCGGGTACAGAGAATTCCTCTTTTTAAAGTTTCAGCAGATTTTACAATGAGCTCAGGTGTTTTCTGTACTTGGACGTTATAGTGCCCTCCTTGGTTATGTGTAGGCTGTTTGCTGTTATATAGCCCCGTGATGTTTGCTTCTTGGTGGTGTCACGTCTGGTGTCTGTCATGCGATGACTGCTTCTGAGGGTGTCCACTGTAGTGTTCTCACGGTGGTGTCTCTTCCTGGAGGGGCAGTACTGTGATGATTGCACAACTGCAATACTTCAGGTGCATGCATCTTCTTGACTGGTCCCCTTTTTACCCTACTCAGATCCCTACTTGGCACCATGTAGTATGCTCATTGGCTAGGCCACTCACACACAGCAATTGAATAGGCGCGGACCCACAATCCTCGCACTAAGGACAGACCATGCTCCCTTCTGGATGCATACATCTCAAGTGCCTTTAACAAAGGCACCTAGAAACACAGAGACTGACTTCTTCTGATCTGTATGCATCTAAAGAGTAACAACACAGTAGTTCATGTTCATGCCTTTCTTAGGAAAAAAAAAACATCCTCTTTCCATGCAAATCCAATAGCGCCAATAGGCCACGCAGGTGGCAGGGGTGCATGGCATAAAACCCAGCAACATAACATCACTTAGCAAGACACGTCTGTACATTCTTCTGAAGGTTCTCCGTATACTTTAAGAATGTGGGCTCAAAGTAGGTGATTGTTCATACGCTTTGCAGCTGTGCGGCTCACACTTTTGCCTGGCATCTCTCTTTCCTATAGCATATGTCTGGCTTGTGCAACTCACTTTCATGTCCCACAATCTGTTTATGTTGTGGCATTTCTATATCATTTTGACATGTTGTGTGTTTTTCTTGGGGCCTTACCATTTGTATAACAAGGGTCCTGGTGGATTCCTGCATCGCCCTCCTGTCTGTGTGTTCTTTCACCACTGTAGGGTTTGGGATGGATGGGCCCTGACTTGAAAGCATCCTTTTTGATAGGTGTTCTCTCGAAGCCAGTGGTGTCATTATACGCCTGTGTGTATCTAGGGGAGCGATAGTCTCTACCCTGAACAATTACTTGGGGGTTTTGTGTCACTTTTTAGTGATGTTTACCACTTTTTTACCACACAATGTAAGGGGAGACGCCCCACACCTGCACTTCCCCATCCCCCTTCTATATACCTTACCCCAGTTTACCATCTGCATTTTTGCAGAAAAAAAGTGGTAAGAAATGGGCAAAAGATTTTGGCAAAGCTGTATTTCTGCAAACGTGTGGCATACCGGTATTTCCATTGGGTAATCTGTGTTGTGTGACAGGTCTTTGCTCGGTATATCCTCATATTGTTACGACTGTGACGAGTGAGAATGTCAAAAGTGGTATTGCCCTGATTATATACTGGTTATTCTCTTTACACGGAACCGCAGTCTTTCTTGATTTGGAACAAGAAGGTATTGAACTATCCCATTATGATAATCCATGCATCCCCCTGCATTTGTGTTATGTGTATGTCACAGGGTAGGCACATCTCCATTCATCTCCATATACCAGTTATATGTATTTACCATGACGATGTACCAAATAAACCTCTCTACCCATGGGATATGGTAGGGTTCAGCACTAGATCTTACTCGACAGAACTGCCTGGTGGATGAGTCCATCAGGCCCAGCCTGAATAAGAGATGCACTTTCCTTGCTGATATAAAAACACTGAGGTTGGCACAGAATCATCCTCCTCAAAAAAGCTACATGCGGCATACCGCAAGGATCCTGGAATTCCTTGTACACACGCCCTTTCATGACGTCATTACCCGAGTCAACAGCAGCACTAGTGACAAGTCTGTATTCTATTTTCACAAAGGTCTCTACTTCACATTAACCTTAATCTTCTCCCTCACTGTGTGACACTGTCTTTCAGTAGTCAATGCCCAGAAGGTACTCCCATTTCCCCAGATTAATTAACGAGTAGAAATCAAAACAGTGTTACTCCAAGGTTGGCATGGTTTCCCGCCCTTAACTACACCAGTCTCGCAGCCGACATGGAATACCAGTGGGCCACCTGCACAATCAGTCAATTAGTACTCTTCTCTCACCTGGAAAAGCCATATCTGGGGCATGGCTGTATAGTGATGTCAGAAATTAATAAAACTTTCAAATAAATACATTTTAAAGAAATACATTTGTCAAATATACAAATACATTTTAATTGTGAACAATATGAGAAGAGCATCTCATAAACACATGGGTTAATACTAATGCACTTATATTTAACATAATACTCATTTTTTTTTTATTCAGTCGGATTAAGGTTGAGGATGTACTGCTGCACTTTTAATCTTTGATCACAGAATGCACTTAGATATTTGCGTCAGGTGCTATCTAGCCAAAACTATCAAGAGGCACAGCAAAGAAGTGGTTTGCCATGACACCACAGTAATGTCATCCAGTATGATTTACAATCCCAATAGGCAGTCAAATCCTCGGGCAGTACAATGCAATGATCACTGCTTAATAAAGGTGTTGTGCAGTAATTACTCCCAACAGGCATTGTCACCTCGCTCATCAAAATGTAATGAGTGTCATTGTTATCAAAGTGGGAATCATGACAAACTATGTATTGAATTATGGTGAAAACTATATATTGAGAAGGACGAGGTTTTTTTTCAAAGTTACATTTATGTATTATTTAACAGTATAGATGACAAAACATAAAGTACATCATGTTTTTTTCATTTAGTGTAATCCAGTCATAATGATTTGACTTTATTAATAGCACAAGGCTGTCTGGGGACTGGGACCTCTTTACATCCAGCTTTACCTCCCTAATTACCACCCGGCCAGAGTCCTTCGGTCTTCTGGCTCCAACTCTCTGCAGATCAAACGATTTTCCAAGCAGAGAGTGGGAGGCTTAACACTTTCCTCAGCTGGTTCCTCCCTCTGGAACGGCCTCCCTCCCCTCCTCAGACTTGAGCCAGATCTTCTTAAGTTCCGGAAACCTATCAAGACTTTCCTTTTCTCCTCTTCCTTTCCTCGCCCCCTCCGATCGAACTCTCCATCTGCCAATAAGATTGGGGCCTGGTCCCTCCAGGGTCATATAGGGGCAGACCACCTCCTTCCAGTCCCTCCAGCATCCCGTCTCAGCACTTGCCCTTGGGCCCCCTTTCCCAGACTAGCCCAACTCCCTGTCCACTGCACTCTTCCTCCCCTTCCCCCTCTCCCCTGGCACTTGCCACCTTAGCCTGCCCAGCACTTGCCCGGCACCCCACCCTTGGGGGAATCCCACTCCTGTATTTCTCACTCACCCCCTCCCCTTGCACTTACTACCTTTTCATGCACCTACATGATTGGATTGTCACATAGCCAATATAACCGTTTTTGCTGTTTTACTTTTTGAGTCCCATGTCCCCCCTATCTTGTATTCTGGTGCCTGGAAACACCTGTGTAAATGTCCAATAAAAAAATATTCTGAACTCATCTTTCCATCCACTGAAGAAGACTTCACTAACTTTAACACTGCTCTTTATGCTCCTGTTTCCTCTCACTACCCTCTTACTACACTTACTCCTAAATTCTCCCCTTCACACTTGGCAAAGATCAAGAGACTCCTCTGATCTCCAACTATATCTCACTGCTCTTCAAACTATTCCTCTACTCTGCCAAACATGATTTCTATCTTTCTCACATTTTATCTCATTCCTCCCGACATAGGTGCCTCAAAAAATCTCTCAACTAAATTCTCTCACCTTCTAAACCAACCTCTATCTCCTCTACTCTTTCTTAAAAAATGATCTTGTTCTCTACTTTGCTTTGAAAAATCCTACCATTCACAATCCCCTCACTAATTACCTTCTATCCCCTCCTTCTTCTCACTCTTTTTCACCACTCCTACCAAACACCTATGTCTCAGTTTGCCCCCACAAACCCTGATGAGATTCCTGCCCTACTCCTCAAGGCTAAACCTTCCTATGCCCCTAGTGAACCCCGTTGCCACACATTGAGAAGCACATAACTCCCAGTATAGCTCCACATCTTAATTACCACTTCAAATCCTCTCTTGACAGTGCCTTTTTCCCCTCATCCTATAAAACAGCTACTGTCATCCCTCTCTTTAAGAACCCTGGTCTAGATACTAACTGTCCTGACACCTTTCGTCCTGTCTCCCTCTACCACACTATTCAAAAACCCTAGAGTAAGTAGCATTCAATCCACTCACTGAGTTCTTTGATACTCACAACCTATGGGAGCCTATTTAATCTGGCACCTGACTTCTGCATTCCAATAAGACTGCTTTTAATGTCATCAACTTCATCTCTTCTGCTTGGCATGCAAACCTTTCATCTATTCTTATTTTTGTGACCTCTCTGCTGCCTTTGATAATGTTGACCATTCTGACCTTCTGTCTATATCATCTCTCCTTGGAATCATAGATAAGGCCCTTGCTTGGTTTGCTTCATACCTTGCACCCAAACAAATACCTCCCCACTCACTCCCCGTTCTGTTGGAATTCCTGAGGTTCAGTCCTTTGTCCACTTCTCTTCACTCTTGGCACCCTCATCACCTCTTCCCATTTCAACTCTTCGCTGATGACGCTGAGATCTTCTTCTCCTTTCACTTGTTATCCGACAAGCTGTTGTCAAAAACCTCACTCTTTCTCTCCACCATCTAATATTGGAAGGCGTCTCACTCGCTCATGTACAACTCCATTAAGATGGAAGTTATGTATGTCCCATTCAGAAATATTAGCTATTCCTCTCTTTCTTTTCTTCTCTTCTTCTTTCCTAAATACCTTCCTTACTCTGCTTCTGCTCATAACATCCATGTCATATCCGTCCCATCACACAGCTTCTTACTCTTCATCTCCAAATCTGTTGCTGAAGGCAGACTCAACATCAGAAATATCAGTCAATTTTTCCTTTCTAAACTGCTAAATGCCTAATCTCCTCTTTAGTCCTTTCTAGATCTAACAACTGTGCCAGTTTCCTCTATAGCCTTCCCAACCATGCGTTTTTACCTATGGACAAAGTCCTCAAGTTAGAGGTCCCCAAACACTGTTCAACCTTTCTCACTTCACCTCTACCTTCTCTGCCGGTCACCAGATTAGCTGGCTATCTATGAAACAAACGGCTAAGTATACACTTCTTCTCATCATGTTCAAAACTATCCATAGACTCGCCCCACCCTACCTATGTGCTCATCTCACTGTACTCCTCACTCATTAAGATCATCCTAATGGGGGGCGTGGCCAACTGCGAGGCGATTCAGACCTGAGTCTCTTCGGCTCCCGCTGCCGCATGATACATCCTGGAAAACCAGCCTGATATGTGACCGCTAGCCGTGCTCCAGGAGGGCCGCAAGAAAGAGGGACACCCGCGGCACAAGTCTGAGGAGTTGTGGTGACTGGGGAGGCGGCTGCGCCTAAACCCCAGCGATTCGAAGTCCGAGGCCCTGAGCGGAGTCCCCGAAACAAGATGGCCACCGCTGGAGATCCGCGGCTCTGACTGGGCTGGTGACGCCCTGCTGTGGGGACTGGAGACCTGACCGCGGCTGGGCCCGGGGCTCGGCCCGCCATCCGGGGCCCACGAGAGAATTGGCGGTGGTCCCAGACGAGCCTGAGTCCGCAAGGGACGCAACCGAGGAACAACATCAGGTGGGGCAGGGGCGGCGCCGCTCTGTGACACGCTGCCGGGCCGGACCGATCCCTGGGGCAGTGCCGCTCCCGTGCTCACTGCCCAGGGGTGCCTGCTGGGGACCGCAACAGCAACGTGTGCGGGTGATTCAGGGCGGCCCACCCACAGCGCCACGGCCCACCGGGACGGGGTGGACAATTAAGTACAGGCCCATGGGCCGCTGCTGGATCGCCCAGAGAAGAACTGTCGGGTCATCCGTGGACCGGAACAAACAACGTTCAAGCGGAACAGCACAAAGCGTCACACCACCCGCATGGAAAAGGACAATATAGCCGGCTCCCCCCTGGGCCCTGGGGCAACGGGGTGGTGAAAGCCGGTGGACCTGCCGAGCCTAGCCAGAGAGACTGCAGGAGGCGCACACCAGCCTGACCCGGAACGGCCTGGAATAAGTGAGGGGTGCCCCCATATACATCCAGGAGGTCCCTCTGCCATATACCACTGGCGAGTGTGCCGGGCTGGGCGGGCGAACGGGAGTGACGGAGCACCCTCCCGCCACGGCTCAACACATTCCCATTTGCAGACTGACACTAAGACAGTGGGAGTAAGACCAACAGACCACTACTGGTGGCAGGACGACAGGGCCACTCTCACCACCCAAGGAATTCCCCCTCACCCAATACCTCGAAACCACCGATTAAGCATAAACATCCTGAGAACCAGACAAACTTTGGGTTAGTAGGAATACCTGCCAACATAGCAGAGTGCAGTGGCTTGGCATGGGAGCCTGCAATCATACGTGTACTAACAATAAACAGCAAAACCCAGCCTCCCACCTCATCATTGTGTCGCGATCGAACTGGCCGCACTCCTTGAGACCAAGAGACAGGAGCTCCACCACGACATTACACCTGCCCGACCGGGTTGCAACCATGGGCAAAGAAAAAACAAAAAAAGGCTGACATGCAGAATAGGATTGAACAATATACGTTTGCCTCCTCTCAGGCCACCGACCTTCAACCGCATCTATCTGGAGACATGGAACCCGCCGACGTGCTCTCCCTCAAAGATGTCATGGCCGCAATAGCCAACTCACGCTCGTCCATGGAGCAGAAGATTGATCGGATAAGTTTGGATGTGTCCCTTCTCAGACATGACCTGCATAAACTGTCCGCACGTACAGGAGACGCGGAGCAGCGCATCTCGAATACAGAGGATGGGCTACACAACGTGCAACACCAACTCCAGGGAGTCGCGGCCACACTCAAGACCTTGGAGGCGAGGGTCGAAGAAAACAAAGGGAGGTCCAGATGTAACAATGTTCGTATATTCGGTATCCCTGAGAAAGAGGAGGGCCCATGTATGGAACTCTTTCTGGAACAACTACTAAAAGACCTCTTCGACTCACACTCCTTCTCAAAATTCTTCTCCATAGATAGAGCACACCGAATACCCACGGGAAGGCCATTGCCTGGCGCTCCTCCGCGCACTGTGATAGCGCGGTTCTTGAACTATCGTGACCGGGACGCACGCTTACAGCTGGCTAGGACCAAGGGCACGGTAACCTTCAACAGGTCCAGGCTGGCCTTTTTCCCTGATTATACAAAGGAGGTACAGAAGGAGGTACCTTCCTTACTCTGCTTCTGCTCATAACATCCATGTCATATTCGTCCCATCACACAGCTTCTTACTCTTCATCTCCAAATCTGCCGCTGAAGGCAGACTCAACATCAGAAAAATCAGTCATCTTTTTCCTTTCTAAACTGCTAAATGCCTAATCTCCTCTTTAGTCCTTTCTAGATCTAACAACTGTGCCAGTCTCCTTTATAGCCTTCCCAACCATCCTTTTTTACCTATGGACAAAGTCTTCAAGTTAGAGGTCTCCAAACACTTTTCTACCTTTCTCACTTCACCTCTACCTTCTCTGCCCATCACCAGATTAGCTGGCTATCTATGAAACAAACGGCTAAGTATACACTTCTTCTCATCATGTTCAAAACTATCCATAGATTCGCCCTACCCTACCTATGTGCTCATCTCACTGTACTCCTCACTCATTAAGATCATCCTAATGCGGGGCGTGGCCAACTGCGAAGCGATGCAGACGTGAGTCCCTTCGGCTCCCGCTGCCGCATGATACATCCTGGAAAAGCAGCCTGATATGTGACCGCTAGCCGTGCTCCAGGAGGGCCGCAAGAAAGAGGGACACCCGCGTCACAAGTCTGAGAAGTTGTGGTGACTGGGGAGGCGGCTGCGCTGAACCCCGGCGATTCGAAGTTCGAGGCCCTGAGCGGAGTCCCCAAAACAAGATGGCCGCCGCTGGAGATCTGCAGCTCCGACCGGGCTGGTGATGCCCTGCTGTGGGGACTGGAGACCTGACCGCGGCTGGGCCCGGGGCTCGGCGTGGCTGCAGAGGCGGCACCTACCTCTGGCACCCTGAAAGCCGAACCGATCTGGACCTGAACCCGTCCCCTGCGCGGCCTGCTACCCCGGCGGAGTGGCTGTACTGCCACAGTCCGGGGCTCACGAGGGGATTGGCAGTGGTCCCAGACGAGCCTGAGTCCACAAGGGACGCAACCGAGGAGCAACATTGGGTGGGGCAGGGGCGGTGCCCGCTCTGTGACACGCTGCCGGGCCGGACCGATCCCTGGGGCGGTGCCGCTTCCGTGCTCACTGCCCAGGGGTGCCCGCTGGGGACCGCAACAGCAACGTGTGTGGGTGATTCAGGGCGGCCCACCCACAGCACCACGGTCCACCGGGCATCTGAGCCTGCAATCATACGTGAACTAACAATAAACAGCAAAACCCAGCCTCCCACCTCATCATTGTGTCGCGACCGAACCGGCCGCACTCCGTGAGACCGAGAGACAGGAGCTCTGCCACGACATTACACGTGCCCGACCGGGTTGCAACCATGGGCAAAGAAAAAACAAAAAAGCCTGCCATGCAGAATAGGATTGAACAATATACGGTCGCCTCCTCTCAGGCCACCGATATTCAACCGCATCTATCTGGAGACATGGAACCGACCGACGCACTCTCCCTCAAAGATGTCATGGCCGCAATAGCCGACTCACGCTCGTCCATGGAGCAGAAGATTGATCGGATAACTTTGGATGTGTCCCTTCTCAGACATGACCTGCAGAAACTGTCCGCGTGTACCGGAGTAGCAGTGCAGCGCATCTCGAATACAGAGGATGGGCTACACAACGTGCAACACCACCGCCAGGGAGTCGCTTCCACACTCAAGACCTTGGAGGCGAGGGTCAAAGAAAGCGAAGGGAGGTCCAGACGTAACAATGTTCGTATACTCGGTATCCCCTAGAAAGAGGAGGGCCCATGTATGGAACTCTTTCTGGAACAACTACTAACAGACCTCTTCGACTCACACTCCTTCTCAAAATTCTTCTGCATAGAAAGAGCACACCGAATGCCCACGGGAAGGCTGTTGCCAGGCGCTCCTCCGCACATTTTGATAGCGCGGTCCTTGAACTATCGAGACCGGGACTCACTCTTACAGCTGGCTAGGACCAAGGGCACGGTAACCTTCAACGGGTCCAGGCTGGCCTTTTTCCCTGATTATACAAAGGAGGTACAGAAGGCGAGGCAATCCTTTGCGAAACTTAAGAGACACTTGCAATCTCTGGGTGTCAAGTATGGCCTGCTTTTCCCTGCACAATTGAACAACGTCCAAGCGGAACAGCACAAAGCATAACACCACCCACTCGGAAAAGGACAATATAGCCGACTCGCCCCTGGGCCCTGGGGCAACGGGGTGGTGAAAGCCGGTGGGCCTGCCGAGCCTAGCCGAGAGACTGCAGGAGGTGCACAGGTGCCATGCAGAATGGGATTGAACAATATACGGTCGCCTCCTCTCAGGCCACCGATATTCAACCGCATCTATCTGGAGACATGGAACCGACCGACGCACTCTCCCTCAAAGATGTCATGGCCGCAATAGCCGACTCACGCTCGTCCATGGAGCAGAAGATTGATCGGATAACTTTGGATGTGTCCCTTCTCAGACATGACCTGCAGAAACTGTCCGCGTGTACCGGAGTAGCAGTGCAGCGCATCTCGAATACAGAGGATGGGCTACACAACGTGCAACACCACCGCCAGGGAGTCGCTTCCACACTCAAGACCTTGGAGGCGTATTGTTCAAGTATGGCCTGCTTTTCCCTGCACAATTGAACATTTATCACAAAGGCACTACGGTTCACTTCGACGACCCGGGTGAAGCATGGCACTGGGCAGAGCAGCACATTGAGGGGGACTTGTCGGGGTCCCGAGGAAACAGGCAAAGAAACCCTAGAACACCCCCGGAATAACGACGCTGACCTGAGCAACCCCCACCCCCTGGCCCTCCAGTGCTTGGTGGAGTCGGGGCTCCACCCTGACCCCCCTTGGGGGCTCAACCTCCTGCCGTTAGGCAACCATACCATGGAGGCCACCACAAGGGGCCAACGGAAGGACACCAAAGGCGTGTCACACACCTACAATGCGGTGAGCAGGGATCTGCTACCCTCGCGCCTGGGGTATCTTATTCCCCCTCGCCCCCATCAGTTCTAGTTGAACTTCTATATGGGCTGTTATACGCTGACAATCTACTCTTTTTCTCTCTGATTGTCAGCACATGTTGTGGCGACAGGTACCTCGTGTTGGGGTGGAGTATGGGGAGGGGGAGGGAAGGTTTTGTTGGGAATAGTTCTAGGTTGTTTCGAGACCAGCTTATCCCTGCGACTCCCAAGGGACAGCAATGTTTCTTGTTAGTTGGGCTTATAGCAAGCCCAGGCAGCTACTCAACCATCATTTTTTGTTTATTTTACACTACACCACCATGCACCGAGATGATATCCCCGTGGGCCACCCGCCTATCCCTCAAATAATCTTGCAAGATGACACCTGACCATTCTCAAATGCCACTTACTGCACGTCCCAAGTCCCTTAAGATCCTCACCTGGAATGTGAATGGGATGGGCTCTGCGATCAAGAGATGCCTGATTAAGCAACTACTCTCTAGACACTCCCCCGATGTGGCCCTGACTACCAAAACTCACTTAGCGGGATCGCACTGTAATTTCTTCCAGAGGACCAATTATAGGATAGCTTTCCACGTGGGATATACCATGGGATCCAGGGGCACCCTCATTCTCGTACACAAACGCGTCCCGTTCACACTACAGGAACAGGAGCAGGACCCCCGGGGTAGTTATGTGTTGGTCCTGGGTACACTCTGGGGGGAAACATATGGGTTTGTCTCAATCTACTCCCCACCGGGACTGGGGCAGGTGCTTTTAGAAGAACTGACCACCCTTATGGGTAAACACCAACCCGATAAATGGTTCCTTGGAGGCGACTTTAATGACGTCATGTGTAACTCCATGGACCGCTCCCATCTTAGACAGCGTAATCCGACTGTCCCCACGAGGCTTTCCGGCTTTGTATCCACCGTGGGTCTCTGTGATGTGTGGCGGGAACTCCACTCCGAAACCAGGGGCTACTCATTCCATTCAGGTGCCCACGGCTCCCTCTTCAGGCTCGATTATCTATTCGTCCCGCACACAGATCTTTTCAGAATACTTTCGGCAGAACTACTTACCCAGGGAATCTCGGATCACTCACCCCTGATGGTGGAATCACGCCTACAAGGTACGGCTCCACCTAGAATGTGGAGGATGAACAGTTGGTGGACCGCCTCACGGAGGTCTCCACCGAGTACTTCGAGATTAATGATACAGGAGAAAACGACCCAGTGGTGATCTGGGAGGCTTATAAAACAGTGTTACGGGGGGAAATTATCTCCTGGACGGCGAATAGGAGGAGGGAGAGGCTCTGGAAAATAAATGAGGCTGAAGCCGAGGTAACCCATTGGGAAAATGCACATACCCTCGATCCAACCCCCCCAGACCCACATATCCCTTAAACGAGCCACCGAACACCTCCGTAATCTCATGCTGGATAACGCCAAGCAGGCACATTGGGAATCCAAAGCTGGGATATATGAGCTGTGGGACAAGTCGGGGAAAATGCTGGCGTGGTTAGAAGAGAGATGAGGGACAGCGCTGCGTTCTGGAAATCATCACCCCGCCAGGGGAGAGATGCCGATTGGACGCTGAGATAGCCGAGGCATTCGCCCATTTTATGCTGTGCTGTATCGGGCCCCATCGGTGTCGCTTGACCCATCTCTTCTTGATGACATAGCAATCCCTACCCTCTCGGAACAACAGCGAGAGCTGCTGGACGCCGACATCTCTGAGGCTGAAATAGCAGATGCACTGGCACAATTGCAACCGGGGAAAACTCCAGGCCCCAATGGGTTCCCGGCTGAAATCTGGCAGGAACTAGGGAGTTATAACATAGCCCCCCCTGCATCAGATGCTGCTGACAGCCTGGGAACAAGGTTCCCTTCCACAAGACCTGTGCAAGGCCACCATTGTGGTCATCCCCAAACCGGATAAACCACAGGTGAAATGTGCCTCATATAGGCCACTCTTGTTAATTAACAGGGAAGCAAAGGTCCTGGCTAAACTTTTGGCCAACCGGCTCCAGCAAACAGTCAACACCTTGATACATCCAGATCAATGTGGCTTCATGCCATATAAATCAACCCAAATTAATCTGGGCCAACTCCATCTGGTGCTAGACCGTGCCCGTATTCTGGACACCTCATTAGCCCTTTTAGCAATAGATTTTGAAAAGGCGTTTCATTCAATAAGATGGGATAGCCTCTGGGAAATCATGGACCGTATGGGGTTTGGAGAGAGTTTCCTGGGATGGGTAAAATTGCTTTATACGAACATCCAAGCAGAGGTCATGGTGAACGGGTGGACCTCCCAATACTTTCCCCTGGGCAGAGGCACAAGACAGGGGTGCCCTCTGTCCCCCATCCTCTTCGCCCTCGCGATTGAACCGCTGGCCTTGTGGCTTCGCCAGTGCAGGAAGTGGACGGGTTTCAGATGTCCCAAAGGGCATGAGGATCATACTTCCCTGTACGCCGATGACCTCCTGTTGTACCTGGCCGACCCGGTTCAGACCTGTCTCATAGTGACCCAGAAGCTCGTCAGCTACAGGGAATTCAGCGGACCTCGAATCAACTGGAAGAAGTCAACACTATTCCCGGTGAAGGGAGGGGAGCAGGCCAGCCCACCGAGCTGCCCGTATCGGATTGAAAGGCAGGGCTTCAAATACCTGGAAATTTGGGTTACCACTGATCTAACCAAATATGCGATATATAACCTCCAACCGATCATAGAAAGGTTTATTAATGACGTTCGTCACTGGAAGCTCCTTCCTCTGACTCTCATGGGGAGAGCCGCGCATTTTAAGATGATGGCACTCCCTAGATTCCTTTAGGTCCTGCAGAACGCCCCACTTATGATCCCTACCTCTGAATTTTCCCGAGTAGACACCCTTCTCAGGGGACTTATCTGGGGGGGAGGCCAGTCACGTATTGCGTATTTGCAGAGATCGGTCTGGGAGGGCGGGATTGGGGTACCCCGCCTCCAATCCTACTACTGGGCCTCACAGCTTGCGGTGGTCAACGACATGATCCACGGGGACCGGGCACTGCCTCACATCAGAGCCGAATTGGATGCCATACAGGACTTTGACCCGCTACAGATATTATATCAATCCCCCTAACGGCCCCCTCGGCAGACACCTACAACCCACATCACCACCACTTGGCGACAGCCACACGTGTTTCTTGGGTGGGGAAATAAGATAACCGCAGCGCAGCCCCTATGGCAAAATGGTAACCTGAGGGAATTTGAGAAACTTGAACCATGGCCACGCTGGGTAAGAGCGGGAATTTTGAGGGTGGAGGATACCCTGAGGGACGGGAGACTAGCTTCGTTTGAGGACATGCAGTGCAAATTTCAGCTGCCTACCACAGAACCATATCACTTTATGCAGTTGTCTCACGCCCTGAGAGTTCACATATCTCCAGAGGACACAGTCCCAACTACACACCGATAGAGCAAAATATATTCCCCGCCTACATCCCCACCAAATGCACATCCATCCTTTACAACGCCATTACATCCTTTGCTACCCCCGAGTTATCCAGATTAAAGGCTAAATGGGAGAGAGATGTAGGGGAGATAGATCCAGAGGACTGGATCCAGGTTCGTATGCATCCACATGAGGTGGCTATCTCCTCTAGGATCAGGCTAGTGCAACGTAAAGTCCTGCATAGAATATACTACCCTAGAACTACTTTATATGGCTGGAAGAGGGCAACGAACTCGAACTGTCTCCGATGTGGCGAGGAGGAGGGCACCTTCTTCCACACTCTGTGGCTATGCCCCCGTACCTTTTGGAATGCTTGCTGTACAGAGCTCTCCAGGGTGCTCGCTTGCGCCATTGAACTGAACCCGAGGGTCCTGATCCTCGGTGTGCCGGAGCCGTTCGACCTTAATAAATGGGACAAACTGCTACTGAATACTGCGACGGCCCTAATGAAGCGTAATATCGCACAAAAATGGGTAGTGCCAGACCCCCCGACACTGGAACAGTGGATTTTGGACATGGACTCATGTGCTATGATGGAACACCGAATCTATGGCACAAGAGGCTGCCCAACCAAAGCAGTTGAAATATGGGTGAAATGGGATTGTTCAGGGCCCTGAGGCCAAGGTCAGCGATGCTTACTGCACGTACAGATGGAGAGTGGGCTGGGGGAAGAACTCTTGGTGTTTGGTTACGCAAATGATATTCTGTTGATTTAAGATGTGGATGCTGTCCTGAAGTGCTTTTGTGCTGCCGCTTTGTTTTGGGGTTTTTTTCTTTTTTTCTGTGGCTGTTTTGCTTAATGTCATGAAAAACAATAAAATGTTTTATTAAAAAAGATCATCCTAATCTCACACGGGTGTTTGAGAGCGTGACAAGGCAAGGGAGGGGAACGGGGGAGAAAAAAACAATGATCTTACTTATCCAGTGACATTGAAAACGTGCAAGTGCATAGGAGAGGGGGAGGGGAAAAGTGCATGGAAGGGGGGAGAAGTGGAAAGTGCAGAGCAAAGGAGTAACAGGATAAATAATAAAAACATAAATAAATAATAAAATCAACAAACGTGGTAGTGCAGCCAAGTGGCAAGTGCTGAGTTTAAGGCAGAAGAAAAGGTGGGTCTGATAAGTGTAGGAGGGGGGGCTACAGACCCCAGTGCAAGGGGTGGCCGGGGAGACAGGTCGGTAGGATTGCAGGGTGAGCAGGAACCTGGGACCAGAGGACAGAGTGTGTCCAGGTGCATGGTGCCAAGAGAGAACAGATCAGCAGGGGAGAGGGGGGGCAAAGCCAAAAGGTGCTTCCAGAACCTGAGATGGTTTTCCTCAAGTTTTAGAGTGGCAGGGAGGCTGTTCCAGAGGAAGGCCCCAGCCAAAAACAGAGATCTACCCCCAGCTCATTTCTTAGAAAAACAACTGACCCTGATGGAGTTAGAGGAAGAGGAGGGAAGAGCTCCCTCCTCGCTCTGCTACTCTGGAATGCTCTTCCTCTCCCACTCCATACTACTCTAACTGTACCACTATTTGATCTATTGTTCTTTACTTTATAATGTGTAATGTGCTACATGCCCAGAAGCCCCAGAGAGCACCTATAGATAAATACTGGACAAAACAGCACGAAACAATGCAAGTGAACAGGGAGAAAGAAACACGAGAATACAACCATTCAACTCCTCTGTTGAAAAAGGTGTTGAAAAGGTGTGTCTTAATCATTCTTTTTAATCTATTCAAGCACGTTATAGCCCTCAGTATGTCTCGTAAAGCATTCTACAGATTAGGGGCCTGTAAGGGAGTCATGGTATCACAAGTATGACACAGTCACAAGAGATACAATTTCAAAAACTTTATTCAATTTTCGGGGTTTGGAAAAACTCCTGCTTTTCCCTATAGATAGGATGGGAGTAGCCTCTACCATCAAATAATAAATAAACACAGTCCCACTCAGTCTCTGTCAAATCCAAGATGGCCTATACTAACAAAACCTAATGCCTGCCCTATCTCTTATACAAAAAGTGTGTAAAGGGGAATATGTATGCAAAGGAAAATCAGGGTCATAACATAAAGAATAAATATTGCTCAATCGGCTCTCCTTCCCATGTTGGGCAGCATGGAGTAAGGCAGTTCCTATAAACAGGATGGCACAATCAGGCACAGCTTCTCAATAGAAAGGCAGTTAAAACGTGGATCGAGGCCTGCTTGGCCTTCCACCTAAAAGTCCCGTATTCCAGCTTTCAGAAGTCATTCACAGTTCAAAAAATGGTTTACGCAGGTCTCCATGGGCTCGGCTCAGACCTCTCAAATCAAAAAGTTCAGGTCCCCCTCAGTCGGACCCAGACCTTTCAATCACAGCATTTGCAGGGTTTCCGTTCCTCAAGTTTAATTCACATTCTTTAGGGGTACCCTTCCCCTAACTTATTACACTTTCAGCTTCCCTCACTCGGGCTTGGATCTTTTCCTAATGACAAAGACTTTCGAAGGTGCAAGGTTTTTACTATTGGCCTCCTCAGGACCACTTTGACTTTCTCCTCAGCTCAGACTCTTGTGTTATTTCCCCTAGTGTCACTTGGTCTGAGTAGTTCAGTATCATAAGCACACAAGTTTAACATTCACTTATTGACTTCCACTTTTGCAGGGGTTAATCTTGATCATTACGCATTTTAGAGTTCACGTTATAAAAAAAGCCTTTCACCTTTCGCAGAGACTTTCGAGTGGGCTACTTCCTTTTGCCAGACCACTCTGCTACTCTGTATAACTGGCTTTACGGTGTTTGGTAATTTAAAGTTCACCACAGCCCTGACTTCCTTCGCGTCTCATCCACACGTGAGCAGCCTTTAATTGTGAGATATACTGTTGCAAATTCAATCTTTCCTTAACACACACCGGCCTTTGATGTCGCTCACCAAATCACTGGCTCTGTGCATTCCTTTCTTGTCTTTGTATTTTTTTAAATTCACGACTCAAGGGTAATGCTACAGGTTTTGCTTCACCTTCTAAAATATGTTGTTCATCAGGGAGGGTCACTGGTGCCTTTGAAACACAATGCAGTCTCCTTGTCTGAGATTTGGCCTTCTCCACGTATCTTTCACGGCTCTTCAAACAACCTCCTGCAGGGATCTCCTGGGTTTCTCTACCCTTTTCTCTCGTCCCTCTGTCGGACACTCTGCTGCAGTAGGTTTGCCTTTGCCCCAGAAGTTCTGCTCCTTCTCGTGTTCCACCTTGCTCCGATTGTGTCTCTATGTTGCACCTTTATCTGTGTGGGGAGTGTTAATGGGTATCAGATGTATGCGATTAAAGTCAAGTGCTTAACTTTGCCTGACCCGATTAGCGGAACATGTCCAATGAGATGCTCTGGTATTGGGATGTCTTTCCCTATAGCGCACTTTCCCTGTGAAAGTGTTTGTGTAGAGTGAGGGGGTAGGTGAAGTCTCAAGATATCCCACCTGGTAGGTTGGGGTATGGCTATGGGAAAGGGGGGAATACCGCCTCTCACCATCGGTTGCCTCACCCTCACTCCCTGAAAACCCCTTACCCCGGTTATCCTCCCACACTGATCCACCCCCAGTAACTAGATCAAAAAACGATGGCTGTGTCCTGGCCACCTGGATGACAAGTCCCTGTGCACTAGCGGGTGAGACACCCTTTGGTTTCTCCCCTACCCAAGAGTCAAATCGGATTCCCCCATACTTTTTCAGGGTTCCATGTAACCCCCGCTGCCCCTGTCTCTATGTATATGGTCACCTATATAATGTTGCCACAACCTTTTCCCAGCGACATTATATATGGCGACCATATATTTAGGGATAATATTACCTGATACCTTTTTCAGTTTAAACCTTAGCTAAAATAGGAGTTATTATCATTGGAGTGAAGGACTCTCCTACAAGGACCTTCAGGCGATCAGATAGGTATCGAGGCGCATTGCCAAAAAGGCATTTGTGAGTCAGGGTGAGGGCTTTATGTCAGATTATGTGCTTAAAAGGCAGCCAATGCAACTCACGCTTGCTTGCAGTGATGTGATCCTGCTTGCCCAATCCACACAGAGCCCAAACAGCCCCATTCTGAGAAGTATGGAGCTTCTTCAAATTAGCAGACAAGGTGCCCACAAGTAGCCAGCTTGGCGTTAATAAGGGGTGAATCTGCAATAGCAAGTTGGTGGTATAGGCGCAAGAGGAGTGTAAGTAAGCAGTGTGCTTGTTAAAAGACAACTGAGAGTACCAGAAGACTCCCAAATTTTGAACATGGGAGGCCACTGAGATGAAGCAGTCAGCTATTATAAATTGGCAACAGCGAGAATCAAGTTTCTTTTTTTTTCTTTTTTTTCTTGTGCTGACTTTTTACACACATAAAAAAGAATACATACTTAAAACATTAATACAAAATACATAGCAAGAAAAAGCAAAATCAGTTTCAAAATTAGAAACAAATCAACAAAAAAGAAATATTGTCATCAGCTTTACGACGCATAACAAGCATTCCCATAAGTAAGAAAAGATTTTTGACCTTGCACAAATCTTTCCCAGAACAAGGTGAATTTGAGTAATTGTTGGTTGTGTACAAATCTTTGAAGGCTTTTCTGCCTCAATGTCCATGTTCCCACACACTCGGATAACAAATGGATTGTAGTTTGTTTAACACCATCTTCACATTTATCACAGTTATTACATGGATACACAGTTGGATCTCTGATATGCTTTAGTTCTAAAGTTAGAACCAAATTTAATCTGAATCTTAAGAAATCTGACATTATTCTCTGATTGGAGGATTTTTTGAGATAGGCCGGCAGAGATCGAATCGGCTTATCAATTTTTGTCCAAGAAGCCGATAATTTGGCCTCTCTCATTTTTGCGATAGTTCTAATCCAATCCATACGGGTTAGATGTTTCTTTAACATTAAAGGATTCTAGATTAGAATATCTATGGTAGTATATGTTGCTACCAATATTTTTTAACAAACAGAGCTTAGTCTGTTTAGAAATGTATTGTCTCTCTTTTCCAACTGAAAAGCTGCTTCCACATACATAGTCGCTTTTTGAGGGCACAAAATTAATCTATATAGACTTAGCCATTTCCATTCCATTAAGGACGTCAGGGAAGAAAGGCCTAGCTCATATCTAAGACTTGACATTGGTTAACAGTTTGGCAATAGTAATGCCCTTTTCCATAGCTGAGACTCTATTTTTTCCCAATTAAGTTCAAAGGACTGTGGATAGCACTCTAGATCATAACTACTGGAAGGAAGAACCTTTGCCTCATAGAATTTTATCAGTGGAATTAGCGAGAATTTACAGTATTTACTATAGACTTTTTTTCATTTGCGCTCCTAATTTTCTTTGTTTGGGTTCTATTGTAATTAAGAGATGAGACATAGATGGGTAAGATGGAATCTGACAACCCAAATAGGTAACCTCTTTACCTGTTGGTACCATAACATGATTCAATTGCCATGGAAAATGTTTAGTTATTTTGAGAGGATGTTTAAAGATTACGATCTTAGACTTAGCCGGATTTATAGACAAGTCATTCAGACTAGCGTATTCAGATAATGCTGTCATAAGCCTCTGTAGCCCAACGTGGGTGTGATCCATAACCACTATGTCGTCTGCATAGGCAAGCCACGCTATTTTACCTCCTCCAAACCTAGGTGCCACCAATTCTTTCTCCAACAGCCAATTTGATAGGTCTGCCATGAATAGTATGAACAAAAAAGGAGCCAAAAGGCACCCCTGACAAATCCTCCCTGTCCTGACATGCTGAGAGATACCTAGTGCCCCTAAACCGTTCATAAGAGAAATGTCTTCCGGGTCCAAGTCATTGCTAGCCCACAAGTTCAAGTCACCAAACAAAAGAATGTGCAAGGAGATTTTTATTACAACACTAAGAAGAGCAAGCAATGGTTCCTGAAAGTCTCATTAAATCCAACCTCAAAGCTCTCCTTTCTTCTGAATAACCTATTTCCTAGCACTTGACGCTACTTCATCAGCCTGTTGGCCTCTCTCCCTACCCTTCATGGTCAACCCTACAGCACTTTTCCATAACCCTTCCATGCTTAATTCAGCACTTCCTCTACCATCTGGTTCCTATGTAATTATCTCCTGTCCTCATTCCTGGCTCATGCTTCCACCTTCCTGCAACATCTGGGCTTCAAGTCATATTCTCTCTCCCTACTGTAAAGGACTTATGTCCTCCACTCTTTTATCAACGGTCAATTCTGTATGTGGTTTTGTTCAAAAATGCACTGCTTTCTCTGTGATTTTCATAAATAGATAAATACATATGAAAAAGACAGAACTGAAGTCAATAATCCCAACATATAAAGATTGTTGATGTGTGTGCCATTCCAGTTCTACTATAGTCACTAAAGCCATGATATTTACTAATGTGGTGGAGTTTTTCAGAACCTATTGTGCCTATAAACACATACAGGCACGTAATAAATGACTTACCATATCATATCATATCATTACCCAGTCTGGTTAAATGGCAGCATTTGATGATGCTGGGATCCATTCATTATGTTCAATCAATAAAATCTGAGCAAATATCTCATCAGGCGCATCCACCATGGCTAGAATTCTATAATTTGTATGATTGTTCATTTCCCCTTATTTTAGTACCTGTTCAATGATGCCTTGGACCCAGCTCCAAACATTATTCAGAAGTGTTCAATCAGTGTGTATGATGGGGCTAACAGAGATATTGGAGATATTGGATGTGAGCACCTGAATGCTGCTTGTATGTGGTATGTACCAAGGTGCCAGGTGTGGAGAGCTTCCTTGGATGACATTGATGATTATTCTCCAACTATGAACACTCTGAAATCTTTGGCCTGGTTTGAAATCTTAGCCAACACACAACTAAAGCATAGGAATAGAACAGATTTGGTAAATTTGACATCTCAGATCACAGCTCAAGTGTGTACTTTCAACTATTAACCTATATTTGGTATGCAGATTAGTGGTACTTGAACCTGGGCTTTAATGATGCTAGCGGCCTTTCCCATGTGATCTGTTAAGAGCATGCCAAATAAGGCTGGTGAAGCAAATTCTAGGGATCAAATTACTAGTAGGTTACGTGGCACCATGCTTGAGAGGTTAACGCATTTGTTCTAGAGCTGTCCATATGTGGAAGGTAAGAGGCTAGAATGAGCTATAAATTGTTTCATGAAACTTTTACATTTAATAGGACACAGATAGCAACTTATTTGAATGTGAAGGACATATGAGGAAGCCACAACCCTTGCTTTTTTCTGAGCTTTTTTCTCAAATTGACAAAGATGATTCTGACCAGTCTCCATCCCTTCCCCCCTTCTTGGGGTTGGGATGGCACCAGTCCCCCTTGCTCACCTATACCCCATAAACCTTACCTTGGGCACCCTTGTACAGAGAGGGAGGGTGAGTCAGTATTTGGAAATCATGAAGTCTATTCTGGATTTCTGTTTTTTTTTTGCTTTTTAAGGGAACCTTTTTTTCATAATACCAACTTCATAACACCAAACAGGCGAAACAGAACTCCATTTGTCTGTCACCTTGATTGCAAATAAACACCAGTAACATGGATACTGAAGGATTTTATATTTCCTTAAAAAATGGGATGAATTGCATCATGTAAAGTTGATAATGTCACCAGGAGTAAAGCTCAGTGGATCTAGCTACTTTCCCTAGACATGGGGCTTTCATCCTAAAATACCAGATACATAACATGTTTGACTACTTCAGGATGTATACCAAAAATGTGCCAATTAAAAGGTCTGCATCTGTTTGAAGTTGTGAAGTGTATACTCTTTGTTTTACTAGCATTCAATTCTAGTTTCTTTATCCCTAAGTATGTATTACATGATAGTAATGACCTCTGTAGTCCCATTGGATTATAATCAAATATTAAAATAGCATTGGCATATGCCCAGTGTACTCTAATATTGCCCAATTACGGTGGGTATAGGGTAGCATTCATAAAGGTGTTATCTAAATCGGACGTATAGAGATTAAAAAGGCAGGATCCAAGTATGCATCTCTGCCTCAATCCTCTAAATGTTGGTATTTGTTCAGTTAAAGCTCCATGTTGATTGAGTCTGATTTGTATAGAGGTATTAGTGGGAAGATTGGTTACTATATATCCAGTATACCTCTTTCTGTACCCAAGACGCCAACCTAAGCCACAAGTGAGATCTATTTACAAGATCAAATGCTGCTTTCAGATCTTTGCTGGCTGCAAAAACATCTGATGAGTCTTAGACCACGCTGACTGCAGTGTACTGCATAATTCAATTGGGTTCCCACCCCTTTTCTAAAGCCAGTTTTAAATTTAGCCAACCTTACTGTCTAAACAATAGGTTTTTCCAATTCTTTTAAGATCTCAGAACCAAACAACTTGGTACATGAGTCTTGAAGGACAATGGGTCGGTCGCTGCTGGATAAAGATCTACTGCCCCTTTTATGGATTGGAACAATGTGAGCTTTCCACCATGTTTCAGGTATCTCTTGAATATGAAATATTCGGCTGAACAGTCCAAGCAAATTTTCTGCCCATAAAATAAGATCTGTTTTCATAACACAAATAAGCAGTTTGCCAGGACCAGGTACCAGAGAAATTCGAGCATTCAGAATTACTTCTCTAATTGTTTAAGGGTCTAGAGTAATAGACCAACTATAGATAACTTTCAATCCAGTTAATACTCTGTCTGGGAGGGCCCATAAACATCTGCATAATACATGATCCAGACATCCGCAGTATCCTTAGTTGATAGAATTCTTAACATCTTCTGGCTTTCTTTCTTACTGCAAGAATGCATTTCCAATGTGAGTAACCACACCATGAGGATATTGAGCAGCACAAACAGGCCAATAGACCCTGTTCATCTTTTGGCCTCCTCGACCCACTTCCCAGATGACATCAGAGAGAAAATGTACAGATACCCCATATTGTGGAGGTCCATTACCTATTCCCTCTACTACAGGTGGCCAGATAAGTCATTAGGTGGATGCAAGTACTGGGGGTTGTGATGCTGCTAGTGGTGACCAGTCAGTGAGGATAATGCTTGTGAACAACAAGCCTCATTGATAGTCTGTAAATTCATGCCTTTTACCAGAGCCAAGGTTTCACTGTGTTCCCAACTTTCGGCATAGAAGGTACTATGCAGTGCATAATAGGCTTGTTGTAGGCTCCTCATGAAATGTGGCAAAGTGCTTCATCTTTATTGTGTTATTCTATCTGAATTATGGAAACTGGATACTATATAATTAAACAAATCCAAACTTTAAATTGAATAGCTGTCTCCTTTTGAATTTCAAGTTCATGAATTATTTTATAATAAAAATCAAACTCAATATCCGTGTCATACAGTGGAGTCAGACTCTTGCATTGAAGTATCATATGTTCTGTTTTCCTTTGGCTCCATAACACATACCTTTTCCAAGCATATTATGGGAAGAGGGGTATTATTTTCCAATGCTGTGGTTAGATTGTATATTTTTCCTTTCCCTTTTATTGTAGTTTTATTGTAGTTATTATCAAAGTTCTGTTATAAACCCTACACTGCTTGACTGAAGGGAGGTTGCTAAAAATCATTTGTCATCTGTATTCAGGATTGCATAATATTATATGGCTAACAGGCGGCTACAAATAATTATTGTACTAAGATGTACTTATTTTGTGTACATGTGGCTATTGTGTGACACATAAGTGCTTACTATAATCCGAAACTATTGCATTGGAGTATGGCTAGGAAGGAGATGACATGTGAGGAGGGACACACAGCGTGTAGGTGTTGTTTAGTTATTCATCCTCTTAATACACATTGACAATCCAATCCCTGTGGTGATTCCCACCCAATACCTGCCCCTTCCCACTCAACACCCATCCTCATAGGATCTCTTTGAGTTTGCTCTTTCAAACAGTAACATCAAATGTTGCCTTGCCAGCATTATTTATAATATAGGTATGCTGAGAGTGAATGTCTTAATTGCAGCTGTAAATGAGCTACTGGTGTACTAACCAATTGTGGTGTACTTGGTATACATTGCAACAAAGTCCTAAGAAACAAATGCATTGACAAACCAAACAGTCTTGGCTTGCGTGTGCGTATTTGCTAGCCATCTCCAGGCATTACATCAATACCTGACAAATGCCTATCTAATGCCTAAACAACAGCCACACAGTTTGACTTTGCCTGTACTTGTTGCTTTTGGACCTGTAAAGCGTTGATACCTCCAACCCTCTTCACATAGTATTATTTGTTAGCTACATTGACTAGAACTATTACTCTTTTCCCAAAATGGAGTACTAGATCATTTTTGTGTGCTGTTGTCAGGGGCAGGAGGAGTTTTAAAAACTGGGTTGTGAGTGGGGCCATGGTGTATCACTCAGCACCAGATCTATTCCATGTGCCTACATGCCCACTATCATGTGTGCATTTGATTCAGCACTCTGGCCTTGGTAACCCTCATACATACGCTGTCACCCTGCTCCCAACTGTCCTTAAAAATTGAGGGGAAAGTGATTGCAGTCAGTGTTAATAAGTGTCTTCGGAATCAAGCAGGGAACCTTCTCGAGGTGATGCGGTGATGAGATGACTACCGGCTACTGCATTGCAACAAACCTGTATCAGCATCTTGCCAGGAACTGTAGATAGCACTAGGTGTGTTAACCCATCACACTGTCCTCCTCCCTCAATCTTGCTGGTCCGATAGCACAGCGAGTAGAGCGCCCGCATTGACAGCCATGCAGAGCCTGCTGACCCAGGTTCGAGTCCTGCCAGGGCCAAACTCACCCTTTCATCCTTCCAAGGTCGATAAATAAGCACCACACACTGTGGGTATACGCTATATAAATGCACAAACAAACAAACCATACTCTGAGGCCAGGAGACTGGATATCTGTTAAGCCTTCCTTTGGACCATTCGATCCATGTTTCACCACAGTTAGGAGGATATCTAATTTCACAAATAAAGGATTACATTGTGTGTCAAATCAAAACATTCTTAGAAGCAGAGCAATATTTGAATTCGTCATAGTTTGTCAAAAGGGCCCTAAATGCCTGTATACTCTTAAGGACTTTTAGTAAAAGAATATTATTCTCTTGGAGACAGTAGAACCATCCCCTGAATACATTTTTCGTACTCGGACCTATTAGTGCTTTTCCACTTCTTTAAAATGTGTTGTTTTTTTCTCCAAAATTAGAACTCCATATATCCAGTATCAAACTCCATAAGAGAGATGATGATCCGGTGGAAAGAGGCACAACACAGAGCATGTGTGTATGTGGCACCATATACTTTATAATTAATTCAATAGGCTCCAGGAAATCTAACAGTAGAGTAACCTTTGGCTTCATCATTTGAAGATTGAGTGATACAAGCAGGGTGTGCTTCCGCCCTCTTGCACTGATGTTAACTCCCGCTGTCTGTGTATGATTTTTAAAAGTGAACACTGTGCTCTCCAAGGTAAAAGATTTGACAGGCTCTTGCTGTAGCACCCTTTTCCCATCGTCACCCCTGACTCACAGCAGAGCGCTCTCTTCTACCTTTAACCTCTTAATTTAGATAAGGGTTAAGCTCTCCCAGGATCTGCCATTGACTGTGATTTAATCATAGTGTTGTAATACAGAACATATATTTATTATTTTATTTTATTGGAATTACTGTTGAGTTCTGGGCCTGTCCACATGGTCTTTGAGTGCCTTACAAGGTTTAGAGGTTGAAAAGGTAGGAGCGGATGTTGAAGTTAGCGAATGTTTTCATGATAGGATGGGAAGATTAGGATAGACAAGTGGTAGCGGGGGAAGGTGGAGGGGCAGAGTTATGTGTGGGGAAACAGGTATGTTTTGAGGCTCTTCCTGGAATTCATGATGGAGGGTGCAGTCTGCAATGTAGACGTGAAGAGATAAGGTGTTCCAGGCTCTGGATGCCCACTGGGTGAATGCTGATTTCTGTGTGCGTGTTAATTTGCAGAGTGGAATGTGAAGGAGATGCTAGCTTGCCTGCCTGTAGTTTGTGTGGGTGATGATTTTGAGTTTGTCATGAAGGTAAGACAGGGGTCGTGGTAGATGGCTTTGAAAACAACATTGAGTCCTCCTTTCAAGGCAATGTTATGATGGAGCTGGGTGAGAGTTGAAGTGACGTCTGAATGCTTGGGTAGGTGGATGATGAGTCTGGCTGCTTTGTATGTCTATTAGGCGCCAAAGGTGCTGATGTGGAGTATAACATAATATTTGTTTAGCCTTAAAATAATGAAATTCAAATCTGCATGTGAGGTGCCACTCGGTGACATTCTATGCCCTAGACCTGGGATTTGTGTGCAATACTCTTTATACATTTTCTTGTGCCACGGCCTGATGGGGCTACATTTAGACTTCATGCCCACTGAATAACATGGCATGGTAGTTACACTCTTAAGGCAGCATTATTTTATCTACAGGCAATTATTGGCCTGTGGAACTATGAACACATCAGGCATATAAAATTGATCACGCATCCTATGAACACATGGATCATTAGTGTGGCAGGACCTTATCCTGGCAATCCTGCAGCCGCCGTGTTTTAGTTTCAGCATTCAGTCCGTTCCCCACTGCATCTAGTAAGGTTTATGAAACTACCTACTCAGGTTCAATTTCCTGTTCCTCGCCAATAGCACCACCTAAGTGGGGCAATGCCTAATCCCTCCGCTCATTGATTGATACAAATCAGGGAAGGATGTGAATAAGCCCATCACCCCAGATGTTATTGATGGCAATGAAGCTTACCTATATCTTCCCTCTTTGGTTCTACCCCTCTCTTGCCATTGCTTGAATCCAATAATGTGATAGGCCACTTTTACCCTCCTGCTGCACAGCAACATCTCCATAAGAAGTGGCCATTCACACAGGCATTTAAATAATCCAAAATCCTATAATCTTGAGAGATCATAATGAGAGTTATGAATTCCCATCTGAGGTTCAATCTGTTGGATTTGTTGTCATTCTATCGCAGAAAACTGACTTTGCGGGTTTGCAGTCTTGCCTGATAGACTGGTTGATCCCTGATGCAGGATTTCTGGGTGAGATTGGTTCACAGGCTGGTGCAGATCCCCTCACACCTCAGCATCTGTGATATCAGGCAACCTCCTTAATAGTTGTTTACTGAGCACAGATTACAGATCACCCTGAATGTCCTTCTATTATTCATGAGTACCTTGGACTCATTTTAGGAACAGCTTGCCACCAATACTCTTGAGAAGTTAGGGCCAAATTAGATAGTTCTCTATTTCCCATGATGCACGATTCTGGCAGCAGCAATGCATGTCTGCAACACTTCATTGGTAACAGCAAAGTCTGCATTTAGCGTGAGCAATGTTTTTTCCACAAGTGCACTTTTAGAGGGGGATTTTTTAATGAAACGAAAACAGCGAAATGATGTGTTCTATTTGGGTGGTCTCCCCCAAACCCTGCATTTCCCTTTGAGTTTAAGCCCACCGCCACCCCCTCCCCACCCATTTTATACCTTTACACCACCCCTATCTATATTTTTTGTTTTATAAATCAGTGTGTTTTCTGCTGTTTTCATTTCGTTATCAAATCACTCTCTGAAAGTGTTTTGAAGAAAATCAACGGATGCCGATAAAACATGAATACCCACATTTGCAACTTAAAGTACATGTAATCCCAAACAAAAATCATGCGACTACTTTTGAAGATGTTTATTGAGGCATGATGGAAGCAGAACTGCAGATACGTGTGGAAGTGAGCCACCGGCCTTATACTGCGGCTGAAGATGGTGATACGTGAGAGCACGTGGCATCTGTGGCTCTTCTAACTTCGAACTCTGTGTGATTACATTAATTCTGCCCTGCAGGAGTACATGGATGAGTAGCAGCTAAACTGCCTACTCAGCACTCGCACTCCCACGCAACAAAAGCAATCCCAATCATAAAGGTGAAATGGGCACAGTTAAGACGTATAACCTTCAACTTTTGTGTTAACGTGGGCCAAGAGAATGCCCAAAAACCACAATGTTTTTATAATGTTCTTGTATAAAAAAAAAGGATTACATGTGACATAACCAGACTCTAGGGCCCAAAGATGGCACAAGCGGAGGGGGCAGTTAGCCAGGGGTGTTGCTAGGTCTGAAAAAGACCCGGGGGTATGCTAATGTTGGAACTGTCGGGACTGGGGGATAGCTAGCCTTTTGGCTGTAGCTCCTGAGATTCTATCCGGGGCTACAACCAAAAGACCAGGGGCTATAGCCCTCTTAGCCCCCCCTAGCAACGCTTCTGCAGTTAGCAGTACATGATACCTTTTACTGTTCTTGGGCATTCAACAGCATTGAACCACGCTTCGTGTTACTGTTTGTGCATTGGCACGGTGCAGGAATTGGTTCACATCACTGCTTGCAGTGGTTTGACAGCTAAAGCACAGATATCTTGGCTGTTTGGTTTTCGGGTTGCTGTGACTCCCAATCCAGGGACTCAAGGAAAAGATTGGTCCCGCAAACACAGGGAAGCTGGCACACAGCTGCTGGACTTCATCAGCACAGTGATGTCCTGGGTACTGGTGTGGCTGGCAGAGAGGTAGGTCTTCTTCCAGCAGCAGGTTACCCCCAGTGTGCCCTGGGGATTGGTAGGGAGGAGAGTTCCCTCTGCCTTGGAGACTCAGTCTTCATCTCTCTGGCGCAGGGCTTTGGAATATCAACTCTCCCAACAGCAGTCAAATTAATTTGTCTTTATCTGTTTCTATAAGTGAATCAAAGGAGGAGTATGAGACTCCCTTTTTTATAGGCAAAGCCCCACAGGTGATTGGGAGCCTGCTTTACGAGTTACAATCCTTGTCCTTGAAACAAGTGGTCTTTTCTTTCTGACATCCTAGCCAAAGTATTATGTGCTAAAGGATTTCAGACACTTGCTCTGTCACTTCCTCTGACTCCTTAGTGTATGTTTCAGAATTACATTGTTCATCATTTAGATACATGAAGGGAACATTGATTTATTGTCTTGAAACTATTGCTGTGTTTGCTGTACCCTCAGTCTCCCTGGTGCAAATTCAACAGCACTACTGGGTGATGGTGGCATCCTCTACTTCATCATTGCACCATCCGAGTGAGCACCAAGAACATTTTCAAATTCTCAGAGATCTGCCTGCACCAAATCCTCTGAAACAGAATAAGTGAGGGTCGTCCGTGTTTGTTTATCCCCAGAAGGGTTAGAATTCCAACATTTATTGGCTGACAGATTTGGTCGTTGAGGGACCGCGCTGCACGAAACACACACGTACAGAGTCGGCAGTCGGAGCACGGCACACAAGCTAATTGGTTGCCAGACTGCAAAGTGTTAGCCACTGCTCCATTTTGCTGTGCCAATACAGTAGAGGCTGGTCATGTGCGGTCAGCAGCTCAATAGCTGCGAGATACTTCTCGAGCAGTTCCTCTGCTGCCCTTTGCCACCACCACTTCTTCCCCGCCTCTCCCCCACACCTTTCCTTCTCCCCTTTCCCTCCCCATCACTATAAATATTGTGTCTCTGAATATTGGCACTGTACAAAACAACATACAAAGTTAAAAAACTTGGTGTCGTTGACACACTGTATTACAATCACTTTGAGTGTTGATGCTTCTTCATGGTAAACATATCTCATTGTACTGTGCCTACAGTTACAATGTAAGACAATAAATCATCACAAATGAGGTTGACTCATTGCCACCTTTGCTCCTACCCAATAAATGCAATCGTATACAATTTCCTACTCCTGCAACCCTCAGAAGTCACATCTCTTGCAAAGTCACTTTGCACTGCCAACAAACACCCTGATTCACAGAGCAGTGCAAAGTGTAGTTTTGCAGTGAAAAGTGACTATGCACCACTTCTGCACCAGTGCAAAGTCGCGTTGCACTGCAAAAATACACTTTGCACGGCTCTGTGAATCAGGCTGTATGTTTGCAGTGCAAAGCCACTTGGCACCGTGCCAAAGGTCCCATGCATTGGGCCCCAAGCGTCTTAAGCAGAGTGTGCATTGAGTAAGTAAAAACTGTTCTCCAATATATAGAGGCAGCTGTGACCAAAATCAAGATGCCACGGTGTAGTGGGAAACACTACTATATAGTTGTATGTCTTGCATGCCTTCTCAGCTGTCGCCATTTAAAGTAAAACATGTGTGGCTGTGATTTAGGGGATTTGCCTTCTGCTGCGACAAATAACTGGGCCATGCGAGCCTATGCTTGGAGACAGTAGCTGAGGGACCAGGGGATGCCATGCGCTGCCAGGTGCTGGCGTCCCTGGGCCGCCTGTGCCCGCCCGAGCACTGCGGCGCTGCAGATTGCCTCTTGTGAGGCAGGATTCAGCCTCGGTTGGCACCTGAGGGGCCCAGCGTTGCTATAATGGTTTCCACTTGGGATTTTTTTTATTTTCCCTCCTGTCGCAGGCTTTAAAAGAGGCATCGTTAAAAGAACAAAAAAAAACCGGCCTCTTCATTGTGAACGCCAAAGGGACATTTTCTTTCTGCAATTGTCAAGGAACAGTTCTCTGTTCATAATTCATGTCCAAATAGTTTGGTGTACTTCAAAAAAGGAAGAAAAACCTCTGAGCATTGGGGCTTTTTTTTTACAGGAAAACATGCATTTTTTATGAGCCTGTGATCTGCCCGTGGTTGCACCGCCACATTTCAGACAACAGTAAGATGCCTTGAACTGGCCATAAAAAGACGAGTTAAATGAGGCTCGGGCTCTCGCCGGATTCACTTGAAAGGGGTGTTCCGTCTTTGTTAAGGCACAAAAGGAGACGTGCAGGTGGCGGAGCAGTGAGCAACATGAGTTTGGTAGAAGTCAGTATGAAATGTATTTGTATCTTTCTCCTCCTCAGTCGGCGTATCCTCTTCATGTGTCTTGAATACGCTAAGGCACCTTTTCTTGGGAGTGATGTCAGTGGAAAGGTCTAACTTTCCTTTGTACCGAAGCATTCTACAAAACTCCACCGTGCTGTTAAAATACCTCTTCAGATGCTGCTGATTATGTCTTCCGGATGGCTGTTGGCATCAGGGGATTTCTTCTTGCCCATTCTGTTTCCCACAATGCCTTGGGAGCAGAAATAGGACACATGGCAACAACGGCATTGAGGATTAAGTAGCTTCTTTCTCTCTCCGTCTTCTTTTATTGACCAATCAAGAGGGGCAAGCAGAGAGCTCCTATATAGTATGCAGTACAGACATGTTACACCTGACTGCAATGCAGTGTTTCAACTAAGCGGGCCACTGCCCTATTTTACACAAATATTCTTGGTAAGTCAAGAATATGGGTAAATAAATACTATTTTACCCACGATTCTATTATTTTTTATTATAAACAGCCTACAGGGAACTCAAGAAGAAACGTCATGACACAGTTGTGGGTGTGCATAGGCTGCTTGAAGAGACAGAATTGTACACTGACAAAACATGTAGCACAGTTCAGATTTGGTAAGATAACTCTCTGGGATAAGCACTCACCTTAGAGATAATGACCTGTACATATACCTTTATCCAAAGCGCTTTACAGAGCACACTCAGATGAATCCTCAAGTTTAGCCTGAGCCAAATCTAGACAGAATGTGATTGTTAGCATATGCCACACCTAGATGGAATTCTCAAGCTTAGCCCGCGTTGCACCTAGATAGAAATATAATTGTTAGCATATGCCACACTTACATGGCATTTCAGAAATGTGATTGTTAGCATATGTGATTCTTAGCATGCACCACACTTAGAATTCTGAACGTAGCCTGCGTCGCATCTAGATAGAAATGTGACTGTTAGCTTGTGCCACACTAATATGGAATTCTGAACTTTAGCTTGCGCGGCATCCAGATAGAAATGTGACTGTTAGCATGTACCGCACCTAGATGGAATCCCACAATTGCAAGGACAGCAATGCCAACTAACCAACCAACTAACAATTCCATCCCTCTCCATACACCTCTCAAACTATAACCAAACACAACCACTAGCCTTAAACGCAGCACTCCGCACAAACTTCACAACAATGCAACAACAAAACAAACCACACATAGGGCCTCATTACACAGTAGGTGGAGGACCAAGGTGCTATTAGCACCTTGGTCCATGCCGGTAAAATACCGGCACCGCCTTGGTGGAAAGGGGAATTACCGCCCTATTCCAAGGTTGGCGGGGCAGTAATTCCCCCTTCCCCATTGCCCTTCCCCATTCCCATTTTTGCCCCTTAGGGCTCTATGGGAATGGGGAAGGCGCTAATTACGGTGCCGCAAATTACGGTTCCGTAATTAGCACCCTGGTCCCTTTGCGGGTTGGTTTTTAACGCCTGCAGGCGTTAAAGTACCTACCCACAAAGGGACCTCGTAGTAAGGTGGTAAGGGTTTACCAGCACCGGTGCCCTTACCGGTACCGGTAAACCCTTACCGCCGTCCGTGTAATGAGGCCCATAGACTTGCACAACAGCACGCAACGACTACGGACCATAAAACACCCCCAAGCCCAGCCAACGGACCCACCGGGCTGAGGCTGCCAACAACACATCACTGCTCTCTTGCACTCCCCTTTTTCAGAGCCACCAGAGCACCAGGGGACCACTTCGGTGGTGATAGTGCGCGGTACAAATGTCCTTTAACATTAACAGCACATATTTACATACAATATCACCCAACCGAAGTTGGTACTGATTTATTGACCTCGGAAGGATGAAAGGCTGAGTTGGCCTTGCCGGGATTCGAACCGGGCGACCTGCAGATCAGTCTCAGATTGCAGTAGCGAGCGCTCAACCCGCTGAGCTATTTTCCCGTGTATCTTACCGGTTGTGCACACACAGGTGTGTTTCCTAACAGGGCAGATTCAGCTCTTTGCCCATTCGAGGTCGTTACATTGAATAACATTACATTGGAGCTCATTTTCCAAGAGCTCATAATTTGCCGGCGGGGTGCCTTTACATTTAGACATAAACGAATGCCACTGCCCACCACAACATTTTGGTCATTTTCATGACAGAGTGCAAATGTGCAGAGCAATATGCGGCATATGCGCGTGTACATTACCTTTTGCCCTGCTCATTTGAACCCTGCTGTGCAAATGAGTAAAACACTGCCTGGAGACAGTCTGATTGGGATCTGGAGTGTTTGATAAAAGTAAATGTACAACACGCCTGTATACACAGGATTAAGGGAACGAACTATGGAAAAATGAAGTATAATTCGCCTTTTGATCCCAAAATAGACAAAAAGAAGTGGGCACTTCCTAGGGACCGTTCTGCTGTCAGGGGAAACTCTATGCTAAATTACCAGGAAAAACAAAGATATATTACTAGCTTGGCCACACAGTACAAAACTGGCTGAAGCAGCATAAAAGGTCTACTGGTAATTAAAACTGGTTAAAGCTCTTTGCCCCGTTAAAAACCAATGATTCGCTTATATTCTGGGCCTGTTACAACGATTTCCGTAAGTCTTCATCACCTATAGAATTAAATCCTATTTCACAGGAAAAATTGTAATCATATTGAAGACTTATATACTGATCCTTCATTTTATGACACAACATTGTCATGATAAGTTTGACTTAGAAGAGGACACCCTGGTAAATATTATTCTAAAGCTTAAGGGATCACAAGCACCAGGCCCAGACAGCATCTCGAATGTAATCTTCAAGGGACATCCTGAATTATGGGCTAAAATATTGAAATCTCTATACACCCATGTCAAATCTATTGGGTGTGTACCTGCAAGCTGGCCCAAATCAGTGCTGATGCCCATATTCAAAAAGGGCTATAGGTTGGAACCTTGAAACTATCGCCTTTTGGTTATGATGGATTCCAGCAAGAACATTTTCGTCAGTATTTTATTCGATAAAGTGAGGATTTGGGCCAAAAATGTAACCTATTTAGTCAATTTTAAACAGGTTTTAGAAAAACATACAGTACCATAACCAATATCTACACGCTTCAATATTTTATCGTGAGTACAGCATTAAAAATGAGAAATATCTGTACTGTTGCAATGCCGATTTCCGCAAAGCCTTTGATCTCATTTCAAGACCAATACTCTGGGGAAAACAAAAAAAGAATTGGGCATTGATCCAACATTATTGTACTATCTTCAGCAGTTATACACACACACAGCAGTCACAATACGAATTAAATCCTTAGGTGACCACACAAATTACTTCCAAACTAAAAGAAGCCTAAAACAAGGCTGTGTTCTCGGTCCGATATTATATCATCTTTATACGCTGACCTAGAGAAGGAACTCTGACAGATGAACAATTTCCCTCCCAAGATAAATGGTGAACAAATATTGTGTCTATCATACGCTCATGATATAATCTTGTTTGATCAAACACCTATTGGACTTTAGAGGACGATAGACACTATGGCACTATACGGCACAAGGAATAATATGATCATCAACCCAACCAAGCCAAAGACCATGGGCCTCATTACGAGTTTGGAAGTAGCCATGCCGTCATTACCAGCATGGCTACCTCCAAACTCGTGTCCGGGTCCCGAAAAAAGGGAATTAGCGGGCCATTCCAACTTTTCCGGGCCCGGTAATTCCCATTTTCGGGACCTAGACCCGGCGCGTCCCCATTCCCATTTTGGGGAGGATGCTAACAACGGACCTGTTAATGATGGGTCAATTGTCAGCATCTTGTTCTGCTAGTGGGTGCCGCTCTGCACGTCTGGTCTGGCCAGGCGTACAGAGCGGGACCTGCTGCAGAACTCATAATGTGGCGGCCCGGTATGAACGGTGCCGGTCCCTTACCGGCACCGTTCATACCATGGCCGTCACAGTCGTAATGAGGCCCCATGTGTTTATGTAACAATACTCATGAAAATAATCCTTTCGTATGGAAACTGCAAAGCATTATCTTGGAATGAACCAATGTTTTTATATATCTAGGCTTTCCTGTGAAAATAAAATATTTACCATTGTATTACGCAGAAATAATCATTGAAAGAATTTGGAAAAAATGGTTGGTCCTGAAAAACTATATAGTTTATCATGGGGGCTATGAGAATGAGGGATTGTTAGAGATTTATCATGTCAATATAGTTCCTACAATATTATATGCTCTTGAGGTACTTCCTTACACACATGTATGTTGGTTGGATAAACTATAAGACTTATTCTGTAGCCAAGTGCAAACTTTAAATTTAAAAATGGTAGTCCTTTGTGACAAATTGACTTCTGCGCTGCAGGAATACAAGGATGAGCAAACGCTAAGTGCCTACTCAGCCCTCACACTTTTTAAAAACCAAGATCCAACTTAATCATAAAGGTAAAACAGGCACAGTTAAGAGATATACCTCCTTCTGCTTTTGTGGTGCCTACTCAGCCCTCACACTTTTTAAAAACCAAGATCCAACTTAATCATAAAGGTAAAACAGGCACAGTTAAGAGATATACCTCCTTCTGCTTTTGTGGTAATGTGGGTTGAGGGAAGGCTATACTCTCAAGACGGGTGTGAATGTGATTTTGTGGCAACCCAAACCAAACAGCCAAGTTAAACAGTCTAAAATAAAGGAATGTCCAATCAATGTTCTATAAAAAAAATATATACTTAAATTAAAAACACTGTCAACCATAATAAGTAAATAGAAAACACTACAAAAATCCCACCCCTATAGAAAGAACACGGGATATACAACAATATAGAATGATGCATCACACTGGGTAATGCAACAGGGAGAGAAAAGGAAATTAAAACCTCAATGTTTGTTAGTTGCCAAAGGATTTACATGACCTATTCAGTCTCTAGGGCCCAAAATCATCTGTTGGGGGCAGTTATCGGGCAATAATACCTTTGCAGTGTCTTTGCGGTACGGCAATTGCAAACTGGGCTTTTCAGTTTGATGGTTTGATTCAGTTCGAAATGCAACAGTTGTAGTAGTCCAGCAATGAGCAGATGTTGAGCCAAGGTTTAAAGGAAGAAGTGATGTGGATCATGGGTGTCACGAGGTTCAGTTTGACAGTCAAGGTTCGACATCGGATACCCCTTCTTTTAAAGGCAAACGTCTACATCAGATTGGATAAAAACAAGCCTGTTTTAAGCATGCAATCCATTTACCTGAAACTTTGCCTTCAGACATCAAATCCAAAGTTCCTTGTGGTACAGGAAGTGGAAGGGGTGGGAAGGGAAGATAGAACTAGAGAGAAGCAAGATGGTGAAACCTTCTTCCAGCTGTAAGGAGCTCACTAGGTCTACACTAACACTGCCCCCAACCCTTTTCAATATCATCAAAGGCCTTTTTAGTATGCAACACCCTGGTCCGAGGCTCCTCCTTCCGTGGATAGTGTGCCTTTGATTCCTGTCCCCAGAGCATCTTCCTGTGGAGTGCTGTCTCTCTGGGGAAAGTGTTCCCTGCCATCACAAAGGAACAAATAAAGGCAATTTGCAGGGCTATAGTCATGCTGGCAGCCAGAAAGACAGCCTGCTCAGAGGAATACTCAAAAGCCCTCCACAGCTGAGGTGGGCTCCCAGGGCTGACACATGTGTGATATTCTAATTGATGTGGCTCAGATGAATATGTGAAATGTTAGCCACCATATCTGAATCTTGGGAATGGCTTATCTTTACAGTTTAACATTCCACCAGGATAGCATTCTCATTATGTCATTTTTGGAACAGAGGTGCATATCCTCAATGCAGCCCCAGCGCTGCAAAGACTCGGGTGTCACTTGCAACAGTCAAATGGGCACCTATGATCCTGTGCTGTGCCACTGAAGAGCAGGCACTGCAGATCAGGCTACTGATCCAGCAGGACACAGATTATTGCTTTGTGTTTGGCATGTAGCTTATGAAAGGGGAATACGATTAGTAGATGACCATCTCTCATATGGAATTACCTGCATAGTTTATTAATTAATACGAATCAGAAAATCCAGGGCTTTTGCACCTTTGCCAGATGGCAATTCCTCACACCCTTGATGTTATAGTTCATCCAGTCTTAGGACTGAGAAGTATGGGCCACCCAAAGTGTGCCCTTAGGTAAAAGGTGGTAATGCACTGGACCTGTTATGGTCAATCTGGGGCTAAATCAACCATTAATTATTATTTTTAAGAGAGCTGCCTGATCTCATCTTTTTACCTTGCAGTGTTGGGTGTGTACAGTACCAGGATGAAAATATACCTGTAAATAAATTCCATAAAAGTGCACAATCCTCTCCAGGTAGGGCCAGGCCAAGACAGGAAATAGCCCGAGTAGGGTCACCCTCCAGGTTCATACATTAGTCTGTAGACACTATTGACAGTGGACTACAGATAATTGGTATGGCTGCAGGGCCAAAAACCACTGAAGAGCTCATACATCGGCAACTTTGTTCTGCATCATCCAATAGAGAGTGCCATGCCCCATGCTAAGTAGTCATTTCGATCCTGTCAGGGAGTATGTTATGGCTTTAGTGTCCCATTTTACTGTCAGAAGTTGTAATTCCAAACAGTGTAATTCCTTTCTCGTATGGAACAGATTCTGTCTGATCAAAAGGATGGGTTGACCACAGCCGTTATGTTTTTGTGGCAAATATGTTCCCGCACAAACCTTACTTGCATCACTTTGTAAAGTAAAGGGCTGACTGAAGTCCAGTATTATGAAGCAGATGGCAAAGCAAATGTTTTAGATAATTGAATGCCTCCTTGGTAGCTACTGTCCAGGTAATCTTGTAGTACTTTCAAAACTTGAGAAGGTTAGTAAGGGCACCCGTTAAAGTTAAAAAGTTGGGGATGAATCTTTGATAATATCTGATAAGTCACACAAATGCAGATAGTTCTGTGTTTTTACTAGGTGGCAAAGTCTCTAAATAATTTCATCCTTTGTCTCCTGAGGTTGGACAATTCACATCCTGACTGACTTTGAAATCCTGATATTTGTATGAAGGAAGGGCAAGATGGCCTTGGTATGGGTACACTTTGAGTACCACCTTTTACAGACTTTGAGTTACCTGATATAAGTGAACCTTTTGTTTGTAGAACGTCCTGCCTTGCATCAGGATATCATCCAGGTCAACCCCAGCATATTCTTTGTGGGGCTTCAAAACATGGTGCATCATTCACCAAAACGTGTCTCGCATTTCAACAAGTCCAAAAGACAGCACAGCAAAGATACATATTCGGTAAGGCATGGAAAATGCTGTCTTCTAATCTTCCAAGGCCATAGGGATTTGCAATTATCCCATTGATACGTCCATGGTAAAGATGTAGTTCTCAATCACTCTCCATTCCACAATATCATCCCCTTGTGACAATGGGTAATAGTGATGCTGGAAATGCATTGGAGGGACAGGGCCTCCATGTCATTGTCCTGGACTCCCATATCATGTGTTTTCTGTGTTGTCTTCTGCACAGGAGTCCAGTTGGGACCCCTGGCAGTGAAGCTCTTCCTTTTTGGTCATGGTGAACAGAGACCCTTTTGATACCCTTCATGACACACATTGGGGGTGGGTAGAACCCTGTACCCCTAGTGCATGTTTTCTGGGCACCCGTGTGTTGCCTACAGAGCAGGGTAGGGGCTGGTGGCATCTCCATGCAGAATGTGACAGGAGCTTTGAGTATCCTCCATTTTGGGATACCCAGGCCCTGCCATAGAAATTAGTGGATTCCTGATAGAAGGCAAGTTTGCCCCTAAGGCTTCTTGGTTTCTATTGCCTGTTGCTTTGTTTCCCAAAGTCCTGGCAAGCCCTGACTCTGTCCCTTCCCCTGACTGACTTTTGGGTTGAAGAACCATATATGGTATATAGCCAGGTCAGACTGACTAGAGCCTTCCCAGTGACTGTATGTTGTGAGTGCACCCTTGGGGTGGGACCTGGGTGAATGGAGTGTGTGACCAATATGCATTCTATGTTATGGGTGCCTGGTGTCTGAGTGTGTAACACAATGAATGAGACAGCCTTCCCCGAAACTGACATAAATGCAGTGAGGTGTGCTAAAAGGCTGGGTGCTTGCCCCAAACCACATTCCTTGTTGTGGGTGTCTGGGTGTAAGTGAATAGCCTGAATGCCTTTGAGTCTGATTGGCTGCTTGTCTGCATGAATTCCCTTCTGTGTGATTGCCTGACTGAGCCTGACTCAGCCAGAGTGAATGAGGGACAGATGTGTATTTCCGGGGACCTCTCACTTACCAATTTGTTCAGAAGCTGACGTTGAAACTTGAAGCTCATCCTTGAAGCCCAGCTGGAAAAAGAAGAATTGCTGCTGCATGTCCTTCGACAAAACCTAAAAGCTGTCAAGTCTGTCAAGGACTGATCTGAGAGAAGACCTGGCTAGGGGAACTCTGCCCGAGCTATGGGGGACCATCATGTGAACCCTGCTGCTCTTCTTTGAGGTACCGTGGAAGCCAGTCCCGAAAGGCTGTTGACCGGACAAGGGGTCCGCTGAGAATCATGAAGGAAAGCCCTGGGACATCGTGGCCATCGAAGACCATTACAGGCGACCGGGTTTCTGAAGATTTACGTGACTGCTGAAAGCCAGTCGAAGCGTTTCGCCCAGAAGCAGGGATAACTTGACTCTGTGCTGCTCGACAAACGGAGCTGAAACCCTCCACCTTGCCTAAGAACATTTGAAAGGGGGCTCCCTTGCCATCACCGCCGACCACTTTGTCCTGCTGGACAAATCCGAGGTAGCTAGCTACTGAGGAAAGTCTGCAGGTGGGTTTCACGCCACCCAAAGCTGACAAAGACATCCTGAGGACACTGATGGAGTGAAAATCCAAGGTCCAGGCCCTGGTCTAGTCCCAATTACCAAAGCCATCTGAGGTACGTGCTGCGGCTGCAGCACTGATAGGGCAGAGGACCGCCAAAGCAATTACCGACCGGGTCTACATCCATCACCAAGTCTTCTTTGCAGCACTGAACACAATGCATTGAGGTGGACTGCATGCCTAATCTTCGCAGGACATCCACGAACGATCGTCGAGGAGCATGTGAAAGTCGAAGCTGCTGTTTCGATACCAGAGTTCCACTTTTATTTGAGGATCTCGACGCACTATGGCTCCTCCTTTAAAGGGAGTCCACCCTCGAGGAATCCGTCAATGAACCATCAAAGACTCAAAGACACTCTTCTATGTCAGGTACATTGGGGCGGTTGAACGTTTTGGCCAGAAGCAAGACTTTTTAACATTAATGGACTGGGCTTGTTAATAAATATATTACAGTTGCCCAAGTGAGGGGATATTCACTCAGAATTGTGTCTTAGTAGCGAAAGAGAGCATGCTGCCGTTGCTTAACCCAACTTGCCTTCCTTCCTACGATCTATGTTGATACACCATACTGCATGGTTTGTATGCTACCTTATAACTGTCAGCAGTTGATGCATTTTAAAGGAATCTAAAGCTAGGTGTGGTACCACATAGACTTGTATATATTTGCCATATTAGAATCACCAGAGTACAAAGTGTGTTACTGATTTGTGTATATATCTGAGAACCTTATTTTTATATAAAGAACTGTGTTATCACATAAAATACTGTGTGGTCATTCCTTTGTGGTGGCTTGGGGGGACTCACTGTGCTTAGGAACCAGTCTGCATCAGCTTCTGAGAGCTTAAGCCTTGGTTGCTTGTCCATAAGCTACCATGTAGAGAGTCTTGGCTGGAGTGCTCTGTGCCTCTACTCTGCCATATAGAGGACTAAAGTACAGATACCCCCCTCCAGTCTTTACAGTAATCATTGATCCTCAACATGTTAACTTTCTACAAATCAATGCAAATTCTCCATAACCCATCTGGCTTCATCACTAAGATAATTGGGGGAATGATTTCATCTGAGATGGTCCAATAATATCTATTTCCACTACTTGCTTCCCTTTCATTTGAACCACCTGTCATTTGATTTTCAGCAATTTGGATCAGTTTTAGAGATAGACTTTCAATGTTTTCTGTGCATCTCCCTGTTGTACTAAATAATGATGGCCAGTTAGAACTTCTATGATCCACTAAGGCCCATGCAAACTCACCAAGCATTTGTTTTGGAAGTATGTCATTACATCAATAAATGGTCTCCAAACATTAGCAACTGCCTCAGGAGGGTCAGGTGATCATACAACTGTTTCTGCTTGTCTTCACTGGTCTCTAAGAACTGGTGAACCAAGTCTCATACTAGGCCTATCCTTTCTCTGCTGGTCTTTACAAATTCAACAAAGTTCTGCTCAATCTCTTCATAGTTCTACCACTCCTCTTTCAACATTTCTAAGGTATTAAATAATTCCCTTTCATAAATGAGTTTTAACAGAGGGAATCCAGTAGAAGCATCTTTCCGGCTGCAAACCGGACCCAGCACAGGTGTTCACTGCAATTCCTGGAATCTTTGTTGACCAGTTTCCATAATATGTTTGTCAATGTCTGAGTAAAATGGTCAACTAAGTCACCTGTCTGGGGCTGCCAAAATCAGTGTACAGTAGGGATTTCAACTCAGTCCTGAGTTTAAGACATGAAAGTGCACCCCCGATCTTTAAGAATGTCCTGAGAAAAAGCCTTGAAGGAAAAACAGGGTATACAATGCTTTAATGCTGTTGGGTAGTAATATTTCATAATTAAGCCACTTCAGAGTACAGCTTGAGGTAACTAATACTGACAAGTATGTAGCAATGTTCTGCTTCGAATGGAGTGTGTTACCCCATAATATTTATCCCTATGTGGGAAAAGGGTACATTTATGATGAGCAACGTTTGTAACGTGGCCCACCCAACATCCCCCTGAGAGACTTTCTAGAAGATGGGGCATTCCGTAAAGCAAAGTTTCACTTGCTGTTGGATCCCTAGCCTGAATAATCTACTAAGTGCATTTTCCTGAGGCTTGGCCATACCTTCATGTCCCCTTAGTAAATGGGAATATGCCAGGGCTAATACAACCTTCCTGAAAGGAGGAGCAAGCATGTATTGATTATTGTCTACCAAACCCCTTTCATATTGTTGCCTGGCCTGTAGAGAGTACCATGTGTATCAGTAACTATGGACCTGTCTGACTTCTACCAACTTCCAACAATATCGTTTTCTTAAAGGTCGAGTGAAGTGAAGTGTCATTAAGCTGGATTAGGACAAATAAGGACACATAGGAAGAGGATCTGAGAGCTCAACTCTCTCACTAGTTCCTAACCTCAGATGTGATAAAACAAACCCCTTCTCCACCTTTCAATCTCTTCTTGTTCTGTTATCTGTAGAAGCTATGGATTGAATTGATTTCCAACGCTATGAAGACCTGCTGAACAGCTAAGGCTTCCTTGCACTGGTTAAAAAAAGCCCTTCAAAGACATCCTGATAGTCCTCATTGATCAGCCCAAACCATACATCCAGGCCATACATGACACCCAAATCCAACTTGGTGGAAAGCTTCTTATTGGTCACGTTGGCCATTGCAATGAGGCTGGGGGCCAACAGGCATATGCCTCAAAGCTCCCCTCTCACTTACTGACTGGGTTGGAGGGATGAACTCCTAGTCTAGGAATTTTCAGAATTTTCAGACTGATACCCAACTCCTCCTTTTTGCTTTTCTCCTCTTGTCATTGCCACATTCGCATTCCTTTTCAGCCTTCCTCTGTTCATTTCTCTCTTTTACTCTTGTCTTGTTCTTCTCACTGAATTCATGTGGCCTCCTAGTCACCCCACCATGTGCTTGCACCTCCCTCCATTACACACTAGTCCATGAGATGAGTTAGGTGACTTGGAACATATATACCAAAGCCAGCCATCACTTGTTTTGTTTTTCAGTATAATATTTATTTGTTTTCCATCACTATAACAGGCAGAATAACAAAGTAGGTGATGTATTAGAGCATACATGTAGGCAATTTTCTTCACATATAAATACTCAAAGTAAATATTTTTCTGGTAAAGGTACAGGATCAAAATTCCATACTGTTATTTATGCTAGGTATGTGTAAACATCTTAAAGAAGAATTCAGTCTAGCTTCATTGACTTCTTACAGTCATATCAGACACTGCTTATAACTAGAAATCAAAGTACTGTTACATGCATCCATTAAAAGCAAACACAGTTCCTAACAATGTATAGATTAATGAGAGAATAGAACAACAATACAAAATAAAACACTTGTATCCTATTATGAAGTCTCTAAGTCGCCTGTCCTGGAAATAGAGTTCCCATCCAGATGTGTTGGATGTCTAAGTAACCCTGACTTGGGGATTACATATTCCACCAATATATTTCACCGGTCTCTAAAATCACAATTGGTCAATTGTGTTAAGAGCCTACTGAAAATTCCATTCCATAAATGAGTTTTAACAGAGGGAATCCATTAGAAGCATCTTTCCAGCTGCAATCAGGACCCAGCACAGGTGTTCACTGCAATTCCTATAATCTTTGTTCACCAGTTTCCATGATATGTTCGTCAATGTCTGAGTAAAATGGATTACCACCATTTAAACCTTCTCTCACTCTTCCTGATCCACCAGTATTATTTTAACAAATATATAATTAGTGTCCTATGTTCCACTACTTTGCCTATGGATATTCATGTACGCAATGGACAATTGGGTCAACCTGAAAAATTGTGCTAGCCCAATTGTTATACAATTGAAAAAGTATTCACAATATCTTGATCAAATAATATAAAATGATGTATACAGTATATGGTTACTGCTCATGTGCCTATTCTAGCTCTAGCCAACACATGTTTGAACCTTCTTGGTCTTTCTCAAGGCAGGAATTTAGTCTAGGCACTCATCCTTTCTATTAACAATCATGATTTTCCCAGAGATGATATTAAGGATTACTCATTCTTCATTTCTGTTAACAATCATGGATTTCCATATGTAATGTTCAAAAGAATTTTTAAACATAAATAATTGTGTGCATGTTCACAGAATGGGGAGCGAGAAAAGAATGAAGAAAAACATGAATATACATCTGTTGATTTAGCTCTGTTGAGATAGCCGAAGACTACTGTTTCTTTCGGTTTTGTTTTGGGTTCGTGACCGACCTGTTAGGGATGGTAATGTTCCACACCAAAACGTCCTTTCCAGTTATATTAGCGGTATGCTACCGGTGAACCGTACACACATGTGATAAACAAGTATGAAGAAGAAGAGACTTCCCTACGGCCTAGCGAATATGCTATATCTGCATTTGAAATGGTTTTGAATAACAACATATAGCGCAACAAAGTTGAGAGTCCCTTCAACAATTGTGCGCACATTTGCGGAGAGATTAGGGACTTCTCTCCGAGCATGATCAGATGCGAGAGCTTAATGCAGCCCTGAATTGTGCTGCCGCTGCCACTTGTTGCGCGCTTGCACTAAGTCAGCTGGAAGTCACTCGGAGGTGAGTAAGTATACAAACAAGAGTGCGTGGTGAAACTTCAGTACGAGTTCTTTTTCTCAGGTTTTTTAGAATGTCTTTTTTTAGATTGACTGATATGCATGAAATCATTGGTTCCAATATGTAGAGAAAAGCAAAGAGACATGATGGGACACAGAGTGAATAGCGTGGTATGCCCCAGTGATAGCGAACAATTTGATGTCAATAATGGATGCGCATGGTTGCTCATGTTTTGAGTGTATAGCATTAAGCTGACAAGATGAAATATATCTAATCACAGCTGACCACAAGTTCCTGGCAATGAAGGGGAGCTGGATATCATATTCCTATAGAGGTAGTAGGAGATTATTTTAACCATCCCCCACTGGTTAATTAATTCCTAATATCTGAGGAACTTATTGTGGTTTCAGACTATTCAAGGTAACAGATAATAAAGAAGAAAGGAGAAAGAGAAGACTATCTACTTACCACCCATAATCGTGTTGGAAGTGAAAACAAGGTGGGTCATAGTAACTATGACTAGCATTGCACACATATGAAGAGCATTGCTACCCATTCACAGGAAAATATATATATTGTTGGATATTATTATTTTTTCCGTTTAAGGAATGAAGAATTTCCATTTGAATTTGATTCAACCCAAGAAAACATAGATGAAATCTTAAGAAACAAAGACAAGAGCCCTATACGTGCCAACAAGAAAGAGGTTAGTGTAGGGCCACGACCTTTAAATAATTAAAGTTTCAACAAGTATTACAGAAACCTTTTTTCAAAAGTTTGTATATTGCTTTTTGTTTTACAGTTCCCTACATGATGAAAAGGGGTTTCCATATCTACATTTACATTAAGTACTGTTACGCCCTGATGAAGGCCCTGATGAAGGCCCTGATGAAGGCCCTTTTTGCGACCTAACAAGTATGTCCTCAGACAGACGTATTTTGTATAAGGGCCGAACATTCTGTGTCGACCTGTAATCTGACTAGATAGACGCACTAGTCTGCAGTCCTATGAAGATGATCTCTCTTCTTCTGCAACGTACCATATCTCTGTACAGTATATACGACCAAGTGACATTTTAAACGAGTCAAAGGATTGGAAATATAGATAAAAAGTGCTCTTAGAAGTATATGAGAATGGAACGTGCAGTTAATGTTAAAATTGAATTCAATTTATGATGTTTTGTGGTATTTAATAATAGAGTTTTCACACTTTAGTGCACTAATCCCACGGTGGGATTGTTTTATTGGTTATGTTTGTGATGATTCATTAATTGTTGGGGCATCCACTTGATTCTGTAATTGGACGGTACCTTTTATGGTTTTTGTTATGTGAACTGTTTTTGCAGAATAGTAATCATTAAAAGGTTTTTAAAAGATTCATGGTGTATGTGCAGACGATGTAATCAAATGATAGCACACTGTGTCACAGTCCAATGTTAATAAAGGTGTTAAAAGGGAGGGGTAGTCGGTTCTCCCTGTTCTCTATATTGTATTTATTCTTTCCATTCTGGGACAGCCCCCCTGATATCAAAAAACTGGGAATCACCCATAGTAAATTCTACAAGGTAAGATAATACATACCATTGTTCAATGGCTGGAAGATAGCGATAATGCAACATTTTCGCTTTGGGAATGGAATAATGCTGTGACAAAGGTTTGAAATGATCACTTCATCCTTCTGAGTTCTATGGGTGGATAATAATAAAATGGATGTTAACAGAGCTGAGAAGGCATCTGCATGCATGAAGCAATATATAAATAACCTCAATTAAATAGTAGTTGCTCCTATATCCTGCTTGTAATAGTAAGTTTAAGTGGCTCTCCTTGCACCAGAATTGAACTCTCCCATCAACATTTTTAATGGAACAAAACTCAGAGTTCCATCTTCCTATAGTATAGATCTGTGTGGATAGAGCTCACTATCAACATAATGCCCCTGTTCTTCTGAACACCACTTGGGTGACATCCACACACTGCTCACTAACACTTTTGGACACTATCTTGATCTTGTTTTCTTTGTTCCTCTCTACATTGCTCTGCCTCTATTTGAATCTCTTTCTCTCTGTCTAACCACATTATCAAATGCATCTCTGTCATTTTCCCTCCTCACCCCTCTTTCTCATCCCAATAAACATACGTTCATACCTGGCTCAATGAAGTCATATGCTGCCTACAATCTCCTTTCCCACCTCACACTAATTTGTTGAAAAGGCTTTCTTGGATTTCAAATTGATAGTAATGAATCCATTTAAATATTTCTACCCTGTTGGCTCTCCATCCAGCATCGTCCCGCTCATCCTCAAAAAACTAGCATCACCCTTCCACGACATGCTTTCCATGTTTTTCCTGCTCCATCTCCTCATCTCACTCCTTTAATGACTTCGTCTAACACGTCTTCTGAAATAACCAATATCAGTGACACCTATAATCTTGAAATGAAGAGATTCCCTCCACCTTCCCAAATAGGGCATGAATGCATGTTTCACGGAAACACTGACGCTGCATATACCAATGGTTTGTCAACCCATACCTTCAGTTTCTCTTCCCATCTCGTTTACCAGTGTTTGTGTCTGTATTCTTCTTAGACTGCTTCAAGGTGGCCTACTTATTTACAAGAAACCCTCTGCCGACCACAATAACCCAACAAACTGTTTGACTTTCTTCCTTCAGACCTACTGTTCTAAAGTTCTTAAATGTGTCATATTTAAATAATTGAGTTCTTATCCCTTAGTGTTCAAATGCCCAATGACAAACAACTAGAGTGTACATAAACCCCATTATCCTCAATGTAGGACTTATATATACACTGTAGGGACAAAATGGGAACATGTTCTTGGAACCCACATATTCATCCCAAAGGCTCTCAAACAGGTAATTGTGTTTTGACCATCTTCAAGATAATAGATTATGCAGCTACCATTGCAGCTTGCACAGCAGTCACTCTAATAAAAAATGCCATAGTTTTCATCCCAATGTGCCCATTCTCTCAACCTATTCACCACTCTATACTCTTTATGCTCTTCCATTAGACTCCTGGGTATGACAAGCCGCATTCAACACTGGAGAACATCCCACTATCCTTTATGTACTCTCTGTACTTGAAAGCACTGGTTGTGACTCAATCGTATTATACCCGTCTGACTAATTATTCTCCATCTTTTCTAATACTGTCCCCACCTCAGCAACTCCCTCCCATGTGAAACCTCATCAGATGTTTATCCTTCGAAATAGCTATTTTTCATGTTTTACACCACCTCAATCAACAAACCCATCTCCCCTGTATATTCACTGATGGCACTGCCATCTCCTTCTCCTTTCCCTCCTGCCACTAGCTATCACGGCACTCAAATGACCTCTCTTACATCCTTCATGAGGAGGCAACACTGTTTGCTCTATGATGCTGAATTATTAAACAAAATAATTAATCTTCATCTGCTCTTCTAATTGCTCACCCTTGCTCCCTTCTCCCAACACTCATAGAATTGTCCCCTGATATCCTCATCCCACGCAACCCCAGAATTTTCTTCAACAATAACATGAAACTCCACAGTTTATAACATTCACAGTTGCCAGGGTAAGCCTTCTAAATATCCATGTAATGTGTCCCAACCTCACCTTCTGCATCACTGACATCAGTCTAGTGATTACCTACCCATCATCCAGTCCTGGTTGTCTACTGCCTATATCAAACCCACCAAGATCATTGGTTCCCCTACTAAACAACAATGTTTTCAGACATGGATCAATTGTATGCACCTAGAAGAATTTGATCAGCAGCTCTCTGATTCAGCTAAATCTTGAGGCTTCAACATTGACAGCAACCTGTCCTTCCAGAAATACATAGCCATCTTCACCCTTTGCAAAATCAAACCCTTCATTCCTCTGCCAGACGTCTGGACTGTAGTGCAGGTGTTTCTGGTCTTGTGTGGTAAATGCCCTCCTGTTAGGGCTCCCAGCCACTTACTTGCCTTCCCTAAAAGCAGTCCATCACTCTACAGCATTTCCTATTATGGGTACAAGGAAATTGACTGTATCCCCCCAACCTACGCAGACTACATTGGATTCCTCTCCGAGCCAGCTACTGTTCAAGACTGAATGTATCATCTACAGAGCAGTCACAAATAACAGACCAGAGTACCTTGTGGCTGAGTTCCCCATATCTTGGAGCACACACTCCTTGAGCAGCAAATTGCCCAACTGGTTCAAATCACAAAGAGAGGACCTGCAAACAATCCTTCTCTTGCCACGCAGCCACCTTCTGGAATTCAGTCCTGGTATTGGCTCGGAATGCCCCCACAATTGTCCAGTTTCACAAATCTCTCAAAACCTAGCTTTTTCAACAACTGAGCAAGCACAAATCACAATGGATGGACTAATCCCCGTAGCACAGTACTGTGCGCCTGTTAAAAGATGCCCACCCAAACACTGGCTAATCACACCCTCAACAGTACTCCACTGTTGTCGAGCTAGGTGTGCGCTTCAATAAAATAAAATAAATACATTAACTGAAATTCCTTCTCAGCCCTCCAGATCATGGCTCAAGCCTCCTCATGGAACCTCATTCTATTCCTTTACGATTGAAATAAAGTATTAATCTTTGCCACCCAAAATCCCACATTCTTCACCCATCCCTGCCAACTGCCACCATGATGGATGGCTCTCCGTGAAACACTGGCCACTCTCCCAATTCCATCTCCATATCTTCAAATCCACCTGTAGCCTGGATCCCTGTACCTTCTTGGAGGTAGCACCCCAAATACATACTGACCTTTCTTTCGGATGGCCTTGTTTGAAAGGTGTCCTTTCCTCATGAGGGCCATCATGATGAAGAAGAGTCCAAATAGTGCATGGTTTTAACAAAATAAAGGAACACTGTCATTGTTACAACACAAATATTATGATAGAGGGGGATGGAATCCTAAGCAGTCCGAATAAGGCATAGTCACAATAGTTACAAACATCACAGTATCTGATCTTGAATGTGACCCTGCATTCAACAGTTCCTTTGGGTACAGATAGAGCGACATTCAGAAAAGTCGAGTAGCTGACTCTAATGTCATTCACTTTGAGCCCAGAGCCTGGCGAGCATGGCAGGTTATACCTATGGTGACCTTGATCCTGTGTCCTTGCAACAGTATTGACTTTAGCTGTCACACTTTTCTCCCATCATCCTTTTGCACCAGCTCATCAATTATCTTACACAGACGTCTAAAGGTGGAGCACAAGCAAAGCAGATTTTACTGTACAGCAAAAACAGTTGTGTTTCAACCTGAATTAGCTGTGTGTGCCTGTAATCATGTATTCCGAAAATAAAATCAGATAAAACACACAAGAAAAACTGTGACAGGCTGTCTAACTGTAACATATTTAGGCTGTAGAAAGAATACATTTATAAAAAAAATGATGAACAATAGAAACACTTTGGTATAAAAATGGGGTGTCTACATTCCTAAATAGCATCATAGGCACGTATGGGCACTCATACTCCAACAGGATAAACTAAAACACCCCACAGCACCTGTACCTGTGCTCTTTACAGCACTCAACAACACTTTCCCGTTCTCATACTTAACTCTCCTTTGGGTGCACTATTGCACTGGTCTGGTAGTAGATTGTAGAACGCATGAGGTAAATCCCCAGAGTGATGACAATTTTTGGATTTCTGTGATGGACTTCCCTTCGGTTGAAACTGATCTCTGGCTGATGCATTGAGGGATTGAAGACACACGAGATATGATAGCTTGAGCAGGTGAAGTGGATCATGAGTCGCAACGCGCAAAGAATAATTGTAAAGTCGTCCTTAAAAAGGTTTTCTTTAAATGTAGTAGAATGGGAAAACAAATGGTACAGAAGGCATAGTGGCATTGTTTAGCCCACTTCCTGATTTGACTTTCTAAGTAAGGCATTTGAATGAAGGGATCATTGCGAAGCGAGACAGGTCTCTAGTGACGATATTTTCTGGTGTGCTTTTTTGGCAAAAGAACTGGTTTGCTTTTTTAATACAAATGTGTATTTAATGTCTGCGTGATGGGTGTGTTTAAAGCTAATATTCTAGTACTATTTAGTTGCCTTGTTGAAGGAGAAGAGAAAGTCAGAATCATTCCCCTTTTGTATAACATGTTTCTATATAGTTTTCCATTCAAATTGGGTTATTATGTGATGTTTGTACTTTCCAAGGCAGTTCTACCAAACAGGTATTATATCAGTTCATGAAAGTCAAACATCCACAAATAATTGCACCTTGCTCTACTCTACGCTAAGATCCAAGTGCACACATTGTGGATTGTCTCACATCCCAGCTCCACCTCTTAACAAACATTTGTAATCCTTAGCAACGTAATCTTGTAGTGCCTACCCTGTCAAAATTGCCATGTCTAAAAATCTATAAATGTTCAGCACCTAAGAGTGTTTTAATTCTCCCAGTACGCTTTTGAAAAAACTCATGATTTATCTAGCTATAGTGTTGCTTCATGTATTATAATAATGATCTTGATATATTTCACACCAAAAAGTTATTTGTTTCTTCACTTACAAATATAAAAAATTCTTGAAAAACGTTTTGTTTACTTCAACTACGAAAAGATACTTCAATCCATATTTTATGTGTTCAAAGAAACTGTCTCAAAGTATTTTGAACATTTTAAAGAAAAATGCACATACACTTTTGTTTACATTGCGCGTTGCTTTCTCGATTTGTGGACAAAATAAATGAGAAAGTTTCCACATTTGTCTTTGAGCTATCCGGGAAAACAATGTTGAAACGTGGAAACATTGCTATTAATGTATCCATCATTGCAAACTGCAATGAAATTCCAGTAACGTAGCCCAAACTGTTGGCTCCACCCTGGACTACAATTATATCTGGGTGCTTCAAAGTAATCATACTTTCACAAAATGGGAGCAGTCCTCCCACTTCATGCTACGAGCTCCATACCAGGAAACGTCAAATTCTTCAAATCCAAGATTCACAGGTAATTCACACTGCTCACAAGACATCTTCATCCAACGGATCAAAGAATCACCCACTATACAGACACTCTGCTTCCTCAAAGCCATAGCAATAGCCATCTTCACAGCACACAACAAAGGTAACTCTTGAAACCCTGTATTCCTGTACACCACAACCAGGAAACCTGATCCGCTAATCCCCCAATGGCCCCAGACATCTATGACTGTCCCCATCTCTGCAGTCCTATTTCCATGCCAGGCATCCCTATAGGAGCCGGATGGCATGTGTGGTGTCCGCGGACTACCGTGGGGTGTCCATGGACAACATAGCACAGGGAAACCCTTCTATCCTTTTTTACTTTTATGTTTGTAACACATATAAGCTGCTTTCAAACAGTCACACATCCATCCACCAAGCACATCCAAAAACTCTACATGCAACCCTGCAACCTCAGTCCAATGCTTCAGATGTACTCTCCTACTATTCACAGCCACCTGCATCCAAAATTAATCATAGCCAATATGTGATACTAATGCTTCTAAGGTACAATGCAGATGGTACGAAAAATAACTGTAAACTCACAAGCTTTACAAACGATCTTTTGGCAAGAAAACCTTCACAAAAGTATGCATAATATACCACAGTGGTGCCACAACTATTTCAGGCCACTATACTGCATATGTAAAGAGAAGAAGTGGTTGATTTGAATGTAACAACACTTCTGTTGCTCCAAAACATAGGTTACAAGCAAACCTAACAAATGCCTACTTAATATTCCTTCATCCCAAATGTACTCACTAAAGTGTAGTACAATACAAAATTAGAATAAACCGACAGGTTTCTAACTAAATCCATAGTACTACAATAGTCATAGTCCAAGACAGTTAGAATATACCAATGGGTATCTAACTACACCCATAATACCTTTCATTGTAATACACTTCAAATATGCCATCACAGTTACTGTTACTAAAACACTTCTTGTAAACTCTAATATAGTTAGAATACGCCAACGGGCATCTAACTACATCCATAATACCTTTCATAGTAATAAACTTCAAATATGCCATCACAGTTATTGTTACTACAAAACTTTGTGTAAACTCCAATATAGTTAGAGTGCACCAAAGGGTATCTAGCTACTTTAAACATACCCATAATTACAACAGACTTCAAACAAACATCCTATTTCACTTACACTCACATAATATATCCATGCTATCACACACACGTATTCCTTAACATGTTCAACAACAGTATACCATACACTAATGCTGTACCAAGCATAGTACATAGAATGTACTACTTATGAGGTTAAAAAAGTAAACCTATATGTACAATTGTATGCAATTAAAGGTTTTAAACTATATTGTTTATGAAATTGCACTGTTTTTTTTCACAGATAAAGAACCAGCGATTCCAGCTTTACTACCATATGCAACTAAGTAACCATACCCACTATTATCCTATTTTCTCTTCACAAAGAAACAAATACAGATTACATACCACTACCCTCAATTCTGCTATAATTGTAAATACCAAATATACTTCAATTATATTATTCCACCATATTGCCAGGCCTGGACTGGCCCACTGGGACACCGGGAGTTTCCCCGCTAGGCCTCAGGGACATAGGGCCTCTTTTCTTGGGGGGAAGGATACCCAGATAATCAATCATGTTTAAATGCTTTGGTTGCTTCCATTCATTATTTGCAATTGCAAATTGCAATGTGCATTTTTGTGTGTTTTTTTTAACTTTACTTAAGCGACAGTCATTCATAATCTCCTTATTCTGAGGGTTTGCTAAACTTTTCAGTCTGGGTAGGCAGCCGGGCTGTGTGCACTGACTGGGGTGGTGGAAGGGAAACGGCATGATTTGGCACGGCCCAGGCAACGAGCATTGCGAGAAACCACACGTGCCCTACAAATGCACAGGTGCGGCCTTGAGACGATCTGCCAGCCTGCCTGCATCCATTCTTCAGTAGAACGTAGCGACCTGCTGTGAGTCTGTAACTGGAGGCTGTAGGCTGAGGGCAGCAGACCTGGATAGCAAGGTGTTTGGAACACTTTTTTCCTTTTGTTTCGGGAGCTTTACAGTGTTTTCTGTTAATCACACGGGCATCGTTGACAAAGTGCGTCAGATGGATTGGTGGGTCTGACAGAGCAGCGTGCCTGCCTCACACCTTTTACAGAACCTTTCTCTCAAAAGCTCCAGGGGTCCTAAGCAAGTAGTGTTTCTGTGCACGTCCGTGACACACTCACAAACACACATCCTTCCAAAACTGATCGGCCCGTATGATTAGAATTGGGGTGCTCTGTCAGACTCTGGGCAGCAGTTCGAGAAAACAGATGAGACCACATGGATAAGCGGCTTTCCCCAGCATGGCCTCACCATTAGTTTTGTGTGTTCTTTAGAATATTTGGACTTCATGTACCACAATGCATTGGGTGTGATCTGATACATGATACCCCAGCCTTTGAAAGGGGCTTTCAGTTCGGCCCGTGCCACACTAGCACTTTCACAGTAGTGTACTATTGCAGCACATGCTGGTACTTCTAGCTTTGTGTATATGAATATATATAAGTGCCACAATGCAAAGAAAATCGGGCTGGGTGACTTACTAACACCTAATACATAGCAAATTGTGAAATGTTTAATTATATTATGTGTCTTATAAAACAGCTGGAGTATTTTTAGTTAACTCTGCTGATGTCACCGCACCCATAGAGCATGACGGTGGAGCTGCAGCTGGGAGCGAACTAGCACAGGAGGCCTTATTGCAAGTAGGGGAGGGGGCAGAGGAGACATGAGGTTCTGAATCTATGATGGGGTGGGGTGGGTAAGAGACCAGGTCTTGATTGGAGGTGGCAGGAGAGGAACAGGTGCAGATCATGATTCAATCCGAGGTGTGGGAGGGCAGGGGGTTAAGTGATGGGCCCAGCCTGACGTTATCCAGGGCCTATATAACACCCCACAAGGATGCTTTGCAGTTGTACTGCTTTCGCTGCCTTCACTTGTCCATTTTTGGTATTAGCAGCCTGGCAATGATTCATCTTTGTTTCGTATGGTGCACTTCGTTTGAAGAAAAGAAAGGCCGTTTGGTAAAAATTTGGGGCAGGGGGTCTTTCATCCTGTCTAGTTTAGGACTCTGCATGCAGCGACATGGCGTTTTGTTTCAGATCCAGCGGGATCATGGGTTCCCTGTTCCTTGAAAACCTCAACAGTGGTTTAGGCGCGCACCCACGCTGTTCTTTTTCCAATGCACGTAAGGGAACATCTCACTAGGTGGAGCACCTTCTGCACTACCCTGTAGTTGTGAATCGTGGCCGCAGGCCCTACGTTAGTTCTTCTAGCATGGTGTGGTTAAAACTCAAAAAGCGTACTTTTTAGGGGTTCTGTTAACTTTGAAGCAATGATAACTGTTTGATGTGGTCTCTGGGCGGGAGACACGGAAACTGTCACTTTGGTGCACTGTCACTTTGATGCACTTAACTCTGCGTTCCTGAAGTGGTCTTGGGAGGATAGCTCAGCGGCAACATGCTCCCCTTGGAAGCAAGACGACACAGAGCAACACAGGTTTGATCCCCGCGTCCGCGCTTAGAAACCTCTGATTATTAAGCGCATTATAAATAGCCTATCATATCGTATATGTTCAACAGTGTGGGATGCAGTACCAGGTTTCCTGACCAGCAACAATTCATACACATACTTTCTACCATTATGGGGAGGCTCAGCCAGTCCTGTGGTGGTGGTATTTTTCCAGAACGTGTAGTACTGAATTGCTATGGTAAAAGAAAATCCACAAGTCACAGAGTGGAAAAAGCATGCCTCAAGCGTTCATACGTTCATGCCTAATGGAACATGGATAGGAGTTTGCCATATTACCCCAGCTATTGTCCTATATGGCCAGTAGTAAAGCATTGTGTCTGTATGTTGCTGCTGGCTTCATAGGCCCCAGTGGACAAGCCAGACACTTAAGTATGGTCGCTAGCCTTGTCCTCTGAGATCTCAAGGAGTGTATATTTATGCCCTTTCTAGATTTGTGTGTGTGGGGGTTAGGGGCGGCAGTGCCATGCTCAGCATTTACGCGGGTCCTAGGATTAGCATGTGCTGCATGCATTTGTGTGTCCCAAGCAGGCCGTATGTGCCATTCCTTAAACTGCAGTCCTTTTTCAGCATTGAGCCGAAATGCTGCTCTTTCTCAGTCAGCTGTTTTTGATTCCATTATTGTCTTAAAATGAATCTTGGAACCTCTGCCATAATGTCCCATCTGTCATGGACCCGTATTTCTGTTGCTTGGGGGTCATCACGTTTAGCAGTTAACCCATGTCAGCTGGGACAACATGGCCCAACCCTGGGCTTTAATTTTCAAAGACGTGCTTTGTGGTTGTTGAAGCCTTGGGTCACTTAAGATGATTACAATTATTGCCAAATCTAACAGATATCTGTCACGTGCACCGGAGTAAGTCCCGGTTTAAGTCCCGCTTTGCCGTTACATGCTGTTGCTGCTCACTTGGACTCCTTGTGTTTGCTGCATCAACGTTTAACTTTTGGACATTTATACTACAGCCTCCAGAAGGCTTTGCTTGCACTTTTGTGGGCGGCGCTATGAAACCGCAACAGCGCGCGCACCGCGCACGCGCACCGGAGTAAGTCCCGGTTTAAGTCCCGCTTTGCCGCTACATGCTGTTGCTGCTCACTTGGACTCCTTGTGTTTGCTGCATCAACGTTTAACTTTTGGACATTTATACTACAGCCTCCAGAAGGTGATTCTGAACAGCAGTATACTATGTTTGAAAGTAGTATATTTGGACTTTATATTTACTGTGTTTTTCTTTTCTAGGCTTTGCTTGCACTTTTGTGGGCGGCGCTATAAAACCGCAACAGCGCGCGCACCGCGCGCGCGCACCGGAGTAAGTCCCGGTTTAAGTCCCGCTTTGCCGCTTCGCCGCGGCGTTGCGAGTAGGGAGTAGGAAAGGCTATTTGTGTGTTGAACTTTATGGTCTTAGAGTCCGAATAAGTTGAGACTAACAAATCACAAAACCTTGCGGGGATTGCATGGTTAGCCATATTATACGCACTCATTACAAAGAATACACCATTGATTCATGCTTTTTTGTCCGTATACTCTAAAGACAAACATGCCGGATACAGGTAACGGCATAAGTGTTTCAGGAATCACTGACTTAACAACTCCAAAATAAAGGAAATTAGCCCGTATTTCCAAAAAGTCTATTATCCTGACTCCCATTCTTCGAACACCACTTGAAAACAGAGATATCCGCACTTTCTGTGCGAAACGTAAAGAATGTATATCTGGGGAAATCTCTAATGTGCCGCCCTTGCTCACATTGACAACGCCCAAGGCTAACGCCGTAAGTACTGTATCAAGTATGCCTGTGGGACTTGAGCCTATTAATTGTTTGCCTATCGTCTCAGATTATACCATATTAGCAAACATGCAATCTGAGTCGATATGTCAAGAAGTAAGAAATGTTCTGCCAATGGTGTGTCCGTTAGCCACAGTTTTTGAGGTGTCTAGCCAAGGGCATGACTTACCGGATTTCTCTGATGTGTCTAACATATCCTTACACGTTGATGATGAAAAAATAAATAAATCCCATGAAGACCTGTCGTCTGGGGCAGCAAATCAAGGTATCATGGGCTCAACTATTAATTCAATACATGATTCCTTTTTATTACCCACGCCCAGACGTTGTCTACCAATTAATACTTCTGCAAACCCAACAGAAAATTTGGCTCTAATTGAGATCACGTTAGCAGCCGTAAATACTACACTAGCCAGTTTGTATAAACTGTTTGAATCTCTTGATCAAAAAACATCATCTCAAGCTTTTCAAATACAGCAGCTGGCTGAAGGAATCGCGAGCTTGTCAGATACTATCCAATCGCTCCCAAAGTGTAGTAGCAAGGTTGACATGGCTGTAGGTCCTGATCAGCCTATGATTATTACACAAGAATCTAAGAAGCCTGCTGTCCCTAATTCGGCGTTACCCTATTTCGAAAATATAATTCGCCCTGTAACATCTCCTGCCCCTGACTGTGTGTCTATAAATGACTCTTGGATCAATCTCAACAGGAGTCCAAAGCAAATAGCAAAAAGAAAATACGGGTATTACCAGACAGCCTTTTGTTTCACTTGTTGACTTGCAGAAAATAGCCAAAGTCCGCAGCGCTCGCTTAACAAAGGCAAAATCCAAAATTAGACCTAAAAAGAAGAATGTGATGAATAGTCAACGTCAGGTGGTTTTGCACACCTCATCACCAGTTTGCATGTTTGATGTCCCAAACAATATCCCAGTACCTCCCATCTCTAAATCCACTGTCTCCATTGGTGTGGGCTCAGTACCTGTTGTGAATCCAATGACACCCCACGCACCAACTGAACATGCTCCTCTGTCAGAAATTATTGATTTAATTAATGAATCAGATAATAGGAATTTGCCGTCTAACCCCGCCTCTTCTCAACCTTCACAAATTCCGATGAATATTGCCTTGAATACTAAACATGGTCAACCTATTGTAGGATGTCCAATGGGGAGGCAATCTACTAGTCAGTTTGAATTACAAGAACAGATGTCAGCAATAAAGGTGGCTGTAGAGGCATATTTGAATGAACGTGCAGCATTATGCCCCTCTGCTAATATTGCAAATGGTTCCAATTTGAATTTGCAAACACGTACTCACCTAATACATACTAATTCTAACCCCATGAATATTGTGCAAAATCCTTCAAATGAACACTTGGGTGGTTGGAAAAAAGTAAGTTTTGCAGCTGAGGTTGGCTCCACCAAAAGAAATGAGGACATTGCTTCTGCCCCCACACCCAGAAAACAAGGTGTGAAAAAACGTAAGCAGACGAATGGCAATACAGTTGCAAATTGTCACTCTTTAATCTTAAAATGTAGAGATGCGCCCCATGAACAATACGATCTATGCAGGGCTAGCGTCCTAAACATCTTTGGGGACGTAAGCAATCTCCAGGATATTGCGTCAAGTGATATTGATCAGGTCGAATTTGTTTGTAACCAAAATCTCGCAATTGTACGTCTCTGGATCAAATCTGAGCTAGTTCTAAATTCGATCTGTAAGGAAAAAATGGCGCTCTTTAAAATGGGCTTCCTTATTGCCCAAGATCTGGAGCGTTTGATCGAAGAAGCGAAAGAGTCTGAACCATCTGTGCCCACTCCAATTGTGTCGCAAAACTCCTCTGAATGTCTCTGTTCCTATTGTGGTCCAGCACAAATTCCAAACAAATTTACTTCCAGTAACTTCCAAACATAACCATTAATCGAACAACCTCAGGTAAAATATAGTTTACTTTCATGGAACACGAGAGGCCACTCCCATTTGCAATGGGCAGGTTCATCCAACATTAATAAATATGATATTGCGGCCCTGCAGGAAACTTGGATGGTGATAACTCCCACATGGGATGATCACAATGTTATTCTGCTCCCAGCTTCTACGGCCTCCAGAGGGAGACCAACATCTGGCCTTTTAGTGGCAGTAAAAATGAGCAAAGGATTAAGGATCACTCAATGGGCCTCTCCCAACAACTTCATCCAATTAGTTAAAATCAAAAGCTCTGTGCTATCTTTGGCCTTAATAAATCTATACCGTAATCCGTTGGGACTGACCGAGAACACCTTTTATAAGGATCTCACTGCAATGCTGGAATTAATAGCTTGTGACAACTCTGTGAGTGACATATTGATGGTTGGGGATCTAAATCTTAATTGTATTAGCCCGAAAACACCTAGTCAGAAGCGTGAGTTTGTGAAAGATCATAATCTATATTTGGCCAATGGTGCTATCTCAGGCGATATTCCAGCCAGTGCAACTTGGGAAAGAGGAAAATCCCAGTCAATTATTGACTATGTATTCGTATCTGATAGCCTTTTTCATAAGCCTACTCAATTGAAAGTTATAACTCAGACCATCAGTGATCACCACATGATAACTTTTGAATGGGAGGGCCTTCTTGATTCTACAACATCGTCTCAACGATGGTCAAAACATGTCTTAACCGTCAATACTGCGAGAACCCGCTTTAAATGGAGCCCTGCATCCCTCTATGATCTTGAGCTTGCTACTCAAGGATTGCTCATCACTAAAAAGGATTTCTATACAGATATCCTTCCAAGCTTTGGTACAATGTTTGCTGACAAATCATATGATATTCGCGTACACAAACATCATTTTGACCAAACTATACAACAAGCAAAACGTGACTACAGAAAAGCCATAAGAGCTACACGAAAAATGCCTTTGGGTACTCGACATGTGACACAACAGAGAATTAAATGTCAGTATAGAAACTGGTGCCGCTTTAGAAGGGCTACTTTATATCAGCAGGATGGTGAAGCCTTTCTGGCGGCTGCAAATAACAAAAACTCAGCCCAAATATGGTCCTTACTTAACAGTGCGGTTTCTCCATCTCAACTGAACCTACAATTATGTGGAGTCACTGAATGTCAGTGGCTTGAGCACTTCCTGAAATTGTACTCTGACCCGATGTGTGCAGATTTTAAGTATATATCTACTACACCGAATCACTGGGATTTGGAGTGCTCACCCACTATAGTTGAGGGGTTAATTAAAAAGTCTTCTTCCTCTCGTGCTGCAGGGCCGGATGGGCTAAGCAATTTTATGTTTAAGCAGAACCCCACGGAATGGGCATTGATTTTGAACAACTTATTTCATCATATTATCTGTTGCAAAAAAATTCCAACATCATGGCAAAGTTCTATACTGGTTTCTATTTTTAAAAAGGGCGATAGGGAATACCCGGGGAGCTATCGTCCCATTGCCCTTCTCGATGCTCCCGGGAAGATTTTTGCTCGCCTTGTCTTACGGGATTTTTCTCGTTGGACTGAGACCTATCAACAGCGAGATCCTTGCCAAACGGGCTTTGTAGCCGGTTTGGGTACGTCTGTCAATTTACTAACCCTTAATACCTTGAAAGCCCAAGCACAGTCCTCTAAACAGTCAATGTTTTTTGCATTTGTTGACCTTCACACAGCCTTTGATTCTGTATCTAGAACCAGACTGATGAACAAACTACATCTAGCTAATTGTCCTAAAACCATATGTGACATTATACATGCCTTACACTCATCGACCTCCATCATGATCCGTCTGACTGTTTCAGGCCTTCTGTCAAGTGCAATTCCAACTTTTCTGGGGTTGAAACAAGGCTGTGTGTTGGCCTCGGCTATTTTTAATTTCTTTATACAAGACGTTAAATACATTTTTTCTGATGTGATCTCAGATTCGCCAAAAATGAATGGTACCCCTATCAAAGCCCTGTGGTACGCCGATGACTTAGTGTTGGTATCCAAGACGCCCATAGGCCTACAAAAATTTCTGGCTGCTCTTCATGAATATTTAACATTGAATGAGTTGATAATAAACCTAAATAAGACGCAAGTGGTTGTTTATGCCCCAAGGTCCACAAAAAGAAGACCTTTTGAGTGGAGAATCGATAACAGAATTGTTGAAGTTGTTCCAACATATATATACCTGGGAATCTTGTTTGACGGCTCTTCACCTGTGGATTCGCACTCAATCATAAGGTCAAGTCTGCTGTCTCACAAACTAAAATTATTCTGCACAAATTTGGAAAATTTACGATTAGCCCGGCCATAACATATTGGAAACAGAAAGTAGTCCCAACTATATTATACGGCCTTGAAACAAAAAAAATCGTTTGTTCAGAAAGCTTGTATAAATTAGAGGCAAAATACTGGCAAGCTGTATTACAACTTCCTAATTGTGTTCCAGATCCTTGGTTAAGATTTTAATTAGGTTTGACATCATTGAGTGCTGAATCCCATTGGAAATCATGTGCCTTGTTTCGGAAATGTCTCATCTGTGATAATTCCAACACTATATTGGCATCTCTATCTTATTATATGTTAACCTCGGACAATCACTTTGTAAAAACATGGATGGCTCAGATTTTCAACATCTTGGCAAGAATTGATTTGTCCCTAGAAATGCTCATTGGTCAACCAAAAAAGGCAAAAGAAAAATTGTACAGATCTGACTGGATTGATACAAGAATGGGGTGTTTATCATATAAAGACTTCAAAATGCTATCCTTTGAACACAAAACTCGAGGAACGCTGGCCTCATATCTAAAACAAGCTCCCTCTCTGCAGTTAAGGTCAACTATCTTACGGCTGCGATTTAATCTCTTTCCAACTAGAGATGTTTTGGTTAGAAGAAAGTTGTTACCGGCTAATAAAAACTGTTGTACCTTTTGTGAGGTTGAGGGAGTTAAAGAAACACTCCAGCATGTTGTATCTGCTTGTCCAGCATTAACTAATCTAAGAACACAATTTTTTGAACCTCATCTATCCTATCTTGGTGAACTAAGCCCTGAAACTTGTTGGTCGCTACTTTTGTCTACCAATTCAATGAGCCGTCGCATTGCCACCCATAATTTTTTGGAGGCCATTATGTCAAAACTCAAGGGTGTGTCGATCAAGATTTAGAGCTATAAATATGACAACTGCATGTAAGTTTTAGGCAACTAAATCTGTAAAGGGCTCATTAGAAACTGATAAAAGAATTTTATGTTAAATGATGATGAAACCTACATATATACAAATGTTAAAATGAATCTGTGGAATATTATGATATGTTTGATGTCTCCAATCAAAGAACATATTGATTTATTTAAGTGCGTTATTGGTTTAGGCCCTTTTCTTTTCTTCTATTTTTCAAAGATTCTCCCTTTTGAATTGCTTTTAAAGCTCTGTCCACTTTTGAATTGATTTTCTATTGTTTCAAATTTTAATATTAAGTCTGAATTGTTTTAGATACTATGTTTTACCTATTTGGACTAATTACTGTACTTCATTTTTTTATCCAAATGTTTTGTTGTTTCTCTTTTAATGTTAACGTTGAATTTTGTATGTAATTGTAAATGAATTTGTTTAAAGATTGAAAAAGATGTTCATTCAACTATATTCAATAAAAAAAAGATGTATTTTGTAAAGCCACCCCTGCATACAGGCAGGTCTATTGGTGTTGGCATTGCTTACAATTGCAGGTTGGCCCTCAAAGAATTCCCATGCTTTCATTTCATGAAGTCTGCAATATTGCAGAGTTTGTTGTTTGTTCTACAGAGTTACTGGTGGTTTTCCACTTTTCTGGCCATGCATGCTGCACAGCAGCCGGTCTCATTTGCATACCGTCATCCCTGTTTCGATCAGACACTAATGCTTTCTGCCTGGAAGTTTTTTCCTCCCAGAGAATGGCTTACAAATGGTTGAGTGAACGGACAGTGTTGTGAAAAACACAGTTGGCCTATTTTTGTTTCAGCAATATACCCTATGTGTTGCCTTAGAGGAGCGATTCCACTACAAAATGTAAGAAAAATCACAAGATTCAACCAGAGATGCCTCTCACCCCTCCAGCAATTTTGTGAAACAGGGTTGAGCATTTGTCTATAGATTTGTAGTGGTTTGGCCTGTATGAGCAGCACAAAGGTGGACTGGCCTTTAGGGAACTTTGGAGATTACCCGATAGGCCTCTGTACTCTGGGACCCCTTTGTGTTGTAACCGATTTTATTTGCAAATGTTCTCATAGGAAAAAGGGTTGAGTTTACTGAAAATTATGTCTAATATGGGGCTACTTTGAAAATGATTTCCAGGGCCTCTTTTGGTTCCCAGTCCACCCTGCATATTGCAAACACTATATACTCCCCCTACAGTACCAATAATTACTATACACATATAACTAGGGCAGTGGCCAGTGGACAGATTCTTGGGGGTAACATCCCCCCAAGAATTTGTCCACTGGCCACAACCAGCACAATAGAATTCAACCATATAACACATATGTACGTCCTTGGACAGTAAAAATGACTGTAAACTCTGCAGCACCTGAACTGCTTTTTCACCTACAAAAAACAGCTCCCTATCAACGTATTTCCACTCCCCTACCCTTTCCAGGCCCTCTTTTGACCACAGAATAAAATGTCCAGACTTTGTTCTCACCAAGCTGTCGCAGTCAACCGCGATATACACTATATATAAAATCTGACGCACCTCACATCTCTGGATTGGTCCAGAGGTGTCCTCGGACTCCTAATCAGGAATTGTGACCGTGGACCGAACCCAGGTATTACACATTTTTTGGTACCTACTTTTTGGCCATTTAAAAAAAAACTCCTGGACAGATTTACACCAAATTTACAAAAGCACACGTTCAGGACTAAGCTGCCACTTCTGGCGCTTGTTTGGTGAAAATCCGCCCAGCAGTTTGGGCTGTAAGGACCGGCACATTTTTCTTCCATTGTGTCCCAGAGGATTTCCAAAATTTTGGGACCCCCTATAACTTTGCCCCCCTTGATGGAACTGCACCAAACTTCGCAGAATCATTCCCAGGTGGCCATATACTTGTTTTTCACAGTTTTGTGAGGATTCCTTCAGGGGCATGGATGAAAGGTTATAAAGCTCCCAAAAAGTGTTCTTCATATGCGTTGAGCAACTAAACCATAACTGCAGGGCTGCTGCAGGCCCTGTAATATATATTTACATATATGTCGAGAAAGAATGTGTGCCCTATAAATAAGATGAAGGGAAACCAGCTTTAGGCACCCTGGTGAGTAAGTGCCACCCCAATCCCTGTTTCAGATGTACAGATAGCAGCATACCGCACAGGGTTGCATAGGGACCCTCATAATTCAGAGTCAGTGGCCATTGGATGGGGTCAATGCATCGGGAGAGTATGCATTTTGCTCCAAGCAATGTCGCCTCTTTTTCTTTGGCAACCTGCCTCGTGCTTTACACACATTCCCCCCATTCCCCATGATCTGCAATGCTTATTGAGTGGTTTCCAAGTGAAGTACACATTTTCCAATGAGGCTTTCAAAGATCCGCCAGGGTAGCTAGAGCAGTAGGCTTATGTGATAGGGCCAGAAGTCAAATACACACTTCATTATGTTGCCTGAGAAGCTATGCCTTGCCATACCAAGTTTGTTTCATCAAATGCTGGTGCTGCTGTGCCTTCCAGAGTGTTGCCTCATATGTTGCCTCATAGGATTGGCCTTTTGTGCCCGCTGACCTAAGGTTCACACTGATGCTATTACTGTTACAGACACTCTCCAAGATCCAGTTTTACTGTTTGTCTTTTCCTGTTATGTGAAATTGAAATATGTTTATGTGTAGTTTATTTGTTTTTTCTCTTGTAATTTGTCCAGTGATTTTGTTCACAGAGCAGAAGATTTGACTGTCCCACAATGAATGACAATTCTTTCTGCCGTGTTCTTTCTTGCAGAGGGGCGCCCTGACATCTTTTTGAATGTAAAGGGAACTTGGGGTTGGTCACCCTAGGTTACCTAGGGTTATCCAGAGGTGGAACTCTTGCTCACTGTGCTCAGAGAGGCACAGCTCCACCTCACTGATGAGGCCTGACTAGGCCGAAACACATGTTGGGTGTTGCTGTTGGTACTCTTGTTCAAAAGAGTATTGCCTAGCATTTCGATGCTGCATTTCACTGCTGGACTGCTCAAGTAGGTGGCACCAAGACTGATATGCAAATGGATATTCCTCCTTTGTGAAAGGTACAGTGAACTAAAACATGTGGCTGCAGACTCTGAGTGGGTGCGCTCCCACAGAACAGGTTATCATGCCGTGTTCTTTCTTTTAGAGGGGTGCCCTGACCTCTCTTTGAGAATTCTATCTGCAATTGTACATTGATTGTAAGATTGTGTAATAGTATTTAGCTTCTTCTTTTTTAAAATAATGTATTCATCAATTTTTAACAAACAAATATCAGTGATACATAACAGCATTATCAACATACAATCCAATAAAAGTGATAACAGAGAGGATGTAAATAATACAACGGGAAGACTTCAAAGAAAAACAACAAAATGATGTTATCTAAACTTCCCAATATTGTCATAAAAGAGAATATTCCATCCCCCTTGATCTACTTAAACAATAAAAAGTAACTGCAAGGGTTACTCAACCGACAGGGAAGACAAGACAAACACGACACAACCAAGAGCTACGGATAAGGTTAGCAGTATAAGTGAGACTAGTGTATAAGGAGTTGAATGTAAGACTCAGACCAGTTGATATTCCTCATTGAAATCTTTTTCACATATGACACTTGTTCTGGAGCCGATAACCTTAACATACCCTGGATCCAATCTTCAAGCTGAGGTTTTCATTAGTTTTTCCAACATAGTCGAGCCAACAACTCCATGTTGTGTTATATCAAGGATCTCATGATAGCCTGTAGATCATTGAAACTATAGTTTTCTTGATGTATGGCAGCAATATATCATTTCAGCTACATTTAGCCTTATAACCCTCTAGATGGTTTACATTATTCTAGGGGAAACACTTCCAGCATGTCAAAATAGGTGAGTTTTGGATGAACCATAGATATACATGTACAGCCCCCAGGACTGCCTTGTTAGATAGAATGCATGGCTGTATGGCAAACAAGTACCTCAAAGTCACTGAAGTAGTGACTGATGGGTGTTGTTTCGTGACTGTGCAATTGAAGTGAAAGGAAGCCGCAGAGATGTAGTCCGTGATGAATAGTGGGGGGTGGGTTATGGAAGTGGCAAACGGCCTATGGAGAGGAGTGGAGAGCAGGGGAAGGGTAATGCAGTGACAGGGGTTCCGGGAATGCCCCTGGATAATGCAAGAGGGAACCTAGAGGGTGGTGGTGGTGATGGGAGAGGGGAAGATTATGGGTCCCAGGGTTGGTTCCTGGAGATTCTCGGGAATGTGAGATGGGTGTGGGTGGATGAAGGCAGAAAGATCCATTTCAGAACTCCCCATGTTCAAGTGGAGTTTCGAAAAGGATACATTTTGATTTAAGTACATATAATCGACTGAGGTCATGCTGTGAGGCATCGTGAATACATCATCTATCAGGGGCGTCTCCCTCCTCCTTCTGCTAGATTACAGATAACTTAAAAATACAGTGGTTCTTTTTGACCAATTAATGACATTGTCTGACATATGAAATGGGTAGTCAGCAAATGCTTCTTTCAGCTACAGAAATTCTCAAAATTCACACCACTGCCCAGCACACTTTAGCTCACAAAGAGCTAGTATTTGGGGCCGCTATTGATGCGCACCTCCTCCAATCCACATTTTGCTGCCCAACACAACTTCCTAATCTGTGAATTCGAAAGGGCTCAAAGGGTTATATGTGTTTTCATCACTGGAAATAAACATCGAGGGGGAAACGATATTTTTTAATCCACTAAACACCCTTTGCAACCTATTTTAGGAGTTATACAATTATATAAACAAATTCCAGTTCTAGATTATTAGGGGGAAGTGTTGGATAGTGGCTTAAAGAAATCTATTGTTTCGCCTTCAGTATTTATTTCGATATTTCACCAATACAAGAATAATGAACTGAGGGTTTTATAGATTGAACTGCAGGTAATGTACATGTGCTCTAGTGACAGCCCCTCACATCGCTCTGTGTACTAAATTGCTGAGCTGATTCTACACCACAATGGGACGTAGACCTCACTGCGATAAACATAGAGATGGCCCGTTAGGAGAGACTTCCTGGCTAACTAGTTCAGAGGTATAGCATGTACTTTGATCACTGGCAGACAGCACAATGGGCCTCATTAGGAGTTTGGCGGTATTTCGGCAGTAATACCACTAGGATACCACCAAATGGTATTACCATTACCCTCATTTTGTTCTGGCGATATTACCACTGGCTGCATTAACATTGGCAGTATTACATCTGAATTACAAGTTATGGTTTGTCAGTGTTAGTCCCCATTTATGGAGTCCACAGGACGCTATGGGGATTTTGACAGTATCTAGGGTACTAACCCACTAGGGTTAATACTGCTAAAATTGATGCATTTTAGTAGTAAGGCGGCGGAATTACCTCCAGCATTTTCCTCCACCCCACCAACCAAACATGTAATCTGATGGTGCAATAATGTTGCATTAATGCAGTGGCAACTGAATTATCACTGCAATACCGCTGATTTTCCCACACTGCCACACTCACAGAACTCCCAGCATGCTAGAATTCGCACAACCTGCCAGTGGCCTGCAATGCAAGCATACCCTTTGTGCCAGTCGTGGCAGATTACCTGTATTGCTGCCGCCCAGCCCTGCTGATGCCCCACACGCCATGCTCCTCCTGACAGATCACCTTTCCAGCTTCTTTCAAAGTGTATGGCCAATTTACACGTGCACAAGCTATGTCTCCTGCCTTCTGGTCCTGATCACAGCTCCCTGTCCCAGAGGGTTGCTACCTAACTGACAACACTGACAACACTGACAACACTGACAACGCTCTCACAGAGAAGTGGCTCTATGCGGTATTCACTCGTGTTAAGTCAACCATAGGCCTGGGCCTGGATTCCTCATAGCTGATGGCCATACGCCAACTGAACACCCAATATCCTGGCTCTTCTCTCGAGCTTTCCCTACGCACCACTTCTGCATCTAGAATAGCATAGAATCGGAAGGTCAGAAGAGTAAGGACGACCAGGCCGTTTTGTGGCACCTACAACAGCCAGGCCAGGCTCAGCATGTCTGGATTGCTGACACCCCTCTTCTTGGCAAACATGTTCCCCACTCCCACCCTCCTCTCGAAGTAGACAGATGTGAACAATGTTGTAAACATGTTAATGTTCTAATTTACAATCATGATTAGGGTAGTCCTTCATTGTTCCTGAAATTAAAGCGGGTTGGACTGGGAAGCAAAGTGGCACCATATTACACCGTGGAAGTGACTGTAAAGAGCAAGCCCAAGTAGGGTCAGGGCCTGGGGACATTTGGAACATTTCGTCCAAATAGTCAATGTGGTTGTATGACCATTGATGATTCATTTTGTTCGAATAATATTTTCTCAAATTGTTCTACTCCTTTGTTTAGGAAATTATGGGGAGTCCCAACATGCCCGAACCCCCTCTTTGCCAATATTGCTTAACCCCAAAATCACCAACTACATTTTTCAGAGACAATTCGACCAGTCATGATTCTCTTTAATGATTTCTCCCATTCTCTTTCTCTTTCTCTCTCACACTTTCTCTCCATCACTCTTTCTCTCTCTCATTCTCTCTTTGTCTTTCCCTTTCAGTATCTCTCACTCTTTCTTTCTTGTTCTCTTTCTGTTCGTTTTCATCTCTCATTCATTCTCTCATTCTCTATTTCTTTCACTCTCTCTCTCTCTCTCTCTCTCTGTCTCTCTTCTCTGTCAAAGTCTTTTTCTCTGCCTTTCTGTTTCTCTCTCTCTCTCTTTTTATTGTCCATTCGTTGTCCTTTTCTTTCTCTCGCTCTCTCTCCTCCTCTCTCTCTTATCCTCTTCTTCTCTTCCTCTCTCTCTCTCTCTCTCTCTCTCTCCCTCTTCTTCTCTTTCTCTTTCTCTCTCTCGGTTTCATAATGCACATTATTAGCACAGAGGTAGGATCACAAGGCTGTTTGTTATCTCATTGCCTATTTCTTTAACATGGCCTATTCATCCGTTTACGAATCAATGGCATCAGATATGTCTGGCCCACCGCCAAGAACAGGCCAAAGAGAGAACGTGTATTAATTGCTGTCAAACTCCCAATGCACTCATCGAACACAATTTCAGAACTTTTAGGTTACTTAAAAGCAGTGTTGATCTGCGCAGGAAACTCTCCGTTCAATAGGTCCTTTATGAGTGAACTTTAGCTCTGACTCTGCTGTTCTCTGCCTCTTACGTATTGATGGACAGGGAGTAGCTTGAGTCTAGTCTCAACGCTTCTGCCCTGATGTAATTCCCTTAGGTAAATTACTTTAAGTCACATTATTACATGTCAGACGTTCTTATGATAAATGGGCCCGGAATCAAGTATTTAATGGCTTTCAGCGGAATGACATACAGTAAAAGGGTGCAGCTATAATAACAGTTCTGCACCCTATGCTTACTTTCCTTTTTTTGTGCAAGGTTTTAATTCTTGAAGTGGTTGGTGAGTGTTTGCAATAATGCGAAGAAGATTAAATCAATACTCAGCAAAAATGATTTACTCAAGTGTGGTTGCAGACTAGCTTTGCCAGAAAGGCAGATGCTCCTCCGCTAATAGTAGTGATGAGATTTTATTTTTAAAGGAAACATGTTCTCAAGCACTGTGTTTCTTTTATTGTCTTTTTCGGTTACGAGAACGTTTGCAAATGAAGCTGGTCATATTTAAATGAAAGGATATGCCATGGGAGGCACATGCGTGTTGTGCAGTGACATTTTCGGAGGTGTTCTCCCTGCTACACCTTTCTAATTTTGAGTACAGTCATTGCAGCTCAGACCACACACGACTACATAGTCCCGGAACATGACACATCAGTTCATATTTAGGAATCAAACAAAGTCTTGAAGAACTCCCAGCATACAATGAGGGTTTATTGACTAAAGTGTGCAGCTAAGTATTCAGTCTGCAGTCACTGCTGCCTCTCTATCTGGTCTTTCTTCACTTGCTGCTAGCTCCGTGGAGCCCCACCTCCCTACCAGAGTCTCTACAGATTGGATGTTACCCGCGAAAGCGAGTGCGAAATTGTGCAGCTAAGTGTTCAGTCTGCAGTCACTGCTGCCTCTCTATCTGGTCTTTCTTCACTTGCTGCTAGCTCCGTGGAGCCCCACCTCCCTACCAGAGTCTCTACAGATTGGATGTTACCCGCGAAAGCGAGTGCGAAATTGTGCAGCTAAGTGTTCAGTCTGCAGTCACTGCTGCCTCTCTATCTGGTCTTTCTTCACTTGCTGCTAGCTCCGTGGAGCCCCACCTCCCTACCAGAGTCTCTACAGATTGGATGTTACCCGCGAAAGCGAGTGCGAAATTGTGCAGCTAAGTGTTCAGTCTGCAGTCACTGCTGCCTCTCTATCTGGTCTTTCTTCACTTGCTGCTAGCTCTGTGGAGCCCCACCTCCCTACCATAGTTTCTACAGATTGAATGTTACCCGCGAAAGCGAGTGCGAAATTGTGCAGCTAAGTGTTCAGTCTGCAGTCACTGCTGCCTCTCTATCTGGTCTTTCTTCACTTGCTGCTAGCTCCGTGGAGCCCCACCTCCCTACCACAGTCTCTACAGATTGGATGTTACCCGCGAAAGCGAGTGCGAAATTGTGCAGCTAAGTGTTCAGTCTGCAGTCCGTAGACCGACGCCCAAGGCTTCTAGGATTGGGGCGTCCTCTTGGGCCGTTCTGCACCTCTACTCCTAGAAATTCAGAAGTTCTTAATTTTGGTGAGTGTTTGCTGCCCAACTTTTTAACATATGTGCACCACTACTTCTGACTAATCCCTCTCTTGGCTATTCCGACGAAAAGTTCAATTTGAAAATACATCTGAAAATTTGAGGGGCTTTCTGGTCACAGTGACTGTTGGGGTGGTACCCTTTGCGCCGTGAGTTGGGGTGTCCGTGCCCCCCCACAAGTTACCTTAACAATAACATCTAACTGTTTTGAATGGGGAGGAGTGGCCTGTCACTAAAGTACTCAAACGACTACACTCATTTGAGTTAAACGTTTCTGCCAGTAGTCCACTACCAAACTGAAATAGGTGGATAGAAGCGTAAGAGGCTGGGGACAGAACAAAAATTGTCATTGAAATTGCAACCAGATAAATTGTGGTCAAGTAATTTTCGCTGTACCAATTCACAGTGGCCTTATACGCAATCACTAACATTATCATGATGACAAGAAGTGGTTTGAGAAGCCAATCAGTGGGGGAGATGGAAGCAGCTCTAGACAGAGAGGGAACATGGGAGTCTTGGAGCAACCCATCAATGACTGAGGAAGATCACATTGTAGCAGCACTGAGGAGTAACCTGGGGGGTATGCAACAGACCCGATAGGGATTACCCGAGACTGCAGAAACTAAAGAGGAGGGGGCCCCTTGGATAGAATCCCATCCCAAAGGAAACAAATCTCCCATGATACATCAAAAAGAATGTCAGGGTTGCAATTCGTCCCCCCACGTTTGATAGCATGGCAAACAATCACAGACTTTTTCAAAGTGTCCGATTCCAACATTGTTAGGAAATCAACTGGACTAAAATCTATGGCAGTCTTGGATGGCTCCCACATGCACGACATTAATGAAGGGAATGAGGTGAATGATTGGAGATTCATAGAACACATTGGCTCCATAGCATTGAAGGATGGGGGACTCCAAGGGGATAGTGTGATGCAACACATGTGTGACCCCTCTTTACATGGATCTCCAATAGAACTAACAAACATCATTGAAAAAGAGAGGATTGCAAACACTGTGTTGGATCAATAAACGAGGAGGGTGCCAGTGGGGAATCCAATATACATCATACGCTGCGTGTGTTAGATGACCGTATCCGATTGACATCACCGACCTTATCCGCCCTGAACATGGTCCTGAGTTCATTTGCCACCCTCTATGACAACATTTGCCATTACTATGACAACAATTTCCATTACTCCCTTTTTGGGTAAGCTCCTGGAAAAGTTAGCCATCTCTCAGCTTAACCTTCATTCTGACTCTGCTGGCTCTCTCCATGACCAAAAATCCGGCTTCAGAGCTGCCAGAAATACGGAAACTGCTCTCCTGAACATCCGTGAAGACCTGCTCTCCAACCTTGACTCTAGCATTCCCTCTGTCCTCATCCTACTTGATCTCTCCTCTGCTTTTGACATGGTCATCCATACCACCCTGCTCAATCTTCTCCCTGACAGTCTGGGTATCACCGATCAGGCTCTGGCCTGGCTGACCTCCTTTCTGTCTGATTGACCCTCCCAGGTACAGCTTCGTCCTTCCTATGCTCCATCTCCCTCTCTACCTGTGGTGTTCTCCATGGGTTTAGCCTCTCGCCCTGGCTTTTCAACCAATACCTGGCAACTCTTGCCTACTGCATTTCCATCTTCTGCTCAAATTTCCAGTGCTATGCTCACAACACCCAACTCATTTTCAGGCTTCCTTCAGCCACCTCCTCTCCTTCCCTCATCTCTGACTGCCTAATCACCATTCAAAATTGGTGTGCTGCCAATGATCTTTGTTTAAATGCCAACAAGACTGAGATCTTTCTCATTGGTACACCCTCTCCATCCTTTCCCCTCACTCTCTGGCAAGCCTCCATTGGCCCTCCTCCTGCCCCTACATGCGAAGCTAAGAACCTCTGGGTCATCTTTGACTCCACACTTTCCTTCTCAGCACACATCTCTGATGTCTCCAAAAAGTCAAACTTCTCACTGCACCTCCTTAAAGGTACTCTTCCTTTCCTCTCCTTCCCTCAGAAGATCACTGTCTCCCAAGCTCTGATTCTCTCTAGGTTGGACTACTGTAACAGCCTCTTTCTAAATCTACATGCCTCCACTCTCCGCCCTTTACAACTAATCCAGAAGGGGACTGGGAGACTTGTCCTAGGCCTCAAGCCCTGGGATCGTATCTCTCCAGCTCTGAAATCCCTTCATTGGCTCCCTGTGGTTGCATGGATTACATTTAAAACCCTTTGCATTGTCCACAAGGCTTTCTGGGGCCTAGGTTAAAAATACCTTCAACTATCCCACAGTAAATACCTCCCCTCTGGAGCCCTTTTGCTCCTCTACCTCTAACTCCCTCAGGGTCAGTCGTTTTCAAAGAAACAAGCTGGTGGTAGATCTCTGTCTTTGGCTGGGGCCTCCCTTTGGAACTACCTCCCTGCCACCTTGAAACTTTAGGAGAACCATCCACGGTTCCGGAAGCTCCTCAAGACCTTCCTCTTTGCCTTTGCCCCTCTTCTCCCCTGCTGATCTGCTTTCTCTCTCGGCACTGCTGCACCTGCCACCCTTCTGCACTGCCTCCTGGCCACCCCTTGCACTGGGGCCTGTATCTGTACCCATACAGGCCCCCCCACACAATTTTTTCTGCACTTATCAGATACACCCTATCTGACTAACCTTGCACTTGGCCACTCACAGGCTGCGCTACCACTGTATTTGCTGACCTTATTTATTTATTTATTTACTTATTATTTATCTTGTCCTCTCCTATGCTCTGCACTTTCCAATTTCTCCCCCTTCCATGAACTTTCCCCCTTTTCCCTTCCCCATGCACTTGAGTTTTCAATGCCAACATTTTTATTTTTAATTTTTTTTATTTATGGGGGGGTGCGCCCCCCAAACCTCCCCTTGCTTAAATAATCATACCCCAACCCGCACAAACACCCCCCCTAAAAAATGTAAAAAAAAAAAAATATGTTGGCATCAGAAATTACAATGGTGGGGGACTTTAATTCCCACTACTTACCTTTGTTTATAGATCTGGGGAAATAATTAGAGCTTTCAAACCATCATACGTTTCCTCTTGTGGAATATGGAGTGCTATGGTGGGATTTTGGGGAAGAATGTGACTTAATAGTGGCAAATGGACAGATACAGGGGAGTTTTCCCCTCAATCAACCTGGCACAGAGACAAACTGACCTCATTGCTGGACTATATAGCAATGTCTAAAAACCTGTACTATCGGTCAAGTTCCCTGGGAGTGACAGACAACTCACTAAGTGACCGTGAATTGGTGGTTCTATACCTTGACTCAATGGTCAGTATGCCAAGGGTAACATTTGCAGAAACATAGCAGTTAAACAGAAAAAGGACCGGATTAGCTGGAATAGAAGGAGCCTTGATGGCTTTGACAGACTGATTAGGGAGTTCTGGAATTCGACGACCCTCCATGAAAAGGCAAGGCATCTGGCTGCTCAGAACTTTAGTATGTTCATAAAAGATAAAGTCATGAACTTTGTGAACAATAAGTCTGTTTTTTCTGGGCCCGATGGTCCACATACATTCTCAAAGGAGGTTCAAACAAGAAAATGCCTAATATGTAGAACAATCAGAGAAATACAACACAGGTTTAGTAGTGCAGAGGAAAACAAATTTTGGATTGGGAGGGAAAGGCAGGCTTAGAAAAACTGGATTAAAAGCAATAGGTGCCTTCTCATGCAAAGAGACGGGGAAGGTATGCTAGAGGCAGTTTTACAGAATAATAATAGAAACTTCTGGAGCATTGTTAACAAAAGAGCCAGGAAAGAGGTCACAGAATGAATTAATCCTATTCCGGCAGAAGGCTGGTGTAAACATTTTGAAGATATGTATACAAAACTGAGTGATCAGCCCCTAAAATGGGTTTATGGAGGACAATGGAAGCTGGATATCACTAGAGAGCATCTACTGGCAATCATAAAATCTGGGTCAAACTCACAAGCTCCAGGCCCCAAATAGCCTGTGCAACCTTGGTCTGAAGTGGGAACCTGGATTATGGGCCAGGATCCTCGAAAATTTGTTTCAAAGTGTCCTACATAGGAAAGTCTTTCTCCAATCATGGCACTCATCAGTTATTATGCCGATTTGCAAGAAGGGTATTCGAATAGAGCCCGGGATGTATCGTCCAATTGCTCTTTTGGATGTCGAAAACAAGATTTAGATGCGTCCTGAGAAGATTGGAGGAGTGGATAGTGTCAACATCAAGACTGTCTTAATTTCAGACAGGCTTTAGAAGGGTTACTGGCACTGATGCTAGTGGCCTCTTCATTCAGTCCCTGATAGACCAGCCCAGCATCGAGGGGAATGACCCTTTGTATGTAGCAAGCATTGACTTAAGTTTGGCTATTGAAAACGTGGATAGGATGTGGTTATGGTCCAAACTTCTGAGGTGGGGCATTCCACCTTTCATCTTGATTATTCACATTAAGCTACATGGTAATAAAGAGGTCACAGTGAGACTGGGAACCAACAAAGAGGTTTCCAAACCAATAGTAACAAATCAGGGTGTAATGTAGTGGTGCGCCATGCCTCTTCAATCTGTATTTAGCAGATTTGGGGGAATATTTAAAAGCAGCTGCATTTGTCCTGCCAAGAGTATGGGTGGCTTATGCCGACAACCTACTCTTACTGGTAAGGACTCCTATTGGCCTCCAGAGGATGCTTGACCGCTTTGCAGACTTTGTAAATCCAAACAGACTAGTAGTAAACCCCAACAAGTCTGCTATTCGTTGTTACAAGGGAAGGAAATCTAAGCAAATTGGATATAAATGGAAGCTAGATTTATCCGTACTTGTTGTCTTGCCCTCAATAAAAAACCGGGGGTTCGGTCTAATGAGGCCAGAGAAGTACAGGACTAGAAAGTCAGCATCATGGGTCAGAGGCAATCAGTACGTAGGCCAGATGACGTACACGCAAAGAATCTGTTGTTTCATCCCTTGATACTATTCTATATGTGAAAAATAGTTCCTTCTCTATTGCATGCCCTAGAACTCCTTAGCTCATGTGAAAAACTGGAATTAGGGAAACTGAAAGGAATGATTTGGAGGAGAGCTCTCATTCTGCCAACCTGTGTACCAGTAAACATCCTTTGTTTTGAACTGGGGTTAAATTCATTACTTTCTTTGGTTCAACTAAAGATGCTACTAATATTTTGGAAATTGGTAGTGAACTTCCTGGAATCTTTATATGCAGTGATGGGGGGGGAGAGGGTGAGACCTTTGTTCGATTTGTATAAGAACTGTCAATGCATAGTGCAAAATGTCGATGTGACAACCGACATCTTGCTTTCCAATCCACAAAAGGTGAAAAATAAGATTCTTGACCTGGACTGGATCGCAACTTGTGAATAGAGAGGAAAGTATAGACTGTACAATGGAATTAGTCGTGAGTGGAAAAAGAAAGGACACCTACCACACGACTTGAAGCAATGTCAAGACAGTCGTTTTAGTGATACATTTATGAGAATTCGTTTGAACTTGTTACATACCAGGGACGTCTTGTTTTTAGGGGTCCTACGGCAAAGTGTAATATGTTGATTCTGTCAGGAACCTTTGGAATCCCTGAGACATTTAATGATTCTAGGCCCCATACTTCAGGAATTAAGGGAAGAACATTTTAGTCTACTTGTGTAAGATACTAAACATCTGAATAGTGAAAATGTGTGGTTATACATGTTACAAGGGAGGCCTACCTCACTTTTAATAGGAATTGTGCAATATTTGAAGATAGTAAACATTGTAACATGATTGCACTGATTTTATCTGTGTTTAATGATCTTACTTTTTGATGTATAAGATTTGTAAAAAAAAATCTTACAAATTTGTACAATAAAAAAATATATATATATGGTTTGTTATTATTTCATTTAAACTTTTATAACGCACTGGTCATACCCAGAGGGTCTCAGAGCGCTTTGTAAAGTTCAAAAAGAGGATGTGAAAAAAAATGTAAATGTGTTAAGAGCAGGAAAGGAAGGTCAGGACAGATAAAGTATAGCAGGGAGAAGGTGATGATGGAAGGGGAGGCACAGAAGTGGGATCTGAGGGCACTCCTGGCTCTAGGTACCCTTTGGGTGAAGGTTTGTTTTGGTGTGCATGTTTGTTTCCAGAGTGGAATAAATACAGGAATTTGTTTGGAGTGTCAGGTGTTTGTGTGGGTGACCAGTTTCAGTTTGTTGTGACGGAAGGATGTCATTACAAGGTGGGAGGCCTTGTATATAATGCAGCATCTTTTGAAAGCAATATGTTTGGGTATGGGAGCCAGTGAAGCAGGGATAGAGATGGGGTGATGTGTGCATGTTTGGCTGAGTGCAGAACAAGTCTTGCTGCTGCAATCTGTATGACTTGCAGGGGGTGAGGGTGTTGTTGGGGAGCCCAGTGGGGATATTGTTTTCATAGTCCAGCCTGAGTGGCAGTGGCAAGCTAGGGGCAGGTCAGGAGGAAGGGGGGGTGGGGTAAGGATACCTGTGCTGCCAGGTATGTGTGCCATTCTCTGAGCTGCCCCTCTGCTTTTGGTGATGTACGTGCTTACAACATCAAATTAAATATCAAAATGTCACTACATGAATATGTTTGGTAATGATCAGTCCAAGGATTATCTGAATGGCTTGTAAAAGAAGGCAGGATGTAGTTTTTTGAATAGTAATGATTCACTTGTAATCAGCATTCTTTCTAGGCCCTTTTTCACAGGGGCAACTTTAAAAAGGTAAATACTATCTTAGATAACGTGTTTTTGGCGTGTTTTGCGTGCTCCATGCTTAGTCTATCTAAGCCTACGACGCCTTCTCTGTGACTGTTTTTTGAGAGGCCACATACCACAGTGTTGCATTTCCCATAAACTTTCCTGAAATATGTATAGCAACACTTTATTTTCAGTTTGCCCTGTTTTAGAAAGGGAGTACGGGCTTGTGTGGAAGGGGGCTAAGGGCTAATCACAATATAACACCCTATCCATTTGTTTGCTGAGGAAAATCAAAACATTTTCTTGGTGTGTGTTTAAGGTCACTCATAACATTGCCATCTAACATCACATGTTTAACTCTTCAAACGAAGCAGGGATGCAGAAATTGCAGAGTTCTCACATTTTCCGTGGCCATGTCTCAAAAGGACATCCAGTTCTGTTTTTGCTTGGACTTCTGGGACTCCTAGGTTTCCTAAATTTCAAAAAAGAAAAATCTACAAGTCCAGGATTCAAAGGGGAATAAAAGGATGAGGTGGCATCCATGCATGGCCACTTGAAACTTGAGAGCTTTGAAATCACACATTTACTTTACTTTAACTTTACATGAATGTATTTATATAGCACACAATGGACCCAGAAGCATGATTGTGCTAGTAACACAGAACAGATGGATGATGCAGCAATGAATAGAAGAAGTCAGGAGTGAGTTCACGAGAATTTAAATAAACAGCCAGGTTTTCAATATTTTCTTAAAAGGCAGAAGCTTAGACTGAAGCCTGAGATCTGGCAGAAGTTAATTCCATGCTGTTGCGGCGGCCACAGATAAAGCCCCCCTTTCAGTCCTCTTAGAGATGCATCTTGGGATCACTAATAACTTAAGGTTATTAGATCTCTGGGCTCTGCTAACAGACTTGTTCACAATAAAATCCTTCAGCTAGCTTTGCAGGCTGCCCAGGGTGCACTTCAATGTGATCATAAGAAGGCGGAAACAAATTTGCGCCTCCACTGGTAGCCAATGCAAGGATCTTCTAGCGTCTGGCATTCGATGGGACATATTAGAAAACCATTGCACCATGACAATAGCAGTCTGGCATGGTAAAGGCACAAGGGAAAACATTGACCTAGTGAAAAAAGATACATTTTAATGCATTTTTGCACAAGGACAAACTTTGCCCTAGTGTTAATAACATTTTGTATAATGCCAAAGGGCTCTTGTCATGGTGAAATGGTTTTCTAATATGTCCCAGTGTTTTTAGAAATAGGGCAAACTTTGCTCTAGAGCCAATACAACTTTGCACTTTGCACCAGTGCAGCGTTTCTGTAACCAGGCTCCTGTCACCCCTCATGGTCTGCAGTAATTGGCCACTCTTGAAGGAGCAGAATGCAGCTGCTCAAATTCAGAAACAAGCCTCATGTTTTCCACACATTTCCACTATTCCTCACAAAGGCGTAGGCACTGTAGGCTCTAAGCGGTAAAATCTGTAAATACCCACTCTGTTGCGCTGTTTTGGGATTTACAGATGTCACAGTTAGAACTAAGTAGCAGGGGCTGCTGTCTGGACCTCAGTGCATGACAGGATCAAGAACGCACTCCCAGCGCCCCGGTTCCTGTCTGTGTGGAGTCTGGGAGCCAGAGTCCTGAAGAACAACTCAGGAAGCAGTGCTGTTCAGTTTGGAGGGGAACAGGCAGGAAAAAAGCTATTGTGTCTGTGAATATGTGAGGATTGCATGTATGTGTGGATGCAATGAGGTGTCTGTTTAAGTGCATGCATATGAATGAATACAGTGTGAATGGTTTGGATGGGTGCAAGTGTGTGTGTGAATGAGAATGCAGGGGCATTTTTCTGGAGCTGTGTTACTAGCATGTGTGTGTGTAAAAATCGGGGGTCCAGTTTGTAAATTGGAGCATTGACATTTTCTTACAAGGTCATGGAATGCTTTACTGCCATGGTTGAGCAAAGCACAACCAACTTGATGAGTGTTATTATGTGGAGAAGAGGTCTGGTGGGGTGAGGGTACCACAATGGGACTAGCAGCCCTGATCTTATCATACTGTGTTATGGAATGCTTTTCTTGCATTAAGGGCAAAGCTAACATGATGAGTGTTCTTACATGGGTGAGGATTTCGTGCAGCTCGAAAGGCCATGTTTTCTCACTGTATAATGCCATTCGTTTACTGGTATTAGGTGGCAAATACAACATGATGAATGTTCTTATATGGTGGCATTTGTGATGCCAGCAAGGGCATGTTTTCTTACTGCACAATGGCTTTAGGCATTAAGGCAAAGAAAACAGCAGTATGTTATTACGTGGGGATGCTGGCATATATTGGCCAAGCCTGCATCAACATGTTTTGTTATCGTATCGTTACTGAAATTAGGTATACATAGGTGCCCCAGCATTGACATGTATGGGCACAATCAGTAGGGGCATGTGTTTTGCACTAGCAGAATACTGTTATATAGTGGGCAAAGGCATTATAAAAATGCATTGGAAAATGTCCTGTGTGCATTTTGGTGATGGATGTTTTGCTGTGCATCGTCACTCAACCTGGAGCAGACTCCAACACCACTTCTGCAGCTTCTCTAGCTATGTTCATACCATCTTCAAAATGCAGCTGCAAAAATATGTATTCTAAATTTCACTGACCAAGGGCCTCAGCACTAAGAGTCTCCTAGGCGTAGGGTGCACTGCACACATGTCCCCATTAAGTCATCACTCATTCATTCTAGCTAAGGCACAGCTAGATGAGGTTTGGGCAACAATATAGTATTTTGGGTGATAGGAAATCCCTCCTCAACCCCTTTAGACCACAACCGGCTATGCTTATTTTAAGCTGCATGTAAATAACAGTAATGGTGACACACTGCACTCCTCACAATTGTATTGACAGAGCTGAGTTAAAAATGTGAGTTTCGATCACATTGTACCACACATTTAGATAGTTCAATCCAGAAATAATGAACACAGGGTTTTGTAGATTGACTAGAGTTAATCATTTCTGCTCAGGTGACAGCCCCTCACACTGCTACATGTACTCACATCGTTGAATTGATTCTACACACAAATAAGACGTAGATCACAGTGAGATTAACACAGTGATGGCACTTTAGGAGTCGCTTCCTGGCTATCCAGTGTGTAGGCTTACTGGAAGGATCTGGTCTTATCCTGCATCCTAATGGTATCTGGAGTGAGTGTCATGATTGACAATGGAATGTTACTGGTTAGAATGTGTATGTGTGACTGGTGTTCTCTTGAGGGAGTTGAGAGATGTAGCCTGAGAGAGAGGATGCTGGTGCTTGTCTATGAGATCTGGACTTTACCATCTGATGAATAATGACTCTAGAAACTGGATGTTACACTTGGAAACTGATTAAAGAAGTGACTCATCCACACCTTGTTGTCAGAGTCATTTTGCTAAAACACAGAACTCCACACTTAACATGTACTTTCATCATTTGCAGACAGCATAAAGACTAACATGGCTCCCAGCACGCTAGCATTTGCACCACCCGGGTTTGGTCTGCAATGCAGGCTTACCATTTGTGCCACAAATAAACACTTTCACTCAGGACGGATTTGTTGCATCACTTCCTTCCATACCTACTGATGGCCCACAAGACTTTGTTTATCCTGGCAATTGTCTTTTCCAGCTTTCGACCATGTGTATGCACAACATACAATGTGCACCAGTTACGTAGCAAGCCACATCTTTCACCTACCAGGTATGATCACAGCACCCTGACCCCAAAGTTTTCGGGGATATCCATGGAACACTGCCTCGACATAAAGACTTGTATTACGCCAACCATGGGCCTGGGCTTGGAGACCCCAAATATGATGGGCACACATCAGCTCAGGCTAAAATAATGTGTGAGTCAGACCCCCACTATCAGGGCTCTTCCCTCTAGCTTTCTCTAGTACCACATTTGCACTTTATATCAGAGTATCTGAAGTTCAGAAAAGCAACGTGTTTTGTGATGCCTCAAAAGCTCGGACAGGCTCCACCTCTGTGGATTATCCACACGCTCTCCCCGCCAAACATTCTTCTCAGTCCCACCCTCCAGAAGCAGCCTTTTGCAGCATGAACGCTAAACATACATTTCAAATAAGAAAAGTCTGTGTTTGTTGAAAGTGTCTGATTACATGTTTGTCAGCGGAAATCCGTCTAGGCAGAATTAGTGCAACAAAATGTGTGTCCAGAATGAAGAGAGGCGGGAAGATATCATTAACCAGTGAAGTATGAATTACTACAAGACGCCTCCCGGTCTCCATTCCTTTTCAACCTATATGTTGAATATCTTGGACAGACCCTTAACAAACACAACATCCATTTTCACTAATACAACGGCGGCACACAAACATACTTGCAAATCGCATCCCCTTCACAACTCCACACCCTCAAAAGCTGTCTCCACAACTGGATAGCCACCTGCCTCCTCAAACTCAACCCTTACAAAATAGGATACCTCCTCATCTGCCTACTCAGGCAGAAACCGGACTGCGCCAACTGGATCAAAGCACACACCACAGACACATTAGATATATCCCTCTCCACACCTGTACAATCCCTTGGCTTCACTGTCCACTCCCACCTTTCCATCATGCACTACATAGCTGCTGTCCCCAAAACACAAATTCCACAACTACACCTCCCACGCAAGATCAGACACATCTGCCCCATCACGCACTGCATCGCATTCCAAGCATTGGATCTCTCCAAGCTGGACTATGGCAATGCCCTCCTGACTGGACTCACTAACATCATGATTACTCCCTATAAGCCATACGAAACAATTATAATCCTAGAGGGTGACCCTCTTCTGCAGTGGGAACTGAGGGACATACAACTATAAACACAAACGAGCATCCCCACTGGGAAAAATTTAAGACTAATAACTGAATTAATGGAAGACTAGGTTTCCTGTAGCTCCAAACGGAAGTTACACAGTTGTACCCCTATAGCATGACCTCTAGTAAGAATACATCAAAACCTGGGAAACAAGAAGAACCCATTCATATGATTTCAAAACATGTAAAAAGTAACCAATGATATTTATTTGCATCAGTATATACATGTAAGGAAGATTGAATCAAGCAAGTTCGGACAGGAACAAATCAATGAAACATAGTACACCTACAATCAAATTGACTAAAGGTACTACAACACTAACAAAACATGAACAAATATATAACAACATACAAACGCAATTCAAAATGCTTTGACCAAGGCAGTCATACAATTGCTGCCTGAGTAACACACAATATGCCATCCAATTATATATGAAATTTGAAAAGAAGATAGCTAACCACTGCTATATGTCTACCGCTAAATAACAGAGACCATCTGTCTAATCTAAAAGTAGGGCCTGAACAATATTAGGATCTACGAGCTGATGCCATCTTAACTGGAATGCCTGCCAAATGAGGGCAGGTGGGCAGTGACAAACAGTGCCTGTTTCGTTGGAAAGTAAGATGTGCAACTCCTTCGTCAGGACCAGGAGATGATCCTAAATTCAAACAGAAAAAATTCAAATGCAGGTCAATGATATATAAAACATACACATGTGTCTTCTAAAAAAAACAGGGCAGCCATACAAAACAAGGCGATGTGACTCATCCTGCACCCACTCAAACATTCAAATATCTCCTCCTCTCTCTCCCTGCTCCACTGGCTCCCCATACACTAGAAAATTGCATTCAAAGGACTCTGTGTTGTATTCAAAGCCCTCCACCACAAAAACCATTTTACCTTCACGACAAACTCAAACCCATCACACAAACACACATCAGACAAGCCAGCCAACACCTTCTACACATTCTGCTCTGCAAGCTAACAAGCACACAAACAAGCATTTACCCACTAGGTACCCAGAGCATGGAACACCCTACCTCTACACATAGGCACTGCACCCTACATCACCTCTTTCAGCAAGATCCTCAAAACATAGCTGTTTCCCCACACATAACCCTGCCCTCCCCTACCAGGAAAACATTTTGTAACTTCTTTTTCAACTTCCGCCTTTTCATATTTTGAACCTTGTAAGGCACCCGAGACCATGTGTATATTGCCAGCACTGAACAAACATTCAAATATAATAAATACATAAAATAGAAAGCATTTGGTGCACTTTTTGTAATTTCAAATCATTTTTAGAAAATATGTTGGTCTTTTGGATGCATGTAGCTCGATGTGTTGTAAGAATGTGTATATTCTTATTTTTGATTATGGTTAGGGTAGTCTTGGGGGTTGGGCTGGGAACCAAAGTGAATCTGGAAATGTGGCCCGATACTACGCAATGCAAGTGAATGTATGGAGCGGACACAACCCCTCTAAGTAGAGTCTGTGGGGGATCTCGACTCAAGAACATTTGGAAAAAGTGGTCCAAATAGTCCATTTGCATTTTTATTTTAAATAAACTGTGGGGAACCCCTACCTACCGAACCAGGTTCTCTCTGCATCAGCTTAGGAATAAATGGCATCAGATATATCTGGCCCACAGCCAAGCCCAGGCCAAAGAGAGAAAATATATTAATTGCTGTCAAACTCCCAAAGCACTTATTCGAACAATTTTTTAGGTTACTTAAAAGCAGTGTTGATCTGCGCAGGAAACTCTCCGTTCAATAGGTCCTTTATGAGTGAACCTTAGCTCTGACGCTGCTGTTTTCTGCCTCTTACATATTGATGGACAGGGAGTAGCTTGAGTCTAGTCTCAACGCTTCTGCCCTGATGTAATTCCCTTAGGTAAATTACTTTAAGTCACAGTATTACATGCCAGACGTTCTTATGATAAATGGGCCCGGAATCAAGTATTTAATGGCTTTTAGCGGAATGACATACAGTAAAAGGGTGCAGCTATAATAACAGTTCTGCACCCTATGCTTACTTTCCTTTTTTATTCTTGAAGTGGTTGATGTGTACTTGCAATAATGCTAAGAAGTGATGATATTTAATTTTTAAAGGAAACATGTTCTTTTATTGGTTCTTTAGGTTATGAGAGACTTTGAAAATAAAGCTTGTCATATTTACAGCTAAAGGACATGCCATGGTAGGCGCATGCGTCCTGTGCAGTGACGTTCTAAGATGTGTTCGCCCTGCTATACATTTCTAATTATGAGCACAGTTATGGCATTTTAGATCTATCACGACTACACCCACCGTTCAGGCACATGGCCCTCACGTTTGGAATTAGGAAGCCAACAGAAAGTCTTCGAGAACCCCCACCATGCAATCAAGCTTCATTTTTTTTTCATTTATTTGAACTTTTATACAGTGCTGGTCCTACCCAGCGGGTGTGGCAGCACTTTACAAAATTCAAAGGGAGGAGGTGAACAACAAGTTACAATGTATTCAGAGCAGGATAGTAAAATCAGGATAGATAATGGATAGTGGGGAGAAGGTCTGGCTGGTTTAGGCAGAGGGAAGGAGGTATGTTTTTAGGATTGTTCAGAAGATGATGATGGAAGGAGAGGCGTGGAAGTAGGGTGTGAGGGCGGTCCACGTTATGGGTAACTGAAGGCTTGTTTTTCTTTGCATGTTAGCTTACAGAGTGGAATGTATAGGTGGCTTGCCTGGTGTTTGTTTGGGTGATTGATTTTAATTTGCTGTGAAGGTACAATTTTATTACGAGGTGGGAGGCCTTCTTTACAGTGCAGGGACATTTGAACACAATTTTTTGGGGTATGGGACCCAGTGGAGCGGGTACAGAGCTGGGGAGAAGTGGGAGTGTTTGGATGAGTACAGAATGAGCCTTGCTGTAAGATTATGTATTGTTGAGGGGGGCATGGGTGTTGGTGAGTCCAGTGAGGATAGTGTTTCCATGGTCCAGTCTGGATAGTGCTTGCACCATGGTATTGAAGCCATCAATGGGAAGAAGGTGTCTCTTCTTGTTTAGGAGCTGCTGTACGTAGCATTCATTGGTGATGGCAGCTATTTGGACTGTGAAGTCTAGGCAAGGGTTGGTACTGAGGCCAAGGGATTTGACTGATGTAGAGAGGGATATGTGTTCTTTGTTAATGGTGAGTTCTTTGCTGCAGGTGGTGAGGTCGTGTTTGTGTCTGGGAAAATGAGAAGGCAATCAGTTTTAGATGTTTTAAGTTTTAGGAAGTGTTTCTCCATCCTGGTGGAGATGGTGGAGAGACTGTTTCTGAGGGTGTGAGTACTGAGGGGGAGGAGATTTGGAAGTATATTTGTGACATCTGTGTATTGGTGAAAGTGAATTCAGCATATAAGTTGAACTTGAGGGAAGATAGGGGATATCCCTGGGGTACCCTGTACTTGACTGTGCAATGAACTCTATGGAAATATATCCTTAATCTAATACATCCCAGCATAACAATCCTGCCCATGGTCTTGGACAAGAAACAGGATGCTTTTAAGATATTCTGTTTTATTTAAAATAGTAAATAAAAGAATTAGAGCATTGCAGCTTGTTTACAGATAAGAAAGCACAAGTATGGCATCCGCACCTATGGGGGCGTGTGTTTTTAAATCACGGGCCAAAGCTAGACGCAAGGGACTCTGAGATCACGTCAGTGAACCTGTTGAAAGAATTGCACGGCTCTTCCAGACAGGACAGGGAAGACCGGTGGGCTTGGCACACTTCTATGATCACGGCGGTTGTTCCACCTGAGTTTTTCCGCTGCCCCAGCTTAATAGGGAAGCTGTTTTCCAAGCAATAAAAGCATGTATTAAATAAATAAGTCTTGAGGGGGAGGGTAGAATATTATAGACGCATCCTTTATGCCCTTCACAATGGAATGCATTGAGCAATTTGCAAGCCCTGAGAAAAGTGTGGGTGGATCTCACTAATTGACGCAAGACATTGGCTGCACTTATAAAGAGATTATTACACCTTCTGAGCACCAATGATGACACTTGCCACCAAGGTATTTAGGAATGCCATTTGTTCATTCAACAGGCACAGCCCACATAAGAGAACATGCGCCAGTGCTGTAGGACACATCTGCCTTTCATTAAGGAGCTTGGCATGTAAAAAAGAGGAGAAGGATAGTAAAGAGACGAAAAACCTGCCCAAGGTATTAACGTAGAGATGATATTTTTCTCTGTCGTCTTAGACAGTAATGTCTACATTAAGTGAAATGAGATGTATGCATAAATATGTCAGCCAAAAAAGACTCCCAAAGTAATCACTCCCCTATATTATGATTATATCCATACGGAGTGACAGCTCTTTGAGACAACGGCTTCTCATTTGAAGTCTGTCCCTGTCATGCATACTGAACAAAGTCAGTAAAAAAAGACCCTTTAACTGTCTGGTAGATAGTGAACATAAAAGAATATGACCACGGGTTCTAAAACCTTTGATGTTTATTTTTTGGAATGTCTGAATGAATTTTGGAGTTAGAAGATTGAGGGTCATTGAAAGAACAACAATTCTCTATCCTGACGAAGGCCCGCTTGAAATCGATGAGGCCCCCCCCCCGGGATGGGGTTTACCCTTCCATTGATAGGCCAAAATGCGTCGACATAACATTTTCTTGAACATCCTGTGGCTAAAAGATACTGAGGCAACAAACACTAAAAGTCTCACAAAGATTATGATAGGCAGAAAAGAGGCTGAAACGTATGACAGTGTAAAGTTCTGTGTTCTCAAAAAAATATATTAGTGGAATGTTTGCATTTATACCAAATGTCTATGATTTTAAGAACTCATATAGAAGGAACCTGAAATGTCTTATGTTTCCTTGTCTTTGAAGCTCTAAGCAAACATGTTCAAAAATTGACTGAACGTTTGTAAAACACTGTATTTGGTTAACAATTGAACTTATGGTACAAAATATATGCCAGTTTTGCATACTACCCTTGATGAATGAAATCAATCGATGTATGTGAGCATGAACAAATATATTTGTTTTAGCAATAAAACACTCTCCGTAAAAGAGGTGTTTCATGAAATAAATAAATACGTATGTTTTGCTATAAACATCAACGGTCTGGGACCCTTTATTCAATCTTTTTACTGCTGATATTAAAGACAGCAGGCATCAGATATTGTTGGTCTAGAGCACTATAACACAGGAGGAGGAGGTAGTATGTGATTCTTGTATATTGATACTGTAAGCACCCTTGTATACCACAGACCAAACCTAACAAAAAATCAAGGGTTTGAACTGTTGTTCATATATAGTTATGGTTAAGACAAACTGTCTGTGGAGTTTCAGAACATCATTTTTCTTAATAACTCTTGATCTCTTTTCAAGATTTTTCGCATGTGCTTAGATATTATCATGAATTGATGCTCTGAAAAAAATGGAAAAAATTGAGCTAGATGATTTGAGATATTAACGTTTTAAGATGTACCTTTGAATGACACAGGTGCAGAATGTATGTGCATCTTTCACATTCATTGCATACATAAGTGTAGAAGATGTATGTGACAAGAAGATACATTACTATATGTATGAACATCCTCATCAAACTTAGCATTAATGTAGATATCAGTTGTTATCCATATAAATTGCAAAGGCGATTCAAATTTTTAAAGCTATAGAAGATGCGTATGGCAAACAGATATCTCACTATATGTATAAACATTCAGATCAATGTTAGTTTTGACTATGATTTCAGTTGTTTATGTATAGAAGGTGCATAGGAGATTAAAATGTTCAATGTGTAAAACTTGTATATACCTCTTAGATGTATTGAAACGTAATCAAAACTCACATCAAAGTTAGAGCACACTTTAACATGAGCTTTATATGCTTATGAGTCACATAATGCGTGAGCAGAATAAATGTACATTTTTTATGCAAACTGTGCACATGTGTGGGAGATGTCATTTTGTAACCTGAAACCTGCCATGAAAGTCAAGATTGACTGATGACAATTTTCAGGGGATGTAATGTGTGTACATAGCAAACACTCAAATGCCATACACTCACATGTCAGATACTCCTATCCCTTAAATAACATATTCTGACTGCATTTGCTTTTACGACACACAAAATTAAGACACACACATTTATGACATATGTTCTTACAACACATACTCTTATGACACACACACACTTACAACACACTACCTTATGACACATGAACACATGGCATACACACTTATGACACACATACTTAGAACACCTACACTAATGACATACCACTTACAAGACATGACATGCTCTTATGCCACACACTCTTACATCACACACACAAACATAGAACACACACTCTTATGACACGTCCTTACAACGCTCAAGACCCATGCCCTAACAGCAGGCAAACTTAGGATACATACACTTGAGCCATGTGTACTGACAATGCACTCTTACAATACACGCTTATTATATACACTCTTATGACACACAATATTGCAAAACATGCTCATATGACACAGGCTCCTAAGACACATGCACAATGACTGAAGATGTAAGTTGTGTACATGTACAGAATGTACAACTTTTCTACACTAGAAACGTAAACACTAAACACTCATACGCCATAGACCATGCACTTTTAAAACACACAATCCTATGACTCACCTACTTACAACACACACTTATGTCACTCACTCACCTAAAAATAGAAGTGCCGGAAGACATGTGCTAAATTATGGACATGCTGTACTCAAACTCAGCATGTGTATGTATGAAATGTACATCACTTAAACGTAAACTACTATACTTTTGTACCAGTAATCAAAATTAAGAATAATTTTGATGTTCATTTCTATGTGCATGGAACACAAATGCAACATGTAGAATTGTGTAAATGTATGTATTTTAAACCCTATTACTTATACGACATACAATCGTATTCTAATACACTCATACAGCAAACACTTGTACAACTTAAACTCATGTGGCATGTGCCATACACACCACAAAAAGAAACAATGGAATTAAATACATAAAAATATTTTTAATTGAAAAAGGTTCATCTCACACTGGGAGTACGCTTGAGGCAGACTCCTTTTGTTTATGTGCAATATTACTTGGAAAAAACGATGTAGGTTATTTAAATTAAGATTATTTATTTCCTATTCCAATTTAATGAGTAGACTATTCTATTCAGAAGTTTATTATATAAACTATGCTTTTCACTGGTCAAGAAGTTTATCGATCCCTGCAATTCTGTGAGATACCCCATGCACTTTATTTGCAAACCTAGATATAAGTTGCTCCTGTGAAAACCCAGGAAATTAATTCATAATTTCTACCGTCTGGGACAAATATGCCCTGCACAATTTTAGGTTCCAGAACAATCTATATTAAATCTACTTTCACAATGTTTCATCTATAGGCCCATATCCCACTCAGTGACAATAGGGTTACACCAAGATACCTTTAATTGCACTTTGGGATTTAATGAATTAATCTGACATTTATCTAAATGCCTAGTGATTATTGTACTTACTTTTGGTTTGTCTTTCAAAAACCGCAGGACAGGTAGCAACATCAACTGGCGTCCGGCATCAATGCCAGATGTCCACCTGCTCCCAAAACCTTACCCGCAGGATCTGGTTCTAGCTTGGGAAAAGCGTCTGCATTCAGTACGTTCTAGAAAAGGCCTTCTTATGGAGATTTGCCAACTTTCAGGTTGAACCCTAAATCACCTTTCTCCTGTCGATCAGGCTTTCTTCATTTTCTGCTCTACCAAAATTCTCCCCTCTTCTTATGTTAGGGCTTAAATCCCAGCTGCATCCTTTTATTGGAAAAATGCTACAACAAATAATGCTGTATGAGTGGAGTTTCTTGGGTATTTAAACTCAAACACATAGTAAGAGAAGAGAGTTTTTGGAATGTAGAAAAGGAAGAGAGTCTGTTCAAAAGGAGAGAATTTGAGACTAGATACAACTGCATGAAGCTGATGAAAAATCTCCTAATGAAGGCCTGTTCCTGTTGGGGCTGAATGCAGAGGTCTTAATGAAGACAGAGCAAGATGAACTGAGTGGTATTCTGGGAACATGTGGACAAACTGAAAGCCTCTCTGGCAGTGATGCTGGAAATCAGTTGAAGTCCCTGCCTTATTGGGCTTTTGAAAAACAAACCATAAGTGAGTACAATAATCCTAAAAGCATTCAGATAAATTCCCAGATTGCAAATTAAAATGATTTTTGTATCTGTACTTATTGACTGTTTATCAACTGTGAGGAGAACAAAATCATAGGTAGAATGAATAGCAGAAAGATGATGAGAGTCAGTAGATGACTAAGACATGTTGTAAGGTATTGCAGTGTAATGTAAGGAGGCACACCCAAATTAATGATCAGATGTAATCCAAGGCTGTAGAGGTTTATAAGAAGGACATACACATTGGGTAGGATGTAGAGTGGACTATCAAGTGAAAAGTGCAAGGCAGGTGCAAGGCAGTGTTTAGTGAAGACACGTTGAGTTAATAGGAAGATAAGCAAAGTCATGAACAGAAGAAACACTATTTGAAAAGGAGTGTTTGCCTTCCAAAATGTAAATTTCTACATGTAATGATTTTTTCATAGAGTTCAACAGGGATACCTGGGTCATTTGCAAATGGCTTGTCCATGGTGCTGGTGTAAAAAACTGTCCGGTCAAGTCACAATATATTTGCAATACACCTTGTCTCCTTTAAAGAAAATTATTTAGAAAATACTTTGTGAAATATCAGGAACCTGTTTCTTTTTTATTATACACAAGAGGCTGCTGGCACAATTCGATGAGATAAGAATAGAATAATTTTCCTAATATTATTGAACACTTTCTTCTGAGCTATATGATATCTAAACAGAGAATGAAGTATTTAGCTCTGAGAATACACAGATATTAGAAGTTTGATTAGGCACACTTGTAGATTGAATAGGGTGGGGGCCAACACACTGTCCTGACGCAGACCCTTCCCTTCCTCAAAACACTTGATAGATCTTCCATTTCTTTAAGGTGGACTCTAATATTAGTGTTTATCATGAAATATTATTAGAACATTAAGATCCCAGGATCAATTTCTCAGTCTGATCATTTCCTAGACATGCCCCCTGCACGCTGTGAAAAGCGGATCATAAGTCAAGTCTGGCTATATATAAAGGACCTGCCAAGCCATTCTTCATGGTTGCTATACACAAGGCAAGAAGCAAACTACTCACCACCATCCCTACTGCCTTGTGGAAGCCGGTCTGGAATATGCTCAGCCTGTGTGTTGAGTCAGCATTTTGTTAAGCCCTTCAGCACTAAACCAGCCAATACTTTAGATGATGTATCAATTAGAGTAATTTGTCTATAACTCACCAGAGAATTTCTTTCACCCATCTTATAAATGGGCACTATTATCACTTTAGAACAGGAACGGGTCATGATTATTCTGATTTTGGACATGGACATCTTTTCTGCAAGCAGATTATCTGTCCTTTATTTGAGCGAATACATGTTTTTGCAATTTTTGGCTCTGTGTTGTGTTTGGTGACAGGCTGCACACTCTCAATGTATGCAAGGGGAGGGTGAAGGGATGTTCTTATGGAAGCATTGGAGTCACTCATGCTTTCTCACAGCACAGTGGCAGGTCAGTTCAGAGTCCAGCCAATATCAATATTATGTGAGCCAATGCCAATGACCCAAGAGGTGCTTGATTTAAAGGTTTAGGTACAATCTTTATAATGGATAGTAAGCAGCAGCAGCCGGCACACACTATCTCTAAGACAGTCTCTCACCAACTGTCAATCTGCTAAATTTGGGTAGCGAACAAACCCAGTATTCTATACCAAGATCCCTCAATGAAACACACATGCAAGCAAGCATCTAGAATAGGTGACCAGTGAGATAGGACAGGTAACAAGTGCATAGCAACCATCCACTAACAATAACTCAGAGAAACCACTTAGTATATCTCTTTATATTTTCTTCTGATTTTTGAAGGAGACAGTGCATGGAAAAGGAAATCATAGGTGGGGTTTCCCACTTTCACTATTTGGTGGTATTTGGTGGGAGTTGTACTGTGGTTTTCTTTCAATTGATTTAGTGGAGGTTTCCTGCTTTTTATGGGTTTTTCACTTGGTTTGTATGTGGTCTAAGGAGATCATATATGGCTGAGCTGAACATTTTCTTTTCATGGCGTACTAGCAAAATGTACCCATACTCTGCATGGGTTCTGTAAGCAGGCATGATAACACTCTCACCAATTGTTGAAAATCTATGATCCTGTAGGTCACTGTTCCGGGTTGCTTATTGCTTGATGTGCTTTGCCCTCTGAAATAATTTGCCTGGGAATGGGCATGTTTTGCTGGCTAACACAGCCCAGAGCAGACGTGGAAGAGAGGCGAGAGTTGGCGTGCTGCAGCATACTTTCAATGTATGTGCACTCCCTCCACCTGTTGCCTCACCCTGGGGCGGTTCAGTGTGTTATGTGCAAATAATTCAGGAAAAGTGTATCCTAGGGCCTTGAAACATGGGTTTCAAATTCCCTTGGGAGACTTTTGCCTTTATTTCCTTGCATCCAGATGCTTAAAATAAGGTCTGTCCTGTCCTTCTATGACCGCATTGATGTTTCACCGATTTCAGGCAACAACCTCATGTGTGAAGGGGTTGAAATCCAGGGAAAGGCGTGGGGTGATCACATTTCATGTAGCCAGTAATGTCAAGAGGATCATAACAGGTAACCATGCCAGTTTGCTGCAGATTGTGCGGTCACCACACTATAGTTAAGGTGAGTCATAGTTACAAATTAAATTGAAAGAATGAATCGCTAATAATCTTTGACTGTGTGATGGATTTGGCTGAAAATGTGCACACAATTTTGTATGCCTGCCGCCCCACCCCCCAACCGCCCCTCCCAACGTTTTGAAAATATTCTTTAAAAAATAAAACAGTTATTAATAAAACAAACAATGGCACTTTCGGCCATGTCCCCATTAATTTTCCCATAGACAGAAAAGCAAATGTTTGCTCGAACACACAGCCAAAACCGCTGGAGAGATTTGGACAAGGTTTGAAACAATACTTGGTCACGAGGCATTGACTCGCGATCCTTTTGTGGTTTGGGGTTATGCTGTTCAGTATTTTTTAAAAATATTTGACGGAGAAGGGGGTGCTATATCTGCCCCGTTGCATTGAACATCTGCGTGTTTAGAGTGTTCATAAATGAAACAGCTGCAATCTATTTTTTTCTCGATGCAAGTAAATGCTGCGGTTATGCCCCAGGTTATATGTCAGGTTATACCCCAGGGATGGGAAAATGAAACACAGAAAAAGCTATTTGCACGTCAAAAAAACATGCAAATGCCATCAGGCTAGAGGTGGGGGGCAAGAGGACACCAAGTGAAATTTGGTAGTTGGATGGGGGCTAGCGATCAAGTTTGCAACACAACATGCAAACATTTTTGCACATACGCTTGTGTATAACTTGGGGTATAAACGCGGCATCCCGACATTTCAAGTGAAACTGCGTCACAGAAATGACGAGTGTTGTGGGGGTAATGAGAGAGGGCAGGGGAGGTGAGGAGGCCATCAGGAGAGTGGGGGGGTGCAGGCACACATGAGGGGGCAGTTTTTGAGGGTTTGGGAGGTCAGAGAAGTGTTTATTTTTCACAGTTTTTCTTAATAACCGCAGGTTTAACCTGGTGTGTAACTTGGGGTATAACCAGGGACGTCATTTCACCAAAATGCCAGGGGTAGCGGAAGTGGCATCACCGTGCCACGCCCCCAAGAGTGACATCACAGGAAGTGATGTCATTTGACCACGCCCCTACATGAAGTGATGTCATTTGACCACACACCCCATATGACATCACAGGAAGTGGCCTCACAAAGCATTATCCCTCAGTACACTAAGAAACATATGGTTACGATATCAGTGTATTGTGACATTTCATGCAAGAATGGATCATCACACGTAGCAGTGTTAAGGTCCATGTTGCCACGCAAAATGTATGAACCCAAATCCCCTCTTTATGTGGATCCACCCTGTTATTTCAACAGGACTACAGAGCGAAATCACATTCTGGGGGAACAGGGGCAGATAGGCTGGCATGGGGATAGGGTAAAGCCAGGATAAGAGGGGAGAAGGAGGATATTTCACCAGAAAACATGTATGGCATCCACAGTCTTTAATGATTTTGGCACTTACCCCATTTTCTTCTGATTCGACAAGTTACCTTTAGTGCTGTGTTGTACTGTTTGCAGTTGTTTCATGGACTCATTACTCCTATTTCCCATCCTAGGAGCAGGTGAGTCGGTCCCCCCTTGCGCGACCCTTTCCATGCGTTTTTCCCCCCCCAAAAATGCCTCCAGGCCCCTGCGTGCCCCGAGCTCCCCAGCCCGCTTCCTGGTTCTTCCCCTCTCGCTCCCGCCTCCCATCCCGCCCCCCGCCCCTGATTGGTTGTTTTGGCCGAGACAGCGTCGGTGTACCAACCCACTTCCCGCACCTACTCCTATTTCCCATCCTAGGAGCAGGTGAGTCGGTCCCCGCTTGCGCGACCCTTTCCATGCGTTTTTCCCCCCCAAAAATGCCTCCAGGCCCCTGCGTGCCCCGAGCTCCCCAGCCGGCTTCCTGGTTCTTCCCCTCTCGCTCCCCCCTCCCATCCCGCCCCCTGCCCCTGATTGGTTGTTTTGGCCGAGGCAGCGTCGGTGTACCAACCCGCTTCCTGCACCTGCTCCTATTTCCCATCCTAGGAGCAGGTGAGTCGGTCCCCCCTTGCGCGACCCTTTCCATGCGTTTTTCCCCCCCAAAAATGCCTCCAGGCCCCTGCGTGCCCCGAGCTCCCCAGCCCGCTTCCTGGTTCTTCCCCTCTCGCTCCCGCCTCCCATCCCGCCCCCCGCCCCTGATTGGTTGTTTTGGCCGAGGCAGCGTCGGTGTACCAACCCGCTTCCCGCACCTGCTCCTATTTCCCATCCTAGGAGCAGGTGAGTCGGTCCCCCCTTGCGCGACCCTTTCCATGCATTTTTCCCCCCCAAAAATGCCTCCAGGCCCCTGCGTGCCCCGAGCTCCCCAGCCCGCTTCCTGGTTCTTCCCCTCTCGCTCCCGCCTCCCATCCCGCCCCCTGCCCCTGATTGGTTGTTTTGGCCGAGGCAGCGTCGGTGTACCAACCCGCTTCCTGCACCTGCTCCTATTTCCCATCCTAGGAGCAGGTGAGTCGGTCCCCCCTTGCGCGACCCTTTCCATGCGTTTTTCCCCCCCAAAAATGCCTCCAGGCCCCTGCGTGCCCCGAGCTCCCCAGCCCGCTTCCTGGTTCTTCCCCTCTCGCTCCCGCCTCCCATCCCGCCCCCTGCCCCTGATTGGTTGTTTTGGCCGAGGCAGCGTCGGTGTACCAACCCGCTTCCTGCACCTGCTCCTATTTCCCATCCTAGGAGCAGGTGAGTCGGTCCCCCCTTGCGCGACCCTTTCCATGCGTTTTTCCCCCCACAAAATGCCTCCAGGCCCCTGCGTGCCCCGAGCTCCCCAGCCCGCTTCCTGGTTCTTCCCCTCTCGCTCCCGCCTCCCATCCCGCCCCCCGCCCCTGATTGGTTGTTTTGGCCGAGGCAGCGTCGGTGTACCAACCCGCTTCCTGCACCTGCTCCTATTTCCCATCCTAGGAGCAGGTGAGTCGGTCCCCCCTTGCGCGACCCTTTCCATGCCTTTTTCCCCCCCAAAAATGCCTCCAGGCCCCTGCGTGCCCCGAGCTCCCCAGCCCGCTTCCTGGTTCTTCCCCTCTCGCTCCCGCCTCCCATCCCGCCCCCCGCCCCTGATTGGTTGTTTTGGCCGAGGCAGCGTCGGTGTACCAACCCGCTTCCCGCACCTGCTCCTATTTCCCATCCTAGGAGCAGGTGAGTCGGTCCCCCCTTGCGCGACCCTTTCCATGCGTTTTTCCCCCCAAAAATGCCTCCAGGCCCCTGCGTGCCCCGAGCTCCCCAGCCCGCTTCCTGGTTCTTCCCCTCTCGCTCCCGCCTCCCATCCCGCCCCCTGCCCCTGATTGGTTGTTTTGGCCGAGGCAGCGTCGGTGTACCAACCCGCTTCCTGCACCTGCTCCTATTTCCCATCCTAGGAGCAGGTGAGTCGGTCCCCCCTTGCGCAACCCTTTCCATGCGTTTTTCCCCCCCAAAAATGCCTCCAGGCCCCTGCGTGCCCCGAGCTCCCCAGCCCGCTTCCTGGTTCTTCCCCTCTCGCTCCCGCCTCCCATCCCACCCCCTGCCCCTGATTGGTTGTTTTGGCCGAGGCAGCGTCGGTGTACCAACCCGCTTCCTGCACCTGCTCCTATTTCCCATCCTAGGAGCAGGTGAGTCGGTCCCCCCTTGCGCGACCCTTTCCATGCGTTTTTCCCCCCCAAAAATGCCTCCAGGCCCCTGCGTGCCCCGAGCTCCCCAGCCCGCTTCCTGGTTCTTCTCCTCTCGCTCCCGCCTCCCATCCCGCCCCCCGCCCCTGATTGGTTGTTTTGGCCGAGGCAGCGTCGGTGTACCAACCCGCTTCCTGCACCTGCTCCTATTTCCCATCCTAGGAGCAGGTGAGTCGGTCCCCCCTTGCGCGACCCTTTCCATGCGTTTTTCCTCCCCAAAAATGCCTCCAGGCCCCTGCGTGCCCCGAGCGCCCCAGCCCGCTTCCTGGTTCTTCCCCTCTCGCTCCCGCCTCCCATCCCGCCCCCCACCCCTGATTGGTTGTTTTGGCCGAGGCAGCGTCGGTGTACCAACCCGCTTCCCGCACATGCTCCTATTTCCCATCCTAGGAGCAGGTGAGTCGGTCCCCCCTTCCCCTCCTCTAAAATCTCCTCATGGTCCCATCCCTCCCACCCCCCCCTCTGATAGGCCCCTCGTCCTTTATCACTGGTTCTCCCAGGGCAGCCCTCTGCCCGGCAGCCCCCAGCGGCGAAGGGCCCCAAGGCCAAGGGCGGCTCCAACAGAGGCGGCTCCAAGATGTGTCTGCAGGTGTCCGCAGGGGACGCCAAGGAAGCCAGCAGCTAACAGACACCACCAAAACCGTGAGTGTGGGATGGGTGGGGAGTAGAGCAATCACTCCACTCCAGAAAGCCCATGCCACTCTATCTTACCCCCAAATAACATAGACTGCCATAATATTAGCATGTCCGCACCTGGATGGAATTGAGAAATGTTAGCATGCCCACTCTTAGATGGAATTGTGAATGTTAGCATGTCCGCACCTAGATGGAACTGAGAAATGTTAGCATGCCCACTCTTAGATGAAATTGTGAAAAGTAGCATGTCCGCACCTGGATGGAATTGAGAAATGTTAGCATGCCCACTCTTAGATGGAATTGTGAAAATTAGCATGTCCGCACCTGGATGGAATTGAGAAATGTTAGCATGCCCACTCTTAGATGGAATTGTGAATGTTAGCATGTCCGCACCTGGATGGAACTGAGAAATGTTAGCATGCCCACTCTTAGATGGAATTGAGAAAGTTAGCATGCCCACTCTTAGATAGAATTGTTAGCATGTCCACACCTAGATAGAAATGTGAAATATTAGCATGTCCACTCTTAGATGGAATTGTGAATGTTAGCATGTCCGCTCCTAGATGGACTTGTGAATATTGGCCTGCGCCCCATCTAGATGGAATTGTGAATGTTAGCATGTGAAAGTTGCATTTAGAAAGTGTGCCCTATAGCCTCTCCTTGAATTTTAGAAATGTGCCCAATAGCCTCTCTGGTAAATGGAATTTAGAAGTGTGCCCAAGATCCTCTGTGAAAGTTGCATTTAGAAGTGTGCCCAATACACACTCTCGAAAGTTGCATTTGAAGTATGCCCAATAAGCTCGCTGTGAATTTAGTAGTGTCCACAATAACCACTCTGTGAAAGTTGCACTTAGAAGGGCGCCCAATACCCCCTCCGTGAAATTTAGAAGTGTACCCAATTACCCAATAACCTCTGTGAGAGTTACATTTAGAAGTGTGCCCAATAGCCCCTCTGGTAAATTGAATTTAGAAATGTTCCCAATAGCCTCACAGGAAAATTGATTTTAATAGTGCGCCCAATAGCCTCTCTGTGGAAAATTGAATTTAGATATGGGCCCAATATCCTCTGTGAAAGCCGCATTTAGAAAGTATGCCCAATAGCCACGCTTTGAAAGTTGTATCTAGAAGTGCTACCAATAGCATCTGTGAAAGTTGATTATAGAAGTGAATCCAATAGACACTCTGGAAAGTTGCATTTAGAAGTTTGACCAATAGCCTCTCTGAAAACTTGAATTTAGAAGTGTGCCCAGTAGATGCTCCGTGAAAATTGCATTTAGAAGTGTACCCAATAGCCTCTGTGAGAGTTACATTTAGAAGTGTGCCAAATACCCTCTCTGATAAATTGAATTTAGAAGTGTACCCAATTGCCTCTGTGTGGAAAATTGTACTTAGAAGTTTCGCCCAGTAGCCTCTCTGGGAAAGTTGCATTTAGAAGTTTGCACATTGAAAAAGCATACAACCCATCATATCACACCACCACGCTTACTCTCTCCTTTACATCACCACTCAACTAGAATACAGAGATACTATGACACCATTCGGTATAACTGTTCTCATACGAACATCCGCCGCTTACTCCACATCATTCTATGTAAACACTGCTGGTCTCACACCCCCAGCCAGGCGTTTTCCTCAGGCCTAACGCAGCCACATCCGTTCCGGATAAATCCTGCCAGAACGAACACATTCTCCTGATCTCTCAACCACCACACCTACCGATAAGAAACAGCTATTACACAAGTACCGCACGAGCTGCACACATATCCGGTGCTCACACGCACCTTTTGACTCTCCCTACTCTCTCTACTGATCTGAACTGCGGTTCCCAAGGGCGTTCAACCTACCAGCGCCTTCAGACCATACCAATGGTATATAAGGCGCTATATAAGTGCAAAATTACAATAACCATAACAATAACTCCTGCACCAAACAGCCAGGTGTCACCGATTTGCATCTCCTTCAGAACCTAGAGCTAAGTTAAAAATGGGTTTGATTAGTGCATTGGCAAATACTTCTACCTGATCATCTTCCTGTATCTCTTCAAAGTGTTTGCATAACTCAAGAGGAACAAAACATTTCAAGTTCTTGTTTCTATACATTACTACCATCAAACTCTCACACTTGTAAAACAAGTATAATTTGTTTGTTTCAGGTAAACATCCTGGCATACAAAGTCTGCAGAAGTTTGGTGTGCTTTAAAAACCTGATTACCAACATTGAAACCTGTTATTCCACTTATGCAGTGCGTCTGCATTGCCATTCTAGTGCTGCATCCTTACCCAGTCTGTCTACCCGGAGCATGGACACAATTGTAAGACCAGTATGGTTGTATGCGTCATCTGGTGCCCTTGTGAACAACTGTACATTGGTAAAACCAAAAAGTAAATATACAAAACCTGAATATATGAACACCACACCTGCATGTGCAACAAAGCAAAGTACACACCTGACCTCAGCCTGGGGCCAAAGGATTTGTGTAGCCATTACTTAAGAAAGTGGCCCAGTTCTTACCAAAGCAGAATGGATTAAAAAACCAGGTGCTTAGGGAAGCACGCAGGCCGAGCTGTGACAGTGATATGATGACAGCACTTAAACAAGTCAGGAACTCAAAAAGTGTGCCAAATGTGGTGCTCGACCAGATCAAGTGCAAAGAAATAAAGTTTTATGAAATCCCAGCCCTATCTGAGCAAACAATTCATTTTCTTATGTCAACAAAACGACTGTCCCTCAAAAATATTTTGTGTGAGAATTGAATATTCGTTTTCTGTGCTGTGGGTATTGCTCATATTTGGATAGGAATTCATAGATGATGCCAGCTCTGTCCACCACAACTTTATAGCCTGCACCCTAATGGCATGCGCAGTGCAGAACCAGAGGTAACACACGCCCTCGCATTTTCTAGGAGCACCATTGCAATATGCTATTAATTAACCAATGTCTTGCTGCTCTGTGTTTTAACCTTGTAGGAATGAGGGGCTTCTAGGATTAAAACCTGGAACTGAAGCCATCCCACTGTAAGCACTTCACTCGCTGAGCATCGACCTTACCGGAATGGCGGCAACTATTTAAAAATGTGTGAGCGCAATACAAACATTTCAGATGCAGCAAACGTCGAGACATGGGTGCATATCACTAGTGCTCTTGGCAGCAGATTAGTAACCATGGAAACGTGTCTATACTCTTTTTCCCACATGGACCCATTTCTGTACTTGGAAACCAAAAAAATTACACGAAAGCGAATTGGACCTCTGGTCCGAAAGGGACTTTATTTCCAAGCTAAGCTTCTACTTGTCAATTTGTTGTGAAAAGCCTCAAACCAATCATTTGTGAATTGTCCGCACCCTCTGCATGATTCCGGCATGATCTTCCCCTATGCATCTGTTAAGAGCCCAGACCATGTAGTTTTGTTTTCCCAATATAAAGTCAAATAGCAGAAATGGCGCAAACCGCTGACACGAGGGAGCTGTCATTGCTTCGGCAGTTTCCGCACGTGCCAGACTACGTAGCTGCTAGTAGGAACTGTGCCATGTGTGGTACTGTCTGACAGGCCTGGACTTTTAACCAGCACCATTTTAGATACGTCCTCAACTAAAAGGCCCAAACGTATGTCACGAAAGAAAAGTCTTGGGCCCTCATTACAACACCGGCGCTAAACCATGGCGCTATTAGCACCATGGTTGGTGCCGGTGTTGTAACGAGTCCGCCATGGTGAAATGGGGAAATACCGCACAATTCCAAGGTTGGTGGGGCGGTATTTCCCCATTTCTCCATGGCCTTTCCCCATTACCATTTTTGCCCCATAGGGCTCAATGGGAATGGGGAGGTGGCAATTACGGTACTGCAAATTGCAGTACCGTAATTGCCTGTGAGGTCCCTTTGCGGGTCCCTACTTTAACAGCTGGTCCAGACCAGCCGTTCAGGTCGGGTCCCGCAAAGGGACCTCGTAGTAAGGCGCTAAGTGGTTAACGGCGCTGCAGCTTTTTACGGCGCCGTTAACCACTTAGCGCCAGGGTCGTAATGACCCCCTTGGTCTGTTAGTTGTCAAAATCAGTCTGCCTGAAGGTGTCACATGTGGGGGGCTGGGGGCACTTGCCAGCTCAGCTATTATAATGCTTGGGGTGATATTTTCAGCTGGTGGCTGTATGCATTCACAAATGGTCGGATACAGCCAGGATTCAACCACCTCCATCGTTTCACATACAACAGAATGACCAAGGACCCATGCTAAAAGTGTGTGGGCCCCTCGCTTAAGGCACTCAGCACACAGCAACCTGCGACATGCAATGTCCCTGTGACGACAAACCAGCGGGTGAGGGGGTCGGAGGGAGGGGCTCATGGGATGGGGGAGGTGATGGGATACCTCTGAATAGTTTTCCCCTGCAATCATTGCACCACCGCTTAAACATTCAATTCAGGGACACTATACTCAGAACGACCTCTGACAGGATTATAATAACGTGCATATTTAATGGTGAAAGGCCTTTAGCACAGTGTCACTTTGCACCGAACGACCACAGGATAGTTTTATGGTGGACACGTCACCGCTTCCCACCCGTACACAGAACACAAATAATGTCTGATTTTTCTAGTCGTTGAAGGCGAGCAGGGTGGGTCACGCACCGTCTGCAATGCAAGGCAACTGTCAGGAAAGAAGTCGTCTTACGTTAGGCCAGGGGGGACTATTGTGAGCTAAATAGCGAACAATGGGCTGCAGTGGGCCCTCTGACCAAGCGGGAGGATTGTTGTGTGCCGCGACCCACGAGTACAGACACTTGGAGGGTTGCTAAGTGGTCCAGAACGCCACTGGAAAATGCTGCATGCCACCTGGTCTAACAAAGAAAACTAAAATGACACATCCAGGAGTCAACGGTAATAGGACCCCGCAGGTATCGTTTCTGCTGCGCAGCGCATACTTTTAGTCGGTGCTTGGGGTGGCCTTTTCACACATACACACAGCCCTGCCCATCCCTACCCTGTTGGAATGGCACACAGTCCCAGATATAAGCAAAAAAGTTGCCCCATAGTCACCAATCCCAGTTGACAACATTACATCCCTTTTAATATTGACCCGCCTAATACGTTTGTTTGTTGTCCTTCAGCACTCAACGCAAATGTACACTGCAAATCCAGAAGTCTCGCACTGGGGCCGACCTGGGATGGTGCAGCTACGGCAGCAGGGGAGGGCGAGCACCCACGACCACACATGCCGGCAAATAAAAAAAAACACCCAGCCGGCAGCGCACACTGACTGCGCACACACACCCCCACCCCCGACCTCAGCCTGGGGCCTGTGGCGGTGCCGCAGCCGCAGGCAAGGACGGGCACCCTGAACCACGACCACACATGCCGGCAAACAAAATGACCCAGCAGGCAGCGCACACACAGCCTCCTCAATCACAGACGATACAGACTCGCTAGACTCACCGTGTTAGGCAGCGGCTTGGAAGAAGCAGGCTGAGAAAACGGAAAACACTGAGCTGTTGGCTGCTGGCCTGCTGACAAAATGGACGTTCATCGGCACGCGGCACCGCTTGAGGAAGCGGTGGCCATGCCCCCTCCTCCTCTGATTGGAGGAAAAGCCAGAGGTCGCAAGAGAGTGACAGAGGTCGCTGGCCAATCGGCAGCGGTCACTCTTGCGACCTCTGGCGACCCCTAAATGACATCCCTGGGTATAACCTTGGATATACCCGCGGCTATGGGGAAAAAGTTATAAAATACTAACAGTCATTGGGACATAAACAGTGAGGTTGGGCTGAAAAATAACTGGACTGACTTGGTAGTGTTTTAAAGTAAACAGGCATTACGGATGAGCGGGCATCATATGCAAGGGTCACGGCCAAAGGCCGTGGCCACTGGCCATCACCGAAGGCCATGGGAAGTGGGCTGCAAGTGTTTTAAAATATACTGTGTGCACGGCCGAAGGCTGTGGCAAATGGATATGGGCAAATGTTCAATGGGTTGCAAGTGTTTTGAAAATGTACAGTGGGCATGGCTGTAGACCTGTTAGTGTTTTAAAAAACACAATGTCATGGCTAGTGGTCTGCTAGTGTTCTAAATTTACATTGGGTACAGGCCAAAGGCTGTGCTAACTCGCCATGACCTTCATCACTAGTGACCTATTAATGTTTTAAAAAATACAGTGTGCATGGACAAAGACTGTGCCCATTGGCCATGGCCAAAGGCCATTGCTAGTGATCTGGTAGTTTTCTAAAATATACAGCCGCCATGGCCAAAGGCTGAAAGCCATGGCCAGTGGCATGAAAAAAACTGTGGTATAACAAAAGGTCTGGTAGTGTTGTAATATATTGAATGGCTATGGAAGAAGGCCATTCCCACTGGCCATGGATGTGGCATAATAGTGTTTTTAAAACAACAGTGGGCACATCCAAAGGCCTGTTAGTGTTTTAAAAAATACAAAGGCCAGGGCTAGTGGTCTGGTAGCATTCTAAAATATACAATTGGCACAGCAGAAGGCCGTAGCACTTTCCATGGCCGAAAGCCATGGCCAGAGGCACTGAAAAAAACAGTAGTGTCACAAATGGTCTGGAGGTGTAAAATATACAGTAGCCATGGACGAAGGCCATGCCCACAGGCCATGGCTGAAGACCATGGATAATGGTCTGGTAGAGTTGTAAAATATACAGTGGCCACGGATGAAACCCGTGCCCACTGGCCATGACTGAAAGCCATGGCTAGTGGGCTGGTAGTATGGGCAGCAGCCACGAAAAGGCCACGGCCACTGCCTATGGCTGAAGGCCATGGCACCAAAATCCATGGCTAGTAGCATAAAGTGTTTTAAAAAATACAGTGGGCAAAGCCAAAAACCTGTTCGTGTTTTTAAAAAAAAATACAGCCATGCCTAGTGGCCTATTATTGTTAAAAAATATTCAGTGGCCACAGCCGAAAGCCATGGTCATTGGAGCTGAAAAAAATGAAACAATGTAACAAAAGGACTGGTAGTGTTGTAAAATATACAGTGGCCGTGGACAAAGGCGGTGCCCACTGGCCATGCCTAAAGGCCATAGCTGGTGGTCTGGTAGTGTTCTAAAATGTACAGTGGGCTCGGACAAAGGCCATGGCCACTGGCCATGGGCAAAAGCCATGAACAATGGAGTCAGAAAAAAACGATGGTGTAACAAAAGGTCTGGTTTTGTTCTAAAATATACAGTTATGCCCCAAATAAAAGCAGAAAAGGCAATTTGTCGGTCAGAAAACATGCAAATGCCATCAGGCTAGAGGTGGGAGAGGTGGGGGGCAAGAGGACACCAAGTGAAATTTGGGAGTTGGAGGGTGGCTAGAAACCAAGTTTTCAACATGAAGCGCAAACATGTTTGTACATACCCTCGGGTATAACGTGGGGTATAAACGCAGCTACCTGACATTTCAATTGAAACTGCATCAAAGACATGATGAGCGTTGTGGGGGGAATAGGAGAGGGCAGGGGAGTTGAGGAGGCCATCAGCAGAGTGGGTGGAGCAGATACACATGAGGGGGAAGTTGGTGAGGGTCTGGGAGGTCAGGGAAGCATTTCTTTTTCACTGTTTTTCCCAATAACCGCAGGTATAACAAGGGGTATTACTTGGGGTATAATCTGGGGTATACCCACGGCTGTGGGAAAAAAGTTATTAAATATAAATAATCATTGGGAGGTGGAATGGATGAGTGAACATGATATGCAGTGGGCATGGCTGAAGGCCGCGGCATCTCTCCATCACCGAAGGATCTGGGAAGGGGGCTGCAAGTGTTTGAAATATGCTTAGTGCATGGCCGAAGGCTGTGGCCACTGGCTATGGGCAAATGTCCAGTGGGTGCAAGTGTTTTGAAAATGTGCAGGGGGCACGGCTGAAGACCTGTTAGTGTTTTAAAAAAATGCAAATGCCATTGCTAGTGGTCTGGTATTGCTCTAATATATACAGTGGACAACGCCAAAGGCCATGGCCAGTCATGGATAGTGACCTATTAATGTTTTTAAAAATACAGTATGCATGGCCAAAGACTGTGCCCAGTGGCCATGGCTAGTGGTCTGGTAGCTTTCTAAAATATACAGCGTCCATGGCCGAAGGCCGTGGCAACTGGCCATGGACACTGGCTATAGCCGAATTCCATGGCCAGTGGTGTTAAAACATACTATTGTGTAACAAAAGGTCTGTTAGTGTTGTAAAAGGTACAATGGCCATGGACGAAGTCCATTCCCACTGGCATGATAATGTTTCAAAAAATGCAGTGGGCACGGCCAAAGGCTTGTTAGTGTTTTTAAAAAAAAAACGAAGGCCAGGGATGGTGGTCTGGTAGTGTTATAAATTTAACAGTGGTCAGTGCCAAATGCCATGGCAAATTATCTATTACTCTTTTAAAACATACATTGGACATGCCCACTGCCAATGGCCAAAGGTCATGGGTAGTGGTCTTTTAGTGTTATAAAATAGACAGTGGCTGAAAGACATGGCCAGTGGTGTGGAAATAAGCTATGGTGTAGCAAAAGGACTTGTAGTTTTGTAAAATATTCAGTGCCACGGACGAAGGCCATAGCTAGTGGTCTGGTAGTGTTCTAAAATATACATTGGGCGTGACCAAAGGCTGTTGCCCTGGATAAAAGCTAAAAGCCAGGACACAACTATGGTGTAACAAAAGGTCTGGTAGTGTTCTAAAATATGCTGGACATGGACTAAAACCCTGCCCACTGTCCATGGCCAAAGACCATGGCTAGTGGTCTGGTAGTGTTCTAAAATATATAATGGGCATAGCCGAAGGCCGTGGCCACTTTCCATGGCTAAAAGCCATAGTCAGTGGCACAGAAAAGAAAATGGTGTCACAAATGGTATGGAGGTGTTGTAAAATATACAGTGGCTATGGACGAAGGCCATGCTGACTGGCCATGACCGAAAGCCATGGCTAGTGGGCTGGTAGTGTGGACAGCAGCCATGAGAAGACCATGGACACTGCCTATGGCTGAAGGCCATGGCTAGTGGAATACAGTGTTTTAAATAATACATTGGGCAAGGCCGAAGGCCTATACGTGTTTTAAAAAAATACAAAGGCCATGGCTAGTGGTCTATTATTGTTACAAAAAAATACAGTGGCTTTACCCACTGGCTATGGCCAAAGGCTGTGGCTAGTGGTCTGCTGGTGTTCTAAAATATACAGCAGCCACAGTCGAAAGCCATGTCCAGTGGCAAACTATGCTGTAACAAAAGGACTGGTAGTGCTGTAAAATATACAGTGACCATGGATGAAGGCTGGGCCCACTGGCCATGTCCAAAGGCCATGGCTCGTGGTCTGCTAGAGTTCTAAAATATACAGTGGGCTCAGCCATAGACCGTGGCCACTGGCCATGGGCGAAAGCAATGGCCAGTGGTGGAGGAAAAGAACAATGGCGTAACAAAAGGTCTGGTAGTGTTCTAAAATATACAGTGGACACAGACATAGGCCGTACCCAAAGGCTGTGGCTAGTGTTCTGGTAGTGTTGTAAAATATACGATGGCCATGGCATGTGGGCCAGGAGTGTTATATAAATACACTGGCATTGGCCAAAGGCCTTGGCCAGTGGTGTGGAAAAAAATGATGGTATAAGAAAACCTTTGGAATTCAGGGCAAAATCTTGAGTAGCAGGGACATAAAGGTGAGCAATACATTGTAACACAACCTTTGAAATTCAAGGGAAAATGTGCAGGGACGTTAAAGTGAGAATTTAACGCTGCATACCCTTGAGCAGTCTATGACCGCAATGATGACATCACTGATGACATCACTGTTGACATCACTAATGGCATCATCTATGACATATATACATAGTCGGATACTATTTAAAGATTACTTTACTTTGTACAGTATGTGTTTTATTTCAATTTTAACATGTGAATCACTTAAAAAAGACAAACATAAAGACACACATGAAGAAGTATACATTTACGTACATGTTTTCAAGCAAATGTTGAATTTAAAAATGTAATTTCTTTTCTATACATAAATACATTTAGAGTAATAATCACTTTCTGTTCATTACCCATGTATGAAAATCTTAAAATATATTCTAATACATAGTTGTTCCTTGTTTTAAAGCACTTCTTTTGTCATTTAGAAAATAATACCGGTACAAATAATGCCTGTATCATGCCTGGATACCTGTATAAATAATACCATCCCAAACTGCTAGGTCACATCCCTTCTGCACGAAACCACAATCATTCCAGACATGTTTCTGCCTTGTTGGGCCTCATCAGTGAGGAGTAGCTTGGCTCTCTAGGCCCATAAAACACGGCCCCATGTCTGGGCATAACCTTCCCACTCGGGGTGACTGCCAAACTAAGATTGCTGGGAGGTTTATGACGAATCAAAACCTCTGGCATTGTTCTGGGCAACCCTCCAGACCATTGTTCTTTGCCTGCCAAGACACTACAGAAGGGGAAAGACCATATGCACATCAGGCTTGGTCCCACCCCAAAAGGGGCAGTCCAGCACAAACTGCTACATCACATCCCTTCTGCACAAGACCACGGTTCCTCTTCCTACCCCTACTTCCGAGGCTAAGAACCTCTGGGTCATCTTTGACTCCACACTTTCCTTCTATGCACATATCTTTGATGTCTGCAAAAAATCAAACTTCTTACTGCACCTCCTTAGGGGTACTCTGCCTTTCCTCTCCTTTCCCCCAGAAGCTCACTGTCTCCCAAGCTCTGGTTCTCTCCAGGTTGGACTATTGTAACAGCCTCTTTTTAAATCTACCTGCCTCCAGTCTTCGTCCTTTACAACTTTTTTATTTATTTATTTATTTAAATTTGTATAGCGCGCAGGCAGCCCAGGGGCATTGAGGCGCTGTTACTTGCATGATCTTAGTTACAGGCATGGTATCAGTAAGAGGCATAATACAGATAGGAACAAGCAAGGTTATCATTACAGCTTATGCGGTTGGTCAATACAACTTAGGCAATGGGTCATATGGTTGGTATTATGCAGCTGCGAGGGACCTTATGAGAAGAGGGTGGTTTTCAGCGCTTTGCGGAAGGCTAGGAGGGAGGGCTCACCGCGGATGGTGGGAGGTAGGGCATTCCAGTGAGTGGGTGCGAGATAGGGGAAGCTGGATCCACCTGCTCTGGATCTTTTTACTAATGGCACAGAGAGCATGTTGGTGAGTTTTGACTGAGTCTGAAACATGTATTTTGATGGTGTCGATGGTGAAGTGACTGAATTGGGAGTCAAGTTTTTTTAGCGTTTCGGGGGAACCTACCAGTAGGAGTTCTGTCTTGTCAGAGTTGAGGCATAGTCCATTGTCTGCCATCCAGGCTTGGATGGTGTTGTAGAGGTTGTTAAGGGTCATGGAGTCGGTGTCGTAGTTGCCTGTGAGGGTAAGGAGGATCTGGGTATCGTCCGCGTAGTTAGTGTAGGATATACCCATAGCATCGAGGATGAGGAAGAGGGGTCGTGTGAAGATGTTGTAGAGTGTGGGGGAGAGGCATGAGCCTTGGGGCACGCCAAAGAGTATGGTAGTGGGTGAGGCAGAGGCTAGGTCGGAGAATACTTGCATGGTTCTGTCCTGTAGGAAGGATTTGATCCATGCTGTGGCGTCAGGGGAGAACTTGGCAGTGAAGGAGAGATGATGGCAAAGGACGTCATGATCTACGAGATCGAACGCTGCAGACAAGTCAAGGAGTAGGAGAAGAGCTGATTTGCCCATGTCTCTGGCATCGTCCATTTGGTTTTTCAGGTCAAGTAGGGCGGTTTCAGTCCCATGTCTAGGGTGGAAGCCAGATTGGCGGAGTCCCAGGAGTTTGTTTTCTTCGATGTAGTGCTGAACCTGCAGATAGGCTGCTTTGTCGAGTATTTTGAGGAGGAAAGGGACAGTGGTGATGGGTCTATAATTGTTGGGGGAGGTGGGTCGAGAGTAGGTTTTTTTAGAACAAATCCAGAACAGAACTGAGAGACTTGTCCTTGGCGTCAAGCCCTGGGATCGTATCTCTCCAGCTCTGAAATCCTTTCATTGGTTGCCAGTGGATACATGGATTAAATTCAAAACCCTCTGCATTGTCCAGAGGCTTTCTGGGGCCTGGGTCCGAAATACCTTCAACTATCTCTCCGTAAATACCTCCCTTTGCTCCTCTATTTCAAATTCCCTCAGGGTCGGATGTTTTTTAAAGAAAGGAGCCGGGGCAGATATCTGTCTTCAGCTGGGGCTGGGAACAGCCTCCCGTCCACCTTGAAACTTAAGGAGAACCATCTCCGGTTCTAGAAGCACCTCAAGAACTTCCTCTTCGCTTCTGCCTTTGCCCCTCCTCTTGCCTGCTGATGTGTTCTCTCAGAACCGCGCACCTGGCCACCCGCTGTCCTTCGGGCCCACGCACCTACTCACCCTGCCTCCCTCATGCACTGCTTCCGGGTCACCCGTGGCACTGGGATCTGTACCTGTACCCATACAGTCACCCACTCTTTTTCTGCACTTATCAGACATACCCTATCTTACTAATCATGCACTTGCCACTTGTCTGGCTGCACTAACTTTTTTCACTTAATTTATTTATTTGTTTATTCCACATATTATTTATTCTAGTCTCTCCTCTGTTCCGTACTTTCCACTTATCCTCTTCCACGCACTTCTCATCTTTTTCCCTTTTCCATGTATTTGTGCATTCTTAATGTCACTGGGCCTAGTAAGATCGTATTTTTATTCTCCCCTGTTCCCCTCCCTTTACTTGGTCGCACTCTGAAACACCTGTGTATGAGCGTGATATAAACAAAATATCATATCACAAGCATCTCCAGATATGTTTTGTCCTTGTTGGGCCTCATCAGTGAGGAGTAGCTTGGTCCTCTAGGGCCAGCAGACACAGGACCCACATCTTGGCATACCCGTCCCACTCGGGGTGTCAAAGTAAAAACAAAGCAGTGACGGCTGGAAAGTTTAGAATGAATATTTTTGCCATTACTAGCATGGTTGTCTTTTGTTAGCCCTTCTACAATTCTCGGAGGGGGAGGTCAGTGTGTGTGTTTTGCCTTTGGCGGGAACCCTTTGGTATCCCCACATAGGCTCCAGAGTGTCTGGGTAGACCTGACATGGGGAGGAGTATTCTCCCCCCCCATCATTTGTCTACCAGAGTGCCTGAATAGGATCAGCTCCCACAGGGGGTCTGGCTGTCCTGATTGGACAGCTAAACGCCCCTTTCTGTAAAATGCTGAGAGAGATTGCAGAGGAGTGTCTGCTGGAACATTATAAATCGTGAGGCTTCTGGAGTGAAAAGCAAGTCGTCCACTGGAAGCTGAAGTAACCAAAGAAGAAGATGACCAGAGATGTCTGCAGACACTTTGCAACACTGTGAAGCAACCACGTCTGTCCTGACCATGTTTTCTGTGCGACAGAGGAGCTCCAAAGAGGATGTCTCCTTCCCTTTGACTGGTGGGAACAACCAGTGCCGGGACAAACTTTGAATTGAGCCATTTCCCGAGGTTCAAGGAGCTTCCAAAGCTGCAGAACCCCAATAGCAGGAGACCTGCTGTCCATTTCGAGTGCATCATCGTGAAAAGACAGAATCCATCCAAATCTTTGCTGAACCCCTAAGGACACTCTAGAGATCCAATTCAACTCACCCAGACGGCCTCACCAGAGTGTGTGACTGCAGGAAGCAAAGAAGATTGACCAGGCGATCTGTGTCCTTTGTTGATGCTGTGAAAAGGTGCCAAAATTGCAGAGTGAACCAAGAAGTTTCTGAAAGTTGTGCCAAAGTCCTCCCTCAAGACTGCTGCTGAGATATCCTGTCCATTGTCCTGCCTTCAATCATCAGACTAAGGAATCCGAAGGTCGGGTCCAGAGCTGCAACATCGTGGAGCATCTGGCACAAACATTTTCTTTAAACCTAAGGTACTGTGGGGACAAATATATTGCTTACCTGATTCCAAGATGTCGCTCCAGAGCATTGGATTGTACCTAGAGGTGTCCAGGTTCACCCCCTCTTACCTCCAACTGAAGCTGCTGCTAGTGTCCCTTCATCGAGGCCTTTTACAGGTCCCCCTTATTAGTTGTTAACTTGCTGCTTCAATATAACTATAGAGTGGAGGAAATCCTCTGAAACTCTTCGTATTCTGCTGCTTGTCAAGACTTTGAGTACTCTCCAAACTGCCTTTAGTTAGGATTGCGTTTTTGGACTTAAAAGACTTGCTGTGTGAAGAACCTTGAACGAAGCTAACGTTACACTAACTATTTTCCTCCCTAAAAGTGACTTACTGTATGTGTTTGCAGAGTAAATGTATTACTGTATGAACTTTTAGAAACCACAGGTGGTTCTAATAACCGATAATATGATAACATTGGGCCTCATTACGACTCAGGCGGTAAGGGGTTTACGGCGGCGTAAACAGCGCCGACCCTTACCGCCTGATTCCGAGGTCCCTTAGCGCCATGGAGGTTTTAACACCTGCTTTTGCAGGTGTTAAAATCCATGGCGCTAAGGGACCTTGATGTTAATTACGCCACCGTAATTTACGGTGGCGTAATTAACGCCTTCCCCACTCCCATTATGCCCTATGGGGCAAAAATGGGAATGGGGAAGGGTAAATGGGGATTGGGGACTTACCGCCCCGCCAACCTCGGAATGGGGCGGTAAGTCCGCCAACCACCATGGCGTAAACGCAGTTTACGCCATGGTGGTAAAGGTACGACCCAGGCGGTAACTTACCGCCTGGGTCGTAATGAGGCCCATTGTCTTTTCCCTTTCTAACATTGCTAAAAGGGAAAGTATCCTTTGAAGTGTTTTCTCAAGTTTTCCGAAGTGTTATAGTGTAAATGTCTAAAGTATTTAAAGTGATTCTGGTGTATAATAAATATATCATTTTATACAAATTATAAGTGAAAGGGTTTCTTGGTGTCCATGTCTAACTAAGGTTCAGTGTACTTCCCTACAGCTCACATCTTCCTCTTGAGATAAGCCTGACTACTCTGCGACTCCACCAAGGTCCTGTGTTAGTACAGACTGATACTAAGAGTTGGAGATCTACAAACCACTGGGATAGCTTACTAAAGTCGTACTACCACTAGGACTTTATGAAAACTCACCTAACAGTGTATCTGCGCTCAAGTGAGCTTGACTGAGTATGCATGTGCTTGAGTGAATGAGCCTGTGTGTAGATGTGTGAGTTTGTGTGTGTGCGTGTGTTTATGACTGTGTGAATGTGTATGAACATGGCACACATGTATGTTTGCTTGATGAGGAGCACACTTAATGTACAGTGGTGTCATGCTTTCATATATTGTAAGTAGGCACCAACAGGAAATCGCTTTACAGCAGCAATAGTGGGATGCTTTCAGACACAGTTGGCAAGGCAATGTTTTAAAGATCCATGCTTGCATTTATTGAGGTCAGCATTATGAACGCTTTTTACAGTGTAATTCTGGCAGGATAGTTGAATACAGGCACAGATAGCAGAAACAGTGTTTAAATGTTCCATGCTGGTATGCATTGGGTGTACCATCATGAAGGTGTTTTACAGTGGAAAACAAATCCACATTTGGGGACAGGCTACATGAAAAGTGATTAACATGGCAATGCTGGCATATATTGTGGGCACAAGCTGACCCTGAGCATATTGTTTACCATGGCCATGTTGGTATATCTTATGGGCACCATCAAGAACGGGTTTTACAGAAATAATGAATTGCAGATATTGTGGCTGCAGCATCGTGAAGGTCTTTTCCAGTGGAAATGATGACACCTGTGCACCGGCAGAACGAAATATCTTTCACATGTCCGTGCTGTCTTATGTGTGGGAACTATCTTGAACGTGTTTTACAATTGAATAATGGCACATAATTGGGCATAGGATTTTTTTTTTTTCATGACCATGCTTGCATGCACTGCGGAGACACAAGCTAATCATCATGAACAGGGGCTTCACAGTGGCTGTGTTGGAATATATTGTGGACATCCTTATGAAAGTGTTTTAATTAGAAGGAACGATGTCAGATATTGTGGACATAATGAAGTTGTGTTACAGGGGCAATGTGGGCAGATATTGTGGGCACAGCACTAATTTATTAAATTATTGCAAAATGATACTATGTACTGTCAGTGACTTGGCATCTGTTGACTGTTGTATGTGTTACCCTATTAAACTGATTGTGCATTGTATGGCTTTTCCTCAGGTTTTCCAGACAATCTACAGTGCAAAATATACCATTTCAACCCATTATTCTAAATATTTTCTCTGGGGAGATCCCCCGACTCTTAACCCATCTACATTCTTTAGGAGTGCCTCCTCAGTCATAGTAGGTAATGGTATTTCGTCACATATATTAATGCCCTGTCACTAAAAATATGGATTTGCTGCCACAAACACACACCATTTAAAATGCCATAGTTCTTCGAAGAAGCCTCCCACCACATTTGTGGGGTATATTTCAGAACTAATTGTGTATGAAGGAACCAGGGAACCGTCCTTCAGGGAGGAATGATTGTGTCACAGTGGGTGTAAAGTGAACTATGACACTGCATTGCCTCACACCATCCCTAGCTAGCTGTTTCATCTTTAAGCTAAAATGTGGGATGATTGAAGGGGTAGAGACAGTCCTCCCTCGCTCAAGACAGTTCACTCTTAGCTTCTTTATCTTTGATTTGCTGAGATTTCCTGGAGAGGACTGGTGAGTGTTGAAGAGTGAAACTGACCCATGTAACCCGGCTTTAAGCTAATTAAAGGACTTCTGTGCCATATATCTCAGCTTTCCCAGATAGCCAGGACCTATTTGTGGTGTTTATCCATTGATCATAAGGGGGGAGGGGTGAGGGAGGGTGGGTGAGGGGGGGGCGGTAACAGCTGACCTACTCACAAACGGGTGTTCAGACTTCCCTCTCCAACTCTGACTCCTCTGAAATTCAATACTTTGTTCATCTGAGCAGTAACATGATGAAACTTCTTCCATTAATGTCACGGCTCATTTTCAGACGTGTATAGGGAGGAGGAGGTGTGGAGCGCAACTTGTGTTTCCACCGCCTCTCTTCATCTCCACCATCCAAAATGCTCCAGCATTTTCTCCTGAATGGATTTACATCCGAGCATGGCAGGCAACATGTACAATGTGTCATTATAGTGCATAAATGTGGCAGACCAAATAGGGATCTGCAGCATAAGGATATATTGTACACACTGCCTGCTATGCTTGTATGGTTAGCAGTGTCCCCAATTGGAATTAAACCCTGCTTGACATGCTGCAAGCATGGCAAGTAGCGCTCACAAATATAAAGGTAAATGCTGCCTGGCATGCCCGCATCTCAGTCAGCGTTTACTGACCGTGCATGACTTTGCATGGTGGAGTGCAAAAGTGTAGGGCAAAAGGTGGTGTACAAAGGTGCATGCCGCCTTTTACCGTGCACTTTTGCACTCCACCATGCAAAGGACAAGAATTTGGGAACGTGGCGCCGCCTACGTGTATGTCAACAGGTAACGGTTCCCCGCTGTAAAATGACGATTGTATCGAACATGAACTCCCATGAGTCTATATTCTGGCTGCCTGAGACAGCCTCTCACTTCTTGGCTATTTATTCATAACCCACAAAACCTATCCTCTAGTTATGAATTACGAACCAAACATTTCTTATCAATCAAAATACAGATGTAGTCGGGTTTTAACATATTAATCCAGCACAAGGTTATCCAAGTCTGGGAAATGCAATACATGCCTTGCAACAACTTGAAGGGTGCAATGGCACCGTCAGCTACAGTCACAGCAGTCTGACAAACCTCGGGAGATTCAGACATGCACCCTAATCTCCAAATAATAGTTGATGGTAACAAGTATTGGCATGAGGATCCATTAAAGTCGTTCTTACTGTCTTAGAAAGGTCTGATATGTACATGGAGTCCTTATGAAGAAACATCCAGGTCAGTTGGATTCTAGATTTGATTAGGGAGCTCACTCCATCTGCAAATACAAGTGCAAAGTCGGTACAGGAAGGGAATGCCTGACAGACACCTTGCAGAGTGCCCTAACCACGTCTCTTCTTCTTTGGGTGGGGCCCAGAGGCCTGTTTGCACACTGCTGCTCTTAAGCAGTGTCTTCGACAAGAACTTCTAATTAAGTGGGATCACCTTCTGCTCCTTCACACACCTAAGGAGCGTATCAGAACCTCCAGGGTTATGCCACAATAGTCCAGTAGGCCTTGTCACATAGGTTCCCCTGAAGCAAAAGCCTACGGATCATATACGCAACATAATCAGGGGGTTCAGTGAAGGGGTGATGTGGACCCCTGTAATGCGTGTGTTTGTGAAAGAGTAGCATGCACAAACACAGTACAGATTTAACTTGGGGGCAGAGGGAAAGGCAGGGTAAGAGGTCATTAAAAGTTGATTTGATGGCGTTTTGTAATTTGTAAGGAAAATGAAGGTTTTATACTGCAAACATGTTATGGAGAATACTTTAGAAACCAATTCGGTGAGCGTGATGGTGAAGGCACCATTAAAGATTGCTCCAACATATGCAACTTTCTATGCAAACAGGGAAGACAGTCACTTATTAAACTAACGTTGGCGTGTTTGATCCAATTTCAGTTACTAATGAGTGATTAGTTCTTGGTAAAACAGTGTGAAATGAATTCTTAATTTAGAAAATCAAACCACTCAAACAGCACGAGCATCCTATGCTATGCAGAGACGAGGTGGCGCAAGACACTCTGCAAGTAAGTTGTTTGCTCGTAATTATGAGGAAGGCACACTCATTATTTTCTGATATTGAATATGTGTTCATGATCAGTGCTTAAGCAATTCTTAAGTAAATCATCCCTCTCGTCAATACCCAAGAAAAGAGCAAGTACAGACCATAAAGGAATCCCCACAAAACTCCAAAAGCCCCATCTAAACATTTCAGAACTTCTAGGTTACTGAAAAGATGTGGTGATCTGCATAGGAAACCATGTGTGCATCTGCTCGTTAGGCCCTTTATGAATGCTGCTTGCTTGCTCTGGCTCCGCTGGTTTGTGACTAATGAATATTGATGTACAGGGAGCACCGATGTCATTCCCTGAGAGAGATCATTTGATGTCACATCAGTACAAGTCGGACGTCCCTTTGAAAAAGTGGACCACCAGAGACGCTTTAATGAAGGTCTTTTTGTATTGGCATTATGGCAACTTTGTTTTTTATCAAATATATAAATTAATGTAACCATCTAATCATAATATAGCTTTATAAACTGAGGGAGGGTCAATATAGCAGGATATTGACCTGCCCCCAAGTTTTGGCTTGACGCCAAGCCGGGGTTCAGTAAGGCTGTTAGCACATATCAGTAGTAGCACTGTGGGTTTTGGAGTTGTGGTCCTGAAGTAAAATGCGTTTTTTAAATATTGAGTAAAGTTGTGGGGCGTGGCTTACTGTCTTTGCGCGATGGCCGCCTGACCCGTCGGCTTCCACCTTACCTCTTGTCAGTGAGGGAAGATGGCGTACAGAAGCATGCAAAGTTGAAGAGTTGAAGCAAATTGGTGTCAGGCACTCATGCTGAGCAGTCTTGGCTCAGGTGAGATATGAATCGATGTCTCAACTTCCTTTTATGAGTGAAGAACATGACTTGTCTGTGAGAGGCTTCAACGCTGCTATTGCCTTGAGTGGCCTTGTGACTGAGAGATTGAGGTGTTCCAGTGATTGTTCCAGTGATTGTTAAGCTCTTTCCTCACTATGCTCTGATAAAATGTACTAATTTATCAAACTTGGATGGATTTATTGACATGCATGGCTATGTGTGAAGTTTGATTGGATGCATAATTGCTCTATTTCATCATTACAGGAAATTCAGTGCAAGTAAAGTACAGTTGCACGGCCTTGCTTTCTATAGCATTTGTACAGCTTCCACTTACTAGTCACAGCCTTTACTCTCTGGCACCTCCTGATTGTCTATGGCTGTGCTTTCCGGCATTATGATCCTTAATCACCTGATAGAACTCAATTCATGGCAATCTGTAACTGACTTCCTATTGGTGCCTTAACTCCTCAACACCGGAGCTTTCAGTCTTCTTGCTAATAAGGGCGCTTGTTCATTGTGAAGGATGTTTTCCATCTAATGTCATTATGTCTTAACTTACGGATGTTTCTACTTGGCTATCAGCCTCTCAAAAGCCATGTTTAAATAGGTATCTCTTTCTTCTACGATTGCCCTTAAGAGACCTAAAAGTGACTCTCCATCTCCTCCTAAGCACTCTTTATTGGATTCTACAATGCAAACCACTGCACTGAAATAAAGGGATCCTAAAGCCTTTATGGAAACAATGAACATCAAGTTACAACAACTAGATCATATGTGTTTAAATGAAATAGTAATGCAGTAGGCATCTCCAATAATCATACAACTCAAATCTGCTCTTAGTGACCTTCAGAAATATACTGACAATTTGGAGAATCACAGGAGAAGAAACAAACACCTCACCCCTGCCAACTTCAAATGTGTAGCTGTCTAAGTGATCCCTGTTCAGCATCCTTTGATGATGCCTATTCTCTGGTCCACCCCAATGAAAACCAGCCTCTTCATCTGGGAGGGGTGTCAGAATCCCAGAAAGATACAATAGAGTTCAGGAGAGTAGCTGTAACCATTTATTGGAAGACAGCTTCAAAGGCAGAACATTGCACTAGATGTCTATTTCCTCTGAAGTCAAAAGAGGAGGCCACGTGAGTGGATAAAATCTGTTCACAAACCCAGATTGATCAACTTAACTTAATGATCTCATCATTCATTACACCCATGTTTTGGATACAATATATCTCTTAATTACTTTAGCACACTCTCTAATTTCTAAGGGAGTGTAAATCTACCATCAGGTTCATCTGGTAGCTGTTACTTTAAGCAACTGTTTGTTTACCATCCCAATGGATTCCAAATTGTTGTTCAAAGAAGACTGCAGTGATCTTTGGAATAACGTTCTTTGTACCATGCTACCAACATATCCTTTGGAGACTATCTTCCTAATGTAGCGAGAACAGGAATGTACCTTCCAATGTGTAGATTGCTAGCCTTGTTCTAGCAGGTAGCCGAATCAAAAATGTGTTTCCACTTTGCAACTTAAATAATCGGCTGCAAATAAATTCAGTTTTAGCAGGATGCTTGTAGACCCATGCCGTATGTCTTCTTTTCTTATCATACTTGATTAATAACTAAATGGCGAGCTGAGGAGCAGAGTGTGTTACTCTGTGGACACTGTGCATTGGATGCTGTCAAATCAGCTGAAGAGTCTTTTTTCAGTGCCTATTGTTAGAGGTGGCATTGAATTACAGCAAAGCGGAGCTAAATATGTTCCCTTCCCGAGTGAGCATGACTCCGTATCTGACACGGCGGTCAGCGGCATCAGGTCTCCAAGCATGCAGGTAACAAGTGCTTTGGGCTCCTTGCAAATGCTTTGCTTAATTGTACTGCACCCCTACAAGAGATCAGTGTAATAGTCTTCAATATCAGAGATTTCAAGGGCTCTAACAACGTGCAACTTTACAACGTAATTTTACTAACTCTCAACCGCTGACACTGGGCAATTTTACAATCAAGTACTCATTCACTCATCACTCATCACTTTTCAACAACAGCGGGGTCACCCATGACCCTCCAATCGATAGGGCAAAGAGTTGGAAAGCTGTACTGTAAGGATAAGCCAGAAAGTAGGTGAATGCCCAATTTCTACAATTTAAGAAGCAGGAGTCTCAGTTGGAGAGATGACTTAAAGGCTACGGAAATAGACAGCATTCTGCAGAAGCAGGACAAGGAAATCGTTATGTGCCAGACATTTGTCTACCTACTGCAAGAGGCGTGTTCATCCGGTTGTGACAGAATAACATCACTATCCTCCAGTCTTTGCCCAGTGTCACATTCTTTGGGACCCATACTAAGGAATGACATGGAATACACATTATCCATATCTTCAATGAAGTGGATCATAACTAAGGGGATGCCACACAAAAGGAAGTCCCTGGATCATAATATACTTAGTGATGGAAGACTTATTGAACAAGCACAATCTGCTTTGGAGGGGGTTGAGGAGGTGTTGCCTTTGACCCACTCCTTGATTAATGGAAAAGGGATCGAGTGAAGTGTTGGTTCAAGGGTCCTCGTCTACCTCTTCTTTGGAGCCTCGGCTGGTCAGGCCATGTATTAAAGACCAGCAGAGTCGACAGTAGATTTTACTCAGAGTAGTTCACCATTGAACTCAACCCTTTCAGCCCTGAGTTTTGTTTTAAACTCCTTGGTCAATGTTTTCGAGATATTGAAGAAAGAAGTCCAATCAAATTCGGGAACATTTTTAGAATAGACCAGGGAGGTGGGGGCCTGCGAGTCCTCCATGGTGAGTCTGAGTTTCTTGGTAACTTTATCTCTGTCCAAGGACTTGGGACTCCTCAAAGAAGAAAGCAGTAATCAATCCGTGATTGTAAGGACATTAAGTCCAATTTTGTCAATCTAGATGAGGAACTACAGTCAATGAGATCTGAGCTAAAAGGCCTATCGGGGAATGGCAAGGTGGTGAAACCGTCCAACACGGCATGAGTTACTGAAAATATTTCTCTGAACGATACCCCATTGTCACAGTCAACACTGGAAGAATTTCTTAGGCTGGCACAGTCTAGGTAGGCTCTTTCAGAGAGGGCTAAAAGTGGGTAAAATGGAGGTCAGGCCCAGTACAAACCTGTGATCGACAAGACCACGGCTATTCAATTACAAACTCTGGAGGCACCAAGGATTCAGGACCCAAAGATTGTAGCCACATTTCCGTCAGAAATAGGTTGCGTTGAGGGCCCAAAAAATTAAGAAAACAAAGGAAAGAAATGAAAGGACGCTCAACTAAGAAATGAAACATCGAAGGAAGATATTCGGCACCGATTCAAAAACCCAAGAACAAAAATCAGATGAAGCAAAAGAAATCTGGGAAAAGGCAATTTTGTAATGCTTTAAATAAGGTCATTAACAGGGACACTTCAGATATAGCTAACCCATCTTTTGCTCAGCAAGTGGATATGAATCAAGTGGATGAAGGTGCTGAGGCATCTATGGGAAGTGCAACACTCCAACTGCCTAAAATTTAGTCCAGATCCGCTGTCAGCAAAATCAGTGGAGTTCAACAAATGGTAACCCCATTGAAGGGAGGATAGAACAAATACGCTTGGCACCAATCTTTCATAAAGAGATAGCTAAGTGGGTCAAGAGCAGAGAAGTACTGTAAAAAAGAAGACGGGCCCGAAATAGCAGATACAATGAATATTCTCTGTTTGAAAGGGCCAAATGGTGTCAGAGCTACATTTATGGCAGATGAGGATTGGGGGGCGTGGCTTGGGAGCATGGAGTGAGGACGCGTCTCCCTTGAGCTCCTGCCCGATCCTGCCATAGATCATTCGAATTATGAGGCCAGATCCATGCTAAATCGGTTAAGAAGAGCCTGTTATCCTGCAGTAACCGATCCTGCACCTCCTGGCACCAAGTTCGACGTAAATCGGTGGCGGCATCCACAAAAACGAAGCCTTCGAAGTCGGACCCCCCGGGGACCAAAGATGGTGGCCGTGACAGCCTGCGAAGGAGGAGGGGCTGCATGCAGAGAGAAACTCTGTCTTTAGGCTTGCGGCGTGGGACAGCGGATGAGACCCAGTGCCCAGGACCATGGCACCCTTTACTCGGTGACTTCTTGGCACCCCTGCCGCTGCAAAGCAGCATCCATGCGGTCTCGGCCGGAGCCGGGCGTCGCGTGACTGGTGGTGTGAGGAACCAGCAGAGACCCGGCACCCCCCTCTCCCTGGAGTGAACAGCTCAATTCCCCCTTGCGCCCTGGGTGGGTGCCGGGCTGCATGCGGTGGGGACCGAACCAGCGGGCTCAGAACCCCCTGCCCACCCCGTGCGGGGAGCCAGGACAGCGGATACACAAAAACTGCAGGCGCCCCCTGGTGACCCTCCCGCAGGACCCGCAAGACACAGGCGAATGCCCAGCACTCCAGCTGGACCAGGACGATGCACCAATACAGAGCAGACATCCTGCTCCTACGGCCTGAGGCGAGCCGTCCTCTGTGGACGCAGGGCACATGGGAGGCCGCTACACCGCCCATGGATCAATACAGCAGGGGGCCTGGGAACGCTCAGGATCTGGCGGACCTACACCGTGAATGGCAGCCCGCGTACACAGGCAGGGAGAGAGACTATCCCTGGAGAGAGAGAGGCAGGGTACCATCGACACTGGCCCTCAGGGACGACTCCAAGGGGTTTCAGGACCTGCCTTACGGGTGCCCATGCGCTTACGCAACAGCAATTGCCCCCTAAGCAGCGCCACCAAGCCATAGTTGCCACAATGGAACCTCCACAATAAAGATAATGCAGAACATTGTTAATAGCTGCTCCACGTGCCGGAAGCCCCCCGCCCCCTTAGTCCACAATCATCCAAGCCCGAGGGGAAAATGACCAGCATCCTGTCACAAACTATCCTAAGGGCCTTACAGGGGACCCCCACCAGAGTGCCCAAAAGTGAAAGAAACCACAGTCCCAGCCCTCCCAGGGGAGATCCCACTCTTGCCTTCTTCCATTGCACAAGAGCCGCCAAGCAACATCAGGGAATTGGATCTGCCCATCGCAGCCCGGTGACAATCTTGGGGGCATAAACAATTCCTAACCCCCACCAGGACACTGCACTAGACGTCAGGCCTGCCCCCAAGCTCCTGAACCACCAGCGCTCAATAGCGACCCCAGGGGCACCATTGGACCCGCCACATCAGAGATCAAAACTGCATACAATGGCACACAACCTCGCGTAGTGTAGAGACTGGGGACGGGGCCGCTGCGACAACACTCAGAGGAGTAGAGAGCTGTGATACAGCTGAGGATCGCTGTCCGGCGAGTGCCACGACTCGCCGGCTGCCCCCCGCTCCGTACTTCACAATCACCAGGGGTCACTCCCCCAGTGCACACAGGAGTTCACCCTAGAACGGCTGCCTGTGACCTGTGTTTGGAACCCAGACCCCAGATCAAATCCCAGAAAACATCTAGCACTGCTTCATCCTCCGGGCGGGCTGACACACCACAAAAAGCCATGCCGAATTCCAAAGGCAAAACCAAAAACACCATCATTCAGTTCGGGCAAGCCCAAAGAACCAGACCAGCAGACCAAGAGGCCCAGCATGGGACCCACAACATCCAGCGAGACTGATAAGGACAATCAGATACTAGAGGCCATCAACGGGCTGCGCTCCTTTATTGACACAAAAATTGGGGAGGTTAAGGCAGACATGACGCTGATGCGCCAAGACCTACGCAACCTTTCAGATCGTGTGACCACCACAGAGACTGTGCAAAGGGAATCAACGGACATCCTTAAAGACATGCAAGGTAGAGTCCAAGAACTCGAGAAATGCAACAAGTTTCTAGAAGAGAGGGCCGAAGAGGCCGAAGGGCGCTCCAGACCAAATAATGTGCGCCTACTCGGAATTCCCGAAGGAATGGAGGGCCCCAACCCTAACAACTTCATAGAGACCCTTATACAACAAGAAATAGGCGCCGCCCGCCTCTCACAAGGCTTCGCGGTCGAGAGAGCACATAGATCCTTACAGAAGAAACCACCGCCTGGCTCCCATCCACGCGCAATGATAGCCAGAATCCTCAACTTCCAGGACAGGGAGGCGGTTCTAAGTTTCTCGCGTGGGGGGGGGGGAATCAGCAGAGGCAACGCCAGGAATGCTATAGACCCAGACTACACACCCCTAGTACAAAGGGCGAGGAACTCTTTCATCCCAATCAAGGCCAGACTACAACAGCTGAACATTAAATACATGCTGATGTATCCCTCGAGGTTTAAGATAATATATAAAGGCAGAGCAATTTTCCTGGAATCGCCAGCGACGGCCACCATGTGGGTTCAACATAACAACTTGGCGGATGGGGAGGAGAGGACGCCATGACCCCCGTCCCGAGCCCTCAGGGCAGGATTACCCGATGACAAATAAAAGGCGTGGACCGAACCACTGAATGCACAATAAAGACAGGAAGGAGCCTGCCCACCTAACTGACCCACAGCACCCCCCCATGAATGATTCCGCATCACCACATTGTTGATCCGTAACACCCGCCTGGAAGGGCCCTGACAGAGCGGGGGCACCTGAGCAACGCAGAATCTGCCCTACTGCTAGGTGCAGTTGGTCCAGTTGGACAAGTTTGTATTGTTTTACCTTTTTTTGTTCTTGGTTCAAAGGTCCCACAGCCCTCAAAATGATCGGACTACAGAGTCGGAAGGCTCATCTCAAAAGGCCAAAGGGCCAACCCTATAAATATGATGGCTGACATTAGGGTGTTGACATGGAATGTCAGAGGGATGGGCACCTACATGCGAAGGGACAGGATAAAATCCTTCTTGAGAAGAAAAGAAACGCACCTTGTCGCCGATCTAGACTCACAGATTCCGAGCTGGTGGGGGGGACAAGGCTTCGGAGCAACATACTCCAAGTACGCCTGAGGAGTGTATGATATGATATGATATGGCATTTATAACGCGCCTATACACAGGTGTTTCAAGGCGCGACGAGGCAGGGAGGGGAGGAAGACAGACAACGATCCTACTAGGCCAGGTGTCATTCAGATTGCGCAAGTGCAGGGGTGGGGGAGGGGGAAAAGTGCAAGGGGAAGGGGAGGGGGGAAGTGCAGTACAAGGTAAGTGGCGTAAAGTAATAAATAAATAGGGCCAGCTGGTGGCAAGTGCAAGGTAAGTGCAGAACAAGTGCTGGAAAGGGGGGGGCTGTAGGGATACAGAGACAGTCCCGCAGTGCAGAGGGGATTCCAGGGCATCAGTGCAAGTGGAGAGTGGCTGGGCCCAGGACCGAGGCCGTTAAGAGTGGTCCAGTTGCAGAATCAGTGCAGTTTCAGTGAAAGAATATTAGCTGTTCAGCAGGGGAGAGGGAGAGAGAAAGCAGAAGCAAAGAGGAAGGTTTTGAGGTGCTTCCGGAACCGGAGATGGTTCTCCTCAAGTTTCAGGGAGGCAGGAAGGCTGTTCCAGAGGGAGGCCCCTGCCGTGGAGAGAGATCTACCCCCAGCTCGTTGCTTCGAGAAGCGGCGGACCCTGAGGGAGTTGGAGGCGGATGAGCGAAGGGCTCGGGAAGGAAGATATTTGGGAAGAGAAAGTTGAAGGTATTTAGGACCAAGGCCCCAGAAGGCCTTGTGGACAATGCAGAGGGTTTTGAACTTATCAGTGTACACATTGATAAGCAGGAATGTACCCTTCAAACTCTTGTCTAAAGAGGTGGACCCCGAGGGCAGATACCTCATACTTCGTGGAAGCATCGAACAATGTGAAGTGTGCCTCATCAACACATACCTCCCCAAATGCGGCACTGCGGCATAGCTAGCCAAACTACAACTGAAGCTAGCTTCTTATAGAGACTGCTTTTTCATATGGGGCGGCGACTTCAACTGCCTTCACGATCCTACCATTGATAGATCCAACCCTCCGATGCAACCGACCAATCAACCTTCCTCCATCTTAAGTAAAGTCATATAAGACCTGGACCGGTCGGATGTCTGGAGGGATCTGCACCCTGAAGGTAGGGAATTTTCATATTACTCAGCCCCACACGAGGTATACACTCGTATAGACTACCTACTGATAGACAAAGTGCACTTCCGCCAAATAGACTCTGCCTCTTATCTAGGCAGAACCATATCTGACCACTCCCCGCTCCTTATGCTATGGAAACCAAGGGGTCCTAGACCACCCATACCGATGTAGCGTATGCCAACGACCGCCCTGACTGACGCGGCATTCACGGAGGGGCTCTGCGACAAAATAATGGAATACATGAACAACAATGTGGGAAGTGTGGACAGATGGAGCACCATCTGGGAAGCCCTGAAGGTGGTAGTGAGAGGAGAGGTCATAGCAGGGGCCGGCGGGATCCGGAAAACACTTAAGAAAGAACTGGAAGGCAGTGAGGAGAAAATCAAACAACTGGAGGCCATGACCACTTGGTCTAAGGAACTCGAAGCAGAAATGTCCACTACAAGGAAAGACTGTCAAGAAGTCTGGGCTAGATTGGCGAAATTCGACTACATCGCAAAAACCACCAGGGCTCACTCAGAGGGGGATAAGCCAGGCAGGCTACTTTCGTGGCTGTGTAAAAAAGAGAACCCAAAACTCCTGATCCTCGAAATCAAAGATCAGATGGGCACGTACACACAACGCAAACAGGGATTAATGAGTCATTTAGAAGCTTCTATTCCCATCTATACAGCCATTTCTCCATCGTGCCCCAGGTCGATATCTACGAAACGCTGGAGGAAATAGGCCTCCCCACATTGGAGGAAGCCCAGCGAGACACATTAAACCAAGAGCTAACAGTCGAGGACATACAGGAGGCGATCAAAGCTCTGGCTACCTGTAAAACCCCTGGGAGCGATGGGCTACCCCCAGAGTTCTACAAATCATACGCAGCCATGTTAGCCCTAACTCTACCTGAGGTCTAAAAAGAAGCCTTTGAGACTGGGAAATTAACAGGCAGCAGGAATGAGATCTTGGTGATCCCCATACCCAAACCAGGAAAACTGACATCCGAGTGTGGTTCCTATAAGCCAATAGTCATCCTTAACTATGATGTAAAAATTGTTACAACCACACTGGCCAACAGACTATCAGGAGTTATTGGGACCTTAGTACACAGTGATCAAAATGGGTTTGTCCCGGGCCGCAGCACTTCAGTGAACTTACGCAGACTGCAAAATATTATAGCACAAACTACAGGCTCGTAGGAACCCTACGCATTAGTCTCCCTGGACCCCATTAAGGCGTTCGACTCCATTTACTGGGAGTGGCTCCTGGCTACCCTGAAACATTTTGGCCTGGGCGAATACTTCATCCGTTGGGTTGAGATCCTCTACAAGCCACCGGTGGCCAGGGTTAAGACTGGGAGGATGGTTTCGGTGCCATGGGACATACAGAGGGGCTCCAGGCAGGGATGTCACCTTTCTCCGATGTTATATATCCTTGGGCTGGAACCGCTGGCAATATATATTAGGAACCAATTTTTTGATGCAGGTATAAAAATTGGAGGCATATACCACGTGATCGAGCTATACACGGATGACATCTTACTATACCTAAGGGACACCCACCTTAACATACCTACAATCCTTGAGGTACTAAGAAACTTTGCAAGAGTATCAGGGATATCATTCAATCCAGAGAAGTCTTGCATGTTCCCCCTAGTGGTACTGGTTGGGTCTATGAAGAGGTCGGGATAAGCTGGGAACCACACACATTTCGATAAATGGGTATCAACATTTGGCATATCCCTGAACAGACACACAGAGGCAACACTCTGGTGGCAGTACAAAGGCTCAGAAAGTCAATGAAGTTCTGGACCAGGCTCCCACTATCAATGATAGGCCAGGTGGCCATCTCTAAAATGATAGTGCTACCGTGCTTCCTGTACTTCTTCCAGAACATTCACTACTACATCCCGGCCACTGTTTTCCAACTTCTGGGCTCACTGCTGAAAGATCTGGTGTGAGGAAACTCCAGACACAAGCTCGCCCTAGATACATTAACGTTACCATATAAAGTAGGTCATGTACAGCTTCCGGATTTGGAAAGGTACTTCTTGGCTGCCCAATTTACCTTTGTGGCCAAATGGCTAGCAGTCAATCCCACCTCAGAGACCGACCTCCTAACGCAGCTAATAGCCCCGGTCCGACTGAAGGAGATCCTTTGGGTCTGATGGAAGCATTCAGCGAAAGCTCCCCTGCTTGTTCAACTGGGCCGTAAAATATGGGACAGAGCACTGAAGCTGCAGAGGACAAAAAATCCATACTCCGCAGAAACGCCCATGACCGCTGACGTCTGCTCCAACAAAGATGAACTAGCACTCCCGAGGCTATGAGAAAGGCACGGCATCTACACCTGGGGGGATATGCATGACGAAAACACCTTCTGAGAGCTTGACTCCCTAGAAACCAATGAAGGACTCCCCAAAGGCCAATACCTCAGTTACCGGAAAATCAGAGAAGTGGCAAAACAAAAATGGAGCGAATGGCCGAAGGAACCGGAAGCGAACCCAACCCTGACCCTATTACATAACCTTGGATATAGCTGGAAGCCCACCTCCAGGATATATGCTCTGCTCACAGACAAACCTAACACCAGGAGCGACACCCTAAAGATTTCTTGGGAAACAGACCTGAGGATAAGCCTTACAGAACAGGAATGGGGGAGAATCCTACAATTTCCCAGAGAAGTATCAAGAAATGCGAGATTCAGATTAATCCAACTAAACATTCTCCACAGAACATATATGAGCCCCAGCAGAATCACCAAATTCAGCAGACCCCCACTCCCGCTTTGCCCCCGATGCAACTCAGAAGATGCAGGAATGGCTCATATGTTCTGGAGCTGTCCAAAGATACAGCGCTTTTGGGCCAGAATCGAACAAGCATGTAGACGAGCAGGCTTGACCTGCTATGAGTGGACACCAAAGGAATGTCTGCTGGGATCCTACCCGAGTCTAAGCAAGTTTAGACACATCGTCAAACTCATGGACATGGCCTGTATACTGGTCAAAAGAGCAATCGCCGTGACTTGGAAAACTTTGTCCGGCCCCCGCTATACCAAATGGCTTAAGGACCTATGAAGCCTGGAAATCTTTGATATGGGACATGTTTCATTCGTCCGACGACAAGCCCCCGTGAACGAAAGCCAACTTACCTACAAACCCTGGACACAAGCTTGGCATGAAATCTCATGAGACCCTGATACCTCGCCCGGGAGGCCCAACACCTCCCCAAACTGGTCTGTGTATCTGCGCCGCTCTCCGTCAGACTAGCTCCGGAAACAGACATGAGGCTGTGATGACCTTTGCTGTTTGTTTAACCTAAGTTATTTGTTTAAGTTTCCCCTTTCCTTCCCCATCTCTCCCCCTTCCCCTCTTTCCATTGACAAATGTGATTTATAATATGACAATTTAATATGTAATTTTCATTTGAAAATCTCAATAAAAATACTTTAAAATAAATAAATGGCAGATGAGGATTTCCAGTCCCCTTCAACAACTCAGAACTTGGGGGCGGCCTGTGCACCTCACATGAAAGGGGCTGTGGTTAACTGTGAAGAGTCAATATGTAGGAAGGAAATAAGCCCCTTCACTTTGCCCAGAGTATGGTTGAAGATAAATTAATCCAATTAAGGTTCAAGCTATCCAGAACCGGGGGAAACATTTTAGCAATAACAAGACAAATCCCAGCCCTCTACTTACTCTCTTCCGATGATATTGAGCATATAAGTTTCCCGTACGATCAAATTACGAATATAGTGGAGGTTGTGATGAAATCTCAAATGGGAGTAAAGTCTATACTGAATTCGGGGGGGGTAATTTCAAAAACCTGGGGTTGGAGGTTTTCTCTACACTGCTGCAATGTCCACAGAACCAAAAGAATGGGTTTACCTGAGATAATTCGAAGGGAAGAGGGTGGTCTTTGGAAAGTGATAGTCACACAGGTTATTTAAGTTCTCGAAATGGGGTGATGAAAGAATAGAGAGGAAGGAATGGGAAGCCAATACAAATAAGATCTGGGCTATGTTTCTGGAGATCCTCACTGAGTTCTTCCAGAAGTCGAACAGTGTGGACGAGTCTCTTAAGTTAGTGATTAGTTGAGGTTCTTCAGTTGGAATACGTGGGGCTCTGGCTCTTTTAAAGGTGAGGCAATGAGGAAATATATCTTTCAGTACCATGCCCTGATTCTCCTACAGGAGACATGATTGAGGGACTCCTTTAAATTGGATTTTTTTACAATTTACAATCAGGCCGCAACCAATGTGAATGAGGGAAGGCCCTCCGAGGGATCTTTTTGTGGCATTTTGCACCAATTGGGTGAGGAGTAGTGAACAACTTTTCTCGCTGGGACTGGGGATTCTGGCACTTAGGATTGGTATACCCCCTCAGCCCTCCATAAGTCAATGGTATTGATGCATTTATACTGGAGTCTGGCCCATCCCAACTTGGAAAGCTTTTTTGGAAGATTTAGCAGATGTATTGATGACCATTAGGATCTCCTCCCCGGAAGATAACATATTCTTTGCTGGAGACTTGAACTCTAATTGTGTAAGTGGTAGTTCCTAGGGTGCATATAATGCAAGATTGTGTGTGAAAGGTCGAAGATGGGCAAACCTCTTGAAAGAATGGAATTTAAACATTGCCAATGGTATTGTGATCAGGGACATTCCCCCGGCTAAAATATGGAGAAGCGGCTCTTCGGCTTCAACCATTGACTATTTAGAACACTCTGAGCATCTTTTTCAGCAATGTATGGAGTTGAAGATTGTTGCTATTGGTACTAGTGACCCCATTCCCCTGTCGGCAACTTTTAGACATTGTATATCAGGGCTTCCCAAACCGGTATATGATGCAACGTTATCAGTAAATCAGGGAGGGAAATGTTTGCCTGTGTTTAAGCACAGAGGGAAGGGTCTAAATTTCAAACTGGAAGAACTTGTAGGGGCTGTTAACCCGAGGGCATTAAATGACCTATACGATCCTATAAGTTTTGTCGATCTTCTATGGGATCAGATAGAACAGGGACCAAACGAGGTCCTATGCATAAGCCTCGCATCCATAGTTCTGATTCAGAGACCAGGGAGTGGAAGCGAGTACTCCGTAGAGCTATCCGATTGCTAGCAAGGGACGGTGTACAATTGGAGGTATTCCTTTGGGAAAAGAAGGCTCTCTGAAACCAAAACAGAAATTGGTCCAGGAATAAAATGTTTGAGAGTCGCCACTCTGATTCTATGCTAAAAGCAGTGACAGAAGGAGATTCTCAACATTTTCTGGGGAATTAATTAATCCACTGAGCCAAGAGCAAGCCATAGTTCAATCAAATATGATCATTGAATTAGCATGGACTAAGTATCTCTCTGGGATATTTGAGGAAAATAATCCACAGAGCTGCGGATTGGGACCTGAAGTGAAGTGGGATAATCACTTCAATGAAGAACGGATCGAAGGTCTGATACGTAGCTCCTCGAGTTCCAGGGCAGCAGGGCCAAATGGCCTTACAAACAAAATGTTGCATTCTTCAGTTGGTCTATGGACCTCTATCTTGTTCAACCTTTTTAATAACATCATAAAAACAAGTAAGTGCCCGGACTCCCGGTGCAAATCCATCATACCCATATATAAGAAAGGGAATTTGGAAAGCCGGGCAATTATCGCCCAATCGCACAGATCAACATTGAGAGTAAAATCTTCATTAGAATTATCCTGATGGAATTAGAGGACTGGGCAGCTCAGGCAAATTTTATCGCAAAATTCCAGATAATATTCTACAGGGGTAACCCCACACTCTGGTGATATTCCCTCCTACTAAGTGGGGATATATAATATATATTTCGACAAAAGGAAGGAACACACAACAATCTATATAAAACAGTAAATATACCCTCAGATAGCAATTTCTCACAACAGCCACTTAGCAAATATGGGCTGCATTCTGTGTTCTAAATGATCATCAAAAACAGTGTTACCAAAAAATATCATTTTTAATATATTAATCTCTTATCAGCACAAGTAATACAGACAATTGTTTAAGAAACATATATATCTCCTTTTGTCGTAATATATCTCAAAATTCCAGACAGGCTTTCCAATGGGACTGTCCATGACTTTGAATGGTATAGTGCTAAATATTCTAAATACAAAGCGGCACAAAGATCGTCCACTCTACAGGGTTTGGATAGACCTTTCCAGGGCATTTGACACACTAAATAGAGGTAAACTCTGGTGCAAATGAAAAGTGTGGGGACTTCCAGAGGGTCTCCTAGTGGCTATAATCCACCTCCATGGTAACACTCTGATACAGGTTAGATTGGACTGACAAGGTCACTTGTCTTTACCTATTCCTACTGGGAAGGGCTTAGCAGGGATGCATTGCAGCTCCCTGCCTTTATAACCTTGTCCTGGCTGATCTCTGGCGTAAACTAACACCTCATTCTCTATCCGCTCCCTCGATCGGTACTCTTAAAATTAATTAGTTGGCCTATGCGGATAACGTGGTCTTGATGGACCTCACACTGATAGGTCTCCAATGCTTAATCAAAGCCTTTGAAAACTGTTCATCTTCTAATTACCTTATTATTAACCCCAGTAAGACTTTTGTTATGTCTTACAACTACCCAATTAAACAATTTTAAAAAGACAGGAACCTTTAAGAGGAAACTTGCTAAACAGAGTTTGCCGATGATAAAAGATATTAAGTACTTGGGTTTTATGATTAGATCAAGTCCCTCTATGGCATCTTTAGAGGCAGATTTAGACAAAAAACTGGTACAATTTATTTGTCGAATGAAAAAAATCCTCCATGCTTGTAGATTCACCCTACCACCATGCATTCCATTTTTATAAGGGCAAGGTGCTTTCGATTCTAATGTATGGAATTGAAAGAGAGAAAATGGCCCTAAAGATTAATCGGGTACAAATTGAGGGTTTGCTTTGGAAAAAGGTTCTCAACTTGCCACATTCACTACCTGTGGCTAGGCTATGTTATGAATTAGGACTACAATCCTTACAATCGTAAGCCTAATGGATAATGATTATGCTTTATAGATCTATCATAAGTCCCCAGAAGAACTCTTTGTATGTAGATATAGGCTGTTAAATGGAGAAAAAAAATCAACGACTGTCTCATGGGGTTGAAACAGGATGCAATAGCCCTGTTACTGAAATGTCAGTTGTCAGAAAAAGATCTGATTGATCACGCGCTGAGGTTGAAAAAAGTGATTAGTCAGAATGATTGGATTTTAAGAAGGGCATCCCTGTAATGGATAAATCTTTTGGCTATGTTTTACCGTGTCTTATGAGATTTACGAATGCTAATTGATGGGCTGATTTCCTAATGTTTCGCACAAATGTATACATCAGCTGTGATGTACAGAGAATTAGAAATAAAGTTCACCTACATGGACCCAATGCCATTCTAGCCACGTAATAACACTCATCATTCTTGCTGTTTCATAGATGCCCAGTGCAAAATGTCATGACACAGTAAGAAATGGCTAGACTGGCGGCACAAACGTGCCAGTCTGGCTACGTAATAACATGTATAATGCTTGCTTTATCATAAATGCCCAGTAAGAAATGCCATGCCACAGTAAGCAATGGCTGGATTGACTTCACCAAAATGCTACATAATAACATGCATCAAGTTGACTTTGCCCACAAGATTCATTAAAACATGACTTGCCACTTAAAGGAAATGTCAACAATGCTCCAGTGCTACCTGGGCCCCCCGAAACCTCTCACACACACATTATCACATTCGTACCCATTCACTATTCCCTGACGTGCCCCAGAGGATTCAGGGGCCCCTGCTAAGCCACGGTTGTGTGCAACTCTTGAGTTGGACACATATCCAGCAACCAGGTCTGGTGTTCCTGTGCTTACTCTCTGATGCTGAGACACAGCTGTAATTCATGAGGGACTTGACTCTCAGAGGTGTGCCACAGAACATTTGCATATTTTATGCAGTTATGTATTTGTCTGTTCTGGAAAATGTCCTCTAAGGCACTGCCTGGTAAAGAGGCTAAGTGTGAGTACAAGGCCTCAAGCATGTCAGAGAAACCATGAGTGGAATACAATTGAACTTTCAAGTCATTGAGATCATCTGTGTCACTCCGGGGATGTGAAGTGGTTATATTTGTGTTGCTTCATAGTGTGTAGGAATTGTGTATTCATTAGCATTTTGTCCCACCACCACAAATTGCCATACTGTTTGTATCAGTTCACAAGCAGCATTTCCTGCACCTTTAAAGAAAACAAATACCCTGCAGGGAACGATTTACTCCCAAATAGACTGCATTTCACATTATACCTATCAAGAGCGGTGGCCTAAATGGGAATCTGCAGTAAATAAATGGGATCATCACCCACACTGTTGTAGTCTTTATTGCAGAGCCTAGAGGGCATCAGCAACAGTAAGGAAAGTGATTCCGTTCAGGTCCGAGCATTGAGGAGTCGCTTTTAGCCTACCAGGTGAGGAGTTTTAGCTAGGGTATGAAGTGTCAAGCTGGTCGAAGGTGCAAGCAATGTTCGAGATGGTGGAGGAGTGCAGCAACCAGCTCTGGCGACTTCCCTCTTGTTCAAGGTGAGAAGAACATGGAGGAGCAACCGGTTTGGTGCGGTAGAACAGGGTGGGTTGGCTTGTCTGGTCCCCCAGTTGTTATGAGGCCCACTTAGGGGGCTCAAGGATAAAATGACTCCATTCAGGGTCTGCTCTCCCAGCTCAGAAGATTCCAGTGCAAAGTGGTAGGTCCTGATCCACAGCAGAGATTACTCCCAATGTGCCCTGGGAGTGGTATGGGACTGATCTTCCTTCTGTCTTGGATGATTCCTTCTTAACCTCAGGCCGACGGCTTTGGAGAGTACAACACTCCCAAAGCAATCCAGTGAGATCTTCAGAACACATCAACGGCTGTGAAGTATCCGAGAGGAAGTGAGTGAATCTGTTGAAGGGGTCGAATACCCTTTAGAATAAAAATGCTCAGGTGATTGGACTAAAGCTACCCAGCTTTAGTGGTCCAATCCCTGCTCCAGATCAGAGTGATCTTTGCCATGTTGATTGCACACCCAAAGTACTTTGCTCTGGAGCAAGTGGAGGGGACAGGAAAAGAATGAGGGACAGTGAAAATTAACATAATGGAAACCTTCTCCAATTGATCAGAGCCCTCCTATCATAATTCCACCCATTTCTCTTCTTACTGAGTACAACGGCCTATAGAGAAGCAGCTCTATGATGTGAGGCTTCTCCTTTTGAATGGGTATGCTCTCTTGATGCCCTGGACCAGGACATTTGCCAACTGTATGGCTGTCTTGGCTGGAGGGTGTTGCCTGCCCTCACAAAGGGATCAAAGAAGAGACCCGGCTCTCCAGGCTCTCATCTTGCCATTTGGCAGGCTAGACCCGGGTGACCAGAAAACACATCACTTCCATAGTTGAGCTAACTTACTTGAGCTGACACATGTGATATATCAACTAGAATATGTGGGTTGTGATCATAAGTAGTACCATGCACCATGCCTAAACATAGGCATAACTTTTATTTAGAGTTTACCCTGCATCCAGGATGGGTGACCTATGATCATCATCATTATGGGTACAGGAAGGCATTGCTTAAATGATGGCGCTGAGCCGCAGGGTCTTGACTATCTCGGTGGCTGTCAAGCGGGCATATCTTGACCCTCGGACCGGCTCTGCGCCACGAGTAGAGCGGGTGCCGCACAACAGGCTTCTGCTGTGGCAGGGTACGAGTGCACTATGCTTTTGGCATGGAGTTGACGGGAATGAGGGAATCTGGTTGGCAAATTAACCCTTTCTGAGATGGAAATACCCTCATCATTCTATTTGTTAGTAAAGAAAAGAAAAGTGAGGGCTCTTCACCCTTGCTAGATGGCAATTCCTGACAAGGGCACACCCGAAACAAAAGGAGGGTGTTCCAAACCAACAAATCTTTGATGCTTTGGGCTTGAGAAGGGTGGGGTAATCTTGCCAGGAAATCTCAGCATAGTTGGGGAAGGATTACACCATCTTGCTTTTCTTTATTCTTTTCCTTCCTTCCTCTTTCCTATGCTTCCTTTATCACAGTGCACTCTGGTTATGATGCAACCAGGCAAAGACCACTTGTCACATGGCTAGAGATTGGCCCACTTAAAGCAGGCTTGCTTTTCTCCAATCATGTGCAGCCTTTTGCCTATAAAAGATGGGGTTTCCCACCCCTTTTTTGATTCACTTTGGACCTTTTTTGGCAGATTTGATCTTTCCTGAGCCTCCAGCCATTGTGGTGAAGATAGAGTGCTCCAAGGCAGAGGAAAGCTCTGACCCCTACTCACTCACTTGAGCTTGACCTGCTGCTGGAGCAATACCTACCTCCCTAACATCTACACAAGTACCCCAGACCTCACTGCAGGTGTTAGCCAGCCTCCCCGGGTTAGAAGAATGAAAACAAGGGTTCATATTGTCACTGATCCCCTGTATTGGGACCCAGAGCACCCTGAGAGCCAGACCAGCTAGGATCCTGTTATTCATCACCTTGAACAGATCAAGTATTGAACCGCCAGGATTTTGCATCAAAGTTCGACTCCAAATGCTAGATCATTCTATCACTCTATCTATCATTCTATCACTTGTCAATCTGAACAAGCAGTACTCTTTGTTTCGAACCACACTCGGTCATCAGAATGCTTCTGGCAATCCATTTGACTTCATTGCAGACTGCTGCCTTCAAACTGCATAGAGTACCTGCTGGAATATGTCTCAGCATGGATTTTCCATTTGAGACTAAGGCAACTCGACACGTTAGAACCCAGTTAGACCCACAAGAACAACGGTTTGAAGCCTGGTTCGACAAAGTCGAACTGCCTAACATTGGTATGAATTTGAAGTGACGTTGTCCCACTGGTGCACCCTTTGGGGCACTAGAGACTGCTTAATCCCTTTTGCTCTGTTTTCATGCAAGCCATTCCCTTTTTGAACCCATAGTTGCACTTACTGTCTCTTTTTACTTTCTGACAAAGTATCCAGAGTGCTTATATCTTTCCTGTTCTGCATATTCTGTCTTCTTTTATAGTGTCAGGTATTTGATAAAGTTTTTGATCGTTAAGTGTTCAATTGTTTTCTGTAATTTAAAGTATATATATATATATATATATATATATATATATATATATATATATATATATATATATATATATATATATATTTATTGAACCCTGATTGGACATTATTTTGTTGTGGAACTGTTGTACTATTGCTGTTTGGCTTGCTACTGTCTCACAATCACACCCTTTCTGAGAGTGTAGCCTTCTCTCAGCCCACATTACTACAAAAGGCGAAGGAGGTATAACTTTCAGTTTTGACATATTTATTTATTTATTTATTTGGATGTATATAGCGCACATCTGCCCGGGGGCATCGTGGCGCTGAAAGTAGTCTTACTTGTTACAGAACATACATGGTGCATAGATTACAACGGGCATGGCATAGGTACATATATAATATACATGGTGTTTGGATTACAACGGGCATAGCATGGGTAAATACAGTTGTCACATACAGCAGAGGAGCAGGAGAGTGGAAATGGTTAGTTGAACAGAGTGGTTTTGAGAAGTCTGCGGAAAGCATGGTAGGATTTTTCGTTCCTAAGTGTGTGGCGGGGAGTGCGTTCCAGTTTTTTCGTACTAGGTGTTGGAAGCTGGACCCTCCGGCTTTGCTTCTTTTGAATGTGGGTACATAGGTCTTGTTAGTCAAGTGCGACCTGGTAGGTCTGGTGGAAAAACTGAGGGTTATTCTTTCAGCGAGATAGGGCGGGGCGTCGGCGGAGAGGCATCTGTGGGTGATGGCCATGGATTTGAATAGGATACGTTCTTTTATTGGTAACCAATGGGCCTCCTTTCTGGCTTGGGAGATGTGCTTCCTTTTAGTGCTGCTCTCAGGGCCTTGTTTTGTGTGACTTGCCTTTTTTTAAAGTTTTTTGTGGACGTGCCCAGGAAGAGGGCATTGCAGTAGCCTAATTTGGTGCCTACTGTGGCTCTGGCTATGGCCAGGCAGTTTTTTGTGGACAGAAAGGGTTTGACGGCATTGATTACCTTAGTGGTAAGCGCAGTGGAGGAGGCTATGGCATTGACCTGCTGTGTCATGTATAGTGTAGTGTCAAGGTATACTCCTAGAGTTTTGACTGCAGAGGAGACTGTGATGGTGGAGTTATCAATGTTAAATGATTTGTATGCCGGTGGAAGTTTGTTTAGCGTTTCTTTGGTGCCAACTAGTAAAGGGGAGCAGGACTTGTGTATCATCAGCATACTTGGTGTAGGCTATGTCACGCCGATCGAGGTCATTAAACAGTGGGAAGGTGAAGGTGTTGTATAGGGTGGGGGCAGTGCAAGAACCTTGTGGGATGCCTCAGTGGATTGTGGTGGGGGTAGCACTTACTGAGTCAGAAAAAACTTTCATAAGTCGACCCTGGAGGAAGGATGTGACCCAGGAGATGGCTGCTGGCGAGAAGTGAGCTTAGTTTTTAAGTTGCGTGCCTAGAATGTCATGGTTGACAAGGTCAAAGGCCGCAGAGAGGTCCAGCAGGAGGAGGATTGCTGGTTTCCCTCTGTCCATAATGTCATTGAGTTGTATTTTAAGGTCTAGTAGGGCCGATTTGGTCCCGTGTCCCGGGTGGAAACCCGATTGTCTTTTCCCTAGACAATCGGGTGTTCTTCCAAGTATTGCTGGATTTGTGTGTAGGCCACCTTGTCCAGAATCTTGAGCAAGAAGGGAACGGTCGTGTTAGGTCTATAGTTATTGCCGTTTTCGGGATCTAAGGTAGGTTTTTTAAGAAGAGGGCGCACCCAGGCTTCTTTTAGGCTGTTTGGGACTGAATTGGCGTTGAAGGATGCATTGATGAACGTTTTGAGACACACTGCTAGTGTTTCTACGCAGTCTTTAACTAGTTTAGTAGGGCAGGTGTTGCTTTTACAGTTGGAGGGTTTGATTTTGTTAACAATATCAATAACCTCTATTTCGGAGACTTCTCTGAACTTGAATGGTGTAATGGGATTTTTCTTTTGGTTCACAGTCACTGTTTCAGTGTCAGAGGCTGATATGGTGTGCTGATTGAGATTTTTTGTGGTGGACTAGGATTTTTGCTTGAAGGCGTTCAGTTTTGTTTATGAGGGTGGACTGTATGGTGTTGCACCATTCTTGGTCCTTGACAATCTCTTGAGACTTTGTGGCTGGTGTGGATAGTTCCTTGAAGATGGCAAAGAGCTCTTTGGATTCTGAGGTGGCATTGGAGATTCTATCATTATAGGATGCAGATTTAGCTAATATGATGTATTTTTTGTAGTGGGTGGCCAATGATTTATATGAGGATAGTGAAGAGGCGCTGGGAGAGCTTTGCCATGTGTTCAGGGCTTTGCGTTTTTTAGTACGTAGTTCTTTTAATTCTGCTGAGAACCAGGGGTTGGAATGTTCGGTATTTTTGGATTATTTCTTTTGGAGAGGGACGGTGATGTCTATAGCAAAGCTAATGGTGGCTTTATAGATGTCCGCCAGTGCGGCTGGGTCTGAGGTGGCCGGGGGTTGGTGGTGAGGGTGTCTAGGTAGGGGGAGATCCTTTCTTTAGTAAGATTCTTGGCGATTCTAGCCATGGCTGGGGGTGCTGGACAGAGATTTTTTACTGCGTTAGTGGGTGTGGGGATGAGGAAGTGAATAAGAAAGTGGTGGAACCATGGGGTAGGTATGATGGAGCTGATGTCAATGCCACAGTTGTGGTCTGCTATCCAGTCAAGTGTACGTCCTTTGCAATGAGTGGGGGAGTGTACTTTTGTTGAAAGCCCAGTTCTAGGGGTGCTTGAGCAAGTGTTGTGGAGGGTCTGTCTTTCTGGTTGTGGAGCCCCAGGTTAAGGTCTCCTAGAAGGATAGTTTTGGTAGTAGTCTTGAGGTTTTCAGCTAACAGATGTGTAAGGTTGTGCTGGAAGTCTGACATGGGACCTGGTGGACGGTATACTAGATTAAAGTTAATGGTGGTGTTGGGAGATAGTGAAATCTTTATCTTTATGATTGTGATTAATGTTGGTTTGTATTGGTGTGGGGGCTGAGTAGGCAGTTTAGCTGGCACTCATATTTGTACTAATGCAGAGCATTAGCCATTTTATAACACATGAGGATCAGGAGAGGAATTGATAATTGTTGAAGAGGCTATTTCTGAATGTAATGAATTTGCATACATTTGCAGATTCCTTGTGGAATTCAAAAGGGCATATTCGACAGGGCACAGCTCTGTGAAGCAATGGAGAGATTGTGTGAATGTTAGTTATGTTTGTTTAGAGAGAACATTTATAACCTTTGCTCTGTGAATGACCAGAGAGAGCCAATTAAGACACCAGATGAAGAAATTAGAACATTTAGTAAAATGTGAATGATTGTGGCAGTAGTTTGAAAGGGCATTATTGAGGTCTTCCGAAAGTGCTCTGGTTTTCCAAATTGAGCCAAACGGATTCCAACAAGGTGATGCAGCCCCTAGTGTGCAAATAGGATAAGGGGGTGGCGAAGAATAGTGTGATTGTATTTGGCTGATAGTTGGTTTTGTTGCTCTTATCTATCTATTTTGGTAATTGGTTATGTGAAGTTGAAGAAAAGTAGTTAGTTGTACTTGCTACAGGTTAAGGCATCCCTCTGACTGTTCTTCTGAGAATCCTAAGCACCTGTGATGAAAGTGTTGACTTTACAATTCTTGAGAATGGGAAGTTTGGGGTCACGTCTACCATTGTTTTGTCCTCGTGTCCCGATGTCAAAGGAATATTGTTTAAGTATCCCAAAGTATTATTCTTGATGTTGTGGACCAAAACAACTTCATTTTAATAGATTGAAGCATTGTACCTGATCTTTACTTTTCACCACTTCTCATATGTCTTGACTCTTCTCCAAGCGAAGAAAACCCTATTCTTCTGACCTCATCCAACTTTATTCTCCTCAACCCAACGTCTCATTCAGCTCGTGGATCGTCTGCTTGCCCCTCCTTCTCCTGACCCTTCTTCTCTTTGCACTGTATTTGCTCTTGATTTCTGAAACTTTTTAAAATGTAAGATTCTACAGCTGTGTGCTTTTTCGCCCTCCTCTTCTACCCTTCTCTTGTTTGCCTCATCAATCTCCCCACCCCATCCTTGACCATCTTTACTCCTGTTTCTGATGCCAAAACTGCTCGATCTCTTTCACAACACACCTCTCCTGATGTTCCCTTGACCCCGTCGCTAATTCCTCAAAGTCTAACCATCTATTATTTATATCTTTATTCCTTTATTTACTCTTGTTTCTCCTCTTCTACTTTCCCTTCTAGCTTAAAGTATGCAATATCCTTCTCTCTCCTCTAATTATCGCACTGTCTCTCGTCTTCCTCTCCTCTCTAAACTTCGTGAGTACATTGTACACTTTCAATTTCCTCATTATCTCCACTGTCATCCTCTCCTTTTCCTCCACCAATCTGGTTTCCATCCTATACATTGGACAGAAACAGCTTTTCTTAATGTTTCAAACTCTCTTCTTACTGCAAGATAATTAAAATACTCTTTGATCCTCATCTTACTTGATTTCTCTGCACCTGTTGATCACTACACTCTCATTTCGTCTCGTTCTTCATTCGGCTTTTCTGACGCAGTCCTCTGTTGGTTTTCTTCTTATTTTTCTAATGATACATTCTCTGTTTCTTGGTCTATTTCTCACTCTCCCCCTCACCACTGCAATATGGTGTTCCCCATGGCTCTGTTCTTGGCCCCCTCCTTTTTTCCCTCTATACTTCTCTCTCTTTAAATTAATTTCAGAATTTGGCTTTTATTTTTGCTTTCATGCGTATATTAATCAAATGATCCTTTGCATATCAGACTTTTCCGATTCTCTCCTCAGTTCTCGCTAGTCGTGGCTGACTGCAATCCAGCAATGGATGCACACGTGTTTCCTTCATCTTAACCTTTTTAAGTAGAACATTCTCTTCTTCCCTTTTTCTTATTCTACTTCTCCTCCTTCCCAGCTCTCTCTTTACCCCTTCTCTATTACCCTTTTCTGCTACCACACGTAATCTGAGCACAACTTTTGACGCTACTCTCTCCTTTGCTCAACCAATTAATATCACTTCCTGTACCTATCTCTTTCATTTAACTCAACATGCATAAGATTTGTTAATGTTTGTCATTTCCAGCTAATGCCCTTAGTTCTGCCTATATTGTCTCTTGTCTTTTTACTGCTCTTCCCTGTCTTTTAGCCTTATAGAAGTTCAGCTCTCCCCATTTTGTTCAGTCTATCATCTGTCAAAATGTACTCTTCTTTCTCTTCTTTAACGCTCATCTATTTCTTCAGCTCTCCTCTCCCTGTCTTGGCTCTCTTTTGAATCTCACCTTCTTTTTAATATATTATGTATTATCTTCAAATCTCTCTACTATCTTTTTGCACCCTATCTCTCATCTATTATTTATTTTTGTTCCCCTCCCCATTCTTTGGGCCTCATTAGGACCCAGGCGGATTTCGCGGTGCTAAATGCACCGCGAAGCACGGCGGAAAGCCGTCGATAGCGCCATGGGGGTTGGCGGATTTACCGCCCCATTCCGACCTCGGCGGAGCGGTAAATCCCCAATCCCCATTCTGCCCTTCCCCATTCCCATTCTTGCCCCATAGGGTATAATGGGAGTGGGGAAGGAGTTAATTACGCCACCGTAAAATACGGTGGCGTAATTAACAACGAGGTCCCGTAGCGCCATGGTTTTCTCCGCCTGGTAAAACCAGGCGGAGAAAACCTCCATGGCGCTAAGGGAACTCGTAGTACGGCGGACGGGTCCGCCGCGATTAGCGCTGGCGGAAACCCACTCCGCCTGGGTCCTAATGAGGCCCTTTGAGTTCTAAATCTCCGTTGCTTCTTGGTGAGCCCAAGCCTCGTGGCACCTCTTCCTGCTGTTGATCTTTTCGCCTGCTTGCTCTGAAGCATTGGAATTCCCTGTCTCTTTTAATTTGCTCTTTTAACACCCTGCCTGTTTTCCATACTAGACTAAAAACAGTTTGTCTTTCTTCACTCTCTTAATGTTACTTTGTCATTCACTATCATTTGGCATTTTTATTCATGATTTGGTTATTTTATCCTAAACACTTTTATTATAAAGTGCCCTATCATTTATTTGCAAAACTCTGCACAAATGTGACCAAATGACTACTCCTCTGCAGGTGTAGAGGGGTGACTGATGACTGAACTGCCCAATAAGCACCACAATGCTACAATCAACAGTGATCCCAATCGTAACGTTGAAACTGTCCCAGTCAAGAGATATACTCCCTTCAATCTTTGTGGTAGTGTGGACTGGGGGCAGGCTATACTTTTAAGAGGGTAATGAATGTGACAACAGTAGCAAGCCAAACAGCAATAGTTAAAGAATGTCCAATCAAGGTTCTATAACATGGTATATACTTTAATTAAACAAACTAATACGTAATGAACTATCTAGAAAAATCACTGAAAAAAACCCAACTCTGTGGAAAGAACAGAGACCAATGGAGAACATATATATGATAGAACTCTGGGTACTAATACAGGGGTGCAGAGTGACCACATTGAAAGAATGTCACTGAAAAAAGAATGTCTTTAAATAAGTTGGAAAAGCATGCCTGCTGTTCAAGTCAAAACGGTGATGGGTGCTGCAGATGCAATGAAGAGACAAACTAATTTAATGGATGCAAGCACCGGTTTAAAGATTGTCATGAGTGCTAAAGACAGTACGGCAGGTCCTGAGTGGTTTGACAGTTTTAAACACTGTCAAATGTGCTTAAGGATGTGGTGAAAACTAGAGTCTAGCTGCTGGGTGTCTCAAGATGTTGTGAATCACACTCCAGTCTCCAGGAAAAAGGTGATTCCTTTGAATCACACTCCCAGTCCAGATACTTGGCTGACACCTGCAGGGTCCTTCATCTCCAGTGAGGAGCCTTAATTCCAGTGAAGCTGTCAGAGTGGCAGACCTTGGTTTAAAAAGTAGTCACCTTCAATGTTCCCTGTGAACGTTAGGGAACAGAGTTTGCCTCTATCTTGGATGCACCTGTCTTCACCTCTGGCAGAGGACTTTGGAATGGACTGCTCTCCCAAAAATGTCCAACAAATTCTTCTTGTATTTTGGGAAGTCCAAAATGTATCAAAGAAGGAGTGGGACACCTCTTCCTTATAGAGGTAAAAGGGCAAATCGATTTGGACAACAGCAAGCCCGCTACAAAGGGCCCAATCCCTATCAGAGTGCAAAGTGACCCTTGCCTTTTTGCCTCATACTCAGAGCGTCTTGTTCTGAAGGAAGTGGAGAAGACAGGAAGGAAATAGAGTTCCAAAGAAAAGAAAGATGGTGAAACTCTTCTATGTTTCCTTACGCCTCTCTGACTACACTAACTGTGCCCCTTTCCCAGGTTTGCAGCTTCACAGACCCTTTGGTGTGCAATATCCTTATGTTATGCAGGCATTTGTTATGTGATTGTCCATTTTAGATATGGTTTCAAGGAGATTGGCTGGTGAGAGGTCCTGGGCTTGGGAAGAGGGGTTACACACCGTCCCATAGAATCAATTGAGGTCAGCATTCTTCCCTTCGTCTCACTCTTTGGAGTAGAGATAACCATGTGCCATGAATAGACAGTTCTCTCATATTGCTGGTCCGGGCTCACAGGGATCACACATTGTATTACTATACCAATTATATGTGACTTTAATAATAGTGTGCAGTTTTTGATCTTCACCAGATGGCAACCCCTCACAACTGGAATCACAACTAGGTCCACTCTAAGACTTGTTTATGCACACATAGTCCTGAAGGAAATGTTAACATAATTAGTTTCATGGCCAGAAATCTGTCCACACATGCACATCAACTGTTATATGACTTACGTTAAATGAATGACACATGGTATTTGCATTTACAAGTTGATGCTCTGTTACTAAGCTTGTCTACTTTTTCTTGTAGGTTTGGGATCATGAAAGACCTGGAGCATTGGTAGAAATCTAAATCTGGAATGGGAGAACAAGGGCTCAGACTTTGAGATTGAAGTGCATTGAGCTGTACAAGTAGTGGAATCTCAGAAAGCGTCACCAGTTAGCACCCTGGAACACATGTCCTTAAATAGACTGTCTCCTCGACTTGGAGAGTAAACAACCTAATGGGCATAATATTGATGAAGAATTATACACATTCTTGGGACAATAATGTAATGTAACTTAATGGACAGCATGGGAAGTGAACAACAGGCCAGAGATCGGTTGATGGTGACTCGAAGTATATACTATTCTTTCTTTCCCCTGTTGACTGTCATTTACCACCTAAAGAGTGAAAATGACAAACAGATATAGGACATTTTGTAATGTAATGACAATCATGTTTTTCTCAATGTTGTGCATTGTAATGGTTTTTATTGGTGGTTGTTTCTATTACACACTGTTCAATTAATTAATTGATTCAGTTTCGCAGAAGAAAAAAAGTGGGGTATAAGGTGGAGGACCATTAGGTTACCAAATGACATAGAGGCTGCTATTGCATTATGCACCTTATGAGTTAGTGGAAACGGATTGCAAATGTATTGTACATGTTGTGAGCAAAGGCCTATGGGCGGTCATCGCATTTTTCACTTCAGAAGGTTCAGCAACCCAATTTGCAATGGCACTGTGGTATGCATGTCGGTGAATGTAGCCGATGTATACCCAAATATACTGGTGACTATTATATATATACATCATCTCTGAAGGCCATTGCATTGTACACTCCAACAGAAGCAGCAAGCAAATATTGAATTATGTTGGGTATCTGGGGACTTTTTTCCAGGATGTAAAACGCACTTGCACTTTACGGACCCAACAAAGTACCAATAAAATATTTCAATAAGGATGTGCATTGTAGAATGCTCAGGATGTTCAAAGCTTTACGTAGTTTTCTTGCCATTCGGATATCCGATTTGCTAACAACACATATATATGTATGTATGTGCGAAGGATTGTTGGGTTGCTGCCGCATTTTGCACTTTAGGAGATCTAGTCACTTTGTATTGAATGTGTGGTATACAATGGAGGATGCAGGGGTTTGTGAGGATGTACAAAGCACTATGCACTTTATGAACTCCCTGTTAAGAGGATAAGACATATACTGTATGTGTGAAGTTTGTAAGGCAGCTAATGCACCACACACTTTGTGAGTTAATGTGGTTGACTTGTATATGTATGCACTATGCACTTGACATCTACGATGAAAACAGGCAGCTAATGTACTTTGTAATTGAATACACTGTGAAGATGTAAAAATCACTATGCACTTTATGAACACCCTAATGAGATGAAAGGACATGTTAAACAGTCCGAGCACTTTCATCCATGCTTATGGTTGTAACCGGCTTATAAACATAATGAGTGAGTTGGAATCTCCTCCGTATGGTTATTTCCATCAGAGTCAGCTAATCACAAACGATTGGACAGCAGCAAAGCACCTATTTGCAATTATGTGATGTAATGTCTTTGCAGTTCCGTCATCAGCTCATTAAAAAAGCCATTATAGATACATGAGGTTGAATAACTATCTGGATTAATCTAGTATATATTAGTTCCATCTACAACCTTACGCAGATGGAGCAGTGCAAAGATGGCCGACACGTATTACAGTGGATGTGGCCAGCGTAAGTATTTGGTCTTCTCTCTACCTCTAACCACTTTTTGCTGCTTTTAAATGTGTTGTGCAAAGAGGTGTGTTGTTGTGAACAAACAGCAAGTAGCCACGAAACGTGTTAATGCCTTGCCAAACTAAATTGCCACACTTTGGGAGGAGTATGCTATGATAATCTTGTGTGTGCTGTGATTTTTCCCTGATGTGGAGCAAGTAAAGGAAGTATTGGTTATACAATAAACAAATCAGGACTGTAATTCCAACCCTGTGGAGAGTGCTGCTCACTGTGTGCTGCTCACTGTTTGTTGGACCGGAGGAGTTTACAAAGGACTAATATATATATACATATATATATATATATATATATATATATATATATATATATATATATATATATATATATATATATATATTATATTGTATAATCAAATGTTTCTTAGTTTACTAAGTGACTTAGAAAGGAATTGCTCTTTAAAACCAATGAGTGATACAGAAATGATTTATTAAAAAACGAACAAACACAAATATATTCTCTTTTGAGTTTACGTTCCAAATCCTTGTGCTTTGTCTAAAAATCAAAAAGTGGAAAAAAATATATTGATTTGACAATTTAATTTCAAATCCTTGTGCTTTGTCTTCAAATAAATGTATATGTAAGTCCATTGAGTGATTGTTTTACTATGTCCTCATATGCTCATCATTGAGCTGTGCTGTGTCCTTGTGTCCTCAATAGTTTGTCCTTGTGTCCTCCTGTGTTCTCTACATGTGTTTCACCACCTCAATGTGTATCCACAGAAGGAAATGTGTCATTAATTGAAGTTTCTAAAAGTGTGTAGAATCTTTAACAAATCAGATGAACACAACTTTACCATATCTCAGTTGCAACAGGTGCATTTAAAGATGCAATTTTGAATCTAAAGAAATAGAAATGTAATACTGTGAATGTGGTAGAGTCTCACTGGGATATGTACCATTAAAATTACCAAAGGATTTCCGCCATTAAAGATGAATTTGTACTCATTTTATTTTGCTGCATTTGCCATTTTTACCAATAGCAACAGATATGATAAAATAGAAATAACTGCTTTCCTTGGTTGTTGGCATATGCGTGGGTATTCAGCATTGTACCAGCTATAACTTGGTGTATATTCACAGCTAGCTGACATTTCAGCTGAATATGCGTCACATAAAGTGTTGTAGGGGATATGGAAGAGGGCATGGGCAGGTGAGGAGGCCATCAGGGGTGTGTGGGGAGCTGGCAAAGATATGGGGGCAGTTAGATAGGGCCTGGGAGAACAGGGAAGCTGTTCTTTCACTGTTTTTCCCGATAGCCCCGGCTTTGACAAAATGGAAATAGCTGCTTTCATTGGTTGTTGGCATACATGTGGGTATTCAGCATTGGGCCTAGGTGTATCGCATTAGCGTACCACGCCATCTGTTTGGTTGGTCTGTACACGCAGCTATGTAGAATGGCTGCTGGCATTTAGCCACAAAATTCCAGGTAATAATCATATTATTTCATGGATGTCAGACCACACAATTTTACATGTCTTTCTGATTCCATGCTTTCACCTCTACCCTTGCATCATTTGAACTTTGAAACCTTGGAAATGTGTGTTTTTGACTATGTAAAACATGTATGTGTACTTGAAGCTACAGGTAGGGTTTTGCTTATTGCCACAGATACAATGAATTTCCATGGCCCATGAGCCTATTCCATAATGTCTCATAGCCGTGGTTATGAAATGATGGTTAAAAAAAGTGTTGTATGTTTTTGTATGTCTGCATAGGTATGTAACACTTAGGGCCTCATGACAAGTTGGGCGGTATCACAGTGGTCAATCCACCGGAATACCCTCAATGCAATTAACATCCCAAGTTGCAGTGGCGGTGTAAGTCCCTAATTTTTTGAGTCCATATGGACTCAAAGGGGCATTTGTGGTGCAGTTACAGTGACAGTAATTGCACCGCGGTAATTGCCCTGAAAATGGGCAGAAAGTTAGCTCACTCACCTCCTGCTCAGAGTTGGAGTACAAGTGTCTCCAATCAAGCACGCAGTTTTAAAACCAGCCATGATATCTGCAGTCCTTCTCTGTTTGCAGGAAAATAACTACTACTTTGAATTTCTACTAATAGTAGGACTGGGGCATGCATGATGTCTCTGTTGGTTGGTGTTACTGTTAAAATTGTGTATTTGCCTGTGATAGGCTGCATTGAAAATGTGTTGGCAATTTTATTAGTTTGCTTACTATGGTCCTTTTTTGTGCCATTGATTTTTAAAATGTATCATAGGAACCATGTTGTAGACGTTTGCCATTCTGATTGAAAAACTCACACTGTGCACATGCAGACTCTATGACTGAAGTGCAGAGTGCCAGTAAGTATTTACAGGTTTATTTGCAGTAGAAATTCTGAGAGTGCATTTGTCCTGTGATTCAGAAACTGCTCTACCATATACTATTGTTCACCATTGTGCAGATTTCTAATTGCAGATTCAAGGAGATTTACATTTTCAACTGCTTCCCTTTTTCTAAGCATATTAACCTTCAATAAAAAAAACTAGAACATTTAAAGAAAACAATTTGCTCACGACTTTGGGCGATTGCTGTCTTCTCAGTCTTAGTGTGCACTATATTACACATATTTGTTGCAAACATTTTTTTGTTTGTATTTAAAACTGTCTACTTGGATATCATTAAAAAAATTAACACATTCAAGATATAGTGGAAAAGCAACACACATAAGCATGCCCACAATGTCATTACCTGTTCCTCTGTTTTGCTGAAATTAAAGTCTGGAAGAATTAATTTCTTGCACTTCACTGCAAATACATTGCTTTAGTGCACTGATCCATGTAGAATGTTAGTTTTGTGGAGGGTTTGCAACCCACAGGCAACGCCCTTCATCACGTTGACAACCTCTTCTTACCTTAAATGTTCATTTACTTGCGCTACTCTTAAAGTTTCTCTGCAATAAAATTGGACCACATCAATGTCGTCCCAGTGGACCTGGACTAAGTGTTGAATGATGACTGATGTCCCCAAACTCTGTGATGGCACGTTAGAATGTCCACAGCGTAGAACATTCTTGCTGCACTTGCAGTGCACCTGTCCTATACTTTTCCTCAAATGGTTCTCCTCCACAATGAAGTACCTCCAGCTGTCTGCAGTTTTCTTCATCCAGCATATTATTTTGTTGTGAGGAGGGGCTAGTGTCTGGACCCAGATAACATTGTCACTGCTACTGTTGTGGTTAGACTCGGTGGACCCTCTGTTTTCGGCTGCCTTCAGTGCTTGACACAGAAGACACCCCTCTCGTGCCTCAGTGCAAATTTTACTGCCCCTCCCGCCATGTGCTGCCTCCCACCTTGCCATCTGCTGCTGCCTGACCAGAGTGAGTGCCTGATGCCCACCTGCACTAAGTTGGGGAGCCTGTTGACCTGCCATTGCCTGTGCTCCTGTGTCTGGCACTGTGACCCCCTCATCTGACGTGTCAGGCTCTCACCTCTCCATTCTACCACCACTGCTCCACAGCCCATCTCCAGGACCAGTTATCCCACCCACACCTTCCTCAGGAGTTGCCATGTCTGCACTATCCTCCTCTTCACTCAGCGGTATCCCAATGGCAGCGAGGCAGAGGGCTGCCAACTTCAGCTGGAGAATTATGATGCCCTCTTCGACCCGGAAAAGTAACGAGGGATTGGAGGATGAAAGCATATCTGGCAGAACATTATGGCTGCCATCAACATGGAGGGGGTGGCAGTCCACTACCCAAGATCATGCAAAAGCGATGGGAGGACTGCAATTCCTGGACCCACACCGAGGCATTGCAAGCCCTGAAGGCCGGTGCCACGGTGGCAGTGCATCCTGTGGGCAGGTGCAAGTTTTCCACCATGAACATGCAGATTCTGGTGAGGTTCTATCCAGACCTTTATCCCCAGATCTGCGAGTAGAAACAATGTTTGGATGCTGCTGGTGATTAGCCATGTGGTGCACTTTTCTACAGTGCATGTGTGTTGTGCATGGGCCTGCATGTTTGTAGTTACTCCCTCATGTATGTGGCATGCGTGTTTCAGTGATCCACAGCAGTATTCAGCCCCCAGTCAATGCTCTCCATGTGTGAAGTCTGACATCTGGTGATTGGACATGCACTGGTATTTGCAGTGTGTGTAGCTGTATAGTTGTGCCAGCTGTGCACATGCAATATCACTTGATGTTTACGTGCTTGGACAGCAAGGGTGCCAGATGAGGATGTTGTGCCCATGTGAGGGGCATGCATGATGAACATGATGTTGTGTGGACCAGTGCAATAATCAGCAATCCACCTGCAACGTCTGGAGGGGACACATGTGTATGGATATTTTGCGGTGTCAAGTTGTGGCATTTTCATTTCAGGGACATTGATGTGATCTGCCATGCCACTGCATGTGTACTTTGAGTTGATGTGTAAGCATGCCATGTGTATGTGATTGGGTCTATGGCATACACATGTGTGCCACTGCAAGTATGTATTGCATGCTCACAGGTCAGGGAGGCATGTTGTTTGATATAATTTTGTGGGACAGATGCCCTATCAGGTGTTGGCATGGCCATGCTGTGAGGAGTGCAATCATGAGTGTTTACTGGGAGCCAACATTCCACTGTATGTCATGCCACCAATGTGTACCCAACTGTACCCCGGTTCATCTGTGCTTCCATGCATACCAGATGACTCCCTGGCAAAACTTGTGTCACTGTGCCATGTCTCCCGTAGAAATGCAGCAGGTTGCAGTTGGGTCACCTTGTCATTGCTATTGTGCCATGTCATATTTCTTGGTATGTGTCTGTGCACCACCGCCTTTGTGCTTTGTTAAAATGTGAATGTGTCGTGACTGTGCTCATCATTGATCGTGGATTGGTGTGTGAGTGTGGCTGTTGCTGGTTGAACCATGGTGACGTCATGTTAAAATAATAATAATAAAAATTTGGCATTTATATAGCGCTACAAACTCTCAGGTATCTGAGCGCTGCTTATTATTACCCACCGTGTGTGGTGCTCATTTATCAACCTCAGAAGGATGAAAAGCTGAGTTTAGCCCTGCCGGGATTCGAACCTGCGTTAGCAGGCTCTGCACGGTTGTCAAAGAGAGCGCTCTACTCGCTGTGCCACTTGTCCAGCTTGATGTTACTGTGAATGTTCTCTATACCACACATGCTTTGACACTGTACACTGATGTCAGTGTTCTGTGTCTTCATTCCCACAGTATCTGAAGCTGGAGAAGAGGGCAGAAGCGGTGCTGTGGAGCATGGACGCAGGGACGAATCCACCAGAGCAAGGCGCAGACCCCAGCCACTCACATGTGACAGCTCATCTTTGGGGAGCGATGTTGTTGAGGGAGCACCGGGACCATCAGCCATGGCTGCTGGGGGTAAGTCAGATTTGCAAGTGTCACCATCATGACGTGCTTTGCACTGGTTGGCAATTGAAGAACGGATTAGATTCAAGGTGGCTTGTATTTTTTCAAGTGCATCACGGTCTTGCTCCAGTGTATTTTAGGGATTTGATCCAAACATATCAATCTTCTAGATGCTTACGATCCAGTGACCAGCATCTTCTGGTTGTCCCCCATTCTGTATACACCTCGAGGGGAGACAGAAGATTTGCTGTTTTTGGACCAAAACTATGGAATTCCCTTCCTTTAGGACTGAGGATTCTTAAATCATTGCCTCAGTTTCGGAAGGCACTGAAGACGTTTCTTTTCAGATAGGCATGTAATTGCTTGTTTCTTTCCACTCTAGGTTACTTCATTCTTTGGATCTAGATTGCACCTCGCATCAATTGGTTCTAACATCTGTGCCTCTATACGGTTTACTCTGTCATGTGCGCGTTATAAATAAATAAAATCAAATCAAAGGCAAATCTAGTCCCAGGAGGTTAAGGAGGCAGGGGACTTCTCAGCAGCAGTGGGACACCCTGAAGTCATTAAGGTTAACGGGGGTGGAGGAGGTGGCCGTTGCAGCCCAGCCCATGGGTTCAGGTGGGGGTTTTGAGGACGGTATTAATGAAGCAACCCTGTCTCAGGGACATGAGGCTGGGCAGGCCACCATGGAGGTGCGTGCGCAAAATCCTGTCCCTGGGCCATTGGGTGCAGCAGTCCCCACTTTCATGGATGCCTCTGCACATACCAGCATCCCCATGCAGCTGATGTGTCCATCCGAGATCATGTGCTGCATCTGCTAGCTGGTCAAACGAGGCAGACCACAGTCATCCGTGATGATGCACAGGCTACTCGTATGCTTGTGCATCATCACATTGAGCTGTGCCACCCCATGGCCTTGCTGGCAACAGCAATGTTCTCTGGTGGGCTCTGTGGGCTGGTTTCTGTCACAAGCCCCTTCTCTACTTTCTCCTATGTGCACCAGTTATCCTCCACGGTGCCTTCTGGGCCACATAACAGCACAGGCGGTTGTGCACTTGTCCCACCACAGACCTTGCCTGGTGGAGCTAACAACGATGCCTGAGTTGGGTGTCGTATTAACATCAGATGAGGTTGTCACTGTGCCTACCCAGGCACTGACACAGCCACAGGCAATGGAGAGTCAGGCGGCACCTCTGAGCAGTGCAGGTGCTGTACATCCCTGAAAACTGTCATCACGTTGGAGGGCGTACCAACACAGCCTGCACTGTGCATGGTGGCAGCAGATGGCAACTGTGAGGAGGCAGACTCTAACAGGGTAAACCACACCGAGAAGGCAAGTTGCACCTGTGAAGCAGGAGAAAGATAGGGGGCCTTGCAGGCTTTGTCTTCCGTGTTGCAGCAATAGCAGAGGCAGCTGGTTGTAGAGAAGCAGCGGGTACGGGAGGCACAGGTGATGGATGCCAGGGCTGAGGTGGCGCTGCAGCGGGTGTGACAGCGGCCTGCCACCGTGGAGGTAACCTGGAAGTCAGCACAGAAGGCAGATCATCAGATGGAGGCTACCCTGCAAGCCTTCTAGGCAACAGAGGCCTGCCTGAGGGTGGTGGACATGGTCTATGACTCAGCCCTGGTGGACATGTTGTCAGAAATTGGAGAGGACTAGCCCGCTGCCTTTGCAATAGCTATTTAGGACTATGTTTCATTTCTTGTTTTTCTTTTTACCCGGGCCTTAGAGACATGTTTTCCTGATTTTCATTTATATAGTTTTGTTCAATACATGTTTGCTATGAGTTCATTTGATGCTTCATGCAGTTCATTTGTCTGTCTACACATTTGATTGTTTAAATTTCACCCAGTGCATCTGTTCATTGCAGTTCATGTGTATTGTGAAGTTTATATGTGTGTCATGTTGATGCTGTGATGTTTGCGGAGAGGACTTGAGGCTGCACTGGATGATTTTCATATTCCATTCCATGTGCCGCATCACTGCATGTTTGGTGTCATTGTTTCAGTGTGGTTGGCACAGAATCTTCTTCTGTGTGTGTGATGGTGTACATAATGGTATGGTTGTGATGATGTGTGGCTGTCCCTTGATTTTTTCTATTGACTCTCATTGGGGATGGATTGACACTTGTTCATGTATATTTCCACAATTTTGTATTGTTTTCATGTCCAGTCCACTATTGTTCATGTGGCCCCTTTGCACATGCTTGGGTTTGTGTATGTGCCCACACTCTATTCACTGTAATGCGTGTTCTTCATTGTAGGTGCTGCAGTGGGAAGTGGGCTCACTGTGGACGGGTGGCCTGGACAGATCCCTTGTGCATTTTATGTTTCATTGCTGTGTCACACCCATGTCATGCTCACACACCCACTGACATCTTCAGTCACACACTGCCTGCTCTCACGTGATGCTCCACCTCTGCCACTGGAATGCAGTTGTGTCCCATGTTTGCTGGTTATGTGTGGCAGCACACATTTCCTGTCTCACTGAGTCACACACTCTCTGATTGGCATCCCATCACCCATGCACTGGCCTGTCATGTTTTGGTCCTTGATAGGGACTTTGCCACCCCTGTCCTATTTATGCACAGTCCATAATCCGCCCAGTCATTCTTCATGGATATGCCCAATCTATGGTTCTGTGTGCGTCTGTCCTCAAAAGGCATTCACTTGCTGTGCTTTGAGGCCTTTGCAATGACACATGCCCAATATGCACATGCCACTTTGCATTGCAATCACATGTCATATGTAGATGTGGTGGCCACAGTTTTGGTGGTGCAATATTGTGTTTTCCAGTTCAGGTGCTGCAGATTCCGGTCTGCCAGGGAGTGACAGGGGATGCTCCGGTCCTGGATTCAACACCAGTGCCACCAGTTGATTGTGCTGCTGGTGGACATGTTGGAGGTCTGTTTCATGGTGGAGGCAGACCACAGATGTTCAGGTGAGTTGCAGCTACATAATGGCCTGGCAGGGTGGCAGACTGTCAGTGGGGTGACTGGGGGTTTTGGCAGAGGTGAGGGGGGCTGGTGGGTGGTGCATGAATTTGAGGGGGCTGCCTGGGGTTATTGGCAGAGCGGAGGGTGGCTGGTATCTGGGCTTGAGGGGGCTGCCTGGAGCAGTGTCAGAGGTGAGGGGGGCTGTTGTCAGGTATCTGGAATTGAGGGAGCTGCCTGGGGGTATTGGCAGAGGTGAGGGGGGCTGTTGGGTGCTGTCTGGACGTGATGGGTCTGACTGGAGTAGTGGTGGAGGTAAGGGGGGCTGGTGGATTATATCTGGACTTGAGGGGGGTGCCTGGAGGTATTGGTGGAGGTGAGGGGGGCTGGTGGGTGGTTCTGGGTCTGAGGGTCTGCCTGTCATGGTGTCAGAGGTGAGGGGGCGGGTGGGTGGTGTCTGGACTTGAGACTGCTGACTGGGGTTATTAGTGGAGGTGAGGGGGGCTGGTGGGTGGTGTCTGCGCTTGAGGCAGCTGATGTGCAGCAGGGGTAAATGCCAGCAGTTCGAGTGCCTTGGGAGTAGGGGGGACAGTGTGCAGTTTTGCAGGGGTGCAGCCATTACTTATGTGGGACCTCACACAGATTCTCATAATAATAATAATAATAACTTAGCATTTATATAGTGCTACGAACACTCAGGTATCTGAGCACTGCTTATTATTAACCACGGTGTGTGGTGCTCATTTATTGACCTCGGAAGGATGAAAGGCTGAGTTTGGCCCTGCCGGCGTTCGAACCAGCATCAACAGGCTCTGCACATATGGCAAAGCAAGCGCTCTACTCGCTGTTCTATCGGACCAGCTATGCCATGGATGCAGCCATTACTTAGGGGGGACCTTGCATAGTTTTGCAGGAGTGCAGCTGTCATTTATGGGGGAGCTGGTGCAGATTCACAGGGGTGCAGCCGTTACTTAGTGGGGACCTCACGCAAATTTGCATGGGTGCATCCATTACATACAGGTGGGCTTGCACAGTTTCGGAGGGGTACAGCCGTTACTTACGGGGGGCCTCGTGCAGATTTGCAGCCTTGATTTACTGGGGAACGTGTGCAGTGTCGCCGGTGATGGTGGATGGTGGGTCAGTGGTGGACACGGAGGTTTGCGCAAAGTTTGGTCTATGGCTTGGTTTTGGTTTCTATGGGGGAGTTTTGAGGGCATTCCTCGCGTAGCTCTGTCTTCTTTGCAGGTCATGTTGAATTGCGCTGTGGAATACATGAATATGTGGAGGGACGCTCAGTTTCATTTTCAGTGAGGGGACTTTGTGGGATCAATGCGCAATTTTCTATGAATCGGGTCAAAAATGTTCAAAAGACTATGGGCCTCATTCTGAGTTAGATGGTAAGGGATACCGGGCACCGGTAAGGAGACCGGTGCCGGTAATGCCTTACCGCCCAATTCCGAGGTCCCTTAGCAGGACCGTAAGGGATGTGTGGTCAGACCACACATTCTTTACGGGTCCGTTAAGGGACCAGGGCGCTAATAACGTGCCTGCTATTCGCAAGCCCATTATTAGCGCCCTCCCCATTTCCATTGAGCCCTATAGGTACTCAAATGGGAATGGGGAATGGTTGTTCCAATGGGGACTTACCGGTCCCTCCAGTGTTGGAATGCACCGGTAAGTCCTTATTGAACCAGACCGGTGCCAGACCCGATATTGGAGGTAGCCATGGTACAAATAGCGCCATGGCTGCATCCAATCTCGGAATGAGGCCCTATCTATAAACCAAGAGTCAGGAGACAAAATTCAACTTTGTCAGAAATAAAAAAAGATTAATTACAGAAGGAGCTACACAACACAAAACAAATAATGGCCTCCAAACCTAGAGCATTTGACACTAGCCAGGCTATCCTGAATAAATATAGGGAACCTCTAGTAATGAGTAAATAGCAGATGATAATTGAAATGGGCCATAATGCCAGATTAAGACAAGAAATCAAAGATATTTAGTTGAGTTCAGACTCACAGTTGAAAATTATCACACAGATAGGTTTAATGGAAGATGAGAGAGTATCACCAACTCCTGAGATGTCCTCTCCAATGCACAGACCTTTCCAGAGCTATACCTTTTGCTTTCGCACAACTAGTCATGGGGCCTCATCACGAGTTCAGCGGTAATGCAGCGTTTTTCCCGTCAAACGTAAATAGCGCTAACGCCAAGCCCCCCGGAGGATAATCTGACAGATCACGAGTTTTCGTGCACGCACACAGGGACATGGCGGTAGCGCAAATAGCACGCAACGGGTAGAACCCGTAAATCCGGTGCACCGTGCGCTACCGCCATATTGCGCTAATAGCGCGCTCCATGAGCGCGTGCTATTAGCGTGCGGGAAACGCGTCATCGCCAGAACGGGAAACAAAGCGGCGGCCATCTTGGAAATCACAATCCATCAGATATCACAGCCCCTGGAAGCCATCCACCCCATTGAACACCGAATCATGGCACATGAGCGCACTAGGGACAAGTCTGCCCTGGACAGGATGAGAAAGCCCAAATTTTACTGACCAGGAGCTGGCTGTACTGGTGGAGGAGGCTGAGATTCATCATGAAGAGCTGCAGCAGCGCAAAAACCAGTGGCCAGCACAGAGCACAGATTTGGAGCAACATCAGCCAATGGCTCACTGCAGTGGGGCGCGTGCCCCGGGATGGGGAGGATTGCCGCAAGCGCCTCAACGACCTGCGTGTGAGAGAGAGTCTGTGGCATCCTCTCACAGCACAGGAGTGCAAGCAGGGGCACTGGAGGAGAGCCGCCACCACCCCCACCCGGACTCACACCTTGGGAGGAGAAGATTTGTGCCCTGATTGACATCGGTACCATCGACGGAATTGGTGGAGCGGAGGCAGGCACTGGCATTGATCCGACTGCAGGTGAGTCCCACCCCAAATGCATGCAACTGAAAGTACCACACATGCAGACCCTGAGTGAATGAATGTGAAGAAATGCATGTGAGGCACTGCAGACACCCATAAGTGACCCCTTGATCCATTGAACCGTAGTGCTGCCTAGACTACCCTGCACGTGCAGTGCATCAATAGAAGGAGTAGGGGACAGACATCCATAGCCATGGGACAGCTACGTAGAGTGTGAGTGTGAAAGAATACACCCCCAGGACCCTGAGCGCAGTGCACCCCAACCCCGCATGTAATCTTGTCACACGAACATTCCCATGCAGTGTACCTCCACACTCACACCGAGCACCACATGGCGACTGAACGAAATGCAAGTTGAATGCATGATTGATACTGTCTTCAATCCCACTTGATGGCATGAACTGCTTGATACTAATGTAGGTTGCCTTGAACTCAAACCACACCCTATGTACCCCACAGGCACACAGCAAACCCCACGGGATGAGGATGATGGGGAGGAGGCCACACCATCACGGCGCCTGATGCAGCGTGCCTCCACCAGCACCACCACCCCACAAAGGGGCCGCACGTAAGGGAACTGACGCAGGCCACCTCCCATTTCACCACAACGCAGCCCTACCAGACCGCTGCAGCACCCACATGCCCACAGGGAGTCCACGGCAAGCTCGCCCCAAACCACCAGGCATAGCCCGATGCAGAGGAGCTCACCTGTGGATCGGACCCCGACGTGGGAGTGACACCTCCACGTGCGCATCAGGCAGGATGTCTGCATTCACCTGGAAGCAGTGATGCTGAAGGGATGGTCACACCACAGGGGACTCCAGGGTCAGGCACACAGCTAGCACAAACCCCACCTGTGCATGTGTGTCGTGTCCACACACCACAGCCAGACGAAGACACGCCATTATATGGCAGCCCTGAAGACCAGCACTCAGAGCGCGGCAGCACAATCCCAGCCGGCAACATGTCCCCATGCAGCCCCCCCCCCAATAGCGCACAAGTGGCAGGCCGGCACCTGCCACACCAGCGGTACCCTTTATCACAGAGGCAGCAGTGATGGGCCGACTGGACGTGATCGAGGCCAAACAGGCCAAAGTTGAATCTATGGCCAAGGAGCACAGCTGGCACAACTAGGCCATCAGTGCATCCATACGCCATGGATGCAAGTACATAGCGCGTGACAATGCACGCACACGCAGAGTGGTGGAGCAATGCACCGCAGCCCTGACAGGGTTTGGACAAAGGGTGAGGGAGTTGTGCGAGGCAGTGTCAGCACTTGCTGAGCAGACAAGGAAGGGGAACAACCTTCTCCGACAGCACATGCAGGCAACCGGGTCAGTCCCTTCAACCTCCACTACACCCATGGAGGGATCCCTTGAGCCATCTCCTAGGTGCCGTTCAATTTCAATGCGTCACCTGAGGTCACACACACCAGAGGGGCGTGGACAAGGAAAGCATCCATGAACTCCTAGTTGGACATGGCATCGTTGTGGGTGCCCCGATAACAAATATGCACCTACCTACACTGTTGTGGGGAGTTCACTGGGGGTGGGGGGATGGGTGTTCACTGGGGGTAGGGGGCATTGTATGTTGTGTGTTCACTGGAGGAGGGGGGATTGTGTGCTCGGTATTCACTGGGGGAGGGGGGATTGTTATACTGAGAATAAATCACGTTTCAAAAATCACAAAGCATGGACAGTAGTGATTGTGAAAAAGTGCTATTTAATGTTGAAGTGACATTTGTTAAATGGAGCCATCACCCGTTTATAAAAAAAAACATCAATCAATCTGGCCAACCTCCCCTCCTTCAACCCAACCGTTTGTGCACGTGCAACACCTTCAGGCATGTCATCACCTTCACTCCCATCCTCAGGTGGCTGCACATGAGCATCAGGGGGCAGTTGCACATTCCTGCGACAGCAGATGTTGTGCAGCATGGCACATGTCAGTACAATTTTTCCAACTTTTTCAGGTGCATACATCAATGCCCCTCCCGTACTGTCTAGGCACCGGAAGCGTGCCTTCAGCAGTCCAAATGCCCTCTCCACGCAGATCCGTGTATGAGCATGGGCAAGGTTGTATGCCCGCTCTGATGCAGTGTGTGGATGACGCACAGGGGTCATGAGCCATGTGTACTGGGGATATCCAGAATCCCCTGCAGGGGAGAGAAAGCAGGTTTGGGGACAAGGTAAGTTCAGTGGGTGTATAGGGTTCAGTCATCAGTCACATTTTGCCATACTTGTCATTTGGTCAATAACATTGTGGAGTTTGCTGTGCTACGAGCAGCATTGATTCAATGAGGTACTCACAACTTGGTATGCCTCTGTTTCAGTATGTAACAGGACTCATTCACTTGTCACTGAGTAAGGGGGCCCTTCCATCTGCTTGTGCATGCCAGAAGTGGCTACCTCATGTGTTGTTGCCATTCCCTTTGGCTGCAGTTGCATTTGCTGGTTGTCACTATTCTGTACGGTTATCCATGCATTTCATTGGCCATTCAGGAGACAGGGTCTGAGGGATGTACATTGGCATTACTCAGACTACTTATGTGTGGTGCATTTGTGGATGTGGCAAATTCTGTGTTACATTTCCATGACTGTCGGGTGGGCAGGGTGGGATGTCTGTACTGTATCTGTGTTGGAAGCCATAGTGCTACTCACACAGGAGGCTTTGTGGTGGTAGGCCTTCCATATGTCACTGTGCTGCCACGTGTCTTTTACATCCTGAATGGGTGTCTTCTGCTGTGTTGGACATGTCCAAGGTTTCTCGTGCAAGATGCTTGATTGAAAATGCTGCACTGATGGTGCTGCCTATTGACATTCAGGGATTTCATTGTGTGTGACCAGCCCCATCAGTTGTGGATTAACATGCATTATGGTATACATTTGTACTCACCCAGCAGCCATGGGTTTTGCCCTCGGTGACTTTCCATGTACGCTGGCAGTGTACTGTTACGCAGGTCCATGGAGTCGTGGGTGGATCCTGGGTAGCGGGCACAGCAGTGGCTGAAGGTGAGGTCAGGGCCACATGTCATCTGCACATTCAGGGAATGGTAATATTTCCGGTTTCTGTAGGCTGCCTCATGTGCCTGGGGTGGTACGAGTGCTACATGTGTGCAGTCCAGGGCTGCTATTACATTCGGGACTTGGGCAATGGCATGTAATTGACCCTTCAGCTGGTTTACCTGTGCCTGTGTGGCTGGCAATGCAATGTACTCATTCACATGATTCAACAGTGCATCCAGCACCTGTCCCAGCATGGCACTGAATGTGGACTGGGCCATGCCATGCATCATGGCAACATTGTGTTGGTAGCTGCCATTCACGAGGAATTGTAGCAGAGACACAAGCTTCACTAGCAGAGGTACTGCTGTGCTGATGGCTATGCGGCTGTCGATGTCAGCCTTGATTATGTCCAGCAACTGCGTGATGGTTGCCCTGTCCAGCCGATATTCAGTCACCAACTGGCCATCAGTCAGGGCCTAGGGTGTTGGCCTGACCCTGGGGATGGCTGGCCACCTTGCTGGTGCTGCTCTCCTCCTCCTTCTCCTCATCCCCACCACCCCCTGCACTCTAAGGGCCCTGGCCTGGTTGGCTGGCCTCTGTAGCTCCAGGCGCAGCAGGAAGAAGTCCACATCAAGGGTCCTGGCTCCAAATGGCAGCATGGTGTTTGGAAGTGTGTGTTGTGCATGGGTGGGTCCTTTGTAGGCCTCTGATTTGCATTGGTTTCACCTGGGCCCTTATTGCTGTCTCCACCCTGCTGCTACTGGAGGAATGGTGTTGGGGAGGGTGTGTTGTGCATGGGTGGGTCCTTTGTAGGCCTCTGATTTGCATTGGTTTCACCTGGGCCCTTATTGCTGTGGCCTGTGTTCTTTTACCTCCAGCTTTTTGCTGGGGGTATTTTCGGCGGATTGTCCTCCGCTTTTCTGGCGCTAATTGCGCCTACGCCGGACTCGTGATTGCAATGTTTTAGCGCGAATGGTTACTGGCGCTTTTACAGTCGATGCTTGTAATGGTGCCGGCGGTATTTGGACTTGCGATCCGACAGACACTTAAATTTGGCGCTGATAGCGTTACCGCCGATTTTAAGGGTTACCGCCAAACTCATGATGAGGCCCATGGTCAGAACATGGGCAACACCAGACACAACATTTCCTCTTCCCAACCTCCCTAGGATACACCACAACACTTAATATCCATGTCAGATACAGAGGAATGTGGAGAATTTCAGAAAAGAGGAGAGCGGAGTGGCAAACATAGTATGTCAGGACTGGAATGGAGAGGAAACAAGAGCACGCCGAAGCAGAGAATTAGTGAATCAATATATGAAAATGAGTTAAGGGAACAAGAATGACAGTGTATGATTCAACTGAGAGACTAATTCGCCTTTTTAAATTTCATTCAGAGACAAACAAAAATGTAACCTAAAGAGGTTTTTTTTTTAACACCCCTTGCTATGACAGGGAATATTATTGAATACTGCAGAACCCTTAGGTATTTGGAAAAACAATGATTATGTGCAACAGTATGAAGACATAATATATTATCCAGCCCCTTAAAAAGATCTGAGGTCCACAACCCAGAAGGCCACTGAGAAAGAGAGTCACTTTGTGACTTTGATGACTCAAGAGGTCTCGAGTGGGCAATCATGCAAGCTTTGAAGATTTATGAAGTTAAGACCCCAACAATTCCCAAAAACAAAGAAAAGAACCACAAGAAAATACCTGCTTTAGCCAACATTAAAATAGCTGTGGTGAAGAGTATTCCTCAGTTGGACTTAGAATTGGGGGGCCAAATACATTTTCATCTGCTCTTAAGTATAATAAAAGGCAGAGAAGACCCTCCGTTCAAAACTAGCTAATTTGTCCTCCACATTGCATGCAAAATAGTGATGCTAAAAAAACACTGAGGTACATTAGTCCTCTGAATTTAAGAGCTGGGTCCATTGGGCTACATACACATATATTCCTTCCCCTGGAGAGAAATAATCAGAACCCAGGAGTAGGTTCCCAGGAAATTTCAAATTAGAATGTGCCAATGGGAAGCAGCAAATCACCACCTCCTACAACCAATTACCAAGAAAATGACCCTCTACCTCCTTCTACGTTCAAGAATAATAAATCCCAGCACCAGGGTGAATGGAGACCAAACAACATGTATAACAACAGTTCTGAGTTATGTAACCTACTCTACTATGAAAGATAGTTTCCCTTGTAGGGAAGATAAGAGATATGATCAAAGACCACCTCACAGTCCAGAGAGTGGAGAACAATTCTCACAGCTTGGGTGAAGGCAAGCATTGGTCAAATCATAGGAGCACAACAGCAAGCTCCTGATGCTAATGCTCACAGAAACCTTTGCCAAAATGAGTCTACAGGTCAGGGTGTTCAAAACAGGGGGGATTTGTTTTAAGTAAAAACACAGTGGAATAGGATGGGGGCATGCAACAGAAAGGATTTGCCAAGCCTTAGAGGAGGCTTCTTTCACCTCATGTAAAAATACCCCTGAGTGTGTTGAAAAAATTGGTGAACCATCTGTATTCCTTGAAACCAGAACTGACAAAAATAAAAAATAAATTGTTTAGTGAGGAGAATACATTGACAATTACACTTCACAAAAAGCAGAATTGTGTGAAGGTAAAGGCCAGTTTCTTTTTTCCCCAAAAGTAAAGAGAGTCTGAGTTAAATGAATTCTGACAACAATCCTGAATTAAAAGAAAGACAGTAGTAAGAAACCCCTAGATCCACGAGGAACCCAACCTCATTATTTTGACAGAGCTACTAAATCAATTGTATTTGTCTTCCTATCCAGGTTTTTTTCAGGTATCACAATCCAAACAACAGCAGTGGCATGAAGCCTGCATAACGGGCTGAATACCTAGTCGCAATAATGATCTCCTAGTGAATTTATATTCCTACAAAGTCCTCTACAAACCCACATGAACTTGACACTGAGGCTATTTTGATAAATTCCAAACATCAACATTTTGCAATCAGAATTATACACTAACTCACACGTTCTCTGCAAGTTGGAAATGAAATATGAAAGGTTTTCCATGCCTTTCAAGTTCAGGAATAGGGTGAATTATTTGCCTCAGGAAACTTTGACATCTTGCATAGTACTTGAAACTCCGAACCTATGCAAAGGGGGAAATAATTGTATTACCCTCAAAATCCTCATTGGGAGCAACATAATTTTGATGGAAAGAGATCCCAGTAAATGAGTTACCTTAGTAGAAATCAATATTGGGCAATATCGACTACCCATTAAGTAATAGTCGTGGCTCCTCAAAGCGCACATGTTTTACTGGTAAATGATTTACTTTAAATGGCTTTCACCTCTGGTAGATTGAATGAGCCATGTTCTATGGACCTAAAATTACCACCTGATCAAACTATAAAGGATAGCAAATTTTGTTTGTCAGAATGTGCCTGTCATTTTATTGAAAAAATTACTGAACAAGTGGAGATTCATTTTCACAACAGTTGAGTCCCAGACAAGCGTATCATATCTGTGAAAGAGCATGATGATAGTGAAGTGACTTGCACAGAAACTTTGAGAAATAATCTTCCCCAAATAATGAATTTGAATGGAAATACATTGAAATTCTTTGTGCAGCAGAGCTTCAGTTAAGATAAAAGCCAATCGGATGATTACAGAGAAGACAAAATTTGCAGTTTAGCTACACTACTAGAAACATACGGAAAACACATATTCTAACCTATTAAACTCAATAGAGCAGAGGAATCAGTTCTCTCCAAAGTTTGTTCAGCAAAAGAAAGAATCTTAATTGGTGAAACATTGCTCAAGCAATTACAAAAGTATCAAAAAATGACCACATTTAATCTCATAGATGAATGAGAATCCTAATGTAATGCACTGCATTTACACATATGATTACCAAGAGCTGTATGCTGGTGATCAACATTGGAACCAAAAAGAGAAATCATAATTGTTGGGTCAGAAGAGATTGTTTCTGATTTTTATATTGGTACTGAGACATTATAGAATTCATAATTAATATAGATTGTATTAATAACAATGTCTGGCCAGAATCGGGGTAAACCCAATAGACTTCAATGATTTAGAAAAAGCAATTTGGTCAAGCTCAATTGCTGCCTTCTGCAGCTGAGGTTCAGATCAAATATGAAGTTACTACTACAGGAAATGCTTGACAATACACTTTGCCAATAAAGATTAGGAAAGAACAGACCTTTTTAATGAAGAGGCTTTTAATAATTGTAATAATATTCTTCAGCAACTGGCCTTCTCTCTACAACTCATTTTGTTGATAACAAAGATGGCATTATTTGAATATTGGGGGATAATAATGATCCCTAAAGTATCATGTTATCCTCAAATACCTTCCTTGGAATAGCTGTTGACTTCTGACATGTTTCCATTGATTTAGCCAAAGCCATCATCGGTCCTTTGATGGAGGATTATAACATTACTGATGATAGCAGGCCAGAAACTATTCACACTCAACAAGTGGGGAAATGTATGATGCACTCCCTATGCCCTTATCCAGTGGAGGATGCTATCTGTGATATGCTGGAGAATTAGATGACTTTCAATGTCCCTGATAATTACCTCAATGCTATGGAATCAATCACCCGGATAGACAAAGTAAACTAGTATGTTTCAACTTAACTAAAATATACTTCAGAAATTGGTACCCCATAAATATTTTCAGGCTTCAGTCAGATGGTTGATGAAGCGATCAGTGTGGCTGATGCTTGTGAGACAGAAGAGCAAAAACACAAACTGAGACAGTGATTTTTAGATTTTCTGAATATTTGTTCTGTTGATTCCTATAATTGTGGACATACTTTCCTCCATTATACAACCATACCTGAGGACCATAATATGGTACCATTATTTGTTAGACAATTCTGCTTACCTCTAGCATCCATGGAATCACCGACAGAAATTATCAAACATGTGGAATCCTATTGGATTATTCAACCAATTCACAGTACCTTTAATAAAACAGTACTAGGAATACTGAAATCCAATAGACAGTGGAGACTCTGTGCAAACTCATGGGAATTGAATAAGAGGGTACCCATGCCAAGGTGGCCGCTTCCTTATATTGATCATGGGTTAGCATGGCTCCAGGGTTGTAATGTATACATTGCCCATGATTTGATTAATGGATATTGGACTGTTTCAGTACTTCATGAACACAATAAAGTTGCATTTATGTTTGGGGATAAACAATGTGCCTAGATCAGAACTCTATTTGGGTATATCAATAGCAGGACGTAGTTCAATGTATTTCTATATAAAGCAATGCCTGACCTTGTGGAAAAAGTGACCTTGGTTTAGGTAGACAGACTTTTAATTAAAAGTAGAACTTTGGGAGAACACCTGGTGGTTATCTGCCATGCGTTGACCCAGCTGAGAAATGCAGGTGAGATGTTAACTCTTCAGAAAGCACAATGGTGCTGAACCAAAGTAAGTCTACTAGGGCATTAAATCACAGCTGAAGGGCTTAATCCCCAGAAAATGAAGGATCAGACTCTACTGAAATTGAAGAACCCCACAATTCTGCATGAATTATGATGTTTATTATGCTTGACTAACTGCATTTGTAAATTCATATAGTATTACACAGTAATCACCCAGCCATTGGTACATCTCTTCAAGGCAGGGGTGAAGTGGGAGTGGGATTTTCTGATAACTGTTTGACTACGGTCTTATACTAGAAAGATGACATGGTTAATAAAGTAATCTTGTACACAAGTACAACTTTATTACGCACTGAGATCACATTTTCTGAATGTGTTAACTCATGGCAATGGTATGAGCATTAAACTAACTACCATCCATTGATCCATGAGGAACACATAATAGTTGAACATTTCAATTGGGAATGTCTCTAACTCAAGGATTATTTCCAGTATTATGTATATGCAGGGTTACCCTGTAGAAATCAGATACAATCACAATAAAAAGAGTCAGATGGTTCAAGGATTGGGTGATCTACAAGATCATTGTTTCGAGGATTAATAACTTAGAACAACCAACAATATGGAGGCATATCTCACTTCTCCTCATAAAGTTTATGAAGAGAACACCTGGCAAGGATTGCCCAAAGCTTAAGATTGGTGTTTTTGCCGTATGAAAATGATGATAAAAAAATTCGTATTTTGTGTCAGGAATCTTTAGCTCAATTACATCCTTGAACCCTCAGAAAGTTAAAAGTTTGGGCCCCAGAGTAGTTAGGTGGTGTATTGATGGCCATACATAACTTTGTGCTTACTGTTGTGTGCCATTGACTCTAAGAGCTAGTAATCATAACTGATTCTGATTATTTTAAAAATTGATTTGTTGAGCACTTAGTAAACTGGAAATCCAGTGGTATACGTTATGCAAATATCAATCCCTTAACACACATGAGGTTAATCCAAACAATAGATCACTTAGTGACATCAAAAATCATGACCCAATTTTGGAAGAAAATAAAGGGTCACTCAACATTGGGAGGTCCTACTTCTACAGGAAACAATTTGGCTGATCAATTAGTCAAACCCATAGCAATCCAAGATGAATACATTGATATGCTGCACCATGAACCTGTGCACATACTGAGGTGAGACCAGTCTCTGACAGATTGCAATGCCACCTTACCTACCACATAATTGACCAGTTCCAAGAGTTACCTGTGGCTATTCAAAAGTTTAAAACAGAGGTGCATATGATCCGACTTGAACATTCATGCACACATCCTCAGAGAATCCCATCTCATCGGGATAAAACCAGAAGATGAAAGGAAAACCACATTTCAAACCCATTCTGGGCATTATGTTTGTAGAGTGATACCCTTCAGCCTTGCCAGTGCTCCTGCTGTCTTTAAGGGGCCGATTCACGCAACAAACGTGTGCCAAAAATCCCAGCGCAAGCAGGCGCAAGGAGGCGCAAGCGTGAGAAAGCAAGCGCACGTGCACGCGTGCGATTCAAGGAAGGCGCTGCGCTACTTTCCCACTGGTTGTGCGCCAAGTCCGTGCATGGCGCACGCGGGCACACACGTCATCGAACGGCATGCGCTTTGCGCACAGCAAAAGCGCACATAGCGCAGCGCAGCGCACACAACAAAAGTGGGCGGAACAGTGGACGTAACACGCGGAATGGGGAATAACGCGTGAAAAAGAAGGCGTAATAGGGGAAGTACTGCAGGGAACTACACGGAACGCCCACACGCATGCGAACCACCCGTATTCATGGATTCGAATACGGGAAACCCGCGCACGGCAAAAGACGCACACAGGCGTCAACGCGTCCGCCACACGAAGGCAGGCGGAAACATCCCCGTGCACAGCATAAAAGTGTGCGCAAACAACAAACGCGTATATACAGCTACAATGAATGCCCCATTTTGTCGCAGCACTGATCGTGGGACACCACAGGAGGAGGAGAATAGCCAGGGCATGCATTTTATCACCACGGACAAGCCTTTTTGGGATGCCTGACGACCAGGTCTATGGCAGGTAGAGGTTTTCACCCCATATCATCCTAGACCTGGTCAGGGAGTGGGAAGATGACCTAACATCGCCCACCCTCTGCTCCCAAGCATTGAGCCCCTTGGAGAAGGTGCTTAATGTCCTGCATTGTTTGGCCACTGGGTCTTTTCAGCGGACTACTGCCATAGTGGGTGGGGTCTCACAGGCCACGCAGTCACGCTGCCTACACCAGGTATTGGCAATCATGACAGCGCGCCCCTCAGTCCGCAGGCACATATACATGCCCAGAACACCCGCAGGGTGGCACACTTCCCCAAAGTGCTCGGTGCCATAGATTGCACCCATGTGGCCCAACTTCCACCTAGGGCCACTGAGCACATCTACTGAAACAGCAAGCACTGGCATTCCATCAATGTACTGGTGGCATGCGATGCAAAGGGAATCATCACCCCTGTCTATGCAAACTACCCTGGCTCCACCCATGACAGTTTCATATACAGAATGTCCGCCCTGAGCAGGGCCCTGGAAGATGGGCAGCATGGCGACACACGGCTCCTAGGTGAGTACAAATGCCTGTGCACATGCATGCATGTCACACACACACAAATACACAAACCCCAATAATCACAACCATTATCACCTCTCTAGGGGACAGTGCCTACCCTCTGAGCAACCACATGATGACGCCAATCCGGAACCCCACCACACCACTCCAGGTAATATACAACGCGGCCCATATTGCAACCAGGGCCATAGTGGAGCGCACATTCGTAGTGCTCAAGTCACGCTTCCGCTCCCTTGACCGCTCTGGCTAGCTACTATATGCACCCCCAGTAGTGTGCAGGGTCATTGTGGCAGCATGTGTCCTGCACAATGTTGCAACATGGCAGGGCGTACCAGTGGACATGGTGGTGCCGCGACATCCCCAACCACAGGCACAGGCGCTGCCCATGGGAGGGGATAGGGCACGTGGCGAGGAAGCCCGGTCCCAGCTTGTGGCCAGATTTTTCACCTAAACTCCCAACCCTGCGGAGTGCACACAGGCCTGGCACATACCAGGTGACAATCGAAGATGACAAAGAGACAGTATACTGTCACAACCTTACCACCCTGAGATTGTTGCCATGGAATTGCCACATTGTGTGCATCCCTAGCTACTTAAACACAAGTAATTCTGTGTGATCAAAAGGCACACATGCAAGGTGTGAATCGCACAGACCTGCAAAACAGGCCATGACTATCACTGGTATGTCACTCAAACCCTCCCAAACCACAACATGACATGGCAAGCAATAGCCATACACCAACACAGTACCAATAAGGTACACATTGCAATGTGAAAAATGTGAATGGGCATCAGACAATGATGCCTGACATGGAATCAGATGAAATGACTGACCAACAACCTCCCACCCAAAATAAGTCATACCCAAATGCATTTCAAAAGTTATATTTGAAACATAACAATGAATGCCTGTCCACATGCACAATGTGCATTGCATAATCAACACTGCAGCTGCTGTGTGCCGTGTCCACCTCCTGCAACACACTGCTTAGCGCACAGCACAGTGAACAGCCATTGTGTGTGATGCACACCCTGAGCATCACATCTAAGTGACAAACTACATAAAATAACAAAATTAGGCATGTACATGATCCACAAATGGTCATAGAACATTTGCTGCAGGGACACAGTGGACACCAGAAGGCAAACAGAGTGTACACGTGGACATGTAAGGGTGGTTGTACATGTAGTGGATCATAGTGTGAGTGTCTGGGTCAGTAGGGACATGCACTCAACATATGCATGTGAAATCAAGTGACCATCACTGTCCTCTACACATCACATGTGAACATTCACCATGTGTATACCCCAGCATGTCAAACCACAACTATCCCCTCACACCTGAAAGGTAAACACAACACATGAACAGGCATTGATGAGCAGAATACATCATGTACATAGGAAAGCACAATTACAATTTCAGGGTGCCCATCACACTGCAGGGCAAGGCAACTATCAACAACAAAACACCCCCCCTCCCTCACAAATCACCACGACCCACTGAACAACTGCATCTCGGTCATTCATCTGACATCCTTGAATTCCACCTTGCCACAGGATCACCCTTCCCCTTTGTCACCATCTCCCACCTTGTGTGTAAAAAGTTGCCAGCACCCTCAGAGTCCAACTAGATTTGCAAAAGCACAAAATCCAAGAGAACTCAAAGCAGGACAACACAGAAGCCAAGCAAATACCCTGCAGGCAGTAAAACAAACCAGAACAGCCTCCAGTAGATGACTTCAAGTAGCAGTACGCCACAAAGGCCAAGTACTACCACAATGATGTTAACAACCAGGGTAGCACAGTAAAACAATGTCACAACAGGATCTGAACCATGTGTGGTTAATAATCTGTGCCTGCCCAAAACACACCACCAAATATGCCCCAAAGTAACAAAATACTCTACAAACAGACAATCTTGTGTGGATGCTTCATACCCATACGTAACATTACCCCTGTGATGGTTCATACACAGTCAATGCATTAAGTCAGGCACCAGTGGGTGCGTGGCAAATGGAACACCAATGTGTCACGATTCACACAACATGCAATGTTCCCTGGGTAAGCAGACAGACGTATATAGCAAGGTCTGACTTCAGAACAAGTCCTGTACCACCATGACCAAAATAAAGTAGCCAGTGCATGTATCAAATTGTACTTGGAAATGAAATGCACTGCACCCGAGTCTGTCCCTTGCTGCCTGTCCCTGTGAGCTGCTTCATTCCATGTTTTACAACGCTACATGGCTAATACAAGTGCCTCAATGGACCATGGTGGAACGGAGGGTATGTGCCACTGCCCATGCAGGTGCCCCAGACAACTTTCCCATCAACTAGCCATCAGTCCACCAACACATCTGAGCTGTATTGTGTGCTTCAACACCAATATTTGTCCAAGCTCACCGTCAGTGCTGCTACTAAGCATGCATGTTCAACTGGCCAGGTGGAAGGTTTGCTGTGTTGTGACTCCCCTGTGCTGCTCACTTTGCCTGGAGTCCCTTGAAACACGTCATCGTTTATTGGATGTATGATTGCAATCCCTGTGCCTCTGCTTGCGCACACATGCGCATGTCGGCACCACCAAACGTGTCCAGATTCCAGACGTCCAATGGCCCATGTCTGCTGGCAAAGGTGGTCTTGAGGCTCATCCCCATGCAGAAAGTCCATGAAACACATGATTAATGCTTAATATTCATCTGTGTGTGTCTCTTCAGGCATTACATAAGTGGACCATGTCAGACACATGCATCAGAAATCACACCATCAGTCCGTCTTTCACCGCAACAGTGTGGAACACACTATCTATGGCATGATTTTCAACAAGCACATGTTCATTAAAGATAAGAAACATACTACACAATGCATAGCAATAAATGTACACATGAATCATTAAACACCCCATCTAGCAAAAGAAGAACAGTGGTCAATTACACCCCAATCATCCCCACTAGGGGTGTTAACACAAGTTCCACAGCAGCAGAAATGCCACAGATATGACAGTCCATTGCCCTTGTGTAATAGGCTGTTACACCAAACCATCCTTGCGAACCCATGGATAAGGGAAGCAGGAGTGGCATATGTGAGTCAAGGACCCCAAGCAGCAAACACATACACAAGACAAGCTTGAAGGGTCCAGCTGGAACAGACAGTGGATGCTTTCAAAAGCAACAAAGCATCACACCGTCACATGAAAGCACAATAGACTAGCAATTTTAAACTATATTAACTAATTACCCTAACTATGAAAAACCTACTTTACCTATTTAAACTAACTATCAAACAGAAACTTAACTAACTAAACTAAAAGAAAAATCAAAAATGGCCACATACGACCCAGGGGGGGGAGGCATCCAGGAGGAGGGAGGTACAGGGTGCTGCTCAACACCCACATGCGATGATGCTGAGGAAAAAAAAACTCCATGGGCTCAACGCCTGCACAGCCCGACCTATGTGGGAGATAGATTGTCGTCCTAGTCTGGCTCTTCCTGGAAACGAGGACGTGGCACAGGAGCATGATCACGCCTAGCCGCAGCTTGCCCCTCATCGGCAGCAGGTCTGCCGGATGGGTGAGCCTGGTTCTGTGTGGCGATGACATGTAGGTCTGCATGCAGAACCTCCCGTGATACACGTGCTTCCTCTTGCAAGGTAGCACGTGTAACACGGAGTTCGTCCTGCAAGGCCTGGCTGAACAACCGCGGCACCTCCCGGCAAGCATGTAGCTTCGCCGAGATGGTACGCTCAAGCTGTGCAAACCTCTCCTCTGCCCACTCCCTCTGGGACATCAGAAGGACACCCAGAGTGGATCTGAGGAAAGCATTCTCCTCCCTCAGGGCCTTCATGTGTGCCTCTGCGTGAGCAGCAATTGCTTGACGCAGAGATGACATTTCAGCCTGGCACGCCCTGTTTGAGGCCTCCATGCCCAGCCTGAGCGAGCGGGCCGTGGACCGTGCCGCCTGCTGCTGGAGAAGCACCTGCCTAGCAGGGGGGAGCACAGATTAGGCCACACATGCTCTCAGCGATGTTCTCCATTGCTGCTCCCTGCCATTCAGAATTGGCAGTCATGTCTTTCTCCCACTCAGTATACTGTGGTTGCGCGCGGCGACCACGTTGCTGGGCTTGAACCCTGTAGGACCCAAGGACCGTGTGTCATCGTTGTGTTGGCACCGCCCACGGCTGCACGACTATATGCCCCTGTCAACGTGATGTCCCAGGCACATCAGTGACTGGTGTGGAGGGTGACCCTGCGTCCTGATCCACCACGGGCAGAGGTTCCAAGTCTGTCTGACCCCTCAGTGCAGGTGTCGCGGTCAGAGGAGTGTCCACATCAGAATCACTCACCCCTGACCTATGGACCTGATGCTCATCCAACTCGACATAGTCGTCAGAGTGTTCATCAGGGCTGGACTCATAGGCAGCCAGAGACAAGATGGACTGTAGCACTTGAGTGTTTTCATGGCCTACCACCCCACTACCCACCCTCTTGTGCTGGGTTGATGTAGTGATAACAACCCTGTGCCTGGCATGACAACACCATCCTCCGGCTCCATTGGTTCATCATCTGAAAAATAGAGAGAAAAAAGGTCACTACACATGTTAGAAGCACACAACACACACGCACACGCACCGACAACAAACACATCAGGCAGACATGTGACACACACAATAGAACCTGGCATTCATGCTGGGTCAACTTGGAATTGCTTCTGTGATCAGACCTGTTGAAAGGTGGCAGTCTGCATTGAAGTGGGTCTGTGCAGTGCAGCAAATATGTATGTTACTCACTACCTACATGTACAAGGACTTCATGGTGTGTGTCAGAAAATGTGAAGGCAGTGCAAGGTCAACTTCAGGCATCACGTGCAATGTGCATCCAATGGGTAGCATATCTACAAGCAAAGCACCCCTCCACCCAAGTGCAAAAGCAGGGATGCCTAGCATGGTATCAAAAGGCTGACCATAGACCTGTGTATTGACAGACAGTGTTGACTAGCATCAACAGCTTCATGTGAGTCAAGTGACAACACTGCAAATGATGATGGGACAGTAAGCAGGACACATGATGAAACCTCTGGAGTCCGCCCACGTGTGAAGAAGACACTACACCAGTTGGACAGAGTCATTGGCCATTAAACAGGCTGAGGCCTGTGACCCTCACAGATTGTCAGACCCTAAACATGTGTGCAACGCAGTACTGAGCCACAGTTGACATGGGAAGGCAGATGAAATGCCATGCAATTTGGGTCATCATGGACTTGTGTAACAGTGATCATCCAGTCATGGATACATATGGGCATGCTTGGAATGCAAATGAAGCATGAATGGACACTCATGTCCCTGCGGGGTATCTGACCTCTGCACAGTCCAAGTGAGACACCCTGCATCAAGTACTAAGGATGTACCACAATGGATATGTCGGGCAGATTGGCCGCTGGATGTTAGAATGTACACAGGAGGCATGACCAGGGAAGTAACCAACAGCAATATTGTAGCAGACCAGTGCTAAGATGGAATTGGGGTGCAGAGCAGGGGGTTGAGGGGCAAGGGAGCATGCCTACATTGGCTACCCCCTTGCAGGCAGAGGACACATGCATGTCAGTCATGCTAGGCATAGTTCCTGGGCTCAGAGGAAGCTCACCCCACGCTACATGCAGAAGTGCCAGTGAGCTGGAACATGGACCGGAGGGGCATACTGGTAACCAGCATGTGACTACGGTGCAAAAGTGGTGATGTGGACAGTCCCCGTCTGCTCCACATGTCCACCATCCAGAAGAGTAGACATGCATCAGGGAAGCATTGCATTACTCACACATCATAACCATGTACATGTGACATGTAGTGGCAGTCATGCACAACACATCACAGAAGTAAAACACACACGTCCTCTACAAACACGCATCAACACTCACTGGACTGGGCACCAAAGACCAGCATCTCTCCCACTCCTTCGACCGATTCAGATGGTATGAACTCCGCAACGAGTGACTCATGCAGATTGAGGTCTTCCTCCTCCGGTGCAGGCCCACCGCCAGTCACCAGAGTCAAGTTATAATTTGAGGCACGCTAAGCCTTAGTGCTGCGTTTGAGGTCATTCCAACACTTTTTGCTCTCTTGCGCCATGCGCACCTCATGGCCGAATGCACTCACATGTTCTGCAACTTTCTTTCAGTGGGTAGCTTGTCACGGCTTTGTTTCCGCACGTAGCCCATGAGGAAGTCCAGTTCCTGGTTGCAGAAAGGCTTCTTCCTCGATGTGCAGGAGGTCGTGGCTGTGTGTGGGGTCCCAGCCTGTGCTACAGGTGCAACCTTCCTCCTCTTGGATTGTGGCGCAGACCCTGGCTGGCTGATGCCGCACTGATCAGTATGGCCAGTGGGACTGGTGGATTGAGCCAAGGGAGTGGCAGGTGGAGGGACGACCAAAGGGCTGACTTGTGTCAGTGGCAGCTGGGTGCCCTCTAACGGACCCTGCGCATCAACATCTGCTGTGGCAGGGTCATTGACTGCAACTGTCCTGGTTGGCAGACTGCATCTGCCCCTGCACTTGCCAACACCCGGCTGTTCGGGGCAGGAGATGACATTACTGCCCCAGGGACACGTGTCTTGGTCAGGGCAGCCCAGCATGCCCCTACAGTTTCCCTCCGGTCCTGTTGGAAATCTTCCAAGTGCTCTTCAATTGCCAATGCAGCCTGCGCTGGTAGACCCTGAGCTTGGGTCGTGGTGTCCACTGCTGCAACTGCAGCTACCACTACCCTTGGGCCCGTGGCAGTCGATGGAACGGACTGATGGGTCCGTGTGGCAGCGGTTAGGCCATGCTATAGATGCGGAGCGGCAGCGGGCAGAAGAGGCACGGCTCACAATGGTCAGGGTGGAGAACTCCATGCGTAGGGCTCTGAGGCGGGCCGAGTGCCTCGAGGCAATACGCAGGGACCTGGAGGTCCACATGTCATTGTCCCTGCAAACCCTCAGGGCCATGGAAGAAAACTGCCTCTGGGACATCAAGCAGGACTTCGATGATGCCCTGGCCCGGGAAATCGGGAAGTGAGCCGTCGGACTAGTCTGCTGCCATTGTAAATAGTTTTTAGAGTTAGGTTTCCTTTTCCTTTTCCTTTTATTTGTGGTCAATGGACAATGCCACACACATTTGTATATAGTTTTATTTTTATGTAGTTTCTTAGGTAGGTTTCATTTGTTTGGTTGGGCTCATGGACCCTTTACATAGTTGGACAATGGATTGATTTGATTTATTTTTTGGATTTTGCACATGGATTCATGGATTTTTCTTTTGGACACTGGATTGTGAATAGTTTGATCATGGATTAATTAGAATATTTTTTTTCATTATGGACATGGAGTAATGTTTTTTTTTTGGGACAATGTATTGTAAATAGTTGGACTATGGAATAATTTGAATTTTTTTTTTCATTATGAACATGAAGCAATGTTTTTTTTTTGTTTACCTTTCCTTTGGATTTGTGTTGGTGGGGGGAGAGTTTGGACTGTTTTTCTTTCAAATTTTTTTGGATTGGTTATAATTTTCATTCACTCATCTTTTGCACATGCTTTTCATTTCATGTTTGCTATTTTTGCATGATTTCATTTCATTTATTTATTTTTGTACTTAATACATATTCATATTTTATTTCCATGTGTGGGATTCGCTCATTGGGTTGATGCATGTGAAAATGTGGGTTTACACAATTAATGCCAACCAGTGTATCTGTGTGACGGACATGTGTTGATGTACATAGTTGACTTTTGGTTTGTGTCTTGAGATAGGCATGTCAGTGTGGGGTGGATTGGGAAATCATTGCATCTCAAGAATAGGGTGGCGTGATGTGGCTTTTTGGTGTAGAAGTGGCCCATGATTGTGCTTCTTTATTTTGTGTAGGGGGGACATGAGTGGGGGCCTGCTGGCAGGTGCCCCTCACTACTTGGGGGCGGGCTTGCAGGGGGACATGAGTGGGGGCCTGCTGGCAGGTGCCCCTCACTGCTGGGGGGTGGAGGTGCAGGGGGACATGTGTGGGACATGAGTAGGGTCCTGCTGGCAGGTGCCCCTCACTGCTGGGGGGTGGGGGTGCAGGGGGACATGTGTGGGGCCTGCTAGCAGGTGCCCCTCACTGCTGGGGGTGGGGATGCAGGGGGACATGAGTGGGACATGAGTGGGGGCCTGCTGGCAGGTGCCTGTCACTGCTGGGGTTTTGGGGGACATGAGTGGGACATGAGTGGGGGCCTGCTGGCAGGTGCCCCTCACTGCTGGGGGGTGGGGGTGCAGGGGGACATGAGTGGGGGCCTGCTGGCAGGTGCCTGTCACTGCTGGGGGGTGAGGGTGCTGGGGGACATGAGTTGGTGATCACTAGTGGAAGGTGACATGTGTGCTGGCTGGGGGCATGCCCAGGGGTGCAGGGTAGTCCCCTGTGTTGTGGGTTGCCTGCAGGGGCAGTGGATGGGGTGGAGGGCACACCTGGGAGGACCCACACTGCCAATTCATGTGTGGGACTCCCTGTGCACCCCACTAGATGCACGTACCCGCTCCAACAGCAAAATCATGTGTAAAACGTCTCGTGAACCCCAGTAATACACGTACCCCACTCGCACAGGGCCAATCGCGTGTGAAACTTCCCGCGAACACCCTTAATACACGTACCCCACTCGCACAGGGCCTATCGCGTGTGAAACTTCCCACGAACCCCAGTAATACACGTACCCCACTCGCACAGGGCCAATCGCGTGTGAAACTTCCCGTGAACCCTAGTAATACACGTACCCCACTCGCACAGGGCCAATCGCGTGTGAAACTTCCCGCGAACCCCAGTAATACACGTACCCCACTTGCACAGGCCCTTTCGCGTGTGAAACTTCCCGCGAACCCCAGTAATACACGTACCCCACTGGCACAGGCCCTTTCGCGTGTGAAACTTCCAGCGAACCCCAGTAATACACGTACACCACTCGCACAGGGCCAATCGTGTGTGAAACTTCCCGCGAACCCCAGTAATACACATACCCCACTCGCACAGGGCCAATCGCGTGTGAAACTTCCCGCAAATCCCAGTAATACACGTACCCCACTCGCACAGGCCCTTTCGCGTGTGAAACTTCCCGCGAACCCCAGTAATACACGTACCCCACTCGCACAGGCCCTTTTGCGTGTGAAACTTCCTGCGAACCCCAGTAATACACATACCCCACTCGCACATGGCCAATCACGTGTGAAACTTCCCACGAACCCCAGTAATACACGTACCCCACATGCACAGGGCCAATCACGTGAGAAACTTCCTGCGAACCCCAGTAATACACGTTCCCCGCTTGCTGTGTGCTGTGTGGCGGCCAGGTATACTGGTACAGGGTTAGCGCAGCCCTTTGCACTGGATTGGGGATTTTGATGGCTTTTCCTTCCGTCGTGCAAAGAAAACAATATACCTGGACCTACCATAGCTTCCAAAAAGATTCTTGGTAACAATACTTTGTTTTTCTTAGTGGAAATTCTTCTTTACCAGATCCAACAAGCTGCTAAGGGTGAACTTGGAGGTATCCCACCCTATCATAAATGCAAGTTAAATAGTTAGAAAGACCTGCATATATATATTCCTATCAAGAAACTGCAAGAAAAAATAACTCCATACTACTGTAGCCAGTCAATGTCGGGTGATTTCATGAAAAACTGTATAACCCAACATTTCTGGCAGCACTATGTTGCATCTGAAGTCTATGAATACATAATTACTTCTGGTGGTTGTGCACACAGTAGGAATCCTAAGCAAAGACCAGTGGGAAAACCTTGCCCACCTGTCTTTCAATGCACACCCTGGCAGACAATTTCTAGGGATTTTATTGTTAATTTACCAATCTCTGAAGGTTGCACAATGATAAAGGTTACTGTAGATGCCTTCATGAAGATGCCTAATTTTATCTTTCTTTAAAACCAGCCTAAGAACTGGCTCATATACTTCTAGCAGAAATCGATCACCTCCATGGGCTATCAACTACCATAATTTCAAACTGTGTGCCTCAATATGTTTCTAGAAGGAGATTTGAAGTTCTCTTCGTTCAATCATGTCCTTTCCTCAGGCTTTCATTCCCAAATTAATGGACTGACCAAAAGAATAAACCCGATTCTGGAACAAAACTTGCTGTGTTGCATCAGCTGCCCAAGACAATAGGGCAACACCATTACCTACAACTTAATTTTCATATAACAATTTGCTTCTCTCTGCTAATATGAGCCAGATATACAGTTCATTTGGATTTCTCCTGAATATCCTAGTTTTGCCTTTCCAGAAACCAAGATCCGTATCTCAATTGCTTGCTAGCCGAAATCTAAAACACCAAATGAAACACCCTCAACTTCATTAAGAAGTATGCAGATTTAAGAAGGACTGAGGTGTCCAGTTGCAAGAACATGAAACAAGTAAGACTTTCTGCCACACACCTACCTTCTCACCTAGTTCCTTTGAGACTGTCCCTGAAATACTTTGACACATTTTTGATCAATGATGTGGTTCATCCAGTTGCCTTCAAACTATGTTTACTGTCCTCCAGGAAGAATATCCAGTCTTTTTTCATATGTTGCTACCTAAGTCCTAAAACCCTGGATGATTTCTAAGGTGCCAGGATGGGCCGTCTAGTCCTCGTCTAGTGAAGTGTGCCCCAGAAGAACAACATATATGTGACTTGCAACACTGCATTGATTGAAATGGCTGTTTGCCTTCTGAAAGAACTTGGAAACCAGTAAGTCAAGTTCATGTTCCTGATCTGTTTCCCAAATTCCATTGTTTACATCCCTTGATGACTGGTGGACCAAGAGTTGGCATTGGGCATGCTGTCATGCTTTTTCAAGATTACTCATCGTCCCTATGGACCAGATGGCCATAGTTGAGAGTGTGGACCACGAAGATGGCAGCTCACAGTGTTGCAATGCTAAGGTATCTGTGGTTTCCTTTATTAGTTTCCTTGCTGCCTTTCAGTTTCTTCTTCTGCTCTGATCCAGCTCCTTCCTTCTTCTGTCCCCCATTCCTGGTCTCGCATTCTTTCTGCTCTTCGGTCTTGCCGTCTTGCCACTCCAGCAAACAATGTTGGCCTCACTGCTCATAACTCTGTAAGAAAGTGGGGCAAGGTCTGTTAGTCAGATCGAAGGAAGGTTGATGCACAAACCTGTGGTATTGATGAATGCAGATCTGAAGTACTGTTTTTGCTTATATGAGCATTTCTCTGTTGTTTGTGATTGGTACAGACCAAGAAGGCTAGCCATATTGGCAGCCCCCTTATTGTGGAGTGTGACAATTGGCAGAATTTATGTTGATAGAAGATGCATAGGGTCTACACCTGTTAAGTGCACTAGACCTGGTTGGGCATCTGAAGGAGTGTGAGTAGGGTAAGGATGGAAGATATTAGTAAGGAAGACTTGGTTGAAGGATACAAGCGGTAGGTGGGGAGGGGAACTTGGGTTTTGCTTCCTGGCTCTTGCTTGTAGATTTCACTGAGATTCAGGCGAGGAACCAGTATCACACAGCAGACTATCCATCAAATTGATTGGTCAAGAAGCCAAGTCTTGAACTGTTTCCTGAAATGTAGGTTGTTTCCTTCCAGACAGAGAGGTGTGGGTAGCCTGTTCCACAGTTGTGTGGCGAGGATTTAAAAGGAGGATCCTCCTTGCTGGGCTTATGTGTTCTGGAGGGAAACTTACTTCTGAAGGAGGAAGGGCCCTCTCCACAGTATGAACGATGGGCAATGCACACAGTTTTAAAATTAAACCTTTTTTATAAATTTTCAGTGGTGAAAATGTAATGTGGCCTGACTGCTTCAAAGTAGTCTTGCCTCTGCATTTTCAACTCTTTGAAGTTTCCTCATTTGGTAATCTTGGAGTCTGGGTTGGAGGCTGTTTGCATGGTCTTGTTTGGCTACTACTATTAGAGACATAATAGCTATGACCCTGTGGGTGAATGGTAAGTAAGTAAAATGCAGTGAGCATATGCAACTGGGAGAAGCTGATTTTGACTATGGTGCTGATCTACAGATAGAGAGTGAGGGTGTTGTTCATTGTGGGTCCTATATCCTTTGATATAGTTGGATGGGATTAGGCAAGGGCACATCTCATCAGACCAACAGATTGTGGTGGGGTTAGAACCTGTTGTAATGCAGAGCATCAGTTGTGTGTTGCTCAGGTTGAGTCTGTTTGCTGTCAACCACATGCCCACCTGTGCAAGGAAGTTTTTAATGTCTGAAGTGTTTTGTGACAGGTAGTTCATAAATGTGTACATTATTTGTGTGTTATCACTGTAGTTGTAGCAGGAGAGGTCCAGTATATTAATGGTGTCTATCATGGTATCATGTAGATGTTGAAAACTAGATGTGGGAATGTGGATCCTTGGGGTACTTTGCAGGTAAGTGGGTGCGGGAATTGCAGGGGACCATGATAGTAGTTTCTGGTCTACTGATGGGGAAGGGGGTAATGTACAGGTGTTTCTTCAATGCCAGTACCTTCCAGTCTTTTTTATGGATCTTGTGACATGGTGGTGACTCGAAAGGATAGACCTTATCAGTCTGCACCATGAACCTGGGCATGTACTGAGGTTAGAGGAGTCACAGACAACTAGTGCTGTATGAATGCCTGCGCTTTAATCTCTGTCCTATAAGCAATACTGCATTTTGATCCTTGTCAAATGTCTTGAGTGTTAAGTTAACCTTCTTTGTGTTATAGGCTTTCAGGGTCTCTGTTTGATCAGCAGCATTTGTGGAAATGATTAGGGTCCCCAGTGATGTTGTTTGTCCTTGTCAGCATGTCTATAGGTATTCTCATATATGCTGACAAAGTTGTCAACTCACAGACACTGTCATTGTTTTATATAAATGAAGTCACAACATCTAATTATATATGTGGCAAGGCAGTGATTGTAAAAGCAAGCGCCTATACGCTCATACCAGAACAAATACAACCAACTAGGGAAGAAATGCCCAAGTCGATCTTGTAAGGATAACAAGTTTTAATCTCACACATAGATGAGAGCAACAGCAAAGAACTCTGCTGCCAGGAATGTTCTGGCAAAAAGGGTACAAGCAGAATCTTATAAGGAAAAAAATCATCATTGATGATGCAACATATACAATAGAAAACCACATGACTCGTTGGTGTGCAACTATATATGGTGTGCCTGCTCCATAAGAGATGCCAGGTCATAGGTTGCAGCCCAATCCATCTGTCTTCCATTATGTGGGTGCTGCAGAGACCATCTTCTGCTCACAAACAAGGTCAAAGAACAAATTAACAACGCTCCTACCACAATGCTGCTTTGTCATTTTACTGTGCACCTGACAGATTTTATGGCTGACTCAAAGGAGATTCTGGGGCACTTTGACATCCACACACACATTTCATTCACTCCCTCCCACTCTATCTGGCTCCAAGGTCTCCACCCTCATTTTATACCTCATCCCTCCCAGCACCTTGCAATACAAATCACACGATTGGGGTTCAAAGACGTGCAATGTTCACTCCCTTTGAATATTCAGGACATGTTACTTTTAGGGTTGGTGGTCGAAGGTCACCTGGTGCCGTGGAATTCAAGGGTCTGATGGCTCAGTCAGTTATATGGGCTATAACTCATGGTCACCTGGGAGTGAGCCAGGTCATGCTATGGCCATTGTGAGATAACGTACAGAGCAGGTGCCAGTTGGTGCTCGCAGCCTTTTAGAGCACATTCCTCTTGGGTAAAAAACATCCTTGCACCCCTGGTAGACCAATGAATGGACTTTGTGGCAGTTGGGGGTGTGGGCTGTCCTCATGGGAGCTCGGGCATGGCTGGAGATTTCCCTTGTCTCGCAATTTGGGCCTTGTGCATGCAATGCTGCATTCGCTGCACAGGCCTTGTCTCTTAACCAAGATGACTAACATCTACGCAAAATGGCAATGTTGCTTGCTCCCTGCACTACACTACGTGGGTTGATTATATTTGTTTATTTTGGAGTGGGTTCCTTCATATTGGGATGGGGCCCTATTACCGTTCCGCTGCCTCCTGGCCATTCATAGTGCTACGAATGCAGGTCACCTTACTCTGAAGTGCTTAGGGGGGTAGGACGGGTTTGCCCCCTTCCCAACAAGTGGAATAGCAAATTTTGGATGATGAGCTTCCTGAAATTCATGTAGCCATAAGGAGTTTTTTTAGTATTTACACCTACATCTTCTTATAATAGTATTGTTAGAATGATATATCAGTCACAAACTGGGTGTTGCTGTGTACTGTATTTGTCGTGGTTCTTGATAAAATGTTGTTTGGAATTAACTCATGGGCTTGATGGTGCTGTCTTGCTATTCATGATTCAGGAGACAAAGAACAAACCCAGAGAATCCTCAATACTCCACCTCTAAATCTCACATGTTCCAGTCTCATAAAGTGTAAACAATGACCTACATATTTTTACTACCGTGCTACAATCATTTACTTGGAACAGCCTTCCTAAAGGACAATAATATATTGTTTAAATGTTAACCACAATAATCATGATTAAGGCTTAAAGTTTTATGGTATTTATTTTTACACCATTTCCATCTGTATTTATTCACATGTATTTTGTGGTCATTTTTTCTGTATTGATCCATATTTATTTCGTGCTACGTAAAAAAATAAATCATAAATATTATTTTTCCACATGTATCTACATGGAAAATACAAATTAGCCCGTCAATGCCTCCAACAGCTGCATTCTCGCGTGACAAGTCAAGGGCTGCATATATTTAACCATTTAAATAACTCAAAATGGAATTAAACTCCTTTTTAGCCTTTCTGTTATGTAACTTTGCAAAGCTATCGACATGCAAGACCTGTTTAAGAACTTAAAGATCCAACCAAGAGATATGCATTTCTGTTTTTTTGCAAACAAATACAGAAAGGAAAAAGAATGATTTATGTCTGTATTTATGTGTGGAAATCAGTAAAAACTGAAAACAGGGAGGCTTTGTTGGTATACCAGAGGGACACTGGAAGTCCTCGGACTCTTGGAAGGCCCAACGCCCTCCCCAGGATGAACAGAGGACTCAGTTAACGGCACCTTATTCTATGAGAGTGCTCTTTTGCTCATATTGTAGTGTATTTGTTGCAGTCTTCTGTCTGGTAGCCTGAGATCGGCTCTCTTTCCCAGCGCTGGTTGCTGCCCATTGTCTGTTTAGGACATGCTTCCCCATCCCTCTTCACCTTGATCATGATTAATAAAGCATATCTGGCATTAGCCATTAAATGGTCTAGTTAATTTTGCATTAAAATATCAGGAGATTTTTGATGAATCAAATCTAATCCTCATTCAAAATGTAATAAATATAGCAAAGTGGACTGCCTTTTCTTAAAGTAAAAATACTAACATGATTGTACCAAGCCAACACAAGTGTTTACTTACAGAGACCATACTTACATTACTTGGAAAGTCATCATTAATGTTTTTCTTATAGTTGCAATGCTGGCATATATTGAAACAACCAGCAAGAACATGTCCTACTATAGTAGCAATACTGGCAATGATGGTGACAGTCAACATAAGTTTGTTCTTACAGTGGAAATGCTGACATATACTGCGGGTATTGAAATCCTAAAAATGTGTTGCAATATGTTTCTGCCTTCTATTATTCGTGATATGGAGTCTATCTAATTTGTTCACGCGTTACAGTGCAAGACTATTTTTAAATTGTATTGCTTTCCCACAAATTGTATATGGAAGTATTTAAAATCTACCATTGTAACCCATTATTAAAAGCATTTATCCAGGGTGAACCTCACTGAAGCCCACCTTGCTTGGTTTCCTTGCTTGGTTTCCTTGCTTGGTTTATGCTCCGTTGCTATGCGTGCCCCAAGAGGTCAGTACTGGGAACAACCAGTACTGTAAAATGGTGCAAGTATTGGGATTTTGATAGAAATACGTATCATTGCTGTATGCATCTCAACATTTGATGTCAATGCACGTTCACATAAGTAAGGTTGCATGTTCACGATACAAAACACAGGCTCTTTGCTGTGTCAGTACATGTTTAAACAGAGGAACCGACATACATTCTTTCCACATAGTGGGCAAACGTTTACGCAGAATCAGTACAATTTACAGGAACAGTTTGCAGAACAACTAGTGCTAGTTTAATCTTTGCAGAACGCTTTAGATGAACACAATTATTTTAACACTGCTTGCAATGGTTCCTCTTAAAGATGTCAGTGGGTAGTTAACTGGTGGTGAGTAATAGAGTGACCTTGTTTGGGCCGATGGAGCCAATGGTACTGGAATGTGCATAGGTAATCGAGCTACTGGGTCACCATGAGAGCTGTTAAACCAACACAACAATGAAGGAGTGTCACACCCTGCCCCCTATTGCACGTCCACATCATTGTAAATAGATGTATGAGTATACCATGCGTGAATAGATTAGAAGCATGTTCCCCTTTGTCCTAGGCCATCTCTTGTACCAGGTTATGCAAGAGGTGGGATGGCACACCGCTATTGAGTTTTCTTATATGTGGCACCCATTTGACAACCCCTCCTTGTTGGAACCTGCATGGTAGTCTTTCCAATAACCTCTAGGAATGTGTCTTTGAGGAGATGGATTCAAAAGACACAATGATGCTTAGAGATGCCTGCACTAACTTGCTGTTTCTCTCTAGAAATGCCCTATTGTAATGGCTATAGCTCTGAACACTTTCCTGAATGCTTGTTAATTCATACATCTGAGGATACAGTTCCTCTATTACGTTGCATTCTTCTTGGGACTCACGGCCCGTTGACTGTTACTCTGCCTTCTGTATTGCCTTTCCCTCAAGTACTTATCTGCTACTGACCAGCCAGGATTCAGTTAAAAGCTTTGAATGGGCCTTTGGCAATCCATACTATTGAGTGAGATAATGTACAGCCACTAAACACCTTAAAAGCACAATATAACGCTGTACCCCTTGTTCTTCCTGTGCTCTCCCAACATGTTCTAAACATCCTGCGAAGGATGCAAGCTCATTGCAGCATAACGGATCTCTGCAATGGAAAACACTCCAAAACGGCAACATAAAGCAAGCTCAGCACCATAGCGAAGGCTGAAGGCCACCAGCCTATTGCTCACCAAACCACAAAGAAGCAGTAGGCCATTACATTTCTCTAGGTAAATAAGCATGTGTGTGGCAACAGCACTACCGAAGATGGATCAATGAGCCTACGGGCAGGCCCAGCCACGGCGGATGCCACCAAATGTGATCAAATCCATATGAAATCCTGTTGACCGGTATGAATGCCCTCTCATCAACTGTGACATTGAACTCTTCTCAAACTCTCTGTGCCTTATCAGTCTTGTACTACATCTTTCTTTCTTTTGTTCTTACTTGCACCCAGTGATGGAACCAAAAGGAGTTCAGGGAGTCGGTCCTGCCCCGGCTCCTCCCTAGAGCCCAGTTCACCCCCGTGCCTCCCACAGGCTGACATTCAGGGCCCGAATCATGGAATTATTTGTGTGGAAAAAAGTATACTTTCGCACCAAACTTCGTGAAAATCTGTGTTTGTCAATTCATGGAATCAAATGCGCTGTACTTTTCCTGGACTTGGGTGGAGTTCGTGCAGGGTCTGCATGTCTCTGCGAGCTGGCGAGAGACTTGCGCGAGACTCCACGCAGAGCATGGGCATGGCATGGGCAGAGGGCTGGCAAGGGGGAGGAACAACAAAAATGGGGAAGAACTTGCTTAAAAGTCCCTTGTATGCCCACAATTGCGCTGCATGATACGTATTCATGGTTCCAATCGTGCAACCTCTCAGCATGGAAATGGCCACGCAAGTCATTCATATTATCCGGCACCCGAAGGCAGGCGTAAGCACACTTGGACGTAGGAATTGCAGTGCAGAGTTTGGGTTGCATGTCGGATATAGGGGTGTGCTTACTCAACGGGGGTTCCAATCTAACTTAGGGGTGCATGTACACAGGTTAGCGGGGTGTAGGAACAGTTTACAGGGGTTCACACGCAACTTTCCCGAGTAATTACTAAGTTACTTTTTTTATATGCATGTTGTCAGGTTGCCGGATACAGTTACAGGGGACCCTGTGCAGCATCCCTGAGATGCTGACCTGCTTGCGGGGGACGCCACGCACTGTTGTAAGATCACACAAAGGTAGCTTTTCTGGCTGTTTATGCTTTGCGTGTGGGCATGTCTGGAGCGTTCCGGCCGTGACTTGGTATTACGGTTCTTCTGCGCGCAGCCTGGTGCAGTGTGCTTGTGGGCGTGCAGCCCTTTGGAATTTCTGCACACATTTCCATGAATTGGGCCCTCGGAGTGTAACCCCTGATTTGTTCAAATTAGTTAAAAAAAATCAAAAAGCATGCAAGCGCCGACATGTGTGCTACAGTGGGTCATAGCCTATTTAGCCTATTTAGCAACCCCATTGAATAACAACACCGTGCTGGTGCACTCTTATGTTGAAACCTGTTGGGGTGCACCGGTGCACCGGTGCTGTGTGCCTGGGCTCATTCATACATTGCACACGCTGCACTTGCTGTTCACATACCCTGCTTCCCGTGCAGATCGGCTGACTGAACAGAGAAAAGAAGACCTAAGGTAAGTATGTTTTGTATGTTGTGCATGTATAGTGTCATGTGTATTTGTATATAATGCATGGCGTGTGTGTGTGTGTGAGTGAGTGAGAGGGAGAGACTAGTTCAAGGAGTCTTTAACTATGTATGTATACGTTAGAATTAGAGTGTATAGACTTACATGTTTCTGGGAAGGGGTGTGCATTCATGTGTTTGAATAGTTGGGTTTAGGGGCTAGTTGGGCAGAGTAATGCTCATTTCTGTTCAGTATTAATGCTACTGCATTTATTACTGGCATGATAACGTGTACCCATACTCAGACATAAGCACGTATAGGTTGTGGCAGTGATTGCATGCATGTGATTTACAGTGACCATTACTGGCATAGATAGGGTGTTGCAGCATCTTCATGCATGGGATTTACCAGGCTCATTAATAGTAAACAGAGAGGGTGGCTGCAACTTAAGTTCATGCATGGGATCAGTGACCATTGCTGACATAGGTAGGTTATGGTTACAGATCCATGCATGTGATTCACAGTGACCATTACTGGCAAATAGGTTTTGACTGCAGCTTTATGCAAGATATATACAGTGACCATAACTGCAAACAGAGATTGTGCTCGCAGCATGAGTTCATGCAGGTGATCAGTGACCGTCACTACCATTGGTAGGTTGTGGCAAAATGTTCATGCAAGTGACCATTACTGGAAAACAGAACATGGCTGCAGCCTCGATCAAGGGATTTGCAGTGACCATTACTAGCATAGAAAGGTTTCAGATGCAGCTTCCTGCAAGAGATTTGGAGTGACCATTAATAGCATAGATAGGTTGTGGCCGCAGCCTCATGAAAATGGATTAAAGTGCTACTGTCTAGTGTACTACTACATTACATCTACTGGATTTTTTCATGTGGCACTTTAGTGAACCAACTGTAAATTGTATGGCGTTTTACTAAATTTTTTCTCAAATATTGTGCTGCAAGATGCATCCATTCAGCTTATTATTTTAAACCTTTGCTTGCGGTGTACGCCACCCTGAATCCCCCTTATTTATTTTGTGCTATTTACTATGCTTGGTCACTCACACCAAATTGAGGAAATACTTAGACGCCGCCCTGCAAATATTTACCACCTGTGAGGGCTTTGCCATAAATCACAGAGATTTCTGCCCTCCCTGTCACCCAAAGCTGCCTCTACCACTGTTCGCACCTCACCACTGGAGCTCCTTACACACCTACGGACATGAAATCATGTACTATACATGAGCAATCCACACACTCAAACATGTTTCTTTTGCATTTTAATAATGGGCTGCCTGTGCTACCCACTCTTGATGTCCCATTAACTCTGTACTACATCTGGTCAGCGTCTGGGGCATTGCTACATTGTAACAAATGTAAAGCACCCTGTCCTATTTCTGTCCACCCAGTAATACATGCTTATGCACAAAGTGATTTTGTCAAAGTTACCTTAACAACACTGACAAACCTTTTAAGATCTGCAAGGAACTGGCCAATCCTGTTGCAGTCTCTACCTCTCCGGTTCCCTCTCAGGCCATCTGTACGGCTGTGGCATCCCATTTTTCTGCTAAAACTCAGGCATCCTGTCCTCTATCTACTCTTCCTCTCCCTCTTTCTCTCTCGGCCCCCTTTGGCCATCTCTCCCTCTTCTCCTCCTTTCTCCTCTTTCGCTCTGACAACGCCTGACGAAGTTTCTAGACAAGTCAATCTATGAAAGTATCATCCAAACAGGTGCTCCCCTGCTCCTCCAGAACCATCAAGGACCATATTGACAACCTTGCCCGATTCCTGTAATCACTCCTTCGCCACTGGAACTTTCTTTTCTCCCCTTAAGCACTCCTTTGTGCATCCCCTACTCAAGAAGGTGTCTGCCGATCCTACCTTCCGGGCAAACTATCGCCCAATCTCCATCACCCCATTCCTGGGAAAAATCGTGGCCATCTCCCAGCTTACTCATCCACACTGAATCTGTTGGTTGTCTCCATGACTATCAGTCTGGCTTCATAGCTGCCAGACGCACGGAAACTGCTCTCCATGTGCTCCCGGTGGTTGCAAGGATCAAGTTCAAGACCCTTTGCATTGTCCACAAGGCTTTCTGGGGCTGGGCCTGCACTACTCCCAATGCTCTCTTTCAAAATAACTTCCTTCTCGATTCCTTTGCTCAGCTACCTCTGACTGTCTACCTGTTAGACGCTTCTAGGTGCCTCCCTAATGAATGCCCAACCTGGCCCTCTCAAACTTGAGCCAGACCACCTGCAGTTCTGGAAGCAGCTCAAAGTATTCCTCTTCTCTTCTGATTTCTCTCTCTCCCTCCCCTGCTGACCTACCTGTCTGCTCTACCAACTGGTTGCTTGGCTACCCTCAGAGTCTCACTGGGTACCAGGCCCTTTCTTGATCAGTCTCCCGTGCACTGCCTCCGAGCCTACCACACGCTTAGGGGCTGTAACTGTAACCCTACCGTGCCTTGTTCTCCTTGCACTACCCAGAGTTGTGCTGCCCTGGCTGCACTTACTCAGAGAATTGCTGCCCTGTTTTCCCCTCCCCTCTCCCTTGCACTCCCCTCCTCCCTTTCCCATTGCACCTCTCGCTCTCGCACTTGGACAATCTGAATGACACAAGGCCTAGAAGGAGCATTTGTCTTGTCCTCCCTCTGTCTTCTCTCCCTTGTCTTGTCGCGCCTGGAAACACTTGTGTACAGGCGCGTTAAAAATGACTCATATCATATCAATCCCTTGCTATTCAAATGCATACAAAGATGCTCTCCACCTACTGGCTGGACATGGCAATCTTCCTCTACTTCACAGAGGTCTCCAAGTATCACCAAGAGTCCAATAGAAATGTGCATACAACCATCTGTGCCCTCCTCAAATTCATGACATGCTCATGTCCTTTTAGAGCTCCGCATGCAGCCCTGGCGAATCCAATCACCCAACCCCTGAAAGCTCTAGTCAAGATGGCCAACTTCCCTTCCTACTGAATCCTCGGACATTCCTCGCTCATTATGGCTGAATGTGCTCAAATTAACACCATGTACACTATTCAAAATCTTTCAATCGTTCCCACTCCCCTCAATATTTTACTAAAACGCTTAATAATGGAGAGGCAGACAGACAGATGATCAGCTTGAATTTCAGTAACTGTTGAGATTGTCCACTGCACTGACTCATTGATCTCCTGGCACGGATATGCTGCTTGTGCTTTCGATCCGGTTGCATTAGAAAACTCATGGTTTCAATCGCACCTCAAGTGCCAGACAAGTTTCACAGGTGCACCATGGCGAGATCCTGAAGAAAAGCGAAATAATGATGAGGATATGGCTCTCGTGGTGTGACAGAATCGTGTGATGAACGAAAATAAAACTGAAGACTTAAAGGGGTCCAAAGCATTGCAAGGGAGCATGATCTGTCACGGGTGCGGGAGCCATTTTGCAAGCAGCAACTCTGGGTATGTAATTACAACTAACACAGAAATAGTCCATTACTTTCTAATCAATGCTAAGCGAATGAGAGCGCTTGCCTGAGGCGCGGGCCAAGGCAGCTAATGAGCCCTAGAGCATGGTGCAGCATATCTGAAAAGGGAATAATTCACTTCTCGCTGCTAAAGGGAACCAGGAGCCACGTGTATCAGCAGTCTTCCGGGGGTCACCGAATCCTCTGGGACTTGAAAGGAGTCAGCTTTCTGTACCAGAAGAAAAATCCGAGGATTCAGCACGAGATAACTCCCCTTTGTTATAAATGCATAAATACAGTCCGTTGGAATGTTTTAGGAGGCGTTATCTACTTTTCGAAAGTGAACATATGTACGCCATTGAGTTATTGCTCTGGTGGCTGGAATTCCAGAAAGCATTAAAGCTACTCGTGTACACTAACAAAATGGCCGCCACTGATAACACTGTGCATGTCTATCTACCGACTACCAACCATCTTGTCTCCTCCAACAAAGATTTATTACTTTATCGTATCTCGTTTTCTACAATGAATATTCATTTTTTTTAAAATGTAAGCTCACAAGTTACACCATAATTTGAATTGACCTATTGTATTTTAAGCCCTAGTTTTGTTCTTTCAGAAAAAAAAGATAATTATTAGTCATGCCCTCTAATGAGTAATCGCTGCCCTTAAGTCTCTCCTCGCTAATTAGAGGCTTATCTAGAGGAAAAAGGGAAGTGTTTCACTAATGTCTACTCTGCTGAGACGTAGATGGATTTTCCTGCAATTCAAGAGAATGGGGCCGGTGTCTTCGGTAATCCAACCTGCATTTTTAAACAGTGAGCCCTTCTACACATTATTCTCGGTATAGTGTGATACAGTATAATTAGCTGAGCATGAATAATTACTCAACGATGCAATAGTGCATCTTCTGCTCTGCTGATAAATGTTTCATGCAGAGGTACCGGAAGGAAAATGCGGATTTGGTCAATGCATATATTCTTGTCTGAGATATAAAGTGACCACTTTTCTGCAAAAGCAAATGGGCAGCACAATAAGAGACTCATTATATAGGATGGGTAAAGGTCATTCGTGTAATTTCACGGAACATAATGGCAAATCAGAGCATGGCAGTGCATGGAATGGTATGGTTAGATAACTCCCTTCTCATTATATAGCTGAGAAATCTCTAGATGGTCAAATTGCGGCCAATGTATGTATTATTAAGATATTGCCAAAAATGTATTCCTGTATATCATCCAATAGAGCTTAGTCTGAATCGACATGTGTTTCGATCTACTCAGTCTTTTTCAAGGCTCTTGCAATAATAGAAAATGTCAGTATTTGCTTTCTTATGACATAGAAAAAACAATATTCCAGTCAAAATAATGCATAGGGCTAGTGACAAGAATTAGAAATGTGTTCAAAAAGCAATTTCATCATTGGGCAACATGATGTAGATAAGTTCACAAGCAATAATAAAAAGAAACATTTGATTGACATATCATCCAAATGAGAATCATGAAGTGGAATAGAGAGGGAGGGGTAAAGAATAAAGGACATTCATTACTGGATTGTTTCCTCAAAAAAGAAATGTCATCTGTGCTGTGAAAACAATTCTATAATATGTCTTCCCTATGTACAGGAGGACAGAGCATCCTCTGATGAGCCCATAGGTCAGACCCCACCCTCTAGTACCTGCAAAACAAGATAGCTGCACCTTGAGGAGGTTAGGGTGCAGGATTAATTTACTCCGACACACTTCAATAAGGACAACTCAAAGGTTTGGCAAAGGGAAGTCTGTTTAATGACAAAAACAAAAAACAGGGAAACAAATGGTAATCATCAATGGTGCGATTGCCTGTCTTGCTTCAACTCCCAACTTCTTCATGCAAACAGTAATGTTTATAGCAAATTCTCGTCATCATTGTCGTGCAAAACTCATAAGCTTGGCATGCAATTTCTATAGGTAGGAAAAGTAACTTAAGTATAGGTGCTATATCTGTATATGGCAACAGAGCATGCGGATTGGATCATTCTTATCGTGTGGGCGTCTACGCCCATCCCACTACATCACTTGTGATAGACGTCACTACAACTACAATGTCTTATTGGTTCTACAATCTATAGGACCCTAGATTATTTGGTACATTGTGATTGGGTGGGTTACACCCCTAGACATAAATCTCCACTTTAATTAGCAGCATGCAGAATAGACACCCAGATGCGGAGTGCCCCAAGATTCACCCTGCCTCCCTTCCATCAATCAGTACCTTTAGGACTATGTGCCAATTAGTTGGGTGAGGATGGCCTCGAAACAGTAGTTCTTATCAGGAAACGTTCTGGCATCCTCGGGTTCTGGGTGACATCAGACGTTGGTACCTCTTTGCCCTTGGCTGGTCACGTGTCTGTTCACCGTAAATCTGCTTCTTTTTCCCTTTTTTTGTATATTTGATTCTGTGTTCAGCCCAGCCACCTGCCTGGGGCCTCTTATCTCGACCTTCACTGTCTGGCAGTCATGCTCTGAAGTTTTGAGTCTTCAGAGTAGCCGCTCTCCTCCCTTCCTGGAATTGACCACGAATTCCCAAGCATGAGCTACTTCTTGCTGAGTTTCGATTCCGCTTTTCCCTTCTGGCTTTAGCTGGAATACGAATCTCGGCCTTGGTGGCCCCTTTGCAGCCTGCGCTTAGTTCTGCTTTACAAAATGGAGTCGCACTCATATAGCGTGCTTCTTTGAGGTAGAGATATAATTGGGGCATGCCGCTCTATTCTTCTACTAAGCATTGCAAGCAGTGTCATTTACCTTGCTTCTTGCGTTCCAAGCCTATTTACATGCATTCAGTCAGTTGCACGATTTTTATAGTTCGTCCTTGTGTACTTTCTTTTGCTTGTCGTTTTATGGTTGTCTGTTCGTCACATCTAGGTTCTTATATCGTCACCAATTGCCTTCGATTAAGGTTCTGTGGGCCTCTTCGGGGACAGTGTGTAAGTAGTCTTCGTATCGTGTCATCTGCTGGTATGGTTGTCTCAGGGGATACCTTGCAGCCCACGGTTGTCTGGTTATTGCTGCTTCAATAGGTATACATGTCCCTCTGATGGATACTGGACAGAGCCCCAGCGTGGCTCTCTGTTGATTCATTTGCTCCTTATAGGTCACATATCTTGGCGAGAATGCTTCTGGCATTTCAACATGAGTGGCTGGAGTGCAGGCCATATTTGGGACCTCCTCTACATCTACACTCGGTTTAGTAGGCATGTGTGTTCAATCTTTATTAAAACTTGCATATAAAAAATCCCAGCTGCTTGTCTAGTTGCTTCCTTTGTCCTGGTCTGCGAACAATATGTTATTTGTTTACAGAATTTAGGGTGATTACTTCTATCGAAATTCTCTGACCTATAGGGATAAACCTGAAATGTCTCTGATTTCACTTACCTAAATCACTTGCTATTCTTTTTGGCTTGGTGGTATATAGATCTGTAATTTTCTTTATTAATGTGATATACTTGTAAGTCATTTCATATTTCTAAAATTAAAGTCATATCAGAGCTGTGGTCATAACTAGTATTATAACTATTAAAACAATCTGAATATTGGGATGTAATAGCTATTATTAATAGCTATGGAGGTCCTGTTGCTGTATAAGTCCTATTAAAGAGAGACTCCCAGAACCTGAGTAAAAAGAACTACCACGGTTCCTTCCTTTTCCAAGTATAGTTGATATGCTTTGTTCGGTTTTATCGACCTGCATCCTAGAGTCAGTGGACACTTTTATCTGCTCCTGTTAAGAAACTGTGAGATGACGTTACACAATGTCTGTGTGACATCACAGTGGGGAAATGTTGGTCTCGACATACGTGGAGGCCATATTAACAAGATACTGTGTGACATTCCTATTGTGTTACATCACAGCAATCGTGCTGGTGCGGTTTAGTATTAAAAATGGGATTCCGACAATCGATTGCGTCACTCTTAATGCGAGTCAATGTGAAGGATAATGTTCATTGATTGGGCTTTCCTGATGACGAGGCTATAATACATTTAAGATGTATAAACCTTATGATAATTTTCCGGAAGTAAGAGCAATTTTGAGCGGAATTGTCTGGTTCCGAATACATTGATACTGCCATTAAAGTAAAAGTACTGGAACTGCCTTCTGATGTTAGGGACTCAACACACACTCTCAAGATCTTAGAGGAAAGAACATGGAGTACAGATTACTTCCTAGTATCTTTAGATGTGAAGGCACTGTGCACATCAAGAGCGCATGACTTGGCCTTAAAAGCTTACTACACATATCAGGCAGACAAGTATACATATACCCACCATAGTCCTCAGTGTGTCCATATGTGTCTATAGGCCCAAGCACTGACATACAGAATTTGAATTTACTCTCAATTTTCTAAAAAAATCTACTTGTGTCTGCAAATAACGCTATTACAATAGATTTGTATGGAATGTGCCTGCTTTTCAAATTTGAGATTCATCCATTCATTCTAGAACTGCAAGAAAACTCATGCAGGTGCTAAACAGGAGGCATTTAAAACAAGAGGAATCCAAGGTGCAAATACTAAATCTGTTTTGTGCCCCTACTCCTCCTTTAAATGCTTTGAACTCCCCCTGGACAGTTTAAGTGTAAACAGCTTACTCCTTGTTTGTATGCCTTATTCCACCCCTCATTAAATGACTCCTGTTGAACTAATGTGAAGTCCCATACCTAGCAAAGACGTCTTTGTCCTACAGGTTTGACTCCACAAACACAACTAGCAATGTATTGATGACCTAAATAAACATTAGTCAACAGTGAAGACCAACACAAGCTAGGCAACACAATTAATGATAATGTACAGAACATTATACTATGCTAACTGGATGTGTAAAAAACACATGCCATGCATCTCTGGGGTAGCTTTAGGGTGCTGGGCCTCAAAGTGCTGTATACGAATTGAAGAAAATTGTTCTTATACAATGAATGGGAAGCAAGATTTAAATCCAATGAAAATGCTCATTAAAAAATAAAGTTGATAATAGTTTATGGAATCAGGTGTGCTCATTCACTTCTTGGAGAAACCTGCAGCACACTGCAGAATGTTAGCCCTGAACAGTAAATATCTGTTTCCACTTTCTCAGTCTTTGCTTTGGGTGTTGTAAAATGCTTTCCTGAGAAGGCCTCAGAGTGCAGTATGGGTGGTATTCCATTTTCTGCAATTTGCTATGGTACTATAAATGAAAGCAACATTTTTTTAATCAAGCCAAATGCCCATGTCGCCAGTACTTGGCCATTTGAGACCAAAGAAATAGCGAGGCTTAGTACCACAAAATGAAATACGCCAATCACGGGTCAAAAAGATACAAGTATCTTTTATTCTATACAGATTCAAAGCAAACAGATAGCTATCTGGCTCCCAACACCTCGTAGGGTGTACCAGCAGACACAGTGAGGGGTGAGAGTGCTGAACATCTTAACACGCACACTTTTATACAGTTTTACAAACATTGTCCAGCCCCTCGCCGAACTAATAAGTTACATGCTAGGGTTTGTGCCCAGTTCATATGTCAAAAATTTAAATATTGTACAACGGATTAAACAAGTTTACATGTCCATGAAGTTACAATGATGCCGTTGGTTCTCTGATCCACAGTAAGTCTTGTTTCAAGAATAGCTTTTTATATGAGGATGAGGCTTGTGGGCGCAGACAACACTTGGATTGCAGTTCATTCGAGTCACAAGGTTTCTTTGCATTTAACAGTCTGCTCTCGGCCAGCCTTAACATTAACAAAACTCAAAGGTCGTTTGGCTCGGCTACAACTTGACCACACAGTCCACCATTTTAGAACACTAAGCAGGAGTCGAATTCAAAATGACAGATGATTCTTCAAATAGTGGTGAAGTTGATCGAAAATCGAAACATTTCAGACGCAGTTTTCCATGTAACATGAATGGTTTTAGGCCAATATTCGTAACGAGGCAGTATTATATTAATACAGTTTAACAAACCCTCCTTTTGGCCTAAGCCAAGAGCATTACTCAAACATTTGCTTTACTCAAAACCCCACGTCTTAATGTCCGTACATCCTGAATCACATTCTTAAGAAATATCGATCGCCATAAATTCCTGGATAGTAAGATCCTTCATTACAAAAGCAATAGCAGTTTTCTTTGGCGCATGCACTTTTGGTCCTAATGTACCGATTGTTTGTGCACAACATCCTCCTAACATCGTACACATGGTAGGAAGACATTGGACCTCATTACGACCCCGGCGGTAAGTGAATAACGATGCCGGTAAAAGATTACCGGCATCGCTTACCGCTCCGGCCGATCTGGACCTGATAAACCACTATTAGCAGCACCGTAATTAACGGTGCCGTTAAAAGCGCCAAGTGCACGGGCACGTGACTACCCATGCTGCAAATACCAGCATGGCGCAAACAGGGGATCATCACAAGTCAGGCAAACATGCAAATAACACCATACTGAAGCCCGAAAAATACCTTACCGGCATGGAGCTAATTCCGCCATTGCGGACCACCCGTAAACGGCCATGTGCAGTGTTCCCAACTGCCAAAGGTGCACACAATCAGCACAGGTGGAGGCAATACAGACTGTGCCAGCACAAAAGGAGCACACCCCACCCCTCCCCACACCCAGTCACACTCCACAATGATTCCAATACTACTAGCAATGCTGGGGCTGGAGGACATGATTGCAGTGGAAGTGCTACAACAACAACAACAACAACAGGCAGCACAGAGGAGATGCAGGAGGAGAAGGAGGGAAAGGCAGGGCCAGCATGCCCCACCAGTGCAGCCGGTGGCACCATGCAGGCAGCCCCCAATCCCTCGCATCAGAGCCAGTCCATTCAGCCTAACCCCTGAGCAGATCCACATCCTGTACCGTCTGGAGAGGGACACCATCACCACCATTGTGGACATGATACATGACGACATTGTCAGCCTGATTGAAACACGCATCACCATCCCACCCCTACTGATAGTAGTGTCTGTGCTCCACTTCCTGGCCACAGGCACCTACCAGCACACAGTGGGGCACATGCATGGCATTTAACAACCATTATTCTCACGTACGCTGAACCAAGTGCTTGATGCCCTCCTCAAGCACACAGATGACCACATTTCCTTACCACGGTCTGCCCAGGAGATCTCAAACACCAAAGTTGGTTTCCATTCACTGGCCGGCATCCCTGGTTGCATTGGCACCATCGACTGCACCCATGTGGAATTGGTGGTCCCACATGCCATGGAGGTAGCGTACCGCAACCGTAAGCTATACCACTCAATCAACGTGCAAATGGTATGTGACTCGAACAAGATCATCACACATTGTTGTGCCCGATTCCCCGGATCAACCCATGATTCAATGTTCCTGTGGAACTCCACGATACCACCCTACATGGAGCGACATGCAGGGCAGAGATCCTGGCTTCTCGGTGAGTCGCATGTTAGGTTCATGGAAATGTGATGTGGGTAGGTGATTAGGGTAGAGATGCATTCTTTACCTGGCTGAGATGGGGGGGAGGGTAGAGATGCATACTTCTCCTGGCTGAGATGGGGGGGTAGAGATGCATACTTCACCTGGCTGAGATGGGGGGAGAGATGCATACTTCACCTGGCTGAGATGGGGGGGGTAGAGATGCATACTTCACCTGGCTGCGAGTGCCTGAGGGAATGGACCATGCTCATACCCCAAAGCAGCCCAGACTGGACCTGACACCTGACCACATAATGCAAGATGTAAGCAGCCCTACCATGTAAATGATGCAGTGTCACAACCATTCCATAGCCATCTGCATGTTCACTGTAGCAAATCAGACTGTATCCCCCTCAACACAATGCAGCTACAAGCAATTACTATGGCCAATACACAGCACCAAATGCCATCAACTGAAAAGACAGTCCCCCATCACTGCGTACAAAGGAGTAACATTAGGGTCAAATACATCAATAAACCACTACACTGACACAGAGGTCCAACTGAATTGCATGTCACCATTTGTTGTGCATAGTGAGATCATCATGAGGCTGACATCTACGGTGCGAGGATGAAAGTATACAAATTACTGGACATCAGCCAGATCATAGAAACAACCGCCGTGGACTAACACAGTGCATGAGCACTCACAAGGAACTGGACAACGCTGCAACCACTAGTTGATGGCACGCACACCAGTCCATAAGAGGAATACACACATAGCAGTCGCATCGTGTGTCTCCATTCATGCATGGCAATGTGGTTGAAATCAAGAAATGAATGCATGCTATGGTGTCATTGAATGAGTTCCCATATGTTGTGATGACTTACACATACATTGTAGCCCACATGCAGGTGATGCAGGTGATGCAGGCTATCCCTTGAAGAGGTGGCTCCTTACCCCAGTTCGGAACCCACAGAACAGGCACGAGGAGGACTATAATCGTGCACATACACGTACCCATGTGGTGATTGAGCAGACATTTGGCCTCTTGAAGGCACGGTTTCGCTGCCTCAGCAGGTCTGGTGGGGCACTCCTGTGCCGCCATGAGAAGGTGGCAAAGATTGTCATGGCATGTGTCATGCTACACAATATGTGCATCAGATGGAATGTGCTCCTGCCCCCTGATGCAGAACTGCAACCACCTGACGATGAGGATGAGGAGGGTGGGGATGGGGCAGCACCTCAGGGAGACAGCGATGCACAGGAGGGACGTGACATGCGTCAGAATCTGATCAACCAATGTTTCTAGCACACATGGACGGGGAGTGTGACATGGAGATGGCACTCTGGGCACTGGGTGTGTCAGGGACATGGACACTGTAGACTGTTCACCAATAAAGCACACGTACGCAATAAGCAATGTCCACACATGTTAATTATGAGATACCAAAATGTGTATTGAAGAATTATAACAAAGTGAACAAGCCCTCCACCCCACACACCCTCTCCCCCCTCCCCCCTCAACTCCCCCACAGACCCTCTCCCCCTCCCCCTCAACTCCCCCACACACCCTCTCCACCCTCCCCCTCAACTCCCCCACACACCCTCTCCCCTCTCCCCCTCAACTCCCCCACACATGGTGTGCAGTAGCATGCACCAGTGGTCCGCATGGCACCAGTATGCATGGCTGTGCTTACTGGCCTCCCCCTCTTCCAGCACCAGGTGCCCCCCTGTCCGATCTGCGCAGGTTCCTGCCAGACCTACGCATGGGGCTGGTCCTGGTTGAACTAGAAGTTGAAGATGTACCCGGTTGTTCTGAAAAGTGTGGTGGACGCATGGCCTGCATCGCTGCCACCATCTCAGAGAGGACGTGCCGGACTGCTGCCAATTTGGCACAAATGTCCTTCGAGGATGACTCTATGGCTGATTTCAAGGATGCAGTACATTCCCGGATGTCATCCCTTACACTCCCACATTCAGTTATGTGCTGCGTCAACAGGCCAGTGAGCTCCTGCTGGCGCCTCTGAATGTCCTGGATCCCCTCTTGGGTGGTTGGGGCTGCAATGGATCTTTGAGGGGTGTCCAAAATACTATGTTCCTCGGGCACAGTTGGCGTGGTGCTGAGAGTTGCAGGCCATGAATTATCCGGAGACAGCACGTGCATGCTGGTGTCGTACATGCTGCATGGGGACAGTTGTGGGGAATGCAGGGGGCCTGTGGCTGGATTTGCAACATGCAGCTGATCCTCTTCCTCATCATCAGAGACTGCTGCTGTGGCAGCTGTCTCGCCCACTGTGCTGTTTGCAGCCGATGCAGTCCCTTCTGCTGCTGCCACTTGGGTGCTGGTGGCTGTTTTGGGAGCTTTAGTGGGGGCCATAGAGCACATTGGTGCTGTGGCCTGTGGTGTTGTCTTGGCCTTCCCATGTGGTGCCGGTTGGCCTATGCCCCTTGAAGTGGAGGGGTGGTGTTGTCCCTCCTCGGCCCTGGCCTTCTTACGTGGTGTGCCATCTTCCTCCTTGCTGTCCTCGTCACCACTGTCTGAATGTGTGCCTGTGGGGGACCAATAGAGGGAGAGGGTTAATGATGGGTCTACAGGCATCGGGCATGCATTGGGGTGGCTGCATCCATATGGAATGGCAGATGATTGACATTGGGGGAGTGACATACGGGTTGCTTGGCTTTTGGGTGTGTGATGCATGGAGGCGTTGGCCTTACACATATGGGGTGCATTCTGCATGTCGACAAGGTGATGCTCTGCACTGCCTCTAGGCAGTCTTGTACTCATGTGTCTGGTGGACCCTGCTCTACATCAGTTCAGGTGGACATCACTGTGGTGGTATTAGCATTGTATCATTTGTGACACCTACCTACAACGGCCGATAACGGTGCTCCTCGCTCCATGTCCCCGACTCCGTGAATTGACTCTGCCCATATAGTGGAGGCGCATATCTCCTCCCACGGTTGTAATTTGATGGGGGACTCCGCACCTCCACCTGTCGCCATCCCCATGTTGCGGTTTGCGGAGAGTATGCTGCGAACGCGTAAACGCAGGTCATCCCAGCGCTTACGGCATTCTTTTGGTGTGCGGGGTGTGGTGCCAACGGCGTTGACTTTCTGGCTGACCTCTGCCCAAATCTGCTTTTTGCGCTGCAGTGCTGGACGGGACATCTCATTTGAGAACACCACATCTGCATGCTCCTGAAGTGTCTCCGCTAGCATTGTCAGCTCCTCTCTGGAGAAGCGATCCTTGCGCAGGTGATCTCCCATTTTCTTCACAGCTTTTGGCATGGTTAAATGCAAAAGGTAGTGGTTGAGGTGTGTAAGAGTTCTGGGGGTCAGATGACTTCTGGTTGTCGTGGATGGCAATGGATTGTGTTTTTAAAGATGGCCGCCGTGCTCTTTCCCGTTCCTGTGCGATGATGCTACTTCCGGTTCCGCTTATTAACGGTCACCCCAAAATGGCACAAAGGATTTTGATACATCACCCAAGACTTGTGAAGGAGTATCACCATTCTCATCCCGCTTTGGACGAGCTCTAGAGACTTCAGAGGTGCTGGCCACATATACCCCTGACAACAAGATACCCAAATAACAAGTACACTGCCAATCTCTAGGTAACCAAGGATAGGCTTCATTACCACAAACAAAGTAAATGGGATCTCCTACATACAAAGGTCTGTCATCACTGGTTAGATTTGCAATGTTGGTACAACCCTCAAATGTACCCATTGGCTGAGAACCATCACTTTGTATACAGAAGGAAACAGAGTTGGGGCTATGATTGATAGTATAAGAAGGAGGCATGGCATCCCGGTTGCCTACGGGAGCCATTTTAAAATAAATTAGTGATTGAAATGTTCTAGAGAGTCTATCAGAAGGCCTAATAGACGCAACATATACTTTCCTCCCATTTGCAAAGAGGGAACATCCAAAGGTGTTAGGACTGGTTTTTCGAATTCATTCATATTAGTCCCATCGAAGTTCACAGAAATACTTTCATTCCAACGACCAACGAATAGTGCCCTCAGTGAGCAGTAGTTAAAGGAAGAGGATGAATATACCAGCCCAACCCCTTTTCCCTGTGTCGTGGTAAGTGTGAACACCCAGCAATTTGTTAGAATTGCATGGGTCACATTCATGATCAAGAGTGTTATTATGATAACCCCGTCTATGCTGGGAGTCTCGAGGAGGAAGAGTGTGCAGATGCACGAAAGGTGGAGACACAGTGGAGATAATTTCAGTCGGTAACAAAGTCTCAAGTGGACGCACCCCTTCAATATACCATAACCCAAGCACAAATATGATTGTTAAGCAGACCAGTACTGTGATTAGAAAACAATGGGTCCTCAGGGACCATGATCTCTGATGAACAGAATCTTTGTCAGCCACAAGACCAATAGCTTGTTCCAAACGAGTAGATTTTGGAAAGGACATTGTTTCTCAGAGTCCATTTAGAAGCCTCTCCGTTAGGCTATTTTAGTTCATCCGTCCGTGGCTCCTGACCACGTGGTCTATCTTGCTTGAAGGTAACTTTGCCGGTCCCTGCCTCTTATTTATTTTTTCCCTGCGAAAAATTGACACGGATTGGCTCAACAATGATTCCTTGTGGGCACAGCCAATGCTGTGCTGTAAGTCTGATTCCTCGGATGCAGATCGTACCTCAATACTCCAGGTACGGTGTGATCTGTGAACAGAGTGTCATTGCTTCCTGAAGGAAGTGATGGAGCAGAAGCAGGATTGATCAACAGTGAAGGAAGATCCGAAGGAGAATTTGAAGGCAAAGCGGCAGTCTCCCCAGACCCCACCAGCTCTGGAAGGATTTACGGGACACCTTCAGTGTCGGTTAGAACAGACTTGTGATGAGGAACAGAGTGAACAATTTCCTTCTCTTCTACTTCATCGTGAGGCAGAGCAAAAGGTATCTTCTTGATGTGCGTTGCATGGGTCCAGTGTCATTTTCCACCTGCTCGTACAGCGGTTTGTGTGGCAAGGAGGACTTGAAACGGTCCTTTCCAGCATGGTGGGAGACAGGATGCTCATTCAAATGCCTTAATGAGCACCCAGTAGCCGGGTCGGAGTCAATTACCTGGCCTCTCGTATTTTACTAGGAGGGCTTCTCGCACCTGTTGATAAATCAAATACAAGTTTTGAGTTAACTGGTCACAGTGCTCAGAAAGTAGCAAATGCTCTTCATTTTTCAGCTGCTCATGTTTAGGTAAATTCAAAATATTGGCTGGTCTCCCCATGATTATCTCATAGGAAGAGAGCCTAGTCTTCATTTTTGGGGTCATCCGCATGGACAATAGAGCTATCGGTAAGGCATCTGGCCATTTCAAATTGCTACTGGCACACATTTTCACCATTTTGTTCTTTAATATACCGTTATGGTGTTCTACAAGTCTGGCACTCTGAGCGTGTCTGGCCGAATGGAACCATTTATCGATTTATAATCCCACGCATACTTGTAGGATAACAGCAGCGATAAAATGTGGACCATTGTCAGAACAAATGACTCTCGGCAAACTAAACCTAGGAAAATATTCCTTCAGCATGGTTTTCGCCGTCGTCATTGCTGTGGCATCTTTTAAAAGGAAAGCTTCGACCCATTTGCTGAAAGCACAAATAACTACCAGAACATATTTGTAATTCTGACAACGCTCCATTTCAATGAAATTGAAGTGTATAACCTCAAAAGGCACAGATGGGCGAACAAAACTACCCCTCGAGTGTCGATGTACCCTTCCCCACATTATGCTGTAAGCATACCATGCAATTTTGGACCAATCGCTCAGCGGTTTTCAAGATATTTACCTTCACCCAGACAGGTTCTAACAGTTTACAGATCTTTCTAGCACATATATGAGTTGGACCATGAGCCTTCGTAACCATAGCGGTGACATAAGCATCGGGTAGCATCCATCTTTGCTTTGTATTATCTACCCAACAACCTTAATCGTCTAAACTTGCTAAACCCTCAGCCCATTGCTTAAACTCTTCTGGAGTGGCATCAGCCTGAATCTCTTTTATGCAATCAATTCCTTTGTTTATTGTACAGGTGTTAGTGGCTTCTTTTTTTGTATACATTTTGGAATACAAACCAGTCGCAGCCTGTTTGGCTATCCTGTCAGCAAAAGCGTTTCCTCTCCCCACATCATCTGTTACTTTCTGGTGTGCTGTGCCCTTCATTATTGCTAGTTGAGTAGGACGTGCAAGTGCTGAGAGTAGCCAAACTATCAAAGTGCCATGTTGTATCTTGGTTCCATGTGAGGTCAAGAAACCTCTCTCTGCCCATAATTTACAGAAGTCCTGACTGTCTGTAAATATATTCACACTAAGCCTTTCAGAAAGTTCACAAGCTTGAGTCAATGCAATAATCTCTGTGGCCTGCACAGAGTTATGCAGAATTCTTCTGGTTTCCACAATAGTGCTTAAGGTAGTGATGGCATAAGCAGCAGTGGATCTACCATCCGGAGGTTTGAAGCAGGAGCCATCGCAAAACAGCTCCCCTTGTGGATTGTTTAACTGTGTATCACTTAAGTTAAATCTGCCTTTAGTTTCTTGCTCTGTGGTATAGAGCAGGCATGTGACGTCTTGTCACTGCAAGCAATTTCTTGCGGAAGAGGCAATAGTTTGGCTGGATTTAATGCGCAAGATCTCTTAATTTGGATATGCGGTGCAAATAGAATCAGCTCGCATTGTTACTCATGCTGATGTGAGATGTTGCGTTTGTGTTCTGTTTAATAGACATCTACAGAGTGGGGTACCATCACGGTTAAGGAGTGAACCAGAACCATACCCTCACTTTGTTTTACAGATGCAGTCGCAACAGCTCTCAAACATCTCAGCAAAGCACATGCAACAGGGTCAAGAGTGGAGGAAAAATAACTGCACAGGCTATTCTTTCCTCCATGTTCCTGCATTAACACAGCCAAAGTGCATCCATCACATTCATGCACATACAAAACAAAGGCCTTTTCATAATTTGGTGTGCCCAAAACTGGTGCTGAGCACAACGCAGCCTTGAGCAGATCAAAAGCTTTCTGGCAATCCATGTTCCACGGTAAAGGCAAAGAAATGCCCTATGTTGTCAATGCCAACATTGGTTTTATCATTAATGAGAAATTAGGGATCCACTGTCTACAGTACGAGGCCATGCCTATCAAGGCTCTGACCTCTTTCTTTGTATTTGGGACAGACATACTAGAGATGCTTTGTATCTGTTCAGGTGTCAGTCTTCTCCCCTCCTTTGACAGGAGATAGCCTAAATAGGCGACCTCCTTTCATCAATATTGAAACTTTTTCAATGAAGCCTTATGCCCATGTTCTGCTAGATGCATAAGCAGCAACACAGTGCCCTCCTTGCAAGCAACTTCTGAGTCCACAGCTAAAAGAAGATTGTATATATACTGCAACAACGTGCATGTGGAAGGCAACTCAAGTGTATCGAGTTGTTCCTTCAAAGCTCTACTGTAAATGCTTGGACTCTCAGTGTACTCTTGTGGTACACAAGTGAATGTAAACGAGCGTCCCCCTAGGGTCAATCTACTGTCAACATGTACAGAAATACTATAGAAAGCATTTTTTAGATCCACAACACTAAAATGGGTAGCTGAAGCTGGAATCATTGTTAATATTGTAGTCACATCAGAGACAATTGGAAATTGTGGAGCAACAATCTTATTGATAGCACGTAAATCAATAATGAAACAGAAATTAATTGCGTTATCCCCTTTCTTATACACCGGTAGAATTGGACTATTACACACACTTCCTGCAATTTCCTCAATCACTCCTTGATGTACAAAATCAGAAACTATACTCTTTAAAGCTTGCTCACCGTCAACTGAAATCTTATACTGTGGAATACGTGGTAGTTTAACACATGATTTCAACCCAATTTTAACGGGTTCAATTTATAAAATACCAACATCATTATCATCAACTACCCATAAACATGCCGGAACTTTATCCAATTCAGTCGGTAAAGGCCTAGTCAGGAATTGTGAAACAGAAGTTCGCTGAGGTGAAATCAACAAATGCACTCCATCCGGAGAACAATAAATTACTGCATTCAATTCTTTCAACAGGTTCAACCCCAACAAATTTTCACCACAATTTGTCATCAAAAGAAATGGACATGAATCGGTGAATGGCCCCAGTGAAATCGGTACCGGCTGAGAAACCGGACTAACCACTGGTGTACCGGAGAACCCTACAGAAATGTTGTTCTTCCCTGACCGTGGAATATCTGGAACCCGCAAATGATCAACGGAACACTTCTGTGCTCCTGTGTCTATAAAAAATAGATGTTTCCTATTCCCCACCTTAATTTCTACGTAGGGCCCTTTCTGATCAACGGGAATAATTACTGATTCCAGACTCTGCTTCGGGCTGTCCTAACGGAACAGTACATCATCAAATGCAAGATCCTCAGAAAGATAGACAGCCGAAGGATTATCAAAAATGTATCTATTATCAACACTATGCTACTGACTATCTTGTGAAAATGACTGTTGGTTCTGAGTGAACTGACTTCTACCAGGACCCCCTATCCCAAGACGGCCTCTGGATCATCTACCCATGGTACCATATGTGTTATTCGATCGTTGCTGAGGAATCATGCATTGTGCTCGTCAATTACCTTCTTGTCTACAATAGGCACATTGGTTCATGTGTACAGGACCCATTTGTGCATTACTCTGTGGGGAAAACTGACTGTGTATTCCCACCGCTAGTTCCTCTTACTATTTAGTGCAACAATACTTTTCTCTTCAAGTCTCCCTTCGTCTTTTATATCCTCTCTTTTTCATTATTGACCCTATTTTCATGATACTGAGCCATATGCAATACTTCAGACTGCGATTTTGCTTGCCAGGTGCTTTCGGAAGTCATAATTTGTGATTGGATATCAGGCAATAATCCACGCACAAATGTATCTACAAACAGCCTTTTTCCTGACTCGGTACTGAGATCCTGACTGCTAAAATCCGAAAACACTTGTTCGAACTGATTAAAAAATTCAGTAGCGCCTTCAGATTTCCCCTGGATGCAAGCTGTAAGCTTATCCCAAACTATTCTTCTTTCTGGAACTAAAGTCTTCAATTTGGTTACTATTCTGTCTGACAGTGTCAATATCACCTGTGGCGATCTCTCACCAGCATTCCTTTCTCCATCTATCCGTGCCAAGTTAACCCATGTGTCACCCAATCCTGCCAAATCATCTACAGTTCCCATAGATCAGCAGGTAGGATCACAGGGAACAAAAAGTCTATATCAGCCAGCGTTAAAAATGATGACTGCAAGACAGATTTGATTTCTTTATAAAATCCTGTTGGAGTTTTCCTAATATCTGGAATCGTCTGTCTAATGGAATTCACTTCCTGTCTGGAAAATGGGACATGAACAAACTGTGAAACATAATGATCTTCGATAGTAGTGGATGCTGCGCCTGTTGCGGCATCAGCTGGAAGTTCTACTTTAGGAACAAATGTCGGAGGAACTTCCCTCATTGGCAATTGAGAAGTAGCCAATTCTGAACGTTTGTTTAGCAACAAAGTTAAATCAAGTGAAAAAGTAGCCAAAGCAGCATCGGGTCAAAATGATCTCCTATAAATGACCATCAAATCTGCGGGACAACAACCTTTTTCTTCATACACTCATCCTGCAGGTACTCTACCATTAGCTGTAACACTTTCCTTTGTATTGCTGGAGCAAACAGATTAAACGTGTCATAAACTTCAAATGGAGGAATTGAAACATCCGAAATCCATCTAAGCACGTCTCTCATGCAAATACGCGTCTCTTCACTCATTGGTTTACAAGAGGGAATAAATTGTTTCTGAACATACGAAGCAGCAAATCTATTGCCATCCATATTGTCATTCTGTAACTGATCTAACTACCTCTTAAACTCAAAAAACCCTCTCAACATGCTCATGTACTTTCTCCTCAGTGTCCCTTGAGTAAGCTAAGACATTCAAATCCCTCAACCCTTGTGGGACATCCATGTCCGTCAAATCACTCCACATTCAGCCAAATGCATTCCCATTCCCTCTATCAAAATATTTTGTTCGGGAATACTTTTTGGTCAAAAATTACAGTTAAAACAGCTGATTTTTCACCTTCTTCTATACATTTCTTAGCCCATGCATACAATTCTCTTTTCCTAGCTTTTGCTACTGTACCACAAGTCACTTCTTTGGCAGTCGCTCCTTCAACTGCTATAAGTGGAACAGAACCACTTAGTGAAGAAAGTTCAGATAAATCTTGTTCAAGGGGAGGTGGAGACACTACCACTGGCGGTAAAGACTGATTTACAGGAACAGCAACTGTCTCTAAGGGCGGAGATGCAGAAGGGGGACAACAACAGGAAGAGGAGCGACAACTGGAGGAGGAGGTAACAACGGGAGGAACAGGAACAACAATGGGAGGATGTACAACAGCAGCAAAAAGGTAAAACAACAGGGAGAGTCACATACAGAGGTGGTGCGGTGGCAACAGTCCTACGCTCCTTCAAAAGTTTATCGATTAGCTCGTCTGAGGTATGAAAATGCTGAGACGGACATGTTTTCTGTACCCCAAGTTGAAAAGTCCTATCCATATTTCTAATAGATTTCGACTCTTTGTGTTGATCATACAATAATGTTTTCTCAGAGTTAGACATATGTCGACGTGCGTGTTTCTCGTTACTCTTAAGTTGCTGCATAGCTTCTTTTCTCCAATTCTTAATTACATCAAATGCTGCAGGCCTAGCCTTTTTCTTTAACAACATAGACTCTAAATACTCCATACGGGCAATTTCACAACTACCATAAACTGGCTATTGAAATTTGGAAGCATGCCTAGTTTGTCTGTGCCCAATATCGTTGAATACTATAATACCAAGACCATACTTAAAGTACATAGTACACGCCGGCGAACCCTCAGGTGGCGCTGGTCAGCCATATTCCAAAGATTGTCTGTCTCTGTGGAATAAACCCCTGAAATAGGCAGACAATTCTCCAGGCATGTTACCTGGCGTTGTTTGAACTTGCGAGTGCAAATCTACAACCAAATATCAGGCTACTTAAGTATCGGGGCACAACTCACCTGTTTACAAAATACAACGGAGGTCTGATTGGATTAAAAAGGATCTTCATGGATTTTGGCAAAGAGCCCGCCTCGATATGGGGACCCTCGTCAAGATGTCCTCTCGAACCACATGCTCACTGTTCAGGGATCGGATCACGCATTACTTTCGAGGTGTTGCGTCGCATACAAAGGGGCCCCCTTTTTCCTCACTGTCTGATCCCGGTCTGATAGCTGCAACTTCTTTTCAGCAAGAAAACATCAATCTGGAGGGTCCCTATTCGGGCACCATCTGAAAGACCAAAGAAATATCGAGGCTTAGTACCACAAAATGAAATATGCCAATCACGGGTCGAAAAGATACAAGTATCTTTTATTCTGTACAGATTCAAAGCAAACAGATAGCTATCTGGCTCCCAACATCTCGCAGTGTGTACCAACATACACAGTGAGGGGTGAGAGTGCTGGACATTTTAACACTGACACTTTTATACAGTTCTTTGCTTGCTCCTGACATCACTGCCAGCACTGCGAGCCTTGAGGAGCTCTTGCTGGTTATTCAGCGTTTCATTATACTTCCTGGAGGAGGCAGAGTCTTCGGAAAGCACGTGACGGATCACGTGTTCTCGCCGAGACCTCATTAGCAGCCGTGGACCACCCTCGCGGCGTTAAGCCCGGAGGAGTAAAGCCCAGCTGCTGTTGTACGGCTGTTTTGCGGATGGTGGCGAGGTGATTCTGTTATTGACTGGTAGATTCCGATGATTTTTATTATCTAACTATTGTCAAGTTTTTATTTTAGTTGATTTTAGACCATCTCCCTTGTATGTCACAATATTGTGTTTTAATAGGTGTAATATATTAATTGATTGGTTTGTTTTTAAATGTTCACCTTGAAGACAGGTATGCCCTCTGATAGTACTAGAGACTCTATGGTGCATCGGCCTAGTGAAATGCAGAGTTCATCGGTTCAAGTATCTCCCCTTCAAACTCCTTCTAATAGGAATATTCCAAAAACACAGGAGAAGGCCAAAAGTGGCACACGGGTGTCAAGAAAAAATATCATCTTGACACCAATTAGTAATAGCCCTAGCCAAAATGACATACGTAAATTTTATGAAAAAGTACAAAGTGGGAAAACTTTGAATGAGCCGACGAACCTGTCTCTTCCGGTGGCCAAAACCGCAAAATTGGGTCTACCTAAGTCAGTTTTAACTGATGTGAACTCATCTATAAATCTTTTAAATAGTGCTATTTCTGCTTCTACCTTAAGTACTACCATCTCAGATCAGACGTTATTAACCGCATTGCATTCCCCTACAAGATATTCTAAACCTATTCAAACCTTTGCTACAGTTTTAGAAGAATCAATGCAAGAGAGTGAAGACCCATTAAACTCAAATCTCATTGCAGTAAAAGAAGCATCAACTTTGAATGATTCGGTGGCTTCTGTAATCATTGAAACTGTGGGACATGTTAGTCCCATTAAATCCCCTTTGCCCTCTCACTCTGATCCCATTGACTGCAGGGATTTAGAAAGCTTGAGGGCTTCAATTAGGACCGATTATGCCCAACCTTGCTCCATGGACTCAACTAGAGAGGAGGAGGTGTCCTTTTTACAACCAACACCTCGTCGCTGTCTAGCAACTGATAGGTAAACACAAGGCAGTCCAGCAGCTGCTAACCCGGCCCTTTTAGAGGTCACCCTGGGGGCAATTAATACCACTATATATAGCCTATTTAAGCTTTTTGATTCTTTGGAGCAGAAAATAATTGCTCAAACAAATAATTTAAACAACATCAGTGAATGGATGAAAGATAGTACAGTGAAATCCAATATAAGTCTTTCTCTAGGAAACTTGGAGCAAAGAGTTTCTCTTCTTGAAACATATGTCTCATCTCAGCAGGTTTTGCTTGAAAATCCTGGTGCGTCTATTATGCATCGTATTCGCACTTTGGAAGCCTCCAGCGTAGTACCTGTGAGCTTAACCTCTGCACTACCAACATTTTCTAATGTCATTCGACCAATCGAGTGTGCGGAAGATGCCAGGACTGCAAAAAATAATGAGTCTTGGATCAGCGTAGACTCTCCAGCTATGAATGCTGTTCAACATACTGATAACTTTAACTCACGCGGCTGTCCCAAGCCTAATCTTCAAAGGAATGGTCGTACGGTGGCGATTAATAAAAAACCAAAAGCTGCAGCCACTAAAAAACAGCTTCAAAAGCGTCCCCTGGCGGAAGCCCAAAAAATCAATTCTTTTATCCCGATTATATCTATAGATAGTGGTGCTGATACTATACAGTCTGAATCAGACACTAGCCCGAGTATACCCTCGGTAATTAAAGCTACGTCATGTATTTCTTCAATTCCACAAGTGGCCCCTAAGGAGGCTTTAATCCCGCTCGTGGAATATGATCCCCTGAATGAGTTGGTAAATTTATTGTTAACATCCCCCGACAAGATACAACCTTCGCCTGCTGTGCCGACGACTTTATCCACACATCTACAACCAACTTTAAGTGGGGAAGTCAAGCATGTACAAACAGTTGTCCCACTAGCAGGTAGTGTCGATCGTTTAACCTCATTAAGAGCTGCGGTAGATTCTTACTTATTAAAAAGAATCACAGAGGCCCTGCCAGAAATTTCAAGTGGTAGGGCCCTTCCATCTCAGATACATAAGCCACATAATGAGAGTGTCATTGAAGTACCTTCTTGCAATAATAGATCTGGTACTAGTCTAAATCAGAATCCACTTCCAGGAAATAGCTGTAGTAAACAGGATATCGTAAAAGAAAACATTAGAAAGAACTCAGAAACTGGCAAAGCTATTACGAAACATCACACGGATGATGTTAGTACTGCATTGTCAAAGAAGTTCAACTTGTTTCATACCTTAATTTTGAAGTGTCGAGATGGGTCCTACCCAAAATATGATCTATGTCGTGCCAGTGTCCTCAATATTTTTGGAGATAATGAAGGTTTGGATGCCATTTCTTCTACTGATATAAATCAAATAGAGTTTCTGTGCGATAGGAATCTCTCCGTAGTAAAATTGTGGATTAAATCTGGAATAGTCCGCAATACTCTTTGGAATGCAAGAATGGAACTATTTAATCTTGGTTTCTTATTAGCTCAAGACCCAGCACGCCAATTCTCCAACGAGTTAAACAATAAAGAATCCTCAAAATTTAAACCACAATCAGTATGTGGTTGTAACTTCTGTACCAATGACTTACGTATAGGCGTGTTGGCTTCTGTCAATCATAACTCATAACCACTAATAAATTCTCCTCTCATTGAAATCTCACTAGCTTGCTGGAACACCCGAGGTTCCTCCCATTTGCAATGGACATTAAATAATCAATTGAATACATATGACATTGTAGCACTACAAGAAACATGGTTATTAAAGCCGCCCATCTGGGATGACCACGAGCTCAGTCTCCTTCCAGCTGAATATAGTGGCAAAGGTAGACCCACTGCCGGTCTATTAGTTGCGGTGAAATTAAGCAAGGGTTATAAAATCTTCCCCTGGCAAGCGCCAAATAAATACATACAATTGGTCAAGATTTCCTTTCAGACGCAGACATATGCCCTTATTAATGTGTACAGAAACCCCGTAGGCATCACTGATGAAAGTTTTTACACAGCCCTGTCGTCTCTTTTTGAACTGATCTCTATTCAGGGCAATATTTCTGGAATCCTTGTAATGGGTGATCTAAACTTTTCATGTGTTGAGCATAATTCAAGGAGTAAAAATCGCAATGGAGTAAGATGGATGTCTTTTATGAAAGATCTAGACTTAAAAATTGCAAATGGCACAATTATAGGGGATATCCCCTCAATGAACACCTGGGAGCGAGGTAACTCAAAATCCACAATTGATTATGTTTTTATATCTAACAATATCTTCATGAATGCCTCTAAATTTGTCGTTGTAAAACAGACAACCAGTGATCACCACCTTTTAGCGTTATCTTGGTCAGTCCCAACGACAGTTTGCCTAAAAAACGCACGTTATTACAAACAAACCTTGGCAGTAAATAATGGCAAAAATCGATTTAAGTGGTCCACGAATAAATTGTTGGCTTTGAATGAAGCAATTTCATTAAACAATCAAAGGGCACAAGGGGCTACATCCTATATAGATGTTTTAAGCACCTTTGCAAATATCCAGCCTGCACACAACAGGCCGCCCAGAAGTCATGTTCATGGGTTTGATTTGGCTCTCTGTGAGAGAAAGAAAGCCTATCGCAAAGAGATCAGAAAACTTCGAAAATTACCATCAATTGAACAGATTAAAGCGGTCAGGTCTGCCAATACAAAATATCGATATTGGGCACGGTCAAGGAAAGCCGCACTATACCAACTAGATAGTGAAAGGTTTTTACAAATATGTTGTAATAAAAACTCTGGTTTGATCTGGGAACTGCTGAATAAATGTAGCACAGCACCACAAGCGTACTTTCAACTTAATGGTGTTCCTGAATCTGTGTGGCTTAAACATTTCTCCACACTATATGACGATCCTAAGATGAGTAGCTATATTTACAATGGCAGTTCTGCAAGATGTTGGGAGCTGCAGTGCACTGAAAATATCATCCAGACCTTCATTAAAACAGCGTCCTCGTCAAGAGCAGCAGGCCTTGACGGACTTACAAACTGGATGTTTAAACAAAATATAAATTAATGGGCTCTAATTCTTAGCAATGCATTTCATCACATTTTGCAAACCAAATGTCTACCAGACTCTTGGCGCTCGTTCGTGATTATCCCGATTTATAAAAAGGGTGATCGCATGGACGCCACAAGTTATCGTCCGATAGCGTTATTGGACGCTCCTGGGAAGTTGTTCACCAAGTTGGTATTAAGAGACTTCAATCTCTGGTCATCTGTAGCCTGTCAACGTGATCCAGCACAAACTGGTTTTGTGGCTGGTCTGGGTACTAGTGTTAATTTACTCACTTTAAATGCTATTCGACAACAAGCCCAGTGTAAGAGACAGCCTAGATACTTTGCATTTGTGGATTTTCATTCCGCCTTTGATTCGGTTTCAAGACCTAAACTTATTAACAAGTTAATCAAGGCGGAGTGTCCCTCTACTCTTATAGACATCATTTTTCGCATTGCATTCAAAAACTAAGATCTTTGTAAGATTAAACGCTGAAGGTCTTTTATCATCCCCTGTTCATACGTATAGAGGGTTAAAGCAGGGATGTAGCTTAGCGTCAGCCTTGTTCAACTTCTTTATTAATGATGTTCGCTGGATCTTTACTAAAATAGCGGCTGACGCTCCAATGCTAAATGGTGTCAAAATTAGTGCATTATGGTATGCAGATGATCTTGTGCTTGTGTCAAAAACATCTAGTGGCCTACGTAATCTTTTGTCAGTACTTTGCAGCTATTTCAAAGAAAATGAATTAATTGTAAATACTGCCAAAACACAGATTGTCACGTTCATCCCTAAAGGTTTACACAAGCATTTGTTAGAATGGCAAATTGAGAGAATTCCCATAAAGATAGTTCCAAATTATGTTTATTTGGGTGTTATTTTTGATGGTTGCCCCACATTAGATTCACAGTTGAATAAAATTAAACAGAAGCTAACTATGGCAATTTGTCAAACTCGAATAATTGTATCCAAGTATGGGAAATTTTCACTCAAAGCAGCCCTTCTATTTTGGAATCAAAATGTTGTCCCAACTATTCTTTATGGTTTGGAAACGCAAATCCTACCAACTGGATTTCTTAATCAATTAGAATCCAAATTTTGGCGAGCCATTCTGCATTTACCGCAATGTATTCCTGGGGTGATGATGCGATATGAACTGGGCTTAATTTCATTAATTGCCCAACATAATTGGCGCTCATGCGCTTTATTTCGTAAATGTTTGCTTTCAACACAAGATAACTCTGCCTTGTCATCTATCTCCAGTTACATATTAAACTCAGCAGAAATGTTCCCGAAACAGTGGTCCTCAAATATTCTCTCCATCATGGTAAAGGCCGATATTTCACTGAGCCTTTTATTAGATCATCCAGAGAGAGCAAAGAAGAAAGTCCACATGATGGATTGGATTGAGACCCGAGTAAAGTGTTTAACTTACAAAGATTTTGATCCTGTAATATTTGGACCTAAATCCTATAAAGACACTGCCTCGTACTTGTGCTTGGCTCCTTCCTCTGCTATCAGATCTGGTATCCTGAGGCTGCGGTTTAATATCTGGCCCACTAGGGAAGTTAAACTAAGAAGGAGACAAATTACATCAGACCTCAATTGGTGCAGGTTTTGTCAAGATATAGCAATTGTTGAAACCTTGCAACATTTATTATTAGAGTGTACAGCCCCTAAACTTTCGAGTTTAAGAGACATTCACTTTGCCAAATATTTTGCGTATTTTGCACAAATAGACCCAAGTAATAGATGGGTCGCTCTGGCTGCAACTGAATGTATGGGCATAAGGATTGCTACCATCAATTTTTTAAAATCCCTAAATATGGACTGAATGATATACATCATGTTAAATTAATTGTTAACACTCTTAAATTGTGAAATGTCGAATTGGAAAATGGTTGTAATTGTAATTGTAAATGCTTGTTTTATTGATTTATTGCTCTTACTTATGAAAGAATGGATTTTTGTAATATGTATAAATTGAAAAAGTTGTTGTAATTGCAACTATATTCAATAAATAATAATAAAAAAAAAAATATACAGTTTTATAAACATTGTCCAGTCCCTCTCCGAACTAATAAGTTACATGCTAGGGTTCGTGCCCAGTTCATATGTCAAATATTACAATATTGTACAATGGATTAAAAAAGTTTGTATGTCCATGAAGTTACAATGATGCAGTTGGTTCTCTGATCCACAGGAAGCCTTGTTTCAAGAATCACAATGTAGTTCATCAAAAGCACACAATCTGAGTTTGTTCTACATTGTCTCGTTGTTTATATGAGGATGAGGCTTGTGAGCGCAGACAACACTTGGATTGCAGTTCATTTGAATCACAAGTTTTATTTGCATTTAACAACCAGTCTGCTCTCGGTCAGCCTAAACATTAATGAAACTGAAAGGTCGTTCGGCTCGGCTGCAAGTTGAAAACACAGTCCACCATTTTAGAACACTAAGCAGGAGTCGAAATCAAAATGGCAGATGGTTCTTAAAATGGCAGTGAAGTTGATCGAAAATCAAAAATTTCAGAGGCGGTTTTCCATGTAACACGAATGAGCTTTAGGCCAATATTCATAACAAGGCGGTAGTATATGAGTACAGTTTAACAATCTCACCATTATTTTGTCACCCGTTCATCTCAAATGCATGCCATATACAGTTTTCTGAGGCTCTGTTTGCCATTCCACCACTAGGCAGCTCCTTGCCATTCATTTGTGATCGAAGACCCTGCACCATGCTCTTTGATGTATTTTGTTTGTATGTATTACTTTGCCAACCAACCTTGAAGGCTCTACCCCCCTGGCACTTTAGGCGCCCTACCCGATGAGGGTCTTGCATCGCTCACCCCCCTGAGACTGCTGTATGTTGAACTTGGCGGCTTGGTCGCTTGTAGGGATACTCCAACAGGGGCTTGCTTTGTTCGCTTCCCCCCTTTTTGTAAAGTTGTACAGTATACGAGTTAAGTTGGATATATATGGGACGGAATTACAGTAGACCGATTGCTTTAGGGAATACAATGACCCCAATTCAAAGTGTACAGTACCGTCACTTATCACTTAGACAAGTTCATCACACAACTTCATCAGTTAATGTCAGTTAATGAACTTAAAACACCTTAGGAGTTGTAGATTTGGACAATATACCATCAAAGGTGGAAGCATGTGGAACGGAATGCCATCAGACTTACATGTAATGTTACACGAAATCGTCACTTATACACAACATCATCAGTGAATGAAGTCCAGTGAAAGTACTTCAAATGCCTTAGAAATTGCAGTTTGGACAGTACACTATTAAAGTGGCTGAAATGTGGAACGGAATGACACCAGACCCATGTCTGTGGGATATACAATTACACTAATTTAAAGCAATACCTAAAACAAATAAAGTTACACAAAATTTCACTTATACACAAATTCATCAGTGAATAAACTTCAAACGCCTTAGGAATTGCAGATTTGAACATCGTACCATTAAAGTGAGCTAACTTTGGAACGGAATAACGCCAGAACCATGTCTTTAGGAGACACGATGACCCCAATTTCACGCTTTACATGAATCATTACATAAGAATTTTACACAATATCGTCACATTTGATTTTATATTTATATATATATTGGTTTTTATTCACTATTTTTAGTATCAATCTACAACATTAATGTCCTACACTAATAAATGCAGGTCATACAGTGTTTCACTGCCCGATTCATGGAAAAGTGTGTATTTCTCATGCAAATTGCAGCGTGATGAGAATGATTCTGTGCGAGCCTGCGCATGGAATAAAAAATGTGTGCCCCATGTATTCATGTAATGTACTGCGCAAAGTAACCATATTCCCAAGTCGCACCCAGAACTCCCCTAAAACAACCCCCACACAAAGCATAAACAGCCATAAGAGCTACCTTTGTGTGCTACCTCAGGCACGAATACACGCACCCTTAAAACAGTGCATGGGTTCCCCCGCAAGCAGGCCTGCATTCGGGAAACTTGCGCAGGGTCCGTCGTAACTGTTTCCGGCACCGCGAAAACATGCGTATGAACATTCATAATTCTGGTAAAAGTAGGAAAATCGGCTTTCGAACTCCTGTAACCATTTCTGCACCCCGCTACACTACATACGCACACCCCTAATTTAGCTAGGAACCTGGTTGCGTACACGCACCCCTAAATTTGACATGCAAACCCACTGCCACTCTGCGTTTCCTCTGTGCAAGTGACTTTAAGCCTGCCTTCTGGTTCATGATCGAGGGATTTGCGTGGCCATTTCTATACCATGAGGCTGCACGGGTGGTTCCATGAATATGTGTAATTTTGCACAATTGTGGGCTTTGCATGGACTGCCTGACTGGCCGTCCCTTGAAATGCCCACTTAGTCGCATGTGCTTCCCCATTTTCTGTGTTCCGCCCCCTTCACAGCACTCTGCGCAATTCGCACCCATGCTCGGAGCTTAGAGACTTGTTGAGCCTACGCAAACTCCACACAAATCCCCCTACTAGCATGTATTATAACGATACAAATGTGAACCCCTGGTTAAATGCTGCTTACACATTAATGATGATACAGCTTCCTGATATCTCACATATCTCTCGACCTGCATTAACACCATCTAGGCTAGTTCAATTTTATTTTAGTTGCTTCGCGCTACTTTAATCATTTAAATGACAAAATGCCTGTGTTTGATGGTCACCATGTAAACTTATATCATATTACATGAAAATATAAATGTCAGAAAAACTATAATACATCCAATAGCTCTTTTGAAAACTAATAGGACGTGTTTATATTTGTAGAGTGCTCACCGCATAACCTACTTGCTATTTGATATAATGATTGTATGGTCTGTGTATGTATTGTTCTCATGATGTAATTAACACATCAACATACAGCTTCATTACTTGAGATTGGGAAAAGACTATGCACATCTCAGTTCTGCCTCCATGGTAAGATTTGTGAAATATATAAAGCACAGTGCATTACAGGATGTGTAGGTCATGACTGACACATCTGTTTCAATTATTGGACCGAATGACCAGGAGTTAGGTCATGGTGAATCTAGTGTGCTTGCTTTAGTCAGACTGTCGATAATTTTAAACACAGAGAAACCTGCAGACAGGATCACCATCCTTAGGATGGGGTCCAGGTTGGTATACGCCACTATGTGCTGGCCGAATGGCAAGCTGCAAGTAAGAACTAGAGGCATGTATGAGTCTGTGTGGAGTACATGTGTCTGGAACACCATCAGCACAACTCTTCTTTACAGGTGGGAAAGGGAATGCTTCTGAGTGGACTTGTTTAATTCCTGCAGTGTGGGTTCCAGTTCGGTATTTAGGGATTGGAGGGCTGTTTTTTGTGAGGTGATGTTAATTTACTAATGCAATGGGGGTTGCATTATAGTCGTGTCACCGTGTGTGATGCACACTTGAATAAATCGTGCAGTAGAGAACAGATTTCCTTATCTAGAACCTGTAAAGGACCGACAAGCAGAACATATAAGACAGGGTCCCACAACAGCAATACTGAAATCAAATTCTCCCTGCAATGCCAGCATAAGTACACGTCAAAGGCGACACGTTACTGCACTGCTAAACGTTGAAGCTCAATGCAGAACCGATCCATCCTGGTTAGTGGCATGTGTGAGGTGCATTTGTTTAAGTTACCCCCTTCAGTATTACAATGGCAGTGTATTGTGTGAAGGACACTAGTTTCACTCGTTGGAGTCATATGATGGTATTGTGTTAGTAGTGTCCCTCCTGGTAGGTTTCAGTAGTGCATGTACATGCATCTTTCAGCATTACAGTGGTGATCTCCAGCCTTTGTTAGGTGTGTTTGTTTCCACCTTTCATCAGGATCACCATAATGTTTTGCAATATGTTACCCTGCCCTGTGTGCATTGTACTTGTTTTGGTAAAACAGTTTAGCTCATTGTGTAGTCGGGTTATCTTTTGTAAGGTGCACTTCTATTAGTCTAGCTGTGAGGGTCAACCTTTAGTATTACAAACGTTGTGACCTGAGTAGGAGATGCATTTGTTTCAATCCTGCAGTAAGGGAACTATTTGAGTATTTTAGTGGTGATATCTCTCCTTTATGCAGTGTCTTTGTTTCAGTCCTGCGTTGTGAGTCACTGTTCAATATTGCAGTGGTGTTATTCAGTCCTGTGTGAGGAAACCTTGTTTCAATTGTTGCATCAGTGTCTCAATTAAATGCTTCAGTGTTGTTTCTAATCCTGTTTATTGGGCCCGTTTAGAATTCCCGCCAGGTCACCTCTCAGTATTGGAGTGGTGGTGTCCAGTCTTGTTTAGGGTGAACATGTCTCAGGCATGCAGACGCACTCACATTCCAACATTGCCGTTTGTGAGACTCCAACGCATTGCTCTGGCAGGGTCAGGCCAGTTAGCTGCACTTTTATCTTTCCAGTTGTCGTGCTTAGTCATTTCAGCGTTTCAATCATGATGTCATTTATGTGATGCAGGATGTTACATTCCTGCATGTATAGGAATCTTTCAGTAGAGTCTTAATGGTAGTCTTAGTGAGATGAACAGCAATTGACAAGTAAATATAACATGAATTCGATGTACATGTTAAGCACACTGCATTTTTTCTATGCTGTTCCATGCAACTGTGATTTTGCATATTCGATATTTATAAAATTACAGACTTGCATGAACTTTGAATGCAGAAATGAAGATAAAAGGGATCACAATATTTGTTCTTGTAGCAACTATGACATCATTCCTAAACTATAGGTGTCATTTCAGGTTGAGGTTCTGCGCCCAAAACGTCCTGCATGGTGTTTCCACCACGCCCTCATCTCCTACCATGCTTCTTTATCTTTTTCCTGCTTTTGTTCCCTCCTGTTTTCCACCCATCTGTCCATTGACTGCTGCAACCTAACTTTCACTGGGCCTTCTTCCTTTCTGTCTGTGTTTGAGTTTCCTTTGTACCTGCTTATTAGAGATAACCCTTGTGTGGAATTGCCATCTGGCAAGCATGTACAAGTCCTTCCTTTTTTCTTACTTATATTAAGTTATACAATGTTGTGGGTAATTCCATCTCAGAAGGGGGCGATCTTTTGACCAGACGCCTGCTTCCGTCAACTTCATGACAAAAGCATAGTGTACACCAGTACCGTGCTGAATCAGTATCTTGATCTGCAGCGCCGGATCTCCTGTGGCAAAGAGCAGGTCTAGAGGGCGCTGGTGCACGTTTGATTACTGCAGCCAAGTCACTTCAGCACAGAGGATACGTTTAAAGTCCACACCTCTGTTCCAAAACCACAAGAGGAATTCTGGTGGCAGTTTAATCTTTCAACATAAAGCTATACCTGAGTTTAGGGTGTGGTGGCTAATAATTTACATAATTATAAGAAGTCACATCCAATCGACATCATACACGTGTCAGCACTGTGATCCCAGACCAGCTGTGGAAGGATTGTGTGCATTCTGGTCAGCCTGTCCCTGCCAGCTTGCTTGACAGGAGACTGAATGACTGTGTCTCTCCTTTACAACTTTTTTAAGAGCGCTTTATTTATTTCTGTATTTATTTATTTATTTATTCGTATTTTTAAAGTGCACAACAGCCCGGGGGCATCATAGGGCTGTTACAGATAAACACATCAAACTGGTTACATAGGAAGGCAAGTGGTTACAAGGCAAATTGCATTACAGGGGCATAATGGATACATATACTGGAGTTGCAGACACATATTGTTAAGGTGAGGTTTAATTAAATAGTTTGGTTTTAAGAGATTTACGAAAGAAGTACAGCGAAGGTTCTGCTCTGAGTGAGTTGGGAAGAGCATTCCAGAGCTTAGGTTCTTATTTAACACCTGGTAACACCTCTCTCCAGCAGGACAGCTTCTCAGCAGAAGCTGCCCTGAAAAACAGCAATCAAAGGGCACACCCACCTCAAAAGTCTAGCCTTACACCTGGTATGCAGGGTGCTGCATACCAAATGATGCTATTGACAAGGGAAGGGACATGGAGTTAACATAGACAGTGGAGGTCTGCATAGTTGGAGTGTTGGGCAAGATTGTATGCAGTATCCTTTTGGTGCCCTACAACAAATCTGACTTCCTGGTAATAGGAACCCAACCTTTGGTCGAAGTCTGTACTACACAGGTTGGTAGCGTGTTGAGCATCCAGGCTTATCTCAAGAGGGGTCAATGTGAGATGTAGGAGAGTTACACAGAGATTCACAGTGGTGAGTATTCAAATAAACTCTTACGCACAAGGTTTCTTGAGTAAACAATTATACATTTATTTAACATACAGTTTGAGTAAGCCTTCTTCAGAAGGGGCAATATAATAGTAACACGCAAATACACTTCAAAATATCCACTCTTAGAATCTCTAAATCAGCAGATACCCATTTGGGATGGCACAGCGACAATTCCTACACCCTCAGGTGACTTAAATAACTAGGACACTGTGGGCATTAATATATCACTGTTGCATTTAGAGCAATACTTAGGAGTAGGTCAAAGAAAAAGATTATTAGAATAAAAAAAGAGATCTCACAAATATTCTGAAGCAGGTAAGTACGTTTGATAACCCCCAATGCAAAATAGGTTAACCCCTTCCTGGAAGGAAGACAAAACACAATGTAAGAGAGAAGAAGAGTTATTCAGGGAACCAGGCCAGGCCAAAGTCAATTGGGTAAAAGTCTAGGTGAGCTTAAGCAATTCCTGTAGGTAGGTAAAAGGCTTACACAATGTTTTAGAAGTCTTTGTAGAAAAGAAGAAATCAAAGTAGGGCCACAAACTGATTAGGCTTGTGAGGTAGAGAAGTTGTTAGCAACTCTACAGAAGCAACCCAGACAAGCCTCCAGTGAGAACAAGTGAAGTGATGTTACACAACAAGAGGTAAGTGCTCTTAGACTTTACAGTACCTTTGGTTAGAAGAAATGGTTCCAGCTGGCTTCTGTTCCTGTGCAGCTCTGCAGATCTTGTGTTCCTGGGCCTCAGTCATGAGGACAAGTGGAAGAACGTCTGGAGGACTCCTACACTGCAACGGGACGGTCAGCGACAGAAAAGGAACAACTTCTATTCAGTAGCACTTTGCGAATTCAGCTCCTTGTGTCTCAGCAAATAGCACCGCTGCGGTTTCTTGGCTGTTGAGATGGGATTTCCTTGCATCTGGGGTCCAGCACACTGTTGAGGTGGCTCATGGTCCGTCAGCCCTGCTTCCTGGGAGTCCAGAGGATCTTCCTGGAGCTCTTGGCTAACTTAAAAGCAATGCACACGATCTGGTGTCCCTCTCCCCGAGGATGTCCAGGTGGCTTACTTTGGAGTTAATTGGTCACACCAACTCAAGGTGAGAAGTCGTCCTTGCAGGGCTTCTCTAGTTCTCTATTCGAGGCGAATTTGGAGCTTCAGCACAACAGCAGGGCTTCAACGGGCAAACCAATGGTCCAGGAGTTGCAGCAAGCATCTCTTCCAAGTTCTTCTTTGGATTCCTTCGTCCAGTGGTTAACACTGCCTTCCAACCCAAAAAGCTTTGCCTTTTATGCAGGTTTCTCTCATTCATTCCAGCCCAGCTGTAACTCACCCAGCAGGATGGCTGTCCTTGCCGGACAGCCAGCTGGCCAATCACCTAGGAGTACATTCCTGTCTCCTGGGAGATTAAGCACAGGGAGTTTCAGTCACCTCCCTAGCTTTGTGCCCCCACTAGACACCCTGGACCAGAGGCGGGCTTCACTTGTGAATCCCACCAAAGACAAAATGAACAAAGGGACTAAACCTGGTTGGGCAAGCAGAGAAAATCTCAAGAAGGACCTTTCTGCAAAGAAATGGCAAAAATAAAGACCACAGCCATTTTGACAAAAATGGGACCCTTGGGTGCTTTATTGCAGCTGTGAATACAGCCCGCGGTAAAAGCACACCGCGGTAGTTAAAAGTAAAGCACTGCCATCAGCCATTCATCGAGGAAAGGGTAACATAAAAATGTTACATGAGAAGACTAGTCAAAGGGTAAACTAAGTAACCCCTGCCGCACCCTATTGTAAAATAGTGTGTGCTGGGTCTAGAAAGTTTCAAATGTAAGTAAAGTCCATTTCAATTCACTGCTCTTGGAAACAGTAGTTTATCCAAGAGAAGGTATCTAAACCTTTGGGAAATCTGAAAGAATTCCCTGTGCCACTGAGGATGCTGTGTGAAAAAGTGTAAAGATGATGCCTATGGCATTTGTTAGACTCCAGACACCAGAAACCGGAACGGCCTACCAGGAAGGTAATAGAACTTACAAAAAAACTATCATCACCCATAAAGCCAATGGGCCTCATTACGACCCAGGCGGGGGACCATGTTGCTATCAGCACCATGGTCCATGCCGGTGTCCGCCATGGCGGAATGGGGAATTACCACCCCATTCCGAGGTTGGCGGGTCGGTAATTCTCCATGCCGCCATGGCCCTTCCCCATTCCCATTTTTGCCCCAGAGGGCTCAATGGGAATGGGGAAGGCGCTAAGTACGGTGTCGCAAATTGCGGCACCGTACTTAGCACCTAGGTCCCTTTGCGGGTCCCTACTTTAACAGCTGGTAAAACCAGCCGTTAAGGTCGGGTCCCGCAAAGTGACCTTGTAATTAGGCGCTAATAGGTTAACGGCGCCGCAGCCTTTTACGGCGCCATTAACCCATTAGCGGCTGGGTCGTAATGAGGCCCAAAGCCTTTAATGCTCGGATCAGCAATGCTGCATCCGACTCAAAAGAACTATTCTCTATCTTAAAAGAATTGGAAAACCCAACACCAACCACCAATTGCACCAATTCCAGCAAAGAGTGGGGCACCACTATCCAAGACACTCTTGCTGCCAAGATTAACCTCCTTCAAAACAAAATCCTAACTAAAAAACAACTCCTAGCAGATAAACTTGCCACCGTCATTCAACTAGCCACCCTTAATGACAACACCAAACCAACTCTTCAGTTCACATCAGTTTCGCAAGAATTAGTGTTTAACACCATATCCAAGCTCAAAGCATCCAACTGTAAGGGAGACTCCGTCCCTGCGAAAGTAGTCAAACCATGCGCCCACACAGTGACACCCATGATAACTAAATTCATAAATGCCTCCTTTGACAAAAATGTGGTGCCAGCCAATATTAAGGAAGCCTGGGTCAATCCTTTGCTAAAAAAGCCTAACCTTGACCCCACTGTGCCCATGAATTATAGACCAATAACAACGGTCCTGTTCTTACGAAAAAGCCTTGATAAAATAGCCTACAACCAAGTCCAAGCACAATTGTAACAGAACCAACTCCTGGGCACCAGACAATCTGGCTTCCGCCCTAGCCATAGCACAGAAACAGCCCTCCTGGATCTCAAAATCCAAATGAGCACTATTAGAGACTCAGGAAAGCTCTGCATCCTACTCTTGTTGGACCTATCTGCTGCGTTTGACCTTGTGGACCATAACAAACTCTGCTCCACCCTAGCTAAAGACTTCAATTTTTCCAAGGACGCCACCATGTGGATCAAATCCTTCTTGGCTGAACGAACATCTATAGTGTCCATATAGAAAGAAGCTGCATATCCCATACCAGTCCCCATAGGTGTCCTACAAGGAACCTGGGGGCGTAAAGGAGGGTGAGTCCCAATGTTTTGTTGAAGGGGGATTGAGCTCGAGTAGGGACTAATTGTAAAGTGTCAAAAGATGCACAAAAAAGCTCAATTTCCCCTCTTTTTGTCCAAGGATCCTGCCTATCTCCCTCTCTCTATAACGCTTACACGAAGCTCCTCTTCTCAGCATTGGACGATATGGGTGTCATCTACACTAACTTTGCAGATGACACCCAGATCCTTATCACTCTTTCAGGGAACTACATCCAAGACACATCTACCATAAACAAAATCTATTCCATAATCCAAAACTGGATAGCTTTAAACAGTCTCTGCCTTAGAGATGAAAAGACAGAGATTCTCCTTGTGGGCTCCCAACCCAAAATAAATGCCCTTCTGCTAGAATACGCCACCATCAAAATAGAGGTCACCAGCATCCCAGTACTCAAACATGTAAAAACATTAGGAGTTTACTTGGATTCTAACCTCTACCTGACCAAACACATCAGCACACTCTCATCCTCCACATCTTACACTTCAAAACCTATCTCCCTCAGCCGCCAATTCTTGACCTCCACCAATTGCATCACTCTAGCCAAGGCCATGATCCAATCAAGACTTGATTATTGTAATGTACTATTACTAGGTACCTCTACCACCAAACCCAATAAATTGCAGATGATACAAAACAAACCCCTAAGGGCTGCCCTTGGAATAAGAAAATCTGACCATATATCCAAAACCAGAAGAGAGCACCATTGGCTTCCCATTAAAGCCAGAGTCATATTCAAAACTGTGTGCATCACCTTCAAATGCGTCCATGAAAATGCTCCTATCTACTTAAATCACGTAATAACCAAAAAACAAGCACCAGATCCCTAAGATCAAATAACCACTCACTATTGGCAATAACTCACTACAAAAAGACTAGAGCAGGGGGCGCCAGTTTCCAACACTTAGCCCCCAAACATTGGAATTTTCTTCCGCTCACCATCAAAAATGAGGAAACTCTCAAGGGGTTCAAAAAACTGCTGAAAACATATATACTTCTGTTCTGTTAATAATGGTCCTCTGTTTTATGTTTATGTACTGCTTGCCAATATAACTGTGCCATATCGGCCTCCTTAATGTATGCATTTTTAAGCTGTCTGTAACCTCGCCGGTCTGGGCGAGTAACACATGTAATAAATAAATAATTAAATAAAAATAAATACTTAACAAATAAACACAGAGTTCAAATTACTTTAAAAATCCATGAGTGAGTGGGAAAAAGGGTCTCACTCTCTGTAAATTAAAAATTAAAAGTCCTAAAATCCAACAAATTGCTGGTGGTCTCTAAGGTAGAGAGGAATTAGCACATTTCTGAGAATTCTCCCCAACATGGAGGAAGATTCCACCATGTTGATTCTCTCTATACCTCTCAGTCCTTCCTGTCTCTGTGAAAATGTATTCAGTTTAGTGTCCTATGTAGTATGCAGATTGGCCTAAGCACATTCAAATTCACATCACACTACAAATCTTTTGCTGCAATAATTATGGTCACATTGCCATTTTGTTTTTTTGCCATCTTGGATGTAATGTTCAGTGCCCTGCTCATTTTGTATTTTCGCTCTGAACGCGGTGGAAAACCGTGGCATGAACTTTCTGACAATTACGAGACAGGAATGCACATACTGCTGAGCGTGTTGTTTGTCTTAAACTGTAGAACCTTGAAGTCCTTGCAGGAGCATAGCTAATCTACAAGTAGGTGCCCTTCTGTCTCGACCATGTTTTCCCTGCTGAACCATTAATTGTAATAATGTCTGAACCGTGCTCCTCTAGTGAAAACCCAATTCCCAAGCTTTAGAGCAGACTGACCTTAGGCTCTAGGTGCAACACAGATAAGCTGTACAGCAAATGTTGCCTTGTACCACGCAACACGATATCTCCCCACGCACTGCTTTGCCCTTCTCCCAGACAGTAAATTGTGAGTCGGAGGATGGGGAGATATGCAAAACTGTCGTCTTAGTAATACCATATGCGTGGAAAGGTCATGATCCCTATGGACCCTATCATATGAGGGGGCTGGACAAGTGTTTCATATGTGATCCTGAATGTATATATGTGTGTGTGTTTTTAGTGACTCTGGGCTCTCTCTCGCCAGTGTCTGTACACATGCATCGTGGGGTGCTGAGACCCCAGTCTTGACTGTAATAAACACTGTTCTTTGACCTTGTGACTGGCTATTTCAATTTCTTTGTAGTAAGCCTCATTTTGTGGTCTTTCATCTCCTCCACTTTCTTTAGTCTTTTATGATTCACTTTTGGGCAAAAGCATAAGGAAGAATTCATTAGGCCTCTATTGGGAGGTTTGACTCACCAAAGCACCATGTGGATGCTGGGAGTTTTTTTCTCTCATCATGATGGGACCTTAAGGGGCCTAGCATTGTCATATGTGTAAAAAGAAAAAGAAAATAGGTGTTTCCATTCCTTTTTGAGAGATATTATTGTACGTGGTGCAGCAGCAATTCATGCCGCTGCTGCACCACATTTAAAAATAATTGCATTCATGGGTGTGAAATTATCCTGTCATGCATTGCACTTCACCAGCGCATTTTAAAATGCATCCCATTTCCACAGTTGGGATGCAGATTAAAATATTGCAAAATGCTCCATTATTTGTGCAAATGTGCAATAGGGATGAAAAAGGGAATCTGAATGTGGACAGTTATGTTGCACACAGTCAAAGGAACTTTGTCACTAGAGCACATCCTTTTTGGGCATAAGTGATGAGCTACACTAGCGTGTCTCATCAATCGCTCCAACAAAATGTTCTTGGAATCGGCCCCATACTATAAATATATGATATGTGTTTATTTGTAAGGAACACAACTCATAACATTACAATCCTGAGTGGCTAAATGATATTCCTTTAGGAAACATCACAATCGATATCATGTATGTTTGAAACGTGATTGACTCCGCCATACTGGGCTTTCCAAGGTCTTTGCCCTATCGCCATTGACCACCCTATTTTTAGGCAATATGCCCCAGGAGTGTGGCCCATTACCAAATAGGGTAATGCACCCGGGGCCTTCATTATGGCCCTGGCTACCCTTGTGCCTGTAACTATGGTCCCCGAGGGCATTACCTTATGCAGTAATGGCCCGCAGGCGAGGGGCATATTGCCATTAATACCCCGGCCCGCTGCAGACAGAAAGCAGAGTCAGTTTTCTCTTTCCATGTTGGCCAAAGTAAGCAAGAAAAATGGCCGCCATGGAAGGGGAGAAGGGACTATGCGTAGTTCTTTCTCTCTTTCCATGGCGATTAGTCGCGTGAAGAACTCTGGCCGTGCAGAATTCTGAGCCTTCTGGGGTACGTAATGCCGGGCGAGGGCCAATGAGCTTGCATTTTACAAGCTCATTGACCCTTGCTGGGTATAACTAAATGAATAGCCTGAGTATTCCTCATGGAAGAAAACTCAGCAGGCTGAAAATGCACCACTAATGAATGACTCACTCTTGTATAGCCCTTCTCATAGATCCATGTCTGTTATAATTTCCAGATAGTGTAATATTATAAGCTTCAATAATACTCAATGTGTCAACCTCTGACTATTGATGAAAAACAGACTCATGCTTGCCTAACAGATACCTGATTCTGCTGGTCTGACATGCAGGCTTACAATTGCCCACTTTGAGGTAACTGATTCGATCAATTTCAGAAGGATGATAGGCTGAGTTCTTCTTACCAGATTCAAACCTAGGACCTGCAGTTGCACATAGATCTCTGCAGTGTGTGCATTAGTCCACCGAGATATCGTACTGTAGAGCTCAATGTGCTGGCCTGCTTGAATAACATTGACAGATGCGTAGGACTCAATTTCCTCTTGCAAAGCATGCCCTCAGTATCATTAGGTATCTCTCTATCCTTTAACCTTTCTCCTCTTTCCTGAAGCCCATTAAGTTATTTTGTGAATGTTGTTTTCCCTAAGAATCATCCTGAACCTATGAAATCTTTTGAACTCCTCTGAAGATGTTTGGCTTTTAAAGGAGAGTTAGGCAGATTCAGCGTTCAAGAAAAATGTGTGGGTAACCACAAATCTACCTGAATCACAGGAACCGGCCAATCACTTTTGAGAAAGTTCCCCAAGGCTTAGTGAAAACGTGTAAGTTTGAATTTCACTGCATTCTATGTAAGTAGACAGAAAATTCAACCTATATTTCGCGCATTATATATTTCTAAACATTTGCAAGTACCTAGCCTTTGCTGTTGTCAAGGGCCAATCTTAGTCAAACTATACATACATTTTTTTAAATATGTTCACAAATATATCTTTTGCCCCAGGAGGTCCCGTTGACATGTGATTTTTTATCTTTCTTTAAAACTGCTGTTTTCAGGGAAGTTGTGGTCTTAATACGTTTAATTTAATATTCTGGCTGGCTCCTTATTTTGTTCTTTTGAGAACCATATTTCCCTCAAGACATCCAGTGAGAACGACCTTCCACTCACAGCAACATTACTCATGAAATAGTTCGGCCAACATACTTGGCTTTTGCAGTAACCCAAAAAACCTTGAGCTGATTTAAAAAGAAAATCTGTGCTCATTTCTCACTGTATAAGAAAGACACCAGGTCCTGCAGAACCGAAGTTCTGAAATGAACAGTGGTGCTTTCTCCGACTGGGAAAGATATGTTATATGTGGGATTTAGTTAAATGGCTGATAATAATTTGCTTCGTGGGGACTACCAAGCTTTGGCCCGGATAAGGCTGGTAACGCATTGGAGATTATCTTCGACAACAACCACTTTGGTGCAAGGCCAATATCAGACTACATTGTCTGTGAAAAAGTAAAGAACATAGATTAAAAAGCCTGTTAGGTGATGGAGAACAACTTAGTGAGCTGGTCTAGAGGCAGCACAATTCTTTTTTTTTTTTTTTTTATTGAACTTTACTCGGTAAAACCAAGTTTTGTCAAAATTTCACAGTAGTCTGAAGTGCCAGTATCCTTTGATAGCAGTGGAATGCGGCCAAGCTGCTTTGTCTATCACACCTAGCAAGGTCGCCTAGAGCAAGGCTCCACCATTAGTCACACGCCTGGTACTGTGGCAGCTCATCTTCTAAGTTTTGCTGTTTAATTTGGTCGAAAACCAGGTCGATGAGTTTGGCTAAGGCTTGAGACCACTTGTTGTTTTCACCGGAGATCAGTCTATTCCACAGATCATCTGTTCGAAAAATCCATAGATTATCGTCAAGCGCAGGGAGGTACAGATTTCTAGATTCCTTCGTGTTCACACATTCCATCACCAAATGTTTCAGTGTTTCAGTGGAATCGTTGTTTTTACATAATCTGCAATGTTTAAACCCTCCGCCTCCTCTAATGGCTATGATCTCTCTAGTGGGCAAGAGGTTGAGCCTTGCTCTCATAATTACGGTTCTCAGTCCTTTTTCCGGGAACTTAGCGCAATACTGTAAAGGTTTTTTTACCTTGTTGAAAGTTGGCGGAAGATGGTTCAGGAGTTTATTCCCGGTGGCCTTTTCTATGGTCGAGATCCAGTCCAGGTCTTCTAATTTCTTTTTAATTCTGTCGGGGTTTTCTTTTAGCTCTTTATCTGAGCATTCAATTTTTGCCAGATCCTCCCTTCTTCTGTTGGCCCAGTTTTTCAAGGCCGTGCACTTCCCAATTTCAATTTCCTCACAAATAGATGCCACGATGGGTAGTGCGTCGGCCATGATGATGTTTCTATATAGGCGCATCGCACTTTGGTCAACCATGGAGGCCAAGGATAGCAGCCCTAGTTCTCTCCTGATCGCCGGCAGGGAGGTGGATTTAGGGAGCCCCAGTACTGCTTTCCACACATATCCTTCCAGTTTAGCCCACGTATTCCGTGGGAGGTATAACGAGGTCTCTGCTCCATAGATTAGTGTCGGGACCACCTTGGTTTTGTAGAAAGTTATCGCCGGAAGCAGGGAGAATTTGCCATATTTGCGGTCAATCGCTCTTGTTTGGGCTGTAAGACATTTGACTTTCTCCCATAGTTGGCTTAGCAGGCTCTTTTCCGTTTTTGAACTATCCAGGTTGATCCCCAGGTATTTGAAAGACTTTACAACTTCAAGCTTGGATTTATCAAGAAATATGTTTAACTTGGTTGTTCCTTTGTTGATCACTTTCTCCATTACCATGATTTTGGTCTTTGTCTTGTTGATTGCCAAGTGGTTATTCTCAATATACTTTTCGAGGTTCTGTATTTTTCTTTGCAGTCCCACTTTGGTCTGGTCGATGAGAATAACATCATCTGCGTACATTAGGCGAGGGATCTCCATTTTCCCTATCTTCGGGGGAAATGCCCGGATTTTCGCTTCAGCTGCTTGATAGTCCCCTAGAAAGGCTATGAACAAGGCAGGGGCAAGCGGACATCCCTGTTTGACACCTCGTCTCACCAGAATTTCCCCTGAGAGGGCGCCTTGATGGTTCAGTTTGACTCGCATTTTCGTGTCTGTATTTAAGGCCTTCATGGGTTCCAGGATGTTTGCTGGACATTTCCAGCTTTGAAGCTTAGCCCATAGGGTGGGCCTGTCGACCATGTCAAAGGCCTTTGAGAGATCGACAAAAGCCAAGTAGACCTTCGGTGCTCCTTCTTTAATTCTGGCTTTGAGAATATTTAACACCATTAAATTGATGGTAGTTGATCCCTTTTTTTGGAATCCTGATTGGAGTGGGTCTTTAGCCGGACTTTTTTCCTCCCAGTCTCGAAAGTGGTCCAGAAGGCGGGAGGCAAATAATTTGCCCAGGATATCCAATAACGCTATTGGCCTATAGCTTGCTGGTTCTTGCCTTGGGCCCTTCTTGTAGATTGGGACGATCACGGCTCTTAGCCAAGATTCTGGCAACAACTTTGTTCTGGTACATTGGGCAAATATTTTACTGATCCACTTAGCCCATTCCACCGGTGATGATTTAAGGTCTGCGTTGGTTAGCCCGTCCGGTCCTGGAGCTCTGGATGTTTTCAGGTTCCGTATTGCGGTTTCAATAGCTTCAGTATTGGACAGGTCTACCCATGGTATTGCGTGGTCATGGGTCCCTTCTTCCGTGTTGCCAGGGAGTCCCTCGAATTCGGCCGTGAAATACTGCACCCACCTTTCTTCAGCTACCGCGTTTGCAGTGATGGTTCTTTGGTCCGCGTTCTTGTCCTTTATGAGGGCCCAAAATTCACTAGCTTTTTTAGCGGATAGTTTGGACATCATCTCCTCTGCATCTCTTTGATATTGCATGGCTCTCTGCTGTCTGAGCCAATTTTTGTATTTTCGTTGTTCTAGGCCCCAGCTCTTCCAATCTTCTATTGTGTTGGATTTCTTTGCTATTCTTAGCAATCTGCGGACCACTTTTCTTTTAGTCACCAGCTCTTTGTCATACTGGTGGGCCGTGCTGGTTATTTCATTTCTCTTTTTTGAAACATTGACTTGGTAGGCCACTAACAAGGGCAAGTAGTTTGGTCGTTGATTGGTGTCCGACATGGGGTCGCCGCCCTCGATCTGATCCCACGCTCGTTTGATTTTTTCAATGTCTTGTGCCTTCAGACGAAGTCGGGTTTGTTGTGGATTGACCTCGGTCGCCCACTCATAGCAGTTAGTTTGTTTCTTAGACGTCTGCCATGTGCATTTCAATAAGTTGTGATCACTATTGGCCGTTTGTTGGACCATGAAACTGGTCAGTTCCCTGGTGAGACCGTTAGACACAAAAATGTGATCTAAGCTTGCTTTAGAATCATTACGTTCCCATGTTGGAAGATTTGTTTGATTGGGGAACAGTGTGGCCACGTTTTGAATGCTTCTCGAGCTCAAGATTTTATTCCAGGCCTTTCCTCTCTTTACGGTAGGGTCGACTAGTCCCCGGCAATCAGTGGGGCATTTCGTGTTTGCCGTGGGTTCAATGCATTTCGCGTTGAAATCCCCGCAGATAATGAGTTCAATTTTCTCAAATTGTTCATAAAGCTGGTCAATCAGGGCACACATGTTGTCACAGAAGGCTTTCGTGGATGTGCGCTGAGGATTCCAATAACAATTAATAATTGCCACCCTTTTTTGCAGAGTAATTGCAGATTTTGGGTTTTTTCCCTCCTGGGTAGTTAGAATTATTAGTGTTTCGTAAGACTGTTTCCACATCGTTGGTTCTGTTAGGCCTGAGCCCGATTTTATCGCTGTGAGCAAACCAGATGATGGTCTTCCCATCGGGCCTTTGACTGCCGGTGCGATCATCAAGGAGAACCCATCTAGGGCTGGTTGTTTCATCAGCCACGTTTCCTGCAGGCATAAGATGTCAAACTGGCTTAGGTCCACGTCTCCTGGTGTCGTGAGATGCATATGGCCTCTCGTATTCCAGGACCCGAGGGTGAAAGTAACCTTACCGGGGTGTTCGCTTATTCTCTCCTTGCAGTTGTCATCGATGCGAACCGCCCCTGGTCGTTGCTATTTAGCTTGGTTTTTATTCCAGGTCGTCATTAGCCATTTCCATGGTCCCATTTGTTGTTTTTCGATGTTCTCCCTTTTTTCTTTGGGACTACCACAGACCGTCCTCGTATGGTGTCGTTGCTCTTGATCGGCTTTGCCAGGGGGGCCCCTTAGTCTTTGATCTTCTCTGGGTCTTCTCAGAGAATACCGCATTTGGTCCTGCTTGTTTTTACTGCTGTGATATCGTTGTAGCTTTATATCATCCCTCTCCCCTACTTCCGTTCCCCGGTTTTGACCCTTCACTTTGTACTCTTGTCTATGGTGTTCTTGTCTCTGTTGCGGGTATGTATATCGATTATCTCGGTATAGTTCTTCCGTTCTTGATCTAAAATGGTACTGTGTTTAAAGCCTCTCCACCCTTCCCTCGTCTCGGTCTTGGATGCCCATCCTGTTCATTAGTTCCGTCGAGCGGAAACCCATTTGATCCAGTTCTTGGTATGCCGAGTCATTAATATCTTTAATGGCCGCTTCTTTCAGGTGGAGAAACGCTTTCGCCCTCTTCTCCCTATGATAGGGTTCCACCAGCACTAGATCTGTCGTTGAGATATTTTCCAAGCTTTTTACTTTCTTTGTAATTTGTAGAACAGTCGGTCTGTTTAGGATGATAAAGTCTCTGTCTGATGCCATTTGTTCAAGTTTAAATATTCTGATCACTTTTCGACCTTTTCTTCTCCTTTCAAGATCGTCTTTGTCTAGGCGTTCTTTTTGTGGACTGACCCGCCCATCTTTTATTCCCTTAGAAACTGCGGAGGAGGATGATGTCATTCTTTTTTTCTTAACCCCACATTGGGGATTGTCATCCTTTACTCTTTGCCCTGAAGTGCTTTTGGGACTGGGTTCTACCGGTCTGATTTGTCCCTCTTTCTCTTTATTAGTTGACGGGGTCGAGGTTTTTTTTCCTCCTAAGGCGTCTTTTTTTTCTTTTTTTTTTCCACGCAGTCCATCAGTTGGCTCGTAAATCTCAACAACCTCGTTTTCCGAATAAGTGGATATATTCATTAGGTCCGAGCGTTCTAAGAATTCCTCCACTGTTATCGGTGATTTGGGCTGGTTGACTTCTTGGTGGTTTTTGCTTTGCATTGGATCCTCTTCCTCTACCGCCCTTCGGGCTGGATCGGTTTTCTGCTTCGTGGGGTTCTTGAAGTTGATTCTTGTTTCCTTTTGCATCTTGACTGGGGTTTTGAGCTTTTGTGGCATTTGCCGCTGGCTCTCTTCCTGTTTGCCTTGATTTAATACAAGCAGAATGTTCTCTTTTCTCTGAGGGCGTGTCCCCTCTTCATACCCTTGAGCCCCCCATGAAGATGATTTTACTTGCAGTTCGTTGTTCCACTTTTCCATCTCCTCGATTTTCTTTTCCAGTACTTCAATTTTTTTTCCCACAGTGTCTTGTAGATGGATTGAACCTGCGGTGTCCCTGGTCCTGTAAGTCCTGGTAATGCTTGTCCAAGCTGATGGGCTATGGAGTCCATTTTTTTTTCGATAGCGTCAGATTTTGATGCCCAGTGGTTATGTTGATTGAGCATTTTTTCACTGGTTTCTCGGAAAAGGGTTTCCATCTGGGCCAATTTCTCCACCGTATTAGATAGGATTGCCGTGTTGTCTTGTACATTCCCCTTGATTGACTCGTATAATTTACAGAATGGCGCTAAAACGACGGTCATCGCTGACATGATAGCGATCATGTCTGGTTTCTTGTTCGATGATTCGTTATGTAATGACCCTGCAATCTCACTGAGTCGTCTCTGTTTCGGGGGGGTAGGTATTTTCTCCGAGCTTCTCACTTGGGCTACTGAATCGAAGGTGGCCCCTTCTTCTAATAATCCTTGGGCTCTGTCAGTGGTTCTCCCCGAGCTGGGGGAACCACCCCGCCTCCCCGCTGTCTCTTTGTTCAAATTAGGGAGCGCCTCTTTCCTTCTTGGTGTATCATTTTGTTGGCCAAAGATTAGGTGAGGCTTCGTCCATGCCCGATGCACTTCTTTGTTCTTGTTCTTCTGCGAAGTTTGGTCCATGGTCCTGTCAGTCTCTATCTATAATCGACACACTTCTTCTTTGTCATTGTCCTCTATTACTATTGTGCCTGCCTCGCAGAGGCTTTCCATTTGTTTGTTCTCGGGGTCTCTCATGGACTGACCCTGTGGGTCCATTTGTCTACCTTCGGGGGCCTCCGACTCTTTTGTTTTTACCGCTTCCTTGGGTAAATTGATTGTTAGATTGTTGGTCATTTCATTCTGGGACCTCTTAGGAGACCCTATTTTTTTTGTTACATTGATGTCTGGGTCTGTACTTTTCTGTTTTTGAGCAGGCTGGGGTTCAGATACTAGTTCCAGCATCTCCGCATCTGATATTTCAGTGTCAACGCTCTGTTTTCTTTTATGTTGTTGGGTAAAGAACGATTTGAGCGATTGGAACGACAAGTGGTTGGGGAGCCCTTTAGAAATAGGGGCTCCTCTATTGGGCCCCTTTGTTGGATTTTGTGCCCCCTGTCCCATGTGTTTTCTAGATCTCATGGTTACTCTTTTCTTTGCTCCTTGGGATCTCACAATAGCTGGGATGGTAGTTTTGTTTCTCTTCCTTTTTGAGACCCCCACCCCCGCCTTCAATTGTTCTCCGTCCGTTTCTTTATTGGAGTCGTCCAGTTCTCGCTCCAGTTGGTCGCCACTGTCTGTGGCTTCTGCTTCTAGGTCTGACTCACTCTCCAGGTTCGATCTTTTCCCTTTATCTTCGTGGACTTTTGCCGGGCTGTACCTCTTTGACCTAGTCTTTTCCTCGTCTAGGTCGCTGGTCTCTGCCTCCCCATAGGTTTTGTGGAGCATCACTTCAGTTTGAAGTAACTTTGATGTCTGGTCGTGTTTATTCTCTTCGGTAAAGCTCTTCATGGCCCCTTTGTCTTTCTCCCTCCTTGGATTTGACTTAGCTCCGAGTGTCGAGCAATGTGGTGGAAATTCTCTTTGTTCGGTTATTCCCATAATTTCTTTTAGTTTTAGTGTTTCCACTGTCTCTTTTCCTTCCCCTAACCCTCCGGTAGCTATAACGCAATTGGGAGCTGCGCTCCTCCGGGCTTCTGGGTTTGTGCCTGGTCTCTTAGGGGACTGATGTGTCCTCACGTTCATAGTTCGTTCTTTTTCCTGGTTTGTGTTCCGCGTTGCTTTTTTCACCTCTTTCCCCTCACACATACGCCGGCTGGAGTCGGGCACTTCAAAGCCTCTCATCGAGACCCTCGACCAGGCCCCCCCATTTCCTTCGTCCATTGGGTCTGCGCTGAGCGATCCTGATCCTTGCCGGCTAACGGTTGATTTACGCGAACCTGAGGGGGGTCCACCTATGCACTGGTCCAGAGTCACCTGGACCCTGGTTTCCTCTCGTTGCTCCCCGCCTGGGTGCTCTGGGTCCACGGGCCTGGGCTCGGGCCGTTCCTGCTCGTGCGACGTCCCTCCCGTTTCCAGCGGGACCGCTGAGCTGTGTGTGCCGTCCAAAATCCCGCTAGGCTCAGGTATGTTATCTTCATTTTTGTCGGGAATATATTCGCCCAAACCCTCTGGGGTCTGTTTGAGTGTTTTGATGTTTGGAGTTATTGCTAAAGGGTCCCATGTTGACGGGGACGTGGGGAGTCTGTGTGCCGAGTCTGACTTGCTCCTCCTTCTCCCCGGACTCATATCTTTCCCACGCCCCGACTTCGCTGTCTTTGCCGGGCGTCGATCTTTTGGGGTGGGGTTGAGAGCCCTCGGGTCGTGGATATCCACGGGGGGACGTACCTCGGGTTCCATTCGGGCGCGGCTCCGCGTCTGCAGCGGACTGCTGCAGACTGGCTCACACCTCAGCCTCACAGCTCCGCTTCACCGCTCCGCGGTGTCAGGTAGAAGAAATAGCACCTTCCGGACACAATGATGTGGTCAGACTGGCTCACACCTCAGCCTCACAGCTCCGCTTCACCACTCCGCGGTGTCAGGTAGAAGAAATAGCACCTTCCGGACACAATGATGTGGTCAGACTGGCTCACACCTCAGCCTCACAGCTCCGCTTCACCGCTCCGCGGTGTCATGTAGAAGAAATAGCACCTTCCGGACACAATGATGTGGTCAGACTGGCTCACACCTCAAACTCCCTCCTCAACCACATTGATGTGAGAGTGTTGTACCTTCTAAAAGTATCAGTAAACCTGTCACAGCAAACCAGTGACCACATGCACTACTTTGCAGACAGGGGCGTTGCTAGGTGTGCAAAGGCCCGGGGCTACGCTACTCTCTGCACTATTGGGACGCGGGGCTAGCTAGCCTTTTGGTTGAAGTAACTGAGCTTCTATCCGGGGCTACCACAAAAAGACCCAGGGCTATAGCCCCCCAGGCCCCTTAGCGACGCCTCTGTTTGCAGATGACATTATTTCTTCTTATTCAGAGCATTTCCAATAGCGTCAAACTATTTTCCTGAAATTCCCTTAAATTTGATACAGATCTGTGACAAACCTGAATAGAAATCCCCCCAAACACAGTCTGGTGCCATGGATGACATGCACTTGGATGGGGGGATGCAACCAGACTGGAAGGTACGGTTTATTGGAGTCATAGTTCAAAACATCTGGAGAGCTGCAAGTTCCAGATTTCTGCTTCAGAGCATCTCCTTCACTTGTACCAGTAAATGTTGCGCCCCATGCACAGAGGGCATATGAATATTTGCATACTAGATACACACATTCAGGTATCCAGGTTCACCTCCTTTGTGCAAGTTGACTGTGCATCCTAAATTCACAAATGGGAAGCACTTTGAAATGGCAGGTAAAGAGAATACTTTCCCTAAACTTGCTTGAAAAGGCCCACGGAGATGCACAACGCAGTGGAGAATCTGAGTTATGAACTACAATCACACTCACATGTTTTAATCCCTGAACAGAGATGGACATCATGTATTCTTTGTGTTGATATTTCAGAATGAAAAACCCCTTAAAGGACCATTTCTCTGCTGCCAGCATCCACGTGGGTGCTGGCAGCCTGGTACACATTAGTGGCAGTGGCACTCTGCCACTGCTTATGCATGGAAGGGTCTGCCCAGCTAATGATCTGCACTGTGCATTTTTAAAGTCACAAATGTAAAACAAATGTGCACCCTCTGTACTTGTTAAACATTTTTGACTTTTTTAGAAAAGGGCAATCGTTTTACATATTGTTTTGCCCTAATTGTACCCACAACCATTTAATAGCATTTATTACATGTATTTTACCTACTTTTATAGCAAAACTTTGTCAAAATCTTATCGTAATTGTTCGACATTTTGCATAGCTATTTTGTGCAACTCAGATGCGATTATGATGAAGCTGCTCATTGGGTACCAAAAGCAGGCCTAGTGTACTGCATCACACTTAGCTTGCCTGGGAGCAGATTAATATGAGATCTCGGCATATTCCTTTCAATAACTCTATGATGAAATTACTACAGCTTCGCAAGAGTACAAGGATGAGTATGGGCTTTGGATTAGGGATGGAAGCCCGTGGCTGAAATGTTTGAGGAAGAAAAGACCGAAAAATATTTTTCAAAAAACATTCACAGGCTGATTCATGGAATAATTAGCGCGGCGCAAGTGGCCAAAAACGTGCGATTCGCAATGGAATAGCGAAAATCGCAGTGGAATAGCGAAAATCACACGAAAAGCAGCGCACATCGATTCATGGAAGGCCGTGCGCGAGAAAACCATCGGACGTGCGATAAGAAAGTGCGCGGCGCACGTTGGCGCACAGGCCATCTAACGGCATGCGCCAGGTCACAGCGAAAATCGCACAGTCCACAGCGAAAATCGCACATAGCGCGGCGCACGCAACAAAAGTAGGCGAAACACGGGGCGTAACACTCGGAATGGGGAACAACTTGCCAAAATGTGGGCGTCACGGGGGAAGCACAGGGTAAAAGTGCGCAGAACGCCCACACGCTCGCCTACAACACGTATTCATGGAATAGAATAGGTCAAAAAAGCGCACGCTCAAACCAGCGCACAGGCACAAACACGACCGCCACAAGAAAGCAGGCGGTAGCGTCTCAGCGGCTGTAAGAAATGTGCGCCAAAAGGAGCGCCAACAAATAGCACCCATATACTGCCATGATGAATGTCCTATACTGTGGCCCTCCAGGACAAATGAGGTGCAAAGGGGTACCCACAAACACGGACACGCTGACAAAAAATATGTGTGCGCGGGAAGTCTCACACGCGATTTGGCCGGGTACGTGGATTTCAGGGGTGCGCGGGAAGGTCCACACGCGATTACAGCAGGGTACGTGCATTTCAGGGGTGCGCGGGAATTTCCACACGCGAATAGCCTGGCCGCGTGTATTTCAGGGGTGCGCGGGAAGTTCCACACGCGATTACAGCAGGGTACGTGTATTTCAGGGGTGCGCGGGAATTTCCACACGCAAATAGCCTGGCCGCGTGTATTTCAGGGGTGCGCGGGAAGTCCCACACGCGATTACAGCAGGGTACGTGTATTTCAGGGGTGCGCGGGAAGTTCCACACGCGAATAGCCTGGCCGCGTGTATTTCAGGGGTGCGCGGGAAGTCCCACACGCGATTACAGCAGGGTACGTGTATTTCAGGGGTGCGCGGGAAGTTCCACACGCGAATAGCCTGGCCGCGTGTATTTCAGGGGTGCGCGGGAAGTTCCACACGCGAATAGCCTGGGCGCGTGTATTTCAGGGGTGCGCGGGAATTTCCACACGCGAATAGGCTGGGCGCGTGTATTACAGGGGTGCGCGGGAAGTCCCACACGTGATTACAGCAGGGTACGTGTATTTCAGGGGTGCGCGGGAAGTTCCACACGCGAATAGCCTGGCTGCGTGTATTTCAGGGGTGCGCGGGAAGTCCCACACGCGATTACAGCAGGGTACGTGTATTTCAGGGGTGCGCGGGAAGTTCCACACGCGAATAGCCTGGCCGCGTGTATTTCAGGGGTGCGCGGGAAGTTCCACACGCGAATAGCCTGGGCGCGTGTATTTCAGGGGTGCGCGGGAATTTCCACACGCGAATAGGCTGGGCACGTGTATTACAGGGGTGCGCGGGAAGTCCCACACGCGATTACAGCAGGGTACGTGTATTTCAGGGGTGCGCGGGAATTTCCACACGCGAATAGCCTGGGCGCGTGTATTTCAGGGGTGCGCGGGAATTATCACACGCGATTTGGCTTGGTACGTGTATTACAGGGGTGCGTGCGAAGTTACACACGCGATTACGCTGGGTGGGTCCTGTCACCCTCGACGGCCCCTGCAGGCAGCCCACAAAACAGGGGACTACCCTGCACACCTGCTCATGTCTCCCACCACCCCCACCCCCCACCATCCAGGGGCAGCCTCCACCAGGCCCCCACTCATGTCCCCTATCACCCCCACCCCCCAGCAGTGCAGGGGCAGCCTCCACCAGGCCCCCACTCATGTCTCCCACCACCCCCAGCCCCCACCATCCAGGGGCACCCTCCACCAGGCCCCCACTCATGTCCCCTATCACCCCCACCCCCCCGCCACCAGGGGCACCCTCCACCAGGCCCCCACTCATGTCACCCACCACCCCCACCCCCCCAGTCACCAGGGGCAGCCTCCACCAGGCCCCCACCCATGTCCCCTATCACCCCCACCCCCCAGCAGTGCAGGGGCAGCCTCCACCAGGCCCCCACTCATGTCACCCACCACCCCCACCCCCCCAGTCACCAGGGGCAGCCTCCACCAGGCCCCCACTCATGTCTCCCACCACCCCCACCCCCCACCGTCCAGGGGCACCCTCCACCAGGACCCACTCATGTCACCCACCACCCCCACCCCCCAGTCACCAGGGGCACCCTCCACCAGGCCCCCACTCATGTCCCCTATCACCCCCACCCCCCAGCAGTGCAGGGGCAGCCTCCACCAGGCCCCCACCCATGTCTCCCACCACCCCCACCCTCCCGCCACCAGGGGCAGCCTCCACCAGGCCCCCACCCATGCCTCCCACCACCCCCACCCCCCCGCCACCAGGGGCACCCTCCACCAGGCCCCCACTCATGTCACCCACCACCCCCACCCCCCGCCACCAGGGGCACCCTCCACCAGGCCCCCACTCATGTCTCCCACCACCCCCAGCCCCCACCATCCAGGGGCACCCTCCACCAGGCCCCCACTCATGTCCCCTATCACCCCCACCCCCCGCCACCTTGGGCACCCTCCACCAGGCCCCCACTCATGTCTCCCACCACCCCCACCCCCCAGCAGTGCAGGTGCAGCCTCCACCAGGCCCCCACCCATGTCTCCCACCACCCCCACCCCCCAGCAGTGCAGGGGCAGCCTCCACCAGGCCCCCACTCATGTCACCCACCACCCCCACCCCCCCAGTCACCAGGGGCACCCTCCACCAGGCCCCCACTCATGTCCCCTATCACCCCCACCCCCCAGCAGTGCAGGGGCAGCCTCCACCAGGCCCCCACCCATGTCTCCCACCACCCCCACCCCCCAGCAGTGCAGGGGCAGCCTCCATCAGGCCCCCACCCATGTCTCCCACCACCCCCACCCCCCAGCAGTGCAGGGGCAGCCTCCACCAGGCACCCACTCATGTCACCCACCACCCCCACCCCCCCAGTCACCCGGGGCACCCTCCACCAGGCCCCCACTCATGTCCCCTATCACCCCCACCCCCCAGCAGTGCAGGGGCAGCCTCCACCAGGCCCCCACTTATGTCACCCACCACCCCCATCCCCCCAGTCACCAGGGGCAGCCTCCACCAAGCCCCCACTCATGTCTCCCACCACCCCCACCCCCCCACCATCCAGGGGCACCCTCCACCAGGCCCCCACTCATGTCACCCACCACCCCCACCCCCCCAGTCACCAGGGGCACCCTCCACCAGGCCCCCACTCATGTCTCCCACCACCCCCACCCCCCGCCACCAGGGGCACCCTCCACCAGGCCCCCACTCATGTCTCCCACCACCCCCACCCCCCCGCCACCAGGGGCAGCCTCCACCAGGCCCCCACCTATGTCTCCCACCACCCCCACCCCCCAGCAGTGCAGGGGCACCCTCCACCAGGCCCCCACTCATGTCTCCCACCACCCCCACCCCCCAGCAGTGCAGGGGCAGCCTCCACTATGCCCCCACCCATGTCCCCTATCACCCCCACCCCCCAGCAGTGCAGGGGCAGCCTCCACCAGGCCCCCACCCATGTCTCCCACCCCCCCACCCCCCAGCAGTGCAGGGGCAGCCTCCACCAGGCCCCCACCCATGTCTCCCACCACCCCCACCCCCCAGCAGTGCAGGGGCAGCCTCCACTAGGCCCCCACCCATGTCCCCTATCACCCCCTCCCCCCAGCAGTGCAGGGGCAGCCTCCACCAGGCCCCCACCCATGTCTCCCACCCCCCCCACCCCCCAGCAGTGCAGGGGCAGCCTCCACCAGGCCCCCACCCATGTCTCCCACCACCCCCACCCCCCAGCAGTGCAGGGGCAGCCTCCACCAGGCACCCACTCATGTCACCCACCACCCCCACCTCCCCAGTCACCAGGGGCACCCTCCACCAGGCCCCCACTCATGTCCCCTATCACCCCCACCCCCCAGCAGTGCAGGGGCAGCCTCCACCAGGCCCCCACTCATGTCACCCACCACCCCCACCCCCCCAGTCACCAGGGGCAGCCTCCACCAGGCCCCCACTCATGTCTCCCACCACCCCCACCCCCCACCATCCAGGGGCACCCTCCACCAGGCCCCCACTCATGTCACCCACCACCCCCACCCCCCCAGTCACCAGGGGCACCCTCCACCAGGCCCCCACCCATGTCCCCTATCACCCCCACCCCCCAGCAGTGCAGGGGCACCCTCCACCAGGCCCCCACTCATGTCTCCCACCACCCCCACCCCCCAGCAGTGCAGGGGCAGCCTCCACCAGGCCCCCACCCATGTCCCCTATCACCCCCACCCCCCAGCAGTGCAGGGGCAGCCTCCACCAGGCCCCCACCCATGTCTCCCACCACCCCCACCCCCAGCAGTGCAGGGGCAGCCTCCACCAGGCCCCCACTCATGTCCCCTATCACCCCCACCCCCCCGCCACCAGGGGGACCCTCCACCAGGCCCCCACTCATGTCTCCCACCACCCCCACCCCCCCAGCAGTGCAGGGGCAGCCTCCACCAGGCCCCCACCCATGTCCCCTATCACCCCCACCCCCCAGCAGTGCAGGGGCAGCCTCCACCAGGCCCCCACCCATGTCTCCCACCACCCCCACCCCCCAGCAGTGCAGGGGCAGCCTCCACCAGGCCCCCACTCATGTCCCCTATCACCCCCACCCCCCCGCCACCAGGGGCACCCTCCACCAGGCCCCCACTCATGTCTCCCACCACCCCCACCCCCCACCATCCAGGGGCACCCTCCACCAGGCCCCCACTCATGTCACCCACCACCCCACCCCCCCAGTCACCAGGGGCACCCTCCACCAGGCCCCCACTCATGTCCCCTATCACCCCCACCCCCCAGCAGTGCAGGGGCAGCCTCCACCAGGCCCCCACTCATGTCACCCACCACCCCCACCCCCCCAGTCACCAGGGGCAGCCTCCACCAGGCCCCCACTCATGTCTCCCACCACCCCCACCCCCCACCATCCAGGGGCACCCTCCACCAGGCCCCCACTCATGTCACCCACCACCCCCACCCCCCCAGTCACCAGGGGCACCCTCCACCAGGCCCCCACTCATGTCTCCCACCACCAGGGGCACCCTCCACCAGGCCCCCACCCATGCCTCCCACCACCCCCACCCCCCCGCCACCAGGGGCACCCTCCACCAGGCCCCCACTCATGTCACCCACCACCCCCACCCCCCCGCCACCAGGGGCACCCTCCACCAGGCCCCCACTCATGTCACCCACCACCCCCACCCCCCCAGTCACCAGGGGCACCCTCCACCAGGCCCCCACTCATGTCACCCACCACCCCCACCCCCCCAGTCACCAGGGGCACCCTCCACCAGGCCCCCACTCATGTCTCCCACCACCCCCACCCCCCAGCACTGTGGGGAACCTGCCAGCAGGCCCCCACACATGTCCCCCTGGCCCCAGTTCCTGACGATACACAATCATGGCAGTAATGGCCAGCATACCCAGCACAAACACCCAGGCAAGGATTGCATCCACCCACATAGTGAATGCAATCACATGATCAACCCCAATGCCAAGTATGCAAAAGAACACATGTCCGTCACACACACATACACAATGGGTGCAAGTGAATGTCAAAACCCATATCATGACATGTAACAAACCAATGAGAAAATAACACAAGTGTAAGAAAATATAAAAAATGTATTAAATACCAAAAATAAGTGAACTTTTCAAACATACAACGATGTGGCTAAGTAAATAAATGGTCCATGTCCGAGAACAAAAGTGATAAACAAAAAAACAAAGGAATAAAAAATTAAAATGAATTTGTCCAAAGCAATATCATGTCATAGGAAATTAATGAAAAACCATTACGTCATGGTGAAAACAATAAGAAATCAAAAAAATGTATCTCCCAAAAAAACAAACTATATACAGGAATGTTCCAGGGTCCATGAGCCCAACACCAAAAATGAAACCTACCACTAACTAATGAAAAATATATGTACAAAAAAGTGGCCATTGTCCGAGCGGTCCAAAATAATAAAAATAAATAAAGGAAACCTAGCACTAACTAACTAAATAACTATATACAAAGGCAGCGGGCAAGTCCTGCGGCTCACTTGGTGATGTTGCTGGCCAGGGCATCATCGAACTCCATGTCGATGTCCTGGAGGCGGGACTCTGTCCTGGCCCCGAGGTCTCGCAGGGACAACCCCATGTCCACCTCAAACTCCCTGCGAGCTTCCTCGAGGCACTCAGCCCGCCTCAATGCCCGACGCATGGAGAACTCCGCCCTGACCATGGCGAGCTGCTCCTCTTCCGCCCGCTGCCGCTCCGCACCTATCCGCTGGCCAAACTCCTCCCACACGGAACACACCACCATCCCAGGGTTGCCCTGCCCTCCGGCCGATGCCTGCCCCTCTGATCTTGATGGCCCCGAGCCATGATGCCTCCCACGTCGAGCCCGCTGCTGCCTCCGACGCCACTGCCTCTGCCAGCACGACGGCATCCAGGCTGATGGAAACCACTGACGCCGTCGTGCACGTGCCCTGCCCGATGATGCCGTCACATCTTCCATCTGCTGGGGTCCACTTGCTGTGTTGTCCACCCCTGCTGGACCTCCGACTCCCAACTGTGGCAGGGATGGGATCCCCACCGAGCTGGCTGCATTGGTCGGGGCAGGTCCACAGGGGGCCCTGGTGGCATCTGGGCCGGAAGACGGCAAGGAGAACGACCGGTGAATAGCCTGCACAGAGGAGGAGAGGGCCGTCAGATTGGCCAACACATGCAGGAAACCCCCGAACATGGGCGATTCCAATTGGGCCACGTCGGCACGGTGCACTTCGTGATGACGTGCGTGCTCCTCCCGGGAAGCACGCACGTCATCACGAATCACAGCCGTGCGCATCGCGACCCCAATCAGGACCTTCTCCACGCGGCCAGGGGTTACCACGTCCGCAGGTGGAGGGGAGTCAGGTGACATGGACATCCCCTCTACCTGCGGACGGGCCTGGGATGGGGCATCCCTGCTGGTGCATGGTGGTGCACTCACAGGGTCAGGGACAGTGACATGCACAGGCCCCTCCACGGTGACCTGTGCTGCCTCCTGCCCCTGGCCCTGGACTGCACCACTTGCACCAGCAGGGATGCTCCCACCAGGCCCCATGTGTGCACCAGTGTCGGCCTCCTCCTCCTCTGTGCAAACCACCAACCTGGATGGCTCCTCACCGTCTCCCGCCGTAGCAGGCCCCTGTGGGGGCTCACCCACCCCTTCCGCTGCAGCCGTGGGGGCATCCCCGCCGCCTTGCTCCACAGCGCCGTCTCCGCCCTCTTCTTCACTAGCCGCTGCGTAGAGGGAGACAAAGGACACAAGCATCAGGCTACTGTACAATGGTCCCCTAGACAGGAAGCAATAGCAGATGAGCACCACTGTCAAAGTACACTTCCATCATGTCCCTCCACAACACATGGGTCAGTCCAGGCAAAACACACACAGTAACAGGCATGGTGCATGCCATGGACATTTCCATGCATGTCCAATGGACTCTAGAAACATTCAATGATATGTAACTCACATGCATCATGGCTCATGCATATCACATGCACACACTTCACCTCAGTCACATCCATCTGGCCCCAAACACACCGAACACAGGCGAAACAAGGGTAAGTTGGGTGCGTCACTGAATCTGTGCATTGTCACACACATGTGTCATGCATCCATGGCATGCACAAGTCACAGACACGCAGGTCAGGCACACAGACATGGCTACCATATATGTACCTGGCATCAGCACCCATCCTTCACCCCCATCCATGTCCAGGTACAGAGACTGGCATGCTCTCATGTCCAAAATCTGCATAGGGCTCCCCATGCCGCATTTCAACACATGCAACAACCATGTGGGTCACACATCACTGGTCGCACATGCATTACCATGATGTCCCTGCACACATACATGCATACATGGCCCATGGCACACATACAGGCAAGTATCATAGAACCAGCACACCGCAACATGCCCTGTCTCACACAGTAATGCTTGGACACATACCGCTCAACTCCAGACGGGCCTCCCTCTCAAGGACCTGGGCGTGGAGCGCTGGGCGTACGCGTTCCAGGACCCTCTTCTGGATGGAACTCATGCGGCCCCGGCCCCCCTCCACGAGGCGTCGGGCCTTCACAAGGGTCCTGGACCTCAAGTCCTCCCAGCGCTTCTTAATCTTCTGGACGTTGCGGGTTGCCACCCCCTCTGCGTTGATGGCAACCACACAGTCGGCCCAGATCCTCTCCCGTCCTTCCTTGCTGGCGCGGGACGATCCAAAGAGGGCATCATACTGCCCCAGGACATGCTCCACCAGGACACCAACTTCGGTGGCAGTGAAGCTGGTGCCCCTCTGGCCTGGGGTTGCCACTGGTGCCAGATGTGGAAGTGCCCGACATGGCAACCCCAGAGGCAGGTGTGGGTGGGCAACTGGGTCCTGGGGCTGGGCTGTGGAGCGATGTAATCCCAGTTGGGAGTCTTCAGTTCCAGCAGGGGTGGACACAGCAACTGGACCCCTGCAGATGGCTGATGTGCAGGCACCAAATGGCAGGGCACGGTGGCAGCAGGCAGGCAGGCAGGCAGGCAGCAGCAGATAGCACGTGGGAGGCTGCTCGGGGCACTGGGGGGCAGTAACTCGGCCTTCTGGGCAGGAGCGTGGTGTTCCGTGTGTTTTCGGGTGGCCAGCTTGATACGAAGTGATTTGGCACATGAAAATCCTGCACGTCAGCGTGAAATCCGAGGAAAGGCCCTTAGCGCGTAAGCGCGTCAGCACGCATACGCGATTCTATTGGACCAGAGTCCCTCAGCGCGTAAGCGCGTCTGACGTGACCCGCACGGGCGTTCCCCACTCAGCACGTGATGACGGAACACACGTGGAAATACTGCACGTCAGAGTGTCATCGCGTGATTGGCCTATGTACGTGTATTTCATTGCGTGTAATTGGACAAAAGTGCGCGTACACGCGATTGGCCTATGTACGTGTATTTCAGGGGTGCGCGGGCACTTACACACGCAAGTACGTCAGCGCACCTGTATGGCTGCTGCGTGGGAATTTCCACACGCTATTGGAGTGGGAACTAGATTCCAGGGATGCGCGGGTCACACGCTGTATCCCGTGGTGCGTGTGAATTTCCACAAGCTATTGGACTGGGAACTGGATTCCAGGGGTGCGCGGGTCACACGCTGTATCCCGTGGTGCGTGTGAATTTCCACACGCTATTGGACTGGGAACTGGATTCCAGGGGTGCGCGGGTCACACGCTCGCCTAGAACACGCGCAAAGCATAAAATTGCGGACTTTAACAATAACAAGCTCAGACGCCAGGATGAACATACCGTTCCTAGCAGCAGTGGCAGTGGGCTACCAAAGGAGGAGGAGGAGGATAGTCAGGGCCAGAATATTCACACCCAGAACCAGCCTTTTCGGGATGCCTGATGACCAGGTGTATGGGAGGTACAGGTTTCCACCACACATCATACTGGACCTGGTGACTGAGTGGGAGGATGACCTCACATCACCCACCCTGTGCTCCCAAGCACTCAGCCCCCTGGAGAAGGTCCTCAATGTACTGCACTTCTTAGCCACTGGATCATTTCAGCGGACAAGTGCCATAGTGGGTGGGGTGTCACAGGCCACCCAGTCACGCTGCCTACACCAGGTCTTGAACATCATGACTGCACGCCCATCAGTCCGCAGGCACATATACCTGCCCAGAACACCTGCAGAAAGGCCTGCTGCCGCCCTGGATTTTTACGCTGTGGCACGATTCCCCAAAGTGCTAGGTGCCATCGACTGCACCCATGTGGCTCTACGTCCCCCCAGGGCATCTGAGCACATCTATAGGAACCGCAAGCACTGGCATTCCATCAACGTGCAGGTAGCATGTAATGCCAAGGGAATCATCACCTCAGTATATGCCAACTATCCCGGCTCCACCCACGACAGCTTCATTTACCGAATGTCCACCCTAAGCCGGGACCTAGAAGCTGGGCGGCATGGCGATACATGGCTGCTTGGTGAGTATGTATGCCACTGCCCATGCATGCATGTTGGATACTGAGCAAGGTCACAACCCCACCAATGATACCAATCACCACCTCCACAGGGGACAGTGCCTACCCTCTCAGCCCCCACATGATGACGCCAATTCGGAACCCCACCACGCCACCCCAGGTAAGATATAACACAGCCCACATTACAACCAGGGGCATAGTGGAGCGCACATTCGGAGTGCTAAAGTCACGCTTTCGCTCCCTTGACCGTTCTGGCGGGCAGCTGTTATACGCTCCCCCAGTAGTGTGCAGGATCATAGTGGCAGCATGTGTCCTGCACAACGTTGCAACATGCCGGGGCCTGGCCGTGGACATGGTGGTGGCCCCACATCCTCAACCACATGCACAGCCGCTGCGCATGGGAGGGGAAAGGGCACGGGGGGAGGCAGCCCGTACACAGCTAGTGGCTAATTACTTCACATAGAAATCACACCCCTGTGGAGTGCACACTGCCCTGGCACATTCCATCTGACAATCAATGATGACTCAACCTGACACTGATCCTGAATGTCTGGAGAATGAACCGGGAATACCATGTCAGCCTGAGATTGTTCACCTGGAAGTGTCACAATGTGTGCATCCCTACCCACACAGACACCACCAATGCAGTTTTGTGAAGTTACACATTGAAGCAGCTAAAATGAATACCCACTTGCAAAATGCAACAAGAGGACAGTGCCATGTCAGCCAACCCAACCCCAGCACCGCCACACGACACACCGTGCCATGTCATGCTAATTGCAGGTAAACAAAGTAATCCCCACAACATGACATCAGTCTCACTATGTACAGTGGCACTATTAGAAACCTGCAACACCTGAAATGCTCACAGCAATGCCGGACCAACAACATACTTGAGCACGTAGTACCATTAACATGACATCACAAATGTTACATATTAGTAGTCTCACCACCTGGAAATGCCTGCACTCCCACCACTACCAACTGTGCAGTGTTGTCGCCATGTAGAGTTGTAGGTGCACTGCTGCCAACATGGTCCCCATCTCCAGACTAGAGGTCCTTGTGTGGACATGAGGAAGGGACCTGCAAATTGGGAGGTAGACACAGAAGAAGAGTTACACATCAATGCAACATGCAGTGTACAACACAACAGCAATATGCACTATGAATGTATACACAGTATTGACTACAGACTGGCCACACAGCTCATGGGAGTCCAACGTCACTGTGTAATTCACTGTCACTTGGGCACACCCTTTGCAAGCCCATGGAAACGGGAAGCAGGAGGGGTGTGTGTGACTCAAACCCAAGCATCTGAACCAAATACATTACAAGCCTGCATGTGCCCAGCCACAATGCAGCGTATGCCCACAGGAACCACGGAAGCCAACAGATCGAAGCCAACAGATCGAAGCCAACAGATCGTCCCAAAAAAATTGGGAATAAAAGAAATCAAAATAAAAATAAAAATAAGAAACAATCAAAAATGGCCATTGATGGGCCCGGGGGCGTTGGGGAGGCCACCCAGGAGGTCCGAGGACAGGATGCACACCAGAACCCACCTGCGTGGATCCTGGGAAGATAAAACACCTCCATGGGCTCATGGCCCACACGGCTACCCTATTGTGGGAGTATCACTGCTGTCGCTATTATCACCCTGTGCAGCTGCATCCGGAGGTGGTTGCACTATGGGAGGCAGCCCACGCAAGGCCCTAGTCTGCTCCTCCATGGCTGCAAGCATGCGGGTGTGGTAGGTCTGGTTCTGGAGGATGAGTGTGCGGAGGTCCCCATGCAACAACTCACGGGATGCCTGGACCTCCGCCCTCGTTGCCTGCATCTCAGCTGAGAGCGTACGGGTGAGACGCTCCAGCTGCTGTTCTGTCCTTTGGTGTGTTGAAGCCTCAAGCTCAACAAGAGTCGTCCTGAGGTGAAGGAGCTCCTGCCTCAGGGCTTCCCTGTGGCCCTGGGACTCAATGGAGATGGCCTCCTGCAGAGTCGCCAGTGCCGCCCGCCTGTCCCTGTTGGACCCCAACATGTCCTCCCTGTGTGACTGGCAGATGGAGTCGGTTGCCTGCTCTAGTCGCTCCATCAGCCTTTCTGGGGGGACAATGGAAGTGGCCACCCTATCCATGGCCTGAGCCATCATCTCGGATGATGCAGCCTGTTGGGTTGCCATACCGTAAATGGATTGCTCCCATGCGGTATTGCCGGGTGGCGTACGGCCACCACGTCGGCGGGCACCACACCTGTCTGGGGCAAGGCGGACTGCGCCTTGCTGTGCCGGCACTGCCTGAGGCTGCAGGACTGCATTCCCCCTCTGATCTGCTGGCCCAGGAACAGGATCAGATGTCGCGGAGTGTGACCCTGCATCCGTAACCACCAAAGGCCTAGCTGCCAACACTGACATCCCCATTGAGGGTTCTGACCCTGGTGCAGGTGGGTGGGACAGAACAGATTCCCTCCCTGGAACACTCACCTGCGACGGCACGTAGGTCTCATCATCCGAGTCAACAGCTGAGTACAGCTCGGGGGAGGTGCAGCCAGAGACACCCCTTGAGAGCACGACCTGCAGCACTTGTGGGTTTTCACCCACCAGCATACCACGTCCCTCACTGGTGGTTGGTCGGCCCTCGGACCCCTCCTGGCTCTGCACCATCTCCACAACCCCAGCAGTATCAGGTGCGTCTTCCCCTGCAATGACATAATGACAAAGAAATGGAAACCCGCATTAGCACCATGGCACACAATGAGGGCTGTGAAACAAGAGAACCAGTACTTGATTGACACATGTCCCACATGACTAAGACCCTCCCATGCATGCACCCTCACTGCGTATGAAGGGCAGGCAAATGGCACACACTCATTACACAAAGATGGAAGATGAACACATTTCATGCATGCTGCCTGGCAGTGGCATCACACATTGCCCTGTGATTGCCAGGTGACACACACATGCCATCACACAGATGGCATGTGCCATTGCTATTGAGTGTAGATGGAGAGGAGGGCAGCACTTATTCATTCTGTCCAGTTCCCACATGCAATAGCTTTTCTAATTCTGACAGGTCTGCTTTATCACCTGGAGCTGCCAGTCCAATATGGTGCAATTGCACAGGGACATGTGTGAACATATGATATCCAGGTAACAAAGTAACTCCACTTTACCATGGCCATGCCATACATGTGACTAGAGGACTGAGGAATGCCTAGTATAAGTGGTGGAATGCATACAATCTGTCTGATTGAACATAGGAAAATAATCAACAATGTAGTGGCAAGGTGACACTTCAAGGCCAACTTGGGTGCTGTTGGGCTAGATGTCTACTGTTGGCAGAAGGGATACTGCAATGGCGAAATGCAGCTGCCCAGGATGTCTTGCATGAAGCACATGGCTGACCCATTCGACTCAGGCGCACACACTGTCACCTGGCACACAAACAGATGCCCTCACACACACACCATGCACATGGATGACACACACATGCATGTGCACTCACCGGACAATACCTCGTAATCAGGCAGATCTCCCACGCCTTGGATCTGTTCCTCCGTGACGTAGGTCCCAGCGACTGACTCATGTGGAGTGAGTTCCATGTCTTCTACTGGAGACCCACCTCCAGTCACTAGAGTTGCGGCATGACTTGAGGCCAGCTTCTTCTTTGCCCTGCGCTTTAGGTCATTCCAGCGCTTGTAGCAATCATTGGCTGTGCGCCTCACGATTCCAAGGGCACTTACGATGTCCGCAATGGTCTGCCAGTGTGCCTGGCGTTGTGCAGGTGTGGTCTTGGGTCCTGCAACAATGACAATCTCGTTATCATGTCCGGACACATACTCGACAAGTGCATTCAGTTCCACATCCGTGAAGCTGGGCTTCCTCGACGGACCGGACTGTGTGGCCGTGTCGGGGGCATCAGCCTGTGCCGGACGAGCACTCTTCCTCTTCCGCTTGGAAGGTGGTGGTGATCCTGAGTGTCCTGCGCCGCTCTGGACACTAGGGGCAGGAGCCCTGGTGGGCTCTGTATCAGGTGTGTGGGATTGCACACTCAGCATGGGAGTTGGTGCAGGCATTGGCTCAAGTGTAATGGTGTCATGGGGAATGTCAGCAGAATGGACTAGGACGGACACTGTCCTGGCTGGGTGTGTGAGAGCTGGGGTGGATGGAGCTGCAGCTGCCCCTGCAGCCTCTCCGCCCTGCCTACTTGGGGCAGCAGATGACCTTGCTGCCCCAGATCCACGTGGCATGATAGCATCAACGTGCACCAGCGCACGTGTCGTAGCCCTGCTGACCTGGAAGTCAGCCATGGAGTCAGCCAGGTCTGGTGCCACAATGGGCTGGTCCAACAAGGGCTGAGCATGGATGGTGTCAGCCACTTCAGCCTCAACGGGAGGGGGGAGGGGGGAGGGGGGGCGATGATGGGTGCCCTTGACTGGTCCTCCACACATGGGGGGACAGGCTCACCCTGCAAGTTACGACCACGTCCCCTACCGGATCCACCACGGCCACCACTTGTGGCTCTTCCACCTTTGCCACCCTTACGGAATCCTCGCCTCCCAGCCATGGCACTGATATTAATGTGCGTATGGGAGTGGCTGTAGACAATTGTCCTGGGCAATTGGGGGTCAAAGGGGTTGGGTACCAGATGGTAATTGTACCCTAGTGCTCTAGCACGGCTGATTGTAACCCCTGGGGAAAGATGACGGGTCACGCAACGCACAGGAGGCCCAAAAAAGGGAGATGACGTGCACGCAACCCCTCCTAGACCACGTGTGCAGAAAGAAAAACCTGCACTACGCTGTGGCACCCAGTAACACAAGAATGAACGTATGCGTGTCACACGCAGCCTAGAATGACCTCTGAAGGGGTAGGCTACACACGGGGCAAGCACAGAAGTTGGATACGTGCGTGACTCACCGTCTGCCAGGTAAAAGAGCGTGAAAAATGAGCGCGTTTGGCTGGCTAAACCCCCGCCAAAAGAAGATGTGTACGCTGTCTGAGATGACAGGACAACAGTAGAAGGGGACACTGTTTGAGGGAACAGGCCCAGGTAAACCAGTACAAGAGGAAAAATAGAGAAAAAGCTGTCAGAGGTAACAGGGAGTACGAACTGGAAACGCCGTGAAGTAAATCGCGTGTGAAACGACAAGAAGTACAGAATTCACCCACTCGCTCTCCACGAAAAGCACGTACAAGGAAATGGTGTTCTACATGTACCTTATATACAGGCCCACAAGTACAGCGTCACTTACGCGGCGTGTACGTTCACCAATCACACGCTTTGTCACTCCTGCGTGTAGATCCATTTTCACCAATCACACGCTTTGTCACTTCTGCGTGTAGATCCATTTTCACCAATCACACGCTTTGTCACTTCTGCGTGTAGATCCATTTTCACCAATCACACGCTTTGACACTGGGACGTGTCACGCAACAATTTCCTGCACGTGCAGGTGACTATAGGCGCGCATATGCTGTTGACGGGTTTACGCGCTAAGGGCCTTTCCTCGATTCACACGCTGACGTGTGGGATTTCACTCCCTATCAGGCTGTCCACGCGTTCACACACGAGAGACCACGCTCCTGGCCAGGAGGCCAAATTACTGCCCCCCAGAGCCCTGAGCACGCTCCCACCTGCCATCTGCTGCTGCATGACTGCCTGCTGGCCACGTGCCCCACAGTGCTGGTGGGTGGGGGTGTTGGGAGACATGGGTGGGGGCCTGGTGGAGGCTGCCCCTGGTGGCGGGGGGGTGGGGGCCTGGTGGAGGCTGCCCCTGGTGGCGGGGGTGGTTGGGGGTAGTGGGAGGCATGGGTGGGGGCCTGGTGGAGGCTGCCACTGCACTGCTGGGGGTTGGGGGTGGTGGGAGGCATGGGTGGGGGCCTGGTGGAGGCTGCCCCTGGTGGCGGGGGGGGGGGTGGGGGTGGTGGGAGACATGGGTGGGGGCCTGGTGGAAGGTGCCCCTGGTGGCGGGTGGGTGGGGGTTATGGGAGGCATGGGTGGGGGCCTGGTGGAGGCTGCCCCTGGTGGCGGGGGGGGGGTGGGGGTGGTGGGAGGCATGGGTGGGGGCCTGGTGGAGGCTGTCCCTGGTGGCGGGGGGGTGGGGGTGGTGGGAGACATGGGTGGGGGCCTGGTGGAGGCTGCCCCTGCACTGCTGGGGGTTGGGGGTGGTGGGAGGCATGGGTGGGGGCCTGGTGGAGGGTGCCCCTGGTGGCGGGGGGGTGGGGGTGGTGGGAGACATGGGTGGGGGCCTGGTGGAGGGTGCCCCTGGTGGCGGGGGGGTGGGGGTGGTGGGAGGCATGGGTGGGGGCCTGGTGGAGGCTGCCCCTGGTGGCGGGGGGGTGGGGGTGGTGGGAGACATGGGTGGGGGCCTGGTGGAGGGTGCCCCTGGTGGTGGGGGGGTGGGGGTGGTGGGAGACATGGGTGGGGGCCTGGTGGAGGCTGCCCCTGCACTGCTGGGGGTTGGGGGTGGTGGGAGGCATGGGTGGGGGCCTGGTGGAGGCTGCCCCTGGTGGCGGGGGGGTGGGGGTGGTGGGAGACATGGGTGGGGGCCTGGTGGAGGCTGCCCCTGGTGGCGGGGGGGTGGGGGTGGTGGGAGGCATGGGTGGGGGCCTGGTGGAGGCTGCCCCTGGTGGCGGGGGGGTGGGGGTGGTGGGAGACATGGGTGGGGGCCTGGTGGAGGGTGCCCCTGGTGGCGGGGGGGTGGGGGTGGTGGGAGACATGGGTGGGGGCCTGGTGGAGGCTGCCCCTGCACTGCTGGGGGTTGGGGGTGGTGGGAGGCATGGGTGGGGGCCTGGTGGAGGCTGCCCCTGGTGGCGGGGGGGTGGGGGTGGTGGGAGACATGGGTGGGGGCCTGGTGGAGGCTGCCCCTGCACTGCTGGGGGTTGGGGGTGGTGGGAGGCATGGGTGGGGGCCTGGTGGAGGCTGCCCCTGGTGGCGGGAGGGTGGGGGTGGTGGGAGACATGAGTGGGGGCCTGGTGGAGGCTGCCCCTGCACTGCTGGGGGTTGGGGGTGGTGGGAGGCATGAGTGGGGGCCTGGTGGAGGGTGCCCCTGGTGGCGGGGGGGTGGGGGTGGTGGGAGACATGGGTGGGGGCCTGGTGGAGGGTGCCCCTGGTGGCGGGGGGGTGGGGGTGGTGGGAGGCATGGGTGGGGGCCTGGTGGAGGCAGCCCCTGGTGGCGGGGGGGGTGGGGGTGGTGGGAGACATGGGTGGGGGCCTGGTGGAGGGTGCCCCTGGTGGCGGGGGGGTGGGGGTGGTGGGAGACATGGGTGGGGGCCTGGTGGAGGCTGCCCCTGCACTGCTGGGGGTTGGGGGTGGTGGGAGGCATGGGTGGGGGCCTGGTGGAGGCTGCCCCTGGTGGCGGGGGGGTGGGGGTGGTGGGAGACATGGGTGGGGGCCTGGTGGAGGCTGCCCCTGGTGGCGGGGGGGTGGGGGTGGTGGGAGGCATGGGTGGGGGCCTGGTGGAGGCTGCCCCTGGTGGCGGGGGGGGTGGGGGTGGTGGGAGACATGGGTGGGGGCCTGGTGGAGGGTGCCCCTGGTGGCGGGGGGGTGGGGGTGGTGGGAGACATGGGTGGGGGCCTGGTGGAGGCTGCCCCTGCACTGCTGGGGGTTGGGGGTGGTGGGAGGCATGGGTGGGGGCCTGGTGGAGGCTGCCCCTGGTGGCGGGGGGGGGTGGGGGTGGTGGGAGACATGGGTGGGGGCCTGGTGGAGGCTGCCCCTGCACTGCTGGGGGTTGGGGGTGGTGGGAGGCATGGGTGGGGACCTGGTGGAGGCTGCCCCTGGTGGCGGGAGGGTGGGGGTGGTGGGAGACATGAGTGGGGGCCTGGTGGAGGCTGCCCCTGGTGGCGGGGGGGTGGGGGTGGTGGGGGGCATGGGTGGGGGCCTGGTGGAGGCTGCCCCTGCACTGCTGGGGGTTGGGGGTGGTGGGAGGCATGGGTGGGGGCCTGGTGGAGGCTGCCCCTGGTGGCGGGAGGGTGGGGGTGGTGGGAGACATGAGTGGGGGCCTGGTGGAGGCTGCCCCTGGTGGCGGGGGGGTGGGGGTGGTGGGGGCATGGGTGGGGGCCTGGTGGAGGCTGCCCCTGCACTGCTGGGGGTTGGGGGTGGTGGGAGGCATGGGTGGGGGCCTGGTGGAGGCAGCCCCTGGTGGCGGGAGGGTGGGGGTGGTGGGAGACATGAGTGGGGGCCTGGTGGAGGCTGCCCCTGGTGGCGGGGGGGTGGGGGTGGTGGGGGGCATGGGTGGGGGCCTGGTGGAGGCTGCCCCTGCACTGCTGGGGGTTGGGGGTGGTGGGAGGCATGGGTGGGGGCCTGGTGGAGGCTGCCCCTGGTGGCGGGAGGGTGGGGGTGGTGGGAGACATGAGTGGGGGCCTGGTGGAGGCTGCCCCTGGTGGCGGGGGGGTGGGGGTGGTGGGGGGCATGGGTGGGGGCCTGGTGGAGGCTGCCCCTGGTGGCGGGGGGGTGGGGGTGGTGGGAGACATGGGTGGGGGCCTGGTGGAGGGTGCCCCTGGTGGCGGGGGGGTGGGGGTGGTGGGAGACATGGGTGGGGGCCTGGTGGAGGCTGCCCCTGCACTGCTGGGGGTTGGGGGTGGTGGGAGGCATGGGTGGGGGCCTGGTGGAGGCTGCCCCTGGTGGCGGGGGGGTGGGGGTGGTGGGAGACATGGGTCGGGGCCTGGTGGAGGCTGCCCCTGCACTGCTGGGGGTTGGGGGTGGTGGGAGGCATGGGTGGGGGCCTGGTGGAGGCTGCCCCTGGTGGCGGGGGGGTGGGGGTGGTGGGAGACATGGGTGGGGGCCTGGTGAAGGCTGCCCCTGCACTGCTGGGGGTTGGGGGTGGTGGGAGGCATGGGTGGGGGCCTGGTGGAGGCTGCCCCTGCACTGCTGGGGGTTGGGGGTGGTGGGAGGCATGGGTGGGGGCCTGGTGGAGGCTGCCCCTGCACTGCTGGGGGTTGGGGGTGGTGGGAGGCATGGGTGGGGGCCTGGTGGAGGCTGCCCCTGGTGGCGGGGGGGTGGGGGTGGTGGGAGACATGGGTGGGGGCCTGGTGGAGGCTGCCCTTGGTGGCGGGAGGGTGGGGGTGGTGGGAGACATGGGTGGGGGCCTGGTGGAGGCTGCCCCTGCACTGCTGGGGGTTGGGGGTGGTGGGAGGCATGGGTGGGGGCCTGGTGGAGGCTGCCCCTGCACTGCTGGGGGTTGGGGGTGGTGGGAGGCATGGGTGGGGGCCTGGTGGAGGCTGCCCCTGCACTGCTGGGGGTTGGGGGTGGTGGGAGACATGGGTCGGGGCCTGGTGGAGGGTGCCCCTGGTGGCGGGGGGGTGGGGGTGGTGGGAGGCATGGGTGGGGGCCTGGTGGAGGCTGCCCCTGCACTGCTGGGGGTTGGGGGTGGTGGGAGGCATGGGTGGGGGCCTGGTGGAGGCTGCCCCTGCACTGCTGGGGGTTGGGGGTGGTGGGAGGCATGGGTGGGGGCCTGGTGGAGGCTGCCCCTGCACTGCTGGGGGTTGGGGGTGGTGGGAGGCATGGGTGGGGGCCTGGTGGAGGCTGCCCCTGGTGGCGGGGGGGTGGGGGTGGTGGGAGACATGGGTGGGGGCCTGGTGGAGGCTGCCCCTGCACTGCTGGGGGGTGGGGGTGCAGGGGGACATGAGCAGGTGTGCAGGGTAGTCCCCTGTTTTGTAGGCTGCCTGCAGGGGCCGTGGAGGGTGTACAGGGAACACCTGTGAGGACCCACCCAGCCTAATCGCGTGTGACTTCCCACGCACCCCTGTAATACACGTACCCAGCCAAATCGCGTGTGATGATTCCCACGCACCCCTGTAATACACGTACCCAGCCAAATCGCGTGTGATAATTCCTGCGCACCCCTGTAATACACGTACCTGGCCAAATCGCATCCCTGTAATACACGTACCCAGCCGAATCGCGTGTAAAACTTCCCGTGTACCCCTGTAATACACGTACACAGCCAAATCGCATGTGATAATTCCTGCGTACCCCTGTGATACACGTGCCCTGGCTAATCGCGTGTAAAACTTCCCGCCTACCCCTGTAATACACGTACCCTGGCCAATCGCGTGTTAAACCTCCCGCGTACCCCTGTAATACACGTACCCTGGCTAATCGCATGTAAAACTTCCCGCATACCCCTGTAATACACGTACCCTGGCCAATCGCGTGTTAAACTTCCCGCGTACCCCTGTAATACACGTACCCTGGCTAATCGCGTGTATAACTTCCCGCCTACCCCTGTAATACACGTACCCTGGCCAATCGCGTGTTACACTTCCCGCGTACCCCTGTAATACACGTACCCTGGCTAATCGCGTGTATAACTTCACGCGTACCCCTGATATGCACGTTACCCGCTTTGCGTTCCTTGTTTGGCAGCCCTGTAAACTGGTCCAGGGTTAGCGCAGCCCTTTGCGATGATTTTGCGATTTTGATGGCTTTTCCTTGCGCGAGGGCGTTCTTGGGGGCGTTACTGGCGCTGCTGCAGGGTCGCTGCGATACTCTGCGCCACGGCTGGTTTGGGAGCCTAAAATCCATGAATACGCTGTGCGCGGAAATCGGTTTTAGCGCACGTGCCTGGCGCAGTCAATCGCACAAGGACACTCTGCGCCAGCCGCTTGCGACACTTTTCTGCGAAATTCTATGAATTACCCTGTCAGTCTTTTCACACCTGAGCATTGCAGCTGCAGTTTTCCAACCCCACTCACCCTCACCCCCCACCCCCACCCTCCTACTTACATAGTGTGCTGCCGACTCGCTGTGTCCCTGCGATTCCTGCTCCCTTTCACTTCTGTGATCGGGAACCGGCGCTGCAGGGTCCTTTCCTTTTTTTTTTACTTTGTTCGAGATCTGCTGGGGGGGCGGCTTAGTTTACAAATCATAAAGTTGTGATGCCGGAGGCTGTTACTGTTACTCACGTTTTGGGATATTGTTGGAATTTAATTCTGAACTTCCTTGAATACAATATAAGGTTAGATAGATCTGTCACAAAATTTCATTTTATTTTATTTTTATTTTATTTACTTGAATTTGTAAAGCACGCTACAGCCCAAGGGCATTGAGGCGCTGTTGCAAGCATACGTCTTAGTTACAAAAACCTAGGCTTAGCTCTTAGTTACAGTGAGCGGAGGCCTAGTTTGCATATTTCTTAGTTATGGAATTAAGGCTTAGCTTGTGGTTACAGTGAGCGGAGGCGTAGTATGGTACTGTACAGTCATGCATATACAGGAGGTTAGTGGCAGAAGCCGTTCAGTTTTATAGCTAAACAAACAATACAGTTTTGACAGCTTTCCTGAATGCTGTGTAAGAGTCCATATTTCTTAAGTGCGGAGGGAGAGAGTTCCAGATGGTGGCTGCAATGACAGGGAAGCTGGCTCCTCCTGCCCGAGCTCTGAGGGGCTTGGGGATGGTGATCCTGGTTAAGTAGGCTGTTCTGGTAGGTCTGTCATAAGAAGGTTTGGAAATTCTTTGAGAGAGGTAGAGGGGAGCGGAGTCGTGCAGGCATGTTGTGGTTAATTTGGATTTGGTGGTGTACTGTAGATGGGTCAAGACAACTGTGAGAGTCTTTGAGTCTTACCTTGATTTTATAAAACCTAGACTATTCTGTGTTTTGTGCATGAAATGTAGATTGAACTTGTTCTCTGTTGCACATAGAATTAACACGTGGGATGCCAAGATATCAAATATGTGCATGATTTATAAGAACATGATAGAAATCTATGAACTGTTTGTTTTACTTAGTCCACCATACAAGCACATTTGAAGCCCATGATTTTTATCAGCAGAAGTCGCATGTAGAAATTATGCAATTTTCTATGTTCTAATAGTACACCAATGGTGTTTGAGTTCTCTAAATTCTTGCATAGATCATGGTTAAAGAGGACAGCACAGCTTAAATTAAGAAGATAGCATTGTGTATGCATTTATACTGTGCCAGTTTAAAGGTGTTGTCTTATTATTGCTATGTTTAAACTTTAAATTGAGATGACTTACGAGCCACCAGCTGTGTGGAGTTTCCTTGATCTTTGGACCATGAGTTGTCCAAAGAACATTTTAATTTTCATTAGGATATTGTTTGTGCTATTTATAACCATGTCTGTTTGCACATCTACTTTTTCATCATTGTTTATTAACTTGAGCTTTGTTTTGTACATTAGCCTAATTGTATCATGTTATATCGTAAATGTTGTGACTTGTATATTTGTTCAATGTTGTATATGGAACTATGTGTATTTTGAATACTTTTATGGCCTCAAGTCGAAATAAAGTGCTTTGACTGAATATCTAGACAGACTAGAGTATAAAGTAAATGAACTGGTTAGGGATCATGTCCATTTGTAAATGTACAATGTTCTTCATTACATATATAAAGCTTACTTAAGCAACAGGTGCACAACCTGATACAAAAGCATGCAATGGGCAAACAAAATGCAGGACTGAGTTATTCATAAATATAGTTATATTATTACTAGAGTAGAGTGTCAGCAAAAACCTTAACTCCCATTATTGAAATGAGAGGCTCAGTTTACTCTACATTCATGATTTTATTGATTGATTGGTTATTTATTATGCATCTATACACTAGTGTTTCAAGGCACAAAAAGGCAAGGGAGGAGGAACAAAGGGAGGGCAAGACAGCGATCTTACTAGGCCCTGTGTCATTGAGATCGTGCAAGTGCGCAACAAGAAGTGCAGGGACGAGGGTACAGGGAAAAGTGCACAGAGAGAAGCAGGGCCCTGAGTTAAGTGCAAGAAGGCCTGGACTACAGGTGGCAATCCCAGCCTGGTGGACCAAGGTTAGCCAGGTGGCAATTGCAGGGGGACTGATCGGGGGGCTGGTGTCCTGTAAAACTCATAGGACACCGGGCAGCCAGTCAACCAATGGAGCAGGGGCAAGGGAAGGTTCGCAGGGGAGAGGGAGTGAGAAAGAAGAGGAGAAAATTGAGATCTTGAGGAGCTTCCGGAACTTAAGGAGATCTGGCTCAAGGCGTAGAGAGGCCATTCCAGAGTGAGGCACCTGCAGGGGAGAGAGATCTACCCGCCATTCTCTGCTTGGAGAAGCAAATCACCCACAGATAGTTAGGAGTAGACGAGCAACGGGCTCTAGGCTCTAGGTGGATGGTACTTAGGAAGAGAGAGTTGAAGTTAGTGAGGGCCCCAGAAAGCCTTGTGGATGATGCAGAGGGTCTTAAACTTGATCCTTGAAGCCACTGGGGCCAGTGAAGGGATTTCAGGGTTGGTGAGATGTCGTCCCAGATAGTAGATTGAGAAAGAGGCTGTTGCAGTAGTCGAGTAGGGCTCTGGAGACAGTGTGCCCCTGGGGGAAGGTGAAAAAAGAGAGAATACCTCTGAGGAGGTACAGCTGGAAATGGGCCTTCTTGGCAAGGTCTGTGATGTGCGGAGAGAAGGAGAGAGTTGATGTTTGTTGACTCACAAGAAGGTAAGGGCAGAAGGCCCAAGGAGGTTGGCCAGAGTGTGAAAGGAAAAGCAGGTCACGGGTTCCAATGAGAAGCATCGTTGTATTACTGGTGTTAAGGCAGATCGTTAGAGGTGCACCATGCCTGAATAGTGGATAGGCAGTCAGGGATGAGTGAGGAGGAGGGTGAGAGTAGACTGAAAGAGAGCTGGTTGTCATCCGCATAGCACAGACAGTTAGAGGAAAAGGTAGAGATCAGGAGGGCAAAGGTGCCAAATAGACATTGAAGAGCCAGGAGGAGAGGATAGCACCCTGGGGAACAGCACATATTGAGAGAGAGGTGGTGGAGAGTAAGGACCCAAGCTGTACCTGGAAAGGTCAGACCAGGAGGAAGGAGATCACCCACAGAAAGCCTGATCTGTGAAGCCAAGGGTCTCGCAAGACGAGTAATCAGGATGTTGTGATTGACCGGGTCAAATGCAGAGGAAAGCTTGAGCAGAATGAGGACAGATAGAGAGCTGGAGTCAAGATTAGAGAGCAGATCTTCATGGATGTTCAGGAGTGCACGTTCCATGCCTCTGACTGCTCTGAAGCCAGACTGATGGCCATGGAGACAACCAACAGATTCAGTGTGGGTTAGCTGGGGTATAGCCACATTATCTAGGAATTATTTATTTGATTTATTTACATACATACATATGAAAAAACAAGCTCTTTTGATAACAAAGGTGCATACTGAGGTAATATCACAGTTAAATGGAAAGCAGTGAGCCTCTTAATGGGAAGAGTTTGAGGGACTTAATATTCAATTTGAGTATGGGTAAATAGATGCAAACCAGAGACAATGGTGAATGAATTTAGGACAGATAATTGTCTGCCTTTGACACTGTCAATCATGCTATCCTGCTCAATGGTCTCTGTGATAACCTGGGTATCACTTATCAGGCCATGGCTTGGCTGACTTATTTCCTCTCAGATTGACCCTGCAGGTCCAACTTGGGTCCTTGCTTTCCTCTATCTCTACCTTTGGTGTTCCCCAGGGGTCTAACCTCTCTCCCTGGCTGTTTAACCAATACCTTGCACTTCTTGCCTACTGCATTGCTGCTCTCTGTCCCAAATTCCAGTGCTATGCGGATGACACTCAACTCATTTTCAGTCTCCCTCCCACCACCTCTTCTCCTTCTCTCATCTCTGACTGTCTGTCTGCCATCCAGGAGTGGTGTGCCGCCAATGAGCTCTGCCTTAATGCGAGTAAGACTGAGATTCTTCTCATCGGCACACCTGATCCCTCCTTTCCTGTCACTCTCTGGCCGGCCTCTCTTGGCCCTCTTCCTGCTCCCACCTGTGAGACTAAAAACCTTGGGGTCATCTTCACAGACTGGCGGCTCACCCCAACATCCTAAATATCAGAAAAGTCAAGTACATCCTTCCCTTCAAAACCACCAAACATCTCTTAACTGTGCTTTTCTTCACTAAACTGAACTACTGTGCCAGCATCCTCTTTGGTCCTCCAAACTGTGGATTCTGTTCTCTTGAGAAGATTGTTAACTTTGCAACCACGACTCTCTTTGAAGTTCCTCAGTTCACATCTACTGACTCCTTTCACCAGAAAGCTGGCCTTCAATCTATGCAAAATGGGTTCAAATGTAAATGTCACCATGCCAGTGCATGAATCCATCCACGGGGAGGCATCTCCATATCTATCCTCTTCTATCAACCTTTAGCAACCCTCTCGCAACCTCCAATCTGCCTCCTCAGTGACCCTTGTGACACCTCACCCTCCCTGTGCTGCCTCCTGCTTTTGCTTCTTCACCTGTCTTACTCCACTTATGTGAAACTCCCTTCCTTCTGAAAGGTGAACCACCATCTACAATGATGCTTTCAAAAGCAAATTGAAAGGCCACCTCCTCACTTCAGAACTATCCTCCTGACTCACCTCTAGCCCAGTATCACCCCAAAATATTGCAGACAATCACTGCAAATCCCAAAATACTGAATTTCAATGACCCATTTATATATATGTGGGGGAATGGGTAAAGTTACTAACACATTTGGGGGTGTGGGTGGGTGTGGGGGTTCTCCCGCACATATAAATGCAGGCAAATAGGGTGAAAGAAAAATAAATTTGGTAATTTGGGATTCAGAATTTCTTTTCAGAATTGTCACATAGATGCCTTTAGCCCTATTACTCTCACCTTCCTACATCTCTAACCGACCCTTCCCTTACTTCTCATCATCACTCAACATGCATGTGATATGATGTGATATGATAAGGCATTTATAACGCTCCTATACACAAGGCATGACGAGGCAAGGGAGGGGGACAGAGGGAAGACAGAGACAACAATCTTACTAGGCCAGGTGACATTGAGATTGTGCAAGTGCAGGGGAGAGGGGAGATGGAAAAGTGCGGGGGGATAGGGGCAGTGCAGTGCATAGGATATACAGTAAAATAATTAAGACAATAAATAAAAGTGCAGCCAGCTGGTGGCAAGTGCAAGGGTAAGTGCAGGCATCAGTTGTCAAGTGCTGGTAGGGGGCTGTAGGGATACAGAACAGTCCCCGAGTGCCGGGGGGGCAGTGCAGGTGTGCAACCGGTGGAGGAGGGGACCTGGGCCCAAGATCAGAGGGTGGCCAGGTAACCAGTGCAGTTTCAGCAAGGAATTCAGCAGGGGAGTGGAGGAGAGAAAGCAGTAGCAACGTGGAATGTTTTGAGGTGCTTTCGGAACCGCAGATGGGTCTCCTCAAGTTTCAGGGAGGCTGTTCTAGAGGGAAGCCCCAGCTGAAGAAAGAGATCTTCCACCAACTCGTTGCTTGGAGAAGCGACTGACCCTGAGGGAGTTGGAGGCTGATGAGCGAAGAGCTCAACAAGGAAGATATCTAGAAAGAGAGAGTTGAAGGTATTGAGGATTCAGGCTCCAGAAGGCCTTGTTGACAATGGTTTTGAATGTAATCCTCGCAGCCATTGGAAGGTAGTGCAGAGATTTCAGTCTTGGAGAGATAGGATCCCTGGGCTTGAGTCCAAGGACAAGACTTGCAGTCCTGTTCTGGATGAGTTTCAGAGGGCAGAGAGTAGAAGCAGGAAGATTTAGAAAGAGGCTGTTGCAATAGTCCATCCTAGATAGAATGAGATCTCTGGAGACAGTGAGCTTCTGGGGGAAGTAGTAAGTTGACAGACAGAGCATTGGCGTGTGACCTATTGGTCTATACATCTATATGCGTTTTTCATTTTTGTTTTCTTGTTTGGTGTTTACTAAAGAGTCCCAGAGATTCTGCCACCTTTTTTATAGCAAAGCGAGGGACAGCTAGATTGGTGGTACCTACATTTAGAATAGGTCAGAGCTTTTTAATGTCTTGTTTGATTTTACTAACCAGGGGTGACTGGCTCAAGACAGCTTCGATTTAATCATTCACCTTTGTTTTTTTCTTATTGTGTGTGTGGGTTACTTCCCTAGGAACATTACGGGTCTGTTTCCAGGCATGGTGTATGATTCTTTTGGGATAGCTTCTCTCCTCTAGTTTCTCTGATAACATTTCTGCCTGTCTATATTTTCCTTTCTATTCGTGCAGTTTCGCCGGCATCTCAGAAACTGTCCGAATGGTAGGTTCTCGTTGAGACTCCTAGGGTAAAAACTGTGAAATTCCAACAAGGAGCTTATGTCTGTTTTCTTGTGGTGTACTGTGGTTTCCAACAACTCTTTCTTTCTCAAGATCTTTAACTCTAATAAAGTACCCTCTTCCTTGCTGTATTCATGGGTAAATTTGAGAAAACCATTCTGATCAATTAGCCACATAATGAAAAGGTTAAGCTGTTCCTCAGTGCCATTGAAATCCATAAGCACTTTGTCTATGTAACAGGCCCATTTTATTATTCTCATTAGAAGTCGATTTCTTCCGCTGCAGATGGTACTCTCTTCAAAATCTGCAACATATAGGTTTGCTAGACTGTATCTTTAGAGTATGACTTCATTTTTGTAACTTCAATTTTTAAGAAAAAATCCACAAATTGAGATAACGGTTCTAAAATGGACCCAATTCCTTAAACGATTGGTCGTCCCGGTGTTGGTGTGATCGCCTCATATATTTTGGGCAACGCATACAAATCTGGGCATCTGGGGAACTTAAGGGCACACACAGTCTCCCTCCTTACAGCTTATGTATCCTTCATTAATTAACTGTCTCAATCTTTCTGTCAGGTCACTCCCCATTCTTCTGAAAGTTACTCTGTCATTGATAAGGGATTGCACCATCTTTTGATAGTTGTCCAAGTCCATTATCACAGTAGCCCCACCATTATCTGCTGTTTTTATTAATATGTGTTGTTTTTTTTGTAATTCATGTATAGCATTTTTCTCTATTTTTGTCAGGTTATAGAAAGGGTCACAATTCTCGGCTTGTAATTTGTCTACTTTTCTCAAAATTGCTCTTTCAAACATCATAGTTTCAGCCGATAAGTTGGCAGGTGGTGAATAGAATGTAGATTTATTGTGTAGATACGTCACAACCGATATTTCTTCAAAGGGAGTTTCCTCAAAATACTTTTTAAGGTGTATTTTCCTCCCAAGCTGCATGATTTCTATCTGTGTTTGAAAGGGATCATGTTTGGTAGTAGGCACAAAAGAAAGACCTTTTTGTAGGACGTTAAGATGTGCTTCTTGGAGAACTAGTTTTGATAGATTTAACTCTAGTGATTCCTTTTGTGACACAGATTCAGGGTATATACCAAGTAGAGGTTCTGTGCATTCTGCTGGTACACCCACGGCCTATGTTGCATGTAATCCTCTGGGATTGGTCTTGCTACCTCCCTCTGCCCCTTACATGCCATCTTGTTTGTTAAAAGTCCTGGATTCTATTTTATTGACCTAAGTCTTGGTCTTCAAAGTGTACCCTCCTTGTTGGGTGTGTCCCGCCTGTCCTATCTGAAGATATGCCTGCTCTGGTGTCATCTGAGCTTCTGCTGGAGAAAGTCCAATTTTCTGGTCTAGGTTTTGGTCTATTTCGATGGCCAGTATGCAGGATACTGATCTGTACCATGGTGTTTTCCTCATAATATGCATTTACTACATAGGGATAGATTTTCAATATCTTTTTTTAGATTTATCATTTTTAATTTAGATTGCATTCTTTATATTCCATTTTCGTGACATCTAATGCATGTAGGCTCTTTTTGTAATTTGCAAGGATAATTTTAGATGCCAGAGTGTCTTGTTTCTGTACTATTTTTCTCATGATCTACTCTGATACTGCCTTTGCAGTGTTTATGATTAAGAAATGACGAGTAGGGGATAATATCAAGTGAGAACTGTAAAGAGACAGAAAGGATTTAGCAAGAAATAAAAGTATCTATCTTTAAGAGGAGTTCAACTTTACGAAGTGTGAAACCTTCCAGTATTTAATAGCAGAGAGACAGTTGGAGGTTTTGGTAGATGGGCCAGGGGAGAGTTTAGAAAAGGAGAAAAAGATTTCTCTGTCACCTACGAAAAGTTGGTCAAAGAATCCAAAGAAGAAGATGAGTACCCCAAGAGAAGTAGGGAAAAGTGTGAACAGAAGGGGGACTAAGGGCACAGACTTGCAGAACACAGAACAACAAACGTAAGAGGAATTAGTTGGGAGGTGTGGTTGTTCCATGATACAGAGAAATGACGGTGTACCAGGCTAGGGCTAAATCACAAATCATGGTGGAGAGAGGATATTGAGGAGATCAGTGTGATGAAGTAATGAAGTTGGAGACATTAATGAGAGCAGTTACTTTGGAGTGGGAGGAGTAGAAACCAGCTTGAAGAAGGTTGCAAACATGTTGTGTGTCATGAAAGTTAGTGATGCATTTGAATAAAACTTGTCAACACCTTAGAGTAGTGAGGAAGAAGTGGTAACGGCCTAACATTAGACAGCAGGTTTGGATCAACCCTTTGCTTTTCAGTAGATAGATGACCACAGCTGTTTGAAAGTAGAGGGAATGCAGACAAAGGACATGCTAATGAGATTAGCAAAATGACAAGCCAGTAGTTATTGAAATTTTATTTCTATCACGCTCGTACACAAGTGTTTCAGAGCGTGACAAGGCAAGGGAGGGGAACAGGGGAGAACAAAACAGCGATCTTACTAGGCCCAGTGACATTGAGAACGCGCAAGTGCATGGGAGAGGGGGAGGGGAAACGTGCATGGAAGGGGGAGAAGTGGAAAGTGCGAAGCAGAGAAGAAACATATAAATAGCAATAAATAAATAATAAAGGCAACAAACAGTGGTAGTGCAGCCAGCAATTTGCAAGTGCTAGGTTTAAGGCAGCACAGAGGGTAGGTCTGATAAGTGCAGAAAGAAAAAGGGGGGGCTGTATGGGTACAGAAACAGACCGCAGTGCAAGGGGTGACCCAGAGAAAGTGCGGGAAGGTGGCAGGGTGAGCAGGTACCTGATCCCGGAGGACAGAGGGTGGCCAGGTGCACAGTGCCAAGAGAGAACAGATCGGCAGTGGAGAGGGGGAGCGAAGGCAGAAGAAAAGAGGAAGGTGTTGAGGTGCTTCCGGAACTGGAGATGGTTCTCCTCAAGTTTTAGAGTGGCAGGGAGGCTGTTCCAGAGGGAGGCCCCAGCCGAAGACAGAGATCTACCTCCAGCTTGTTTCTGGGTAGGTCTGATAAGTGCAAAAAGAAAAAGGGGGGGCCGTATGGGTACAGATACAGACCGCAGTGCAAGGGGTGACCCGGAGAAAGTGCGGGAAGGTGGCGGGGTGAGCAGGTACCTGATCCTGGAGGACAGAGTGTGGCCAGGTGCACGGTGCCAAGAGAGAAAAGATCAGCAGGGGAGAGGGGGAGAGAAGGCAGAAGAAAAGAGGAAGGTCTTGAGGTGCTTCCGGAACTGGAGATGGTTCTCCTCAAGTTTTTGAGTGGCAGGGAGGCTGTTCCAGAGGGAGGCCCCAGCCGAAGACAGAGATCTACCTCCAGCTTGTTTCTTTGAAAAATGACTGACCCTGAGGGAGTTAGAGGTAGAGGAACGAAGAGCTTGAGAGGTGAGGTATTTGCTGAGGGATAGCCAAAGGTATTTTGGACCCACGACCCAGAAAGCCGTGTGGACAATGCAGAGGGTTTTGAATTTAATCCTTTCATCCACTGGGAGCCAATGGAGAGATTTCAGAGCTGGAGAGATACGATCCCAGCGCTTGAGGCCAAGGACAAGTCTTGCAGTCCTGTTCTGGATTAGAGAGTAGAGGCAGGTAGATTTAGAAAGAGGCTGTTACAATAGTCCAACAAAGAGAACCAGAGCTTGGGATAACATGAGCTTCTGCGGGAAGGTGAGGAAAGGCAGAGTACCTCTGAGAAGGCGCAGTAGAAATTTGACTTTTTAGAGACCTCAGAGATGTGGGCGGAGAAGGAAAGGGTGGCGTCAAAGATGACTATGAGGTTCTTTGCCTCGCAGGTGGGGGTAGGAGGAGGGCCAAGGGAGGCCGGCCAGCGAGTGAGGGGAAAGAATGGTGAAGGTGTGCCGATGAGGAGGATCTCCGTCTTGCTGGCATTCCAAAAAAGATCATTGGCGGCACACCAATCTTGAATGGCCGTTAGGCAATCAGAGATGAGAGAGGGAGAGGAGGTGGCAGAGGGCAGCCTGAAAATGAGTTGAGTGTCATCAGCGTAGCACTGGAAATTTGAGCAGAAAGTGGCAATGCAGTGGCCGAGAGTTGCCAGGTATTGGTTGAAAAGCCAGGGCGAGAGGTTAGACCCCTGGGGAACACCACAGGTAGAGAGGAAGATAGATGAAAGGAAGGACCCAGGTTGGACTTGGGAAGGTCGATCTGAGAGGAAAGAGGTCAGCCAGGCCAGAGCCTGATCAGTGATACCCAGGCTTTCACAGAGACGGTTGAGCAGGATGGTATGGTTGACCATGTCGAAGGCAGAAGAGAGATCGAGGAGGATGAGGACAGAGGGAATGTTAGAGTCAAGGTTGGAGAGCAGATCTTCACTGATGAACAGGAGAGCAGTTTCCGTGCTTCTGGCAGCTCTGAAGTCAGACTGGTGGTCATGGAGACAGCCAACAGAATTGGAATGAAGGTTAAGCTGAGAGATGGCCAACTTTTCCAGGAGTTTGCCCAGAAAGGGAGTAATGGAAATTGGGTGATAGTTAGCTGGACAAGAAGGATCAGCTGTGGGTTTCTTGAGAAGAGGATGCACAAGGGAGTGCTTCAGAGGAGAGGGGATGGGTCCTGAGGCAAAGGAGTGGTTGCAAAAATCAGCAAGAGCTGGAGTGAGAGTGTCAATGTGGTCCTTGATGGTTTTAGAGGAACAGGGATGAACCTGTTTTGACGAGGCGTTCATAGATCAGACTTGTCTAGCGACCTCGTCAGGGGAGAAAAGAGGAAATGATGAGAAGGATGGTGGGGGGGTGGCTAAAGGAGGGTCAGCAAGCACAGATGGAGAGGGGAGAGGAGGGGTTGGGGTGGAGAGGGCAGACAGGATGTCCTGGGTTTTTTAAATGAAGTGAAAGGCAAGGGCATTGCAAAGAGCCTGGGAGGCAACAGGAGGGGTAGAGACTACAGCATGGTTGGCCAGCTCCTTACAGATTTTAAAGAGTTTGGCCAAGTTGTTAGATGCCGCAGAGACATAAGCTTGAATGTGGACTCTCTTCTTGGTGAGGACAGAGAGTCGGTATTGCCTTTGTAGCAGGCGACAGGCCAGTTTGTCAGAGGATGAACAGGAAGTCCTCCATTTCCTCTCAGCCACCCTACACTTACGTTTAAGTGTAGCTAGGTCAGAGTCATACCAGGAATTGCACCTGGCTTTGGACTTCAAATGGATCCTCATGACAGGGACAAGAGCATCAAGAGTATCAGAAATTGAAGAGTAGAGCAGAGACAGGGCTGTGTCGGGATGTGAGACAGCCAAAGGTGGAGGGGGGAGAAAGTGGTGGCAAAAGCCTCAACTGACACACACTTCATGGGCCGGATGTCCGAGAAGGTAGGTGGCAGTGTTGGGGTAGGCTTGGCTTGGGGGAAAGAGTGGGAGAGATGAGAGGAGAGGAGGGCATGATCGCTCCAGGAGAGAGGAGTGGTCAGAGGGATGGAGAGGGGGAGGTCAGAGGAGACCAAGATATCGAGTGTGTGCCCTGCAGAGTGAGTCGGGCCAGAGGGGAGGATATATATATATATATATATATATATATATATATATATATATATATATATATATATAATAGGTCTGATAAGTTGGGTGCAAGAGGACCAGATGTGGCACAGGGTGGATTAGCCTTTATTAGGACTGAAATCAGTATGAATTAAGTAATATATGGAGGTAGTGGGAGATGGTAGTCTAGGTGGAGTTAATAAGGTAGGAGGAGGGAATAATGGAGAAGGAGGAAGGGAGAGAGAGAATTCTTAATTGTGGAGATTTTGTATATAAGGTATTCAGCAAGGTCATTAGCTGAAAAAGTTGAGTTGCTTGTTGCAGGTTTAGTAGTTGAAAGAAGTGAGTTTAGAGTGTTTTGGAGTCAGTGAGGATTGTTGGAGTGAGTGTCAATAAGAGGAAGGTAGAAATCCATTTTAGCACTATTAAGAGAAGACTCAAGAGAGTCAGGGGCTGATAGGTAGAGTTAGAGGTCCTTGTGAGATTAAGAACGCCACCATTTGTGCATGAGTTGTTGCATGGAAGTGCGGAGACCACGTATGGATGGTGTTACCTAGGTTTGAGGATGCTAGGATTTGGAAGTGAAAGTATGCAGGGAGAAGTACATGAAGAATGAATCGTGGAGTATGGACTGGTAGTGAGCGAAAGCAGTGTCAGTTGAGGTGGGGTGTAGAGAGAAGCACGGAACTGTGTGCTGAAGATCAGAGTGGATGGGAGGAATACTAGATGGTTTACATTTCCTTTTAGAAATTGGAGTATGCAGTGGGGAGAGATTGTAGGATGGTAGAACTTTAATAATGGTTAAAACAATGGAGTGGTCTGAAAGAGATGGTTTGATAGTAGTGTTAGGTGCAGAGAGTTGGAGATAAACAGGTGGTCAAGCGAGTTGCTGCTGAGTCAGTGGGAAGGTTACAAATAGAGTGGATGGTATGGTCATTGACAATGGACTGAAGTTCAGATCTTTTTAAGGTCGTAGGAGGGTTGAAGTCACCTAGGAGGATGAGGTGATGTGCTGGGGAGAGACATTGAAGGAGCTTCCTGAATTTTGGGAAGAATAAACCAGTGGTACCAGTAGGATGATAGATGGGAATTAAGTGATTATAGTGAGGAAGAGCAATGGTTGAGATTGTAAATTCAAAGGAGGTATCAGAGGATGAGGTATTAGGGGTGAGAGATGTTAAGGTGGGAAGAAAATAGGGGCCTGACACCATCGCTTTTGCCAGTCAGGCAAGGGGAGCGAAAGAAGGAATGTTTGGGGTAATGAAGGTCTTCCAGGATAGCAGAGTCAGTTGGCAAGATCCATGTTTCAGTGATAGCAAGAACATCAATGGGAGGAGAGCTATAGTGGAAATAGTCATAGATGAAGGAAGTCTTGTTGCTGAGGGGATAGCTCAGGGGCAACGTGCTAGCCTTGAAAGCAAGACGACGCAGAGCAACACAGGTTCAATCCCCGGGTCTGTGCTTAGAAACCTCTGGGTATTAAGTGTGTTATAAAAAAAACAATTACAATTACAGATTGAGCATTTCATAGTGTGATGTTCAGCTGATGTGGCAGGTCGGAGTAGAGGAGTTTAGTGTCAGTGTTGGAGAGGAGGGGTGGGTAGGTAATATGAGCAGAGCTGTTTTTTGGTTGGCATTGTTTTTGAGAGGGTAGAGATGCTGTGGAGATGTTGTAGTAAGAGTGGCATGATGTGAGATTAAAGATAGGGATAGGAAAGTGGGAGGATGCAGCATGGTTGGAGAGAGAATAGGGCTCGAATAGTAGGGTGAGGATGAGATGGATGGTGAGAAGATGCATGATAGTTTGGTTTGCTGGAAGTGCCTTAGGTGAAATCAAGGTACTACCAGGTGGAGAAGGAAAGAAGGTACCGTAAAGGCTCATAGGCGAAGAATCAAGGAGGCTCAGTGTGAAGGCTGTGAGACTTCCCTTAGCTTTACGTGAGTCCCCTCGGGATAGGCCACCCCAGCAACAAGGATTAAAGAAGGAGACATAGCAGTGAGCATCCAATGGTGGGAGGTGGGAGGCAGGAACAGCAGTCGACCGATGGGTAGCACGACAGACTGGGAGATACAATCCTGGATCTGCCACCCTGTCCCTTCTTCACCAGGTCACTTTGAGGGTGGTTCAGTGGTAGAAGTGGTGGACAGCTGGTTGGTGGACGCTTGGGTGGACTCTTGGGAGCAGGCCCGATAGTGTGGGCCTTGCTTGGTGGCAGTAGCACACAAGGAGCAGGGCCGACGAGGGTCACAAAGAGTGACCAATCCTCACGTCAGGATTGTAGATTGGGCCTGGGAGGAGCCTGCATAATCAAAGGGAGAGATTCAGATGGTGGTAAGAGGGAGGTGAGTACAGCAACTGGCAGGTCATTAGTAGAGAAGGCCTGAGTGATGTAATCATCACCCGGCCTCTATGTCCCTTCTTCACCAGGTCAGTTCAATGGTGTGGTGGTGGGAGCAGGGGCCAGCTGGATGATTGAGTGGCAGGAGCCCATGAGGAGCAGTGCTACAGCAGGACACAAAGGGTGACCAGGCATCACATGCGGATTGTAGATCGGGCCCGGGAGAAACCTGCAAAGTCACTGGCAGAGCATCCATTTGAGGAGAGGTGGGAACAGCAGCCGGCAGGTCAAAAGCAGGGCAGTGGGGGAGATGTAGACCTGGCTGGGCCACCTTCTCCTTTCTTCACCAGGATGGTTCGTTGATGGTGTGGTGGGAGGTCCATCTGGATGGTGGTGTGATGGAAGCTGGCCAGATGGTGGGGGCCCAGCTCGCTGACAGAGGCAGTGATGCCAAAGGGCACAAAGAGTGACCAAGTCTCACCTCAGGATTAAGTGGGTATCACTAACATAATAACCCCTGACATACAGCCCCATCCCAAGATTCAGGGGACAAGAAACAGGCTAATTTCAGAATCAATTGTTTATTTTATTAAAATGAAATCAATGCAACCTGCCTACCTAGTAATGCAACAATATAATGTGGTTCACCACAAGAGAAGAAGCCTGTTTGAAAAAATGATGGCTACCTGAAGGTGAGGATCGTAATATGTACATGTAGTGGCAAGTACATTTTACAGGTCTTATTATAATTGTTTAATTGCTTGGAAAACTGAATTATTCAAACAAACTGAAGTGGCTCATAAAAAGGAATACTTATCGCCATCCACCATATATGGAATTCAGCCTAAGCAAAACCATGCATCCTATAGGAATGCTCACCACTAAACCTACTAAGCCTTTCCATTTTCCTACAAACTCACTTATCAACCACCAAATACAACACACACATACTCCGACATCAGAACAAACCTGAAATCACACAGCAAACGGCACAACACCTCCAGAATCTCTTTCAACTACAACACACTAATTCTCCAGCACTAACACAGAGACAAAAAAAACACTTCCATTCAGACCACACACCAAACCACCAAACCTATACCATCTATGTGCAAAACCAACACACTCTAACAGTTAATTGTCTCAAAGTTAGGCTAACAACAGCACAGGAAAGCTCTCTTGCGCTCCCCCTCTCTGTCCCACTAACTCACCCTCCCCAACCTTCCTCCCTTTCCGATCCCCTGAGCACCTGCAGACCATGAAAAAGGCAGCAGTGCACACTATAAATCTTAATATCATATTACGTAATTGAAATACACTGAGTCTGTTGATGAAGCAAACATTCTGCTGGTTGTAACCTGAAGGTTTAGAGCAGTCTCACCTACCGGAGAATTGTGTGTATCTTGGATGTTGTTCACTTATATGGTTGATCCGTGATGAGGATCTTTATACATGAGACGAGGCATCTACAATATGATTTGATATGATGTGGCATTTATAACGCGCCTGTTCGCAAGTGTTTCTAGGCACGACAAGACACGGAGGGGGATTTAAGGGAGGACAAAATAACAATGTATCTAGGCGTTGTGTCATTCAGATTGCGCAAGTGCGGGGAAGAGGGACGGGGAGAAGTACCAGGGAGGAGAGCAAGGGGAAGTGCAGTTACCTCATAAGTGCAGCTGCCGGGTGGCTCATACGTGCAGAGAGAAGGGAATGTAGGGTTGCAGATAAAGACCCCTAAGTGCTGGGGAACTAGGAGGCAACATAATAATAATACTGAGTGTAATTGATCATCAAAATAGCTATGAGTTCTTGCTGACTGGGTTGCTTGGAAGCCTGGGGTGGATCTATCAATTTTGTATGTAATGGCTAATTTTCAATGGAGGTCATTACGACCCAGGCGGTAAGTACACCAACTTTACCACCATGGTGTAAACTATGTTTACACCATGGTGGATGGCGGATTTACCGCCCCATTCCAAGGTGAGTGGGGCGGTAAATCCCCATTTCCCATTTACCCTTCCCCATTCCCATTTTTGCCCCATAGGGCATAATGGGAGTGGGGAAGGCGCTAATTACGGCACCGTAAATTACAGTGCCGTAATTAGCACCAAGGCGGGTTAGCGCCATGGATTTTAACACCTGCTAAAAGCAGCCGTTAAAATTGGAATCAGGCGTTAAGGGTTAACGACGGCGTTAACCCTTAACGCCTGGGTTGTAATGAGCTCCAATATCTTGCTTGGTACCTGGGCGGTAGCTTCAGCGAGGTTGTTATACTTGGATTGTGGGGTAAAATTCTCCAGGCAGTGCTAAGAACGATTATGTGACTCCCGCGGACCAACACATGGCATGCTGCCTTACAGGACTGAAAGTAAAAATATTTCTTAGAGCACAAACACACAAACAAATTTTGGTCTACATCGTTGCAGCACACACGCATCAACCACACATATGGTGTGTGTCATGACATAATGCTACCCATGTGTGGGTGCTCTGCTTTTGCGGCAGTGTGCACTGTGCTGAGTAAAACATATTTTGTAACACGAAACTAGAGGGGATATCTACCGAAACTACTCTTCTATTAGGTATATGATGCTTGTGAAGAACAGATATGTATCGGAGCAGAAAAGGCAAGTGTTGCTGTTGCACCTATTTTCTTTGTGCGTATTTGAGACTAAACAAGGGAGAAGTTCATACGTAATTAGACGTCGAAGCCGATGATGTGAAGTAAGGTTCTGCTGGTAAGTACCCTATTGTACAATAGAGTCGCAATGACATGTTCTCTGGTGGGAGGGGTTTCTGGGGCGTGGTGCAGGATGAGACAGTTGCATAAGCGAGGGATATTGAAGGGGATGAATTAGAAGGGGGTGTAAAGAAGTGTGTCATGAAGTTATTGGAGATGCCTAGCAGTTAGCATGTGACTAGTGTCTAGGTGGGGGGGTCTATTATACAGTATGTAAATGTCCATCCACTGCACTGGATGAGTGGGAGTTTGATATTGGCCACCTGTAGTGTGATTTTGTGGATGACATGAAATGATAGTAAATATGCACTACAGAAACAAAACATGTTGCCAGAATAATTGGCCAGAATCAAGAAAGGTTTTTACCCAAAGAAGGTCCACTGTTTGATTTTTGTATAATGGAGCCTAGCAATAAGACATTCACTGGGATTAACACAGCATATCTATCTGTGAGTAAGGACAAAAATAGAAAATAAAATGCCGTTTTATTAATGTAATCTACAGTTATTTGTAAAATGAATCCCCGGGTCCTTCAAAGCTGCTTGTTAATGGTAGAGAATCAATTTGAAGAGGTCTGAAATGATCTATGCTGTGGCCTAATACAATAATAAAGCTTCTCTGAAGAGATCACTGGCGAATAAGGATTGTTGTCTTTGCTACTGGGAAAGCACATTATGTAATGGTTAGGATTTCAGCAAATGGGTCTTTTAATGAGTGTTTTAATATACACATTTGCAGGTGCCTGCTGCGCCGTAATGACAAGTGTTTTAACGTGTTAGATGTGGGTGTGTTTACATAATAACAAATTAACACTGTATGTATGTGGAATTTTGCATCTCATATTAGAGAAACCAAACACCCAAAGCAGAGTATTTAATTGAATTTAACACGTGGGGTCTCTAGACTATGCTTCCTGTGTCAAACACAGAACAAGCCTCACAGGAAATGCCGCCCACAGAAGGAAACACACTAAAGAGGAGGGCACAGCATGTGACTAGTGTCTGGGCATGGAGGGTGAGCAGCTACGTGAGTCAGTGCGAGGATTGGTTTGTGTTGGGGACCTGGGAGGTAAGCCAAGAAAGACAGATTTACTCGGGTGGGGGGACCCGGAGGGTGAGTATGAATAGTGTGCAATGGTTCCATGTCTTTACAACGACATCCTAAATAACAACATACTTTTAAAGGACACCTGAGTAACTAAAAAAGTCGATTTTGCTTTTTTTTATCTGGGAGGTCCACCCCCACGCCCCTCATTTTTACTGCCTTTGTACCATCCCCTCAATCCCCCCACCCCTTTTTAACCCCCATATATACTTTTACAAAACATTTCGATTTTTTTTTATTCTTTAGGTGTTGTTTATTTCTTTTTCATTATAAACACTGCATACCGTGTGCAATGTGTTGTAGGAGTGCAGGGCCGGGGAGGGTGAATGGTTACAAGGTTAGGGATGGAACAAACACTTTTAAAAGGGTACAATATTTGTTTGGTTGCCATTTGAGGCCCCTCTGTGATAACAAGACTAGAGCAGGTCCCAGGAGCAGCCAAAAAAACAGCTACCTCATAAGGGCGACTTCAAACGGGCGACAAATAGACATTTAACCAAAACTGGTGTCTTTAATCATAAGGAATGTATGTGATATTCATTGTGACTTACAAGAAGTATAACTACATTTAATGTCATTGAGCCTCATTACGACCCAGGCGGAAAACCATGTAGCTAATAGCACCATGGTCCATGCTGGTAACTTACCGACTCGGCCATGGAGAAAGGGGGAATTACCACCCCATTACAAGGTTGGCAGGGCGGTAATTCCCCCTTCCTCCATGGGCATTCCCCATTCCCATTTTTGCCCCATAGGGCTCAATGGGAATGGGGAAGGCGCTAAGTACTGTACCGCAAATTGCGGTACCGTACTTAGCACCAAGGTCCCTTTGCGGGTCCCTACTTTAAGGGCTGGTGTAGACCAGCCATTAAGGTCGGGTCCCGCAAAGGGACCTCGCAATCAGGCACTAATGGGTTAACGGCGCCGCAGCCTTTTACGGCGCAGTTAACCCATTAGCGCCAGGGTCGTAATGAGGCCCATTGTATTTGAATTTATGAAGCGATTTCACCAAAACTCTGTAGAGAAGTTGTGATAATGAAGCCGCAGAGGTAATGGGCAGGAGAAGATGAGCTCCCAAGCGAATTGTGAAACATGTGAAGAGGCAGAGAAGAGTGAATGTCAGGTGGAGGAGGAATCCAAAGCCTGGGAGCAAGAAGATGATGTTGAGAGCAGAGATGCTGCAAGAGAGAGTAGGGAGGAATCAGAGAGGGAAGGGAGGGTGGAGCAAGACTGACACAACATTTAATTGTGATGCGAAAGAAAATGGAGCAGAAGCCGGGAATGAAAGGGTGCGGACACAAATAGAGAGGACATGCGAATATTTAAAAGACCTGTGCTCTATGTCAGGAAGGTACATATGAACACCATTCACAATAATATACATTTTAAGGCGCTGGATGAAGCACTGTTTCTGCTACTAAACCACAGGAGAGGTTAATCCACTAGAGGGGATTCCCCATGCATCGGACACACCGGGAGAGGCTGCTCCAACCTTCAACCGCCTCAGTTCTCCTTTTACAGACTCAACTGCCTCCTGACACACCAGCACAAGCCTGTTAGGGAGAATTCTCTGTTTAGGCTGAATTTCCTAACCTAGTGAGTCCCCCAGCAGCTTGGCTAGATTACTGGAGTTTGTTTTTTTCTATCCTGCCAAGAGTGAGACTCTTTTTCTCCCACTCTTGGACATGAATGTGTGTAATTCCTGTAAATGTCAATGTGTTCTATGGGCTATGGGGTCTTTTACCCCATAGGGTCTCATATGTTTTTCTATGTGTGTTACACCGCACCCTCCGTGCCGTAGCACGGGGGCGTCCTAGCGGACCTCCATCATAGACTTTATACCCGGGGACTGACTACTGTCTCCCTGGGCATGTAAAGTCACCATTGGCTTTACTAGACCTAAATTTACTAACAGAACTAGTACACACCATCCTATTGTGGACGTACTTGTAGGGGTAATTCGATTACTCCTGGGTCTGTTATTCGAGGGGGCACTGTCCCGTCACCCCTCGTCAAGTTTTGGCTGGTGGCAGTGGAAACTACTTGTTATATTCGACCCCAAATATAGCCCTATGGGATTCTTCCCATTGTTGGAGGTTAATACTTTTTCTTGTTAATCTCTCACATACCACCGGTTTATTTATCTTGTGGGATGTTTTTACCCATGCATCCGAGCCCTACCACAAAAACTGTGCAGTACTGGCATTGAAAACATCATGATAGCCAGAGCTTCCCAGAAAATGCCCAGGGAAATGCATGAAGAATAGGCTGCCACCCATTTTTGCCGATGTTATGGGCACAGAAGGGCACTGCCTAAAACCACCATTGGACTACCCACACAGTAGCCTGAAACCATTGGGAATGGCAATGCTGATTGCCAAAAGCAACCTAGAACTGTGGGGAATTCATTTTCTTAAATCCCCAAAATGGTTGCATTACCAGTACTCACCACTATCAGAAAGCCGGCGTTTTAAAACCACCAGACTTTTGTGTAAAACTGAATAAATGAACCCAAAGCAGGCCAAAGAAAGACTTACTGAGAGGTGGATACAATGTAAAGTTATATTCTGAAGTGACTTGAATGTTCATAACAAGACTGGCTGAGCTCTGCAGGTCTGCAGCAGCCTAACTGAAACTGGATTTAAAACTACCAAAAATCGAAAATGTTTAAATTAACTGAGTGACCTACTTTTGAGTGTCACATAGTTTGTCACTGTTGAAATGTCATAGTTTTGAACTTAGAATCAGCATTCTAGCTGCATATGTAAAAATTGTCTTGACTTAAACTGGGGAACAAAAAGTGACATTTTATCTGAAACCTGGCTTAATGAAACTGAATTCTGCCCACCAGCTACCCCCGACAGGAGTTGAGGCTTGCACAACAGCTGTGTTCCCAGGCCTAGCTGCCTTTTGCTGTTCCCACCAAAAGGGATATGACACTTCTCTGATTGAATTACCTGGGCTCTGCAGGAAATTGAACAAAGCCCTGTCCTGACTCAGGCAAATGTTTTATTGGGGGGGGATCGTAAAAGTGGCTTCCTCCTGGAAGGAAAGGGGAGGAGCACTGCCTGTGAGAGCAAGCTGGCTTGGCAGTACTGGAAAAACCAGAAATTCAACCTTGTGCTGGGGGAAACCACATCCCTTTGGGGCCAGAACATAAATCTAAAAAGATGGATCATTCATAGAGCGGACTTGTGAAAATTTTATAAGTGATATCATTATTCTTGTGATTTTTCTGTGCACATTTGAAGACGTGTTAGGACCCGGTGGTATGTTCAGGGGGGGTTTTAGCAGAAAAGAGGATATTACTCTAAATGTATGTATGTTAAAAATCTGACACTCCACCACCTAATGCCCACATGCTTTGCGAACATTTGTGTAAATGCGGGGACAAATCCAATATTGGTAACCCGACCAAAAAGTGAAATATGTTGCCATTTTTTAACCCAAGCTCCTAGAAATGACAGAATTGGAACAGGGGCTACCATCAGTAAATGCATAATGCGTGTATGCAATGCCAAACAACTGTCTATCTATGAAATATGTCTATTAGGATCAGATATAGATTGTGTGTAAAGTTGACAGGGGTGGGTTCTCTGTATCATGAACAGACCTCATCATGATGACACTTCATTTCATTCCCCCAATCAAGGGGAAGGGGAGGAAGTGGCCAATGACAAGTGGAGAGGGGTAGGGCCTAGAAAGCTAGCCTCTCCACCCACTTTCAAAACACATAAAAGCAGACAGTCAGGACAGATAGGGACATTCTATTCCATCTGCTGCGGGACGCTCTGCCGGGAAAATCCATACTTTGCCTCCATCAACCTCCAGAGAGCCAACATAGAGACTTCAATCTATCTACCTTCAGAGACCAAGACTTTACTTCAGAATTTGTAGCAGAGAGGTCAACTACAAGCTAAATCCCTCTTTAGCAGGCCTCAAATCATTGGCACTATTCACAGCCAGGCGAGCTGTTTGAATTCTTTGCAAGAACTCTTGCCATTTGCCAGAGAGCAGTGTTGTATCCAGAGAGAGACCAGCTGAACCGGAGACCGCTGTTAGCAGAACCAGAGAGCTGACCCAGATCACTGTGAAGGGCCGAGACCAGACCGGAGTCCAGTCCAAAACCTGACCAGATCTGTGGCGAGGCCTAATTCAAAAATATATTGTGAGTACTTAGCAGAACTGTGCAGAACCAATCTCTTAGTTAAAATAATATACTTCAATCTATTTTAATCTAACCAGAACTGCCTCCTAACTCTCACCTGTCATTTGCAAAGCTGTCACCTGTCATTTTCTATCTGCAAGCTGTAACCTGTCGCTTTGAACTTTTAAAATTTCAAATCCGAAAAACTACCTTTATTTAATCGTTCGTATCTCTGGAACCGTTTGGGCTAGGAACTTGGTTTAACTTTCCTCTGAAAGCTTAGAATCTCACCTTTTCAACAAGCCTAGAAACTACTCCTCATACTTTTGCCGTAATCACGATTCTCGCACTCGCGAATTTTACCGCGATTTGCGATTTGGTTAAAAATCCAGCCACGTGTGAAAACAGCAGCTTCCTTGCTTTCCTTGCTAAAAATGTCTTTGCCTCTTAAGAACCATCCCTGAATCATTGCTAGGGTGAGCCTGGACTAATATTAACTAGATACCACTCACCCTGAACCTCTAGAGGGAATTAAAAGCATTTTAGCATATTTTTCACTTCATTGCCATCACATATAAAAGCATTTTGGGCTTGTGTTTCAAACTTCTGTAGTCTAAGCTTGCTGGGATGAGCTGAATTACATTTGATTGCATTTCTGAGAACTGTGTGCTTTTCTTCCATTTCCTTGCATTGCATAAAGGGGGGAGTGGATTGCCAGAGAAAAGTGATTACATTGTTTTGTTGAAATCATATTGAGTATTTCTGTACTGCAATTTCATTCCACCTTGCATCCATTTGAAACCATAAAAGTATTGTTGCTATCTTATCCATCCTATAACCACTCATCATTGATTATAAAGAAGTGTGCTAGTGCCGGACTATCCATTATTGATTACTGCTCAGATTAAGTGTGATATTCAATTATTAATTTATTATAAAGTGTGATATATATATCTATTGTTTAAATTATCAAATAAACCTTTTAAACTTGCAAAACAGAACTACTTCTTGGCTCAGTGGGGTCAGGGGGATTCCAAAAGATGGGTGTTATATAGGGGTAGTCATCCAGAACGCATGATCTGGACGTAAAGATATATCAATAAGGGTTTCCATTCAGTATCCCAGACTAGGCATTGACTTAGCTGTAGTTTTGAATTGAAACCTCTTACAAATTGGGGGCTCGAGCCGGACGTTTGGGTTAGATCTATCACTTGTGCAGATTAATACTGCGTGCCAGCTGACCAGATACACATATCCGGTCGGTTCAACACGCTGTGTTACGCTGTAAAGCACCCCTCAAAGGAACGCTCTAAGGTAAAGGTCTGTTTTGCAAAAATAAAATACAAACTTCTGTAAGTCAGGACAGAGACCAATCTCTAGAATGACGACCTTGGTAGATATGAAAATAGCCAGAGAACACTTCTTACATAAGCTATTTGTGAGAGGTGAGTGGACTCATCAGGACCAAACGGTCTGGTTGCAGGCAATCGCGCAACAGGTCACTCAAACAGGGTCAGATAAATGGGGAGATCAGGGTCCCCTACATGTGGCCCTGAGCGAACTATAAATGGCCCCGAAGGCCAGGGATGAGCACCACAAGATTGCCAGGGTAGCGGCATATTTATATTTACATATGGGAGCCATGCAGGACAAATGTGCTGAAGGCCAAGATCTGGCGAGTAGGCAACTGCTGGCACTACAGAAGGTCCAATCTGACCTGGTCTCTTCTGAGCAGAGGCTGCAGGGGAGCCAGGAGTCAGAAAATGATAGTAGGCAGTATATCATTAAAATAAAAGAGGACATGGATATACTGCAACAGGAAAAGACAGACCAGGATACCAGAATTCTGACTTTGCAGAAGGAACGCCAAGACAGTTTGGACTCCCTACTGCAGAGCCAGAAAAAGCTGGAGCAACAGATCAATTTCAACAGGGCATGCACAGAGCAGGTAGCCACCCTGCAAATCCAACTAGACAGAGAGAAAGAGGAGAGCAATAAACTGATCCTGAAAGACCTGGATACCCAGGCAGAGTTTGATCAGGAGCGCCAGAAAGCTGGTGCCTTCCAAAGCAAAGGGACGACCTGGCATCACAAATTCAAGCTCTTGGTCAGGAAAGGGACACCTTAGCCCAGGAAGTCTGCCACTTAAGAAGAAAAATGGAAGAAAATCACCTGGCCCACCAGGGACTGGGTGACCTCCAAAAAGAACACCAGGACTTGCTAGAGCACACCAGGAGGATGGAGGAAGCTCTGGCAAGACAGGAGCAGGCCAGTAGGGATGGGACTCAGGAGTTAACCCTCCTGCAGCAAAGACTGGCCCAGTGCTCCAGGACCAATCAGGAAACGCAGAGAGAGAATGAGGCTCTCTGCCAGCACAATGATAGGCTCCAACAACAGGTAGCGATGCAGGAGAGACTGATAGAGCCTAGTAAGGCCTTAACTGAGGAACTGAAGGCGCAGGCTCTTGCATTGCAACAGGGAGCAGGGGCGGATAGAGACCAGGTTCGCTGGGAAAGGGAAACTCCTGAGCATAACCTCAGGAGCCCTAGTACCTGAGGCCTTTATCTCTCTCAGTCCCTGGACTCTGCCACCCCCATGTCCCCTGGCGCACATGAGCACCGGGCCACAGGGATGGCAGATTACTATCCAGCCAGAAGCATGGGGCTCATAGGCCAGTACCTCCCAGGAATGGATGGGCGGGCACCCGGGTATGGGCACCCAAACACAGTGCAATTTAGTGGGGAACCCCAGGAGAGTAGGCCCATTAAGGGCATCCTGAAAACCTCTGCCCAGTTAGGTCAGTGGGGGGGGTACCCATCAAATCCTTGCAGCAAAGAGGAATCTGAAGACTCCTCTGAACGGCGCAGGGCACAGGAGACCAGGTCCCCACATTCTGCCAGCCATTCCCAGGCTCGCAGAATCCGGGAAAACCTGGAAGATCAGACAGGAACCTCTGGGAGCAGTGCCTCTGAGTCAGAGGATGAATGGACCAGGGTTACCCGAACCAAAAAGGCCAATAAGGCAAAAAGGGCCTTGCTTAAGGACCCATTGAAACAGATTAAGGCAATCAGGAGTGTCATCACGCCTTATCATAAGAACGCCAAGTAGTCTGTTTGGGAACACTTGGAGCTCCATGACCAAATGATGGAGACTTTTCATTTGAAGGACTGCCAAAGCTGTATCCAATATGTAAAGTGGACATTCTCCCCAGACTACTCCAGTTTCTTTGCGGGGCTGGAGGACCAAAATCATTCAAGGTGGTCCACCTACAGGGCGGCCATATTAAAACATTTTTCTGTTCACAGAAATCCCCAAGAGGCTCGCAAGGCAGCCTACAATTTGCAATGTGGGGAGGCTCAGGCCCCACAAGAATTTGTGCAAGAACTGAAACGTGCCTTTGCGCAGACCACCAGAAGGGTGCGCACGGACAGCAGAGAATTTGTCAATACATTTTTCCATGCCTTGCCCAATTATATAATGACCCAGCTTGTGAGAGATTTTCATGAGAAAAGATCTTTAGACTGGGTCATTGAACAGGCTACCCGGATCTATGAGGTATAGAAGCCTATCGAAAATAAAAATAACGTGCCGAAAAACCCCAAAACCAACAGCACCCCTGCTGCTGCCAAGGTGGCAGAGGAAAAGGTCACCCCCGTTTTGGATTTGGAGATGGGGGGCCTAAAAACCTACCTGCACCTAATAATGCTAGGCCCAGAAGGTCCTCGGGCCAGTCACAGACAGGGAGTGAAAGAGGTAGTCCCACAAATGGGGTCCCTCGCTCTCCTGACTATGTAAGTCCCAGTTACAAGGGAAACAGACCAATCCTGGGTTATGTGTGGACTCCTCCAGCCCAAGGGGGGGGATCCAGCCAAGCACCTGACCCAGGGAACTTCCCTCCTAACTTCCCCCAGGAGGGCAGAAATTCTCCAAATCCTGGGCAGAACTTTTTCCCCAGGTATCCACCCAATTTCCAGCCCCAAAATCATCCATCCTTCTTTCCCCAATTCCCTGAGCCCAGACAACCTAATCCGGGAGAGGGGAGGCCAAGGGTGGAGGGGTACCAAAATCTTCCCAACCCGGGGTACTACCAGAGAAGGGATAGCTACCCTTCCCGGGATCAGCCCAGGGGAGAAAATAGAGCCCCGTATCAGCCTGAGCGGGTTTCCCAGTTAGAACGCCAGGTCCAAAATATGGCACGGGATCTGGGTCACATACTGAGGGCTCAACAGAACCCTCAGATGAGCGTGCCACCGCAGAATGCCCGAAACTCTGGACCTGGTACTCCAGAACAATGACGGGGGCAGCACTCCGATAACACACCGGTTCCTAGGGAGGAGGCACAAGGGGAAGGGGGGTGTAAAGCCTTGGAGGAAGCTTCCTTCCCAACTTGTAAACAGCCCCTGGAAAACCAGGAACTGGAAACAAAATCTCCTGCCCCTGAAAGCCTGCCTCCCAAGGAGCAGAGGGGGGGTAGGAGAAACAAAGGACCCATACAGACCCACTTTGTGGAGGAGGTACAGGTCTTCCAATTTGAGGGAGAGGGATCCTCAGAGGATCCTGGGGAAAGGACCTTCTCCTTCAGAGATGGGGGAACTCCTCCCAAGGAAAAATGGGTCCCAAGGGATGCCAATTCAGACTGGGGAGATATGGAGACTGAGCTACCGCCACCCATCATCTCATCCCAGAACCCACAATACCAAAATGCCCTGGTTCAAACCCATCCTGATGACTGCCTCCAAAAAGGGGGGGGCGGCCCAGAACCGGAACCAGGGGAACCCACAATGGCTCTGATCTCCAGTTGCCAACTTTTTCTTTCAGATTCCCAAGGCTCTCCACAGAATTCTGCCCAAATTTCTTCTCTTGCAATGTCCAAAACCAGAAAGTTAGCCCACCAGTTGTCCAGAAATGTGCATTATCTGTGCCCCCTTGAGGAGAAGGAGGGAAGATATTATGCCCCGGTACAAGTACAGGGGCAGGGTACGATTTCAGCGCTGGTGGACACGGGATCTCAAGCTACCCTTCTGTCCAGAAGGGCCTTTGATGAACTGAATGCAGGAAGGGGAGGGAATTACCAAATTCCTCTCACCTCACTTCCTGGACAACTCCAGAACTTTGACGGGAAGGAAATTCCCGTCGAGGGGACGGCAGATTTGGACATTAAAATTGGGCGACACAAGTTGAAACACCCGGTCATAGTTGTGACTCCAGAGGGCACCCCTTGTTTACTAGGGAATGACCTCCTGAGAAGGTTGTCACCCCTAATAGATTGCGTAAACAAGTTCCTCTGGACCCAGACTAGCCGACCCATAAAATTAAAACAGAGTGTCAACCATGTTAGTTTAAACGGCACATGCCACATGGTTGAACAAAAATCTGACCAAGTAGAATTCCACTTCCAGAATAACCAAATTCCAGACGTGACAGTAATAGCAGTAGGACAACAGACTGGTGATGGGGGGTCTTCTCTATTTCTGAAAATCAACCTTCCTTCCAGTCTAAAGTGGTATTCCACGCTGGAAGGAAACACTCTGAAGTTCTATACTAATCCACAATCAGAAACTCCCCCTCCTATAGTCCAGAAGGATGTGAAATCAGCTCAGAGCCTGGCTGATATTCAGCAAATTGGAGAGCAGTTGTTCATCCCTGTTCAGTTAAATGATGGGAAGGACTCTGTTCTCGCTCGAGTGTGTGTGAACAACGGTAAGAGCTTCATCAGCGAAGCCATGTTCCGCCAACTCCCAAAAGATCCAGCCATTCCCACATTCAAACTGATAGACACATGGGAAATGGACCTGGAAGCACCCAATTCCAAACATCTCCTGCCAAGCAGGTGTATGCTCAAAATCTCCATTGGCAACAAGAGCATAGTCCACAATTGTTGGGTCATGCGAGGCGTCACTGCCGCTTTTTACTTAGGCAGTGACATTCTCAATCGCTTTGCCATTAGTTTGGACCTAATAAACTTCAAAGCTTGGTCCCGATTAGCGGATAATCCCATGGGCTTTGATGATCCAGAAAAAGCATTTAGGTCAGCTCAATTGCTACCTTATGCAGTTGAAATTCAGATCAAAGAGGAAGTCACCATCCCAGAAAGGACCCGACAATTCTCCCTGGAAGTGAAAGCTAAAAGAGGACAACATTTGAAAAACCCTGATGCTTACATACATCTAAACGCTTCTCTCCAACAGCAAGGGTTGGGGGTAAACCCAACTCCATTAGTCAACATAGAACATGACACCATTCCAATAGAGGTGGATAACAGCGACTTAAAGAGTATTACTCTATCCGCAGGCACCATTATTGGAATGGCGGTTGATGACCGACATTTTTCCATTGATCTAGGAAATGGACTGTTAGGACCAATCCCCAAGGACTGTTTTGACAGTGACAGTGAGGACAATACAACACCAGACAGGATTTTTACCCGGCATGGGGGGAACTTCCTGGTGTACACTTCCTGCTCCTATGGTAAGGAAGATGTGACTTGTGACTTCAGGAGGGATGAGGTGATTTTCCAGGTCCATGAGGGTTGCCTTTCCCACCTGAGGCCTCCAGTCCAAATCAGCACTCTGACCAGGGACTTCTCCACCCAGCTGGAGGACGCCGCTGAGATAGCCAAACCAGAAGTCTTTCCAGGCTTCAGGCAGATGGTGGAAGAGAGAGTCAACCTAGCTGATGCCTGTGTGACTCTGGAACAGAAGCAAAAGTTGAAACAAGTTTTCTTGGATTTCCAAGATCTCTTTACGGTAGACTCATATGACTGTGGCCTCACCGACATCCACACAACAACAATCCCCACGGACCCTGGCATGACTCCTGTGTTTGTGAAGCAATATCGCTTGCCTCTCGCATCAATGGAGTCCCTTACTGAAATAATTAAGAACCTTGAGTCCCGGGGAATAATCCGTCCAGTCCACAGCACCTTCAATAATCCGGTGCTGGGAATATTAAAGCCAAACGGCCAGTGGAGACTCTGCGCCGACCTCAGGGAGCTCAACAAACGGGTCCATACTTCCCGATGGCCTCTGCCCTACATTGACCAAGGGCTGGCCCAGATCCAGGGGTCACATGTATTCACTGCAATAGACCTGACCAATGGATACTGGACTGTGCCTGTCAGTAGGGAGGACCAATACAAGCTGGCTTTTACCTTTGGGGGCCAGCAGTACACATGGACCCGGACTCCCTTCGGATACCTCAACTCCGGCAATGAATTCAACATTTTCCTACACAAGGCCATGCCCGACCTGGGTGCAAGGGGTAACCTGGCTTATGTAGATGATGTCCTCATCAAAAGTTTATCTGTGGAGGAACACATAGCGGAGATCCGTTATGTTCTGACGCAGTTGAGGGCCGCCGGAGCAAAACTTTCCTTTCAGAAAGCACAGTGGTGTAGAACCCGTGTTCATTTCTTGGGGCATAAGATTACTCCTCAAGGTCTCTGTCCCCAAGAAAAGAAAGTGGAAGCACTTCAAAAACTGAAAGACCCCACAACCCTGCGGGAACTAAGGAGCCTCCTTGGACTGACTAATTACAGCAGAAAGTTCATTGAGGGCTACGCAGAGATCACCAGACCCCTTATTCATCTCCTGAAGGGGGGGTCAAGTGGGAATGGGGTCCAGAACAAGCCGAGGCGGTAAAACAACTCAAGAGAAGCCTCTCACAAGCGCCTTGCCTAGCTTACCCTGTCAGAAACAATGAGTTCTTCCTGGAGACGGGGTTCTCTAATACGTGCTTGACGGCGGTATTATACCAAAAGCATGACAAGGTCAATAAAGTAATCTCCTGTGCGAGCAAAACTTTATCCTCTGTGGAGGAAAAATTCAACGATTGTGAGAAGGCACTCCTGGCAACGGTGTGGGCATTGAAGAATTACCGCCCGTTTATCCAGGGGGAACACATCATAGTGGAGACTCCACACCAGCCTCTGCAATATCTCCAAAGTGACAGAATCCGGGCCGGAAATGTGAGTAATTCCCGAATTACTTCCTGGATTCTGTCAATGCAAGGCTTTCCTGTGGAGGTCAGATATGGCCAAAACAAGAAGAGTCCCCTCGCGCAAGGTCTGGCTGACTTGCATGATTGTGCCAGAGAAAACTGTCTCGAGGACGAAAGTCTAAAGATCAAGGACAACACGGAGGCATACCTTAATTCCCCACACAAAGTCTTTGAAGAAGACAAGTGTGAGGGAATGCCCACTGTCTATGTGGATGGATGCTCTTACCATGTTGACAACGACGGGGAGAAAGAACTGGTGGCTGGCGTAGGGAATGCATGGGTGAAGGAGTTTCCAGAACCCTCCGCTGGATACAAAATTGGTCCCCGAAGTAGTCAGGTGGCAGAATTGATGGCTGTGCATCAAGCCATCCTCACTGCTGTCCAACATCAACTCCACGAACTGGTCATAATCACAGATTCTGATTATGTACGGAACGGGTTAGTGGAGCACCTGGTTAATTGGAAAACCAGAGGCAAGTTATGTGCTAACAACAAACCCTTGAAACATGGGAAGTTGATCCAAAACATTGACGATCTGGTCACCTCGAATGAGATGACCATCTATTGGAAAAAGATCAAGGGTCATTCCAAAGTAGAGGGACCAGACAAAACTGGAAATTACTTAGCTGATCAGCTGGCCAAAACCGGGGCCATCCAAGGGGATCTAATTGAGATTGAGTCCCTGTTGGGGGAAATCCAGGTCACTGCTATCACTAGGTCCCAGACAAATGCTCACAATGATCTTTCAATTGCACAATGGAGTAAGGAGACCCCTGATGCTGATTTGATTACAGCTCAGAAGGGGGATCCAATTATTGGTAAGTTTTACCAACACCTTGAGGACCCTGAGAACTTTCCCCTGACGGATACCGATTACATTGGGAAAGAGGACCTAAGAGTGTTGATGAAATGTCCAAAAATGTTCCGAATCCAAGACGGTTTGCTGGTAAGGAAATCCAAAGCTGACCACGATCAGTGGGTGGTTCCTACCTCATTCCGAAGCCTGATGTTAAGTCACGCCCATGATGCGGCCACCGCCGGTCATAGGGGGTTTCACACAACACTGGAAATCTTAAGAGAGGTTGCATACTGGCCACACATGGGGCAGGACCTTGACCAATACTTGAAGGGGTGTCTTGTGTGTGCACAATTTCAGCCATCATCCCTCACGCACCGGGCACCCCTCCAAAAGAGGGGGATGACACTGCCATGGTCAGATTTGCAAATCGACTTTGTACGCCCCGTGATTCGCTCTGCTAGGGGGAATAAGTACATGTTGACTGTGACATGCTTGTTTACCAAGTGGGTGGAATGTCTCCCAGCCCCAAACTGCAAGGCAGAAACGGCAGCTGCCTTGATGATTAACCACATATTTTCCCGTTTTGGTCTACCTCAAAGGATTGAGGCAGACAGAGGTAGCCACTTCACCAGTGAAGTGATGACAAAGATGTGGGAGATACTGGGGGTCAAAAGGAAGTTGCATATTGCTTACCGGCCAGCTTCTTCTGGGGCAGTAGAGAGAAATAACCGAACCATTGTGAGCTTCTTAAAAAAGTTTGTGGCAGATTCTGGGCCAAGTTGGGATATCCGATTACCTCTGGTCCTAATGGCCATCAGATCTACCCCTTCATCTGCAACCAAAATGTCACCATTTGAGTTGATGACTGGACGCAAGATGGTGCTTCCTCAGCATTTGCTCTACAGAACCCAAGAGCAAACGTTGATAAATGCCTCCACAACTCATGAGTATGGGGAGAATTTAAGGAAACACCTTCAGCATGCTTTTGCCTATGCTCAGCGGAATCTAGAAAGATCAGCTGAGAGTATGAAGACCCACTATGACCTGAAAACTTCCACGAAGGAATATCAGGTGGGGGACTGGGTCTATCTATACAAGCTCCAAAGGAACCAGGCCAAGCAGCGAAAATGTTTGCCTACATGGAAGGGACCCTATGAGATTATAGACAAGATCTCCCCTGTGGCCTACAAGATCTGCATCCCCAAAGGCGGTTTAACAGAGGGGGAAGACAAGTAGGTCCATATAAACCAGTTGAAGTGTTGCCATCCCAGGCACACTTTGCAGCAACTGGAGGAGTCCTCGGTAATCCTAGAGGGTACTGTCTCTGATTAATTCAGTTCTAACTTAAAATATCCTACATATCGCCTATCAAATTCTGAGTTTCTCAACGTGGGTGTTTTCGTTTTTGAATGCAAAAAGAAATGTGCATGTTCATATGTTTTGACTATAAATTTATATGCCACCGCACTATATCAATGGTGGGGGAAAAATGTCTATGAATAGGTATTGCCGCTCTTCCTTTGTCGTCCTGGGAGAAAGAAAACCTTGAGACTGGCCAGGGAGGACGATCCGGAGACCGGGAGCAGAGACGCAAGGGGCCCAGGGTACCGCCCAATCTTCCCATCAGGACCGGCGAGGAGAACCGATCGATCCGACCGGATGGAGAAAAAGATGCTGAACTGTGCCATCTATTGGAAGATGATCTGGAAACATCCCAGATCCTGCGAGTTCCATCAGTGAAACAGAATGGCCATCGCAAGAGGGGGGCTTGTGGGATGTTTTTACCCATGCATCCGAGCCCTACCACAAAAACTGTGCAGTACTGGCATTGAAAACATCATGATAGCCAGAGCTTCCCAGAAAATGCCCAGGGAAATGCATGAAGAATAGGCAGTCACCCATTTTTGCCGATGTTATGGGCACAGAAGGGCACTGCCTAAAACCGCCATTGTACTACCCACACAGTAGCCTGAAACCATTGGGAATGGCAATGCTGATTGCCAAAAGAAACCTAGAACTGTGGGGAATTCATTTTCTTAAATCCCCAAAATGGTTGCATTACCAGTACTCACCACTATCAGAAAGCCGGTGTTTTAAAACCACCAGACTTTTGTGTAAAACTGAATAAATGAACCCAAAGCAGGCCAAAGAAAGACTTACTGAGAGGTGGATACAATGTAAAGTTATATTCTGAAGTGACTTGAATGTTCATAACAAGACTGGCTGAGCTCTGCAGGTCTGCAGCAGCCTAACTGAAACTGGATTTAAAACTACCAAAAATCGAAAATGTTTAAATTAACTGAGTGACCTACTTTTGAGTGTCACATAGTTTGTCACTGTTGAAATGTCATAGTTTTGAACTTAGAATCAGCATTCTAGCTGCATATGTAAAAATTGTCTTGACCTAAACTGGGGAACAAAAAGTGACATTTTATCTGAAACCTGGCTTAATGAAACTGAATTCTGCCCACCAGCTGCCCCCGACAGGAGTTGAGACTTGCACAACAGCTGTGTTCCCAGGCCTAGCTGCCTTTTGCTGTTCCCACCAAAAGGGATATGACACTTCTCTGATTGAATTACCTGGGCTCTGCAGGAAATTGAACAAAGCCCTGTCCTGACTCAGGCAAATGTTTTATTGGGGGGGATCGTAAAAGTGGCTTCCTCCTGGAAGGAAAGGGTAGGAGCACTGCCTGTGAGAGCAAGCTGGCTTGGCAGAACTGGAAAAACCAGAAATTCAACCTTGTGCTGGGGGAAACCACACCCCTTTGGGGCCAGAACATAAATCTAAAAAGATGGATCCTTCATAGAGCGGACTTGTGAACATTTTATAAGTGATATCATTATTCTTGTGATTTTTCTGTGCACATTTGAAGACGTGTTAGGACCCGGTGGTATGTTCAGGGGGGTTTTTAGCGGAAAAGAGGATATTACTCTAAATGTATGTATGTTAAAAATCTGACACTCCACCACCTAATGCCCACATGCTTTGCGAACATTTGTGTAAATGCGGGGACAAATCCAATATTGGTAACCCGACCAAAAAGTGAAATATGTTGCCATTTTTGAACCCAAGCTCCTAGAAACGACAGAATTGGAACAGGGGCTACCATCAGTAAATGCATAATGCGTGTATGCAATGCCAAACAACTGTCTATCTATGAAATATGTCTATTAGGATCAGATATAGATTGTGTGTAAAGTTGACAGGGGTGGGTTCTCTGTATCATAAACAGACCTCATCATGATGACACTTCATTTCATTCCCCCAATCAAGGGGAAGAGGAGGAAGTGGCCAATGACAAGTGGAGAGGGGTAGGGCCTAGAAAGCTAGCCTCTCCACCCACTTTCAAAATACATAAAAGCAGACAGTCAGGACAGATAGGGACATTCTATTCCATCTGCTGCGGGACGCTCTGCCGGGAAAATCCATACTTTACCTCCATCAACCTCCAGAGAGCCAACATAGAGACTTCAATCTATCCACCTTCAGAGACCAAGACTTTACTTCAGAATTTGTAGCAGAGAGGTCAACTACAAGCTAAATCCCTCTTTAGCAGGCCTCAAATCATTGCCACTATTCACAGCCAGTCGAGCTGTTTGAATTCTTTGCAAGAACTCTTGTCATTTGCCAGAGAGCAGTGTTGTATCCAGAGAGAGACCAGCTGAACTGGAGACCGCTGTTAGCAGAACCAGAGAGCTGACCCAGATCACTGTGAAGTGCCGAGACCAGACCGAAGTCCAGTCCAAAACCTGACCAGATCCTTGGCGAGGCCTAATTCAAAAATATATTGTGAGTACCTAGCAGAACTGTGCAGAACCAATCTCTTAGTTAAAATAATATAATTCAATCTATTTTAATCTAACCAGAACTGCCTCCTAACTCTCACCTGTCATTTGCACAGCTGTCACCTGTCATTTTCTATCTGCAAGCTGTAACCTGTCGCTTTGAACTTTTAAAATTTCAAATCCGAAAAACTACCTTTATTTAATCGTTCGTATCTCTGGAACCGTTTGGGCTAGGAACTTGGTTTAACTTTCCTCTGAAAGCTTAGAATCTCACCTTTTCAACAAGCCTAGAAACTTTTGCCGTAATCACGATTCTCGCACTCGCGAATTTTACCACGATTTGCGATTTGGTTAAAAATCCAGCCACGTGTGAAAACAGCAGCTTCCTTGCTTTCGTTGCTAAAAATTTGTTTGCCTCTTAAGAACCATCCCTGAATCATTGCTAGAGTGAGCCTGGACTAATATTAACTAGATACCACTCACCCTGAACCTCTAGAGGGAATTAAAAGCATTTTAGCATATTTTTCACTTCATTGCCAGCACATATAAAAGCATTTTGGGCCTGTGTTTCAAACTTCTGTAGTCTAAGCTTGCTGGGGTGAACTGAATTACATTTGATTGCATTTCTGAGAACTGTGTGCTTTCCTTCCATTTCCTTGCATTGCATAAAGGGGGGAGTGGATTGCCAGAGAAAAGTGATTACATTGTTTTGTTGAAATCATATTGAGTATTTCTGTACTGCAATTTCATTCCACCTTGCATCCATTTGAAACCATAAAAGTATTGTTGCTATCTTATCCATCCTATAACCATTCATCATTCATTATAAAGAAGTGTGCTAGTGCCGGACTATCCATTATTGATTACTGCTCAGATTAAGTGTGATATTCAATTATTAATTTATTATAAAGTGTGATATATATATCTATTGTTTAAATTATCAAATAAACCTTTTAAACTTGCAAAACAGAACTACTTCTTGGCTCAGTGGGGACAGGGGGATTCCAAGAGAGGGGTGTTATATAGGGGTATTCATCCAGAACGCATGAAATGGACGTAAAGATATATCAATAAGGGTTTCCATTCAGTATCCCAGACTAGGCATTGACTCAGCTGTAGTGTTGAATTGAATCCTCTTACAATCTTAAATAAATCTATTGGTTGGTATTTTCTGCCAGAACTCAAGGTTGAGCCCTTTGTTCCACTTTTGGCGGGCCTCTACACAGAGGCCCTCCAAAGTGGTGCCTTTCTGTCTGGGTACCACAGGGGGTGTGGGAGGGGATTTAGGCACCCTGGACTGAGTTGCCTTGCCAACTCAAGTCGCACTCTGGTGTGATTGGCCCAAGTGGTGAGCCACCCCGCTCACCACTTAGCGTGTTTTGAGTGACAGCTAGGCTGAATGAATGGGGGTTTTCTGCATAAAAGCATGGCTTTTGGGACTGGATCCTCAGAAGTCGCCACAGGACCTAAGAATCCGATGAGGGTAAAGCTGAGCCAACCTGCAACGACGACACCTCAGGTGGAGCACTGCTGAATCGACTCACCACTTCCCGACGACAGAGGAGATCTCCCCGCCGGAGAGTCTCTTCCTCTGACTGGTGGGAACAACCAGTCCCCATGGCTTTTTCTTCGTTCCAGGACTTAGTGGTCGAATTGCCCGTGCAGAGCACCCTGGCAACCGGATAGCCACTACCCCTGTACCACGACCAAAAGGTGGTGCCTTGTGACGGAGCACTCCGCGGCTGGTCTCTTCCCTGGTGGTGCAACGATCTTCAACTTTCCTTCGACGACAAGATCATCTCTTCTCTTGGCAAGGACCCGACGTGCATCCACCACCAGGAACAACTGCCCCTGCCGGAGCTGTCTCTCCACAAACAAGGTACCGTGTCCGCTGGCTTCCCTTGTGTCGGTTAGTGTGAGGTGTCTGAATCCTCGCCTCTTCATTGGGTCGCCTCCAAGCTTTCTCATCTCTCTGTTCTGAACTGGTCCAAACTTTCTATAACAATTTGCGACAAAGACTCGAAGTGCATTTCCACTGTGATACTTTTTTGGACACATCGCCTTGCCTCTTTCCGAGTGGGCCTGGCCTCTGAACTTTGCGATCTACAGTAGACCCTGCCTTACTTGCCTTGCATTTGTTCGTAAAAGTGTTGGTACCGAGTTGATTTCATACCCTGCCTTTTCTCTCCCGTCCTAACGAATACTAGAGTGCCATCTATGTTAAAGCATTCACCTCTGTCTGCAAATAAGTGGTGCCGTTGAACCTAGACTTGTCGAACTATTGTTAGGGGGATCGATTTTTCTTATAGTAATTGTGCTTGAAGTGTTTACCTTAGTAGTGCCAGTGTGTTTTCATAGATGTGTTCTTATAAATAAATATATATCTTAACACCGAAGCCTTGTTCCGTGTTTGCTTGTTCTACTGTGTAAATTGCCCTATTTTGTATACTCCACATACTGCCTAACTCTTCTTGAGGGAAGTCTGACTGCTCAGCCACAGCTACCAAGTGAATCTGTGTGGTACAGACTGCTACCAAGTGGGTTAACTGCCAAACACCTATAGTCCTAAATCTTTTGCAGTGGTCCAAGAGGGAACTGCACAGGTTTCCACCTAACACTGGTGTACAGCGGGTGGATTTGTATCGAGTATACAGTTTAGAGTGCTTTTCAACACTTTAGGATAACTAACCACAAAGCTTAGCACTAAAAAGCAACTTTCAAAAACATGTCTACTATGGAAGTTTACAGTCAAGAATCCTTGTCAGGTGAAAATACTGAGAGTTTATGAGCCCTCTGTAGACAAGAAAATCTTTCTGTAAAAGGCAAGAAAGTGGAACTAATAGTGAGATTGCTGGAAAACCAAAGTTTGGGTACTGGTTCAGAGGAACCAACTTCTCCAGAGAATGTAGAAAACAGTAATGGTATTGATCTGAATCAAAGTCTTGATAATGAGTCAGAAGAGGAAAGTGAACCTAATGAAGTTAGCCACTCTGAGCCTCTGTCTGCCTTACCTACTGTATCTATGGGGCCCATACCAGGTCAACATATGTAACCCTGCTTCTTTTGAACTTGAAAAAATGAAGCTCAAATTAGAATACAAACGGTTCTTGGCTCAATCTGAAAGAAACCAAGAGCTCGAGTTCAGACGGATGAATGCCCAGGCTGAGCAGAAGCAAGCTGAGTTAAGACTCAGAGAAATAGAACTTAATCATGAGTTAGAGATGAAACAGTTGTCTGTGGAAAATGCTTCTCTCTCCTCTGGTTCCTCTAGAAGCTCCAGTCCCAAAAGACCCTGGATGCCGAAGGAATTAGTGGGTATGTATGAACCGAGATTGGATGTTTTGGATTGGTTAAAACTGTTTGAGTACAATCATGGGCTCCAGGACCTCACCGGGAATGATCTACTTCCCTGGTTGTTCTCTAGGCTCCCCCCTGTTGCGACTGATGTGGTAATGGAGTTGGGGGAGGCGGATAAGAAGGATTACGAAAGTGTGAAACTAGCTTTGATAGCTAGATTCGGGAAGACCCCTTCCCAGTATCTTAATAGGTTTAGAACCCTCAAAAAGCATGATGGTACCCCTGGGGCTACCTGGGTGAGTGAAGTGTTGAAAAACTTAGAGGGATGGATTAAGGGTTACAAAGTGAACACTTGTGAGGGTATGAAGAATCTTTTTATGTTGGAGTCCATTTATGATGCCTGTTCTCCCGAGCTCAGACAGCACTTGGCTGATTCGAAGGAATTGGATTCCAGGGAGCTAGCTAAGGCTGCTGACTTGTGGGTTGCCAACAGGTCTACTCATAAGGATTCTGGGGCAACTCAGAAAAAGGATGAGGGAAAACAGCCTAAAAACGACTCAAAAGAGAATTCCAATAACTCAAATTCCAAAGAGGGCCCCAAACAAAACCAGAAGGGTAAGCCACAAGGAAAACCACAGCAGAATAGTGTGTCTTCTGGTGCCAAACCGGAAGGAGGCCAGAACAAGCCACCATTCCAGAAAGCATTCGGTAAATGCTTTGTTTGTGGCTCGACTGACCACGTGAAAGGAGATCCCAGATGTAAGGGTAAACCTTCAGGGGTCCAGCTTGTCTCCTTAGCCTTCGCTCCAGAGGAGGAAGTCCAAATGGCAAGTGGAAACTTTCTACTGCTAGCTGATGAACCCATTGGAGTCTCAGCCAGCGTTTCTTTAGTGTCTCTGGGGTTGTGGGAACAACAGAATTTAGACGTATATAATTCTATCCCCGATAATACTAAAGAGTATTATAAGGACAGTGTCCAGGTGTATGGTCAGGAGACTCCTGCCATTAGGGACACAGGGGCCAGCATAACTGTGGTGGATAAATTGTTTTTTCAGGCTGAGGATGTTGCTAAGGCACCCAAACGCCTCACCAAGTTAGCTGGAGGGCCTGTGCAGATGCTTCCCCAATTACCAGTTCTCATCCAGTGTAACAACATGACTGTGAAGATCCCTGTCAGCATACAGAGTGAGGTACCAGGACGCGTTCTGTTGGGTAACGATTTGAAAACTCTCGGAGTTGTATCACATACCCCCAGACCTCCTAGTAAATGGTTACAGGAGCTAACCAGACCTGCAAGAGAGAGGACCATGCGCAGTACTCTCCAGGAGATGATGAAGAAAGAAATCACTCCTGCTCCACTGGAATTGTCGGCCGCTGTCTCGAAGAAATCAGAAGCGAAAGGTAAACCTAAGACTTCTACCCCGAAACCAGCCACCAGCATTCCAGTGCAGCCAACAAGGACTTCCCCGCGGTTATCCAAAGTTACACCCGTAACTCCACCTCCAGCTAAGGCTGAGAGGGAGGTACAACCCTCTGTGGTAGAATTAGACTCTGACGAAGAGCTAATGGAAGGCCAGGAACTCATTGGAGATCTGGATCCTGTTGACCATCCTGAGCTGCAGTCTTTACTGGCAGAAGGTGGACCCAGCAGGGCAGACTTCAGTAAGGGACAGAGAGAATGTCCAACTCTGGAAGGTCTTCGCCACCAGGCAGAAGCTCAGGCTGAAGGGCAAGAGCCTGGGAAATACAGTTTGCACTGGGAAGATGGCCTCTTCTACAGTGAACCGACCGAGTCTGCACCTGGAGACTACAAACGACTTGTAGTACCCCAAGAGAACAGACCACAGTTCTTGCAGTTAGCCCACGAGATTCCTTTGGCTGGTCACTTGAGTTTCAAGAAGACTAAGGAAAGGCTCTCACTCTACTTTTATTGGCCGAAGATGGGGGCCAAAGTAGAAAAACACTGCAGGAGCTGCCACACCTGCCAGACCTCTGGTAAGGTTGGCTCCAAGAATGTGGCACCTTTAGTGCCTCTCCCAGTCGTGGGAGTCCCATTTGAGAGAGTAGGGATTGACATTGTTGGTCTCCTTGATCCTCCAACCTCCTCAGGCAACAGGTTTATACTTGTTGTAGTAGACCAGGCTACTAGGTATCCTGAGGCCATTCCTATGGCTAAGGCCCTCCTTGGTATTTTTACTAGGGTCGGGTTTCCGAAGGAAGTAATCTCTGACAGGGGGTCAAACTTTATGTCCCACTACATGAAAGCCATGTGGAAAACCTGTGGAGTTACTTACAAGTTCTCAACAGCTTACGACCCACAAACAAATGGATTGGTAGAACGGTTCAACCGAACCATGAAGAGCATGATAGGTGCTTTAGAGGAACCCCTTAAGCGTAAGTGGGGCCTTCTACTGCCATGCCTTCTATTTGCTTATAGAGAAGTCCCTCAGGAGGGAGTAGGTTATTCTCCCTTCGAGCTTCTCTATGGTCATCCCGTCAGAGGTCCATTGGCCCTGATTAAGGAGGGGTTGGAGAGTGCTCCTTCCCCCAAGCCAAGCCCCCAAGAGTGACTGACTACGTGATAGGTCTCCGGAAGAGAATGTCGCACATGATGACAGAAGCCAGCGATAACTTGAAAGCTGGACAAGCATTGGTCAAGCCCTGGCACGATCAAAAGGCTAACATGGTTGAGTTCACTCAAGACCAGCTTGTTCTCGTTATGATCCCAACAAAGCAGAGGGCCTTGCAAGACAAATGGATGGGACCCTTCAGAGTTGTGGGTAAACTCGGAGAGGTCAACTATCTGGTGGACTTCGGCAATCCCAAGGAGGCTCCGACAGTCTTCCACACCAACCGACTCAAAGCGTATGTCTCAAGACCTGATGTGGGAGCGTTGCTTCTAGCGACATTCGAGGAAGAAGAAGAGAGTAAAGCTCTTCCGGATCTCCTCAGAGGCTTAGCTTTAGGCAAAAAAATTGAAGGAGTAAATCTCTCTTCAAATCTGACACCTGAGCAACGAGAAGAGTGCAAATCTATGTTGAATCAGTTTGCCTCCCTGTTCTCGCTTTCACCAGGCTTGACCCCTTGGGGCCAGCATGACATACTCACTGGTGACGGTCTGCCAGTCAAAAGCAGAGGATACCGAATGTCAGAAAATGTACGAACCCACATCAAAGGTGAGGTCAGCAAGATGCTCGATCTCGCGGTAATAGAGCCCTCTACTAGTCCATGGTCTAGCCCAGTTGTGTTAGTACCAAAGGCCGGATCTAAAGAACTTAGATTCTGTGTGGATTATAGAGCTCTTAATGCAGTCACCAAGACTGATGCCCACCCTTTGCCAAGAACAGATGAGTTGGTGGACAAACTTGGCACAGCCAAGTTCCTCAGCACATTTGACTTGACGTCAGGCTATTGGCAAATAGCCTTGACAGACCATGCCAAGGAGAAAACTGCATTTTCTACACCCGTTGGTTTATACCAGTTTAAGGTAATGCCTTTCGGATTGAAGAATGCACCTGCTACATTTCAACGAATGGTAAACCAGGTTCTGAATGGGATGGAGGACTTCTGCATGGCATACTTGGATGACATAGCAGTGTTCAGCAATTCCTGGGAAGAGCATGTAACCCACCTGAGAGATGTTTTGCAGGCTCTTGGACGAGCCAATCTGACCATAAAGGCGATAAATGCCAAATTGGACAGAGTAAGGTAGTCTATCTTGGACATGAGGTAGGAGGTGGAGAAATAAGGCCTTTGCTCAGTAAGATTGAAGCTGTGCAAAATTGGACAACACCTACTACTCAGACCCAGGTGAGAGCCTTCCTAGGCCTCACTGGGTATTACAGGAATTTCATCGAGAACTATGGGACCATAGCTTCTCCACTGAATGTCATCTCCTCTCCCAAATTTCCTAAAAAGGTTAGATGGAACGAGGAGTGCAATCAGGCTTTTGAAAACCTGAAAAAGGCTCTTCGCCAAGCCCCAGTACTCAGAGCTCCTGATTACCGCCAAATTTTCATTGTGCAGACAGATGCTTCAAATGTAGGAATAGGTGCCGTACTCAGGCAACTGGATGGGAAAGATAGGGAGCACCCTGTTTGCTTCATCAGCCGCAAGCTGAAGGATCCTGAAACAAGGTGGGCAACAATCGAAAGAGAGTGCTTTGCTATCGTGTGGGCTCTGAAGAAGTTTAGGCCATACCTGTATGGTTCTACTTTTGTCATTCAGAGTGACCACCAACCCTTGAGATGGTTAATGCAAATGAAAGGGGAAAACCCAAAACTACTGAGATGGTCGATCTGCCTGCAAGGGTTTGATTTCACCATTGAGCACAGGTCAGGGTGTCACCACCAAAATGCTGATGGTCTCTCTAGGATGTATGTCATCGACTAGAGGTATGAGATTCATCCAGGAGTGGATTAAATCCTCCTGTCCCTTAGTCTGAGGGGGGGGCGAGTGTAAGGGAGAATTCTCTGTTTAGGCTGAATTTCCTAACCTAGTGAGTCCCCCAGCAGCTTGGCTGGATTACTGGAGTTTGTTTTTTTCTATCCTGCCAAGAGTGAGACTCTTTTTCTCCCACTCTTGGACATGAATGTGTGTAATTCCAGTGAATGTCAATGTGTTCTATGGGCTATGGGGTCTTTTACCCCATAGGGTCTTATATGTTTTTCTATGTGTGTTACACCGCACCCTCCGTGCCGTAGCACTGGGGCGTCCTAGCGGACCTCCATCATAGACTCCATACCTGGGGACTGACTACTGTCTCCCCGGGCATGTAAAGTCACCATTGGCTTTACTAGACCTAAATTTACTAACAGAACTAGTACACACCATCCTATTGTGGACGTACTAGTAGGGGTAATTTGATTACTCCTGGGTCTGTTATTCGAGGGGGCACTGTCCCATCCCCCCTCGTCGAGTTTTGGCTGGTGGCAGTGAAACTACTTGTTATATTCAACCCCGAATATAGCCCTATGGGGTTCTTCCCATTGTTGGAGGTTAATACTTTTTCTCGTTAATCTCTCACATACCACTGGTTTATTTATCTTAAATAAATCTATCGGTTGGTATTTTCTGCCAGAACTCGGTTTTTAAAAATGGCGTCTGTGTCCGTCTCTTTGACTCCTAAACCAAAGGTTGAGCCCTTTGTTCGACTTTTGGCGGACCTCTACACAGAGGCCCTCCAAAGTGGTGCCATTCTGTCTGGGTACCACAGGGAGTGTGGGAGGGGGTTTAGGCACCCTGGACTGAGTTGCCTTGCCAACTCAAGTCGCACTCTGGTGTGATTGGCCCAAGTGGTGAGCCACCCCGCTCACCACTTAGCGTGTTTTGAGTGACAGCTAGGCTGAATGAATGGGGGTTTTCTGCATAAAAGCATGGCTTTTGGGACTGTATCCTCAGAAGTCGCCACAGGACCTAAGAATCCGACAAGGGTAAAGCTGAGCCGACCTGCAACGACGACACCTCCGGTGAAGCCCTGCTGAATCGACTCACCACTTCCCGACGACAGAGGAGATCTCCCCGCCGGAGAGTCTCTTCCCCTGACTGGTGGGAACAACCAGTCCCCTTTGCTTTTTCTTCGTTCCAGGACGTAGTGGTCGAATTGCCCGTGCAGGGCACCCCGGCAACCGGATAGCCACTACCCCTGTACCGCGACCAAAAGGTGGTGCCTTGTGACGGAGCACTCCGCGGCTGGTCTCTTCCCTGGTGGTGCAACGATCTTCAACTTTCCTTCGACGACGAGATCATCTCTTCTCTTGGCAAGGACCCGACGTGCATCCACCACCAGTAACAACTGCCCCCGCCGGAGCTGTCTCTCCACAAACAAGGTACCTTGTCCGCCTGGCTTCCCTTGTGTCGGTTAGTGTGAGGTGTCTGAATCCTCGCCTCTCCATTGGGTCGCCTCCAAGCTTTCTCATCTCTCTGTTCTGAACTGGTCCAATCTTTCTATAACAATTTGCGACAAAGACTCGAAGTGCATTTCCACTGTGATACTTTTTTGGACACATCGCCTTGCCTCTCTCCGAGTGGGCCTGGCCTCTGAACTTTGCGATCTACAGTCGACCCTGCCTTACTTGCCTTGCATTTGTTCGTAAAAGTGTTGGTACCGAGTTGATTTCATACCCTGCCTTTTCTCTCCCGTCCTAAAGAATACTAGAGTGCCATCTAGGTTAAAGCATTCACCTCTGTCTGCAAATAAGTGGTGCCGTTGAACCTAGACTTGTCGAACTATTGTTAGGGGGATTGATTTTTCTTTTAGTAATTGTGCTTGAAGTGTTTACCTTAGTAGTGCCAGTGTGTTTTCATAGATGTGTTCTTATAAATAAATAACTATATATCTTTACACCGAAGCCTTGTTCCGTGTTTGCTTGTTCTACTGTGTAAATTGCCCTATTTTGTATACTCCACATACTGCCTAACTCTTCTTGAGGGAAGTCTGACTGCTCAGCCACAGCTACCAAGTGAATCTGTGTGGTACAGACTGCTACCAAGTGGGTTTACTGCCAAACACCTGTAGTCCTAAATCTTTTGCAGTGGTCCCAGAGGGAACTGCACAGGTTTCCGCCTAACAAAGCCATTCCCATATCCAGCGATGTAGGACCAAACTCTGGCAGCACAGGGAACCGGGCAGAGGAGGATAGGGTTTTTACAATAGTGAGAGACTCAGATCCAGTGGTAGCCATTGACTTCTTCGATAGAAAGTTAGAAACTGACCAGGTTTGATACATTTCCATCTGCTAGGTGGAAGCTTCTACATTCACTTGGACATTTTAGGAGCTCTGGTAAATAGATTCCGCCAGATGAAAGTCAGATCTGATAACCTGTCTCGCTTTCAGACAGCACTCTGTGCTTTACACACTAGTGGTGTTGAGGAGTTTGTAGCTAGATGAGCCTGGTAACCATTGGGTGTATTGGTTATATAATTTAATTTACCAGCAGCCATAGATAAGACACCCATTTTATATTTGCTGCTTGGCATCGGTTTTTCGACATGACAGCAGCATTGCAGTCACAAGGGGATTCATTATTCAAACGTATTCCAGCCGATCTGTTCACTTGCCAAACCTGCTGAAAGGGAACATTCATGACTACGTTGCGAAGATGGCCATCAAAGGTTTTACCACTGACACGCATACAACAAATGTTATTCTAAATGTTGCATTGGCCTTTTTTTGGAATACAAATAGGAATCCCTTTAAAGTAAAGAATCGGTTTTCAATTATTACAGTACATCTACAATGCCTGACGGCAGTTTTTTCAGGTCTATCACTCAGTGGTCATAGGTTCGAATCCCGGAATGTCCACTCAGCCCTTCATCCTTTTGAGGTTGATGAAATGAATACCATTGTGTTGGGTAACAATAAATATTATCTGTCAATAGTGTGGGATGTTTTTACCCATGCATCCGAGCCCTACCACAAAAACTGTGCCGTACTGGCATTGAAAACATCATGATAGCCAGAGCTTCCCAGAAAATGCCCAGGGAAATGCATGAAGAATAGGCTGCCACCCATTTTTGCCGATGTTATGGGCACAGAAGGGCACTGCCTAAAACCACCATTGGACTACCCACACAGTAGCCTGAAACCATTGGGAATGGCAATGCTGGTTGCCAAAAGCAACCTAGAACTGTGGGGAATTCATTTTCTTAAATCCCCAAAATGGTTGCATTACCAGTACTCACCACTATCAGAAAGCCGGCGTTTTAAAACCACCAGACTTTTGTGTAAAACTGAATAAATGAACCCAAAGCAGGCCAAAGAAAGACTTACTGAGAGGTGGATACAATGTAAAGTTATATTCTGAAGTGACTTGAATGTTCATAACAAGACTGGCTGAGCTCTGCAGGTCTGCAGCAGCCTAACTGAAACTGGATTTAAAACTACCAAAAATCGAAAATGTTTAAATTAACTGAGTGACCTACTTTTGAGTGTCACATAGTTTGTCACTGTTGAAATGTCATAGTTTTGAACTTAGAATCAGCATTCTAGCTGCATATGTAAAAATTGTCTTGACTTAAACTGGGGAACAAAAAGTGACATTTTATCTGAAACCTGGCTTAATGAAACTGAATTCTGCCCACCATCTACCCCCGACAGGAGTTGAGACTTGCACAACAGCTGTGTTCCCAGGCCTAGCTGCCTTTTGCTGTTCCCACCAAAAGGGATATGACACTTCTCTGATTGAATTACCTGGGCTCTGCAGGAAATTGAACAAAGCCCTGTCCTGACTCAGGCAAATGTTTTATTGGGGGGGATCGTAAAAGTGGCTTCCTCCTGGAAGGAAAGGGGAGGAGCACTGCCTGTGAGAGCAAGCTGGCTTGGCAGAACTTGAAAAACCAGAAATTCAACCTTGTGCTGGGGGAAACCACACCCCTTTGGGGCCAGAACATAAATCTAAAAAGATGGATCCTTCATAGAGCGGACTTGTGAACATTTTATAAGTGATATCATTATTCTTGTGATTTTTCTGTGCACATTTGAAGACGTGTTAGGACCCGGTGGTATGTTCAGGGGGGTTTTTAGCGGAAAAGAGGATATTACTCTAAATGTATGTATGTTAAAAATCTGACACTCCACCACCTAATGCCCACATGCTTTGCGAACATTTGTGTAAATGCGGGGACAAATCCAATATTGGTAACCCGACCAAAAAGTGAAATATGTTGCCATTTTTGAACCCAAGCTCCTAGAAACGACAGAATTGGAACAGGGGCTACCATTAGTAAATGCATGGTGTGTGTATGCAATGCCAAACAACTTTCTATCGGGGAAGTATGTATTAGGATCAGATATAGATTGTGTGTAAAGTTGACAGGGGTGGGTTCTCTGTATCATAAACAGACCTCATCATGATGACACTTCATTTCATTCCCCCAATCAAGGGGAAGAGGAGGAAGTGGCCAATGACAAGTGGAGAGGGGTAGGGCCTAGAAAGCTAGCCTCTCCACCCACTTTCAAAACACATAAAAGCAGACAGTCAGGACAGATAGAGACATTCTATTCCATCTGCTGCGGGACGCTCTGCCGGGAAAATCCATACTTTACCTCCATCAACCTCCAGAGAGCCAACATAGAGACTTCAATCTATCCACCTTCAGAGACCAAGACTTTACTTCAGAATTTGTAGCAGAGAGGTCAACTACAAGCTAAATCCCTCTTTAGCAGGCCTCAAATCATTGGCACTATTCACAGCCAGGCGAGCTGTTTGAATTCTTTGCAAGAACTCTTGCCATTTGCCAGAGAGCAGTGTTGTATCCAGAGAGAAACCAGCTGAACCGGAGACCGCTGTTAGCAGAACCAGAGAGCTGACCCAGATCACTCTGAAGTGCCGAGACCAGACCGGAGTCCAGTCCAAAAACTGACCAGATCCGTGGCAAGGCCTAATTCAAACATATATTGTTAGTACCTAGCAGAACTGTGCAGAACCAATCTCTTAGTTAAAATAATATAATTCAATCTATTTTAATCTAACCAGAACTGCCTCCTAACTCTCACCTGTCATTTGCAAAGCTGTCACCTGTCATTTTCTATCTGCAAGATGTAACCTGTCGCTTTGAACTTTTAAAATTTCAAATCCGAAAAACTACCTTTATTTAATCGTTCGTATCTCTGGAACCGTTTGGGCTAGGAACTTGGTTTAACTGTCCTCTGAAAGCTTAGAATCTCACCTTTTCAACAAGCCTAGAACTGACTTCCTACTCCTCATACTTTATACCGCGAATTTTACAGCGATTTGCGATTTGGTTAAAAATCCAGCCACGTGTGAAAAAAGCAGCTTCCTTGCTTTCCTTGCTAAAAATTTGTTTGCCTCTTAAGAACCATCCCTGAATCATTGCTAGAGTGAGCCTGGACTAATATTAACTAGATACCACTCACCCTGAACCTCTAGAGGGAATAAAAAGCATTTTAGCATATTTTTCACTTCATTGCCAGCACATATAAAAGCATTTTGGGCCTGTGTTTCAAACTTCTGTAGTCTAAGCTTGCTGGGGTGAACTGAATTACATTTGATTGCATTTCTGAGAACTGTGTGCTTTCCTTCCATTTCCTTGCATTGCATAAAGGGGGTAGTGGATTGCCAGAGAAAAGTGATTTCATTGTTTTGTTGAAATCATATTGAGTATTTCTGTACTGCAATTTCATTCCACCTTGCATCCATTTGAAACCATAAAAGTATTGTTGCTATCTTATCCATCCTATAACCACTCATCATTGATTATAAAAAAGTGTGCTAGTGCCGGACTATCCATTATTGATTACTGCTCAGATTAAGTGTGATATTCAATTATTAATTTATTATAAAGTGTGATATATATATCTATTGTTTAAATTATCAAATAAACCTTTTAAACTTGCAAAACAGAACTACTTCTTGGCTCAGTGGGGTCAGGGGGATTCCAAGAGAGGGGTGTTATATAGGGGTAGTCATCCAGAACGCATGAACTGGACTTAAAGATATATCAATAAGGGTTTCCATTCAGTATCCCAGACTAGGCATTGACTTAGCTGTAGTGTTGAATTGAATCCTCTTACAATAGCGCCGAGACATCCCTCTCGGGGTGAATGCGCGCTCTAAAAATAAACCTATTATGTTATTAATAACTAAATATAAACCACATCCGGTTTGATATGGCGGTCTGTTGAAGTATACAATTATACTTGCTAAAACCCTTGGATGCCATTTGATGCTCTGCCTAGTTTCTAATGGCTTATTCAACTGTCAGGGACCGATTTTCATCCAAAACAATCCATTTTGGTCTAGCCTCAGAGGCTCCCCTATGTTCTCTCCTGGGAGGTTTGCAACCTTCGCAGGAGGACAGGATATACCCCTGTGGGGTGCTACGAATTTGAGCCCTGCCAGGATCTCGGAATGATACCACCAGGAAAATACTCTTGTCATAGCAATTTGACCCTTGCAAAAAGGCTTGAAATTGGCATATTTGATGTGGCAAATTGACTATATAAAGTATTGCCTGCTGAGACATTGGTACATATGGCTCTGCCTACCAGATGCCGCAACCCTGCAAGTATTCTCTGGCAACCTTCCTGGCTGAGAATGGCAGAGGTAGACTCACCTTATCTTTAGAGTCTCTGGACTTAGCCTCGCAGGAACCAGAGATGACAGCTGTTACTTTGTCCATGGGCTGCTATGAGACCTAGTCCGGGGTCTCTAAAGATAAGGTGATTCTTACTGCTTGTGAGCTATGATGATCCGGGCGTCACTTGCCTGTCGAAACCGTCTTCTTGCAAAGTGCCATTGAAGCTTGTTGAACCATCCAACATGCTGTACCCAGACAATCTACTCACCAACCTGATGCCAAACAGCCACCTCAGAAAGTTCACAGACTCCGAGATGTAACCCAACGAACAAGCATGAAAGTTATCTGGTGTGGTTATTTGTTGTGGTTCCGTCCCCTTCGCTTAGATTAAAGGGAGCTAATGACATAGAAGAACCCACTATTTTCCTTTTTCAAAGATATTTACTTTGAACTTGAACATTGCTGTAGAGACTATTGGCTGGCTAAAGGTGTTTCCAGATTCAGAAGAGCCTACCTCATTCCAAAGTCTGCATATTCTATTCCTGCCTTTACAGAGGGTGGTTTTTAGTGTTCTTATTAGTATGAATGAATTCTATTAGTAGGAATGAATTTTAAGTTTGATTAAATTCTACTGATTTGTATAACCTGCACTGGACATTTCCTTCATTTTTGTATCACATTACTATTGTTGTTTGGATGCTTCTTTGCTAGCTTTCACCTCTCCTGAAGAGTATATCCTGCCTTTAATCTCGACACATTGCAAGCCAAAATCTTGCCTATCATGACAATTACCTCACCCGCTACAAGGAATCAACTGGACCCTTCTTGATGCTGCCTTGAACTGCAGAAAAGCACCCCTAGGCCTGTCTTCGCTCAAGACCAAAGAAGAAGCCTAAATAGTATTTGAAGTGGTTATGTCCCTTTCGTCAGTCTCGAAGGGCCGTAGTGACTATTAAGCCCCCAATAATGACCTCTTTATAGACCTACTTCATTAAACCTGACTTTACTGCTGACATTATCGCCTGTGCACCCGTCTTCAGACCCAGGGAGACACCTTTCATTACACATTCTGTATATTTTGTGTCTTCTCTTACAAGGGGCTTATTGAATTTTTATTTTGGATTTCTCCATTGACAATAATATTAGTACACATAAAGAAAATCAAAGACAACATCAAAAGACTAAAAACACTCTATATCCTTAAGCGAATAAACTATGTATATTGTAAAATCATAAAGTTTGGATATTGCCATAACTACACTGCCTAGCTAATAAACAATATTTTAATGCCTTAATCCTTTATAAGATCTCAAGAATAACGCAATATTTATGAACTCAGCAAAATTATATGAAAATAGTAAATCATTACAGTTAATTAAATATGAGATAGCTTTTGCATATGACCTGAAACGGCCTCTCAGGAAGAATGGTTTTAACAATGTCTTCCTCTCATTTTGGTTGCAATGGCAAATCAATAAGGAATTAACCAGGTCTCCATCGAGCTTTATGCTACAAGAGCGTTGTGTAGGCCGTTCAGCTTACACGTGTGCTTATTGAGAGGGAGTTAGCTCAATCGAGCCAATATTAACAGTCTCCTCCTAGCCAGTGATTTTATCTTACTGATGGACCCTGGACTCGTTCAAGCCTGCATATATTTTCAAAAACAGCAAACACTTGATGTTTCATACATCTGACTCCTTTGCCCTTCTTCTGGCCAACACTTTAATAGCTGTTTTAACTTTATTTGTTTTGCCTAGGGTAGTATGATCCCCACTAGAGCCAGCAAAATCAAGCCAGAGACTGGAACTGTCCCTATAGCTGTAAAGTCTATTCCTGCACGCAGAAGCCACCATCTCTAATTGGGGTTATCAGAAAGGCCCACTTTTAACCTTGTGAGATGTGGTATGGTATGGTAATGTTTATTTGTAAAGCGCCTATACACAAGGCAAATGTTTCAAAGCGCTCAAGGTGGGAGGGAACACAGGAAGAAACAACAGCCGTTCAGAGCCCTTGAAATTCTGAAACGATAATAGTCTGCAGAGGCAAAGTACATATACCACAATTAAAAGTGGTGATAACAACAAATAGGCCTGACAACGATTCTGCGTTTTTTCCAAGTGCATAAGGTGCCACCATGCAGGGAGTGATGACAGGGGGAACATACAGACGATCTTCAGGCATTCGGGTTGCGCAAGTGCACCGATGGTTACAGGGGAGGGTGAGGTGCAGAGTGGGGGGACACATCCTGGGGAGGGACAGTCCAAGTGAGGCTAGGGTAAGTGCATAGAGATGCCACTCTCTTGGGTCATTGTTCAAGTGCAGTGATGGTAAGGCGAGTGCAGGGCCCGAAGGCGAGTGCGAGACGACTGGCGGGGGTGCCAGGCACCTGTGAATCTCTGGGGTACACCAGGCGGCAAGTCAGCCAGCTGTACGGAAAGGGGGGAGAGAGCAGAGGGATAGGTTAGCAGGGTAGAGGGAGAGAAAAGGAAGAGGAGAAGAGAAAAGTGTTGAGGAGTTTCTGGAACTTAAGGAGATCAGACTCAAGGCAGAGGGTGGCCGGGTGGCTATTCCAGAGGGGGACCTCTGATTTGGATAAAGATCTCCCTCCAAATCTCTGCTTGGAGAACCGGCTCACTCGCAGAAGGGTGGAGGTAGATGAACGGAGGGCTCTGGGGGGACAGTATGTAGGTAGTCATTGTTGCAGATAGGTAGGTCCAAGGCCCCAGTAAGGCTTGTGGACAATGCAGAGGGTCTTGAAATTGATCCTTGCAGCCACTGGGAGCCAGTGGAGGGATTTCAGCACCAGAGAGATGCGGCCCATGGGCAAGAAGCCAAGGATAAATTATGCGGTTCTGTTCTGGATGAGTTGCAGAGAGCGCAGAGCAGAAGCAGGGAGGCTGTTGCAGCAGTAAAGCCTAGAGAGAACCTGGGCCCTGGAGACAGTGAACCACTGGGAGAAAGTGAGAAAAGGTGGAGTGCCTCTGAGGAGGTGTAGCTGATAGTTAGATTCTTTAGAGATGTCCGAAATGTGTGAGGAGAAGGAGAGAGTGGAGTCGAAGATGACCCCAAGGGTTTTAGCCTTGCAGGTGGGTGCGGACGCAGGGCCAAGGGAAGCTGACCAGATTGAAAGTGGGAAAAGCCAGAGAAGGGGTCCCAACACAAACTGGCATTGAAGCAGAGGTCGTTTGCAGCACACTATGACTGAGTAGCAGACAGACAGTCAGATACGAGGAAGAGGAGGCAGCTGAGGGTAGCCTGAAAGATAGTTGTGTGTCATCCGCATAACACTGGAAGTTAGAGGTGAAAGTGGCAATCACACATGCCAAGGCAGCCACATAGATGTTGAAGAACCAGGAGGATAAGTAAGAATCCTGGGGAATACTACAGGTTGAAAGAGCGATAGTAGTGAGAAAGGTTCTGAGTTCCACCTCGGATCGGCTGTCAGAAAGAAAGGAGGTTAACCATGCCAGAGCCTGACCTATGATTCCCAAGGTGTCACAGAGACATGCGATCAGAATTATGTGGTCAACCGTGTCAAAGGCAGAGGAGAGGTCATGGAGAATGAGGACAGAGGGAGAGTTAGTGTCAAGATTTGAGAGCAAGTGTTCACGGGTGTTCAGAAGAGCATTTTCTGTGCCTCTAGGTGCTCAAAAGCCAGACTGATGGTCGTGGAAGCAACCAATAGATTCAGTGTGGAGGGTCAGCTGAGAGATAGATAACTTCACCAGGAGTTTTCCCAGGAAAGGAGTGATAGAGATAGGGCAGTAGGTTTCCAGAACTGAGGGGTGAGCAGAAGGTTTTTTGAGCAGAGGGTCACAAGAGAGTTCTTGAGAGAAATTGGGAAAACTCCAGTGCAAAAGAGACATTGCAGAGATCAGCCAAGGCTGGAGCGAGGGAGTCACTTTTGTACTTAATGGTTTTGGAGGGGCAGAGGTCCACCTATTTGGAGGAAGCCTTCATAGATCGGTCTTGTCTGGTGACCTCATCGGGTATGAGGGGTGAGATAGAAGAGAGGGAAAGTGGACAGGGGCCATGGGAGGCTCTGGTGTTGGTGTATGTTGTGGTGTGGAAGAGAGGGAGGAAAGGATGTCTTGGGTGTTTTTGATGAAGTGTGAAGCCAGAGCCGAGCAAAGGCCCTGGGTGTTTGTGACAGAAGAAGAGGTTGCAGCAGGATTGTACAGTTCCTTACAGACTTTGAAAAAATGTGGCTGTGTTGCTTGATGCCGCAGAGATGCAGGCTTGACTAAAGACTCTTTTCTTGGAGTGGATGTAGAGTCAATATTGCCTTTGAAGGAGGTGGGAGGCCAGTTTGTCAGAGGGTCTGCCCGACAAATTCCATTTCCGCTCAGCTGCCCTACTCTTTAGTTTAAGGGCAGCCAGATCGCATTCATAACAAGAGTTGAACTTTTTGGAAGGCTCCAGTCAAATCCTGATGACAGGGGCAAGAGTATCAAGAGTGTTGGGGATAGAGAGATTGAAGTTAGCGAGGGCTGTGTCAGGGTGGGAGTCAGCCACAAGAATAGAAGGAGGATAATAGGTGGAGGCAAGGCAGCCACTGTCACTTTTCTCATGGGTCTAGTGACTTTGAAGCCGAGTGGCCGTGCTGGGTGTGCCGCTGCAAGAGGAGAGGAGAGCTTCAAGTGGGATGAGAGAAGTGAGTGGTCAGTCCAAGAGAGAGAGGTAGAGATAGGGATAGAGAGAAGGATATCAGTAGTGATGAGAGCCTCCAAAGTGTGGCCTGCAGTGTGCGTGGAGGCATTTGGTAGGATAGAGAGGGAGAGAGAGTCGCATAGGTTCAGGAAAGGTCCTGAGGAGTCAGCAGAACCCAGGTGGATGTTGAGATCACGCATCAGGAGGAGTTGAGAGGAGAAGGAAAGTAGAGAGGAGGCCAGGTCATTCCATTCCGAGAGGAAAAGAGTGGACTGTCCTGGTGGCTGATAGAAGGTGGCCAAAAGGAGGGAAGATTTAGGAGAAATAGAGAGCCTGCAGACTAGGCACTCGAAGGAGGAGTAGACCTTAGTAGGGATGATGGACACAGGTATCCATTCTGGGAAGATCAGCGCCACTTCCCCCACCTGACTTCTTTGGCATTTGCTAGGGCTAGGGCTAGGGATTTTATACTATGTAACACTAGCTCGATCCTCAGTGCACTAATTAGGTTGCCAGCTGGAAGACACAGCAATTATCAAAAATGTATTCTGAACTAACTTAGAGGCTTACAGTTAATAGGGCCCCAGATATGGAAACCATACAGTATCTTGGAGGACATGTTTAGCTTGAATACTTCCAAGCATTTATGAAGTCTAAGTGCCCCATACAGAAAGTGAAACCTAAAGAACCTGTTTAGCCTGAGGGCTGCCCTCTTTGCCTAAACCTTATTTGTGTGGTCCACAGACCATTCCTATAGAACATTAGCCCCAAACACAGGTAGGACTTCACTACTTTGGTTAATACACCTTTTATTTTCCAACTGTATGATTTCCCCTGTTTGCCAAAGACCATTAAGAGTTATTTTAATATAGATTTAGTTTGTGCCTTTCAAATATTCGTTAGGCTAATAAAGCCTTTGTTTGAGGCTGACTGGGGTTAACACATTAACACAATGGCACTATAATCGATGTTCCTCAAGATATGAGGAAACAACTTCCTAAATGTTTGGATGAAAATCTCACATAAATAAAACAAATAACAAGGCCCCCCTTGTTAGTAGAAAAACAAGGAATAGCCTGTCCTAGCTTAGATTTAAGAGCCCCCGCAGCACCCTGATGGCATATAGTTTATGCCACAGTGCATTCCTGTTGATGGACTGAAATGCCTTTGTCAGGCCAAGGATTTCTGCATCTAAGCTGCCTCCCCCCAGCCCTACAATATTTCTCAATTGTGCTCAGAATAAAACCGTGGTCCATCGTTTGAAAGTCGGGTCTAAAAGCCACCAGAGATGACTGCAGAATGTTACATCCTGCCACCCATTCTTCAAGTCTGACCAAAAGGCACTTTGAGTAGATCTTAGGTGAGATGTCCAGTAATTAAATGGGCCTGTAATGGGCCTGTAACAATGGGAATCATCCAATGAGCCCTTTTTAAAATTTGAAACAATTATACTGCACCTCCACGATGCCGGGACCCTGGCAGACTCAATAATTGCGTCAAAAAGATTACCCAGGATTAGTGTCTGCTATTCAGGGAACCAGGTAAAAATGTCTGCCTTCAGGTCATCTAGGCCCGCATCTTTCCTATGTTTTAGCTGGTTGGTGGCTGTGATAATCTCTTCCTGGGATAGCGATATGTTGTTATCAGTGTGATTTGCTGGGGGAGACACTGCTCATGCTGCATGTCAAAGAAAATATCTTGAAAGTGTGACACCCACTTAGCTTGTGAAATTGATCCTCGAAGTGATCCACCCTTATTCTCCCAGCACTTGTCTACCAGTTTCCAGAATAATTTAACAGCATTAGATGCAATCACCGAGCATAGGAAATCCCACTGTTTGATTATACGTTCATGTTTATTTTTAACACATTTTATTATGCACTTTTCAGGTAAAATAATTGATTTGCTGCGAGGACTCCATTCCTTATAGCAGCATTCAAGTTGTTCTCCCTTTCCCCACATTGGGCATTGAACAAGGGGGTAGGATTAGGAGTGAAAGTGGGTTTCCTGTACTGTGGTGCCTGCACTTCATATAGTTTGTCCAAAATATTGGCAACTAAGAAACACTGTTTCTCCTTCTGCCTGCTGTTTTCTCAAAATTAATTGAGGAAATGTGTTAATTCCTCTAGAGGAATGCAACTTCCAATAAGCTCTCTGCTTTGGTTAAAGATGGGTCATGAATTTCCTACAAGTGTAAATCAAAAAGCAGCATGAGAGGGAAGTGATCACTCTTGGTACTCTCTTCCACATGACAATCTTAAACTTGATTAAAAGGAAAACAGTCCACTATCATACAGTCTATAATGGAGGAATACTGTCCTTAATGCGCAGCTAGGGGGTGTTTCTCGATGGAGACCTAACGTTCAGCTCTACCAGCGAGATCTCACACAATAAATGGTCAAGATGTCTGCCTCCCCAACCACGGTTGCCAAACACAGTTTCTTTGTGGGATACCACAGGCATCTTCCAATAACCTAGATTCATCATAACTATGTGAAGAGAGACAAGCTTTACTATGGCTTTCACCAGCCAGCCGGAGATTAAGTTGGGCTGAGTGAACCATGTCCGCCCCCCAAAGCAAGGGTCAAAGACATTTGCATTCTGGGAGTTTATCCAGGATGCAAATTGTGTTTTTTTTTTCTTTTCTTGGGAGATTAGCTGCGCAAGCAACAACAACCTCCTGAAAAAAATGGCTGCTTCATAGGAAAAAGAAAATAAGTCCCTTTTCCATGGCTATGACATTGGCCAGGATGGGGAGGAATGCCGGCAACGGAGCACAAAGCTTCATTCTAGCAGGTAGGTGGGGAGAGAGGGAGTTGAAAGAGGGGGCAGTGAAGGGATGTGGTTTGTTTTGGGCGGTGGGGTTAGCAAGGCAACAGGGAGAGGCTCCCTACATTAAAAAAAAAGCTGGTGCCACCCGGGGAAGGGCCTCAGGTTGCTGGAAACAGCGGGTGGAGAATGTGTCTCCACCCCTACTGTTCAAGCCACCTAATTGGCTGAGCACCCTTCCCCGGGTGCAAAATTAAAATCGCCCATTATCAGTACATTACAACATTTACCCCAGTGTTAATACATCAGGCACTCATTTTCTCAGAGCTGTCAACATTAAATTATTAGTTTTAGGGAGGCTATACATATTGAAATCAATAAACTTATTCTGGTAGTTTAGGTCAGGCCAGGGGAGTGACAATACAATAATTGTTTTACAATTGGGGCAGAGCCTGGCCACCTGCATCCCTTCCCATTCTCTAATCATTGTAACTAAGCCTACTCTTTTACAGCCATCCATGCGTTTCTCTACGTTTTCTATAAAGGCTCAATAACCTGGGATACAGAATTCATCCATCAACCAGGTTTACCAGAAACATACTATACTACATGTTCGAAATAGCCAAGTCAGCCTATGCGTTCAGCTTATTCAAAACTCCTGCCACGGTCCACACAATTATCCCTCTCATGCCCACAGACAGGTATGTTCTAGTTCCAGAAGACCCACAAGCTTCTCAACTGGCTAAAGATTGTTTGTCTTTTGCAGGTTAATGGATTCCTACATCCTTTCAAAAGCATGGTTAGACAAGGCAATTTTGATGTTCGCATTGTTTCTCTCCAAGGTTTTATTCAGCTCTCACTGGGTGAGGCCAATGATACAAGTCCTGAGATTAGATGGAAAAGTATCACTCCCCACTCCTAAACCCTCTTGATCTTCAAGAGCTTCATAATCTGGTGACAATGCTGGGTTGATGTAATCATACACTATATCATGGATGTGGACCTGTCTCAACCGGACATCTAGATACAGCTCATTTCCTCTCCCAACCAAAAAATCTCTACACATGATCAGGCAAACTCAGAAATACTGATGCTGAAACCAAGGCACACAGTGCAGCCCCGCAAAGCATGCAGTCTGACAAGAAAGGTCCAAAGTAAACATTTTTTTTAAATGTCAGTAAAGCCAATGATTTCCTGGACTGCTGCAACCAAAGCACGCTTATAAGAGTTTGTGTTCCCATGTATACGCTCCTTCAATGTAACAATGAGATTTGAGTTCCTCCATTTCCTAAGAGTGTCCCTTTCCTCTCTGTTGACAAATTAATACTCCTGCCCTCTCTCATAGGTTGTGTTAACTGTTTAAGTTCTGAAATAGCAGTCTCCTTTTGTGATGTACAGAGCAACAGCTAGTCCCTGACATGCACATCCAAAATTTGGGCCATCAGGAAAGAGCTGGCTTTACTGGAAGTAAAGTTCAGATTGCTAAAAGAAATGAGCTGAGATTCATCCAGAACCAACTCAAAGTTTCCCTTGTGACAAAATTCCTCATGCTTGCTCCTCTCTAGGCTACCCTTTTTGAGTGTTTTGCTACATACCAGGGGTATCCTCCCCAAAATTGTTCATGAGATCAACAACAATAGCTTCAAAGGTTGGTATCAAATGAAACTCCTTCTTTTATCTGAGTGATGGAACCATAGATTATTCACTGGTGAGACCAGGCGTTTTGAGTCATTTTTCTTTGTACAACCTGTCAATGGACCTCTTCAAAGCATCCAAGATGGATTAACCAGATATTTGTGCTGGCCCGGATTCCTGAGATCAGTTTCTGGTAGCAATTGCTCTGACTTTACATCACTAGACGTCCCTCTGTCTGTAATATCTTGCTCTTTTTTAATACCTTTGGCAGAACCGGTGACCATTCTAGTGTGGCATGTCTGTACCTCTCCCTTTGTTGAGTCGGGGTAGCTGATCAATATGTGTATTGTAAGTTGCGGCAAGCAGATGGAGGTTTGAGGGGAGCCCAAGAGTGCTTGATGGGAAGGGTACATCAGTCTGCACCAAAGAGGTGCCTGTGGGGACATGGTTGGGGACAATCATCTCAACCTTTGTACCGCTCCCTATTCCTCATTCTGCATCAATTGTATGAGGCTTGCAGGATATTTTGTGTAGATTTGGGGTCTTCGGTATTTTCTTACCGCCAAAAATAATGGTAATTTGGTGATGACTACTCCTTGCATTTACATTGGGTTTGGCCTTATTTCCTTTCAGTGACCATTCCTTATTACATTATATGGGATGATTTAGTGGTATACATTATTGTCGGTGGTTTAGTAGTGAGCATGATTTTTCTGTTTTATTTGTGGCCCAATATACACAAAACCCTTCTTATTCTTAGACTGTTCTTGTGATCTATGGAGGCCTCAGACCTACATTCAGAAACACCACAGTTTCACATATAGCATTCTCAATAACCTGTGGTATTATCACTGATTTATATACATTAGTGAATTATGTTTCAATAGGCCTCCGTGCTGGTTCATGGACCACCAGCAATGTCTATTGTATTAGATTCCACTCAGACACCATGCACTGAGTGAACACACGCACACAGCTATTTATCACTGCTAGTTCTATTATTCTATCTGCAGGGAAACATAACACATGTATTACTTAAAAATCTTCCTATTTCATAGAGTGTTCTTTCAAATGCACCAAGAAAATACAAAAGCAAAAACACTCTACACGATTTGTGTATGTATCACTTGTATTATAAACAGTTGCATTTCAAAATAACATCTTACCCCTTGGTATTACCGCACTATCTGTAACAAGAAGAAGAACAGAAAATACAGCGAAAGAACAAAATTCACTTTGCAACATTACAGCGTGGCAATTAAACACAGGGGATTCCCTTTTTCTAATCTGCCTGATATTTTTAGAAGGTCATTCGTACAGCAGCATGCAGTAACCTCAATTCACTTTGGATATTGACCAATTATCTGTCCCACACGAGACCTCCCTTCGTTCGCCTCCGAAGAATGGGCCCAGGGTTGTCTTTGTAATCTTGAAAGCTTGAAGTGCACAGCGAGACATGGTTTTCTCAAGCTGGTGCTAAGTGAGACTGTAAATGTAACAAACAATAGGGGAGCCCCGTGTGGAAGTGTGAGTGGGGGCAAAATATGTAGTATTTACAAAAATCGACAAAAGGGTACTCACACTCGAGACAGTCCTAAATTCTGTCCAACATTCAAGTTAAATCTCCATAGTAGTTTAAAGGCTAGTGTTTGCGAGGCAAATCACTAAGGATACAACAAGGAAGAAGTCTGAGAAATGCTAACCATAAATTTATTGTTAAAAGCACAATTTTTTGAGATTTTACGCAATTTCTAAAACAAAAGATAAGTAGAATAGAGCAATTGAACAGATAAAGAGAAACAGAACATTCATCACAAATACATCAAGTGCAAAAGAAGGGATAACATATTAATCACATAAAAATAAAACAATTCTTACAGGCTACCCCTAGTTCCTGCAACATAAGGCCTTCCAGGGTGTATAAAAAATTACCCTGGTAGGTATGCAAAAAGAATATTATTTTAGCTGAGTTTGTATATTTAATCTGCCAACGTGTAGGAAAGAATCAAAAGTTTGTTCCTAAAGGGAACAACATATATATAAATCACGTTTCGGCATGCCAAACTGGCATCAGTAGTCAGAGCATTCCTCAGGGCAGGATGGAGGTGAGTTGAAAGTGTCACCCTAAAGGGGGCAGAAAAAGGGAATACTTAAATCATATAGACAGGCTACTATACAGACAACTTCAAAGGGATATCCTAATTCAAGTGTATGCTGTCATAAATATACGGATCAATCACCCAGTATAGATTAAAGAACGGAGTGCAGTCCGTAGAGGCTACTTTTCCAGACCTATTGAACTTCATACGCTGTGTAACAATGCAGCCAAGTAGAAAGAAAAAGGCAGAGCGCACCTGGGTCACGCTTCTGAAAATGCTGTGGAGAAAATACAGCCATAGTGAGAGTATAATTCATAGAAAGAGCGAAAAGTCAGTGAAAGAGTTTATTGGGAGCCGTTGGAACATGCTGTGGTATTGCTCCTAATGATTTTATCTGGAAAGTAGCGCTCCGGATCATGAATATAACTGAAGAGCAAGCACTACAATAAGTAAAAGGAGTGCGAGGTACCCAGAAGGGGTCATAGAGTGAATGGTGAGGGATCCTATAGAGAAGCATATCAAGGAGATGGCATGCAGGTTGGTAAAAGCATGGTATAAGTATACGGGTGCATGCAAGCCCATATGTGGATAGGAGCGTAGCATAATGCTAATATCAAGAGTTGAAAATAATTTTTTATTATTGGTGTTCAATAGTAACAGGCCCGGTAGGGCAGGAGCACACGTAAAAGGTACCTTGGTAGTGAAATACTCCGGTAAAACTTGTCCGAAGGGCTGGGTGGAGAGGAAAACACGTCTGTCTTAGGTAAATAAGGATGGAGTCAGTAGTCACCAAGGGTGCTATAATGAGCAAGCACACCCATCCTAGAAAGGCAAAAAAACTGTGTGAGCGCTGGTGCTGGGCCGAGGCGGAAACACAGTGACAACTATGTAGAAAAAACATGTGAAAAAAAACCATGTAAAAAACCTTCCAGGGGGCGGTTGCTAAAACCCAGGTAGATAGTGGGAGGCAAAAATGTACTGGAAAACTTACCAGTATGTGAAAGTAGAAAACAGCAGAGTTTGGATTCGTCTGTTCAAAATCCCCGTGGAAAGGAAGCCACGTTCTGCTAACTCGGTTCACTGAGTTGAAGCAGAGGACAGAATGCCTCGTCATGCTGAGGCAAAATGGCTGACCATAGGTCCTGTTCGAGACTGGCAGCTGTGATAGATTAGCGCCGGCTTGTTGGACACGAGGGGGTTGTCACGGTAACCATGGTCCTCGTCAAAGGGGTGGGGCAAGCGTCCGGCGTCTAATGCTCGGAGCGCGGGCTAAGGAGCCAATGAAAGGGGAGGCGGGGTTGCGAGCCCCGAAGGTAAACAAACCAGCCCTGGTGTGCAGCATGGCCGAGTGTGCTGCAGGAGCCCGCTGAGTGAGAGCTGGTTGATGAGAGAGGGGGGAAGGGGGGAAGGGGGAAGGAAAGAAGGAGGGGGGTGGGGGGGTTGAAAGAAAGGGGGAAGGGGAGGGTGAGTGCGAAGAAGAAGGGGGGGAAGAGGGGGGGATGAGGGGGGTAAGGGGGGAGGGGGGGCAGGGTGGGGAGGGAAGCAGAAATTGCTGTTATCCAAATCTGTCCTGCACAAAAACGGCAGGGGTGCCAACATTCTAGCATAATGGCCGCGCACCAACCAGTCAGAGGAGACGTGCCTTCGACTGTCATGGCACTTCAGCATGGTGCAGTAATCATACAGAGCTAAGTGAGACTGGGCATGCCTCCTGACAGCCCAGTCTCAGATGGTCCGTGTCAGCAGCTCAGCAAAAAAGCAATCTGAACTTTTTCTCTCAGACTTTTACAGCAAAAGACCTGCCCCGTTCCACATTGCTTACGTGGAGCCACTGCAGATACTTCAAATTTTAATCAAATTAAAAAGACTGTATCACCCTTCCTTCCACAATAGCTCAATTTTAACAGTAAGAAACTGTAGCTAAAATCATTTCCTGGCATGCAGATTCTGCTTTCTGCAAACACAGTGAACAAAGAGAGAAGAAAAAAAATCCAAGTGTACGTTTGAAAAACGAATTTCAGAACACGTAGTTCTACCTCATTTTCCACATGAAGAGCACATTATAGTGTTAATGAGTTAGCTCTAGTGATTAGTATTTGTTAATTAAGTCAATCAATTAGATAAATATTGTGGTCTCCTCTGTATGAAGCAGTTCAAGTAAAGAAAAGAAAAACAAATATTCTGGTCCACTTTTAAACCTGCTGCCTTTCTCCATTTGCATACCCATATGTTATGCTAGCAACATAGGGCTGGCTATATGTGTGCCACATTATTGCTGGCAATAGAATGCTATCACATTCAGTGAAGCGCCATACTTCAAATCACTATAAATTATACTACATTATCCCTCCTTTTCTGAGAATTTGGCAGTGGTCCAAACCACAATTAGAAAAAACTCAAATTGCGCTCTTTTTCTTTTTCATCATAGCAATTCGATAAAAAAATATTCACAGATTTCACAATAAATCACTGTTCAACCACCGTAATATCAAAATTCATCTCTGAGTCCATCAGTCCTTATGAAATATTTTACATATTTCTTCCCAATTTAAGTGTTTATAGTCCAGTGTCTTGTTCTTATACTTGAAGTCAATCATAAAACAATAAAATAAAATAAATAATTAAAACAAAGAATTAACATAAATTAAAATAATTAATTAAAACAATAAAGATGTGGAACTCCATACTCCAGGATACATCGGAATTCATGCACCAACAACGCTGCAAGTTCATTGTTCTTCTACTGTTGCCTGTCTCTGAGACGTCCCGACCAGCAACATCACATCATCTGGTTCATTTGGGGCACTCAATCATCCTGGCACTCTTGGATGCTTTTTCCATAGGAGTCATGTCTTTTGGCATCCCGGTTACTTTGTCTTCACCTCCACTGGGAGGCAGGCATCACTTCATCCAGGGGACTCCAGGACTCCATCGTCTCCCGTGTCCCCCGGTCCCATGACCTCCGATCAAAGATTTGTTAGTGTTCTAAATCAAATAGAAAAGAAACAAATTAAGTATATAGCACAATACTAATTTTACCCTTTTGCCAAAAAACAAAATATATCCATGTGCTTTGCAAAACATTTCACCATTTTTCTTTCACTTTCTGAAATTAAGCACATGTAAGAGAAAAATAAAATAAAATTAAGCATCATCGATCATTTAACATATTTCAACTTAAAATAATATCACTAGATTCAACCCTCTTTTACTGATCATCACATATAATCTTTTTATTCACATCTATTCTATTACAACAATCACTTCCATTTTTATTTCTTTGTTATTGCCCTATGAATAGACTCATGTCTTCTTTCATGTATTTAAGGGACGTTATCTGTTTCTACATGCTCACGTCTCTTTACCTCATGTTTGGGGTGCCAGCGTTTAATTTGATTTACGTGAACAAACTGTTCTGTTACTGTTTCACCTTCAGTTTTCAAAATGTGTACACCACCGGAGATATCTTATCTATAATTCGAAATGGCCCTTGCCAGGCTGCCAGAAATTTTGAATTTTTCTGTTTACCTTTTCCAAAATTAAATTTATACACTTGATCTCCCACACAATACTCTTTCACTGATGTGTTTTTATCATAATATGACTTTGCACTGTCAGCAGCCCTTTCTAGATTCCGCTGCACAAAAGCGAATGCATGTTGTAAATGCTTCCTCAGCTCATCCATGTATTCATGAACTGTAGATGCACTTACAAGTGTCTGCTCATGTGTTCTGTATAGCAAGTGTTGCGGCAACACCATTTTCCTACCTGTCAATACTTCATGAGGGCTAATACCCATTGCTTTGGCAGGAGTTGATCTGATTGCCATCAAAACCAAAGGTAAACGTAAATCCCAGCTGGAACCTGCCTCTGCTACAAACTTCTTTAATATATCCACAACAGACCTATTACAGCGTTCAACTTCCCCAGAAGAAGGGGGTCTATATGCAATGTGTAATTTTCTTTTCACTCCCAGTATTTGCCATGTATTACCCATTAGAGCGCTTTTGAAATGACTTCCTCTGTCTGATTCTATTCTTTGTGGGAACCCAAATCTTGAAAATATATGATTCACCAGTAATGTAGCTGCTGTTTGAGCACTACAATCTGGTGCAGGAATACACTCTATCCATTTTGACATTAAACAGACCACACTCAAAATATACCGGTTCCCCCTGCTCGACCTCTTTACAGGCCCTGCATAGTCTATTTGCAAATCTGACCATGGAAGAGTTAAGCCTCTTTTCATTAATGAGGCACTATGTATCGGTGAAGCAGGTTTAAATTGGGCACATACTAGACATCCTCTAGTATATCATTCTACATCTTGGGACATATGTGGCCAGTAAGCATAATCTTTCAGTATCTCCAATTTTTTTTGTGAACCTCTGTGTCCTGCAGTTATTGCATCATGCGCATGGTGTAGCATTAGCCCTCTGAATGAAAGGGGTACCACCCACTGTATTTGTCGTGTTATGGACTCTCTAATCATGAGCCCATCCTGTAGTCTAATTCGTCTCTTATTCTTTAATAGCACCCTCAACTCTTCTTTTCCCACACAATCATTTTCTGTTAAAGGGTTTTGTTCAGGGTCTATCAAATGATTATAATAGATTCCCAAAATTGGATCATCCTTTTGTGCATTAATCAGATCTTGATCTGGTGTATCATAACTCCACTGTACCACTGGTTGTTCTACCTCCTTTGGAGCTTTAGAGTGTTTAACTGCATCAATTTGTACTTCACCAAGTAAATGTTCAATAGGTAGCAACTCTCCCATCACAGCCCCATTTTTAGCTAAATGATCTGCCTTATCATTTCCTTCCTTATCCTCTCCTGGAGTTTTTAAATGTCCACACATTTTTCTCCAGTATACTGTCAAATCATTCTCCGACACCCATTTGTCTATGGCTTGTATCATTTTTCCATGTTTAAGGGGCTTTTTATTGTATGTAATCATGCATCTCGCTTTCCAGCCAGGTAAATATTCCACAAAGCTATTTTGTGCATAATCAGAATCAGTCACCAATACAATTTCACTAAATGTATCATCAACTGCAGTAGTAATTGCTTTATAAATGGCAGCCAATTCCACTATTTGACTGCTCCTAGCTCAAATTCTCATCTGTATACTGGGAATGTCTTCACATTTCAACCAGACATTTCCAATTCCTGACATCAATTGTTTATTACTGTCATTTTCAATGTGAAAAGCACAACCGTCAACATATACAGTCGGCAAATCCTTGCATGTCTTTTCATCAAAAGCTTTGAGTGGTGATTGCCCAAATTCCTGTAAACTAGATTCCACTTCTACTTTGTTTGATACATGTTCAGCTGCACAGTCATGTAGATCTGCCAAACCTTGAGTAACTGGGCTCTTTTTATTTTGACCATATCTCACTTCTACAGGAAAACCCTGCAATGCCAGCGTCCATGAAGTGATTCTGGACTGTGCTAGGTTACCTGACCTAATTCTTTTACTCTCTAAAAACTGCAAAGGTTGATGATTTGTCTCAATAATCACCTCTTCTCCCTGAACAATGGGGTGGAAATGCTGCAACTCCCACACAGTGGTCAAAAGGGCCTTTTCACATTCACTGAATTTAATTTTAACTTGGGAAAATGCCTTACTTGCATAAGCAATGGTTTTTGTTATTCGAATCATGTTTTTGTGATACTACTGCTGACATACAATGTTCAGAGAAACCTATTTCTATAAAGAAATCCCTATCCTTTATGGGGTATGCTAAACATGGTGCCTTTACAAGGCATTCCTTTAATTTAGCCACTGCCTCAGACTGCTCTTTTTCCCATTTCCAGGGTGTATTCAGCTTTAGCAGTTTAGTCAATGGTTGAGTAATTTCAGCATAATTTTCAATTAACTTTCTGTTATAGCCTGTCATTCCCAATAAACTTTTTAACCCTTTCACACTTTTAGGGTCTTTTAGTTTTTGTATGGCCTCTACTTTCTTCGTTTGTGGGTTTAGTCCATGTTCAGTCACTTCATGGCCTAGAAAATTCACTTTTTTTCTTGCACCATTGTGCCTTTTGTAAAGATACTTTGGCGCTTGCTTTTTGCAATTGGCCAAGAACATGTTTTATTCAATCAAAATGGCTTTTCAAGCTTTCATTTTTTATCAGGACAATATCCACGTAAACTATGTTTCCCCTTTCCGCTGCATCAGACATGGCCTTTCTCAAAAATATTCCAAATTCACTCCCACTATTGACATACCCAAATGGAACTCTAACCCATGCGTATTGGGTCTTATCAAATGAAAATCAAAATAAATTCTGGATCTCCTCTGCAAATGGCACGCACCAATATCCAGAGGTGAGATCTAACGTGGTAAACACTTTTGAGCTATGCACCTGAGCCAGGCCTTGATAAATGAATGGCAGTGGCCATCTGGATACTGGCACTCTTTTATTTAATTCCCTCAAATTTTCACATAGACGCCATTGACCATTTGGCTTTAACACACCTAAAATAGGTGTGTTGGATGTGCTATGAATAGGCCTGATGATTCACCGAGACTCCAATTTTTTAATTATCTCTGCCAATGACTCTAAACATGCCAGTGGTAATCTATACTGGCACACAAATACTGGGCTTCTACTACACCCTTCCGGTAGTGTGGCTACATGTAAATTAGGCCGCAATCATAAGCATCATTAGCAAAGACATCTTTAAACTCCATAAATATTGTTCTCAATTCATTTCTATCCTCATCGCTGTCGCATGCATCTGCTGATAAAAGCTGCTCCTCTACCATTTTTGAAAATTCTGGGAAATGTTCTAGTGGAGGAATCTCTGTGCTTTCTTCTAACTGTGTGGCTGTGTCTCTCTGTAATGCTAGCACTTTTAAATATTTTGGTATATCAGCTTCCACTTCAATGGGCTGATTTTCTAATTCATTTTCATTTAAGTCAAATGTTATATAATCCTCTTGATGACAGCACACTGTCTCATTTGAAACATAAGGGTACACAGAAAGAATTTTAAAGATTCCTTTGGGCTGAGAATCCAGGTATTCTGACAACTCACCCTTGGCATTCACATACTTTTCAGGGTTATTTTCAATCACCATGTTATTTAGATCTGCAGAATAATGTGATTTTTGTATGGCCATTCTTAATGAAGAATTTTCCCCTAAATGAATATCTTGACACCCTTTATTATTCACCATAGTTTTTACAGACCCTTCACCAACATCTATCAATGGAATGTATTCATAATCCAGGCCTTGCTGTTTTATGGATTCATTCAAGCACACAAATGCATCAGAATCCTTCATCTGCTGTCTATTTGTGTACTTTAGCATTATTGCAAACTGCTTGGTGAATGCAGGGATGATAGTATCCTTCCTCAGCTGTAATTCTACTGCATATGGAACCAGTTGTGCACAATGATAAGCCCTTCTTTTGTCTTCAAATTCAGGTGCCGGCCCACCTAGGCGTGACCATATTTTTTGATTAAGGAAATCTAACACCATACACATTCTGTGCATGATATCATTGCCCATGTAAAAGTCATTTTGTGTCCCACGCACTATTCAAACATTATGGTGAATTGTTTTTTGTCCAATACTAATCTTCAGCATGCATCTGCCTGCAAATTCGGTTTTCAAAGTCTGGACTGTCCAAACCACAGAGATATTGGTTTTTAATTTTAAATTTTGGGATCTCATCCCTCTCCATTATTTTTTGCAAGAAATTCTCATTAATAAAGCTCCTTTCCTGTTCAAGTGCTAAAGTGGCTTTAATTGTTTTAGAATAGTCATTTATACCAATGTGAACCCATGGTTGCTCATCTTCCATGAGTGGTGATGTGTTTTTCTGTATCTGTTTTAGGAGCAGTATTCTGTTTGCATGGCTTTTCTTTTAAATAAAAATGTAATGTGTGCTCATCTATTGCAGTTTGCCATTTTTTCCTCGGGTCTAAATATATTTGTACAGATTGTTTTTCATTTTCACTCTGCATTTTATCTTGACACATCAAGATAACAGTGACGCTAGGTATACAGCTATTCTGGAGATATACCTCTACTGTATCATTTGTTTTGGCAACGGTGTCACATTCATTTATATTGTTGTTTTGTGATTTTTGTTTCTTAGGTCTCAATGGTTTTTTGGTTAAGGACCACAGCACTCCATTCACCCCATCTATGAGAGGAGACAATCTTTTCAGGCAATCTGTTCCCATCAGAAATGGAATTTCACAAATAGATGTGATCAATACCTCCCGTTTCATTCTGTGTTTTCCTATCTTTATGTCAACCTCAGTAACCCCTATAATAGGCACCTCCTCCCCATTGAAATTATGCACTGGACCTTCATTTTGCTTCACTGTGATCTTATTCTGTGGGGATCTCCCTTCATTGATGCTTTTTACCAATTCTTTGGACATAATTGTGGCCTGTGCGCCAGTGTCAATCATTGCAAATGTATTGCCTTTCTCTTCTACAGTGATGGGAGCATAATACCTGTCTTCAACTTCCTCTAACACACATAAGAAGTGAGAATTCTTACTGATTTCAGGACTCACCTTTCTCAGGTCTTTTTCACTTTTGGCTAAGCACATTGGTAAATGGAAAGATATTTTTCCCTCCTTTCTGTCCATTTCTGTGTGAGAGACTTTATTTATTTCCCCATGTTCAGAGGTTTTTTGGAGTGTGGCCACTGTTCGCCCATCCATCCAGGTATCATCAGAGGCCACATTACAATCTTCCAACTGAACATGTGTAACAACATCACTTGGCAATTTGTCATTGTCTAATTCTGAATATTAGTGATCATTTAGTATGGTACCAGCCCTTTTAACTTCTTCAAAAATATGTGGCTCAAAGAATTCTTCAGGTGATTGACCTGTACCCTCTTTTTGAGTATTTCTTTTTTCTGCCTCTTTTTGGTTATTGTTCCGATTGCCCATTGAAGGAGTTATAGCATCCCCACTTACTCCCTGTTCACTGGTATTCCCCATACATGAGTCATTTTACTTAAATCTGTCTCTTTGTTCTTTTGGAATTTCATGTTTTTCTTTTCATTTGTTCCAATCTCCAATGTTTGATTTAGCTCTAGGTTAAACCGAACTTCTTTCATAAGGGTATTTGCACTTTCTGTCACATGTTCATTTACCGGTATCTTTATTTTTGAACCTTTAGACATCTCAGAGTCATTATAGAAAATCACATCAGAACTATCTGTTTTCTTGGCACTGCAGGTATCATAAGTACTTAGTCCCTTATCAGAAACCACCCGGTCATTGCTATGTCCTTCTGCCCCCTCCTTTGATATGATATGATTGTTCATTTATATAGCGCCTATACACAATGTGTTTCAAAGCGCTGCAAGGCAAGGGAGGGAACAAGGGAAAGTACAACCACATTCTTACAGGCCATAAACAGTAAGGATGTGAAATTAACTATCGTACTCGGCATGACAACATTTCAGATAGTGCAAGAGCTAAGACATAGATAAGTAAGGGAGGGGGGGAGTGGGAAGGAAATGGAAACAGACAGGCGACTACCGTACTAGGCCTAACAACATTTCTGGTAGAGCCGGAGAAAAACAAAAGGTGAGGGAAAGGGGTGCAGAAAGGGAGGGGAGGAACAAAACAAGCGACTATCATACTAGGCCTGACGACATTTCCGATAGTGCTGGAGGAGTGGTGGGGAGGAAAAAAACAGTAATGGGAGGGTGGAGGAAACAGACGAGGTTGCTATCATATTAGGTCCAGGGACAATTCTGATAGAGTAAGTGCATAGAAGAAAGTAAGGGGAGGAGATAGGAAAAGGGAGAAGGGAAAGGAGGAGAGAACAGAGAGTAAGCAGTCAAAAAGAGTGGAGAAGCAAGAGTGGAGAGCAAATACAATGACTGTTTAATGACTGTTTTTGTGCTGTACAGAGCTTTCCTATTTGCTCAGCTAACATTTTCACTTGGGCCTCTAGACACTGGAATCTTTCCATCTCTCTAGAATCCTCTCTCTGTGGCCTAGATCGATGTTGGTTGTTTCCCCCCTGATTGGATCTATTATGATACCTCTCAGGGGAATGATTTCTATTGGGATTGTTCCTGAACTCTTAATTCATAGGTGGAGGGGAGAGGGGTGCACTTATCCTTTGGTTGTAGTCCCCTGGTGGGGAATCATTGTACTGACGTGGAGCGTAATTCATATTCTGCCTCATGTTCTGTCTCTCATGTTGTGGGTACTGACCCCTATGTTGATTCCCATTATCAGTAAATCGATCCACATATCGGGGTGTATCCTGATTACCATATATCATGGTGTTGAGATCAAATCTGCTCTGTGTCCCCAATGTCTGGTAGGGACCATTATTTCTTTGATCCTGATTTTGTCTCTGGTTATTGTTCATACCGGACATATCAGGTCTATAGCCTGCCCGGGGCCTATCTCCTAAGTACCTAGGGCTGATGAAGCTCTCCCTATTACTAGGTTCATGTGATTGAAACATTGGTGCAGGAAGTGACGACCTTTGTTGATTACCCCTTTGTTCAAGTGTCAACTTATTTTTACCTGGACTTTGAGCAGACTCCAGGGACATTTTGGCTGACCTGATTTCCATCACTGTTGCTGAGGGTTCTTTAGATTTCGGTCTAGTGTCCTTCATTTTATCACTTTCTCTAACCTGACAATAGAGTACTTCATATAGTTTTGTGCTTTGGTGTACAATCTATTCAAGGGACTTGTCACAATCAAATTCACAGACCAACTGTGATATGATGTCTTTCTGTAGCCCATAGAAGTAGGCAGTTTTAAATTCATTAGAATTGGTGTCAAAAGATACATCAAAGTGAGAAAAAGCTCTTTTTAAGTCTTGCAAAAACTGGCGAGGGGATATATTAGGCCCAGCAGTGATTGTGTAACCAACTTTCTTTGCCTCCTGCAATGACTGGAAAGGAGAAAAATGATCCCTAATCTCTTTTTCAAACTCAGCCCATGTCCTATTCTGCTGTTCATTTAATCCCCTTATATACTTAAATCAAAATACTGCGTGTATTGTTCCTTAGGTATCTGGAGGGCTTTAAATATGTCATAGACTGCTTCTAAGTGATCTTCTATGCAGCATTCCCCTCCCTTTTTAAATGGTTTGATCAGGGCTTTGATGTATTTCATTATTTCTATGGGGCTACTTGTTGCTATACATGGAATTGCACTCCTTGGTGATTCAACCCTGGTTCCAGGTGTATGGGATTGGTGGCGGCGCCCAATGGGTGTATCAAATCCCCCAAGGGCGTTGCAACCAAGTTCAGTCACCGGCCAAATCACTGGGGCACTAGCTCTTTGGGTAGAAATAGGATTCACCTCAACTCCATTGAATGTGGTGCCCTGCCGTCTATCCTGGGACCTGGAAATGCATATTTGCTGTTCCAAATCCTTACACTTCTTAAGGAGCCTGTCTGCCTCATTTTTCAAATAGTTGTTTTCATCACTCATTTTATTAATTACCTCCTGCATGTCGCACATTTGCATTTGGCATTCATTAAATTCTTTGTTTCTCTTATCTCTTTCTTGAAATATTTTTTAACCATTTCCTGTTCTGCATTTTGGAGATCACTTTCTTTTTCATAATGTTCTTTTTGTAAAATCTGCATTTCCGAAACAATCTCATCGTTATCTTGTTTAATGTGGTCTACCAACGCTTTTAAATGTACCAATTCTTGTTCACTGTCCTCAAACTGTTTCTTGCTTTTGGACAATTGAATATCAAGATCTCTAAATTTTAACTGCATGTCTTTTTGATATCCTTCTAATTCTGTTCTTAACATTTCTTCCTTTTTACTTGCCCCATCTAGGTCGGCTTTTAACCTGTTAACCAGCTTATTATCAGTTTCTTGCATTCGCAGGGACCTATTCAAAATAAACCAGGTCTTGGCGCATAGCCGTATCAGACAATCTTTCTCTGCATGTTTATCAGCTGCATTTAATAATCTCAGATGGCAGACCTGAATTATGCTGCCTTCTGCAAAAATGTTGTCTAGTGGTTCTTTCTGCACTTCACCATAAATGCGGTCGTGCCATTCTGTGGCATTATTCGATGACCACGTCCCATGTGCATATAACTTTGCCTCTAAATATTGCACTAGTTCTGAGAATGTGGCTTCTATTTGAGACATTCTGAAATTCGTTTTTAGTGACACACTGCTATTATGAAATGGGTTCCCTCTAATGTACAGATGGTAGTGTGAGACACACTTGCCACGCCCAGTAGGTGCTCTATGATCACTTTCCCGGCCAACGCACCACAAATATGTAGGATATTTTGTGTAAATTTGGGGTCTGGTGGTATTTTCTTACCGCCAAAAATAATGGTAATTTGGTGATGACTACTCCTTGCATTTACATTGGGTTTGGCCTTATTTCCTTTCAGTGACCATTCCTTATTACATTATATGGGATGATTTAGTGGTATGCATTATTGTTGGCGGTTTAGTAGTGAGCATGATTTTTCTGTTTTATTTGTGACCCCAATATACCCAAAACCCTTCTTATTCTTAGACTGTTCTTGTGATCTATAGAGGCCTCGGACCTACATTCAGAAACACCACAGTTTCACATATAGCATTCTCAATAACCTGTGGTATTATCACTGATTCATATACATCAGTGAATTATGCTTCCATTGGCCTCCTTGCTGGTTCATGGACCCCCAGCAATGTCTATTGTATTAGATTCCACACAGACACCATGCACTGAGTGAACACAAGCACACATCTATTCACTGCTAGTTCTATTATTCTATCTGCAGGGAAACATAACACATGTATTACTTAAAAATCTTCCCTATTTCAAACAGTGTTCTTTCAAATGCACCAAGAAAATACAAAATCAAAAACACTCTACACGATTTGTGTTTGTATCACATGTATTATAAACAGTTGCATTTCAAAATAACATCTTAACCCTTGGTATTACCGCGCTGTAACAGGAAGAAGAAAAAGAAATACAGCAATAGAACAAAATTCACTTTGCAACATTACAGCGTGGCAATTAAACACAGGGGATTCCCTTTTTCTAATCTGCCTGATATTTTTAGAAGGTCATTCGTACAGCAGCATACAGTAACCTCAATTCAATTTGGATATTTACCAATTATCTGTCCCCCACGCGACCTCCCTTCGCTCGCCTCCGAAGAATGGGCCCAGGGCAGTCTTTGTAATCTTGAAAGCTTGAAGTGCACAGCGCGAACATGGAAATCTCAAGCCGGTGCTAAGTGAGACTGGGCATGCCTCCTCACAGCCCGGTCTCAGATGGTCCGTGTCAGCAGCTCAGCAAAAAAGCAATCTGAACTTTTTTTTGTCAGACTTTTCCAGCAAAAACCCTACCCCGTCCCACATTGCTTACGTGGAGCCACTGCAGATACTTCGCACCAATCAAATTAAAAAGACTGTATCACCCTTCCTTCCACAATAGCTCAATTTTTACAGTAAGAAACTGTAGCTAAAATCATTTCCTGGCATGCAGATTCTGCTTTCTGCAAACACAGTGAACAAAGAGAGAAGAAAATCCAAGTGCACGTTTGAAAAAAGAATTTCAGCATGTAATTCTACCTCATTGTCCACATGGAGAGCACATTATAGTGTTAATGAGTTAGTTCTAATGATTAGTATTTGTGAATTAAGTCAATCAATTAGATAAATAATGTGGTCTCCTGTGTATGAAGCAGTTCAAGGAAAGAAAAGAAAAATAAATATTCTGGTGCACTTTTAAACCTGCAGCCTGTCCCCATTTGCATACCCATATGTTATGCTAGCAACATAGGGCTGGCTATATGTGTGCCACATTATTGCTGGCAATCGAATGCTATCACATTCAGTGAAGCGCCATACTTCAAATCACTATAAATTATACTACAGGCTTCTGGCTGCAAAAAGCCCATTTGCAAGTTGATTGGCCAGGATCCTTGGGTGCCTGGATGAATTTTGAGCCTCAGCATTAACTGAGTTGCGTCTTATCCACCTGGCCAATACTACCGTAAGGCTTGTGTCTGAAGGTGCATGTGCCTGTTCTTGATGTAACACTTGGTGTGTTTTATTGGGACTAGTAATACTGTATAATGGCTCTGGCCTTGGACCTGCTGCATGTACGGTTAGTTATCAAACAGCATTCCCATTGCTTTTTCCAACAGAGTGTATAATCAAAGTAGCAGAGCATTTCCGACAATTAGAGGCATTCATTGGACCTCCAACAGAAACTGGAGCATTCCCTTGAACCCGTATTTGTTTCAGAGAAACATTTGAACATAACACAGTGTATAAACTGAGTAAGAAATCTTTGTACTCGACAATATTACATGTAGTGCAGCACTTGCCTAGGCTTGCAAAGCTTGCACCCCAGAGGGCTGTTACCAGGAAAATTGCAGTGGTAGTTGCTGGGCCTAAATCACCTGCCTGCTCATGTGTCCTGCGTGAAGAGGCATTTTAAGGGTGTTTGAGGAGCCTTTTCATGCCCCGTGCTTCTTGGTCCCTCTACCAGTCCCTCTATCTGTGCTGCACGCGCTCTCAGTCCAGAGCAGGAGGACGCAAAACAGAATATCTCACCCGCTCCTTCCCTCCTTACTTCTCATTACTTCTCACTTCAGAACCAGCTCTAGTGCTCCATCACTCCTGGAGCTGCACCCCGCCTGGAGATTGGAGATCTTAGAGAAAGGGCCCACCATGCGTTGGGTATGTGGTGTCAAGCCGCACCATTTTCAATGGGAGGCAGCCACTTGACAACACATGTCCAAAGATGGTTTCTTAGTGTTTTATTATCTGAGTGTGTTTTTTGTTTAATTCAATTCCCCTATTTTTGTAGACTGTTGATTGGAATTTGTTTTATTTTAAGACCACAGTACTATTGCTGTTTGTAAGGCTTCTTTGCTAGTTCATGTTCCTCCTAAAGTGTAGAGCCATCTCTTGTCCCACAGTGCCAAAAGAGGCTATGGTGGCTTTTACCTCTTTCACTTTAATGAGTGCTGCTGGTTTAATAGTATTGTGGGGTTCAGTTGGAATTGTATCCATTACTCATCCCTGTGCTCCTGCACAGCAGTAGTCATTTGGTAATACAAGGGATAGGATATGATTGGTTATTTATAACATGCTTAATACCCAGAGGATTCTAAGCGCGGACCCGGGGATCGAACCTGTGTTGCTCCATGTCGTCTTGCTTCCAAGGCGAGCACGTCGCACCTGAGCTATCCTCCCAATGATACGCAAGCTCCTTAGCTATGGCTGACGTAATCAATGCCTAAGCCATCCATTGTGAATTGGGGTGAAAAAGACAGGGTACAGGACCAATTACAGGAATGAAGCCAGGGGAAAAAGAAGGATATTCCAGGATTAGAAGTATAAAAGTAGGAGGGGAAAAAAAGAATGGGGGCTGGGACTGCTTCATTGATCACAGGATCACTGCAGAAAAACATAGTCTAGGTTTCGGACACCATCACAAACAGAAAAGTGTCCCTCGTTCTCTGTTTATTTAGGAGCTTAGAGTGCACACACTACACAACTGTTACTAGGCACTTAACAATGCACCACGCAGACAAATATCTCCAGTGTTTGTACACTAGATTTGCCTGATTTGTGAAACTAGCCAATACATCTCTTGTTTTGTACCTATTGGAGCCTGTCTTTACTTATCCACTGCAACACAATACAAACTGCCCTACTTAAGGAAATCGAACTCCTACAAGACAAAATCCGTGAGCACCACAAAAACCTAACACAGCACATCAAACTAACCGCCAACAATGAACACATGCTCACCACCCCCGCAGACCCACTAGCCTCAGCCGAGCACATAACACCATTCAAATTCAGGGAAGTCACCGAACTAAAGTAATCGAGATAGTGAATAAAATTAGGCCCTCCAATTGCAAAGGAGACTCATGCCCAGCAAATCTAATCAAAGACTGTGCGGAAACACTCGCACTGTTCCTCAAATCCTTCATTAATGCCTCCTTCAACTCCAACACTGTACCTGATAGCCTAAAAGAGGCATGGGTGCGTCCTCTGCTAAAATAAAACACCCTGGGCCCTGAAATCGCTAATAACTATAGGCCAATCACCACCGTGCCGTTCTTGCTTAAGATACTGGATAAAATCGCCTACACCCAAATTCAACAGTATCTTGAAAAAAATCATATCCTAGGTTAAAGACAGTCTGGTTTCCGCCCAGTGCATGGCATGGAATCTGCGCTACTAGATCTCAAAATACAATTAGGTGACATTATGGACACAGTCAAACCGGCACTTTTCCTCCTATTAGATCTATCTGCTGCCTTTGACCTAGTTCACCATGACATTCTAGGACTGTACCTAAAAAAAGAGGCCTACTTCTCACCAGAAGCCATCGCTTGGGTAGCCTCCTTCCTGAAAGGAAGACTCATGAAAGTCTTCTCAGACACTGCTTGCGCATCACCGACCACAATCCACTGCGGCGTCCCCCAGGGTTCCTGTACTGCCCCCACACTATACAACATTTTCACACTCCCGCTCTTCAACGACCTTGACCATCGCAACATAGCATATACCAACTACGCTGATGATACCCAAGTGCTTCTCCCTCTATCTGGCATATATGAACAAGACGCCACAGCACTAACCAAAATGTACTCTGCCATCCAGACTTGGATGGCCGCAAATGGTCTATGCTTAAACGGGGACAAAACAGAAATCCTCATAGTAGGCACCAGCGAGACCCTCAACAAACTCCCTACACAATACAAAACATTCACTATTGACAACTCTACCATCACAGTCTCAACAGTGGTAAAAACGCTTGGAGTCTACCTTGACTCCTCTCTCTCCATGTCCCGCCAAGTCAATGTTATAGTATCCTCCGCCGCACTCACCATCAAGGTTATCAATGCGGTCAAGACATTCCTCTCCACGAAAAACTGCCTATCCTTCGCCAGGGCCACAGTCGGTGCCAAATTGGATTATTGCAATGCCCTGTTTCTGGGCACCTCGGCCAAAAACCTGCATAAACTTCCAGTCACTCAAAATAGTGCTCTTAGAGCAGCCCTTAGCATTCCTAAGAGGGAACACATCTCTCAAGCCAGGAAAGATGCCCACTGGCTACCAGTTAAAGAACGCATTCTCTTTAAAACAATGTCCATTACGCACAGGTGCATCTCCATGGAAGCCCCACCTTACCTGTCGGAAAGAATCACCCTCCGCTCTTCTACAAGACCCATTAGATCACATCTTTCCAATCAGATAAACGTACCCACGTTCAAAACAACCAAAGCGGGAGGGTCCAGCTTTCAGCACCTGGCACCCAAGAACTGGAATGCCCTGCCTACCTCACTAAGAAACGAAAAATCCTACCCCACTTTCCGCAAACTGCTGAAAGCAAAACTATTCTGCTAGAACCAGATGTATTGATACAACGTCGTAAACTGCATCCCAAGTAACTACACATCTTATAACTGTAATGTTTGTGTGTAATTTGAGATAACCATGTCACGCATGTATCATAAGAAAAAGCCTTCTGTAACAGCGCCTCAATGCCCCTGGGCCGACTGTGTGCTTTATAAATGCAAATAAATAAATAAAACTGACTGCTTACATATCTATATCGTTTTCTGAATTACAAGGTAATCACATTATGGATAGCATTAGCAACAGGGGCAGCCTGTTCATAGGGTGCACCAGGGCCCGAACCCTACCCCTTTATTGTATAAGACCCTCTGGGTCCCATTCCACAAATGTAACTTAAATAAAATTGGTTTTTTTTTGCATTTTTCAATGAAAATGTAGTCGTTGAATTTGCAAATAATCTAAAAAAAATGAATATTCGTTGCAAATTCTGGTGGTTTTCCCATTGCTTACTATTTTCCATGGGACTGCACACGGGCCAGGTCCAGAGCACCCTGTGCAGTCATACAAAAAATACATTAGGGTGACGTCACCTGATGTCACAACAGTATTTCCCTGCATGGGCACTGGAAATCCAGCCACTACAGCGAAACAAATACCTCTTCACCACCCGCTTCATGTCTGTCTCAGGCCGGGGCTGACGCCTTGACCTGCTGCTGAGCCCGTGCCTACGGAAAACATGTCATCACCATAGCAGGAGGACAAGTAAAATATTGATTATATATGTGTGCACATGTGTGAGAAAGAAAGAGCAAGAGGCAGCATGCTAGAGAATGCTTGTATGTGAGTGTTACAATGCTGTGTGAACGTATTTATGTTTGAGTCTGTGTTGAGAATATTGTATCTGTATGTGTATTTGTGTTTGTGTGTGGGTAGGTAGGTTGGTTGTGTGAGTAATGATGACAGACGAGTGAAGAAATGCTCTTCGCTGGTTAGTCTTCACAGCAGTGAGGGGAAGGGCATTATTGGACACTCATGTTGTCTTTACCCATCATTCCAGTAATATTATCAAGATTATTGGAATAATCTGAAAAGATATACATGCTGTATTTGCCCATCATTCCAGTAATAACAATATTAACAATATTACTTGAACGATGGGCAAAGACAATGTGACAGTGCTGTGTAACTGTGCAACGGACGAGATGGTGAAAGATGAGGCCTTAATGGATATAGTAAGGAAATTTAGGGAAGGAAAGTGGAAGAGAACGAAGTGATTAGTACAGAAGTCAAAGCATTCTGGGATGTACGAGAAGATTTATATTTACAGAGTGGATACCTCATGAAAGGTGACAAAATGATACCTCCTACCAAACTCAGGGAGAAGATAATGCAGATGGGCCACAAAGGCCATCAGGGCATTGTAAAGACAAAGAGGAGGATTAGAAATACCTATTGGTGGCCCGGATGTGATCGCCAGATTGAAGATCGAGTCAGAAAATGTATCCTTTGCTCAAAAAGTGATAAAGTATGCATGGGTGCCAGTTACCCTATGGTGATGAGAGAGGTTCCTGAGATTCCGTGGAGTAAAATTGCTATGGATGTGATTGGTCCAGTGTGGAGTGGTGGTTGTGCAACTTTCTCTCTAGTAATCATTGACATGTTGACCAGATGGGTTGAAATTACTTTCTTACAACAGGTTACCACACGTAAAGTTATAGAATTCATGGAAGAATTGTGTGAAAGAGAGGGATACCCGAAGGAAGTACTCACAGACAATGGTGCCCAGTTTAAATCCAAAGAAATGGAAAAATATCTGAGTGAAAGGTCCATTGACCATAAGGTTTGTGCCATTTATCATCCACAAACCAATGGTGTGGTGGAGCGATTTAACAGGGTGATTAAGGATGCAATCAAGTTGGCATGGGCCAATGGGAGAGAGTGGAAAGGAGTTGTCAAAGAAACTTTATTAGCCCACAGATTTACACCTCACAGTTCTACAGGCGTTTCTCCTTTTGAACTGAGTAGGGCCAGAAAAGCAAATACAAAGTTGTTCCCAGGGTGGATGAGTACCGTAGTGGGAAATACAGTAAATCTGGAGGGAGTGAAAGAGAGAGTTGAGCAGAGACAGTTGGACAATAAAAGACTGCATGATAGCAAGTGTTTCAGGAAGAGACCAACAATTCTAGTGGGAAGTTTAGTGAGGATAAAACTTCCAGTAAATCTGAGACAAGATGGATGTCATTGGTCTAAACCAATCAGAGTAGTGGAGGTATATTCTCATGCTGTAAAAACCCAGGATGGCAGAGTGTGGAACAATGAAAGGGTGATGATTCTTAGAGATGAGTGGTTGGAGAATAATGCTGACGAAGTTATTGAAGCAAGCAGAGAGAGAGAGAGAGAGAGTGAAATAATAAATAGTGATGATGAAAAAGTAAGGAGAGAGAATAGAAGTGGTAGGTTATATTGGAGTGAGTTTTCCTTGGCAAATCGCTCAGATAACCATTCAGGAGGAGGAGCCAGGATGGAGTCCAGAACCGGAAGAAGTTACAGATGACCAAGTTATCTTTCAGACTATGTGAACTAAAATAGTTTAATGCTTGTTCTATAAGGAAGGGGGATGTGTAGTGTTCTGCATACACAATACATGGCACGTGAGGGAAGCGTGTGGAGCAGGAGCGAGGTCAAGCAGGGAAGATTCCAACTTGGAAGGCGAGGAGAAGTCAGTTGGAGAGGCGACGGAGAAGAGAGAGACTTCAGTTCATGTCCCCTAAATAATCTATATACTTATAACTATAAAACGTACATTAATATAATAACCTATGAAAATAAACATACATATAACTTCAACTCTGTAGCCCCTTTTCTTCAGTAACCCATTCGGCTGGAGTTAGAGTTGTAAACTGACTGGTGCTGGGGGTCATGACGGCTGATATTAGAATAAATATGGTTACGCTTACCAGGAGGCGTAATATCGTTACTTTACTGGTGACGAGTGCATCGAGTCCTCTGTGACTCCCGGCGTATTCCTTGTCTTGGCCAGCATCCTGCGTGGTTCTCAAAAAACCGCCGACCGCTGTGAGCAACACTTCCAAAGGATGTAAAGGAGCCACTCTGCATTGCGACTTGGCTTACAGAGTTGCCGCCTCCGCACTCTGTTTCGAAGTATGAGAGGAGGCCCAAAGGGTGAGCGGAAGTGCAGCAGGAGATCTCTGGAGCCAGCCGCTCAAGCCTGCAGCGGTGTGGCATTGTGCTTGCATGCCACAGTGCACATATGAGGGATCAACACCATCCTTCTCCGTGTAAGTACAGTGAGAGGGCGGCGGCATTGATGCTCAGCGCACTGATGTGCTCCTGACAAGTGCAGAGCATTCTTTCCTGCAGGTGTTGCTAGGAAACAAATGCCTTGAGCTCCTCCGTCGAACAGGAGCTCCAGAAAAAAGGGAGTAATGGAAAGGTGGTTCAGCACCTCACGGCTAGTTGGAGAGCAATAGAGCTGCAGAAGATAAAGAGATCCTCTCAGGAAAACAACTCTTGTTTGGGCAGCGGCACTGACTGAGTTCCCTGTAGCTTGTTCTGAGTGAAGGATTTCAATTAAAAGTGTGACTACAACCAGCTACAACTATTTCTGTGACCCATATGTGTACTGAGTATTGCTGGATTGTGTAGAAGTACTGTATTTGTTATGGCTATGCCAGGAGTGCCTGGCATTCCCACATTTATGTCTGGTCCCACCCAGTGAAAATTAAGTGGGCCCAATGGAAAAAGGGATTCCTTCATTATATGAGAGTAGCTTGTGGCAATACCATTTCAACAGACCACAAAGTTTCACTCGTGATGCATTTCTTGGGCTATGGAGGACAGCAGATTGATGAAACATTAACAGAGTTGGAACAGTTCGATGAGGTATCTGTTTCCATTGAATTTTATGCTTTGTTGCAGAATTGGATATGCATTTCAGTCCGAAGACCAACCCAATATTTGAGATATAATTTTGACATTAGAGTGCAAGAAGATAGGGTATCAGTAGAAGAATACCTGACTGCTCTCACCATTTATCTCTGTCATGCAACTTTGGTAACAAATTGGATGAGTATATAAGAGATTGATTTATGATTCATTGTAGTAATGACAAAATAAGAGAGGAATTGTGGCTCAAGGACGAGCCAAGTTTTGATGAGGTCATATGTGTTGCAGAAAGGGTTGCACATTCAAGTTTGACAAAGAAGGAGGTTAAAGGGTCAACAACAGAAATCCTGAGAGTGGGTGAAGCAGGGAAGGGGCAGAAGAAGAAGCAGAAGAGGAGTGGCCAGCACATCCGAGATGGTCTTGACTCTAAAGGTACTAAACCTCAGGGACAGAAAATAGAGGAACGCTTATGTTTTAGATGTGCAAGTGCAAATAATTTAGCTGGGTCCCCATCGTGTCTAGAGAGGAAGGTCGCATGTTCAAAATGTAAGAGATGGGGTTATTATACTAACTGCTTCAAGAACTTTGCACTTGGGGGCGTATAGTGTTGTATGTTACAGAGGAACTGCAGCGATCGTCAGGAGATGAGGATGAGAAGCAGGTGGAAGTGATCACGGTCAATCTGGTGAGGTGTGTTGCTGATGAGGGGTGTGAGAGTTTATATGCGGAAGTTGGAGTTGATGGTTGGTATAGGTGTGAGGATGATGCAAGATTCCAGTGGACATGTTTTGTTGATATCGCTGGAAGCATTTCAGAGAGAGGTGGGTGGACAGATGACAGACTTATTGCCTCCCGATATCAGGCCTGGTGGTTATTATTTGGGAAAAATTGATGTGCTTGGACATTTCTTTGCAAGATTAGAATTTAAGGGGAGGGAAGCCTATGCTAAGATTTATGTCACAAAGAGTGGTGAAACGCTACTGGGATGGAGGGACCAGAAAGATTTGAGGATAAGGCTTGATCATAACACAGTTAATGTTACAAATGAGGGAGAGTGGAAGTGTGGTTGATAGCTATCTCAGTGTGTTCTCGAGAAATATAGGACACATAAAAGGAATGATGCACAAGATAGTGCTTAAGAAGCAAAGCATTCAAGTTGCAGCAAAATTGGTTTGTGTTCTTCTGGTGATGAGAGAAGGTGTGAGGACGGAACTTGAGAAACTTAGGCTGTCAGGAGTGATAAGGAAAGTGGGAAGTGTATAATTGGTGTCACCTTTGGTTGGGGTGAAGAAGTCTAGTGGAGAGTTGAGGCTATTTGTAGACTTGCGAGAGCTTAACAAATGTGTTGTCATGGAGAGGCATCCCTGCCGACTTTGACGGAGATGTTGGCGGTGGTGGACAAGGCGAAGTATTTTTCAAAGCTAGACATGGCGACAGCATACCAACAAATAGAATGAAACGAGGCATCAAGAAAGTTGACAGCCTTTATCACTCATGAAGGGATATTCCAGTTCAGCAGTATGCCTTTTGGGCTGGTTTCGGCTTCATCTGTTTGGCAAAAGATGATGGACATTCATTTTAAGGGCATGTAGGGAGTACATTGTTTCCAGGAAGATGTTTTGGTGTGTGGAGTGACTCTTGGAAGCATGAGGATACCCTGATAAATGTGCTAAATGTTTTGAAAGAAAGGGGTATAACCCTGAGGATGGAGTAGTGTGTATTTAGAAAGGGTGTTGTGGATTACTTAGGGCATGAAATCTCTGCCGAAGGTTTGAGGCCCAAAACCGACATGGTTGACACAATAAAGATGGTCCCATCTCCAAAGGATAAGGGAGAGTTGTGGTCGTTTTAGGAATGATCAAATTTTATCCGAAATTCGTGCAAAACTTTGCAGACATGGTAGTTAAGATGAGGAGCTTGTTAGAAAAAGGAGAGGAGTTTTTATGGGATGCCGAGTGCAAAAGGGAGTGTTTGGAAATTAAGAGTAAAATTTATATGGCGAAGCCTCTTGTGCAATTTGATACCCAGAGAAAGTGTATCATCACTGTGGATGCCAGTGATATTCGGTATTGCCTCCGCTTTGTCACAAATTGGTGACAATGGTTTAGACTATATGATTAAGCATGCTTCAAGGGTGTTGAGAGGTGCAGTAAAAAACTACTCTGTTCTACAGAAGACAGTCATTGCTTGTCACTGGGCAGTAGAGACATTTATGAAATGTGTGTGAGGAGAAGGGTTTACCATAAGCACTGATCATGAACCGCATAAGGGATATTTGAAGGTAGCCAGAATGCAAGGACACAAATTTGTCATGGTGATGATTCCAGGAAAAGAAAATGTGTTGTCAGACCAATTGTCGAGGTTGGGTGGTGTCAATGAAGAGGAGGCATCGGAGATGAACAATAGTGTGTTTGTGACACACGATGGGGTTGTGTCTCAGAAGGATTGATGTAGAGCTGTGAGAGAGGGACCTATTTTGGGGAGAGCTATTGGATTTGTGGGCTGGCTGGAGAAGAGATTGTTAAATGATGAAGAGAGGGCCTTTTGGGAAGTACTGTCTGAATTATGTGCCAATGATGAAATGGTGTCTCGGTGGAACCACGCGGTTGTGCCAAAGAGTTTGCAAAAGAAGATGGTGGAGATCATTCACAAAGGACACTTGGGAATTACTAAGACGAAAGCTGTGTTGAGGAGTGTGTACTGGTGGCCAGGGTTTGATAGCAATACAGAAAGGTATCTGGTGGAATGAGTAGAATGTGAGATATCAGTTATGGGTGTTGTGGCTTGGTTGCAGCCAATGGTTAAGGTGGAGATACCGGAGAGTATGGAGTGACTTGGCCATAGATGTTTTGGGTCTGGTCGTCCTTGGTTGAGGACGAGAAAAAAATGTGTTTTGGTCTTAATAGATTTGTTGTCACAGTGGACTGAATTTAAAATTGTTCGAGAGACTAGGGGAATGGCTGTGGTTGAATTTCTGTAGAGTGTACGTGAAAGAGAGGGTTTACCAAGCTCTGTGTTGACGGATGATGGCAGATAGTTTGTAGGAGTGTGTTTTGAGGAGTATTTGGTGTGGTGTAAACGATAAAGGGACAGTGGCATATCATCCAAAAGGAAATGGTGCTGTGGAAAGAGTGAACAGGTGTGTGATGGAGGCCGTGAGAATGGCAGAGGCATGTGGAAAAGATAAAAAGGTTGCTATGAGGGAAAGGGTGTATGCATTGCTCAAGGCTCTGCATACTGTTACAGGGCTAAGCCCATTTGAGTTGATGAGGGGAAGAAAGGCAAATACCAAAGTGTCGCCGTCCTGGCTTGGTGGGTGGGTGAGAAAGCCTGATTGTGTGAGGAGGAGATGAGGAGGAGAAAAAAGATGAGTGGGTTAGGAAGGAGAATGAGAAGGGTTGTTGGAGAGGTGTCAATGTATGTGTGGGTGATTAGGTCTGAATTAAGAAAGGTGAGTTGTATTCCGATCCCGTGCAGGTGATGGAAATGTTGATCGTGCGAGGAGGGCAGGTTTAGAATGTGGCCACGGTGGCGTTGATTTAACACAAAAAAAAGGAACACATTATATAAATGTAAATGTTTACTGTAAATAAAAGTGAGAAAAGGAGATGTGTTAAATTGGGTATCCAGGGACACATGGAACACTCTGATGGGAGATTATTACTGTATATTGAATGCGTCATGAATGACGTTTTTTATGTTTATAAGATGAAGTTTGTGTTGATGACGAGAGAGAGCTCTATGGCAGTGGACTTATTATATCCTGTGGATATTTTCTTTTTGTATCCAAAATAATGCTCTTGTTCTTCCCGAAAAAGGGTGCACCTAGCCTTTTTTCCTAACAGGTTGGGTTTTCTAGGTCTGGTTGTGGAGTAGTTACCCTACAGCATCAAGGGTGAATGCAAATATGATAAGATTTATTATGTTTCTAGAATTGGACTGCATAGAGGCAGCCATTCTGGATGAATGTTCTTACTGCCATTTTTTCACTGGACATCAAGCGCACATATAACATCATAAGTGTTCTTAAGAGGCTGGGTGAAAACGTTTCCGCCAATCTGAACATATTTTCTTATTCTGTCAAAAATATGTCTGGACTGTTTTTTTCATGGCATTTTGTACTGTGCTTCAAGGCTGAAGCGATCATGATTTGTTACTACTATGTGGCTTGACTGGCCTACAGTGGTGCAACTAGCCTGGATGCACTTTGTAAATGTGGCATGGCATTTTTACAGGTAAAGCTAACAGGAAAATGTTGAAATGTGGGGAGACTAGCATAAATTGGCAGAGCGAGCATGAATGTATTCTCTGATGGTATCATTATTGTCATTCTGTGCAAAGGTAACTTGAGTATGTTCTTATCTGTGAATACAGGCATACATTAGTGCAGCTACCATGGACATGTATGGGCACAGACATCATGAAAATGTGTTGAAAAACATCCTTGTGTTTTGTCAGTAACTTGCATCGAGTGGATATTTGTCATGAGTAACCCTGCCAAACCGATTCCAAACTGTGTGGGATTTTACCCAATTTTTCATAGAAAGTGTGTTGTAAAATGTACAATTTTAACCCATCGTTGTAAACCACAGATCGGGAGAGAACCCACTCAGCCCACTTTCTTTGGTTTAGGCGCCGTCGTTCCACTTGGTTGCTTCTGCATATTTGTGCAAAATATTCACGCCCAACCAATAAAATAATTGCACCAATCGCCACTGATCAGCAATAGTAAATTGTGCTTAAAAAAGAGATTAAGCATTGCTTCAAAGAATCTGCACTAACCACACTATTAAAGGAGTACACTTAGGAAGTGATTCAACTAAATATATATGTTTTAAAAATAAAAGGCAAACATGATGGCTACAGAAGAAAGTCTCACTATTCACTGAGGATTCGATGTTTAACAAACAAAGAATGATACACCAACACGGCTATACACAATGATTACTTATTGGTGTATTGTAATCTGCCAGAGGTAAAAGGAAAGTAGGGCAATGGTCTGTACTTAGACTGCTACCAAAATGTAGGCAATTTTCCTCTGAAGACGTGGACTCTGGATTTACAAATGCAAATAAATATTTGAAGTTGAGACTTTAACCACAGAATTAACATGCATCATCACAAAACGTCATTGCATGTCTATGTATGCACAAATGAACATTCAGAAAACGCATATATATTGGGCCGTATATACCCTGATTTTATAATATAAATTGATGCCAGGCAGACAGAAGAGAGGGTAAAATAAGATCCGTCAAGAGAGCAGTACCAGTCCACAGACGGGTCCCACCAAAATGGATTCTGACAGGGTTCCCAGACTTCTATTCCCCTGCCACACTTTCCGCAGACAAACCTCTCTGGTACTGACATCACCAGGCAGAATACTCTGAACACAGCAGCCAGGAATGGAGCCTTGCAAGAAAGGTAGAAGGGGACCAATGGGCTGTTTCAGAGTGACTATTTAAGGGGGTGAAAACACCCCCACCTTTGAATCCTCTTTGGAATTCAGAAGAAAAAGCCATACACCTGGACATTTATTGGGGGGTAGAGTATACGGCAAAATCCTCTTCCATAGAAGTGAACATAATGGGCCTCATTACGTGTCGGGCAGTAGCCATGCCAGTAAAACCAGCAGGCTGCCGCCGGACTTGTGATCATTTACCACCGCCTGACTTTCTGGAAACACCGGGGCATTACAGCCCTGGCAGTCCGGTATGTCAGGTGGCAGTAATTGTTAGTCACCATTCCCATGTGAGTTCCATAGAACACAATGGGACTGGGGACCATGGAAGCAACGGTGCGGTGCTTCCATGAAAGTCTGCAGGCGGGTGCCGTTCCACAGCCAGGGCAGACCTGGTGGGCGGAAAGGCAACCCGCCCGCAGTCTTGTACTTTGCCGGTTCAGAAACAATGGTGTGGGTAAGCTTACCGGCCCTGTTGATTCCAGACCGGCAAGGTTGTAATGAAGCCCAATGTCTTCCATGAAAGGAGCAAGCACCTTCTGCCAATCATCACAGGAGGCCATTTGGTGTTATCTTTTTTTTGGACAATGCCTGCTTCAAGCAGGGATTACTGATCCATATGAACTTGCTCACTGGAGGTGGAAACCATTGCAAGTGATTTCTGACGGCCTTCCTGACTGGGAAGCACAGAAAAAGGATCAGATTTGCCTATGGAGACCCTGCACGCGGTGACCCAGCAACCAGAAGTCAAGCACCAATACTGGGCACTGTTTGCCCACTCCATCCCCTCTTGACCTGGCACAACCACTTCAAGCCACTCCAAGCAACTGGAACTATCTTTGACACTTGCAATTTTTAATTTGTCTTTGATCAGTCTCAATGTTGACTCAACCACCTGGAAGCCATTTTCTCTCCATCTTGAAAATGGGCTCGACCCAATGGAAGCCATTGTCTCAGCCTGCCTCGTCACCCACTCAAACTGTTGGAAGCATCACCTCCACTCAACTTGATTCCAACTCACTCTTCCGAAAGCAATCGTGTGGATCCACCTTGCCACTGACTCTAACCACTGGAAGCAATCATCTCAACACATCTCAATGCCACTTCGAACCTCTAGAAATCAATTGTCTTGATGTCCACTTGACACGCTGTAAGCCATTAGCTCCACCAATCTTGATTTTGCTTTGAACTCTGGAAAAGAACCTAGACACCTGTCTTCGATGTTGTTGATAACCAACAAAATGCCTAAATTTATTTAAAGTAACTCTGTCAACCTTCCTTCCTCAAAGCAACCTAATGACAACTAAGACCCTAATAATTACTTTTTAAAAAACCTTATTCATTGAGCTTGATGTTTGCTGCTGGAAATGTTGCCTGTTGACCCTTCTTCAGCCCCAAAGTGTTGCTTTAATTAGAAAATCTGTATATTGTGTGTTTCCTCTTACAAGGATGGGTTATTATTGCTTTTATTAGCTATATGTGTTTTTGGTTTGAATACATTCTCCTGTTTTTATAGAACCTATATAGGCCATTCTTTTAATTTGATACCACGGTACAATTGTTTGTACTGCTTCTGTGCTTGCTCGCATGCTTCCTGAAATGCAGAGTTTGCCCATCGCCCACTTTAGAATAAGAGGCGAAGGCACTATATATGTAGGGCTGTGCCTGTTTCAGATCACTGCTGGTTTAGTAGTAGTGTGGTGCCGAGTTGGAGATATTTCCACTACTCATCCCTGTACTCCATAAGAACAGCTGTCAATTTGACAGACCTGCAGGAGCATGCTGAAACATCCTGAAGGCATAGTTATTATTCTATATATTCTACATACACAGTATTGTCTAAAACATACTTTAACATAAGGCATTCTACCAATGACTACAACTCTGGCCAAACTAATCTGAGAGAGTCACAGTAAATGGGTTCAAATATGCCACATAGCAATCAAGACAGTAGATGGGTCATAACATATAAGATGCTTCTTCTAAAACATATTACTTTGTCTAATATGATAGCATCGTTATACTGCACATGAAGTTACCCTTGCACACCATACATACAGCTTTTACTTGCCTAATATTACCAACCAGTGCTATTATCATGGAAGTATTGCATTCCCCAGCCTTCCTATGTGAATATGGTGCTGATGTTTGCTTGTATGTGTGTGTGTCATTTAAAATAAGTTCCTAGTGAATTGCATCAGACCTCTACAGGTTGCAGGTTAGGGAAGCAGTGTCAGCGATTGAGAACTCGCACAATTCCAGCTCACCCATCCCAACCTGAGCGATTTTCACATTGTACTGAACAGATAGCAATACCCTTCCTCTTTTTGAATCACACGTGCATCTTCTCACTGTGCAATTTCAGAATGCAGACTTGCATGGCATTTACTTTGGCACTATTTTTATAGAAATTGAAATGACTCCTTGAAGCTGCCATCTAATATCTATTTCAATATCTTCAGCATACACGGGTTGACGATAGTTAATACATTCTCTGTCAGGATATGAAGTGTGGGCCCTGTATTGACAGTCTGATCTGACAATTATACATGCTGAAACACACAGGTTCAATATAACGAGATTATAATGTGCAAAGAGTTGTGTGCCAACTGCATTAAATGCTATCTGTAACACAGCGCACATACCTAAAAATGTATTGTGCAGTCATCAAGTGTTTCCTATTTATTCAATGGCCCTCATTACAAGTTGGGACATATATTCGTTGGTAATTCTGTCAGACGGAATTAAAGTTACCACTCCGTTGTTCAGCAGAATTACTGCCTCATTGCAAGCTGTTGGGAACACGCACAAACCATCGATGATTACGGTAATTTCGCCTGGCGGAATTACCACTTGAAAGCAAATCCGAATGCTAAACTGCCAATTTTTGGATGGAATTATTGACAATTTGAGGAATTACCTAGTGGTAATTGCACCGGTGGAAATACCGACTGGTATTTACACCGGCGGAATTAGCACTGAGCAGAGAAAGTATCATGCCTTAAATGCAAAGCTCAGTGACGACCATCTTTAAAAATACAATCCATTTAAAATATCCCGCTTCATGTAGCCATCCAGACCCCATCTACACAGGAAAGATGCCTGCAGAGAAGAGAAGGGGCAAGGTACCAGAATTACAGGCCTACAAGCCCAAATACAGTGAGGGAGATCTGCAGGTGTTAGCATAGGAGGTGGTGGCCAATGCTTAGGAGCTGTGTGGTGGGCAGCAATGAAAGACGTCCACTGAACGAAGACCATATGTAAATCAGACTTAGTTTCGGCTCCAACTCACAAGCGCATTCCCATTTGATTGCGTGGAAAGACGTTGTGCTTGATCCACAGGGGGCATTATAGATGTATGCATTCAGATATCTTTCTCTGAGCCACCCCACCCCCAGGCACAGTTGCACAAACCAGGCTGCCGAAGGGGCACGTTGAAGACACTTAAATTCACACCCCATCTTCTATAAACACCCATTTGCAATAATATGATCATTTTTCTGTGCATGTTAGCAAAATGTGTTGGAGACGGCACAATGCACAGGAGGGTCATTTTAGTCTATTTTGCACATTTTCAACATGGGGCAGTAGTAGTATGAACAAAGGAAGCACAATAAATACATGCAGCAAGAAGCAAAAAGTAGCTCCTTGGTCTAAAGCATCAACCAGAAGCTATGCCTTAAGGAACTAGGACCAAGTGCAGAGCAGTCGACACTCTTACAAGGTGCAATCTTTAACATGTTATTCATAATATATGAGTTGTCTTCGAGATGTGCCCGAATGCTTCTTTAGAAACGTTCCAAAACATCCAGTGTTAATGCGTCATCAGTATGTTTGTTTGGCCGCACATGGCCACGGACTAAAAAATAGCTCCTGGTAGCTGTGGATCTCAAGATAAGTAGGCACTTCTAAGGTCCACAGCAAGAGCTGGGTAGACCCCAGCTCCTCTAAACCACTGCTCTCCTGAATGCATGTGCATACCTTCCATGCGAACAGTATACTTTAACATGTCTTTTTACTGTCCATCATCTGTGCCCCAGAAGCCCCATCGTGGTTAAAGGTGCATCCCAAACTCACCTGAGCTCTCATGTTTAGTCATGTGTAAGGGGTGCATGCCTGACAATAGCATGCAGTATATAAGGGGCGGGCCACTGCATTATTTGCACAAGCCCATGGCACCCATGGAATGTGCTGGACCCCTATGTGGCATATTTCATAAAACGGGCCATCTAAGAAAAAGCGCACATCCCATGGCAGATACTTTGTGAATCAGGCCCACGTTGTCAATGTCCCTATACAGCTGCTGAAAGGTGTCCATTACAAAAGTCAGCTCTTGGCAAGCAAGTGTAGCGGGCACAACCACACAACCGTTGCCTGAGTGTAGTTTATGCCATATAGTCCAATGCAAAAGTTGCCAATGCAAAAGTGCCACATGTGGAAAAGCATATAGTGCAACGAGATAGGGAAATTGACATGATGCTATATAGTGGAACGAGATAGGGAAATTGACATGATGCTATATAGTGCAACGAGACAGGGAAATTGACATGATGCTATTGTGCTGGCCAGGCCTCTTAGGATGCTTTCGATCAGCTTTTCATGCGACTGAAAGATCGCAAGCTCCTGAAATCATGGATCCTGACTAAACCAGAACACATGAAAGGCACGAGGCCTGAAGATCTTGAAAGGATTTTTTTAAAGGACCCAGGTCCTACCCACTACAGATGGAGTTTGGACGCACACAGAAATCCCCGTGTCTTTCTTTCCCTTTGAGTCTGTTTTCTGCATGTGTCAATCAATAATTCATGCTGTTTGGGCTGTGATTGAGCGCTCCTTTCACGGGCATCTCTAATGGGTTCAGACTGGAATGATTTCCCCCTTCTCTCCTTTGGAAGTCCTCCCGGGATCTGAAACCCCAAGTTGCTTCATCGGCTATTTTCCTCCAATAAGGTTTGCTTGTCATAACGTCGCCTTTCAGATGAGCGTCGGGGGAGCACATCGCATATCGGAAGAGCGAACTCAGCGGCTTGAGAAATAAGAGGAAGGGGGTTTTTCTAACCCCTGATGAATGTGGACTCTTTCTCGTGCCATAATATAATCGGAACAACTGCACGTTTGGCTCGCCGCGCGCAATTATCCCAGAGGGACCAGGAAAGAAAGTCAACATGGATACGTTTAGCATGGGATGCAACGCTACGCGAAGTGGCACTGTGAACAGGCTTGCGGCTCATTATGCGAGCCAGCACGCCTCCGCATAGGACCTGGACACACACACTGGTGAGATATTTAGTATGAAGAGACAGACAGGGGGCAGGCAACTGTACTGTTCATGAAGCGTTTCTGCCCTTGTGAATGCATACGTGTCATGCAATCCATGCTGTTGCTATTAAACCCATATTATGATTACCTAAAGAAAACACAGCCACAAGCAATTTAGCATTTTGCATTATTCAATGGAGCAGGGTACTTCTCCCCGGTAGCGTGTGTGAAAGGTGGATTCTGGACAGTTTAAATAAGGCCGATGCAAGTTGGTTGTTATGGAAGCCGGGATGAGAGTGTAGGTGGGGGGCAGTTGCACAGAAAACACGTGGACATTACAGGACGAACCATTCCAACATGCTCTGGATAACTTTGAAATGTGCTTTGGTGTACAGTTATGCAACACAGCAGTGAGGAGTTCCCAGGGCTGGAATAATAAACACGGTTACCATTTTTTTTAAAGCAGCTATTTTGATCTGATACCTCATAACTTGTTTTTGACTTTGATATTACAAATAGGTTCTTGAACAGTACTCGCCGAATGTACGAAATAAGAAGTAAAAATGCAGCATTTTGCGGGCAGTACTCAGTGGAAATGACTCACTGACACAGTTCATCACAGGTGCCAAGATTTGACCAACTGGTAAGGTCTTCCCAGCAAAGTATTGTTCCTATTAGTACCTTGGTTAACTCGCCAGACTCATAAGAGACTTTTTTTTGCGAGGAAAACTGGCCCACAACTACCTTGCGAAATGAGTTTGCTTGCAAAGAAATAATAACAACCGGTTCACCATGGAAATGGCCACTAAGGCGCCCGCCAATGGCCCTCCTCCATTGCAATAGTAACATGGATATGATATGATATGGCATTTATAACGCGCCTATACACAAGTGTTTCAAGGCGCGACGAGGTAAGGGAGGGGAACAGAGGGAAGACAGAGCCAACGATCTTACTAGGTCAAGTGACATTGAGATTGCGCAAGTACAGGTGAAGGTGTAAGGGGAAAAGTGTGGGGGGAAGAAGGATCCAAAGAAGGAGGCAGCAGTCTGGAACAGCAGCGCATACAGGCATCAGGTAAGTTAGTGGAGGACTGGGAGGCATAAGGCGGAGTGAGGACGGCGTTGTCGGCCAGCATCCAGTGCCAGTTAGGAGCAGGCCAGAAAATAGCAGCGGGAGAGGGGGAAACAGCCATCAGGGTGGAGTAACGCGTTCCTAGCATGCCCATCGGCTGACAGCGTCAGCCAATCTGACGCCAACATGCAAAGGGCTCATGCAGGATTTGCCATCACTGCCCTTCCACATTCTGAATCCTAAACCCATGTCCTATGGCGGTCTAAGGGACACAGGTGTTATAGAATACAGTGTTAATGAACAGGTGTCCTCAACCGGTGCTGGTAGGTACCAATTTTACCAATGTTGACAAAATACGTCTTAACAGCTAAGAGAGTTGTAAAGAGGTGAAAAACACGGAAGTAAAACCCTTTCCAACAATGGATACAAGAGAGGGATAACTAACAAAGGTGTAATAAATTGAACCAGAAAGAAAAAAAGTGAAAGGAAAACACCAACTCTGCTCCCCCACCCATTTTTCCCCAAAGCGAGTCTTGAAGGGGAAGTGGGAAGAAGAGGCTTGGAAGGAAAGGAAGGGGAAGTGTGACGACGAGGCTTGGAAGGAAAGGAAGGGGAAGTGTGAAGAAGAGGCTTGGAAGGAAAGGAAGGGGAACTGTGAAGAAGAGGCTTGGAAGAAAAGGAAGGGGAAGTGTGAAGAAGAGGCTTGGAAGAAAAGGAAGGGGAAGTGTGAAGAAGAGGCTTGGAAGGAAAGGAAGGGGAAGTGTGACGACGAGGCTTGGAAGGAAAGGAAGGGGAAGTGTGAAGAAGAGGCTTGGAAGGAAAGGAAGGGGAACTGTGAAGAAGAGGCTTGGAAGAAAAGGAAGGGGAAGTGTGAAGAAGAGGCTTGGAAGGAAAGGAAGGGGAAGTGTGACGACGAGGCTTGGAAGGAAAGGAAGGGGAAGTGTGACGACGAGGCTTTGAAGGAAAGGAAGGGGAACTGTGAAGAAGAGGCTTGGAAGGAAAGGAAGGGGAAGTGTGACGACGAGGCTTGGAAGGAAAGGAAGGGGAAGTGTGACGAAGAGGCTTGGAAGGAAAGGAAGGGGAAGTGTGACGAAGAGGCTTGGAAGGAAAGGAAGGGGAAGTGTAAATAAGAGGCTTGGAAGGAAAGGAAGGGGAAGTGTGACGACGAGGCTTGGAAGGAAAGGAAGGGGAAGTGTGACGACGAGGCTTGGAAGGAAAGGAAGGGGAAGTGTGACGAAGAGGCTTGGAAGGAAAGGAAGGGGAAGTGTGACGACGAGGCTTGGAAGGAAAGGAAGGGGAAGTGTGACGAAGAGGCTTGGAAGGAAAGGAAGGGGAAGTGTAAAGAAGAGGCTTGGAAGGAAAGTAAGGAGAAGTGTGAAGAAGAGGCTTGGAAGGAAAGTAAGGGGAAGTGTGATGAAGAGGCTTGGAAGGAAAGGAAGGGGAAGTTTGACGATGAGGCTTGGAAGGAAAGGAAGGGGAAGTGTGACGACGAGGCTTGGAAGGAAAGTAAGGGGAAGTGTGATGAAGAGGCTTGGAAGGAAAGGAAGGGGAAGTGTAAAGAAGAGGATTGGTAGGAAAGGAAGGGGAAGTGTGAAGAAGAGGCTTGGAAGGAAAGGAAGGGGAAGTGTGACGACGAGGCTTGGAAGGAAAGGAAGGGGAAGTGTGACGACGAGGCTTGGAAGGAAAGTAAGGAGAAGTGTGATGAAGAGGCTTGGAAGGAAAGGAAGGGGAAGTGTAAAGAAGAGGCTTGGTTGGAAAGGAAGGGAGAAGTGTGAAGAAGAGGCTTGGAAGGAAAGGAAGGGGAACTGTGAATAATCCAGTCTCATGGGATAATTAGACAAGACAGTTCCAGAGTTCTTTTCCATGGTGGTCATTGCCTGACTACACCCTCAGATCCTCCGGCCTTTCGAAAAGGAAGTAATAGGAAGATTAGGGAGGTATATCAAGAAGTCGAGGCAAAGGTCCCTGCTAGAGAGAAACATAATAGAGTGCTGTCAACAAAGAGACACTGTACACTGACTGACAGAGCCCAAGAAAGAGAGATGATGCTCAGAAAAGCACAGGTGGAAGGTGCCACAATCCTGCGTCCAGAGGTGCTGCAGGAGAAGGGTGAGTACAATAGGGGGATCCTCTTGGAAAACCCCAAATATTGCGTGGAGGGGAACTGTAACATTCACGTTGAGGTGCAAGCAGGTACCTTCTGTGGCATTTTTTTAATAACTGCAAATTGGAGCGCAGGAGCAATCAGCTTTTGAGCACCCTTTTGGATTCCAATGGAATCTGCCTGCTTTCTGATGGTTTAATCGGCATGCAAATTCCAACGGTTTACCCCTACTTGGTCGAAAATATTTGACCTAATTCTTTTTGCTCTTTTTTTGGTCGAAAATGCAGGGGGAGACCCTCCATAACTCCCCCATATTCCCTTAACCCACCCCATATATATGTTTAATTACAATTGACTGAATTACGAACAAAAAATGATTAACAAAAATTTGGTCAAAAGTAAAAGGTCAAATATTTTTCGACAAAGGGCCCGATTCTCATCTTGGCGCAGTTAGCGTGCTAAATAGCACAACTCACTGCGCCATTTCTTGACGCCCAGGCACCACTGCTATTCTCATGTGGGCCTGGGCGTCTTCGCAAAGCACGACAGTGCTTTCGCTGTAATCCGCCTGTTTCTAATAGAAACAGGCGGATTGCAGAATCTCGGCAGCATGGTTATTCTCGGCAGAATAACCATGCAAAGACAGAGTTAACGAGAGTGCCGGTTGCTAGGTCGGTTTCCAGCCCTTCCTAGCAACCGGCACCCATATTCCTAAAGTGGCGCAATCATTCCGACTTCGGAAGATTGCGCCACCTTCGGAATAGGGTGTAATTACCGAAAATGTCGTTAGCCCTTTTTACGACATTTTCGGCAGTTACCATCAACTTGAGAATCGGGCCCCAAGTGTGCTAATACTGATTCCAAAGGAATCCACAGCATTTACACCAGCAAGAATATGTTATGACGGCGTGAAAGCTGTCTCTGTTGTATTGTAGACAGGAAGGGGGGGGGGGGCAAAATCATGAATTCTGATCCCCCCCCTCCCTCCAACATACAAAAAAAGGAAATCATGGCATGCCGTGAAATTCATGCTCACAATGTCTGTGCATGCATTGTGTTCATTATTTTGTCCATACCATCAGGAACATGAACCCCAATGTATAAAAGGATTACGCCAGTGTTTGCGCATATTCTACAGCAGCAGTCATTTCGTAGTGTAGGCAGAGCGGGTGACAGGAGGGGAAATACGTATCCTCCTACTCGTTCCCACTCAGCCTGCGAAATGGCTACATGTTACGCCCACATAAGCTGTTCACGCTGGCATGAAGCTTATGGATTGCTATGGCAGCCGCGAGTGTTTAGCACCTGGTAAAAGCAGCCGGACGCCATAGGCATTCACTGTAAATGTCATCAGCAGGCACCATTTGCAGGCAGTTTTAACATTTCTTTTAGAAAACTGATCTTAAAAGCAATGAGTAAAGGACAGTTCTCCTGTTATTACTATTTCCTTTTGCACTCCATTTTGTAAACGTCAGGAAATGCAGACAGGGGACCCAAATGAAAATAAGTTCTATTGTTGGTGGTCCCATGCATGTCATTAGCATGTGTTTGAGCGCACACCCATTTTACCCAAGGAGAAACTAAAGGCACCGCTCTACTCCCTGCACAGTGTGGTGATAAATGGACACCGGGCTGCCTATGTGCAAAGTTTTGGCTGAGGCATGTGCTTGGTGATGTGTGATACCATGCATGGGTGTGTCAAAGCTTGTGTTCTCTTCTACGGGCTTCATAATTATAGCATTGCTTGGGAAGTTGTTTGGAATCTTGTCTCCATAAACGAGGCATCCAGAGGAGCTGGGTTTGAAGGAGCAATGTCTTTTTGAATTGACACTTGTGGTTTCTTTCCTTTTGTTGCTTTTGTCTGTCCATTGACAAGTACAATAGTACAAAATCATAGATTACAAAAATGAGGTTGAAGTTTAAGATGCTTGGGGCAGCAATTAGCCTCATGGTCTTCAAAGGTTTGGGGTGATTTCAGCTCGTCGTTCCATGCATTTATTAAAGACAACCAGCGCCGGGCAAATCCCGGGACCACCGGCATTGCATGATGTCTACTGTTAACCATTTGGCCTATGATCAACTCTCTCCGCCCAGCACCTGCCAGGCACCATGCTAGGCATATTGTCTCAGGCTAAAATGTACGGGCCTTTATCGAGTCATTTGTTGAACTCCTGCAAGGAGCATAGACCTCCTGGTCTGGTGCCCCATGTCATATAGTTTCGTGAAAAGATGTGGTTTCATACATTTCCATGGTGTTTGCAGATTACCTCGTAGGCAAGGCAATTTTGAACATGATTGTTACAGTACATCTCCCAGCAAATAGTTTTTTATGCACTGCAACTTGCTAGGGCGGACATGTATAGTGGGGTGCAGCTCCCATACTATAAATAATTGTGATCATGATCTGGTCCAGTTAGCTCAACAATTAACTATGCCATGATTCTGCTAAAGGCCAGGCCAGTTACATTGTCTCTATGTAACATATAACAAGTCATCTGTCAAAAAATGCTGCTTCGTTAAAGATGCCCCCGTTATACCACACTGTCCCATTTATGTGGCTTTTCGACCATCGAAACACCTCTTTGTATGACAGTCTGCATTAAGTCCCATTCTTCCATGAATCTCTCACTAGCCCCTTGCCTGATCATTTTGGGGTTCTTCCTTGAACTGCCACACAGTGCCACACTCCTTTGTCTTTCCCAACTGACTCTTTAAGGAGTTTTAGGGGGTGCTCAAGTACAACCCTCTGTGTCATTCTACTGTGGGTATGCCTTCCCTTTTGTTGTGGTTGAATTTGAATGAACACATGTTGCTTATCATAGTTTTAGAAGTAAAATCGCCCATTTCCGGCATGCCAATCTCATTCGGATAAGTGATGTCCTTATTCTGCAACTGCAATCTGACAGTGTGCTCTGTAGAAGGAACAATAGTGTGGGCAGTGTAACCTCTCTCTTTCATTGTATAATGGTTTAGATATTAGAGGAGGGTTGGTGCAGCAGTGACAGCTCTGACATACTGATGAGTCACATAAGTAACTGATTCCCTTAGCTCTTTTCCAGATATTTTCTGGACACGCATCAGCCCTATCAAGACTAGTCAATAGCAAGACATTATAGGAGTTGTAGTAGACAAGATCTTGAGAGCCATAGATTGCAGACCATATCCTACAGTATTCAAGAATATCAATGTACAGTACCATCTGATATTTTGTAATATTTAGTAATGTCACTTGATGTAATCTTTTTTTGGTTTCCCATCAGCCTCTGGGCTACACTCATTCAATATGGGGGGGGTTCCCTTATTCTGCAACTCTAACAAGACAGTCATGGAGCCATTAAAGTTGATAGTGGGAGAGATGATGGGATGTGTATACACAACTGTTTTGAGAGCCTTTGGCTTGCCAAATGCTTTGGACCACACCTTCCATCAGTTTCACTGAGCATAATCAACATTGCAGGGTGAATATGGATGTAGTCCAAAACATGCAAGTCACTAGAATGATGTGAGGTGCATCCCCTCTCTTGATATGCATCTGCATTTGATACCACTGGACAGTTCCATCTGATGTTTAGTGTTAGGAAAGATTTCCATTTATGGATAATCTCCCCCCCAGTTGTGAACCCCCCAATGTTTTGCTTTTGTCTGACCATCCTAGCCTGACTTTTACTAGTGGAGCCCAGCCTTCTGCTGTACTCCGCCAGGCTTTTGCTCATCTTGTTATGGGGAAACTGACATGACTATCAGTACTGGGAGACTTTGTTTCCTTTAGTCTTTCACTTTGTTGCCATGTGTTGGAAACATTTTTATCAGTGCACTATGTACCTTACGCTACAGTGCGCTGGGGTCTCAATTTTCGTTTTTAAGACCCTAGACACCCTCAAAGGATTTTTGGGGAATGTACAAATGTTTCCAGGACAGAGCTGGTGGCAGCTGTTACTTTTAATGCATTTTTGACTCTCTTCTATGGCCCAAACCCCATTTACCGCGTTTGGCGCAGGACAGTGACCAGTGCCTAAAATGGCCATGCCACAATGTCCTTTGTTCTGTCCTTTGGCCATTTTGTCCCTTTGACTTCCCTAGGTCGAGCAGACCCGGGAAATTCCTTATTTGGTCATCCAGAAACCCAGACAAATCGAAGCTTTTGTGGGCTTCTGCATGTCTTGTGTTCGTGCGACCAGGATGTGAACTGGAGCTGTCTAGTTCCAATGCACGTCCTGGGTGCCAGGATGCCTCATGTGCTGGGATGATCTGGGCCCACTCTGGTCCATGATTGGTCCATGTCTGGGATGGTTGAATGTGAGCAGATCTCCTATTGTTTTCTCTTAATTTTGGTGCGAAGGAGATTCTGGATAAAACAAGGCACTCTAAACCTATTCCAGATCACACCGAACTTAGTAAAGGAGCCAAGTATCTTGAACCGAAGAAGTAGATCTGTGGAGCCGCTGGTAACCCGCTGGAAGGTTTGGCAGCCTGACCCCGATGTTGTCCCATCGGAGTATATGTTTCTCATCAATCAGAGAAGGCCTGTAGGGGCGCTTCGAACCGTTGGAGTCGTGGGACTAACTACTCTTGTTACCTCTTGCACCTGAAACCAAGCCTTTGTGGAAGTGTGCAGACACCTCAAAGTTTGACTTCTGTCTATGATTCCTGATAATTTCCAAAGCTGGTCCGGTGTTAATAAACAGAGCATCTCGCCCAGGGAATGTCCAACGTTGCTGACAAATACCTATTCATCCTCCAGAGTAATGGTTTGTAGTGGGTAGTGGGTAGTTGGGAAATGGGTCACAAGTGGTCTTCATCCTTGGAATTATGATGCACAGGAGATGGGGGTCTATGTTACAATGGAACAAGGCTGAAAGGCAGAATACGTGTTACTGGGGTGCAGATATTCAATGTCATCAGGGGAGCAAGAGTCAGGCTTTGTGGGCAGTGGATTGAGGAGAGGCTGAAGGAGAATGGGGTGATTGCTGAAGGTCTGGAATGGTAGCAGTGCCAACAGCACTGGCAGCACCAGCTAATGGTGTGTTGGTATGGAATGCAAAGCATGGTATACAATGGTTTAAGTTATTATCATGATCGATTCATGTTGGTGTTGATCCTTGAAGATATGTCCTAAAGCATTTGATTTAGAACATATTGGCCCTCATTACGACCTCGGTGGTAGCCATGCACTATTGGTGGCATGGCTGCCGCCAAAATCGTGTCCGGGTCCACAGAATGAGGAATTACCGGGCCATTCCGAGTTCGGAAGGCCCAGTAATTCCTCACTCCAAGGACCCGGACCCGGTCCTTCCCCATTCCCATTCCAGCCCCCATAGGGCTGAATGGGAATGGGAGAGGGAGCAAACATCGGGCCATTACGAGTTGGCCCGTTGTTTGCTCCCTCTTCCCCTCGCGGGACCCGGTAAGCATGCCCGCGAGAGGACCTCGTAATGAGGTGGTACGGGGTTAACGGCGCCGGCACCTTTTACGGTGCTGTTAACCCCTTACCGCCTCAGTCGTAATGAGGCCCATTGTGATGTTGCAGCTTTACCTGTGCAGCCTGCAGCACATGCCCCTTTCCATTGTCTCCCTTAGCGGGTCCACAATATTCTTTACTATTGGCTGCACAGTTCAAAGAAAACACTCTACATTCAGGAGAGCAGAGTGTGGGTCAGCCCTGCTGGTGTGGGGCTTTTTTGCAGAACCCTGAATGTCTTTCCTCATGTACATGGCATTCCTGCCCTTCTGAATCAATAAGATTATAGACAGGGTGCGACCTTGGATGCTTACCCTGCGTGATGGTGCCATCAACTGGATTCTTCCACAAGCACCCATCACCAAGATTGTAGGCAGGTTTGTCTGGCCCCTGACATTTCTCACACTCCATTGTGCCATTCAATGGAAATGATCTGTAATGGGAAGAACATAAGAGAGTACTGTACCCCTAAGGGGTTTAGTAGGCTGTACAGGGAAGAACAGTACTGACTCTATTGTACGTATAGGCATTATCCACCCAATTAATCAAACATAAATGAGAAAAACATAATTGTATTTTGAAGAACACAGCAGTGTTATTGTTAGGGATATTCCCCTTCACCTTCTAAGATATTATCTGGCTCATAGCAGACTCCTGAATTTCCAAAATGAGTCTATTGACAAAGGTGAGGTTTTTGTGCAGCATGGTGTGCTTTTGAGTAGGACTTTTTGGTCTTCATCAGGAGATATCCCATCTTACTGGTTCACATCTTGAAAATGCAGTGTCAAAATGTCACCATCAGTAAAGGTGCATTTTCAAACCTCTCTCCTAGTTTTAATTGTTGAGTCACCATTGTCAAATTAGCAGAGTCTTTATCATACGTATATGTTTATGTTTTTGAATTTATATAACGTGCCAGGTACCCAAGGTCTTAAGGGCGCTGAACATCGAGACAATTGACTGACACAAAAAACATGAAGGTAGCTGGAAAGATCATAAGAGTAAGTTCAGAAGAAGGCCATTTCCTTTGAAGGAAAGATCAGAATTTAGGAAAAGAGAACAGTTTTCAACCCTTTCTTAAAAACCTCAGTAGATGCGGTGACCCTCATCAGAGGAATGAGGGAGTTGCATGTCTGGGAAGCTGCAGAGACAAAAGCGGCATCCCTGGAATTCTTGGTCTTGAAACGGTGAACCTTAAGAAGATTCGACTCATCGGATCTAAGGGTTCTGATGTTCTTCTTGGGGATGATAATTTCTTTCAGATAAGCGGGCATAATTCCATGAACACATTTATGTGTATTGAGAAGTAACCTGGAAGAGACCCTAGACTGAACAGGAAGCCAATGCAGACTTCTACGTGCTTTTGACACATGGGGCCTGATCACGACCTCGGCGGTAACGCTAACGCTATTAGCGCGGGGGCTATTAGCGCGACCGCCAAAGCCCCTGGCGCTAATAGCGCGGGATCACGAGTTGGGCGGACTTGGAAGTCCCCATTCCCCATCAAGCCCATTCGGGAATGCCCCATTCCCCATTGGGCTCAATGGGGAAAATTTGCGCTCTTACCACCGGCGGATTTTCCGCCGGCGGTAATAGTGCGAATTTTCGGCGGATTTCCCCCCAGCCAAGAGCTGGGGCGAAATCCGCCGAAGCCCTGATTCGGCGGACCCTTAAATCCGGCGGTAATAGCGCTACCGCCGGATTTAAGGGTTACCGCCGAAGTCGTGATCAGGCCCATGGTCTCTTTTCGCAAGATATTTAACAACTCTTACGGCTCCGTTTTGTATGACCTGGTGACGATGAAACTCTAATAAGGGAAAGCCTACCAAAAGGCTACAACAATAATCTATTTTGGAGCCTATGATGGTCCTTGCCAGAGTTTCTGAGTTTTTTTCAGATACAAAGGGTCTGAGACAGCAGAACAATTTAATGAAGTAGGATGTCAAAGAGATTAGGCTATTAACCTGGGCTTTCATATTCAGGTTTTTAGATGCCCAGGGTTTTTACTTTACTCATAACGTGAATTTTACAGTTGCCTATAGTAAAATTCTTAAACCTGGGTCCTAACTTCTCGAGTTTGGTCTCTGACCCAACTAATAGAAGCTCATTTTTAGAGCTATAAATGCCTTACATTCTTTCTCCCTGTACTTCCACCATGACATGGCAGGTGTTCATCTTGGGGCGGTGGTTGATACTCCAAAGGAAAGGTATTGCAGTGGTGTAGAAGGAAGTAGACTTGTTGGCCATGATGGGCCGAAAACTGTAGGCTTTGGCACTCAGTCTGATGTAAGCAGGTTGTAGATGACAGCTTGAGATGAACAGCATATTTAAAATAGCTGGTGCTGTGGGGGAGTAGGTTTCAAGAATCCTAGATTGCTTCTTTGGATGGTGTGCCTGTTCAACCTTCTTAGCAAGCTCTAATTGAGACAGGAAGACTCTTTTCAAAAAGCAAATCAATAGGGTGCGCCTCACTGTGCCATTGCCAATACAAGCTCTCACAAATACCTTTGCATGTGGCACACATTGTACAATATGTACTATATCTCTGGCCTTCCGTGCTAGTGGGATGCCACATGCAATTCACTGGTTACATTGATGTATGTAACGAAGATTCTACATAAGGTGTGCATTTTGTGCAGTAAATGAAATGTGTCCACTCATTCTGACATGGATTATTGCAGAATAAGTGATAAGTAAAAGGGAAGTTAAATGTCCCAGAATGTCAAGAGAAATCCAGGAATGGTGACATTTAGGGGGTAATTCATAGAATTCAGCGCACAAGTGGCGCACGCGGCTGGCGCACAGTGTGCGCGTGCGAATCCCTGCGCCAGCCGCGTGTGCCAAAACCCATTTCCGCGCACAGCGTATTCATGGATTCCAGCCACCGAAACCAGCCGTGGCGCATAGTGGCGCAGCGACCTTGCAGTAGCGCCAGTTACGCCCCCAAGAACGCCTTCCGCGCAGGGAAAAGCCATCAAAATCCCCAATCCAGCGCAAAGGGCTGCGCTAACCCTGTACCAGCACGGCAAGCGGGCTACGTGTATTTCAGGGGTTCGCGTGAAGTTCCACACGCGAATAGCCTGGGCGCGTGTATTTCAGGGGTGCGCGGGAAGTTCCACACGCGAATAGCCTGGGCGCGTGTATTTCAGGGGTGCGCGTGAAGTTCCACACGCGAATAGCCTGGGCGCGTGTATTTCAGGGGTGCGCGGGAAATTCCACACGCGAATAGCCTGGGCGCGTGTATTTCAGGGGTGCGCGTGAAGTTCCACACGCGAATAGCCTGGGCGCGTGTATTTCAGGGGTGCGCGAGAAATTCTACACGCGATTTCAGCAGGGTACGTGTATTTCAGGGGTGCGCGAGAAATTCTACACGCGATTGGCCTGGGCGCGTGTATTTCAGGGGTGCGCGAGAAATTCCACACGCGATTTCAGCAGGGTACGTGTATTTCAGGGGTGCGCGAGAAATTCTACACGCGATTGGCCTGGGCGCGTGTATTTCAGGGGTGCGCGAGAAATTCCACACGCGATTTCAGCAGGGTACGTGTATTTCAGGGGTGCGCGAGAAATTCTACACGCGATTGGCCTGGGCGCGTGTATTTCAGGGGTGCGCGAGAAATTCTACACGCGATTTCAGCAGGGTACGTGTATTTCAGGGGTGCACGAGAAATTCTACACGCGATTGGCCTGGGTACGTGGATTTCAGGGGTGCGCGAGAAATTCTACACGCGATTGGGCCTGTGCGAGTGGGGCAGTGTATTACGTGGGTGTGCGGGAAGTTGAAGAGGTGAATTGCCAGTGTGGGTCCTCCCAGGTCTCCCCTCTACCCCCTCCACGACCTCTGCAGGCAGCCCACACCACAGGGGACTACCCTGCACCCCTGGTCATGTCCCGCAGGCAGCCCATCCACCATGGGCATGCCCCCCAGCCAAGCCACATGTCCCCTTGCACCCCCACAACCCAGCACTGTGGGGCACCTGCCAGCAGGCCCCCAACCATGTCCCACTCATGTCCCCTTGCACCCCCACCCCCCAGCAGGCCCCCACTCATGTCCCCTTGCAACCCCACCCCCCAGCACTGTGGGGCACCTGCCAGCAGGCCCCCAACCATGTCCCACTCATGTCCCCTTGCACCCCCACCCCCCAGCAGGCCCCCACTCATGTCCCCTTGCACCCCCACCCCCCTGCAGGCCCCCTCTCATGTCCCCCTGCCCCCAGGTCCTGACAAAACACAATCATGGCAGTAATGGGCAGCATACCCAGCACAAACACCCAGCCAAGGATTGCATCCACCCACATAGTAGATGCAATTACATGATACAACCCCAAAGGCAAGTATGTAAATGAACACATGTCCGTCACACACACATACACAATGGGTGCAAGTGAATGTCAAAACCCATATCATGACATGCATGAAACCAATGAGAAAATACCACAAATGTAAGTAATAAATATATGTATTAAAGATGAAAATGAAGTAAAGAAATAAAACACACAACAATGGGGATGACAAAACAAATGGTCCATGTCAGAGAACTAATAGAAAAAATCAAAAAACAAAGGAATCCAAAAACTAATGTAGTCCAAAGAAAAATAATGGGGGGAAAAAATAAGGAAAAACCATTGCCTCATGGTGAACACAAATATAAATCCAACAAATGTTTTCCAAACATCAAACTATGTACAAGAATATCCCAGGGTCCATGAGCCCAACACCATAAATGAAACCTACTACTACTAACTAATAAAAAAAATATATACAGAAAAGTGGTCATTGTCTGAGCGGTCCAAAAAAAACTTAAAAAATAAAGGAAACCTAACACTAACTAACTAAAGAACTATATACAATGGCAGCGGGCAAGTCCTGCGGCTCACTCTGTGATGTTGCCGGCCAGGGCATCATCGAACTCCATGTCGATGTCCCGGAGGCGGGACTCTGTCCTGGCCCCGAGGTCTCGCAGGGACAACCCCGTGTCCACCTCAAACTCCCTGCGAGCTTCCTCGAGGCACTCAGCCCGCCTCAACGCCCGACGCATGGAGAACTCCGCCCTGACCATGGTGAGCCGCTCCTCTTCCGCCCGCTGCCGCTCCGCACCTATCCGCTGGACCAACTGCTCCCACACGGAAGACACTGCCATCCCAGGGTTCTCCTGCCCTCCGGCCGATGCCTGCCCCTCTGATCTTGATGTCCCCGAGCCATGATGCCTCCCACGTCGAGCCTGCTGCTGCCTCCGACGCCACTGCCTCTGCCAGCACGACGGCATCCAGGCTGATGGAATCCACTGATGCCGTCGTGCACGTGCCCTGCCAGATGATGCCGGCACATCCTCCAGCTGCAGGGGGACAGTTGCTGGTGTGTCCACCCCTGCTGGACCTTCGACTCCCGACTGTGGCAGGGATGGGGTCCCCACCGAGCTGGCTGCGTTGGTCGGGGCAGGTCCACAGGGGGCCCTGGTGGCATCTGGGCCGGAAGACGGCATGGAGCACGACTGGTGCATAGCCTCCACAGAGGAGGAGAGGGTCGCCAGAAGGCCACACACATGTAGGAAACCCCCGACCATGGCGGCTCCCAAATGGTTCACGTACGCACGGTGCTCTTCGTGATGATGTGCATGCTCCTCCCGGGAAGCATGCACCTCATCACGAATGCCAGCCGTGCGCAACGCGACACCAATCAGGACCCTCTCCACACGGCCAGGGGTCCCCTGGTCCGCAGGTAGAGGAGTGTCAGATGACATGGACATCTCCCCTACCTGCGGACGGGCCTGGGATGGGGCATCCCTGCTGGTGCATGGTGGTGCAGTCACAGTGTCAGGGACAGTGACATGCACAGGCACCTCCACGGCGACCTGTGCTCCCTCCTGCCCCTGGCCCTGGACTGCATCACTTGCACCAGCGGGGATGCCCCCACCAGGCCCCATGTGTGGCTCAGTAGCGGCCTCCTCCCCCTCTGTGGAAACCACCAACCTGGATGTCTCCACGCCGTCTTCCGCCGGTGCAAGCCCCTGTGGGGGCTCACCCACCCCTTCCGCTGCAGCCGTGGCGGCATCCCCGCCGCTCTGCTCCACAGCGCCTTCTCCGCCCTCTTCTTCACTTGCCACTGTGTAGAGGGAGACATAGAACACAAGCATCAGGATACTGTACAATGGTCCCCTAGACAGGAAGCAACAGCAGATGAGTGGCACTGTCATACATCACTTCCATCATGTCCCTCCACAACACATGGGTCAGTGCAGGCAAAACACATACAGTAACAGCCATGGCGCATGCCATGGACATTGGCATACATGACCAAGGGACTCATGATTCATACAATGTTGGTTTTAAACTCACATGCATCATGGGTCTTGCCATCACATGCACACACCTCACCGTAGTTCCATCCATCTGGCCTCGTACACCACAGACGCAGTGGATACAAGGATGACTAGGCTGCATCAGTGAATCTGAACATTGTCACAGACATGTGTCATGCATCCATGGCAGTTACAAGTCACAGACACGCAGGTCAGACACACACACATGGACACCATACGTGTACATGGGACCAGCACCCATCCCTCACCCCCACCCATGTCCAGGAACAGAGACTGCCATGCTTCCATGTGTCCATTCCGCACAGAGCCCCCCATGTTGCAATAGAACACATGCACCAACCATGTGGTTCACACATCACTGTACTCACATGCCTGACCATGATGTCCCTGCACACACACATACGTACATGGCCTATGTCACACATACAGGCAGGTATCAGACAACCAGCACACTGCAACATGCCCTGTCTCACACAGTAATGCTTGGCCACTTACCGGCCAACTCCAGATGGGTCTGCCTCCGAAGGATCTGGGCGTGGAGCGCTGGGTCTACGCGTTCCAGGACCCTCATCTGGATGTCACTCAGGCGTGCCCGGCCCCCCTCCGCGAGGCGCCGGGCCTTATTGAGGGTCCTGGCCCTCAAGTCCTCCCAGCGCTTCTTGATGTGCTTGATGTCGCGGGTTGCCACCCCCTCCGCGTTGATGGCAACCACTACATCGTCCCAGATCCTCTCCCGTCCTTCCTTGTTGGCGCGTGGTCTTCCGAAGAGGGCATCATAATGCCCCAGGACATGCTCCACCAGGACACCAACTTCCTTCTGACTGAAGCTGGTGGCCCTCTGCCTCTCTGGCTGGGGGTCGCCACTGGTCTCAGATGGTGCTTGCCCCGACATGGCGACCCCCGAGGCAGGGGTGGGTGGGCAACTGGGTCCTGGGGCTGGGCTGTGGAGCGATGGTATCCCAGTCGGGAGTCTACTGTTCCAGCAGGGGTGGACACAGCAACTGGACCCCTGCAGATGGCTGATGTGCAGGCACCAAATGGCAGGGCACGGTGGCAGCAGGCAGGCAGGCAGGCAGGCAGCAGCAGATGGCACGTGGGAGGCTGCTCGGGGCACTGGGGGGCAGTAATTCGGCCTTCTGGGCAGGAGCGTGGTCTTCCGTGTGTTTTCGCGTGGCCAGCTTGATACGGAGTGATTTGGCACGTGAAAAATCTGCACGTCAGCGTGTAATTCGAGGAAAGGCCCTTAGCGCGTAAGCGCGTCAGCACGCGTACGCGATTTCATTGGACCAAAGGCCCTTACAGCGTAAGCGCGTCTGTGATGTTTTGCGCACGGGCGTTGCCCTGGCAGGGCTTGGAGATCCCGCGTGCCTTTATGTTCTGTACGTGCTTTTCGTGCGGTGCGTGTGTTTTCCATCCGTTGGGGTTCACACGCTATTACTTCACAGCGGGTGTTGGCTACGCGTTCTACTACACGCAAGGCAGACGGTGAGTGGTACCCCGCTCCCCCAGGCACGATCGCGTGAGAAAATTCCCGCGCACCCCTGAAATACACGCGCCCAGGCTATTCGCGTGTAGAACTTCCCGCGCACCCCTGAAATACACGTACCCTGCTGAAATCGCGTGAGGAAATTCCTGCGCACCCCTGAAATACACGCGCCCAGGCTATTCGCATGTAAAACTTCCCGCGCACCCCTGAAATACACGCGCCCAGGCTATTCGCGTGTAAAACTTCCCGCGCACCCCTGAAATACACGCGCCCAGGCTATTCGCGTGTGGAACTTCCCGCGCACCCCTGAAATACACGTAGCACGCTCCCCCAGGCCCGATCGCGTGACAAAGTTCACGCGAACCCCTGTAATACACGTAGCCCGCTCCCCCAGGCCCGATCGCGTGAAAAAGTTCACGCGAACCCCTGTAATACACGTAGCCCGCTCCCACAGGCCCGATCGCGTGAAAAAGTTCACGCGAACCCCTGTAATACACGTAGCCCGCTCCCCCAGGCCCGATCGCGTGTAAAAGTTCACGCGAACCCCTGTAATACACGTAGCCCGCTCCCCCAGGCCAGGTCGCGTGTGTGACTTCCCGCGAACCCCCGGAATACACGTACCCCGCTCAATCGCGTGTGTGACTTCCCACGCAACCCCGAAATACACGTGCCCCGCTCACACAATTGCTGTATGTTGCCACGTTTGTAATGCGCAGGGACGCTACCGCCTGCCTTCTTGTGGCGGACGTGTATCGGCTTGTGCGTGTCTTTCGCTGTGCGTGGCTTTGCCCTATTCGGTTCCATGAATACGTGTGGTTCGGGTGCGTGTGGGCGTTCCCTCTGCTTCCCTGCAGTACATCCCCAGTTACGCCCTTGTTTTCGCAAGTTGTTCCACATTCCGCGCGTTACGCCCCGTGTTCCGCCCACTTTCTAGTGTATGCGCAGAGGTTGTGCGCTTTCACTGTGCGCGTCGCGCACGTCTTTCGGGATGTTGCAGTGACGTGTGCGCCATGCACGGGTTTGGCGCACATCCCGAGGAAGACACGCGCAGGGACTTCCATGAATCGCACGCGTGCACGTGCGCCTCTTTTTTTCCGCTTGCGCCTGCTTGCGCCTGCTTGCGCGTAGATTTTCGGCGCACGTTTGTTCCATGAATCGGCCCCTAAATTGCTGTTATCTATGCCTCACCATTGACTATGCTGCTTAGGGATGATGAATGTTGTCATCTAAAACATTGGACAAACCAATAGTGTTAGACACCTGTAGTAACATGGGTCATCTCTGATGTACTTTATTTGTCAGGGTGCCTAACACCTGCCCAAGTTGTCCACATTTAAACCTTATACAATACCTCCATTATGCAGCACAACTTACTAATGAGCATATTTCCATAACTTGAGTTATCGTGTGTCCATCTGTGCTTTTATTTTAATTTACAGTAGTCCACATTATGTATAATCAACATATGTAATATCACCACACAGTGCACACTTTTCCATGATGCCAGTCCCATTCTCTCAGCATGCCGCAATTCTGGAATGTATTTGTTTTCTTTCCCATCAAGAGTCTCAAATAAAAGTGCAAATTGTTAGGAGCATCAACTGAACATCTGGGGGAGATGGTGTTAATCTCACACTGGCCCATGGCATTATCTGCAGCGGTCACCAGGGTTCTGGCATTTTGGAACTATGTAGGTAAGTGAAGTAAGAGATGTAACTTCTGGATAAGGACTGGAGTTAAGGGATAGGTTGGTCAGAATTGAGCATGAAGTGTGGCTGTGCACGTATTACATCCAACAAGGCAACATCCACCAAGGCGGCAGAAACTCTAAATGTAAACCTGGCTGGTCCAATGGATTGCCAGAGCTTCAGTGGTGCCCCCTTTATATTCCCCTCTGGGTGTTAGTGGCTCGCTTTCTGCTCTGCCAATGCATAGCAGCTGACTTACAGCTTGTATGGACCCATGGAGTCTGACTTATTAAATACATTAATGCTTCGATAAGGCACATTGTCCTCGATTTGTATTTAAGGGTACTGGATTTGAGTGTGACAAGTTATTTGTGTACCATGTGGTACCAGATGTCTGGATGAATGGCATGTTTGCCCATAGTGACAGAGCCGCATAAGTGCTTTTGGAGAGTGGATGATAACTACAAGTGGAGGTGGGTCAATGAAAGGGAGGAGCTCCATTCTGGTCCGTAGTCCAGAGTAGAGTGGTGACGTAATGTCTGATGTTACCAGAGCCAGTGAGTCTTGGTGGCCGGACAAAAGGTCGAGGATGGAAGTAGTGAAGTGATTAGCTGGATGGATGGATGGATGCAAGCTAGTTTGCAATGCATGAGGTCAGAGAGATAAGATGACAATTATGATGTCTAAGCAATGGAATGCTTGTGTGCTGGTGTTCCAACCCATGCAGTTGGAGATATTTAGCTTGGGTGGTGGGAGCTATTATATTGTAGATTTAGTGGTTGATAAATGACTCAGGAAATCCTGCCATTTGATCCACAATGCTCGCACCATATTAAGGCTGCACAAGAGGTACAGTCAATTAGTCACTTCTGCCCATAAACGCTGATTGTAACAGTCACTTGGATGCTCCCTGGCCTTTTAACGCTGACCTAATATCGCAGGGCTGCGCAATGCCAAACACCTTCAATACACTCTTTTCCACTTGCGTGACCGCTCTACACACAAGGAACCTTTCCTGTCTGGAGCCTGTACCAGCATTAATTCATAGGACCACCGAGGTGCAGGAGCCCTCAACACTGCAGGAGCAGTGGGCTAGCCCTCCACTAGAGTGCATCCACCCTAAGGTAGGCTCCCTGCCTATTTTTAGCCCCTGGGCTAGAAAATCCCACCCATTGAAAAGTGCTCCTCCTAGCCCCATAATTACACATGAGCAGTGTAAATTATATTTTTATTAACAAAAAACGAGCTAAAAAGCTCATTTTGAGCGTTTGTTCTGTGCCTCCATTGGAACACACGAGGTGTTCCTGCTTCAACATGGCCACCAACCTCCTCCCTGCCAAGAAGGTGACCACATGACACCCAGAAGAGCCCCCATTGGCCAACTCCAACTACAGAAGGCCAATCAAGCACCGGCAGGCAAATGCCAGCCCCCTCATCCAAAGGATCCTCATCACACAGAACTTTTCCTGTCTGGAGCCTGTACCAGCATTATTTCATAGGACCACCGAGCTGCAGGAGCCCTCAACACTGCAGGAGCAGTGGCCTAGCCCTCCACCAGAGTGCATCCACCCTAAGGTAGGCTCCCTGCCTATTTTTAGCCCCCAGGGCTTGAAAATCCCACCCACTGAAAAGTGTTCCTCCTAGCCCCATAATTACACATGCGAAGTGTAAATTATATTTTTATAAAAAAAACGAGCTAAAAAGCGCATTTTGAGCATTTTTTCTGTGCCTCCATTGGAACACATGAGGTGTTCCTGCTTCAACATGGCCGCCAACCTCCTCTTTGCCAAGAAGGTGACCACATGACATCCAGGAGAGCCCCCATTGGCCAACTGCAACTGCAGAAGGCCAATCAGGCACTGGCAGGCAAACGCTGGCCCCCTCATCCAAAGGATCCTCATCACAAGGAACTTTTCCTGTCTGGAGCCTGTCCGGAGGCACCTGGGGCCTGGACCAAGGACTCTGCCCATTTTCTGGTAAGCCTGCCCTGACCCTGCAGCTTGCCCACTCCTCCCCAGAACCTAACCTTTCCACCTAATCCCTTCATGCGGTACACCTCATGGGTGCCTCTGCTTTTCACTGACTTTGGACAATTGCTTGCTATCACCTGGTCTATTGTTGATATATAATATCTAATTATCCGCTTGTACTGTATCCTCTTGTGCAGCCAACTGCTACCTTATTATGCCCTGCCACCATTTAGCCTCTGCCTGCTCCACTTAGAAAATCGAAATTAGGCATTGTATTTTGTTGAATTGTGACCCACTTGTGACCTGCCTCTGAACTACCTAGCACCAGTCGCATGATCCTCTTATCAATCTGTCACATACCAGCAGCACACACCAGCTGGGCACACACACACAAAGCCACTCCCCACTATCATGATGCCCAAGAGTGCACCTCCCAATCATAGCATAGTTTCACTCTCCCGCACTCTCCCTGCCTCACTCCGCTAAGCCAGTCTAACAGCCATCCTTATAGCCCTCACTATAATGGCCTCTACGCCTCTCCACATATTCCCAGCACACTTCACCCAGCGCCTGGCACTAAATTCACATGCCGCAGCACCAGCCTACAACATCACACAGTCTCGGCTACCTAGCCTAGCCATCAGACTCTGCAATCTCAGAAATCAATCACTTCCTACGTATTTACTCTGCTCACCCACATCCATCACGACTAGAAACACCAGATTAGGCAACCACACTGCACCACTACCCCATACTAAGATGAGCATAGGCACTGCCCCTCTCCCCCCACCACCCCAACATGCCTCTACACTACTTTACACTAAGCCCCTCACTACCACACACCACAACAAGAACACTTCACCCTATACTAGTACAAACAAAAACATCACAGGCACACAATCCCCACCTCTTAAATGTGCACTACTGAACGTACGCTCCCTACCTGCACATGCCCTCGAGATAAATGATCTACTATCCACACTTAATCTGGACTTTCTTTGCATCACCGAATCCTGGCTCAATGAAGCCTCCTGCCCAGCCATCGCACTAGCCCTACCCAAAGGCTAAACCATCCTTAGGCAAGATAGATGTGATAATATTGGGGGGGAGTCACCCTTATCCATAAAGAATCACTATCCATTAGATTAGCAGACCATTGTACATGGGGTGGTAATGCTGATATCCTATCAGCCAAGCTTACGCTCCCCCCCAATAATCTAATCAACATCCACATCCTATACAGACCTCCCAGACTCCCAGCTCACTTCCAATAGCACCTCTCCCATCGACTCAGCAACAACATTAAAAAGTCCTCCAAAATCCTTCTATTAGGAGACTTAAATTTAGGATACAATGATCCTAAGGATAAATCTGCTGCAACCCTAGCTAAAGAACTCACAGACTTAGGTTTCTCCAAAGGAGTCCTCACCCCCAATCACTCCAAAGGCCGCACCCTTGACTGGGTCATGGATCACAACTGTGCATCCAACATTACCTCAAACACCGCCCCTTCCATGGACGGACCACACATGCATCGAATTCCTCATTCCAACCAACCCTAAACCTAAGACTCTCACCCACGCACCACCTGCCACAATAAGTTCTAAAAAACTCAATGCAGACAACTTGCGTCCCCACCTTTAAAGCCCCTGCCTAGCACCACCTTTCTATCAGTACCCAAATATACTATCAGCTATCTTCAATGATACTTTCACCAATGCCGTAAACTCTATAGCCCCACTTGAAAGTAAGAAGGAAAACAAATAATTTCACTGCAACTCTTGGTTCTCGGAAGAACTCCAAACCATCCGAGCTCAAAAGTGCCAGTCGCTTAAAAACTGGCAAACGGATCTGAGTGATCTAAATAAGAGACTCTTCAAACAAATAGCCCTCCAATGTAAAAAAGCCATTTTAGCAGCAAAATCCAACTCCTTCAATGATAGGATCTCAAAGGCCAACTCCCAAGCTAAAGAACTATTCGTAATCTTTAATGAATTAGTCACTCCTCCGGCTACCGCTGACGAGATAACTAAAGACAAAGCCTGGTGTGCCAGCATTCAGTCCGCCATGCTGAACAAAATAAAACTCCTCCAGAACAAAATCCAAAACCACTGCAAAGCCCTCCCAAACCAAAAAACTAACCGCCCTACACAAGACAAGCGTAGTAATCTCAATCACGCTCAATTCTCCTTCAGAGACATCACTGAACCTGAGGTCCCTAATCTCATCAAAAACCTCAAACCATCCCTCTGCAAAGCAGACATTTGCCCTCCCAAAATAATCAAGAAATGCGCCAATGACCTAGCACCCCTGATTACTGCCTTCATTAACACATCTTTCCAAACAGGAACTGTCCCAAACAATCTAAAAGAAGCCTGGGTGCGGCCACTTCTAAAAAAGGCCACACTTGACCCAGCGCAACCCAACAACTACAGACCGATAACGACAGTCCTGTTCCTCCTAATATTCATGGACAAAGCAGCTCACATCCAGATCCAATTATACATAGAAGCTAACTCCATACTAGGCAAAAGACAATCTGGCTTCCGTGTCGAACATGGAACAGAATCCGCCTTATTAGACCTACTAAATCAAATCTCACAGATCATGGACAAAGGCAAACCTGCCTTGCTCCTCCTTCTCAATCTATCAGCTTCTTTTGACCTGGTAGATCACCAAACACTCACCACCCACCTCACCCATGCAGCCCATTTCTCTAATCAAGCAGCATCCTGTATCACTTCCTTCCTTGAAGGAAGAGCCATGAATGTCTACTCCGACACAGCTAACGCAGATCCTACCACTATAAACTGTGGTGTCCCCCAAGGATCTTGTACAGCCCCATCCTCTATAACCTCTTCACAAAACCCCTCTTCGACCTACTTGACTCCATGGGTGTTGCATATACAAACTATGCAGGCGACACTCAAGTACTTTTACCCCTATCTGGACTCTATCACCAAGACGCCACGGCCCTTCACAACATCTATGCCACTCTCCAAGCTTGGATGGCAATCAATGGCCTCTGTCTTAATGGGGAGGAGACTGAAATTCTCATCCTGGGCCAGACAAACACATTATTGAAACTAAGCCCCCAATACAACAACTTCAACATAGACAACTCAACCACCTCGGTATCATCCTCTGTCAAGACTCTAGGTGTTCACATTGATGCAAATCTAACGATGAACAAACAAGTCAGCGCCATAGCCTCTGCATTAGCGTTCAGCACCAAACTCATCAATGCCATTAAACCCTACTTATCCACCCCCAACTGCTTGGACATAGCTAGAGCAACTTTAGGAGCCAAACTCGATTATTACAACGCCCTCCTAGCTGGCACCTCTGCCAAAAACATTCACAGACTGCAAACCACACAAAACAATGCCCTCAGAGCCGCCATGAGCATCCCTAGAAGAGACCATATATCCCACGCCAGACTTGAAGCCCGGTGGCTCCAGGTCAAACACTGTATTACTCTGAAAATCCTCACCATCACTCACAGATGCATCAACAAAACCGCTCCAGCATACCTATCATAAGCAATATCAAGGACCACATCCACTCGCCCCACCAGAGCTCAGTACACCAACCATCTACACATACCACGCATAAAGAGAGCCACAGCAGGAGGTCTAGGTTTCTCCTATATTGCACCGAAACTCTGGAACTCACTCCCTGCCACCCTTAGTGCTGAAACTTCCATCTCTTTCTTCCGCAACAACCTCAAGGCCACTCTCCTCAACTAGCAAGTGGAGGACTGCCTCCTCCACTTCTGCCATGTATATTGTAATATTACACAAATGTAATATAACTATATTGTAACCTGTATATATACTGCTAATGACTATGTAACTATATAGCAACCTGTACATATATTGCTAATGACCATGTAACTAAGTAACTAAGCTTTGTACTGTAACAAGTGCCACGATGTCCTCGGGCTGTTGTGTGCTATATAAACATGAATAAAACAAACAAACAAACAAACCAAATGGCACCGTGATACTGAGAGGCAGCTTACTGTCCCTTTATCACATGTTCCCCCGACCCCATAACATATGGCAAGTGAAGTCACCGCGCTGCACCCCAAACTAAATCCAGGGATCCCTGCTAAATACAGTAACACAGGGCATGGGCGCGCTTATCTTAGGTCAGGGGGGTGGGGAGGTGGTGGATGCTTCAGGTTTATGGGCAACTTGTCTTCTATTTCTGGTGCAGGTCAGCTTTCTATTCTGTTATCCGTACTACTCCTCTGCTGTACTTGGTCCTTTCTCCTTTAGTGTTATCAGTTCCAAGGAAAATCCTCATCGCCAGTGTTATATTGTAGATTTAGTGGTTAATAAATGACTCAGGATACTTTGGTTAACTTACGTAACTTTAGTAGATTCGTAGTACACAGGTAAGTACATTAGGATAAACTTAAGACAGGGTCATAGGATAGAAGCATCCACCGGTCCCCCTGTGCCAAGCTTTAGTTTCCAACTGACAATTCAGGAACCGGCACTCACATCATAACATTCCACTTGGAACACTTTATACCTGACATTCCAGACTCAGACATACACATACAATAGGAAATAGCCACATATCCAGAATGGGTGAATCACAACAGGAGCCAGTGGGTTCCTCTCATGTAAGCCTATGAACCCAAGAGTAACTGGAATGAAGGATCTTACTTGTAACTTACCTGATGTGTCTGCAGATCTTCTTTACAACAGGATCCGTGGAGCCTGATTAAATAAAAGTATGCATTGGGAAATCCCATTGTGTGCCTTGATGCAAAGCACTTTCAACCTAGTGAAACAACCTCAATGGGTAAACAGCAGGAGTAACTATGATTCATTTAACCTCTTTCAGTCTTAGTGACCCTTATCTCTGCATGGACTTCCTGGTCCTGCTGGTATCTATCCCTTTTGGACCAGTCCTGTATATGAGGACACATTGAACAGATAAGCAAAACTATGTAAAATCCCCTTGTATATTACAGAGGGTCAGAGTATTGTATATTGTGAAATGAAACAGTAATATGTCAGATGGAGTTGTGGGATAACAGCATGCATTGGGAAGTTGGGATTGCTTCCTTTCACAGAACTAGACCCCCCACCAGTATTGAAGTTGAGGAACATTGTGATTCACTTGCAAGACACGTTCAATCGTCCTGTCTAGAGGTTCATGTACATTTTGTCCTTGAGAAGATGGCAAGATGGGAATCAATAGAGTTACTTTGGACGAAAAAAAAGACATGAATGGACAAAGAGATAGCTGTCAACATTCATGAATCAGATATAGCACTCAAATATCAAAAGGACCTGTAACAAGTTCCTGAGTGTGGATGTAGTATAGGCCAGAGACATGAAGTGAAAACCGCACACAAGAATCAGGCACTCCAGAGACTGATTCCAAAACTGATTTCTCTTGAGGGATCCAGAATCAAAACTCTCAACTGTAATTGTGATGTTCACTTTGAACGTCAAGACATTGTAATAATGTTAAAATAGTAGTTGGTGTTAGTGTTGGATATAGTTAGTGATTGCTAAGGGCATATCTACAAGTTATTTACTGTTTACATCTATTGTTCATTTGTAATTAATGGTACCAAAGGTAAGCACATTGCATATTCTGAGTATATACCTCTGCATCCAGCATGCAAAAACAACAAACTGAGTATGTCATGCAATGGTCAGTCAGCTTATTAACCTGAACCTCGTAGTCATAGAGTCGGCACTATGGCACCATTGGTTACACTAGCCCACTTTGCATGTTCATTTTTTGACGTACAGGCTACCCTAGGACCTAATATTGTTTGTTTTTGATGCATAAGCCTCATTCATGATTGTATTTGCTTAAAATCACACGTTTCCCAATCACACTTATGCAAAAAATGCTATATATTTCAGTGGGATACAGGTTTCACGGGTCCACATTTTGGTGTGTATATTCAACCACTGAGTGACAGATACTGAGAGGCCATGCAAGGCGCTATTGGGAGTATGAAGGTGGCAGATGATGAAACCCATTGGAATATGCAGGCCAGTTCAAACATTAATTTCCGACATAAGGCCTAGTGAAGGAACAAAAAAAGGGCCATTACAACTTTCCCACTCAACATGATCAAAATGGACAGGCGCTCAAGTAAAGGAAAATGTGACTGAGAACTGAAAACTGCTGGATGTGCCCCAATACTTTGCAAAATACAATTGCGGAGCTGTGCTGTAGAGGTGTGTGCAGTCATTGCAGGAGAGTCTGTCCATGCTCTCAGTGATTCGAGTAGGAACCTTACCACAAAACCACCAGTACCGCGTGGAGCGCACCACTGAGCTGTGCTGCAGAGGCATGTGCAGTCATTGCAGGAGAGTCTGTCTATGCTCTCAGTGATTCGAGGAGGAACCTTACCACAAAACCCCCAGTACCGGGTGGAGCGCACCGCTGAGCTGTGCTACAGAGGTGTGTGCAGTCATTGCAGGAGAGTCTGTCTATGCTCTGAGTGATTTGAGGAGGAGCCATACTACAAAACCCCAGTACCACAGTGAGCGTGCCGCGGATTTGTGCTGCAGAGGTGTGTGCAGTAATTGCAGTCCATGCAGGCCAAAAGGCTTAGGCATTGGAGTGGAAATTACGGAAGCAGCGAGGTAAGGCTCAATCGACTCAAGTGCTGGACTGGGGGCCTGGATGAACTGAGATCTTCGAATGATGTATTATCCAAGATATCTAATCATCCGTCTAGTCCATCTACTTATTTTCCTCCCCAACTGCAGGCCTTGGCGACACATTGACTTCGGTAGTAATTACACTGTTCAAGAATGGCTAACTGTCTGTGTGCTTGCCGACAGCAAAAAATCCAAGATGAGGAAGCTCTTATCATGAATGAAACAACCCATAAACTGGTTGGTAGGCATCAGCCAGATAGGGACTTTCCCAATATGGAAAGTCTGCCGGGTGTTGCATCGGAACATAATACACAAGGGGGGTGTCCTGACCACTTTGTTTTCCCGGTCTACTTTCTAATTGCTGTAAACCTGTTCTGTCATATAACACACATTTTGGATTTCTTCAGTATTTAGTAGTACTTTTACCAATCAATTGACGGTGCAGACAAAAATAGAAACTAGGTACAGCTTTTATTTTATTAGCTGTGCATGCATTTTGTAGTTATGCATTTACATTATTTTGGAATCGTTTTTTATAAAAAAAAATTAAAGAAGTTCAGTTTACCAAATACAGTTGGTTTCTTTAAACATTTACAAAACCTGTATGGCAACCAGAAAGGTAATTCAATTTTGTTTATACATCACAAAAGCAGATATGTGCTTATAGAATTTAGTGCATAACCACCACCTATAGTGACAAGTAATATCTGCAATGCATAGTACAACCAAGCGAAGAAACATAGTTAATAGTTATTACAATGGGTTGTATTTAACCAGGATAGAGGGTGACCTAACACATGGGTGTTGCATCGGAGACAGAGTTATGTCAAGAGGGAGGGGGAATGGGATGTTCACTTGGAAAGTGCTAACGCTATCAGGGTGAAAGAACGGCAAGAGCAGAGTCTGCTAATGAAAAAATAAATGATTTGGAGAAGCTCACACCCTGTGTTATGACTAGCCAGGCTGGACAATGCATCTGAGGAAAAAGACTCAAAATGGCTAGTGTTCCCTCAATTAAAATAGCTGTGAAAGGCCCCACACATGATCGAGCATCAATGAGTATAAAAGCCAGGGAGAAGGCTCTGTATTCTGAGTATATCCCTGGCTATTAAATAATGAGGGTGAACTGATTGATCTCTCGAAAAACACAACTATTTATTGGGAAGAGGATAATGCGTTTATGGAAGCGGTGTTCTCCCATCCGGAGTCGCCCAATTATGCCTACTTACAGGAGAGTGATACCACCATAAGGCAAGGGTGACTTGCCCCCCAAACAGTCACAGGTCAACGGAGCTCACTTGAAACTCAACATTCAGCTTTGGCAGCCTGACTGCAGATTGACATACAGAATATCAAATCTAGCAAGGCCTGGCAAAGATGATTAAGCGATTAATTTTCCAATAATTGTTCCACGCCAAGACTGTTAACCACAGTGAATTTAGAGTGGAAGGTACTGGATGTTCAGCTGCCTAATAATGATCCATCAGTAGCGGGTGGCATGCAGAGGGAAGGGTGTGAAAAATACCTTCCAAAACTGATCAGAAAATCAGCACTGTAAGTTGGAGAAGAAATAAGTAAGGGTACGAGGACGGTGCAGGACGCAGAGCTTTCATCCGCATCCTCCCCAACTCTGACAAGCGGAAGTCTGCAACAGAAACTTCTGAATCTTATAAAGTTGAGCAAAAATCCTTGTTTTCATTGTCCCAAATGCAAAACAGTGTCATGGCCGCACTGGCAATAGCCCTCAACATCTTTACTAAACTTTATCAGACTATGAATGAGTCTATAAAGGATAAAGGTGCGCTCCTGACAATGATCCACACAAAATTAGCATGCTTGGAAACTCTCTCAAGAACTATCCAAATCTGATTGGATAGAGAAACAGAATGAACAGCCCAATGGCAAGCAAGGCTTTATAAACTTGCCAGATGAGAGTAGGCCGACAAAGCAAGTATGATGGAAGCCTTGCCTGAAGCTATGAAATGGTCGAGAACATTCAGAGAAAAAGAGCAACCATATAAAGAGGTTGTGAGGAAACAACCAAATCCAAATAAGGAGAACTGCGTGGAGATCATTGATTTAGAGGAGGGTTGGATCCCTAATGACATGATGCCTCTGCAGCTAAATGGAGTCCTGGTGGATAACCCGAAGACAACCATGAGTAGAAATCAAAGGAAAGATCGGCCAATGACGAGCCCTGAAAGTCAGGATGATGATCTAGCTAATTGTGTACACTCAAATTGTGAAGGGTGGGTTATGGGGAGACTACTGAATTGGGGAATATAATTAATGTCGCTTCAGGAGCCCCTAAACATTGAATCATAGTTGCAAGGCCTTGCCTTTTTCAATATTTGAAAAAAACAGCAAACTTGAAGCTAACGACAAAAAGGAGAGGACGCAATAGGAGAAGAAAGAAAAAATCTCCAACTAGCGAAAAAGCGGAAATCAAATGGTTCAAGAGTATTTTTCAGAAATGTATCAACCGTGGAGGTTCAAAAGCCCCTCCAGTGGAAGCCTCGTAAGGAGAGAAATCCCATTGACAAACTAGAAAGGACGATTCCCACAATATAGGCTCCAGAGAATTTGAGATCAAGAAGATCCCCCTAGACGATATGTCAACCTACTCTGAAATGATAGGGGAGGAGGAGCAGGATGTAGTGAATGCAACATATATTAGGATAAAGATTACATTTTGGAGTTGAATTGCTCAACTGGTGCTACGGAAAGCACTCAGCCTGTAGGGAATACCAAGACTGATTCTCATCTGATTGAATCTACCTCGGATCGGTTTCAGACTTAGGAAGAAAAAAGGAGTGCTCTGATGTGAATAACTATATGGGAAGGCCCTGTGACCAAGGACGAAAATAAAAGAAAAGAGGTGGTGGATCTGGGAAATAATTCAGTCTTGACTCTGCTTCCGTTGAGCCCTACTAACTCTGTCACTATTGAAAGGATCACAGCCTCTGAAACTCTTGTGTACGAGCGTTATATAAATAAAATATCACATCATAGCCTCCAAGGATCGTCTAATATTGAATACGAGAAATATTTTGAAGTTACTCCATTGTGCACCAAAATTACAAAATATTAAATCTGAGGACATAAAATTAGTCCAATTTGTCAATGAAATGCATATGGACTGGGTAGTGCTTCACTTACAGTCTGTGTTAATAAGAATTATTATTTTGGAAGCAGTGCAGGACCGTTTACCTTTTGGGTTTCAAGATCACAGACTCCCCTTTTTATAAACCTCTAGTGGAGAGGGATGTACAAAGAACGGTATAGAAAAAGGCTCATTGCCAGAAATTGGAGTTTCAATAGGAAAATCACGTGAACTCTGCTGTAATTCTAAAATCATCAAGACTGAATGGAGGGTCAAAAGATGAAATAATGACGGAGAAGCCTGAGTCACTTATAAAGATGACATTTCACTGTAGGCATGGCCAACAAAGAAAGGTAAGAGCCAACCTTGAGAAAGTGAATCAAAGGAAACTGAATCAAGATTGGTCCTGGCTATTTTGGCTTGTTGAAAAAAACGCTGAAAAGTAACAGTCAAAGGACCTTCCTGTATAGGGTCGTGGAACACTAGAGTTTTCTGCAATTATTCAATGGTTAGACCTCGACATTCAAAATGGTTGGCATTTGCTGCTTTCAGGAAACACCTGGTATGTATGTGTGTGTTGCCTTATGCAATATGTACCCATTGCTAATGTGGCTGAAAGGGGGACATCAAATACAGAAAGCACATAATAATTCAATACAATACTTTTGAGATGTATGAGAGGTAATTTTCAGAGAATATTGAAGAATGTGCTCTGGTCCCCGAAAGTGCAGAGAATGTTGATTGCTCTGCTTGGAACGTAAAAACATGTACGGTCTGACTGACATTTATGATTTTCTGGACACATCTTAAACCAAGTTAAATGTAAGGTGGAGATAAAGTAATTTAGTGCTGTTGGCAATAGGAAATATGGGTTCCCCTATCATGTGTTTACCTATTTTTGTTGCAAAATGCAAGGGATATCCCTGTCCACTTCCTCCGACCACCCACTTGCCCTCTCCTCATGCTGTATCGCATATCCCAAACTTATATTTTGCATCACTAATATGGTAAAGAAAGTGTGGTAATAAATAATGTTGTATGATCTTTCTACAGTAATACGTTTGGATGCACTGATGGCACGATGGACCTGATTTCAAAAGCCTTTTACAGTGGTGCCCCTATGTAGTATTACAGGCAACATTTTTAAAGGGGTAATCAAGTTTATTGTATGGCCGGGAGGGGTTAGATGAGTCAAACTAACCTGTCTCCCTAAACCACACAAAGAATATGCATTGTATACAATTTGCAACAGTTAAAACACTCCCAGAGGTTTTGTTACAAAATTAACCCCCCACGCATGATTGGTTATACATTCATCTAAGCACCGTCCTCTTTAACCTATAATGGCATGTTTCATATTTACACTACACCCCTCTCTGGGGCCTTTCCATATTTGGCCATAGCCCGATATCCTAGTTACACAGTTTACACAACTTGCAAACAATTTCAATTATCACAGGTTCCATCTGATTGGAAACCTTTACCACTATTTGTGACACACACAGATATTCCATGGAAGTTCTGTTGATTTGAAGAGCAGGGGTACAAACACATGTCCTTTTGATCTATTGTTGCTGGTTTTATCGCCCAAACATGCTGGTGTCCACATTTCATTCTAAACTATGTGACTTACCATTCCAGCCCATGTGGTCATAACCCACAACTTGAAAATCCACAATCTATCAGTGTTCCTTTCCCCGCAAGAAACCTGCATCAGGTTTAATTTTCCAGCCCTAAAATCCAGCCCTACCAGGTGGATGAAATCCCTCTCATCATTCAATAACAGTCTCCCATATACTTACTGAGATTGCATCTCCCCTCACAATGCACCAGGCCATAAAGTGGCCTGCCCGAAACTCACCATGTGATATTCATAGCAACTGCTGCTGCCTTTGCTCAACTTTCTAAAACTAGTTTCTCTGTCACACAGAGTTCATTTGCCCAATGCAGGTTTCCAACCAGCACAATTCCTAGCTTATCAGAAAACTCTGCGACAAAGCAGTTCTGTATATGTATACTGCCCAAAACCTATTTGCCTAGAGATACCCATGGATGCATATTTATACATGTATGTTCAGGGCTACTGCATCCTCACACTGATTTTCCCATTTCAAATCTCCTACCACGCATGCACATGTAAAGCTTCTCGCTGCCTGATTGTTAGGTGCTATATGGCAAGTCACACCTATAGTGTGTTTATATTGTATCAGCAGTTTTGACATTTATCTTTGCAGCACCCATGCAATTCCAAAATGTATGAACTAAAACACAAACAACACTAAAAATAATATATATCTTATTCCAATTAGCTACACTGAATTCACGCTAAATTGATTGCAACAGCAGGTCAACATTACTGTCATCCCAGCCACCAATATGGCGCATGCAATTGAAACTTCTCTTTACCCATGGGACCCTTATCAACTACCCCAACACTTCTCATCATGTGAGTATTGTACTGAGAGCCATGGCTGCTCTCAGCACTACTTTCGATGATAAGAGTCCTCGTTGACAGCCATGCAATGGTGGCTTCATTGCGGTTTGTGTGGAGCTCCCATGATGATAAGGGGTACTGCGCTTACAGCCATGCCACGAGCGAGCCCAGGGGGAATGGAGGGCCTTCCCATTACACAATTACTGGTCTATATGGATTATCAGATCCATTCCGGTTTGTATAGCCTGGATATTGGCCAATGGGCTAGTGCCATGGCACTCCTCCAGGACATAATTGCTGTTAATATTTCTATTGTTTTAGATATAGCAGTCAAAGTTTGTCATTGGCCAGTGGCATCAGTAGAGGGGTACTGGGGGTGCAGAACACACCGGGTGACACCCCTCACAAAGAGTGACACCAGGGGCACCGATTATACCTCCCCTCGCCCCTAGTGACGCCACTGTGTAGGCTGCACCTTTGAGCAATACAAACCCATAAGGCAGCCTTATGAGTTTGCTGCCATCCCCGGGTAGATCCTTCCCATAAACCCTGGAGCCGCTGCTGAAAACGATCCCTCCTTGATCGCTGCATGCCACCTGCAACATTTAGGTCAGGCCCTTCGGTAGTTTCCTGCCCTACCGGCAGACTCAGAGTATACCGGTCCAGAAAAGGTGCCGTTTACCGTTGTTACTAGCACTTTTTTCTGGACCGGGTCACTCATTATGAGGGCCTATCAATCGCCTAATGATAGGGATGTTTTAGAACCACAGTATTTAACAATGAAGCATCTTGGGGGCTCGATCATGAAACCGACTGACTGCATGACGCCATTTGCAAATTGCCTGTTGTGTCCTGTAATTAGCAGGGTGTGCGTGCAAATCCCTGTGTCTGTAGTGGGAACGTGTGTGTAGAAGTAAGCCACACTACTTCTGCAAGCACCCAATTTTAGAGATAACCCAACTCGACCTGGACTGCATCTTTTACATTTCCATCACAATGTCATCCCTATTTCACGGATTGAAATGTAAAATAATCTGTTTTCATTTTGGGGCGGTGATAGGCCGGTGTTGGCTGTAAAGAACCCTGTCTTTCTTCGGTGTTTCGCTCCAACAAGGCTGTGCCAGAGCGGGACGGACAAAAAGGGAACAGCCTCAGGTGGGGTGTATCGAGGAACGCCTTACTTTGTGAATAAGGCAGGCACTACACGCTGTGCCTGTTATTCCACAGAGACGCAACATTCTTTTTGTGGGCAGTAACTGCTTCAGAATAGGCCCTTTCGCATGCAGCTGTTTTTTTGTGACGCTCCCCGCATGAAAAATGTGTGTATTTTATATCAAGTGCACTCGCAAGGGCAACAGCGTCTCACCTATGCCCTTCATGCGTGGAACGCTGTGAAAATAGTCAAACTGAGACATGAAAGAAAGACGCCCGCACTCCAGCGCACCAACTGTGTAAAATGGAGGCAATGAAACGCTTAGGGAAGAAAAAAATAACTGAAGCGAAAGTGCACGTCAGTAAAAAGAGCTCTTTTCTGCAAAAATGAAGTAAAATGATTGAAATATTTCCTATTCTTGCAACAGACAAGAACGCCTATTTTGTGTTATTCACATGTACATTTTTCTGGGAAATGCATATATGTGATAAAATTGTTTCCAGCTAGATGCTGGTTGGAGCAGGGTGAGTGAACATGTGGATTATGTACTACTACACTGCACTGTGATACTTGTCAGTGTGGTAGGGTGGAGAGAATGGACACGCATGGGCAGGCCCATGCTATGCATTACTTCCCTGCTGAGAGGTGACACCAATGCAACATGGCTTCTATATTCCACTGGTGTTGAGTTATACCCTTATGCAGTAATGGTTTCCATTGCTAGCCAAACACAAGAAAGATTTCCATAGCACCTGTCATTGTGGGTAAGTCCCTGTCCCACCTGCTTTGAACGCCAACCAGACACGGAGTGTGCAATGCCTGATGGGACGCAGCTGCGTGCGGGTCTGACCCAGCCCAGGCTAACATCAACTCTAACGTGAGGACCAATGGGGAGATGGTGTGAGTCAGTTGCAGAAGCCTGTGTGGTTAGCCAGATGCTGAATAAAAGGTGGGGGATGGTCATGAATCTTCTAGTCTGGCAGAGATGATCAGCAGGCGTGTAAAGTCAGGTGAAGCATACCTGACCAGAAAGCAATGGATCATCCTGAGCATCTCGTGACATCAAAGCAGCAAATTCTGTGCTGCACCTCAGGTCATTAGTCTGCAACACAGTGTGTGGAACACAAATACCATTATCATGTTGTTGTATGGAACAGTGTCCTTGTGACAAATGGTATTTGCAACTGACTTCAACATGTTTTTCGTTAATTGTAGAGAGAAGAGTGTGTGTTCTTTGTTTCCATAAGATACTGTGAGAGCATTGTTTCATGTGGGTAATAAACATTGAGTCGTGGCCAATAGAACTGAATGGCACTGCCCGTGTTGCATCATGCAACCCCTGGAGCAATCGGGGTCCACCTAGATTGGGGGTTTGTTACCCCAGTGACAGCTTTAAACAACTCCTATAAGGAGGAAATAAAAACCCAAACCCAACCAGGATTGTTTAAATACTGTTTATTAAATGTGCAATAATATTTTACTCTAGCTTAGCGTGTGGCTTCTGATTGAACAAATGTTCCCATCTCAGAGGGAACGCTTAACATTCTCAACATCTACGAGAACGGATTGACTGGAACTCGCCTAGGGGGCTGTGGAAGGAACGAGCCAGCAGGGGAGGGGGGAGGGGTAGAGGGGAACGGAAGGAGTCAGAGAAAAGACGAAGCTGTGGGATCAGAACGAGGAGCTGTCGAGGAGAGGTTGATCCCTGGAGGACCATGGACGTAAATATTCCCTGGGGCCTCCAGAAGAGGACAGGCTTAGGCACATGCTGAGGGCCACTATTATTGGTCAGAGCCATGAGGTGTGAATTTGAGCTGTGGCCGTGGTGAAGGCATGTGGAGAACCAGCACATAAAAAACTCCATTCAAATGTGATCAAGCAAACCTACATATTTCAGTTGATGCCCTCGTGAGTAATAGCAGTGGATTGGGGCCAGTGGGCCAATATTCCCAGACTGCCTGAGCAGGGCAGCTCGGTAGAGGAGCAGTCCAGCTTTTGACACAAGGACTTTGACCATTTCCCTGTCCCACCCTGCACACCGCCATTGAACCCATATCAGGGGAGAAGGCATGGAACCGCCGGGAAGGAGAGGCCTTGTGTTGCGAATGCATGCATTTGGCTGTGGCAGGTGATGCAGCTGAGGTGCCAAAGAGGAACTCGCATTGAAGGCCCAACCAGCTTAATGCAGTGCTTCCATGGGAGGAGCAAGCTCTCCAAGGATGTCCATCATCGTGGGTCTGCCATGTCATTGACACCCACGCATTATGTTGCTTGTTGAGGCTGGTCTGCTCTGGAGAAGTGTTTGACTCTGTAATCAGCTGTTCTATGTGGGTCAAGACTGTGGGTGTGAAATGTTGGTCTCCATCCTCTTAAGATGTTCTGCTTACCCGGGATGGTTTCACCACCACAAAGGACACTCAAGAAGCAGCATACTGAGCCCCATCCATGTGAGGAATGGATAGCCATGCCAGTCATCTTTGGCAGAGTGTGGGATTAGGACCATGAATGGTCCTGACCTGAGGAAGTGTTGAGGAAGACTACCTCTTTATTAGTCATTTTGGGGGCAGTGAACTACGAAGAGGGAGAGCATGAGGTGACTGGGAAGAGGAAATTCATGTGGGACTGCGTGAGGGGCACTGACGGGAACATGCATGATGGGCAGGGATGGACAGGGATGAGGCAGGGCATGAGCGACTGAGACAATGAAGATCGTGGAGAGAAAGAAAAAGCTCAGACTGGGATTAGGAAGACCATGAGGAACTGCAAAGAGTAACAGCATGAGTGACTAGGATGAAGGGAAGTATGAAGAACTGGGATGAGGACAATAATAAGTTAATAGGATAAGGAAGAGCATGAGACACTGGGACGAGAAACAGCATGGGGAACTGTGAAATGGAAAAACACAAAAAACTGATGAGTAAGAACAGAAGGACTGTGATGAAGAATATCATGAGAGATTGGGATGAGAAAGAGCATAGGGGACTAAGAAGAGCAGGAAGAACTCAGGTAGGAAGAGCATGAGAAACTTTGATGAAGAAGAACATGAGGGACTGGAAGAAGGAACAACATAAAGGACTCCCTTGAGGAAGAGTATGAAGGACTATGACAGGCAAGAGCATGAGGAATTGGGATGAAGGATTGCAAATAAGAAAATTATATGGGACTGTGAAAAGGAATAGCATGAGTAACTGGAGCATGGTAGAGCATCAAGGACTGGTACGAGGTGGAGCATGATGGACTTGGATGAGGATGTGCATGAAGGACAGATACGAGTAAGAGCTTAAAGGACTGCTGATGTGGAATGGCATGAGGAAGAGCATGAGTGACTTGGACGAGGAAGCGAATGAGCCATTGTGACGAGGAGGAATCTGAGGTACTACATCCCGGATGAATATGAGGGACTGTGACCAGCAAGAACATAAGCGACTGCATTGAGAAAGAGTATACAGACAATAACGTGTATAAATGGCTAGTAGGAGGAAGTGCATCAGGGACTAGGACAAGCAAGAGCATGAGGAACTGTGAAGAAGAAGTGTATGAGGGACTAGGGCAAGGAAGAGAATGAGGGACTGAAACTAGGAAAAGCATTAGGGACTTGGGAAAGAAAGAGCAAGAGCATGAGGAACAGCAACAAGGAAGAGCAAGAGGGACTGGAACTCCCCTGGGTGTGCATGGTCACTGCCTGGACGTATTGTTAGCTAGAGGCAAGGGCATTGTTGTGACCCATACTTGCCCAATATCTTAGTCAGGCAATTTGTTTAGATTGTTTTCTGTTACACAGAATATGAAAACAAAGCAACTTTCTAGGGCCATGGGTATGTTGTATTCCTCTAAGCCTAAAGACTTTGAAAAGATCTCAGGATTTGAACTGGGGAGAGCTTTAGCTGCTATTGACCCCTCACTTAGATGTGCTATGCTTTTTTGACAAAGGTGCAGCTATTATGGACAATATTGGTTCTATGGCCGCTCCGCTAAGACCAAAACATCCCCAAAAAATTAAAACAATGGTTAATTTCAAGTTTGACCAATCTTAGGAAAGACTAAAGAGCCACCGAACGGAGGTGTAAAAACACAGGACACCAGAGTGTGCTGTATTAAACAAATAAAAAGTGGGATGTTTACAGCTAAATATGATTTAACCAAAAAGATTGAGACAGCAAATAACCATTCTAAAGAATTATTTTCAGTTATCTCTAATTTTGTTCGACCTTATGTTATCTCTCCGGTTAGGGATTCATCATTTGACCAGGCTAACTTTTTTAATATGTTTTTTCTTAATATAATTCAATGAATTCATGAAAAGGTCTCCCTAAATAAGCAACCAGATTCAGAGCTAAGACAGACCTATACGGACCTAAAATCTTTGATGGAGGAATATTCCACCAGTACTAGGCCATTTGATTTTAAATTAGTCTCAGAAGAAACTATTCTTGCCTTGTTTAGTAAGCTCAAACTGACAAATAACGCCTTTTTTTTAATCTACCGGCATGTACTGCAACATGTTTGACAGCAGATATTGCTCCATTTATGACCATTCTTACCAACAAGTCATTGGCTCAAGGTCGAGTTCTGTCTGAACTGAAAAGGTCTGTAATCTCCCGCTCTTAAAAAAATCTAATTTGGATCTTAATAACCTGCAACACGATCACCCAATTGCAGGTCTACCATGGCTGGGTAACATTTTGGAGACAACTGTCAAGCACCAATTGCAGGATTTTGCGGAAAAAGAATCCCTCTTGGATCCTCTCCAATCTGGTTATTGTCCTAAATTTGATGTGGAAACTGTGCTCATAGCAGTCTGAGACAAACGTCCGTGGGCGGCTGATCAAGGGCAACTCTCCTTGCTGATAATGCTGGTCTTGTCAGCAGCGTTTGCAACAGTGGATCATTGTATCCTTATCAAACAACTGAGAGAAGTAGGGCAGGTCTCAGCAAGTGCAATCAAGTAGTTTACCTCTTTTTTATCAGAGCGCCAGCAACACGTGAAGTTGGAAGGCTGTCAGTTTCCCTCTCACAGGATTATTGAGTTCCGCAGGGATCTTCCCCCTCTCCGTTGCTATTTAATCTTTATTTACAGCCACTAATGGACATATTGCAGAAACATATATTCTGTTTTCAGATATATACAGACGACAGACAGGTGTTCATTAGAATGGACAATGTGGAGGAATCACTTAGGGTAAGTTTCTGTCTAGACAAAATCAGTAGTTGGATGTCCACTAATTTACTCCAGCTTAATCCAAACAAGACAGAGGTTGCCCTATTTGGACCAAAACAACTGCTTAATGAGTATCATTTTCTGCCACCACCAGTTTTTTTTAGTTCAATCCTAAATCATGCTTCCAGGTTGAAAACTCTTGGCTACATATGGCACAATGCTTTTAGCGGTGAAGGCCAAATTGGAGCCAAAGTGCAGGCTGTGTTCTATTCTCTGCGCCTGCTACGGCATGCTCTCCATTTTGTCCCTGTCAAAAACCATGCAGCAGTGATAAGAGCACTGGTAAATTCATAGCTGGATTATTGTAACAGCCTCCCAACTGGTGTTCCAGACAAACAAATTCAGCGACTCCAGAAGACACAGAATGCCGTTGTTAGACTGATGTTTAGAGTGAGGAAGTCTACACCCATCTCAGGGTTGCGTGTCTCTCTGCACACTGGCTGTTTGTGAAGGAAAGGATTACATATACCGAGACACCCACATGGCAGGGAAAGAAATCGGCCGAAATTTTAGATTACATCAGTTTCCTCTAATTTGTCAAAGTTTATTGTAAAGTTGGAAGTAATACCAACTAAATCTAGCGACCATAGTCCAGTTAAGCTAACTTGCTCTAACATGACTATGTGCAAACAACTGATTTATGGACACTCTGTCTCAATTAACTTGTGTCGAAATAGGCTAAGAATTCAACCTGAAAAGATTCCAGCTCTGAATGAAAATCTGATGACCGTTATTACCCAATTAGACCAAAGTGATTCATTAGAGATCATTGACTCCGAAAGAACTGTAAACAAAGGAAATAAAAAACCAACTATGTCATTTCGCCATGTCTATGACAGGGCAATTGTTGAAATGGAAAAAATGCTAAAAACTAATATCAGAGAGTTGAAAAATACGCCTTCAGATCAAATTGATGGAAACCCAGAAAATGAAACAGAAATACCATAATTGGTTGTGAATGCATAAAAAAACAATGCTAAATCAGGACTCTGAATGCATGTTAACTAATATTGGGAAAAGGAACACTGCTGGAACCTGGGCGCTGATCAATGAAATGGACGCTTTGCAAGAGCAAACCCAATATCTGAGAGCCAATGGTGCAGCTTCAATGAGCAAATGCAAGATCAGCACATTATTGCTACAAGAATAGAAAATGTGGCAAATGACGCCAGTGATCTCTTAGACATTGAGACGACTACAATAGAACACATTAGAAACTTAAATCATTTTAGAGCACTTAGCCATGACGGGCTGACGAATGAGGCCCCAAAAAGTGACCCCGAGGAATGGGCAAAGTTCCTACACCACCTCTTCAATTATGTATTAACATCCGGAAGCATCCCCAAATCTTGGAAGGCGAGTGTTGTGGTCCCAATCTTTAAAAAGGGTTTAAGAACAAACCCAGAAAACTATAGGCCGATAGCCTTACTGGATGTCGCTGGAAAGATCTTCGCTTCAATATTGTTAAAAGCCCTAACTAATTGGAGTAAATTGACAAACCATAGAGACTCATGGCAATCAGGATTTGTCAAGGGGAGAGGAACCTCACTGAAGATCTTTATATTAAATCTACTAAAAGTAAGAGCTGTGTGGAAAAAAGAATCGAAATTCTACATCACCTTTATAGACTTATAAAAAGCCTTTGATACAGTCAAAAGAACAGACCCATGGACAAAATTAACAACATGGAAATGTCCGGCTTTGCTGCTTAAAAAACGTATAGACTTACATGAAGATACCATAATAAAGGTGAGACTGGACAACGCGGGCCATCTAACTGAGAACATAGCTATCAACACTGGGTTAAAACAAGGATGACCGTTAGCGCCCAAACTGTTCAATCTTTTCACATCTGATGTTGAAGAAGCCTTTGTCTCGATGAGAACCTTCCCTCCGACGATAGCTGGTGTACCGGTGGGAAGGTTAATATATGCTGACAACATAGTCCTGATCGATCAGACACCCATTGGACTTCAACACCAACTAGAAGCTTTGCAGGACTATGTTGAGACAAATAAACTGACCATCAATCCCAACAAATCTAATATCCTCAAATTGGGAGAAATGGCCAAAGGAAAAGACACAAAAAATGTGGATGGTTTTTGAAGGAGAAGAAAATACTAGAAGTAAACCCCTTCATCTATTTGAGCGTTTGTGTAAACAATGCCACAAGCGAAGCTTCGAGAATTGAGATTCTAAAGAACAAGGCAATAAATCTGGCGTGCCAAGCTAAAATCTTTCTAAGAAGATTCTGTAGATTTAGTTTGATTCTGCTGGTGTCCTTTTATAGGTCTAAAGTTGTCCAAATGTTTGCCTACGGAGCCAAACTTCGTTTTTGCTTCCAGTAAAAATATGGCCCTTATTGGAAGGACTATTCTGGAGAACAGATCTACAAGTGCCGAAATCCATTCCTATTCAAATTCTTAGGAAAGAGTTGGCATTAACATCTTTAAGAGCAATAGCGGACTGGAAAGTAATCTCCTTTTACCGGAAATGTCTGGAAGAGACATCAACTGGAGGCTTCAAAGTTTTGAAAAAAGCAATGGAGGCTAAGTCGGATCCAACACTGACTGAATGGGAAAAAATCGGCCACCTCATACTAGTAGATCTAGGTAAATCAGAGATTCTGTCTCAAAATTCTACCCTTTAGAGACAATAACTACTGGAAAAGAATGTCAAAGGAGCCTAAGCACTGTAGATTGTGCTAAAATAGCAATGAGTTGGAAACCTTAAAGCACTTGACACTTGAATGCCCGACTCTCAGAAATGAAAGACAATTATACTTGGGCAAAATCTGGCAAGACCACCACTCCAGAGAGATCAATATATTGTGGAGAATCTTCTTAGAAGGAGAAAAGATGAACATTAATCTAGCATTGACAACATTTTTACTAGTAATTTCGGCATATTTGAGCAACAAATTGAATCTCTACAGGCACTTTGATCGCGGGATAAGCTCTTTTTGTCTATTCCTCCATCCTCCTGTGTCTACAGAGGCGACCGCAGGTTTTCTGTTTACGGACCCAAATTATGGAACAGTCTTCATTGGGAGATAAGGAAACTAGAGTCGTTGCTCCAGTTTCGGAAAATGGTGAAAACCCTCTTGTTTAAATACATTGAGGGACTAAAACTACATTGGCCCTCATTACGACCCTGGCGGATTTTTACCGCCATCGGCGGACTTTTCCGCCATGGCGCAAAGTCCCTTTACGCCATGGCGGATGGCGGACTTACCGCCCCATTCCGAGGTCGGCGGGGCGGTAAGTCCCCATTGACCCATTTACCCTTCCCCATTCCCATTTCGGCCCCATAGGGCTCAAAGGGAGTGGGGAAGGTGTTAATTACGCCACCGTACACTACGGTGGCGTAATTAACACCGAGGTCCCATAGCGCCATGGATTTTTACGCCCGCAAAAAGCGGGCGGAAAAATGACCATGGCGCTCTGGGAACTCGTAGTTGGCGGTAAGGGGTCGGCGCAGCTAACGCTGGCGTAAACCCCTTACCGCCAGGGTCGTAATGAGGGCCATTGTCATAGGAAATCGTCTTTGATACCTGTACCAAATCCTGTCAATTATCTTTTATCAACTGTGCATAGATGAGATTGAGTTCGTCCACTACTGCGCTAGAAAACCCTCAATCAATCAATCAATCAACCTTCGTATGTCATTGAAAGACGTTTATTATGCTCATACTCATTTTCCTTGCGACTTTCCCACAAGTACTGAAGAATTTTGCTATCCGAATATCAAACCACTGTCATCCAATCAGTTCAAACACCTTCATAACTAATGCCGGTGGAGCTCATGATCAGATTGTGCAGCTCAATTGTTTAACTTTACTTAAATTATTGACAAAGTACTGCAGCCCTTTAAGAAACACCTGGACAATGTTGTAATGTAATTTAGAACAAAATCCATACATTATAATTCATTGCAGTGCATGCTGAGGATTTTGTTCTAAATTATGTAAATCATTTGTGCACCCATGTCTAGGGCAGGATGATGTTATATGCGCATACTTGAGTCTTTGATACTTAAACCATGTGTCCTACGCTCAAAGTAATTTTCGCAATACTGAGACAAGATTGAAATCCAAAATACATATCCAGGCAGCCTACAAACTCCATGGGTCTGATTTACAAAACATTTTCAATGGGGTTGCGCCATTGTGAAACACTTTAATGAATGAGGTCCCAGAGTACAGATGCTACTCTTTCATTATGTCCACATACACCCTGGGGTTAACCACCCACTTGCACCCTCACCAAATATCATTTTAAGCACCTTTTAATATCCCACACTTGAGAGTACATGTTAATTACTCCTAAATATGGCACACTGGGAGGTATATTAAAGATTTTGGTGACATGGCCTCCCCGTCTCCTAATTTAAAAAATAAATCATGCTAGGATTTAAGTCTAGCAAACTATTGCCAGGCGTTTATGCCTCTTTCAAAACAAATTTGATGAACATTCGTGTAGAGGGCTGGACTGGGGGCATGAGCAAAAGATTTGCATTTTCCGGAAAACCGACGCAAAATGGCATTTGACCAGTTATAACTTTTGATCCATTGTACGAATTGACACCAAACTTTCCAGTTCTTTTGTAATCTGTTGTAGTAGTTGGTTGAAAAATGACATGCTTGCTTCTTAAAACAAGTGAACAGTAACTATCTATATCATTTTGGATAGTCAATCAAACATAGGTTTCAGTGTTGGAAATGAGAAAAATGTACTGGTGGAACTCTTTCATCCTTGGAGGGGTGGACCATGGGGACGAGGGGGTGATCCCAGGCCAGTTTACACAATACAGTACCTCTTCATAGAACCCAATCCTGGAAATTTGCATAAAGGCTAAGAGCATTATGGGAATATATTTATGCCCAGAATTCTAAATTTGAACATTGTTTATTGTGATTCAGTAAGAAACCCTCTTAAGCAAATAGTGGAAGTTGGGCTCTGCAGTTTTAATTGGTCAAATTACTCACCCTAAGAAAAAAAGGTCTCTACATTCCCCCGACATATATACCAGTCTGAAGCGCCTGCGTGGGTCCGCCCACGCATCCAATATTTAAGAAGAAGAAGAAGAAGAATTTGAAAGAAAGAAAGAAAGAAAGAAAGAAAGAACCAACCAAAGCAAAGATGTGAGTCTTTTGCTGTTTCTGTATCCAGTTGCCCATGCTGAATCTACTGAAAGTGTCAATATCCTGTTCTGGAGCCTTGTACAAGCAACCTACGCTTCACTGAACAGACCACTTTCAGAAGAGCCTTCTAAAGGCCGCCTGCCGAATGTGAGAGTGTCGCTGGCAAGCCGCTGGGTCTGGGGACAGGATGTTTTGCCGGAGCCCTGCCCCGTCGTGTACCGGCCCATTTCCTGCCTGCCTTTCCCCACAACTACAGGGAAACAACCAACGCCCTATAATATGTATATTTCCTTCTGTTAGAAGTACGCAAGCAGAACGTAATCTATAATGTTTTGAAGCCCAAATACCGGAGTGCCGAAGAAGCAACTGGGCCGTATTTCAAAGGGTAACCACGAGCCATTGCTTGTTCTTCTACAGATACTGGGTGCTTATGTCACTGCATTTGCTTTTCAAACATGTACGCGACACACTGTCAGGCTCCGCAAAGGACGCCCTGAATAAAATAGGGCAGATGTGCGTATGCACAGGTGCGCCAATACCTATGTGGTACGATAACAAAGCTTCCCTGCAAATGAGATGTCATTTAAATGGCCTGTCTACATGCGAAGCGCCGAGCATCCTGTTGAGTGTCTGAACAGAGCAGTAACCATGGTTTCCTGGTTCCGTGGCCTGCTTCTCGAGGCGCCGGAACGGGCCCCTGTATGCCATCTTTTCTTCCGATTTCAAAGATCGGAGAATAATGAGCCCGCCGTGCTGCGGCCATTCATGCCCGGAGACAATAAATACGGCCCAAACCAACAGTAAGTGACCCTTTTATCTGACATGATTTCACATTAGACTGGCAATTTATTTCCAGCGCCCTCCATTCAGCCACCGCCCGAGCAGCGAGCATGATTTCTTATTTCACTTACAGAATAAATGAAATCACATATTTCATGGTTGCCAAGACTGGCAGGCATTCGGGACATTTGGAAACAATTGCTTTCTTTGTTCCTTTCACAAAGGCAAACATCCAACAATTATTCCATGCATTTGAGAAAACAATGTCGGTTTCTGTAGTCCTCCAATCAAGGTTAATGGAAGTATGTACGTGTGTGTGTGTGTGTGTGTGTGTGTGTGCGCGCGTGTGCGTGGGGCTGTGTGCAAGCACAATATCTGGCATATAAATGCAAAAGTACATTGAATATTATAACTCATTGGTGAACGAAATATTCATGGTAAAATAGTGAGCCTGGCTGGAGTCATTCATAAATATTGACATACTTTAGACACCACATGTGCACATACATGCCATCTGAAATGATGCTTAACAGAAAGACAACAACGTGCAGATGCGCTTTTTCATCAGGTTTGTGGGTTATTATTTCTCTTATGAGTAACGCACCACTATTTTGGACTGATTAATTTTTTTTATACATAGATGGAATTTAACGGCCGTCTACCTATACTTCTTTTTATTTTATTTTGCATTTTTAAAGCGCTCACACAACCCTGGGGCATCGAGGCTCTGTTACAGAAATATGTCTTATTTGCGCATTTATAACGCGCTTAATACCCAGAGGTTTGTATGCGCAGACCCGGGGATCAAACCTGTGTTGCTTCGTGTCGCCTTGTTTCCAAGGCGAGCGTATTGCAGCTGAGCTATCCTCCCGGGACGAGGAATTTTAGGAGTGCTACTGGACTGATTTCTGCCTCACGTATTATAATTCTCGACTGATGTTTATTTTTGTGTTATTTATTATTATTATTATTATTATTATTATTATTATTATTATTATTATTATTATTATTATGCAAGAGTCTACACTTTTCATGTTAAGGAAACAGTTTGGCCTTCTACGCGGTTCATCCTCTGGAGGTGAATAAATAGAGAATGATTCAATTGGTTAATGATGACAGCTGTTATTACAAGACTTAGGCAGGCATTGAAGCTAGCATGAAGTTCTGTATAAAAACCTGATACAAGTAACTAATAAAATAAATATATAAAACAAATAATGTAAACACATTTGTTATTATTATTATTATTATTATTATTATTATTAATAATAATATTAATCAGGTGTGTATATATCACTTCATGCCAGAGTCATCCCCTGCCTAAGTGCTGTAATAATCGCTGTCATCATTAGCCAGTTTAATCATCCTCTATTTATTGACCTCCGAAGGATGAATGGCGTAGTCGGCCGAGCTGGCGTGCTATCGTGTGAAGTGCAGACTCCCCATGTCACTTAATCCATTTTCATATCTACTTTCTCTAAAGCTTCATCTATTGATTAATCAATTGTGCTGTTCAATACTACATTTGTTTAATTATATGTTTCTCGTGCATGCCGACCAGGCCCCCAAGGTCGGGGGCTGTCTGGTTCCTTTGCAATAATTTACAAGGGATTCTGGGAAACGTAGACATCATTAAAACACACGTGAGATGTATGTCAACGGAGACCGCGTGACAGCAAGAGTTGAAACAAGCAGACTACTTCAGCATCAGATAAAAGTGTATGTGCATTTCTAGAAACTCTAAATCGCAAAATGGATGCCATATTTGTTTTGACGGTAGCTACTGTGCTCTGTCTGCAACATGTCGGCATGTATTCTAGAACTATCTGAATAGTGTAGTTTACAACAGCATGTATCGGTTCCCTGTCCAATGTCCAGGAATTATCTGGCTGGAATTGCATATAAATGCCTGATGCCTTCAGTCTCAGTTAACTTTTTCTGAAGATTTGTCAATTAATGAAAGTCTTAAATGAGTTCTGTGGTGTGAATCAGGACATCTGCTTGCTCCCCTGTGCTGGAGATGACCCCTCGCCTATGGGGTGGCTCTGGTTTTCCCCCTTCCTCTCCTCCACTCTTGGCTGGTTATAAGAACGTATTACTGACCCAAATTGATGGTGGCAAGATGTTGGGGGAAGTATCTTATGTTTCATTCATTGATTTTTCATCTGCGAAAAGAATGGGTGATGTGTTCACCTAACATCTTGCTAAAGCAGGGTTAGGCATTTTTTGGGGGGTAACCCACTTGTGTAGTGGATAAGTAATGCAGTGTGTTAGGCAGGTGCGGGTAGTGTCTTGCACTAGTGTCAGCGAGGCTATGATTAGAGCACAGTTCGATGTGAGGCATTATTTAGGCAATAAGCCCCGAGACTGTGGGCCATTACGGCATAAGGCAATGCCCCCGAAACCCATAGTTACAGGCCTGAGCATAGTGATGGCCTTAACGAAGTCCCCAGGGGCATTACCATATGCGGTAATAGCCTGCATTCAAGGGGCTTATTACCATTAGTACCCCAGCCCATTAGACCGGGGTACTAAATGCATTTTCTTTTCTGTTCCGAAATGCTCTGACGTTTCGGAAGAGAAAAAAAAGTATTAAAAAAAATGACCACTGGGGAAGGGAAAACAAAGTCAATTTTCCCTTTCCATGGTGGTAATTGAAAAAACGTGGAAATAAAGTAAACAAAATGGCTGCTATGCTACGGGGGAAGGGACTGCACATAATCCCTTCTTCCTTTCCGTGACGGCCTGTCGCAGATCTGAAGTGAACACTCTTGGGACTGAAGTTTTCCCAGTGCGTCCATTCTTGAAATTGACAAAAAAGACGGTAAGTGGAGGGTGGGAGGGCGATAAGGGAATTCTGTGGATGGGGAGGTGGGTGTGAGAGGGAGAAGACATACCTGATTCCTCGGCGAGGGGAGATGGCAGCACCAGCCGTGAAGAGGCTCAGGGCAGCGGGATTACCATGTGATAATGCCCACATTGTGAGCCTCCATATTGGCTGGGAGGCCACCACACCCACCTCGCCGGGTACTAATGTAGGAAGGATGATGAGAAAGTTACATGGATAAGAGAGGACAATACATGGGTGAAGGTAACTCCAAGTGAAGTAATATCACTGCCTGGCTCGGCTGTTGATGGGCTGGAGTGTTGAAGGAAGTACGCAAGGGAATCAGGAAGATGGCAGAAGGTCATGTCAATTTAGTATGTATGTATGTAAAGGAAAGTTTGGGGTAGCAATGCGGTAAATGAAGGTAAAGCTCCAAGGGGATCAATGCAGCAGCCCATCCCAGTACAGCTACCTGTGCAAGCAGGTTCTTAAATCAGGGCTCACTCTGTAGGCGCAGCAGTTTAAGTCTTATGTTTAGATTCACACAAAAGAAATTAGATGTTTAAGGCACTTCAAAATAGTAACAGCAAAGCAAAGTGTAGTAATATTAGTAGTAGGAAGTTTTGGCCCATCCCCTGTAAAGGGGAGGATTTTCAGGTGTCTCAAATTATTTATTACTTAACTAATTTGTTTCTTGCGCCTCTTCTTTCTAACTTTCTAAAAAAAAATTATGTAATGTGTTCAGTTTATAAACAATCTCTTCACAAACACCTAAATCTATTAAAAACAATTAATGGAATAAATTACTCTATACACAATTCCTAATCAAATCTTATAAATAACAGCACTTTTAAATTACATTCCTTATGGCTGATCTTTATAACTTATATTTCTACCAGAACAATTGTACGTATAAAATATATATTCCATCACTTCTCAAACAGCTTGACAACTTGCAGCCAAACCCGATAAAGTTCAACATGCAATGAAATGCTTTCTGAGTTCAGACAATATTCCCAAAAGCATGACTGTGTATCACTTCATAGTTATGTATGAACTTTCCCAGGTTGCACATACACAATGAGCCCAATATCTTATATTGAGGCATGATGTGTAGAGCTGTTTCCAGTATATGTGGGCTTTCACAGATACAACAGAACCTTTTACCCCTAGGCAATTTAAGCTTAGAGCCACAAACTGTTAACAGAAGGAGTTGGTTAATTCGCAAAAAAAGAACACATCTACTAACAACAGGCGATGTTAAACGGTAATTATATAGTGCCTCCTTAGTATTTATATTGGCCTAAGCCTATTCTCGCTACACGGACAACCGCGTTGCAAAGTTCTGATTTTTAGGTTAACTTCGCTGCCATTTTAAGATTCATCCGCCATTTTAATTTCCACTCGTGTGTTCTATGTTCTAAAATGGTGGACTATGTTTTCGACTTGCAACCCAGCCTTCCGACCTTTCAGTTCTGTTAATGTTTTGGTTGTCTGAGAGCCGACTGTTTAGACTAAGCAAAGAGACCTTGTGCTTCATATGAACTGTCTTTCAAGGGTTGTCTGCGCTCACAAGCCTCATCCTTGTATAAACATTGGGACAATGGGACAATAAAGAACAAGCGAAGACTTTGGCTGAACTACATTGTGAATAAACTTAGCACAAGGTTACTGCGGGATCCGAGAACATATATCATCATTGTGTCTTCATGTAAATGCAAACCTATGTATTCCTTCACATAATATTAATAAACTAGGCACAAACTCTAGACCACGAATTATTAACATGAAGAGAAGCTGGACAATATTGCACGAATTGTATAAAAGCATGAATGTGTAGATGTCCAGCTCTCTCTCATCTCTCATTGTCAGCTGGTACACACTGCAAAGTGTTGGGAGCCAGATAGCTATCAGTTTTGCTTTGTGAACCGTACAGTAATAAAAGATCTGTGAATCTTTTCAGCCCGTGATTGGTGTATTTCCTTTGTGGTACTCAGCCTCAATATTTCTTTGTTCTTTCAGCGAAAGGCTTAGCAGCAAATAAGGTTGTGTAGTCTTAAATGTTTGTACAACACTAAGGACCTCTTGATAACATTTTAACATGGTATTTGTTCATAGTTCTGATTACAGTCCCAATTCTCTATTTCCTTTACAAACCGTTGCTTAAGCTGATAGTGATCACACTCACTCCTTCTAGTTTCCATCCGATCGTCTCAAATAGTTCTCTATTCAGCTCATCAAAACCGTGATACTCGTACCCAAATTCGATCACAAATAGCAACAGGCATTTGATTTGAGAGGGTGCATAGCTTTCATATAGAATAATCCTTGCCTCTTTAGGGCAAGGCCAAGATATTAGCCCAAGTTCCAACCTAATGAATTCCATAGGGATGGAAGGAGGTACGGCCAAATGTTTTCACCAGAAAAAAACCAACCTACCAGAACGTTTAACCATTTAAGATCTGGTAGTGTTAATGCCTCAATACAGTAAGGTATTGCAGGGCAAAAGCTCTGCTTATATAGAATAAACGTGCTTTCCAAGCTATATCATGAATTTATCCATCAAGACACTCAGCTGAGCAGCTTTCCTACTTTTAACAAGTATGATATCGGTATAGACTGTGGCTGCGCATATGGCGATGCCCAAGTGAGGATCGTTTCTCACATGCTCAAAGCTGGCAATAACAAATTGGGCTTATTAATAGGGTCGCTGGTAAACTGTGTGATTTTAGATATGCCCATGATTATCGCTAGATCGTTCTCGTCTGCCTACAACCAAAGTTTTTTGGTCGTGTGCACCTTCTTGCGCCACTTCCAGAGTTAAGCCTTGAGCTCCTATAGAACTACTGAAAGAGAGTCAACAGGTTACTTTGTTTGCAACAGTTCATGGGCAGCTGAGGTCTGGTGTAGCAGAATCGCAGATAGATTGGGATACATTTCTATTCTCTCTTCAACTCCTACTTGGCAATGACTGGCTCACAACCTGTCACTCATCATTATTTTCAACTTTAAAAATATACATGATTTCCATACATTGGTGTAGAGTCCTGAATGATCTCATCTTGGTGGGTTCAAAACATGTGTTCGACAGATTGGTGTCTTTATTAATACCTGTACTTCTGTTCTTCCTTCAATTGAAACCATTGACAACTTTAATGACTACCCATACATGTTCAATGGGACTTGTTGAGAACGAATTTGCAATTGGGCATGTACTCACTGCTGTATTCACTATGTGTGCAATTCAGAAATGTGCTGTGGTTTCATATCAAATGGCATTGGCCTAAAAATAACAATCATATAATATACTTCATATCTTTGCATCAGTGCCTTCCATTGCCAGTACCTGGCTGGATAGTAAGGATGCAGATTGCGTTGTTCAGTGTTATGTAGAATATGTCAGTTTCTTGTTCTGTGTGTGTGATTGGTTGTACTTTTTGCGACCCAGTGAGTGGCTGCATAGTGCTGTGGTTATGAGCAGTCTTCATTGAATGATGATCTAATTAACTATAATTGATGGACATTCTCCCTCTATTGTGTATCTCCTAATTCGCAGGTTCCATGGTGCACTTGGAGTTGACAACAGCAAGGTCTGAGGAAAGGACCCTGACAAGTAGCTGCCTATTTTTAAGGGTCACTGGGTTCAGTGAATGAGTTGAGATCTATCTGATATCATCGACTTTTATATCAAAAACATTTTTTTTCTGTAAATTTCGCAGCAAATATATGTGGAGGGAGACCTCTTGCAGTCACCCATATTCCAACCACATGTATTATTACCCTAACCCACCCCCACATATAATTGTGATGAAAGTCATTGTAATATAATGCAATGAAATCTTCCTAGATGTACTCTTCTGCTATGTGATCTTCCTATACCTTGTCTATGTAAATGTGTTATCTTGCTCTGCTTCATTTTATTCCTCAAAGCAGTGTATCTAGGTCAAGAGGTGGGCCATTATCAGGGCCCACTTATTTCTTGCTCTGTTTGACTGTGTTTTTGCTCCATTTACCCCCAAGCCTATCCACCTCTCTGTTTAGGTGTGTTTTCTTCTTCAGGGGATATTCAAGGTACATTCCAATTGTCAGACCGGTCCTTATGCACACAATACTGTTACATCTATAGATGGAATAGCATGCAATATGCCCTGGCACATTGAGTTATACCTCACCAGGAGCAGACAATGGTATTATAGACCAATATTACACATATTTGAAAAGGATGGCACATCATCATAGAATTGTAATGACACATCATGGTCCTGCTGGTTTGTTCCTCTGTGCTGGGGTCACTGTGCCCTTTATAATGTTCCACTACGTAGTCCTGTGTTTTTCCCCATCATCTAAGTGGTCCGTATCCAATTATTTGAACGGAATTCCCAGCAAATAAAGGTGAGGTACCAGCCTGGGCTTCTCAGCATTGAGGGGGGTGAGAACCCCAGCTTTCCCCTCACACAATTGGAAGGGAATTCTTGGAATTCTGTTCCCCAAGCAAATGGAATAAAGGAGCACAAACCAGCATTCTTCTTCACCCAGTTCACAAACCCATTCTGCCCAGTTGTAGCTAACACCCTAAAGCTATCAACTGAGATGAAGCACTGAGCATAACTTCAAGCCCAAATTTTTTTTATACCTCAGAGGCCTCCTATGTCGGATGACCATCTAGCAAAGGTTACATTCTTCTCTATCAATTCAGTTATTTTTTTCTGATAGGGTCTTACCTTTCCCAAGGAGCATTGAAGTCCCAGGGAGAATTGGCACCAGGTTCAACAATAAATGAACCATACTGCCACCAGCTGCCACCACAGTGCAAGCAGGTATTGAGATACTGCCCATGTGCCCTACCAGATCATGTGTTAGGGGCAGAGGTTTAAGCAATATTTTGTCCCTGATGCCCGCTGCAGCGTGAGGACAGGTAAGGGGTGGGCACGGTTGTAGCCCAGTGGACATGCACGGGTGGAGAGCATATTGAACAGACCCAAGCATTTGATATTTAATGGTAGTCAGAGAGAGCGGTGGACACAGAACACTGAAATGGTCAGTTCTGTACAATTACTAGCTGTTCCTTGCTGGAGTGACATGGGTTCCCCTATTTCCCTTCCACAATGATGTTGGCATACAATGGAGACATGGGCATTCATCAGTGCAAGCAGTGAAAACAGTTTGGGGAAAAGGGTATACCTGCCATGATTGTCATGCCCAGTGGATGGCTGATTCCCCAGCACTCTTGCTTCATATCCTTACTGCAGCAGCAGGAATGACATAAGAGTTAGTGTTAATCTTCTTCTTTCTGGGAAGTCCTATCTACCATTGGAAATCGTCCTGATGTTACTTTGAGGGGATTGCATTAGGATCTGGGTCTTCTTTTCTATTTGTAGTAATACCTGACTCTGTTTTTGTTTGTTCCTGTGTATAGTTGCTGCTTCAAGGGGTCTTCAAGGGGTTGGTGTAAAGGTTGTAGGAGGTTGTTGCAAGGATTGTGACATTGTTTCAATCTATGTCCCTACCTCACTAACAAGGCTTCTCATGGAAAAGGGGAGAGGGGGAGGAAGACAGGCTGGTGTAGAGGGGAGGCATGGCAGAGGTCAAAGCTGTTGTGAGTAACTGGGATGCTGGATCAAAAAGACTGTGACAGAGAAGCAGCTCAAAGTGAAAGCCTGCATCCCTGTTCAGTCCCTCCAGCAGCGTGCGTGAGCAAGGCCTGTACCTGGATGAGGAGACGCAAGGTTAAAAATGGAATCCATTTGCAACAGGAACAAGAACAGGCAAGGAATGTGAAGGTGGAAGTAAGGGGAGCAAGGGATGAGGAGTTGGATGGAAATAGTAGTCATGAATTCCTTTCTCAAAAACAAGTGATAACAATACACATTCTCAGGAATGAGAGAGAGGCAGCACTGGTAATGTGAAGTAGCTGTACAGAACAAGAGTAGATGTGTGCACAGGCAGGGAAGAGAACAAGAGGGTTGGGGAAAGGAGCATATACAAGCACAGAAGAACATTTAACTGGGCACCTTAGCGTCTTCTCCGAGAAAGAGATCGGTTGGGGTACAGGTGAACATCAAAGGCGATAAAGGTCTGTCAGTATGTGGTGGGCTCTCTGTCTCATGTCATTAGTATCCATAGACTTAGAAACGAAGGGACGGGGGAAGTATGAGGAAACAATCCATATAATAGAGGGAAATAGGATTAAGAAAAAGAAGGAAGAGTGTGGGTGCAGTAAAAGATCAGGATCCTAGGTGGGCTTGTAGGAGAGTGCATTCTGGATCAGCCACTCTGCCATTACTGTTGGTAGGCTGGTAGAACAACAATTAAGGGGCTTTGCAGGCACAATGATCTAACTTCTTGCAACAAACTTCAATTGAGTGGCTCCTTATTCATGAAATGTAACTATCCACTCCCAAACACGATACACAAAAATAATAATTTCATGTCCTTTATATGGACATGCAAAGTCTCTGTATATTGGCCCCACAGCCAACAAACCCAACCCTGGCTTCCAGGAGAGGAATCAAGCAGTTTTCTAATAAGTAAAACCTTTGTTTAAAATGTATCAAGAGGTAATTCACAGCTGATACCCCCCTACATTATAAAACAGTGTTGGTAAATTCAAGTTAATAATGAATATCCTAATAAATCAAATAAACAATGCGAAATGTAACTAGCATTACTAAATCAAAATACATTCCCAATATTCTATCAATAGGTGAATGGATGCTCTGAATAATATGTTGGTTACGTTAGTTCACACATTTTACATGGTGTAGGTAATAATCACAATAGGATTGAAATGGATCTGCCTTTCAAAAAGTCAAGAAAGTAATGTTGGAGTATCAAGAATTCACAAGTTTTGGGAAAAATCCAATTGTATTTCTTTGAAACAAATGAAAACAGAATCTGACTCACCAGCTGTTTTTGTAACTCTCTTTTCCCTTTTGGCATAGTATCACCTCGTTTCCACCCATTAAGGAATATGCAAAAATATGTTAATTAATTACTTATATTTAATTATTTATATTTAAGACTTTTACAGAGAGGCATATCTTGTAAATTCACCAGTAAATCTGCAGTTTCAAATGTTTCCAGGTATGCCAGATCCAGGCAGGACTTTGCGACTGAAATCTGCAAGGAAATTGACAATTTAATATCTAGTTAACCGAGGCAGAACTGCCCTTTAATATGTTAGCTGGTATGTAGATACACATCTTTATAATATTTAAGGGTCTCAGTTCACTTATTCTTTTAAATGCCTCTAGCAGACACCTGACAGAAGGATTATGCCCAGACTGGTAAATCTGGATGGCTTCCTCTGAAGTGTCACTCCTCATTGATTTGAAGACCATTTCCCAGCAGCCAAATCCACCTTTGAATCACTTTGGCTTTGCTTTCAAGCACTATAGTCCTTCTGTTCTTCCTCTAATCTAATCCCACATCTATTGTTGTTGTATGTGCATTGTTATCCTCTGGTACACGGGAAGCGGTTTCACCCGCGCACAACCATTGCTCCCCCCACCCGATGTATGCAGGGGGGTCATTCACACTCTCCATAGGAGTCCACTCCTACCTTTCTTTGCTTTTATTGGCGACCCTGATTTCTTTCACCAGGAGTAACAATACCCCTGTAGTTTACGCCCCCCAAGCAGTCATTTATGTTGAAATCGCTCACACAGCACCTTACGTGGAGTCGCGTTCGTACACAGGGAGGGCTTGCAATAAGGAACATCTGAACACCGGTAGATTTTTCTTTTTTCTCCTTCAGCCACTGCCGCACACTGCACACTGAGTTCCACAGAACACTAACCAACTGCACTGTTTACTGCTTCGCACCGCTTTGCAGTGGAAGGAGTCTTTAAAGCAGGAAAGCAGGAGATCCAACAAGGCAGGGCAGAGCTCAGCAGCCAGGAAAGTTAAAGTCACAGTAACACGCCAGTATCACGCCAACTCCAACAAACTCCAACAAACTCCACTTTCCACTGCTTTGACAGCTTTGTTGACAAGGAGAAGGAATTTGAAATTGGAGCGGTTGTGGGTGGACTGCCAACCAGCATGGTATATGTAGGTAAAATATGGGAAGGAACTGGGTGGGTGTACAGAAAGTGGATAGCGAAGTTGAAGACTTTTTCTACAAGGAGGAAGAAGCAGTGCAGAAGATCAAGGCAAAGATGCCTTCCTTTTTTGAAGAGTTCAGCATGAGGCAGCGGAGAGCCATACAGTGACAGAGGGCAATGAGATAGTTGGTAATGTGTTCTGAGAAGTCTGAGGAGAAGAAGGGAAAGGACAGAAAAAGATTTGAGTGTCAATAGCACATAAATAAAGGGATTTTGAAAGCCAAAGGGTAACAGGATAACATAAGTCTTCCATGGGCAGAGGTAAACTTGGGGACAGCGACATGGATAGGATTGGGGTTAGACGTGTGTCAGTTCCAGGGCTATCTTCAAAATCAAATGATGCATTGGACTTTTCCCATTAACTTCAAAGCACATTGGAATGTATTTCTAGTAAAGCAAATAGTTCACAATATGCCTGTTGATTAGAAACATCTGCTTTGTGAAGGAACAACAGATGCCAGTACATTTTACCATTCGAAGGGGAAACTGAATCCAGTCTTCTAAACCCCACCAAAGCATAACCCTTTAGTTAGGCTTCTATGTTAAAATTAAAATAAAGAATGACTAATTTAATCAGCAGTCTTTGCATTTTCGTTTGGTAAACAGTATCAATCACATTAGGCCGACAGCATGTGTGCAAACGTGAACATTCCGTTAATGATGTTGTTAAAAATAGTCTCGTTCTCAGTAGCATTTTCTAGAGATAAATGAAATATGTGTTGCTTTCAAATCAAATTGTTTTGATTTTCACAGAACGTTTTCCTATGGGATTGCGCCATTATAAAACACTTCTGTGATTCAGGCCCATTTGTTAATACACAAAACAGTGCACTTATTTGGGAATAATCCTGCACCTGCAAAGTAGTAGGGAATTGCCATAAATCATCGGTAATGTAATTAGATGAGAGCAATAAGAAGGGGAAAACATGCAGGCTCATTATTGCACACACGAGCACACACACATTCAATCCATCGCTCAAGCCATCAGTGGATCAAAAATTTGACTATGCAATGCTCTATTCTCCGGCACTTCTGAGCAAAACATTAATAAACTCCAAATCATCGAAAGCAAAGCTCTCTGCGCTGCCCCTGGTCTTCACATATATTGACACATTTTTTATTAGTTCTTTATTTTGGTTGGCTAACTTAAATTAACCTTTCAAAAAAATGTTTTACATAAAACTTCAAATTACAAATCACATCACATCACATTAGGAAGAGACAAATGACAACTTAGGAAAATGAAAAAGAAAAAAGAAAAAAAAGCAATGATAAAATAAGAAAAGCCACAAAGTAAAAGGCAAAGAAATACAGAGATCAATACAAAAAAATACTTAACAAACTCAATTCGAGCATAAAACCACACACAAATTAGAAATAAAACCTAAACATGTGTGATATCTCATAACCCAAAATAAAATCACTAAATAATCAGTCTCTAGGCAATACTGCACTTAACAATTGCATAGTGGCTATTCTTAATGAGATTTTAGGGGTGCAAATAATTCATACCATAGTTCATCATCAGACCGCATTATATGAGGACAGTCTCCCTTTGTTTTCTCAAGGCAACACACACAATTAGTATGTGTTTTAATGTCTCTTCCATTCCATTAATGTCTCTTCCATTCCATTACATCAATTTTACAAAATCGACAGTACGAAGCATCAACATGGATTAGACCCCTTCTTAATAAGATTTGATTAGTTGGCCATACGTTCATGTGATATCTTAGAATTTGACTTCTAAGTGTATATGACGGGCACTTCAGTAAGTAGTCAGCTATTTTCCGACATTTTTATGACCAAAGGATGATCTGTCGAAGTCTCTTAGCAGTAAGCATTTTTGTTGGGTATGATGCCAATCTAGTTGATATAATTTAAGCTTGGCTTTAGCTGGATTATTGAGCAAAAGGTCTAGCGAGATGTTTGTTTCAGCCAGATCAGAGAGAACACTAACTCTCCAGTTTGCTGGAAAAGAGTGTGGAGAAAGCAAGAGACATGGACATATTTCTGATGCCAGAAGAAAGGTGCACTGGCCCCCTATTCAGGAATGCATCAAATTAACCACCCCCTACTATCACACACCAATGTCTAACCGATACAGCCCCAGAATACCTTTCACAAAGATTCATCAAAGGAAATTCGACACGGCCCACGCGTACAGCCTACTTCAACCACCTCAAAGTACCCAGATTCAAGAGATCCAGAGGAGGCAGCGCTAGCTTCCCAGTCACTGCCTCCAAGCTGTGGGACTCACTGCCACCGTACCTTCCTGATAAACCCTCATACTGGACATTCAGAAAACACCTACAATGTGGCTCTTTGCCTAATAATTTACTTCTGTCCCCCTTTGCCAAACTTTCTCTAAACTTACCTTGTCCTGTAACGAGTGCCCAGATGCCTCTGGGTTAAGCGTGCTTTACAAATACAAAAATAAATAAATACATTAACCTGCCCAATGAGGGTTAATGCAATGTGTTGGAGGAGGCTCCTACTCAGGTCATTGGAGATTAACTTTTTTGAAGTGTGACAGAGGTTTTCTGAGTGGATTAGATCCTAATGCATGGTGGTTGCAGGGAGAATTAAATTGGTTAGTGGGTGGTGACAAACACATCAAATAAGGTTGTGTTAAAGGTATACGGGTAGCACTAATATAAAAAGGAGAACAAGCTCAATAGAAAAAGGTCGAGAAGACTAAAGAGGCTAAGGAAAATATCCAGCAAGCAAGACTCAAGTCTGTTCTGTCGGATTATAGGTCCAGCTTTGGCAACTAGCGCATGGAAATACAACTATCGAAAACTCTGCAATGCAAACGGTATGAGGGGTAAGTCAAAAAGCAAGCATGGGCAAGAGGAATGGCAAGCAAACTCACAAAACTGTGTTGAAATTTAGAAAGGAGGAGAGGCTGAAGGCTAGCCCAGGATGAGCAACTCGGATGATGGGGAGCCCTGGTCAGGTGAGTGCTATGGGTGAGCAGAGTGAATGTTTCCCCATGAAATTGTGCAAATGTTCTGACTTGGTGAGAATTGTTATTTTAAGAAATACACCTCTTTTCTTAATTATTTTGCCATTCAAGCTTTTTGACTCTATCCCTTTTAAATTGACAAAATATTCTACCAATTGTGGCAACAAACCATTGCAAATATGGTGAGGAGAAAATATGTTAACTCCATTTGTATTGACCCCCTGGCTAAATACAATTGTCCAGCAATACAAATGCGTGAGTTTGCATGTTGTAGGGGATGTCCATGAATGCACAACACAAAATAATTGTGATCTACATTATCTGGTACGTCGCCTGGAACGTACATAGGATGCTAGGGTGGTGGGGACAAACCAGCGCCAATTTGAAAAGGACATGTGGGCCAAGACAGTGCAAAAAATTTAGATAAGGGCAGAAGTACAGCACACAACAAAGCACTCCCTCCAGTGATAGGATGTTGTCTTTTGTCGTGACCCACACCTGCTGGAAAGCACAGACGTCAGTTCACCAAAATTCCAGAGTTAGCAGAAGTGACATCACAGTACCACGCCCCATAAGTGACATCACAGGAAGTGATGCCATCTGACCCCACACCCATGTGTCATCAAAGGAAGTGATGTCATTGACTCCTCAGCCCCACATGACATCACAGGAAGTGGTATCATAAAGCATTATCCCTCAGTACACTAGAACAAATATGGTTACAATATCACTGTATTGTGACATTTCATACAAGAATGGATCATCATATCTAGCAGTGTGTCAAGGCTCATGTTGCCATGGAAAGTGTATGAACCCAAATCCACTCTTTATGTGGATCCACCCTGTTATTTCAACAGGACTAAAGAGCGAAATCACATTCTGGGGGACAGGGGTGCATAGGCAGGTATAGGGATAAGGGAAAGCCAGGACAAAAGGGGAGAGGGAGAATATTTCATCAGAGAACATGTATTCTTCTAGTTGATGGCATCTACAGTCTTGAATGATTTTGGCACTTACCCCATTTTCTTCTGATTCGACAAGTTACCTTCAGTGTTGTGTTGTACTGTTTGCAGTTGTTTCATGGACTTCATTACTCCTGCACAAAACATTCAGACGTCTCAGATTTTCATCTCCGTCAGAACCTAGAGCTAAGTTTAAAATGGGTTTGATTAGTGCATTGGCAAATACTGCTACCTGATCATCTTCCTGTATCTCTTCAAAATGCTTCCATAACTGAAGAGGAAAAAACATTTCAAATTCTTGTTCCTATACATTACTAGTATCCCGCTCTCACACTTTCAAACAAGTGTAATATTTTTGCTTCAGGTACACATCCTACCATACAAGGTCTGCAGAAGTTTGGTGTGTTACAAAACCCTCCCTACCTGTGCCTGGCAGTGGGCGTGTCTCTGGCCCCTCCCTCTTCACCTGCTGGAATAGGGTCTGACATGTGGTGAATCTGTGCAACAACCCCCTGCCCCACTTAAGTTGCATTTAGTGTTTGTGGAACTGAGAAGGCTGGTCTTAAGGTGCCACAGAGGAAGCTGAAGGCACCTTTTTAGACCCTATACCCGAGCAGATTAGACCAGTTGTGACTTTGAAGAAGCTGGATGGTTTTTAAGCGACGCCACCGCCCCTCCAGCAGAGTAATATATATCTATACATAGCGCTTTGGACACTGGTGAAAGTTGATTAGGCTCAACTCTTCTCTCGGTTGAATTTTCTGTTGATGATATTGGTGAAATGTCGGGACCCAAGGCTAGCTAGCCTTTTGGTCGTAGCCCCTGAGGTCCTATTTGGGGCTACAACCAAAAGATCTGGGGCTATAGCCCCCATAGAACTCCCCTAGCGATGCCTCTGGACCTGGATCTGTATGCCTAGGGAGACCAGGTTTTTAAAATCAAAAACCAAGACAGGCGACCAACAAGCAACCAACTTAGAACTTATACTACAGTCTGATGGTGGCTAACAACACAAACATAGGACTACTTTTTAGTTGCATACTGGATGGATGCTGACAAAAAATTCTCTCTAGTTTGCAATTTCTTAGCATTGGCCTCGATTGCATAACTTGGAATGATTATTATGGTCACCTAAATATTGAACAAACAGCAAATCTAACCATTAAACCGTTGTTCAATTGAATTGAGTGTAAAACGTGCCAGCACACAATTCTTTTACTTGTTATTTGGGGAGCTGTGTGTCGTCGGTGAGCCACGAGGAGCAGCAATCTGAAGTGGGAATTCTTACCAGGGTTCAATTGGGTGAAATCCTCTTCAGCCCCACCTCTCCACCCGATCACTCCTCCCCTATCACATCACTTGGTCCAGTTTACTGGAGCTCTCCAAACCATTGGTGATAGTATTGCAACCAGTGAAAAAAATGCAGATAATTTGAAAGGGGTTTTGTGTTTTGTTATGGATAAAATATAATGGAAGCATTAGTGACTAAGGCGTTGCCGGATTTGAGGACCAGCCTACTATTTGGAGACATACATTGCCTGTGTCCTAAAGGAATAGCTCAATGAGGGAACATTGTGCCTACTGAGGGGTACACAAATTGCTCTGAGAAGGGTGCTATGCTATGACAAGCATTGTCAATTTAGAGTCTTTGTGCATACTGTTACAAATGCATGAGTTTAGGACCACTAATCACCAACTAGACACAGCATACAAAATTCAATATTGCCCTGGTTTTCGGAAAAAAAATCAAAGTGCAACTCTTTCCAAGGGGGAAGTACACTTTAATGGACATATTGCTATGTATTCTCATCAAAAGAAACTTTAGAAAAGATATATGTAATTTTACCAGCATTGTAAAATGCCTCTTTCTCGAATTTTACAATGTTGCTTTCTAATTATTTCATTACATATTATTGTCATAATAACACATGATTAATTTGTCTTACTGAGCAAAGCACTTTTTTAAAAGCTATAGTAACTATATCTGTTTTTCCCAATTGTACCTTTTCGAAATATCCTATCTGAGAAAGGAGAATGGTACAAATAGTGCCAACGTTGGTTCTTAGCTGTTTTCCATACAATTAAAAAGAACTTTGGGACACAAGAATGACCACAGATCTACATATTAAGACAGCCATAGCTATGAAAAAAGGGTTGTATGTTTGAATCTAAATACTTAATGTTTAATATGTTTCGTGCTAATTTTATTGTTCACAACATAGTCCAAAATGAAATGTATTTGTAACCATTTACCAAAAATACTGATTCAGATAACTTCAGTATCTGGATGAGAGGATATAATGGCTGTGATTTCTGCCACTCTATTTGCATTGAACTTGTTTTGGGAGATAATTTAAGAAGAGGAGGGCATCTGCCGCCTGGGCACAAACATCTTCAGAGAATTATACTTATAAGATATAAGATTTGTTTATTTTATAACATTTTGAGAAAGCCACTTCCAAGTGCTATAATGGGATGTATCAAGAGGTAATTCACAGGTGATACCCCCCTACATTATAAAACAGTGTTGGTAAATTCAAGTTAATAATGAATATCCTAATAACTCAAATAAACAATGCGAAATGTAACTAGCATTACTAAATCAAAATACATTCCCAATATTCTAGCAATAGGTGAATGGATGCTCTGAATAATATGTTGGTTATGTTAGTTCACACATTTTACATGGTGTAGGTAATAATCACAATAGGATTGAAATGGATCTGCCTTTCAAAAAGTCAAGAAAGTAATGTTGGAGTATCAAGAATTCACAAGTTTTGGGAAAAATCCAATTGTATTTCTTTGAAACAAATGAAAACAGAATCTGACTCACCAGCAGTTTTTGTAACTCTCTTTTCCCTTTTGGCATAGTATCACCTCGTTTCCACCCATTAAGGAATATGCAAAAATATGTTAATTAATTACTTATATTTAATTATTTATATTTAAGACTTTTACAGAGAGGCATATCTTGTAAATTCACCAGTAAATCTGCAGTTTCAAATGTTTCCAGGTATGCCAGATCCAGGCAGGACTTTGCGACTGAAATCTGCAAGGAAATTGACAATTTAATATCTAGTTAACTGAGGCAGAACTGTCCTTTAATATGTTAGCTGGTATGTAGATACACATCTTTATAATATTTAAGGGTCTCAGTTCACTTATTCTTTTAAATGCCTCTAGCAGACACCTGACAGAAGGATTATGCCCAGACTGGTAAATCTCGGTGGCTTCCTCTGAAGTGTCACTCCTCATTGATTTGAAGACCATTTCCCAGCAGCCAAATCCACCGTTCAATCACTTTGGCTTTGCTTTCAAGCACTATAGTCCTTCTGTTCTTCCTCTAATCTGATCCCACATCTATTGTTGTTGTATGTGCATTGTTATCCTCTGGTACACGGGAAGCGGTTTCACCCGCGCACAACCATTGCTCCCCCCACCCGATGTATGCAGGGGGGTCATTCACACTCTCCATAGGAGTCCACTCTCCCTTTCTTTGCTTTTATTGGCAACCCTCATTTCTTTCACCAGGAGTAACAATACCCCTGTAGTTTACGCCCCCCAAGCAATCATTTATATCGAAATTGCTCACACAGCACCTTACGTGGAGTCGCGTTCGTACACAGGGAGGGCTTGCAATAAGGAACATCTGAACACCGGTAGATTTTTCTTTTTTCACCTTCAGCCACTGCCGCACACTGCACACTGAGTTCCACAGAACACTAACCAACTGCACTGTTCTCTGCTTCGCACCGCTTTGCAATGGAAGGAGTCTTTAAAGCAGGAAAGCAGGAGATCCAACAAGGCAGGGCAGAGCTCAGCAGCCAGGAAAGTTAAAGTCACAGTAACACGCCAGTATCACGCCAACTCCAACAAACTCCAACAAACTCCACTTTCCACTGCTTTGACAGCTTTGTTGACAAGGAGAAGTAATTTGAAATTGGAGCGGTTGTGGGTGGACTGCCAACCAGCATGGTATATGTAGGTAAAATATGGGAAGGAACTGGGTGGGTGTACAGAAAGTGGATAGCGAAGTTGAAGATTTTTTCTACAAGGAGGAAGAAGCAGTGCAGAAGATCAAGGCAAAGATGCCTTCCTTTTTTGAAGAATTCAGCATGAGGCAGCGGAGAGCCATACAGTGACAGAGAGCAGTGAGATAGTTGGTAATGTGTTCTGGGAAGTCTGAGGAGAAGAAGGGAAAGGACAGAAAAAGATTTGAGTGTCAATAGCACTTAAATAAAGGGATTTTGAAAGCCAAAGGGTAACAGGATAACATAAGTCTTCCATGGGCAGAGGTAAACTTGGGGACAGCGACATGGATAGGATTGGGGTTAGACGTGTGTCAGTTCCAGGGCTATCTTCAAAATCAAATGATGCATTGGACTTTTCCCATTAACTTCAAAGCACATTGGAATGTATTTCTAGTTAAGCAAATAGTTCACAATATGCTTGTTGATTAGAAACATCTGCTTTGTGAAGGAACAACAGATGCCATTACATTTTACCATTCGAAGGGGAAACTGAATCCAGTCTTCTAAACCCCACCAAAGCATAACCCTTTAGTCAGGCTTCTATGTTAAAATTAAAATAAAGAATGACTAATTTAATCGGCAGTCTTTGCATTTTCGTTTGGTAAACAGTATCAATCACATTAGGCCGACAGCATGTGTGCAAACGTGAACATTCCGTTAATGATGTTGTTAAAAATAGTCTCGTTCTCAGTAGCATTTTCTAGAGATAAATGAAATATGTGTTGCTTTCAAATTAAATTGTTTATGTAAACAGCCTGATTCACAGAACGTTTTCCTATGGGATTGCGCCATTATAAAACACTTCTGTGAATCAGGCCCATTTGTTAATACACAAAACAGTACACTTATTTGGGAATGATCCTGCACCCTGCAAAGTAGTAGGGAATTGCCATAAATCATCGGTAATGTAATTAGATGAGAGCAATAAGAAGGGGAAAACATGCAGGCTCATTATTGCACACACGAGCACAAGCCATCGCTCAAGCCATCAGTGGATCAAAAATTTGACTATGCAATGCTCTATTCTCCGGCACTTCTGAGCAAAACATTAATAAACTCCAAATCATCGAAAGCAAAGCTCTCTGCGCTGCCCCTGGTCTTCACATATATTGACACATTTTTTATTTGTTCTTTATTTTGGTTGGTTAACTTAAATTAACCTTTCAAAAAAATGTTTTACATAAAACTTCAAATTACAAATCACATCACATCACATTAGGAAGAGACAAATGACAACTTAGGAAAATGAAAAAGAAAAAAGAAAAAAAAAGCAATGATAAAATAAGAAAAGCCACAAAGTAAAAGGCAAAGAAATACAGAGATCAATACAACAAAATACTTAACAAACTCAATTCGAGCATAAAACCACACACAAATTAGAAATAAAATCTAAACATGTGTGATATCTCATAACCCAAAATAAAATCACTAAATAATGAGTCTCTAGGCAATACTGCACTTAACAATTGCATAGTGGCTATTCTTAATGAGATTTTAGGGGTGCAAATAATTCATACCATAGTTCATCATCAGACCGCATTATATGAGGACAGTCTCCCTTTGTTTTCTCAAGGCAACACACACAATTAGTATGTGTTTTAATGTCTCTTCCATTCCATTAATGTCTCATCCATTCCATTACATCAATTTTACAAAATCGACAGTACGAAGCATCAACATGAATTAGACCCCTTCTTAATAAGATTTGATTAGTTGGCCATACGTTCATGTGAAATCTTAGAATTTGACTTCAAAGTGTACATGACGGGCACTTCAGTAAGTAGTCAGCTATTTTCCGACATTTTTATGACCAAAGGATGATCTGTCGAAGTCTCTTAGCAGTAAGCATTTCTGTTGGGTATGATGCCAATCTAGTTGATATAATTTAAGCTTGGCTTTAGCTGGATTATTGAACAAAAGGTCTAGCGAGATGTTTGCTTCAGCCAGATCAGAGAGAACACTAACTCTCCAGTTTGCTGGAAAAGAGTGTGGAGAAAGCAAGAGACATGGACATATTTCTGATGCCAGAAGAAAGGTGCACTGGCCCCCTATTCAGGAATGCATCAAATTAACCACCCCCTACTATCACAAACCGATGTCTAACCGATACAGCCCCAGAATACCTTTCACAAAGATTCATCAAAGGAAATTCGACACGGCCCACGCGTACAGCCTACTTCAACCACCTCAAAGTACCCAGATTCAAGAGATCCAGAGGAGGCAGCGCTAGCTTCCCAGTCACTGCCTCCAAGCTGTGGGACTCACTGCCACCGTACCTTCCTGATAAACCCTCATACTGGACATTCAGAAAACACCTACAATGTGGCTCTTTGCCTAATAATTTACTTCTGTCCTCCTTTGCCAAACTTTCTCTAAACTTACCTTGTCCTGTAACGAGTGCCCAGATGCCTCTGGGTTAAGCGTGCTTTACAAATACAAAAATAAATAAATACATTAACCTGCCCAATGAGGGTTAATGCAATGTGTTGGAGGAGGCTCCTACTCAGGTCATTGGAGATTAACTTTTTTGAAGTGTGACAGAGGTTTGCTGAGTGGATTAGATCCTAATGCATGGTGGTTGCAGGGAGAATTAAATTGGTTAGTGGGTGGTGACAAACACATCAAATAAGGTTGTGTTAAAGGTATACGGGTAGCCCTAATATAAAAAGGAGAACACGCTCAATAGAAAAAGGTCGAGAAGACTATAAAGAGGCTAAGGAAAATATCCAGCAAGCAAGACTCAAGTCTGTTCTGTCGGATTATAGGTCCAGCTTTGGCAACTAGCACAGGGAAATACAACTATCGAAAACTCTGCAATGCAAACGGTATGAGGGGTAAGTCAAAAAGCAAGCATGGGCAAGAGGAATGGCAAGCAAACTCACAAAACTGTGTTGAAATTTAGAAAGGAGGAGAGGCTGAAGGCTAGCCCAGGATGAGCAACGCGGATGATGGGAAGCCCTGGTCAGGTGAGTGCTATGGGTGAGCAGAGTGAATGTTTCCCCATGAAATTGTGCAAATGTTCTGACTTGGTGAGAATTGTTATTTTAAGAAATACACCTCTTTTCTTAATTATGTTGCCATTCAAGCTTTTTGACTCTATCCCTTTTAAATTGACAAAATATTCTACCAATTGTGGCAACAAACCATTGCAAACACGAAAATGGTGAGGAGAAAATATGTTAACTCCATTTGTATTGACCCCCTGGCTAAATACAATTGTCCAGCAATACAAATGCGTGAGTTTGCATGTTGTAGGGGATGTCCATGAATGCACAACACAAAATAATTGTGATCTACATTATCTGGTACGTCGCCTGGAACGTACATAGGATGCTAGGGTGGTGGGGACAAACCAGCGCCAATTTGAAAAGGACATGTGGGCCAAGACAGTGCAAAAAATGTAGATAAGGGCAGAAGTACAGCACACAAAACACTCCCTCCAGTGATAGGATGTTGTCTTTTGTCGTGACCCAGACCTGCTGGAAAGCACAGACGTCAGTTCACCAAAATTCCAGAGTTAGCAGAAGTGACATCACAGTACCACGCCCCATAAGTGACATCACAGGAAGTGATGCCATCTGACCCCACACCCATGTGTCATCAAAGGAAGTGATGTCATTGACCCCTCACCCCCACATGACATCACAGGAAGTGGTATCATAAAGCATTATCCCTCAGTACATTAGAAAAAATATGATTACGATATCACTGTATTGTGACATTTCATACAAGAATGGATCATCATATCTAGCAGTGTGTCAAGGCTCATGTTGCCATGGAAAGTGTATGAACCCAAATCCCCTCTTTATGTGGATCCACCCTGTTATTTCAACAGGACTACAGAGCGAAATCACATTCTGGGGGACAGGGGTGCATAGGCAGGTATAGGGATAAGGGAAAGCCAGGACAAAAGGGGAGAGGGAGAATATTTCATCAGAGAACATGTATTCTTCTAGTTGATGGCATCTACAGTCTTGAATGATTTTGGCACTTACCCCATTTTCTTCTGATTCGACAAGTTACCTTCAGTGTTGTGTTGTACTGTTTGCAGTTGTTTCATGGACTTCATTACTCCTGCACAAAACATTCAGACGTCTCAGATTTTCATCTCCGTCAGAACCTAGAGCTAAGTTTAAAATGGGTTTGATTAGTGCATTGGCAAATACTGCTACCTGATCATCTTCCCGTATCTCTTCAAAATGCTTCCATAACTGAAGAGGAAAAAACATTTCAAATTCTTGTTTCTATACATTACTAGTATCCCGCTCTCACACTTTCAAACAAGTGTAATATTTTTGCTTCAGGTACACATCCTACCATACAAGGTCTGCAGAAGTTTTGCGTGTTACAAAACCCTCCCTACCTGTGCCTGGCAGTGGGCGTGTCTCTGGCCCCTCCCTCTTCACCTGCTGGAATAGGGTCTGACATGTGGTGAATGTGTGCAACAACCCCCTGCCCCACTTAAGTTGCATTTAGTGTTTGTGGAACTGAGAAGGCTGGTCTTAAGGTGCCACAGAGGAAGCTGAAGGCACCTTTTTAGACCCTATACCCGAGCAGATTAGACCATTTGTGACTTTGAAGAAGCTGGATGGTTTTTAAGCGACGCCACCGCCCCTCCAGCAGAGTAATATATATCTATACATAGCGCTTTGGACACTGGTGAAAGTTGATTAGGCTCAACTCTTCTCTCGGTTGAATTTTCTGTTGATGATATTGGTGAAATGTCGGGACCCAAGGCTAGCTAGCCTTTTGGTCGTAGCCCCTGAGGTCCTATTTGGGGCTACAACCAAAAGATCTGGGGCTATAGCCCCCATAGAACTCCCCTAGCGATGCCTCTGGACCTGGATCTGTATGCCTAGGGAGACCAGGTTTTTAAAATCAAAAACCAAGACAGGCGACCAACAAGTAACCAACTTAGAACTTATACTACAGTCTGATGGTGGCTAACAACACAAACATAGGACTACTTTTTAGTTGCATACTGGATGGATGCTGACAAAAAATTCTCTCTAGTTTGCAATTTCTTAGCATTGGCCTCGATTGCATAACTTGGAATGATTATTATGGTCACCTAAATATTGAACAAACAGCAAATCTAACCATTAAACCGTTGTTCAATTGAATTGAGTGTAAAACGTGCCAGCACACAATTCTTTTACTTGTTATTTGGGGAGCTGTGTGTCGTCGGTGAGCCACGAGGAGCAGCAATCTGAAGTGGGAATTCTTACCAGGGTTCAATTGGGTGAAATCCTCTTCAGCCCCACCTCTCCACCCGATCACTCCTCCCCTATCACATCACTTGGTCCAGTTTACTGGAGCTCTCCAAACCATTGGTGATAGTATTGCAACCAGTGAAAAAAATGCAGATAATTTGAAAGGGGTTTTGTGTTTTGTTATGGATAAAATATAATGGAAGCATTAGTGACTAAGGCGTTGCCGGATTTGAGGACCAGCCTACTATTTGGAGACATACATTGCCTGTGTCCTAAAGGAATAGCTCAATGAGGGAACATTGTGCCTACTGAGGGGTACACAAATTGCTCTGAGAAGGGTGCTATGCTATGACAAGCATTGTCAATTTAGAGTCTTTGTGCATACTGTTACAAATGCATGAGTTTAGGACCACTAATCACCAACTAGACACAGCATACAAAATTCAATATTGCCCTGGTTTTCGGAAAAAAAATCAAAGTGCAACTCTTTCCAAGGGGGAAGTACACTTTAATGGACATATTGCTATGTATTCTCATCAAAAGAAACTTTAGAAAAGATATATGTAATTTTACCAGCATTGTAAAATGCCTCTTTCTCGAATTTTACAATGTTGCTTTCTAATTATTTCATTACATATTATTGTCATAATAACACATGATTAATTTGTCTTACTGAGCAAAGCACTTTTTTAAAAGCTATAGTAACTATATCTGTTTTTCCCAATTGTACCTTTTCGAAATATCCTATCTGAGAAAGGAGAATGGTACAAATAGTGCCAACGTTGGTTCTTAGCTGTTTTCCATACAATTAAAAAGAACTTTGGGACACAAGAATGACCACAGATCTACATATTAAGACAGCCATAGCTATGAAAAAAGGGTTGTATGTTTGAATCTAAATACTTAATGTTTAATATGTTTCGTGCTAATTTTATTGTTCACAACATAGTCCAAAATGAAATGTATTTGTAACCATTTACCAAAAATACTGATTCAGATAACTTCAGTATCTGGATGAGAGGATATAATGGCTGTGATTTCTGCCACTCTATTTGCATTGAACTTGTTTTGGGAGATAATTTAAGAAGAGGAGGGCATCTGCCGCCTGGGCACAAACATCTTCAGAGAATTATACTTATAAGATTTGTTTATTTTATAACATTTTGAGAAAGCCACTTCCAAGTGCTATAATGGGGTGGAGTGGGAGGAAGTTATTTATTTTTTTAATATTAATATGTTCTTGTTTTGTAACAGACATTAGGCATATAACAACATCAATCATATTATCAAAGAAAATAGGAAAAAGAAAATAAAAAAGCCTAAAAGCAGACCACAGTAATACATATATGACAGCAAGAACGTTATGAAAATAAGATTACCCTCACATCTTAAAACCTACAATCTTTTTCAAAGTGCAATGTGCAAAAATGGTTCAAACCTGCATTTCTATACAAATCAAGTTAATCCTGTATACGTATTGTAATAAAGAATGTAAGATTGCATAGCAATGACCGTGGTAAATCCTTTCCCACAGGGACTGCCAGTTCACATAAAGAATGACTGATAATTCTGCCAAAACACAAGTGTCTTAGTTTCATAAGGACATCACTAAACATAACCAGGTGTTTAAGGTGTTCTATCTGCTTTGAGCAAAGTCTACACATTGCGCTCCCACAAGCACGCGTTCTCTCTGGTGTGCAGTAGATTCCATCTTAATTTCATGATGTAATCCCTCAGCCTGTGAGAAGGAAAGCGTGCCAGATAAGGAACCTGTTGGCCCAACTTTTTGTAGGTGGCTGTTATATCCGAGAAGCGCTTATACTTTTCTATATCTGAGAAAGTCTCACGCCAATCCTTTTACCACATACTCTTTTTTTTATAGATGAACAAGTTCACTATAACATTTTCCAGGGATAACCCTCTACTGTCCAATGTTTCTTGCCATTCAGTTACATAATGGTTACTGAAATCTCCCTTATTACAATTAGAATCTTCAGACAAAGAGTAGAGGGGGTACAATACATTTCCTGCAGTGAAGAGGGTGTTGCCCTAGATGTTTCATATTCAGTGAAGTAATTCCTAATTCAAAGCAAATCACAGACATCGTTTTTTTTTCTTTTTCCGGTAGAGATAAAACATGTTTCCAGAAGAAACCTTCCAATGCCGTTAAATCGAGTTCAAACAACAGATGATATATCTCAAGTTCATTAAAAAAGGTGAAATAACCTTTCCCTTGTAAAATGTTATCATCAGAATCACAGAAAATTTACCAAATCTATGATACTTTATTTTGTAGGCGGTTCATGCGGGACCTTTTCTTATATTGTATAGAGATTGTTAAGCCAAGATATTTTAGATCTTTCATCATCTCCAATTTCTTGCCCGATAACCAATTGTGTCTACTTGCTTTCCATCTTGAGGTAAAAGTGCAGAACCTTGGATTTCTTGACATTTATGTCAAGGTCATTTGCCACAGTATATTTTTCAACCGTGTTAAGTAATCTCTGCCTGCCTATGTGGGTGCAGTCTAAGAGAATAGTGTTATCAGAATAGGATAGCCACGCTAATTTAATGCCACAGATTTTTGGAGAAATAAAAGCAGCCTTGGATAGTAGAATTCCCATATCAGACAAGTATAAATTAAGGAGGGAAGGGGTCAGGATACAGCCTTGGCGTTATCCTCAATGTGTAGTTATTTCCCTAGTAACGTGTCCCGAAAGATGTATTCTACATTTTGTAGTTCATATCTGAATGTAAACAAATTCAAATGTTTAAAAGGTGACTAGGAATGCCCCAAGATTTCATGTTGGCCCACAGCAGATTGCTATTCACTTTATCGAATGCCAGGGATAGGTCTATGCTGGCTGCAAGGACACTATGAATATCTTTCTGCCATATCAGTCTTTCTTTATCCCCATATGAAACCCAGTTTGGTTCTTTTCAATGAAGAGACTAGAAGGCGCTAATTGATTTAAATCTTTTAACAGAAGAGAAGCACACATGTTTTGTGTCTGCATCTAAAAGAGCGATAGGCCTGTTGTTCATAGGATCGATTTTGTTAATTTCTTGTAAATAGGCACTATGTCAGAGGACTTCCATGTTTCTGAAGTTTGTTTCTTTTTTTAGAATTGCTGCAAATAGAACATTGAAGATAGTCATCCACATGGTAGGACTCTGTTTGAAGTGCCTATTGCACAAAGCATTTCGGCCCTGGGCACAGGAATTACTGCTCCTATTGATAAAATTCATTATGTCATCTGTTTCAAAGTTAAACGATCAGGCTACATCCATGACTATTGGTGCAATTGCACTAGGGTGTGCGTCCTATAGATCAATGTAAAGTGAAATCCATGCTGATTCAAGTATAGGGTTCTTCAACTAGCCGAGACCTACCAAAGAATTTGCACATTTTCCAGTAATTACAGCCAGATTTTTCTGTAATACTTGTCAGCATGTTTTCCCCCTCATGCACAATTGATTGTTACGTAACATTTTAACCTGTTTTTTATATCTTTGTTGATAGACATGAATGGCTTCCATTTACTCCTCACTGAGCATGTTGCTATTAGCTACTAGCTTGACAAGAGACTATATTTCCTTCTTGTGTGTCTGAATCTCTTTATTAAATATAACAGAACAGAGGGCTGGTTTGAAAGTGTGGGAGGTTTCCTGACTTGGTTTTCCATATGAAGTTAGGGAAGTTCAAGGGATTCAAAACATCCTTTCTTACCTCCAAGGGAATAGCGTCCAATCGTACAAGCAACTTGTTACTTTCGAGGCCCAACATGAATTTACGGCAACAAGTAAACCACCCTGGGGTCTACCGTTAGGCCCACAGGGCAGTTTACACGAGCGTCAGGTATCCATCCAGAGTTACATCCTCTCATAGGAAAGTTTCCTGTAACATGATTATGTTGAAATGCTTTAATTTTGCACAAATATTGTAATCCATCAAAGATGGGAAAACCCTCTTGAATTCCACAACACAATACTGGTTGTTGAGCTGTCACTAAAAGCCAGGTTGTTTGGCCGTTCCATTCCAATTAGAAGAACTGAGTGGTTGGGCTAACCAAGACCAGTCAGTTGTTGAGGAGTCCTACTGGGAAATGCATCAGCAAAGAATACTTTTCGATCTAAGGAAGAGCTCTGTTTGCACAATTTTTCCAGGGGCAAAAATAATGAATGTTTTAAAGATATATTTATTTCTTGTCTGACATTCGGAGGTAAGTTTGCTGCACTTACTCTCCTTATATCAATATCAAAACTGCTTTGTAGAGGTTGTCCGTTGCAGCCATGATAATGTCACTCTCAATTCTTGAGTCCCCAAACATACGTGCAAAAGGTCGTGGGGGACTCATTTATTCGGCTGGGCTCCTTGAGGATTGAGGACCATTCCTGTGTAACCTTTCTTCCTCCTTTCTAGGGTGTGGAGGTGGATAAAATATTGGCAGAACAATAATTTGAGAGATGTGAAAGTCCAATTTTTAGCGTGATCCTCCGATTCAATGTTGGTCCCAATTGTACTGAAGGTCGTGGGGACTCATTTAGTCATCTGGGTTCCTTGAGGGTCACGGACCATTCCCGTGTAGCCTTTCTTCCTCCTTTCTAGGGTGTAGAGGTGGATAAAATGTTGGCAGAACAATTTTTTGAGAGATGTGAAAGTCCAATACTATTTTCAGAAGAATGGCTACAATGTCAGTTCAAGAGATTTTCACAAACTCAATAAGTGCTATATCAGTCGATGTAAACATACACAGGGAGGTGATATTGTGAAACAATCCCAGGATATTCCCACGGTTGAAGATGTCCTGGTCTTCTGCTGAGAATAACTATTTCAGTATGATGCAGGTTTTAGAGGTTCCTGTGTCACCTTTAGGGTGGAGGGGCCCTTTTTTCCAGCAAGTTCCTACTATGCAATGTTGGTCCCGAACATACAGAAGGTCAAGGAGGACTAATGTAATCAGCTGGGCTTCTTGAGGACCGCAGACCATTCCTCTCGACCTGCCAAAACTTGAAGGCAGTATGGTGAATGTCTGCCCTTAGTAAACTTCCATGGACTTGGTCCGAAAAGAAGTATATACATGTGTATTTTTAGGTGTGTATGGGAGCCCCTGTGCATCACCCACACCTCTTTTCTTTGTGTTTTTGTATTTCTTTTTCGTAGTTTTATTAAGCTTGGAAGAGGTTGATACAAAGATTTAGTTGACTGTTGGTTGGGTACCTGTCTTCTAGGAAACATTTCAGATTGAGGCCTCCTGATCCTCATTCCATAGTGATAAGGCTCATAGAAATGTTGATATCTTAGATTGCAACCCTTTGTGGCTTTTATGATGGAATGTTCTTTGGGCTCTGCTGCTTGTACGCAATTTACTGAAGGCAATTGGGAGTTGCCAAAATTCTCTTCACATGGGAGATTGCTCAGTGTCTCGATTCTTGCAAAAACTCCTTTGATCTTTGATGGCGTAGTGTCTAGAATCATCGTCATGGAATCCCTGTGCTGTGTCACTGAGCTCTGGGACTCCAAACCAGATGCTGAATCAAAAGGAATTTGTGAGCAAAGTACTGTGTGTTTTTCAACATAAGTCAGACACTCCTCATATTTTTCATGAATTTACGTCAATTGGATCGCTTGGGACTTAACTTCTAATTTAATGAGATCAAACACATTTACCAATGAATTTATTACTAAGTTTAAACCCTCAATGGATAGGACAAGTGGGAAGATCAGGATGATATGGATGAGTCGATTGTTGAACAAAATAATTGCCTCAAGGAGAACAATGCAGGTGTGCCTGGAAGCAAACCCAGAGAATATGTAAACTTGCGCTTGGCTTGCAGGCGGAAATAGTAGACTGCTTGCTGTGTACAGAATCTATGTTCTTTAGAGTCGTCAAGTCACTGTTCAGTTTGTTTTTGGGCTGTGAAATAGGCTGAGACAGTGGAACAATGGGAGTCGCTGGGGGTAAATTGGCCAGAGTAGCAAATTGCATTAAAAAAAAGCCAGTAATCTTTTTTTTCGATTTTGGTAGAGATAAGAGTAAAATAGTGATTTGAAGGTGTCACTGGACCAACGGAAACGTTTGACTGGAGGGACATGGAGGGGACCTGATGGAAAGGAACACTCGAGGGTGGGTTGGGGGCAGTGGCATATTTATTTATTTATTTTTACATTTTTAGAGTGCACCAAACCCAAAGGCATCTAGGTGCTGGCTACAGAAAGCACAGTTAAGTTTAACTTGGAGCAGAAACAATGTTAGTACATGTACAATTGCAGATGCATTAGCTCAGACGACATCTAGGTGCTGGTTAAATAAGGCACAGTTAAGTAGAGGTACAATTTCGGTTGCATGAAATCCATTAGACAAATCCATTACATTGAATAAACTAATGAAAGGCTATGGGGAGGTTATACATTTGCAAGAAGTTTCAGCTCTTAAGTGAGATGGTAGAACGTTACAATATGTAGCCGCCACCAGCGGGAAGCTGCCTGCACTGGATTTTGGAGTTTGAATATAGGTATGGATAAACGTTGGGAGTGGGATTCTCTGGTTGGTCTTTTAGTTTGAGATTTGATGATTTTGCTAGACAAGTATTTAGGGGCAGTATGTGCCAGGAATTTGTGTGTTAGGGTAGGGTTTTGAAGTGTATTCGATCCGGGATAAGATCATAATTCACGTAATTAGGCTTTCTGCTGCCATGGCCCCAAATAAGTGCATGCACCCCCCCCAACTTTACTCCACCTCTGCCAGACTCTGCACCTTCACCAGATGCTGCCTCATTCAACAAACTGTCTGCTTTGTCCAAACTATGCCCCTTTACCCCCATTTTGACCCCCATTTTGGTTCTATAACATTATAAGGATATTTTTTAAGGTTGCAGGTATTATAAATGTGTTGCTTCCACTCTATTAATTCAAGCCTGTCATCTTCTATGTTATTACTTGAAAGAATGTTTTCCGATTGCTGCTGCCCAAGCTTTGTAGAAGGCAGTGTGTTCTACAGTTCAGTGCACTAGGGGTAATAGTTTGGGCTAATTGTCCATTTTCGGTTAGGTCCGAAAACAATCTTTTAGTAGAAGCGATAAGAACATAAGCTGTCTGCCCACTGGACAGAAGAGAGAATTTTGGTTTCAATGCTAATATCTGGTTTCTCTCACAGAAGTACCTAGACAGGTCTGCAATATAAATGCAGCATAACTACATTTCTTCATCCAGTCTTGTCAGATGGTATTGTTTACACATGAAATATACGCAAGGGGTACAGGCACATCTTACAAAAATGTTGAATAAAAAGAACTGAACCCCCTTCTCATGGTTACTATTTTGGTATTAGCAGGGTGCAAAATGGAAATAAGGCAAGTTACCTGCTTCAGCCGATGTACCTCAAATCCCTTGGGCTGGAACGCCATTGAAATATGACAAAATCACAAGTGAAGTTTCTAAACTCTGCCTGGGCTAACAACCTCAGTAGAGTAAAAATAGTTGGAGAAGTTTCTTGGACTCTTTGGCTGTGCATTCTCAATGTGGTGTCATGGATAAGGGTGACCCTGAACATTCATATGTGGGAAGCAACAGCATTCCTCATAGCTGAACAAAGCAGGCACCTATTATAACAAAGCAAGTGGCACATATGTTTACATCATTGCTGTTTGTGCAATTGTTCAAAGAGTAAAATTGAGCAATGGAGCGGGCATTCTGGCACAGTATTACCTTTATGGGTGTGGCTTAGGCTATGGGACTTGCCAGCTTGCGTTTAAGGTAATTTAACATTTTGAGATTTGTGGATGTAGACATAGAAGTACAGTTTCAGAGTAAAAGCCCTACCTTGTATTTAAAATATAATTAATACAAAGATTACATATACACATCACAGTTATGCATTGTGTGATATACTTTGAAGTTGGTTCTCCTGGTAGAACTGAGTGGGCAGCAGAATGTCATCAAAGACACATGATACACCCAGCAGGGATGCCATTTGCCTGCTTAGCGCTGAGCAGCTTCTGTAAAGATAGCTGAATTGATATCTTTATGGGAAACTTTTACAGCTGTGAAACAGTGTGTACCTTTGGTACACAGTTTTTGTTTTCACCCTTCTATGGCTTTAAGTATCCTTTCAAAGGTTTCTTGATGCACTTGTGCATTCGGATCTACTCTTCGCCCCTTTAAATTCTCTATGATCTATTTCATGCTAGAACCTTTTGGGTGGCCACAGACCTCTGAAATGTGGGGCGGGGAGTAAGTGCTTGCTTCTAAACATCATTGTAGTGCCATCTGTGGAACCCTCTGCTTCACTTAAGCATAGGCATGCATTTAATATTATAAAACGATGCATCATTTTTACCCTTTACTTTTCTGAAGCTAAAACCCGAATTTTTGCAACGGTTTCGAAACATGCATGTTGTTTATTTGAATATAAAAGTGATTGCTTAACACAGTTTGTGTGTATTGATTGGATAGAACCCCACAGATATTGCAAAGTGGCACCAAAAAACAAATGAGGTTTTGGCTGTTTTGCATATTAATTTGCATTTTGGGATGATAAGAATGACCAACGAGCTTTATATTTGTTATATATGTCTGTGAGAGTTATATTACTGAATCACTAAATACCTAAAGCACGCTGTGTTTAGTATGAATTCCTTTATTTTTATTTTTCTAAACAAAAGTCACCCTAACAATTAAGCAAATATACAATTTTGGCCATCAAAAACTTCAGCTGTCAAAGTGGAATGGCCGCTAATAGCTCAAAATTATTTGCTGTGGATCAGACTCGGAGAAACAAAATTGGCTTTATATTTAAAAAATGACAACCTGTAAATTGAGAATTAACTGCAATAAAATGCCTCTCCTCTGGCAATCTACCACCCTAGGCCTGGGCCTAGTCAGCCTTTTGTAAATACGTCTATTGGTTGGGGAGAGGTGAAGGAAAGGCATAGTGACATTTTTTGCTAGGGCCAGCCATTTTATCAAACTGCTTGCAGCTCAGAAATTATATTTGTAAAATAGGCAAATTGTGGATTGAATGCCAGTCAAACTCCAAACCATAATACGCATGTACCTCTTGATTGTGGCTGATTTATCTCCGCTCCTCCTCCTCAACTGCTGTCAACTGCAGTTGGCAGCACTTAGGGCACTTCATGCATGGGCTCGGTAATGAGCCCTGTCCATCAGATTACACTCCTCCCCTCCACAGACTGCAATGACGCTGGAGGTGAACCATTGAACACAGAGCTCCACAGAGACCCATCTCACTCTCGCAGTATGCTGCCCTAAACTGCACTTGGCAGCACCAAGTAAGAATTTCAAGCTGTAATGTGTAGGATGGTAGAAGGGTCACAAATCAGGGCTAACCCAGGTCCCTCACTTCCCCCAACAATTCCAAAAAGCTTTGGTGTTACTTAAATTATTACAGCAATTATAAAGTTGTGTTTTTCATTCTAAAGTTCAAATTAATAGTCAACATAATTGCTGACAGAGGGGCAGTTCATTTTTCAGGTAGGAGTTCTCAGGAACAGTAGAGCTTTTAGGGACTCTGTGAGTTTCAGTGGCTTTTGCTGGGTGTGTATCTCCTCAGAAACATTGTTCCATAGCTTAGGATCCATTAGGGAACATTTTCACCCAAGTCGGTGCAATTCATTCTTAAATTGCTGTTGCATGCTAGATGGTTCATGGATGATCCCAGGTTTCAGTTTGGGATATAAGTTTTACGGATCTGAGGCAAATCTTTTGGCCCAATATCCATTACGGCCTTGTGGGTCATTGAGGGACATCAAGGACTCTGTGGTGTCTTTGGGCCTCATTACGACCCAGGCGGTAAGTTACCGCCTGGGCCGTGACTTTACCACCATGGCGTAAACTACGTTTACGCCATGGTGGTTGGCGGACTTACCGCCCCATTCCGAGGTCGGCGGGGCGGTAAGTCCCCAATCCCCATTTACCCTTCCCCATTGCCATTTTTGCCCCATAGGGCATAATGGGAGTGGGGAAGGCGTTAATTACGCCACCGTAAATTACGGTGGCGTAATTAACAACATGGTCCCTTAGCGCCATGGATTTTAACACCTGCTAAAAGCAGGTGTTAAAAGCGCCATGGCGCTAAGGGACCTCGTAGTTGGCGGTAAGGGGTCGGCGCAGCTAACGCTGGCGTTAACCCCTTACCGCCAGGGTCGTAATGAGGCCCTTTGTGTAGCTTTATGTTGAATTTTAGACTGACTGCTGTAATGCAATTGATTCCAGAATGCATTTGGTGTTCTTGTGTTCATTATATAGTAGTCTAGATGGGATAGGACCTGGGTTAGGCCCAGATTGCTTTTTGATGAAGTTCTAATGCACAAACATTTTCTTCAGGGTGTGGATTTCAAAATTAGCCTTCTGGCACATCGCATTAAATTGATGTTGGAAGGAAAGTGTTGAGCCAACAATTACTTCCTTGTTTTTGACCTGGCTTATCAGGAAGAGAGGAGGGATAATGTGGCTAGCCATTTTAAAGAAAGTTTGATGGGATCGAAAAATAGGAGGATTTCTGCTTCATCTCCATTAAGGCATAGTGGGGAAAAGGTTATCAACCTTTTGATTTATGAGATGAAAGTGTTGATTGATTGCCAGTGATTTTTGTTATTATGGCCAACATGGATCAGGTTTTGAACATTGGTTGTGTATACATGAAAGGAAAAGAGTATGTTTTGAGGAAGTAAGCAATGTTTCCATTAGGGTGGATGTAGATTTGCCAATTTTGAAATGGAAAGATATTTCTGTGAGAAATCATATGGTCCATGAAGTCATTTACACTTTTCCCCAAAATTGATTGAAGATGGTTGATGAGCTAGACGTTCCCAACAGTGTCATAGGTGTCAGAAAAATAAGGATGAGAGTGTCAGGTTGACTGTTAACCAATGATGGGAGGAGATTCTCTTTCATCTCCACAATAATAGATGATGGGCCTCATTACGAGGATGGCAGAATGGGTTTAACGGCACCGGTAATGGTGCCGGTGCCGTTAAAACCACTCTGCCCTATTACGAGGTTCCCTCGTGGGACCCGGAAAGGACGTCTGGTAAAACCATACGTCCTTTCCGGGTCCCGCGAGGGGACCAGGGAGCTAATGATGGGCCCATTATTATCAGGCCCATCGTTAGCTCCCTCCCCATTCCCATTGAGCCCTATCGGGCTCAATGGGAATGGGGATTAATTTTTACCTGGTCCATGGAATGGGCAATTTCCGGATCCACCAAGGTCGGCATGACCTGGTAATTGCCCATTCCATGGACCCGGTAAAATTTCATTACCGGCGGCATCAGTGCCCTTAATAAGGGCACGGCTACTGCCAGCCTCGTAATGAGGCCCGATGTCTCTCCTGGTGGGTGGAGCAGGACTGTCCTCTAAAGGAGTCTTGAATCAGACGTGATGGAAACTGCAAGTTCAGAGACAATGTTATTATATTTGCATCAGGATGAGGGTGACCTTTTTTCAGCACAAACAATATGGATGCACTTACAATGAAATGTTGCAGCTATTGGTGATGGTCAGGAACACATTTTTGATGTGAGCAATGAATATGATGCTTTAAAATGTAAGGGACAGGCAGGCTTTCAGGATTTTGCACCTGTTGAGCTATGATAGGTAATTAGAATTAGTCAAATGTGGGAGTGGCAGTGAGTGGTCTGCCTGTTACTGAGACGGAGCGTCATTGCTGCAGACAGTGGGCCCAATTCATAGAATCCAACGCAGAAGCAGCCCAAGTGCCGCACGCTGAGAAGGATCCAAACCATCAATTGCGCGGCACGCCTATTCATGGATTTCCCGATGCATCACTAGCTGTGGCACAATGAACAACAAGCAGCGCCAGCAACGCCCCCAACACCATCCTGTGCACAGGAAAAAGCCAGTGAAATGCCCAATACCGCGCAAAGCCCCGCGCCATCCGTGGCCCAGCATACAGCCCCCGTCCAGCGTAATTGCGTGAAAAATTCAGAGTGTAACCTGCTCGCGCCAGCCAAAACGCGTGGAAAGGGCTGTGCATACCCCCACGAAATCCCAGCCAAATCACTGGGAAAGGACTGCGCGTACCCTGAGAAATCACGTACCCCGCTCGCGATAGCAAAAAGGCGTGGAAAGGGCTGCATGTACCCACGCAAAATCGTTTTCCCCGCTTGCGCCAGCCAAACCACATGGAAAGGGCTGCGTAGCCCACTCGCGCTTCCCAAAACACTTGGAAAGGGCCGCACGTACCCCCGCAAAATAGCTTACCACAGTTGCACCAACCAAATCACGTGGAAAGGGCCATGCATACCCCACAAAATCAAGTACCCCGCTCGCGCCAGCCAAAATGGGAGGTAAGGCCCACGCGTACCCCGCGAAATCGCTCACCCCGCTTGTGCCAGACAAATTGCGTGGAAAGGGCAGCGTGTACTCCCGCAAAATCGCTTACCCCACTTGCGCCAGCCATATTGCTTGCAAAAAACTGTGTGTACCCCGTCTGCACCCCCGCAAAATCGCGTACCCCGCTCCCGCCAGCCAAATCACGTTTAAAGGTCAGCGCGTACCACCACAAAATTGCGTACCCACTGGCGTAAGTCAAATCACATGGAAAGGGCCGTGCATGCTGCCATCAGCCGAGAACACAACCTGCAGGCAGCCCACACCACAAGGGACCCCCCACCACCCATGACCATAGCCCGCAGGCAGCCCACACCACAAGGGACCCCCATCATCCATGACCATACCCCGCAGGCAGCCCACCTGTGACCATACCCCGCAGGCAGCCCACACCACAAGAGATCACCCCATCACTCATGACCATACCCCTCAGGCAGCCCACACCACAAGGGACACCCCCACCACCTGTGAATATACCCCTATGGCAGGCCCCGACTCACGACCTACCAACCCCACCAGTGATGGCAACCTGCAGGCGGGCCCTGACTCATGTCCCCTCAACCCCACCAGTGACGGGAACCAAAATCCCTCTATATGCTGCACCCACACAGTGCACCTCAACACTCATCCATTGTTCCTGCTCCCCATTACATGCCCTATGGCATGGGAATCACAAACTCACACATGCATGCATGTTTGCACACACATGAACAACATTGCTCAACAGCAGGGACACGTAATACAGACAAGGAAGATTGAAACCTGCACCAAAACAATGAGAGCAGACACCACTTGTACTCCAAGGTATAAAAATTGATCCTGAATCCAAATGAAACACATTCAAATAAAACAAGTGAAATCATCTCCATAATAAAGCCAAATTAAATGCAAATCCAGAAAAAAATTATCTTTTGATGTAAAAATAAAAGACTCCAAATTGTGGTCCATGTCCATTGTACCATATGAAAATGCAAAGAGAAATGTGAATAAAACCATTGCTCCATGGTAACAAAAAAATGGTCCAAAAATGACAAGAACCCAACTATATACAAGAACACCCTAAGAACACCCTAAAACTACTACAAAAAACAACTATATACAGGATGCGGAGCAAAGTCCAGTCCTACGACTCACCATTTCCCCTAAGAGTTTCGGCCAGGGCATCATCGAACTCTGCGTCTATTTCCCTGAGGTGGGCCTCTGCTCTCCCCTCAAGGGCCCGCAGGGACTCGAATGTGCTGCTCTCAAACTCCCTGCGAGACTCCTCGAGGAACTCGGCACCGCCTCTCCGCCCGATGCAGAGTGTTCTCTGCCCTGGGGATGTTGAGTCGTGCCCCCTGTGCCCGCATCCGCTCTGCTCCGATCTGCTGGCCCATTTGCTCCAACACGGAAGACATCCTCGTGTTAAGGTCCACGTTTCCCTCCTGCCCTATGACTGATACCTGCCCCTCTGATGTTGAGAGCCCTAAGTCCTGACGCCTCCTGTGTCGAGCCTGCTGCCGCTGAAAAGTCTGGTGCATGCACCTCCGGGACAGCCTCCGGGAAGATGACAACCCCCGGGGCTGTCGTGCACATGCCCTGCTGCTTGTTGCCTGTACTTCCTCCATTGCCATTGGTCCTGTTGCTGCGTTAACCACCTGTGCTGATCCTCCTTCGACTCCTGACTGTGGCAGGGATGTGGTCTCCACCAGGCAGGCCACCGGTGTTAGGACAGGTTCAGAGGGGGCCCTGGTAGTATCTGGGCCAGAAGAAGGCAGGTAGGATGACTGGCGCTCAGAGGAGGAAGAGGAGGACGGGGCCACAGCAGTGGCCAGCACATTTAGGAAATTCCTGACCAGGAGCGGAGCTAGCCAGTTTATGAGGTGACAGACTTCATTGTGATGATATGCAAGCCCCCGAATGGAAGCCTGGACATCATCACGAAAGCTGGCTGTATGCCTCTCAATACCGGCTAGCAACGGTTCTACCCTGTCATGAATTGTCTCATCTGCAAGTAGTGGGAGATCTGTATCCGTGGATACATCCGCCACCTGCATACAAACCATGTCCTGCACACAGAGGAAATCCTCATCACCACACCTGCTCCCTCCTTCCATGACAATCTTTGTGCAGCCTCTCCTGGCCCTATTTTTGCTCCAACCTATGGCCGCGGATAGCCTGTGCTGATCTTTCACTCAACACTCAGCTTCTATTGTCACATGACTGACGTCTCTGTGAGGTCGCCGTGCAAGCTGTTCCTCCTCAGAGGCATTCTTCCTTACCTCTCCATCCCCCAGCAGCTCACTGTCTACATGGCACTGGTGATTCCGATGGCAGACTACTGCAATGGGCTATACCCGAATTTCTGTGAAAATACACTCTTCCCTCTGCAACTCTGCCAGACCTGGACTGTGAGGAACGTCCATTGGATTTGGTGCAGGGTATCTCACTCGGACTGTGCTGATTGCACAGACTCACAGTGTATATGAGTGTTCATTCCTGGACCCTGTGCATTCCCAGCAAGTCCACATGGGCCCTGGCCAAGCAATTCATTCAACTCCTTCTACAGTATTTGTTTCCTTCTCATGGTATTTGAACATCCCTTTCCTGCTCACTCGGGGTCAGTTGCTCCTCATGGCCATTAGTTTGGGGTTCTCGTCTGTATCAAGTGGAAGCTTCCCTCTGGTACAGCCTCCTTGCCTCTATGCAACTGCTGTTGTAGCTTCTGTGGGTCTCGGGGTACTTCTGATGCTTCCTCATGTGTTGTGCTTACTGTCCTCCTCTCCCCTGCTGTAGTCCCAGATGAATGAAAGAATGCAATTGACACCTGCCGACACTGTCTGCAACAACACAGCAATCTGAGCAAACATTTTGAGCCATGCACTGCCTCCAAGCCATCCCCCGCCCTTGGGGGTTGGGTTTACTGTATCCCTACAACCCACTACCAACACTTTACACAGAATGACTGCACTTGCCATTACACTGCCATCAGTCCATGACATTCACAATACTGCCTCTGTCTTCTCAATGATAGTTGAGGCTGTACACAGTTACTGCACTGCACCCACACACTTCTGACCCTGTTCTCCTCTTCCACATGCCTATTCACTTGTGTGATGCCAAAGTGACCTGCCATTGATGAATCCATGTGCCTTCCTTCACTGTATTTCAACACCCTAGCCTTGTTGCAGCCAGTGATACTTGTGTGTTTTATCATAGTGATTTCAATGAAATGTCAAATGACATGCATTGTACATGGCTCATGGACTGTAGGATTGAGGTTCCATCTGGGTCTGGTTGACAATTCAGGCATGGCTATGCTACGTGCCATCTGTGTGTTGGCATCTGTCATGTTTGTGGAAGGACTATGTCAGTCACAAGCGTGTGTGTGATGCAGGTGCTATGCACCATGCAGTACTTGTCTTATTTTGCCATTTCACACGCATGCCTTCTTTCTGGCTCCCCTTCCATCTCATTGACATTGCACGTCTGCGTTTGTGTCATGTGTGACATGGCTGGTTCATGTGTTGGCTGTCAACATTGTGATACCTTTGTGTGTGGCCTATGCTATTAACATGTGTGTTCATGTCTTCTTTTGATTTTCTGCAGGTGATGAGGCACTGGATGCAGTGGAGGAGGATGTGGAGGAGGAGGATATGGTGGAGGGGGTGATGTATTCAGAGACCCAACTAGGCACCAGTGGAGGCCGTTTTGTGGTGGCCCATGAAAATCCATTGGTGCTCCAGACCATCCTGGCCAGGGGTATCTCTGAGTACACCTCTGAGGAGCCCTATGCCTCTGGTGCAGAATTGGACAATGAACCTTCATTGCTGTCACAGGTGAGTGATTCTGCTGTGGATGCTGTTCTGTCTGACACACCGGTAGAGGTGGTAAACCCTCACGGTGCCAGTCAGTGTTGGTACGTCCGTCTGTGGTGGTTACGGATGCAGGATCACTCTGCACACTGTTTGTTCCTCTTCCTGGGGCAGCTCAGCAAGGGAGGATGCAGTCCTGAAGCCACAGGCAGTGCCAGCGTGGCAAGGGCCATCTATCCTTGGGCCCAACAGGTGTGGTGTCTGGCAAGGCGGTGGTTGTGTGCCACCCGGGTATACTGTGTAGGAGAATTCCATGTATGCCATTGCACAGCAACAGGGGCCATCATGTGAGATGATGGCTCAGGGCATGGAAAGAGTGGCCAATTCCATTCTCCCCCCCGAAAGGCAGATGGAGCTCCAGCAGCAGGCAGTGCAGTCCACATGCCTCTTGTACAGGCTGGGCATGTTGGCCGCCAACAGGGACCAACGGACTGAACTAAGGGCTCCGCGCACAGCCATAGCTGCAGAGGCCGAGGCCCACAGGATGCCCTCAGGAATGAGAACACCTCCCTCAGATCTACTCTGGCTGCACTTGAGGTGGCCAGCACACAACATCTCTGCTGCATTTCGTGCAACCCGGGAGGTCTTGTAGGCAGAACTCTGTGCTACATGTGAGGTGCTGCAAGGGGACCTCCGTACCATCATTATACATAATCAGACCTTTCAGGCACGCATGCTTGCTGCCATTGAGGAGCATACCAGGGCTTTGTGTGGTCAGCCTCCCAAATGACGCACACCTTCTAATGTTACACCAGAGGATGCCGACAGCAGAAAGACCTCTCCCACTATAGGCTAACCGTGCAGGCCATGAACCCATGGAGTTTTTTTTTTATTCTAAACATCCATGCATGTGAGTGTTGAGGAGCACCCTGCATCTCCTCCCTCCTGCCCCCCAAAACTCCTGGTCCACCATGGCCATTTTTTTTTTGTCCATTGTGCATTCATGTAAAAGTGTGTTGCTTTGTGTGGCTTCTGAAGGCATCCACTGTGTGTTCTGGCTGGGCCCATACAGACTTGCCTCATGTTTGTGTTTGTGGCTTGGGGTCCAAACACATATGCCACTCCTGCTTCCCCTTTCCATGGGCTTGCAAGGTGGGCAGTCTGTGACAGTGACTTACACAGAGGCATTGGGATTCTGTCATTTATGTGGCCAGTCTGAAGGCCAACCTGTGTATACACCCCTAGTAGGGATTCATGATTGTTTGTCCAGTGCATGGTTAGCATGCATTTTGGTTTGTATATTAGTAAATGGGCATTATTTAATGTGAAGATGTATTACCTTGCCTGCCTCCATTATTGATACCCTTCATGCTGTATGCGTTACCCTGCTCCCTTTAGCTAGCAGAGACACACTTAAGATGGAAGGTGTCCATGCGGTGGCTTTGTCACATTGAGGCACTTGTGCCATTGTGATTGGTCACTGTCTGACATTGTCACTATTGAGTCCTGTGTTTAGGATATGTTATGCTGGTAAATGGATGTTCCTGTTTACGGTTTCATTTTGATGTGTCAGAGGGAATTGTTTCTGACCTATTTCCATTTGGCAATGTGCACTTTGTGACAGTTGTGTCATGTGGTGTGCATTTACTTTGGACTTTTTACATTGCATGTCATGACGTGGTGTGTCGGCCGGGTGCCATAGGTTTTGGGAGGGTTTCGGTGACATACCAGTATTTGGATGTGCTGTTTTGCATTGGGTTAGTGGCATACTGCATCTTGAATGTATGCCTTTTGGTCACACGGGATTGTGTTGGTTTAAGTAGCTAGGGATGTACACAATGTAGCACTTCCAAGGACACATTCTCAGGGGGGTAAGGTTGTGACAGTTGATTGTCCCTTTGTCATCATCGATTGTCACCTGGAATGTGCCAGGCCTGTGTGCACTCTGCAGGGGTGGGATTTTAGGTGAAAAATTGTGCCCCAAGCTGGGTACAGGCTGCCTCGCCATGTGCCCTCCCCACCATGCGCAGAGGGCGTGCATGTGGTTGGGGATGTTGGGGCACCACCATGTCCACCGGTACGCCTCGCCGTGTTGCTACATTGTGCAGGACACATGCTGCCACATTGATCCTGCACACTACTGGTGGTGCATATAGTAGCTGTCCACCGGAGTCGTCAAGGGAGCGGAAGCATGACTTTAGCACTTCGAATGTGCACTCCACTATGATCCTGGTTGCAATATGGGCTGTGTTGTATTTTACCTGCGGCGGTGTGGTGGGGTTCCGTATTGGTGTCATCATGTAGATGCTCAGAGGGTAGGCACTGTCCCCTGGGGAGGTAATAATGGTTGTCATTAGTTGGGTTTGTCTATTTGTCTGTGTGTGACATGCATGCATGTGCACAGGCATTTGTACTCACCAATGAGCCATGTGTTGCCATGCCTCCCAGCTTCCGGGTCCCAGTTTAGGGCTGACATTCTGAATATGAAACTATCATGGGTGGACCCTGAATAGTTGGCATAGACATGGGTAATGTTTCCCTTGGCATCACATACAACCACATTGATGGAATGCCAGTGTTTGCGATTGCGATAGATGTGCTCAGTGGCCCTAGGTGGACGTAGGGCCACATGGGTGCAATCAATGGCACCAAGCACTTTGGTGAAGTGTGCCACCCCGTAAAGGTCCTGGACCATGGCCTGCCTTTCTGTGGGTGTTCTGGGCATGTATATCTGCCTGCAGACTGCGGGGCGTGCAGTCATGGTTTCCAACACCTGGTGTAGGCAGCGTGTCTGCGTGAGCTGTGAGACGCCCCCAACTATGGTAGTTGTCTGCTGAAATGACCCAGTGGCCAAAAAATGCAGTACATTGAGCACCTTTTTCAAAGGGCTCAGTACTTGGGCGCAAAGGGTGGATGATGTGAGATCATCCACCCACTCAGTGACCAGGACTAGGATGATATGAGGTGCAAACCTATACCTGCCATAGACCTGGTCATCAGGCATCCCAAAAAGGCTGGTTCTGGGTCAATAAATGCAGGGCCTGGCTATCCTCCTCCCCCACCTGCGGTGTCCCACGATCACTGCTGCGAGGACTGGTATATTCTTCGTAGCTGTATATGTGCGTTTGTTGTTTGCCCGCATTTTTATGCATTGGTTTTGGTGCACGGGGGCGCTTAGGCCAGCTTTCGAGTGGCGTACGTGTTTCCGGGTTTGTGTGCCTTGGCCGCACGCCGGTGAGCCCTGTTCGATTCTAGGAATACATGTTGTTAGCACGCGTGTGGGCATTGCAAGGATTTTACTGCAGTGCTTCTCCGTAACGCCCACATTTTCGTGTGTTGTTTCCCATTCCACGTGTTCTGCCTCCTTTTTAGGTGTGTGTGCTGGACGATGAGCGCCTTCGTTGGCCGTATCGCGCAAGGTGTTTGTGGTGTCGCAGTGACGTGTTGGTCCTGCGCAGATTCAATGCAGTTTTCAGGTAAGCCACGCGCAATGTGTTCCATGAATACGTAAATGGGCGCTTGCGTGTGAAATCACGTGCAAGCGCCCGTTTTCACACATTTATTCCATGAATCACCCTGATAGTGTCTTCACTTGCCATTATCCCTGGTGGACCATAGTGGAAACTGTGCATTAAACCTGAATCCCATCACAGAGCACGGCGTGGGAATGGCAATGAGCGGTCTGCATGTTACGGAGATGGAGCTTCGCTGCTGCAAACAGTGCGTCTTGACTTTCCATTATCCCTGGTGGACCGTGGTGGAACTGTTCATAAAACCTCATTCTCAGCGTGGTGCGCAGTGCAGGAGTGGCGGTGAGTGGTCTGCCTGTGGTCCGCTGAGGTTGCGACATGCGGCGTGGCTCTAATGATCAACTTGTGGTTTGAAGAAGAGATTATTGACCTGCTAAACAACTGACAGCAGTAAGTGCATACTGTCTTTCCTTGTAAAGGCAATTGTTAGCAACTGTAGCCTTCTCCTCTCAAACGCTAGTTGTAAGTAACTGTAGCTAGCATGCATGTAAAACTGCAACATTGTCTCTGTGTATCCTCAAGCCTCTCGCCTTGCTTACTGTTGGTGAAGAAACTACATATATTAATTTGAAACTGACAATGCACATGTGAGCGAGGGAGACGGAGCCCCTCAACTACTAGCTGTTAGCAACTGAAGTTAGCGTGCCTGTAAAACCGTAATTTTGTTCGCTGACCATGAAGAATCTGCATATATTGATCTGAAACTGACATTGCACACGCGAGCAAGAGGCAGTTGTGTGTATATTGAAGCTGTTATACGTTGGGACTGCTGCAGGGTCAGAATTAAAATGCCAGAAAAAGGAATTATTACCTGCAGCAACTACTAACCAAACTTAACTCCCCCTGAAGAACCAAGGGAATCACGTGCTACTGAACGGTGGAAAAGCAACCATATTGGAGGCCCTCTGCCCCTCAGCAAACAACAAATTCACCTGACATGGACACAACTAAAATCACACAATATTTTAAGGTAACAGCAAAAAGTGCCCATGTGATGGACAAAATATGAACAACATCAGGTGCTGGAATACAAGCGGAAAGTGAGAACACTTTCACTGAAAATAGATAATAACAATTCATTGTTAAATCTATGTCTATACTTAGTCCACCAGCTACTGAGTGCAAAATGCTCCACTTCCCCAGGGGGACAGGATGTCACCAATGGTAACCCAAAGGTTGTTTGCCGAAGAGGCTTCCTAGTCACAATCTATACGGTTCTCCACAACTAACAGGGCTTACAGATGAACCAAGTTGTTAAGCAGGAAACGAACGTCTGCTGAGCACTGAGTCTATTGACCTAAATGTGGTTAGGACCGGAGAAGCAAATGGCGTCTCTAATGTGCACAATGAAGCCATCAACGTTGCCTTATCAATTCTCTTGAAATTGTGTAACTTTAGATCAGTTGAACCACAACGTCAAACCTCAATGTTAGAGTTGATGACACAGAGAGGCAATTGTAATCTGGTAGTTATTAACATTAGAAATTAGAAGCAAACTAAAGAAAATACAAACAGCCTTAAAACAGTCCCACAGGCAGAACATTCATTTAAGGAGGGCCGACGGGAGAACACTGGTCCTATGGAGTCAACCCTTGTTGAGATTCCTGAAAGTTTAGAGGACCATGGGGTGATAAATGAACTGATTTATGACTCTATCCATCCAGCAATGCAAGAAGGAAAGGGCAGAAATTACAGAAAGAAACATGGACAAAAAAGGGCCTGACACAAATCCCAATTCCCAATTCAAAACATAGATACTATGGACTCCATAGGGCAACCATCAAAAGTTAATAGGGATTTTACGAAAGTCGCTAGAAGACTGAAAAGATCTTAGAATAAAATAGGGAATTTAACCTCTTGGTTAATGACTGGTGAGGGCGATAAAGCAAGATCAGCGAAGTGTGCCAAAGAGTTAATCATACCGTATGAGCATACAACGTTTACATCTGATCAGTTTGAGGATACCTCCATGGATATTACCGACTCTGTGTTGATAGCTGAAGAGGAGGCAGTCGAAAAGAGTATAGCAGTAACTGTTCCAAAGGTGGTAAGATCTCCAAGTAATCTAAGTCCTGGCTTTTTCCCACATCATTCACTGTCCCTTGTTTATTCAAAGATGGATATGTGCCAATAAATCAAAGCACATGACTTGACCTATTCAATCATCTACCTTCTCTACGTGTCATACAAAGTTTGGATTTGGACTATGTTGAACAATTGGATGGGTTCAACTCTGCTGTAACCAAAGTCCACTGTGCTGACACAGAATCTGTTACTTTAATCAGAAGTAACTCGACTGCCCTATTAAAATGGAGATACAACATTGATCAAGTATCAGATACAAGAATGATTGAATCCACAAGGAACAAAAAGGAGGCGACAGCTAATGATACCAGGGCTAAGTCTGTGTGTCTACCTGCAAACCAAGTAGCACATTTTATGGGAAATACATCAGCACAAGAAGCATTAGCAAGATCTCATTCGAAGTGACTTTTGTCTTTTGTACCTGCTGCCATCCAGCATTGCTAAGAATTATGTTAATATCTCCTCCTGGAATATGAGAAGCCACACCCATATGAATGCTTAAGAGGGCTATTTTTCTAAAGTTCTAGTGTATAGGAGGCCAGAGTGATCACACTATTGACCAGTAACCCTAATGTGCTGATGGTTGAAGTTGTCTTTACTGACAGCTACAGTATATTGGTGGTGAATATCTATGACCTTGCTGGGGTTAAAAATAAAATACAACTTGCAATATACCAAACCATCTGATCCCATGCAAAACATTGTCAGGTAGTTGATTTGCTTATTTGGTTTGTGATCTCAAATCGCCTTGTATAGAGTGCACAGTTACAGAAAAACGTGCTGTCTCTTTGCTCCCTCTATTGAAAAGAAAGGAGCGTGCAGTGGGAACCGCATGTTCATGGGTCAAATTCTTTTTTGATTTCGAACTTCATATAATAAATGGTGCCTCCAAGGGGGATATTCCAGCAGCAACGACATAGAGAATGGGGGACAAACAATCCACTTTACTTTAGATTACTGATATGGGAGTAGTGTCCTTTGTAGTAGGGTTGAAATGATCTCAGTGGCATTTAATAGCTTTAGCCACCATGCAATTTGAAACATTAAAGTCGCTTTGGAAACATGTGAAAGATCGACCGAGACAGGCGGGGGGAAATCAATTTGAATAATGGTCATAGCAGAATCGGCTGGTCAGATAATAATCTTGAAGCCATTACAATATATATGGACCAACTGGATAAGGTGTATGAAAATGAAATTATTAACTGGATCAGTTTGATAACTTCTCAATTCGTATCAAGGACATGCAATCTGGGGCTAAAACTAGGATGTAAATATCCACACCCACAGGATAAAATCATAATCCAGACAAGATGACCCATGAGGCAGGATATTAGGAAAGTAAGGCTGAATGCCATTGACATCCACAGTATGCACCTGTGAGCGAGAAGAATACTTGGATGAAGTGGTACAAGTTGTCCTCTTGTAATGCCCCTTGCAGAACCCTTTATGATACTACTAGAAAGGGTGACGCCAAAAAGATGTGGCATATTTTGAACACCAGAGGTAAAGAACAGTTGACTACTAAAGCAAATCCAATTGCCACTAAAATCTGGGAAATATACCTTGGGGGTGCATTTTATGTATCAATAACAGCTAATATGCATCCCCACTCTCTGAGTTTTGAGTGGGAGAAATGAATAGTCATCATTAAGAAACTAAAGAAATCAAGAGCTCTAAGCCCAGATGGGGTCTCCAATTTAGTGATGTTAGCCAATCCAGAACTCTGGGCTGATATACTTCTAACACCTTTCAATCAGATAAGGGAGTCTGGCAGCATCCCAGATTCATGGAGATCATCTCACTATATTGCCATATTTAAGCGAGGAAAAAAAGATGATCTCGCAAATTCTAGAATCCTTTCTTTACTAGACGGTCACAGCAAAATGTTCTCCTCTTGTATTTTACAGAACATCAAGAAGTGGACATCTGATAATTAGATTCTTAATCAATTCCAGAGAGGATTTAGAAAAAAATCGATCCTGTAACTACAAAATCATAACTGTGAACTCCCTTATCCACCAGGCAAAGTACAAGTAGGTGGTGCCATTGTACAAATTATTTGTGGATTTTGCAACCACCTTTGAAACTATTGACTGAGGCAAGCTGTGGGATAAATTAACATAGCTAAAATGCCACCAGACTTATTCTGTGCTTGTCAGCTGATGCACGAAAATAATACAGCGCAGATCAAGCTAAACAGCACAGACGATGTATCATCTCCTAAACAGATAGATAAGGGGGTGGGAGATATTGGAGACACTCCCCTTAAAATGCATAGCTTTCCTCCCAAGTTGGGTGCCTCAAAGATCTTATATCTGACCCATGCAGATGACTCGGCTGTATTCAATACCATGTATTTTTGTATCTGTAGGAGTGCTAGAGCCATTAATGAATATGCTAGAGATAATAATCTGTCAATCAATGTGGAGAAACTAAATGTATGCATGTTGGTAAAGTCCAGAATTATAAAGTGAGAGTTGTGACCCCAGGAGGTGTGATGTATAAAGTACAGAGCTATGGGAATCTTGGTTCTGAGGTTGAGTCCAACTTTAGGGAATCTTTGGTATTTGAGAGATGACAATTGAGGGCTACTGCTACTATGATGTCAATTCTGACATCTACAACCATAGGATCTAGAATGCAAAATCCTGTTCAAAGGACATGTTTTCTATTCTCCAGCAGTTTAAGAATAAACACCCACCTTTGTCAGTGCCAGTAAAGGATAAGGAATGGTGTCAGTCCATTCGCAATGCTTTTTCAAACAAGGTCACTTTACACCAGTCCAACATTCAACAGATAATGGACACCTGCCCCTCCTTTGAATTACCGGCGAGCGACCCTAAAGAGGCGGTGCCGAGACAGTGCCCCCCTTCTTCGATTTCACTCCCTGTTCCGAAGCATTTATTGTACAAACCAGCTCAGAGATGAAACCAACCTCCTCGCAGAGTGATGTCTGGCCCTCTAGTTTGTTTATAAAGTGCAAGGGCACCCTTGGCCCATGGGTAACAAAGTTTGTCAATTGCTCATTTGCAGAGGGCAGTGTTCCTCTTCACTTGAAGGAGGCTTTTGTTACCCCCTTCTAAAAAATGAGCCACTGGATCCATTTGTCTTGGATAATTATCGCGCCCTTAACTAATGCGCCATTCTTGTTAAAGATATTGGATAAAGTGGCACATTTACAGTTCCAGAAATTTTTGGAGGGTAATGAGATTGTATTGCATTGCCAGTCTGGTTTCCGGAAAGGCTATGGCACAGACACCGCTATACTTGATCTGCAAACTGACCTAGTGCAGAATTTGGACCAAGAGTTATCCTCAGCATTCGTCCTTGCTGATCATGCTCTACTGAAGGGCAGACTACAGTGACTGGTCGGTGTTCTATTAAAGGTGCCAGCTGGATTTCCTCCTTTTTGGGTGCCAGGAACTGTATGGTAAATGTAGGCGAAGTTTTTTTGGAACCTTCACCTGTCACCTGTGGGGTGCCTCAGGGGACTTGTAATTCTCCGACATTGTTTAATGTCTGAGTCTGTTCCTGTTCCTGCTGATTACCCTGGGTGTCCAGGTGGCAGATTATGCAGACGACACTCAGATGATTGTCACACTGTCAGGTTTATATATTGAGGATGCAACTAAGTTGAATATCATCTAAAAAGCCATCCACCACTGGTTGGCAGCCAACTCCCTGGTTCTAAATGCTAGCAAAATGGAGCTTTCTTCCAAAGATCAATGTGGCTTCCGGATTGGTCTGATGGTTTGGGTGCCTTATTGAGCTGATTTGAAAGTGGGACTAATCAATTAATCATGTCCATATAGGGAGACTCTCATCCTTGTGTAAATTTTGCAAACTGTACTTTCCTGATAGGAAACCCCAAAAGAACATATATTAGTTTCCTAGCCCGACATTTAGATGCATCTTCATGTTAATGCGGTTAAACAATATACCCGTTATGGAAGTAAAGGATGTGTTTACGCATTTACCTGATGAGGAGCGTATGTGTCATTTATGTGATGATCCAGAGACAATTGAATCACTAAGAAATGTTCTGACCTCGGGTAACTTTATGCTAAAATACTATATCAAATACTACACACAAATTACGGATGACACGGCCAATGTACGTAATGAATTGTTTTGGTTGAATTGCATCTCGCACTGTAGCTTGTCTAGATCGATCACCCTTGTAAAGGTACGGCAAGCCTTTATTTATGAACTTAAAATAAGGCATGCTAGTAGCCAGTGACTCTCCTCCTGATTGTTAGTTTGATTGTTAGTTTGATGTTCTGGATTGAATTTCGAGTCAACTGTACTTCGGTTTAGGAGGATTTACTTATTTTTATTATGTGAAATGAAATGTATTAATTAATTTATTTAATGTGATTTAGTTTAAGTAAATTAAACTCTACACATATCAAAAAACAAACATACACAATGAATACAAATGAAATGAAATATAATGTTTTAAGGTTTTTTGATGTGTACATAGTTGTAATTTTATTAACTTGATTTATCTATTTTTGTGAACAGTTTGTGATGAACTGAAACACAATAAAAAAATAAAATGTTTGTTTGTTCTCTGTGGTTCCACAAGCCAAATCATGAGCCATTCTCTAGCGTTTGCAACTGGTTTAAAACTAAGCCGACTTAATTATGATGCTTATCCTGCCAAACTGGAAAAACTGTAAACAATAGTTAGCTAGAAGAAACCTGGAAACAGTCTGGAATCTATTATTCCACAAGGCCTTTACAATGGTTATTCCTGTAAGGAAGGCACCCCCTTTTTTGTAATGTAAGCATGTGTTCAAGGGGAGACATTTCCTTCCTGACCCAGGACACGCCTTGTCGGCAACATTCATGCCTTTTATAAATAATAGTCCCTGACATCCCCATCCAATCTCTGTCTAGTTTGGGTTCTGTTTACACAATGCATGTTTATTTTATCATGCATAACTTTATTTTCGTAATTTCATTTTACCATAAAAGTTTACAAAAAACAGCTGTATAAGTAACCCCGTAGAACAAACACACAAGAATAATTAAACATTAATCTTTTGAAGCATGGGCGAATCTAGGCTGTCAAACGATACAATCTGCTCTGTTGGACACATTGAAGAGCCACCTGTTTTAGCCTTAGACATTTTCTGGTATCTAGGCTAAACAGCACCTGGCCTGTGACTGCCTATGCCATTAACATAATCCATGGTTCCTGGGATTTTTGGCAGGCTCTTTACTGCCTTTTAGCTTTCCTACTTCTCATCTAATTGGCCTCATGTCATTTTTCAGGAACAGCCAGAAATGGACCTGTGGATTTCCGAGCGCAGCGAGGGCTTTGACGTAGACCCGGGTGCATTACCCAACTGGTAATGCCCCTGTTGATGTGTGTCCTGATTGAAAGCGGCTTGAGTCCTGCTGGAGATTAAGGAGTTAACCTCTGGGGAAATTATTATGCTTCCAGGCCCTCCACCCTATTTGAATGATAAACACCTGCCAATACTGTTTGTTGTAGATCAGCATCGCCTTGATGGGTAAAGATCCCAGCAGTCTCCACTGCACACCGCACCTGAGCAAGGTAAATTATGAGCATGCCAACCAACATACTAAGGAAGGTGACATTTGTGTCTATGGTTTTCATATACTGAGCAGCTCTTCCTCTGAACAAAAAAGGTCATGCCTCCCAGAATGAGTATCAAACCGCTTAGGGCCCGGATCTGCAAACCTTGGCTCTCCGGATGTTTTTGACTACAAATTCCGTTACCACAAGCCAGTATAGGAAATGATGGTATTATAAAACACCTGGAGAGCTAAGAGTTGAAGAACTCTGACTAAAGGCAACTGGTGGAGTCCCCTGTCATCCATACCCCTCCCATAATTTGCAAATTTGCAATTTACTGATCCCTGTTGCAAACAGTGTACAACATACTCTTTTGAAAGAATGGGAGAGAGAATAGGGTTGTCCTACAAAGGTTACCATTTATTGTATATCCTTCTAAATGATGTTTTTAAGATACCTGTGTAGCTCTATGTTGTACTAGCTTAGAAAATGTAAACAGATTGGTATCGGCACATTTGTTGGAAAGGGTCTTCCAAATTGGTCATTTGGTGTTATCTGGTACACACATATGAACTTTGATAAGAACCATTGGGGCGAGTATAAAGCACTTTCCTGAACCCACAAAAACCTTGCTAAACATATATGTGAACAAAAAAGCATAAATGCACTAGGCACTTTAAGCGAACAGCTAGCACCATGCACTTTGATGTTGGCATTTTGCACTTTAATATTGCAGGATTTTGCTCATGGAATGAGCTCCTGTTACTACATTGAGTTGGGGGAATTTCAGATGCACTATGCACTTTAAGTGAAGTGTTTACTCTTTAATATTGGTTCTACGCAAATTTGTTTAATATTGCATGATGTTTTATATATGAAGTGGGTCCCCTCATAAAAAGTATGACACATATAATCAGCATACAATGTGTGTATAAGATGTCTGTTGATATCCAAACCAAATGAATTGACCCATTCCAAGATAGCCGATAACAAGCCAGTCAGCCACCCAGTCTCCTTTCTATATCGAACATCCTGTCACATAGGGTATTTTAAATTGCATTCAATGTGTGGCTCACTTATTGTGATCAAGCAGTGAGGTAACCGCGAAACGCGTCTCTTTGGGCCATACATTGTGGGAGCACCACGATATGGGTGGATTTTATTAATAGTCATGGGCTGCACATGGTTTGTCTAAATAAAGAGAAATATTTCTATAGACATTGGTTTCCTGGAAATTCTCTGGAGAACGGGGGAGTGTCTCTCATTTGGACTGTAGGAAAAACAGTCTAAACATATAGCCTTCTAAATGTATCTATGTTATTGGCTCATATTAGGTTGGTTATTTGTTGTACTTTGATCCATTGTTTCAATACTAGGTCTGTGTATTTTTATGAATACCCGCACATACACAAATCACATGCACGTATTACAAATTGTAAAAGGACAAACTAGAAATAGGAGCTATAGGCAGAGACAAGTGATACGGATGTGTAAAGAGGTTATGCCGTGCCTTGTTATGACTTTTCTAACCTTCCTATCACATTGAAGTTGTAGTGTTGGCTGTTGTATGCCTTGTATGCCCTTTAATGGTACAGCCCAATTATTTTCCATTTCGGCACATCTTGGAGCGAGATCCCACTAAAGAGGGGTGGATGGGAAGTTATTGGGAGGAGAGTGAGAGTAAAGACGCACAGCCTCAAGTATTGCTGAGGCCATATTGGCAGTTGCTGGGTTCTGTGTGTTTCTATGTGAGTTTTGATGAGGTCATATAACAAGGTCTGCTCTTAGAAGGAGGATGGGTGGATAATTGCTTGAGGAGTGTCTGTGACAAGCGTGTGGGTGAGGCGTAGATGTTGGATAGTGTTCATGTGTATGGGCGAGGGTAGTACTACATAGTGTTGACCTTCAGTGTGTAATTTGCTCAGGGGGATTAACTAAGTAAGAAGCCACTGTTAGGGAGAATTCTCATAAATGGCTGATTCCCCTTACCTAATGAGTCCCTCAGCAGTTTTGCTGGATTTCTAGGATTTATTTTCCTCACCTCGTAAGAGTGTGAGCCCTCTTCCCACTCTTACATGTGTTTTGCTGTGTGTGGTTTCACTTTTTGTGTGATCTTGAGCACTGGAGCCTCACCTTCTCCATGGCCTCATATTCTCATGTGTGTTACACAGCACCTTCAGTTCAGTGATACACAGTTCTCTTTGAGACTTCCCACTGACTCATTTTTTCTGGGGCCGACTACTGTCCCCCAGAAAAGGGTAAAGTTGCCATTAACTTTATTTTAGTCACTTTAAATCACAGACCCAGTACACCCCATTTTACATGGAGTATTGGAAAGGGTTAACTCTTATCCCTTTTTGTCAGTGCCGCTTGAAGCATTGTTTCGCTCCCTTTACATTAAGATTTGGCTGGTGGCAGTGGTATCTACCCTAACCTTTCTACCGCGATTATCTTATATAAACATGATAATGTTTTATGCATTTCTTTTTGTTAAAGTCTTTTTCGTGTTTTTCTCTGCGTGCCAACCCAGGGATGACTCCTTTGTTCGCTGTCTTTTCACGGGCTTCTGCACAGAAGCCCACCTTAAGGTGCCTGAAATTCTAGGTAGGCAGGATTTGAGGGAGGGATCTTTGGACCCCCTGCCATGGGTTCCCTTGGTAACCCAAGTCGCACTCCTGTTTGTTTGGCTGAGAGGACTGTCCTTGCCAGGACAGCCACCCAGCTGTGTGATTGACAGCCAGGCTGTATGAATGGGGGAAAACTGCATAAAAAGTAAGTCTCTAAGGCTGGAAAGGCAGAGTCGCCATGGGAACGAAAGAACCAATGAGGAACTGCAGAAGAGGACCCCTAAAATGACTGAACCGCCCGGTGAAGCCCTGCTGCAGGTCCGAATCTTCAGAATCCGACGACAGAGAAGATCCTCCAGGAAACGTCTTCCCTTGAGCTGGTGGGACCAACCAATTCACCCAAACTGCAAGCCAGGATTCCCTCCTCTGGACAAATTCGCTGTACAGAGCTACAGTGGGCCGGATAGCCAGGAAGGTCGGATCCTGCTTGGGTTTTAAGGAGCGCACCTTTTATTCGTTGCTTTGCTCTGCTGCTGGTTTCTTCCCTGGGTAGTGCAGGACCCTCCAGTCTTCCTACTTCTTGTCAGTCTGACAGTCGCTTCAGGAACTGTGAGCCTGCAGGAACTACCAGGAATGACCGCATCAGCTAGAGCTCCCTCTCTGTTTTAAGGTACTGTGCAAATCCAGTTGTCCATTTTGTTCAATCGCGGTGAAAGTGTTTGAAATCTTTCTCCAATCTGAGGGCTTGTCCTTCTCTTCTCTTTGAACTAACTTTTGTATCAACCAAACTCGTCCGGAAACCGTGCCACAAATTTTACCGCGAACTACCCTGAACTGTGTGATCTTGAGCAAAAGACTTATGACCCATTGACTTTGGCCCTAAGCCTTTTCTACCTGATTCTATCTCTGTAGTTCCTTTTGTTCAGTTGTCCTATTGTTCTATTAACTTTGTCTCTCCCCCCTCTTTTAAATTGCTGGAGTGCCATTTTGCTCCCACTTCATTTTGTGAGCTTAACTTGTCTGGAATTTAAGGGAAGTGGTGTGGTGTATTAAGAGTGTGATTTTTAGACTGCTTATAACAGTGTAATGTTATACAACTGAAGAGTGAAATATATGTATATTCTTTTACTTGAAAACCTTGAGTCAGTGTTTGTTTGAATCATAGTAACTGATGTCCTATGTGTAAGTATTGATACTGATCACTTACTCTTGAGACAAGTCTGGCTGCTCCGCTACTTCTATCACTTTAACTGTGTAGTACAGGCTTGTACCAAAGGTGAAATTGTACTGTCACTTGTAGTCTTAATTGTGTGTGGTGTTCCCAAAGGGTACTGCAAATAATTCTGCCTAACAGCCACATGCAGGAAGGCATGACATGGCAACACAAGATTATCTACCTCTTTGAGGAAATGTGTATCTGAGGCTGAAAATCATAATGAAAATGTACACTTGACCTCAAGAGGTATGGTATTTGTTGTTGTAATGTGTGTTATGCAGCAGCACTATAAGTATGTTAAGTATCTAAGTGGGTGATTTTCATCATGGATAAAGCAATTATTTTCTAACCGATAAGGCTAATGGTGGCATCATCTAATTCTTTTCTAGGAATCATTGATTGCAATATTTCACATCTTTCCTATCTCACTCCTACCATGTCCCAGGTCGCGGCCGTAGTCTACAACAGTGGATTATATTTTGCCAAAATGCTGTACACTGTTGGTTGTACAATAAAATATGATGTCAATGATTACAATAGACTTGGACATTTATGGCAAGGAGAGAGAGAGAAAATGTTGTTTAAGACTTAAGTGAAAAACTAGTATTGGATGATGAGAACCTAAGAGAGACAGGCAAGGTTCCCAGTGTATAGGAGCCCTTGAAGCACAAAATAACGAAAATGGGTGGATATATGCTTAGGAATTGAATGAGAAAGTGGGATTGGGAATGAAGAGACTGTGAGGGTCTGTAGACGGAGACACAGGAAGAAATATAGGGAGGGTCAAGGCCATGGATGCACTTAAAAATAATTCAGAAACAATGAAAAAAGGGTGAGTATCAAAGTGCAACCGGGACGAAGAAGCAAGAGCAGAGCCTATATAATCTTGAGGGCAAAAGGTAACATTGTGCACAGACAGTTAAAATGTAGATTGAATGAAGTCGAATCAATTGATATGTAGGGAGATCGATAAGGAGTGCAAATGCAACACTTTTCTTCATGAATTTTTCTGCGTGGTAAATAGGGACTTTGCACGCCAAACCACGCGCTAAATCCGGTTTGTCGATTCATGCAATGATATGATATGATAGGGTATTTATAACACACTTAATACCCAGAGGGTTCTAAGCACGGACCCGGGGATCGAACCTGTGTTGCTCCGTGTTGTCTTGTTTCCAAGGTGAGCACGTTGCAGCTGAGCTATCCTCCCAGGACAGCCGCCTATGCAGGACTTTTTTGTCCTTTTCCGGGGGCTTCTGCAAACTCAGCACATCTCTGTGTGCAGTCTAACGCTCCGCGCAAGATACCTTGCAGAGTGTGGGCGTGGCCTGCGCATAGGGCAGTGTACGGGAAGTAAGATTCAAAATCGGGAAGGACATGGGAAAATGTGGGCTATACGAGGGTCCACAAATGCGCATTGTAAGGCAGAATCCTATGCAGTTCCCTTAGGGAGCACTACAGAAGATTAGGACTACAGGTATATGCAATAAATCCCCTTTGGTATCAGTCTGTACCACAAAGATTTAGTTGGTAGCTGTGGCTGAGCAGTCAGACTTATCTCAAGCGGGAGATGAGCAATATTCAGGGTTTACACAATAGGACTAAAGTACTATGGAATAAGGAACACTGACCAAAGCTTTGTATCAAAAAGAATATATATATTTATTTTACACACTCTTAAGTCAACACACATATCACTATTATTAAAGTAAGTGAACACAGTCAAGAAAGGCATACACAACACCCTATTTAAATTGTAGACAAGTTTGAGCAAGAGTAAAAACTGAGCAAAACGGCACAGTGGAAAGCAAGCAGAAATGGCATTCTAGCAATTTCTCAAAAGGGAGGGAAAGGACAAGTTATACAGGTCGAGACTCAAAAACACACCAGCAACACTTCCCAAGTGGATTGTGAACAAGTTAGGCAAGTCAGTACTTTAGTATAAGCAATACTTTGGTGAAAACCAAGCAAAATGGCACTTCCTAAATACTTACAAAGGGAAGGAAAGGTGGTTATAAGAGTTTAGGTGCACCAACACATTTCTTGAGGAAAAGCAATCTGGAGAAGGCAGTTGTAACAGATTTAGCCAGAGTCAATAGGCCTGTGCCAGTGTCAATGGTGCAGGCTATGTGCCCAGGATCAAACTGTTCTAGTAGCTGCAGTCAAGTCTTTGTTTAACGATTAGAAAAGGCGGTTTCAGATATGAAAAGACAATGTTAGACGATAGGGCCGGCCAACCCAGAAGGTAAGTAAAGGATTTAAAACACCTTTAGCAGTACCCAGCGAAACGGGAGGCCCGGCGGAACAATGTACCTTAAAATTGGAAGAGGCTCCTGTGGTGGCGGTAGTTCCTGGAAGTTCTTGCAGTTTGGGAGATCCAGCAGAGGAAGAAGAGGCTCTCATCGTAAAGGAGGTTCAAGTTACTGCACTGCCCATGGATAAAGCCAGCCGGGGTGATGCCAAAATGAAAACAAAAGGTACGCTCCTTTAAATCGCGGTTGTGGTGGACGGGTGCCTGGCTATCCGGTCCGGTCTCCTCGTGCGGGGAACTGGCAATTCGACCAAGGCAGGTCCTGGAAGGCGATAGGTGAACTGGTTGGCCCCACCACCTCAAGGGAAGAAGACTCTTTCAGGTGAAGATCTTCTCGGGTCGTTGGAGAAAAGTGGTGAGGATCTGCAGCAGGGCTTCACCAGTGGTTCAGTCATTGCAGATGTCTTCAGCTTCTCTCCTCTTTGGGTTTCCTAGTTCCAGTGGCAACGTCTTGTCCTCTAGTCCTCAAAGCCCTGCTTTTATGCAGAAAAACCCCCATTCATACAGCCTAGATGTCACTCACACAGTGGGGTGGCTATCCTGGCGGGGTAACCCCCCCAGCCTATCAGGGCAGAGTGCGACTTGGGTTGCCTAGGTAACCCTGTCAGGGTGCCTATTCCCCCTCCCACACATCCTGTCTACCCCAGACTCATTGGTGCCGAAAGGAGGGCTTCTGGGCAGAAGCCTGCCAAAAGGACGTACAAAAGATACCCGACCTGGGTTAGGATTTCAGAGAAAGACACAAGAAAGAAATACGATCAAAGATCTGGCAATAAAAACCTACCAGAGTAAAGTTAATATTAAAATGAACTGGCAGTATATTAGAGGCTGTCAGTAAAAGTGGTAGCCTCGAACAATGGGAAAATCCCTTATGGAAATATTTGTGGTAGAATATTTACGGTAGTAACCACTGCCACCAGCCAGAAACTTTGGAGAGAGGGACTGTACGGTACCCTCTAGAAAATTAACACCAGGGAAAATCTATTAACCCTTGCCAGTTCCTCCATAGAAAGATGGGTTGTACTGGTTGTGTTCATAACTATTGACTATTAAAGTCAATGGGGCCTTTACATGCCCTGGGAGACAGTAGTCAGTCCCAGGGTATGGAGTCTATGTTTGGGAGTCACTATGACACCCCTGTGTTACCGCACTGAGGGTGCTGTGTAACACACATGTGAAAAGATGATACCTATGAGGGTGAGAAAAAAACCATAGAACATAAGCACAAAAATAGCCTAAAACACACATCAGCAATCTGTCTAAGGTTGGGAAATAGAGTCTCACTCTTAGCAGGAGTAAAAAACAAACCCTTCAAATCCAGCAAAGCTGCAGAGGGACTCTATAGGTAAGGGAAATTAGCCTTGGAAGAGAATTCTCCCTAACACGCATAATGAGATGTATCATGGATCCGACCGCGCAACCTCTCTTCGGGGAAATGGCACGCAAAGCCATAATTATATCCGCCACCCAAAGGCAGGCGTACAGACACTTGCACATTGGATTCACTGGGCAAAGGTGAGATTGCATGTTGGATTTAGGGGTGTGTGTACGCAGCCAGGGTTCTTATCTAACTGAGGGGTGCGTGTATGTAGTGTAGTGGGGTGCAGGAACGGTTTACAGGGGTTTCCACACAGATTTTTTTTTAGTTTTAACTGAGCTGCGGAAATCTTTACTCATGTTGTCTGGGTGCCAGTAACAATTACAGGGCACCCATTATTTGCACCCGAGAAGCATGCAAAGGTAGCTGTGTCTGGCTTTACGTGGGGGCGTATCAGTGGCGTTCCAGCTGCAACTTGCATATAGGCTTATTTTGTGGGAACAATTCCAGGAATACGCAGAGCGCACAGAAACACGTATGTGCGCAGGCTCATGCAGATTTGTTCTTGGCGCGCAGGCTTTGCGGGATCTGTGCACACTTTTCCATGAATCGGGCTCTTGGTGGCCATAGTATGTGGTCCCTAAATATGTAATTGGGGCAAAGGCAACCTCTAGGTGGGAAAACAGGAGATAGGCTACACACCCACACAGGTACCTGAGTTCTTCACTATGATCATGGGTGGGTATAAGGAGCTCTGTAGCGCCTGCTCGTACCTGTGTGATAAGAGGCACACTCCCAGATTCCCCACCTGGAAAGAAAAATATACAACCTTCCAACTACGGTATAAAGCAATTTAATTAAAGCCAGGAACGTCTCAATAAACACTTCCTCAGTCAAGTGTATTTAAAACCCCTCTCATGGTAAACTTGATAGGGAATAGATACATAAATAGCATCCCCTCAGTAATAAACAGTAAGCATGTCTTAGACAGTGTTCAGTAAAAATGTACTGCATGCTACAACAAGGAATACACTACACATGAATAGTGTCCTTCAGAGAGGTCAGCAGTCGTTTACAAATGTGCATAGATACAATGTGCTGTAATGTGGGTGCATGACAATGTACGCAAATGAAATATTACACTCCAATGTTTTAGTATGTTTATGTTCTCTGCTTTAACCTTGTGTTTATGGATTATTTTTTTTGTACTGGGGCTTTAGCAAATGCAGTTCTTGCCTAATGCCACTGATCCAACCCAGTCACCATAGAAACAGCACCATGTAGTGAGGAAGGATAGCTCAGGGGCAACACTTTTGTCTTGGAAGCAAGACAACACAGCGCAGCACAGGTTCGAATCCCAATCCCAACCTCTTGTTGGTATTAAGCGTGTTATAAAAGAATAATTATAGTAGTAAAATGGCAATTAAAAAATGCAAAGCTGGGCTGTCAGCCAAGCATTAGAGGATTGCTTCATCAAGGATGTACTTGACCCATAATAAGCAGTTGCCGGCATATAGTAGGCGGCTTATTGCCCCTGACCTCAATAGGGGTGGTGTATTCAGGGGTTCCTTTATATCATGTGATGTATGGAGAGAGCAGGCAGTGTCTCCAGGGGGGAATCGTTCTTCTTTATCCGTGAGAAGCCATGATTTCGCTGTGGCTTGCAATGTACCAGGGTTAGGCAAACCCAGATTCACTGCAGCATCTGTTCTATGAAGATAGGCCCTGCCTGTGGGTAAGTTTGAAAGTGGGCACTGGTGAGTATCTAAGAATGTATTATTAATATTAATTATAAACCTTATGAGGCCAGGAAGAAAACAGCTCCTCTGTGATCGCAGAAGCACTTGAACCCGGATGGGACACTGAGTAGTGTAAGAGGATTCAATTCAACACTACGGCTAAGTCAACGCCTAGTCTATAATACTGAATGAAAACCCTTATTGATATATCTTTATGTCCAGTTCATGCGTTCTGGATGACTACCCCTATATAACACCCCTCTCTTGGAATCCTCCTGACCCCACTGAGCCAAGAAGTAGTTCTGTTTTGCAAGTTAAAAGGTTTATTTGATAATTTAACAATAGATATATAGATCACACTTTATAATAAATTAATAATTGAATATCACACTTAATCTGATATGATAAAGATTAACAATGGAGAATCTGGCACTAGCACACTTCTTATAATCACTAATGAGTTGACATGAAATGGATAAGGTAGCACACTGGTAAATAGGAACAAAAGTATAATGTGGTAGAGGATGCTTTATGTAAGCTCAGGTGGATGCAATATTCAATGAATGCAGTACAGAAAATACTCAATATGATTTCAACCAAACAATGTAATCACTTTTCTCTGGCAATCCCCTCCCCCCCTTGATACAAGGCAAGGAAATGGAAGGAAAACACACAGTTCTCAGAAATGCAATCAATGTAAATCAGTTCACCCCAGCAAGCTTACACTACAGAAAACAGATAGGAGTTTTGAAAACACAGGCAAAATGCTTTGATATGTGCTAGCAATGGATGAGAAATATGCTGGAAATGCTTTTAATTCCCTTTCAGAGGTTCAGGGTGAGTGGTATCTAGTTAATATTAGTCCAGGCTCACACTAGCAATGAGGCAGGGATAGTTAGCAGGTTAAACGAATTTCTGGCAAATGGAAGGCAAGCAGCAGCAGTTTTTACATGTGAAGAAATTTGCAAATCGCGGTAAAATTTGCGAATGCGTGTTCCGCGATTGCGGTAAAACTATAAGGGGTAGGAATGCGGTTCTAGGTTCGCAGGAAAGCCACGATTCTAACCTTTCAGATGAAAGTTATTGCAAGTCTCTAGCACAAACGGTTGCGGAGATATGAGCGATTTTGTGAAGGTCGTTTTTCAGATTTGAAATTTTACAGTTCAAAAAGACAAGTGCAGCTTGCAACTAGGAAATGGCAAGTGACAGCTTTACAAATGACAGGTGACGGTTAAGGGACAGTTCTACTTAGATTAAAATAGGATTGAATTATATTATTTTAACTAAGAGATTGGTTCTGCACAGTTTTCTAGGTACTCACACTATATTCTTGAGTGAAACGGGCCTCGCCATGGATCTGGTCAGGTTTTAAACTCGCCTCTGGTCTCTGCACTTCACAGTGATCTGGGTCTCTCTCTCTGGTTCTGCTAACAGGTCAGCTCTACTCTGCTGGTCTGGTCTGGGTTTCTGGTTCTGGATAGATGGAAGTCTCTAGTTTGGCTTTCTGGAGGTTGATGAATTTGAAGTCTGGATCTCTGGATGTTGTATGGTCCGGCAGAGTGCGTTGCAGCAAATGGAATTGAAGGTCCCTATCTGTCCTGTCTGTCTGCTTTTATGTGTTTAGAATGTGGGTGTGTTCTAGCATCACTGACCCTACCTCTCTCTCAGCTTCTAATTGGTCAAACTTCCATTTATCATTTGATTGGGGAATGAACTGTGAGTCAGAGGGATGTCATTTTATGGCTTGCAGATAGGACACTCCTCTGTCAGATTGCACACATTCTATATTTGATAATAAAAGACATATTTCACAGTTACACAGTTGCTTGAAATTACATATACATGGTGTGGCTGAATTTAGCCATGTCTCTGTCCAAATCTGCTGTTTCTAAGAGCTTGCATTCAGAAATGGCACATAATTGACTTTTTAACTGATTTTTCACTTTCTGACATTGACCCAACTTTACATACATGTGTGCAGGGAGTATGGACATTAACTGATGAAGTTTCAGATTTTTAACATGCATACATTTAGAGTAATATCCACTTTTCCGCTAAAACCCCCCTGAACACGCCACCGGGTCGAAAAACCTCTTAAAATGTGGGCAGAAAAATCACAAGAATTATGGTATCATTTATAAAATTTTCACATGTCCGCTCTATGAATGATCCATCTTTTTAAAGTTATGTTCTGGCTCCAAAGGGGTGTGGTTTCCCCTCAGCACAAGGTAGAAATACTGGTTTTTCCAGTTCTGCCAAGCCAGCTTGCTCTCACAGGCAGTGCCCCTCCCCTTTCCTCAGGAGGAAGCCACTTTTTACGACCATTTACGACTCCTGCCAATAAAACCTTTGCCTGAGCCAGGACAGGGCTTTGTTCACTTTCCTGCAGAGCACAGGTAATTCAATTATCAGATAGATGGCATATCCTTAGTGTGAGCAGCAAAAGGGCAGCTAGGCCTGGGAACACAGCTGTGACTCAAGTTTCACTCCTGATGGGGGTAGTTGCCAGGCAGAATTCAGTTCCTTAAGCCGGGTTTCAGATAAAATGTCACTTTTTGTTCCCCAGTTTCTGCCTTCAAATAAAACTAAACATTTTCACATATGCAGCTAGAAGGCTGATTCTAAGTGCAAAACTATGGCATTTCAACAGTTACAAAGGCATGTGACACCAAACATAGGTCACTCATTTAATCTAAACATTTTCGATTTTATTGTCTTTAAATCCAGTGCAACTTAAACTGCTGACTCCATAGCTCAGCCAGTTTTGTTATAAGCATTGTTCTGGGCTCTTCATTTCCCAGATTTTGTAGGCACACAACACTCCATTCTACCAAATGTCTGCTGGTGTCCAGTGAGTTTTTAGATGTGTTGCAATGTTTAAAATAGACAGTTTGAGCCTGCCTTCAGAGAAACACAGGGTGGTTTTAAAATGCCGGCTTTTGGATAGTGGTGAGTACTGGTACTGCACCCATTTTTGAGATTTAAGAATGAATTCCCCACAATTCTAGTTGCATTTGGCAATCAGCATTGCCATTCCCAATGGTTTCAGACTACTGTGCGGGTAGTCCAATGGTGGTTTTAAAGCGCTTTGAAGCTAACCGGCGCTACTGTTTTTCCTTTGGCAACCCATTTCCCTCATGGCAACCCGGCCTTTCATTCTCGCACTGGTGGGTGGCAAGTGAGGCAACCATTTTGGTGTGCGCACAAACTGCGCAGCTTTCCTGGATTTCGGCGCACATGTGGGTTTTCCGCCATCTTGAATTTTCTAAGCCCACAGCACCAAATGTTGTGGCATGATAGCTTAAACGTGGGTCAGGACACCCAACAAGCCCCCCCACGCGACTGCACTTTGAATTTGAGTCGATGGGGAGTCGCGTGCCCAAGGGTTTTGACCCACACACCGGTCTGTCCGCATAATCTTCTTCCTACTCTGTAGATGGCATAGTTCAGCATCTTCTTCTCCATCCGGTACTGATCGATCAGTTCTCCTCGCCGGTCCTGATGGGAATATTGGGCGGTCCACTGGGCCCATTGGATCTTCGTTCCCGGTCTTCGGATCGCCCTCCTTGGCCCGTCTTCAGGTTTTCTTTCTCCTAGGACGACAAAGGAAGAGCGGCAATACCTACTCATAGACGTTTTTCCACCACTGTGAGATAGTGGGACAGCATATGCATTTCATCATAACGAAACATTACATTCTTATTTTGAAAAAAAAAACAGTATAATTAAGAGACAGTTTCATGCAAATCACAATATTTTAGAGACTAGATGTGGTATGTTTTATGATTGGAACTGAATTAGTCTGAGACAGTACCCGCTAGGATTCCAGAGGATTCCTCCAGTTGTTGCAGAGCGTGCCTGGGATGGCAACATTTCAACTGGTTTATGTGGACCCACTTGTCTTCCCCCTCTGCCGAACCGCCTTTGGGGATGCGGATCTTGTAGGCCACAGGGGAGATCTTATCGACGATCTCAAAGGGTCCCTTCCATGTAGGCAAAAATTTGCGCTGCTTGGCCTGGTTCCTTTGGAAGTTGTATAGATAGACCCGGTCCCCCACCTGATATTCCTTCCTGGAAGTTTTCAGGTCATAGTGGGTCTTCATGCTATCAGCTGATCTTTCTAGATTCCGCTGAGCATAAGCAAAAGCATGTTGGAGGTGTTTCCTTAAATTCTCCACATACTCATGAGTAGTGGAGGCCTTTATCAGTGTCTGCTCTTGGGTCCAATAGAGCAAATGCTGAGGAAGCACCATCTTGCGCCCAGTCATCAACTCAAATGGTGACATTTTGGTTGCAGATGAAGGGGTAGATCTGATAGCCATTAGGACCAGAGGTAATCGGATATCCCAACTTGGCCCAGAATCTGCCACAAACTTCTTTAATATGCTCACAATGGTTCGGTTATATCTCTCTACTGCCCCAGAAGAAGCTGGTCTATAAGCAATATGCAGCTTTCTCTTGACCCCCAGTATCTCCCACATCTTTGTCATTACTTCACTGGTGAAGTGGCTACCTCTGTCTGACTCAATCCTTTGAGGTAGACCAAAACGGGAAAAGATGTGGTTAATCATCAAGGAAGCTGCCGTTTCTGCCTTGCAGTTTGGGGCTGGGAGACATTCCACCCACTTGGTAAACAAGCATGTCACAGTCAACATGTACTTATTCCCCCTAGCCGAGCGAATCACAGGGCCTACAAAGTCGATTTGTAAATCTGACCATGGCAGTGTCATCCCCCGCTTTTGGAGAGGCGCGCGGTGTGTGAGGGATGATGGCTGAAATTGTGCACACACAAGACACCCCTTCAAGTATTGGTCGAGGTCCTGCCCCATGTGTGGCCAGTATGCAACCTCTCTTAAGATTTCCAATGTTGTGTGAAACCCCCTATGACCGGCGGTGGCCGCATCATGGGCGTGACTTAACATCAGGCTTCGGAATGAGGTAGGAACCACCCACTGATCGTGGCCAGCTTTGGATTTCCTTACCAGCAAACCGTCTTGAATCCGGAACATTTTTGGACATTTCATCAACACTCTTAGGTCCTCTTTCCCAGTGTAATCGGTATCCGTCAGGGGAAAGTTCTCAGGGTCCTCAAGGTGCTGGTAAAATTTACTAATAATTGGATCCCCCTTCTGAGCAGTAATCAAATCAGCATCAGGGGTCTCCTTACTCCATTGTGCAATTGAAAGGTCGTTGTGAGCATTTGTCTGGGACCTAGTGATGGCAGTGACCTGGATTTCCCCCAACAGGGACTCAATCTCAATTAGATCCCCTTGGATGGCCCCGGTTTTGGCCAGCTGATCAGCTAAGTCATTTCCAGTTTTGTCTGGTCCCTCTACTTTGGAATGACCCTTGATCTTTTTCCAATAGATGGTCATCCCATTCGATGTGACCAGATCATCAATGTTTTGGATCAACTTCCCATGTTTCAAGGGTTTGTTGTTAGCACATAACATGCCTCTGGTTTTCCAATTAACCAGGTGCTCCACGAACCCGTTCCGTACATAATCCGAATCTGTGATTATGACCAGTTCGTGGAGTTGATGCTGGACAGCAGTGAGGATGGCCTGATGCACAGCCATCAATTCTGCCACCTGACTACTTCGGGGACCAATTTTGTATCCAGCGGAGGGTTCTGGGGACTCATTCACCCATGCATTCCCTACGCCGGCCACCAGTTCTTTCTCCCCGTTGTTGTCAACATGGTAAGAGCATCCATCCACATAGACAGTGGGCATTCCCTCACACTTGTCCTCTTCAAAGACTTTGTGTGGGGAATTACGGTCTGCCTCCGTGTTGTCCTTGATTTTTAGACTTTCGTCCTCGAGACAGTTTTCTCTGGCACAATCATGCAAGTCAGCCAGACCTTGCGCGAGTGGACTCTTCTTGTTTTGGCCATATCTGACCTCCACAGGAAAGCCTTGCATTGACAGAATCCAGGAAGTAATTCGGGAATTACTAACATTTCCGGCCCGGATTCTGTCACTTTGGAGATATTGCAGAGGCTGGTGTGGAGTCTCCACTATGATGTGTTCCCCCTGGATAAACGGGCGGTAATTCTTCAATGCCCACACCGTTGCCAGGAGTGCCTTCTCACAATCGTTGAATTTCTCCTCCACAGAGGATAAAGTTTTGCTCGCATAGGAGATTACTTTATTGACCTTGTCATGCTTTTGGTATAATACTGCCGTCAAGCACGTATTAGAGAACGCTGTCTCCAGGAAGAACTCCTTGTTTCTGACAGGGTAAGCTAGGCAAGGCGCTTGTGAGAGGCTTCTCTTGAGTTGTCTTACTGCCTCGGATTGTTCTGGACCCCATTCCCACTTGACCCCCCCCCTTTAGGAGATGAATCAGGGGTCGGGTGATCTCTGCGTAGCCCTCAATGAACTTTCTGCTGTAATTAGTCAGTCCAAGGAGGCTCCTTAGTTCCCGCAGAGTTGTGGGGTCTTTCAGTTTCTGAAGTGCTTCCACTTTCTTTTCCTGGGGACAAAGACCCTGAGGAGTAATCTCATGCCCCAAGAAGTTAACACGGGTTTTACACCACTGTGCTTTCTGAAAGGAAAGTTTTGCTCCGGCGGCCCTCAACTGTGTCAGAACATAACGGATCTCCGCTATGTGTTCCTCAACAGTTGAGCTTTTGATGAGGACATCATCTACATAAGCCAGGTTACCCCTTGCACCCAAGTCGGGCATGGCCTTGTGTAGAAAAATGTTGAATTCATTGCCGGAGTTGAGGTATCCGAAGGGAGTCCGGGTCCATGTGTACTGCTGGCCCCCAAAGGTAAAAGCCAGCTTGTATTGGTCCTCCCTACTGACAGGCACGGTCCAGTATCCATTGGTCAGGTCTATTGCAGTGAATACCTGTGACCCCTGAATCTGGGCCAGACCTTGGTCAATGTAGGGCAGAGGCCATCGGGAAGTATGGACCCGTTTGTTGAGCTCCCTAAGGTCGGCGCAGAGTCTCCACTGGCCGTTTGGCTTCAATATTCCCAGCACCGGATTATTGAAGGTGCTGTGGACTGGACGGATTATTCCCCGGGACTCAAGGTTCTTAATTATTTCAGTAAGGGACTCCATTGATGCGAGAGGCAAGCGATATTGCTTCACAAACACAGGAGTCATGCCAGGGTCCGTGGGGATTGTTGTTGTGTGTATGTCAGTGCGACCACAGTCATATGAGTCTACCGCAAAGAGATCTTGGAAATCCAAGAAAACTTGTTTCAACTTTTGCTTTTGTTCCAGAGTCACACAGGCATCAGCTAGGTTGACTCTCTCTTCCACCATCTGCCTGAAGCCTGGAAAGACTTCTGGTTTGGCTATCTCCGCGGCCTCCTCCAGCTGGGTGGAGAAGTCCCTGGTCAGAGTGCTGATCTGGACCGGAGGCTTCAGGTGGGCAAGGCAGCCTTCATGAACCTGGAAAATCACCTCATCCCTCCTGAATTCACAAGTCACATCTTCCTTACCATAAGGGCAGGAAGTGTACACCAGGAAGTTCCCCCCATGCCGGGTAAAAATCCTGTCTGGTGTTGTATTGTCCTCACTGTCACTGTCAAAACAGTCCTTGGGGATTGGTCCTAACAGTTCATTTCCAAGGTCAATGGAGAAATGTCGGTCATCAACCGCCATTCCAATAATGGTGCCTGCGGCTAGAGTAATACTCTTTAAGTCGCTGTTATCCACCTCTATTGGAATGGTGTCATGTTCTATGTTGACTAATGGTGTTGGGTTTACCCCTAACCCTTGCTGTTGGAGAGAAGCATTTAGATGTATGTAAGCATCAGGGTTTTTCAAATGTTGTCCTCTTTTAACTTTCACTTCCAGGGAGAATTGTCGGGTCCTTTCTGGGATGGTAACTTCCTCTTTAATCTGAGTTTCAACTGCATAAGGTAGCAATTGAGCTGACCTAAATGCTTTTTCTGGATCATCAAAGCCCATGGGATTATCCGCTAATCGGGACCAAGCTTTGAAGTTTATTAGGTCCAAACTAATGGCAAAGCGATTGAGAATGTCACTGCCTAAGTAAAAGGCGGCAGGGACGTCTCGCACGACCCAACAATTGTGGACTATGCTCTTGTTACCAATGGAGATTTTGAGCATACACCTGCTTGGCAGGAGATGTTTGGAATTAGGTGCTTCCAGGTCCATTTCCCATTTGTCTATCAGTTTGAAGGTGGGAATGGCTGGATCTTTTGGGAGTTGGCGAAACATGGCTTCGCTGATGAAGCTCTTACCATTGTTCACGCACACTCGAGCGAGAACAGGGTCCTTCCCATCATTTAACTGAACAGGGATGAACAACTGCTCTCCAATTTGCTGAATATCAGCCAGGCTTTGAGCTGATTTCACATCTTTCTGGACTATAGGAGTGGGAGTTTCTGATTGTGGATTAGTATAGAATTTCAGAGTGTTTCCTTCCAGTGTGGAATACCACCTTAAACTGGAAGGAAGGTTGATTTTCAGAAATAGAGAGGACCCCCCATCACCAGTCTGTTGTCCTACTGCTATTACTGTCACGTCTGGAATTTGGCTATTCTGGAAGTGAAATTCTACTTGGTCAGATTTTTGTTCAACCATGTGGCAGGTGCCGTTTAAACTAACATGGTTGACACTCTGTTTTAATTTTATTGGTCGGCTAGTCTGGGTCCAGAGGACCTTGTTTACACAATCTATTAGGGGTGACAACCTTCTCAGGAGGTCATTCCCTAGTAAACAAGGGGTGCCCTCTGGGGTCACAACTATGACCGGGTGTTTCAACTTATGTCGCCCAATTTTAATGTCCAAATCTGCCGTCCCCTCGACGGGAATTTCCTTCCCGTCAAAGTTCTGCAGTTGTCCAGGAAGAGAGGTGAGAGGAATTTGGTAATTCTCTCCCCTTCCTGCATTCAGTTCATCAAAGGCCCTTCTGGACAGAAGGGTAGCTTGAGATCCAGTGTCCACCAGTGCCAAAATTGTACCCTGTCCCTGTACTTGTACCGGGGCATAATATCTTCCCTCCTTCTCCTCAAGGGGGCACAGATAATGTACATTTTTGGACAACTGGTGGGCTAATTTTCAGGTTTTGGACATCGCTAGCAAAGAGATTTGGGCAGAATTCTGTGGAGAGCCTTGGGAATCTGAAAGAAAAATTTGACAACTGGAGATCAGAGCCATTGTGGGTTCCCCTGGCTCTGGTTCTGGGCCGCCCCCCCCTTTTTGGAGGCAGTCACCAGGATGGGTTTGAACCAGGGGATTTTCTTGCTGTTGGTTCTGGGATGAGATAGTGGGCGGCGGTAGCTCAGTCTCCACATTTCCCCAGTCTGGATTTGCATCCCTAGGGACCCATTTTTCTTTGGGAGGAGTTCCACCCTCTCTGAAGGAGAAGATCCTTTTCCCAGGATCCTCTGAGGATCCCTCTCCCTCAAATTGGAAGATCTGTACCTCCTCCTAAAACTGAGTCTGTTTGGGTCTTTTGTTTCTCCTACCCCCCCTCTGCTCCTTAGGAGGCAGACTTTCAGGGGCAAGAGATTTTGTTTCCGGTTCCTGGGTTTCCAGGGGCTGTTTACAAGTGAGGAAGGGAGCTTCCTCCAAGGCTTTACACCCCCCTTCCCTTTGTGCCTCCTCCCTGGGAACCGGTGAGTTATCGGGGTGCTGCCCCCGTCATTGTTCTGGGGCACCAGGTCCAGAGTTGGGTGCGTTCTGCGCCGGCATGCCGATCTGAGGGTTCTGCTGAGCCCTCAGTATTTGACCCAGATCCCGTGCCATATTTTGGACCTGGCGCTCTAACTGGGAAACCCGCTCAGGCTGATACGGGGCCCTGTTTTCTCCCCTGGGCTGATCCCGGGAAGGGTAGCTGTCCCTCCTCTGGTAATACCCCGGGTTGGGAAGATTTGGGTACCCCTCCACCCTTGGCCTCCCCTCTCCCGGATTCAGTGGTCTGGGCTCAGGGAATTGGGGAAAGAAGGATGGATGGTTTTGGGGCTGAAAGTCGGGTGGATATCTGGGGAAAAAGTTCTGCCCAGGGTTTGGTAAATTTCTGCCCTCCTGTGGGAAGTTTGGAGGGAAGTTCCCTGGGTTAGGTGCTTGTCTGGATCCCCCCCCTTGGGCTGGAGGAGTCCACACATAACCCAGGATGGGTCGATTTCCCTTGTAACGGGGACTTACATAATCAGGAGAGCGAGGGACCCCATTTGTGGGGCTGCCTCCTTGGCTCCCTGTCTGTGACTGACCCGAGGACCTCCTGGGCCTAGCATTATTAGGTGCAGGCAGGTTTTTAGGCCCCCCCATCTCCAAATCCAAAACGGGGGTGACCTTTACCTCTGCCACCTTGGCAGCAGCAGGGGTGCTGTTGGCTTTGGGGTTTTTCTGGGCATTACTTTTGCTATCTATCGGTTTCTGCACCTCATAGATCCGGGTAGCCTGTTCAATGACCCAGTCTAAAGATCTTTTCTCGTGAAAATCCCTCACGAGCTGGGTCATGATATATTTGGGCAAGGCATGGAAAAACGTATTTATAAATTCCCTGCTATCCGTGCGCACCCTTCTTGTGGTCTGTGCAAAAGCCCGCTTTAACTCCTGCACAAATTCTTGTGGGGCCTGATCCTCCCCACATTGCAAATTGTAGGCTGCCTTGCGAGCCTCTTGAGGATTTTTGTGAACAGAAAAATGTTTCAAGATGGCCGCCTTACAGGTGGACCATCTTAAATGATTTTGGTCCTCCAGCCCCGCAAAGAAACTGGAGTATTCCGGGGAGAAGGTCCACTTTACATATTGAATACAGCTTTGGCTGTCCTTCAAATGGAAAGTCTCCATCATTTATTCAAACAACTCTAAGTGCTCCCAAACAGAATACTTAGCGTTCTTATGGTAAGGCGTGATGACGCTCCTGATCGCCTTAATCTGCTTTAAGGGGTCCTTAAGCAAGGCCCTTTTTGCCTTATTGGCCTTTTTGGTTCGGGTAACCCTTGTCCATTCATCCTCGGACTCAGAGGCACTGCTCCCAGAGGTTCCCGTCTGTTCTTCCAGGTTTTCCCGGATTCTGCGAGCCTGGGAATGGCTGGCAGAATGTGGGGACCTGGTCTCCTGTGTCCTGCGCAGTTCAGAGGAGTCTTCAGATTCCTCCTTGCTGCCAGGATTTGATGGGTACCCCCTCCACTGACCTAACTGGGCAGAGGTTTTCAGGATGCCCTTAATGGGCCTACTCTCCTGGGGTTCCCCATCGAACTGTACTGTACTTGGGTGCCCATACCCGGATGCCCACCCCTCCATTCCTGAGTGGTACTGGCCTATGAGCCCCATACTCTTAGCTGGATAGTAATCTGCCATCCCTGCAGCCCTGTGCTCATGTGCGCCAGGGGACATGGGGGTGGCAGAGTCCAGGGACTGAGAGGTATGAGGGCCTCTGGTACTAGGGCACCTGAGGTTATGCTCCGGAGTTTCCCTTTCCCAGCGAACCTCATCTCTATCCGCCCCTGCTCCCTGTTGCAATGCAAGAGCCTGCATTTGTGCTTTCAGTTCCTCTGTTAAGGCCTTACTCGACTCTATCAGTCTCTCCTGCATCGCTACCTGTTGTTGGAGCCTATCATTGTGTTGGCAGAGAGCCTCATTCTCTCTCTGTGCTTCCTGATTGGTCCTGGAGTACTGGGCCAGTCTTTGCTGCAGGAGGGTTACCTCCTGGGCAATGTCCCTATTGGCCTGCTCCTTTCTTGCCAAAGCCTCTTCCACCCTCCTGGTGTGCTCTAACAAGTTCTGGTTTTCTTTTTGGAGGTCACCCAGCCCCTGGAGGGACAGGTGATTTTCTTCCATTTTCCTTTTTAAATGGCAGACTTCCTGGCCTATGGCGTCTCTTTCCTGACTAAGAGCCTGCATTTGTGCCGCCAGGTCGTCCCTCTGCCTTTGGAAGGCACCAGCATTCTGGCGCTCCTGATCAAACTCTGCCTGGGTATCCAGGTCTTTCAGAATTAGTTTGTTGCTCTCTGCCTTCTCTCTATCTAGGTGGCCTTGCAGGGTGACTACCTGCTCAGCACATACCCTGTTGAAGTCCAGTTGTTGCTCCAGCTTTTTCTGGTTTTGCAGTAGGGAGTCCAAACCTTCTTGGTATTCCTTCTGCAAGGCCAGAAATCTGGTATTCTGTTCTACCTTTTCCTGTTGCAGCACATCCATATCCTTCTTTATTTTAATGATGTGCTGCCTACTATCATCTTCTGACTCCTGGCTCCTCTGCAGCCTCTGCTCAGAAGAGTCCAGATCAGATTGGGCCTTCTGTAATGCCATCTGTTGCCTATTTGCCAGATTTTGGCTTTCAGCACATCTATCCTGCATGTCTCCCATATATAGGTACAGGTATGCTGCTATCCTGGCAATCTTATTGTGTTCCTCTTTGGCTTTAGGAGCCATATATAGTTCACTCAGGGCCACATGTAAGGGACCCTGATCTCTATATATATCTGACCCTGTTTCAGTGACCTGTTGTGTGATGGCCTGCAACCACACATCCTGGCCCTGTTCGGTCCATTCACCTCTCACAAATAGCTTATGCAAGAGGTGCTCTCTGGCTATTTTCATGTCTACTAAGGTCGTCATTCTAGAGATTGGTCTCTGTCCTGACTTACAGAAGTTTGTATTTTATTTTTGCAGAACAGAACTTTTCTTGGAGTGTCCCTTTTGAGGAATGCTTCACAACGTAATGCAGCGTGGTGATCCGACCGGATGTATGTATCTCGTCAGTTAGCACACTGTATTAAGCTGCACAAGTGGTAAATCTAACCCAACATCCCGGACGAGCCCCCAATTTGTAAGAGGATTCAATTCAACACTACGGCCAAGTCAACGCCTAGTCTATAATACTGAATGAAAACCCTTATTGATATATCTTTATGTCCAGTTCATGCGTTCTGGATGACTACCCCTATGTAACACCCCTCTCTTGGAATCCTCCTGACCCCACTGAGCCAAGAAGTAGTTCTGTTTTGCAAGTTAAAAGGTTTATTTGATAATTTAACAATAGATATATAGATCACACTTTATAATAAATTAATAATTGAATATCACACTTAATCTGATATGATAAAGATTAACAACGGAGAATCTGGCACTAGCACACTTCTTATAATCACTAATGAGTTGACATGAAATGGATAAGGTAGCACACTGGTAAATAGGAACAAAAGTATAATGTGGTAGAGGATGCTTTATGTAAGCTCAGGTGGATGCAATATTCAATGAATGCAGTACAGAAAATACTCAATATGATTTCAACCAAACAATGTAATCACTTTTCTCTGGCAATCCCCTCCCCCCCTTGATGCAAGGCAAGGAAATGGAAGGAAAACACACAGTTCTCAGAAATGCAATCAATGTAAATCAGTTCACCCCAGCAAGCTTACACTACAGAAAACAGATAGGAGTTTTGAAAACACAGGCAAAATGCTTTGATATGTGCTAGCAATGGATGAGAAATATGCTGGAAATGCTTTTAATTCCCTTTCAGAGGTTCAGGGTGAGTGGTATCTAGTTAATATTAGTCCAGGCTCACACTAGCAATGAGGCAGGGATAGTTAGCAGGTTAAACGAATTTCTGGCAAATGGAAGGCAAGCAGCAGCAGTTTTTACATGTGAAGAAATGTGCAAATCGCGGTAAAATTCGCGAATGCGTGTTCCGCGATTGCGGTAAAACTATAAGGGGTAGGAATGCGGTTCTAGGTTCGCAGGAAAGCCACGATTCTAACCTTTCAGATGAAAGTCTCTAGCACAAACGGTTGCGGAGATATGAGCGATTTTGTGAAGGTCGTTTTTCAGATTTGAAATTTTACAGTTCAAAAAGACAAGTGCAGCTTGCAACTAGGAAATGACAAGTGACAGCTTTACAAATGACAGGTGACGGTTAAGGGACAGTTCTACCTAGATTAAAATAGGATTGAATTATATTATTTTAACTAAGAGATTGGTTCTGCACAGTTTTCTAGGTACTCACACTATATTCTTGAGTGAAACGGGCCTCGCCATGGATCTGGTCAGGTTTTAAACTCGCCTCTGGTCTCTGCACTTCACAGTGATCTGGGTCTCTCTCTCTGGTTCTGCTAACAGGTCAGCTCTACTCTGCTGGTCTGGTCTGGGTTTCTGGTTCTGGATAGATGGAAGTCTCTAGTTTGGCTTTCTGGAGGTTGATGAATTTGAAGTCTGGATCTCTGGATGTTGTATGGTCCGGCAGAGTGCTTTGCAGCAAATGGAATTGAAGGTCCCTATCTGTCCTGTCTGTCTGCTTTTATGTGTTTAGAATGTGGGTGTGTTCTAGCATCACTGACCCTACCTCTCTCTCAGCTTCTAATTGGTCAAACTTCCATTTATCATTTGATTGGGGAATGAACTGTGAGTCAGAGGGATGTCATTTTATGGCTTGCAGATAGGACACTCCTCTGTCAGATTGCACACATTCTATATTTGATAATAAAAGACATATTTCACAGTTACACAGTTGCTTGAAATTACATATACATGGTGTGGCTGAATTTAGCCATGTCTCTGTCCAAATCTGCTGTTTCTAAGAGCTTGCATTCAGAAATGGCACATAATTGACTTTTTAACTGATTTTTCACTTTCTGACATTGACCCAACTTTACATACATGTGTGCAGGGAGTATGGACATTAACTGATGAAGTTTCAGATTTTTAACATGCATACATTTAGAGTAATATCCACTTTTCCGCTAAAACCCCCCTGAACACGCCACCGGGTTGAAAAACCTCTTAAAATGTGGGCAGAAAAATCACAAGAATTATGGTATCATTTATAAAATTTTCACATGTCCGCTCTATGAATGATCCATCTTTTTAAAGTTATGTTCTGGCTCCAAAGGGGTGTGGTTTCCCCTCAGCACAAGGTAGAAATACTGGTTTTTCCAGTTCTGCCAAGCCAGCTTGCTCTCACAGGCAGTGCCCCTCCCCTTTCCTCAGGAGGAAGCCACTTTTTACGACCATTTACGACTCCTGCCAATAAAACCTTTGCCTGAGCCAGGACAGGGCTTTGTTCACTTTCCTGCAGAGCACAGGTAATTCAATTATCAGATAGATGGCATATCCTTAGTGTGAGCAGCAAAAGGGCAGCTAGGCCTGGGAACACAGCTGTGACTCAAGTTTCACTCCTGATGGGGGTAGTTGCCAGGCAGAATTCAGTTCCTTAAGCCGGGTTTCAGATAAAATGTCACTTTTTGTTCCCCAGTTTCTGCCTTCAAATAAAACTAAACATTTTCACATATGCAGCTAGAAGGCTGATTCTAAGTGCAAAACTATGGCATTTCAACAGTTACAAAGGCATGTGACACCAAACATAGGTCACTCATTTAATCTAAACATTTTCGATTTTAGTGTCTTTAAATCCAGTGCAACTTAAACTGCTGACTCCATAGCTCAGCCAGTTTTGTTATAAGCATTGTTCTGGGCTCTTCATTTCCCAGATTTTGTAGGCACACAACACTCCATTCTACCAAATGTCTGCTGGTGTCCAGTGAGTTTTTAGATGTGTTGCAATGTTTAAAATAGACAGTTTGAGCCTGCCTTCAGAGAAACACAGGGTGGTTTTAAAATGCCGGCTTTTGGATAGTGGTGAGTACTGGTACTGCACCCATTTTTGAGATTTAAGAATGAATTCCCCACAATTCTAGTTGCATTTGGCAATCAGCATTGCCATTCCCAATGGTTTCAGACTACTGTGCGGGTAGTCCAATGGTGGTTTTAAAGCGCTTTGAAGCTAACCGGCGCTACTGTTTTTCCTTTGGCAACCCATTTCCCTCATGGCAACCCGGCCTTTCATTCTCGCACTGGTGGGTGGCAAGTGAGGCAACCATTTTGGTGTGCGCACAAACTGCGCAGCTTTCCTGTATTTCGGCGCACATGTGGGTTTTCCGCCATCTTGAATTTTCTAAGCCCACAGCACCAAATGTTGTGGCATGATAGCTTAAACGTGGGTCAGGACACCCAACAGTAGCTCTTTTGACATGGGTAGTATATATCTGAGTGGCAACACGCTTCTTTTGGAAACACGACGACTCAGAGCAAAACAGCTTTGAATCCCGGGTTCGTGCTTAGAAACCTCTTTGGTATTAAGTGTGTTATAAAAACACAATTATATATAATCATTAGAACCCCATTTCACTGGATGAGCATACAGGAGCAGAGTATTGTTCCTTCACTCGCACAATGCAGCACTGATATTCATTGGGAACCTCCAATAAGCAGTTTGGCCTTTTGTGCAGGTATGGCAAAGGTACTTCAAAGGTACTGCCGTGGTGGTATTTTCTTCTTTACAGAACCACATGAGTGCGTATTGCGGCTCATCCATGATGGCACCTGGCAACAGCAGTATGGCTGAGGCAGTCCAATATTAGCGGAGAGTTGTAGGAAACGCTGACTGGCCAGGGTAAACTTCTGTTTTGCTCATGTGTTGATTCTTCACCAGCACCCTGTACTCTTGAGTCTGGCTAGATTCAATTAGGACAATCAGGGTTTTTTTTTAGTTTACGCAGACCTCTGCAGAGTGGGTGGTCTAGAACCACATCGTCACCCAAATGACGGCCTTGACAGAGGATGACTCTATCTCTCGTTTCTTTTCCCCATATACATAGAAGGCATCACTGGTGGCACACAGTGAACGGAGCGGTAGTTAGGCCTACGGAAGACCAGTTTAGGTCTCTTGGAATCCCTCTATCTCTCTCAAAGCACAGGCTTTTCACACGGGCCTTCAGTTTGTCGCTGGAAGGGTGATAACTCTATCCACAATTTTTTACCTCAGAGGGGCAAGTTGTCCCCCTTCTGGGCCACTCTGAATTCAGTCTTTAGTAGGATGGGCAATCAGGTAAGTGCAGTGAACATCTACAATGATGTTTGATTACCGGATTTATTTATCAGGAACATACTGTATTTTTTAAATACAGGTTAGTAACAACAACAGTCATGCAATCAGAGGCTTTGCTAGGGGCGCTGAGGGGACTATACCCACATGTATTTTGGTCATATCCCCAGACATTAGCTGAGGGTCTACAACCAAAAGGCTAGCTAGTCCTGACTCCCGACAGTTCTGACGTTAGCTTAGCGTCGGATCTTTTCCATACCTACCAGTGTTCCTGCATGCAATGTATTACTGTTAGAATAACTGCAATCGGGATCACATTACATGTAAAAACCATTAGACATGCCATAAACAGAGATGAATGCATTACATTTGCAATTTAAATTTGCAACTGCAATAAAGGGATTAACAACCTTAAACAGGTGTGTGCGTCCTCATTTTTCAGTGTGTATGTAAAGGACAAATGCTCACATATAAATATCTAGTGCCATAAGGGTTTAGAGAGTAATAATTTAGACAAGAGAATACTAAAGAAGACATGACAATCTTAGCAGCATGAAAGAAAGATGAATGACAAGCTTTACAGATATTATGAACATGTACTTGACAACAATGTGAAGTATTTGTAATATGAAGGGAAAAATAGAGTGAAGGATGACAGTTCATGGCGAGATTGTGTACAGAAGAAGGAACACAAAAGCTGAGATGGTGGAGAATACATGAAGGAGACATAGGAAGAGGACTAGATGAGTTAAAATAGCGTGGATAGTTATTCAAGACTGAATAGAAAGAACACACACAGAACGAGTAGAGTATCAGAAACAGAAGAACATGAAAAGAAGATTGGCAGTCGTCGCCATTGAAGTGACAAAAAAGTTCGAAAGAAGAAAATATAGATTATTCTTAACTTTTTAGAACGTGTGATTTAGTTAACTATGTGCAGTTTGTTTAAAATCAATACAAATAAAATCAAGTTACATAAACATTTTGTACAGTTCCTAGTCAATTCAATTAGACATAATTAATTACATTACACGTTACTATCCTTGCTATAAATTGTAAATGTCTGCATCTATTCAATGATAGGAAAACTACAATTCAATAAAAAATAATTAAAATGTAATTAGATGGGTTTCAACAGGGCAAGCACAGCCATAATGTGATTCCTGAGTGTACAGTATATTAAGCTTTCGACAAGGACAACAAAATTGCAATATACAAAATGCCCAGAACATAGCCATATCTATTGCAGAAAGAGAATGTACCTGTCTTCTGAGTGACATGTGATACATACAGTGCTGGCTGTTGGGTTAGTAGATGCCTTGTATTCTCTGGGGCCAAGGGATTATGGCAGAGTCTACAAATGTGTGCATGCCTGGAAACAACCTGCCTATGTCCAATCACCATGATAGAAGATAACGCATTCAGCCTTAACAGCAGAATACATGCACAGGCTGCTGGTGTGGTGTTTCTAAGACTGTAAACCTGAAATACCTGACGAAGTCTACGCTATAAGAGCCTTCTTCCATGCAATGGAATCAACATTACTACTCCAGTGCCAACTTAGTACTTTTCTTTTTAGTTGTTCCTTTAGTGTCACATACCCCAGGGACCAATCTGTGTGCTACTCAATTTTAACTCTGAAATTCCATGCAGTAATGTATGCAAGGCTGTAATGCGTTGTCCTTGCCATTACCAATAATCAGGCCAACCTGCCCCATGATAATATTGTGCATTATTAGTTTTAAAAAGCAGTCTGTGCCTCAACTGTGCTGTAGTTTTAATGAAGTAAGCCCCTGTTCAAGTTAAATGACGATCATCACATTTTGGTCTCCAGATGTCTTACTCTCTTTAACAAAATTAGGTGTATGTCTCACAGCTGTACATTTTGCCCTGAATGATACTGGAGAGAGTAACCTCCAGTGGAGCTTATAAAGCTCTGAGCAAGGGAAATGCATTCATAGCATGAAATGATACATAGTCCTGCAAATGCGCCCCAGTATTTCTGCTTTAGTCACTGTGCCTAACAAATTACATTTCTCAAATTGTTCTATTCTAAAGTTATGTGGATTCCATGTTTAGCTTGTCGTGGTGTGAGTCGCTCCAAATAGCATATGTGAATAATTAGCAGCATAGCCTTGTGACAGTGCCTTAAGGGTGCGCTTGCGACCAATGCAGGTCTGTTCTAACACGGCCAGATTGCACGCGTATCCCATGTATTGAAATGACTAGAAATTCTACATGAACGAGAGATAATATAAAGAGAGAAGAGAAGAGGAACAAGAACAGATCCTTAAGTGACTCTGACTTCAATAGGATGAATCAAGGATAATTGACCAAACCATGAAACCAAATAGCTCTCACCCACAAAATAGGAACAAAACCATGTTAATACAGACCCAAAGAAATCTAATAATGAAAGAGTAGAAAGAGTATTGCGTAATCAATAGTATAAAAAGACACAGAAAAAAACAAGACGTCCAGGAATGTGTCAGCACTTTGAATGACATGAACAAGTACCAAGTTAGTGTCAAGTTAGTGTCACAATTTAGTGATTTAGTTTCTGTCGTGTTTAATGAACAAAAGTCAGATTAATAGAAAGGAAGAAGAGATAGGTTGAAACCTGTGTATGGATCACACCTTCAAGGAATTATGACAGTAGACGTCAAAGGAGCGATAAGATGGTAGCTTTGAGAGGAAAACTGGGTCAAATAGAGTAGAATTGATGATAGCATGTTTAAATACAGAGAGGAAAAGTTGAAGTGTATTGAGAGATATTGGTGAGGAGAGTTTAGAAGCATAAAAGATAAACCTTGGTTGCACGCGAGGAAGGTAGACAGTATGGAGAAGAAGCAGCAGTGAGAGCATGAGATAAAAACAATACCAGAGTCAGAAAGGAGAGAGAACAGAGATAGGGAAGCAGAAATCAGTGGGAGAAAAGAATGAGAAATATCAAAGCTATAGGACCAAGATGCAAAGGAAGAATGGCAAAGAGAAACCTTAGAAGTAATGTAATTACATGCAGTCTAGAAAAGGTGGGTGGCACACACAAACCTGAGACAGGAATACTGCTATATACCCACAGGTAACCCCTCCCACAATCCCTTGGAATACATACATAGAGACACACCCAGACACTCCCTTAAAAACTTCCCCCATCCAAATACCAAGGTGAATGGGCAAGACATTCATGCACACACACAGTTACCCATGTCCACCCTCAGGATGCATGCATATCCTCAAAGACCAATGCACACAAACACTCTTAAGCACACCATATGACAATAAATACTGATCCCTGGGCTATCGTGCAGGAATCCTTAAAAACAATCAGGCACTCACATTCGTATGCATGTGCCTGTACATGCCAGCACACCCACAGACACTCTCTATCATACACCATCATACACTAGCAGAAACACTGTGACACAGTTAACTATGAACATGCAACACATATTTCCCGCTAGGATTTCCTTGTAGAGAAATCCACATGGTGGTTGCCTAAGAACTGTGTTGGAGTAGAAGGCTGCTTGAAAGTATATCTAACTGTGAAGAGCTGGTTTTGTATGGGAGATAATGGGGCTAAGGAATGTTGACTACCTTCCTGTTCATCATCGTATTCACTAACACAAAGCCTGCTGCCATTTTAACTTGGGTCTCTTCACCCACGCCCAGCCGCACATTCACCCTTCACTACATTCTGCCCTCTCACACTTCTATTCCATGGCTGGATGTAGGACTAGAGCTTCTGAAGCTAATTTAAGTACTCTCTCTTCAAAGTGCATCTTTGCCTCATCTCATCATTAGTCTCCCTGGTATGTTGCCAATATAAAATAACAAATGGTGATCTTCCTGCATTTGGTCAACACACTGCATAACAAGTTTCCATATAGATGCAATAGACCGACATTTAGGGCCTCATTCCGAGTTGGGCGGTAAGGTTTTACCGGCACTGGTAAGGATGCCGGTGCCAGTAAACCCTTACCGACCTATTCCGAGGTCCCTTAGCGGGACCCGCAAAGGACGTGTGGTCTGACCACACGTCCTTTGAGGGTCCCGCTAAGGGACGAGGGTGCTAATTACGGGCACGCTATTTGCATGCCCGTAATTAGCACCTTCCCCATTCCCATTGAGCCCTATTGGGGGCTCAAATGGGAATGGTGAATGGTTTACTGAATGGGGACTTACCAGGTCCTCCAAGGTCGAAATTACCCGGTAAGTCCCCATTCAGCCAGACCGTACCCGGACCCGGGTTTGGAGGTGGCTACCTCCAAACTCGGAATGAGGCCCCTAGACTCCATTCTACCAAATAGTCATACACTCTTTGCCATAAATATGATGAAGAATAGGTGGCAGAGTCACCCTTGCTTTCTCTGAAATCTTGAAAGTATATCTGTTTGCTACTCTCACAAGCCCTAGTTTTAAAAAATGGTCTGCACATTTTACATTAATAACAATATTTCAGTGACAGTTATGCAGGTCTATTGCTCGTGAGGATCCAACCACTCCCTGCATCAAGAAAGGGCAGAATTGCTGACTAACATACAAGCTATCTTCCGTAAAATACTCACCACCAGGGACATTAACCTATAGCTTGACCATCATTAGAACCTGAATTCATGTAATTTTCTGTGCAAAGTAACCGTATATGCAAGTCATGGCTGGAACGCCCCCAACACACCTCCACGTGAAGCAAAAACAGCCAGGTTAGCTACCTTTGCGTGCACCCCTGGGGGTGAATACACGCACCCTTCAAACAGTGTGTGGGGTCCTACGCAAGCGGGCCTGTATCTCAGGTACCCTGCGTGGGGTCCCCCGTAACTGTTACCGGCATTGCTATAACATGTGTACGATGCATCAAAACTGTTCCTGCTCCACACTACATATATGCACACAACTATGGGCCTCATCATGAGTTTGGCGGTAACCCTTAAATCCGGCGGTCACGCTATTACCACCGGATTTAATCAGGGCTTCGGCGGATTTCTACCCAGCTCTGAGCTGGGGGGAAATCCGCCGATAATTCGCGCTATTATCGCCGGTGGAAAATCCGCCGGCGGTAAGAGCGCGAAGATTCCCCATTGAGCCCAATGGGGCATTCCCGAATAGGCTCAGTGGGAATGGGGAATTCCATTACCGCCAAACCGTGATTCTGCGCTAACAGCGCCGGGGGGGTTTGGCGGTAGGGCTAATACCGCCGGCGGTAATACCACCGGCATTACCGCCCAACTCGTGATGAGGCCCATAGTCTGATCGAATCCCTGGCTGCGTACACGCACTCCTAAATCTGACATGCAAACCCACCTCCCCGCTGTGATTGCTGTGCGCAGGTGAACATATGCCTGCCTTTCGGTTGCACGGACATGGAGGGATTTGCGTGGGCATTTCGCAGGCGGGAGGTTGCGCGGTCACATCCATGAATAAGCTTTGTCGGACGCATTTGTGGGAGTGCTATAGACTGCCTGCAGCCCGTCCCTCATAATAGCCATACATTCCGCCCCCTACTCCACCCTTGGCGCAGGCCTCATCCATGCTCTGAGTGGTGTCTCGTGCAAGGCACTCGACTGCTCCCAGAGATGTGTCGAACCTGCGGGAACTCCACGCAAGTTACAAAAAAGTGATGCGCAGTGGATTCAATGGCACGAAAATCTACGATTTTACACGCAAATGAGTTTAGGGCCCTTTAGGAACGTGCATATGTAATGGATGGGATCACACAGATACATTCTGAGTCCAAATAACCAAACCAACTCAGGAAGATGACAAAGTACTGTTTTATTAACAATGATCTAAAACAGGGAGTTACAACGAACATCAACGGATCTACGCTCAATTTCTCTCAGCGATCTTCACACTTCACACAAATCATAGCTTTTATATCAAAAATGCATCAGAGGTGATATCATACTACGTGGCAATAATGAAAAACCTACTAAGGGTCGGGTTTGGCTAAAGAGGAACATCTAAATATTCTTTCTATAGGAACTAGGATTGTGATTGGCTGCCCACTATCAGGTGGACAACATATGCCTACCTCTAAAACATGCCATCTTCATAAACATTAGATACACAGTTTCTCATTGGTTTTCAAACTATAAGGTCCTTTGTTATATGGACTACTATAATTGGTTGGCATGCTTTTGCCAGGTCTGGAACATTCGGTTCACTTAGCAACATGCAAGTCCAGACCCAGGTACAAGGAGATCGGGAATGACACTACCTCAAAAAGAGCAAAATGCACATGGGACCACACCTAAGGGTCCAGCTAAACGGATCAAGCAGCTAGAGTATCTCATACGCAAGGAAATCAATAGGAAACTACACATGATCACTTTGGGTCGCTATTTCAAGAACCAATGGATCCCCAGAGGTCTACGAATACAACTTCGCCCTACCATATGTAAAGAGTTTGTTCGCAAGTGGGAGGCCATCTTGAACACATGCTCCTTAGACCTTATTTTACTGACCATCCAAGAGCTCTCTAAGAATTTGACCACCCTGAATGCGGAAATTCAAGACATTGAGAAGGAATTAGTCGGCTCACTAGGAAAGGAGGAATACGACATCATTCAGGCAGACATCAACACAAAGCTAGACGATTATAAAACTGAGCTTGAACAAAAGAAAGTCAAGAAATCCAAGCGTGATACTTACGATTATATCAATGACAAAGTGTATACATGGATGGAGAATTACGGTCCAGTAGCACCCAAGAAGCTCTATAAATGCCCATCCGATAACACCTCCAGCTCTGACTCAGAGGTACAGAGGGATTCTGAAACCCCATTAGAACCAACAACTGACAACTCCAATCGAACAACCAGCCCCTCGATACAAGCACCCTCGACATCGGCTTTTTTAGGCGCCTGCCCAAAAGAACCCGTAGGGAGGGGGAGGAAACCTAAGGAACAAACCACAAACGAGACTACAACTAAGGAAAACTTAGTTATCAACATTTCGGATAGGATACTTAGCAAGCCAGAAGAAGATACACTACAAAAAGGATTAAGTTTCGTACCTACCTATGGCACGACATTATTCGATACCAAGATTGAACTGTATACATTTGTCAGGAAGCTCAAATTGAAGGCCTTCTTTGAAGAATTAGAAACTCAAGACAAATCAGCAAAAATGCCCGATTTCCAAGAATTCAGAGCTAAAAGTGAGTTTGTACCACCCATTTCAGTAACATCTATTGACATTTTTCAAGAACTTGTTACCCGAGACCTGCAACGTATCAGCTACAAAAATCCTCCGTATAAAAACCTTAAACCTCATGATATGAAACTCATCAAAGACCTGTATGGCGACAAAAATATAGCAATCCGGCCAGCAGACAAAGGAGGCACCTTGGTTATCCAGAACATTGGTGACTACGACACAGAGTGTATGAGACAACTGCAAGATCGTACTACATATGCCACCCTTGACCATGACCCAACCATTTCTATTAAACAGAACTTGGAGGCACTGCTAGATAGGGCATTAGAATTGGATTGGATAAATTAACACACACACACATTTCTGATTAATAATCACCCCAGAATTCCAAATTTTTATACAGTACTTAAGATCCATAAAGATTTGGTCAAACCACCTGGCAGACTTATAGTCCCAGGCATGGACAGTATTAACCAACCACTAGGCTTCTACATTGATTTCTTCCTGCAACCATTGATTCAGAAAACTTCTACTTACACTCGAGATACCAAACATTTTCTGCAGAAACTCAATTCTATGACTTTCCAACAGAACCAGATGATGTTCACCATTGACGTCAAAAGTTTATACACTTCCATACCGCATGATCTTGGAATCGAATCAGTTGAATGGCTTTTACTACAAGCACCCGATGTCCGAGCACAGAAAGAATTCATATTGACTCTTCTTCAATTTATCGCTGAGAAAACTTGGTTTATAGTCATAATTTCGAATTACAAAAATGTTGAAAAAAAAATGTCGAATTCAAAAATGTCGAAAACACATACATATAATAGAAAAAGTCATTAATTCGAAAATAAAATGTCGAAAAAAAAATTGAAAAACCAATGTTAAAATAACTATGTAAAATGTCACAAATACTAACGTTTTTTATGGGGGGTCCCCCCCAACCCTCCCATCCCAAACCCCTACCCCAACCCCCCCCTCCTCCCCATCCCCCCAAACACCCCCCATGGATATACCTTTCATTTTTTTAAAAAAATATTTAATAAAACATTAATTAAATAATTAATTATTTTAAAAAAAACATCCCAAACCCCTACCCCAACCCCCCCCTCCTCCCCATCCCCCCGACCCACAATGGATATACCTTTACTTATTTAAAAAAATTATGTTTAATAAACTATTAATAATTAATTATTTATTTAAACATTAATTCGAAAAAAATTCGACATTTTTGTAATTCGACATTTTTATTTTCGAATAAATATTTTCGACATTTTGACTTTCGAAAATATTTTATTCAAAAATATGACTGGACACCAGAATTCTTACTTTCAATACCGCAAACAGTTTTTCTTACAGACCTCTGGAACATTCATGGAGGCCATGAAGGCGCCCACATACGCTAATTGCTGTATGTGCAAATTCAAGATGGATCATATACTCAATAAACAGGAATGGAGCAAGGACATCCACCTATGGACACATTACATTGACAATATTTTTGGAGTGTGGACAGGCAATGAGGCAACATTTGATGCCTTTTTAGAGTATCTCAATAATATCGATCAGCGTATCCAATTTACCAGAGAAACATTCACTTTCCTAGATGTTAAAATAAAGAAGAAAGAGACTGGTTATAGCACTACCCTGTTTCGTAAAACTACCGACCGCAACAATCTGCTGCACCGCATGAGTTTTCATCAACCAAGCCTGCTCAAGAACCTTCCATATAGTCAATTACTACATGTCAAAAAGAGCATTAGCGACCCGGAAGATTGTCTATCACAACAACTAGAGATGAAGGAGAAATTTCTAGCACGTGGTTATAAACAAGAAGAATTAGATTTAGCAACTGAAAGGGCTAATACCCTTACTGTCCACACATAAAAAAGCAAGAGAGAATTGAAATCACCTGTACATGTGTCTAAATTCTCAGTACAAAGCAACAAAATCAAGACAACTATTTAAAAGCACTGGTGCATTTTGAAGAATGACACAAGGGTACAGAATCTGTTTAGCAAATTACCTGTGTTCGCCTACCAGAGAAATAGGAACCTCAGAGATGAACTTGTGCATACGAGACCACCTCCCAAAGAACCAATCACACAACGCACTGGTACATTTCCTTGTCTTCACTGCATCAATTGTAACTCAGTAATCAAAGGTAATGTCATCTACCATCCACATACAGGCAAGAAGATCTTCCTCAAAACATTTTGGACCTGCAATAGCGTCAACACCATCTATGGCATCAAATGTCCATGTGGGAAATATTATGTAGCCACTCCACTAGAACGGCCAAAACACGGTGGAATGAACATCGGTCCTGCATCCGCAATGCTAATCTCATTTCGGCTGTGGCTCGCCATTGTGTCGAAAATGGTCACAGCCTTACACAAATAAGGTTTCTTATCCTCGAAGTCCTTGAAGTCCTGACAAAAAATAACCCCCATGAAGACTTGGGCCTGCGGCTAAACCGTAGGGAAACTTTCTGGATTGATAAACTTGGCAGTTTAGCCCCACACAGGCATAATGAGGAAATTAATTACTACTGTTTTATTTAATTCAGAATTGAGCCTGTAATGCTTACTTCTGTGTTGGCTTTGTTTCCCTGCAGGGTGTTTTATTTACCATTGTTGCCTCAATGTGAAGCGGCCAAACACCTATCTCTGTCTCTTTTTTCAGTTATTCTATTGAGCCCATGATGCAACTGTTTCCTTGGTATTATCAACCGTTGTTCTCCTGATTCTATTACTTCTGCAACCTTGCTGCACATCCCGGACCTTCTGTCTGGGACCCGAGGTGCCGCCCCTTGGCGACACCCACCGCATCAAGGCTGCTTGGTATTGTCTAACATGTTTCTTCAATGGACTCCTTTGGTTGTTCCATTATTACTTCCAATTATTTTTCTGACATCATAGTATTTTTTCCATTTCCATTAGAACTGTTTGTTTTATGTTTGACTCATGACAATTAGGGACAACTTTACACCATACCAGATAAATGCTTTTTATTGAGCTAATTAACCCTTTAACAGCATTAATATGCAACCTGCACATCTTGGCCCTTCTGTCTAGGACCTGAGGTGCCGCCCTTTGGCAACACCCAACGTGTCAATGTTGCTTTGTATGGTTTGTTATGTTTTTCCAATGGGCTTCCAAAACTTTTTTTCCAGCCACCATAGTATTTTTTCTATTTCCATCAGATTGGTTATTTTATGTTTGACACACGATAATTAGGGACATCTTCACACTATACCAGACAAACGTTCAGTTTGCTTCCTAGTGAGCTGATTTACCTTATAACAGCATTAGTTTGCGACCGCGCGCCCCATTCGGGACGCAAGGCGGTCACGTGTCTTTAAAAGACACTGTTGCCAAGGTAACGTTTGCATCGGCAGCCGGAGACCATGGTCGGCTACACCAGAATGGATCCCTGACCATCCGTGAGGCACTAGGTAGACTCACTGCCTCCTGGGTCCTCTCACATGCACTTAGCATTAACTTCCACTGATCACGTCTTTTATTTTAAACACAGCCGCTGAAACAAAGGCATCTGTCTGCCTTGATTCCCATCGGGCACACATTACGTACGCCTTAATGGCTTCCATGCCAATCTAAACCCCGTATTTATGCAATGAGCCTGCCACACCACACAGGTAATGGATTTTCATACTAGAATTCTTGCCTAACATCATGAGCAATTAATTGTTTATTCACCTTTTTTTATTTTTCTATTTTTCTCAACATGTCACCCACTACTGAAAACCTCTACTGAATGGTATGTTTCTGTTTCGTTTCTATGATGAATGAGATTCTTGATGGGTTCTCTATGTTATACTTATAATATCGAATTGTGGATTTGACCAAACTGTTTTGCAACAGACTATCCCTGATGAAGGAAATGGCTTTCCAAAATGCATTGGCATATTGAGTCTGATGTACTGACAAGCTGTGGCAATTGCTTCCTCACTAAGAATATATTAGTGACTTCTCCATTTTGAGACTGTGTCTTTGCTAAATCATTATTTTTGAAAAACAACAAAAGACTTTTTTTATTTAAACAAGTGCATTATCTTTAATACATGACTTAACTTACTAAAACCTTGAGTAATCTCACACCCAAGTTGGGCTTAACGGAGAGCGGCTGTTTGACTGGGTATTTTTTACTCGGTCTCTTGCTCCATGAAAGACACTACCTCCCCACCCAATTAGCCCAGCAGCTTTCATCACAAATGCCTTCTGCCATGGAGAAGTCCTTGTCTTTTAGAGTACATGGTAGTGCAGAGCACTCACTATCGTGTTCTGGAACTCCAATTTCGAACTCTATTTTCATCCTTGGCTCACGTGTCAGGAAACCACAATTATTTTTCAATTTTGTAGCTTTTAAATGGTTTAAATGAATTAAACTTGGCACTCTTGATGATTTCTTTGCACCTTAATCAGGGATGATTCATCCTTCGCACGTTCGCCCATTTGCAGAATAGATAGCTGACCATGGCTGCTTCAGTCTTGACTCCAGGCCAGACAACCTCGTCTTGCAGCTCCACGATTCCACTTATTCTTGCTTCAACACAGCTTTTTCTTCCCACTTCATGGGTCCTGGCTTACTAAACTCATGATACAGATGTCCAGTTTCTATACAATGGCAGCTCTACCTGCGTTCTAATCACTACATTTAGCCAGTTTCTATGATGACCTGGTCTATCTTGCGTTTCAGCGTCTGTACATGTATTGAACGGTTGATTTTCTGCAGCACTTTGTGCACGTATAATATTCTTTCTTTATATTTGAGAGTTCACTCGATTCTTTACTTCGTCATTAGTTTCTTTTAAGTACCATACATTCTCCTCAGTCAGTATCCCAAGACATTGTGCATACGTTTTGTGACATCACTGGCTTATTTTTTCTGCTCCTCATATTCCTTCAGGGAGTTCCTCACTCAAGTTGTCATCCCTTTGGGGATACATTTGGTAGGGTTGTGTCAATGGGGATCTTCTTTCTAACACACGCTGCGGTATTGGCACAAATGCTGGTGTCAAACACGGCACAATCTCAGGTCTCCAACATATGGGAGGTAGAGGGGGCAGGGTTTCCTACAGAGGCATGCAGCTGCTACTCTACACAAATGATTCCATGAATCGCCACCTGGGACATCAAATGAAATTCCTAACAAATGTAGGCCCAAAGCAATGGAATAACCTCCTGCCCAACCTGAAAACTAGACATGCTAATACTTGCAGTACCGCCCCCACGGGCATCCCCCATCATGCCTCCCTCCTTACCTCTATCCTGAAGAACGTGGACGCTTCATCTCTCAGGCCCACTTTGCAATCATCTTCTTCCCATTCCTAGCATCCTTGTCGGCTCCACCTTCCCTCAACATGGCATCCACTGTGGGCCACGCCTTCTATATACATGATGGAGCTTGCTTCACATAATCTTTTTACAAATGTGTGTACATTATTAGGACACAGATGATTAAGCCCAGGTGCTAATAGTAATAATACCCAGGGTGGCATACTGAAACGGCTGGTAATGGCACTGGCGGACGGCGTCCCATAACTGTGGCCCCACGCCTTATCTGCTGATCAAGGCTTCAGACCAAAGATATTGTTGATTACTTAGAAATTTAGAATGTTGGTAGTTCCCTTACAGACAATGCAGTGCCAGAGGACTGTAATGAGGCAGCATACACAAAGGAGGCGGACCGGCCCTGCCAGTAATGGCCTGAGTGGAGTGAGGGCCGCATATAGTGAGCTGCTGTGACCATGCCTGCATGTCCGTCCCAATGCTGAGGTCTATATCACAATTAGCACCCATGCATATTTACTTGCACGTACTAAACACTAAAGTAAATTCTAAACAAAGAAAAAAGTACCTTCAATACTGCAATGCCTTGTCACGGAGAGGGAGTCTGTGTGCACTGTTGAAAGAATGTGACACAATCAACACTGAAAGTTCACTTCATGTCAAGCAACATGTTGCAGGAATTAAGGTATTTTACTCTTTAGAAATTGTGTGCTATTACTCATTGGTGATAAAGGCGGCAAGTGAAGCACAGGGCATGGACACACAGCAATGTGAGAGGGCAGAACGGGGGATTAGGCTAGGCAATGTAGCCCACTTTCCAAGCTCTCAGATTGGCTAGCGACCCCACCCAGGGTGCTAATGACAGATACAAGTCTTCTGTTGCAACATTCCATAGTTCCTCATTTGTTTTTCCTGGTTTTAAGCAGAGCAGTTTAGATGTACTGGGTGGAATGTTCTACTAAAACATTACTGCCTGCAATATGGACTCTTATGAGCTTAGAATCATGATTTATAAGCCTGAGCAAAGTGAAGACGAATATGAACGTCTTCCTAGTTCATAATTGCCTGCTTTCCCTTGCAGCTACAAAAAATAATGCTATTAGTGCCTGGTTGTAATGCCAGCTGCTAAGGGTGCTGTGTATTTGGGTGCGAAAAGCCCAAAAGAAAAATACAAGAACACAGAGCAACCTGCTTGTGAAAGCCACCATGTCTAAATCTGTCCATTTCGCCTTACACAGGAAATCTGCATTAAGGAGGGGATGACATCTAGAGGTGCGGCACTGGGAGGAGGCAAGTCAGAGCAGGCCATGTGAAGGACCACAAGGTGGATGACTGCAGTGGGCACTCCCCGGTAACGTGGAATTGGGAGCAGCCAGTTGGGGGGGGGGGGCGGAGACAACTTGAGGATGTTGATGGGACGTGGAATTCTGTGTGCCATTAATCCAAGAATTCACTAGTGCAACTTGTCCAAGATTCCCATTCCCAAGATTGGCTAACAGAATTCCACAGTTGCACCAACGGTGCAAATAGGAATAATGATCGATCTAAGGGCCAGATTCAATGGAATGTTTAGCATGGTGCAAAGTGACTTTGCACTGCCAACAAACACATGTTATTTATTTATTTATTGAACATTTGTATGGCGTCTATACACAAGTGTTTCCAGGTGCCACAAGACAAATTGGAGAGGGGGGCATGGGAAAGAAGTAGGACAACAAACGGTTATATTGGCCTTGTGACAGTCCTGTTGTGCAAGTGCAAGAACAAGGTGAAGTGAAGGTGGAGGCGGTAGAGGGAGAAGTGCAGGAGTGGGGTGCACAAAGGAAGGGTGGTTGGTCAAGTGCTGAGGTGGCCAAGGCGGCGAGTGCCAGGGGAAAGAGAGTGGTAAGGGAGTATGAGTGCAGTGGACAGGGGGGGCAGGATCTAGCTAGTTTGGGGAAGGGATCCTGAGGGCAAAGGCTGGCAAGGGATGCTGGATGCACTTGTAGGGAGGTGGTCTGTCCCCTGTGTGACTCTGAAAGAACCAGGCCACGGGTGCAGCAGCAGAAGGGATGTTAGCAAGGGAGGGGGAGAGGGAAGGAAGAGGAGAAAAGGAAAGTCTTGAGAAGTTTCCGGGAGCTTAAGAAGATATGGCTCAAGTCTGAGTGGGGCAGGAAGACCCTCAGGAGGAAGGAACCAGCTGAGAAAAGGGATCTACCGCCCACTCTCTGCTTGGAGAACTGTTTGACCTGCAGAGACTTGTAGCCAGAGGACCGAGGGACTATGGCAAGGAGGTATTTAGGGAGGGAAAGCTGGAGGTAGAGAGGTCTCAGGCTCCAGACAGCCTTGTGGGTGATGCAAAGGGTCTTGAATTTGATCCTTGCGGTTATCGGTAGCCAGTGTAGAAATGTTAGGGCTAGAGAGATGCGTCCCTGGGCTTGAGGCGAAGGATAAATATTGCAGTCCTTTTCTGGATTAGTTGAAGGGGGAAAAGGGAGGAAAGAGGCAGGTTGAGAAAGAGGCTTTTACAGTAGGACAGTCTAGAGACACGCAGGATTCTGGAGACGTTGAGCTTCTGGGGGAAGCTGAGGAAAGGTATAATGCCCCTGAGGAGGCAAAGCTGAAAGTTGGACTTCTTGGCAAGGTCTGTGATGTGTGGACAGAAACAGAGGGAAGCATCAAAGATAATCCCAAGGTTTTTTTGCCTCACAAGTGGATGTGGGGAGGTTACCCAATGAGGCTGGCTAGAGAGTGGGAGGACAAGGAAAGGGCAACCCAATTAAAAGGATCTCTGTCTTACTGGCATTAAGGCAGAGATCATTGGCAGAGCACCATGCCTGAATAGCAGTCAGGTAGTCAGGTGTGAGGGAGGAGCGGGAGGAGGAAGAGGATTGCAGTTTGAAGGTGAGAGGTGTGTTGTCTGCATATCAATGGAAATGAGGGGAGAAGGTGGAGCTCAGGTGGGCTAGAGGAGCCAGATAGACATTGAAGAGCCATGGCGAAAGGATTGAGATTGAGGTGCAGAAGAGAAAAGGACCCTTTTGCACCTGGGAGGGTCTGTTTAAAGGAAGGAGGTCAGCCACGCCTTTGCCCCGTCCGTGATGTTCAGGGTATCATGGAGACGGTTTATGAGGATGGAGTGATTGACTGTGTCAATAGCTGAAGAGAGATCGAGGAGGATCAGAATGGAGGGAGTGTTTGAGTCCAGGTTACAAAGCAGGTCTTCACATGTGTTCAGGAGAGCAGTGTATGTGCTTCTGGGTGCCCTGAAACTGGACTGGTGGTCATGAAGGCAGCCAGTCATTTTGGTGAGGAGGGTCAGTTGGAGGATTAGCAGCTTCTCGATGAGTTTGCCCATAAAATGGGTGATAGAGTTAAGGTGATAGTTAGCCAGGCAAGAAGGGTCATCAGATGGCTTTTTTAGGAAAGGATTCACAAAAGAGTGCTTAAGGGGTTGTGGAAAGGAGCCAGCAGCAAAGGAGTGGTTGCAGAGGTCAGCCAAGTCTGGGGCAAGAGATGCAATGTTGTCCTTGATGGTTCTGGAGGAGCAGGGGGCACTGGTTTAGAGGAGACTTTCATGGAGCGGACCGCTCTAGAGATCTTGTCTGGTGCAATAGGAGAGAAGCAGGAGAGTATGGGAGGGAGATGGGCACCAAGGGAGGCAAGAGAATTGGGATTGGGGGCATCAGATGACAGAGAGGACAGGATGTCCAGAGCTTTGCTCAAGATGTGGGTGGCCAGTGCAGTGAAGAGGGCTTGGGAGGCATAGAACCAATCCTAATCCACAAAGCAGTGCAAAGGGTATTTTTGTGGAGCAAAGTCACTTTGCACTGCAAAAGTACTCCTTGCACTGAACTAAAAGTCCCTAGCTAAAATAAAACATTAGGTAGAGCAGACTTAGTGCTTTCTTGCGAATTAAGCCCCTAAATATACACTTGCACTTTCAACTAACTTTGCTAATGTGTAGTTCCATTGCAAAATGAGCCCAAGACTTCTTCATTAATGGTTGTGCAATTCGAGATTTTAGCTGAAAAAACGTTGATGTTAGACGTAGGTAAACGGATGGAATTTGTCGGCTTACCTGTATTGGCATACTCATTTCTAAAAACATCACTGGCGTTTGTTGGTGCCTGATGGCTCTGTATATATTTATACTCAAGCTAAATTGCCTTTAGCCACCTGCACAATCGCTGGTGTTATTGTGCTCATGCAATGGAGCCCCCATGGTTAGCAGTGTCAGTTTTCCCTGACAGAAATGTAAGCTCCACCTTTCTTCACATTTCAAGCCACTAAATTACTCATATCAACACGTGTTGTCTCCCATCTTGATTAATGATCCTCTCTTCTTCTCGAACTTCCTGTCTCACAGTCTCTCAGCTTTCTCCTCTTTGCTCTAGCTTCAACTCTTCCACTCGCACCCTCTGTGGTCTTTCTCCCCGCTCACCCAATACCACCTCTGTTCGAGCCCTCTCATTACTTCCTTTTGAATACAGACTACTCTTTTGCTATCGGTGCATTATTTATAAGAGCACTGATGGTCTAGCTCCCCCTATCTCTCACCCTTAATCTCTTTCTGCACTCTTCCTCGCTCTTTACGTTCAGAATCATGTTTTCTCCTCCCTGTCCCAAGGCCACGCTTTGCTCAATCCCGCTTCCGTTGCGTTTCTCTCCTGGCCTCAAAACATTGGAACTCTCCCCCTGAAATAAGACCTTCCCTGACTCTTCATCTTTTCTTTAACATCTTAAAACGTTCTTCCTCAGCTCTGATTCTTACTCGTCCTGCTGTTTCACCTCTGTCCATTCGTTATTGTATTACTTATGTTCTATTGCTTTGCCTGTTTGATAAACTGTACCACCTTCTTTTGTAACCAGTGCTTTGGCAAAAGCCCTTTCTAACTCTAATAAATACTGTTCACACCCGGAAAAAGGCACAAATGTGTATTCACTGCCGACGTGAAAAAAAAAGAAAATTCCCACCACCATTAACATAGAAAAGGGACTAGGTCCCTTTTCGGATTACAGTGGCCATCTTGGAACCTGTTTCTCATGGCTGCCGTCATCCGAAAAGTCCCTTTTCTATTTTTATTATGGCCATTTATTAGTCCATTTTTTCCATTCCTGGTGGGAGATGGAATCGCTTGGAGCTCATCTCACATCAGAAGGGAAACAATTAAAACCATTCACACCCCAGTAAATCCCGGGGTGCACATAATGTTGTGCCCTGGCGGCAGGGCGGACATGGGATTTTACGTACCGCAGCTCAAGCTGAGGACCTCACTTTGCTCGGGCCTGCAAAGCGGGGGTTGGCGAGCCGTTAAATTTCAAGTCCGCTCTGCCGCCGAGGCATGAAAGCTAAAATACAAAACTCAAACATAGAACTGGAATTTTCAAGCAGGCACACAGCACACAAAGCATTGAGCCATACCATTGGTGGTAATAACCTGTGCATGGATAGTATTAAGGATGTCAAGAACGTCTAAATCTCAGAAGGAAACTATATATGTTTAGAAAAGAACATAATTCGTGCCCATTACAGGAGAGAGAAACATAGTAATGTCTGTACGTAATGTTAGTTTTCCATTTCACTTTGATCTTTAGCGGATGCTCACGACATTGGCCACATCATTTGCTTCACCAAGAAGAGCTGTGGGTGTTCCTCAAACAGCATGGGAGAAGAGATCCTGCAGTAGGCAATGTTTTTGAGGCAAATATCCAATATCTCAAACAGAAGTTCAATTTTCAAACTACCACGGAGGGTATCATTAATACACAAGGATCTCTCTAGTTTGGCTGAGACTGGTAATTCTCCAGGAAAAACAGATACTAGAGTGCCCGTTTTTGCTTTTCCATGTCTTAAACTTTTTCAAAAGAAGATTACTGTGTTCCCGTTTTATTCATCACTAACGTTTACTCACAGTTTTACCCTCGACAGTTTTCTTTTTGCAAACACTAGAACCAATCCTCCCATCGTCTTCACGAGAAATGGGAAACCCAGCAGCAGACAGTAAGTTGCGAACACGTTTGCATACTTCGTGCAGCAATCCTTAAAAGAACAGTTTTCTCCATGCTTTGTTTGGCGTGGGAGTTTATTTGTATGCGTTGTTAAGGTTCGCAGAAACTCTTCTCAAATATGTGCCTTACTGAGTTCACTTTCTGTAGCAACGTGCGTTTCTGTACATACAACATAGTTGCTTATGACTTCATTGAAAGTCAATATAAGCAGAACATGGGAACTGTAGACAGGTCGGTGTTATTAACAACAAGGATGTTTTCCACAGAGAGGCATTTCAGAAATCAAAAGTGACTCTCGACTTATCCATCATGTCACTCAAAGTGTAAAGTCCCTCCTTTTGATAACTACTCATGTATATATTGTGTACGATGAGTCTCCCTCCATTTCCTTAGGTTCCTCCCCCCAAAGTAAAAACAATACTTGCTATCCTGTGTGACTTTCCTACAACCCTCAGCTTACTGCCCGAGATGCTATAGTGCCCCCTAACTGATTGGAACCTGCAAGTCAGTCACATTGATAGACTGAAGGTTCCCGTGCACGGGTCATCCAAGCCACGCATGCCAACTCGCCACTGTATACCTGATCTTCTTGACAAGATCCACCTCTGTGACTGAACAATGCCCTATGCATCAGTGGTCATGCCAGAGTGCCAGACATGCATCAGAATATGCCACTGCTTCCATTGTATAATAGAGCCATGTGCTTGGTCCAGCCACAGTAACGCGTCTACTGCCAAACGTGCTGCTCGGACAGTGGGCACAGGTCGGACAATTAGTGCCACTATCGGTAGTAGGTCTGTCACTATGAGAAGCCTGCCCTCGGAGCATTGCATGCCCATGTGCAGTGCACCTGGCATTCTCAGTGTTATCAATTTCAGGGCGTGTCCGGAGGAAGGGGGTGAAGCAGAGAAATTAGCTATGTGCTGCCGCCAAATTATGCCAGTGAATTTAGATGTGTCCTTTCTACGCGTGTGATGGTGGCTTGGAATACAGCATTTCTAGATATGTGTACTGTAGAAGCCATCAATAAGAATTGTGCATCTCTAAATAACAGCTTTAGGAGAGTTATGTCATGTGGCATTCTGAGTGACACCACAGAAACCGGAAGTGATGCACGGTCGGCCAATAATGGCGTTCAACTCCTTCCTGAGGTCGAAAGTAACCATTTGTTGACATCTACCCCTTTCCAGTTGTATGTGTAGTCGCCCCATTGTATCACTGTGCTACCTGATCTATAGTGCCCATGTAACAGCAGTGGAGGTGGTGGGGAGGATGGTTGTTGAAAAACTGTAGACAGCCGAAAAATACCTGCAGTGTTCTTGCCTCCTCATTCATGATTATCCACCCCTAGGGAAAAATGGTTTCTCCCCTCCACTGCCCTCAAACTACCACCCTCTACTGCCCCCCATACCCAGGCAATGCTGGCACCGCTTATCTCGACGATAAACCATGTGTGAAGAATTGGATACTGCTCCACAGGAGTGCGAGGATGAGCAGGTGTAAAATGGCCGACTCAGCGCTCACACTTCTACAAACCAAACCACAATCATAAAGGTAAAGCATGGACAGTTAAGAGATATGCCTTCTTCCCTTTTGTGCCTATTTCCCATCAGATATGACGTGTGTGGTCCTAAATATATTGTTAGCGTGCACACCTTTTCTTCTAAAGTGGTCGAGAAATTGGTGCCCCGCTGGATTCAGCGACTCCGCGTTGCAGTATCCCTGTGTTTAATGACACGACGCTGCATTGCTGAATTCAGCGGGGAACCAATTGCCCCGCCACATTAGAGGAAAACGTGTGCATGCTAACATCATAAATTAAACAAGCAGCAGGACGCAGATGCTCTGAGCACTGTACTCAGTGCAAGGATTTCAAGAAAGGCCATTATGGAGATTTGATACGTGCAGCAATGCTTTCCAACTAATATCTAATAATACAAATGGTAAAATTCAAAGTTTATTCTGCATTCACAAAGACCTGTTGGTCGAAACACGTGTTGGCAAATGTAACTTGGGCAAATGTGATTTCCTTAATTGTTTCTTGATTGAATGGCACATGTGACTTTTGATTGAATAATAAATGCATTTACAGTGAGTTATAAGAGTCAATGTATACGTGTACCAGTTCCAGTGATAAATAGGAATACGGTGTTCAAAGTACACATTTCAGCAATATGCCAATGTAGTAATGTAACTGAGAATGTGTCAATTCTTTCACTGCCAGGGCTCAGTCATCTTTCATGGTTCAGGAAACACACATCTTAATCTATCAGGTTGGAGGGATGCTTAATGGTATGACATTAAGAAGATAAAGATAACATAAAGAGAGAGAGAGAGAGACAGAGAGAGAGACAGAGACAGAGAGAGAAAGAGAGAGAGCATTGAAAAGAGACTTTTAGATGACCAAAAAGATAACCTCAGTCCTCTCTCAAATGGAGGCAATCGCCCCTCACCCTCCACTCCACAGCCAAAAGGCTGTTCCATGACTGCTCCTAGTGGTCCATGTTGCCCACCAGAGTGATGTAACACTGTGTATTGTAGCATAATCGTAGCACTCGAGCCAAAGGAGTAATTCACACGGTACAAGGGGAGAATGTAGATGTTAACCAGTCCTGTCGAAAGTGGGTGTGAATAGGGAACTCTGCATTTACTGGCTTTCAAGTGGAATGAAATTAAGCAGGAATAACTACTGACATAACCAAAGATCCTCCGCAAACGCCCATGAAGCAACACACAACTTTGGCAGCAAGGTGTTAAAGTCAAACCTGCGTAGAAAGGACCAGCAACACCAGTGAGGTAAGTTCTCCACAAACAGCCCTTGTTGAGAAGTTATCACTCACTTCATTGATTGCAGTGTTCATCCCATGCAGAGGTCTAAAACCCGACTGAATGGAATAGAGATGATCCCAGGACTTGAGGTGGCACTGAAACTGTTTTAAAACCTTACTCTCTGGTACTTTGGGAAAAGGAAGCAAGATAGTGATTGGTGGTAATTTCCATTTTCATTTTCATTTATTTACATTTCTAAAAGGAACATTAACCACAGGAGTGGGTTTCTGTTGCTCACCATTGCCTGGGTCTTAAAGGGCACCTAGGTCCAAACCTGGGCTCCTGCGTAAATCGAGGCCAACCTCCACCCCTCTGCGGGGTGTATCCACTGTTGAAACTGTGGGCCCTTTTCCATTCCCAGGTGCCCCCCTTTTGCAGATTTCACCTGGGCTACCAATGCCCCTCACGTGGCAGTCTAAGTCCTCTGGGATGCCCAGTTGTCTCAGTCCTCCTGGAGGGGTATTCTTCCCTCCCCCCAGGCAGTCCCTGTACCTTAGTGCGTTCAGGGACGCTTTCTGTCCCATGTCCGTGATCCTGGGTTTCAGTTTGCTTTTTCTAAATGTGGTTTTCTAATATGGTTATTAGACCATTGCTTTAAATTGACTTCATTGTTGTATTCAAGTATCTATACCTTGAGTGTGTTGTTAAATAGGTGCTTTCCCATGTATGTTTTGCTCTCGATATTACTTGCACCTTACACCTCATATAGGTAGACCCCTGGGAGGCTTTCTACCAATTTAAGGTTGCACTTGCACAATGTCACTTTATGAGACTTTTATTGTTTCTTATGATATTTTACTATAACTGTTTTATGAATATGTATTAAATGTGCTATAGATTTTTTGATTAGTTTTAGTGTGTTTTGGTTGAATCCTCCATACACACAAAGACCTGATGTTAAGAGTGTATACATGTGACCCATCCCCGACAAATCTAGTGATCTGCTTTACTGCAATCTACCTGGCCTTAAGAGGCAGGGAGTTTGTTTTTCTTGTGGTAGATATTTCAATATCTGGTTCACTCCCCCCTCCTTGAGACTTATAGTCCCTCAAGTGTTATATAAGCCATGTCCGTGATCACAAGGGCTGCTCTCTATCTCCGGGCCTTGCAACTCAGAGTGTTGAATTTTGCTGGTGTCCTAGTGGCATGCCGCCTCTCCTCTCTGCTGCTCACCTCCGACTTTAATGGGAAGCAGCCTCTGGCCTCCTGTCCTGTGCCGCTTGGAAGGCACCTGCACCTGAAGCCCCACCACCGTGCATCTCCTCTGCGCCGAAACCCCTGCAAGTAGTTGGTGGGCTGCCGGTTCACCATGTCCGAGCCCCACACCTCGGATGGTCATCAGCTGCCTCCCCGAATAGGACCTCTCGTATGCTGGCCACTTGCTCCCCCGGGACCCACCGGCCGTCTCGATTCAGATCACAGACTCCACCAACAGAGTCCCTCCATGGTAGGGGTCAGCTCTCGCCCGCTTCAGGTCTTCTGCTTTGCTGTCACTTCGGCGGGATCATCGTTTTATCCCCCGAGGAGCAGCTCCTGACACATCTACTCCCCGCAAGCGGCCATCTTGTCTCCACCAGCAACAGTTTTAAGAGGGTTTGGTAAATGGCAGACAACGTCGGTGAAAAGCTAAACGCACAAAATCCAGGGCAATTATCCAACATTTACATCTTTCGTGCAGGGTATCAGCCTTGTGTTATCACAAGGGCTGTAAGAGCCAAAGTTTAACTCCAAATATAACCCATTCTCAAATACCACAATGGTCCCGAGAGAAAGGACCCAGGAGAAAGGAACCATTTAGATTGTTTAAGGACTCCAACGCACCCATGGAAGACCCACATGGAAAATGTTTGAAATTATTAAACAGGAGTGTAGAAAGAGCTTAGATCCTTTGGTCTGGTTGGGCCTCATGGGACATAATCACCCAACAGCCAGCCATGAATGACTAAAACCGTCGCTTACGTTCAACTAGATGAAAACATTTTAAATGGACAAAACCAGTGGTAACTGCCAACAACCAGCTTTACATCTTATAATTTTCCATGCCGATTGAGCGCAATTTGCGAAAGAACCCAATATCCCTTTTGAAATTACAAATAGAACATTTTCTAAAAAGCCGGTCTTAGAATATTCTGGAATACCGAACTGAGCAACAAGCAAGGGCCGATATCAAATGAAAACTCGATAACTTCTATCATGGATTAACTACTCCAATGAAAGACAAATTAACGCTGCACATAAGCGTACAAGACCTATCTAGCAGAGAGATGCAAACCAAATGGACAGCTCTAATCTCTGTAGTCACACATTGTGATTCAGGTGATTTTATTTGATAGTAGTTTTTGAGGACCAATATTTTTTTTCTGTTTCCTTTATGCCATCTGAAGACTGCCTTCTAAATGAAACGTTATTTTTTCTTAATTCAGTTTCTATGAAGAGCAGATTTTCTAAAAACCCCACAGTTTCTTGGTAGGTGTCACAATATTCATTCCATAGACCGATGGCATAAATTAGTGGGCATAATTCTAAAATGGTGAATGGACCTGAGATAATTCTGTGAATTCTCCTCTATCCTGGTGTGTGGAGTGGTTTGAAGTTTTCTAGCCTTCAGTCCCATTGTAGTGAAATATCATATCATAGTCATCTCTTCATATTTGTTGGAAGATTACACTGTAGTCTGGCATAGTGTCTTTCATTTCAGATCATCTATGCCAAAGACGCAGAGTAAAAAGCAAGCCAACAGGTTTCAGTGGTGATGGGTAGTTAATCCACTTTCATCAGGGCTTGTCAGGCCAGCGATGAGTGGTGTGCTGTCTGTAAAAACTTTTAGTGCAGCATAAAGTAACTGTGTTCAGGAGGACCTGCCTGGAGATAGTGAACAAAAGCAGGGAAAGGGGGAGTCGAAACAAACTCCAATTAGAAGTGGTTTAGGGAACTTGATGCATCTTGTTTGTGAAATGCAAAAAGGGCGATATCATATCTTACCCTCATTGAGGTGTTCCCCCTTGTTTGGCGGTCCTTGCCCCAAGAAGAATGACTTCTGTCTTCCCGGAGAGGTTATTCATGAAAGGTCGAATGCCATGTAACCTTGAAAGAAAAACCACAATGGGTCTTTTGGTCTATGTTACTGGCTTGATGGCAACATGTATATCATGAATGTTGTACAACTTAAAAAACATGTCCAAAGGACATGTACTAGCTAGGTAATTGTACTCAGAATCGGCTCAAAAAGAGTTTGACCCTGCATATATACACAATACATATGGACAAAAGAATTTTTGACAAAAGACTTTGGGGGTCATTCCGAGTTTGGAGGTAAGTAACATCCCTTACCGGCATGGTGCAAATAGAGTGTCCGTGTTGGCACCAGTCCGCTAAAAGAGGACTATTATGACTTTGCGGGCACGAGCTTTACGCCATGCCAGTAAGGTATCCAGTGCCATGCCCTAAAAGGCTCCCAAAAAGCCCTTACCGGTATCAAGCATAGCGCAGATAACCCTACCGACATTGTTCAATGCGGCATTAGCAGTGACTGTAAATAGCGGTGACTGTAATTAGCGGTCACCGCTATTAACAGTCACCGCTAATAAGCGAAACCGGAAGTAGCGTCATCGCACAGGAACGGGAAGGGGCACGGCGGCCATCTTTAAAAACACAATCCATTGCCATCCTCAACACACAAGACCCCTGGGACACTGCTGATTGTTTAAAAACATCCACCTCTCAGACCACAATGCCTAAGGCCCTGAAGAAGGGAGCTGCCCGCCTGAGAAAAGAACGTTTCAACGAGTATGAGCTCCAGATGCTTGTGGACACTCTGCAGGAGCATGCTGCCACAGGCTTCTCTAGCAACATGAAGAGAGAGGCAGTGCTAAGGAAGAAAGAGATATGGGCACTTGTTGCCCAGAAGGTTAGTGCTGTCTGGAACACACCACCACACCACACACAGTGAAAGACTGTCGCAAGCGATGGGACGACCTGCGACTAAGGATGTGCAACATCCTCTCTGTCAATCGCAGCCAGGCCATGGCAACAGGAGGAGGTCCCAGTTCCCCGATAAAGCTCACCCCATGGGAGGACGTATGCGCAAGCATGATTGGGATGGAATCCATCTAAGGTGTAGGTGAGATGGAGCCACAACATCGGTCGATGGAGGTGAGTGTCCAAAGTAAACACTGATATGCCAAATCTGATGAAAGTCAACGCCAATGTCATTTCTAAGAGTCAAGCTATGGTCGCCCACACACACACACACACACTCCCCGCAAAGTAGGCTGATGCATCACAGACACATGCAGATGCCTGGTGCAAGGCAATATCGTACATGACACATACCACACAAAGGTGGAAATTCCACGAGTCACACAGTGTGCATGTCCAAAATAGTATGCATGTCAGACAGCACTGTTCCTGGCCAACCTGAGTGACGCCGACATATGCCTGCATTAACCACCCATGTATCAAATGAAGTGCTCTTCCAAACACAAATGCCTATTACCCCCAATTGTGTGGATGAGCAAATGTCCCAATACATGTATGATGCCTATGAAAACATCACTCATGCCGTCCCTCTCTTCCACCCCCACAGACACAGACCATGACAGCGATGGGCAGGACACCACCCCTGCACAGGCCACACCAAGGAAGAGGTCCCAGGATGACAGCAACTGGCCATCAACCTCGAGGGGTCAACCCAAGGGGCGCTGTGTACCAGCATCCAAGCCACCCAAGGTACCCATTGCACCTGTGCCACCAAGGCCCGTAGAGGGCAAAGCACCACCGCCACCTCCACCCACTGGTCAGCCTGATGACACATGCGAGGCACCACATTCGGAGGAGTCGAGTTTGGCTGGTGAGGTGGCAGCCACGGCACCCCTGACTGTGGATGACACACAGGAGGACATCTGGGTCCCCATTGAGGATGATTTTTCTGATGTGGTCCATACCTCAACTCAAATGCCACCCCCCCAAGTATCGTCGTTCGATACGGGGAATGCAAACATCCCAGAGCATTCTGGTCATGAGCACTCAGAGGGACAATTCAGTCTAGTTTTAAGGGCTAGTGAGGCTGAGCAGGCTGGGCATGACAGCCAGGGGCCCAATACCTCTACAGGTGCAGCCGCAGGGCCAAAGCAGGCGGACCTGCCAACTGCCCTTGTACGTGAGTTCGTCCAGGACAACAGGCAGGCCATAGAGGAGTGTTGTACAGACTTAGCTGCACTAGGCCGGTCCATCTCAGACAACACTGCCTCCATGGTGAGATCTTTCACGGACAACACCATCCGCCTCTGCGAGGAGGTCTCGGCCCTCCGCCAGATGTTAGGCACATCGCAGATGCCATGGAGGCAGGGCATCCCGCCACAGTACCACAGCAGGTGGCCACACTGTCGTCCTGTAGTTCCATGCAAACAAGCCCGCTCCGCAGGTCGGCCCCGTACACAGCACCGACAAGACATGCCACCCCCTGGGCCAGGGAGTGACGAGTAATTGTCATGGCAGCCTCATGTAGGCTTCGGGGACTCAATGGGACTTGTGTGGGGGAGTTGTGGTGGGATGTGAAGGGGGGAGGCTGTGTGGGGGAGTTGTGGGGGAGGGGGAGAGGGGTGAGGGTGTGAGGGAGAGTCTTGGAGAGAGGGGGAGGGAGTGAGGGTAGTTGAGGGTTTTGTCACTTACATTTACTTTGTTACATTTAATACAATGGTTGTGTGAAAAACAAGACCTGAGTGGACATTCATCATTGCGCATGTGTCAATTATTCAGTTACAGTGCATGGTGTAGTTGTACCCCCACACCCAGTGCCCTCTGTGCAACCATCATGTCACCCTCTGCTGCCATGTGTTTCACAAATATTGTGCAATCACTGACTTGCGCACAGTACAGCCCTCCTGTGCATCACCACTGTGATGATGTCCAGCCACATCTTCTTCCTCCCCATTGTCAGCTCCAGGTGGTAGCAGTTCAATGTCAGGGGGCAGGGGCACGTTCCGGCGGATGCACATATTGTGCAGCTTGACACATGCCATGATGATCTTGGCCACCTTCTCATGCCTGTAGTTCAGTGCCCCACCTGATCGGCTGAGGCAGTGAAATTGTGCCATCAACAGGCCAAAGGTCTGCTCGATGTCCACAAGGGTACGGGAATGGGAACAATTGTAGTCCTCCTCGTGCCAGTTCTGTGGGTTTTGGACAGGGGTGAGGAGCCACGGCTTCAATGGATAGCCACTATCATCTGCATGTGAGGCAATTAAAGGTAAATGTCATGCGAATAATGATGGACAGCTGTACTTGTCACACATGCCGGCAGATTATCGTTGGTCACATGCACAAGTCCCTGGTTGTATGCAAGCTATTTCTGGCCCTCTATGTGTCCTGTGCCATGGAATAATGGTATGGGTTGCATCTTCAAGATGATACACGGTGGGCTCTGCCGTATTGTAGCTCATGCATTGTGTACGCATTTTGCTGTGTTTGTGTGAATTTAGTGATTTGTTGTGTTGTGCAGGATGTTCTCTTGGTGAGCGTTGGCAGTAGCCTCTGCAATTTTTGGCATTCTGTGCTGATTTTTCCCATGGTGACATGCAGCATTTCTGTGGATGATCCGGGATAATGGCCACCACAATGTGTGAAGATCTTGCTTGCGTCACCTTCCATCTCCACCTTTTTGTGGTGGTATAGTTTGTGATTGCGTTAAACCACCTCCATGGCATGGAGGCCACCTTTTGTTTCTAGTATCTCCTGGGGAGTCCATGGTAGAGATATGTATTCCATTGTGTGCTTGAGGTGGAGCACTGACACTACCTTCAGTAGAGGGGGAATGGCGGTGCATATTTCAATGAGACTGACAGTCGTATATCATGTCCACAATTATGTTGATCTTGTCACGGTCCAGACGGTACAGGGTGTGGTTGTGCTGTGGGGTTGGGTTGGAGGGACTGGCTCTGATGTTTGGGATTAGGGGCTCATGCGTGGTTAAGCTGGCTGCACTGGTGGGGCATGCAGGGCCTGTCTCACCCTCCTTCTCCAGCTGTGTCTCCTCTGTGATGCCTGCTGTTGTTGTTGGTGTTGTTTCTGGTGTTGCAATGCATGCATGTCCTCCAGCTGAAGTGTTGATGCTGCTATTGTATTGATCTTGGTGTGGTAAGGGGTGTGGTGTGTGGGTGTGCTCATTTTGTAGTGGGGCAAACTCCATTGCCTCCACCTGCGCTGATTGTGTGCACCTGTGGCATTTGGGATTACGGCACATGGCATTTTATGGTAGGTCTGCGATGACGGTGTTTACGGCATGCAGGTAGGCACTTTTAACGCCTTCATGAAGCCGTTATTTGCATGTTCGCTTACCTTGTGATCTCCTCCACTTTACGGCATGCCGCTATTGCCGGCATGGTGGGTCGCATGCCCGCGCTCAGACCGCTATTAATGTTATCATACTTTACGATGCCGTTAATAACGGTCAGACTGGTCAGAATAGCCATTAGCAGTATTCGATGCTAGTAATCCTTCACCAGCATCGTTTATCCCTTACCTCCAACCTTGGAATGACCCCCTTTGTGTTTAACTTAGCCTGTAGTGGAGGTTATGGTTTACAAAATGTGTATCCGTGAATAACGGCTGGACAGAAACATTACATCCACATTTGTCAGAACACTAGAAGTAATGTGTTTGTGCAGAACGGTACGGGGATCAAGTGCGACTGACCTTAAATTTGGTTTCCTTCGTTTACTTGATCGATGATAACATACTTGGCGAAGGCAGCATCCCAGCTAAACCCAGCTAAATTAGGGATCCTTTCGGCAAAGCCTATTTGGATTACACCCTTTGCTGCATCACGTGCAAGGGCATCATGTGGAACTGACTAGCAATAGACATAGATGAGGGGATATGGATATTTCCCACGTCATCTTGGTCCTTGTAGTCAGGTCTCCGAATAGTTGTAATGGAAAGGACATATCTGTGCTTCTAGTCCGGGGCACCCAGGGAAAAGAATAAGAGTGCAAGGAGTAGGGATTGCAATAAACTAATGTGCAACACTGAAAGACACCTAGTGCAATTACCATAAATTACCAAAAATTAAAGTTTGTTCAGAAACAAAGAACACCACCTATAACACCAGCACACATGGAACATCTTAGCTGTGTGTCTAGGAGACTAAAATAGGAGCACCACAACTGCAGAATATTTCAGAACTTTGGAATACCTGAATGATCTCCTGCTTCTGAAAATGATGGCCAGATACAGAATCAGTCACTGATCACGTTAAAAAAAGTGTTTGGTTTAGAAAAGGGAGCCAGAGGTCTAAAACTAAACATTCTCACCAACAATGTAAGTGATGGAACAGGGTCGTTGGATGTAAAATGTGGTATGGCGATTCAGAATAACGCTGGCCCACCATGGAGTTCTAACTAATAATAACTGACAATTCGTGTCCCACATTACTTGGCAAAAACAAGCCCCTTGACCAATCTATTTATGAGAGAGGCTAAGATAGTACATCCGCTATCATAGATAGATGTATTCCAACTATGGTGAATAGAAATATGCTAGAGAGGCGATCTGAAAATGAATGTGCAGGGATTCTCAAGCCATGTATACACCAGCTTGTGGCCGATAGCCAGAGCCCCATCAGTAATGAACCAAGAAGATCCCCAGGAAAAAAGGGCATGAGGGATGGGGAAGCATTCATCAGGAATAGATCACAAACAAAATCCCTAAAAAAACAAGGACACAACCCATATATTGACAATTCATACAATGAATAAGAACGCCATCAACAAAACCGCAGAACTATTAATCCCCACGAAACGCTTCAGACTGAGACCTAGGTTTCATACGCTGTAAGTGACTTCAATCCAGCAATCCAACTAAGTCAATGCCTAGTCTGGGATGCCCAATGGAAGCCCTTATTAATATATTTTTATGTCAAATTCTTCGAATCTGGATGATGAACCCTTATATAATGCCCCTCTCTTTGAATCCCCCTGACCTCACTGAGCCAAGAAGTAGGTTTGTTTTGCAAATTAAAAGATTTATTTGAGGAATAAAACAATATATATATATATATATATCACACTTTTATGAATAAATTAATATTTGATAGCACACTTATGAATATAATAGTGATCAACAATGGATAATATTACAATAGCACAATTCTTTAATCACTTAGGAGTTGGTGTAGAAAGAATAAGGTAGAGAAGAATACTTTGTATGGTTTCAAGGAAATGCAAGATGGGAAAGAATGCAATACAGAAATAAACTCGATATGATTTCAACAAGAGATAATATGATCACTTTTTCCCTTGTGACAACTCACTCCCCCCTTATGCAATAGGAAGAGATGGAAATGAGAGCACACAGGTTTCAAGAATACAATCACTATACAGTTCAATTCCAGTTGCCCCCAGCAATCTTAGAGAAACAGGGATGATTTTAAAACACAGGCAAAATATACTTTGAATGTGGTTGCACTGAATGTGAAAAATATGCTAAAATGTTTTTAATTCACTAAAGGAGATTCAGGATAAGTGATAGCTACTTTGGATTAGTTCCGGTCAACACTAGCAATAATTCATGAATGATTACCAGAAAACGAAATTCAGCAGTTGCAAGCAAAAGACAGCAATTTTTACAGGTGGTGAAATGGAGCTAATTTTTCAATACGCTGCACTTTTTCCGTGTGCGTATATCGCGATTACGGAAAAACTATAAGGAGTTGGAATGACGTTTTGGGTTTGTTGAAAAGCTTAGGATCTTAGCTTAAATTTCGCTTCTAGGACGTGTGGTTCAAAAGATATGGACGTTTTTGTGGAGGTAGATTTTCAGAATGACAGATGGGGCTTTTACAGATTTGAAATCACAGAATGGACACACGATTTCTATGCAGTTCTGGTCAGGTTGAAATGGTTTGAACAAGATTATTTTAGACTAAGAGATTGGTTCTGTACAGTTCTAGGCTGGATACTCACTCCTAGTTTTGGACTGGAAGGGAAATGGGCCTTGTCACCGATCTGGTCAGGTTTGGACTTCACTCGCCACCGGACGGTTTCAGGCCCTCTAGGTTCTGGTCACAGCACGCTCTCTGGTCTGCAATCGTCACTGCACAGCGGTCTGGTCTGGGTGTGACGGGTTCTGGATAGAGCTCTGCTTTCTGGGTCTGGATCTGGTTCTGGCACAGGGTTCAAGCCAGAAGCAAGACAGCTCGCCCGGCTGTTGAATAGTTTAGTTAGGTTGCTGGATTCTGAAGCCTGCTGAGAATAGTTCAGCATTTGGGTTAGGCCCCTGCTTCTCCAAGGTTCTAGAGTTTGGGTTCTAGTGTTTGTCTGGAAACTGGAGCCTCAGGAGTCTAGAGTCTTTGTCTGGATATGGTCAGGCAGCGTGCTGTACAGGAATCGATGAGTAGTGGAAAAATGAGTGTCCCTATCTGGGTCTCAGTGGTTCTTTTTATGTGTTTCCAAAGGGGGTGTGGAGGCTGACTTTCTAAGCCCAACCCTCTGAGGATCCTGATGGGTTAAATGATTTACTGTCCTCTGACTGGAGAAATTAGTAGTGAGTTAGAATGAGTCAGAGTGATGCTATGTTTATGGCTTGGATGAAGTCCCTCCCCTTTGCTTTTATTTAGAAAAACATTTTTTCATAACCAAACATGTTTCCCAGATACACAAGTTGTTGAGAATACATGTGTACATCACACATTAATTAAGGTAGGTCTCTGTTCAACCCTGATCTTTCTAAGAGCTTGGGTTCAGAAATGACAACTTATTCGCGATTTTGGTGAATTTCGCAATATTGGTTCGGCACCCAATTTTACACAGACCTACACACCCTCTCTGAGCATATTACTGGAAGTTCTTAGGTTTCTAGCATAAACACTGCATCCACAATATTAATAATTACGGGGCTTCGCCTCAGAACATCCCACGGCGTCCAACTTAGTCTTGGACTGTGAGTGAAGGTGTCATTTTAAGAATCTCAAAATTGTACATTTCTATCAGCTGGTTACAATTAGTTACCAGTATTCTTATAAACATATATTTGCCATCACTTCAGTACACCCATTGGTTTGTCCCCGCCCCTAGAAGCTTGGCTTGACTCAGAGGTCACATGTCTTGTTTTTCCTAGAGCAGTGTTGACAGTTACACACAAACTCAGCATAGTCTATTCAATTGAAAACGTCTATTGTCTTGTTTTTCCTGCCAGCAGAGCATCAGTCCAGGGTGCCACTTTCCATCTGATTAACAAGACAATGTGATTTCCTGCCTTCTGGTGTAGGGCCTGAGAAGAGTAGGTGTGAAGAGTTCTCATAGAAAAGCAAGCCTTTCGAAGTCTTAGCTAAATCAGATTGCCTTCTAGTCAATTTCAATAGAGTTTCTTGTGAAAAAAATATGTAACATTATAAACTGAAAATAAGAAACATATCTTTAATCAAGTCTTTTTCCACATTAAATCAATGTGTGGCACTTTATATGGCATTTGATAGACTTCTCTGCTTTGGCTTATTTAGCTTCTGTAAGACAGTTCTCCTGTCAGGATTAGGAATCGCCAGCACCTGTCAGTGGCGAGCACCGTTATTGCACCCATTTTTGACAGCTGTCTTTAAATCAAATGTCTTTAAAAAGGGGATTTAGCTTGGTAGCATAGGATTCTCGCTGATATTGTACTGATGTGGATTCTGCAGTAGAGTAATGTAGAACACTCAACAAGAAGTTGTATCCTTTTGGTGGTTTTGTGAGCCATGATTTTAGCAATTTTGACGATCAAGAAATGAATTCCCAAACAGCTCTGGGTTGCTTTTGGCAATCAGTATTGCTATTTCCAAGTGGTTTCAGGCTACTGTGTGGGTAGCCCAATGGTGGTTTTAGGCAGTGACCTCCTGTGCTCACTAAGATAGGCAAAAGTGGATGGCAGCCTATCTTTCAGATTTTTACTGCGCATTTTTGGATGATCTCTGGCAAGCAGCATGCTTTCCGGCAGCCATTATGATGTTTCCGTTGCCAGTAATGCATAGTTCTGTTGTAGGGCTTGGATGAGTGGGTTAAAACATCCCACAACGCTTAAAACAGAACATATGCTTCCTTCTTTCTCAGTTTACCTTTACCTGTACAACCCTTCCCCTTTTCCTAATGTAACTAGCGCCTAGATACCTGAGGGTTCAGCGTGCTTCTACAAATGCAAAAATAAAAATAAAATAAAAGAAGAGAGGGAACCAGCAATGCAGGAAGACAAAATGCTCAGAAGGATAAAATAAGCAGTAGAGAGCATCTCCAGCAGCAAAAAAACATTTCCAAAAGTTTAGTTGTGAAGCAATGTGAAAAATAAAGGAGGAACTATTCATAGAAAAAAGGTTTGTCAATAAGGGTGACCACATCATACCACTGGTCGGAGTATGAAGATGCATCATAGAGTTGGCACATGAAGTTAACCAGGGCATAACAAAGACTAAACAAAGGATCAGATGAGATTTATGGTGGCCTTGTGTCTGATTTACAATTTGAGAAGATTGTTAGAGAATGTCATATGTGAGAACAGTGAGAAGGAATGCATTGCACGCACCAATCGCATGATCATAATGACCATAGCAGCTTTACCATTGGAGAGGGCAGGGTTTGCCATATTATGTCCCATACATCATCGCAAACATATTGCATAATTTTTGTAGACATGTTATCCATATCGGTTAAAGTGGGGTTTGCACAAATCATTTGCGCCAAAGATGTCATGGGTTTGTAGATTACATTTTCACGAGGGAAGGCTCTCCCATGATTATAGTAACAGATAATTGGGTAAAGATAGTGTCCAATGAAATGGAGAAATATCTAAGGACTAATGGAAGAGAACACCATACCTGTGCCGTGTACCACCCTGAAACAAGGGGGATGGTGGACAATGTAGTCCTGTGATAAACAAGGGCAAATATTGGTCAGTTTTAGACACAGTATTTGGAAGTGGAAGCACACAGGCTTATGCTTCACTCAGCCACTATAGTGTCACTGTCTGAAATGCTGAGGGATAGGAAACCCAACAACAGTGTATGCCGACCATGGTTAGATAAGGCTGGTTGCAAACACATGGACATGGGCAAGTTAACGGCAGAAATTTGCACAGGCAATTCAGCAAGAAGACAAGTTATGACACATGCACATCTACCACCATACGGGAAGTTCTGAGAGGTGATTGGGATTGGATTAAATTGCCAATATGATAAAAGTACAAGGACAGAGGTTGTGGAATCCATGCAGAGTGGAGATACATTTACATGGTTTTGTTAAAGCCTCAGATAGTGTTGACCATTAATAGTGTGCAAGTGTGACAATCACAATGCAGGTGATGAAAACAGAGCAAGTATAACAATACCACAAGAGGCATGAACTCGACGAATATTCATACACCACATGGGAGGTGTATGACTAGCAGTGCAAGGATGCCTGAGATGCATATTATAACACCCACAATCCATAAATAGGACAAACTCAAAAGGATATGTGTGAAACCCAAGTAATTAACGGAATATGTAAGTTAATACAGGAAGTAGTTTTACAAAGGTAGCGGGCGCCCCTCTCTCGCAAGAACAGACATGATAACCTGTTCAGTGGTTATTAACCACTTGAGAGTTCGCAGCCACTGCTTTTACTCACTGTGCCTTTCACAGATGGGAAATATCCATTTGCATATCAGTCTTTGTCCTGCCCAGGGGGAGACCAGCACCGAAATACAATGGCAACTCCAATCTGAACGAGAGTACCACCAGCAACCCCATACACGTGTTTCACCCGTGTTGGGGATCATCAGTGAGGTGAAGCTGATGCCTCTCTAAGCACAGTGAGAGGGAGACCACGTCTGGTTGCCCCCAGGAGACCTAGGGTTACCAATCCCAGGTTCCTTAAAAAATAGTTTTACAAAGGTAGCGGGCGCCCCTCTCTCGCAAGAACAGACATGATAACCTGTTCAGTGGTTATTAACCACTTGAGAGTTCGCAGCCACTGCTTTTACTCACTGTGCCTTTCACAGATGGGAAATATCCATTTGCATATCAGTCTTTGTCCTGCCCAGGGGCAGTCCAGCACCAAAATACAATGGCAACTCCAATCTGAACGAGAGTACCACCAGCAACCCCATACACGTGTTTCACCCTTGTTGGGGATCTTCAGTGAGGTGAAGCTGATGCCTCTCTAAGCACAGTGAGAGGGAGACCACGTCTGGTTGCCCCCAGGAGACCTAGGGTTACCAATCCCAGGTTCCTTAAAAAATAGTTTTACAAAGGTAGCGGGCGCCCCTCTCTCGCAAGAACAGACATGATAACCTGTTCAGTGGTTATTAACCACTTGAGAGTTCGCAGCCACTGCTTTTACTCACTGTGCCTTTCACAGATGGGAAATATCCATTTGCATATCAGTCTTTGTCCTGCCCAGGGGCAGTCCAGCACCGAAATACAATGGCAACTCCAATCTGAACGAGAGTACCACCAGCAACCCCATACACGTGTTTCACCCTTGTTGGGGATCATCAGTGAGGTGAAGCTGATGCCTCTCTAAGCACAGTGAGAGGGAGACCACGTCTGGTTGCCCCCAGGAGACCTAGGGTTACCAATCCCAGGTTCCTTAAAAAATAGTTTTACAAAGGTAGCGGGCGCCCCTCTCTCGCAAGAACAGACATGATAACCTGTTCAGTGGTTATTAACCACTTGAGAGTTCGCAGCCACTGCTTTTACTCACTGTGCCTTTCACAGATGGGAAATATTCATTTGCATATCAGTCTTTGTCCTGCCCAGGGGCAGTCCAGCACCGAAATACAATGGCAACTCCAATCTGAACGAGAGTACCACCAGCAACCCCATACACGTGTTTCACCCTTGTTGGGGATCATCAGTGAGGTGAAGCTGATGCCTCTCTAAGCACAGTGAGAGGGAGACCACGTCTGGTTGCCCCCAGGAGACCTAGGGTTACCAATCCCAGGTTCCTTAAAAAATAGTTTTACAAAGGTAGCGGGCGCCCCTCTCTCGCAAGAACAGACATGATAACCTGTTCAGTGGTTATTAACCACTTGAGAGTTCGCAGCCACTGCTTTTACTCACTGTGCCTTTCACAGATGGGAAATATCCATTTGCATATCAGTCTTTGTCCTGCCCAGGGGCAGTCCAGCACCGAAATACAATGGCAACTCCAATCTGAACGAGAGTACCACCAGCAACCCCATACACGTGTTTCACCCTTGTTGGGGATCATCAGTGAGGTGAAGCTGATGCTTCTCTAAGCACAGTGAGAGGGAGACCACGTCTGGTTGCCCCCAGGAGACCTAGGGTTACCAATCCCAGGTTCCTTAAAAAATAGTTTTACAAAGGTAGCGGGCGCCCCTCTCTCGCAAGAACAGACATGATAACCTGTTCAGTGGTTATTAACCACTTGAGAGTTCGCAGCCACTGCTTTTACTCACTGTGCCTTTCACAGATGGGAAATATCCATTTGCATATCAGTCTTTGTCCTGCCCAGGGGCAGTCCAGCACCGAAATACAATGGCAACTCCAATCTGAACGAGAGTACCACCAGCAAACCCATACACGTGTTTCACCCTTGTTGGGGATCATCAGTGAGGTGAAGCTGATGCCTCTCTAAGCACAGTGAGAGGGAGACCACGTCTGGTTGCCCCCAGGAGACCTAGGGTTACCAATCCCAGGTTCCTTAAAAAATAGTTTTACAAAGGTAGCGGGCGCCCCTCTCTCGCAAGAACAGACATGACAACCTGTTCAGTGGTTATTAACCACTTGAGAGTTCGCAGCCACTGCTTTTACTCACTGTGCCTTTCACAGATGGGAAATATCCATTTGCATATCAGTCTTTGTCCTGCCCAGGGGCAGTCCAGCACCGAAATACAATGGCAACTCCAATCTGAACGAGAGTACCACCAGCAAACCCATACACGTGTTTCACCCTTGTTGGGGATCATCAGTGAGGTGAGTGAAGCTGATGCCTCTCTAAGCACAGTGAGAGGGAGACCACGTCTGGTTGCCCCCAGGAGACCTAGGGTTACCAATCCCAGGTTCCTTAAAAAATAATTTTACAAAGGTAGCGGGCGCCCCTCTCTCGCAAGAACAGACATGATAACCTGTTCAGTGGTTATTAACCACTTGAGAGTTCGCAGCCACTGCTTTTACTCACTGTGCCTTTCACAGATGGGAAATATTCATTTGCATATCAGTCTTTGTCCTGCCCAGGGGCAGTCCAGCACCGAAATACAATGGCAACTCCAATCTGAACGAGAGTACCACCAGCAACCCCATACATGTGTTTCACCCTTGTTGGGGATCATCAGTGAGGTGAAGCTGATGCCTCTCTAAGCACAGTGAGAGGGAGACCACGTCTGGTTGCCCCCAGGAGACCTAGGGTTACCAATCCCAGGTTCCTTAAAAAATAGTTTTACAAAGGTAGCGGGCGCCCCTCTCTCGCAAGAACAGACATGATAACCTGTTCAGCGGTTATTAACCACTTGAGAGTTCGCAGCCACTGCTTTTACTCACTGTGCCTTTCACAGATGGGAAATATCCATTTGCATATCAGTCTTTGTCCTGCCCAGGGGCAGTCCAGCACCGAAATACAATGGCAACTCCAATCTGAACGAGAGTACCACCAGCAACCCCATACACGTGTTTCACCCTTGTTGGGGATCATCAGTGAGGTGAAGCTGATGCTTCTCTAAGCACAGTGAGAGGGAGACCACGTCTGGTTGCCCCCAGGAGACCTAGGGTTACCAATCCCAGGTTCCTTAAAAAATAGTTTTACAAAGGTAGCGGGCGCCCCTCTCTCGCAAGAACAGACATGATAACCTGTTCAGTGGTTATTAACCACTTGAGAGTTCGCAGCCACTGCTTTTACTCACTGTGCCTTTCACAGATGGGAAATATCCATTTGCATATCAGTCTTTGTCCTGCCCAGGGGCAGTCCAGCACCGAAATACAATGGCAACTCCAATCTGAACGAGAGTACCACCAGCAAACCCATACACGTGTTTCACCCTTGTTGGGGATCATCAGTGAGGTGAGTGAAGCTGATGCCTCTCTAAGCACAGTGAGAGGGAGACCACGTCTGGTTGCCCCCAGGAGACCTAGGGTTACCAATCCCAGGTTCCTTAAAAAATAGTTTTACAAAGGTAGCGGGTGCCCCTCTCTCGCAAGAACAGACATGATAACCTGTTCAGTGGTTATTAACCACTTGAGAGTTCGCAGCCACTGCTTTTACTCACTGTGCCTTTCACAGATGGGAAATATGCATTTGCATATCAGTCTTTGTCCTGCCCAGGGGCAGTCCAGCACCAAAATACAATGGCAACTCCAATCTGAACGAGAGTACCACCAGCAACCCCATACACGTGTTTCACCCTTGTTGGGGATCATCAGTGATCATTGTATTTCGGTGCTGGACTGCCCCTGGGCAGGACAAAGACTGATATGCAAATGGATATTACCCATCTGTGAAAGGCACAGTGAGTAAAAGCAGTGGCTGCGAACTCTCAAGTGGTTAATAACCACTGAACAGGTTATCATGTCTGTTCTTGCGAGAGAGGGGCGCCCGCTACCTTTGTAAAACTAATACAGGAAGTACCACTGACACCACACCTGCCAGGCAAACCATAGCTGTGTGTTAGGAGGGACAGGTGCATCTTCAAGCATTACGTATGTATTATGTATGAAGTGGAGGAGCCTGCAATGTGTGACATGTGAGAATGCAGAAAAGATAATTTTGGAAAGGGATGAATATATATATATATATATATATATATATATATATATATATATACCTCAGCAGATCCGGTGTCCTTATTTTAACAACTTTTCTGTGAATGCCTCTAAGATATTCTGATGGCAGGTAGTCGGCACTCTTCAGTTGTAATTGCATTATAGATTCTAATTGGTGTACTGTTGAGTTATAGTACCCTCTAATAGATTGTGTTATTAGAGAGTGTTTTGTAATTGGGATTATATCAAAGTTGTTGTTGATAGCTTGAGATGGCATTTGATTGTCATTAAGCTTATCATTGAAGTATGAGTATAATAATGTATAATATTTATTTTATGCTATAAGGAACAAAGCCTATTTAAACTATTCTGATTGTTCATTGTCGTTACCTGTGTGGCATGTGTACTGCTTTTGTAGAATGGTTTGAAGCAGCAGGTACATAATTTGTCTGGTTGTTCAGCAAAGGTGTTTTGAAACGTTACTATTACTTTATAATATGTTTTCCAAAGAAAAGTATTAGTTAATTGTTAGAAACATGTTGGCCGCTAGGTTGTGAGTTAGTTGTGATTTCTTGCTCTCCTTCAGTTTTTAATGTGTGTTTTGTATGTACTTCAAGGACTACTTGTGTTGTGCCAGACTTATGTTTAGATTTTTGTATTTCTAGAGCTAGAATTTTAGCATCGTACAGTTATTTTTTTGTTGTTGCATTGGATAATACAATCATCCTTTCAAATATATAAAACAAATATCAACAACATACAAATGACAATTCTTCAAATTACACCACTGTCAATAAAATAGTATTTCAATTCCAACACATTAAAACATAATTTGGTGAAATCAAAATTTGATATAAGCTTACTTTTTTCACGAAACATTTATCTGAGGAGATGTACAATGCTTTCAGAGCCCCAGCTTAAATTTCTTCTCAATTCAATTCAGAGTCATTCAGAGTCAACAATATTACTGTCACATTTTAAGAAAAAGTGAGTCCAAAAAGTGTACTATTGCCAAACGCATTCCCAGTTTAGGGCTGTACAATATGACTCGCCAAATGTCGTTCATTTCCATGTTGCCATAGGTATTTACCAGATGTTTTTTAAAATGATTTTTCCTTTGGGTGGACAACATGGGCCAGTGTATTATGCAATGTTCTAGTGTCTCCTTCTCTGCCTTGTTCACACAAAAGCGGCAATAATTGAGTTCTATTGGGATCAAATTTCACCTGGCCATAATTTCTCTTGTCCGCCAAAGATTTTGTAACGCTCATCTGGTATCCACGGGGACGTCACTCAGCCTGTTCTGACCTCTCACGACCTTGAACCCTTCCCTGGTGGCTATTCGACTGGAGACTGGGTCTGAAAAACAGGATTGGTAGAGTTTAACTCCCTTTTGTCTCTGTGTGCTTGAACCCCTTCTTCCCCGGGGTCTGACCCTTCCCTTTGATCCACAACTCACCTTGTTTTCTTGGACAGTGTGCTCTCCGTCCTGCTTTCAGCGCAGGGGCGTGTTGATTGATGCGGGCTTGTTGCTGCCTAGTTACTTCACTGGCAAGAGTCCGACAGGTAAGTATAATGAGTCTTTTGAACAGTTCTCTTACTTCGTTCCTTTCCTTCCTTAGATGATGGCCGGCGTCCGGGGATGGCGGCGTGCTGTTGTGATGAGTAGCGCTGAAGGTGAGTGAGAGCGTGATGCGCGATGCACCCCTTTCGTATTTGCATTGAACTGAGTTATTTTTCTGTGTCTTTTAGGTGCTGTGACGTTTTCAGCGTGGATACCGGTTATGTAGAACAAATGCGGTGGGCAACCGCGGTATGCGGCGCCTCTAGATGTTTCCACGCTAACCAGGAGTGTCTTTTTCCTCTTGCAGATGGATGAGAAGTTCCTGAGACAGAGTTCCCCCAGAGCGGCTGGGATTCAGGTAAGCGTTTGAAGCTTGTACAGTATTTAAAAATAAGCGAAGATTTGCAGAATGCTTACTAATGCCTTTTTTCTGTTCTTTTCCCTTTTCCTTAGGAAGCGGCGTGCCGGGATGGGAATGATACCGCCAAAGATGCCCGCAGAACAGAAAGAGCAATGAATGATGAGCAGAAGCGCCGCAAGGTAAGGCTGTTCCTAACGGTGTTCTTGATCTTGCAGGAGCTGAGCGCAGAAGAAAGATGCAGGCCTTCTGGAGACCGATCCGAACACGGTGAGTGTCACGCTGCAGGTGCAGAAAACGCAAAGCATGTTTCTCAGCCGGGGTGTGGCTTAAATAGTCTCTTGGTATCGGAGGTGTCTCTGGGCTGAACCACACCCAAAAGACTAGAACGCACATGCAGTACTGGGAACCGAAATATGTGGGGGCATCTATCTTGTCCCCATCAATGCACTACAAGTCCAATCCCCAATGTTATCCTATGGGAGTGAGTTAGTCTGCTGCCACAAGCGCCAAGTCTGACTCCAAGTGAGTCTTTGGAGGGATGGAGAGGCCCTTGAGGGACATTTAGGTGATCGTGGCCTGGCTCCAGCCTGACATCTTGGAGGGCCAGGGTCATGAGGGGCAGGAATCATGACAGCACTCCCCCCCAAGACCCCTTTCAAGGTGGCTCTTCTGTCTGGTCCTGGTTTGGTTGGATGGTTTTGGTGAAATAGTCTAAGCAAGTGAGGTGCATGGATGTACTCACAAGGCTCCCATGTCCTGTCTTGTGGAGCATACCCCTTACAGTCTACTAAGTAGTATAATTTGCATCTGACGTACTTTGAATCTAGGATGTCCTTGACTTCTAATTCTGGCTCCCCGGCGACTACTACTGGCTGCGGTGGCATTTCTACCCTGGTCCCAGGTAGAACAGCTTTAAGGAGAGACACGTGGAACACAGGATGAATCTGCATGTTTGACAGCAAAGCCAGTCTGACCGCCACAGGATTTATCATGGAGGTGACGGTGAATGGACCCAGGTATCTTGGACAGAAAGTTCGGGCTCCTTTAATGGGCACGTGTTTAGACGCCAGCCAGACTTTGTCTCCCACTTGGTAGTTGGGGGCCTTTGCTCGGTGTTGATCAGCATACTTCTTTTAGCGGTTTCTTATCTTGAAGTAGGTGTTCAGCTGCCCTTTTAAAGGTTTGAGAAATGGCTGTGTGCAAGGTTTTGACTGCTGGCATTTCCAGGGTTGTAGGAACGTCCAACTCAGAAGTGCGTGGGTGCCTGCCATACATGGTATAAAAGGGTGTCTGCCCAGTGCTGGTGTGTAGGGAATTATTATAAGCATATTCAGCTATCCATAATAGGTCGAACCAGCTTCCTTCAGCTTGGTGTAACATGCAACGCAGATACTGCTCGAGCTTCTGATTTGTCCTCTCAGTTTGACCATCCGTTTGGGGATGGTGACTGGTGGATAGCCGGATGTCGATCTGGGCCATAGAGCAGCATTTTCTCCAGAAGTTAGATACGAACTGAGTACCTCGGTCTGAGACCAAAACTGAAGGAAACCCATGGAGCCATACGATGCCTTCAAGAAATACCTTTGCCAGATTGGAAGCATTTGGGAGCCCCTTAAGAGGAATGAAATGTGCTATTTTTGAAAATAGATCCACGACCACAAGAATAGTGTTAAACCCTTGACTGGGTGGTAAATCAGTAATAAAATCGAGGGACAACGTGTGCCAGGGTGCTGGTGGAATTTCCAATGGTGGTAATAGCCCAGCCGGTTTCTGCTTGGATGACTTGTTTTGAGCACACACTCCAAGAGATAGGATGAATTGGATAATGTCTTTACGCCACGTGGGCCACCAATAATTTCGTTTTACCTTCGCTAGGGTTTTAGCGATTCCGGGGTGGCCCTCGATCAAGGAATCATGATAACCGGACATGACTTGTTTTCGTAGTTCTTGGTTTGTTAAGAATAAATGATTCCTGAAGTAGGGCAACTGATCGTTTATCATGTAATGTTCTCCTTGTGCACTCCACACTTGTAATTGCTCCGGACTCATCAGGTTTTGGATTTCTTCATGTAATTCTTTCTGAGTTATGGTTGCTATGATTCCTAGGAGCTGGCCCTCAGGATGATTGCTATTGGGTCAGGGGTCTGATACCCTTGCTCTTCCACCCCTATACAGGAAAGGGCATTGGCCTTCCCATTTTTCACCCCTGGTCGAAATGTAATCACGTAGTCATATTCAGCAAAAAAAAGAGCCCAATGTAGTTGTCGTGAGGATTGGGCCTTTGTCATTTTTAGGTACTGGAGGTTCCGGTGGTCAGTTATTACGGTGATTGTGTGTCTGGCACCCAAGAGGTAGTGCTGCCATGCCTTAAAGGCTGACTTAATGGCCAGGAGTTCTTTGTCTGTGATAGCGTAATTGAGTTCAGGGGGTGTGAATTTACAAGACCAGAAGGCAACAGGGTGTAACTGGCCCATTTCGGGGTCCTTTTGTGAGAGGACGGCTCCCATAGCCATGTTTGAGGCGTCCCTTTCTACCAGGTATGGGAGATCAGGGCGAGGGTGGCGTAAGATTTGGGCAGATGTGAATCTTGCTATGAGTTCCTGGAAAGCCTCCTCGGCTTCTGTTGTCCACTGGAACTTTTTGTTGCTTTTACTTAGTAATGACGTGATGGGATGCACGATTTGCGAAAATCCTGGGATGAACCGGCGGTAGAAGTTTGCAAAACCCAGCATACTTTGAACCCCCTTGAATGAATTTGGGGATGGCAAGTTCAGGATAGCATCTACCTTGTGTACATTCATTCGGATTCCATTCGGGCTGAGAATAAAGTCCAGGAATTCCACCTCAAAGACGTGGAATGAGCACCTTTCGAGCTTGGCGTAGAGCTGGTGTTGACAGAGTTTCTCCAATATGGATCGGACATGATTAACGTGGTCCTGCTTTGATGCGGAATATACTAGGATAATGTCGATGTACACAAGAGCACAGACATCAATCAATTCCCGTACGACATTGTTCATGAAGTATTGAAATGCAGCAGGTGCGTTGCACAGGCCAAAGGGCAATAATTGATATTCGTCCAAGCCGTATTTGGTGCGAAAAGCGGTTTTCCATTAATACCCCTGTTTTACGCGAACAATGTGATATGCCCCCCTCAGGTCTAGTTTTGTTTAGATTTGGGCATCTTTGACTTGATCAAGCAATTCAGGGATCAGTGGCAGGAGGTAGCGTTTTTTTACGGTAATCTGGTTCAGTGCGTTATAGTCGATGCACGTTCTCAAGTCCCCCTCCTTTTTCAGTACGAAGAATAGAGGACTGGCTGCTGGAGACTTCGAGGGACGGATGAACCCGTTGGCCAGGTATTGGTCAAGATAGGCCTTCAGGTGCTGGTTTTCTGGTTCCGTGAGTGCGTAAATTTGCCCACAAGGGATTTGTGCACCGGGTATCACGTCGATTTGGCAATCGTATGGTCTATGCAGTGGCAGGGTATTGGCCTGTTCTTTCTGAAAGACATCTTGAAAGTCCTGGTATTCACTTGGTAGGGTGCCGATTGCCACAGTCACAAGCGTGGAGGTTCTGGTGTCTATTGGTTGTTTCTCTTGGCGATAACATGTGTGGGCGCAAGTCTCGGGAAAGGCCAATTCTTTTGCTCACCAATCGATTCGAGGATTATGAGCTACCAACCATGGCATTCCCAAAATCAACTGGAACAGTGGTGCCTTAATGAGGTCAAAAACGATAGATTATTGGTGTCCATCCTGGCACAGAAGGGTTAAAGCTGCAGTGCATTGGGATACTGGACCAGAAGCTAATTCCGTGCCATCGACAGTGGTAACAGTGTCAGTGGTTGATTTAGGGCATAACGGAAGCCCCATCTTTGCCGCAAGATCCTGGTCCATGTAATTTCCAAAGGCTCCACTGTCTATGTACGTTCTTACTGCGTGCATCCGAGATGGTTGTTGGTGATTGATCAAGACCACAGATAGTGCAAAAGGGGAGGTCTGTAGTTCACTTTCTTCGCTTGACAAGTGGATCCCTACACTTGCTGGGCTGGGGAGTTTTCTGATTCCTTGATGGTATCTTTCGTGTCTGTGGCCCGTATCGTCCACTTCAGTGGCTTCGCAGGGCACTCTTAAAGGAAATGACCTGACCTTCCACAGTACAGACATAACTGCTGCTGTCTCCTTTTATCCCTTTCCGCTTTAGTCAAGGGGGTCTGACCCCGCCGATTTGCATTGGTTCTCCTGAACCTTCTGTTGTTCGGGCAGTGTTGTCCTTTGAACGCACATCCATAGGGCGAGGGTCCGGTCTGGTTCGATCTGCTCTTCGGTCCTGAAACCTATGATCCAGTTGAACAACAAGGTCAATGAATTCTGAGCAGTCTTTTGGGGGGTTCACTACTTGTGCGAGAACATCCTTGAGCCCCCCCACAACCCCTGATGAAATAACGTGGTTCTCTTCTCCATTGGCTATTCTGCTTCAACTACAAGTCTATTGAACGTGGCTATGTATGTTAATAGGTCTTGATTCCCTTGGCATAGGGACAGAGGTTCATTGTCTAATACCTGCCCATGAGTACGACGGGCAAACAGCTTTTCCATCTCCTGCTGTAAGCCCCTGAAGTCATGCAGCAAAGGATCGTCTTGGGCCACAAAGAGTACAGACCAGTTTGCGGCGCAACCACTCAGGTAGGAAAGCACAAAAGCGACCCGTGATTGGTCATTCGGAATGGCCCCTGGCCTACAAAGGAAGTGCAGGAGGCACTGGTTCATGAATGTTGCAAACCTCTTCGGATCCCCGTAAATCGTTCATGCGGGGCCAAGGGAATTGCCCCAGGAAGGGTTATCTGAACGGGATTGGCTGATGGCGCTGTCATCGAGGGCACGCTTCCCGGCAATGGTGCATGCCCTGCTTGTGACTGGAGAAGTTGCCGTCTTAAATCATCAGTGCGTTCTTTGGCTACTATCAGCTCTATCCTCAGGGTGTTGGTCTCCTGCCTGGCTGCATGTACTTCGGAACGTAGCTGCTCCAATATGTGGGCTAACTGGTCGGTTTCTGACATTTCCATGACGCCCAGGTGGATTTTGATGTGAGTCTTTGCGTTCTGTAACACTCACCTGGTATCCACGGAGACGTCACTCAGCCTGTTCTGACCTCTTACGACCTCAAACCCTTCCCTGGAGGCTATTCGACTGGAGACTGGGTCTGAAACACAGGATTGGTAGAGTTTAACTCCCTATTGTCTCTCTGTGCTTGAACCCCTTCTTCCCCGGGGTCCAACCCTTCCCTTTGATCCACAGCTCACCTTGTTTTCTTGGATAGTGTGCTCTCCGTCCTGCCTTCAGCACAGCAGTGCGTTGATTGATGCGGGCTCATTGCTGCCTAGTTACTTCACTGGCAAGAGTCCGACAGGTAAGTATAATGAGTCTTTTGAACAGTTCTCTAACTTTGTTCCTTTCCTTCCTTAGATGATGACCGGCGTCCGGGGATGGCGGCGTGCTGCTGAGATGAGTAGCGCTGAAGGTGAGTGAGAGCGCGATGCGCGATGCACCCCTTTCGTATTTGCATTGAACTGAGTTCTTTCTCTGTGTCTTTTAGGTGCTGTGACGTTTTCAGTGTGGATGCCGGTTATGAAGAACAAATGCGGTGGGTAACCGCGTTATGCGGCGCCTCTAGATGTTTCCACGCTAACCTGGAGTGTCTTTTTCCTCTTGCAGATGGATGAGAAGTTCCCGAGACAGAGTTCCCCCAGAGCGGCTGAGATTCAGGTAAGCGTTTGAAGCTTGTACAGTATTTAAAAATAAGCGAAGATTTGCAGAATGCTTACTAATGCCTTTTTTGTGTTCTTTTCCCTTTTCCTTAGGAAGCTGCATGCCGGGATGGGAATGACACCGCCGAAAATGCCTGCAGAACGGAAGGAGCTCTTGTTCTTGCAGGAGCTGAGCGCAGAACAAAGATGCAGGTCTACTGGAGACCGATCTGAACACAGTGAGTGTCACGCTGCAGATGCAGAAAACGCAAAGCATGTTTCTCAGCATGGGTGTGGCTTAAATAGTCTCTGGGTATCCCAGGTGTCTCTGGGCTGAACCACACCCAAAAGACTAGACCGCACATGCAGTTCTGGGGTTCTGGGAACCGAAATATGTGGGGGCATCCATCTTGTCCCCATCAATGCACTACAAGTCCAATCCCCAATGTTATCCTATGGGAGTGAGTGAGTCTGGTGCCACAAGTGCCAAGTCTGACTCCAAGTGAGTCTTTGGAGGGATGGAGAGGCCCTTGAGGGCCATGTAGGTGATTGTGGCCTGGCTCCAGCCTGACATCTTGGTGGGCTGGGGACATAAGGGGCAGGAATCATCACAGATTTAGGCAAAACCTTAAGTATTGATCGCAAATATATGACGAAGGACATCTTAGTAAATAGTCAGCCGTCTATTGAAAGGCTTTGTGTCCAAACACACGGATATCAAAATCCTTATATTTTTGACACAACCTATGATTTTCTATCCAGTCATGCTGGTATAATTTTTGTTTTGCTCGTTGAGGATTGAGTAATAACAAATCGAGAGTAATTGAGGCATCATCTAATACATCTAAAGTGAAATTACACCACAACTTAGTAAATACATGCTCTCAAGCCAGTAAGTGCTGAGCCATGATGCCCAGGGTGCCAGGAGTGGTAATTCCCATTCTGGATTTTCTGAACAATGCACACATTTTCCATTTAATTTGAGATTGCGGAGTGCACTTGGGTAGGTGCAGCAGTTGTTTCCAAAAGCGGGCTTCAAGAGTATTCCACCACCTGGATTCTTTAGGCAATAGGGTTTCTACACCGTAAATTATACTGGGGATCACTTTCTGTTGATAAAATTGCAGGATATGCTTCAATGGGAATTTCCCATACTTTTCTCTGAGTACTTTAGCTTGGGAAATTTACATTTGGAGTTTGGTCTGTAGCACATCCTCCATTGCATGGTTTGATGTAGATGCCTATTATACCCAAATATTTGTTCTGTTGCACTTTCAAAAGGATTTTGCTTTGTAGATGCCAATTGCACATTTTTACTTTCACTTTATTCTGAGGTTTGCACAACATGATTTGTGTTTTTGTGCATTGATTGCTAAATTATTAACAGACACATACAGAGCTAGATAATTGAGTAATTGTTGTAGGCCCATGGGTGTCTGTGAAATAAGTATTAAATCATCTGCATAAAGCAGATGACAGATGGATTGAGGGCCCAGTTTAGGGGAATCACATTCAATTGATCGCAGAGCTATACCTATATCAAACAGAAACAGATTGAAAATGGAGGACGCCAAAATTCAGCCTTGTTTAACACCTCGATAAGTTTCAATGATTGATGAAAGTTTGCCTGCCAGAGTCAATCTCACTTGCATCGTTGTGTTAGTGTGTAATAACATGATCAAAGTTAGTAGTGAAGATGGGCAATTATATTGAACTAATTTGTGATACATAATAGATAGATTGATTGAAATCAATAAAAGCAAAATATAATAATTGATTTCTCGCCGCATACTTTGATTTTAACATATTCAGAACCATAAGATTAGGGTTGGTTCCAAGGCCAGCGACAAAACCGGTTTGAAAAGGATCCCTTAGATTACTCTGACAAGTCCATTTATATAAGTCCCTCAATATTTTTCTTGAAAATATTTTTCCAGGGACGTCCAGCAATGCTATAGGTCTGTATCTGGATGGTAAGGTGCGAGCACCCTTCTTATATATGGGGACTATAATAGAATGAGTCCAGGATTCCGGCAGAGACTGAGTTGCATTGATGAGTGAAAATATATTGTACAGAATGGATGCCCATAGATCTGGATGTTGTTTAAACATTCGATTTGAGAGGCCATCAGGCCAACAAGCACCTGCTTGACTGATTTTATTACTGTAATACTGAATGTCGTCCAAATCAAAGTTAAAATGAAAACACTTATAATTGTCTGTAATATTTGAAATTGAGGAGTTATGAGGCAAAGCATAAAAATTAGAGAAACGAGAGATCCAATTCAATTCTGATACATTATTGGCCTGGGAGACTGAGAGTGGTGCGTGACCTTATTCAGTAGGGACCAGGATCCTGCAATGTTCTTGGGTTGTAAAGACAGTAACATAGCTTCCCCGTCGTTCTGGTAAATTTTTGCTTGCATGGCCCTTAATGTATTCTTATGTTTGGTTTTTATGCTCCTCAATATGGATGCTCTATTAGCCACAGGTTCTTTTAATGCTTGCCGTTTCAAATAGCGAGAGTGTGCTTTCAAATTTTTGGCTTCCCAATTAAAAATGTGACGTTTTGGACAACATACTATCTGACCTGATGTACTTTTTGAAGAATTAGAGAATTGAAAAAATTGCATCAGATCTGAATAATTGGTGGTCTGATTGATGGAGGTTGTTGTTTCATTATGGAACGGAGCATCCATATATCTATTAAACTCGCTCAAAGATCTCGGTGACTACCATAGGCGGTTGCCCCCATTATTCAAAACTACACACTCTTGTGGATGTACCTTATGGGCAATTACAATGGTTCTATGGGTCCTCCATTGGGGTACTAATTGATTATGATCACTGTTAGAATTTTCAATTATACAAAAATCAACAATGCCTGGAAAAAAGTGAGAATTGACGTAGACAAAATCAATTATAGACGAGCAAGAGCCTCTTTTCCAGGTTGGATGTGGAGGAATGGAAAGGCTCCATTGAGCTTAATAATACTATAATACGAAGCAAAGGCCAGCCATTTTGTCAGCCTAGATTTGTTATTGGATGTATGATGAAATATGCAATCAAGATTCAAATCTCATGTAATAATGATATTAGCCACAGATGTATATAAAGCAACTACATTTAACAGTTCGCTCAGATCTTAAAGAAAACATCCATCAGATATTCATGCAGGGTTCCAATAAACATTAATTAGAGCATACGAAATGTTATGGATGTGCAGTTTTACCAATTGCATGTATTTATTAGGGCACCTCCATTCTTCTGCTATGATGCCTTGATCTATCTTAACTTATATTAGCAATCCAGAAGTTGGTCTACCAGAGTTCGCTTGAATAGCTGAATAGCTGAATTGAGGAAGATGTCATAATTGTCCCATAAAGGAACCAACGTCTTCCATGTTTCCTGAAACATAAGGATGTTATGGTGTAAAAGTGAATTTTGATTGTTATTAATGATATAAGAAACGCCTCTGGTGTTCGAGCTAATAAGGGAGATATTTTGGGCATTTATGGCATGTATTGGCTAATTCGATTGTGAGGCTGAGCGACAGGAGCATTCTGTTGGTTTGCAAGACATTTGTTTTGATAAGTGGAGAGAGATTTAGAGTTGATTGTTTGAGATTGTGATTTCTGTCTCGATACATTCACTTCTGGAGTATCAATGGAGACAACAAAACCCAGGGATAGTAATTCACTTTTGGCCATCCATATGGTGTTTTGGATGACCTTGGAATTCATCCATATCCTGATGGAATTGAAATTCGGCTTGGATAGGAATCCTATTAAAGCAATGTTGGCACTATTGATATCCTCGAGCAAAGGAATATCGGAAAAAATAGCCAGAAGAGACCTCCGATTCAAATCATATTGGGCGAAGGGTCTTGATTTACAAGATAGTTTCAAAGAGAAATTTGCTGGAAATGTTTTGTAAGAGTTTCCCAATATTGCATTGTTCATTGGTCTGGGTTCTTTATGAATTTCAGATGCACCCATCACTGACTGTAATTTTGTATTCATTGCTGAATGCAGTATTTGTATAAGTTCAGGGGTGACTTGAGCCAGTAAACCATGTGGGTCATTAAAGATAGAATAAGTGAGTGTGAGAAATTATCCTATTGTTGGATGTGCACACAACATTTAATATGTGAAAAAGTAAATATATATATATATATATATATGTATATATATATATATATATATATATATATATATATATATATATATATATATATGTATATATATAGTAAAAAAAACGTTGTTAAAGGGACGTTATGGTTCAAAGTAAAACTGAAAAACCCCTGAAATTCGGCAGTTATGGTAACATAAGCAACCATAACTTGCGCCACTGTGCACTGCTAACACTAACACCCAGGACATCAAAGATGACATCACAAATGTCATTGATGACATCACTGATGACATCACATGTGCATTTACTTTTTATAAAAACTCTCTACAAGGGATTCTTATAATGCTGACCAAAAACTGTCAAGGATCATTGGGATAAATATCAGTAGCTAATTAGTGCATTAAGCAATGCATTGATATAAATAGCATTCTATTATGAAGTTCTATCCAGTATACTAAGCTAATCATGCAGAAACATAGGCAGTGTGTGCAGCATACATGATGAAGGTGCCATATTCATAATCTTGCCATGTTGAATACTGAAATGATAACTGCTTTCTTATTAGAGTTTTGCGTACTGTGAAACATGTAATAAGTAGATCATAAAACCCACTTAATACATAATTATTACAGACAAAACACAAAGAGACAACAACACATACGAATATGAGTATATACAGGGACAGTGAAGTAAACAAAAAAGCAGAAATAGTAGCAGAAATAGTTCATAACCTAACTGATTGTCTTTATGCAGAGAAACTATTGCTCTGTTTCAAAGCTGCTACTTACCATATGTATGTGTATCACATGATGTGACTGCACCCAAAGGAAAGGAGAGTGAGTATAATGTATACAAATATGAGCATATACAGGGAAGGTAGAGTAATAAAAATAAACTATGAGAAAGTGCTGATATCCCTAATGATTATCTTCATGCACAGAAAGGATTGCTCTCTTTCAAGCCTGTGTCTTCCGCTATGTATATGTTTCATATGATGTGACTTGACCCTAAGTCTACAAATATAGTACCTTTTCAATTTTTACTTCCTGACTGTTACTGAAGAAAACTATGTGGCTTCGATATGTCATCAAAGGATAAAAAGGGAGAGCCAGCCATGTGATGTCATCAGTGATGTCATCAATGACATTTGTGATGTCATCTTTGATGTCCTGGGTGTTAGTGTTAGCAGTGCACGGTGGCGCGAGTTATGGTTGCTTATGTTACCATAACTGCCGAATTTCAGGGGTTTTTCGGTTTTACTTTGAACTATAACGTCCCTTTAACAACGTTTTTTCACTGAATTTCATAGGTTTTTAGTAGCGCAACTTAACCATAACCTCCCTTTAACAACGTTTTTTTACTGAATTTCATAGGTTTTTAGTAGCGCAACTTAACCATAACGTCCCTTTAACAAAGTTTTTTCACTGAATTTCATAGGTTTTTAGTAGCACAACTTAACCATAATATCCCTGACTTCATTTACATGTAACATAGAATATACTAACCCCCTCGTAGTGATTTTCATGTCCGCGGACTACCGCCATGTCCGCGGACATATCGAAAATCTGAGCGTGGTGAATGTAAATTTAAATAGTGTGCCCCATTTCCCCTTTGAAGTTGGCTCTGAAAAGAGCCGTTTTTTTTTAACAGATGCTTGACAGACACCTGTTATTTTGTATTTTTTTTCTTGTTTTTTTTCTTACTTTACTCCTAAAATCTTCACATAACCGTCTCCAAAGCAACCCTTACATTCCAAAATAGAAAGGCATTTCCCGTAAAAGATAAAGAAATGCCATCTTCTTTAAAATTAACAGCATTACTGGCATCAATATTCTCATTATTACATAAGAACATACCAGCTCTAAGTATGAAGGCACAGATGCCTCGGTTGATGACACACCTAGCAATGTTTTGCTGAGGACAAAAAATTGAACTATTGTCCCATATTGTCCTAGGTAGTAATCCAGAAAAAATTACTTTCGCATTTGGAAGGATCTTCATTACGGCTTGAACCAAGCGTTCCAAATCAGCCAACAAAGTAGGGGCACTGACATTGCACAAATGGAAAGCACCATAGTGCAAAACTACCACATGCGGACTGTTCATCGTGGCCATATCCTCACAAACTTGTACAATTCCCTGTACATTGCAATCAGGCACAGTGCTTCACACCACCTCCACTCCTTTCACATCAAAGTTCTTTGCAACATGCCTGCATTCAGCGTACTGTTGTAAACCATGCACAAACATATCTCCGAGCACCAACACCCTGACTTTCTCCACTTCTGCCATCTTCACTACACACAGTCCTTTCAACACAAATCCACAACCTCGACATCTGATTGGCTGATCCGTACAGTCTTCTTTCCATGTTGGATTTCCTGGAAAAACCCAGATGTAGCAGGCCCTGTCCACGAACAGCCACGGTGTCCGCAGACGGCGTCCACTTTACTCTCTGTGCCATTCCCACATTGCATACAGCTAAGCAATCACACAATACGAATAACGTCCTCAGAACACCCCCATTTTGTGAATTTTTGAACATTTCAGGACAATTATCATTTCATTATTCAACATATTAACATTACAAATATTATACTTTCATCTTGTACTCTGCACACTATGCTATGTTTCTCCATTAGTAGCTCAGTATACTAGATAGAATCCCATAATACAATGCTATTTATATCAATGCATCGTTCAAAGCACTAATAACGTTATGATATTTATTGCAATATCCTTGACACTTTTTTCGCAACATTATAATAAAAATCCTTAGCACACAAATTCCATGAAAAGTACATACACATGTGATGTCATCAGTGATTTCATCAATGACATTTGCGATGTCATCTTTGATGTCCTGGGTGTTAGTCTTAGCAGTGCACGGTGGTGGCGTGAGTTATTTTTCATAGCTTACCATAACTAGCGATTTTCAGGGGTCTTTCGGCTGTACTTAGAACCATAACGTCCCTTAAACAAACTTTTTTTAATATCACGCAAACAATATACAAACATGAAGTGCAAAAACCAACTTCTCACAGATGGCTTTACACAGAATGTTGCAAAGTAAGAATTTATGCTCGTTCACAGTGAAGGTCAGCTGCTTCCATTTTTTTCTCGGGCACCGGAGAGGCTCACGAAGCGGACTATAAGGTTGTATTGTGTTTTGACCTTGACAGACAGAGATTGTGATGAAAGACTTCTCTTGAAGGAGTGTTGCTAAAACGTAAGAGAAGATAAGGATGAAATTCCTGAAACGAAACCACTTTTATATATTATATCACTATGCGAAAGATCGTTCGCAATAAATGTACTTTACCAAATGTACAATCCTGCTGTTTACTTTTAAACCACAGTTTCATATTCCGAATTGTGGCGCACTGAGTTGTAAGCTGATCTAACACTATCTGTACCGCAAAGGAACATCGCGTGTCTCAACATGAACTTTTGCGGATAGACAACAAAGACAAATGCAAATTGCTGAATATTCTCTAAACATTTGATGTCAAATAAATGTACTTTACAACATTTACAATCTTGCTGTTTGCTTTTAAATCACAGTTTCATATTCCGAATTGTGGCACGCTGTGTTGTGACATAATGTGTGTTGTCTTCCGGGTTCTGTGTAAAGTCGCGTAGTACTGCAGACGACTGGGGACGTTTGATTACGCACCCTGTAACGTCACGGAGAGAGGCAGGGAATATGAATGCTTTGATAATATCAGGCTTAGGGGCGGGAGATATGATTTAGTGTCGCAAAAGCAAGTCAGCCAGGTCAATAGCGCCAGTCATAGGATTATCACATAATGTCGGCGCACACCAGCCGGATTTATCGTTTCTTTAGTGGACAAAAAGTCGGTTGACACCCCTAGGAAATTGTACTATTAGCGGACAAAAGGAGTGCTCTTAAAACACTTTCACCCTGACAACGAACAATACAAACAACGTTCTCAGAACACCCCCATTTTGTGTAATTGCAACCATTTCGGGACACTGCGAGTGTTCTTAGAACACATTCAACTAGACAGATTACAATACGGACAGCGTCCTGAGGACACCCCCAGTTTGTGTATTTACAAACAATTAAGTACACCGCGAGTGTTCATAGCTCATTTTTACCTTCCTTGCGAACAAAAATGACACATGCTCCGTCCTCTAAACACCCCACCATTTAGTTTATTTACAAAATGTCAGAACAGCCGTGTTCTCCGCGGACAAATCGAATGCAACAAAAATGTCTAGCACATAAAAAATCAAAACATTGAACCTATCTCATACTCCCCCACCCTCCCCAAACACTCTTACACACCAACACACGGCACTAAATACAATTTTTTATCCACGTTTCACTGCGCTGTAAGCGGTCGACTGCGAATACAAGATGGTGGGCGCCACAGAAAATCTGACGCGCTCCACGCCCCTCGCCGTCCAATCAGCGAACATGTCGCATGTCCGCGGACATGACGCAAGGCCATGGGCCAATCGGGGTGCTGTCCGCGGAGCGAACAGGGAAGTCCGTCCGCGAAGCAAACACAGATATCACAAATTTTTTTGCCTTACATTTTGGTCATTTTTAAAAAAACTACTGGACAGATTTACACCAAATTTACAAAAGCACGCTTTTGGGACCAGGCCGCCGCTCCTGCCGCAAATTTGGTGTAAATCCATCCAGCGGTTCGGGCTGTAGCCGTGCGCAAAGTTTTTTCCCATTCAGTCTATGGGAAAAAAAAAGATTTGGGACCCCCCCTATACCTTTTCCCCCCCTGGACAAATCCTCACCAAACTTTGCAAAACAGTTCAGAGTCACCCAACTACTTTTTTTGCAAAGTTTGGTGAGCAAAGTTATAAGCCGCCCAAAAAGTGCTCTTCCTATGGAAACAGCAACTTAACCATAACTACATGGCCACTACCGTGGCCATGTAATATATATATATATATATATATATATATATATATATATATATATATATATATATATATATATATATATATATATCTATAGGAATTTGATTATTATGAAGGTATGCATCAGCAGTGAAGTACAGCAGGGGTAATTTCTCAAAAAACCCTTGGATAAGTTACTAACATCAACCTTGGGTGTCTTCACTATCTGTGCTTACAACCAAAGTGTCAAAGAACTAGATCATAGCCACTTGTGGTAGCATAGTTTGTTATTTATACAAAGGATATCATGAGGTATATATATGTAAGCATAAGTTTCACGAAAAGTGATTCCACAAATGGTGGAAACATAAAGCACATAGATTGCGTACATTTTGGTTGTACAATTAATTAGTGAACACCCAATTCCAAACCAAAGGGACGCCAAAAGGTAATTCCACAAATGTTTGAAACATAAAGCACATAGATTGTGTACATTTTGGTTGAACAATTAATTAGTGAACACCCAGTTCCAAAAAAAAAAGACGATAACACGTGTTTCAACCCAAAACGGGCCGTCTTCAGGGCGTAAAAGACTATGAAAAGGCTAAACTGCCGTCTGGCTAAGATACAACTGGGACATTTTCCTTTTTAAAGAACTGCAATGATTTAATAAAGGCTGTTTGGATGTATACAACTGGCGCAGTTTCTTTTTCGACTCCTGGTCCGAAAACGAGGCATTTTGGAAATCTTTGTTTGGAACCGCATGGTGAGGAGTGCAGCTCGAGGGAATAGTGTATTTTTATGCTATTCAAAATGGAAATATATATATATATATATATATATTTGTGCAAGATCATTCCTTACCTACCAATATTCATTTAAGTAGTTATGTGTGCAAACAAATAAGGATTCATTCCATAGAAAAGGTTTCCGAGTTTGATAGTTGTGGCGTAGTTTTTCAAAGGTAATACTAAAAGAATGAGATAGTTATACTGAGTATTTTGCATTTGTAATCGTTTCTAGTTTAATTGTCGATAGCGCTGTTGTCAAACATTAGGTTGAATGATACAGTATTCAGTGACAGATTTTTAAAATTAGAAGTGAAAATTCTCAGAGTTCTGCGCATATCATTAATGCTAATATATTTAAGTGATGGTAAGATCACGTTTTGCGTTCATTGTACCGAGTAGAATCTAACGTGTCATTTCAGGAAAAGAGCTCACCTAAGTCTGCGTAAAGCAAAACTAAACGTGCACCTTAATTCTGGGTACACCCCTAATATTAAAACTCTACGCAATTCCAAGAGAACAACAAAGAGTAATTGAAAAAATTGTCTACTGATCTAAATAAAGATATCTTTACCACTGCCCCAAAAAACTACATAAAGGCCATCCTTCTAATAAAAAGCACCACTTACAATGATAGAATTATCAAAGCCAGCTCTGGTACCAAAGAACTATCCTGCCTGAGCTTTAGTCATCAGTGCCCCCCCCCAAGAATCATGACTCAAAGACACCACATGGTGCAATGACATACAAAAATCTCTTCTAGACAAAATTGCCTTGTACATATGAAAAATGTAAGAAAAAAAGTTATACCTCTCTCCCAATCAACCTGTACAGGTCCCCATATACTCAGCACAGAACCCAACTAGTTTGACTTCAGCACTGTTTCAACAACAGAAGTGTGGAAAATTATCACAAGTCTCAAACCATCGAGATGCCAAGGCGATATTTGCCCAGCCTCCCTCATTAAAGAATGCGCAACCAAATTCACCCCATTTATGACCACATTAATCAATGCCTCATTCGAAACTAACTCCGTCCCCACCAACCTTAAAGATGCGTGGGTTCTCCCACTACTCAAGAAACCTGCCCTAGACCCTAATATGCCTACCAATTACAACAGTTCCTTTTCTCCTCAAAATACTGGATCGAGCAGCTTTTCCTCAAATTCAAAATCATCTAGAGACTAACAACCTACAGAAAAAGGAAGCTGCTTTCCAGAAAATGTGTTGGATTGAGCTTGTTTCAAGAGAAGAAATTAGAATATTACATAAGTACATTTTCAATTTCCTGTACATTTATGGACATATTTATGTATGTACATATTTGCTGAAATTGATTATATAATTTTATTGTGCATTATAAATTATAGAAAGGAAGGTTTAAAAAAAATGGTTCTCCTTTCCCTCTCTTCTTCTTTCTTCTCCCTTTCCTCCTAGAATTTAGGTCTGGTCTTTAACATATCATCTTGCACTACTGATCACCAACTCATGTCCCCCTGCACCCCCACCCCCAGCAGTGCGGGGCACCTGCCAGCAGGCCCCCACTCATGTCCCCCAGCACCCCGCCCCCCAGCAGTGCAGGGCACCTGCCAGCAGGCCCCCACTCATGTCCCACTCATGTCCCCCTGCAACCCCACCCCCCAGCAGTGCAGGGCACCTGCCAGCAGGCCGCCACTCATGTCCCCATGCACCCCCACTCCCCAGCAGTGCAGGGCACCTGCCAGCAGGCCCCCACTCATGTCCCACTCATGCCCCACTGCACCCCCACCCTCCAGCAGTGTGGGGCACCTGCCAGCAGGCCCCCACTCATGTCCCACTCATGTCCCCCTGCACCACCACCCCCCAGCAGTGCGGGGCGCCTGGCAGCAGGCCCCCACTCATGTCCCCCTGACCCCACGTCATGACGATCCTCAATCATGGCCCTTATGGCCAGCCTCCCCAGCCCAATGACCTAAACAAGTATTGCATCCACCCACATAGAAAAGGAAATTACATGATACAACCCCAAAGGCAAGTACGTTACTGAACACATGTCCGTCACACACACACAATGGGTGCAAGTGAATGTGAAAACCCATATCATGACATGCATGAAACCAATGAGATAATACCACACATCGAAGTATGAAGAAAAAAATGTATTAAACACAACATGAATGTAATTAAAAGAAAACACACAACAATGGGAATGATTAAAGAAATGCTGCATATCCGTAAAATAATATAAAACAAGAAATCATAATCCAAAGAAATCCAAAAGAAATGGTGTCCAAAGTCACAGTCCAACAAAGCAAATCCAAGGGAAAAAAGAAAGTGAAATCCATTGCTCCATGGTGAAAATAAAAAAAATGAGAATAATCCAATGGTGAACTATGTACAAATGTACAATCCAGGGTCCATGAGCCCAACTGATGAAATGAAACCTACCAAAAATACTACCTAATAAAAAACTATATACAAAAACATGGTGCATTGTCCAAGTGCAACCAAAATAAAAAAGAAAAGGAAAGGAAACCTAACACTATCTAACTACATACAATGGCGGCGGGCCTGTGGTGTCCCGGGCCAGGGCATCATTGAACTCCATGTTGATGTCCCGGAGGCGGGCCTCTGCCCGCCTCAACCCCGACGCATGGAGAACTCCGCCCTGACCATGGTGAGCCACGCCTCTTCCGCCCACCGCTGCTCCGCATCTATGCGCTGGCCCGACCGCAGCCACATGGAAGACACATCCATTCCAGGGTCCTCCTGCCCTCTGGCCGATGCCTGCCCCCCTGATGTCGATGGCCCACAGCCATCATTGCTCCCACCTAGAGCCTGCTCCTGCTGCTGGTGCTGATGCTGTCCATGTTCCCTGTCCGATGATGCCTGCACATCCTCCATCAGCTGGTCTCCAGTTGTGGTGTCCACCCCTGCTGGACCACTGACTCCCGACTGTGGCAGGGATGGGATCTCCACCAAGCTGGCTGTGTTGGTCAGTCCAGGTCCACAGGGGGCCCTGGTGGAATCTGGGCCGGAAGACGGCAGGGAGAACGACTGGTGCATAGTCTCCACAGAGGAGGAGAGGTCCGTCAGAGTGCGCGTCACATGTAGGAACCCACCAACCAGGGCCCCTCCCAACAGTGCCACGTCACGACGCTGCTCTTCGTGATGGCGTGGGTTCTCTGCCCAGGAAGAATGCACATCATCACGAATGTCACGCGTGCGCAATGCAACACCAATCAGGACGGAGCCCATACGTTCATGGGACCCCTCGTCCGCAGGGAGTGGAGAGGCAGATGACCTGGCACTCTCCCCTACCTGCGGATAGGCCTGGGACGGGGCCTCCCTGCTGATGCATGGTGGTGCAGTCACAGGGCCAAGGACAGGAACATGCACAGGCCCCTCCGCGGTGACCTGTGCTGCCTCCTGACCCTGTCCCAGGACTGCACCACTTGCACCAGTGGTACTACCCCCACCAGGCCCCATGTGTGGCTGAGTAGCGGGCTCCTCCTCCTCTGTGGAGACCACCAACCTGGATGTCTCTGTACCGTCTTCCGCCATTGCAAGCCCGTGTGGGGGCTCACCCGGCCCTTCCGCCACAGCCGTAGTGGCAGACACGGCACCAGCCCCCTCAGTCCCGGATGATGGCAAGTCCTGGGAGGGTGACGGGCCTTGCGTCGCCGCCCAGTGGAGGCATCCCCATCACGTGGCTCCACAGTGCCCTCTTCACTTGACGCTGCGTTGAGGGAGACATAGAACACAAGCATCAGGGTACAGTACAATATTCCCCTAGACAGGAAGCAATAACACATGAGTGGCAGTGTCTAACATCACTTCCATCCTGTCCCTCCACAACACATGGATGAATGCACGCAACACACATGCATGAACAGGCATGGTGCCTGCAATCAACATCAGCATCCATGTACAAGGGCCTCTATTAATTAAAATGTTTCCTTCAAACTCACATGCATCCTGGCTCACACTGATCCCATGCACACACAATCACGGAGGGTCATGCATCATGCCTTGTACACCACAGACACAGTGGATAGACAAAGTGCATACAATGGTGACCGCACTGCATGAGTGGATGTACACATCCTCACGGACATGTGTCATGAATCCATGGTGTATCAAAGTCACAAACATACTTCTCAGACACACACACATGTGCACCATACATGTACATGACAGCAGCACCCATCCCTCACACCCCCACCATATGCAAAAACAGACACTGGCATGCTTTCATGTGTGCATTTGCCATACAGCTCCCTATGTAGCATTGGAACTCATGCACCAACCATGTGGTTCGCACATTACTGGTCTCACATGCATGACCATGATGTCCCTGCACACACAAATAAGTATCAGACTACCAGCACACTGCAACATGCCAAGTCTCGCACACCAATGCTTGGCCACTTATCGCTCAACTCCAGACGGGTCTTCCTCTGAAGGATCTGGGCGTGGAGCGCTGGGCATACGTGTTCCAGGGCCCTCATCTGGATGTCAATCATGCTGACCCGGCCCCCCTCCGTGAGGCGCCCGGCCTTGTGGAGGGTCCTGGACCTGAAGTCCTCCCAGTGCTTCTTGACGTGCTTGATGTCGTGGGTTGCCACCCCCTCCGCATTGATGGCAACCACTACATCGTCCCAGATCCTCTCCCGTCCTTCCTTGTTGGCGCGTGATGTTCCGAAGAGGGCATCATAATGCCCCAGGACACCAACTTCCTTCACACTGAAGCTGGTGGCCCTCTGCCTCTCTGGCTGGGGGTCGCCAGTGGTCTCAGATGGTGTTTGCCCCGACATGGCGACCCCTGAGGCAGGCGTGGGTGGGCAACTGGGTCCTGGGGCTGGGCTGTGGAGCGATGGTATCCCAGGCGGGAGTCTTCTGTTCCAGCAGGGGTGGACACAGCAACTGGAACCCTGGCTGACGTGCAGGCACCAAATAGCAGGGCACGTGGGCAGCAGGCAGTCAGGCAGCAGCAGATGGCAGGTGGGAGCGTGCTCGGGGCTCTGGGGGGCAGGAAAATGGCCTTCAGGGCCGGAGCATGGTCTTCCGTGTGTGTACGCGTGGCCAGCTTGATACGGAGTGAATTGGCACGTGAAAAAAGTGCACGTCAGTGTGAAATCCGAGGAAAGGCCCTTCGCGCGTAAGCGCCTCAGCACACGTACGCGATTTCATTGGACCAAAGGCCCTTAGCGCATAAGCACGTCTGTGACGTATCGCGCACTGGTGTTGCCCTGGCACGGGTTGAAGATCCCACGTGGCTTTCCATTGCTCTGTACGTGCTTTTCGTGGGGTGCGGGCATGTGTTTTACAGCCTTTGGGGTTCACACGCTATTACTTCACAGCGGGTGGGTGTTGGCTATATGTTCTTCTACACACACAAGGCAGAAGGTGAGTGGTACCCCACTCGCACAGGGCCAATCGCATGTGAAACTTCCCGTGAACCTCAGGAATACACGTACCCCACTCGCACAGGGCCCTTTTGCGTGTAAAACTACCCGCGAACCCCAGTAATACACGTACCCCACTCGCACAGGGCCCTTTTGCGTGTGAAACTACCCGCGAACCCCAGTAATACACGTACCCCACTCGCACAGGGCCCTTTCGCGTGTGAAACTACCCACAAACCCCAGTAATACACGTACCCCACTCGCACAGGGCCAATCGCGTGTAGGACTTCCCGTGAACCCCAGTAATACTCGTACCCCACCCGCACAGGGCCCTTTCGCGTGTAAAACTTCCCACAAACCCCAGTAATACTCGTACCCCACTCGCACAGGGCCAATCGCATGTGAAACTACCCGCGAACCCCAGTAATACACGTACCCCACTCGCACAGGGCCCTTTCGTGTGTAAAACTTCCCGTGAACCCCAGTAATACATGTACCCCACTCGCACAGGGCCAATCATGTGTGACACTACCCGCAAACCCCAGTAATACACGTACCCCACTCGCACAGGGCCCTTTGGCGTGTAAAACTTCCCCCGAACCCCAGTAATACACGTACCCCACTCATGCAGGGCCCTTTCGCGTGTAAAACTTCCCGTGAACCCCAGTAATACACGTACCCCACTCAGTATATACGTGCTTTTTATTTGTGCACACTTTTGTAATGTGCAGGGATGCTACCGCCTGCCTTCGTGTGGCGGACATGTTTAGGCCTGTGCGTGTCTTTGCCCGTGCACGGGTTTGCCCTATTCAATTCCATGAATACGTGTGGTTCGCGTGCGTGTGGACGTTCTGTGTACTTCCCATCAGTACTTCCCCAGTTACGCCTTCTTTTTCACTTGTTATTCCCCATTCCGCGTGTTATGCCCCCTGTTCCGCCTACTTTTGTTGTGTGCGCTGCGCTATGTGTGCTTTCGCTGTGCGCTCAGCGCATGCTGTTTGGAGACGTGTGCGCCAGCATGTGCCATGCACGGAATTGGCGCACAACCAGTGGGAAAGTAGCGCAGCGCCTTCCTTGAATCACACGCGTACGTGTGCGCTTGCTTTCTCACGCTTGCGCCTCCTTGCACCTGCTTGCACTGGGATTATCGGCCCACGTTTGTTCCATGAATCGGCCTCTAAATCACTAACGGGAATTTACCAAACGATCCAGGCTGGGATGGCCCAACACGACCTCTGCCTTAATGACAAAAAGACAGCATTACATTGGGTCACAACAACTCCTAAACAAACTCGACGAGGCCTTCAAATCCTTTACGATCAGCGACATTACCATCAATGTCTCCAAGGAAGTAAAAACCTTGGCATTTACCTGGACTCTGCCCTCACATTATCTAGACATGTTAATGCCACAGTTGATGCGGCAGCTCATCATTGTTTGTAGACCTTTCTGTCACCAGTCAGCTGTACCACTCTGGCCAGAGCCCTCATCCTATCCAGATAGACTACTGCAATTCCCTCAACACAGGTACCAACCAACGTAACATAAGAAAACTGCAGGTGATACAAAATAATGCACTAAGAGCTGTACAAAATATCCCCAAAAACTCACACATCAGTGAGGCAAGATGCAAAGCCCACTGGCTGCAGGTACATTATCGAATCCTCTTCAAAACCTTATCACTGACACACAAATGTATCTCGCACTCAGCCACCAAATACCTTTTCCGATAAATTCACAATGACTAAATCCAACAGACCGACTTGCGTAGCCTATACGCATCTACTCACCATTCCTCTTCACACAAGAGCAACACAAATCAATGTAAGCCTTATACCCCTCATGGTAGACTCATGCTTACATCAGCTTTATGTTATTAACTAACCTGCATATTACGTATCTGTATAATTAGTAGTACTGTACAACCTGTACAAATGTAACTTCAATTCATAAGTGACACTCATGTAACATGTTTTCTGTACGTTTCATAAGAAGCATAGCGCCCAGATGCCTTAGGGCTGGCGTGCTCTACAAATGGTAAAATAAATAAATAAAGACAATTCTGTTTGCAATGAGGAATGCCATAGTGCCCATGAGGCAGTGTTACATTGTTTTGCGCTTGCTTCTGGGTCTTTGCCTCTCATGGTGGACATTTATTTTTCTGCTGTTTTCGGAACGTAAGACATGTTTTGCAAGCAATGCTGATAGTTATAGGTTTAATTGTGGGAGGTATTACATCTTGGCAGGATTCTTCACAGGCAAATCTAGCACGGAGTAACTGTTTAAGTTATGGGGTAATTGACTCTGTTCTCTGCCCAGTGGCATTTAGGATATTATTCAGAAAATGAATCCAGATTTAACAAGAGCCTAATCGCTCTCCCGCATGATAACATTGAGCTAAGCATAACATCTGGTGGTTTTCCAGCAAGAATACATTTAGTACGCGAGCATGCTGTATTAGTATTCTTGCTGGAAAACCGACCAGTTGTTATTTTAAGCTCAGCGTTAACATGTGTGAGAGCGATTAGCTTCTTGTTAATTCAGGATTCATTTTCTGAATAATATCCTACATGCCACTGAGCAGAGAACAGAGTCAATTTACTGCAATTTAAACATTTACTCATTGCCGACAAGTAGGCACAAGGAGTTTTTGAATTATTTGGAGACAATTGCCTTCATTACAAGTTTGCCAGTCCGGAAACAACGGTGCCGGTAAGCTTAGCAGCACTGTTGTTTCCGGAAACTACGAGTCTGCTGGCGGGTGCCGTTTCGCCTGCCAGGTCTGACCCTGGCGGGTGCCGTTTCTCCCGCCTGGTCTGACCCTGGCAGGTGGAACGGTACCCGCCAGCAGACTATGATGGAAGCACCAGCACTGCTGCGCACAGTGCCGGTGCTTCTGTCCTCCCCATTCCCATTGAGTCCTCTGGGACTCAATGGGAATGGGGAGTAACAATTGCTGCCGCCTGATTTACCAGACCACAAATCAGGTGGTGGTAATTCATCACAAGTCCGGCGGCAGCCTGCCATTCTTACCGGCACGGCTACCGCCGGACTCATAATGAGTCCCAATACCTGATTAAGAAGATACGAGTATGCATAATTGCAAACATGAATGTAGTGTTGAAACTTCAATACTATTGTATGATGTAAAATCATGTGACTGGCAGGAAAAATGCACTGTCTCTCGAACATTTGTAATATAAGTTTGTACAAATTGCACCAAGCACTAACATCACCTGTTTACAATTTGATGTTAATCCATGTATATGTTGAGCCCTAAGGAAGAGAAAGGTTTTCTCAAAACACGTGTGGGCTCAGTGTGAGATCATATTTAGTGTGTATATATACACTCAAGCCAAAAAATAGCCTCATCAGGCATTGCTACTCTATGCACATAGATCACTTTTTTCATGAGTTACAATGTGTCATTAATAAACAGATGCAATGCCTGACAATCAACCGTTTATAAGCCTCATTAGTCTCAAATGTAGACGACCATTATATTGAGTGAGCACATTTGAAAACATGTTCATGTTAACACTCCACAGTTCTTCAGTGGGTTATTACATTTTTCACATGTGGAAGCCATAGTTAATTTATAAAGAGAAATTCAGAGGAAACCCTCAATGTTCTAGAGTGTTGATATTGCGATTAGCTTGTCGACTGCCATCAAATAAAACAATGCGATTTAAAAAGATTATACAAGTCTCTTAAATAACATTCCACAGAAGTGTTGGGACTCTGCATTGGGGAGACTAGCATTGTCAAGTAGGAATGGGGGTTATGTTATATATCATTTAAGAAATTAAAAGCAATCATATTTGCATGAATTATAAACATACCAATATAGGGTGCTTTCTATAGGAAAGCATTGTCAAACCGGATATTAAATTATTCCTCCTATTATAACGATATGTATGTATATTGGCCTACGCCAAGTTGCTTAAAATTGTACGCGAATAACTCTCTATGGCAAGGTCTTGACCTTAGAAATTGATGTAAGCCGCCATCTTGAATCAAGCCTCCATTTTAGGTTAGAACCGCCATTTTGGGGTTTTTGTACAAAGTCACCCTTTAATCTAAAACAGCTGTCTCGTGTGCCCTTGTTCTTGCCTTAACCTCTCCAACCTCTGTAGGAGAGTTAATGTCCAAGCTGCCTTCAGGCTACATGTTAGGGTCAAGTAGACCTTGTCCTTTGTAGACCTCGGGAGCAGGGGATTACTTGAATTAACAATGTTAAACTACAAGTATACAAGAACAGTAATGCTATCTGTAGATTCTTAATGCATTTCACAATGTGTGTTTTACATACATGCCTACATTAGAAGCCAACAGCACCCTATACATGTGAGAATACTACGTAAATGTGAAAACGTATTTTGAATGTAATAAACATATGTTTGATGGTGATTTTCTCCACTACCAATGCGTGTCAATGACGTATGAGACACTCCAACTGAATGTCTATTTAGAAATCTTTTCCAGTATCAACATATTTGCTTATTATTGATGGAAATCTTTAAAATATATATTGCCGATAAACGCCAATTTTGAAATTATGTTGTTTTTTAGTGTTTGAAATGTATGTACGTATAGATTTGATTTATACAAATGGATGTATGTGTGTTTTTTAAACCAGCAGGTAATTTCGGTCAGGTTATTTTTTGGAGAGAATCTGCGTGCGCAATGTATAACTTTGTTGGTGACTTTCCCAGCATAACATTTACTGGACTACATTTGGTTTTGACTCACTACTTTGTAAAACCAAATATTAAGAACAAATAATGCCTGTTTCTTTAGCCAGAATTGTCCATGTGGCACTGTACACTAGGGGGTGTTAGATCAGGGCATGCAGCCTTGGTAGATTTAGAAATGTTTCTATAATTCATCCAAAACGCTGGACTTAAAACATCACATGGCTGCTACTTGAGCCAACACATCAGAATTCCAGATGCCACTGCAAGGTGTAAATAAAGCTATGACAAACTTTACAACTTCCTTTATTGTAGATGTGCTTCCAGGAACACTTTACATCCATTAACTGATAAGGAACTGTCTATGGAAGAATTTTTTTATTTTGTGCAGCGTTAGAGATTAACACCTGATAGCTAAATTCACCATGTTATTGCTTATTTTAAAGCCCAAAAATCAAAAGATTTTAAGGTAGATTTTTTCAAAATGCTTAAACAAGTTTTCTGCAACACATTAAAAACTGCACAGTGTTTCTTTTAAATTGATTAGATGTATCAGAAAAGCTAGCTTACAATACATGAGACAAGGCAATGTATGGCTTCATATGCCTTCGCTTGTTCTTCTATTTGGTCATGGAAATCCTCAGTGACTTGCAGTATCTTTATAAAATGTTGTAGGTTAAAACATTTCCTGTTGAAATGACAGGCATTTTATAAAATGAAAAGGTGATCATATTTTGAAAATAAAAGTTCAGCGAGATTGTGAGATCTGTATAAATGTTTGGTTTCTTTTTTGTACTGTATAGTGTTAATCGTGAAAGTGGTAAAAAAAAAGATCAGCTGCTGTGTGTGGTTACAAATGTCAGAAGTGCACTCAGAACTGTGGTCTGCTAGTGATAGTATATGCAAATAATAATAGCAGAAGACATTTTACATGCAATAGAAGACATTATTTATTGTCTGGATGGCTTTTATTTCTAGCTCAATGAGAGTGTTACATTTGAATCCATAGTTTATATATTGTAAGAGAGTAATTTTGCTTAAAATAAAAATGTATAGTGGAAGTACACAGTACATTTTTACACTTATCTGTTGGAGCGTTTCAACATAGTGTATATGTTTTCAAGATGGTCTATTAAAGCATACCTGTAAGATACATTGTTAGATGTTGATGGCTACAGATTTTGAAAGAGTAAAGTTGTACAAGTTTAAAAAGGTCGTTTGTTATAGAGTGGGTCCCGATTCACAGCACAAAAGCAGTCTCGGATTTATGAGATACATTGTAACTGTTGTGGAAAGGTGAGAAGTTTAGATGGACAGTTTGTGGATGAGATTGTTGGATGCCTCTGTGGCTTCTTGAATCCAGCCAATCAGAATGAGTTGGAGGTATATGGGTAAAAATGAAAAAAGAGATCCTTTGTGCCGATCGCCCGATGTCCGCAGGTATATGTGGTTGTCTGTGGATGAATTACACGTGCTATCCTGGCACTTTGCCATACCTTCGTGACACCTCGCAGAAAAAGAGGAATTCAGTTCCCACAGAATCTCACATCCGTCCTTGAACATCGGAAGTACTATTCGCTGAGGGATGGTGAACCCTGAAAGGAAATACTTGCTTATTTTCTTTCTGTGCATTGCTGAAAGCATGGAGCGCAACAAGAGCACTTTTTGGATCATTGGACATTTGAGTGTTCGTTGGTTGGGGGTATATACAAGGCATCTTGGTATTTCACATGACCTTGGTATGGGGAATTCAGAGGTGCTGTGGTATGGAGTTCATGCTATTTCCTGGAATCAGGTCTTACCAATGTTTCAGCACATGGTGAATTGCAAACGCAAGATGCTTATTGTTAATTGTGGAGGTAATAGTTTGGGATTTCTTACTAAAGTATCTTTGTAACTCACCACGAAAGATACATTTGGAGCTCTGATGGCTCTTTTTTCGCTTACCACATTTATCTCTTCCCAAGACTTGCAAAATAAAAACAATGTTGCCCATAAATTGTGCACGGTGCTTCAGGGGCATTGTTGAAGCTGTGGTTATATATTGCAACCCTGTATTATAGCCTTCCATCTTTACCCTGAAAACCCTCATTAAATAGGACCCAGATTCGGGTAGATTGGCACTGAGCATGATGTTACACAAGCATGGGGAGGACAGGTTCTGAGATCTATTGCCAGCTGCCCCTGGAACAGCCACTCGTCCCTCAGGAAGACCAGGATGAAGTCCTTTTTGCAATTTGGCAGGCTACGTCTTATACAACTGACAATATCATCTTGAATCTAAGAGACACAAGCCCTCCTTTGTCAGATTCATTGGATCATTTTGCTAATAAGTGTCTCCTGGTTCTCAGTGCTCCCGTTTGCCACTTTTGCCACTTTGTACATAACCACAAAATGTTCCTTTGGCCCATTACCGCTCAACCCCCTAGAGGATTTGTATCTAACATTTCCCGTCAACCAGTTGGGATTAAGAGAATGGTTTTGCCCTCCTTTTGTGATTGCGGTTCAGTCATTCAACAGAAAAAACAGTTTGGTCCAAAAGGAGATTTTTCTGCTTGCTTACTTATCACATCAGTAATGGGTCTAGTTCAATTAAAATGGCCTTTTGATTGCCTGATTCCTGTGCTACGACCCCTAACAGGTTTGTTGATGGGATTCTCCTTTGATAGGACCTCGAGATATTGCGCTTTCTGCCTTCGCTGTTGATGTAGACATTGTGCTCCTCACACCCTCTTCCGACCCCGGCAGGCTATGGTCAAAAAGTTGATTTAGGCTATGGTCAAAAGGTTGATTAGCACGCACTTCATATAGCTTTGCTGTTAAGTGGGCCAACTGAACCAGTATTTGGCAAACTGTTTCCTTTCAGCTCTTTAATTCTGTCACCAAATAGGTGGTGTTGTTGAGGTTCCACTACTGTCTGTCTGCATGAGTGTAGCTTGCACTGAACAGGACATTTTAGTGAACAAAACCTTTCTACAGCTGTGAACTGCTGTGCCCTTTTTTTAATTGAGGGTCATTTTTACAGCTGCTGCTTGTCGTCAACGTATGAAGGGTGCGAGAGTGCTAATGTGGTGTAGTCAAACACGGAACCAGTTGTGTCTCTGTGCCCGAGGGGATAACGGGCGAATGTGGGGGAATCACAAATAGGCAGCTTGGTGTCTCTATAGCAGAGGTGTGAGAGAGCACACATGAAGAGCTTGGTGTCTCCTGGACCAATATGAAATAGGAGCAGTGGAGACCGGTAAACTGTTGGGGCCTAAATATTGTCCCTGAGTTGAGTTGGAGCAAACACAACACACTGCTATCAAAGCTGTGTGGCGATGTACTCCCCTTAGACATTATTTGAAATAATGGTTGAATATAGTGCATAACAAGGTAAGCTGTGTGTCATTCAAGAGTAGGCGGTCTCAACCAGACCCAGTTCTTAATACTCAACAACCTTTATCTCTGTAGTGCAGTCTGACAACAGCAACCTGTATTTTTCAAAAAATGTTTTTTCTTCCCACATTAATGGATCACATTTGATAGAATTTACAAAAAATGCGTTTTATGAAAAATGTTTATGTCCCATGTTTGCTTCATAGTCCAACTATGCCCAATCCTCTTACTCCAGTGGCTTCAAATCTTGTATGCCAAGCCCCACCTTGGAAATAAAGTCGTGTCTATTACTCCCTTTGCCCTCTCCCTCTTCCTTCTCCAGTTATGCTATCCGTTACTTTGGCATCCCTTTTCTTTTTTCCGCCTTCATTCTCTTACACCTGTTCTGACTCTATCCCTTGCTCTTATCTGGTGTACGCATTGTCCCTCTTACACTCTCGCCTTTATCATCCACTCAAATTCTGCCATGTTTTCTCCTTGTTAAACTTGTACATGTGCCTCTCCCTTTTCCCTTCAGTGTGTCTCCCCTCTTTCTCCTGTTCTTTCTTTGGCCGCCTGTTGTTTCTCCTCTCCATCCCTCAATTGTTCTGTCTCTTGTCTCCCTCCCATTTTGTCTCCTTTTTCATTTTGCCCCCTCTCGCATTCCATCTCTTGTCTTTCTACAGCTCTCCTTCTATCTCTTGGATCTGTCTTTTTTTATTTGTGTCTTCTCCTTGTCTCCATCATTGCATCTCTGTTCTGTCTCCCCTTCCTTCTATTTTCCCCTTGCTAATGTGCTTTACTTCAGTTTCTCACATTCTCTTCCAGTACTATCTTGGCTCTTGCTCATCCCTAGTGCTTTAAGTGGGGTTAGATATTAGGGGGGGCTGTTATGGGCTCTATGGGCCTCATTACACGGTAGGCGGTAACCATGGCGCTAGAAGCGCCATGGTTGCCGCCTGTATTTTACGGTGTCTGCCTTGGTGGGTGGCGGAATTACCGCCCTACTCCAAGGTGAGCGGGGCGGTAATTCCACATTCACCAAGGCCCTTCCCCATTCCCATTTTTGCCCCCATAGGGCATAATGGGAATGGGGAAGGCGCTAATTACGGTACTGCAAATTGCGGTACCGTAATTAGCACCAAGGTCCCTTTGCGGGTTCATTTATTAACGCCTGCTAAAAGCAGGCGTTAAAATACCAACCCGCAAAGGGACCTCGTAATAAGGCAGTAAGGGTTAACGGTCACCGGTACCCTTACCGGTGACTGTTAACCCTTACCGCCTACCGTGTAATGAGGCCCTATGTGTCAAGCAGTCTATTGAATGAAACAAAAGACATTCAGCACCTACAAAATAATTCGTAGGTGCTGGATTTCTTTTGCTTCATTCAATAGACGGCTTGAGATAGGTTTCATCTGTCAAACAATCTTTTGAATGAAACAAAAGATATCCAGCTTCTCACTGTCTTGTCACCTGCAGGGCTTGGGTTCAAATCCTCAGCATAGGACAGTTAAAAAAAAGTGGCTTTCCTTGCTGTCGCGTTACTGATGGGGTAGTGGGAGCTGAGGGAGCCCTGCCTCAATAAAAGTTTTGGGAGACTGCCAGGGCTCAGCACTGGCTTGCTCCAGCCCACTTAAAGCACTGCCTTTTCACTCCTTTATATTGTTCGTCTTTTTTACTATTTCTCTCTAGCTTTCAGTTCTCTACCTATCCTAACTGTATTTGCTTCTCATTGTGTGTGTGCCCCCCACTTGGCTATACTTGAGTCTCACTGCTTCACTCGTGCAGTTTCTGCTTCTTCTTACCCATTTAATTTCTCCCTCCAATTATTTCATTCTTTCTTGTCTAACCTTCCATTCTGTCTCACCCTTTTGTGTCTTTCCTGGTTCTTGTCCTTTTTCTTCCACCTTTCCCCTCGCGCTTCCTCCCCTTCCAATCATGTGTCTCTCTTACCTCCTGTTCCCTCTCACACACCTTTCTTTCTCGCCATTCCTTTCGCAAACGGCATACACAACTATTCCTAGTGTAAGGGAGCAGGTAGCGACCACAATGCCTGTATCTGTGTCAGCTCCTGGGACAGCAAACACAAAGGAAATGACCACAGCATGGACACCCCCACCTCAGCTCCCTGCCTCCTACTCCTCATCACAGAGCTCGGTTAGGAACCCCTGGGACACAGGCTGCACTTGCCGCTTAGCTGCCGGCTGTTCCTAGTTCTCCAGCTGTGGCTTTTGCACCCCCAAGCACGGCGGCGTGCCCCACCAGACCGCGCGCCCCACAGATTGGAGAACACTGCTTTACTCTGATCACCCCCACACAAAAAGAATGTGTTCGATGAATGTTGCTGATGTACACATTAGCATGTTTATAGCTCGTGCCGCGCACAATTGTTGTGTCTGGTGCAGATCGGGGGAGGTTGATGTGCAGGCACGTTTTTGCAGGCCTTCAATCCGTCAGTCCCATAGCAGCAGGAGGTGGCTGGCGTGCTTTGTTTTCAAGATCACAAGCCCCTCATGCGCTGCCTCGCCGCATTTACGCTGTGATTTATATTTCAAATTAATATTTTATTGCACCCTGTAAAATCCCTACGGAGACATTGTGTTGCATATCTCCTTAAGGTGATAACAATGAAGATGCAGAGCTCTTCAAAAGCAACACCAAAGGAGCAGGTCGCTGCTTCGCCCTCGGGCTCCGAATCTGTTTGGGCCCTAACTGGAGAGCTTGACACGCGGCACAGCGGGAGGGCTTTTCCAACAGCCTCCATGTGATGCCTCGTAGACGGCAGTGATATTGCTTTTATTGATCGGAAATTCCAGGGGAAAAAAACACTCCAGTTTTCTGTGAATCAAGACCCATATAATGTATGAAATGAAACGGCTTTATTAGCCGTGGAATTTCCTGTCCATGTTTTCACTACTCAGTCACTACCTTTGAAGAGTGCTATGCTTTAGGAGAGAGGCAGAATCGCTTGTGAAGTGGCTTAAATCATTAAACATGGTTATATTTTCTGAAAGACTGTTTCATGAATGGAATATCCGTGTACAAGACTGAGCACAAGGTATCCATGTATAGTCCAACAAAACACTCGCCACCTAAAGGGATTGTATGGTTACGATGCAACATGTGCAAATACAAGTGACTGAAATTCAGCACTAATTATTATCAATGCAACGATAACTGTCCTCCCTGTCACATATATGTCTCATGCCCTCCCATGTTATGTCACAGTTTACATCCATCATCAGTGACATCTTGGACCTGATTCATGGATTTTTTTTTTGCATGGTGCAGAGCGACTTTGCACAGGTGAAAAGTGACTTTGCACTGCCAACAAACACACTGATTCACTGAGTGGCGCCCAGCGTATTTTTGCAGTGCAGTGACTTTGCATTGACATTTTGCACAGATGCAGTCACTTTGCAGTGCAAAAATACACTTTGCACCGCTCTGTGAATCAGGGTGTTTGTTGGCAGTGAAAAGTCGCTTTGCTCCTGAGCAAAGTCACTTTGCACCAAGCTAAGAAGTCCACGAATCAGGCCCTTTATGTAAAATCAATTAAGACTTCTGTGCATCTACCCCCATAAACAGTGTGCACAAAAAACACCCTGCAGCCATGCATCATGCTCAATGCCCCTCCCCGCAGTGCTGACAGGGTTTGCCATGGCCTTTCGTCCATACATGCCTACATTTGTAAGTCAAAAAACCGAAGATTTGTGCCCCGCTCAGGACTCCACCCAATTGAGCAAGGCTCAGGACACATATCAGTTGTAGCTACGATAGAAACACGTTTCCCGTATTAACTTATGTTATAATAATCTATGCACCACACAGCTGTCTCCCCTAAACAAAGTTATTTGCCTATGTTGCAGTAGATTTATCCCTCCAGTTCCTTAAACTATATTGATTGTGTGATCTGGGTTGTGTGCACAAAACTACACTAAATGAAACTGTGCCCTAAAAAAAAAAATAATTTACCATTTTTGAAGTGCCCTTTTGCATTTGGAAACTGTTGTGATGTAATCCTGATGCTCTCTCGAACACAGCACGGTTTGAGAGCGACGCCAGGAGATGAGAGTTTGCCAGTATGGGGAGCGCACAAACCTGGGGTTACTCTTAATAAATAGGGTACTACTCAAATACAGGTCTCTTTGTTTGGGCAAATTGGCTATGAGGATGATTGAGAGCCCCCAGAAGAGAGCGGACTGACACCCGTTCTACAAGGGTGCCTGAAGTGTAGCGCCAGTAAAGGCGACCACAGTGGGCCGGGCCATTCAGCCAGAGAAGTGCTCCACAAAGCCAGGTACCTGTGAGGGACAGGCGTAGGGTGGGCCACAACAAGATATACTTTTTAAGGTAAAATACCCACCCCCCAACAAGCATCTTTTAACTGCAAAGCTTACCCGCGTACCCAACGTTCATCCTGAGCACATTAGAAAAAAGGACCTTCAGAAACATCCTGAGCATGACGGACATTTTTTTGTTGCAAGGCATTCCCATGGCAACACTATGAAGGCGCAGTGATTCTTCCTGAGTATCGTAACAATACTGCTACATAAAAACTAAAACATTGTCGGTAACGTTTATTTATCGAAGCAATTGGGTAACCAAGCCCCAATACAATACTGCTACAAGGATTGAGACAGTAAGTAATAAACATTTGCCTGCAACAACTGTTATCAGAAACATCTGATAATCAAACCTCAACACTGAGCAGACAAAAGTAGTCCTGAACTAAATATCAACAATAAAAAAGAACTCACCTTCAAAGCATAATACGGCCAGTATTAAAATAAATGTACAACAGAAACAAAGTGCAGTCAGCAGGAGACAAAATGCACAAACTGCAAAGGAAACAAGAAACAGCAGAACACTCCTGCTCCTTGCCCATTCATGGCAAACCCAGGTAACCCCACCATTCCCTGGGACCAATGGGTGGACACATTCCAAGTGTATCTGAGGGTAGTTGGAGGGGCGAAATTCAATGATGATTTAAAAGAAGCCACTTTGTTAAAATGTATAGGTGCCAACGCACTTAGGATTTTCCACACTCTGCCCGATCATAACAATATTGATGAGGGGTCAGGGGACTCCACTAGCACGAACAGCAACAGACGTTATGAAAATGCTCTTCACAAACTATCCAGACATTTTGGAAACAAAACAAATGTGGTTCTTGAGGGATACCATTTCTTCTCCCGGAACCAAAATAAAGGGGAGTCAGTGGATACCTAAATCTCAGTTTTGAGAGGATTAATGGCCACATGCAAGTTCACGGGTGTAGCAGAGGAATACCTGAGAGATCAATTAGTGCTACACACTGCATATCCTCATATACAACAAAGACTATGGCAGGCAAAATACTCCGCACTTGACCAAGCAGTAGAGATCGCCAGGACAATCGAACTAGGGGAGAGATGCATGAGAGCGGTACAGAGCAAACAAGACACCACAGAAATCAAAAGTGTACAAGCGGAAAAGGATGAGAAAGGAGAAGAAGCTTTGGTGGCATTGATAAGACAAATGTTCACAGTCACTACAAAAATGAAACCCAGGAAACAAAGAGAAACATTTACCAGGATGCAAAGGAGATGCTACAAATGTGGTTGGTGCAGGCATCTGAATGGTGACAGAGAATGTCCAGCATATGCCCCTGAATGTTTCAGGTGCGGGAACATTGGACATTTTGGAAAGGTCTGCAGGAGTGACAGAGGAAAAGGGAGAATAGGTTCAAGTTCAATTGTAGAATGTATGAAGAAAACAACTATCCCACAAATGCAAGCATTAAGGCCCTGGAAGAAATTGGGGGTTCCAGCAGTTTGTTTTCTGTTTTGAACACCAGAGATGAACAACAGGAGATACAGATCTTAACAATCACTCCAGGAGAAAAGAAAGGCTCATGGGTAAAAATGCACATGAATACAATACCCATGCAGGTGATGGTGGACATAGGTTCACTGTATACAATAACATTTGTCAAAGTATTAAATGGGTGTTGTGAGGAACTGAAGACAACCAATATCAGAGCCACAGGTTACCGCAAGCACCCCATACATATTATTGGCTATACATGGGTACATCTAAGTTTTGAAGGCAGAGAAACGTACAATAAATTAAACATGGCAGAAAATGTATCGTCAGTAGTAGGTTGGGGAGAACAAGCCGTGCTCCAAATAAAAATGCACCCTAGGGAGATGAATCCTATGCTATGTGTATCAACTGATGATTATAACACCAATGAAGGCCTGGCAAAGAGATTTCCATTAGTATTCAATGATAACATTGGAATGCTCAAAGTTTTCAAACATGGAATTGTTTTGAAGAGAGGCGCTAAGCCCATCGCACATAGAGTGAGAAACATTCCACTAGGAACAAGAGATGCTGTACAAAAGGAGTTGAGGAAATTATGTGAGCAAAAGATTATTGAGCCTATCGAATGCTCGGAGTGGCTATCCCCAATAGTTATAGTGCGCAAACCGGACAATTCTATAAGGATGTGTGTCGATTTGCGTGACCTCATTGCAAATATTTGGGTTGACAGACATCCATTACCGAATATTTGAGAGATGCTGACAACAATGAAGCCTGACAAATACTTTACGACCCTTGATCTATCGTCAGCATACGATCAAGTGGTCCTGGATGAAGACTCAAGACATTTAACATCATGTGTTACTCTATTGGAGGATTTCAGGTATAGGTGCAAGCCTTTCGGCCTGGCATCAGCCGCAAGAGTTTTCCAAAAGACTGATGCAACAGCTATTTGGAGGCCTTGAGGGTGTATATTATTTCCAGGACAATATTTTGATTGCGACCATGACAGAGGAGGAACACAATGCCAAATTGTTAGGGTTTCTGCAAGTCATACTGGAGAAAGGTCTCACTCTTAAGATTGCCAAGTGTAAGATCAAGTTGAGAGAAGTAACGTATTTGGGACATATTAATTCAGAAGGGATCAGCTCAAAGAGATGTTTGGAGGAAACGATATTGAATATGCCTGCTCCCTCAAATAAAGATCAATTAGCAATTTCCTGGGATTAGCAACATTTTGTGCCACATTTCACAGACAAAACACAACGCATGAGAGAACTCATGAAAAACTCAATAATGCTTGTGAGGTCAGAAGCATGCCAGGAAGAACTAGAATCCATCAAGAAGAGCATAAACAATGCACCAACACTGAAATTGTTTAACAGTACAGATTGCAACATAATATATGTTGACTATAGCAATGTTGGGCTGGGTGGTGTTCTGGAACAGGTTCAAGAGGGCGGTACAGTACCAATTGCTTTTGTGTCACCTGTTATAGGGGAGCAGAACTAAATTACTCAACCATAGAAAAGGGAGCCCTTTGAGTGAGATGGATTCTTGAACATTTTAGAGGCCTGACATGGAGCCTCCCAATAGTTTTCAAAACTGACCACAAGCCATTGATACATGTCTTGAATTCCAGAAATCCACACTTGGCATCTCCTATGATTCGCAGGTGGATCCTTGACGTGATGCAGTTCAATGTGAAGATTGTATATATGCCTGGTAGGTCTAACATAGTGGCAGATATTTTTTCTAGGCTGCCTTGGGATGATGGGGAACAGAAAGAAGAGTGTAGTGATGAGAAAGATATGGGAAGCATTATTGCACATATTGAACCAGGTATAATGTGAGAAGAGTGGGCCAAAGCATCTGCAGAGGATACAGAGCAGGGTTTACTGTGCTAGGTTGTACAGGAAGGATGGACAAATGTGGACCATACCCTGAAGGAATATGTACAACTTAAGAATGAGATTTCAGAGGATGCTGTGGCTGTGTTCAGGGGCTGACCACATAATTCCACCCGTTATATTAAGAAAAAGAATTATAGACCTGGCGCATGAAGGTCAGCTTGGAAGAAATCTCACGAAGAGGAGAGTGAGGGAGAGCTACTGGTGGCCAGGGATGTGGAATTAAATTGAGGAAGTGGTAAAGAACTGTTGGGCATGTGCAGCGAGTGACAAAGGAAACAAATGATTGTTACACCATTGCAAAGCATTGAGATTCCACACATGGTTTGGAAAAGATTGGCTATTGACATCATAGGGCCTTTTGAGACATTGGTTGCCCAGAAGATATATATAGTGGTGCTGCTGGACTACACCTCAAAGTGGGTTGAATGGGAATAATGGAAGGCACAAGTATGACAAGGAAAATTGTGAGATTTTTGGAAGACGTATTTAGTAGAGAAGGGGATCCTCAAGAAATAATATCTGACAATGGGGTTCAATTCATGTCAGAAGAGTTGCAAGCATTTCTAAAAGACAGAGCGATTGAACACAAGGTTACCTCACTTTACCATCCCATGGCCAATGGATTGGTGGAGTGCATGAATGGGTTTGTAAAGAGTACAATACAACAGGCCATAGCCAATTTGTCACCATGGAGAGCCACACTAGAGGAGGAATTAAATGTGTATAGAATGACTCCACATTCTACTACAGAGGAGGAGCCATTCACTATGATGAGAGGGAGAGTAGCGTCCAACAGGCTGAGGCCCCCATAGTTACCATCAAAGGGCCATATGAGAATAGACATTGAGGATATTGTAAGGAGGATGAGGGAGAAACAAAGGTGGTACAAAGAGTACTACGATCTTAACAAACATGAGATGAAAAGTGAATTTAAGGAAGGGGATTAGATATGTGTGAGGGAGTCTAAGAAGATTTTGAAAGGTCTATCCAGATTCAGAGAACCACAGAGGGTGATGAAAGCATCAGAGAAGTCAGTGATTCTGGAGGATGTTAAGAGATGGTCATGCAATGATGTGGTGCTTTCAAGGAATCATAAGGGACAGAGTGAGTTGCCACATGTTGGTGAAGGGAAGGAGAGGAGTCGCAATCAAGGTGTGTCCATGTGCATAGAAATGGAGAGGTGCAGTGATTTTATCCATGGAAAAAAGATGTTGTCGAAAAATAGAAGAATTATACACAACTTCAAGAATGAATATGTGTATTATTAACTTTTTAGTTAAATCCTTCCCCAGTGAAGCAAGGAATATGCTTGAGAACTGCACACTATCCAGGCTTGGTGTAAACTTTGCGAAGACTTTGGTTCTTTGCAAAGCGTGTCCTTTTATTGTATTTTTCCACCACGTGTTGGGTCTTTCCTTTTTCTTCTTTTCCTCCCCTACTGTCCACGTATTCTAACCTGGTTACTTCCCTGTTGTGGTTAGTGTTTTTGTTTCCTGTTCAATTATGGAGGGAAGATGTTGTGATGTAATCCTGACACGCTCTCGAACACACTATGGTTCGAGAGCAACGTCAGGAGTTGAGAGCTTGCCAGTATGGGGAGAGCACCCATCTGGGGGCTCTCTTAATAAATTGAGTATTAGCTCAAATGCAGGTCTCTTTATTTGGGCACACGCCACAACAGAAACCTTACACTACTCCCTGAACATGCAAAAGCAGAACACATGACACACACGCTACAAGCAGCTGCAGCAGATCAACAGACAAATCAATGTTTTTCAAACATAGGCAAGTTTTGTGAAAGTCCTTGATCATTCCATTTTGCAGTTATAAAACTTGCGGTAGCTTTGTAAACCAGGTGAGTGATCGGATTTCTCCATTAACATACATCATTAAATACATCATAGCAGGAAGAATAGCCTAATCCAGAAGCACACTAGGACAAACAAAATTGCAATTTAATATTTCTCACGAAATCAAGCAGGAAATAATGCCTGCTTTCCACCCAACAAGCTCTTCTTCAATTATTTTTTGTGCCCAAAGCACTTTTGTAACCCTGCAAAGGAGGGGGATTATTCTACTCTCCACTCTTTCAATGGATAATAGGTGGCTGATGCAGTGACCAAAGACTTGCTCAATCCTTTCCATAACACAGGACATTTTGGGTGAGAACTGGGACAGTGTCCAAACATAGGGACGTGCTAAAATTCCAATGTATATGGAAGTGACAATTGTTTTCCCAGTTGTTAAAACACCTGTTAGTCTGAGATAAAACAACAGACCGGTGAGGACCAAACATGTAAGGCTGCAAAACTAAGCATTTACGAGTAGAAACAATTAAATCGTACCAGTCTAACCTTTAACATACGATGCCGTCCTTTCACAGGTCAAACAAAACACATGCAACAAGACGCACAGACAGTTCCGTAAAACAGATCCAACAAATATTATAGCAGAACACAAAACATATGCTGCAAGCAGATGCAGCGTGGGCCGAATGATGGATGAATCTCTTGTGTGCCTCTGTCTCAGCGGCAGCAGGGCAGGCCACCACACCACAGGCACAGATCAAGAGACTCACTCGGCAGGCAGGCACTGGTGTAGATGTCAGGGCCATTACTGGATTCCACCCACACCACCACTCAATTGGCTACCAGGAGAGGACTTTTGTAACCAATCAAATGGAGGCATGGGTGGAAAACCCTGAGACTCCACGTTCTTCCCCGGAGACCTGGTGAAGAGTGTAAAACCCCAGAGGCTCCGGGCTAAACCCGGATGTTAGGCAAGTATGCTTATGTCATGCTGTAGATGGAGTGGCAATGTTCATAGTGCCCACAGATAATGTTGTGTATTGACACAGGAATTAAACACAGAATTGTACCCAAGGACCTTTTTGTGATCTGTCAGAATAGGACACGTGAAATAAGGCCCCATGGATTATCTCTGTACAATGGCTATTTCACCTTGACATCCACCCATTAGCCATTCTGAGGAAACTGTTCAACATCCCATTCAATTTCAACACTGTGACTGCAAATCTCTATCTCATTGGATGGCCTTGATGCAAACCTTCCTAATATAGAGTTAAAACACTTGCGGTCATTGTAGATCAAGAATTATCGATGCAAGGACAAGTCAGTAGTCTAGTGTCTAGCTCTTGCTTTGACCTTAAATTGCTCGCAAAGATGCACACTTTCTCTCTTATGCCAACTGTGCCACCATTGTACGGGAAATTATAGGTGCCAAATTACACTATTGTTCCAGCCTACTGCTCGGCATCTAGAATTACGGCCTTCAGCCTTCTGCAGGTCGTGCAAAATAACGCTGTACGCATTGTTGAGAGCCTCCACAGAACAGACCATGTGTCTACAGCTAGGAGAGCTCTGATTTGGCTCTGTGTCTGCAGTAGAGTTACTTTTTGTGTGCTATTTATCACAGACAAATGTCTTTTTGGTTTGGCTCCTCGGTACCTGTCCACCCCCATCTCTCTGCTGCCTGTTTGTAGAACACTGAGATCTAATAACAGCGGTATGTTGGAGGTACCTAGAACAAGACTTGCCTATGTGGCCCAAATATCCTTTTCTCATGCAGCTCCACCAAGGTGGAATAACCTTACACCTGACCTTAGATCCTGCCCTCAACCACACTTTTCAAGTGAAGACTGACGACTATCCTGTTTATCTGATCACGTGTTCTCCGTGCGGCAAGTCCTCTTGTTCACGTTTTTTGTCTGTCTTGTTTTAGCACCTCTATGCCTCCGGGCCTGCGTTCATGTGCTATATAAATAAATTAATTAAATAAATAAATACATACATAAATTCCATCCTGCCTGGAATCCACCCACCGCTATTCCCTTCTGTGTGAGACACCTTCAAATTGGGTCTCCCAAGTTCTTTACTTGTGATTTATGATCTACTGGGGCTGGAGCAACATGAACCCAAGCTATTTCAAATAGTACCCTTCTTCATGAACCTGCACCACCTCTTTTTGAACCCTCTGTTTGTTTTATTTATATTCTCTATTCCCCACTGCTTCACCCCTTCTACTTTCTTTTTCTCCACACACTTCTTCTAGATTCTCCAGGCAGGTGCACAATACGCCATCTTCTAGCCAAGCCTCGATTCTTTGAGACCAGGTCACAGGTCATTTGACAAAGTAGAAAAGATCTTGAAAATAACATAACATAAAAAAAGCTACTAGAGGCATGGTGGTCTCTCTTGAAGCAACTAACTGCAGTAGCAGGTTTTGCATTTACTATATTGCAGGCAGATAGCAAGCTAAAATGTACATCATATTGCAGGGACATATCAATTGCAGGGACATATCAATTGCGTTGACAAAGGTGACTAGTAATATTTGCTAAAAGGTTATGCAAGCAAAGTGAGCCGACACTTAACTATGTATATCTAATTAATTATTGCAGTTGTGGGCTCTTGAAAGAACACAAATACTTTTTTATACCGTATACATATTGCATTATGGTGCTGTCATGCATATAGATGATAGTGCGGCTTTACAGTAAGTAGGGGCATTTGTCAGCCAATAAATATTTAAAAAGTGACAAATAAAGCCCCTATTAATTGTATGATATGTCACTAATTACTTCACATTAAACAATTTTGACAATCTAAAGCAAGCCATGGGTTTAACAGTTTGATATTTGTATTGCAATAGTAAAACAATGGTGCTGATCAAAAGACAACCCCATATCACCATAAATGAGAGCAAGCTGCATTTATTCTCAAATCATCATAGAAAAGTGCATACATATATTTAAAATCTCGCATACAAAAATAATATATATACAAAAATAATATACATCATCTGACCAAAATGAAGAAAACGATAATTCAGTTATGAAATCTCTACAATTCTGGCCACTTTGGCTGTGGACCTTCTTCGAGGGAGGTGGCATATAAGTGGTCTCTCTGAGTTCACTTGGGGGTACACATATGAAATGAACAGTCAGTAGAGAGATTTACTATGGGACAGATAATGTTCCATTAAATCAAGAGAAATTACAAATAATAACACTCTTACTTCAAAATATGAGTCTCATATTACGTACACATCCTACATCTTTAACCTACAACCTTTTTATTCTTGTTTAGAAGAGTTGTATTAAGACTAGTGAAAAATCGCCATATGACATTAATACTGAGTAACAATAATGCATGAAAAAAGGATTAAGCAAAACAATGTAACATCAAAAAATGACATTTAGATCCATGACATTTAAGTATAGTATTATAGACGTATAACATGTTTAAGACTCGGGTAAGACACAAAAACAAATAGAACAGGCTCGCGGGGGGAATAGGATAAACTAATAAAATAAAATAACATTAATAACATTAATATTTAATAAAAAGAGGCATCATTAGCAAGGACGTCCAGAAAAGCTTTCCTCTTGCAAAAGATATTGAGAAGAGAAAATACATATTTCTAATCTATGGGTGTTACATATGGAATTCCACCAGATTTGATGGTTAATTTGAAAATACATATTTCTAATCTGTGGGTGTTACATATGGAATTCCACCAGATTTGATGGTTAATTTGATCAAGATTTTCCAATGAACAGCAATAGTTTGGATAGCCACAAAAATAAAAAGGTCGAACAAACGACAAGAATTGATCTCTAATATGTGTTGCAAGAGTACATTCCCAAAAAGAAGATTGATCATTGAAATTATCATGGAAGTGACAAGAACTCTGTGATGAAAGAAGTATAATGTTTGAGTCAAGCTGGCAGATGTGGTAATCGATTAAATGTTCTTCCAGACACCTGGCCAGTGATGATCCTCATTGGTTAAAGTACAATCCTTTTGCGAGGACAACTGTGACACCCATTGAGGATTGGGGACAGGTCTCAAAGAGAGAGTTTTATAAAACATTGAAGCAGTAAAATAAAGATTATGTATATGCTGTAGTCTTTCATTGCTAGGAGAAGATGTGCTCACCGATAACGTCTCAAGGTAATCCATCAAAATAGAGTATTGATACCAAAAGAATACTGGAGTAGTTCATTTCACTCTGAATTAATTAAAGGTAAGTGGTGTCCCCTGATTAAACAGTTGATGTACATATGTAATACCTTTATAGAACCAAGCTTTCCAGGTGACCCTTTTGCCATTAATACGAATCAAATCAGTGAACCAAAGATATTGCAAATAACATTGAGATTAATTAGCAGTGTATAAGTGCATGTAAGTATGTTTGGCAGAGAAAATAACATTAGTGCATTTGATGAATCTGTTCCTCTTTGTAAACATATGACAATATGTCAGTGATGAAGGCAAAACCATATTATTCTCAAAATGTAACCAGGTCTGTGCAACATTATGATTAATATGTGAGAACCACATTTGAGCTTGTCTCAACACAGAAGCAGAATGAAATGTTATCAAATCTGGGATCCCTACACCACCATCTTGAGTGTATCTCTTAAGTTTACCCAACAAGATTCTATGTTTTACTTGCCCCATAGAAATTTGGCCAGACATGAATTAATTGCTTTATAGAATTTGGAGGGAATTGATTCAGGGGGCATATATAGGTATACAAAACAATTGGAGATTTCATCATTTTGATGCTCTCAAGATGCCCCCACCAGGACAAATATAGTGAAGAGCATGAGTCTGTAAATTCTCTAATTCTAGACAATACAATGTTCAGATTTCCCTTAAAAACTTCTTTTATTGAAGAGGATATGTGTGTGCCTAAATATTTAAACCCATTAGGGCACCATTTGATACTATAATGTTGGATGTGGTATTTAGAGCAGTAAATAAGAACAGGTAATACCGCCGATTTATCCATGTTTATTTTGTAGCCAGATGCTAATGAAAAGCACGTAATAGTGGCTAGCAAACTTTGTAAACTTGAAATCGTATTTTTGAGGGGTAAAAGGCCATCATCTGGGTAAGCAGCTAATTTAATTTGCACATCCCCAGCGTCAATATCTTGTATTGTTGGGTCAAGCCTAATTGTCTCTAGAAAAGGTTCAACGTCTAGTATACATTGCAGGGGAGAAAGAGGGATCCCTTGTCTAGTGCCTCTATACAGTGAAAAGTAAGATGACAGTTTTTCGGGTTTGAGTAAAGTACATTAATCATAGATAAAAATGAATCACCAAGACCATGTCACCTAAGCGCATCAAACATTAAGAGGCCGATTCATGGAATAATTAGCGCGGCGCAAGTGGGCAAAAACGTGCAAATCGCAGTGGAATAGCGAAAATCGCAGTGCAAGTGCGAAAATCGCACGAAAAGCAGCGCACATCGATTCATGGAAGTCCGTGCGCGAGAAAACCAGTGGATGTGCGATAAAAAAGTGCGCCGCGCACGTTGGCGCACAGGCCATCTAACAGCGTGTGCCAGGTCACAGCGAAAATCGCACAGGCCACTGCGAAATTCGCACATAGAGCGGCGCACGCAACAAAAGTAGGCGAACCACGGGCGTAACACTCGGAATGGGGAACAACTTGCAAAAACGTGGGCGTCACGGGGGAAGTACAGGGCACAAGTGCACGGAACGCCCACACGCTCGCCTACAACACGTATTCATGGAATAGAATAGGGCAAAAAAGCGCACGCTCAAACCAGCGCACAGGCACAAACACGACCGCCACAAGAAAGCAGGCGGTAGCGTCTCTGCGGCTGTAAGAAATGTGCGCCAAAAGGTGCGCCAACAAATAGCACCTATATACTGCCATGATATACTGAGGCCCTCCAGGACAAATGACGTGCAAAGGGGTACCCACAAACACGGACACCCGCTGACAAAAAATAAGTGTGCGTGTATACCGGGGTGCGCGGGAAGTCTCACACGCGATTTCAGCAGGGTACAACTTCACGCGATCGGGCCTGGGGGAGCGGGCTACATGTATATCAGGGGTTCGCGTGAAGTTTTCACGTGATCGGGCCTGGGGGAGCGGGCTACGTGTATTACAGGGGTTCGCGTGAAGTTTCTCACGCGATCGGGCCTGGGGGAGCGGGCGACGTGTATTACAGGGGTTCGCGTGAAGTTTTTCACGCGATCGGGCCTGGGGGAGCGGGCTACGTGTATTACAGGGGTTCGCGTGAAGTTTTTCACGCGATCGGGCCTGGGGGAGCGGGCTACGTGTATTTCAGGGGTTCGCGTGAAGTTTTTCACGCGATTAGCCAGGGTATGTGTATTTCAGGGGTGCGCGGGAAGTTCCACACGCGAATAGCCTGGGCGCGTGTATTACAGGGGTGCGCGGGAAGATCCACACGCGAATAGCCTGGGCGCGTGTATTTCAGGGGTGCGCGGGAAGTCCCACACGCGATTACAGCAGGGTACGTGTATTTCAGGGGTGCGCGGGAATTTCCACACGCGAATAGCCTGGGCGCGTGTATTTCAGTGGTGCGCAGGAAGTCCCACACGCGATTACAGCAGGGTACGTGTATTTCAGGGGTGCGCGGGAATTTCCACACGCGAATAGCCTGGGCGCGTGTATTTCAGGGGTGCGCAGGAATTATCACACGCGATTTGGCTTGGTACGTGTATTACAGGGGTGCGTGGGAAGTTACACACGCGATTAGGCTGGGTGGGTCCTCACAGGTGTTCCCTGTACACCCTCCACGGACCCTGCAGGCAGCCCACAAAACAGGGGACTACCCTGCACACCTGCTCATGTCTCCCACCACCCCCACCCCCCACCATCCAGGGGCACCCTCCACCAGGCTCCCACTCATGTCTCCCACCACCCCCACCCCCCAGCAGTGCAGGGGCAGCCTCCACCAGGCCCCCACTCATGTCCCCTATCACCCCCACCCCCCCAGTCACCAGGGGCACCCTCCACCAGGCCCCCACTCATGTCTCCCACCACCCCCCAGCAGTGCAGGGGCAGCCTCCACCAGGCCCCCACTCATGTCCCCTATCACCCCCACCCCCCCAGTCACCAGGGGCACCCTCCACCAGGCCCCCACTCATGTCCCCCACCACCCCCACCCCCCCAGTCACCAGGGGCAGCCTCCACCAGGCCCCCACTCATGTCTCCCACCACCCCCACCCCCCAGCAGTGCAGGGGCAGCCTCCACCAGGCCCCCACTCATGTCCCCTATCACCCCCACCCCCCCAGTCACCAGGGGCACCCTCCACCAGGCCCCCACTCATGTCTCCCACCACCCCCACCCCCCCAGTCACCAGGGGCAGCCTCCACCAGGCCCCCACTCATGTCTCCCACCACCCCCACCCCCCAGCAGTGCAGGGGCAGCCTCCACCAGGCCCCCACTCATGTCTCCCACCACCCCCACCCCCCAGCAGTGCAGGGGCAGCCTCCACCAGGCCCCCACTCATGTCCCCTATCACCCCCACCCCCCCCGCCACCAGGGGCAGCCTCCACCAGGCCCCCACTCATGTCTCCCACCACCCCCACCCCCCAGCAGTGCAGGGGCAGCCTCCACAAGGCCCCCACTCATGTCCCCTATCACCCCCACCCCCCGCCACCAGGGGCACCCTCCACCAGGCCCCCACTCATGTCTCCCACCACCCTCACCCCCCAGCAGTGCAGGGGCACCCTCCACCAGGCCCCCACTCATGTCTCCCACCACCCCCACCCCCCAGCAGTGCAGGGGCACCCTCCACCAGGCCCCCACTCATGTCCCCTATCACCCCCACCCCCCCAGTCACCAGGGGCACCCTCCACCAGGCCCCCACTCATGTCTCCCACCACCCCAACCCCCCAGCAGTGCAGGGGCAGCCTCCACCAGGCCCCCACTCATGTCCCCTATCACCCCCACCCCCCCGCCACCAGGGGCACCCTCCACCAGGCCCCCACTCATGTCTCCCACCACCTCCACCCCCCAGCAGTGCAGGGGCACCCTCCACCAGGCCCCCACTCATGTCTCCCACCACCCCCACCCCCCAGCAGTGCAGGGGCAGCCTCCACCAGGCCCCCACTCATGTCCCCTATCACCCCCACCCCCCCAGTCACCAGGGGCACCCTCCACCAGGCCCCCACTCATGTCTCCCACCACCCCCACCCCCCCAGTCACCAGGGGCAGCCTCCACCAGGCCCCCACTCATGTCTCCCACCACCCCCACCCCCCAGTAGTACAGGGGCAGCCTCCACCAGGCCCCCACTCATGTCTCCCACCACCCCCACCCCCCAGCAGTGCAGGGGCAGCCTCCACCAGGCCCCCACTCATGTCCCCTATCACCCCAACCCCCGCCACCAGGGGCAGCCTCCACCAGGCCCCCACTCATGTCTCCCACCACCCCCACCCCCCAGCAGTGCAGAGGCAGCCTCCACCAGGCCCCCACTCATGTCCCCTATCACCCCCACCCCCCCGCCACCAGGGGCACCCTCCACCAGGCCCCCACTCATGTCTCCCACCACCCCCACCCCCCAGCAGCGCAGGGGCACCCTCCACCAGGCCCCCACTCATGTCCCCTATCACCCCCACCCCCCCAGTCACCAGGGGCACCCTCCACCAGGCCCCCACTCATGTCTCCCACCACCCCCACCCCCCAGCAGTGCAGGGGCAGCCTCCACCAGGCCCCCACTCATGTCCCCTATCACCCCCACCCCCCCGCCACCAGGGGCAGCCTCCACCAGGCCCCCACTCATGTCTCCCACCACCCCCACCACCCAGCAGTGCAGGGGCACCCTCCACCAGGCCCCCACTCATGTCTCCCACCACCCCCACCCCCCAGCAGTGCAGGGGCACCCTCCACCAGGCCCCCACTCATGTCCCCTATCACCCCCACCCCCCCGCCACCAGGGGCAGCCTCCAACAGGCCCCCACTCATGTCTCCCACCACCCCCACCCCCCAGCAGTGCAGGGGCAGCCTCCACCAGGCCCCCACTCATGTCCCCTATCACCCCCACCCCCCGCCACCAGGGGCACCCTCCACCAGGCCCCCACTCATGTCTCCCACCAACCCCACCCCCCAGCAGTGCAGGGGCACCCTCCACCAGGCCCCCACTCATGTCTCCCACCACCCCCACCCCCCAGCAGTGCAGGAGCACCCTCCACCAGGCCCCCACTCATGTCCCCTATCACCCCCACCCCCCAGTCACCAGGGGCACCCTCCACCAGGCCCCCACTCATGTCTCCCACCACCCCCACCCCCCAGCAGTGCAGGGGCAGCCTCCACCAGGCCCCCACTCATGTCCCCTATCACCCCCACCCCCCCGCCACCAGGGGCACCCTCCACCAGGCCCCCACTCATGTCTCCCACCACCCCCACCCCCCAGCAGTGCAGGGGCACCCTCCACCAGGCCCCAACTCATGTCTCCCACCACCCCCACCCCCCAGCAGTGCAGGGGCACCCTCCACCAGGCCCCCACTCATGTCCCCTATCACCCCCACCCCCCCAGTCACCAGGGGCACCCTCCACCAGGCCCCCACTCATGTCTCCCACCACCCCCACCCCCCAGCAGTGCAGGGGCAGCCTCCACCAGGCCCCCACTCATGTCCCCTATCACCCCCACCCCCCCGCCACCAGGGGCACCCTCCACCAGGCCCCCACTCATGTCTCCCACCACCCCCACCCCCCAGCAGTGCAGGGGCACCCTCCACCAGGCCCCCACTCATGTCTCCCACCACCCCCACCCCCCAGCAGTGCAGGGGCACCCTCCACCAGGCCCCCACTCATGTCCCCTATCACCCCCACCCCCCCAGTCACCAGGGGCACCCTCCACCAGGCCCCCACTCATGTCTCCCACCACCCCCACCCCCCCAGTCACCAGGGGCAGCCTCCACCAGGCCCCCACTCATGTCTCCCACCACCCCCACCCCCCAGCAGTGCAGGGGCAGCCTCCACCAGGCCCCCACTCATGTCTCCCACCACCCCCACCCCCCAGCAGTGCAGGGGCAGCCTCCACCAGGCCCCCACTCATGTCCCCTATCACCCCCACCCCCCCGCCACCAGGGGCACCCTCCACCAGGCCCCCACTCATGTCTCCCACCACCCCCACCCCCCAGCAGTGCAGGGGCAGCCTCCACCAGGCCCCCACTCATGTCCCCTATCACCCCCACCCCCCGCCACCAGGGGCACCCTCCACCAGGCCCCCACTCATGTCTCCCACCACCACCACCCCCCAGCAGTGCAGGGGCACCCTCCACCAGGCCCCCACTCATGTCTCCCACCACCCCCACCCCCCAGCAGTGTAGGGGCACCCTCCACCAGGCCCCCACTCATGTCCCCTATCACCCCCACCGCCTCAGTCACCAGGGGCACCCTCCACCAGGCCCCCACTCATGTCTCCCACCACCCCCACCCCCCAGTCACCAGGGGCAGCCTCCACCAGGCCCCCACTCAGGTCTCCCACCACCCCCACCCCCCAGCAGTGCAGGGGCAGCCTCCACCAGGCCCCCACTCATGTCTCCCACCACCCCCACCCCCCAGCAGTGCAGGGGCAGCCTCCACCAGGCCCCCACTCATGTCCCCTATCACCCCCACCCCCCCGCCACCAGGGGCAGCCTCCACCAGGCCCCCACTCATGTCTCCCACCACCCCCACCCCCCCAGCAGTGCAGGGGCAGCCTCCACCAGGCCCCCACTCATGTCCCCTATCACCCCCACCCCCCAGCAGTGCAGGGGCAGCCTCCACCAGGCCCCCACTCATGTCTCCCACCACCCCCACCCCCCCAGTCACCAGGGGCACCCTCCACCAGGCCCCCACTCATGTCTCCCACCACCCCCACCCCCCCAGTCACCAGGGGCAGCCTCCACCAGGCCCCCACTCATGTCTCCCACCACCCCCACCCCCCAGCAGTGCAGGGGCAGCCTCCACCAGGCACCCACTCATGTCCCCTATCACCCCCACCCCCCGCCACCAGGGGCACCCTCCACCAGGCCCCCACTCATGTCCCCCTGCCCCCAGGTCCTGACGATACACAATCATGGCAGTAATGGGCAGCATACCCAGCACAAACACCCAGGCAAGGATTGCATCCACCCACATAGTGAATGCAATTACATGACACAACCCCAATGGCAAGTATGTAAATGAACACATGTCCGTCACACACACATACACAATGGCTGCAAGTGAATGTCAAAACCCATATCATGACATGTATGAAACCAAAGACAAAATAACACAAGTGGAAGTAAAAATAAAAAATGTATTAAAGATTAAAAATAAGTAAACAAATCAAACATACAACTATGTGGATAACAAAATAAATGGTCCATGTCGGAGAACAAAAGTAAAAATCAAAAAAAGAAAAAGGAATACAAAAACAAATGTTGACCAAAGCAATATCAAGTAGAAGGAAAAAAATGAAAAACCATTTCCACATGGTGAACACAATAATGAAAAAAAGAAAATGTTCCTTCAAAAAACAAACTAAATACAGGAATGTACCAGGGTCCATGAGCCCAACACCATAAAGGAAACCTACTACTACCTAATGAAAAAAATATATACAAAAAAGTGGCCATTGTCCGAGCGGTCCAAAATAATAAAAACAAATAAAGGAAACCTAACACTAACTAACTATATAACTATATACAAAGGCAGCGGGCAAGTCCTGCGGCTCACTTGTTGATGTTGCTGGCCAGGGCATCATCGAACTCCATGTCGATGTCCTGGAGGCGGGACTCTGTCCTGGCCCCGAGGTCTCGCAGGGATAACCCCATGTTCAGCTCAAACTCCCTGCAAGCTTCCTCGAGGCACTCAGCCCGCCTCAACGCCCGACGCATGGAGAACTCCGCCCTGACCATGGCGAGCCGCTCCTCTTCCGCCCGCTGCCGCTCCGCACCTATCCGCTGGACCAACTGCTCCCACACGGAAGACACCACCATCCCAGGGTTGCCCTGCCCTCCGGCCGATGCCTGCCCCTCTGATCTTGATGGCCCCGAGCCATGATGCCTCCCACGTCGAGCCCGCTGCTGCCTCCGACGCCACTGCCTCTGCCAGCACGACGGCATCCAGGCTGATGGAAACCACCGACGCCGTCGTGCACGTGCCCTGCCTGATGATGCTGTCACATCTTCCATCTGCTGGGGTCCAGTTGCTGTGTTGTCCACCCCTGCTGGACCTCCGACTCCCAACTGTGGCAGGGATGGGATCCCCACCGAGCTGGCTGCATTGGTCGGGGCAGGTCCACAGGGGGCCCTGGTGGCATCTGGGCTGGAAGATGGCAAGGAGAACGACTGGTGGATAGCCTGCACAGAGGAGGAGAGGGCCGCCACATTGGCCAACACATGCAGGAAACCCCCGAACATGGCCAATCCCAATTGAGCCACGTCGGCACGGTGCACTTCGTGATGACGTGCGTGCTCCTCCCGGGAAGTACGCACGGCATCACGAATCACAGCCGTGCGCATCGCGACCCCAATCAGGACCTTCTCCGCACGGCCAGGGGTTCCCACGTCCGCAGGTGGAGGGGAGTCAGGTGACATGGACATCCCCTCTACCTGCGGACGGGCCTGGGACGGGGCATCCCTGCTGGTGCATGGTGGTGCACTCACAGGGTCAGGGACAGCGACATGCACAGGCCCCTCCACGGTGACCTGTGCTGCCTCCTGCCCCTGGCCCTGGACTGCACCACTTGCACCAGCAGGGATGCCCCCACCAGGCCCCATGTGTGCCCCAGTGGCGGCCTCCTCCTCCTCTGTGCAAACCACCAACCTGGATGGCTCCTCACCGTCTCCCACCGTAGCAGGCCCTTGTGGGGGCTCACCCACCCCTTCCGCTGCAACTGTGGGGGCATCCCCGCCGCCTTGCTCCACAGCGCCGTCTCCGCCCTCTTCTTCACTAGCCGCTGCGTAGAGGGAGACAAAGAACACAAGCATCAGGGTACTGTACAATGGTCCCCTAGACAGGAAGCAATAGCAGATGAGCACCACTGTCAAAGTACACTTCCATCATGTCCCTCCACAACACATGGGTCAGTCCAGGCAAAACACACACAGTAACAGGCATGCTGCATGCCATGGACATTTCCATGCATGTCCAATGGACTCTTGAAACATTCAATGATATGGAACTCACATGCATCATGGCTCATGGCTTTCACATGCACACACTTCACCTCAGTCACATCCATCTGGCCCCAAACACAACAAACACAGCGGATACAAGGGCAATTTGGCTGCTTCACTGAATCTGTGCATTGTCACACACATGTGTCATGCATCCATGGCATGCACAAGTCACAGACACGCAGGTCAGCCACACAGACATGGCTACCACATATGTACCTGCCATCAGCACCCATCCCTCACTCCCACCCATGTCCCGGTACAGAGACTGGCATGCTCTCATGTTCAAAATCTGCATAGGGGTCCCCATGCGGCATTTGAACACATGCAACAACCATGTGGGTCACACATCACTGGTTGCACATGCATTACCATGATGTCCATGCGCACATACATGCATACATGGCCTATGGCACACATACAGGCAAGTATCATAGACCCAGCACACAGCAACATGCCCTGTGTCACACAGTAATGCTTGGACACTCACCGCTCAACTCCAGACGGGCCTCCCTCTCAAGGATCTGGGCGTGGAGCGCTGGGCGTACGCGTTCCAGGACCCTCATCTGGATGGAACTCATGCTGCCCCGGCCCCCCTCCACGAGGCGCCGGGCCTTCACAAGGGTCCTGGACCTCAAGTCCTCCCAGCGCTTCTTGATCTTCTGGACGTTGCGGGTTGCCACCCCCTCCGCGTTGATGGCAACCACACAGTCGGCCCAGATCCTCTCCCGTCCATCCTTGCTGGCGCGGGACGATCCAAAGAGGGCATCATACTGCCCCAGGACATGCTCCACCAGGACACCAACTTCGGTGGCAGTGAAGCTGGTGCCCCTCTGCCCCTCTGGCCTGGGGTTGCCACTGGTGCCAGATGTGGAAGTGCCCGACATGGCAACCCCAGAGGCAGGTGTGGGTGGGCAACTGGGTCCTGGGGCTGGGCTGTGGAGCGATGTAATCCCAGTCGGGAGTCTTCAGTTCCAGCAGGGGTGGACACAGCAACTGGACCCCTGCAGATGGCTGATGTGCAGGCACCAAATGGAAGGGCAGGGTGGCAGCAGGCAGGCAGGCAGGCAGGCAGCAGCAGATGGCACGTGGGAGGCTGCTCGGGGCACGGGGGGCAGTAACTCAGCCTTCTGGGCAGGAGCGTGGTCTTCCGTGTGTTTTCGCGTGGCCAGCTTGATACGGAGTGCTTTGGCACGTGAAAATTTGGCACGTCAGCGTGAAATCCGAGGAAAGGCCCTTAGCGCGTAAGCGCGTAAGCACGCATACGCGATTCTATTGGTCCAGAGTCCCTCAGCTCGTAAGCGCGTATGTGACGTGACCCGCACTGGTGTTCCCCACCCAGCACGTGATGACGGAGCACACGTGTAAATACTGCATGTCAGAGTGTCATCGCGTGTAATTGGACAAAAGTGCGCGTACACGCGATTGGCCTATGTACGTGTATTTCAGGGGTGCGCGGGCACTTACACACGCAAGTACGTCAGCGCACCTGTATCCCGTTGTGCGTGTGAATTTCCACACGCTATTGGACTGGGAACTGGATTCCAGGGGTGCGCGGGTCACACGCTCGCCTAGAACACGCGCAAAGCATGAATTTGCGCACTTTAACAATAACAAGCCAGACGCCAGGATGAACATACCGTTCCTAGCAGCAGTGGCAGTGGGCTACCAAAGGAGGAGGAGGAGGATAGTCAGGGCCAGAATATTCACACCCAGAACCAGCCTTTTCGGGATGCCTGATGACAAGGTGTGTGGAAGGTACAGGTTTCCACCACACATAATACTGGACCTGGTGAGTGAGTGGGAGGATGACCTCACATCACCCACCCTGTGCTCCCAAGCACTCAGCCCCCTGGAGAAGGTCCTCAATGTACTGCACTTCTTAGCCACTGGATCATTTCAGCGGACAAGTGCCATAGTGGGTGGGGTGTCACAGGCCACCCAGTCACGCTGCCTACACCAGGTCTTGAACATCATCACTGCACGCCCATCAGTCCGCAGGCACATATACCTGCCCAGAACACCTGCAGAAAGGCATGCTGCCGCCCTGGATTTTTACGGTGTGGCACGATTCCCCAAAGTGCTAGGTGCCATCGACTGCACCCATGTGGCTCTACGTCCCCCCAGGGCATCTGAGCACATCTATAGGAACCGCAAGCACTGGCATTCCATCAACGTGCAGGTAGTATGTAATGCCAAGGGAATCATCACCTCAGTATATGCCAACTATCCCGGCTCCACCCACGACAGCTTCATTTACCGAATGTCCACCCTATGCCGGGACCTAGATGCTGGGCGGCATGGCGATACATGGCTGCTTGGTGAGTATGTATGCCACTGCACATGCATGCATGTTGGATACTGAGCAAGGTCACAACCCCACCAATGATACCAATCACCACCTCCACAGGGGACAGTGCCTACCCTCTCAGCCCCCACATGATGACGCCAATTCGGAACCCCACCACGCCACCCGAGGTAAGATATAACACAGCCCACATTACAACCCGGGGCATAGTGGAGCGCACATTCGGAGTGCTAAAGTCACGCTTTCGCTCCCTTGACCGTTCTGGCGGGAAGCTGTTATACGCTCCCCCAGTAGTGTGCAGGATCATAGTGGCAGCATGTGTCCTGCACAACGTTGCAACACGCCGGGGCCTGGCCATGGACATGGTGGTGGCCCCACATCCCCAACCACATGCACAGCCGCTGCGCATGGGAGGGGAAAGGGCACGTGGGGAGGCAGCCCGTACACAGCTAGTGGCTAATTACTTCACATAGACATCACACCCCTGTGGAGTGCACACTGCCCTGGCACATTCCATCTGACAATCAATGATGACTCAACCTGACACTGATCCTGAATGTCTGGAGAATGAACCGTGAATACCATATCAGCCTGAGATTGTTCACCTGGAAGTGTCACAATGTGTGCATCCCTACCCACACAGACACCACCAATGCAGTTTTGTGGAGTTACACATTCAAGCAGCTAAAAAGAATACCCACTTGCAAAATGCAACAAGAGGACAGTGCCATGTCAGCCAACCCAACCCCAGCACCGCCACACGACACACCGTACCATGTCCTGCTATTTGCAGGTAAACAAAGTAATCCCCACAACATGACACTAGTGTCACTATGTACAGTGTCCCTATTAGAAACCTGCAACACCTGAAATGCTCACAGCAATGCCGGACCAACAACATACTTGAGCACGTACTACCATTAACATGACATCACAAATTTTACATATTAGTAGTCTCACCACCTGGAAATGCCTGCACTCCCACCACCACCAACTGTGCAGTGTTGGCGCCATGTAGAGTTGTAGGTGCACTGCTGCCAACATGGACCCCATCTCCAGACTAGAGGTCCTTGTGTAGACATGAGGAAGGGACCTGCAAATTGGGAGGTAGACACAGAAGATGAGTTACACATCAATGCAACATGCAGTGTACAACACAACAGCAAGATGCACTAGGAATGTATACACAGTATTGACTACAGACTGCCCACACAGCTCATGGGAGTCCAACGTCACTGTGTAATTCACTGTCACTTGGGCACACCCTTTGCAAGCCCATGGAAACGGGAAGCAGGAGGGGTGTGTGTGACTCAAACCCAAGCATCTGAACCAAATACATTACAAGCCTGCATGTGCCCAGCCACAATGCAGCGTATGCCCACAGGAACCACGGAAGCCAACAAATCGTCCCAAAAAAATAGGGAATAAAATAAATAACAATAAAAATAAAAATAAGAAACAATCAAAAATGGCCATTGATGGGCCCGGGAGGGTTGGGGAGGCCACCCAGGAGGTCCGAGGACAGGATGCACACCAGAACCCACCTGCGTGGATCCTGGGAAAATAAAACACCTCCATGGGCTCATGGCCCACACGGCTACCCTATTGTGGGAGTATCACTGCTGTCGCTATTATCACCCTGTGCAGCTGCATCCGGAGGTGGTTGCACTATGGGAGGCAGCCCACGCAAGGCCCTAGTCTGTCCTCCATGGCTGCAAGCATGCGGGTGTGGTAGGTCTGGTTCTGGAGGATGAGTGTGCGGAGGTCCCCATGCAACAACTCACGGGATGCCCGGACCTCCGCCCTCGTTGCCTGCATCTCAGCTGAGAGCGTACGGGTGAGACGCTCCAGCTGCTGTTCTGTCCTTTGGTGTGTTGAAGCCTCAAGCTCAACAAGAGTCGTCCTGAGGTGAAGGAGCTCCTGCCTCAGGGCTTCCCTGTGGCCCTGGGACTCAATGGAGATGGCCTCCTGCAGAGTCGCCAGTGCCGCCCGCCTGTCCCTGTTGGACCCCAACATGTCCTCCCTGTGTGACTGGCAGATGGAGTCGGTTGCCTGCTCTAGTCGCTCCATCAGCCTTTCTGGGGGGACAATGGAAGTGGCCACCCTATCCATGGCCTGAGCCATCATCTCGGATGATGCAGCCTGTTGGGTTGCCATACCGTAAATGGATTGCTCCCATGCGGTATTGCCAGGTGGCGTACGGCCACCACGTCGGCGGGCACCACACCTGTCTGGGGCAAGGCGAACTGCGCCTTGCTGTGCCGGCACTGCCTGAGGCTGCAGGACTGCATTCCCCCTCTGATCTGCTGGCCCAGTAACAGGATCAGATGTCGTGGAGTGTGACCCTGCATCCGTAACCACCAAAGGCGTAGCTGCCAACACTGACATCCCCATGGAGGGTTCTGACCCTGGTGCAGGTGGGTGAGACAGAACAGAATCCCTCCCTGGAACACTCACCTGCGACGGCACGTAGGTCTCATCCGAATCAACACCTGAGTACAGCTCGGGGGAGGTGCAGCCAGAGACACCCCTTGAGAGCACGACCTGCAGCACTTGTGGGTTCTCCCCCACCACCACACCACGTCCCTCACTGGTGGTTGGTCGGCCCTCGGACCCCTCCTGGGTCTGCACCATCTCCACAACCCCAGCAGTATCAGGTGCATCTTCCCCTGCAAAGACATGAAAACAAAGAAATGGAAACAGGCATTAGCACCATGGCACACAATGAGGGCTGAGAAGCAAGAGAACCAGTACTTGATTGACACATGTCCCACATGACTAAAACCCTCCCATGCATGCACCCTCACTGGCTATGAAGTGCAGGCAAATGGCACACACTGATGACACCAAGATGGAAAATGAACACATTTTCTGCATGCTGCCTGGCAGTGGCATCACACATTGGCCTGTGATTGCCAGGTGAAACACACATGCCATCACACAGATGGCATGTACCATTGCTATTGAGTGAAGATGGAGAGGAGGGCAGCACCTATTCATTCAGTCCAGTTCCCGCATGTAATTGCTTTTCTAATTCTAACAGGTCAGATTTTTCACCTGGAGCTGCCAGTCTGAAATGGTCCAATTGCACAGGGACATGTGTGTACAAATGATGTCCAGGTAACAAAGTCACTCCACTTCACCATAGCCATGTCAGACATGTGACTAGTGGACAGCGACATGGCTATTAAAAGTGGGGGAATGCAAACAATCTGACTGAATGAACAGTGAAAAATAAGCAACAATGTTGTGGCTAGGTGACACTTCAAGGGCAACTGGCGTGCAGTTGGGCTAGATGTCTACTGTTGGCAGAAGGGATACTGCTATGGCCAAATGCAGCTGCGCAGGAAGTATTGCATGAAGCACATGGCTGACCCATACGACTCAGGCGCACGCACTCTCACCTGGCAGACAAACAGAAGCCCTCACACACACACCATGCACATGGATGACACACACATGCATGTGCACTCACCGGACAATGCCTCGTAATCAGCCAGATCTCCCACGCCTTGGATCTGTTCCTCCGTGACGTAGGTCCCAGCGACTGACTCATGTGGAGTGAGTTCCATGTCTACTACTGGAGACCCACCTCCAGTCACTAGAGTTGCAGCATGACTTGAGGCCAGCTTACTCTTTGCCCTGCGCTTTAGGTCATTCCAGCTCTTATAGCAATCATTGGCTGTGCGCCTCACGATTCCAAGGGCACTTACGATGTCCGCAACGGTCTGCCAGTGTGCCTGGCGTTGTGCAGGTGTGGTCTTGGATCCTGCAACAATGACCATCTCGTTGTCATGTGCGGACACATACTCGACAAGTGCATTCAGTTCGTCATCCGTGAAGCTGGGCTTCCTGGACGGGCCGGACTGTGTAGCCGTGTCTGGGGCATCAGCCTGTGCCGGACGAGCACTCTTCCTCTTCCGCTTGGAAGGTGGTGGTGATCCTGAGTGTCCTGCGCCGCTCTGGACACTAGTGGCAGGAGCCCTGGTGGACTCTGTATCAGGAGTGTGGGATTGCACACTCAGCATGGGAGTTGGTGCAGGCATTGGCTCTAGTGTGATGGTGTCAGGGGGAATGTCAGCAGCATGGACTAGGACCGACACTGTCCTGGCTGGGTGTGTGAGGGCTGGGGTGGATGGAGCCGCAGCTGCCCCTGCAGCCTCTCCGCCCTGCCTCCTTGGTGCAGCAGATGACCTTGCTGCCCCAGATGCACGTGGCATGATGGCATCAACGTGCACCAGCGCACGTGTCGTAGCCCTGCTGACCTGGAAGTCAGCCATGGAGTCAGCCAGGTCTGGTGCCACAATGGGCTGGTCCAACAAGGGCTGAGCATGGATGGTGTCAGCCACATCAGCCTCAACGGGAGGGGGGGAGGGGGGGATTATGGGTGCCCGTGACTGGTCCTCCACACATGGGGGGACAGGCTCACCCTGCAAGTTACGACCACGTCCCCTACCGGATCCACCACGGCCACCACTTGTGGCTCTTCCACCTTTGCCACCCTTACGGAATCCTCGCCTCCCAGCCATGGCACTGATGTTAATGTGCGTATGGGAGTGGATGTAGACTATTGTCCTGGGCAATTGGGGGTCAAAGGGGTTGGGTACCAGATGGTAATTGTACCCTAGTGCTCTAGCAAGGCTGAATGTAACCCCTGGGGAAAGATGACGGGTCACGCAACGCACAGGAGGCCCAAAAAAGGGAGATGACGTGCACGCAACCCCTCCTAGACCACGTGTGCAGAAAGAAAAACCTGCACTACGCTGTGGCACCCAGTAACACAAGAATGAACGTATGCGTGTCACACGCAGCCTAGAATGACCTCTGAAGGGGTAGGCTACACACGGGGCAAGCACAGATGTTAGATACGTGCGTGACTCACCGTCTGCCTGGTAAACGAGCGTGTAAAAGGAGCACGTTTGGTTGGCAACACCCCCGCCAAAAGAAGATTTGTACGCTGTCTGAGGAGACAGGACAACAGTAGAAGGGAAAACTGTTTGAGGGAACAGGCCCAGGTAAACCAGTAAAAGAGAAAAAAGAGAAAAAGCTGTCAGAGGTAACAGGAAATACGAACTTGAAACGCCGTGAAGTAAATTGCGTGTGAAACGACAAGAAGTACAGAATTCACCCACTCGTTCTCCACGAAAAGCACGTACAAGGAAAATGTGTTCTACACGTACCTTTTATACAGGCCCACACGTCCAGCGTCACTTACGCGGCGTGTACGCGCTAGGGCCTTTTCCACCAATTACATGCTTTGTCACTTCTGCGTGTAGGGCCATTTCCACCAATTACACGCTTTGTCACTTCTGCGTGTAGGGCCATTTCCACCAATCACACGCTTTGTCACTTCTGCGTGTAGGGCCATTTCCACCAATCACACGCGATTACACTCTGACGTGCAGTCTTTCCACGTGTGCTCTGTCATCACGTGCTGTGTGGGAAACACCTGTGCGGGTCACGTCACAGACGCGCTTACGCGCTGAGGGCCTTTCCTCAGTTTTCACGCTGACGTGCAGGATTTTCACGTGCCAAATCACTCCGTACCAAGCTGGCCACGCGTACGCACATGGAATACCACGCTCCTGCCCGGAAGGCCGAACTACTGCCCCCCAGAGCCCGAGCACGCTCCCACCTGCTGCTGCCTGACTGCCTGCTGCCCCTGCACTGCTGGGGGGTGGGGGTGGTGGGTGACATGAGTCGGGCATGAGTGGGGGCCTGGTGGAGGGTGCCCCTGGTGGCGGGGGGGTGGGGGTGATAGGGGACATGAGTGTGGGCCTGGTGGAGGCTGCCCCTGCACTGCTAGGGGGTGGGGGTGGTGGGAGACATGGGTGGGGGCCTGGTGGAGGATGCCCCTGTACTGCTGGGGGGTGGGGGTGGTGGGTGACATGGGTTGCGGCCTGCTGGCAGGTGCCCCACAGTGCGTGGGTGTGGTGGGAGACATGGGTGGGGGCCTGGTGGAGGATGCCCCTGCACTGCTGGGGGGTGGGGGTGGTGGGAGACATGGGTGGGGGCCTGGTGGAGGCTGCCCCTGCACTGCTGGGGGGTGGGGGTGCAGGGGGACATGAGCAGGTGTGCAGGGTAGTCCCCTGTTTTGTGGGCTGCCTGCAGGGGCCGTGGAGGGTGTACAGGGAACACCTGTGAGGACCCACCCAGCCTAATCGCGTGTGTAACTTCCCACGCACCCCTGTAATACACGTACCAAGCCAAATCGCGTGTGAGAATTCCCACGCACCCCTGAAATACACGTACCCTGCTGAAATCGCGTGTAAAACTTCCCGCGCACCCCTGAAATGCATGCGCCCAGGCTATTCGCGTGTGGAACTTCCCGCGCACCCCTGAAATACACGCGCCCAGGCTATTCGCGAGTGGAACTTCCCGCACACCCCTGAAATACACGTAGCACGCTGGGAGACATGAGTGGGGGCCTGGTGGAGGGTGCCCCTGGTGGCGGGGGGGTGGGGGTGACAGGGGACATGAGTGTGGGCCTGGTGGAGGCTGCCCCTGCACTGCTGGGGGGTGGGGGTGGTGGGAGACATGGGTGGGGGCCTGGTGGAGGATGCCCCTGGTGGCTGGGGGGTGGGGGTGGTGGGAGACATGAGTGGGGGCCTGGTGGAGGCTGCCCCTGCACTGCTGGGGGGTGGGGGTGGTGGGTGACATGGGTGGGGGCCTGCTGGCAGGTGCCCCACAGTGCTGGGGGGTGGGGGCGGTGGGAGACATGGGTGGGGGCCTGGTGGAGGCTGCCCCTGGTGGCTGAGGGGTGGGGGTGGTGGGAGACATGAGTGGGGGCCTGGTGGAGGCTGCCCCTGCACTGCTGGGGGGTGGGGGTGGTGGGAGACATGGGTGGTGGCCTGGTGGAGGATGCCCCTGCACTGCTGGGGGGTGGGGGTGGTGGGAGACATGGGTGGGGGCCTGGTGGAGGCTGCCCCTGCACTGCTGGGTGATGGGGGTGGTGGGAGACATGGGTGGGGGCCTGGTGGAGGCTGCCCCTGCACTGCTGGGGGGTGGGGGTGGTAGGAGACATGGGTGGGGGCCTGGTGGTGGGTGCCCCTGGTGGCTGGGGGGTGGGGGTGCAGGGGGACATGAGCAGGTGTGCAGGGTAGTCCCCTGTTTTGTGGGCTGCCTGCAGGGGCCGTGGAGGGTGTACAGGGAACACCTGTGAGGACCCACCCAGCCTAATCGCGTGTGTAACTTCCCACGCACCCCTGTAATACACGTACCAAGCCAAATCGCGTGTGAGAATTCCCGCGCACCCCTGAAATACACGTACCCTGCTGAAATCGCGTGTAAAACTTCCCGCGCACCCCTGAAATGCATGCGCCCAGGCTATTCGCGTGTGGAACTTCCCGCGCACCCCTGAAATACACGCGCCCAGGCTATTCGCAAGTGGAACTTCCCGCGCACCCCTGAAATACATGTAGCACGCTGGGAGACATGAGTGGGGGCCTGGTGGAGGGTGCCCCTGGTGGCGGGGGGGTGGGGGTGATAGGGGACATGAGTGTGGGCCTGGTGGAGGATGCCCCTGCACTGCTGGGGGGTGGGGGTGGTGGGTGACATGGGTTGGGGCCTGCTGGCAGGTGCCCCACAGTGCTGGGGGGTGGGGGTGGTGGGAGACATGAGTCGGGCATGAGTGGGGGCCTGGTGGAGGCTGCCCCTGGTGGCTGGGGGGTGGGGGTGGTGGGAGACATGAGTGGGGGCCTGGTGGAGGCTGCCCCTGCACTGCTGGGGGGTGGGGGTGGTGGGAGACATGGGTGGGGGCCTGGTGGAGGATGCCCCTGCACTGCTGGGGGTGGGGGTGGTGGGAGACATGGGTGGGGGCCTGGTGGAGGCTGCCCCTGCACTGCTGGTGGGTGGGGGTGGTGGGAGACATGGGTGGGGGCCTGGTGGAGGCTGCCCCTGCACTGCTGGGGGGTGGGGGTGGTAGGAGACATGGGTGGGGGCCTGGTGGTGGGTGCCCCTGGTGGCTGGGGGGTGGGGGTGCAGGGGGACATGAGCAGGTGTGCAGGGTAGTCCCCTGTTTTGTGGGCTGCCTGCAGGGGCCGTGGAGGGTGTACAGGGAACACCTGTGAGGACCCACCCAGCCTAATCGCGTGTGTAACTTCCCACGCACCCCTGTAATACACGTACCAAGCCAAATCGCGTGTGAGAATTCCCGCGCACCCCTGAAATACACGTACCCTGCTGAAATCGTGTGTAAAACTTCCCGCGCACCCCTGAAATGCATGCGCCCAGGCTATTCGCGTGTGGAACTTCCCGCGCACCCCTGAAATACACGCGCCCAGGCTATTCGCGAGTGGAACTTCCCGCGCACCCCTGAAATACACGTAGCACGCTGGGAGACATGAGTGGGGGCCTGGTGGAGGGTGCCCCTGGTGGCGGGGGGGTGGGGGTGATAGGGGACATGAGTGTGGGCCTGGTGGAGGATGCCCATGCACTGCTGGGGGGTGGGGGTGGTGGGTGACATGGGTTGGGGCCTGTTGGCAGGTGCCCCACAGTGCTGGGGGGTGGGGGTGGTGGGAGACATGAGTCGGGCATGAGTGGGGGCCTGGTGGAGGCTGCCCCTGGTGGCTGGGGGGTGGGGGTGGTGGGAGACATGAGTGGGGGCCTGGTGGAGGCTGCCCCTGCACTGCTGGGGGGTGGGGGTGGTGGGAGACATGGGTGGGGGCCTGGTGAAGGATGCCCCTGCACTGCTGGGGGGTGGGGGTGGTGGGAGACATGAGTGAGGGCCTGATGGAGGCTGCCCCTGCACTGCTGGGGGGTGGGGGTGGTAGGAGACATGGGTGGGGGCCTGGTGGTGGGTGCCCCTGGTGGCTGGGGGGTGGGGGTGCAGGGGGACATGAGCAGGTGTGCAGGGTAGTCCCCTGTTTTGTGGGCTGCCTGCAGGGGCCGTGGAGGGTGTACAGGGAACACCTGTGAGGACCCACCCAGCCTAATCGCGTGTGATAATTCCCACGCACCCCTGTAATACACGTACCCAGCAAAATGGCGTGTGATGATTCCCACGTACCCCTGTATTACACGTTCCCTGGACAATCGCGTGTTGAACTTCCCGCGTACCCCTGTAATACACGTTCCCTGGACAATCGCGTGTTGAACTTCCCGCGTACCCCTGTAATACACGTTCCCTGGACTATCGCGTGTTGTACTTCCCGCGCACCCCTGAAATACACGTACCCTGGCACCCTGGCTAATCGCGTGTATGACTTCCCGCGTACCCCTGATATGCACGTTCCCTGGACAATCGCGTGTTGAACTTCCTGCGTACCCCTGTAATACACGTTCCCTGGACAATCGCGTGTTGAACTTCCCGCGTACCCCTGTAATACACGTTCTCTGGACTATCGCGTGTTGTACTTCCCGCGCACCCCTGAAATACACGTACCCTGGCACCCTGGCTAATCGCGTGTATGACTTCACGCGTACCCCTGATATGCACGTTACCCGCTTTGCGTTCCTTGTTTGGCAGCCCTGTAAACTGGTCCAGGGTTAGCGCAGCCCTTTGCGATGATTTAGCGATTTTGATGGCTTTTCCTTGCGCGAGGGCGTTCTTGGGGGCGTTACTGGCGCTGCTGCAGGGTCGCTGCGATACTCTGCGCCACGGCTGGTTTGGGAGCCTAAAATCCATGAATACGCTGTGCGCGGAAATCGGTTTTAGCGCACGTGCCTGGCGCAGACAATCGCACGTGGACACTCTGCGCCAGCCGCTTGCGACACTTTTCTGCGAAATTCTATGAATTACCCTGAAAGCCTCAATCCACCCTATCAAATGCCTTTTCCACATCAAGAGGTATAGCTGCATAGGTTATTTTTTGAGTTATCTATAACATCTAGAATATCCAAAAACAATCTCATATTAGAAGAAGTCAATCTCCCCTTTACATAATCCACTTGATAGCTCTTGATTAAATTAGGTAAGAATGGAAGGAGTTGATTGGCCAATATTTTAGCAAAACTTTTACAATCAGCATTGACAAGGGAGATAGGTCTATAGCTTTGAGGGACCTCAGGGTCCTTATTAGGTTTAGGGAAAACAATTAGCATGGCATCTGTAAAAGTCCCTTCAGATTTACAGAGTGAAACAAAATGATGGAAGAGTTCATGCAATTTTGGGACTAGGAAATCTTTAAAAAGAGTATAAATAAATCAATGGAAAATCCATCTGAACCTGGAGCCTTACCATTTTAAGGTCTTGAATAGCACTGTGAGTGATTGGATTGTTCAACAAGGACGAATCTAGCGAAGTTTAGGTGGGCGGAGATAGGCTCCTAAGGAAGTCTTTGCAATGAGGATTGCTTTGGTTTGATTCTGAAGTATATAGTTTCTGGTAGAATTTGGAAAAAATATCAATAATATCCCTGTCCAAACATTTTCTGTTGACTAAGGTTTCCTTAATTAGTGAAACTCTGGCTTATTCTCATTTAATCTTAAAATAAGAGGCTGGTGACTTTCTAGTCTTATTAGAGAATTGATATATCTTAGCTGGATGCTTTAATGACATAGCACAAGAATACTCTGATGTTAAGTTGTTGTACTTAATTCTCAATTGTATGATGGTGTTAAGGACATTCTGAGCCGGGCTCTGAATATGTTGCCTTTCAAGGGCTTTCAGCTGTTTTAGGATACTTTCTGAATTGTGTTTCAGTTTCTTCTTTTTCCTGGCCACATATGAGATAATTTGTCCTCTAAGTACGGACCTGTAGGAATCCCAATTTCTTGTGACAGAAGTATCTTCACATTTATTGTATGTGAAAAAATTATGATGTGAATTGATTATTAAATGTGTGAACAGTTCATTTTTTAAAAAAATGCAGAGATAAATCTCCATGTATTTGATTTATGAGAGTGATGTGCAATTTCAAGCTTAATGTGATGTGAGGCTTGATCTGATAGGGAGATACACTCGATACTAGTATCTATCAGGCTTGAAGACATAGAGTTGGAATGGAAAATATAATCAATTTTTGAAAAATAATCACGCGGGCAGGAGTACAAAATAAACTCTAGATCTGAAGGGTGAGTTATGCGCCAAGCATCTATAAGGCCTAACTCAGAAATAAAGTTTTAAAAGTGCTTGTATGATTTAGAATTCTTAAAGCACACTCCCAACATCCTGTCAAGAAATGGGTCAATAATTTCATTACAATCTCTACACAAAATAAGGTTATGAATATTGGATTGGAATATATAGTCTTTTAAATGCAATCAAAATGCAGGATCAGGTGAGGTAGGGCTGTCGGAATTCAGAATTGTGTTCTCAACTGAATCAATGAGAATTTTGAGAAATAGTCATCAACCTTAATGATCTGAGTCAGATTTAATTACATTGTAGATAAGAGCCTCTTTAATTAGGGTAATAACACAATTTCTCTTCCCATGAGCCGCACTGGTAAATGCTTGGCCAACCCATAACTTTGTAAGTTTAGCAGCTTCAGCTTCTGACAGGTGGGTTTCATGACTACAAACAATTGATGTTTCTTTCTCTTTTCAAATAGGAAAATACTTTTTGTATTTTTACACAATTATGCAGACCTATACAATTGCAGGAAGATATATTTAGTGATAAGTAGTTAAAGTGAAGGGAAGCATCAAGAAAGTAGCATTAACACTTATCATTTCACAGCAATAGCAACATGAATTCCATGTTTGATGCACAGTTAGATTATCCTGAGGGAAGAACAAGTAGCACGAGAGTAGACAAGAGTGAGAAGGGGAGACAAATGACAATATGAGTATATATCATAAAAGTAGCAACATTCAACTAGAAATAACATTGTGGCTAACATCAACCAGCCACACCAGATCATATTGACATGAAATATAGCGGGTGTAGAGAGCCCAGTGAGAGGAGGCTAATCGTGGCTCCACTCTGACACAAGTTATCGTTTATACCCAATGAAATTTAGCACCATACATTCCTATGACTTTTTGGGGGAATATCAAAGTATCCATTTCCTCCATCCTGTAGGACCAAATGAAGTGTTTGAGGTCAGGTATTTTTCAAAAGTAGCAGTATGACCTTTGAAGGTTATTTTCAAGCTGCTAGGATGAATAATGCCATATCTTGCATTAAGTTGCCTAAGAGTTGGTCCAAAGTAAGAGGTTATGTTCTCCTTGCAGCTGTAACATTGGACACTTCTTGTGAGATGTAGATCATTCTGAAGTCCCGTATGAGTTCTTTAGCTTGTTTCACTTTATTCATTATGAGATGAATATGCGTGTAATCCAGAAGAGCAAAAATAAGTGTTCTTGAGGAGTTGTTGGTATTATGCATTGAGCTGAGACGTCCCGCCCAATGTACCCTTTGAATATTCAATTTTAGAGAAGTCGGAAGATCCAAAAGCTTTCAGAGCATTGTAGTAAGAAATAAAATGGGGTTGTCCTTTTCAACACCCTCCGGAAGACCAATAATGCATACATTGTTCCTTCTGTTTCTGTTTTTTACATTTTTAGACAGCTTTTGAAGAGATTTAACTGTGGTGTCTAACATTACCACTCTGTTGGTGACATGCTCTGCATCACTTACTCGCTGTTCGACTTCAGTTATTCTTGAATCAAACACAAACCATTTATCATCTAATTGTTGTAACTTGGCTTTGGTGGCTTCCATAAAGGGCTTCCGGGCCCTAATTTCCAGTAATATGGAATGCATGGCCGGATCCATAGTTTGCTCTTTTGACGTTGGCAACTCACTCTTTTGCCTTTTGAATGTATTAGACTATGCATGAGCATCCTCCTTGGCTTGAAATTTTCTTGAAGATGCCATAATGTTGTGCTCATGCAACACTAATGACAACTTAAATGCTGGTAGTATGTGCAAATGCCACCATACTTCTTCAAGACCAGAGACGGTATACAACACACATAGGGTGTGAAAGTTAACTTTAGGAATAACATTTCATTTAGCAACAATGGTATACCACACCTAGTTTCGTGTGAGAAGCAGCAGAAATTACCCTTAGAAGTAAATGTATTGTATGAAGCAACCATGGCTTTCTGGAGAGCTATAAATGGATTCTGAACACATTACATCACTCCATTTGTACATGATAGCTGGCAACATATCCATCCACACAGCATTTAGGTACTGGAAGCCATATATTTCTTCATAGTAGTCATATACTTCAATTATATATCACAAAGCCGATGTGGTTTCTATGAGCACATGTGGTAACAATGATATGTTAGGGGTATACTGACGTATGAAATTCAGATTTCTTTATAGTATCCCCAGACCTGAATAAATAGTGGTGCACACCATTAAACCAGTGGAGAGGTGTTCAAAATCACCTCAGGACATGTTCACTATTTTTTCCAACATATCATTAATATTTAAATTAATTATTCTTCACTTAGAATTGATGATTAACATATATGTATTAATACACATAGAGGCATAACTGAGAGTTTTTAAAGTTATGCTGTGATAATCTTCATTTTCTTATGGTAAACTCTGCATTTGAGTCTTGTAACAGGTCAAAGTAAAGTGAATTATTTCAATCCCAACTTCTGTATTGTACAGTCCCTTTTTTTAAATTCCTTTTTCCAAAGCCAGGCCTGCATGCTGACAGGGAGACAGTGTTTGGGAAAAACAAACTACCAACGGTTCATCCACAGCGCAGGAGGTGCTTAACCTGAGACAGCTGACAGGAACATCGGCTTCCTAAGTCACCGGAGCCCACTGCGTACAGGCATGCCAGCAAGTTTCAGACACAGATGGAGGAACGCCTTAGACACATCTCCCAGCGCCGCTGAGGAGAACCATCTGTAAGGTAAGAGGACATTTTTCTGTAAAACTAAATGCAAAATTACACTAATAACATATTGCAGTGTTCGGAGCAGGAAGGCAGAATTAGCCTGCCATCCTGTACGGTACCAATCCACGCCCCCTTGTTCTACATCCTTAACAATGGTGTGGAGCTTTCAAAAGAGACACATCAGCCTAGTCAAGTCTTTCCAGTGAGCGATGCTATGGACTGGAGGGCTTACAAAGGAGTGTTTTCTAGTGATCTATCGCAACGTTTACATATATGTTCTCCCTTTTGTTGCCAGACTTTTGAATTGATGCTCGCATTATGCACCCATTTTAATAATGTGAAATGTGGGCTATAAATCATTAACAGAAGGATCTCCCCAACATGCAGCACATTCATTCTTGGCTTTACAAAGTTCCTAACCTAATCCCAGATCAAATAAGCATGTATTTTCCCCAGATGAGTGACCCCACTCTGTTCTTGTTTCTCACTAGTGTTGTTTGCATCTTTTTAGTTAAATAGGAGTGATCATGCCCAGAGCCGACAATAAGGATCCCTCTCTTATGAGTCCTATTTAATAGTGTGTTAGACTCAGTCCACACATCCAGGCTTCATGTAGTGTGGACAAAACAGTTCCAGTTTTAAGAAGGGGAAATCAATCAAACCCAGGTTGCTGTGGGCTAATTACACTCCTGGACTCCCATATGAATATTTATAGGAAACAGAGAGACAATGCTTTACTGGACTTGGATTAATGACTACCTTATCTTGTCCCCCTGCTAGTGAGGCTTCCACAAGAATCAAGGAACTGTGTGCCAATGCTTGAGACTGCATCTGATTAGTTTAGTTTACTTTAGTTTCCCCATTTGTAGTTACCTTATTAAATAATGGTCTTGATAGTTACCTAATTGATGCCACTTAGCATTTCTCTGTAGTTAAGGATCGAAAACCATGCTTCTGTTATTCACAGATGACACAGATCATTGTTTTTATTTTTTATTTTATTGCTTATAGCACAACATTTGCTTTAGAGCAGGGGAGCACTTTACAACGAGAGGGCACTTAGCGTATTATTTTGTAAAGTAACAGATTACTGTACAAAATTGGATTACTGTTCAGTTGCAGATTACTGTTGTTGGAGGGGGAATTGGATTAATGCAGCAGGTGTTGAAAGAGTCAAGTTCTTTAGTGTGTTGCAAAACGGGAGAATGCTGGGGGCATTTCAAGCCTCTGGCCGACACCGAATACCAGATGGTCTGGACATGCCAGTGGAAGGACAGCTTGCAAGTCCTTTATGGGCTAGCCAAAACATAAACCTTTTGATAGTCTTGCTACATGAGGTGTAGGGACATACTTTCCACTATTCTGAATTTTAACAAGGCAGCTCCACATTTCATCATCCACATTTTAGCAAAGGTCTGAATTTGGGCCAAGTGTGTGAGACTGAATCTAAATAGATGCCAATGTTGGGAATGCACAGAACACATGCTAGAAAATAATCACTTTTCTCCATGATACCACAGATGTGGGCCATGTTGCACTACAAATAAAGCTAACATGAAACTAACATACTATTTTACCTTACCCATTTAACATATACCAGATTCCCATACTAACATTTAGTGCAAACCAGTCCATGATATAAACTTGGTGCAGATTGATGGAAATGCATGGTTGTCTGGAAATGAAATAAACTAAATGTGCAGGCTTAAAGCTGTGCTGTGTCTTAAAGTGTGGAATGTGAGATCCGTTCTGCTGAAGACATTGCATTGTTTAAACACATTTCATAGCAGGAAACAGCGCTGAATGAATGTGACATTTGTATTCAGGGCTTCAGCTTGAATCTGGGTCAAAGGCACAATGGAAATCACATGCTATTTAGTCAGATGGTTTGTCAAAGGGAGGTTCTCTTTGAATGAGACAAGTTTGAGAAAAAGGGCTGGAGCAGAAAGGGCTGGGTCATTCACTCACTCACTGGAGAAGGGGGCAGAAGGATTGGCAGAGAGAGAGAGAGACTTCAGGGCACTTATCTCTGGCTGTCTTCAGGGAGCAGAAAGGCTGACTTGTTCATCCAGGCGAAAAAGGGAGTGGACGTGATAATAATTCTCCTGTCCTGTAGACAAAAGATTTAGGTAATTATGCTGTAATTGAGGAGTGTGTTAAAGTGGATGTTTGATACTAGATAGCATAGGTTAAAGAAGTCATTTCATGTTTAGGCAAGGCATAATAACATTTGAAATGTGTATGTAAAATTGTGTTCATATTTCTCTAAGTTGCTTATGTTTGAATTACAATGTGTGTGCACATGCCATTTTGTGTAACTTGAGTATTTCTAGTTTCTAATAAAGAATAACAATTCGAATAGGTGATATAGTCTCAATGTATTTATTCTGCCCTCAGTGTCATTGGGATGGCATGCATAGAGATGCAGGATGTGCAGTAAGAAAAATATCAAATTAAAGTTAGTCGCTATAATTTGTTTTATTCTGAGAGGCTGAATGAATGTTTTGTATTTCATTTGCATGGTTAATGTATTCTGGGATGCAAGCCAAAGAGGTATAATGTGGTATTGTACATAAGATAATGCAAGCAGCTAGTAATGTACTAAGTCCAGTATTTGCTTACCATTAGTGACCCTGGTAAAATAATTATTAGGCAGCGTTCTGAAATTAGTCTCACCACTATAAAAATACCCCAACTAGCTTACCATAATATATTACCAACACACCAAAATACCACCATACCACTATTCCACAAAAGAAAATATCATGAGATACTAAAAAATATAGTCCAAATATTTCTCTAAAAGGTGCAAGAGTCTCCAACAGTGTGGGGCTTAGGTTCTAAGTATGATTGTCTTTGAAGATGGAGCAGGTCCTTTCTCTCTTTCTGCAGGCATTTGAGGGATTTTGCAGTGAGCATTACATCCACATAAATTCTGATAAATCAGAAATGCTAATATTTGACATCGTCAAGCTTCCTGAAAGAAAATATATAGTGAATAATAACAAACCCTATATTATGAATTTTGTTGTGAAAAGGTTTAAGGAAACATGCATCTAGGGCTTATTAGGAAGACCCAACAGAGAATAACATACTCAGCTGCTGGAACTCTTTTATCACCATATCAGGCAAGTCTGAAGTAAGTGTGTACTGTGCAACAATTATATTACAAATTGTACACAGGTGTGAGAGCTGGGGAGATCAGTGCAAATGGCAGAGAACATCTTCCTGAAACAGATGATGAGGGTTGCAACCTCAGTGACTAATGTGTACATACACAAAAAGTGGAGAACATTTCTCAAAGATAAGTTGGTTTGCAGGATGACAGTGGTGTATATTAGGGCAGGGCACCAGGAAGGAGAATCCATGTGCAAATATCTTGAAGTCAGCATGTTATCACACCCCTTAGAAAAAGAATTACTTGGATCAAAGGTATAGAGCTGTTGTTGACGGTTGGTCAAATTGTGTTTTCATCCCGTAGAGATCCCTAGCAATGTGAAGGCCATTTTATAATGCACAATGTGTTCAATATCAATGAGGTGAGGTGGAAGACCACCCAGAGTATGATGGTGTCCACCTATGCCAACCTGATTACACCTTGTAAATTGAAGTATTTAGACATAATTCCAGGGGCAGACTGCAGGATCCACATCCCACATGTGTGCTTTGACAACATGTGAAGGGCAGGGAAATCAGCAAGACTCGGGATGTGTCCCTGTGAAGACAGATGACCAAAGAACAGGGTACACCTGCTTCTGTCATGCACATGGGAAGAGTGTAGAAGTGCATTCCTGGATCCGATTTAATGTAGTAGCAACTGCAGATGCGCATTGGTTGGCCTTGATTATTGCTGCAGCACTTTAGATCTGGAAATATAAAGCATGGGCTGGTTTAGATTTTGAACAACACAATGAGAAATATCACCTTTTGGCAGGATCCTAAGCTGGTATTCTTCTGGGTAGTTCAGGGTGATAAGAGATAGGAGGGTTCCCTGTATATTAGCTGACCAAGATGGTGACATGGACATGGTGAAAAAGGTTGATGATTTAGTACGGTTGTTTCCCTTTCATTCCAGTTGTCTTAGATTATACTTTGCAAACATTTTCGATGTTTATTTTTATTGTAAACTTATATTCTTAAACATCATTGTATTCTATTATTGTTCAAATGATGTTCTAATGGGATGAATGTAAATGTATTTTTTACATGTATTTGTAAATCACTCCTGATTTAAATAAACATTATGTGTGCAAAACTAGATCATCTAGGATTTGGGGGGTGCGTGGGAAGTTTCACACGCGATGGGCCTTGGGCGAGCATGGTATGTGTATAACAGGGGTGCGCGTGAAGTTGAACAAGCGATAGGCCTTGTGCGAGCGGGGTACGTGTATTTCTGTGGGTGCGCGTTGAGTTGCACATGCGATTTCCCTGGGCGAGTGGGGTACGTGTATTTTGGGGGAGCGCAGGAAGTAATACATGTGATGGGCCTTGGGCGAGCGGGGTATGTGTATAACGGGGGTATGTGGGAAGTTTAACATATGATAGGCCTTGTGCGAGCGGGGTACGTGTATTCTGAGGGATGCACGGGAAGTTTCACACGCAATAGGGCTTGGGCGAGCGGGGTACATGTTTTTTGGGGGTGCGTGGGAAGTAATACACGCAATAGGCCTTGGGTAAGCAGGGTACGTGTATAACAGGGGTGCGTGGGAAGTTTAACACGCGATAGGGGTTGGGCGAGCGGGGTACATGTATTTTGGGGGTGTGCGGGAAGTAATACATGTGATAGGCCTTGGGCGAGCGGGGTACATGTATAACGGGGGTGCGCGGGAAGGTGAACACGCGATAGGCCTTGTGCGACTGGGGTACGTGTATTCTGAGGGGTGCGCAAGAAGTTTCACAAGCGATAGGGCTTGGGCGAGCGGGGTGCGTGTATTTTGGAGGTGCGTGGGAAGTAATACACGTGATAGGCCTTAGGCGAGCAGGGTATGTGTATTTCTGGGGGTGCACGGGGAGTTTCACACACGAATTGGCAGTGTGGGTCCTCTTAGGTGTGCCCTCTCCCCAGGCCCCGCAGGCAGCCCATCCACCTAGGCCATGCCCTGCAGGTAGCCCATCCACCCTGGGCATGCCCCCCAGCCAGCCCACATGTCACCATCCACCAGTGAGCACCCACTCATGTGCCCCTGCACCCCCACCCACCCGGCAGTGAGGGGCACCTGCCAGCAGGCCTCGATTCATGTGCCCCTGCACCCCCACCCACCCGGCAGTGAGGGGCACCTGCCAGCATGCCACGAATCATGTGCCCCTGCACCCCCACCCACCCGGCAGTGAGGGGCACCTGCCAGCAGGCCACGAATCATGTGCCCCTGCACCCCCACCCACCCGGCAGTGAGGGGCACCTGCAAGCAGGCCCCGACTCATGTGCCCCTGCACCCCCACCCACCGAACAGTGAGGGGCACCTGCCAGCAGGCTCCGACTCATGTCCCCCCAACACGTCATCATGATCCACAATCATGGCCCTCATAGCCACCCAAATCCCACTGCATGCCACCCCTGCCCCAAGAACCAACCAAGTATTACATCCACCCCACATTGAAATGCCCATTACATGATAAAACCCAAATGGCATGTATGTACATCAACACATGTCCATCACACACACACACAATGGGTGCCAGTGACTGTGAAAACCCACATCGTGACATGCATGAAACCAATGAGAGAATACCACACATTGAAGTATGAAACAAAAATGTATTCAACACAAAATGAAGGCAATCAAATGAAAACACACAATAATGGAAAAAAGAAATAAAATGCAGCATGTCCCAAAATGAAAAAATATATGAAATCAGAATCCAAATAAATCCAAACGAAAATGGGTCCAAAGTTTCCGTCCAACAAAGCAAATCCAAAGGGAAAGAAATAAGTAAAATCCATTGCTCCATGGTGAAAAAACAAAAAAATTATGATAAATCTACTGTTCAACTATATACAAATAACAAAGCCAGGGTCCATGAGCCCAACCATTGAAATCAAACCTACAAAAAAACGACCTAATAAAGAACTATCTACAAAATGGCGGGGCATAGTCCAAGCACCCCAAATTAAAGAAAAACCTAAATAAAACCTAACACTAACTAACTATATACAATGGCTGTGGGCAAGTCTTACGGTTCACTTGCTGATTTTCCTGGCCATGGCATCATCGAACTCCTGTTCTATGTCCTGGAGGCGGGCAGGTCCATGGCCCTGAGGTTTCGCAGGGATAACGCCATGTCCAACTCCAACTCCCTGCGAATTGCCTCGAGGCACTCAGCCCGCCTCAATGCCCTGCGCATGGAGTTCTCTGCCCTGACCATAGTGAGCCGTGCCTCTTCCACCCACCGCCGCTCCGCATCTATGTGCTGGCCCAGCCGCTGCCACACGGACGACACTCCCAAACCAGGGTCCTCCTGCCCTCCGGCCGATGCCTGCCCCTCTGATGTTGATGTCCCCGAGCCATCATCGCTCCCACCTTGAGCCAGCAGCTGCTGTGCCTGTGCCCTGCCTCTTGATGCCTGCATGTTCTCCTCCTGCTGGGGTGCAGTTGTTGGCGTGGCCACCCCTGCTGGACCTACAACTCCCGACTGTGGCAGGGATGTGTCCTCCACCAGCCTGGCCGCTGGGTCAGAGGCAGCTCCACAGGGTGCCCAGGTGATACATGGGCCGGAAGATGGCACAGAGGACGACTGGCGCATAGGGGGTTCAGGTGAGGAGGGGGTCAGTACAAGGTACAGCACACAGAGGAATCCAGCACTGGTGACCCATCCTAGTAGGTCGACGTGGTCAAAGAGGCATCCAAGATAACGTGCAGTGTCTTCACAAAAACACTGCAGGTCATCCCGCATGCCCCATTAACGCAACGCCACCCCAGCCAGGACAGGCTCAACCCGGTCTTGGATTGCACGTCCGCAGGGAGAGGAAGGCCAGTTGTTGTGCGCTCATCCCCTCCCTGAGAACGGGTCTGGATGTAGGCATCCCTGCTGGTGCGGGATGATGCAGTCACAGGATCGGGGACAGGATTACACACAGGCACCTCCGCGGCGGCCTGTGGTTCCTCCTGTCCCTGCCCCTGGACTGCACCACCAGCACCAGTGGAATCCCCCCCTTCAGACCCCGTGTGTGTCCCTTCCACGGCCTCCTCCTCAACCAAACCCCCCACCAATCTGGATGACTCCGTGCCATCTTCCTCCATCAGACCCTGTGGGGTCTCAGCTTCCCCTTCTGCTGCCGAGGAGTCCACCTCCAACCTCTGCCTCTTTGACCTACCCTCGGCAGCTGCGGCCACGGATGCGGCACCAGACTCCTCACTCCCCAACGAGATGACAACATGGGAGGAGGGCCGGGCCTTGAGTCTCCGGCTGGCGGTGCGATCCCTGCCGCTTTGCTCCACAGCACCGTCTCCGCCCTCTTCATCAGTTGACGCTGCAGACAGGGACAGATGGAACACAGGCATCAGGGCACTGTACAATGGTCTGATAAACACATGACAGTTGTACATGAGTGGCAGTGTCAAACTTCAGACATAGCATCACACTCCCCAACACACATGTAATTTAAACTCACACATATGAGCACATCAACAGGAATGTTGCACCAGGCATCACCATCCATACACAAACAACCGCATGAGCAGCCGAAGGTGAGCCTCACCTCACATGAAACATGGGGAGTGCAGAACACATGCACACACGCCACCAGACATACATGCATCTGTACATCTCCACCACCTGTCGCAGTGATAAGATTGCCATCCATGTCACATCTGGCAATCAGCCTCCTGCATGTCACTGTCACATGCATCCATGGTGTATCACAGTTGCACACTTGTCAAATAAACACACATGCACATGTACATAGTGCAGATACATGCAGGTGGAACCACCATCCATGTGTGACACCACAACCATGCCACTGTACATACACTGAAATGTAAAAATGTGTGCACCCACACCTGCATTTGGCCAGCATGCTTACCAACACATACACCATCGACGTGTCTTGCACATGAAAGGACTCACATGTGGCAGGCTCATTTCCCTGTACATACACATGCATACATGGCCCTACACAGACATATGTACCACCTGCACACTCCTGCCACACCTCAATATGCACAGCGTCCAATCAGTACGCATGTACACTTACCGCTCAACTCCAGATGGGTCTGCCTCTCAAGGACCTGGAGGTGGAGCGCTGGGCGTATACGTTCCAGGACCCTCATCTGGTTGTTGGTTAGGCGGACCCGGCACCCCTTGGCATCCACTGACTTCAAGAGGCGCCGGGCCTTGTTGAGGGTCCTGGACCTGAAGTCCTCCCAGCGCTTCCGGACGTGTTGAATGTCGCGGACTGCCACCCCCTCCACGTTAATGGAAGTCACAATGTCCATCCAGATCCTCTTCCGTCCTTCATTGTCGGCACGCAAACTTCCAAAGAGGGCCTCATATTGCCCCAGGACTTGCTCCACCAGGATACCAACTTCACTGGAACTGAAGCTGGTAGCCCTCTGCCTCTCTGGCTGGGGGTTGCCAGTGGTGCCAGATGGTGTTGTGTCCGACATGGCAACCCCAGAGGCAGGTGTGGGTGGGCAACTGGGTCCTGGGGCTGGGCTGTGGAGCAATGGTATACCAGTCAGGAGTCTTCTGTTCCAGCAGGGGTGGTCACAGCAACTGCACCCCTGCAGATGGTTGGTGTGCAGTCACCAAACAGCAGGGCACGAGGGCAGCAGGCAGGCAGGTAGCAGCAGATGGCAGGTGGGAGCGTGCTCGGGACTCTGGGGGGCAGGAAAATGGCCTTCTGGGCAGGAGCGTGGTCTTCCCTGTGTTGTTGCGTGGCCAGCTTGATACAGAGTGATTTGGCATGTGAAAAAACTGCACGCCTGCATGTAATTCGAGGAAAGGCCCTTAGCACGTAAGCGCGTCTCTGACATGACGCGCAAGGGCGTTTCCCTCAACACGGATGCATGTTGATTGTACACGTGCAAAAACTGCACGTCCGGGTGTCACTGCGTGCAATTGGAGAAAAGGGCCTTAGCGCGTACGCGCGTAAGTGACGTTGACTTGTGGGCTGGCTTAAAAGGTACGTGTAGGATGCTATTTTCTTGTACGTGCTTTTTGTGGAGAGTGAGCGGGTGATTCTTGTACTTCTTGTTGGTTCACACGCAATAACTTCACAACGGTTCCAGTTCGTAATCCCTGTTTACTCAGATAGCGTTCAATTCTTCTTTTGGCAGGGGTGTTGCCAACGCGCACACGTGTGTCTTTTTCATGTTCTTTTTCCAGGCAGACGGTGAGTCGCGCACGTATTTTCCAACTGTGGTTGCCCACGTGTGTCGCGTACCCATTCAGAGGTCATTGTAGGCTGCATGTACCACGCATATGCTTATTTTTGTGTTTCTGGGTGCCACAGCATAGTGCGGGTTCATTTTTCCACGCACGTGGTCTACCAGGGGTTGTGTGCATGTTAAATATTGTTTTCGGGGTGCCTGTGCGTTGCGTGACCCGTCATCTTCCCCCAGGGGTCACAGACAGCCTTGCTAGAGCACTAGGGTACGAATTCCATCTAGTACCCTACCATTTTCTCCCCAATTGCCCAGGACAATTGTTTACTGCAGCTCCCATACGCACAACAACATCAGTGCCATGGTTGGGAGGCGACCAAGAAGTAAGGGAGGCAAAGGTGGCCGACTTCAAAGAGGTGGGCGCAATAGGGGACGTGGCCAGGATGTGCAGGGTGTCCCAAGAGGCCAGTGTGTGGAGGACAAATCAGGGACACCTATACCCCCGTTCCCCACAATGGTTCGGGGAGATGTAGCTGACACCATCCCAGCTCAGCCCTTGTTAAACCGGCCCATATTGTCAACAGAACTGGCACAGGATGACTCCCAGGATGACTTCCGTGTCACCAAGTCTAAGCCACGTGTGGCAGTGAAAGTTGCTGTCACCAGGCCACGTGGATCTGGGGCAGCAATGTCATCTGCTGCCCAAAGTAGCCAGGGTGAGGAGGCTGCAGGGGCAGCTGCAGCTCAATCCACCCCAGCTCCGAGTGTCCCAGCCGGGACAGTGTCGGTCCGTGTCCATCACACCGAGGTTGGTCCTGCCAACATCACCCAGCAGCCAATGCCTGCAGTGAGACCTTTGGTCATCGTACTTTTGGCAACTTCCAGTGCCCAGTCCACCTGTGCTTCTGCCCCTACGAACCATAGCAGCGTAAGCCACTTAGGGTCCGCACCACCTTCCAAGAGGAAGAAGGGTGCTCTTGCAGTACAGGCTGGGACCCCAGACACGGCTACCCGCTCCGGCACATCAAGGAAGCCTAGTTTCAATGATGCAGAACTAGATGCACTTGTGGGCTATGTGACACCCCATGGCCGCGAAATGGTGGTGACTGCAGGGTACAAGACTACGGCTGCTCAACGTTGGGCCCACTGGCAGACCATCGCGGATCACATTAGTTCCCTTGGATTTGTAAAGCGCACAGCTGATGATTGCTCTAAGCACTGGAATGACCTGAAACGCAGAGCAAAGAACAAGCTGGCTTCAAATCATGCCTCTGCTCTGGTGACTGGTGGTGGGTCTCCACCAGAGGAGGAACAACTCGCTGAACATGAGTCTGTCGCTGGAGAATTCATCACAGAGTATCAGATCCAAGGCGCGGGAGACCTACCAGATCTTGAAGCAATGTCCGGTGAGTGACCATGCATGTGTGTGCAATCCATGTGTATGTTGCTTGGGTGATGTGTTCTGATTGAGTGCCAGGTGAGGCTGTCTAGTCATGACTGCTATGGGTCACCCATGTGGTCCTTCAAAACCATTCCCCGACCTTGTGTTTCCGTTTCACAGTATCCCTTCTGACCACAGTTCACTTTTTGCACATGATTAATCCACTTGGCCTTCAGCTGTCCTCTTGCCACAACATTGTTCATACTGTGTTCCTCTTCATTCAGCCTGATTGATGAAATGATTAGCATATTTACCAGACATTTTTGTGCCCTACTGTCCCAAATGTGACATACATCTGTCATAGATTACACCACACAATGGCCCACATTTCTTGACTTATTAGGGGAAAGATTTCTACAATCAGGCGGATTGAGTAATGTGCACCTACACATGGCCTGCACACTATCATTTTGGGGCCCCGTTTGAATGTTGAACATGACCATTGTATCCTCTCATGTCGAAGTGACCAACCATTGATGTATCCATGTGCCTGCCATCACTGCATCAGTGAACACTGGCTTTGTTGCAGCGTGTGGCACATGCATGTTTAATCACTCTTTTTTACATGTTTTATTTCATGATGTCCATCTCACATGGATGGGTGACAGTACTGATTTGCTACCATCTGGGTGTCCTTGTCAAATCTGCCATGGCTATGGTACATGCCGTCTGTGTGCTGGCATGTGTCATGTATGTGGATTGTCCATGCCACTCACAGGCTAATGTTTGATGCCAGTACTATCCAGCATGGAGCACATGTGTTGGTTTTCCATCTTGAAGTTATCAGTGTGTGCTTTTTGCCTCCCCTTCCAACTCATTGACAGTGCATGCATGCCAGAGTTATTGTCATGTGGGACATGTGTCATTTATGTACTAGATCTCTGCCTCGTCATGCCTATGTGTGTGTGCTATGGTGCTCATGCCTGTTTCCATTTGTTATCTTTCATGTTCTTGCAGATGATGAGGCACCTGATGCTGTTGAGGAGGAGGAGATGGGGCAGACCCAGGAGGACTCACAGCCACAACCGGGCACCATTGAGGACGTGGGGTAGTGGTGGGTGAAAACCCATTACTCCTACAGACCACACTGTCCACGGGTGTTTCTGGGTACACCTCTGAAGACCTCTATGAATCAGATGCTGAATCAGACATTCAGACATATGTGCCGTCGCAGGTGAGTGTTTCTGGCAGGGATGCTGTTCTGTCCAACCCACCTGCACCAGGGTAGACCCCTCTATGGGGCATTCAGTGTTGGAAAGTCCGCCTGTGACGGTTACGGATGCAGGGCCACACTCCACAATATTTGCTCTTGTTCCTTGGCCAGCAGATCAAAGGAGGAATGCAGTCATGCAGCCTCAGGCAGTGCCAGCACAGCAAGGTGCACATCACCTTGCCCCAAACAGGTGTGGCAATACTGTGTGGGAGAACTCCATGTACACTATAGCAGCACAATAGGGGGCATTGTGTGAAATGATGGCTCAGGCAATGGATAGGGTGGCCACTTCCATTCTCCCCCCTGAAAGGCAGATGGAGCTCCAGCAGCAGGCAACAGAGTCCATTTGCCACTCACACAGGGAGGACATGTTGGTGTCCGACAGGGAGCGACGGGCTGGACTGGAGACTCTGCGCACAGCCATATCTGTAGAGTCACAGGCCCACAGGGAAGCCCTGAGGTTAGAACACAGCTCCCTCAGAAATACTCTGGTTGAACTTGAGGTGTCTCGGAGTACAAGGTCAGAACAGCAGCTGGAGCAGCTGACACGCACACTCTCAGCTGAGCTCCAGGCAACCCATCAGGAGATCCGGGCATCACGCGAGGCCATGCAGGCAGAAATTCGTGCTACCCATGAGGTGCTGCATGGGGATCTCCGTACCATCATCCTGCAGAACCAAACCTTTCAGACCTGCATGCTTGCTGCCATGGAGGAGCATGCCAGGGCTTTGCGTGGTCTGCCTCCCATATGACGGCCACCTTCTGATGTACCACCAGAGGATGATGACAGCGACGGCAGTTCTCCCACAGTAGCGTAGCCGTGCAGGCCATGAGCCCATGGAGGTATTTTTGTTTTTTCTCAACATCCACGCATCTGAGTACTGGGGTGCACCCTGTACCACGTCCCTCCTGGGTGGCCTCCTCCCCCCCTCATCCACACATGTCATTTTTTTTTTAAACAGTATGGTGCTTTGTGTGGTTCCCGTAGGCATCCACTGTGTATTACAGCTGGGCACATGCAGGCTTGTCCTGTCTTTGGGTTAGATGCTTGGGTTCCTGACACACACACCCCTCGTGCTTCCCCTTTCCATGGGCTTGTAAAGGGTGTGACCAAGTGACAGTAACTTACACAGTGACATTGGGCTCCCACAAGTTGTGTGGACAGTCTGTAGTCAAAACTGTGTATACATCCCTAGTGGATGTTGTTGTAGTAATCTCCACTGCATGGTGGATTTATGTATGGTTCTACATCCATGACTTTTTCCTTATATACATGTACCTTCTTCATGTCTTAAGCCCGTCTACTTTGCAGATGCAGTTCATGTTGTATGCAGTACACTGAAACATTTGCCTACCACCAACAATCTGCAGTTGGAAGGGGTCGATGTGCTGCCTTAGTGAGGTTGACCAATGTTTTCTGGTCCTCTGTTGAATTCATTTCACTTTCCCAAACTTGTTTTTACCAATATACATCATGATTGTGGACCAATGGTTTTGGTCCCCCGTTGAATTCATTTTACTTTCTTAAATCTGTCTATATCTATTATATGGTGATTTTGTTTGATTGTTGAAATTTACTTGTACATAACAAACATTTCCATACTTAGCTTTTTGTTCTTGTTCTGTATGTTTTGTTGTGATTTTGCAACACACAAATAGTACTAACCCACCAATGATGTCGTAAATAGATGTTATACTTTTGAATCCCCTTTTTTAACTTTTTTTACCTTGCTGCATTGTGTTGATAATCTGTATAAGTATAATCTCTGTGATTATACCCCGGATCCCTGACTCTCCCAAGCTATGACCACTCCCAACCGTTGCAGTTCCAGGTCATTGCACATGGTTACACCCCTATGCTTCCATTGGTCCCTTGTCTGTAGACCTGAGGCCGCTGTAACCTGCAACCACTCTAAACACCCTGCTTCATCCTACCACGCAGCATAATCTCTTCTAACGCTCTTCCTGGTCCGGTGCGCCATCGCCCGGCTGCTAACAGACCCCCAGGCGCTGATGCCTAAAAGTTTGTGTTTGTTTTGGTTTCGTCCCTCTGATTGGGGGAGGGATGTGGGTGGGGACTGGGGAGGGGACATTATGGTTTAAAAAAGTCTTGACAGCCTCCAAGGGCGCCGCATGCACCGCACCAAAGCACGTTATATATGTAGACACTCGATCGCATACATCCAGAGTATACATCTTTCATTTTCCGGAAAACCACTTTTACTCATTCCACCATTACCCTCCCAAATATGGCTAATACTACCCTGACCTTTATGAGCTGGAACATCAGGGGATTGGGCAACTACAAAAAGATGCGACAGATTCAGCTCCATGCCGAACGTCATGGGGCAAATATCCTATGCTTACAGGAAACCCACGCTTGCTCGGAGCAATGTGAACGGTTCGCTAAGCAGTGGGGTTCCAAGAGGTATTATACTAACTATTCCACCCAGAGCCATGGCACCCTCACTCTAATACATAAAAGTCTGAAGTTCACTTGTCGCCATTCCCATGTAGATCCACTTGGAAGGTTTGTGCTGGTCACTGGTATATTACAACATCAGGAGATAGTCATCCTGAACATATATGGTCCCAACGTCGACGACCCTGACTTCTACCTCCACCTGGTCACTCTACTTGAGAGCTACCCCCTGATTCCTATCTTATGGGGCGGGGACTACAACACAATACTAGATGTCAACCTGGATAGGTCGGGTTCTAGGCCTCGGCAACTGTCTAGGGCAGCATATACTATCCTGACCTCACTCCCCCGGCTGGCACTGGTGGACGCCTGGTGTCTGATGTATCCCGAAGACCGCACATACTCCTTTTATTCCTCAGTGCATGACTCCCACTCCAGAATAGATAGATGGCTAACTACAGACATACTGATCAGATGTATATCTCACCTGGCCATTCTCCCCAGGACACTATTGGACCATTCACCGGTACTTATCTCCTTTAACTGGGGATTGAACGTCAACAGAACCAGACAGTGGAGGATAAGTCCCTATGCACTTCTTGACCAGGTTTTCGCCTCTGAGCTCGAATCCTCCATCGAGGAATAGTTTGAGATTAATACAAATTCTGTCTCAACACAAGCTGTACTCTGGGAATCCTTCAAAGCACGCACAAGAGGGGTCGCCATCTCCAAGAGCAGTGGCATCCTAAGGGGCATCCGTGCCGACATTGCTACCAGTGAATCAGCCCTGGCCATCTATGAATCCCAATATGTTGCAGATCACTCCCCGGCCACCTTAGCTGCGCTGGGATCAGAGCTGGACAGATTCCGAGACCTCGCCGAACGCGAGGTTAAATTCCTAGACTCCCCTCGATCAGCGAGGGAATACGGCGAGGGAGAGTGGCCCGGCCGGATCTGGCTAGACTGCTGCGCGGGGAATTCAGTGCGCCCAATATACCAGCCATTACTAGACCGGATGGCACACTCGCCACCTCCCCCCAAGACATCAATTCTGAGTTTCTCTCGTTCTACACCTCCCTATATTCGGAGGTTGACGGGTCCCAGATTTCCGAAATTGACTCCTACTTAGAGAACCTTCCTCTATCAGTCCTATCAGCCGACGCTAGCGGCTTCCTTGAGAGGCCCTTCACCCTAGAGGAAATTATAGAGGCCATCGAGTCACTGGCATCCGGGAAGGTCCCCGGCCCAGATGGACTCCCGGTGGACTTCTATAAACTATACAACTCCCAACTTGCGCCGCACCTCCTGACCCTATGGGAAGAATCGTGCGACAAGGGCATACTTCCACGTCCCTCCAGGAGGCACTGATTACAGTGCTCCTTAAACCTGGTAAAACCCCTATGCAGTGCAATTCATACCTACCACTCTCGCTGATTAATAGCGATATTAAAATATTTGCCAAACTGCTCGCCAACCGCTTAACCCCATACATGTCTCACATTATCCACCCAGAACAGGCCGGTTTCGTCCCCGGTAGATCCACTTCCCTAAATCTAAGGAGGCTCTTTAATGTAATCAGCAGAATCGACCCAGCCACACAGGCAGTCGCAGCTACACTAGACATGCAGAAGGCATTTGACTCGGTCTCATGGAAATACCTGTGGCGGGTTCTCGAGAAATGCAAATATGGCCCCAACTTCCGTTCCTGGATAAAGCTCCTCTATATCGCTCCGTCGGCCAGAGTTCGCACGGAAGACAGATGCTCTTCCCCCTTCCAGATATCTAGAGGTACGCGTCAAGGATGCCCCTTCTCCCCACTCATTTTTGCCATAGCCATGGAGCCCTTCGCTGATATGATTCGGCAATCACACTCGCACAGGGGCTTGCGCACATCCGGCCAAACCAATATAGTCTCTCTCTACGCTGACGATGCCCTGCTGTATGTTCGCTCCCCTGAAATCAACCTTGCCCCTATACTGGCAGATGTGGCCCGGTTTGGGGACATATCCGGTTTGAAGGTGAACTGCTCCAAGTCTACATTGTTTCCACTCACAGACTCGACACAACACCCCCCCCCCATTTACAGAGATTCAACTGGTCTTTATCTAGCTTCACCTACCTGGGTGTGGTGGTCTCCCGGCACACGTCGCAGCTACGTGACGACAACTACTAGAGTTACTTAACTAACCTGAGGGCCAAAACCTCCAGCTGGACCAAACTTCCCCTATCACTAGCAGGCAGAATCGGAATACTCAAAATGATTGTATTACCTCAATTACTGTACCGATTTACCAATCTGCCTCTGTGGCCCGGGGATACTTTTTTCCAGACACTCCGCGGCATATGTAACATCTTCCTCTGGCACTCTGGGGCTGTCCGCGTCAAATTATCCACACTGACCGCCCCTAAGGCACTGGGCGGATTTAGCGCACCCGATTTCATCAGATACTGGGTGGTGGCCCAATCACAGTTTGCTGCATACTGGTTCAATACCATTGATCCTCCCCCACATGTTCGCCTCGAGAAACTAACGGTCTGTGACCGAGTGATCGGATCCCTGGTCCTCAAACCAATCCCCCCTGACCCAAACTCTGCGAACCCTGTAGCCAGTACATCCTTGGCTTTGACCAAACTCTGGTCCATGGTCGGCACACCCCACCCATTTCACGGGGATCTGCCATTGTGGAACTTCTTCCCTGATGTCCCACACATTCCACATTCAGTGGTCACCTGCTGGGCCGATGCCGGCTTTCTGAAGCTACGCAATGCATTTGAACAAGGAAGCTTCATAAATGGTCTGATCTCCCTCCCTCACTCAGGCGCCGACCCTCGGTGTGGCTACAATACTCTTCACTCCATGAACATCTCAAGTCCAGATATCCAGACTTCCCCGCCCTGCCCCCTGACAAACCTATAGTGGCGGAGCTCTGCTCCTTTCTCTCCTTAAGAGGCAAGTTCTCGAAACTTTACTCCTTATTACAGACTAGAGTGGCCCCTCATTTCACCAAGCTGAGGCGCAGATGGGAGGAGGACCTTAGTTCTGAGATCACCGATGAACGGTGGTCTCGGATGTGTGCTCGGACCCACTATGTGTCCTACAACACCAAATTTAAACTCATCCAGTTCAAAATCCTACATAGTTGGCATCATACACCTATGACACTCCATCGCATGTTCTGCGCCACCCCTCCCTCCTGCTCCAGGTGTGGCGCGGATCAAGCCTCCTATATACATATGGCTCTGTCCCCGGCTGACCCAATTCTGGCTAGACATTTGCTCCACACTGTCAGACATTCTAGAACACCCGATCACTCCCACCCCACTGCACTGCCTGTTCCATGACCTTCCTCATCTACCCGAGATTCTAAGAAACTGGCAGGTCTCTGCATGCTATTGGCGGTCCGCTGCATATTACTTTGTTGGCTCCGCCCTAGAGCGCCTACCTATACACAATGGCTCAGATCGGTCACGTGGGCTCATGACACTGAGCAGTCCTGGAACGCGATGCAGCATTCACACTCTAGGCCAAGGGACATCTGGTCGGGATTCCGAGAATATATGTCTGCCATGGCCTCACCATCAACTTCCCCCCCTTCTTCCCCGGGAGGCTCCCCATAGATGTTGACCCGCTTGGTGCATGTAGCAATACTTTGTATGTTGCCTTTTATCACTATGCTTCGCTCTGCTCAATGTGTACTGTTTATTATCCGCATTGCTCGCCCTTAATGCTGGTGCCATGTGGCTCCCTCTGTTCTTTGTTGTGCTGTCAAGTCAAATAAAAAAAAAGTTACAAAAAAATATTAAGTATAATTGCAGATTTCGACCTATATTTAAAAAGAAAAGAATTTAATAACAAATTGAATAAAAATCACTGCTAATACTAAAAAAGCAGTGTTTCAAGAGATTGGAATTATCTCGAAGTGTTTGCTTTCTTATTTTAGAGGATACTTGGATTATTGATTATAAGCAATGTATTGAAATAGAGCTAATAAAATAACCTAGGCACTCTAAATTAAGTGTAATGCCAAGAACTGTATCTTTGGTTGGAGCCCCCTTTTTTGTTCTCTACTGTATATTAGCCCTTTATCCTTCCACATTAGGGGCCATTCCTTTCATTATGAAGCCTTAGTGAGGTTGCGACACGTGCACTACTTTGATTTTTAATTCTCATATATTGCCACTGTTTGCATATGTACTGATGTTTTCTCTTGCTGGTAAGTATTTGTTCATGTGTGTTGTTTTTTTTATTCATTATTGAGAGCAAATTGTCTGTGGACTGTTTCCATTTGGGACAGTGCACTTTGTAACACTTGTGTTATTTGTTGTGCATTCATTTGGTTGCTTTCACATTGCATGCCATGCCATGGTGTGTTGGTGAGGTGTTGAGTGACATGCCACTATTTTGATGTGGTATTTTGCAAGGGGGTAGTCCTTCATGCTGCATGAATGTGTGCCTTTTTGTGACACAGCATTGTGTGTCTTTGAGTAGCTAGGGATGCAGACAATGTAGCACTTCCAGGTGAACAATCTCAGGCTGGAATGGTTGTGATAGTTGACTGTCCCTTTTGTCATCATCATTGATTGTAAGCTGGTATGTGCCAGGCCTGTGTGCACTCCGCCGGGGTGATTAGGTGAAGTAATTTGCCACAAGCTCGTTACGGGCTGCCTCACCACGTGCCCTTTCACCTCCCATGCGCAGCGGCCGTGCATGTGGTTGGGGATGTGGGGGCACCACCATGTCCACTGGTACGCCCCGCCGGGTTACAAAGTTGTGCAGGACACATGCTGCCACTATGATCCTGCACACTACTGGGGGTGCATATAGCTGCTGCCCACCAGAGCGGTCAAGGGAGCGAAAGTGTGACTTGAGCACTCCGAATGTGCGCTCCACTATGCCCGGGGTTGCAACATGGGCTGTGTTGTATCTTACCTCAGGTGGTGTGGTGGGGTTCCGAATTGGCGTCATCATGTAGGTGCTCAGAGGGTAGGCACTGTCCCATGGGGAGGTGATAATGGTTGTCATTAGTGGGGTTTTCCCATTTCTCCGTTTCTGACATGCATGCATGTGCAGAGGCATTTATACTCACCATTTAGCCATGTTTTGCCATACCGGCCAGTTTCCAGGTCCCGTTTTAGGGGTGACATTCTGAATATGAAACTATCATGGCTGGACCCTGGATCGTTGGCATATACTGAGGTGATGATTTCCTTGGCATCATATACAACCTGCACGTTTATGGAATGCCAGTGCTTGCGGTTCCGATAGATATGCTTAGTGGCCCTAGGTGGACGTAGAGCCACATGGGTGCAATCAATGGCACTTAGGACTTTGGGGAAGTGTGCTACCCCGTAAAATTGCTGGACAACAGCCTGCCTTTCTGCTGGTGTTCTGGGCATGTATATGTGCTTGCGGACTGAGGGGCGTGCAGTCATGATGGCCAACACCTGGTGTAGGCAGCATGACTGCGTGGCCTGTGACACACCCCCCACTATGCCACTTGTCCGCTGAAATGAACCAGTAGCCAAGAAGTGCAGTACATTGAGCACCTTTTCCAAGGTGCTTAGTGCTTGTGAGCACAGGGTGGGTGATGTGAGGTCATCCTCCCACTCCCTCACCAGGTCTAGGATTATGTGTGGTGGAAACCTGTACCTCCCATACACCTGGTCATCAGGCATCCCAAAAAGGCTTTCCTGGGTACAAAAATGCGGGGCCTGGCTATCCTCCTCCTCCTGCGGTGTCCCACGACCACTGCTGCGAGGAACGGTATATTCATCGTAGCGTCTGAGCTTGTTTCTTGTTTGTGCGCACTTTTATGCTGCGCGGGGCCGCTTACGCCTGCTTCCTGCTGGTGTACATGTTTCCGGATTAGCGCGTCTTTTTTGGTGCACGCCTTTCCCCTGTTCGATTCCATGAGTGTGTGTTGTTAGCGCGCGTGTGGGCGTTGCGAGCATTTACCTCCTGTACTTCCTTGTAACGGCCACATTTTTACGCGTTTTCCCCATTCCGCATGTTACGCCCCGTGTTTCGCCCACTTTTCTTGTGTGCGCTACACTATGTGCACTTTCCCTGTGCGTGTAGCGCAAGCCGTTTAGTGACGTGTGCGCCCACGTGCGCCACCCACGGATTTGGCGCACATCCCAGCTTTTACTAGCGCAGCGCATTCCATGAATCGATCAACGGCTGCGTGCGCGGCTTTGGCACGCATGCGCTGCGATTTTCACGCTTGCGCTCCCCTTTTCGGCATATATTTATTCCATGAATTACCCCGCAAATCTTGAAAGTGAATGGAAATGAAAAGGTAATACTTTCTTCACAGATGGGCACAACATACTAAAACTACACAACCACTTCACCAGAAAAGAACTCCATGGGGCTAATATTGTCTGCTTGAATATTTACAGAGAAGGACCCTCACTCATATAGTACAAGGCAATCTAGAATTTAGTGTTAAGTGAAGTCAGACCTGTAGAAAGGACTGGTTAGCAGTGGCGTGTCCAGACTTGTTTGACTGGGGTGGCCCAAGGTAGGCACTGATTTATGCCGGAGTGGCATGAAGTACGAGTGCACACACACAGCATGATCATAGTTTAGGATGATGGGTTGGCCAATCAGATTGCAGGGGTAGCACGTGCCAACCCAGCCACACCATGAACACGCCGCTTCTGGTTAGTCTTCAACATTGACACCATAAAAGGGTCTAAAATACATACTTTATGATATTAAGAGAGAAGAAGACATTTGCAAACTAGTTCCACTAAGATAAGTTGCAAAAAGCGACAAGAGATTTATATGGAGATCTAAGAATTTGAAACTTGCAAAATAAGTAAGATAATTTAAAAGCCGCAAAATATACAGCATTCACAATGACAGGGACCATCACATTTTCTGAAAAAGATTTGAAACCAGACATCTGTTCCATTGCGGGTTGTGGTATTGTGTATACTTGACTGCCCCAAAAAGAGGCCTCTCAGGAAAAAGCACCCATAGAAGACCGCAATGGATAAAAAGAGCGAGCGTAATGTTGAGTGGGTACCTAAGATAGAAGTCTAAGGGGCTTGAGGGAGCGGCTACGTGTTTCTTGGGGCAGGGAGGGATCTCTGTAGGAGGTAGCATTGAAGGCGAGTCGTGTCGGGTGGCATGGAGGGTAATGGCAGGGTGGGTGGAAGCGAGGAGGACAAGCCATGGCAGAGGAGGCAGATTGAGGGTATGGGCATGGGGGCTTTTTGGTGTAAACCCCTGATGGATGCATAGTTCTGCGCATTTGAGGATGCTTCAAGGCTGTCAAAAAAAGGCTTTTTTAGCAGTGGCCTCAAAAGGGCAGGATATTAACAAAGAACTATCTGTTCAATTAAACTGTTCAAATAGGAAAGGTAAAATATGTGCTAGGTTTTAGACATTGTTCCTCATTAGGAGTGTGCCGGTCACGCTAACAACGTTGCCGGTAAGCTACCGTCATTGTTGTTACCGGACCTGCACACTCCGACTTCTGTGGGTGGTACCGTCAGAACGGCACCCGCCCGCAGCCTTTGACGTAAGCACCGGCACCATTATGAACGGTGCCGGTGCTTACGTCCTCCCCATTCCAATTGAGTTCTATTTGACTCAAATGGGAATGGGGAGTAATACTTTCTGGTGCCTGGCTTCAGGGACCGCCAGGGCTGTAATTCCCCAGTTATTCCCTAAACCCAGGCACCGTAAATAATTCACGACTCCGGTGGCAGCCTGCCAATTTTACTGGCACGGCTACCGCCAGGGTCGTAATGAGGCCCATTGAGTACAGCTCTAGCAATGACAATAGAGATGTTTTATGAGAAAGATCAATTTTAAGGTGTACTTTGCTGCTACTCCTCCACAAACAAATCTTAACAAAATGAGCCATAGCCCCCATTCCACCAGTGAAGCACCTTATTCAATTTACTCTGCAGAGTCAAAGGTTTTCAAACACAGATATGTACAATAGATGGCACTACTTGAACCAAGAAATACCCTCATAACAAGCTTAACTGTCACAAACAGTAGGCCTTCAAATCCCTATCTGGTAACAGAGAGTTGATCATCCAACCAAATGGATAAAGATGTCTTAATTGTGTTCATGGATGGAACTAAGCTCCAAGATGTGTGTCTATGCCAATGGAGAGACACCAGATGTTACAAATTAACTCACAAAGGACCTCATCATGAGTTGGACGTTAATCAGGCCTTAAATCCACCAAGCGGTATTATTGTGGCAGTAATACCGCTGCATCCCGAGTTTGCAGGCACGCGTACACAGCCCTGACGGTAACGCTAAAAGTGCCTGACGTATACATCACCTGGAAATGGCTTACCTGCCGAGATATCTGAGAAAATAACGCTACCACCATTAGCGGTATCAGCATGCACTATTAGCGCATGTTATTAGCGGGTGCTAATACCGCCGGTGGGAAACGTGTTACCGCCAGAACAGGCAACACTGCAACAGCCATTTTGGAAATCACATCCATCAAAAATCAGAGCCCCTGCCAGCCATTCAGACAATCTGAGCAGCAAATATGTCACAGGAGAGGGCAAGGGGTAAGGCAGAGCAAGATTGCCTCAGGAAGCAAAGTTTATGGAGGAGAATTGTTGTGCCCGGTGGAAGAAGTGGTAGCACATCATGCTGAGCTCTATGGGGCCAACAAAAAAAAGACCTCCTCACAACGGCGCAACCAGATCTTGCTGGCAATCAGCCAGAAGGTGTTAGCAGTTGGCCGCATCCCCCGGATCGGGAAGACAGCAGAAAGCGGTGGAACGACCTGCATGTCCGGGTCCAGTCAATACTTTCACAACACCGCACAACTGCAGGACACAGGGAGAGACTCACCACCACCACTGGACCTCGCACCGTGGGAGGAGCGCTGCAGTACGTTGATCGATATGGAAGGGATAGAGGGAGTAGGAGGAGCCGAAGCTGGTGCTAGCACCCAGGAGGCAGAAGGTGAGTGACCACTCGCACAAAAGGAAATGTGACACCAAATTCCAACCACAGCAACCCCCAGTGTAAATACCCATGAGCCGGTCATTGTGACTGGGGGCAGTGTGTGGGAGCCAACACAGGCCCAGATAGCTGGAGTTCCTTTGAACTACTGATCTTTGATACTTTGTGAAGAAAATGAACGTGTTTCCCCGTGCGGATAAAAGTGAAGTTCCTTTGTTGATTTTTCACAGAGTTGGTTTGACAAGTCCTATCAATTAGAAATCTTGCTTGTTTTTGTTGAAGGACAATGGGATATACTGGGCATGGCAGGGCCTTATTAATAACAGTATTTTAAGGAAGAGCAGATGAAAATAGCGTCAGCAGCATTATTTTAAAGGTGAAAAAGCTTCCTTTTAATGGGGATTTTGGGCTGGCAGCAAAGCAATGCTGCTTTTTCACTTTATTCCATTTGTATAGGTCAGAACACACTGACACGCTCCCTCAGTGTGTTCCCTTGTTCCATCCTGCCCAATGTGTGCTTGGCAAGACGGTGCAGCCATCTCTTTGTTGCTGCAAAAACGCAGTTTTGAAGCCATGGAGTTCAGAGAAGCCAGCCCAGCTTTTTTGCTGTTTCTGCTGAAATGCAGCTTTGTGATGTGGGGAAGCACAGCTGAGTTGGGTCAATATATCCCACATATCCCACCCGACTCGTCTGAGATTTCTTGTCAAGGAAGAGTAGGGGAAAGTGGGATTCATCAGGTGGGCAACGGGGCTCCTCAGGTGAAGTCCTTCCATCATCTGGGAGCGGTACTTCCACGATCCCCCCGTTGTTTCACGTTGTAGTATGAAGCGACACCCACAGCTTTCTCATGGATCTTCGTTTATGGTGCTGAGCGACACCCCCAGATTTTCTTTGATTTCTGCCTTCCAGGTCACCGGGGAGGTCCTCCTTGGTCTTTGAGGATGCAACCAGCGCAAATCTATTAAATAAATAAGAACTGGTTACTTCATTTTGCCACTAACTGCCTTCCAATATGGTTGCCAGCAGTGGGACATGCATGCATTCAATAATGACAATCGATAGTGAAGAAAAATACTCCCTGTTACATAATTATACTTGTAAATCCATTGTTCCCTTCTGATTCTTCTTTTTCTAATTCTCATGCTTCAGATGTCTCCTCTATTCGATTCTCTCTTGGCTCCTCAATTTTCTGCAAAGTGTCCCTAGGGTGACAACTCTTTAGCTGATAAATATGGACCCATTTCTCTTCTGTCAGTTCGGCTTTGGGGATGCGGATTCTGTAGGTGACAGGTGAGATTTTATCTACAATTTCAAAAGGACCCCCACCAGCTTGGTAAAAATGTACGCTCTTTGGTCTGCTTCCTTGGGAAATTGTACAAGTAGCCCCTGTTTCCTACCTGGTAATCCTTTTTGGTTGTTTTTAAATCATAATGAGTCTTCATACTCTATGCAGATCTTTCCAGATTCCGCTGAGCGTACGCAAAAGCATGTTGAAGGTGTTTTCTTAGATTCTCAACATACTCATGAGTTGTGGAGGCATTTATCAATGTCTGCTCTTGTGTCCTGTAGAGCAGATGCTGAGGTAGCACCATCCTTCATCCAGTCATCAGCTAAAATGGAGACACCTTAGTTGCAGACAAAGGTGTAGATCTGATGGCCATCAGTACAAGTGGTAATCGGTGTCCCAGCTTGGCCCAGAGTCTGCCACAAATTATTTTTAGAATGCTCACAATGGTTTTATTGTACCTCTCATCTCCACTACTAGAGGACAAGCGGAATGCAATGTGAAGTTTCCTTTTTACCCCAAGAATCTCCCACATCTTCGTCATCACTTCGCTGGTGCAGTTGCTATCCCAGTCTAACTCAATCCTTTGGGGTAGGCCAAAACGCAAGAAGATGTGGTTGATCATCAGGCAGCTGCTATTTCTGCCTTGCAATTTGGGGCTGGGAGACATTCCACCCATTTGGTAAACCAGCATGTTACGGTTAACATGCCCTTGTTACAACTGGAGGAGCAAATCATGGGCCTGATCAATTCTACTTGTAAATCTGACCAAGGCACTGTCATCCCCCTCTTCTGGAGGGAAGCTCGGTGTGTGAGTGCTGTTGGCTGAAATTGTGCACACACAAGACACCCCTTCAAGTATTGGTCGAAGTCCTGCCCCATGTGTGGGCAGTATGCAACCTCTCGTAAGATTTCTAAAGTAGTGTGAAACCCCGATGACCAGCTGTGGCAGCACCATGGGCTTGACTTATCATCAGGCTTCAGAATGAGGTAGGGACCACCCACTGGTCACAGCTAGATATGGTTCTCCTCACCAACAAACCATCTTGGATTCAGAACATTTTTTGGACACTTTATCAACACCCTGAGGTCCTCTTTTCCAATGTAATCGGTATCTGTCAGGGGAAAGTTCACCAAAGTTCTCAGGGTCCTCAATGTGTTGATACAATTTACCAATAATCAGATCCCCTTGTTGTGCTGTAATTAAATCAGCATCTGGGGTCCCCTTACTCCACTGGTCAGTTGAGAGTTCATTGTGAACATTTTTCTGGGACCTAATGATAGCAGTGACCTGGATTTCCCCCAACAGGGACTCGATTTCAAGGAGATCCCCCTAGATGGCTCTGGTTTTGGCCAGCTGATCCACTAGGTCATTTGCAGTTATGTCTGGTCCCTCTGTTCTGGAATGACCCTTGATCTTCTTCCAATAGATGGTCATCCCAGTAGAGGTGACCAGATCATCAATATTTTGGATGAGCTTGCTATGGTTAAGTGGTTTGTTGTTAGAACATAGCATGCCTCTGGTTTTCCGATTTACCAGCTGCTCCACAAACCCTTTCTGGACATAATCTGAATCGGTGTTTATGACCAGTTTGTGGAGTTGGTGTTGGACAGCAGTGAGGATGGCTTGATGAACCACCATCAACTCTGTCACGTGACTACTGCAGGGACTGATTTTGCACCCAGCTGAGGGTTGCGGGGCATCATTCACCCAGGCATTCCCAACGCTGGCCACCAGTTCCTTTTCCCCGTTCTTGTCAACATAGTAGGAGCACCCATCCACATAAACTGCGGGTATCCCTCACACTTGTCTTCTTCATAGACTTTGTGCGGGGAATTCAGGTACGCCTCCATGTTGTCCTGGGTTTTAAACGTTCATCCTCGAGACAGTTTTCTCTGGCACAATCATGCAAGTCAGCCAGACCTTGCGCAAGGGGACTCTTCTTGTTTTGGCCATATGTGACCTGCACAGGAAAGCCTTGCATTGACAGAATCTGGAATTATTCACACCCCTCCACCCTGGATTCTGTCACTTTGGAGGTATTGCAAAGGCTGGTGTAGAGTCTCCACCTGTATGCACGTCACATGGACACATTGTTGAGTGGGGGAGGGGGACTGTGTGCTGGAGTGTTGGTGATGGGTCGGGGGAGGGAGGACTGTGTGCTGGGGTGTTGGTGGTGGATGGAGGAGGGGAGCTGTGTGCTGAGGTGTTGGTGTTGGTTGGAGGGATGGGGGACTAAGTGCTGGGGTGTTGGTGGTGGGTGGGGCTACGGGGATGGGGTTTAACCCTTTAAGTGCCAAGGACGAGGTATCTCGTCCTTGGAAGTGCATACGCAGTGCCAAGGACGAGATAGCTCGTCCTTTTCGGCACCTTGTTTTGAGCGATCCCTGCAAAGCAGGGATCGCTCAAAACTGTAATACAACCCCCGGGCTATGTGAGGGGGAGGTCCCCCCTCACTGCCAGGGGGCTGGATTACCTTCAGTTTCACGTCGGCATGCGTAACGCACGTCGGCGTGAAACTGAAAGTAAATTCCCCGCAGCAGCCATTTTCGGCTGCTGCGGGGAAGAGAGAAGGTAAGAGACCTTCTTTGTCCGCCTCGATCTCCGGCTGTATTTCAAGCCGGAGATCGAGGCGGGTATCGTTGGAAAGGGGAGATTCTCCCCTTTCCAACGATACCCATTGTGTGGCATTGCTGCCCGCGGATCTGGCACAGGGCGCACGATCCGCAGGCAGCAATGCCACCGGATCAATACAGATCCGTTTGTGACGCAGGGGGAGGAGGGGGCTGCTTACTAGGTAAGCGCCCCCCCTCCCCGTGGCCCCAAGGCATGGGGCCACAGCGGCAGAGACCCCTGGGGGCAGATGATCACTGCCCCCAGGGGTGAATACGGGTGGGGAGGGAAAAAAAAAATCAGAGGGAAGGGGGGGGTGGGGGGGGGGGTTTGGGGCCCTGGGGCCCACTAGACCACCAGGGATTTTGTAAAAAATGGTTTCCTTGGAAAGGGGGGGTTCCCCCCTTTCCAAGGACACCACATATATGAGGCATTGCTGGTCACGGATCGGCGCAGAGCGCTCGATCCGTGACCAGCAACCCACTAAACCACCATGGATCCGTTTGTGAGGGGGGGAGGGGCCTGCCTCAAGTAAGCAGCCCTCTCCCACCTCCCGGCCCCCAAAGCATGGGGGCACATGCATGAGAACCCTGGGGCAGATGGCTGACCATCTGCCCCAGGGGAATGAAAATAAAAATATTGAAAGTATGTGGAAAGGGGGTGGGGGAAGGGGTGGAAGTGGGGGGCCACTAGCCACCATGGATTTTTTATTGAATGAAAGGGGGGGAGGGATGCCCCCCAACCGAAGTAGAAAGGGACACCCCTTGTAACCCTCCCTGGGGGCAGATATCTGCTCCTAGGAAGGGGCATCTGACCCCAGGGAGGGATGCATGAGGTGGGGCCCCCCTATCTGCCCCCAGGGTGGGTTGCATGAGGTGGGGGCCTCCATTTGGGGTGGGGGGGTTGAGGGCCACCCCCCGTTGCGGTACATCATTCGCTGCCAATTTAGGGTGGCCCTCAGCCCCCCCTAAAAAGCAGCCTATGAATTTGTATTTTGTTTTTTGTTTACCCTACTTTGCTTGGTGCAGATGGCCATTAGTGTGGCTATCTGCCCCCAGGGTGCCCAAACCCTACTGCCCCAACTATTGGGGGTCCTGCCCCACCTTTTGGGATGGCCCTCTCCCCCCTCACCCCAAATGGAGGTGGGGTGTACCTCACGCAGCCGTTTGGAGGAGGCCCAGGGTGGCCTGCATGAGGTGTGTCCCCCAGCCATTGGGGGTGGGAGGGCACCCCAAAAGGTGGGGCAGGACCCCCAATAGATGGGGCAGTAGGGTTTGGGCACCCTGGGGGCAGATAGCCACACTAATGTGAACATCTGCACCAAGCGAAGTTGGGTAAACAAAAAAAAATATACAAAATCACAGGCTGCTTTTTAGGGGGGCTGAGGGCCACCCTAAATTGGCAGCGAATGATGTACCGCAATGGGGGGTGGCCCTCAACCCCCCCTCACCCCAAATGGAGGGCCCCACCTCATGCAACCCTCCCTGGGGGCAGATATCTGCTCCTAGGAAGGGGCATCTGACCCTAGGGAGGGATGCATGAGGTGGGGCCCCCCCTATCCGCCCCCAGGGTGGGTTGCATGAGGTGGGGCCCTCCATTTGGGGTGGGGGGTTTGAGGGCCACCCCCCGTTGCGGTACATCATTCACTGCCAATTTAGGGTGGCCCTCAGCCCCCCCTAAAAAGCAGCCTATGAATTTGTATTTTGTTTTTTGTTTACCCTACTTCGCTTGGTGCAGATGGCCACATTAGTGTGGCTATCTGCCCCCAGGGTGCCCAAACCCTACTGCCCCATCTATTGGGGGTCCTGCCCCACCTTTTGGGGTGGCCGTCTCCCCCCTCACCCCAAATGGAGGTGGGGTGTACCTCATGCAGCCGTTTGGAGGAGGCCCAGAGTGGCCTGCATGAGGTGTGTCCACCAGCCATTGGGGGTGGGGGGGGGCACCCCAAAAGGTGGGGCAGGACTCCCAATAGATGGGGCAGTAGGGTTTGGGCACCCTGGGGGCAGATAGCCACACTAATGTGGCCATCTGCACCAAGCAAAGTAGGGTAAACAAAAAACAAAATACAAATTCATAGGCTGCTTTTTAGGGGGGGCTGAGGGCCACCCTAAATTAGCAGCGAATGATGTACCGCAACGGAGGGTGGCCCTCAACCCCCCCCCCACCCCAAATGGAGGGCCCCACCTCATGCAACCCTCCCTGGGGGCAGATATCTGCTCCTAGGAAGGGGCATCTGACCCTAGGGAGGGATGCATGAGGTGGGGCCCCCCCTATCTGCCCCCAGGGTGGGTTGCATGAGGTGGGGCCCTCCATTTGGGGTGGGCCTCTCCCCCCTCACCCCAAATGGAGGTGGGGTGTACCTCACGCAGCCGTTTGGAGGAGGCCCAGGGTGGCCTGCATGAGGTGTGTCCCCCAGCCATTGGGGGTGGGGGGGCACCCCAAAAGGTGGGGCAGGACCCCCAATAGATGGGGCAATAGGGTTTGGGCACCCTGGGGGCAGATAGCCACACTAATGTGAACATCTGCACCAAGCGAAGTTGGGTAAACAAAAAAAAATATACAAAATCACAGGCTGCTTTTTAGGGGGGGCTGAGGGCCACCCTAAATTGGCAGCGAATGATGTACCGCAATGGGGGGTGGCCCTCAACCCCCCCACCCCAAATGGAGGGCCCCACCTCATGCAACCCTCCCTGGGGGCAGATATCTGCTCCTAGGAAGGGGCATCTGACCCCAGTGAGGGATGCATGAGTTGGGCCCCCCCCTATCTGCCCCCAGGGTGGGTTGCATGAGGTGGGGCCCTCCATTTGGGGTGGGGGGGGTTGAGGGCCACCCCCGTTGCAGTACATCATTTGCTGCCAATTTAGGGTGGCCCTCAGCCCCCCCTAAAAAGCAGCCTATGAATTTGTATTTTGTTTTTTGTTTACCCTACTTCGCTTGGTGCAGATGGCCACATTAGTGTGGCTATCTGCCCCCAGGGTGCCCAAACCCTACTGCCCCATCTATTGGGGGTCCTGCCCCACCTTTTGGGGTGGCCGTCTCCCCCCTCACCCCAAATGGAGGTGGGGTGTACCTCACGCAGCCGTTTGGAGGAGGCCCAGGGAGGCCTGCATGAGGTGTGTCCACCAGCCATTGGGGGTGGGGTGGGTACCCCAAAAGGTGGGGCAGGACTCCCAATAGATGGGGCAGTAGGGTTTGGGCACCCTGGGGGCAGATAGCCACACTAATGTGGCCATCTGCACCAAGCAAAGTAGGGTAAACAAAAAACAAAATACAAATTCATAGGCTGCTTTTTAGGGGGGGCTGAGGGCCACCCTAAATTAGCAGCGAATGATGTACCGCAACGGGGGGTGGCCCTCAACCCCCCCCCACCCCAAATGGAGGGCCCCACCTCATGCAACCCTCCCTGGGGGCAGATATCTGCTCCTAGGAAGGGGCATCTGACCTTAGGGAGGGATGCATGAGGTGGGGCCCCCCCTATCTGCCCCCAGGGTGGGTTGCATGAGGTGGGGCCCTCCATTTGGGGTGGGGGGTTTGAGGGCCACCCCCCGTTGTGGTACATCATTCACTGCCAATTTAGGGTGGCCCTCAGCCCCCCCTAAAAAGCAGCCTATGAATTTGCATTTTGTTTTTTGTTTACCCTTCTTTGCTTGGTGCAGATGGCCACATTAGTGTGGCTATCTGCCCCCAGGGTGCCCAAACCCTACTGCCCCATCTATTGGGGGTCCTGCCCCACCTTTTGGGGTGGCCCTCTCCCCCCTCACCCCAAATGGAGGTGGGGTGTACCTCACGCAGCCGTTTGGAGGAGGCCCAGGGAGGCCTGCATGAGGTGTGTCCCCCAGCCATTTGGGGGCCGGGGGGGAGGGCACCCCAAAAGGTGGGGCAGGACCCCCAATAGATGGGGCAGTAGGGTTTGGGCACCCTGGGGGCAGATAGCCACACTAATGTGGCCATCTGCACCAAGCAAAGTAGGGTAAACAAAAAACAAAATACAAATTCATAGGCTGCTTTTTAGGGGGGGCTGAGGGCCACCCTAAATTGGCAGCGAATGATGTAACGCAACGGGGGGTGGCCCTCAACCCACCCCACCCCAAATGGAGGGCCCCACCTCATGCAACCCTTCCTGGTGGCAGATAGGGGGGGCCCCACCTCATGCATCCCTCCCTGGGGTCAGATGCCCCTTCCTAGGAGCAGATATCAGCCCCCAGGGAGGGTTGCATGAGGTGGGGCCCTCCATTTGGGGTGGAGGGGGCTAAGGGCCATCCCCCATTGCAGTACATCATTCGCTGCCAATTTAGGGTGCCCCTCAGCCCCCCCTAAAAAGCAGTCTGTGATTTTGTATATTTTTTTTTTGTTTACCCAACTTCGCTTGGTGCAGATGGCCACATTAGTGTGGCTATCTGCCCCCAAGGTGCCCAAACCCTACTGCCCCATCTATTGGGGGTCCTGCCTCACCTTTTGTGGTGGCCCTCTCCCCCCCCACCCCAAATGGAGGTGGGGTGTACCTCACGCAGCTGTTTGTAGGAGGCCTGGGGAGGCCTGCATGAGGTGCCCCCGCCAGCCATTTGGGTGAGGGGGGAGAGGGCCCCCAAAAATGGTGGGACAGGCCCCCCCAGTGGGTGGGGCAGTAAGGTTTGGGCACCCCAGTGCCAGATTGGCACACCAATGTGACCCTCTGCACCAAGGGGAGTTGGGTTACCAAAGGAAAAAAATGAAAATGGTGGAACGCTTTTTACGGGGGGGCAGTGGGGCACCCCAAAGGGTCAGGGAATTTTCTAATGGGATGGGGTGTTGACCCCCTCCCCCCCACCCACAATGGAGTGGGTGCCAAGTCATGCAGCCCTTCCTGGGACCAGATATCTGCTCCTAGGAACGGACGCCTGAGCCCAGGGAGGAGTGCAGGACAGCCCCCCCCTTATCTGCCCCCGGGGAGGGCTACATTTTGCTGGTGTGACCGTAGGTAACACATGTTCTTTGTTTTGTTTACAGCTTTTTCTACCCGAGCAGCTGCAACGTTATGTGAGTACCGTTTTTTATTATTCTATGGTTAGGGCCCACTGTCAGTGGGGTGGGTGAGACTGGGGCTGGATTGTTGGTGGTGTGGGTGGGAATGGCCCGTCTGGGCAGATCACCTCCAACTGTCCTGGAGTTGCGGCTGGTCTGCATTACAGCTTTTCCCTTCGGGGAGGTATTGGCACACTGCCGAGACTTCTTGGTGGGGAGAAGCTGTAACGCAGGGCAGCCAGGGCTCCAGCAAAGTCTGCGGTAATATCCCTGGCCTTGGGCACCCTTCTCCCATGTAGGTCTTTGCCGGTGGTTCTGGGTATTACATTCTGGGCCGATTTGCGTAAGTCCGACCTCTGTGGATTCCCACGGGTGTCCTCTTTTGGGAAATGCATGGGGTTCCCTGTTTCCCTTGCTGGCTGCGACACCCTAGGCCCAAATCTGTAGGTTGCACACATGAACAAAATGGGCAGTGGCGAATGGCTTGGGGTTCCCAGTCGGTTACCCTTTTCCTTTTGCTCCCCCGATAGGTGCACCCACACATGTGAGGTACCGTTTTCATCGGGACACGTGTGGGGACGCGGGAAGGTAGGCCACGTGTTGTTGGCGGTGTGTTTCGGTGGGTGGCCAGAGCGAAATGTCTGAGAATTGTCTTCATTTCCGGCCAATTTCAGAGACATTTCCCTGTGTCCACTCACCGAAACACGTCGCCAACAGCAGATGTAATACCTTCTTGTGTTCCCAAAAGTGTCCCGACGAAAAAGGTACCTCGCATGTGTGGGTGCACCTACCGGGGGCGCAAAAGGAAAAGGATAACCCGCTGGTAACCCCAAGCCTTTCGCCACAGCACAATTTGTTCATGTGGGCAACCTACAGATTTGGGCCTAGGGTGTCGAAGCCAGCAAGGAAAACAGGGAACCCCATGCATTTCCCAAAAGAGGACACCCGTGGGAAAGCACAGAGGTCTGATTTGCGCGGAGCGGGCCAGAATTTATTACCCAGAACCCCAGACAAAGTGAACATTGTGTTTTTTCCCAACCAAATATCACACTTTGTCGGGGATTGTGGCTAATAAAAACTGGGGCAATTTGCGCAAGGCAGACCTCTGTGGATTCCCACGGGTGTCCTCTTTTGGGAAATGCATGGGGTTCCCTGTTTCCCTTGCTGGCTGCGACACCCTAGGCCCAAATCTGTAGGTTGCCCACATGAACAAAATGGGCAGTGGCGAATGGCTTGGGGTTCCCAGTCGGTTACCCTTTTCCTTTTGCGCCCCCGGTAGGTGCACCCACACATGAGAGGTACCGTTTCATCGGGACACGTGTGGGGACGTGGGAAGGTAGGCCACGTGTTGTTGGCGGTGTGTTTCGGTGGGTGGCCAGAGCGAAATGTCTGAGAATTGTCTTCATTTCCGGCCAATTTCAGAGACATTTCCCTTTGTCCACTCACCGAAACACATTGCCAACAGCAGATGTCATACCTTCTCGTGTTCCTACAGGTCTCCCGACGAAAAAGGTACCTCGCATGTGTGGGTGCACCTACCTGGCTGGCAAGGGGCAAGCCGAAAACGCAAGCAACCCCCAGTCTGTTTGCAGAGGGGAATCTCAGCCATTCTGCCGACCGGCACAACATACAGATATGGGCCTCGGGTGTCCAAGCCACCGAGGAAAACAGGGAACCCCATGCATTTCCGAAAAGAGGACACCCGTGGGAATCCGCAGAGGTATGATTTGCGCACATCGCCCCAGAATTTATTACCCAGACACCCCGCAAAGTCCGAAATGTGGGGGAAAAAACGCATTTTCCGCACATTTCGCTCGACGCACCCATTGAAACACGCCCCCAACAACACATGGCCTACCGTCCCGCGTTCCCACGGGTGTCCTGATGAAAACGGTACCTCACATGCGTGGGTGTACCTACCTGGCTGGCAAGGGGCTAGCCGAAAACGCAAGCAACCCCCAGTCTGTTTGCAGTGGGGAATCTCAGCCATTCTGCCGACAGGCAGAACATACAGATATGGGCCTCGGGCGTCCAAGCCACCAAGGAAAACAGGGAGCCCCATGTATTTCCGAAAAGAGGACACCCGTGGGAATCCGCAGAGGTATGATTTGCGCACATCGCCCCAGAATTTATTACCCAGACACCCCCGCAAAGTCCGAAATGTGGGGAAAAAAATGCGTTTTCCGCACATTTCGCTCGACGCACCCATCGAAACACGCTCCCAACAACACATGGCCTACCGTCACGCATTCCCACAGGTGTCCCGATGAAAACGGTACCTCACATGTGTGGGTGCACCTACCTGGCCGCCAAGGGAAAAGCCTAAAACCATGCTATCCCCCCCAAAGGGTTTGTGGAGGCAACCGACAGATTTAGGCCTGGGGTGCTTCAGCCACCAAGAAAAACAGGAACTCCCATGCATTTCAGAAAAGAGGACACCCGTGGGAATCCGCAGAGGTATGACCAGGCACCCCCGCAAAGTCCGGGGCGCATTTCGGACTTTGCGGAGGTGTCTATGTAATAAATTCTGGGGCGATATGCGCAAATCATACCTCTGCGGATTCCCACGGGTGTCCTCTTTTCGGAAATGCCTGGGGTTCCCTGTTTTCCTCGGTGGCTTGGACACCCGAGACCCATATCTGTACGTTGTGCCGGTCGGCAGAATGTCTGAGATTTCCCTCTGAAAACAGACTTGGGGTTACTTGTGTTTTAGGCTTTCCCCTTGGCGGCCAGGTAGGTGCACCCACACATGTGAGGTACCGTTTTCATCGGGACACCTGTGGGAACGCGTGACAGTAGGCCATGTGTTGTTGGGGGCGTGTTTCAATGGGTGCGTCGAGCGAAATGTGCGGAAAAAGCGTTTTTTTCCCCACATTTCAGACTTTGCAGGGGTGTCTGGGTAAAAAAATCTGGGGCTATGTGCGCAAATCATACCTCTGCGGATTCCCACGGGTGTCCTCTTTTCGGAAATGCATGGGGTTCCCTGTTTTCCTCGGTGGCTTGGACACCCGAGGCCCATATCTGTACGTTGTGCCGGTCGGCAGAATGTCTGAGATTTCCCTCTGAAAACAGACTTGGGGTTACTTGTGTTTTAGGATTTCCCCTTGGCGGCCAGGTAGGTGCACCCACACATGTGAGGTACCGTTTTCATCGGAACTCCTGTGGGAACGCGTGACGGTAGGCCATGTGTTGTTGGGGGCGTGTTTCGATGGGTGCGTCGAGCGAAATGTGCGGAAAAATCGTTTTTTTCCCCACATTTCAGACTTTGCAGGGGTGTCTGGGTAAAAAAATCTGGGGCGATGTGCGCAAATCATACCTCTGCGGATTCCCACGGGTGTCCCCTTTTCGAAAATGCATGGGGTTCCCTGTTTTCCTCGGTGACTTGGACACCCGAGGCCCATATCTGTACGTTGTGCCGGTCGGCAGAATGTCTGAGATTTCCTCTGAAAACAGACTTGGGGTTACTTGTGTTTTAGGCTTTCCCCTTGGCGGCCAGGTAGGTGCACCCACACATGTGAGGTACCGTTTTCATCGGAACACCTGTGGGACGCGTGACGGTAGGCCATGTGTTGTTGGGGGCGTGTTTCGATGGGTGAGCTGAGCGAAATGTGCGGAAAATGCATATTTTTTCCCACATTTCGGACTTTGCGGGGGTGTCTGGGTAATAAATTCTGGGGCGATTTGGGCATATCATACCTCTGCGGATTCCCACGGGTGTCCCCTTTTCGGAAATGCATGGGGTTCCCTGTTTTCCTTGGTGGCTTGGACACCCGAGGCCCATATCTGAATGATGTGAGAGTGTGACATTTCCGGTGTGAAAACAGACTTGGGGTTACTTGTGTTTTAGGCTTTCCCCTTGGCGGCCAGGTAGGTGCACCCACACATGTGAGGTACCGTTTTCATCGGGACACTTGAGGGAATGCGGGACAGTAGGCCATGTGTTGTTGGGGGCGTGTTTCAATGGGTGAGTCGAGCGAAATGTGCGGAAAATGCGTATTTTTTCCCACATTTCGGAATTTGCAGGGGTGTCTGGGTAATAAATTCTGGGGCGATTTGGGCATATCATACCTCTGCGGATTCCCACGGGTGTCCCCTTTTCGAAAATGCATGGGGTTCCCTGTTTTCCTCGGTGGCTTGGACACCCGAGGCCCATATCTGTACGTTGTGCCGGTCGGCAGAATGTCTGAGATTTCCCTCTGAAAACAGACTTGGGGTTACTTGTGTTTTAGGCTTTCCCCTTGGCGGCCAGGTAGGTGCACCCACACATGTGAGGTACCGTTTTCATCAGGACACCTGTGGGAACGCGTGACGGTAGACCATGTGTTGTTGGGGGCGTGTTTCGATGGGTGAGTCGAGCGAAATGTGCGGAAAATGCGTATTTTTTCCCACATTTCGGACTTTGCGGGGGTGTCTGGGTAATAAATTCTGGGGCGATTTGGGCATATCATACCTCTGCGGATTCCCACGGGTGTCCTCTTTTCGGAAATGCATGGGGTTCCCTGTTTTCCTTGGTGGCTTGGACACCCGAGGCCCATATCTGAATGATGTGAGAGTGTGACATTTCCGGTGTGAAAACAGACTTGGGGTTACTTGTGTTTTAGGCTTTCCCCTTGGCGGCCAGGTAGGTGCACCCACACATGTGAGGTACCGTTTTCATCGGGACACCTGTGGGAACGCGTGACAGTAGGCCATGTGTTGTTGGGGGCGTGTTTCAATGGGTGCGTCGAGCGAAATGTGCGGAAAAAGCGTTTTTTTCCCCACATTTCAGACTTTGCAGGGGTGTCTGGGTAAAAAAATCTGGGGCTATGTGCGCAAATCATACCTCTGCGGATTCCCACGGGTGTCCTCTTTTCGGAAATGCATGGGGTTCCCTGTTTTCCTCGGTGGCTTGGACACCCGAGGCCCATATCTGTACGTTGTGCCGGTCGGCAGAATGTCTGAGATTTCCCTCTGAAAACAGACTTGGGGTTACTTGTGTTTTAGGATTTCCCCTTGGCGGTCAGGTAGGTGCACCCACACATGTGAGGTACCGTTTTCATCGGAACTCCTGTGGGAACGCGTGACGGTAGGCCATGTGTTGTTGGGGGCGTGTTTCGATGGGTGCGTCGAGCGAAATGTGCGGAAAAATCGTTTTTTCCCCCACATTTCAGACTTTGCAGGGGTGCCTGGGTAAAAAAATCTGGGGCGATGTGCGCAAATCATACCTCTGCGGATTCCCACGGGTGTCCCCTTTTCGAAAATGCATGGGGTTCCCTGTTTTCCTCGGTGACTTGGACACCCGAGGCCCATATCTGTACGTTGTGCCGGTCGGTAGAATGTCTGAGATTTCCCTCTGAAAACAGACTTGGGGTTACTTGTGTTTTAGGCTTTCCCCTTGGCGGCCAGGTAGGTGCACCCACACATGTGAGGTACCGTTTTCATCGGAACACCTGTGGGACGCGTGACGGTAGGCCATGTGTTGTTGGGGGCGTGTTTCGATGGGTGAGCTGAGCGAAATGTGCGGAAAATGCATATTTTTTCCCACATTTCGGACTTTGCGGGGGTGTCTGGGTAATAAATTCTGGGGCGATTTGGGCATATCATACCTCTGCGGATTCCCACGGGTGTCCCCTTTTCGGAAATGCATGGGGTTCCCTGTTTTCCTTGGTGGCTTGGACACCCGAGGCCCATATCTGAATGATGTGAGAGTGTGACATTTCCGGTGTGAAAACAGACTTGGGGTTACTTGTGTTTTAGGCTTTCCCCTTGGCGGCCAGGTAGGTGCACCCACACATGTGAGGTACCGTTTTCATCGGGAAACTTGAGGGAATGCGGGACAGTAGGCCATGTGTTGTTGGGGGCGTGTTTCAATGGGTGAGTCGAGCGAAATGTGCGGAAAATGCGTATTTTTTCCCACATTTCGGACTTTGCAGGGGTGTCTGGGTAATAAATTCTGGGGCGATTTGGGCATATCATACCTCTGCGGATTCCCACGGGTGTCCCCTTTTCGAAAATGCATGGGGTTCCCTGTTTTCCTCGGTGGCTTGGACACCCGAGGCCCATATCTGTACGTTGTGCCGGTCGGCAGAATGTCTGAGATTTCCCTCTGAAAACAGACTTGGGGTTACTTGTGTTTTAGGCTTTCCCCTTGGCGGCCAGGTAGGTGCACCCACACATGTGAGGTACCGTTTTCATCAGGACACCTGTGGGAACGCGTGACGGTAGACCATGTGTTGTTGGGGGCGTGTTTCGATGGGTGCGCCGAGCGAAATGTGCGGAAAAAGCGTTTTATTCCCCACATTTCGGACTTTGCGGGGTGTCTGGGTAAAAATATCTGGGGGGATGTGCGCAAATCATACCTCTGCGGATTCCCATGGGTGTCCTCTTTTCGAAAATGCATGGGGTTCCCTGTTTTCCTCGGTGGCTTGGACACCCGAGGCCCATATCTGTACGTTGTGCCGGTCGGCAGAATGTCTGAGATTTCCCTCTGAAAACAGACATGGGGTTACTTGTGTTTTAGGCTTTCCCCTTGGCGGCCAGGTAGGTGCACCCACACATGTGAGGTACCGTTTTCATCGGGACACCTGTGGGAACGCATGACGGTAGGCCATGTGTTGTTGGGGGCGTGTTTCGATGGGTGAGTCGAGCGAAATGTGCGGAAAATGCGTATTTTTTCCCACATTTCGGACTTTGCGGGGGTGTCTGGGTAATAAATTCTGGGGCGATTTGGGCATATCATACCTCTGCGGATTCCCACGGGTGTCCTCTTTTCGGAAATGCATGGGGTTCCCTGTTTTCCTTGGTGGCTTGGACACCCGAGGCCCATATCTGAATGATGTGAGAGTGTGACATTTCCGGTGTGAAAACAGACTTGGGGTTACTTGTGTTTTAGGCTTTCCCCTTGGCGGCCAGGTAGGTGCACCCACACATGTGAGGTACCGTTTTCATCGGGACACTTGAGGGAATGCGGGACAGTAGGCCATGTGTTGTTGGGGGCGTGTTTCAATGGGTGAGTCGAGCGAAATGTGCGGAAAATGCGTATTTTTTCCCACATTTCGGACTTTGCAGGGGTGTCTGGGTAATAAATTCTGGGGCGATTTGGGCATATCATACCTCTGCGGATTCCCACGGGTGTCCCCTTTTCGAAAATGCATGGGGTTCCCTGTTTTCCTCGGTGGCTTGGACACCCGCGGCCCATATCTGTACGTTGTGCCGGTCGGCAGAATGTCTGAGATTTCCCTCTGAAAACAGACTTGGGGTTACTTGTGTTTTAGGCTTTCCCCTTGGCGGCCAGGTAGGTGCACCCACACATGTGAGGTACCGTTTTCATCAGGACACCTGTGGGAACGCGTGACGGTAGACCATGTGTTGTTGGGGGCGTGTTTCGATGGGTGCGCCGAGCGAAATGTGCGGAAAAAGCGTTTTATTCCCCACATTTCGGACTTTGCGGGGTGTCTGGGTAAAAATATCTGGGGGGATGTGCGCAAATCATACCTCTGCGGATTCCCATGGGTGTCCTCTTTTCGAAAATGCATGGGGTTCCCTGTTTTCCTCGGTGGCTTGGACACCCGAGGCCCATATCTGTACGTTGTGCCGGTCGGCAGAATGTCTGAGATTTCCCTCTGAAAACAGACATGGGGTTACTTGTGTTTTAGGCTTTCCCCTTGGCGGCCAGGTAGGTGCACCCACACATGTGAGGTACCGTTTTCATCGGGACACCTGTGGGAACGCATGACGGTAGGCCATGTGTTGTTGGGGGCGTGTTTCGATGGGTGAGTCGAGCGAAATGTGCGGAAAATGCGTATTTTTTCCCACATTTCGGACTTTGCGGGGGTGTCTGGGTAATAAATTCTGGGGCGATTTGGGCATATCATACCTCTGCGGATTCCCACGGGTGTCCTCTTTTCGGAAATGCATGGGGTTCCCTGTTTTCCTTGGTGGCTTGGACACCCGAGGCCCATATCTGTATGATGTGAGAGTGTGACATTTCCGGTGTGAAAACAGGCTTGGGGTTACTTGTGTTTTCGGCTTTCCCCTTAGCGACCAGGTAGGTGCACCCACACATGTGAGGTACAGTTTTCATCAGGACACCTGTGGGAATGCGGGACAGTAGGCCATGTGTTGTTGGGGGCGTGTTTCGATGGGTGAGTCGAGCGAAATGTGCGGAATATGCGTATTTTTTCCCACATTTCGGACTTTGCGGGGGTGTCTGGGTAATAAATTCTGGGGCGATATGCGCAAATCATACCTCTGCGGATTCCCACGGGTGTCCTCTTTTCGGAAATGCATGGGGTTCCCTGTTTTCCTCGGTGGCTTGGACACCCGAGGCCCATATCTGTACCTTGTGCCGGTCGGCAGAATGTCTGCGATTTCCCTCTGAAAACAGACTTGGGGTTACTTGTGTTTTAGGCTTTCCCCTTGGCGGCCAGGTAGGTGCACCCACACATGTGAGGTACCGTTTTCATCGGAACTCCTGTGGGAACGCGTGACGGTAGGCCATGTGTTGTTGGGGGCGTGCTTCGATGGGTGCGTCGAGCGAAATGTGCGGAAAAATCGTTTTTTTCCCCACATTTCGGACTTTGCAGGGGTGTCTGGGTAAAAAAATCTGGGGCGATGTGCGCAAATCATACCTCTGCGGATTCCCACGGGGGTCCTCGTTTCGAAAATGCATGGGGTTCCCTGTTTTCCTCGGTGACTTGGACACCCGAGGCCCATATCTGTACGTTGTGCCGGTCGGCAGAATGTCTGAGATTTCCCTCTGAAAACAGACTTGGGGTTACTTGTGTTTTAGGCTTTCCCCTTGGCGGCCAGGTAGGTGCACCCACACATGTGAGGTACCGTTTCCATCGGGACACCTGTGGGAACGCGTGACGGTAGGCCATGTGTTGTTGAGGGCGTGTTTCGATGGGTGCGTCGAGTGAAATGTGTGTAAAAAGCGTTTTTTTCCCCACATTTCGGACTTTGCAGGGGTGTCTGGGTAGAAAAATCTGGGGCGATGTGCGCAAATCATACCTCTGCGGATTCCCACGGGTGTCCCCTTTTCGAAAATGCATGGGGTTCCCTGTTTTCCTCGGTGGCTTGGACACCCGAGGCCCATATCTGTACGTTGTGCCGGTCGGCAGAATGTCTGAGATTTCCCTCTGAAAACAGACTTGGGGTTACTTGTGTTTTAGGCTTTCCCCTTGGCGGCCAGGTAGGTGCACCCACACATGTGAGGTACCGTTTTCATCGGAACACCTGTGGGACGCGTGACGGTAGGCCATGTGTTGTTGGGGGCGTGTTTCGATGGGTGAGCTGAGCGAAATGTGCGGAAAATGCATATTTTTTCCCACATTTCGGACTTTGCGGGGGTGTCTGGGTAATAAATTCTGGGGCGATTTGGGCATATCATACCTCTGCGGATTCCCACGGGTGTCCCCTTTTCGGAAATGCATGGGGTTCCCTGTTTTCTTTGGTGGCTTGGACACCCGAGGCCCATATCTGTATGATGTGAGAGTGTGACATTTCCGGTGTGAAAACAGACTTGGGGTTACTTGTGTTTTAGGCTTTCCCCTTGGCGGCCAGGTAGGTGCACCCACACATGTGAGGTACCGTTTTCATCGGGACACTTGAGGGAATGCGGGACAGTAGGCCATGTGTTGTTGGGGGCGTGTTTCGATGGGTGAGTCGAGCGAAATGTGCGGAAAATGCATATTTTTTCCCACATTTCGGACTTTGCAGGGGTGTCTGGGTAATAAATTCTGGGGCGATTTGGGCATATCATACCTCTGCGGATTCCCACGGGTGTCCCCTTTTCGAAAATGCATGGGGTTCCCTGTTTTCCTCGGTGGCTTGGACACCCGAGGCCCATATCTGTACGTTGTGCCGGTCGGCAGAATGTCTGAGATTTCCCTCTGAAAACAGACTTGGGGTTACTTGTGTTTTAGGCTTTCCCCTTGGCGGCCAGGTAGGTACACCCACACATGTGAGGTACCGTTTTCATCAGGACACCTGTGGGAACGCGTGACGGTAGGCCATGTGTTGTTGGGGGCGTGTTTCGATGGGTGCGCCGAGCGAAATGTGCGGAAAAAGCGTTTTATTCCCCACATTTCGGACTTTGCGGGGTGTCTGGGTAAAAATATCTGGGGGGATGTGCGCAAATCATACCTCTGCGGATTCCCATGGGTGTCCTCTTTTCGAAAATGCATGGGGTTCCCTGTTTTCCTCGGTGGCTTGGACACCCGAGGCCCATATCTGTACGTTGTGCCGGTCGGCAGAATGTCTGAGATTTCCCTCTGAAAACAGACATGGGGTTACTTGTGTTTTAGGCTTTCCCCTTGGCGGCCAGGTAGGTGCACCCACACATGTGAGGTACTGTTTTCATCGGGACACCTGTGGGAACGCGTGACGGTAGGCCATGTGTTGTTGGGGGCGTGTTTCGATGGGTGAGTCGAGCGAAATGTGCGGAAAATGCGTATTTTTTCCCACATTTCGGACTTTGCGGGGGTGTCTGGATAATAAATTCTGGGGCGATTTGGGCATATCATACCTCTGCGGATTCCCACGGGTGTCCTCTTTTCGGAAATGCATGGGGTTCCCTGTTTTCCTTGGTGGCTTGGACACCCGAGGCCCATATCTGTATGATGTGAGAGTGTGACATTTCCGGTGTGAAAACAGACTTGGGGTTACTTGTGTTTTCGGCTTTCCCCTTAGCGACCAGGTAGGTGCACCCACACATGTGAGGTACAGTTTTCATCAGGACACCTGTGGGAATGCGGGACAGTAGGCCATGTGTTGTTGGGGGCGTGTTTCGATGGGTGAGTCGAGCGAAATGTGCGGAAAATGCGTATTTTTTCCCACATTTCGGACTTTGCGGGGGTGTCTGGGTAATAAATTCTGGGGCGATTTGGGCATATCATACCTCTGCGGATTCCCACGGGTGTCCCCTTTTCGAAAATGCATGGGGTTCCCTGTTTTCCTCGGTGGCTTGGACACCCGAGGCCCATATCTGTACGTTGTGCCGGTCGGCAGAATGTCTGAGATTTCCCTCTGAAAACAGACTTGGGGTTACTCGTGTTTTAGGCTTTCCCCTTGGCGGCCAGGTAGGTGCACCCACACATGTGAGGTACCGTTTTCATCAGGACACCTGTGGGAACGCGTGACGGTAGGCCATGTGTTGTTGGGGGCATGTTTCGATGGGTGCGTCGAGCAAAATGTGCGGAAAAAGCGTTTTATTCCCCACATTTCGGACTTTGCGGGGGTGTCTGGGTAAAAAAATCTGGGGGGATTTGCGCAAATCATACCTCTGCGGATTCCCATGGGTGTCCTCTTTTCGAAAATGCATGGGGTTCCCTGTTTTCCTCGGTGGGTTGGACACCCGAGGCCCATATCTGTACGTTGTGCCGGTCGGCAGAATGTCTGAGATTTCCCTCTGAAAACAGACATGGGGTTACTTGTGTTTTAGGCTTTCCCCTTGGTGGCCAGGTAGGTGCACCCACACATGTGAGGTACCGTTTTCATCAGGACACCTGTGGGAACGCGTGACGGTAGGCCATGTGTTGTTGGGGGCGTGTTTCGATGGGTGAGTCGAGCGAAATGTGCGGAAAATGCATATTTTTTCCCACATTTCGGACTTTGCGGGGGTGTCTGGGTAATAAATTCTGGGGCGATTTGGGCATATCATACCTCTGCGGATTCCCACTGGTGTCCTCTTTTCGGAAATGCATGGGGTTCCCTGTTTTCCTTGGTGGCTTGGACACCCGAGGCCCATATCTGTATGATGTGAGAGTGTGACATTTCCGGTGTGAAAACAGACTTGGGGTTACTTGTGTTTTTGGCTTTCCCCTTGGCGACCAGGTAGGTGCACCCACACATGTGAGGTACCGTTTTCATCAGGACACCTGTGGGAATGCGGGGCGGTAGGCCATGTGTTGTTGGGGGCGTGTTTCGATGGGTGAGCCGAGCGAAATGTGCGGAAAATGTGTATTTTTTCCCACATTTCGGACTTTGCGGGGGTGTCTCGGTAATACATTCTAGGGCGATTTGGGCATACCATACCTCTGCGGATTCCCACGAGTGTCCCCTTTTCGGAAATGCTTGGGTTTCCCTGTTTTCCTTGGTGGCTTGGACACCCGAGGCCCATATCTGTATGATGTGAGAGTGTGACATTTCCGGTGTGAAAACAGACTTGGGGTTACTTGTGTTTTAGGCTTTCCCCTTGGGGGCCAGGTAGGTGCACCCACACATGTGAGGTACCGTTTTCATCGGGACACCTGTGGGAACGCGTGACGGTAGGCCATGTGTTGTTGGGGGCGTGTTTCGATGGGTGCGTAGAGCGAAATGTGCGGAAAAAGCTTTTTTTTCCCCCACATTTCGGACTTTGCAGTGGTGTCTGGACTATGCATGGGGTTCCCTGTTTTCCTCGGTGGCTTGGACACCCGAGGCCCATATCTGTATGATGTGAGAGTGTGACATTTCCGGTGTGAAAACAGACTTGGGGTTACTTGTGTTTTAGGCTTTCCCCTTGGCGGCCAGGTAGGTGCACCCACACATGTGAGGTACCGTTTTCATCGGGACACCTGTGGGAACGCGTGACGGTAGGCCATGTGCTGTTGGGGGCGTGTTTCGATGGGTGAGCCGAGCGAAATGTGCGGAAATTGCATATTTTTTCCCACATTTCGGACTTTGCGGGGGTGTCTGGGTAATACATTCTGGGGAGATTTGGGCATATCATACCTCTGCGGATTCCCACGGGTGTCCTCTTTTCAGAAATGCATGGGGTTCCCTGTTTTCCTCGGTGGCTTGGACACCCGAGGCCCATATCTGTATGATGTGAGAGTGTGACATTTCCGGTGTGAAAACAGACTTGGGGTTACTTGTGTTTTAGGCTTTCCCCTTGGCGGCCAGGTAGGTGCACCCACACATGTGAGGTACCGTTTTCATCGGGACACTTGAGGGAACGCGGGACAGTAGGCCATGTGTTGTTGGGGGCGTGTTTCGATGGGTGAGCCGAGAGAAATGTGCGGAAAATGCGTATTTTTTCCCACATTTCGGACTTTGCGGGGGTGTCTGGGTAATACATTCTAGGGCGATTTGGGCATATCATACCTCTGCGGATTCCCACGGGTGTCCCCTTATCGGAAATGCATGGGGTTCCCTGTTTTCCTTGGTGGCTTGGACACCCGAGGCCCATATCTGTATGATGTGAGAGTGTGACATTTCCGGTGTGAAAACAGACTTGGGGTAACTTGTGTTTTAGGCTTTCCCCTTGGCGGCCAGGTAGGTGCACCCACACATGTGAGGTACCGTTTTCATGGGGACACCTGTGGGAACGCGTGACGGTAGGCCATGTGTTGTTGGGGGCGTGTTTCGATGGGTGCGTAGAGCGAAATGTGTGGAAAAAGCTTTTTTTTCCCCACATTTCGGACTTTGCAGGGGTGTCTGGGTAAAAAAATCAGGGGCGATGTGCGCAAATCATACCTCTGCGGATTCCCACGGGTGTCCTCTTTTCGGAAATGCATGGGGTTCCCTGTTTTCCTCGGTGGCTTGGACACCCGAGGCCCATATCTGTACGTTGTGCCGGTCGGCAGAATGTCTGAGATTTCGCTCTGAAAACAGACTTGAGGTTACTTGTGTTTTAGGCTTTCCCCTTGGTGGCCAGGTAGGCCAGGTAGGTACCGTTTTCATCGGGACACCTGTGGGAACGCGGGACGGTAAGCCATGTGTTGTGTTTGTGTGGTTTTCATAACGTTTTGACCCATTTGCTGGAGCCCTTTGTCTCATAACCCTTTCTTTTCCCAAATGTGACCTACATTTAGTCGCTGCTATAGCCACCATACACTTTTGTAACCTGCACAAGTTACCTACCCTTGAAAAGGTCTGCCTGTGCTCTTTCAAAACATGTATGGCTGCCGTTCCTCACCACATTGGTTTTCCCAATTTACACATGCTAAGTGCGTCTGGTCAGGCCATGAGCATAAAACTCCTGTGTACCATGGCTAAGTGTTTGGCTTGTGGTATTGCTTGTTTTGTAAAAACACTACAAAAATGGTATGCTCTCCTAACTGCAAGAGTCGGGGAATGAAGCGGAGCATTGCTTTTCTCAAAATTCATAGAAGCCATTGCCGTACCAAGCCAACCATGTCCAACACATACCTTTTTTTCAGTCATTTTCCTGCTTTTCCCCCATTCGATGGCAGTTTCCCCTACCTAGTTGTTGCCTGACCTATGCAAATCACCCCTTCCTAAACTTGGAATTTTGTCTACTTTTCAGAAATATATGCCTTTCTGTCCTCCAATTTGGCTTTCCTGCCCTTTTCTTCCATTCCGTCCATGCATGTCCAATTGGCAAAAATGGCAAAAATCGCCTACCTCTCACAAAACGGTTGATAACCGCATCAAAATATTTTTTTTCCATTTCCACTCAACCTGTTCCTGAAAGCCAACACATTGGGGAACTCAGCACAGCAAACCATTTGTTCCTAGCTCTTACAAGGAAAAAACCACAGGCTTCTTTGTACATCATTTTATTGGCATTTTTTGAAAAAACCCAAAATTTTCGCACTTTTTCCTTATTTTCTCTCACCCCCCTACAGCAATCTGGGATTCCTGGGTGGCGTTACGGCCGCCTACATGTGGGAAAAAAAGGAGCCAAATTTGGCTGAGATATCTCATGTAACAAAAAAGTTACAAGCCATTGAATGGCCACATACCAAAATCACCAAAAAAGGCTCTGGCACTGTGGAGAAATACCCAAGTCACTTAAAAGTTTAAATAAGTCATCTTAAAGCCTGTTGAACTCAGAAAAATGCTATGACAATCATGATTGTGTACATGTGCTCTTTATTCAATATGTGCAGGTCATGTAATGGGTCAGGTAACTGTGCTAAAATGAATTTAATATCAGTGCTTGTGGGACAAGTCTCAATTCCCTCACCTCATACTTGTGTGTGTCATCTCTGGCTCCAGCCAAATGGTCTTCTCCGTCATCTTTCCCTTCTATACCTTTCCTGTCCTCTCTACTTCCTCTGAAGCAAACAACTTTGCGTGTGACTTCAGAAGAGCAAATACCACCCTATCTAGGTGCCAGGATTGGCTCACTAAGGTATGCTAGTTTTAGATTAATCACTTAAGGAGGTTTGCCCTTAAAAGTAGGGCTATCCAATCATTTAAGCAGATTCTCTCCAGATTTCCTATTCTACCAGATCCTCTCAAGACCCGCAGATTCACTCTGGATGATCTCACTGGAATTCCTTTGGGAAAGTTGTACTTTCAAGAGCCCTTACACTGAAATGAAGAAGGAGCCGTTCTAGGCAGAAAGAAGATCGGTCCCCTACCCACTACCAGGGCACAGCAGGAGTGGCCTGTTCTGTGGATTATGACATGCCACACTGCACCAGAATCTCCTAATGGTGAAAGAGCAGACCCTGAATCGAAAACTTCCTGCCCTCAGATCCTAAGTGTGCCTCACAACAGCAGGAGGGCTAGACCAGTCGAAGGAAAATCCCTGTTCTACCACTGAACCAGTTGTTCCATGTTTACCATATCTTGAATGAGAGGGAAAGTGTCGCTGCTGGATTTTGCACTCCTTCACTAATCTGAAGATAGCTTGCACCTCAAATCAGATTGACACTGCATTGTGTCCTAGCTAAGCCTGTCACCTTCTAGGCCCGAAGCCGCTTCTTGATGCCAGGACACAATCCAACTAGGACTGCTAGCATAAGTAGATATCCAAATACTCAAAGGCAGCCAGATTGCTTAGGGAAATTTAATAAATATATGCTCAATCAGAAAGCACCCAACACATTCACTTTACACAAAAGATCAGTAATAAAACATAAAAGAGTCTGAGATACATTTGTTCATTATAGAAAGCATTCCATGGTAACCCTAATTGTGAACTCATACCATGCAAACTGATGTATTTGCGTCTTATACATTTTGCTCTACCACCTATAGTGTGTGACTCTTCTAATAAATCTAAACATCTTCTTAAAGATCTATAATCCCTCATACTTTCCCAACATGTTTCATTCTTATCCAGTCTGAATAGATCAGTAGAACTTCTTCAGTGCCTCTTCGATATTCTTATGACTTGGGTGTTGTCCTCTGTCTGCCCTTGTTATAACAGACAAATTATTCTTTTGCTATGCTAAAAGGACCCTTACAATCTAAACATCCTCTTAGTAAATCCAAGATGATGTATTTGAATTCTCTACTTATGCATTATATGCAAATTTACATTAATACAATTCAAATGTTCTTATTAACATTTAGAAACCAGCTTGTTTTATTTAAGCTTGATTCTTAAAGGGTCATTTGAATTAGACCAGGCATTACAGGGTGGACATCAATGTGTGAAGCACTCCCACCAGCTTTGCCCTGCAAAAACAAACCCAGAGACACCAGCATCAGTTTGCTACTACAATCCTATTCAGCATGCTGTACTGATTGCCTATGTGTATACTCCCATCTTGTGCAGTACTCATGTGGGGTATGTATGTTATCCCTCATATTGCAGCTGCAAATCTAGATAAAGTACATAATGTCAATTACTAGCTGCCTCAATCCTGAGCATTCCACTCTGTGTTATCACCCTATTGGTGACCTATTTACTCTTCATTTCTTGTATGCCTATCATGCAGTACAGTACCATTTTATAACTGTATAGCCATTCGCGTTTCCTTTAGATGTCACTGAGTTTCTGTGTGTCAGGGATTACTATATTTCTGTTGCGCGTATCCTAGCGTCTGAACAATCACACTGTGTACTGCTCTGTGAACATCGAGACACACGGTTAACCTACTTTGTATTTCTTGCTGAACTGTATTTACAGATGGATAGGCAGGCCGTTGAGTGCTCTAGCAAACATTACCTATATTATGCAAACCTCTAATAATGCGCTTGCGTCCCTGGTCGCTGCAGGTTTTCTGCTACGGCGCGGATCTGTTGAATGTGTAAAAATACATTACCATGGGTGCCCTGATCACATGTCTATGTCTGCTCAATGATGTTCAGACAGAAGCTCAGGCATCAAGGTCAGTAAGGAAGGTGCCCCCGACAGGGAATCAAAACCACACTAGATAACATTCTTCTGAAGCACACAGAATGCAACTATACATTTAATTTGTTTCGATTGGTAGCAGAGAGAACATTCAGATAGCCTTGATCTCAAGTGCAAATAGCTGCCATGCCAAATAAACTTCCTAATGAATAAATACACAGCACAGCACACATGGGTTAGGCTAGCAGGACAACTCAATAAATAGAGAAAAAAAGGAATTCTGAATAGTGGCCCTCTACCACGTGATCAGAACAGTGATCATTTATTCCAGGCTTAACTAGATAGTGCACCTGCTACTCCATTAGCACATGCATACAACGACAACCAGCCAAGGTCACAAACACATTGGCAGACTGGGTCTCAAGCCTAGGATCGAGAAAGGAACAACTCCTCAACCGAATCATAGTGGTCCTTTCATCTCCCCTTCCTAACCACACACCCTAGCGTCACATTAAAGTGCCCACGATCGGATGAGCAAACTATTAACCAAAAAGAATTCTGTCCGCTATGTTGGCTAATTTATTATGGTGACAACCAATGATATGTTGGAATGAAGTGAGTAAAACAGACTTAGGATGATCCATCAGTTAAAGAATACCCAATAGTAGCAGCCCGAACAAATAGAATGTATAGATGTTATATTTTATTAACCAGGAGAACATGTGAATGAAAGTGTTTTCTTATCACTAACCATGATGTCATTTGTGACGTGTATTTGAATGAAAACTTGTGTTCGTTATTATATTGTTGAGAGAATGCTGTGTTCCATGTGCTCCCGGCCGTTAATACTTGAATAAAGCTGGTTGTTCTCTTGCACTTTCCTCAATTCATTTTGTATTTGATCACCTATTACCAATTATCTGTGACTGGGAGCACCTTAACAATAATGCTTGATGTCGTGTCCAATTAAAACACACGTTTTTATATCATTTATTGAACAAATTACTATGAATCAGACATTTGCTACCAGGGAACACTGAGCGACTAAATACAAAGCAGATATTTGGTGCCAGAACACAGTGAGCGCCCAGGAAAGTAAGTTTTTAATCTGCTGAAAACAAAGGGAGTTCTGGTACCATGGAAGGCTCTGTGCACAATGCATACATTCAATGCAATGGCCACCAGAAAAAAGGTAGCATTTGCAATGTTTGGGTAATGTGTTCACTTCAAGGCTATTTTAGGAGAAGCGAATCAGTGGTGTTATGCACTCTTTGCAGTTTGCAAATTGCATAGCATGGAAAGCCTAGTTATATTGAATGTCCATCATGCAATCTAAGGACTATTATTGCATTGATCCCAGTGACCTGTTTTGTAAAGGTAATAAAGCTCAGATTTTTAATGATTTAAGATGAAAGAAGGCACACTGAGTAACTGCGTTAATTTGCATGATCAAAGAAGGTTGTGGTCAACAGAACATGACTTCAGTCTTTGCTGCGTTGAATTGAAGTCGGATGATATTTATTCCTATCGATACTTCACCAATGCAGTGGGTGGATTTGGAATTTTAGCTGTCTCTGGTATGATTTAGATTGAACAGAATCTGGCTATCATCTGCATACATGAGACAAAAGAATGCAGCCTTTTGGCCAGATGTTGAAGGTATAAATTGAACATTAAAGGCGAGAGTGGAGAGGCCTATTGAAGACCACATGCTATGCTATCAGTGTGAGATTTGAAACCTCCCAATACCCCCAAATGAAAGCAGTAATTGTGGGACTCACTTCAACATCTGATTATTAATTGCGGAAGTTTTAAATATATGAAATCTTATTGTAATGCTGTTGATATTAATATTTTAGCTGGTATTTGGGAGGCTTTCCTTATAGGCGATGATATCAATTTGATATATTTTATAGTCTCATTTTATCTGAAAATTGTTGAGATTTTAAAATGTTTTGTATAGTGTTAATACAAATCCTTTTTTAGTCATGGTATCGATGTTATTTGAACCGAATCTTTAACATGTAATGTAATCAGATGTAATGTGTAACATGTTATACAAAGCCAATATTTACTAAATGCATATCAATAAAATCTCTCTCTCTCAATTGTTGGATGTAGGTTTGATCAGCCGCATAAGAGACTCCTTATAACAACTAGTAGACAAAATTGGCTCTCTAATTCGAATTGATGAACACTTTTAAAATGAACAACAAATGTTATTCCTTTGGACAACAACGTGTGAAAGCAAAGACCCATGACATTAATATTGACGGTCAAAGATTTCACACAGAAAACAGCTCGATTTGGCTCAGTCCGAGATTGGTCCCTATGATACTGTATGGATTAGCAGTGGATTAGACAGGCTAGAGGGGAGAATCCAGAGCTTGGTGCTCTGGGCCTCATTTTGAGTCTGGAGGTAACCCTACCGGTGTTACCTGCGGCTTGCCGCCAGACTCAACAAAAATTACTGGTGCCTGACTTCCCGGTAACACTGAGGTATTCCTACTAGGTCTGACCCTAACGGGCGGGACGGCACCCGCCCGCAGAGTCGTAGTGCGCCGGTCCGGAAACAACGGTGCTGGTAGGCTTAACGACACCGTTGTTTTTAGACCAGCACACTCATGATGAGGCCCTCTGTCTTCCTTTGTGCATGCCTGTTCAGTGTATACATTTAGAACAGGGCCTCACCTCATTAGGCGCTCACTTGGCAATGGGGAGAGGCCTGCTGTATCTAAATGTGTGCACATTACCAAGAATGTCCATTACTAGCTATACTGGGCAAGGTGCTCAGAAATTGATGCAAATAAGCAGTCAATACATTTAAAATATAAAATGAAAGATGTTCTCTGATTATTAGACTGGTGGGTAAATTGGAACTTGGATTGATATACTCTAATAGAACAATTGGTGCAAAACCAAACATTTTGTGGCATGTTAGAGAGTTGAAATCGATGACGGATTTTATTTATTTATTTATTTGTTTTAATTCTTTTTTTATTAGGCAGCGTGGCAGCAAAACAACAGGCGAACAGCGCCCAGCAAGTACAATCTGTCAATATTATTCATGGTACAGGCATACAGAGATTGCACACAAAACGATTTAGGAACATAGATACAAGTAACATGTGAAGAAGGGTGGCCAAGCCCCATGATATGGAGGGAGATCTCAAACTAGTGAGGAAGAGCAGGTGGAGGGGAAGCTACCGGAGTCATGTTGAGGTCAGACATGTAGGAACGGAACCTAAGCCAGATGTCCCTAGGCCTGGAGTGGAAGGGCTGCATGTGAGACCAGGTTTCCTCGGAGTCAGAGGCCCACGTGACCGCCCTTAACCATTGGGCATGTGTGGGGGGAGAGGGGCGAAGCCAGCAAAGCAGGATGGACCGAACCACTAAGAGCATGCAGAGGCCGGCCAATTTTTTGGAGTTTTGTGAGAGGCCAGGGAGGTCGTGGAAGAGACACAATGCTGGGGAGGGGTCAATGGGGTGATCGAAAATAGCAGATACCGTCGAGCAAACCGCTCCCCAGAACTGTGAGAGTTGGGGGCAGGACCAAATCATATGGATGTAGTCCGCATCTACATGACCGCAGCGAGGGCAACTGGAGGGATGGTCACTGGACATGCGATGCAATCTGACCGGCGTATAGTGGAACCTATGCAGCACCTTGAACTGAATAAGTTTAAATCGAGAATTAAAGGACACCCGGTGAGTGCGTTCACATAAGTGTGCCCAACGGTCATCTGACATTTCCACCCCCAAGTCCACCTCCCAAGACCGTCTAAGTTTAGCAAATTCAGGGAAGGATCTGGACTGCAGCATAGAATATAACCTGGAGATTTTACCTCTCATGGGTGAGGGGGAGGTAAGTTCCTCAATGGCCGGATCGTCTGGTGGTAAAGCAGGGAACATTTGATAATTACGCTTGAGGGTCTTGCGGAGTGACGCGTATTGAAGCCAGACACTCCTGTCCTTCCTCAAGGGCAGAGGGAGGTCAAGCCATTCGATGAATATACCCTGGTCAAACACGTCCCGCAGCAACTCATAACCCGCTTCGGCCCAGCGACGAACAGTGAGTGGTGCAACCTGGGGGACCCCTGGGAGGAAGTTCCAGAGAGGAAGGTTGCCGTGGAAGACGTGGGCAATTCCAAGCAGCTTCCATGTTTTGGCCATTGCAAGGGATGTGCACGCGACGGGCTCTGTGAATTCAGTACCAGAGGAGCGGGTTCTATTACCAAAGAGGGGATGTCGCAGTCGCAGACCGCGAGCTTCTCGAGCCGGACATGAGGAGGGGGGTCAGTCGTGTTAAACCAATGAGAGATATATTGGATCTGGGATACCAGCCAGTATTTAAGAAAATCAGGAGCGCCAAAGCCCCCGTTGGCCATAGGAGTGGACAGGGTCTCAAACTTAAGCCGGACCGCACCTGAGTGCCAAAGGAAGGAGTTAACTGTACGAGTCAAGTCGCGAAAAAAGTCCGCGCCTGGCCACAAGGGTATATTGGCAAACCTATAAAGCAGCTGGGGTAACACCACCATTTTCAGGAGTCCCATTCTGCCTGCGAGGGAAAGTGGGAGCTTGTCCCAGGCTAAAACTTTAACGGACAGATGTGTAAGGTACTTCCGAAAGTTCTCCTCGAAGGTCAGCGCCCGCTGACGCGTTACTTCTATCCCCAGGTAGGTGAACGTGGATTGAGCCCATGTGAATCCCAGAGTGTCAGGGGGGGAGAGAGTGCATTCCGTTAGTGGAAAAAGGGTGGACTTCGAGCAATTCACCCTAAGGCCCGAGACCCGGCCAAAATGAATGATATCCTCAAGCACTGGAGGCAAGTTGATGGATGGAGAACGAATGAACAACAGTGCGTCATCCGCATATAGGGAGACTATGTCCACCTTACCCGCAGTTCGGAGGCCTCTGTGGGCATGACGGTGACGGAGCATGTCCGCGAAGAGCTCAATGGCAATCGCGAAAACCAAGGGAGAAAATGGACACCCCTGCCTCGTCCCCCTGGCGATCCCAAAGAGAGGGGAGCAGTGATCGTCAGTGCGGACCCTAGCCACGGGAGATGAATAGAGTAGCTTGACCCAAGAGAGAAAGGAGGGACCAAATTTACAGCTCTCGAGAACCCGCCAAAGAAACTGCCATGAGACCGAGTCAAAGGCCTTTTGCATGTCAAGCGTGGCCGCCACAGCCTGAGTCTCTGGGCTAATCCTATCGATTATATTAAATATACGTCTTAAGTTAAGGGAGGTGGAGCGCCCCGGGACAAAGCCGGCTTGATCGGGATGAATGATGGATGGTAGGAGGGGGGCTAACCGGAGCGCCAGGGCCTTTGCATATATTTTGGCGTCACAATTCATAAGTGAAAGCGGACGATACGAGCCACAATGCGAGGGGGGTTTGCCAGCCTTTAGTAATACTGTAATCGTGGCCTCACGAAGTGAAGGAGGGAACACCCCCGCCTCCACCGACTCCTCCCAAACAGCCAACAAGTGGGGAAGCAGGAGTGACTTATAGGACTTGTAAAATTCGACTGGGATACCATCCGAGCCGGGGGCCTTCCCCGAGGATAAGGAGTCGATAGCGTCAGAGAGCTCCTCCAGTGTGAGTGGGGAATCAAGAGAGCCCGCGGCCTCAGGGGGTAAAGTCAACAAGGGGAGGGAATCGAGAAAGGAGTCAATCTCTACCACCGACACTTCGTCTGAGTTAGAGTATAGGGACTCGTAAAAATTAAAGAATTCCGTGTTGACGTCCCGAGAGGAGACAGCCAAGGAGCTGTCAGGTCTCTCGATCCCGAGTATGTGTGGGGAACCCGTCTCATGTCGTATCAACCTCGCAAGGAGACGACCAGGGCGCTCGCCCTCCCGTATTTCCTCGCAGTGCCTGGGTTGTCCAGAAACCTCTGTTCGCGCTCAGCAAGGGAGCGGAACGTATCTAATTCCGCCCCAATGGCCGCGAGGTTACCCGGGGAAGAGTGAAGTGAGCTCGCAGCCTCAAGGGTCGATAACTTGGACTCACTCTCGGCTAGGTCTCTCCAGATCGACTTAAGGACCCCATTTTCTTTGGAAAGTGCAATCCATCTAATATAAGCCTTAAAAGACTCCCATAGTGTGGCCAGTGATGGTACCGACCCCGTGTTCATCTCAAAGAACTCCTCAATAGAGTCCTCGAGCTCGGAGCGGAACTCTGGGTCGAGCAGAGCGAGGGGTTTCAATCTCCAACAGCGGGTCCGGCCGGGATCAGGACTCTAACTCACGGTGATAGTCACTGGAGAGTGGTCGGACAAGGTACTGGGCAGAATCATTAACTGTATCACGTCCTTAACCAAAGTATTGGAGATCACCCAACGGTCAATACGGGAGTATGAGTCATGGACTGAGGAGTAGAACGAATAAACGCAGGAGTCGGGGTAAAAGAACCTCCATGCGTCCACCATGGCCAAGCGAGGTAAGGATGATAATGCAGCATAGGCTGCCCTGGAGAGATGACGGGGCTTGGACCCAGATCTATCAAGGGCTACGTCGAAGATAGTATTAAAATCACCCCCCCCAGAGAATTGGAACAAGGGGGAAGCCATCCAGAAGAGACGTGAACTGTCTGTAAAACTCAGGGTCATCCAGGTTGGGGCCATAAATGTTCAGCAGAACCACTTCCTTCCCCTGAAGCGTGGCATGTAACAGAACATACCTGCCAAGGGGGTAAATTTGTGAGGAAATGAGGGTGAACCGGAGACTTTTGTGAATGAGGGTCATGACCCCACGACTTTGAGTAGAGAAATCGGTAAAGAATCTATGGGGGGCCCAGGTTTTGGCGAAACGCACGCATTGTTCCGTGCGAGCATGTGTCTCCTGCAAAAAAAGAATCTTGGATCCGTGGCGCTCAGCCTGCAGCTGGAGCTGCCTCATCTTTTTATAGTTACCCAGCCCCCGTATGTTCCAACTCATAAAGGTCAAGTCCCCTTCAGCCATAGATACGATGGTGTTACAGTCAAAAAAAGTGACCAAGACCAATGGATGAATGCTGCATCACGGTCCGCCTTCGCTGCCAGCGCCAATTTTCTGATAATAATACCCCAAACATGTCCCACCCCCACCCACATCCCCCTCCCAAACAGAGGAATGACAGTCCCAACCCCCCTCAACCAAAACCAAACTAGAGGCATCAGTGCCTGGGGGCCTGTAGGCCGGGCTGGCCGCAGCGCTCCGGGCTGCACCAGAACCAGTAGAGCTTAAGGTGCAACTACAAATATTGTACATGAGTTAGGCAAAGTGTCTTGCACATAGCGACATGGCACTTATTTGTACTAAACAAACTTGAACAAGCCGAATCCGAGGAAGAGGATCAATGTGGCTCCAGCGCCGTGGAACGGCCGGACCTCGCCTGCCCCCGCAGGGCCCAAGGGGGTAGCTGCAGAGCCGTGGACAGGAGAAGGGAGTCAACCTGGGAAGTGTTCGTCCAAAAACTTGGAGGCCTCCTCTGGGATCGTGAAGAAGAACACCTGGTTAGCATGTTCTATGTGCAGTTTGGCAGGGTAGAGCATAGCATATTTACTGGAGTGATCTTGCAGCCTCCGCTTCACCGCTCCCGTTGGACGGCAGTCGAAAAATCGGGGTAAAGATGAATCCTTGCACCACCCAAGAACAGCTCGCCCTTGATCCTCGCGGCCCTAAGCAGGGTATCACAATCTCGGTAGTTCAGGACCCGGGCAATGATGGGCCGAGGCGGAGCCCCGGATTTGGGTTTAGCCGTAAGGGCACGGTGCGCCCGCTCAATAGCGAAGTGAGGGGAGAGCTTGGGTGAATCCAGAAGTGACATTAGTGTGTGCTCAACGAAGTCCTCCATTGGCTCGTGGACTTCGTTCTCAGGAACCCCGATAATGCGAAGGTTATTACGCCTTGAGCGGGATTCCAAGTCCTCGTTCTTCTTCTCCACCTCGAGGACTCGGCCAGAGAGAGCGACAACCTCGGAGCGCAGGGCACCCAGTGAATCCTCTGCAGAACCGACCCGTGTCTCGACCTCAGACACACGACTATCGGTCCTCTCAATGTGGGCTTTGATCGAAGATATTGTGCCGTTCATATCATCCAGTTTTGAGTGCAGAGCAGAGAAGCCCTCCCTGATAAAGTCCATCATGGTTTGGGATTCCGGTGCCTCGACGGATGATGATGCAACAGGGGCCTGCTCAGTGGGCTCCTCCGGCGATCGCACAGCAGCCCTCGCAAACATGTTAATGGAGCTCTGTTTCCTCGCGCCCCCCTTGGTCATCTTGACGAAGATGGTGGTTGAGTGGGATGAAGGGGGAAGCGCTGGTCGCCCCAATAGGGGGACGGGGGGGCCCGGGCCACGCGAGCCAATAACCCAGGTAGGGTGTGTCACAAGAGAGGGAAGCAGGGAAAGCCGTGGCTGCGAGACCGTACCGGTGAAGTGTTATGGCTGTCAGTGTAGACCACGGGGGACCAGCCCACTCAGGGGGGCGTAGGAATCAGCACCAGAGGGCTTTGAAGGTGGGAGACCCCAGATATGGGAGAGTGGGGGCCAGCGGCACCGCCAGCACCCCCCAGAAGAGTATCCCTCCGGGTGGAGAGGCAGCAGCCCCGAGAGTAATGAAGCGGGGAGAAACAGGCCACCGATGAGCAGTAGGGCCACCCAGAGCCTAGGATTCCAGTCAGGGTGGAGAAAATGCGTGGGCAGCGAAGGCAGAGTGGCCCCCAGTGGGGGGGATAGTCAAGAGAGGGGCCTCCAAGTAGGAGGGCCAGGAAGAGTTCGAGCTCACCAGGCGGGGTCAGTTGTTGTTGTTTGTGGGCCTCCGATGCCCCCACCGCAGGAGAGACGGCCCCCCAGATAGGGGTGACACCAGGGCCCCGAGGCCGGGAGCCGCCAGTGAAAGAACCACGGGCACCCCTCAACAGAGGGAAGAAGGCAGCAACTCCGGCACGGAAAGTCAGTGAAGCCCCCCACAGCCGGTATCTGGAGGCCGCGCTGCTCCAGCAGCGCAGCGCGTGCTGACGGGGGGGAGGACCCAGCAACCCCCTCACGGGCGATGAAGACTTCACGAGAGGAGGCGAGGAGTCCCCGCGGCGGTTCCAGCAACTGGGGAGAAAGAGCGGGGCGGCCTCGCCGCAGGCCGGACGTCCCCCCAGGAACGCCGGGGCAGAGCGCCTCGGGCCACCCGGCACAGCAGAAACAGTAGCTCGGCTGGCGGGTCACGGTCCCAGGTCTCCGTCGACCCCGCCGCCGAGAAGGGAGAGGCTGGCCAGCCCCCACTTATGCAAGCAGATGCGGGAAAAGGTGCGGCAAGACCCCGGGCGGGTTCGTCCACTCTCCGCCGGGGCTGGGTGTAGGCGCGCAGGAGCGTCGCAGGCAGGGGGGTGGGCACATCAAAGTTCCGGGGAAAGCTCCTCCTGGACCCACCACTCACTCCGGGGCTGGGACCACAGGATCACAGTGGAGTCCCCCACAGCACGCACCCGGAAGCCTCGCCGCTCCAGCAGCGCAGCGTGTGCTGATGGGGGGGGAGACTTCCAAGGAGAGGGCGAGGAGATCTCGCGGCGGCTCCCGCAGCTGGGGAGGAAGAGCGGGGCGGCCTCGCCGCAGGCCGGACGCTCCTCCAGGAGCGCCGGGACAGGGCACCTCAGGCCACCCGGCACCAGCAGAAACAGTAGCTCGGCCGGCGGGTCACGATCCCAGGTCTCCGTCGACCCCGTCGCCGAGAAGGGTAAGGCAGGCCGGCCCCCACGTATGCAAGCAGATGCGGGAAGCAGTGCGGCAAGACACCGGGCGGGATCGTCCACTCCCCGCCGGGGCCGGGTTTAGACGCGCAGGAGCGCCACAGGCTGGGGGATGGGCACCGCGAAGTCCGGGGAAAGCTCCTCCCGGCCCAGATTCACGTCGGGACTGGGTCGACAGGATCCCTGAGGTAGCGGCTACAGAGCCGTGTGCCCCGTGAGCGGCTGCAAAGGGGCAAATGTGCCAAAAACAGGATCGTGAAGTCTGCCCGCCACGGAGCTCACGCTTTAGGCGGCCATCTTGCTCGGCGCACAACAGCGCCCCCCGATGACGGATTTTATTAATGTTGCTGGCCCCTTTATGATACCATAGTCATGCATATATAATGCTCTTCCCATTGATCAGATATAGAAGAATTGCTTTACTTCTATGAATGAACCTACTGGTGGTATTAACAGAAATTGGTCCAAGATTGGGTGTACCAGTTACTAAAAAAAATTGCTGATTTGCTAACTCCTCACATATGACAGAGAACACCCCTCATGTAGTAAGGGCATGTACCCATCTAGAAGATGCACATAAGTATTAGCTCAGCAGATATCCACAAAATAAAGAAAACCTTGACACTAGACAATTGTGGCTCTGTTGTTCATCAGGAATTCAAATATCTCTTAACTCAACGATAATTGATTTGGGGCTATTTACTGAACCTAGAATGGGAAGGATGGGAAAGGATGAATTAATTATATTAAACTTTAATGATGTGATATGTTTAGCTTTAGAGGTTTTTAAGATTTTGTAATACTATGTGCTTTGTTTTTTTGTATCTGAAATGGTTCAAATGTTATAAGGGGGAGCAATTTATGCAGTTACTATGAAAAGTTAAATATTTAACTGTAACACACTTAAACATATAATATATATACTATTTGTTTACCTTATCTGGGGTCCCCAGACTGCCCTTGCTGCACTACACCCTCTAACACCCACACATTTGGGCATTAGCCTACCCTACAACCTTTTTGTGTCCCTCAATACCTTTGTTTTTACTCTTTTTGAACATATGTTAGTACTGTACAACACCCACAGTGGCCTGCACCTCTAAACAACCTTGCCCTGTGCAAACGTGTGGCCTTCCAAGTTAATCCAAATAACTTTCGAAAAGTAGTCAAAAAGGAGTGTACAGGCAGCGATAAAAAGAAAAAAAAGTTTATTTAACAGCTAGGAGAGAAAACAGCTCACTGGAATTGACTGGAAAACCCATTTCTCAAATTGCCACTTCCAGGCTACATCTTTTAAAGAGAAATTAACAATTTCTACAATTGCAACAATTGACATAATTTCCAGAATGATGATTGGCTGCTCACTATCAATCCCCTAAAAAACCCTATACATTAAATAATCCAATTGTAGGTTTCACTGTTCCCACCCTTACGGGATACTGCCCCTTGATGACAACATACTCTACTGGGTAGCACAAATTCTGACAACTGATTGACTAGCATCCTTCATAGCGCAAGGTGATAAAGTGCTCGATGCTAATTGCACCACTATGTTGGAGACAGTGCAGGCAGTAGCATCCCACCGAAACAGACCAGTAATATGTGTGGAAATCAGTCAAAACAAAACTATGTTGCAGCCCTTGGAGCATTCTATCCCCTTTTACTGATTGGATCCCCTCATCCCTTACTGCTGCACCTGCTCGTTCTGTGACTCTCACGTTGATTCATGTGGCCAACTTTGGGCCCAGCCTTCTAGTAATCTCCTCACAATGGGCAACTGCATGAAAAAAACCTGTGTGCACAACCCTACAGCTGGACATTAATTCCTTTGAATTATTCGCTCCACCACACACTTTTCTTCTTGTTTGAAATGCTGTTGATGAAAAGGGGCACTGTTGCACCCTACCTAATGCTAAATGTTGACATTGCCGTGATTCGCCCCCTCGTATATCATACTGTGTCCTTCAAAATGACTGTGTTTTCATAGCTTTATATACTGGGTAAGCACCTGCTGTCTGGAAAGCAACTTTATTCCCCTGAGAAACTATTACCTTGCAACAACTAATTAGACCCCGTCTTGGCACCTCTGGCCTGCAGTGATAATAAAACTCAATTAAACGTGAACTGTGGCCTATAGCTAAATAATGGTGCTCTGCAATCTTCAACACTAACCAGCCCCAATATGGCTCGTGCGCTTGCTCTCTGTACAACAAACAATGCTCCTTAATACCATCAATGTTACATAATAATCCCAAGCCGTGTACTAACCCCCATCCCATGCCCCTACCTCTCTGTACATGTGCTGTCTGGGTGTGTTGTCTGCCTCGCCCCACCCCCTCCCTACTAGCTCCCTAATGTGTGGCACAGCTATATGTACTGGCAACTTTGTGCTTCGCTATTGTCATGGACCATCCTGTAACCCGGTCTCTCATGCTATTTATTTTATTGTATCATCCTCTGTTGTGCACCCATCTGTAACCCATGTTGTGCTAAAAGATTAATGTGCCCAGTTACTCAAGGGTTTGGCTGCGCTATACAAATAAACAAACTAAACTAAACTAAACTATTCTCTAAATACTAGGTGACGTCACCAACCCTAACAACCACCGTATCACTACCTGGGCATAAGGCCATTCTAAAATACTTTTGGTAGCTTGTACTTGCGTCCCCCTGTGGACCGCTCGAGCTGCACATTCACACCTGCCTTACCTGATTCCCATCAAATGCGCTGAGTAAACTTGTGTTTGCCTGCCAGGTGTGAAGCATGCTCCTTTTTGTGGTTCAGGTGTGACTCTTCCCAGGGACTGTGCGTCCTGGCTCCCCGGAAGTACCTCCGCCCCAAAATTCAAACCAAGGTGATCAATGCATTGGTGAGAGTTTTTTAAATATCAAAACAGACACGAGGTAATGAATCGAATAAGCTTTCTCCAGGAGTACAGTCTTAGTGACTCAGCCCCCTAGTGATTACATTCTCAGCCCAGGATCACACACGGTTCTATGTAATTTCCTCAACACCTGTTTTTACATCAGGTGTTTCTACACTGATTTTTTCCCAAAAAACTCATCAAAATTATTTGTACATTATTTTGGGGGGACGGTGGGCCCAAAGGCTCCTATCCTCTACCTATTTTTGTTATCCCCGACCCCCAACCATTTATATGCCCTTTTCCAACCCCAAAAGAAATTTCAAAAAGTTTTTACAGCAAAAACTCCACGTAAAAACACCTGTTGTAAAAATAAACGGGTGTCAATGAAAGGACGTCGTACCTCACACACTGAGGGAAAGTAGCGAACCCAGAATTCCTGCGTCTAAACTCAAGCCCTTGATCACAGTCAATGTGTTAAAGGATGGAAGCATCACATTTTAGAAAAGCCAAGGAAACAAAGTGCTAACGAGGTGCCCCCTACACATTCCAAGCCATGCACTCGCTCACTGCTGCATACAATGCCATTTCAACAACACCTCGCAAAATAGCTAACCCTACCCAGGCAGCCCACAACACTGTTCATGTTTAGATACATGAACATGAGCTGGTATAGTGATTAAGACATTTTAATTTCTCTCAAGTTATTCCTGCGAATCTTGCTTACCACTAAATTCAGCAAAAATCGCAATTTTAGATAATAGCATGCTTCTGTGCTGTGCTCCACGCGGATCTCTCCCCACTTCTAAGCTGTGCAATAATCAGAAGTATTACAGCACAACTCATCTGTACTCAATGTCTGGACTTCAGAAGGCTAGAGGGTTAAGTTGGTCGGATCTCAAGCCCGTGGCTGCTAATCTGAAACACGTATCACAGCTGTGGGGTTAGCTTGCTGAGCTACTCTACTGGACCAAAACAGCATGACTGTGCCCGTCAAGTAAGGTGTAGAGTTAGTCCTGCACATTCAAACTGCACTGGAATTACAGACTTTCAGAGAGTTTATCCGAGCACGCTCTATAAACAGAGGTCTGCTGATGAGAGAAGAAGCAAGATTCCCGAGCAAAACATGTTGACATGCAAGAAGATCCCATGGAGACTGGAACATGCCGGATCCCACGCAACACCTCCTACGTGCAGCTTGCACTTCCTGAGGACTCGGGTTTATAACACCGTCTTCGCAGCTATCACACTGCAGGCAAGCTCTGTCTCGCCGGATGAAGCCACGCGTTCAGCGACCAGGAGAAACTCCTCGCCTCTGACATTCACAGGCGGCCGCTAATAAGGCAGATTTGGAATCTGCAGTGCGCCCAGTAATCGAACTGGCAGCTGAGGCTACAAACAATTTCATGTTTCAGAAGTTGTTATGATCGGTAATGTCATCATAATTAGTAACATTAATATACACATTCGTGGTCGAACATGCCCAGATGAACAGCGCCGGCATGCAAAGCTGAGTGGGGGAAGGAATTCAACATTTCTCATCTTTGAAACGAGTGCAATCCATAAATATGGGCAATAATATAAAGCCGGTGGCTAGCGGCTTCCGCTCGTTTCACCCTCTCTCAGCGACCTCGGTCCAGGGCCCAGCCACTCTCCACTTGCACTGCCTCCCTGGCTCCCCCTGCACTGTGGGACTGTCACTGTATCCCTATAGCCCCCCTTCCCAGCACTTCTCAGCACTTGCTCTGCACTTACCTCGCACTTGCCACCAGCTGGCCCTTTTTATTTATTATTTATTACTTTATTACGCTACTTACCTTGTACTGCACTTCCCCCCACCTCCTCCACCTGCACTTTCTCCTTTTCCCCTTACCTCTGCACTTGCGCGATCTGAATGACACCTGGCCTAGTAGGATCATTTGTCTGTCTTCCCCTTGTTTCCCTCCCTCCCTGCCTCGTCGCGCCTTGAAACACTTGTATATAGGCGCGTTACAAATACCATATCATATCATATCATATCATACCCACTTACCGGCAAACAGTGGCGTTACATAAAATGAGGGTTCCATGTCATTTCGCCGACCCACTTTTTTCCGACGGGTGTTTTGCCGTGGGAGTTTTACCGTGGGAGGTTTGCCAAAAAACGTCATCATAATTTGTATAAAATTATTTTTGGGGGGTTTTACCGCCTCCGCCCCAATTTCCCGCTCCAATTTCCCACCCCAATTTCCCCTTAATTTAATGATTGTTTTTATTTTCCTCCCACCAACCCTTTATTTACGCCCCCACAAAAAAGTTCAATGGGCATTTTCAGCAAAACTCCAGCGGCAAAACGCCCTTCGGAAAAACGGGTGTCGGCAAAAGGATGCGATACCAAAATGAGCCTCTCTTCCTGCGAGCCATGCAACAGTGACCCCGCCAAGTTCCTCGAAGCAGTGTATTCCTGTGCCACAGATTCTAGGGGCACATGTTGCCCACCACTCAGGCCTGATGATTATGTTCATGCTGCCGCAGCAGCGTGATGCAATGTGCTCCAACCCTTCTCCAAGTTTACACCCTCCATTCTTGTCAGACACCTCCTGTACACCCTCCTCATTCACAAAATGCATTGGGCCTGATTACGAGGCAGGCGGTAGCCGTGCCCTTATTAAGGGCACGGCTTGTAAAAGCAAAAGCAAATATCGAGGCTGAGTACCCCAAAAGGAAATACACCAAACACAGGCTTATAAAGATTCACAGATCTATATTCTAAAACTGTACAGTTTACAAAGAAACAAAGTATCAGATAGCTATCTGGCCCTCAGTACATCACAGCGAATACCAGCCCTTTCGGTGTGAGAAGTGGGAGGTACTGGACGTCTAAACAGTTGTACATTTTATACATTTCCAATCATAATTTCCAGCCCCTCTACAGGTTAATAATACATGGTCTAGAGTTCGTGCCGAGTTCACTTCTAGCTTGACCAACTATATGCATATGGATCATTCTCAGTTTAAATATGAACAAGTCACAATGGCAACAGTGTATTCTCGAATTTCACAATAAGCCTTAACACATGTCCTATACAATGCAGTTCAGCTAGTGTCCACGTTCAGTATTTGTACAACATTGTAGTTGATGTATGTCCGCGGATCGGACTTGTTGGCGCAGATAATCCTCTGTCTACAAGTTAGGCATGGGACAAGGTCTCTTTACTCAACCCAAACATTCGGCCAATCGACAGTTTATACATTAACTCACGTACAAGGTTCAGACCGGTTCAGTTACAAGCGGGAAACACTGTCCACCATTTTAGAACACAGAATCACTTTAGAATAGAAATCAAAATGGCGGATGGACCCAAAATGGCAGCAAAGTCGATCTAAGATCGGAACTTTGCAACACGGTTTTCTTCGCAGAGTGACTGGGCTTAGGTCAATATATTCAATAAGGGAGGCACAATATGATATCCCGTTTAACAAACCCTCCTTTTGGCCTAAGCAAAGCGCTAAACTACTTCTTGTCAGTTTATGAGTAAGTCCACGTCTCAATGTCCATACATCCTGAATCACTATCAGAGATATCAAATGCCAGGAGGTCAGATACTGAGATTTCCTTCAGCATGAATTCATTAGATATTTTCTCTGGGGCGTATACCTTGTGCCCTATTGTACCCATTGCTTGTGCACGACATCCTCCTAACATCGAACACATACCAGGAAGACATTGTATACAACAGCAGAAAAACACCAGAATAACTATAATAATCAATAAGACTGAAAGTAGCTTCCATCCCCAAGATCACAAGAAGTCCCAGAACCAAGCGCTAAAATCCCAGTTTCCCTCGGTAACATGCACTTCTGAACTGAGAACATGCAGGTTTTGTAGCGCCCATAAGATAGTTGGAGAGGAATCTGGCACAAAAACACAGCAAGCAGACCCCACTAATTTACATACCCCACCACGCTCAGCCAGGTTGACATCTAATTCCATCCGGTTCTGAAGTGCCACTTACCTTATTGCTTTTTGTTCTAAAGTCATGTTATAGAGTATATCAGTGGTCCGGTTGATGGTCCTCTCCAGTACTCTCGCTAGTCTTCTGATATCTTCAGAGTTCAGTATTTGCCCCCAAAATGGCACGAAGGATATAGTTACATTGCCCAGAACTTGTACTGAAGTATCCCCATTCTTGTCCCGCCATGGACGAGCCTTTGAAATTTCTACAATGCTAGCAATGAATACCCCAGGTAACAGAATCCCTAAATAACAGGTTCCCTGACAATCCCTAGGTAACCATGGACATGCTACATCACCGCAAACAAAGTAGACAGGTTCGCCTACATACAAAGGTCTGTCCTCACTAGTCAAATTCGCAACATTGGAGCAACCCTTGAAATCACCCATTGACTGAGTACCATTCCTCTATATGCAGAAAGAAACTGAATTGGGGCTGTGGTTAACAGTATAAGAAGGTGGCGTGGCATCCCTATTGCCTATAGGAGCCATCTTGAAAGAGATCAAATATTGAAAAGGACGGGCAGTCTATCAGAAGTCCTAATAGAAGCAACATTAGGCTTGCTCCTATTCGCAAAGAGTGAGCATCCCAGGGGCGTTAGGGCACGTTTCTCAAAGTCTTTCAAGTTAGTTCCATCAAAGTTCCCCGAGATGCTATCGTTCCATCGGCCAAAGAATAGTGCCTTTAGAGAAGCATAGCAAAAAATGTAAAGGATGAATATACCAACCCAGCCCCTTATCCTCATGTTGCGTTAAATGCGAACAGACCCAACAATTGGACTTATTAAAAATGGCAATGGCATGTGTAGCATTCATAATGAGTAATAGAGTATTGTTATGGTAACTCTGTCTGTGCTGAGAGTCTCTAGGAGATAGAATGTGCAGATGCACGAAAGGCATAGAAACAGTGGGTACATCTGAAGTGGGTAACAGATTTTCAAGCAGATGTACTTCTTCCAGATACCAGAATCCTAAGGCAATGACTATTGTAAAACCAGTTAACATTATCACAAGACAACAAGACGTTTTCAGGGCCCACGCATTCGATTGTTCATTTTTATGATCTGTCACACAGTCTCTTATCTGTTCCGTATGAGTGGGAGCGGTTGTAGGCATTGTTTCTTCAAACAAATACACCAGAGTTAATGTGCTGGCGATCTCCAGATCGAGCGTCTTCTTAGTCCTTTTTTTCCCAAACCCTAGCCAACAGAATCCCCTTATGTACAAAAGATTGGGCCAAAGATACAAGCCCTTCGATGATTTTCCTTGATGGCACAGCCGAACCGTGCAGTAAGTCTACTGCCTCGGACGCAGATCATACCTTGTGATCCCTGGTACTGAATGATCTGTGAACATCGTGCCGTTACTTCCAGATGGAAGCGGTGAGCTCATAGCAGGATTTGACACAAGATTCGAAACAACTTTTGAAAAAGGAACTGTTGGAGAGTGTGGAGATGAAGTGACTGTTTCCCCAGGCCCCACGGGTTCAGGGAGAGTCTTCGACGCACTCTCAATGCTGTTTGATGCTTTGTGATCATTGGTTACTGTATTGGTGAGGGGTTCTGTATCTCCTGTAGCGTGTGGCAAAGGGAAAGGAATCCTCTTGATGAGGGCCGTGTGGATCCAGTGCTTCCTGCCCTCCACTCGCACAGCTGTCTGTGTGACCAGGAGAACTAGGTGCGGGCCCCACCAACGAGGTACGAGGCAAGAAGATCCTTCAAACGACTTGATGAGGACCCAGCTCCCCAGCCGTATGTTGTGGCCTGGGCCCTCGTACCTGACAGGTAAAGCCTCTCGCACCTGGTGATAAATCAAATACAGATTTTTAGTTAACTGTCCACAATAGTCAGAAAGAAGTACATTTTCAACCTCGCTTAGCGAACGAGGCTTTGGCAAATTCCAAATATTAGCTGGCCTACCCATGACCACCTCAAATGGAGAGAGCCCAGTCTTAGTTTGAGGGATTGTTCTCATAGATAATAACACGATCTGTAAGGCGTCTGGCCATTTCAGTTTGGTGCTGGCACACGTTTTAGCGAGCTTGTTCTTGATGATGCCGTTGTATCTTTCTACTAAACCAGCACTCTGAGCGTGCCTAGCGGAATGGAATCATTTATCGATCTGTAATCCCGTGCATATCTGCAGAATTACAACAGCGATAAAATGTGGACCATTATCTGACCAGATGACTCTGGGCAAACCAAACCTAGGAAAATATGCCTTCAGCATGGTCTTTGCCGTTGTCATAGCTGTGGCATCTTTGACAGGAAAGGCTTCAACCCATTTACTAAAGGCGCAGATAACCACTAGTAAGTACTTGTAGCTATTGTAATGCTCCATTTCAATGAAATCAAAGTGTATTACCTCGAAGGGGACAGAAGGTGGACTACCCCTAGGAGTCGATGTGCCCTTTCCCACATTATGCTGCAAACAGATCATGCACCCCTCGACAAAGCGCTTGGCTACTTTAGAGATCTTATCATTTACCCACACATTTTCCAACATTTTAGTAACTTTCCATGCACAAATTTGGGTGGGACCATGAGCCATAACAACCATTATCGTAATGTATGCATCAGGCATTTACCATTTCCATTCTACTTTGTCCACCCAACACCCATCATCATCCAATTTTGCCAAACCCTCAGCCCATTTCTTTGATTCCTCTAACGTGGCATCAGCTTGAATGTTTTTCACGGATTCAATACCCTCATCCAAAGTACAGACATTTGTGGCTTCCCTTGAAGTATACATTTCTGAAGAGAGATCAGTGGCAGTCTGTTTGGCTATCTGGTCAGCGAAAGCGTTCCCTTTTCCTACATTATCTATAATCTTCTGATGTGCTGTGCATTTCATAATTGCTAGCTGAGTAGGGAGTGCAAGCGCTAAGAGTAACCATACCATCAAGGAGCCATACTGGATTTTAGTGCCATGTGAGTTCAAAAACCCTTGTTCTGCCCAAAGTCTGCCAAAGTTGTTAACCACCCCAAAGGCATACTGACGGTCAGTATATATATTTACGGTAAGCCCTTCGGAAAGTTCACAAGCTCGGGTTAATGCTATAAGCTCTGTGGCCTGCGCGGCGTTATGCGTGATTCTTTTGGTCTCCACGACTGTGCTCAGTGTGGTGATTGCATAAGCAGCTGTGGATTTACCATCCGGGAGTTTGAAACAGGAGCCATCACAAAACAGCTTCCCTTGTGGGTTATTCAAAGGAGTATCTTTTAGATTTATTCTGCCTCTTGTCTCTTGCTCTGTAGTGTAAAGGCAGGCATGTGACTCTTCGTCACTGCAAGCAGTACCTTGCGGGTAAGGTAAAAGTTCAGCCGGATTAAGGACACAGCACCTCTTTATTTGAATATGCGATGCAAAGAAGATCAATTCATATCTCGTTAATCGTGCAGAAGTGAGGTGTTGCGTTTGTGTTCTGTTTAATAGAACATCTACAGAGTGAGGAACCATCAGGGTTAAAGCATGGCCTAGTACCACTCCCTTGCTCTGTTTCACGGATGCAGCAGCAGCAGCGACAGCTCTCAAACATCTTGGCAAAGCGCATGCAACAGGATCAAGGGCGGAAGAAAAGTAGCCGCACGGCCTATTCTTCCATCCATGTTCCTACGTTAATAAAGCCAAAGCCATCCATCACGTTCATGCACACACAACACAAATGCCTTTTCATAGTTTGGTGTGCCCAAAACTGGTGCCGAGCACAATGCAGTCTTGAGCAGATCAAATGCTTGCTGGTGTTCCAAGTTCCACAGCAATGACAAAGAAATGCCCTTCTTCATCAAAGCCAACATTGGTTTAATCACTAAGGAGAAGTTCGGGATCCACTGCCTACAGTAAGAAGCCATTCTTATCAAGGCTCTGACTTCCTTCTGTGTATTTGGGACAGACATGCTAGAAATTATTTTTATCTGCTCAGGCATCAACCTTCTTCCCTCCTTTGACAGGAGATAGCCTAAATAGGCGACCTCCTGTCGACAATACTGAAACCTTTTAAGTAAAGTTTTGTGTCCATGTCATGCTAGGTGAATAAGCAACAACACGGTGCCCTTGTCACGATCCACTTCCTAAAACCCCCCCAGCAGGTCCATGGGCCAGGAGGGGTCTCGGCTCGTGCCCCCAACAAGCCTAGGCATCCTTTGCCTAGGCCTTCTTGGGGCTAGTCCTGGCGCCTTTGGCGGCATGCTCACACTTAATGAAGACTTGTGCTTGGGGACTACTTTATTTCAGTGCCAGTCAACATGGAGGCATCCACATTGCTTGGCTCCTTAGAACCAAGCTATGCAGTATAGTGTTTTGGGTGTGGTAGCCTAGGGACTATTTTACCTGGACTACTTTCTTGATGCTATTTAAACCACACCTGACTTGGATAACACGCTTCACGTTACTTTGCAATCCTGCAACGTGACGCTCATCGTGTTCAGCTGCATCTGCGAACCTCGGAAGAACAGCATCTGAAAAAACAAAAGGACATCATTAATAGCAGCACCTTACCTGTGATTCCACCGCAAGCTGCCCTCCACTCCTGCAACCAGCATCCAAGGAACACCGAGTCTCCCGGACCGTCCGATCTGCAAAAAGGAGAGAAAAAAAGACATTAGACATTTTACAATTGTACCGGCAGCTTACCTCACGAGTCGCCCATCGACCAGCATCGCCTTGGGACTTCTTGCTCCGGGTGAGCACCGCAACCTACGGGAACAAAAGAGGTTAGCAAAGGCAAGGCATCATAGCGCTGTGCATAGCACCTAATTACCACATCAAGGCGCTCTCGAAGCACCATCACCTGCCGGCGAGTCCCAATTCAGCCAACATTCCACAGCGAACTTCCGCGCACCTAAGGAGAGAGAAAAGACATTATTTAAATCCAAGAAAGGCATACAGTATAACAGTAATAAGACCTACCTGAAAGACTCTAAAGGGCCTGCATCAGTGAAGTAACTAGATCGCACTCTCCCACAAAGGACAACGCGCCACTGCCAAGAAGGCAGGACGGAGAGCACGGCAAAACCCATAACAAGGTGAGGAAAGGTCCGGGGAGGGGCTGTGGGCATACGGGGTGTTGGGAGGCTCTTACCCCAGTTGCCCAGTCTTGAACATTGCCCACCTGTTTTCCAGGCAGAACTTCTCCGCTGATTATACCTGGGAGCGGCTGAGAAGGGTACCAGAGTCCCCACAGCTGGGTGGCGTCCCCGTGGATACCAGGTGAGCGTAACAGAACATGAAGCCTGCCAAACCAATCCACCTGGGCGCCATGGAAACATCAGAATTAGACCAATTGGCCCAATTGTTGAGAGAACTTCGTCCTGAGGTTCACTCTGCCAGACAGGAGACTAACGCTCTCCGGGGAGACTTATTGGTGACTAAAGAGCTTACCGAAGATATCAGCAGGCAAGTCTTGCAATCACAAGTAGGTCAGACGCCTCTACCTGGGAACAACCCACTGATGCAAAATCCTAGCATGTCTCTACTCCGGTACAAGTTGTGTTACCAGGTACAGTTCCTTTGGCACGACCGGAGAGGTTTGCTGGTGATCTACGAAAATACGCATCTTTCATGAATCAGTGTCGCCTTCATTTTCTTTGCAGGCCGGGAGCATTCCCAAATGACCAAGCCCGGGTAGCTTTTGTTTTATCATATCTAAGTAGCAGCGCCGCAGATTGGTCGGTTCCGTTGGTGTCCCATGATGACCCTTTATTACATAACTTTGGGGACTTTCAGAGGGAAATGGAAAAACTCTTTGCTCGCCATACCCGAGAACAAGCTGTGGACAATGAACTCCTTTCCCTCCGACAGGGGAATCAGGATTTGTTAACGTACAACGCTACTTTCAACCGATTGGTTGCTGAAGCTAGGTGGCCTGAAAACAAAAGAACCACATTGTTTCATCGGAGCTTACAAGGTGAATTAAAAGACGTTCTAGCTCAAGTGGTTAATCCTCCCAGAGATTGTTCTGAATTCATAGACTTGGTTGTGCAACTGGACCACCGGTTGCAAGACCGAAAAGCAGACCGTTCTAAAATGGATCCTCGGCCAGTGCACGTTCGACCTAGAGACAATGTAACTCAAGTGCAAGAAAATACAGTGGAGCCCATGCAAATCGGAGGGGTACAACCCCCGCTAACAAAACAAGAGCGAGATAAAAGGAGACAACAACAACTATGTCTGTACTGCGGGAAGTCAGGACATTTCCTGAAGGACTGCCCAGTGAAATCTATGAGGAAGATCGTTGGAGCCACAGAAAAAGATGAAACGAAGGAGTGTCAGTCGGGAAACTACCCAGCTCGGCAAACGTAGAGGTCAGTTTGTCGAATGAGGGAAAAGAGCCACCGACCTCACACTTTGCAATTCCGGTGATCTTAATAACCAACGGTCGTCAAGAATGCATTCCATTGGAGCATACATCGACAGCGGAGCAGTTGGGAATTATATAGATCAGGACCTGGCTGCAGAGATGGGGCTTCCCCTGTGTTTCAAGTCGACTACAGACAAGGTAACCACAGTGGATGGGACGGAAATCGCTTCCGGACCCGTAAACCAGCGCACAGCCGAGATAACCTTGCTGTGTCAGGACAGACATCGGGAACTTATTTCGTTCGATCTCATCAAGGCACTTCAATTCCGGCTCATACTAGGGATGCCATGGTTAGTTGCTCACAACCCTTTGATTGACTGGCGGGCAAGAAAAGTAACCTTTCCCAGCGACTGCTCTCCAGCCTGTTATTACCAAGAACAGAAACCTGCTTTCAGTAGCTCTACGACTCCTGAAGTGGCAACTTTGGGAGTGACTAGTACCTTGCCTGAGGAATACCACGATTTCCAGGATGTATTTCAGAAGGACCAAGCAAACACGCTGCCACCGCACAGGCCCTATGACTGCCAGATTGACCTTGTTCCAGGGGCTCAAGTTCCTTGCGGCAGAATCTATGCTCTCACGGAACCCGAAAACCTTCATCTGAAAGCTTATTTTGACCAGTACCTCGCAAATGGATTCATTCGCCCATCCAAGTCCCCTGCAGCTAGTCCTTTGTTCTTCGTACCGAAAAAATAAGGGGACTTAAGAACCTGTATTGAATACCACGCATTAAACCAGATCACTGTAAAGAACCGTTACCCCTTGCCGCTCATCCCAGAAATGCTGGACCGGGTCAAAGATGCCCATATTTACACCAAACTGGACCTTCGAGGAGTATACCACCTGGTGCGGGTCAGAAGTGGAGACAAATGGAAAACTGCTTTCTGCACCAAGTATGGTTTGTTCGAATATCAAGTCATGCCCTTTGGGTTATGCAACGCTCCTGCAGCGTTTCAGTATTTCATGAATGACGTTTTGAGATAGTTAATTGATGTCTGCACCCTAGAGTACATAGATGATATTTTGGTGTACTGAACTTCAAAACAGGATCATATTAAGTACCTCCGTTCAGTCATCTCCAAGCTCCGGGAACATCGTTTATATGCAAAGCTGGAGAAGTGCTTTTTTCACGTCACCAAAGTTGAGTTTCTGGGTTTTATTCTTACTCCAGGAGGCAACTGAATGGACCTGCATAAAGTGGACGCCGTTTTGAAATGGCCATCACCAACATCAGTAAAAGGGGTACAGAGCATGTCGGGTTTTGCAAACTTCTATCGCCGGTTCATACCAGACTTCTCACAGGTCATACACCCGATCACCATATTGCTAAGAAAAAATAACAGAAAAATGTGCCTGGACCGAAGAAGCAGAGAAAGTTTTGCTGGAACTCAACAAAAGGTTCACCTCCGCGCCAATCCTGCGACATCCTCGCCCAAATCTTCCTTATATCGTGGAAACAGACGCTTCCAGCATAGCGATGGGAGCTGTCCTCTCACAAAGAGACCCAGTAAGAGGCCAGCTACATCCAGTGGCCGTTTGGTCAAAGAAATTCTCTCTCCCGGATATGAATTATGCCATCACGGACAAAGAACTCTTGGCGATCAAATCCGCCTTTAAGGCCTGGCGGCACTACCTTTTGGGGGCTAGACACACCATTACAGTTATCACGTACCACCGAAACCATACCTTAAGACAGCTAATGCCCAATCTTCACGCCAATTGCGGTGGGCCCTTTTCTTCATCGAATACGACTATGTCATCACTTTTCGACCAGTGGTCAAGAATGGAAAAGCTGACACACTCTCTCGCACAGGTACTGATGACTGGGTATATACACCCCCAGATCCATTCCCCATCATACTGCAAGACAAGCTCTTGAGCCTCACTACGGCCTTAACCCAAGTTGAACTGAGAGATAAGAGTCAACAAACCATGAACACGGATGCATCCTCGCATGGCAAGCGCAAGGAGAACTATATTCCATCAAAGATCACTTACCCATTTTTAAGGATCGGTTGTATGTACCCACCAAAGACTTACAACAACAAATTGTTTCAGGTTATCATGATTCCCTGATCGAAGGGCACCCTGGAATCACCAAGACCCTAGCCAAGGTAAAACAGAATTTCTGGTGGCCTGCCTGGCGTAAAGATGTCATCCAATATGTTCAGTCCTGCAGAGTCTGTGCGCAAAACAAGTCGCAAAAACAAAAACCATCCGGTCTTCTGCAATTTTCGGACATTCCTCCCGCTCCTTGGCACACTCTTTCCCTCGACTTCATCACTGACCTACCTCCCAGTGAAGGATTTAACACCATCCTGGTAGTCGTGGTCTTGTTCTCAAAGATGGTGCACTTTATTCCACTCAAAGGCCTCCCTGACGCACCCACTTTACCAGGTGAGCGTAACAGCCCTCCTTACCAGCACTCTCTGAGTCAGCAGCTAAGAGTATATCGTCTGCATACTGAAGCAGTGTACAAGTGGTAGGCAACTCGAGTGTGTCGAGCTGCTTTTTCAAAGCCCTACTGTAAATGCTAGGACTCTCTGTGTAACCTTGTGGTGTACGGGTAAAGGAAAACGAGCGTCCCCCTAAGGTGAACGCGAACAAGTATCTACTGTCTTTGTGTATAGGAATACTAAAGAAGGCGTTCTTTAGATCCACAACACTAAAGTGAGTAGCTGAAGCCGGAATCATAGTTAATATTGTCATCACATCAGGCACAATGGGAAATTGTGGAACAACAATCTTATTGATTGCACATAAATCAATAATGAAACGGAAAGGAATTGCATTATCGCCTTTTTTGTACATGGGCAAAATCAGACTATTGCATAAACTACCTGCAATTTCTTCAATCAGCCCACGATGCACAAAATCAGAGACTATGCATTTCAAAGCTTGCTCACCATCGACCGAGATCTTATACTGGGGAATACGTGGCAACTTTACTCGATTTTTCAGAATAATCTTAACAGGCTCAACTTTCAAAACACCAACATCATTATCATCAATTGACCACAAACACTCCGGAACATCACTGAATCTGAATTCCGGCGGCAAAGGTCTGGTCAAGAATTGAGAGACAGAAAGTTGCTGTGGTGAAATCATCAAACGCACTCCATCAGAAGAACAATGAATTAACGCATTTAATTCCTTCATCAGATTCAACCCCAACAAATTCTCTCCACAATTCGTAGTCAAGAGGAATGGACAGTGGTCCGTAAATGGACCCAAAGTAATAGGTACCGGAGAAGAAACCAGACAGACTACTGGTGTGCCAGAAAACCCCACAGAAACATTGGTTTGCCCTGACAGTGGAATGTTTGGAACCCGTTAATGGTCAATGGAGCACTTCTGTGCCCCTGTATCTATCAAGAATAGATGTTTCCTATTTCCCACTATCATCTCAACATAGGGACCCGTCTGATTAACGGTAATAGGCGTCAGTTCCAAACCTGCTTCGGGCAATCCTAGCGAAACAGAATGTCATCGAAAGGAAGTTCTTCAGAGAGGTAAGCACCAGAAGGATGATCAAAAATGTTTCTATCATCCACACTTGGTGCCTGATTGTCCTGTGAAAAAGGTTGCAGTGAATCCTGTGAAAACTGACTTCTACCTGGACCACCTGACCCAGGGCGGCCTCTAGACCGTCTACCCATATTACCAAATGCGTTATTCGACCTCTGCTGGAGGATCGGGCATTGGGCACGCAATTGACCCTCTTGTCTGCAATAAGCACACTGGTTTATGTTTACAGGACCCAATGGCGCATTTCCCTGTGGAACATACTGACCCCTAAATTGTGAATTACCCCCTCTAGGACCTCTAACAATTTGCTGCACTAGAACTTTTGTTTTTAAGTCTCCTTTTCTCTTTTCAACTCTTTCTTTTTTGTTATTGACACGATTCTCATAGTACTGAGCCATATGCAATACTTCTGACTGAGACTTCGCTTGCCAAGCGCTCTCGGAGGACATCATTTGCGACTGGATGTCAGGCAGCAATCTACACACAAATTTGTCCACGAATAATCGTTTCCCAGACTCTGTACTCAAATCTTGTACACTGAAATCTGAGAATACTTGTTCGAACCGATTGAATAACTCGGTAACACCCTCAGACTTTCCTTGGACACAGGCAGCAAGCTTGTCCCAAATAATCCTTCTTTCAGGAATTATAGCTTTCAATTTCATAACTATTCTGTCAGGCAAAGTTAGTATTACCTGTAGTGGTCTCTCGCCAGCTGGCGTTTCTCTATCGAGTCTAACCATGTTATCCCATGTATCTCCTAAACCTGGTACATCATCTACAGTCCTAATCTGCTTCCACAAGTCAATAGCAGGATGTCAGCGAATATACAATGTTAGATATAAATATCAATTGCTCCAGGGGAATAGAGAAGGAAAACAGAAAATCACCTACCTGGGCTGGATGAACAAAGAGAAATGTCCTGTGGCCCGGTGAGTGCCTGGAATGGATCTCTCTGACTCTCCCTGTAGAAATTAGTAATTCCCCTGAAAACCCCTCCGGAGTCCTGCTCAAAGGCTTGATCCCTGGGAGGTTCCCAGGGAAACCCTCACGGGGGAAAAAACCCTGTTCCAGCGCGGGATGCAATTCCGCCTTCTGAGTTTGGGAGCTTCTTAGCAATTGAGACTAAGTTCTGGTGAAGAAGATAAGGTTTAGATTAGAATATAATTTCCTTGTCTATCAGTTTGCCAGACTCCCTTTGTATCTTCTGTTCTATATCTTACCCCCAGTTAGTAGGAAGAGAGGCGCCCTGAGAAATCAATGTGAAGGAAGGGAGAGGTAACCTGTAGTTCCCAGAAGTAATGAATCGATGGGCTAAGGAAAACAGTAGAATAGAAAAGAAAGGGTAGAGAGAGAAATAGCTAATGATCACTACACAATAGTAGAAAAACCACAAAATATAAAGCCTACCAGTTTGTAAACAAAGGAAGCCTCCCGGAGACTGCTCACGGGGGTTTGGCAGTAGGCCTGGGATGTTGAGGTAGGTAACCGCGCTAGAATGAAAACATGAAAAGGGAACAACCGATTACGGAACTCCCTAGACTGCCGATGGAAGAAGGATAAATATGAAGCGTACGGAATACCTCGTGGAGGGCGAGGATCTGTATTCCGAACTAAAGAGAGACTTAGCTGGGACCGCGCTCCAAAGGGGCGTGGTTTAACTCATCCGAAGTCTGGTAATGTCTTTTCCCGTACTGCTGTCGCGGTCTGCAGATCAAGAATAGGAGGGAAAATAGCGAGGTGAGAGAGTGTCAGATGGAGTCAGGAATAAGGAAGCAAGGAGAGGTAAACTGTAACAAACTAACTCACGTAGCACTTGTATACTCCTAAGAGAGTAGCAACGCACTGGACTCTTGGAGGATCCTGTTGATAAGCTGCTTGGGAGGATGTGACATCAGTGAGCTGCAATGTGTTCTGGGAAAGAACATCTAGACTGTTGTGTGTGTTATAATCACCAGATACGGCAGCCATGTTGAAGTACCTCCCAGGATAAGGATCTGCCGTACAGAACATGACAGTATGCCCCTTCTTAGGACCGCTCCCTCCTGGCTTGTCCGGATGCAATTGATGAAACTTTTTTACTAGTTTGGGCGCGTTTACAGCTGATTCAGGTTCCCAACTCCTATCCGCGGGTGTGTAGCCTTTCCAGTCAATAAGATATTGTAAATGGCCCCGGTGATACCGTGAGTCACATATCTCTTTGACCTCGAATTCAGGTCCGGATGCGACCATAACTGGTGGAGGACGAGTAGAGGTTTTTGGGTGAAAGGAAATCCGATTGTCTGGTTTTAATTGAGATACGTGAAACACCGGATGGATGCGAGCCCATGTGCTCGGTAGACGGAGTTTGAATGAAACTGATCCTATCGCGGCGATTACCTGGAATGGTCCAAAATATCGGGGAGAAAGTTTGGACAGCACTAGATGCCGAGGGAGAAAACGCGATGACAGCCAAACCCAATCTCCTGGTTTGATTATCGGGGCTAGAGACCGGTGACGGTCCGCAAAATGCTTTGTTCTTTCCTGGGACTGTCGAAGCGCAGTGATAGCTGTGCGATGACCCTGCCGGATTTGGTCCATCAGGCAATCTACATCTGGAAATTTGGACTCAGACTTCTTCAAGGTGGGAAAGGATGATGGGTTGAACCCATAGGAGCAATGGAATGGAGAATTACAGATTGCCGAGTGAAAAGAGTTGTTATAAGCGAACTCGGCTAAAGGTAATAGATCCTTCCAATCATCCTGAGCAGCGGAGACATAGCTCGTGAGGTATCCTTCTAAGGTTTGTTTGAGTCTTTCTGTCTGGCCGTTGGATTGGGGGTGATAGCCTGAAGTGAGAGCCCGTGAGATTCCAAAATGACGGCAGACAAGTTTCCAATACTGTGAAGTATATTGTGAACCTCTGTCCGAAATGATTGTCTCTGGTAAGCCATGTAGGGTGAAAATGTGGTTGATGAAGATGCGAGCCATCAAGGCAGCAGACGGCACTCCGGCAAGTGGAATGAAATGTGCCATCTTAGTAAAAGTATCTATAGTTACCATTATGGCCGAGCATCCTCGTGATGGTGGTAGGTCCACTATGAAGTCTGTGGATATTATTTGCCACGGTCGTGAGGGCAAGGGCATCTTGACCAAAAGTCCTAGAGGGGCTTGCCGAGACGTTTTAGTTTGGAGACATATGGGGCATGATTTAACATATTCTTTTATGTCCTTTCTTAATGATGGCCACCAAAAGAAACAAGAAACCAATTCTTGGGTGGAGGCAAAGCTCCTATCTCCAGCTGATTTTGAACTGTGGCACATATTGAGAACTTCTTCCTGAAGTGTTCGTGTCGGAATATACACCCTGTGTCCAAAGAAATAGCAACCGTCTTCCAAAGTTAACGCCAGTTGTGTAGACCGTGGTAGTTCTTTCTTGACAGTAGGACAGGATTGTGATTTCAGACGTGAGAGAAAATCAGGCACAGTGTGCAGTTCCAGAGCCATACAAGGGAAGATGGGTTCAGACCTGAAAGGGTTGTTCGGAAGCTGTTCCTTACGGGATAGAGCATCATCCTTCAGATTTTCCTTTCCTGGGATGAATGTGAACGTGATTCGAAATGGAGAAAAGAAATGGGCCCATCTGGCTTGACGGCTGTTACATGTTTGGGCATATTGCAGGATCCGGAGGTTATGATGATCTGTCCGGACTTCTACCGGAAATTTGGCTCCCAGTAGTAGATGGCGCCATTCTTCGAATGCTCGTTTGATTGCCAATAACTCTTTCTCCAGTACCGTATAGTTTAGCTCCGCCGGAGCAAGGGTTTTGGACAGGTACGCTACAGGTCGTTCAAGATCTGAGTCGTCTATTTGAAGCAAGACAGCCCCTAGAGCATATTGTGAGGCGTCGGTTTCCACAATGAACCGACGGTTCTGATCAGGGGTTAACAACACTGGAGCTGAGGTAAAAAGCTCCTTAAGCCTCTTAAAGGCTTTATCTGTTGTTTCTGTCCAAAGAAAAGGGACTCCTTTCTTCAGAAGATTCATCAAAGGCTGTGTTAGTCTGGAGAATTCAGGTATAAATCGTCGGTAGATGTTCGAAAACCCCACAAAACATTGAAAGTCTTTGCAGGAGGCAGGCGTAGGCCAGTCCTGAACAGCGGACACCTTCTCTGGATCCATAGCTATTCCCTTTGCGGATAGAACATACCCCAAATAAGTAACCTGGGGCTGGTGGAAAGAGCAGTTTTCCAGCTTGCAGTATAAATGATTCTGCTGGAGTTGCCGTAGAACCTCTTCAACATGTTTCTCATGTTCCTGTGCTGTGTTGGAATAGACTAAAATGTCATCTAAATAGACAACGACGTTGTGAAGGAGGAGGTCGGCGAACAGATGGTCCATAAATCTTGGGAAGATAGCTGGAGCATTAGAAAGGCCAAAAGGCATCACTCTATATTGGAAGTGGCCAAAAGGGGTTCGAAATGCCGTTTTCCATTCGTCCCCTGATTTTATTCGGATAAGGTGGTAAGCTCCTTTTAAGTCTAATTTTGAATAGATGGTGGCCCCTTTAACGGCCTCTAAGATGTCAGGAATTAAGGGCATCGGATACTTATCGGGAGCTGTGATCTTATTCAGTCCCCGAAAGTCTATGCAAGGACGGAGTTCAGCAGTGTTTTTCTTTGCAACAAAGAACAGGGAAGTGGCTGCTGGTGAGGTTGACTCTGTGATCAATCCATTCATTAAATTGGTTCTAAGGTAGTCTCGTAAAACCTCTTTTTCGTTATTAGATAGGATGTACACCCGACCAAAAGGTAAAGGTTGATTTGGAATCAGCTCAATGGTACAATCATCTCTTCTGTGAGGAGGTAATTGATTGTATTCAGTAGCGGCAAATACCTCTCGGTATTGTTGGTATGCTTCTGGAAGACCGGCAATCTGGTTTAGAGTTGTAACCCCTGGTGACCCCTTGAGAGTGGACATTGAGTCTACCAGTACTTTTTGTTGTTGATCCTCTATGCAATGTGCCAGACAATATTCTGACCCTAAGAAAAAAGAGCCCGCGGTCCAGTTTATGAATGGATTGTGCTTTTTGAGCCAAGGTATACCCAAGATGATGGGATGATGAGCTGCTCGGATGATATCCAGGGTGAGATTCTCCCGATGAGATGCAATGGACATCAACAGAGGGCTGGTCTGGTCTTTGATAGGTCCTGAAATTAATGGACTTCCATCAACGCTTTCCACTGGTATTGATTCTGCCTTTGAGGAGCGTGGGATACCATGTGAAGCAGCCCAGTGGTCATCAATGAAGTTCCCTGCAGCTCCGCTGTCGATAAGTGCTGGAATATCCCGTAAAATTCTATCTCCAAAGGAAAATGAAATCCTTAACACTACCATGTTGCTATCAGGATGACTGGTACACATTGAAGAATGAAAAGACTGTGAGGAACCCGGCTGAAGGGTGGGATCCCGGATCGTGGTTCCTCTTACGACCGGGAGCTGGCGTTTCCCGAGCGCCTAGGCGGTGTAATCGGGCAGTCTTGTACAGTATGAGTATTGGCGCCACAATACATACACAAGCCTAAGGTCTTTCTGCGATTCCGTTCTTCTGGCGTTAAAGGCCCTCTTGCAGTTGATCCTAACTGCATAGGTTCTTCTGTAACCTGAGTCCTGGGTGAGTGAGGAAAGTTAGATGCAAATCGAGGAGTCCGGCCTTTTCTCCTTTCTAACAGTCTCTCCTTCATACGGTAATCTAACTGTAGAACTAGAGCTATGAATTCCGTTAGATTGGTGGGCCGTGATACTCTGGACACTTCGTCCTTAAGTTCTTCCGATAACCCTCTCCTAAAGATCGTAACCTGGGCATCGTCGGACCAGGTGGTCTCACTTGCCATCAGCTTAAATTTAGTAATATAGGTCAGTATATCAAGATTTCCTTGTTTGAAATCAAGGAGGTGTTCTTGGGAGGCCACCCGGATTTCTTGTCGGCCGAACATGGAGCGAATGCTGTTACAAAAGGCCGTATGAGAGTCCAGGATGGGATTATTACTAGTAATCAAAGGGGTTGCCCAGGCTAAGGCTGGTCCTGTCATTTGTGAGACCATGTAACCCACACGGTCTCGATCGGTATGAAAAAATGTCCCCTTGAACGTAAACTGTACGGCACAAGAGTCTAGGAATTCTTTGACCTTATGGGGGTTCCCATCAAACTGGCCGCCTGGTAAAGGGCCAGGAGGAACCTCTGAACAATGAGGTACGCAAGAGGCTAAGGCCTGCTGGGCTACCTGCTGAGCTGCCTGTTGTTGGTGCTGTCGGAGGGTATTATTCTCCTGCTTAAGTTGTTGCACCTCAGTAGTTAATGACTGTACCGCAGCTATTAGCTGCTGGATCTGCTGTTGTTGAGGATCCATTTTAGGGGGTTCTCTGGAACCGGCTCTAATCACTTGGAGCTAGTCAGCAACTGCTCACTACTTTTTTGGGCGTTGCTAACTGTCAGCGAATATACAATGTTAGATATAAATATCTATTGCTCCAGGTGAATAGAGAAGGAAAACAGAAAATCACCTACCTGGGCTGGATGAACGAAGAGAAATCTCCTGTGGCCCGGTGAGTGCCTGGAATGGATCTCTCTGACTCTCCCTGTAGAAATTAGGAATTCCCCTGAAAACCCCTCCGGAGTCCTGCTCAAAGGCTTGATCCCTGGGAGGTTGCCAGGGAAACCCTCACGGGAGAAAAAACTCTGCGGACAGCTGCTAGAGAGCGTTGTCTCCCCGAGATGTTCCAGCGCGGGATGCAATTCCGCCTTCTGATTTTGGGAGCTTCTTAGCAATTGAGACTAAGTTCTGGTTAAGAAGATTAGGTTTAGATTAGAATATAATTTCCTTGTCTATCAGTTTGCCAGACCCCCTTTGTATCTTCTGTTCTATATCTTACCCCCAGTTAGTAGGAAGAGAGGCGCCCTGAGAAATCGATGTGAAGGAAGGGAGAGGTAACCTGGAGTTCCCAGAAGTACTGAATCGATGGGCTAAGGAAAACAGTAGAATAGAAAAGAAAGGGTAGAGAGAGAAATAGCTAATGATCACTACACAATAGTAGAAAAACCACAAAATATAAAGCCTACCAGTTTGTAAACAAAGGAAGCCTCCCGGAGACGGCTCACAGGGGTTTGGCAGTAGGCCTGGGATGCTGAGGTAGGTAACTGCGCTAGAATGAAAACATGAAAAGGGAACAACCGATTACGGAACTCCCTAGACTGCCGATGGAAGAAGGATAAATATGAAGCGTACGGAATACCTCTTGGAGGGCGAGGATCTGTATTCCGAACTAAAGAGAGACTTGGCTGGGACCGCGCTCCAAAGGGGCGTGGTTTAACTCATCCGAAGTCTGGTAATGTCTTTTCCCGTACTGCTGTCGCGGTCTGCAGATCAAGAATAGGAGGGAAAATAGCGAGGTGAGAGAGTGTCAGATGGAGTCAGGAATAAGGAAGCAAGGAGAGGTAAACTGTAACAAACTAACTCACGTAGCGCTTGTATACTCCTAAGAGAGTAGCAACGCACTGGACTCTTGGAGGATCCTGTTGATAAGCTGCTTGGGAGGATGTGACATCAGTGAGCTGCAATGTGTTCTGGGAAAGAACATCTAGACTGTTGTGTGTGATATAATCACCAGATACGGCGGCCATGTTGAAGTACCTCCCAGGATAAGGATCTGCCATACAGAACATGACACAGGAGTACGGGAAATAACAAGTCAATATCGCTTAAGGTAAATACTGATGATTGCAAGACAGATTCTATCTCTTTGTAGAACCCCGTTGCATTCTTCCTAATATCGGGAATAGATTGTTTAATGGCGTTCACTTCCTGTCTCAAGAATGGGACGTGAACGAACTGTGACACATAATGTGTAGGAATATCTCGAGCAGGTGTACCTGCTGCAGCATCAGCGGGAATCTCAACTTTTGGGACAAATGTCAGAGGAACCTCTCTCATAGGCAACTGAGAAATAAGGAACTCTGAACGCTTAATGAGCTAAAGACCTAAATCGAGCGCTAAAGCAGCAGAAAAAATGTCAAACGAAAAAGCCCTCCTATAAATATTTAATAATTCTGCGGGACAACAAATCTTTCTTTTTATACATTCATCCTGCAGGTACTCTACCATTACCGGTATCACTTTCCTCTGCATTTCTGGCGTATACTGACTATACGTGTCATATACTTCAACGGGAGTTATCGACAGGTCTGAAATCGACCTAGTCGCATCTTTTGTACAAATTCGTGTTTACTCATTTATCGATTTACGACAAGGAAAGAACTGTTTCTGTACTAACATAGCGTCCAAACTATCACCATCTACATCTTCATTCCATAACCTTTACAACTCCCTTCTATACCCAAAAACCCTCTCAACGTGCTCATGTACTTTCTCTGCAGTATCTCTAGAAAATGCTAAAACATTCAGATCCCTTTACCCATGTGGGAGATCTATATCATTTAACCTGTTCCACATTATATGTAATTGAACTCCTAATCCTTCAATAAAAACGTTTTTCTCAGGAAAATTGTCTATGTTATAGAGTGTGTCAAAAACATCAGCTTGTTCACCCTTCTCCATGCAATGTCTGGCCCATGCAATCAATTCATGATTTCTTTCTGGAGACACAGTATTACGAGTTACAACCCTCGATCCCGCTCCCTGATCAACTACAAGCGGTGCAGAACCACTTGGAAGAGGGACAGTAGGCAAATCTTGTATATTTGAAACAAAAGTGCTATCACTGGTGCAGCAGGCAAACCCACCGGACCCGTAACAGCAGGCAAAGGTGGAGGAGCAGGTAGAGGAGCAACGACAAGAGGAGGGACAACAGCCGGAGGAAGAGGAACATTAAGAGGAGCAATAGGAGGAGCAGGAGGAGCTACGGGAGGAGGAATAACAGCAGGAAGAGGAACATACGGAGGTGGCGCAGTGCACCAGGCACCAGGCCTTCGTTCATTTAGAAGTTTGTCAATCAGCTCATCAGATATATGAAAGTCTTTAGAAGGATAAGGATACATTTTCTGGATACCAAGTGAAAAATCCCTATCCATATTCCTAACTGACTCGGATTGTTTATTCTGGTCATATAACAACGCTTTTTCGGCGTTCGTCATATGACGGCGCGCATGTTTTTTCCTTCTCTTAAGTTGCTGCATAGCTTCTTTCTTCCAATTCTGTAATACATCAAATGCTGCAGGTCTAGCCTTTTTCTTTAATAATATGAATTATAAATATTCAATACGAGGAATTTCAAAACTACCTTTGATTGGCCACTGAAGTTCAGAAGCATGTCTAGTTTGTCTGTGTGGAATAACACCGTGAATCAGGCAGACAATTTCCCAGGCATATCAGAATACTGGTGTTACCTGGTCAATAATTGTACTCGTGAGTGAAATGCGCCAAAACTAATTATCAGGATACTTAAGAATCAGGTCACGACTCACCTGATCAAATCCTAAGGAGGTTCGATCGGATTTCAAAGAACTAACAAAGGTCCCAAGTGGTTGGTGATTTTGGCAAATCTGCCCGCCTCGATATATGGACCCTTGTCAAGATGCCGTCTCGGACCAACAAACAAAGCAAACAGATAGCTATCTAAACAGTTGTACATTTTATACATTTCCAATCATAATGTCCAGCCCCTCTACAGGTTAATAATACATGGTCTAGAGTTTGTGCCGAGTTCAGTTCTGGCTTGACCAACTATATGCATTTGGATCATCCTCAGTTTACATATGAACAAGTCACAATGGCAACAGTGTATTCTCGGATTTAACAATAAGGCTTAACACATGTCCTATATAATGCAGTTCAGCTAGTGTCCACGTTCAGTATTTGTACAACATTGTAGTTGATGTATGTCCGCAGATTGAACTTGTTGGCGCAGACAATCCTCTGTCTACAAGTCAGGCATGGGACAAGGTCTCATTACTCAACCCAAACATTCGGCCAACAAACTTTTTATACTTTAACTCACGTACAAGGTTCAGGACGGTTCAGTTACAAGTGGGAAACACTGACTACCATTCTAGAACACAGAATCACTTTAGAATAGAAATCAAAATGGCGGATGGACCTAAAATGGCAGCAAAGTCGATCTAAGATCGGAACTTTGCAACACGGTTTTCGACGCAGAGCAACTGGGCTTAGGGCAATATATACAATAAAGGAGGCACAATATGATATCCCGTTTAACAGGCTGCCGCCGGTAATGATTTATTTTACCGGTGCCCAGAAAACGGCAATAACCTGGTCATGCCGACTTTGGCGGACCCGTTAATTTTCCTTTTCTGGGCGCCGATAATAATTATTTCCCATTCCCATTTGAGCCCTATAGGGGGCCTATAGTGCTCAATGGGAATGGGGAGGATGGTAGCAGCGGTACCGTTCATAACGGTACTATTGCTACCATCTAGTTCTACTTGCGGGTGCCGCTCTGCATGCCTGGTCTCACCAGGCATGCAGAGCGACACCCGCGAGCAGAACTCGTAATGTGGCGGCATGGTAACAACCGCGCCTGTACCACTGCCACATTCGTAATGAGGCCATTGTGTATAGTTTACGGCATTTATTTTTTAACAGGGGTTTTATAATACAACACACATGAGACCACTTTAGAGCACGTTTCTCTGCGTTTCCACATTGTTGTTCATGGTAGAGTGAGTGAAACCTATCAAAGTATGAGTGCCTTAACGAACTGAAGCATGAACAAATACTGAAAGGAAGTCACATGCATTCCCTTAACTGCCAAGTGTATGGTAAGGTTGTGGAGCTGTTTTATTGCACTGCATGAAAATGTATCAGAGCCAACAAGCAAGACGGACCCCAGGACACTTACAACAGCTCAACAGGCCTTATACCCATTGCCCACCCGGGCCTATGTCTATTTAAGACAGTAGGAATAGAGGTTAACTCACCTCCAGACCCAGAATAGATGTATGCTCACCTATAAAGATGCTAACCTATAAAGATCCAACACCTGGCAATTCGAACCCATACATTTAGAATAAAGAACACAAAACCCACTGGAAACAAGAATTTTAATAGTATTTCTTTGAACGCAATGTATTCGGGCTAAACTACCTGCATGTTATTTCACCACGTTCACCTACAGAAATCATGGAGCCCTAGATCAGCTGTCCCACTTATCCTAGGTCAGCCTTGGTGTCTGCTGCAGGGCTGAGGCAGCCTTTGCATCCAGTAAGTGGAATGGTGATCTTTCAACTCCCATATTTTGTGTGTTATAACTGAGCTCCAGCCACCAGCCCAGAATGGTTGCCCTTACCGGGAATATACTTCTACCAGGCCCAGGAGGAGTTCCAACCTGATCCAGGGAACTATGTTCAACCAGCCTCCAACACATAAGTTAGATCTCCATGATGGCAAGTGCAGAGCCTCGACCTACATTTCCATTGCAGTACTTGGCCTACTTAGCATACTTCCCATGGTCAAGGCCTCAGATTCCATCTACCAATCCAAGGTGACTGCCCCTGCCTGGTGCAGTGCTTGCTGAGTCTCAGGAGGTGTCTGAGCTTTCACCAGGCAACCAAGTTCTGAATCATTTGTTAGTGCTCCAGGTAGGCCACAGGAACACATAGGGCACTACCCATGGTCTGGGGCTCTAGCCACAGATGCACATTGGCTGTCCCTACATATGAAGAATTATGAGAGCTGCTGGAGAAGTTCCGCCTTGTTCTGGGATCCAGGCTCTGACTCACAATATTTAGAGATCTAGGGTGGCTGGAGGCACATTTCGGTTACTGCTGATGGGCCACGGCTCTAGTGCTTCTGTTGTGTTAGCGAAATAAATGTTACATTCCACAAACATAGCCACACTTTGCAATGGGAAAACATACAGGTTGTGTGGGTTTCCCTTTAAGACTAGTGTGTCTAAGTCTTCCCTTTAATGTAGCATTATACAATGGATTTTGGGTTTGTCTTGGACAGTGCTGGACCACTAGCCTGAGCCAAAGTAGGCCCAAATGGAGCCAAGGCCTCGATGAAGGTCTTTACTGTTAAGAAAGATTTCCCTCATATGCAATTTTCCCTCCGTTTGTGAACCCCCAAAAATGTTTGTTTTTGTTTGGCTTACCTAACCTGACTTTTTCCAGTGGGGCACAGCCTTCAGCTCCACTCCTTTGGGCTTTCGCTCATTTGTTATGGGGAAACTGACACACCCTAAAGGCTATCAGTACTGGGAAAATATGTTTCCCTTAATCTTCGACTGTGTTGCCATTTCTTGGTAACTTGTTATCTATGTGCCAAGTAGCTTACACTACCACGCATGGGGGTCCTTTTGTTCTATGGCATTAGCCACCCTCTAAGAATTTGTTGGTGTTTGTACAAGTGTGCCTAGGATGAACTGGTGGTAGCAGTTTACTTTTAAAGTATTTTTACTTCGTTTTGATGGACCATGCCGCAATTGCCAAGTTTGGCCCAAGACTGTGGCCAGTGCCGAAAATGGCCATGCTACAAAGTCTTTTTTTCTGTCCTTTGGTCATTTTCTTCCTTTGCCTTCCCCCAGGTCGAGAGACCCATGTATTCCTTATTCGGACATACAGCCTCCCGCAAAAACCGCATCTTTCACAGGCTCCTGCATGTCACGTGTGCTAGTTCCCAGGAAGAGGGTTGAGACACACTGGTCCCAATCCACACTACTGGTGCCAGTATGTGTGGTAGTCATGAATGACTGGAACCACTGTGGGACATGATTGGGCCACACCTGGCGTGTATGCGAGAGGACAGATCTTCCATTGGCTAGCTGAGATTTGAGCGCAAAACTAATCTTGCGTAAGAGAAGGGGCTCTGCATTCATTCCAGGTCGATCTACTGAGGTTCACATCGAACTTCATAAGGAGCCAAGTATCCTTAACAGGAAATCAGACTTGAGAAACCACCGGTGACATGCTAGGAAGGTTTGGCAGCCTGACCCCAATGTTGTCCCATTGGACCCCTGTTTCTTCATTGAAACAGGTAGGCCTGCAAGGGTGCTTTGCCCCTTTGTAGTAGTGGGTACAACTATTATCGGCACTCCCTCACAAAGAGCCTCTTCGAAAGTGTTCCTGGGCCATCCAGTGAACTGTCGAGCTCAAACCCAGGGTATCGCACAGGAATGCTGCCATCCTGAGTTGAGACTCGAGCCTTTGGGAATTGCCAGCTTGTGGTCCTGCACCCTATCCTGACAAATTGTCGTCCTAGCTCCTCTGGGTGGCCATTTATGACAGTGTGCCACACCACAAGCATTTCCGGTCCCTGTGTCGCCCGCTGTGGTGACCATCGCTGAAAGTGCGTGCAGTTCTTACCTACCGTGTCCTGACCTGAGACGTTTTACACTGGAACTATCCTTCTTCTTCCTTTGAGGGCTGAGAAAATACTACTGTCCTGCCACGGACGATCGTCCCGTCCCCCCTACACTGAAGCTGTAGGGTTAACACCTACAGACGAAGTGGGCTACACTGCCAAAGTTTGGTCCGGACTGTTTCGAGGGTCTGTGAGTACTTTCCTAACTTACCAGTGGCCCCCTGGCAAATCCATCCCTTTTTAGGCATGAGTGTCACTCAAAAGATTCTCACATTGGCTGGAATAGCCTGTGCTCCCCAGCTATTCCCTGAACTCCGAAAGTCACTCTATCCACAAGGGTAGACTCTCTTCTAGGAATAAGAACTTATTTTTCATCACCTCAAGCCCCTTCCTGAACAGCTAAAGCCCCCTTAAGAGAACCCACTTTACGCTTTACGGACGGCCATGCATTTTTAACACACAACAGTATTTTGACCACTTGGTTGCTCACTCTGTAGGGCTGGAGTACGTAAAATAGGGATTGCTGATGAAGGACTGCCTAAACTGATATATGTACCAAACTAACCCCTTTCTGTTACAGGTTGTGGTTATTTTCTCCCCTATCATCAGACGTGGCTAATCACATTATTGCACATATGTTATATAGCGAATAGGCATGTGTGGTAAGTGTTTTCTTGTTAACTGTGGTATAATCATGTTTTTATTTTGAAGGGCTATAATAACTGTATTTTTGATATGAATCTGTCTAAGTGTCATCTGTGGAGTTTTACTATGTGTGCTCATTGTGGGCTTCCGTTCACTCTCACTCCTCCTGAGATTTAGTCTTGACCACCTGCCAAGCTACCGTAGATTGGTCTCGTTTTATCCAGGTTTCCCTGTTCTACTAAACTAGGGTGGCCTCCTAAAACTCTGCCCACCCGGTTAGAGTTTTGAAATCCATCTTAACAAATTGGTGTACAGCGGTGTGATATTATCTGAAGTACCCATTGTTGTATACTGGTGAAATACCCAGGTTGTACTTACACAGAAAACACAGTGACATTAGTTTAATTTTAACTGTAAACCACCTGCCTCACTTATAACATAGAAGCAATTGCGAACCTAACTTTGAGTGCTTCCAAATCCAAAACTCTGTGAAAGATCTGTTCTGAAAGAGGCGTGTCAGCCTCTTCTACAAAAGCTGACATGATCCAAAAGATATTGGAGCAGCAGGAAAGCCAGATCTCAGCTTGTCCCTCTGATGACAGTATAGAAGGTGCTGGGGCTGCTTCCAGTAACAGTGCTGACAGGACTGTTGCTGCCTTCATTGAGGAGACAAGTGATGATCAGGATGATTTAGAGTCCCATGCTTCTTTTGCTGGCTCTTAGGGAGGGGCCATGTTCGAATTCAGAAGACAAGAGCTGCTGTTTAAGCAGAAGGAGCTTGAATTTCACATGGCTAAGCTAGAACTGGAGAAAGTAGAGAAACAGAAGGACAGGGATCGCCAGTTGGAGCTTGCTAGGATACAAGCAGTCAATGGCTCCTCTAAAGGATCTGGTAATGGGCCCAGCTCCTCCTCTCATCCACATTTCCCAAAAGAACTGCTTAGTATGCATGATGACAAGAATGACATCATGGATTGGTTGACTGCATTTGAGTATGCATGTGAAGTGCAAGAAGTTGTGGATGCTGATAGGATTGTATGGTTGCTCAGTCGACTACCCCATTGTGGCTGCTGTGGCATTTTGGAAATGTCTAAGGCTGACAGAAAAGACTTTGCAAAATTAAACCAAACTCTGGCCTTAAAGTTTGGGAAGACCCCTGCCAAATACTTTTTGAGATTCAGAGATTACAAAAAGAAAAAAGGTAATATTTGGGTCTCATATGTAACTGATTCCTTGAAAAACTTGACTGGTTGGGTGAAAGGACACAAGGTTACACCCTTGAGGGTATGATTTGTTTAGTCATGCTTGAACATATGTTTGCTTCTTGTTTCCCAGAGCTTAAGCAGCAATTGGCTGATTCAAAGGACATAGATCCTAAGAAATTTGCCAGTGCAGCAGAGTTATAGGTGTCACACAGAGTGGCTCATAAGTTCAAGCTTTCTCCTGGAATGCAGTAGGAGGGGAGAAACACAATGATAAGGAGCGTGGGGGATCTGATAAAGCATCCTGCCATAAGGGCCACAATAATCATAACAAGGGTAAGCCACATGAGAATTTTTCAGAATAGTGGGAGTCATCCTCCCAAGCATAGCTCTGGTTTCAGTAAGCCTACCTATTTCCCAGGACACAGTGGATCTTGTGTGGGTTGTGAAGCAAGTGACCATGTGCAGGGGGACCCCAGATGTAAGGTCAAAACCTTGGGGGTTCACTCTGTGAGTATGGCCTTCCCCTCATATGAGGAGGAAGAAATTATCACAGGGGCATCCTTCTGTTCAGACTCCTTTCCCAGTGGGATAGAATCTGAAGTAGTCTTAGTATCCCTGGGTTCCTGGCAGCCTAGAGTCTCAGACGCTTATGCAAGAATTCTGGATAATATCAATCACTACTTTAAGGACAGTGTGCTGATCAATGGAGTTAACACTCCTACCCTTAGGGATAGTGGGGCCAGCAGAACGGTGGTGGATTCCACATTGGTAAACCAAGAAGAGCTTGCCAGACCTCCATTAATGACCACAAAGTTAGCTGATGCCCACCCCTCAAGTTCCCAGTAATGCCTGTAAATCTAACCATTAATGGTACAGTAGTAAGGATGCCTGTGAGTGTACAGAGACAAGTCCCTGGAAAGATTCTCCTGAGAAATGACCTCAGAGACTAAGTTCTTGTGGTGGATACAGCAGAAAGACCATTAACAAGGTCACACACAAAGACTGCCCTGGCCAAGTCCAAGGATGAGCCAAAGCCAAATGGGAAACCCAAGGCTAAGCGAGCCAGGAAACTAAGAAGAGGGAAACATTTTTTCCACCTAACTCACCTATCACTGAGGTGGAGGTAGTTGGCCAAGCACCTGAACCTGACGAGGAAGAGGTGCATCCTGAAATTCTTAACCCACATGACCATCCTGAACTGCAAAGTGTATTGGTTGAAGGTGGTAATGATAGGGAAGAGTTTAGTAAGAGCTAACATGAGTAGCCATCTTAAGAAGGCCTAAGGAGACAAGTCTGTTCCCAGTATGGGTCTGAACCTCCAGGTAAACATAGGATTTATTGGGCAGGTCAGCTCCTGTACATTGAGCTCACAGAGTCTACTGAAGGTGACCATAGTAGGTTGATGATCTCCCTTCAGGTAAGAACCTTCCTCCTACAATTGGCATATGAAGTTCCTCTAGCTGGTCACCTTGGAATCAAGATAACCAAGAAAAGGCTATCAATGCATTTCTACTGGCCCAAGATTGGGGTCCAAGTAGGAGGCCATTGTAGGATGTGTGCCACTTGAAATATTTCTGGTAAAAGTGGTTAAACAATCCAGGCTCCATTGATGCCCTCCCTGTGGTGGGGTGCCATTTGAAAGGGTAGGGATTGACATTGTTGGTTACCCTCGACAAAGGTCAAGGGAGACATCCTCTGGCAATAGGTTTATCTTGGTGCTGGTCGACCATACCACCAGATATCCTGAAGCCATCCAGTTGAAGACTGTGACTGTCAAGTCAGTTGCAAAAGCTAGGCATTTTTACTAGGGTTGGCTTCCCTAAACAAGTTGTGCCAGGCCGATGCAGCAACATTATGTCTAAGTACAAGCAAGCTATTTGGAAAGAGTATTGGGTAATTTAGATGATTTCATAAGCTTATCACCCACAAACTAATGGCTTAGTTGAGAGGTGTAATAGGACTCGCAAAAGCATGATTGGGCTCTGGAAGAACCTCAAAGGAGAAAATGGGATCTCCTGTTGCCATGCTTACTTTTTGCCTAGAGTGAGGTACCTCATGAGGGTGTTGGTTTCAGCCCCTGCAAGCTTTGTCTTGGTCTCCCTGTTAGGGGACCACTGGCTATAGTCAAGGATGGGTGGGAACTCCCTACTCCTTCTATCACTACCAAGGTAGTGGACTATGTGTTGGGTTTAAGGAAGAGAATGGTCCTTCTGATGGCTCAGGCTATTGATACATTGAAGGCAGGTTAGGCTCTGGTGACACATTGACAAGAAGACTTTGCTTATTCAATTTACCCCATGCCAAGAAGTCTTTTTATGAATCCTATAAGGTCTCAAGCCGTACAAGACAAATGGTCAGGCCCTTACACAGTTGTGGAGTAGCTTGGTGAGGTCAACTATTTAGTGGACCTTAGGAGACCTGGTCAGGCCCCCAAAGTGTTCCACGTAAATAGGCTGAAGGCTTTCATCCCTATGGCTGAAATAGCAGCATTACTTTTAGCAGAGAAGAAGAGGAATCCGAACCTCTGCTTGACTTGTTCCAAGGTAGCTCTTTAGATGGCTCCATTGAGGGTGCCCATGTGGCCCCTCATCTCACTCCTACCAAAGAAGAGGAAGTAAGAACTTTGCTTAGGCAATTCTCCCCCTTGTTTTCACTGACTCCTGGTTTGACACATTGGTGCAAACATGAAATTGACAAAGGGGACAGTGCGCATTCCAAAATTAGAGGATATAGAATGTCAGATAAGGTACAATCTTAAATCAAGATGAAGGTCAACAACATGTTAGCTCTTGGGGTGATTGAACACTCTAGTAGTCCATGGTCCAGTCCTGCGGTTCTGTTGCCAATGACAGGTACATCTGAGCTGAGGTTCTGTGTGTATTTCAGGGCTCTGAATGCTGTCACCAGGACAGATTATATCCCCTTGTCTAGAACTGATAAGTTGGTGGATACCTTGGGTGGCCCCAAAGCACCTCAGCACATTTGACCTCACTGCAGGGCATTGGCAAATAGCCCAAGCAGAACATGCCAAGGAGAAGACAGCATTCTCAACCCCAGAGGGACTTAACCCCTTCAGGATAATGCCCTTTGATTTAAGAGTACACCTGCTACTTTTCAAAGGCTTGTGAATCATGTCCTAAATGGGTTGGATGAATTCTTCTTAGCATATCTGTATGATATACCAGTCTTCAGTGCCACCTGGGAAGAACATGTGAAATGCCTGGGAGTAGTATTAAAGGCTCTTCAGAAGGCCGACCTGACCATAAAGGCCAGTAAGTACCAGATTGGACAAGGATCTGTGGTCTACCATGGACATGGACATCTACACAGTAAAGTACAATCAGTACAAGACTGGCCAACCCCCATTACACAAACTCAGGTGAGAGCCTTCTTAGGTCTCACTGGGTACTATCAAAACTTGATGGCAGACTATGGCACCATAGCTGCCCCTCTGACTGCTCTCACCCCTCCAAGATTCCTGATGGAGACAAGTTGGCCCCCGTGGCCTCTTGCCTTCCATCGCCTGTTACCTTGATCTTCCTGAAGTCCCGGGAAGCCCTGACTCTGTCCCTTCCCCCTGACTGGCTGTTGGGTGGAAGTTCCATATATGATAGTGTTGGGAAGTGCCGACCAGACTGGCTGGAGCCTTCCCAATGACTGTATGTTGTGGGTACGCCCTGTGGGTGGGACCTGGGTGAATGAGTGTGTCTGGTGTTTGACACAATGTCTGAGACAGCCCTGCCCGGGAAACTGGTATGAATGCAGTGTGGAGTGTTGAGTGGCTGGGTACTTGTCCCAATACACATAACCTGTTGTGAGTGTCTGGAGAGAAGTGAATGGTCTGAATGCACTATGCCCCTGTTTGGCTGCCTGCCTGGATGAATGCCCTTTGCAGTGATTGGATGCCTGAGTGTGACCCAGCGGAATGAATGGGAGATCAACAGTATATCTGGGGATCTCTCGGGATCTCTCACTGCTAGGAATCGTGTTCAGAAGCTGAAGTCCACTACGACGAGTAATTGGAGTAAAACTGAAGCTTAACCTTGAAGCCCCGCTGGAAGAGAAGAATTGCTGTTGCCCTTTTTCATTAATCTGAAAGCTGCTGTGTCTCCAAGGACTGACCCAGAGAGGACCTGGTAAGGCGGCCTCTTCCCAAGCTACAAGGGACCAAGCTGATCTTTGCCAAAGCTCTCTGGTAGACAGACCTACGACAGGCTGCCGACCGGAGACGGGGACTGCCACGGAATCCCAAAGAGAATCACCCAGACTGTTGTCTGCCACTGTCGACGACCGCCATCGCCGACCGGAGCCGCAGTGCTCCCGTTGCCTAAGAACTTTCGATACACACGGACATGCTCGTCCGCACTGCCGCCCGCCTTATCCTGCCGGAGAAGGCCAGGCCGTCGACACGCCGAGGAGCATCCGCCGGTGGGTTTCCCACCACTCAAAGACCACAGAGACGCCAAAGACTCGACTCACTTGCTGGGCCACAGTTCTTCAAACTCTTTGCGGTGAACTAACAACACCGAGGTGCCCCGCACGCCTCTTCCTTGCAGGAAATTTACGTTTCCCTGTCGACGAGCACCGCTAGGAAAGAAGCTGCCACTTCACCGTCGTAGTACACCCTGTTCTCCGTCGGACGTTCGACAACCCGTGACTCCTGCCTTAAAGGGAGGGCACTCAAGAAAAGCTTTGATTCCCCGACGAGGAATGCCACAACACCAGGTACTTTGCGGGTTGCAGAACTATTGGAAAGTCTCTTGTGAACAATAGATGGACTGGGCTTGTGATATATTTTTATTCTACAGGTTGCCCAGGTGGGGGGTCTCCACACAGAACTGTGTCTAGGTAGCAGGGCCAGTATTCTGCCAATTGTTCTAACCAACTGCTTTCCTCTTATACCTATTGTTGGTTTCCTTTACGAACTGATTTGTATGACTTTTAACCGTACAGTTGATGCACTTTAAAGAGATCTAATAGTAATTGTGTACCACATAGAACTGTATATTTGCCATTATAGATAACCGAGTACAAAGTGAGTTATTGTGATATTGTACATAACCTTGAATATTAATCATATAAAGACTGTGTTTTAACTAATACAGTGTGTGGACAGTCCTTTGTGGGTGCTTGGGGACTAGACTGTACTTAAGATCCAGCCTGCATCCGCTCTGAGAAGCTAGGCCTTGATTGCTCGACCACGCACCAATAATAGAGAATCTTGGCTTGCCATAAAGTCTTCTGTTCTTTTCTTTGGTCATTTTTCTTGGCCTTTGGTACTTTTTTAATGTTGTTGTTGTTTAAAATAAATCTATAGCCGCGGCTACCATATCGTCCAACATGAAGCCGGAATTCAGAGGCGCGGGTAATCCCAGCAATGATTGGAGGTTGTAACCAAGGATTCAATGGACCTTACACGTGGCTATTAGAGCCCAATACGCTGCAAAAGTGCTCTTTGTACATGAAAGAGGCCTTTCTAAGAACCATCAAATACATAAATATGTATATATGTAAGAAACCCTTTGTGAGCTCCCCCTTTCACTAACAATTTGTAACCACGGCTATAAAAATAAGACAATAGTTATTTTATTGTATGTGTGTATTTAAATGTGATAAGTAGTCATTAAAAAGACTGTTTTGGGGAACACTGAGTGTAGTATTTTACCACACTTGGAGTACTGTTTTGATGTTATGAAAGATCACTGCATTTCCTTCATAGGTTAGGTGTACGCCATCATGTCTATAGAAATAGGCCATGTAGAACTGTATGTTGTTGTTTGAAATCTATAATTGGTTGTGGTCTCTCATGAATGCTGAAACGACTTTATTAACATTTTTTTCAATTTTACCATCAAATATGGTGCTCCAGCTCCCTTTTTGCCTCTGAGTTTGATCGGAAAAGGTTTATGGTAATTTCATCTAAAACCATTGCATCTAATGCCATTCCATCGAAAATTTTCCATCGAAAAAATGTCCATCTAATGCATTTTCTTCTATTTTTTTTTGTTTTTTGGGGGGTCCCCCCAAACCCCTGTTTTTACCCTTTAAAATACACCTGATCAATAATGAACCCCTTACCCCCAAAAACATGCATTAGATGGACATTTATTAGATGGAAACATTTCAATGGAATGGTATTAGGTGGAATGGTTTTAGATGAATTGACTAGATACCATTGGAAAAGATAAGGAAGGTGTGAGGAAAATGTTACATTCACTTTCCAATGTCTTGTTTCATCATTAAAGTAAGGGACACACTTTGTACGTTCCCCCAAACATTGCCTCCACAATTAATTAGTATGACGTCTCGCTGCCATTACTTCTCAGACTGAACAATTTTGGAAAAACCTGGAACCAATGCATTCCCCACAATCCAATCCATTAAATTGTAAAGTCTCTCATACCTAGCTCCATGTTAATATTTAGTTTTAGTAACCAAAACAGCCAACTGTCCCTGATCAGTCACACCGTTTTCAAACCAGCCATGATATGGCCAGTCTTTCACTGTTTCCATGAAAATGATTACTACTTTCAATTTCTAGTAATTTGTATGAGCAGGGTATTTATGATGTGTGTGTTTTGGTGTTTGTAATTGGTTGATGTTACTATTGTAATTCTGTGTTTGTGACGGGTTACACTCAAAATGTGTTGGCCACTTCAGTATTTTGGTTAGTAAATATAGTCTTCTTTTCATGGTTCTGATTTTGGAAAGTATAAAAGCTATAATTTTATGTAGTTTTGTCCTTCCGATTGTAGAATTCTCTATGTACTATTCTCTCATTGTTTGTGTTCAACTCATCCTTTACCTATTTTTTAACCATATCCACCCTACCTAACCCCAAGCTTTGATATCCAAACTACTATGTATACTTTATCATCATCCACTATTCCATGAGCAGTCATTTATTGTATTGACACCTTTTAAGTACCATTGCACACAACTGTCTCTTTTGTCATTTATTTTCCATACTCAGATATTTGTTTTACAAATAATTCTTATAGCCGGGACTATAGACAAAAGGGGAGTGATTGGTGTATTGAGGATTGGGCCTAGCAAAAGCAAAGGCTGAGGGGTGTTTACCTGTGGCTATCCAAGCCCAACTAGTGCACTGCTTTACTACCCGCGGATATAGGTGGCAACCTGTAAAGCCACGACTATATAGTGGCAAATGGCACGTTGTGTGTTTGTGGGTGTGTGGTAGCCACAGCTATCCAACATTTTTGGTGGAGCAGCATCATAGATGCATGGAGTGTTTTTAGGGATTGGAAGAGAAGAGTGGAGTGGGGGAGGATCATGGGGAGTGGAGGAGGGGCTGGGAGACGTGTTAGGGACAATTCTTCGGAGTTTGGGGGAGTGGAAAAACACAAACAAATGTACTAATTATAAATGCCTTTTGTTATATGAATGAATTCTAGCATTTTTCCCTTCCCAGTTCCTACCTCTTTTTTCCTTATCCCCAAAACTGTTCTTGTCAGGGCCAACTTTTCAGTTATAAAAATAGACAATATGGTATCACCCGGTCCTGCTTTTTTCTTTTCATTCTGGGAGCTTTCATGAAGCTAGGCCTACACAACAAAGAATGCATACCAAAAACCAGGACTTGATTACGCTTCTCAAGCATCAAATGGGATATGTTGTCACGTATGTCAACACTGTAGATGGCCTGCAAAACAGGTTTTCTTCACAGAAAGCAATTGTAACAACGTCCTGCTTGTTAAAACATTGCACATGGGGCCGCTAAGTTCTTTTTTTAATTAAGGCTTTCCTAACTGTAGGAAATTATTTATACCTGGAGGATAGTGAGTTTATGGCCCTTTCGTAATGTGCATGCAATGGATGTGATCGCAGAGTAATTCTGAGTTCAAATAATTGAACCAACTCAGGAAGATGGGAAAGATACTGTTTTATACACAATTATCTAAAACAGGGAGGTTACAGCAGACATCAACGGACGTTCGCTCAGGCTCTTGATTTTCTCATAAAACATCCTTACATGCAAATAATATGTCAGAAGTGACATCATACTATGTGGCAAATAATAGATAACTTATCAAGGGTTAGGATTGGCTAAGGGAAACAAATATACTTTCTATAGGGACTAGGATTGTAATTGCATACCTCTAAAACATGTAATCTTTAACACTGTTAAGTACACAGTTTGTCATTGGTCTTCACACTATAAAGCCCCTTGCTACATGGCCCTCTACAATTGGTTGGCATGCTTGTGCCATGTATGGAACATTTGGTTCACTTAAAAGCACATAAGCTCAGACCTAGGTGCCAGGAGGTTGACTTGACTTTACCTCCCCACCCAATTAGCCCAACATCTCTCATTACCCATGCTTTCTACCCTGCAGATTGTCTTTGAACTTGGCCTTGCAAAGTATCCTTGCCTGTGGGAATATATGGGAGTACAAGCTCTCACTATCCTTGTTCTAGGACTCTAAGCTCAACTCTATTTCCATGCTTGGCTCACGTGACAGGAGACCACGATTTGGTCCATTTTGCAGCACTTAAATGTCTTAAATGAATAAAACTTGGCAGTCTTGGTGTTCTTTCTTTGCAACATAACAAGGGGTGATTCACCATTGGCACATTCACTGCTTTCAAGAATAGACAACCAACCTTGGCTGCTTCAGTTTTGATACCAGGCCAGACAGCCTCGCCAGGCGCTTCCACGTTCTCAGCTTATTCTCAGCCTTTCCTCTGCATGGGTCCGGGCTTACTAAATTCACAACACCAATGTCCAGCTCCTATACAATGGCGGATTCACCTGCCGTCTATTCACTACATATAGCCAGCTTCAATGAAGACTTTAGGGCCTCATTACACGGAAGGCGGTGAGCCATGGCGCTATTAGCGCCATGGCTCATGCCGGTAAAATACCGGCACCGCCTTGGCGGAAAGGGGATTTACCGCCCCATTCCAAGGTTGGTGGGGCGGTAAATCCCCCTTCCGCCATTGCCCTTCCCCATTCCCATTTCTGCCCCATAGGGTTCTATGGGAATGGGGAAGGCGCTAATTACGGCACCGCAATTTTGCGGTGCCGTAATTAGCTCAGAGGTCCCTTAGCGGGTTGGTTTTTAACGCCTGCAAAAAGCAGGCGTTAAAGCACCAACCCGCTAAGGGACCTCGTAGTAAGGCGGTAATGGTTAACAGTCATCGTTACCATTAACGGTGGCCGTTAACCATTACCGCCTTCCGTGTAATGAGGCCCTTAGTCTTCTTGCATTTCAGCATCTGTACAATTATTGAACGGTTGATTTTCTGCCGCACATCGCACATGTGCAATCTTCTTTTCGCATATGAAAGTTTTCTTGATTGTTATCTTTGTCATCAGTTTCTTTAAGATCCATGCATTCTCTTCAGCCAGTATTCTCGGGGCATCACGCATGTTTCTTGTGATGTCACTAGTTTCTCTCTTAGCTCCTTTTCATATTCCTTCTGGGAGTTCCTCCCACATATTGTCATCTCTTCAGGAATACATTCAATAGGGTTTTCTCAGTGGAAACCCTCTTTCAAATGTCCGCTGTGGTATTGGCACAACTGCTGATGTTATAAATAGTATGATCTCAGGCTTCCAACATATAAGAGGTAGCGGGACGGGATTTCCTGCAGAGGCATCAACTGCTCCTCTACAATAGCTTAGGGGTAACGTAGCAGGCCAGGTTCAATACCCGTCCAGTGTTTAGAAGACGGAATCCGGCATTAAGCTCAATATAAATTATCAATGTGATGTAACTCTTAATAAGCTAGAGTTTGCCCTGCAAGGTCACACATCAAAATACTGAATTTTGAGAGATGCTCATCGAGTGCTGGGGTTTTCTGTGCATTCTGGGACTTGTGGTTTTACCTACCTCTTTCTAAAGGCAAACAAATGGAAAGAGGAAAGCAGGACTGCATTGGCATCTCCCAAATGAAATTGAACATGTTGGCACATAGTGGTAGCTAACTTATACTACTACAGAAGCCTGTGCTAATTGCATTCATTCCTTTAAATTATGTGCATTTAGAAGTTTGCCTATTAAGAAGCCAGGGCACCCTATGACTTTATAATCCTAGCAGCCCTAATGGTGCAGTGCACACCGTGAAAAGCAGCCTTTGTGACTCCCACAAATGCCTAATTAGTGCATACAGTGGCGAGAGAGGCTCTCCACGAGATTTCAGCTCGCCAGGTGGGCATGAAAAATAAATCAATGACACGATCTGACAAGCATGTGCAAGTGGCACCGGGTGTCAGGCAGGTGCACGTGAAACCTATGTGCATTATCAACTGGGAGAGGTGTCAGGAGTGAGCAAGAGGCACGCATATTTAATAAAGATCTTTTAAAGAAAATATTCTCATATTGGTTTAGCTTTTGATTTATATACCTTCCAAGTCATGTCACATAGCAGGGTAGTACTATTTAGTTAATTAAAATCATACATTAAAAAAAGAAAATAGCTCCTTGCTGTATTGCAAAAACTAGTGAGCAATGCGGTTAAGTGCAGACTTTGGACCAGCCTCACCACTTGTGTGACCTAGAGCAATTTCTTTATCCCCAAAATGCCAGTCCCTAAAAATGTAAAAACTGTTAGCCCCAAAGAGTGATTTAGTTCTAAGGGCACAGCTCTTCAAAAAATTCCCACTTATGGTTTACCTAGCTGAAGTGTTGCTTCACATATAATAATAGTAACCAGTGATATATTGCAGACCACAAAGTCAGCGTACCTCTAGTATCTTTGCTCACTCCCATCACCATCACATGAAAAACATGGCCCTCTTCTATTCTCAGTCTGTGATCAGCATGCTTGTTCCTTCCTTGAATCTTCCAATCCATATCCACTATCTATTCTATAGTATTTGCACATTTCTCTTTGCTTTCAGTCTGTCTCCTGTACTGATACTTCAGCAACTGCACATGGTGTCTTACTTGGCCACGAGTACGTTTTCATATGGCTACTGATCTTTTCATATGGCTACTGATCTGTGTCTTGCATCGATACCACAGCTCGTATATCTTCATCAAGCCTTTTGTTGTTAAAATGTGTACTTTATGTATGTTAGAATACGAATAACCTCCCTGTTGACTGCAAATGTTTCCGTTAAAATGGCACTTCTTAATTATTCGAATTCCAGCTACGATCAAGGTGTAAGGGGACTTGAAGGGAGTACCCTTGCATATGCTGATATCTGCTGGACAGCATATCTAGCTGTTTTTTTATTGTGACAGGTGCCTGGGCAAGAGAGGTGGTTGGACCAGTGAATCTTGGATGCCTTCATTTCTATGTTCCGGGTGGGTCCCCAAACGCATCTGGTCTGTGGCCCCAAAATCCACTAAATTGTGCCTCGTCTAGCAAAATCAGAGCCATGTGAAAGAATGGAGGACAATGAAGATTACCACTGCTAACTGCGCTGGGAGTTTTGATTCTATTAAAGACACAGATACAAGCATTATGCTTCAACTTCTTTATTTGTGCCCTTCAGCAATTTTAACAAGATATAACAGAAAATGTTTCCAAAACATTCATTTTCTTTTTTCCTTCCTTTGAAAATATATTTCCCTGTTTACACAGGCGCTTTTGTAGTCCGTCTCGCTCCTGTTTGGGGCTATCTGTCCCATCCTGACTCCATGCTCTTCCTCCTCTTTGCATGTTCTGTACAGATCCTGTCAACAAAATAGCAAGTTACATTTTCAATATGGAGACTTCCCCTGGGTGGTAGCGGTGCACGGTATAAGTCAACATAACATAACAATATAGTCCACTTCTTTTTTGCGACCTGGCCTTATATTTACCGCAATCAGACTGCACTCTGAAACTTTATTTCTGTGAGCGAGGCACTCCTGTCTGAATTACTTTTGAGACAGTAAATCATCTTCATATTTTTCTCTGACATCTGGAGCATGCACGAAGAAATGCAGCCCAGTTTCTTTTAAAATATCCAAAACACACCCCACTTCTTTCAAAATGTCAAAAACAGAGCTGGATGTGGGCCCATCTGCTCTCCCGAGAATCTCTCCCTCTATGTCAGGCATTTGCTTTTTAGTGGGTTAGGCAGGGAACTTCCCTCATACCAGTAGGGTGAGATGGGTGTTTTCTGTTCATTTAAATAAACATCTAATAAACATGGCACATCTAAGTCCGAGTCCTCCTTCTGGTTCGCCAGAGCAAGCTGTTATGACATCATCTAATACTTTAGGGGCAGATACAAAACAGATTGTCTGGAACTCCTCTATAACCCAATCCAGTGGATTAAACATTCTTGGCTTAATGGGTGCACATTTAACAAGATAGATGTGTATTGTTTTTCACAATGTCTCAGAAATCTGCCTGATATCAAAGAACTGGACAAGATGTTGGAGTCAGTTGATCCTGGTAACCCAGTGTCGCAAGATTTCTGTACTCTCCTCGGGGAAGATATGAATGCACAAATGATAGGAATAAATGTGGCGACTGAGCAGGAGCTTATCAAACTGTGGCCTAGAGAAAACAACATTCACTTCATCTGGTTTGAGGGAGGAGAGATCTTGTATATTCACCAGAGCAACTGTATTAGCAAAGAACGCTGGTCACTTAGTGTCCGTATTTTGGCCTTTGGTTTGCAGTTCTGCACACATTTTATTTGTAGTTAACGTTGACACACTTTTAGAGAACATCACAGAGCCTTAAACAATGATAAAAAGGAGCAACAAAAGTAATACTGTTGCTTATATATTTAGAGATTAGTGCTAGGGTGTGCTCAATAGTTTGTAGTTAGTTGAAGTGGTAATCAAAGTGACACATGTTGTGTTGTAGAAACATGAGGTCAGTGTGCCTTGTGAGCATAAGTTCTGCCATTTTAGGCCTTGCAGGGAATAGCTGATTTATGGTAGTTAGAGAATTAGGTCAGCCGTTTGAGCTTTTGCTCTATTGATTTAGAGTTTATGAATCCTTCCCCCAGCAAACGATCATGCAGCCAAGGTCGAGGGAGGAAGGGAGACATGCAGCGCAGATAGCAGGTTAATTGTGTCAGGTTGAGCAGCGCACAGGAGTTGGGAACAGAATGTTGGTTTCAAATGTTTAGATTAGTGCTGCAGCTGTGAAGGATGACTTTCATGAGAACAGGGCCTGTATTGTGCATTGCTAGGATGTGCAGCTAGGTTTTGGGGTACTACTGCCCCCATTGATGAGTGGCTTGTCCATTTGAACTACAGGTGTTGAGCAAATAGAGTAAATAAATATGAGAAATGCATTCCCAGGAACGGTGCATAGCCTCTGATTGTTTATAAAGCATCCACTAACCAAGAGAGAAAGAGTATGAGGCCTTCTGGGGGTGTAACATGTTTTCAGATGGAAGTCGGAAAAGTTGATACCAAAAAAGTACAGCTGCAAGGTCGAAGAAGCCGTTCGAGAATTCCAAATTGTCTGCTCTTATGAGTAAGCCATTGTATTACCAGGCAGGGTTGTTATTCACACTAGCTCCCTGATTGTATCGTCTTGAGGGTATGCACATCATGATTTGGCCAAAAGTTACTTTAACCAATAAGGAGAGTCCATTGTTTAAACAAAGTACCTGAATGTAGTGGACCAATCACATCCCAATGTATTCCACTGACTGCACAAATAGGTGAATTTTAGATTTGTGTATACGGGTTACCTAATCGGAAATGTGGGACTATGTTGTATCTTATACGTTTTGCTTATGCTAATGCTTATGCTACTGTGCGATTTTCAGCTATAAAAGATGTAACTTGAAATGGGTGCATGGAGCATGGTTTCAGTTTTCAGTTCTACTGGATTGACTGACACTCCCAGCCGTATTTGCATGTAATAAACCTTTGTTTTTCCTTACAAACGGTGTACTTATTTTTTGCCCTTGTGGGGTGACTTATTAACAGGTAGAGTTTTGGGTTTACCCTACACAAAGGATTTGTATTGGTTGAACGGTGTGACTCCTTTGATATTACTGTTAAACAAACTTTTATTTTGAGATCAGTAAGATCAATTCATTAGTACGTATATATATCTACACACTACCTCTTATTTTTCACATTCTGTCTTCTAATAGTGTTCCTGCTGCAGGCATGGTGGTAGCATATATTTCTAGAAGGCATTGAAATGTAACTATGTAATTAAGTAGCCCAAATGCTGCAAGCACCTCTGGAGGAATTTTGACCCGGGGGTTCAGGCAGAGTAAAGATTGTCGGCATTTTACAAATCTAGTCAGCTTGCCTCAGAACATAACTTTTGCAGCTAGGCATGTGGAAAAGTTGGAGGAATTTTCCTTCACACCCTTTGTAAAGTCATGCACACAACCTTGCAAGATTCACCAAGTTGAAATGTTCTTTTGTAGTTGTCACTAAACTTCACCAAATAGATTTTTGTGTCTCTTTAAATCAACATATGCTGTGCTATAGTGATACATGCTGCTCTTAGGTATTGCTTTTTCATCTGCACAAACAGCTGTAATTCAAAAACAAATTCATGCAAAACCGTATTTGCGGAAACAAATAACTTCCAGTTGAAAAGGATAATTAAGACGAGCGTTCCTTGGACTGCCAGCAGCCTAGCAGCAGGCTAGGCTAGGCAGTGTACAGTATCTCGTACCTGTTTTTCTCTGGTGACTGCCATGTAAGTATAATTTGACGATATCCTTCTAGTGGAAGAATCTGGGTGCATTTTATAGTCTGCTGTGTACGCATCACATGTTTTCTCTATTCTAAAGCATAGGTAGTTAATAATTACATTTCCTAGAACTCATTATTTTATTTTTGGTGAACGTTTTAAAACATTTTGGGAGGGGTGGAAAACGTTCAGAGGGATGCAAATGTGGTCATGCCAGTTTTGTTTTCCAATAAATGTACTCTAGGAGTAATACAATTCCAAAAATACAGTTATGTGTTATTCTAAACACAATTGCTTTTTTCTGATCTTTAAACACTTGCATATATGTAGATTGTTAGACTTATTAGATGCTGCAGAAATCCGGGCATGTATGTGAGCTCTCTTCTCATGTACAGGAGAAAGAGTCAGTATTGCCTTTGGAGGAGGTGGCAGGCCAGTTTGTCAGAGGATGTACAGGAAACCAACCATTTCCTCTTTCCACCCTACACTTGCTTTTAAGGGTGATGAGATCTGAGTCATGCCGGGAGTTACACTTGGCTTTAGGCTTCATGCGGATCCTCATGACCAGGGCAAGTACATCGAGAGTATCAGAGATAGCAGAGTGGAGCATGTAAAGGGCTGTGTCAGGATGTGAGTCAGCCAGAGGTGCACAAGGGGGAGAGAAAGCGGCAACAAAAGCATCAACTGACACACACTTCATGGGTCGAATGACTGAGAAGGTGGGTGGCAGTGTGGGGTAGGCTTGGTCTGAGGGGTAGAGAGAGATGAGAGGAGAGCAGAAAGTGGTCACTCCAGGATAGAGGGTTAGAGAGTGGGAGGTCCGAGGAGATCAGAGCATCGAGGGTGTGCCCTGCAGAGTGAGTCGGACCAGAGGGAAGAATAGAGAGAGAGAGAGTCACAGAGGTCACAAAAGAGTCCCATGGTGGGGCAGGAGGCATCCAGATGGATGTTGAAATCTCCAAGGAGAAGGAGTGGAGTGGTTGAGGCCAGGAGGGAGGAGGAGAGGTCTGCCCTGTTGGAGAGGAAGGAGGTGATCTGAGCAGGAGGCCATTAGATAGTGGCAACTATGAGAGAGTGGCCAGGAGAGAGAGAAAGCCTCCAGACAAGGCATTCAAAAAAGGAGTAGGCCTGCATAGGAATGATAGAGGCAGGGATCCACTCCAGAAAGATCAAGGGTACACCGCCCCTGGGACAGTTGGATCTGGGCGTGGGAGTAAGTAGAGCTGAGGGGAGGGTAGAATTCAGATCCACATAAGGGTTCCTCTAACTTGTCTTGCACGTGACTGCAAATGGAGAGTAGATGCCAGCCCTATCAATTAGCACCATGGCTTCGAATCCCCATGGCAATCACGCACTGTAGGAGATCCACAGAATAATAATGGAAGCAACATTAAGGAATTAATAGAGAATACAGTAAATTATTTTAGCTGTAAGGACATCTTAGATGCTTCTAGAAATGAATCCCTACCCATCCTGGGGCAGTGCATAGTGTGAGGCTGAAAGATCCAGCAATTTGTCTTGTGGTTGCTCTAGTGACGCTGCAGATTATTCTGCAATACCACTGGTCTGGAAGTCCTACCTGCCTTGAGGAACATGCTACCTCTGCTGTGTGTGGTGACTGTTTCTGGAGAACGGGCCCTGGACAGTCCATTTAGCAGATCTTGGGGCTCTCTCACACTGACCCAGTTCCTCAAAGCTACGTGAGAAGGTTTTACAGGGTTCTTGTGGTCACAGTATTTCTGGTGAGTGCCATGATGAGCTGGGCATGTGCAGTGCTGACCAGAGCAATGGACCTAGTAATGACACTACAGTTGGCTGTACTCTTTAAGAGGACACGTGGGTGAGTGACACCGTGTGTAGGCCAGTGGTCTTTGTGGGAACAGAAGGATGTGGGGTACAGTGGCAAGGTAATTGTCACCGTTCTCTGAGGTACTTTTTTCAGTACTGCTCAGACTTGCTCTGGTCTAAGCGATATCAAACAGGTGATGTAACTATACTACAAAGACTAAGTTGTCAATTGGGATTGTCCAGTTGTATCAATGTCATAATTGCTTATTGTTAGGGTTCAGCAAAGTGTTAATTCATGTGACAAAAGTGTTTAGGTGAGTGTCAGTTGATGTCTTGCGAGGTCGCAATTGCTTATTGTTTAGGCTCTTGAGAGACATGTACTGTTTAATATTTTCCCAGTGTCCTTTAATGGCAATTTTCTGGTAAACATTAGAATACTGTCAAGGCTTCAGGCTATGCTGGGAAAAGGTGAAATCTGACCTTGGCTATGAGGTTATTGTTCACTTCACATCCATGCAGCCCCTAAGAAAGTGGAAGAAAGTGGAAGAAAACTGTGAGAGTTTGTCAATAGCTCTATTCTGATACTTTGGATGCCCCTCTTAGATAGGCATCAAACCACTGCTTTCTGGAGGAAGACCCAGATGAATAAGGTAAAGTGTAGCTTTTCTATCTAGGTGCATGAGTGATTAAAGCACTGCTTTTGATTCAAGTGAGTTCCCTATTATCTGTGGTTGGTGTGATGCCATTGGTGGATGCAATGTTAGCATGCACATTAGGGTGTCAAAAAGCTTTTACTGTGGTTACTGCAACCCTGTTCCATATGATAATGGATATTAGTACCCGGCGAGAGTCAAGCTTAATGTAACAACATTCGGATTGTCTCTCACCGGGTTGTTACCCAGCCGAGAATCCCTAGATTTACGGCCGGGATTCCAGCCGTTTTGGACATGGCGGGGGGCCTGACCCAGCCAATGAGGAGGCATCCCCGCTGCGAGCCTCCACACGGCAGGATGCTTCCATCGTCCCCCGCCAGGGATTCTGGGATGTTTTTTATTTCTTTTCCCTTCCTCCCTCACTTCTGCCCCCCCCAACCCCACTTACCTTCGTTTCTATCGTCTTTCGGGAGCGAACGATCTGGGAACACTTCTGTTCACACCGTGTAGGTTCCCAATGGCTGCCATAGAAAGGGAAAATTGACTCTGTTTTCCCTTCCCGGCGGAAGGATTTCGGGACAGATAAATAGCATTTAGTACCCCGGTCTTGGGCCGGGGTACGAATAGCAATATGCCCGTTGCAGCAGGGGCATTACCAGGCATTACCGCGTCTGGTAATGCCTCGGGGCCTTTTAAATATGGGCCCGGGGGCATTACCTGACTCGGCAATGCCCCTGCTGCTCTGGGCATATTGCTTAAGCAACAAACATCATACTAAGTCATGGGTCCCAGTCTTAACAATGTTATTGAATGCTGTTTTGTCCATGGAGAGACTGCCTCGTATTTGGATGAGGGAAAGTAACACTTGTATATGGGGGACGTAATCAGACTACCACAGCTTCATACACCTCTGTTTCTTTGTCAGACAACTGGTCTCTGCTCTCCTATTCGAAGCAAGAAAGAACCTATTCACTAGTAGCGAGGCTGCACAGGTGAGCTAATCATTTTGTCCCATTCCAGCAGGGAGGACGGCAGTCATGTGACTTGGTGCCAACATTGTTTAATTTTTACATCAATAGGATGGTCTTTGCATTTTCAGGTGTGTGGTTTCAAGCCTCTTTTATGGGAAGTATCCGAGCGGCCTTCCTGGCCCTCTGCTGCTCCACACAAATGACCCTGTGTTGCTAGCCTGCTCTGCTGTAGTGCGATTCCAAACTTTCCCAGACTGGAACCATCTTGAATTTGAGACTATGGGTGTACATTCGGGAAATGCCTTTGTTTGTGGTATTATTCCTGTCTCTTATTTATGTATTTTTATTTATTTATGGATTGTGAATTGGTTTCCACATAGTAAAACCTTATACAAATTATCACAATTATAAATAATTTTAAATTTCATAGTACTTACATAATTAGAATCAGATAACTATAAAATAACAAGGAAGACATTAACATTAAAAGCTATAGTTTTGCTAGTAGTAATGTTAGCACTGAGATTGAATTAGGTCATTGGGCCTCATTATGAGTTTTCCGGTCTGGAATCTGTTGATTCCGTGACAACGGTGACATCGTTTCCACAACCGCAAGCAATGCGGAAACTACGGCCAATTACGGGCTGTTGGTCGCGCGCACCAGACCAATGCAGAAACGGTGTCACCGCGGCACGGAAACAGACAGAGACACGGATATACCTAAAAAAAAGAAGACAAATATCTGTGACCACTCCCGCCGTCACGTACACAGAATTTCCAAATCCAGAAATACCATGATCGCGAAAACTGGAAAGTGAGAGGCGGCCATTATTTAAACCGCAATCCACTGCCATCCTCAGTGACCACAGGGCAATTCACCTCCTAGAGCTGGAAAAACCACCACTATGGCATCCCGTATCCCAGCCACAAGACAGCGCAAGCAAAGTTTCAGTGAGCCTGAGCTCACGGTGCTCATTGAGCACATTGTCCAGAATGCTGCAATGCTCTTCACCGCCAACCAGAGGCGCGGCACCCAGCAGCGCCATAAGGAGGTATGGGCAGAATCAGCACGTAAGTGCAGTGCAGTTGGGGTGACCGTGCGCACCGTCAAAGACTGCCATAAAAGGGGGGATGACCTACGGCTGAGAGTGTGGAACCTCATTGCTGCACACCGGCAGTGGCACAGAAGGAGGCCGAGCATCGCCACTAAAGCTCCAGTCGTGGGAGGAAATGTGCAGCAGTATCCTGCACCTCGAGGGGATACAGGGCGTCAGCCATGCAGAGCCTGGAGTAAGCCCAACTGGTGTTGCTGGTAAGTGCACAGAGTACATAGCTGTGAGTGTGAAGCACCCAGGCAGGGCAGGAGTGACCCAATGCACAATGCAACCACCAATGACCGCCACCAGGCAGGGCACGAGTGACCCAATGCACCACCAATGACCCCCCAGGCAGGGCAGGAGTGACCCAATGCAACCACCAATGACTCCCCCAGGCAGGGCAGGAGTGACCCAATGCAACCACCAATGACCCAGACAACAAGCAACACACACATAAGACATGCCCCCTTGGACATGCATACAAGCTGAGACACACACACCTGAGTGCATCACCCGTCAAATATGTGTACATGCAAGTGGGCAGTGATCGTGCAGTGTGATGCATGTGAAGTACCCATTCTCATCCCACCACAAAACTAACAGCATGCCCTCTATTCCCCCACAGGCACATCATCTGACAGCGACACAGCACAAGGACCCACGCCATGCCCTCCTGCACGTGGCCGATGCCAACGTCCTGCTCAGGATGCCGATGCCAGCACCTCAGGGACACAGCCACCAGCAGCACAAACTTGGCCTTGGATGCCCCAAACCCTGCGGCCAACCCTGTGCAGCCTGTAGCCACACAGGCAATACCTGTTACCAGCTTGGGCACAGAAGGAAGTGCGCATCCTGCATACGCTACGTAGGAGGCCAGTGGGAGCAGTGCCCCAGTTGACTCGTCCGAAGATGCAGGACAGGACCATGAGGACTTGGGTGACCTCTCACCACTCCCCCCTGAAGTTCGGCCCCCCAGGACTACACAGCCTCATGAGGTCACCAACACCCTCAATGGCACAGTTGAGTGCACGCCTGCAGCGCATGGAGGACCAACATGCCAGCCTTGCACAGCTGGTGGAAAGGCAGTTGGAGGAGGTGAAGCTGCAGCGAGAGGAGGCGAGGCTGCAGCTGGAGGACGCAAGGCTGCAACGCGAAAACAATGCCACCTCTGTATGCCGCCTGTCACAGTCAATCTGCTGTTTTGCGACCACAAATGTGACCCTCTCACGTAATGTGAAGGAGGGGAACAGTATCATGTCCTCGATAGCTGAGTCGATGTTGGTGGCCCAGCAAGCCTATTTTGGCGGGGTACCTCCTGTCACGCCACCAGTGCCGTCCACCAGCACCACCCACACAAGTTCCATTGCAAGCAGCCCACAGAGGTGCTCAGGCCAGCTGGCTGCACCCATCGGAAAAGAAGCTACTGCACGTAAGCGCGGCGTAAATAGTGGGAGGCACATGAGACTGTTGCAAAGACATTCTGGATTGTTTGGGTGTATAGGGGCGGGTAGGTTGGGGATGTGGGGGAGGTCCATTATGGGGTAATTGGGTTGGGGCCTGGTTGGGGGTGGGTACATAGGGGAGGCGGGGGAGGTCCATTATGGGGTAATTGGGTTGGGGCCTGTTGGGGGTGGGTACGTTGGGGAGGTGGGGGAGGTCCATTATGGGGTAATTGGGTTGGGGCCTGTTGGGGTGGGTACGTTGGGGAGGAGGGGGAGGCCCATTATGGGGTAATTGGGTTGGGGCCTGGTTGGGGTTGGGTACGTTGGGGTGGTGGGTAGGCACGGGTGTACAGCTTTCCCTTCCATTTCACCACATCCCTGCATAGTTTAGAATAAATCACAGTTGAGCATGAAGTGACGAGTGGACATCCTTGATTTAATTTGATTTCAATCAATTTATTATTGTGCTACTTGATTTCATGCCATGCTGTGCATGTAGAGTCTCTCAGAAGTAAATGCGAATGAGTGCATCCCGTGCATATTGTCCATCCTGTGCACCCCTGCCAGGGAGTACTGCCATCCCAACCCCATTGTCCTCATCATCATCATCAGTCACTTCATCATTATCCTCTGTGTCTGGGGGCAGAGGAAGGTTCCTGCGCATGCACAGATTGTTCAGCATGGCACACACAAGCACTATTTTACCCGTCTTCACTGACTTGTACAGCAATGATCCAACAGATCTTCTCAAGCAGCGGAACCTGGAATAGAGTAATCCAAATGTCCTCTCAATCATGCCACGTGTGAGGACGTGTGCCCTGTTGTAGGCCTCCTCATGCCTGTTCCTTGTCCTTCGTATGGGCCTCTTCAGCCATGGTGTGAGTGCATATCCTGCATCACCTACATGTATTTTGAAGGAAGGGTACATGTCAGTGTTTGTAGTTCCCATGTCTGGATCAGATGCAGTACAATCATGTTTTGTCAGTGATGCAGTCACACGGGTCATACAATGATCTGCTAGTGGGTGACTCCCATTCCAGGGCCAATGGTCTACACATTGGCGCTTTGACATTGCTGAAGGACTTGATGTTCACAGGTATATGGCCATGACCTCATGTGTGGTAGGTAAATATGGCATTGTGCAGTGATGTGCACACATGGAGCAGTCAGTCAATGGTCACTGTGATAACGTTGGGAATTCACATATCCGGGTATGCACCCGCCATGTGCATTGTGGGGGCACAGGGGCAATGGACGGGTGGGGGACTCACTTCATCATGTCGCCCTTGCTTGTGGTGCTACGACTTATCTTAGGTGTACTTATCCTTTGGCAGGGTGGGTACGGGCACACTGTGGCCAAATGTCTTGTGAAGCGATGCCATGTGTGGGGTGTGGTGACTGCCCATTCCATTGGCCAGGGCGTCATGCATTATCCGTTGTACCAACCCAGCCACACAGGAGATTGCCTTGCCCACCACCCTTGCAAAGGGGTCATGCATTGGCGGTTGTACTCACCAAATAGCCATGTGCTTTGACCAGCATAGCGTTCCATATACGTGGCAATGTGAATTTTGCAGGACCATTGAGTCATGTGTCAACCCAGGGAAACATGCACAGCAATGGGTTATCAATTGTCCAGCATCACATACCATCTGTATATTCAGTGAGTGGCATAGTTTCCTATTGCGATACACCAACTCCATTGCACGTGGTACTGTCAGCTTTATGTGGGTCCAGTCTAATGCACCTATGCAATTTGGCATGCCAGCGATGGCATGGAAGGCCACCTTGGTGGCAATGACCTGGGCAGGGGTACGGGCAAGGGCGATATGTTCCGACACATGGCGCAGCAGGGCATCCAGTATCTGGTGAACTATTTTTGAGAAGCAGGGTTGTGACAGCCCGTGCAGCTCACCAACAGTGTGCTGATACATTCCAGCTCCAAGGAAATGCAGCACCGAGACCATCTTCAGCAGGGGCGGGATTGCCGTCCGGATGCCAATGTGGCTGCTGATGTTATCCTCAATCATGGTGACGATGGGCATGATTTTTGGACGGTCAAGCCGGTATAATGTGTGGATCTGCCCTGGGGTCAGGTTCCAGGGTGAGGCCCTGATGTGGGGTTTTGCAGGCTGCCTGCGGGGTCGTGCCGGCTGCACATTTGGGTTTGGTATGGGTGCCGGGTTCATTATCTGCTGCCTACGCCTCCTCCGCCTCCTCCTCCTCTGTTGCACTGCTGCCACAATGTGCACTGCTGCCTGTAGGTTCAATAGCCCAAATGCTGCTACAGCGGCTGCCTGCATGGTTGTGTTTGGAGTTGGCCGGAGTGTGGGTGTTGGCCTTTTGTAGGGTCCCAGTTTCCTGCAGGGTGCAGCTGGGCACATTTAGTGTACCTGTGGCCCGATTCAGCTCACCTGCCACTGTTTAACACCATATCTGCGTTGGCGGCGATACCGTCACATTGTTCACTGTATTTCTGCTGGTATTTTGGCGGTTATTCTGTGTCCGTGCTACTCGTAATGCACACAGTGTTACGTATTGCTGGTAACTGGGGGTATGTCGGTGTGTCGAGGTGCTGTTTCCACTGACACAGTTTCCGGGTGCATTGGCTGCGCGGTGTGGCTCCGGGGTGATCGTGTTACTGGGATCGCAGATCTGAATTTTCCAGCCCGGTAAACAGTGACGGTATGGTTTTACAAGAACCGTAAAAACCTGACCAGTGTACTCGTAATGAGGCCAATCGTGGTTATTTTAAGTTGTTTATAGTGAGGCTTTAGTTTACCAGCAGAACAACTGGTGGTAAGGCTAATTATTGTTTGAGATATGTATTCCCTTTATTCTTTTTAATGTTTTTTCAGCAGTACTAGGTAATAGGAATTTTAAAAACGTTCATGCACCTTAAAAAGACTTCCTTCCGCCATATTGTATGATATGATATTATATTTTATTTATATAACGCTCATACACAAGGGTTTCAGAGTGAGATGAGGCAAGGGAGGGGAACAAGGAAGGACAAAACAAAGATCTTACTAGGACCAGTGACATTGAGAACCCGCAAGTGCAGGCGAGAGAGAAGGGGGAAAGTGCAAGGGAGAGGGGATAAAGGGAAAAAGCTGAGCATGGGGTAACAACAACAAATGGTAGTAAAGCCAGCAAGCAGGAAAGTGCAGGTTTAGAGCGCAGACAAGGGGTGTCTGATAAGTGCAGGTAGGGGGACTGTAGGGTTACAGACACAGACCCAAGTGCAAGTGTTGCCAGGAGGCAGTGTGGGTGTGTGGCTGGCTGGGCAGGGACCTGGGCCCAAAATCAGAGGGAAAAATCAAGTGCATGGTACAGGAGCAGAATAGATCAGAAGGGGAGAGGAAGAGCAAAGGCAGAAACAAAGAACAAGGTCTTCAGGTGCTTCCGAGATCGGATATGGTTCTCAAGTTTCACAGTGGCAGGCAGGCTGTTCCACAGGGAGGCCCCAGCCAATCGAAGAGATCTGTACCCAACTTGTTGCTTGAAAAAGCGACAGACCCTGAGGGATCTGGAGGTGGAGGAGCAAAGAGCTCAAGTGGGAAGGTGTTTACGGATGTAGAGTTGAAGGTATTTTGGACCCAGGCCCGGAAAGCCTTGTGGACAATGCAAAGGGTCTTGAATTTAATCCTTGCAGCCACTGGAAGTCAATGAAGAGATTTCAGGGCAGGAGAGATACGATCCCAGGGCTTGAGGCTAAGGTCAATTCCTGCAGTCCTGTTCTGGATGAGTTGCAGAGGGCGAAGATTAGAAGCAGGCAGATTTAGAAAGAGGCTGTTGCAGTAGTCCAGCCTAGAGAGAACCAGAGCTCTAGAGACAGTGAACTTCTAGGGGAAGGAGAGGAAAGGAAGACTACCTCTGAGGAGGTGCAGTTGGTAGTTTGACTTCTTAGAGATGTCAGAGATGTGAGGAGAAAAGGAGAGTGTGGAGTTAAAGATGACCCTGAGGTTCTTAGCCTTACAAGTGGGAGCAGGAAGAGGGCCAAGGGAGGCTGGCCAGAGAGAGACAGGAAAGGAGGGTGCAGGTGTGCCGATGAGGAGAATCTCTGTCTTACTGGCATTAAGGCAGAGATCATTGGCGGCGCACCACTCCTGGATAGCAGACAGACAGTCAGAGATGAGAGAAGGAGGGGAGGTGGCAGAGGGAAGCCTGAAAACGAGCTGAGTGTCATCCGCTTAGAACTGAAAGTTGGAGCAGAGAGCGCAATGCACTGGGAAAGGGGTACCAGGTATTGGTTGAACAGGCAGGGAGAGAGGTTAGACCCCTGGGGAACACCAGCCTAAGTAAAGCTTCAAATACAACATAATCTACCTACGTGGTACCGGGTTACTAGTGCAGAAATAGAAATGTCTTTATTTTGCACATAAACCCCATATGATTAACAACGAAATGGGTAGCTGTTGGTAAGAAATTCCACAGTTTATACGACTGCACCCAAAAGAAACACCTGCCGCATCACCTAGATATTGAATTAGTAAGAGACTCAAAAGAGACCAACCTCAACATTCTGGTGGGTCTATATTCCACAAATATTTTAGTAGAAAGACATGAGCCTGATTGTAATATGGCCTAAAGTGCCTTGAACTAGATATATTTATCCACTGGTGGCCAATATGTCAACAGCTGGTATGATCTGTAGAGGCTAAAAGGAGCAGCAGTCTTGATGCAGTACGGTCCTGGGCAATTCCAAATACCCCACATTGCAGAAGCCAAAGCAGCTAGAGACAAACGCATTTAAACATACATATTTCAGAGAAAACGTAAAGCATTCCACAAATCTTTTAGGGTGTGAATTTAACAAAACAGGTTCTTGATAGCACCATGATCTGAGCATTGAATGCTAAATAAGAATCAAGCCATACCCCTAAATTCCTAACCTACTGAGAGATAGCAACGCAAGGCCCAAGAGAACTTGTCCTGTAGTTATCCAGCCATATCTGAGAGAATGAAAGTCTAACAGATTTGCTCTATAGTGGCAAATTAATCTGGACCTTTGGTGCCACGTTCCTATAGAGTAATTCTTTTGAGGATTAAGCTTCGATCAATTTGAAATTATGTACCCGCAGATTTGCTCCATACAATGTTTAAAACAATCTGCTGCGTTGCCCAAACGGTCTTCTTAATGACGGACCACCTGGTGTCGCCAGCATACCTGCATAAAGTCAAGCCAAAAGAGCTAACATGATCCAAAAGTGGCTTGATTTAGATGTTAAACAGAAGAGGGCTTTCAGACAATCCCTGCAGAATCCCAGACTCAAGACAGTCCTTTTTCTTCTGAAGAAAGATATCAAAATGACAGGAAATATGTGAAGAGTATGACATCAGTATGCACATTTGTTTTAAGATAATTTTCCTTTCGTTTTTAATGAGTTCACTGTAAACCTGTGTAATAATACAAAATATTTTCTTCAGATGTTGAAGATTTCTTGTGATGAATTGTTTATTTGAATATACTAATAGTTATTGTCAATCCTTGCTTTTTGGAACGGTTTGCTGAATTTGTACCAGGTATAGTATGTTGGTTTTGGCCCATTGGAGAGTGTAACATAGTTTCTAAAGATGCTTCTGTGGGACCCAATGCTACATAATGTAGGTTTTAATAGTGAAAATCACAGTCGCACCAATAATCTGAATTGCTGTAGTCATGTTTACTATATAGTCTTAGCAGTGCCAGCCTTCACATTGGATGTCCCAGTTGGGTTCCAACATTCTGCTCAACAATTTCTAGGAGAAATATGCTAATAAGAAATAATGAAATAAAGATGTTTTCTTTCCTTCTTTCTTTCTTTCTTTCTTTCTTTCTTTCTTTCTTTCTTTCTTTCTTTCTTTCTTTCTTTCTTTCTTTCTTTCTTTCATTGTTTTTTTCTTTCTTTCTTTCTTTCTTTCCTTCTTTCTTTCTCCCGACCCAGGGGTATCTAGGTGCCTTTAGCACAGAGGATACAAGTATACTTTTAGCTTGGTTACAGTGGAAGTGTAACAGTGCAAAGATGACAATAGAGTAACAAAGCAAAAGGGGTGAGGTGGGGGAAGGTTAAGGCCGAATAAATAGGAGATGGCATTACAGGGACGTACGTCCCGAGCGTTGTAAGCAAAGAGCAAGATAGTAATTCATGAGGCCTAGTACATGGCAGGCTAGGACTAACCAGAATCGTTGGTAACCAACCACTTTATGGTGTTACGTCTGAACATGTGAAATGGTAGATTAGTTCTCAGTGACAGGGGTAAGGAGTTCCAAACTTGAGCTGCTTTGACGGGGAAGCTGTTTCCTCCTGCTTTCTTAAGTTTGAATTTAGGTACAACTAGACAGGATGTTATTAATACTGTAAATGCATAGGTAATTCCTTTTGGTTCATATCTCACACTCATGGATATTCCTACCCCAGTAGCTCTCGCCAGTAGCTCCCGCCCATTGGGACAGTGTAAAGGTTGGAGACCCCTGCTCTATACAGATAATTGGGCTTATTATGCCAGGGTCAGAAGACAATGGAAGAGAAAGAAGGAATCAAGAAAGAAGAGAGAAAAAATCGAATGCAAGCAGAGGGTGTGAACACTCTACAGCATGGTATCCTAAAAGAGAATATTTGGCATAGCATTCCATAAACCCAGTACAAATCGTCTTGAACCGTCACTCACAGCCATACAGCATGTATTTCAAATTTTCAAGCGTGGCAAGAGAGCCTACAGACAAGAACCTAACGAGTTTGTTCTTTCTGGGTCCAGGATCCTGAGGGGCCTGCCTATTTACATCACTGGGGTTAGGAGAATGTTTAGGCCACAAAGATCTTCCAAAAGTGGGTGGTGGGAATAGGGGGATTACAGCAGAAAAATGGGATATCAAAAGATAAGCCTTAAAACCCCTTTCCGAAAGAAATCGGATTCAAGCTGCATGGATCTCCCCTGTGGAGAACAGATAAACACAAAAATGGGGCACTGAAACAATTGTTTAAGTGGATATCCAGGAAAACCTGTATTTTGTTTCTTGGGACATTGGGGTATCGATCAATAGTAATTGACAATATGAACTGTAAACTCATTGAGTAAGGGATTAACGATAGCGGCCAGCCATAGTGTTATTTTATAGGAGATATGTGAAAAATGGCAACATAGAGGATAAGAAAATCTAAGTGAAGCGTATCATAAGGGGTGCACCCTAAGAGCAAAGTGATTGAAATCATTCAAACGGATATGACAATTTGGGAGGGATCTGCACATTTTGTCTGAAACTGACGCCAGCCCCGTGTCAGCAAATCCTGAATATCTTCAACAGATTCAGCTTTATGTCGCCGCATCGAAGCTCATTCACTCCGAGCAATGGACACATTTTTGATGAACACCCATATGTTAAAACATGCTGGCAAGGGATCTCTCCGACCGCCGCACTGCATAAAACTAACCAAACATACCGTAATAGGCAGCGCAGTCCTAATAAAATTCAATTTGCTATCTCCGGCTTCATACTTTAAAAGGCACCTAAAATGAATATTGCGTATAATCAAATTAGAAGAAGCAATTATTCAACTAAGTGCTTCCTTGTGCTTCATTACTGTGTTCTGCCCTGCTGACATGCACTTTATGCGCCATAAATTCCATTTGTGGAATTAAAATGAACGCTCTTGTTGCCGTGATCACGCCCATGCACGGATACAGAAAAAAGGTCTTGATGAAAAGGGCTGGAAATCAAACCATATAAGTCAAAAGTTGTGGATACCATACCACAGTGTCCCTAATCATGGGGATAGCCACTTAGATTGAAAGGAAAACATTCTTTATAATGGATTTCCTGAACGGTTTGGAGCAGAAGAAACTAGAAAAAAGTTTTCCCTAAACTTTTTAAAAAATGTTTTAAACGCAGTCAGGCAGAGAAAAAATATGATCACTCACGATGCTTTGAAAAGGCTTGCACCAGGAGCGCATATAGATGTGTGTCTCTCACAGTTCATTCCCTGATTCAAGCAAGCAATGGCAAAGATAATAGTGTGGGCTTTTGTGTAGGCATGGGAAGACACTTGCGAGGCGCAGCCAGCCATAGTAGTAATAACTGGCCATTGATGGCAGCAGCTGCAAATGGAGCGAGCATCTATTGGCAGTGCCTGGCAACTGCAGAATAATTGTACAGAAGCCAAAACTATTAGGTTTGCCTATGATTCTTTTTAACAGGACTTCAGGGATTGCAGAGTGCATATAAATCGAGTGGCTAAAGGCAGACCTAATACACCTGTAGCAGGTTTACAACTCCAATCAGGTCATGCTTTGAAAAAACACTAGCAGGCTCTCCGAACACGCCGTTTAATGGTAAGACTTAATAAAGCTAGCTCAAAGAGATCCTAGGAGGATGTGCCCTGGGTGGGAGGGGCAGGAAGTGGGTGAGAATGGACATATGAATTGGCACAGTCATGCACAGTCGGGGAGTAACCAAACAACACATGGGTGTGCCTCCTTCTTCGTATGCCATTCCTCCCTATGTGTAGTCTAATGCAATAGTTTCGGCTTATAGGTTTCACAAGCGACACCTAATTGCCCAAACTGAAAAAGGGCTTGCGAGGAGAGGGAGGAACTGGCTAACGGTGCAAGGAACATGGCAACAATCCCTAACGGAATACCCACTTGCATTGCCTAAGTGACCCTCGGTGCATGGTGGCTTGGGGACAGCCCTTCACGTTCGGTCAGTAAGCTCATGTTCATTGTTCATTAGCAGGTCTTAAAAGGACCTCTTACTGGCCTCCATGCTTTTCTCCGTTTCAGATGGGGACACATTAAAAATGCACCCAGAAGTAAGTATTCCAGACTTGACATGCGTCTCTCTATGTGAGGCAGAGACATCCTGCCACGGTGCACAGTGTCAAGGAAGGGATTGGGAGAGGGGAGCCCAGGTTCAGAGGAAAGAGAGGCAGGATCACGGCAGATTAAAGTGCATATGTTGTGCTTTGCGTGCGCTTTGAAGTGCAGCAGCTGGCTGCCTTCTATGAAGGGGGTGGTTCGAAAAGGTGAAATGCTTTTTTTTTAAAAAAAAATTTCACCACTTGAACAAGTAGACAAACATATGGCGAATGACAGTGAACTCCTTTTTAGGAAAAGAGTGTGTGCCACAATACATTATTACTCGGCAAACATGTTGAGGAGCAGATGGCACCAATATATTCATTTAGAACGCTTACTGTGTGATGTGTCCGGCTATCCTTCTTCCATGCAGACATAGCATTTATGAAACATATATTGTTAATGTGACTTTCTGAAGTTGCCTTTTTATGGCCGGGTTGTTCTTTTTGTGTGTTTCTCTTTCATTTTATGCACCAATTCCCAGTATATTCCCTGCCCCCCCACTTACTTTTGTCCCCTGAAAGTTGCTTTATTTTGTAATAATTGTATCCAATTTCCCACTGTCAACAATGTGTTTAAGGTCATATACACTTGTGTATAGTCGCGTTATAAATGCCATATCATATCATATCATATAACTTCTTGGATCTATAAGGTTTCCTATTTATCCAAATTACATTTTAACACTTTTAACAGTAAAATGGGGTGGGGGGGCCACGGGGGTGCACCATCCTTCATCCTGCCCCTCCACTCCTTTCTCAGGAGGATAGCTCAGGGGCAACACATTCGTCGTGAAAGCAAGACAACGCGGAGCCAACACAGGTTCAATCGCTGGGAGAGCGCTTAGAAACCTCTAGGTCTTAAGTGCATTATAAATAAGCAATTACAATCCCAAACCCACCATCTATCTTGTGGAAAAAACGAGTTGAAGAATGCAGCAAAAAGGTAATTGGAAAAATTGTTAGTTGAAAAAAGTGGGCAATACCTACTCCTTTAGGCCGAACCTTTTAGCCAATATGGTATTAAAATGGTACTCATTACAACTATCCCTTGTTACCGTTATTCCTATATTGATGATGTAATTAAAAATATTACTGAGCCCATTTGTGAAACAGGAAGTTAACCTTGTTGGCGGTGATTCTGTCAGGATTGCTGCCAAATTCCAACCAACATCGATACTGTTGCTCGGTACGGCAAACCTCGCGCCGGATTGTGAGTGGCAGTATGATAGTGTTAGCCCCCATTCACAGAGTCTGAAGCTATTAAGGCGTGGGCTCTATAGGCAATGACTGAGTAGATTGCTCTCTGGCCAAGTACTCCCTGGCTTTAACATGTGGATTTACAAAAAAGAAAGTATTGGTTTAGGAAAGGCAAGTCAAATAAAGGCCCGTTCCCACATAGTAATTTAGGCTAGAACAGGTTTGCCGATTCACACGAGTCACTACAGGAGAAGCTTTGCTATCCACTAACTAATTAACTGGAACACTAAATTATTTGGTATCTCCCATTGACAATAATAGGTCCATTCCGGTTGAACAAATGCAGAATAGCCACGATTTGAATAACCAAATGCCAGAACCACCAGGCCCAGTGAGACACTCCAGACAATGTTATGCAGCCTTTTTACTCGTTTAACTGGTGTGGACTAGCGCCATTCAGTTATCAGGCATATCTGTCTATCCATCATCATTGGGTTTCCAATGATGCCAGATAACGAAGCTTTTACTGTAGTTTTTGCTCCAGGAAACAGATACTGCACATTGCTCCTGCGTGGAATTTAACCTGGGCAAATGTGTGCAGTGGGCTCATTCATAATGTGTCCCCAAAAGTGGACACTTTCAGCTACTGAATGACATGAACATTAGTCTGGTTGTATGAGCTTACAGTTTTCACTTGGCCCCAAATGTGTTTACTCGTTAGGACTTATTCCAGGGTTTACCGCAAATGTGCTCTATTAGTTTGTCAATCGTATGCCCTACTACAGAAAAATACTATTAGCAGAAAAAATCAGAAATTATACCTTCGGACGAAGAAACGTGAACCTTTTTATTTTTAACTCACTGAAATACTAAGACTTTCCGAGGTGGTTAAAGATTACAGCAAGGCAGACCAGGTCCAGCCCTAGGCCGGCAGATTTCCAGAGGAGCAGCATTTTATTGTAGTTGTGTTGCACTAATAGTACAGACCAGTCTAGGTGCTTCTAATAGAGTGACAGGAGGAAATTTGTGAGAGAAATCAGATATTAGCATTGAAACCAACCTTCTCTCACTTGTGTCCAGTTGGCAGACAGCTTATCTTCTGATCGCTTCCTCTAAAAGATTGTTTTCAGAAATAACCCAAAGTAGGTGATTAGCCACAACAATTACCTCTAGCACACTCGACTGTAGACCACACTGCCTTCTCCAAATCTTGCTCAGCAGAGATCTGAAAACACTCTTTCCACTACCATAGCATAGACGATGACAGGCTTGAATAAATAGAGAGGAAGCAATAACTTTCTAATCCCTGAAACCTTAAAAACGTCCTTATAAGTTTAAGGAGCCAAAATGGCAGACAAAATGGGGGTGAAGGGGCATAGTGTGTACAACGTGGGCAGAGTTTGTTGAAGGGGCGGAATCTGGTGAAGGTGCAGAGTCTGGTAGAGGTGGAGTAAAGTTATGGGGGGATGCATGCACTTATTTGGGCCTAGGGCAGCAGAAAGCCAAAATATGCCTCTGATCGGAGTGAGGCCACTCTAAATGTGTCGCAGTGGGGCGTTAAGCATCTCAGGGTCCTGGTGCCCCAAACTCACCCCACCTTGCATGAGTAATCTTGCACAGTTAGCTCTGAATGCTTAGCTGGATGATGGCTGTCTAGAGGGTATATTTATAACCTTAAGGGGGAACCCCCTGCGGTCTTCTGGAGATTTTCAACTGGGACCCGCTATTTGAACTACAGTGCAGAGTTCACCAAATATCAGTGGTTTCTACAGGAAAAGAACAAAGCACATGTGTTGTGATATGTTGACGGCATCTGCCTCATCAGAAGAATGAGGACTGCAGAGCCAGGAGACATGGATGGTGTCTGGAATCCTAATTAGAAGTCATATCCTAGTGACATCATGTTATTATGCCTGGGAAAGTTGGAATATGCTGTCCAGAGTAAACCTGTCAGTATGAAAAGCAAAGCACACATCATGAACTGTGAATGCAGCCCTTTTATGCAAGGGGATTAACCACTGGACTCAATCGCACTTTCCAGGCATCAGAACTGCGATGTCTGCCTCTGGACAAGCTGCACCACTTGCATGGGTGTAATTTTAGGGGTGGACAAGGGTGTTTGTGGCATACCATTTTGCCACACTTATTTGCCAGGACCCCTTTCATGTAGATGCCATGTCCCACTCAACATGTTCAGCAAAGTTACTCCACTGACTGCTCAACAATATCAGCAGATCACCTTTACATGCATTCATCACCTTTTCAAGCAGATCTTTCATAGATCTGCAAGCTTGGGGACAGAGGTGTTGCTAGGAGGGGGCTTATGGGCTATAGCCCCTGGTCTTTTGGTTGTAGCCCCAGATAGAATCTCAGGAGCTACATCCAAAAGGCTAGCTAGCCCCAGTCCCAACAGTTCTGACATTAGCGTAGCCCCAGGTCTTTTTAAGACCTAGCAACACCCCTGCTTGGGGATCTTTTTCATCACCACCAGAATCGTTGCTGAATTACCAAACACCGGGAACAAGCACAGTTAAACTGAAACCATGCAAGGACAAGGTCCAATGATGGCAAGAGCTGAGAAACTCTCAAAGATGTTCAATTGCGAGGGTCCTTTGATGTCAAATCTGGATCTACGTGATTTGTCCGCGGGTAAATTACCTGCGACGGAAAGTTTTGCATGGGAAATGTACGCAATACAAAATGTTCGTACATTTCCATTACAAGACCATACAAACATACACCCCGACCCACACCCACATCACACCCACAACACACCACCACCCCAACATACCCCCACCAACCTACTTACCTTTCCTTCACACTGTGTGCCTGCAGTGCCGGTTCCCTTTCACGTCTGTGATTGGGAACCAACGCCGCAGGGTCCTTTTCTTTTTTTTTCTTTTTTCGGGCAGCTACAGGGGTTTCCCATGAAACCCCCGCTCACTATAGTGCAGTATAGTGAGCTGGGATTGCGGGGAAACCCCTTGCAGCCCTTGCTTTTTTTTCTGTCAGCTGTGCTGCGGGGGTGTCCCTTGCTCACTATACTATACAGTGTAGTGAGCAGGGTGTTGCGGGGGACAGCCCTGCAGCCTCCACAGCCTTTATTAAAAAATGTTTATTTCGAACCAACCCCACCAAAAGACCTAAACACATACCACGAAAAGTTCGAACTTTTGGTAGTTAGAAATTTTCGTGGTGTGTGTTTTAGATCTTTTGGTGAGGTGGTCATTTCGGGTTAGGTAATTTCGTCCTAACCCTCAAATCCCTCCAGGGAGGCCTTCAGATAATGCTAAACTACTTCTCTATCTTTGACATTGGATTTATACTTAATCTGTACCTAATACATTCATTTTCTAAAACAACCCCAACCATCAGTGCAGACAGAGAAATACAAATGTGTCTCGAAGGAGGAGGAGGTGGGGCTACTGTGTTTTCTTTATGGCTAAAGGTAGAATGAGAGCAGTTACTGCTGAAGCATCCCTTGCCATGGGGAACTGTCTGCTATTTGAAGACATAGTAGGTATCCTGCAGGAATGTTTCCATCACACTGAGGCAGCATTTACCATACAGGGGGAAGAGAGACAATACTAGGCTCTGAGAGGGCTACTATGGTTGTGACAGGCCTTGTTAGCTATTCGTGTTTCGGCATACTCTTGCACATGTATGATTTCAGCAGCACTAATCAGTGGCCAGCACAGAAAATTCAACATTCTCTTGGTGCTCACGGAAAATATCATTGGTTATAATCAGAGCCTGATTCTTTCCAAGAGAGATGGATGTTTTGAGTAGCAAAATGATGTGCTTTTTCAGCAAAATGATGCATTAAAATAAAGAACATGATAAATTGCACTTCCATAGTAAATATACTATTTCTTTTTTTAAATGTTGCAATGTTCATTTCTAATGATCACTTCCATTATATATCGTAGATATCATAGGCATTTTATACTTGTCCTAATGAGCAAAGCACATTATTAAAATCTAAAATAACCACATACATTATTTCTTATTGTACTCTTTTACAATAACTTTTTCAGAAAGGGCTAGTGACATCTTTAGAGAATAAAAATGTTAATTATAAAGGATATGAGTACCACAAAAACAGAGTCTGTATCCTGCTTATCCAATCAGAAGCTGATATAACTCTCTCATTGATTCCTATGAGAACTAATTCTGGATTGAGCGGATATTGGTCCCCTTGTGCCCATGTGGTGCCAATAAGCTTGCTAACCAAAGGAATCTACTGATATATAAGAATGCATACCCAATCCGGTGGGCCAGATTGGCTGTTATCGTCCCAGGGCCGGAGTTAATGGCAGAAACTTAGCAAGAACTTTTAATGTTAGTCCCCACGCAGATAACACCCAATCTGGTACACCGTAGAGGGTATGAACGCTATTAGCACCCATGTTTGCCAAATCGGTAACCGGGAGTGCTGAGAGCATTCTGGTTCCCATATTTCTGTGGTGGCATCCCATTCATAAAAAGAACTTCTTTAGCAAGATGGCCACCATGGGACTGGTAGATGGAGCTCTATAAGTAGCCCCTCTTCCATTTCCATGATGGCTAGTGTGGACAATGAAAGAAGGCAGCAGCAGCGGTGGCGGGTGCCACAATCACAGAAATCTGGTAAGTGGGAGGGATTAAAAGAAGAAGGGAAGGAAAGGTGGAAGGAAGATGGTGGGGCGGTGGAAACAGCTATCAGGTTGCTCGGAATGCAGGTTTAGATCAATAGTTTCAGCCTGCATTCCGAGCAACCTTATTGGTTGCTGCCCCTCTCCCAGGTGCTAATGGACATTACAGGTAATGCTGTTACCTAAACATTTGAAAATACACTTTTTTTTATAGTCTACTTATCTGTAACCTGCACATCATTTACATACCTTCACATATGAAGTATTATTTTATTAACACCACTTTGTGGACATGCCCTTCTTGAATGCTATCATGTTTATGATTATCTCCCATCACCCATTGCTCCCATTACTGCTCAACCATTGCCACCACCAGCTGAGCCAGGGAAAGCTTGAAGAAAACCGTGTGGCCTTGTTTTGGACAGTGACTGTCTGCCGATCATTAAAGGGCTGAGAGAAACGGTCCAGTTACATAATCCATGCTTCTGATATATGATCATATTTGCCAATCAATAAACATGCATAAAGTATGACACATGTCTTAAACACTCATTTACCAGCTGTTCCAGCATATCATCTCATTATGAGTACCTAATCACCATTTTGACATATGGCCTTGTCTGCGGTTTGTGGCCTGCTGTCTCTCAATTTCCAGATGTCTCCGGACCCACTGACTTCACTGCTCTGCACCACTGAGCATGGACTGGAAGGTGTTATCATGGTATATGAGCCCCGGGTTCCCCCCGTGGCTAGGCCCCAACCCCCGTACCTGAACAGAGACACGGACACGGGTCTGCTCAGTACGGGCTCTGGCGCATACTGTCACGCTCCGGAATGCCCCTTTATTTCACACAAATGCGCGACGGCTAACAGTGCCATCGCGGTCACGTGACCTGCTACGTCACAGAAGGCACGTTCTCTGGTGCCTAATTGTCTTTGTGGAGATGAACAGGTGGGTAGAATTGGCAGAGAAGAATTTATGATTCGTTTTAAAACTGTGCATTGTCAATGGTTTTGAAGATTGAATTAAATACAATTTGGAAACATGTATTCCTGCAAAAGCAGGTCTGTGAGATTTTAAAAAAAAATAAGGTTCCCATGTCCTATAGTTTTGGGCTAATCCCCAGAAAACCCATCGGGCTCAACTCCTGATTTCGGGTGTGTCTGCTGGAGCCCACAAGTGAAAGACACCCAAACTTTTCTGCCAAGGTTGGAGGACCTGAACCATGCGTCCCTTTCAACTGCCACCCCACCCTTGGCCCCAGACTTGGCCTGTAATTGCACTCCCTCCCCGACCTCCTTACTTGCCACTATATCAAATTAGATGTAGGTCTATATTTACATTTACCCAAAATGCGGCCACAAGGACATGGGGCACACAGTTATATTTAGTTGTATTCACAGGTGACCACTGATAAAGGCAGCCAATGGATGTTTGCATTCTGGACTCTTCCAGACATCCCCATCTCTAACCCCCTCACTACTCCTCTCGCCTGATCTGATCATGCGCTCCTGTCCTCTTATCTGGTCCTCTTCGGTCCCCCAGCTAAGCCCCCACCCCACTGCCAGTCTCCTTCTCTGTCATTTGACCTATGAAGCAAGCGTCAGTTACTTCTTTTGCCGCCACCTTCATTACCCCTCCTACGCCTGCCACTGACTCGCCTTCTGACACAGTCATTACTAACCTTCATCCCTCCATCTCATGAGTATCCGCATGAAGCCTGTCTCCAAGCGCAACACTTGCTATGATTGTGACCTGGCCTCTCTGAAAGACAAGTGCAGAGCAGCTGAGCGGAATTGGCGGGCTTCGAGCATATCCTCTGACAAACTGGCCTGACACCTGCTCCAAAGGCAATGCAGACTTGCTATCTGCTCGAAGAAGAGGGCCTATATCCAAGTCCGCATCTCTCTGGGGCCTCTGACAAAACAGCAAACATTTTTAAAATCTGAAAAGTAACTTGCCAATACTACTGCAGTCTTCATTTCTCCTCTGCTTTCCATGGTCCTCTGCACTTCGCTAGCCTCTCACTTCATCAATAAAACTCAGGACATGCTGTCCCCACTTTCCTCTACACCAAACCCTTCTCCCTCACACAGTCTCAGGCCTCCCTTGCCCCCCTATCCATGTCATGTTGACACAGTTGTTCCGGGTTACAGGGAGGCAGGAGGCAGGGTGGGAAGTGACATGGAAGGGCGGGGGTGTTGGCAGAGTTTAACGTGTCTTGAAGGACGCGTGTGAGAAAGCTCTGTGTCCATGCATATTGTACTGCGCATCGTGAGAAGGAACACCCTCGAGGCCATCACAATGGCGACAAAGTCGGTGCACTAACCGTGCAGTAACCCACGTTGGGGTGAAGCAGAGAGGACACCTGGAAGCGCTGAGACCGCCGTCCCATGTGGCGCAGGAAGAGAAGGTCGCATGGCGAGGCCCTGCCGATCGGGACCACACACACATGGTGTTAAGGTGCCCACCCACTCAGAACGCTTGTCTCAGAGCAGCTGATTCTCCCGGGCCGCGATGGTGATCTTCGTAGAATGCTCTCAGCAGAGCAGCTGGGAGTCCTGAGCTACAGCAGTGGCTGTGCCTCGCACACAGTGAGAGGGGACAACTGAGGTGATTCCAGCAGATGGTGCTTGTGCCTGGTAATGCAGCCATCATTGTACAATGCCTCATTTCAGAGGCGAGCAGGTATTTGCATGCCACAACACGGTGCTCGTGCCTAACAGGTGGCTGTGGCTGCCACAGAGTCATTAAAGGGACAAAACAACATAGGATGTGTGGAAAATGTCAGCTCAAGATGGAGGACAGAGTACCCAGGTCCTGCCCCAGGGGCCACAGTTACAGGAACAGGCCCCATGGAGACTGCCAGATTCCCAGGCTACACATGCCAGGTGCCTTCGACGTCACGGACACAAGCAACATGGGGCCATGGTGGGCCCAATGGATAAAGGATTTTTAACTGTACATGGGGGATACAGGGCCCATTGAAGATGACCGACAGAAATGTCTTCTCAAACTGATAGTAGGCCACACGTCATATCATCGATGAGATGGCCGCTGACAATATTGATTCCATACAGGACTTAAAGGATGCTTTATTTGCATATTTCACCCCACACACTAACGTGTATTACGAGCACCACCTGTTTCACAGCACCAAACAGGTAAAAGGTGAGACCATGGATGCATATTTCATGAAAATGAGAATTAAAATGAAACACTGTGATTTTGCACACTACTTTAATATGGAGGCCCTGAGATCTCAGATCATCGCAGAATGCTAATCACAGACATTCAGGCAGAAGCTGTTACAAAAATCCCACACTTTGGATGAAATACTGACACTAGCACGAGCTGAAAGAGCAGTTGACTCGCAAGTGGAAAGTTTCAAACACCAACACGCCAGAGGAGGCAGTTCATCGACTCCAACAGGAGAGGAGACCAGAAGAAACATTTCGCTACAAATGTGGCTTTGAATTCCCTCACGAAGGTATGTGCCCCGCCATTGGCCAACGATGCATCACGTGTGGAGAGGAAGGCCACTTTAAATCAGTGTGTACATTCTCCAGGGAGAAATGAAGGGAGTGAACAAGAGAATATTTCCCCTGATTCAAACCGAGGCCCGTGCCTCCGACTGCACAGTCGTCGGGGACAACATTGCATCCCCCACCGAGGCACACTGACCCCGAACCAACGGAGAAGGAATCGGGGGATAAGAGACAGAGACGAGACAGAAGAGAAAGGAGAAGGTATGTCACCCGGAGGAGACTGTAACGCAGATCCAGGCGCCACATGCGCTACCTAGTAGAGCAATCTCCGTCTGAATCTGAGGTTAGTTCATCAGGGAGTGAACAAAGGAAGAAGGCATATGTCTACGACGCGCTGGGCAATCTAGGAGCCACAGAGCGCAGTCCAATGATAATTATAAAACTCAACTAAAGACCCACAGAGTTTCTTATTGCCCCCGGGCTATGGTGAAAGAAGTCAGTGAGAAAATCTTGAGAGAACTACCTCAAAGCCGAAACTAGTCCCCGCCACCGCAGACATTTATGCTTATGGAGCCAAAACACCACTCAAGTGCATAGGACAATTGAAGGGGTCATGCCACTACAAGGAGAAAGAGAAAATAGTGTGCATATACGTGCTGGTGACTGAAAATGAGAGTGGCTGTGTACTTAGTTTCAAGGCGGCAATTGACATGGGTCTCATACATGTCCTGTACAAAATCATGGTACACAAATACATTGATGCCGTAGCGTTGATCACAAACCTCTACACCAGTCTCTTCAAAGGGATTGGTAAACTCTGAAACAGACAAGTGAAGCTGCACATATACGAGACTGTGCACCTCATAGCCCAACACTACAGGGGCATAACGGTGAATATCCAGAAAAAGGTGGAAGACGAGCTACACAAGCTCCTGGAACAGGACATAATAGAGCCTGCCCACAGACCCCACCACTTGGGTGTCGCCCTTTGTTCCAGTGCCTAAGAAAGGCTCTGATGCCATCAGGCTGTGCATTGATATGAGGAGGCCCAACCAGGCCATCCAGAGGGATAGGCGCATGGCTCCGCGCATCACCAACATGATCCATCTTTTGAATGGGCCAGGGTCTTCTCAAAGTTGGACTTAAAGAAAGGATATCATCAGTTGGTACTGAGCCCTGAAAGCAGAAACATCACAACGTTCGTCACCCACCTGGCGTTATACCGGTACAAGAGGTTGAGCTTTGGGGTCTCCTCAGCGGCAGCGATATTTCAAGCCAAGGTCCACAATGTGATAAAACACATCCTGAACTGTATAAACCACAGTGATGACATACTTGTATTCGGGACGGATGTCAGCAAGCACGACAAGACCCTGGCCTAGGTGTGCAAGGTGTTGGAGACTGCAAACCTCCCCCTCAACCAAGAGAAGTGTGAGCTCATGAAGGAGACACTGCGCTTCTTTAGTCATGTCTTCTCAGAAAATGGCATGACACCAGATCCTGAGAAGGTTGCATCACTGAATGAAACATCACCCCCAAGCAATGTCTCTGAACTGAGGTCATTTTTAGGCCTTGCCAGCTACTGCACAAGATACAGTTAGTGAACACCTGACAGCCCTTACTAAACAAAATGCACTGTCCAAATGGTCGGACACATGCCAGAGAGCGTTGGAGATGATTCGGGAAAGAGTCACCAGAGCTGAGAACAATTCCTACTACGACCCTGAAAGGAAGACAGAATTAACAGTCAATGAAGTCCCGTCGTTGACTCTAAAGACCGTCACAGACCCACATTGTTGCCTATGCAAGTAGGAGCCTGTCAGCCACTGGGCAAGCCTATTCCCAGGCTGAAAAAGAAAGCTTGGCCTTGGTCTGGGCCTGCAAAACACTTTCATCTTTTTCTGTACGGCAAGCCGTTTCGTGTGGTAACGGAACATCAGGCACTCCTATTCATGTATGGAAACCCTCAAGCCAAACTGCCGCCCTGCATCGCAAGATGGGGGCTCTGGCTACAGGACTACTCATTTGAACTAGTACACCAGCCAGGGAAGGAAGAAAACCCTGCTGACATCCTTTCTAGACGTCCTAGAACAGGATGCACCACTGAACCATCGGTGGCGGACCGGTATCTCCGGTACTTAATCCAGCAAGCAATACCAAAAGGGATCGAGCCAGCTGAACTGCCCAAGAAGTAGAGGCAGACCCTGCATGTCAGATCATATGTGACGGAATCATGTCAGTCCAATAGAGGAGAGCCAAGGAAAGAGGGTGTGTGGCAGCAGAGGATGTACGGGTGGAGGTAGAGCAGTTGCTACAAGTGAGAGAAGAACTGGCACTCTCAGATGATAACCTCAAACCAATCCCTCCCACCATTAAGTAGCTTATTATCCTGGAGCCATTCTTCAGACCTAATCTGTTCTATAGGTGACTGGCTTGCTATCTCTTTGCTAATCATGAGAAACCATTCATCCATCAAAACAATAGCATAACTATACTACTCATGTTAATCACATTTGAGAAGTACTACAACAGCCCAGAACACATCCCCTCTATGCCAGACCCTTGAAGTGCCCTGACTCTAAAAGGTGAAATGTAGCATTTTTATATTATGGCTGAAGTGAACATTCTCCATCAATCGTTCTGGTGATAGTCAATTGGGCTAGGTGAATACCATTAGCTCATGCTTTCCACAGGTAAAAGCCTATCTCAAAACCTGTCCTTCTTGAGTGAAAGTCAGTCCTCACTGACTCCACCCTTCCTACAGGTGGATTATTTTCTGCAGGCTGCATCCATATCGTCACAATACACAGCTAAAGCACTTTGCAATGGTGACTAGACAGTAGTTGTGTAAAGTACTGCAAATAAAGAACTCCAAAACCGCAATCCTATGTGCATTTGTCAATATTGGTCCCCCTCACCATTTCAATGGTGGTTGATCCCCTGGGATTCAACTACTTGAGAGTTTTATTCTAATAAGTGACTGATGGCTTTCAGGCCTTGTACTAGGATCAGATACAGAAAACTCTGAATAGAGTGTGCTTCATCTTTTGCAGCAATTCCCAATTTACTTTGATCCCAGTAAAGTCACTGCAGGGCAGAAACACAGATGTTAGGAGTTTACAAATTAGTGAAAGCTATCTTCCATGTTCATGTGATCCCATTTAGGCATGGTTCTGCCAATCCTGCTTTCCTAATGTTGGGATGGAAATGAGTCTATCCCACGTAACTATGTGCTTAAGAGTGAGGCGAGTCCCATGAATAGTGCAATGTGCTAGGGGGGAAAGGGCTGTGTTCAAGACACTCAGCTTGGATACAATATCACTGGCATTCTAGATGCATATAGTGCGAGCATATCAATAGACGCCATCTTCTAGTTATGGAAGACGAATGCAGCCCTTCAAGGCTCCGTGGTAAAAATAGGCCCAACGGAGAAGCATGAACAAGCCCAAGCACTGAGGACAGATGAGCCAGCACTGCTAACTCCAACAGAAACTTCCTCCTGTTCCCTTATTGTTGCCATTATTTAGTATCACTATAAGGAATGCGCCCTGCAAGGCGTGAGACAGCACCAGGCACCGTGCCATTACTGTTCATCCCAACTACGCCAACAGCAGACCTATAACCCCTGCCCACCCCACGAGGATGGATAGCCCCCTCAGTGACCCCATCCAAGAGTCCCTGCATTCCCCGATAAGTGAGTGACCCCAGCCCGCACGCAATAAAACAAATGGTCCTAACAAACCCGAACATGCATGACCATGTCATCCCTTCCTTTAAATACACCCTCTGTAGTACGAGGGACAGCAAGGTATAAATTATAGATCAAAATGAAGGTGGAAGCCTTGGGTGCGAGGAGTGCAATAGAGATAGAGCCAGTCCAAGAGCCTCCCAGATGCATGCCACAATGATGTAGTAGTATCATGAGCTTACAAAGAGTAGCCTTGAAATAGCAACATGTGGGACGCCTGACCTTCAGTCCCCGAAGAGATGAGCCCAATTGACCCGCATGGAGACAGACAGACGGCAGAGATGAGAACCAATCATAGCCTGCCATCCCCTATAGAGCAGGACCATGTATACTTTCTCACCAATCAGCTGTGCGAGTTTAGACCATATATGTGAAGTCCTCAGTGACGCTGTGGCCGTTCATAATGTACTAACAATCAATTTGGAGCCAGAACGTTCTCGAGCAGCAGAGTCCACTGTTATGCTTGCAAGCAATCTCTTGCCCATTTTTCCCTAGAGGGTTGCATTTTCTCTGGTGTGAGCGTAAACAGGGACTTCCCTTCACTGAGAACAAGACATCTCAGTACAGTTACTAAACGCTTTTTTAAGATACCACTGCTGGACAGGTTCCAATGGTTTGTTATGTGTCCAGCCTAGTCTTTAATGCCTCTTTTTTGCGTGTGAATGAAGTGTGAAAATTACTTCTTAGTCAAAAGGAGAATTCATTGGATAGACCCAGACATGGCTGTGTCGGTTTTGGGAGAAGGGTTTCTAGGATGATCCATTTCCAAACTATGTCTTGTCCAATCACATACAGATAATGTTGTAAGACATTTCAATGATAAAAAATAGTACTGACCCAAATTTTATTTCTGTCCGCACCACAACAATATATCTATGTTTGCCCATCATCCGAATCCGATACTGCTAGGGCATTGCCACCAATATCACAGAATCAACAAAATGCCTATGCATCTTTACCATAGGGCTGAATTTTAGTAAATAAGCACCATTATGCATCGTCACAGTTTTGGGATTAGAAGTAATTAATATTATACTTTCTCTGGCTAATAGCATTACATTAATAATGTTAGGGTTGCAAATTAACAACTGTATAGTATTAAGTTACTTGCTTAAGACCACATAGGCTTTTGAAGTAAAGTTCATGAAAGTGCCTTCCCAGCATTCCATGTACACATTTCTCTTACTATGCTGCACCATTGCCTGAGAAGGGAATGTTTCCTGGCAGGTGCTAGTATAGGTAGACTGTACATAGCAGTACATATACTGATGTGTCTATAAATGGATGTCAGTGATCTAATTACCACATCAAAGACTGGCAGGCCCACCCATGTATAAACCTCTAAAACCACGTTTCAACACATAGCATTTTTATAAAAGTGAGACCATGGCAGATCTAACTTTCATGTGGAAACCATTCACACACCACCTAAAATATTCTACATGCACCCTATAAAAAGGTCTTAGAGGGACTGTTGTGTTTCTTTTTTGTGTGTATATATATATAAATATATATATATTTATTTTTTTACTTTAACACAACATACCACAAGAACACAGATTGGGGTTGTTTCTTCCTCTGATAATTGTTCGCAGTGAACTGTCCGCAACAAATCTGCTCGCATTAGAACAATTATCAGACGAACAAACAACCCCAATAAATATGAAACCGAAATGTGGCCGCCACCATCCACCCTCTCCTACTTACCTGTTTGCTCGCCCCCACCTCCTCTGTACCCCTCTAGTGTCAGATCCGTCCCTCTTACGAGGGTTGTATCCGACGCTGCAGGGTCCCCTTTTCTTTTTTTTCTTTCTTTTTTATCGGTCCCCTGTCTCCCATGTTGAGGAAACGGGGGACAACCCCATGACCGCCAAGGCCAAAAATACTGAACTTGGGTAGCGGGGTACACCACCGCAAACACCGCTCCTCATGTTCGGTATGTTTTATAATCGATCGAATGGTGCTGGCTGAATTCGGTCAAATGAACCATTTGATCAATTATAAACTAACAATTTGGCTCATACCTAAAAACACTACATTAAAAACATAGATTAACATTGCCTCCTTGCCGCCACCTTGCCTCAATGCACACCTGGCTCCCAGGCTGCCCTGAGCCTGCAGCACTTTAATTGGCTGAGGATTCAACCTGAACCCTCCAACCCCTTGCGCCAGCAGGTGAAGCTGGTACCCACCGAAGACCAATACACAAAGCCTCTAGCAGCTGTCTTCACCAGTCTCATTGCGATACAGGTCCCTCTTCCTTACAGGGAGACCTACACCACCATATTCCCTGGAAGAAGCTCGGGTTCTGGAGGCACACTCGACCCCTCTAAGAGGGCCGCCTCCTTGCCTCAATGCACAACTCCCTGTGCCGGCAGGTGAAGCCGGCCACCACCGAAGGCCAACGCACAAGGCCTCTAACAGCGGTCCCCTCCGGTCTCAGCCGCATAGAGCGTGAAGTTACACATGTGTCGCATCAGGCACTGAACATTCCATGCACATCAGAAGGTAAGGATCAGGCCTACTCGGACCACGATTCGAAACCTGATAACAAATCACTATGTACAAAACGTTTTGTTTGCCTGTATTGCAATAATGTTATCCCTGTGCCACCACCTACCATTTGCCTAAAATCTGCTACATGCCATGTGAGCCTACCACACACTGCGCAGCTAGCCTCATGCTTCAATGAAAGGATTCATGTGCCACAGTTCTTTGTTAATCACAAATGCCTTCAAAACGCCTACAGCACTAGTAAAGTGATTGCCTATCCAACCCGTGGCCCCAGGGCACACAAAGGATTTCCTCTGGAAACTCGACGACCAAGAGCTTCACTCAGAAATTTCTCTGAGGAATGACAATCACAACCACCATGTAGCACTGCATTTCCCTGCTCTCAACCACATTCTACTATGTCGGACACATTATCATTTCTATTGCTGTGCCGCTTTAACACCCCAAGCGTACTCTTAACCGCTGCACTGACCGCACTTGCAGTTCTCGCCAAAATACATTACGGCGGTACTGTCTGCCCTCTCGGATCATACTTCGAAATGCCACACAAGCCGCTAGGCAGCCGCACGGCACTCCAAGCTGCCACTAAATGAGTCGGTCCAAATGCCCAGTGGAAAACGCAACACATCACCCTCACACGGCGCCGCAGCCTGTCACAAACAGAAACAATCCAACCCCCAACAGGTACTCATCTCTGCACAATTACATCCCTGTCATCCACTGCGTTTGCACATGCGTGTGCAAAAAAACTCACTATGCAGCGAGCACCAGCCCCATACCTTATGGTAAGTACACCCAGCCACTCTGGCAAAAACCTCTCCACTGCCATACATTTCCTCTGTATTATCCACGCCCATAGACCTGACAACCAAGGAACACATCATCATTACACATGGCCAACTCAAAGTGTTAAATAAACACCCACGACATGACACGCCCACCACTGTATCAACTCGCTGCACACCCCTGCCTCTATCTGCCTCATCACAAAACAAAAGACTACTATCCTTATTTTGTACCACCAAAACATGGCCGCAAGAATTTCTACAGAGAAATTCATATCTCAGGATGTGCCTAACTCCTCCATTACCCATGGACTACGACATTACCACCAGTCCACCAGAAATCATAGCTATACAAGGGAAAATACATTCTGCTGCCACCTACCACAGTATTAAGTCAAGCTCTCCAATCCCATCCGACTACCTCGCCCACAGCAGCCTAGATTGCAATGCTGCACCAACAGCCTCACCACAGTGTGCTACTGACAGCCCACTGCCCTGCCACTTGGAAAAATCCAAACCATGCATTCTCCCCTCCCCATCTCCCCCAGTTGTAAGTATATGACCAACCCTGTGCCTACACACACAAGACAGCCCATCTTCTCCCAACCTACCAACACCTTCTCCCCTGCTGACCCCAATAGCCATAGCAACCAAGGTACCCCCCTCCCTCCAGCTGCTAGGATTCAGGCCAGGACACCCTTCTCCAAGATCACTGCAGGTGGAGACCTTACCTTTACAATCACAGCGCTCACCCATGACTCTACCAACCCTTCTATCTCCTCATATCACATATCCCCCTACATGAAAAAGCTGCAAAACACCACTCAGAAGCAACCCCAAACCCTCACTGAAAGCCGGACTAGGCCACCTCCACCACCTGCTGCCACCCTATGAAGGCCACACTTACAGACTCAGCAACCACAACCACAGCCACTCCTGACTCCCTGACATGCGCACTCATTAACACTCGCTCACTACCCGCCCATGCTCTAGAGATAAATGATCTCATCAACAACCACGATCTCAACGTCCTTGCCATATCTGAGACCTGGCTTCATAAGTCATCTGGCCCTTCCCTATCCCATGTCATCCCCACAGGCTACACTATCTTCTCGAATGATAGGCTTACCTCCCGTGGAGTTGGCGTTGCCCTGATTGCGAAAGACTCCCTACCACTCAGACAGACCAACACCTCCATCGACAGCAAGATAGACCTCGTATCCCTCAAACTCTCACCCTCACACACTTGCTCCATCACCATCCACCTAATTTACTGCTGACCTGGCCCATCCCAGAATGTTGAGGAAAACCTCCTCCACATCCTGCAAAACAACATTAAATCCTCCTACAAAATGCTCCTATTAGGAGACCTACACCTGGACCTTCTTGACCCCAATGACCCACAGGCCACCTCCCTAGCCAATACCCTTGAAACCCTACGCTTCAGTCATCGCATCAGCCACCCCACTCATGTAAAAGGATGCACACCCAACTGGATAGCCAATTACAACTGCAACATCCTCAACAGCGCCAACACCTCTGACCCTGGTCGGACCACAGCATCATCAACATTTCCATCCCACAGGCTAACACAACCAAAATTGTTTCCATTCCTTTACCTCCTGCACTTATGCACAGCTCTCGAAAGCTCTTGAAGGCTCACCAAAGACATCATCATGTCTCTGCTGGACACTGCCTGTCACTGGTGGACATTTACATCTCTACCCTTTCAAATGCAATACATACCAGTAAATACCATTGCACCCTTAGTGCCTCGCTAGTCTAAAGCCACCAGACATTCCAATTCATGGTTCACCCCGGACCTTGTAGTTCTATGTAGCAAGAAACAACAAGCTCAGCTGTCCAGGTTGATGAACCCTACTGACACTCTGAAAGACAACTTCACCAAATTATCCAAACTCTGTAAAGCTGCAATTATCACAGCCAAATTGAACTCATTCAATGTCAGAATCAGCAATGCCAAATCAGACACTAAAAAGATCTTTACCATCTATAGAGAACTAGAACTCCCACACCTCCGCCCCATCCACATCATAAAAGATGAATCCTGGTGCTCATGCATCCAAACAGCTTTATTAGATACAATTGTCACCCTGAACAAGAAAATTCATCTTCACCGAGCCAACATCCACAATGACGCCCAAAGCCACAGAACTCCTCCATCCCCTAGTTCTGCTTCAGAGACTTATCTGAATTAGAAGTCGTAAATCTGATTAGAAGTCTAAAACCATTCGAATGCAAAGGAGATACATGTCCAGCATCCTTCTTCAAAGATTGTGCCGATATATTAGCTCCTATCATCACTGCCTTCATAAACGCCTCCTTCGCCAACAGCTCTGTTCCAGCCAGCCTCAAAGAAGCGTGGGTCCTCCCACTCCTAAAAAAAAACATTGTTAGATACAGCTACTCCCTCCAACTATAGGCCAATCACAACTGTTCCCTTCTTATTAAAAATTCTGGATCGGGCAGCCTACCTGCAAGTTCAGCAGTTCCTTGAAACTAACCAAATCCTAGGAATGCAGCAATCCCGTTTCCGCCCAGGGCATAGCACTGAATCCACCCTCCTCGACCTTAAAAATCATTTTGACAAAATCAGCCACTAAAGGAAATCTGCTCTTCTCATCCTCCTAGATCTATCAGCTGCTTTCGACCCAGTCCACCACCAAATCCTCTGCCACCATCTCACAACCTTGGCCAACTTCTCCCAATCAGCCACTGCCTGGATTGCTTCCTTCCTAGAAGGAAGAATCATGAGGGTGTTCACAGAGATCGCCAATTCCTCACTGTCTCCCATCCCATGCAGGGTACCGCAAGGGTCCTGCATCTCCCCGACCCTTTACAACATCTTCACCAGGCCACTTATCAACACTTTGGATTTACGTGGCATAGCCTATGCCAACTATGCCGATGATACCCAGTTCATGATCCCACTCACAGGTAACTAGACAGATGACGCAGACACCCTCAACAACATCTACTCCACAATACAGGCCTGGATGGCAGTCATCCATCTTTGCCTAAACACCGATAAAACCGAAATCCTATTTGCCGGGTCAGCAAGTGCCCTAAAAAATCTGAATGGCCAATACACTGGCTTCCTGATCGCTAACTGCTCTAATCCACTCTGAACCTTGGTAAAAACTTGATGCCCCACTTAACATGTCCCGACATGTGAGCACCATTGCCTCCTCAGCAGCCTATGCCACCAAGGTTCTGAATGTGGCTAGTGCCTTCCTCTCTAAAAATAGCTCCCTAATTGTTGCCCACGCAATCATAGTATTCAGGGTTGATTATTGCAATGCACTTTTCAATGGCACATGCTCAGGTAACATCCACAAACTCAAAGTCATCCACAGTAACACCATCAGAGCAGCCCTCAACATCCCCAAAAGAAAACATATTTCCTTTGCAAGAAGAGAAGCACAGTGGCTTCCCACCGAGGAGTGCTTCACTTTCAAAACCCTTTGCATTACCCACAAATGTCTCTCCAACGCAGTCCCCTTACCTCTCTTAAAGAATTGTAAAAGCACACTTCTCAAGACCCACAAGGGCCCTCTACACTGACTGCCTAATCATACCCAAAGTAAAGCAATCTAAAGCCGGAGGCTCCAGTTTCCCTTCTCGCGCCCCTCAAGCCTACTTCTGCAGGAGTCTGTCCTGATACATTCTGGTTTGACCATCACCGTCTTGTGGCCAATGCTGGATTTAACTTTTATGGACTTTATTCATTCACGATGCGTCACCCTTTCTCAACTCTCATGCTGGACTTCCTTTGCATCTTGTACTCATGGTGTCCCTGAATCATGTTGTTCCCATCTTCATCTTGTATCCTGGCTTGCAACATGATGAGTTACTACTGACTTCTGCAATTGTATTCATTCTCCCCTCTTGCTTATCTATTCTTTTGACTGCTAACTCTCTGTTCTCTCCTCCTTTACCTTCTCCCTTTTCGTATCTCCTACCCTTACTTTCTTCTATGCACTTACTCTAACAGAATTGTCCCTGGACCTAGTATGATAGCAATCTCGTCTGTCTCCTCCCCCCACCCCTTTCTGTTTGTTTCCTCCCCACCCGCCCTCCAGCACTATCTGAAATGTCGTCAGGCCTAGTATGATAGTCGCTTGTTTTGTTCCTCCCCTACCTTTCTGCCCCCCCTCCCCCTCACCTTTTGTTTTTCTCCGGCTCTACCAGAAATGTTGTCAGGCCTAGTACAGTAGTCGCCTGTCTGTTTCCCTTTCCTTCCCACTCCTGCCTCCCTTCCTTATCTATGTCTTAGCACTTGCACTATCTGAAATGTCGTCAGGCCGAGTACGATAGTTAATTTCACATCCTTACTGTTCATGGCCTGTAAGAATGTCATTGTATTTTCCCTTGTTCCCTCCCTTGCCTTGAAGCGTTTTGAAACACATTGTGTATAGGCGCTATATAAATAAACTATCATATTACCTAGCTGCTAAACAGTGGAACTCCCTTCCCCCTCTCAGAGTGCTGAAAAATTCTACTGGGTGTTCTGCAAAGTGCTCCAAAACTCAGCTCTTTTAACTCATAACACAACGGCACCAGATCCAGCTCACACCCACTTCACGCATCTACAGCATTCTGCTACCCTAAAGTACTGTGAGAATGCTTTTTTTACCTGTGTCACCTGTAGTGTTGTGGAAAACACTGTACATTGCACCAGATCCAGTTCACCCCACTGTGTACATCTATAGCATCCTGCCACCCCATTCTACTCTCCTCATGTGAGAAGGTTTTTTACCTGTGCCATTTGTATTGTTGATGAAACCACAGTGTTAACATTTACCTGTAACAGCGCCTCAAGGCCTCCGGGTTGAATGCGCTCTATACAAATGAAATAAATAATTAAACATCCCATCATTTCATCAAACGAATTGGATAATAGAAAAATACAGAGTTAAAATAATCAATATAACGTAAACCTTACATTTACAGGTTCAGATATCATAAATAAATGAATCAGTATACCATCAAAACACTTAACAACCTTCAAATTACATCATAACATTTTACAAATAATAAACATTTTCACTGAGAAACTAGTGTATCTGTATTGAAAAGCAAACTAATGCCCCATACAGCGAAGTTTCAGTCCCAATAATCTTCTAAAAAAATCACTCTATAAATTGAATTATCAGAATGAACATAACACCCCAGGAACTTCCTCCGTTCATTAAAATTGGCAACACAATCAAGTAGGAGGTGTTTCAAAGTTTCTTGGGATCCTACAACTTTGCACAACCTACACAATTTCAAAGATGGGGCAATACTCCTGATTGGGTCCCATCTGTCAAGAGTATCAAATAAATTCAACCTGAACCTCATGAAAATCTGTCTAAATGTTGGCTTCAGAAACCATTTTATATATTGAGGAAGAAAATATAAAGGTTTATACATTGTACTTGTAGCTTATATTTTGTAATTAGGTCCTGATCCCTAGACCAGTTAAACCCTTTATTTTGGATTTTAAAGGCGATCCAGATTGTCCAACAACAAATCACGAGCTAGATTTCTTTAAATATAGAATGTCTCATTCCTTTATAAAATTGTTTAGCTCAGCACAGTTTACAGAGTTCTCCAATGAAGTCAAATCAACAAATAATGGTTGAGAAGGAGGATCTAAAAATGTTCTCTGTTTTTTTTTTGTTTTTGCCACTCGATATATTGGCGCCATTATTCGATGCACAACTCATACCTAAAAAAAAACAAGGGTAGTGAAGGCGGGAGGCCCAGTAATTTCTTCCTTAATTTACTTTATTTTATTTATTTATTTACATTTGTAGGAGCGCGCTTAACCCTGGGGCATCTAGGCGCTAGTTACATGCAGGAGCAAAAAAACAGCTAACATATGATTGGTTACACTAGTGGAAGAGGAAAGTCTTTAGTAGTTTGCGGAAAGTTCTGTAGGATGATTCAGATTGCAGGGCAGGAGGGAGTGCGTTCCAGCGAGTGGTAGCAGAGATTGGGTAGCTAGAGCCTCAATGATGTGAATTTTGTGTCAATCTAAAATGGATAGGTCTGATCCATACAAAATAGAGAGAAACATTTTTACCACATAAAATGTTCTTAGTGAAATCAAAGAATATTTACAATATTTAAAATATACTTTATGCATCAATGCATACAATGGGGCCAATTGAATATTTACCTGAAGCTTTGGTTGGCCATGAATACCTGTCTGAAGTATAATAGCCAAGGTACATCATGCTCTTGGCTATTTCTATTTTTCTTCCCTCCACCAGCCATGATATTTTTGTTAAGACTCTCCTAGTAGAGGATATTGAAATTGAAAATGTAAACTTACTTAAACGCTTAAAATTTTTTATTTTTAAATAAGAATTCAGGCAATGCAATATGTTCCCCAAACATATTTGAGTTTTATAGAACAAAATAATTAAATAAGCATGGTGCAAGGGCGCAAGCTTGTCACAGACTTGTTAACATCATTACTGTAGTGCCCGGGAAGCCCTCATTATTCAATCCAATATTCACAGATTTCCCTGTATGTATTAAGATTAACATTTGTATAAAATCATCAGGATACCCAATTAGAAAATGTATTCCAAAGTCTGGCATCAACGGCACACAAGAGGTCCACTGTAGGCTTGTAAAGCGGAGACTGGTTCTGAATGTGTGCTTGTCTTTGAAGCAATGTTACCAAAAGTCCATTAAGAGAGTTTCATTCCCTTTCCTAAAACCTGTTTGAAGCTAATTTGGAAGCCCAATCTTTTGTGCCCAAACTTTGAGATCATCCAATAAAAGTGACACAAACATCTTTGATGATGTACCCAACAACGCAATTGGTCTACAATTGTCCCGGTTTAAGCAGTTGCCTCTTTTAAAGACAGGCACAATATAACAGGCTCTCCATGATTTAGGATATATGCCTTGAAGTGCAATATTAGAAAATAGTTTGAACAGAATTGTCGTCCAAAGAGTAGGGTTATCTTTCATAACCAAATTAGGCACATCCTCAGGGCCCAAGGCATTTGATGATATAACCTTTTTGTCTCAATCTTAGATTCAGAAAAATAATCCGGCCAGTGATCTAAGGTGCTAGGTTCATGGAACAACAAAGTGGAATGCTTAGTACCGAACCTTTGAACCAGGAACTGCCATTTAACATCTGAAATATAATTGTCCACTGCAAAAGCAGGGATGAGCGCCTGACATCTACGCTATTAATGTAACACCAGAATAGCTGTTGTTTGAACTTAATAGCCACAACTAGCATCTCCTGGCTGTCCCTAATATGCAAATTAATTCTATGAGACGTAACACAATTTCTATGTACCTGTTTTCCCTTCTTTACCCTTTACAACCTTTCACTAGGCTTTATGGAGATGTCTGAATAAATATTTGTGATGCTTCTACAGAGCAGGACCTTTATTCTTGAACACTTTTGTCATAGATGTCTGCAAACATATTGTCACATATGATTATGAGTTACATTTTGAAACACAAAGTCCTGCATCCTAATAGTTAGTTGTTGAAAAAGAATATAGTAAATATTGAAGGTTCTGCTTTAGTAACCAGAGATTGAATAGTAGCAAGCAAAGCATCATTAAACCTATCAATTGTACCTTGGACCGCATAATCTAATTTCTCCTATTTGATGGAATACCCATACATGGTCCCTTAAGAATAGCAAATACAGGGAATGGAAAAGAGAATTGAAGAGAGAGAGACAAACATGATCACTAACCTGGGTACGCTTTGTAATCAGCAACTTAATGTCCCGTAGCAAAGACTGAAATACATAGATGAAGTCAATGGTAGAAGATTGACTGCCCCAAATACCAAGTAGAATTACCCGGAAATCCTGCTGTGTTCTACCATTTAATTTATGCATATTCCACTCGGACACAGTCATGTGCGAATGCAATGCTCTGAGCTCACTCCCTATTGTATTTGAGTATTGTCTGTGATGAATCTAACCAATCCCCAATATGACAATTTAAATCGCCCATTATAATAACTGCCACGTCTCCATAATTGAAATGACACCTTTGAAAAAGGTAATATAAACAAGAGAAGAAATCTGATAGTATATTATCAATGAGTTTCAGTGCATGTTAATTAGCAGCATATGGGTCACAGAGGAAGCTTCCTCCCTCCATGTCAACTTCACTGTCAGTAGGCTTTCAATAGGGACACCCCATTGTGATATGGATTGACAAAAGGTGAATGTTAGTCCTATCAAAAGACCACCCAATGTGCGGCCTGCAAGACCCTTATATGCCTTTTCCATTAAAATCACAAAGCCATTTTCTACCAGATCATCCACCAGCCATACCTCCTGAAGGGCAAAGATGTAAACATTTGTTACAGCATTTACTGTAGAATTGGAGTTTATAAAACTCAAATGTCTTCTAGTGTTCCAAGATACTATACTACAAGCAATTCTATTAATGATTTATTTGGGGGCTGAGCCTTTTCACATTTGCTAGCCAAGCAGCTAGCCATGACCAATCTCTATTTGAGGCCACCAAGTACAGTCCTTTTTCCTCTAGAAAGTCATAAAGATGGATATCCGAGGACTTCATCATGCTTAATATCAGTATACACGTCAATATGGAGAGGATTGATGACCTATTTAAGGTTATGACAGCATCATCCTTAAAAATCCCTTTAAATTCTCGTATTAAGGAGTCGCTGGCAGATAAAGATGAATTGGTGTGGGCAGACACGGAGCTAGCGGCAGGCCGTGAATTGTTCTGTTCAGATACATCACCTACAAGGGCACCAGTTTGAGATCCAGATTGAGGTTTGCTACCCGCAGCACATCTGCTATGTCAAGCTTCAGGAGAAAGCGGCAAATCCGACCCTACCACAGGTGCTCCCACTACCTCATGAGGCAGTACGTCCTTGGTAGTCATGGAATTTAAAACCACCGTTAACATTAGGTTGGGAAGTCGTCATCAAGGGTGCTGCTACCAATTTGTCTACCACAGTTCAAGAAGAGGGTTCAGGGAGGAGATATGGGACAATACTCATGGAACCAGCTCCAGAGTGTGAGGCCGAGCCATTTTTAGAGCTTTTTCCCTTTTTTGCTTTTTGTTTTCTTCCCGGTGTCTTCCAAGAAAGTAGGTGATTTCCATGATTCAGGCTCACCTGATAGAACCACATCTTTGTGATTATCCAAATGTATGGCCTGAAGCAATGTCCTTGAGTGCCTCCTTTTATGGGTGTAAGTTTTCACCATTTTCTTTTACTTCTTTTTAGATTTTTTACTTCCAACATGCCTTTGATTTTTTCAATACAAGACAATAATGGTGAAGATGGAGTGTTTAAAGTTGGGGTTGTTTGATTTATAAAATCTGTGGATTTGGCCAAAAGTAATCATTGGTATGGAGGACTCAGATAAAAGTGGATTTGCCAAATTAGTCTCTGAACCTGATAATGCAAGTAGAGGAGTAGGTACAGCACTACCCGTGTTAGGTTTATCTAAATGTTCACAAATTCTTGCCAGCAATTTCGATTTGTCATGTAATTCCTCCTTCATGTGGTCATATAACCTAACAAGGGATTGTAAATTGATGGATGTCGCTGTTTTTGAAGGTGTGTCAAACGGATCCGGTGCCATAGAATTGAACTGAAGAGACGACTGCCCAGGCATCAAGGACTCATCACCCATACTATAATTACCAGGCCCTCTTATGCGGTCATCCTGATCCTTTTCCATTGTATTATTGGGTCATTTGAACAGGCAATCAAAGAGTTGAATAATAGGGGCGATGCTGAGATGGTATCACCATCCCCCACATCAACATAGAAAGCCTCTTTCTCTAGACTTTGGCATAGATGTATAAACGAATTAAAACATCCTCCAGAGGTCTATGACAGAGAGGAATCTAAGTAGCTTTAGAGCTATTAGACAAAGAGGAAGGCGTGATTAAAGAGGGAGGTAAGATAGAATCCTTTTCAGCCTCTGGCATATGATTAGATGTTGTGTGTATAAAAGGGAAATGGCTTGTTACTTTCCCTGTAGGCACAATCTGCGGGGCTCCCAGATGTCCAGAGACAACTAAGACAAGTAGGGTAGTATCTGATGATGTATTTAGATACAGGGATTCTATTTCGGCCTGACCTGCTGGAGCACTTGAACCACTCCGCAGGTTATAGTGAGGCAAGGATGGAGCAAGTATACTGTTGAATAAATAAGACAAATAGGGCTCAACACCGCAGGCCAACCTCTAATCTGCCAGACAGTATAACTGTTTCCACTTAACAGCACTTCCAAGACAGTACTCACCCCCTATATTAACCAGTGCGGGTGCCACAAAATGGTGAATGCCATGGGATGCCAGGGAATCGTACGAGATACAAAAGGGCGGCAGGGCCATTGGGGAAGCATAGAAGCTACAGGAACTGCGGAGAACAGAGAACTCAAAGAATGCCACCGACCAGGTTGAGGAAAGGACCCAGAAGCATGAGAAATGTCTGATGTCAAGCCGCACTGTTAGAAACACTAGCCAACGCTTCCAACATAAGAAAAACAGAGTGCTAGATGTGTGCTCCCTGTATCACCAACCTTGTAAGTTTTGCATTGACTTCATCAGACTGACCCTTTAGCTTGCACATAGGTAAAGTGGTGTTGAATGAGGTTATTCCATCATAGTGCATTGTACTGAATACTACTGACCTCTTAATGAGAGTCTTATTGAGGAAGTCAAAATTAAGGAAACTAGGTGCTAGATACCAGAGGAAGCTGACACAGCAGTTAGGTACACATCTGGTGCACGTGGGTGGGGGTGGTGGGGGTTACAGACAAGCTATTACTTGGACTTCCCTCTTAGGGATCCTATGTCTTGGAGAGCACGAGGCAAGCACTAGGTTGATAGTCAATGCATAAGGCATGCCAGTGCGACCTTAATATGGACAGGCAATGGATACCTGACCAGTCAGATGTGTGGTCATGCACTGTGTATATCAGTCTGTGCAGTGCATTGTTGATAATGATGACGTCTGCATGGTGGGCACTGCGATAATGCATGTGGTTCCTATGAATGTCAGATCTGGTGCTTAATGGTTTGTCCTCAGTAGGTGAGCGATTTGCTGGAGTCTGTGGCAGAATTGCTGCTGTCTATGTATATATCATAGAAATGACCAGGATGTTAAGCTATTATCACATCACATGCTACATTCTATGGATCTATCTATCTATCTATAGATTTCTTATATCGCACCACACACCCATTTCCTGATTAGTCTATTAAGTTTCTGTGTAACTGCAAATGCCATCAAATGGAGTGGCATTGTTGTGTACCACTGATACTTTGGGTGTACCACAAGGTAGTGTTAATATCTCACCAACCTCGTTCTGTCCAAGGACAGGTGTTTTCTCACTTACATCCTAGGCAATGGAAACGTGTATTGCCTCAGAAGTCAGCCAGGGGAGCGGTACTATATGCACTACAGCGCCATTGTGCCAATGTTTACATCCTCATCAACATTGACTGTAACTGTGCTCTTCCTTCAATGTCCAGGTCCTTTATTAATTTCTCTGTGTATCAATTCATCTCCACCTCAAACTGGGAAGGCCCTTTATCCTCATATTCACTGTCGTGTGGGCAAGTAATTTGCTTAAAAATACCCGGTCTTTATAGGTATCTAATTCATCCCATCCAATCCCCACCCCAATCAGCTTTCAAGTGGCAGTGGGGTGTCTTTTTTTGCAAATTCTTACCTTAGCAAACCATATCTTTGAAGACTTTTTCCGAGTAAAGCAACTATTTGTGATGCAATTCTCTCAATAATCCAAGGATAGCTCAGGGGCAACACGTTTGTCATGGAAGCAAGACAAGGCGCATCAAGTCAAGATTGCACAATAGAAATAAATAACTCACATCAGGCTTCTTTTGCTAGGAATCACTAGTTTCGCAGACCAATCCTTCTGCAACCTACCTGCCATTTAAAAAAAAAAAAAAAATACTGGACCGTTTTTATATTGAGGAGCAAAAGACCAATTTCTAGCAACTGTTTCTTCGAGAGTTTTCAGAACATTTTGTACACATTCCTTATTCTGCCCGCATATCTGGAGCTGCCTTTCGCGGCAGCAGTTCGTTTATGTCCTCGATCTGTGCCACTCATTCGCCACAAAGCTTTACAGTAGCCCATATCCGCTGACATGTTCAACAGAGAACACTTTTAAACAATGAAAAGATTCAATTAAACTTTATAATCTCAAAATATGCGCAATAATATAAACAAGTCCAATCATTATTTTGTTTGCCAGCGATACTCTTGATTGCTGTAGTGGCGTTCCACTTAGAGAAAATGCTAATTGGAAAACACTAAAAAGAAATCGTATTGACACTTTCCTTAGGACAATATGTCTCTACAATGATTCAACAAAGATTTTGGGGAAAGGTGTCTCGTATTGGTGCAGTACAAAACTAAGGGTGCCAATCCAGTGTTCCGGGGGGAAATCAACCTGCAGCTTTGAGCTGGAGGTGAATGTGGTGGCTTTTCACCACTATTACCGCTGGTGGTAATAGCGCTCCCCAACCCCATTGCGTCCAATGTAATGGGGACTTACCGACCCACCCCGCAACTCGTGATCCGGTGATAATAGCACCAGACCGAGTTGCAGTAACGCTATTAGTGTTAGGGGGTATCCCGACGCAATTAGCACCGGGATACCCCCCAACTTGTGATAGAGCCCTAAGAGCACTGAAGTTGGACAATTGCTTGTTAGATGAATCTAAATGTGAAATGCAAGTGGTGACAGGCTACAAATCGAGGGTAACTAACCACTACACAGTGACTGATGAGAGAAGAAATGGTCTACTTGAAGTGCAATATGTGGTTACAGGGTCCAAACTCAAAGAGATTGACCACTAGCAGAGTTACTTCGAATGCAGGTCACTGAAGTTCATGTCCAAACCAAGATTTCTTCTTTAAAAAAGATTGCACTGTTGTACATATTTCTGCTATAGATGGGGATCATGTCATCACTGCAAAGGTAAACATGCTGAATCCGAAAATGTCAGATTTCAAAATGCATAATTCCCCACAACTATATGTGGCGGGGGATTAGGTATATAAAAAGTATGAGTGGAGTATGGGGGGTGACTTTGGGGGTCTCCCCCAACCTTAATACAGGCAAGCATTAATACACATAGATCCCTATCTGCACTACCGGTCTTTTCAATGTATCTTTGTAGCAAGTCTGTGCAACTAATACACTTTGCTGCATGGGTGTAGCTGTCCTAGTGAATGTCATACACAGGTAGACATGGAGGTATCTATGACATGTGCATGTAGTAACAAACGATATGAATATATCGTCTCCCTTTGCTTATTTTAATAAATTCTAAGGACACTGAGGTGCTGATTCATGGAATTTGTGCGCTGAAAAATGGGGATTTGTGCGCCATTCTGCCCTCAAATCCCCATTTGGTAAATAGGGATTTGCGGGCAGAATGGCGCACAAATCCACGTTTTTCGGCGCACAAATTCCATGAATCAGCTCCTTAATCTAATAATACTTGTTTTTCTCCCTGCCATTTCACGGAGCCCTACTTGCCTGCTCTTAGGATGAGGCAGCATTGGCCAAATGGAGAAGGCTGGATCCCAGAATCTCCTCCTTCACATCTGACTTTAGATCCAAAGGCACTATCTCTCCAAAGCACCAATCCTAGTGTAGAACAGAAACTCTGCATATATGGGGCACATAAGAGCTCACATGTTAACATGTCCTATACATCTGTTTCAGCCTGCATGGGGAAGGGTTCATATCAAGAGAGACCCTCATCAATATACCCTGATCCTTACCCCTTCAATTAGCCTTGTGACAGAATCGATATGATCATGGGAATGCGCTCACTAACATGGCCAAAGCTGATAGCTTGTTGCAGAGGTCTGTGCGGGATTTCTGGAACCATTTTTAGAAGAATGCTGTTACATGATATTTAGACAACATCTCCTGCCCCCTGGCCAGGTTTAGTCAGATCTCTGATCTCTGGTGCTGCAGTGCTGAAATGGGCGACATATGTTGGCACTGACATCGCCTTTCTGTGTACCTGGATGCTGAGGGGGCAGAATCTGACTTTCACTGAGGGACCTTAAAGACCAGCTAAGGTTGCCTTCACATATGCACTGGGGCTGGTTCCATGCCACTGCTCACTTCAGACTCTTCCTAGTGACCGAGAGATTGCAGCCATGGTTCCCACTCACACTGTTCTCGCCCCCCATACATGAGTCAGTTTTGCTTTTGCTGACCTGCGACTGAGGGCCCTTCCTTGTTCATATTGTGTTTGTAATGAAAGGCACCTCTAGTGAATAAAAGGAAGGCTCTCTTGTTCTTCCTCTCTTGTTCTCTGGCTCTGGGGAGGGCTGTATTCTCTTTCAGGGTTTGATATGTAATGAGATGATATGATATGATATGATATGATATGATATGAAATAAGTCATTTATAACGCACCTGCACACAAGTGTTTCTAGGCGCGACACGACGAGGGAGGGAAGAGAGAGAACAAAACAAACAATCTTACTAGGCCTGTGTCAATCAGCTCATGCAAGTCCAATGCACAAACGGGAGGGGGAGGGGAGAAGAAGTGCAAGGTGGAGGAAGGGGGAAGTGCAATCAGTGAAGCATTGCTCTGAGTAAGTGCAGCCAGGGCAGCATGGCTCTGGGAAATGCTAGGAGGCAGGAGACTGTAGGGTTCCAGATACAGCCTCTAAGTGCTCTAGCCAGAGGCAGTGCCGGGGCTATTGGGCATGGTGGAGCCTGGTACCCGGTGAGACTCTGAGGGTAGCCAGGCAACCAATCAGCAGAGCATACAGGTAGGTCAGCAGGAGAGAGAGAGAGAAAGCAGTAGCAAAAAGGAAGGTATTGACCTTCTTAGGGAACAGGTGGTCCGGGCTTGAGTTTCAAAAGGGCCAGGAGGCTATTCCAGAGGGAGGAACCTGCAGAGGAGAGAGATCTACCCCCAGTCTCTGCCTGGAGAAGTGTCTGACCCTCAGAGAGTTTCAGGTGGTTGAGCGAAGGGCTTGAGAAGGAAGGTATTTAGGAAGAGAGAGTTGGATTCAGTGTGGGCCTCCTCCCCCAGAAAGCCTTGTGGACGATGCAGAGGGTCTTGAACTTGATCCTTGCAGCCACCGGGAGCCAGTGACAGTTTTCATGGCTGGAGAGATATGGTCCCTGGGCTTGAAGCCAAGGACAAGTTTCACAGTCCTGTTCTGAATTAGTTGCAGAGGGTGGAGAGTAGAGGAAGTCAGATTGAGAAAGAGGCTGTTGCAGTAGTCCAGCCTAGAGAGAACCAGGGGTCTGGAGACAGTGAACTGCTAGGGGGAAGTGAAAAAAGGAAGAATACCTCTGCGCGATTTTGATAAATTGGCATATGATCCATCCACACTGCGGTTCGCCTTCAAAAGTCAAATATTTTTAAAAGACACACTAGTACATTCATACCCGGATGCCCTTAGAGAAAGAACTTCAAACCCCATTGTGGGGCCTACCCCCAATAGGTGGACGCCATTTATGCGGCAAATGCTCAGTATGCCCGCAAACTCAAAATATGAAAAGCATTGAACTTAGAAATAAAGTAATCCAACTGATGCCGTTTACCAACTGTCTCACACAATGGGCAGTCTATGCCATCAAATGCCCTTGCAATTTGGTATACATAGGTAAAACAAAGTGACAAATTCACCAAAGAATTTGCGAGCATAAATCATGCATCAGAAATAAAATAGAGTCCAAACCACTGGTTGCCCATTTTTCAGCAAAACAACATAAATGCACAGAAATGCTGTGGTGCATCATGTAAGTTATCAAACAGTCCCCTTGAGGGGGTAATAGAGACCTCAGCCTTAGTATATGTGAACAGCAGTGGATTTACGATCTAGATACTGTGAAACCTGGCCTTAATATTGCAGTAGAATGGAGTGTGTTTATCTAGTGTGTTCACACAGATTCCAATACCGTAGGTGTGAGTCACTAACATTAATTAACAACGTTACTTATAAGATTCACAATCGCACACCACTATCTTACACTTATCTGGGGTCTCCGAAGACAGCTCCAGGGCCTTCAAGAACCACCTAACTACAAAAGTGAATGCCCACGTCAAACTTGGCACCACACATACTGCCTACAACTCACTGTAGATATATAATGTTGCCAATGATACAGATTAATTTATGTAACATATAAAATTTGACTTTTTACGAATATTTGGCTCTTGACAGCGACTCTAATTGGAACTGACAGCAACGTTTTCTTTCAAAAAGCTGTAATTTACACTAGGACATTTATGGTATTTCCATTTCATTATTCAAATCCGAACTGATAGCAAAAACTATTTTTCAAAAGCTGTAGTTCACACTTGGACATCCATGGTATTTCCATCGAATTACCCTATAGCACCAAATATACGGTAAAAATTCATGAGAGATCTCCTCGTTATGACATACACTTTCAGTGCAGGATTGTGCTTGAATGCAGGATTGACAATGAACTGTTGTTCAGCAAATCAAATCATGCCATTGATACACACACAAAAGGAAAAGATATGTCTCTGTGTTGAATAGAAAAAATAAACAGAACACATAATGGGGCCGATTCATGGAACAAACGTGCGCCGAAAATCTTCGCGCAAGCAGGCGCAAGCGGAAAAAAATAGGCGCACGCGCACGCGTGCGATTCATGGAAGTCCCTGCGCGTGTTCACCTCGGGATGTGCGCTAAACCCGTGCATGGTGCACAAGTCACTGCAACATCCCGAAAGGCGTGCGCGACGCGAACAGTGAAAGCGCACAACCTCGGCGCATACACCAGAAAGTGGGCGGGACACGGGCGTAACGTGCGGAATGGGGAACAACACGCGAAAATAAGGGCGTAACTGGGGATGTACTGCAGGGAAGCAGACGGAACGCCCACACGCACTCGAACCACACGTATTCATGGAATCGAATAGGGCAAAGCCACGCACAGCTAAAGACACGCACAAGCTGAAACACGTCCGCCACACGAAGGCAGGCGGTAGAGTCCCAGCGCATCACAAAAGTGGCAATATACAGCAATTGGGCCTGTGCGAGCGGGGAACGTGTATTGCGGGGGTGCGCGGGAAGCAACACACGCGATCGAGCGGGGTACGTGTATTTCGGGGGCGCGCGGGAAGTGACACACGCGATTGAGCGGGGTATGTGTATTTCGGGGGTGCGCGGGAAGTTACACACGCGATTGAGCGGGGTACGTGTATTTCAGGGGTGCGCGGGAAGTTACACACGCGATTGAGCGGGGTACGTGTATTTCGGGGGTGCGCGGGAAGTTACACACGCGATTGAGCGCGGTACGTGTATATCGGGGGTGCGCGGGTAGTTACACACGCGATTGAGCAGGGTACGTGTATTTCAGGGGTGCGCAGGAAGTTACACACGCGATTGAGCGGGGTACGTGTATTTCTGGGGTGCGCGGGAAGTCACACACGCGATCTCATCAGGGTACGTGTATTTCAGGGTGTGGGGAAGTATCCCACGCAACATCAGCAGGGTACGTGTATTCCAGGGGTGCGCGGGAAGTTCCACACGCAATTCCATCAGGGTACGTGTATTACAGGGGTGCGCGGGAAGTTCCACACGCGATATCATCAGGGTACGTGTATTACAGGGGTGCGCGGGGAGCAGCACACGTGAATTGCACGTGTGGGTCCTCCCAGGTGTTCCCTCTACACCCTCCACAGCCCCTGCAGGTGGCTCACACCACAGGGGCCTACCCAGCACATGTCATGCAGGCACCCCATCCACCATGGCCATGCCCACCAGCCAACCCACATGTCAACTTGCACTACTGCCCACCAACGCATGTCCCCCTGCACCCCCAGCCACCAGGGGCACCCTCCACCAGGCCCCCACCCATGTCTCCCACCACCCCCACCCCCCCAGTCACCAGGGGCAGCCTCCACCAGGCCCCCACCCATGTCTCCCACCACCCCCACCCCCCAGCAGTGCAGGTGCAGCCTCCACCAGGCCCCCACCCATGTCTCCCACCACCCCCACCCCCCAGCAGTGCAGGGGCAGACTCCACCAGGCCCCCACCCATGTCTACCACCACCCCCACACCCCAGCAGTGCAGGGGCAGCCTCCACCAGGCCCCCACTCATGTCTCCCATCACCCCCACCCCCCAGCCACCAGGGGCAGCCTCCACCAGGCCCCCACTCATGTCTCCCTGAACCCCCACCCCCCAGCAGTGCAGGGGCAGCCTCCACCAGTCCCCCACTCATATCTCCCACCACCCCCACCCCCAGCCACCAGGGGCAGCCTCCACCAGGCCCCCACCCATGTCTCCCACCACCCCAACCCCAAGGACTGTGGGTCACCTCCCAGCAGACCCCACCCATGTCTCCCACCACCTCCACCCCCCAGCCACCAGGGGCAGCCTCCACCAGGCCCCCACCCATGTCTCCCACCACCCCCACCCCCCAGCAGTGCAGGGGCAGCCTCCACCAGGCCCCCACTCATGTCTCCCTGCACCCCCACACCCCAGCAGTGCAGGGGCAGCCTCCACCAGGCCCCCACCCATGTCTCCCACCACCCCCACCCCCCAGCAGTGCAGGGGCAGCCTTCACCAGGTCCCCACCCATGTCTCCCACCACCACCACCCCCCAGCAGTGCAGGGGCACCCACCACCGGGCCCCCACCCATGTCTCCCACCACCCCCACCCCCCAGCAGTGCAGGGGCAGCCTCCACCAGGTCCCCACCCATGTCTCCCACCACCCCCACCCCGCAGCAGTGCAGGGGCACCCACCACCAGGCCCCCACCCATGTCTCCCACCACCCCCACCCCCCAGCAGTGCAGGGGCAGCCTCCACCAGGCCCCCACCCATGTCTCCCACCACCCCCAGCCACCAGTGGCAGCCTCCACCAGGCCCCCACTCATGTCTCGATGCACCCCCACACCCCAGCAGTGCAGGGGCAGCCTCCACCAGGCCCCCACTCATGTCCAACTCATGTCTCCCATCACCCCCACCCCCAGCAGTGCAGGGGCAGCCTCCACCAGGCCCCCACTCATGTCCAACTCATGTCTCCCATCACCCCCACACCCAGCAGTGCAGGGGCAGCCTCCACCAGGCCCCCACCCATGTCTTCCACCACCCCCACCCCCCAGCCACCAGGGGCAGCCTCCACCAGGCCCCCACTCATGTCTCCCTGCACCCCCACCCCCCAGCAGTGCAGAGGCAGCCTCCACCAGGCCCCCACTCATGTCCAACTCATGTCTCCCATCACCCCCACCCCCAGCAGTGCAGGGGCAGCCTCCACCAGGCCCCCACTCATGTCCAACTCATGTCTCCCATCACCCCCACCCCCAGCAGTACAGGGGCAGCCTCCACCAGGCCCCCACCCATATCTCACACCACCCCCACCCCCCAGACACCAGGGGCATCCTCCACCAGGCCCCTACCCATGTCTCCCACCACCCCCACCCCCCAGCAGTGCAGGGGCAGCCTCCACCAGGCCCCCACCCATATCTCACACCACCCCCACCCCCAGCTCTGTGGGGCACCTGCCAGCAGGCCCCCACCCATGTCCAACCATGTTCCCCACCACCCCCACCCCCCAGCACTGTGAGGCACCTGCCAGCAGGCCCCACCCATGTCTCCCACCACCCCCACCCCCCAGCCACCAGGGGCAGCCTCCACCAGGCCCCCACCCATGTCTCCCACCACCCCCTCCCCCCAGCCACCAGGGGCAGCCTCCTCCAGGCCCCCACCCATGTCTCCCACCACCCCCACCCCCCAGCAGTGCAGGGGCAGCCTCCACCAGGCCCCCACCCATGTCTGCCAACACCACCACCCCCCAGCAGTGCAGGGGCAGCCTCCACCAGGCCCCCACTCATGTCCAACTCATGTCTCCCATCACCCCCACCCCCAGCAGTGCAGGGGCATCCTCCAACAGGCCCCCACTCATGTCTCCCATCACCCCCACCCCCAGCAGTGCAGGGGCAGCCTCCACCAGGCCCCCACCCATGTCTCCCACCCCTCCACCCCCCCAGTCTCCAGGGGCAGCCTCCACCAGGTCCCCACCCATGTCTCCCACCACTCCCACCCCCCAGCAGTGCAGGGGCAGCCTCCACCAGGCCCCCACCCATGTCTCCCACCACCCCCACCCCCCAGCAGTGCAGGGGCAGTCTACACCAGCCCCCACTCATGTCTCCCATCACCCCCACCCCCCAGCCACCAGGGGCATCCTCCACCAGGTCCCCACTCATTTCCCCTATCACCCCCACCCCCCAGCCACCAGGGGCAGCCTCCACCAGGCCCCCACTCATGTCTCCCTGCACCCCCACCCCCCAGCAGTGCAGGGGCAGCCTCCACCAGGCCCCCACTCATGTCTCCCTGCACCCCCACCCCCCAGCCACCAGGGGCAGCCTCCACCAGGTCCCCACTCATGTCTCCTATCACCCCCACCCCCCAGCAGTGCAGGGGCAGCCTCCACCAGGCCCCCACCCATGTCTACCACCACCCCCACACCCCAGCAGTGCAGGGGCAGCCTCCACCAGTCCCCCACTCATATCTCCCACCACCCCCACACCCCAGCCACCAGGGGCAGCCTCCACCAGGCCCCCACACATGTCTCCCACCACCCCCACCCCCCAGCACTGTGGGTCACCTGCCAGCAGGCCCCCACCCATGTCCAACCATGTTCCCCACCACCCCCACCCCCCAGCACTGTGGGGCACCTGCCAGCAGGCCCCACCCATGTCTCCCACCACCCCCACCCCCACCCCCCAGCCACCAGGGGCAGCCTCCACCAGGCCCCCACCCATGTCTCCCACCACCCCCACCCCCCAGCCACCAGGGGCAGCCTCCACCAGGCCCCCACTCATGTCTCCCTGCACCCCCACCCCCCAGCAGTGCAGGGGCAGCCTCCACCAGGCCCCCACTCATGTCCAACTCATGTCTCCCATCACCCCCACCCCCAGCAGTGCAGGGGCAGCCTCCACCAGGCCCCCACCCATGTGCAACTCATGTTCCCCAGCCAACATGTCATCACAATCTAGATCCCTGGTCCCTATGGTCAGCCTCCAAATGCAAAACACCCACCTGAGTATTGCATCCACCCACTCATAATTTGCAATTACATCACAGAACACCAATTGCAAGTTCCGAAACAACAGAAACGTGAATGTACGTCAAAAAAAGCAAAACCAAAAATAAAAATCCAAAGTAATGTCCAAAGTCAATGTCCACAAAACAAAATCCAATGGGAAATAAAAAAGAAAGCCATTGCTTCATGGTCAAAAATAGAAAAAAAAATACAATACAATGTCAACTATGTACATGGGAACAATCCAGGGTCCATTATCCCAACAAAATAAAGGAAACCTATCGAACTACACTAACTAATAAAATAAACTATATACAAAAATGTGGCCAATGTCCGAAAGGTCCAAATAAAATAAAAACAAAAATGAAACCTAACACTACCTAGAAACTATGTACAAGGGCAGCGGGCTAGTTTCACGGCTCACTTGTGGATGTTCCGGGCCAGGGCATCATCGAACTCATCCTCAATGTCCTGGAGGCGGTCCTCCTCCATGGCCCCGAGGGTCCGCAGGGCCGCCGACGTCTCCACCTCCAAACCCCTGCGGATTGCCTCGAGGCACTCGGCCCGCCTCAGGGCCCTCCACATGGAGTTCTCTGCCCTGACTATTGTGAGCCGTGCCTCTTCCGCCCACTGCCGCTCCGCATCTATGGCGTGGCCCAACCGCTGCCACACGGAAGACACTCTCTGTACTGGGTCCTCCTGCCCTCCGACGATGCCTGCCCCTCCGATGTCGAAGGCCCCGAGCCTTCATGGCTCCCACCACGTTGCTGCTGCTGCTGTGCCTCTGCCCGTGCACTGCCTCCTGCTGTCTGCACATCCTCCGCCGGCTGGGGTGCAGTTGTTGATGTGGCCACCCCTGCTGGACGTCCGACTCCCGACTGTGGCAGGGATGCCTCCACCACCAGCCTGGCCGCACCGTCAGAGGCAGCTCCACAGGGCACCCAGGTGACTGATGGGTGGGAAGATGGCACAGAGGACGACTGGCACGTAGGGGGTCCAGTTGAGGAGGGGGTCGGAGCAAGCCCCATCAGACGGAGGAATCCGGCCTGGGTGACCTGTCCCAGCAGGCTGACGTGGTCAACGAGCCATTCGAGATGACTCGCAGTCTCTTCATGAAAAGACTGCAGGTCACCTCGCATGGCCCATTGACGCAACGCCACACCAGCCAGGACAGGCTCAACCCGGACCTGGATAGCCACGTCCGCAGGCAGAGGAAGGCCAGTTGACGTCAGCTCATCCCCTGCCTGAAAACGGGTCTGGACGCAGGCATCCCTGCTGGTGCAAGATGATGCAGGGACAGGATCGGGGTCAGGATTGCACACAGGCACCTCCGCGGCGGCCTGTGCTGCCTCCTGTCCCTGGTCCTGCACTGCACCACTAGCACCAGTGGGATCCCCACCTCCAGACCCCGTCTCTGGTGCTTGCACGGCCTCCTCCTCCACCAAACCCCCCACCAACCTGGATGACTCTGTGCCATCTTCCCCTGTTGGGCCCTGTGGGGTCCCAGCTGCCCCTTCTGCTGCCGAGGAGTCCAACTCCAACCTCCGCCTCTTGGACCACCCCCGGCAGCTGCGACCTGGGACGCGGCACCGGACTCCTCACTCCCCGACGAGATGACAACCTGGGAGGGGAGCCGGGCCTTGCGTCTCCGGCTGGCGGTCGGATCCCCGCCGCTGTGCTCCACAGCACCTTCTCCGCCCTCTTCATCAGTTGACGCTGCAGACAGGGAGAAACAAAACACAGGCATCAGGGCACTGTACAATGGACACATACACACATGACAGTTGTACATGAGTGGCATTGGCAAACCTCCGACATGTCATCACAATCCCCAACACACATGTCATTACAACTCGCACACATGAGCCATACCACAGCCATATCGCAACTGCCACCACCATCCATACACATACAACAGCATGAGCAGCCAAAGGTGAGCCAGACATCACATGCAACACAGGAAGTGCACCACACATGTACACACACCACCACACTTGCATGCATGTGTACACCTCTGCCAAGTGTTGCACTGTTCAGACGGGCATCCATGTCACATCTGCCAATCAGGCTCCCACATACCGCTGTCACATGCATCCATGTTGCATCACTGTTGCACCCTTGTCAAATACACACACATGCACATGTACACAGTGCTGATACATGCAGCCGAAAACAACATACATGCGTGACATCACGGACATGTCTACTTACATACACATTCATCCAAACACGTGTGCCCACACAACTGCATTTGGCATGCAAGCCTACACATACAAGCACCATCCATGTCTCACACATTACAGCCCTCGCATTTGTCAGCCCCACGGCCCTGTACACCCCCACCCATACTCGACCCCATACAAACAGATGTGCAACCTGCACACTACTGAATAATCACCACACGCACTGCTCACAATCAGGATGCATGTACACTCACAGCTCGACTCCAGACGGGTCTGCTTCTCAAGGACCTGGACATGGAGCGCTGGGGATATGCGTTCCAGGACCCTCATCTGTTCTTCCGACAAGTGGCACCGGCACCCCTTGACATCCGCTGCCTTCAAGAGGCGCCGGGCCTTGTTCATGGTCCTGGACCTGAAGTCCTCCCAGCGCTTCCTGACATGTTGTAAGTCGCGGACTGCCACCCCCTCAGCGTTGATGGCAGTCACGATGTCAGTCCAGATCCGAGTCCGTCCTTCGTTGTCGGCGCGGGAACTTCCGAAGAGGGCATCATACTGCCCCAGGACTTGCTCCACCAGGACACCAACTTCGGTGGCACTGAAGCTGGTGCCCCACTGCCTCTCTGGCCGGGGGTTGTCAGTGGTCACAGATGGTGTTTGCCCCGACATGACAACCCCAGAGGCAGAAGTGGGTGGGCAACTGGGTCCTGGGGCTTGGCTGTGGAGTGATGGAATCCCAGTCGGGAGTCTTCGGTTCCAGCAGGGGTGGTCACAGCAACAGCACCCCTGGCTGATGTGCAGGCAGCAAATGGCAGGGCACGTGGGCAGCAGGCAGTCAGGCAGCAGCAGATGGCAGGTGGGAGCGTGCTCGGGGCTCTGGGGGGCAGTAGTTCGGCCTTCTGGGCAGGAACGTGGTCTTCCGTGTGCTTACGCGTGGCCAGCTTGATACAGAGTGATTTGGCACGTGAAAAATCTGCACGTCAGCGTGTAATTCGAGGAAAGGCCCTTACCGCGTAAGCGCGTCTGCACGCATATGCATTTTCATTGGACAGAAGGCCCCTCAAGCGCAAGCGCCCCTGTGACGTAACGCGTACAGACGTGCATGCGCATTTCAGAGCGCGTGAAAAACTGCACATCCGCGTGTAATACGAGGAAAGGGCCCATGCGCGTATGCACGGCAGCACGCATATGCGATTTCATTGGACCAAAGGCCTTTAGCGCGTGAGCGCGTCTGTGACGTGACGCACGCAGGTGTTTCCCTCATTGCACGTGATGACAGAACACACGTGGATTTCCACCAATCGCGTGTGAAAGTTCCCGGCACCCCGGAACACACGTACCCAGGCTAATCGCGTGTGGAACTTCCCGCGCACCCCGAAACACACGCACCCAGGCCAGTTGCGTGTACGCTCACTCCCCTCCGATCACACGCGATGACACTCGGACCGTATCCGAATACGGGAAACCCGCGCACGGCAAAAGACGTGCACAGGCGTCAACGCGTCTGCCACACAAAGGCAGGCGGAAGCGTCCCCGCGCACAGCATAAAAGTGCGTGCAAACAACAAACGCGTATATACAGCTACGATGAATGCCCCATTTGTCGCTTCACTGATCGTGGGACACCGCAGGAGGAGGAGAATAGCCAGGGCACGCATTTTCGCACCACGGACAAGCCTTTTTGGGATGCCTGACGACCAGGTCTATGGCAGGTATAGGTTTCAACCCCATATCATCCTAGACCTGGTCAGGGAGTGGGAAGATGACCTCACATCCCCAACCCTTTGCTCCCAAGCATTGAGCTCCTTGGAGAAGAAGCTGCTCAATGTCCTGCATTTTTTGGCCACTGGGTCATTTCAGCCGACCACTCTCACAGGCCACGCAGTCACGCTGCCTACACCAGGTACTGGCAATCATGACAGCGCGCCCCTCAGTCCGCAGGCACATATACATGCCCAGAACACCCGCAGAAAGGCAACGATTTTTTCAGGGTGGCACACTTCCCCAAAGTGCTCGGTGCCATAGATTGCACCCATGTGGCCCTACGTCCTCCTAGGGCCATTGAGCACATCTACCGAAACCGCAAGCACTGGCATTCCATCAATGTACAGGTGGTATGTGATGCAAAGGGAATCATCACCTCTGTCTATGCAAACTACCCTGGCTCCACCCATGACAGTTTCATATACAGAATGTCCGCCCTGAGCCGGGTCCCTGGAAGCTGGGCAGCATGGCGACACATGGGTCCTAGGTCAGTACAAATGCCCTTGCACATGCATGCAAGTCACACACAGACAAATATCCAAACCCTAATAATCTCAACTATTAACAGGGGACAGTGCCTACCATCTGAGCAACCACATGATGACGCCAATCCGGAACCCCACCACACCACCCCAGGTAAGATACAACGCCGCCCATATTGCAACCAGGAGCATAGTGGAGCGCACATTCGGAGTGCTCAAGTCACGTTTCCGCTCCCTTGACCGCTCTGGTGGCCAACTACTCTTTGCACCACCAGTAGTGTGCAGGATCATTGTGGCAGCATGTGTCCTGCACAATGTTGCAACACGGCAGGGCGTCCCGGTGGACATGGTGGTGCCCCCACATCCCCAACCACAGGCACAAGCGCTGGCCATGGGAGGGGACAGGGCACGTGGAGAGGAAGCCCGGACCCAGCTTGTGGCCACATTATTCACCTAAACTCCCACCCCTGCGGAGTGCACACAGGCCTGGCACATACCAGGTGACAATCGATGATGACAAAGAGACAGTTAACTGTCACAACCCTACCACCCTGAGAAAGTTGCCATGGAAGTGCCACATCGTCTGCATCCCTAGCTACTTAAACACAAGCTATCCTGTGTGACCAAAAGGCACACATATGACATATGACATGATATGGGCCATACACAAGTATTCCAAGGCGCAATTGAGGCAGGGAGGGGGGAACAAGGGAACACAGGGAACGGTACTACTAGGCCAGGTGTCATTGGGATCGTGCAAGTGCAGGGGTAGGGGGAATGGGAAAAGTGCAAGGGGAAGGGTGGGGGGGAGTCCAGGACAGGGGAAGTAGCCCAAAAAAATAATACATAGGTCGCCTGGTGGCAACTACAAAGGTAAGTGCAGACAAGTGCTGGGAAGGGAGGGCTGTAGGGATAGAGAGACAGTACTGCAGTGCAGGGGTTGCCAGGGAGGCAGTGCAAGTGGAGAGTGGCTGGGCCAGGGACCGAGGTCGGTGAGAGTGAGCCAGTTGCAGCTCCTGTGCAGTTCCAGTGGAGAAATCTGCAAGGGAGAGGCAGACAGTAAGCAGAAGCAAAGAGGAAGGTCTTGAGGTGCTTCCAGAACTGGAGATGATTCCCCTCAAGTTCAAGTCAGGCCGGAAGTCTGTTCCAGGGGGAGGGCCCTGCTGCAGAGAGAAATCTACCCCCAGCTAGTTGCTCTGAGAAGCGGATGACACGGACATGCAAGGTGTGCATCACACACACCTGCAAAACAGGCCATGGCCATCACTGTCATGTCACTCAAACCCTCCCAAACATCAACATGACATGGCACGCAATAGCCATACACCAATGCAGTAACGATAAGGTACACATTGCCATGTCCTAAATGCACAGTGGCATCGGACACTGCTGCCTGACCCGGAATCAGATGAAATGACAGACCAACAACCTCCCACGCAAAATAAGTCATTTCCAAATGCATTACAACAGTCGTAGACGTAACATCACAATGAATGCCTGTCTACATGCACATTATGCATTGCAAAATCAACACTGCAGCTCATGTGTGCAGTGTCCTACTCCTGCATCACACTGCTCAGCGCACAGCACAGTGAACAGCCATTGTGTGTGATGCACACCCTGAGCATCACATCTAAGTGACAGACTACGTCAAACATCAAATTAGGCATGTACTGGATCCATGATCGGTCACAGATCATGTGCTGCCGGGACACAGTGGGCACCAGAAGGCAAACAGTGTACACGTGGATATGCAAGGGTGGGAGTACATGTAGTGCATCAGAGTGCAAGTGTGTGGTTCTGCAAGGACATGCACTCCACATGTGCACTCAAGTGACCATCAGTGTTCCCTACACATCACATGTGAACATCCACCATGTGTACACCCCAGCATGTCAAACCACAACTATCCCCTCGCACCTGAAAGGAAAACACAACACATGAACAGGCATTGATCAGCAGAACACAACATGTACATAGGATACCACCATTACTATGTCAGAGTTCCCATCACACTGCAGGGCAAGGCAACTATCAACAACAACCCCCCCTCCCTCACAAATGACCATGACCCACTGAACAACTGCACCTGGGTCATGGAGCCTCCAAACCTCAATTCCACCTGGCCACAGGATCACCTTTACCCTTGGTCACCATCTCCCACCTTGTGTGTAAAAAGATGCCTGAACCCTCAGAATCCACACTCATTTCCAAAATCACAAAATCCAAGGCATAAAAACGAACCCGAACACCCTCCAGTAGATGACTTGACGTAGCAGTACCTCACAAAGGCCAAGTACTACCACAATGATGCAACAACCAAGGTAGCACAGCAAAACAATGTCACGACAGGATGTGAGACATGTGTGGTACATGACATAGGATGATGCACCATGAATGGATGTCTACTGTCACAGGTCCCCTGCACAGGCGCGGGAGTGTCACGAAACAACCACCCCCACCATGTCCCGGGTGCCTGCAAGGTCAGACTCACACAGGCCCCTGAGACCCTGGTGGGGAAGGAGGTTCAGGGATATGCAGTCGGGACAGGTGTTGACACACTGGATGACTGGAATGAGCGGCAGGAGAGGGGAGGAGGAATGACACATGAAACTAGGGAATGCACGAAAATGTACAACCTGCATGAACACATACACAATCCAAACAGACTTGGACATCATTGTCATGGCCTTCTGTAGTCCAGGCTCAGGAGTGGTACGAACCAACCACCCCCTCTAGGGTTTTGGCGCCTGCAAGTTCGGGGCTTACACAGGCATCCTCAACCCCAGTGGGGAAAGAGGGTCAGGGAACGTTGCTTGGATAGGCACGGGAAGCAGGAACACCGGGTAGAGGGCACAGGTTTCAAAATTGCATAGGATCACGGATGATTAGGGAGAAAAAAACATACCAAATTGAACCACACATACATCCATGCATCAGTACACTCCCCAGCAAGCCTATGCAGAGCAGTTCGTAAGAAAAACAACAAGACACTTAGCTCTGGTTTTGAGTGCTGGCCTCCTGCCTGCGCTCTCTCAGGTCCGGTTACAGGAGCACTGCAATGCTGCAAAGAGAGACACAGTCAACAACCTGTACGTGCCAATTGCACAAAAACACACCAAACATGCCCCATAGCAACAGACTACTCTACAAACAGACAATCTGTGGTTGATGCTTCGTACCCATATATAACATCACCCCTGTGACGGGTCATACACAGTCAATGCAGTAAGGCACCCGCTGCTGGGTGCGTGGCAAATGGAACACCAATGTGTCACAATTCACACAACATGCAATGTTCCCTGGGTAAGCAGACAGACCCATATAGCAAGCCATGACTACAGAGCAAGTTGCGTACCACCATGACCGAAACAAAGTTGGCAGTGCATTTATCATGAAGTACGTGGAAAAGACATGCACTGCACCCGAGTATGTCCCTTGCTGTATGTCCCTGTGAGCTGCCCCTTTCCATGTCTCGGAAGGCTACATGGTTGATACAAGTGCCTCAATGGACCTTGGTGTACCGGAGGGTATGTGCCACTGCCCCTGCATGTGTCCCACACAACCCTACTATCAGCAGCCATCAGTCCACAAACACATCTGAGCTGCATTGTGTGCTTCAACACCAATATTCGTCTAAGCTCACCCTCAGTGCTATAACTAATCCTGCATGTGCAACTCGCCTGGTGCAAGCTTTGCTGTGTCGTGGCCCCCCTGTGATGCTCACCTTGCCTGGAGTTCCTTGGAACATGTCAGCAGTTCTAGAATGTGGGTCTGCAATCACTGTGCCTCTGCTTCTGCACACATGTGCATGTGGGCACCAACAAACGGGTCCAGAATTCCGTCGTCCAATGGGCCATGTCTGCTGGCAAAGGTGCTCTGGAGGCTCATCCCCCTGCAGAAAGGGCATGAAACACATGATTAATGCTTCAAAGTCATCTGTGTGTGTCATCAGGCATCTCATTACTTGACCATGTCAGAGAGTCACATCACAAATCACACCATCAGTCCGTCTTTCACCTCCAAAGTGTGGGACACTATCTACAGCATGAATTGCAACAGGCACATGTACAGGAAAGATATGAAACATACTACGTAATGCATAGCAATCAATGTCCACATTAATCATGACACACCCCATCTAGCAAAAGCTGAACAGTGGACAATGACACCTAAATCATCCCCACTAGGGGTGTCAACACAAGTCACACAGCACCAGACATGCCACAGATATGACAGTCCAAGGCCCTTGTGTAAAATGCTGTAACACCGAACCATCCTTGCGAGCCCATGGATAAGGGAGGCAGGAGTGGCATATGTGAGTCAAGGAACCCAAGCAGCAAACACATACACAAGACAACCATGAAGGGCCCAGCTGGAACAGACAGTGGATGCCTTCAAAAGCCACAATGCACCGCACCGTCACATGAAAGCACAATAGACTAGCAATTTTAAACTAAATCAACTATTAACTAATTACACTAACTATGGAAAACCTGCATTACCTATTTAAACTATCAAACAGAAACTTAACTAACTAAACTAAAAGAAAAATCAAAAATGGCCACATACGACCACATACGACCCGGGGGGGAGGGGAGGCACCCAGGAGGGGGGAGGTACAGGGTGCTGCTCAACATCCACATGCGATGATGCTGAGCCAAAAAAAAATCCTCCATGGGCTCAACGCCTGCACAGCACGACCTATGTGGGAGATAGATGGTCGTCCGAGTCTGGCTCATCCTGGAAAGGAGGACGTGGCACAGTAGCCTGGCCACACCTAGCCGCAGCTTGCCCCTCGTCGGCAGCAAGTCTGCCGGACGGGTGAGCCTGGTTCTGTGTGGCGATGTGACGTAGGTCTGCATGCAGAACCTCCCGTGATACACGTGCTTCCTCTTGCAAGGTAGCACGTGTAACACGGAGTTCCTCCTGCAAGGCCTGGACAACCGCTGCACCTCCCGGCAAGCCTGTAGCTCAGCCGAGATGGTACACTCAAGCTGTGCAAACCTCTCCTCTGCCTGCTGCCTCTGGGACATCATAAGGACACCCAGAGTGGATCTGAGGGAAGCATACTCCTCCCTCAGGGCATCCATTTGCGCCTCTGCGTGAGCAGCAATTGCTTGATGCAGAGACAACATTTCAGCCTGGCGTGCCCTGTCTGAGGCCGCCATGCCCAGCCTGAGCGAGCGGGCCGTGGACCGTGCCGCCTGCTGCTGGAGAAGCACCTGCCTAGCAGGGGGGAGCACAGATCGGGCCACACGCTCCATGCTCTCTCAGCGATGTTCTCCATTGCTGCCCCCTGCCATTCGGAATTGGCAGTCATGTCTTGCTCCCACTCAGTATACAGCAGTTGCGCGCGGCGACCGCGTTGCCGGGCATGACCCCTGCGGGACCCAAGGACCGGGGGTCCTCGCTGTGTTGGCACCGCCTGCGGCTGCACGACTACGTGCCCCGGTCGACGTGATGTCCCAGGCACATCAGTGACTGGTGTGGAGGGTGACCCTGTGTCCCGATCCACCACGGGCGGAGGAACCAAGACTGTCTGATCCCTCAGTGCAGGTGTCGCAGACAGAGGAGTGTCCACATCAGAATCACTCATCCCTGACACATGGACTTGATGCTCATCCAACTCAACATGGACGTCAGAGTCATCATCAAGGCTGGACTCATAGGCAGCCAGAGACAAGATGGACTGCAGCACTTGGGGGTTTTCGTGGCCTACCACCCCACGACCCCCACTAGTGCCGGGTTGATGTGGCGTTACCAACCCTGTGTCTGGCATGACAACACCATCCTCTGCCTCCATTGCGCCATCACCTGAAAAATAGAGAGAAAAAGGTCAATACACATGTCAGAAGCACACGACACACACACACACCGACAGCAAAGGCATCCGGCAGACATGTGACACACAACATATGACCTGGCATGCATGCTGGGTCTACTTTGAATAGCTTCTGTCATCAGACCTGTTGAAAGGTGGCAGTTTCCATGGAAGTGGGTCTATGCAGTGCAGAAAATGTGTACGCCACTCACTACCTACATGTACAAGCACTACATGGTGTGTGCCAGGAAATGTGAAGGCAGTGCAATGTCAAATTCAGACATCACGTGCATTGTGCATTCAATGTGTACCATGTCTAGAAGCCAAGCACCCCTCCACCCCAGTACCAAAGCAGGGATGCCTAGCATGGAATCAAAAGGCTGACCATACACCTGTGTATTGACAGGCAGTGTTGACTGGCATCAACAGCTTGATGTGATTCAAATTACAACACTGCAAATGATGCTGGGACAGTGGGCAGGACACATGATGGAAACACCGGAGGCCGCCCACGTGTGAAGAAGACACAACAAGAGTTGGACAGAGTCATTGGCCATTGAACAGGCTGAGGCCTGTGAGCCACACAGATTGTCAGAGCCTAAACATGTGTGCAACGCAGGACTGAGCCACAGTTGACATGGGAAGGCTGATGAGATGGCAGGCAATGTATGTAACCAAGGACTTATATTACAGTGATCATCCAGTCAAGGACACATAGGGGCATGCGTGCAATGCACATGGAGCATGAATGGGCACTCATGTCCCTGTGGGACATCTGACCCATGCACAGTACAAGTGAGATACCCTGCATCGAGTACTAAGGCTGTACCACACGGCATATGTCTGGCAGATTCTACGCTGGAAGTTTGCATCTACACAGGACACATGAACAAGAAAGTTCACATTGGCAAGATTGAAGCAGACCAGTGCAAAGGTGGAACTGGGGTGCAGAGTGGCGGAGGAGGGGCAAGGGAGCATGCCTACATGGAGTCCGCATGCAGGCAGAGGAGACATGCATGCCGGTAGCATTGCATTACTTACACATCAGAACCATGTACACGTCACATGTAGCAGCAATCATGCACAACACATCCCACAAGTGAAACACACACGTCCTCAACAAACACGCATCAACACTCACTGGACTGGGCATCAAAGTCCAGCTTCTCTCCCACTCCTTCGACCAATTCTGGTGGTATGAACTCCGCAACGAGAGCCTCATGCGGAGTGAGTTCTTCCTCCTCTGGTGCAGGCCCACCGCCAGTCACCAGAGTCAAGTTGTAATTTGAGGCACGCTTGGCCTTAGTGCTGCGCTTGATGTCATTCCAACGCTTTTTGCACTCCTGCGCCGTGCGCACCTCATGGCCGAATGAACTGACATGTTCTGCAACATGCTTCCAGTGGGTGTCACGTTGGGCAGCCGTGGTCTGACTATTGGCACCCACTAGCATGTCACGGCTGTGGCCCCCCACGTAGTCCACGAGGAAGTCCAGTTCCTGCTTACAGAAAGGCTTCTTCCTCGACGTGCAGGAGGTCGTGGCTGTGTGTGGGGTCCCAGCCTGTGCTGCAGGTGCAACCTTCCTCCTCTTGGACTGTGGCGCAGACCCTGGCTGGCTAATGCCGCCCTAACCAGTATGGCCAGTGGGTTCGGTGGATTGAGCCAAGGGAGTGGCAGGTGGAGGGATGACCAAAGGCCTGACTTGTGTCAGTGGCAGCTGGGTGCCCACTAATGGACCCTGTGCAGCAACATCAGCTGTGGCAGGGTCGTTGGCCGCAACGGTCCTGGTTGGCAGACTCACAACCGGGGTGCTGTTGGGTGCATCTGCCCCTGCACTTGCCAACACCCGGCTGTTCGGGGCAGCAGATGACATGACTGCCCCAGGAACACGTGTCTTGGTCTGAGCAGCCCGGCCTGCCCCTATGGTTTCCCCCCTGGCCTGTTGGAGATCTACCAAGGGCTCTTCAAGTGCCAACGCAGCCTGCGCTGGCAGACCCTGAGCCTGGGTGGCGGTGTCCACAGCTGAACCTGCAGCTACCACTACCCTTGGGCCCGTGGCAGTCGATGGAACGGACTGCCGGGTCATATGGGTGCCAGTGCCAGATGCAGGAGCTGCATCCCCCGGAACCACAGGGGGTGGTGGCATGGCTGCACCGACACATGGCACAACATTGTGCTCAAGTGGCGCACCCCTGCCTCTTCCCCCTCTGTGGCTGCCCTGGACACCCTGAAGTCCCCCTACTCCCTGGTCACCACGGCCACGTCCCCGACCACACCCGCCACGAGGAGTACGCCCAGCTGAGGCGCCCCTCACCTTTGGTGGCCTCCCAACCATGGCACAGATGTAGTAGTGCTGGCACAGATGGAGTGGTGCCAATGGGAGGTGTACACCACAATTGACCTGGGCAATTGGGGTGAAGTGGGTGGGAAGCAAGATGTTAACAGCCCCCCTGCACCTGCAAGGCTGTATGTGACCCCGGTGATGTGGTGACGGGTCACGCAATGCTCAGGCACCCCAAAACTGCAGTAAAACCGTGCACGCAACCCTGCAGCCTACGTGCGTGGATTCAACCTCCCGCAGTACGCGGTGGCACCCAGTAACATGAATAACGCTTACGCGTGGGACACGCAGGCTGCTATGACATCGAAAATGGGTGCGATACACAGGGGCACCCGCAGTGGGAAAAAGAGCGTGTGCGACTCACCGTCTGACTAGCGCGATGCAGAAAAACAAGCGTAGCCAATACCCCCGCCAAAAGAAGAGATACGTCCTTGATAGCTGTGAAGTTGTGATGGCGCGTGAAACAACAGGAAGCAGCAACACACGTCGGTCTCTAAGTACTTACACGCAATTGTGTGAGGTTTAATTTTGGAGAACTAGATTATGAGTCATATGACTCGATGTGACTCGAACGATCTTTCGGGCACAGTCCACCTCTAGGGTGAAACTATGTCAGACTATACAATGCTGCCAGCCTGTAACCACGAGTGACTGGTAGACAACGTGAGACTGTTCACAGCCTTGCGTATATATTTCTGAATACAAATACTGAACACCAATACTTAAGAAATTACATTTTTAAACGCTGCCATTTTTTTAATTCTTTTGAATTAATTTTCCTCTAATTCTTTTGGCAGACTCTGATTATTGAAAACTAAAGTGCTCAGGGGCGACGCTCCATCCCGGTCTGATGACACCACCAGGTGCATTGGAAGATCAAATCAACTGGTTTGTGAGCAGTTAAAGACTACACAAACAAGTAAATTGCACAGAAGTAGCTCTCTGAAACAAAGAAATTAGACCATCAACCAGTAGTTAAAAAGGACAATTAAAAAACTCCCACTCCTTTATATATTTTTTTGTAAAAATTACTGGACGCTATAAATCTAATTCGCCAGTACAGATGCTCAAAAGACCTAAGTCACATTATATGGACAGCAGGTTAGTGATGTGTCGATTCTAAAATATTATGACTCATCACCTTCAAATCTAGCTGTTTAGCTTGGCATTTCCTTTTCATTATAAATGTTTTATATATTTTTTTAGATCACTGATTCCACCACTGGGAAATGAAATTTGCCTTCTTGAATAAATTATAGGTGTCCTGAAGATGGCCCAATAACTAAGTTGAAGTGGCATCGCAAGAGAGGGTTTAGTACATGTTGTATAGGCCGAAACATATGTCGACTGTAAAAGGGAATCAAATATGTTTTTCCCGATCTCTTGCACATAATTCACCAAAGGTTATGTTTGAAGACAAATCAATTCAGTTACCCCATTAATGTAAAATCAATGTTGTATGCAAGTGGTGAATGAGGTTTATTGAGCAATGATTTACATGATCCCCTGGGCAGCCCTCCGCCCGGTACCCCCCTACAGTAGCGGCTCCTGTTGTGTCTGCTGGTGTCTGCAGGAGACCCCAGTTGTCAGTCTATCTACCAGGACAGCTAACAAGCTTCCCTTCCTACCAACCCCCTTTCAACTTTCAGTCTCTTAATCCCAGCCCCCCCCTACATGTTTTTGTATAATATTCACCTATTAGTATTATATTGCATTGTGAAACCTAGGCCTTTCCTCCCTCTATTCAGGATTCTTAATCTTATGTTTGTTTTCCCGCTGTTTTATAAAATGCACTGGGTCACTATTTAGAATTGCATTGCGACACCTAGGCCTTTTCTCCCTCCATTCAGAACTCTCAAGCTGTGGTGTGTTTTTCCCGCTGTTTTTATAATATGCACTGTATCACTATTTAAAATTGCATTGTGAAACCCAGGCCTTTTTTTTCTCCCTCCTTAGGATTCTCTAATTTAGGTATGCCTCCTTTCCTGTCTTAGAATGCCCTGTGCCCTTCTTGCGCTCGCCTCCTAAGTTCCGTCGTCTTGTCCCACTCTCCTGCGCACTTGCCTCTGCTGTCTTGTCTGTCTACCCCTGGGACCCCCTCCTCTCCCACCTACTCTATGGTGCTCTCTGTCTCCCCTATCTTTTCAAACTGTTTCTCTATTGACTATCCTGCTCTCCTCACCAAGTCTGGTAGGAAAAAGTTTAAAAAGGACATCCTGGTCTCCAACCCAGGCCTCCCTATCACTGACACCTACATCAGTGTCTCCTCCAAGGAAACTCTCACCGACATCCTCTTTGTCGTTCCTTCACCAGATCTATGGACCCCTCATATGGTCTCTGTTCTCTCTCCTTTCTCCTCTTCTCCCATTAATGGTGGAACCCGTTGGGACGCCCTCCTGGCTTCCTTCCTATCCTCTAAGGTCATCATTAATATTTACTCTAATGGGACCGTCTTGGTCCAAGGTCCTCAGGCCAACCTTCATCTCTTTTATAGATGGTTTCCGTGCCTCATCAACTTCCTTTCTTCTCCTGCTGTCCCCTCACCCCTTTCCTTGGCTACCTTGCCTTCCCCCTCCCTCTCTGCCTCCTCTCAGGCGCTTTCTACACTTCCGCAGGGCCTACCTCTGATCTGTACCCCTCCTGGAAGTCCTTCAAGGAGGGAAACATTCTCCACATTGCCACTCTTAACCCCCGCTACGCTGTCAAACACTCCTCTGATATCTGCCGCCTTCTTGAAGAACTTGACCTTAATGTCCTCGGTCTCACTGAGACATGGTTTACGGCTAGCTCTGTCACCAGCTTTGACACACTCCTACCTGAAGGCTACAAGATCCTCTCTGCGCCCAGGCCCAACCGCTCTGGTGGGGGCGTAGCCCTTATCTTCCCTGAGTGGATTCCTGCCTCTGTCATTCCTACACAGGCCTACGCCTCTTTTGAATGCCTCGTCTGCAGGATCTCTCTCTCGCCTAGCCATTCCCTTACTGTGGCTACTATCTATCATCCACCTGGTCAGGTCAGGTTTCTCCTTTCCTCTCTGAGTGGGAGGACCTTTCCTCCTCACTCCTGGCCTCAACTACTCAACTCCTCCTTCTTGGAGGCTTCACCATCCACCTGGATGCCTCCTGTCCCCCCTCCGTACTCTTACGCGAGCTCTGCGACTTTCTCTCACTCACCATTCTCCCCTCTGGCCCGACTCATTCTGCAGGGCACACTCTCGATGTTCTGATCTCTTCAGACCTTCCCCTCTCTGTCCCTCTCTCCACACCTCTCTCCCCAAAGCCAAGTGTAACTCCTGGTATGACTCAGACCTCCTCACCCTAAAATGCAAGTGTAGGGTTGCCAAGAGGAAATGGCGTGCTTCAAGTTCATCCTCTGACAAACTGTCCTGCCGCCTGCTGCAAAGGCAATATCGGCTCTCCGTTCTCACCAAGAAGAGAGCTCATATCCAAGCCCGCATCTCTGCGGCATCTAACAACTCGGCTGAACTCTTTAAAATCTGCAAGGAACTGGCCAATCCTGCTGCAGTCTCTACCTCTTCTGTCCCTTCCCAGGCCCTCTGCAAGGCACTGGCCTCTCACTTCATTTCAAAAACTCAGGACATCCTGTCCTCACTCGCCTCCTCTCATCCCCCTCCCGCTATTCCCTGATCTTCCTCTGGCCCTTCTGCAGCCACCCCTCCTCCCTCCTTCTCTGCCTTTCCCCTTTTCTCTCCAGACGAGGTTTCTAGACAAGTCCGATCTATGAAAGTCTCGTCGAAACAGGTTTACCCCTGTTCCTCCAAAACTATCAAGGATCACATTGACTTCCTTGCTCCTGCCCTGGCAGATTTCTGCAATCACTCCTTCACCACTGGAGTCTTCCCTTCCCCCCTGAAGCACTTCCTTGTGCACCCTCTTCTTAAGAAACCGTCTGCCGACCCCTCCTGCCTGGCTAACTATCGCCCAATCTCCATCACTCCCTTCCTGGGCAAGCTCCTGGAGAAACTGGCCATCTCTCAGCTCAATCTCCACACTGAAGCTGTTGGTTGTCTTCATGAACATCAGTCTGCTTCACAGCTGCCAGAAGCATGGAAACTGCTCTCCTGAACATCCGTGAAGACCTGCTCATCAACCTCAACTCTAACACCCCTTGCGTTCTTATCTTGCTTGATCTCTCTTCTGCCTTTGACACTGTCAACCATGCCATCCTGCTCAACCGTCTCCGTGATAACCTGGGTATCACTGGTCAGGCTCTGGCGTGGCTGACTTCTTTCCTCTCCGACTGACCCTCCCAGGTGCAACTTGGGTCCTTCCTCTCCGACATCTTTTTCTCTACCTGTGGTGTCCCCCAGGGATCTAACCTCTCTCCCTGGCTGTTCAACCAATACCTGGCACTCCTTGCCCACCGCATCACCGCTCTCTGTCCCAACTTTCAGAGCTATGTGGATGATACCAAACTCATTTTCAGGCTACCCTCGGCCTCCTCTTCCTCTCCTTCCATCATCTCTGACTGTCTGTCTGCCATCCAGGAATGGCGTGCCACCAAAGACCTCTGCCGTAATGCCAGTAAGACTGAGATTCTACTCATCGGCACACCCACTCCCTCCTTCCCTGCAGCTCTCTGGCCAGCCTCTCTTGGCCCTCCTCCCACTCCCACCTGCAAGGCAAAAAACCTCAGGGTCATCTTCGACTCTGCACTCTCCTTCTCCCCTCACATCTCTGATGTCTCTAAGAAGTCACACTACCAGCTGCACCTCCTTAGAGGTGTTCTTCCTTTCCTCTCCTTCCCCCAGATGCCCACTGTCTCCAGAGCTCTGGTCCTCTCTAAGCTGGACTACTGTAACAGCCTCTATCTAAATCTTCCTGCCTCCGCTCCCCGCCCTCTGCAACTTGTCCAGAACAGGACTGCAAGACTTGTCCTTGGCCCCAAGCCCAGGGATCGTATCTCTCCAGGACTGAAATCTCTGCACTGGCTCCCAGTGTCTGCGAGGATTAAGTTCAAAACCCTCTGCATTTTACACAAGGCCTTCTGGGGTCTCGGGCCGCAATACCTTCAACTCTCTCTTCCTTAATATCTTCCTTCTCGTGCTCTTCGCTCATCTGCCTCCAACTTCCTCAGAGTCAGTCGCTTCTCCAAGCAACGAGTTGGTGGCAGATCACTGTCTCTGGAACAGCCTTCCTGCCTCCCTGAAACATTAGGAGAACCATCTCCGGTTCCAGAAACACCTCAAAACCTTCCTCTTTGCTTCTGCTTTCTCTCCTCCCCTCCCTTGCTGAATTCCTGACTGAAATTGCACTGGTTACCTGGCCACCCTTTTCTGATCTCTGGCCGTGGCCCTGTCAATTGCCCACCTGCACTGCCTCCCTGGCAACCCCTGCACTTTCTGTATCCCTTTAGTCCCCCTACCAGCACTTATGTCTGCACTTCCTTGCACTTGCCACTAACTGGCTGTTTATTTGTCTTTTTTAAATCTTATTTATTCCACTTTCCCATGTACTGCACTTTCCCCTCTCCCTTCCCCCTGTGCACTTTTCCTTTCCCCCCATACCATGCACTTGCGCGATCTGAATGACACCTGGCCTAGTAGGATCGCTGCCTGTCCTCCCTTGTTCCCCCCCTTGCCTCGTCGCGCCTTGAAACACTTGTGTATAGGCGTGTTATAAATGCCATATCATATCATATCAATGGTTTTATGATGAATAAAGCAAATATTTTTGTAATCAAAGTTGTGTGATACATGGAAATGTCTAATTTTTGATTTAGGAGGCTTATCTACTCAATGACAAAGTAGATCCAGATCCGTTAACCCGTTGTGCAGAAGGGATCATATAGAGAGATGTAGTCAATCTGTTTTCTGTTTGTCCCCTATAATTTCTCCCCAATATACAGATTTGACCCCCCGTTAACAAAAATAGGGGAGCACCCAATTCTATATCTCATGTTCTCAGTGAGACAGCTAATCAAAATGGCATGATTAACCATGTCAAAAGCAGAGGAGAGACCAAGGAGGATGAGGACAGAATGAAAGCTAGAATCGTAATTAGTTACCAGATCTTCGCAGGTGTTCAGGAGGTTTCCATGCCTCTGACTGCTCTGAAGCCAGAATGATCATCATGAAGAAAACAAACAGATACAGTGTGAAGAGTAATCTGGTAGATGGCCAGCTTTTCCAGTAGTTTGCAAAGGAAAGGTGTGATAGGAATCAGGGAGTAGTTTGCCAGACAGGAAGGATTGGCAGAATACTTTTTTCAGAAGGGGGTGTAAAAGGGAGTGCTTGAGAGGAGAGTTGAACGTTCCAGTGACAAAAGAGTGATTGCAGAAAGTGGTCAAGGCTGGAGCGAGGGTGTCAATGTGGTCCTTAATGGTTCTGGAGGAGCAGGGGAGCACCTGCTTGGACAGCACTTGCATAGATCGGACTTGTCTAGAAACAACATCAGGTGTGGTCGGAGAGAAAGAGGAAAAGGAAGGAGGAGAGGGAGAGGTGGCCAGCATGGAGGCCATGAGAGGGAGAAGCAATGGAGAAAGAGGACAGGATGTCCTGGGTTATAGTGGTGAAGTGAGAAGCCAGAGCTTGTACAGAGGGCCTGGGAGGGAGCAGGAGAGGAGGAGACTGCAGAAGGATTGGCCAGCTCCTTGCATATTTTAAAGAGTGCAGCTCTGTTGTTAGAGGCCACAGATATGTGGGCTTGGATATGGCCTCTCTTCTTGGACTGGACAGAGAGTCTGTATGCCTTTGGAGCAGGCGGCAAGCCAGTTTGTCAGAGGATGTGCCCGATACCCTGCACTTCCACCAAGCCACCCTACACTTGCGTTTCAGGGTGGCGATTTCATAGTCATACCAAGAATTTCACTTGGAGGTAGGCTTCAGACAGATTCTCATGACAGGAGCATGGACATCCAGAGTGTTGGAGATAGAAAAATGCAGGTTAGAGAGGGTTGTGTCATAGTGTGAGTCAGCCGCATGTGTAGGAAGTGCAACGAAAGTAGCGGCAAAGGCCTCTACTGATACATGCTTCATGGGCCGAATGACGAGAAGGTAGGTGGCCATGCTGGGGTCAGCTTAGCCTGGGGGACAGAGAGCTTCAGGTGAGAGGAGAGCAGAACATGGTCAGTCCACAAGCGAGGAGTGCTGAGGGTTCAAGAAGGGGATGTCTGAAGAGATGAGAGCATCCAAGGTGTGCCCACCCGAGTGTGTTGGAACAGTGTGTAGAATGGAAAGAGTGCCGCAGAGGTTGCAGAAGAGCCCTCATGAGGGATAAGAAGCATCCAGGTGAATATTGAAGTCCCTGAGGAGAAGTTGAGAGGTAGCGGCAAGGAGAGAAGAGGAGAGGTCAGTCCACTCTGAGAGGAAGAGGGCAACCTAAACAGGTTGCCTGTAAATGGTGGCCAAGGATAGAGAGTCTGTATACCAGCCATTAAAGGAGGATTAGGCATAAGGAGGAATGACAGAAGCAGGGACCCACTCTGGAAAGAGGTGGCGTCTCTGGGGCGGTTGGTTCTGGGTTCGGAGAGGATCTTGTAGCCATCAGGGAGGAGCGTGTCAAAAGATCTGACAGAGCTGGCCGTGAACCATGCCTCGGTGAGAGCGTGGACATCCATGTCAAGTTCTTCAAGGAGGTGGCAGATGTCAGAGGAGTGTTTGACAGCAGGGCGAGAGTTGAGAGTAGCAATGTGGAGCAGGTTGCCACATTTGAAAGACTACTGTGGAGGGCTACAGGCTTGAGGTAAGCCCTGTAGAGGTGGTAGAAGGACCCGAGAGTGGTCAGAGGAGGTAGAAGAAGATATCTAGGTAGCCAGAGAAGATGAGGAGGTGCCAGAGAGGTGACAGAAGAAGGAGGTGGCAAAGGAGCCAGAGAGGTGCTGGTAGGAGTAGCAGGAGAAGGAAGGAAGTTGATAAAATGTGGGAGATGCCTATCGAAAAGGAGGAGATTAGACAGAGGGCCCTGGAACAAGACAGCGCCATTCAGATAGACATTAATGATCATCTTTGAGGAGTGAAGGAGGCTACTAGGACCTCCCACCGGGTGCCATCATTAATGGGAGAGGAGGAAAAAGGAGAGGGAACAAAGACCATATGAGGGGTCCATAGGTCTGGAGAGAGAACGACAAAGAGGATGTTGGTAAGAGTCTTTCTGGAGGAAGCACTGGTCTAGGTATCAGTGATAGGGAAGCCTGGGTTGGAGACCAGGATGACCCTCTTGAACTTCATCCTTTCCTGACCTAGTGAGAGGGATAGGGTGGGAGATAGAGTAGAAGTTAAAGAAGATAGGGAAGATGGAAAGCACCATAGAGGGTGCGAGGAAAAAGTAGGAGGAGGGAGTGGAAGAGAGAAAGGAGAGATTCACAGCAAATGCTGCACAATGTAGGATGTGCAGAGGGCGGTCACACGGTAGGGAGCACACAGAAGGGGCAAACAGGAACAATCAACAGTTAAAATGGTACCCCAGTGGGGTGGAGCCCTAGAGAGAGGAGAGATCCTGAAGGACACAGATCACAGTACAATAATATACACAGATGGGGGGGGGGTTACAGAGTAGGATAGAGCCTAAGGCCACAGATCACAGTACAATAGGAGCCACAGTTAGGGGGGAAGACAGGAACAATCAACATTGAAAATGATACCCCCAGCGGGGTGGGGTCCTAGAGAGAGCCTAAAGGACACAGATCACAGTACAACAATAGCCAAAGTTGGGGGGCCTAGAGAGTGGGCGAGAGCCTAAGGTTACAGATCACAGTACAATAGGAACTACAGCTGGGGGGATGACGGAACTAGAGAGTGGGAGAGAGCCTAAAGGCACAGATCACAGTACAATAGGAACTGCAAGTGAGGGGACCTACAGAAAGACAAAAAACCCAAAGAACGGCTAACCGCTGGAAGGGGTGCACCTAGGGCTGTGCAGAGAACAAAGTATGTTATTTCAGATGGTTAGGAGGAGGTGCGTGCATAGGCTGGGTAGTTTAGTGAGGAGGAGTAGTGCCTGCTCCTGCAACCCGCACCTTTCTTACCTGTTGGTCGATGATGGTAGATGTCTGTGTCTCATGATCACACTCTGTGCCACTTCCCCGTTAGTCACCAAACACCTGCATCGCACAACACTGCAACCTTGTCCTGTGAGGGCTTTGCCACAGAGGACCCGAAGCATGGACGTAGGCGCAATGTATTACGCATCCACGGGCAGCATCTCCTGCGCACTTGCGTCGCACAACATTGCAGCTGTGTCCTGCAAGGGCTTTAAAATGTCCTGCAGGAAGCAATCTTTTGGTGGGGAGAGAAATAGTGTGACAAGATGAGGCCTGCCTAGTTCAGTGATTTTGTTGAACTGGCCAGGCTGTTTATTTTTTGTCATATTTTAACTGTTTTTGCTGGACACGGCAAGGGCACTGATTATTTCTAGGGGTATGTTATACACAAACATATTTTTGATGTATTCCTCTTATTTAGTGGTCAAAGTGTTGAATCTCACAGAAAGAAATGGATACAAACATTTTTCATCAACATTGTTGGTTTTAAGAATCATCCTATCTCTCTGTATTTTGGGACTACACCTAAATCCAGCTTGATGACATTAACATTAACAGGAAAGTGAGGAGGCAAGACATTTTTCAACTTCCGGGTTCAGTAAGCGCAAAAGAGAGACACTCACGCTGTCCGTTGGTGTCCAGGCTGCATCTGGGTGCACATATCTGTCTCCACATAAATAATTGAAGTACATGCCTGAGATGAGCCCCAACCAAGGAACAGCTCATAATTAAATTACAACAAAACAGAAAGTCGCCAGTCAGTTCCATACATAGGTATATTCTTCAGTCTTCCTCTTGGAATGAATAAGTAAAACACATGCCGAGGGATGCTTTTTCCAGGTCAGCAGCTGGGTGATGAATATGACATTTGTTAAGCGGTCAGACTGGTATTGTTGTGGGGAGGAGGCTGTCTCTATGCAATCTCATTCTATACAGTTGTTGCTATTGTGGTAGTGGTGTTCTGTTGGAATAAACCTACTCTGGTATTCAGATTGCATATTGATGGGATTACCGCAGATGTGCATCCATACAAAGAACAAGCTTCCGAGTTACAGGGGGGGTCCAGGAAAATCTGACAGATCCACTTATATTGACCTTGTACAGTCAGCTCCTGTCACTGTTATTTCTACTACTACCCTGACCCTTCCATCCATTAGACGATGACCCCCAAAAACTCACTGACAACCTACATTGCTGCATGGAAAACATCTTCAGCTAGTTCAAATCCTACCTTCCTAACTGCCAACAGTTTGTTCAAATGGATTCTTCCAGATCACTAACTCTACCTATCACCTGCGGTATCCAGCAAGGATCCATCGTGTCCCCCCGTGATCTTCAATCTTCACACGAGACTACCCGGAACCCTCCTCCCTCCACACAACATCCACATCTACCAAAAAGCAGATAACACACACATGTACCTCTAGATATTCTCCATTGAATACATCCACAGGTTCAAGTCCTGTCTTACATTGATCCAGTTCTGGATGTCCAGTGCTTACCTGAAGCTAAAAGCCTCTAAGACTGCAATCCTTTTTCTGACCAAATACCCGGAACACCCTGACATCCAGACCTGGCTCTCTACTATGAACCTCACAGCCTTTACCCCCCATTAGGCCACTTGTGGCAAGACCCTTTGTTTCAAAATCGACAAACAAATCACATTCAAACAGCAGATAGCAAGGAAGACACAAACAGCTTGGTACCAACTCTCCATCCTAGAAAACAACTTAAAATCTACTGTCCAAGGCTTGGTCCTCTCCAACCTGGAGGGTGACAGTGCCATTTTGGAAGGACTTCTGGCGAGTACCCTGGCACCCTTGAGATGCGCCCTGTGTGCTGCAGCAAGACTCATCAAAGGACTTTGCAAATTTGACCACATCACCCATCTACCCTCCTTGAATTGCACTGGCTCCCGTTCGTTGCAATCTCGTTATCATCTTCAAATCCTGTTACATTATCAACTTGGTTATCACCTTGATGTACCCAAGCTACCTCACTGAGAAATTTAGCATCTCCGAAGGCTGCAATCCACCAAAAGTAAGGAAATGTGCAGACTTGAACCCTAGTTGGGCCTCACCTCTTTTTGAATGTAAAAGGCACTTGGGGTTGCTCACCCTATGTTACCTAGAGCGATCCAGACGTGGACTCCCCGCTCACTGTGCTCAGAGAGACACAGCTCCACCTCACTGATGAGGCCCAACTTTGCCGAAATATATGTCTGGGGTTGCTGTTCAAAGGAGGATTGCCTAGCATTTTGGTGCTGGACTGCTCAAGTGGGAGTACACAGACTGATATGCAAATGGGTGGTCAGTCATAATTTCGAAAAAATAATGTCGAATGACAAAAATGTCGAAAAATAATGTCGAAAAAAAAGTGTTGAATTCCGTTTTTTTAAATTAGATATTTATTTTGGGGTCCGGGAGTAAAAAAAATGGGTAAAACAAAAAAAAAAAAAAAAAAAAAAAAAAGGGGGGTTGGGGGGGAACCACCATTTCGAAAAAAAACGTATTGAAATGTTTTTTTTTTTTTTTCGAAATAATGACTTTCGACATTATTGTTTTCGAAATGATCACTATAAACCCATTATGGTTATTACTCCTTTATGAAAGGTACAGTGAGCTAAAATATGTAGCTTCGGACTCTGAGTGGGTACCTTCCCACAGAACAGGTTATCATGCCATGTTCTTTCTTGCAGAGGGGCGCTCTGACCTATTTTTATTTGAAATTTCGCATTCTAGTCTCCAGGTCTGAAAATAGATGTGCAGCACTGCTGTGTGTGTCACTTGTATTGCAGATGAGGTCTATAGAAGTCCCAGAGCTAGATTTTGAGGGTCCCTTACATATTATCAGTGATCTCTCATGTGCAGCACTACCACTGCAAACTGGCATTACTGGTCTGCTCTCATTGCTTCCTTTCCTCTGCACTTATGAGACACATTTGTATTAATGATTCATTGTGTAGCTAACATAGCTATTATTACCACATGTTGTATGTTTAATGTAGAAATATGGCCAAAAAAATACCTACAACTCTAAAAAGGCGAAAAGACAGGAAACATGGAGATGCAAGCCCCAGAAGGAAATCATTGTTTTAAAAGAATTCTGTATTATCACCAGAATGTTTCAAAACGTTGAATTTGAAATTGTTAACTCAAGCAACATATTTCCTGGAAGCATATTCTTAGGACTGCCTACAGAGAGATTTCTCTCTTGAACACCTAAAGCATGGCAATCTTGAATGGACTATGCTCTCAGTCCACAAAATGACAAAGCATAAAGTCCATCTGATTGGTGCCTTGCATCTCTGTCTTTGTTCCTGATTGGAGTGAATATAATATGCAGTATGTACCTCCTCAAGAGTAAAAAGGGCCTCCAGCGTGGAGACCGACGGCAGCAACATAATATTCATTGAATATTTCTATTTCCTACTGGTTTGGCACAGGGAGAGGGGTGGTTGCTGGTAGGGTGATGATGCTGGCAAGAAGAACAGATAACTGTGTGCGCGTGAGGCCGCATAGGTAAGGCCACAGGGAAGGACAGCAGAGGCAAAAAGATCCATAGGCCCCTCGGTGCTGGATCCCACACTCCAAATCAATCTACCAACCCTAGTCACGGTTTTGACTTGTTGAGGCTCATCAATTAATCAGTGCTTACTCCTCTAAGCACAGTGAGGAAGGGACCCACATCTGGGTGTACCACCGAGGAAATGCGTCTGGGTTGGCTCACTTGCTGGATCCGACCTGAGATTGCTTGTGCAGAGGGGATAAGCACTTTCGGCAGTCAAGACTCGCTTATGGTTAATGCCATCTTCTAACGGCACACAGCAACTAGAAATCTCCCAAGTGGAATTACCAGTTGTGATTAATATGAGGTTTTCCATCCATCACCTGTTGATGTATGTAGACCAGACCACAACATGTCTAAGATAGCATAGTTATTCAAGGCTCCTGCGTGCTACCTGTGTAAGCAAATGTGGTTACCAGACTCCAATAACAGCAGGATAGTCTAAAGGCCTGCTGCTGGAACCTTTGATTAAGCTGCACAGCAAGGGGTGTTATCTCACCAAGCCTGCCCTGAACTAGCATTGCACTGTGTGTGTTCTTTGGAAAATCATTGTCTACCAGCTTCTCAACTTGTAAAAACAGAGAGGTAAAGTCCACATCATCCCCTCTCAATAGCACTATTGCCTGATCTCCCAAAATTGTAGGAGCTCTCAGAAAGAGGTCATAGGTAGTCAGTAAGAGCTATCCAACGCATGAACAGGAACCCAAACACACTGGGCAATACTTTCTGTTGGGAAGGTGAACGTCCAATCTGCGCGCCTCACTTCCAGATGTGATCTAGTGGGTACATTTTTAGCTTACCCATCTCACCAAATTGTAGGTCTTAGTCAAGTAACTTAACCAAATTGTATTATCCTGGGCAAAATGCTTTATGTTGAAGCACTTAGAAAACAACTAAGTGCTAGTAAACAAAGTGAGACCTTTGACCCTTTGTCTGGACAGGTCGTCTAGTATGGTATTGCCAAAAGAATCGAGAAAAGAATGCTGAAAGAAAGTGTACGTTTGGCATGGACAAATACTGCAATTCCCATAATGCCAAACAAGGGGAGCAGGGAGTGCCGGGGTGTTCCCCGCTTCCGTAGTTTGACATTATGGGATTCGGAGGTTGCAGGGGTGGCGCCTGCTTCCATTAAATGGGAAGCGGGGGACAAATGACAGTTCAAACATCAGACAACATTTCTGGAATACGAATCTGTCAGCTTCACGGTATCGAGCAGCGTTTTTGTCGGCTTCGTGATTATAACGTTGATCCGTCTACACTACCCATCAATAGCAAACACATATCAAATGTGTAACTAACGTATTACTTACTTTTCCACATCGTCTTACATCATACCACACAAGACATCTTGTTCAAAAGACAAACACGTTCAAGTATCAAAAAAAGTCATGTTTGTTGTACTTGCCAAGTGATTGCTGCTGCTGGTGTCCTTTTCTTAATCAACTGCAATCAAATGTTCTGCCATTGATCATGCAAGTTTGCTTGCTGATTTTGAGTGAATAGCATGGACTCAGTGTCTAAACCCACCAGTTGCATGCATTTTCAAAAGAACAAGAATGCTATAAAAGCACTGGCTGAGAACATATTGTTCTCAGCCCTTCGGCCATGTTTGGTTAAAAGTGTTGATTTGACAGTTAATACAGGGCTTCAATGATTTCACCTATTGTTATATACATGTGTAGTATATGGCTTCAACCAGTTAATATATGATTTCAATGATTTCACTTATTGTTATGTATGTGTATTACATGTTTGACTGAATTGTATGTATAAATATCTTGTATTAAATATGTTTTTTATCTTACACAAAACACAATTGTTATGTGAGGTTATGACTTTGAAATATACAAATGGGTGTAGTGTTCTACATAACCAATGAGGTTATTTCGGGAATAGGACCCATACAGGACTTAACTCCCTATGAGGTTTTAGGGGCCGTCCCCTGCGTTACCAGTACCCCTTTTGTTGTATATATAAGTCTTACTAGCCCTTCACTGGTACGCTACCCCGAGGGCAGACCACTGCCACCCCTGAGTGGCCCCCCCTTCGAAACATATGTTACAAGACAACCATGGTTGTTCCAGTGGTCGGGTATCCCACAGGTCAGGGACATTACTGACCTATATACTATAGCCACACTCAGGCTTATAAGTAAAGCATTTCCTTCCTTGTCATTGCCTTACTCCTCCAGAGTTAGACCACTCCAGTCCCCCACCAGTTTTTCCTTCCACCTGGGCCCCCCCACCTGTGTGTTCTCGCAGCCCCAGGGTCGGGAGACACGGATATGGCCGAGAATGCAACCTTAAGCTACTCAGAAGAGGAAACCCTTGAGTTAACTCGCGGTCCCACTCTATTTGACCCTCCAGACCCTAATCAGCCCTCCACCTCATCTAGCACAGCTGAGGACTTATTGAAATTGAAAAAGAAGACTTTTCGCACTGAACTCCATGGGCATTTCCTGAGGGAATATTTGAAAAAAAACATTATACCCAGCGGACTCACAGTGCGAAATGAACCCAGGTTATTCTTAGAAGATAAAGAGTACACTTCCAACTTCAGCTTCGTTGCTACCAAATGCAGTCGGGACCTGATGGTCCTCACTATTACCACTGCACAACGTATCAGCATAGAACTACAGAGAAATTTAACATTAGAAGAAACAAAATTTAAGGATAATACGTTACTCACGGACATAGAGACACAACTCTCAAACATTAATAAACAATTTGAACAATTTAAGACTAACACCTTAACCAAGAAAACAAACAAATTAAATAAAGACCTTAAAGATTTCAAGACTGAAGTCATCTATCCATATACGGTAGACGGCTACATTGATTCTTTAAAAAAACAAGGGAATTCACCCCAATCACCGGCGAGAGGCAGACGAGGTAAAGTCTCTTTCTCAGGATCAAGTAGTTCTGGGTCCTCAGGGGGAAGCCCATACCAGAACGTCCCGCCCTACCAGCCCCAACACTTCGGACAACCACATTTTCAAGGCCCCTACCCTCCACCTTTCCCTTTTTTAGGCAGAGGAGGACAGGGAGGCGGATGGGGTCCCCCATTTTGGAACACCCCTTATCAAGGACAACGACGACGCCCCAGGTGGCGCAGACGATAAATCAGACCTTGGACAATAATCAACTACCGATTTTCAATCTGGCAAAATTTGATCTCTCTCCATGCCAAATCTCTCTTCTAACTAAAGGTCTTTCCTTTGTACCCACTAGCGACACTGATTGGTATAAAACAGTAATGGAGATACGCCGTTTTCTGCGTAGTCTCAGACTTTGTGTCTTTTTCCAGGATCATAATGGTCAAGATATCATTCCAGACACAGGTTTGCATCCACAATCTTCTTTCACACCCTCAGACAACCAGGTACCCAACGACCTGCTCACCTTCGAGAGGTGTGTTTTGCGAGATATCAGATTGCTTAAGAAGCACAAAAACAAAATTCATCAGAATCTGACCACGGGCGAAAGAAAAGCCCTGAAGGAGTTATCGAGTAATCGCAATCTGGTAATTAAACCAGCCGATAAGGGAGGAGGGATTGTGCTTATGACCATTGATCAATACACTCATATGATCATGACTCTATTACAAGATGGTGTCAGTTACCAAACCCTTAGAAAGGACCCCACCAGAGAAATGCAAATAGAAATCTCTGAAATGGTGAACTACGCCCGAGAAAGGGATTGGATCACTGACAAGGAGGCAAATTTCCTGACCACATCTTCGGGTCGCACACCCTGTTTGTATGCCCTCCCTAAGATACACAAAAATGCTGAGGACTTACCGGGGAGACTAATCGTCTCCGGCTGTGGCTCGATTTTAGAACCAATAGGCCAATTTATCGATTACTTCCTCAAACCACTAAGCATTAAAACGAAGTCGTACCTACGGGACACAATGCATACCATTCAAGTATTCGAACAGTTGGACTTCAACTCCTCAGATCAACTATTAGTAACCATGGACATCAAGGCCCTGTATACATCTATCCCACAGGATGCAGCGATAGACTGTATATATGAGCATTTGACACAACAGGCAATTCACACGGGTTCACCCCGGGTGCCACCAGAATTCATTATAGAACTAGCAACCTTTGCCTTAGGCAAAAACTTTTTCACGTTTGACAATCAATTTTATTTACAGATCAAGGGTACGGCCATGGGTGCTACCTTTGCACCCAGTTTAGCAATTTTATTCATGGCCACATTCGAAGAACAACATGTTTTTAGCCAAACAAACCTATGGCTCTCGAAGATATCCCATTGGCATCGCTACATAGACGATATCATTTTCATTTGGTCCGGAGACAAGACATCTCTCCAATTATTTTTTGATTGGCTAAACACACGGAACACTAATATTCAATTTACTATGGAATCCAGCGCCACACAGATACACTTTTTAGATCTTGAAATTTCAGGTCTTAATAATAAACTAGTTTGTAACCTTTTTCGAAAAACCACAGATCGCAACACACTTTTACATTATAAGAGCGACCACCCGCAACACATCAAAGAAAATCTTCCATACGGTCAATTACTCAGAATTAGAAGGAATTGCACTTCTCTCAATGACTTTTAAGACAATGCAAACTCATTGTGTGTACGTCTGCGAAGTCGTGGATACCCCAAAAAATTGGTGAATAATGCTACCAAAAGGGCTCGTTTTACCAATCGAGATCTCCTTTTAACACCCAGAACCGATACTAATGAATCCAATGAGGAAAGACTTACATGTGTGATTTCACATGGCCCCAACACCTTTGATTTGAAAAAGGTGATTCGAAAATATTGGCCCATTGTAAAACTACAGCTTGTGGACGAACCCATTCCTCAGTTCGCCTTCAAAAGAACGAGGAATATTAAGGAACACCTTGTTCACTCTTCATTTACACGAATACCACCATGCACAGGGCTTTGGAACCTGCGTAAAGTTACTGGCCACTACCCCTGCGGGGCCTGCTCGGTATGCAAGTTTACCAAGAAAATCCAAATGGTTAGGATTGGTGATAGACAATGGGTGCTGAACAATCAATCCAATCGCAAAAGCAGCCAAGCGGTATATTGCATTGAATGCCCATGTGGTCTGCGCTATGTCAGCCAAACCATGCGGAATGTTGGCACCCGCATATCAGAACATCGTTCTAGAATCCGATGCAAGAACACCACTTCCCCCCTGGTCACACACTATCTTTCCCATCAACATTCCCCTGATGACATCCTTTGGTGGGTTCTGGACAGGATACAAACAGGTCCCAATATTCACAACAGACTTTTGGAACTAGAAAAGCGATGGATCTACAGATTGGATTCGTTGGATAATGGTCTCAACGAGCAATCTCCATTTTAACCAGGGATTGTGGGCCTTTTGACTTATCCGTAACTACACACTAGTGGTCTCGGCTCCTTCCCTCCATTTTTTTGTTTGAGACACCCCCTGGGGTTTCTCTACTTCGATAGTGGATGGGGGCAACGTCCGCCTTTCACACACGCGGTCCACACTCCCCCTCCCGCGATGTCAGTCATTTTTTACATCCAATTAGGGGTACCCGTTCTAACACTGTCATCATGTGCGGGATGCGCCCCAGACGTACGAATATAGGAACACCGTCTGATGCAGAGGGCGACGGTATTTCCTACAGGCACTTTCATGTCTATATAGTTTAGCGCTCATAAATATATACACTTCCCCTCTAGATTTTGCGATGTGGTACTCACGAAGAACCAAGCCGTTTGTTTTCTGGTTCATCCCGGCTTCATGTGGACGTGCCGCACTTTGATTGGCTATCCACAACACACCCCCGGACCTGGCAACCCCATAGGGCCCTTGGATGGGATACCTTTCCAACCAACCAATACGGGCCCTGTCTTGCGAGCCCTCCTGGAAGTGACGTTGTTGCCATAGCAACGGACGCCGTCAGCTCGCATTTTTTCAGTGCAGTCTGTAGCTGCATTTCCACGAACGCAGCACACGGGACACGACGGCATTCACAGCCGCCTCAGTTCCCTCGAGACGACTCGGAGCTACTTCCTAATCCGCTCCCAGGTATTTCACCCTCTCTCACACACACTGCAGGTCCTCTACGGGCGGTGATGCACTTATCTTACAGCAGATGCGGTTCTTTTAACTGCCTCATAGACTCTCTCTTTTTCCTACTCCACACTTCAGAGCCAGCACATCTGAACGTGCTCTTACATGATTTAAGACGCAGCCTCCATGTTATGAAAGACACGGACGCTCCCTTTGCGCGGAGCAAGCTCCCGCACTAACACTTTCTGCAGAGGATCCATTTCAAGGTAACCTCTACTTTCAGCGCATCGGAGTACCTCTTATGTATTTCCTGCCCCTCTGGCACAGGAATGCTTACCATTCATGATAAAATAACAAACATTTTTCGTCAGTTCCTTTAGGTCCAGCTTCTCCTGTTTTCCCACAATTAGGATTTGCGCTCTTCCCAAACGGCTATCTTAAGCTCATCAGCTGGTTTCGACTCACATCCCATCTTCTCGTTTGAGCATATGAGAACCGATTTATCTACAGCGAGTTCTCCTGGTACCACTCTAGGTAAGCTACACCCCCCCTTTTATTTTTTATTTTGAATCCCGCATGATTGGATATTCCCCCTCTCCCGCCTCCCTCCGTGCCCTCAGACCATGGGGACTACCCGGGGATACATGTGGTGGGCCGGGGCCCTGGGTGGTTTAGGATCCCCTGGGAGGGACCAAGGGCCATTATTCATACTTTACCAGACAGGGATTCATCTGCAATTGGATTAGAGGCTCAACCTTACAATGCCCTTAATAGTTCAGTGCATACAGGACCATGGTCTTATACTTGCACACATACATTTGTGTATTTTCCCTACACTTGAAACTCAAGTTTGTATATGTTTGTCTCATAACCTCTTTACATTGTATTTCTATTGACAGTAATTTGTTTTCTTTTTTCTTCTATACCCTTATGCACTTGTTTTCAATTTTTTTCCTTCATCTCACTATAACAGGGTCTTGCTACTTATTGCCCTGACGAAGGCGGAATAGTCTCTCAACTGTGAAGATTCCACTTTCTCTGCACTGTTACCACCGCCCAAACGCATTTTCTTGATCAGAGGACATTGGAGGCTCTTAACTAACACGCCTCACCCATTTTGGGTCTCGAACCCTACCCCTTGTGCTTTATCTGCTTAGGACACACAGCAGTGGCATTTATTACTTTGGGTTCTGAAAACTCCCCTCTGGTGCGTTGGCAGACCCAATCCCAGCTTCCTAATATTTTCAACCTGGGATTTCATTTTCAAAGGAATATGTATTCTAGGAACTCTTATTGTTGTTAAGTAATAGTGTAAGCTTGAAAACAATTTAAGAACTCCTACTTATGTCCGGCTTTGGTCCGGAATCTTCTCTTTTCTTTTTTCTTTTTTCCCCTGTATTTTGCCCTTTGGCCTTGTTTGGTTAAAAGTGTTGATTTGACAGTTAATACAGGGCTTCAATGATTTCACCTATTGTTATATACATGTGTAGTATTTGGCTTCAACCAGTTAATATATGATTTCAATGATTTCACTTATTGTTATGTATGTGTATTACATGTTTGACTTAATTGTATGTATAAATATCTTGTATTAAATATGTTTTTTATCTTACATAAAACTCAATTGTTATGTGAGGTTACGACTTTGAAATATACAAATGGGTATAGTGTTCTACATAACCAATGAGGTTATTTCGGGAATAGGACCCATACAGGACTTAACTCCCTATGAGGTTTTAGGGGCCGTCCCCTGCAATACCAGTACCCCTTTTGTTGTATATATGAGAACATATCTGATGACAGCATTTAATCATCACCAGATTCAGCATCAAAATTTGATGACTGTGATGAATTCGGTTGTGAGAACAATGCAATAAGTGTCAGTGTCTTAAAATCGAATAATGTGCTATGGGTAATTCATCTCACGAAAGGGAAATCTAATCAGATCTCCCGCTCATAAGCTCCACGCCACAAGCATAGTGTATACCTGTGCCCTGATGTATCCTGATCAACAGTGACTACTCACGAGTGGCACAAAGCAGGTTCAAAGGTCACAGGTGCCCATCTGACAGCTGCAGTGGCAGCCATGTCATTACAACATAGGGGATATATTTAGTATATGCAGCCCTGTTCCCATAATCACATACCTATGATAATGACTACCCTGGTGGCAGTTGTAAACTTTGAATAGTTTTGGTACATTGTCTAGTGAGCTTTAGAAAGGTATGTGTACTACCTCCAGCCAGGCTTTCTCAATGGCTCCCAACAAGACTGTATCCGTGGGGGGTGTCTCTCTTTGATCCCTTGTGATCCATTGTGAGGTACGGTAACACCTCTCCCCAGTGAGCCAGCCTTACAGAAGGCGCTTGGTCTAAAGCTAGCCTGCTTTAGGGGACAAATCCCTGCTCCTGGCTGGAGTGGACTTTGCCCTATTGATCTTGCATCCAACCTGCTTTACTTCAGAGAAAGAGGAGGAGACAGGAAAGGGAAAGAGAGACAGTAAGAAACAAGATGGTGGAAGTCTTCCTCCAGTGTCCAGAGCACTCCTGCCAACCATCTCCCACCCCCTTTGTTCTTAGTGATGACCAAGACCTTTGCATATGCAGCACCCTGGTGTGAGGCTACTCCTCCTCGATGGGTGCCCTCCTTTGTTGCCTGGGCCCAGGACAGCTGCCTGCTGCGCGGTTGTCTATGGGGGAGGGAGGTACCAGCCCTCCCAAAGAGAATCAAAGAGAGGCTGAGGTCTCTGAGTTTCTATCCTGCCGTGTGGCAGTATCGGAGCAACTGACCCAAATACACATTCCCTTACACAACAGAGCTGACTCATAGGAGCTGACACATGTTCAGTATCAAATGGGATGTGGCGGCCATGATCATAAGTATTGCCATGCACTATACCTAAACTCAGGCACAGCTTACTCTAAAAGATTACCTGCCACCAGCATGTGGTACTCCTGATCATCATAGTTGTATACAGGGGGCATATCATAAATGTTTTCCAGTGCTGCAGTGACTTTGCTGTCCCTGCGGTGGTCAAGTGGTTATCTAGTGACTTTGGAACGCGCTCTGGGCAATGAGCAGGGCATGTTCTGCGGATCAGGCTACTGATGCAGGTGCGCATAAGTGCATTCTGCTTTTGACATGGAGTTGCGGAATAGGGGATCTGGTTAGCAGATTACCCCTTTAGAGAAGAAATCACCCACATCATTTAGTGTACCAAAAATCAAAAAGCCAGGGCTTTGCACCCTTACCAGATGGCAATTCCTCACACCTGCTGCTGGAGCAGGACCTCTCTCTCTGCCAGCTACACTGGTAGCCAGGACCTTACTTAATAATGTCACAGCGCTTTCCCCCTGGTGCCTATGGAAGAGGTGGACTAGTCGCCATTGATGTTCCGTTACGCTCTCTCCTGGAATGCATTTCACCATTCTAGTCTTTTCTAAGATGGCCGCTGTCCCGTTTGATATCTTTTACTTTCACTTCCAACGCGCTGCGTTGCAACCCATCAGGCTTCCTGCTCTTATGGGTAAGATGCTGTGCTAGGAACCCCCTCTGTCCTCCCTGTGCTCGTTTCTTTGGCTTTCTATCACTCTGTCTCCCTGAGCTTCTTCTTTCCCTGGCTGTGCTTTGGTTCTCCTCTGGCTCTCTACTTCCCCGGGTTTCCAGAGCTTCCCTCCCTGGAACTCCATTACTCTCTGTGCTCGCCCTTTTCTACCTTGAAGCTTTGCATGCTCTTCTCTCTCTTGCTATTCATTACAGAGTTTCTTGGAGTTCTCCCCGCTTCTTGCTGTTGCCTTCTTCATTCAGTTTTCACGACATTCCGCCAAGCTTTACTCGACACAACGGACTCTGGGAATCTACACCACTATGCTAAAGCGGCTTTTGCCTTCATAGGCTTTTCCCCATACTCAGCTGTATCCGGAGAGGGGCCCCTAGTCTGCCTGTTTATCAGTTGGACATAGTGGCTTTGCCTCGTGACAGACCCTATCTCTTCCAAGAAAGGAAGACTTCAATGAAGAAAAAGAAGAACAAGAAAACGATCCGGAAAGGGTCCCCTTTGCCATCACACACCGAGAGGATCAAGGGAGAGATCCTGTTAAATCTGACAAAGATGCTGAAGGACACCTGCAGGTGATTGCCAGCCTCCCCTTTGTTGGGAGTCTGAAAACAAGGACTAATCTTATCTTTGAGCTCCTGGAATCGGACTCACCAAAGTCTGAGAACCAAGACATTCACGATCCCTGTTTTTCACTATCCTTGAACTGTTCTAACTGCCTTCGAAGCATGTTTATCTGCATTTGAACCACAGGATACAATGTTGTTCATTGTTTAACAGGCAATTTACATGATGTGCTCCATAGTCTGAAGAGATAGAATGAGTAAAGTCTTTGTGGCTAATACATACGAATGTGGGCTGACTGAAGGAGCCATGCTGACCGGGACCTGCCTAGACATATTCAAAAACTAGAGATTTAGGAAGGAGTACAATGTCATATACTTTAACAACACATGAAGTATCTTTGTTGAAGTTTACAGAACTAATTTCAATGAATAAATAGATGTTTGAGATCACGCTACACTGAGCACTGCAGCTCCTGAGGAATGTCCAACACTCACTGGCATAGTGGGACAGAAACATGTATGGCTTTATAGGATACCGATTGTTGTATATGTTCATGTCTGTGTGTTTCCAAGAAATGATTAACATTAGTTTTTTTTAATTAATTTTGGATTACTATTTAAGCGTAATTATGGATATAACAGTGGGACTATAAAACTGATGTGGTATGCTATATATGTTTATACTACTGAATAAAAATGTTTATACTTTCTGTATTAATGTACAACATTGGTTAGTCCATTTCTTTGAGGACTGAATGTTTTTGATCCAGAGAGGACACATTGTACTGCCTATGTCATATGCTTTGAACCCTGTTCTTTGTGGTATATAATAACCACAGGACCTGACAGTGCTTCCTTTGGCACTCAACCGAGCCTTTCAACCAACGTGCTTGGTACTTCGTACCAGCTCCATACTGCATTGTACCTTGCAGAGCCCATCACCTGCTCAAATCAACTGGACATTGCTGGACCTTGACTCAAACTGCTGAGGTTTCACTTGCAGACTCGAACCAGCAGTTACCGATTATCTGAAACTGTCTCAGCATTGATCTGCCATTTCGTCAAACTGCACACTGCAACAGCAAGATCAAAGCTTAAGACCATCACCCAATCTCGACTCAAACTGCTAAAGCGTCACTCTCTGACCATTCCCAGTGCCCTCTGAGCTGATCCTGATGAGCACTCTGACTTGCATTTCTCGAACAATGCCTTCAAATTGCTGTGAGCCACTGTATACGAATCGACTCGACGCCAGCTCGCTGCTTGGAAAGTCACGACTTGCTGCACTGGAACTTGGTTCGATCCGCTCACCCAACATCTTGAAGCCTGGTTTGATGTGGTTGAACCGACTTGCAACACCAAATAGATACTATAACTTTTGCTTACATTTCATCCCTGATTCATTACCCAAAGTACTGCATATTTCTATCTATGTGTGTTCTATCCTCAAGGGTGGGTTTTGTGTAGTTTGTTTCTATTTAGTTATTTTTGCAGATGGTGTGTTTAATTGAAGTATATATATATATTTATGTTACCTTGATGAGAAATTCCATTTCTGTTACACGGTTATGAGTTGCTCTTTGGATTGCTACTGGATCACATTTGCACCCCTCTTGAGTGTATAGCCTTCTCTCTACCCATGTTACCACAAAAGGCAGAGGAGGTATATCTCTCAGCTGTGCCCTTTTTACCTTCATGATTGGGATCCCTCTTCTTGAGTCGCAGTTTGCGGGCTGAGGAGGCGCCTTAGCCACTACTCACCCTTGTGCTTCAGTAGGGCATGAGCCATTGTGTCACTGTTGGGTTTTAAAGTAGGCTAGTGTTTGCCACAGTTTGATGATGACTTTCCTGCAAAATGTACTCAATCCAAATGTATGTTTCCAAAAACCAGACTGGTCCCAGCTTACTTGATGCCTGTGTCCAGGCTTCTCACATTATACTTTTAATCACAAAAAACAAAGCACCCCGATATCTGTGTTTCTATATTTCTGGTCACAACACTGTCAGCAATAGCTGGGGTGGCTTCAACAAACACACTCCTGACATTGCGACTCTTGCCTGCAGAGTGAGAACGAGAGAAACAAAGCGCAGGGTGGGGGGGTGACAGAGGCAGAGGGAGAGTGCTAGATCGGCATATGATATACCAGGTGCAGCTATTTCCTCAGAGTCTCAATGCTATGTGACAACTACAGATGAACACATTCTATGGCTCTCTCTTCTTTACAAGAGCCGCAAACTCAAATACTAAACTGCCATTCCCAGCCATTTCCACATTTGATCGTGTCAGGAAGCAGGTGATGAGCTTATACTGTATCTTGGACTTCATCCTTGGACGTGGTCCTCTTGTTCCAAACCCTGCAATCCCACGCTGCAGCCAGCGTATGCCAAAATGCCAGAAGAGCCTGAAAGCAGCTGCAATCCTGATAGTCTCAGGAGGAAAGCTCAGCCTTGGAAGCAAGACGACACAGAACAACACAGGGGCGATCCCCGGCTCCGCGCCTAGAAACTTCTCCTAAAGGAAAAAAACCTGCCATCAATCCTTTATGACATTTCTTAATGCATAATAACTCACGCATTAGCTTAATAATGCCGGATACATAACAACCGCTCATGCTGCAACTGTTCTGCTCTTATGCCGGTAAAATAGCTCAGCGGGTTGAGCTCTCGCTGCTGCAATCTATGTGTAATCAGCAGGTCACAGATTCAAATGCCAGCAAGGTCATCTCAGCCTTTCATCCTTCCAAGATCAATAAATACCAACATTGGGTGATATTTTATGTAAATGTGTCCTATGCAAAGCGCTGTGGCGCAAGCACTATATAAACAGCACATCATTACGATTATTTGCACTGCGTATTCTATAAATATTCCAGCAGCCCATGAAGCTGGAGAAACGAAATGCAGGGTACCGCTGCCTAAAACGCTACATTTTTAGATTGCTGTGATGTCCAGGCGCTTTATAATTGCCACATCATATCATAGTTCTACACTGTGTAGCATAGAAATTGGGACAACACACCACATGCCTAGATGTTTCATCAGACTCGCAACAAAAGCGACAGGAGATATTAAGATCGCTGCGAGACCATTTTGTCATGACGCTGCCAACATGTGAAAGATGGACCCTTAAACATAATAAGCAAGTCTGTAACAGAAGTCATTTACAACCAATATTTCATGGAAGTAATTCAACTTCCGGGAAAAGGGCAGCTTTTACGATGTCATCTCCCATGAAGGTAATGAAGCTCTGGAAGCGGGCAATACAGGCTGCAATGGAATGGAGCCCAGAGGAATTCCCTGCGGATTCCCAGTGGGTGTCAAGTGCCGCCTGCAATATTGCCTGTCGCATCTTTCTTTTGCACACCTGACTAGTAACCGGGGCGGTGCTTCCACGAGCCACGGCAGCACACATTTCCTTCGCACGGCTGCAGAACACATCACAATCGTAACTCATCATGTGATCACAACAAACCAAGAGAAATGGTGATCCAATGGTGCACCTCTTGCCCAGACCCTTCACACATTCCTATAATCGATGATGTCTGTTTCTGCCATCAGTGCGTCTGTATTCTCATCACGAGCATCGCCGGGTTGATCACATTGCTTTGATTATGCGCCTACTCGGTGCCTTGTTATTGGCTCATGCCTTCTTGCTCTTTGTTGGGTGATGTAAGTATTCTCTGAACATCTGGAGTGCGCCACAATCCATGCATATTAAATTACCCAGCTAAAGAATCAAACTTCCCTGTGCTCGAAAGAAAGAAGGTCATTGCTATGTGAATTATAACTACATTTTCCCCACACTTAAGACTACAAAAGCAGCTGTTGCAAGCTGTTCCGTTTCAGAGGGAAATAAAGAAGTACTTTGCTTCAAAGACGCTAACGAGCAAGGATTGCATTGCCAAAATGTTCTCATCCCATTATGCTTGGTTATCTGCTTGAAGATGAATGATAAAGTGGCTGAAAAGAAGTGCCCTAATGCGCACATTGCAGACGGGGGAGCGCGTGGGCTTCATTTATCATTGGATGAAAAGTCCTTTGTGCCAAGAATCGGGGACCAATTGCACAAGGTGGCGTTTTGTTCCTTGCAGCGGATGCTTCAGAATTGCTAGCTGTGACTTGCATGCCTGCTGGAACTAGGCAGGGCAATCCCAGCATTGACGAAACAAGAACTTTTCCCAAATGGCTGCCACTGTCAGTTTCATATAGTCTCGGAAGGATAGCTCAGGGGCAACGTGCTCGCCTCGGAAGCAAGACACCACAGTGCAACACAGGTTCCATCCTGGGGTCCGCGCATAGAAACCTCTGGGTATTAAGCATGTTATAAATAACCTATCATATCATATTACAGGTGTTCAGCAAAAGTGGGTGGAAATCGTTAGATTAAAAAGTAACCTCTTCTACTGTGACCATGTTCTCTTGCGTTGATAATTATCACATGCAGGCTTGTTTTGAGCAGGACGTTAAATGGCCTGGTGTGTAATTGACAGGCGCGATTAACAGAGGTGTTTTCTTAGGTATTCATGCACAGAGGTAGGGCAGGAGCATAAAGTCTGCTCCGTATCTTACCCATCTATGATATCAACCATATCTAATTGTGATGCAGAAGTAGAAGCATAAACCACTGTGGATTGTTCCTGCATTTTACACCTACAAAAAGCAGGCAGAATTTACAATGATTCATTGTATTGCATACTCACAGTTCAACTGGATATGTCACTTACAGCTTCCCTTTTGTTCCTGGTAACCAACCTATGCAACACTATAGCCATATGTCACCACATACTGGAAGATCACTTATCATTCAGAAAGTCCATTAAAACCTGCATGTTCACCAGGCCACAATAGGCATAATAAATATGGTATGTGCACGACAAAGGCTGTATCCAATTGGGTTGACATTACTAAGACTTTCCATTAGGAGAAATGCGTGCAAGACCTCTATACCACTTCATAGGTAAAAGCACACAAAAGGCCAAACCTAATAATGTAAGCGTCATCCATGGTACCCAGTGATTTCACTGTAGAATACGCACCGCACACATTTTTCAGTACAGAATATTTATTGCCAAGAAGTTCACCTACAATATATAATTTAAACAAACATACAAATACTACGTTTTGGGAAAGGCATACTGTTTTTTTTTGTATGGATAGGAAGTAAATAGGCGGCTGTCATGGGTCCCCCCCTCATTTTGTTGCTGTTCTAAATGTAAAAAACAGTGACAATTAAATAATCGAAAACCTTTGTGGGTGAACATTTCAGAAGTAAAATTATAGTAGAACCTCACCAATGGGTCCTACATAACGTGAACAATTAAGGACTTCCAGAGGGCATGGGGATATCATTTGTGTGGCAATATTTAGTTTGATGGTCTATGATGACAAAGAACATGAAAATGGGAAACTAGGGTATGGAACCAATCTGGGACATATGTAAATACCCAATGTGTCATCCGTACATGTATGAACCAGAGCCTTTATACGTTTCTTTCAATTTCGGTGGACAGTGGCTAGGGAATACCAACCTACTGGCTTTGGTAATATGTGTCCCAGCCCCTGGAGCTCCAGAGTTCGAACAAGAACTCTAGGACTGCAGAGATAGTGTTTTGAGAGCTCTTAGGTTTACTGGGTAAAGGCCACTTGGCCTCCATCTTGGAACCAGCTGGTTTGAACCAGAGGGAACAATGGGACCTTATTCATGGCTGGAAATACATCAGGGGTGATGGCCTATCGTCTGAGGAGGTGGACGCCAGATATCATCAGACCAAAGTGATAGATGGTAGGAAACAACCACATGGAAAAGAGGATCCAGATAGAATCCGAGGATGGACTACCACGTTCTGGAGGGTGGGAAAGGTCAATCGGACATGATTTCAAATGGATGGGACATACCATAAGAGGATATAAGGGAAGGTTAGTTGGAGGTCGGTTGGGTTCGATTGGGTGATGGGCTAAATGGGTGCTGTCCGTTTATTCGGTTTGCAAACCTGGTTTCAATAAATATTCTTGCATTGTCCATTTGCCACCAGACTATTGAGTCTTCTCTTTGATTTGCGTTGATAGATGATGCCATGACTCAGATCCCGTTGCACTATGCTGCAGACTCCCAGCTCCCGAAGACCTCCGTCTGGACACCCCCACAAATGCACTCAACACGATAAGGTGGGAGACCTACTTTCAAATCTACAATTGGGGTTTTTGGAGGTAGATATCGGGTCTGGTGACAGTGCATGATAGTCTGCATAGGGGAGAGAGGGTTCTGATTGGGACCAGGAAATGAACAACGAAGGATGACATTTGTGATGTCATCTTTGATGTCATGGGTGTTAGTCTTAGCAGTGCATGGTGGATGGCGTAAGTTATGCTTGCTTAGTGTACCATAACTGGTGAATTCCTGAGGTTTTTTGGTTTTACTTGTAATAATAATGTCCCTTTAACAAAGTTCTGTCACTGAATTTCATGGGTTTTTGTTAGTGTGACTTAACCATAACATCACTTTAACAATGTTTTTTCAGTGAATTTCATAGGTGTTAGTAGTGCACCTTTAATCTGCTACAAATCCCTTATATTATACTCTCCACCCCCAATATGGCAAATATGGAGTCAGCGGACTGCACGGTAGTCCACGGACGTCGGACACCATTTACAAGGCTCAGAATCATAGGGGAGACCAAAAAAAGATGTACCCATCAACCAACAAACAGATGTACATAAAATCACAACTAATGTTTACAACATGCAACTATACCTTTTTGTACAAACACGTTAAAAAATACAACATATTTTGCACACTTAATATAATCTCCTCACTACAACTCTGCATATAGATTGAGAAACACCAGGTGCTTAATGAACAACACATTCTCTCTAAACAGTATTTATTTGTCTATTATTCGCTTTCATTATATAAACATGTGTTATAAGAGAGAAGCCCTTTTTTCTCACAGAAATGGCAAGCACACTTGAGTGGTTGGAGGAGAACTTCCCAAAAGAAGAAATGAGTGATGATAACATATCCAATTACTAAAATTATAATTTCTATTTTTCTTACAGTACATAGTTTTCATGAAGAAACCATGCCCCAGTTTAATTATACACAATCCCAAGAATCACAAACAGAAGTCCTAGCCCCAACTGTAAATAATCAAATCATGAACTAAAATGGATGAACTGATTAATGATTTTAAGGATCCTTTACAGTATTTCAAAAATCATGTCATTAAAAATGTTCCCCATCACTGTCCTTCATGCACCTGTCCCTCGTTTCCCCAGCCATCATCCCGATCAAATTCTGAACTTTTCATTTCAAGATGCTTTAATGAAAGCTCACTCCCTTCCTCCCCTCATGATTATTGTATACAAATTTCTAATTCTCCCATTAATGGTTCCCATTCCGGTACCCCATCCCTTTCTTGAATTGTTGTGTGATACTCTCCATTTTTATTAAACTCCCTTTATGAGTCCACGGACACCACAAATGTCCACAGTGTCCACACTCAAGATGGAGGCACCCTCTGACAGGGTGATTACCGGACATGTCTGTTTTCATGTGATGAACTTTTAATTAGTCCGCGGACACCACACCTGTTCTAGGGACATCCAGCTCATGCATGCTGCAATTCCTGCCCCATGGGTGTCTGCGGATGGCCGCAAGGGCTGCAGATGGCCACAGACATCACCATGTGACTGCACCCGTGTGGTGTAATGATGTATCTGCGAACGGTTTCCGTGGCCATGAAGAGTTTAAACGTGCTTTTCCAGCCAATCTAGGGTGTTTCAAGCAGAAACTTTACCCTTGCACAGTTTCCATTATCTTCGTTGATCTGGCAACTTTTTCCAAATTTTCAAGGCAACAGCACACAAATGTGAAAGTCCAGCAATGGGCAAAAACATGGTGCCTACCCCAAATTGCAGGATCGCAGCAACACACAGATGCAAAAATCTAGCCTGGGTAAAAAGAGTTCCCAAAAAAGAGTTCTAAAATCCTACCAGGAGATAGAAAACATAGCCACAAATGATCCTAACAACCAGGACTTTTTAAAAAACAATTTAATTGACACATACTACCCAAACAAAAGAACTGCTTTGCAAAACATGTGTCTGTATGACATTGCCCAAAACTACACCTACAGCATAAAGGTCACACCAAATCACACAACTGGCAAATAATCGTGTGAAGGAAGCCTAGTGAAACTCACCAAACCCATCCAAATTAATCATATAAAGTTATCATTTAAATCTCCACAACATAGAGAACTGTATTACATAGCCCTACTCTAACTTTTTAAATCTTGGAGAAAAGAAAAATAATTATTAGGTGACTATGACTCATTTGAAGCTGCATTCAAAGCAAATGAAAGCAGTATGTCAAATGACAATTTCAAACAAAAAAAAACAAATCTTGGACAATGAACGCCAACAAGAGGAAGAAATTGAAGCTCAACTAGACAAATACACAGAGGGATGTCAAACTTCCCTTACAGGAAGTCAAGAACCACTTGGAGAACCACTCATTCTAAATGAAGCAGAAATAGCCATGACTGAGGTAGAAAATACCATTTATCAATTTAAACAATCTGAGGAAGACTTGTCAGTGCTTGAATCAGAGATAAATGATGAACAACTCACTTTTTATCTAGAAGTCACTCAAGAAATTCTACATGGTTTTAAACATAAAACTAAAACCTGTATCTGTAAAATGTATAAACCTCTGCTCCTGTTTGTAAGTGGTGAAGCTGGTTCTGGTAAAACATTCTTAATTAAATTAATCAGCACATTTCTACAAAACGTAACATACAACAACTTTTCAACTGAATTAACAGCCCCCACAAGTTTAGCTGCCTACAACATAGGAGGTGTAACTTAACACTGACTACTACTCCTCCTCATAGAACAACAAAACAAATTAAAATACTACAAATTATCAGAAAAAGCTGCGACGGAAGTATGCAGAATTCTAAAATAAATGTAAGTATTCCTGCTAGATGAAGTAAGCATGGTTTCCAACCTCATGTTGGCTTTAATTCATCTCAGAATGCAAGAAATCCTAAAAACCAACTACAAAGAACTGTTTGGAGGAAAACATGTTATTGTTTCCTGACACCTCCTACTGTTAAGACCAGTGGAAACAATGCTGCAAATCCCTCGGCAGCATTGGAAATGTAAATCTCTGGCAACATTTTCACTACAGAGAACTAACTCAAAACATGTGTCTGTCTGCAGACCTCACCTTTGCTAACATTCTAAAAGCATTAGAACTGGTCTCCTTACTAAAGATGCAAAATCCATATTAAATAGTATACTAATCCATGAGCTATATGGACGAAAAACTTCTGCTCCTGATGTCATGGAACAATAAAATCAACAACATCTAAAATGCATGTCCTTAATGTCAACCCTTGCAAGCTGTAGTCAATTCAACGAGACAATGTTGAAAAAAGAAATGCAACCCATACTGCATATCAACTCCACACACAAACTAGAAGTACATGGCATGACACTGCCTATGTGTCAACAAGCAACCGCACACCTAAACAGCGTAGAAAACTGTATCTTGGAGAAAATATAACTTTGTGTCTAAAATGCAGAGTAATTCTAAAATGTAACCTTGACGTAGAACAAGGTTTACTCAATGGAGCAATTGGTACAGTTGTTGACTTCCAAACATATCCACATGACAGCAACATTCAGTTTGTCAACATCCACTTTGACAAACTTGTAGAAGTAAAACTAATTGGCCAGACAATAGCACATTTCCTTCTTTTCAAAAAACATGTACATACGCAGAGAGCAATTTTCTCTACCTCTTGAATATGCTGTCACTGTTCACAAATCACATGGTCAAACCCTAGAACAAGTATTGATTGACATTCGCAGCACAGTCTTTAAAGAAGTTATGAGTTACGTAGCACATTCACATCTACGTATACTTAATGGTCTATTCCTAGTTAACTTTGATACAAATAAAGTCAACACTGACATTCCTTGCATCCTTGAATACAACAGGCTGTGGGCACTATTCACCCCCATCTAGATATATACCCTGTACCTTAATAAAAAGAAACCTTTAAGAAGACAACTAATATAAAAAGAAGCTATGGCCTATCTCCCAACAATATCACTAAAAAAACAACAACCAACTCCTTCTGCATCAAACAATACAACCACAAAACTGTCTAGTACAAAGTCAACTACACGTCCAACACAAAAGGAATCCTCAGGGCCTTCAAACGATCCAAAAACAGAACTCTCTGGTCCATTTAAATTCAGCAACACAACTGGAGTAAATTGTTATGCTAATGTGACAATGAATTGTCTCATTCAATTGCCAACAATTGTTCACAACATTTAATTAAACGGCTTGGACCAGTTGTGTTTGAAAATGTTCATCTTTCATAGAAATGCCACAAATCATCCTGACAACACTTACAGTGTCTCAGGTATAATCCAAGAATTGGACTACTGTGCACAAATGGTAAAATGTACCATAAACCCACAGGAATATCCACAATCATTCCTAATGTACTTACTGCAAGTACTGGAAACCAAAAACATCCCTATGAATCAAATCTTCCAGATCTCATACACATGGAAACATACATGCACTCTCTGTAACCATGTTTCACAAGACCACATCCCTAATGAATGATTTGTATATGGATCCATACCAAATTCTGGATCCATTCCATTTCACCAGCTTCTGCAGAATGCAAATCATGGTATATTATGCCCTTCTCTCAATTCAGACAATCGTTCCAGCATACAAATAAACTCACATAGCCAATATGTCATACACATACTTCTAAGGTACAATGCAGATGGTGCCAAAAATAACTGTAAGCATACAGGCTTCACACACAGCCAAGTATCTCTTGGAAAGACAAACTTCACAACAGTAGGTATTGTATACTAAAGGGGTGCCACAACCACTTCAGGGGACTACACTGCATATGTCAAAAAAAGAACTCTGTTGGTTTGAATTTAACAATACCTCAGCTACTCCAAAATATAGGTTACCAGTAAATTTAACAAATGCCTACTTAATATTCTGTCAACCCAAATGTAATAACTAAACTGTAGCACAACTAACAGTTAAAATATGCCAACAGGTATCTAACTACATCCACAATACTACAATAGTACTTTTCAAAGTCAATCAAGTTAGAATATGCCAACGGGTATCTAACTGCTTGAAAAATACCCTTCATTCTGAAACACTTAAAATTCGCCATCTCAATTCTTTTACGACAAAACATCTTCTAACCTCTAATGTAGTTAGAATATGCTAACAGGTATCTAATTACTTCAAGCATTCACTTAATCACAACATGCTTCAAACAAACATACTATCACCCTTACACTCACATAACTGTAATCGTTTAAAAAAAAAAGTTTTAATCCAGTACGGATTTTCTTTTCCAATGACCCAATGATTATTTAATGTTAAGACAACAGCAGTGTGTCATACACTAAAGTTGTACTAAACATATCACTTAGAATGTACTGTTTATGAGGGTGTAAAAATGTATATGTAAAATGTTATACAACTTCAGCTTTTAAACTATCCTGTTTAACAAAGTGTACTGTTTTTTCCACAGAAAATTAACCAGCGACTCCAGCTTCATAACGCTATAAAACTAAGTAAGCATAGCAATTATAATCAAACACATATCCTATGAGCACTATCCTCAATTGTACTACAATCATAAGTACCATACACAGTTCAATTACATCATTCCTTCATATTATAAACACTTTATACTCACACAACATTACCTACAATTACCATACACATATTACTACTTTGGTGATTCTGGACATACTCCTACCATATTACCTATAATTGCTATACACATATTACTACTGTGGTGGTTGTGGCCAGTGGACATATTCTTGGGGCCATGGTCTGCGGCCATGCTCCCCAGAATCTGGCCACTGGCCTCAACCACCACAATACAATTAACTTAATAACAAATACATACCATACACGGTCAACTAATAAAACTCACCCTGACCCCCTGCAATAGAAATGATGTCCGTAGCATCTGCAAACCCTTTTTCCACCTACAGAAACAGCTCCATAGCATCTTTATTCCACTCCACTCCCCTACACTTTCCAAACCGTATTTCACCCACCAAATAACTCTAAATGTGTTTCCCAAGCTGTCTGTTCATAGTGCTGCCCACAAACTAATGGACAGATTTACACGAAATTTACAAAAGCACGCTTGGGCCGATAACTTGGGCTGCCGGGCCATTATCCCCTGCTCCAGTCACTGGAAAGGGGGATGAGTACCACATTATTTCCATTAGCATAACACAACATGCTAATGGAAATGTTGGAAAATCTTATAGAGTCTGTATACTTTAGTAAGAAATGTAAAGAAGAATGAGTCTATAAGCTTTATTTTTAGTTCTATTTTTTAAATGTGAAAGATGGTTCCTAAAGGAACCTTTTTTTGTTGTTTTTTTATTTCTTTTTACAGGTTTGCAGGAGAGGTTTGAACGTAAGGTTTGGAGGGAAATGAGGGATGAGGCATCAAACACTAATATGGAGGGGCAGATGGACAGGAGAAGATTTTGCTCCTTGATTACAGCTTCAAAAACACTTCAAAATTCCACCCCCCTGCAGAGTAGTGTGTTGCAGTATACACAGAAGACTTTTGTCTTTAAAAGATATGTATCTACAGCCTTTTTTATTGCTTGCAAGGTAGCTGGTGGGATTTTGTGTCCCACAGAAGTAGGCTCTGTGGTTACAGTATTGGTTGAAGAAGATGAGGTGGAGGAAGACAGCCTACTACTTGCTAAGAAAGGACTAACATTTCTGAGAGCATTGCAGTGGTTGGATTTGGTGTGGCAGCAAATTAATTTAGTCCCGTAGGAGTACTGTCCAGGTAGTCCGCGACTGAGTACACTCAGTGCATTTCAGTTTGGTAGCTTTAGCCTTTGGTACATTCCCAACAGTGTTAAAGAACTGCCACACCCATGATTCTCTTTGGGTGCTAGAGGTAGACACTTCCTCTACCTCATCTTATTGGTCCTCTTCATTGTCTTTGGAAGTACTGCTCTTTTGTAGTTGTGTAGGTCCTCCAGCTGGTGGTGGTGGCTCTTGGTGAGGAGGGATGGCAATAGGTGATGACATTTCTAAGATAAATAGCAGATTTGCTAATATTTTTCCAAGTATGTGCTCTGTACTAGATTGTTAATATTGAATGAGTAAAGATTTGGTGTAGGAGCTGTGCAAGGGTACATTTTCAGCTTGCAAGTTCCCAGATCAGTAGAAAATGCAGTTCCAAACTAACCACGAAGCACAAACCCGAAGTGCAGGCATGTTCGCGAACACGTCATCAGGCGACGTGCACATGCAAGGTCACTTAAGACTGTATGGAAAGTCTGCAATGACATCAGATGTTCAGGGACTTCGACAAATGCAAAAATAGTGGAAACAGTTGCAAAAAGTGTATAGAAGTGTTAAAAATGATGCTTAAAGGTGGGAAATGGCAGAGTTTTAAGGTGAAACTTTGTAAATTGGACAAAACATTTTGCCATATTGAGGTAAGTGTGATATTAGCAAGTTATAGGAAATTAGCATGCACTAATAAAAACCTATGAAATTCAATGTACAAACGTTGTTAAAGGGATGTTATTGTTACAAGTAAAACCAAAGCAACCATAATTCGCTGCACAACTGTGCACTGCTAAGACTAACACCCAGGACATCAAAGAGGACATCACAAATGTCATTGATGACATCACTGATGACATCACATGTGAAATTCATTTTGATGAAAAGTCCCTACAATGGGTTGTGTTTATAATGTTGGTAACAAGATGTCAGGAGTGATCGGGAGACCTTTCATGAACTACTAAATCTATGAAAGAATATACTCATCCTAACAAAACATTTTATTGGAGTGTTGTTGTTAATACAGAAACCTAATCATACAGAAACATAGGCAATGGCTGCGGCATGCACCATAGAAGTACAATATTTTTAATCTTGTAATTTTGGATAGTAAAATAATGAATGTTTGCGTATCAGAGTTTTGAGTAATGTTAAACATGTAATAAATAGCTAGCAATTCAAGACTTACTACACACTTGTGCTAGTACAAACAATACATATGAAGACCCACAATGCATACAAATCAGAGTCACATTCAGGGAAACTAAAGTAAGGAAGAATGAAACAGCATCACCAGAAAATATTAATAACATTAAAGTTCATCTTCATGTATACATCTGAATTGTGCGTTTGAGGGTTGCGTATTGCTCCATGTATGTGCACCATGAGCTGGGGCCTAACCCTAAGGAAAATACAACAATGTTAAAGTATAGATATATAGAACCTTTTGCATTTTCATATTCTGACAGTCAGCGAACAAAAACACCTGGCCTAGATATGGCAGTGAACAAAAACAAGTGATCAGACATGTGATGTCATCAGTGATGTCAACAATGCCATTTGTGATATCATCTTTGATATCCTTAGCGAGTTATGGTTGCTCAGCTATAAATAACTGCACATTTCTGCGATTTTTCAGTTTTACTTGTAACCATAGGGCCTCATTATGACTCATAGCCATGCCGGACTCAATAGGATTTGTGGGATACATTGACCCACTCAGCAGAATTCCCCTCCATAACCAAGCAGCATTTTAGCAGTTAACAGCAAAATGACTGTGCTGGCTCCTTTGAGCAGCACTGCCTCACATCAAAACAGCGTTTTGCAGCTACAAAATGATGGCTGCACTGTTTTTCCAAGTACCATTGGAACAGGGAGCACACGGAGAAAGGCTGCCAGGGTTTGTTCTTGTGTGTACTAAAGAAGCGAAGTGAAAAGCGGCGCTGCTCTGCTGCTTGCGAAAAGGTTTCCCATTGAAAAAGGGAAATATTTGACATTTTAAATGATGCTGCTCTGATGCTATTTTCATCTTTCATACATTATACTGCTTTTTTCAGCGAGACCCTGCTATGCCCATCCACATTCAGATTGTGCTCCAGCAGAAGAGAGCATTATCGCTGAATGACAGGCTGTGACAGACCAGATCTGGGAAATCAACAGAAGCTTTATTTTCAGCCGCATGGAAAAACGCTTGACTTTTGGGCTACAAAAGGTCAAAAATCAATGCTTCAAATGAAACCCTAGCTCTAAGGGCATATGTAAATTTCAGTGGACCTGTGTCTTGAACAGATTGCTGTATAAGAGAAACTGACTAGGCTGCAAAACAATCTTGGGAAGTCAGATGGAAGAGAAAACCATTTGAAAGGGACACCCCAGCAGACTTCACCATGTGTTAAAATGTGCTTTTGCAAATAAGGAAAAATACCTGTTTTAAAAGTGTGTTGTTGAATAAGGCCCTGTCCTTGCCTAGCAATGTAAAGGGAGTTTTGCTGGGAAACATATATGGGATGTTTTATTACAGCATGCTTGCGTCTGATTCAAAACAAAATCAAATAAAATAAAGAAATACATTTTTTGGCTGTACTGGGAAATCAGCCCAAACAGGTTTTCTGCAATGGCTCAAGGGACATTTGGGTGCTGACAACAGGAGTGCCCTAACCCCAAGAGAAGCCACAGGGGATTTCTGCGATGCCTATGGGTTAATTAGGCTCTTTGAAACTTTGAATGGACCAGTAGGCAGCATATCACACGTTCGTCAGACTTTTGTCTGTGCTACAGGTTGAAACAATAGATTCTGGGACACTTACGTGTGACTTTTGGAAAATCCCCTCCCCTCAACTTCTACTGGGAAGCTTCAAAGCCAAGTCCAGAGCTGTAACGCTCACCTGGTATCCACGTGGACGTCACTCAGCCTGTTCTAACCTCTTATGACCTCGAACCCTTCCCTGGAGTCTACTTGACTGGAGACTGGGCCTGAAACACAGGATTGGTAGAGTTTAACTCCCTATTGTCTGTGTGCTTGAACCCCTTCTTCCCCGGGAGCCAACCCTTCCCTTTGATCCACAGCTCACCTTGTTTTCTTGGAAAGTGTGCTCTCCATCCTGCTTTCAGCGCACGGGTACGTTGATTGATGGGGGCTCGTTGCTGCCTAGTTACTTCACTGGCAAGAGTCCGACAGGTAAGTATATTGAGTCTTTTGAACGGTTCTCTAACTTCATTCCTTTCCTTCCTTAGATGATGGCCGGCGTCCGGGATGGCGACGTGCTGCTGAGATGAGTAGCGCTGAAGGCGAGTGAGAGCGCGATGCGATTCTTTCGTATTTGTATTGAACTGAATTATTTTTCTGTGTCTTTTAGGTGCTGTGACGTTTTCAGCGTGGATGCCGGTTATGAAGAAGAAATGCGGTGAGTAAGCGCGGTATTGTAAGGCTCACCTGATTCCCGTAGAGGCGCCGGTCTTGACTGGGCGTATACCGTATCTTCAAAGGTGATGTGTAACACACGGCTGGCTCTTTGGGCTGGACCTCTGTGCACTGTATGTCTGACTGGAAGGGTAAGATGTCTTAGGTAAGTGAACGCCGTGCTCTCCATCTGCCTCGGGGCAGGGTGCTGTAACCAGTTTCTTCACTGGATAAGGGGAGCAGGCCTCTTGACTTCAGAGGACTGCTGTCCGTCGTTTACTGCACGAACGGTAAGTTTCGAGTAATTCTAATGTCTTTAAAAGTCTTTAGTAATGATGTCTCTTGTTTTTGCAGGGTTCCGGCGATGGCGGATGACGGGCTGAAGTGAGTTGAAGATGGAGCCCGTGTGATGAAGGGAAGCGCCTGGAAGCACGTAAGTAAGCGCTTGTTGCCTGCTTCACGATGCGCTCTAACTGTCTTTTATTTTGCAGGTACAAGTTCGGAGCGGCTGCAGGGTGCCGGAATACCCACTGGGTTAGATGTGGAAAGGAGTAATGGCACGTGAGTATTAAAGTTATCCAATGTCTTTAAACGCACCTTTGTTTTGTCTTTCAGATGCGGGATGCAGCGCCGAAGGCCTCCGGAGCGTGCGAAGAGCTGGTAAGCTTTTGTCTTTCAGATGCCGGAATGCAGTGCGAAGACCTCCGGAGCGCACGAAGAGTAGGTAAGCCTTTGTCTTTTAGATGCCGGAATGCAGCGCGAGGCGTTGGTGACAGCCGATGGACCAGGTAAGTGAAGCGCTGTCACTGAAGACCGTAATGCTAACCTGTTCTTTCTTGTCTTTATAGGTGTTGCTGAAGACTGGATTCAGGATGGTAAGCCTTTTTCCTTAGGCCCAGCATCAGATGCAGAAGACACGATGAGCGTTCTGCTGCAGAGGATGCAGAATAACGCAAAGCAAGATTCATCCATCGGGTGTGGTTTAAATAGCCTCCTGTAGTGCTTAGGTGTCTCCTTCCACAGCCACGCCTAGGTAAGAAAAGAGTTCCTGCTTTCCAGAAGAGTTCCAGTGTTCTGAACCTAGGGAGTGGCTCCTGCCCCACCCAACAGGAAAAGTAGTTCCAAACAGAAGAGGATCAGAGGCTCAACTGGCAGGCAAGTAAGCAGCATGGTCTGCTGCAGGTCAGTCCACCCAAGCATTATGAGCCCGGCGCTTCCAGCGCTGGGACTGGGCATATTTATGAGCCTGGTGCCACTGGCGCCAGGACTGGGTCCAAAAGGTCCCAATTGGGACTGGTTGGCACTCGGAACCTGGGTTATGGATCTGCTTCCAAGGGAGTTGGGAAAACCCTGACCTTTTGGAAGCAGAGATCATGACAGGTATGCGGCGCCTCTAGATGTTTCCAGGCTAACATGGAGTGTCTTTTCCCTCTTGTAGATGGATGAGAAGTTTCGGAGACAGAGTTCCCTCAGAGCGGCTGGGATTCAGGTAAGTGTTTGAAGCTCGTACAGTCTTTAAAAATAAACAAAGATTTGCTGAATGTTTACTAATGCCTTTTTTCTGTTCTTTTTCCCTTTTCCTTAGGAAGCTGCGTGCCGGGATGGGAATGACCCCGCCGAAGATGCCCGCAGAACAGAAGAAGTGATGAATGATGGGCAGAAGCACCGCAAGGTAAGGCTGTTCCTAACAGTGTTCGTGTTCTTGCAGGAGCTGAGTGCAGAAGAAAGATGCTGGCCTACTGGAGACCGATCCGAACACGGTGAGTGTCACACTGCAGGCGCAGAAAACAGAAAGCATGTTTCTCAGCCTGGGCATGGCTTAAATAGTCTCTGGGTATCCCATGTGTCTCTGGGCTGAACCTCACCCAAAAGACTAGACTGCACATGTAGTTCTGGGAACCGAAATATGTGGGGGCATCCATCTTGTCCCCATCAATGCACTACAAGTCCAATCCCCAATGTTATCCTATGAGAGTGAGTGAGTCTGGGGCCACAAGCGCCAAGTGTGACTCCAAGTGGGTCTTTGGAGGGATGGAGAGGCTCTTGAGGGCCATGAATGTGATTGTGGCCTGGCTCCAGCCTGACATCTTGGAGGGACAGGAATCATGACAAGAGCAGTCTTTTAAGGTATGCCCTTATTTGGTAGACAATGCTTGCCATCTGTCTCAAAAGGCTATTTTATTAATACATTTCAAGACTTTTTATCTCTGAAATTGGACAATGCAGTAATGTGAAAGTTTCACAATCTAGATGCAATGTTGGTGGCTTTAATTTAAGACATGGTTCCCTTCACTGGCATGTTGGGGACAGAAATGGCAGAGAATTGTGTAAATTTACAGAATTTTAGGTAAAATAATTTCATTGAAAATTACAAAAAACTATTAGACGGATGAAACAAAGTCCTACAAACTGGAGAGTTGGACTGCCGTGCTCTGCGTGAAATATGTAATCTGCTTATGTAATTTGCAGAAATGCTGCAACTGTATAAATGTGCGATTTATGTCAAGATGGATTTTTGGCAAAAAGGACTGTGGGATGGCTTTGCACCTCATAAAACACAGCCCGCTAAACTGAGTCCCTTCATGGAAGTGTCGACCAACATGGGCTGACCTATCCAGTTCTTGGGGGTAGGTCTAGCTTAGTTCTACCCAACAGTATACCGAGTGATGTCACCCGCTTTATATAAGGGGTGTGAGCTCACATCGACAGGAAACACTCGCTCCTGAATTTCCAGCACCTGCGTATCCAGACATTCCAGATCCACCTTTGCAAGATTCCAGACTCTACTGCCAGGCCAAAGCATAGCTGTCCATATCCAAGCAAGGCCATTGATCCAGAAACCTCACTAAAATCCCAATAACAAAGGGTAAAGGCTGTGGTACCCTTTGGGGAGCATCCTGTGACCAGACCGGATTTGTGCCCTCTAGCTGCATGCCTGCTGTACCCTTGCCATCCAGTGACCAGACTTGCCCAGCTGTTTGCTGTAAGGGGCTCCCACTGTGCTGTGACCAGAGCCCTTTGAGTCCAGAACCCTGTAGGCTGTCCCCAATCCCAAACTCAAGTGTGGATTGTGAGTATTTCCCCATCGCATAGCAACACATAGCCTACCCCATCTTGATACTTTGTCTTTGTCCTATTCTCTAAGTAATTCTATTCTTATCCTGGTAACTTGTTTCAGAATTGTTAGAATTTTCTGTACATCCTGTTCTTGATTTTCTAGTGTTGGCGCAATTCTTCCATTCATTTCTGTCTTGCATAAATCCTTAGCAATATTTTGAATAATTTAATTAATTTCTACATAAAGAGACACGCGGCATGAAGGGGGTTAATGCTGCCGCTTAACCTGTTTTCATAGGTAGCACTATCTTCTTGATAATCTAGTTTAAGTAAAACTTGTCCTTTTTCTTTCCAAACCAATTTTCTCTTTTTGTAACTGCTTTATTTTACAAAACCGAATTTCTTTCTCCTTGAAAATCTCATCCAATTATTCCGATTGTGTATTTTTCACCCGTTTTTTTTTAAACAACGTTTTGACATTTAAAGCTGAAAAATGGGTAAATTGCAACTTTTCCGCGTGTGATTTGACTGCACTGTATTCTCACTTTCAAATTGCTTTTGAACTGTATGCATTTTGTGATACCTTGCCTTGTAGTTGCTAGTGATATTACATCCCTGATAAAGTGATAAAACGTATCTACCTCATTATTTAACCACACATATAATTAATTATTTGTCAAAATCTGAGTGTCATTTTATGCAATTGCAATGGGATTTTGCCTCTTATTTGCTGCTTCTTTCTATCCACTCAGATTTGATTGCGGTTTGAGGGAACATTGAATCGGAAACCCCAACCCGGGTGCTATCCACCCAAATAGTAAAAAGTGTGCCTATTTATTTGTGTTTTGAATATGTTCTTGTGGAAGGTTACCCAAGTGTATATCAGTGGTTTTCATTGTAATTACCACCCCATTGGTGATTGCTGCTCAATATAAAAATGGTGTGATTTTCTTTGAATTTAAAATAAATCAATATTGTGTTACCACCCACCGCCCTGGTTCAGGGTCCATTGTGACCCGGGTAATTTGTAAAATGGGGTATGAGACGGGTTTGGTTTTCAGCTCAATTCGAATTCATGGAAAATAAAGAAAAGGTATTCTCATTGAGCTCTACAATCTAGGCTAAGACCAAGGGTCCTGGTCTGGTGTGTGACGCCCGATTGGGATCCTTCACAGAATGGGGAGGCCAGATGCACCGGCACCATTCATGAATGGTGCCGGTGCATCTGACATGGGCTGCTCGCGGGTGCCGGTCTGCCTGCCAGGTGAGAGCTGGAGGGCAGTAAGGCACCCATGAGCAGGACTCGTAATTTGCTGTTCTGGTAACAACGGTACCGGCAAGCTTACCGTTGTTACCGGACTGGCAAGCTTATAATGAGGCCCATAATGTTTTCATTGAATTTCATAGGTTTTTATGTGTGCAACTTAAACATCACCTCCCTTTAATTCAGTGAATTTGTATATATATTTAGGAATTGGTAGGGTGAAGATTGAAGCCCAGAAAATAAATAGGGACAGCTGGATGAGAGAAGGGTGAGAAGGGTGAGAGTCCTTATCCCTGTCAGAGCCACCATCTGGTGTCTCTGTTTATTGAACATAAATCCCTAACCCTCTCAGGATCGCAAAAGAGTGGAGTCAAAGTGTGAAAGGAACAGGGACGTCTTGGTAATGGGGCAAGATAAAGGTGAATGTAAAATGAATTAGGGAAAGGAAAATTAGCAAAGGACAGTCGAAATAGGTGGAGGAGCCCCCAAAGTGATGGCCCACCAATTATATGTTTAGACAGTTTAGTAGTTCGTCTTGTGACTATTTGGACTTGTGGCATTATTTGACTTGATGTAACAGACAGACTCAGTTTCCCATTGAAGGAATGTTAACATTGGACAAACTGGGTAGAGGGGATAAAGAGGAGGGCCCTAGATGCTGAGGGAACTAAAATATCATCAGTATTGCCTTCAGAGGTGGAGGAGCCACATGATATGGTGTCACTGCTATTGAAGACCAAGACTCAGCACATGCCTGTATCAAGAGCACATGATGTTACTCCACATGACTGTGTGACTGGTAACAGATTGTTGCCCAGTACAGATCTTTCTGATATACCATTTGTCACGACCCTCACCCAAAACCCCCTCTGGCAAACCCTTTGGCCAGGTGAAGTCAGGACTCTGGCCTCTAGAGCCTGGCATCCTCTTCAAAAGCCCTCATGGGGCCAGTCCTGGCGCAAAGGCACCAGGCTCATACACCCTGAAAAACAATGTGCTTGGGAACGACTTTATTGTATTGTCAGCAAACATGGAGGCATCCACATAGCTTGGTTCCTAAGAACCAAGCTATGCGGTCTAGTGTTTTGGGTGTGGTAGCCTGGGACTACGTTACCTGGACTATTTTTTTGGGGCTATTTAAACCACACCCGAGCAAGACAACACGCTTCGCGTTACTTTGCAGCTTGCAAGATGACGCTCACCGTGTCCAGCTATTCCCTCGAACCTCGGAGAAGCAGAACCTGCAAGGAAACAAAAGGAACATCATTAGCAGCAGCATCTTACCTGCAGTCTTCATCGTTAAACACTTGCAGCTACTGAGAACAGCTTCCTCGAATCTGCACGCCTCCCAGACAGAACGACCTGAAAGAGGAAGATAGAAGCAACATTAAAGAAAGCAGTAGAGACATTTACAAATTACGAACTGTTCAAAAGGCTTACCTGGCTGGGCACCTCTTGGCTTGCACCACTCCGGACATTCCACTCGCGCTGAAGAACACCGCAACCTACAAGGAAAGAAAACACAGGTTAGCAAAGGCAAGACTTTGCAGCACTGCGCATAGCGCTTACTTACCGCATCACAGCGCTCTTAAAGCGCCATCATTTACAAGCGGGGCTCAACCAAGCCAGTTCGCCGCACGGAAACTCTGCATATCTAAGGGAGGAAAAAGAGACATTTTAAACAAAGAAAGGCATGCAGGATAGTAAAAAAAAAAAACAGCAATAAGACCTACCTGAATAATATCAAACGGGCCAGAGTCAGTGAAGTAACTGGACCGCACTCGCCCATGAAAGACAACACACCCCTGCAAAGAAGGCACGACGGAGAGCACGCCTCATTCTACCACAAGGTGAGGAGAGGGCACCAGAGGGACTGAAATCATATGGGGGTGGAGGGAGGATACTTACCCCAGTCGGTCAGTCTTGAACACAGTCCTCCTGTATTTTCAGGCAGAACCTTCCCCGCAGACCACATCAGGGCAAAGCTGAGAAGCATACCAGCGAGTAACCCGGATGGGTGGCATCCCTGTGCATACCAGGTGAGCGTAACACCATTGACTGATCCAGACCTTGAATATTTAATGGACGGATCGAGTTTCCGGATTAAGGAGGGGGAAGTGGTTTCATGGTATGCCATATGTACTCTTAAGGATGTGGTGGAGAGTGTTAGATTACCTCAATTTACGTAAGCTCAGGCAGTTGGGTTAGCGGCTTTTAAATGAGCCTGCCGGCTGGTAGCTCACTAGACAGTTAACATTTATACGAATGTGATTTACGCATGTATGCAAAAAATGCCCTAGTGCAAATAAGATGCATTTTCACTACATATTTGCACCAGGGCAAAGTTTGCCCTAACGCTAGCATTTTTTTGACCTGGTGCTTTTAATACCAGTGTTTTTAAAAATAGGGCAAACTTTGCCCTAGGGCTAATACCATGCAAACATTGCACTTGCACTGGTGCAAAGTTTCTGTAATCTGGCACCAGAACTAGCTGAGTAGGTACATTTTCTAAAGACAGCGTTCATATTCGGAAATGGCCTGGTTCTTGTTTTTTTCCCTCTTGCAAGACTTTGTGGCTTCTGGTGGTGTGCTGGCCTCTGGATATTGTGAGTTTCTCAGTCAGGTAGACTGGTGTTTTAGTTGTTCCTGCTTTGTGGTTAGTAAAGATGCAGCTCATTTACTATGGGAGGGATGTTCACAATTTTCTTAGTCCTGTAATGAGGTGTGCCGCAGCAATCTGGGCGGCTTTCAAATGGGGAAAGGTGACATCTGGGACGCTTGCAAGTATGGCATTGCCACCATCCAGGCGGTAGATGGCCAGCGCATAGATAACCCTTCTAAAACATTAGACAGGGATGGAAAGCCTTTGTTTTGCGGGTGAGCACAATCTGGTACCATGCTACTTGGATCTTCTTGCGAATGTGTGTTTTGAACACATATATTTAGACATTATGTCCATTTTTAAAAGAGGCAAGTGAAATAATACATGAAGCTAATTTTCATTTTTTCATGGAACATTTTTTACTCCCTACTTCTTACAATAGAAGCAAAATGTGTTATTTCACCACTTTCCTTTTTCAGTGTGAGTAATTAGTCCCAGGATATAATCAAATGACACATTTCCTGCATCCTCGGGGGAAACCAAAAATAGACACTGAAAAAAAGTGACTTTGTTATATAGTGCACTTGTCATCGACATTTGAAATATCAGCTGACGAACGATGCACCCTTTGGGCCCATACAACATCTGCTGTCTCGTCAAGTGATTTTTGGTTGATTTATTTCTTTTGTCTATCATCGATAGGCCTAAAGAGGAACTAACGGTACATTCCCATCCTGTGCACAGGGTGTTGGGGTAATGGTAATATTTATTTATAAAGCGCATATACACCGGCAAGTTATTCAAAGCGCTCAAGGAGAGTGGGAACATGCGGAAAAAATGAAAGTGGCTCAGGGCCCTTGAATTTCTGAGACGATAAAATTCTGCACAGGCAGAGTAAGTGCATATAATAAATTGAACAGTAGAGACACAGCAAATAGGTCTGACAATGATTCTGCAGTTTACATGTGCAATTAAGGGTTGAAGACACAGGAGAACAGACAGACAATCTTCAGGTACGGTGCATTCGGATCATGTAAGTGCACAGGTAGTGTGGGGGGGGGTCCAAGTGCTCCCAGTCAGTGGAAACTGTGGTAAGTGCAGAGAGCAACACTCTCTTGGGTTATTTCTCAAGTACAGTGAAGGTGGGTTGGGTGTAGGGCCCTGAGGTAAGTGCGAGAGAGGACTGGAGGGGGTGCCCGGGACCTGTGAGACTTTGAGGTAACACTGGAAGTTAGAAGTGAAATTGGCAATCACACGTGCCAAGGCAGCCATGTAGACATTGAAAAACCGGGGGGATAGGTTAGAAGCCTGGAGAACGTTGAACGAGTGACAGTAGAGAGAAGGGACCCAAGTTCCACCTGGGATGGGTGGTCGGAAAGGAAGGAGGATAACCATGCCAGAGCCTGATCTGAGATTCCCAGGGTGTCACAGAGACGTGCGATTAGGATGTTGTGGTTTACCATGTCAAAGGCAGAGGAGAGGTGAAGAAGAATGAGGACAGAGGGAGTGTTAGTGTTGTGATTTGAGAGCAGGTCTTCACAGGTGTTCAGTAAAGCAGTTTCCGTGCCTCTGGATGCTTTAAAGCCAGACTGATGGTCGTGGATGCAACCAGCAGATTCAGTGTGGATGGTAAACTGTGGGTGAGTATCTGATTGCTAGAGCTGGATCTTAGTGGCCTGGTTGAAGTTTTGCAGGAGAGGCATTGATTGAGGTAGGTTCGAGCCTCTTTGGAGATGCATTTATGTGAGATGGTGAGAGTTTTGTGTAGAATTCTTGCTTGTATTGGTAGCCAGTGCACCTCTCTCCTAGTCTGCAAGATGTGGTCCCTTTTATTTAATCCAACCACTGCTCTTAGTGCTTTGTTTTGCAGGAGTTGCATTTCAGTTAGATTCTTCTCTGTGGTTCCTAACAAAAGTATGTTACAATAGTCTAACTTAGAAAGGATCAGTGCTCTCGCTAGAGTGATACAATTCTGTGGAGTGAGAAATTGTCGACTAAGGGCAATAAGCTTGGCTGTATAGGAAGTAGAGGAGGTGAGAGAGTTAATGTGTTTGTTCATGGTGAGATTTGAGTCGAGCTACACACCTAGTGCCTGATTACGAGTTTGGAGGCAGCCATGCCGCTATTTGCGGCATGGCTGCCTCCAAACTCGGGTCCTGGTTCCTTGAATGAGGAATTACCGGGCCATTCCAACCTTGGAGGACCCAGTAATTCCTCATTCAATTTACCCATCCCCATTTGAGCCCCCTTAGGGCTCAATGGGAATGGGGAGGGAGCTAACAATGGGCCACGTTAATAACAGGCCCGTTGTTAGCTCCCTGGTTTCCTCGCGGGACCCGGAAAGGACGTCTGGTCTGACTAGACGTCCATAGCGGGTCACGCGAGGGAACCTCGTGAAAGGCCGGAATGGGTTTACCGGCACCGGCACCATTACCGATGCCATTAGACTCATTCTGCCTGGGTCGTAATGAAGCCCCTTGTTTAGAAATTAGAATAGGAATACCACTATGACAATAGCAGTGTAGTCAGGGTGCAGTCTTTTTAGTGGAGCTGGAGATCCTTTAATGAGTATCTTGGTCTTGTCACCATTGTGGCAAAGACTGTTTGTTGCCATCCAGTTTTGAATGACGGAGTAGATTTTGTTTATGAGGATGGAGTTATGTTCAAGATTTCCGGTGATTGAGATGAGGATCTGTGTATCATACGCAAAGTTGGTGTAAACAACTCTCATGGCATGTAGTGCGGCGAATAACAGTTTAGTATAGTCATTATAGAGAGTGGGGATGAGTAACAATCCTTGGAGTACACCCAATGGTACTGGTATAGGGTCTGCCACCTCCCCGCCAATGGCTACTCTAGATGTACGTTCTGAGGGGAATGATTTGACCCAAGTGGTTGCATCAGTTGAAAAATGGAAATTTTTAGATAGTGCTGTGCATAGTCTGTGGCGGTCCACCAGATCAAACGCGGCGGACAGATCAAGTAGGGGGAGGATACATAGCTTCCCTGAGTCTCTGATGGAATCTATCTGTTTTTTTTAGATATAATAAGGCAGTCTCTGTGCTGTGTTTAGGGCAAAAACCAGATTGTCTATCACCTAGCAGATGATTGTTTTCTAAATGAGCTTGAACTTGGGAGTAATCTATTTTGTCGATTATTTTTAATAGGAACGGAACCGTAGTTATGGGTCTGTAATTAGTGGATATAGTGGGATCCAGGGTTGTTTTTTTCAGAAGTAGAGTGACCCATGCTTCTTTAGTATCTGCGTGGATGTATTTGGTGCTAAATGAGGCATTTATGAACTTAGTGATATTAGGTACTAGAATGGGAGCAAATAGTTTAACTAGTTTAGCGGGGAAGCTATCCCCTTTGCAATTGGATGATTTTAGAGAGGTGATGCTCTTAACCACTTGGTCTTGTGTGACCATGTCGAAGTTGAATTGGGTGGCTATAGCTTTCTGATCAGCCGTAAAGTTGAGGGGGTCCTCTGTGGTGTTCACCAACAGTTTTCTTTTCATTAGTATTTTAACTTGAAGAGATTTGATTTTAGAGGCTAGAGCATTCTGGAAGATAGTGCGCCATGTTTTAATAGAGTTGACAGTGCTAGAGGGTGCAAAGGGAGTTTCCAATTCCCTGATAATAGAAAAAAGTTCTTTGTTATTAGAGGCATCATTATTAATTTGCATGTTCAGGGCATTTGCTTTGTGAGTAATGACAGTGAGTTTGTATTATTTGGTAGTTGCTTTAAGCCCATTGCTGGACTCAATGTATGTTTTTTTTTCAGTTAGGTGTTCTATGGCTCTTTTGTTTCTTTTCAGAGAGATCAGTTCTTGATTGAACCAAAGGTGGCTTTGTTTAGCAGATCTAAGGATTTTAGACTTGCATGGAGCTACTTCATCGATAGCTGATTTCAAGCAAGTGTGGTAGATAGTGGAGATGCTGTCCAAGTTGGTGTTCGTTATGGGCTGAGGTTGAACTTACACATGTTTCTCACCATAATAGGGATAGATGATGGCGAGGGTATCTCCTGGGGTTTTGGTAATGAAACGTTGAATCGGATTAGGTGGTGATCTGACCATGTGATGTCAGTAATACTTTTAAGCGATAGGTTGACATTTAAGGTTAGGATCCAATCTAGGATTCTGCCTTTAATGTGGGTGTGTGTAGTAACCATTTGTGTGAACTGCATTTCTTGTAATGCTGTGTGGAGAGCTGTGACCTTGTGGTCTCGAACGTCATTAAAAACTAGGTTGATGTCTCCTAGTATAATGAATTTGGTGTTGGGCTTGAGGAAGGGAATGCTAAGGAAGGGAATGTCTATATCGGGGTGGTTAGCGGTGTTTGGCGCTCTGCAGACTATGAGGAAGTTTACAGTTGTTTTAGGATCTGTGGTGAGTTGGAGGGTGAGAATCTGGTGGCCGTAAATTAGGTCTGTTTTACAGTCTCTGAACTATAATGCGGTCTTAGCTATGATAGCTCCTCCTCCTCCTGAAGAGCCTGTCCGGGTCATTCCTAAGGATGGTGTAATCGAGAGGGATGGCTAATGTCAGTAGGGGGCCTAAGACTGGATGAAGCCAAGTTTCATTCATTACTATGAAATCCAATTGATGTTCCATGATGAGGTCATGAATGTCAATGGCATGTGCACCTAAAGTACGCATGTTTAATAGAGCGCCTTTAAGGAGCAGTTTGGGAGAAAAGATGGGTGGTTTAGGTGCTAGTGGCAGGTCGGTGTGGATTATGTTGGGTGGTGAATTGAGTTGGGGGTTCTGTTGGTTATGCTGATGTGCAAGTGCTTTGGTGGTATGCCTAATGGTCGGAATCAAGTGACATTGGTGTGTGTTGTAGTTGGTGGTGGTGGAGGAGGCAAGTGGTAATCTATTCTGAGTACAATTAGGTGGGGGGTGCCAGAGAGTGCGTGTGGAGGGTCTAAGCCTCCTGGTAGTCCTCAGGAAGGGGCTGGTGGTGGTGGGGGTGTGTGCTAAGGCATATCTGGCGCGCAACTCCTAGGCAGTGGATAGCCAGATAAGAGTTGGAGGGGGGCTGGCATGACAAGCTATAATGGGTGGGTTAGGGGTGAGTGCGAGTTCTAAGGATTGTATGTGCTTTGGAAGGGTATGTGAGATACTGCGGGGCTGGGTGTCTATGAGGGAGAAGGCTGCTCCTTTAGTGAGAAATGGAGTAGGTCAGGGGAGTGGGAGATGTCTGGGATACCAGATGCAAGCCAGGCCTGTGCTCTGGTGAATGTAGGTGCTTTCCAAGCAGAATATAGGATAGGCCATGTTGCTGCCCTGTGGGGGGATCATGGTTGGTGCGGTATCTGGCAATCAGGAATGCAGGCTTAGAGTAGTAGGCATTGTAGAGCTCTAGCAAACATTGTTGTGTGAGATTGTCCTAAATGTTATCCTTAGGAAGAGTGTTACTAGGTGCACTTAAGTAGTGGTAGGAGGCAGAAAGTGCCTATAGAATAGTTGATTGCTAGCATTAATTTAGGAATAGGACAAAATGACTGAGGGCAAAAAGTCTGAGGCCCAAAAGTCTGACCCCTATTTCATCTCAGATATATATGTGGGGGGTAAAGTTAATAAAAATGTATAGTGGTAAGGTGGGGGCTCTGTGGGGTCTCCCCCCACATATATATATTTGCGAACAAATGGGAAAAAAGAAGAAAAACATCGGACTTTTGCATTCCGTCATTTCACGCAGATCCTTAATTTACACTTCATAAATACTTTGGGCCTCATTACACAGTAGGCGGTGAGCCATGGCGCTATTAGCGCCATGGCTCATGCCGGTAAAATACTGGCACCGCCTTGGCGGAAAGGGGATTTACCGCCCCATTCCAAGGTTGGAGGGGCGGTAAATCCCCTTTCCGCCATTGCCCTTCCCCATTCTCATTTCTGCCCCATAGGGCTCTATGGGACTGGGGAAGGCGCTAATTACGGCACCGCAATTTTGCGGTGCCGTAATTAGCTCCGAGGTCCCTTAGCGGGTTGGATTTTAACGCCTGCAAGAAGCAGGCGTTAAATCCTCAAACCCGCAAAGGGACCTCGTAGTACGGCGGTAAGGGTTAACGGTCACCGTTGCCATTAACGGTGACCGTTAACCCTTACCGCCGTCCGTGTAATGAGGCCCTTTGACTAGCTAAAAGAAAAGGCATGATTCTTGTAAGAACGAAGAATAGAGATGTGGCATAAGGACGGTTTTTGGAAAAGGAAGGCAGGGGGCAGATTGTGTGTGCTATGTGTGCATCTGATCTAGTATTGTTGGTTTCATAAGGCGCTGCAAGGTTCTGATGAGGATGCCCATTGTGTGATGAAACCATGTGTTAGGCTAATGGCGTCACGAATACGAGACTGTAGCATTAGCAATGAAGCAGTAATGGGTTAAAAAACACATATTGAAAGGAACTAACATTGCCACAGTCATACATAGGTAAGTATACATTTGTGTAAGCACGTATTGGTAGCACTCTGTACTTTACAATGTTTGCAGAGCGGTAAGAACAATGGGGAGCTTGGGTTCTCTTGAGTCCAACGTGAAGCGGTGTGTTGAGCAGGAACGGACAGTGCGAATTTGGGGGCAGCAGATAATACAGACAATGGGTATAATGTTTCTTGGACGGTGTGGGGGATAGCTGCTATCCAATGAGCCGGAATTTGTGATCGGTTGATCTTAAACTGCGGAGGTGGGGCAGGACACTGCAGAGGGAGGGGTGCTTGATATCAGTCAGGGGAAAAGAAAGTTTATGGGACACGCAGTTAGCGATCATATAAATGTCTTTGGTTCATGGGGTTACAACGCCCTTTGTGGATCATTGGGGATGTGTAGCCATTTGGGTCGCTGACAATAGTAACAGCAAGGAGAGTAGATGAGCGCTTATCAGGGAGAAGAAAGGAACAAAGTGAGAGTGAGCTGAGGAAATCAGGGGGCGAGGGTTTGTGTCTTCTCCCGGCTCCTACAGGCTCGGGACAGGGGCCTTAATTGTGGGCCTTTGGTGGGGTCCAGCATTTACCTGCTGGCTCCCGGATTGGGTGAATTTACATGTAGGATTGCCAATCAGCACAGCCTGGTAGTGCTATCAGGAAGCTAGCACATAGGTGCTATCATGGAAGCAATTTTAAAAAGGCTTTCCAAGCCGAAACAATATACAGCAGCTCAGGAAGAACAGATCGGAAAAAAATCTGCCTTCGACATTCATTCAAGAATAAAACGTTCAATGTGAGTAGAATTATAGCACCCACTACTGATCTTAGAAGTGCTTCTGCTTCGATGCTGCCGTTTGCCCACAAATAGCCCAGATGGGCTTACCTCCTCATGGGGAGGTCCTGGTGTTCGAGTCCAGCGGCCATGGTGCTTCGTGGTTTTCGAGGGGGTATGACTTCACTAGCAGTTGGGCAATCTCAGTTGGGCAATCTCCTCCTTCGAGTGCAGGCTCTCACTTTTTCCTAAATCTCCTCTCCTTATGGCCATCTTCTATCGGCCACCTGGACAGTCCGCTCACTTCCTCTCAGAATGGGCTGACCTGACCGCCTCTCTACTCTCCTCCTCCTCTCAATTCCTCTTGCTGGATGACCTCAACATCCATCTGGACTCTCCTGTCTCCTCAGGACCTTTCTGTAACCTACGCGATACTCTCTCCCTATCTATCTTAACTTCTGGCTCCACTCACACAGCGGGCCACAACTTGCATGCTCTCATCTCCACCAACATCCCTCTCTCTATCCCACTCACTACCTCTCTCTCTTGACGGACCACCCTCTTCTCTCTTCACACTTGGAGCTCTCCTCTTCCATCGGCACACCCGGCATGGCCACTTGGGTTAAAAATCACCAGACCCATGAAAAGAGTGACAACGGCTGCCTTTGCCTCCACCTATTCTCCTCTTCCTACTCATGCAGCTGACTCCCACCCTGACACAGCTCTCACTAACCTCAATCTCTCTATCTCTAACACCCTTGACACTCTTGCCCCTGTCATGAGAGTCTGGATGAAGCCTTCCAAAAAGTGCAACTCTTGGTACGACTCTGATCTGGCTGCCCTTAAACGCAAGTGTAGGGCATCTGAGTGGAAATGGAATTTGTCAGGTGGACCCTCTGACAAACTGGCCTGCCGCCTCCTTCAAAGGCAATATCGACTCTGCATCCACACCAAGAAAAGAGTCTTTATTCAAGCATCTCTACGGCATCAAACAACACGACCGAACATTTCAAAGTCTGCAAGGAACTGGCAAATCCTGCAGCAGCCTCCTCTTCTGTCACACCCACCCAGGACCTTTGCTCGGCCCGGGCTGCACACTTCACAGCAAAAATCAAAGACATCCTTTCCTCTCTCACTTCCACACCACATCATTCTCCTAAACCTCTGGAGCCTCCTTTGGCCCCTCCACCACATCTCCTCTCTTCTCTCACCCCCATCACACCTGATGAGGTCGCCAGACAAGTCCGGTCTACAAAGGCCTCATCCAAACAGGTTTTACCCCTGCCCCCCCCCCCCCCAAAAACCATTAAGGACAACATTCACTCTCTCCCTCCAGCCTTGGCTGATCTCTGCAATCTCTCCTTTGCCACTAGAGTTTTCCCAACTTTCCTTAAACTAAACACTCCCTTGTGCACGCTTTGCTTAAGAAACCCTCTGCCAACACCTCTATTCTGGCATACTACTGCCATACCTCTATCACTCCTTTCCTGGGCTAACTCCATCCACACTGAATCTGCTGGTTGCATCCACGACCATCAGTCTGGCTTTAAAGAATCCAGAGGCACGGAAACTGCTTTACTGAACACCCGTGAAGACCTGCTCTCAAATCACAACACTAACACTCCCTCTGTCCTCATTCTTCTTCACCTCTCCTCTGCCTTTGACATGGTAAACCACAAAATCCTAATCGCACGTCTCTGTGACACCCTGGGAATTTTAATTAAGAATACCAGGTCAGAGGGAGCTAGCGTTCCAGTAGCTGTTCCAAGAATCTTGAACTCGCTTCCACTGAATATAAGCAAAGAACCGTCCCACACCTGTACTAATTTGTGTTCGATCTCAAGGAGTCTCTAAGGCTCCTGAACACCTCCTCTGTGCTATGAACAAATGTAAAACTGTATAAACTGTTGTATAGTAACATCTCTATTCTCCATAAGTAACCAGATAAGCTGTAGAATAACCTTGTAACCTACGCTGTGATACCCCTGCGTTTGGGCATATAACCAAATGCAATAAATACATAAATAAATATATACATAGACCTGAGTGGGAATAATGGACACAGGTATCCATTCTGGGAAGATCAATGCTACTCCCCATCCTGACCCCCTGGGCCTGGGCACAGAGAGGATCTTTTAACCATCGGGGAAGAGTGTGTCAAAGCTTGTGACAGAGCCGTCCTTGAACCATGTTTCCGCGATGGTGAGCACATCTAGATTCATGCATTCAAGGAGGTTGCAGATATCAGACAAGTGTTTAACAGCAGAACGAGAGTTAAGCGTGGCAATATGGAGCTGCTTGACATCTTTGAAGGTCTTCCGCGAGGGGTACAGGGGATGGTGCTCCTCCTCGCAGGTGGCTAGAGATCCAGGGGGATAGTGGAGGATGGCAGAGGAGCCAAGTTCGACAAGGAAGCCAGGACCATGAGGCAAGGAAAGGGGTCCTTTGCAGAGGAGGAGGAAGGCAGAGTAGGCAAGGGATCCTGTGCAGTGGAGGAGGAGGGCACAGCAGGCAAGGGAGCCTGTCCAGGGGGAGAGTTAAGGTTAGAGAGGCGAGGTAAGAGCCTGTCAAAGAGAAGAAGGATAGGTTGAGGACCCTGGACCGTGATGGTTCCATTCTGATAAACATTAATGAGCACCCTGAAAATGGCAAAGAGGTCAAGGAGGACCTCCCAGCGGGTCCTACTATTAATGGCAGAAGAGGCGATAGGAGAGAGAAAGGCGACCATGTGCCGGGTCCATAGATCGGGTGAGGTAACAACAAAGAGGATATCTGTGAGAGTCTCTCTGGTGGAAGCCATGACATAGGTGTCTACAATAGGAAGGCCTGGGTTGGAGCGCAGTATCTCTTCTTAAGTTTCTTCTGGCCGGATTTGGTGATGGGAGAGGGATAGGAAATAGAGAAGCAGTTAGAGCAGCTAGAAGAGCTAAATAGTGACATGGCTAGCTGCAATGTTGAGAAGGAATCTTGCCAGGCTTATGTACTGAGGTACCTGGGAGGGGGTGGGGGTGCAGGGCAAATAAACACAGGGGTGGGGGACAGAGGGTACTGGAGGGCACTGAGGATAAGGTCGGCCATGTGGGACGTTGATGCAGGATGTACTCAACAGCATCGCAGTTTGTAAAAAGGTAGTAAGTAACAGTTGTGCACCCAGCAAGAAGCGCTTTTAGGAATGGTAACAGTAAGTGTGCACAGCCAGGTTCGATTTTAGCTAAGGCAGAAAGAACCACAGTGCAGCAGGTATACTGAAAAGCAAAGTTCTGAACCTGATCCACTTGGCACAGTGACCAATGGGTAATAAGTGAAAGTAACAAGTGGTATGGAGGCACAGCTAAAACGATCTTCAAGCAAACAGGTGCTATTACAGCAGGAAAGGAGGCACAGCCAAAACGATTTTTTACATGCACCTCTAGTTTCAATGCAAGAAAGGAAGCACGACAAGAAACTAATTTCAAACGTACAGCTACTTTCAATGCAGGAAATGAGGCACAACCAGGAAACGAATTTCAAATGCACAGCTAACTTCAATGCAGGAAAGGAGGCACAGCGAAAACGATTCTGAATAAACAGACACAGTCTTTGAGGAATGGCACAGGGTGTGCGGCACAGCAATACAGTAGTAGGTGTCGGTGAGAATGAGTCGAGGTGGGTGAAAAAGGAGAAGGCAGAGGCACCAGGGAGGATGGGGCAGCTGGTAGCTGGGTGACATGAGAGGCAGAGGAAATAAGTGCATTGGAGCCGGGGCAGACATTTCTGAGCAGTACTGACGTGACTGTACAAGAAGCAAGACAGACGAGAAGCGCGTTGAATGTGATGAATCAATAGGGTGTATTTCCACTGTAGATGTGGGGCCGGGTGCATGGCCAGGCACTGATAGGAACAGACATAGGGCCTCATTACACGGTAGGCGGTGAACCATGGCACTATTAGCGCCATGGTTCATGCCGGTAAAATACCGGCACCGTGTTGGTGGAAAGGGGAATTACCGCCCCAATCCAAAGTTGGCGGGGCGGTAATTCCCCCTTCCACCATTGCCCTTCCCCATTCCCATTTTTGCCCCATAGGGCTCTATGGGAATGGGGAAGGCGCTAATTACGGTACCGTAAATTGCGGTACCGTAATTACTTCCACTGGTCCCTTTGCGGGTTGGTTTTTAACATAGTAAGGCGGTAAGGATTTAGCGGTACCGGTAAAATACCGGTACCGGTAAACCCTTACTGCCTACCGTGTAATGAGGCCCATAGACTTAGAAAGTGGGCCTCTGCAGACAGGGCCGGCTAAAGCCTGCCGTTCCCCGATATTCAAAGTTTGGTTTGTTGTTTCTTTCTGGTAGAGCATTCAAACATCTAGGTGGGCTTGTGACTCTTTAAAAAGAATCTCAGGCACACACGATTTGGTAAGTGCTCCTGTCACACCTATCACGCTGGTCCCTCCTTTCTGTTAGAGACCATCCTTGTAATAAAAAACACAGTCATTCCTTCATTGTGTCTTTGGTCCCAGTCTTTCTGCTCTGGCATCAGCCTTCTTTATCATAGTCCTTTGTGACATATCTCTTTCATCACAGTCTTCTAATAATACCTGAAAATTACATCTTTCTATGTGTGTTTTCAACGCTGTCCAAATGTGAGTACCAGAAACAGTCCAACAGCTATTTCTGTAACCACTATATAAGTAAGATCCATTCTATAGAGGGTGGTATTAAACTCTTTCTGTATGAATAAACTGGTGATCAATACATTCACCAGAACATAGAGAAAGCATTCCTACAGAATCAAACCAAGGACAAACTCGAACAAGATATGGATGCTTACCATCAATGCAAATATGAGTCATGATAAACCTCTGTGGATTCTAACAGACCAATGGTGTATGAGGAGCAGTGGTGTCAAAACTACCACCCAGGGCCGTCACAGAATCCTCTCCTTTTCTTCTCACTCCATGTGTGGGGGCCACCAAGGGACATCTAAAACATTGCTGAAATTAAGACGAATGCCTCGCCCCATTTACAAAGAATCTCAGCAGGCTTTGCAGCACTCAGTTTCATTTGTGGCAGCCTCATTTCCGAAGCATTTTGTCTTTTTTGATTATTTCTTCTACAATGTGGAGCTCTGGCCCATGGTGCAACAACCCAGCCAGCCTGGGGGGCAATTGCCTGTTTGCCTGCACTGCCAGTCCCGCCCCCTGGCAGGACGTGTCTCAGACGAATGGCTCAATGAAACCCGGGAAATCCCTGGGTCCAGATGGGTTTAAGACTATCTTTTAAAAAAGGTGTGCAGGTGCACTGGCCCTATTCCTGCAGATGGCTTTTAAGCATGGATGCCGGAGTTGTTTTTGAAGGCCAGAATAGTAGTAATACCTAAGGATGGATACGGTAGTGTGGACTGTCGCTCCCACAGGCTCATTTCTCTCCTGAACTGCAATGCTAAACCCTTCACTAATATCATAGCAAGTAGACTGAGTATTATCCTCCCAGAACTGAACCACACAGACCAGCCAGGATTGGCAAGGAATAGGCAAGGGGCAGATAACATATGGAAAACCTTAGACTTAATGGCTTCCCACAAAGGAAATTAAGTTGATCCAATCCTCTTGTCTGTAGATGCTGAGAAAGTGTTCAACCGAGTACACCAGAGCTTTTTGTTTGTTAATCTTGGGAGAATGGGATTAGGGAAGAATTGGATGATGGGGATCATTGCACTATACCACCACACTGAATAGTACATGCCAGTGAATGCCAGTGGATGGAGTAGCCTCAGAGGGGTTCCTGCTATCCAGGGGAACAAGGGAGTGTGCCCCTGTCCTCATTGCTGCTCACAATAGCAATTGAACCTCTAGCAACAGAAATTAGGGAGGATGTTGGGATATACGTTTTTATGAAGGGTAGGACAATGTACAAAGCAGCGTTATTCACAGATGACATTTTGGTATACTGGAGGAGGCCGAAACAATCAGTGGCTAAGTTGCTCAAATTGCTGGAATTGTTTGGGAGGTTGTTAGGTATCAAAATAAACATGTCTAAGTCAGTGGGTATGCCTCTTGCTAGCGCCTCAGAAGAGACCTTAAAGGGATTGGGAGGCACACAGATCCAGCTCACAGATAGCAGGATTGCATGCTTGGTCATCTACATAAAGAAATCATTAGAAGACTTGTATGGGGCCAACTACCCAGCTTTATAGGCAAATATCAAGAACGTCATGGTGAGATGATTTAAGCTATTGATGTCTTGTGGGGACGACTGACAACCCTTAAGATGATCCTCCTTCTGAGAGTCTAGTTTATGTTCCAAAATCTGCCTAGTAAGGTACCTCAGAACATTTTTGAGGAGGACAAGAAGTTGTGGCTGAAATTTCTGTAGCAGGGGGAAAAAATTAAAATAGGACACAACACCTTAATACACAGCAAAGAAACGGGAGGAGCAGGCTTTTTTAATCTGGCAGAATATTACATGGCAGCTTGACTGAAAGTGATGTCTGACAATCTTAGACAGAATAAGGAACGGCAATGTGTATCACTAGAAAATTAGCTGTTCAGACCAGTCACTTTGGGAGAGACCACAGACCCAGCATCCGACCAGGATCCATACACACCCTGTGTTGGGTGTCCTTTAGGACATTTGGAAGAAACAAAAAGGTATGACATGGATAACGACTTGGCCATTGCCTCTGAGCTACATTTGGGTGCCCCCAGTTAGAGATCTCATACAAGAACAATGGCACTTTCAATTATAGTATGAAAAAGGGTTAGCTATGGACAGGGAAACAATTCTTACCTTTTAACCAGCTGAAACAACTGTTGACCGCTCACTGGCTTTGAGCTAGTAACGGATGGGCATGTTTCAATGAAAGGGCTGATATCGGCTTTATATAACGCCTTGAGAGAGGTGAAAACCACAGGAGGAGGTTATAGCAATGACTCGTTGGGAGAAAGACTTAGGGTGTATCATAGATGAGAAGGTATGAAAGCAGAATTGTACAGGAGCAGGGAAGGTGTTGCTTCAATGCAATAGAAATTTATAATTATTGATTGTTGAACAAATATCAGTATGATCTGCAAAAACTGGCCAAGATGTATGTGTGGATCAATTCTACCTGCTGGAGGGGACGTGGGGAAACAGGAACATTCTGGCACATGTGGTGGAGTTGTCCCAAGCTGCAGGCATATTGGAAGGAGGTTCTGGAATGGATAAAGGGGGTAGATGGGATAGAGAGACTTGCAACAATGTGCTGTTTGGGGTGAAAGTGAGAGGGGACCAGTTCTACAAATTGGGGCATATGCCAACCAACATAATGCTAGTGGCAAGGGCATGCTTGACAATGCAGTGGAGAGATCACGGCTCCCCTTGCAAAGGAATGGGTAGGAAAGGAGAAAGAAATATATGATATGGCGCACCTGTCAGTTATTCTACATGAATGCCCCACAGCAATTGGTTACGTATGGTTGCCTTCCTACAAAAACACTTGGGATTCAGAGACATAATCAAGGTGAACATGGTGTGGGGGGCGAGGAGGGACACAGAGGGATAAAGGAGCACCACTCAAAGAGATGATGGGAAAGAGGAGGGTCCTGGAGGAATTAGGGGGTTGTTATGAAAGGCTGTTTCTGAGGGGAAGAAGGGTTGGGACTAATCGGAAATTGGCAACAGGAGGCTGTGATAGGGGGATTGATTTGCTCGGTTTTCTTTTCTGACTGGAATAATGGGGACCGCGATGGATCAGCATTACTGTTTAGTGTTGACTTACTATGTGCATCCTTTACTTACTGGTTGTTCTATGCAACAACTTCTGTGGTAGTTGCATATGAAGCTGCTATTGTTATCATCAAAAATGTAATAAAAATATTTTCAAAAGAAATGTACAAGTAATGTCCTAGTACTAGATACTTCACATCCACACTTTGATGCTTTGACGCTCACCATTGCCTCCACCAAGAAAAAGAAGTTTAGGTGTAGATCTTTGAACATTGATGGAGCGGTCAAGTGGAATGAACTACCAACTTCCATTACAGTGGAAGAACATTATTGTTCAGGAAAAGACTTAAGATATTCTTGTTCAAATAAACCTTTGACTCCGGATCAATGTCATTGTTGGTTCATCGACTGGTGAAGCGGAGCGAAGTGGAAATATGAACCTTACAGAAATGTCTTTCCCTTATAATTGTAGTAAGGCCTACACTGCCTTCTTGCTCTTTTCCGGAATGTTTTTCTTCACTTTCATTGTCGCTATGTTCTGTGTACCTTCACTTCCCCTTGCTCCTCTTCCATTCCTTTAACTGTCCTGGATTGTTCAAATGCTGAGAATAATCAGAAGACCTTTTCCCTTCCCTGCTACCATGCCCCTCTTGTCTCTTTTCCTCTTGGGGTGATATAAAGCGATTGATTTTGCTGATTCTGTCTTGTGAAACATTAATAATTAAAGAAACGAGTGGAAAAATGTATTCTAATTTGAATGAGTTAGTAGGATACTACAAAAGAATCCCTGTTTTAGAGTTAAAAGGTATTTTGATGTTACTGCTGAAATTTCTACATTGGCATAGCAACAATTCTATGTCTAATAACTTTCTAACCATAGGACGTATCAGCACAATATTTTCCAAATTAGATGTCTGTCCCAGAACAATTCACTGCCTCAACACACCTTAAAACTCACATTTCTGGTGTGAATCTGTGCTACATGTCAAAAGAAATAAAGGGCCAAAAAAGGGTTTACATTTTTATTTATTTTCCCATTAGAAAAATGTCTAACTGTTGCTCACACACACACAGCCCAATCTGCTGGACAGATTTTTGGCAAATAAGAAACATGTTGAGCAGAGTGCGCTCATAGGAATTCTTATTTTGGCTTATTGTAAATATATCCAGTACAGTAACATTAGTAATATCTTCCATGATACATTGCCAGCGCAAGGTTTTCCATTTTCAATAGCCCACAATATCGAAAATAGAAATTTGAGAGAAGGAAATTATCTAGAATTTAAAATGCCCTCAAAATTATATAAGTTGAGTGAGTAGGGTAGTTTTGAAGATTGAGAGAATGTGGGTGGGGTAAAAGAGGAGGATTTGTGAAGATGTTGGGTCTGGGTATAGTGTAGATTCTCTTTTCAATAAGTTCTCTGAAATTGCAATCTAAATTCTCAAATTTTTATCGAACGGCGAAAGGAAAAAATGAATACCTCACAAATATAAAATAATATGATGGGGCAAGCACAGTATATGTCAGTAGGAGAGATAGGAGTATTTTAAGTTAATTTAGGAAGCAATCCATGTTGTTATTGTAAAAAGGAAATTGTAGGGATTGCTTGATAAATTAACTTAAAATGAGTGGGATGGTGGTATTAGGGGGATGTTATTGTTCCGGGATGTAGGATTATCTTTCCAAGCTTTCATTTGGGGCTTGAAATTAAGTGTGTATATAATGGGACAATCATTTCATATGATTTAACAATGACAAACTTGATTTCCTAAATACAAAGATTTAACAAATAATTTGTGACTAAATGGATCAAGGGAACATGTAATTGTGAGGGGAATAAAAAAATGAACTATTTTTTCTAAGATGTGGTTTCTTAACTCAATATAAGATTTTGATTCTTATTGAGTGGTAAAAAAAAAGATGAAATACTTCACAAATATAAAATAACAGGTCATGGCAGCCACATTCTATCCTAATTGGGGTAGAACATGTTTATTTTTGTATTTATTTATTGTGTTTGGGTTAATACACACATTTACACCATTAAAAACATGAAACCATGTAAAACAGAATGTAGATAAATAATTACAAATACAATACAATATTGCATGTTTGTCAGTGTAAAAATATCTCTATCAAAAATAATTCTCTCTATACATAGTTTACTAATTGATATTCATTAACTAGCACATCCGAATTCTTCATCAAGTTCGCCTTTAACCTCTGTTAAGAGCCACATCTTCCCACATGCCTTCTTCCATGCATGATATGCTGCACCAGTCATGATTATCGATTTTGTGCTATTGATGGCTGACCAAAATTGATTGTTTCCAATGCTGTCAATGTTCACAACAAAATTGGTGTAACTTTTCATATATTCAATTTTCATACCATCACATTGCGTTAATATATGTCGGGCAGTCTCCACGACCAATTTACATAAACGGCATAGTCTATCTTGGTGTGGAATCTTAGACCATCTCCCTGTATGTTCCAGAGTTGGGAGTATGTTAACTCTAAGGTATGTGACAAATCTTCGCCTTTCAATGGAGCACACTTTAGCAAGATATGTACAGGGAGAGTATTGACTAAAGCCCTGTGTTGTATTTTTTCTATATAGTTTTGACTTAGCCAGACTGTTCGCGTTATTGAAAGAGTCACAATCTCTTGTTTTATTTTTCAATAACGTATATCTGTTTGGATTATGGATAAGATCCTCCAATCGGATATGTAATTTTAAAACATGATTCTTAATTGTATTACAGAGTTCCATTATAAAGAGGTTTTTGGTTTCTCTAGTATATTGTTCTGTTAAAAGACTATTCATAGTATTATTACCAGAGGTAGATAAAACATTTTTAAATATAAATTGCATTTTTGAAAGTGCCAAAGCGATCTTATAGAGGGGACTGCAAATTCTATGCACGACTCCACAGGAACTGTTTGGGGCACCCCCAAGCGAGTACGCAGTATTTTAACTTTGAGCTTTTCTAGTCCTGTCAACATGCTTGCTGGGGGACAGCCAACCCACATACAATACAAGGGATAACACTTTTCCAGTATACAGCTATCAATCCCTCAACATTGTGAACTCCCCTCTTAAAATTAAACTCTTTACTGTAGACCATTTGTTCAGACTTTCAACCGCATATTATTACTATAGAAATCTTTCGAGTGTATGTTTTTAATAATCCAGAACAGGACTGCAAGACTTGTCCTTGGCCTCCAGCCTAGGGATCATAGCTCTCCAGCCCTGAAATCTCTATGATTGCACCGATGGGTAACAGGGATCAAGTTCAAGACCCTCTGCATTGTCGGCAAGGCTTTCTGGGGCCGGGGACCACACTACATCCAACTCTCTGTAAGCACTTTCCTTCTCAAGCTCTCCGCTCATCCACCTCCAACTCTTTGAGGGTCAGACGCTTCTCCAGGGAGAGATTGGGGGTAGATTTCTCTCCTCGGCTGGTGTCTTCCTCTGCAACAGCCTCCCTGCCTCCCTCAAACTTGAGCAGGGCCACCTCAGGTTCCAGAAGCAACTCAAGACCTTCCTTTTTGCTTCTGCTTTCACTCTCTCTCTCCCCTGCTGATGTTCTGTGTGATGCACTAACCTGGTTACCTGGCCTCCCTCTGAACCTTATGAGGACCAGGCCCCTTCATGACCAGTAGCCCCATGCACTGCTTCTGAGCCTACCGCAGACTAGCGACTGTTTCTGTTACCCTATAGTCCCCTGCCTACTTGCACTTACTTAGAGCCGGCCACTCCAGCGCCACTTACTTGAGCTTTGCTATTGCACTCTCCTCTTCCTTCCCCCTGGCACTTCTCCTCTCACTTTCCCTTGCACTTGTACGATCTGAATGACACCAGGCCTTGTAAGATCATTTGTTTTGCTCCCCTTTGTCTTCCCTTTCCTATCATATCATAGGAAATCCTGAATCATTATATCTCTCTACAACTTCGATCTTCATATTGTTGATAACCCAGAAGGGAGGACATGATTTAGTTTTGGCACTGATGATTATTAGTTTAGTTTTTGCAACATTCATTTCCAGATGGCTGGCTGACGCGTATTTAGCTAAAGCATTCAAAGATCTCTGTGATCCAAAAGGGGTGCGGCCCATACGTAGGTTGTCATCTGCGTACCCAACCCATGAGATTGCAGTCCCCTGCAACTGTTCTGTGCCACTGTAGAGCAGGTGCTGCAGATCAGGCTACTGATTCAGCAGGGTACTGTTATATACTATGCTTTTGGCATGAAGCTATCGGAAGCAGAGTTCTGGTCAGCAGAACACCCTTTCTGAGATGGAATGACCTGCTTAATTGTATTATCTGCAAACAACAAACAAAGCCAGGACTCTACATCCTTGCCAGATGGCAATCCTTCACAGTCCCTACTTGCTGCTTTCCAGTAGATGTGGTTGAGACATTTATCTCATTAAGAATTCAGCACTACAGCTACTGCATACACAATAACAGAACTAAATGAGCCAGTCGCACGTTGCTTCATTGGCAACTTATACCAGTGATGTTACTCATGATGCCATAAGTGTTGGCATATGTGACATTATCAGTGATGTGGAAAAATTGGCTAAGGGTGAACTGTGTCCTATCGCGCTGGGTCAATGCGCGTGAAGTGTGCCAGCTGCGTGGCGAGTAGTATGTGGTAGACCCTTATGCCACTTAACAAAATTATTTGGAGACGGATACGAGATGTGCATCAGAGGTGAATCCTTACAGGACACCTCTCTTATTGTTCGAATTCTAATGAGGGAAATGCTTATTGTAACTAACATCTGTAAATGTTAAGAACAAATGAGGCAACCTATAAGGACAATACATAAACAAAAAGAACGCATTGGCCTTGAGAAAGACATCTTGTCGAAACACGTGTTGGCTGTTTTTGGCACAATGAGACTATCAGAAAATACATTTCACAAGCATCCCATTTAAGACTTTGGTATATCAATTTTATGGACACTATTTCCAAAGACATTGCTTAAATGCACTGGCCGAGCACGAAGTGTGAGTGGTTTTCATTAAAATTATCAGTGATGTTATTTGTTATTTCATGTGGGTGCTTATGGGCTGAACAATGCCGGCCTCATAGTTAAGGTGGCGGAGCTTCCAGCACCTGCTGAATTTCCGGGGTTTTGTTGCATTAAATCAACACCTTATAGTCTCTTCAACTAAAGTGTTTTCACCGAATTTCAAGGATTTTGTTATACTCTAACTCCCACCACCTGTAATTCCGTCTATTTTTACTAATAACATAGCTGCATATGTCATATCATTTATTTTTAATATCTGTACGCAACATCATCAGGTTTATCAAGTATTTCATCTTTTTTGTAACCACTTAATAAGAAGGGATTAGTAATGGTGTACTGTGACAAGGAAGAGTGAGATAGGATTAGTAGGGGACTGTGAAGAGAAAGACTGAAGGTGAGTATTTGGGGACTGTGATGGGGAAGAGTGAGGTGGGATAGTGAGGGACTGTGACAAGGAAGAATGATGTGGTGGCAGTGGGGGACTGAGACGAGGAAGAGTGAGCTTGTGGTAGTGGGGAACTGTGATGAGGAAGAATGAGTTTGTGGTAGTGGAAAGAAGACAAAAGTGGGGTTAATTTGAGAATGTCATCCGGAAGAGTGAGGTGGAATTGTTGGTGACTATGACGAGGAAGAGTGAAGTGGGGCAGTTGGGGACTGTGATGAGAAAGGTGACATGGTGCTATTGCAGTACTGTGACAAGGACCTGTGAGTTGGTGGTAGTGGAGTATGGTGATGAGGGAAAGTGAGTTTGAGTTAGTGGGGTACTGTGATGAAGAAGAGTGATGAGGAGTTAGTGGGGACCTGTGATATGGAATATTGAGTTGGTGGTAGTGGGATACTGTGATGAGGAAGAGTGAAATGGTGGTAGTGGGGACTGGGACAAGAATGAGTGGGATGGTGGCTGCTGGGAAGTGTGATGAAGAATAGTGAGATTTTTGTAGTGGGATACTGTGATGAGGAAGGGTGTGGTGGTGGTATTGGTGAGCTGTGAGAAGAAGAGTGAGTTGGTGGTAGTGTGTGACTGTGATGAGGATGAGTGAGTTGTTGGTAGGCTAGTACTTTGTTGAGGATGAGTGAGTTTGTATTAGTGTGTTACTGTCACAAGGATGAATGACATAGTGGTAGTGGGGTACTGTGATGAAGAAGAGTGACATTGGGTTAGTGGTGTACTGTGACGAGGAAGAGTGAGGTGGGGTGTACAGGTAAGATTACTATTCAGTACGGAGAAGAGGAAGAGGCATATTGTGGTTCAGGTAGTTTACGTAATTAAGTACTGTGCGATGAAGAGGGGAGATGCAATAATATAGATATCTTCTCTTACTATGTCAGGAGTGAATCGAGATCTCGGCTTTTAAGTTACGTAAAATGCTTGTCAAAACAAAGGCTAACAAAAAACCATTGGTTTCCAACAACCTTTATTTGCATACTTTCTTTTAACTAATTAAGCAAACATACGTTTATTTAACACATTGAAAACACCCTAAGCATTAATATCACCTTAATCCCCCTCACAAACATTTTAAGTAAGCTTAGGAAACAATCTCTATAATTTCTTTGCACAAAAAAAAAGATTGCTTCCTAAATTAACTTAAAATATGCATCATCCCCTAATTAGTAATCTCAGTGACTGCCACATCTCAATATATTATAGTTTTGAAGTATTTACTCTTTTTTTGCTGCCATTCATGCCGAGTCTCAAACTCTGAAAAACATTTTGAAAAAAACAACAACACAATCCCTAAGCCCCAAAACCTCACAAATCATCCTTCCTTAGTTTGGCCACATGCACCCTGGCCTAAAAACCGTCCTACTGACTTCCTTATATCATTTTCGGGCACTTTGTAAGATCGATTTGAGAACTTGATTCTCGAATAGCGTGATGGAGGCTTTTCAGAAATGAAAAACCTTGGCAACAGCAATGCATCATGTGAGATATAACTACATTTTGGGTACAGGGGCACAGTACAGATTTACGCCAAACCAACAAGTCTGTCTGCAAGTCAGGGGCTTAAGCTCCTCTCTGCATTTTTTAAACTGTGGCTAAATTGTTGTTATCTCCTGTGCTTCACCCTTCCGCAAATATCCCTCTGATATGGTGCTCATTTAAATGGTAGATTACTTTGCATGTTTTTATTATTTCAATTGCGGCTCGCATCCAAGCCCGTGATGCCCTCCGGAGGCATTTATATGCTGAGAGATGCAAACGCACAGCGGACGGTTGCAGTGGTGTGCTTAATACGTGCCAAAGGGGCCCAGAAGTCAAGCCTGTCTGTACCCATCCGGGCCTGATGACGCCTGCAGGGATGCACCCTCTGAGCAGTACCCTCAAGGTCCCAGGGCCTTCATTACATTTTTCCCAGATCCTAGAACTTGCTCCCCCCCTACTATATGTCCTGCTGGGTTTTGTGTGCTGAACGCTGTCTCTAGCCTGTCTCTTGGCTCCGAGACACTTAGGTATTTTCTTCTCAATGCCCGCTCCCTTGTGGCTCATTCTGCACACTTCAATGATATACTTTTTAATCATTTACCGGATTTTATGTGCATAACTGAAACCTGGCTTAACCCTACATCTGGAAGCAAATTTGAGTGGGCACCACAGGGGTATCGAGTCTAGCTGGCGTTATCAGAAGTCTCTAGTATGATGAGTCTTCGTTAGTTAAATCCTCTATGTAGGAGCTGGCTGAACAAGGCCTGGAGACACCCAAACCCAAAAATACAGCAAAAAACAAAGATTAGGTAACAACCCAATCATACAGCCGCTCTCTGGAATCCCATGTTGGGTTCTGTACTAGTTGTAATTTCGCTTTGTATAGTTCCTTTGATCCAATTCTTGGAAAAAATACAAAAGTCAAATATATAGTGATTTTTCAATGTTGGTTTATCTATCAAGTAGAAGATTATTATATAGAAAAAAAGTGACAAGTAGCCACCAATAATGTTCTTCGTGAGGAAGAGATTGCCATAAATCACTCTATCCGTAGACTTATATTGTGCCAATGCATTTCGGAATACAACAAATTCCTTCATCAGGGCAAGTCTGATGTAGGTGAGTAATGGCGAAATCTATGTTTCAGAGACCAGGCTGCTCCACCGTGTACGGCGAGCAGGTGCGTATGTAAAGAACGAAGCGGAGAAGTCTAGAGAACTTCTCCGCTTCGTTCTTTACATACGCACCTGCTCGCCGTACACGGTGGAGCAGCCTGGTCTCTGAAACATAGATTTCGCCATTACTCACCTACATCAGACTTGCCCTGATGAAGGAATTTGTTGTATTCCGAAATGCATTGGCACAATATAAGTCTACGGATAGAGTGATTTATGGCAATCTCTTCCTCACGAAGAACATTATTGGTGGCTACTTGTCACTTTTTTTCTATATAATAATCTTCTACTTGATAGATAAACCAACATTGAAAAATCACTATATATTTGACTTTTGTATTTTTTCCAAGAATTGGATCAAAGGAACTATACAAAGCGAAATTACAACTAGTACAGAACCCAACATGGGATTCCAGAGAGCGGCTGTATGATTGGGTTGTTACCTAATCTTTGTTTTTTGCTTTGTTAACCCTACATCTGCCCAAGTATAAGCTCAGCTTCTTCCCATAGATTTCAGTATTTACATTGTGACCAGGCTGCTCCCCGTTCTGGTGGGGGTGTAGCAATTATTTTTACTTCACTGTTGTCTGGTGAATTAATGCCCTTACACAAGAGTATTCATATGGAGGCCCTGCTTGCTTGTTTAACCATCACCCTCACCGTATCCGTTCATTTTTTGGTGGTATATCGACCTCTGGGGTATGACCACTTATTCTGTGATCATTTTTTGGAACTTGCAACAGATCTACAACTCTGTCATCCCTATCTCATCATCACTGGTGATTTTAATTTAGAGTATAATGATCTTCCTGATCAAAAAACCCAGAGATTTGTTCAATCTTTGAGTCAACTTGCCCTCCCACAGCTTGTATCTGGCCCAACCCACCCCTTACGCAACACTCTGAACCTTGTTTTCTCTGCTTTTGCAGTCTTCCCTGCCCTCGCCACTGTCTGGTCATACCATTGCCTTATTCATTTTTCTTGGAACCTCTCTTCTCCCTTGCTCCCAGCTCGAACTGCACCTTGTCCCCATCGTGATTGGCGTTTGGTCTTTCATAAGACAATATCCAGTTCCATTGAAGCATTCTGCCTAGCTGTCTATGCCCCTAATTTAGATTCCATTGCCCTGACATTTCAATCTTCTGCTGATGTTCTTGCCCGTCTCATTCCACTTAAGCCCAAAGTCCACACTTTGCAGCCATGGTACTCGTCAAAGCTCTGTGCTCTCCACTTGGTCTGCAGACAAGTACAACGCAAGTGGTGCAGGAAATATGATCCGGACGACAAGGTCTGTCTGTTTTACATATTAGCACAGCGCCATATATATATATACTGTCTAATGTCCCTATTTCTCTGACTTGATTGAGAAATCTATTAATGCACCTAAAGAGCTGTTTAAGGTTGTTCTTCCCACCCCTTGGGACCCATCCCTCCTTCTTTGTCCCTTTGCTCTTCTCTCTCTACTTGCTTTATTGGAAAAGTCGATAAAATCTGGGTGACCTTCGGTGCCTCGGTTGTTTCTCTTTCTGGCCCCACTGCTGTCATTCACAATCCTGCTCCCATGTTATGCTGGGACTCTTTTCCTGTCTTCACCACTGCCGAAATATTGTCAGCCATTCTCAAACTACAATCTACCTCCCTAAGTGAGCCCATTCCATTAGCTCTTGGGAAAGACATCTCGCCTGGTATTTGTCCATTGTGTACTTCTGCTATTAATAACTCTTTCTCCGTTGCGCTTATTCCGCCCTTTGTTAAAACTCTTTGGAGATTCCCCACTGGATGCAGCAGTATCTTTCAAACATCATCCCATTTCTCTACTCCCCTTTCTAATGAAACTTCTGGAAACTTTAGGTGGCCCACTTCTTAGTTGTTTTCTTAAAAACTCTTTCTTCTTTCACTCATCCCAATCTGGTGTCCGCCCCGGTCAGGGCACAGAAAGTGCATTTGTCTTGGTGGTCGATGACCTCACTCTGCTTTACGATCAAGGCAGGGTCGGAGACTTTCTGCTCCTTGACATTCCTTTTTCTTTTGACACAGTTGACCACACGGTTTCACTTGAATGCATTGCACTGCCGGGCATCTCTGGCACTGTTCTCTCCTAGTTTTCTTCTTTCCTGCCTGATAGATATCAGTCTCTTTCTCTGCCCCCTTTCCATTCTGAACCCTCCTCATTTTTCCATGGTGTTCCCCAAGGCTCTGCCCTCCAGCCTGTTGTGTTTAATGCCTATTCCCCACCGCTGACGGAGCTCATTTCCACCCATGGCTACAGTTGCTATTCCTATGCTGACGTCACCCAAATCCTGGTCTGGTTAGATCTCACTGTCTACAATACTGCCACCTGATTTTGGGTTTGTCTCGAACTGTGGGTGAATAGATGTCAGCTAATTGGCTTAAGCTGAACGGGGAGAAAACAGAGGTGTTTCTGCTACAGCCTTTTGGACGTCAGCCCTTTGCCCCCCTAGTCTCGGTCCCTGCCCTACCCCTTTTTCTTTTGGGAAGAATTTGGGCGTGAAGATATCCTCTTTTGTTTCCGCTGGTCTTCAAATAGGTGCCATTTGTCAAAGAGGATATTTTCAGCTCAATCTTATGCAAAATGTTGCCCTATCTACCGTCCCAATGTTGCGCTCCAGTTGTATCCTCCTTCATTCTATCTACCATGGATTACTGTAACGCCCTATTTTTGGCACAGCCTGTAAATCTTTTACACTGTTTGCAAGTGTTGCAAAATGCGGCAGCCAGAGTAGCGGCCTCTACGTCTAAGTGCTCCCATATTTCTCCTGCGGTCCACCATCTTCACTGGCTCCCCATAGCCAAACGAGTGCAATTTGTTCTCGGGAGGATAGCTCAGGGGCAAAGCGCTCGTCTTAGAAGCATGATGACGCAGAGCATTGCAGGTTTGGTTCCCGAGTCCACGCTTAGATACCTCTGGGTATTAAGCGTGTTATAAATAACCATTACATTACAATTTAAGTTGCTCTGCTTCGTTCGCCAGGCTTTTTTTAGTGATGGCACAGAATCTCTAGAGGCTACATTTTGCCCATACGTCCCAGCGCATTCTTTTGGCTCGGCTGATGCCTGTTTGAATTCTGTACCTTGCTTTAGGCTGTCTCGCATTGGCAGCCGCTCCCTCTCTGTGGCGGCCACCTGGCTTTGGAATTCCATTCCTCAAACTCTGCAAAACACTTCAGGGTACCTTATATTTCGTCGATTAATCAAAACGTACATTTTTTATGTTGATAGCTCCTCCCCTTTTTTACCTCAGACAGCGCCATGTTTCCATTATTGGCGACTTTGTGCTTTACAAATAAAATGTAACATAACATAACAAAGAATTTCCTCCATGCGCATTGTGCTCGACTTCTTTCTTATTTAGCGCAGATCCGCGCACCAGTTTGGGCTGTGCGCGGAGGAACAATGTGACATTTGAAAATGAATTGAAAAGTGAAAAACACACCCTTTATTTGACCCTTTATATTTTTTAAGCATAACACGGATTGCATTAATTTTTTCAGCTCTGGTGGCCCCGACCCCAAATTAGCAGTGCCAAATGGCGCGCTGATCTGTTCTAGTGCTCAAAAGTTGTTAACAACAGCCTTTTTGACATTTCCTATGGATGATTGGTTCAGTGGCGGCTGGTGAGTTTTAAAGCTGGTGGGGCGTAAATTTGCAAGGGTGAATTTAGTAGCGAGCGCGCAAAGCGCCCAAGCCCACCCCCCCCAAGGAGGGAGCAGGGGGGGGCTCTCCCGCCACGAAATTTTTGGAAAAATGGCCTACAAAATGTTCAATTTACTGTCCAAAAAACCCACCGAAATATGAAAAAAGCATTCGGTTTTACATATTAATGGTGGTACACTATTCTTACGTGTGCAAGTGTGATGGTGTATTTTACAGCAGCTTGTATTGAGAATAACTGGTACTATGGTGTAATGCATAACTTTTGCTGGCTGCTGGGATTATTATTACCTATTTTATGTGTATCAAGAAGCAAATGTAGTATTCCGACGAATATCTAACAGTGTGTCAATCATACGGCTGAAGCCAAACAAAGCCGAATGCTTGCTTCATTTATTAAATCCACGTTTAAAATTGAAATGTCACACTTCCTTAAAAAAAAAACACTGTTTTAAATGTGTTCCTATGATTTTTATTTCTTTACATTTTCATCAAACTATCATCCTGATTTAAAGTATATAAGCCATAGAAGAAAATAGTAACATACACACAGGGTCCACCTGTCTAAAAGCATGTTCATGTGCAAACCCAATGCTATTTAAAGTAGCAGGCTTCACAGACGCAAATTGCCAGATTGCAATAAACAGCACGGCAGTCGGGCATTGATATTTTCAATTGCCCTTGAGTATCACACACATACCAATAGCGGCAAAATGAGTTTCCCTCCTTCCTTTGAGCTCACATAACAGTACAAATGGTTTCTCTGGGTGCCCTGTTGGTAAGAACTAGCCGTTTCGTTGCGTGGCTATCAGGCCAGTTCAGTTCTGAAAATGATGGGTCTTGAACATTAGAGTTTGAGCACAGATTGAGCACTCTCAGTGGATATGATCATACGAGCAATATGATTTTAAATGATTAGTGTCCATTCACCTCCTAATAATAATAATAAAATAAAAAGCCCGGCCGTGTGGATTTGTGTACAACCACAACACCCTGCCGTATCTTAAGATTTCAGTGAATGCTGTTTCAGCAGCCATACCCCAGCGACATGCGCATGGGTTTACGGAGTAGCACACTCACCCTTGCCCTCTGTTCATTATAATATTTTTGGGAATTTATAAACACATGATTTTGCTGTGATCCCAGTGTCTGTTGCAGGTGGGCCCAGGCCTTGCTTTAACTACCACCGCTAAGCAGTAGTTTTCACCCTACTGCTTGAAGGTTAACTTGTAATTAGCCCACTTCTCAAGTTGGTTGAGAGTTTATGCAGAAATACTGCTGCTACTTGGTGAACATGCTCTGTTTAATGATTAGCCGCTCCCCGTCACATGCAGGTGAACTTAGTAGTTGGAGCGAGCGAAGGGGTTTGTAATCGGGTTGGTTTGATTGAACAATCGCTATGACTGTTTTCTGTCCCATAATGTGCTGGTCCCGTTTTTAAGAGCAGATCGCCATCACGCTCTTTGCCAGGAGTTTTTTTTTCCCCCCATTTCAAATCCAACGCATGATGTGGTATGTGCGCTAGTAAGTTAAGCCAGCAATTGTACTGCACCAACAACAACCTTCGACTCGCACAGAGGGCGAGCAAGCCAAATCTGTACCAGGCAGTGCTGTCACCAGTGAATTCCAGTATCAGGCGAAGCGAACAACTTGATGGAAAATGGTGCACTGCACTCAGATCCATTTACGAAGGAACACAATTGTCATGAAGGCAATCGACTCAACAGCCCATCCTCACGCCTGCTGTCAGACCCTGCCTATTGCCTTTTCAGAAGTTACTTGTGAATCACAAGCTCCTGGAGCACCGGTCTGGCTGCAGCCCCCACCCCTGCTTGTGACATCTACAGGCTCGGCGTGCCGCTGAAAGAGCTGCAGTCGCACACTGACTCTGCGCCTTCACAGAAATCTCGAGGCGGCGAGTGCACGCGAACTATCGCACAGCTGCAATATGCCTTCACTTGAAGCCTGGCCATAGCGCTAAGAGGTGAGCGGAAGGAAGGAAGCGGCGCTGTATGCATCTGTAACTCTGCATCAGGGCTGAGTTTACACACACACATCACGCTGCCAGTTAAGCTCTCCCAATACATCGTGCCAAATTCTTGCCCATTGCACACACTGTTGTCATCACTAGACTGACTAGAGTCATAACATGCCATTCAGAGAACCTGGGTTACACGTGACATAACCAAGAAGCCCCTTTTAACTGTCAAACACTTGTAGCCAAATTATTATTTTTTTTTCTTTTCTTTTTTTCTTTTTTCTACACTGTTTGTGTGGGACTGGATGCGGGATTGCGGGAATACTGATTCCCGCAATCACACCGCAGAAGCCCGGACTAGTTGGGCGTGTGCCTCATTAAAGCCCTGCCCGCTCTCGTTGCGTCACCTGAGGCAGCAGCAGCCCAGGGCTCTACTTGTGCCGTTTTATATTTTCAGCATTTTTGTCGAAAAATGCCGAAAATATAAAACGGCACATTGGATGTTGAAGATTCTACACGGGCACTGCCCGGCAGCAGCAGCACGCCTGCCTGGGCCTTGCCTTGCTGTCCGTGGCCCAAGGCTCTAGGGCCTTGATCCACGGACCGGGGGAAAGAAAGGCCCAGGCCAGGCAGCCCCTGCCTTGGCCCCCACCTTGGGGGTAGGCAGGCCCGGGCCCGCTACCACCAAGGCCGGGCCCAGTCACAGTCAGTCAGCAACACTGAAAGCCGTAGGCCCTGGCCTACACGTCTTTCAGTGTTGCTGACTGTGGCCGTGGACCACGTCCCCGACCCCAGGCCCAAAAGAAAACAGAACAACATCTGGGACAGGACCACCTGGTACTTACCCACCGGCAACTCGTTGCGTCGTGGTCCAGGCTGTCTCTGGTGGTCTTCAGGGGTCAGGGGCAGCTGAGCTCGCATCGTTACTCGTCTGACTCCAAAGAATCCAGGGGAGAGTGTGAAGGTGGCGCAAGCGCACCCACACGCCCTGCACCAGCACGAGATCTGCATAGATACAGTAATGTCATTGGCTGTTTGCCAGCCAATGCAAGGGTTGTCATTGGCTGGCAAACAGCCAATGACATTACTGTGTCCATGCAGGGGAGGGACTGACCTAGTGCGCTGTTTGCGCACATTTTAGACTGGCGGCGGGGCCACCCCTGAAGCGCCCCGCCAGCCTTCTAATTAAAGGGGTTTACGAAGAGTGCGTGGAGCTACGAGCTCCACGCATTCTACTATTAAAGAAATTAGAGTAAAACGGGACGCGCCCTGCTGTGTAAGCAGCTGGGCCCAGCCCTTCAGGTGTTGCCTTGCCACAGCGCCCCCGGCTGTTGGCAAAGGAAATGCAAGCTAAAAAAGAGATTCAATCAGAGAAGTTCTCTGATTGAATCTCTTTTAGCTTCCTCTTTCTTTTCTCTTTCTTTTCTGGGGGGGCGGCGCCCGGCCGCCCTATAATAGCAGCCGCCACTGGATTGGTTTCACCTTAACTACAGGGCGACCCGAGTCACCCTATGATATGACAATGAAAACATGTTTAATTAAGAGACCATTAAGGTGAGCTGATTTATTGCAACACAATCCTTGAAATTCGGCGGGTGTGGGAAGTGATGACCATCTTCACTCAGCGTCCCCGGTTACAAAGCCCACGAGCACATGCACGATATTCCAGAAGAGATTCACAAGGACATACACAATGACGTCATGGGGGACATATACAGGGGGACGCCTAGAGTTCACCTTTTTTATAAGGTCCTCATCGCAAGTGAGACTGAAGAGAAAGGATTTAAATGATTTATGCATTTCCGGAAACGTTGCACATCTACACAGAGGAATATATTATGCTTTGTTCTTCAGGAGTGAATGAGCAATTCTGCTGCAGTGGTGATTTGTGACAAGCAATTCAGTATTGTGCGGTCACATTTCCACAGTGCTTATTTTTGTACAGTATATAGCCACTATAAAATGCCGTGTTAGGTTCTCTGCACTGAAATGTAACGTGCATATAGCAAGCAAGGATTGGGAGGGGCCTAGTAGGAATCGCTTATGTTGGGGGCGTATAGCGCCTACTGGACTGAAGAAAATCTGGGTCAAACTACTGTTGTGTTTCAAAAGGAATCATATAGTTGCAGAGCAGGCAGACCTGTTATGTTCTCATTCTTCCCCTCATCAAATCGCGGCCAAACGACTGTCCCCGACACATAAAAAGAAAGCGTTCTGTCGGCAATCCGGCCTTGGGTTCTGGAATACAACTCCAAAAGTATCCAGTGTCTTGAGGAATAGTACATTAGCTACTTGACCTGCCAGTGGTTGGCAGTTCTCAATGATGCATTGTGTCTGTGCACTGCTAGATTACATTCTGATCACATCCGTCTTTGTTGATTGCAGCCTGAGACCGGACAGGAAATAAGCGCCCTCGATAGCAATCATTCTGACCACGACACAAGAGCCCTCCATGGCGGCCATGCTGGCAAGGGCCCTTTTCCTTTGATTACTCGGTTAGCTTGTCTCATGGAGAGGCTGGTTAACATTGTGGTTCTCAGCATTGGGCGTGTTTTGTTATTAATTGCAGCTGTTTTCGTTATGTGCAGAGCCCCTTGAACCATGGCATTACAGGGCTATTTCCCGTGTACACGAGTTGGCGAACTTTGATATTTGTGGAACACAAGGTTCACATGTAAGCGATATGGAATTAAAGCTTCTTTATCAGCGAAACTTTATCTTGCATGTTGCATAAAATCAAACTGTTGTTCTATGTTTAAAAAGTAAAATGAAGAGGAATGGATGAAAGATGTTTCCCAACCATTCTGAGAATGTTTTCAGCGCCCTTTTGGCTGAGGGTTTAGGCGCTTTACAAATGTAATAAATAAATAAATAAATGGGCTAACATTCCCAAAAGTAACCAGCACATTTTTGGCAGGACTTTCATCCGATTGTTTGGTGGCTCATGATTATTTGCAGGTCACTATTAAAACCAGACCCAACCCCCTGGACACACCAAACACAGCTAGGTGCTCTCCAGGTTCCTCTGGGTAGCTGCCAGCAGTCTTCCCTCCCTTTCTGAGACTTTTCCTACCCGCGGATAACCATGAAATGCCCTGTGAATCTCAATGGAAGTTCTACATTTTTATGGAATGCCAACTCCCAAAATTCAGACAATTCTTTGACTCCCCAAACATGTGTAGCCGGGGTTAATGATGTTGCTGGGTGACACAGAGTGCTTGCATTTCAGTGAATCTCCATGGTACTCCCACGTGTTCCACTCGGCTGATCTCTTAGGCCCAGATACTTATGTAGGCGTTCTTTACAGAAAATGTTGGTTAAAATTTGCTGACATATTAGGTTGTGAAAGCCATTAAAGGTTAAGAATAAGCTATTTAAAAGCCTATAACAATTGTACTCATTTGGAAGACCTAACATCAATATGGTCTGTGTTTTTAAATGGGTGTGATCACAACTTTATCTTTTATCTAATCAAATTTTACTGGAAATGTGTCGGAATTATGAAGCGAGTAGATTGATGTGTCTTCTCTTACAGTACAGAGCTTTTTCCGTTTTATGAGTGTATGTTTTTATATTAGTGTATGCTTAGTGTTATTTATTCAACAAATGTGCATTGTATGCACCTCTGTTTAAACTATGGCGGTTTTATGATAAATATGAATTTGTGAATAGGCAGCCACATTGATTTTAAATTGTTGTATATATTGAATATATATATATATATGTGATTATTTGTAAAGTTCTGTTGTTTTACATGTTTTATAGCAGCTGACACGACACACCAATTCTCATGTCGGTGCTAAGCAGTGGTGCAGCTGACACGACATCTCTTAGTGATGCTCTAAGCGTCAGGTTTCAGTTAATGTGAACAATAATGTACTTCTTCCTCCACGCCATTAGGGCTTTCGCCTGTGTCACTCGACTCAATTGTCTCTTCTTGCTGTATCTAACGCTCCCTTATCTAACCGGTATTTGAAACTATACTCTCTCCTTTTTCTTCAGGACTTGTCAGCTGCCTTCAATATTATCGACCACTCTATCTCGCTGTCTTCTCCTCATCGTCTTGCTTTTTTGGGATCTGTTTTTATAATGTTTCACTCCCATCTTTCCAGTCGTACTTTCTTGGTATCTTGGGCGGGTCCTTCTTCTGTCTTCCCTTTCTCTTATGGTGTGTCTCAAGGATGACCTCTCCTCTTTTGGCTTTTCACGCTGCCTTTACGCTGACGACTCCCCGATCTTTCTCTCTTTTTCTGACTCTATTCACTCTACCCTCTAAGCACGTCTGCTGGCAATCCAGTCTTGGATTTTGGATCACTACCAACACCTTAATCACTGTAAAACTGACATTTTGTTCTTTCCTATCTCATCCTTTCTCCCTCCTCTCCTTCCTCCTTCTATCTCCTTTCCCCCCTCTGCTATTACAATACCTTCTTCTGCTCGTAATTTGGGACTAATCGTTCCCTTTCCTTCTCCTCTCGCATTTCTACTACTTTACTCTCCTGTCGCATTACAGTCATAAGCATCATTGTGTCCTCACAGTCATGCTACTAACACTCTTGTGCAGAGGCATTGCTGGGGGGGGTATGAGAGGGGTATAGCTCTGGGTCTTTTGGTTGTAGCCCCAGATAGAAGCTCAGGGGCTACAACCAAAAGACTAGCTAGCCCGAATCCTGACAGTCCCGACATTAGCGTAGCCCCGGATGTTTTACAAACCTAGCAACTCCCCTGCTCTTGTGTCCCTCTTATCTTTTTCTGACTGTTATGCTGCTCTAGTTTTCTTCTCTGTCTTCAAGTCTGTCAGTTCGCTCCTCTCCAATCGATGCATAACGCTTCTATTTGTCTCTTTTTCCGCGTATCCGCTTGTGAGTCTGTTTCTTCATCTTTGCTCTCTCTGCAATGGATATCCTTTGAATCTCGTCTATTTTTTAACTGGGTCCTGGGTCTTGGCCTTCTGCCCAATCGCCTCAGCCTCCTCCAGCTCCCAGCACTTGACCTTTGGCACCCACTGGTCTGTGTTGCCTCACTGGATTCCACTTATTTTATTGGCAGGTGTCTCTCTTTACCAAGTGACCGCTGCCAGGCACTTACTGGCTTGCAAGCAACTGACTCCCTGGCACTTCCTCCTCCATGGAATCCCCAGAGCTTACCGCCGCCCCTGCACTTTCTCTCTCTTTGCACATGCACATTCCAAATACTCACAAGGCCTAGTAGGACAGCCGCTGTCTTGCTCATCATTGTTATTCTATTGCCTTATTATCCCATGTTCCCTCACCTTGCCCTGTGGGTGCTTTGAAACACAATTTCTTGATTTATAATCGCTTTACAAATGCACAATAAAGAAATAAATACAACTTCCTCTGTATTAATTCGAAATGTTTACATGTCCTTGTCCCTTTGTACCTTTCTTCACGTATCTCTTACTACTCTCCCCTTGCTCCCTGTGTTCCCAATCTCTATTCCTCTTATCTGTCCCCCCAGTACCTCATCTCGCTTTTGTTCTTGAACTTTGCTTTCACAGAAGCACTGGAATGCCCTTCCTTTCCCTCTTCATTCCCTGTTTTCTCTTCCTCTCTTTAGGCCACGTCTCAATGATGCATGGAATGTAAAATGAAGGGACACATCCGGGGAACAAGAGTGGCGGTTGCCAGGCAGAATTTTCGTTCCTTCTTTAGAGCTGTGTGCTTCTGTACCTGTTGTGCTGCACAAAGCGACATCACGTCATCAAAATGCCAGGGGTGGCGGGCGGATATGACATCACAGAAAGTGATGTCATTTGACCCCACCCCGAAGTGACATCACTGGAAGCGATGGAACATGACTTTTGAACCCTTGACAAAACAGGAAGGGGCATCACATAGCATTGTTCCTAAGTACGCTACGAAAAATGTGGTTACAATATCAGTGTAATGTTATATACATTTCTTACAAGAATGGATCACCATATGTATCGTTAATATCAGTGTGTATATGCCCATATTACCAAATTACTGTGAATGCGAGCAGATGTCCAATGCCAAATGACAATGATGTTTTATTATATAGCACTTACCCTTAAGCGCATTATATAGAACAAATATTCATACAAAATCACCCAACCTATGTTGGTGCTCATTTTACAACCTCAGAAGGATGAAAGGGTGAGTTGGCCTTGCCGGGATCACTCACACATCGCAGCAGCGAACGATAAACCCACTGAGCTATCTTACCAGGTATTGTGAAATGAGCAATTACATGTCTGAATGTTCTCAACGTCAAAAAGCAAATGACACTCTGTAGTGGATACTATTAAACTGGTAACTGAGATTTAACAGCAGGCCACTTCATCTGCAGGTCTGGTGCAAAGTTGGCCAGATGTCAAGTCTGCATGGATCTACTCTTCGAGCTTCAGAGGTTGGCAAAATAAATACCATTGGGATGGTTCAGAACTGTGTATTAAAGAATTTAGAGAAGCACAGGGAAAGCAGCGCACTCACACGGTATCCCATACTCTGGACACTCGTAACCTCCTACATGCAAACAAACAACCTGAACAACATGCCATGGAGATAGGAAAGATAGACATATTACAACAAAGCAGTAATTGTGGCATAATGAAATCAAGGCCCACTTTATGAGCAAAGGACAATCATTGATACACTGTACACAATGATTTTGTCAATTGACCGAGGACACCAAGAAGGAATGTCTTGTGATGATCTAAACAGAGAGAGTAGCAGAAAAACACCTACTATAACTGCAACTTGCTAAAAGCAAAATACATAGTGCAAAATGGATGCTTATTCTACTCTAAATACTTTTTGAGGTTTTTGTCTGCATTGTGAATTTGAGGTGTTTAGGAACAGACTAAATCAGTGACTCACTGTCTGAAGTGAGTCTGAAATAAACCTTTAATGAGTCTCGAAATTATTCTATAAAATTCCAGAAAGACCAATTATTTGTTATTCCTATTCTTTCTTATTTAGGGTCACTGCTCAAAGTGTTACAGTTGTGGAACCCTCTGTTTTTTTTTTTAAAGAATCCTGAACAAGAAATCCAGCCACTCCAAAAACAAAGGTCTACATGGCACTGGAAAAAGCCCAGGAGCTTCAATTTAAAAACATGTTTTTTTAGTGGTAGCAAGGGAGACCTCAGGGGGTCACAGGTGCGACCCCTGGCGACCCCCAAATGGCGCCCCTGGCTGCACACTGCTTTTCAAAGTGCAGTCTAATAACGTAGCGATTAAGACGGGATCAAAATACTCTAAATAGGCAGCATAGTAATAATAATAATGTATTTCATATATGGCGCTATACATCCATAGGTCTCAGAGTGCTGAAATAACAGAAGATATTATTATCACACAGAGAGGTACTCAATTTATTGACCTAGGAAGAATGAACGGTTAGGTTGACCCAGCTGGGATGTGACCCTGCCACAGCAGGATGCGCACAGATATCAGGGGTGAGCACTCCGCTCACTGTGCTATCTGACCAGCTGACCATTACACACAACCCATCAGGTGAAAATTTGAAAGAATGATGAGAATAGAGTTTAGGATTAGATACTGCGGCACGGCTTAGGAGGTGTCTTGAGGATCTGGGCTCTTGAATGGATGGCGGCTAATTGGTTAAAATTAAATGCCAATAAAACAGAGGTTCTTGTTGTCAGAACCTCCAGGCCTCTTTCTTTTTGATTTCTGGCCAATCTCTCTTGGTCCGTTCCCTCTTCCGTCCCCCTCAGTAAAGAATTTAGGAGTAAAAATCACTAAATCTCTCTCTATGGATCAGCATGTTGCAGCTGTTTGTAAGGCCGGTCACTTTAAACTGTGAATCCTGCAGAAAGTTCTTCCTTTTATTCCGGCTCAATTCCAAGCTCCGCTGGTGGCAGCGCTCGTTCTTAGTGCAGCTGACTATTGTATTTCGCTTTACTTAGGTCAACCACATTTTCTTATCAATCGTCTTCAGATGCTTCAACCTGCTGCTGCCAGGTCTATCCTTCACCCTCCATTAGGATCCCATATGTCCCCTTTGCTTAAACAGCTCCACTGGTTGCCTATTGAGAAGCAGATTCTTTTTAAATCCATGTGTATTTTTGACTGTGCCTTTTACAAATTTGGGGCGGAATATTTACAGGCTAAGTTTCCGCGCTATGCTCCCTCTCGCTGTCTCCGTTCTCCGTCTGCTCTCCTGTTTCCAGTCACTCGTGTCAGACTGTCCCACAATGCTCTCCCCCATCCTCTCCGAGCTACTGCTGACTATCTTATCTTTCGCTGTTCCCTGAAACGTGTACTGTTTTAGGCCTCTTTATATAAAATTGCTGCCTATTTGCTGCTTAGCGCCATGATGCCCATGGGTGAAGGTGCGCTTTACAAGTATCAATAACGTAACATAACATAAAATAACATATCCAATTTTTAGATAAAGGTTTTCTGCACGCTGAATGATAGGTTGGCACAGAGGCAGACCCACATCTAAATGAAGGAAACTGTTTTACACCCAACATTAATAATAATAACATTGTAGTCTCATATAGCGCTTCACATCATACTCCACCAGTTTCAAAACGCTGCAGTGACAGGCATAATTATTACCCTATTTCTGTGGTATCTGATTTATCAACCTCAAAAGATGAAAAGCTAGGTCGACCCCCTTGCCGAATTGGAAATTAGGAATGGCAGGATGCCCTCGTGTCATTCAGGTCAGAATTCTTGGGCCCAAGTCTATGGAATAGGAAATAGTGGGGGAAGTATGCTTCACCAAAGTTAGCAGTAAGAGAAAAAACAGACTTTCCTCTCACAACAAAGTGTGTAAGGTTCCCACCCTCTCACTACATATATCCCAGGCAAGCACATATCCAAACTCGACTTGCTGAATTATAGCTTCTAAAGCCAGAACAATATACTACTGAATTGTATTTGTGTATGTCAATGTCGAGCTGGAGTCTAGCGTTAATATGAACTATAAATAATAGGAGCCGTTTTGGCACAACAGCACCACCTAGTTAGTGTTGACAAAGGAATTAACGAATAAAGTATTGGTCTATGGATCTACGTTATAACGCTGAATCCCAAATGCTCGACTGATTTCTTAGTAAAAGCAAGCAAGCAATTGATATTAAATAGCCACTTGATGGCACAGCCTAATATGGAAGATGAGGCCCACTACGATGTGCAACATTGCATAATCATCGCTGCTGCTCCTCTCCTCACAGGAATCATCCTCCGATGAACGAACACACTGCTGCAGACCAGGAAGCCATCTGGGGGCGCTGCCGTGAGCACAAGGGAAATGTTCTGGATCCATAAATTAGATGCAATGGCCCCCACCGGTCTGAATGAAGAATACTCATTAGAAGCATTCCTTTAACAATACCATCTAAATTGAACATATCATATTGTTGCTTTACGAATAATCCAGTCCAATGCTCCTCAGATACTATAGTTATAGTAAAATCATAACTGAGATCATTGAACGTCTGACCAGTGTCAACTGCATGATAATTGATCACAACTTGACTCTATGTACAATTCAATCCAAGTTGTAGATATACTATGTTTACAGTGAAAGTATCAAACCGACAATAGGCTGTAAGCCAATACATCAAGGGTAACAGATAACACCAATCCACTGACAGAACAATAAGTACCATTATGTCTTCATTCCTACATGTGGTTCCTTACTACATAACTTGTGAAAAATGTCCGTGTCAACCATTACCTTAGGGACTAAATGTTTAAGAGTGTGACCTCAACTTGATTTGGGGGTACATCACTGGCTCCTATGTTAACCAACAACAATAACAGTGATTAGTTTTTATTGGATTAATGTTTACTCTTTATCGTTGTTCAGATTAACAGTAATGCTACATTACAATGACCATAATGTAACTGAGGTGTATGGATTGAACAGAATAACAATTGTCCTTGTGTTGAATTTCCACTCCAATATACACAAATGCTCATTTAAGCAAGTGTATCAACAATATCATTTTATCTCCTTGAACTGGACATTGCATTGTGATGGGGTCCTTCACAGTCCACCAAAGAGTCTGGGGGCCTGCAGGCATATTTGAAGACTACTAAAATGCATGGTACATCTAACAATTTCTTCAGAGAGTGTCTAGATGCTACGCACACAGCCGTAACCAGCGGGACAGAACACACAAATCTACTGCTCATCTAAGTTAGTGATCTTTCAACTTATTTAGTGTACATGGGAATTTTACAACCTTAGACTAAAGACAATATCTTCTGTCACATTGCAGACTACCAGAGTTGCCTTGCAGCGCCTTGACACTTGAAAACACACAATCCACTACTTCAGAATAGGGTAAGAACCCTTTAATAGCATTATGACTAACCAATTAGTTATGTCCACTTAACCAAATACTGAGACATGGTCTCTATTTCTTTAGATAACTTCCAACCTGGGATTTTAGACACAGTCAGAATTATATGACAATCCTTGCATTCCATGCAGACAACACAACACATGGACTCACAGTGTGGCCTCCTAGCGACCACCGCACATGAGATATGTATTGCCTTCTAATATGATGACTCTAATATGGACACAATGAAACAACTGCTCCTTTACTTTCTTTACACATTATAGAGATCCATTCATACTGCAAGAATAGGCTGAGTCAAAATTGTATGCACGCAACTACTGAACATTGATCTCTGGAACAGTATAATACACAGGTGGATTCCCAAGTCTTTACTAACCATATTACTCACATTTGTATACGGACTACGCCAGATAGCACACTGACACACATTTTCTGTTTACTTTGTAGACTTCTTTGGAGTTTCAAGACTCATTTTCAAATTGATTGAATTGAATACTAATTAGCTCCTGATGAATGGATAGCTGGTTTCCTGAAACAGGTTGAGCCTAATGTATTATTGGATATGTTTTTGATTACAAATATTATTTATTTAAACATTGCTTATTTGAGACAATAGAAAATAACTGTTACTTCACTAAGTATTAGAATCATCTTTAATAACAAAAACGACTTAATTACAAATTTCCTTCTAACTGGTAGTTACCAGTAACGAAGGTGTGCAGGGAACGGGAGTGTCCGTCAGTTGTGGACACTTTTCTCTCTCTTGCAATTAGCTTGTCAACTTTCAGTGTAAAAGTCGTTTCTTTCTGCCCTGCACCCTTAAACAAATTCTCTCTTCCTCACATCCCATCACCATCCCAGCTGTACTCCAAAGCAACAGATTTGGATAATAGGTGGCACTTTAGTGCCCCTTAATAGCCCAAACTTGAAAACTCTTGCACATCTCGCCTCCACTCGTGCCCATGAATGAACAGAAAATACACTCTCAGCATATTGTAAAGACATGGGCAATATGTGATCATTCTGCATTTTGAAGACCAAACACGAAAAAGACCCATTTATTTCAGCAATTTTGTGTGGTCTTCAAAATGCCAAATTATCACATTCTACTCCTCACCTCCCAAACTCAAAACCAGAACCCCAACTCAACCCCCACCCAATGAATGCAATCCCCGTCCTCTCACACCCCTCCGACACTGGCTCAGTTTTTTGTAAATCAGGGGGTTTCCTCCAAGCCAAAAGCATTTTGTGTGCCCCACTCTCCACCACAGGCAGGCTAGCAGGCAGATAAACACACACACACACACTTGCATTTACCCACCCCCCCGCCCCTCTCCCCAAACATTACAGACAGACAGACAGACAGAAAAACCCCACTAAAACATTCACCAAACCCTTACCACGGGCACCCACTTCTCCCCTCTTCTGGCCCGCTGTGCCTGTCAGCCCCTGCGTGCACTCTTGGGCTGACCGTTAGATTTAGTACGACTGCTTGGAGCAGTCTTCCAGTGGTTTATCTAAATCGGGCTTGGAATAAAACTATTTTTAAAATCGTTTTATTCACTTATTACCAAAGACGTGCTTGGTTGTCCACTATTGCCATGTTCGTTCATAGTTGTAGCGTAAAGGCACTTTCATTTTGTATTTGAGGGACCCCATGCAAGATGGGTAATGCCGCAGTTTTTCCTTTTGTGTGTTTCTAAAACTCATGAAAGTTTGCGGCCCTCAAAAGGATGCCTAAAAATGAACGTATAAGGAAGGCACTTGAGAGGAAGAAAGTACATGTATTCTAAGTCCTACATCGTCTTCTCAGATGTTTAATTTAGGTTATAGGTAATATATCATTTGAATAAATGCAGGTAGGGTCACATTAGAAATGTTGAGGAGCTTTAACTGCAAATATCATTATGCTCCAGTAATAATCGGATAACTTTGTTTTATAAAAAGCATTGCAAGTGAACAGAAAAGATAAGCGACAAACAATTATTATTGCTTTAGTCTTCAATTTTTACTCACAGCATTTTATCAAGTGAAACCGTGGACAGGGCCGGAACAAATACGCCTTGCCCCTAATTTCCATTGATTATATGGTGTGAACCAAATGCTCCTGATACAAGTGAGACTTATGTATACTCACGCTTCTCGGTGTGATTGACTTCTCTCTTGGGGACACATTAAATATTATAATTCGTCTCATTATCTCGTTACGTGGTGTAGCTGCTCACTGGCAAAAGGCGTGATGCACTGTGGGGAGTCTTGACTCTAGAATCCTGGAATCCAATGCCTTGCCAGTTTTGGTGCCACTAAGGAAATTCCGGTCAGAATGCACAGGGGAAAAAAATCAATGGGCGGATACAAGAGAACTGCGACAGACAATGCAAGGATAGGCCCAATTCCAAATGGCAATGCAAGTGTGCATTGCCACACCTACACACAAGAACACACACCCACACACGCATTAGAGTGTGTGAACATAAACACCCCACCCTTCTCAGAGGCATGAAGTATAGATATGACAAATAACTTGACTTTCATCCTCACGGTTGTCTTGTTTACAGAAACAATATTTTAATTCATAGGATTACAAAGAAAAAATGAAGATACCGACATGCAGAAAAACGAACTGAAACTAGTTCTGTTATTCGACTCATGATTTAAATGGAACCAATTTTGGAATATTGTCGGAACATGTTTTTATTCTATTTTTTATGATTGAAACGATAATAGATTTTTGGAGCGCAAAATAAAATACAGGATTGCTCAAAAGCTATGTTTTGAACTGTTAGCCCTTTCATCAATTGATTTTTCCAATAAAGCATGTGGTGTATCTTCAAAGAATCTTCTGATGAAGTAAAATTAAATGTGAAAGTAATTATCGTAAAATTGTGGTGTGCCTTATGTTTATTTTGGTATGCATTAGGTGATGTGAAAAACACCACATTGCAAACATCAGATGGCTTCATGGTGCCAGGACTGGCAATGAGTAGGAGTGGGAGAAGGGAGTAGGCGATGGAGAGAAGGGGTGTGATGGTCTCAGCTGCAAAGCAAGATGGCTGCATTCTGGCTCCTCTCCATAGAGAGTGGGAGGAAGTAAGGAGGGGAGCCCGCAGGCATTCCCGCACCACCGAACTAGTAAATAAGCCTTTTGTGTGATATGTGAAGTCTAGGTCTGCAGTAAAAATAAAAAACAAGCCTTCACATTTATAAAGTCATTGATGAATGACTTTGAGTATTTATTTATCCCTGAGTTTTTGTTGAAAAGTGATTGTGATCCCATGCTTGCCGAGCAGGTGCCAGGATGCTAGAATTTTACAACAGTCAACAGAAAGTGTAAAATGAAGGTTGTATAGCAGTGAGATTTAGGAAACATTTTTACAGATTCTCTACCTTGGGGAACCTTAAAAGGCTTTACAAAACCTTTAATCTAGTACCACACTATATAATACCAAGCACGCCTTTTTAAGTCTATTGCTCTTCAAATCTTGATCTTTTCCACTTCACTTTGCTATCAGATAATAACACCCAGTTTACAGCCAGTCTCACCTCTGCCATAATGCTTTCAGAGGTGAGTGAAGGGGCTTAGTTAATGCATTTGGCAGAGAAAGAGGCACTATTGGGAAACCTGGGAATAATACATGTTGAATAATTAGTCAGAGAACCTACACAAAATGTGGCATGAATTGAATCCTTGATTTCATCTTTTCATCTGATAGATCAGCTTAAAGCATTAGTGCATAGGGGGCCCGTCTGACTTTTCTGTGATACAATTCTGCTTTAATATATGAAAGAGTCCCCTCCTATTAACCCACTGTTGCAGGTTTATAGGAGAACATGGAAGGAGGTTGAGCTCAAACACTTAAGTGAGACACTTGCTCAAACCCTGCCAACAATAATGTATTTCTCCAGCCACCCTAATGTGCGAAGTGGTAAAGTGGCTCTCCAATGAGCTAGATATTTGCCTGCCCTAAAAAGCAGGAAAAAGAGTGGATAGTGTTAGAGATGTCTGGAGGAGATACACCTAGTCTTGTGGTATTTTGTTATTGTGATAAATGGTGGTATATTTTGTGGTAACGCATTGGTGTCTTCCCTATCTAGAGTGGTAATGATCCCCTCAGACTATGGGCCTCATTCCGAGTAGGGCGGTAAGGGATACCGGGCACCGGTAAGGAGACCGGTGCCGGTAATCCCTTACCACCCTACTACGAGGTCCCTTAGTAGGTCCCTTCCTTAACGCCTGGTCTGACCAGGTGTTAAGGAAGGGACTCGTTAAGGGACTCCAGAGCTAATAACGGTACCGCAAATTGCGGTACCGTTATTAGCAACTTCCCCATTCCCATTGAGCCCTATGGGGGCTCAAATGGGAATGGGGAATGGTTTTTTCAATGGGTACTTACCGGTCCCGCAAAGGTCGGACGACACTGGTAAATCCCCATTGAACGAGACCGTATTTCATCCCTGGGCCTCCCAAAGGAAACGTTATTGGACTTGTTACACTTATATTTTGACAGTGTCACTGTCTTTCTTCAGCAACTTATCTACAATGCTGAAAAAATGCCTTGATGGCAGATCTGTTCATGCTGTAAACATACAAAATAAAATACCGCACACTCGCTCACTTTCTAACTAGAGAGCCCACAATAGATCATTCTCATGAAAGCATTTACCAATATGCACTTGCCTGTATGAGCAGATTAAATACAATGACCCGAATGTCATAAAATGTATCAGAACGTGATTTTTGTAATGTGTCTTTATCATGACAGATAAACTTACCAATTATACACTTCAACAATTATACATGGAATACATTTGTCAGTGTGAATGTGGAGAAAAAAAACAATTTCAAAAGGCACAACTCAATAATAGAATGAACTGTAATCAGCTCAACAACCCAATCTTGAATTACAGGACTTGGCAGTAGTTACACTTAATTTTAAAAAACGTGTAATTTCAGAACTGCATTCACTTTTGACATTGAAACATTACACATGAAATGAGCGCCACGCATATTATGAACATGCATCCATTCAAGCATGCACCTCACTTATTGATTGGTTTACATTCACCATGAACTCTGGTGAGGTTCCTGTGCTGTTATGTCTGGAAGACCCCTCTAGGCAGCAATAAGAGGTATCACGACCTCCACACACCCGAGCAGCCCACAAGAAGGACTCGACTTGTATGCCAGGATAACTGCTTCCCCAGTCTACCGTCTGTCTCCTGCCATCTCCCAGGAAGTTTCTGAAACTCTGCTCTGCCAGTCTGACCCACACCGCCTTTCTTCCTTACTTTTAAAATCTATCCGTGTAACTCAACAGAACCTGTCCCTCTTCCTGAACATGGTCACATCATCTAAGCTGCCTCAATATTTTTCCTCTCAACACAATAGTTTTGCAAACATATCTGCAACAATTGCTTCCTGCGCATAGAATGGTGCTTTTCAACAGTGCATATTTGAGCCTCACAGTTTGTGCCATGCTGAATGAAATCACACAACCAGTGAAATATATTTGCACAATTTAATTCCATTGCAGAAAAGCACTCATATTCAGTTCATCACATCTGAGTCCATTTTGCACCAATTTATTAATGGCAGGTTACAAGTTAATGGGTAGAAGTTGTTCAGTGATTAGCTCATGTTAGTATTTATGCACATAGTGCAAACCCAGAGAGATGAAATGTTACCCTGAACTCTTAGCATTTTAAAACATGTGCTCACTGCAAGAAAGTGCATTTCCATTTGGTGCACGCGCTGGCCATTTCTCATGTTTGTATTTTCTACATGAACCCCTTACCTCTACTGATTTGTAACCCCTGTTCTTCATTGCACTCAGTGTCCCTACCGCAGAAACCCCACAAATGAGCACTGTAGACTAGCAGAATCAAAACATAAAGACAGGCCTCTGAAAGAATGTTATCCCTGGCAAACTTTCCTCTGATTCTTCTCTCAAGCAAAGTTTTGCAGAATACTGTAGGTATTCTGCCATAAATACAAAACTGGTATTCTAGAAAAAGAAGATTCTGCCTGCTGCAGCAGAGTAAACATACTGTTTCAAAAATGTGGACGAACTTAGTAACCTCACAGCCATACAGCTCACATTACGGATCTTTGCAATTCACTGCAATGGTGTTTGCCATAATAATCGACGTATTTTAATGGAAGGTTGTAAAATAGCATCTATCTTTGGCAAGCTATGGCTGGCAGACTCTCATACATCATTTTAAATCCCTGTCAGAGGATCAGATGACAGCAGTGGATGAATGTATGTATTAATTAATTACTGAACACTGTGTAAAGCGCTATATATATAAATAAATCAATCAATCAATGTAAGCACACAAAACAATAACAGAATAAAAGAAATGCTAAGTACCATAATTGGCCATACAATTTGGGATGTGTGTCATGCAACAAATCTAACAATAATAATTCCTTATCCCTACTTCCACTTTTCCTCAGGAGGCCAATTCATTGTTTGGGCCTCAGCTCTCTTTATTTTGTGCACAGCAGTAGGAAGTGTGGCAATGTGGCTTCCTGATTAGCCTCATACTGCATGCATAGCATTTGAGAATGCTATACAATAACATTTCAAATTAGAGAAACTTCTTGAGCCACAGCCAACATTCAGTTCTCTTGAATGATTGTAAAAGTCTCAAAATAGGGTTGAAGGATGTGAGTCTTGGTAAAAACCGCCTATAATTTTTCATAAAAATATTTCTCCCAATATCCCTCTTTCTTGCAGAATGTTCTCACCGTAATTCCTCTTCAAAAAATGTATCAGCGTTGTTGAGGTGCCTCTCACCTGCCCGGGTCTGATCATTTTCTTAGAGCGACTGATGGCTTTTAATTCTTCCTTAAATGTCAAAATCTGAAAAAAAAGGTTAGTTAAAGAATGTATTTCTGGGTAGTGTGATGAATCTGGCAATGTCATCACTCCTTTCCCGGGGAAAGTCTCTCCCTACGTGGCCAGGGAAAGGCAGAAACTACCTGATCCTGACAATGAGGCGGTTTTCTGAGGGACGATCTCATAAGGGGAGACGACCCTGGTGGGAGTGGCAGGACATCCCTGGATGAGACATGCTATTCCACCTTTCACTTAAAACCAGATGACCCCCCTTTAATACCACAAACCATTATGGCATACTGTAAGGGGGCATTGGAGTCTCCCATGATGACCAATACCAACACTCTGAGATGTCCTCGGGTAAATGTATTAAGTATTACTGAGATGAGGAAGAAGATCAGATTAAGAACTAGCACTAATGCGAATCAAGATGCTCGGTCTAGATTTTTCTCTCATCCAATTGGTCAAGGCTTGTTTAAAATATAAGAGGAAAGCAAAATTCAGATCTTCGTCCAGGTGTCAACCAGGAGGTTGGCGAACCGTGTGCAGTCTGAGGCAAGAGATGCAATCGGAGACAAGATGGTGCCCAGGCTAAATAAGTGTCCCCAAGGGCACTGGAGTCATGGTGGTGAAACGAGAGGCTGACAAAAGGGCTTTGTACCAGCCTGGAAAGCCGTACCGCAAAGAAAACACTGTGTCGCTGCTGGATAGCTTTGTCTGAAGGCTGCAAGGTCACCAGAGACAGAGAGAGAGCGACCTGGTGAAAATCAGACTTTGGCCCAGGGGCTTTGTACCGCCACGTAGAGCCGAGGTGCTGGAGAAGCACTGTGCCACTGCTGGGGAGATCTGCCTGCTTGTTGCCAAATTCAGAGCAGGACCTGAATGAATTCAGGGAGAGTGGAACAAGAGATGCACACTACCAGTGAGCCCACGGTGGAGGGTTGGAATGCTGGGGAATGGTTTCAGAGACCAAGAAAGACACTGTGCTTATAGAGAGTGGGCATTGAGATAACCCCAGTGTGCATCCTCAGTAATCTTCCTAGTCCCAGTACTTGACGAGCTGAGAAGTCAAGTAAGGATACCAAATTATTTAAGACTGTGAAAACGTGGACGGAATCAAGGGAAGATACCTTCGCCTTGATTTTGGTGCATGTAGTAAGAAAGTCCTGGCAAGAGAAACACTTTTGTTGTACAGTGCTCCTTATAAATGCTCAATAAATAAAAATAAAGAGTATACCAGGAAAGTTGCAAGTCTAGGACACCCACCCAAATCCAAGTGAGAAAACATGGAAGTTCTGGCAGGAGAGTATACCATGCGAATTGCTGATCTGGGATTTGCACCAATAAGGAATTGTACAAGAGAACCCGGCGGGGGAGTATATGAGGTGTTTTGCGTGTCTGGGACCTGAACCCAAACTGTGTAAAGTAACTGTGAAAGAGAACCTGGCAGGTGTTTTGTGAGTCTGGACCTGCAGCTGAATTATTTAAAGGAACTGCATGCGAGAACCTGGCAGTGGACCTCACACCCAATTTATGTTATCTTGGAAAGTGAATAATCAGGAAGACTCATGCCTTAAGATTTGAATTGTAGTAAATGTGGAAAAGGCCTGGGGAATGGAGTCATTTCCCCGAATGTGAATTGCAACACAAGAGGAGGGAGTTATCCTCTTGGGCTATAAAGAACTTGGTTATTCTTTGAACTTTTGTTTTAGTGGAGAGAATCCTGGGGAAGGGAGTAATTCCCTTCGGAACTGTAAACATCATCCATTTTTTGATCTTGAAAATGTGTGCACTTTCTAAGGGAATGACAATACACTTCATACCTTACAATTAGTTTTAGAATGCGACAGCTAGGTTAGGATGTCAGACAGGACAGTTTTGCTTTGGACATCTTGACACTTGCCACACCATTAGTTTGGTTGAGGTAGGGACACTTGTCTTAGATTCGGGATAGTGACGCATGTTTCAACCACTCTATTGTTTAATAAAGGTTTACAGCAATCGTCATGAGTCCTCTGTGCCCGCATGTCACCTGAAAAATAGGCAACTGCTTTATAGACTAAATAACAGCCTCTTTCAATTAATGGGTGTTGATTCCCAATACTTTTACCAACCTTTCCTCCACTTATAGTTGCTGCTAGTCCATCCTCCACCTCTGCCCTGCTTCCCAGAGTAGCTGCTAAGGAAAGCGAGAAGGGGAAGTGTACAAAGCTCCCTTTGTGATCTACTTTAGTTCGGAACATTTATTTTTCTTTGTCGCAATACCACACTCTGCATCAAAGGACGCATTTCAAAAACACCCCATTCGCATCTGTGTGGAATTGTGAGTTTTAATAGGACAGCACCACAGATGCCAACATTAAGCTTAACTTGGCTGGTGAGCTATTACCGACAGGTTCCGATCAAGGCACCTGGGAAAAAAAAAATTCAGCAGATACTAAACAGGAATGCACAGATCCAGATCCACTACATTTTAAAATACTAATGTCATTGTAACATTTGTTATATTTTTTCATTAGTTTGAGGCATGCTGAGAATAAGTCATTGGCCTCATAGACAAAGAGGAAATACATGGACTCTTAGTGTGTTTTATCCAAATTCCCAATTACCCAAATTCCCAAAGCATGGGGACTGAGCTCCTTGCAGAAAGGGATGAAACTATGCCCCCATGGCACCTTTTGATTACCGTTAATGAACTTGCCTGCGTTGAAGGCTGACATCTTGAAGTCAGTAATGAATGATTGCCATGTATGGAGCCCGGTCGATTATTCTGTGTTGGTAAGGCCACCATAGGACATTCCAGCAGCTCTGGGAATCCACTCGTGGAAAGCCAGAAAGTCTAAATGTTCCACCTTTGGAAACCTGGAATGATTTAATTTACTCTACACTCTAAATCAGCATCATAATTAGCCTGTCATCTACTATGTAGCCCCAATATAAATTGTGATGCGCATCTCTACAAAGCTATTGCCAGTGCTCAACCACAAAATAACAATAATAATTTGATCATGGCTAAAAATAGCCTCGATTTATGTACCTGCCCTATGTCTAAATCACATGTACTAACTATTATGATTGTGTGGGGACCTTTGGGAAGCCACTCTGGTCCCCGGGTGATTACAAATCTCTCAATGGTGGTTGCCTCACCCTAAAGCACTATTGGGGGTGGGACAGGTTCATTCCTATTCCAATATTCCCCCCTTTTGTTACTGCTACAGTAACGAATTCCCCTGCGCGCATGCGCTCCTTCTCCCTTCTCACTGCTTCCCCATCTGGTGGAGTTCCTTTCCGTGGTATCCAGGCCCTACGCACAGACTGCAAGCTTTCTCCTGATTGCACATATTCTTCAGGAGTACAGGTCATATAGATACAACCTCCATCTCCTGCTAAGTCTACCCATACTTCATCATAGCTTTCAGGGTCCGGGGGAAGGACAATGGCGGTATGGTACAAGCAATCTACTTCATCTCCATGATGGATGGGAATTATGTGAGGAATGGAATGGTCAGTTTGGATAGCATTATATTTCGTACTGCGAGGTACATTTGGAACCCCAATTGACACCATGATCATTGCGCTACTAAGTACTGTTTTGGCACAACACAGAGGACAATTTGGCAGGTGCAGAAGATAACCAAGATGAATACGATGATGGGTACCGGCATCTTCACAATGGCTCCTAGCCAGGACGCGGCCCAATCAATCGTGATGTCAAACCAATCATTCCCTTGAATCCCTGCTTCTTTTTTCATGCAAACTCCCAAACCTTGTACTGCTGCGATTATATATGGGACAATGACCCGTTCTCCGCATCTTCAGGAGGTACAAATGTGCAACAGCAATCCCTGATTTTTCGGCACACACCTACTTGGCCGTCTGCATGTTCTAGACATACCTTTTTAGCATTGTCCTCAGTCTCAGGGCACACACATTCATCTTTATGATACTCAACCCGTGTTCTGTGTCATTCGCCCACTGTACTGGCCCCCAGCACATGATTTTCAGCCGTTTGGAATTGGCTGCTGTCTGTACGCCTGGAGCAAGAGCGAGGCAAAGAATGTTTCTGCCAAGCTGAACAGTCGGTATTCCTTTGGAATTTCTCAGAGCAATGCAGCTGAGTCTTTGGATAGGTAGTTGGATGATCTTTTCATCCTATGCAATTTCTCATATTGCCCTCTTCCGGGCACAACATGAAATTCTGGCAGAGTTAACAGATTGTGTTCTTCGAACGTGGGGGAGAGGGTGTCGGGTATTGGCCCCCCTTGCAGGTGTTCTTCTGGGATTACTAATAGCGCTTGGTGCAACGTGGCCTGTCAACAGTGGCCTCTCCATGATGGTGGGAGGTGCAAGTATGCTTGTTGGCCACAGAGCCAGTAGTAATCCATCCCATCTACCCTGCCTTTCTTTAGGTCTGGAATCAGGAGCGTTCTGTTGCATTTTTCATTGGACCCTGTAAAGATAGTTCCTTCACTGTGGAAGCAAGGTATATACGTTTCTTCTCGGTGCACCTTCACTGATTTCTCCATTTTGCAATCCAGGTTAACCTGTGACTGGTTAATCTGTAACTTGTGATGTGCTCTGTCTATATTTGTGTGCATGGTGCTTCCATTTGAGCTAGTAGTTCCTCTTCATATCCCAGGAGGCCCTCTGCCAGACAGCTGAGTATGGTGCCTTGCCATTTTCTGTTGATATACTTTAATCCCTGGATGACCAGATATGACTGTTGCAAGCACTTAATGTCTCTCAGATTGTTGTTACATTGCAGAGGATCTGAGCCAATAAGCTCAAGTCGTACTCTGTGTGTCTGGTCTGGAAGGTGACTTTAAACCTACATAGCACAAGACGAACCAGGCATTGTGCCTCTATAATTGGTACTTTTTGGGGTACTAATACTTTGGGTGCCCCTGACACATTCAGGATCAGAGAACAGACATAACAGCTACATCTGCTGTTTATCTACCTACCACACTCAATCAGTGTACCATCATTTATCATTTCAGGATGTCGTAGATCCTCAATGCCGTCAACGCCAAGCCCATGGTAAGTGTCATATTTCGCCATTTGTGTTGCCGTTTATACTTTTGTTTGCTATAGTGGGTTTGATTCCCACACTAATGGTGCTGATATCATCATGGATGGTTGAATTACGATGGATATTTTAAAAAACAAACAGAAACAGGTGTTCTAATATTGTGCTCACAATCATACTCATACGTACAGGGCTAGTTATTGATTTGTTAAAATTATTAATAGGTTCTTTACTAATGTTATACATATTTCTTGTATTGTTTGTTATATTTCTAGTATTGTCAGCAATATTTATGAATACATCCCCTCCTTCCCCTGTTTTACATGAGCTCTGAATATTACAGAGGCTCCCCAATAAATACCTAAATTAAACATTAAAATTGCAAACAATTCTGCACTAAAATGCATCCCACATGTATAAGAGTATGAATATCTAGGGCTAACATCGTAACTAGTTTCTTGTTTAATATACATTGAGGAATTTGGCGCCAGTTCCATCTTCTTGATATCTGAGGACAAAAGCAAATGCACACAAAAGGCAGGGTGGGGGAGGGGAGAGAGAGAGAGAGAAAGAAAGAGAGAGAGAACGAGCAAGCGAGAGAGAAAGAAAGAGAGAGAGAAAGAGAGTGAGAGAGGGAGTGAGAAAGAGAGAGAGAGACAGAGAGAGGGAGAAAGAGAGAGAGAAAAAGATAGCCAGAAAGAGAGAGAGAGGAAGAGAGAGGGAGAGAAAGAGTGAATGATAGAGAAATGGAGAGAGAAAAGTATAGAGATTTGTATAAACATGTTTGAAGCACCAGTGTTTCAAACAGAATGTTTTTAATTAGCAATGATGAGGTAGGTGGGGCGAAGTCATTTACATTTAACTGTGATTGTGTAGCATCCAGCAGTGCCTTGCAGACATCTGAGAGGTTTATCCAATAGCGGAGCCCTTTCACTTTTACAGTGAAGGGAGTGGAGAACACCACTTCATAGGGAATGTGGAACCTGGGGTTGTTCCACTTCCTGACAAAGCTCCTCACATAAATGTGGTCACCAGGTAGCAGTGGTTGTATGGGCGAGGAGTTAGTTGCAGTTGTGTTTGCAGTGTCTGATTTGTTTTCTGGCCGAGGTGGGTCAATCTGTCGGCAAATGCATTTGATGGCCCTAGATAATGTTGTCAAGTATTCCTTGAATTAATCTCCTAGAATTGCTGCCACCCAATAGGTGTCTGACGCCCTTGTGACAGGGGATATGGGTGATTGGCAGTCACTACTTTGTGGAGTGATAACTGGTGGTCTTTGCTGGGTTGTGTGCCTAAACTGAAGAATGCCAAGGGCAAGCAATGCAAACAGTTCTTTTTGAGCGTGGTGCAAAGCTTAGACAATTTGCTCTTAAGGAGGCTAGTGATCCTCTCCACAATACCGTTGGCCTGGTGGTGATAAATGAACACATCTGGTGTTTAATGGCAAGTAGTGCAGTGATCTCTTTGAAAAGCTCATTGAAAAAGTGTGTGCCGTTATCGTATCTTAATACATCTCACACAGCCCATCGAGGGAAGATCTTGCCTACCAGAAATGTCTCTGCACATTTGGCATCCAGATGTGCACAAGGTCCTGCCTCAATCCACCATGAAAAAGGGGCAGATGACAACAATTAAGTAGCGGGACCCATTGCATCTTTATCCCATGTGTGCATAGTCTATGTGTAGCTCACAGAACGGCCCTATAGGGCAGCGCAATGTGCCCCTTAGTGTCCGGAGCATCATGCATGTGCTGAAGGTTTGGCATGTGATACAGTGTATAACCATGTTCGTGAGGTGGTCCTGAAGATTGGGCACAAACCAATGTTCCTGTATGTCTGCAGCTCAGGGACATACTCTAGATCTGTTTCAATGAACGGGGGCGAGGCCACAATGGCCACAATGGCTGTCACTGCTGTTGATACATATGTTGGGTTAGTATAGCCTGCTGTGGGGGGGGCTGTCAATGGGTATATCCCTCCATGTTCTGTTGCTGCCCCACCCTCCTTTCCTGAGCATTCGCCCGTGCTACCGTCTTGCCCGTCCCCTTCTTCTCATTATTCTGTGTCCTCGAACATTTTCTAATGTTCTACTATTTCCTTTCTTTTTTGTAATTGTTTCCCCTTATATTTAGCTGCTAGAAATATGGACATATGTTCTAGCATACCCTTATTATGGGAGCCCTGCCACGAGCGGGGCATTCCGTCTCCTCTTGTTCCCACATCCCACTGCTTATGGTATTTTCCAAGTCTGTCTCTGTATAATGGTAAGGCCCTACACATATACTCTATAGGGGTTTCCCCTTCCATGATAGTGATGGTCGTGCCCTTGCTGTCCATATGCCTTTGCTAATGTGCCACAAAGTAAAAAAAACAGTCAATTTTTCATCCCCTCCTTCCCGACCATAAGTCAAAATACCTCTTTCCACCACACCCACTCTCGCACTTCAAGCACTAGAAAAATACACTATACCCTATACAACGTCCCTCCTCGGGCCTTCACCATACACAATAAAAATATACAAACAAAACAAGCTAAAATAACAAGCTGAAATAAAAAAATTACTATTCCTGGGCCCACTACTATACACTACTATACAGGGCCCCTACTTATTTCCTTCTTTCCCCCGTTATACACTGATCATGGTGCCACCTTCTCCCCTCACTCAGGGTGTCTCCCTACCATTCTGGTTTCCTTTCCTTAATATTTTCCTTAAGACACATATAATACTAAAAAATAAAGCAACCTCAATTTCCACATGCTCAAACTCTCCACACTTTCCCATATACCCGTCTCACACATGTTATCGCTAGCAAGGGTACACTCATGTGTGTGTGTTCACCCGAACTCCTCCATCACAGGGTTCCAACAACAACAGCCTGCACTCTCGTCAGAGCTGCGCCCTGCTCCAAAGAGCAGACCAGAATTCTGCAAAACCATTAGTATGCGTTTTTTGGGAGTGGTCGCTGTAGGTGGACACAGCCCCTCTGTTCAAGTGGCCTGGATACCTCCACAGCCATGGGGTGCTCAGATCACGTCAGGGTCACCAAATGAAGGCACGCCCCTAAACGTTCCTGCCAGAAAAAATACAACCCGCTAGTGAAAAAGGCCCAAGACACTATTACAAGGATTACAAGTTTTATTTCTGCAAAAAGTAGGTGCGCCAGCAAAGAACTCTCCTGCCAAGTATGTTCTGAGGTCTGATGGCATGTGTGGTACTTATAAGCATGAACAGCATCACTAATGATGTCATTGGGCCTCATTACAAGGTAGGCAGTAAGGGATTACCGGCACCGGTAAGGGCACTGGTGCCGGTAATCCCTTACCGCCCTACTATGAGGTCCCTTAGTGGGTCCCGTCCCTAACGCTTGGTTTTACCAGGTGTTATGGAAGGGACCCGTTGAGGGACTTCAGAGCTAATAATGGTACCGCAAATTGCGGTACCGTTATTAGCTGCATCCCCATTCCCATTGAGCCCTTTGGGGGCTCGAATGGGAATGGGGAATGGTTCCCGGAATGGGGACTTAACTGGTCCTCCAAGGTCGGAATGACCTGGTAAGTCCCTATTCCGGGAACACGGATCCAGAATGCGGTAAGGGGGTAGTCATGGCGCTAAAAGCTAATAGCGCCATGGCTACCGCCTACCGTGTAATGAGGCCCATTGTATATGGTACAATTCTACAATACGAATTGGCAGAGGCCTACAGATGTAGGGCCTGCTCCATATGGATGCCAAGCCATTGCTCCATCGTCATCTGTTCATCTTCATTCATATGGGTGTTGCTGGACTCATCTCCAGGGAACCAAAGTCGAACAGGCAATTAGAAACATTTGAAGAATAGTGCTAATTTAGCACCACACAGTGCACCTGGCAGGCTTGAAAACAAGCACAGAGGGAGTTTCTAGGTCACGCTACTCCACACACACACACACATTTCACTCATTCTGATCACGTCTTTTGGCTTACAGGGAATCCACCCTCGCTTTTGAACTTTAATTTATCCCTCCATGTACCTTGCATTACAATTCATGCTTTGTGGAATAAAGGTGGGACAACCATACTCTTAGATCTTTTATGGTTAATTGGTTTATGGTCAGTGGTCTGGAGTCGACTCGTATCTTGGAATTTAGGGGTCTTAGGACTGGAAAAGAGGCAGGGGCCATAACTCGTGGTTGACTGGGTGGGGTCAGAGACTTGCTTCAGCTGGTTTGTGATAACACATACACCATAGAGCCCAGCACTGTCTGTGGCCTTCCGGGGCACATTCCTTCTTAGAGAACCATATTGGCAACACTTTAAGAACAAAGGGTAATTTCTGTGAATGTTAGCAGCAGCGTGAGCCTCTCTCTTCAGTGTTTGGGCCTATTCAGATTCCCCCTTCCAGCTGGCGCCTGTGTCTAGCATGCTGATGACTACTTGGCCATGCAGGGCCGATAATTTGATCATGGCTAAAAAATGGTGTCTATTTTTATGCTCGCCCTATGTCTAAATCACACGTAATATCATGATTTTGTGGGGACCTTCGGGGCAGCCCCCTCACCCCTGGGCTATTACAGATCTCTCATGGGGGCTTGTATTACCTTAACCGCCTCGGGGGGTGGGAAAAGTTCATTCCTATCCCAATACTACCTTGACGAAAGCAAGGGTCAGGTCAACGCGGTCAATAGAAAGGGGATGTGCACTTTGTCTTCTTGCCCTTTCGATTAACCCATTTATTACCAAATCATGTGTGTCAGTTCCAATACCTCATCTGAAGCCTCTTTGAAATTTTGACATGCAGTTTTTGGAAGCTATCCAATTCTTAATTTCTCTTAAGAATAATACCAAGAAGATTTTAGTCTCTGTGTCCAGGAGAGCGATTGGGCAATAACTTACAGGTGAAAAAAACGATCAACACGACCTTCCATGTTGCCAAGATGCTTTAAAAAAGAAGACGCAGAAGAAAGGACCAACGTTCTTGAGCTGTTTTCAAAACCCTATTACAGAGCCCATTCGGGCCAGGTGCTCGAGATTCAGAGGAATCATGACTTGCCATTAAAATATTCTCCACACACAGCATCATCAGCCATGGTTCTACATGATTAAAATCAAGATATTCATTAGAGGTATCCTTATATAGGCCTCTAAAGTGTTATATCAAAAGGGACTCTGCCAAGGTACTCTATAGAGGACCTGATCTTCCTTGGTGTAAGAAGGCATAGTCACTTTCACACAGGGCTGAGACATTCTTCACTAACATACTGGAACCAAGTATAAGAATGAGATTGGCATCCTACCTTCGTAGCATGGGGTCCATTTATTCTGATGTGTTTTTGGAGTTCGAAAAATGCTAGGTTGGTGTATTACCAAAGTGTACAAAATCAGCAACATGATCGGAAAAGACGAGAAAGTAGAAATGTAATGATACTTACGGCAGACTCCAGAATATCCAAATCTAGAGTATATTATTTGCATAGCTTCACCGAGAATACTCCAAGAGGTGCTTAGGATGCAGGAAACAACAAGGAAATGTTACATTTTTAAGAGTCAAAAACCTACAGTTTTGAAACAGAAATTCATTACAATTGAGAAATGTTTTCGATCCGAATAACTAAAATGTTGAATGTGATAAATGCATGAAGCTTAATTATAGTTGTGATATAATTAAATATGTATTTCTTCTATTATTAATATTCCTTCTATTATTAGTGCTATTAATTGTGTATTAGGGCACAGTAGGGCCTATGGCGTATTTTAAATGAGTCTTTTCATATCATGTTATTCATATTTATAAAGCATGGTGTACATCCAAAGGCTTCTTGGTATCTAGAGAGGGTATGCTTAATATACTTATAATTATAGGAAAGGGCAAGATTTTTTAGAAGAACCCAGGTCTTCAGATGTTTCCTACATTGAATAAGTGTATTCAATTGAGAATGACTCAAATAAGGAAAGGCTTGCCCTCAGAGCAGGTTTTCTTGATTCATGAAATCACCAGTGAATGTTCTGAAGCGGATCAAAATGGACATAGAGATTGATACATGTGTAGGTGTGATGCTAGAAAGGAAGTTTCATTACCACAACATGTGGGATCTCACACACTATCACACACCTATCATGGCCCTGCCTTCCTTCAAGCGTCTCCAGCTGAATCACTAAACTCATATATGTAATGTCACATGACTAACGAAATGCCCGCACCAGGCATATACAGAAAATAGGCAGCTCTCAACAATAGTGGTAGAAGCACAGCGGTGTAATAGAACCACCGTCATCTCCAACGCAACCGTACAGTATGAAATGCACTGTGAGGAATTCATGGGAAGTTGGGCCACAATGGCCATATACTGATCCCGCAGTTCCGGTCGGGAGTCCCTGTGTAACAGCACTAGAGGGGGGCAATCAAGAACCAGCTCAGGATCGAACTTGAAGGAATGGAGGATGGGCAGGCATTAAGCAAATAACCATCGGATGGGCAGACCCTGATAAAGGTACGTCCAGAAAGTGCTCGATATCAGGGTATACTCGCCACCCGACCCACCTAGAAAAATCTGAAAGCACAACCCCTGCGCCCTGAGGGAAAATAGTTGGAGGATAGGTTGGATCCACCAGGGGGCGCAGAGATGTGTTGACGCATCTCAGCTCGTCTCCTCCGATGGGCACCGTTTGAGGGTCTTGAGCCCCCCCCAACACCCACGGAGTGAGGAGCAAACCATACCCCCACCTTGCCAACGTTGGTGGGCACATCACCCCGAAATTTGAACTTCCGCAGTGGAGCCGCTGCGAAACCGCGACCCGTTGAAGTTTGGAGGGAGAGTGACCCCTCCCCCCTTCGGCACCGCGGCTCCACAAGAAACTACGCGGAGCCCGGGCTAGAGAGCGGCCTGTGACTAGGCCGAGCGACGCTGGCTGGCGCCTCCCCCCTTCTCCCCGGAGGGAGGTAGTGGTGGCAGGGCGCACCCTGGATGTAGCTGGACCCCCTCCCCCTGGGGCAGATGCAAGCCCCCTGCAACGTCCGAGGAGGGCCCCGAGCGGTGCCGCCGGGTCCCCCGGTGCCTGGAGAAAGCCGGCAGTGAGGCCCCCCTGAACACACGCTTTCTGGAGGCAGGACCCTCGAGTCATAGATGTCCGGGGGGGGCCTATGAGCTGGAAGGAGGCACTACAGAGATTTCGGCGCCCGTCCCCGGGCCCCCAAGTACGTCCTGAAATGGCGGCACAGACACACCAGGAAGCGGCGGACACCAGCACTGTCACCAGGGGCATGGCGGCCCTCCTGGAGGAAATCAGAGGCTTCAGGGCAGATATAGCGCTGCGACTGGACACCCTGGACAAGAAAGTTGACAAAATAGACCATAGAGTTCTTGCACTCGAGAATAACACTGCCTCCAACGATATCTTCGAGACCCAATTCGATATGCGCCTGGCAGAGCTTGAAAGGAGGGAAGAGAAATGCTCCTTAAAGTTGGATGACTTAGAAAACAGGGAACGTCGGTGTAACTTGCGCTTTCCAGGTTTCCCGGAGCACGAAGGTGAAACGCAAGCGGACATCAATAAAGCCGTCAGCGCAGTGGTTGGTCTGCTGTTCGGAGGAGCCAACACGAATGTGCCCACTATCGATAGGGCCCACAGAGCGGGCGCTTCCTCCAGAGGCCCCAGGTCCATTCTTGTTCGCTTTCACTATTTTGCCGAGAAAAGTAAGATTCTCGAATTGGCTCGTAAGACAGGCCCAGTGGAGTGGGAAGGGGCCCAGATCTCAATCTACCAGGATCTGTCGGCTTTCACACTGGCAAGACGCCGACTATGCGCTCCGCTGACAAAAATGCTCCAGTCCAAGGGGGTCCGGTACAGGTGGGGATACCCCTTCTCACTCTCTTTCGAGCTGGAAGGCTACAAATACGCCCTAGTGACGGAGGACGACATCCAGAGAGTGTCAAGCGAACTATTGGCTGGTCCGAATATGGAGCTGGGTGACCAGGAGGGTGAGCGAGCTCTGACAGGCCAAAAGGGACCAGGGCCCCAAGGGAAAGACGCAGGGTTCAAGGCCAAAGGAAATTCAGGAGACTGGCCCCGGCATCCTCTGGGCTCCCGGACACATGAAAGGGACCGTGGTGATTAATGAAAAAGCCTGCAATCGACTTTGTGAGTGGATGGGGGAAACAATTGTTTATACCCAAGGACGACCTTGGGGGAGGTGGGGTGGCTCGAGTTGTTGTTAATCAAGAGTTATTGAGCCCGGAGGGGGAGACAATGGTGGCCTGGTTGGCGATAGGATGACACCAACGACCTTCCAGGCGATCAGGGGGGAGGGGGGAGGAGGGGGGAAAGTAAGGGGGTTGGGATGTTGGGGGTACAGTTATGGAATGCCAAGTTTTGGGGTCTACTACGCACCCCCAGGGCTTTCACGAGCCTCTAATGGGGTAGACAAGCACTGTGGGAGCAGGAACTGTTGCTGTTTGTTGAGGGGAGCTACGAGCTTTTATCAGGGTATTAATGGATGATTTGCTCCAATACTTGACAGTGGGATCGCTAAATGTGCGGGGGCTCAACTCGCCTACAAAGAGATCGTTGTTGGTGCGGGGATTTGCGAGGCTCCGGCTTCACTTCTTATTTGTACAGGAAACTCACTGGGTTCGGGGCAAGGAACCAAAGCTCAGGGCTAAAACTATTGATCAGGTATTCACGGCATCTTCTCAGGCAAAGAAGCGAGGAGTAGCCTTGGTGGTATCCCCCGGGGCCCATTTTGTGCTTAAAGCTTTGAAATCAGATCCAGATGGACGATTTCTCATGGTTAAGGGGGAGGAGTGGGGTCGGCTGTTTACACTGGTGGGTATTTATGCCCCGAATGAAGCACAGGGTACCTTCTGGGTTGGAATGAAAGAAATATTAATATCATTCTCGGAGGGTACCCTATTGGTTGGGGGAGATTTTAATATGGTTCTATGCCCCGAGAGGGATAGGAAGTCTGCTAAACCCTGCCCGAACATGCGCCTTCACGAGAGACTTGCTGTGGCCTTTCGCGAAGTGAACAGGGAACTGGGCCTGAGTGACACATGCACCTGCAAGCAGGGTCGGAATCCCGACTATACTTTTTACTCAAGGCCTCACGCAGCTTTCTCTCGTATTGACTACATTTTGGTTGAGACCTCGCTTCAGAGGGAGGTCACTGACTCGGGAGTGGAGATTGTCCCTTGGACTGACCACGACATGGTAAAGATTAGATTGGGCCTCCCCCCTGCCCCAGAAGTAGGATCCCGGTGGAGGTGTAACGACCTTCTTCTTCAGGACAAAGAGGTCCGCCAATCCCTTCTGGTGGCCATCGAGGACTACTTTTCATGGGAGTATGGGAGGCATTCAAGGCTACTATCAGAGGTACCCTCATAGGGATAGGGTCGGGGAAAAAGAGGGAAAGAGCCCGGGAGGAGAAATCACTAAGGGAGAAGATAGAGGCAATACAACCAGGGCGGAAATTAAAAACTCAGATGTTCCCTTGGAAATGGGAGGAATTGCAGAGGTTACAAACCAAATTAGCAGACCTCCTTGTGGGACAGACGGAGAAGAAACTCTCTTTCTTAAAATAGAAATATATGGAAAAGGGGGAAAAGGCGGATAGGATACTGGCTTGGAGGCTCCGTGAGTTCAGAAACAGCAGAAGGGTTAATACCATCCACACCCCAGAGGGGGACTCGACAGTGCGGGATAGTAAAATCGCTGAACAATTTAGGCAATATTATGAAAGGCTGTATAGCTCGGAATACGTGGGTGATGGGAACGAGGTTGACAGCTTTCTCGACTCCCTCCCAATACCGGGCCTCCACCCCGACAAAGCTGAGTTATTGGAGCTGCCCATAACCCCACAAGAAATAATAGATACCATATCCTTGCTGAAAAGCGGAACAGCCCAGGGGGACGATGGCTACACAGTCAAGTTTTATAAAACATATAGGTCCACGCTTGCCCCATTCATGGCTAAGATGTTCAATGCCACGCTGAATCAGGGCTCCCTCCCACCCACGATGATGTCGGCTTTGATTGTAGTGCTCCCTAAGGAAGGAAAAGATCCCGCCCAATGCCAATCATATCGCCCCATCTCCCTTCTCAACACTGATGTTAAAATCCTAGCTAAACTCCTAGCAAATAGATTAGCAAAACTCCTTCCTTCCCTAGTACATGACGATCAGGTGGGTTTTGTTACGGGGCGCCAGGGATCAGACAACATTAGGAAAACCCTCGATCTCATGCATGAAGCTTCAAGACAGGAGGTGGAAGGCTACCTTCTTTCGTTAGACTCAGAAAAGGCCTTTGACCGTGTCGAGTGGCCCTACATGGGCAGAGTTCTCCGCAAGATGGGGTTGGGAGACAACTTCTGTGGGTGCATCGCAGCACTTTACAACGGCCCTTCAGCGAGAGCATTGGTCAACGGAGGCACCTCAGAACCGTTCTCCCTTTCCAGGGGCACCCGACAGGGATGTCCCCTCTCTCCCCTTTTATATGCCTTGGCGATGGAACCCCTGGCTATAGCAGTCAGGACAGACCAAGAGATCACGGGGATACGGTGTGGCGACTGCGACTTTAAGCTATCCTTGTTCGCAGATGATATCCTGGGCTACCTAACCAACCTCTGGGTCTCCCTACCACGATTATTTGATCTCATACACTACTTCGGCTCCTTCTCGGGACTGAAGGTAAATACGTCCAAATCTAGCATAATGCCCATGGGTCCAGGGGAACATGAGATTGATGGCAGCACCGAAATACTGGGGGTAAGAATAGAGCGGGAATCCACCAGATACCTGGGCACCACCATCCCCAGAGACCTCTCCAAACTATACCAATGCAACTTCCCGGGGATCTTGGCTCAGGTTAGTAGCGACCTTCAACGATGGGCTCCCCTTACACTCTCTTGGCTGGGGCGCATGGTTACGGTGAAGATGAATATTTTGCCCCGCCTCCTTTATCTCTTCGCGGCACTCCCTGTGGTGACACCCGAGGCCTTTTTTGAGGTTCTCCAATCCCGGGTCCTCCAATTTATCTGGAATGGCAAAAGGACGAGAATCAAGACTTCCACTTTGACCCTACCAAAGTCAGAGGGTGGATTCGGTCTCCCGGATTTCAGGCTTTACTATAAAGCAGCCGAGCTCCGAGTAATGTTGGAACATATGAGGGATGACATGGGAACATATTGGACATATATTGAGGACATTCATGCCCACCCGAGAAAAGTTAGAGACCTTATGTGGGCCCCCCCTAGGGTTCTCCCCCCACATCTCAGAACCCATCCCACCCTGGCGGCCCTCTGGGCAGTTTGGAAGCCTAACGCTGCTAATAAACAACTATCCTCTTGGCCATCCACCCTGACTTCGCTTTGGGGCCCCCCTATTGATCTGGGATCCAAGGGATTCCGAGACACCCAATCTTGGTCAGACATGGGCCTGGAGAGAATCTCTCAATTGTATCGTGAGGAGGGTTTTATAGAATATGATAAACTGACCGAAGCATTGGCGGACAACCCTCCCTCAGTCTTCGAATACCTACGCTTGAAGGGGATCTTGACCCACCCTCGCTGGGCCGATCGTCTCAAACGCCCCCTCACCCCTTTCGAGACTATCCTGACCAAAAGCACAACGCGGAGAGGCTCCTTATCTAGGTTCTATGGTGTCTTGATTACAGCGGACCTGGTGGGTAGACAACCTTTCAAAGAGACCTGGGAAACCAGGCTGGGCATGCCTCTGGATGATCATACGTGGAGGGCGATTTTCAAATGCATTTTCACGGGTTCTCTGTATACGGCTGCTATGGAACATAACTTCAAAATTCTGCATTCATGGCACCGCCCCCCGGCCACCCTGTCCAAAATGTTTAGGGACGTGTCCCCCTTTTTCCCCAGAGGGTGTCTCCAACGGGGCACATGGTTTCATTTGTGGTGGGAATGCCCAGTCATTTAGGTCTATTGGTCGGAACTACTTAGCTGGATTAAGGAAATCGAGGGGTTCTGCCCGACCTTACTGCCATTGGAAATCCTCCTGGGCACCCCCGCACCCGAGACTGAACTGAATGCGTTCCCTAAGGTCATTGGGGCCATGTTGAGAGTGGGGAGGCTAGCGCTCGCCCAAAAGTGGAAAAGTGCATTGGCCCCGTGGCTCTGCAAACTCAGGTCGATTTTCATATATGAAAAGCTTACCGCAATAATTAACGACACCATGACGGACTTTGTGCAAGAATGGACTGCAGTTCTTCTCCACGAGGATTGTATTTCTATGCGCCTGTAGATTGTATTTTAGGTTGCCTCCACGAGATGCCTATCTCCATTCTTCCTTGAGACTGTGATTGTATCCTTCTGTTTAATTCACAAGCTGAACCCACTGTGTCAAGTGATTCGTCTAATTGGTACTTGGCAAGCAACCGTTCTCCCCAGAGCTATTATTGTTCATGAACTCTCAAAACTTGGTATGTTGACATTGGGTTAGGGTGGGAGGGAGGAGGGTGGTGGGAAGGGAGTTAATATTGGAAAAACTGACAACCTTTTTCTTTAATTTTTTGTGTCTTACTGATGGAACGAACCGTTTTGTTCAGCCCTATATGTATGTTGTCAATAAAACAAATTGTTAAAAAAAATAATAATAGTTGGAGGATAGACATGCATTAATGCTAACCATTTTCATCACAGCAGCAAGAACCAACAGAAAAAGCCAAAGTACCTAGCAGACTCCTTTAACAACAAACGCTATCAATGGTGTCAAGGTACGTGTAATACACCACTCTGCTGGCCGCAGCCGTGGTTATCCACACACATCAGTATACAGCAAGGACTACGAAAACATTTGATTGTGCTGTTCCCATAATTCTCGGCCTACTTACATCAGATCACACCTCAACACCTCTGATAGCAGAAGGCATTGCAGACCTACGATAAATTCAGGCACGCTGAACACATAGCGAGTCTCCAGCACTTACACCATCCCTACTCTTCTCAGCACCCATCCACATGCCTGACCACATGGGTTGCTTCTCTACCGCAGTCTGGCCAGCCCTGTTAAACCTTTCCGTCCAAAAGCACAAATGCATCCTAATTGCACTCCATGACCTCCAACGCTCTGGGCCTCGGTCCTCTGAGGGCGTTCCCACTAACAGGGCATTGAGACTATAATAATGGTAAAAGGGCGCTCTACAAATGACAAGTACCATACAATACAATACAATGTGCAAGATATTATGAAGCACTATTCCCACATATAAGCCAGTGTCAACATCTTATAATGGGAGCAATGTGCTCTCTAAGGAGGGGCTTATTTTGAAGTCAAGAAACCATATTCTTTTAGGTGCTTGAGACTCTTTAACAAGAAGGACTGGGATCAAGCACCAACTAGTCAGGCTGCAAATGGACCATGTGAACAAGATGGAGAAATGGTAGCTGAGACTATTTATATTTTGACTTACACACATTGCCAGATCTCAGTTGAAGCAGGAGGCAAGCAATGTCTTAACATACTTGTGATGTCAGTCATTGGTTTACTGGATGCTCTCAGTGAATCTCAGTCTCGGAGTGAAGAAAAAAGGTAAAACTGAGGTGACTCTTTGCTAGAGCATGCGAAGCTGCTGATGCTGGTCAGCACAATTAGTTCCTTTTATTATTTATTTATTTATTTGTTCGTATTTGTTTAAAGCGCACATCAGCCCAAAGGCATCGTGGCGCTGTTACAGAAACGCATAGCTGGTTATAAAAAGGTTTTAGTGATTACATAGATATTTGTAGTTATAGTTCAACTTGAAGTTACAGAGAAGCAGGCACATAAAATTGGATTACAGTTCTATGAGAGCATGGAGTTCCTATGACCAGATGTCCTGTTGCCATTTTCACAGAGCAAAGATCCCACAAGTGGGAGGTGGTCTCAGACAGAGTCTGAAGAATAAGCAACAGCATATGTTCAGTTCACACATGCGAACAAAGAATGTTTTGGTAATTAAAATATGCCGACTGAATGTGTTAAATGCAGAGAAAGAAGTACATGTCCTAACATTGCAGGTACCCCAATAGGTAATTCGGAGATGAGGTATTTTTTCTTTGGGTTCTTGCAGTGTTTTACATCCACAATTAACATCATGTTTGTGGTGAGATCATCCGTTGTTTTCTATCCTAAGCATCTCTACACATTGTTTTCTTTACCATTCGTCACAAAAGGACTGCCTGGCAGCATTTAAGCTAATGTGATGCTACCTCTTTTGAATTTGTACAGTATCTTGAAGGATATCAGTTTCATCATTCCTATGAGAAATGTTGTACTGACCTGGCAAATGCCCTTTTATTTCCAAGCTATTCTTCAAGTGAATGTTTAGCTAATGTATGAGTGTCTTGAGATTTCCATTCATTGGGTAGATTAAAATGATTCAGAAGCTTGAGTTTGAAAAGTGGCCCCCCAGTGGAACATGTGCATGTTCTCAGTGGATGTTGTGTATGTTGCATAGTTAGTTTTTACATAAAACTCCTTTCGATCCCTGCAGTGTGATGGAAAATTGAATGAGAGTTCCTCGGGTGTAAGCTGACAAAAGATTGATAGCTATGGGAGCTGATACTGTTAAATCTGATAGAAGTCCAGAATGGGAAGATCTCATATCCTTGCTGACCACAGAGGGAGAGAAGACCTTGTGGACCTTTGAAAGGCACCACATCCCATGAACATGGATAAGGGGTGTGTGTTTGTGTGTGTGTGTCAGATATGGATACTTGGCATGCAAGCCCAGGTGGTCTCACATATTTCATTAATCAATTCGGAGTAACAAGTGGTTTGTTGTCTGATCACTGTAAAGTTTTCTGTTAGTACATCCCAATAACGATACTGCTCTCTGTAGACAAGCTGTGTCAATACAATGTATTAGGGCTGGATTAGGGCTACTGAAGAGCAAATTAACTGGCTCAGCTGTTATGGCATATATATTTTTTAATATTTCATTGATGTTGCACCAATTCAGGCTGCGTTTTTCGCTTCTTTCTCCCTAAGAGGCCACCTTTGCTTCCTGGCTTGCACACCATGCCCTGCTTCTTCCGAGGGAGGCTTTAAAAGTGATGGTGGATTGCCCAACCTTAATAAAAAAGGCTTTCTGCTATTGCTAAAGCTAGAGGAGCATGTCCCCAGGAGTGACGTGAAGTGGGGGCAAAAGATTTGGAGAAAGGCAAGAGTTCTCTTCCCATTATACTCATCTATTTTTGCGGCCATTTACAGACCAATACCGGGATCCACCATTTTGATCCTGCAGCCTCAGGACTACAATGAGAACCAAACATTAAAAATATTGTTTGATGGGGAACCCTGACTAGATTAAGTTTACTGGTGGCACTGAGTCTGTTGGCAACACTAAGGATAATAATGCACAAAGTCTGGGTTTTAATTAGAAGGACCCAGTCATCCACCCATTCAACACTCGCTCCTTCATCCATCGATCGTCAACTTCCCTCCACCATCTACCCGTTAAAACCTACACTCATCCATCCTCTATTTGCTGTGCAAATATTTGGTAAATAATGTGAATGAATGTGTCAATGAACATGCATGCAGATCGATCTCATGTTTAATCCTAGGCAGAGAGGTTTTCAGTCTAGCCCTATGCCTCTGGCATGAGTTCCTCCATGACTTGCAAGGGAAGTAAAGAGGAACACGGGAGAACAAGAGTGCTTCTTGACAATTGGTAATGAGAAATTGTCACTAATATTAAAACATGGCGACATTATTGTACCATCACAGAAATAGTTTTTTTTTACAAAGCTGCTAATGCTGTTAATCCACTCATTGAATCAATAATACAGGTTTTTCAAAATTCATGCCGGGAAAGGTACTGACTGTCCAGGAAACTGGAAGTCTTTCCAGTGGCAGGTGGGTTAAAGAGGAGTCAGTGAGAGGCATATTCAGCTCTGGAACAGGGGCACCAGAAGGTGCTCGACTGGTTATGACCCATGGTGCACACCAAAAATGCACACGGACAAGGGGGCTCTGTGTGGATCAGAGGCCAGTCGATACAAAGTAGGTAAAAAGGCTTGCTTTTCCACGAAGACATTGGACCTCATTACGAGAATCACAGTAAAATCTCGTGTTTACCAGCATGGCGATATTAACGGCTCCGGGTAGCCTTGATGCAAATAACGGCTGATTACGAGAGTGCGTGAATGCGCGTAGCGGCAAGCCAATAACAGCCATACCGCCATGCTGGTAACGTCCCTCAAACCACTGATACCGGCGTCATGTAATGTGCTCATAACTCCTCCGCCTCTGACCACCCCTAAATAACAGACCCGGCAGTACTGCTAATGCTATTACCGGGCCCATCATCAGCAGAACCCGGAAGTAGCGTCATCGCGTAGGAACGGGAAATGTGCTGGCGTCCATCTTTAAAAACACACTCCATTGCAATCCTCGACACACAGGACCTGTACTGTCAAGACAGCACACACAACTTGCAAAACATGTCAAAAGCTACCAAGAAAGGTGCCCCCGGCAGCACAAGACTGGATTCTCTGATGAAAAGCTCAATATGTTGGCAGACACATTGATGCAGCATGCCGATGTAGTGTTTGCCGCAGACCTGAGGCGTCCCACATAACTTCGAAAGAAGGACATACGGGAGGAATTAGCCAGGAAGGTCAGTGCGGTCGGCACCACCGCCCGCACGATCAAAGATTGTAAAAAGCGGTGGGACGATCTACACCTCCACGTAAAGAACATATTGTCAGCCAACCACAGCCAGGGGCTGGCACATGCGACGGGGCCCACTCTCCCATCAAGCTTGCCAGGTGGGAAGAGACATGTAGTACAACCATCAACATGGAGGGAATAGAAGGAATTGGAGATGTGGAGTTAGGAGTACCGTCATCGGCAGGTGAAGGTGAGTGTCCCCACAAACCATAGATAACCAAAGCATGATGTTGGCCAACTAATGTGATAGTGATGTAAGGCAATGCATGGCCCATCATCACACATTGACATATCCTTGTCCAGATGCTGGCCCCACCACTGTCACATTAACATGCATGCTGCATTCCAATTACATACCCAATACACACCCTACACACAGCAAAACAGCATGTGTCACACAGCACGCAAACCAAAACACAACGGTAGGCCTCACAGCAGACACCACCGCAAACATGTGAGAACCTGACGTATGCCAATATATCCCACCCCCCATTTGCAAGCACCCTGTCCACCACAACTACAAGAATGCAATGAATCACATGGGAATAACTGCACTAACGCCAATGTATGCATGATGCACGTTCTACCATCACTGATGCCCTGCCTCTCTCGCTCCCCCACAGGCACGGATGCTGACAGTGATGGACAGGATGCAGCCGCACAGGCCAGGACACCTGTGAAAAAATCCAGGCCCAGCGATGAAGGCACCAGGCCATCAACATCGAGGGGCATTTGGATGCCCCAAATGCCACTCAAAGCACCAACATCGTCACAGCTAAAGACACAGGACCGCCAAACACCTGCAGAAACACTGCAGGAGGTAACCGTAACACAGGAAATGTGCACTGTTGCTGACGGGACACAGTCGGCCGCCACCAGCTCCATCGGGGAGGCAGCTGCCTCAGTGCCCCATAGTGATGACGAGGGAGAGGGCCACAGTGAGGTGTACTCACAAGAGGATGACAACATGTCTGGGGATGCTGCACATACACCAAGCCTCCAGCCCAGCCCACCCCCCAGCACACCCCAGACGGCACCCCAGATGGCACCCCTCAGCTCCAATTTGGAGGACAGGGGAGTCAAGAGGTTTGGTCCCCATCAGTGGATAGCCCTGCATTGGGCCTGTTGGGTATTTTGTGTAGATTTGGGGCCTGGCGGTATTTTCTTACCGTCAAAAATAATTTAGCAACAATCACTCCTTGTATTCAGATTGGGTTATGTATAATAATAATACAGTGGATAGGCATTATTTCAGTACACAGACATGCGTGGTTGGTATGCGTGGTTGGTGGTATTTTGGTGAGCATAATTCCCTTGTTTTATTTGTGGCCCCAATATCCAGAACCCCTTATTTTTGTTTAGATTTTTCGTGTAATCACCATAGAGACCTCAGGCTTGCATTTCAAGAACACCACATTTTCACTTTTAGTGTGCCACCATGGGCAATTTCTCGCTGTCTTATCTACGGCAGCGAGCTATCATGTGGTATTTTTCACTAACTTATATACGGTAGTGAACTATGTCCCGGGTCTCTATTTTTGCTGACTCATGTACCTTCAGCAACAAGGCTATAACACCCACAGTTATTTATAATTGCTCATACTGAATGACATTTGCTCATAATGAATGGCTGCAGCCAAATCTTATTTTTAGCTACCTTGAAAATGACAATTGCACTGTCTAAACATCTCCCCACATCATCAGCACTTTATATTGGTAAATATAAAACACACCACCCGTCTGCTTTCAGATATTTTTGTGTATTATAAAAGTTGCATTTAAACACGATCTCACTCTTTACAGAAATAAATGAAATAGCACAGTAACAGCATTATTTGTGATACACTGAAAAGAGAGTGGCGGAGACAAGAATTCAATTTGTAACATTAAACACGTGGGTAAAGCACAGGAATCTCCTTTCCTACACTGACTGAATATTTTCGTACACACTCAGCCCCCACACCTCAGCGAGATAATTACCAGGCTTATTCAGTATGTAACTTCTTTGGCTGGTCGCCTTCTGGAGGGATTCACCCAGCAAGGACAAGCATCTGCTGTCACTCAAACTGGGACTTGTTGACTGGAAAAGCCAGTCTCTGTAAGTTGAATCTGCTTTAGGAATCAGGCATCCCCAGCTGTCAACCCCGTCCTTCTTCGAGCTGTGTCCAGATCGTCTGCCTTCTCCCCCTTTTCAAGATTCTACAGGAAAACTTGGTTACCGAATGCTTGTCCAATAAGATTCCATCATGTCATCTCCTCCCTCACTACACAATGGCTTATTTTTTTTACAGTTGCAACTGTAACAAACTGATTTCCTGCTTATTCGAAGTCTTTGCTTCCTGCAGTTACTGTGGACAGAGCACAGAAAGGCAAAAGAAAAAAAAAAAAAACTTGAATGTGTGTTTAAAACTGATTTTCAGAGTAGGCCTCATTTTGCAGTGAAGACACATTCTTTTATTAATGAGTTATAATTATTAGTCTTGTTAGTGAGATTAGTTTGTTAATTACCAAATGTGTCTCTTGCAACATAGGCATGTCAGGTGAGAAATGGTGTGCATTTTGAAGGTACAGATGTGTGCTTTTAACTCTGAAAAATGTATTTGCATTTTATATGTAAAAATCGTTTTTGACTGAATAACCTGCCCTTACTTATATGTCCATGTTACACTGGCAACACATAGCTTGAAACAACTGCATCATAGCAATGCACCAAACCCATGCAGTGGCGCTGCATAAAAATGCTCAATAACACATGTCTTGCTGTACCACATTATATCAATGCACCAAACCCATGCAGTGGCGCTGCACTTCAAAAAAAAAAACATGCTATACATTGATCCTGTGCAGTGGTGCTGTACTCTGTGCTCCCAAAACACGCTAAACAATCCTACAGCCCTCTGCAAATGCCCCGTCCACCTCTGCCCCTATTTGGGACATAGAGGGGCGGATGATGCAAATGGAGGGGTGTCAGCAGCAGATGACAGATCTTGTAAAACAGTATGTGGCAGAGTTAACATGACATGAAGTTCGTGCTAACACTGTGGCCATCGTAGAGGCCATGAACAAGAACAGTAAGCTGATCCATGACGGGTTAGCAGCAGTCACCCTGGTCCTGGCCAGGATAGCGGAGAACTTGGGGCAGCAGGGTCCTGCACCAACCAACGCACAATCAGGCACATCATCATCATCTGGCACACCTGCCAGCTCCACCCAAACCGGCCGTATGCGAAGGGCCACGTGCAGCACGCGGCGATCCGGAATGCAGCCCCTGCATCCTAAGAGAGGCTGCCAGTAGCAGGGACACCCTGGATGTGCTGACTTCAGTTGCATCCAATGACATTTATTGCACATCATGTGTGGGGGTGTTGGTGGGAGGGGTTGCGTGGGGGTGTTGGGGGAGAGGGGAGTGGGTGTGTGGGGGTGTTGAGGGGGGATGTCAGAGGGGGAAGGGGATGTATGGGGTGTTGGGGGGAGGCTAGGGGTGTGTGTGTGTGTGATTTGGAGGGTCTGTTCACATTGAAGATACTGTATAATACACCCGTTGTGTGCAAAATAATATCATGAGTGAACATTGGTTCTTTGGCATGTGTTTATTCAATGCATGACAGTGCACAGTGCCCATCTACCCCCACACCCTGTGCCCATATGCACACGATCCCAGTGCCCAGAGTACAGCATTCATTGCACCCTCTGCATCCCAATGTCTCAGTAATAACCTTCTATCACTGATTGGCGCACAGCACGTCTATCTGGTGCATCCCTCCTTATCCTCATCCTCACCCGGTGCTTGCTGGTCAATGTCAGGTGGCAGAGGTATGTTTCGCCGGATGCACATGTTGTGCAACATGGCACAGACCATAATGATCTTTCCCACCTTCTCATGCCCGTAGAGGAGTGCGCCACCAGACCTGCTGAGGCAGCGGAACTGTGCATTCAATAGGCCAAAGGTCTGCTCAATCACAACACGGGTACGGGCATGAGCCCGATTGTAGTCCTCTTTGTGTCTGTTCTGTAGAATCCTGACAGGGCTGAGGAGCCACGGCTTCAGGGGATAGCCAGCATCACCTACATGGTTGCACAATAAGGTATGAGTGAGGTTATTTCTTCTATGACACCTGTACTTAGCCTGTTCATTGTTCATGTTGGTACGCAGGATATCTCCGATGGCAGCCATTGGCTACACATATGCGCAACGGACTGGCCTGTTGACGACTTGGCCAGGACATGGTGGAGGGCATGTGTGACATACAGGATTGAACGGCCTTCACATCAGACTCACCACTCAACCAGATGGAGTGAGAGGGACCATGATGTAGGCACCTGAGAGGGATGTGTGGCAGGTGTTGTGACAAAAATCATGTTGGCCAATGTTTGGTGCTTTAGGCTGATGTCCACCATGTCACATGTACTTTGCACTCTCATGCTTGCAGCTATATGATGACGCCATGCACATATCCCGGGGCGTCTGCACACATGTGAATATGCCACAATGTGTTGGGTGGTATGGTCCACAGGTGTGGGGTTGCATTCCTATGATGATGCAGGGTGTCCACTTGCATGGTGGTGCTCATCGCACTCATATAGGTGATGTTGACTACTTGGTAGGTAGGTCTACTAGCAGTCTTGTCACAGGTTTGTCATTGCGTTGTCATTCATCTGTTCATTTGGCCATGGTATGCAGCGCTACTGTGGTGAAGGGCCAGTGACAGTTAGTGGATTCCCTGGGTGGGATTTATTCATGCACACTCATGGGTGCATGACCTGTGTGGTGCTTTGATGCAGTGATGTACATTACGCTTACTGACTGCATGTTGCTGAATTGTGTTGCAGAGGGTACGGTCTGATGATGTGCAGTGGACATGATGAGGGGTGTGGGCTGCTTGCTAGTCTGACATTTTGGCATTGGTGTGCCGCCAGAGTAAGTTGGATGACATTTCCAGTGTTATGTTCAGGTTGGGATGTTTAGTGGCACAGTGTTTTGCAGTATGGTCAGTGTACAGCCACCACCCCAGAATCACCCAGGTGGTATATGCATCCCTCCCCCCAGACTCACCCAGGTGGTATATGCATCTCTCCCCCCCTCTTTATTTTTGTAATTCATTATTTGTACCCCTTCATGTATTGTCTCTCTATATTTCCCTCCAATATAATCACTGGTTACCATCTGCTATATAGTGCGACCCACATGGGAGACTTGCGTCCAAGGCCGGGGACATCACCCCTGACAGTCCTGGGACTCTGGCTGGGCTGCATTACAGCATTTCCCTCTGGGGAGGGATGGGGAACCTGCCGTGGCAACCTGAGACTGCAGCTGGACTTGGGGATGGTCAACTCACATGTGAGACAAGTGCCCAAGGCAGGGGACATAACCCCTTGATCGCCCTGGAATCTGGCTGGGCTGCATTCCAGCTTTTCCCCCCCGGGGAGTGAAGAGGACCCTGCCGGGCTCCCTGGCACCACCGCTAGACTTGGGGAAGGTGGACCCACATGGAAGACAGGCACCCAAAGGTGGGGACATCACACCCGGCCGTTCGGGAGCTCTGGTAATGCTGCGTTACAGCTTTTCTCTCAGAGGAGGCATTGGCACACTGCTGAGGCTCCCTGGTGGGGAAAAGCTGTAACACAGGCCAGCCAGAGCTCCAAGATAGTCAATGGTGATGTACCCAGACTTGGGCTCCTGTCTACCATGTGAGTCGACCATCTCCAAATTGGGGGGTTGTCCCAGGGAGCCCAAGCAGGCACCCCATCCCTCTTCGGAGGGAAGAGCTGCAATGCAGTTTAGGTAGAGCTCTAGGATTGTTGGGGCTGCTGCCCTGGCCTTGGGCGTCTGCCTCCAATATGGGCTGACCGTCCAGACCAGCCGTTAAGGTCGGGAGCGCAAAGGGACCACGTAGTAAGGCGTTAAGGGGTTAACGGCGCTGCAGCCTTTTACGGCACTGTTAACCCCTTAACGCCAGGGTCCTAATGAGGGCCAATGTGTCCTTAACCTATTTCCCTGAAAAGTAGGTGCCAATTACATAATGACCTAGTGTTCTCCCACATGTTTACTACTTATTATAGCATTGGGGGAAGTGTGTGTCTGGTATTGTTGAAAGAGACATGTGTTAATGTGCTTGCTGTGCTAATGAATAGACTTTACATCTGGCCCTATTCATGTTAGTTTTTCAGTTTGTCCATCTCCTGGTGAGAATGAGGGTTATATGGTCTGTCTGGCACCCTTTCATCCGAAGGGCAGAAGCACATTTCACAGTTCCATGCACATCTGGCTCACAGATGGATGGTGTGTCATTGTATTGGTTAGGTGTCTCAGGAATGCGCCTTCACCAGCTTAGAGGCGTCATCTGCGATGCCCCGGCCAAAGGATGTCCACCTCCTTTTTTGATAGTTATACACCTGGGAGGAAATGGTATGGTTTCTATGGAACAGAGAGGGGTATGGGAGCTACTGATGGCTGAACTGGAGTGGATTTCGTTTGGGTTCCCAAAAACTGTGGTGGCTTGGTTGCAAATGATTCCAAGGAGGGGTTGGAGAACTCCATGGAAGGAAAAGGCCATCTAAGAGAGGCATGGACGTTTTCATTGAGGACCTAATGAAGTTTGCCCAGACTTTATGCTGGGGGGAGAAAACCCAATAATTGATGCACTTACTGGGTTGTGTGGCATGATAATAGAATGGTGACTAAATCTGTTGACAGTGAGACTCTGTGCCTCGTTACAAGTTTGCCGGTCCGGAACTAAGGGTGCCGGTAGCTACGTACCGGCTCCCTTTCTGGAACGGCAAAATACAACTTTGATTTGGGCCTGTGCGCCTGGCAGGTCTGTCCTGCTGCGTGCAACTGCCCTGGAAAGCAGAGTTGTCATGGAAGCACCAGCGCCGTTAGCAATGGTGCCGGTGCTTCCATCTTCCCACTCCCATGGAGTCCATAGGACTCCATGAGAATGGGGACTTACATTTTCCGGTGCCTGACTTCCTGACCCGCCGGGACATGTAATGTCCCAGCGGCATCGGGAAGTCAGGCACCAGAAACAGTGTTACAGTCTGGTGGCAACCTGCCGGTTAACACCAGATTTGTAATGAGGCCCTCTGACTTGTTAGCAACTGCATTGTTCTTTGTTCTGATGGAATGTCAATGTGTTCAATATGTCGGTGTTGCCTATTTCTTTGCAAAGCGTCACCACATTGCGTAGCCTATTTCTACTTGCTGGCCCATGCAATTGTTTGGTGCTTGTGACCTTCCCCCTCCACACACTACCCTACGTGAATGAGCAGGGGGTTTTGTGGAAAGTGTGCCAGCAATTGTCTTTAATGGGCCTGCCATGCACATTCCTCATCTTCACTTTCTGCCTTAAGTGCCTCTCTGCCTTTTCACCTCAGCCAATTAGAAATACATGACAATGTTGTTTCTCATCTGCATTTGCCACCACCTGCACCCCATGGGGGTGTGGAAGGTTGAACACAAGGTGGGTGTCTTTGAATTGTCAGTGTGGGTTCCAATCTCTTCTCCACACTTGTATGTGTGTAATGTATAGGTAAACATGACATCTTGCTTAGATTTTGTTGTAGGTGCAGGTCTGTTGAAGCAATCTAACCACGTGTAAGTAAGCAGTGAGCTGTACCTTTGCATTTAACGTGAGTATTAGCACATTAGTACTCCTTTTTATTTAGCATGTTGAGAGTAGATTACATTTTAGAGGGGTGCTACAGTTTGTGAGCAGATTCTGGACACTTTGATGCAATTGTGTGGTCTTGGTCTGTTTCATTCAAGAGCACTTACTGGTGTTCTTACTTTGAAAAGCAAAGTTATCTGGTGTTTCAGTCTTTATCTGTTCTTTGGGCAGTAAACATTTAGATCCGCACAGTTGTCATGGCTTCATGTCAGATGTCTGGTGAGGAGGCTCTCAATTTACTGATGCAGTCTAAGTCAGAGCAAAGCACAGGACCGGATGCAGAATCTGAAACTCAATCTGCTTCTGAAGGTGAGCATGCAATCGATTCGGGAAGTGAGTTTTTGGTTGAGGCTTGTTCCACCTCCTCATCTGATGAGGAAGAGAACAAAGGGGTACATGCACCTAGTCTGACACTTCCCACACAAAGATTACCTGCAAGTTTGAGGGAACATGCAGGACGTGCGAGGAACGTACCAGTTCATGAGATGGCTGATGAGTCGGACTGGGTACCTCCAGCAATGGCTCAACCTGTTGTGGTAACTTTCACTTGAGTATTGGGGTGCACACAGAATACTGATGGTTTTGAGCCTATTGCCTTTTTCAACCTTTTTGTGGATGATGGGTTCATTTCAGATTTGGTTGAGCAAACCAATCTGTATGCTGAATAGTTCTTGAGGGTGTTGGGGTGGAAATTATCCAATCCCAACCCCTAGGCATGTCCGAATTAAGTAAACTCTATACAAAGAAAAGGGGGGAGCAGCCTCCACCTCCAGGGTGCATATAAGGCATAGAAATAGGTGAATAGTACTGGCCATGCCCCTACCCCGCAGTTCCATACTGAGAACCGCAGCTCAGGCATCAGCACACCAGGCCAGCTTCTCACAAGCTCTGTTCGCACAGAAGTCCATTTCCCTTCCCTCCCTCTATTGTTGCGAATGTCTACTACCACATTCAGGAATGTGCCCGGCACAGAGTATGAGACAGTACCAGGAACTGTGATGTACCCATCTATCTCCACTAAACCCCCAGGGCCACTGACCCCCACCCAGGCCAGCCACCCTCCACTGACCCAACCCCCAGGCCCTAACCTCTCCAAGGTCCCCACCACAGATCTACAAACGCACATGGGTGTATATCTTACCAATAGCAACACACTTTCCCTGTAACATGAGGTACCATGGAGGATAAATCAGAAATGAATCCCATGGGGAGGAGACTTTGGGTGCGGAAATGGCAGCATTAATGAAGCTCTGAATGTGGGGGTCAACATAACTGTACTTTATCCCCCTTGCTCTTAGACACCCCTTTCATATGATGTTCAGGTGCCTGCCATGATGAGTGAATACCTAGTTCCTGTTGTTTAGCTTAGATTAGATAGAGTGTTTCTAATGTTCTCCTTGACCCTGACCTTCACCGCAAGGATGAGCCCAGCTGACCCACATGCACCAAGATTGACTAGGAGGAAACAGCCAATTAGCGCCTGGCATCTCCTATGGAGCAGGCTTCGATATATGTCTGCACCAACAAGCTGCGTGAATATCTACTGTATACAATTTCGTCACTGATGATGCATTTGGCCTTTTTAGTGTGCTGCCTGTGTAATTTTTGGCAGAGTGCTCTCGGGCAGCATGGTTCTTTGCTGGCATTTATATTATATAAAACGTTGTTATCCTTGCAAAACTATCTCTTTGCTTTATTCCCTAGCGGCTTGTATTTACTTTGGAGTGTGCGTTCAGAGGTATACACCTTCAAGGGCACAGGGTGCCAATCTGAAACCCCATTCCAGAGCACACTCTTGGGTTCCATCTACAGGTGTTGAGATGAGAAAATGTTGGGGATCTCACTCTGCTCATGGCAATAATGCAGATGCCGTTTATCTCACTTTTCTGGTCTACTGAAGCTGTATTTACAAGCCCTTTTTTCCAGCAATAATGAGTAGAGATAGTTTCCTAGCACTGCAATGTATGCTGCATTTAAATGACAACTCGACAGCATTACCAAGAACAGACCCAAATTGTGATAGGCTATTAAAAAAATAGCAATTTCTCAAGCACTTTGCTCATCGATTTTCGGAGGTGTGTGTTCCTTGCCAGAACATATCCATTGAACAAAACATTGGAATTGTTCAAAGGCTAGCTACTGTTCAAGCAGCATATTCCGAGCAAGAAAGCACAATATGGAATCAAAGTTTACATGTTGTGTGAAAGTACCACTCGTTATGCCTACAACATGAGAGTCTACACTGGAAAAGACTCAAGCATAAACCCTGCGGGCTGCCCAGCCCATTTAGGGATAAGTGAGAAGATTGTGTGGGAGCTGGCTAAGTGAAATGAAAATGGGAACTGGACACCATCTATATGGCGGCAGCGTCTTGTATAACTCGTGCTACCCATCCATGATTTTTTTAAACTAAAGTAAAGTTCATGTTTTGTATGACTGACATGTCTTCTTTTAGAATGACGTAGGTGTGATTGGCGTGTGAGTGAGGTAAAGCTAAGCTGTCCATACAGATATGATTGCTGTGAATGCACTTTTCCATCACTGGATAAATTGATAGCATTTTAGTAGATGTGTACTTATTGTGCGTATGTTTGCAGATATGGATGGTGCAACATGACTGTTGAATGCAGGCACATTTAATATGTGAGTACTTGAAGTTGGTGTGAAAGACATCGAATGGATATTAGGTATCCATGTGAGTGGTTGTCCACTTGCTATGAGTGTGCAGATACGGTTGGTGCCACATGACCATTGAATGCAGGCACAGTTGATATGCAAGTACATCAAGTTGGTATGAAAGACATCACCTGAAGAGGAGGTTGCCATGTGAGCGGATGTCCACTTGCTATAAGTGTGCAGATACGGTTGCTGTGGAGCTGATGAATTGGTAGTGGCGAGACTGCTGAAATGGATGGCTAGTGACTGCAGACACGAAAGGTGTATGAATAGCCAGTAAAGCGGTTGGTGCCTTGCCACGACTTTACTGCTCACAAGATCCTTTTTTCTTGTGCTAAAACCAACCCTGTTGCACTATGCACTGTATGTATGAGACGAGTGAGTAAAAGTGCCTGTGAAAGGGCGTGAAGAGGAAAAATCGGGCGGCAGTGGGTACTGCATAGTTATTCTTGTATTCCCAGAGCACTTGGCATACAAATGATTTACCCGTTTCCACGCCAGTGAGTACACCCAAACATGTGAAGTCTAGTTTTCATCTGTACATATGTGTAAACCTGGGAAGGTAGGACATGTATTGTTGCCAGAATGTTTCAGTGGTTTGCTGGTGGCAAATGTCTAAAAAATGAGTTTTTTTCCCTAAATTCTGGGCTTTGCTGGGCCTTGTTCCCATGGGTGTCTTATTTTCAGAAATGCATGGGGTTGCCTGTTTTCCTTAGTGGCTGCGACACCCAGTGCCAAATCTGCAGATTGTCCACAAGGCCAAAAACTGTAAAAATGGCTTCTTCCCAGGCACTTTGGTATATCCGTGGATTAGCCATTTCCCTTTGCGCCCAGGTCAGTGTGCTCACACATGTGAGGTACTGCTTTTGTCAGGACACCTGTGGGAACATGAGATGTTAGGACATGTGTTGTCACCGACATGTTTCGGTGGTGTCCTGGTGGCAAATGTCTGAAAATTGCATTTTTTTCCCCTACATTTTGTATTTGCCGGGTCTTGTGGGCAATCAATTCTAGGACGATTCGCGCAAGTCAGACCTTGTTAGATTCCCACGGGTGTCTTCTTTTCAGAAATGCATGGAGTTCCCCTTTTTCCTTTGTGGCTGCGACAACCCAAGCCCAAATTTGTGGGTTGTCCAAAAAGCCACATCCACTCTTCCCTATTGCGTTTGATGTACCAGTGGTTTATCCTTTTCTCTTTGCGCTCAGGTAGGTGCACCCACACATGTGAGGTACCATTTTTGTCGGGAGACCTGTGGGAATGTGGAAAGATAGGACATATGTTGGTGCTGGCATGTTGTGGTGGTTCGCTGGTGACAAATGTCTGCAAATAGTGGGGGTTTTTCCTAAATTTTTTATTTAGCCGGGTCTTGTGGGCAATACATTCTAGAGCGATTTGCGCAAGTCAGAACTCCTTAGATTCCAACGGGTGTCTTATTTTCATAAATGCATTGAGTTCCCTGTTTTCCTTAGTGGCTGCGACACCCCAGGGCCAAATCTGCGGGTTGTCCACAAGACCAAAAACTGTAAAAATGTAGTCTTCCCAGGCCCTTTGGTATACCAATGGTTTAGCCTTTTCCCTTTGCGCTCAGGTCAGTGCACCCACAAATGTGAGGTACCATTTTTGCTGAGACCCCAGTGGGAATGGGGGAAGGTAGAACATGTGTTGTTACCGGTGTGTTTCAGCTGGGTGCAAATATCTGAAAATGGTGTGTTTTTCCCTACATTTTGTACTTTGTCAGGCCTCCTGGGTAATAAAATCTAGGGTGACTTGCGCAAGTCAGAGCTCTTTGGATTCCCACGGGTGTCTTCTTTTCAGAAATGCATGGGGTTCCCCGTTTTCCTTGGTGGGTGTGACACCCCAGGCCCAAATCTATGGGTTGTGCACATAGCCAAATCCAGTCTACCCCAGGGTGTTTGATGTACCAGGAGTTTAGCCTTTTCCCTTTGTGCCCAGGTATGTGCAACCATACCTGTAAGGTACCGTTTTCATCGGGACACCTGTGGGAATGTGGGAAGGTTGGACATGTGTTGTTGCTGGTTTGTTTTGGTGGTTTCCTGGTGGCAAATGTCTGAAAATGGTGTTTTCTTTCCTACATTTTGGAATTTGCTGGGCATTGTGGGTAATACTTTCTAGGGCGATTCGCAAAAGTCAGACCTCATTAGATTCCCATGGGTGTCTTCTTTTCACAAAAGCATGGGGTTCCCTGTTTTCCTTGGTGACTGCAACATCCCAAGCACAAATCTGTGGGTTGTCCACAAGTCCAAAAACCGCAAAAATATCATGTCCACAGGCACTTTGGTATACCAGTGGTTTAGCCTTTTACATTTGCGCCCATGTCAGTGCACCCACACATTTGAGGTGCTGTTTTTGTTGGGACACTTGTGCAAATGTGGTAAGGTAGGACATGTGTTGTTGTCGGCATGTTTCGGTAGTTTGCTGGTGGCAACTATCTGAAAATTGTGTTTTTTTCCCCTACATTTTTCTATTTGTTGGGCCTTGCACGGGTTTCCCCATTTTCCTTGGTGGCTGGAACACCCCAAGCCTAAATCTGTGCATTGTCCATCATTCCAAATCCAGCCTTCCCCAGGGCGTTTCATGTACCAGAGGATTAGCATTTTCCCTTTGAACCCAGGTAGTTGCACCCACACATATGAGGTACCGTTTTTGTTGCAACACCTGTGGGAATGTGGTTAGGTTGGACATGTGTTGTTGCTGGTTTGTTTTGGTGGTTTCCTGGTGGCAAATGTCTTAAAATTGTGTTTTATTTCCTACATTTTGGAATTTGCTGCGACTTGTGGGTAATACATTCTAGGGCTATTCGCAAAAGTCAGACCTCATTAGATTCCCACGGGTGTCTTCTTTTCACCAAAGCATGGGGTTCCCTGTTTTCCTTAGTGACTGCAACATCCCAGGCCCAAATCTGAGGTTGGCTACAAGTACAAAAATCGCAAATTTATCATGTCCCCAGGCACTTTGGTATACCAGTGGTTTAGCCTTTTCCATTTGCGCCCATGTCAGTGCACCGACACATTTGAGGTAATGTTTTTGTTGGGACACTTGTGAAAATGTGGTAAGGTAGGACATGTGTTGTTGTCGGCATGTTTCGGTAGTTTGCTGGTGGCAACTATCTGAAAATTGTGTTTTTTTCCCCTACATTTTTTAATTTATTGGGCCTTGTGGGTAATAATTTCTAGGGCGATTTGCTCAAGTCCGACCTCTTTGGATTCACACCGGTGACTTCTTTTCAGAAATGCACGGGTTTCCCCATTTGCCTTGGTGGCTGGAACACCCCAAGCCTAAAACTGTGCTTTGTCCACCATTCCGAATCCAGTTTTCCCCAGGGTATTTCATTTACCAGAGGATTAGCATTTTCCCTTTGCACCCAGGTAGTTTCACCCACACATATGAGGTACTGTTTTTGTTGCAACACCTGTGGGAATGTGGTAAGGTAAGACATGTGTTGTTGCCGGCATGCTTTGGTGGTTTCCTGTTGGCAAATGTCTGAAAATGTGTTTTTTTCCCTACATTTTGGACTTTGCCGGCATTGTGGGTAATACATTCTAGGACGATTCATGGAAGTGAGGCCTCTTTGGATTCCCATGAGTGTCTTCTTTTCAGAAATGCATGGGGTTCCCCTTTTTCCTTGGTGGCTGCGACAGCCCAGGCCCAAATGTGTCCACAAATCCAAATCCAGTCTTCCCCAGGGGGTTAGATGTACCTACCAGTGGTTTAGCCTTTTCCCTTTGCACCCAGGTAGGTGCACCTACATATGTGAGGTACCAATTTCATCGGGACATCTCTGGGAATGTGGTAAGGTAGGACATGTGTTGTTGCCGGCGTGTTTCAGTGGTTTCCTGGTGGCAAATGTCTGAAATTGTCTTTTTTCCCTACATTCTGGACTTTGCCAGGCCTTGTGGGTAATACATTCTAAGGTGATTTGCGAAAGTCAGACCTCTTAGATTCCCACGGGTGTCGTCTTTGCAGAAATGCTTGGTGTTGCCTGCTCTCCATAGTGGCTGTGAGACCCCAGTGCCAAATCTGTAGGTTGTCCACAAGACAAAAAACTTCACAGGACCTTTGGTATGCCAGTGGTTTAGCTTTTTCCCCGCCCGGTTCAGTACACCCACACATGTCAGGTACCATTTGCGTTGAGACACCTATGAGAATGTGAGCAGGTAGGACATGTGTTGTTGCCAGTGTGTTTTGATGGTTTCCTGGTGGAAAATTGTACTTTGCTGGGCCTTGTGGGTAATACATTCTAGGGTGATTCGTGCAAGTCAGACCTCTTTGGATTCCCACAGGTGTCTTCTATTCAGAAATCTGTGGAGTTCCTCATTTTACTTGGTGGCTGTGACACCCCAGGCCCACATCTGTGGATTGTCCACAAAGCCAAATCCAGTCTTCCGAAGGGCGTTTGATGTACCATTAATTTAGCCTTTTCCCTTTGTACCCAGGTAGGTGCACCCAAACATGAGAGATACCATTTTTGTTGGCACCCCTTTGGAAATGTAGGAGGGTAGGACATGTGCTGTTGCCTGTGTGTTTCAGAGGTTTCCTGGTGGCAAATGTCTGAAAATTGTGTTTTCTTCCCTAAATTTTGGAATTTATTGTGCCTGTGTGTAATAAATGTTAGGGCAATTCGTGAAAGTCAAACCTCTTTAGATTCCCATGGGTGTCTTCTTTTCCAAAATGCATGGCGTTCACTGTTTTATTTTTTGGCTGCGACACCCCAGGGACACATTTGTGGGTTGTCCACAAGACCAAAGACGGTAAAAATGTTGTCTTCCCTGGCCCTTTGGTATACCAGTAGTTTAGCTTTTTTCCTTTGCACCCAGGTCAGTGCACCCACACATATGAGATGCCATTTTCATTGAGTCACCTTTGGGAACTTGTAAATGTAGTACATGTGTTGATGCCAGCTTGTTTCGGTTATTACCTGGTGGCAAATGTCTGAAAAGTGTGTTTTTCCCCTATATTTTGGACTTTGCCAGGTCCTGTGGGTAATACATTCTAGGGTGATTCTCACAAGTCAGACCACTTTGGATTTCCTTGGGTGTCTTCATTTTAGAAATGCTGTTGTTCCCCGTATTCCTTTGTGGCAGTGACATCCCGGGCACAAATCTGCGGGTTGTCCACAAAGCCAAATCCAGTCTTCCGCAGGGTGTTTGATGTACCAGTGGTTTAGCCTTTTCCCTTTGCGCACAGATAGGTGCACCCATACATGTGAGGTATAATATTCATTGGGACACCTGTGGGAATGTTATAGGTAGTACAAGTGTTGTTGCTGGTGTGTATCTGCATGTTTCCTGGTGGCAAATGTCTGAAAATTGTGTTTTTTTTCCCTCCATTTTGGAATTGGCCAGGCCTTGGGGGTCATACATTCTAGGGCGATTTGCGAAAGTCAGAGCTCTTTGGTTTCCCACAAGTGTATTCTTTTAAAATATGCTGGGGTTCCCTGTTTTCCTTGATGGTTGTGACATCTCAAGCCCAAATGTGTGAGTTGTCCACAAACCCAAATCCAGACTTTGATATACCAGTGGTTTAGCCTTTTTCCTTTGAGCCCAGGTAAGTGCACCCACACTTGTGAGGTACCGTTTTCATTGAGACACCAGTGGGAATATGGCATGGTAGGACATGTGTTCTTACTGGACGTTTCAGTGGTTTCCTGGTGGCAAATGCCTAAAATTGAGTTTATTTCCCTACACATTGGACTTTGCTAGGCATTTTGGCCAATACATTCTAGGGTGATGCGCGCAAGTCAGACATCCTTGGATTCCCACGGGTGTCTTCTTTTCAGAAATGCATAAGGTTCCCTGTTTTCCTTAGTGGCTGCGACACCCCAAATCTGTGGGTTGTCCACAAGACGAAAAACCATCAAAATGTCATCTTCCCAGGCCCGTTGGTATACTAGTGGTCTAGCTTTTTCCCTTTGTGCCCAGGCAGTGCACCCATACATGTGAGGTACCATTTTCATCCGGACACCAGTGGAAATGTCGGAAAGTAGGACATGTGTTGTTGCCAGTGTCTTTCTGTAGTTTCCGCGTGGCAAATGTCTGAACATTGTGTTTTTTCCCTTAAATTTTGGACTTTGCCGGGCCTTGTAGGTAATAAATTCTAGGGTGATTCGCGCAAACCAGACCTCTTTGGATTTCCACTTGTGTGTTCTTTTCAGAAATGCATGGTGTTCCCTGTTTTCCTTGGTGGCTGCGACACCCCAAGCCCAAATGTGTGGGTTGTCCATAAAGCCAAATCTGGTCTTCCCCACTGCAATTGATGTACCAGTGGTTTAGCCTTTTCCCTTTGTGCCCAGGTCAGTGCAGCGACATATGTGAGGTACCATTTTTATCTGATCGTAACCTTATAAAAAATATGTTTTTTTGTTTCCACTCAGCCTGTTCTTGAAAGCTTGGAAAATGGCGAATTCAGAGCAGCTAACCATTTGTTGTTAGCTCTTACAAGGAAAAAAACACATGCTTCTTTGTACCTCATTTTATTGCCATTTTCTGAAAAAACACAAAATGTAGTCTCGTTTTTGTTATTTTCTCACACCCCCTCGAACAAACTGAGAATCCTTGGTGCCGTTATGACCACCTATATGCTGGAAGAAAAGAGTGCAAATTTGGCTGAGATATCACTTGTAACAAAACAGTTACAAGAGATTGAATGCCGAGATACCGAAATGTCCAAAAAAGGGCTAAGCACTGGAAGGAAAAACCCTCAGCGGTTAGGGGTTAATTGCAAGGGAAACAAACATCTAAACATGGTTTACTGTGAATAGAACATTATTCTGTGGCAGTCCTTTGGCACCTGATAGCAAGATTTGAATAGAACTGCTAGAGAGCTGTGTCACAGGGAACAGTGTACTGGGTGATTTTTGGAGCACACATTATATGCTTTACTGTGACATATTTACAGCTTCAGGCACACAGTGATTTGTCAATGCTAGGCTTAGAACCCATGCCTTAATGCTGCCTCTTCTCATGTGTGTCCTGTGAACAGTGTAAACCAACTGGTATATATATGGATGCGCACTGGCAAATTACATTTCTTTTTTTCAAATTAAATGTGTTGAAAGATAATGTGGCTGTAGACCATGTGCTACCATATGTACTATATCAACAGCGACATTTGCACTACCATTTGTGTTTCAAGTAATTCCTCTCCTAGTTTTGGTTTAGTATCCTGTTTTTCTCAAACATTTAACAAGAATGCGTGCTTCCTGGGCAGTTTCTGTATGGCTTTTTCGGCACAGTATTAGAAAGCAAACGTGTAGTCCAACTTCATGTAGATATGTGCTCCTCAGCTAACCAAGCGTAAAAAAGTAGTGTATAACAGAATCTTGCTTTTCGTTGTGTGCAAATCCTGTTTATTACAGGCAGAGCAAGCCCGATAAAAGGATTTTTCTTCCCTGAATGTGTAGCAACTTTCTGTAAAATGGGAAAAGCCTTGATCCTTTAGCTGTAAGCCATTTACTCAATATGTTTCCACACAGTATTATTTTTTTCTCGCTGGACTGAAAGCAGTCTTTCAAAATGGCCGCCGTTTCAAGGCCGGCTTTGTACAGCCTCAAGACAGATGACTTGCATTATGCTGCAGAGAGCAGGCCTGACAGAGGCCACACACAATTCTGTAACAATTTAGTTTCACGTACAGCACATGGTACGGTGTGATTGCTTAGACATCGAAAAAAGATGGGGGGAAAAAAGCTTCTTCGAGAATGAAATCTCGAAAAACCATGATAAATTCAAAGTTGTTCATTCCTTTGTGCGATGTACTTGGCTACTCCGAGACACAAAGAACTATGGATTGAGCTGGGCTTTAACTGCTGGTGATATTAATCACAATTCAGTTCACCTTTCAAAAAGTAAATAACATCTTTAAGGGTATCAGACTTGGTTTTGAGGAACATTTTTCTTAATAAACAAGCGCACAAGGCTAGTCCACCCGATCAATACTACAGTCTGTACAGAACCTGTGAGTGCCGGTCGCAGTTCTCGACAGTGTGGTCATTGTATGAGATGACAACGCTGCCACTTCATTTGATTAGGGATTTACAATACCAGAAAGGCCCATCCTATCAGGTTCTCTTTTTCGCGTGACTGCCTTGTCCTTGCATACCACATTGCTAGACTTAACAGTGAATTTCCTGCGTTGCTAACAAGCCAGGATACCATAATGAGGAGCGTCACGACCGTGTGCTTGTTTCCCTTGGGGGTGAGGGGATAACAGGGATGCTCATCAAACTGCACGTCTTTTCCATGTAATTTGCCATTGGTACAGAAATGATTTGACATCTATTTTCAATAGACCAGAGAGTCAATTGCTTAGTCCAGTATGTTTCATAGGTAATGAAATTGAAGAGGTGAGTTTGACACTGTCCTTTTGGGAGGTTATCACTGCATTTTCTGTCTTTGGCGACATTGAAGCTGTTCTTGATTTATTTCATACCAGCTGCATCCGTACATGAAAAGTCATTGAACGTGGCCTGGAGTGTCTACACCACTGCAGGCTGTTCTTTTAGCTGCAATCTCTTAGCAGTACACAGTCCCCAAAAGGAGAATGCCACAAAGCAGTGATACTTATGTAATACATGGCAGCCGGCAATATCTGTATAAAGCTTGGAAATAATGTTCTTTTTACAGGCTAGTTGTGACATCACAACTCATCTGTAATAGAAATATGACATCACAACCACTCTGTAATCAATTAGGCTTCAGTTGTGAGATGGGCCTCATCATCAGTTGGGCTGTATTCCCGGCTGTAATACCGCCGACTGTAATAGCCCTAGCGCCGACCAGTCCGGTGGTATTACCACCGGATCACGGGTTGGGCCTTAACGGTAAATCCCCATTCCTGAATGGGTCCTTTGGATCCAATGGGGAATTTTCGGTGCTAATATTGCGGGCTAATACAGCCGGCTGTAATAAAGCCGAAAACAGGGATTTTCACCTCCAGAAAAAAGCTGGAGGTAAAACATCCGATTTAGCGCCCAACTCGTGATAGGGCCAGCTCTTAAATGCAGCGGTAATACCGTTACCACCGCATTTAAGGGCTACAGCCCAACTCGTGATGAGGCCCATAATGGGCCTCATCACGAGTTTGGCGGTAATGCTGGCGCTATTAGCGCCGGCACTAATAGCCTACCGCCAAACCACCCGGCACTATTAGCGCCGGAACACGGGTTTGGCGGAAGGGTTATTGCCAATTCCCCATTGGGCCCATTCGGGAATTCCTCATTCCCCATTGGGCCCAATGGGGAAAATTCGCGCTATTACCACCGGCGGATTTCCCGCCGGCGGTAATAGCGCTGAAAATCGGCAATTTTGCCGCGGATTTCCCCCCAGCTAAAAGCTGGGGGGAAATCTGCCAAGGCCATGATCTGGCGGACCCTTAAATGCGGCGGTAATAGCGCTACCGCCGCATTTAAGGGTTACCGCCAGACTTGTGATAAGGCCCATTATGTTATGATATGATATGATAGTTTATTTATATAGTGCCTACACAGAATGTGTTTCAAAGCTCCTCAAGGCAAGGGAGGGAACAAGGGAAAATACAATGACATTCTTACAGGCCATGAACAGTAAGGATGTGAAATTAACTATCATACTCGGCCTGATGACATTTCAGATAGTGCAAGAGCTAATACATAGATAAGGAAGGGAGGGGGAGAGTGGGAAGGAAATGGAAACAGACAGGTGACTACCGTACTAGGCCTGACAACATTTCTGGTAGAGCCGGAGAAAAACAAAAGGTGAGGGAGGGGAGGAACAAAATAAGAGACTATCGTACTAGGCCTGTTGACATTTTAGATAGTGCTGGAGGTGGGGTGGGGAGGAAAAGACCATTAAGGGGAGGGGGGAGGAGACAGACAAGGTTGCTATCATACTAGGTCCTGGGCAATTCAGATAGAGTAAGTGCATAGAAGAAAGCAAGGGGAGGAGATAGGAAAAGGGAGAAGGGAAAGGAGAAGAGAACAGAGGGTTAGCAGTCAAAAGAGTGGAGAAGCAAAAGGGGAGAGTGAATACAATTGCAGAAGTCAGTAGTAACACATAATATTGCAAGCCAGGATACAAGATGAAGATGGGAAAGGCATGATTCAGGGCCACCATGAGTACAAGATGCAAAGGAAGTCCAGCATGAGAGTAGAGAAAGGGTGACGCACTGTGAATCAGTGAAGGCCATAAAAGTCAAATCCAGCATTGGCCGCAAGACAGTGATGGTGAAACCAGAATTTATCAGGACAGACTCCTGCAAAAGTAGGCTTGAGAGGGGTGAGGGGGGAGCACGGTAGAAGAATCAAGCAAAACAGGCAACACCTGTGTGCAAGAATAGTGAGGGCACAAGGGAACAAACATCACAGGGGTATCAGAGGGGGTGTGGGTGGCCTGTGGGAACAGAGGGAGTAACACACGTCCTAACAGGTCCAAACAGGAATTGCCCTTTTCTTCATCTGCCCTTCACTTAGGACGCCTAGGCGAGAGACGCCCCTGATCTAATATTTAAGAGCAGGAAGGAAGAGGCAGGGCTAAGAAGGTGGATGGTGCTTAGGCCAGGTGACCTACATCCACTTGCACCTGCTCCCCATCTGCAAAGGAAAAGAGGCTGGAGGGCTCCTTAGGTAGGGAAAAAGAGCAGCAAGCAGGAAGGCACCAGGTGGCCGGGGCTTGCTAAGTGGTGAAAAAGAGAGACAAGCAGGAAGGCACCAGGTGGGCGGGGCTAGCTAAGTGGTAAAAAAGAGTGGCAAGGAGGAAGGCACCAGGTGGGCGGGGCTTGCTAAGTGGTGAAAAAGAGAGACAAGCAGGAAGACACCAGGTGTGCGGCTTGCTAAGTGGTGAAAAAGAACGGCAAGTAGGAAGGCACCAGGTGGGCGGGGCTTGCTAAGTGGTGAAGAAGAACGACAAACAGGAAGGCACTAGGTGGGCGGGGCTTGGTAAGTGGTGAAAAAGAGCAGCAGGCAGGAAGGCACCAGGTGGGCGGGGCTTAGGCCAGGTGACCTCCATCCACTAACACCTGCTCCCAATCTGCAAAGGAAAAGAGGCTGGATTGCTCCTTAAGTAGGGGAAAAGAGTGGCAAGGAGGAAGGCACCAGGTGGGCAGGGCTCAGGCCAGGTGACCTACATCCACTTGCACCTGCTCCCCATCTGCCGCAAGAGATGACATATTAAAGGTAATGACAGTGTTTGGCCATGTATTATAAAGAATAAAATACTCTCTACATACATTAAAAGGATATTGTAAGTCATCTTGGAGTTCTGTGCCTTATTAAGGAGCTCAGCCTATGGCCTTGTTCCTCTACTTGGTCACAAAACTACTCAGTGACTTGCAGTATCCTTAAACTGTACGGTAAGGGGCACACCATCCCATATAAGCCTCACCAAGTGCAATCATGCATGCTCCTTAAATCTTAGCACATTCCAGAGGCGAACATGCGGAAAAGAGGACAATGAACTACCATGTCTTCATACAGGTTTCATTTTTTGTAAAGTACTAACACATAACTTTTTTGTGTATTACAGAGTGATCTAGATGCTGGAGAGTAGTATCCCTTATCCTTTTTTAATTTTGACTCATATGTAGTGTGTTAGTGCCACATTGTATTGCGTGTGTAGAACGATGGCATTGTGAAGAAAGACAGAAGGAGTCCTTAGTGTGCTTAGTCTTGCCTCAGGGTTTGGCTCATAAGTGGCACTTTGGTACCACCATTAGTATTGCCTAACAGGTCGTATCTTATCACAACCATTGGTTTTGGGTTGCATGTGGTGCTGTAGCACCAGAATTAGTTGTGTTCAATAAGTGGCGCTCTGTGTTTTGCTCCAGATTGGGCTTTAGTGCTAGTATAGTTTTGGCTCAGATGGCAAAATGTGTTTTGTCTCACCAGTGTTGCTCAAGTGCCATTGTTAATAGCAGCTCCTATGTGCTGCTTTAGTGCTGTCATTAGTTGTATCCCGTTTGACGCTATAGCACAGAACAGAGGGAGACAAGGGTATTGTTGTAGTTATGTGGAATGTGAAAGACCATAGGAGAGAGGAGGCATGTGGGGCAAGGGAAATCTTGGAGATTGCTATCCTCTCTCTTGGCCATTACCCTTTGGCCAAGCACATATATTCAGCATCACAAAAGACCATATATATGACAACTGCACACGATGAGCATGCAGCACTGGAAGGGATTGGGCTGCAGTTTCGGTTTAAACACGCACTGATGAACAGACCTCTGGAAACCTTTAGTTTGTTCATTGCTCATTATGAAGATGAACTGCTTGCTTTGTGCTTAATAAGAGGATGCTGGTGTGCAAGCCTCAGCATAGAGACTGTTGAGTTGCCCCTTAATCATCACCCTCATGAATTGCTGGACAGCTGAGACAACATGAGAGAGTGGCAGCACTCTTCGGGGCTGTGGTATATTGACTGGAAGAGCACAGTATTTCAAAGTGCATTATATTAGCAGAATATTTTAGGAGCACTTCTGTATTCTTCTTGCAATGCCATCAACAACTTCTTCTTAGACAAGATACGGCAACACATTGACTGCTCCAAACAAAGCACAGATGTCCCATCGGTGCAAGGCTGCAACATATCAACATGGACTGAATTAAGGACAACTATTCCAGAGGATCTGACCAACACTCTTGTAGCCCTCAAATCCAACAGCTACAAAGAGGACATCATCCCCTCCTCCACTGTCAACGTCAACACAGGTGAAGCACTCAAGACACTTCTCAAAGTTATCAATTCATAGGTCTCACAAGGAACCTTCCCAGATGTCATGAAAACGGTGCAGGTCCTCCTTCTGCTGAACAAACCCATGCTCGACCCTGAGTTATCTGGCCAACTATTACCCCATCATGCAGCTATACTTCCTCAGCATCGTGATTAAGATGACTTTCAACATTGAGTTGCATGTAAATGTCACTCAGCACAATCTCTAACAGGACTACTTTGGAGAAAGGAGACTCTTGCTTACTCATCTACTCAACCTCACTGCCACCTTCAATACCATTGACTATGATGCCCTCTGCAACATCTTCAACATGGCTTTGTGCAGTGGTTCGCCTCCTACCTCTCCAGATGGGCCCCAACCTCAATGCCCTTCACAACATTCCATTCTGTCCCCTGTGATCTTCAAAGTCTACACAGTGCCTCTGGGAGATCAATTTACAACACTGGCCTCAAGAGGCATAAATATGCAAAAGACTCACAGCTTCACTGAAAGATCAATTGCATTAAGAACATACATCAATTCGAGAACTGTCTGTCACGTGTCCAAGTTTGGTTGGCAAGCCCCTAGCTAATTCTCAACACAAATTCTCCTTGGAACTCCTGTCAAGCTTACCCAAGTCCAGAATTGGCTGGCTGACATGAAGCTCGAAAGATTCATGCCTCAGTTATCACACAATGCAACATTTCTTGACTTTATTAAGGGCTGTACCCTCACTTTCAAAACACACATCACCAAGAAGACCCAAGCAGAATGGTAGCAGTTTGTGCTCTTCTGCAAAGCCATCACTGCCATTTTGAACAGTTGTGAATGCGCTGGTCATTTCCCATCTGTAAACCTGTACCACATGAGTCCCATATGCCAACTTTGCCCCTCTGAAATCCATCCAACGCACTGCAGCACACTCTTTCACAGGACTAAGAAAATTCAGCCATTTCCACCCCATCAAGGATGCATCATGCTGAAGACAGCCTGCATCACCTACAAAGCAGGCAAAACCATAACTAAAAACCAAAATGCTATAATACCAATAGACAAACTCACCATCTCTGTAGGCCGATAAACTCACCACCAGATGCCACAACTTGCCAGGATAAAAGCAAATCACTGCAAGAGGGAATACACTGGTAAACAGACTTGTTCCTACTATGCACCCTGTCTCTGTAATAAGCTATTAATGTGGCTTTAAGCGCCTGTTCCAAGGGCAGGTAACGGCCCGGCAGCCCGAGTTAATGGCATGAGCAAAGCAAGGGGCATTAACGAGGGCTATGGCCCATTACCCCCCATTGTAGCCCTTGGAACGGGGGCTTAATGAGCGATAACCTGGGGTTCTAAAAAAAATATTTTCAGTCATTGAATGGAATGCCTCACGTGTCCCGTTCAATGACCGAGAACACTGTGCTAAGATGGATGCCATTAAAAGGGAAGATGGGACGCAAGCTCTCCTTCCCTTTCCATAGTGGCCGGAGAAGCTGGGAAACTGCTGCTGCAGCGGCCTGCAATGCCGCAACAAACACATACGTGGGGTTGGGAGGCAGAGTGGAAATGGTAAAAAAACAAAAATAAATAAGGGGACGGACGGTAGGGGAATATAGCAGCCGGGGCAACCGGCCATCAGGCGGCTTCGAAAGCAGGCTGAGATTGTAGGTTTCAGCCCGTGTTTCTAGCCACCTGATTGGCTGATTCCCCCGTGCTGGGTGCTGATGTGAATACGACTGTCCCATTCCATTCAACACTTCAGGAAGGTCCCAAAGAGCCTACTGATCAAAGAACATCTCACCAATCACTGAACACACCACTGAACCCTAATTTTCCACTTTAGAGAACAACTCTCCCCTACTTACTCTATCCATCCAAGCTCTTCAACTACCACTGCTCCTCTGACTTTAACCCCCAGTGGGCATTGCCTATGTCCATCCCTTCGCCACTTTCCCAGCTTCATTAGTGCTTCAGAAATCCCATACAAACATACATACATTTTAATGGGATAACGTCATACATTCTTACCAGGGCTTCACTACATTAGTACAATAGTAGAGGACTGTGTTGGACATCTCAGCAGACAGCCAAAAGATTGAATTGGCAAGGACTCTGAGCTACACCTTTACACTTCTGAGCATGATGTGTGCACGTTCGGTGTACCCCAGCATCTTGTACTTCATCTCTAATACCTAAAATGGCAGACACTGCCCCAGCCATATCAACCTTTCAAACTATCCTGTATACAAGGGGAAGTTGTCATGCAGGGATCGAGGTTGCTGGACATCCCACTAGCCCTTACATACATACATATACACATGCCAACATGCCCCATTCCAGTCAGGAGATGGTAGTCCAATCCTGGTTTTAGCTGTGCATTTTGAAACCTGTAATCCTGGATTTCCAGTCTGTAACCCCAACACAGCAAAGGCTCCAGAATGCAAAGTTAAAACCGGGACCGCAATGGGACATGCTGGCATGTATGCTCACATGCATCTCTACTCAAGCTCAAAGAGATCGTAAAACAGTTCAACATAAGGAAGGTACCCACGCCCTCAATTAAACAGATTTAGAAGAACCGCAAACGCCAAACATCTCCAGAGAAGAAACATGCAATTTGAGGAATATGAAACATTGAGAATGGGCTCTGGGTGGCACACAAAGCAGGTAGGACACATGAGCAGTGTCTTATTAAATGGAGAACTGTTATTTGTTAAGATAGTGCGTGGGTACCAAAGATATTACAGAAATCTTCTAAACTTAAAACCATGGTGGCTGTATTTTTCAAATGTCATCCACTTTCTCTTAAAGGCGTTTTGCGCATGTTTAATTAACATTTTTATTATCAAACGCACAACATGCATCAATCATGCAGTTTGATGTACAATTTACATTTTGTGAGATTACACACTGTTTTAAGGAATTAACTCAAGGAGATGTTGATACATGGCTGTACATTTTATATTGACATTGTTAAATAAGAATTGTGAATATGTTATGATTGCATACAATCTATAGATTATAGTGACACTGGGGTTAAGATTAGAAGACATCACGGTTAAATGCAGTGCTCTCTTCACTCACATGCAGACATGTTTCAGCAAAAGCATCAACAGCACACGTTGCACACTCACAAAAAACAGGCAGAGCACATGTCACAGCAAAGGAAGCTTCCTTCACACACACATGGGAGAGTACTGACAGCAGCTACACCAACACAACAGGAACAGTTTATGACAAGGCATAGCAAGCACACGCATTGACTATGCATGAGAGCACCCAGCAGAACAGTGGCTTCACAGACATAGTGACGAACATGGCCTCTCCTGCTGAAAACCTACACACATGTTTCAGGTACAGCATGGTCACCAGCAGGTAAACACAATGTGTACATGCAAACAGCGTGTAAATCCGCAGCACAACAGCTGTCATCCCTCATAAATCCGCAGCACAACAGCTGTCATCCCTCATACACAAAGCAATTAATGTGCAGGAAGCAGGCGACAAAATTAACCTAGCACACAAAACAGGGACAGCTCGGCAGATAGTAGTGAGTGTTTAAACCTCCATAGATACAGCACATAACACAAGGCAGGTGTTTCGCAGGGAGCAGCTCTGCAAGCCTCTTTCACAATTACAGAACAGCCACATCATTGACAGAAACGTGTCACGATTTACACACAAACACACGCATGCAGCAGGTACAACATGCATATGTAGAATTGAAAGCTCCCATGCTGGCAGAACAGGAACAACACAGCCGTCACCCATAGTAGGATTATCTGCGCTCACTGAAAACGTACAACACAGGAGCACGAAATAAAAGCTTCCCTTAGACAACCAAAGTGTGGAGCACAAACAGCAGCAGTCAAAGCTACACTCACACTCTCAGGACAGGTTCAGTGAGGAAACCAGCAAGGCAAGCTTGCATCATGGAGACGGGGGGCGGGCATGGACAGCAAGGTGCAGGGCAGCACCCCCTTTCATAGGTACAGAAAAAACATGAGTAATGGCTTACAGATTTTACACATAAACAACATGTATATTCCTGGCAGCATTTGTGCCGGCCACCCTCACACGCAGGCAGTCGTCCTCCGGGCTACACACTCACACTGAACGGGTACAAAACTGGGAACTGAAGTGAAAGCTTCACAACCACAGTAGATGCAGTACAGACAACAGTTGTGCAAGCTTCAAGCTTCACTGCCACACAAAAGAGGCAGCATAGTCAGTAGCTACGTATGCTCAACACACACACAGAACAGTTAGGCACACACACCAGAAATGAGTGAGTAACAGACAAAATGTTCCATTAGATTGGTACATGTAACTTCTAACATGTGAAAATTCAATGGGATTTTTGGAACAATACTAACAACTTTATCAGAATGTATATGGCACCCATGTTCTTATTGAAATCATCTAAAGTATTGTGCATTTTAAGTGTAATATGTATTGGATACATTGCGTATAACAATATCAATGAGACATTTCTGTATGAGTAGAAACAGCTCATAGTTTCTCTTACAGATAGAACATAAACAACATGATATGTAAGTAGCACAAAGGTCTTTTATAAATAAAGAGACTACTTGACTGGTATAAGAATCATTTCACAACATGGATATCATTGGCTGGAGAAGTGCAGGTTTCTTTCACATACATGAAAGGTTTATCACATACAGTAGTAAGATAAGGCACTCACACACAAAATGTTATGCTATTATGGTATTGTTTGGGATCTTGAGCAGGAATACCACTGGCGGTAAATACCACCTCGGCTGGTAGTAGTCCTGTAGATCCACCCTATTCAGAGTTTACCACTGGCAGCAGAAGTAGTGGTGAAACATCACCCAGCAACACCAACACCTTTGCTGTGGTAGAACCTCCGAAGATTGAGTTGCTCAACCCTTAGGAAGAGCTGTTTTTGGGTGGCTTAAATCTTTGGTGCCGTTCGACGAAACCTCACAAATCCTTGCAAAAATGTATACAGTCAACACAGAATTAATTTGCAAAGCTTTGTGCGATTTCGGCAAGGGGTGGCAAAGTTATACTGGGGGTCGCAAAACCTTTGAAATCCAGATAGACAGGAATGGAACAAAAATGTGTTTGTGGTTACAGCCCAAACTGCTGGATGGATTCACACCAAACTTCTCTGGCCTAGGACCATAACTGTGATTTAGCAAGTTTAGTGTTAATCCATCACGTTGATTTTTAAAAAATGCTCAAAATGTAGGTTAAAACAATGTGTCATATCTCTGTCTGGTCTGCGGACCCACTTCCTAATTCGGTGAGTCCGCAGACACATCTGAGCCAATCAGGGAGCTGCGTAACATTCACACACATTGTACGTGTGCAGGGTTAGGTCAATTCAAAATGCAAGTGTTAGGCAGAATTCTCAAAAATGTGCTAATTCCTCTCTACCTTAGAGACCCCCAGCTCTTTTGCTAAACTTTGGGACTTTGAACTTTTCAATTCAATGTGTTTTCTGTGTTTGTTTCCTTTGGTTATGGAGTTTAAACAACTCCATAGGCATCATCTTTCATTTGTGTCACACAGCACCCTTAGTGCAGTGGCATAGGGAAACCTTTTCAGGCTTTCCCAGGGTTTAAATACCTTCTCTGGGATAAACTACTGTTTCCCAGTGTAAGTAAAGTGAAATTGACTTTACTAGTCTTTTAAATTCCTAGACCCAGCACACCCTATCTTACAATAGAGTGCTGGAGGTGTTACTTAGTATCCCCTGTGTCTAGATACTCATGTAGCAGTCAAATGCTACCCTTTCCTCTAGAATGGCTGGTGGCAGTGGTTTTACAACAAACTACCATGACTCTTCCCAACCGCGAACACTGGTAGTGTTAAATTGCGGGAGCCATGTTTTTCAAGATGGCGTCTGCGCCCCCTCTGTAAAAACAGATCACGGTCTTCTTTTTTTGCCAATTCTTTGTGGAAAGGTCCTTCTAGAGTTTTGCTCTAGGCGCCAAACCAGGTTTGGTCTCTTTGTTAATTCACCATTGGCGGGCTTCATGAATAAAGACTGCATCTGGCGCCCGAGTGTCTGGGGTGGGCAGAAAATGAGGGAGGTGTGCAAAACTCCCTGTGCTTAGTCTCCTAGGAGACCCAAATGCACTCTGTGGTGATTGGCAGGCTGACTGTCCGTCAAGGACAGCCACCCCGCTGGGTGAGTGACATCTAGGCTGGAATGAATGGGAGAGAACTGAATAAAAGACAAGTCTCTTGGCTTGGAGGGCAGAGTCGACCACTGGAACGAAGGAACTGAAGACGAGCTTGAAGAGGACGGCTGCTGCAACTCGTGGACCATTGGTTTGCCTGGTGAAGCCCTGCTGCAGGCCCAAATCGCCAAGTTCACATTGATAGAGAAGCCTCTGCAAGGACGACTTCTCCCTTTGAGTTGGTGGGACCAATCAACTCACAAGTAAGCCACCTGGACACCTATCTCGGAGCTGGTTGAATTTCCTCAGAGTTGCTGCGGGAAACCATAGAACCAGGGAGAGGGACACCAGTTTGTCTGCTTCACTCACAGCCACTGAAATTGAAGTTTGCCAAGTGCTAGCTTTTGGACCAGTCCCAGTGCAGTGCAAGAGTCTCCCGATGTCCTCCCTCTTCTCCCCACGACCGAGGCACGGGAACAGCGAGATCTGCAAGAACTGCCAGGAACAGAAGTCATAAACTGCATCTTTTTCTTCATTGTAAGGTACTGTGGAAATAAGACTGAGAGTCCTTACCTCTCTCAGTGAAAGTGCTTGAAACTTTTTCAACTCACAGGCCTAATCAGCTTTTGACCCAACATATGATTCTTCTTTTTACAAACTACTTCTGAGAACTTTTGCAGAGAATTTACCGTTTACTTACCAGAACTGCTTCATCCTATCCAACACTTTAGCCCATTGACTTTGGCCTAGCCTATTGAATTGAATTGACTCTTCTGGTGAACTCAAAGTATATGCACTGTCTAAGAATAATTGTAACCTTTCATGTTCTAATAATCGTTGCTTTTTACTCCTCTTGAAAAGTATTCTAAATTAGTATTGAAGTATATTTGCATGTGATTATATTGCCTCCTTCTTATGAATGTTTTATAACTGACAGATAAATAAATTAATGAGTATTTATCAAAGAAACCTTGAGTGTAAGAGTTCATTTGAACACTTGTGATTGTAGACCTCTGTGTTATATCATTACTGCTCACATTCCCCTCTTGAGATAAGCCTGGTTGCTCAGCTCTGCTACCAAAACTGTGTAGTACAGATTTATACCAAAGGTTTGTTTGCTTACACCTGTAGTCCTAGTTGTGTGTAGTGGTCCAAAGGGTACTGCATACAAACTTTGCCTAAAAGCAAGCTAGGTGTGTCAAATATTTAGAAACGGTTGCCATGTTGGTTTTGTGAACTGCACCCATAGTCCCCGAACATCGCAGTAAAAACATATTTCAAAACACATTACATTTGTCAAACAAATGAAACAATCCAGAAAAAGCCAAGAAATTGGTGTTTTTTCTTGTCTGCGAACTTGATAATGTTTTAAGACATTCATGCATATGTGTGCTTTACAGGGTTTGTGAAGAGCAGTTATTAGATGGCTTATCACTGTGGCACCGGTCAACCAAACTGGATGAAATTATGACATTAGAAAATTTAGACCCGACTGAGTTTTCTTGCAAAGTTTGGCGTTGTTTCGTCAAGAGGGGAAAAATTAAAGGGGGTTCCAAAATATTTGTATGGCTATAACTTTGCTGCTGTTTAACATATCCTCACACATGTTTTCAAAAAGAGTATAGACCCAACTTTTAATGTTTTTAGAAAAGTATGAAGGGATTTTGTCAAGAGGGAACAAAATTGTAGTGGAGTCCCAACATTTTCTAAATCAGGATAGGCTTGAATGGGAAAACATATTCTGCTCACCGCTACAGCCCAAAGTGCTGGACAGATTTGCAGCAAGCTTGTGTTAGGAACATTGGCAGCAGTTCATGGGTTCAAGAGAGGCCTCTCGATCACCCTTTATATGTTGCAAGCATCACTCTAAATAGAACCCCTTGTAGGGACTATCCATCAGAATTGATGTTGAGTGAGTGATGACATCAGTGATGTCGTTGATGATGCTATTTGTGATGTCATCTTTGATGTCCTGTGAGTTAGCCTTAGCAGTGCATGGCAGTGGTGTGAGTAATGGATGCATAGCAAATGTAACCTTGCAACCATATTGTCCCATTAACAATGTTTTTTCAGTGAATTTCATAACCACAACGTCCCTTCAACAAAGCTTATCACTGAATTTCAATGGCTTTTACAAGTGAAAATGTTTCTTGATGTTACAGCACTGTATATACGTTATTAATCATTCCACTGTTAACATACATGCAAGGACTATAAACCTACTTTAAAAAATATTTTTTTTCAGTGCATACTGATGTGTGTCATTTTCAGAAACGCATGCTGAGTATGAAAGTCATGATTGAATTGCCTAGGGCATGTGACTTGTCCTTGGCCCTGGCACAACCACAAAAGACATTTTCCTTTGTCCATGCCCACCATTTATATGAAAACACTAATGAGCCAAAAGCCATGGCCTTCAGACATGACCAGTGGCCTTGGCCTTTGGACGTGCCCACTGTATATTGGAAATTAGTAACAGGCCACTAGCCATGGCCTTTTGTCGTGTCCACTGTATTTCTTAAAACACTAACTGGCACTGGGCATGATCTTCTGACATGGCCAGCAGCCACGCCCTTCAGCTGTGCTCACTGTAGTTTTTAAATTACTCCTTGGCCACTAGCCCTGGCCTTCGGCCCACATGCTCACTGCATTTCTTAAATTACTCTCTGGTCTCTAGTCCTGGCCTTCGACTGTGCCCAATGTCTATTTTCTAAAACTACCAGGCCTACAGCTATTTAAAAAGCTACCAAGCCACTGCCCATGACCGTTAGCCATGACCAATATTTTTTCACCCCAACCTCACTATCTTGTTAATTTGCCCTCATTATGACTTTGGTGGTAGCTGTGCAGGTAATTACCTGGTGTCGTTTTTTACCGGCACTCGGCAATGGGGATGTACCGCGGCATTCCAGCCGGGGCAGACCCGGTGCATACCCATTACCAGGTGCCGGTATGAATTACTCCCCTATAGGGCTCAATGGGAATGGGGAGGTCGGTGCACCGGCACCATTCACGAATGCTCTGCTCGTGGGTGCCGGTACGCCCGCCAGGTCAGACCTGGTGGCCGGAAAGGCACCTGCGAGCAGAACTTATAGTTTGCTGGTCGGGTAGTAACAGTGCCGATAGCTGACCGGCAAGCTTGTAATGAGGCCAAGCATTGTCTTTGTGTAGTATATGTTGTACATATCCACTTTTGATAAAATGTTGCCCCAGAATGCGAGGTGATTAGGAGAGATCCAAGCTGTAGCACTTAATTATTTTCCTATCCTCCATCATAGATAGGCAGCACACCACCACGAGCTAAGAAAAGTAGGCAGGTGGCAAGGGGGAGTTAGTATTACATGCCTCTTTTGAGAAGGCTCATAGGCATTCTGATTTAATTGATGGACTATTTATAGAAGTTTTATGTGAATCAGGTTTTCTGCTTTATCTGTGATGCCAATGAATAATGTGCAGTAATGGTTAATATCACAGATATACTCTTTTAATGCACAAAAGGGTCATTTCTGGCCCTTTTCTGCATTACACGTGAAAGGTGGCAGGAGGGTGGCCCTCCGAAAATCCCACTTTCACATCCACTTCAAAAGTCCCCCTTTAAATATTCGTTCTCTGTATCGAGTGGAGGTCAGTGGAGTGGAAGTTAAAACATCTAAAGAAGTGTTTTAGTACATTTTAAAATGTGTACCTCCATTTATTGAGTCGGGGTATAAATAGGTAGGTTTTCAGGGTAAAAATCCGCTCCCCGCTACTATTCCTTTGGAATACCGCTAAAGGTAAGACCTCCACACTCAGAATCTGGTGGGTGGTAATTCTGGTGGTATTTTGCAAATATACACTTTTTTAATGACCCACACAATGTGTCCAGTGCGAGAATTGACAGTGCACACCCCTTTCACCTAGAGCGCATACAATTTGATTAGCAACATAAATGCGAAAGATCAGTTAACAGCTATGAACATTTGACTGTACATGGAACAAGTGCAGAATAACATATGAAAAGGTGCGTCACAGGTAGGATCAGTGCAACCAACACTTACACACAGCAGAAATGCACAGCAACATCTGCAGAAGAGCAAGGTTGCATGTTTGAGCCAATTGATTACAAATATTTATTTTATTTCATTTCATTTTATTTGGCTTTTGTATAGTGCTCCCAGCTTGGGGACATCTATGCGCTGAGTAGAACAGAAGAAAGTTGCAGAATGACAGGTGGTATGGACAATTCCACATATAACAAGGGTGTGGTGGCTGGTTACATGGGAGCCTGCCCAGACCCCAAAGTGCTGGTGGTTACATATGAGCATAGGTGCACAGTAGAGGAAGTATTTGGTCTTGTGCAAAGAGCTATGCTTTGAGATGTTTTCAGAAGGACGAGGTGGAAGTTTCTGATCTTAGAACTAATGGGAGTGCGTTTCTGTGTTTGGTTGCAACCACTGGGAAGCAACGCCCGCCAGACTTTTTAAGTCTGAATCTGTAAACAGTGAAGAGGTGGGTGTGGAACTTCCTGGTGGGTATAGTGGATTGTGATTTGGAAAATGTATTTTAGAGGTATGGTGGGGCTGTTTTGGCAAGGCATTTATTTGTTAGTGAGAGGGATTAAAGACAATGCGGTGATGAAACGGCAGTCAGTGGGCTGTCCATCTGGCCGATGAGATATGTTTTTTTTTGGGTATGCTCAAGGCTGATCTTACAGCATTGTTCTGTATTATTTGGAGTTGTTTGATATTGCGATTGGTTGATCCTGCCAAGTGTGAGTTGCAGTAGTCGGTTTTAGATAGAATCAGTGCTCTGGCTAGCGCAAGGCAGCTCTTGGAGGTGAGGAAGGGTCTGCAAGCATTGATGAGTTTTGTCGTGTATGCTGCAGTGGAAGCAATTGCATTCACATGTCGTGTTAGTAAGAGTAACAAGTCCAGGTAGACCCCCAGAGTTTTTACCTCTTTGGAGATGATATAGGATTGCCGTCTATGACAAAGGATGTGTATTCATTATTCAGTTTGTTTAGTCGTGATTGAGTGCCTACAAGGAGTAACTCTGTTTTCTTGTCATTTAAGCATATGCCATGTTGGGCCTCCCAGGCTTGCATGATTAGGTAGGTTTAATTCAAAGTATCAGTGTTGGCATTGTAGTTGCCAGAGATGGGCAGGATGATATGGGTGTCGTCTGTGTAATTAGTATAGGAGACACCTTGCTTAGATGATAGGTCTAAGAGGGGTTTCGTGAAGATGGTATACAGTGGTGGGGGACACAGGAGCTGTGAGGGACGCAGCAGGTGACGAGTGCTGGTGGGTCTGCGGCGGTCTTGGAGAAGACTCTAGTAGTTCGATTGGATAGGAAGTATTCTATCTAGGTAGTGGCTTTGGGGGAGAAGTAGACTTTTGAGGCAAGGTGTTGGCAAAGTATTTTATGGTCTACTAAGTCGAAGGCCGCGGAGAGGTCGAGAAGGAGGAGAATGGCTAGGTTACCTCGGTCTATGATTTCATCCATTTGGATTTTAAGTTCCAGGAGTGCAGATTCGGTTCTGTGCCCTGGTCGGAAGCCAGATTGTCATAGGCCAGGAAGGTTGTTAGCTTCGAGATATTTTTGTATTTGCAGATAAGCTGCTCTGTCTAATATTTTTAGAAGGAAGGGCACTGTAATCATGGGGCGTAGTAAGTGAGAATATTGGGGTCTAGATTGGGCTTCTTCAAGAGTGGGAGGACCCATGCATTTTTTAGGTTGGTGGGGATGGAGCTTGTTGCGAAGGAGTTGTTAATAAGTGGTGCAAAAAAAGTGGAAAGCTCTGCCGCAGTCTTTAATGACGATGGCTTGCCAGATGTCGCCTTGGCATTTGGAGGGCTTCAGACTTTTGATGATTTTGGTGACTTCGAGCATCAAGACTGGGTGGAAGTCAAAAGGGGGGAGGGGAGTGTTAGAGAGGGGGGCCAGGTGTGGGCTGGGTTTCTGCTTGTGACATGTTTTTGTTGTTCTCGATTTTGGCTTGGAGGATGGCAATTTTGTCTAGTAATGCCTTTTGGATGTTAGGGCGTCTTTGGCAGTTATCTGGGGGAGTGATGGGTGTTTCGAGTTCTCACAGATGGAGAATAGTTCTCTCGGGCCAGACTTTTCATTTTGTATTTGCTCATTGTATGTTGAGATTTTGGCTATAAGGGTGGCCTGTTTGTAAGACTTGGCGGTAGATAGGAAATATTCTGTATTAGCCGTTGTCAGGGACTTTTTCCATAGGGTCTCAGCGGCTTGCTTGGAGAAGCATAGGGTTTTAAGATTAGGGGTGAAACAGGAGTTCAGGTGCGTTATCTCTTTAGGTGTGCATGACTTCAGTGGAGCTGTCTTGTTGATGGCTGTATGGAAAGCATGGTTATAGAGTTCTACCCGGAATGTGGTGTCACTGGGTGAGAGTTGAGAGTTTAGTAGGGGTTGCAGCAGCAGGTGTGATGTTCGGAGCATTTCTCAAGAGGGTGTCTGGCACGGTTTCCCTGCATGGTGATAATTTGGACATTGTTGGGGATCTTGGGGATCTTGAACGAGATGATGTTGTGGTCGGACCATGGGTATGGGGAGTTGGCTGTGATAATGGTGGTACAGTTTAGATCGGCCAGCCACTCTAGCGTACAACCTTTATTTTGCGTGGGGCCTGTGATGCAGTGGGTGAACCCCAGTGCTTTGATGGAGTTGGCTGGGGTCAGCACGTTCTTGTTGGACGGGTTGTTTAATCCTAGGTTAGTGTCTTCCATGATGATGATTCTAGATGATGGTTTAGTGTCATTCGAGAGCATAGATGCAATATCTTCCTCGAAGAAAAGTGGGCGACCAAGTGATCTGTAGATGTTGTGGATGGTGAGTGTGTCGTGTTCTATAGGGCTAGTTTTAATATGAACTAAATGTAAATATAGAAGTACAGCCAATCCTCTACTGAAACAATGCAGTCCTCCAGAGACCTAGTGGAATGTGCTAAATGTCCAGCATAGGTGTTTTGCTGTCGTATAACTTGGAGTGTTCCAGGCTATCAGAGCAATTAGGTTGGCACCTTGCCCCTCTCAACTCGGTATCTAAAGAACCTCCATATGTACTAAGTAGAATGCACATTATTTGGCAATGCGCAGGTATGGCACAGCTACAGTTGTGTTTGTGCGGGTGTTTGTGTGTATGTGTGTCTGTGTGTGCACGTGCATGCGTGCACACGTTTAGGTGTGTGTGTTATCTGTGTACACTTGGGAAAAAAGGGGAAGGGAACAACCTGCAGGTAAAACGTGAAATGGCACTTGCTCCATGTGTGATACAATTAGAAATACAGGTGGCATGAGCCATGGCATGTTGGTAATACGGAATGTGATGACCATAATCAGAAAATAAGCATTACCAAAGCCAATATGGAGGACTTTGTAAATGCAGAGGGAAGCCCTTTCTGTAAATCCCCCACAGGACAAAGAAGACGTACCATTGGTTTTGCCACCACTATTTATTGTAGATGTGCCCTTGAGGAGAATTCCCAAGGCTTACGTGTCTTAATGTCTGCCAAAATGTAGTTCAGTACATCATAGCAACGTGTCTCTATGCAGTAGTGTATGATGTTGAGAAGTAATCGAAGCACAGGAAAAATGTCTCCTGCATAGTGCTGTGTGTGTTTTATATGGACGCATAATATACAGTTTAATGTCTGCCAAAATGTAGTTCAGTACATCATAGCAACGTGTCTCTATGCAGTAGTGTATGATGTTGAGAAGTAATCGAAGCACAGGAAAAATGTCTCCTGCATAGTGCTGTGTGTGTTTTATATGGAAGCATAATATACAGTTTAATGTCTGCCAAAATGTAGTTCAGTACATCATAGCAACTTGCCTCTATGCAGTAGTGTATGATGTTGAGAAGTAATCGAAGCACAGGAAAAATGTCTCCTGCATAGTGCTGTGTGTGTTTTATATGGACGCATAATATACAGTTTAATGTCTGCCAAAATGTAGTTCAGTACATCATAGCAACCTGCCTCTATGCAGTAGTGTATGATGTTGAGAAGTAATCGAAGCACAGGAAAAATGTCTCCTGCATAGTGCTGTGTGTGTTTTATATGGAAGCATATTATACAGTTTGGCCAAGGTCAGTGGTCTGCTCTGCAACAGGAGATTCACTTTTTAGGTCTGATTGCTTTAATTCGCCTCTTTGGTGACAACACAAGAGCTCCGGATCTACTGTTTCCACAAGATTGCAATTCTGCCCTTCAATGAATCCCTCCAACCCCAGTACAGGATCCTGTGCTGATTGTTTTCTTCTACGTGACTAACAGTAAGGATCACACAGGTGCTATGAATTGGTTCAAGCCACCCATGTGTGCTGTTTCCTTTTCACACCAACACGGGAAACAAGACAAATATACTGCTTGTCCATGATCACAAGGCAGCACTACACAACTCCCCTGCTATAGGTAGTATTATCAATTGCAAAGGATCAAGGGCGTTGCAGTACAAACACATCATTTGGTTCACAGGTTGCAGAAATCCCACTCTTAACACGTCATGGTGTGCTTACTTTACATTACGTAAATCAGGCAGAGAGCTTTCATGCATGGTCTGGGGCCCAGAGCATCCATTTTTAGAAAGAGCTGTAACAGCTCAACCTGTCTCTCAAATGTCTCAAAGTACTGTAAGCCAAGGTACAGTTATTTGGTTTAACTGTCTCCATACAGGAAAAAAGAAACAGCTCTCTGAATGTGGTATAAAACGTTACAAAACCTGTTCTTGTGTTTGTATATAATTAATATTGCCGAGGATCACATGGTAGGTTCTCTCAATTTGTAAGGAATGTTTAAGTATTTACATGAAATCAGAGTGTTGGTAAACGTTCAGAAATGCCACAAGGGTATTTGGAGTCACATGTTATCTGAAAATCAGAGGAAGGAATATTCCTGAGAAATTTAAGGGCCTGTGTCACTGACCACATTGTGTTGAAAAACATAGATAGATAACCCAGGAAGTCTCACAGGAGTCAAATGTTGGGAAAATCTTAGAAAATAAAAAAATATGCTTCTCTGAAATAATTGCACTTGGAAATGTTAACATTTCTGTGAAATTAACATACTTTTCTAAAGAATATCTAAGTAGAATAGGCAATTCTTGTGAACAAGGCACATATTGCCCCCCTAGTAACAGTGTCTAGAAGTTAACAACCGACTCAGTGACACCAATCAAAGCATTATGGGTATGCAAATTGACAGAAAAACATGCATTTTCATTTTGCCTCCATCTAACATGATTAGGAGGATAGCCCAGGAATTCTCTGTATTTAATGAACTGGGCATCAGGAAAAGCTGGGTAAATCCATGATCATATTGTTCTGTCAGAGATTTCAGTTCCATCTATTGAGGGAATCCAACATTACATCTCAAATCATTGTTTTAATCTGAAAAATGAATGCTTGATGGTGTACAGTTCCTCAGTAATCTTATATTCACTTTGTTTTCCATCCTAAATTTTTAAATGCTGAGTTTAGCTTTTGTGTTATGTTGGTAGAAAGTGAATTCTTGAACTTTATTTTCTGTTCTATAAAATTCAATACCAAGAAAAACAAAAACAAGTAAGTAGAAAAATAATTTGATTGCTCGGAAATGATCAATGTGACGCAGTTTAGCTGCTTCAGAACAAGCTACTACGTCGTTGTGTACTGTGAGTATGGATACAAGCATTTCAAATGTATATAGATGTATTTACCAATATAAATTTTCACTTTAAGGTGGGCATTTTTAACTCTCAAATGTTTCAAGATATTGTCCAAGAGTTTATTTAAGAATCAAATTCTAGACTTTAAGTCCAAGCTTCTCCTCCGAAATCCTTTTTATACAGTCATTTTAATTCCAAGCTTCTTTTCACAAATCTGCTATGTTCCAGTCATTTAAAGTCCAAGCTTCTCTTCACAAATATTCTGTTCTCCATGACTTTTAAGTCCAAACTTCTCTACACAAATCCTCTATGCTCCACGACTTTTAAGTCCAAGCTTCTCTTCACAAATCTGCTGTGCTGCAGTACTTTTCAGTTCAAGCCTCTCTTCAAAATTCCAAACTGCACTTTGGCAAAAATAAAGACGAAGTTTAAATTTCTACTGCATTTTTTCTCACAATTAGCAACTAGCCAGATCCAGCACAATCCAACCGAATGGGAAACGCTAGAATACCAAGGTTATCCAACATAAATACTAAGATGCCCTATGAAGTCACAGGTTTCAATTGAAAGCTCAGAAAACATTTTACAGTTACATAAGCAATCACATTGCCCCAAACACATGCATGCACAAGGGTTAGAATTCTTCCTTACCTCTGGCATTGCTCTGGGCAACCCTCCAAACCATTGTTCTTCGCCTGCCAAGTCATTACAGAAAGGGGAAAGGCCATTTGCAAATCTGGCTTGGTCCCAGCCCAAAAGGGAGCAGTACAGCCCGAACTGCTTTACCACATCACTTCTGCACAAGACGAAAAAATCATCCCCAGACATGTTTCAGCCTTTTTGGGCCTCATCAGTGAGAAGTAGCTTGGATTTCTAGACCCAGCAGGCATGGAACTCACGTTTGGGTCACAGGGTGGCTACAGCAAAACAAAAGAGGGGATGGCTGAAAGGGTTAGAATTAATCTTAACCTCTGACATTGCTCTGGGCAACCATCCAGACTTCACCTGCCAAGCGATTACAGAAAGGGGAACGACCATATGCAAATCAGGCTTGATCCCACCACAAAGGGGCAGTCCAGCACAAACTTCTTGGTCACAGCCCTTCTGTGCAAGACCACAAGCATCCCCAGACATGTTTCAGCCTTGCAGGTCCTCATCAGTGAGGAGTAGTTTGGGTCTCTAGGTCGAGCAGACATGGTACCCATGTCTGGGCATAGCCTTCGCTCTCAGGGTGACTATGGCGAAACAAAAAGGTGATGGCTGTTACATGCAGCTTTGAGCAGTATCTTCACCTGGAGAGGAAGCCAATTTAGTTTGTGCAGGACAGGGGGGATTCAGTCAAATGTACACACACCTGTAATAAGACATGCTGCAGTGTGGTCGACTGCTTTGAGGGGAGACAAGTTATCGGTTAGGATCCCTGTCAGGATGGCATTCCACCCATCAATGTGCAAGACCACAAGGTCTGCACAAGGTCTGCACTAGTGCTGCGGTGGGATGAAGGGTTTGATTTTTCAAAGGGTGAAGATCTGTAGCAGGGCTGTTTGGGAAGCCTAAGGATTTTGCTTCATCCAAGAGTTGCATATTAAATATTTCCAAGTGCATATCATTGAGCCATTGTTGGAACAGTTGTTGTTTAGCAAGGGGCATCGATGAGGACGAATTTGGCCTTGGCTGGGTTAAGTTTGAGGTAGGCAGCCGACATCCAGAACTGGACGATGGCTAGGTAATCGCACAGATGACTGATACCCTATGGGTATTTGTATTCCAATGAATGTACAATTGAGTATCATCCGGATATTGGTGGATGGCTATATCAGGGTCTTTGAGAAGTGTACCCAGAGGCTCCATGTAAAGGTTACAAAGGATTGGAGAGAGGATGAAGCTTTGGGGACTCCTCAGGAGACTGGGACGTGGTTAGAAAGCAACGTGTTCATCTGTACGTCTTGGAGGTAAACCATTTCAGGCCCGTGCCTAATAATTTCATCCTGCTGGTGAGGAGGGAGGGGTCGATAAGGTGGTTGATTGGACTGTGAATAATACACATAGGCCCTCATTACAACTCAGGCGTTAAGGGTTAACGCCACCGTTAACCCTTAGCGCCTGATTCCCACCTTAACGCCTGCTTTTTGCAGGCGTTAAGTTCCATGGTGCTAAGGCACCTTGGTGCTAATTACGGCACCGTAATTTACGGTGCCGTAATTAGCGCCTTCCCCACTCCCATTATGCCCTATGGGGCAAAAATGGGAATGGGGAAGGGAAAATGGGAAATGGGGATTTACCGCCCCACTCACCTTGTAATGGGGCGGTAAATCCGCCATCCACCATGGTGTAAACGTAGTTTACACCATGGTGGTAAAGTTGGTGCACTTAGCACCTCAGTTGTAATGAGGGCCATAGAATGAATTGCCCATGTTTGTTAATGTAACAAAGAATTCCCCAGTCTGCAATTGCCTGTAAAATGCACTCACAAACAGAACATCACACGCCTCATGTGTACTGGGATCTTACTTAAATAATGCTTGGTTATGTGTACCCTTGGACTGCAAAGCCAGGACCCCCTCCACTCAGACTGGTGAGAATCTCTTTTCCCCATCTGCCTTGATTTCATACATTCTATGTGTATTATTCACAGTCCAAGAAGAAGGTTTCAAATAAGCCAACTGATAATTGTTGTTGTCCTGTTTCAGCAGGACTCTTGGCATCTATCGTAAAAAGGGTGTTTGAAGTCCATTGTGAAAAAGTAATTTACTGTGGAGAGAAAATGTACAAATGGATGAATTGAATCACAGGGTTGTCATGTAAAAACTCAGTACATTGTAGGTGTGATGTGTACTTTTCATAAATCCTAATTACTGATAAAGCACAAAAAAAGAAGTAAGCCAGCCATGGTCTGTTTATTATGTGTCCTAGTTACTGGTGATAGCATATAGATAGGTGGGTAGCTATTGTGGTATTTTCCTTTTACTGCAAGTGGTATTTAAATTTTACCGCACATGGTAAACTGCAAGGTGAAACAGGTCACTTTGAAGTGGCTCACATCATAAGGGGCTGATTGCATAAGTGACAGTGTCCAGGTGTACTGGTAAGTACATTCTGAGATACTGCCAGAAAGGCATCAAGGACAAAATATCACATGATAATGAAATTGTGACTTAGTGTGCACCAGGTTTGGTTTTGGTGTACCGCTCATTGTCCCGATATAAGAATAGTTTCAGCTAGTCCTGTGAACAGAGACGGCATGGAAAGTTTCTTTATCTGCTTCTCCCTTTTCAACAGAACAGCTCATTGCACTCTTCGAGAGAGACAGCCAGCCTGTTCACTGCCAGCAAGTGCAGCACACACCGACCCAGAGCCAGAGAGCCCCCTCCTCCTGATTGACAGCCCTTTTAAAATCCTCTCTTTGTGATATGTCCACAAATGTATGTTGTCCTACATAAAGTGTAAGAATATGCCTGCCTTTCACCATCATGTCATGTGAAAATCAAAACCGCCATCCTTTGTCAAGCCAACCAACGCACTAGAAGGTTCTAGAGAGCCCGTGTTCAACCTGCACCTTTGACCGTGATTCAGGCAGCAGCCAACGGATGCAAATGGCTACATTTATGCAATGAGCTTGCTTTGAGCATAACAGGCTTCACATTCCTCAGCTCTTCCTTGCAAGAAAGCAACTTTCATTCTGCACGTTTATTAGCTTTTAAAATGAGCCGGTTTATACCATTATCCTGCACCAATATTTTGCACCTCAGGGCTATGGACTGAGCTGCCTTGAACATTAGTCAGGGCATAGGTTAGTAGTTTATGAGTATTAGTAGAGTAAGTAAGCTGTTAGTCTTATGGTTCATTGCAACACAGTCCATATTCCCATGGTGTACGAGCTTTTATGTAATGGCAAATTCAAAAAAACATTTTACCTTGTAGGTTTCTATGCATTACAATACTGACTCACACCAGATTCAGTCCTGAGTCTCACACCCGGGTTTCACACTCTGGTTGGCAAATGGGATCAGTTTTTAGGTGAAATGCTGACCTGGTTAACAATCAGAGCCTCCTTTATTCCTGCATACTCCTTAGGATGTTACCTGCAAGGCATGACAACCTGTGGTGGGCATAGCAATTGAGTGTCAGGGCGTGATCACGTGACCAGCCACCTCCTCAATGCAGTTTTCCTGAAGCTGGCCTGGAGTCCATAAGAAGCTTTCTGTGAGGTGTGAAAACTAGTGGTGGGTGACTGGTAATGCCTGGTCACATGGCCAGTGGCCTACTCAATGCAGCCTGCCTGAAGCTGGCCTGGAGTCCTTAAGAAGCTGTTATGGTTGAAAGGGATGTGGCCCCTTTGAGGGAAGGAGTAGGCCAGGCTGGGAGAAGGGCGGAAATGGAGGGACAAAGGAAGAGCTAGGGCAGTTATGTGTTGGGGAAATAAAGAATGGTTGATCTGTTCCTTGGCTCCTGTCCTCCGTAGGCCTTGCCGTGTTATGGATGCCTGAAATGTATGATTGAATCCCACAACAGAAGCTTTCTGTCAGGCGTGAAAACTGTGGAGGACAAAGCACTGAGTGGCATGGCATGGTCACATGACCAGCAGCCTCCTCAATGCAGTCTGCCTGGGCTCTTTAAGAGGTTACCTGGAATGCACGACAGCTGGTGGTGGGTGGAGTAGCTGAGTGACAGGGCCTGATCATGTGACCAACAGCTTACTCCAGGCAATATGCCTGGAGTCTTTAATAGGTTACCTGTAAGGTGTCAAAACTGGTGGTGGGTGGAGCCTGGTGATGTGTCCAGCAGCCTCATCAATGCAGTCTTCCTGGAGATGGCCCGACCTTAAGAAACTACACAGAAAGTGTGGCATGGCCTTCGATGATTCCCTGGGGTCCATGACACTACCCACCCGCATTGCACTAGGTACTGTGCTCTGACTGTGGTGTCCGTACCATATTTTCCAATTGTTTTTTTTTCTCCAGAATTTGTTATTAACTGTTTACTAAATGTTGTGTCTGTATGTGTCAAAACACCAGCATTTTGCTTGACTGAACGTGATCATCTGTACATTTGCACAGTCTGACCCTTTAGTTTTCTTATGTCTGCACTAATCTCAAACAAATTCCACTGTATATTAATGCATGTCCTTAGCGTCACATTTTTTATGCTGGCACAGTTGTGCTAAAATAGGCATAGCTCCATCCTTGTGCCTATTTCATGTACCTGCTGTATTCAAACAAAATGTGCTGTACCCAAACACATCTCCTCAATGATCTTGCTAGATTACAAAACATCCTGAGTGAGCACAGCTACGTATACCTTTTCATATCCCAAACTCTGGTCCACCTTACGTCTGTGCTGTTCTGAAACAGATTGTGGCGTTTTGTAAGACTTAGGGCCTCATCACCAGTTGAGCGCTAGCCCTTAAATGTAGTGGTAACGGTATTACTGCCACATTAAAGGGTTGGCCCTATCACAAGCCTTGTTTATTTACCCCAAATAAATGCCACGTTTTGGTGCAACTAACACCGGCGGTATTACTGTGCGATAATTGCACTGAAAAATCCCCATCGGGTCCAATGGACCCAATGGTGAATGGGAATTAACATCGCCCAACCCATGATCCGACAGTAATACCGCCGGAACGGTGGGTGCTAACGCTAATAGAGTTGTGCAGTATCCCAGCCGGGATACCTCTTAACTCGTGATCAGGCCCTTATTCTTGATATTTTCAAGAGACTACAACGCATACTAGTGGGGACTCAGCGTTATTCATTCACAAGTGTTGTTCTCATTTCAACACTGTTGTAAAACACATCATTGTCCTCGAGCATTCATGTCCATGGTTTTCTCGTGAAACTGCTAAACACGGTAAATCAACCTCGCCAGAAACCAGTATTTTGTTCATTACTGTCCACACTGACATTGTAATTGGTTAGTTATAACAGGCTAAATACCCAAAGGTTTCTAAGCGTGAACTCGGGTATCGAACCTTTGTTGCTCCACATTGTCTTGTTTCCAAGGCGAGGGCGTTGCCCCTAAGCTATCCTCCCGAGACATAGTTGTTCAAAACTTTACATGGTGCCATCCTAGTGCCTGTTATCAAGCCACACTTTTCTTGAACACACTTTTCTCTCCTTGAACACAAGTGTGTGATGTTCTCGCACATTTACACAAACTTCCGCCCGCTGGTACCCATCCAAGATCACATTACTGCATGGAAGAATGTAAACTTCTCACGATGTCCATATCTGTTGGATAGGAGAGTAGGCTACTGCTGTGATATAAGGAATATTACTGCCCCATTTGGGCTACCAAATATAAGACTTCTTAATTTTCATAAATAAGTGACAAGCTGGATTATACAAACCTTGTTGCAAGTTGGCATTTAAAGGCCCAAAAGGGAACATCATCTAGTTCTTAGTAAATATAAGTGGGATCAAGTGTTAGATGTCACACAGGAAACATGTGTATCCCCAGTTGCATACAATTTTACTGCTTTAATGCATGGTGATCAAGTGCCCAAAAGCATATTGTTCTTGATACATCCAACCCCTCACCTCTTTAGTGCAATTAAGAATTGCAAAATATGACCCAGATTGTGGGCTGGTTGTCTGACTGTTGAATAAGTTTCATCATGATTCTGATATATAAAACTGGTGATTTTTCAGAATACAAACAATTATAGAATGATTGCACTGAAAGATTTGTTGGTCAAAATCCAAACACAAAATCCAAACGCCTAAATCATCACCTAGATATGTGATATGTAGTTGGGTTCAAATCCAGGAAACCACTTATTGAATAATATGAGATTAATATAGTTCCAAATGTAACATATGGAGTGGTGGCATTTAAAGGTAAGGAACTCTTGGGATCAGCCAGATAGAAACATTCATTGTTTAAGTCATCACGCAACCAAGGTATAAGACTCAAGCTGGACATTCCAGAGTTTGATGAAAATTGAAGCATATTGCTATTAGCATAGGAATCCACTGGTGTCGGGAAGCATGGATCCTAGAGACACGTATTGAGGACTTAACAAAGTATACAGGGAAAAAAGGAATTTTGATAGAGAAGATTAATACAAAAATGAAAAATACTATTCTCCAAAAAAAACCTGCAGAAGAAAATACAATAGATTGTGTAAAGGCACTAATTAAAATTACTTTATCTAGCGGGCGTGCAGATGTAGATCATTATAATCTTACTCAGAATCGCTTGTATAACAAAAAAGCATTCGATGCCATATGGTGTAGGAGACCAACAGAGCTATGTCTGTGAATTACCAAATGGACACATAGGGCCCGATTCATGGAATATTTTTTGCACGGTTCAAAGTGACTTTGCACTGCTGAAAAGTGACTTTGCACTGCCGACACAAACCCTGATTCATGGAACTGTGCAAAGAGTATTTTTGCAGTGCAAAGTCAGTGTAAAGTCATGTTGTGCTGAAAAATTACTTTGTACCGAGTTTGCACTGACTTTGCACTCGAAAAATAACCTTTGCACAGATCCGTGAATCATTGTTTGTGTCAGCAGTGCAAAGTCACTTTTCAGCAGTGCAGTCACTTGAACCGTGCAACAATGACCATGAATCAGAGTGTTGGTCCTGATTCATGGAATTATTCCTGAGTGAACCAGGGATTTGTGTGCCATTCTGCCAGCAAATCCCCATTCGTCAAACCGGGATTTGCGTGCCATGCTGCCCGCAAATCCCTATTCGTAAAACCGGGATTTGCGGGCAGAATGGGACGCAAATCCCTGTTTTACACGCAAATAATTCCATGAATCAGGGCCATTGGATTGTCTTTTTCAAAGTTTGACTCCAGCTATTTACCACTGCTTTGGTAAAGAGAAGGTGTGGGGCATGATGTTTCCTTCTCTTTCAATTGTGCAGGTTTTCTAATTTGCAAATTGAATCCACAATGCATGCATTTTTATTATTTACAGCATTTAATGATGTAGGAGTTAAATGGTTCAAGAAGATGTTTAACATATCAACATACCAGACTTTAATCTAACTGAGAAAATGAAGTGCTTCTTCAAAGTTGAACATGTTTCGATCTGTGTTTATTTATTTAACGTGTTCTAGTTGTGTTTTATTAAACGCATCCTTTGTTTTGGTGCATGGTATTTGGGCGTGCACCTTTTTAACTGGTCATCATCATTCAAACGATAAATAAAATAAATAGTGAGAACTGTGGAGATTGTCATCTGGGTGGAATCCGAGGCAGCCCTTTTGCAGGACACAACAGATAATATGTCCACCAGGGCCATGGAATCATACTGTGACAAGTGGCATGTCTGACAGCCTACGCGGCCATTGATGTGAAGATTGCCTCATCGCACGTCGCTCACACCGCTGTGGTGCTGCTTGTTTGTGAACGGTCACTTACAGGCTTGCCAAAACAGGAATCTATATAAACGTGACACTTCAAATCATTGACAGAAGGACTGCTGGTGTGAATGTTAATTGTAGCATAAATGAATACTCTGAATTCAGAGTGTGCTCCCTCAAATCATGCGGCGTCCGCTTGGTTCCACCGGCTCCCGTGTGAACTTGGCTTCTGGTCCGACACGTACTCTAGTGGATTGCGTGAGTGCTTGCTGAACTTCCTACTGCCTCCTCCTTTCACCCCCTGAACCTTTAACTGGTGGCTATTTCACTCTGCAACTCTGCCTTGCCCTCCTACTCTACTTCTCTCACTGTACGTGTGTTCCTCCTAGAAGAAAAAAACCAAAACAGTCCTTGTGTGTGTGTGCATTTTACTTCACTGCACCCTTTTTGCTTGCATTGTGCTCTGTTTAAAATCATTTTTGAGGGTGTTCTTCTTATATCTCGCACCGTTTGTGTTGCACTGCACTCTTGGATGCATTCTGCATATATTCCTGGCACCCCCACCTATTGTCCTGCAGTTGTACCCACCTTATCTATGCCCCCCTAGAGCCTGGCCAGGACTGTGCAGTGCAGCCCCGCTTTCTTTTTCTATTTCCACCTTACATCTGCAGCCTCTTCGTTATTGCCTGTTCCTCTCCCTACCACGCCTTCCCATTTGTCCCCTACTACTTGTCTCATGCACTTATCACTATCCATGCTTGTTCGTCTTACCCCACCCTCCCCGTCTCCTTTTTTTATGTCTCGCTCTTGCATTGTTGAAACGACCGTCAGGCACCTACAATAATTTATGTCATATTTTTTAATCTGTTTGTATTCCTCTGTGTTCCTTGTTGTACCAACAAGCACTTGCCTGTTCTGAATGTTCCAATGCCTATTAAGAATGTCAATTTCTGTTTGCTAACCTACTCCCTCCTTGTGTCGGAGCGCTTTGAAATGAGTGTCAAGTTTATAGGCGCTATAAAAATGACCAATACATAACATAAATAAGAGTAATATCTCCAAGCTTTAGGTATCAGAGCAGTAGTGCTGAGCTAAGGGACGCTTTTATGGAATGGGAAGTAGTGCTACTGATAATGGAAAAAAGAAAACAGGGCAACTGGTAAAATACAGTCGATTACAGAACGGAAAAATAACACTTCCCTGTTAAATCGGATCTGCTGCTGACAAACACCACCATCATGGATATAATACTCGGTTAATTCTTCCAAAAACCGTACCAGCTCTGAGCTTACCCAAACTATCCTGCTCCTATATTGTTAATTCAAGATGAAGGTAATTGTATGTGTCATCACAAAACACTCACGTTATATGGGGATTTTCTTGTTCGCCCTTTTTTGACTTAGAAATCTGCATATGTAATTTGCAGCAGTATTTTCTATCGAAGGGGTATTTATGGTGCTGCAAATAATACAGGACTAACCATGTACGGCCTGTGCTCTTTCTACTACCAGGAACATTTACTGAACCGCTGGCAATAGCAGGGACCGCCACCATTGCTAATCAACAGAGCAGAAAAGAACTGACAGCTGTATAACACCTATTAGGAGACTGTCTTCTGTATCTAATCCCATTGAAGTTTGTAGAAACTCTAGGTACCATTTTAATCTGCTAGTAATCTGACATTCAGTTGCTGAGAAAGGGGGCATATGCACATGTCAGCACAAATACCGTTCTATGGTCGCCTTACGTGGCAGTGCACTAACTATCCCATTTCAATTGAACAGTATAGTCCCCTATAGCGGCCTCAAATCCGCTCTTGGGGACTACGTTACTTCCTGTTTAGGGTAGTGCTGGGTTCATGCAGGTTTTACTGCCTTGGCCAGGAAGCAATGAGTAATGGGGACCACAATGTGCATGCAAGTGGGACATCATTACTATGCATCCCTATGGAACTTTTCTGCATTTTGTAGGTTTAAAAAAACAGGTGGTAATCCCTAGGGAACCAAGTGCATCCACCTGCATACGCATGGCATATGGGTAGCGATGCCCTTAGTTCACCTAACACAAAGCAGAGTAATGCCCGCTCAGTGCCCTCCGACATCAAGATAATCCTGGAAAATATGACACACATACAGAAATGGGCCATATCCATTAACCATGTAAACAAGGCAGTAAGACGAATAGTAAACACAGTCCCACGATACAGCCGGCCACCGGGGAAATAATGACGGGTTCACACGCAGTAGGTACCTCTTGAGGAGCTTGTAGATAGGATTATGTGCTGCTTCTAATTAATTGTTGATTGATTCCTTTCAAAGGCAAGCAAATGATCTGCCAGACACGAGAAATCAACAACAAATTCATTAGAAGCCAAAAGATACCCATCCTGCCCTTTTTCTCTGCTTCAGTCTAAAGGGCCGGCTCTGTTTCTGCTCTTCTATTTAGTATTCCACCCTTCAGACTGAAAATGTGAACTCTTAATCTAGTAGTATCCGTCTGCTGCGAAATCCTTTCCGCGTTCATTGTGTTCAGTGGCTCTGGGATTTTGCATATCTCTTCTCACACACGCACCATTTTAGAATGCAGTTGGCAGCCATGTTTGACATTAAACAAAACAAGACACAGACAGGCTGCTTTCTACATTAAGGCCATGGCTATTGATAGAATGTCCTATTTATAGGGCTCTTCATCTAATGTTGTAAATGGTGTTCCAGCCAAAAACCTTGCAGCAGCAAACAATCTGCAAACATGAAAAGCAATCATGCAAACACGCATTCATCAAACGTGCACTAATCTGCAGACACGAAAGCCTCTTAGGTTAGTTGAGCAGTCATTGATTTTCAGACAAGTGCTGCCACTTCCAAACGCTGAGAGTAATAATACATTTTCAGACAAGTGTACCTTTATTTATCCACATAAGAAATGGTTCTCCGGAATTGGAGTTGTTAATTACATTTCTTTGAATCTGTTTTGATCTGGGAGTTGTGGGTCAGCTCTGAGTCAAAGATAACACTCTGGTTCTTGGCTTTATTGACTAAAGTAAGAAAGTAAGTTCCCAGTCCATGGACGGAGGTCTGTTCCATCATTGCTGCCCCAGATACGGCGGGTAGGGGGGAGTCACACCAGCGTATGCAAGGGAAAGTTGCTACGTTTCTTTTCCTATGGTTTTATATGTAAAATAACCTATGCACGGTCGATCTATATGAAGGAGTATCCAGCTCAAGAATGTTCCCGCCCAAGTTGGTCAAGGAACATCTAAACTTGCTGCATCTGCAGATGATGTCCTATTATAAGACCACAGGCAGCTCGGACTGCGAAGGTCGACGGCTGCACTGCGGAGTTACTCAGTACACGAAGAGGTCTGCTCTGACGTCTGAAATTCTGGGGTCTACCTATTGACTACAGTAGGCCTAGATTTATTCTATCATGTCACATACATGCAAGAACACTCTGGATGTAGTAGTACCATGAAATTGAGAAATTCAGACAAAAATAGATGTGAATGATAGAGCTTTTGTTTTATTTTGCTGTTAATGCATTTCATAGTCATGCATTTGTATTTTTTTGTGATTTTTTTAAAAGTAAAAGGTACAGTACATTAAGGGTAGTTAGTTCTTAGTATTCACAAGTCCTTAATGTAACTGAGTTAGCAACTGAGTTGCAAATTTATAAAGCTAAAACAAAATAGTGCCTCGATATCAATGTGTAACCACCACCTATAGTGACAAGTGATAGTACAGGTACTCAATACAGAACAACCAGACTGAAAACAATAAATGGTATAGCAATTGGTTGTATGGAGCCAGGCTAGAGGGAGACCTAACACGTGGTCGACGTCTAGATCTGAATCAAGAGGTTGGGGGGACCAGGTAGAGTATGGAGTGCTGGTCCTTAGACGTTTCGGCAAGGTGCCTTCATCTTGGGCCTGGAGTAGGTCTCCCTGGGGGCGGCAATGCTGGTTAGGTACTAGAATTGCTGTTTCACGGGTGTGAGGCAAGGTATTAATTGGTCTTTGCTTCGTGGGTGTATCAGCAGGCTGTGGTCAGCTTACTCAGTGTCCTCATGGTGGGGAGTCACTGGAGGTGGATACATGGCTGTGTGGAATCTGTTTGAAGTATGGGGGGCCAAGGATGTTGTGGGAGCTTGGTATCCCAAAATGGTCCCCAATGGCTGCTATCCTGGAACTGAAGTCCAGAGCAGGTATTTCGTTCTCCTGTGGAGCCGGAGTTACTCAGTCAACAAGCATTGGCAAAGCCAACAGTTTTGGCTTCTGTATAAGTAGCAGGCATTTGCTTGGCACTGCTGTTAGATGCCCATGTACTCAGACCTATTTGCACCTGCTACCATCAATAGCCAGTTATTACCCCTATGGCAGTGCCTGGCAAGTGCCTTTTTTGATGCCTATACAAAAGCCCAAACTATTGGCATCGCCAATGCTTGTTCAACGATACATTGTAACCAACAAATACATTTCTCCAACGTTTATTGGAACAAAGTCCCTCCACATTTTTCCTTATAGTATTTTCTAGTATTGGGCAGATGCAGTATTTCCCTGGACTTTTAACATACAACAATAATTCTTATTCTTCAGAGGGGCAAGCACCTTAGGTCAATAGAGTTCTGCTATTTGTTCTCTTACCAACCATTGTTATCATCTTCGGAAGGACGAAAAGCTATGTAGGCCCTGCCACATGATTTGAATATGTGAAATGAAGTCTGCCCCATGTCAGAGACCAGTGCTGTACTTGTAAATGGAACATAATTGGTGTGATGCTCTGCTTAAACTCTCTGTCTCCTGACATGCTCAAAACATTGAGCTGGAGAAGCAGGCAGTATTTATCAATACAATTGAATTCAGGGAACTTCGAGTGTTAATCACAAGGCTATCTAAAATTGCAAGAAAATACTTCACTGGAAGAGAATAGAACAAGATCATCAGAATGCCTGCGAGGAGGAAGGCAAAGGAAAATGGGGAAAGTATTCTGCTGTTTTGTAAATGGTGCCCAGCCCTGAGAAAGCAGCGGCCTCTCGCGCTCCTGCATCCTGTGTATTGAAGCCCTTAAATATTTGATCTGTTTGTCTGACCTAAATTCTTTGTACAAACGAGGCATTTTTATGAAACATGCCCTTAACATAATGAGTTATGTGTGGGGTTGGCTGATTGATGTGGTGGGCAACAGTGCTGTGTCCAGTCAGTGGCCTGGGGTGGCACGTGCTACCCCTGCAATATGACTGGTCACCCCAGGTGCCACCCCATTATCCTAAACTATGATCTTTATGTCTGTGTGCGCTCATACTTCATGCCACTGGTGGCCAATTCTCGGGTAAATGAGTAATGGTTCCTGAGTCCGTGGAAATGTCAGGAAAGTAAACAACTAGTTACGGATAATGCATTAAGCAGCATTAAGCACATTAGCAGGCTCGAAGAGTGCACAGAAACATTGCACAACATTTTCATAATGTCTATGACCACAACATATGCCAGTATTGTTATTGTAAATCACTTTTCAGCAATCTTGTTTTCTTGTTAGTCAGGACTGTACTTTAATGAAATGTTATGGGGTTTGAATGTGCAAGAAGTGGGCTTTTTATTTGAATTGTGTATTGTTTTGTTTTTATGGGTATTTTCCGGTTTAATATACTTAAAATTTGAATAAACACAATTAAACTAAATCTAAAACGACAAAAATATCAAATAAACACAGGTGACATTCATCTCAGGAGCCAGTTGACAGATATGAGCATGCGTAGACTCGGAACATCTCACTGCAAATGGCTGCCAGAATTCTCTGCCACCAACCCTCACCAATCACAAGGGGCGCAGGAAGTGTCTCCGGTTTAGGGTCATACAGCGAATCCACAGGGCGCCTGGTAATGGTGACGGTGTACTCCTGACTCGAAGCCCAACGTCTCGGGCACTAGACATGTCCTCCTGCCTCTCCAACGCTGCACCCGTCTCAGCGCACTCGAGAGCCATTGAGAACATTATGAGATGGGTGTTCGCCTTGCTGCTTTCCCACATGAGGCAGATGGGTAATTACCTAACTAATAGTCTGATTGAGAGAAATCAGATGCAGCGGTTTGCCCAATTAGATGATACATTAGCTTGCCTCTTTGTAAGCAGCTAATGTGTGAAGCAAAGTGGTATTTCTGAGGGTCAGAATCCTTAAACAAGTGTTGACTCCCCCAATGTGCGCAGGCCTGGGCAGAGTCCAACAAAGACTTTCCTGCTGTAAAGAAACAATACCACAGAGGAAATTGAAAATATTAACAGCTGTGCTGTCAGTGGGCAGCCTTGGTTCATAAGCCACAACGAATATTTCCCAACATATCAGCGCAATCCTTGGAGAAGGCTGAATGGCACTAAAGCCCCTGAACCCTGCACGGATTCGGTGAAAGTAAATGGCTGTCGTGTGGGACAAAAGCACATACCCGAGAGCCAATAACATAATAGTGACATCACTAACAAATCAGCTACTGCTTACATTTCAAAGCATTAGAACAACCCCTACAAATCAGTAAATGGGCATTTTCAGAACCATTTTAAACCAAATCGTAACTAATACAGTGCTTTGTTTATTTTAAATACAAAATACAGTAAAATGTGTAACATAACTTGAAAGTTGCAGTAAATATATTTTAAAGCCTCAATCAAGTTAAATAACTTTTTAATAACATTAAAACATGGCGGATGACATTTTGGAAGGAAAAATGGCTGACAAATTCACCACACAGTAGAAATCAGCCAAAGAGTGCAAAAATAGGTGTGTTGTGGGAGGAGATTGGTGGGTATGGGAGGAAAACCCTATAGATTTCACTGGACGATGGGTGTTAAATGGGTGGAACACATAGCCAAACTACATAATATCCATCGTCATATGTCAACCTCCATTGAAAAGCATTACAAACCTGCACCCAAAGCCCCTATTTCAAGCTCTCATGTTAAAGCTCTTATTTTAATGACAATAGTTTCGGCTTTATAGGTAGTGCTTTCAGTGCCACCTAATAGCCAAAACTAAAAATGATCTCACCACGAATCCCAAGAAGACACAAATAACATAACAGGCATATTTGTAAAGAGCATGTTCACCCCCGAAGGGGCATCTTGGTGCTAATAACAGATGTTTATTGTTACCCAACTTAATGGTTTCATTTTCCTCTGAAGGATGAAGGGCTGAGTGGACCTGCCGGGATTCGAACCTGTGACAATGAGGTCAAACACAGGTCTCTGTAGTGGATGCATTAGTCCACTGAGCCACAGACACAAATAATATATCTCTGGACTGAGAAGCAGGCCTCTTTTGTAAAATGGAGGCTTGAGGGTTGTAGCATTGAAGTAGTTCCAGAATATATATATAAAATTATAATTATATTATTATAATTTGTTTTTTATAATGTGCTTAATATCGAAGAGGTTTCTAAGCAGGGACACAGGAATCAATCCTGTGTTGCTCTGGGATTCAAACCTGTGTTGCTCTGCGTTGTCTTGCTTCCAATACGAGTGTGTTGCCCGCGTTGCCAATGAGCTATACTACGCGTGTGAGTACTTTCTTTTCTAGCAGGTGAATAGAAGAGGTACTTTGGGTTCACTTTGTGCTAAAAGCCCAAAGAAATTCGACATTTTACTAGAGCACATAATGACTTTAGCATAAAAATGTGCTTCTCGGGCAAACAGCCGAAATAAAGCAATATTGATCATAATGATCTAATGATTGACTAATTAAAGTGATCTATAAATACTCGACCTGGGGCGCAGATTAAGCAATGACTGAATTATCATGCTGCTTATTATGATTGATGTATGAATGTTTTTTATGATTTAAAATTGTAAAACAAATCCACAAAAATTCATATTTTTTAATGTATGTTTACTTTGTACCTGCATGCAATGTGGTGTGAAAAGAATTATATAGCTGTAGAATGCCTAATAAAAAAAATTTCAACAGTACATTTGTCAAAAAAAAGGGGTCCAGTTGGGATTCCTTCAAAGGGGTCAACTTGGTTGTTGTGGTCAGTTGGACTGTCCATCTCCTATTGCAGGAAGGGTTTAACACCTATTTTAGATTTTCAGGTTGGCTGACGGCCCTCTACTTGCAGCTGGTCTGTGGGAAGAGGGTCCCTCCCTGGCATTGGTCAATGAATGTGCGTGTTCCCCCGGCCAGGGCAAGGAGCACCAGGTGTAGTATAGGGATAACTGTCGTCAAAATGAGAGGTGCCCCGAGGGGTCCTATGGACCCACCCCTTTATAGTTTCTTTATATTAATGTGTATTTTATTTATTTTTCATATTAAAATGTTTATTTTGGTCAATATAATTTTATTGCCCTAAGATGTATGCTATGATGGAAAAATCTGATCCCTGCAGGTGAAAGGTAGACAGGCTGTACCTTATGATCTGAACAGCTGCCACACCAGTGGCCACCGAACAAGTCCCTGCCGGTCTGGACAGCTGCTGTGCCAACAGGCATGCTTAGGCATATTCCAAATGGTCTGAACAGCTGCTCGGAAAATGGATTCAACAGCCACGGCCACGCGTGTGGTATGAAGTGGGCGGTGTTTGAAAACTGTGCTCTATATAAAGGGAGCACTGCTGGCTTATCTATTCAACAATGCATTTACCTCTAAATTGAGACACCATTTCTACTGACCAAACTGAAGCAACTTGTAAAAGAATACCATACAAAAAATGACAGGGAATGTTTTCAGTAGTCCGCAAAGCCCGATAGTGACATATGAGGATGTTTGGGATGGGTGTTAGATGTTGTTAATCTGTGCCAACCTTTGACAGCTATTAATTCTGGTGAAATTTACTATTGGGACTGGAAAACCCACATGGCTGTTGATGCTGTGGATCAAGACTCAGCAGGTGACCACTAAGTTACCATTTTATATGAATGTTGAGAAAGAGGACGAGAACGATAGTAGCTTCAATGAGGATATGAAGTGGCTAGAATAACTCTTCAAGCAACGATTTGGGGATGATGCCACTGTTACTGTGCAAACCCTGTACAATGAGAGTGATGACGAAGGTTGGAAATGTACGTATGAAGCAATCTGTAATAAATGCTTTTACTAGCTCTCCCCTTTGACTTGTAAAAGTCAATGGGCGTCATTACACGCTAGGCGGTAAGGGTTTACCGGTACCATTATTTTACCGGTACCGGTAAACCCTTACCGCCTTACTACGAGGTACCTTTGCGGGTTGGTACATTAACGCCTGGCGTTACAAAACAAACCCGCAAAGGGACTGGGGTGCTAATTACGGTACCGCAATTTGCGGTACCGTAATTAGCGCCTTCCCCATTCCCATTATGCCCTATGGAGCAAAAATGGGAATGGGGAAGGGCAATGGAGGAAGGAGGAATTACCGCCTTCCCAACCTTGGAATAGGGCGGTAATTCCCCTTTCCTCCAAGGCGGTACCAGTAATTTACCAGCATGAACCATGGCACTAATAGCGCCATGGTTTACCGCCTACCGTGTAATGAGGCCCAATGTTCCCTTTTCTTTGCCAGAAAATTGTTGAAAAAGTGGTGCAAACATATCCAGATGTCATGTCTCAGATGGATGTGAGCTTCTATTGCCCCTGTTCAAAACAGAGAGAACTAGAGAATGAGCCTATGTGCAAGGTTGGGACATATGCTAGGATTGCAGAGGAGCTGCTATGAAAGAGGGACGGAAAATATGCGACTGTTGGAGGAGATGCCTGTTCAAGTGTTAACACTACTGTGGTAACGGAGTACTTGAAATGCGATTATTACATTGATTGCTACGGCCACCATTTTCAGGACGTGCAACAAGATGCTTACAATGTCTCAGTGATTCGTAGATGCCACATATTAATATAAAAATTGATTTCATTCAAAATGACCGAAAATATATGTCTGAATGCGTGATTTGGCCAAATTTCAGTGGTTCGAACGGCTGAAAAGTTTGACCAAATCAGGCATTCGGTTCTGGGGGGTGCAGGGGTTGTCCCCCGCACCTTTATTCACTATATTGTGAGCAAGGGTGTCCCCTTCAGCCATCCCCACAAAAAAAGTGTTGTGGGGGGCTGCAGGGTATTCCCCCAAAAAACTGCTCACTATACTATACAGGATAGTGAGAGGGGTTGCGGGGGACACCCCCGCAGCTGTGTTGAGAAAAAGAAGAAAACAAAGGTCTGCATGGGCTGCAGGGGTTGCGGGGGACACCCCTGCACCTGTCACAAAAAAAGCTACAAAAAAACCAGGAAAGGACCCTGCGGCGTCGGTTCCCGATCACGGAAGTGAAAGGGAACAGGCGTTGCAGGGACCAGCGAGTCAGAGACAAGGTAAGTAACGGGGTGGAGGGGGTTTGTTGGGGGTGTGGGAATGGGTGCGGGTGGGGGTGCAGGCAGGGGGTTTGGCCAAGTCAGAAATGTTCAGGGGAGAAAAGACCTAAGGTTGTTTCGAAAAAATTATCTTTGCTCTTTTCGCCCATGAACATTTGTCACTGAGACTTTCAACCCCAATCCGAAAAATATGTGACATATTAGAAACCAGTGGAGACTTTAAAACAATGAACATTGCTTATGATAAACTCGGGAGGATGGTACGCCCTGCTACTGTTATCACTATAAGCAAGACCTTGAGAGTGATACGGTGTTCCTGAGATCCAGGCTATACAATGAAATAATCTCCACCTCAAATCTATCCATGAACTGAGGGCGATAGTCAATAGAATGTTACATGAACAGGAGACAGAGTATTACTTTATTAACAAGATGTGAAACATGGTGCAACAGATGTTTAAAATCCAGAGAGTTAACCGTGCTTCAGACATCCACAGACCCCCTATATGTGTACATATTCCCTTACCCCTAGTGTACCTCACCAGTGTCTGAGCTGCACTCCCGCGAGACTCGAAGCTCGAAGCAGAAAAATCAGCCGAAGATCAGGTCACCAAACGAATATTGCATCTTTATTCATTAACATTTAATAGTTCCAAATTGCGAGCCAAGGAATGGCGGCATTGACACAACGACGCATTTCGCAATGTACTTGTTGCTTGTTCACATTACCTGAATCCTGGTGGCCCCACATTAAAATAAGAAAGCACTCAGTATCACATGACGGGAGAACTAAACAACTGGCAAGTTAACCGAGGATGCAAAAGACTCCACACTGATTAGTCCATCCTTAATGTTGCTTACAAAAGATCAGGTTGACATTATGTTAGCCATTTTGGATTGGGATTGTTTGAAATGAGCATTACTGTAGCCCAAACACAGAAGCAAAATGTCATGTGAGGTCAGAAAGAAAGAGCGAGGCATAGTAAACAATCTAACAAGAATGACATTCTGCATTTCTCAATCGTTATCCCAAACTGCAATGCCTGAATAAAATGGCAAATTCCTATATATATTGCATGCTTCGGGAAGAGTTTGTAATATGCTCTCAGCCAGACAATGGTATACATCGCCACATGGAGTCATTATCTGCCTCTAAAGTGTAAGGTGCAGAAACCAGTGTGCAATGAACAATGTGCAATCAGCAGGACAGTTGTCATTTTAGCAGAATGAACTACATATCTGCATCTAAAGTGCAAGGTGCAGAAGCCAGTGTGAAATATACAATGTGCAATCACCAGTACAGTTATCATTTTAGCACTATGAAATACATATCTGCATCTAAACTTCAAGGTGCAGAAGCCAGTGCGAAATATACAATGTGATATCAACAGGACAGTTGTCATTCTAGCAGCATGAAATACATATCTGCATCAAAAGTGCAAGAGTGCAGTAGCTGATATACAAGGTGCAGTGTGCGATTTACTAACAGCATGCATAATAGCATCATCAATGTGAGTATCACATTAGCTCCAATTGAAGATATTAAATTCAAACAGCAGAATAAAAGCAAAGTAGCAGCCTCGGATTGCTGTATGCGTCTAAAATATAAAGTGCTATCGCCAGTGTGCAACAAACAATGTGCAATCAGCAAGAAAATAGACATGTTGGCAAAACCAAAATGCTGCCTGCATCTGAGGTGCAAAGGGCATTGGACAGTCAGATAGCTGAACAGCATATTAGCTTCAGGAATCGTGTTTCAAATGCAATATTCGTCATACCACAGTGCAATGTGCTAGTTCATTGGGCAAAGTCCTAGGTAAATCACATTATTTAAAAGACTAGATGCAATATCTAATTAGCACATGACATGCATACTGGTAGCATCTATAATGACATCGCAAATTGCAAGGGCCTCATTAGTGGACAGTAAAAATAGCGCAGTGCTCATTTCTCACATGGAGAAAATACTCTCAACAGAGATCTAACAGTACTGGGATGTCAAGTGCAATGAGCAATCGAAAGCTAAACATCAAGATAGTACCTTTGAGGATTGTATTCCGAATAAAGTTACTGACGAGCCTAACTGATGACAATCCTGAGGTTGTCAAAGTGGCAACATTGCCAATTCCAGTGATCTCATTGATATACAAATGCACATTTCTGATCTCCTACACAAAGTGGCATACCTCAACCGGGATCTAGGGATACTAAAGTGTTAACCCACTGCTAACTCATTTTGAGCTAACCACCATCAACTAGTTTGAAAACGTGTATAATGGTTTGAAATACCATAGTGCTGTTCCCCAGGCAAAAGGGGGGAAAAGGGAGAAAGAAAAAGAGAATATATAATAAGAGCAAATGACAACAAAGGATAAAGGGGAGTAATCAAAATACTGTGCTACATACAAAGAAACACTATGTAAAACCATAAACTAATCATAAGAAATTAAGTCAAAGTTAAAATTATATTACAGAAATGAAATGAGAAAAAGATCTACATCAACCACTATTCCTATAGTTGTAAAAAGAAAGAACAGCAGGGAGAGAAAATCTCAAATAAGTGATATTTATATATATAAACTTGTTGAAAAAGCGGCAGATGATGGGTGAATGAAGCACCACTAAAAGTGAAAAGCTAGATGGGGATTGTGTTTTCAAAGTCCTGTGTCTTCTCATTAAAGACAAAATACCTCTTCTGAAAATTGCCTTGCCTAGTATGAAAAAATTGGCAAGAACGTGAGTGTATCTGTCACCAGGATATAGACCGGGTTACAGACGGTTACTGGAGTGAGCAAAACAAGCAATTATATTCACTGGTTCTCTAAGCCTATGTATGCCAAAAAGCAGAGTTGGACCGGCTATGCCGATCATAAATCCTATTGCTGTATTAAAAGACATTTGTTGTACCAGTACCAATTGTGCAATATGTAGAATGTGACTAGCATATTATTTATCCAGGCCAACAGAAGGTGTGAGAGGGGGATCGTTTATAAATCTGTAAAAATATGGCACAGCCTCTAAAACAAACATTAACCCAGATTGCTATAGAATGCAAACGTGCCTAATTCTGAGACAATGGGCCTCATTACGCGTTTGCCGGTCCAGATACAACGGTACCGGTAAGCTTACTGGTACCATTGTATCTGGACCAGCAAACTCTGAATTGTGCTCGCGGGTGCCTTTCATTCCACCAGATCTGATTGGGATCACCCGATTCCGGCACCCGCGAAAGGGCAATTACTGGGTCCGGCGGGCCGGAATACCCCGGTAACTGCCCATTCGCAGGTGCCAGATTTTTTCGCAAGTTGGGAAGTAGCCTACCTCCAAACTCGCATCCGGGTCCGGCATGCGTGTATGGGCAATTAACGGGCTATGCCGGCCCAGCCTGACCCTGTAATTGCCCTATCGCGGGTGCCGGGCCCGGTACATCCCCATTCCCATTTGAGCCTGATAGGGCTCAATCGGAATGGGGAGGGTGGTAGCACTGGTACCGTTAATAACGGTACCTGTGCTACCATCATGTTCTGCTCATGGGTGCCGGTACGGCCACGAGGACAGACCTGGTGGCTGCAAGGGCACCCGCAAGCAGAACTCCTAGTATGGCGTTACAGTAGCAACAGTGCCGGTAGCGATACCGGCGCCGTTGTTGCCTTACCGCCAGGCTTGTAAAGAGGCCCAATATTGTTTATAGTAAATTAAATATATGCCAAGGAGAGGATACACATCTACTGCCTGAAGGCCGATAACAATAAGGTTTTCAAGGGTACTTTTTATGCACAGAAAATAAAGAATGATCCCGAATGAGGGGTAGATGATCTGGGAAGAAATACCTGGTTAAATGGGAGAGTTGGAATGCCATTTTAAATAGTTGAATTTTTACTAGCTCCCTAAAGTTCCTATAAGTGGCAGAAAATTCATATTTTTAAATCATCTTACCTGCAAATGCCTCCATAGACAGTTCTCTAAATAATTGCATCTCCAATTACCCTGTAAAACTGGAAAACCCAAATATTTAAACGAACCATGGGAAGTTTCAATAACAAAGGTCCAGTATCCCCATACCTGTAAAACGTTTTCCAGAAGCAAAGCAGAGTTCACAATCAGCTGTAAAGTTCCTGCAGAAATATTTCATGGCTCACTCCCTCATGGATTTTACAAGAGTGTATCCATCATGATAAAGAGCATCAACAAGATATTGGCAAACATCAAGATGCATAGCGACATAAAACTGACTCTATACAGCTGTTTAAGGAAAATATTTCTTATAGAGCCTGTTCCCAAATTCAACTGTACTGAATAACTGTTTTGGGATTTCGGAAGCTACAGAACATAGATGAGTATGATGAAAAAGTCTTCGTCGCAGGATTCAAATTCCACAGTGCACACCCAGGTGTAATTTCGTATTTAAATGCAACATCCAAAGCGCTAGAAATTCCTGCTAAGATTTCTATTGGTTACTTGAGATTGGCTTATATTGTGGATAGTAGTGTGCATTTGGTTACAAATTCATATATTTGTTCTGAAATCTGTAAAAGAATGATAACAACACTTTAGTGAAAAAAAGAAAAAAGAAAGCAATTTATTACTGTAATCCGTTATTTAGAGTGCAGGTAGAGACTTTTATAACACATTTTCAGTTTTTAAATCAGTCTGTCAATTTTGGAAATCCAGTGGTCAAATGTTCAATCAAATCTGTATTGTCCTCAAAAGTTTTAATTCAATTCAAATCCTCAGTTTCTCTTATATCCAGTCAAGTTTTCATGTAGTAACAAATACTCAAAATCCCTGATTCCTTAATCAAAAATCCAGTTAGATAAATGCAAATGCTCACATCTTATAAACTCTTCAAAATCTTTTATTACATTACCCAATGTTTGAGTTTTGAAATCCTCTAATTCTCTCCAATCCTTGATTGCCTGAATATTGAATCGCATCTTGGATCCTCAAGTTATATTTTAAATTCTTAAATCCTTAGTCTTCCTAAATCCTCAATCCTCAGCACATGTTTCACCATTTCTATGTCTTATCAGGAGGATTAACGTTTTTAAGTCATGTAAGGTTCTCAAAGTAAAACTTGATTCACCTTAAGAATAATCCTCTTGTTGTTTATTGCCCTTAATAACCATCACTTCATATATTGACGTTTCTTTTTATGCTAACCTTTCAAAGCTGTAGTAATTCAAGAGGGTATCTCTCTATTTAAAGAACCATGCTTCTTTCATGCACTTTTAAACTACCTGCTAAAAGGAAAACAAAATCAATGCCCTGACCTGGGCCCTGAGACCCTATAAATGAAGAACAACCGGAGTAACCCCACATTTGTGAAGAGCTTGCAAACAATGTGGCCAGTCTTTAAAGAATATCTTCTAAACCATGAAATGTGTCAATTGCATGTGCATGGAATGTGCCAAATCCTAACCTGATATTTTTCGGATACTGCCCACACAAACAAGCATATAAAACAGCTACTTTTGGAAGTCTCACCACTGGCCACCCTCACAGACAACGGATCGTTGGAGTTCCTTATAACGGGATGCCCACTTTACCTGGACCGAAACAACAGCCGGTTATACCTAACATGCAAGATCACAAAGGCAGATGTCTCAAATATAGATGCCGGTGCACGAGTAGCACCAGTGGCCTACACCATAGCCAGCGTGTTAAATCAGGTGGACGTGAAACTCGGGGACAGTCTTATAGCCCAATCTAGCAACTTGGATTCTTACAGTTCCTATATAGAGCTGCTTCCAAACCACAGCAGCACTGCCTTAAATTCTTATCATACTGCCAGATTTCTCCTCCTCTTTCCATATCCCCCTCCCCTGCTAGTCTCTTCCTCAGCTATGAAAGGATACCTCTGCCCCTGATGAGTCCCTGGATTCAGGCCCTCCCTTGTCCAGTCCCCTACCAGCACATACCCTCAGGCACCCTTCCCCGAATAGCCTTCTGACACTGAACGGCCCCCTCCCCTCGCAATATTTCTTCACCCTAGTTTCCCCTGGCACTTGCTCTCATAGACACCCCCTTGCATGTGCAACCAGCCCCTTCCCCCCTCTCAGCACTTCTCCCTCTTCCCCTTCCCCCGCCCCACCCATACCCAATTCACCTCCGTCCCCTTGCAATTATTGACACTGCACTTGCACATTCCAAATGTCACAAGGCCTAGTAGGACCAATACTGCTGGTTTCACCTATGCCCCCCCTCCCCTCTTGTCTTGAGCCACCTGGAACCACTTTCTCCTGGATAGGCACCATAAAAATGTTCATAAATAAATGAAAAACTATTCGACAAGGACAATTTTCATGAATCTACCGCACTGCACAGTGCAAACAACGTCTTTATCAAAAGGGCTGCATATGCAGCCAGAACTCAAAGGTTTGGTCTGGCAGGGAGTGTGCCTACAAATCTGTTTTCCCAAGAAAAACGAGTAATTAATGGGCTGGACATTGAACTGAAACTTACAAGGAATGACAACAATATCTGCCTCATGAGCGTGGATGTTTTAGACTTACAAATAATGGCGGCCAGTTTGTTAAGCACTTTTAATGGTGCATTTCCTTTTTGTTATCATATTTTATTGAAGGCACCAAACAATGCATGTACATAGTACAGAAAAGAATAACAAAGCAAAACATATTGTATAATAGTGAATCATAGGGAACTTGAATTGTTGAAGCAAGGCTTGATGCATTGGATTTAGACTATGGCTGTCATTCCGAGGTTGGTGGTAGTCATGACGCTATTCGCGCCATAAACTGCCACCAATAACGGTACCGTGTCCGGTTTGGTGCAATGGGGACTTACCGGTCTAGTCCGACCTTGGCGGGACTGGTAAGTCCCCATTCACCAAACCATTCCCCATTCCCATTTGAGCCCCCATAGGGCTCAATGGGAATGGGAGGGCGCAAATAACAGGCCGGCATATGCCAAGCCCGTTATTTGCGCCCAGGTCCCTTAACGGGTCCCGTCCTTAACGCCTGGTCAGACCAGGCGTTAAGGAAGGGACCCACTAAGGGACCTCGTAGTAGGGCGGTAAGGGATTACCGGCACCGGTCTCCTTACCGGTGCCGGTATCCCTTACCGCCCTACTCGGAATGAGGGCCTATGTATGAGTCAGAACAAGAAACACATTTAAAAGTAATGGGGAGGGGAAACACATTACATACATTACAGACAAGAGAGTGAAGAAGTAGGGAGGATAAGGGGAAAAGGGAAAGGATAGGATAAGGGTAATCATTAAACGGAAATAATTATATCATATTAAATAGAACAATCATTTGAGGTGAGGAAATAAAAAGAAATCCCCATTTCAATTCATACTTGTGATACCATATTGGGGTTGAAGCAATATATCCCTCCAATCTAGTTATACTACATATGGAGTTCCACCATATTTTATGATTAATCAGGTTACATTTCTTCCAATTAGTTGTGATAACCTGGACTGCAATTATAATAAAAAGAGCAAATAAATGAGATGTGTGGGAGACTAAATGATGTTGAAAAAAAGCACTGCCCAAGAATAAAATCTTAAAATGAAAGGGTTCATCTAACTAAAAGATACATTTTATGATGCGCCAGACATTATTCCAAATTTTTCAATATACTTACATTCAAAAAACATATGTTTGAACAATCCTTCACCATCAGGAGAATTCCAACATGTGCCATCTAAAGATATCTTATGCTTAAAAAGCATAGCTGGGGTGATAAAAATTCTGTAATGAAAAAAGAAGAGAGTTTGGATTAGATTACCCGAATGGTTACCAGTCAATTGGTCGAAAACATTTGGTCGACAGGACAACTGGTCGACACCATTTGGTCGAATGCCAATTGGTCGGATTTTTTTTTTTTTTTTTTTACCCCTTTTTTGGTTTTTTTTGGGGGGGTCCCCCCCCCCCCCAACCCTCTTTTTTTTCTTTTTTTCTTTTTTCCCACACGAAAACCCACAAAACACATATATAAAAAAAAAAAAAAAAATTCGACCATTTGGCATTCGACCAAATGGTGTCGACCAAATTGCAGTCGACCAGTTTGCTGTCGACCAATTGACTGGACACCTACCCGAAACAGTTATGGTTGAGTTTTTTTCTTCAAAAAGACAGCCAGCCACAGGGGTGTTGCTAGGTCTCGAAAGGATCAGGGGCTAACCTAATGTCTGGACTGTTGGGACTCGGGGCTAGCTATATCCTTTTGGTTGTAGCCCCTGAGTTTCTATCCGGGGCTACAACCAAAATACCTGGGGCTATAGCCCCCTTAGCCCCACCCTAGCAACACCTCTGGCCAGCCATAATCTTCTAGAGTAACAAAACAGTCTTGTTGCCATTCTTGCTGTGTTTTCCATTGGGTCTTCTCCACCAAGCCATTAGTAAGCTCTTTATAGAAAAGGGAGGCCGAAAACTGCCAATTGTACATACAATTTTGTCTAAAAACCCTGGTTTGCCCAGAGTATTCCATTAGAAGCTGTAGATTATCTATAATAGCATCAATTAATAGTGAGTATTGGTGATAAAAAGACTTTGTCATGACCTACAGAACATGCCCCTTTTGGACTTCCTGGTCCTTGTCTCAACAGGGCTTACACTCCCTGATACTCCCAACATGGCCGTCCAGTGTGAAACCCCTTTCTCGCTCTACACGTTGGACGTAGCGTGTTCTATTAATAGACCATGCCCCCGCGGCTCCGCGCGTCTCAATGCTATTGCGAAGTAGCGACCAGACGTGTGCTCCGTAGCTCGCGGTATTGTTATCCTTGGTTCTATCCCTACCAACCCCATTCCTAGTCCCTTTCCCTCCTTTCTTGATTGCTGGACTCGGGTGCTGAGTAGCGCACTCTGTTAATTTCCCGGATTCCTGGATCATTGCATCCCGGAACTTTGAATGCACGCTGGAGTCGGAAGAGACTCGTGCAGCCTTATTCAAGACCCGATCCGTCCGCAAGAAGGCATCGAACAAGAAATCCAGCAAAGATCGGACTCAGGTGAGAAGGGGGGAACTCCTTGACAGTTTGAGACGCCACCCGACCAAACTCGATATGGACATGGAGGCGGCCGTCCAGGACCTGATGCGTGGCATGCAAGAGCTATCAACCGAGGTGCAGAATCTAAAGGCGGAAAACACCGCTCTCGAACAATTAGTTCTATCCCGTGATTCTGCCACAAAAGAAAGTGTGTTGCTGGGTGGCATAGTGGACAAATACGATGGGTCGGCAAAAACCCTTTGTGGATTGCTGGATTCATGTTTGGTCCACTTTACTTTTAAGCCCTACTACTTTTCGACTCCCAGGGCTAAGGTGGGTTTCATAATTTCTCACCTTTCAGGAAATGCCTTAACCTGGGCTATGCCCCTCGTTAATTCCGGCGATGCTCTCCTAGATGACTATGATGGGTTCATATAGGCCCTTAAAGCCATGTTTGACCACCCAGAGCAGGTCTATAGTGCCCAGGAACGCCTGTTAGACTTTCAGCAGGGATCTCAGGATATGCTCACCTATGTAACCAGATTCAAGCAATTAGTCAAGGAAGCTGATTGGTCCCCTGAGGCGAGTTTTACCCTTTTCAGGAGAGGACTGAATGAGGAGATTAAGGATGAGTTGGCCAGAGTGGCTCGCCCAAACTCATCCAGACACTAATGGACCTTGCCATGCAAATAGACTTCCGTAGCCAGGAAAGGAAGGCAGAGAAGAAGACATCCAGAGGTAATCCTCCGAAAGTGTCCTTTGAGAGCCCCAATAAGACGGACACAAACACAGGCTCAGTCACTGAACCAGAACCCATGCAGATAGGAGCCTTCCGTGGCCCTATATCCCCGCAAGAAATGATGAGATGGATTAATTTGTGGTTGTGCATGTATTGTGCCTCAGACAAACACTTGGTTAGGGAGTGTCCTCTAGCCCCTCCTTGGCGTTCGGGAAATGCCAGCACCCGATCCTAGATGGAGCAGAGCTTCGGGAGAGAGATGTTTGCTCCACATCAATTCCATCCTTGAACTCTACTGGACAAAACAATCTGGTGATACTACAGGCCTTCCTATCGCCCTCAAAGAATAAGACCTGTTCCATTCTTGCCTTGGTAGACTGCGGAGCTTTGGGAATTTTCATTGATCAAGATTGGGTTGTTAGTCATCATATTCCATACGAGACACGAAGCACCATGCAGCCGGTGGAAGCAATCGACGGAAGACCCCTCACTTCAGGACCCATAAGCCTGCAGACAAAAGAGATCCAGCTTTCTATAAACCATCACCAAGAGCGGATTAGATTCGACATCATTAAGTCAGCTCATTACCCCATGGTATTGGGTATGCCCTGGTTACAGAAGCACAATCCGTATATCAATTGGACAGCAGGATCACTATTCCTAGGCTCAGAGTTTTGTATGTCTCACTGTCTACTCCTGGATCCCTCCTTGACACCCCCTAAAGAACCACCAGGAGACCAGCAAACACCACTCATGGTTTCCAATATCATAGAGGTCCCTGAGGCCTATTAGGGATATGCTGATGTATTTTCAACTGTCATAGTCCAGGCCTTACCCCCTCACAGACCTGAAGACTGCACCATAGATCCAGATCCCTCAGCAGTGATTCCCTTCGGCAGAATGTTCATCCTTTCCGAACCTGAGAAAAAGGCCCTCTGAGAATACATGGATACCAACCTTGAAAATGGCACCATAAGACCTTCAAAATCTCCAGCGGGTGCTTCGTTGTTCTTTGTTCCCAAGAAGGACACCAAGGAACTCAGACCTTGCCTCGACTATCGTGGCTTAAATCAATGCACCCTCAAAGATCGGTACCCACTGCCCTTGATCTCGGATATGCAAATTAACAAGGGGGGTCCTGGGAGTCCCTCTGCCAGACATTAGTCCTGGTTACGAGAGACTTACCCAGAGTCTTTAACTCACTATCTTTCACAGAGAAGAAATATCCCAAAATATCAGTCTTTGTCCTGCCCTAGGGCAGTCCAGCACCGAAATGCTAGGCAATTCTCCTCTGAACAAGAGTACCAACAGCATCCCCAGACACGTGTTTCGGTCTGGTTGGACCTCATCAGTAGGGAGGAGCTGTGTCTGGTAGAGAGACTCCCAGGACCCCCCTTGTCAACTTGATCTCGGATCTCGGATATCCTTGAAGCTGTGAGAGGCGCTGTAATATTCACAAAGTTGGATCGCCAGGGTGCCTATCATTTAATCCGTGTCCGGGAAGGAGACGAATGGAAAACAGCCTTTAGAACACCCTTTGGTCATTATGAATATCTAGTCATGCCCTTTGGACTAGCTAATGCCCCCGCAGTTTTTCGACGTTTCATGAATAGGGTGTTTTCTGACATGTTATTCCTCTTCGTCATTGTCTATCTGGACGACATATTGATCTTTTCCAAGGATCTTCTAAAGCATGAAGAACATGTAAAAGCAGTATTACAACGACTCCATGAAAACAAACCTTTAGCCAAACCCGAAAAATGCTTGTTTCACGTTACTTCTGTTCACTACCTAGGATTCATCCTTCGCCCAGAAGGAATTGGTATGGACCCTTCAAAGGTAAAGGCCATACTGGCATGGCCCGCTCCCACGTCCGTGAAACAAGTTCATTCCTTCCTGGGGGTTGCCAACTTCGACCAGAAGTTCATATCGACCTTTTCCGAGATCGTTCAGCCGATCGTTGCTCTCTTGAAGAAAGACACTCCCTTTATCTGGTCTACACCGCAAGATAAGGCATTCCAACATTTAAAGGCAGAGTTCTCGCAAGCCCCCATCTTGGCCCAACCCAACATAAATCGACCAGTCCTAGTGGAAACGGATGCCTCTAACTACGCCATAGGAGCGGTCTTGAAGCAGGAATTTGAGGATAAACTGGAACACCCCATTGCTTACCTTTCACGAACCCTGACTCCCAGTGAGACACACTACTCCATCCTGGAAAAGGAACTGTTAGCCATCCGCCAAGCCTTCACTGAATGGCGACATCTACTTCTGGGTGCTAGATATCGAGTTCAGGTCCGCATGGACCATCGGAATCTTCAAATTCTACAGTCATTGGAGTGTAGGAACAGTCGTCAGGGGCGTTAGGCCTACTTCTTTGCCCAGTACCAGTTCCACATCACTCATGTGCCCGGATCACAAAACCTGATTGCTGACGCCTTATCTTGACGTCCTGACTATGTAGCTGAAGATAGGGCCTATCCTAAAATGTTTCCACACATGATCTTTGTAGCGCAAGCAGTCAATCTCCTGGAAGAAATTTGAGTGCAAACCCAATCCTCTGATCTCTGGAAGGATATTTCAAGGAAGAATCAATGGAACCTAAGAGTTAAGGAAGGATATTTATTCAAGGACAATGCACTGGTCATTCCTACACAGAAATTACAACAAAGAATAATAAACCTCTGTCATGATACCCTTTGCTCTGGACATCGTGGCATAACCAACACCCTCCGCCTCATACAAAGACAGTTTTGGTGGCCTGGAATGAAGACCAACGTACAGCAGTACATCAAAGCTTGTACTATCTGTAGTCAAAATAGACATGATAACAAGAGACCGGTGGGTCTTCTACTGCAACCTACACTGCCAACAAGGCCATGGGAATTCATTGCTACAGACTTCATTGTGGAATTACCACTTTCCCGAGGATACACGACCATCATGGTTACCATAGACTTGTTCACTTACATGGCTCATTTTACACCCCTGTGTAAGCTACCATCCTCGTCCAAACTTGCTGGAATCCTCCTGGAACACATATTCCGTCTGCATGGACTACCTTCCAAGATTATATCTGATTGAGGACCTCAATATGTCTCACAATTCTGGAAACATCTCTGTCGCATTTTGGGAATCCAACGCGCCCTCTCATCTGGTTATCATCCCCAAACCAATGGGGCCACAGAACCTGCTAATCAGACCCTGGAGCAGTATCTTCGATGTTTCACCACCAAGGTTCAGGATGACTGGTCGCTCCTGATACCCGTGACTGAATTTGCCTACAACAATTCCGATCATTCAGCACTTAAAACCAGTCCCTTTTATTTTAGCCAAGGTTTCCATCCATCGGTTCTACCTTCTGTTCTCCCTCATCCTACACTGGTACCTACTGTCGACTCCTGGATCGAAACCCTCATCAACGTACACCAGGAGACCAAAGAAAACTTAGAGAAGGCCAGAACACAGACTAAGAGGTATGCAGATTCCAAAAGAAGACCAGGCCCTTCTTATGCAATTGGTGATCAAGTCTGGTTGTCCTTGAAATTACTACCCCGACATCTACGGCCAAACAAGTTGGCCCCTCTGTACTATGGTCCATTTCCCATTAAGGAAATTATAAATCCAGTCTCATACCGGATCAGACTACCAGACTCCTGGAAGAAAATTCACCCAGTATTTCACACATCCTTATTAAAACCCTACATCCAATCCTCCCGGAAATCCTGTCGACCCCCTCCTCTGCTGGTTGACAACCAATTGGAATATGAAGTATCCCGAATATGTGACTCCAGGTATAAACTGGGTCAGCTTCAATACCTGGTTGGATGGAAAGGATATCCTCCTAGTGAAAGAACCTGGGAACCACTTTCTAATCTCAAGACCCCTCGACTGCTCAGAAGATATCACCTTATACACCTGGGCAAACCCGGAGGAACAGATCTTCGGAGGAGGCATGCTGTCATGACCTACAGAACACACCCCTTTTGGACTTCCTGGTCCTTGTCTCAATGGGGCTTACACTCCCTGGTACTCCCAACATGGCCATCCAGTGTGAAACACCTTCCTCGCTCTACACGTTGGACGTAGCGTGTTCTATTAACAGACCACGCCCCCCGCCGCTCTGCGCGTCTCAATGCTATTGCGAAGTAGCGACCAGACGTGTGCTCCGTAGCTTGCGGTATTGTTATCCTTGGTTCTATCCCTACCAACCCCATTCCTAGTCCCTTTCCCTCCTTTCTTGATTGCTGGACTCGGGTGCTGAGTAGCGCACTCTGTTAATTTCCCGGATTCCTGGATCATTGCATCCCGGAACTTTGAACGCACGCTGGAGTCGGAAGAGACTCCTGAAGACCCGATCTGTCCGTAAGAAGGTATCGACCAAGAAATCCAGCAAAGATCGGACTCAGGTGAGAAGGGGGGAACTCCTTGACAGACTTAGGAGTGGCACATTTTGCACTGAATTTATTGACAGTTAGCAGTGTACCCTGATTGAAAAGTTGATATACATATTTAATTCCTTTTAGTATCTAACTTTTAGAAAAAATTACTCTACCATTAATTCGAATAAGATTCGTAAAGCAAATGAACTGTGATATAAATTTAGAAGGGTGTGTAGAGATGAAATGCATTCTAATCTGTTTAGCTGTAAACTGAACATTTGTACATTTTGCAGCAAATAAATAACAATCAGATAGAGAGAAGGGCCAAACCATAATACTTTTTCACACAAACCCATGTAGGGGTTAAATAATTTTCAGCTTGATAAAAACCAACACTGTACTTGTTTTTGTATAAAGGCAGAATGATATTTAATAAAATCAGGGAATCCCACCGCCCCCACAGATGATTTCCTTTTTATTCTACTAAGAGAGATCCTATATTTTTTCCTGCCCCACAAAAATGTAGCAAGGCATGAATCAATATATTTAAAAAAGTTACTGGGAATTGGCACAGGAAGCATAAACAAAATGTACTAAATAATAGGGGAAATCCTAATTTAATGGATTGAAGGTGACCCCACCAAGATAAATATAGTGAGGGCCAGAAATCTAAAAAACTTTTAATTTTGGTTAATACAAGATTAGTGTTTTCTTTAATAATATGTTTGACTGAAGAACACATTTGCAAGCCTAGATATTTAGTTTTCTTAGAACACCATCTCATGCCATAGGGTTGAACAAGATGTTTAGTGCAATGAATATTCAGAGGAAAAGTTCTGATTTGTCCATATTTAATTTATACCCTGGAGATAATGAAAAATGTAAAACAGTATCAAGCATATTATCCAATCTAATTTCAGGATTATTAAGGAATCAAAGAATATTATCTTCATAGGCTCTTAGTTTAACATGCAAATCACCAAAATGTATTCCCTGGATACGAGGTTGTAATCTAATCTAATAGTTTCTAAAAATGGTTCACAGGCTAATAACAAAGGAGAAAGAGGACAACCTTGCTGTGTACCTCTGCTTAGAGGAAAAAGGGTGACATCTGACCATTCATAAATATAGTGGTTCTGGGGTAAGAATAAAGAACTCTACTAATGTATATAAAGGATTCCTGAAGACCATGCCATTAGAGCGCTTCAAACAAATAACCACACTCAAGTCTATCAAATGCTTTTGCAGCATCTAAGGTGACAGCTGCATAGGGATCATTTGAGAGGGGTGTAACATTCAAAGCCTCACAACAAATTTTAATGTTGGATGCAAAGATTAAAGGGAGATGTCTATTTGCTAAAATGTTGGTGAAAATGTTGCAGTTTCTATTAAATAGAGAGATTGGTCTATAGCTTTGTGGTAGTTCAGGATCCTTATTAGGTTTAGGGAATGCCAGAAGCATAGCTTCAGTAAAGGTACCTTCAGATTTTGAGTTTGAGATAAAGTGAGAAAAAAGTTCAAATCGTTTAGGGGTAAGTAATGATTACAAATGGGCATAGAAGTCGTGTCCTAGCACTTTGCCCGTTTTAAGCCCATTTTGCTTTATGGGTGAATTAAGTGAGTCAACATCAAAAGTCAGATAATTTGAATATGTAATATGTTGTAGGAAGGCAGTAATGTTTGAATTATTGGGAGTAGAATCAGAGGAGTATAATTGATGATAGAATTTGCTGAATACATCAATAATCTCTTTATCTACACATTTTCTAGTGCCATCTGAGACCTTTATTGCTGTGATTCTATTTTTCTTTTTTGATTTTGAGATAGGAAGCTAGGGATTTGCTAATTTTATTAGAAAATGTATATATTTTATATTTATATTTTAGCAGGTTAGCGCAAGAAAATTCAGAGGTAAGTTCATTATATTTTATTCTTAGATGCAACACATTAAAATGAATTTCCTGAGACGGATTAGAGATATATTGTTTCTCAAGAATTTTTAATTTTCTTAGGACCTCTTCGAATTCATGTTTTATATCCTTTTTTCACAACAAAAGAAATAATGTATCCTTTAAGTACTGCTTTTTAACAGTCATAAATTATTAGGGATAGATGTATCTGCTGCTTTGTTAATCTCGAAATAATTATTGTGGACAACTGTCAGAAAAGAAACACATTTTTCATCTTTTAATAGGGCCCAATTAAATCTCCATTTATTTGATTTGGAAACAGGATTGGTATTGCTAAGGTTAATATGGACATGGGCATGATCGGACAGGGATATATAGTGCCTCATTACGCATTAGGTGGTAAGGGATTACCGGCACCGGTAAGGTCATCGGTGCCGGTAATCCCTTACCACCCTATTCCGAGGTCCCTTAGCAGGCCCCTTCCTCAACGCCTGGTTTTGCCAGGCGTTATGGATGGGACCCGTTAAGGGACTTCATAGCTAATAACGGTACCGCAAATTGTGGTACCGTTATTAGCTTCATCCCCATTCCCATTGAGCCCTATGGGGGCTCGAGTGGGAGTGGCGATTGGCTCCTGGAATGGGCATTTATCGGGTCCTCCAAGGTTGGAATGACCCGGTAAGTCCCTATTTCGGGAACCCGGACCCGGAATGCGGTAAGGGGGTAGCCATGGTGGTAATAGCACCATGGCTTGCTCCTACTGCATAATGAGGCCCATAGTCTACAGTAGAATCTATTAGGTTAGCAGACAAAGTGTTAGCCAAGAAGATATAGTCAATTCTGGAAAATGAGTCATGGGGACTAGAATGAAAGGTATACTCCATGTCTGATGTAGATGCCAGGCATCAGAAAGGCCTAAATCAGAGAAACACTTTAGAAATTGATTATGAGATTTTGAGTTTTTAAAAAGAATGTTATACTTTCTGTCTAGGAATGGATCCACTATTTCATTGCAATTCCCACATACTATAAAGTTTTGCATATTTGAGTGGAGCAGATGTTCCTTAAGTTGTTTCCAGAAAACAGGATCTGATGCGTTAGGACCATGTACATTTAAAATTGAGTAGTAAGTAGAGTTAAAGGAAAGATTCAAAAAGACCCATCTAGCTGAGTCATCAGATTCTGAGCTAATGATTCTGCAATCAAAATGTTCATTTATGAGGGTTATAAAACCACTTTTTTAACCCTGTGTCGCATTAGCAAACACTTTACCCACCCAGAGCTTTATAAATTTAGCAGCTTCTGACGTTGAAAGATGAGTTTCTTGAATGGAATGCTTGGTTCTATTGAGATAAGAAATAACTTTTTGTCTCTTGATGTGATTGTGAAGGCCTTTAACATTCCAAGATGATACCTTTATTGATATAGGTATCAAAGATAAAAAACATGAACCTAAAATACATTGGGCCTCATTCCGAGTCCGGCGCTAATGGAAAAACGATGGCGGTAAAGTAATTCTGCCATCCTTTTCCGCCGTGGACTATTCCGACCCTTCACACCGTAATTACCGCCGCCGTAAAGTACGACGGCGTAAATAGCGGACCAGTGTCGCGCGCCCGAGACACCACGTCGGAAATAACGCTAAGGCGTAAACCAGTGCTGATCCCAAGTAAAGCGGACACGGTAAAAACGGCCTCCACAAGGGCGCAAAGTACCTTAACGCCATGGCGTAATTACCGGCATCGCAGAGAAGGTGTTAACAACCCTGAACAGTGCCAGAAAGAGGAACAGGTGCACCCAATCAGCACAGGTGGAGTCCATAGAGTCAGGCACAGCACAAAAGGAGCACACCCACACACCACACCCCCTCCCACACCAAGATGATACCAATTCTCGCAGCATTCATGGAGCTGGAGGCCCTGCTTGCAAGGCAGCAACGACGACAACATCAACAACAGCAACCACAGCAACCACAGCCCCCACCACAGAGGATACACAGGAGGAGAAGGAGGCAGAGACAGGCCCAGCATGCCCTACCGGTGCAGCCACCATTACCACGCCGTCAGCCCCCAATTCCACGCATCAGACCCACCCCCTTCAACCTCACACCAGAGCAGATACACACCCTGTACCGGCTTGACCGGGACACCATAACCACCATAGTGGCCCTGATACATAACGACATAGTGAGCCTAATAGAAATCAGCACTGCCATCCCCCCTCTACTAAAGGTAGTGTCTGTGCTCCACTTCCTTGCCACAGGGACCTACCAGCATACAGTGGGGCACATGCATGGCATTTCACAGCCCATATTTTCCCGGATACTCAACCAAGTGCTCAATGCCCTCCTCAAGCACAGAAGTGACTACATATGCCTCCCCCGGACTCCCCAGGAGACATATGATACCAAAGCTGCCTTCCATGCACTTGCAGGCATGCCAAATTGCATAGGTGCCATCGACTGCACCCACGTAGAATTGGTGGTTCCCCATGCCATGGAGGTGCCGTATCGCAACCACAAGCAATATCACTCCATCAACGTCCAGATGGTGTGTAATGCCAGTAAAGCCATCACACAATGCAATGCCCGATACCCCGGATCAACTCATGACTCCTTGGTCCTGCGCAACTCTACACTACCACGCTACATGGAGCGACATGCTGAACGACGTACCTGGCTGCTTGGTGAGTAACCGGAATGGGCCATGGCAGTCCATTGGGGCTGTGAGTAGGCTGTCAGCATACTCCACCCGGGTGGTAAAGGGGGGGGTAGAGAGATGCATAAGGGTGGGACAGTCAACGCCATTGTACGATGTAATGGGGTGACTGTATCCTGGGACATGTGTGCATGGCCAGTGAACACCTGCTGCAATGTCAGATTAGCCCAATTCTCCACCATGATTGCACGAACACTTACCTTCATTCCACTCTCATGCAGGTGATGCTGGCTACCCATTGAAGCCGTGGCTCATGACCCCGGTCCGCAACCCACAAAACAGGCACCAGGAGGACTACAATAGATCTCATACCCTACACGGGTGGTGATAGAGCAGACCTTCGGCCTTTTGAAGGCACGATTTCGTTGCCTTAGCCGCTCAGGTGGGTCCCTCATCTACAGCCACGAGAAGGTGGCCAAGATCACCATGGCATGTGCAATGCTGCACAACATGTGCATCCATCGGAACGTGCCACTGCCCCCTGACGTGGGTCTGCTACCACCAGAGGAGGAGGAGGAGGAGGAGGAGGAAGGAATGGCAGGACAGCATCACGGGGCCGATGCACAGGAGGGACGTCACGTGCGACAAGCATTGATTGACCAATATTTCTGAGTCACAAGTCAGCTGAGGGGGTGAGGATGACAGGACATTGGGCACTGGGTGTGGGGATACATGTACTACATGCACTGTGAGAAATTAAAAGACACATGCACAATGATCAATGTCCACTCTGTTTTCCAGGATACACCAAACTGTGTATTGTATAATCATGTGAAAACATGTACAAATAATCCTCCACCCTCACCCCCCTCACCCCCAACTCCCACGCACACCCTCACCCCCCTCCCCCCCAACTCCCACGCACACCCTCACCCCCCTCCCCTAAACTCCCACGCACACCCTCACCCCCCTCACCATCCCCCCACAAAAGCCCCACAATGGTCCCATCAATACTACATAGGCCACATGTGTGTGGCTTCATAGTCAATGGGCACGCCCCGAGCATGAGGAATCATTTTCGCATTGTGCGTTGTGACCTGCGGACCGGGCTGGTCTGCGTGGAGGAGCACTGGGAGGGTGGTTCCTCCTGCTGGGGCTGAGGTCTGGGGGTTGCTGCCTCCAGGGCATCAGCAATCCTGCCGAGCACCTCACAGAGCCGGTTTGTGGATGTAGTGATGACCTCGCCCAGAGCCTGCAGGTCATTGTGATGCACCAACCCTGATTCCCGGTTGTCCCGGAGAAACTCCTCAATCATGGCCGTGAGGTTCTGGGAGTGCACAGCTTCTGCGGCCGATGTGGGGGATGTGGTTGGCAGGCTCGGTATTGGGCCTGCAGGCCTCTCAGGTGTTTCGGCAGGGGAAGTGGGCTGGGCCATCACTCGACCCGGAGTCGCTGTGTGCAACCTGGCTGTATGATGGTGACTCAGGGCTGTAGACGTTGGTCTCCTCCACGTTGACCACGGAATAGGATGTGGGGCTGTCTGGCACACTAAGGAGGCACATGGCAGCATTCTCCCCTGACATGCTGGATTCCTCAGGGTGCAGCGTGGGGCATGTTTCCGGCGGAACTGCAGCCATGTCCAGGTGCTCGGGTGGGGGTTGTGTACCCTCCATGGGGGTTGCTGGAGCAGGTGGTGTAGTATGGGCCTTATGTCTGCCAGCAGGTATGCGCTGTACCCTGCCCCTGTCCCGGGAGGTACTTGGCCGGGAGCCTTCCTGCTCCTCACTTTCATGACCGCTACCTGTGGGGGGCAAGAGAGAGACAGCATGCTCAATGATCTGGGGGTCATCATGACTTCAAGTCTATGGTAACACATTGGGAGAGCAGCGTCTTGGTGATATTTTGGTCGGTGAGTGAACTTGGCTTGGATGGTAAAAGCATACTGTTGGCGAGGTCAATCATGTTGGCGGAGTACTGTGGTGAGTGACATTGACCAGCTTTCTGTGTGGCATGGCCAATATGGGTGTCAGCCTTGCACCTGACATCATCCTGGGTCCCACTTGTTACGACATGGTTGCAGGGGGGGGGCTACGAAGCAAACATGATGTGACTCTTTGGCCGGCCCTTTGCGGTGAATTACATTAGGGATGCATGTACTGTTTGGACTCATGACACTCACCTGCATCAGCGGATGAGGGATCACCGCAATCCATTTCGCCCACACCTTCGATGGCTTCTGTGCCCATCATCTCCGCACATGTTTCCTCCCAGGGCATCATTTTAATGGGTGAGCCTGGGCCTCCTCCTGTCTCCAGGGCCTGCTGACGGTTTGCTGACATGATGGCCCACACCCTGAGATGGAGGTCATCCCAGCGTTTGCGGCAATGCGTTGTGCTGCGGGGGGTGTTCCCAACGGCGCTCACCCTCTGTGCGACCAACTCCCATATCTCCTTCTTTCTGAGGATGGTGGGCCTACGCATGTCGCTGCAGAATACGATATCTGCATGTTCATGCAGAGTGTCGACCAGGACCTGTAACTCATCCTGGGTGAATTTTTCTTTTCGGATGCGCCCTTTTTCAGAACTTTAGGCATGATGATCTTCTCTGTTGTATATTTGGTCGATCTGAGTCCTGTATGGAGTCCTGTATGTCCTGTATGGAGAGGATTGCAATGGATTGTGATTTTAAATATGGCCGCCGTGATGCTTCCCGTTCCTGTGCGATGACGTTATTTCCGTTTCCGGTATTTAACGGTGGCCGTAATTTACGGTTAGCGTAAATTACGGTCTCCGCTAATTACGTATTCCATCGAAGGCGATGGTGTTAATTACGTCTAGGTTTATGGCGGTAAGGGGTTTGACGGGACCTTTTGCGCTATGCCGCAAGGGAGTTTACCGCCATGGCGGAATACTCGTGCACGCGAAGTCGGAATATGGTGGAAATAGCGCCTTCCGACCACATCGTACATGGTATTTACGCCATGGCGGTAATTACTGTTACTTACCGCCGGACTCGGAATGAGGCCCATTTTATCTGGGTAGTTGGTGAATATGAAAGTGTGGATTTCCAAACAGTTTTGATATGACAGCCAGTTATTATGAAAGATATGAAACCCTTAGGGAAAAAACAGAAGGATAAAGATATACAGAGGGAGAAAGGGATGATAAACAGCAATATGAATATTAGCATAGGTTGACAATATAACTTGATATCACAAACATATATGGCTAGCAGGAAACATCCAAAATATTTCATGTTGAAAAGAAAAAAACGATGATGAGGGTGGGGCGCCGAGTGAGATCAGGCAAACCAAGACATCACTCTTCCACTGTTATATTTAAAAGTCAGAGAAACATTTTTCGGAAGGCCTTATGGTACATTACTTGGAGGAGGTCCAGCAGTGTCTATTTCATCCAACCTTTGAGATTGGATTAATTGTCTTATGTCTCGAGGATTATCAAAAGAAGTGTGTGTCCTTTAAAGATTACTTTCCGGGATGCAAGATTAATTATTCCATATCTGGCATTACGTTGTTTCAAAGCTTGCCTTAACACAAGGAGTTATGTTCTTCTAGTGGCAGTAGAGTTTGCAAGATCTTGTGAAAATAATATATTATTTCCATACCAGGAAAGGTGTTTAATCAGCTTAACTTTTTTCATTATAAGCTGTACATGTTTGAAGTCCAAAATAGCAAAGATAAGAGTTCTTGAGGAATTTCTGGCATTAGCTAGAGGGCGTATAGGGCCAATTCTATAAGCACGTTGGATGTTGAGTTGCAAGGACGGGGGTAGATCAAATAGCTTGGGTTGCATGGTAGTAAGGAATAGAATTGTATCATCCCCTTCCTTCAGGAAGTCCAACTATGCAAAGGTTGTTTCTTCTATTCCTATTTTCCAGGTTTTCTGAATGTTTTTGAAGCACTTTGACCGAATTTCCCAAGTTAACAACTCTGTTAGATATATATTCTGCATCGCTCACTCTGCACTCTACAGATATCCTAAACTCCAAAGCTAACCATTTATCATCCAAAAGTTGCAGTTTGTTATTAGTTGCTTTCATAAATGGTGGTAGGGCTCTGTTTTCGGTTAAGATGGCAAGCATGGCTGGATCCATATTTTCTTCATTGGGAGTTGACAATTCACTTGTTTGCCTTTTTAACGTGGTAGCAGTTGTTGAGGCAGAATCTTTACCAAGGTTTTTCTTAGACATAGCCATAATTATATTGTAGATGTGCCCCGAGAGTGACAAGCTTGAGAGGTATAATATTAGTACACAATATCACCTCTTAAAATTGCAGAGCCTCAAATTAGTAATAGCATTTTCGAATTAAGGATCCAAAATAATTCAAATGAGTAAAAAGACGCTTTTCATGCAGAATAAGGAATTATTGCTGGGTAAGTCTGTTAATATATACCTGAAGAGCCGTCAATTCAGCACCTATAGCACTTCAGGGAGCAAAAACTGATTTCCCTGAGTTAACTTGGTCAAGTGTTATATTATAGATTTATCAGAAGTACATGGAGCACAAATCTAAGGTGTTTTGGTGCTATTTTCTGTTTGTTGGCTTTAAATGGGCGGTGTTGTGAAAGAAATCAGCCTCTTCGAGCAGGTGACACACACGCTTCGTGTCGGCTGAAGCAGCTGACAGGAACCTCTGCTTTGCTATGCTATTACACCAGCGCACTGCTTAGCAGCCTTCTTGTGCCACTTCCTCCATAGTACATTCAAGCGGCTGCGTTAAGGAGCGGAGCCGAGAACTAGTCTGCCATCACGCTCAGCACCAAGCCGCGCCCCCTCTACTGGTGCATTTTGAGGCCTACAAATGGCCAGCGCTAAACATCATGTGGACAGGGTATCCGTAAAATATATTAACATTCATGGGGACAGACACTAATCTCACTATGAGCCAGTTGCCTACATTTGTGGTCACTGGATTTGTTGATTCTCACTAAATCGTTTCAACTTTAAGAATGTTAATATGTCTTACTTCGCTCTGCATAGAGATGGCATGATGTTACCCAGTAAGGCACTTATGTCACGTTTCGACACAGACAGCAGCATGTGTGAGTGCATGAACCGAGTGACACTAAATGGTAAAATAGATGCAGGATTAGTGTTGGATTGTAACGACGTCTCAAAAGGATTCAGTTTGTTTCCTGTAGACTTTTCTCCAGAAATGCAAATGCCTGATCATTTCAGTTTAATCAGTAATGAGCTTGTGCAATGTTACAACCTCTCCCGGCCACTTTTACTATTGTGGTCTATGTGATGCACTCTAATGTTGTAGAAGTGATCCGTGATCATCAAGTGCTTTTGTGTACATGTCGGATAGATCCCATTCAAATAACACAATTGGTGGGCAACGATAAGTATTTGAAAAAGTGTTCCGAAGGTGTGTTTGTTTTTGACCAATTACCAAACAGGGATGAACCCTAAAGCTTTTCTTATCATCACACACCCACACATGAAGAGTGGTGAACACTGGCTAGGGGTGTGGTTAGGGGTGTATCTGAATGTCTCTTTGTTGTTGCAGTTATGGACTGAATCACTCCTTTTATCGGCAAACTATTGAAATGTTTGTAAAAATAAACATTTGAGGAGTAACTCAGAGCACAGATCAGGTACAACATGCTCTGGAAACCACTTGCGACATGCGCGTTGTCTTCTTTCTTAAAAAGGCATGTCAAGAGCTTGCCATGGAAATGATTTTTAACAGATACTCTATAATGACTTCATGGTGAAGCAGTTTGTCATGATGTAATCAGAACAAAATGATTCAAGAACAAATCAGAATGCACATGTGTTATGTCAGACATGTAATGCCATACCAGCTCTCTAAATAAATAATACATAGCTTTGAACATTGATGGTTTGACATAAAACCTAATAATTGTTTTATTTTGTTCAACAAAATATTGATGCATCTTTCTGGATGGATATGAACACACATACAAAACACACACATTCAGTGCAAACAAGTCTGAATGTGACAGCTCTGAGGTATGAGGTGAGCCCACATAATCATCATGTTGTGGGCTGCTGTCCCTTTCGAAGGTTAGATACCCTTCCCCATTACTGTGTGTTTAAAATAGATGGAGCTAGAAGCAGGACTTAAGTTTACAACAGTAGAACCACAAATAATAATGACATGGTATGATAGTCAACCATTACCCACCAGCAGTCGATCACTATAACTATCTACTCTACAACTAAGGGCCTGACTAAAGAATTCCACTCCACTGCTTGGTGTGTGATTTGAAGCGACCACTAGGCCTTCATCAACACATCTGGTGTTTTGGCTATGGCTAGGAGTCTTTCCATAATTTTCCTCAATAAAATGCTGGTTCATTTCAATTAATGTTAAATATTGAACAGGGTTTGAACTGCAAGGTTTCTCATCTGGTCAGATACATTATCCTCAGCAGCACTAAAGACTCTCACAGACTATAAACTGACAGGAAGGCATCTGAAGAATTATATGGCAACTCTCACAAGTTGTGTTGGTCAGATTGCGGCTCCCTGAACCAGTACTCTAGATGACCATCATACCTACCCTTGTGAGATGTGCCAAGTAGATTTCCATCCATCTGAGCTGTAGTATGTGCACTGCATGTTTTTGTAGAATCATCACATTGAAGATTCCTGATGGATTGAGGCGTACATCCAGCAGGTATACAATTCACAGCCAATAACTATAGTAGTTCACAGCAGATGGGTCAGGCAGTTTAAGGGAGAAAAGAAATGGGAATCCGGATGAGGTAGAAGAAGACAGTAATCTCAACATCCGGATTAGCATGCTGAGCACAGGGGCGTTTTCTTCCTGACTGTCGTTCAGGCAGTTTTATTTCCACTCACCGCATCTTCACTGCATTAGTGCACCTTTGCACAGCTAACTTGCAAATCTCTCTGCTGGGTTCTCAGAGATTTCGTGTGGCAGAAAAGCAACCCCTTTCATCTCAAAACATGGAAGGAGAAATGAGGCCCAGCAGTATTTGGTTATGCTTGGACCCCAACACCAGGTTAACAGTACATACTTTATCATCCCCACTGTATTCATCTAACTAGCCCCATTATGGGCACTTATTTTCTTGGACAGGTTGAGTTTTATCAGATTCACCACCTGTGGGAACACCTCACCGAGTGTTGCACTGTGCCAGCTAATACGATTTGTGGCCTGTTGAAAAGGCTATAGCACAACAGACATCGAACAGATGCTGTCACTGTCTTGACATAAGGAATGCCCCTCTAGGCCCACCTGTGAGTGCTACATTAATTAGAGATAACATTGCATTGTTCAGTACAACAACAGCTAGTACAACATATGTCAAATTGAATTCCAGGACATACCAAAAGATGTTCTCCAAGTTGTTCTCTTGCAACATGTGGTGCACCTGAAGTTGGTGCAGAACATTTCTCGCACTGCATGCCTGGACAACGTGGAGTAGATTCACTGAGAAACAGCAATTATGCCATTTGAAAGTTGGCAGTTATTGTTTAAACATGTCACCACAAGATGGAATCGCCCATTTGGGAATTGCACAAATACCACTCGGTGGGTGAAACAAGGGCACCTTTTAGCCCCTTATTGTTCAATTTGTATATGGCTGATCTCCCTCAAAGGCTGAGGGCCGCTGCCGAAAATCCCCCGAAGGTGGATATGGCTAAGGTATCTTCTTTAATGTATGCGTATGATTGGGTCATATTTAACTATACATATACAGGTATTCTAAGATCTCTAAAAGCGCTGGGTATGGGTCAGAACTATCTTGAGATCAACCATATGAAAACCAAAGCAATGTTCTATTCATCTTGCAAAATAAGTTTGCTGCCCTTGGTGTTAGATCAGGAAGTTATAGAATATCACTCTAGTTATTCCTATCCGGGTTTGGAATTAAGATCATTAGGATGTCATGCTGAAGTGATCTCTATGAAGTCCAGGAAGGCAGGGCAGTGAACAGGTCCCTTTTGCTGATTTGCATTGCATCGTTCACAGTGGGCTACAGTCTGGCCAATATCAGAAAACTCTATGTACAATGCTTCTGTCAAGCCATACTATACGGTCTAGAGACATCAATGTTGTCTGATTATGACTGGCTCAATGTTCTGAAGGGCCGCTTTTGGAAACAACTTTTGCATTTACCTCTGGTGGTCCCTATGGAACCTTTGACATTGGAACTTGGTTTGACATTGTTGAAGACTATGGCATTGAAACATAGAAGAGAGCTTTATTTAAAGTCATTAAATCCACCTAAATGCCCTGTTTTGGGTGCTGTGGCTGGGTGGCACGAGAAGGTGCCTAAAACAAAAGGGGTTAACTTTGCATTCCTAAACAAGAGTCTCTTTGAAAAGATGACCTGTCCACTGCTGCTTGCAATGGTAAGGATGGGGTGGACTATCACAACCTTAAACACTCATTAAGAAAGAAAATATTGCTATGGGACAGGAACATTCATTTTTCATACTTACAGAAACTAACTTCTTACAAGATGGTAGGGATGATGTCATACAAATTCTTGTCTCCCCAAAAATATTTACTGGAATGCCCTGACATTGGAGCTAAATTCGGGATCGGTGAATATACAGCTTGCTCTATTTCAAATCTGGGTAATGGTAGAGAAACTCCTGAATCCTGTGCTCATATAGGTACATTTGCAGGTTATAAGATGTCTTATTGTCAAGATGAATTGACATGAGGTCTTATGGTTGAGATTAATTGATGAAATGTAATAATTTGTTTTATGGATTATATATATTTTATTATGTTTTACGCTGTTTGTTATATGTGAAAAGTTCTTTGTGAGCTAAACACATTCAAATAAAATTAAATTAAATTAAACATGTCACCCCAAGCTGAAGGACATGCACGAGCACAAATTTGTACTGTCTTGCAAAAACTCATATCATTGCAAGGATATTAGGATGTTAGACCCACCCACCCCCATGCCCCCTTAGATTGTCTTGTTGCCCCCTACATCCCCTGACCTTCCCAACTCCTGTAGATTTCAGGCACTACCTCAATTGCCATCAGACATAGTAATCCTAGCCGCCTTTCTTTGCAGCCCCTGCCCTCTACTCCCCCCCTCTCTTCTTAAAGTCTGGCATTACCCCAATTGCCACCAGGCATAGTAATCATAGCCACGATTCTTTCTAATACACCTGCCCTCCCCACCTCCTTTGCCTCCCCCATCTTTTTAAAGCCTGGTCACTACCTCAATTGCCGGAATGCATAGTAATCGTAGTCGCCTGTCTTTCGCAGCCACCTTCCACTCTCCTCCTCCCCCCAAACCCTCCCCCCTCCCCTTCCCCTCTGCGCCTGCCTTGCAGTCACCTTCCCCTTCACCCCCCCTTTTTTGTTCCATTAGCACTTACTCCTATCATCTGTACCATATCCTCTGATAGCAGCATGTCTGTCCCCCTTCCCTCCACGTCTTCTCCGCCCTCTCCCCAGCACTATTCTTAATCATCATCTCACCTATTATAATAGTTGCTTGTTTGTTCCTCTCCTCCTCCCTCTCTCCACACCACACCTCATCCTCCTCCCCCTCCTCTTGTTATTTCATGCACTACATCAATTGTCATCAGGCATAGTAATGTTACTGCTGGTTTTGTCTCATTCTTGCGTCCGCCTTTTTCTCCTTAATTGTTTCTTGCACTTGCACCATTAGAAATGTCGCCAGGTTAATTATGATAGTTATTTTTCACATTCGAAATGATTTCAAGGACTTGTAAGAATGTAAATTAATCCTCCCATGTTCCCTCCCTCCTTGAAGGGCTTTGAAACGGCCCTAATTCATTGAATGATTTGCGCAGAAAATAAGGGGCAAGCGCCAGTTTGTGTATTCATGGAACACAATGCGTGGGGCTTACCATAGACTCACGAGGAATCCGCGCCAGTCCAACACGTCACTGAGACACCACGAACGCCTTGCGCGAGACACGTAGCAAAGGGGCATTGGGTTCTGCCCAGTGACCTAAAGAGGGGGTGGAACACGTGGAATGGGGCTCAACAAACAAAAATATGGGCGTAACAAGGGATGTAGCAAAGTAAAATCCTTGCAACGTCCATATGCGCGCTAAAAACCTGTACTCATGGAATTGAATAGGGCTCCCCGTCGTGCAGAAAAATATGCACAAATCCGGAAACACGTACGCCACGCGAAAGCTGGTGTAAGCGTCACCCAGCACTAAAACAAATGCAAACAAAGGTTCCATTTGTCGCAGCAGTGATCGTGGGACACCACAGGAGGAGGAAGATGGCCAGGGCACAGATTTTTCTACCTAGGACCAACCCTTTTGGGATACCTGATGACCAGGTCTATGGCAGGTATAGGTTTCCACCTCATATCATATCAGACCTGGTCATGGAGTGGGAGGATGAACTTACATCAACCCCCCTGTGCTCCCAAGCACTGAGCCCCTTGGAAAAGGTGCTCAATGTTCTGTATTTTTTGCCCACTTGGTCATTTCAGCAGGCAACTGCCATAGTTGGGGGCATTTCACAGCCCACACAGTCACGCTGCCTACACCAGGTGTTGGCAATCATGACTGCATGCCCCTCAGTCCGCAGGCACATCTACATGCCGCGAACACCTGCAGAAAGGCAGGCCGTGGTCAAGGATTTGTATGGGGTGGCACACATCCCTAAAATGCTTGGTGCGATTGATTGCACCCATGTGGCTCTATGTCCACCTCGGGCCACAGAGCACATCTATTGCAATCGCAAGCACTGGCATTCCATCAACGTGCAGGTTGTATGTGATGCCAAGGGTCTCATTACTTCTGTATATGCAAACTATCCAGGGTCCAGCTATTATAGCTTCATATTCAGAATATCACTCCTACACCGGGCCCTGAAGGCTGGGAGGCATGGCAACACATGGCTCATTGATGAGTATAAATGCCTGTGCACATGCATGCATGTCACACACAGACAAATGCACAGCAATGACAAACATTTTAACCTCTACAGGGGACCGTGCCTACCCTCTGAGTTCCTACATGATGACGCCAATATGGAACCCTGCCACACCACCCCAGATAAGATACAACATATCCCATATTGCAACTCGGGGCATAGTGGAGCGCACATTCAGAGTGCTCAAGTCACATTTCCGCTTCCTTGACCACTCTGGTGGTGAGTTGCTATATGCACCACCACTAGTGTGCAGGAACATTGTGGTATCATGTGTCCTGCACAATGTTGCAACACAGCGCGGTGTACCGGTGGACATGGTGGTGCCCCCACATCTCTAACCACATGCATGTCGCTTGTGTATGCTAGGGCAAAGGGCACGTGGCGAGGCTGCCCGTACCCACCTAAAATCCAACCCCTGCGAAGTGCACACAGCCATGGCACATTCCAGGTGCCATTCAGTGATGACAAAGGGACAATCATCTGTGTCCACCAAAACACCCTGAGAATGTGTCCTTGGAAGTGCTACATTGTGTGCATCCCTTAGAATTTAAATGAATTAATTGATTTGGCTTTCCAAAAGGAACATATAGATGAGGGACTATGCCACTACCACCATGCCAAACTAGACATCCAATGTCCTGTGTGTCACATAAACCGTCCCATCTATTTTATCAATATCATTTGCATATATAAAGCGCACAACAGGCCTTGGACATCACAGCGCTGTCACAGAAGGCTTACTCAGTTACATAAGTGTTTGTCAAAACATACATGTTGCCTAGCCCCATGTTGCCGGGTGGCAGCATCATACAAATGCAGAAAGTCAATTTAGGTGGCCGTGGCTAGGAGGAGAGGGCAGAGGGGAGGCGTAGGAAAACAAGAGGGGGGACACACACAACATCACAGGTGACCTGGGGAGGGGGTGAGGGGCATACACAACATCACAGGTGACCAGGGGTGGAGGTGGGTGGCATACACAACATCACAGGTGACCAGGTATGTGGGAGGCATACACACCATCACTGGTGACCAGGTGTGGGGGAGCATACACAACATCACAGGTGAGCAGGGGTGGGGGTGGGGGGCATACACAAGATCACAGGTGACCAGGGGTGAGGGTGGGGGTTATACACAACATCACAGGTGACCAGGGGTAGGGGGGTCATACACACAGTGCCCCATTCCCATGCAAACACCACCGAAGTGTCAACAAATGCCATGCACTCACCTGTCCGTGGAACCCACCTGCCTTGCATACGATGCACACCATTGTGAGGCGATCTACCTACATGGAATGAAATGCTGAGTAACAGCACAGAATACATGCACATACATTATCACATTTGACACTAGAAAGAAAATATGCATTCAACACAGAGTGCAGGAGCAACACAGGGTGCATGTCCATTGGCATAGCTATGTACAGGAGTACAGTGTACCACACCAGAGAGAGAGGGAGGGAGAGAGAGAGAGAGTGGCACAGAGAATGAATAACAAGGAAATGACAGATCAAGGAGTACATGCCCCGGTTCACTAATGTACAATGACATGCTGCACAGCACAGTCAGTGTGCCCATTCAGGGTTTCCACATAGGTAGGTAACATGAGCTCCAATGAAATCACCACAAGCCCATGTGAGCATGCAAAGGACACATAACAGAAACGACAAATGCATCAAAGATGACCAACAATAAATCATGCACAACATGCAAGACAGTGCAAATGCTTACCAAATAACAACGTCTGAATGCTGTAAATCCCACATGACCTTCACCAGTAAGTTTGTTTCTTAATTTGATAAAGGAATGGCATTGTCTGGTGGAGGGCATGAGGAGTGTGGACTTTGAATGGTGCAGGATGTCTCACCAGGGAAAGCAGTCACCGCCACATCACAGATTACTGGAACAACATGGGCGAACATATCAAAACAGATAACGTGCAGAATAATTGACACAGCACACACGTGCCTTGGAAAAACAAAGCTATGATAACCTGCACATGCCACCCAGTGCACCCCCATGCAAACATGCTAGATTAGTTCACCAGGCATGCCTGCACGTACACTACTGCACATGTATAGCCGCTGAGGAGTTAATGGCACACCATGAATGCAAAAAATAACTTAGACAACAACCAAGAAAGGGCAGAACAAAATATGACATGCCAACATCTGGCAGGGGGGGGGTCCACCTAGAAGGGGGGAGGGGCATGGTGCTCGTCAACACCCACATGTGTGGAAGTTGAAAAAACAATTCCCTCCATAGGTACATGGACCGCACAGCTATCATGGATTGGAAGGGTTGTTGATGCTGTCGCCACCTTCCTGTGTAGAATGTGAAGGTGGTGGTGGTAATGGATGTTGGCCACGTAAGGCCCTGGCAGCAGCCAGGTGGGACCCAGATGAAGGCACCTGGAACATGAAGCCTCGGAGGTCCACATGCAACACCTCACGGAATGCACAGAGTTCCTTCGAGATGGTATGAATCGACAGTTCCATCTGGCTGTGGCACTGTGTACTGCAGGCTGCCTCTCGTACTTCGATTGATGCTCTGAGGGCCAGTAATTCTTGCCTCAGGGCTGCCCTGTGGGCTCGACCCTCTGCAACCAGGCATGCCTGCAGAGACCTCAGGTCGGCCCGTCGGCTCATGTTGCTGGCCACCATGTGCAGCCTGTGTGAGCGGCATGTGGACCACAATGCCTACAGCTTGTGCACTTCCTGTGTTTCTCGTGAGAACATGGAATTGGCCACTCTATCCATGCCCTGTGCCAATACTGCATAGGAGGTGGCCTGTTGCTGTGCAACACACAACATTGACTGCTCCCACCCATTATCCCCAGCCACGCCACGTCCGCCATGTGTGCGTGCCCTACAGCTGCTGGACCCAAGGGAGCGTGTGTTATGCTCACCTGGTATTCACAGGGACGCCACACGATACTGAATGGAGGTCTAATCGCTATCCCGGACCCCTCTCTGCTTGGTTATGTGCCAGACGTTGGATAGCGCCTTATGTTTTTGTGCATTGAACTCTCCGTCCTGCTTCTCTGTGCAGGGGCGCGTGGTTGGTGCGGGCATTCTGTGGACCTAGATGGACCTAGTTGCTTCACTGGTCCGTGTGCCCTTATGTCGGGTCCAGACCGGCTGTGACGCTGACTCTGCTCGTTGTCTTCCAGGTGAGTTATAATGTCTTTTCCGTCTTTATTCTGTCTCTTTCTTTCCCTCCATTTTCTCTGTCTTCTCGGTGTCTTGCTCCACTACGCTGTTCCCTAAGAATGTCTCTTTTTGTTTTCACAGGGATGGTTGCGATATCGGAGTTGCCGCGCCAATGGCAAAGATCACATGAGTTATTGATGCACAGAGTGCTGCGCTGTTTATTGGTGTTAATTGCTAACCTGTGTTCTCTTCTCTTTGTACAGGTTGCGGTGATGTTCCGGAGTGATGAGCGATCGAAGCGCTGCTTGCTCAGGTAAGTGCTTCGTTAATGCTGACCTTGTTCCTTCTCCCTTACACGTTGCTGTGAAAACCAGAGATAGGCGAGGTACGAGAAGCACAGGGTGCTGCCATGACTCGCTGCATGCTCAGGTAAGAATTGTTATTAATACTGTCCTTGTTTCTTTACCTTTGCAGGTTGTGGCGAACTCCAGAGATGGGCGAGGTAAGCAAAGCGCAGGATGCATTCAAGACTGGTTACTTCACAGGTAAGTGTTCTTGCTCGCTAATGCTGTTCTTGTTCTTGCAGGTTATTAATGGAATCCGGATCTAGGGCTTCAGGATCGGGCCGCCAGAGAAGCAGATGAGCAGGAGCTGGACACAGTGAGCGTTACGCTGCAGGAGTGCAGAATAACGCACTGCGTGTTCTGCTGTTTGGGTGTGGTTTAAATAGCCCAGGTAAAGTAGTTCCAGGCCAAGTAGTTCCAGGCCCAGCCACACACAAAACATTAGACTGCATGGCTTGGTTCTAAAGAACTATTGAGGTCCAAAACTGGTACTGCTTTATTCCTGATAATGAGCCTGGTGCCGAAGGCGCCAGGACTAACTCCATGTATGTCTCTGATGGAGTTTCAAGGCCCTTGGGGCCAGTGTGAAGGACTTTAGCCCCACTGCTGCCAGGGGGCTGTTATACCTGAGGGGATCAGGGGCATGGATCGTGACAGCACTCCCCCCTAAGGCCCCTCTCAAGGTATTTCCTCCATGTGGCCCTGGTTTGGTCCGATGGTTCAGATAAAATCGTCTTACCAGGCGTGGTGCATGGACGTACTCGCTAGGCTCCCATATCCTGTCCTGAGGGCTGTATCCCTTCCAGTCCACTAAGTGATATAACTTGGACCTGGTGAGTTTGCAATCTAGGATGTCCTTGACTTCAAATTTGGGTTCTCTGTTAATCAGTACCGGATTTGGTGGTGTTTTGACCAAGTTCCAGGCTGAACAGGTTTTAAGAGTGACACGTGAAATATGGGATGGATCTGCATATTTGGTGGTAGAGCTAGTTTTACTGCCACAGGATTTACAATAGCCTTGATGGTTTAGGGCCCTAGATATCTGGGACAAAATGTTTGAGTTCCTCTTATGGGCACGTGCTGAGACGCCAACCAGACTTCATCTCCAACTTGGTAGTCTGGGGCTTTTCTTCTGTGTTGATCAGAGAATCTTTTCTGTCTTTCTTTGGCTTTGATCAAGTGTTCTGTTGCCTTTTTGAAGGCTTGAGTGATGGTCGGATGTAAAGTCTTCACCGCTGGCATTTCCTGGGCCATGGGGGTATCTAATTCGGAAGTACGTGGATGCCATCCATATACTGTATATAATGGACTTTGTCCGGTACTGGTGTGTAGTGAGTTGTTGTAGGCATATTCGGCTATCCACAGCACATCCTTCCAGCTTTCTTCCACTTGATGTAGCATGCACCTTAGGTATTGCTCTGGTGTCTGATTCGTCCGCTCCGTTTGGCCATCAGTTTGGGGATGGTGACTAGTGGATAGACAAATATCGATTTGGGCAATTGCACAATTCTTCCCCCAGAGGTTAGACACGAACTGACTCCCTAGGTCAGAAATCAGGATGGAGGGGAAACCATGTAATCGTACGATTTGCTCTAAAAATACCTTTGCCAGACTGGATGCGTTTGGTAGACTCTTAAGCGGAATGAAATGGGCCATTTTAGAGAATAGGTCAACAACTACAAGGATAGTGTTGAACCCTTGACAGGGAGGCAGATCTGTGATGAAATCGAGGGAGAGTATGTGGCAAGGTACAGGTGGAATTTCCAGGGGTTGAAGAAGGCCTGCATGTCTTTGTTTGTGGGATTTATTCTGTGCACTAATGCCACATGACAGAATGAACTGCGTAATGTCCTTTCACCAGGTCGGCCACCAATAATTTCTTTTCACCTTGGCTAGGGTCTTGGCAATTCCTGGATGTCCTTCTATCAGGAGGTCGTGGTAACCAGAAATGACTTGTTCTTGTAGTGCCTTATTCGGTAGGTATAAATGTCCTCTGAATTACGGGAGTTGGTTCTTTGTTGTGCAATGTTTACCTTGAGTGTCCAGTCTTGTAGAGCTTCGGTGTTCATTAGGAGCCGAATTTCCTTTGGGAGTTCATCCAGAGATAACGTTGTTGTAAGTCCTAGTAGTCTGTCATCTGGAATAATGGCCACCGGGTCTGGTTTTGAATATGCATTCTCATCAACACCCATGCGGGACAGGGCGTCGGCTTTTCCGTTCTGGACTCCAGGTCGGTATGTGATTATGTAAGCATATTCTGCGAAGAATAAAGCACTTCGGAGTTGACGGGATGATTGAGCCTTTGCCGTCTTAAGGTATTGTAGGCTGCGATGGTCGGTGATTACTGTGATGGTATGTCTGGTGCCTAGGAGGTAGTGCAGCCAAGCCTTAAAGGCTGCCTTGATCGCTAGGAGTTCCTTGTCTGTTTTTGCATAGTTAAGTTCTGGTGTAGTTAATATTCGCGACCAAAAGGCCACGGGATGTAACTGGCCTGTTTCGGGATCCCTTTGGGAAAGAACAGCCCCCATTGCCATGCTGAAGGCATCTGTTTCCCCTACATATTGAAGATCTGGGCGAGGGTGTCGTAGCACCGGGGCTGAAGTAAATCTTTTCTTGAATTACTGGAAGGCCTTCTCCGCCTCTTCTGTCAATTGGAACAGTTTGTTGTTTTTTAGTAATAAAGAAGTGATCGGGTGCACAATCTGGGAGAAACCTGGGATGAATCGGCGATAAAAGTTTGCAAAGCCGAGCATACTTTGGACACCTTTGACTGAAGACGGTGATGGCCAGCTAAGAGGAAATCAACCTCAAATCTGCCTCCCTCATCCACAAATGCTTAAACAACAAAGCCCCCCGTACCTAACAGAACGATTTACTAGAAAAAAAACCACTAGACCAACAAGAATAGCTAGCCCCAACTGCCTTCTTGTGCCTAGATTCAAACTGACCACTATTGGTGGTTCCAGCTTCCCAGTTAGGGCAGCTCAATTGTGGAACTCCCTACCCCACGCACCTAGATCGGACCAAACTTTCAACAAATTCAGAAAAAACACTATAAAATGGCTCACTGAAAATGTTATGTGACCCGCATTTGGCCCACGTACCGACCGCTTGTATCGTTCCTGCTATAGATTTGCTAGTATGTAAATGTCAGCTATACGATGTCTTGGTGTCTGCATACCATTTGTTCATGTACCATGACCCTGTGGAGTCAAGAAAAGTGTCTTTATCATGTTCTGCAAACTTGTAACTTCTGTAACCAAGCTGTAAGCCCTGTTATCATATGCGCCCTGCTACCTCAGGGTCCGGTGCGCAATATAAATAAATAAACAAACAAACAAACAAACAAACAAGGATGACGTCTACTTTGTACATATCCATCCGGACGCCTCTGGGAGTGAGGACAAAACCAAGGAACTCAACTTCGGTGACATGTAAGGAGCATTTTTCAAGTTTGGCGTATAGCTGGTGCTGTCAGAGTTGTGCAAGGATGGAGCGAATGTGCCTGACATGGTCCTGTTTAGAAGAGGAGTACAGCAAGATGTCGTCAATGTAAACTAGGGCACATACGTTGATCAATTCCCATAGTACATCATTCATGAAGTAGTGAAACGCGGCAGGAGCGTTGCAAAGCCCAAAGGGCATCCCCTGATATTCATAGAGCCCATACTTAGTACAAAAGGTGGTCTTCCATTCCTCTTCTTTCTTTACACGCACAAGATGGTATGCCCCCCTGAGGTCCAATTTGGTGTAAATATGGGCATCCTTAACTTGGTCCAGCAGTTCGGGGATAATGGGTGGAGAATAACGGTTTTCTTGGGTACAAAGAATAGGGGCAAGGCTGCCGGGGATTTTGACGGCCAGATAAAACCGTTTGCCAGGATTTTCGGGTTCGGTGAGTGCATAAATACGACTACACAGGATTTGTGCACCAGGTATGAGGTCGATCTGACAATCATATGGCCTGTGAGGGGGTAAGGTATGTTAGGAAAGATTTCTTAATTGTGGGTAATTTTCCTTCCATGTGGAAACCCCTAAACTTTTTGCTGTTGTTTTCACCAGGATCTAGACTTTGCCAGAGAAGTGCAGCCCTCAGCCGCACTCCTCTGGGCTTTCACTCCATTCTTACGGGGAAACTGACATGCCCTTAAGACTGTCAGTACCGGGAAACATTGTTTTCCGTAGTTTCTTTATCATGTTGCAGCTTTTGTGCAACATGACACAAGAGGGCACTGTAAGCTAAATTACTGCTCTCTTGGGTCTCTAGTCTTCTACAGGCCCTAGATACTCTTTTTGGATTGTAAATGATCGGTGCAAGTGACCGGACAGGACTGGTGGCAGCAATCGTTTCTTGTGTTTTTGAGCTCCTTTTGGCATTTTAAGCGCGTTTCTCGCGCTTAGCCCAAAATGGTGGCCTGGCTCCCAAAATGGCCACACCACAAGGCTCTTTGTCCTGTCCGCTGACCGGCTTGCCCCCTTCACCTTCCCCAGGTCGAGCCAACCTGGGGCCTTCCTTATTTGGGCATGTACTTTCCCGCGAAACACAGATGCTTTCGCGGGCTTCTACAGGCTTTGTGTGTGCCTCCAGGATGTGGGCTGGGATGTCTGGTCCCAATACACATCCTGGGTGCCAGAGAGTCTAGTGTGGTATGAATGCCTGGGACCAGCGTGGTCCGTAATAGGTCCACGTATGGTGTGAGTGTTTTGTGAGCAGATCTCCCATTGGGTCCTCTCCGTTTTGGCGCGAAGGGAACCGTGGATAAGAGGAGGCTGGAAACACCACTACCAGGTCGATCTCCTGAGTTCTCACGAACAAAGGGATACAGGAGCCAACCACGAGGCTGAACCAAGGAATCGCTGGTGACCCGCTGAAGGACTGCTCCTCTGCACTGCTGTCACTTTGTGAAACCCTTTCTACCTCGGATCGAACGAGAAGGCCTATACTGATACTTCGACCTTTGGAATAACAGGGACAGCTATTCTCGGCACCTTCACCATCTCCTGCACGTAAGCCTTCGGAAGTGTCTCTGGGCCATCCAGCAGACTGACCAGCCTACCCAGGAGTCTGGCTCTGTAGCCGCCGTCAGGTTGTGTTGCATTTCGAGTCCTTGTCACTCTCACATGATTCGTACACTTGGCATTCCCAGGTCTGAAGTGAGTAGTGTACATTTGGCTGAGATACACACGGCCGCTCTGTTGCCCTGCTGTGGTAACAAACTGTGCGGGTTCACTGCGTTTGGGACGCCCTCAACTCAACTCTGCTGCTGCGGAATCTACACGACGACAAGACGTCCCCTGCTCCTATCTGAACCTGCCAGCACTGAAACTGATGCAGAGAAGCCTGGGTCTGCCTGCATCGGGGACCGGTGAGTAGCATAGCATGTCAAACAGCACGCCTTTCCCTACTCGTGCTCTGCTTCTGCCCACAGTGAAGGCTGCGCTTGAGTCGCGGAGCTCTGTTCATCTTCATTTGTTCACCAAACTGAACTGCCTGATTCCCTCGAAGAGACTCCCATTTTTGCCCGTTGGCACCAGCGTGTGCAGGTACTTTTGAGCACAAGGCTCCACTCTTCGTAGGGTTTGGACTTCCTTTTAGTTAGGTGCCTCTGAAGACGGACTGGGTCTGATTATTATTCACACTGCCTGTTTTCCTCCCCATCTAGTTGGTCTACACATTTTGTGCGTCTAACGCGTTAGACTCGTTTGTATTTGTATATATATTGTATTGGTTTGGTATGTGTTGGTTAACTTGAGTTTTATTGTGATTTCTCGCTACGGTCATTGTTGCAAAGGCCTTGGAATAAATGTGTTAATATAACACCTGTTTGGAGTAATCTGTAAGTGTCCTTGCTGTGTGTGCTCATTGCGGGCTTTCAGTCACCCTCACCCCTCTTGAGACCTAGTCTTGACCGCCGCGATCGCTACCCTGATTGGTCTGGCTTGTCCAGAGGTTACCCTGTTCCAAGAAATTGGGCTGAACTTCTGCCCCTCCCGGACAGAGTTCAGAAATCCGTTTTAACAAGGTATTAGATTGTTCTTTTTAGAAAACATCTTGGAAGTCGAGGTATTCGCTTGGTAGTGTACTTGTTACAGCTAGTACCAACGCCTCTTTATCTTTGATAGGTGTCCCTGGGTTAGACGATGGCACTTCCACTTGGTAGCACGCTTGAGCACATTCATTGGAGAAGGCTAAATTCTTGGCTCGCCAGTCGAGGTTAGGATTCTGAGCCACCAACCACGGCATCCCTAGAATCACCCTGAACTGAGGGGCCTTGATAAGGTTGAAGGCAATGGCTTCTCGATGTCCATCTTGGCACAGAAGGGTCAATTCTGCTGTGTGTTGAGTTACAGCACCAGAAGCTATCTCTGTGCCGTTGACAGTGGTGATCTTCTCAGTTGTCAATTTCTGACAGAGGGGAAGCCCCATCCTTGTTGCCAGGCCTTGGTCTACGTAGTTACCAATGGCTCCCCTGTCTATGTATGCCTCCACAGCATGCATCCGAGACAGTTGTTGGTGACTGATCAAAATCACAGGCAGGGCAAGGTGTGAGGTCTGTGGCTCTTTTCCTTCGCTTGACAAACGGACCTCTACGCTTGCCGGGCCTGGAAGTTTTCCGACTCTTGTTCTCCTGCTTCTTTCCCTGTAGCTCCAACTGTTCTCCTAGGGGGTTTTACGGGACATTCTCTGAGGAAGTGACCTGATTTCCCGCAGTAAAGGCATAATTGCTGTTGCCTCCTTTTGTCTCTTTCGGCTTTGGTTAATGGGCTCCATACCCCCCCAACTTGCATGGGTTCCGAAGTGTTTTCTGATGTTCTCCTTTGAGCGTACATACACAGTCTGATTCTCCATTCTGGTTCGATCTGTCCTTCGATCTTGAAGCCTGTGGTCTAGCTGCACCACTAGGTTGATGAACTCTGCACTGTCTTTTGGCGGGTTTACCACCTGAGCTAGGACGTCTTTCAATTCCCCCCGTAATCCTCAATGGAATAACTTTGTTCGTTTCTCCTTAGGCCACCCAGTTTCAATGACAAGTCTGTTAAAAGTGGCGATATATGTTAACAAATCTTGCCTGCCATGGCGGAGGGATAGAAGTTCATTATCCAGAGCTTGGCCCTGGGTATGTCGGGCAAACAGCTTCTCCATCTCCTGTTGAAACCCCCTGAAATCCTGCAGGAGTGGGTCATCTTGGCTTACTAAGGGTATGGACCAATGCGCGGCACTGCCACTCAGATATGACAGAATGAAGGCAACCCGCGACGGATCGTTAGGAAAGGCTCCAGGTCCACTAAGAAAATGGAGGCGGCACTGGTTCATGAATACTGCATATTTTCTTGGGTCCCCCATAAAACATTCCGGTGGGGCCAAAGGAACTGCCCCAGGGAGGACTACCTGCACTGGATTGACAGATGTGTCTGGAACCGACGTAATACTTCCTGGAAACGGAGCCTGCCCAGCCTGTGTTTGGAGCAATTGTCTGGCTAATTCATCGGTGTGGTCCTTGGTGACAATCAACTCCCTCCTAATGGCGTTGGTTTCTTGCCAGGCGGAGTGCACCTCAGCCCGTAATTGTCCCAGTAACTGGGCTAGTTGGTCAGTATCTGATGTTTCCATAATGCCAAGGTGGATATTTGAATTGAAGCTTTGCATTCTGTTACGCTCACCTGGTATACATGGGGGTTCCACATGATACTGAATTGAGGTCTAAGGGCTATCCCGGACCCCTCTCTACTTGGTTATGTGCCAGACGTTCGGTAGCACCTTAGGTTTTTGTGCGTTGATGTCCCCGTCCTGCGTCTGTGTGCAGGGGCGCGTGGTTGGTGCGAGCGTTCTTCACTAGTTGCTTCACTGGTCCGTGTGCCCTTATGTCGGGTCCAGACCGGCTGTGTCTCCGACTCTGCTTGCTGTCTTCCAGGTGAGTTATAATGTCTTTTCTGTCTTTATTCTGTCTCTTTCTTTCCCTCCATTTTCTCTGTCTTCTCGGGCGTCTTGCTCCACTACGCTGTTCCCTAAGAATGTCTCTTTTTGTTTTCACAGGGCTGGTTGCGATCTCGGAGTTGCCGCATGATGCCGAAGACCACAGTGAATTATTGAATGTCAGAGTGCTGCACTGTTTATTGGTGTTAATTGCTGTATGTCTGGAGTTTCAAGGCCCTTGGGGCCAGTGTGAAGGGCTTTAGCCCCACTGCTGCCAGGGGGCTGTTATACCTAAGGGGGTCAGAGGCATGGATAGTGACCACGTGGCCCTTGATGTGAAGCCTCTATCTGTGGTTGAAGGACTGCATCCCTACCTTGGTTATCCGTCCCAGGGTCGGAAGCCAATACAGTGGAACGTGGCCTCGCAGCCTTATCCACCACAGACCGATGTGCCAACACTGACTGGCCCTGTGAGGGGACGTTACCCCCTGCAGACGCACGAGCTACATCAGCACCATCACTTGATGGACTCACCTCCGACAGCATACGGGAATGGATGCCCGGCTCACCACCAGACCCATTGGTATCATTGGAGGTGGACTCATACCGAGTCATGCCTCGGATGGACTGTAGCACCAGAGGATTAACATGGGCTGCCACAACACGTCCTCCACTGGTGCTCTGTTTGGGCTCAGCCTCCCGTTCCTCCTATACCTCCTCCCCTGAATCTGGTGGCTCATCACCTGCACATGGACACATAAAGACATGAAGAATCATGTTAATTTTCTTCAACAATGCTGTCCTGCAACACATGTACATGCATGTCAACATGCCAAAATTTGCGTTCATACACTATGTACAAAGATCCCTGAAAGCATGGTGCCTGCACACTTGCCACCACATCCCATGTCCCTGACCATTTAAGCACTGCAGACATTGCCAACAGACATGTGTGGTGTCCCAGGTGTGTGATGTGGAGAGTGAGGACATGTGCTTGCGGATAGGAAGAGGGGACAGTGGCACACACGAGGGACTGGACCATGTACCCATGGGGGCTGGGAGGGTGTCCAGTGGTGCAGGTCAACATGGATGACTCCAGACTGATTTCTTACAAAGGGGCTCAGTGCCATAGCTGCAGCAGGGATTTGCATAGTGTAGCAAAATGCTCGGACACTCATGACACAATGTCCCGCACGCTGACTGTGTGCATGGAAGGTATGTGTAGCATAAAGCCACCTATGCACATGTGTGGATGGTACCACTACTACATGCAGTGCGTGATGAATATCACGTGCCTCAGACACAAGCACTTGACTGGCATAGCTGAGTCACTAACATCACTGATGTACAGCGCCAGATCCCACGTTGTGTTTGCATGCTGGAAATGTGAATTAGTATCTGACAGTTGTGGATAACTACTGTCACAAAGCCATGTTCAACCGATGTGCAGCACATGTGTAGTATGCACTCTGCAGTACACCTAGCTCGAGTCGGTAGACCATGACATGGTTCACCCATGGCAATCATACAAATGCAGGTACAAGTGCCACACAATCATACCAATTCATTCAATCTACATACATATATTCTGGATGCACATGCTTCTTCACTCACCGGATGTTTACTCGTATTCTGGCAGGTCTCCCACGCCTTGGATCTGATCCACATGAATCAACTTGCTCATGGCCTCTTCATGTGGAGTGAGCTCCTCCTCCTGCAGTGACCCACCTCCAGTCACCATAGCAGAAGCAAGGTTGGCACCCAGCTTCCCTCTGGTTCGATGGCTGAAGTCATTCCACCGCTTCATGACCTCACGAGCGGTGTGCCTCTCATTCCCCAGGGAGTTGATTTAATCTATGACTCGCAGCTAGTGGACCATATGCTGAGCAGGCATATGGGTGTTCCCTGACCCCATGCACATGTCACTGTGGTGGTCGTGCATGTATTACACGAGGATCTTGAGTTCATCATCAATGAAGCTCCTCTTCCTCGCCATGGCTGTCTCCTTTGGCATGCTTTGGGATTGAGCCTTTCACTGTTCTGCACACTTCTGCCTCTTGGAAGGTGGTGCAGACCCTGTGTGCCTGCGACCACTCAGGGCATTAGGGGCTGGACCACTAGTGGCCTGGGCCATGGCATCATCCACTGATGTTGGGTCATTCACTGGCCCTGCAGGTCCCTGACCCAGGGTCTTGATGTCAGGCGTTTTGCATTGCCCTGCCTTCCCATTGGACACACGGGCATCGGCTGTTCCTGTGACTCAGTGTCCCTGAGGGGGGACGACAACAGGTACTGCAGTAGCTCCCTGACCCTGGTTGTTGGGGACTGGAGCTGCCCCTGCAGGTGCCTCAACATGCGAGCAGGACAGAGCAGATGTCCCTGCAGGTGCATCAACCTGGGAGCTCGGTACAGGTGCTTTGCATTGTCTTCCCTTTCCCTTGGTCGAACGGGCATCAGCTGCCCCTGTGTGTCCGTGTCCCTGGAGGGGGGACAAGGGGGAAAACAGGTACTGCAGTTGCTCCCTGGCCCGGGTTGTTGGGGAATGGAGCTGCCCCTGCAGGTGCCTTAACCTGGGAGCAGGGGAGAGCAGATGACCCTGCAGCTCCCTGACCTAGGGTGCTGGGGACAGCAACATCACCTGCAGCTCCCTGACCCTGTTGGGGGTGGTGCACAGCTATCCCTGCAACTCCCTGAGCCTGGCCACTTTGGCCACCTCTGCCAACTTTCCCTTTTTGGTGCGTGTAATGCACAGGCAACCCAAATATCAAAAAAGTGTGTACGTGACCCCTCGGTAGCTCAAGTGAAAAGAAAAACTGTTATGCAGTATTCTGTGGCACCCAGCAGCACAAAAAATATGCACGCGAAGCCCACAAAAGTCTCTGTGATGGTAAAAATGGGGGTACGTGATACACAGGGTTAGCCAGAGTATGAATAATGCATAGGCAACTCAGCGTTAGCCTCAGAAAAAGAAAAATACACATGCATGTGCGCTGAGGCAAATCCCCCACCAGAATAAGAAGTTTGCACTGTCAGAGTAGTGAACAAAAGGCGTGGCACCTCAAAAATCTCAGAACTCCACACGTCTGTCTGCTCCAACTTGCACAAGCCATGTGATGTTCTCCTACGCACTCCTTTATCCCGAATCTGAACGCCAACGCCTAATGGCCAGCACGTGTCAACACCCATGGATGCACGTGTCAAGTAACTTACGATTAGGCCCTTTCCTCTAATTTCACGTGTATGTGCTAATTTTGCACACACAAAGCAACAGTCACTCTGTTTCCAGCTGCCCACACAAGTAACACGGAAGACCCACGCGCTCCTGCCTACGAGCCATTTTACCTGCATCCTACTGCTCTAAGCTGCTGGCTATGAGCCATCAGCTGCTGCCTGCCCACTATGTGGGTGCCTGCTGCCCACCAGCCCTGCATTTTGTGTGCCTGCTGTCAAGCCATTGCCAGTGCTGCTGTCGTCAGTCCTGTGACCACCTCAGCTGATCGAGAAGACTCCCAACATGCCAGACCATCACCACCGCTCCACAGCCTAGCCCCAGGACATCCTTGCCCACCCACACCTGCCTCGGGGGTTGCCATGTCTGAGCAAACATCTCCAGAGCAAGTGGCAACCCACCAAAGTGAAGCAGAGGGCTATCAACTTCCCAAATAGGGAAGTTGACATCCTGGTGGAGCATGTCCTGGGGCATTATGATGCTCTCTTCAACCCCGCAATGCAACACAGCAAGGAAGGAGGGAAGCTGATCTGTGACCAGATCGTGGGTGCCATCAACACGGAGGGTGTGGCACCCCGTGACTACCAGCATGTGTGCAAGTGCTGGGAGGACCTGAACTCCAGGACCCACACCAAGGCCTGGCGCTTCCTGCAGGCTGATGAGAACCAAGGTGGCCTTCGGATCCGGTTGAGCACCACCCACATGCAGGTTCTGGAGCAGTTTTACCCAGTGCTGCACACCCAGGTCAGAGATTTGCATCACCCTCTGAAGTTATCAGGTGAGTGTCCATGTGTTGCTGTCCTCCACTGTGCATGTTGATGTATGGTGGGAGTTTGCACCTTGGCCTTATAGCAAGTATTCTTCTTGTAGGGATATCTGTGTGCATGTCCCAGACAGTGCTGCACAAATGTTCAATGAAGCATATGTGATTCCAACAGTGTTAGTTTTGCTATGTGTGTTGTACTGCAGCATATTACGATATGCGCATGGTTTCTTGTGTCTGAGACGTAACTGTGTGAGAGGTGTGACACATGGGTGTTGTCATCAACATCATTTACAGTCATGGTGTACATGTGTATGTGACTGAGGTGTGACTGGCCATCACCCCTGGATGGATGTAACTGGTGCATTTCAATGTGTGCACTACGCTTGTTGCCTGATTGATGTTGAGGGGACTCTGATATGACAGCTCAGTGCACTGCTTCAGCACTGTCAGGTGATGTGTTTGCATGACATGTGTATGTCCCATCATGAATGTATGTGTAGCATGCACAATTTGTAGGTGGTGAGAGTGCCATGTCCAAGTATGTGATTCTCTGTTGTGAAGGACAGACATGTATGTGCATGTATGTACATTGCATGTACATGTGTGTTGTGGAGGGTGATGATGGTTGTGACCTTTGGCAGTGTACTTCATGTGCATATGCTTTGTGCCAAACACACATAGGTACAGTACCCTGATGTTTGTGTTCTTTGCCTCCTTATCCACAGCAGCGTTGGAAGAAGAGGGTGGAGAAGGTCCTGTGGAGCAAGGCTGCAGGGATGCCTCCAACGGGCAGAGACGCAAGGCCCAGCCACTCCCCCTGGTCACTTCATAATCGGGGAGCGAGGAGGCTGGTGCTGCATCTGATCCATCGGCCACAGCTGCTGAGGGGAGGTCCAAGAGGGCGAAGGTGGACATGGACTCCTCAGAAGTGGGGGGGACTGGTGAGCTCACACAGGGGCAATGCTGGGGAGGCATCCAGGTTGACGGGGAGCAGGAGGATGGGCCCGGCGGGGGGGATGATGTGGGTGTGGCTGGTGCAGTTCATACTCAGGGGCAGGAGGCAGTGTAGGTGGCCGTGGAGGTGCCTGTGCCAAATCCTGCCCCTGGGCCAATGCCTGCACCAGTAAGCACCTGCCGGCATGCCCCAGGCCAGACCCATCCGCAGGTGTCGGATGTTTCCACGCAAATTGACACCCCAATGCCTGTGGATATCGCCATTCGAGACAGAGTGGAACCTGTGCTAGCTGGTATAGCGAGGTATACAGGCACCATTCATGATGATGTGCAGGCTTACCATCGTGGGCTTGCATATCATCACAATGAGGTCTGGTGTCTCCTGAACTGGCTAGCTACATTCCTGTTCTCGAATTCAGTGCGTGGGCTGGCCACTTATGCAACCCCCTCCTCGTCTTCCTCTATGCGCCAGTCATCCTCCCTGGTACCTTCCGGCACAGATTCCACCAGGTCCTCCTGCGTACCTGTCTCACCCCTGTCGGCCCATCTGGTGGAGATCATATCCCTGCCTGAGTTGGGAGTCAAGGATGGATCAGCTGAGGTGGTCACCTGCCAATCCAGGCTACAACAGGAGCTGTGGCAATGGAGGGAGAGCAGGCACCCAGAAGCAGGGCACATGCCAGATGCCCCAGGGCAATTTCATCAGCCCGGAGGCTGTCCAGCAATGCAGGTACCGGGTAATAAGGCAGCAGCAGGCTCCGAGTAGGAGGCTTTGTGACTCAAGGCATACCATTGAAAGGGGGGCAGGATGCAAATGTGGACCTTTGTATAAGGATGTCCGTGTTGGAGTGGTATGGCTAGAAAATCGGGGCAGAGAGGTAGCGGGCTCGGGAGGCGAGACTCACCATAGTCAGAGCGAAGATAGCACTGCGTTGGGCATAGAGATGGGCTGAGGTCCTCGAGGAGACTTGCAGGGAGTGGGAGGGGATGGAGAAGACCATGCTGGAGTCCCTGCAAGCCCTCAAGGTGAGAGCGGAGGCCCCCCTAGGGGGATTGGATGCAGTGTAGGATGATGACCTGGCTGAAACATTGAGGTAGAATGGTGAGGAGAAGGCCTGGCCCGTTGCCTTTGTAAATAGTTACTTAGGTATAAGTTTCCGTTGGTTTTATTTATTATTTGAAGCTTTTGGACTTTACTCCTTTTTTGTACATAGTTCTTCATACGTGGTTTTTCTTTTATTTCTTTTATTATTTGGAGCTCACTTTGGACTTTACTCCATGATTTTTTCGTAAATAGTTTACTTGGTTTTTCTAATTAAATTTTGTGTTCACCATGCAGTAATGGTTTCTTTTTTCTCATGTTGCTGCTATTGTAAATAACTTTACTGGACATGGACATTTTTGCATTCTTTTGATTTATTCATGTACATATTTTGAAATATGATTTACAGTGTGTATGAGCAAAATACATCTGTACAATATAATTTATTTCCGTAACTCAGTCATTGTTTCTCAGATATTCTTTGTTCTGTATGCCGCTTTGTTAGTCTGTTTAGTGTCCCTTGTACTGACCATCGTTGATCATGGGTGTGCTCCGTTGCATGCATGTGTCCTGTTGGCTATCTATTTTGCATTGAATATACACATGTGGCTGACCAGTGAAGGAGTGTGAAGGGGGAGTTTGGGTGTGCACGATCAAGTGACATTTGCTTTTATATGTGCAGCATCACTGGGTATTGGCCCTCACTGTGTTTGTGAGGGAGGTGTGTGGGGTGACTGTGGGAGTGTTAGATGTTCACAATATTTGCACATGATTTGCTTGATGCTGTGTAACACACGTTGTGCATTCCCCATCACCAGCACGTGTTTGTGCAGTTATCATTGTCTCTGGTGTTGGTTTGCATCTTGAACTGGCATGCAATAGTGGCATTACTTTGGTTTTACACATCGGCAGACCAATGCAGCAGTCTCGGTGCGTTGCACACTGTCTCATTGCCATGTACCCAATCAGAACTCAAGTGTTAAGCTCATCTGGTCTCTACGGGGACGTTGGGGCACGGTTGGAGCCCTCCCTGGACTTGGCTCCCTTGGATCGGGTCTCTCCTCCAGCTGCTGTGAAGTCAACTGCTGTGGATGCTGGTACTGCCCCTGATGGAATACGAGAGGAAATTAAAATGGTGCGGTGGTATCGTGATTTCCCTCGAACACTTCATTTCAGAACGAGATGAGCAAGCATTTGCCCATGTAAGCTCACCTGGTTTCTCATAATGATAAGCACTCCGTCCTGCTTCTTATTAGCAGGGGCGCCTTGGGTGGACCTAGTTACTTCACTGGTTATGGGTGTGGCAGCCCAGGCCGGCTGCGACAAACCACTTAGAAGGTAAGTGTTCTTTGCAATGATTATTGTCCGAGTTCTTATTACAGTGTCTTATTGCCGTGATTATAGTTCGTAATTCTTGTAATGTCTTTTCTCTCCACTATAGATGTGAAGATGGCTGCACAGAGTCGCGGTGTTTAGAGCGAGTCCAATGATGCCCAAGAGGATAATGAAGCCTTAAAAGTAGTTGGTAAGTTGGCTTTCAGGGTTGAACACCAGGCTCAGGTGTGGCGCTGCCAAACGTTAGTTATTTATCCAACTTCTAACCTTGTGTGTTCTTTTCTCTTGCAGGGAAGGCCTAGCGGCATGGAGCAGAGAACGTCTGTTCGAAGGAAAGTCCGCGGTTGCAGGATGGAGGTTCCGTGAAGATGAAGAATGGAAGATAAGCTCCTGTGTAGCTGGACGTCCGGAACAGGTGAGGAAGCGCTCCAACTCCCATGACTATGGAATCAGGTAAGATGCGATGACCTGCAGGCGATGGAGTGCAGGAGACAGGCAAGATGTGCTTTCAGCAATGGTGTAGCTGGAGTCAGCTATGGTGCCCTGTCAGTGATGGTGTAGCTGGATGCAGGAGGATGTGCGTTCAGCGACGGTGTGTTGGGTGTCATGACTCACGCTTGGACTATTATGCTGCAACATTTGGTGCTGTGGGCTTAGGAAATCCAAGAGGGCGGAAAAGCCCACATTTGCGCCAGAATCCTGGAGAACCGCGCAGTCTTTGCACACAACAAAATGGTCGCCTGACCTGCCACCCACCAGTGTGAGCGTGAGGGACCGGAAGCACCATGGGTAAAAGGTGGTGCCGAATGAAAAACAGCAGGGCCTGTTGGCTCAAAAAGCGCTTTGAAATCACCTTTGTTTCTCTGAAATGCAAGCTAAAAATGCCTATTTTAAACATTGCAAGATATTCAAAAATCTCACTGAACACCAGCAGACATTTGGCGGAATGTATTCTTGTGTGCATACTAAATCCGGAAAGAGAAAGCCCAAAACAATGTTTATAACAAAACTGGCCTGAGCTGTGGATGTCAGCAGCTCAAGTGAAATTGGACTGAAAGACATTAAAATCTAAATGTTTAAAATAAATGAGTGACCTACTGTTGAGTGTCACATAGTTTCCAACTGTTAAATGTCATAGTTATGAACTTAGAATCAGTGTTCTAGTTGCATGTGTAAAAATTGCAAGTTTGGTTTGAATGTAGAAAACTGGGAACCAAAGTGACATTTGGCTGAAGCCTGGCTTGAAGAGAGTGAATTCTGCCCGGCAACTACCCCCGGCAGGAGTTGAAACTTGATCAGAAGCTGTGTTCCCAGGCCTGGCTGCATTCAGCTGACCCTGCCAAAAGGAGATGACACCTATCTGATTGAATTAGGGGAGGGGCACCTGGGGACTGCAGGAAGCTAAACAAAGCACTGTCCTTGGCCCAGGCAAATGTTAAATCAGGGGGGGTCGTAAATGGCTTCCTCTTGGAAGAAAACGGGGAGGGGCACTGCATCTGTGAGCAAGCTGAGCTTGGGGGAAGTGGATAAACCAGAAATTCCACCATGTGCTTTGGAAAACCACACCCCTCGGGGCCAGAGCATAATTTTAAAAAGATGGATAATTCATAGTGCAGAGTTTATAATTATCATCATTCTTGTGATTTTTCTGTGCACATTTTAAAAGGTTTTAGGACTCTGCGGTTTGTTCTTGGGGATAGTAGCGGAAAAAAGGTTGCTTCTCCAAATGTATGCATGTTAAAAATCTGACACTTTATCATCTGAAACCCATATCCCTGGTGCACATTTGTGTAAAATCCGGAAAGGTTTAGAGGTCGTTATCTGGATGAAAAGGGGAGAATTCTGTCATAAGTGGACACAACATCTTACAAAGACAGGGACCGGATGGTTTGGTGCTACAGAAAATATGTTAACTGGACATACAATATTAGAAAAATGGTACATAGATAAATATGTATTTGGATCACAAATAGATTTGTGTGCAATTTGACAAGGGGAGGATCCTCTGACCATAAACCTACCTCATCACTCTGACTCAGAACCCAATTCCCCCAATCAAGGGAGAAAGGAGGAACTGGCCAACGATAAGTTGAGAGGGTTGGGCATGCAGAATGAGCCGACCCACCCACTTTCTAAACACATAAAAGGAGACTGTGCAGGACAGGTAGGGACATTCAATTTCCATTTCCTTGCGGAGCACGCTGACAGGCGACTTCACATCCAGAGATCCAGACTGACTCCAGCTAGCCAGAGACCAGAACTTAGAACTCTAACTCCAGAACTTAAAGCAAAGGCCTAACCCACAAGCTGAGTTCCCTTCAGCAGGCCTCAAAACCTAACCAAACTATTCACAGCCGAGTGAGCTGCCAAGAACTTTTGCCAAAACAGGTAGCAGACCCAGAAGGCAGAATTATCCAGAGAGACCAGAGATCCAGAGAGACCAGACCCAGACCAGATCGCTGAGAGCTGACCCAAATCGCTGTGCGCAGAACCAGTACCCAGTGGCGAGAGAACCGCAGCCAATCCTGACCCGATCCGTGACGAAGTCGCATTCCTGTCCAAAATATAGTGTGAGTACTTAGCCAGAACTGTGCAAAACCCAATCTCTTAGTTTAATATAATCTAATTCAAACTATTTTAACCTATTGAGAACTGCATCATAGAAATCATGTCCCTTCTTTTGATTCAAAGCTGCAAAACTGTCATCTGTCATTCTAAACTTTAAAATTTCATTTCGAGAATCTACCTTCACAGAATTGTCTGTATCTCCGGAACCGTTTGTCCTAGGAACTTTTATTTTAAAGCTGAGATTCTAAGCTTTCCAACGAGCCCTAAACCGACTTGCTACTCCTTATAGTGCCTCCGTAATTGCTCACGATGCACGCAACTAAATTGCCGCGATTTGACATTTTGCTTCATTCCAGCCACGTGTGAAAACATTTATCTTTTGCTTCCATCACGTAATTCTGTTTACAACTTGATAACCATCCCTGAATCATTGATAGGGCTGGCCTGAACTGATTTAAAGTATCTCTCACTCACCCTGAACCTCCTATAGGGAATTAAAAGCAATTTGAGTATATTTTTCACTTCATTGCCACCACATTTAAAAGGATTTTGCCTGTGTTTAAAATCATACCTGTTTTCCTCTAAGCTCGCTGGGGGGAATTGGAACTTTGTATTACATTTGTGTGTATTCCTGAGAATTGTGTGTGTTACTTCCATCTCCTTACATTGCATAGGGGGGAGTGAATTGTCCGAGAAAAAGTGATCATATTATCTTTTGCTGAAATCATATCAAGTTTATTTCTGTACTGCCTTTTATTCATCTTTGCATCTCCTTGAAACCTTAAAGCATTCTCTGATACCTTATTCCCCTGTTCCTAGTCATAAGTCACCAGAACTGTGCTATTGTAGGATTACCTATTGCTGATTACTGCTCATAATCACAAGTGTGATATCAATTATTAATTTATTATAAAAGTGCGATATATGTATATCTTGTTTAATTCTCAAATAAACCTTTTAAATTTGCAAAACAAACTTACTTCTTGGCTCAGTGGGGTCAGGGGGATTCTAAGAGAGGGGTGTTATATAAGGGTTGTCATCCAGAGTACATGAACTGGACATAAAAATATATAAATAAGGGCTTCCTTTGGGCATCCCAGACCAGGCACTGACTTAGTGGGATTGCTTGATTGGAGTCATTTAACAGAGTGGGGGCTCGTAGCCGGGGATTCTGGATTAGATCTATCACTTGTGCAGATTAATACAGTGTGCCAGCTGACAGGATACATATCCGGTTAGATCACCACGCTGTGTTACGCTGTAAAGCACTCCTCAAAGGAACGCTCTAAGTAAACGGTCTGTTTTGCAAAATAAAATACAAACATCTGTAATTCAGGAAGGAAATCAATCTCCAGAATGACGACCTTGGTAGATATGAAGATAGCTAGGGAGCGCCTCTTACATAAACTGTTTTTTAGAGGTGAATGGTCTGAACAGGACCAAAATGTATGGTTGCAGGCGATCACACAACAGGTCACTACAACTGGGTCAGATATGTGGAGAGATCAGGGTCCCTTATATGTGGCCCTGAGTAAACTATATATGACTCCTAAGGCCAAAGATGAACACAATTTGATTGCCAGGATAGCGGCATATTTGTATCTATATATGGGAGCCATGCAGGACAAATGTGCTGAAGGCCAAGATCTGGCAAATAGGCAACAGATGGCGTTAGAAAAGGCCCAATCTGACCTGGTCTCTTCTGAGCAGAGGCTGCACAGAAGCCAGGAGTCAGAAAACGAGAGTAGACAATACATCATTAAAATGAAGGAGGATATGGATATCCTGCAACAGGAAAAGGCTGACCAGGATATCAGAATTCTGGCTTTGCAGAAGAAGCACCAAGACAGTTTGGACTCCTTACTGCAGTGCCAGAAAAAGCTGGAGCAACAGATCAATTTCAACAGGGCATGCACAGAGCAGGTAGCCACCCTGCAAATCCAACTAGACAGAGAGAAAGAGGAAAGCAATAAAATGATTTTGAAAGACCTGGATACCCAGCAGAGTTTGATGAAGAGCGCCAGAAAGCTGGTGCCCTTCAACGGCAGAGGGACGACCTGGCGGCACAGATGCAGGCGCTTACTCAGGAAAGGGATACTTGTTAGGGAGAATTCTCTGTTTAGGCTGAATTTCCTAACCTAGTGAGTCCCCCAGCAGCTTTGCTGGATTTTTGGGGTTTATTTTTTTCTCCTGCCAAGAGTGCGACTCTTGTACCCTCACTCTTGGACATGATTTGAGTGTGTTTCTTTGGATCTAGATGCGTTTAATGGGCTATTGGGTCTTTTACCCCATAGGGCTTCATGTGTTTTTGTGATGTGTGTTACACAGCACCCTCAGTGCAGTGACACAGGGGTGTCATAGTGACCCCCCAGTATAGACTCCATACCCTGGGACTGACTACTGTCTCTCAGGGCATGTAAAGTCACCATTGACTTTACTAGTCTTAAATTCTGAATAGAACCAGTACAAACCATCATATTGTGGACGTACTGGCTGGGGCAATTCGATTGCCCCAGGGTCTGTTAGTCGAGGGGGCACGTCTCCGTCCCCCCTGATTGAGTTTTGGCTGGTGGCAGTGGATACTACTTTTTATATTCAACCGCGAATATTTTACTATGGGATTTCCCATTGTTTTAGGCTACTATCTTTATTTAATTATTTACGGTAGCCTCGAACATACCGCCGGTTTATTTAATTAATATTAATTCTCCGGTTGGTATTTTTTGCCAAAACCTGATTCTAAAATGGCGTTTGTGTTCTCTTCTGTGACTCCAACCCAAGTCGAGCCCTTTGTTACACTTTTTGGTGGGCTTCTCCACAGAAGCCCTCCAAAGTGGTGCCACTCTGTCTGGGGTACTTAGGAGGGGTGGAGGGGAATTTAGGCACCCTGGACTGAGTTGCCTAGGCACCTCAAGTCGCACTCCATCCTGATTGGCCCAAGTGGTGAGCCGCCCGGCTCACCACTTAGCATGTTTGAGTGACAGGTAGGCTGAGTGAATGGGGGTTTGCTGCATAAAAGCAGGGCTTTTGGGACTGGAACTTCAGAAGTTGCCACATGACCTAAGAATTTGACGAGGGAGAAGCTGAGCTGACCTGCCATGACACCACCACCGGTGAAGCCCTGCTTGACCGCCTCACCACTTTTCCCAACGACAGAGGAGATCTCCTGCCGGAGAGTCTTCTTCCTTTGACTGGTAGGGATAACCAGTTTCACCGTCTTTTCGCCTTCCCGACGTACCTTATGGCCGCCTTGCCTGTGCCAAGCACCCCGGCAACCGGGATACCAGGTTATACCACAACCGTGAAACAAAGGTACCACCTTTAACCGGAAAACTCCACAGCTGGATTCTTCCTTGGTAGTGCAACGACCTTCATCTTTCCTCCAAGTCGAGATCTTCTCTTCCCCTGGACGATGACGCAACTTGCACTCACTACCAGGAACAACTTCCGCCGCTGGAGGATCCTTCCCACTTCAGGTACCGTGTCCCGCCTGGCTTCCCTTGCTACCGACTGTATGGGGTAGATTTAGCCCCCGGCTTTTGAACCTGGGTTAGCCTGGGACACTCGGGATAAACTTTCCTAAGCCTCTCTAAACTCTTTTTGAATTCTCTGCAAGACTTTCAAAGCCTAGTGTAACTGTGTGATCTTGGGTACATTTGTGCTCTGCTCTCTCTAAGAGTGGGTCCAGCCTTTGGACTTTGGCTCACCAGTGACTTTTGCTCTTCTGCCTTGCTAACAGTGTTCCTGAATCTTAGAGTGGTGTACCCTTCCATATTCTGTCTTTTTCCCTCCCTTTCTCACAAATTTATTGGAGTGCCATCTAGTTAAGCGCTCACCTCTGTATGAAAATAAGTGGTGTTTTACAGTGACTTATCTGATAAGGAAAAAGGGTGTATATATTATAATAGTAACTGTGTTTAGAATATTTTACAATAAGAGTGCTGGAGTGTTTTCAACAGTGTGTTTTTAAATAAATAATGATATACTTTGATACCAAAGCTCTGGTCAGTGTTTGCTTGTATTGTTGTATCTGAGTGCCTATTGTGTATACTTTGCATACTGCCTAACTCTTCTTGAGGGAAGTCTGACTGCTCAGCCACAGCTACCAGGTAAATCTGGGTGGTGCAGACTGCTACCAAGTGGGTTTACTGCCAACACCCATAGTCTTAAATCTTTGCAGTGGTCCCTAAGGGAACTGCACAGGTTTATGCCTAACAATACCTTAGGCCAGGAAGTCTGCCACTTAAAAAGGAATATGGAAGAAAATCACCTGGCCCTCCAGGGGCTGGGTGACCTCCAAAAAGAGCATCAGAACTTGTTAGAGCACACCAGGAGGGTGGAAGATGCTCTGGCAAGAAAGGAGCAGGCCAATAGGAATGGGACTCAGGAGGTAACCCTCCTGCAGCAAGACTGGCCCAGTATTCCAGGACCAATCAGGAGGCACAGAGAGATAATGAGGCTCTCTGTCAGCACAATGATAGGCTCCAGCAACAGGTAGCCATGCAGGAGAGACTGATAGAGTCTAGTAAGGCCTTAACTGAGGAACTGAAAGCGCAGGCTCTTGCATTGCAACAGGGAGCAGGGGCTGATAGAGATGAAGTTCGCTGGGAAAGGGAAAAACGTGAGCATAATCTCAGGAGCCCTAGAACCAGAGGCCTTCATCTCTCCCAGTCCTTTGACTCTGCCACCCCCATGTTCCTTGGCCCACATGAGCACAGGGCCACAGGGAGGGCAGATTACTATCCGGGCAAAAGTATGGGGTTCATAGGCCAGTACCTCCCAGGAATGGATGGACGGGCATCCGGGCATGGGCACCTAAGCACAGTGCAATTTAGTGGGGAACCCCAGGAGAGTAGGCCCATTTAGGGCATCCTGAAAACCTCTGCCCAGTTAGGTCAGTGGGGGGGGGGGTACCCATCAAATCCTGGCAGCAAGGAGGGATCTGAAGACTCCTCTGAGCGGCCCAGGACACAGGAGACCAGGTCCCCACATTCTGCCAGCCATTCCCAGGCTCGCAGAATACGGGAGAGCCTGGAAGATCAGACGGGCACCTCTGGGAGCAGTGCTTCTGAGTCAGAGAATGAGTGGACCAGGGTTACCCGAACCAAAAAGGCCAATAAGGCAAAAAGGGCCTTGCTTAAGGACCCCTTAAAGCAGATCAAGGCAATAAAGAGTGTCATCAAGCCTTCTCACAAGAACGCCAAGTATTCTGTTTGGGAACACTTGGAGCTCTATGAGCAAATGATGGAGACTTTCCATTTGAAGGATAGCAGTCGCTGAATTCAGTATGTCAAATGGACATTCTCCCCAGAATACTCCAGTTTCTTTGCGTGGCTGGAGGACCAAAACCATTCAAGATGGTCCACATATAGGGCGGCCATCTTGAAACATTTTTCTGTTTACCGGAATCCCCAAGAGGCTCGCAAGGCAGCCTACAATTTGCAATGTGGGGAGGATCAGTCCCCACAAGAAATCATACAAGAATTGAAGCGTGTCTTTGCGCAGACCACCAGAAGGGTGCGCACGGACAGCAGAGAATTCATCAACACATTTTTCCATGCTCTCCCCAAATACATAATGACCCAGCTCGTGAGAGATTTTCACGAGAAAAGATCTTTAGCCTGGGTCATTGAGCAAGCCACCCGCATCTATGAGGTGCAAAAACCGGTGGAAAATAAGAATCAGCCCAAAAACCCCAAAGCCAACAGCACCCCTGCTGCTGCCAAGGTGGCAGAGGTAAAAGTTGCCCCCGTTTTAGATTTGGAGATGGGGGGGCCTAAAAACCTGCCTGCACCGAACAATTCACAGCCCAGAAGGCCCTCGGGCCAGTCACAGACAGGGAGTCAAGGAGGTAGTCCCACAAATGGGGTCCCCCGCTCCCCTGACTATGTAAGTCCCAGCTATAAGGGAAACCGACCAATCCTGGGTTATGTGTGGACTGCGCCAGCCCAAGGGGGGGATCCAGCCAAGCACCTGACCCAGGGAACTTCCCTCCCAACTTCCCACAGGTGGGCAGAAATTCCCGAACCCTGGGCAGAACTTTTTTCCCCGGTATCCACCCAATTTCCAACCCCAAAACCATCCATCCTTCTTTCGCCAATTCCCTGAGCCCAGACAACCTAATCCGGGAGGGGGGAGGCCAAGGGTGGAGGGGTACCCAAATCTTCCCAACCCAGGGTATTACCAGAGAAGGGATAGCTACCCTTCCCGGGATCAGCCCAGGGGAGAAAACAGGACCCCGTATCAGCCTGAGCGGGTTTCCCAGTTAGAGCGCCAGGTTCAGAACATGGCACAGGATTTGGGCTGCATGCTGAGGGCCCAACAGAACCCTCAGATACGCATTCCGGCACACAATGCCCCAAACTCTGGACCTAGTGCTCCAGAACAATGACGGGGGCAGCACCCCGATAACCCACTGGTTCCCAGGGAGGAGGCACAAGGGGAAGGGGGGTGTAAAGCCTTGGAGGAAGCTTCCTTCCCCACTTGTAAACGGCCCCTGGAAACCCAGGAACCGGAAACAAAATCTCCTACCCCTGGAGTCTGCCGCCCAAGGAGCAGAGAGGAGGTAGGAGAAACAAAGTACCCAAACAGACCCATTTTGTGGAGGAGGTAAAGGTCTTCCAATTTGAAGGAGAGGGATCCTCAGAGGATCCTGGGAAAAGGATCTTCTCCTTCAGAAATGGGGGAACTCCTCCCAAGGAAAAATGGGTCCCAAGGGATTCCAACCCAGACTTGGTAGATGTGGGGATTGAGCTGTCGCCGCCCATCATTCTATCCCAGAACCAACAATACCAAAAACCCCTGGTTCAAACCTATCCTGACGACTGCCTCCAAAAAGGGGGGGCAGCCCAAAACCGGAACCAGGGGAACCCAAAACCATTTCCAGTTGCCAACTTTTTCTTTCAGATTCCCAAGGCTCTCCACAGAACTCTGCCCACATTTCTTCTCTCTCAATGTCCAAAACCAGAAAGTTAGCCCACCAGTTGTACAAAAATGGCCATTATCTGTGCCCCCTTGATGAGAAGGAGGAAAGATATTATGGCCCGGGACAAGTACAGGGGCAGGGTACAATTGTGGCACTGGTGGACACTGGATCCCAAGCTACCTTTCTGTCCAGAAGGGCCTTTGATGCACTAAATGTAGGAAGGGGGAAGAATTACCGTATTCCTCTCACCTCTCTTCCTGGACAACTGCATAACTTTGACGGGAAGGAAATTCCCATCGAGGGGACTGCAGATTTGGACATCACAATTGGGCGACACAAGGTGAAACACTCGGTTATTGTAGTGACTCCAGAGGGCACCCCTTGTTTACAATGGAATGACATCCTGAGAGGGTTGTCACCTCTAATAGATTGCGTAAACAAGGTCCTCTGGACCCAGACTAGCCGACCAATAAAATTAAAACAGAGTGTCAACCATATTAGTTTAAACGGCACCTGCAACATGGTTGAACAAAAATCTGACCAAGTAGAATTTCACTTCCAGAACAACCAAATTCCAGACGTGACAGTAATAGCAGTAGGACAACAGACTGGTGATGGGGGGTCCTCTCTATTTTTGAAAATCAACCTTCCTTCCAGTTTAAGGTGGTATTCCACACTGGAATGGGGGGTCCTCTCTATTTTTGAAAATCAACCTTCCTTCCAGTTTAAGGTGGTATTCCACACTGGAAGGAAACACTGCAATTCTTTACCAATCCACAATCACACACTCCCACTCCTATAGTCCAGAAAGATGAGAAATCAGCTCAGAGCCTGGCTGATATTCAGCAAATTGGAGAGCAGTTGTTCATCCCTGTTCAGTTAAATGATGGGAAGGACTCTGTTCTCGCCCGAGTGTGTGTGAACAACGATAAGAGCTTCATCAGAGAAGCCATGTTCCGCCAACTCCCAAAAGATCCAGCCATTCCCACATTCAAACTGATAGACAAATGGGAAATGGATCTGGAAACACCCAATTCGAAACATCTCCTGCCAAGCAGGTGTATGCTCAAAATCTCCATTGGCAACAAGAGCATAGGCCATAATTGTTGGATAGTGCGAGACGTCACTGCCGCCTTTTACTTAGGCAGTGACATTCTCAATCGCTTTGCCATTGGTTTGGACCTAATAAACTTCAAAGCTTGGTCCCGATTAGCGGATAATCCCATGGGCTTTGATGATCCAGAAAAAAGCATTTAGGTCAGCTCAATTGCTACCTTATGCAGTCACCATCCCAGAAAGGACCCGACAATTCTCTCTGGAAGTGAAAGTTAAAAGAGGACACAAATTGAAAAACCCTGATGCTTATATTCATCTAAATGCTTTCCTTCAACAGCAAGGGTTAGGGGTAATCCCAACACCATTAGTCAACATAGAACATGACACCATTCCAACAGAGGTGGAAAACGGCGACTTAAAGAGTATTACTCTAGCCGCAGGCACCATTATTGGAATGGCGGTTGATGACTGACATTTCTCCATTGATTTAGGAAATGAACTGTTAGGACCAATCCCCAAAGACTGTTTTGACAGTGACAGTGATGACAATACAACACCAGACAGGATCTTTACCCGGCATGGGGGAACTTCATGGTGTATACTTCTTGCCCCTATGGTAAGGAAGACGTGACTTGTGACTTCAGAAGGGATGAGGTGAGTTTCCAGGTCCATGAGGGCTGCCTTTCCCACCTGGAGCCTCCATTCCAAATCAGCACTCTGACCAGGGACTTCTCAACCCAGCTGGAGGAGGCCGCTGAGATAGAAAAACCAGAAGTCTTTCCAGGCTTCAGGCAGATGGTGGAAGAGAGAGTCAACCTAGCTGATGCCTGCGTGACTCTGGAACAGAAGCAAAAGTTGAAACAAGTTTTCTTGGATTTCCAAGATCTCTTTGCAGTAGACTCATATGACTGTGGTCGCACCGACATCCACACAACAACAATTCCCATGGACCCTGGCATGACTCCAGTGTTTGTGAAGCAATATCGCTTGACTCTCGCATCCATGGAGTCCCTTACTGAAATAATTAAGAACCTTGAGTCCCGGGGAATAATCTGTCCAGTACACAGCACCTTCAATAATCCGGTGCTGGGTATATTGAAGCCAAACGGCCAGTGGAGACTCTGCGCCGACCTTAGGGAGCTCAACAAACGTGTCCATACTTCCCGACTGCCTCTTCCCTATATTGACCAAGGGCTGGCCCAGATCCAGGGTTCACAGGTATTCACTGCAATAGACCTGACCAATGGATACTGGACCGTGCCTGTCAGTAGGGAGGACCAAAACAAACTGGCTTTTATCTTTGGGGGCCAGCAGTACACATGGTCCCGGACTCCCTTCGGATACCTCAACTCCGGCAATGAATTCAACATTTTCCTACACAAGGCCATGCCCGACCTGGGTGCGCGGGGTAACCTGGCATATGTAGATGATGTCCTCATCAAAAGTTCATCTCTGGAGGAACACATAGCGGAGATCCGTTATGTTCTGACACAGTTGAGGGCTGCCGGAGCAAAACTTTCCTTTCAGAAAGCACAGTGGTGTAGAACCTGTGTTCATTTCTTGGGGCATGAGATTACTCCTCAGGGTCTCTGTCCTCAGGAAAGGAAAGTGGAAGCACTTCAGAAACTAAAAGACCCCACAACTCTGCGGGAACTAATTACAGCAGAAAGTTCATTGAGGGCTACGCAGAGATCACCAGACCCCTGATTCATCTTTTGAGGGGGGGGGGGTCAAGTGGGAATGGGGTCCAGAACAATCCGAGGCAGTAAGACAGCTCAAATGAAGCCTCTCACAAGCGCCTTGCCTAGCTTACCCTGTCAGAAACAAGGAGTTCTTCCTGGAGACAGGGTTCTCTAATACGTGCTTGACGGCAGTATTATACCAAAAGCATGACAAGGTCAATAAAGTAATCTCCTATGTGAGCAAAACTTTATCCTCTGTGGAGGAAAATTCAACGATTGTGAGAAGGCACTCCTGGCAACGGTGTGGGCATTGAAGAATTACCGCCCGTTCATCCAGGGGGAACACATCATAGTGGAGACTCCACACCAGCCTCTGCAATATCTAAAAAGTGACAGAATCCAGGCCGAAATGTGAGTAATTCCCGAATTACTTCCTGGATTCTGTCAATGCAAGGCTATCCTGTGGAGGTCAGATATGGCCAAAACAAGAAGAGTCCGCTCGCACAAGGTCTGGCTGACTTACATGATTGAGCCAGAGAAAACTGTCTTGAGGACGAAAGTCTAAAAATCAAGGACAACATGGAGGCATACCTTAATTCCCCCCACAAAGTCTTTGAAGAAGACAAGTGTGAGGGAATGCCCACTGTCTATGTGGATGGATGCTCTTACCATGTTGACAACAATGGGGAGAAAGAACAGGTGGCCGGCGTAGGGAATGCATGGGTGAAGGAGTTTCCAGAACCCTCCGCTGGGTACAAAATTGGTCCCCGAAGTAGTCAGGTGGCAGAGTTGATGGCCGTGCGCCAGGCCATCCTCACTGCTGTCCAACATCAACTCCACGAACTGGTCATAATCACAGATTCGGATTATGTACGGAACCGGTTAGTGGAGCACCTGGTTAATTGGAAAACCAGAGGCATGTTATGTGCTAATAACAAACCCTTGAAACATGGGAAGTTAATCCAAAGCATTGATGACCTGGTCACCTCGAATGGGATGACCATCTACTGGAAAAAGATCAAGGGTCATTCCAAAGTAGAGAGACCAGACAAAACTGGAAATGACTTAGCTGATCAGTTGGCCAAAACCGGGCCATCCAAGGGGATCTAACAGAAATAGAGTCCCTGTTGGGGGAAATCCAGGTCGCTGCTATCACTAGGTCCCAGACAAATGCTCACAATGATCTTTCAACTGCACAATGGAGTAAGGAGACCCCTGATGCTGATTTCATTACGGCTCAAAAGGGGGATCCAATAATTGGTAAGTTTTACCAACACATTGAGGACCCTGAGAACTTTCCCCTGACGGATACCGATTACATTAGGAAGGAGGACCTTAGAATATTGATGAAATGTCCAAAGATGTTCCGAATCCAAGATGGTTTGTTGGTAAGGAAATCCCAAGCTGGCCATGATCAGTGGGTGGTCCCTACTTCATTCCGGAGCCTGATGTTAAGTCACGCCCATGATGCGGCCACAGCCGGTCATAGGGGGTTTCACACAACACTTGAGATCTTAAGAAAGGTTGCATACAGGCCACACATGGGGCAGGACCTCGACCAATACTTGAAGGTGTGTCTGGTGTGTGCACAATTTCAGCCATCATCCCTCACACACCGTGCGCCTCTCCAAAAGAGGGGGATGACACTGCCATGGTCAGATTTGCAAATCGACTTCGTAGGCCCTGTGATTCACTCGTCTAGAGGAAACAAGTACATGTTGACAGTCACATGCTTGTTTACCAAGTGGGTGGAATGTCTCCCGGCCCCAAACTGCAAGGCAGAAACAGCAGCTGCCCTGATGATTAACCACATCTTTTCCCGTATTGGTTTACCTCAAAGGATTGAGTCAGACAGAGGTAGGCATTTCACCAGTGAGGTAATGACAAAGATGTGGGAGATACTGGGGGTCAAAAGGAAGCTACACATTGCTTACCGGCCAGCTTCTTCTGGGGCAGTAGAACGCTACAACCGGACCATTGTGAGCATCTTAAAATAGTTTGTGGCAGATTCTAGGCCAAGTCCGATTACCTCTGGTCCTAATGGCCATCAGATCTACCCCTTCATCTGCCACTAAAATGTCACCGTTTGAGCTGATGACTGGACGCAAGATGGTGCTACCCCAGCATTTGCTCTACAGGACCCAAGAGCAGACAATGATAAATGCCTCCACAACTCATGAGTATGTGGAAAATTTAAGGAAACACCTTCAACATGCTTTTGCCTATGCTCAGCGGAATCTAGAAAGATCAGCTGATAGCATGAAGACCCATTACGATTTGAAAACGTCCAGGAAAGTATATAATGTGGGAGACCGGGTCTATCTATATAATTTCCAAAGAAACCAGGCCAAACAGCGAACATTTTTGCCTACATGGAAGGGACCCTTTGAAATTATAGACAAGGTCTCCCCAGTTGCATACAAGATCTGCATCCCCAAAGGTAGTCTGGCGGAAGGGGAAGACAAGTGGGTCCATATAAATCAGCTAAAGTGTTGCCATCCCAGGCACACTCTGCAGCAACTGGAGGAGTCCTCTGCAATACCAGAGGGGACCGCTCCAGATTAATTCAGTTCCACCCTAAAATATTCCACATATAGCCTATAAAATTCTATGATTCTTGAATATGTTATTGCCTCCCCCCCAGTAGTGGGGGAGAAATGTCTAGGAATGTGTATTGCCGCTTTGCTTTATCATCCTAGGAGAGATGAAACCCAGAGACTGACCACGGAAGACAACTTGGAGACCGGGAGCAAAGATCCGAGGGGCCCAGGATACCCCCCAATATTCCCATCAGGACAGGCGAGGAGAACCGATCGATCCAACCGGATGGAGGAAAAGATGCTGAACTGTGCCATCTGCCGAATTGGAAGAAGAGGATGCGGACATACCAATGCATGGATCAAAACATCCTTTGCACCCGACTCCCCCTCGACTGGAAATCAAAGGGCAGTCAGGTGGGGGGGCTTGTTGGGTGTCATGACCCACGTTTGGACTATTATGCTGCAACATTTGGTGCTGTGGGCTTAGGAAATCCAAGAGGGCGGAAAAACCCACATTTGTGCCAGAATCCTGGAGAACCACGCAGTCTTTGCACACAACAAAATGGTCGCCTGACCTGCCACCCACCAGTGTGAGCGTGAGGGACCGGAAGCACCATGGGTAAAAGGTGGTGCCCAATGAAAAACAGCAGGGCCTGTTGGCTCAAAAAGCGCTTTGAAATAAGCTTTGTTTCTCTGAAATGCAAGCTCAAAATGCCTATTTTAAACATTGCAAGATATTCAAAAATCTCACTGAACACCAGCAGACATTTGGCAGAATGTATTCTTATGTGCATACTAAATCTGGAAAGAGAAAGAGCCCAAAACAATGTTTATAACAAAACTGGCTGAGCTGTGGATGTCAGCACCTCAAGTGAAATTGGACTGAAAGACATTAAAATCTAAATGTTTAAAATAAATGAATGACCTACTGTTGAGTGTCACATAGTTTGCAACTGTTAAATGTCATAGTTATGAACTTAGAATCAGCGTTCTAGCTGCATGTGTAAAAATTGCAAGTTTGGTTTGAATGTAGAAAACTGGGAACCAAAGTGACATTTGGCTGAAGCCAGTGAATTCTGCCCGGCAACTACCCCCGGCAGGAGTTGAAACTTGATCAGCAGCTGTGTTCACAGGCCTGGCTGCATTCTGCTGCCCCTGCCAAAAGGAGATGACACCTATCTGATTGAATTAGGGGAGGGGCACCTGGGGACTGCAGGAAACTAAACAAAGCACTGTCCTTGGCCCAGGCAAATGTTAAATGAGGGGGTTCGTAAATGGCTTCCTCTTGGAAGAAAACGGGGAGGGGCACTGCATCTGTGAGCAAGCTGAGCTTGGGGGAAGTGGATAAACCAGAAATTCCACCATGTGCTTTGGAAAACCACACCCCTCGGGGCCAGAGCATAATTTTAAAAAGATGGATAATTCATAGTGCGGACTTTATAATCATCATCATTCTTGTAATTTTTCTGTGCACATTTTAAGAGGTGTTAGGACTCTGTGGTTTGTTCTTGGGGATAGTAGCGGAAAAAAGGTTGCTACTCCAAATGTATGCATGTTAAAAATCTGACACTTTATCATCTGAAACCCATATCCCTGGTGCACATTTGTGTAAAATCTGGAAAGGTTTAGAGGTCGTTATCTGGAGGAAAAGGGGAGAATTCTGTCATAACTGGACACAACATCTTACAAAGACAGGGATCGGATGGTTTGGTGCTACAGAAAATATGTTAACTGGACATACAATGTTAGAAAAATGGTACATAGATAAATATGTATTTGGATCAGAAATAGATTTGTGTGCAATTTGACAAGGGGAGGATTCTCTGACTCACAACCCAATTCCCCCAATCAAGGGAAAAAGGAGGAACTGGCCAATGATAAGTTGAGAGGGTTGGGCATGCAGAATGAGCCGACCCACCCACTTTCTAAACACATAAAAGGAGACTGTGCAGGACAGGTAAGGACATTCAATTTCCATTTCCTTGCGGAGAACGCTGACAGGCGACTTCACATCCAGAGATCCTTACTGACTCCAGCTAGCCAGAGACCAGAACTTAGAACTCTGACTCCAGAACTTAAAGCAAAGGCCTAACCCACAAGCTGAGTTCCCTTCAGCAGGCCTCAAAACCTAACCAAACTATTCACAGCCGAGCGAGCTGTTTGAATTCTTTGCCAAGAACTTTTGCCAAAACCGGTAGCAGACCCAGAAGGCAGAATTATCCAGAGAGACCAGAGATCCAGAGAGACCAGACCCAGACCAGATCGCTGAGAGCTGACCCAAATTGCTGTGCGCAGAACCAGTACCCAGTGGCGAGAGAACGGCAGCCAATCCCGATCCGTGACGAAGTCGCATTCCTGTCCAAAATATCGTGTGAGTACTCAGCCAGAACTGTGCAAAACCCAATCTCTTAGTTTAATATAATCTAATTCAAACTATTTTAACCTATTGAGAACTGCATCATAGAAATCGTGTCCCTTCTTTTGATTCAAAGCTGCAAAACTGTCATCTGTCATTCTGAACTTTAAAATTTAATTTCGAGAATCTACCTTCACAAAATTGTCCGTATCTCCGGAACCGTTTGTCCTAGGAACTTTTATTTTAAAGCTGAGATTCTAAGCTTTCCAACGAGCCCTAAACCTACTTGCTACTCCTTATAGTGCCTCCGTAATTGCGCGATGCACGCAACTAAATTGCCGCAATTTGACATTTTGCTTCATTCCAGCCACGTGTGAAAACATTTATCTTTTGCTTCCATCACGGAATTCGGTTTTCAACTTGATAACCATCCCTGAATCATTGATAGGGCTGGCCTGAACTGATTTAAAGTATCTCTCACTCACCCTGAACCTCCTATAGGGAATTAAAAGCAATTTGAGTATATTTTTCACTTCATTGCCACCACATTTAAAAGGATTTTGCCTGTGTTTAAAATCATACCTGTTTTCCTCTAAGCTCGCTGGGGGGAACTGGAACTTTGTATTACATTTGTGTGTATTCCTGAGAATTGTGTGTGTTACTTCCAACTCCTTACATTGCATAGGGGGGAGTGAATTGTCTGAGAAAAAGAGATCATATTATCTTTTGTTGAAATCATATCAAGTTTATTTCTGTACTGCCTTTTATTCATCTTTGCATCTCCTTGAAACCATAAAGCATTCTCTGATACCTTATTCCCCTGTTCCTAGTCATAAGTCACCAGAACTGTGCTATTGTAGGATCACCTATTGCTGATTACTGCTCATATTCACAAGTGTGATATCAATTATTAATTTATTATAAAAGTGCGATATATATATATATCTTGTTTAATTCTCAAATAAACCTTTTAAATTTGCAAAACAAACTTACTTCTTGGCTCAGTGGGGTCAGGGGGATTCTAAGAGAGGGGTGTTATATAAGGGTTGTCATCCAGAGTACACGAACTGGACATAAAAATATATAAATAAGGGCTTCCCTTGGGCATCCCATACCAGGCACTGACTTAGTGGGATTGCTTGATTGGAGTCATTTAACAGGTGTAGCTGTAGTCAGAAGGATGCGCGTTGAGGTACTGAGCTGGAAAACAGGTAAGGACGGCTGTAAGTGTTACGCTGCTGAAGGCAGAGTAACGCGAAGAACCAGAATGCAGGCGGGTTGGCCTTAAATAGGCTGGCCTGGCCCCTGACCCCACCTTGTGGCTCCACCTTACCACTCCCAGAGGTTCTTGCACATGCTCCCCAATGTTCCTCTATGGCCACGCCTGGCCAGGATACACGTGCCTTGGGAACAAAATGTGCAAAGCACACTTTTTCATGAGCCTGGTGCCAGAGGCGCCAGGATTGGGTCCATTTGAACCCTGTGGGTGATAAAGAAAGGGCCTTTGTCCAGTGGCCATGACATCAAGTAATTCCTCTTTGCTTTTGCTTTCTGTCCTCCTCTACCCTGCTGAACTCCTGTCTGAATCTGCACTGGTCACCTGGCTACCCTCTGACCGTGGGCCAAGGTCCACTCACCTGCCACTTGCACACCCGCACTGCCTCCCTGGCACCCCCGCTCTTGAACTGTTTTTCTGTATACCAATAGCCCCCTACCTGCACTTGACACCTGATGTCTGCACTTAGCCTTGCACTTGCCACCAGCTGGTCGCAGTTTGATGATTTTCAAAGTTGTATTTCTGATGATGCCCTTCCCATGTACTGCACTGCCCCCTCCCACTTCCCCCCACACTTTTCACCTTCCCCACTTCCCATGCAGTGGTGCCATCTCAATGTCACCTGGCCTACCAAGATGGTTGTCTCTGTCTTCACTCTGTTGCACCCCAGGCTAGTTGTGCCTTCAGTCACTTGTGTATAGGCGCATTATGAATGCCATGTCATTTGATATGATTTCATGTCATGTCCTTCACACATGGGAGGAACAGTGATGTGTTTATTAGGATATCTGTTCTGGTAATGGCAGCTCATTGAGGCTCAGGCCGTGACACGCCTGGGTAGTGTCTGTTCATGTGGAACACATTGAGGCTGCTTTGTATTCTGTCATTTTGTGACTATTTCTCCATGGGCATTAGTGACATGACATTGTCACATGGCCAGCAGGGCCTCACTTTACCATTAACTTGTCAGATGTGTATGTTGGGAGATGGTTGCAGACGGGCAATTGTCTTTGAGCAGCTTCCACACCCAAGGATGTGGCCCAGGTGTATGCATTTATTTGTGTTTGCAGGATACATTTTTCTGTGGATGTTTATGGTGGTGTCACAACACGACAGTCAAGGTGCAGGCCACGCCATCGATGGAGTGATCATGTGTCACCATGTCAGCATCCTGCATGCAGGTAATGTACAGTCTAAAGGGGGCTGCCTGCAGGGTGGTGTCACGGGTGATGGGGGCTGGTTGTCCCGTGTGGAGGGGGCTGTGTGCATGCTGGGGCGATGGGGTGTCCCATGTGGATGGGGCTGCCTGCATGCTGGGGTGATGGGGGATGGGGCGTCACATGTGGAGGGGCTGCCTGCAGGGTGGTGTCACGGGTGATCAGGGCTGGGTAGTCCCATGCAGAGGGGGCTGCCTGCATTTTTGGCTGATGGGGTTGGGGTGTCCCATGTGGAGGGGGCTGCCTGCATGCTGGGGTGATGGGGGCTGGGGTATCCCGTGTAGAGGGGGCTGCCTGCAGGGTGGTATCAAAGGTGATGGGGGCTGGGTTGTCCTGTGTGGAGGGGGCTGCCTGCAGGGTGCCGTCATGGATGATGAGGACTGGGTTGTCGTGTGTGGAGGGGGCTGCCTGAATACTGGGGTGATGGGGACTGGGGAGTCCCATGTGGAGGTGGCTGCCTGCAGGGTGCTGTCACAGGTGATGGGGGCTGGGGTGTCCCATGTGGAGGGGGCTGCCTGCATGCCGGGGTGATGAGGCATGGGGTGTCCCATGTGGAGGGGGCTGCCTGCAGGGTGGCATCATGGGTGATGTGGGCTGTGGTGTCCCGTGTGGAGGGGCTGCCTGCATGCTGCAGTGATGGGGCTGGGGTGTCCCATGTGGAAGGGGCTGCCTTCAGGGTGGTGTCACGGGTGATGGGAGCTGGGGTGTCCTGTGTGGAGGAGCCGGCCTGAATGCTGGGCTGATGGGATGTCCCATGTGGAAGGGGCTGCCTGCATGCTGGCGTGATGGGGGCTAGTGTTACGCTCACCTGATATCCACGGGGATGCCGCCAAGCCAGTTGGTCGCTGGTATCCTTCTCAGTGATTCCCTGATATGGTTCTCAGTGGACGTTCCGCCTTGTTGTAGAAGTTGGCGAGCTCTCCGTCCTGATTTCTGGGCTGGGGCGTGTTGTCTTTCGTGGGCGTGTGCGGTCCAGTTACTTCACTGACAGCTGCCCAAGTAATGTCCTTCAGGTAGGTCTTATTTCTGTTTATTGAGTTGTTATTCTTGCATGGCTTTCTCTGTTTGATAATGTCTCTTTTTATCTCCCTTAGATGTGAGGAGCGTCCGCGTGGCGGACTGGCTAAGCTGGGCCTCGCCGGTAAATGATGGCGCACAATAAGCGCTATGATGCAGTAAGTAAGCGCTTTGAGCAGCGCTGCGATGTCTTGTCTTCGCTGACCTGTGTTTTCTCCCTTTTTCGTAGGTCGCTGTGTGCTCCCAGCACGTGTGGATTCCCGGAGCGATGCCGGCCGAAAGGCGATCAGCCAGGTAAGTCTTTTAAGCTATTCGTGGTTGAAATGTCTCTAATACCGCCTTTAATTATGTCTTTTCTTCTTTTTTCAGGTCCGTTGGTCCGGGCGGTGGAGGGGGCTGCCTGTAGGGTTGCATCATGGGTGATGGGGGCTGGGGTGTGGGTGTCCAGTCAGGAGGGATCTGCTTCCAGAGGATTGCGAGGTGCAGACGCGCTATTTGGCTGGGGTAAGGCTGGGGATTGTGAGGTGTTTTTGCGCAATTACTCTGGGGTTTGGCCAGGGTGCGCGCTGAGTTTTCACGTGATTTGGCTGCAGTGCGGCCGGGGTACACGCAGAGTTTTCACGTGATTTGGCTGGGGTGCAGCCGGGGTAAGTGGGGAGTTTTCACGCGATTTGGCTGGGGTGCAGCCAGGGTACGCGCAGAGTTTTCATGTGACTACCCGGGGATGCGGCCAGGGAATGCGCAGAGTTTTCACGCCATTTGGCTGGGGTGTGGCCGGGATATGCGCAGAGTTTTCACGCGGTTACACTGGGGTGCGGCCGGGGTATGTGTGGAGTTTTCACATAATTTGGCTGGGGTGCGGCCGGGGTACATGTAGAGTTTTCACGCAATTTGGCTGGGGTGCGGCAGGGGGAACACGCAGAGTTTTCACATGATTTGGCTGGGGTGCAGCTGTGGTATGAGCAGAGTTTTCATGCAATTTCGATGGGGTGCCGCCGGGGTAAGAATTTTTTTTTTTTTTTTTTTTTTATATATATTTTTATTGGTTTGTTCAACCTTTAAAAAACAGAAGACAAAAAGGACATCACATATAAAATTCATTTGATTTGCTTCCCTCCCTCTCTCTCTCCCTCTATCATTTCATCGTAACAGCTCATTTGACACTTCCATTATATCATATTGAGGAATAGTATCATGGCAACTACCAAAGAGTTCAGGACTTTACTTGCACCAGATTTATATATTGATCGTCTAGACGTGCTTTTACTTCCCGAAGAAAATTTGTTAGTGCAAATAAAACTGCTCTATTGGATCCCTCAAATAACACTGCCCACCAATCATCAGCCGTCATATATCGATGCTCATTAATCAGCCCTCCAAAGTGGATTTGCCTTTGGTGTTGGAAGAATTGGCAGAACAGCGTTAGATGTTTTAAGGTCTCGTTATCTTTGTTACAGAAGCTACACCTTAGATCAGTGATCGCGGCATTCGCCCATCTGTTCATATGCTCCTTTGTTTTTAGCATGTTTAGCCTAAACTGCATATATAAGGATCTTGCATGGTGATCTGGAAACAGAGTTAGATAAGTGAGCCTCTGATGATATGCTTTGGCTTCTCCTGGGACCTCTTGCATTAGAGTTGAGTTGGCTCTTAGGTCGCAGGTTTTAATCCAATCAGCTCTCCAGATTTTAGTTTTTGCCAGCTCAGGCGTCTCAGATAGCGTTGTAACAGGAATGTCAAACTCCTTTAAGAGTGTTACACAAAGGAGGTTCCATTGAAATAAAATCGTGTGTTCTTTAGCAGTATCAGGCCTATGTAATATTTGAAATTGGCTCACTGGGTTTTTTACCATTGTTTTCCTGAAGAGATTCAATAGGTTCCAGCTGACTCTTGCATTTATTGAAATGAGGCCCAATTCATATCGGAGACAAACCGTCGAGGTACCTTTAGGAAGTTGTAGCACTCGTGTCCAGAATATATTTTCAAGTGAGTTCCACAGATCACTAGAACAGCCAAATGCGTTTTCACCTCCATAGATTAAAGCAGGTACCACTTTTTGTTGGTAAAATTCTATTACTGGTTTTAGAGAGAACTTTCCAAATTTTGTATTTATTCGGATTGCTTGACAAGCCATCTGTCGGCATTTGTTCTTAGCCAATTCTGCCCAAGGTGCATCATTTCTACTGGCACTGATCTTCATACCCAAATATGTCGAGTTTTTTACAATCTGAAGCTGTTCATTACCAAGACGCCATCTGTTCTTTATCCGTCGAGTGCTGCGGCCTTGCAGTTTTTCCAAGATTAAAATTTCGCATTTTTGTTTGTTGATTCTAAGGCCGTTATCTGTGGTATAACTGTCGAGACAATTTAATTTCCTTTGCAGACCTATAGGAGTCAGATCGACTAGAATAAGATCGTCAGCATAGACCAAGTAGTTGATCGGCGAGCCGTGTAGTTTCGGAGGAAATGTTGTTACACCAGTGAATGCCTCATTTATATCAGATATAAAGAGGTTGAAAATACTTGTTGCCAAGGGGCAGCCTTGTTTCACACCCTTTTGTGTACTGATGGGAGCAGATAACGTGCCTTTAGTGTCCAAGCGGATCTGTATAGTGGTATCCGTGTGTAATTCTCGAATTGCTTCCACTAGACTTAGGGGGCAGTTCCATCTAGTGAGTTTCTCCCATAACAGCTCTCTGTCTATGCTGTCAAACGCGTGGGACAAATCTATCAGCGCCAAGTAGATCTTTGTGTTAGTTCTGATTGCTTCCATCTTTATGAGGTTCAACATCAGTAGATTCAAGCCGCATCCCACTCCCTTTACAAACCCTGCTTGTCTGGGGTCTACATGGTTGTTATCTTTAGCCCATTTTAACAATTTCTGTTGCAACAGGGTAGCATAAATCTTTCCCAACACGTCAAGCAGAGCTATGGGCCGATAATTTTTTGGATTCAAACGGTCTCCCTTTTTAAAGATTGGGACAACTACTGCACATTTCCAAGACTTTGGAGTTGATCGGCTCGCGATGACTCGGTCAAACAGAGTAACACAGAATTCCGTCCATAGCGCTGGAGTTTTTTTCAGTGTGTAGTTTGTTAGGCCATCAGGGCCGGGCGCTCTAGAGTTGTGTACATTTTTGATTATATTAAAAATGTCATTTCTCTCAAACGTAATGTCCCACTTGTTTGCCATCGTAGGTACCCAAGATGATACGTGTTTGTCACTGCCAAATAGTTTTTTGAAAAAGGTTGACCACTCAACTTCGGTTACTGCTATGGCTTGAAGAGCTTGCTGTGGAGCCATAAAGTTATTTATCAATTTCCAATATGCTGCTGAGTTTTTACTGGTCATTTTTCGCAGCATTTCTTCTGCGTCATTTTGATGCATAATTGCTGCATGTGATTTAATCCAATTTCGGTATTTGGCCTTGATCGCTCTTATACTCTCTTTTGGGTTGTCGATGTGAGCACCTTTAAGTTTTCTTAGATCTTGTCTCATTTCTCTTTTGCGTTGCATAATGGAAATGTCAAATTTGTGTTTTGGGCGAAACTCGGCGTGTTTTTGCTTACGTTTATTTTCCTCAAAATTAGACAGAAGGTTTTGGTATTCCAGAGATTTGACAGTATGTTGAAAGGCATTGGAGATAGCCGCTACTTCATAATCCAAGAGATGTAGACGAATTCTACTAGACCCAGTACACACCACAAATGGCCAGCAGATCTGCTCGCACGCACCGGGGTGGTACATTGATAATTTTACCATATCGTGGTCGCTGTGTTGCATTTTAGTGACTTCCAATTTCGTTGCTCTCTTGTGGATATTTTCAGTCACAAATATGTAATCAATGACCGATTTTTGATTTTTTCTTCTCCACGTAGGGCATGCTGGAATATCGCCAACCGTTTGCCCATTGAGCATGTGTAAGCCTCTAAGCTCTAGTTCCAAACACCATTGAGCTGCCGCTTGTTCTCGTTTGCAGTCTCCTCTCTTCTTTTCCTCAATTTGTATAATCTCTGGAATACAGACACAATTTAGATCTCCACATACAATTAGGTCTAACGGTGGCTCCTTTGTAAGTAATTCATCGATCAACGTTGTTACAGTATCGATAAAATTACGCCCTTCGTTGCGTTTATGGTTCCAATATACGTTGATAATGTGCAGGCATACTTCTTTGTTTGTTTCTTTCTGGTGAACGCCAATGGCAGAGGTCTGGATAAATGGTGAGGGATTATCTGAGTTGAGAATCCGGAATCCAACACCTTTCCTCACCGCCAGGAGGAGTCCGGCCATCGGCCTTCCCTGTGTTTGTTTTATGGCGGGATTAATAGCAATTTCAAATCCTTCCAACAACGGAGTTTGAGTTAGCCATGTTTCTTGTAGACACAGAATGTCCAATTCTGAGGCCCATGTTGTTTCAAAAAGATGCATAAAGCCTCTGGTGTTCCAAGAGCCTATATTACATATATTGGTACTTCTCGATTCCTGGCGTTATGCCATTGGATCAGCATTTAAAGTTTTGGCCAACCAGGACCAATCATCGTGTTTGTTTGCGGTACTGCCAGGGTTCCTTTCATTATTTCGTGTGATAGATGAATTTGTCGCTCCATTAACTGTAATTCTTATCTGATCGCATCCCTCTTGATGAGTTGCTGGATTCCATGTTCTCGGCGGACTAGACACTTGGCTTGTCTTTGGTTGATTCTCGGAGCTATTCACCAGATCTTGCGTAGGACTTTTATTCGCATTATTCAGTGGTCTACTACGAGACTTTTCTTGAGAGTTTTCGAGCCGCACATTATCGGCGTTGGTTATATCAAATCCTAAGGACATCAGTACAGAACCGGCATCCAGTAGTGCATCTGCTATAATCTTAGACTGTAAGTGTAAGATCACAGCGTCAGTTTTTTTTTCATTCGGAAATTCTACAATTTTTAAGTCTTCAGACGTTATCGCACGAAGGCTAGGAATCAATTGACATAGCCGCAACACGTTATGTCGATTTAGTATTAGGTCATCAGAAGTTTCTATGCGTTCTAGTATTAGACGGTGAGATGCTTGACGCGTCTCTGTTTGGTGTGTTTTCTCTGTAATCATCGGTTTTTGAAGTTGTTTTATAGAACGGTTCATCCACATTGCTTGACTTTTATTTTTGTCTATGGTCGTAGGTATTTTATACCCAACGTTACTTACCAATTGGTCCCTGATAGGTGCCACCTGTGACGGGCTTGTAGAAATTTGCAACGATTTGGCCGTGATAGGTGGATCAGACCTGACTTTCAGGCCAAGGCACGGGCCTTTTATACGGAATTTAGCGTCAAGCATCCGTCTTTTTTCGTCCAAGGTCACAAAATGGGCGCTCTGCAGATCCTCAACTGTGTTTTGAACCGGAGTTGTTTTGATCAATTTACAGGTTCTATATCTTCCTTTGCACGCTTTCTCGTTAGTAGGCCCATGTTGACTAGGCTTAGAAAGTGAGGTACAAGCACTCTTGCCCTCTTCATGTTGGCTAAGCTTCATAGGTGAGGTGCAAGAGTTCTTAGCCTCTTCCTGGGATGAAATATCGGGCATAACAGAGGCATTGTAGGAAGGAGCAGCCAAGCCTAATTTGAATCCATCTAGCGACGATGCCATAGGCCTATCACTTGTGGTATGATCTGCCTCATCATACACAGATACGTTCAGTAAGTCGTCAGAGCCATCACTGACACAGATTGATGTCTCTTTGAGATCTAATTGCATGGATTTTGTTAAGCTTGCAACCTTCTTATTTCTGCTAGTAGTGTCTGTAGTGATGGCTCTATTGACAGTTACATTGACAGTTTTGATGTTGCGTAAAAATCTTCGAGCGTCAGTTCCTCTTCTCGCCTTCCTTATGGACTGGTTTTTGGATTTTTTAAGTGAATTCACTGTAGTTTGTTTGTTAAGTGCAGAAAGATTTTGTGCGACACTTGGTTTCTTGAAGATGTCGTAAATTGCAGGCATAGGATTTGCCCTTGAAGGTGAAACCCTCGGTTGCAGTTGTGAACCAAGCGAATCTTGATTGAAGGTCAATTTAGAGGTTGATGCTTATTGGGAATTTTGTAGTGCCAGGTTCGTAACTGCTTGACTCTCTTTTAGGGCAGTTGCAAATGGAGTTCTAGGCTGGCATTCTCCACCCGCAGTGGTAACAACCTGCAGATTTGTAGCCGTTCTCCTAAGTTTCTCTGTTGTCTCAGGTGACAAAGTGAGATCTATTGAATTTATAGTGGCGATACGAGTCACAGAATGCTCTGACGATTCCTTATTGCTTACAGTAGGCTCTTTTTGCTCGTTAGCGGGCCCACATGATATAATGGCAGCAGTATTATTGTCGCATCCATCTTCTATCCTCTCAAGTGGGTTGGATAGTGAATCCCTTTTGTTGCAACATGAGGATCTTAGTGTAACTTGTGACTTATTCTCTTGTGTTACAGCATTGGAGGAGCCTAACCTCTGGTGTCCGTATTCTTTTTTTTGCTGTTGAAAGATACTCAGCGCTTCTTTAGCTACTTCTGCTAGAAGTTTTTTATCTAAGTTTGCATTTTTAGCATGATCTAGTAATGTTTCAAGAGCCCAATCTGTTTTTTTGTGTAGCTCTTGTAACGCTTCTTTACAGTGGAGGTTTTTGTTTTCCATGCTCCCCAATTTGTGATTCATGTCAGTAACCGTCGTAGAGAGCTCTTTTATATTGTCGTTAAGGTTCTCGTACATTTTAATGAAAGGTGCAATGGAAATAGCCATGGAGGAGATTATAGTTGCTTGTAGGTCCTTGGTATACTGAGCAGAACTGGGGCCTGCTGTATATCTGGAGTCCGGTGGTGGTATTCTCCTACCACGGTGTATCGATCTTCGAATCTTGGGGTATGATCGTTCCATTATGGATGAATCCGTTGAGCTTTGATCAGGTGAGGAATCCATTGTACAAACGGTATCTTCGTTAACATGCCTTGACGTCAAGACTGAAACTGGCGACCTCGTTGTATTGCTAGGCTCTGTCACACTTCTTTTCAGTTTCTTATTTTGTGAACAGCTCAAACTGGGGGATAAGCTCCCCCCTAGCCTCCTTCGTTTGCTCAGGGAGCTTGACCTCAGAGTTAGCAGTATGGGTTGCGTGGTAGAGGGGCACGTCCCCGAGCCAGAGTAATTTTTTGCAGAGTCCTTTGTCGTCGGGTTACCGTTTGTACTGTCACCATTTGTGTTGTTTTTAACAGCTCTTTCTTTGTTTAGGCGAGTAAGATCCAGGAGCAATTTGTTAGCTACCTCAAGTGAGTTTCTTCTTTCCGCTCCTATTGAGAGCTTGGCAGTGGCAGGGCTCAGTGTAGAAAGAGGCAGGGCGCCACTCAAGATAATATTTCGCCCTAGCTCAGAGCCCCTCTCTTCAACTTGTCGTGCTACAGAACACATAGGCTCCTTGGTCTCGCACATGGCTTCGTTCATAAATACTTCTGGTTCTCCAAACGAAAAGGCCTCTTTGTTGAAATGAGCTGCAGAGATGTCAGGATTTCCTGGTGAGTCCAAGGCACTGTAGAACCCTGATCGAGGTGACTCGTGATTTATAATTGACTGTCCATTCGCAGACAGACTGATGGTTCCGGGAGGGTTATAAAAAAGCCCGGAAGCCAACTGTGAGTCACTCGACACAGTCACGGCATCAGGGGCCTCACCAGATGCGCATCGCTCTCTGCGCAAGCAAGGCTGTTGCGAGACAGGATCCTTCGAGACAGTCGGAGACGGAGACGATCCCTCCGTGCGCCCAGCACGGGCCGCTTTACGCGGAGCAACCGTCCCGACCCCGGACGACTCCAGACGCCCCGCAAAGGCAGGGCCCTCCAAATCAACAACGGAGACTTCGCCGTCTTCACCATTGACGCCATCCACATTGTCAACGGTGCCGCAGTCAGCATCATCGACACACCCGTCGCACCCACAAGCCCGGCCGGTTTCTTCGACCATCAACAAGGTAGCGGGCAGCGATGAATGCGTACAGGAGACGGGGGTTTGAGGTCTCTCAATGCTTTTACTGATACAATTATTATGTGTAGCACAGTATTTATGCTGAGAATCACTCACCTCTATCCCCGATGCAGCTCGTACAAAAGAGCATCGTCTTGATGGTGATAAAGGTGGTGCTGTAGCTGCTGCCGCAATGTCCACTCCTCGAGCATTGTGAGTCCGTGCATTCACGGCAAGGATCCCAGGGCTATCAACGAGAACAGTCTTTTCAGCTGGAGAGGTCAGTTTTCGTTGAGCGCGTGTTTCGCGCATTGTCCCACTGAGGCTGTGACTGCCAATTAGGTGTCGGACCAAGAGGACCAAGAGGACTGCACCCCACCACTCCTCCGATCCTCTGACTCCTCAGACTCAGCCCTGACTCCGCGCCCGCTCCGCGGGGGGACTGAGATTTTGTAGATAGACACTCCCTCAGTTAACGATAGACAGGGTAGACAGACTCCGCTCCACTCTCCACAGCTCCTCAGACTCAGCCCTGACTCCGCGCCCGCTCCGCGGGGGGACTGAGATTTTGTAGATAGACACTCCCTCAGTTAACGATAGACAGGGTAGACAGACTCCGCTCCACTCTCCACAGCTCCTCAGACTCAGCCCTGACTCCGCGCCCGCTCCGCGGGGGGACTGAGATTTTGTAGATAGACACTCCCTCAGTTAACGATAGACAGGGTAGACAGACTCCGCTCCACTCTCCACAGCTCCTCAGACTCAGCCCTGGTAAGAATTTTCATGTGATTACGCTGAGTTTTCTTGCAATTTGGCTGGGGTGCAGCCAGGGTATGTGCAGAGTTTTCACACGATTATGCTCGGGTGTGGGATGGGGAGCGCACAGAGTTTTCACACAATTTTGCTAGGGGGACTGTATGCTGGCCCAAGGATGGCCCGGGGGTTTGCACCATGTTAGACATTTCACTTGCTTTTTACTGCGCATGGGGGAGTGTTGGGGGCATTACTGATGCAGTTTGATGTTCCTTGCGCCACGGCTACTGATGCCTCTGGAAATCCATGAATAGGCGTACCGCTCAATCATTTCTCTGCACCACAGCTGGCGCACGCTCCTTCTCGGCGCATGGCACTTACGCCTTTTCTGCACCACATTCTATGAATCAGGCCCAATCATTGTGTACAGGTGCTATACAAATAAACAATCAATTCAATGCAACCTATTATAAGTTTGACTATGGTCAAAAGCCTCAATCACACGCACATATTGCTTCTGAAAATTATCACTACAGGAAGCGAATCTGGGGTTCCGTGCCCGGAACAATGCTGGCACAAGCGCAATTACGTTTGTGGTGACAGTACATATTGCATGTGGTATGATGAATGGCTGCTGAGGGAGGCCAGTAGTTGGGGCCTTGGGAATATATTCTTCTCCACTTCATTCTGATGAATTATATGGGAGTGCAAAGCTGTGGTGCACAAATTGATCTCAACCCAATCGAGGCACACAGTTGTCATTCACGGACTGTAGGAGGTGAGAGCTTGACCTTGTTGAAAAAACAAATCCACACTTTGGAATTTCATGGTGGGTTGAGACATGGCCTACTATGCTTATCTTATATTACTGCAAAGATGGGGTTGAGAGTGGTGACTGTGGTACTGGCATGTGTGGGTTTGCTTTGGTTACCACACATCAAGATGGTACACTTTTAGATCTTCTAGATTGTTCTGAGAGACACTGTACATGGGTGCAGGAGTAGCTTAGTGTTTCCCTCTCATCTCTGCAACTGAGGCATAGATTTCCTCATCTGCTGTATCAGTGGTTTCCAGAATTGGTGTTGTTGCTGCCTGGAATCAGCTGAGTCACAATCGTTATCTAAAGGTTGTATAGTTGGGTACTGCGCCAAGGTAAATGAGATTGTAGGTTATAAAATTCAAAAACAATTATTTTATTAAGTTACAAAATGATTAAGATGAGTTCCTAGTCAAGCCCACATTAACCTGGTGATGGCACGTGCTAATGTTTCACCCAATTAAGAACTTTGTCAAGGCCAAGAAATCTCAATAACTTTATTTTAAAACCTTCAATCGTATATGCTACTAACCCACCACCACCTGTGATTACAAACAGGGGTCTTGAGAAACCCAATTGAGGATACTTCTTGGCCTTGACAAAGCCCTTGATTCGTTGAAAAATTAGCACGTGCCACCACCAGGTTAATGTTGGCTTGACTAGGAACTCATCTTAATCATTTTGTAACTTAATAAAATAATTGTTTTTGAATTTTATGACCTACAATCTCATTTACCTTGGCACAGTACCCAACTATACAGCTTTCTGATCGTTACCTTGACTGATAAGAGGAAATCAGTCCAAGTTAGGGCACAGCAACCGGCTCACACTTGTCACTACACAAACAGCAATATACAACCATATAGAGGCGCACAGATCTACTTTTCCCCCTCTCCTTACATACAATCTTTACCTACCTCATCATCCACTTTATTCTCAGACTTACTGGATGTGAGCGGTGATGCTGGGAACATCACCTATGCTGCGTGTTCACACTGTGTGCTGTTTCACTTCCTGCACCTCTATGTTGTGTGTTGATTGTCTCAGCTCTTCAGCTGAGAGAATTTTCACCGTTCTCAATTTTGTCCCAGACACAGTGGACTGAGCATCTCTGTCCTTCGACAGCTTTACTTCTGCCTCCTGTGCAGTTGGAGCCATTAATGCATTACATTAACCCCTTACAATTACGGCTTGCTGTGGCTGAGAAAGAAACTCCCTCTAGCTGCTTGCCTTTCCCTTCCAATGTTTAAGCTCTTCACGTAGGTTATTGGTTACTAGAAATGTCATGCGTGCGCACGTTTGTCTGTGGGTATGCCGCATATGGTGGTCAGTGGGGTTCACCTCCTGCCTCAAACTATTTCTATGCAAGATACAAGAACATAGTCTCCTTACAAAAAGATGACACACTGATTTGCAGCCTCTGAATATACTGCTATCCTGCCTACAAAAACATATAAAACCTTGTCAGTGCAACTAATGTGTTGTCAAACCACAGAAATATGACACAAACGGGTGCAGACAGTACATACACTGTCTTATTTAAAAGGAATTCTAAGATTTGTATTCTCAACTTCACAAGTTTTATGTCTTGCCATAAAAAGCGCACTGATTTACAGGCATTTTATGTGACATCCTCATGCCTCCAAATGCTTCCAAGACATTTTTTTCTATCAATTCTGAATTCTGAAGTTTGCTCATCTTGATATCACAATTCTCTCAGGGTCCAAGCTAATTGCAATTAGCGCTGAATCAAAATATGAGGTGACTTATTCTGCTTGACTCAGCACATCCTTTGGCACAATAATCATGAGTCTTCCCTTCGCTTTCTAGGTCAGGCCTGTCAACCCCCATTAATCAAGCAGTCACTCACAGTATTGGTGATTGTATAGCTCTCCCAAACACTTCTTTCATGGCTCTGGGTTCTTTTCTAGCTGCCAGAGGATTCATCAGGAAGCGGCTTGGTCTTCCTGGACTTGTTCTGCTACCAGCTGTCACCATCCAAGCAGCTTGGACTCCAGGCTTGGACTGGCCTATAGGGCAATAGGCCCATGGCCGAACCAAAAACACAAATTGCTGATGTGGGACAGTTTTTTGGGTCAAAGTGGGCCACTTTCTTGGCCAATATGGGCCAGTTTGATGTGTTACTTCACTATGCGGCTAATAGTTTTGACCAGTGTTGCTGAATAAATAGTCTTTAAAATGCACAATTTGCATCACATTTTATCACAAAACTCCCCCTTGGGTACTATTCAGACAGTCTCACAAAAGGAATGAATAGCCATTTTCAACTGTGTAGCACTTTATTTTATTGATGCCCGGGACAATGTAATGGCACAGTCCGACTCTGCTTGAGTCATTTTATGGGTGTCAGGAGCAATTGGATCCAGTATGGGGTATGAGTGGCTCCTTTTTTGCATCAGTTATCTGGCCCTTCAAGTTCCAACTGCTCCAAACGCGCTGGTGTACTCTCCTGGTTCATTTCCTGGCCAGCAGTTCAGATCCCTCCTTCCTGGTAAGGTTTTGTTGCCTCTCCTCATTCGTTCACTGCCTTTCCTCCTTTAGGTGTGTTTCCAGTTCCTTTTCTCTGTCTTCCCCTCTCCGAACTCTGAACATTTGTTTTTTTCTCTTTCCTGCATGTCACATGACACAAGCAGGGTACGATCATGCAGTTGCTAATATAGCTCCTGTTGAGGCATGCGCATCAAATACGTGTCACATTTGAGACATATGTCTTTAGTCATGTGCCTGTAAAGTGGCGTTTAACTTGCAGGGGCAAGACTTGGCATTTCATCCATAACACGGTGATACAATACCTATAAGTGAGTTGGCCATTAATAATACATATTACAACACAGATGTCATTATTGACCTCTTCTCTGCCAATGAGAATGCTCAGAATGCTGTCAATAGCTACTGGTAATGAAAGCATTCCAAACATTCTGCTTGAGAAGCAGACATGAAAATAGCACAACACATGCCTTTGCATTAAAGAAACAGTAAAGCACCTTCCCAACAAGCCGCCTTTCAACTAATCTTTGGGAGGATATGTGTTCACCATTCAAATTTAAGGCAATTATAAGATATGGAGAACTGCTTTCCATTTCAAATAGAGAAACAATTTCGTTTACATTATGCCTAGAGCATGTTCATACTAAAACAACTAGTTTGACCAAGCATACAAATAGAATGTGTACCTTATAAACACAGCAGTGCTATTTAAATATTACAGTATAAAACAATGTTTAATTTATTAGCACATTTTGTCGATTTACTTTATTCACTGTGAAAATAGCCTTTCAGCACCACAGCTTCAAAACATATATTGCTTTATGGCAGGGGCCATTCTCGCTTGGGATAACGTAAGGCTCAAGGCAAGGGGAATCAAGGTAGCCCTGTCCACATAAGAAGCTAGATTGTGACCAAAGTCTAAAGCAAATACTTTTGTGGAAGAATGAACAATCAAGATGGTTACATATGCCACGTGACCATTGATTAACCATCCCATTCGAAATAAACTCGGATGTTCTGCATTTCAACCAGATCGAACAGGCAAGTTTTGAGTTGTTTCCATAGTTGAAAATGTTGTCCACAGAGGGGTTGAATATTGGGGTCTGCAAAGTGCCTAAAAACCCCCAAATCACTGTGACCCTCCAGCTGCAACCTCGTTGGCGGTTCGAGACTTGCAGGAAGATGTTTAGTGATTCAAGGGTAGCCACAGTGTTACTCGATCCACGTCAATCTTGCTGAAATGTCAGGTTTGAGGAGAACCTGACCTCCAGTTGGATCATTTCTCTGATGCCTATTAAATACCATAATTCTCTTATTTTCAAGCAACCTGTTAGAGGAGCAGTTAAGCAGCATTGCTAATTATTAAAATACACTTGATTTTATTGTTACACAGACTCATTTAATTATTTATCTGTTCATTTTTACTCTCGTATTTTGAAACATTTTAGATGAATTGGAGATGGCACATGTGTATATCTGTCTAAACTAACATGCCTCAAATGTGAAAAACATATCCTGTAGAGTCAATGCTCACAAATGTACACAACAGCGTCACCAGAGCCCATGTCATGAAGCACTGCAGTGTAGGCTGTGCATACATACCGATCAATGTGAATGGGACATGGTGACCAGTGGCCTGGCTGGCCAGACATGTACGCATTGAAGGAAGTGGATTCAGGATTGGCAACCATCAAAGAGTAGTGTGCAGAGGGAGAACAACTGCAGGGCATAGTACGCAACATAGGGAATGAGGGAGTAGAAGGGTGGCAGTAAGGAGACATCACCACTGTCAGTGTGCCAAGTGTCGGAGAACAGAAACCACCAGAGTGCTGAAGGACCAACAATGCATGTGGCCAAGCAGTATGTGCACCCACATAGAACGAAGCACTGACCATGAAAATGTGACAATAGTGCTGCACAATCACTACCAAACATGCAGTCAACATCATGAGTGCATCCACAGAAACCCATAGTTTTACCTCGGCCAAAGCATTTCTATTCATGAGTCACTGTAGCCCTTGTGGAAATCATGATGGTAGCCTGAAGGCCATCTGCCTGGTAATACTTGGACCCGTGGTTCTCTTTGCAGACTGCCCATATACTTGGCGAAATGTATCATGATACAACACAATCTGCCAATTCATGTCACACTATCTACAACTGCAACTGCCTCTCACCAAATACTCTCCCTTCAGATTGTAACGCTCCTCTGGCGCCATCTATCTGCGTGTCAAGCACTTCTGCAAACAGCGAGCTGGTGGCCAATCTCTTTCCTCAGCTGGCTCCCTCCTCTTGAACAGTCGCCCTCTTCCTCTCTGTCTAGAGTTAGCTCTCCTCAAATTCCAAAAGCTCCTCAAAACGTTCCTTCTCACCTCCTCCTTCCCACTCTCCCTGCCTTACTAAACCCCACAGTCACTGGAATAGGTGACCAGGGCCTTATGTGCTCTTCTGGGGCCTGCCCTTCCCCCCGCAATCGCCTTCAGCCTCCCCCCACTCCCAGCACTTCCCTTGGGCACCCACTGGCCTGTGCTGTCTCACAGGACTACACTTATTGCATTGGCAGTTGACCAGACCACTCTTGCCAAGTGATCTCTGACCGGCACTTAACAGTTGTCTGGAACTTACTCCATTGCACTTCCCACTGAGGAACCCCAGCACTTACTCCCCTACCCCATCTATTCTCTCTCTCTGCACTTGCACGCTATGAGTGTTCACAAGGCCTAGTAGGCCCGCCTCTTTCTTTCTCTTTGTTGTTATTATATTTGCCTTTCGTTCCCATGTTCCCTCCCCGATGCCCTGTGGGCGCTTTGAAACACAATTTCTTTATATACAAGTGCCTTACAAATGGACAGTAAATATGTTGATTGGTATTACAAAAAGAAATCTCTGTAGGCCCAGCCAGTCCCCCAAGCCCCCCATCACAATATATAATCCATATAGAATTAAAGGTGGATTGCTGCACATGTATTTCACTGGTCTCTGACTCGCGGGCAACTTCCACTCTTCCAGTCGGAATCCCTTGGAAGGACCAGCTTAGCCTTTCCTCCATATGAAGTTGCTAAATCAAGTAGCCCGAACATAAATGGGGTAATAGTAACACCTGCTACTACAGTGCAGTCTGGCGGAAAAGCACCCTTGCATAAAAACACAATATTAAACATGCTAAAGAGGTTTAATATAACTCTTATAATAAGTTCTTAATGCTATTGTAGTCGCCTCTGATATGCCTATGATAAGTCTCAGTCTGCCATAAAAAAATGGTTGGGTTTGGAGGCCCAATGCTTAAAAATGTTTGACAACTGTGTCCATTTATTTTTAATTTAATTTAATCAATAAGTTGTCAACAATATAATGTGATATATCTAACTTAGATGACGTGTTGTCCACTTGCTTACCAGTAAAACAGAATCCTGCGCAGGCAAGACCTTAAATAACATGCACACAGAAAGACATTGTGGCATTGCGACTGGATAATGGAGAAATAGGGCACTGGAAAAGACCATTTTCAAAAGACCATTTTCAAAATTACATGTGAGTGGAACCCTGCAGCATGTTGAGCATTGAAGGAAGAGTGGAATTAGTTAGACAAGATAGATAAATGACCACTTAGCTGGTTATATGGGGGCTGATTCATGGAATTATTTGCATGGAAAATTGGGGATGTGTGTGCCATTCTGCAAGCAAATCCCAGTTTGTCGATTCATGTAATAGACTGCACTGGACATTTCCGGGACTGCGTGGCGTTCGTGCATGCTCAGCACGCAGCTCAGAGGTAGGTTTGCATGTCGGATTTACAGGTGCGTGTACGCAACCGTGTATTCGATTGGACTTAGGGGTGCATGTTCGCAGTGTAGTGTGGAGCATGAATGTTTAACGGGGGTTCGCACGCAGATTTTTGGAGTTTTACATGAGTTACGATACATCGTACGCAGGTTGTCGGGTGCTGGTAACAGTTACGGGGGACCCCATACAGGGTCCCAAGATGCAGGCCCACTTGCGGGGGACCAAACACACTGTTGGAATGGTGCATCTAGTCACGGCCAGGGGTCCAGGCAAAGACTGCTGTTCGGCTGTTTTTGCTTTTTGTTGGGGCGTGTCGGAGGCGTTCTAGGCGCGACTTGCCTACACTGTTACTTTGCGCAGTGAATTCCATGAATACGCGGGCGTGCAGTTTTTATTCTGCATGCATACTCTGGCAGTATTCTGCTCAGCGAGTGTCCTTTTGCTGGAAGAATGTGCACTTTTCCATGAATCAGTCTCATTTGGTCCATATGTATTTTGTTAGCTCAAACATTTTACTATCATTTGAGTATTATTCTGACTCTCCTATTTGAAAAGCAAGACTGATTCTCATTTGATGGCTGGACCGTCCAGCATCCCAGTTGAGGAATTATCTAGTTTCACTTTCCCTATCTACGTGGGCCATCTTAAACATCCCTAAAACTGACACGGAGTACGTCCATGCAGCAGCTGTGCGCAGTAGTGAGCTAACTGCAAGCATCCAAGCACCGATCTGTGGCCAACTTCAGCACCAGCATTCAAAGCTGTGAAGTCACCTACATGCAACACTACCGCGAAAAGAAAAGTGTGGTCCCAATCAAAATATGATTATCACTTCTCAAGCACTTATCAAGCACCGTGAATGTTGAAAAACAGGTCATAAGCATTGATAAGGATTTCTCTACTACAATAGTTCGTTTGTTCTCTAAGCACTGACTAAATGGCTTAGAAAATGTTCACTGTTTGTCTTTTTAACTCATTTAGATGTTTTTGTACCCTATAAATGCCCGGGTATGTCTTAAAAAATGCTTACCAAGTCCCTTTGGAAATAATTTGCTTGCTTAGTCAATGCTTGAGCAGTGTGTTTGGTTGTGAGTAGGGATACAATTTCACGCACGTTTATTGTTTTGTTGCTAGTTTGACAATAAGGTGCTCTCTAAGCCGATATGACATTTGATATCTTCTGTCTTAGCCAAGCCACGGCTGTCCTCATCACTTAACATAATGATCCCTGACAATGATACTGTTCTGCTCTCCAACAGAGCGCAGGTGCAAAGGGGGAGGGGTGGAGATCATTTTTGGATCCTCCAGGAATTTGATGAAACATGACATAGCAGGATCGTTCCAAATAATCGATGGGATTTTTTCCTACGCTAGAGAGTAAGGAAAAGATGGACTGTCTGTTGCTGGATGCTCCGGCTGATAGTTTAGATACGAGTTTGAAACAGGTGCCAGAGGCGACCCCACCAGCAGAATTCAGTTGCAACTGGAAGATCCTTGCAACAGAGCAGTCCAAGTAGGCATGCATGGGGCTCCTAAAAACTCAGACCGCAATCAAAGACTGGGAGGCAGTACAAGTGAGAAGGGATAGGTTCTGGATCTTATGTCCTCATTTAACAACGTGTCTGGTTGGAGAGCTATTCTATCCCTTTTACTATTACCTTACAAACTGCAACGAGTGAGGTACAATATACACATGCTGACAAATTATGAATGGTCCTTGATAACATCAAAGACATTTGGATGAAAAAGTAAGCAAACTTTCTGACAGTGTGGCACAAACTAATCCCGTGTCAGCTGCAGAATACTATATTAGTAGGCTGACAATATCGTAATTAGACATCAGAACAATCACACTCATGGCAGGCTCACTGTGAATGTCATATTTAAAATGAGTGCCTTGGAGCACTGTAGATGTAACCATCGGTAGGGTTAAAGCTACTTTGGCCGGCTGCTGCAGTATCCCCATCTGCATTGTCCCGTCTCTGTACGTTTCTGGAGTGCATTCTTCATACTACTGGCACATTCGCTCCCACCTTGTCCTCCCAATGATGCTGCCACGTCGCATCCCTTATCCTATGCCATCTTGGGAGGATAGCTCAGCAGCAACGTGCTCACCCTGGAAGCAAGACATCACGGTGCAACACAAGTTCGATCCCCGGTTCCACACTTAGAAACCTCTGGGTATTAAGCGCCTTATAAATAACCTATTATATCATGCCCATGGCTGCTTTGCTGCTCAATGTATTCCTCGTCCTTCCTTGGCAGATGTCTGACATCCCCACATGTGCATCGACCCTACTCTTCTAGATTCCACATGTATGTCTGCCATAGTGGCAATGGCATCAGGGGCACGCTGTACCAGGTGATAACAACTTGCCACACCCAATTAGGCCTTTGCGATTCTTTGGTCAGTAAATCGGAATGGCGGCCTTACCACACTATACAATCCTTTGCTGATACAATGATCAGTCAATTATGACCTTTGAAGTGTTCGTTATATTTTATTTTATATATTGTTTATAAAAACCTTTTTACAAATAACACACACGATATATTAAAATGATTACATCTTAGACAGTGACATCACATTAGCATTACAAAGACAGAAAATCCTTAAAAGATTAAAATAACAACATTTAAAATCTCCACAACAGCACATTTCAACATTTCCCTTTTATCCTCAAACTCCCCATCTACCTTAACATGCACAGATTCCTCTTGCCCACAGGGCCAAGGTTCTCCCACTCCTCATAAATGCGTTTCATAAAGTGCACTAGTGCAATCATCAACGTAGCATAGAGGGCCCATAACCAACCGTCTGCAAACTTCATTTGCGCAAGCGACACCCTCTTTCATGCTTTAACAAACCTTTCCTCGGGCCCAAACTTCCTTTGTATTCAATTGAGTTACGCAGAATCTCAAAAAGAACAACGCTATGATTCAGGAATCACATGAAATATTTCGGCAACAAATCGTATTTTCGTTCTGTCCCTAACTACTCCTTCAGGGAAGTAAACGTCTTGATTTTCTCGCACTGTTTGACCCAGTCATCTTCACATAACTTTAACTTAACTCTGACCAGGTTTACAGTCAAGAGATCTTCATCAACCCCCCCCCCCTCCCTCCCTTAAATATTCCTTACATTTCCTTCGAATACTATGTTTCACTCCCGACGATTCTCTCTGGAAAATACATTTCAGAAATACATAGAGTTAGCCCTTCGGTGTATCTAATATTTTATGCAGCAACATCACTTTCCTGGTAGATACCAGTAATGTCAATGATTGCAGTCCCAGTGCTAAATGAATGACACTCATTGGAGTGTATTCTGGAAGGCCCAGTAACCCTTTCCAAACGAGGCCGTCCAATGTATAAAGGTCCTTTTTATTTCGGAGCGTCTACTATGTCGATCCCATGTAACACTTTTTGTCTGTAAAACAGTACCGATGGAATCAAAGTGAATTTGCAAAACGTATTATTATTATTTTTTTTTTCTTCATTTGGGCTTGAAGTGGTATTAACTTTACATAGAGATGTTCCCCAACCTCACTTCTATAAATGCTGTTGACTATAGGGAATCCCAAATATGTTGTATTACAAGTTGCTAGTTTGCGGTTGTCAATGTGGCAATTATTGCCCACACTTCTCTTTCCCTTTTTAAGAGATACAATAGCTGTTTTACCGATATGTATCTTCAAATTGTTGTTCTCCAAGTGAGAATAGGTCATATGTATGAGTCGCTGTAGACCGACAGCTGTAGTATCCAAAAGAATGGTGTTGTCAGCAATTATTAGGAAACAAATATGTCTATGCACAATTTTGTGGGGGGGTAATATTCCTGTTTCCTCTACCCCTTCAACCAAATCACTGAGATATAAATTAAAAAGGCAAGGGGCCAAAACAGAACCCTGTCTGAACCCAGCTTTGGTTTCAACTTCTCTGGACAGATTCCCTTTCAAATTCAGTCTCACCTGGACTTGTGTTTTAGAATGTAGAAGGACCATTTTCAAGAGGCCATACATAATTTTTTTCACAACAAACACCTATCTATAAATATTATCAAAGATGCCATAGATATCTAAAAAAGTTACATATAGAGGAACCCTCTGTTGAGACCTAGATTGCTCTCGTTTAAAAAGTTCAAATGTGCACCCACTCCTTTTCATACATTTGCGCGTGATGGATAGTGTTTAAAAGATGATTCTTTCTCGGATCGGGAGCCAATGCGCTCCTTTTCTGGCAGCAGAGATATGTTCTTTCCTGGGGATGTTGAGAGCCGCACATAGGGCACTGTTTTGTATGACCTGCAAACGGCTAATGTTCTGTGTTGATATACCCGCAAAGAGGACGTTGCAGTAGTCAAGTCTCGCACATATGAATGCTTTAGAGATGAGGCGGCTGGATGATGTGAGCAATTGTCTGGCTGACTTGATGAGCTTGATTGTATATACTGCTGAAGAAGCAATGGCATTTACTTGTCTGTTGCGGGAGAGGGAGGTATCAAAGTTGACTCCTATAGTTTTTACAGATGCTGAGACAGGGATGTGAATGCCAAGGCTGAGAATTTGGTGTTGAGCTTTTTGAGCGTGACCAGTGATCTGCCCAATCTGTCTTGTCATGGTTGAGGCATAGGACATTAGTGACCATCCAGGCTGAGATATTTCAGTACATATTGTTGAAGGTGAGGGCGTCTGTGTCGTAGATGCCTGATAGAGGGATGATGATTTGGGTGTCATCTGCATAGTTTGTGTAGGCTATGCCGATGAAGTCCATGACCAAGAAATGCTAAATATTGTCTTCTGTGTACATTATTAGTGAATCATTGCATGGGATGCCATCTGTCTGGCAATGCATATGTGAAAAGTGCAAGGACACACACACCATCACCACCAACAGGTGCCACAGCCCACAACCAGCTGGCCCTGCCACCCTCTTGACAACTCAACAAGAAAGGCCCTATAGAGATCCCCACACAACTACGATCCCATTACCTGTCCTACCACGATATGAGTGTGAAAACAGCAGGCACAGTCACATGACCATAAGAACACCATGTGACACATGCACCCATAAACTTTGACCCGTGCCCCACAAAACAAGTTAAATAAAAGTGTATGCACATAGTGCCAGAATACCTGCTAAACACCACACCACAAGTGACACTCTGAATGCCCTTCACTTACCTGCACAGGGTACCCACCTGGCCTGCATACACTGCATCCCACCAGGAAACACATCTTCAAATTGTAAAGACATCCATTGCAACGACTTAAAGACAGTGGAGATACATGACAACCATTTAGGGAATAAGAAAATAGGCATAGACCACCCAGTGCAGAAGTAAAACAGGGTGCAAGAGGGAGACAGGACACAGATTGAGAATTGCCTAGGAGTGGAGAGTAGCACAACAGAGAGAGAGAGAGACAGCGACAGAGACAGAGACAGAGAGATAGACGTGAAAACGATAGCAAGGAGTACACTGTCTGGAGTGGAGACGGGGATGGACATGCCCAACATCACTGTGGGTGAGGGCCCATAGAAGTTGCCCTAGGGAGGATGATAGTGATATTAATACCTCCAGACCATCATGAAATGAAATCATGGAAGGCACATAGAAGGAAAATATCAACATGTTAAGGCCATGAAAGACATAACTGGTGTGCGTTGAAGGACAGACTGTCAAATAATAGGCACATTTGCAGGGCCAATCACTAGCCCTATCTCACACAAACCAAGGCAAAAACCCACCATTGCATGCATTACACAACAAGACACATGTACCCCACTTCCATGAAACAAAGGCACTGAAAGCATATACCCCTACCCTATACCATCCTACATATACCACTGTTGTGCAAAACAGCCAATGGCCATGCAGCTGTACTGTCACCCCCCAACACGCCATACCCCTGAGTGAGACTGCCATAGTAAGTGCGCATGGATTCCAGGGCTCACTTGAACCTGACACAGTGACACCAGATAAAGCCAAGTGTTGGGAAATGGAGTATCTCAGACATGCATGCAACTACATTGTGGTGATGCAATGTACACCCACAGGCTGTGGCAGTAAACATGAAGTGGAATGTAAAAACACAAAACATGTAATACACACCAGTGATGATAAGCAACAGTATAAAAACATGTACAAAAAGTCACGATACTGGGTAATACAGAAGAGGTTAGTCCGAGGTACACATGTGTATATCGGTCTAAACTAACATGCCTCAAATGTGAAAAACATATCCTGTAGAGTCAATGCTCACAAATGTGCACAACAGCGTCACCAGAGCCCATGTCATGAAGCACTGCAGTGTAGGCTGTGCATACATGCCTATCAATGTGAATGGGACATGGTGACCAGTGGCCTGGCTGACCGGACATGTAAGCATTGAAGGAAGTGGATTCAAGATTGCCAACCATCAAAGAGTAGTGTGCAGAGGGATAACAACTGCAGGGCATGGTACGCAACATAGGGACTGAGGGAGTAGAAGGGTGGCAGTAAGGAGACATCACCACTGTCAGTGTGCCAAGTGTCAGAGAACAGAAACCACCAGAGTGCTGAAGGACCAACAATGCATGTGGCCAAGCAGTATGTGCACCCACATAGAATGAAGCACTGACCATGAGAATGTGACAATAGTGCTGAACAATCACTACCAAACATGCAATCAACATCATGAGTGCATCCACAGAAACAAGCCACTGGCATAGAAGTGAAAATGCACATACACACACATGCATGTGAACAGAAACACATCAAGACAGACATACAGCGAGACACAAGGTGAACATCACCAGCAGATCAAAATGTGTACTGCATGCAGAAACCATGGGGAACAATTACACTGGCAGAACATGCAAGACAGTGCAAGTGCTTACCTGCTGACTGAGCCATCAGGAGGTGATTCCTGCATCACCTCCACCAGGAACTATGCCTCCAAATGCATGACAGGAGGTTCACTGTCTGGCAGAGGGCATGGGTAGTTGGGACATTAACAGGTGCAGGGTGTCTCCCCTGGGAGTGCAGTCACCACCTCATTCGGGAGCACTGTAACAACATGGGACAAGGCATTATAACATCCATAGAACAGCACCATACATGCCACACACACGTGCCAATATTCACTCAACCCAATGTTACTTTCACATGCCATTCCATCCACCACAATGCAACTACGGCAGTTGACGTCAATGAGCATTGCTGCATGCCCACCACTGCATACATCATGGCCTTGAGAGGGGATCTGCACAAATCAAGGCAAATGTAAAATACACATTTTAAAAAACATAAAATAATTCCACCTTGGAAAGGGATGAACACAAAAACATGCCAACAACTGTGCCAGGGGGTCTTGTAATCAAAGAAAAAAATGATTCATGGCAAAGCAAGGGACACCAAAAAAATAAAACAAAGGCCATGGCTATAAAATAAGTTACATTCACAAAAAAGGTCCTTCATGGACAGGGAGGCGGTCCCCCTAGGAGAGGTAGGATGCAAGCCAGAAATTGACTAGGAATAAAAAAAAATTAAAAAAAAACTCCAAAGATTCATGGACCTCATGGCAACGGTGGACAAGGAGACATATCTGTGCTGGGACCCCCATCCTGCAGTTGATCTGCAGGTGTGTGTGGTGCTTGAGGCAGACCACACAGTGCCAAGGTCTGGTCTTCAGAGGTGGCGGCCATGTGGGACACTGATGAATGCACTAGTACAGTTAGGCCAGTGATGTCTGAGTGCATTGCATCGCGGAAGGCACCAGTGTCTGCATGTGCAGATGCCTGTGATGCATGGAGCTCCTCCAAAAGTGACTGCCTGAAGACACACACCTCCTGGTGGATCACTCTCCTTGTGGCTGTTAGTTCTGCATGGATGGTAGTCCTCTGGGCCTCCATCTCAAGCCTCAAGGTCGCTCTTTGTGCCTGAGCGTGAGCGTCTGCATGCAGGGAAGCCTGCAGACACCCCAGATCAGCCCGTCGGCCCTTGAGGTTGCCCTACACGCGCAGTCTTTGGGAACTGCATGAGGACCGCATGACCTGCAGCTGTAACTCTACCCGGGCCGGTGGCGGAGTCATGGATTTGGCCATCGTATCCATGCCCCCAGATATCTTATCGAACACATATCCATGTCGGAGGGCTCCCACTTTAGCTCCCCATCCTGCATAAGTCCCCCACGTGTGTGGAGCCCTCGGCAGCCTGATGCAAGAGGCCTAGTCCTTTGCTATGGTGCCCCTGTCGTTGGCTGCAGGTCTGCATCCCTCCATTTGACATCAGGCCCAGGACCTGATACCAAATCAGGGGTGGTTGGCTGTGCAAAGAGTACACAGAGTCCAAATAGTCAGCAGCATGACTCGGGATGGTCTGCAGCACCAGTGGGTTCTCATGGCCTACCACACCACATCCGCCACTGCTGGTCTGCCGCACAATTGACTCTTCCTCATCCTCCACCTTTGCATCTGGTACATCCTCAACTGCACATGGAGAGAGAAAGACATATTGATACATGTCAAAAGAGGCAAGAATGTACATATGCACCAAGGAGTACTCTGAGAAGAAATGGCATTACATGCACCAATCAGACATTACGCATGCACACACTGGGTCCAATAAGCAACGATGGATGGCATTTGCTGACAAATCCCCGCCCAATCATGTCCATGCCAGCAACGGGCACATTGACATTCAACGGTGTTGTAAATGCACAATGAGGGGACATTCAACTGTCAAGTTTCCACACATGCCAGGCGAAAACTAATGGAAATGTGACATTTCAATGTACAATGACAGCACATGGGAACGGTCAGCGATCCATATTGACAGATAACACCACGGTAGACACATGACACACTAATCAGGTCTGGGACAGGGAACAGGAGACATTGAGGACCTGCAGGAAGGCGTGGAAATGGAAGGAGCCCATATGAGGTACACCCGAAAGTCTGACTTCTGGTCAAGTTCCCTGAAGTGCAGTGAGATGGAGAGTGGATTTTGCAATGTCAACAAGGCCTAACAATCCACAAGAGGGGGAGGGCGGTGGCCACATGGAGTGGGCACAGAGTGTGGGAGAGTTGGAGGGAGCATGCGCCACAATGAGTAGACTCTCTGTGGCACTGGAATTGACTCAATGGGCCTCATTACACGGATGTCGGAGAACCATGGCGTTATTAGCGCCATGGTTCATGCCAGTAAAATACCGGCACCGCCTTGGCGGAAAGGGGAATTACCGCCCCATTCCAAGGTTGGTGGGGCGGTAATTCCCCCTTCCACCATTGCCCTTCCCCATTCCCATTTTTGCCCCATAGGGCATAACGGGAATGGGGAAGGCGCTAATTACGGTACCGCAAATTGCGGTACCGTAATTAGCTCCCTGGGTCCCTTTGCGGGTTGGTTTTTAACGCCTGCAAAAAGCAGGCGTTAAATCCCCCAACCCACAAAGGGACCTCGTAGTAAGGCGGTAAGGATTTACCGGTACTGGTATTTTACCGGTACCGGTAAATCCTTACCACCATCCGTGTAATGAGGCCCAATGTGTATGTGGTCTGGGGGCACTCATGCAACTACACTCTGTGAACACAACAATATGCATTGACAGACAGCACAGATGTGCATCGTGTCAAGGGAACCCATAGGAGCTGATGACAAGAGGAACATGCATCTCTGCATGACATGGCATGCAAGTGATACTTTGTGTCTATGCACTGGTCTAGTAGTGCAGAGTGAAACGCACAAGAATGTAGTAATGAACACTGCTTGTCGGTGTTACATGTTTCACATGTACCAGGGGAGTACCCTGTTTGGGATTTGTCCTGTCACACAGACATATGTCACGAATGGCTGCCACACAGCTATACACAGTATGATGGCCAATTGACATGAATCTGTGCGTCACAGGACATGCCTTACCCGGGGCTGTCATACAAATGCTGCCAGATGTCCCAATACACAATTGGTGTGGGTGATGCTTGACTGGCAAAACGCAGGAGGTGCAATGACAGACACTCACCTGATGTGTCATCATAATTCTCCAGGCCTCCTATGCCCTCCACCTGCTCAATGAGGATGAATTAGCTCATGGCCTCATCATGCAGTGTCAGCTTTTCCTCCTCTGCTGGCCGCCCTCCAGTTGCCAGTGCAGAGGTCAGATTGACACTGAGGTTGTGCTTGGTGCAACAGGTGAGATCATTCCAGCACTTGATGACCAGTTCCACTGTGCGCATCTCCAACCCTAAGGCTTTTATCTGTTCCGTGACAGGCTGCCAATGCACCATACCTTGTGCAACTGTACGTTGTCATGGTCATGAAGTCAGGGGCGCAGGCATGCCGGGGTCGCATGCACAGGAGACCTGGGTGGCCACTCTCCTGTCGCCTTTGGCACCAGGTGCATGAACAAAAGTAAACAAGAACATCCATTTAACACCAAAAAGCTTTTATTATGGACATAGCACTTCAGATGCATTAACCTTGAACATTCCATCCATTAAGCAGGATGCATTAACCTTAAACATTCCATCCATTAAGCAGGATTCATTAACCTTGAACATTCCATTCATTAAGCAGCCCAAGTGTATTCTTGTGTGTGGCTGCTAATGGATTGCCTTCGCACATGCTCTCTAGGCGTGGCAGAGTGTGGCTGGTAAGCCGGCCCTAATGGGTATACCCACGATCTCAGCTATATAAGCTGCCCCGATCCTCAAGACAGACGCTTTGCGTTATTCTGCACTTGCAAGCAGCGTAGCGCTCACCGTCGCCTGAGGTCAGAATTGCCTTTGAAGATCCTGCTTCATGGAGATCCTGCTTTCTGCCAGCATACTTACTAACTGGGGGAAGCTGTTTATACCTGTACATCTCTTCGGCGAACCAAGTATTCATCTTTACACTTTCTGTAATGCTGAAATCTTCCTCATGGCACCGCAGCATGACACGCTCCATCATCGACAGCAGCGCCGCAAGGAAAAACAGAAGACAAGGTTCAGACATTGAAAAAACAGTCCGTTTAAGGTTGCGCTTCGCCATACTGCACGCTTTTCCTTAAACCATCACTTACCTGCTGTCAAACACTGCAGTAGCATTCATCTTCCATCCGGTCGCATCTCGCGTCTCACAGCTGCATTGACGCTGCATTTCAATCTAAGGGAAGAAAACAGAAGAGAGACATTATTGTGGGCATAAATAGGAGCAACATATAAAGACATTAAACAGAACGAACAGCATCACAAGAGCTCAAGAAAGACTTACCAATCATAAGGAGAAGCATAGTCGCAGCTGGACTGGATTAATCCTTATCAAATATCAGTGAAGGAACTAGATCCCATTCGACGCGCCCCTGCCAGAAGTAGCAGGATGGAGAGCTTATCTTCCATAATTCACAGGTGAGCTTTTTGTGCCGGTGTATGATCACAGAAACCGTACTTTGGGGTGAAGGGTTCGAGAGGTACAACAATCACAGATTGGCGCACTCACACACTGTTATCTCCACGCAGGAGCAGTATCACCATGTAAAACTGCTCACAGCTTTTCTACTGAGGGAGAGGCCTGAAGGGGGTGATTCAAGTTCAGGGAGGGGTGCCACCATGCCAACACCTCCGCAGAGACCAGGTGAGCGTAACATACGTGTGCTCCCCGCAGGCAGGCACATGTCATGATGGTTATCGGTCACATAGTCAATCAGAATCTGGAGCTCCTCATCAGAGAAGTTCTTCTTCCTGTGCGGAACAGTGCCCTGTGCCGTGTCTTGGGTTTGAGCCTCTCCCTGCTGTGCAGGGCCTCCCTTCCTGCCATGAGTGGCAGGGGGGGTTGGAGCTACCCATGTCTGGCAGGAACCACTTTGGCATCCAGGTGCCGGGCCACCTTTGGACTGGGGCCTTCCATATCCTCCTGGAGCTGGGGGAGTTGTCTCACCACCACTTCCTAAAACCACCTGGGCTGGGGCAGGTGTTTCACCACTATCACCCCTACCCCGACACCCTCTGCCCCCTTTCCCTTTTGGGGCCTTTGCAATGATCTAACAGGTGTAACGGATGAATGGGAGGCACACCAAATCATTGGCCTGGGCATTGTGAGTCAGGGAACAGTCTACGTGATGTATGCCATAGATGTGTGGTCCTACAAGGCTCAAATATACCCCAAACTGTAAAAATAAGTGATACTTGACACACAATGGCACGCAATAACACAAAAAGTGTGTATGTGACACCTGGAAAGCTTCTGAAAATGAAAAAATAATGTACGCGATATGAAGTTGCACCCAATAACACAAAAAGTGCATACTTGACAACCAGGAACTTTCTGACAATGAGAAAAGAGGTATGAGATTCGCAGTGGCAACCACAAACAGAAAATGTGCATACACGACAGACCACATGCCTCAAAAAGGGGGAAAGAAAAAATGTGCATGTGCAAAGAGGCACAACCCCCTCTCAAAAAATAACAGTACGCTACCTGAAAGGAACGGATTGCGTGTGGCCCCCCAAAATACATGGAAACTACAATATTCCGTCTTTATTTCTTTGCGTGTAAAGCCAGTGATGCGGTTTCTCATCCTTGTGTATCCCCGTCAATGCCGTGAGCCGCATCGGCACTCTGCGTGCAGCACATGTCACGTAATTTACGCAATAAGGGCCTTTACTCTGTTTTCGATTGCCTTTCGAACTGCACACGGAAGGCCCACTCTCCTGACTATGTGCCATGTTACCTGCCACCTCCTGCCCTGTACTGCCTCCAAAGTTGCCATCTACTGCTGCCTGTCCAGTGTGAGTGCCTGCTGCCCACCTGCACTGCGTCGGGTTGCCGGCTTTCCAGCCATTGCCTTTGCTCCTGTCTCAGGCCCTGTGACCACTTCAGCTGCTGCGTTGGACTCCCACCTTCACATTCCACCACCTCTGCTCCACATACAATCTCCAGGACCAGCCTACCCACCCACACCTGCCTTGGGTGTTGCCGTGTCCACACCATCTACCTCTGACTAGAGAGGCAACCCCTAGGCAGCAAGGCAGAGGGCTGTCAACTTCCTGCCAAAGAAGATGACATCCTGGTGGATAAGGTCCTGCAGAATTATGATGCCCTCTTCAATCCAGCAATGCAACGTGGCAAGGAAGGACGTCTCCAGATCTGGGAGGGCATAATGGCTGCCAACAATGTGGAGGTGGTGGCTGCTCACTGCTGCAAGACCATTCACAAGCACTGGGAGGACCTCAAGTCCAGGACCCATGTCAAGGCACAGCGCTTCCACAGAGGTGCACGCCGGTGCCCCTTGTCCAGCAACAACATGTGGGTCCTGGCAAGGTTGTACCCGGTGCTGTATGCACTGGTCTGTGAGTTTCAACAGTGTCTGAAGTCACATGGTGTGTAGGCATGTTTTGTACTGCTCTACAGTGCATGTGTGTTGTGCATGTGCTAGCATGTTTGCAGTAACACTCTTACCTTTGCAGCATGTATGTCTCAGTGGCATACATCTGCATGCAGGCCCTAGAAAATGCTCCCCATGTGGGACATCAGACCTGTGCAGATTCAATATGCACTGTATTTTGCATTGTGAGATGTAGTAGATGCTTGCAAACTGTGCATATGCAATGTTTCTTGTGCCTGAGACGTGGTTGGATGGCAAGTGTGACAGTTGAGGGAGTGTTGTCCATGTCATGTGCATGCATGCTACACATGTAGTTGTGGTGAGAAGATCATTGTGTGACTATGCATCACTCATGTCTGCAGGTCACACGTGCATTTGGATGTATTGTGTATTCACGTTTGGGCATTGCAGTTAGTAGGACTGTGATGTGATCGGTCATGACATTGCTTGTGCTTTTGGATTGATGTGTGTGCATGCCATGTGAATTTGCTTGTGGCTATGGCATGCCACGTGTACCTGTGCAGTTGATGCATGTATGTGCTGCATGCGCACCAGATGGGTTGTGTCAGAGGCATGTTGTTTGATGTGATGGTGTGAATAGATTCCCAGGCAGGTATCGGCATGGTCATGCTGTGAGTGGTGTAAGAATGGTTGGGCACCGGTGCCCATGAATCCACTGTGTGTCTTGCTCACAATGTGTCAACGTGCTTTACATGTGTGTACGTCATAAGTGTTTTCTCACTGCCCACCCCAGTGCCCATGTGACATGTCTCCCATGGATGTGCATCAGGTTGCAGTTGGGTCACATAGATCTTCCCCTAGGGTCATGTGATTCATCTTGGTATGTGTCTGTGCTCTGGCCACATTGTGCCGCGTTTCCATGTGGATGTGTCATGGAAGTGTTTCTCATCGTGCCTGGGTGGTTGTGCCTGTTTGGATGTGAATTGCATGTCCTTGTGTGTGGCTGTGGATGTTGCTGAATGGTCCATGGACATGTCATGTTCCTGCAAAAGTTGTTGATGCCACACCAGCTTAGTTGCAGTACACTAATGTTGCTCTTCTGTGTCTCCTTTACCACAGTTGCTGCAGCTGATGAAGAGGGCGGAAGTGGTGCTGTGGAGCATGGAGGTGGGGATAACTCCATCAGACCTAGGTGCTGGACCCAGCCACTCCCGAGACAGCTCATCTTCAGGGAGCGATGTGGCAGAGGTGGTGTCTGTATCATCAGGTGTGACTGCTGGGGTTAAGTCCAAGGAGTTGGAGGTATCAGGGGAACCCTCAGGAGCGGTGAGACCAAGTGATGCATCATAGGGGCCACCCATGGCAGAAGAGACCCTGGAATCATCCAGGCTGATGGAGGGGGAGGCAGAGAAAGTGGCCATTGCAGCCGAGCCCATCGGGTCAGGTGGGGGTGTCAAGGTGGGAGGGTGTGCCGCCATCCGGTCCCAGGGGCATGAGGCTGTGCAGGCAACCATGGAGGGGCATGTGCAAAATGTAGTCCCTGGGCCTTTGGATGCAGGACTGTGCACCTGCTGGGATGCCTCCACCCAGACCAATATCCCGTTACTGACTGATGTGGCCATCCGGGATCAAGTGCTGTCCCTGCTGGCTGGGCCATTTACTGTATATAGTTATTTAGGTGTAGGGTTGTTTTGTGATTTCATATTTTCCCCTGAACTGCTTGCACCTTCATTCTCCAGTTTTCTTGTACATATTTTTATTCAATACATCTTTCACTTTGGTACATTCCACCCTTCATGCAGTTCATTTGTGTGTATGCAACTTTGATAGTTCACCTTTCAGCCAGTGCATGTCTCCATTGCAAGTCATGTGTCTTTTGGTGTGCCTGTGTGTTTGTTGCTGTTGCTGTAATGGTTGTGGCTGGAAGGATGCACATGTGCCTGACATGTGGGGGTTGTTCCATCAGACGACTGAGTCTGCATTGTATGTTTCCATTTACATTTACATGTGCAGCATCACTGTGTGTTTAGCATCAGTGTGGTTGGGTGGAGGAAGGTGGGATCACTGTGGAGGTGTGCCATGGTCATGTTACTTGCACTTTTATTTGTCATTGATGTGTTAAACCCATGTCATGCGAACATGCACAACAGCATGTTCAGTCACACACTGCCTGCTCTCATGTCTTGCGCCACCTCTGCAACTGGAATGCATTTGCAAGCCATGTTTGCTCTTCCTGTGTGGCAGCACACATTTCTTGTCTCAGTGAGTCATGCACTCTCTGACTGCCCTCCCATCACACCATGGGCCTGTCATGTTGTGTTCTCTGGCAGGGACTTTGACACCACTTCTACTCAGTTCACTTGTCATTATTTGTGGATCTGGCCAATGTATGAATATGTGTAATTCTGTCTTCGGCATACATTCAGTTGGTGTGATTTGATGCCATTGCAATGACCCATGGCCAACAGTCACATGCCTCTTTGCATTGCATTCACTTGTCACATGTTGATTGGGTGGCCACAGTGTTGTTGATGTAATGTAGTGCTGTCTGGCTGGGTGGCTTCATATTGCAGTCTGTCAGGGAGTGACAGCAGATGCTCTGGTCTAGGATTGGTCTTCATGCTTCCTGTTGATCAGGTTGTCAGTGGACATGTTGGTGGTGTGCTTCATGGTGGAGGCAAACCACAGAGGTTCAGGTGAGTTTCAGCCATACATTGAACTGCATGCATGGGAGACTGTCGGGGGGGCTGCCTGTGGGGATGTCAGAGGTGAAGGGTGCTGGTGGGTCGTATTTTGGACTTGAGGGGGCTGCCTGGGGTAGTATCACAGGTGAAGGGGGCTTGTGGGTCGTATCTGGACTTGAGAGGGCTGCCTGGGGTAGTATCACAGGTGAAGGGGGCTTGTGGGTCGTATCTGGACTTGAGGGGTTGATGTCCAGTAAGGGTATATGCCTGAAGATTGGGTGCCTAGGGTGTAGGAATTGTGGACTTACAGTATGGCAGGGGTGCCTTAACATGCAAGAGAGCCTGCATGTTTTCGTTGTGGGTGCCGCATTAGATTACGAGGGAGTCTGCGCTTTTTCTTGGGGGTGCGGCCTCGACCTACGAGGAGGCTCTTGCCTTGTCACAGGGGTGCCGACTTAGATTATGAGGGAGTCCATGTGTTTTCATTGAGGCTGCCGTCCTAGTTTACGAGGGAGCACGCGTGTTTTCGTTGACGGTTCCCCCTTAGAATACGAGTGAGCCAGTGCATTTACGTTGGGGGGTGCGGGCTCAACGTATGAGGTGGTTCTCGCGTTTTTGCAGGGATGCCGCCTTAGCTTATGAGGGAGTCCATGCGTTTTCAGAGGGGTGCAGCCCTAGCTTACGAGGGAGCCCACGCAGTTTCTCAGGGGTGCTACCTTAGCTTACAAGGGAGCCCACACATTTTCGCAGGGGTGCAGCCTTAGCTTAAGAGGGAGCCTGCTCATTTTTTATTTGGGGTGCAGCCTCGACTCATGAGGTGGCCCTCGCTTTTTCACAGGGGTACTGCATGCATATGAGGGGGCCCACTCGTTTTTGCAGTGGTGTCGGATGGTGGCTATGGATTGAATGCAGAGGGTTGCACTTGGGTTGGGGTATGGCTTGGGTTTTGGTTTGCATGGGAGCGTGCTGTGTGCATTCCACCCACAGCTCCATTCCCTTTCCCTGTCTGCTGGAATTGTGCATTTGGATTCATGAATACGCTGAGCGCGCTTCCGCAGTGCCCTTCTCGGCTGGGTGCCCCTTGCGCGATTTCTGCACAAAATTCCATGAATCATACCCTAAATGATGGTAGCGGCTTGAACCTGCAGCTAGTACAGAAAGATGTGCTGATAGAAGGGCCTGGTCTCCGTTATCAGGAGTCAGGCTGGGTCGATTGTCATTAGTGTATTTGGCATGGTGTTGGAGGAATATGTAAGCCCCATGGCCCCTGTGCAGGTGCACTTTGCAGTAATTATAGCGATGTTGACACTACATGTGGATTTTACCTAATTTGTCAAGAAAAAGATTAGCCTCTTTGAAGTCAACACTGGATGAGATGGTAACATTACAATTGCACGGTGCCTGGCCCTGTGTTCTCTGTCCCAAAAGTAATTGGGGACTTTGCCATATCAAATTTCTTTTAGCAAAGTTGTAGCCAAAATGGCGTGCTTCCAGAAGTTTGATGAGTGATTGTAATTATTGTTTAAAGAAAATAGTAGGATTTGATTTGTGCCTGATGGAGTGATTGATTTGTTTTATGGCCATGCTTTATAGAATATTTTATAAGCATCAAATAAAAGATGTTTACATTGTAGCTCATATTATTAGCATTTTGTATTTTGGTATTTTTGTGTTCACTCTAGTTGCTCAATAAAGATTTCTTAATTGAATGAACATGTGTATTGTATTGTATCAATGTCTGCTCGTGCATCCCACAGCGTGCTTTCAATAGTCATCTAGTAATATAGTGCCCAATTGTTGCTCTTCTGTTCTCCCCCTGAAGTTTCATTCCTGCTGAACATCAGCAATCGCTCGATAATCTGACTCTAACGCATTTAAGAAAAAACAGCATTTTTTCCTCATTACAGCCCAGGCGTTAAGGGGTTTACGGCGCCGTAAAAGGTGTCGGCGACGTTAAACCCTTAACGCCTGATTACGAGGTCCCTTTGCGGGTTGCACTTTAACGCCTGCTAAAAACCAACCCGCAAAGGGACCTAGGAGCTAATTACGGTGCCGTAATTAGCGCCTTCCCCATTCCCATTGAGCCCTATGGGCCCAAAATGGGAATGGGGAAGGGTCCATGGTGAATGGGGAATTACCTCCCCGCCAACCTTGGAATGGGGTGGTAATTCCGCCATTCAACATGGCGGACCCCGGCATGGACCATGGTGCTAATAGCACCATGGTTTAGCGCCGGGGTCGTAATGAGGCCCCAAATGTGTCACTACTGACATTTAGACCTGCGTCATTATCATCGTCATCCTACGTGGAAAACTTCTTATAGGGAAGCGGGATTGTTCCTAGGTGAATAACTAAGCATACGTTCTATATCTGCATGGCGTAACAGAGAGAGGTAATAGGATAGTTAACATCAGGTGGGGCAACTAAGCCCTCCCCTCAAAAGGGCCACTATGAACGTCACTTAATGTACAATGTCCCATTGGCTACATAAACTATAGGACCCCAAACTACGTGGTCCCTTACAATTGGTTGGTTACTAAACCCCGTCAGTAATCTTCCACCTACGAGAACAGCACGCAGACCGAACAACCAGGTGCGGGAATGCTTGTCTTGATACCAGCTTCCCACCAATTAAAAATGTGATCCATCATCACCTCAACAGTCCAGTGTTAATTAGTACTTTAAAATTGGACGTGGGTCTGTACTGTTCTCTAAGAATTTTTAAGGCATGTGGGTACTATACGGCTTCCTTGCGAAGGCGTGATGTTCTCATCCGTCCAACTTTCTTCCATCACGTGACTGCAAACTACGAATTGAGCCTTTTCGTGTATTTGATTTTTATTTTTCAATAGTCCTCTGACGTCTTTTGTTTTTGCTTGACCTTCTTGAACAGGAGCTTCTGTTCATTCATGTTAATTGTATCTAATGTTAGCCAATTCCAGTTTGATAAGACCTTGGCTTTCTTGGCTCAGTCAACTCCTTAGCTTAAATATATTTTGTTTAATTCAATTGCTTTTTGTAACTGCAACACTGAAATGAGGCCTTCCTCATTGTTCAGTACTGCTTTATATGTAGTGGAAACATTCATTGTTTATTTAATTCATATGTATCTATGAGGTGTAGAGGTTTAATCTATTTAAGTATGTGGCTAGCTTCATGATTAGGAAAAAACCTCCCAGAGACTTGTGCCACATTAATGTAACTGGTCAAATTGTTTATTCGTCACAAGTAATCGACTGCCCTTTCTGATGACACTTGTTTCAGCCAGTCTGCCTTTCTCAAATTAGGGCAAATTAGAATTCTTCACCACACCATGTGCAACAAGAGGTAGGGGTCTTTGCCTCTTTTTTTTTTATTTATTTTTTATTTATTTATATGGTTAATAAAATCAACCTTTCAAATATCAGGAGATATCACAATATCAAAACAATACAATTCATAAAAGCAAATTTGCAGTTTATTCATTCACCACAGTTAAGAATTCAAAATTAGTTTAACTCAATTACGCTAATTATGAGTATACACTAAATATTTCATCCAAAAATCGTACAATTGCTATTTTGGTCTTTAAGGCATTTGATGAAAAGATACAATGCCACAAGTTCTTATTAATATGTGCATTTTGGTCTTCAAAAAAATTTCCAAAGCATTTTTGCCGAATAGTGGTTAAATTTGTACAAAACACTAAACAATGTTCCAACGTTTCTTTTTTGTCAACATTCTTACAAAAGCGACATACATTTTCTGATTGCATAATTTGATTTCTGCGAGCCTGAACATCTAATGTCGGCCAATGGTTCAACCGAAAACGGAGAAACTTCTGACGATTCTTTGAACAAGGAAATTTGGCCAAATAATCAGACATTGTTCTACATTGCTTGTGCCCAAATAGCGCTCAATCAAAATCCTTATAATTGAGACATTTATTTTGGGTCAGAATCCAATCATGTTGCTGGACTTTCATTTTGGCATGAGCTTCATTGTTCAAAAGTAACTCTAAATCAACTGAAGCATCAGACATTTCATTCATAGTAAAAATACACCATTGTTTTGAAAAGGCCTGATTTTGCTCTAAAAGATGACAGGCCATCTTTCCCAAAATGTCTGATCGCTCTAAAGACAATAGACATTTACGGAAAAAGGCACAATATTTCCAAATTACAAACGAGAACATTGAGAGTGAACCCAATTCAAATCGAATCAATGGTAAAGGTGTGCAAGCGGGCAAATGTAGTACTTGTTTCCAAAACAAGGATTCAATTCTATCCCACCACTCCAAGGGTTTAGGACTGCGAGCCTCAGACCCATAGGTCAAGATTGGCATCACCTTCTGAAGAAAGAAGGTGAGAATGTGTTTACAAGTAAATTTGCCTCTTTTTGTTCCTCACACCTATGCGACACCGTAGCATTTGGAATTTGAATTGTGGGCGCAGGACGTTCTTCTGTTGGCACCCATTTATTTTTTTTAACATGCTCCATTAGGTTCGGTACGAACCAATCCTCAGCAATGGTTACAGCAAGATTCTCCCTACTTGTATGCGCAGGGTAGTGTAGCTGTTCTAGCGCTACCCTTTCAGGCTATAGGCATCACTGGTTTACCAGTGCTGTCTTGTTGCCACAGTGCTTCAGAGGGGTTTAAAGAACACCCTCTTCATTTCCACAAGTTCTTCTCCTCTTGCGGTGCCTCTCCTTGAAGCTCCACTGTCTGTTGTTTAGGCATATGATTATATTGCTCATCCACAATCATCATCACAGTCATTTTTTCATTCACATTAATGGTTTGGATATTCATCATCCCTATATCTGTATTTACTATGTGCTTGGCTTCAGCATCTGCTGCTTGATTTCCACCCGAGATATAATCTGTCTCTTTTGAGTGAGCTGCGCATTTAACGACTGCAATGCTCACCGGGAGTTGTAGTTCCTTAATGACACTGTCCAATGAGGCTGCATGCAGCACTGGCGTGCCGTCCGCTCTGAGGTAGCCCCTCCTTTTCCAGCGTGCTAATCCTGTGTGTACCTTCAACGTCACATAGGTGGAGTCGCTGTACACTGTCACTTCCTGGTTTACGTGATTCTCGACTGCGAGTATCAATGCCAATAATTTTGCAGCTTGTGTGGAATAATGAGATGGCAATCGAGTACTAATAAGCACTCAAATGTATCCATTTGCCAGATATTTCACTACCACGGCACCTGTATGTCTTTGTCCATCATTTTGATTGATTCTTGAGAATCCATCAATGAAGACAATCTCTCCCCCTGTGAGCACATTCTCCTTTACTCTAGGGAGCCCATCATAGAACTCTTCATAGTTCACACAATTGTGTATAGGCTCTCCTTCAGTAATTGTTTCAGCTATAAATATTGCCAGATTCAATATTTTACATCAAACTATTTTAATTGCTGGAGTTGATTTAATTACCTCATTAGCAGAAGCCTTTTGAGTAGTTAATGTGCCTTTCAGTTTTTCTAAAATAGCAAATAATACATGTTCAACAAATAACGTCATGGAGTATCCCATCACCATGTTTGTAGCCTTTTCTATAGCGAACGCGGCGGCTGCCAAACTTTGTTCTCATGGAAAGTGATCTCTCATTATTGGGTACAAGATTCCACTATAATATGCACGGGGCTTGTACCCCAATGTGGTTCTCTGTGTGAGTACTGCTGTCATAAAAGTACCATCTGTATGTCAGAATAAAAAGAATTCCTCTGCATAATTGGGGATCTCTAGAACTGGGGCTGTGAAAATTGTTTTTTCAATTCATCAAACCCTTCTTCCATTGCCTCTGTCCACACGATTTTTTCCTTCGTTGACTGTGTTTTTTTCAAGGCCTGTAAAAGGGGCTTTGTATATGAGCTGTAGTCGAAGACCCATGCTCTGACATAATTGCAGAGTGCTAGAAAACTCTGCATTTGTTTTATCGTGTGTGTGGATTGGCTGTTTTTAAAATGGCCTCAGCTCGTTCAGTGGTGACCTTCTTTCCCTCATGTGAAATTAATTGGCCTAAATACAACACTTCTTGTTGACAATATTGTAACTTTTCCTTGTCAACTTTGTAACCTTTTTCATCAAGTATAATCATCAGCTGAACGGAATCGCGTCTGCACTCTTCCTCTGTGGTGCTGCAAACTAAAATGTCATCTACGTATTGCAGCACGATGCTCTCTAAAGCAACATTGCTCAATTCCATCTGGAGGACTCTGTTGAAAATTGATGGGGACTCACAGTACCCCTGGGGCAGCTTTGTGCTTTTTAATCGTGTTTGCCTAAAAGTAAACAATGTCAAATCTTGTGAGCCTTTGTGCAATGGGATTGCGAAGACTGCCTTTTTCAAGTCAATCACTGTGAAATATCAACAGGTATATTACATAGAATTGTAGACAGGTTCGGGACTAGAGGGAACTCAGCCTCTACAATTTTGTTTATTGGGTGAAGGTCTTGTATTAGTCTCCAAAACCCTCCTTTAGATTTCTTGATCTATTTAGGATAAACTAACGTATTACATGGTGACTCTGACGTCACGAAGATACCTTGGTCCATAATGGCAGAAATTGTCTTAGAAATGCCTTCATCTGCCTCTCGAGACATTGGATATTGCCATGCTCGAGGCAAAATTGCTTCTGGTTTCAATTTAATCTTCACTTCCCCAATCCTTTCAGTAAGCCTACATCATAGGGGCCAGTAGTCCATAATGAAATTGCCACTTTTGCCATATCTTCATCAAAATATTCAGGACGCTTCTTTGCTAACATCATTCTCTGTGGGACCTCTCTCTTAATCGCCTTGACCCAAAAAGTAATGCACATTTCAAATATCACAAAATCGTCCGATCTGTCATCTCCAAACAAGTTTTCATCAGTGACGTCAGTCACTTTGCAGCCTTCCTCAATGGCAATTATTGTGCTTCATTGTCTAATCTTATCATCAGTTGCATCAAGCAAAGCCATATTTCCTTGGACTATAGCTGCTTCTGTGGCTAAGGGGAAAATGTGCCGCTCCTCTTCGTCCATTGGTATCTGAGATCTAAATAGAAACTCATCTGGTATTCTCATGGTTCTGCCTACTAGATCTGACAGACATGTTAACCAAATACGTATCCCATAATGGAACACTTCAGGTTCCAACTGTATCGCTCAAAGCGCTATTTGTCCTGCGTATACCCTGATCATTTCATACACGTCCTGGTGTTGAGCATTCTATGCCATTGTCTGTAAACAAAATGGTCATATTCATTTTTGTCATTAAATCTCATCCTAATATGTTGACAGGTGTTCGCCTTGAGTAAAGCAGTGGCACGTTCATATTGCATTCTCCGATGGAGACCGGTAATTCTTTTGTAAAAGGAACACAATTTATTGCTCCTGTAAAGCCCTGAGTAATCGCATCGCCAGACATTGAAAGTTTGCCCTCACGTGCACCAGCGTGTTGCACCCATGTCCAATAAGAATGAAAAAGCTTTGCTGCCTATAATCATGTCTACCCTTGGCTCCTCATGTGGATTCCGTGTAATAGATAGGACTGAACACATCAGGTATCCCAGTGAGCTGTCCTATTTCGGGTATTTTCTCACTCCATCACCCGTGAATGGATTTCCTCCATAAACAATAACACCTCCTATTCTATGTGTCATAGACGGTTCTGTGTTCATATTCTGCTGTTGTTGCATAGGAGATTGCTGCAACTGTCCTTGAGGAGGAATGCTTGTTAGTTGTAGTGACTTCAAGCCGTGCTGCATTCTCGGCCCTTGCTGCTGCATTGTTTGATTTTGCGCCAATCCATTTCCGCCCTGCTCTGAATATTCAGGTGGATTTGGCGTTCCCTGTCTTGAAAATTTATAATTCTGTACCATCCTTTGGCTTCTATACATACAAGCTATGTGCCCTGTCATTCCACATGTCCAACATACAAGAGGTTGTCTTCCCATCTGGCCATATTGCATGTTCTGATTACCATTTTGCATATTCTGAAACCCTTGTTGCCCATTCTGAAAACCTGCCTGACTATTCTGCCAATACCCTTGATTACCTTGCCAACCTCAACCTCGATATCCCCTTCCTCATGGAGCATATCCATTATTTGTCTGATCAAACTGTTGTTGGTTATTTACTTGTGGCATGTGTACTGCCTGCTGCGAATGTGTGCTGCCCACGTTAGTTAACATTGCCCCTTCAATGGCATACTTAGATAACTTTTTTTAACTAACTTTGCTTCTTCACCTTTTCGTGCATCGTCCTTTTTGCGATTCTTTTCCTGCAGGATTCTGCAATAATGTGCAATGGCTAGCTAGATTTCCGACCATGGTTTTGCTTCTATCCCCACTAATTTCTTGAGCTGTTTCTGCATCTGTTTTGGCACTCCGTGGAATAATATATGATAGAATACAGGTATAGACTTGCCCCAAACCTCACGTGTTTCAAGCGCCCATGTGTCTTAGAAACTTTGAATATAAAGCAAAGGTTCCTCTCCCTCCTTCATTTTTCTCGTCATTATAGCTCCCATATCGGACGTGTCTGGATATAGTACTTAAATCACTTTCCAAATTGCTGCTCTACAATTGTTAAACGGTGCTCCATCATGCGCGTTGTTGACTGTAGGCACACCAGTGTAACCAGCCCTTAACCATACGTCATCAGCTCTCTCACCAAGTATGGCGATTAGAAGATCTTCAATATCTCCTAGACTAAGGAATTTCCTTCCGTAATTTTTTCTAACTCATGTATCCATTTTCCAGCTCCAGAAGTTAAATTTGGGAGCTTACATTTTAAATGTTCTCTGTCCATCTGGGGCCATGGTATATATTGTGGCCTGGCCCCTCCCTTTTCCAACAAGGGGAATTGTGATGCTCCAAACTCATTCTCATCTCTCATCATTTGTCAGTCTACCACCAGGGTATTATTCCCACATCGTCGTCTACCTGGTAATGATCTTAGCCTGCTTACATAAGACAGGGACTCCACCCTCTGACCATGGGGTTACCCTTTATGTGGATCTGACTGTGTCAGTTGCTCTGGTGCCCTAGACATAGGTATTTCTGAATCTTACCATCTTGCGCCCTTATCCATAGTTGAACATCCCTCCGGACCACATATATCACTTCTCTTTTCCCTCGGGAAGATTTCCCTTTCTTCGTCTGATACTTCTTGTGCCCAACTCATGCAACTCCTCTCATCATCATCTCTATTTAATGTTAGTCTGTCTAAAGACAGCTCTTTATGTCTCACACTGCAGGAGGGTTCCTCCATGTCATACAAATGAGTGCGCTCGAGACGCTCATTCTTTCCTTTCCCTTGTGATTCTTGCAGGGCTTGCATTTCCTGGTATACTTTATCAATTGTGTCCCCAATGCTTTGTGAGTCAAACTCGTCTTCTATATGTGCTCTAAACATACCTGGTAATGATTCAGATTCTGTAACGAATTCCTCTATGTCTTCCCATGCTACCCATGGATGCGGATTTCTTACTTCCCTTTCCAAATACTCGAGATCTCGTGCTCTCTGTCTTATTTTATGTTCCATGTCATCATCGATTTCTCTGTGCTTTCTCGCTTCGTCTCTTACTCTATCTTCCTCTTTCTTTTTCATATCCCTTCGTTCATATGCCCGTGGTATTTCCTCATCTCTTCGTATCTGTTTCCTTTTCTATCTTATCCTTTCCTGTTCATCATCTTCTATTCTTTTCTCTATCAGTCTTTCCTGTTCATCAGCTGCTCTTCTTTTATTATCACATTTTCGTTGCTCTTCTGCTCTCTCTTGCTTTTTAGTTTGCTCATCTTGATATAACTGTTCTTGTCTTTGTCTATCTTTTCTTTTAGCTCCTTCATCTCTCAATCATTCCTCCCTTTCTTTGTCTTTTCTGTCTTGTTCATCTTGATCTCCCCTTTATCTTACATCTTCAATACCTTTACAATTGAGTTTAAGTAAAATATGACCTCCCATCCATTAGTTCTGTAGGAACGCTATGTCATCAGTTTTATCCTTATCTCCTTTCCATCTCTTTATTTCTCTCTTTACATCTACAGATGTGCTTGCTCGATCACTTCTTTCCTTATCGTGTCCCTCCCTGTCCCTCGCGACTTTGGAGGTTACATCTTTGTGGGCGTCTTTCTCTGGGCACTCGTCACTACTTTGCATAGTGACTCATATGATGGATTGCTATATCCCATTGCTGCTTTAAGTTCTCTTAACAGGTATAACCCTTCATTATCCTTAGTTTTGTCTTTTTTTATCAGATGGGGCAGGCGGAGCCCTGCTCTAGACTTGCTAGGTGCTTTTCTAACTTTTTTCTTGTGTACGCCGCATGCAAATATGTCGTCATAAGCTGCAGAACTGCTCTCGATAATGACCCACCTTGTAGCCATGGCATAAACATTTTGTCTGCGGCCCCTTTGACCCATTCTGCACTGTATTGTTTAAGTTTAAGCGTGTGCTTTGGTAGCTGTTTGCAAAGATGCACTAATGGCGTATCTTCTTCCATTTCTAACCTTTACTTTTTTCTTTGCTACCACTTTGCTTATGCTTTAGTTACAGCCTTCAGTTTTATGTTTCGATCAACGCACACTCATGAGCGAGCACCAATCCTCACAAGCTCCAATCCCGTCACAATGTAATGTTTTACTTTAATCTTGCTTAAAAACAACCATCAAAGTTTAATCTTAAATCAATCCATTTTTGCATCATAACTTCACTTTTTTTTTCTTCTACTTAAAACATTTCTTTTTTCAACTCTGACGTCATCACACCTTACAACCACATAAAATAAAACAGACAGAATTGACCGGCCACATGTACGTACTACTCACAATTTTCTTTTAAGACTCATCTTGCCCACTAGATCTGCTCCGATTGGAACATAAGCTAATTCCCTTAAGAAATGATTTAAACAATCTTGCCTTCTATATGTCCCACATAAAGGGGCTCTGAATGAAAGCTTCTGCTGGCGCTCTTTAAAGCCTAGGGCTGTCATGGCCACAGGCCCCACAACACATAAACCACACCATCTAGTAATAGGGGCAATGGGTCACTTGACTCACTTATGTCCCTTTGGGACCCATAAACACAGGGGTCCTGGCTGAACTCAGTCCTGGTGCCTTTGGCGCCAGACTCATATAGAGATGTGAGCAGGAACACTTTATTTCAGTGCAGGAGTGTTTTTACTTTATTTCAGTGCAAGGGTGCTTTTAATTTACAAGAACTTTCCAGGAGCTGAAAGCCTTTATTCCTGAGAACATCCTCATGTGCTCACTCTTCGGGTGTGGCTCCCTAGGCCTGGTCTTCATGTGCTGACTCATCGGGTGTGGCAGGGTGTGGGAGGCAGGCTGAACCTGGTGGGCGTGGCTTCAGAAGCTCAGCTATATAAGCTGCTCCATCCTTAAGGCCGGTGCTTTGCATTACTGTGCACTTGCGTGCAACGTGGCGCTCACCGCCGCTTGGACCATTTTACTTACCTTTGAAACCAGGCGTTCTCCTACATACTCACCTCCAGGAAACCGGTGCTTCATCGCTTCATCTGCAGACACATCTCCAGACATCCACTGATCTTGATCCCGACACGGCAACACCGCACTCCGCATCCACGAACTAGGTCCCTGTGAAGAAGAAGAAAGACAAGGTTAGAACATCCGTAATAGGGCCGCGCCGCATTAGAACCCTGCGCGCCCCCTAGTTAACAAATTACCAGCTACTATACCACTGCAGCTTCGTTCCTCATTCCCTCGGCTGCCACTGCAAGCTCCGCAGCTACTGCTGGGCCGGCAACATCACCTGCAAGGGAAGAAAGCAAAAGAGCAAACATCAAAAGTGGAACGGACAGCTATACAAGACAACGAACTTTACAATACAATAAAACAGACGAGGAAAGAGAAAGGCAAACAGGAACACTTACCTGAAGTATAGTGGCTTAGTCGGAGCAGGACTGGACTACCACGTGCAAGGGACCAGTGAAGGAACTCGGTCCAGATCATACAAGCACCCCTGCCAGAAGCTGCAGGATGGAGTGCTTGTCAAAACTAATCAACAGGTGAGCTTCCCAGGGACAGCGCATCCCACGGGTACCATGGTTTGGGAGAAGGGGTCTGTAAGGGGATCAGGCGTACAAGCTGGCATACTCACGACCCCTATTCTCCATGCAGGAGCAGTTCCGAGCAGCATCATCTATTACCACCAGTCACCATATAAGCACAGAGGGCGAAGTCGGACCCGAGCGACCTAACCACCGGGAGGGCTGCAACCATACCCAACACCTCCGGAGATATCAGGTGAGCGTAACAAGGGACAGGGTGAATCCTCATAGCGTGGCTTTACTCACGGCTATTTTTCCTCATATATTACTTGACCTCACTCAAGTCAATACCTATTTGCCCATATACTTATATATTACACTCTTACTCTTGCATTATATTTTATCCTGCTTCCCTCTGTTACTCTCTGCTATTCACTTACCAACTATTCTTTTGCCATACTCTTTGGTGAATTCACTCACCGTTCACATGTTTTTCATCTTCTGACCCTCGGGATCTCCGCCTTTGTTACCGCCTCTTCGAGCTGCTTTCGATCTGCTTCTCGTCGATGTGGGAGGGGTTTCTATCTTAAAATAGGGGTCCTTTCCTTGCAAGGATTTTTCCTATTCTAACCACTATCTACGGGGAGCTTCACGTCCTGTCAGCCGAATGGCAACCGTCAAGTGATATTGCTGAGACTCAAAAATGACTTATGTCGATGGCCGATGATATCTTATCTAACCATCCTCTGCTGCCAAGTGAACTGGAGGCTTCCAGCCCTTTAAGATGAGCAGCTATATCCTGGAGATGGATGGGGGTGCAGAGTTTGATCAAACGTCAGTAATACAGACAACACAAATAGCTTGGCAACATTTCGTCTGTTTTAATGCAAATATTTAAAACAGGGAGTACAACGAACATCAGCAATCGCTCGATACTCTGACTTTAACTAATTTAAGAAAAATCAGCATTTTATAGACCAAATGTGTCACTACTGACGTTTAGACCTGCGTCATTATCATCATCATCCAACGTGACAAACTTCAGAAACTTATTGGGAAGAGGGCTGGGTCGTAGGTGAATAACTAAGCATGGGTTCTATATCTGTATGGAGTAACGGAGAGAGGTAATAGGATAGTTAACATCAGGTGGGGTAACTAAGCCCTCCCTTCAAAATGGCCACTATGAACGTCACTATTTGTATGACATCCCATTGGCTACATAAACTATAGGACACCATACTACGTGGTCCCTTAAAATTGGTTGGCTGCTAACCCCCATCAGTAGTCTTCCACCTACGTGAGCAGCATGCAGACTGGACAACCAGGTGCGGGAGAGCTTGTCTTGATACCAGCTTACCACCAATTAAAATGTGATCCATCATCACCTCAACAGTCCAGTGTCAATTAGTACTTTGAAGTTGGCCTTGGGTCTGTAGTGTTTTCTGAGAATTTTTAAGGAGTATGGGTACTATCCGGCTTCTGTGCATAGGTGTGATGTTCTCATCCGTCCAACTTTCGTCCATCACGTGATTGGACACCACGAATTGAGCCTTTTCGTGTATTTGATTTGTATTCTTCAATAGTCCTCTGACATCATTTGTTTTTGCTTGACCTTCTTGAACAGGAGCTTCTGTTCTTTCACTTTAATTGTACCTAATGTCAGCCAATTCCAGTTTGATAAGACGTTGGCTTTCTTGGCTCAGTCAACTCCTTAGCTGAAATATATTCTGTTTAATTCAATATTTTTTTGTAACTGCGACACTGAAATGAGGCCTTCCTCGTTGTTCAGTACTGCTTTATATGTAGTGGAAACATTAATTCTTTATTTAATCCATATGTATCTATGAGGTATAGAGGTGGGTGTATGTTTGCGTCTGCCACGGTTTAATCTATTTAAGCATGTGGCTAACTTCATGATCACTTTGCTGCTTGCATTTCATTACATCTGTACACGTTTAAACTAACTCAATTTTTCATCAGGTTTGTGGCATAAGTCTCTTCATCTTGATCCCAAGATGTCACTTATCCTCGGTATTTCTTTGTTCTTTATAAATCGTCTGCCTCTCTAGTCTGGTTATCCTTTTATATTGGTGTCGATTCAGTTTTGTATGAAGTCACCATTCATCCTGATCATTCAGTTTCTTTGTTTCATCAGGAATCTCATTCAAATGGCCATCATATTGTCTTGGATGCACGTACGGTTTCCTAAATAGTTACTTTACCTCCCATATTCTCTTAGGTATGGGCACTCTTTTGGTTACTGCAGGGCAACCACGCTCTTCTCTTTGTTGGTTTATCTGTTCATTGTACATCACATACTTTGGTTCATGTGTCTCAGGCAATGTAGGCGGGGCAGGTGGAGTGGGGGTACTTGGCTCCTCCTCTACACTGCTCTGACCTCAACCATTGAATTCAGTCACCCAACCTCAGTCTGGACATCCTTTATGCCAGCCAACAGTTTAATGGCCTTGCATAATGGCAGCCCTTTGACGGGGGCTCTTGGCATTTGCCCAGGTATTTCTATATGGGAAGGTCCCTACTCTGCACACAATATCCACTCAGAAGTGAATGGAGTGTGCTATGTTATGATATTCTCTAAACAATTATTTCAAGACAGAGTGTTTTATAATAATTTTCACTTTGCTCATGCCTTTGAATTTCAAGTCTGAACACTTCACATCACCTTGAAGGCCTTGATGGGTGTGCTCAAAGGTGAATGACAATCAAGGGATCAGTGTGAACAGTATCCTTAACAATGTTATGCTGATAGAAGGACATTTTGTATTGAATGTTGTTGGGGTATGTTGTCACTTCTTGTCTCTGTGAGGGGACCATGTGAAAATGAGTATAAATGGTACGTACAAGAAGTAAGTTCTATTAAATTCTTGTGAAAACATGCATTTTTGCTTTACTTTATTAAGTTGACCTGCTCATATACTTGCTAAAATACTTGTTTTATATTTCAACTTGTCTCTTCTTACCCAATTTAAATTATATCATTAGTGTGGAGTACAAAGATTTGTATTCTGATTTCTCCATTAACTCCCTGTCATGTTATGTTACTGGGTTTAAAAGTGAACAGATGCTTTTGGATCAGCAAGAAAAATGCAATGCTTTGCTTTCTTCCCTTTCAGGTGATGTTGCCGGCCCATCAGTAGCTGCAGAGCCTGCGGCGGCAGCCGACGGAATGAGGAACGAAGCTGCAGTGGTATAGTAGCTGGTAAGTTGTTAACTAGGGGGCGCGCAGGGTCAAATGCGGTGCGGCCCTAGGACGGATGTTCTAACCCTGTCTTTCTTCTTCTTCACAGGGTCCGAGTTCGTGGATGCGGAATGCGGTGCTGCAGTGTCGGGATCAAGATCAGTGGATGTTATGTTATGTTATGTTATTTTGTTTATAATGCGCCAAAGCCCGTGGGCATCCAAGCGCAGAGAGGCAGAAGATGTAAGGTGGCTACTACATAACTACATAATCAGTCATATTGATTGAAGAGTACAGTTTTTAGCTGCGGGATGTCTGGAGATGAGTCTGCAGATGAAGCGATGAAGCACTGGTTTCCTGGCGGTGAGTATGTAGGAGAACGCCTGGTTTCAAAGGTAAGTAAACTGGTCCAAGCGGCGGTGAGCGCCACGTTGCACGCAAGTGCACAGTAATGCGAAGCACCAGCCTTAAGGATGGAGCAGCTTATATAGCTGAGCTTCTGAAGCCACGCCAGGTTCAGCTTGCCTGCCACACCCTGCCACACCCGATGAGTCAGCACATGAAGACCAGGCCTAGGGAGCCACACCCGAAGAGTGAGCACATGAGGAAGTTCTCTGGAATAAAGGCTTTCAGCTCCTGGAACATTCTTGTAAAATAAAAGAACCCCTGCACTGAAATAAAGTAAAGGCACTCCTGCACTGAAATAAAGTGTTCCTGCTCACATCTCTATATGAGTCTGGCGCCAAAGGCAGCAGGACTGAGTCCAGCCAGGACCCCTGTGTTTATGGATCCCAAAGGGACATAAGTGAGTCTTACTAGATGGTGTGGTGTTTGTGTTCTGGGGACTGTGGCCATGACAGCCCTAGGCTTTAAAGAGCGCTAGCAGAAGCTTTAATTCAGAGCCCCTTTACATGGGACATATAGGAGGCAAGATTGTTTAAATAATTTCTTAAGGGAATTAGCTTAAATTCCAATCGGAGCAGATCTAGTGGGTAAAACGAGTCTTAAAAGAAGATTGTGAGTAGTACGTACATGTGGCTGGTCAAATCTGTCTGTTTTGTTTTTTGTGGTTGTAAGGTGTGATGATGTCAGAGTTGAAAAAAGAAATGTTTTAAGTAGAAGAAAAAAAATGTGAAGTTATGATGCAAAAATTGATTGTTTTAAGATTAAACTTTGATGGTTGTTTTTTAGCAATATTAAAGTAAACATTGCATTGTCACGGGATTGGAGCTTCTGACGATTGCTGCTCACTCATAAGTGTGTGTTGAGTGAAACATAAAACTGAAGGCTGTAACTAAAGCATAAGCGAAGTTGTAGCAAAGAAAAAAGTAAAGGTTAGAAATGGAAGAAGTTACGCCATTAGTGCATCTTTGCAAACAGCTACCAAAGCACACGCTTAAACTTAAACAATACAGTGCAGAATGGGTCAAAGGGGCCGCAGACAAAATGTTTATGCCATGGCCACAAGGTGTGTCATTATCGAGACAAATTAGATACAATTAAAGTGAAAGAACAGAAGCTCCTGTTCAAGAAGGTCAAGCAGAAACAAAAGATGTCAGAGGACTATTGAAGAATAAAAATCAAATACACGAAAAGGCTCAATTTGTGGTGTCCAATCACGTGATGGAAGAAAGTTGGACGGATGAGAACATCACACCTAGGCACAGAAGCCGGATAGTACCCATACTCCTTAAAAATTCTCAGAGAACAGTACAGACCCAAGGCCAACTTCAAAGTACTCATTGACACTGGACTGTTGAGGTGATGATGGATCACATTTTAATTGGTGGTAAACTGGTATCAAGACAAGCTCTCCCGCACTTGGTTGTCCGGTCTGCATGCTGCTCACGTAGGTGGAAGATTACTGATGGGGGTTGGCAGCCAACTAATTGTAAGGGACCACGTAGTTTGGTGTCCTATATTTTATGTAGCCAATGGGACGTCATACATTTAGTGACGTTAATAGTGGCCATTTTGAAATGAGGGCTTAGTTGCCCCACCTGATGTTAACTATCCTATTACCTCTCTCCGTTACTCCATATAGATATAGAACCTATGCTTAGTTATTCACTTACGAACAATTCCCGCTTCCCAATAAGTTTCTGAAGTTTGCCACGTTGGATGACGATGATAATGACGTCATGTTATGGACCGGGACAGTGTAACATAGCTTCCCTACTGTATTGATCCATGCATATCAGACTGATCTGTACTTTTCTTGGAAATATGTTTTGAATTGTTTTGTGGTGGGAGTACTTGAGGTTTATACATTCAGAAGAGTTCTTTGTATGCCCTTCAGTTGAATATGCATGGGCTAGGACTGTGTCATACATGTTGGTCTAAGAGTTGCGGATTCTGGTAGTTTTACTGTGCATGGGAGGTGCTCAGTTGATATATCATGAAATACCATATTTTGAAACAAATCTCACATTGATTTGAAAATAATTTGAATTCACAGCAGTGTTTAGGCATTGTTCTTATTTTTAAAATGATCTTCTGGGTCCCCACTTCAAAATGCACTTTTGTGGTACATGTTCCTAGACCAATAACGGTGTCTGGTATTCATTTGGGGACACATTTTAAGGTGCCACTGATCTTGTGGCCCACTATCCTGTATCCCATCACCCACATGACAGTCCCTACTCAGCTTTGAGCACAGTCATCATGGTCACTTTGCTCTTTTATTTGTGTCCCAAATAGACTGGAATAGCTTCTAAATGAGGTGCTAATGCATGCAAATGTATTACGACAACCTAAAACCACCCACAGCATGCAGTTGTGCATGCAGTCAACTGTTTGATATTAATTTACTTTCCTAAGGCCAATTGGCATTAAGAGGCAAGTGTAAAGATGATGTTTTAATGTGTCCATGTCCACATTTCTTTTCTGTATGTAACTTTTTCTGAAAGGTGTTCATGTTGCCTGTTAGCTGTCGGTGTGTCAATAAATGGTGCACTGCTAAAAGTATACATAGGTGTCTTAATGTGAATGGCAGTTATTTAGGTATGCCTCCTTTATGGGCAGAAACCACTAGCACCAATATGCACGAGAAAAGCATATTATGTGAAGAAACTGGTATAGTAAAGCTGGCATTCATGCAGACTCCATGCACTCGATTGCTTGAAATTCGGAAAAAAAAGAAAAGGCTGTTACCTGCAACAGATAGCAATCAGATAGACTCTCACTGTGTGTAGACCCCCAAATACTGTGCACATGCCCATACACTGATCATTCACCCGCAGACCACACACACACACACTATGCAATTCCAGTATAAAAGCTAGAACTATTGCCTTTGCCAATGCTTGTTTCAAGAGTGTTGCAAGTACTTGCCACTTCTTTGCACAGGCCCAGTCCCCAAGGAAAACTCATTGAAAACTGAAGCTGTCAAAATCATCATATCCCTCTTTCAAAGGATGGAACAATCCGAAAGCATGTGTTGATGGAACAGTGCTGATTCAGTTATATTCTCTTTCCGCTGTTAAAAGATTTTTGACAGCTGCCAAAAAGCATTCTTTCCTGCCCAGTCCTTCTGCGTGTGCTCCTGGAAAATAATAATATAATGCAATTTATTTGCAATGAGAAGTCATTTTCCACTTGGTCTGCTCCTGACACACCACGGAAAATGTACTTGTTATCTTTGTGTGTTTGAAATTCCGCATTGATAATGAGGGTATATATATTCCCACCTTTGCCAGGTTGTCCTCTCCTGGCAGCGAGACCAGCCGCAGCATCCATCTACATAATCAGCTGATTTTCCCTTTGTGCTCTTGCAGGGGAGCGTGGCCACAGCACGCGGGTCGCACTGTTATGTCTTGTGTGGCTGTCCATAAATAACGAAGGCCTGGTGACATGTAATGGAATTGAAGGAGAGGTGAAATTGAATTGTAGCCGGCAAGTATTTTCATGTCTGGCATGGCGAACGTCAGAGCCAATAAAATTCTTTAATTGGAATCCGTGCTAATCTATAAACTTCCAGCTCAAAAGCGTTTTATGTCAAGAAAGCTAGCCACGAGGGGAAAAAGGCATCTGCGGTAGCTAATACAAATAGAAATATAGGCATTTTTGATAAAAAGCTGCAAGTTAACATTTAAATTTAATCACTGGTATTTTGCCTGCCAAGATTAGATATTCAATACATTTCTGCAAGGGCAAATTAATGCCTGTGTGTGCCTTCTGTGAGATTGAAAGAGGTAGCCATGCAAATCAGCATTAAGAAACTCGTTCTTCTTTGAAGTTAATTGATGGTTCTAAAAAGCTACAACATAAATATGTTCTTACATAAAGGCACTATTTGCCTATTAGCATTTTGAATAGGCCAGCTGAAAATGCGAGCTGATTACTCAAATTGCACTGGTACTTGACAATGTTTCATCTCACCACTGCATGGCAATTTGGCAGACACAATTGCTCATTTGTTGTGTATTTATTTATTTTATTTTTACATTTATAGCCGCACACAGAACACTGAGGCATCTAGGCGCTAGTTAAAGTGCAAGTGCAGGTATACAGTCAACAGTGTTTATGGGACTGTGCATGAACGATTACAACATGAGAGTAGAGATCATGAATGCACAGTGCAAGTACAGCTAGGTAAGAAGCAACATTGGTATGGATGCACAGTCTGTCAAAGCCTCACTCATGGTGCAAGGGGCTACATCAGGTATGCAAGTACAGGTAGGTAAGAAATAACATTGGTGCATAATCTGACAAAGCCTCACCTCATGGTGTAGGGGGCCTACATCAAGTATGCAAGTACAGGTAAGTAAGAAACAACATTGGTATGGTTGCACAATCTGGCAAACCCTCACCTCATAGTGCAGGGGGCTACATCAGGTATGCAAGTACAGGTAGGTAAGAAGCAACATTGGCATGAGTGCACAGTCTGGCAAAGCCTCACCTCACAGTGTAGGGGGCTACATCAGGTATGCAAGTACAGGTAGGTAAGACGCAACATTAGTATGTTTGCACAGTCTGGCAAAGCCTCAAATCGTGGTGCAGCGGGCTACATCAGGTATGCAAGCACAGGTAGGTAAGACGCAACATTGGTATGGTTGCACAGTCTGGCAAAGCCTCACCTCATGGTGCAGGGGGCTACATCAGGTATGCAAGCACAGGTAGCTAAGAAGCAACATTGGTATGGTTGCACAGTCTGGCAAAGCCTCACCTCATGGTGCAGGGGGCTACATCAGGTATGCAAGTACAGGTAGGTAAGAAGCAACATTGGTTTGGGTGCACAGTCTGGCAAAACCTCACCTCGTGGTTCAGGGGGTTACATCAGGTATGGAAGTACAGGTAGGTAAAAAGCAACATTGGTGCACAATCTGACGAAGCCTCACCGCATAGTGCAGGTGGCTACATCAGGTATGCAAGTACAGGTAGGTAAGAAGTAACATTGGTATGGTTGCACAGTCTGGCAAAGCCTCACACTGCGGGGGCTACATCAGGTATTCAAGTGCAGGTAGGTAAGAAGCAACATTGGTATGAGTGCACAGTCTGGCAAAGCCTCACCTCGCGGTTCACGGGACTACATCAGGTATGCAAGTACAGGTAGGTAAGAAGCAACATTGGTATGGGTGCACAGTCTGGCAAAGTCTCACCTCACGGTGCAGGGGCTACATCAGGTATCCAAGTACAGGTAGGTAAGAAGCAACATTGGTATGGTTGCACAGTCTGGCAAAGCCTCACCTCACAGTGCAGGGGCTACATCAGGTATCCAAGTACAGGTAGGTAAGAAGCAACATTGGTATGGTTGCACAGTCTGGCAAAGCCTCACCTCACAGTGCGGGGGCTACATCAGGTATGCAAGTACAGGTAGGTAAGAAGCAACATTGGTATGGGTGCACAGTCTGGCAAAGTCTCACCTCACGGTGCAGGGGCTACATCAGGTATCCAAGTACAGGTAGGTAAGAAGCAACATTGGTATGGTTGCACAGTCTGGCAAAGCCTCACCTCATGGTGCAGGGGGCTACATCAGGTATGCAAGTGCAGGTAGATAAGAAGCAACATTGGTATAAGTGCACAGTCTGGCAAAGCCTCACCTCATGGTTCACGGGGCTACTTCAGGTATGCAAGTACAGGTAGGTAAGAAGCAACATTGGTATGGGTGCACAATCTGGCAAAGACTCACCTCACGGTGCAGGGGGCTACATAAGGTATGCAAGTACAGGTAGGTAAGAAGCAACATTGGTATGTTTGCACAGTCTGGCAAAGCCTCACCTCATGCTGCAGAGGCTACATCAGGTATGCAAGTACAGGTAGGTAAGAAGCAACATTGGTATGAGTGCACAGTCTGGCAAAGCCTCACCTCATGGTTCAGGGGCTATATCAGGTATATGCAAGTACAGATAGGTAAGAAGCAACATTGGTATGAGTGCACAGTCTGGCAAAGCCTCACCTCATGGTTCAGGGGGCTACATCAGGTATATGCAAGTACAGGTAGGTAAGAAGCAACATTGGTATGGGTGCACAGCCTGGCAAAGCCTCACCTCATTGTTCAGGGGGCTACATCAGGTATATGCAATTACAGTTACGTAAGAAGCAACATTGGTATGGGGGCACAATCTGTCAAAGCCTCAACTCATGGTGAGGGGGCCTACATCAGGTATGCAGTGTTGTTTTTGTACCGGTTGGAGGGTGGACATAGTGCTTCAGGGCTGCTGTGCAAAGTTACACTGTACCATGTGTGTGAGTATGTGTGTTCATAATTTTACAAACTTTCATTTGCTAATACCTTTTTAACTCGCTGGACGGTTCTGGCTGAAATTTGCTGACGCAATTACCGTGCACAACTTTCTCCTATGCCTCAGTAAAATGGATAATTAGGGACATATTCGGCAAACAGATCAAAAGTAATGAAGCATAAAATAAAAACCTGCTTTCATACCAGGTCCATTCATTTTTCCCACAGAGATAAAGGTGCATCCGTTGAACAGGCGCAGACCAAAAACTGCCAGATGGATTTGCCTCAAATAAGGAACAAGATGGCCACAATGCAGTGCAGATAATGTCATGATTTTTGTGGTTTCTTTAAAATTAGTTTTTTTTTTAAATTGACAGAGAAGGTGCTGCTGCCAGGTCCAAAGAAGCATTTATAAATCGCTCAGAAACCTCGGAAATGGGAAGTCACTTTTTTTCTTGTTTTTTACTTGATTGGTGCTGCTTCCCGCAATAATCCTCAGGAATGGAAAAAACAAAAGTGCTCGAAATTATATTTGGAGGAGGGAATAAGGAGGTTCCCCCTCAATTTACTGGTGTGGAGAGTGAACGGGGATCACATTGTGAGCCTGACACTTTGGGTAGAGCTAGTGCGGTCGTTTACAGTGGCATCATCTTTGGTTACAATGGGAATCTTGCAGGATTGCCACAGGTACAGAGCGAGATTGCCGTAAAACCGAAGTGTGTCACAAGAGGAAACCAGAGTAAAACGATATAAGGAGAGGGGCTGTGGTCAAATTGACAGAGGGTGTGGTGTAAGAGGGGGGATTACAAGATTAAAAGGCAATTTATTTTCAAAGGCATTTTCATTTTACGGCGGTAATCAAAATACATCTCATGTCGGTGGGAACTATTTTGGGAGAAAGTCAAGGGGACAATGGTTTTTGCGGATATGTTTCCAGAGGACATTCTCTGTGGATTATCTCACAGGAATTAAAGGGGGACAATCAAAAGACAGGAAAAAACGTGTTGGTCTTGGTCTTTCAACCTAATTGGTGCAGAATTTCAGATAGCCACCGGCGATGGCCAAAGGCATGGCCCATGGCTCAGAGCCTTTTACCCAAATCGCTCTAAAGTGGCCACAGCTTGCCACTTGGCAGGCCCAAATGTCATGGCCAGTGGGTCAAAGCTTTTTACCCTAATTAGGATACTGTGGACAGGAGCACAAGGCCGGGGCATAGGCCATGGCCAATGGGTCACGAACGTGTATCTGAATTGAGAAAAAGGGGACAGTGTCCATGTCCAAAGGGCATGGCTAGTGGAATATGGTTATTTACTACTGAAGGGGTGGTACAAAATAAAGCCATGGCCAGTGGGCCATGATCTTTTATCCTTAGTTATGCAAAGGTGACAGTGACCACAGTCTTTTACCCTAATTGGGGCGAAGGGGATCTTTTTCACAGCGAAGGCCATGGCTTTGGCCATGGCAAGTGGGTCATGTTTAATTAATAGTACAGATGGGCTAAATGTAGCATAATAAAACCATTGAAATTGAGTGAAAATATGCAGTTGAGACTTAATTATGGGGAAACCATTTCTCACAACAAAACGCATGAAATTCTGCAGATGTTGGACGTTATGACAACCTTAACTCTGACTCCCCTCTGTTGCTCAGCCCATGACAACAGTAATGACATCAGAAATGACATCAGAAATGACTACTTGGATGAGTCAACATTGTCATCACTCTCGGTTTTGTTATGAGAAATGCTTTCATGTCAATTTTCCATCAAGTTTTTTTACTTACATGTAAATATTATAGTGCGGGTGTTGTGGCACGATAGTTAAGTTATTTGTTGAGTACCGTGGAAAATCGAAAAAATGAATTGCTAATAACTTTCCACTCGCACAATGAATTTTTCAGACTTTTTTTAGTACTTTTAAAAAGTATTTGACGGAGAATGAGCTATAGAGATAACTCCCGCGTTGCTTTGCAGGCTAGAGGCTTTTCAGAAATGAAAATGGTGACATCTTTGTTTTCTCGGTCCAAGTGATAACCACGGGTATGCCCGCAGCTACCCCAAAATGGAAAGGAGAAAAAGGCAATTTGGTGCAGGAAAATCAACTAAACGGCATCAGGCTAGAGGTGTGGTGGAGGACACCATGTGAAATTGGGTCGGTGGAGGTGGGCCAAGGACCAAGTTAAGAGCATGAACGATTTCCCCCTAGCCTCGGTTATTCAGAAGTATAACCGTGGCAAGAGAAGAAAAGGCGAGCGAGAATGAAAGTGTGTCACACAGAAACAACAATCGTTGGCGGTTATGGGATAGGGCTGGAGAGGTGAGGAGGCTTTGAGTGGAGTGGGAAGAGCGGGCACAGATGAGGGGGGGTCTTGGTGAGTGCCTGGAGGCAGAGAAGGATTATTTTTAGTCATTTTTCTCAATTATCGTGGGACTCTAACAATTACAGATAGCCATGGCTATTTGTAGTAGATAGTTATTATACCTGCAGGTATATTTTTACAGCTACAGCGAGGTTGGAGATGAAAAATCACTAGCCATTGCTAGTGGCCTGGAAGTGTTGTTTTAAGGCTAGTGGCCTGGTAGTGTTGTTTTAAACTATACAGTCACAGTTAGTGACCTGGTAGTGTTTTAGAATATACAGTGGCAATGGGTGAGGGCCATGTCAAGTGGTGTTGTAGAATGTTCAGAGTGCACAGCCGAAGGCCAGGGCCACCGGCCATGGCCTAAGCCATGGCCGGTGACCTTGTAGCATTTTAAAATATACAGAGGGCATGGCTGAAGGCCATGAACACTGGCCGCGGCCAAAGTCCATGGCTAGTGTTGTAAAATATACAGTGGGCACTGGCCATGGCAAGCTGTCTAGTGGTGTTGTAAAATATACAGTTGGCGTGGCCGAAGGCCATGGTTAGTGGCCTGATAGTGTTTTCAAATATACACAGCACAGCCGAAAGCCATGGCAACTGGCCATGGGTCGAAGGACATGGCTATTGGCCTGGTAGTGTTGTAAAATATACAGTGGGCCCAGCCGAAGGCCGTGGCCACTGGTGTTGCTACTGTGGCCTGGTAGTGTTGTAAAATATACAGTGGCTGGCTTTAGTAAAACACTGGTCTTCTGACTGTATTGTGATGATTAATTAATCATTCTGCTAAATGGCACACATCTCCATTTCAGCGTCCTGCACGCATGCTCCATGGAAGGTATGTTACTGTTTGGACCCCTGATTCTGAAAATCTGCGTCTTTCACATAACCTGTAAGGAATTTGTAACCAAGGCATTTCATGTAGCGGGAAAGCATTTTTTAGCTTGTTCTAATATACAACCGTTTTTTGGACCGCACTTTGATGATCATTTATTTGTTCTGCTAAATGGTATACATCTCTATTTCAGCATTTTGCACGCTTGATCAATGAGAGAGATCTTAATGGTTGGCCCCCGGGTATGAAATAGTGGTACTTTGACTAGCCCGCATCAAGTTTTCCATTCCTTGATTGAATCCTGGCTTGGAGGGTTTTCATCCCTTTAAGTTCATGTATGAATCACCACTTTTTTCATTTGTGTCTTAATTTGATTTTTGCTGAGACTTGTCCCTTGATTTTTACTATTTGTGAGTCTAGTTTAAGTGTGGTAATTTAGTTTTCCCTTTATTTAGGCAGATTACAGATGCCTTCAGAAACAATTGACATACGGCTTCGGTTTACGTAATATGGTGCCATCCAGGGTACTGTTTTGCATTAGAACGTTACCTATATTTTGCCTTGAGATAGTGTGTCTAGTTTTTTTAATTACTTAGATGTTGTTTGATTATCTTCCAATGTCCCATATCCAAGGCCCTGATGAAGATATTTACGACGGTAAGGTTCCATGTTGTCAAGGGTTTTGACCCATGTTGACTCAATAAACTGGGTAGATGTGGGGATGAGCTGTCGCCACCCATTATTCTATCCCAGAACAAACTAAATCAATAGACTGGGTGGATGTGGGGTTGAGCTATCGCCGCCCACATTCACGCCAGAATAGGAGAACTGCGCAGTTGGCACAAGACCACTCCAAAGATACAACCTTCTTGTGGGGGGTTCCACATCACCACTCTACTATAAGGATGCCATCAAAAGAATGTTAAGCAAGGGTCCTATACTATCAAGCAAAAGACCACTCTATTGAAATGCAGTAATTCAAGACAACTCAAAAATGGGTGCAGTACCGACAAATTCCCCAAGGTGGCGCTAGCGGTCTAAACTCACAGGGAAACTGTATTTAGGAGTGGCATGAGGGGCAGGGACTTCAAAGCTTGTTGGTACATTGGAAATCTTAGCCACCTGCTGTTCCCAGAGGCCAAGAGGCTGGGAAACCTTAACACCTCAGTGATTCCACACCAGGAGGCAGGATATCACATGGCCCTGTTGATTGATTAAGGAGAGACTTCCAGGCAGCCTGCTGGAGCCCACACAAAAGGCTCTTTCTGTTGAATGGGGTATGTTAATTTGAGTGTTTCCTGTCAACAGCCCTCTGCCAGCAAGGAGAGACATGTGATCACTGACCCACCCAGACTCCTGGAGGCGGACCCAAACACTTGGGGGAGTTCAATTGCAACAAATATATATTTTATAGTAACAGTGATAATTTATTGTAACCAAATGACAGGAATGTACAACTTTGAGAGTCTTAGTTTGAAACTCCAATTTGTACCATGTTCTGGGGCCAAACCCCGCTAATTATGATTATTGTACACAATGTGTTTAAGCTAGAGACATGGAAAGTTACTGGGATATATGTGGTAGGGAAATGTACCTTTGTATAATTTTTGATGAAAAACCCATGTTGCAAAACCCACTAAAATCGAAAATAAGTTGCCATGTTTGAATGCAAGCTCCTAGAAACGCCAGAGTCGGGACAGGGACTATCTTTAATAATATATGATGTGTGTATGTGATGTCAAACAACTGTGTACCTGGGAAATATGTATTTGGATCAGGAATAGATTTGTGTGCACATTGACCAGGGGAGTGTCATTTCTGCAGGACATAAAAATGACATCACTCTGACACACTATCCCTTCCCAAATCAGGTACCAAATAATCTATTGACCTATCAAATCAAGAGAGGGGCAGGCTTAGGGATGCTAGCCTCTCCACCCACTTTTTAAAACACATAAAAAGAGACTGCTGGGACAGGTAGGGACATTCAATTCCATTTTCTGCGGGACGCTCTGCCGGGAGGCTCCAGACTTCACATCCATCAATCTGCAAAGACCAGAACTTTACTTCAGAACTTAAAGCAAGGGCCTAAACCCACAAACTGAGAACTCTTCTCAGCAGGCCTCAGCATCCTTAAAATCATTTGCAAACTATTCCACAGCCGATCGAGCTGTTTGAATTCTTTGCCAAGAACAATTGCCAGAGAACCACAAGCCGCTGTATCCAGAGAGCTGACCCAGATCGCTGTGAAGTGCCGAGACCAGAACCAGAGTCCAGTCCAAAACCTGACCAGATCCGTGGCGAGGCCCATTCCTGCCCAAAATATATTGTGAGTACCGCCAGAACTGTGCAGAACCCAATCTCTTAGTTAAAATAATCTAATCCAAACTATTTTAACCTAATTAGAACAGCCTCCTAGATATCTTGTCATCTTTCATTTGTAAAGCTGCACAACTGTCACCTGTCAATTCTGCAGCTGCAAGCTGTCACCTGTCATTTTGAGTTTTACTTTAAATCCGAAAATCTACCTTTATTAAATCGTCCGTATCTCTGGAACCGTTTGACGAGATTTAACTTTCATCTGAAAGCTTAGAATCTAGGCTTTCCAACAAACCTAGGACCAACTTCCTACTCCTTATACTTTTTTCCGTAATCGCGAGACACGCACTCGCGAAATTTACCGCTATTTGCGATTTGACCCGATTTCTTCATCTATAGAAATCAGCAGCTTTTTGCTTCTCTTTGCTAAAATTCGTTTGCAATCTGTTAATCATTCACAGAGTATTGTTAAAGTGAGCCTGAACTAATATAAAGTAGCCATCACCTACCCTGAACCTCTAGAGGGATTAAAAGCAATTTTAGCACCTTTCACTTCCTTGCAAACCTTGCAAACCACATTAAAGTAATTTGCTTGTGTTTAAAACTCATCCCTGTTTTCTCTAAGCTTGCTTGGGGAACTGGAAATGTGTATTGCATTATAAAGTGTGATTTGTTGGGATTCTTGAAGACTGTGTGCGCTCCTTCCATTTCTTGTATTGCATAGGGGGGGAGTGAATTGTCAAAAGAAAAAGTGATCATATTACCTTTTGCTAAAATCATAACAAGTTATTTATGTACTGCATTTTATTCCACCTTGCGTTTCCTTGAACCATATAAAGCATTCTTTCCCAACTTATTCTTCTGTTCCTATTCATAAGTTAGCTCTTGCTGACTACTGCTCATATTCACAAGTGTAATATCCATTATCAATTTATTTATAGAAGTGTGATATATATATATATATATTGTTTAAATTTTCAAATACACCTTTTAATTTGCAAAACAAACCTACTTCTTGGCTCAGTGGGGTCAGGGGGATTCTAAGAGGGGGGTGTTATACAAGGGTTGTCATCCAGAGTACTGAACTGGATATAAAAATACATCAATAAGGGTTTTCCTCAGCATCCCAGACTAGACATTGATTTAGCTGTAGTGTTGATTGAATATCGCTTACAAAAGAGGGGCTCGGAGCCGGGATATTCTGTGTTAGAATTACCACTTGTGCATATTAATACAGTGTGCCAACTGACCAGATACACATATCCGGTTAGATCACCACTCTGTTTAACACTGTAAAAGCATCCCTCAAAGGAACGCTCTAAGGAAACAGTCTGTTTTGAAAAATAAAATACAAACTTCTGTAAGTCAGGAAGGAACTCAAATTCCAGAATGACGACCTTGGTAGATATGAAAATAGCCAGAGAGCACTTCTTACATAAGCTATTTGTGAGAGGTGAGTGGACTCATCAGGACCAAACGGTCTGGTTGCAGGCAATCGCGCAACAGGTCACTGAAACAGGGTCAGATATATGGAGAGATCAGGGTCCATTACATGTGGCCCTGAGTGAATTATACATGGCTCCTAAAGTTAAAGATGAACACGACAAGATGGTTAGGATAGCGGCATATTTGTATCTATATATGGGAGCCATGCAGGAGAAATGTGGTGAAGGCCAAGATCTGGCAAGTAGGCAACAGATGGCGTTAGAAAAGGCCCAATCTGACCTGGTCTCTTCTGAGCAGAGGCTGCAGAGGAGCCAGGAGTCAGAAAATGATAGTAGGCAGTATATCATTAAAATAAAAGAGGACATGGATAGACTGCAACAGGAAAAGACGGACCAGGATACCAGCATTCTGGCTTTGCAGAAGGTGCACCAAGACAGTTTGGACTCCTTACTGCAGAGCCAGAAAAAGCTGGAGCAACAGATCAATTTCAACAGGGCATGCACAGAGCAAATCCAACTAGACAGAGAGAAAGAGGAAAGCAATACATTGATTTTGAAAGACCTGGATACCCCGGCAGAGTTTGATGAAGAACGCCAGAAAGCTGGTGCCTTTCAAAGGCAGAGGGACGACCTGGCGTCACAAATGCAGGCTCTTGGTCAGGAAAGGGATACCTTAGGCCAGGAAGTCTGCCATTTAAAAAGAAACATTGAAGAAAATCACTTGGCCCTCCAGGGACTGGGTGACCTCCAAAAAGAGCATCAGGGCTTGCTAGATCACACCAGGAGGGTGGAGGAGGCTCTGGCAAGAAAGGAGCAGGCCAGTAGGGATGGGACTGAGGAGGTAACCCTCCTGAAGCAGAGACTGGCCCAGTACTCCAGGACCAATCAGGAGGCACAGATAGATAATGAGGCTCTCTGTCAGCACAATGATAGGCTCCAGCAACAGGTAGCCATGCAGGAGAGACTGATAGAGTCTAGTAAGGCCTTAACTGAGGAACTGAAAGCGCAGGCTCTTGCATTGCAACAGGGAGCAGGGGCTGATAGAGACGAGGTTCGCTGGGAAAGAGAAACTCCTGAGCATAACCTCAGGAGCCCTAGTACCAGAGGCCTTCATCTCTCCCAGTCCCTGGACTCTGCCACCCCTATCTCCCCTCGCGCACATGAGCCCAGGGCCACGGGGATGGCGGATTACTAGCCAGCTAGAAGGATGGGGCTCATAGGCCAGTACCTCCCAGGAATGGATGGGCGGGCATCCGGGTATGGGCACCCAAGCACAGTGCAATTTAGTGGGGAACCCCAGGAGAGTAGGCCTACTAAGGGCATCCTGAAAACCTCTGCCCAGTTCGGTCATTGGAGGGGATACCCAGCAAATCCTGGTAGCAAGGAGGGATCTGAAGACTCCTCTGAGCGTCACAGGACACAGGAGACCAGGTCCCCACATTCTGCCAGCCATTCCCAGGCTCGCAGAATCCGGGAAAACCTGGAAGATCAGACGGGCACCTCTGGGAGCAGCGCTTCTGAGTCGGAGGATGAATGGACCAGGGTTACCCGAACCAAAAAGGCCAATAAGGCAAAAAGGGCCTTGCTTAAGGACCCATTGAAACAAATAAAGGCAATAAGGAGTGTCATCACGCCTTATCATAAGAACACCAAGTATTCTGTTTGGGAACACTTGGAGCTCTATGAGCAAATGATGGAGACTTCCTATTTGAAGGACAGCCAAAGCTGTATTCAATATGTAAAGTGGACCTTCTCACCAGAATACTCCAGTTTCTTTGCGGGCCTGGAGGATCAAAACCATTCAAGGTGGTCCACATACAGGGTGGCAATCTTGAAACATTTTTCTGTGCACAGAAATCCTCAAGAGGCTAGCAAGGCAGCCTACAATTTACAATGTGGGGAGGATCAGGCCCCACAGGAGTTTGTGCAAGAATTAAAGCGTGCTTTTGCGCAGACCACCAGAAGGGTGCGCACGGATAGCAGAGAATTTATCAATACGTTTTTCCATGCCTTACCCAAATACATAATGACCCAGCTTGTGAGAGATTTTCATGAGAAAAGATCTTTAGACTGTGTCATTGAACAGGCTACCCGGATCTATGAGGTGCAGAAGCCCATCGAAAATAAAAATAATGCGCCGAAAAACCCCAAAACCAAAAGCTCCCCTGCTGCTGCCAAGGTGGCAGAGGTAAAGGTTGCCCCCGTTTTAGATTTGGAGATGGGGGGGCCTAAAAACCTGCCTGCACCAAATAATTCACAGCCCAGAAGGCCCTCGGGCCAGTCACAGACAGGGAGTCGAGGAGGTAGTCCTACAAATGGGGTCCCCCGTTCCCCTGACTATGTAAGTCCCTGCTACAAGGGAAACCAACCAATCCTGGGTTATGTGTGGACTCCTCCAGCCCAAGGGGGGGGGATCCAGCCAAGCACCTGACCCGGGGAACTTCCCTCCTAACTTCTCACAGGAGGGCAGAAATTCACCAAATCCTGGCAGAACTTTTTCCCCAGGTATCCACCCAATTTCCAGCCCCAAAATCATCCATCCTTCTTTCCCCAATTCCCTGAGCCCAGACAACTTAATCCGGGAGAGGGGAGGCCAAGGGTGGAGGGATACCAAAATCTTCACAAACAGGGGTACTACCAGGGAAGGGATAGCTACCCTTCCCGGGATCAGCCCAGGGGACAAAATAGAGCCCCGTATCAGCCTGAGCGGATTTCACAACTTGAGCGCGAGGTCCAAAATATGGCACGGGATCTGGGTCACATACTGAGGGCTCAACAGAACCCTAAGATGAGCATGCCACCGCAGAATGCCCCAAACTCTGGACCTAGTGCTCCAGGACAATGACGACGGGGGCAGCACCCCGATAACCCACCGGTTCCCAGGGAGGAGTCACAACGGGAAGGGGGGTGTAAAGCCTTGGAGGAAGCTTCCTTCCCAACTTGTAAACAGCCCCTGGAAAACCAGGAACCGGAAACAAAATCTCCTGCCCCTGAAAGCCTGCCTCCCAAGGAGCAGAGGTGGGGTAGGAGAAACAAAGGACCCAAACAGACCCACTTTGTGGAGGAGGTACAGGTCTTCCAATTTGAGGGAGAGGGATCCTCAAAAGATCCTGGGGAAAGGATCTTCTCCTTTAGAGATGGGGGAACTCCTCCCAAGGAAAAATCCCATGGGTCAAACCCATCCTGATTACTGCCTCCAAAAATGGGGGGGGGGCGGCCCAGATCCCGAAACCATTTCCAGTTGCCAACTTTTTATTTCAGATTCCCCAGGCTCTCAACAGAATTCTGCCCAAATCTCTTCGCTAGCAATGTCCAAAACCAGAAAGTTAGCCCACCAGTTGTCCAAAAATGTGCATTATCTGTGCCCCCTTGAGGAGAAGGAGGGAAGATATTATGCCCCGGTACAAGTACAGGGGCAGGGTACAATTTCGGCATTGGTGGACACTGGATCCCAAGCTACCCTTCTGTCCAAAAGGGCCTTTGAGGAACTAAATGCAGGAAGGGGGGAGAATTACCGTATTCCTCTCACCTCTCTTCCTGGAAAACTGCAGAACTTTGACGGGAAGGAAATTCCTGTCGAGGGGACTGCAGATTTGGACATCAAAATTGGGCGACACAAGGTGAAACACCCGGTCATAGTAGTGACTCCAGAGGGCACCCCTTGTTTACTAGGGAACGACCTCCTGAGAAGGTTGTCACCCCTAATAGATTGTGTAAACAAGGTCCACTGGACCCAGACTAGCCGACCAATAAAATTAAAACAGAGTGTCAACCATGTTAGTTTAAATGGCACCTGCCACATGGTTGAACAAAAATCTGACCAAGTAGAATTTCACTTCCAGAACAACCAACTTCCAGACGTGACAGTAATAGCAGTAGGACAACAGACTGGTGATGGGGGGTCCTCTCTATTTCTGAAAATCAACCTTCCTTCCAGTTTAAGGTGGTATTCCACACTGGAAGGAAACACCCTGAAATTCTTCATTAATCCACAATCAGAAACTCCCACTCCTATAGTCCAGAAAGATGTGAAATCAGCTCAAAGCCTGGCTGATATTCAACAAATTGGAGAGCAGTTGTTCATCCCTGTTCAGTTAAATGATGGAAAGGACTCTGTTCTCCCTCAAGTGTGTGTGAACAACGGTAAGAGCTTCATCAGCGAAGCCATGTTACGCCAACTCCCACAAGATCCAGCCATTCCCACATTCAAACTGATAGACAAATGGGAAATTAACCTGGAAGCACCTAATTCCAAACATCTCCTGCCAAGCAGGTGTATGCTCAAAATCTCCATTGGCAACAAGTGCATAGTCCTTAATTGTTGGGTCGTGCGAGATGTCACTGCCGCCTTTTACTTAGGCAGTGACATTCTCAATCGCTTCGCCATTAGTTTGGACCTAATAAACTTCAAAGCTTGGTCCCGATTAGCGGATAATCCCATGGGCTTTGATGATCCAGAAAAAGCATTTAGGTCAGCTCAATTGCTACCTTATGCAGTTGAAATTCAGATTAAAGAGGAAGTCACCATCCCAGAAAGGAACCGACAATTCTCCCTGGAAGTGAAAGTTAAAAGAGGACAAAAATTGAAAAACCCTGATGCTTACATTCATCTAAATGCTTCTCTCCAACAGCAAGGGTTGGGGGTAAACCCAACTCCATTAGTCAGCATAGAACATGACACCATTCCAATAGAGGTGGATAACAGCTACTTAAAGAGTATTACTCTAGCCGCAGGCACCATTATTGGAATGGCGGTTGATGACTGACATTTTTCCATTGATCTAGGAAATGATCTGTTAGGACCGATCCCCAAGGACTGTTTTGACAGTGACAGTAATGACCATACAACACCAGACAGGATTTTCACCCGGCATGGGGGGAACTTCCTGGTGTACACTTCTTGCCCTTATAGTAAGGAAGATGTGACTTGTGACTTCAGGAGGGATGAGGTGATTTTTCAGGTCCATGAAGGCTGCCTTTCCCACCTGAGGCCTCCAGTCCAAATCAGCACTCTGACCAGGGACTTCTCCACCCAGCTGGAGGAGGCCGCTGAGATAGCCAAACCAGAAGTCTTTCCAGGCTTCAGGTAGATGGTGGAAGAGAGGGTCAACCTAGCTGATGCCTGTGTGACTCTGGAACAGAAGCAAAAGTTGAAACAAGTTTTCTTGGATTTCCAAGATCTCTTTGCGGTAGACTCATATGACTGTGGTCGCACCGACATCCACACGACAACAATTCCCACAGACCCTGGCATGACTCCAGTGTTTGTGAAACAATATCGCTTGCCTCTCGCATCCATGGAGTCCCTTACTGAAATAATTAAGAACCTTGAGTCCCGGGGAATAATCCGTCCAGTACACAGCACCTTCAATAATCCGGTGCTGGGAATATTGAAGCCAAACGGCCATTGGAGACTCTGCGCCGACCTTAGGGAGCTCAACAAACGGGTCCATACTTCCCAATGGCCTCTGCCCTACATTGACCAAGGGCTGGCCCAGATTCAAGGGTCACAAGTATTCACTGCAATAGACCTGACCAATGGATACTGGACCGTGCCTGTCAGTAGGGAGGACCAATACAAACTGACTTTTACCTTTGGGGGACAGCAGTACACCTGGACCCGGACTCCCTTCGGATACCTCAACTCCGGCAATGAATTCAACATTTTCTTAAATAAGGCCATGCCCGACCTGGATGCGAGGGGTAACCTGGCTTATGTAGCTGATGTCCTCATCAAATGTTCATCTGTGGAAGAACACATAGCGGAGATCCGTTATGTTCTGACGCAGTTGAGGGCCGCCGGAGCAAAACTTTCCTTTCAGAAAGCACAGTGGTGTAGAACCCGTGTAAATTTCTTGGGGCATGAGGTTACTCCTCAGGGTCTCTGTCCCCAAGAAAAGAAAGTGGAAGCACTTCAGAAACTGAGGGATCCCACAACTCTGCGGGAACTAAGGAGCCTCCTTGGACTGATTTATTACAGCAGACAATTCATTGAAGGCTACGCAGAGATCACTAGACCCCTGATTCATCTCTTGAAGGGGGGGGGTCAAGTGGGAATGGGGTCCAGAACAATCTGAGGCAGTAAGACAACTCAAAAGAAGCCTCTCACAAGCGCTTTGCCTAGCTTACCCTGTCAGAAACAAGGAGTTCTTCCTGGAGACAGGGTTCTCTAATACGTGCTTGACGGCAGTATTATACCAAAAGCATGACAAGGTCAATAAAGTAATCTCCTATTCGAGCAAAACTTTATCCTCTGTGGAGGAAAAATTCAACGATTGTGAGAAGGCACTCCTGGCAACGGTGTGGGCATTGAAGAATTACCGCCCGTTTATCCAGGGGGAACACATCATGCTGGAGACTCCACACCAGCCTCTGCAATATCCCCAAAGTGACAGAATCCGGGCCGGAAATGTGAGTAATTCCCAAATTACTTCCTGGATTCTGTCAATGCAAAGCTTTCCTGTAGAGGTCAGATATGGCCAAAACAAGAAGAGTCCCCTCGCGCAAGGTCTGGCTGACTTGCATGATTGTGCCAGAGAAAACTGCCTCAAGGACGAAAATCTAAAAATCAAGGACAACATGGAGGCATACCTCAATTCCCCACACAAAGTCTTTGAAGAAGACAAGTGTGAGGGAATGCCCACTGTCTATGTGGATGGATGCTCGTACCATGTTGACGACAACGGGGAGAAAGAACTGGTGGCCGGCGTAGGGAATGCATGGGTGAATGAGTCACCAGAACCCTCCGCTGGATACAAAATTGGTCCCCGAAGTAGTCAGGTGGCAGAATTGATGGCTGTGTATCAGGCCATCCTCACTGCTGTCCAACATCAACTCCACGAACTGGTCATAATCACAGATTCGGATTATGTACGGAACGGGTTCGTGGAGCACCTGGTTAATTGGAAAACCGGAGGCATGTTCTGTGCTAATAACAAACCCCTGAAACATGGGAAGTTAATCCAAAATATTGATGATCTGGTCACATCGAATGGGATGACCATCTACTGGAAAAAGATCAAGGGTCATTCCAAAGTAGAGGGACCAGACAAAACTGGAAATGACTTAGCTGATCAGCTGGCCAAAAACGGGGCTATCCAAGGGGATCTAATAGAAATAGAGTCCCTATTGGGGGAAATCCAGGTCACTGCTATCACTAGGTCCCAGACAAATGCTCACAATGATCTTTCAGTAAGGAGACCCCTGATGCTGATTTAATTACAGCTCAGAAAGGGGATCCAATTATTGGTAAGTTTTACCAACACCTTGAGGACCCTGAGAACATTCCCCTGACGGATACCGATTACATTGGGAAAGAGGACCTAAGAGTGTTGATGAAATGTCCAAAAATGTTCCGAATCCAAGACGGTTTTCTGGTAAGGAAATCCAAAGCTGGCCACGATCAGTGGGTGGTTCCTACCTCATTCCGAAGCCTGATGTTAAGTTACGCCCATGATGCGGCCTCTGCCGGTCATAGGGGGTTTCACACAACACTGGAAATCTTTAGAGAGGTTGCATACTGGCCACACATGGGGCAGGACCTCGACCAATACTTGAAGGGGTGTCTTGTGTGTGCACAATTCCAGCCATCATCCCTCACACACCGTGCGCCTCTCCAAAAGAGGGGGATGACACTGCCATGGTCAGATTTGCAAATCGACTTTGTAGGCCCTGTAATTCGCTCATCTAGAGGAAACAAGTACATTTTGACCGTTACATGCTTGTTTACCAAGTGGGTGGAATGTCTCCCAGCCCCAAACTGCAAGTCAGAAACAGCAGCTGCCCTGATGATTAACCACATCTTTTCCCGTTTTGGTCTACCACAAAGGATTGAGACAGACAGGGGTAGCCACTTCACCAGTGAAGTAATGACAAAGATGTGGGAGATACTGGGGGTCAAAAGGAAGCTACATATTGCTTAAAGGCCAGCTTCTTCTGGAGCAGTAGAGAGATACAACCGAACCATTGTGAGCATATTAAAACAGTTTGTGGCGGATTCTGGGCCAAGTTGGGATATCCGATTACCTCTGGTCCTAATGGCCATCAGATCTACCCCTTCATCTGCAACTAAAATGTCACCATTTAAGTTGATGACTGGACGCAAGATGGTGCTTCCCCAGCATTTGCTCTATAGAACCCAAGAGCAAACGTTGATAAATGCCTCCACAACTCATGAGTATGTGGAGAATTTAAGGAAACACCTTCAGCATGCTTTTGCCTATGCTCAGCGGAATCTAGAAAGATCTGCCGAGAGCATGAAGACCCACTATGATTTAAAAACTACCCGAAAGGAATATAAGGTGGGTGATCGGGTCTATCTATACAATTTCCAAAGGAACCAGGCCAAACAGCGAAAATTCTTGCCTACATGGAAGGGACCGTTTGAAATTATAGACAAGATCTCCCCTGTTGCCTATCAGATCTGCATCCCCAAAGGCACTTTGGCAGAGGGGGAAGATAAGTGGGTCCATATAAATCAGCTAAAGTGTTTCCATCCCAGGCACACTCTGCAACAACTGGAGGAGTCCTCTGCAATAACAGAGGGGACCGCCCCAGAGTAATTCAATTCCAACCCTAAAATATCCCACATATAGTCTCTAAAATATTATGATTTGGGAAAAAGAAATGTCTTATGATTGTATCTTGTTTTTTGTTAAAATAAGAACGCAAATCTGTTGACTATAAAATGTATATGCCACCCCTCTATATCAATGGTGGGGAAGAAATGTCTATCAATAGGTATTGCTGCTTTTCTTTGTCGTTCTAGGAGAAAGAAAACCTGGAGACTGGCCAAGGAGGACGATCCGGGGACCGGGAGCAGAGACCCGAGGGGCCCGGGGTACCGCCCAATATTCCCATCAGGACCAGCGAGGAGAACCGATCGATCCAACTGGGTGGAGGAAAAGATGCTGAACTGTGCCATCTACAGAATTGGAAGAAGATAATGCGGACATACCAGCGCAGGGGCTCACAACCTCCTTTGCACCCGACTTCCTGTCGACTTGAATCAAAGCGCAGTCGGGCGGGGGGATTTGTCAAGGGTTTTGACCCATGTTGACTCAATAAACTGGGTAGATGTGGGGATGAGCTGTCGCTGCCCATTATTCTATTCCAGAACAAACTAAATCAATAGACTGGGTGGATGTGGGGATGAGCTATCGCCGCCCACATTCACGCCAGAATAGGAGAACTGCGTAGTTGGCACGAGACCACTCCAAAGATACAACCTTCTTGTGGGGGGTTCCACATCACCACTCTACTGTAAGGATGCCATCAAAACAATGTTAAGCAAGGGTCCTATACTATCAAGCAAAAGACCACTCTATTGAAATGCAGTAATTCAAGACAACTCAAAAATGGATGCAGTACCGACAAATTCCCCAAGGTGGCGCTAGCGGTCTAAACTCTGACAGGGAAACTGTATTTAGGAGTTGCAAGAGGGGCAGGGACTTCAAAGCTTGTTGGTTAATTGGAAATGTTAGCCACGTGCTGTTCCCAGAGGCCAAGAGGCTGGGAAACCTTAGCACCTCAGTGATTCCACACCAGGAGGCAGGATATCGCATGACCCTGTTGATTGATTGTGGAGAGACTTCCAGGCAGCCTGCTGGAGCCCACACAAAAGGCTCTTTCTGTTGAATGGGGTATGTTAATTTTGAGTGTTTCCTGTCAACAGCCCTCTGCCAGCAAGGAGAGACATGTGATCACTGACCCACCCAGACTCCTGGAGGCAGACCCAAACACTTGGGGGAGTTGAATTGCAACAAATATATATTTTATAGAAACAGTGATAATTTATTGTAACCAAATGACAGGAATGTACAACTTTGAGAGTCTTAGTTTGAAAAATGCCCTCACGATTTGAGTCCAAACTCCAATTTGTACCATGTTCTGGGGCCAAACCTCGCTAATTATGATTATTGTAGACAATGTGTTTAAGCTAGAGACATGGAAAGATACTGGGATATATGTGGAAGGGAAATGTACCTTTGTATAATTTTTGATGAAAAACCCATGTTGCAAAACCCACTAAAATCGAAAATAAGTTGCCATTTTTGAATGCAAGCTCCTAGAAACGCCAGAGTCGGGACATGGACTATCTTTAGTAATATATGATGTGTGTGTGTGATGTCAAACAATTGTGTACCTGGGAAATATGTATTTGGATCAAGAATAGATTTGTGTGCACATTGACCAGGGGAGTGTCATTTCTGCAGGTCATAAAAATGACATCACTCTGACACACTATCCCTTCCCAAATCAGGGACCAAAGAATCTATTGACCTATGAAATCAAAAGAGGGGCAGGCTTAGGGATGCTAGCCTCTCCACCCACTTTTTAAAACACATAAAAAGAGACTGCTGGGACAGGTAGAGACATTAAATTCCATTTTCTGCGGGACGCTCTGCCGGGAGACTCCAGACTTCACATCCATCAATCTACAAAGACCAGAACTTTACTTCAGAACTTAAAGCAAGGGCCTAAACCCACAAACTGAGAACTCTTCTCAGCAGGCCTCAGCATCCTTTAAATCATTTGCAAACTATTCCACAGCCGGGCGAGCTGTTTGAATTATTTGCCAAGAACAATTGCCAGAGAACCACAGGCCGCTGTATCCAGAGAGCTGACCCAGATCGCTGTGAAGTGCCGAGACCGGAACCGGAGTCCAGTCCAAAACCTGACCAGGTCCGTGGCGAGGCCCATTCCTGCCCAAAATATATTGTACCGCCAGAACTGTGCAGAACCCAATCTCTTAGTTAAAATAATCTAATCCAAACTATTTTAACCTAATTAGAACAGCCTCCTAGAAATCATGTCATCTGTCATTTGTAAAGCTGCACAACTCACAACTATCACCTGTCAATTCTGCAGCTGCAAGCTGTCACCTGTCATTTTGAGTTTTACTTTAAATCCGAAAATCTACCATTATTAAATTGTCCGTATCTCCGGAACCGTTTGACGAGATTTAACTTTCATCTGAAAGCTTAGAATCTAGGCTTTCCAACGAACCTAGAACCGACTTCCTACTCCTTATACTTTTTCCGTAATCGCGAGACACGCACTCGCGAAATTTACCGCGATTTGCGATTTGGCCCGATTTCTTCATCTGTAGAAATCAGCAGCTTTTTGCTTCTCTTTGCTAAAATTCATTTGCAATCTGCTAATCATTCATAGAGTATTGTTAAAGTGAGCCTGAACTAATATAAAGTAGCCATCTCCTACCCTGAACCTCTAGAGGGAATTAAAAGCAATTTTAGCACCTTTTCACTTCCTTGCAAACTTTGCAAACCACATTAAAGTAATTTGCCTGAGTTTAAAACTCATCCCTGTTTTCTCTAAGCTTGCTGGGGGAACTGGAACTGTGTATTGCATTATAAAGTGTGATTTGTTGGGATTCTTGAAGACTGTGTGCTCTCCATCCATTTCTTGTATTGCATAGGGGGGGAGTGAATTGTCAAAAGAAAAAGTGATCATATTACCTTTTGCTAAAATCATAACAAGTTATTTCTGCACTGCATTTTAATCCACCTTGCGTTTCCTTGAACCATATAAAGCATTCTTTCCCACCTTATTCTTCTGTTCCTATTCATAAGTTACCTCTTGCTGACTACTGCTCATATTCACGAGTGTAATATCCATTATCAATTTATTTATAGAAGTGTGATATATATATATATATTGTTTAAATTTTCAAATAAACCTTTTAATTTGCAAAACAAACCTACTTCATGGCTCAGTGGGGTCAGGGGGATTCTAAGAGGGGGGTGTTATACAAGGGTTGTCATCCAGAGTACTGAACTGGATATAAAAATACATCAATAAGGGTTTTCCTCAGCATCCCAGACTAAGCATTGACTTAGCTGTAGTGTTGATTGAATATCGCTTACAATGTTGAACCCAGATCCCTCCACTAGACCCATTTTTCATTGTGGGATGAATTGATATGCGTTCAGTGGTTTGGGTACAGGTCATTCTAGATCTTGTGTTTAATTCTTGTGATCACTGCTTCAGCTCTAGATATGTTTGACATGCATTTTAGGACTATTTGCTGCTGGTTGACTGGTTGATGTGCATACAATTATGCCATCCTTGTGATTCAGGCACCATCTGCTCCTGTGCTAAATTCACAATTTTTTTATTCTTATAGTTTTAGAGGTGCATGTTATGTATCGCACGAATGGGCTTAGATTGTGTATAAGACGTGTCTGTCTTATTTTGTCTTTTGAAAAATGACAATGTTTTAATGTTTTGCATCAATAAATAATGCATATCAGACACCTGTCCCTTGACATTTCGACCTATGACGCAGGCTTCTCGCCGCGCATTGTTGAATAATATTATATGGTGCTTTAATTTGGACATTACTTTACAACGTTGTTTTTCCTTACATTATATGTTTCCCTGCACTTCGTATTTACCCGGACCCTGTTGTATTAGCTAGTAAAATATACAGTGGGCACTGCTGAAGGCCGTTGCCACAGGCCTTGGCAAGTGGCCTGGTAGTGTCGTAAAATATACAGACGGCACGGCCAAAGGCCATGGCAAGTGGCATGGTAGTTTTTTCAAATATACAGTGGGCACAGACAAAGGCCGTGGCCACCGGCCATCAATAGTGACCTGGTAGTGCAGTGAAATATAGAGTGGGCACTGCCAAAATCTATGGCTAGTGGCCTGGTAGTGTTGTAAAATTAGTGGGCACGGCCAAAGGTCATGGCCAGTGGCACAGAAAAAAATAATGGTATAATAAAACGCTTGAAATTCACTAAAACATCTTCAGTTAATGTGCAGTTAAGTTAACCAAATTTATCGCAAAAAACCCCCCGGAAATTCAGCGCATTTGGGAAGTCATGGGTGGCTTAACTTGGCATGTTCGCATTGCAAACCCCAAGAGCACATATATATTAAAAGAGAAGGAATTCACAATGACACACATAATGGCATTATTGGGGGGTCTTAGCATTATGGGGGACATCAACAGGAGTGCGCTGAGTCAAGCAGGTCATGGCTTCCCAAATGCTTTGACTTCAGGGGTTTTGTTGTGATAAATTGGGTCAATTAATGTTTTTACCGTTAATATATATATATAAATACATATTGCATAGTATTTTTCTAATTATTGGAAGTAATAATTAAGTGAATTCATACAGTGTCCTCAAGTCCCTACAGTATGCAGATAAATAATATGTTGAAAATGTAGCGAGGAGGGTGAATGAGGATGTTATCATATTGTTTTACATGTCAGCAGTTTAATGAATTACCCCTGACTAATGTGCAAGCGTGTATTGTCAGAGAAGGACAGAAACCTGTACCTGTAATGTTAATTAGCATGACAAAGATCTACCTGTCAGGGTGACCATATGTATTTGGAAACTGGATTTGTTCTTTTGTTGTTTCAACTATAGATGGATTAGGATTACTTCCTGTAAAGTATTTTAAGAACGTTGGACATAGGCAAGTGCATTTTCTAATGGATTTTTCATAATATATATGTTCATGTTTATGTGGGAGTATATTGTTTAGAGGTTGTCACAGAGCACTTTTGTGGTGTTGGTTTTGGGAACTGTTTGAATTATTATATACAGAAGATATATGTTTTTTGTATAGCAATACCTAATTATATATATGTTTTACTTTGGTATTTAGGATTATACTGTGTAACTTTGGCATGTGTTCTTAGAGTTGGACTCTTTGGTTGATTAGGTTTATCCAAAGACTGGGAGTCAGATAGAATTCTGTATTATTAGTAGACACATTTTTTGAGTTGTGTCTCTATGCTTTGTTGCAAGCAATGACTGTAGTTTCAGACTGGCGTTCTTGATGACATCATTTATGACATCACCTATGGGTACACATTCAATACACATATTGCCAAGTGAGCTTAGTGACCAGCATCTATGTATGTGCACTTATATTTTACGTTTTAATATCCTTCTTACTGGATATCACGAAGGTCCAGTGTTGTAATGTTCCCTTTTCTATCACAGTTTTATCAGAGTTACTCTATATACAAGTTAGGGCATGCCACGTGCACAATTGAAATATGCCACCTTGGTACTACTTAAGCACTGTTTAGGCTTATTGAATGGCTTTTGGGAACTGGTGGTTGTTTTTGAAATGTGGGTATGTATTTATGTGTGTATGAAGTGATTTATATAGTTCAAGCCTGCTAGATGCATGGAGTACTGTACATTAAAGGGACTGGAACACAGTGGTGGGGAGGATTGTCTTGTTGATCTATGGTCCTAATTTGTCAGCGAAGTGTTCCTTGAAGAGCAGGATCTTCAGATCTTTCCTGAATGGCAGGAGGAAGCAATATAATGTTAGCTGCAAGGTTGTTCCAGAGCATGGGAGCATAAATGGAGAAGGCACGTTTTGTGGTCTTTTCCTTCTATGCATCTTGGCTCCTGGTGTTGTGTTGACCTCCTGAGATGGTGAACTTTTCAGCTGAATATGATGGTGTCTTCGACATTACAACTTTGCAGGTGATACAGGCTATCTTGAAAATTATGCAAGCTTGGAAGGTTAACTAGTGTAGTTCCTTCAGATTGAGGTAATACAGTGATGAATGTCTATGGTAAATGTATACTGTGCTGATAACCCAATCCTTCAGATAGCACATTTTGTCTATTTCATTTAACTTTGTCACACACAAATGTGTCCTTTATATTGTACTCCAAATGCCATACATTCTTGCACATTTATTGTCAAATTAATAGTCACTGACTACATTTGACAGACTAAACTGTTCTTGAAATGTTTGATACCAGCTTTTGTAAAACTGCTGCCTGTCCCAAACCTATCACATTGCACATTTACCAACTAGCCAATCAGTTTTCCTAGTAATTAAGTCTGCAAGCCAGTCTTGGGAGGATAGCTCAGGGGCAACGTGCTCGCCTTGGAAGCAAAATGACATGGAGCAACACAGGTTTGATCCCCTGGTCTGTGCTTAGAAACCTCTGGATATTAAGCGTGTTATAAATAACCTATCATATCATCATATCAAATCCAAATGTCACAAATTCATTGTTGGCCTTGTATCCATATTTAAAACAAACCACTGGATAGATTTGCACCAAATTTACAAAAGCATGCCTTTGGCACCACACTGCCAACAACTCAAATATTTGATAAAAATCCATCCACCAGTCCAGACTCTAGGTAGGACAGAAATGTCATCAATGTTGATATGAGAGTTTAAACAATGTGAGACACCCCCAACAACTGTACCCTTCCTTGACAAAGTGATATGACATTTAAAAAATAAATATATGAGTTGGGTCTGTTAAGATAGGCCCAAATACACCAATAAAGAGAAAAACTCAATAACAGAGTAGCCCCGAGTGCATGAGGAAACCCAGCTTTATACAGATACAAATGGCCCCCGGGAGAGTGTTGTGACGAATCAACTTCCGGGGCACTAGTGGTCCATGGATGAATATCGGTTTCTAAACCATCAATCAGCCCCACACCTCTAGTACACCAAAAGGGATCCAAACAGATTGGAAACACTAGTAAATTATTAACCTCCTTGTCCAAGTTTGGTACCGTGGATGCAAATAGCAGGCTTATTTCTGCAAGGTTGTGGTTCATTGGTTAGTTGCAACACAGCAAAATACAATTATTACCCAATGGTGGCGGCAGGCAGTTCAGCAAGCGAGGCTGTATGGGTGGCTGCATGCTAGCCTACACAGCAGCTTAGGGTCAAGAATCGCTGTCTCTGTGCTGGTTGCTGCGTCTTGGACAGCTTTAGTGACTGCAGCGTGACAACAGTCTCTGTTCAAGGGCTTGACTGACTCGAAAATGTTCTTAAAAGAGGGATGCTGGTTGATGCTTGTTGTGGCACTCCTCCTAGCTTCTTTGCAAGGCTCGTGTCATCCTTTAAGGCAGACGGCTCAAAGGTGAGGAGAGTGCTTGCAGGCAACAGCCTTGTCCTTTATTCAGAGACTTTCTGGCACTTCCCACCTTGGAAGCTTGCTGGCAGAATTTAGCAGGGCACCCTGTGTGCTGGCTGGGTACCGGTTCTGGAGTAGCTGGCCAGGTACTATGAGTCTGGTATCTGCCTCTCTTGCATGGTAGATGTTTAGGTGAAGGATCTTGATTCCCTCTTGGAAATCATGGGCTTCCTTCACTGGTGGAAGCTATAAGGCACACTGTGCCTTTAGCCAGGGTCCAAATGAGTCCTCCTTCTTTCGGCTCTGATGTCTGTCGGTAGTGCGTTCCAGGATTTGCCAGCAATGTATGGGAAACCTAGGCCACCGGCTTTGGCTCTATTGATTTGTGGGATGTGGAGTTGGTTAGTGTATTGTGTCCTGGTGGGTCGTGTGGAGGAGGATTTAGTAGTTGTCTCAGATAGGTATGCTGGTGCAGAGAGAGTGAGGCATTTATGTGTGAGGGTGAGGATTTTGAAAGTGATACGCTCTTTGACTGGGAGCCATTGAGTTGGGCATGGGAGATATGCTCCCTTTTTGAGATGCTTAAGGTGGCACGAAGAGCATTGTTCTGCGTGACTTGTAGCCCGTTTGGCGCCAATGGTTGCTCTAGCTATTGATAGAAAATTAGGTTTGGATAAGTATGGTTTTATGGCGTTTATGAGTTTGGTGGTGTGCGCAGATGAGGATGTGATAGCGCTAACCTGTTTAGTCATGGATAGAGTGGAGTCTAAGTAGACCCCCAGTGTCTTAACGGCTGTGGACACAGGGATGATGGAGTTGTCAATGGTAAAGTTGGCATACAGTTTATCAAGTTTGACTAAGGTATTCTTTTGACCTTATATCATTATTTCTGTGTTATTCCAATTGAGGCATAGGCCATTGACTGCCATCCAGGCCTGGATGATGGAATACATTGTATTAAGCGCCTCAGCATCTTTGTGGTATGAGCCAGAGAGAAGGCAGCCGAGAGACCTAAGAGTAACGGAAGGGCTGATTTGCCTTTGTCCATGATTTGGGTGATCTGGTTCACAGGTAGGAGTACCTCTGTATTGTCAGCGTAATTCGTGTATGCGATACCAAATGAGTCAAGCTTGTTGAAGAGAGGTTTAAAAATTGGTGACAAGGCAGGCTCTCTGTTGCAGGTCAAATTTTCCTGCATTAGCTTCTCCTCCAAACGCATGTTTTCATGACTTCATCAATCTTCAGGGAGGCTGTGTTTCTTTGCTTTTTCAGGCATGTCTTCATTTCCTTTTCAGGTGTGGCAAGTTAATTGGCTCTAAGGATTCTGGTACTTGTATTTTTCGCACTTAATTTCTCTTGCAGGTGGCTGGAAACGACTCCCTCCATAGCACAAATCTTCCCCTTGATGGGGGGAGGGGGAAAGCCATGGTTGTGGCTCTCCATTGTAAGGCATGATGGCCCTGCTGCTGCTGCCTTTTGAGCTCGGGACTCCTGGAACAATGTTTAAAAATTGGTGACAAGGCAGGCGCTCTGTTGCCAGTCAAGTTTTCCTGCATTAGCTTCTCCTCCAAATGCACGTTTTCATGACTTGTTAAAGAGAGGCTTTGTGAACAAGTTGTATAACGTAGATGCTGTGCAAGATCCGCAGTGGATGGTGGTGGTTGTAGCATTTGCTATGTTCGAGAATACCTTCATTCCTCTTCCTTCAAGGAAAGAGGTGACCCAGAGAGCTGCTTCTTTGGAAAAGTTAGCTGAGTGTGTAAGGTGAGATGTGAGATTCTTGTGGTCAACCAAATCGAAGGCAGCTGAGAGAACTAAGAGTAACAGAAGGGCTGGCTTGCCTTTGTCCATGATTTGGGTGATCTGGTTCTTTAGATCCACCAGGGCTGTTTCGGTGCTGTGTTCTTTTCGGAAACCAGAATACCTATTCCCTAGGATAGAGTGGGTTTCCAGGAAGTGTTGGATCTGGCTATGGGCGGCTTTGTCCAATAACTTAAGGAGGAAGGGCATGGTGGTTATAGGTCTGTATTTATTTGGTTGTAGAGGGTTGAGAGTAGGCTATTTTAGGAGGGGGCGGACCCAAGTCTCTTTGAGGCTGACAGGGATAATGCCTGTTCTGAAGGAAGCATTAATAAAAGCGGTAAGGAACGGTGATAAGCGGTCTGCGCAGTCCTTGATGAGCTTAGGTGGGCATATGTCCCCTTTACATATAGAGGGTGTTTTTGAGTAGGTTCATTACGTCTAATTCAGGAATGTCCCTGATGGTGAAGACGGGTTTAGTGGAGTTGGTTGAGGCGGGAGTTGAGTTGATTGGCTTAGTCCCATTATGAGGAGTTAGGGCTTTGCAGTGATCCTGAATTTTCTTTTGGAGGAGATCGATTTTGTGTAGCATGGCAGATTGAATACTAGCACACCAGGCTTCATCTTTGACTATTTCATCTGGTGCATTAGGTGGGGAGATGAGCTCATTGAAAATGGTGAATATTTCCTTTGAGTGCGATTTAGCATTAGAGATGCGTGCATTAAATGTGTTTGCTTTGGCTATGGTGATGGCTGCTTTGTATTGGTGGGCAATTAAGTTGAAGTTGTTTTTGGCACTGTCACTTGGATTAGTTTGCCAGTTTTTGTAGTGCCTCTCTTTTACAAAAGCGCAATGACTTCTTCTTCAGTGAACCAGGAATTGGTGTGTAGTGATTTCTTTTCTTTCTTGCATTCAAGTGGTGCTATTTCGTTCCTGGCTTTAGTGAGAATATCCTTGTACATGTCTGCCAGGGTGTTAGGATCATTGGAGAAAGGGGGGGCTAGCTCAAGGATATTAAGGTAAGGGCGCAGATTATCTTCATTGAGCTTCTTGAAGCTTCTCACTTGAACTGCAATTGCAGGGGTTAGAGTTGTGTGGCTTTTGGAGATGGGTAGAGTGAATTCAATACAGTTGTGATCGGTCCATGGCATGGCTGTGTGGGAGGTGATAATGGTGAGGCCGTTATGGTTAGCGAGCAACCCAATCTAGGATGCGGCCTTTGGAGTGTGTGGGACACAATACTTTTTTGAGTGAATCCTAGGTCAGTAAGTTCCTTAGTGAGTTTATCTGTAGTATCATTGAATCAAGTTAAAGTCTCCCAGTAGAAGGGTCTTGGTTACTGAGTATGTGGATGAGGTGTCCCTGAAAGTCTAAGGGGAGACCTGGGGGGCGGTATAGTACATGAATGTTGATGGTGCTGTTGGGGGACAGTGCAAGCTTGGCAGACAGAAAGTCTGAGTTGCTAGTCAAGGGCTGAATGATAAGTTGAAGAGGGAGGATCTCTTTGAAGATGAGGGCTACTCTGCCTCCCACTCCTGCTGGTCTATCTTGTCTGGGGATGGTAAAGCCTGGTGGGAGTGGGAGTGCGAGTGCGACGGCGGGGCCAGAAGTTTTATGTAATCAAGTTTCTGTAATGGCAAGTAGGTCAATGTTTTTGTCGGTTATAAAGTCATGAATTTCTAGTGCATGAGCTGGAAAAGAGCGTACATTGAGGAGGGCACATTTGATGTGAGGTGTAAGTGCGTTTTGGTGGTTGTGAGGGTGGTGGTGGGGTCGGAGTCTGGTGTGGCATGTGTAATAGCACGGTGGGGCCTGATGTGGTTGGTGTGTCACTGTTTGCATTTGCTAGAATGTTCAATGAGGGGGGGTGTTTATTGGGTGGAGCGGGAGCCTAATCTATCATTTCTGAGTGCTGTGGGAGTGGGTTGAAGGCATTATTCCAGAGGAAGAGTGCGAGCTCTGAGTCTGTTCTGTCTGCAGATAGTGATGAGGCATGGTGGTGCACAGGATATGGCTGCGTGGGAGTGGTGCGACTGTTGTGATGTATTCAAGGTGTTCATGGCAGTAGGTGGTAGAGGAGCAGAAGCGGTGCTCAGCAGAGTTGCAGTGTAAGTGGAGAGAATGGAGGCTGTGATTAGGAGAGGGAGGAGAGTGGTAGTGGTAGGAGAGTTGGAGGTGAAGAGCTTGCTAGTGACTATGGGCATCATTGTGTGTGTGAGATGAGGTAACAATACTTTGAGATAGATGGGGATGCATCAATAATGAAACTGACTCAGGAAGTTGGCAAAGTTCATCTGTTTTAATATCAATGATCTAAAACAGGGAGTATAATGAACATCAACAAACTCGCTCGATCTTCTCACTCAATACATTTCATAAAAAACATAGCATTTATAGTTTAAACTCATCATCATTGACGTCAATCTACGTTGAAAACTACAAAAACCTACTTGGGAAAGTGATTGGCTTTATGGAAACCTCTAGGTATATGTTCCATACTTGTTGGGAAGGTGATTGGATCTCTATCCTCAGGTGGGGCAACTAAGTCCTCCTCTAATGCAGGTCACTACGAACATCATCAAATACGCGACATCCCATTGGTTATACAAACTATGGGGCTCTCTACTACATGGCCCTTTATTATTAGTTGGCACCCTTGTACCCCTCTGTAATATTCCACCTACGCAAGCAGCATGCAGGCTAACATCCAGGTGCTGGGGCACTGGTCATAACCATAGCTTCCCACCAGTTATCCTGTCGTCAATCATCACTCATACAGTCTGCCAGTCAATTAAGGCTTTGAACTTGGCCTTGGAAATGTTCTCTGTGCCTGAGACTAGGAGGAGTATAGGCATACTTGGGTGGTCATTACGACCTAGGAGGTAACCATGCCGCAATTTGCGGCATGGTTACCCCCTTGCCGGGTACCCGGTCCGGGTTCCTTAAATGGGGAATTACCGGGCCATTCCAACCTTGGAGGACCCGGTAATTCCTCATTCAAGAAACCCGGACCGGGTACATCCCCATTCTTGTTCGAGCCCCCATAGAGATCAGTGGGAATGGGGAGGGAGATAACAATGGGGCCGTTACTAATGGGCCCGTTGTTAGCTCACTGGTCTGCTAGCGGGTCCCGCTAAGGGCACCTGGTTTTACCAGGCACCCTTTGCGGGTCCCGCAAGCAAACCTCGTTATGCGGCGGTAGGGGTTTAATGGGGCCGGCAACTCTACCGGCCCCGTTAAACGCCTACCGCCAACCTTGTAATGACCCACTCTGTCTCTTGGTTTCGATACAGCTCAACTCAGTGTCTATTTTCATCCATCAACGTGACTGCAGACCATGTTTCAGAGTCTTTCTGCATTTAAAATACTATTAAATGATGAAACTCTGACGTCTTCAATGTTCTCACTCCTCATCCAATACAGGAGTTTGTTTTTTTCACATGTTATGTAACTACTGCATGAACATCCAGGTTCAAGGTGGCCTTGACTTCCTGGTGCTGGGCCAACTAAGCCTCTCTTGATACATCTCTGAATGTCGTTTGCTTTTCCAACTGCGGCAAACTGAAAGCCTTTTCTTTTCACTGGATCTAGCTCTGCGATAATGCATTGTGGAATCATCCATAGTTCATACATTCCTTCCATATACGTTGGCGCATCGCTGTAATCTATTCACTACATAGCTAGCTTTATCTACTTGTTTTACTCCATCTGAACATTTGTAAAATGATTTGGTATCTTCCTCATTATCTCTATAGCATGATCATCCATTAACATCAAATCCTATGAGCATGGCCAAGACCACTCGTACTACAGCTGCTTGTAACTCCAAGGAAAAAATCCATCCCCCTCTTTGTCCATGGGAATTTCTGGCCTAAACAGAAATTCATCAGGTATTCTGATAGTCTTTCCCAGTAACCAAACAGCCATGTTAATAAATTGCGTATCTCATAGTGAAATACTTCTGATTCTAACGGTACTCCTCGTATGGCTATTTGCCATTTAAATAATGTATTCCTGGCGTTGAACACACCGTGCCTTCATCAGAAAAAAAAATCATCATGTTTAATTTTGTCATTAAATCTCGACCCAGTACATTAACTGGTGTCTGTCTTGAATACAACAATTGGGCAGGCACATCACATTCTCCTATAGAGACTGGCAATTTTTCGGTGAAAGGGACTCTACTTGTAGCTCGTGTGAAAACCTGAGCATTCATGGCATTAGCCGATAATAAAAATGTTCCCTCCCGTATAGATGAGCGAATTGCACCCGTGTTTAACAAAAAAGAAAAAGATGGGTCTCCTATTTTGACGTCAACCCTTGGTTCCTCTTGAGGATTTGGCATTACTGATAGTACTGAACACATCAAGTCACCCGGTGAGCTGTCCTATTGTGGGTACATACGTATTCCTGTGCCCGTAAAAGGATTCCCACCCTCGATAGGGACGCCCCCTACCCTAGTCAATAACTGTCCTGTATTTGCACTCTGTTGTATCTGCATGGGTGCATGTCATGACTGCCCTTGTGGTGGATTGAATAGTGCTTGTTGTGGTTGCAAAGCCTGTTGTACTCTTGGTGCTTGTGCTTGATATGCTGTTTGATATTTGGCAAATCCGTCCCTACTTTGTGAGCTATATGCAGGCGGATAGGTGGTCGCCCCTCTTGACAAATGCCCATTCTCCACATTCCCTTGGCTCCCACATGTTCGTGCTATATGCCCTGTCATTCCACAAGTCATACATACAGGAGGGATTCTTCTGTCTTGTCCTCCCTGCATGCCCTGGTTATCTGCATAGGCTGAAACCCACCTTAGTTACTCTGGAAGTATCCCTAATTATTCTGGAAGCCTCCTCTCCCACGGACGTTTCCCCATATATACATGTTGCTTGCTGCAATCCTGACCCTTCTCCACTAGTTAACATTGCCCCTTCTATATCATATTTCGATAACCTTTTCTGTTCTAACCCAGCATTCTCAATCTTCCTACCATTGTCTCTCTTTTGATTTGTCTCCTGCAATAATCGGCAATGATGCACTATGGTCAGCTCTATTTCTGGCCATGGTTTTGCTTCCATACCCACCAGTTTCTTGAGCTGTCTCTGCACCTTGTCTGGTAGCGCTTGACATAATATATGATAGAGCACCGGTATAGATTTTCCCCACGGCTTGCGCGTTTCCAAGCTCCATTGCTCTCGGAAATTCTGAATGTAAACAAGCGGATCCTCTCATTCCTTCATCTTACATGCCATCATAGCGCCCATATCCGACGTATCAGGATATTGTACTCGAAGCACTTTCTAGACTGCCGCTCCTTCATGACCTGTGTTCTGGGCAGTGACACCTGCATATCCTGCTCTCAACCAAATGTCATCAGCTCTCTTTCCAAGTATAGCTGCTAGAAGACCATTAATGTCCCCTATAGCTAGGGTATTGCCTCCTGTCTTTTTCTCTATTTCATAGATCCATTTTCCAGCACCCGACGTCAGACTCAGGAGTTTACACCTTAAATTATCCTTATCCATGTGGGGCCATGATATATACTGTTGTCTGGCTCCTCCTTTTTCTAACAAGGGGAACTGTGAGATTCCAAAATCACACTTGTTTCCCATTGTCTACCTATCCATAGCAGGAACAATGGTTCCACACCGTCTTCTTCCTGGTAGTGACTTTAGCCTGCTCACATAAGGTGGCAAGTCCCACCTTACACTATAGGATCGCCCATTAGGTCAATCTGGCTGCGCCAGGGGCTCTGCCCTCCTCGGTTTAGGTAGGTCCAGATCTGACCATGTAACTTCCCTGTCTGTTGGAGAACACCCCTCAGGACCACATGCACTAGCCTCCTCCTCCCCACAGAAGGTTTCTCTGTCTTTGTCTGATATATCTTGTCCCCAACTAGTGTGGCTTCCCTGTTTCTATTTAATGTTAGTTTGTCCAAAGTCAAGGCTCTGTGCTCAACACTAAACAAACCTCCCCCTTTGCCTTGTGTCTGAGCACCTTCAATCGATCATTTTTTCCTTTATTTTTTTGTTCACTTTTTGTCCTCATTTCATGATAAACTTTATCGATTTGTTCTCCAATGCTTCTTATAACAAAATGATCCTCTATATCTGCTCTAGATGGCCATGGCATTGTTTCATGTGTCGGGAAGAATTCTTCTATGTCCTCCCATGCTACTACAGGGTTCGGTTCCATTAACTCTTTCTCAATGCAATCAATGTTGCATGCCCTTTGCCTTCTCTTAAGTTCCATCTCTTCGTCAAACTCTCTTTGTGTCTTTGTTTCTTCCCTGACCCTTTCCTCTTCTTGTATTTTCATCTCTCTTCTCTCATTTGCCCTATGCACTTCTTCATCTCTGTGTCTTTGTATTCCTTTATCTCTTAATTTCTGTTCCTCCTCTTCTTCTCTTTTCTTTTCTAGCTTATCTTGTTCTTAGATTGCTCTCTGCCTGTTATCATATTTTCTTTACTCTTCTGCTCTTTCCTCTTTTCTAAACCTCTATATTATGGCCCATATCCTTGCCTTTTTTGAGCAACAGCCCTCAGTTCATTCGAGCTCCTTAACTTGCTTTCCTTAGCATTGCTACCACATCCCGTTCAGGAGGTTAATTTCTCTGCTGTCCCAGGCAGAATTGGATGTTTATGTCACAATTCACGCATGCACGAAATGACATCACCACTAAGGAGGATGGATCTTATTTGACCTTAACAACACAATTTCTTATTTTATAAATAGAGTTTGATAATTTATTTGATCTTACTCAACCGATATTAAAACATTGAGTTTATCATGATAAGTTCCCAATTACTCGAACGTACAACGTTGGGACAATTACATCACTCATGCATGCGCATAGTGATGTCATCCGATCATTACGAATATAAGACGTGGACAATCCAATGGGATAATACCAGAATTTTCTTTTTACTAACTGCTTAGCTGGTGATATTTAGCAACAAACATAATACTTACGATGGATAAACAAATATTTTTTTCAGAGACCAGCCCTTCTGGGAAATCAGGTAATTTATGCTCGGAATTTCATTTGACAACACCGACCTGCTGAAAATGTATTAGCGAACCTGAAATCACATGGTTAGCAGAATCTTTTGCCTTGTTATCTTGCCATTCTGTACTCTGGATAACACCAGCAGTAGTGAACTGGCCAACTCCAGTACGGAATAGATGAACAGGCTAATAAATCTCCAGTTGAGAGAATTTAGCCTCGTATTACACTACCATCTATGAGCCTACTGACTATAGCAATTCAGCAGAGAGATGTACTTAGCTTTCCTAGCTTACATATATCAGAAACAAAGTTTTGTTCTTACCGTGTATGCATGTTTTTTAGAAACCAGCACTCCTGAGAAAACAGGATTTTTTTGCCAAAAAAGGAACACCAGCGCACAGGATACTAATTCGAAAAAACAAATCAAAAGGTTAGCAAACTTTTGCTTTTTCATACTGCCATTCTTGAACTGAGTTTAGATCATACTAGTTCTAGATAACTGGCCAAATTGTTGTAATTAAACAAATGAGCCATTGGAAATTTGCCTGAAAAATCTCCAGTCAGGTTTAATTAACAAAGTGTCACACCACCATCTATGACCCCAACAGTCATTGCGATTCATTTGATAGATGGACTTAGCTTACATACATTGGACACAAAGTTTGTTGGTTTTATGTTATATATTCAGTATAACCATCATTATTGAAGAAACTGAAAATGTGGATTTACTTATCTTTGATGTACTGAACTCAGCTGTTAGCAGACATTTTACTAAGGTATATTTTTTCTTCAATGTTTTTTGTAGATATAATTGTAAAACATCTAGCCCCTGATGAAGAGTCAAAAACTCGAAACGCGTTGGGCCATTTGAACAATAAATATTATGATCTTGTGAAAATATAAAATGTAATTGGAATTGCTAATGTCATAACCTGATGTTGTTAATATTTTTGAGAATATCTGGATTTCTATTTAAAAGTAGTCACATGTCCGTACTGATACCCTATTTTTAGGAGGACTTTTCTTAGGCATGTCATACCACACATAACCTATTTTTCTGATTGATTCAGACCTTTGATAGTGTGCAAGGGATGGAAGTTCCACAACAGGGAACCCTTCTTTTGTTTACTTCATTCTTCAACCTAGATGCCAAGGTTGTTTCTTTCTCCCCTGCACCTATAATTCTCCTAATGAATTGACTTAACCACCTACCATTCTAAATAACTAGAAGTCTAAATCTAACTCTGTGTGCTTAGTGTTTATACACTGTCGTAGGTCTTTGAAACTGCAAGTACCAGAAGGCCCTAGGAGAGTGTGGCGTGAGGTGTCAGAGTGGTCCTACAAGGATCACATCAAATCCCTTGTAAAATCCAAGTCTCTGACCCGCTGCCGAAAGAAAGCTAGGGAAAGGGAAACCCTGCTTTCTGATAAGAGTGTGAATAAAAAGTGAACTGTGAAATTGGCAAATGTGAACCCGGCGGAGGGATTCCTGTGAGTTGGAGTGAAGAGTAATACACCCATGAACATTGTGTTGATAAAAGTGAACCCGGTCAACGGTTGTCCACGGGGGAAGTTGTTTAAAAAGACATTTGAAAATTGCAAGCTGCATCTGAAAGGCCGCAGTGAACCCAACAGAGGGAGGCCCAAGTTGAAAGAAGGATCCGAGCCTGGCAGAGGGAGATCCAAGGGGCGAAGAGCAATCACCCAAGGTGCAACATTACCTAAGGAACTTTTGTTTGTTTGTTGTTTTGGTCCAGCAAGCCTTCTAAGGCAAGATAATTTGTAGAAAAGAGACATGGCCCAAGAAGGTCCTGATATCATTGACTGGTACTGTAATCTCGTGCTAACGAGGTCCCCAGTGTGCTATGCTCAGAAGTCCCGCCTTGTCCCGTGCCTAAAATGTGGGGAAGGAAGACCCAGCCATACCATCCTGACATCATTTTGTGAACACTTCTTTTCTGGTTAACATTATTCCACACTCTTTTGTAACTTAGTGGTAAGCACTGGCTATAGTTTTGTTTTAGTATAGGCCCTTGTAATTTGACAAGCCACTAGAACTGCCTTATTATTATTTGATGGTCATAGCTTGCTCCCATCTTAGATTTAGGTTTAGATTCAGTTTTTATAAAGTTCAATAAACACCATTGAACTGTGATCACTTGTGTCTGTCTTTACTGTTACCACCATGAGTTCCTTACTCTGTCGACAAAAGAACGCGATACCATCTCCATTATTACAGGTCCATCTTTTTTTTAAAACTTTTGTGCATTTGTACTACATGATATGTACACTCTAAAAGCTTTTGCTGTAGTCCTTTCAACAGCCTCAAAAACACATTCTAGTTTGTTCATTAACATCTTTAAAAATACAATAATAGACCCTACTCGCATTTCACTCTTTTTGAATAATATAGAGTTTGGTACCCATGAAATCTCTTAATGTCCATTTTAAATCGATCTTGTAATTTCCACTGATTCTCTACAATGCACGTTCATTGGTGAATTGTCAACCATAGTCAACAATAGTCAACTTTCATTCTCAGTAAAAGCCAATCATTTGCCCCTAGACAACTTACATTGTGTGTGCAAGTTTTATTTTGCTCATTTTCAGCAGATGTCTTTGTGAAAATCATTAGTAAAAAATGCATAGCATTTATAAATAAAAAAGCAATTTCAATGAAAACTATAATTTTAAAAATACAAATATCATCTAATTCTTACCTGCATCATCTGTGGAAACTCAAATAGGGATCTGACTAATATACTGCTCCCCTTTCGTTCGCATTCCCCGTTTTTTGTTCTTCAGTTAGCCACGATTCCATCTGTTCATCTACTCCATAATTCTGCCACCATGAGGATCTTACGTATATGTCTGTCTCATAATTAGTCTGTGCTTCACTAGGGAAGTAAGGACGTAAGGGAGCCCTGTGCCGCAAAGCTTGTCTACGGTCAGAGCTACACCAGTTATGCATGTGCAGAATGCTGATCATAAAAACATTTGGAAATGATGTCATCTTTCAAAACTAGAGTGTGTGATGAATGCATTGAATTAATAAGTTACACAGGCACACAAATGCACCCAAACACACACATACATGCATTGTGAGGAATTGACGTCTGGCAATGGTTTGGAAGCCCTGGTTTTTTATGTGTATTGATTATTAGTACCCGGCGAGAGTCAAGCAGAATGCAACACGAGAGTCGAATGATTCTCGGCCGGGATTCCAGCCGCTTTGTCCTCAGCATGGGGCGTGGCGGCCCCTCAGCCAATGAGGAGGCTTGAAGAGGGGCCATCCCTACTCCAGGGCTCCCCACGGCTGAGAGGCTGCCTTCGTCCCCCGCCGGGGACTCGGGTAAGCTTTTTTTTTTCTTCCCTTATCTCCCTCCTGCCTGCCCTCCCCACCCCACTTACCTGCTTGCTCCTGCATCCCCAGTGGGGGACGATAGCAGCCTCCAGCAGTGTGGAGACTCGGAACGGGGCCATCCCCGCTCCGCGCCTCCACCCGGCTAGAAGCTTCCATCGTCCCCCACCAGGGACGCAGGTACTTTATTTTTTTTTTTTTCACTCCCAACCCCACTTACCTTCTGCTTCTTTTTCTTTTCCGGGAGCGGACGCGCTGGGAACACTTGTGTTCCCAGCGCATTTGCTCCCGAAGGCCGCTATGGAAAGGGAAAATGGACTAAGTTTTCCCTTTGCATGGCGGCCATTTTCTTGGTTGTTTCTTTTTTTTTGTTTCTGTCCCGAAACGCCACAGCGTTTCGGGACAGAAAAAAATGCTTTTAGTGCACATAATGTGGGCTGGGATACTAATAGCAATATGACCCTTGTGGCGGGGGCATTACTGACTCAGGCCTATAACTATGGGCCCCGGGGGATTACCTGAGTCGGTTTATGGCCCCGCCGCTCGAGTCATATTGCTTAAATAAAATGATGCAGGTAATTTCATTTCAGAAATGGTGATCTGCTAATTGGATCCCCCTTCCATAAGCTCCATGCCAAAAGCATAGTGTACAACTGTATGACCTGCTGAATCAGCTCAGAGGCTGCATCTAAAGACTGCATCTCTGTTCCAAAACCTCATAGTCATGAGGAATTACTGTTCTGGTGGCAAAGCCATACCTGAGTGTAGGGTGTGGTGGATAGTTATGCACATACACTATATGGAAGCCACATCAATTGGTATCATACATGTGACAGAACTGTGAGGCCAGCTCAGATGTGAAAGGGTTACATGTATTATGGTCAGAAAGTCTGGCCCTCCCAGCTTGCAAGTTAGAAGACTGAATAACTGGGCTTCTACCATAATCCTTTGAGGGATCTCTTTACGCTACTCTCCAGCAGGACATCCTCCCAGCAGGCGCTATCTTGGGAAACAGAAATCAAAGGGCATAATCATCCCAAAAGCATTAGCCTCACAACAGGGGGATGCATACTAAAACGTCCTTTGATACTATGGACATGGGAAGGGGCGAGTTAGTGTACACAGAGGGTGTTCAGCATAGTTGGAGGAAGATTAGACTATACTTTCTGTCTTTCAATCTCTATTTTCTTCCTGTCTCCTCCACTTCCTTTATCACAAATCACTTCAGAAGGCAAAGGCCACTTGTCTCAAGGAGAGGGAATGGACCCCAATAAAGCAGGATTGCTTTTGTCCAATCACTTGTGGGCTTGTGCCTATGAAAGATGGGGTCTCCCACTCCTGATTTAATTCAATTTTGAACCAACACTAAAGGAATAATTCATTTGGCCCTCTTTTGGGAGAGTTGACATTTTAAAGGCCCCCACCAATGAGATGAAGAGTGAGTGTCCAAGGCAGAGGCAATCTCTGCAGCCTAACCATCCCCAGAGCACATCCGGGTTGACCTGCTGCTGGAGCAAGACGGCCTCTCTGCCAGCTACACTGGTACCCAGAAGCTCACTGGAGGTGAAGAACTTCTGCAGGTGTGTGCCAGCTTCCCCCATGTGTGGGGACCAACGACAAGGACTTATGTTGACCCGACCTTTACTCGAACTACTGGAGCCTCACCAGCTGACCCTAACCAGCAGTTACCACGTGTCTCGAACCAGCTCGACTCGCATACAGGAGAGCACTCCCACTTGCATCACTCAAAAACCACCTTGAAACTGCTCTGAGGCACCACATTCAAACCGCCTCGTTGCCAGTATGATTCACTGCACCTGTATTTTAATGTTCTACTGCATTTCACAGTTACAGGACGGCCTGTCACTACAAAATATGCTCCAAGCACACACGTGGGTCCTGGGAACCTGTAATTCAATAGTGTAGGAAGCAGGCTCCCCACACTAATGTGTTTAAGGAGGCTGGGCATACATCTTTGTGCTACTATTCAGCCACCTGTGAAATGCTTTAGAACAAGGTGACCCGTGAATGTTCTTAATAAGTGCAAATGAAAATGGGTTTTCCCCTGCCTTTGCACAACTCTATACCATTCTCACCCTTCTGTTTGGGAAAATATGGATCATGTGCAATCCTGAAAGTTGAAATGCATATTATTAAATTTGAATGCCACAATTTTTCAGAAGATAGTTGAGTTTGGTAAACACTAAGTACACAGATTTGGTTCATAGGATTGATCATATGCTGGATCACAGTGCCAAGTTACAGAAAGGTAGACTCATCCTTTCCATTGCTTAGTTGATAAATGTGCATGTATATATACTTTTGTGATAATAACACCTGCTGCACTACTAAACAATTTACCTCTGACAGTGCTAGCTATAAAAATTAACAGCATCTGTATGGTGCAGATCTAAAGCATGATTCCTCCAAATGAGGGTAGAAAAAACTAGCAGACACTCAAATAAAGAGCATAACATATTAGTCGTGGAAGGTGATTAGGTAATCAAATTTAAGAGTTTGGAAGCAAAGTGTTGAGGTTCCTATCCTGGCTTTGCCAGTGCACGATACAGTGATCCTGGACAAATCATCTTATTTCACAACATTGTGCTCTTGTGTCCTTTGTGAGAGGTTTTGCCTTCTCACATACTGATGCCATTGTTTAGCCCATTGCCTGCTCTTTCTTTTTATGTGGGTCATTTGAGTGTAGGGTTCATAGAAAGTAGGAAGATGACCAAATGGCACACACCTATGGTGAAAATATGTTCAGATATGCTTGTTTTGCACAAGAAATTAGTTGTTTTCGTATACAATTTCAAAGGTACTTTTGCGCATCATAAATAATAGTCAACAAGTCTGTGTGTTGGGTGTATTTAATGTAACGCTTTAAAATACAATAGAGACCCACAGATTACATCTTTTAGGTTCACGCCAATTGATATTTTGGTACTTGTATACTTAACTTGATGATGGAGAACATGAAGCTGGAATTGTTCTATGAAGCTGGAATTGTTCTTTTAAATAACATGCGTTTATAAAGTTGTGTTTGAAAATGTTGTCAAGACAGGCTATTATGTGATTTGTGTAAATCCGTTCTACAAAACACGGTATTATTTTAGTTTATGAAAGTCAAACATTCACAAATAAATGTAACTTGCTCTATAATAAGAACTGGGAAACGTTGTGCCAAGTGCAGAAACTGCATATCGGCTCAAATCCAAGGTTCACCTCAGAACCAACATGTGTGATCGTGTGCAATTAATATAATGTTTCTGGTGTCAAACCTGCCGAAAATGCCATTCTCTAAAAATGTCAGGTTGTTAGCCACATAAAAAAAAGGATTTAGGTCTGAGTGTATGCTCTTCAAAATAGCTTCAGTAATGGCTTAATTAGCCATAGTGTTGCTTCATGTATAATAATAGTGGCCTTTATATATGTCACACTACAAATTCATTTATTTCAATACAGCTTGAAAACCATAGTTTTCATAAAATCTCAATCTATTATAGCACAAATGTACCTTTCTGGTAGCTTCTAATTTATATCCACTATCCCTTCAATGCAATGGCACGTGTACCTTTGCAATTGCTTCCAATCTGTAAGCATGCTTGAGCATTGTTACATTCTGCTAATGTGAGTCACCTGTCAATGCTAGAGTATGTGTACCTTTCCATACGGCTACTGATCAGTGTACCTATCTAAAACGACACCCTCATAGTTGCTGCTATTTTAGGGGATGCAAAAAAGCCACTCATAAGCCAAAACAATGTGTTTGGAGGACAGCAAGAAGGGAGATTGGGTGTGAGGAGGGTTTCTCAGCCTATAGGTGTTATTTTGTTACTTACCCACCTGTTGACTGCCCTTGGTCATGCTAATACCTATTCCCACCCACTACCCGCCCCTCCCTGCCTAAAACACATCCTCCTAGGAGCTGCTTGAGCTAGCTTTTTCAAGCGGTAACATCAAACTTTGACTTACTAGTATTCTTTCGAAAGAGTCGTCTGAGAGATAATGGATTATTGCAGTTGTAGTCACCACTCGATTTATGATTTATAAGCAGTATGCATGTCATTGAACTGAAGGCCTGTTAAAAACATGCCTTGGCAAAGGCAACAGTTTTGACCTGTCTATAGTTATTAGATTAGCATTTTCCAGGAAAAGCTATCATGTGCCCTGGAACTCATGCCATTTTACAGCAGTTACTGAAACCATTTTACAGCTGTTTCCATCGTATGGCCAGGTGTCACCATTATGGCAATTGGTGGCAAAGGCCTACACAAAAGCCCAAAATGTTGTCTTGGCCAATACTTGTTGCAATCTGCCCTGTGCCCTTATAGTGAACTGCTAATGTTGCTCTTGAAATGCCCATTGCTTATTATTATGATTCCAGCAAGCTTGAAGAGGGTAAGGGGATTGGAAGGGTGTATATTTCTGAGGGCAGCATATCAAGCTATGAGACATGATCACATTGAAGGAGGGAAGAGGGAACTGCCAGAGATTCTGGATCCGTTCATATTTTCAGTTTCGGAGGCGGGGTGGCAAAGATGGCTAGCCACTGACCTTAAAATTCCTTAAGATGGCCCTCTATGGCACAGAGTATTACAATATTTTGGCCGTGTGGTGAGAAGTGTTGCCAGTCTGGACAGGGAGTGGGAAGGTTAATTGGTAATCAACAGATAGTATGATATGATAGTTTATTTATATAGCGTCTATGCACAATGTGTTTCAAACCGCTTCATGGCAAGAGAGGGAACAAGGGAAAATACAACGACATTCTTACAGGCCATGAACAGTAAGGATGTGAAATTCACTATCGTGCTCGGCCTGACGACATTTCAGATAGTGCAAGAGCTAAAACATAGACAAGGAAGGGAGGGGGAGAGTGGAAATGGAGACAGACAGGTGACTACAGTACTAGGACTGACGACATTTCTGGTAGAGCTGGAGAAAAACAAAATGTGAGGGAGAGGGGTGCAGAAAGGGAGGGGGTGAACAAAACAAGCGACTATCATTCTAGGCCTGACGACATTTCAGATAGTGTTAGGGGTGGGGGGGAGTAACGGCAAGTAATCCCTTATTGGCAATTCCCATAGCTCAGGGTGCCATCCACTTTTATTGTATCTGTTGCACGTTACATTTTTTTCATTTTTCTCTTAAAAAACAAATTGGTTTATTTTGTTTTAAAGGCATTTCATGAGCAATCGAATTACCTGCCTGAGACGGCTGGGGTCTGCTGACGTCAGCAGGACCAAGACCTTTAGCCGCATGGACACTGGGTTAGAATAAATACATAAGCAAGGCTTTAAGTGGGCTGAGGTCTGCCCGGTCAGAGCCCCGGCAGTCTCTGAAAAATGATATCTGAGACAGGGCCCTGCCGTGGCTTGCTAAAGTCTCCTAACCCCAGCCGATCAGGACCCTAGAAGCCAAGGCCTTTTTTTCTAAAGCCTGAAGCTCTCGTTTATAAGCGAGAGCTTCTGGCTTTAGAATAAAAGCCTTGTCGTTTCTTTCTTCCTGAATCATGTTGCTGACCCCTGCCAGGCATCCCTTTAACTAAAGATAAGGGGATCATCAATGTCACAACCCAGCTGAGTGGGTGATGATTGATGCAAGGGGTTAGTAACTTTGGGTGTAAAGTGGTATGTCCGTGTGCCCCACGTTGACGTACTGTTTGGTTAAACATCTCGAACCTGGAGAGGTGTAAATGGGTTACCCCTCGAATGCCTACGGTTAGAAGCTCTGCTAACTAGGGTGGAACTCTGATCTGACCTAAATGGGAGCCAGGACATCAATGACTAAGGATATGGTGGCTTTGCGAATGGGTTGGCTGCTTCCACGTAGGGATAGAGCGATTAAAAGTGTCGGTCACGAACCATCTAAAAAAGGAAGTAGTATAAGGCACGCAGTAGCCCCTGCCCTGCTTTTTCATTTGTTCGTTTTTGAGTTTAGTTTTCCCTTTTCTTTCTCTTTCCTCTTCCTTTTTTTTCCTCTTCCTTTTTGTTACTCTTTTTAGTTTTGCTTGGTTATGCTTGTTTTTTTTTATGAAAAGGAGCCGATTTATGGTAGTTTGGAAGATGTGATTTTTAAAGCTTTGGGAAAAGTCTCGGGGCTATGTAATATTCTTAGTTTGTTTAGTATTTTAGCATGATGCATAATTATTAGTAACTCAAGAGACTTTCTTTTTACTACATATGAGATTAAATTGTTTGTGAAATGTGTCTTCCTTGTGTATTCTGTATGGTAAATAATGTCTTGATAGGACGTTGAGAAGTGTAATTCTGTAACGACGTGTGTTTTTATGTCCAAAATAGGTCGTGGATGTTTTTATGTTTTGAGAAGTTTTTGATATATTATGTGTAAAGGTGATGTCACCAAAAACAAATAAATAAATAAAGGGTTACCTGGTGAGGGCCCAGTGCCACCAGTAAGAGGCAACACCTGACTTGAATGCTCATTAGCCCACGCCCATTTTGCAAAACCAAGCCGGGCCACTCATGGGGGCATGGCTGAAAAGGGGCATGGTCTAAGAGCAGCATTGAAAACTGGTAAGAGTTGCCTGTTAATTGCGCTGTGATCCCCTTCCAGGCCGGGCCCCTTTTTGGCCATACCCCCATAAGAGCACCAGATCTATTTTGCATGCCACTTAAAGCTCTGTACATAAGTCTCAGATGGGCAATACCCACATGCATGCTTTGGTAGTGGCCGAGGGCTAGCGCGTGTCTGTGTCCTGCTCACCGTACCTAAATCCGCAGTGCACATTTGTGAAAAACGGGGTCTCCACATACTGAGAAAGTGATCATCTCTGAAAAGCGCTTCATTGGCACTCCACAGACATGCCCAATTCTATGTGAATTTGGCCCTCTAGGATCAATTCAGATAAGGAAACTAGCCCTTTTTAGATTGTAATTGTAATTGTTTATGTGTAAATCGCTTATACACAAGAGAAGCGCTTCAAAGCGCTTCAAGGCGGGAAAGGGAACAAGGGAAAGCAGTCGTCATTCTCAGGCCTTGAAGAGTCCGAATGATCTATTGCTGCATCTAAAGATGCATCATTTAAGCATGATTGAAATGAACAGATCCGCAAAAAGAAACGTTATGAGTCGGGCAGATTTTTGATGCAATATTAAAATAAGCAATGTGCCCTGGTTATGTCAGAATGTGCAATACTTAGCCTACAGAACTGTACAGTGCGGAATATGAATTTGCATTGCTAGTGTTGAAGTGATTGCACCGCCTGATGGCTGCACGAAATAAGTTAGCGTCTGTTGCACTGATGCTCACCGTGCAGGTGTGTTGCCATGGCCGAGCGATGCAAAACGAATGCATGTCCCATATTGTCTGTAGTTGTCCCCGTATGCATATACTTGTGCATTTAATCTTTTAAATCTCTCACCAAACAACAAAGCAACCTGAACTGCACAGGTGCCATTGGATAAAGCCCTTTCTGCAAGGGTGTGAACGCGCATCAGGTGTGGCTGGTTTTGCACAACGCACGGTTTTCGTTGCCAGCAAGGAGCACACGCCTCGCCTTTGCCTCTCACTGACGGCCTCTCCGAGGCCACACAGAGCGAGCCCTGGCTTAGATCCTTAAAGGCAGCGCCTAATTGCTCCGCGGCGACAAGTGTCGCCAGTCAATGGGGCTTACAAAACGGATGCGGTGACCGGAGCATGGCATTAAATACACGCCAGTGTCGCTAGAGATAAGCATTTAGATGTATTCACCAGTACAGTAGCTATTTAGTTTGGGCAATATTTTGTTTAATGCACAATAAATCTTAATACTTATTGCAAATGCCAATTTGCGCATTCGTTTGATTGCCGTAAATAAGCTCAGGTAAACATATGGCGATAGCAGGTTCCCCCAGACGCTGTACGCTACTCACGTTAAAAACAATATACTGTGAACTAAAATACTTTCTACATATGTATGGGAACTTCAAAAACCTACCCCAGTGTTCCCAAAACCATCTATCGGAGAACTTCCATTTCTCTAAGCAACATGAGGCAAAAGCAAGTCGATGGTATGACGCAGAAATAATGACAGCTAATTGCTGAATTCAGCTTAGTGTTACCTGGGGGACGCTTCCTGCGCCTTTGCCATTTCGGAGCTCAATACATTCAGCAGGCTGGATATGTTAAAAGAATTCGATTTTTCACGTTTGTCAATCCTAATGATCGACTTCTGTTTAATTGTCATTTGCATCTATTTTTAGAAATGTATATTTAAAGAGCTCAAAAATAGCTCTGAGAGCGGCAGCACTTGCAGTGTGTGTGGCGGAAAACATAGAAGGAAGAGAAGATTCGGGGGGCGATTCTTAACTTGGCGCAGTGAAGCATGGCTTTCTGCGCCTTTGTCAGACGCCCGGGTACCACGCTGATTCCGAAGAGGGCCTGGGCGTAATTGCAATGCATTGTTGTGGGGTGCACCGGAGCCGGACTCAAGGTCCCAGGATCTCCTGTGTGTACAGTGGCCACGCTGTATCCAGCACAAGAGGGATCACCCACTGCGCGGATGAGACACTAGGGGCACTCAGCACACAACGCCTGGGCACTGTGGTCACCCAGGCCCAGGCAGCCAACAGAGCCGTGATCACACGGTAGTAATGCACATACACAAAGACCGCAGGAGCCATGGGTTGCCACTAACTGGGTCTCCACTGCAGGGCCTCACCTGCCTGCAGTGGCCCCTTTTATTAACTGACATGACACAGTGATGACCCGCATCTCGTCAGGAACCAGTACGCCCCCATTTACATGCATGACAGTGCACTGCTTGCAATCCGCCTGTTTCCATAGAGAATGGGCCGATTACAAAATCTCAGTAGTACTTTCGTAAAATAGCGAGGTAATCGACATTTTTTACGAAAGTGCTACCGAGATGATGGCGGCACCCTAAACACCACAGACCACAAGTGCTGCGAGGAGGCAAACAAGGGAGAGACGAGTTTGGCCCTGATTCTCAACATGGGACCGATTCTCAAGGAGGTGTTAAGTACCGAAAAGGTCGCAGAAAGTGTTAACTACATTTTCGGTACTTAACACCTATTCTGAAAATGGCGCATTGTTCTGAAGATCGGAATCAATGCGCCACTTTCGGAATAGGGCGAAAACCAACCTAGCACTGTGATGGGTGACCCTCCCATGTGCATGGCCCCTTTAAGGGGATGTGTCCCTCCCACGTGTATTGCCTCTTTAAGATGGGCCATGACAGTGTCATGGCCCAAGCTAATAAAAGGAGCTCCTGTAGGCACGTGAGACAGAGCGGCTGCAGACTCCCAAAGAGGAACGACTGAGTCGTGTCTCATTATTGATGTATACACGTGGAGGCACAGGCCTGCACGCCCTTATGCCGTTGGACCCGCATGCCAGGATGGCAGCCGATGTCCGCACAGTCAGAGGCCTGGCAGGCTGTGACCCCACTTCATGGTGCTGATGCCCCATAGCACCCGGGGCCCTGCCGGATGTCCAGGGCAGGCCCCAACCCCCACACATAGTGGGATAGCATGGTGCTAACAGAGATAGCACCCCGGGGCGCCTGCCGGATGACCATGGCAGGCGACCCCCAACAAGCACCATGAACTTTCTGTATTGGCCATTTTACATGCCGATTCCTGTGGGACTCCTGCACTTTAGCGAATGGTAAAAAGTGGCGCACATGTATGGCACCACATGTGTGTCGCTATTATGGAGGAGTGCAACAATGGTGAGTATGCCTTTGTTTTTTTTCGTGCACTCTTCTCCTGCAATGGCAGGAGGTCGACAGGCTGCAGCAGATTAGCTCGTCGCATATTTCACATCAAACTCGGCTCTCCCTTGTTCTACTCCTGAAAGGCCGTTAGCCTGTGAGTCACAAACTTCACCCTCATCTCCCTAGGGGAGCAGAAGCACCTCCTCAGCCTAATTTCCGCAGCCCACACGCAGAGCCCTTGTTTCTCCCTCAAATCTGTGATCTCAGCAGCACAATCTGCCCGTTCGCTATAGAAACAGGCGGATTACAGGCAGTGCACGGTCATGCACTGCCATGATTCCCAGGCACACTTGAGAATCAGCATGGTGCCTTGGCATCTGAAAAAGGAGCAGTGAGGCGTCCTGTTCTTCTTCTTCTGGACCCTCCATGGCCCGCCCTGCACTTGTTGCAGCCTGCCGTCATAGGTCGTGGGTTGTGGCCCTGCCTGAGAGAGACTCAACAACGTGCATAGGCAGGTGAGGTGCCCTGTTGTATTGTAATTTTTCTGCCCCTCGGTCTTGTGGGAGGTAATAGCTGAAATGGGAAAGAGTAGAGAAAGAGCAAATTGGAGCTGGTGGAAGCTAGTGGATTGCAGGCTGACAGTGCTCATTGCCAGCCTATTCAGTGCTGCTTACGTCCGGGTGGCATTAACCAAGTCCAAAACCCCAGAACACATTTTAGTTTCATTGAATGAGGGTGCAGCGTGCAGGACTAGAAAAACAGTGTGGCATCATGGACCTATATATGCGGAGTGATTATGAGGGAGATGTTTACCCTTGTACATTTTGTCTCCCTCTGCTCCGTCCCCCAGATGCCTTCAATGACTGAACAAATCTTTGCTCATCTTTAGGCCCTCTGTAAGTTAGTCTTCCCGGTATCAGGGCTAAACCTCCATACAACAAGGACGCCATTTCACCAAAATGCCAGGGGTAGCGGAAGTGACATCACATGACCCTTGACCTCAGATGACATCACAGGAAATGAAGTCATTTTACCCCACCCCAAAGTGATATTGCGGGAAGCGATGGAACGCAACCTTTCACCCCTTGACAAAACAGGAAGTGGCATCACATAGCATTGTTCCTAAGTACACTACGAAAAATATGGTTACGATGTCACTATCATGTGATATACATTTCATACAAGAATGGATCACAATATGTATCATTAAGATCAGTGTCTATAGGCTCATATCACCAAATTACTGTGAATGCAAGCAGACATCCATGGCCAAATGATAATGATGTGTTATTATATAGCACTTACGCTTAAGCGCTTTATATAGCAAAAATATACATACAATATCACCCAACCTGTGTTGGTACTCATTTATCGACCTCACAAGGATGGAAGGCTGAATTGAGGTGTTTAAGAACAGACTAAATCAGTGACTCACACCCTGAAGTGTGCCTGAAATAAACCTTTGATGAGTCTAGCAATTATTGTATAGAATTTGCCTGAAATAAACCTTTAATGAGTCTAGCAATTATTGTATAGAATTCCAGAAAGGCACATTATTTGGTATTCCTGTTCTTTCTTATTTAGGGTCAGTAATGAAAGTGTTAGACATGTGGAACCCCTGTTTTGTTTTGTTTTAAAAATGTGTTTATTTAAAGAGGCCTGAACAAGAAAGCCAGACACTCCAGAAGCAAAGAGCCACATGGTGATAGCTACAGCCCAGGAGCTTGCATTAAACAATTAAATAAAAAAGACACTACTTTAAAAAAATATATTTTTAGGGGTAGCAAGGAGATCACAGGGGTAGCAAGGGAACTGGCAACCCCTAAATGACGTCCCTGCCCTACAACACACCGAAACAAGACTTTCAAAATGTACAGGTTTTCTGTGTAAATGGTACTGGCAGCTGTGTGGGGTCAGTAACGTGAGGCAGACAAATGCTTCTTGATATAACAAAATATACCATTTTATTAAAGAAAATATATATAAAAATGCATCACTATCCCTACCCTGTTGGGTAGTTCCCTGCCTAGCTGAAGCTAAAGGAACATCTTATAACATAAGAGAACAGACCCTCACACTAAACAAAACACACAAATAAAACATATAGCAATACAATATAACCAACAGCATTGGTACAATGTTTGAATGACCTATTCCCTGTCTTGGATGAGGTCCAGTCCCCAGGATTCAAAGTTATCTTTTAGCAATTCCACAGCATTCAAGTTCTTTTTATTTCCAAAAAGTCAACAATCATAGTTCCACTGGTAACACTGGTAACAACACTTGAATCTTTGAAGAAAGATGCACTTTCAACTTCAAGAATAGAAAATAGCACCAATGGTAGTCCTAGTCATGACAATTTGTTTCTTCTTCCAGAAAGCCTGCCACAGTTTGAAAGAAATTGTAATATTTCCACTGTCAATAATGCACAGCTCTTAATCAACAGTTCCAAAACTTCTTTAGTTGCAGTCTTAATATGTACATTGCTATATTTGTCACGAAGACTTAGGGCCTCATTACACGGAAGGCGGTACCATGGTTGCCGCCGGTAGCATACCGGCACCACCATGGAGAAAAAGGGAATTACCACCCCATTGCAAGGTTGGCGGGGCGGTAATTCCCCCTTTCTCCATGGCCCTTCCCCATTCCCATTTTTGCCCCATAGGGCATAATAGGAATGGGGAACGAGCTAATTACGGTACTGCAAGTTGCGGTACCGTAATTAGCACCAAGATCGCTTTGTGGGACCCAACTCTAACGGCTGGTTTACACCGGGCGTTAAGGTCGGGTCCCGCAAAGGGACCTCGTAGTAAGGCGGTAAGGGTTAACGGTCACCAGTACCCTTACCGGTGACTGTTAATCCTTACTGCCTTCCGTGTAATGAGTCCCTTAGTGTTGCTACTTCTACTTCAACAGCCCCACTTTTACTGGCTTTTACGTATGAGAACGGCCACTTTTGTTCCATAGTATTTCACTTGAATCAGACTGTTGCAATATTGCATCCACTGACAACTGGATAAAACACCACGCCGTTAGTATTTCAAACTACTACCACAGTTTCAACACTTCGCATTGTTAGACAGACTTCGACAAGATACACTCTTATGAACTTCAACCTCTTCAGGTAGGCAAAGTACTCTTTCTTTTAAATTACCTTTTCCAATACGGGGCAGCCTCTTTGCCTTTCCTGTCCTTTTGCCACAATAACAACCTGGATTGGCCCTTGAGACTCACTTCTCTCCTGCTGCCACAGCCCCTGCTACCACAGGTTATCTCTACATTGACATACTTGTTACATGCAACCAAATCCCGTTTCCCAGCTTTACTCTCACCTTTCTACCAGCTATCAGGTCAATTAATTACACAGAAGCTGTGGTGCCACTCTTTTAGCTTCATGTAGTGCTTGCACACTTGTACTTTAAGCCACTTGGTTGTTAACAAATTCACAGTGCAGCTGGATGGCTCTTAAACACTTAGAAGGCTGATTTCACTATGAACAGTGGTTGCCTCTTGCTTGTTCTTCTCTTTAACATTTTATCGTCTATACTACATAGAAATTAAAGGTATAACACTTCTAAATACAATATAAGATTCAGCCTTTCAGTTGAAAATTCAATTAGGCACATGCAACCCCTCTTTAAAGTAGATTTCAAGCTTTAAAGGTGCATATAAAATTGTATTCCTGTTAAAAGGCAAAGGATATAGTTCAGGCCTCCTTTGGGAACCATAATTAGGTACAAGCGACCTTTTTTTGATATCGTTTTCAGTCTTTATATTGAACCCGAGTGGGTCCTTTAAGATGAGGTAACAGTATCTGAGATGGATGGGGATGCAGATCTTACTCATACATCAATAATCAGACCGACTCAGGAAGCTGGCAAACATTATCTGTTTTAATAACAATTCTTTAAAACAAGGACTACAATGGACATCTGCGGACGCTGCACAGCTCGCTCAATGAGTTCTCGAAAACATTTAATAAAAAACAAAACGTTATACTAAAAACTGATCATACGTGATGTCATACTATGTGGCAAAACAAGAAAACCTACTAGGGGATATGATAGTCTTACTAGGAACATCTACATATACTTTCGATGGGGTATGGGGTTGTGACTGGGTCTCTAAAGTCAGATGGACAACTAAGTCCATCCCAAGTGCAAGTCATCTTCCGTGTTAGACTGATACACAATGTTCTATTGGCTTCTCAAACTATAGGGCTCGTTGCTATGTGGCCCTCTACAATTGGTTGGCATGCTTATACCCTTCTGGAATAGTCCACTCGCTAGTGGCATGCAAGCTGGTACACCGGGTGCTGGGGGGTTGGTCTGGTCATGCCTCCCCACCGAATTAGCCCAACATGCATCATCACTCCTGTGGTCTGCCATTCAATTAAATGTGTTTGAACTGGGCCTTGTGAAGGATCACGGTGCCTGAGAAGAAAAGGGAGTGAATGCATGGCCTTATCTTCTGTTCTCGGTGTAACTCGCCCCAAAGTCTATTTTCATCTGACCATGTGACTAGAGACCACGTTTTGAGCTCCTTTGTTGCATTTAATACTATTAAATGAAGAAACCTTTTCACTTCAAGTTTTTTTTTCCCATTACACCTCAAACAGGAGCTCAATTCGCTTCTCACGTTATTCTATTTTCTCAAGTAGAGGCCCCGACTCTTGATGCTGGGCCAGGCAAGCCTTCTCGAATCTTCTTTCGTCGTCAGCTATTCTATTCTGCTGTGCCACACGTCCAGCCCTTTCATTTATGGGGTCCAAGTTTGCTAAAATGTATCGTCGAACATCCAGAGATTCTATACATTCATATATATATATATATATATATATATATATATATATATATATATATATATATATATATATATATATATTAAAAAAAAGGAGGAAAAGGTAAACCGCACTCCTGCAGGCACATGCACTAATGTCATGTTCAAAAAGGTTGGACAAAACACACCGGACACAGTATAGAATTACTGGTGTCTTTAATGTTTACACATTTCTTTTTAAAAATGCATCATGCAAAAACAATGCACAGCACATAGCACATAGAAACAAAACAACAGCAGGACGCTGAGGTATAGCAGCCTGCAGACAACGCGTTTCGCGCTACACTGAGCGCTTGATCACGTGAGGGGGAGTGAGTTCAGCAAAAGTAAATACACTTCAAAATTGCAGTCCCTTAACTGTGTCAATGACATCAACTAGTTAGAACATCATGAGGAAACAAAAGCGGCCATATTTGAAAGGGGTAAAATTGCAGGCAAGGTCAGAGAAATAAATGCACAGTGCATAGATAAAATCTCTCCAAGTTGTAAATAGACCAAACCAGGGTGAAATAAAACAATATATGGAACCTTGTAGTACCCATATACAGTCAGTCCCTCATAAAGATAATAATACGAGGGAAAAGCTAAATATACGCGCACAGTGCATAAAAATTATAGCAGCGAGGCGGCCAGTAATAAATGGGCAAAGCCACCATAATATAGCAAGCAATAATTTCCCCACTTGGTATTACACAATGCCTGCACTAAGAATAAAAAAATGCATTAATGATAAAAAACAGCCATATCTATCATTTGGTATACAAATGAGCATATACATACAAAGTGACCCATAGTTCCCCTGTTGAGAAACAATTAACATCAGCAGTAAAATCATGTCATATTGGAGTCACAAAATTATATGGAGAATGTTACCAAGGCCAAAGCATACAAAAAGAAACCGCAATTGTCCAATCAGCCTCATGAAATGAGTGAGTAACTCATATTGTTCCTATCAATCAAGTAAGAACGGAGTAAAGAAAAGCCAGCCAAAATTTTGTTAGAAAAATGGTCAGTGAATAGGGCTATGCCAACACTGTATATCTGACAGTGTGACAATGCACAAGGCATGATAATATGTGCAAAATGCAAGAATAGCAGCAGGACCATAACATGTTGGTTGTTCAGTGCAAAAAAGCAAAATGAGCAGCAAGACAACAATGTGTAGCGAGGCGGCCAGTAATAAATGGGCAAAGCCACCATAATATAGCAAGCAATAATTTCCCCACTTGGTATCACACAATGCCTGCATTAAGAATAAAAAAATGCATTAATTAATGATAAAAACAGCCATATCTATCATTGGTACACAAATGAGCATATACATACAAATATATTGGTGCATCGCCTGCAATCTATTCCCTACATAGCCCGCCTCATGATTACTTTGTCTGCTTGTGTTACTGCATCTGTACATTTGTAAAATGGTTTTGCATTTTCTTCAGTGCTTCTCTGCACATAGAATCTTCATTTCGCTCCCAAATTGTTGCTTAATTTGCTACTTTGTCATCATATTCTATAAGGTTTATATTCTTTCTGCATTGGCATCTCTTCTGGGTGTGTCATTTCTGCTTTGTGTGACGTTACTAGTCTTCACTTTCATTCACACTTCTTCCGGAACTTCCTCCAGAGGACCGTCATTTCTCTATGGATACATATAGGGTTTTCTCAATGGATACCTTGTTTCAAGGACTCTTCGCGATATAGGTACCATTGCTGGCCTTGCGCATGTCGCAATTTCTGGCTGCCAACATATAGGCATGATGGGGGTGGGACATCCGGTAGGGGTACTTGGCTTCTCCTCTTATGTCCCCCCTCTGGATGTTGTATCAACCACTCTCCCATCAGTCTTCACATCTAGACATCCTTTTCTGAAGAAGTGCTTCTTTGGAGTCCATGGGCCTCATTACGAGGAGGGTGGTAAGGGGTTAACGGCACCGGTAAAGGTGCCGGATCCGTTAACCCCTTACTGCCCCATTACGAGGTCTGCTCGCGGGACCCGCTAAGGCCGCCTGGTTTTACCAGTCACCCTTAGCGGGTCCCGCGAGCAGCCCAGCATGCTAACAACAGGCCCGTCATTAACGGGCCTGTTGTTAGCATGCTCCCCATTCCCATTGAGCCATATGGGTGCTCGAATGGGAATGGGGATGTACCGGTCCGGGTTCCTTGAATGAGGAATTACCGGGCCCTCCAAGGTTGGAATGACCCGGTAATTCTGCATTTAAGGAACCTGGACTCGGTACCCGGTAAGGCGGTAGCCATGCCGCTAATAGCGGCATGGCTACCTCCTAACTCATAATGACCCCCATCTTTAACACTCCTTTCAGACATCCTGCTGATTTCACATGTGTTCATCAACACTCCAGGTCATAAGACTGCATTGCCCATTCGGGTTGCAGTAAATCCATCTTCCCACATACTTCTTGTGGTTCTTCGGATGCAGGAATGTTGTTCCATCAGGTACGTGAATACTATCTTTTACATAGTCTCTGCTTTCTTCATCTGTCAGCTCTTTGGGTCCAAACCCAGATTCAACATCAATCATGATCTTCATTCCTGTCACTTTCTTTACTGTCTTCTTGCACTTTGTGATTATTATTCTGACTACACAGAATCCAAACATAATCATCACTAATAGGGTTCCAAGGAACTTGAAGATATTCACCATCCATTGTGGAACCCATGAGAAGATTGACGCAAAACAGCTGTCATCAGCAATGTCTTCCATTTTGATGTGAAAGTTTGTCAACATTGTTATGGCCTTTGTCAAGGTCCCATTCTCTTCATCGTGAGAAGGTATGAATGTGCAACATGATTCTCCAATTTTGGCATGAACACCTCCATCCATAGCTGTAATCATGTGCAAGACATATCTGTTCTGAAAGTCATCAGTCATATGGCTCTCAGCTCTTCTTTGATAGCATTGAATCATTTTATGGTAGTGTTGATCGTCTGTAGAAGCTCCCATCTGGTTATCTGAAACCATTTGGCATTTGCCATCGTCTGGATCCCTGCATGAAGATTGTCTCGAACACTGCTGAAGTATGGCTGAACAACCTCTGTTCATACGGGATATAATTGATTTAGCTGAGAAATAATTCTCCCTCCTCATTCGATTAAGGAATTCACTTTATCTCCTCTTTCCCAGGTGAGCATCCGCTTTTGAAAATAAATTCCCAATGTTTAGGTCACTTTTTGAATTCACTAATGCTGGAACATGAACAAGCCCTATAGAACCCAGTCATCCCCAGTCTCTGGGCAGCTTCATGTATGCTCTGGATCCACGGGCCCAGTAGTGATTCATTATCACTACCATCCCATCCTTCATTCCTGCTACATCGAAGATTCGACCACACTGGTGATTTTCTCCAACTTTTCTTGCGCCATTATTTCTGAAGAATAGCTCTGCACTAGTCAGAGGCGGTGTCCAGTCAACTGGTCGACAACAAACTGGTCGACTGCAATTTGGTCGACACCATTTGGTCGAATGCCAAATGGTCGAATTCTTTTTTTTTTTATATATATATATGTGTTTTATGGGTTTTCGTGTGGGGAAAAAAAATAAAAAAGAAAAAAAAGGGGGTTGGGGGGGGGGACCCCCCAAAAAAAAACAAAAAATGGGTAAAAAAAAAAAATTCGACCATTTGGCATTCGACCAAATGGTGTCGACCAAATTGTCTGTCGACCAAATGTTTTCGACCATTTGACTGGTAACCGTCAGAGGCACTATCTGCAACATGCCTCCTTTATCTTTTACCCATGTCAGCAACTTTACAAGCCTCGCCCATAGAGGTTTGCATCCTCTTTCCACATAATCTATAACAGGTTAGTGATGTCCTGTTACTGCCACAGCTCTGCACATGACTATGCCTTGTTCCCAGCAATCTAGAGAAACTACTGTCCCCCTGCATCTGGCCTCTTTCCTTGCATCTTCGTATTTCTTCATCAGTCTTTCCTTGGCAATTGAGCTTCTTCTTTATCTCCCTTCATTCCAGGTTGTTTGTATCTTATCTCATGATCTCTGGTGTGTGCTCTTTCCCTTTTCTTCAAATCTTGAACATAATCATCTTCTTCTGGGGCTGACCATTCCATCACCCATACTAAGGATGCTGTTGGACCCTGGAACTGACCTCTTGTTTGGCAGAGTTCAAGGTGAGTCAGGCAATGAGCTGTTTGGATGTCTATTTCTATAGCTATGAACATCTTGGACTTCCCCATAGTATAAGGTAGGAGAGCACATACATAGCAGTCCTCCTCAGAGGTTCTCTTTCCTACATCCTTCATGTGTTGATACCACATGTTGTTCTCCAAATGTGTTGCACTGTCTAGATAATTATTGAACTCATAATCATCTTCCCTTGCACATTGCACTTCTCTTGGGTCTTTTTCATGCCAAATGAATACATGCATAATGCTCATGGAGTATATCAGTCATCATCGTTCCTACAGGGGGAATCATAGGAACACTTGTCAGAGAAATAGGTGACCATACATGTGTTACTGGTGTAAGTATAATCACGTATGGCCTTGTCTCCTTACAACATCTAACTCTGCATAAGTCACTGGAGTGGAGAGAATCAAAGGGACCTCTATGTTTCTGGAACCGACAAGGTAAGCAGCATGGATTAGCAGCAACAGAAAAATAATGATAAATGCTGAGCACACATATATTATCCACTAATACATGAGACCCCACCACTGGTGTCTCTCTACAGAACGTTAAGTCTGCTAATTCTCTGGACCTGCATCATTCTGAATGGACCACATTGTGCCTGTGTATTACTTTTTAAGGACAGAAAAAACCTTTTTATTCGGGAAGCCTCGTTAGATGCTCAGGTAGCTGCCGAATTTGCTGAATTATCGCTGCCAACAATCTTATAATCGCAGGGCCATTCTTAGGATCCTGCACAAAAGTACATACATCAGTGCTACGCCCAACAATAGCAGGGTAAGCTCTGAGTATAAAAACGAAGGCAGCGAGAAGGAGTCTATGGATGTAGACACCAGAGAGAACCATTAATCTGACCAAAGAGAAACTCACTGAGGAAAGAATCGGGGAACTGCTCCCTCTTCCAATCATCAAAGATAAAATTGAGATCTGGCATTTTTCTAGCACATCAGTACTTTCTAAAGTCCCATAAAAGGATTTGTGTGGCTCAAGAACAGTTACTCCTTTTGGTCCCAATGGGGGTAAGAGATTCCAAAAATGCTTTGCAAAACACTAACTGTAAAGTTGTGGATTGTTCTCTATTAGATTTGATAAATTCGAATGAAGTTGTAGTGAAATATCACAAAAGACGCTGTTCGTGGTTTCATAATAACTGATTATATCCAAAGGCAAAATTTTCAGAAAGAAGGTCAGTAATAACTTCTTAGTGAGGAAGAAAATATGTCACAGCATTCAAAAATATTGACTTAGTATGCCAATGCATTTCGGAGAAAATCTCCTTCATCAGGGCGAGTCAAATACTTCATAGAGACAATTCATCAACAATGCACACAAAAACATGTAAATAGTGAATGAGTATATCTTTAGTGCAATAGTAAGCATAACAACACATACCAATCACCAATTGTTGTAGTTGCAGTCATGTGGGGGTAGCAAAAAACCAGAAAAAAGAGAAATAGAAATAAAAGGCAAATTAGTGAGATGAAAGAAAGAAATGAACGAAAAAAATGGGATCAATTTACTACATAAAAGGCAATGTGTTCTAACAAATTTGGTACAAACAAGTCCTCCGCAATAGCTGCTGCGAGGCTTTCCCTAGTTACATGTGCAGGGTAGTGTAGCTGTTCTAGTGCTACCCTTAAGGCTACAGGCATGCCTGGTTTACCATTGCTGTCTGGTCACCACAATGCTTCAGAGGGGGATAAAGAACACCTCGTTTGTGTTCGTAGCTCCTTCTCTTCCTGTGGAGCACTGCCTTGAACTTCCATCAACTGTGTTCTAGACAAATGATTAAATCCTTTGTTTACAATCATAACCGTGACAATTTCTTCCTTTACATCTGGAGTATCAAAACTAGAAATATCTGGAGAATATGCAACCCTTTTGGACTGTGGCTTCCTTCCCCTGTGAGATAAAACTAGTTCTCTTAGTATGTGCTGTGCATTTAACTATTGCGATGGCTACTGGGAATTGTAGTGCTTTAATAAGCATGTCCAATAATGCAGCGTGTTGCACAGGAGTGCCGTCCGCTCGGATGTAGCCCATCCTTTTCCAACATGCTAGTCCTGCGTGCACAGTTGATGTCACATAGGCGGAGTCACTGTACACCGTCACTTCCTGTCCTTCATGTTTCTCGATAAGCACCACCAATTCTGCAGCCTGTGCCAAAAAGTTAGATGGTAGTCTTGCAATTGCTACTACTTCAAATTCCCCATTAGCTCTTTGCCTTACAACAGTTAAACCTAATATGCGTTTCCCAATCAGTTTGATTAATTTTTGAAGACTCGTTAATAAAGAGAACCTCCCTCCCCGCTAGAGAATTCTCCTTCACCCTTGGGATCTCGTCATAGAACTCTTCATAATTGGAGCAATCATGCACTTGCTCATCTACTGTCACAGGTTCGGCTACAAACATGGCAGGGTTCACTATTTTATACCTGACTATTTTAATCACTGGCTTTGATATAACTTTCTCATATGCAGAAGCCCTCTGAGATGTCAGTGTACCCTAAGTTTTCTCCAAAACAGCAAGCAATGCATGCTCAACATATAAAGTCATGGAACACCACATCACAATGCTTGTAGACTTCTCAAAAGTGGACGTGGCTGCTGCCAGTGATTGTTTGCAAAGAAGTGTCCTCTCATAACTGGATCTAGAATCCCACTATAGTATGCCAGAGGTTTGTACCATTAAGTAGTCCTCTGTGTAAGCACCGCTGTCATAATTGTTCCATTCATGTGCAAAAACAGAAATAACTCATCAGAATAATTGGGAATTCCTAAAAACTGGAGCTGCACAAATTACTTTTTTCAATTCCTCAAACCCTTCCTCCATTTCCTCAGACCATTCTATTTCATCCTTGTTCACTTGGGCTTTCTTTAAAGCCTGGAAAAGGGCCCTTATGTAGGAATTATAATCAAATACCCATGCTCTAACATAGTAACACAATCCCAGAAACTGCTGCATTTGCTTTATCGTGTTCGGTTTTGGTGTTTTCACAATCGCCTCAGCCCCTTCAGGTGTAACTTTCTTCCTTTCATGCAAAATTAACTGGCCTATATACAACACCTCCTCCTGAAAATATTGTCATTTCTCCTTATCTACTGTATATCCCTTGTCTGCAAGGATATTCATTAACTGAATCGAATCTTGTCTGCACTCGTCTGCCATGCTACACACTAAAATTTCATATACGTACTGCAGCACAACACTTGGCAAATCAATATTGTTTAGGTACATCTGCAGGACCCTATTAAAGATTGATGGAGACTCACAGGACCCCTCGGGCAAACGGGTACTCTTCAGTTTAGTCTGATGAAACGTAAATGACGTGAGGTCTTGAAAGTCCTTATGCAACGGGATTGAGAAGAACGCATTTTTCAAGTCAATCACCCTGAAATATCGTGCCTCTTTAAGGCTAGTACATATAATCGTTGCAGGATTAAGAACTAGAGGGAATTCTGTCTCTACAATCTGGTTAATTGATCTCATGTTCTGAATTAATCTCCATAACCCCCCTTTTGATTTTTTCACAGGGTACATACAGTATTACACAGTGACTCTGATGTCACCAAGATACCCTGTTCCATCATTGCTGATATAGTCTTAAAAATACCCTCTTCTCCCTCTCGAGACATTGGGTACTGCCTTGCTCGAAGTAAACGTGCTCCTGGTTTAAGCTTAATCTTAACTTCTCCCACCCCCATCAATAAGCCTACGTCATAGGGGCCTGTAGTCCATAAGGAGTTTGGCACTTTCTCCATGTCCTCATGAAAAAATGCTGGGTGTTGCCACTCTATCACCATTCACTGTGGGATCTCCCTTCTTTCTATTCTAATCCAGTATGTAATACTCATCTTGAATACTATTTCATCATATGACAAATCATCTTTAAGCATATCTACGTCTGTGACAGTCAATCTATACCCTTCCCAATGGCAATCACTGTTCTCCATGGCTGCCCTCGTCATCAAATCCTTTCGAGCGTGGCCAATTCCCCTCGCAATATGGCTGGCTTCAGCTGTAAGGGAATAATCTGTCCCCCGTCTTCATCCATAGGTATCTGTGGCCTGAACAAAAACTCATCAGGTATCCTCATGATCTGTCCCACTAAGTCGGATAGCCATGTCAACAAAATGCGTACCCCATAAAGAAAGGCTTCTGGCTGAAATGACATTCCTCACAGAGCTATTTGCTGTGTAAACGCCATAATAAATTTGCCCACGTTTAAATAATGTATCCCTGGAGTGGAACACACTATGCCTTCATCAGTGACAGAAATCGTCATGTCAAGCTTCGTCATTAAGTCTTGGCCCAGAATATTAACCAGTGTCTGCCTTGAATACAATAATGGAACCGACATATCACACTGTCCTATTGAGACTGGTACTTCATCAGTAAAAGGAACTCTACTTGTAGCTCCAGAGAAGCCCTGAGCATGCATGGCATTTCCTGATAATGGATATTTTCCCTCTCGTATACATGAGCGAGTTGCCCCAGTGTCTACTAAAAAAGAAAATGATTTTTTCCCTTATGCTAATATCAACCATTGGTACCTCTTGAGGATTCGCTGTCACTGATAGTACTGAACACATCAAGTCACCCTGTGAGCTGTCCTATTGTGGGTACCTGCTTATTCATGTGCCTATAAAAGGACTTCCTCCCACAACAGTGACACCCCCTACTCTAGGTGTGAATAACTGTCCCGTGTTTGCACTCTGCTGTATCTGCATGGGCGCGTGCTGTGACTGCCTTTGCAGCAGATTCAATGGGGCTTGTTGTGGTTGCAAAGCTTGTTGCATTTTCGGTGCCTGTGCTTGATACAGTGTCTGATCTTGGGCAAACCCATCCCTATTTTGTGAGCTATATGCTGGAGGATAAGCTGTCCCCCCTGTTGAGAATTGTCCATTATGTACATACCCTTGGCTTCCACATGTCTGTGCAATGTACCTTGTCATTCCACATGTCCAACATACAGGAGGGAGTCTTCTAATTTGCCCTCCTTGTATATTTTGATTATCATTCTGCATATTCTGAAACCTGCCTTGGTTATTTTGAAAGCCACCCTGATTATTCTTGAAACCACCTCTTCTTCTGAAATCCATTCTCTGCCTCGCGGCGAGAACCCATTCCATCTTGATCTGTTTGGCATTGATTATTTGCCTGTGACATACCCACTGCTTTCTGCATTCCCAACCCTTGTTCGCTTGTCAGTACCGATCCTTCTATGGTGCATTTTGACAATTTCTTCTGTACTAATTTAGCCTCCTCAAGTTTCTAAGCATCCTCCTCCTCCTTTTTTTTCCTCTGGCAATCCCTGACACGGAAAGTGGTAAAATACTGGCACTGATTTCCCCAACGGCTCCCTCGTTTCCAAGGTCCACCGTTCCTGAATATTTTTAATGTAAGCAAGCAGATCTTCATCATCTTTCATTTTACGTGCCATAATTGCACCCATATCTGATGTACCGTACCCTGAACACTTTCCAAACAGCTGCTCTACAATTATAAAATGGCACTCAGTCATACGCTATGCTCTGTGTCATGACACTTGAATAACCTGCTCTCGTCCAAATGTCATCAGCCCTTTCCCCAAGCGTAGCTGCTGGGAGACCCTTAATGTCCCCTATGGCTAGAGTATTTCCTCCTGCCATTTTTTTAGCTCATAAATCCATTTTCCCATACCTGCCTGTAAACTAGGGAATTTACACCTTAAATGATCCTTGTCCATCTGAGGCCAAGGAATATACTGTGGTCTGGCCCCTCCTTTCTCCAATAAGGGAACTGCATAAACCCAAATCCACAATCGGCTCCCATCGTCTACCTATCCATAGTGGGGACAATGGTTCCTATTGCCTTCTACCTGGCAATGACCTCAGTCTGTTCACATATGGTGGCGATTCCCCCCTCTCACTATTCAATCTTCCTTTAGGTCGCTCTGGGTAAGCCATAGAGTCTGGCGTCCTATCTTTGGGTTGGTCTAAATCTGACTATCTCACTTCCTTGTCCATCTGCAGACATCCCTCGGGACTGCATGCACTCTCTCCCTCCTCCTCACAGAAGGTTTCTCTATCTTCGTCTGACATATCTAGTCCCCAAATAGTATGGCTTTCATCTTCCTCATCCCTATTTAAAGTCAGCCTGTCTAAAGACAAGGCTCTTTGCTCGAGGCTAAATGGGCTTCATTCCTTGCCTCATGACTGGGCAACTATAGATCAATCTTCTTTTCCCCTGCTTCCTGATTCACCTTTTGCCCTCATCGCCTGATAAGCTTTATCGATCCTATCTTCGATGACTGGTCCTGGCACTGCTCCTTGCAATGAGAGAAACACCTCCTGGCTTTACTATTCACTTCTATTATTTACCCTAGGCACCTCCTTGTCTCTTCGTCTTTGCATTCTTTCATCTCGTAATTTATATGCGTCTTCCTCTTCTCTCTTCTTTTCTAGTCTGTCTCATTCTTTGATTGCTCTCTGCCTGTTGCCATACTTTCTTTGCTCCTTTGCCCTTTCTTCTTTTCTTAGTTGCTCTTCTTGATATATTTGTTCCCGCCTTTGTCTATCCTTCCTTTTATGTTCATTCTCTTTCAATCGTTTCCCTCGTTCCCTATCTTTTCTGTCTTGTTCGTCTTCATCTTCCCCTTGCCTTACTTCCTCGATACTCTTCCCATCGAGTTTGAGCATATCTGTCCACTCATCCATTCATCCTGTACAAGCGTAATCTCGTCAGCTTTATCCTTTTCTCCTTTCCATCTCTTAATATCTCATTCTATATCTAACAATGCATTCGGTTGTTCGCTTTTCTCTTCTTTGTCTTGTAAGACCTTAAAGATCCCCTTGTTTTCTTTAATCCTTTCTGGGCTCTCGTCACTGCTATAAGCAGGTGAGTCATATATCCGATTACTATATCCTGTCACCGATTTTAGTTCCCTTAATGGGTACAATCCGTCATCTTTTGTACTATCGCCATTTACTTTGGGCATGGTAGGGGGAGGAGAGTGCTCGACACCTTCCTCCCTACACTAATTAAGCATCCAATCATCAGGAGGCAGATCTTCACATTCCTCCTGGTACATATTCCAGAGCTCTAAACTAGCTAACCTTTTTTCCAATTTCTTTCCTGTGTAGGCAGCATGCAAGTATGTGGTCATGTGTTGCAAACCCGCCTTTGACAGTGATCCCCGTGCGGCCATGGCATGAACATTCTATCTGCGGTACCCTTATCCCATTCTGCATGATACTATTTGAGCTTGGGTGCATGTTTTGGCAGTTGCTTGCAAAGATGCAACAGTGGAGTAACATCCCCCATTATGATGCGTCTCAATTTCTGGAGAATTCTCCCTAACAGTGAGGGAGGAGTCCCTTTGTTAGGTGAGGATATGGAGATGCAGGGCTTCTCTGGGGAAGTTCAATTGATTCCTTTCACAAAGAAATTACCCATCAAAATAGGGAGCAGGGAAGTGTGGGCCCCTTGCTGGACTCCAGCAGTGAATTTGTTGGGAAGGGATATCTTGAGTAAACTTAAAATGACCCTCTCATTCACAGAAAGGCTGTGGTATGTTCCATGCCCGGAATGTATGTGATGGTTAGGTTGGCATCGCATGTATTTGGTGTTCAGTCTGTGGCAAAAGTAATACCAGTGGCCCCCGATTTGTTCTTATATGGTATGACCATATTGCTCAGTGCAGTGCCACAGGTTGCAAGCAAGTGCTGGTGAGTGCCATCTGGGTTTCTGTTCGGGCTCGCCCAGTCTCAGGCGATAGTTGCAGGTTCCATTATTGAGTTGGATATAGAAGGAGTTCTAGTATCAGAAGGCCAGATTCTTCTGCTATCAGTTGATTCAAACAAACGGAATTGTGCACAGTTCTGTGCTCCATGTTGCTTTGCACATAGAATTCAAGGCCCTCTGTTTAGTTCACCGGGCTTTCTATCATCAAAGTGCAGATTACCTTTGGGATACATTTCCTCCATATCTTCCTACTCGAGCCCCTCGCTCTGGGAGTGCCAGTTTGGTCTCTGTTCGAGGATCTGTTTCTCAAGAGTGAGTGGCCGTGACTTCTCTGTGGCAGCTGCTAGACTCTAGAATGGGCTCCGTCTTGCCCTGGCATGTACCTCTAACCGTCTGCAATTCAGGCATCTCCTGAAAATGTCATAACACATCAAACTAATCAGCTATGCCAAATGTCCTTAGTGCCAAGATGCCTTCCGGTTTACGGGCGCCTTACAAAACCTTTAAACATAACATAACATTGATCCCATGATACCAATGAAAAATGTCTCAGATGAGGAATTGATTGAGAACCACGAAAATGAGCGAGAAATAATATTGGAAGTATGTGTCCCCTGTGAAATAATGATACAGTACAGACATGTAGTTTGTTCCATGTTGCCAACAGGGATTACTCCTTCATTCATTTTCGCAGATTTGGCAAAAGTTCCCGATAAGTTGTGGATGAGCAATCCACATAACAGAGGGCTCTTGAAAAGTTTCACACCAATATGCATCAGCTTGAAACACGGCGCTGTATTGCCACAAGTTAAACAGAATCCTTTATTGAAAGCGGCAGAGGAGGGGATTTATGACACTATTATGGCCCTTTTGCACCAAGACATTATAGTACCCTCAGATTCACCCTGTAACACAGCTATTCATCCAGTGAAAAAATCAAAAGGTACTAGTTGAAGGATGATTCAAGATTTATGCCCTCTTAATGACATTGTACAGGCAGAGTTCCCATTGGTTCCGAACCCCGCTACAATATTGTACAATATACCTGTTGAGGCCACCAAACTTACTGTAGTGGACTTGAAAAATGCTTTTTTCTCAGCTCCCTTGCTTCCTGTTTTGCAGTATCACAGCACGTTTATGTTTTCTGGGAGCCGATTCCAACATACTAGACTTCCTCAAGGGTACTGTGAGTCCCTGAGTATTTTCAATAGAGTAGTACATGAGGATTTGGGTAATATCGATGTCCCTAGTACCACTATTCATTATGTAAATGATTTGTTGGTATAAAGCAGTACAGAACATCACTGAAGGGAAGACTCTATAGCAGTGTTACAATTGTTGGCTAATAAAGGGTACAAGGTAGATCGAGCCAAATTACAATATTGCCAACAAGAGGTGTTATATTTAGGACAGCTGATTTCAGTGAATGGGAAAAAAGTGACTCCAGAACGTGTGGTAGCAGTGCTCGACACACCCCAGCCAGTGACAGTAAAAGAGCTGCAAACATTTCTTGGATTATGAAATTACTGTAGAACATGGATCTTTCATTACACATCAGACACTAAACCATTGCTCCAGGCCCTCAAAGAAGACCAGAGGACAATAAATATTATCCTTTGGACAGGTGAAATAATTACTTAAGTTTCAGGAGCTTAAGAATGTAATTTCCACTGCCCCAGTATTGGCTACTCCTGACTATACAAAAGAGTTGTATCTCTTTTCACATTCAGACAGTCAGATGATAACTGCCGTGTTGACCCAGCATTGCACGATGGGGAACACACTTTTGGCCTATTACAGTGGCATGTTAGATTCTGTTATGCAAGGGCAGTTTCCGTGTGAACATGCATTGGCTACTGCTACATTTGCTATTGAAATGTCTGTGACCATTGTCATGGGGTGTTCATTGACAATATTTTTGGAGCAAGCAGTTTTTGCAATATTGGAGAGGTCCAAATACACCCTAACCACACTGAGGGCTTCAGCATATGAAGTGATATTATTAAGGATGCCCCGGCTAACTATTGCCCAATCTCCATCACTCCCTTCCGGGGCAAACTCCTGGAAAAGCTAGCCATCTCTCAGCTTAATCTTCACACTGAATCATTTGGCTGTTGTCATGACCACCAGTCTGGCTTCAGAGCTGCCAGAAGCATGGAAACTGCTCTCCTAAACATCAGTGAAGACCTGCTCTTCAACCTTGATTCCAACACCCCTGTATCCTCATCTTACTTGATTTGTCTTCTGCCTTTGACATGGTCAACCAAGCCATCCTGCTCAACCGTCTCCGTGATAACCTGGGTATCACCGGTCAGGCCCTGGCATGGCTGACTTCTTTCCTCTCTGATCGACCCTCCCAGGTCCAACATGGATCCTTCCTCTCCTCTATCTCTATCTCTACCTGTGGTGTCCCCCAGGGGTCTAACATCTCCCCCCAGCTGTTCAACCAATACCTAGCCCTTCTTGTTCAACACATTGCCACTCTCTGCCCCAAACTTTCAGTGCTATGTGGATGACACTCAGCTCACATTCAGGCTACCTTCGGCCACCTTTTCTCTGTCCCTCATCTCTGACTGTCTGTCTGCTATCCAGGAGTGGTGTGCCACCAATGATCTCTGCCTTAATGCCAGTGAGACTGAGATTCTCCTCATCAGCAAACCTGCTCCATCCTTTCCTGTCACACTCTGGACGGCCTCTCTTCGCCCTCTTCCTGCTCCCACCTGTAAGGCAAAAAACCTCATGGTCATCTTCGACTCCACACTCTCCGTCTCTCCTCACATCTCTGATGTCTCTAAGAAGTCACAGTACCAGCTGCACCTCCTCAGAGCTATTCTTCCTTTCCTCTTCTTCCCCCAGAAGCTCAATGTCTCCAGAGCTCTGGTTCTCTTGAGGCTGCACTATTGCAACAGCCTCTTTCTAAATCTGCTGCTGCTAATCTCCGCCCTCTGCAACTCATCCAGAACAGGACTTCGAGACTTGTTCTTGGCCTCAAGCCCAGGGATCGTATTTCTCCAGGACTGAAATCTCTGCACTGGCTCCCAGTGGCTGCGAGGATTAATTAAAAACCCTCTGCATTGTCCACAAGGCCTTCTGGGGCATGGGGCCTCATTACCTTTAACTCTCTCTTCCTAAATATCTTCCTTCTCAAGCTCTTTGCTCCCTCAGGCTCAGTCGCTTCTCCAAACAATGAGTTGGTGTTAGATCTCTTTCTTCGGCTGGGGCCTCCTTCTGGAACAGCCTCCCTGCCTCCCTGAAACTTGAGAACTATCTCTGGTTCCGGAAGCACCTCAAAACCTTCCTCTTCTGCTTCTGCTTTCTATCCTCCTCTCCTCTGCTGAATTCCTGGCTGAAACTGTACTGGTTACCTGGCTACCCTCTGTTCTCAGGCCCAGGTCCCCTCCCCCACCAGTTACACACCTGCACTGCCTCCGTGGCAACCTTCACACTTGGGGACTTTTTTCTGTACCCCTACAGTCCCCCACCAGCACTTGACACCTGATGTCTGCACTTAACCTTGTACTTGCCACCAGCTGGCCCTATGTCTCTTACTGTTTTATTTATTATATTACCCCATGTACTGCACTGTCCCCACCCCCCTCCCACTATGCACTTTTCCTCTCCCCCTTCCTCTTCACTTGCGCAATCTGAATGACAACTAGTAGGATCCCTGCCTCTGTCTTTCCTCTGTACCCCATCCCTTGCCGCATCGCACCTTGAAACACTTCTGTATAGGCACATCATAAATGCCATATTATATCATATCATATCATTCGCATTGTTCATTGTAAGACAGTGAATCCAGAGGCGTTTTGACTGAAACTGTTATCGATGATGATGAGGTGCATTACTGTGTCACATATGAAGGTCCAGAGGATGGAATACCTAAGGCACATGATTATGCTCTAGATGAATGTGAAGTGTACTTTGTTGATGGCTCGTCAACTATTGACCAGGAGACAGGTCAGAGACATACTTGTGCGTCAGTGATATGCCTGGTTGAATGAGAATTCAAAGGTTGTTTTGCAGCGAAGGCTACTAGGACATTATTCGTACAAGCATCAGCATTGATTGCCCTTGAGGGAGCACATGGTAGCTGAGTAACAATATATTCAAACTCAGCGCACGGTATGGCAACTGTTCATTCAGGGCTGTCAGGATGGATGAAAAAGATGGTTTTGCAGAGCAGACAGATCCCCTGTACAGCATGCAGCATTGTTGAACAGAATGCATACTGCACTAGCACAACCTACACATGTGGCAAAATTGAAGTGCATCACCCACACAAGTGGTGGGGACTGCGGCTCCCTTGGGAACCAAGTAGCAGACACTATAGTGAAGCAGGCCACCTATTTGCCAGACCCGGACATACCTAAACATCCAGTGTTTGTAAACATGCAGCTATGGTTACAGGTCTCATACACAGCCTTCCCTGTTACAGAAATTATTGAAATACAAGTACAGGCCTCGTAGAAAAGTTGGTATGGCAAAAGAGAGGGTGTGCACAGTCCCCAACTAACTTGGTATGGAGACAGATGAGTACAGGGAAGGTTGTGATGCCTCAAGCATTGGCTTTGGTAGGTTTTTCGACTAGCTCCGATACCCATACAACGTATCTATAAAAGAAATTGCAGCAGATATTCAGGAAGATTGGTATGTCCCTAATATTCAGGAGTTGTTATCCCTGTTCATGTCGAACTGTGTAGTGTGCCAGACGTATAGTACAGGTTAAACTTTGAAGATATTAAAAGGTACTTTGTCACGCCCAATTGGCCCATTTCCTGATTTACACATAGACTTTGCTGTCCCTTCTCCCATTGCATTGAGGCTGGTCCATGTGCAAATACTGATGCCAAATCAGCCCCCAAGTTTTTGGTGAGAGAAGTGTTCGCCCGATGGGGAGTTTGTGATACCCTTAGGAGTGACACTGGCACCCACTTCTTTAATGAGTTGTTTAAAGAAATTGCAGCTCTTTTAGGAATAAAGCACAAGCTGTGGTCTATTTATCACCCTCAATCCAACAGGATTATAAAATGGATGAACGGTCTGCTAAAAACAAAATTGTCCAAGTTGGGTGCAACACTGAAAAGGAATTAGGTGCATTGTCTTCCCTTGGCCTTGTTCAGCTTGAGGACCCAGCCCTGCAAGGAACATCACCTCTCCCCCCATGGAATTGTGATGGGGAGACGTATGCACACGCCACTAACTTCTGTGTGGAGTGCGTCAGATGCTCACAGGGCTGCGTCAATCCTGGGGGATGAATTCCATTCAGATTTAATAGAGTTAACAAATACCTTTGTCAACAGATTGCTCCATGGCGGTCGGAAGACGTCTACAACAGGGCTGCACTGGATTCTGCGAGCTCAGCACCATTACAATTGTCCCCTAATGATAAGGTGTACATAAAACATGTCATGCGTAGTTGGAGTGTACCTCTTTATAATGGGCCATACACTGCAGTACAGGGAAGGTCCTCTACCTGTCAAGTAGAAAGAACTATGATATTGGATGCATTTGTCTGATGTTCACAAGACCCCACAAACTGCTTCCCACCTATAAGTATTTTTATAGAGTGTTTCTAATTGACTATTGGTGTTTGATGAGTTTTGGGGTTGAATATCTTCAGCAGCATTAAAGTATATTAGTATTTTTTTTTATTTTTTTATCTTTTCTGAGTTTTTTGTTGAAGACAGTTCTTGTGCCTTTTATGTATCATGTTTATTCAAATGAATAAAGCACAGACGAATATTAAAAATATGTGTTTGGTGCATAATTGTAGTGCTATATTGTACCCACTTATGTGTGGATTTGACTTTATTTTTTATATATATATATATATATATATATATAGATAGATATATTCAGTACTGTTATATGGGTAGGCCATATAAAGAGGGGATGGGAATGCAGTAGTAGTATCTCATAGGAATGTACATATATTCAATGTTTTGACATTTTTCTTGAAGTTAGAACACCAAATGATGAATATGTAACCGCAGTGGTAAACCTAAAGCGAATGAAGGTACAGGATGCGTTAGTATGGAATTTGGACAAATGAGGGAGAAGGGGTTTGGTGGAAGAAAAGGAGTATGACCAGTACAAAGGAGTTGTGTTTGATACAATGCCCAATGTTCACCAACCAGAGTTTAATAATGTATGGTATAGCTACATGAACTCAGAGGGGAAACAGAGGTAAACGGGAGCTGTTATGTCTGCTCCCGCATCCCCCATGTATCGGGAGCACCAAAGTGTTAGTACCTCAGGAGATATCGTCCTTGCAGGCACACTGTTTAGTACACTTGGCGCTATGTCGGGTTCGAAGTCTGTTCCAGGGACACATAGAACAAGTTATACTAATGGACAAGGATGAAAAGAAGTCTGCAAAGGATAACAGTGCCCTGCAATGCAAGCCCCGGCCTTTGTTGAAATTGGATCGAGTGTTGTTCATATCAAACCCATGGGAGACAGCAGTGGTGAGCTGTGCAGCAGGGGGGTTGGCAGTCTTTGGAAAAGAAGTCATATGGAACATTAACAAGAACTGTTTAATGTTTAAAGATATGGCCCGCACACATATCCAAATGAACATGGATTGAAGCATGTGGAACACTGGTAAAAGTGCAATCAGGGGATGAATACCAATTGTGCTTTGGAGGGCATGGAACTGTCCAAGTAGGTACAGACTCTAAGTGAAATAAGACATTGTTCATCCCAGATCTCGCAAAAGGATCAGCAGCATTGATGGACATGTACTGGGTATGCGGTCAACAAGCAAACCTGCATCTTCCACCTTTCTGGCGAGGCACCTTTGCATTGACAACCCTGCACTCAGCTATCTTTTGTGGTGCCAGAAGTACACCTTACAATAGCATCTGAACAAGAGGTGCTGCAATTTGTTCCACCATCCATCCAACCTCCCCCCCAAGTGAAGAAGAACAAGCGATCTCTGAAGCAGAGAAGGAAGAGGTCGAACTACTTGTCAGAAGTATCATTGAAGCTGCTTAATGCAATTCCAGATAAATATCAATTGCACACTAAAACAGAAGTGTTCTTTGCATCCCTCATGACCCCAGTAATTCAGGCAGCTGCAAATGCCAACTGGCTGAAAATTGTCCATTGGGAGGTGATCCCATTGTCGAATGATACTGAACAAGGTCTTAATGCAATCAGGAGTGAATTAAGAGCGATTTGGTTGATGACCCTCCAAAACAGATAGACAGCGATGGAAGGGGCCATGTGCAAGAAGATCGGGTTGTCATGTTGCACGCACCAACCCCCAAATGATGTATAGAATGGTTCCCTGACACATATTACAGGGACCTTGCATAAATTGAAAACTGGAACGGAACACAAAATAGGTGTGCAATCTGAAGATTGGTTTAACGTCGTCCTGGCTTGGGGCACTGGTGAAGATACTGGTTCCGATCTTGGGGTGCCTGTTGGTGGTATTTTGCATGCGCCAGATGATGGTTTGTAGCTGTGTTAAGAGTATCCTGAGCAGCACAAAAATGATGCTACCTTTAGGGCAGGAATAGCTCTCCGGGGCACAAAAGAGGGGCAGGCTCAAACTGAGGATTTGAATAAGCCACATATGGTCAGAATTGAACAACCTCTTCACCCTCCAGGGACGGTTACAATATCCCCACCAGATCCTGAGGACTACATCAAGAACTGGGTAGATTTAGCAGCTGATGGGGATTGCATATATTTTACCTGCACTCTGGAAAAATATGCATGCAATGTGGGTAGTTTATGTAATGTGTCTAGGGCTTGGGTCCCTAAGGATGAAGCAGATTGACAAAGAGAAAGGGATACGTTAGTTAATGAATGATTAACTAAAGGGGGGAATGTTGGGATGCATGTTCAGACCACTGCCCCTCCTAGATGATTCAGATTGTGAAAAAAATATTTAAAAAACGGTGCAAGGGAAAAGGGGTGTGTCATGGGGGGGGATAATTGACAGGAGTGGGAAATCACATTGGGAGAAGTTATTATGTAGGATGTAGGATACATATATATATGATAGTCATAACCTGAACTAACACTGCATTTACGAGTAGGACTGAGTCCTCACAGACCATGTTTTTACCGAATCACACAACAAAGCCTTATCCTTCACCCCACCATTTCATTTCAATTCCGAGGCATGGAAAAGGAATACGCATATACCCCCATGTCAGTTAGGCCTTTGAACTAATTAGGTAGGAATGAGTGCAGCCTGAGAAGAAAAGGGCTGAGGCCTAGCACCAAGGTCGTTCTCCTGGAACTAAGGCTGAGGTCTTAGGATGCCAAAACATGAACCAAGATTTAGGACACTATTGCCCCCCAGATTGATGGTCTCTCTATTTGAACTGCCAGATGTTCAGGGATATGGGCTTTAAATCCTTTGTGAACTGGATTGATTAGCGGGACACTAGGCTCATTTTTGGGGAGGGGAACTGATAAAGACGAAGCAGGGAATGACATGATCTATGTTTTGTGCTAAGGAAAGCTAAAAATGATGCCCCTACAGTGGGAAGGGTATGATGGGGGCACCAAGGTGTCTGTGGTGAGAAATGGGCTGCTTTTTTCGCAAGGACAGACTGACCTCGAATTTGCCCACTGAGTTCACATTGATAACCAGGTGCATGTCACATGGCTAGGATCGAAGGAAGGGTGGTGCGAGCTGATACTGACCAATTGCTTTTTAGTATTCCTTGATGACTGAGTATTCCTTGATGGATGAAGATGCTACCCACGTGTGATGAAGATGAGCGAGAAGGCAGCTGAACCAATTGGAGGATGGGTCATATGTAATCATTAGCATATATATAGGCAGCAGCAAATGAGGGTGGGGGATTAACACTGTATATTGAGTGTGTCATAAGTGACAATTTGTGTGCTTATAATCTGAAGCTTGTATGAAAGACTTTAGAGAGCTCTTTTGCAGTGGACTTGTAATACCCTGTCGCTTTTTCCTTCCAAAATGAAAGCTCTTGTCTTTCTCGAAAAATGCCTTTTTCCCAAACGGGTTGTATTTTCTCGGTCTGATCACTGGGAGTTGCCCTACCCCAGATGAGGAGGTGCATGGAAGATACCACTTCCCTCCCAATGTCATCCAAGATCTGTTCAAGGAGTGGGATAATTCCCTGATATCACCCACCATGTGCTCACAGGCTGTGCCACCTCTGGTCAAAGAGCTATCAGTCTTACACTTCCTGGTCACAGGATAATTCCAACACATCACAGCCATTGTGGGCAGATTATCACAGCCCACACAATCAAGGTGCCTCCACCAGGTCTTGCGCTGCATCCTAGCACATGTGCATAGGCACATTCATATGCCATGCACACTGCAGGACAGAGAGTGTGACAGGAATTATATGCATTTGCACACTTTCCCCGGGTACTGGGAGCCATCCACTGCACCCATTTAGCGCTGAAACCAAGAGGCAACAAGCACATATATTGCAACAGGAAACATTGTCATTCCATCAATGTGCAGGTGATCTGTGTTACCAAGGTACACATCATTCATGTCAATGCCAATTACCCGGATACACACATGACAGATACATCTTCCGCCATTCCCCTATATTACCAGGCATTTACATCAGAAACCTTTGGAAACACCTGGCTGGTGGCTGAGTATCAACTATCACGTAAACACAAGCAGTCACATGACACACAAAAACACAAGAAATTACAATACATTAACAGCCATGTACTTGTTTGTATGGAACAGTGCCTACCCGCTGTCAACATCCCTTTTGACACCCATCAGTAAACCAGCCACACCAGGTGAGGCGTGCTGCAACACAGCACACACAGCCACTAGGGGCATAGTGGAGCACACATTCGGAGTGCTAGATTCACGCTTCCGCTCCCTTGACCATTCAGGTTGGGTATTGCTATATGCATCCCCTGTACTATGCAAAATCATTGTGGCATGTTGTGTCCTGCATAATATTACCACATGTTGTGGCATAGCAGTAGAGGGCCTGAAGGGCTTTTGCCTTCATCCACAAGTACAACCCATTCCCTTAACAGGACAATGGGCACAAGGACAGGGCACATGCAACCAGGTAGTAGAAACCTACTTCACATGAATACCAACCTCTGTGGAACACACACAGTAAAGCAACATCCCTGATGGCCTTCAATTATGTAATTGGGCAAATGCAGCTTGTCAATAACAACACCCTGAGAATGCACGTCTCGGACTGCAAAACTGTGTGTGCCTCACAACACAAAAAGTACAATGCCACCCCATCGAAATCCATTATATGAAGTGCCCAAACCACTGCCAAGGTAATTTCAAGTGAAATAAAAAGTTACCATGTCACAGGCCAGAAATGCAAGACATGATGTAGACAGCACCTGGCACAATGTCCCCATGCCATGCGCCCTCCTGAGTGGCATGGATCAAGTGCAAAAAAGGGCTCACCTGACTGCCATCTTGATGATGTGTCTCGCTGCAGCATTGCTGCTGTTCCTGCCCACCTCCGCCGATCACTGCCATATATGTGCTCCTGCAATGGGAAGAATCAACAGCTGCTCACCCACCCCTGCACAGGCATGTCTCTGATATACTCAACATGCCCCCGTCCAATAATGAAGACGCTCTCCAGGAATACCAGAAAGCAAATTATACAACCATAGGATAAACAAATGTAAATAAAAAGGTAGGATAACACGCCCTCTTCATAAACAGCCATTGTTCATATAAATTGAAAACACCAGCAACATTACACATGACACATGAGGACATTCCAGCCTCTGACACCTGTACCTCACCAGCAATGCACCACAGACTACACACATCACCCACATAAATACTTGTCAACTGGATCATCCACCTATGTGGATTGTGACAGTCAGATGTTTTACATGCCCATGCAACATGAACAGGGGGGAAGAACTGGGAACCAAACGAGGCCATAATATGACATGATATGATAAGTGATTTATAGGGCGCCTGTACACAAGTGTTTCTGGGAGCGACAAGAGAAGGAAGGGAAGACAAAAGAAGGGCAAAACACCAATCTTACTAGGCCTTATGTCATTCAGATCGCGCAAGTGCAAAGGGGAGGGATGGAGAGAAGTGCCAGGGGGGAGGAGGATGAGAGAGTTCAAAGGAATTCATAAGTGCTGCCAGGGAGGTGGGTCATAAGTGCAGATAGTCAGGGGACTGTAGGGTTGCAGATACAGCCTGTAAGTGGTTGGGTGGTACAGCTGTGGTGCTGTGAATCCCTCATCACCCCCACCTAACACTGGTCCTCTGCATAGGTTCCAGGAAGTCCAGTGTCCATCAGAGGGAATGGGTCTTGGGTGCAAATAGGGGGTGCTATAGGGGAGTGTGGGCACTGGATGAGACAACATACCTGAAATAACATTGGACATATGTTTGGACTAGCTAAAGGAGTCCTGCTGACAGACTGCACATATACACATCAAGGTACAATGGAATGTTCACCTGTATATGGAAGGCTGTAGCAGTCCACAAAACCATGTCAGTTGACTCCACTGAGCATGATCACATGTGTAGTCACACAGTCCAAAATTGTGCCCTCTGCCATGAGCATTTAACTCACTGACCTTGAGAGTATAATGGCCTTGAAATGAGGACCCAAAAATAACACAGTCCACCCTGGACATGGATAAGAATAAAGAATACAGTCCACTTTGAATGGGGGAAAAATCAACTACAGTCCACCGTGGATGGGGCTAAAAATGGAATACAGTCCATCCTGGACCGGGGTAAAAATCAAATACAGTCCACCATGGATGTGGGTAAAAATACAAAAATTATAAAAATTGTCCACCTTGGAGGGAGGGCGGTGGCAAATAAAAAATAAAAAATGCATGCATCCTCCATGGGCTCATGGACACCATGGCGAATGAAGAAGGGGCGGTGGCAGTAAGAGGGTAGGGGTGTGCTGGGACATGGTCAATGGCATCACCTGCATGGTTCAACTGGAAACCCCATCCTGTGGTGGATTCTTGGATGGTGCACTCTGACCAAGCAATGCCAAGGCCCATTCCTCGTTGGCTATGGCCACTCGGGATGGGAGAGTGATGCGTGCATGGGTTCCCCAATAACTACAAGGTCCTGGTGATGGATGTTGCAAGTGGCAAAAGAGTCATTATGTATGGTGACCCTTCACGTCTCCAACTGCAAGTTGAGAGATTATGTCAAGGAATCCATCTCTTGGCTGAGGTTGTCCCTTATGGCAAACATTTAATCATGTAGAGATTGCCTCAAGGAATCCATGACTTAACGGCAGGACTCCCTTAAGGCCAATATCTCTGCCGTCAGGCATTTACTCTGGGATTCATTGTTTTAATGTTGCGATTCCCTTGAGGCCAGAATCACCACATGCAGTGTTCCCTCAAGCTGTTCAACTCGTGCTTCTGGTGGTCCCTTGAGGCCAACAACTCATCAGACAGGAATTGTCTCAAAGTCGAACCTTCATCGCAAATTGCCTGCCTCAGTTGTTCCACGACCTCTCTGCTCTCCTGCCACAATAGGCAGTGTTCAACAGCCATGCAGCATTTGAGGAGATGGCATTTTCTGACAGGCGATGGATGTACCTGGTCATATCCTACAGGACCTCACCCTGTTTGGCACTTGCATTTAGCACCTGCTCCTCCCACTCTGAGTGTCCAGCAGGCACATGTCCGCCATGTGTGTGGGGCTTACCAACCCGGGATCCCGAAGCCTGGGCCCATCGTAGTGAGTGTACTATTGTTGGCTGGTGGTCTACAACTCTCCGACAACACAGCCTCCGGTTCTGGCTCAATGATGGGTGAAGACAAACTTGCAGACACTAAAGCCACCATTGACTCAGGGCTTCCAACTGCCAGGTCCAGGATCTCCTGGCTCTCCTCCTCTGACACAGCAGACTCAAGGAACTCAAGCAGCACTATGGCATTTGGACTACCCAGCAGTGGCCAGAGGTATATTGGGACTATGGGACATTGCCCACCTTGTTTTCAGGGAAAATAAGATGTACGTTTTGCTGTATAGTCAAAACATACATCTCACAGTTTCACAATAAACTGCTGCTTACTACAGTTAATCCCAGTGCCACCATATGGTGGCTGCCGGCCATTGACAGTGAGTGTGATGCTTGACAGTGGCACATCCCACTACAAGCATTTTACATTTACTTTTAAACATGGAGCGCTACATTATCTGTGCTAATGGAGCAGGGTCTCCTATTAAGAGGCCAGCAGGGTGTCGGTTGTCTGGCCCCGCTGACTCCCTTTACTTGCGTAACATTCATTAGTCACAGTGCCAGCTAATTGACATAAACACTGGCCGGTGAACTTCTGCGACTTCAAGCCAATGGCTGATGGGTGGGCTTTCTGGGTCAACGTGTGGCATGGGAGGGTACAGAAGAGGAAACCAGCAGGTAAGTATTGAAAATGTATTTATGCATCCATGTGGCATGGATGATTGTGTGTGGGTCTGTATGTACGTGCATGCACATGTGTTATGCGTTCAGTCTGGTCCACGTGTTAATATGTGTGAGTGAATCAATGAATGAATCGTAATGCGCGTGGCGGCGCAGAGAGGAGTGATGGACAGTGTTTCTGAAGGGTAAAGAAGAACTACTGGCCAGTGGCGCACTTCTTTGATTCCTTATTCAATCACAAAACACAAGCGCTTTTGTCCACTGCAGACCAGGTTTCACTTTTCTTTACTACATACATGAACCTGACAATACAGTCATCAGTGTGTTTAAATTAGTGAAGGACTCAACCATGAGAGTGTCTCTTTCGGTATCTGGTCAATCCATTGACAACCAAAGCATCGACAGCCATACCATCGAATTATATGCAACGAAATTCCATTCGATCGAATAGACATAAAAAAATACAAAACAAATGACAACGTTACAAGGAGCTGGCCAGTGCCGAAAATTTCAGCACTGGACAGCTCCATGTAACGTTTTAAAGTTACAAAAAAAAAGGATTGAAGTGCATTTCCATTGAAACCAGTCCATTTATGTTTTCGAAAAAGATAGCCTGTCGATGCTTTGACATGTTATCCTTTTTATTAGATGCTTTGGTTTGTCGTTGTTTTTTTTTCTTTCGATGTAATCATTTTAAACTGTATCTTTCTTGATTTCTAATACACATAATGTTCTCATATAGTCTACTAATACATGTTAGTTCTTTAAAATGTTATCTAATAAATCATTTTACAACCACAGATGTGCATGTGTTCATAAATCTTGAAATACAGACTCTACCCAAGAGTGATGTCTTTAAAAAAAACAGGTTCCCCCTATTCTGACATGTTTGCATTGTAAGTATCTGCTGCATGTCAATGCCAAAGTCCTAGCTGTCATTTTTGACTAGGAATCAAAACATGTTTAATTTGAACGCCGTAAAATGTGCATATGAGAAAGGTGTGCTGTTAATTTTGCTGATGTGTCTTACTGTCTTATTTGTGATTTCATGTTGAATACGTTCATGAATTTGGATTCCAGGCATACGATTATGTTTTTTGACAGTCTAAGGCAAACCTTTCAGTGAATATTCCAACTGTGTTTCTTGACTAATGTATCTGCAGTTGACATAAAGGTTAATAGTTCACCCATTCCCTCCAGGTGTTGCTTTCTTCAATAAATCTGCTTCATCTGAGCTACTAAGTTCAGTGTATACACAGTGTATACACAGAAGAGACCCACAAGACACATACCCAAAGGTGCAAGAATTGGTATGTTAGAGAGTCAAGTCAAGTACTGTACACGGGTCAATACTGGCTGTCATATCAGCGTTCAGTTCTCAGATGAGATTTTGATCAAAATCTGTAGATGGATCCTATATCTTTTGATTTTGCTCATTCTCATGTTACTAATTTCGACCTTGTGTGTTTCATTGCTGTGCTATTTATTTTGGTTGTTAACATCACAATGCCCTTTTGAACTAAATCCATAGTACCTACACATTCATTTTTGAAGGAGAAACTCTGAATGCACTTACAGGGCATCCTACCTTGGCGCTCATAATTGTGTTTATTCATTACACGGTGTTAATGCTTGTGGTGTTCATTATAAAATGCAAAGCATGCCCAATTTCATGTTGGCCATGTTTTGTGTCCTTAAAATGCAAGCAGATGAACTTCTCAGGCAACTTCACTATCTGTTGTCAATATCGTTCTGCAAAACTGAATACATTTAATAACCTAACACAGTTTCCCCTTCTCTACACATGTAGATTGGCAAAGCAAATTGCCTCAATTAAGTATAAACTGCTAGAAAGAGCAATCACAACATGTGAGGACAGTTAGCATGGATGTTTAGCATCAATCCAAGATTGTAACCTCATCTAAAGTTGTTGAACATGTGTTATGATGTAGCTACAACATGGTTTTTCTTACACTGAAAGAATACTGGCATACGGTGGGCAAAGGCATCATGAACATGCTCCTGTGTTCCGTGGGAACGAGGCATCTATTAGCATTTTCAAGTCTTAGCCTACAAAGAAATGGTAAATTGAATGGCTTCTTACATAATATTTCACAGAAATTGTGCTAAAAAAGGTGCTATTTTAACAAGAAATTTAAAAAAAACTGTTCTTGGGGAAAGAATCCCCACCCCAAACTCTCCTTGCGCTCGGTCGCTCATGCACATTTATGGGAAATATGTAAGACCCCCCAATGAGAAAATTCACAGCTGTCAATGCTACCCAGGGGTGGACCCTCTGCCATATCCCTCAGTATGCTCTCCACATCAGATTCAGTAGCATCATCTGAAGAGTCACGTACCTGTTGATGCTGGCCTGCAACAGGAGGGGATTCTCCCCAGGCACAACACCCAGCTGCACTTGTGGATGGTTATGCCTCATCCGCCTCCTCCTCCTCCTCTACCACGTCCTCTTCCACTGCGTCCTCACCTGCACAAAGACAGACAACAATATTCAGAGTACTACCTATTTGGTTGAACATGCATGTGTGAATTCAAATGCATGCAGACACAATCGAGCCAGCCACATATACATCACACATTGACACTGGGCACCCTGAAGTGTGAAAGGCACAGCTGACTGACTTTCAATGTTCTGTGCAATCATTCTGGTGTTTATCAGGCCCTGCATCTATCCACGGAGTAGGGGAGTAGGTGATGCAGACATGCATGAGAGTGGAAGACCTCACAGTAGATCAATGGAGGTATGTGTCTAATTGCTGTGCCCCTCTCGACTACAATCACGTCTACTTGCAGCATGTGGTAGTATCACCTTTACTCCTGATGACTAAACCTGCCTGCAGGCATTAGTGTTCCCAAAATCCCCATCACCCCCTTCGCCACATTGGCCAAGGCTAGATGTGTGCCCACCTGCATCTCAACTATGTGTGAGGAGAGTGCAACATGGGTATGACCAGTGTGAACTTCCATGATCACTGTACAATCAACACTCCTAATATGGAATGAACATCACTGAAACATCTGATGGCCAACCGCTGTAACTCTTGCCTGGAAGAAACTCTCATGCAAATTTGCACTGACAATGTCCACTGGCCACCAGGGCCAGTAAATGGATAACTCTGACGTCTGCTGCTTGTTGTTTTTCCATGTTAGTCAGTATTTGTGTTCACAACACACTAGCCACAAGCATGAAACTGTGAGCGTTTCAGTGACATATGTCTTGCAGGACATTGCCACATATAGGTGTATTGTCATTGTCAAACAATATGAATACAGTAATGTGTGCTGGAAGATCGATGTCAACCGCACACAGAATTCAAAATCCACCTTGTATTATGCACATGTGACAGAAGTGGCCATACTAGCATTACTGTTGTACACATGGATGCATCAGAAGTACCCCAGACAACATTAATGTAACACAAACATTTGACATCATATCATGTGAAGATGGATACCTGCATGAGGTTCTGTGTTGCACCCCCTAAATATCACAGCCTCCGTGCATGGCAGGAAATGTACGCTTCACTCCCTAAATATCATGGCCTCCACACACACCAGGAAATGTGTGTTGTACCCCCTACATGTCTCCGCCATCACGCATGCAATGGAGGTCAACCTCATATACAGCGATATGCACATAGGCATGCAGCATAAATTACGTGCATGGGGCCCCTCCACACCTGCACCTTTGTGTTACTCCTGGCTTGTGCCATATCTTCCTCCTCCTGCCACATTTTACCTCCAAACCTCAACATTGCCTGCTGCCTGGTATTGTGTCACTGGCTGCTGAGCATTAGGACTGCCTTAAATTGCCTGGTATTCTCTCCTAGCCTGTTCTCCTGTGGCTCATCTGTCAGGCTTTGTGACCACCTCATATTATGTCTTCCACACGTCAGAACCACCACCACAGCTACACAGCACTCATTGTCAGGGCCCAGCTTCATCCCATCAGCCTCAAGGGGAGCCATGTCCAGAACACTGACCAGCACCCACAAGGTAGGGCTGAAGGCTGTCAATTTCACTGCTGCAGAAGTGGGTGTCAGCAGTGAGCAGGTCCTGACCCATTATGATGCCATCTTTAATCCGCAGAAGCAGCTTGAGATGTGTGTGCGTCATAAGATTTAGGCAGACAGTGTTAGGGAGAATTCTCCAGAATGGCTAATTTCCCTTACCTACTGAGTCCCTCAGCAACTTTGCTGGATTTTTAGGATATTTTATTTTCACCTGGTAAGAGTGTGAGCCTGTTTTCCCACTCTTACATGTGTTTTGCTGTGTGTGTTTAAAATGTTCTTGTGTTCATAGACTGTGGAGCCTCACCTACTCCATAGGCATCATCTTTTTACTGTGTGTTACACAGCACCTTCAGTGCAGTGACACAGGTTGTCTTTTTTAGACTTCCCAACTCCGACTGTGAGTTCCTTTCGAGAGGGTGGGCATCAACATTGTTGGTCCCCTTGACCCTCACACATCTTCAGGGAACAGGTTTATCCTGGTTGCAGTAGACAATGCTACTAGATACCCAGAACCAATAACTATGAGGACTGTTACGGCTCAGGCTGTGGCTAAGGGTCTACTTGGTATTTTTACCAGAGTAGGGTTTTCTAAGGAAGTGATCTCGACAGGGGATCCAATTTTATATCCCACTACATGCAAGCCATGTGGAAAAACGGTGGTGTCAGTTACCAGTTCTCTACAGTCTACCATACCCATACAAATGGACTGGTAGAGAGGTTTATGAAGAGCATGATAGGTGCTTTAGAGGAACCCCTTAAAAGCAAGTGGGACCTTCTACTGCCATGCCTTCTCTTTGCTTATAGAGAAGTCCCTCAGGAGGGAGTAGGTTACAGTCCCTTTGAATTTATCTGTGGCCATCCAGTCAGAGGCCCCTTGGCCCTGATTAGGAGGGGTTAGATAGTGCTCCTTCCCCCAAGCCAATCACAGTGACTGACTATGTGATAGGTCTCCGAAGGAGAATGTCACGCATGGTGGCAGAAGCTAGTGATAACTTAAAAGCAGGTCAGGCTCTGGTCAAACATTGGCATGACCAGAAGGCCAGCATGGTTGAGTTTACTCAAGAACAGCTTGTATTAGTTATGGTACCAACAAGGCAGAGGGCCTTGCAGGACAAATGGATAGGACCCTTCAAGGTTGTGGGCAAACTTGGAGAGGTGAACTATTTGGTGGACTTAGACAGACCAAAGGAGGATCCCAGAGTCTTTCATGCCAACCGTTTAAAGGCATATGTCTCGAGACCAGAAGTGGGAGCCTTGCATCTAGCTTCAGCTCAAGAGGAGGATGAGAGTGAACCTCTGCCTGACCTCCTCAGAGGCCGACCTTTGGATGAGAACATAGAAGGAGTCAATCTCTCTTCTCAACTGACTTCTTAACAACAGGAGGAGTGCAAAGTTCTGTTAAATCAATGTGCCTTCCTGTTTTCACTTTCACCAGGCTTGACCCCTTGTGGCCAGCATGATATTCTCACTGGTGACTGTTTACCTGTGAAAATCAGAGGTTACAGAATGTCAGAACATGTGAGCTCCCACATCAAAGGAGAGGTCAACAAGATGCTTGATCTCGGGGTTATAGAGGCCTCTACAAGTTCATGGTCTAGTCAAGTTTTTCTAGTACCAAAGGCAGGATCCAAGGAGTTGAGATTATGTGTGGACTATAGAGCTCTAAATGCAGTCACTAAGACTGTTGACCATACTTTGCCAAGGACAGATGAACTGGTGGATAGACTTTGTTCAGCCAAGTTCCTTAGTACATTTGATCTGACATCAGGCTATTGGAAAATAGCCATGACAGTCCATGCCAAGGAGAAAACTGCATTCTCAACCCCAGCAGGCCTTTACCAGTTTAAGGTTATGCCTTTTGGATTAAAGAATGCACCTGCTACATTCCAAAGTATGGCCAATCAAGTTCTGAATGGGATGGAGGACTTCTGCATGGCATACTTGGATGGCATTTCAGTGTTCAGCCCTAGTTGGAAAGAACATGTTGATCATTTAGGATATGTTTTGCAGGCTCTTGAGTAGGCCCATCTGACTATAAAGGCAAGCAAATGTCAAATTGGTCAGAGCAAAGTGGTCAACCTTGGTCATGAGGTAGGAAGAGGTGAAATAAGGCTTTGCCTAGTAAAGTACAAGCTTTACAAAACGGGGCCACCCCTACTACTCAAACCCAAGTGAGAGCCTTGCTAGGTCTCACTGGGTACTACAGGAATTTCATAGATAACTATAGGACCATAGCTTCTTCTTTGAATGTGATCTCCTCTCCAAAATTCCCTAAAAAGGTTAGATGGAATGAGCAGTGCACTCAAGCCTTTGAAAGCCTGAAAAAATCCCTTTGTCAAGCTCCAGTCCTAAGAGCTCCTGATTATGACCAACACTTCACTGTGCAGACAATACAGTTATAGGTGCAGTCCTTAGTCAACTGGTTGAGAAAGGTAGGGTGCACCCCATTTGCTTCATCAGTAGGAAACCAAAGGAACCAGAAACAAGATGGGCAACCATAGAGCGTGAATGCTTTGCCATTGTGTTGTCTTTGAAGAAGTTTAGACCATACTTGTATGGATCTACTTTTGTGGTTCAAAATGACCACCAACCCTTGGATTGGTTAATCCAAATGAAAGGGGAGAACCCAAAACTTCTAAGATGGTCAATCTACCTGCAAGGGTTTGATATCACCCTTGAGCACAGAGCAGGATGTCACCACCAAAATGCTGATGGTCTCTCTTGGATGTTTTTAACTGACTAGAGTGAAGAGATTAATCCAGGAGTGGATTAAATCCTCCTGTCCCTTAGTCTGGTGGGGAGGGTGAGTCAGTGTTAGGGAGGATTCTCCAGAATGGCTAATTTCCCTTAACTACTGAGTCCCTCAGCAGCTTTTCTGAATTTCGAGGATTTATTGTTTTTCACCTGGTAAGAGTGTGAGCCTTTTTTCTCACTCTTACATGTGTTGTGCTGTGTGTGTTTAACATTTTCTGGTGTTCATAGACTGTGGAGCCTCACCTACTCCATAGGCATCATCTTTTTACTGTGGGTTACACAGCACCTTCAGTGCAGTGACACAGGTTGTCTTTTTTAGACTTCCCAACTCCGACTCCATTATCTGGGACTGACTACTGTCTCCCAGAACATGTAAAGTTGTCATTGAATTTGTTAGTCTTTGTAAACTCACAGACCCAGTACAAACTATCTTACATAGAGTTCTGGAAAGGGTTAATAATTATCCCTTTTTTTCTGTTTCTCATGGAACCTTGTTTTGTTCCCTTTTCATTAATATTTGCTTGGTGGCAGTGGTAATTACCCTATTTTTCCTACAGCGGTTATTTTAAATAGCCTTGGTACTTTTTTAGGCTATCTTGGTAGCATCGAACTTAAACCCGTTGGACCATATACGTTTTTATACAGTTCCGGCAGGGTTATTCACCATTTCTTTTTGTAAAAGTCTTTCTAGTGTTTTACAGGTTTGGTTCCTTTGTTCACCGTCCTTTCGCGGGCTTCTACACAGCAGCCCTCCTTAGGCGCCTGGATGTCTGAGGGGGACAGGATGTGAGGGAGGGGTTTAGGACTCCCTGCACAGGGTCTCTTTGGAGACCCATGTCGCGCTCTTATATGATTGGCTATGGTGACTGTCCCGGCGGGAGCCACCCTGCTGTGTGACTGACAGCCAGGCTGTGTGAATGGGGGAAAACTGTATAAAAAGCAGGTCTCTGCTTTCAATATAAAACATCAAAACTTGCCTGGCTTAAATTAAGTTGCACAAAGCCAGATTAGAATACTTTCTAAATAAATGCCACACTTTTTGTTAAGTGTGGTTGTTTTGCTCTTTTGTTTATTTTGCTTATTTGTTGGTTTGATTTCTTTTTTCCTGACCCTAATGTTTTGTGCACTACAGCGCCCACAAAACACAAATGCATCTTATTTGTTATGAGTTCTCTCAAAAATGGGTCAATGAGTACATAGTCGGATTGCACTAGATAATATTGGAGCTCTGTCAGTAAATCACAGGAGTAATATCAATATATAGATTTTTGTTGGAGAAACAAGTTTAGCTTGCTGTACTAGGAACAAACTCTCCTCTGCAGATAGGTTCATGCACAAGAGCTATACCTGAAACTAAAATGTAAATGTTGGTTATAGTGCTTAAACATAGAACCTCTGTTTTTTCTTTCATATGGACAATCCTAGTGTTTAACATTGTCTAGCATCTTGTTGCTTTATACACTATGGCAAATTGTAACATAAAAAGTCTGTTCTGCCTAAAGATGTGAATATGATTCTTTTCTTTTTTTATCACATGTAAATAAACACATGCTCCCTGAGTAATAAGGGTACATAAAGAATGATTTAATCTGCTTTGTTATCTATAGAGAAATGCGAGTTCATGTTCTAGTCCTTGCAGGTTTGGAATAGGGTGATTACTTTCAAATATCACTACAGTTCCTTCGAAATATTACATTCCACATTTTCAGAATGGTTTAACTTTTGAAACGGCGGTAACCACCCCCCTTGTTATACACTCTGGGGCTGGAAAGGCACAGTCGCCACTGGATCGAGAGAACCGAAGAGAAGCTAACAGAAGAGTACCTCTACCATGACTGAACCTCCCGGTGAAGCCCTGCTGCAAGTCCAAATTTTCAAACTTCGAAGACAGGGAAGATTTGCAAGGAATCTTCTCCCCTTGAGCTGATGGAACAACCAGTTTGCCAAACTGCTAGCCAGGCCTCTCTCCTCTGGTCGAATTTGCTGTACAGAGCTACACTAAACCGGATAGCCAGGAGGAACGGACCCTGCTTGCGTTTTAAGGAGCGCACCTTTTATTCGTCGCTTTGCTCCGCTACTGGTTTCTTCCCTGGGCAGTGCAGGACCCTCCAGTCTTCCTCCTTCTTGTCAGTCCGACAGTCACTTCAGGAACCGTGAGCCTGCAGGACCTGCCAGGAACGTCTGCCTCAGCTACAGCATTCTTCTGCTCTAAAGGTACTGTGCTAACCCGGTTGTTCGTTCCGTACGACCGCGGTGAAAGTGTTTGAAATCTTTTGCCAATCCGAGGGCTTGTCCTTCTTCATTCTTTAAAGTAACTTTTTGTCTGACCAACTTCGTTCTGAACTCTTGGCAAAGTCTTAACCGCAAACTACTCTGAACTGTGTGATCCTCTGCAAAGACTTTGGTCCATTGACTTTGGGCCAGGCCCCTTTAATTTGATTTCTTAACTGTAGTTCCTTTTTCTAGATTGCCCTGCTTACTTACTTGTTGGTGCTGCTTAAATTCTCCCTAACTTTGTCTTTCCCTCCCTTTTTAATTACTGGAGTGCCATTTTGCTCACACTTCATTTTGAGCCTCACTGGTCCAGAATCTATTGAGTGCGGTGCAGTGTATTAAGATCGTGATTTTTCAACTGTCTGATAATAGTGAAATGTTTCATAACTGATGTGTAAATAAATGTATATTCTTTTACTCAGAAACCTTGAATCAGTGTTTGTTTGAATCATAGTATTTGCTGTCTTTTGTGTAACTATTAATACTGCTCACTCTACTCTTGAGATAAGTCTGGCTGCTCAGACATCGCTACCAATTTACTGTGTAGTACAGGCTTGTACCAAAGGTGAATTTGTACTGTCGCTTGTAGTCCTAATTGTGTGTGGTGTTCCCAAAGGGTACTGCATATAATTCTGCCTAACAGACATCACGGCTGCCATCAACGCGGAAGGGGTGGACCAGGCTAAGAAGCACTGGGGCGATCTCAGGACCCGGAGCCAGGTGAAGGCGGCCCTTACAGCGTTTGCTTCTGTGGAGGTGCACTCTGTAGGCCACCATTGGGTGTCATCCCTTCACCTCCAGATCCTGGAAAGGATAATCCCAGCCATCCATGCCTAGGTCCTTGACCTGCAGGCACGGATCCAAGCTGCTGGTGACTACTCACAGTATGAACGTTTCCATGGAGATTGTGTGTCCTGCATGGGTATGCGTGAATTGAGCAAGTTGTTTCTGTTCACAACATTTGTGTTGAACCATGCTGGCATGCAGTCTTATGCCAATGCTGTGAGTATGTGACGGCACACATCTGTAAAGTGGACAGGTGAAGAGATGAGCTCTGTCAGATCTTGGTAAAAATGTATACTCATATGCATGCAATGGGAGATGCTGACAACGAGGCCTCAGACAGAAAGTTTCCAGAGTGAGAGGTTGCAGGCATGTGAGGTACATTCAACCACACCTCCTCCATCGGTAGTTCAATTGTGTATGATGACTGCATCATCCCCACTTAGCAGCTGAGACTGATATATTTGTATGAATGTGTGTTAATGGCAATTTAGTGCATTTGACTATCAGGGACGACATTGTGACCTGTCAGGCCGCTGAATGATGTGCCATACGTGGTATGTCATCATGGCATTTGTTGGGGTTGGGAGAGACTGCAATATCTTTTGTTCCTTACCAATGGGTGCATGTACGTGTTCCATGCTTTCATGTTGGACTGCCAGGGGTGCATGCTGCTAGATGTGGTTGGATGGAGATGTGGCCAGGTGCCCTTTCCATGACCCTGCCTGCAGGATACACTTGGGTCACTGTATCATTGCTATTGTGAAGTCCATTGAGGTTTTGTCATGTGTATGTGGCCACACACCAATGTGCCCAGTTCACATGATGTCTCGTCAATGTGACGTGTCATTTTGCATTTACTTGTGAGACTGGATTAATTCTGATTTCAGAGCACGTACCTGTGTGGTTGTGTGGCAGTTGTTGACTCATGCCGACTGCATGCTACTGTTTCGACTGAGGAGACTACACAAACTTTGGTATTTATGATTAATATCTATATTCTTTGTTCCTTTTTCCACAGTTGCTGCAGCTGCAAAAGAGGGGCACACTGCTATGGAGCAGCACCACAGGGACAAGGCCTCCACATCCAGGTGCAGACCCTGGACACTCCCAGTTGTTTCCACTGCTTCTGAGGACGATGTGGCTAGCAGAGCATACCATACATCTGGCAATGCTGCTGAGTGGGAGTCCCAGGATTCCATCATTGTGGTGGACTCTTGACAGCAATGGGGCAGGGGGGTGTGACAGTGCGACAGAGGGGCCCCAAAAATGAGACCAAATTGGAGGTGTCTGGGCTGATGGAGGGGGCGACGAAGGAGGCGGCCATTGCATGCCTGCCCATGGTGTCAGGTGAGGGTACCAATGGGGCTGTACAGGCTGCACACCTAGCCCTGACACAGGAGGATGTGCAGTCCACTGTGGAGGGGTCAGCACAACCTCCTGTCCCAGGGCCATCTGCTGAAGCACTACCCACCATCACTGATGCCTCCATCTGGAGGCCGCACTTCCAGCTGATGTGGCTATCCAGGATGCAGTGCTGTCCCTGCTGATGGGTGGCTTGAGGTGGCAGCCTAATATGCGTGATTCTGTGCAAGCATCTCATGAGGCACTTGTAAAGCACCACGTTCAGATGGACTACCTCTCATCACAACTGGCATCAGCACTGCTTTCCCGTGGTTTTGCTAGACAGGCCACTAAAATGGCCCTTCCTCTTCCTCTGCATCTGTACCCCAGTCATCTTCAAATGAGGCCAGCTACCACCGTTGCATCATGTGCTCCTGTCCCACCATTGGCCAGTCTGGATGTGCTTGTCGAGGTGGAAGTCCATTACATGGCAGATGAGATGGTCACTGAGCCTGCACAGGAACCCACAGGGGAACAGGCTGTGTAGGAACACCAGCCACTTGATGGCAGTGCAGGTGCTGTACTTCCCTGACGCAGACTGTCATCCTATTTGATGGTGTATCCGCACTGCAGACACATTGCCAGGCAGCAGGATATATTGACAATGAGGAGGCAAATCCTGGATGGCATTGCCAGAAGGAGGTGGCAAGGAGGCACACACATGGTACAAGTGAGGCTATTTATTTGTTTGCATTTGTGTACATAGTATTTCATCAATACAGTTTACTTGTGTTATGCAATACCACTATTTGCTGAGTCTTTGTCCATGTGAATATTTTGTTCAAACATGCTCTCCAGCTAAATATGACCTAGGGCTGTCATGTAGGTTTAGGGCACTGTTAGGGAGAATTCTCATAGATGGATGATTTCCCTTACCTAAAGAGTCCCCCAGCAGCTTTGCTGGATTTCTAGGATTTCACCTGGTAAGAGTGTGAGCCTTTTTCCCACTCTTATATGTGTTTTGCTGTGTGTATTTTTACTGTTTGTGTGATCTTGGGCACTGGAGCCTCACCTACTCCATGTGCAGCACTTTTTGTGTGTGTTACACAGCACCTTCAGTGCAGTGACACAGGGTTGTCTTTGAGACTTCCCACTGACTCCATTTTTCTGGGGCTGACTCCTGTCCCCCAGAAACATGTAAAGTTGCCATTAACTTTATATAGTCACTTTAAACCACAGGCCCAGTACACCCCATCTTACATGGAGTATTGAAAAGGGTTAAATCTTATCCCTTTTGTCTGTGCCTCTTGGAGCCTCTTTTTGCTCCCTTAACATTAAGACTTGGCTGGTTGCAGTGGTAACTACCCTAATTTTCCTACCGCGATTATATTATATAAACGTGGTATTGTTTTAGGCTGTTATAGTAGACTCGAACATAAACCCGCTTGACCAAATACATTTTATTTTGGTTCTGGCTGGGTTAATTCGCCATTTCTTTTTGTTAAAGTCTTTCTCGTGTTTTACTCTGCGTGCCAAACTGGGGATGATTCCTTTGTTCGCTGTCTTTTCACGGGCTTCTGCACAGAAGCCCTCCTTAAGGCGCCTGATAGTCTAGTGGGGAGGATGTGAGGGAGTGATCTTCAGACCCCTGCCATGGGATGCCTTAGTAACCCAAGTTGCTGTGTGATTGACAGCCAGGCTGTATGAATGAGGGAAAAATGCATAAAAAGCAGGTCTCTGGGACTGGAAGAGCAGAGTCGCCACTGGAACGAAAGAACCAATGAGGAACTGGAAGACGAGGACCCCTACCACGACAGAACCGCCCGGTAAAGCCGAGCTTCCGGCCCAAATCTCCAAATCCGACGACAGAGAAGATCCTCCAGGAAACTTCTTCCCTTGAGCTGGTGGGACCAACCAGTTTGCCCAAACTGCAAGCCAGGACCCCTCCTCTGGTCGAATTCGCTGTACAGAGCTACAGTGGGCTGGATAGCCAGGAAGGTCAGACCTTCTTGGGTTTTAAGGAGTGCACATTTTATTTGTTGTTTTGCTCTGCTGCTGTTTTGTTCCCTGGGTGGCGCAGGACCCTCCAGTCTTCCTACTTCGTGTCAGTCCGACAGTCGCTTCAGGAACCGTGAGCCTGCAGGAACCACCAGGAACGTCCGCCTCAGCTAAAGCTCCCTCTCCGTTTTAAGGTACTGTGCAAATCTGGTTGTCCATTTCGGTCAGCTGCAGTGAAAATGTTTGAAATCTTTCTACAATCCGAGGGCTTGTCCTTCTCTTCTCTTTGAACTAACTTTTCTACCAACTAACCTCGTCCGGAATCTGTGCCACAAACTTTACCGCAAACTACCCTGAACTGTGTGATCTTGAGCAAAAGACTTTTGGCCTATTGACATTGGCCCTAAGCCTTTTATATCTGATCTCCACACTGTAGTCTCTCTTGTTCTATTGCCCTGATTACTTACCTGTTGGTTTTGCCTAATTTCTAATAACTTTGTCTTTCCCTCCCTTTTAAATTGCTGGAGTGCCATTTTGCTCCCACTTCATTTGTGAGCTTAACTTGTCTGGAATTTAAGGGAAGTGGTGTGGTGTATTTATGATTGTGATTTTTAACTTGCTAAGAATAGTGAAATGTTATACATCTGTTGAGTAAATAAATAAATATTCTTTTACTTAGAAACCTTGAGTCAGTGTTTGCCTGAATCATAGTAATTGCTGTCCTTTGTGTAACTATTTGTACTGCTCAGTTACTCTTGAGATAAGTCTGGCTGCTCTGCTACTGCTACCACTATAACTGTGTAGTACAGGCTTGTACCAAAGGTGAAATTGTACTGTCACTTGTAGTCTTAATTATGTGTAGTGTACCCAAAGGGTACTGCATATAATTCTGCCTAACCGGCACACTCTGTGGATTATGTTCGTACTGGACTATTTGCTGGCCTATTTGCTGAGGGACATGTGTGCACGTGTCATGTGAGTTTGATGTTTACTATGATACCTTCATGGCCAATGTACATATGTGGAGAGTGGTAGATGTGGGGAGATGACATGTTTGGAGTTGCACATGTTTTGCGTTTCTGTCATTCACATCTGTTGCTTGGCTACTTTCATGCTTTGCAGTGCAAGCATGTTGGGCAATATTGTGCATGGTGTGTCTGACAGGTATGCTGTGGCTGGCATGGTACTTCCTTTCTACATGTGTTCATGGGTGTTTTATTTATCAGACTAGGGAACGGAATCCCTTTTTTAAAATTTCTTTTCAAATACCTATGACTGGCTATATCTCCTATAGGAAAGGCTAACTTTTCCTACCTATGATCCATAGATGAGGTGACGCCTATTTAGGAAAACGATAGAGAAGAAAAACAATCTCTAACTCACAAAATCTCTGTTCATTATTTCTGTTTAGTTTTTACACTGGTAATTGGCCCACTTAAAAAAATTGCTCAAATAGTGTACCAAGAAAGAGGAACACTACAGGTATGTGGTGGGAGAACATCTACCCTTAGAAACCCAAAAGGTACAAAACACATTATCTAAGAAGCTGTCTCTCACTGAGGGAAAGAGCTGAACAGGTGGGGAGTTTATTATACTTTAATGCCTCCCCCTCATCTGTTCAATTTGTGATGAAAGACTCCACCTTTTCACACACATGTATTTAAAATTCGACATGAGGGTATGCTGGAGCAAACTCACTTGCCCCCAACCTTCTCCTCTTCTATCTGGGTATCCCCATAATTGTGCAATATCCCCTTAATACAATAGTCCACTAGTTTTAGTGGTTATATGATTAATTCAAGGCCGCTTTCTTCAGAACCCAAACAATTTGATTGTGAGAGTCTTAATTTGTATATCTGCTCTCACGATGTGGCTCACACTACCAGTTTTCTTCTTGTATTTTCCTGTCCAGGAACTTGTGTTACGGTTGATACACATTATTTTATTCTCTTTTTATATTTTTTCAATCTTATTTTTCATATTCATTAATTTTGTAGATCTGCGGTCGGTGTTCAGATGTACCTCATTCCCCCAGTCACAGCCACACTAATGTGCCTGAGGTCCCATCACAGATTGGGTGTTGTGTCATGTTGGGGGATCTTTAGAGGGAGGCCTGGTGCTATTACTTTGATTGACATGCCCATATGCCCTTCTGGACAGGTGTTTCACATGGAGGGAAGGGGGCATTGCAAGTGTAGAGGTGGCAACGAATGGTTGCCTCATGCCATCTATAGGGCAGGGGCATCAGATGTTTTATGTCTGTGTATCACTGTTGGTTGGGTATGTTTTGGGTTGTGTGTCATATGGTGGCGCTGTGGGGCGACATTTGGAGATGAGATGTATATTTCATGATGATGTTTTGGGTCTCTCATTGAGGATCGGTACTCATATGTTTAGGTGTCTGGTCAGCTGTTCCATGGCGCTGGGATGTCTGAGGTATCTGTTGACAGCTCATTCAAGTCAGGCCATTCACTTCTCATGATTTATGTTTCTCGGACGTTGGGTTAGTTTATTCTACCAGAGCAGTTTGTCTAGCCCTTTGGCACTTGCTTGTTCATATGGATGTGCTCACACTTTATGAATAGGTTATTCTTTTTAACATTGGGGATGAGGGAGAGGGATGTGGTCTTACTGTGATTCACTGGGCTGCACAACTCGCATGTGTACTATGTCACAAGACCATCACGGGACAAAAGTGTAGCTGCTATGATGATTTGGTTGGCTGCTGTTGTGGAGCTGAGTGTGATCCAAGGAGAAGCCATGGACAAGCTGACTATCCTGGATTCAACAACAGTGCTTCCAATTGATCCTGTTGAAGGTGGATGTATGCTTGGTGTTTTTAATGGAAAGACACAGGCCAGAGAAGTGGAGGAAGGTAAGTGCTCCATGGTGAACTGGGCCATGGGTGTTCATGATGCATGGCTGCCAAGTGTTGTTGGTGTCTACATCGATTATGAGGCTGACACCACCATCGTACTGACGAGGGTCAGCAAGCATCTTGTCACCTTGTAGGGAGAGTGGATGGGTGTGGGTATCTATTACTGTTGGGTATGTGACAGTACCCTTGTCCAAACAGATCATGGTTGAGTACCAGCATACTGTTTTGCTTGTTCAGAAGCAAGTTTAGTACATCTGTGGGAGTACGATTGTTGTGTCCAAGAGGGATGGGGGGACATCCAGTGAGCTGTTGTCAGGAAAGTGTTGTAGCCAAATTACATGGGAATGTATGTGCTCTACTTAGGTGGACAGGGGACTCATCATGGATCTCTGTAAGCAGGATGGTTCAATGGATGTTATGTCATAGATGTCAAATTTCATCCAACTCCTGGAGTCAGTAATGTGCACTGTATGAGTCAGTGTGGGCTTTGGGGTGATGTGTGTTTGGGGTAATTGATTGTGATGTGGCACCTTGTTGTACTGTGTGTGAGGAGTGGATGTCGAGTGTTGCGGATTGAGGTGCATTTTAGTGGGGGTACTGGGATGAGGGTGGATTTGTGGGTGCTGCCTTAACATAGGGGGTTGGGGCACAGTTCAGTGATGGTACTGGGACAAGGGCAGAATTGTGGCCGTTGTCTTAAGTTAGGGGGTTTGAGCACAGTTTAGTGGGGATATGGAGAGGAGCGTGGACTGGTGAGTGATGCCTTAGTTAGGTGGTTGGGGCATAGTTCAGTGAGGGTACTGGGATGAGGGTGGACTTATGGTTGCTGCTTTAAATTAGAGGGTTTGGGGGTTGGGGCGGAGTTCAGTCGGGGTTCTTGGATGAGGGTGAACTTGTTGGTGCTGCCTTGAAGTAGGGGTCCCGGCACAGTTTAGTGGGGGTATGTGGGTACTGGCTTAAGTTAGGCAGTTGGAGTGCAGATTAGTGGGGGTACTGGGGTGAGGACTTGTCGGTCACAGGGAGGAGCGGAAGTAATGGTGATTGCTGGTGAGTAATCCTTGATTACTTTTTTACATGCGCTTTTAGCAAAACCTATTTGACAGCACTACGTTCGATTTACTATTGGGGGTGTGTTGTGGGCATTGTAGGCACTACTGGTTTAACTTTGCGCTTCAGATTTCTGTGTGTATTTAATTCCATGAATCAGCTCCCGTCGTTGTTTATTTTGTCTGCACAATATTCTTTCTTGAGCGGACTAATTAGGGTGGGTTTAGTGCTTTTTTGTAAATGAGGACATTTTTTTTTAAGATCAGATGAAATTCTTTTGGTCATTTCTCCTCTTAATTTACCAACATAAGGTTCAGTATTGACAGAGGTAAGAAACATGCAAGTTTGATATTTCTCTTCTGGTATCTAAATGAACCTGCACAAAAGCATCAGCCAATGACAGGTTACGCAAGTAACACCCGCTCACTTGAAATAATAAGTGGCCTAAGGTTACACACCTGCTCACAGCTACAAGGTGAGCAGAAGACCTGCCAAATGGCTTACCGGTATCTAATGTTTTGAGGCAAAAAATGTAAAAAGAATACAAGCAAATTGGTTTTATAAAACATATTTAAGTATGTGTTGACATCGATGGATATCCCTTTACAGTTTTCAAGGCAAGCGATTATTTTGAATGGTGACTCATGTGTCAGTTCTGCGACCTGTGCTGTGTTTCAACTGAAGCAGCGAGATGATCATAAGGAAAGGACTGTTTGATGTGGTCAGGGCACCACAGAGGCAGCAGGCACCCTTCAGTGTCAGCAATATTTTTAGAAATCCATGGCTGTGGAGCAGTATACCATCGGTCTTATGGCTGGTTATTGTAGCCAGCCGGGAACACGATTCTCAAAATATTAGAAGTGAATGAGAATATCCGAGGAATACCACCCCTGCCTCGTCCAATAAAGCCACTGCGTTACATGAGGTGCATTCATATCAATTAATTGATAGATAGATCTATCTACATATGTATTTGTGAAAGTGTGTTTGTATGTTCCGGGTTGGCTCCAACCCATAACAGTTGGTGGGCTGAAATTTTGGCCCAAGGTCAGCATACCAGTCTGGGGTGTACTGGCGATAGTGAAATCGACCAACCCCACCCAACTGCTCTGTAAGAGGATTCAATTCAACACTACAGCTAAGTCAATGCCTAATCTGGGATACTGAATGGAAACCCTTATTAATATATCTTTATGTCCAGTTCATGCGTTCTGGATGACTACCCCTATATAACACCCCTCTCTTGGAATCCCCCTGACCCCACTGAGCCAAGAAGTAGTTCTGCTTTGCAAGTTTAAAGGTTTATTTGATAATTTAAACAATATATATATATATCACACTTTATAATAAATTAATAATTGAATATCACACTTAATCTGAGTAGTAATCAATAATGGATAGTCCGGCACTAGCACACTTCTTTATAATCAATGATGAGTGGTTATAGGATGGATAAGATAGCAACACTGGTAAATAGGGACAGAAGAATAATGTGGTAGAGAATGCTTTATAGGGTTCAGATGGATGCAATGTTGAATGAAAATGCAGTACAGAAAATACTCAATATGATTTCACCAAAACAATGTAATCACTTTTCTCTGGCAATCCACTCCCCCCCCCCTTTATGCAATGCAAGGAAATGGAAGGAAAGCACACAGTTCTCAGAAATGCAATCAAATGTAATTCAGTTCACCCCAGCAAGCTTAGACTACAGAAGTTTGAAACACAGGCCCAAAATGCTTTTATATGTGATAGCAATATATTGGAAAATGTGCTAAAATGCTTTTATATGTGCTGGCAATGAAGTGAAAAATATGCTAAAATGCTTTTAATTCCTTCTAGAGGTTCAGGGTGAGTGGTATCTAGTTAATATTAGTCCAGGCTCACTCTAGCAATGATTCAGGGATGGTTCTTAAGAGGCAAACGAATTTTTAGCAAGGAAACTGCTGTTTTCACACGTAGAGAAATTTGCAAATCGCGGCAAAATTCGTGAGTGCGTTTTTCACGATTGCGGCAATAGTGTATGGAATAGGAATGCGGTTCTAGGTTCCTTGAAAAGCCAAGATTCCCAGCTTTCAGAGGAAAGTTACTGCAAGTCTCTAAGACAAACGGTCACGGAGATATGAGCGATATGGTAAAGGTCGTTTTTCGGATTTGAAATTTTAAAGTTCAAAGTGACAAGTGACAGCTAGCAACTAGAAATGACAGGTGCCAGCTTTGCAAATGACAGGTGACAACTAGGATGCAGTTCTACTTAGATTAAAATAGTTTGGATTAGATTATTTTAACTAAGAGATTGGTTCTGCACAGTTCTGCTAGGTACTCACAATATATTTAGAAATAGAATGGGCCTCGCCACGGATCTGGTCAGGTTTTAGACTGGACTCTGGTCTGGTCTCGACACTTCACAGTGATCTGGGTCAGCTCTCTGGTTCTGCTAACAGTGGTCTGGGTCAGCTCTGCTCTCTCTGGGTACAGCACTGCTTCTGGATCTTTCTGCACAGCTTTCTCTGGAGATTGATGGATTTGAAGTCTGGATCTCTGGATGTGGTATGGGCCGGCAGCATGCCCCGCAGCAAATGGAATTGAATGTCCCTATCTGTCCTGTCTGTCTGCTTTTATGTGTTTTGAAAATGGGTGGAGAGGCTAGCTTCCTAGGCCCTACCCCTCTCCACTTGTCATTGGCCACTTCATCCTCTTCCCCTTGATTGGGGGAATGAAATGAAGTGTCATCATGATGAGGTCTGTTTATGGTACAGAGAACCCACCCCTGTCAACTTTACACACAATCTATATTTGATCCAAAAGACATATTTGCACAGGTACACATTTGTTTAAAATTACATGCACCCATCACATATCACAGGAGGTATACCCTGTCCAAATCTGCTCTTCCTGAGAGCTTGCATTGAGAAATGGCAACATATCTCACTTTTTGGTCAGGTTACCAATATCAGATTCTTACTCAAATTTACCCAAATGTGTGCAAGGCATGCAGGCATTAATTGATGAAGTATCAGACTTTTAACATGCATACATTTTAAGTAATACCCTCTTAACTGCTAGTTTGCCCCCAGATCATGCCACCGGTTCTAAAAACCTCTTAAAATGTGGGCAGAAAAATCACAAGAATTATGGTATCATTTAAATAATTATGACAAGTCCGTACTATGAGTTATTCATCTTTTTCTAAAACCATATTCTGGCTACAGGGGTGTGTCTTTTCAGGTCACATGGTACAGAAATCAGTCTTTCCACTTTCTTCAAGCTCAGCCTCTGTCTCCAGTTTCTCCCCCTCCCAGTTTCTGCCAAGCCAGCTTGCTCTCACATGCAGTGCTCCTCCCCTTTCCTTCCAGGAGGAAGCCACATTTACGACTCCCACCAATAAAACATTTGCCTGAGTCAGGACAGGGAGAAGTGTCAGATCCCTTTTGGTGGGAGCAGCAAAAGGTAGCTAGGCCTGGGAACACAGCTGTAGTGCACGTCTCAACTCCTGTCGGGGGTAGCTGGTGGGCAGAATTCAGTTCCTTAAGCCAGGCCCCAGCTAATGTCACTTTTAGTTACCCAGTTTTCTGCATTCAAATAAAACTAACCATTTTTACATATGCAGCTAGAATTCTGATTCTAAGTTTAAAACTATGACATTTAAACAATTTCAACCTATGTGACACTCAAAAGTAGGTCACTCATTTCTTTTAAACATTTAGATTGTTAGTGTCTTTCAGTCCAAATTTACTTAAACTGCTGAAATCCACAGCTCAGCCAGTCTTGTTATAAACCTTCAAGTCACTTCAGAATATAATTTTACATTGGATCCACCTCTCAGTAAGTCTTTCTTTGGCCTGCTTTGGGTTCATTTATTCAGTTTTACACAAAAAGAGAAAAAAGTCTGGTGTTCTTTTAAAACGCCGGCTTTCTGATAGTGGTGAGTACTGGTAATGCACCCATTTTTGGGATTTAAGAAAATGAATTCCCCACAATTCTAGGTTGCTTTTGGCAATCAGCATTGCCATTCCCAATGGTTTCAGGCTACTGTGTGGGTAGTCCAATGGTGGTTTTAGGCAGTGCCCTTCTGTGCCCATAACATCGGCAAAATGGGTGGCAGCCTATTCTTCATGCACTTCCCTGGGCATTTTCTGGGAATCTCTGGCCATCATGATGTTTTCCATGTCAGTACTGCACAGTTTTGACGTAGGGCTTGGATGCGTGGATAAAAACATCCCACAGCTCAGCACAGGGCAATTTCGGGAGATTTACGATTTAGCAAATGTTGGCTCCAGCCCCACAACTGTTGGTGAGCTGAAGATTTGGCCCTAGGTAGGCATAGCAGTCTGGGGTGTACTGGCGATAGTGAAATATGATCAACCCCACCCATTTGAGCTGCACAGACCGGGGTCCGGCCCTGTGTTATCAGTATAGGCGATTTCGAGAAATTGCCGATTTTGCAACTTTTCCATTAATAGGACGTTGGGACACAAGGTCGGCATACCAGTCAGGGGTGTAGTGGCAATAGTGACATTTGACCAACCCCACCCGTTCGCCCTGCACAGGGATGGAGCGGGGTCCGGCCCTGTGCTATCAGTATAGGCGATTTTGGGAGTTTGCCGATTTTGCGATTTTTAAAAAATAGGAAGTTATGACACAATAAAACATACACAGGGCTACAGCAGACCCCCACGTGCATGTAAGCTGCAGAGCCGTGCAGCGCCGGGTGGTACCGCTAGTAGATAGATAAACAGAGATATCGATATACAGCAACTAATATGTTCTTCATTCTTTAGATGGAGCACAAAGTCCCTTGGAAGTGTTTTCCTGTGAAGAACATTTATGTTGTGTGAAGACAATTAAAGCTCACTTTAAGTAAGTAGAATAAATAGATTGTTGAGAAATGGAAAACAAAATAAATGTCAGCAGAAGCTCCTGTACATTCCTCTTCCACCCTGGAGGGAACGTTATTAGACCAACAGATTTTCACCATAAATAATACATGCTGCTAATAATTTGCCAGTCACAGCGCTTTGGCTTCTGCCCCATATCCTGCGGCAAAGATGAGGGTGTGCGCGCCGCACAAATACCCCAGAGTCACCGGTGAGGGGCTGGTTATCATTACTGCTATGGCTATTTGAATGATAAAATAAAGCAACATATTGGAAAGAATAATAGAAATCAATAGAAGAAACTTTAGCTAGTAAATCATCCTTAAGTCCTTTAAAAATGATATCTCGGCAGCAGTCGTGTTAATTTGCTAAGCCTGCAAACAGTGACCAATGCATAACAACATTAAAAGAACTGTGAGACTCTAATCCAAACCGTGAACGATACATGCGATCAAAGTGCATAATGTCGACGCATCGGACAGATGCATACAGTGCAATATGTTGTCAAAAGGCCCTGCTTTCATAGCAAATCACGTTGTGATGAAAGAAAACATATGTTTAGCATGGCGACCACCAAGCATTCGAAAAGGTATTGTGGGTCTAAATGTGTCTTCTGTAACACCAATATGATTTGCATGACCACAGCCTGGCACACAATACAATGAACACATGCGGATGGTCATGTCAGCAGGTAGCTCATTTGTAGTGTGCAGGGGAAGGCCGGAGTTAAAGCATCATAGCTAGGACTCTTCTGTGAGAAAGTAGCGTGTGTTCTCCTAAGTTGTGCAGCAATGTGTTTTAGATGTGCTGGTAACTAACTGTTTCAGCTACTAGGGGGACGAGGAGAGCTGGAGGAGAACCTGCGGGAGGTCACAATTAGAGTGTGGTGATGGTTGAGGTGTGTTGATTTGGACATGCTTAATGCTTCCAGTTGCACTAGTCCTTCTAAGCCTAGGGGCATTGCATGCTAAAGGTCTCTGGAGCAAGAGGGGTAGGATGTTGATGACTGGTGGGCGTGCTCGGTTGACAGTGCCTATGGTGGCTGTTGGCATGTGGTTTACGTTTGGATGAAAGGATGCTTGGAGGTCAGTGGGCCAGGTGAAGCGTTATACTGCTAGGTGAGTGTGGATTGGGTGTTAGGTAGGTTGGAAGATTGGCACTCTAGTAGTGGCAGGAAGGTGCGAGTTGAATGTGGTCTCAGCCGGAGCCATTGACCTAATTTGTAAGTGCAAAAAACTTTTTGATGGCTTCTTCCTCAGTTGAGTGGGGCTGCCCTAAAATTGGGACGCCACCATTCATTGACCTGAGGTAAACAGATTTAGAATCCCTACCATCAAAATGAACCATTTGCAGCCCTCTCTGGCACAGGTCAAATTAACTGTGAGTTCACATGGAAAATGCCAGGTTAGCCAAACAGTTAAATAAACATGTTCTGAATGTGTAACTGGCAAGGGGTAATTTAAACAAGCATTGGCAATGCCAACAGTTTGGGCCTTTGAAAAAAATGTTGGACTTGCCAATGCTTGTTTTTAACAGGACTTCAGTGAAGGGCAGACAAAGCGCTTATACATCCAGTGGATGAAGACATTTTTATTACACCAGTAGTGGGTTTCCAAATCCAATTAAGTAATTCACTCTTAGAATGGTTTGTAAAAACACTGGCAGGCACTTGAGTGCAAAGTTTAATTAAAGTGACCTCAAAGAGTGCCCACAAGGAGCTGTTTGGGGCGAAGAGGGGCAAGAACTGCGTGGTAATGGCCATAGGGATTAGCATGGCCATGGGCAGCCAATGGGTGGGCGCATAACCACACAACACCTACAGGCTGTGTCTAAAAGGCATTCAATGGTCACTCCTATTGCTTAGGCACAGTGTGCACTGAGACAAGTTTGCCACATGTCCGCTTGTTTAGGTGTTCAATCGGTTATTGGGAGGCCTAATCTTGAAGATAATGCTTCAACATAACCTGCAAAACCCAATCCAGCTAAATCTGATACAGGATGTCCTAAGGCAGCAGCTGCCATTGTGGAAATCCCTAGGGTAACTCCAACTGATAACTCTATGTGTGTACCAGTGACAATCATTATGGCATTATCGGGAAAGCCAAATCTTATGAAGGGGACTGCATTGTGAAAGCCGACATGCTTCAGCTGCCCGGGAGAAGGTGGTGCAACTTTCAGTTTTTCTTGAGCGCTACCGGTGGACTCGAAGCGATGCAACTCTCGCAAGAAAGCATCTTCGTTCTGTGGCATGAAGGCTGTAGGAAGTCCCAGGCACCCTTTCCCGTGTTCAATGCTTCCATGGGCACTTTCCAGGGATGTGTACCTAATATTCTGTGTCCTCCAGACTAGCACCAGTGCCGCAGCCGAGCTGGCGGCAGGGCAGTCCGGCACAATAGATGTAGCATTGGTGCTGGAAGGGGAGGTGAATCACCAGGAAAGAGAACGGCTTCGTGAACAGGGTCCTCAGATGCCTGCATCGACCCTTCAACCATGGGTACCTAAGGTTTACTGGAGCCAAATGACTTTACCTGGTGGAGTTGGGCAGCAGCACTGAAGAAGGGGGCTCCGTCAGGCACCAGGGCACACTGCTAGTCAGGGAGAGGCACTGCCAGTCAATGAGGGCAGCACGGCCAGTCAGCAACGGGTGCTGGCAATAACCACTGGGTACTCCAAGTCAGCATATAACTCCTCGGTTTGTGATGGGTACCATGACAGGGCGCTGTGCCTTCACAGGGCACCAAAGAACCGCAAGGAGACAGGGCTGGCCCCCAGTCAACAGCTTGCGCTGGCTGCACAGAGGTACTTGTGCTGTAGAAGTCTTGCAGAGGGCTCGGGCGCTTTAGGTAGGCTCATGTGGCAGTGTGCTGCCTGTGCCATTTAATTATTTTCTTCAGTGTCTCCCTTGCTGTGGCTGCAACGCGAGCAGTCTCACGGCCGCTGCATGTCCTTGTAAGCCCCCCACCTGACAACCAGCTCTCGCTGTCAGTTACAGTCACATGTGTCTCATGCAGGGAGTTGCGGTTGTGTGAGGGGTAGACAGAACAAAAACAGGAGACTCCAGACAGTAAACAGTGACCGCCACCAGAACATTTTCTGGAAACACCCCTCCCCCATTCCCACCCTCCTATGCTAAACTTTTTGTCAAACGATTAATTGAGGAACTGCATGTCACTCCATGAGGAAAAAACATTAGCTGTGCAGATACTCCTCAAGATATACCCAATCATAAACAGTTGAATAATCAATAAACAAGCTCCACAAATGCAAATTACTTTAGCTATTTAAAAAAATTACTTTAGCTATTTTAAAAAAGATTATCCTCGCATATCTCAATGTATCATTTTATTTGGACGATGCATGGTATCTTTCCCATTCAAAGATGGCCACTAGTTTTGGCTCCTTTGCAGAGAGCTTCCATAGAGACAGTCATCCAAAATGGCTGCCTCCATGGAAGAGCTCAGAGCTCAACAGTTCCAATATGGGCTGGAATGGGTGGGATTAGCCATAGGGATTAGCATGGCTAGGAGCAGGGAATGGGAGGGATTCAATAACTAAACCACACCAAATTCACTGTGTATCCCTTCTCAAATGGTATCTCCTTTGGAAAAGCATTACAGGCCCTCATTTAAAAGCCCATATTTGAAGCTCTTATGTTAAAGCTCTTATTTTAATGAAAAAAGTTTCATACTAAAGGGAGCACTTTCAGCACTACCTAGTAGCCCACACTAAAATAGAAGCCTTGTGTTTTATTTTATCAGCACAATTGGATGCTGAAGACATGGAGCTGGTATAACCAGTTGATGGGCAGCTCTAGCTGGCATGGGCATAACTGCCAGCGGGGTTAAGGGTGTCCTGACCTCAAAATACAGCATATTACTGTTGATCGCTGCCAAACATTGCACCCTGCACATCACCCTCTGTCCCCCACTAATGTGCCACTGCTTACATGCGAAAGAAAGTTTATAGAGACGTTTTTAGATTAAGCAGGACAGCACAAATTTTGTAAGCAGGCGCAAATGCAGTCTAAAAGTGCATTTATGTCTCAGTTTATTTTTAAGATGACTGTTACAACAAATGACCATGTGCACCAAATTCAATGTACTTATGTACTCAGAAGGATTTCATCTTAAATCTCAATCACAGACATACTTGTGAAATATAAAAACCTGTGATCATTTTGATGGTCCAAAATGCTCTATGATGTTATGCAAAGGAGCAAGGTGCTATTTGCCCCTAAACCCTTTATTTCATGCGATTAATTTACAGACTGAGGGTGATGTACTTACTGGGACTCATTTTAAAAGTGTTGGTGCAGTAAAATAAGTATATACATAAGGGGTAAAAAGGCTTTACAGTTGTTTTACTTCTCTGGGACATTTTAAAAGTGTTTTGCAGGACGAGTGGTAGGCACGAGGCGGAAATACATTTCCCACTCTCCCTGTAAAACCGTATTGTTTTACGCTGGCATGAGATTGTTATGCTGGTGTAAAACGGATGGATTCCTATGGAATCTGCCTGAATTTTCCACCAGTGGGGTACATTTGCTAAAAATGTTTGGGGGAAATTAACACTTAAGAGATATAGGCTTCTGCTAAATGAGTGGGACAACATGGTGTGCCACAAAGGTTGGGGGGGACAAACACCCTTGCCCCCTCCTAAAATGACACCCATGTTTTCCACCTTCTAAAAGCAAGCAGGTATCATAGGAATACATTGTAAATGTAATCTAGAAAGTGTAATTTGCAAGCAGCTGTTTTAAATTTCTTTTTACAAAACAGAGAAAAAAAGGAATGACTATAGGTGATTTTGCCTGTATTTACTCTTTCTTTTTGCACTGCCTTTTGGTAAAAATTGAAAATTGCGTTCAGGTGACCCAACAGCACCTAACTGCTAACTAACGTTGTTGATCCTCTGCATGCATTTACCCCTTCTAACGAAATTAGTCTGACTGATTGCATTGTTTATGTAATGAGTGTGAGAATGTTACATTTAAAGACAGTGGTTTATTCATGGGACAGAGAGTCTTTTCGCCAATATGCAGCCTGGATGCAAACCAGACCACCTAAGACCATACTGAGTGAGTCAAAATACAGGATTTCAGAGTCTCACGATTTATTGATTGGGGTGTGCAGCTCCCCTTTTAGGCAACACCCATCACTCTTTAGACCACAACCTTTGTTAGATCCCCCTTTTATTTAACATGTACTGTATGTTTTAATGTGTTACCATGGGGAACCAATTTTAAATTGTATGACTTTTTAACCCCATTTTCTCAAAAACTGTGCTATAAAATGCACCATTTCAACACATTATTTGAAGAATGTTTTCGGCGGAGTAATCTCACTACATCACTTAGGCCTCTCTCACTACACTTGGTGACTTGTGCTAATTTATGGGAGATTTTAATAGCCCTCCACAGACCATGAATCGTTTACAATGTCAATGGCCCCATCGTGGCCACCCGACCCCTGGCAACACACGGTCTCTCTGCCACTGGTATATGCATAATAATGTTAAAGGTTTTGCACGTTGTGGGCTGGTATGTTTGGATGCCAGCAACCACGTACCACCCTCCTTGTTTATGAAATGTGAAAGATGTAAAGTCTGCTTCAAAAACATAGTAGTTTGTTTCACAAAGTTCATAGCAAAGCATGCTTCTGCCGCAGTATGATCATCTCATCCTGTGCATTGCATATCAATGATTGCCCGGGCCGGTTTGGGAGTCCGGGGTGCAGCATGCATTTCTTCAAGCAGCTTGATGGGCCCCCTCAGCATTATTGCCCCGGTCTATGGTGCAGCGTGCACCTTTTAAGGAACTAGACCTTCTGGACAGCCCGCTCTCTTCCTTTCAGAATGGGCTGACCTGACCTCCTCTCTACTTTCCTCATCCTCTCAACTCCTCCTGCTGGGTGATCTCAACATCCATCTGGACTCTCCTGACTCCTCAGGACCTTTCTGCAACCTATGTAACTCTCTCTCACTATCTATCCTACCCTCTGGCTTCACTTGCATCACAGGTCATAAAGTGGATGCTCTCATTTCCACTGACATCCCACTCTCTATCCATCTCACGACCTCTTTCTCTCTTGGACCGACCACTCTCTTCTATTGCCTCTCCTCTTGCATCCTCCCTTCCCCCCACATCACAGCACACACCCACACCAGTGCCTCCCTTGGCCCCACCTACACTTCACCTCTCCTCTGTCTCACCCGTCACACCGGATGAGGTCGCCAGACAAGTCCAGTCTCTGAAGACCTCATCCAAACAAGTGGACCCTTGCCCCTCCAAAACCATTAAGGACAACATTGACTCCCTCTCCCCAGCCTTTGCTGACCTTTGCAATCTCTCCTTTTCCCAACTGCTTTTAAGCACTCACATGTGCAACCTCTGCTCAAGAAACCCTCTGTTGACCCCTCCATTCCGGCAAACTATCGTCCGATCTCTAACACTCCTTTCCTGGGCAAACTCCTTGAGAAGTTGGCTATCTCTCAGATGAACCTCCACACTGAATCAATTGGTTGCCCTCATGACCATCAGTCTGGCTTTAGAGCATCCAGAGGCACGGAAACTGCTCTTCTGAAGACCTGTGAAGACCTGCTCTCAAATTTTGACACTAACACTCCCTCTGTCCTCATTCTACTTGATCTCTCCTCTGCCTTTGACAGGGTTAAGCACAAAATCCTGGTTGCACGTCTTCGTGACATCCTGGGTTTCACAGGTCAGGCTCTGATGTGATTATTCTCTTTTTTCTCCAACCGCCCATCCCAGGTGGACTTGCAGTCTTTCTGTTGACTATCACTCGCTCAACCTTCGGCATTGCATAGGGAACAAACCTATCCCCCTGATTCTTCAACATCTGTATGGCTACCTTGGCATGTGTGATTGCCACTTTCACCTCTAATTTCCAGTATTATGTAGATGACACGCAACTATCTTTCAGGCTACCCTCAGCCGTTTCCTCCTCCTCACTCATATCTGACTGTCTTCCCACTATCTAGTCATGGTGTGCTGCAAACAACCTCTGCCTCAACGCCAGTAAAAACAGAGACTGTTCCCGCTTTCCCTCTTTCACTCTGGCAGGCCTCCCTTGGCCCCACGCCTCCCCCATCTGCGAGGCCAAAAACCTTGGGGTCATCTTCGACTCCACTCTCTGCTTCTCCTCTCACATTTCTGACACCTCAAAAAAGTCTATCAACTACACCTCCTCGGAAGCACTCTACCTTTTCTCACTTTCCCCCAGCGTCTCACTGTCTCCAAAGCCCTGGTTCTCTCTAGGCTGGACTAATGTAACAGCCTCTTCCTCAACCACCATGCATCTGCCCTGCGCCATCTACAACTCATCCAGAACAGAACCGCAAGAGTTATCCTTGGCCTCAAGCCCAGGGACTGTATCTCTCTGGCGCTAAAATCCCTTCACTGGCACCCCATGGCTGCAAGGATCAAATTCAAGACCCTCTGCATTGTCCACAAGGCTTTCTGGGGCCTGGGACCCACCTGCAACTTTTCCTACCTAAATACTGTTCCTCTCAAGCCCTGCACTCATCTACCTCCAACCTTCTGCGAGTGAGCCGGATCTCCAAGCAGAGATTTGGAGGGAGATATTTATCCTCAGCAGGCGCCTCCCTCTGGAATAGCATTCCTGCCACCCTCCGTCTTGAGCTTGATCTTCTTAAATCCTGGAAACTGCTCAAGACTTTCCTCTTCCCCTCCTCCTTCTCTCTCCCTCTACCATGCTAACCTAGATCTCTGCTCTCTCCATCTCTCCCTCCTCTTCCATACAGCTTTGCTGACTGGCCGATTGGTGCACCTCAGAGTCTCACAAGTCCATGGCACCCCCACCAGTCTTATTTGCACTTGCCTCAGGGCCCTGCACCCCACCCCCCTCACTGCACTTCTGAATAAATCCAAGAGAGCTTCTCTCGCCACACTTATCCCAGCCTCTACCGACTGGGTGCACTTGGACCTCCCATCCCTTTACCGTCTTGCACTTGCACGATCTGAATGCATCTCTGCCTGAAGATTGTCTGTCTGTTCTCCCTTGTCTTCACCCCTTAATGTGCACTTGAAAAAACCACAGAATCGCCATCAGGCCTATTTGCTGTATCTCAACTGTTTAATGTATCTTTTTCAATTACTCTGTTTGTGCAGACCATTATTTTCTCAGAGTGTCAAGGGCTCTGAGCGACTGTTGTTTTTCCCCATCTTCCCACCCTCCTTGAGCACTTTGAAACACTGCCATTACCATATGCAGGTCCAGTTTCAAATCCTGACAAAACCAATTCAGACTTTCATCCTTCCGACGGTTCCATGTGTTAAAATTGTGGCAGAAATTGCTGTGGTTACAAAATATCGTGGCACAAATGCTGTGGTTTTGCCGCTACAATCCATGTAAAGGATGCGGGGGACACCCCCACAACCCCGGACCCATTATAACATTTAAGGAGAATGGGGGACACCCCCGCAACCGCTGCTCCCCTTAAATGGTATAACAGGGTTCACCTTTGCCGGGTCAAACCACAGCATATGTGCCACAATTTTTTGTATATGCAACATTTTTGCAGGAATTTTATCACTGCATACCCTTCCGAGTATGATAAATGAGAACCAACTTTGGTTGGGTGATAATTGTATGCAAATGTTCTATGAGAAGTGCTTTGGCGAAAGTGATATATAAATAACAAATCATTATACCACTGAACAAATGATCCTCTTGAAGTGTTTAAAAGATTTGGGTGTTAGCGGCATGGATAACCTCTTTGCTTACAGATGGAGTGCAAACAGTGTTTTTACACATAAGAAAGTCTTCCAGGAAAGCACTAAACTGCAGAGTGCCACAGTGGTTCATCGCTCAGCTCACTGCTGTTTAATGTGTACATGAGACCGCTGGCAAATTTAAATCAGCCCTTCAATCCATCGTTCAATATCTTTGGAGATAATAACTAGCTGATGCTCTGGTTAAGTCATGCGGACAAGAACAAGATAGCCTGTTTCAAAGACTGTCAAGCACAAATCAATTTATGGATAATTTCCAATTGTTTTAAATGTAATGCCCAATAAAACTTAATTATTTTATAATTCTTTACAGAGTCATCCTACAAGCCACTCCTTGAACAGTCTGTCATACTGCCAGCTATAGATACCTGGTCTGAGACTTGCTGGCCCTCAAGTATGGGATTTTGTCCCGTTCACTTAAAGAAAGTCAGGAACCTTGGAATTGGCTGGGCCCTCATTGTTCCATGGACGCTCTGAAGAGATTCCTGGAGCAATTCTCCTTTACTCCTAATGTCCAGATAATGAACACATTGATCTCCAGTGGGCTGGATTTGTGTAATGCTGCCTACCTGGGTCTTCCAAAGGTTGCCTTACAGAAGGTTCCTCTCATTCCGAATGCAGCAACCAGGGTTTTCTTGTGGCTGGGTCGCAGAGAACATATCTCCCTACAACTGCACTGGCTCACAATAGAGTCCCTATCCACTTTTAACCATTATGCTTTATGTATAAATCTTACCGTTCTTGTGCCGCTGCGTCCTTTTGCAATCACTATGTACAGCATGTAACAGGGAGAAATCTCCATTCAGCAATGACTGGCGTACTTAACCGCCCCAGGAATGGATGTTCTGAATGAGTTGGTGAATCTCTCGCTGAAATGGTGGCAAAACTGTGGAACATCTTGACACCAGAGTTATAGCTCACAGTAAATCACACATTATTCAGGTGCAAACTGAAAAAATCTATTGTTCCCACAGTTGGGGAAGTTTTAGTCATTCCTATGCTGGTTTCTGATTAAGCACTTAGATGTTGACTCCAGCAAGTCTGCCCTTTTCAAGAATTGTAGCATACCATGCCATGCCTACAGTGTTTGCAGTAGTAGGCAAGGTAATGCTTTGGCCTCGCAAACCAATATCACTCAGAGAGTTGACGGCTGATCAAGTAAACTTAACCACCTCAATGTGGAGCCTCTAGAAAGAGACCAAAAAGCAATTGAGTGTCAGTTTCCTGTTTTGATTCTTTCAAATGGTGAGGTGGTGAGTTAGGCATCTCCGAGCAATTTCCCTAAATGCATCCAGTCAAAATTGAGAGGGTGTTGTTGATCTGGATCTCGATCCCTGTGCCAATTTCCTAGACCCTATATTTCTGGGCGCTGAATTCATCAACTCTCAGAGAGGAAGTTCTGTTTCTTTGTTAAATATTTGTCCTTTTCCAGTCTCATTCGACCAATCTACTATTTGAGGTGAACAACTTTGGGTGCCTGCTATGATCCACTGAGCCCATCCTGCACTGCAGGTGAAAGGCTGTGAGTCCCTGGGATGAACAACTTTATCCCATCCTGAATAGGGAGATTTGTTATTTGTATTTTGCATTTGTATTTATTTGTTTATATAGCGCTTTACACCAAATCCCTGTGACAGGGACACTTGACATTGTTGCAACAATGTCCTTTCATCGCAGGATGTTTTTTTGATGTTTTTTACCACAAACTCTTTAATAAAAAAAAGATCACATTTTTTATGGGGGTAGAAAATGATATATATGGAGTCAGCGTGTTCGGGAATACATACAAAATTCAAGGGAATGCTGAGTTTGTGGGGGGAGCCCTCCCCAAAAAAAAGAATTAGATGGGTTTGTTCATTAAAAAATCAGCAGTAAAAAACTCTGCAAAAAATATATTGCTTTTAAATTACATGGAACCGCCATTTCAGCCTGAATGATGGGAAGCTATATATCTGTGTGCTAATTCCAGTGATCTATAATGTGTTGAGAGGTTCCCTGTTTCTATATTAAAAACAAAATGTATTGTGTATTGTGCCCTACTGGTTTTCTGCATGTCTAAGTACTATGATAACACTGGTTGTTATTATCCATTTAATTGTCTTGAATTCATAGACCTCAAACAGGTTAAAGGGATGATTTTGACTTGCCTGACTTGCGAAAGCCACGTACAAATGTTTGAGGAAAGCACTGAACTTGTCAAGCTATTTTATAGGCTACATAACCAGGAAGCATTCTTTCTGCATGTGACCAATTCTATTTCCCCAGAGTGAATCCTCAGACAACAATTCTTCCTACAGGTAATGTTCTAAGTCTCTGGAGAGAAGGCCAAGACTCAATTTTTCTGCAAATAGCAGATTCGCCATCCCTGCATTAACCCATCCTTCCTACGGTCAAAGGTTTCTCCAGCTGTGTCAACTCAGGGAACCCCCCTTTGCTATGGGGGTCACAGTTTTATATCCATGGGTGACTCCTGATAAACTGTCCGTACAATAGTTGGTATGATGTCTGCCCTTACTCAAAGACACAGAATATATAATGTTTCTAAATTATATGGTTTATATCCCTGGGTGAGTGAATCCAAGAACCAATCTTTCCTAAATGCGATATATTGTATTTACTGTTTTAATCACATGAATCAATACATTTTTGCATTTCTTAATTCCATTATAGTTTTGAGTCATTAACTTACCGGCACATCTGGCAGTGGTGGGAGCTTGGTCTGGGCAACCCATGTGTAAGCTACAGGTACATTGTGGTGGCATTTGGACTATCTCTGACCATAGTTTGGCTGAATAAAGTGCCATGGAAGCTAAGCTTGAGTCCTTTAGCTTCCAGACACTCTCCCAGTTTGCTCCTTAGAGGTTCCCTCTCTCTGTCTAAATCCCAAGAAGCCATGACTCTTACAGGTGGCTCATTTCTCTGTCTCTAGTGAATCCCCAAACCCATCCCTCCCACGTATACCTCGCTGATTATCCTGGGGCCACTGCCCGGATGAATACTATCTAGTGGGGACTGGCTTATCACCTCCTTGCGAATTAGCAGAGCCAAATCTTCTAACATAAGGACATAACGATAAGTTGTATTTGTATAGTTCTTACTGGTGCAGTTTTACATTTTAATGACCGGTTCTCTGTCCTTGTTCTGATCCCTTAAGCCCATTCTTGCTACAAGTAGACAGTATTCTGGCCATCAGCAAAACCCATCCTCACAGTTGACATGCTCTATTTCCATGGGTGAATCTCAAGATAACCAACTTCCTACAAGGATCAAGTTGTTTTTGTCCCTGGAAAAGATCCCCAGAATCCATCCTTCCTACCAGGGAAAGTTTATGCTCCCTCTATGAATCTGTAGAGCCATCCAGTGTTCTGGTAATAGATCATGCATTGTTCCTGGGACCCTGGAAATTCCCCTGAGTTCACTATTTCAGAAGATAAATGCCTTGTACCTCTTCCTTTAGGTTAGAAAACTCCCTGAATCTAACAGGTGAATGCAGTGCTTTGCTGTGGACAATGGGAAGAATCTATACTTCTTAGAGGTGAAAGAAAGGCCTGGTGTAAATACCCAGAATCCATCCGCACGTACTGGTGAAAGGTAGTTTGACCATGAACAAATCTCCCGACCCCATCCACTAATAGTGACAATTCTCTTTCCATAGGCAAACTCCATAAGTATCTCAGTCTTTTGGATGACAGTGCATGAGGCTTGATGAATCCTCTTCACTTGTAAAGCATATCTTAAAAACTCATCCTTCCAACGTGAAAGGCAGTCCTTGCTGAATGCTTCCTTCCTATAGGAGACATGTCCTTCATTCCTACATGCAGCCTGCTACCATGTTGTCAATGTACACAACTGATTTACTTTGCAACAATGACTATACAGTCCTTTTGCAAAGTAATGCTGCAGTACCACACCAATACCGCAATCGTAAAAGTACATCTGGCAATATTGCCCCCCCCCAGAACATTTCAATGGTGGTTTCTCCCCTGCTTGCCAGGACATATGAGTCAAATGTGTCTGTCACGGTTGCAAATATGAAAGAAGGTAACTCAATGCAATCTGCCGGATTAACTGGGAAGCTACAGGATGCACGTTCTGTAATGTTGCTCATGGGTGCTCAATGTGTGCTCGGTTACTGGCAATTGAGAGGGTAATAAGTGGATGGATGTTGTCACTTAACAGTTTGGGTGTACATTGACCATTCAGTATAGGGATGAAGGCATCATGGTGGGTGATAGTATTGCCTAGTGTGGGTGCACAACATGTGGACATTTTGTTAGAGTGAAGGCAGTTGGGGCGCTGACACTGGATTGGTTCATGAACCAAATGTGTAAATTAAAATCTGTTCCACCTCTGTGAGATATACATACCTCTATGCCATTGACAGCATATGATGTTAATGCTAACGCGATTTGTGTTTCTTTCTACTCTATTCCAGACTCATTCCAACTTGAGATCATGGCTGCTCATCATCCTACTCTCAGTCCGTATGAGCCATGAGCAGCAAGGATCGCAAAGGAACCTAGAAATCTGATGGTTCACATCTCTACAGTATCATCAATTGGTTCTTTGAGTTGGGACTAGTAACACCACTATTAAAGAATCCATTTTGGGCCCGGAGATCCTGCACATTTTATCCCTATCATTTAACTTCCCTCTCCAAGCAAGCTGATGGAGGTGGTGACTTCATTACAATTGTTGAGATTTATGGAGTAGTATGGTCTGCTGAATGATTCCCAAGCTGGATTTATACCCGGCTGGCCGAAATACTTTGTTTGTGGTAGTAATGTAATGTAACGTAAAAATAATGTATAAAGTGCTCCTTCACCAACTAGGGCACCATGGTGCTGATGAGAAACCAAGACTGAGGCACGCAACCAGCTAAACTGTGAAGAGAAAGGTTTTGAGAGCACAACAGAACTTTAGGTGATCGACCATGGCCCGCAGAGAGACCCGCGTGGCATTCCACAGGGAGGGAGCAGCAACCGAGAAGGAGCGACCCCGACTAGTCAAACTAAAGCGAGGGATAGTGATCCTAAGAGGTGAAGCAGAATGCAGGTGCCGGGTGGTGGCATAGGGACAGGATTTGGCCTGCAGAAATTCGGGACCTTTATCATAAAATGCACAACGCACCACACATAGAGCTTTAAACTGAATGTTTTTCGCCACAGGGAGCCAGTACAGTTTAGCCACAATAGGAGAGGCCGGGCAAAACTATGCGGCCCCAATGGCCGCGTTTTACAGTACTTGAAGTCGCTGGAGAAGATATGCTGACTGGGCCAGATAATGATAATGATAATGATGTGTTATTTATATAGCGCCTTAATCCAAAGCGCTTAGATAGAGTGCATTGCACTCATCCAGAGGTAAGAGATGATACCACCAAGGAGCAAAGGTGAGCGGGAGGAATGGGAGAACCTTGTGCAAAACACAGAACTTGAAGTGAATTGACTGGCAGACAGCGCTTATCTGACTCTGCATGGACAGTGAATCCGAAAGTTTCACCCCCAGGTTTTTAACCACCAGTGTGGGTGAAGGCAGTCGGTCAAGGATGGAAGGCCAGATGGCTGAAGACCAGCTGAAAAAGGCCCTGGGGGACCCTACCACCAAAACCTTTGTTTTATTGCTGTTAAGTCGAACCCAGTTTCTTCCCATCCAGGTGTGGATGGTGAGCAGGCAGGAACAGCAGCGTTCTGCAGAGGCAGGGGAGGAGTGGTCAAGCCCTAACAAGATTTGTGTATCGTCAGCATAGGAGAAACACCAAAACCAAAAAGAGTGTTTCAGCTTCACCAAATAACGAATGTAGAGATTAAAGAGAAGGGGGGAGAGAGCAGAACCTTGGGGGACACCACAATTGAGGGGTTTTGCCACAGAAAGAAAAGGAGGAAGAGAAAGAAACTGGGAGTGACCTGCAAGAAAGGAAGCAATTCACTCCAAGACCTGGTCAGAGAGACCACCCTCTGACAGTCACTCAAGCAGAATGGTGTGGTCGACTGTGTCGAAGGTGGCAGAGAGATCTGGCAGGATCAGGGTGGCAGAGCCCCCTTGATCCGAGATCTGATCCAGATTATCAACCACCACAACTAAAGCTGACTCTGTGCCACGACCAGGCCGGAATTCATTTTGAAAAGGCTGCAGGCACCCAAAGTCCTCAAGGAATGAATGGAGAAGGGGAGTAACCAAAGCTTCAAGTAGCTTCATAGGGAATGAAAGAAGGGGGATGGGATGGAAATTGGAGAGCGTGGACAGATCAAGACCAGGTTTCTTGACCAAGGGAAGAATAAGAGCATGCTTAAGAGAGTTGGGAATGTGAACTGATGAAAAGGAAGCATTAACCGCTGCCATAAGAGGCTGTGCGATGTTGAGACAAATATCCTTAAGGATGCTGAAAGGAATGGGGTCGGCATGGGAGGCCGATTTAAGTGAAAGCACAGCTGCAATTATGGCAGACTCTGTGATGACAGGAAAAATATACCAAACAGAAAGAGGCAGTACCAGGTCCTCGGGGCGGGCCGAAGGAGGGCAAAGGTTGGCCGCAGCAGATGTTCTCAGGCGAATAATCACAATTTTGTCATGAAAGAAAGAGAACAGTGAGTCGCAGCAATCTTGAGAAGGGACCACCCCAGAATTAACCAGTGGGGAAGAGAGAGAACAAACTACTTTAAAGAGCTCTTTAGAGATGTTTACAGAGGCTTCCACTTGAGCTGTGAAAAATGCACATTTGGCTAGCACGATGGCTGCCTGATAGAAGGCCGTTTCTTGATGAAGTGCCAGGCGGGATGAGTCACAATATGACATATGCCACTTGTGTTCTGCTTGCCTACGGGCGAGGCGAAGCTTGGCCAAGTCAGCTGAAAACCAAGGTGCAGAAGGCCGAGCACAGGTTTTACCTACCATGATGGGACCCAATAAATCTGCTGCAGCAGTAAGAGCTGCGGTAAATGATGAAAGTCCCCAGCAGCATCAGCTGGCTGCTGCTGAATAATTGCTGCTGTGATGTCAGGGTGTTGACCTTCCCCCAGTGCCTTTTATAGGGGCGGGGAGAGCTGGAGGACAGGGACAAGTGAGAGAATTCAAAGCAAACGGAATAATCTCATGATCGGACCAAAGAACGTGGAGGTTGGCAAAAGAGGTGGTCAGTGCAGGGGGAGAAAAGAGAAGACCAATGGTGTTTCCCAGCTGGTGGGTGGGCCCCACAACCACCTGGGAGAGACCCAGCTCTTCCAACGCAATGATGAAGCGAGCCGCTTGAACGTCGGCGGGGTCATTGGGATGGAGAAGATTAAATTGCCACAGAACAACCAGAATCCTCAGCTGGAGTCTAAGATTGGCCACAAGTGCTGGGAAATCTGCATGGAAGAGAGGATGGGGAAATCTTCACATTTCTTTTTCTTACATTTTTTTATTTTTATCATGCAGGGGGAGAGCCCACGCTCTCCCCACTCACCTCTACCTTATGCTATATCCTTACCCCACCCCATCTATGTTTTAAAATGTAACCACTTACCCAACCAAATTCAAAGAAAAAAACTTTGAAGATTTCTCATTCGGTGAAATGGTATTCAATGAAATGTAGGTATTCAGTATTTTAATACCAGTGTGTATGTCTTCAAGCGATGCTAATATAAATACTTACATTACTGTGTCAGCTCCTTTCTTTATTTGAGAAATTATATAATTGAAAATAAAAGGAATTGGAAAATAAATGGAGAAAGTCATTGTTGGCATGGATTACAGGGGAAGTATCTTCCACCTAATCTTGGTGAGATGTGATTATGTAAATATATTTAGGGGCCAATTCATGGAAATGTGTGCAGAATTCCCACAAGAGCCACGCCCTGAGAAGGACACTGTGTGAGCCGGTGCACAGAATAAAAAATGCGCACCCCGCGTATTCATGGAATTGACTGCACAAAATAATCATATTCGCAAGTCACACCCCGGAACACCCCTGACACGCCCCAACACAAAGCATAAACATCTACCTTTGTGTGCTCCCTGGGTACGAATACACACACTCTTCAAAGAGTGCATGGGGTCCCCCCTGCAAGCAGGCCTGCATCTCGTGGACCCTGAGCAGAGTCCCCCATAACTGTTGCCTGCACCCGGACAACATGCATATGAAAATTCAAAATCTGCATGCCAACCCCCATAAAACTGTTCCTGCATCCCGCTACACTGCATACACGCACCCCTAAGTTTGATCTTAAACCCAGTTGAATGCGTGCACCCCTAAATCTGACATGCAAACCCGGCTCCACACTGTAAATCCTATGCGTAAGTGTCCTTATGCCTGCCTTCGGGTGTCGAAGTGATCGAGGTATTTACATTTCTATGCCGAGAGGCTGCGTGGGTGTTTCCATGAATACATGCCGCTTGGTGCAAATGTGGGCGAGCGAGGGACTGCCTGTGGGCCATCCCTTGTAAAGCCCACATTTCCACATGTTCTTCCCCATTTTCTGTGTTCCGCCCCTTTCCAGCCCTCTGCGCAAGCCACGCCCTTGCTCTGAGTGGTGTGTCGCGCAAGGTGCTCAACGGCTCACTGAAGCGTGCCGAGCCTGCACAAACTCCACGCAAGTCCTGGAAATGTCCCACGCATTCGATTTCATGAATCGACAAAGGAGATATCACACGCAGTTTGGCACGCAAGTTCCCTATTTCCCGTGCAAATAATTCCATGAAATGGCCCCTTAGAGTCCATTCTTGGACAGTAGTCGCATGCATCACCAGCAGGGATTTTGTCCAGCTTGTGCCGCCAGAGCAGGAGACATTTAACTTACTTGTGTGTGACTCTACATTACCACAAGATGCCCATGACAAACAAGTCATATACAGCGATACGTGCATAAAAATGTAATTGATAGTCAGTAGAAAACACACTTACAATGCATTGCAATGAGGAGTGAATAGAGAGCACTGACAAGTATTATACAAAAGTGTGTGGGTGACCTTTGCTTTGATAACTCTGTGAGGTCATACATTTTCTTTTCACATTTCATCTGCAAACATACATGCACTGCTGTTAGCACAATTCATGTAATTATGGTCCCTAACATCACAGAAATGTCAGTAGGCATGTTACTGTAACATTCATTCTCCACACCTACCAGAAGCACATCACAAAACATGAACAACTGTGATGTCACTGACCATGGTGTCATTAATTGTGCTAACAGTAGCCCATTAATGCATGCATGATACATTTTGAGTCTAATACAGCATACTTAGTTTGCATTAAAACACATATGAGTGCTTCCTTGCAGACATAGGATGATGTGTCATCTATTTACTGATTCTCACAGTTAGCCCCTTTCATCTTTTATGTGACTATTTAAACAGCTCATACACAGTGTTACATGAATGTGTTAATGTCAGTGAATTATTGTGAGATGAATGGTTTGGAATCAGGTCATGTGCAACCCGAAGAAAAACAGATTATTTTTCACTGTTTTCTTTTATTTGTTTGTTGCTTGTTGTCCTTTTTGCCAGTGCGGTGTACTGATGTTACATTGACATGCCTACTTTTGTGTGTGGGGTTGCTGGTTACAATTCAAGAGTTGAGGGCGCAGCCTTAATAACTGGAGGACGCATCAGGGTCCTTCCCATCACTTTGTTGCTATTCCAATTCGGGGACCTTATTTCTGCCACATCGGTTCCAATAACATAATGAAATGTTTGACTTGGTAAATGATTCAATGTGAATAAATGCAAGCATACTTTCTGCGGAGCCTTCCTCAGCAATCTGTCAGAATAGTTTACTAATAGTGAAACAAGCAACCTGTCTCCTGTTAACTGTAATCATGTAATGAGTTGACATTCTTTTTTATCACTTAGTATGCCTCAGGAACCCTTTAAATGCAATTTATATTAATATGCCTCTTATAATTTTATGAACCATACTTCAAACACATTTACTGGGCAGTATCTGTGCCAAAAGAAAGTGCTTACGTACAGTTCCTCCAGCATTTGCTGTTAATCACCATATTTGTTGATTTTGCTATTCAAGGCAAATAGCTTCAAATTAAATATAAATTGATAACTGGATCCATTTATTTCTCTGAGGTCGTTTAAAACTGCAAATCTCCACTTCACCTATAATCTGTGTTTACCTCCCGTATTTGCTGCTGCGCCCGCTGCAATCTGTTCTGGTAGGGACTTTGCAAACAATGATTTCTTGAAGGTCGAGCATGGCCAGGTTGATGTTTTAAACATTGTATCTGATTCTGCTCTGTATTTGATTTTAAGGTATGTCTTTACATTGACTGCATTCTGCCAGGGCCTCCGCGGCCATCACACAGCCTGCTCAAAACGATACAGGGCACATTTCAGACATCGATCTCTCAACACTCCGCAGAAATGATGTAATACATAAACTACAATTGAATATTCTAGCCCCAAAAAAATAACAGTTTGAAATAAATGCAAGAGAACATGTATTCTTAGTTTTAGATTTGTAGTCACCACTTTTTGACTGAGGACTTTTTGTGCAGTCGCTTAAGTTCATCAATGGAGATGGTTAAACAGGCCGGCTTTAGATCTGGGTGGGCTACCTGTTGACTGACCTGCACACCCATGGAACTTTACTTGTCCTTCCTCCACCATTGCTCAGGATGCTTTGGAATTCCCCTGAAGAAGTCAACCCATGAGTTTCCTAAAATGAGTGCCACTATATTTTACTGACCTCATGAAGGGTCTTGAGTTCAATATATTTGCCTCCCGTTCAAGGGCAAAGTGCAAATGCTTCTATGTAGCAAACACTTTGTTAGCTTTCCATACATTTTCTGAGAAATGCTTTTGGTCTCATGACAAGATGCATGAGCTTTCTTTTCACACTGGTAATTGTGATGCATGAGCTGGGGTTCTCTCATTGTGTTTATTCCCTTCACAGTTCTTTAGGTGATTTTTATTGACTCATAACTATCAAGAGTCTTGATTTTGTGTATATTTATATGTATATTCACTGAAAACACTTTGTAAGGGATGTTTTAGTTAAGTTGCACTAATAGAAACCTATGAAATATATTGAAAAAAACATTATTGAAGGGACATTATGGTTGCAAGGTAAAATCGAAAAACCAAAGAAATTCAACAGTTATTGTAAACTATTCACCCATAACTCGTGCCACCGCCATGCACTGCTAAGACTAACACCCAGGACATCAAAGATGACATCATAAATTACATCATCAATGACATCACTGATGGCATCACATATCCTAGTACTTTCTTTTCCTTCAGTGACAGTATGTCAGGTGTATCGACCCATGTTCAAGTTATTATGCTGCAACATTTGGTGCTGTGGGCTTAGAAAATCCAAGATGGCTGAAAAGCCCACATTTGCGCCAGAATCCAAGAAAACCGCGCAGTTTTTGCGCACACCAAAATGGTCACCTGACCTGCCACCCACCAGTGCAAGCGTGATGGGCCAGAAGCGCCATGAGCGAAATCAGTGCAAAGGAATATGGTGCTGTTCAAAATCTATTTTAATTAATGTCGAAAATCGCTAAAATCATGGGCAGAAAACCACCTGACAGAAAAATCCAACTTCTGGTTGGGTGTTCTACATTACTCTACTGCAGAATCCACATTAATACAATGTTAGCAAGGATCATATGCTATCAAGTAAAATCCCCTTTTTGAAATGGATTAATTCAAGACAGCTCCCAAAAATGGGTGCAGTACCGGCGCTTGACACTAACCGGCACTAGCGATCTAAACTCTGAAAGGAGACCGGTATTTCAGTAGCTCAAAAGGAACATGAGTTAGCTGGAAACTTCAAAGCCTTGCTGGTTAATGAGAATTCTTAACACCTACTGTTCCTGTGCCCTATACTAGAAGGCAGTCTGATTTAATTAAAAGTTCAAGAGGCATCTGTCCATGGAGAGCCTAGACACCTGCTCTTACCAGCAACAGCACAGGAGATCACATGGTCGTATTAATCAGATGCAGAGTGCCACCCTGGTCTGCTGACCTCAGTCAACACAATAGACTCTTTCTACTGAATAGGATATGCTGATTTGAGGTGTAATTGTCAACAGTTGCTCTGGGGGAAGGAAAGACATTTGATCTCTGAGTCAAACCAAGTTCCCGGGGGCGGGGGAAAACAAATGGGTGTACTGAATTGAGAACAAATGTATGTTTTATTAAATTGCTTATAAAATATTGTATTAAGCTGACAGAAATGTACAATTTGGGGATTATTAATATGAGAAATGAACCCACAATTTGAGACTAAGCTCAACGTTGTGGAATGTTCTGAGGCTAAACCCCGGGATTTATCAATATTGCAGACACAGGGTTTATGCTAGAAAAATGAAAACTTACTGTAATATGCGTAGAGAGGGGGTGTACCTCCGTGGAAGATTTGATGAAAAACCAACATGACAAAACCCACTAAAAGCACAAAATGTTGTTGTTTCTGAACCCAAGCTCGCAGGAACATGAGGCTTGAACAGAGACCGGTCTTAATTCATCTGTGATGTGTACATGTATTATGAACCACTTGTATATTTGGGATTATGAAAAATTGGGTTCTATGTAAAATCAAAGGGCGTTTCTTCAATAGATTGTAAAAGCGTAGCATCACTGTGACTCACAACTATCCAGTTAAAGGACAGAAAATCCTCTAGCCTATCAGCACCCTTAGTGGGTTGGGCATAGAAAGTTAGCCTTCCCACCCACTTTCAAAAGACATAAAAAGAACCACTGAAAGCCAGATAGGGACATTCACTTTCCACTTTCTTGCAAAGCACTTTGACAGACGACATCCAAATTCAGGCACTATCCAGAGACCAGAACTTAGAAAACCAGACTCCAGACTCCAGAACTTTGAAGCAGAAGGCCTACTGCAAGCTAAAAGTATTCTCAGCTGGCCTTACAATTTTGCAAACTGGTTTACCCCAGACTTCCTAGGGGCACATCAGAATAAAACAGCCGGGCTGTGCTGTTTGATTCTAGTCAAGAACTTTTGCCAGAAACAGACCCAGAAGCAGTGCTGTATCCAGAACCGCAGACCAGACCGCTGTGCAGTGCCAAGAACTTTTGCCAGAGCCAGAGATCCAGACCGGCAGAGCAGAGAGAACCGCAACTAAACCTGTTGACCAGATCTGTGACCAGATCTGTGACAAGGCCCATTCCTTCCAAAATTAGGAGTGAGTATCCAGCCAGAGCTGTGCTGTGCAAAACCAATCTCTTAGTTTAAAATAATCTAATTCAAACCATTTCCACCTATCTAGAACTGCATCATAGAAATTGTGTGTCCATTCTGTGATTTCAAAGCTGTGAAAGTGTCATTTGTCATTCTGAGCTTTACTTCCATTCTGAGAATCTACCTCCACTAAATTGTCTGTATCTTTTGAACCGCACGTCCTAGGAGCGAGATTTAACTTTCATTTATTTTAAAGCTAAGAATCTAAGCTTTCCAACAAGCCCAAAACCGCACTCGGAAAAAGTGCTGCGAATTGCAATTTGACTCAACTTCTTCACCTGTCAAAAATAGCTGTCTTTTGCTTCCATTGCTGAAATTAATTTTCAACCTGATAATCCCTCATGAATCATTGCTAGTGTTGACCTGAACTAATTCAAAGTAGCTGTCACTTACCCTGAATCTCCTAGGGAATTAACATCATTTTTAGCATATTTTCACTTCATTGCAAATCACATTAAAAGTATTTCTGCATGTTTTAAAAGCATACCGGTTGCTCCAAGCTTGCTAGAGGGGAAATAGAATGTGTATTGCATTTGATTGTATTCCTGAAAACTGTGGGCTCCCCTTCCATCTCCTTATATTGCATAGGGGGGGAGTGAATTGTCAAAAGAAAAAGTGATCATATTATCTCTTGTTGAAACCATATCAGTTTATTTCTGTGCTGCATTCTTTCCATCATTGCTTTCCCTTTAAACCATAAAAGTATTCTCTGCTACCTTATCCTTTCTATTCTAACTCCTCACTGATTGAAAAGAGTGCAATTGTAACATTACCCATTGTTGATCAACATTACACTCATAAGTGTGCTATCAAATATTAATTTATTCATAAAAGTGTGATATATATATATATATTGTTTAATTTTTCAAATAAATCTTTTAATTTGAAAAACAAACCTACTTCTTGGCTCAGTGAGGTCAGGGGGATTCAAAGAGAGGGGCGTTATACAAGGGTTTATCATCCAGATCTATGAACTTGTCATAAAAATATATAAATAAGGGCTTCCCTTGGGCATCCCAGACTAGGCATTGACTTAGTTGGAGTACTGAATTGAAGTCACTTAACAGAGTGGGGGCTCGCCCGGGAAGTCTGGATTAGAACTACCACTTGTGCAGCTTAATACAGTGTGCTAACTGACAGGATACATAAATCCTGTTGGATCACCATGCTGTGTTACACTGTAAAAGCACCCCTCAAAAGAAGGACGCTCTAAGGAGACGGTCTGTTTTGCAAAATAAAATACTAACTTCTGTAAGTCAGGAAGGAAATCAATTTCCAGAATGATGACCTTGGTAGATATCAAAATAGCCAGAGAGCACCTCTTACATAAGCAATTTGTGAGAGGCGAATGGACGGAACAGGACCAGGCGGTGTGGTTGCTGGCAATCGCACCCAGATCAGTGCAACAGGGTCAGCCATATGGAGAGATCAGGGTCCATTACATGTGGCCCTGAGTGAACTATATATGGCCCCTAAAGCCAAAGATGAGCATGACAAGATTGTCAGGATAGCGGCATATTTATATTTATATATGGGAGCCATACAGGACAAATATGCTGAGGGCCAAGACCTGGCAAATAGGCAACAGGTGGCATTAGAGAAGGCCCAATCTGACCTGGTCTCTTCTGAGCAGAGGCTGCACAGGAGCCAGGAGTCAGAAAATGAGAGTAGACAGTATCTCATTAAAATCAAAGAGGATATGGGTATCCTGCAACAGGAAAAGTCTGACCAGGATACCAGATTTCTGGCCTTGCAGAAGGAGTACCAAGAAGGTTTGGACGCCGTACTGCAGAGCCAGAAAAAGCTGGAGCAACAACTGGACTTCAATAGGGCATGCGCAGAGCAGGTAGTCACCGTGCAAAGCCACCGAGATAGGGAGAAGGCAGAGAGCAACAAACTGATTCTGAAAGACCTGGATACCCAGACAGAATTTGAGGAGGAGCGCCAGAAAGCTGGTGCCTTTCAAGGGCAGAGGGACAACCTGGCAGCACAGATGCAGGGTCTTAGTCAGGAAAGGGACACCTTAGGCCAGGAAGTCTGCCACTTAAAAAGAAAAATGGAAGAAAATCACCTGGCCCTCCAGGGAACGGGTGACCTCCAAAAAGAGCCTCAAAACTTGTTGGAGCACACCAGGAGGGTGGAAGATGGTCTGGCAAGAAAGGAGCAGGCCAGTAGGGATGGGACTCAGGAGGTAACCCTCCTGCAGCAAAGACTGGCCCAGTACTCCAAGACTGGGAAGCACAGAGAGAGAATGAGGCTCTCTGTCAGCACAATGATAGGCTCCTGCAACAGGTAGCCATGCAGGAGAGACTGATAGAGTCTAGTAAGGCCTTAACTGAGGAACTGAAGGCACAGGCTCTTGCATTGCAACAGGGAGCATGGGCGGATAGAGACCAAGTTCACTGGGAAAGGGAAACTCCTGAGCATAACCTCAGGAGCCCTAGTACCAGAGGCCTTCATCTCTCCCGGTCCCTGGACTCTGCCACCCTCATGTCCCCTGGCGCACATGAGCACAGGGCCACAGGGATGGCAGATTACTATCCAGCCAAAAGTATGGGGCTCATAGGCCAGTACCACCCAGGAATGGATGGGCGGACATCCGGGTATGGGCACCTAAGTACAGTGCAATTTAGTGGGGAACCCAGGAGAGTAGGCCCACTAAGGGCATCCTGAAAACCTCTGCCCAGTTAGGTCAGTGGGGGGGTACCCATCAAATCCTGACAGCAAGGAGGGATCTGAAGACTCCTCTGAGCATCACAGGACACAGGAGACCAGGTCCCCACATTCTGCCAGCCATTCGCAGGCTCGCAGAATCAGGGAAAACCTGGAAGATCAGAAGGGCACCTCTGGGAGCAGTGCTTCTGAGTCAGAGGATGAATGGACCAGGGTTACCCGAACCAAAAAGGCCAATAAGGCAAAAAGGGCCTTGCTTAAGGATCCCTTAAAACAGATTAAGGCAATAAGGAGTGTCATCACCCCTTATCACAAGAACGCCAAGTATTCTGTTTGGGAACACTTGGAGCTTTACGAGCAAATGATGGAGACTTTCCATTTGAAGGACAGCAGTAGCTGCATCCAGTATGTAAAATGTACATTCTCCCCAAAGTACTCCAGTTTCTTTGCGGGACTGGAGAACCAAAACTATTCATGATGGTCCACATATAGGGCGGCCATCTTGAAACATTTTTCTGTTCACCGGAATACCCAAGAGGCTCGCAAGGCAGCCTACAATTTGCAATGTGGGGAGGATCAGGCCCCACAAGAATTTGTGCAGGAATTGAAGTGTGCCTTTGTGCAGACTACCAAAAGGGTGCGCACGGACAGTAGAGAGTTTGTAAATACATGTTTCCATGCCTTACCCATAATGACCCAGCTAGTGAGAGATTTTCACGAGAAAAGGTCACTAGACTGGGTCATTGAACAGGCTACCCGGATCTATGAGGTGCAGAAGCCCATAGAAAATAAAAATAATGGCCAGAAAAGCCCCAAATCGACCAGCACCCCTGCTGCTGCCAAGGTGGCAGAGGTAAAGGTTGCCCCCATTTAAGATTTGGAGATGGGGGGGCCTAAAAACCTTCCTGCGCAGAATAACTCTAAGCCCAGAAGGCCCTCGGGCCAGTCACAAACAGGGAGTCAAGGAGGTAGTCGAACAAATGGGGTCCCTCGCTCCCCTGACTATGTAAGTCCCAGCTACAAGGGAAACCGACCCATCCTGGGGTATGTGTGGACTCCTCCAGCCCAAGGGGGGGATCCAACCAGGCACCCAACCCAGGGAACTTCCCTCCTAACTTCCCACAGGAGGGCAGAAATTCACCAAACCCTGGGCAGAACAATTTCCCCAGGTATCCACCCAACTTCCAACCCCAAAATCATCCATCATTCTTTACCCAATTCCCTGAGCCCAGACCACTTAATCCGGGAGAGGGGAGGCCAAGGGTGGAGGGGTACCCAAATATTCCCAACCCGGGGTACTACCAGAGAAGGGATAGCTACCCTTCCCGGGATCAGCCCAGGGGAGAAAACAGAAACCTGTATCAGCCTGAGCGGGTTTCACAGTTAGAGCACCAGGTCCAAAATATGGCACGGGATCTGGATCATATGCTGAGGGCTCAACAGAACCCTCAGACAACCATGCCGGTGCAGAATGCCCCAAACTCTGGGCCTGGTGCTCCAGAACAATGACGAGGGCAGCACCCCGATAACCCTCCGGTTCCCAGGGAGGAGGCACAAGGGGAAGGGGGGTGTAAAGCCTTGGACGAAGCTTCCTTCCCCACTTGTAAACAGCCCTTGGAAACCCAGGAACCGGAAACAAAATCTCCTACCCCTGAAAGTCTGCCACCCAAGGAGCAGAGAGGAGGTAGGAGAAACAAAAGACCCAAACAGACCCATTTTGTGGAGGTGGTACAGATATTCCAATTTGAGGGAGAGGGATCCTCGGAGGATCCTGGGAAAAGGATTTCCTCCTTCAGAGATGGGGGAACTCCTCCCAAAGAAAAATGGGTCCCAAAGGATGCAAATCCAGACTGGGTAGATGTGGGGACTGAGCTAGCGCCGCCCATCATCTCATCCCAGAACCAACAGCATCAAAGTAGGGAGGGCCAATACAAGCTGGCTTTTACCTTTGGGGACCAGCAGTACACATGGACCCAGACTCCCTTCGGATACCTCAACTCCGGCAATGAATTCAACATTTTCCTACATAAGGCCATGCCCGACCTGGGTGCGAGGGGTAACCTGTTTTATGTAGATGATGTCCTCATCAAAGGTTCATCTGTGGAGGAACACATAGCAGAGATCCGTTATGTTCTGACACAGTTGAGGGCCGCCGGAGCAAAACTTTCCTTTCAGAAAGCACAGTGGTGTATAACCCGCATGAGATTACTCCTCAGGGTCTCTGTCCCCACGAAAAGAAAGTGGAAGCACTTCAGAAACTGATAGACCCCACAACTCTGCGGGAACTAAGGAGCCTCCTTGGACTGACTAATTACAGCAGAAAGTTCATTGAGGGCTACGCAGAGATCACCAGACCCCGGATTCATCTCTTGAAGGGGGGGTCAAGTGGGAATAGGATCCAGAACAATCCGAGGCAGTAAGACAGCTCAAAAGAAGCCTCTCACAAGCACCCTGCCTAGCTTACCCTGTCAGAAACAAGGAGTTTTTCTTGGAGACAGGGTTCTCTAATACATGCTTGACTGCAGTGTTATATCAAAAGCATGACATGGTCAATAAAGTAATCTCCTATGCGAGCAAAAATGTATCCTCTGTGGAGGAAAAATTCAACGATTGTGAGAAGGCACTCCTGGCAACGGTGTGGGCATTGAAGAATTACCGTCCGTTTATCCAGGGGGAACACATCATAGTAGAGACTCTACACCAGCCTCAGCAACATCTCCAAAGTGACAGAATCCGGGCCGGAAATGTGAGTAATTCCCGAATTACTTCCTGGATTCTGTCAATGTAAGGCTTTCCTGTGGAGGTCAGATATGGCCAAAACAAGAAGAGTCCCCTCGCGCAAGGTCTGGCTGACTTGCATGATTGTGCCAGAGAAAACTGTCTCGAGGACGAAAGTCTAAAAATCAAGGACAACATGGAGGCATACCTCAATTCCCCACACAAAGTCTTTGAAGAAGACAAGTGTGAGGGAATGCCCACTGTCTATGTGGACGGATGCTCTTACCATGTTGACAACAACGGGGAAAAAGAACTTGTGGCTGGCGTGGGGAATGCATGGGTGAATGAGTCCCCAGAATCCTCCACTGGGTATAAAATTGGTCCCCGAAGTAGTCAGGTGGCAGAGTTGATGGCTGCACATCATGCCATCCTCACTGCTGTCCCACATCAACTCCACGAACTGGTCATAATCACAGATAAAGATTATGTATGGAACGGGTTTGTGGAGCACCTGGTTAATTGGAAAACCAAAGGCATGTTATGTGCTAATAACAAACACTTGAAACATGGGAAGTTAATTCAAAACATTGATGATCTGGTCACCGTGAATGGGATGACCATCTACTGGAAAAAGATCAAGGGTCATTCCAAAGTAGAGGGACCAGACAAAACTGGAAATGACTTAGCTGATCAGCTGGCCAAAACCGGGGCCATCCAAGGGAATCTAATAGAGATTGAGTCCCTGTTGGGGGGAAATCCAGGTCACGGCTATCACTAGGTCCCAGACAAATGCTCACAATGATCTTTCAACTGCACAAAAGGAGTAAGGAGACCCCAGATGCTGATTTGATTACGGATCAGAAAGGGGATCCAATAATTGGTACATTTTACCAACACATTGAGGACCCTGAGAACTTTCCCCTGACGGATACCAATTACATTGGGAAAGAGGACCTTAGAGTGTTGATGAAATGTCCAAAAATGTTCTGAATCCAAGACGGTTTGTTGGTAAGGAAATCCCAAGCTGGCCATGATCAGTGGGTGGTTCCTACCTCATTCCGACGCCTGATGTTAAGTCAAGCCCATGATGTGTCCACAGCGGTCATAGGGGGTTTCATACAACACTTGAGATCTTAAGAGAGGTTGCATACTGGCCACACATGGGGAAGGACCTCGACCAATACTTGAAGGGGTGTCTTGTGTGTGTTGAATTTCAGCCAACCTCCCTCACACACCGTGCGCCTCTCCAAAAGAGGGGGGTGACACTGCCATGGTCAGATTTGAAAGTCGACTACATAGGGCCCATGATTCGCTCCTCTAGGGCGAATAAGTACATGTTGAAGTGACATGCTTATTTACTAAATGGGTGGAATGTCTCCCGGCCCCAAACTGCAAGGCAGAAACAGCAGCTGCCCTCATGATCAACCACATCTTTTCCCGTTTTGGTCTACCCCAAAGGATTGAGTCAGACAGAGGTAGGCATTTTACCAGCAAAGTAATGACTAAGATGTGGGAGATACTGGGGGTTAAAAGGAAGCTAACCATTGCTTACTGGCCAGCCTCTTCTGGTGCAGTAGAACGTTACAACCAAACCATTGTGAGCATCTAAAAAAAGTTTGTGGCAGATTCTGGGCCAAGTTGGGATATCTGATTACCTCTGGTCCTAAAGGCCATCAGATCTACCCCTTCATCTGCAACTAAAATGTCACCGTTTGAGCTGATGACTGGACGCAGGATGGTGCTTACCCAGCATTTGCTCTACAGGACCCAAGAGCAGACATTGATCAATGCCTACACAACTCACGAGTATGTTGAAAATTTAAGGAAACACCTTCAACATGCTTTTGCCTATGCTCAGTGAAACCTAAAAAGATCAGCTGATAGCATGAAGACTCATTATGATTTAAAGACTACTAGGAAAGAATACAATGTGGGAGACCGGGTCTATCTATACAATTTCCAAAGGAACCAGGCCAAACAGCGGAAATTTCTGCCTACATGGAAGGGACCTTTTGAAATTGTAGACAAGATCTCCTCAGTCGCCTACAAGATCTGCATCCCCAAAGGCAGTTTGGCGGAAGGGGAAGACAAGTGGGTCCATATAAATAAGCTAAAGTGTTGCCATCCCAGGCACACTCTGCAGCAACTGGAGGAGTCCTCTGCAATCCCAGAGGGGACCGCTCCAGATTAATACAAGTCCAACCCTAAAATATTCCACATATAGCCTATAAAATTGAATGCAAAGGTCTCCTGATGTATAAAATGTATATGTTCGCCCTACCATTAATAGTGGTGGAGAAATGTCTATGAATATGTTTCTGCCGCTTTTGCTTTGTCATCCTAGGAGATATGAAACCATGGAGACTGACCAAGGAGGACGACCCGGGAACCGGGAGCAAAGATCCGAGGGGCCCGGGGTACCGCCCAATACCCCCATCAGTACCGGTGAGGAGAACCGATCGATCCACTCTGATGGAGGAAAAGATGCTGAACTTTGCCATCTGCGTAATCAGAAGAAGATGATGCGGACATCCCAGCGCGTGGATCAAAACATCCTGTGCACCCGGCTCCCCCTCGACTCTAAATCAAAGTGCAGTCGGGCGGGGGGTTTGTCAGGTGTATCGACCCATGTTCAAGTTATTATGCTGCCCCATTTGGTGCTGTGGGCTTAGAAAATCCATGATGGCTGAAAAGCCTACATTTGCACCAGAATCCAGGAAAACTGTGCAGTTTTTGCACACACCAAAATGGTCGTCTGACCTGCCACCCACCAGAGCGAGCGTGATGGGCCAGACGCGCCATGAGCGAAATCAGTGCAAAGGAATATGGTGCTGATCAAAATCTGTTTTCATTAATGTCAAAAATCGCTAAAATCATGGGCACAAAACCACCGGACAAAAAAATCCAACTTCTGGTTGGGTGTTCTACATTACTCTACTGCAGAATCCACATGAATACAATGTTAGCAAGGATCATATGCTATCAAGTAAAATCCCCTTTTTGAAATGGATTAATTCAAGACAGCTCCCAAAAATGGGTGCAGTACCGGCGCTTGACACTAACCAGCGCTAGCGATCTAAATTCTGACAGGAGACCAGTATTTTAGGAGCTGAAAAGGAACCTGAGTTAGCTGGAAACTTCAAAGCCTTGCTGGTTAATGAGAATTCTTAACACCTACTGTTCCCGGGCCCTATACTAGAAGGCAGTCTGATTTAATTAAAAGTTCAAGAGGCCTCTGTCCATGGGGAGCCTAGACACCTGCTGTTACCAGCAACAGCACAGGAGATCACATGGTCGTATTAATCAGATGCAGAGTGGCACCCTGGACTGCTGACCTCAGTCAACACAATAGACTCTTTCTACTGAATAGGATATGCTGATTTGAGATGTAACTGTCAACAGTTGCTCTGGGGGAAGGAAAGACATTTGATCTCTGAGTCAAACCAAGTTCCCGGGGGCGGGGGCAAACAAATGGTTGTACTGAATTGAGAGCAAAGGTATGTTTTATTAAATTGCTTTTAAAATATTGTATTAAGCTAACAGAAATGTACAATTTGGGGATTCCTAATATGAGAAATGGCCCACAATTTGAGACTAGGCTCAACGTTTTGGGATGTTCTGAGGCTAAACCCCGGGATTTATCAATATTGCAGACACAGGGTTTATGCTAGAAAAATGAAAACTTACTGTAATATGCGTAGAGAGGGGGTGTACCTCCGTGGAAGATTTGATGAAAAACCAACATGGCAAAACCCACTAAAAGCGCAAAATGTTGTAGTTTCTGAACCCAAGCTCGCAGGAACATGAGGCTTGAACAGAGACCGGTCTGAATTCATCTGTGATGTGTAAATGTATTATGAACCACTTGTATATTTGGGAAACATGTTTGATTATGAAAAATTGGGTTCTAAATAAAAGCAAAGGGGCGTTTCTTCAATAGATTGTAAAAGCATAGCATCACTCTGACTCACAACTCAGTTATCCAGTTAAAGGACAGAAAATCCTCTAGCTTATCAGGACCCTTAGTGGGTTGGGCATAGAAAGTTAGCCTTCCCACCCACTTTCAAAAGACATAAAAAGAACCACTGAAAGCCACATAGGGACATTCACTTTCTACTTTCTTGCGAAGCACTTTGACGGATGACATCAAAATTCAGGCACTATCCAGAGACCAGAACTTAGAAAACCAGGCTCCAGACTCCAGAACTTTCAAGCAGAAGGCCTACTGCAAGCTAAAAGTATTCTCAGCTTGCCTTACAATTTTGCAAACTGGTTTACCCCAGACTTCCAAGGGGCACATCAGAATAAAACAGCCGGGCTGTGCTGTTTGATTCTAGCCAAGAACTTTTGCCAGAACCAGACCCAGAGAGCAGTGCTGTATCCAGAATTGCAGACCAGACCGCTGTGCAGTACCAGAACCAGAGATCCATACCAGCAGAGCAGAGAGAACCGCAGCTAAACCTGTTGACCAGATCTGTGACAAGGCCCATTCCTTCCAAAATTAGGAGTGAGTATCCAGCCAGAACTGTGCAAAACCAATCTCTTAGTTTAAAATAATCTAATTCAAACCATTTCCACCTATCTAGAACTGCATCATAGAAATCGTGTGTCCATTCTGTGATTTCAAAGATGTGAAAGTGTCATTTGTCATTCTGAGCTTTACTTTAATTCTGAGAATCTACCTACACTAAATTGTCCATATCTTTTGAACCGCATTTAACTTTCATTTTAAAGCTAAGAATCTAAGCTTTCCAACAAGCCCAAAACCGACTTACTACTCCGTATAGTTTTTCCGTAATCGCGCTCGACGCACTCGGAAAAAGTGCCGCGAATTGCAATTTGACTCAACTTCTTCACCTGTCAAAAATAGCTGTCTTTTGCTTCCATTGCTGAAATTCGTTTCCAACCTTATAATCCCTCATGAATCATTGCTAGTGTTGACCTGAACTAATTCAAAGTAGCTGTCACTTACCCTGAATCTCCTAGAGGGAATTAAAATCATTTTTAGCATATTTTCACTTAATTGCAAATCACATTAAAAGTATGTCTGCAAGTTTTAAAAGCATACCGGTTGCTCCAAGCTTGCTAGTGAGGAACGAGAATTTGTATTGCATTTTATTGTATTCCTGAAAACTGTGTGCTCTTCTTCCATCTCCTTATATTGCATAGGGGGGGAGTGAATTGTCAAAAGAAAAAGTGATCATATTATCTCTTGTTGAAACCATATCAGTTTATTTCTGTGCTGCATTCTTTCCATCATTACTTTTCCTTGAAACCATAAAAGTATTCTCTGCTACCTTATCCTTTCTATACTAACTCCTCACTGATTGAAAAGAGTGTGCAATTGTAACATTACCCATTGTTGATCAACATCATATTCATATGTGTGCTATCAAATATTAATTTATTCATCAAAGTGTGATATATATATATATATAAATATATATTCTTTAATTTTTCAAATACTTTTTTTAATTTGCAAAACAAACCTACTTCTTGGCTCAGTGAGGTCAGGAGGATTCAAAGAGAGGGGTGTTATACAAGGGTTTATCATCCAGATCTATGAACTTTTCATGAAAATATATAAATAAAGGCTTCCCTTGGGCATCCCAGACTAGGCATTGACGTAGTTGGAGTGCTGAATTGAAGTCACTTAACAAGTAAGAATCTTTAGCAGAGGACTTGATCTGATTTTACTGCATTGAACAAATGATTCCCATACTCTATAGGTGCTGTATATGCAGACCATAACCTTATTCTATGATCTTAAATTACTTTCCTTAGGGTGTGCCCTGAACTCATGGTGCAGGTCCATGGAACAATAAGCAGGCCCCAGGCAAAGAATACAATTTTTATACATGATGATGGATGCTAATCTTAGTTTCATTTTCAGGTAATTGTATTTGTTTCTCCTTTACTTCCCTTGTATGTGCCTCAGATTAGTAGGCATTGATGTTCTCATATACTCTATATACTAACACATGTGATACTAACACATGTGTGTAGTAATTTGTTTATTGTTAGCTGTGATTCCAAGTTTAATATTAGGCAATATTCTGATAGGCTTGTAGTTAGGATTCTGCTGGCCAAACCTAGCAGATTAAGAATACTTTAATCCATGCTGCAGCCATTTGCTATGTTTATGTATTATTGGATTGCTGTATTAACAACACAAATTTAGGAGAACATTTGGTGATGCATGGAGTCGTTCATTTGAGGCATGCCAATCACCCTTCATAAATTGCTAGTAACAATATAAACAGGACCCATTTTATGGACTTTCCATTAGGATTGTTAAAGAGCTCTAATATCAAATGTTATGTCATCAGTGATGTAATCAATGATGCAATGTGTGATGTCACCTTTAATGTCTTGGGTGTTTGTCTTAACAGTGCATGGCCATATCATGAGTTATGGTTGCATTTCTTACCATAACTGGTGAATTTAATTGATTTGTCAAATTTACTGTGCAACCAAACTGTCCCTATAACAAAGTTTGCTTTTTTCAATGAATTTCAGAGGCTTTTATTAGTGCAACTTAAACAAAATGGCCATTTAGCAAAGTTTTTAAGGTTAATTTCAGAGGTTTTTTTAGTGCAACTTAACCATAATGTCCCTTTAATAAAGACATGGTTTTCATAAGAGAAAAATATTTCCTGTTGTTAGAGCACTGTACATAAGTTAATGCTAATTCCTCTTTTAGCATATATGAAAGGACGATAAACTTTCTTTAACAAACATATTTTTGCAGCGCATACTGATGTGTGTCATTTTCAGCAGCGCATGCTGGGGATGCAAGTCATGATTGAATTGTCTTTGACATGAGGCTCAACCATGACCCCAGCCCAACAAAGCACCCTCATTATCCACTGCACCTAGCCTGCATACTGGTCCACTGTCCACTATATCCCCATAATGTGACCAATGGCCAGTGTTCACGGCTGGTAGCCATGGTCAGTGTCCACAATCCATGTGATTCGGCCATGGCGCAGTCCCCAATAAGCAAATCAGAGTAGACATTTGCTGAGGAACCAAAGTTATATCACCATTTTTTGTACCTACATTTTGACACTTTTTGAAATAGTAAAACACAGGAGAGATTTGCAAAAGTATGCCCTTGGATCTTTGCCAATGCTCCTCGCACAAGTTTACTGCAAACTCGTCCAGCACTTCAGACTGTACCTACGAACAGAACTTTGTTCCCATGTAAGCCTATCCTGATTGCTTAAGGTTTACCACATTGCCGGGCCCTCGTGGCCATGCCCACTTTAATCCGATATCCAGGCCCTGGCTAGTGGCCAGATTGTCCAGGGCATGGGCAACAGGTCACCATTTCACCCCCTGTAATTATCCCTTTTGTGCAGGGCTCCTAATTGGTTTCACAGTGTTAGAGACTGTTAGAAAATGTATGAGTATGAACACTTCTTGCTAACACCAATTGATTAAATTTGCATCGAGTCCTCCATACTAATATATGCTGATCAGGTTGAGGATTTTTCTGTTGATTTTCCATATTGATCAAACCTCACATTTCATATGTAGTACTGTGATTCTTTTAGCCTGTGGAGCCCTTGGGGTGAGGTGTAAGTGCCTCAAACAATTTACCACAGGAACATCAAGCGATGATCAGGAGACTGCTGCACAAATCACATAAAGAGCGTGCCCTTAGCTCTTTTGGTACCTTGGGTGCATCATTGGGGTGCACCACTTAGATGAAAAAACATGAATGGCATAAAAATAAAAGTCTCCACTTGGAGTGAGAGGAGTGAACTCTAGCAACTGTTTATAATTATACAAATGTATGAAGCATGACAATTTATCATTGTATTGGAAATGTGTAACATATTTGCTGCAAAACAATTTCTTCAAGATGTGCCAAGTGTGGGTTAAGGCAGCTTAAAGAATAGGTGACATGACGTAGAGTTCACAACCACTTAACATTCAAATCAAGAGCAGGGCTGTGGAACACAGCCTAGGTTCTAACAGATAAGGGAAGTACATAGATTTTATGTAGGTCACCAAGTAGAACTGCACGCTGACAAGTTTGTCACTAGGGATTTAACAAGGATAATACATCAAGGACATACATACAGAGTGGTGAAAAACCACCTGCTTAATAGGATTGCACGCAAACCCCCTGAAGTGACAAAAGGGTTTTGGCCAGAAAAGAGATGTAATTTCACCAAAATGCCAGGGTTAGTGGAAGTGACATCACATGACCCTTGACCTTAGATGACATCACAGGAAGTGTCGTCATTTGGCCCTCCCCCCAAGTGACATCACAGAAAGTGCTGGCACACGACCATCAGATGTGTATAAAATCCATGTGTCCAGGGACTTTCATTTCAGACAGATATAAGAACCGAAGCACAGAGGGAGGCGTTATTTGTCCACAATAACTAAATCTGGGGCAGTCATTCTCTTCCCTCCTGCCGCTGGTCATAGCCCTCCTTCAGTTCTTGGGCCTTTTTGCACCAATTTTGCAGCAATGATGGGAATAGCACACCTGACTAGCATGAAGAAAGAGGTCCATGAAGGGCTGAGCTCCACGCTTCCTGGGTCAGCTTTGACTCTCTCACACAGCCGTCGCATACTCTTCTACACTTACGCAGCCCTTTTGCTCAGCCCTGGCCTCACATTTCACCACCAAAACACAGGACATCTTGTCCTCTCGCTCCTCTGCTCCCCCCCCTTGCTCCACCATCTCTTGGACCTCCCTTGGCCGGCACTTGGTCGGCACCCTCTTCTCTCTCCCCTGTCACACCTGATGAGGTCACTAGACAAGTCCGGTCTATGAAAACCTCCTCTAACAGATGGTCCCTTGCCCCGCCAAAACCAATTAAGGACAATATTGACACCTTCCCTGCAGCTGTGGCTGACCTCTGCAACCATTCTTTTGCCACTAGAGTTTTCTGCTCTCCTCTCAAACACTCCCTCTTGCACCATCTGCTCAAAAAACCTTCCACCGACCCTTCCATTCCGGAAAACTATCGCCCACTCTCCATCACCCCTTTCCTGGGAAAACTCCTGGAGAAGCTGGCTATCACTCAATTTATCCTACATACTGAATCTGTTGGTTGTCTCCATGACCATCAGTCTGGCTTTAGAGCATCCAGAGGCACAGAATCTGCCCTGCGGAACTCTGGTGAAGACCTGCTACCAAATCTTTCTTAACTATAACTCCCCCTCTGTTCTCATTCTTCTTAAGCCCTCTTCTGCCTTCGATACGGTAAACAACACGTCCTGATCACCCATCTCCATGATACCCTGGCCTTGATTCTTCTACCCTGCTCCCCCGCCCCCGCCGCCCCCATCCTACTTCTGCAGGAGTCTGTCCTGATACATTCTGGTTTCACCATCACCGTCTTGTGGCCAATGCTGGATTGGACTTTTATGGACTTCATTGATTCACGGTGCGTGACCCTTTCTCAGCTCTCATGCTGGACTTCCTTTGCATCTTGTGCTCATGGTGGCCCTTAATCATGCTGTTTCCATCTTCATCTACTGACTTCTGCAATTGTATTTGCCCTCCCCTCTTGCTTCTCCACTCTTTCTGACTGCTTACTCTCTGTTCCCTCCTCCTCTCCCTTTCTCCCTTTTCCTATCTCCTCCCCTTACTTTCTTCTATGCACTTACTCTATCAGAATTGTCCCTGGAACTAGTATGATAGTAACCTTGTCTATCTGCTCCCCCCACTCCTTACTTGTTCCTGCCCCCTCCATCACTATCTGAAATGTTGTCAGGCCTAGTACGATAGTCGCTTGTTTTGTCCCCTCTCCCTTTCTGCACCCCTCTCCATCACCTTTTGTTTTTATCCGGCTCTACCAGCAATGTTGTTAGGCCTAGTACCGTAGTCGCCTGTCTGTTTCCATTTCCTTCCCACTCTCCCCCTGGCTTCCTTATCTGTCTTAGCTCTTGCACTATCTAAAATGTCATCAGGCCGAGTACGATAGTTAATTTCACATCCTTACTGTTCATGACCTGTAAGAATGTCATTGTATTTTCCCTGGTTCCCTCCCTTGCCTTAAAGTGCTTTGAAACACATTGTGTATAGGCGCTATATAAATAAACTATCATATCATATCATATCACAGATCAGGCACTGGTGTGGCTCACCTCCTTTCTCTCTGACCGGCCCTCCCAGGTGGAACTCAGGCCTTTTCTCTCCTCTACCACTCTCTCTACTTGTGGTATCCCCCAGGGATCTAACCATTCCCCTGGTTCTTCAATATCTTCATGGCCCCTTTGGCCCACAGGATCTCTACCTTGGCCTCTAACTTTCAGTGTTATGTAGATGACACGCAGCTCTCTTTCAGGCTACCCTCGGCCTCAGCCTCCTCCTCCTCCTTGCTCATCCTTGATTGTCTATCCGCAATTCAGTCTTGGTGTGCTGCTAACAATCGCTGCCAGAATGCCAGCAAGACAGAGATCATACTCATTGGGACCCCTGCTCCCACTTTCCCACTTTCTAACTGGTCTGCCTCCCTAGGCCCTGCAGCCTCGCCTACCAATGAGGCAAAACATTGTGGGGGTCATCTTCGACTCCACTTTCTCCTTCTCTTCTCACATCTCAGACATCTCAAAAAGTCCAACTGCCAACTGCACCTCCTCAGAGGTATTCTACCTTTCCTCACCTTCCCCCAGAGACTCATCACCTCGAGAGCTCTCGTTCTCTCTAGGCTGGAATATTGAAAAAGCCTCTTTCTCAATCTTCCTACTTCTACTCTCTGTCCTCTACAACTCATCCAGTACAGAACCACAAGGATTATCCTTGGCCTCAAGCCCTGCGACTGTATCTCTCCGGCACTGAAATCCCTCCACTGGCTCCCCATGGCTGCAAGGATCAAGTTCAAGATCCTTTGCATAATCATCAAGACTTTCTGGGGCCGGGGCCCGCATTATCTCTGACACAATCTTCCTAAATACTCTCCCTATAGAGTCCTCCGCTCGTCAGCCTCCAACTCTCAGCGTGTGAGCCATTTTCACAAACAGTGATTTGGGGGTAGATCTTTATCCTCTGCAGGTGCCTCCCTTTGGAATAGCCTCTCTGCCTCTATCCGTCTTGAACTGTAACACCTTAGGTTCCAGAAACTCCTCAGACCTTCCTTTTTTCTTCCTCATTCTCTCTCCCTCTCCCTTGCTAACCTCCTTTCTTTTCTCTCCACCCTCCTTCTCCCCCCTAACTCAGTTCAGTTTTGCTGACCGGTTGACTGGTTCACCCCCAGAGCGGACAGGTCCCAGGCTCCCGCAATAGTCTTTTAGCACTTGCTTCTAGGCCGTTGCACTTTGTTCAGCATTATTGCACTTTTAGCCTACGCTACATGAGCAGGGCAACCTCTCTGCACTTAACCCAGGGCCCTGCTGGACCGGGCTCGTTTTGTTCCTCCCAGCTCCCTCCCGCTCCTCGGTCTGTACATATGCTCATATAAATGTACTAGTAGCAGTTGATGTGTTTCCTGTCCCCGCAACCTCAAGCCCCCTCCCGAGTTTGGTCGCAACTCTAACACTTTATGCACTTGCACTAGGAAAAACGTTGTCAGGTCTAGTATTCTAATTCCTCCTTTTGATCATTCGGAATGTTCAAGGCGGAAGAATGATTAATGTACTCCCGTGTTCCCTCCCCGCCTTGAAGCGCTTTGAAGCACTTCACCTGTGTATAAGCGCTCTATAAATAAACAATACATAAAAATATATAAATGAACCAAATGAGTTTGGTAGCGTGTCTGCAGAATTTAATGAGGTGCCTAAAAAAGATTTAGACAGATGCCAACTGTCAACAATGGCCAAAAAACGAATGGATTCAAAGCTTTGAAAACATTTTAACTGCCAATTGGTCTAAGCTTCCACGGCATAATCTATGCAGTTATTAGTAAACTTGTCAGAGCAAATTTTTGCAGTTATGACTAAAACATGCATGACAACATTGTATTTTCTCCATATTCATACTTTTTAAAAACATGTGAAAAAGGTATGCAGGAATATTACTTTCACAGGTGATGGACATTATTGATTTCAGAAGAGTTATTTGATAACTTCCTACCAATAATGTGTTACTGTCAAGGACTAATTCTTTTTGGTCTGTAAACATGTTCTAGGGGACTGTTCTCACAACTGACCAAACCACAGGTTTCCTAATGCTCCTTGAAGAAAGCATCTACTTGCTGAGAGGGGTGCCCACTCCATATCTTTAGCACATATAGGTTCAGTGACAACACGTGACATAGAATGGCAGCAGACTACTTCAGATTGTTTTTCAACCTGCATGAATTTGAGCCTCAAACCTTTGCCAAAACGCACTACTTCAATTCACATACCTTGACAAAGGTTTAACCCTTCTTTTCACTAGCAAAGCACACCCATCACATTTAAAAAAGAGACCATGCATCACCAATGTATTTTACAAAACAAAGGTGAGATGTCTGTGTCTATTTATCACACCATGTTCCTTAAGTGCCTAATCGTACTAAATCTCTACTTCAGTACATAATTACTATATGCTGCTAAGCATCACTTTTAGTTTTGGTATGCACGCATTCTATAATGCAGTGGAATAAGACAGCACACAGCAAGCAAAGTTTAGGTTATGTTGAGGCCAGACATTGAAAGCCTGGCAAAGAACAGTGTCCACAACTCAACTGACCTGTTGTAGGGTACTAAGGTCGGGTTGGGCAGAGAGACTGGTGTAGTAGTCAAATTCATGTGTGGTCAATAAGTGAGCTGCTTTGTAGCATTTGGAGCAACACGTTTTAAGATGACTGAGCCGTGATCACGGCTCAGTCATCTTAAAACGTGTTGCTCCAAAAAGCTCTCAGCGAGAGAAAAAGGTTACAGGAATAATCATATCCCATTGCCAGAAACACAGATGACTTAAGACACACCACGTATTTGACTGTGAGAATCAGCACCACCAACTGCAGTGCAAAACGGTGCAGGTAGGAACTTTCTTTACAAACCACTCACTGCATCGGGTTCAGGTTCGTCATTCACAAGCTAATACAGCAGGCCCCTGTCGGGATGAAAGATGCTGAGTGTTGTGTGGTGGTCTAGTGTTTTCTTGGATGTGAGCGTCATGACTGTGTCATGACGCTCCTTTAATAAAAGGGGGTCTGCTAACACGCAGAGGGCAGTGCAGCAGAGCCCCAGGAAGCGTCAACTCGTGTCTGTGTGTCGTTCTTGGGGCCGGGGATACGCCACATGACCGTAGCCTACGTCTGGTGACCAGACCTTGGGTGCCCCCAAGGCCGACCCCACCGAGTGATGGGTGCCCCCAGCACCTACATCTGATCCAGTGACCTGGTTCGTGCGGGGTGATCCTCGCACCCAATCTACTGCGTGTCTGCAGTCTGTGGACCGTGTCGGGTGGTCCCGACACTTGGTGTGTCCCGCCCCAGTGACCGGAGGCGGGCCACCACATTGGCGACGAGGAGGTCCGGGTCCCGTGTACCCTGCAGTGCCGGGCGCCCCCGACGGAGGTGAGTGAGGAGCCCACGTGGGCGGACAAGGTGAGCGGCCCGTGAGAGCCCATGCCGCCACGTGTGGAAGGTGCAGCGGGCGGAGTGCTGTGCTCATGCACCACCCCCCTGTGCCATCGGGGACCCATCAACACCCGGCCCCGCAACAAGAAGGCACATCCGAGGGTCGGAGGCCGGCGATGCTGCACGCGGGAGTGGGCGTGGCCCGGCGGACCCAGCGGCGGCCCAACAAAGGAAAGGGGCGTGACCCCAGAGAGCCCAGCGGCGGCCCGAGAAAGGAAAGGGGTGTGGCCCCAGCACCAGCCCCGGCCCCAAGGACAAAGAAAAGGAGCAGAGCCTAGTTATCCGGGCTCGCCGCAGGGATCAGCGAGAATGTCCCACTCGGGGCGGGTGATAAGAGGAAACCCCCCGAGCCCCATCTGGGTGAAAATTAAGAGCTAAAAAAATAAAAGTGCAGGTTGTGGACATTTCCGCTGCACGCAGGATCTGGAGAGGGGGCGGAGCTTGCTCTCCGCCTCGCCCGCTCATAAGGGGAGAGACACTCCTGCACACGGGCTGTGGTGTTGAAGAGCCTGGGCTGGTCCACCGTGCATGAGGGCCCATCAACATCCGGGCCTGAAGAAAAACATTAGTAAAAGGTTTTTCTTCAAAAAGTGAATCTCGAGGCCGGCAGAGCAGCCACAAACAAAACGGGTCTGGCCTCAACATGGGAAGCCCCAGAGAGAGAAGAGGGGTGTCATCAATCCCCCCTGAGTTCAGTACCTTCCCAGGGCCGGGGGTAGCAGCTCCACCTGGAGTGCTTGTGAGCCCTACGGGATCCCGGCACATGAGGGCCAGGGAACAGTGTGTGCGTCATCCACACCAACCGATTACCACATCCCAAGGGTAGCGGCTCCCCAAGGAGCACTTGTGCACCCGCAAAGACGTCCATAAAGGGATAGGCACCCCAAGACCCACCTCCGGTAGCCACGTAGTGTGTCCGACCAGTGGTCATCATGGCGGAGGACGACAATGAAGGGGTAGGTCGGGGACAGCTTGCGCCACTACAGCACTTTGACGTGGTGGGTGCGCCAGCCAGTTTGGGACCCCGGTGGACAGCCTGGGTAGAGAACCTGGAGCTGTACTTCGAGGCAGTAGATATGAAGGACACCGCCAAGCGCCCAACCCTCCTGTACTCCGCCGGTTTTGCTGTTCAAAGGCTATTTAAAACATTAAGGCCCACCAATCAGTCCTATGATGCAGCCATCACCGTCCTGAACGAATACTTCTGTCCCATGGTCAACAGGGACTACGAACGGTTCCGGATGAGGTGCGCAAAGCAAGAAGAAGGGGAGAGCCTTGATGCATCCCATGGGAAGCTGCGCGGCATTGCACTGTACTGTGCCCTGGGTAATTTTGAGGAGGACGAAATCAGGGCGCAGATCATCTACGCCGGCAATTCCTCAAAGCTGTGTAAACAGGCCCTGAGGAACCCAGCCTTGACCCTCGAACGGATCCTAGACCTGGGCCGTGCCCAGGAGCTGGCAGAGGTACAGGCCTCTGTCATGGACTCATCCAGACAACACCTCAAACTGGAGGCCCCCATGCAGTGGGTTAAGCTGGAGGAGGTGTCGGCCATCGGCAAGTGGCAAGGAGGAAAGCCGGTGAGGCAGGGAGACTGCCCCAGGAGAGACCCCATCCCACACTATGCCATCAATGCGTGTGGGATCTTCCACACCCGCAGGACTGCCCGGCGAAAGGACACATCTGTGGGAGGTGTCGGAAGGTGGATCACTTAGCTCGGGTGTGCCTCACCCCGACACCAGCCAGCATGGCGGGGACATCAAGGGGAGTGAGTCGAGGGGGAAAAGGGCCCCTAGAGTGGCTGCAGTCCAAGCGGCGGAGGATCAAGGGAGAAGGCAGTATGATGCGGGAGAGGAGGCCGATGTAGAGAACATATTCTTTTGTCCTTCAGCAGCACCACAGGCCAATTCGATCCCGGGATCTTCTGAACTTCAACTGCCCGCTGTTGGGCCCGTGGTGTGAGGACTGGAACACACCTGGTTGTTTGTGAAGTGTTAAACAGTGAAGTTTATCAGTAGACATTATGTGGTGCGCAGACTGGAATGCACCATATGTTCGCAGTGGGTGGTGGTTTCTTTTTCTTTGTTATCATAAAGGAGGGATGTTGTGTGGTGGTCTAGTGTTTTCTTGTGCGTGAGCTTCATGACTGTGTCATGATGCTCCTTTAATAAAAGCGGCTCTGCTAGCACGCAGAGAGCAGTGCATCAGAGCCCCAGGAAACAGCAACTCATGTCTGTGTGTCGTTCTTGGGGCCGGGGATACGCCACGTGACCGTGGCCTATGTCTGGTGACCAGATGTTGGGTGCCCCCAAGGCCGACCCCACCGAGTGCTGGGCGCCCCCAGCACCTACATCTGATCCAGTGACCTGGGTCGTGTGGGGTGATCCCTGCACCCAATCTACTGCTTGTCCACAGTCTGTGGACCGTGTCGGGTGGTCCCGACACTTGATGTGGCCTTCCCCGGTGACCGGAGGCGGGCCACCACACTGAGGGTCCTAGTTCAGTGTAGCAGGCGGTTGATGTAGTGTGGACACCTGTGCTTTTGAAGGCATTGCCATGTGCATCATAACAATGCTTTGCATATGATAGGAGTAGTAGATCTATGAAGCAAGTGTAAATGGGCTTATACACACCACCAATGCATCATCTTGCATTTAGTTGATAGATAAGTAGTTTTCAACATGTTTTCGAAATTGACAAGTGCCTTGTTGCAATACTGGTTGCAGATACATTGCAATCATACATCTCGGCAATAAGGTGTTAATCAAATACACAATAAAAAATGAATACTGATGTGCTTAATAATAGAAGATTTCCTGTCGTTTTAAACATGATGCGTAGATGTCAGATACATGGATTACCAAGCACCCAACGCGGATGGGATCACGGCATACTTACATGTTTAAAAGTGACGCTTGCACAGATACATGGACAATGGTGTCCTTAAACAACGATCAAACATGATGGGCAACGGGAGGACTGCACGGGTGCAGATTCGGTCTTGCCAGGATGTGACGTCCTGCTACGTGCCATACAGAGCAAGTCACATGATTAGGGGGACCTGACTATGTACCGCTATCGAGGCAGTGTTGTTACCTCTCCATCCCCTGACTGCAAGTTGCGGCTGTACCAGCGCAACAGGGGGGCACACCCGGATTCTGGTTGGGCCAGTGGGGGAGGCACCCCCTTTGCCACACCCTTAGCACCACCACTGAAATTGCAAGTCCGTTGGAGCTTTTTTTTTTAAAGCACAGGGGTCCAAGGAAGACCGCAGTGTGATGGGTGACCCTCCTGTGTGTATTGCCACTTTAAGGGGATGTGTCCCTCCCACGTGTATTGCCCCTTTAAGATGGGCCATGACTGTGTCATGGCCCAAGCTAATAAAAGGAGCCCCTGCAGGCACATGAGGCAGAACGGCTGCAGACTCCATAAGAGGTTGGTCTGAGTCCGTGTCTCATTTACTGATGCAGGCCCTGTTGCCATGGGACCCTCGTGCCAGGACGGTGGCAGAGGTCTGCATGGTCAGGAGCCTGGCAGGCTGTGCCTCCACCCCGATGGCGCTGGTGTCCCATAGTGCCAAGGGGCCTGCCCGATGTCCATGGCAGGCCCCAAACCCCCACAGGCACTGGGCCTGTGGTGTGCTGCGAGGAACCAGCACCCGGGGGCGCCTGCCGGATGGCCATGGCAGGCGACCCCCAACACGCAGGAGTAATGGCTGCTACCACACGGGTCACGGCCGTGACACCGGATGACCCCTAAATGACGTACCTGGGCAGGAAAGATCCTGGTCTGAGGTTTGACTCATGCAGAATTGTGTGATAAAGGCTTTCCTGAAGAGCCTGAGACAGTATGAACGTTAACACTGTATTCCATTGGTACATAAATACACCTATGTAAAACCCCAGAAGCAGTGTTCAGTATTTAAACGTCAGAGGGCACAGCAGGGTGCAGCACGCCTTTGGTTTGTTTGTTGAATGTGAATGAAAGACTGATGGATCGGAAATTGCCCTAAATGGCACTTATGTAATATGGAAACAAACACTCCATATTTTTTAGGAAGATAAAAGGCCTCTGTCAGCTGCCACTTTCTTGTTAAAATAAAAAGCAGAAAGCTGAGTGAAGAAGGAACCAACCTAGACACCAGAAATATGATGGGGTTCAAAAGAAATGTGATGGGGCCCCAAATATTGTACAGCCGTCTTGCTTGTTTGCTCTCTGGCTATCCATGGCAGGGGTCTGCTGTGTGGCTTCTAGCTGTTGCCAGGAGAGGGAATAGTCCCAAGCTGGCACTCGCAAACTCTTTTTTCTTCTGCTAGTGGTGCTGCAGTGAATATGTGGAACCCCCTCTGGGTTATAAGTGGAAGGCATCATCATGGGCACTCTTTGTTGTGCCTATTGTGCCCTTTTCTCAGCACTCCCCAAGTCCATGCTGTGACTGGGATGGCGGGGAGAGCTCGTGGGTCCTTATGTACTTTATATGGTCTATCAAGGCATTGTGGCTGACACAGGGCACACAGGCTTCTTTTTTTCAAAATTCTGTCTGGCATTGACTGGGGTGGGGAGGACGGCACATGTCATGATTTTCATAATACCTTGTATGCCAGAGCCTAATCTCCACCCCACACTTCCTGGCAGGATTACTATTGGACAGCATGGTCCACTCTCTCGGTGTGTCTATATATCAATGCTTATTAGCCTGGTGTTTATGATAAATATTAGATACTATCAATAGATTTCCTATACAAATCGTATCACTAAACCAACAAGTGTTTGTACTTGCAAAATAGTGTATTTTACACTGATGAATAGATGAAGCACAATATGGGTCTTGTTTAGAATGTATCTATATTTATTATCTTGTGGAGATAACATATGAGCACAACAAATAGAATAGACCAGCATTATACAGTTTCTATATGAGCAAAAAAGAAGTGGAGTACACACCCAGCATCCCCTTCTTCTAAAATGTTAAAACGACCTACTACCAATCACCATTGTATATTTAGCCATTGTGCTCCAGAAAACCTAAAATTATACTCACAATTGTGATACTTTCGATTGGCAAGCCAGGGGACAAATGACGATTTAGGCCAGCTCCCCTCTGCACAGAAACATAAGCAACCCCAGACATGTTTCGGCCTTATTGGGCCTCCTCAGTGAGCTGCAGCTTCGTTCCCTATAGTGCAGCGAGCAAGGGACCCACGTCTGGGCATACCCTCTCTCACATAGGGAGACAAACTGAAACCAAAAACGTGATGGGTGGAAGGTTTTGAATTAATCTGAACCACTGGCATTGCTCTGGGCAACCTTCGACACCACCGTTTGCCCATTTGAGCCATTGCAAAAGGGGTACAGCCATATGCAAATCAGTCAGGTACTGACGCTAATCGGAGCAGCCCTGCCCAAACTGCTAGGCCAGGTCCCCTCTGCACAGAAATACTAGCAACCCCAGACATGTTTTGGCCTTGTTGGGCCTCCTCAGTGAGGTGCAGCTTGGTTCCCTATGTCTCAGCGAGCAAGGTACCCATGTCTGGGCATACCCTCTCTCACATAGGGAGACAAACTGAAACCAAAGAAGTGATGGATGTAAGGTTTTGAATTAATCTGAACCACTGGTATTGCTCTGGGCAACCTTCCACACCACTGTTTTTTAGCCCGTCTGCACCATTGCAAAAGGTGTCCAGCCATATGCAAATTAGTCAGGTACGGCCACTAATGAGAGCAGCCCTGCCCAAACTGCTAGGCCAGCTCCCCTCCGCACAGAAACACAAGCAACCCCAAACATGTTTCGCCAATGTTGGGCCTCCTCAGTGAGGTGCAGCTTGGTTCTCTATGGCGCAGCAAGCAAGGGACCCACGCCTGGGCATACCCTCTCTCACATAGGGAGACACACTGTAACCAAAAAAGTGATAGGTGGAAGGTTTTGAATTAATTTTAACCACTGGCATTGCTCTGGGCAACCTTCCACACCACTGTTTTTTAGCCCTCCTGCGCAATTGCAAAAGGAGTCCAGCCATATGCAAATTAGTCAGGTACTGCCACTAATGGGAGCAGCCCTGTTATATGTTATAACCATTTTTAAAGCGCACGATCGCCCGAAGGCATCATGGCGCTGGAAAGGATAAAATCGCTGAACCAGGAGGGGCACCAGGGTACAGCAGGGCCCAGAGCTCAGAACAAGTGGGTCTTCAATGCCTTACGGAAGGCTAAGTGATTTGTGAAGAGTTTTATAGCAGCTGGCAGATTGTTCCAGAGCTGGCCCGTTGTGATAGAGACAGCCCGCCCTCCCAGCCAAGAGCGGCGGTACGGGGGCACACATAACAAGTCAGCTGAACCAGACTGCAACAGGTGGTTTGGGACATATTGTTTGAATTTAGTACATAGGTACTCAGTGCCCTGATAGTGCAAAGCCCGATGAACGATGCAGAGGGCCTTGAACTGTATACGTTGTGCCACAGGGATCCAGTGGAGAGTGCGCAGAATGGGCGATATACGAGACCCATAAGGGGTCCCCGTTGCCACCCTAGCTTCTAAATTCTGAAGGCGCTGTAGTCTGGCAACTAGTCCCTTCGGTTGCGCCAAATACAGGGATTTGCAGTAATCCAGTCTGCTAAGGATCATAGGTGCTACCACGGAGGACGGATTATAACAGGAATCAGATGGAGCACTTTCCTTAAGATCTTAAGATGGAAATGCCCCTGCTGGCACAACAAAGATACTTGGGCTGTCAAGGAAAGGTCAGCTGACATAGTCACCCCAAGATTTTTTACCTTCAAGGAAGAAACCGGAAGAGGACCCAGGGATAAAGGCTAGAAAGAGGAGATCCATAGAGAGGGATCCGGAGGGGAACCTACCACCAACACCTCGGTCTTGTCCCCATTCAGTTTCAACCAGTTATAGTCCATCCACTCTCCAATTGCACAGGCACTTATGCAGGCCCGCAAACACCCCAGCCGGATCAAGATCAAGACGGATCAACACCTGGGTATTGTCTCCGTCCGAGTAGCAGCTGATGCCGAGGGAGCGGATTAGACCAACTAGCAGAAAATGTTAAAAAGAATGGGGGACAAAGCAGAACCCTGAAGGACACCACAGATCATAGGTGAGGATTTAGAAAGAAAAGGTAGAAGGGAAAGGATTTGAGACCTGCTGTCCAAAAAGCAGCCAAACCAGGCCAATACCTGTCCCGATATTCCAATCTGGGCCAAGCGGGTAAGCAAGATACCATGATCCATGGTGTCAAACGATGCTGACAGATTGAGGAGAATTAGGGCGCTGACACCTCCTTGGTCAACCAGACCGGCCAGACCATCCTGCACGGACACAAGGACACTTTCAGTCCCGATGCCGGGACGGAAACCTGACTGGGCCGGATCGAGCATATCGGAGGACTCAACAAAGGAAGACAGGAGAGGGGACACCAGTGATTCGAGAAGCTTCATAAGACAGGGAAGCAGAGAGATAGGACAGAAATTATACAGAAGAGAGGGATCCAAGGAAGGCTTCTTCAGGAGGGGAATAACAAGAGCGGCCTCAAGCTCAGACGGGATGACTCCTGACTGGCAGCAAAGATTAACAGCTGTAGTGATCTCAACCAGAAGGCTAGCAGATAGTTGTTTCATCACTTCAAGAGGTAATGGATCAGTGGGTGAAAAGGATTTAACCCTTTGTAGCACCACAGAGACCATGTCTTCTGAAAACACAGGAAAAGAGGACCAAGAGGAACTGGGAGATTCAATAGCTTCACCATTGGCCCAACAACAAATAAAGGGGGTATGGGTACGGCCGGACACAGCTGCCTTCAATATTAGCGCAGATGGTAGCAACTTAAGTGATAAATAAAGTGGACAGAGAAAGAGTAGGTCTTATCGCCGGGAGTACATTTAGGAAAGGAAGACAGTGATTTAATCAGGGCAAAGAGGGTCTTGGGCTGATTTAAGGCAGTTTCAATTTTCTCAGCAAAATAAGATTTTTTTGCAGTAAAAATGAATGCTGAATAAGCTGAGAGACCAGCCTTATACAAACTTTTATCAGCAGGATCATAGGCACGGTGCCATTTCCGCTCAAGCTGCCTCACTCCCAGATGCGCAGATCTTAGTAGATCCATAAACCAAGGCTCGAACGGGAGTCTACAGGGTTGAAACTGGAAGAGAAGAGCTACCTCGTTGGCGGAATCCATAAACCAAAACTGCTATGCCAGGTCCCCTCTGCACAGAAACACAAGCAACCCCAGACATGTATCGGCCTTGTTGGGCCTCCTCAGTGAGGTGCAGCTTCGTTCCCTATAGCGCACCGAGCAAGTGACCCACATCTGGGAATACCCACTCTCTCATAGGGAGACAAACTGAAACCAAAAAAGTCATGGGTGTAAGATTTTGAATGTTGAAACTCAACAAATTAGGATTTAGAAAAAGTGCCAATGTTTTGCTCAAGGATATAACTTTTTCAGAGTTTAGGCATTTGAAAGCTGTTTGCTGCTTGTTACCAAGGCATTTCAGCTATGCAAGTTAGCCCTGCCTTCAAATAATTGAAGTGCTGGGATGCACGTACAGCGTCCCCGCCAGGCAAAAAGTCTCAGGCTGTGAAAAACCTATTTGTGTGGAATACAGTGTGGGCAGGGCGAGTTTGGCACAGCAAAAGGTGCATGTATCCCTTGTAGTTAGCTTTGACACATATTGGATACCAACATATAGCAACACAGAAGGAGCAACATATCTATTACTGTTGCAGTTCAGGGGTTATAGATAGGGCAGTGTGCAGGCCCTGTGTTTGTTAGTTGTAGACAATGTTATGCTTTTTAGTGAAGTACACGGAAAGAGCTCAAGTAGATGGAAGATGGAGTCAGAAAGGTACTGTGGTAGAAGAGAGGTCAAACTGTGAACATCGCAGGAGTGCCACCATATTGGATTTCATGGCCTAGTACACAATGAACAGAATAGAACGCAGGACTTGTTGTGGAGCTGTGGCTCTGTTTAACTCAGCCCCAAGCCAAATCCCTTTTCCATTACCCAGGAGAGAAGCCGAGGTCAGAGAGACCTGCGTTGCACTGATAAATGCCAATTGTATCTAGCTGCAAGACCCGAACATGGTGGGAACATGATGTTAGTTGTAGGGAGGGCATGTAGGGATATGCCCTTTGGAGGACAAATTCATGAGAACAGGGCATGGGGTTATGTGATGCCAACAGGCTCAGCAAAGATTTAGGGCACTACTGCCCACACTCAGGGGTACTCATCCCATATGAATTACAAGTACACGCATAACCAAAGCAAATAAATCCCTCAAATTCATACTCAAGGGTGATGCATTGGTCATGTCATTAGTGGGCCACTGGGGTTTGAAAGAGATCAGTGGGGAGCCGTGTCTGGAACATTCCATGATTTGAGATAGGAAGAGCAGAGGTGGTACAAGGTCAGGGGTGCAGCTTGTGTGGCCGCCGCATCTGGAATAATGAGAAGGTCTACTGTCTTATCAAAGCAGAGTTGGCCTAAACAGTTTACTTTGAACATGTCTGGATTGGAGGGTTGCACATCACATGACTTTCATGATTTATTAGTGTGTCAATATTTTAGTAACTGATTCTGTACCTGGATTCAATAGTTATGATGTAGTGGGACGCGTGTGGAATGGGTTTAGAGAAGGTGTGGCCAATCGGCCCAGAGACAATAAGGTGACTTAGAAATTTGTATAGGTGGTAGCCAATGAAGGTGTTTTGATAACATTGTAATCTATGTATGCAGATTTTGTGGTTTTCCGCTATATAATCTGTAACTACTTGGGGTGTGATGAGCTACATGTCAGTTCAGTTCTACGGGACCATCCGAGACCTTTTTGCATGTAATAAACCTTGTTTTCCCTTGCATATTAGTGCAATGATCTTCTGGTCTCTTGGATTATTTTTATCATTTGGGTGTTGGGTTGCTCATCTCTTTACAGGAGCAAGCATTACAAATTAGAATTTGGAAACATTGGCAAAGTGCCTGTGTTTAGACCCACAGACTAGAATTGCAGTCTTAGACTAACCATCAAAGTTTCTGCTTGGCTTCCTTACCCAGCCAGGTCAAGATTGTGTGACCTCCAGGCCCTGCTCCTCCAGGATTCAACGTGACATACCCTTCAGTGAAATCTCAGGAACGTCCTGCAGGCTGCTGAAACAACATGTTTGTAAAGGCTAAGACCCACCCCTGTTTCCATGTTAGCCAATGACATTCTTACAGATGATGATGTCATTGATGTAATCAGTATGAACAGTAGAACAGAACATTGTGTTTCATAATTGAACTGAAGCCAATCGTGTTGTCATCTGACACTCACATAAGAAATGCCGTGTTTGAACAAGATGGGCCTTGGACAAATGTTAAAAAGACATCAGTGCTTTATCTTGTTTAGCAAAATATTGCATTTATTTCTGAATTCTTGTGCTCTTCTGTGACTGTTTGAATAATAGTGCTAGTAAGTTGCTACGCGTAGTGCAATAACAATACCGATAAAGTGACCAGTCCCCACAGGCCATCCCCACCCCTTCTGGTCCCCCTGTGATGTTCCCTTGTGCTCCCCACCCTTCTTGCACACAGGTGTTGTCTGTGTTGCTTGATTTGATTCTTCTACCCTCCTCCACTGCCTCTCCCTCCAGACTACTTCCGGAGGAGTCTGTCCTGATACGTTCTGTTTTGACCATCATTGTCTTGTGGCCAATGCTGGACTTTACTTTTATGGACTTCATTGTTTCACGTTGCGTCAACCTTTCTCAACTCTCATGCTGGACTTACTTTGCATCTTGTACTCATGGTGTCCTTGAATCATGCTGTTGCCATCTTCATCTTGTATCCTGGCTTGCAACATTGTGTGTTACTAATGACTTCTCCAATTGCATTTGCTCTTCCCTCTTGCTTCTCCACTCTTTTTGACTGCTTGCTCTCTGTTCTCTCCTCCTCTCCCTTTCTCCCTTTTCCTATTTCCTCCCCTCCTCCCCTTACTTTCTTCTATGACTTAATCTATCAGAATTGTCCCTGGACCTAGTATGATAGCATCCTCGTCTGTCTTCTCCCCCTTGCCTTATTTGCCCCCCCCAGCACTATCTGAAATGTCAGCAGGCCTAGTGTGATAGTCACTTGTTTTGTTGCTCCCGATAGTCTCTTGTTTTGTTGCTCCCCTCCCTTCTGCACCCCTCTCACTCCCCTTTTGTTTTTCTCTGGCTCTACCAGATATTTCATCAGACATAGTATGGTAGTCGCCTGTCTAGTTCCATTTCCTTCCCACTCTCCCCCTCCCTTCCTTACCTATGTCTTAGCACTTGCACTATCTGATATGTCGTCAGGCCGAGTACGATAGTTAATTTCACAACCTTACTCTTCATGGCCTGTAAGAATGTCATTGTATTTTCCCTTGTTCCCTCCCTTGCCTTGAAGTGCTTTGAAACGTATTGTGTAGGCGCTATATACATAAACTATCATATCATATCGTATCAGGTGCTCATTAAAGCAAGGCAAGAACGTTGGACAAGGGGAGCAGGCTGAAGGCCAGTCCAAGGATTTCTGTTGGAGGCCAGAGGCAGCCAATGGTTTAAGCAAATAATCCTGTGGCAGCTCAATGTTGTAAGGCAGACCAAGGCATAAAGCAGGTCACTGCTAAATCTGTGGCAGAACGCATAACAGTGATCCTCCTCCCATACTATGCTCCCCTCCACCAAACACATACAACATCTGCAAACATTCTTAAAGGGAATATCAGAGCCACCGCTTGTCCCCATCTACCATGACGGAGACACATGTGGTAATGCAATGTGTCCCATGGGCTGGGGGCATGCCAAAAACAGCCATTTCCCATTATAGCCATAAGGCGGATCACCCGATTACACAAATTGGGCCATTTATGTTTTTCTAGATCCACAGTACAATTTAACAAATAGTAAATTGATGACATAATTTAAAATATGCTTTTACACGTCAGGTGAAACACACCTTGAATGATTTTCACATTTAATTACCCTCATGTACATACAATGAACAACTATTTTTCCAGGTCTGTGTATTTGTTTATTTTTCAGTACCCCTTCTTCCTTATTCAACATGGAGTTGAATATGTATCCCCTTTGCTCAAATGTTGGAGGGTTATTTTCGTACACTTAAGTCAAGTCTTCTTACATATATAACCCCCTTCTACTCCCCAATAGAGACTGGTACCTGGTGCCCACAGCAGTGTTATTCAGGCCCACCAGGCTCAGCTGAAGTGAATGTTTGGGCAGTCACCCATTTGCACTGTGTAACTTGTAGATAGACAAGTGTCCCGAGTACAGGTAAACTCCTTGAACAGAAGCGACTGAACAAATATGCACTATAGCACGGCTTTGGGCTGAAAGAAAAACATTTATGTGAAATACCCTTTTAAATTGCAATGGTTTCTTTGGACCCCCATTATCTCCTAGGGACCATATTCTGTTCTATGAACAGCATTAACGTCAATGGACTGGATTTCCCCATTGCTCCAGCTCTGCTGCCCAGCCCATCCCCCACATCATGTTTAAGAGACAGACTTTTCAGTTGTTGACAGTTGGAAAACGTTGAATTGTTTATTCCTCTCTCCTTATCCCTACAATGACGGGCAGTTCCAGTTTCCTTCCCCACCTCAGGAAGCGACAGCCCACCCATGACTAATTGCTGGATGTCATCAGTTCGACACTTTTTGGAACAAACCTGAATTTATTTTTAAATGTTATGAAAACAGCATGTGATTTCAATAATTCTCACTTTATTGTATCATTTTACTATTAGGAATATTTCTGTAATGTGTGTTATTCATTTGGTTCTTTATTCTCAGGTTTTCATGTGTAGATCTGATGTTGTTAATCCTTTTTAGCAAGTGGTATTGTCCTGGTTTCTCCCGCACGCCTCCACATCTATATAAATTGTGCCTTTAGATATTTTAGCTCAAGCCCCTGCGCTCGGTGTGTGTTTTACCCTGGATACTTTCCATTTTTCTGCTGTCAGGACTGACTACGTCAGCCTAGAACTCCTGGGGCTTCAGAGTCATGACTCATTATGATTAAATCCATATCACATTCACTACAGAGAGAAACAATGCCTGGCTTCAATAGTTCATATGTTAAATGTACCCACGTCACAACAGTACAGCAAAGATGCAGTCCCTAGAATTGCATTGACAGTGGGGAGCTGCATGAGGATCCTTATATTGGAAAAACAGTGTACATGTTTTACCCCACCCATAAGAAACATTGGGTCTTTTAAGGCAAAATTGAAGTATGTGTGTCACTGATGAGTTCTTGGATTAGGATTCATCAGGACAAAAGTAGGAATACAGAACATCAAGTTAAAGTGAGCACTGAGAGACGTTTCGTGTCATATCCATCTAGGGTTCCATTTTGGCAAACATTTCTCTACACATATACCTTCCAAGGGATATTAAGTAAACTCAGAGATATTTTCTGCTCCCAGGAATGCAACATTGCTTTTTAAATAGGGCATCATTGAAGGTTTACCAGCCTTGAAAAAACAATAAACCCTACATTCTAGTTTATGAAGCTTAAACTGATTCACCACAAATGCCAATCAGAGCATGTTTTGGATACTGAATTAAACCTCCATGGATGACATAGAACAAACGTGTTCTTGTATCCAGGAATACAACTTTTAAAGCAACAGGTTGAATTCAAACTCACATGAGAATATGCATTATTTATGACAGTGGAGGGCCACCTGCAGCTCCCCAAATGTCTTGGACTAAAACCCCCATCAGTCTTAGCCAGCATGGTCCCTGCTGAGTAATCCTGGGAGTTGCAGCCCAAACATCCTAAAGGCAGCAGAGTCCTGCTTTATGGGCATATGAATGAGTGCTTGATTGGAAATGGTTCTTTCAGATTTATTAATAGTCTGGAGGATAGGATGTCTGCATCATCCAAACATGGGTAAAACAGCCAGTTAGAATTCTGTCATTTCATTCATAATTCAAGAGGAACCACCTCTTCAGAGTGAGTATGCATGGGATTGGCAGTTTGAGCAAACCTCACTCACTTCCAATTTTGACCACATCAACCAACTCTTTGAGCTTTCTTCAAGACCTGAGGTATGGGGTGTGACCTCATACATAAGTAGAAGCTCTGAACGTTTTGTATGAGGTTTTAATCAGGCAACACATAGTTTGGGGGAGTCTTCCACCCACCCCAAATTAGGCACGCAGAGTTTATATATCCTGGAAAGTTTTTTTATGAACCTGGGACCCCCAATTTAACAATATTGATTTCCTACAGTAACTCTCCACATTAGGGACAAGAAACAAGCAGGGTTCCACAGAAGGTCTAGTTTTTAATAAAATGGAAACAAGTAAATCAATTTAAATATAAACAAATTATGCATCTTTCAAATTCCAATGTGAACATTGATTAAAATGAAGAATGATTAATATACTAGTCACTTCAATTGTCAATGCTACATTTACAGGAATAGAAAGGTTTGTAACACACAGACATCACCATCTGTACCTTTAATGTACCCTCAGCATATATCCACCATGCATTGAAAAGTGTACGGGGCTCAGGATAAAGCTGTCATTTTATAAAAACCAAAAAAATCAGAATGTCCATGCCTATCTAAGCCTCTCTGCTTCCCCCATATTTACAATAAATACCACCCTCCCTTACTCAATGATCATGTCAGAATTCCAATCAGAATTATATAATTGAAATACAAGCTACTTGACATTCCTACATGTAAATCGCTGGAAAAGAGAAGAATTTCTGTTTGACTGTGCACTAGATTTCCATCAGTGGTGTTTCTATTGCATTAATGTGTAAAAGTGTACAATTATCAATTTCAATGGACAACTTTAAGTGTGGGAAAATGGGTATCTGTTAATCTCCTTTGTCTTGAATGTTTCAGCACCAGTAACAGAACTCCCATTGTGATGTACCACGCAAATTACTTCATTTACCTTATTTGTTTAAATATGTATCCAGTGAGATACCTTTTGGTTACCAGAATATTTCTTCTGTGTTTGATCATTACACAGACATGAAGGCAAGGGATCTCCTAGCACACACACCATAGGGACTATTCTATTAAATCTCTAATTCCCAAAGCACATACACTTCTGAAATATGTATTAATTTACAGGGATGTTCAGTCAATTCATATATCTGCCCCCTCAGTGCTTTCACTAATAAAAAGAGATAAAATGTAATCTATTCTCCTTTAGATTATTGTTCCTCCCAGGATCAATTCCCATTAATTTTATACTTACATTGAAATTTCATTTGGCTTTCTCTGATCACTAAGATAATGCCATTCCTCTCACTTTGGCATTAGGAGTGCTCAGATAACCATTATGGGGGCTATTGATGTTTGCATGGCGCTCCTGGCACTTCCTGAAGCCACAGTCACACAACACCATTGGGGGAATATGACTTCCTTGTTCTACTAAAATGGCCGCACAGCAGACCATAGATAGTTTCCTGGAGGGGTCTAGTCATTGAGTGTGGCTGCCTATTAAAGTCACGGCCAAAGTTCAGCCCGTGCTTCGCATTGAAACTGTGGACTGCAGCACAATGCTTACCCAGAGCTCTCAACTCACACGAGCGAAGCTATTGTTGAAGAGTAGGAGGATGGGAGATGATGGATTTCATTGGGACACGTCATAAAGAGGGCTGAGAGGAAAGTTTTAGTGGGCAGTAGCAGGGAAAAAGAGAAGCAGACATCTTTCTGCACTACTGGGGAGAAGACCTGGCTGTGGGGGTGTCCTGCTGCAGTCGAGACTGGGGAAAGCTGAAAGAATTACCTTTCCACTGGCAGAGGCAGTCCTATCTGAAAAAGCTGAGAATTCCAGGCAATGACCCCGGCTTGAGAAGGCAAGCGTTCCTTTTTGCTGGAGTTAAGCCAAGAGAGCCACATTCACAGAGAGAAGCCTCTGAACAGATAAGGTAATTACCTAACTGGGGGAGCTGTGTGTGTGCACGAAAGTATGCAGTCAGTGTAGAAAAATGAAAGTCCCGTGCGTGTCTTAATCAAGTGCTAATGTTGCAATTTAAGTTCTGTTCTCCGCCACTATAATTGCAGTGTGTCATTGAAAATGCTTTGATTGTTCCATTTTATTGCTGTAAAGAATGAGATCATGTCTAAATGCAACTTTTATAATACAGAAAATATTTGAAAACAGACGGGTGGTTTATTTTCTATTTACCATTACAATGCCAATGATGTGGGGAGATTTTTAAACAGTGCAATGGTCATTTTAAGACAGATGTGTGTATGTCAGAATCAGTATGAATAATTGTGAGTGACTGTAGTATAACTTGTTGGAGGTACATGAGCCAACGGGAAGAGAGACTCTCTGAACATAGCTCCCTACCGTATATAAGGTAGTGGAAATTACCACAAGACTACCACATATAGCTCTCTGTCGTAAATAAGTCAGTGAGTTTGCCCATGGTGGCGCACCAACACTATCACTGGAAATTGTGGTATCTCTAGAATGCAGGTCTGAGGTCTCTCTAGTGATCACACGAAAAATCTAAGCGAAGATAAGGGATTCTGGACATTGGGGCCACAAATAAAACAAGGGAATTATGCTCACCAAAATACCACCAACCACGTATACCAAATATGCAGGTCTGGGTGCTGAAATAATGCATGTCCATTGTATTATTGTTGCACATGGCCAGATCTGAATACAAAGAGTGATTATTGCTAAGTTATTTTTCGGCGGTAATAAAATACCGTCAGGCCCCAAATCTCCACAAAATACCCTACATATTTATGGTGCGTTGCAGGCCGGGAAAGTGATCATAGAGTACCTACTGGGCGTGGCAAGCGTGTCTCACACTGCCATTTGCACATTAAAGGGAACCCATTTTATAATAGCAGTGTGCCACTAAAAACGAATTTCAGAATGTCACAAAGGGAAACCACATTCTCAGATCTAGTGCAATATTTAGAGGCAAAGTTATTTGCACATGGGAATTGGTCTTCGAACAGTACCTTAGAATGGAGTAACCGCATTCAGGGTGAGGTGCAGAAAGAAAAACTAGACAATATTTTTGCAGAAGGCAGCATAATTCAGGTCTGCCTTACAAGATTATTGAATGCAGCCGATAAAAGTGCAGAGAAAGACTGTTTAATACGGCTATGCGGCAAAATATGGTTTATTTTAAACAAGTCCCTGCGAATGCAAGAGAATGATACTCAGCTAATTAACAGGTTAAAGACTGAATTAGATGGGGCAAGTAAAAATCAGGAAATGTTGAGAGCAGAATTGGATGTATGCCAAAAAGACATGCAATTAAAATGCAGAGACTTTGATACTCAATTATCCAAAAGCAAGAAACAATTTGAAGATAGTGAGCAAGAATTGACACACTTAAAAGCCTTAGTGGATCACATTAGGCAGGATAAAGATGAGGTTGTTTCAGAAATGCAGATTTTACAAAAAGAACATTGCGAAAAAGAAGGTGATCTCCAGAGTGCAGAACAAGAAATGATTAAAATGATCCAAGAAAGAGACAAGAGAAATAAAGAGTTCAATGAATGCCAAATGCAAATGTGCGATATGCAGGAGGCAATTAATAAAATGAGTGATGAAAATAATTATTTGCATGATGAAGCCAACAGACTCCTTAAAAAGTGTAAGGACTTAGAACAGCAAATGTGCATTCCCAGGTCCCAGGAGAGGCGGCAGGGTACCACATTCAATGGAGTGGAGGTGAATTCTAGCTCTGCCCAAAGAGCTAGTGCCCCAGTGACAGGACCGGTGACTGAACTTGGTTGCAGCGCCCTTGGGGGATTTGATACTCCCATTGGGGGCAGCCACCAATCTCATACACCTGAAAACAGGATTGAATCACAAAATAGTGCAATTCCATGCATTGCAACAAGTAGCCCCATAAAAATAATGAAATCCATTAAAGCCCTGATCAAACCATTTAAAAAGGGAGGTGAATGCTGCATTGAGGATCACTTAGAAGCGGTGCATGACATTTTTAAAGCGCTCCAGATACCTAAGGAACAGTACAGACAATATTTTCATTTAACTTTAGATGCCCCGACGGCCAGCATCATAAGGGGATTAAATGAACAGCAGAATATGACATGGCTGGAGTTTGAAAAAGAAATTAGGCGTCATTTTTCTCCTTTTCAGTCATTGCAGGAGGCAAAGAAAGTCGCGTACACTATTACTGCTGGACCTAATACATCACCTCGCCAATTTTTACAAGACTTAAAAAGAGCATTCTCTCGCTTTGATGTATCTTTTGACTCAAATTCCAATGAGTTTAAAACCGCATACTTCTATGGGCTACAGAAAGACATCATATCCCAATTGGTCCGTGAATTTGACCGTGACAAGTCCCTTGAATGGATTGTACATCAAAGCACCAAGCTATATGAGGTACTCTATTGTCAGGGTAGAGAAAGTGATAAAATGAAAGATACTAGGCCTAAATCTAAAGAACCCTCAGCCACAGTAATGGAAATCAGGTCAGCCAAAATGTCCCTTGAGTCTGCTCAAAGCCAAGGTAAAAATAATGTGACACCTGAACAAAGGGGTAATCAACAAAGATCGCCATTTCCTGTACCAATGTTCCAATCACATGATCCTAGTAATAGAGAGAGCTACATCAGCCCTAGATATTTAGGAGATAGACCCCGGGTAAGGTACCGGTCTGATATGGCAGGTATGAACAATAACCAGAGACAAAATCAAGATCAAAGAAATGATGGTCCCTACCAGTCATTGGGGACACAGAGCAGATTTGATCCCAGCACCATGATATATGGTAATCAGGATAGGCCCCGATATGTGGATCGATTTACTGATAATGGAAATCAATATAGGGGCCAGTACCCACAATCTGAGAGACAGGACATGAAGCAAAACGTGAACTACAGTCCACGCCAGTACAATGATTCCCCACCAGGGGACTATAATCAAAGGATGGGTGCAACCCGCTCCCCTCCACAAATGAATCAAGAGTTCAGAAACCATCCCAACCGGTATCAATCACCTGAGAGGTATCAGAATAGATCCAATCAGGGGGAAAACAACCAATATCGACCTAGGCCACAGAAAGAGGATCCTAGAGAGGTGGAAAGGTTCCAATGCCTTGAGGCCCAAGTGAAAATGTTAGCTGAGCAAATAGGAAAGCTCTATACAGCGCAAAAACAACCTTCCAAAGAGGGGGCTGATGGCCATAGCAATGACCGGGGGGCTTCCGAAAAGTGACTAAGTACTCATGATAACTGCAGTGCCAAAATGACAGATTGCTCTGATATAACTTTGCATAACGACTCTGAGATGACTAATGGATTAAAAATGAAAGTACCAGTAAATGAAATTGTGATGGAAAGTGTAAATACTTCTAAAAAAGAGGTACGGTTTAACTTAGAGCTAAATAAAACAGTAAAGATTTGCACAAATGAAAAAGAAACATTAGGAATTCCAAAAGAACAAAGGGACAGATTTAAGAAAAATGACTCATGCATGGGGAATACCAGTGAACAGGGAGTAAGTGGGGATGCCATAGCTCCTTCCCTGGGCAAGCAAAACAATGACCAAACACAGACAGAAAAAGGAAATACTCACAAGGAGGGTACAAGTCAATCACCTGAAAAATTCATTGAGCCACATATTTTTGAAGAGGCTGAAAGGGCTGGTATTACACTAAATGATCACAAATGCACAGAATTAAAAAATGACAAATTGCTGAATGATGTTGTGACACATGTTCAGTTGGAAGGTTGTAATGTGGTCTCTGATGTTACCCAGATGGATGGGCGAACGGTGGCCACACTCCAAAAAACCTCTGAACATGGAGAAATGAATAAAATACCTCGCACAGAAATGGGTAAAAAGGAGGGAAAAATGTCTTTTCATTTACCAATGTGCTTAGCCAAAAGTGAAAAAGACCTGAGAAAGGTGAGCCCTGAAATCAGTAAGAATTCACATTTCTTATGTGTATTAGAGGAAGTTGAGGACAGATATTATGCACCCATCACTGTAGAAGAAAAATGCCACACCTTTGCTATGATTGACACTGGCGCACAGGCCACAATTATGTCCAAGGAGCTGATAAAGAGTATCAATGAAGGGAGGCCTCCACAGAGTCAGATCACAGTGAAGGCAAATCAAGGCCCAGTGCATAACTTTAATGGGGAGGAGGTGCCCATCATAGGTGTAACTGAGGTTGACATAAAAATAGGAAAGCACAGAATGAAACAAGAGGTATTGATCACATCTATTTGTGAAATTCCATTTCTGATGGGGACAGATTGCCTGAAAAGATTGTCTCCTCTCATAGATGGGGTGAATGGAGTGCTGTGGTCCTTAACCAAAAAACCATTGAGGCCTAAGAAACTAAAATCACAAAACAGCAATATAAAAGAATGTCACACCGTTGCCAAAACAAATGATGCTGTGGAGGTATATCTCCAGAATAGCTGCATACCTAGTGTCACTGTTATATTAATGTGTCAAGACAAAGATCAGAGCGACAATGAAAAACTACCTGTACAAATATACTTGGACCCAAGGAAAGATTGGCAGACTGCCATAGACGAACACACATTACGTTTCTATTTAAAAGAGAATACATGCAAACAGAATATTGTTCCTAAAACAGATTCAGAAAAACACATTACCACTCTGGCAGAGATACACATGGAAGATGAGCAACCATGGGTTCACGCTGGTATAAATGATTATCTTAAAACAATAAAAGCCACTTTAGCGCTTGAACATGAAAGGAGTTTCATTAATGAGAAATTGTTGCAAAAAATTATGGAGAGGGAAGAAATCCCGAAATTTAGGATTAAAAACCAATATGTTTCTGGGTTGGACAGTCCAGACTTTGAAAACCGAATTACAGGCAGATGCATGCTTAAAATTAGCATTGGGCAGAAAACAATTTACCATAATGTATGGATAGTGAGTGGAGCACAAAATGAATTTTACATGGGCAATGACATCATGCACAGAATGTGTATGGTGTTAGATTTCCTTAATCAAAAAATATGGTCACGCCTAGGGGGGCCGGCACCTGAATTTGAAGACAAAAGAAGGGCTTATCATTGTGCACAACTGGTTCCTTATGCCATCGAATTACAAATAAGGAAAGATACTATTATTGCTGCATTTACAAAACAGTTTGCAATACCACTGAAATGCAAAAATGGGCAGCAGATGAAAGGCTCTGATGCATTTGTATGCCTGAATGAATCCATAAAACAGCAAGGCCTGGATTATGAATACATTCCATTGGTAGACATTGGTGAGGGATCTGTAAAAATCATGGTAAATAATAAAGGTTGTCAGGATATTCATTTAGAGGAAAACTCCCCATTAGGAATGGCCATACAAAAATCACATTATACGGCAGATTTAAATAACATGGTGATTGGGAATATTCCTGAAAAATATGTAGATGCCAAGGGCGAGTTGCCAGAACACCTGGACTCTCAGCCCAAAGGAATATTTAAAATTCATTCTGTGTATCCTTATGATTCAAATGAGACAGTGTGCTGCCATCAAGAGGATTGCATAATATTTAATTTAAATGAAAATGAAACAGGAAATCAGCCCATTGAAGTGGAAGCTGATCTGCCAAAATATTTGAAAGTGGCAGCTCTACAAAAAGACACAGCCACACAGTTAGAGGAAAGCGCTGAGATTCCTTTACCAGAAGAGTTTCCAGAATTTTCCAGAATGGTAGAAGAGCAGATCTCCTTAGCGGATGCATGTGACAGCGATGAGGATCGACGCAATCTGAGGGAAATATTTATGGAGTTTAAGGATGTATTTGCAAAAGATGCTTATGATTGTGGTTTAACTGATTTACATGTGGCCACACTACCAGAAGGTTGTAGCAGAAATCCAGTGTTTGTACGCCAGTATAGACTACCGCTGGCATGTTTAGAATCATTGGCAGAGATTATTAAAAATTTGGAATCACGGGGAATAATTAGGCCCATTCATAGCACATCCAATACGCCTATTTTAGGTGTGTTAAAGCCAAATGGTCAATGGCGGCTGTGTGCAGACTTAAGAGAGTTAAATAAAAGAGTACCAGTATCTAGATGGCCACTACCATTCATTGATCAGGGCCTAGCTCAGATACATGGTTCAAATGTATTTACCACGTTAGATCTCACATCTGGATATTGGTGTGTGCCATTGGCAGAGGAGATACAACACCTATTTTCCTTTACATTTGACAGGACTCAATATGCCTGGCTTAGAGCTCCGTTCGGGTACATCAATAGTGGGAGTGAATTTGGCATATTTTTGAGAAAGGCCATGCCGGATGCAGCGGAAAGAGGGACAATAGTTTATGTGGATGATGTCTTGATAAAAAATGAAAACCTTAAAAGCCATTTTGATGAAATAAGACATGTGCTTGGCCAATTGCAGAAAGCAGGCGCCAAAGTATCTTTGCAAAAAGCACAATGGTGCAAGAAAAAAGTGAACTTTCTAGGGCATGAAGTGACTGAACATGGGCTAAATCCACAAAGGAAGAAAATAGAGGCCATACAAAGATTAAAAGATCCTAAAAATGTGAAAGGAGTAAAAAGTTTATTAGGGATGACAGGCTATAACAGAAAGTTCATTGAGAATTATGCAGAAATCACTCAACCATTGACTAAACTGCTTAAACTAAATACTCCCTGGAGATGGGAAAGAGAGCAGTCTGATGCAGTGGCTAGATTGAAGGAATGTCTTGTAAAGGCACCATGTTTAGCATACCCCATAAAGGACAGGGATTTCTTTATAGAAATAGGATTTTCTGAACATTGTATGTCAGCAGTGTTATCACAAAAACACGATTTGAATCACAAAACCATTGCATATGCAAGTAAGGCATTTTCCCAAGTTGAAATGAAATTTAATGAATGCGAAAAGGCCCTATTAACCACTGTGTGGGCGCTACAACATTTCCGCCCCATTGTTCAGGGAGAAAAGGTGATTATTGAAACAAATCATCAACCTTTGCAATTTTTAGAGAGTAAAAGAATTAGATCAGGCAATCTAGCACAATCCAGAATCACTTCATGGACGCTGGCATTACAAGGTTTTCCCGTAGAAGTAAGATATGGACAAAATAAAAAGAGCCCAATTGCTCAAGGGTTAGCTGACTTACATGACTGTGCAGCTGAACAAATAACAAATGAAATGGATGTGGAAGCTAGTTTACAGGGATTTGAACAATCACCACACAAAGCTTTTGATGAAAAAACATGCAAGGATTTGCCAACTGTATATGTGGATGGTTGTGCTTTTCACATTGAAAATGACAGTAATAAACAATTAGTGGCAGGAATAGGAAATGTCTGGTTGAAATGTGAAGGCGTTCCTAGTATAGGGATGAGGATTGGAGATAGGAGCAGTCAGGTGGCGGAATTGGCAGCCATCTATAAAGCAATTGCTACTGCAGTTGATAAAAAGTTCAGTGAAATTGTCCTGGTGACTGATTCTGACTATGCACGGAATAGCTTTGTGGAGTATTTGCCTGGTTGGAAAGCAAGAGGCATGGTTACATACAACAAAAAGCCACTTAAACATGGAAAAATGATACAAGCCATAGACAAATTGGTGTCAGAAAATAATTTAACAATATACTGGAGAAAAATTCGTGGGCATTTAAAAACACCAGGAGAGGATAAGGAGGGAAATGATAAGGCAGACCATCTGGCTAAGATTGGGGCTGTGACGGGAGAATTGCTACCTATTGATTATTTAATGGGTGAAATACAAATTGATGCAGTCACACGTTCTAAAGCACCAAAGGAGGTAGATCAACCGGTGGTGCAGTGGAGTCATGACACGCCAGACCAAGATTTGATTGAGGCACAAAAGAATGATCAAATTTTAGGAATCTATTATAATCATTTGATAGATCCTGAACAAAATCCTTTAACAGAAAATGATTGTATGGGAAAAGAAGAGTTGAGGGTGTTATTAAAGAACAAAACACGAATTAGATTACAGGATGGACTCATGATTAGAGAGTCCATAACAGGGCAAATACAGTGGGTAGTACCCCTTTCATTCAGAGGACTAATGCTACACCATGCACACGATGCCATAACTGCAGGCCATAGAGGTTCACAAAAGACATTAGAAATACTAAAAGATTATGCTTACTGGCCACATATGTCCCAAGATGTGGAATTATATACTAGAGGATGTCTAGTATGCGCCCAATTTAAACCTGCTTCACCAATGCATAGAGCACCATTGATGAAAAGAGGCCTAACTCTCCCATGGTCAGATTTGCAAATAGACTATGTAGGTCCTTTAAAAAGGTCGAGCAGGGGACACCGCTATATTTTGAGTGTGGTATGTTTGATGTCAAAGTGGATTGAGTGCATTCCCGCACCAGATTGTAGTGCGCAAACAGCAGCCACATTGCTGGTGAACCATGTGTTCTCAAGGTTTGGGTTGCCACAAAGAATTGAGTCAGACAGAGGAAGTCATTTCACAAGTACTCTAATGAGTAAGGTATGGCAAATACTAGGTGTGAAAAGGAAACTACATATCGCATATCGGGCGGCGTCTTCAGGTACAGTTGAAAGAAGCAATAGGTCTGTTGTGGACATTTTAAAGAAATTTGTGGCAGAAGCAGGTTCCAGCTGGGATTTGCGTTTACCATTGGTTTTGATGGCAATCAGGTCGACTCCTGCCAAAGCAACAGGTGTTAGCCCCCATGAGGTCTTAACAGGTAGGAAAATGGTGTTACCACAACACCTACTATACAGAACACATGAGCAAACTCTAGTGAGTGCATCCACAGTTCATGAATATATTGATGAACTGAGGAGGCATTTGCAACATGCATTTGCTTTTGTGCAGAGAAATCTGGAAAGAGCTGCTGACAGTGCTAAGTCATATTATGACAAAAAGACATCAGTAAAGGAATACAATGTAGGGGATCAGGTGTACAAGTTTCATTTTGGAAAAAGTAAACAGAAAAATTCTAAATTTCTGGCAGCCTGGCAGGGGCCATTTCGAATTATAGATAAAGTCTCTCCTGTAGTGTATAAAATTTTGAAAAATGAAGGTGAAACAGCAATAGAGCAGTTTGTCCATGTAAATCAAATCAAACCATGCCATCCCAGACATGAGATCAGGCAGCTTGAGCATGTGGAAACGGATAGAGTCCCTTGAGAAAATAAATGGGTGTGATCAGGAGGCAGTGACAAAGAAGTTAAAAAAAAGTTGATTGTTAGGATGGCACATAAACACTGTAATATATGTGAAAATATATAATATAAATAAATAAATAAATAAATAAATAAATAAATAAATAAATAAATAAATGCACATATAACGGAAGCTCGTGGTTGGTGTGCAGAGAGAAAGTGTATTAAATATTGAATGCTGTCTTATATGTGTTTGTTTTCTTTTAACTTGTGTTTAATTTCAGAAAAAAAAAAAAAAAAAAAAACGAAGTATTTTTACCAAGCATGTTTTATTTTTGGCAAAAGGATGAAGTTAGTATTGTGCTATGTACTTAATCTGTTTATTTTCTATTTTGATTTAGACAATTAACATTATTTGGTCGGAGGTTCTGGGACCAGAGGCCACGGGAGACGATGGAGTCCTGGAGACCGCGAGGACGGATTCCGGGAAAGCCCCAAAGAGGGGTGAAGACCAAGGCTACAAAGCGATCAGCATTGAAGATGATACCGATGACATGTTTAACGATGGTGATATTTGGAGGGATCTTCAAGAATTCAGAAGCACAGGTTGTCATTGAACCTGGACCAGCATCTGGTATCGCGGTGGAAGAGGCACCAGGATTCATCATGAGTGATAGAAGGATGATTTTCCAAAATATATACATTCCATTAAATCCTGAGATTTTGATTGAAAAACACTTGAACAATACCGGAATTAAGATTGAACAGACTAAAGAGTGGCTGGAAATAAGAAAAGAGGACACTAAGCAGTCAATAAGAGATATATTAATGCAATTGGAAAAAACATTCGTGAATTCAGCAGACATTAAGAAGAAGAGAGGAAAGAGAGGTGCGGTGATGCTCGCGATATCAATGGTAATGTCTATAATTGGAGCAATAATAGGTACTACAATATCAACAGCCAATTCTATTTCGGTAGGAACACTGAGTACTAAAGCACAACAACTGAGTATTGACCTAGAAATAATACAAAAGACATTAGATGGAATTAGAGGGGGACTGGATGAACAAGTAAGATTCATAAATGAAACTGCAATCATTCTAAATGAACAAGCGGATGTGATGCAACGGGCGACTAAAATAATACTTAAGCATGACAGAACTTTAAATGAAATATTGAACATAATGAGTCCTGTTGATAGACTATTAACGAATTATATGAGAGAAGTTCAAACTGCAGTTTCACAATTGATTCAAGGACATATTCCCTTGTATTTTGTTTCGCAGGATATCATTCGTCAAATGATAGAAAGATTGACCAGGAGGGAAATTGACCTTATACAGATAAAAATTGCATTCGAAATGGGGAATGCAATGCCGTTATATGTGGACTTGGAAAGACTAGAGATCGGATTTTTGCTATGCATCCCATTTGTAGCCCCTGAACTTATTTATCAAACGAAGTGGGTACACAACGTGGGATTTTGGCAAGAGGACAAATTCATTAAGATTAAGACTCCAGAAGTGGTGGCATTTCAGTCATGGGAACCTGAAGTTTATTTAATACCAAACCTGGAAACATGTGTAACATTTAAAGAACAAAATTATATGTGTCCAGGTAAACCGTTTGTTCCTGATGCCACAGATGCTATTTGTGGATTGAAATCTGACCCAAGTATATCAGAGGGATGTGAAGTGATTATTAGTAATATGGGGAGTGAAGAAATGGCACAGGCTAAGATGGTCAGAGGTAAATGGTTGGTCAGCACCTGTTTAAAGAACATGACGGTAGTACATTTAAACCATGGAACATACGTGGTTAAACAGGTAAAATATAATGTTTTTTATTTACAGGTTCCAAAGGATGCAATTGTGTCAATTGGGGGATTAACATTGTTCCATGTAACAAATGATGTTTGGGAAAGCCAAGTGGAAAATATCGATTTTTTTCAAAGGGATACTTTTCCAATAGATCCAGATGTGGAATATTTATTGAATCACAAAGAAAGACATGTTATGAAAATGAATTTGCGAAAAAACAATATTACAATTAGTAATCTGGGCATAATAGAAGTGGAAAGATTTAATTGGGGAACCTGGGGGGAACGCTCAATAGTGGGTTTGGCTATCCTGGTGCTAATCATGGGTGGATGGTTGATTGTGCTATCAGTAAAAATGAAAATGTTACTGATTTTACTGACTACGTCAGGAAGAGAAAGATATCCCAATACACATGCATTTTAAGAGAAAAAGAAAGAACAAGTTGTTTTTAGGAATTGGCTTGGATTATAGCCAAGTTCTAAAAAAAAAGGAGGGTATATGTAAGGATATTTGGCGTGTTACAGTACACAGTACAGCAATACTGCACAAGTAGCACAATTTTTTTTGCAGCACCACCACCACAATGGTGCGGTGCATTGCTATATGGGTTAGCAGATTAACAAGGAAAGACAGGCTATTCAGTCAAAAACGATTTTAACATATAAGATGCAAAGCTATTTTTACAGTTAAAAGCACACGTGTTCATTTAAAAATGCACACTATTTTTCACCTGAAATGCCTATATTGCTAGAGACACATTTGAAAATTAACAACTAACCTATTAACCATTAACCTGACTAATAAAACCTTATTTTAATATAACCCACTAATAAAATGTGTTCTCTACTGCAGAATTAGGCATACTCTGAAAACCAGTTAAATGAGTGTGCAGATTTTTTTTTCTTCTCTTCTCTGCCTGATTATCCGTGTTGTTGTGCACAGTAACGGCAGGAAGGAGGAAGTCAGATTTGCAACAATTGCAAATGTATAAGCGAAGCTATTGTTGAAGAGTAGGAGGATGGGAGATGATGGATTTCATTGGGACACGTCATAAAGAGGGCTGAGAGGAAAGTTTTAGTGGGCAGTAGCAGGGAAAAAGAGAAGCAGACATCTTTCTGCACTACTGGGGAGAAGACCTGGCTGTGGGGGTGTCCTGCTGCAGTCGAGACTGGGGAAAGCTGAAAGAATTACCTTTCCACTGGCAGAGGCAGTCCTATCTGAAAAAGCTGAGAATTCCAGGCAATGACCCCGGCTTGAGAAGGCAAGCGTTCCTTTTTGCTGGAGTTAAGCCAAGAGAGCCACATTCACAGAGAGAAGCCTCTGAACAGATAAGGTAATTACCTAACTGGGGGAGCTGTGTGTGTGCACGAAAGTATGCAGTCAGTGTAGAAAAATGAAAGTCCCGTGCGTGTCTTAATCAAGTGCTAATGTTGCAATTTAAGTTCTGTTCTCCGCCACTATAATTGCAGTGTGTCATTGAAAATGCTTTGATTGTTCCATTTTATTGCTGTAAAGAATGAGATCATGTCTAAATGCAACTTTTATAATACAGAAAATATTTGAAAACAGACGGGTGGTTTATTTTCTATTTACCATTACAATGCCAATGATGTGGGGAGATTTTTAAACAGTGCAATGGTCATTTTAAGACAGATGTGTGTATGTCAGAATCAGTATGAATAATTGTGAGTGACTGTAGTATAACTTGTTGGAGGTACATGAGCCAACGGGAAGAGAGACTCTCTGAACATAGCTCCCTACCGTATATAAGGTAGTGGAAATTACCACAAGACTACCACATATAGCTCTCTGTCGTAAATAAGTCAGTGAGTTTGCCCATGGTGGCGCACCAACACTATCACTGGAAATTGTGGTATCTCTAGAATGCAGGTCTGAGGTCTCTCTAGTGATCACACGAAAAATCTAAGCGAAGATAAGGGATTCTGGACATTGGGGCCACAAATAAAACAAGGGAATTATGCTCACCAAAATACCACCAACCACGTATACCAAATATGCAGGTCTGGGTGCTGAAATAATGCATGTCCATTGTATTATTGTTGCACATGGCCAGATCTGAATACAAAGAGTGATTATTGCTAAGTTATTTTTCGGCGGTAATAAAATACCGTCAGGCCCCAAATCTCCACAAAATACCCTACAAGACCATAGATAGTTTCCTGGAGGGGTCTAGTCATTGAGTGTGGCTGCCTATTAAAGTCACGGCCAAAGTTCAGCCCGTGCTTCGCATTGAAACTGTGGACTGCAGCACAATGCTTACCCAGAGCTCTCAACTCACACGCTTTTGGCGGGTGTCACCCGCCTTGTAAAAGGCTGACTCACCCGCCAAGCCTCCTGCACGCCCATTCATTCCAATGGGCGTCTCACCCGCCAAAAACAAAATCGGGTGATTTCACCCGCCTTCGCAGCACAAATGGTTGAGAGCTATGGCTTACCGGCGCTCCAGAAGCAGATCTGCAAGGGAAGGAAACATAGATTAGTACACTCTGAACCACCGAGAACATAAAGAATCAGGCTCAGCACCTACCGGTCACGTCACAGAACCATCTGCATCTCTGTACAGCTGGGCTCCTCGCTTTCAGCTCCTCTTCCAGTCCTGTGGGCTCCTCGTCATTGATCTCCCGACACACGCCTCCTCCACAGTATAGCAGCCGCCAATCATTCATGTCTGTGGAATAAAAAAAAGGAACGGTAAAGAGTAGTGCACGAAGCTTCCCAAATTGTGCACAGAAAACAACGCGTGCATTCAAAGACAAGATTTACCTGAAAACGTTTAAGCAAGCAAACGCTCCACTTCGCTTCGCCGAGCAGAGGGAACATTCTCCTAACACACGTGCATTCCAAAGCACACACGCCTGTTAGCAGAGCGCCAAGCACTGCCAACCACTCCAGATCCTGCCTGCAGGAAGGGAGAGACACAGGAAATCATAATAACAAAGATAAAGACTGTAATCGACGTGTAGCAACTCGCGCTCCTTTCAGAAGCTAAACACTTTCAAATCAAGCAGCAATCAGGCTCCCCACTCAACCCTAGGGGCAGAGGCAAGACAAGGGAGAGACACAAGAAATCACAAGAACAAAGCTAAAGACTGCAATCCACGTGTAGCAACATACGCTCCTTTCAGAAGCTGCATACCTTAAAAGCAAGCAGCAATCAAGCACCCCACTCAATCCTAGGGGCGGAGGCAAGACAAGCCAGGCTACTACACAAAGCAGGAACTGAAAAATTACTCACCATAACAAGGGCGCTCCTCAAATTACAGCAGGACTGGGCTTGGCGCCAGTGAAGTTACTGGCAGCAGCCTCCACCAGGAACATAGCAACCCTGCAAGACAGCAAGATGGAGAGCTTCCCTTACTAAGCACTCAGGTGAGCATAGGTCCTGGTAGAATTCCTGGAGGTTATAGAGGGGAATCACGGGAGTGAGGGGGACCAGGTTTAGGCTCCTTAAGATAGTGACCTTTGTCTCTTATTTTGCAGAAGTCCTCTCCCAATCCCAGCTGGGCCGTCCACAGCACCAGTTGATCAGAGGCTCCCAACGCTCCCACAGAGTTCAGGTAAGCGTTACAGACAGGTGGGCACACTCATAAGGACTGGTTCAATTACCCCCCTACGGACTGGTGGCCACCAGTCGGCAAGATGGTGTCTGCTTTCCAACACAGCTGGGTCTCCCTCTTTCTGTATTGGGTATGCCTTCTGCCTCTCTTCTTTTAAAGAAGGCCTAGGTATACATTCCAGGTAGGCCTCACTTACAGTGCTCTGCTCATAATCCAAAATGGGTCCAATGGGAAAGCAATCTAGTCCAGTCTCCTTTCTGGCATTGCCTATTCCCCTTTCTCTCCTTCTTTTTGCTTGTCAGTCAGTCCATCCTAGTCAGTGAGTGAGCGAGTGAGACTGTGAGTGCCTAGAATCTATGTGTTTGGACTTTTTATAGATTATAAACCCTCTGTCAGTGTATGTCATCTTACAGCATTTCAAAAATGACATCAAGCTAAACATCCCCTCCATACTCAATGAGCATGTTAATAAAGAGGGCAGCGTAGTGTGAGTGACTTCTAAACCCAGTTTCCCACCCTTTGATGTGATGTTATCTTGGAGATTGCCACATTAAACAAATGTAATTTTCATCTTGGCACAACATGGGATGTGTGTGCTACAGATTTCTGTCTTTTGATATCTGATCATTTTACACACAAATTCCATTCCCTGCTCAGAATAACGATTTTACCAGCACAAACACTATGATATAAGAATCACTGGAGCTCGCCATTTCTAAATATCCTCATTTGCCTAGTTTACATAATTAACATAATATCAAAACAATATTATATTACATTCAGCTGGTAAAACATTTGACCCTGAAAATTTTAAATATTAAATGGAATCTCCAGTTCCTCTGCATGAAAATAGAACATCTGGTGTCATATAATGCAAGTTCCTTTGCATCTGATAGTTATCAAAGTGCAATTTCGTTGAGGTTTAGCTTCCCTACCCACATGTTTATATAGCTTTCCCCCTAGAGTGATTACTGCCACGTTCTATCACTTGAGTCAGACTCCAAGTATCCCAATGCCGAAGGTGTGAAGTGTTTCCTTCTGAAAAGGTCTGATCAGATTATTTGAAAAAGGGACAGCTGAAGGTTGTCTATTTATTATATATTTAAGGATGTGTAGCCTACGCTCAGAGAAAGATTGAAGCTATAAATGGGGAGCATTTGTTTTGCTTGCAAGGCCTTAATCCTGAGAACTAACTCCAGTTAAAGTCATAGGATTTTATGGTCAGCTTCAAAGCCAGTGTCAACACGTTTTTGTGGGAAAGCAAGCCATCCCCCCAGTCATGTTGCTGTGGGGAATGAATGCAAGTTTGTTCTCAGGCTCAAAGCTGGTTGTATTCACAAATAATTCAGCTTTTATGGACATTCGCTATTCCCTTTCTTTCACAATTATACAAAACAGGGCAACATTGTAGCATTTCTTTGCAATCAAACTCTAGTCAAAATTGATATTTTTGAGAATCTATAGGCTTTATAATGCTGATTCTCAATTCTATAGGGAAATGAACAGAAAAATTCAGACCCAAATTCAGATGTTTACTCTCCTATGAAATTCTGTGTTTTCATCCCACATTGGACCATTCTCCAACTAACAAACGATTGCTGGATTATTCCATGCAACTGAAAAGAGTGTTTTGATGCTTGTCATTTACTTTGCTCAAATATGGCCTCAATACGAATCTGGTAGTAACCCTCCTGTGTAACCAGCGTGTTGCCGACAGACTCTTAACACTTTTCGACACCTGATATCCTGGAGTTGCTGTCGGACTCTTAAAACCTTTCCAGCACCTGACATGCCACAGGATACCATGGGAGTGGGGAGACAGAAGCACCAGCATTGTTGCTAATGGTGCTGGTGCTTCCATGAAAATTCCGCGGGTGGGTGCCTGTCAGGTGCAATGGCCCCCGCCCGCAGAGTTGTAGTGTGGCAGTCCAGAAAGGAATAATGAGGCCAATACTCTTGTTGTAGATGAGCTGCTAGCATCACACATTTGCTTGCACTTGTCTTTTTTGTTGAGGTTGTCCGCAGTCTGCAGTTCATATGTTGCTTTCAGAAGGTCAAGTTTTGCTTTGCATCCTTTTCTTTTGTATAGAATTCTCTGCAATTGGTGTTTGAAGTGTCAGCAACACTATCTCAGAGCTCTGGTTAGCTAGGGGAGAACATGTTTGTAGTTAGGGAGGCATTTTGGATTAGTAATAGCAATACATCTATAAGAGTAACATATGAGAAATAGTGCATAGGCAGAGTTAAGGAATCAAGGACCAATTTTGGATGGAGGGCGAGTACATCAAACAAGTGACAGTCAAGGAGTGTTAGGCAGATGTCCAATTTATATATAGAGGAGAATGCCAAGGCAGTGAGTGTGCCACATAGGGTGTGTAGATAAAGGTGCATTCCAAAGTAGTGCTAGACATATCTGCATTGAGAAGGTGGAGAAAACATCAAAGCAAGGATCACATGTGTGCTTTGAAAGCAGTACCAAACACCAAGGTAGTGTGAGAAGAATGCCAGGCTTTGTAAGTGATATTATGTCACTCAGTTTCACAATGGCTACTGCTGTCATTTACAACACCCCCAGGTGCTCTGGAGAATCTGAGAAGGAGGGGTAGGGCCAAATTAGGGAGGCGAGATGGAAAATGGCAGATTATTTTGCAGTTGTGTTTATGCATTCTTGGAGGAAGCACCCTGAGTGCTCCATGCTAGTCTGTTGTTGGTGTTTGTCTCAAGAGCACAGTCATTGTGTCCCGAAGCGAGCCTCATGCGCACATGGTGCTAGGATACATTGCTAGGCCTGTTAAATGTAAAGTTCTTTGAAGTAGTGTACCATCCAGTTGTTTGATGTCTATTGACAGTAATATTCAATTGCTGTGTGTAAGTGGCTTAATTGACAATTGAATCGTGTGTTTGAGTGCAGAGGATGAGAATGTTATTGCAGGAAGTTTACTGGAGGTCTATGCCATCAGCATAGATAATCTATCCAGTGTGGCCATGGCAATGTCTTTGGTAAGATACCTGTGAGGGAACATCTTGAGGCACCATGGTGTGAGCTGGCATCTTTTAAAGTGGACAGTGTGCAAGGACTGCCCATGAATGTGAGTGGGGGAAACAAGGAGTAGTGGAAGTTATAGGGAAAATGGAGAAGTGGGTATCAAGTAGATTATGGGCAAGATTAGTTCCCAAGGAGAATGTAGAGTATGGATTAATGAAAGCGGATAATCCTGGTGGAGTCCCTAGGAGCAATTGATCTTGATATGTCAAGTTGCAATGTCTAAGAGCCAGTCACACAAAATAAATTGAACTTTGGTGAGTAGGACCATGGTAGGGCACTAATTGCGTTGAATGAAATCAGTGGGAAACTAGGGAGAAAACCCCTTAAGGGCAAAATTACACTGTTTCATGCTGGAGCAAAACCACAGCTGTGCAAATGTACAGAGGGACACACAAGAGCAAAATTACAGTGGGGCGCCTTGGAGCATATGAGTTTAAGATAGAAAGGAGAATGGTGAACAGGTTAGTTATGGAGGGAAACTTTCAAGTCACTCATAGCAAGGCATAAATGGCCTATCACACCTGCATTTGGTAGGTAAGAAAAAATGTAAAGCAGGTTGAAGACCCAATGCATTTTGTTGGAAGAAAAAAAATGCAAAGCTGTGTAGGCACACATGTATTTAGTAGGCAGAGGGGAATGCCAAAGCAGTCATGCACACAGATGCATTTTCTAGATGGGGAGATTACCAAAGCAGGGAGATGAAAGCATGCATTATGTAGTTGGAGGCACAAGGGCACTTTGTAGGTAGAGACGAAGGCAAATGCAGTGAGAACCCCTCATCTTATTTGAAGGCAGATGAGATGGCAAACACATGTATTTTGTAGGAGGAAGAGAATTCCAAGGTAGTGACAAGCACACATTTGTTTTGTAGATAGAAGGGGATGCCAAAGCAGGGAGAACTGCACATGAGGCGGAGAATGCTGAGGCAGTAAGAAACACATATCCCTTTTGTAGGTGGAGGAGAACACCAAACTAATGCTAGGCACACATGCATTTTGTGGACAGGGAAAATACCAATGCAGTGAAAATCACTGTAGGCAGAGGAGAGTGTTTGGCATGCTTGTGTTCTGAAGAACAATATAAGGCCAATGGGTGGGGGGGACCAAACACGCACTTTCATGCACTTCCTAATGCAGAGGAGAAACCAGGGCCACTACCAGTACATTATAGGTTGGAGGTGAATAGACTTAGCATATCTTAAGGGGCACCTATGAGTATTTTTTGATTGTTTAAGGAACTTAGGTTTAGTCACCCTAAATTTCCTAGGGTCATCTAGACGTGGACCCCTTGTTCACTGCGCTCAGAGAGGCACAGCTCCACCTCACTGATGAGGCCCAACGGGGCTGAAACACGTGTCTGGGGTTGCTGTCGGTGCTATTGTTCAGAAGTGAATTGCATTGCAATTCGGTGCTGGACTGCCCATGTGGAGAGCACAAAGACTGATATGCAAAAGGATATTTCCCTTCTGTGAAAGGTACAGTGAGCTAAAGTGTGGCTGTGGACTCTCAAATAGTACCTAACCAAGAACAGGTAATTTAGCTGTGTTCGTTCTGGCAGAGGGGCGCTTATGACTATTTTTTGATCCCTTAATATGCAGCTGTACCTAAGCATTGTTGTGGATTTTGTAGGGCCCGGGAGAAAGAATATATCTGTTGGGCATGTGCTCCCTGCTACAGCATTACTTGAGTATCTTATGCTATGAGTTATTTAGATAGTGCATAAACCCAAAGGCATTTCAGTGCTATAGAAAGTAAAACTCATACTAACTGGCATGATGCGGAATGCTGTACAGGAAAGAAGGCCTTGATTGAGCCAGTGAATTCAACACTGGTAGATCGCTGTCAGTCAGTACCCAGGCAAAGGGCACTATAGAAAGATTCAATTGTCCATAAAAAGACAGAATATGCTCACAGGGCCTGGCAAGAAGTGAGCACGACCACTCTGTCAAATGAAAAGAGAATTTTCTGGAAGGTAGTTCATAACTTCCAGAGGGACCCGATATCAGACACCACAAATCAGATTACCCCGGAAGAATGGTTCCTTGATTTTAGCTCCCTGTATGAAAGTGAGACAGAAGATTCCAATACCCCTATACATCAATGTATTCTGCCGCAGGCAATTGGCGGCTTGGCGCTCAAGTCTTTTTCATCCTTATCTGTATAGGCAGCAATTTCATCACAGAAGGTGAAAAATGTGTGTTCCATATTTAGCACTGATTTTTAACAAACTCCTTAACTCAGATGTTCTTCCTCAGAGGTGGCAGGGTGCTATGCCGCTCCCAATTTACAAAAAGCAGGCCACCAATTTACCCCACAATTATAGGCCAAAGTCACTCCTTGATTCTTTGGTCAAGATTTTGGGGAACTTCTAGGGAGTAGATTGGAACTCTGGTGTATTGATCATAAAGTGTGTTCTCCCATGCCGTTAGGGTTCAGGAAAACGGTCTCAACAACCAAAGTTGTGTTCCGCCTGTTATTGATTTATTGATACTACATACATTTGGCATCCCAAGGAAGCAACCCATTTATCTTGCCTATCTTGCCTTTGTGGATATTGAAGCCGCTTTTGGCACTGTTTCTCATTCCCAGTTGTGTAGGACCCTGGAGAGAGTCACCTATAGAGTTACTATACCTACCCCACTCATATATGCTATCCGTCTGCGTAACTCCAACAACTATGCCTGGGTTAGGGGTAGCAAGCACATTTGCCTAGGGAAGCATTTAATATCAACATTGGGGTTCGACAAGGATGTGTTTTGGCGCCCCTACTCTTCTCCAACTTTATTAATGACTGAATAACAATGCTTCTGGAGCTGCTGGTGGATGCCCCACAGATGAAAATTAATGCATTCTTTTACACCGATGATGTAATTCTTGCATCTAAATCCCCAAGGGTCTACATCTCCAATTATCAACATTGCACAGGCTGCTTGAAAATAATAGGCTAAAACTTCTGAGACAAAGATTCTTGTCTGGCATCCCCCAGATATAGGAAGAATTAACACCTGCCATTTAGTCTGGTGGCAAAAAAGAACAAGATTGTGTAGTTCATTGATTTCTTAGGCATTAGCATAGATTCAACCCTCTTATGAAAAGCACTACTTAAGAAGAGCTGTGCTTTGTTGGGTCATAGATGTGAAGCAATGTAAAAATTCTCTAAACAACTGAAGGACAGACTAATATCTAGAGCCCTCGAAGTCTATAGGATGCAACCAGTTTCAGCTACAATATAGAAGCTGAGAGAACAACATTTTCAAAAAGTTGCTTTCAATGGCATAAAATGCACCATCAATTCAGTTTTATTTTTAGAACTTGACCTGAAAGATATCTCTTATGAAGCAAAATTGGAGCTACTGATATACTGGTTGAAGATCTGGCGTCTGGACAAGTGATACGCATAATGATTATCTGATGATCCTAATTAACTTTCTAGAGTCCCCAGATGCTGCCATTCTACAAGGGTTAAAATATATGAGAGACATTCTGTCCAAATTGCATTTTTTGGATTTCTGGTCTCACCCACAACATGTGGATCCTCCTCCAAAAAAACACATTTAATTAAGGCATTTGATCAATGGTTTCACACCGTTGTCGGGAAAGAGTAGCTTGATCATGGAATATCTTACTAAGAAACAATCTAACATATTATAGCCCTTCATGACAGGTGGGAATCTAACAATAGAATGTTTTTACTAAAACTATGCCTAGGGATCACACTGGTTGGGCATCTTTCTTCCAAATGGATGCAGTATTGTAAAAGAACTGAATAAATCATTGTACACTTCCTTTCTTTTGCCCCTTATACAAAACTCTATGGTCTCGTTAGCTGGAGCCACTTCTGGTACAAGACGGCATAATGAATGTCGGTACTGCATTAGATTTCTGCAAATGGTCCAATGACCAGTCAATAGAAAGCCTGTGACTCAGTTACATGAGAAGTGCTTCGAAAAAGAGAACAGCATTCATAATGGCAAACACATAACATACTTCCACCTTTGAAAAAAAGGGTTCTATTTCTGCTCCAATTTGTACACAATTTGGTCTGACCTGATAAAATTAGGTTTTATCTTTTGTTTTATTACCCTTTTGTTTTATTGCGAGTGTATTGTGTATTGAGTGATGTTAATGACTGTCCATTGTTTTTAATGTTTTTAGACATGTTCATGTTTTATACATTATTGACGTTTATGTTTTTTTTACACCGAAATAAAGTAGGTAAAGGAAAAGAAAAGGAGAAAGTTAAACTGTAGCTTATATGGCTGATGAAGACAATGTAAATGAAAATTAAAAGGTTTCAATTTTTTTCCTTAAATTGGCAGGGGGTTCTGGTGTGCCCAGCCAAGATGGCCGTGAGCCTGTGATCTCCTACACGCGCTGACAAATCCAGGAAGAATCCGGCCGCATCCCGACTCGCATTCCTGTTGGCAGATGTGATATCTGATGTATAATTTGGTTGTGACTTTCCATGGGTAGTCAGTGCTGCTAGCCTGTCCCATGGCTGAGATATGGACAACGGAATCTACATGTGGCCTGGCAAGTAAAGGAACAGATCCGAGGAGGTCGGCCCGCATGGATGTTACAGCAGAGCCGACTGCCTGGAAAGCTGTGAACACGCCTGCATACCAGACATCCCATCGCTGATTGAGGGGATCTTTGAGTGTGAAAGCTAGGTGAGTGGGGCTCCGAGGAAGGTGGAGAGAGGAGGCACTGGTATTGGTGGTGCTGTGGGCACGCAAGCCTCCAGCTGCACCCCCTTTGCTGGGGAAGAACACTGAGTGAGATGGGCTCAGGGAGCAAAGTATGCTCGCGTTGGGGAGAGACAAGCCGGGTGGAAGAAGGGAGAGGGGACCTTGGCTCAAAAGGCCCTGTGCTCCATGGCCACTAGCACTCTCACACCTGTGACTGAGGGTGTGGCTGCAGAACGCTTAGTGAAAGTTTATCAGCTGCGCAGTCCCGGAGCACCTGTAAACAAATTGTTCCAAAGGAAGTTCAGTGAGCGAGGAAAGCGGCTCCCAGGGCATTGAGATGTAAAGACCTGCCTTGTCAGAGGTGCCATAGTGCACAGGAATGGAAGTGTGCACTATCTGCTTCCAATGTGAAGGCTTGGCTGGCAGACAGCAGGGTCAAGCTGAGTGTGTGTGATTGGTCACCGGGCAAACAGTGCTTTAGGCTCCTTCATTCTGGTCATCTGGGCACCCGTTGAGGCTTTCTGCTATTCCCCTCCCTCCCGCCCCCCCCCGGATGGTCGGGGAGATGTTCTTCACAATGCTGGAGGGCACATTGGACTCAGCCAGCCTGCGCAGCACCTGGATTGGTGACGGGCAGAAGAGGGCAGCGAGGCAAACAGATGGGATTGTGAGAAATAATGGAACTAAGGGTGGACTATTGCAAAGCAGCTGATAGCCTCAGCATATTTGGCTGACTGGCCAATGGGGGACTTGGAAATAGGTGGTGGTGCCAGTGAGCGCGCAGGCTGTCACGGAGTGATCCTTGATTCTGTCCCTTCTCTGTCTGCTTTGGTCACATAGGGTGTGTACTGGACACTGCGGGTGAATTTGCAGACATTTCTGGTGTTGCTGTTTCTGTTTCAACTAGCCTGTGGGTTCTGCAGCCTGCCATTGGCCTAGTGGGTCCTCTGGACAAGGGAACTCTCACTGACTACGGGATATCTAAATATGTGTAAGCTGGGAAGCAACAATTTAAACTACAATCTGAGACTCCCAATCAGGCAAAAAGCCACAAAAGTATGGAGGATACTGGAGGAGCAGGTTTGTATATTATTGCTTCAGGATACCAGAGGAGCATTTAATGAAAACAAGACAATGTTCAATCAGCTTCAGGCCAGTATACAATCGCTGGATGGAAAGATGGATACTCTGACATGCAAGTTAATCTGGATAAACATGGTGAGGTATTGGACTAGGTTGAAGGGCGGGTCTCTTCAGTCGAAGATGAATCCTCTGCCACTTACCAAGAGCTTGTCCAGGTAAAAAGGGCATCGAAGTAATTGTCCGATAAGCAAAAGGATCTTGAATCCAGGTCCAGGAGAAACAATGTGCAGATTGTAGTTATTCTGGAGTCAGTGGAACAATGAGTGATGGAACCCATGGTGGAGTCGATCATACGTGAAGCCCTGGGAGGTGAGGATTTTTCATCAGTATTCCTTGTGGAGAGGGCGCACCAAATGCCAAGTGGAAGGACGACTACGGGCACCCCTCCCCGTCCGATCATAGTCCGCATGTTGAACTATCGAGACAGGGATGTCACTCTGAGGAAAGCTAGGGAGAAAGACATTCTGACGTATAAAGGGGACACCATTAGGCTCTAACCGGACTTCTAGGACAAGGTGCAAGTATCCAGGAGAACGTATATTGATGTTAAGAAGCGGCTCTGGGAAAGGGGCTTGAGATATGCTATGCTTTTTCCCACTGAACACAGAGTGGAACATCAGGCGCAGGTATTTTATTTTCAAACTCCAGAGGAAGCTAAAACATTTCTTGAGACACTCCCGAGAGTTCTAGGCATAGGGGGAACAATGAGAAAAGGGGAGAGTCACGATGAGGTGTAATGTATTTGTAAGGTGGTTGACAACTTCTGTGCTGTATATGTTGGAAAGAGTGAGGGGTTTACAATGATAGATTTGGAGTGTGTCGGGTGGCTGGACGCTGGACTACCCTCGTGCGGAAGCTTATGTTAGATGGTTGGAGGGTGGCAATGACTAGTAGGTTGGGGTTGCCGGTGGGGATGGGTATGGACATAGGGGACTGAGTTGTGTTTTGGGGGTGGCAGTGGTTTGGGGAGTCAGCCCTGGTTGGTACTTGGGTGTTTTCTTTCCAATGTTCACAGTTGAACAGGGGATAGTAGACAGTGGGCCCAGAGGGTATCAGTGTAGACAATGTAGTGAGGTTACTATAATAAGGTGCACAATGGTATTCCGGGGTGGCACAATACAGGTTTGCTGAGCTATGGCCAGAGTGTTGAAATGTATGGGCTGGAATATTTGGGGGGTTGAATTATCCATCTAAGGCTCGTAAAGTGTTGCTCCACATGCAGCCTCACCAGGTTGATGTGGAGTTTCTCCAGGCGACGCATCTCACCCCGGCTGGGGAACCGCGATTTGGGCGGTGGTGGGAATGCCATCTTTACTTCTCTTCTTATTCTTCCTATTCTACATACCTCAACTAGTTTTCAATTACTGAAGGTGGTTAAAGATAAGGAAGGGCAATCCTGGTGCGGGGAGTAATGCATGGACAGGCTTCTATGTTGCTTAATTACTATGGTCTGAATGAGCATGAGGTGGGCACAGTGGAGTGGATAACTCAACAGATGTACCTTGGTCCCTCAGGAGTAATTTTGTGGGTGGGGGATTTCAACACAGTGTTGGATGCAGAGGTGGATAAAACTGCAGGGCTCCAGAGGTCTCCCCTAAAATCCACCACTAGGCTTAAAGACCTGTGCTGGGAGTGGGATCTGGATGCCATTTGAGAACTAGACATGGGGGTGATAGTGGCTATACATATTTCTCCACAGTTGATCAGTCAGCATCACATTTGGATTTGTTTTTGATATCAGATAAGATCACCGGATGGGTGGAGGAGATTAGTATCATGGCATGCACCCTGTCAGACCACGTGCCAGTGGCACTAGTTTCAGAGAGTCCAGGGAGGAAGGGGTGATGCCGACCTGGGTGTTCAAAAGTGATGGATTATCTGATGTAGTGTTTTGAAAGGAGATCACGCAGGTTATTGACAACTTCTTTATTGACAATCTATGTTTGGTCACCTCATACTCAGTGCTTTTGGAAGCATTCAAGTATGTGGTGAGGCGTGAGTGTATTTTGTGGGAATTAGGGATATTGCAACTGATAAGAAGAGAAATGATGGACAGTGAGGCATGCATCTGGCGGTTGCAGTCAGATGTGGGGTTTGAGAGGTGGGGTTTAAGTGCCGCTAAGCATAAACTAGTTAGAGAGGAATTGGTTAGATTTCATTCAGCAGCCCAGAGAGAAATTAAGTTTCTTTGGGGGAAAACAGTGGTCAGACAGTATGGGCAAGGTCAACATCCTGGTAAACTGCTTGCGAGGGTGGCTAAGGCTGACAATTCCAGATCGCATATGACATGGATCAAGAATGGGCACGGAACTCTGCATTATGCTGGTAGGGAAATTGTTCAGGAATTTTATACTTTTTATTCACATCTTTATTTCACGCAAACTCAAGCATCACATTCTGACTTGAACGCATAATTATATAGGATGACGATATATTGGTGTGGAGAGGGAGAGCGAGAATGGTTATGTAGACCCATTACGGAGCAGGAAGTTCTCCAAGCCATAAAAGTGCTGACATCTGGAAAATCCCCTGGTCCGGATGGTTTCACAGCTGAGTTTTATAAGTGTTTTTGCCTCGCGGTTGGCCCCTTACCTGGTGGAGGTGTATCAGCAGGCACCGTGAGACTGGAAATTGCCTGCTACTATGAGGGTATTATTGAAGCCTGGGAAGGTAGCAGATGAATGTTCCTCCTACTGCCCAATGTCACTGATTAACCTAGATAACAAAATAATGGCAAAACAACTGGTTACAAGGTTGGTGCCCCTAATGCTTAAATGTGTTAAGGTGGATCAATCCATTTTCCTTCTGGGGTGCTCTACCTCCTATGGGTTGCAACGCAAGTTTGGTTTGATGTCAGTGAATTGTCTGACTGACTCAGTGATGGCAGCACTCTTTAGATGCGGAAAAGGCGTTTGAGTCAGTGGAATGGTCCTACATTTTTGCATTTCTGAGGAGGATGGAGGATGGGTGAGGGGTGTATATCCTTGACAGACTAACTCTAAAATTAGAGTGAATGGCCAATTAACATTGACTTTATCATTGGGGAGGTGCACGAGACAGGGGTGTCCACTTTCAACTTCGATGTTCTACCTGGCAATTGAACCACTTGCTGAATTGCTGAGAGTCACATACACCAGGGAGTACAGTTGTATAATCTCAAGGTGGTGGTCTCTTTTTATGCTGTCATATGGTAATTTTTATCAAAGATCTGCAGGATAATTTGGCGCTGATTATGCAGATGTGCTGGAGCTCAGAGTGTTCTCTGGATTGCAAATTAAAACTACAAAATCGCTGCAGTTTCCACTCACTGGTACCACTGGGCAAATTCTTGAAAGGTTTTAGGTTTCAATGGCAAACGGAAGATACTAGCTATTTGGGGATCAATGTGGTACGATCCTGTGAGATCTTATATTGATGCAATTATGAAAAGTTGCTGGAGCACACTAAAACTGTGCTGGGGAGATGGATGGGGCTTCCCCTTAATCTTTAGAGTATTTTAGAGAGGTCAATCAGTGATTTCACAGTTAATTTGGATGGGTAAACAAGCACGCATAGCTTGGCAGAAAAGGTTTTGTACTCTCCCAAGTCACCAGTTATTGACTTACCGGGGATGCCACTAACCCGTGAATTGGGCTATATGCATTGTATAGAACGGCTAGGTATTTTATGTTTTTGAGACTTGTTCCCAGAAGGACAGTTTATGACTGCAGAGGGAAGGAAAGGTAGAGGGAACGTTAAGACATTGATGTGTTCTTATATTTTCTGCTGCCGAACACTCTGAAATGCTTGTTACCGACTTTTCCAATGGAACCGGAGGTGGCTCCTGTATTGGATGATATAAACCTGAATACTGGAAATTGACTTTTAACGCGCCCAGATGCCTCCGGGTTTGGTGCGCTGAATAAATCAATAAACAAACAAATAGGTTCAATGGGATGGTGTCCAAACTTTACAGCAAAATATTGGGGACATGGCAAGGAGGAGCGGAATCACCCCGAGGGAAGTGGGAGCAAACACTAGGGACAGTAATATAGGATGAGATGTGGCGATATTGTTGTGTACAGTCTAAGACAGCATCTCTTAACAGCAAGTTTAAGCTGATACATTTGAAATATCTACATCATTTGTCCTATACTTCTGCACTCCTTCACCGCTTTTTTCCTGACACTCCAGATGAATGCTCTTGATGTATGGCTACACCAGTAGACTTTCTCCATATGGTGTGTAGCTGTCCCCCAAGTCTTTATTTTGGGAAGAGGTATTTGAGACACTGAGTGCTATTACTGGGGAGAGGGTGGATCCTGTGCCAATGGCAGCTTTTCTGGGATATACCAAACATATTACTGTCTGAGTGTGGACTATATTTTGTGAATAGGGGGGCACATACCGGAGGCATTTGAATGAGGGTGCATATTTTTGAGGTTGTCAGCCATACAGTCATTGCAATTATTCTTTTATAATTCGCTTAATAGCAATAATTGATTTCTAAGCGCAGGAGCTGATTCAAAACTGTGTTGGGGTGCCTTGTCATGTTTATAAGACAAACACGTTGCCCCTGAGCTATCCTTCCTTCCCTGCATTTTGCAACGGGGAAATGTTTTCAGCAAAGTTTCTAAAACGTTTTATTTCCTAGGTATTACTCCAAATGTGAAATCTACAATAACTACATTTAATTGAAGGTTTTCTGGGATTATATGCATTGACATATGGATTTTATGTCCATGCCAATTGCTTATTAACTGGTGGGAATTGCAGGACGCTGACCAAATCTCACATTCAGGTGCTGTCTCAAAGGTAAGAACGTGTTCTACTAGATATTTGCCAAAACGTCTATTTCTGTTTTCTGTTGTGACAGAGCTGACAGGTGTTGAGAATGTGAAATTCAGTTGTGGTAAATAAACCCATCACCAATCAGATCCGAAAGCAAAATAGTGTGCAATATAAAAGATTGCATGAGCGCTTAGCAAATGTGTTAACAGAGGCAGTAGCAAAAAGCAATACAACCAAAATGATAATTCTGAGATCCTGATTCCTCTTTCCGTTGTTTTAAGACTGACTCCCTGGGGGTCATTACGACCTGGGCGGCTCCATGGCTGCCTCCATACCTTGCCCATGTCCGGTGTTGTTCAATGGCAGGACCGGTAAGTCCCCATTGAACAAACCATTCCCCATTCGCGTTTGAGCCCCCATAGGGCTCAATGGGAATGGGGAGGGCACTAATAACGGAACACGACTTGCAAGCCCGTTATTAGCGCCCTGATCCCTTAGCGGGACCCGTAAGGGACGTGTGGTCAGACCACACGTTCCTTACGGTCCCCGCCAAGGGACCTTGGAATAGGGCAGTAAGGGATTACCGGCACCAGTCTCCTTACCGGTTGTCCGGTATCCCTTCCTGCCCAGGTCGTAATGACCCCCCCGGCTTAATCAGTGGAATGATATGGAACATTAATTCCACTCTCTTTTGTAAACGTCTCAGTGGATTGCATATAAATAATGACACATTTATTGCAGACTCACACTGCACACAAATGCCACCAAAAGTTGTTGAAGAACTGAATATGCCTCAAAGTGACAATACAATTCACAAGTCAGAGCTGAAATGCAATCCATCGCCTGCACCGAAGATGCTCAGACAGAGGGGCAGAGAAAGAGAGGAAATAAAGAAAGTAAATAAGATAAAGAAAGAGAAATAAAGAAAGGAAAAAAGAGAGAGAGAGAGAAAGAAAGAAGAAAGAAGCGAGGTGAACAAAGAAAGATGCAATGAAAGACCACACAGAGTCTGTGTGCATTTATAGATGAACAAAAAGAAAGGGTGAGAGAGGAAGCCAGAGAGAAAGATGCAGATTTGTAAAGACTTAATTGTGAAATAGTTCAGGATGGGGAGGCATATCAGAGAGAGACACCAGGAACCTAGACAACTAAGATGGAGGCACCTATGGAGAAAAAGGGACTGACAGGGAGAAAGACATCTTGAACACATTTGAGAGATTACTCAGACATACACATATCTGTGAAAGAGACTTCTGATATATGTACACCTCTGAGAGCTAGACAAAGGGAAAACTAAAACAGTGAGAGAGAGAGAGGGAGAGAGAGAGAGAGAAAGAGAGAGAAGGTAGTATCAAATAATATTGTGATGGATGTCCATCTTCTAGGGGGAATCTACTGACGTTTCTAAAATTTCAGGAGCTAAAGAAAATGCATTCTGCCGTGAATGTCAGAACAGCGTAACAGTATCAATGTCAGACCGTGTTTTTAAAACTGGTTTTGGTGGATTTGTGCCTGCAAGCCATTGGGTGTACAATTGAACTTACCAACATCCAGAATCACAGAGGCGGAATGGTAATACGAGTCGGGCAGTAACCAGGCGGTTTTACTGCCTCGGTTACTGCCGGACTCGTAATGAGGCCCATATTGTTTCTAATGGCTTGTTCAACAGCTTCTAAAATCACCCTAGTGCACCTTTCTACTAACCCAGTGGTTTGTGGATGATAATTATCTGAAAATCTCCACTCAATTCCAACCGACCTAGCATACTTCATCATCTCAATACTTTTGAACTGCACACCATTGTCACTAATGATCACCTTGGGTTAACCTTCCCTTCTAAACACATGTTGCATGAACCTGATGACCTCCTCAGTCCCTACATTACGCACCATTTTAATCTCAATCCACCTCGTACAATAATCCACCATAACAATCAAAAATGTATTTCCCTTGGCCAAATTACCATATGGACCCATAATGTCAATTCCAATGTGTTCCCATGGTTGTTCTGGCTTACACCTCACAATGGGTTTCAGATCTCTCCACCTTACAACTTTTATCTGAATTCTGACAAGGCCAACAACATCTCAAAAACCTCTCCACCTTAAGATCCACACCAGGCCACCAATATTTGGATGAACTTTATTTTGGTACCCGTGGATCCTGGATGCCCCTGATGCACCCTCTCGATTAACCCTTCCCTGAGACTCTGAGGATGTATTAACTTGTTTTCCATCAGCAACAACTCATTCTCAATATGACACACATCCGTAACCTCCCAAAACGGAAGACATTGCTCGTCTACCAATCTATTATCAGGCCAACCTTTCACTGTATACTCTATGACCTTGCACAAAACCTCATCATCCTGCATCTCCTGAATCAATTTTTCCCTATGAATCATCTCCAAAACTACTGCAACAGCTACCACTTCTCCAACCTACTAAAATTCCTCAACACTAAGAGGCAATCTATAAAGAAAATCTGCAACCAGATTCTTCTTCCCAGGCACATACTTAACTTCAACATTTTTATCATGTAACCTCAAACTCAACCTAGCCTGGGTGTTGCTCTGCACATACCTCGCACAGACATAACCTCTACCAAGTGTCTATGACCCGTACAGACCATAAACGTATTCCCCTATGCATATTTCCTGAAATAGTTTATTCCCCAAACACAAGCCAACAATTCCCTCTCAATTACAGAGTGTCTATGCTCTACTTCAGACAGTGCCCTAGACGCATGGCTGATGATTCATTCACTCCCATTCTCCACCACTTGGGATACCACTGCTCCTAATACAACCCCACTTGCATCAACAGTGAGTTTGGTTTGGTTTAAAAACACAAATCCTTCCAGATTCAGTGACTCACACAAACTATTCCTGATGCATTCTGCTGCCTTTATGCACTCTGCATCCCACTCAAATGTAACCTCCTTTTTGAGTAATTTCCCCATAGGTTCTGTTAAACTTGCAAACTTCCACACAACTTGTTACAAAATTCACAAAGTCCCAAACATGATCTGAGCTTCTCTTTACTCGTGGGATCTGGTACATTTTGATGGCTCTCATTGCAACAACCTTGGATCTATAACCTTTCCCACTGACCACATGGCCTAGGTACTCCACTTCAAGCTCCTTAAATGTACACTTAACTCTGTTCTACCTTCAAACCCTTCTCATTCAATCTCAACAGCACTTTCTGCAACCTTTCATCATGCTCACACTCCCCTTTTCCAAAACAATAATATCATCCTGATAAACTAATGGCCCCTTGAGTCCTTTCAGCGCTTGAGTCATGACCCTTTGGAACACTGCAGCAGAAGAAGCTAAACCGAACGGCATTCTCTTACAGTGGTACGAGCAAAACAGTGAATTGAAGTCAGTTAAATCTCTGCCATCTTCTTTGAGACTGATCTGATGGTATGTATTGGACAAATCTAGCATTGTAAATACATCCGCTCCTTCAATGCAGTTCAACATCTTCGATATTATAGGCAACGGATATTTATCCACCAATCTATTCTTATTTAAATGCCTGAGATCTACACAAATTCTCAGCTTCCCGCTCTTCTTTACAGCAACAACAATGGGGCTCACCCATTGAGACGATTCAATCTTTCAATGGCTTCATCCTTCTCAAGTTTATTAAGTTCATGTTCTACCCTTTCCACCAAGGCGAAATGGAATCGGTCTAGCCTTGTTATGCACAACTGAATTTGCTCCAGGTTTAAAAACTATCTTATAAGCATAATTCTTTAACAACCCTAACTGTTGCTGAAACACATCACAAGGTTCCTTTTGCAAAATCTTTTCCATACATGACTGTTGCTTTTCACCAACAACACTGGCCCTTCTTCACACTGATCCAATCATATCTTTAACACAGCTTGATCTCTCCAGCCAAGGAAATTCACACCCTTCCTTGCAATGTAAACTTTAATTTCCGCTTGACGATCTTTGAACTGCACAATACTTTGAACCAACCCGTGATGAGAATCCTGGATCCCATGAATCCTACAGGATTCCTAATGTCTGGTGGGTGAACCTTTGCTTTCAAACCTTTGTATCTTAAATTCTCCCATGTATTGGGTGTAATTATGGTGTACGGGGAACAACTATCCATCATGACTGATAGCTTCCAATTCTATATTAAAATGTCACATGTGGGGCATTTCAGTTCTTCACCAGTTGGTTCACAAACCACTTCCACACGTCCCTCCTCTAAATCTGCATCTTCTTGTACAACCAACACCTTTTTCTTATTCCTACAAACCACGGGAAAATGCCCTCTCATTCTACAAATTGCACATGTCTGATTAATGGCCAGACAGTTTCTTGAATTTGCACAATGTCCTGCTTTGCCACACTTAAAGCAGGTATCTTAATCTCTGCCCTCACTCTTAAACCAAGTTTTCTTCATGCCCCTTTTGTTTTCTCTATGATCCTGATCTTTCAGTTTATAAAGTCTTCCACTTGCTTCATCATTCTCTTCTTTATTCCTTTTATTCCTCATGACACTCACGGTGGAATGTTCTCCAGACTCGTGAGCTGGCTTGGTTTGACTCTAACTAACAGTTTGAGCGTGTATAACTTGTATTTTCGTATTATTAATCTCCTTCGAACAGAGTTTATATGATATGATATGATATGGCATTTATAACGTGCCTATACACAAGTGTTTCAAGTGATCCTACTAGGCCAGGCGTCATTCAGATTGCGCAAGTGAATGGGAAGGGTGAAGTGGGAAAGTGTGGGGGGGTATGGGGAGGGGACAGTTCAGTACAAGGGATAGTAGAATAAATAAGCAATAAATAAAAGTATGGCCAGCAGGTGGCAAGTGCAAGGGGAAGTGCAGACATCGGGTGTCAGGTGCTGGTAGTGGGACTGTAGGGATACAGAAACAGTCCCCAAGTGCTGGGGTTGCCAGGAAGGCAGTGCAGGTGTGCGACTGGCGGGGGAGGTGACCTGGGCCCGAGATCAGAAGGTGGGCAGGTAACCATGCAGTTTCAGTTTCAGCCAGGAAGTCAGCAGGGGAGAGGAGGAGAAAAAGCAAAGCAAAGAGAAAGGTTTTGAACGGAGATAATTCTCCTCAGGTTTCAGGGAGGCAGGCATGCTATTCCAGGCCCCTGCTGAAGAAAGAAATGTACCCCTAACTTGTTGCTTGGAGAAGCGACTGACCCCGAGGGAGTTGGAGACAGATGAGCGAAGAGCTTGAGAAGGAACATGTTTAGGAAGAGACAGTTTAAGGTATTGAGGTACCAGGCCCCAGATGGCCTTGTGGACAATGCAGAGGGTTTTGAACTTAATCCTCACAGCCACTGGAAGCCAATGGAGAGATTTCAGTCCTGGAGAGATATGATCCCTGGGCTTGTGGCCAAGGACAAGCCTTGCAGTCCTGTTCTGGATGAGTTGCAGAGGGTGGAGAGTGGAAGCAGGCAGATTTAGAAAGAGGCCATTGCAGTAGTCCAGCCTAGAAAGAACCAGAGCTCTGGAGACAATGAGCTTCTGGGGGAAGGAGAGGAAAGGAAGAATACCTCTGCGAGGTGCAGCTGGTAGTGTGACTTCTTAGAGACGTCAGAGATGTGAGGAGAGAAGGAGAGTGTGGTGTCGAAGATGACCCTAGGTTTTTAGCCTCACAGGTGGGAGCAGGAAGAAGGCCAATAGAGGCCAGCCAGAGAGAGAGACAGGAAAGGAGGGAGCGGGTGTGTTGCGATGAGGAGAATCTCAGTCTTACTGGCATTAAGGCAGAGACCATTGGCGGCACACCACTCATGGACGGCGGACAGACAGTCAGAGATGAGAGAGGGATAAGAGGTGGCTGAGGGTATCCTGAAAATGAGCTGAGTGTCATCCGCATAGCACTGGAAGTTGGGGCAGAGCACAGCAATGCGGTGGGCAAGAAGTGCCAGTTATTGGTTGAACAGCCAGGGAGAGAGGTTAAGCCCCTGCGGAACAGCACAGGTAGAGATAGAGATAGAGGAGAAGAAGGACCCAAGTTGAACCTGGGAGGTGCGTGTGTTCAACCCTCTTCGCAATTGCCACAGCTTCTGACAATGAGGGGTTACCCACCATCCACGACCTGTCCTGAATCAAGGGATCTTTGGTGTGGATGATAATCTGATCTCTAATCAGTACATTCAGCATGATGCCTGCACCCAAACAGCAAATGTGAGATAGCGTCTTTAGGGCAGATACATACTCCTCTATCGGTTCATCCTCTTTCTGAGACGTACTGTAGAAAGTGTTTCTATTAATTGCAATGTTCACATCTGGGGCATAATATTTATCCAATTGCATTAAAGCACTTCATATTCATCTGCATCCCCTGTCAATTCCGGCAATTCCCTATATTTGCACTGGCCTTTGAGCCCTAACGCATGCAATAACAGTAGCTTCTTCTTCTCTGGAGGCAATCTATCCTGTTCAACAGTCTTTATATAGGTTTCCAATATTCCCTACATTCTGGCCACAAAACACTAGGCTGACCAGGATTCGGCAAAAAATGTTCTGAAGGTTGCACAGTTATTCCTTGCATTCCTTACAACAATATCCTCACCAAGCTAAGAAGAAAACAAAATGTTGTTGATACTTCCCTCTAGCACAGTGTTGCTTGTGGCAAAACATTCATGTTTTCTTTTTTTCATGTACTGTGAAGAAGAACTACAAGAATGTTGATCTCTGCCTGGCCTCGGCTTTAATATATTCAAAATGGCGGCACGTTGTCCAACGGGTTTTAGGTCCTTTCCTCAAATCTTTTCTTGAACATCGTATCTGTACTTCAATAGAGGGACAGTTTGCGTGCACCTCCAGCAAATACTTAAACACTCCTAATTGCCGCTTTGGCTTTAAGTCACATGACACTGCTCCTTACTTGGGCTCCACTCAGTGGGGTAACATTGCTGAAAATGTTGGGGGGGACATGACATCTGAAGAAAAGGTGCGCCAGCCAAATGAATGGGGACAAAATGGTGTGCCATGAAAGTTGGGGGAGGGACAAACAGCCCTGTCCCCCCCTAAAATTACGCCCATGGCTCCACTTGTTTCAGGATCAGCCCCGAGGTAGCTTCGAACAACACAAGCCTGGTGAGCCTGTTGGGCGGGTCCAGTAACGGTTGTTGGCCTTGTCGACATGTTGTGTTCAACCTCAAATTACACTGATTCAGTGGTAAGATTTATGCTCCTTTAATTGTTGCGCCAACGACCCTTCACTCCCTCTGCCATACACTATTAATCGTCACTCACTTGAGCCCCTCAATCACTCATTCCATCACACACACCAACATTCCATATCACACGCACTCCACATTCTAACACAACACTGACACCAGAGCGGAACGCAGGTAATGCACAAGGACACTACACCTTGCTTGGATTAAAAATGGTAATCCCTTTGTGGGTAAACAAAGATACTAACATTTTTAAATGTTACCTTCATGAATATGGTGGCTGGTCAACTACGCATTTTTAAACTTGTGCTAAAGTATAGATAAAACTATACTTTAATAAAATATAGACATAAATATTCATGAAGGGATTACATTAAACACCCCTCTCCACACACTCGCTTTCCACTTGGACTAAAGATAAAAGAGGCATCCTCTTCATACTTCTGCCTTTGAAGATAATAGCAGCCACACGTGGGGCCTGTTTTATCCAAGAAATCAATTGCTCTCTTGCTAAGAGAAGTTACACCTCCCCCTGGTGGAGAGATTGGCTTAACCAAGGGATAAGACTGGCAGAAGGCACTTCGGGGGAGGGGAATACTTGAAAGGTGATACGTAGCATGGAAACCCTTCGATGTAGGACAGACAGTGACTGATAAGGGGAGGCACATAATATCCAAGAGGCTGTAGACCTAAAACAAGGTAATGTTGTCTGTCTTCCTTCTTAAACCCATCTGACTGCATGCAAATCAAAGACTGTGGGTATTTAACAGCAACACAGATTGGCCTTTCACAGGAGACTTGAAAAATAACCAAACCCCATACTAGGATTTCATTATAGAGGGAAGTAATATCTGAATGATTCATCAACTGCCCCCCGCTGCCCCAGGCACAAACCCGAACACACCCGCTGAGCAAAGAATTTGCCACACACAATCCACACATATCTCTCACCGCAGCTGTCAAATCCCTTAGCTTCACCATAGACTCTCACATTTTCTTCACACAGCCCATATCTTCTGTTGTCAACGTATGCAATCTACAACCACAACTACTACACAAGATCAGACACATCCTTCCCCTGGTGCCTTCTGTACCACAGTCCAGGCACTGTTTCTGTCCTCCACATTGTACACCCAAACAGCACCCTTGCCCCTGTGTAAGCCAGATAAAACTCAGCAAAGAGACTCAGCCTCCGCCTACTCAAACGTTAACACAGCTCAAACAACACCCCAGCTCTGACCCACTTCCACTGGCTACTTGAACCCAGAAGAACTGCCTTCAAAAGACTCTGAATTGTATTCAAAGACACACACCAAACTCAAACCCATCCCCCACACAAACACCAGACAAGCGAGCCAGCATCTTCTATACATTACACTCTGCAAACTAACATGCACACAAACACAAGCATTTACCCAGTAGGCACCCAGAGCATGGAATGCCCTACCGCTTCACATCTGCACTGAACCCACCATCACCACACACACAATCCGGCCACTCCACCTCCCCTGCTACCACTTGTCTATCCTAATCTTCCAATCCTATCCTGTTAACTTTTTGTATTTTCTGCTTTCAACTTTGTCAGATGTGCCAAGACCCTCTGTACAGGGCCAGAACCGAACACAAATGTAAATGAAATAGCCACACACCCATTTTGGTAAATAAAACATAATTTAGAATCATGGTTAAAGAACAATGATTAAGCTGGAACTCTTGTTGGAGCTACAGCTGCTCAAAGCCCCTGGCATAGGGTGAAAATAATATTTCCTGGGGTGCTGGAAGCTCCCTCCATAACCACTTATGGGGGCAAAGAGAAGCAACTACTGAAAGTAATGCTTGTCTGCCAATGACGACTAAAGACACACTGGGATCCTGATCAAGACTGTAGCAGGCCCTGCAAGCAGCAGTGGTGTGTTCTGCACGATTTGGAAAAGAGCTGAAGGTGGTATACGATTCATTTGGGTGCTGTCTTCACCTATGTGATGGAGCACTGTTGTGCCACTACTAGTACTGGGTGAAGCATGAAGTTTAGAAACCATCGCTCCCCCTGTATTATGACAGATACAACAGCAAGGAAGGAATTAAACGCTCTGTAGGGGCAAGAGATGGAATGTGGGTCCAAGGGCATCCAGACTGGGGAGCATGGCCACTCCTTCGCCAACTCCACTTTACTACTTTTTGGGTTTTTAAAATAACACTATAAAAGGCACCTTGCTCTATTCCCCGCAGCTTGTACCTGTTGCTATTTGCTTGGGCCATGTTGCTCACCACTTTCCTCTCATTCCTAGCAACCATTTTAATTACTTCCTCATTAGTTTGTCAGTTTTAAGCGTCTGCATCTGTTTCTAAATACTACCTCAATCCTTGGTCTTGCTTTATCTTGGTTGAGCCTGGAGGAGGGGAATGGCACTCTTGAATAAGCAGTGTCTTTCATGCCAGGAAAGAATGGAGACTTGTGTTACACCTGCCACTGACATTCTCCCACTTCACTGTGAGTCGGCTGGAGAAATGGCAACTGATTCTATGGCAAGACTGGAGACGAGCATTATGCTTCATTTTCATTTATTGCTACTCTTCAGCAGTTTCAACAAACTATAACAAAAACAACAACATTGAAATGTCCCAAGTGACTTTCCCACTTTTGAACTACGAATCCCATAGTCTCTGTAGTCCTTCATACTCCAGCTCAGCTATGACCACTTCCTGTCCCTGAGCTCCTACTCTTCTTTTACTGCTCTTCAAGCAGATACGTAACGTTTTCTTTATCTCCCTGTTTACCTATTAGAATTTTATATCATTATCTTATCATCTAGAGGGAGAGTAGGTATAAAGCATAGATCATGCAAGCGTAGCATTATCCAACACGTTAGATTAAAACCGTGCGGATAAAATAGCAGAACAGCGTTTGTTATGATGGTTAAGGCAGTAAGAGGCATCGTTGCAGCCGTTGAGTAAGGTTTGCCAAGTCGTATTTCGAATATTGGGCATATCGTAAATGTAAAAGGAGCTTCAGCAGTGCTTAAACCCTGTGCCGTATGTCCGGCACGTCAGGGGTTTTCGCTGTTTAGCCCGCGGAGCTCACAGGCCCTCTTACGAGGAAAGGGGCGCTGGAGCGCGAGTCTCCTCGCAGGCCCCCTCCCTTGTGGAGGCAGAGCCGAGGGGCACAGGAGCGCTGGCCCCCTCCCTTGGGGAGGCGGAGTCGGGCACAGAATCGCGCTCAGAGGAAGCCGTTGTAGAGATTTGTGGACGCAGAGCGCCCCGGCCCCCACCCTCGCGTGGGCGTTGCCAGTCCCTGGAGTGTTCGCGCTGCATCACATTCAATCTGCGACGCGGCCCTGGGCACTTCAGAGAGGAACGCTCGAGCGAGTGCCTCAATTATAGGAATTATAGAGCTCAAGCAGCTTGTGGATAGTGAGAGGGAACCCCTCTCCACAAGAATCATAAAGCCTCAGCCCCACAAATTAGGTGGCTCGGAGGAGCAGAGCAGAATCAAGCCTTTCCAGCAGATAAGAGGCAGCAGCCTCATAGTAAGGAAAGAAGAAGAAGAAAGAAACTAAGCCATCACAGGCATAAAGAACTGTATAAAAATCTGGTGCAGCCACATACGAAAAAAAAAAAAAGAAATATGAAAAGATAGTAGAAATGTATATCAGTGAAGGTATCTACTAGGAAGTGGGCGGCAACGACACCTTCCATCACCTTTCATCAGGTATTAAGGCACACAGCACACTCCTGAACATGTCTGAACATGTCTGAGTTTGAATTGAGCGAGGGGAGCAGTCTTTAGACTTAGCAGCCAGCTTCAAGGAGGTGCTGGCGAATTCCCTAGTAGATGCAGTGGCTTAAGGGGCCCTATGGAAGGGCCGAAAGACAAGGCCCCGGAGGTCGCCGACACCTTCGCAATGCTTAAGGAGGCCTACTTGTAGCGTCAGGCAGTGCCTGACCTCACGACCCCCACTCTTGGGGAAGATAATGAAGGAGAAGAAGACCTAGGCTTGGAGGAAGAGCCAGCAGAAGGGGACCTCTCCCCTCAAGAGTCTGAAGAACCTGTTGAGGAGGAATGGGAAAAGCCCAGCGGGAGAAAGAGAGCCCGTAAAGAGAAGCACGTCGAAGAGGAGCAAGATGACATGTTTGATCCGGAGAGCATCCATAACCCGAGATCATCCGACTGGCAGCCATCCCCGAGAGTAGCCCAATACATGACAGCGAGGCTGAGAAAAGCTTTAGATAAGGAGGTTAGGCAGCGCATCAGAGCAGAATGCCCTCGCCCAGACCTGCAGGGGAAAGTGGCTGAGACCCCAGAACTAGAACCCAAAATGCTTACTTTTGTTTCCAAGACCAACAAGGACCCACGGAAGGGTATAGACATGTCATGGAAGAGTTGCCAGGAGAAGGTGCTAGACCTGGCGGGCCCTCTCGCTAAGATTATGGACCTAGCGGAAAGAGCTAGAGACACCGGGGTGGAAGTAGATCCGGAAGCCCTGGCAGGTTGGGCGCAAAGAGCCGTTTGCCTATTGGGAATGCGAACTGCGCCATAGCATCAGAGAAAAGGAGGGGTCTATTGCTAAAGATCGACTCGAAGCTCATGACCTGGCGTCCTATGCAGCTGGAGAAGCAGCTCAAGGCCTCCTATTCGGAGAAACATTCGGAAAAGAAATGGGCCGTTTCGTGGGCACTTACACATCGCTAGAGAAAGCCCAAGCATCCATTCGAAAGATCTTCCCGCACAGAGTTTTTGCCGGGACCGGTTGTTACAGGGGTTGCACACCCTGTTAACAAAAAGGAGGGAGAAGACCCCCTAATCATAGGGCTCAATGCTGAGAGAACAGGCAGCAGGATGCGTTCTTTCCAGCCAGAGGCCGCAACACCAGAGGGAGCAGAGGCAGAGGTTTCAGACGAGGTCAAGGATTTACACCAGGTAAGAGCGATTGCCTACCTCCCAGTAGGAGGGAGAACCAGTATGTTATGGGAAAACTGGCACATGCTTTCCAGCGATGCCTGGATTTTGCAAACCGTCAGAGGTCTGCAGTTAGAATTCATGCAGACGCCAGTGCAGATCCGAGTACCCCAGCGTCCGCGCCTAGCAGCAGCAGAGCAGGAATCTCTAAATGTCGAATTATCGCTCATAGCAAAGAAAAAGCCGTAGAGGGATGCATGATAGTCCCGAGTTTCATAAGCAACATGTTTCTCGTTCATAGGAAGGAGAAAGTACGACCAGTAATAATCTGAAAGAGTTGAACGGATGGATAGTTTACCATCATTTCAAGATGGAAGGGATCCACCAGCTCAGAGATTCCCTGAGAGAGGGAGACTGGCTGACCAGGCTAGACCTAAAAGATGCCTACCTGACGATACCAGTGCAGAAGCAGTTCAGGAGATTCTTAGCTTTTCACTGGAAGAAACAGCTCTGGCAATTCAAGACACTGCCCTTCGCGCTTTTATCAGCGCCTTCGGCTTTCACGAAATTGATGAAACCCGTAGCAGCAGCTATCAGAGAGAAAGGCATAAGATTGATAATATATCTAGACCACCTATTGCTTATAGCAGAGGATCAAGGAACGCTAGCATATCAGACGAAGTGGGTCCTAGACCTATTGCAGTCTCTGGGGTTTCTAGTGAACATAGAGAAGTCAGATACCAAGCCAGCGCAGAGACTAGATTTCCTCGGTTTTGTTTTAGAAAAGCCACGTTAGAACTTCCAGCAAGAAAGATTTGGGATATCAAGAGAGAGATCAGGATGTGTCTGAGGAAGAAAGTGATTTCACTGAGAGTCCTAGCAAGAATAGTGGGCCTCCTAGCAGCCCCAATACAAGCCATATTTCCGGGTCCCTTACACTATCGAGCCTTACAAAGGTTAAAGATAAGGCACCTCCAGCAGGGATTGAAATACCATCAATCGATACCATTGGATCAGGAGTCCGTCACAGAACTGGAATGGTGGTTGCAGAATATGGATGCCTGGAATGGGCATGCCATATTCGCAGACCATCCAGACCTGATTATAGAGTCAGACTCCAGTCGTTTAGCCTGGGGGGCACGGTGCAGGGAGCTGCAAACAGGAGGCAAATGGTGCGAAGAAGAGTTGAATTTACACATAAACTGCCTAGAGCTTCTAGCAGGCTCCTTCGCGATAAAGACCTTCATGAGAGACAAAGTGAAGTCATGTGTACTGCTGAAGATGGACAACATCTCAGCAGTGCGTTACATAAACCACTTAGGCGGAACGAAATCCAGAATGCTAGCGGAGCTAGCGAAGTATTTTTGGCACTATTGCCTGCAGACAGGAACATCAGTGACAGCGGAATACTTGCCAAGGGGCACTGAACATAGTAGTGGACTGGAATTCCCGGTACCTCACGGACTCCAGCAACTGGAGGCTGGACCAGCAGTATTTCAGATACTGGATCAGAGGTGGGGTCCGATACACATGGATGTGCTTGCGCTGCGCCTCAACGCGCAGACATCCAGTTACTTCAGCTGGAGGCTAGACCCGGACGCAAGCAGTACAGACACATTCCTGCAGGATTGGGCAGGCGGACCCCATTACGCATACCCTCCTTTCATGATGCTGAGCAGAGTGCTCGCGAAATGTCGGAGGGAGAAAGCGGAGCTGGTACTAGTAGCGCCTTTGTGGAAATCACAAGTATGGTTCCCGACGCTGATGTAACACTTTATAGACCTGCCGAGAGTCCTCCCCAAAGGAGAGCGACTGCTCACGGACCCAGCTGGACAGTGTCATCCTCTGAGAGTGAGAGGGACACTCCCGCTCATCGCGTGTAGGATATTAGGAAACGATGGGAACTGCCAGGCATTTCTTTGCAGGCTGCAGAGCTCATCGCAGAATCCTGGGCTCCATCGAATGGGAGGAACTACGACGCGGCTTGGGCCAAGTGGGCTAGCTGGTGTAGAAGGAGAGATATTCATCCCATTGCAGCACCTGAAATGGCTATACTGAATTTTCTGGCACAGCTCCTGCAAGACGGGAAAGCATTCCGCACCATAGGAGTGTACAGCTTAGCGATCTCAACGGGGCACCTACCGATCGAGGGAGGGCCAGCAGGAGAACACCCGGCAGTTAGCAGGCTCATCAGAGGAGCTAAGTTTAAGGTACTGCCGGAACCTAAATACAAAGTCCAATGGGACGTGACAGTAGTGCTGCGGCTATTAGAGAGCTGGCCAGCTAACAGATATCTATCTCTCAAGCAGCTGTCAGGCAGGTTAGCGATGCTGCTGTGTCTCATATCTTGTAAACGTGTGTCGGATATCAAAGCATTAGAGATCAGTAGGAGGACAGTTGGGCTGGAAGGAGTAGCCTTTGTGGTAGTGCAAAGGACTAAGACAGGCACTTCAACAGTGCACTATCCAAATTTTATAAATAACATCAAATGGTGCGTAGCAAGCTGCATCAAAGAGTATGAAGCTAGGCCAGCAGAGAATAGAGCAGCGAGTACGATTCAATTGCTAATATCGTGTATGAAGCTTTTCCATGCTATAAAGACAGCTACCATCGCGAGATGGGTCAGGGAGATAATGCAAGCAGCAGGGATTAATTTACAGAAGTATGGGGCCCACTCCATAAGAGGAACGATTGCATCCAAAGCATATACGACAGGAGTACCCTTACAAGACATTATGTCAGCAGCAGACTGGGCTAATGATCGTACATTTAGAGAATTTTACTTTAAGCCGGATGAGAGTATAGCGGTTACAGTATTGGGGCAGCTTTAAACAAGTATAATGCTCGCCTCCAGTCTTGCCATAGAATAAAGATTACCCCTGCTAACTGCGCAGGGAGTATTAATTCTATTAAAGACTAGGAGGCGAGCATTAGTTCCCACCCACTGTCATTGGTTAATCATATGTTCTGTATGCATATTTTGTGATGATATGATTACAAAGCTGGACACCACCCTAATACTCTATTTTGTATTTTCCTTAGGGGAAGAGCAGAAGAATAGTTGAGTGAGGTGACTAGTAAGGAGAAGGCGAGAGAACAGCCGGAGGAATTGGCACCCAGTTGGAGTGGAAAATGTCTTCGCTCTGTTGGCGAGACAAAAAGTTAATGGTTAAATGACATTCAGAGCACGTAAAAGAGAGGAGGAGCTCAGGGACAGGAAGTGGTCATAGCTGAGCTGGAGTATGAAGGACTACAGAGACTATGGGATTCCTAGTTCAAAACTGGGAAAGACACTTGGGACATTTCAATGTTGTTGTTTTTGTTATACTTTGTTGAAACTTCTGGAGAGTAGTAATAAATGAAGTTGAAGCATAATGCTCGCCTCCAAGTCTTTAATAGAATTAATACTCCCTGCACAGTTAGCAGGGGTAATCTTTATTGCCACCAGTATCCATGAAACGACTTTATATAGAACCCCAACTCAATCAGAAGTGTGAACTGAGTTACACTAATGAGTCCCTGTGTCTATCAAAATGGTGAATAGTTATCTAGAAGAGGAAAATATATCACATATAAAACATAAGTTAGTTCTACAATAGAGGACCTAGCTCAATCAGTTGATCTGTCTTTATCCGAGCAGGCAATTCTAAAAGCACACTGAACCGAAAATGAATTAACACTAATGAGCATGTTCACAGCTAAGCTTACTTTAGACTGCTTCTTTATGATAAAACCATGAACACTCACAGTGACCATACTTGTGTAGCCACTATTTAATATTGTCAGGAAGCCTGTAAAGGATTTTAACTCTGGGCATTGAATTAGACTACCCGTGAAGCTCAACTCGAACTATTCCGAACTATTGCGAAATAACACTAATTTCTGCATGCAAAATGAACCATAGTTTTGCTCTATCTTTTATCTTATTTGTATTTTTTGTACCTTGCATAGCTATATAAAACATTTAAAGAGACTTTTTACAGGATTATTTTCCCATTTCAGGGAGGAGAACAGCATTTTATGGCAAGCCTCATTTGAAATCCCCCATCACCTATCTTCCCATGAATAATACTAAAAGTATTTATTGTATTGTATTCTGTGCCTTTTACCATTAGAAATATTCTCAATGTACTGTTAGTGGGAACGTCCTTGGAGTACCGACGTCCAGAGTATTGGAAGTCATGGAGCAAAGTTCCGATGTGTGTGTGCATTTGGCCAAATAAGGCATAGCAGGGCTATCCAGGATCCAGTAGAGAGCAACCCATGTGGTCATGGTTCTATGTCATTTCATAGACACCTGTTTTTTCAACTGATGTTTTTGTCGATCAAACATTTGAACATATTTTTTTTATTATTCTTTTGGGGTCCCCCCTCCATCTAACTATTATTTTATTCCCGCCCCCCAACTCGTTTAATGGCCTTTCCCACCCCCCATAAAAAAGCAAAACGTTTTTTTTCAGAAACATTCAGTGGAAAAACACCTGTCGTAAAAACAGGTGTCGATGAAAGAATGTCGTACCATTGTAGAGTTACATGCCTCTTCAGAAAATCTGCAGAAAATCCTGCCCCCCCCCACCTCATATATATGTTGGAAGCCTGAGATCGTGCTATGTTTGACACCAGCATTTGTGCCAATACCACAGCGAATATTCGAAGAATGTATCCACTGAGAAAACCCTATCAAATGCATTCCAGAAGAGACGACAATCTGACAAGAATGCCAACCAATTATAGAGGGCGTATAACGAATGGCCTTATAGTTTGAAAACCAATGATAAACTGTATACTTAATATGTTGAAGATTACATGTTTTAGGGGGTAGGCATACATTGTCCACCTGACAATGGACAGCCAATCGCAATCCTAGTCCCTATAGAAAGTATATTTAGATGTTCCCTTAACCACAATCCTTGATAGGTTTTCTATTATTTGCCATGTGGTATGACATCACTTCTGATGTATTTTTTGCATATAAGGATGTTTTTATGAGAAAATCGTTGAGAGCCTGAGCGAACGTCAGTTGATGTCCGTTGTAACTCCCAGTTTTAGATCATTTTTAATAAAATGGTACCTTTGCCATCTTGCTGAGTTGATTCGATTATTTAGCATCAGAGTTATTCTGCAACCCCATCCACTGCATGCACGTCACTAAAGGGCCATAAACTCACCATGGTCAGGCATGTGGGTGAGTGTAGGGAGGAGTCAAAGGGTGGCTTGAGTGCTATAGACTGACTATGTGCACAGCGTGCCCAATTTGTCATAGAACTGCACTGCATGTCAGAGGTATTGAGGTGTAGTCTGGTGTGAGTAGGCGGAGAGTTATGTGAACAGTACAACTGAATTTTATCATAGTTCTTGCTGTATTCTGATTTGTGTGGATAGCCATGCCTGTGGCCAGTGTCCACCAGAGTGGTACGTTTTACGTACCTGGTGGCATTCAGTGATGATTTGTTGTTTGTGCCCTTGCTCAGTTACTTGGCTTTTTCTGTTGATTCTTGGGCATTGACAGTGAGTTTAATGTACTTAATAATTCAATTAATTTGTATTTGAGAAAGAATACACTGAGGCTATAGAGGGTACGATGTATGAACTTGTAGAAAACTATTAGTAATTGAATACTTTGTCAAACCTTTCGTGCAACAGAATCACAATGTGTGGCTACAAACAATCCATTGTGTAATGAAAACCAAGCAAATCCCCAAAAAGTGAAATAGAAATCACATCTTTGCACTAACTCACAGTAGAAAAAGTCAAAGTATGCAGTATAAAAGAACACACACGATGCACATCCCCCTCCAAAATGGCAGCATCCAATGCAGTTGCAGATAAAAACAAGCATTGACAATGCCGACAGTTTGGGCTTCTCCTATCTACCAATAAAATTCTTAAGGCTGAAAAATTGGAAGAATGTGGGGAATATGACAGCTGTACCTGGCAAATGCTCATTTAGTACTTACACACAAGGCAACATCTTGTCAATTTTTTTTTAGAAGGCACACCGTAAGACATTTTTGTTACACCAGTAGCACATTTATAGCTGCATTTAAGCCATTCACTTTCTGAAGACAGCATTGAAATTATACTGGCATGTATTTTGATTGCTAGAGAAGACTAACTCGAAGAGATCCCAGGAGGATGTATTCCCAACATATATCCCAAACTATAAAGGAATAATAGTCTAATGGCCAGGGATGGGTCAAGAGCAAGGACAACCAGAGAACTGCCTGCAGAGGAAGCAAGACTACCCAGACAAGCAGCAGGGTTGACACTTTGTGAGGTAAAACCGAGTGGTGTGGGGACCAGGGGCTAACAAACACATGGGCTTGTTTCCAGAGACCTTCCTTAGAGACAGTCATCCAAGATGGCTACCTCCATGGAAGAGCTGAAAAGAGCTCAAAGAGTTCTGAGATAATGACAATGATAATGATATGTTATTTATATAGCGCCTTAATCCAAAGCATGGGTGGGATTAGCCATACAGATTACATTGGTTAGGGGCAAGGAATGGGATGGATTACAACTATGTTTCCTTCCTCAAATGTAATCTCTATTGGAAAAACATTACAGACCCTCATTCAAAGGCCATATTTGAAGCTCTATTGTTAATGACAGTAGTTTCGGCATAAAGGTAGTGCTTTCAGCTCCACCTAATATGCCCTAACTAACAAATGGGGGCAGGATATTCCAAACAAGTGTACTGATATTTAAGCAGAGTGAGGAAATGATATTCAGAAACCAGACAAGATGTTAGCAAAAAGGCAGACTATGAACAATCTCATCCGAGAACATCATCACATAGTGGGTCGCAATACAGAACAGAGCAATCTCTGCAAAAACATGTGCAGGTGTTGCATGCAATAGACCTACTAGACTGAGGGGCCGATTCATGTAACAAACGTGCGCCGAAAATCCATGCGCAAGCAGGCGCAAGGGAGTGCAAGCGTGAGAAATGTAGCGCACGCGCACGCCTGCGATTCAAGGAAGACGCTGCACGTGTTTCCCGCTGTCCGTGCGCCCCATCCAGCCATGGCGCACGCAGGCATACACGGCGTGCGCTACTCGCACAGCAAAAGCGCACAGCAAAAGCGCACATAGCGCGGCGCACACAACCAAAGTGGGTGGAACAGTGGGCGTAACACGCGGAATGGGGAACGACGCGTGAAAAAGAAGGCGTAACTGGGGAAGTACTGCAGGGAACTACACTGAACGCCCACACGCACGCGAACAACCCGTATTCATGGATCCGAATACGGGAAACCCGCGCACGGCAAAAGACGTGCACAGGCGTCAACGTGTCCGCCACACGAAGGCAGGCGGAAGCGTCCCCGCGCACAGTATAAAAGTGCGCGCAAACAACAAACGCGTATATACAGCTACAATGAATGCCCCATTTGTCGCAGCACTGATCGTGGGACACCGCAGGAGGAGGAGAATAGCCAGGGCACGCATTTTCGCACCACGGACAAGCCTTTTTGGGATGCCTGACGACCAGGTCTATGGCAGGTATAGGTTTCCACCCCATATCATCCTAGACCTGGTCAGGGAGTGGGAAGATGACCTTACATCCCCCACCCTTTGCTCCCAAGCATTGAGCCCCTTGGAGAAGCTGCTCAATGTCCTGCATTTTTTGGCCACTGGGTCATTTCAGCGGACTACTGCCATAGTGGGGGGGGGGTCTCACAGGCCACGCAGTCACGCTGCCTACACCAGGTACTGGCAATCATGACAGCGCGCCCCTCAGTCCGCAGGCACATATACATGCCCAGAACACCCGCAGAAAGGCAGGCAGTTGTCCTGGATTTTTTCAGGGTGGCACACTTCCCCAAAGTGCTCTGTGCCATAGATTGCACCCATGTGGCCCTACGTCCACCTAGGGCCACTGAGCACATCTACCGAAACCGCAAGCACTGGCATTCCATCAATGTACAGGTGGTATGCGATGCAAAGGGAATCATCACCTCTGTCTATGCAAACTACCCTGGCTCAACCAATCACAGTTTCATATACAGAATGTCCGCCCTGAGCCGGGCCCTGGAAGCTGGTCAGCATGGCGACACATGGCTCATAGGTCAGTACAAATGCCCTTGCACATGCATGCAAGTCACACACAGACAAATACCCAAACCATAATAATCTCAACTATTATCACCTCCCCAGGGGACAGTGCCTACCCTCTGAGCAACCACATGATGACGCCAATCCGGAACCCCACCACACCACACCAGGTAAGATACAACGCCGCCCATATTGCAACCAGGGCCATAGTGGAGCGCACATTCGGAGTGCTCAAGTCACGTTTCCGCTCCCTTGACCGCTCTGGCGAGCAACTACTCTATGCACCACCAGTAGTGTGCAGGATCATTGTGGCAGCATGTGTCCTGCACAATGTTGCAACACGGCAGGGCGTCCCGGTGGACATGGTGGTGCCCCCACATCCCCAACCACAGGCACAGGCGCTGCCCATGGGAGGGGACAGGGCACGTGGCGAGGAAGCCCGGACCCAGCTTGTGGCCACATTTTTCACCTAAACTCCCACCCCTGCGGAGTGCACACAGGCCTGGCACATACCAGGTGACAATCGATGATGACAAAGAGACAGTCAACTGTCACAACCCTACCACCCTGAGATAGTTGCCATGGAAGTGCCACATCGTCTGCATCCCTAGCTACTTAAACACAAGCTATCCCGTGTGACCAAAAGGCACACATATGACATATGACATGATATGGCCTATACACAAGTATTTCAAGGTGCGATGAGGCAGGGAGGGGGGAACAAGGGAAGACAGACAACGGTACTACTAGGCCAGGTGTCATTTAGATTGTGCAAGTGCAGGGGTAGGGGGAAGGGAAAAGTACAAGGGGAAGGGGAGATGCAGTACAGGGGAAGTAGACCAAAAAACAAATACATAGGTCGGCTGGTGGCAACTGCAAAGGTAAGTGCATACAAGTGCTGGGAAGGGTGGGCTGTAGGGATAGAGAGACAGTTGCCAGGGAGGCAGTGCAAGTGGAGAGTGGCTGGGCCAGGGACCGAGGTCAGTGAGAGAGGCCCAGTTGCAGCTCCAGTGCAGTTCCAGTGAAGAATTCCGCAAGGGAGAGGCAGAGAGAAAGCAGAAGCAAAGAGGAAGGTCTTGAGGTGCTTCCAGAACTGGAGATGGTTCCCCTCAAGTTCAAGTGAGCAGGAAGGCTGTTCCAGAGGGAGGGCCCTGCCGCGGAGAGAGATCTACCCCCAGCTAGTTGCTCTGAGAAGCGGATGACCCTGACATGCAAGGTGTTCATCACACACACCTGCAAAACAGGCCATGGCCATCACTGTCATGTCACTCAAACCCTCCCAAACCACAACATGACATGGCAAGCAATACCCATACACCAACACAGTAAGGATAAGGTACACATTGCCATGTCCTAAATCTACAGTGGCATCAGACAATGATGCCTGACCCAGAATCAGATGAAATGACAGACCAACAAAATCTCCCACCCAAAATAAGTCATTTCCAAACGCATTACAAGAGTTGTAGACGTAACATAACAATGAATGCTTGTCTACATGCACATTGTGCATTGCAAAATCAACACTGCAGCTCATGTGTGCTGTGTCCTACTCCTGCAACACACTGCTCAGTGCACAGCACAGTGAACAGCCATTGTGTGCGATGCACACCCTGAGCATCACATCTAAGTGACAGACCACATCAAACAGCAAATTAGGCATGTACAGGATCCATAATCGGTCACAGAACATGTGCTGCAGGGACACAGTGGGCACCAGAAGGCAAACAGTGCACACGTGGATATGCAAGGGTGGGAGTACATGTAGTGCATCAGAGTGCAAGTGTGTGGTTCTGCAAGGACATGCACTCCACATATGCATGTGCACTCAAGTGACCATTAGTGTTCTCTACACATCACATGTGAACATTCACCATGTGTACACCCCAGCATGTCAAACCACAACTATCCCCTCGCACCTGAAAGGTAAACACAACACATGAACAGGCATTGATCAGCACAACACAACATGTACATAGGATACCACCATTACAATGTCAGAGTTCCCATCACACTGCAGGGCAAGGCAACTATCAACAACAACCCCCCCCCTCCCTCACAAATGACCATGACCCACTGAACAACTGCACCTGGGTCATGGAGCCTTCAAACCTCAATTCCACCTGGCCACAGGATCACCTTTACCCTTCGTCACCATCTCCCACCTTGTGTGTAAAAAGGTGCCTGCACCCTCATAATCCACACTCATATCCACAATCACAAAATCCAAGCCAGAAAAACGAACCAGAACACCCTCCAGTAGATGACTTGACGTAGCAGTACCTCACAAAGGCCAAGTACTACCACAATGATGCAACAACCAAGGTAGCACAGTAAAACAATGTCACAACAGGATGTGAAACATGTGTGGTACATGACATAGGATGATGCACCATGAACGGATGTGTACTGTCACAACCACCCCCACCATGTCCCTGGTGCCTGCAAGGTCAAACTCACACAGGCCCCTGAGACCCTGGTGGGGAAGGAGGTTCAGGGATATGCAGTCGGGACAGGTGTTGACACACTGGATGACTGGAATGAGTGTCAGGAGAGGGGAGGAGGAATGACACATGAAACTAGGGAATGCACGAAAATGTACTACCTGCATGAACACATACACAATCCAAACAAACTTGGACATCATTGTCATGGCCTTCTGTAGTCCAGGCTCAGGAGTGGTACGAACCAACCACCCCCTCTATGGTTTTGGCGCCTGCAAGTTCGGGGCTTACACAGGCATCCGCAACCCCAGCGGGGAAAGAGGGTCAGGGAAAGTTGCTTGGATAGATACGGGAAGCAGGAACACCGGGTAGAGGGTACAGGGTTCAAAATTGCATAGGATTACGGGTGATTAGGGGGAAAAAACATACCAAATTGAACCACACATATATCCATGCATTAGTACACTCCCCAGCAAGCCTATGCAGAGCAGTTTGAAAGAAAAACAACAAGACACTTAGCTCTGGTTTTGAGTGCTGGCCTCCTGCCTGTGCACTCTCAGGTCCGGTTACAGGAGCACGGCAATGCTGCAAAGAGAGCCACAGTCAACAACCTGTACGTGCCAATTACACAAAAACACAACACCAAACATGCCCCATAGCAACAAACTACTCTCCAAACAGACAATCTGGTGTAGATGCTTCGTACCCATATATAACATCACCCCTGTGACGGGTCATACACAGTCAATGCAGTAAGTCAGCCGCCGGTGGGTGCGTGGCAAATGGAACACCAATGTGTCACAATTCACACAACATGCAATGTTCCCTGGGTAAGCAGACAGACCCATATAGCAAGCCATGACTTCTGAGCAAGTTGCGTACCACCATGACCGAAACAAAGTTGGCAGTGCATTTATCATAAAGTACATGGAAAAGACATGCAGTGCACCCGAGTATGTCCCTTGCTGTATGTCCCTGTGAGCTGCCCCTTTCCATGTCTCGGAAGGCTACATGGTTGATACAAGTGCCTCAATGGACCTTGGTGTACCGGAGTATATGTGCCACTGCCCCTGCATGTGTCCCAGACAACCTTACAATCATCAACAGCCATCAGTCCACCAACACATCTGAGCTGCATTGTGTGCTTCAACACCAATATTCGTCTAAGCTCACCCTCAGTGCTGTGACTAAGCCTGCATGTGCAACTCTCCTGGTGCAAGCTTTGCTGTGTTGTGGCCCCCCTGTGCTGCTCACCTTGCCTGGAGTTCCTTTGAACATGTCAGCAGTTCTAGGATGTGGGTCTGCAATCCCTGTGCCTCTGCTTGTGCACACATATGCATGTGGGCACCAACAAACGGGTCCAGAATTCCGTCGTCCAATGGGCCATGTCTGCTGGCAAAGGTGCTCTGGAGGCTCATCCCCCTGCAGAAAGGGCATGAAACACATGATTAATGCTTCAAAGTCATCTGTGTGTGTCTCATCAGGCATCTCATTACTTGACCATGTCAGAGAGTCACATCACAAATCACACCATCAGTCCATCTTTCACATCCAAAGTGTGGAACACTATCTACAGCATGAATTGCAACAAGCACGTGTACAGTAAAGATATGAAACATACTACACAATGCATAGCAATTAATGTACACATTAATCATGACACACCCCATCTAGCAAAAGCTGACCAGTGGACAATAACACCAAAATCATCCCCACTAGGGGTGTCAACACAAGTCACACAGCACCAGACATGCCACAGATATGACAGTCCAAAGCCCTTGTGTAAAATTCTGTAACACCGAACCATACTTGCGAGCCCATGGATAAGGGAGGCAGGAGTGGCATATGTGAGTCAAGGACCCCAAGCAGCAAACACATACACAAGACAAGCCTGAAGGGCCCAGCTGGAACAGACAGTGGATGCCTTCAAAAGCCACAAAGCACCGCACCGTCACATGAAAGCACAATAGACTAGCAATTTTAAACTAAATCAACTATTAACTAATTACACTAACAATGGAAAACCTACATTACCTAATTAAACTAACTATCAAACAGAAACTTAACTAACTAAACTAAAAGAAAAAGAAAAAATGGCCACATACGACCCGGGGGGGAGGGGAGGCACCCAGGAGGGGGGAGGTACAGGGTGCTGCTCAACATCCACATGCGATGATGCTGAGCCAAAAAAAAAACCTCCATGGGCTCAACGCCTGCACAGCCCGACCTATGTGGGAGATAGATGGTCGTCCGAGTCTGGCTCATCCTGTAAAGGAGGACGTGGCACAGTAGCCTGGCCACGCCTAGCCGCAGCTTGCCCCTCATCGGCAGCAAGTCTGCCAGACGGGTGAGCCTGGTTCTGTGTGGCGATGTGACGTAGGTCTGCATGCAGAACCTCACGTGATACACCTGCTTCCTCTTGCAAGGTAGCACGTGTAACACGGAGTTCCTCCTGCAAGGCCTGCTGGACAACCGCTGCACCTCCCGGCAAGCCTGTAGCTCAGCCGAGATGGTACGCTCAAGCTGTGCAAACCTCTCCTCTGCCTGCTGCCTCTGGGACATCATAAGGACACCCAGAGAGGATCTGAGGGAAGCATACTCCTCCCTCAGGGCATCCATGTGAGCCTCTGCGTGAGCAGCAATTGCTTGACGCAGAGACGACATTTCAGCCTGGCGTGCCCTGTCTGAGGCCGCCATGCCCAGCCTGAGCGAGCGGGCCGTGGACCGTGCCGCCTGCTGCTGGAGAAGCACCTGCCTAGCAGGGGGGAGCACAGATCGGGCCACACGCTCCATGCTCTCAGCGATGTTCTCCATTGCTGCCCCCTGCCGTTCGGAATTGGCAGTCATGTCTTGCTCCCACTCAGTATACTGCGGTTGCGCGCGGCGACCGCGTTGCCGGGCTTGACCCCTGGGGGACCCAAGGACCGGGGGTCCTCGCTGTGTTAGCACCGCCCGCGGCTGCACGACTGCATACCCCCGTCTACGTGATGTCCCAGGCACATTGTGACTGGTGTTGAGGGTGACCCTGCGTCCCGATCCACCACGGGCGGAGGAACCAAGACTGTCTGATCCCTCAGTGCAGGGGTCGCAGACAGAGGAGTGTCCACATCAGAATCACTCACCCCTGACACATGGACTTGATGCTCATCCAACTCAACATGGACGTCAGAGTCGTCATCAAGGCTGGACTCATAGGCAGCCAGAGACAAGATGGACTGCAGCACTTGGGGGTTTTCGTGGCCTACCACCCCACGACCCCCACTAGTGCCCGGTTGATGTGGTGGTACCAACCCTGTGTCTGGCATGACAACACCATCCTCCGCCTCCATTGCGTCATCACCTGAAAAATAGAGAGAAAAAAGGTCACTACACATGTCAGAAGCACACAACACACACACACACCGACAGCAAACGCATCCGGCAGACATGTGACACACAACATATAACCTGGCATGCATGCTGGGTCAACTTTGAATAGCTTCTGTGATCAGACCTGTTGAAAGGTGGCAGTTTCCATGGAAGTGGGTCTATGCAGTGCAGAAAATGTGTACGCCACTCACTACCTACATGTACAAGGACTCCATGGTGTGTGCCAGGAAATGTGAAGGCAGTGCAATGTCAAATTCAGACATCACGTGCATTGTGCATTCAATGTGTACCATATCTAGAAGCCAAGCACCCCTCCACCCCAGTACCAAAGCAGGGATGCCTAGCATGGTATCAAAAGGCTGACCATACACCTGTGTATTGACAGGGAGTGTTGACTGGCATCAACAGCTTAATTTGATTCAAGTGACAACACTGCAAATGATGCTGGGACAGTAGGCAGGACACATGATGAAAACTCTGGAGGCCGCCCACGTGTGAAGAAGACACAGCAAGAGTTGGACAGAGTCATTGGCCATTGAACAGGCTGAGGCCTGTGAGCCACACAGATTGTCAGAGCCTAAACATGTGTGCAACGCAGGACTGAGCCACAGTTGACATGGGAAGGCTGATGAGATGGCAGGCAATGTATGTAACCAAGGACTTGTATTACAGTGATCATCCAGTCAAGGACACATAGGGGCATGCGTGCAATGCACCTGGAGCATGAATGGGCACTCATGTCCCTGCGGGACATCTGACCCATGCACAGTACAAGTGAGATACCCTGCATCGAGTACTAAGGCTGTACCACACGGCATATGTCTGGCAGATTCTACGCTGGAAGTTAGCATCTACACAGGACACATGAACAAGAAAGTACACATTGGCAAGATTGAAGCAGACCAGTGCAAAGGTGGAACTGGGGTGCAGAGTGGCGGAGGAGGGGCAAGGGAGCATGCCTACATGGAGTCCCGCATGCAGGCAGAGGAGACATGCATGACGGAAGCATTGCATTACTTACACATCAGAACCATGTACACGTCACATGTAGCAGCAATCATGCACAACACATCCCACAAGTGAAACACACACGTCCTCAACAAACACGCATCAACACTCACTGGACTGCGCATCAAAGTCCAGCATCTCTGCCACTCCTTCGACCAATTCAGGTGGTATGAACTCCGCAACGAGAGCCTCATGTGGAGTGAGATCTTCCTCCTCTGGTGCAGGCCCACCGCCAGTCACCAGAGCTAAGTTGTAATTAGAGGCACGCTTAGCCTTAGTGCTGCGCTTGATGTCATTCCAACGCTTTTTGCACTCTTGCGCCGTGCGCACCTCATGGCCGAATGAACTGACATATTCCGCAACATGCTTCCAGTGGGTGTCACATTGGGCAGCCGTAGTCTGACTATTGGCACCCACTAGCATGTCACGGCTGTGGCCCCACACGAAGTCCACGAGGAAGTCCAGTTCCTGCTTACAGAAAGGCTTCTTCCTCGACGTGCAGGAGGTTGTGGCTGTGTGTGGGGTCCCAGCCTGTGCTGCAGGTGCAACCTTCCTCCTCTTGGACTGTGGCCCAGACCCTGGCTGGCTAATGCCGCCCTGACCAGTATGGCCAGTGGGTTCGGTGGATTGAGCCAAGGGAGTGGCAGGTGGAGGGATGACCAAAGGCCTGACTTGTGTCAGTGGCAGCTGGGTGCCCACTAATGGACCCTGCGCAGCAACATCAGCTGTGGCAGTGTCATTGACCGCAACGGTCCTGGTTGGCAGACTCACAACCGGGGTGCTGTTGGGTGCATCTGCCCCTGCACTTGCCAACACCCGGCTGTTCGGGGCAGCAGATGACATGACTGCCCCAGGGACACGTGTCTTGGTCTGAGCAGCCCGGCCTGCCCCTATGGTTTCCCCCCTGGCCTGTTGGAGATCTACCAAGGGCTCTTCAAGTGCCAACGCAGCCTGCGCTGGCAGACCCTGAGCCTGGGTGGCGGTGTCCACAGCTGCACCTGCAGCTACCACTATCCTTGGGCCCGTGGCAGTCGATGGAACGGACTGCCGGGTCAAACGGGTGCCAGTGCCAGATGCAGGAGCTGCATCCCCCGGAACCACAGGGGGTGGTGGCATGACTGCACCGACACATGGCACAACATTGTGCTCAAGTGGCGCACCCCTGCCTCTTCCCCCTCTGTGGCTGCCCTGGACACCCTGGAGTCCCCCTACTCCCTGGTCACCACGGCCACGTCCCCGACCACGCCTGCCACCAGGAGGACGCCCCTCACCTTTGGTGGCCTCCCAACCATGGCACTGATGTAGTAGTGCTGGCACAGATGGAGTGGTGCCAATGGGAGGTGTACACCACAATTGACCTGGGCAATTGGGGTGAAGGGGGTGGGAAGCAAGAAGTTAATAGCCCCCTTGCACCTGCAAGGCTGTATGTGACCCCGGTGATGTGGTGACGGGTCACGCAACGCTCAGGCACCCCAAAACTGCAGTAAAACCGTGCAAGCAACCATGCAGCCTACGTGCGTGGATTCAACCTCCCGCAGTACGCGGTGGCACCCAGTAACACGAATAACGCGTACGCGTGGGACACGCAGGCTACTATGACATTGAAAATGGGTGCGATACACAGGGGCACCCGCAGTGGGAAAAAGAGCGTGTGCGACTCACCGTCTGACTAGCGCGATGCAGAAAAACACGCATAGCCAATACCCCCGCCAAAAGAAGAGATACGTCCTTGATAGCTGTGAAGTTGTGATGGCGCGCGAAACAACAGGAAGCAGCAACACACGTCGGTCTCCACGAAAGGCACGTACAGCAAACTGCTGGGCCCGCTCACCTTTAACCCGTGCTGAGGGAAAAGCACGCGCGCATCACGTCACTTACGCGCATGGGCCCTTTCCTCGTATTACACGCGGACGTGCAGTTTTTCACGCGCGCTGAAATGCCCATGCACGCCTGTGCGCGTCACGTCACAGGGGCGCTTGCGCTTCAGGGGCCTTCTGTCCAATGAAATTGCGTATGCGTGCAGACGCGCTTACGCGCTAAGTGCCTTTCCTCGAATTACACGCTGACGTGCCGAATTTTCACGTGCCAAATCACTCCGTATCAAGCTGGTCACGCGTAAGCACACGGAAGACCACGCTCCTGCCCAGAAGGCCGAACTACTGCCCCCCAGAGCCCCGAGCACGCTCCCACCTGCCCTCTGCTGCTGCCTGACTGCCTGCTGCCCACGTGCCCTGCCATTTGCTGCCTGCACATCAGCCAGGGGTGCTGTTGCTGTGACCACCCCTGCTGGAACCGAAGACTCCTGACTGGGATTCCATCGCTCCACAGCCCAGCCCCAGGACCCAGTTGCCCACCCACTCCTGCCTATGGGGTTGTCATGTCGGGGCAAACACCATCTGAGACCACTGACAACCCCCGGCCAGAGAGGCAGAGGGGCACAAGCTTCAGTGCCACCGAAGTTGGTGTCCTGGTGGAGCAAGTCCTGGGGCAGTATGATGCCCTCTGCGGAAGTTCCCGCGCCGACAAGGAAGGGCGGACTCGGATCTGGACTGACATCGTGACTGCCATCAACGCGGAGGGGGTGGCAGTCCGTGACTTCCAACATGTCAAGAAGCGCTGGGAGGACTTCAGGTCCAGGACCCTGAACAAGGCCCGGCGCCTCTTGAAGGCAGCGGATGCCAAGGGGCGCCGGGGCCACTTGTTGGAAGAACAGATGAGGGTCCTGGAACGCATATCCCCAGCTCTCCACGTCCAGGTCCTTGAGAGGCAGACCCGTCTGGAGTCGAGCGGTAAGTGTACATGCATCCTGACTGTGAGCTGTGCGTGTGGTGATTTTTCAGTAGTGTGCAGGTTGCACATCTGTTTGTATGGGGTCGAGTATGGGTGGGGGTGTACAGGGCCGTGGGGCTAACACATGCAAGGGCTGGAATGTGTGAGACATGGATAGGGCTTGTGTGTGTAGGCTTGCATGCCAAATGCAGTTGTGTGGGCACACATGTTTTGATGAATGTGTATGTAAGTAGAAATGTCCGTGATGTCACGCATGTATGTTGTTTTCAGCTGCATGTATCAGCACTGTGTACATGTGCATCTGTGTGTATTTGACAAAGGTGCAAAAGTGATGCAACATGGATGCATGTGACAGCGGTATGTGGAATCCTGATTGGCAGATGTGACATGGATGCCCATCTGAACACTGCAACACTTGGCAGAGGTGTACACATGCGTGCAAGTGTGGTGGTGTGTGTACATGTGTGGTGCACTTCCTGTGTTGCATGTGATGTCTGGCTCAGCTTTGCCTGCTCATGCTGTTGTATGTGTATGGATGGTGCTGGCAGTTGCGATATGGCTGTGGTATGGCTCATGTGTGCGAGTTGAAATGACATGTGTGTTGGGGATTGTGATGGCATGTCTGAGGTTTGCCAATGCCACTCATGTACAACTGTCATGTGTGTATGTGTCCATTGTACAGTGCCCTGATGCCTGTGTTTTATTTCTCCCTGTCTGCAGCGTCAACTGATGAAGAGGCCGGAGAAGGTGCTGTGGAGCACAGCGGCGGGGATCCCACCGCCAGCCGGAGACGCAAGGCCCGGCTCCCCTCCCACGTTGTCATCTCGTCGGGGAGTGAGGAGTCTGGTGCCGCGTCCCAGGCCGCAGCTGCCGGGGGAGGTCCAAGAGGCGGAGGTTGGAGTTGGACTCCTCGGCAGCAGAAGGGGCAGCTGGGACCCCACAGGGCCCAACGGGGGAAGATGGCACGGAGTCATCCAGGTTGGTGGGGGGTTTGGTGGAGGAGGAGGCCGTGCAAGCAACAGAGACGGGGTCTGGAGGTGGGGATCCCACTGGTGCTAGTGGTGCAGTGCAGGACCAGGGACATGAGGCAGCACAGGCCGCCGCGGAGGTGCCTGTGTGCAATCCTGTCCCTGATCCTGTCCCTGCATCATCTTGCACCAGCAGGGATGCCTACGTCCAGACCCGTTTTCAGTTAGGGGATGAGCAAACGACAACTGGCCTTCCTCTGCCTGCGGACATGGCTATCCGGGTCCGGGTTGAGCCTGTCTGACTGGTGTGGCGTTGCGTCAACGGGCCATGCGAGGTGACCTGCAGTCTTTTCATGAGGAGACTGCACGTCATCTCGAATGGCTCGTTGACCACGTCAGCCTGCTGGGACAAGTCACCCAGGCCGGATTCCTCTGTATGATGGGGTTTGCTACGACCCCCTCCTCAACTGAACCCCCTACGCGCCAGTCGTCCTCCGTGCCATCTTCCCACCCATCAGTCACCTGGGTGCCCTGTGGAGCTGCCTCTGACGGTGCGGCCAGGCTGGTGGAGGAGGCATCCCTGCCACAGTCGGGAGTCAGACGTCCAGCAGGGGTGGCCACATCAACGACTGCACCCCAGCCGGCGGAGGATGTGCAGGCAGCAGGAGGCAGTGCACGGGCAGAGGCACAGCAGCAGCAGCAACGTGATGGGAGCCATGAAGGCTCGGGGCCTTCAACATCGGAGGGGCAGGCATCGGCCGGAGGGCAGGAGGACCCAGGACAGAGAGTGTCTTTCGTGTGGCAGCGGTTGGGCCATGCCATAGATGCGGGGCGGCAGCGGGCGGAAGAGGCACGGCTCACAATGGTCAGGGCGGAGAACTCCATGCGGAGGGCCCTGAGGCGGGCCGAGTGCCTCGAGGCAATCCGCAGGGGTTTGGAGGTGGACACGTCGACGGCCCTGCGGACCCTCGGGCCATGGAGGAGGACCGCCTCCGGGACATTGAGCAGGAGTTCGATGATGCCCTGGCCCGGGACATCCAAAGTGAGCCGTCAAACTAGCCCGCTGCCCTTGTACATAGTTATGTAGGTAGTGTTAGGTTTCCTTTTTTTTGGATTTATTTTGGACCTTTTGGACATTGGCCCCATTTTTGTATATAGTTTATTTTATTAGTTAGTGTAGTTAGATAGGTTTCATTTCTATTTTTGGGATAATGGACTCTGGCTTGTTCGTATGTACATAGTTCACTGTTGGATTGTATTTTTCTTTCACATTTTAACCATGGAGCAATGGCTTTCAATTTTATTTCCCATTAGATTTTGTTTTGTGGACAGTGACTTTGGACACCATTACTTTGGATTATGATTTTTGGTTTTGCTTTTTTTCCGGACATGCTTCTTTTCATTTTTGTACATTCCCATTTCTGTTTCTTCATTTTTGATTCTATTTATATTTCCTTTAATACATATTTTTTTATCGAACTTCAATGTGTAGTATCTCATTGGTTTCATGCATATCATGATATGGGTTTTGAAATTCACTGACACCCATTGGGTGTATGTGAGGGAAATGTGTTTGTTTCGGAACTTGCAATTGGTGTTCTGTCATGTAATTGCCAATTATGAGTGGGTGGATGCAATACTCGGGTGGGTGTTTTGCATTTGGAGGCTGACCATAGGGACCAGGGATCTAGATTGTGATGACATGTTGGCTGGGGAACATGAGTTGGACATGGGTGGGGGCCTGCTGGCAGGTGCCCCACAGTGCTGGGGGGTGGGGTGGTGGGAGACATGGGTGGGGGCCTGGTGGAGGGTGACCCTGCACTGCTGGGGGGTGGGGGTGGTGGGGAACATGAGTTGGACATGGGTGGGGGCCTGCTGGCAGGTGCCCCACAGTGCTGGGGGGTGGGGGTGGTGGGAGACATGGGTGGGGGCCTGGTGGAGGGTGCCCCTGGTGTCTGGGGGTGCAGGGGGACATGCGTTGGTGGCAGTAGTGCAAGTTGACATGTGGGTTGGCCATGGTGGATGGGGTGCCTGCAGGACATGTGCAGGGTAGGCCCCTGTGGTGTGAGGGGCCGTGGAGGGTGTAGAGGGAACACCTGGGAGAACCCACACATGCAATTCACGTGTGGTGCTCCCCGCGCACCCCTGTAATACACGTACCCTGATGGAATCGCGTGTGGAACTTCCCGCGCACCCCTGGAATACACGTACCCTGCTGATGTTGCGTGTGAAACTTCCCCCGCACCGCGAAATACACGTACCCTGCTAAAATCGCGTGTGGAACTTCCCGCGCACCCCTGAAATACACGTACCCTGCTAAAATCGCGTGTGGAACTTCCCGCGCTCCCCTGAAATACACGTACCCTGCGGATGTTGCATGTGAAACTTCCCCCGCACCCCTGGAATACACGTACCCTAATGAAATTGCGTGTGGAACTTCCCGCGCACCCCTGAAATACACGTACCCTTCTGAAATCGCGTGTGGAACTTCCCGCGCACCCCTGAAATACACGTACCCTGCTGAAATCGCGTGTGGAACTTCCCGCGCACCCCTGAAATACACGTACCCTGCTGATGTTGCGTGTGAAACTTCCCCCGCACCCTGAAATACACGTACCCTGATGAAATCGCGTGTGGAACTTCCCGTGCACCCCTGAAATACACGTACCCTGCTGAAATCGCGTGTGGAACTTCCCGCGCACCCCTGAAATACACGTACCCTGCGGAAATCGCGTGTGGAACTTCCCGCGCACCCCTGAATTACGCTTACCCTGCTCGCACGGGGCCAATCGCGTGTGGAACTTCCCGCGCACCCCTGAAATACACGTACCCTGCTGAAATCGCGTGTGGAACTTCCCGCGTACCCCTGAAATACACGTACCCTGCGGAAATCGCATGTGGAACTTCCGGTGCACCCCTGAAATACGCGTACCCTGCTCGCACGGGGCCAATCGCGTGTGGAACTTCCCGCGCACCCCAGTGATACACGTAGCCCGCTTGCCGTGCTGGTACAGGGTTAGCGCAGCCCTTTGCGCTAGATTGGGGATTTTGATGGCTTTTCCCTGCGCGAGAGGCGTTCTTGGGGGCGTAACTGGCGCTGCTGCAGGGTCGCTGCGCCACTGTGCGCCACGGCTGGTTTTGGTGGCTGGAATCCATGAATACGCTGTGCGCGGAAATGGATTTTAGCGCACGCGGCTGGCGCAGGGATTCGCAAGCGCACACTGTGCGCCAGCCGCGTGCGCCACTTGTGCGCTGAATTCTATGAATTACCCCCTAAGTATGCTTTCCAGTCATCAGTGACCAAGGCAGGTGGATTTTCACAAAGTTCAATGATATATTATGTTCACCAATTCCACCTGGACAGGTTCACCCATGTGAGAAGACACAGCTGTTTCCCTAATTGGCCCGTGAATTGATGCAAGAGAAGGGGATTTTATGGCAAAGTTACTTGACAGTCACTGCTGCCTTTGATGCCACACATTTCCTCTTGCCATTCACCCCCTTAACTCAATTTCCTGTAGAGGGAAGGACAGCGGTTGCTGAATATTCATATATGGTTGAATGTAACTTACAATGGACCTCATTACGAGCATGGCAGAGTGGTAAAAAAGTGGGGGTAACAGAAATAATGCCACTTTTGCCACTCAGCCATATCCCAAGTTTGGCCTTGAATGGAGGATTTACCTCCAAAGGGCATATTCATGGTGCCTACCCCATGGTGCCTACCCGTCTTCTGGGAACTAAAGTCTCTAACAATTGATTCAAAGGAGAGTGGGCACTTCATTAAGAAGTCATCGCTATTAGATTCTAAAAGGAGTTTTGGAAGTCATGAATTCCCTGCAAGGATTCATGTTTAAATGTAATGGGAGCCTCCCACTCTGTTGATTACCTGTTAAAGCTGTAGACAATTTAAAGTCCACTTCTTTAGAGGTGAAGACATCTCACAGAACACCTGTAGAAGATAAGGGCCATAAAAGCAGGTGTTTTAGAGTCTACCTGCAGCAAGAACCTGAATCCAGAAAAATGAGGTAGCCACAGTGGAGAAGGTTTACTGGGATGAGGGTCTGATCTACTTGATTCAGTATTGGGAAGAGGGGCCTCAGATCTACTGGATCCAGCGGGAAAATCACATTCAAAGTACCTGCAACTCTGTGTGATCACCTTCAGTAGACCCTAAGTATTCTTTTTAAGTTCAGAGGCATTCCCTCTCTGATGTGCTGCTGCTCAGCATACATACAGAAGACTTTGAATGTGAGCCAAGACATTGCAAAGCTTTCAAAACCATAATCGATCTGCACAATGTTTCACGCACCTGCCCACCTTCTGCATGATTTGCAACTACAGTGCTTGTCAGACCCACCTGAAAAGCCAGTTGTGACCTACCCTGCAACAATCCTTCCACTTCGGGCACCTCACCACATCGATATTGGACACCAGGATTGAACTTTCAGCCCTAGCTATGATTGAGACACCAGTAAAGACAATCAAACCATACAGACCTGCACTAACCTCACAGTACACACATGGGTTTGGCCCATCATGCCATCATCCTGTGTGGACACATGTTGCGCTGCTGGAAATCCCCATTAGCCATTATACCATGGTCCCATTGAGCTTCTTTGTACCATGGCTTGAAAGAAAGACAACAAGATTTGGTTGGAACACGGCTGATGACATTGCAGTTTTATTCATTTTCTGGCCTGCCTGGAATGTAATTGGCTTACAGTCTCTTCCAATTGTGAAGGATTCTCAAAAAGGAAGTACATTGACAGCTTTGAATAGGAAAGATAAGTGTGGATAACACTGTAAGTCATTGATTGATGCCAATAAAGAATTGGCATCAACCCTTCTTCTAACACGAAGGTAGAAGAAAGATCTCAGGTGCCGTTTCTTCTGCGGCCGAAAGAGATGCAATATAGTGACATGTTATTATAATTATATTATTATTTTATCATTACAGATATTTTTAATTATGTTGCATTATTTCTAATTATTATTACTTCTAATAATAATTAGAAAATAATAATACTAAGAAGAAGACGAAGAAGACAAAGAAGAAGAAGAAGAAGATGAAGAAGAAGAAGAGGAAAAAGAAGAAGAAGAAGAAGAAGAAGAAGAAGAAGAAGAAGAAGAAGAAGAAGAAGAAGAAGAAGAAGAAGAAGAAGAAGAAGAAGAAGAAGAAGAAGAAAAATAGCAATACATAATAGGTGTCTTTAATAAACTAAAGCATTAAGTTTATAAACTAAATCTGGGATGAGGGTCGTGACCATGCTGGTCAAGTGACACAGCGAGTAGAGCGCACACTTTGACATACGTGCAGAGCCTGCTGATGCAGGTTCAAATCCCGGTAGGGCCAAACTCAGCCTTTCATCCTTCCAAGGTCGATAAATGAGCACCACACACCGTGGGTAATAATAAGCAGCGCTCAGATACCGGAGGGTTCGTAGCGCTATATAAATGCCAAATTATTATTATTAACGTTGGTAATGGTATAACATTCAACTCTTGGTTCTGCCAATGATATATGTCTTTGTGGTAGTAACAATCCATTATTGCTTGAGAGCACAAACCACTCCAAGTCATTCACTTTGACTCCTATGTTCTGTCTGTCAGTTTAGATTTCAAGTGGTCATAAAACAGTTCTCCTTGTGGTTTTATCCAATAAGTATATCGCCCAGTCTAGCATGATTTGATGTTTTTGTTTTCCACCCCCATTGGGATTCAGAAGTGTGGGATTGTATATATTTAGTACATTTTACTAGTATAGTTCATTATAATGTAACAATACATAAATAGGAATAGGCACAATCATGTGGCAAATTTAAGAAAATGTTTAAATTTGGATTTATTTCTGAACAAAGGTTTTTGGTCTCGCAATTACATGGGACATTTCGATATCAAAGATCATTTACATTTTTAAATGTGCAAGTAAGAAAAAATGTGCCCATGCACTTAACATTAGAATGTTTTCTATTACAGGTTGTCACAGGGACTAAGTTATATGGATGACCAATGGCTATTAGAGTGCAATAATGCCTTCATACAAACTGAAATCCCCTAATGTGGGTCGGAATCACTATTTCTTATCCCATTCATGAGGACACAAGAGAATACAATATATATATTATAAATGCTGTAGTAGGTTTAATGCGCACAATTATGAAGGTAGGAGGATATGCAAAACAATGAAATCAGGATTATATTTTGATAGGTTTGCAGTTTTAATGGCAATTTCTTAGGTGGCAAAATGATGATTACCTCCTTGCAGGTGGTGAGATGTCCATGGAGGTTCTGATGTTCTACTTTCACCCTGTTTCCATGGCACCTCTCGGCAGATGCTACTACCTGAACCTGAAGTTGAACCTATGATGCCTGCCTGCTCATCCTGTTCTTGTGGGCCAGGGGGCTCCTCCTTCCAGTGTCAGAAAGTGTTGGCTTTGTCTATATGGCTGGTAATCGGTGATCCTACTTTCAGTACATTTATTTACAAACTCTAATAGTTCTCCCTCTAACAATGTCTGTTGATATTTGTCCTATAAAGGTTGTCCTTTTTTCTCTCTTTTCTTTAAAACAGAACTCCCTCCGATTTCATTCTATAACACTTTATTTTCTAACTGTGCTTATTGGCATGTGAGACATTTACCAGCAGAAACAAAACAGGAGAAAACAGCATTTCTCATGTATCTGGGTGATCCTGAACCTGTAATTAAACCTTTGAGGTCTGCCTGCTCATCCTGTGCTTGTGGGGGGCCTCCTCCTTCCAGTGGCTGAACGTGTTTACTTTGCCTACATGGTTGGCTATCAATGTTCCCACTCTCTGTACAATTATTTAGAAACTCTGATTGCTCTCTCTGTATCACTAGATCTTGCTGTTTGCCCTATACTGTTTCTCTCTTTCCTTGTCTAAATGTGTTTATTGGTATGTGGGACATATACCAGCAGAAACAAAACATAATTGCCTATCTATCTTGTTGATCTAGCATAGTTGTATTACTTAATAATGCAGATAAAATGGAAATATACAAAAAGAAAGAGATATACAAGCAGGTATAAACGAATCAAAACGACCCCACAGGAATCTGGAATAATTATCCATCCTATGAAAAAACAGGAATTTCATATACCTGTACATCTGCAAATCAGGTTTATCCTACTGACACTGGAGAATTCAAATCTTGGGAGATATACAACAGTTGTCGAATCGGAGGAATTACAGCTGAGTCATTTAGGACAGGACAAGACAGCCCTCAGAATATTGATTACTTTGTTCCAATAGTTTGCTGCAAATGGGAAGACCAGTACAGATGTAGGGAATTGCCTTTTTGGCCAAATTCTCTCTGATATTGGCCTAAACAATTGTAACACATCATAAGATTTTGGTGGTATTAAATGCCAGCCATGGATTGATTGATTGTTTATTTATTATGCGCTTATGCACAGGTTTTTCAAAGCACAACCATGCATGGGAGGGGAAGACATAGGAAGGACAAGACAAACAATCAGTGAAGATGATCTCTTATGGAGAACAGAATTTAATGTGCAAATCTATTTGTTTTATTCTATTGCATTGAAAAAGGCATGCTGCGTTCATTTTCATGTTGCCTCATTCTGAGCGAGGGGGTACGATAGAAAGCTTTTACCATAGTGATGAACCTTATGCCAAAGTCTTTTTTGTGTAGGATTTTCAAAAAGAAGGCCCAATTGACACGATCAAAAGCTTTTTCGCATCAAGTCATCAATGAACTGCAAGGATCCTCTTCCTCTGTTATTTCACAATAAGGCCACACTTCTTATATTTTCAAAATGTTGGCAATTCAGATTGATCAGCATCAATCGTCACATGTTATGCCTAGGGGTCATGCCCAGTACCTTTGTGCATATTTGTGCATCTAAGTTGATATGAGGATAGCTGATTATAATTTGCAGTTAGCTGGGCCACTGCCTGGCTTAGCTAATATGAGTTTAATTTCTGACATTGAAGTTATGATTGGTCCGATTCTGAGAAGGAATTACTTATGTTCTATTGTTTAGGAAAAGTCCATGAATGCTTTTCTTTAGAAAGTGCATAGGTACCTTTGAAGGGGTAACACATCTATCTACCACTGGCCCTACTTCTTTGGGGAACAATGTACTACTACGTATGATATCACATGACATTTATAAAGCACCTGTACACAAGTGTTTCAAATCGGGACAAGAAAAGGGAGGGAAGACAGAGGGATGACACTAAAAACAATCTCACTAGCACTTGTGACATTCAGATTGTGAAAGTGCAATAGTGCCAAAGTGCAGAGGGGGCAAGGGGGAATGCGAGGGAGAAGGAGAGGGGGGAAGTGTGATCAGGGCAGCAAAGCTCTGAGTAAGTGCATACAGGGCAGCACAGCTCTGGGTAAGTGCAAGGAGGCAGGGGACTGTAGAGATTACAGTTACAGCCCTTAAGTGCATGGTGGCCTGGAGGAAGTGCAGGGGAGACTTCAATCCAAAACGTATGGACACAAATTAACATTTCATTGGGCAAAAGAGAAATTAGGTCAGAAAATCTACAGTTGACAATGATATCTACTTTAAATACAACACTGCCATGAAATCAAAAGGTGAAACTCAGAATGTTTAAACAAAATAATGTACTAATTTCAACATGAGATTATCCAATAGTTGAGTGAATTTAAATCTAACATTTTGTACACTATTTATGACAAACAATATGTTTCTATTGTAAGCATAGATACTGCTGACTACCTCTATGTTGGATGTTTTGCAAATAATTGTAATTGCCCAAGCATATTATTTCTTTTGGGATGCTGGCATGGTGAATATAACTATCTCACTATTTTAAAGAAATCAGGTTCATCCCACAACACCCTGTTCAATATGCTCATTAATGAATAGATTTAAATGTGTTTTTTAACAACAGCAAGCACCAATCGAAAGACTTGTTGGTCCATATTTAAATTTGAGATGTCTAAGGCCACCAGAGAACCCAAATTGTAGGAGAGAAGTCATATTGTGCTGGTGCTATCTAGAGTTTAAATTATAATTATAAATCACAAAGCACAAATGCCTTGAACTAAAGTCCCCACTGCTGTGATACAGTTGTAAAATAGGGTTCCCAAAACATTATTTTAAATGGTATCTGAAATTTAACAATCTTTGGGTCATTTCTTGGGTCACGGTACTCACATTTTGTTAATCTTTCAAGAACCAGGAAAGGTTGGGACATTACTGGCCTCAGGCAGCTCTGCCGGTTAAGCTTTTGCTTTGCATTCTGTGCGCTTGCCCCAAAAATCCCTCTAAGGTAATCTGATCCTTCCTTGGAAATGACCTCTGCAATCATCCAATCTACGTTAAGGCCCTTTAAGGTGACTTCAATTTTTTTTTTTTCAGATGTGCCCTCTTACTCCTCTGTTTTGCCCAAAAGGTCATGTTTCCTATGTGTTTGAACTTAAATACCAAGCAGAATCCACCCATAGGGTGAAGATGAGTACAGGTGGGTCCTATTGATCAGTTTATTCAATTGGTATCCAGGCCTATGGGAAAATGACACATCTCACAGTCCCTCATTTCCTAGTGTCTCTCTTAGGATTTTGGGAATGTCTGTTTAAAATTCTGGTTCAATTTCCCCATATTCCCTTACCCTAGTCTTTGACACAGAGTTACAGATTGTACACAGAATAATTCCAAAATGTTATGAATATATGTTCTGTGGATACTAAAGCTTACAAAAATATATTTACATGAGTTGTTCACTGGGCAACTTGTGTATGAATGTGTATGAATGTGTCCTATCACTCTAGAATGTACAATTGCAAAGTTGTGATTTTAACATTTGATTTCAAAACTTCACCTAATGTCAATAAATGTCTGATGCATGAATGCAGCATGCATTCACAATAATGTAGACATTCCTGTTTTTGCATTGACATTGGGAAGTCTGCACATGGCATGTGAAGTGGTTCTGTCATCAAAAGAAGAGATTTAGTTTACATTCTTCTAAAACCTTCGTCTGTTATCTATAACACAGGGAAATCTGTTCATTTATAGCATGATGAAGTTCTAATATGCACTGTTAGCATGCTTAAACCTATGTACACTTAATATATGTACAGAATCAATAATAAAGAGAATATTTGCTTTGCTAGCATGTGGAAGTTGAAGATTGCAATGCATATCTTCCATGAGGCCATGCTATTCCTCAGCTGTCATCCCTTTAAATAGAGCAAAACTACTGGTGATTTTTGTTTATACTTTGTTTTGCCATTTGAATATTACTTCAGTATAACGTTTCTGACATGGTATCATTTAATAGAAAGGATTACATTTAATCAGATAATATCCTACAGTACATAATAGCAAGTGACTCAAAGGTGTTCTACCTGTGACCGTTTAATGGTGCTCACAACTAGCCTTTTAGGCAAGCATTCTCTAAAAGGCTTTATCAGTGGGGATCGCTTGAGAAAGGATATCTCGACTGGTTTTCAGGGCTAGAACAACACGTGTAGTGGGGTTGAGTGTGAGAAATACGCTCAAGTGTGTAGTGATGTGTGGGTCAATTAGGTGTCTAACCTCGGTGGTTTGAAACAGCATCAATGTATTCAGAGGAAATGGAGAGTAACAGCATTGCCAGAGGCAAGCCCATGTACATTCAATGAATGCCACTGGAATGATTAGAGCACCAGGAATCTACAAAGTGAACTCATCTCTGCAACTCCTGAAAAGGAAAAGTATCCTCCGTTACCCATAGGTCTCGTCTCTGAGTACATACGTGTATTGGTTAAGCGGACCTCAGGACAGAGAAATCTGAACGTTTGGCAAAGTGCTTTCTGTTCTACAAGGACGTAAATGCAGGGGTCAAGTCCTAAAAATTAAAGTTGGAGGACTCCTCAACAAACGCAATGGGAGGTGACTTCGCAAGAAATTACCATATCAAGGTGAAATATGCACATTTCATGAAATTGGCTTTGCATAACCACCCAAATTAAACAGGATGAATGGCATTCGCCTTTCATAAAATCAACACACACACACAAAACACACACTTGTAATAGTGTTTTTGAAAATTTTAAAAGGTGTGCATGTTTTAAACTGCAAGAACCAATACAAATGTTTTCCCTGGAACTTGCAGTACCGAAATGGGACATTTCAACTTTAGTTGTATGCAGTGGTGAAGTGTCCGCAAACCTGACGACTCCGGTTTCATCCCCCGAGGTTCGCTTTAATTCCTGAATTGAAAGAGGACATTCAATGTTTCTCATTTTAGCTGGGGGGAGTGAGTCCACCCCCTGAATAAAGTGGGTGGACTCCGTTCCCCCGCTGGACCCTCGACTTGAAACCTGCATAAATGGAAGTGTTTTGTTCTCCCCCTTAAGATCAGGCATCGTCATGGATATGGAACTCCATTTACAGGTACATTCTAGAAGGGGATTGGCGGCTTATACTCCTCCCACTAGAAGATAATGTGGACATCTACAAAATGAAGGGATCTCCCGACTCTGCAGCATTTCCATTCAAAACTTTATTTATTAACATAGTTGGCATCATACATTACAGTACCTTGCTTCCTGTGGAATGGCTCTTGGACACAACCCATACATGTTTTAAGATTACATAATAGTGAAAGTGATTTTTATGGTCAAGAGCTTCTAAGCAACTCTAGCTTCGCCCATACCCTTCTGCCTAGTGATCAAATGGGCTCTTCAACTTCCTTTCCATGTCACCCACTGATGTCTAGGCCACAATAGTACATTCAAGATTGAATACATTCTTTTCAAGCTCTCATCACCTGTGAATCAGGAGCAAAATGTAATGATTGGATAACACAAGTCTTGCTACGCTGAGCTCAGTCCTGTTCAGATTACTGAAATGTTCTAGTGAATTGAAACAATTCCTTGGATAGAAACACAGACACCTTTTGCTCTTTCTCCAAATGTCAGTGCTAAAGGGGTTTCAGAGTGGCTTCTTCTCAAAAGAGCCCAACTACAATCACAGACGGGCAAGTTCTTTAACATTAAAATGTAAAAGTGGAATTTGCTATAACTTTAATTTTTTACAGCCCCTGCTGTCCTGGATCCAATGGTATGTTCTGTATTCAAGTATTTTTTTCATTCATGTATTGGATATTTGTCCAGCGCCTATAAAACAAATGGTGTTTCAAGGCACCTCACGACAACAATAGGGGGGAACAAGGGAGAAAGATAACAATAAAGGTCTTACTAGGCCTTGTGACATTTGGATTGTGCAAGTGCAGTAGAAAGAAGTGCGAGGGAGGGGGAGTGTCGGTCTGAACGAAATGCAAAGTGCTAGGCTGGGAAGGGAAGTGCAGGTTAAAGAGACAACAAAAGACATGGAAAGCTGAGCCCAGTTCAGCTCAGCTGTCACACGTCTCTGTAGTAAAGTAGATTCCTAGGACACTTCGGTATGGTTCCTCAGGTAAGCTTTATTGTAGTTACTTAGTAATAATAATAATAATTTAGCACTATGAACCCTCAGGCATCTGAGCGCTGCTTATTATTACCCATGGTGTGTGGTGCAAATTTATCGACCTAGGAAGGAAGAAAGGCTGAGTGTGGCCCTGCCAGGATTCAGGTCCTGTATAAATGTCAAAGCGAGCGCTCTACTCACTGTGCTATCGGACCGGCATGTAAGAAGATTCAATTCAACACTACAGCTAAGTCAATGCCTAGTCTGGGATACTGAATGGAAACCCTTATTGATATATCTTTATGTCCAGTTCATGAGTTCTGGATGACTACCCCTATATGACACCCCTCTCTTAGAATCCCCCTGACCCCACTGAGCCAAGAAGTAGTTCTGTTTTGCAAGTTTAAAAGGTTTATTTGAGAGTTTAAACAATATATATATATATCACACTTTATAATAAATTAATATCTGATAGTACACTTAGACATATGATGTTGATCAACAATGGGTAATCTGGCACTAGCACACTTCTTTACAATCAATGAGGAGTTAGTATGGGATGGATAAAGTAGCAAAACTACTTTTATGATTTCAAGGGAAAAGCAATGAGGAATAAAATGCAGTACAGAAATACTTGATATGATTTTAGCAAAAGATAATATAATCGCTTTTTCTCTGGCAATTCACCCCCCTCCCCTATGCAATGTAAGACATGGAAGTAGATGGAAAGAGGAGCACACAGTTCTCAGGAATTCAATCAAATACAATACGAAATTCAGTTCCCCCCCAGCAAGCTTAGAGAAAACCGGTATGAGTTTTAAAACACAGGCCCAAGTGCTTTGAATGTGGTGGCAATGAAGTGAGAAATATGCTGAAAATGCTTTTAATTCCCTTTAGGAGGTTCAGGGTGAGTGGGAGATACTAGGGATGAGTGCAGGCTCACTTTAGCAATGATTCAGAGATGGTGATTAAGAGACAAACACATTTTTAGCAAGGAAAGAAATGACTGCTGATGGTTACACGTAGCTGGATTTTTAACCAAATCGCAAATCGCTGTAAAATTTGCAAGTGCGTGAATCGTGATTGCGGGAAAAGTATAAGGAGTAGAAAGTCGGCTAGGCTTGTTGGAAAGGTACGATTCTAAGCTTTCAGAGGAAAGTTATACCAAGTTCCTAGCCCAAACGGTTCCAGCGATACGGACGATTAAATAAAGGTAGTTTTTCGGATTTGAAGTAAACTCAAAATGACAGGTGACAGCTTGCAGCTTCAGAATTGACAAGTGACAGTGGTGCAGCTTTACAAAATGACAAGTGACAACTTCTAGGAGGCAGTTCTGGTTAGATTAAAATAGTTTGGATTAGATTATTTTAGCTAAGAGATTGGTTCTGCACAGTTCTGCTAGGTACTCACAATATATTTTTGAAATAGGCCTCGCCACGGATCTGGTCAGGTTTTGGACTGGACTCCGGTTCTGGTCTCGGCACTTCACAGTGATCTGGGTCAGCTCTCTGGTTCTGCTAACAGCGGTCTGGGTCACTCTGGATCTCTGGCCTCTGGTTCTGAATACTGCTCTGCTTTCTCTGGGTACAGCACTGCTTCTGGATCTTTCTGGCGCAGGGTTGCAGGCCAGAATCAACAGCTCAGCCCGGCTGTGAATAGTCTGCAAATGATTTTGAGGATGCTGAGGCCTGCTGAGAAGAGTTCTCAGTTTGTGGGTTTAGGCCCTTGCTTTAAGTTCTAAAATAAAGTTCTGGTCTTTGGAGATTGATGGATTTGAAGTTTGGATCTCTGGATGTGAAGTCGTCGGTCAGCATGCTCCGCAGCAAATGGAATTGAATGTCTCTACCTGTCCCAGCAGTCTCTTTTTATGTGTTTTGAAAATGGGTGTGTGCCTGGGCCTAGCTAAGCCTGCCCCTCTCTACTTGTCATTGGCCCAATTCTCCCCTCTCCCATGATTGGGGGAAGGAAATATGAGTCAGAGTGATGCTGTAGGTTTTATGGGTCAGAGGATCCTCCCCTGGTCAGTTTGCCCACAAATCTATATTTGATTCAAATACATATTGCACAGATACACAGGTGTTTAAAATTACATGCACCCATCACATATCACATGAGGTATACTCTGTTCAAACTCTGCTCTTCCTGGGGGCTTGCATTCAGAAATGGCAACATTTTGCACTTTTTAACTGGTTTTGCAATATCGGACATTTACCCAAATTTACACACATGTGCGCAAGGAGTGTGGACATTAATTGATGAAGTGTCAGATTTTTAACATGCAGACATTTGGAGTGAAACCCTATTTTCCGCTAGCAACCCCCCAGATCATACCACCGGGTACTAAAACCTCTTACAATGTGGGCAGAAAAATCACAAGAATTATGGTATCATTTAGCTAATTTTGACAAGTCCGCACCATGAGTTATACATCTTTCTTAAAATCATATTCTGGCCAACAGGGGTGTGTCTTCTCAGGTCACATGGTGGAGAAACCAGTCTAGCCGCATTCTTTAAGCTCAGCCTCTCCTCAGAGGGGGCTGCCCCTCCCCGTTTCTGCCAAGAGGAAGCCAGTTTTACGATGCCCCCAATATAACTTCTGCCTGAGTCAAGGAAGGGCTTTGTTCAAAAGGAAGCCATTTACGAACCCCCCAATAAACCATCTGCCTGGGCCCATGACAGGCCTTTGTTCAACTCTGTGTAGCTGCTCCACCCCTAATCTAATCAGACAGGTGACAACTCCTTTTGGCAAGGGGAAGAGTGGCTGAGCAGGGTTTAACTCCTGTGGGGTTAGATGTCAGGCAGAATTCAGTTTCATTAAGCCAGCTAAATGTCACTTTTTGTCCCCCAGTTTAAGTCTATTACGATTTTTACATACACATTAAATAATTACTTCCTTCAAGTCATTTCAGAGTATAGTTTTACATTGTATCCACCTCTTAGCAAGTCTTTCCTTGGTCTGGTTTTGTTTCATTTGTTCAGTTTTACACAAAAGTCTGGTGGTTTTAAAACGCCGGCTTTCTGATAGTGGTGAGTACTGGTAAAGCAACCATTTTTGGGATTTAAGAAAATGAATTCCCCACAGTTCTAGGTTGCTTTTGGCAATCAGCATTGCCATTCCCAATTGTTTCAGGCTACTGTGTGGGTAGCCCAATGGTGGTTTTAGGCAGTGCCCTCCTGTGCTCACAACCTAGGCAAAAATGGGTGGAAGCCTATTCTTCATGCATTTCCCAGTGCATTTTCTGGGAAGTTCTGGCCATCATGATGTTTTCCATGCCAGTACTGCACAGTTTTCCTATTCTGGCGTAGATGTGGGCTTTTTGGCCATCTTGGATTTTCTAAGCCCACAGCATCAAATGTTGCAGCATGATAGCTCAAACGTGGATCAGGACACCCAACAAAGCCCCCCCCACGCGACTGCACTTTGAATTTGAGTCGATGGGGAGTCGGGTGCACAGAAGGTTATGACCCACGCACTGGTATGTCCGCATAATCTTCTTCCAATTCTGCAAATGGCACAGTTCAGCATCTTTTCCTCCATCCGGTACTGATCGATCGGTTCTCCTCGCCGGTCCTGATTGGAATATTGGGCGGTACCCCGGGCCCCTTGGGTCTCTGCTCCCGGTCTCCGGATCGTCCTCCTTGGCCAGTCTCCAGGTTTTCTTTCTCCTAGGACGACAAAGGAAAAGCGGAAATACCTATTCATGGACATTTCTCCCCCACCATTGATATAGTGGGGTGGCATATATATTTTAGAACTCAACAGATATAAACATGCACATTTTTTTAAATTAAGCGACAGGAACACATAAACTTGAGAAACACAGAATTTGATAGGCTATATGTAGGATATTTTAGGGTTGGAACTGAATTACTCTGGAGCGGCCCCCTCTGGTATTGCAGAGGACTCCTCCAGTTGCTGCAGAGTGTGCCTGGGATGGCAACACTTTAGCTGATTTATATGTACCCACTTGTCTTCCCCCTCTGCCAAACTGCCTTTGGGGATGCGGATCTTGTAGGCCACAGGGGAGATCTTGTCTATAATCTCAAAGGGTCCCTTCCATGTAGGCAAAAAGTTTCGCTGTTTGGCCTGGTTCCTTTGGAAATTGTATAGATAGGCCCGATCACCCACCTTATATTCCTTTCGGGTAGTTTTTAAATCATAATGGGTCTTCATGCTCTCGGCTGATCTTTCTAGATTCCGCTGAGCATAGGCAAAAGCATGCTGAAGGTGTTTCCTTAAATTCTCCACATACTCATGAGTTGTGGAGGCATTTATCAACGTTTGCTCTTGGGTTCTGTAGAGCAAATGCTGGGGAAGCACAATCTTGCATCCAGTCATCAACTCAAATGGTGACATTTTGGTTGCAGATGAAGGGGTAGATCTGATGGCCATTAGGACCAGAGGTAATCGGATATCCCAACTTGGCGCAGAATCTGCCACAAACTTCTTTAATATGCTCACAATGGTTCGGTTATATCTCTCTACTGCCCCAGAAAAAGCTGGCCGGTAAGCAATATGTAGCTTCCTTTTAACCCCTAGTATCTCCCACATCTTTGTCATTACTTCACTGGTGAAGTGGCTACCTCTGTCTGACTCAATCCTTTGAGGTAGACCAAAACGGGAAAAGATGTGGTTAATCATCAGGGCAGCTGCTGTTTCTGCCTTGCAGTTTGGGGCTGGGAGACATTCCACCCACTTGGTAAACAAGCATGTAATGGTCAACATGTACTTGTTTCCTCTAGACGAGCGAATCACAGGGCCTACAAAGTCGATTTGCAAATCTGACCATGGCAGTGTCATCCCCCTCTTTTGGAGGGGTGCATGGTGCGTGAGGGATGATGGCTGAAATTGTGCACACACAAGACACCCCTTCAAGTATTGGTCGAGGTCCTGCCCCATGTGTGGCCAGTATGCAACCTCTCTTAAGATTTCCAATGTTGTGTGAAACCCCCTATGACCGGCGGTGGCCGCATCATGGGCGTGACTTAACATCAGGCTTCGGAATGAGGTAGGAACCACCCACTGATCGTGGCCAGCTTGGGATTTCCTTACCAACAAACCGTCTTGGATTCAGAACATTTTTGGACATTTCATCAACACTCTTAGGTCCTCTTTCCCAATGTAATCGGTATCCGTCAGGGGAAAGTTCTCAGGGTCCTCAAGGTGTTGGTAAAACTTACCAATAATTGGATCCTCCTTCTGAGCTGTAATCAAATCAGCATCAGGGGTCTCCTTGCTCCATTGGGCAGTTGAAAGATCATTGTGAGCATTTGTCTGGGACCTAGTGATAGCGGTGACCTTGATTTCCCCCAACAGGGACTCTATTTCGATTAGATCCCCTTGGATGGCCCCGGTTTTGGCCAGCTGATCAGCTAAGTCATTTCCAGTTTTGTCTGGTCCCTCTACTTTGGAATGACCCTTGATCTTTTTCCAGTAGATGGTCATCCCATTCGATGTGACCAGATCATCAATGTTTTGGATTAACTTCACATGTTTCAGGGGTTTGTTATTAGTGCATAACATGCCTCTGGTTTTCCAGTTGACCAGGTGCTCCACGAACCCGTTCCGTACATAATCCGAATCTGTGATTATGACCAGTTTGTGGAGTTGATGCTGGACAGCAGTGAGGATGGCCTGATGCACAGCCATCAATTCTGCCACCTGACTACTTCGGGGACCAATTTTGTATCCAGCGGAGGGTTCTGGGAACTCCTTCACCCATGCATTCCCTACGCCGGCCACCAGTTCTTTCTCCCCGTTGTTGTCAACATGGTACGAGCATCCATCCACATAGACAGTGGGCATTCCCTCACACGTGTCCTCTTCAAAGACTTTGTGTGGGGAATTAAGGTATGCCTCCGTGTTGTCCTTGATTTTTAGACTTTCGTGCTCAAGACAGTTTTCTCTGGCACAATCATGCAAGTCAGCCAGACCTTGCGGGAGAGGACTCTTCTTGTTTTGGCCATATCTGACCTCCACAGGAAAGCCTTGCATTGACAGAATCCAGGAAGTAATTCGGGAATTACTCACATTTCCGGCCCGGATTCTGTCCCTTTGGAGATATTGCAGAGGCTGGTGTGTAGTCTCCACTATGATGTGTTCCCCATGGATAAACGGGCGGTAATTCTTCAATGCCCACACCGTTGCCAGGAGTGCCTTCTCACAATCGTTGAATTTTTCCTCCACAGAGGATAAAGTTTTGCTCGCATAGGAGATTACTTTATTGCCCTTGTCATGCTTTTGGTATAATACTGCCATCAAGCATGTATTAGAGAACCCTGTCTCCAGGAAGAACTCCTTGTTTCTGACAGGGTAAGCTGGCAAGGCACTTGTGAGAGGGTTCTTTTGAGTTGTCTTACTTCCTCGGATTGTTCTGGACCCCATTCCCACTTGACCCCCCCTTTCAGGAGATGAATCAGGGGTCTAGTGATCTCTGCGTAGCCCTCAATGAACTTTCTGCTGTAATTAGTCAGTCCAAGGAGGCTCCTTAGTTCCCACAGAGTTGTGGGGTCTTTCAGATTCTGGAGTGCTTCCACTTTCTTTTCTTGGGGACAGAGACCCTGAGGAGTAATCTCATGCCCCAAGAAAATAACACAGGTTCTACACCACTGTGCTTTCTGAAAGGAAAGTTTTGCTTCGGCGGCCCTCAACTGTGTCAGAACATAACAGATCTCTGCTATGTGTTCCTCCACAGATGAACTTTTGATGAGGACATCATCTACATAAGCCAGGTTACCCCTCGCACCCAGGTCGGGCATGGCCTTATGTAGGAAAATGTTGAATTCATTTCCGGAGTTGAGGTATCCGAAGGGCGTCCGCGTCCATGTGTACTGCTGGCCCCCAAAGGTAAAAGCCAGTTTGTATTGGTCCTCCCTACTGACAGGCATGGTCCAGTATCCATTGGTCAGGTCTATTGCTGTGAATACCTGTGACCCATGAATCTGGGCCAGCCCTTGGTCAATGTGGGGCAGAGGCCATCGGGAAGTATGGACCCTTTTGTTGAGCTCCCTGAGGTCGGCGCAGAGTCTCCACTGGCCGTTTGGCTTCAATATTCCCAGCACCGGGTTACTGAAGGTGCTGTGAACTGGACGGATTATTCCCCGGGACTCCAGGTTCTTAATTATTTCAGAAAGGGACTCCATTGATGCGAGAGGCAAGCGATATTGCTTCACAAACACTGGAGTCATGCCAGGGTCCGTGGGGATTGTTGTTGTGTGGATGTCGGTGGGAGTCTACCGCAAAGAGATATTTGAAATCCAAGAAAACTTGTTTCAACTTTTGCTTTTGTTCCAGAGTCACACAGGCATCAGCTAGGTTGACTCTCTCTTCCACCATCTGTCTGAAGCCTGGAAAGACTTCTGGTTTGGCAATCTCAGCGGCCTCCTCCTGCTGGGTGGAGAAGTCCCTGGTCAGAGTGCTGATTTGGACTGGAGGCTTCAGGTGGGAAAGGCAACCTTCATGGACCTGGAAAATCACCTCATCCCTCCTGAAGTCACAAGTCACATCTTCCTTACCATAAGGGCAGGAAGTGTACACCAGGAAGTTCCCCCCATGCTGGGTAAAAATCCTGTCTGGTGTTGTATTGTCATCACTGTCACTGTCAAAACAGTCCTTGGGGATTGGTCCTAACAGTTCATTTCCTAAATCAATGGAAAAATGTCAGCCATCCGCCATTCCAATAATGGTGCCTGCGGCTAGAGTAATAGTCTTTAAGTCACTGTTATCCACCTCTATTGGAATGGTGTCATGTTCTATGTTGACTAATGGGGTTGGGTTTACCCCCAACCCTTGCTGTTGGAGAGAAGCATTTAGATGTATATAAGCATCAGGGTTTTGCAATTTTTGTCCTCTTTTAACTTTCACTTCCAGGGAGAATTGTCGGGTCCTTTCTGGGATGGTGACTACCTCTTTAATCTGAATTTCAACTGCATAAGGTAGCAATTGAGCTGACCTAAATGCTTTTTCTGGATCATCAAAGCCCATGGGATTATCCGCTAATCGGGACCAAGCTTTGAAGTTTATTAGGTCCAAACTAATGGCAAAGCGATTGAGAATGTCACTGCCTAAGTAAAAGGCGGCAGTGGCGTCTCGCACGACCCAACAATTATGGACTATGCTCTTGTTGCCAATGGAGATTTTGAGCATACACCTGCTTGGCAGGAGATGTTTGGAATTAGGTCCATTTCCCATTTGTCTATCAGTTTGAATGTGGGAATGGCTGGATCTTTTGGGAGTTGGCGGAACATGGCTTCGCTGATGAAGCTCTTACCATTGTTCACGCACTGTCATGATCTCTGCTTCCAAAAGGTCAGGGTTTTCCCAACTCCCTTGGAAGCAGATCCATAACCCAGGTTCCGAGTGCCAACCAGTCCCAATTGGGACCTTTTGGACCCAGTCCTGGCGCCAGTGGCACCAGGCTCATAAATATGCCCAGTCCCAGCGCTGGAAGCGCCGGGCTCATAATGCTTGGGTGGACTTACCTGCAGCAGACCATGCTGCTTACTTGCCTGCCAGTTGAGCCTCTGATCCTCTTCTGTTCGGAACTACTTTTCCTGTTGGGTGAGGCAGGAGCCACTCCCTAGATTCAGAACACTGGAACTCTTCTGGAAAGCAGGAACTCTTTTCTTACCTAGGCGTGGCTGTGGAAGGAGACACCTAAGCACTACAGGAGGCTATTTAAACCACACCCGATGGATGAATCTTGCTTTGCATTATTCTGCATCCTCTGCAGCAGAACGCTCATCGTGTCTTCTGCATCTGATCCTGGGCCTAAGGAAAAAGGCTTACCATCCTGAATCCAGTCTTCAGCAACACCTATAAAGACAAGAAAGAACAGGTTAGCATTACGGTCTTCAGTGACAGCTCTTCACTTACCTGGTCCATCGGCTGTCACCAACGCCTCGCGCTGCATTCCGGCATCTGAAAGACAAAGGCTTACCTACTCTTCGTGCGCTCCGGAGGTCTTCACACTGCATTCCGGCATCTGAAAGACAAAAGCTTACCAACTCTTTGCACGCTCCGGAGGCCTTCGGCGCTGCATCCCGCATCTGAAAGACAAAACAAGGTGCGTTTAAAGACATTGGGGAACTTTAATACTCACGTGCCATTACTCCTTTCCACATCTAACCCAGTGGGTATTCCGGCACCCTGCAGCCACTCCGAACTTGTACCTGCAAAATAAAAAGACAGTTAGAGCGCATCGTGAAGCAGGCAACAAGCGCTTACGTACGTGCTTCCAGGCGCTTCATTTCATCACACGGGCTCCATCTTCAACTCACTTCAGCCCGTCATCCGCCATCGCCGGAACCCTGCAAAACAAGAAACATCACTACTAAAGACTTTAAAGACATTAGAATTACTCGAAACTTACCGTTCGTGCAGTAAACGACGGACAGCAGTCCTCTGAAGTCAAGAGGCCTGCTCCCCTTATCCAGTGAAGAAACTGGTTACAGCACCCTGCCCCGAGGCAGATGGAGAGCACGGCGTTCCCTTACCTAAGGTGAGAGCGTTAACCTTTGGGGTTCTACAGGAGAAGAGAAAGGGAAGAAGAGAGAGACATTCAATAACCCAGTTCCTTAATCCCATATTTTCTATCTGCAGACATCTTACCCTTCAAGTCAGACATACAGTGCACAGAGGTCCAGCCCAAAGACCCAGCCGTGTGTTACACATCACCTTTGCAGATACGGTATACGCCCAGTCAAGACCGGCGCCTCTACGGGAATCAGGTGAGCGTTACAGAACGCAAAGCCCACCACAAAACTCCCGTCCAGGCGCTATGGAAACCTCGGATACAGACCAGCTAGCCCAGTTACTTGAGGAACTAAGGGCAGAAGTGCATGCAGCCTGTCAGGAAACGAACGCTCTAAGAAGGGAACTGATTGTTTCAAAGGAGCGAACAGATGATCTCGCTAGACAATTGCTACAGTCACAAGCCGGACAGACCCCGTTACCCGCATCTGGGTGAAATCTTCCTTCTACATCCTCTATGAATCCAGTGCAGATCAACCTACCTGGGAATGTACCTCTGGCTCCGCCCGAACGATTTTCTGGTGACCCAAAGAGGTTTGCAGTATTTATCAATCAGTGCCGGTTGCATTTCTTATGCCGGCCAGCAGCCTTTCCAACTGAGCAAGCTAAAGTAGCTTTCGTGCTTTTGTACCTTAGTGGCAATGCGGCAGACTGGTCGATCCCTCTAGTAAATCAAGATGATCCGGTCCTCCATGATTTTCAAGCTTTTCAGCTCAGTATGGAAAAACTGTTCGCAAGACATTCACAGGGGCAGGCCTTGGACAATGAGCTTCTTTCGTTGCGACAAGGTAATCAAGACCTTTTGTCTTATATTGCGTCTTTCAACAGACTGATAGTGGAAACTCAATGGCCTGAGGACAAAAGGATTACGCTGTTTTATAGAGGTCTATGTGGAGAGCTCAAAGATGTGTTAGCCCAAGTAGTGAATCCCCCACAAGATTGTTCGGACTATATAGACTTAGTCGTTCAAATAGATCACAGACTGCAGAACAGGAAGGCCGATCGTTCCAAGTTTGATGCTCGAGTATTTTCCAAACCGCCAACTCCTTCCAAAGGAGTAGACCCCGGGGAACCCATGCCAATAGGGGGTCTGAAAGGTCCTCTAACACAAAAGGAGCGGGAAAGGAGAAAACAGTTGCAATTATGCCTCTATTGCGGAAACTCAGGGCACTTTCTTCGAGACTGTCCGGTGAAACCTGCCAAGAAGGCAGTAGGAGCTGCAGTTACCAAAGTTACAAACTCTGAGCAGGGAAACGACCTCGCCCGACAAGAATAGAGGTCCTCTTGCCGAGCGTGAAAACCAGTTCCGTGACCTCGCATTTCGTGATACCTATGGTCCTCATTAGCCCTGATAATCCGGATCGATTACATGCAATTGAAGCTTACGTCGACAGCGGTGCCATCGGCAATTATGTGGATCATGAAATGGTGTTGAGGATGAATCTAACTCTTTGTACCAAGGCTGTAAAGGACGTCATTACTACGGTGGATGGTACGGAGATAGCCTCCGGGCCAGTAACGCATACCACTCAAGAGGTGACGCTAGTAAGTCAAGATAGACACCATGAGAAGATCGTGTTCGATGTGATCAAGGCCCCTCAGTTTCAGATTATTCTAGGAATACCTTGGTTAGAGAAACACAATCCTCTGATCGATTGGCGAGCAAGAACGGTCCAGTTTCCAGAATGTGTCTCTACTTGTCACCCTCCACCTGGTGTTGCACTGGCAGCAATTTCTTCAGAGACTCCCCAGTTACCTCCCGAATACCTAGAATACCAAGATGTTTTCCGGAAGCATCAGGCTAACTCTCTACCTCCTCATAGGTCTTATGACTGCCAGATAGACCTGATACCTGGATCTACTCCTCCTTGTAGTAGAATTTATGCCCTCACCGAGCCTGAGAACCTTCACCTTCGACAATACCTGGATCAATACCTGGCAAATGGGTTTATTCGTCCTTCCAAGTCCCCTGCTTCTTCAGCTTTGTTCTTCGTTCCAAAAAAGGAAGGAGACCTTAGAACTTGTATAGATTATCCCTCCCTGAACCAGATCACCGTTAAGAATAGATATCCGTTACCTTTGATCCCTGAACTCCTGGACCAAGTCAGAAAAGCATGCATATATACAAAGCTGGATCTTAGAGGAGCTTACCACTTGGTACGAGTAAAAGAGGGCGATGAATGGAAGACGGCCTTCTGCACCAAGTATGGACAATTTGAATATCAGGTCATGCCCTTCGGACTTTGCAATGCCCCAGCCGCCTTTCAATATTTTATGAACGATGTCCTCAGAGAGCTCATAGATGTGTGTGTTGTTGTTTACATTGACGACATCCTCGTTTATTCTTCATCGGAATCTAAACATCGGAAACACGTGAAAATGGTCCTCGAAAGATTGCGTCAACACAAACTTTTCGCTAAGTCGGAAAAATGTGTTTTCAACGTGACTGAAGTTGAATTCTTGGGATTCATATTATCACCTGGCGGAGTGCGTATGGATTCAAAAAGGTCGATGCAGTTCTCAAATGGCCATCACCATCCTCCGTAAAAGGTGTGCAAAGCATGTTAGGCTTCGCTAACTTTTACCGCAGGTTTATCCCCGAATTCTCTCGAATAGTCCAGCCCATCACTGCCTTGTTAAAGAAAAACAAACGTTTTGAATGGTCTACCGAGGCGGAACAAGCTTTCCAGGATTTGAAGACTAAATTTATCTCTGCACCAATCTTAAAACACCCTCGCCCCGAACTCCCCTACATCGTGGAAACTGATGCTTCAAGCCTTGCCATGGGGGCAGTTCTATCACAAAAGGACCCGGTAACCAATCAGTTGCATCCCGTGGCATTTTGGTCCCGCAAATTCTCGCCTCCTGAAATCAATTACACGATTACTGACAAGGAACTTCTGGCTATCAAGTCTGCCTTTAAGGCTTGAAGGCATTATCTGCTGGGGGCCCGACACACCGTTACTGTGATTACGGATCACCGAAACCTGCAATATTTGAAAACCGCAAAAGCCCAATCCTCTAGACAACTCCGTTGGGCATTATTCTTTGCCGAGTTTGACTTCATAATTACCTATCGACCTGGTACAAAGAACGGTAAAGCTGATGCCCTTTCTCGGATGGGAGTGGAAGAACACTTGATCAACCCTAAACCTGTACCAATCATTCCCGAACAAAGAATTCTGGGTGTAATCGCCACAGAATCCATAGAGGAAGTTAAGGATAAGGCCAGGCAACTTGTAACTCCAGCAGACATACAGAATTGGCATCTGCAGGGAAAGGACTTTGCAGTAAAGGACAACTTATTGTATTTCCAAGAACGATTATACCTACCCAGCACAGATTTACAGAAAAAAGTAATCTCTTGTTATCACGATTCTTTAATGGAAGGACATCCCGGTATGGCCAAGACCTCAGAAAAGATCAAGCGCTACTTCTGGTGGCCGTCTTGGAAAAAAGATATCAGAGACTTTATAATGTCCTGTGGAGTATGCGCCCAAAACAAGAGTCAAAAGGAAAGACCAGCAGGCCTGTTACGCCCTATTGACATCCCACCTCGCCCTTGGCATACGCTTTCTATGGACTTCATCACCGATCTACCTCCATGCTCCGGATACAATACGATTCTAATAATCGTGGACTTATTCTCCAAGATGGCGCATTTCATTCCGCTCAAAGGCTTGGCAACAGCAGCAACTCTGGCCCGAGAATTTCTCGAAAACATTGTCCGACTGCACGGTTTTCCTTCGGTTCTAATTTCGGATCGAGGTAGTCAATTTATTTCTCATTTTTGGCGAAGTTGCTGTCGGTCGGCTCAAATTGATGTGAGACTATCGAACAGTCACCACCCTCAGACCGACGGACAAACCGAGAGGACCAATCAAACTCTGGAACAGTATTTACGCTGCATGCTGCAACAAACTGAAAAAACTTGGAAAGACATCCTTTGGATAGCCGAATATGCCTACAATAACTCTGTCCATTCGGGAACTGGGAAAACCCCGTTTTTTCTTTTGTACGGCAGTCACCCTCGAACCTCGGAGTTGGATCCCCTCCAAGATCTTGAAACACCAGCAGTAGACTACCTGCATTCCACAATCACCCAAGCCTTTAAGGAAGCTGTTTCTCACCTTCAAAGGGCTAAAGAACAATACAAGAAAGGAGCAGATCAACATCGGAAGGAAGCCCCTCAATATCAAGTAGGGGATCAAGTCTGGTTATCCACCAAATATCTACCTCTAAAAGGGCCACGCACATTCAACCCAAGATACCTTGGTCCCTATTCCATCACTACCATAGTAAACCCAGTAGCGGTCAAGTTGGACTTGCACCCGCACATGAAGATACATCCGGTCTTCCACGTCTCTCTATTAAAACCCGTGCAACCTCAAACCCGACTAACTAAATCTCCAAAACCTATCCTAGTTGATGGAGAACTGGAGTTTGAAGTCAAAAGCATTCTGGACTCCAAGATCTCCAAATCTTAACTATTTTACCTAATTGACTGGAAAGGCTACGGCCCCCAAGAGAGATCCTGGGAACCTGCTGAATATGTCCACGCTCCTCGCCTAATCAAAAGATTTCACCGAACATTTCCTGACAAGCCAAAACCCCCAGAGAAGCCCGGTTTGGGAGTGGCCTTGAGGGGGGGTAGTGTCATGATCTCTGCTTCCAAAAGGTCAGGGTTTTCCCAACTCCCTTGGAAGCAGATCCATAACCCAGGTTCCGAGTGCCAACCAGTCCCAATTGGGACCTTTTGGACCCAGTCCTGGCGCCAGTGGCACCAGGCTCATAAATATGCCCAGTCCCAGCGCTGGAAGCGCCGGGCTCATAATGCTTGGGTGGACTTACCTGCAGCAGACCATGCTGCTTACTTGCCTGCCAGTTGATCCTCTGATCCTCTTCTGTTTGGAACTACTTTTCCTGTTGGGTGGGGCAGGAGCCACTCCCTAGATTCAGAACACTGGAACTCTTTTGGAAAGCAGGAACTCTTTTCTTACCTAGGCGTGGCTGTGGAAGGAGACACCTAAGCACTACAGGAGGCTATTTAAACCACACCCGATGGATGAATCTTGCTTTGCGTTATTCTGCATCCTCTGCAGCACAACGCTCATCGTGTCTTCTGCATCTGATCCTGGGCCTAAGGAAAAAGGCTTACCATCCTGAATCCAGTCTTCAGCAACACCTATAAAGACAAGAAAGAACAGGTTAGCATTACGGTCTTCAGTGACAGCTCTTCACTTACCTGGTCCATCGGCTGTCACCAACGCCTCGCGCTGCATTCCGGAATCTGAAAGACAAAGGCTTACCTACTCTTCGTGCGCTCCGGAGGTCTTCACACTGCATTCCGGCATCTGAAAGACAAAAGCTTACCAACTCTTTGCACGCTCCGGAGGCCTTCGGCGCTGCATCCCGCATCTGAAAGACAAAACAAGGTGCGTTTAAAGACATTGGGGAACTTTAATACTCACGTGCCATTACTCCTTTCCACATCTAACCCAGTGGGTATTCCGGCACCCTGCAGCCGCTCCGAACTTGTACCTGCAAAATAAAAAGACAGTTAGAGCGCATCGTGAAGCAGGCAACAAGCGCTTACGTACGTGCTTCCAGGCGCTTCATTTCATCACACGGGCTCCATCTTCAACTCACTTCAGCCCGTCATCCGCCATCGCCGGAACCCTGCAAAACAAGAAACATCACTACTAAAGACTTTAAAGACATTAGAATTACTCGAAACTTACCGTTCGTGCAGTAAACGACGGACAACAGTCCTCTGAAGTCAAGAGGCCTGCTCCCCTTATCCAGTGAAGAAACTGGTTACAGCACCCTGCCCCGAGGCAGATGGAGAGCACGGCGTTCCCTTACCTAAGGTGAGAGCGTTAACCTTTGGGGTTCTACAGGAGAAGAGAAAGGGAAGAAGAGAGAGACATTCAATAACCCAGTTCCTTAATCCCATATTTTCTATCTGCAGACATCTTACCCTTCAAGTCAGACATACAGTGCACAGAGGTCCAGCCCAAAGAGCCAGCCGTGTGTTACACATCACCTTTGCAGATACGGTATACGCCCAGTCAAGACCGGCGCCTCTACGGGAATCAGGTGAGCGTTACACGCACACTCGAGCGAGAACAGAGTCCTTCCCATCATTTAACTGAACAGGAATGAACAACTGCTCTCTAATTTGCTGAATATCAGCCAGGCTCTGAGCTGATTTCACATCTTTCTGGACTATAGGAGTGGGAGTTTCTTATTGGCAACTGGAGATCAGAGCCATTGTGGGTTCCCCTGGTTCCGGTTCTGGGCCGCCCCCCCCTTTTTGGAGGCAGTCACCAGGATGGGTTTGAACCAGGGGATTTCGGTATTGTCGTTTCTGGGATGAAATGATGGGCGGCGGTAGCTCAGTCTCCACATCTCCCCACTCTGAATTGGCCTCCCTTGGGACCCATTTTTCCTTGGGAGGAGTTCCCCCATCTCTAAAGGAGAAGATCATTTCCCCAGGATCCTCTGAGGATCCCTCTTCCTCAAATTGGAAGACCTGTACCTCCTCCACAAAGTGGGTCTGTTTGGGTCCTTTGTTTCTCCTACCCCCCCTCTGCTCCTTGGGAGGCAGGCTTTCAGGGGCAGGAGATTTTGTTTCCGGTTCCTGGTTTTCCAGGGGCTGTTTACAAGTTGGGAAGGAAGCTTCCTCCAAGGCTTTACACCCCCCTTCCCCTTGTGCCTCCTCCCTGGGAACCGGTGGGTTATCGGGGTGCTGCCCCCGTCATTGTTCTGGAGCACCAGGTCCAGAGTTTGGGGCATTCTGCGGTGGCATGCTCATCTGAGGGTTCTGTTGAGCCCTCAGTATGTGACCCAGATCCCGTGCCATATTTTAGACCTGGCGCTCTAACTGGGAAACCCGCTCAGGCTGATACGGGGCTCTATTTTCTCCCCTTGGTGATCCCGGGAAGGGTAGCTATCCCTTCTCTAGTAGTACCCCTTGTTGGGAAGATTTTGGTACCCCTCCACCCGTGGCCTCCCCTCTCCCGGATTAGGTTGTCTGGGCTCAGGGAATTGGGGAAAGAAGGATGGATGATTTTGGGGCTGGATATTGGGTGGATACCTGGGGAAAAAGTTCTGCCCAGGATTTGGAGAATTTCTGCCCTCCTGTGGGAAGTTGGGAGGGAAGTCCCCTGGGTTAGGTGCTTGGCTGGATCCCCCCCTTGGGCTGGAGGAGTCCACACATAACCCAGGATTACTCGGTTTCCCTTATAGCGGGGACTTACATAGTCAGGGGAGCGGGAGACCCCATTTGTGGGACTACCTCCTCGACTCCCTGTCTGTGACTGGCCCGAGGGCCTTCTGGGCTGTGAATTATTTGGTGCAGGCAGGTTTTTAGGCCCCTCCATCTCCAAATCTAAAACGGGGGCAACCTTTACTTCTGCCACCTTGGCAGCAGCAGGGGTGCTGTTGGTTTTGGGGTTTTTCGGCACGTTATTTTTATTTTCGATAGGCTTCTGCACCTCATAGATCCGGGTAGCCTGTTCAATGACCCAGTCTAAAGATCTTTTCTCATGAAAATCTCTCACGAGCTGGGTCATTATATATTTAGGGAGAGCATGGAAAAATGTATTGACAAACTCTTTGCTGTCTGTGGGCACCCTTCTGGTGGCCTGCGCAAAAGCACGCTTTAATTCTTGCACAAACTCTTGTGGGGACTGATCCTCCCCACATTGCAAATTGTAGGCTGCCTTGCGAGCCTCTTGAGGATTTCTGTGAACAGAAAAATGTTTCAAGATGGCCGCCTTATAGGTGGACCATCTTAAATGATTTGGGTCCTCCAGCCCCGCAAATAAACTGGAGTATTCTGGGGAGAATGTCCATTTGACGTACTGGATGCAGCTACTGCTGACCTTCAAATAGAAAGCTTCAATCATTTGCTCATAGAGCTCCAAGTGTTCCCAAACGGAATACTTGGCGTTCTTATGATAAGTCGTGATGACACTCCTGATTGCCTTTATTTGCTTCAATGGGTCCTTAAGCAAGGCCCTTTTTGCCTTATTGGCCCTTTTGGTTCGGGTAACCCTGGTCCATTCATCCTCTGACTCAGAGGCACTGCTCCCAGAGGTTCCTGTCTGATCTTCCAGGTTTTCCCGGATTCTGCGAGCCTGGGAATGGCTGGCAGAATGTGGGGACCTGGTCTCCTGTGTCCTGCGCCGTTCAGAGGAGTCTTCAGATTCCTCCTTGCTGCCAGCATTTGATGGGTACCCCCCCCCCCCCACTGACCTAACTGGGCAGAAGTTTTCAGGATGCCCTTAATGGGCCTACTCTCCTGGGGTTCCCCACTAAATTGCACTGTGCTTGGGTGCCCATACCCAGATGCCCGCCCCTCCATTCCTGGGAGGTACTGGCCTATGAGCCCCATACTTCTGGTTGGATAGTAATCTGCCATCCCTGTGGCCCAGTGCTCATGTGCGCGAGGGGACATGGGGATGGCAGAGTCCAGGGACTGAGAGATATGAAGACCTCTGGTACTAGTGCTCCTGAGTTTATGCTCAGGAGTCTCCCTCTCCCAGCGAACCTGGTCTCTATCCGCCCCTGCTCCCTGTTGCAATGCAAGAGCCTGCGCTTTCAGTTCCTCAGTTAAGGCCTTACTATACTCGATCAGTCTCTCCTGCATCGCTACCTGTTGTCGGAGCCTATCATTGTGCTGACAGAGAGCCTCATTTTCTCTCTGTGCCTCCTGATTGGTCCTGGAGTACTGGGCCAGTCTCTGCTGCAGGAGGATTACCTCCTGAGTCCCTTCCCTACTGGCCTGCTACTTTCTTGCCAGAGCCTCCTCCACCCTCCTGGTGTGCTCTAACAAGTTCTGGTGTTCTTTTTGGAGGTCCCCCAGTCCCTGGAGGGCCAGGTGATTTTCTTCCATTTTCCTTTTTAAATGGCAGACTTCCTGGCCTTAGGTGTCCCTTTCCTGACTAAGAGTCTGCATCTGTGCCGCCAGGTCGTCCCTTTGCCTTTGGAAGGCACCAGCTCTCTGGCGCTCCTGATCAAACTCTTCCTGGGTATCCAGGTCTTTCAGAATCAATTTATTGCTTTCTGCCTTTTCCCTATCTAGGTGGCTTTGCAGGGTGACTACCTGCTCAGCACATACCCTATTGAAATCTAATTGTTGCTCCAGCTTTTTCTGGCTCTGTAGTAGGGAGTCCAAACCTTCTTGGTACTCCTTTTGCAAGGCCAGAAATCTGGTATCCTGGTCAGCCTTTTCCTGTTGCAGGATGTCCATATCCTCTTTTATTTTAATGATATACTGCCTATTATCATTTTCTAACTCCTGGCTCCTCTGCAGCCTCTGCTCAGAAGAGACCAGGTCAGATTGGACCTTCTCTAACGCCATCTGTCGCTTATTTGCCAGATCTTGGCTTTCAGTACATTTATCCTGCATGTCTCCCATATATAGGTACAGGTATGCCGCTATCCTGGCAATCTTATTGTGTTCATCTTTGGCTTTAGGAGCCATATATATTTCACTCACGGCCGCATGTAATGGACCCTGATCTCTCCATGTGTCTGACCCTGTTTCAGTGACCTGTTGCGCGATGGCCTGCAACCAGACTGTTTGGTCCTGGTGAGTCCACTCACCTCTCACAAATAGCTTATGTAAAAGGTGCTCCCTCGCTATTTTCATGTCTACCAAGGTCGTCATTCTAGAGATTGATCTCTGTCCTGACTTACAGAAATTAGTATTTTATTTTTGCAAAACAGACTTTTCCTTAGAGTGTCCCTTTGAAGAGTGCTTTACAGCGTAAAACAGGCGTGGTGATCTGACCGGATGTATGTATCCCGTCAGTTAGCACACTGTATTAAGCTGCACAAGTGATAGGTCTAACCCAGACGTCCCGGACGAGCCCCCAATTTGTAAGAAGATTGAATTCAACACTACAGCTAAGTCAATGCCTAGTTTGGGATACTGAATGGAAACCCTTATTGTTATATCTTTATGTCCAGTTCATGAGTTCTGGATGACTACCCCTATATAACACCCCTCTTTTAGAATCCCCCTGACTCCACTGAGCAAAGAAGTAGTTCTGTTTTGCAAGTTTAAAAGGTTTATTTGAGAGTTTAAACAAGATATATATATCACACTTTATAATAAATTAATATCTGATAGTACACTTAGACATATGATGTTGATCAACAATGGGTAATCTGGCACTAGCACACTTCTTTACAATCAATGAGGAGTTAGTATGGGATGGATAAAGTAGCAAAACTACTTTTATGATTTCAAGGGAAAAGCAATGAGGAATAAAATGCAGTACAGAAATACTTGATATGATTTTAGCAAAAGATAATATAATCACTTTTTCTCTGGCAATTCACCCCCCTCCCCTATGCAATGTAAGACATGGAAGTAGATGGAAAGAGGAGCACACAGTTCTCAGGAATGCAATCAAATACAATACGAAATTCAGTTCCCCCCCAGCAAGCTTAGAGAAAACCGGTATGAGTTTTAAAACACAGGCCCAAGTGCTTTGAATGTGGTGGCAATGAAGTGAGAAATATGCTGAAAATGCTTTTAATTCCCTTTAGGAGGTTCAGGGTGAGTGAGAGATACTAGGGATGAGTGCAGGCTCACTTTAGCAATGATTCAGAGATGGTGATTAAGAGGCAAACACATTTTTAGCAAGGAAAGAAATGACTGCTGATGGTTACATGTGCGCAAGGAGTGTGGACATTAATTGATGAAGTGTCAGATTTTTAACATGCAGACATTTGGAGTGAAACCCTATTTTCCGCTAGCAACCCCCCAGATTATACCACCGGGTCCTAAAACCTCTTAAAATGTGGGCAGAAAAATCACAAGAATTATGGTATCATTTAGCTAATTTTGACAAGTCCGCACCATGAGTTATACATCTTTCTTAAAATCATATTCTGGCCAACAGGGGTGTGTCTTCCGAGGTCACATGGTGGAGAAACCAGTCTATCCACTTTCTTTAAGCTCAGCCTGTCCTCAGAGGGGGCTGCCCCTCCCCGTTTCTGCCAAGAGGAAGCCATTTTTACGACGCCCCCAATATAACTTCTGCCTGAGTCAAGGAAGGGCTTTGTTCAAAAGGAAGCCATTTACGATCCCCCCAATAAACCATCTGACTGGGCCCAGGACAGGCCTTTGTTCAACTCCCTGTAGCTGCTCCACCCCTAATCTAATCAGGGAGGTGACAACTCCTTTTGGCAAGGGGAAGAGTGGCTGAGCAGGTGTTAACTCCTGTGGGCGTAGATGTCACGCAGAATTCAGTTTCATTAAGCTAGGTTTCAGCTAAATGTCACTTTTTGTCCCCCAGTTTAAGTCTATTACGATTTTTACATACACATTAAATAATTACTTCCTTCAAGTCATTTCAGAGTATAGTTTTACATTGTATCCACCTCTTAGCAAGTCTTTCCTTGGTCTGGTTTTGTTTCATTTGTTCAGTTTTACACAAAAGTCTGGTGGTTTTAAAACGCCGGCTTTCTGATAGTGGTGAGTACTGGTAATGCAACCATTTTTGGGATTTAAGAAAATGAATTCCCCACAGTTCTAGGTCACTTTTGGCAATCAGCATTGCCATTCCCAATGGTTTCAGGCTACTGTGTGGGTAGCCCAATGGTGGTTTTAGGCAGTGCCCTCCTGTGCTCACAACCTAGGCAAAAATGGGTGGCAGCCTATTCTTCATGCGTTTCCCTGTGCATTTTCTGGGAAGTTCTGGCCATCATGATGTTTTCCATGCCAGTACTGCACAGTTTTCCTATTCTGGCGTACATGTGGGCTTTTTGGCCATCTTGGATTTTCTAAGCCCACAGCACCAAATGTTGCAGCATGATAGCTCAAACGTGGGTCAGGACACACAACAGGCATGACACTAACAGGCCGGTTCATGGAATAATTAGCGCGGCGCAAGTGGCCAAAAACGTGCGATTTGCAGTGGAATAGCAAAAATCGCAGTGCAAGTGTGAAAATCGCACGAAAAGCAGCGCACATCGATTCATGGAAGGCCGTGCGCGAGAAAACCATCGGATGTGCGCTAAAAAAGTGCGTGGCGCACGTTGGCGCACAGGCCATCTAACGGCGTGCACCAGGTCACAGCGAAAAACGCACAGGCCACAGCAAAAATCACACATAGCGCGGCGCACACAACAAAAGTATGCGGAACATGGGGCGTAACACTCGAAATGGGGAACAACTTGCCAAAATGTGGGCGTCACGGGGGAAGTACAGGGTGCAAGTGCGCGGAACGCACACACGCTCGCCTACAACACATATTCATGGAATCGAATAGGGCAAAAAAGCGCACGGTCAAACCAGGCCCCCATTCATGTCCCCTATCACCCCCACCCCCCAGCAGTGCAGGGGCAGCCTCCACCAGGCCCCCACTCATGTCTACCACCACCCCCACCCCCTAGCAGTGCAGGGGCAGCACCACCAGGCCCCCACTCATGTCCCCTATCAACCCCACCCCCCAGCAGTGCAGGGGCAACCTCCACCAGGCCCTCACTCATGTCTTCCACCCACCCCCACCCCCCAGCAGTGCAGGGGCACCCTCCACCAGGCCCCCACTCATGTCTTCCACCCACCCACACCCCCCAGCATCCAGGGGCACCCTCCACCAGGCTCCCACCCATGTCTCCCACCACCCCCACCCCCCAGCCACCATGGGCAGCCTCCACCAGGCCCCCACTCATGTCTCCCACCACCCCCACCCCCCAGCCACCATGGGCAGCCCCCACCAGGCCCCCACTCATGTCTCCCACCACCCCCACCCCCCCAGCAGTGTGGGGCACCCTCCACCAGGCCCCCACCCATGTCTCCCACCACCCCCACCCCCCAGCCACCATGGGCAGCCCCCACCAGGCTCCCACCCATGTCTACCACCACCCCCACCCCCTAGCCACCATGGGCAGCCTCCACCAGGCCCCCACTCATGTCTCCCACCCACCCCCACCCACCAGCCACCATTGGCAGCCCCCACCAGGCTCCCACCCATGTCTACCACCACCCCCACCCCCCAGCCACCATGGGCAGCCTCCACCAGCCCCCCACTCATGTCTTCCACCCACCCCCACCCCCCAGCAGTGCAGGGGCACCCTCCAGCAGGCCCCCACTCATGTCTTCCACCCACCCCCACCCCCCAGCATCCAGGGGCACCCTCCACCATGCTCCCACCCATGTCTCCCACCCCCCCCCCCACCCCCCCCAGCAGTGTGGGGCACCCTCCACCAGGCCCCCACCCATGTCTCCCACCACCCCAAGCCCCCAGCCACCATGGGCAGCCTCCACCAGGCCCCCACTCATGTCTCCCACCCACCCCCACCCCCCAGCCACCATGGGCAGCCCCCACCAGGCTCCCACCAATGTCTACCACCACCCCCACCCCCTAGCCACCATGGGCAGCCTCCACCAGGCCCCCACTCATGTCTCCCACCCACCCCCACCCCCCAGCCACCATTGGCAGCCCCCACCAGGCTCCCACCCATGTCTACCACCACCCCCACCCCCCAGCCACCATGGGCAGCCTCCACCAGCCCCCCACTCATGTCTTCCACCCACCCCCACCCCCCAGCAGTGCAGGGGCACCCTCTAGCAGGCCCCCACTCATGTCTTCCACCCACCCCCACCCCCCAGCATCCAGGGGCACCCTCCACCATGCTCCCACCCATGTCTCTCACCACCCCCACCCCCCCAGCAGTGTGGGGCACCCTCCACCAGGCCCCCACCCATGTCTCCCACCACCCCCACCCCCCAGCCACCATGGGCAGCCTCCACCAGGCCCCCACTCATGTCTCCATCCCACCCCCACCCCCAAGCCACCATGGGCAGCCCCCACCAGGCTCCCACCCATGTCTCCCATCACCCCCACCCCCCAGCAGTGTGGGGCACCCTCCACCGGGCCCCCACTCATGTCCCCCTGGACCCCCACCCCCAAGCATCCGGGGGGACCCTCAACCAGGTTCCCACCCATGTCTACCCCCAGCCACCATGGGCAGCCTCCACCAGGCCCCCACTCATGTCTCCCACCCACCCCCACCCCCCAGCCACCATGGGCAGCCCCCACCAGGCCCCCTCTCATGTCTCCCACCACCCCCACCCCCCCAGCAGTGTGGGGCACCCTCCACCAGGCCCCCACCCATGTCTCCCACCAGCCCCACCCCCCAGCCACCATGGGCAGCCTCCACCAGTCCCCCACTCATGTCTCCCACCCACCCCCACCCCCCAGCCACCTGGGCAGCCCCCGCCAGGCTCCCACCCATGTCTACCACCACCCCCACCCCCCAGCCACCATGGGCAGCCTCCACCAGACCCCCACTCATGTCTCCCACCCACCCCCACCCCCAGCCACGATTGGCAGCCCCCACCAGGCTCCCACCCATGTCTACCCCCACCCCCACCCCCCAGCCACCATGGGCAGCCTCCACCAGGCCCCCACTCATGTCTTCCACCCACCCCCACCCCCCAGCAGTGCAGGGGCACCCTCCAACAGGCCCCCACTCATGTCTTCCACCCACCCCCAGCCCGCAGCATCCAGGGGCACCCTCCACCAGGCTCCCACCCATGTCTCCCACCACCCCCACCCCCCAGCAGTATGGGGCACCCTCCACCAGGCCCCCACCCATGTATCCCACCACCCCCACCCCCCAACCACCATGGGCAGCCTCCACCAGGCCCCCACTCATGTCTCCCACCCACCCCCACCCCCCAGCCACCATGGGCAGCCCCCACCAGGCTGCCACCCATGTCTCCCATCACCCCCACCCCCCCAGCAGTGTGGGGAACCCTCCACCAGGCCCCCACTCATGTCCCCCTGCACCCCCACCCCCAGCATCCAGGGGCAGCCTCCACCAGGCTCCCACCCATGTCTACCCCCAGCCACCATGGGCAGCCTCCACCAGGCCCCCACTCATGTCTCCCACCCACCCCCACCCACCAGCCACCATGGGCAGCCCCCACCAGGCTCCCACCCATGTCTACCACCACCCCACCCCCCCAGCAGTGTGGGGCACCCTCCACCAGGCCCCCACTCATGTCTTCCACCCACCCCCACCCCCCAGCATCCAGGGGCACCCTCCACCAGGCTCCCACCCATGTCTACCACCACCCCCACCCCCCAGCCACCATGGGCAGCCTCCACCAGGCCCCCACTCATGTCTCCCACCCACCCCCACCCCCCAGCCACCATGGGCAGCCCCCACCAGGCTCCCACCAATGTCTCCCACCACCCCACCCCCCCAGCAGTGTGGGGCACCCTCCACCAGGCCCCCACTCATGTCTTCCACCCACCCCCACCCCCCAGCATCCAGGGGCACCCTCCACCAGGCTCCCACCCATGTCTACCACCACCCCCACCCCCCAGCAGTGCAGGGGCAGCCTCCACCAGGCCCCCACTCATGTCCCCCTGCACCGCCACCCCACAGCATCCAGGGGCACCCTCCACCAGGCTCCCACCCATGTCTACCACCAGCCACCATGGGCAGCCTCCACCAGGCCCCCACTCATGTCTCCCACCCACCCCCAGCCACCATGGGCAGCCCCCACCAGGCTCCCACCCATGTATACCACCACCCCCACCCCCCAGCAGTGTGGGGCACCCTCCACCAGGCCCCCACTCATGTCTTCCACCCACCCCCACCCCCCAGCATCCAGGGGCACCCTCCACCAGGCTCCCACCCATGCCTACCACCACCCCCACCCCCCAGCCACCATGGGCAGCCCCCACCAGGCTCCCACCCATGTCTACCACCACCCCCACCCCACAGCAGTGCAGGGGCAGCCTCCACCAGGCCCCGACTCATGTCCCCCTGCACCCCCCAGCATCCAGGGGCACCCTCCACCAGGCTCCCACCCATGTCTACCACCACCCCCACCCCCCAGCCACCATGGGCAGCCCCCACCAGGCTCCCACCCATGTCTACCACCACCCCCACCCCCCAGCCACCATGGGCAGCCCCCACCAGGCCCCCACTCATGTCTTCCCACCACCCCCACCCCCCAGCCATCATGGGCAGCCCCACCAGGCCCCCACTCATGTCTCCCACCACCCCCACCCCTCCAGCAGTGTGGGGCACCCTCCACCAGGCTCCCACTCATGTCCCCCTGCTCCCCCACCCCCCAGCATCCAGGGGCACCCTCCACCAGGCCCCCACACATGTCCCCCTGCACCCAGGTCCTCACAATCCCCAATCATGTGCGTTATGGTCAGCCTCCACAGCCAAAAGGCCCTACCAAGTAACCCATTCACCCACATGAAATGGAAATTACATGTTACACCCCCAATGTTCATAAAGCAAATGAACCCATGTCCGTCACACACAATGGTTGCAATTGAATGGGAAAACACCCAACATGACATGCATGAAACCAATGAGATGATACCACACAGTGAAGTATGAAAACAAAATTGTATTAAAAAAAATGGAATGCAAATGTAATGAAACAAACTACAATGGCAATGAAAAAAAGATAAGCTGCATGTCCGTCAAAAAAAATTAAAACTACAAATCCAAATTCAAAAAAATGTTGTCCAAAGTCACATTAAAAATAAAATCAATCCGAGAGAGAAAAATAAATGCAAAGACCATTGCTCCATGGTGAATAAATAAAAACAAAAAAAAATAAAACAATCCAATGAAGAACTATGTACAAAACATCCAAGGGTCCATGAGCCCAAATGAACAAAGGAAACCTACAAAAAACCCTAACTAAAATGCAACTATATACAAAAAGTGGAGCAGTGTCCGTCGACTCCAAATCATAAGAACAAACAAAGGAAACCTAAAACTAAAGAACTATATACAAAGGCGGCGGGCAAGTCCAGTGGCTCACTCCGTGGTGTTCCGGGCCAGGGCATCATCAAACTCCTCTTCGATGTCCCGGAGGCGGTCCTGTTCCATGGCCCCGAGGGTCCACAGGGACGATGCCATCTGCTCCTCCAACCCCCTGCGGATTGCCTCGAGGCACTCGGCCCGCCTCAGGGCCCTCTGCATGGAGTTCTCCGCCCTGACCATCGTGAGCCGTGCCTCTTCCGCCCGCCGCCGCTCCGCACCTATCTGCTGGCCCAACCGCAGCCACTCGGAAGACACTTCCCGTCCTGGGTCCTCCTGCCCTCCGGCCGATGCCTGCCCCTCCGATGTTGATGGCCCCGAGCCATGATGCCTCCCACGTTGACTCTGCTGCTGCCTCCGACGCAACTGCCTCTGCCAGCACGACGGCATCCAGGCTGATGGAATCCACCGACGCCGTCGTGCACGTGCCCTGCCTGATGATGCCGGCACATCCTCCATCTGCTGGGGTACAGTTGTGTGGTGTCCACCCCTGCTGGACCTCCGACTCCCGACTGTGGCAGGGACGGGATCCCCACCGAGCTGGCTGCATTGGTCAGGGCAGGTCCACAGGGGGCCCTGGTGGCATCTGGGCTGGAAGACGGCAAGGAGAACAACCGGCGTATAGCCTCCACAGAGGAGGAGAGGGCCGCCAGATTGGCCGACACATGCAGGAAACCCCCGAACATGGAAGATCCCAATTGGGCCACGTCGGCACAGTGCTCTTCGTGATGACGTGCGTGCTCCTCCCGGGATGCACGCACGTCATCACGAATTGCACCCACGCGCATCGCGACCCCAATCAGGACCTTCTCCATACGTCCACGGGTCCCATCGTCCACAGGTGGAGGGGAGTCAGGTGACATGGACATCCCCTCTACCTGCGGACGGGCCTGGGACGGGGCATCCCTGCTGGTGCATGGTGGTGCACTCACAGGGTCAGGGACAGCGACATGCACAGGTCCCTCCACGGTGACCTGTGCTGCCTCCTGCCCCTGCCCCTGTACTGCACCACTTGCACCAGCAGGGATGCCCCCACCAGGCCCCATGTGCGCCTCAGTGGCGGCCTCCTCCTCCTCTGTGGAAACCACCAACCTGGATGGCTCCTCACCGTCTTCCGCCGTAGCAGGCCCCTGTGGGGGCTCACCCACCCCTTCCGCTGCAGCCGTGGGGGCATCCCCGCCGCCTTGCTCCACAGCGCCGTCTCCGCCCTCTTCTTCACTAGCAGCTGCGTAGAGGGAGACATAGAACACAAGCATCAGGGTACTGTGCAATGGCCCCCTAGACAGGAAGCAATAGCAGATGAGTACCACTGTCAAAGTACACTTCCATCATGTCCCTCCACAACACATGGGTCAGTCCAGGCAAAACATACACAGTAACAGGCATGGTGCATGCCATGGACATTTCCATACATGTCCAATGGACTCTTGAAACATACAATGATATGGAACTCACATGCATCATGGGTCATGCCTATCACATGCACACACTTCACCTCAGTCACATCCATCTTGCCTCATACACCCCAAACACAGCGGATACAAGGATAACTAGGCTGCATCAGTGAATCTGTACATTGTCACACACCTGTGTCATGCATCCATGGCATTCACAAGTCACAGACACGCAGGTCAGGCACACAGACATGGCTACCATATATGTACCTGGCATCAGCACCCATCCCTCACCCCCACCCATGTCCAGGAACATAGACTGGCATGCTCTCATGTGTAAAATATGCATAGGGCTCCCCATGTCGCATTTAAACACATGCAACGACCATGTGGTTCACACATCACTGGTCGCACATGCATTACCATGATGTCCCTGCACACATACATGCGTACATGGCCCATGTCACACATACAGGCAAGTATCAGGCAACCAGCACACCGCAACATGCCCTGTCTCACAAAGCAATGCTTGGCCACTTACCGCTCAACTCCAGACGGGTCTCCCTCTCAAGGATCTGGGCGTGGAGCACTGGGCGTACGCGTTCCAGGACCCTCATCTGGATGGAACTCATGCGGCCCCAGCCCCCCTCCACGAGGCGCCGGGCCTTCACGAGGGTCCTGGACCTCAAGTCCTCCCAGCGCATCTTGATCTTCTGGATGTCGCGGGTTGCCACCCCCTCCGCGTTGATGGCAACCACACATTCGGCCCAGATCCTCTCCCGTCCTTCCTTGCTGGCGCGGGACGATCCAAAGAGGGCATCAAACTGCCCCAGGACATGCTCCACCAGGACACCAACTTCGGTGGCAGTGAAGCTGGTGCCCCTCTGCCCCTCTGGCCTGGGGTTGCCACTGGTGCCAGATGTCGAAGTGCCCGACATGGCAACCCCAGAGGCAGGAGTGGGTGGGCAACTGGGTCCTGGGGCTGGGCTGTGGAGCGATGTTATCCCAGTCGGGAGTCTTCTGTTCCAGCAGGGGTGGACACAGCAACTGGACTCCTGCAGATGGCTGATGTGCAGGCACCAAATGGCAGGGCACAGTGGCAGCAGGCAGGCAGGCAGCAGCAGATGGCACGTGGGAGGCTGCTCGGGGCACTGGGGGGCAGTAATTCGGCCTTCTGGGCAGGAGCGTGGTCTTCCGTGTGTTTTCGCGTGGCCAGCTTGATACGGAGTGATTTGGCACGTGAAAATCCTGCACGTCAGCGTGAAATTCGAGGAAAGACCCTTAGCGCGTAAGCGCGTCAGCACGCATACGCGATTCTATTGGACCAAAGGCCCTCAGCGCGTAAGCGCATCTGTGACGTGACCCGCATGGGTGTTTCCCTCATAGCACGTGATGACGGAGCACACGTGGAAAGACTGCACATCAGAATGTCATCACGTGTAATTGGACAAAAGTGCGCGTACACGTGATTGGCCTATGTACATGTATTTCAGGGGTGCGCGGGCACTTACACACGCGAGTACATCAGCGCACGTATATTCCGGGGTGCGCGGGAATTTCCACTCGCTATTGGCCTGGGTACTGGATTTCAGGGGTGCGCGGGAAGTTTCACACGCTCGCCTACAACACGCGCAAAGAAACACGTACGCCAGTAGGAAGCAAGCATACGTCGACCCGCGACGCATACATTTGCGCGCAAAAAACTAACAAGCTCAGACGCCAGGATGAATATACTGTTCCTAGCAGCAGTGGCCGTGGGCTACCAAAGGAGGAGGAGGAGGATAGTCAGGGCCAGAATTTTCACACCCAGAACCAGCCTTTTCGGGATGCCTGATGACCAGGTGTATGGGAGGTACAGGTTTCCACCACACATAATACTGGACCTGGTGAGTGAGTGGGAGGAGGACCTCACATCACCCACCCTGTGCTCCCAAGCACTCAGCCCCTGGAGAAGGTCCTCAATGTACTGCACTTCTTAGCCACTGGATCATTTCAGCGGACAAGTGCCATAGTGGGTGGGGTGTCACAGGCCACGCAGTCACGCTGCCTACACCAGGTCTTGAACATCATCACTGCACGCCCATCAGTTCGCAGGCACATATACCTGCCCAGAACACCTGCAGAAAGGCATGCTGCCGGCCTGGATTTTTACGGTGTGGCACGATTCCCCAAAGTGCTAGGTGCCATCGACTGCACCCATGTGGCTCTATGTCCCCCCAGGGTATCTAAGCACATCTATAGGAACCGCAAGCACTGGCATTCCATCAACGTGCAGGTAGTATGTAATGCTAAGGGAAACATCTCCTCAGTATATGCCAACTATCCCGGGTCCACCCACGACAGCTTCATTTACCAAATGTCCACCCTAAGCCGGGACCTAGAAGCTGGGTGGCATGGCGATACATGGCTGCTTGGTGAGTATGAATGCCACTGCACATGAATGCATGTCAGATACTGAGCAAGGTCACAACCCGACCAATGATACCCATCACCACCTCCACAGGGGACAGTGCATACCCTCTCAGCCCCCAATTCGGAACCCCACCACGCCACCCGAGGTAAGATATAACACAGCCCACATTGCAACCCGGGGCATAGTGTAGCGCACATTCGGAGTGCTTAAGTCACGCTTTCGCTCCCTTGACCGTTCTGGCAGGCAGCTGTTATACGCTCCCCCAGTAGTGTGCAGGATCATAGTGGCAGCATGTGTCCTGCACAACGTTGCAACACGCCGGGGCCTGGCCGTGGACATGGTGGTGCCCCCACATCCCCGACCACATGCACGCCCGCTGCGCATGGGAGGGGAAAGGGCACAGGGGGAGGCAGCCCGTACACAGCTAGTGGCTAATTACTTCACATAGAAATCACACCCCTGTGGAGTGCACACTGCCCTGGCACATACCATCTGACAATCAATGATGACTCAACCTGACACTGATCCTGAATGTCTGGAGAATCAACCGTCAAAACCATATCAGCCTGAGATTGTTCACCTGGAAGTGTTACAATGTGTGCATCCCTACCTACCCAGACACCACCAATGCAGTTTCGTGAAAAAACACATTCATGCAGCTAAAATGAATACCCACTTGCAAAATGCAACATGAGGACAGTGCCATGTCACCCAACCCATCCCCAGCACCGCCACACGACACACCATGCCATGTCATGCTATGTGCAGGTGAACAAAGTAATCCCCACAACATGACACAAGTGTCACAAAGTACAGTGTCCCTAATTTAAACTCGCGACACCTGAAATGCTCACAGTAATGCAGGACCAACAACACACTTGAGCAGGTATTTAATAATAACACTTATCAGCTACTGACCCTCAAAACTACCATTAACATGACATTACGAATGTAAGGAATTAGTAGTCTCACCACGTGGAAATGCCTGCACTCCCACCACTTCCAACTGTACAGTGTTGCCACCATGTAGAGTTGTAGGTGCACTGCTGCCAACATCTCCAAAGTAGAGGGCCTTGTGTAGACATGAGGAAAGTACCTGCAAATTAGGAGGTAGACATGGATGATTAGTTACACATCAATGCAACATGCAGTGTACAACACAACAGCAATATGCACTAGGAATGTATACACAGTATTGACTAGACTGCCCACACATGTCACCATGTACGTCAATGTCACTTGGGCACACCCTTTGCAAGTCCATGGAAACGGGAAGCAGGAGGGGTGTGTGTGACAAAAACCCAAGCATCTGAACCAAATACATGACAAGCCTGCATGTGCCCAGCCACAATGCAGCATATGCCCACGGGAGCCACACAAGGCAACACACTGTCCCAAAAAAAAACAGAAAAAAACTAAAAAAACTAGAAAAATTCAAAAATGGCCATTAATGGGCCCGGGGGGGTTGGGGAGGCCACCCAGGAGGTCCGAGGACAGGGTGCACACCAAAACCCACCTGTGTGGATCTTGCGAAAAAAAACACCTCCATGGGCTCATGGCCCACACGGCTACCCTATTGTGGGAGTATCACTGCTGTCGCTATTCTCACCCTGTGCAGCTGCATCCAGAGGTGGTGGCACTATGGGAGGCAGCCCACGCAAGGCCCTAGTCTGTTCCTCCATGGCTGCAAGCATGCGGGTGTGGTAGGTCTCGTTCTGGAGGATGAGTGTGCGGAGGTCCCCATGCAACAACTCACGGGATGCCCGGACCTCTGCCCTAGTTGCCTGCATCTCAGCTGAGAGCGTACGGGTGAGACGCTCCAGCTGCTGTTCTGTCCTTCGGTTTGTTGAAGCCTCAAGCTCAACAAGAGTCGTCCTGAGGTGAAGGAGTTCCAGCCTTAGGGCTTCCCTGTGTCCCTGGGACTCTATGGAGATGGCTTCCTGCAGAGTCGCCAGTGCCGCCCGCCTGTCCCTGTTGGACGCCAACATGTCCTCCCTGTGTGACTGGCAGATGGAGTCGGTTGCCTGCTGTAGTCGCTCCAGCAGCCTTTCGGGGGGGACAATGGAAGTGTCCACCCTATCCATGGCCTGAGCCATCATCTCTGATGATGCTGCCTGTTGGGTTGCCATGCCGTAAATGGATTGCTCCCATGTGGTATTGCCAGGTGGCGTACGGCCACCACGTCGGCGGGCACCACACCTGTCTGGGGCAAGGCGAACTGCGCCTTGCTGTGCCGGCACTGCCTGAGGCTGCGGGACTGCATTCCCCCTTTGATCTGCTGGCCCAGGAACAGGATCAGATGTCGCGGAGTGTGACCCTGCATCCGTAACCACCAAAGGCGTAGCTGCCAACACTGACATCCCCATTGAGGGTTCTGACCCTGGTGCAGGTGGGTCGGACAGAACAGAATCCCTCCCGGGAACACTCACCTGCGACGGCACATAGGTCTCATCATCCGAATCAACACCTGAGTACAGCTCGGGGGAGGGGCAGCCAGAGACACCCCTTGAGAGCACGACCTGCAGCAGTTGTGGGTTCTCACCCACCACCACACCACGTCCCTCACTGGTGGTCGGTCGGCCCTCAGACCCCTCCTGGGTCTGCACCATCTCCACAACCCCAGCAGTATCAGGTGTGTCTTCCCCTGCAAAGACATAAAAGAAAACAAATGGAAACAGGCATTAGCACCATGGCATACAATGAACCAGTACTTGATTGACACATGTCCCACATGACTAAAACCCTCCCATGCATGCACCCTCACTGCGTATGAAGGGTAGGCAAATGGCACACACTGATGACACCAAGATGGAAGATGAACACATTTTCTGCATGCTGCCTAGCAGTGGCATCACACATTGGCTTGTGATTGACAGGTGAAATACACATGCCATCACACAGATGGCATGTACCATTGCTATTGAGTGAAGATGGAGAGGAGGGCAGCACTTATTAATTCAGTCCAGTTCCCTCATGTAACAGCTTTTCTAATTCAAACAGGTCTGATTTTTCACCTGGAGCTGCCAGTCCAAAATGGTCCGATTGCACAGGGACATGTCTAAACAAATGATATCCAGGTAACAAAGTCACTCCACTTTACCATAGCCATGTCAGACATGTGACTAGAGGACTGAGAAATGCCTAGTAAAAGTGGTGGAAAGCAAACAATCTGCCTGAATGAACAGAGAAAAATAAGCAACAATGTTGTGGCAAGGTGACACTTCAAGGGCATCTGGCGTGCTGTTGGGATAGATGTCTACTGTTGGCAGAAGGGATACTGCTATGGCCAAATGCTGCTGCACAGAATGTATTGCATGAAGCACATGGGTGACCCAAACGACTCAGGCGCACACACCCTCACCTGGCACACAAACAGAAGCCCTCCCACACACACCATGCACATGGATGACACACACATGCATGTGCACTCACCGGACAATGGCCCTCATTACGACCCTGGCGGAAAGTGACTGACCGGAGCGCCACAGCGTAAATAGCGTTTCCGCCAATGCACGAAGGAGCAAAGTGCGGCCCATTCCGACCCATCGGGCACGAGCACCACGCCACGGCGGAAGTGCAAAGTCCGTGATGGCGGAAATGACCCCAAAACGGCCCACACCGCCGCCGTACGGCGCCCTAGGTGCAATACCGCCACCCCTCTTAGCGGTCACCGCAGTGTGCGCCTACCGGAAAGTACGGTGACCGGAAATATACGGAAACAGAAGTTAAAACAAGGGCCCGGAACGGGAAACATCCCGGCGTAAACCTATAAAACCACTAAAACCACACAACCACTAAAATCACTACCCTGAAACACACCCCAACCCGTCACCCACCCTAGCGAAACCAAGACAAATGGGAAAAGTAGCGAAGAAAGCGTGCGACCGCAAGCGGCAGGTCCACTTCTCCCGTGAGGAACTCACCGTGCTAACAGAGACCCTCCAGGAGAATGCTGCCGTCGTCTTCTCCACGCAAATGACCAGAACGGCACTCGCAAACAAGAAGACCATATGGGCTCTGGTGGCACAGCGGGTAAGTGCGGTGGGGACCGCACCCCGCACCCCACAGCAATGCCGCAAGCGATGGGACGACCTGCGGATACGCGTCCGCAGCATACTCTCTGCCAACCGCAACATTGCCACAGCCACCGGGGGAGGTCCTGAATCACCCATCAAGTTGACCCCCTGGGAAGAAATCTGTGCCTCCACCATCGGAATGGAGAGCATAGAGGGAGTCGGAGGGATGGAGAAAGGAGTGCAGACATCCGAAGATTCAGGTAGGTGGGCCAGATAAAACAATGCCAAATCCACACAGTCCATCCATGTGAAGTACCATGCGTCCACATAGTGCAACAGAAACACATGTCCAGGAGAACGTCCACACACATCGGCCTGATAGCGCACGTTAAAACCCACAATAAATACATAAATAATTAAAAACCCCTAATACACGCACTACACGTGCAGCAGGCACACCCAAACTGCAGGCTGCCAAACAACTGCACCCTCACTCCACACACAAATCAAAGCACCTCCAAGGACCCGACCCAAATCACCCTCAGGTACCACCCCAATGCATGTGATACAATGCCATTCCAATTCCCACTCACCCATCAATAACCCTCGCCCTCCTTTACTCCACCACAGGGTCCGATCCAAACGACGAGCTACAGGACACCCCTACCAGCACACCTGCAAAGAGGGCCAAGACCAACGGCCAGAGACCCTCCACCTCAGCAGCACGCATCAAGACACGGCAGCAGCACAAATCAGGTTGCAGCACAGAGGAGGGAACATCAACAGGCACCCCAGCAGCCAGCATGCCCACAACACCACCACCACAGGTCCCCCCAATGGATGCCACAGAAGGCACTGCCTCTGGTGGCAGCAGCACCATAGGTGACACCCCATTGATGGCAGCATGCTCGGACACAGAAAACGGGGATGTCGAAGTCAGATCCATCCATGACCTGTCCCAATCCCCCTGTCTGTCCCATCCCGTACAACATGAGGATACCACGCAGGGGCACCCACAAGACGACGACTGGCCATCCCCCACAAGCCCTGTGGCAAGGCAACATGAGGACAACAGCCCCTCTGTGACACCCCCGCAAATGGCCATGGCCCAGCAGAGGCAACAGTCCCTCGACCAGGTAATCGTACAACAGCAGCAACTGGCCACACTCCTCAAGGACCATGCCGATGAATGTGGGGGCACTAAGGCAGACATAGAAACATCAACTGAGACACTTAGGGCAGAAATGGAGAGAGGTACAGAGACGCTAAGGGCACAAATGGAGAGTAGCACCGAGAGCCTGAGAGTCCAAATGGAGAGTAGCACCGAGAGCCTGAGAGTCCAAATGGAGAGTAGCACCGAGAGCCTGAGAGTCCAAATGGAGAGAAGCACCGAGAGCCTGAGGGGGGAACTGCATGCGACGTCCAAAGACGTATGTGCCGAACTTGCCGCAGTGCGCCGTGTGCTCACTGAGCTCTCGCAAACCCTTAGGGACATGCATGGACGTGAGCAGGCAGACACATCATCCGTTGCAAGTTCCGTCCAGGGCAGCCCCCAACGTAGATCTGGAAGGAACCTGCGCTCCACAGGCCGGGGTGCCCCTGATACCCGCAGAGGGGGCTTGCAATAGCGACAGCCCACTGACAATGAGCATCTTTGGACACTGGTGTTCGGGGGGGAGGTAGGAGGGTGGAGGGGGTGTGTTGGGCTCACTTGGGTGGCGGGTCGATAGGGTGTTCAACATGACATCACATATGCCATAAAAAGAGCACGATCAACCAATGAGATGTGTGGACATTGATCTTTGTGTACTAGGCCATCATAGGCGTACAGTCCATATTGTGCATGTCCCAGACACACACAGTGCCACGAGTCCCGTGTCCATGTATCAGCCACCAGGCGTGAGTGCTAGAAGCATGCATCTATGAGATGCTGACGAATGTCACGGGCCTCCGGTGCCTCGCAGACTCCATGAGGTGCTGCCACATCCCCACCCTCATCATGACCATCATCAGGTGCTTGCAGTTCTGCGTCAGGGGGCATGGGCACATTTCTACGTACGCACATGTTGTGGAGCATGACACATGCCATCACCATCTTTGCAACCTTCTCATGGCGGTACAGGAGTGCCCCGCCAGACCTGCTGAGGCAGCGGAAACGAGTCTTCAGTAGGCCGAATGCCTGTTCAATGACTACACGGGTACATGAGTGGGCATGGTTGTAGTCCTCCTCATGCTGGTCCCGTGGGTTCCGGACTGGTGTGAGGAGCCATCTCTTCAGTGGATATCCAGCATCACCTGTATGTGGACGAGAAACGTATGATGTGGAATGCCATTGCTACGTACGCACACCCCCGCCCCTTCCTGCCAGGTCATTGCCAAATCACATACCCCACATAATCATGCATGTAATGAGACTCACCGAGTAGCCAGGATCTGTTCCCTGCGTGTCGCTCCATGTAGCGTGGTATTGTAGAGTTCCTCAAGACCATAGAATCATGGGTTGATCCAGGGAATCGGGCACAACAATGTGTAATGATCCTGTTGGAGTCACACACCATCTGTACATTCAGGGAATGAAATTGTTTTCGGTTGCGGTACTGGGCCTCCATGGCATGTGGGACGACCAATTCCACATGGGTGCAGTCGATGGCACCAATGCAACCCGGTATGCCGGCAAGTGCATGGAATCCCACTTTTGTGTTGGTAATTTCCTGCTCCGAGCGTGGTAGAGAGATGTAGTCGTCTGCGTGCTGCAGGAGGGCATCGAGCACTTGAAATAGTGTCCGTGAGAACAGTGGCTGAGAAATGCCATGCAACTGTCCGACTGTGTGCTGGTAGGTGCCTGTGGCCAGGAAGTGGAGTACAGACACCACCTTCAGTAGGGGTGGGATGGCGGTTGGGCTATCTATCATGCTGACAAGGTCAGCCTGTGTCATGTCCACAATGGCGGCTATGGTGTCCCGGTCCAAACGGTAGAGGGTGTGGATCTGCTCAGCAGTGAGGTTGAACGGATGTGCTCGGAGGCGTGGGATTGCGGGCTGCCTGCGTGGTGGTAGTGGCTGTGCTGGCGGCCCTTGCTGGCCCTGCCTTGGCCTCCTCCTCCTCCTGCGTCTCCTCCGTGCGGCCGGTTGTAGTTGGTGTTCGTCTTCTTCTTGGAGTTGGAGTAGTTGCAGTGCTATCAGGTCCCCCAGGGCCAACATCGCGAGTCCTGCCGGTAGCATTTCGGTGTGGTTGTGGGAGGAGACTGGCTGTGCAATTTATGTGATTTCAGGCTGTATGGCCTCCACCTGTGGTGATTCATTCCACCTGTGCAAACTGCTCTCCCCTTTGGCCGAGCACGTCCCGCGCACAACGCTGCAAATCGGGGAATGGCATCTTGCTATTGCATTCATGTATTTGTACCCGATGGCCGTGTAACATTGGTTGACATGTTCATTCTGCTGTGGTCCCATTGTTGCACATACTATCTGTGCAGTCGCGAACAGACTTGTGAAGGGTCAGTGGAACGTAGTACTCGAGTAACGGTGGGCCCTCATGCATCACTGTACCGAGTTGCAACGACGGGCGGGGCGTCCCATTTGTGGGTGAAGGCAGTTGCCATTTTCACACACAGCCGCACTCGATGGAATAATTAGTGATTTCAAACGGCCACAGATGCCTTTTCGACGTGATGTTGCAAATGAGGAATTCGAAGGGCGGCGCTTTCGGTTTCCAGCTAGCGGCGAGGAGATGCCCACAGGTCTGACTGCAAATATAACGTTCTATTGTTCAATGTCCTTGAGACCGGGCCCATGGCGTGGAAGCAATGATTGATATGAATAGTTTGGGATGCGCAATTGCTACGTGGGCGATGAGGCAGGACGTTCCCAAATACATGTTACTTCACTACACTGGAATTACGGGCTGGGGCACTGTGGATTTTGCAGGCTGCATAACGCACAGACTCAATGGATATTTCTAATGTTATGTGAGTAAATATTCAGGCGTTTTAATCCCGGGATGAGGGAATGATGAATGGATGCATGGGCAGGTGATTTGATACAGAGTTTGCCATGTACAGGGCTTCTTGGGATCTATCCGCCTCCCCTACGCTATGTGATGCAGGGCTGCCATAGTGGGACCATCGTCTATCTGGCCTTGTTGAGCCCTCCCTGTCTCGACGCGCCCTCAGACACTTGTGTCCATGCACGTTAACATTCCCATCTGATGGATTCTGTTTTGACAGACGCATGCACAGGTACACTCGTTTGTGATGGTGTTTGCACCTCGTTATAGATGGTTATGAGTCGCAAGTGGTTTTGGGGTGGTGATGATCCTTTGGAGTGGGCTAGCATGCATATGGCTGTGGATTTAGTGTGATCATTGAAGTGAGTTGTTCGAATGTAGTTCTGATGGCCATTCTGTTCTTTTTCTTTTCTTTTGGTTGACAGGTATCTCCTCCCCTTTTGCCACTGCCATCTGTATGCCACTCCTGCAGATGGGTTTTACTCCCGACACCTGCTGCTTCGTGTTAATCAGTGGAGCAGCATTACGATCTTATGGGACGATCGCCAATGGGCCACATGCCCTTACGCAGTACTGGTGGCTCGGAGCAACATTTCGGCCTTTCAGCTGGACTAGTGCCTCCCCATTGGGACGGCCCTGCGGTTCTGTGCGCTTCCATGTTGCCTTTTCGTACGTGATTGTGGCTCTGTGTACCATGAGGGAACAGGGCGACACACAAGTAGTGGCTGGTCATTTCTTGCGGATGCAGCCCACAATGGTGCTTAGTGTTTTGGAGTTCATGGCCTGATGGCTGTATGGGCTTGGTGACTTTGATGTGCATTAAATTTCTATTCTGATTTGGCCCGTGTAGCGTTTTTCTTTGCAAGTGATGTGGCATATGCCTATTTGGGGGGCGATGTATTGTGAGGAGATCTGCATTGGGTTCCAGCTTCGGAGTTTAGTTGCGTGGTACTGTACTGGGCGCGTTTGCCTACTAAGCCCGTGAGGTCAGGGATGGGGGCTGCCAATATGACAGTTTGATTGTTGTCATGCTCAGGGGCGGGGGATTGGGTTTTGTGTAACAGATGCCGGTCAGCCAGGTGGACTGGTGGAATGATGTGATTCTCGGAATATTGCTGGTCACAGGTGCCTGTGTTTGCGTGCGTTTCTTGGTGGGGGACTGTGGTCATGTCCATTGGGATGGCTTCTGTATTCGTGCCATCTGTGCCCTGCAGCTCCCATTGGCCCCTCTTGTGTTTCTTTTGTTCGTTGGCATGCATGGGTGACTTGTACATTTCACTGGTTGCATTGTGACTTCATTGCACCTACGGGGAGTTGTACTTTGTGGGCAGGGAGCGGTGTACAGGCACTCAGTGGGGCCATTTACGGTTGATTCGCGATGCCGTACTTCTCACCATGGCGGAATGGTACATTACGCCATGCCTGATGGCGTTAGGTACATGTCCGCTAGGGTCGGAATTGGCGTACCCTTGCGCCATGGTGGTGTTTGCGGTTTCGCATGGTGCAGTTAGCGTTGGCGTTCACTACGGTGTCGCTAATGGCTTCGTACTTTGCGGTGACGGGTCATAGTCGCACCGAGCGCTATTCGATGGCGGTATTGCATTTCCGCCATCGTTTTTCGATTTCCGCCAGGGTCGTAATGAGGGCCAATGCCTCATAATCAGGCAGATCTCCCACGCCTTGGATCTGTTCCTCTGTGATGTAGATCCCAGCGACTGACTCATGTGGAGTGAGTTCCATGTCTTCTACTGGAGACCCACCTCCAGTCACTAGAGTTGCGGCATGATTTGAGACCAGCTTATTCTTTGCCTGTGCTTTAGGTCATTTCAGCGCTTATAGCAATAATTGGCTGTGCGCCTCACGATTCCAAGGGCACTTACGATGTCCGCAACGGTCTGCAAGTGTGCCTGGCGTTGTGCAGGTGTGGTCTTGGATCCTGCAACAATGACCATTTCGTTATCATGTGCGGACACATACTCGACAAGTGCATTCAGTTCGGCATCCGTGAAGCTGGGCTTCCTCGACGGGCCGGACTGTGTAGCCGTGTCTGGGGCATCAGCCTGTGCCGGACGAGCACTCTTCCTCTTCCGCTTGGAAGGTGGTATTGATCCTGAGTGTCCTACGCCGCTCTGGACACTAGGGGCAGGAGCCCTGGTGGACTCTGTATCAGGATTGTGGGATTGCACACTCAGCATGGGAGTTGGTGCAGGCATTGGCTCAAGTGTAATGGTGTCAGGGGGAATGTCAGCAGGATGGACTAGGACCGACACTGTCCTGGCTGGGTGTGTGAGTGCTGGGGTGGATGGAGCCGCAGCTGCCCCTGCAGCCTCTCCACCCTGCCTACTTGGGGCAGCAGATGACCTTGCTGCCCCTGATCCACGTGGCCTGATGACATCAACGTGCACCAGCGCACGTGTCATAGGCCTGCTGACCTGGAAGTCAGCCATGGAGTCAGCCAGGTATGGTGCCACAATGGGCTGGTCCAACAAGGGCTGAGCATGGATGGTGTCAGCCACATCAGCCTCAACCATGGGGGGTGGGGGGATTATGGGTGCCCTTGACTGGGCCTCCACACATGGGGGGACAGGGTCACCCTGAAGTAACGACCACGTCCCCTACCGGATCCACCGCGGCCACCACTTGTGGCTCGTCCACCTTTGCCACCCTTACGGATTCCTCGCCTCCCAACCATGGCACTGATGTTAATGTGAGTATGGGAGTGGCTGTAAACTATTGTCCTGGGCAATTGGGGGTCAAAGGGGTTGGGTACCAGATGGTAATTGTACCCTAGTGCTCTAGCAAGGCTGAATGTGACCCCTGGGGAAAGATGACGGGTCACGCAACGCACAGGAAGCCCAAAAAAGGGAGATGACGTGCACGCAACCCCTCCTAGACCACGGGTGCGGAAAAAAAAAACCTGCACTACGCTGTGGCACCCAGTAACACAAGAATGAACGTATGCGTGTCACACGCAGCCTAGAATGACCTCTGAAGGGGAGGCTACACACGGGGCAAGCACAGATGTTAGATACGTGCGTGACTCACCATCTGGCAGGAAAAAGAGCGTGAAAAAGAAGCGCGTGTGTGCGTTGGCAACACCCCCGCCAAAAGAAGAATTGTACGCTGTCTGAGGAGACAGGACAACAGTAGAAGGGGACGCTGTTTGAGGGAACAGGCCTAGGAAAACCAGAAAAAGAGAAAAAAGAGAAAAAGCTGTCAGAGGTAACAGGGAGTACGAACTTGAAACGCTGTGAAGTAAATCGTGTGTGAAACGACAAGAAGTACAGATTTCACCCACTCGCTGGGCACGTACAAGGAAATGGTGTTCTACACGTACCTTTTATGCAGGCCCACACGTCCAGCGTCACTTCCGCGTGTACGCGCTAGGGCCATTTCCACCAATTACACGCTTTGTCAATTCCGCGTGTACGCGCTAGGGCCATTTCCACCAATTACACGCTTTGTCACTTCCGCGTGTACGCGCTAAGGCCATTTACACCAATTACACGCTTTGACACTCGGACGTGTCTTTCATTTTTTTAACACGCAACATTTCAAACGTGTGCCATATTCAACGTGCACGTAACTTCATAGACGCGCATACGCTGGTGGCCTTTGGGCCAATGAATGTACAGACGTGTGCTGACGCGCTTACACGCTAAGGGCCTTTCCTCGAATTACACGCAGACGTGCTGGATTTTCACGTGCGTGAAACGTGAAAAGTAAATCGTGTGTGAAACGACAAGAAGTACAGATTTCACCCACTCGCTGGGCACGTACAAGGAAATGGTGTTCTACACGTACCTTTTATGCAGGCCCACACGTCCAGCGTCACTTCCGCGTGTACGCGCTAGGGCCATTTCCACCAATTACACGCTTTGTCAATTCCGCGTGTACGCGCTAGGGCCATTTCCACCAATTACACGCTTTGTCACTTCCGCGTGTACGAGCTAAGGCCATTTACACCAATTACACGCTTTGACACTCGGACGTGTCTTTCATTTTTTTAACACGCAACATTTCAAACGTGTGCCATATTCAACGTGCACGTAACTTCATAGACGCGCATACGCTGGTGGCCTTTGGGCCAATGAATGTACAGACGTGTGCTGACGCGCTTACACGCTAAGGGCCTTTCCTCGAATTACACGCAGACGTGCTGGATTTTCACGTGCAAATTCACTCCGTATCAAGCTGGCCACGCATTCACACACGGAAGACCACGCTCCTGCCCAGAAGGCCGAATTACTGCCCCCCAGAGCCCTGAGCACGCTCCCACCTGCCATCTGCTGCTGCCTGACTGCCTGCTGCCCACGTGCCCTGCCATTTGCTGCCTGCACATCAGCCAGGGGTGCTGTTGCTGTGACCACCCCTGCTGGAACCGAAGACTCCCGACTGCTTTTCCATCGCCCCACAGCCCAGCCCCAGGACCCAGTTGCCCACCCACTCCTGCCTCTGGGGTTGCCATGTCAGGCACCTCAACATCTGGCACCAGTGGCAATCCCCGGCCAAGGAGACAGAGGGGCACCAGCTTCACTGCCACCGAAGTTGGTGTCCTGGTGGAGCATGTCCTATGGCAGTATGATGCCCTCTTCGGAAGGTTGCGCGCCGACAAGAAAGGACGGACTCGGATCTGGATGGACATTGTGACTGCTATCAATGCGGAGGAGGCGGCAGTCCGCGACTACGAACGTCTCAGGAAGCGCTGGGAGGACTTCAGGTCCAGGACCCTCAACGGGGCCACTTGTTGGAAGATCAGATGAGGGTCCTGGAACGCATATCCCCAGTGCTCCACGTCCAGGTCCTTGAGAGGCAGACCCGTCTGGAGTCGAGCGGTAAGTGTACATGCATACTGATTGTAAGCTGTGCGTGTGGTGTGCCAGGAGTGTGCAGATTGAACATGTATTTTTATGTGGGCAAGTAGGGGGGTGTACAGGGCCGTGAGGGTGACACATGCGAGGGGTCTCATGTGTGACACATGGATGGTGCTTGTGTGTGTGGGCTTGCATGGCACAGGATGTGGAGGAATGATTGTCAGGTGTGACATGGATGTCGATCGGAACACTGCGACAGTTGGCGGAGGTGTACACATGCATGCAAGTTTGGTGGTGTGTGTGCATGTGTAGTGTACTCCCTATGTTGCATGTGATGTGTGGATGACCTTTGGCTGCTCATGCTGTTGTATGTGAATGGATGGTGCTGGCTGTTGCAATATGGCTGTGGTATGGCTCATGTATGCAAGTTGAAATGACATGTGTGTTGGGGATTGTGATGCCATATCTGAGGTTTACCAATGCCACTCATGTATGACTGTCATGTGTGTATGAGTCCATTGTACAGTGCCCTGATGCCTGTGTTTTCTTTCTCCCTGTCTGCAGCGTCAACTGATGAAGAGGGCGGAGAAGGTGCTGTGGAGCACAGCGGCAGGGGTCGCACCACCAGCCGGAGACACAAGGCCCGGATCCCCTCCCAGGTTCTGATCTCGTCGGGGAGTGAGGAGTCCGGTGCCGTGTCCCAGGCCGCAGCTGCCGAGGGGAGGTCCAAGAGGCGGAGGTTGGAGTTGGACTCCTCGGCAGCAGAAGGGGCAGCTGGGCCCCACAGGGCCCAACGGAGGAAGATGGCACGGAGTCATCCAGGTTTGTGGGGGGTTTGGAGGAGGAGGAGGCCGTGCAAGCGACAGAGGCGGGGTCTGGAGGTGGGGATTCCACTGGTGCTAGTGGTGCAGTGCAGGATCAGGGACAGGAGGCAGCACAGGCCGCCGCGGAGGTGCCTGTGTGCAATCCTGTCCCTGCTACTGTCCCTGCATCATCTTGCACCAGCGGGGATGCCTACCTCCAGACCCGTTCTCAGGGAGGGGATTGGCTTGCAACACCTGGCCTTCCTCTCCCTGCGGATGTGGCTATCCTGCACCAGGTTGTGCCTGTCCAGGGTGGGGTGGCGTTGCGTCAACGGGCCATGCGAGCTGACCTGCAGTCTTTTCATGATGAGTCTGCACGTCTTCTCGCATGGCTCGTTGACCGCGTTGACCCACTGGGACAGCTCACCAGGGCTGGATTCCTCCGTTTCCTGGACCTTGTTCCGACCCCCTCCTCCACGGAACCCCCTATGCCCCAGTCGTCCTCCATGCCTTCCCACCCATGTGTCACCTGGGTGCCCTGTGGAGCTGCCTCTGACCGTGCGGCCAGGCTGGTGGACAACAGATCCCTGCCACAGTTGGGAGTCGGACGTCCAGCAGGGGTGGCCACATCAACGACTGCACCCCAGCTGGAGGAGGATGTGCAGGCACCATCGGACAGGGCACATGGACAGCAGCAGCTGCAGCAGCAGGAGGCTGTAGGTGGGAGCCACGATAGCTCTGGGCCTTCAACATCGGAGGGGCAGGCATCGGCCGGAGGGCAGGAGGACCCTGGACGGGAAGTGTCTTCCGTGTGGCAGCGGTTGGGCCACGCCATAGATGCGGAGCGGCGGCGGGCGGAAGAGGCGCGGCTCACGATGGTCAGGGCGGAGAACTCCATGCGGAGGGCCCTGAGGCGGGCCGAGTGCCTCGAGGCAATCCGCAGGGGGTTGGAGGTGAACATGTCGGCGTCCCTGCGGACCCTCGGGGCCATGGAACAGGACCGCCTCCGGGACATAGACGAGGAGTTCGATGATGCCCTGGCCCGGAACACCACTAAGTGAGCCGCTGGACTGGCCCGCCGCCATTGTATATAGTTATTTAGCGATAGGTTTCCTTTATAGTTTATTTTTATTTGGAGTCGACGGACACTGCTCCACCTTTTGTATATAGTTCCATTTTATGGTTTTTTGGTAGGTTTCATTTCTTCTGTTGGGATGATGGACCCTGAATACTTTGTACATAGTTGGACTTTGGATTTGGATATTTTTTTTACTATGAATATTTTTTCCCATGGAGCAATGGTTTTCTATTTCTTTTTTCCCTTCATTTCCTTTTCATGGACTTGAACTTTGGAAGATATTTTTTTGGATTATAAATTATTGATTTTAATTTGAAAAGGGACAGCCAGCTTAATTTGTTATTTTTTTACTTGTGTATTTTGTTTAATTTTGATTGCCATTACTGTTGTTTTTAATACATTATTTGGATTTTTTCATTCTTCAATGTGTGGTTTCATCTCATTGTTTTCATGCATGTCATGATATGGGTTTTCAGGTTCACTTGCAACCATTGTGTGTGTGTGAGACACATGTGTTGATTTATATTGTTTCCATTGGAGTAGTATCATGGGCGCATGTAATACTTGGTTGTGTCTTTGGGCTGTGGTGGCTGGCCATGAGGCACATGCTTGAGGATTGTCAGGGCCTGTGGGCAGGGGGACATGAGTGGGGGCCTGGTGGGGGCTGCCCCTGCACTTCTGGGGGGTGGGGGTGGTGGGAGACATGAGTGGGGGCCTGACGGAGGCTGCCCATGGTGGCTGGGGGGTGGGGGTGGTGGGAGACATGGGTGGGGGCCTGGTGGAGGGTGCCCCACACTGCTGGGGGGGTGGGGGTGGGGGTGGTGGGAGACATGGGTGGGGGCCTGGTGGGGGCTGCCCATGGTGGCTGGGGGGTGGGGGGGGGGGTGGTAGACATGGGTGGGAGCCTGGTGGGGGCTGCCCCTGCACTGCTGGGGGGGTGGGGGTGGTGGGAGACATGGGTGGGGGCCTGGTGGAGGGTGCCCCACACTGCTGGGAGGGTGGGGGTGGTGGGAGACATGGGTGGGGGCCTGGTGGAGGGTGCCCCACACTACTGGGGGGGTGGGGGTGGTGGGAGACATGAGTGGGGGCCTGGTGGAGGCTGCCCCACAGTGCTGGGGGGTGGGGGTGGTGGGAGACATGAGTGGGGGCCTGGTGGAGGGTGCCCCACACTGCTGGGGGGGGTGGGTGGGAGACATGAGTGGGGGCCTGGCGGAGGCTGCCCATGGTGGTTGGGGGGTGGGGGTGGTGGGAGACATGGGTGGGGGCCTGGTGGAGGGTGCCCCACACTGCTGGGGGGTGGGGGTGGTGGGAGACATGAGTGGGGGCCTGGCGGAGGCTGCCCATGGTGGCTGGGGAGTGGGGGTGGTGGGAGACATGGGTGGGGGCCTGGTGGAGGGTGCCCCACACTGCTGGGGGGGTGGGGGTGGGAGACATGAGTGGGGGCCTGGTGGGGGCTGCCCATGGTGGCTGGGGGGTGGGGGTGGTGGGAGACATGGGTGGGGGCCTGGTGGAGGCTGCCCCACAGTGCTGGGGGGTGGGGGTGGTGGGAGGCATGAGTGGGGGCCTGGTGGAGGCTGCCCCACACTGCTGGGGGGGTGGGTGGGAGACATGAGTGGGGGCGTGGCGGAGGCTGCCTATGGTGGCTGGGGGGGTGGGGGTGGTGGGAGACATGGGTGGGGGCCTGGTGGAGGGTGTCCCACACTGCTGGGGGGGTGGGGGTGGTGGGAGACATGAGTGGGGGCCTGGTGGGGGCTGCCCATGGTGGCTGGAGGGTGGGGGTGGTGGGAGACATGGGTGGGGGCCTGGTGGAGGGTGCCCCACACTGCTGGGGGGGTGGGGGTGGTGGGAGACATGAGTGGGGGCCTGGTGGGGGCTGCCCATGGTGGCTGGGGGGTGGGGTGGTGGTAGTCATGGGTGGGAGCCTGGTGGGGGCTGCCCCTGCACTGCTGGGGGGTGGGGGTGGGTGGGAGACATGAGTGGGGGCCTGGTGGGGGCTGCCCATGGTGGCTGGGGGGTGGGGATGGTGGGAGACATGAGTGGGGGCCTGGTGGAGGCTGCCCCACAGTGCTGGGGGGTGGGGGTGGTGGGAGACATGAGTGGGGGCCTGGTGGAGGCTGCCCCACACTGCTGGGGGGGTGGGGGTGGGTGGGAGACATGAGTGGGGGCCTGACGGAGGCTGCCCATGGTGGCTGGGGGGTGGAGGTGGTGGGAGACATGGGTGGGGGCCTGGTGGGGGCTGCCCATGGTGGCTGGAGGGTGGGGGTGGTGGGAGACATGGGTGGGGGCCTGGTGGAGGGTGCCCCACACTGCTGGGGGGGTGGGGGTGGTGGGAGACATGAGTGGGGGCCTGGTGGGGGCTGCCCATGGTGGCTGGGGGGTGGTGGGAGACATGAGTGGGGGCCTGGTGGAGGGTGCCCCACACTGCTGGGGGGGTGGGGGTGGTGGGAGACATGAGTGGGGGCCTGGCGGAGGCTGCCCATGGTGGCTGGGGCGTGGGGGTGGTGGGAGACATGGGTGGGGGCCTGGTGGAGGGTGCCCCACACTGCTGGGGGGTGGGGGTGGTGGGAGACATGAGTGGGGGCCTGGTGGGGGCTGCCCATGGTAGCTGGGGGGTGGGGGGGTGGTAGACATGGGTGGGAGCCTGGTGGGGGCTGCCCCTGCACTGCTGGGGGGTGGGGGTTGGTGGGAGACATGAGTGGGGGCCTGGTGGGGGCTGCCCATGGTGGCTGGGGGGTGGGGGTGGTGGGAGACATGAGTGGAGGCCTGGTGGAGGCTGCCCCACAGTGCTGGGGGGTGGGGGTGGTGGTAGACATGGGTGGGAGCCTGGTGGGGGCTGCCCATGATGGCTGGGGGGTGGGGGTGATAGGGGATATGAGTGGGGGCCTGGTGGAGGGTGCCCCACACTGCTGGGAGGGGTGGGGGGTGGGAGACATGAGCAGGTGTGCAGGGTAGTCCCCTGTTTTGTGGGCTGCCTGCAGGGGCCGTTGAGGGTGTACAGGGAACACCTGTGAGGACCCACCCAGCCTAATCGCGTGTGTAACTTCCCGCGCACCCCTGTAATACACGTACCCAGCCAAATCGCGTGTGATAATTCCCGCGCACCCCTGTAATACACGTACCCAGCCAAATCGCGTGTGATTATTCCCGCGCACCCCTGTAATACACGTACCCAACCAAATCGCGTGTGACAATTCCCGCGTACCCCTGTAATACACGTACCCTAGCTAATCGCGTGTAAAACTTCATGCGTACCCCTGTCATACACGTACCCAGCCAAATCGCGTGTGATAATTCCCGCGTACCCCTGTAATACACGTACCCTGGCTAATCACGTGTAAAACTTCACGCGTATCCCTGTCATACACGTACCCTGGCTAATCGCATGTAACACTTCCCGCGTACCCCTGATACGAACGTTACCCGCTTTGCGTTCCTTGTTTGGCAGCCCTGTAAACTGGTCCAGGGTTAGCGCAGCCCTTTGCGATGATTTAGCAATTTTGATGGCTTTTCCTTGCGCGAAGGCGTTCTTGGGGGCGTTACTGGCGCTGCTGCAGGGTCGCTGCGATACTCTCCGCCACGGCTGGTTTGGGAGCCTGAAATCCATGAATACGCGGTGCGTGGAAATCGGTTTTGGCGCACGCGCCTGGCGCAGACAATCGCACGCGGACACTCTGCGCCAGCCGCTTGCGACACTTTTCTGCGAAATGCTATGAATTACTCTGTAAGTTGTTACAGTGAACCACTGGGTGCCATCACCCAGGGTAGCTTCTCCAACTGCTCAATCCTGGAACCTTGACGACAACATTTACACCCAAACATTCTCTCAGACACACCAATATTCTCTCAGCATCAGCATGCACCTGCAAGCACTCCAAGCACTATATAACAGTTTCCAATCCACACATGGAAGAAATGAGATCACTGCCTTCTGATTCAACATAGGACTCGGGCTGGCACATTTGTTTCACATTAAAAAGTCAAAGGCAAAATTATTGATCACTTTAGTTGAATACTTTCGCGATAAACTGCATTATGTGAGTCCACAATCCATATGTGAGGCTGCTAGAACATTGCCACCAAATATGTCATTTTACATCTATGTTGTGATACTTTATTTTAACTACAGGGCTTCTTCATTAAAATAAACCTCATTCTGCTTAACCATGTTTTGAGATTCAGTAGTATTTTGTAGTAGTTATGTGCCTTCTGTGAGTGGTAGATTTGGTGCTAGTGATGGCAGGGGTGTCAATTGACAACTGCAAATTGGTAATTTTAACACTTTGCCTTGTCTGTTGCCCAAAACTCCCAGGAAGCGCAGTGAAGCGGCAAGGTCTCAGAGAACGTAGAGATGGATGCACCCAACACACCTAAGCAGGACCACTAGAATTCCATGCACCGTGCCAGGCACCCAAAGGAATGCGGTAATTAATGTCCATGGATTTCCTATGTTGTGTCTGGATCTTCGCGATGCTCCCTGTAGAAGGAGAGGATTGTGGTTAGTGTTTAAACTGTGTGCTTGCCCGAGGCATCTGGGGGAGGTTAAGGGAGCTACTCATTTGGTTGTAGCCATGCATAGAAGGTCAGGGTCTACAACCAAAAGACTAGCTATTCCCGAATCGCAACAGTTCCAACATTAGCATAGCCTCAGATCTTTTCCAGACCAAGCAACACCTGCAGGAGTGTTTCTCGCAGGAGTTTCGAAATCCTTCATAACAAGCCTTGGACAACGAAAACCCAGTGTATGATATGATAGGTTATAAGCGGACCCGGGGATCGGACCTGTGGTGCTCCATGTCGTCTTGTTTCCAAGGCAAGCATGTTGCCCCTGAGCTATCCTCGCGAGACTGACTGCGTGTAGTCGTTTGTAGTTATTTCATGGCCTCGGTTCATGAAACCATGCTGGGCCACCAATTGGCCTCTTTGTTTGTTGTGTCTTCTCATCCAACCAAGTGTGTGTTTTTATGTTTTTCTGATTGTGGTCTCAGTGTGCTTGTATGTCTGCCTGAGTGTGGCCCTGGGTTGATTGCTGGCTCTCACGCCTCTCTCCCTGCTGGCCCTGAGAGTAATTGAATACCCTAGGCCAATAGGCGTTTAGCTTTCATCATCCCATGCCCACACATCTCTGTGCCGTGTGACAGGTGATGTGTGACCTGGACAGGTTCACCCATGTGAGAAAACACAGCTGTTTCCCTAATTGGCCGGTGAATTGATGCTTAAAGATGGCCATTCTGCCGAACAGCTGCTGGTGGGTCTGCAGTGTACAGCAGAAGGTTCCATGTAATAATGTCGCCACAAAAATCTCGCCATGCAAAAATATCGCCAACATTTTTTTTTTCAGGGGCCGAAGTGTACAAAAGAAGTAGTGGAACTATGTCCCCTGTGGTCTTGCCCCCTCCGCCACAAACCCCATCGCCGTGCCCCCTTCCACGTGCAGTCCAATCCCCCAAAGAAGCACACATGCTCATTAATTAAATGTTCAGTGCAGTGCACTGAAGTGCAACTTTCAAATTCTTCCTACACTTTTATTTTAAAACAAGCCAGTTCTGGAAAGCTTTAAAAAAAAAAAAAAGTATAGGAACAGTAAGAGTTTTAAAAAAAAAGTAGAGGACCACCACTCCCAACCGCTCCTGCTCACTTCGACCACTGCACCTATTTCAATTCCATTCTCAGTATAATTTTTGTATTTGTGCTTGCCTGCCAGTCGTTTTATATTTGTGGCACTCCCTCATTGCTTTTGCTATTCTTAGCTCACTTAGGAAATGGCAAACTTCTCAAATGCACTGCAATAATGGAGACAACTATCATAATGCATTAAAAAAAACGGATTGCGTGCTAAGTTGACCATCTATAGTTTCAATGCGTTCAAATACGATCAGCAACAGCAGATAAGGCATGTGGGAGGTCATGCAAAAGGCACAGAGAGCAGGTAACAAGGTAACACACCCACACACGCATGCATAGGCAGGGAAGTTACAGACCAGGGCAGAGGCGTTGCTGGGGGGTGGGGGCTAAGGGGGCTATAGCCCCTGGTCTTGGTTGTAGCCCCGGATAGAATCTCAGGAGCTACAACCAAAAGGCTAGCTAGCTCCCAGGCCGGACAATTCCGACATCAGCGTCTTTTCTAGACCTAACAACACCACTGCACCAGGGTAAGATTCTTCACATTATATAATCCACAACCTGTGTTCAGTTGTTACCAATGCGATCAGGCTCACACTGAAGGCACTTGTAGAACAATTTATATCACATTTAAAATAAGCAATAACATGAAATAATTTCCATTGAAATTCATCGTATGAATAATGTTCATAGACATATATGCTGTGCATATCCTGAAAACCTGAAGAAACCTATTGGGTGGACCATAGAGCCCAGGCCTAATCACATTGTAGTTTGTTTATTTATAAGGCGCTTAATACCCAGAGGTTTCTAAGCATGGACCCGGGGAACGAAACTGCGTTGCTCCGCGTCGCTTTGGTCCAACGCTAGCGCGTTGCCCCTAAACTATCTTCCTGAGCAAATTGCTCTGACAATTATCTTTGCTACAAATTCTGCCCCTGGATTAGTATTGCTGCCGGCAATGTCTCCGTTCTATTAGATCACTGGCAAAAGACAAGCAGTTGAACAAACTAATTAAGACTTTGAAAGTAGACACCAAGTTGGAGTCCTGGGAAGAATTCCATCTGGCTGCTGAAGTGAACCATGACAAGCTGTTTGGGAAGAATGAGGCTGAAGGGCGCAGGAAGCTGGCAGACAGTGGGGGACTCCTGCAGCGAAGGGAACAGGTGGGTGGAACAGTGTAAACTCTACCAGCATCCCTTTGAAAATGCAATGCTTTTGCATACTATATGCGTGTGTCTCAGGGCAGGATGGCATGAACTGCACTGGGAAGATGACACTGCTAAACACCACTTCTGTGTTATTATGCCCAGGGGTGGACTGGGAACTAAAATAGGCCCTGCAAATAATTAGTGGGGACCAAGAGAGGCCCTGGAAATAATGTTCAAAGTGGCCCCGTATGACACTTTTTCAGCAAACCCAATGCTTTTCCTATGAGAAAATGTTGAACTACCACACAAAAGAGGCCCAGATGCAGAGGTCCACCGGGGAATATTCTGAGTTCCCTATAGGCCAGTCCACCACTGATTATGCCCCAGTGGTTCTAATTTATACAGGTGGAAAATTGCATTGTTTGACATATTCCACTTCAGTTTTATTATTTGTATTTTTTGGCATTTACAATGAACTTCTACCTTGTACCATGTTCCAAACATGTATTCCGTTGAACAAAGGAAGTAACAAGAAATGCCAAAAAATTCCCATAGAACCCACCCAGTGACCCTCCCCCTCCCATATACTCCTCCGACAAATATATAAACTACTCATGGTGTCAGCATAGGGCTATATGCAGCGTCATCATAACACACTGGCCAGTCTCTCACTTCTAATCACAGATATCAAATGAACACTATGTCATTCGATGGGTAGAGTAACACGTCCAACAATTGAAGAGGGATGGGGAACCCTAGCACTCCCTACCTCTCCTACTTAATTCCTGACAAGGAAGAAGGCCAGAAAGCACCGCAATCACCCATTCTATTTCGGACGAATCCTCAATGGACCCATGATTGACAAGTATGCCGAGGGGTATACCCTCAGCCAGCCATACCGACCAAGGAACGTACAGCTCCATCTATGTGTGGATGAAGAACCACAGGCTGTGATTAAGGACACTTGTATGGACAGTTTTGACCAAACACAAAGAAGCCATGTTGCTGACATCGTTAGAGATACCACGACATAGCAGCATTATACAAGAAGTACACGTGCCATCTGCACTTCGGGACACAAACGAGCAATCGAATGCATGAAGAACACGAGTGTACAGTTCTATAGTTCGAGAACAGATGAATATATATACTGCCATTGCTTTTCTTTATTTTAAAATATTTTTATTAGCATTTATAGTGTACAGTAACAAAATATTCAACTACAGCATATGCTCTTCAACGTGTAGCACTTACTTATGGGGTAGCCCCCAGTTTCGGGGATACCAGCATACAGGGCATGTCCAGCGCCGTCAGGGCCAGAGTATTCAATTGCATGTTCTCATTCCAGCAGGTCAGTTCTTATGCATATTCAGCCTATTTTACACAAAACTATTGTGTCTTTATTATTTTATTATTTATTTATTATTTTACTTAAATTTTGCCATTAGCCAAATGCAGCAACGCAGAAACCGCAAGGCACAAGAGATTCTGAGCAAAGTTTGCAGATGCTTACACGCCAATACCCCTATGGAACTGCAGGAGTACCTAAGGGACCTGACAGAGCCACTTGTGACTAACCTATGGGAATATAGCATAGTATGTACATTGTACTAACCGCATTATAAGGCCTGAGAGCAAGAGATGGGCTGAGCTTGTTCAGGCTGGACAAGACGTGTGAGACAGGACCCACAGCCAAGGTCAAGAGATATAGATAACATTCCAATCCCCACACGACAAAGGGACCAGCTGCAGAAAAACAAATACATCCTCAGAATTCAGAGCTGCACAGCTCAGATTCGTGGTCTCTGAAGACGTGACGCGGCCGAAGCAGGCAATGGACAGCGATCAGCGGGGGGAAAGGAGAGCTGGTTCCATGCCGCTGGTTGGTTACTCCAAGTCCGCAGACTTCCAGTGTCCCTCTGGCATACCTGGGGATCCTCCCCAAGAAGTTGGTAGCAGAGGTGATGGTTTGCTGCACCCGCCTGGCAGCAGTCCATCTCCTTCACAGCCATATCGGAGAGGCTACGGGACCCTCGCATATTTCGAGAAGATGAGAAAACGCGTGCCTGTGTAAAGGCGCCAGGAGCCTCTTGGAAATCATCCTGCCCGAAGTCAGCGAGTAGTCCAGGCAGACCAGGATGGGGAGGTGAACATCTTGAGGAGGAGTCGGCAGCCGAGTAGCACGAGCAGATCACGGAGTGTAATTATTAACCCAGCCTAACGGCAACTGTGGGTGTGAGGGTATTGAGTATTGTGAAGTTTTGTTTAGTTCAGCAAGTATTGTCAAAATATCACAGGCAAGAAGAATGCACTACTGCCGCCTTTTCGATTAAAAGAACAGTCACTTTCTTAGTTTATTGATATTATTTCTTAATTGGAGAATTTATGTTTGGACAAGTGCATTTAATGTGGCACACCCACATTTATCTATAGTATTATGCTAGGCAGGTGTTAGCCTAGCAGTGCCATCGTCTGCAGCTGTGAAGCTCATTCTGAGTTTAGTCTCCACTTCTACTGACTTTTAGCCAGAGTTAGCCATAATTTAGCCATAATCGCCTGGCATACCCTGCATCCTTTTACCTATTGTCAAAGTAGTAGGGACAAGAACAAAGGTAGAAGTCCTTCTATGTTTAGGGCACATTTGGTTTTGGAGGTAAAAGATTCTGGTGAATAACCTAGACTATTGACTCGAAGGCACGGATGACAGAAGATACGTAAATAGTGGTATTCCTGTGGGTTGGGCATTTTAGCTCGGGTCATAGATGACGTTATCCCTGTAAGGGTTAGCAAGGGAGCTGGCCTAGACTGTGGAAGGTGAGTCATCTGGTTAAGTCTCCTGGAGTGAGATGTTTTGCATATTGGTATATTCTGCTGGAGGCGGGAAGACAGCTGTGGGGTTTTGTCTGGTTTGGGAGTAATGGGCTATTACACGGTGCGCTCTGTATTTGATTCTTTTGCACTACTTAGGTTAACAGATCGGGACGTCACCATAGGTTTGCTCATAGGACACAGAGAGCACGAGACAATGAGGAGCTAGTATTGGAAACTTGGGATTGGCAGACAAGGTGAACCAGTGTCGATGTGCGGATGGCGCATGCGCATGGTTGTGGGTGCGCCTGAGGAGGCAGTGACTGTGGAGGATGGGCGGTGTGTGGAGACAGAGAGGCTTGATAAGTTGTGGAGCAAGAGAGGCTCATAGAAACTGAAAGCATTCCCATTATATTGTGCCTTTCTCCCTTGACAGTGGACTATCGAAACCCTCGACTTCAGGTCAGGTAAAGTTACTGAATATGTATGAGGGAAAATGCGGGGGACACATGCCCCTTCAGTACTTGTTTAAGACACTATAACCTTATAGAGAAAAGATTTGCAAGTTTAGCACAGAGTGGTCCAAAAGTACCGAGGGAAAGTTAACCAAACCATGGCCACCTTGTAGAAGTTTCTCCACAGATGTCCAGCAAATCACTAGTGACATACATACATAGTACTTATAAGGGGAAGAAGCTAATAAAATGCATGGCCATATTTGAGTTAAGGCACATGTTTGAGGGGGGTGTGGGGGATGCCGTGAGGTGTCAGTGGATGCTGAGCAAGCAGGAGATGAAGGAGCCAGGGTCTCAGGAGGATAGCTCAGCAGCAACGTGCTCGCCTTGGAAGCAAGACGGCATGGAGCAACACAGGTTCGATCCCTGGGGCCGCGCTTAGAAACCTCTGGGTATTAAGCTGGTTATAAATAACCTATCATATCATATCCATCAGCACCTCCCCATGTCCCTCCAAGTGTAGCATCCGATGACACAGACGATGAGCAAAAGATGTACCCAAGGGTACTCAAATCCGACATATAAGCCACCACCATACACTAAGAAGGAAAGGCCGATAGGCGCAGGACAGCAGGCCATGAAGCGAGAGGCAACCAACAAGGGCATGAAGGAGGGGCTCGGGGGCATAGCCACAAACAAGTGGATAGGAGGACAGATACTCCTGAAGCTGCAGGGAAAAACAGGAGGGTCTGAAGAGAAGTAGCGAAGTATCAGACTGGACAGATATAATGGACGAAGAGGACAAGAGGGAGAAGGAACGAGAGGAGAAAGTGAGAGAGAAGACAGGGTAAGGAGGAGAGAAGAGATATTGGAGAGGTAGGATAGGGAACGGAGGAAGGAGTAGAAGGAGCACATGGAAAGGGAACTAGAGGAGAGGATCAAAAGAGGCCTCAAGGAAAGGAAGAGAGCAGACCAAGAGCAGCGGGATAGAAAGACAAGGGAAGTGGAAGAGAATGAAAGGCGAAGAGCAAGAAAAACACAAGTTAGTTGAGTGGGAACAGAGGAAGTTACAGCTGGATAGGCTGGCAAGGGAGCAACAGCACAAAGAGGAGGACGAGCGAGCAATTAGAGCAGTAAAGACGCAAGGAGTCCTAGACAGGAGATGTGACAGACTCGAGGAGGACACACGGACGGAACCACACAGCACAAGCTCATGAAGCAGGATCACAATAGAAAAGGAAAGAGCAGGCCTGGGGTCCTGGGGAGGAGGAAGCAGGTACGACCAGGGGACCAGGACGATTACTATGCAGAGGACCAACAACAGCAAGGACAGGTGCAGGGCACATATCAAAAGATGCCAGAAGCACACGCGCAAGCCCCACAGACACAAATGCAGGTACCACAGATGCCAGCACCAGTACAACAGTATGTAGAAGCACCACAGATTCGAGCGAACACAGAGCCATTAGCACAGATACAGAACAATGATGTGCCAAAGCAGTTCCCGTCACACAGATGTGAGGAGTTACCATGTTGGGGAACAACGCCTTTGAAGGGAATAGAATGTCCGTGTAACCTCAATAGGACAGCCCACAGATGAACTTGATATGTCCCATCCTGTCGATCACACCCAACCCTGCGGAGCAACCTCGCATAGGGGTGGCGATAGGTGACAACATTTTTTCCTTTCTTGCTGACACTGGGGTGACTAGGTCCTGCATTACAGAAGAAGCATTTACATTGTCAGGCAATGCCATGATCACTCAAGGATTCTCTGGGGCTTGGGAAGTGGTTCATTTTACAGACAACATCTCACTTTCTATAGGAGATTACAATCTATCTCTGCCTTTGCTTCACTCTCGACAGACACCAGTTAACATACTGGGATAAGACATTATGAGCAGACTAAAAATGACCATCTCATTCACAGACAAGGGTGCTCCACTCCAGGAATACACATGCTCAAAGTAAGAAAGATTGTCCGCAAAGTACAGGGGGTATTGGATTGCAGTACACGGGATGGATGACACAGGACTGGAATTGAGAGCAGTGATTGTAGTAGCAGAAAGATGCAGGTTGACCACCGTGACAGACGAAGAGCTCTTCAGGGAAGAGAGGCTAGAGATAGAGATGGTGTTCAATATGAGAGTGACCTATTGGCTGTAAATACACTACAGGGAAGTACCACAGAGAATGGCAATGGCGCTGGAGGCTCCTCCCCCATTCTGGGAGGAGGACATGGCCAAGGTACCCAGCACCCTACGGACCAGAAATCCCTATGATGTGGGTCACATAAAGAGCATAGGTGGAGTAAAGATCAAGCTGAAGCCAGGAGCAATTTTGCCCAGATTAAAGCAGTATCCTATAACCAAAGAAGCAAATGAGGGCATTTCTGAGACAATAACAGCCCTAATTGAGAGAGGCATTCTTGTACCATCAGAGTCCCCATGCAACACCGTAGTGTATCCTGGGTGGAAGTCAAAGGGGGGTCATGGCATTTCATACAGGATTTAAGACCACTTAACAACATTGTAGAAGCAGAATAACCTTTATTGGCAAATCCAAATCCAATTCTGTGCAGCACTCCGGTGGAAGCTGCCTGTTTAACGGTCATTGATTTGAAGAATTCATTCTTCTCAGTACCACCACACCCAGACTCACAATACTTGACCAGCTTGCTGTATAGAAACCAGAAGTGGAAACATACTCGTTTACCACAGGGATACTTTGAGTCACAGTCCATTTTTTAACAGAGTGATACAGATGGACTTGAGCAATATACAGATGAAAAGCACAGTTTTGCAATAGGTAGATGGCATTTTGATTTGCAGCACGACAGAAGATAAGTGTAGGAAGGACTCAGTACACATGCTGACTGTGTTAGCTGACATGGGATACAAGGCGGACAAGGCCAAATTACAGTACTGTCAGAAGGAGGGTCTATACATTGAACAGGCCACATCCCAAAATGGCTTATAGATCACCCCAGATAGAGCAGAGACAGTACGCAAGACAACTAAACCCACAACAGTGAGAGACATGAAACAGTTCTTAGGGTTATGCAACTACTGCAGAGCATGGGTCTTTGACTTCAGCACAAACACGATGCCACTATGGGGCGCTCTGAAGGAAGCACAGAAAGGAAACAAGAAACTGACATGGAGCGCAGAGAGGACTGAGGCATTCAAGAAACTGAAGGAATCAATAAGCAAAGCACCAGTGCTAGGGATCCCAGATTACAAAAAGGAATTTTCCTGCTCTCACACACTGACGGTAGTAATGAAGGCAGTACTGACACAAAAGACAAGCACGGGCCACAACCCAGTCATGAGAGGACACTATCAGTGCGAAGAAGCTTTGGCAGCTGCAGCATTTGCAGTGGAGAAGTCAGCAGCAATAACCATGGGGTGCACCACCACTCTTTATGTGGAGCACACCATCTTTGCAATACTACAGAAGCCAAAGAGCACTCTGACCACCCAAAGAGCCTCAGGATACAAGTGATACTATCGAATGTAGGCCTGAAGGTAGTGAGATACAGGATTGTCAACCCAGCAACATTTCTAGCAGATGTCCTACAGGTTGGAGACTATTCACACAACTGTACAGCAAACATTAAGATGTTCAGTGGAACTTGCAAGGTATAGGAGGATGCACTTGACGGGGGAAGACATGCTCTACATTGACAGGTCTTTGACAATTGATCAGACAGACAGGGTCAGGCATGCTGGGACTGTAGTGGTAAGACTGAAGGAAGACGGGACAAGTCAAGTGGTAGCAAGTGTGGGACTATCATCCTCTTACTCAGCACAAGCAGCAGAACTAGTGACCCTAATACTAGCACTGGAAAACAGCATTGAGAAGGAGGTGACAATCTACTCTGACTCTGCCTATGTGACATCAACAGTACACTCTGGATTGTCACGACAGGAGAAGGTTCTGAAGGGCAGACTGGACTCCAGTACAACATGCACTTCTACTAGGCAGGCTGATTGAAGTAATTGCTTACACAAAACAGATAGCAATAGTGAGGTACCAGGCACACATGAAAGGAGAAGATCCCATCTCAAGGGGAAACGAAACAGCAGACTTTGAGGCCAAATCTGAAGCATATTTTGGGGAGCTATAGGAACAAGGAGGAGCTCCAAATGTGAGAGAGTGCACCAGAAATGTGGTACTCAAGGAAGGGTGTAATGTACTGCAAGAAGCGCCAATCATGGAGTTGTAGGGAGCTACACCCAGGGAAGAAAAGCTACTGTGGGTAAGGAGGGGATGCTTAATGTCTCCTACAGATGCCCTATGGCGGCAGGATAATACAGGGAAAGTGGTAATGCCATTAGCTTTATTGAACACTGCATTGATACCATTGCACTATCCAACACACACAGGAAATGAGGTAATTGCTACACGCATTGGAGAAACATAGTTCTGTCCTAATTTGGCAGGACATGAAGCTGAATTTGTGAGCAATTGTTTGGTTTGTCAGTAGTTTACAGCTGGGCATACTCTGAGAGTTGCGAGATGAGCCATACGGAGACCAGCGGGCCCAGTCCAGCATTTACAAGTGGATTATGTAGACATGATCCAGGACTGTCAAGGGCACGGCTACATGATAGTGATTGTATGCCCAATCTCTAGATGGATCGAGGCCGGTCCCTGTTCACATGCTGACACCCTGACATCGATTAAAGTACACTGTGTGTGTGTTAATTTTCTTTTCTGCACACAAGCTACATGAAAGCCGATGTAATTGTTGATGATTGTCCATGTTGCCCTCTACCCATCACCCAGATACTTTCTCCAACCAATTTGTCCACACTGTAAGGAGAACAAACAGATTCTGAGCTTGATCCCCCGGAATATACTATCTTGCCTTTATAGAGTATTTGGCCCAAACATACCCCCAGCTTGAGCACAGTGATCCCCCAGTCCTTGCCATGCTAAGAGACCCATCAGTAAGAAAATTGTGGTTGAAGTGTTTGCCTTTACCAACATTGATTAATTACTTGATCCGCAGGCCTTAAGAGCATTTACAATATGAACACAATGACACAGTTCTTTTCATTTTTCAGGCGTGCAAGTATATGTTTAAGCTGCAAGGATCAAGCACCCTAAGTGACCATGTGGGAAACAATAAAGAACATTATTACTATGTTGTGTCTATTATTTCCAAGTGGGTTGATGGGGTACATATTTTGGTGGATGTATGTTATTGCTAGTGCTACCAGTGCACCCTTTACTAACATTCCCCCAACCCAAGCAGGTAGAATGAATATGTCTGGTGGACGGGAGAACACTACTGATAAGGTAAGGAGAGGTAAGCGCAGTGTTCATACAGACACGAAGGGGGTTGACATGTACATCACCGGCACTGCTCGAGGGTCTAATAACATGTGGTACAAACACATAACAAAAGTAGGTAAGGAAACCACAGGTGAGAGCTGTTACATCTGCTCCTTATCCCCTATACAGTGAGTGACTCCAGAACATTCATAGCTTCTGAAATATCTGCAGCAAGTACACAGCACCTAATGTATCTTACGATGGTGCAAACTCAAGGAAGATTTCAAGGGAAGACATCCACGCTGAAATGGATGTTTAAAGCAATGTTCCCGTGTGAAGATAATTACATAAAGACATTAGACATGATGAACAATTATTGGCAACTAGATGAAGCTATACAGTACATATTTATGGACCTAACAAGGGAGAAACAAAGACTATCATGCTGATGAAGCTACCATGTCCCTGGACAAGAGTGAGGGAGAAAGGAGGAGAGCCTGGTTGCTGGGAAAGACCACAGATACTTGTGTATGGCCAAGTATACACTAAGGATGGATGGCGGGATGGAGTGGTGGGAAGCAAAAGACTGAGACTAGCACAGTCGCCAGTGAACAATGTACAGGAAGAAAATGACAAGTGCCTGAAAGAATGGGATGCGATTGGCAAGTTACTGACATGGGTGGAAAATGATGCCGGTCCAAAGCCGATAATACCCCTGAAGACACCAGCACTGTGCTATCAGAACAATGGTGAATTTGAAGTTGGTGAGAATGTTGGGTGCAGAAGCATTGAACAGCACGCAGCTATGAAAGCAGGAAAAGCAGTGCTGATGGATCACTATTGGGCTTGAGGATCAAAAGCATACGAGAAGCTGCCACCAGACTGGGGAGGAGTTTGCTCACTGGTACACATCAACATGTCTTTGCTGGTCATGCCAAAGAAGGATGTGAAGCTTGACGTTTATCCAAAAATGGAAAATAACAAAAGAAAGAAGAGATTGATCGAATGTTTCACCAACAGCCAAGAAAGAGAAGGCAGAGGAGCCAGCTGGACTAATAAGGGTAAAGAGAGGAGGAAATAGCTTCTCAGGAGCATCAGAAACAGCATTAGATGAAGTTCCAGCCGAAACCAGGTTATGCAGCAGGATGAAAATGTTATTTGCATCAATAATACCCTCTGTACAGACGTACACACATGCACAGTGGTTACAAATCATCCGCTGGGAGCTGATGGTGATGATCAATTTCACTGTGAATGGGTTCAATGCAATAAAGGAAGATCTCAGAGCAAAAAGTTTGGTCACGCTCCAGAATAGATACGTTCTGGACCTTCTCACGGCAATGGAAGGAAGCGTTTGTGCAAAGATAGGGACTTCCTGTTGCGCATTCTTCCTGCCAAGGTTGAAGATAACGGAGCACTGTCTGATGTGGTGGCACAACTGGCGCGGATGCATGCTAAAATGAAAGAAGAAGCAAGGGGGACAGGAAAGGACCAGAGCTGGATAGAGTCCATATGGTCCTGATGCCATCCTGACTGTCAGATTGACTAAAGGTGATAATGGAAGCACCTGTGCTGGCATCCACATCGATGTGTGCGATCAAAATCTGCATGGCAAGGTGCAAGAAAACAGCGGTAGAGGCCATCGGAATGCAGATCCTGAGGGACGTGAACCTATGAGGAACAAAGGACGAGATTGTGGCTGAAAGGGACAAGATACAACGGAGGATTGTGCAGTGCAAAGACTTCCCCCTTGGAGCAATAAAATTGGACAACCCATGTGATGCAAAATACTATGAAGGAAAGTGGGCTTGGTGTAACCCCGAAGCAGTGTGCTATTATGCAAACTGGTTGTTCCATGACCACACAAACTACTATGGGCAACTCAGAGGAAAAGATATGATAGCCAAGAGCAAAAGGACTGTCGTATAAGGATGTGGTCGACTAGGGGGAGGACTGAAGAGGAATGGGGGAAACCCCTGCCCCCTACTAAATTCACAACAAGGAAGCAGGCCAGAACCCACCACATTCACCCATTCTATTCTGGATGACTCCCCAATAGACCCATGATTGACAAGTATGTCGAGAGGTATCACCTCAGCCAGCCATACCGACCAAGGGATGTACAGATCCATCCATGTGTTGATGAAGATCCAAAGGCCGTGATTAAGGGAACCTGTATGGACAGTATGGACTAAACATCAAGAAGCCATGTTACTGACATCATTAGAGACACCACAGCATAGCAGGGTTAGACATGTAGCACACGTGCCATCCGCACTTCAGGACACAAACACGCACTTGAATAAATGAAGAACACGAGCGTACAGTTGTACAGTTAGAAGACAGATACATATGCGTACTGTCATTGTTTTTATTTTTATTGCCATTAGCCAAACGCAGCAATGTATAAACCTCAAGGCACAAGAGATCCTGAGCAAAGCTTGCAGATGCTTACATGTGAATAACCCTATAGAACTGCAGGAGCACCTATGGGACCTGACAGAGCCACGTGTGACTAACCTATGGTGACATAGTATATTATGGACACTGTAGAAACCGCATTATAAGGTTTAGGAAAATTACAGCAGGCCCCAGGTCTCAGAGCAAGAGATGAGCTGTGCTGATTCAGGCTGGACAGAGAGCAAGATGTGTGAGTCTGGACCTGCAGCCAAGGTCAAGAGAAGCAGATTACATTCCAATCCCCAGACGACAAATGGACCAGCTGCAGAAAAGACTAATTCATAATTCAGAGCTGCACAGCATAAATTTGCGGCCTCTGTACACGTGACTTGCCCGTAGCAGACAATGGGCAGCGATCTGCGGTGAGAAAGGAGAGCTGGTCCCAGGCAGCCAGACACTGACAGCAACAAGTATACAACAATATGCAACAAGTGCTGCGCTGATCAGGAGAGCACTCTCATGAGCTAAGGTTGTACACACAAGTTACAATGCAGACACAAAGTCATTCTTATTACCTTGAATAGGTGCACAGTGAGCTGAGAACATTTGCAGATCCCAGGCCTGGGGTCATCAGCTCTAGCCAATCACAATTTTAGTACTCTAGGGGTGGGTAGCAATGGGCAAGAACCAATGGTAAGTCTACAACACTGCAACAATGTTATAGTTAGTAACTTAAGGATGGGACAGGCCGGCCACCTGACATGCAAGAGCCTATAGAATCATATCTATAATGTCCACTATATGTGGTAGAATACTCAATACCCAATCATTTGGCCCAACAGGTTTTCTGGAGAAGAGCCCACTTTATGATGTCATGCTGATGACATTTGGAAGTAAATCTGGCCTGCGAGCTGTAGAAGAGCAAGATGTGCATCAATAGTCTCTGTTCCTGTGCTGATCCCTGTTGGTTTTGCCTGTAATAAACCAAAGTTTGAAGTTGCCGTTGACTGAGTCCTCTGTGTATCCTGGGGGAGGGTGTTGGGCCCTCCATGACCCAAGACCACATACATCCAGTGTACCTATGGCATACCTGGGGGTCCTCCCCAACACAATATTGCCCATTCAGTTCTGTTTGACATATTTCGATTGGTGTATACTGCTTCCATTCTTTTCAATGACGGCTATTCTGCCCTCTCCCACTTAAGTAAATCTCTCTCTCACTCTGAAAACCTTAGAACTCTGTGTTACACCAGGACATAGCCATCCATCTTTTCGCCAGCACAAGTGTCAGGTCAACCATCTTGTTCAGTTATTTTTGGTTTTTGCTTCGTGAGCACATCATCAGCATTGATTATATTCCCGCAGCTCCCATGGCCAGGTCTCTGTACATTAACAACACCCAGAATTGTTGCAACCTCCACAATTAGTCCCAGGTCCTTTTCCCAATCCTCATTAATTTGAAGTGCTGGTTTCTGTTTGTTCTCCAATAACACTTTGCATAGAGTGGAGACAGGTCAGTGGGCCTCATTACGACCGTGGCGGTAAAGTGATAACGGCGCCGGTAATGCTGCCCGTGCCGTTATCACTCTACCGCAACATTACAAGTTCTGCAAGCGGGGCCGCACTGTACGCCTGGTCAGACCAGACGTGCAGAGCGGCACCCACTAGCAGAACAGGATGCTAACAACGGTCCTGTCATTAACGGGACCGTTGTTAGCATCTTCCCCATTCCCATTGAGCCCTATGGGGGTTCAAATGGGGATGTACCGGGTCCCGCGAATGGGAATTACCGGGCCAGCAAATGTCGGAATGGCCCAGTAATTCCCATTTATCGGGACCCGGACACGAGTTTGGTGGTAGCCATGCCGGTAAAAACGGCATGGCTACCTCCAAACTCGTAATGAGGCCCAGTGTCCCTCAGACACAGCATATAGCCCTGCCAGCACGGGGTCGCTCTATGGGTCTACTGGCAGTCCCCTCCAGATCTTAAAATCCCTGCCTGCAAGTCCTCCTTTGTAGAGAAAATTACCCTTACCTATTCGCCAGTTGTCACTGAGTTCAGAGTAGGATAATAACTGATTACTTGCACACAATTCTCACATGTAGATTATTCCCTCAGTTGCCAATTCTCCAGTAATTTCCTCTTTGGTGATCCAATGTTGTCCACGTTCATACTCAGAGGAACGTTGGGGGAGTATGGATGAGGTCCCCCAGAAGCTTTGCATTCCAAAAACAATTTTCCTAATTCTATAAGGTATGCCCAACTCTTACCAGCAGTCCACCACAGCCCTCCTTGAGAGTATATGGGCCAACGAACCTGTCAGAAGTTCCAGTTAGGGCGTTTCCTTATCTGATAGCCATTGTGCCATTAACTGTAACTGGGCAGCCATGTCGTATAATTCAAAGTCTGTCACCTGTAGCCCGCCTTTCTGATAAGTACCCTGCAACATCAATATCCTACATCCCCTAACCCACAGAATTCCTCTCAAGAAAAAAACTATTTTCCGGAATGAGCTTTTAGGAATTAGATATTGTATGTCGGTGAAATACTATAACAGGTGAGGCAGGATGACCATTTTCGTCCTTCATATCCCTCCTAAGCACACAGGCTGAGGGCTCCAGTGCCAATACTGGAGACAAGGCGCGGCCATGCCTCCTCCCTTTCTCTACTGCCCATCTTTTGGAAATCAATTTCTCTGCCTTGACTCTGGCTGTGATGGCAGTATATGGCAGCCTTATCCATCGTTTCAGTTGTCCAGCAGTGCCTACTACCATTCCCATTTCACCGAATTGAATGCCTTCTCAGCGTCCAATGAGATTACTGCACTATGTTGTGCGACCTCATTTGTATGTGCCATCCATCTTAGATTATGAGAAGAATTCTGACCAGCCATAGAACCGGCTTGATCACAGTGCACCAGCCCAGTCACCCCCCCGCCGTAGCCGGTGTGCTATCAACACGCTCAGTATTTCAATGTCCGAATTTGGTGAGGACAGAGGCCGATAAGAAACCATCTCAGTATGGCAGTTGCCTGATTTCGATATGCGGACAATGAATGCCCACCTCACTGATACAGGCAAAATACCTTTATCAAATGCATGTTGGAAAACTTTCAAAAGTTTAGTGCTTAATTGCTCATTATTTGCTTAAAAATATTCTGCCAAAACACCACCCGATCCCGGGGTTTTACCCAATGGTAGAGTCTGAATAATTCCTGCAGCGTTACATGTTCGTCCAGCACGGCGGCCGTTGCAGCTCCCAAACTGGGCAACTCTATTAGCCCTGATGTACCAATTCTCTCAGGACCCACACTTGGCGATGTGTCCGTGTATACAGCCCCATAGCGTCCGTTTTGTTGTTTAATGAGTGCGGCCAATAAAGGCATACATTGACTACACATTAAAATAAATGCACGTGACAAGTGGTGCAGAAATGTGCACGATAGGTGCAATTCGCCACCACCGCGTGCAGCATTGCCGTGTGCAATTTAGCACCGCCGGAGCAAAGCAACCCAGACATTCAGTTTAGCACCTGGGAGTCCATGTTATATGAATTGCCCCTGAGAGGGGCAGTTTGGCAAAGTATATGTAATGTTCTAAAGTACCAAAGGAAGCTGGATATGTGTAGTTAGGACGTGGATAGCTGGCCTGTTGCAGATAAGATCTTGGGTTATTTTAAGGCACGCAAAATTCAGGAATCAGCTGCTTGCCAATATCCTTCGCTGAAGGTCGATCCAAAGGGATTCCAATGTCAGCAGCTGTCTGCTTATGTAATGGCAATTGCATTGATGATCCGATGCCTGCAATGCTCACCTGCTCGCGACGACATATAATGAATTCGCGATTGATTCCCTCTCTTGTTAAGGAATTCACCCTTCACCCGGCAGCAGAGGGCCCATTGTTCCTCTTATCTGACACATGCAGACATGTAGGACGCTCATCGGCCACCTTCAGTTATCTGCCCTTGCCCACAAGATCATAGCTTCAGACATTAGCATTATCTCTACGGGCGTCTTGTTACTGCGTGCCAGGCTCTTGTGTATATTTTATGGAGCTGTAGTGGTACATGTCCAATCAATAAGAGACAGAACACTATTTTACCTCTCAATAGTTTCGGTAGTTTTTGTGTCTTTTAATTTGAGTTGTTATTCATTCAGAAATAGTATAATACTACGTTGTTTGGCCCTTATGTTAAATGGGATGGGATGGGATGAGGTCGTTTTAATTAGATGGAATTGTTTTCTTAGTTGATTTGGAGTGTTTGTGTTAACTCCTGTGTTTGGTGACATATAAAACTCAACAAAGAAAGTTAAAAAAAAATGGTATAAAAAAAATTCACTCTAAAGCTGTGCATTCAAACGTATTAATACTTTATAAAATAAACAGACTTCTGGAGATGCGTGTCTATTGAGACCCAGCAATACAATACATCTGATACTGCACTGGTCACCTGGCCACCCTCTGAACTTCGGGCCCAGGGCCCTGCCCGCCCAGTTGCACACCTGCACTGCCTCCTGGCCACCCTTGCACTTGGGGCTGTATCTGCAACCCTACAGTCCCTTTCCCTGCACTTATCCAGACATTTGTCTGTACTTAACCCTTGCACTGCCACCTGCTGGCCGGACTACTTGTTTTGATCCTGTGACCTGTGCTTGCCCTTCCTGTGCTTGCCCTTCCTCCGCTTCCCCTGGCACTTGTCCTCTCTCCTCTCCCCTGCACGTGCACGATCGATCTCAGTGTCACTAGGCCTAGTAAGATCGTTGTCTTTGTCCTCCCTTTGTTTACCCTCCCTTACCCCATCGTGCCTTGAAACACGGTGCGTCATAAATGTCATATGATATCAATTGTATCATGGGGCAGCTTTTGCAAATGAGGTTTGGAAACAGGGTCTGAAGGGGGCGAGTTGGATTTAATAATTTGCGACTTTAAAGTGTGCAGGGAAAAACAGACCCCCAAAGTGATGGGGTGCAGAAACGGAAAAGGATTGCAATTCTTTGATTGGTCACAAAAGTTTGCGTGTGGCGGTAGTTGGGTGCTGGGTACACATGTGCCTGTCAAGACAGCTTTGGCCACAGACACATTTGAAAATAAGCATAACTCACTTGTATAGGGAGCTTCTGCATTCCTTTGGCAGTCCACTTGGTGTTTCCAGTGGTTTGGGAGGTGGAGATCAGGAAGATTAAAGTGGGAGCAGTTGACAAAAGGGGATCATTTTCAAAAGCTAGGGCAGGAGGGGCCTGAAGCAGACAGTGAAATGGTGCAATCTAACAGCCTTCTTGATTCAACACATTGATAGATGCTTCGTCACACATTCTTTGAATGCGCATTATTAATATGTGAAGAGTGGCAAATTCATTCATTACGACGGGCCAATCAAAACAGTCCAAATTCATATATGGCAGATGGTGTTGAATACCAGAGTGCCTCTCTCTACTTTGGGTGCTTGAACTAAATCAGCCACACGAGGGGCTGGCACCTTTCAGTTGGGAATCCCACTGGCTTTCTGATGGGTCAATGGCCATTTTTAGGTGTGGTTAAAGTCTAGATGCACCTAGATGCGCCTAGATGCCTAAGGGTGTGTGCACTTTACAAATGTAAAAATAAATAATTAAAGTCTTCACTCTATTACAAAAATAGTCACCCTAGGCTTATACACCCATCTACCCTCTCCTAAGTGAAATTGATTAACTACAATTTGGACGGTTTTATTGACTATATGCATTATTAAAAATCCAACTAGAAAAGCAAATAATGGAATATATCAGACTATTGTAGGGGAGGACTGGCCGCGAGGCCCTCCTCACCTGCAGCCTTCTCCCCAGGTGAGGACCATGACTCGGTAAGCGTCCCCTCATGCCACCCGGGCCCAGGTGGAGGAGGATTCACCCGCCGACGACATTGCCCACACGTATCCTTTCCTTGCATTTACCAAAATTTAGTTAGGCCTAGACGCCATCTTGTCTAGCAAACATGGCGTGAGTTCAGCACACTGTAACGAGGCCCCCACCTTTGGAGGGCCTTTCATGCATCTCTGCCGCCTCAGCAGCCCTGGCAGATCCGCTGCGAGCGCGTTCCCATGAGAAAGTCGGAGATGAGCTAAACCCGAGATGCCAACACGGCAACATTCTATCATTCACAATGTAATATTGCACCCCGTATGACCCAGACCGCGAGGCCGGGGTAACGGGGAAAAAAGCTGAAGCATCACTATCTGAAGAAGGTAGAAAACAATTCAAGTATTGGTATTAATGAACTACCTCTGTTTAAAATGTGAATAAACTATAAAAATGTAACGTTATATGATATCCCTCCAGGTCTGGACTAGTGCTGCTATAACCACGGAGAAAGATGTTGACCAAACGTGTAACCTCTATCTGTAAAAGTGTTTTTTTCAATATTATGTAGAAACTTGAACTCATATATGTTTTCTGAATCACCCAAAGCGGCGAGCATCAATCTCTGTAGGCCATAACCTAGATATCCCTCGTATAACGTCTAATGTACATACAATACGCACACAATGTAGTGAATATAATGTTAGGTAATGAAAAGGTACTGGAACCGACTGTATTAAAGAAATGTGTAACGAAATTGAAATATATATGTGTGTCTAAATAACATCAAAATAAGGCAGAACAGTATAAAACTTCTGCATTCACTGATCAGCAACGCACGAGGAAAATACCTTTGTGGATATATGCAAGGCCATTCCCTCTCCCACCCTACCAAGCCTGCCAGATAAAAAAGCTAAGACTTGTGCCGCGCTCCCTCACCTCCCCCAACCAAGCTGGCGTTACTTCAGAGAGTCAGAGGCCCCGGCGCCGCAACCAAGGCCACAGCCCGCCACCTGTGTTATTTACAGCACGGTAATAAACCCACGTTTGAACCCACTGATCTACCAGCACCCTCTCATAAATCCCCCAAACCCCCCTAGACCCCCCAAGAATCCTGACCCCGTGCAAGGACGATCCCCATCATTGGGACAAGACACAGAGACCCATCTATATAATAACTTCTAACGCAGCAGACAGACATGTATCATTCGGCCCAGGCCCCAGAGCCCAGTCCCGCGACCTAAAATACCGGTCAATAGGACACAGGTAAATCTCACCCCAACCGACAACCACCAGACCTCTCACGAGGTGCATTCCTCATGTGTTGCGTTTATTTTATAAGATAAGCTGCTGAGCGATTTATTAATGAACTTAAATGTCGTTTTCTGAATAACTGCAGTGTGCATGGCCTAGGGCAAATGAGACAGGAAAGGTATTCGTCATTGTCACAGGCTGCCCCAGCATACCAACACCGCGCGGATGACCTCAAGCCGGCCTGCCAGGCCCAACCCAACCCACGAGGCTGACCAGTGACGTCTTCACGCCAAGACCAACCACGCTGCAGCAACACCTATAGTTAGTCGACGCCACCCAATCCCAATTAACTTGTGCCCCCTATAGTGTGTAGGTGCTGATGACGTTTTTTGTATTAGAAATACGCCTGTCTTTGCTATTGTCAGACAGAGCGCTCTCGGAGGTTGCAGAGTTCTTTGCATGCCCTATTCTTGGATAAACTCCCATTTACGCTCACCCGCACTCTGTCTTGGCCTTATTCCCACTACGGGAGAGTCCTTTATTGTCTCTCATTGCGGGGAGGATCGTGCTGAAATTGGGGGCGCTTCCTTTCAGTGGTGACCCCGGCGTGATATCTCCAAACTATTTTTCCTAACTCCTTTTTAACGACCCCCTTGTGGCACGAGAATCTCCGGTCGAGAAGGGATACGCACGGTGAGCCGGCTCCGGGAGGCCGCCCGCCAACGGCGACCGGCATAATAAGAAGTGCGCACTCAATGAGAAAGGGTACGGGATCCCGATTGGAAAAAAATCCCCTTTGAGTGCCGCTCGCCGGAGCCAGGGGCTGACCGTTGAGTTACCGGTGACACTGCCTGGACGGACCCAGTTTCGGAGACTATCGGTTCAAGACGGGCACGTGAGTACTGAGTGCGAGCGATCGTAAAGGGGAAAGGAGGGGAAATTGTGAACAGGAGAACGGGGATAGGTAGAGGAGAAGAATAACGGGGGTCTACTAAAAACGGGTCTTGAAACTTTCTTTATTCTTTCTTTGCATATGGCCATTAGGAGTAAGAAATAAGTGAAGTGGTAGAAGTGACGGAAACCTAGCTCCGAAAGGGGGTGGAAGGCGGCGCCGCATAGTGCTATCTAGACTAGTACTGGGAATATATGAAGAAGTAAGAAATAAGTTATTGGTGTCTAGCAAAAGGAGACACCGGGAATATTTTTAGTGATTGCTACTCTCTCTATTTCTTTTTTTTTCCATTTCCACGGGGTAAGGGGCGAAAGAGAAAAGGGTATAAGGTTGATATACTTGTATAAGAACTATAAAATAGGGAGCACATCGTGAGGAGTGGGGACTAAGTGGTGGCACGTACAGACGTGAACACAGTAACCTAGCAGAAAAACAGGGACAGCTGGCCAGGGAGGAAAGGGAGGAAAGAAGACAAGGTGTGAGTGGAAAAGCATTGTGAAGGGTGCGCGCACCGTGTGAGTGTTGGAGACGAATGGTTGACCGCGAGGTGGTGCCAGAGAGTGTTGGCCGTAACTAGTAATTAATCTATTGCAAGTGAAATCACATGAGAGTGCCTGGGAATGGGAAGGAGATGAGCTATGGTGAGTGAGAAAGGATTTGCGCAGTGAATAAAAGTGGGTGACAATTTTTGAGAGGTCCGCTCTTGTCTGTGCCATAAAGGTATACATACACATATCTACACCTAATTAAAAGTAAAGAAGGTGAACACGGTAGCATTAGTGATTTAGAGAATGGGGGCAGAAACTCCCTTGTCACACATTTGTAGGAGCTTACCGGGATATGCTGAACGAATAAATAAATATCATGATCAATGGGTAACAGAATTGAAAGGGGAGGGTCTGCCCCAGATTTGGCCTGAGGGAGGGTCCTTTGACAAAAGCGTTCTTGATATGGTACGAGCATGTATTAGCCTCAAGTATAAGGGGAAGCAATGGCAAAATAGAAAGGAGATATTAGATCTCTGGAGATTGTTTGAGGAAGTACCCCCACCCAAAGCTCCGGCACCAAATATTGATTTACCTTCCACCACGGATAATCCACTGATGATTCCGCGAGAGGAAAAGGAACAGCTAAGTACAGAACGACCTGCGGAGGTGATTAGTTTGTACCCAATATTACATAAACCCGCCCCCGCAGCAGGATATAGCGACCCTACTTATGTGCCTCCCCCCTCAACTAGTACCCCACAAAGACCAACCGCACCCCCGCCATACGAAAGCACCAGAGAGCGCGCCCAGGGAAGCACACAGAGGGTGGACATAGAGAAGCTAACGAGCGACTTAGAGTCGAGGCTTACAGTGGCAAGGGATGAACTCTCAAGAATAAAAGACATATGTGAGCGCACAGCGTGCGCCCCCACACCATCAGGACGCACGTCTAGAGCGTCGAGCGAAAATAGACAAATTGAGGAGGGGTGGAAAAAGGGGGAAATACTGTTCAGAATTGAGGAAGAACCGACAAGAATAATAGAGGTGGGAGCAGTAGAAGGGAGCATTGGTGATGTGTCACGAGAAAGAGGGATCAGAGAGGATTTGTTATGTGATGTCAGAGGAGGGGTGGATGAGAGTGATAGGTTGAGCATGGCAGTAGGAGGGGAAAGCGAGGAGGTAGACGGTGCATGTTCACTGGGAACCATAGACGATGAATGGATGGGACGACTAAGAAATAGGGTGGGGAAGATGGCGTCATTGGAGTCAGCAGCAACTAAGGAAAAGGAGGGTGCAACTGGAAAAGGGAAGTTACAACTTCCATTGCTCCACAGAGGGGGTGGAAGACCAAACTACATACCATGGGCTCAGATGGATAAGGCTAATTTAATGAAATTATTGCCCCAGCTGTCAGGAGGGGCGAGCAAGTGGATATATGCATTTGAGAAACATACCGCCGGCATACCGTTGGCAGTAGGTGATGTGAAGAGCCTACTAGTATCCGCAGTAGGAGACCAGGCGGACAGAGTATGGGCTAAGGCTGGGTTCCCGGCTGTGACATTAGAGTGTGACCGCCATGATGGGGCTTCTTTTAATACTGTACGAGCAAGGGTGTGGGACGCACTGCGGGAGACATTCCCAGATACCCCTGATTTGCAGTCAGTAATGCAATGTACAATGAATGACGGGGAGGACGCTATGGATTACATTCTCCGGGTGCAGGAGATGTGGAGAGCGGAAACGGGCACGCCCTGGCACCAATCCACCTCTCTATTTTATTTTATTATTAAGAGAGGGCTCCCAAAGGAGGTGCAGAAGGCACTCGATAAAATAGCGGGCGTTGAGGCAAAGGGGTGGCCAGAGATCCAAAGCATAATAGTACACCACTGCAAACGGATCAAAGAGAGAGAGAGGGAAGTAGCACAGAAAAGGTTGGCAGACGAGGCAAAGTTGGTGCAATCAAAACTGGTGAAGGTCGCAGCAGCGGTAGCAGGGCTCCCACTCATGAGGGAGAAGAAGGAGAGGAGGGGCAAATAGCAATACAAGGAAGAATAGCAGCGAATTGGGCAGGACAAGGACAACGACAGTGGACCGAGCAGGAGCAGAACGGAGGTCCAACGTGGCAAGAGTGGGCCCCACGAGGGGGAAGAGGTGGGTACAGGGGTCGAAGAGGAGGACAAGGGTATGGAGGAATGGGAGGAAATGGGTGGCAGGGTCCCAGAGGTCCACAGGGGAGCTGCTGGAATTGTGGGAGATGGGGGCACTACTCAAGAGAGTGCAGGAGCAGACAAAACAACGGGTTCCAAGAGACAGAACAGTACGGACACCCCCACCCAGGAAGCCCCTACGGCCTCCCCATGGGACAGTACCAGCAACCAGACAATGTAGGACAAAGAAGTAACGCACAACTACACGGACATCAGTACAGAACACAAAACCACCCACAGAATAATGACAATGTGCAATACACGCCAGGTAACGCTTTCGCCACAGTAGCTAATGGAGCGCCTGCCCCCGCACCTTACAGTGGAGTGTCAGTAGTTTCGGGGAACATTTTCGATCAAGGGGGGGCAATGAGACACCCCGCATAGGACAGCCCACAGAGAACACTTGCGTGTCCAGTACTATATACGACCCACAATGCATCAGAGGAACCATTGATAGGAGCGCAGATAGGAGACAAGCAGTTCATATTCATGGTGGATTCGGGAGCGGAGAAATCATGCATTAGAGAGGGCCGGTTCCCGTTATCTAATAGAACTTTAGAGACGCAGGGGTTCTCTGGGGCTGTAATTGAAGTTCCTTACACAGAGGTATTGGATGTGACAGTAGGGGGTAAAACAGTGAAAGCACCCTTACTGTACTATGAGAACTCTCCCATTAATTTGCTGGGGAGAGATCTCCTAAGCAAACTAAATATGACAATATCATTCACAGGGAGCGGTATCGTATGTTCAACGCCAGGCATATGCCCCCTCCGCATATTAGCAGTAATACACGGCCACACAATCATGCAAGAGATCAGAGGGTTACCAAGAAACGAGGAGATGTTTATTGAGGGCATGAGAACATTGGCTCTCATAGTACCAGAACTAAAAAGGATGGATTGGAGGATTCCAGCCGAATTCCTTTTTCGTCCCATAGCAAGCCCCGACACTGCTCTTGGGTCAGTGCTATCGTTGGATTTACACGCCGTACACGTATCAGCAAACAGAATATGTGTGATTGGCGTTGACATGGAAGGATGTGAGTGGCGGACAGTACTGTGTACAAATGCAAATATCCCACTGAGAGAGCTCTCGGACGAGGAGCTATTTTCTGACAATGAGACAGATGGCGAAATAGTGATGGAGCTAGCAATGCCATGCGACATTGTAGTTACAGCCAGAAAAACTAAAGTTGAATTAATGGCGGTAGTAGGAGCACCACATACATTTTTTGATGATGACATGAGGTCAGTACCCACTAACCTATGGACAAATGGCCCCCACGATGTGGGGTTACTACATGGGGTTCAGCCTGTGGTAATAAAACTAAAACAGGGAGCAATCCTACCCCGGGTGAAACAATATCCACTGTCACGCGAAGCAGAAGAAGGGATCAGAGAGACAACAGATGCACTACTAGCCCAAGGAATAATAGTGCCCTCAAACTCCCCATGCAACACATGCATTTACCCAATCAAAAAGGCGAAGGGAGGTTCATGGAGGATGATACAAGATTTACGCCCACTCAATGATGTGATTCAGAAGGAGTTCCCTTTAGTCCCGAACCCGGCGACAATACTGTGCAACATTCCGAAAACGGCATCCCACTTCACAGTTATTGACTTGAAAAATGCATTTTTCTCGATTCCCTTAGCAGAAGAGAGCAGGTACTTAACAGCATTCACACTAGGGGGGAGGAGGTTCGAACACTGCAGACTACCGCAAGGATATTGCGAGAGCCCAAGCATATTCAACAGGGTACTACATGAAGATCTGGGGAATTTGTCTGTAGAAAGCACAGTGATTCAGTACGTTGATGATTTATTGGTTTGTGCACAAACTGAGGAGGAGTGTAGAAAGGACTCAATAACACTCCTGACATTATTGGCCAATAAAGGGTACAAGGTGGACAAGGGGAAGTTACAATACTGTCTGACAGAGGTCCTATACTTGGGTCAGCTGATATCAAAGGATGGCAAGCGGATCATACCAGACAGGGCACAGGCGATTAGAACAGTTGGAGAGCCCAAAACAGTAAAAGAGATGCAGAAATTTCTAGGCATGTGCAACTATTGCCGAGCATGGATATTGGATTATGCAGCGTACACAAGGCCCTTGTTACAGGCACTAAAAGAAGCACAACAAGAAAACAAACACATAGAATGGACAGAGGAGATGAACACAGCATTTAACTCTCTAAAAGAGCTGATATCAAGTGCTCCAGTACTGGCAAATCCAGATTATGGGCGCGAATTCTTCTTATTTTCACACTGCAAAGGGACACTGATGACAGCAGTACTGACACAAAAAACATCGTTAGGACACAAACCACTGGCTTACTATAGCGGCACCCTAGATGCAGTAATGCAAGGTCATTTCGCGTGCGAGCAATCCCTAGCTGCAGCCGCATTCGCGATTGAAAAAAGTGCCACGATAGTGATGGGCTGTTCGGTGACACTGTTTGTGGAACACTCACTCTTTGCAATATTAGAGCGATCAAAGAGCACATTGACAACACAACGCGCCACAGCGTATGAAATAATACTGTCCAGCGCTAACATCCATATAGTAAGATGTAAAACAGTGAACCCGGCCACATTCATCACAGAGGCATGCACCGTAGAGGACATGCAGAACCACAACTGCGCCACGTACACAGGTGACGAAGGTCAGGATCAAGTGATTTTTGAGAATGCCCTGAACGAGGGAGAGGTGTATTTCGTGGACGGGTCAGCATCAATAGACATGGAGACAGGAGAGAAACATGTGGGTATGGCAGTGGTACGATTAGAGGAAGATGAATACGAAACACTAGTGCAACACCGCCTCCCGTCACACTATTCAGCGCAAGCAGCAGAACTAATAGCGCTAATAGAAGCATTGCATGCCGCCAAGGGGTGCGCAGTGACAATATATACAGACTCAGCATACATGACAACAACAGTCCACGGCGGGTTGGCACGGTGGGGGCGGAGGGGGTTCCGACGAGCAGATGGAACACCGGTTCAGCATGCAGAATTATTGAAAGAACTGATTGAGGCCCTGCAAGACCCCACGGCAGTGGCCATCGTAAAATGCCAAGCCCACACCACAAATACAGATTTTATATCTTTGGGGAACGCGGCAGCAGACGCCGCTGCCAAAGCAGCTTCGTATTTACAGAAAGGCGAAATAGGAGAGTACATGTTGCACCACACAGCAAGCCAGGAGGTCCCAACAGGATACAACATGATGCCCACACAGGAAATAATAGAGCTGCAAGAAGGAGCTAGTGCAGAAGAAAAATTGCTGTGGACTAAGAGGGGATGCAGCAAATCGCCGACTGATTTATTGTGGCGACAAGAAAGTTCAGGAAAAGCGGTAATGCCAGTAACGTTGTTAGAAATAGCATTTCAACAACTACACTTTCCCGCACCCAACGCAAAGCAACACATAATGGCGGAGATACAAGAAGATTGGTTTGCACCTTGCCTCCAGGAACACATCACAAGGCTGGCTTTAGAATGCACGACATGTCAGATTTACAACTCAGGTATGACATTGCGCACACTAAGAGGAACGATACCAAAACCAAATGGCCCATTCAGAGAGCTCCACATTGATTATGTAGACATGGGAGAAAGGTGTAACGGGGCTCGCTACATGATTGTGGTTGTATGTCCATTTTCGAGGTGGGTGGAGGCAGGCCCTTGTGCACGCCCTGATGCGAAGGGCGCCGCAAAGTTCCTAGTGCGGGAAGTGTTTCCGCGCTGGGGAATTTGCGACGTTATTCGCTCAGATAACGGCACGCATTTTGTTAATGAACTATTCAAAGAAGTGACTACGCTATTGGGAATAAAGCACAAATTATGTTCGATTTATCATCCTCAAAGTAATGGCGTCGTGGAAAAGATGAACGGTTTATTAAAAAGCAGATTGTCAAAACTGTGTTTTTCCCTTAAAAAGACCTGGATGTACTGCCTGCCTTTGGCCTTGTTCGAGTTACGAAATCAGCCAAGTAAGGACCACCACTTGTCCCCGCACGAGATCGTCACGGGAAGGAGAATGCACACAGCGCATTCGCCTCTCCGTGAGCGTTCTGATGCACACAGAAGCGCAGCGATATTGGGAGAGGAGTTCACAGAGTACTTGAGAAAACTGACACGGGCAGCGCGCGTAATTGCGAAGCAACTAGCCCCCCCCTCTACAAGAGAGGAGGGGAACACAACAGAATCAGAGACGCTGCCTGAACAACCATTACAACTAATGCCTGGTGACCTTATATATGTCAGAAGTTTTGTGCGGAGGTGGAATGCACCACGTTTCCATGGCCCCTATGAGGTAGTGTTTTGCACGCCCACAGCAGTAAAGGTGAAGGGCCTACGATACTGGGTGCATTTGACGGACGTACGTAAAGCTTACAGCACCGCGGAAAGCGAGGTGCAGGACGAGGCACAGGCAACAGCGGACAGTGAAGTTGTGCAGAATGAATGATGGGAATTTTGTGTGCATTAAGTGATGAACAGTGAACGCGACTGGCGCACAACAAACATACTGGAATAAATATGTATATGTATATATAATTTTTTGACTGCAACCTTTGAAGGTTTTTGTGAGATTTTTTGGTTTTTGAAGAAGTTTTTGTCTCTCAACTTTCATTTTTTATATATATAAAATAATGTACGGATAATGATGATTGTAAAGTTACCTTGTCTGTCAACACACCCCCTCCCTCACCCATTCCTATATTTTGTCGAAGCAACGTCACAACGTTAGAAATGTTTACATGCTTGTACTTAATGCACTTTTGTGTTTCAAACAGGATTTACCATGGCATCAAATGGGCAGCCTGCAACTAATAGATGTGTTAGATTTAGAGAAATGTTAGTAGATAGATTGACATATTCATACGAATGTGGTTTATCAATGTGTGTTATTGTGTTCTTCATCTCAATATTTTGCCTGATAACACATTGGGTAATAGCGTTCATCTCTACCGAGATGAACGAGGGGGGAGGGGGGAATAACACCACCCTTACCCCTGGAACGAGCTCAATTACAAACATGAATATTAAAGAGGGTGATTTTTTGGTTTGGGACGGATCACACTTTGTATGGGGTTACTATACTACACCACCCACTGCTGCCCTGTCACAATCAAGGAATAAAAAAATGGAAAATGACACAATGTCCCTACCTGAAATATATAACAACCCCATGACCCTTCCCGCCCCGATCCAAAACAGCGATTTGCTGTTTATTGAGGAAAATGGAAAAGTAATTACAATGACAGAACGCAAGTTCCTACATGAAGAATTAGAAAAGGGGGGTGGGAAGGAGGAAGGGGGGCCTATTCTTACACCTATCGAAACCAAAAGGTACAGAAGGAGGGAGAAAAGTAGGCGGAAAAGAGAGACAAGTAGAAGGGGGTATGATGAGTATTATGGGTTAGGGTTAGACAAGATGGAAGACCCACGACACCCCCACCAAGCAAATAAATGGTATGCAGATATGAGTACAACAGCCAAACAGACAACCAATGAAAGCTGTTATGTCTGTTCGCTCATCCCCCATGCATCAGGCACACCTAAAGTGTTGTTGCCAAGGGAATTGCCCATTGTGGATGCCCAATGTCTCCTTCATCTCACGCTGTGTAGAATAAAGAACACCTTCCAAGCACACGATGTCTCTTTCAAAATGCTACAGAACAACAAAACGTGCTATTCACAAGCGTCTGGAGTGGTCTGTCTTAAAGAACCTTTCTTTGCAATACAAGGGACACTGTTTTCCGAAAACAAATGGAAAGACGAAGAAGTACTATGCAAAGCGGAAGCACTGAGAGGTGTCCAACCAGACAAGCTGCGGTGGATGGAGAAAACGTGCTTGCCAACATGGAAAGAACACATCCCTAAACTAACATGGGTAACAGCGATGGAGAAACCCTTCAAGCTACAAAGTGAAATACAAAACGAACTATGCTTCAAGGGTGAAGGAAAAGTGGCAATGGGAACGAATAAGAACTGTAACAAAACTCTCACCATCCCAGACATGAAAAAAGGAACAGCAGCACTAATGGACACATACTGGGTATGCGGAAATAAGGCTTACTTGCACCTTCCCCAAGCTTGGAGTGGCAGCTGCTCAATGGCCACTTTGCATTCAGCCCTAATGGTGATTCCAGAAAGCCACATCGACGGAAATAAAAGGGTGCAAGGAAACGTGAACAAGGATGTGACTTCTCCCACTGCACAAGCGCACCTCTATGTCCTGTCCTCCGGAGGGAAAGGAGAGGAGCTATCACGGAACAAGCGAGCATCGAACTACATATCACAAGCATCATCCGATTTATTGGCACAGATCCCAGACAGATATCGCCTGTTCAGCTCCGCGGAAACATTTTTTGCCTCACTAGTTTCAAGTGTCCAAGCAAGAGCAAATGCAAAATGGCTCCAGATCACACGGTGGGAACTGATTCAGTTGGCCAATGACACTGAAGAAGGGTTCAACATAATAAAGGTGGAACTACGAGCTCTGCGACTAATGACCATGCAGAACAGGTATGTTCTGGACCTGTTAACAGCAATCGATGGAGGTGTTTGCCGAAAAATAGGAAGTGCGTGCTGCACGTTCGTACATTCCGAAGACGCAGAAAATGGGTCCCTGTCCCACGTCATTGAAGCAGTACATAACCTGGGCGAGAAGATGAAGATGGAAGGTGGAGCTGAAGATAGCTCATGGTTCGACAATATCTTCTCCTGGGTTCCCTCATGGCTTGGAATGACAATGAAGTTCTTGATACCAATTGTGGTGATCCTCCTCGTGGTGTTCTGCCTGTGCCAGGTGGGCCTCCGATGTTGTGCTAACGCAGTCCCTAATGGTGCAATGATGATGGTGACAATGGGCAACTCTGGTGGTACAATTAAGGCAACACAAGAAGTACATGTACAGACAGGAACAGATAACACTCCCAAGTACCAGTTAGTGCCTATGTATCATGATAAGTTCATAGTGGATAAACTATGGCACACCACTATCAAGGAACCACGAGACGTGGAACTGGAATGGTATGAGGAGGTCTGGGTAGATTTGGAAGAAACTGGCGACTGTATATATTTAACCTGTACACCAGACGAGTATGCTAGAAGAGGTGAGAGCTTAAGGGGGGTGTGCAGAGCATGGATGCCTAGAAAAGGAACCCCTGCATGGGATGACGCAGTGATAGAGGAACAAGAATGTAGAAGATTGGAAGAGCTAAAGAATTCGTTACTTTAGTAACGAAAGGGGGGAAATGTAGGGGAGGACTGGCCGCGAGGCCCTCCTCACCTGCAGCCTTCTCCCCAGGTGAGGACCATGACTCGGTAAGCGTCCCCTCATGCCACCCGGGCCCAGGTGGAGGAGGATTCACCCGCCGACGACATTGCCCACACGTATCCTTTCCTTGCATTTACCAAAATTTAGTTAGGCCTAGACGCCATCTTGTCTAGCAAACATGGCGTGAGTTCAGCACACTGTAACGAGGCCCCCACCTTTGGAGGGCCTTTCATGCATCTCTGCCGCCTCAGCAGCCCTGGCAGATCCGCTGCGAGCGCGTTCCCATGAGAAAGTCGGAGATGAGCTAAACCCGAGATGCCAACACGGCAACATTCTATCATTCACAATGTAATATTGCACCCCGTATGACCCAGACCGCGAGGCCGGGGTAACGGGGAAAAAAGCTGAAGCATCACTATCTGAAGAAGGTAGAAAACAATTCAAGTATTGGTATTAATGAACTACCTCTGTTTAAAATGTGAATAAACTATAAAAATGTAACGTTATATGATATCCCTCCAGGTCTGGACTAGTGCTGCTATAACCACGGAGAAAGATGTTGACCAAACGTGTAACCTCTATCTGTAAAAGTGTTTTTTTCAATATTATGTAGAAACTTGAACTCATATATGTTTTCTGAATCACCCAAAGCGGCGAGCATCAATCTCTGTAGGCCATAACCTAGATATCCCTCGTATAACGTCTAATGTACATACAATACGCACACAATGTAGTGAATATAATGTTAGGTAATGAAAAGGTACTGGAACCGACTGTATTAAAGAAATGTGTAACGAAATTGAAATATATATGTGTGTCTAAATAACATCAAAATAAGGCAGAACAGTATAAAACTTCTGCATTCACTGATCAGCAACGCACGAGGAAAATACCTTTGTGGATATATGCAAGGCCATTCCCTCTCCCACCCTACCAAGCCTGCCAGATAAAAAAGCTAAGACTTGTGCCGCGCTCCCTCACCTCCCCCAACCAAGCTGGCGTTACTTCAGAGAGTCAGAGGCCCCGGCGCCGCAACCAAGGCCACAGCCCGCCACCTGTGTTATTTACAGCACGGTAATAAACCCACGTTTGAACCCACTGATCTACCAGCACCCTCTCATAAATCCCCCAAACCCCCCTAGACCCCCCAAGAATCCTGACCCCGTGCAAGGACGATCCCCATCATTGGGACAAGACACAGAGACCCATCTATATAATAACTTCTAACGCAGCAGACAGACATGTATCATTCGGCCCAGGCCCCAGAGCCCAGTCCCGCGACCTAAAATACCGGTCAATAGGACACAGGTAAATCTCACCCCAACCGACAACCACCAGACCTCTCACGAGGTGCATTCCTCATGTGTTGCGTTTATTTTATAAGATAAGCTGCTGAGCGATTTATTAATGAACCTAAATGTCGTTTTCTGAATAACTGCAGTGTGCATGGCCTAGGGCAAATGAGACAGGAAAGGTATTCGTCATTGTCACAGGCTGCCCCAGCATACCAACACCGCGCGGATGACCTCAAGCCGGCCTGCCAGGCCCAACCCAACCCACGAGGCTGACCAGTGACGTCTTCACGCCAAGACCAACCACGCTGCAGCAACACCTATAGTTAGTCGACGCCACCCAATCCCAATTAACTTGTGCCCCCTATAGTGTGTAGGTGCTGATGACGTTTTTTGTATTAGAAATACGCCTGTCTTTGCTATTGTCAGACAGAGCGCTCTCGGAGGTTGCAGAGTTCTTTGCATGCCCTATTCTTGGATAAACTCCCATTTACGCTCACCCGCACTCTGTCTTGGCCTTATTCCCACTACGGGAGAGTCCTTTATTGTCTCTCATTGCGGGGAGGATCGTGCTGAAATTGGGGGCGCTTCCTTTCACTATGTTCACATGTGGAAGGAACACCATGGGTATATTGGACACTTTCGATCTTCTTATAACCATTCTATAGCAATTCTGGAATAACAATCCACTTGTGCCTGTACACACATAATAGAACACGCTTATCATGCATGAGTTCAATGTTTATCAATAGTACTTTCAGCTATCATTCCTGGCAAGAGAGTGTCAGACATTCTGCCAAGCCTGGCATGTTTCATTCCTTATAGGCATTTGAGGAATATCACCCTGAGGCCGTTGACAATGTAAGTTCGGTAAGTGACCCTTGGTACTCTAAATGCAACTTCTGGGAATTCTGATTAAACATTTCTTACTGAGCTGTGCGGTGATCCCATCTTGTAAATAGACCTTTTATGTCCCATGGAGTGTCTCCTTTCGTGTGCACACCTTTGCTGTATAGATATGATCGTACTCTATAGTTATGATGGTTAAATGCCCAAATTGAACATGGCCTTCCTTCTGTACCTGCAAGCTTCTTTCAAAAGGATGGCATTTTCTTGGGCACCGGGCATATACCCTCTGGCACGCCGGATGTGTCAATGCCAGACGAATGAGGAGCTGAACTACTTGTTAACCAAGGTCACGGTATTCAGCCAGGAAGTGGAGATGGTGCTTGAGGAGGAGGCAGTGCTTGAGAAGGGGGAGACGGTGCTTCAGGGGTGTGTCGTAAATCAGAATCAGGAGACAGACAAGGACGTTTGATTTTCAGAAGTTTCTTTTATTCTCTCAGAAAACACCTACTATTTCCCTATTTGGCTATAGTAAGCACCACGTTATACAAACGAAGGTCAAAAGGGGTGCTCGTCAGTATGTCATGTTGGTTAAACATGAATGAATTCCTCTGTCGAGAAATCCTATTCTGACCTACTTCCTCTCCCTATTGCGTAAAAGAAATACAAAACAACCAAACATATTTTGAGCATTGTCCAAAGAAAAGGGATGGCTTCTGGCTTCTGAACTCTCTCGTTTGTGTCTTTTTACCATATGTCCTTGCCTATGTTCATCGTTAAAAAAATAAAAGGCTGGACTGTCATCCCAGGGTTCCAACTGTGTCTCTCTGGTTCTTCTTTAAACATATGTCTCAAAGTCATTTCATAATTCACCTACCTGTATTCTAGGGTTCTTTCAATCTCTTCCTTCCCCACTCCTGGTCTTGCTCTTGCTTAAGTGCCACTCTGGGCTCCTTGGTTCTTTCCCCAAACCAGGGATTCTCCTGATCTTATTTCCCACTCTGGGCTTCTGCATTCTTTCATTCTCGCTGGGCTCCTCTTGGTCTCTTTTCTCCACTCCAGGGTTTCTTGGTTCTTTGCCCACTTTTGGGCTTATCTCGGTTTCCTTGCCCACTCTGGGCTTCTCTGTTTCTGCCCAACAACATGGTTTCTCTCAGTTTCCCTCTTCCCTCTGGGGCATCTCTGTTTGTTCGCCCTACCAGGGCTTTTCTTGATTTCTCTCCACACTCAGGGGCATCTCTGTTTCTTCCTCACACTGGGGCTTTTTTTCAGTTTCTCTCCACACTCTGGGCATTTTCTTTTTCTTCGACACACTGAGGCTTCCTTTGCTGTATTTGCCACCTGCCTCCCATTCTTCTGAAGCCACTGTATAGCTGTATTTGAGAAGCAGTAATCCCTGGGAGGGCTATGCATGCCGATTGCCCCTCGTCTTGCATCAGAGCTGCTTACACGACTCCGCAACTGGGTTCTGTTGTGGTGGGTGTTCTCTGGTTCCTGCTTGCTCGGTGCAGGTGCTTGCGGATGGTTCCTCCTTTGGGCTCTATCTAGATCTGTTGAGACACTCGGTTCTCACTCGGGCTGCCAGAAGCCCCGGTTTCTCACCAGCTGGGCTGTGACACACTCTCCTGGTGCACGGCTCCAGGCTTAGAACTGCATCTGGCGATCTGACTTTGTGAGCATCGCCTGCTACATCTCTCTTCCCAAAGTGCTCTGTGGTGCAATTAAAATCTGCAGGCCGTGCTGCTACTGCTTCCTGATTGGTTTGTTGTCTGACGTGACTTCTGGAGACTAGTTTTTCCATCGTTCTGCTGTCTTCCCAAAAGAGGATTCAATTAAGTTAGGGTCAGAAGCCAAGCCAGTCACTGTTAAAGGGTTTTCAAAGACTTTAGTTCCTGCATATCTCATAAAGAGGAATGATGACTTAATACTCTCTCTGGGGTTCCCATGTCTTCTAAGAGGGAGTAACCTCAAGAGGGATCCCACTTACCCTGTACCCTAGCGGGTATTATGCATAGCAGGTTCATCTCCCTAGTTCCAAAGAGGGCGACTCAAAAGGCTATGAACTCTCTGGATTCGTCGCAGGAGGCATACAGAGCACACAGAGGGGCCGATTAAACATGAGGAGTTGAAGTTGAATGAGGTTGGTTATTTGAGGGCACCAATTTCAAGGAAGTAAGACCTTGGCCAGACTTGGAGAAGGAGTTGGAGAGGTGAATGTCAAGGAAAATGTGCTACAAATCCGAAGATGATTGTTGTAGCTGCAGGGACCCTTCAAGAGCTCCTGCAGAATGTTGGGCCCATTACATGGATCTTGAAATTGTTGGAGAAATGATGGTACCTCAATAGCAGGGAAATGTAGCCATAGGGTTTATGGAGATGGACAGAGAAAAGGAAGAGCAGTGGGCTGTGATGCTTTAGGAGACAGAAGAGCACTCTATACAAAATCCAGAAAAGCCCATCACTGCTCATAATGACCATTCCTAACACAAATCATATCACAAACAATATTGTAATTTTAAAATTAGTAATCAATCTAAATGTATAGGTGTATATATTCATTGAAAAACCTTTGTTAAAGGGACATTATGGTTACAAGTAAAACCGAAACCCCCTAGAAATTCACCAGTTATGGTAAGCTAAGCAACCATGACTCACGCTACCACTGTGCACTGCTAAGACTAACACCCAGGACATCAAAGATGGCATTACAAATGTCATTGATGACATCACATATCTGGGCCACTTGTTTTTTTCACTGACATATCTAGGCCAGGTGTTTTTGTTCACTGACAGTCAGAATATGAAAGTTTTAAAGATCCTATGCCTGTAGAGGTTACCCTTGTATGTTCCTAAAGTAATTTCCTTAGGTTTTGGCCTCAGCTCATGGTGCACATAAATGGTGCAATGAGCAGACCTTAAACACACAATTCATTTGTGCACATGAAGATGAACTTTAATGTTATTGACATTATCTGGTTGTGACGAATCAACTTCTGGGGCAACTGTGGTCCAGGGGTGATTATCGGTTTCTAAACCCAATCAGCCCCACACCTGTAATACACCAGAAGGTATCAGAACAGATTGGAAACACAAGTAAATTATAAACCTCCTTGTACAATTTTGGTAATGTGGACGGAATGGCAGGCTTATCTCTGCAAGGTTGCGGATCGTTGGTTAGTTGCAACACAGCGAAAATACAATTATTACCCATTAATAAAAGGGACTGTCCAGACATGATTGTATACAAATATCTTCTTTATTATTATTACAACAGTCAGTTCTAGCACACTACAAAATACAACCCACCCTATAAATGGGGATACTGACAACAAGGTAAAGCAATCAGTCTTAACTGTTCAAGGTTCTTTGGTTTCAGCACCAAAGCAACAAGGGATCGTAAATGTCAATAGTGGCCTTTGGAGAAGGACCACAGGGACAGAACCACAATGTACCTGGTGCTTGAGATGATCTTGATGCTCAACAGCGCCAAGTCAGTTTCAGGATGCTTTTCAGCTCCTGCAACAGAGTTCAAGATGGGAGACAGCTGCGGATATCATGCTGTGTGCTGGCTGGGTACAGGTTATGGAGCTGCAGGACAGATCCTTTGAGTCTGGTATCTCCCTCTGTTCCCTGGGAGATGTTTAGGGGAGGGATATTGCTTCCCTCTTGGAAATCCTGGCCGTCCTTCACTGGCAGAAGCTGTAAGTCTGGCTGTACCGTCTGCTAGGGTCCAAATGAATCCTTCTTCTTACTCCTTTCAAAGTCATCGGATGACCTGCCAAAAGAGTGGCTCAAACCTCTTTAAAGCCAAATGAGCCCCAGTGATTGGTGCAGGCTAAGCCTAATGTAGCATTTAGGGTTCTTCAAGTAGCAGGGACCAGACAGGAGGCAGGTATGTATAAAAGGAAGTTACTTTATGTGGTTACAGGGTAAGCTATAGGAAGAGGGTAGGATCACAAGATATATACATCTTCACTGGTCTCTATCCCATTCTGTCTGTCCCAACTGACTCCACTGGAACCTTGGTGTAGTATAGGTTCCAGGCTACTAGCCAACATTCTCATACTTGCATCTGTGTCCAATACAAGCAGCATACTACACATACCTTAATGAACCTATCCTAGATCCCCATAAACAATCTCCTGTTATGCGTGATGTCATAACCAGAGTGCTTTGCAACAGGAAAGGTAAGGGGTGACAACATGTACTACTAAATCCCACCCATCTTCCTGTCTGTTGTTGATCAAAGTGTCCCTCTGGTTAATTGAGCTCTCTGTGGGTTGTGACCAAAGTGCTGGTCTCCCTTGAAGTTTGTGGCTAGAACAAACTTTCTGTCTCCATCAATTCACATACTTCTTCACTCTGGAAGGGGGGTCTCCCTGCAGGGGTTGCCTACTCTAAACAATTGTCCCATACATGACATTCACTGCCCTTCATACAGAGGGGTGGAATCTAGCTTCAAGTTGACACATTGCATCTCAAAGAGGTGTTGGTGTTTCCTGTCCCTTGTGTTTTGTGAACAAGCCCCTTCGTAGGACTGCTTCAATTAACTCTCATCTGTATGTGTTGCCACCACACAGAACTACAATAGAGGAGGGTGGATCTATGGAGCCTTTGATATTTTAACTAGGCTGGCCATGGCCAGAGGAAGGTGTTGCCTTCCCCCTTCTTGAGATTCTTTGAAATACCCATAGCTGTCACATTACAACTGAACATGACAGAGAGGACTGCACCTGTAGGCTGTGTTCCCCCGGAGTACACATGACTATGTGCTTGTTTTTGCGGTGAGCAGAGGAAAATGTGTGCAGATTAGCCCAACATGTTTTCTGAGGTTGATCTCCCATCCTTTATTTTCATTACAAAACTTAAAAAAAGCCCAAGTGAGCGCACATTCCCCGTGCGGGTGGTCGAATTACTCACACTGGTGATGTTGATTATTTCCTCCTTACTTGAGTGTCCCTGTATGTGCCTCACATTTGTACACATTCTGGGTCTTCAAATGTATTGTTTCTACTAACACAAGTGTGTAGTAAGTCTTCACTTGTTAGCTATTTATTCCATAATTAGCATTAGTCAAAATTCTCACAGGATTGAAGTTATTATTTTACTGGCCAATATTACCAGATTAAAAATGCTGTACTTCTATGGTGAATAGTGAAGTAATTGCGTATGTGTACGTATGATTACGATCCTGTATTAACAACAACACTCCAATATAATGTTTTGCTAAGATAAATATGTTTTTTAATACATTTAATAGTTCATGATAGATCTCCCGACCATCCCTGACAACTTATTATCAACATTATAAACACAACTCCTTGGAAGGATGTTTCATCAAAATTAATGTCATATGTGATGTCATCCGTGATGTCATCAATGCCATTTGTGATGTAATCATTGGGAAGGGGCCAGCCCTGCCCCCTAAGTGCTTTAGAGTGAGGCGAGATGCTTTTGAAGCACTATGAATGGCTAGGGGGAGGAGGGATGGTGAATGGACCACCCCCAATATAAAGGACCTCACCTCAATATAATAAAATATAATCAGCCTACATAGTCTAGAATAGGGCGTAGGCAATATTGCTATTTTTGCATAGATGTTAGTAATTATAATTAAGAGACAAGGCCGGTGCAGCAAATACGGCAGTGCATGCATTCGACCCAAGTTGCGAGATGAGGGACATCTCCAGCCAATGCCCGGGCTCCCACGCGGACAGTCCCCACCCCCATCCACCCCCATCCACCACAACACCTATTCATTGGTCTAACAGTGTTACAAATATGTGTTTTTACCCGAGAGGAATGTGCCCTACAAGGCCGCGACCAGAGACCAATGCCTGGTGTGCAAGTTATCTCACACTGGCCAAAGCATCCCCAGGCAACCACGAGTTATAGCACATAGACTGAGCCCTGAGAACCGCAGAATTCCATGGCACCAGGTGCCCTCTGACCATCAGTCCTAAAAGTAACAAGTCCTAGATGTTCAAAGAGTATGGACATTTTATGTCTTTGAAATACAATCATGTGATTTGTATTGCAAGGTGCTTAGAGGGATACATTATAGTTCAAAATGAGGGTGGAGACCTTGTAGCCGCATGACGCGGAAGGAAGTGATTGAGATGTGTGTGTGTGTGTGTAGGTCAGAGTGCCCCATAACCTACTTTGAGACAGCCCTAAAATCTGTCAAGTGCACAGTATAATGACAAAGTAGCCTTGTGATACGAGTGTAGTTAATTTGTTCTATGTCACGTGAGAAGAAGAGGATCACTGCAGCATGAACGTGATGGAAGACGGACGGACTGGGCTGGAACCAATGAACTGGCATATGTTATGGAGCAGAGGAATCATGTATAGGCGCACACCAACCAGCCACAGGGGTTTCTACTGAATATGTTGCATCATAAGTGACAATGTTTTTCTTTATAAGATTCTGCTTGTACTACTTTTTCGCAGAACGTTCTTGGCAGCAGAGCCCTTGGCTGTTGTGCTCATCGGTGCATGAGATTAAAACTGGTTCTCCTTACAAGATCGACTTGGGCCTTTCTTCCCTAGCGGGTTGTATTCTCTCTGGTATGAGCATTCAGGGACTTGCCTTCATCCTCTTTGATGTCCTGGGTGACAGTCTTAGCAGTGCATGGTGGTGGTGTGAGTTATGGTTGATGACCTTACCATAACTTGTGAATTTCTGGGATTTTTTGGTTTTACTTGTAACCATAAAGTCCCTTTAACTTTAAGTTTTTTCTGCTGAATTTCATAGATTTCTATTAGTGCAACTTAACCATAACGTCCTCTTAACAAAGGTTTTTCACTGAATTTCATAGGTTTTTACCAGTGCACCCTAATGTGCTAAAACCTCCTAATATCGTACTGACCCCCAATATAACAGCATTTTCAGCCAGACTCTAGTGTGTCAAGTAAAAACTGTGCCATACCAACATTTTTAACACTTCTATGAACTTTCTGCAACTTTTTAGCACTGTTTCCTATTCGCAGACGTTCGCGGATGCCTGACGTCATTGCAGGCTTTAAAGACAGTGTCACGTGACCACGTGCACCTGCAGCATGATGACATGCCCACAAATGGGTCCAGTCATTTTCAGCTGATCTAGGAAGTTTCAAGTTGAAAATGTACCCTTGCACAGCTCCTAGACCTATTCCTACTGATTTCCCTTTGCAATCCAGGAGATAGCACATGCTTGGAACAATATTATCACAACTGCTATTTAGCTATTTAAATTCAAAAATGGCATCAGCTAAGGCCATCCCTCCTCCCCAGGAGCCATCACCACAATCACCTGAAGGTCTTCCACAAAGGAAAAAGCGCAATGATGCAGAAAACATTCAAAAGGGCCAGGAAGATGAGATAGAGGAAATGCCTAACTCCAGCACCCATAGAGAAAATCATAGGTGTGTCAATTGATTAAGACCATACGAGGGGCACCAAAGGCTTGGGCTACCCATGTTGAATGCATTGAGTGTGGAATCATACTCAGTCGCAAACCAAATGGGCAGTACTCCTACGGGACCACTTCATTGCGACACCAAATCAAATCCAACCACCAGGATGCTCTGAGAAAGGCTGTTCCTTTTTCAGGAAGCAATAGGCTGGCTTCCTCTACCTCATCTTCCTCAACCAATACTGCCACCACACAGGCTACTCCTGTGGGGAAGAATATACCACCATCTACCTTGCAAGCCATAAAAGAGATTGTTGATCCATATCTTTCCAAGTCAACTGTACTCTGTTATACTATATGATATACTGCAACACACCATGCACAGGAGGAGCAGTTTCGAAGTGTGTTTGAGGATGTAATCAAGGAGCATGCGAAAAACTGACCCTTAGGTAAGATTTAAAGCACACACAACATCTTTCCCTGTCCACCTCCCCCCATATCTTTCACTGGTGCCCCTTCTCTCATGTTGCTCCCCCACCTCACTTCCTGGCCTCTCCTACAAAACAAAAATCAAAAATACAAAATTAGAAATCACTGCAAAAAAAGGTTTGTTTAAGAACCACCTTTCACAGTTAAAAAATAGAACTAAAACAAATAATCTTATAGACTCCATCTACTTTACATTTCTCATTAAAGTAGTAAGACTCAATAAGACTGTCCAACATTTCCATTAGAATTCTATATTATGCTAATGGGAATAATGGACAATTATAAATAATAGGACAGAAACAATATTCTGTCCCAAATACTTTTCTCTAGCATACAATAAAGACCATAATCTATGCAGCTTTATAACTATCCACAGTCTCTGCATTCCCCTTTCCAGGCCGTGCATCATTAAAAGACCATTGCACAGAACAGCCCTTCTACGCTTTCTACTTTTATATTTGTAACACTCCCTCATTGCTTCCTTTTGAACAGTCTCACATCCATTCACCAATCACTTCCAAAAACTCTACATATAACCCTATCAACATATTAAACTTCCACACACCAACTTCCACTAAACAATGTTGTACAAATCTTGTGCATCTGCACTGCCCTTACTTATAAAAGAAAATGTACACTGTGCTACTATAAATGAACATATGCATTATGCAGTGAGAGAAGTGCATAAATAGAAGGGGCAATACGGCTGGGCAAGTGTTCATGGGAGCCCAGTTAGGAAGTGCCAAAGGATGCCAAGGTGTGAGGACACTGGCTAATTGCGGTGGCGGAGGAGTCCCAATGGTGGGGTGAATCTTAACTGTAACGTCCCTTTAACAACAGTTTTTCTGTCAATTTAATAGGTTTTCATAAATAAACTTTTTTCATGATGTTACATCACTGTATATGTTATTAATAATTTCAGTTTTAACATATATGAAAGAACTATGAAACTCCTATAACAAACATATTTTTTGCAGCAAATACTTGTGTGTCGTTATCAGCAGTCCATGATGGGGATGCAACTCTTTATTGAATTGCGTACGGCATGAGGCTCAAGCATAACCCTAGGCCCACCAAACCACCCCTCGTTATCCGCTGCACCTTCCCTGCATGATGGTTCAGTGTCCACTATATCCTCATAATTTGACCAATGGCCAGTGCTCATGGCTTGTAGCCATTGCAAGTTTCCACAATCCATGGGGTATGGACTTCAGCCATGCTGCATTCCTCAAAAGGCAAATCAGAGAAGAAATGTGTACTTGCAGCGGGCCAAGCCTACTGCCAAGTTATCAAAGTTATATCACTATTTTTTATACTTACTTTTTGGCACTTGCAAAAAAGTAAAATACAGGACAAGTTTCCAAAAGCATGCTTTCAGGTCCTTGCTGATGCTCGTCGGGCATGCTTGCTTCAATCCCGTCCAGCACTTCAGGCTGTAGCCACAAGTAGAATATTTTTTCCATTCAAACCTGGGGCTTCCGGCATGCCACATGCCCCAATAAGAAAATCAGAGAACACATTTTGCAAAAGCAAGAGGAAATATCGAGGCTGAGTACCACAAAAGGAAATACACCAAACACAGGTTTGTAAAGATTCACAGATCTTTATTCTACTGCGCAGTTACAAAGAAACAAAATCAGATAGCTATCTGGCCCTCAGTACATCACAGTGAGTACCAGCCCTTCAGTGTGAGGAGTGAGGGGTACTGGACATCTGGACATTCACACTTTTATACAATTTAGTAATAACGTCCAGCCCCTCTGCAGGTTAATAATCTGTGGTCTAGAGTCTGTGCCGAGTTCACTTATGACTCATACAACAATATGCACACCGATTACATTTGGTTTACATTCAAACAAGTTACAATGGCAAAGTGTATTACCAGATTTAGTAGTAAGCCTTAGCACATATCCCTTCTCAATGCAGTTCAGCCAGTGTCAGCGCTCGACATTTGCATTACATTGTCCTTGATGTATGTTCGTGGATGAGGCTTGTTGGTGCAGACAATCCTAAAACCACAAGTCATGTCCGGGACAAGGTCTTGTTAGCCCAGTCTAAACATTTGGCCCGCGGACAGTCTAACCATTAACTTAGCACAAAGGTCGCGAAGGTATCGGTTACAAGTTGGAAACACAGTCCACCATTTTAGAACACAGAAATCATATGACCAAGAATCAAAATGGCGGATGATCCTAAAATGGCGGCAAAGTCGATCTAAAATCAGAACTTTGCAACATGGTTTTCTTCGCAGAGCGACTGGGGTTAGGCCAATATACATTAGAAAGGAGGCACAATATGATTTCCCGTTTAACAAACCCTCCTTTGGCCTAAGCCAAGAGCTAAACTACTTCTAGTCACTTTATGATAACTCCACGTCTCAATGTCCATACACCCTGAATCACATTCATCGGAGATATCGATCGCCATGCGGTCTGTAACAGACATTTCTTTCAACACAAATTCACTAGTCATTCTTTCCAGGGTGTGTATCTTTTGTCCTAATGTTCCCATAGTCTGTGCACAACATCCTCCTAACACCGAACATATGCCAGGAAGACATTGTATAAAACAACAGAAAAACAACAGAACACCCAGAATAATCAATAAGACTGAAAGTAGCTTCTATCCCCAAGATTGTAAGAAGTCCCAGAACCAAGCGCTAAGATCCCAGTTTCCCTCAGGAACATGCACTTCTAAAGTAAGGACGTGCAGATTTTGTATAGCCTTAAAGATGGTTGGGGAGGAATCCGGTACGAAAACGCAACAAGCGGACCCCACTAATTTACATACTCCACCACGCTCAGCCAGGATGACGTCTAGTGCCATCCGGTTCTGAAGTGCCACTAACCTTATCGCTTTCTGTTCTAAAGTCATGTTATAGAGTATGTCAGTGGTCCGATTGATGGTCCTCTACAGTACTCTCGCTAGTCTTCTGATATCCTCAGAGTTTAATATTTGCCCCCAAAAAGGTACAAAGGATTTCACTACGTCACCCAGAACTTGATGAAGTGGCGCCATTCTCATCCCGCCTTGGACGAGCTTTAGAGATTTCTATGGTGCTTGCTATGAATACCCCTGGTAACAGAATTCCTAAATAACAGGTTCCCTGCTAATCCCTAGGTAGCCATGGGAAAGCTTCATTACCGCAAACAAAATAGACAGGTTCGCCTACATACAAAGGTCTGTCCTCACTGGTCAAGTTTGCAACATTGGTGCAGCCCTGGAAATCACCCATTGACTGAGTACCATTCCTCTGTATGCAAAAAGAATCTGAATCGGGGCTATGGTTAACAGTATAGGAAGGTGGTGTGGCATCCCTATTGCCTATAGGTGCCATCTTGAAAGAGATCAAAGATTGAAAAGGACGAGACAGTCTATCAGAAGGCCTAATGGAGGCAACATTAAGCTTGCTCCTATTTGCAAAATATGAGCATCCCAAGGGCGTTAGAACTCGTTTCTCAAATTCATTTAAATTTGTTCCATCAAAGTTCCCCGAGATGCTATTATTCCATCGGCCAAAGAATAGTGCCCTTAAAGAAGCATAACATGCTGTAGTCAGAGGTAAAGGATGAATATACCAGCCTAACCCCTTATCTCCATGTTGCAGTAAATGAGAGCAGACCCAACAATTAGACCTATCAAAAATGGCATGTGTGGCATTCATTATGAGTAACAGTGTGTTATTGTGGTAACTCTGTCTGTGTTGAGAGTCTCTAGGAGATAGAGTGTGCAGATGCAAGGTGTAGAAGCGGTAGGTACATTTTCAGTGGGCAAAAGAGTTTCAAGCGGATGTACTTCTTCCAAATACCAAAATCCTAAGGCAATTACTATTGTGAAGCTGGTTAACATGATTACAAGAAAACAAAACGTTTGAAGAGACCATACATTTGATTGTCCATTGTTTCGGTTGGTCACACAGTCACTTATTTGATCCGTACGAGTGAGAGCGATTGCAGGCATTGTTTCTTCAAATGAAATACTCCAGAGTTTATTTGCTGGTGATCTCCTGATCACGCGTTTTCTTAGTCCTTCCCTATCCCTAGCCAATAGATTTCCTTGTGTGCAAAAGACAGTGCCAAAAGACAAGCCCTATGATGATTTTCCCGTTGGCACAGCCAAACAGTGCAGTAAGTCTAGCTCCAAGGACACAGATCATACCTTGTGACTCCTGGTACGGCGTGATCTGCGAACAACGTGTCGTTGCTTCCTGATAGCAGTGGTGGATTTGCAACAGAACCTAACAATGGTGAAAGAGGATCTGTAGGAGAGTGTGGAGATAAAGCAGCTGTTTCCCCAGGCCCCACAGGCTCAGGGAGAGTCTCTGAAGCACTCTTGATGCTGCTCAATGCTGAGTGATCGCTGGGAGCAGAGCAGGTAGGAATTTCTGTATCTTCTGTATCATGTGGCAAAGGGAAGGGAATCCTCTTGACATGCGACGCGTGGATCCAGTGCTTTTGTCCAGTCACTCGTACGGCTGTCTGTGTGGCCAGTAGGACCTGATGAGGGCCCCTCCAATCCGGTGCGAGACAGGATGCTCATTTGAATGCTTTTATTAGCACCCAGCTACCAGGTTGGATACTGTGACCCGGACCCTCATATTTAACTGGGAGGGCTTCTCGCACCTGTTGATAAATCAAATACAGATTTTTAGTTAACCGGTCACAGTAGTCAGAAAGAAGTACATGTTCAATGTCCCTCAAGGATTTCGGCTTAGGTAAATTCCAAATGCTAGCTGGCCTACCCATAACCACCTCAAAAGGGGAGAGCCCAGTCCTAGTCGGTGGGGTTGTTCTCATTGATAGTAACACGATCGGTAAGGCATCCGGCAATTTTAATTTGGTGCCGGCACACGTCTTTGTGAGCTTGTTCTTCAAGATTCTGTTGTGTCTCTCTACCAATTCAGCACTTTGAGCATGTCTAGCCGAATGGAACCGTTTATCAATCTGTAATCCCGCACATATCTGCAGAATTACAGCAGCGATAACATGTGGACCATTGTCCGACCAGATGACCCTTGGCAAACCAAACCTAGGAAAATATTCCTTAAGCATGGTTTTCGCCATTGTCATTGCTGTAGCATATTTAAAACGAAAGGCTTTAACCCATTTACTAAAGGCGCAGATAACAACCAAAACGTACTTATAGTTATTGCAACGCTCCATTTCAATGAAATCAAAGTGGATGACCTCAAAGGGGACAGAAGGTGGACCAAAATTACCCCTTGGTGTCGATGTGCCCTTTCACATATTATGCTGTAGACAGATCATACAATTCTGAACAAAACAATCAGCTGTTTTGGAGATTTTATCATTCACCCAGACATTTTGTAACATTTTGGAAACCTTCCATGCACAGATGTGGGTGGGCCCATGAGCCATTGCGACCATCATTGTAATGTACGCATCTGGCAGCAACCATTTTCCCTCTAACTTGTCCACCCAACACCCGTCATCATCCATCCTTGCCAAACCTTCAGCCCATTGGTTAGATTCCTCTAATGTAGCATCGGCATGAATATTCTTTACAGATTTGATACCCTCATCCATAGTACAAACATTTGTGGCTTCCCTTATAGTATACATTTCTGAATCGAGATCAGTGACAGTTTGTTTGGCTACCTGGTCAATGAAAGTGTTCCCTTCTCCTACATCATCTATGATTTTCTGATGCGCTACACATTTCATAATCGCTAACTGAGTGGGGAGTGCAAGCGCTGAAAGTAACTGTACTATCAAGGAGCCATATTGGATCTTTGTTCCATGTGAGGTCAAGAAACCTTGTTCTGACCAAAGTCTACCAAAGTTGTGAACCACCCCAAAAGCATACTCACTATCAGTATATATATTTACTCTAAGCCTTTCGGAAAGTTCACAAGCTCGAGTCAATGGTATAATCTCTGTGACCTGCGCAAAGTTATGCCTGATTCTCTTGGTTTCCACAATCGTGCTCAGTGTGGTGATTGCATAAGCAGCAGTGGATGTACCATCCAGAAGTTTGAAACAGGAGCCATCACAAAACAGCTCCCCTTGTGGGTTGTTCAAAGGAGTATCTTTCAGGTTGATTCTGCCTTTAGTCTCTTGCTGTGTGCTGTAGAGGCAGTCATGTGACATTTCGTCACTGCAAGCAGTACCTTGCGGGAAAGGTAAAAGTTCAGCCGGATTCAATACACAGCACCTCTGAATTTTGATGTGCGGTGCGAACAAGATCAATTAGTATCTCGTTAATCGTGCAGAAGTGAGGTGTTGCGTTTGTGTTCTGTTTAATAGAAAATCTACACAGTGAGGTACCATCAGGGTTAAAGCATGGCCTAGGACCATAACCTCGCTCTGTTTTACAGACGCAGAAGCAGCAGTGACAGCTCTCAAACATCTTGGCAAAGCGCATGCAACAGGATCAAGGGCGGAAGAAAAGTAGACGCACAGCCTATTCTTCCCTCCATGTTCCTGCGTTAATACAGCCAAAGCAGATCCATCACGTTCATGCACATACAACAAAAAGGCCTTTTCATAATTTGGTGTGCCCAAAACTGGTGCGGAACACAGTGCAGCCTTGAGCAGATCAAACGCTTGCTGGTGTTCCAAGTTCCATGGCAATGGCAAAGAAATGCCCTTCTTTGTCAATGCCAACATTGGTTTAATCGTTAACGAGAAGTTCGGGATCCACTGCCTACAGTAAGAAGCCGTTCCTATCAAGGCTCTGACTTCCTTCTGTGTATTTGGGACAGACATGCTAGAAATGATTTTAATCCATTGAGGAGTCAACTTTCTTCCCTCCTTTGACAGGATATAGCCTAGATAGGCAACCTCCTGTCGACAATATTGAAACATTTTGAGTGAAGCTTTGTTTCCATGTTTTGCTGGGTGAATAAGCAACAACACGGTGCCCTCCTTACAGGCACTTTCTGAATCAGCAGCGAAAAGTATATCATCTACATACTGAAGCAATTTTCAAGTGGTAGGCAACTCGAGTGTATCATCTTGCTCTTTCAAGCCCTACTATAGATGCTCGGACTTTCCTTGTACCCCTGTGGAGCACGGGTGAATGTAAACAAGCGTCCCCCAAAGGTAAACGCGAACAGATATCTGCTATCCTTGTGTATAGGAATGCTAAAGAAAGCATTCTTAAGGTCTACAACACTAAAGTGGGTAGCAGAAGCCGGGATCATGGTTAGTATTGTCGTCACATCAGGCACAATAGGAAATTGTGGAGCAACAATCTTATTGATAGCGCGTAAGTCGATAATGAAACGAAAAGGAATTGCATTATCGCCTTTCTTATACACAGGCAAAATCAGACAATTGCAGAAACTTCCTCCAATTTCCTCAATTACCCCACGATGTACAAAATTGGAGACTATGCACTTCAAAGCTTGCTCACCATTAACCGAAATCTTATACTGAGGAATACGTGGCAACTTTACTCCGTGTTTTAAAATGATTTTAACAGGCTCAATTTGTAGAACACTGACATCATTGTCATCAATTGCCCATAAACACTCCAGAACATCACTAAATTCCGGCGGCAAAGGTCTAGTCAAGAACTGAGAGACAAAAATTTGCTGTGGTGAAATCATCAAATGCACTCCATCCGAAGAACTGCGAATTACCACATTTAATTCCTTCAACAGATTCAACCCCAACAAATTCTCTCCGCAGTTTGTAGTCAAAAGAAATGGACAGTGGTCTGTGAATGGACCCAATGTAATCGGTACCAGCGAAAAAACTGGACTAACTACTGGTGTACCAGAAAACCTACAGAAACTTTGGTTTGCCCTGACAGTGGAATGTTTGGAACCCGTGAATGGTCAATGGAACACTTCTGTGCTCCTGTATCTATCAAAAATAGATGTTTCCGATTCCCCACTGTCATTTCAACGTAGGGACCTTTCTGATGAACGGGAATAGGTGTTGGTTCCAAACCATGCTTCGGGCAATCCTAGCGAAACAAAATCTCATCAAAAGGAAGGTCTTCAGAGAGATATGCAGCAGAAGGATGATCAAAACTGTTTCTATTATCCACACTCAGAGACTGATCCTGCGAAAAAGGTTGCACATTTTGAGAAAACTGACTTCTACCAGGACCCCCTGGTCCAGGGCGGCCTCTGGATCATCTACCCATGGTACCAAATGTGTTATTCAACCTCTGCTGGAGGATCGGGCATTGTGCTCACCAATGACCCTCTTGTCTGCAATAAGCACATTGGTTCGCGTGTATAGGACCCAACGGCACATTACCCTGTGGAGCATACTGTCCCCTAAATTGTGAATTACCCACTCTAGGGCCTGTAACAATTTTTTGTAATAGAACTTTAGTTTTCAAGTCTCCCTTTCTCTTTTCAATTCTCTCTTTCTCGTTATTGACTCGGGTTTCATTGACTGAGCCATATGCAACACTTCAGACTGTGTCTTAGCCTGCCAAGCGCTCTCAGAAGAAATAATTTGCGACTGGATGTCGGGCAACAATCCACACACAAATTGGTCTACAAATAGCCGTTTTCCAGACTCTGATTAAAGAATTCGGTAGCACCATCAGATTTCCCTTGGACACAAGCAGTAGGTTTGTCCCAAATAACCCTTCTTTCAGGTATTATAGCTTTTAGTTTTGTCACTATTCTATCAGGCAAAGTCAGTATTACCTGTGGCGGTCTCTCACCAGCTGGCCTTTCTCTATCTAGTCTAACCATATTATCCCACATGTCCTCTAACCCTAGCACATCATCTATAGTCCTAATCTGTTTCCACAAATCAACAGGTGGGAGCACGGGAAATAACAAATCTATATCGCTCAGAGTAAATACTGATGACTGCAAGACAGATTCTATTTCTTTATAGAACCCTGTCGTATTCTTCCTATATCGGGAATGGATTGTTGAATGGTGTTCACTTCCTGTCTTGAGAACGGGATGTGAACAAACTGCGACACATAATGTTCAGGAATGTCATAGGCAGCTGCGCCTGTTCCGGCATCAGCTGGAACCTCGACTTTTGGGACAGATGTCGGCAAAACCTCTCTCACAGGCAACTGAGAGATATGAAACTCTGAATGCTTACTGAGCAACAGAGCTAAATCGAGTGCTAAAGCAGCTGAAGGAGTGTCAGACGAAAAAGCTCTCTTATAGATATTCAATAATTCTGCGGGACAACAAATCTTTCTTTTTATGCATTCATCCTGCAGGTATTTTACCACAACCTGTATCACTTTTGTCTGCATTTCTGGCGTATACTGACTTACGTGTCATATACTTCTACGGGAGATATCGACATGTCTGAGATCCATCTAATCACATCCTTTGTGCAAATCCGTGTTTCCTCACTTATCGACTTACAACAAGGAAGAAACCATTTCTGTAAAAAAATAGTGTTCAAACTACCACCATCAATTTCTTCATTCTGTAACCTTTCCAACTCCCTTCTATACTCAAAAACCCTCTTGACGTGCTTTCTCCGGAGTATCTCGTGAACATGCTAAAACATTCAGATCCCTCAACCCTTGTGGGAGACCTATATCATCTAGTCTGTTCCACATTACACATAAAATGAATTCCCAACCCTTCAATAAAAACGTTTTTCTCAGGAAAACTGTCTAGATTAGAGAGTGTGGCAAAAACATCAGCTTGTTCAACCCATGCAGTCAAATCGCGCTTTCTCTCTTTAGACACAGTATTGCGAGTTACAATCTTTGATTCCGCTCCCTTATCGACTATAAGTGGAACAGAACCACTCGGAAGAGGAAGAGTAGACAAGTCTTGTACATTCGGTAACAAAGGTGCTATCACTGGTGCAGAAGACAAATCCACCAGACCCGTAACAGTAGGCAAAGGCAGAGGTGCAGGTGGAGGAACAACGTTAGGAGGAGGAACAACAGCCGGAGGAAGAAGAACAATAGGAGGAATGAAAGGAGGAGCAGGAATTACTACAGGAGGAAGAACAACAGCAGGAAGAAGTAAAACCGCAGGAATAGGTACATACGGAGGTGGCACAGTGGCACCAGGCCTTCGTTCATTTAGAAGTTTGTCAATTTACTCATCAGACACATGAAAATCTTTAGACGGATACATTTTCTGAATACCAAGTTGAAAAGCCCTATCCATATTTCTTACTGACTCTGACTGTTTATTTTGATCGTACAACAACGGTTTTTCGGTGTTGGACATGTGACGGCGCGCATGTTTCTCTCTACCTTTAAGTTGCTGCATAGCTTCTTTCTTCCAATTCTGTAATATATCAAATGCTGCAGGTCTAGCCTTTTTCTTTAATAATATGGACTCTAAATATTCTATACGAGGAATTTCAAAAATGCCATTGGTTGGCCACTGAAGTTCGGAAGCATGTCTAGTTTGTCTGTGCCAAATATCATTAAACACTATACTACCAATGCTGTGCATACAGTACATAGTACACGCCGGAGACCGCTTCTGTGGCGCCTGTCGGCCAAATTCCAAAGATTGTCTGTCACTGTGGAATAGCGCCCTGAAGCAGGCAGTCAATTTCTCAGGCATATCAGATTCCTGGTGTTACCTGGTCAATAATTGTACTTGTAAGAACAATGCACCTAAACAAATTATCAGGATACTTAAGAATCGGGTCACGACTCACCGGATCAAAGGACAAAGGAATTCCGATCGGATTACAAAGGACTACAAAGGTCCCACATGGTTGGTGATTTCAGCAAAACTGCCCGCCTCGATATATGGACCCTCGTCAAGATGCCGTCTCAGACCGCGGGCTCACCGTCCAGGGATCGGGTCGTGCAGTACTGTTGAGGTATCGCTTCTCATCCAAAAAAACGGCCCCCTTTTTCACCGTCCAATCCCGGTCCGATAGCCGCATCAACCTTCAACGAGATGGCATCAATCTTGAGGGTCCCTATTCGGGCGCCATCTGTTAAAGCAAGAGGAAATATCGAGACTGAGTACCAAAAAAGGAAATACACCAAACACGGGCTTATAAAGATTCACAGATCTTTATTCTACTGCGCAGTTACAAAGAAACAAAATCAGATATCTATATGGTCCTCAGTACATCACAGCGAGTACCAGCCCTTCAGTGTGAGGAGTGAGGGGTACTGGACATCTGGACATTCGCACTTGTATACAATTTAGTAATAATGTCCAGCCCCTCTGCAGGTTAATAATCTGCGTAATTCTGCCTAGAGGAATCCCCCCTATATTGATTTTGGGTAAGGTTCCCCTTCTGACAGATTAATTTAGTAGTCTTTTAACTTTGTTTATAGCCTCTGTTGAGGCAACAGGACAATTTAAGACAGTCTATTGAGAATCATACAAGAAGCCAAGAAGCCATTATGCCGTTTTTTAAAAATTTGGTATTTTTTTGTTTTGTCTGCTTCCCTTGCAGGGATTACTATCTCTCACTTTCGCCCTGAGGAAGGCGTTGTTCTTTGACACCAACGGCCTTAAAGGTGGCCCCGCCGAAACGTAACTCTGGTCTCATTTCTGGAACTCTAACCTTTTCAAACCAGATTTCTATGAGACCATTTTTCTTTTCAACATGAAGTAATGTGAAAAGTTTACGCAGGCAGACCTGTTTTAAAGTATTTATACTGATGCACAAATGTATTTCTTTCATGTAATTATTATTTTTTGTCAAACTCTGAACACTCTATTTGTGCCTCATTTAACTGCTTAAACTAAGTTGCTTTAATTTTCTGCAAGTATCATGCTGTCACCATTGTAATTGAATGTCTAACTATAATCATGGTTTTATTATGCTCCTTCTCTCTTTTTCTTTGTTAAAGAAATCTTTTTTCATAACATTGGCTTTAGATTGTGTGAGATTCCCTTAGACTGTCCTTAGTTGCCATTAGGAAGAACTTAAGGATATCTTTGATACCATAACCATGAATCATGTAAATTAAGACCTTACTCTACTAGTTGTATGTTTTACAGCTTTTGTACTTTTTTGTTTGAATGGTTAATAATCTGTGGTCTAGAGTTCGTGCCGAGTTCACTTATGGCTCATACAACAATAGGTATTCCCAGATTGAGCAGTAAGCCTTAGCACATATCCCTTCACAATGCAGCTCAGCCAGTGTCCACACTCGACATTTGCATGACATTGTCCTTGATGTATGTTCGTGGATGAGGCTTGTTGGTGCAGACAATCCTAACACCACAAGTCATGTACGGGACAAGGTCTCGTTACCCAGTCTAAACATTCAGCCCGCAGACAGTCTAACCATTAACTTAGTGCAAAGGTCGGGGAGGCTTGGTTACAAGTTGAAAACACAGTCCACCATTTTAGAACACATAATTACATATGACCAAGAATCAAAATGGCGGATGATCCTAAAATGGTGGCGAAAATCCTGAAATTGGAACTTTGCAACGCGGTTTTCTTCGCAGAGCGACTGTGCTTATATATATATTAGAAAGGAGGCACAATATGATTTCCCGTTTAACAATTTGTCCTTGCTCAGGGCCAGGCCCATTGCCCAGGCACCAAAGTTAATCACTATTTTTTGTACTGACATTTTGACACTTTAGAAAAAATAAAACACCTAAATGTTTTGCAAAACCATGCTTTGAGATCCTTGCTGAGGCTTCTTGCGAATGTTTGCTGCAATCTTGTCCAGTACTTCAAGCTGTAGCCACGAGCAGAATTTTTTCCCTTTCAAACCTATCCCGATTTTGAAAAACGTTACCACATAGCTGGTCCCCAGTGGCCATGCCCACTTTAACCCCACTGCCGGTCTCTCATGGTCATGGCCAGTAGCCAGATTGTCCAGGACATGGCCTTTGGCCATAACCCAGACTTTCCGGCCACTGCCCATGTCCACAAGCTATACCTCAGTCACCAAAGCTATATCAATATTTTGTGTACCTCCATTATGACACTTTTCAAAAAATAAAACACAGAAACATTTGCAAAACCATGCTTTCAGGTATTTGCCAATGCTTCTTGCATGGCTAGGAAACCATAACTCGCAACCATAACTCGCGCCATCACCGGGCACTGCTAAGACAAACACCCAGTACATGAAAGATGACATCACAAATGTCTTTGATGACATTACTGATAACATTACATATCTGGGCCACTTGTTTTTGTTCACTGACATGTCTAGACTAGTTTTATTTTTTTACTGACAATGAGAGAAAAAATTGAAAAGGTGTTATATATACATATACAAAGCTGTGTATATATTCTTATAACACTTAACCCCTTAAGTGCCAGGCTATAATTGGAGTCTATGTAAAAAGGACGAGTATACTCGTCCTTGGCACTTAAAGCTGCCCTCTACCTTACATTTAACACACGCGCAATATCTTCCCTTTCCACCTGCCCCTCCATATCTGTGGTTTGTGTCCCTTCCCTCATTTCCCGCCCTACCTTACTTTCTGGGCTCTACTGCTAAAAAAATACAAAAAACATTAAAAAGGTTCCTTTAGGAACCACCTTTCACAGTGCAAATAATAGAACTATAAAGATAAGCTTATGGACTCCATCACCTTTACATTTTTCAGTAAAGTAATTAGATTCAATGAGATACTCCAACATTCCCATTAGCATTTCCTACTATGCTAATGGAAATAATGGACAATTGTATACTGGAGAAAAAGAAAAAAGCATAGAAACATATTGCTGTCCAAAATTCTACTCTCTACTATACAGTACACACCATAATCCATTGCCATTTATACCTATCCACAGTCACTTCTAGCACATGCCTTATTAGAAAACCCAGATTGCACATGCACCCCATCACACAAAACAGCCTTTAAAAAAACTCTACATATAGCCTATGAACATATTAAACTTCCACCCAGCAACTGCCACTAAACAATGTTCTACAAATCTTTTGCATCTACATTTCCCATACTTACACCAAAAAGTTATACATTGTGCTTCTATAAATGCACACATGCATTGTGCAGTGACAGACGTGCATAAACAAAAGGGGCAGTACGGATGGACAAGTGCTTATTAAAGCCCAGGAGGGAAGTGCCAAAAGACCCCAAGGTGGGAGGACACTGGCTAACTGCTGGGGCACAGGAGTCCCAAGGGTGGGGTTCATCTTAGCCCTAACATCCCTTTAACATAGTTTTTTCTTTCAATGGAATACGTTTTCATAAGTGACAATAATGTTTCATAATGTTACAACACTGTATATACGTTATTAATAATTCCTCTTTTAACATATATGAAACAACTATAAACCTCCTTTAACAAAAATATTTTTTGCAACGCATACTTGTGTGAGTCCTTATCAGCAATGCATACTCCAATAGGCAAATCTGAGTAGTCATTTGTTATTTCCAAAGGCCAGATCCTCTGCCCACGGCAGAAAAGTTATATCACTATTTTTTGTACTTACGTTTTGATCATTTCAAAAAAGTAAAACACAGGACAGATTTCCAAAAGCATAATTTCATGTCCTTGCTGATGCTCCTTGCGCAGCATGTCTGCAATTCCGTCCAGCAGTCCGAGCTGCAGCCGCAAGCAGATTTTTCCCCCCATTTAAACCTACTGCTTTGGCTATGCCGAATGCCCGCAACTTTGCTGCAATCCCGTGCAGTACTACGGCATGCCCCAATAATTAAATCAAAGTCAGCATTCGTCCTTACCAAGGACCAGGCCATTGTCCATGCACCAAACATATATCACTATTTCTTGTGCCACTGCCCACGGCAGAAACGTTATATCACTAGGATAGATTTGCAAAAGCACCCTTTCAGGTCCTTGCTGATGCTCCTCGCACAAGTTTGCTGAAATGCCGTCCAGCGCTCCGGACTGCAGCTTCAAGCAGAATTTGTTTTCCCATTTAAACCTAGAGCTTCAGCAATGCCTCATGGCCCAATAAGTAACTCAGAGTACGCATTCGCCCTTGCCGAGGCCAAGGCCAATTTGCATGCACCAAACGTATTTCACTATTTTTTGTGCTTACATTTGGACACTTTGGAAAAATAAAACACAAAACAGATTTGCTAAAGCATGCTTTCAGCTTCTTGCTGATGCTCCTCACGCAGGTTTGTTGTCTTTCAGTACAGCACTTCCAGCTGTAGCCACAAGCGAAATGTCTTCCCATTCAAACCTTGGGTTCAGCCATGCTGCATTCCCCGATAATCAAATCAGAGTACACGATTATCAAGTAATTGCAGGGCAGTAGAATGGGAAGATCACTGCACTTCATGGAGTACTTTAAACAGATTACCCTGCTGCTTGTGATGGGGTTCTTTTGTGAAGGTGCCCTTCCTTCTTCAAGTGCTAGGTTTCAAATAGGAGAGTGAGCCTTGTTCACCTCAGCACTGGCTTTTTCAATAGGTAAATGTTGTCGTAATGAAGCAGTCTTCAAAACCATTCCTGATACTATATTTATTAATAGAACTCATCTGACACGCAATTCGAATATCTAGAGTCTTTCTCAAGGCATGTCTATTGTGGGCCAGTAATTTCTGAGAGGTTGTGGAAATTAGTCCAGCATCCAATCCCAATATTTTGTCCCACTATGGTCGCAAATTAGGGTAGGTAAATATTTCAAGGGGGGCCTGGTGACCACCTAGGCACCTGGTTCTTTGTGCTTGGTTATTATCTGCTGATTAGCATTGTCTCTGAGTATATGCAGCGAGAATCACTGTGATCTGTTCATGCAATCCTGTGCAGCACTTTAGGCTGTAGCCACGGACAGGATTTTAGCCACGGGCAGAATTTATTTTCCTATTCAAACCTGTCCCAATTTTGAAAAGGTACACCACATAGCCAGTCCATGGTGGCCATGCCCACTTTAACCCCATTGCCAGTCCCTTGTGGTCATGCCCAGTAGCCAGATTGTCGGACACAGGCCATGACTATGACAATCTGGCCACTGCCCATGGCCACCGGATATACCTCAGTCACCAATGGTATATCACTGTTTTTTGTGCCTACATTATGACACTTTAAAAAAAAAACACACAGACACATTTGCAAAACCATGCTTTCAAGTCCTTGCCAATGCTCCTTGCACAACTTTCCTTCAAATCCATTCATGTTTTATTTTCTGAAGAGTATCAAAATGTACGTACATAAAATAGTTATATAACTTTGCTCCCAGTTCACAAAATCCATTTAGACTTTGCCGAAAAATTCAAGGTACGGTCGATAATCTTTCTAAAATCTTTTGTGCACATTCGTGAAACAGCAACACATTTACAACCCATCTAAAAATGCTGAAACCCCCCTCTAATTATGCATCCTCTTCACAAAATCCCACCAAACTTTGCAAAAACAGAAACTTGGTTGTAAATCTCTTTGCCAAATGTTGTTCAGATTCGTGAAAAGGCACCAAATGTTTAAGCCTTTCAAATATTTTGGGGCCCCACTCTAATTTTGTTCCCTCTTGGCAAAACAGCAGCAGACTTTGTAGAACCATTCATGGTCACGTCTAGAATAATAACACAAAATGTCATACAGTTTCATTGAGTGGCGCCAAGTTATACGTCATCCAAAAACTGCTTTTCACCAACACTGTAATGCAAAAATATGTTTGGATGCCCCTGAACATCTGTGATGTTCACAAACATTACAGGGATTTCCCAAACTGTTCCAAACTTCAGAGGTGGAAAAACGCCTGTTTTTTTTTAGTTTTTTTTTTTTATTGTCATATCCCATCCTCATCACCCGTCACCTCCCCAGAGATTGTTTCACTAGTTTGATAAGTGCAATGTTGTGTTTTTAAATATGTTTTCACAGCGATGTTTGTGAACACCACTGCTGTCCGCAAATCCAACATGGGGGCCTTTCCAAAACAAATGTTGCACCTCACGCTTTTCACCATCCAATCAGTGGGCATGTCCGATGTCCGCTGACATCATGGCCGTCTCTTGGGCCAATCGGAGGTCCCTGGACTGAACAGGGAAGTGAGTCTGCGGACCGAACACAGATATCACAAATTATTTTCTACCTGCTCTTTGGCCGTTTTAAATAAAATATTGACCAGATTTACACAAAATTTCCAAACGCACGCTTTTGGCAACGAGCCGCTGCTCCTGATGCAAATTTGGTGAAAATCCGTCCAGCGGTTTCGGCAATAGGCAACACAGCCTCCCTGATGAGTGTTTGGGACACGAAAGCGCTAGGAGGAGAACAGCAGTGCAAATATAGCGGAAGGGATTCAACCCTGTGAACATGGAGAACAGCATTACAAATGCAGTTGGAGGGATTCAACCCTAGGAACATTTTGGCAGCAGTTGGGATTTAACCCTGTGAATGTACTGGACACTTTTGGGATTTAGCCCAGTCATTTTTGTTTCAGGTAGTATATTGGCTGGGAACTGGAGTGCGTGCCTCACTCCCTCTTGTATTTCATATATTTTTGTGGAGATCCGGACTCCAGAGGCTGCAGCACTGGGTTTATTATGCCCCACATTGGAGAGGCATAATTATGGTTTTGATCAACTGCTGTGTTTTCCTTGTCCTCGCACATGTGCCATCCAAAATCTGTCACCTTCCTTTTAAACGAGTGGTCAAAAAAGATGCAAGGTCTTTCATATTCCTCTTCATTGCAACCATGTGTGGACCTGGACAGAATACCAAGGCAATATCCATGGCCAGATGCCGTGCTTTTGCATCAATACACATGGCATGTTCATTGTTTATGTTGAATAGTTCTAATTCTAGTAGATAACCAGTATCAGCACCAGACTGCATGATGTAGCGTATGTGCTTACCAATTGGGGGCTCTTAAAAAGGCTGCAGTTAAAAATAAATATTGTTCGACATTTGTGACTGTTTAGGTGTTAATTCTGCAACCCCTATTTGCAGGCTGTTGCAGTAGTCAGTCACTGTGTTGTACTGTTCTTTGAGATGCTCCAGTTTATGAGTGTTGAATTGCAATGAGTATGGGTGCTGTTGTCACCAGGTAGGATTTGGAACGACTGTAAGGGTGGCATAGGTGGGCACATATCTACTGATTCACACTTATCATTTCATAAAATGGTGTGTACTGGTTTACGAAGTTAGTCACCCCAAGGTGAGGACATTGGTAAAGTTAAACAGTGCATAGTTTTGTCTATCATCAGGGCAGCTATTTCATCTGCCACAAGGCTGAGTTCCGAACCACCGGGAGTGAGCTAATGTGTTGAAACCTCCGATGCACTCACCCTGAGAATAACTCCTTATGGGACTTTCTTAAAACCCTTACATTCACAAGGAGGTATGTGGGTGAACTGCAGTCTTTAGATGCTGTCAGAGGCTCTGCTGATTCTGATGTGATAGGACATGGGCAAGGTCACCCTTTGTCCATTGATGCTTGGGAAATCTGTGCCTTGAGCAGTGGTTCACATGTCCATTGTCATGTGGTCATTCTAATCCTCAGAGTGGACTAGTGCCATTCACACTGCTTCTAGAACAAGGTTATAGTGGGGTTGTAATGTAAGTGGTCTCGTATAGCACCCTGTCTCCACTGCAGGCAGCCTTGCTCATGGCTCTGTAAGAAAAAAGGGGGTGGGGTTCATTAGTAATTCAGTGGTAGAGGCAGATGTGAAACCTGTATGATCTGATATGATAGGTTATTTATAACGCGCTTAATACCCAGAGGTTTCTAAGCACGGATCCTGGGATTGAACCTGTGTTGCACTGTGTCGTCTTGCTTCCAAGGCGAGCATGTTGCTGCTGAGCTATCCTCCCAAGACAAGACGTCTGAGACGAACAACCAATGGCAGTGTGACCTACTCCTCCCCCACCCTGGCTTTATGCATGCATAGGGTCCCGACAAGAACTCAGCACAGCCATTGTAGACTAGATGATCGATGTATATGTTCTTGTTGAATGCAACTGGGTATTGATGAAGATCCAGTGCAATTCTGTCTTGGCAATTGGTCAGTGTGGATCTCTTTATGATTAGCTGTGGAAACCCTAAACTGCTCTGTGACTGGGGTTGAGTATGAATGTGTCATTAGTTCTGCTGGTGCTATTGTCTCAGACCTTAGTTATTTTGGATCTACCTACCAGTTTAGCCTTACTTTAATTTTTCTGCACGTTCCCTCTTATCTTCCATTTTTCTGTTCTCTTGGCCAGTGACCTAGAAGAGAGTAATATGGTTCTGGAGCACACTCTTCGCCACGGCATCCATCATTGTCATGGGATCAACCTCCTTGACTGACAAATGGCAGGCAATGCATGCAGTGCATGCCTGCATTGCCCATACATCTGTCCCTCCTCTCTTGCCAAAATGTAGTGATGATGGGTGAAACTCAGAAGTAACCAAACACTGTGTTCCAGTCTGCTTTCTTTGGGTATAGCAGAGAAACCTGCAAGTATGTTATCCATGTAGAAATGCCAAGTATCTAATAGAAATCCAATCTTTGGGTCTGGTTAGTCACTGATGTGGGCAAGTGTGATAGGGCTAAATAGGAGTGGATTTATATGGTCTCAGCACTAGAGCTATCGATCGAGTGGAGTTTTTGATCACTCCCGTACTAACAGCACGACCATTCGCGTGAGATCTAACTTGGTTGCAGAAGACATTCATCGTGAAGTAGCCCATTTTAAAAATCTTGGGTTTGAATTGAGTGAAATATTCCAGAGTAAAGTCATTGGAAGGGATGATTCGGTACATCAGAATCATACATTAAAGTAAAATGACCTTACAGTTTCCCTGGAAAATAAGAGTGGAAACCATAGAAGAGTTAATTTCATGAAGAATGAACAGACAAACAAGGGATATGAACGTGATTAGTCTTGGCTCACTCAAGCAATCACAATTGACAGGAATGAGGAAGCTGCGGATTATCCTCGATAGCTACAAAGAATCTCTTCGGTTTACTGTTCTGGAGCTCAAGGATTATTTAAAAATCCTGACCTGATTTCCATTCTAAGAAAGCACCAAACTTTATGTCTTCAGGAGCACTGGCATATAAATGCCGCAAATATAGAAGGATATTGTTCTTTTTTTTAGGCAGCCATTATGGGGACTCTGGGAAGATCAAAAGGTGGTCTTATAACCCTACTAAAATCAAGGTGTGGAATGACCGAAGCTAAGGAGGTGGCTTCAATTATTGGAGCCTTGGTGATCGAATTGGGGCTTGGAATCTCTGGAGTAACCGTTTGGATATTGCTGAATAATATCTATTGGCATGTGAAGGTTAGGCCTCTAGACAGGCTTTTTGCTAAATTGAGACTTCTGTCTGACAAGTGGAGGGCACGTTATCATCTTAAGGGGCTTGAATTGCACCTGTATGCCAATTGCCTGTGACAGCATGAATTAATTAATTGTGTTGCCCAAGGTTCACTCCAGGAAGATGTTCTGCAACAGAGATAAATGGACTACTTTTATGCGAACACAGGGACTAATGAAAGTGAATGGTTCAATTAAAAGTGATGAAGGGGAAAATATACATGGTCTGGGGTGAATCAAAAGCCACCCTGGATTATATTTTCATGGACAACTATTTGTTCAACAATTGCCTGGATCTTCGTGTGATCTCCCTGGAGTGATCATTGTTCATTGAGCTGTTCATTAAATGTTCTTGTTGTTCCGTACATAGATGTATTTGTACCTGTATTGGTAGTTAATATGGGGGGCAATAGAGTGACATGGAAAAAGATAACCATTAAAACATTTAATGCTAAAATTGAGCACATTGTGGAGACCACCGATTTACAGTTTAAAACAGTGTTTTTCTCGATTGATTGTTTGGAAGAAACAATTGTTTCCAACTTGGACACCTGTTGCTCATCGGCCAACAGGAATAGATTACAGTATAGACAGGGAAAAGTGAACACTCATTCTTATGATGAACACCTACAAAGTCTAAAATGAGAGTAACGGTCAGTTCAGTAAAGAATGTGGGTATCCCCCAGTTGGAGAAACATAAGATGATCACTTAAATTGTTATAAAATACACACATTGGACCAGAAGTCAAAGAGCAAGACTACTACATACAAAATACATGCCCCACCTTCCCAGAAGAACCTGAGATAAGCATGGGGCTGGGCTATATGTTTACAGGGGGACACAAAAAATCACAGCTTCGGCACTATATAAAATTATAATCCAGACACGCTCAGCTGGAGGAAGCACGGCAAAAGACAACTGGGAACGGGACATGGGGCAACAAATAGAGGACCATGAATGGACCCAGATATGCACACTGACCAAACAAATATCATGTAACGCCAGATACAAACTAATACATTATACAATAGTACACAGGACGCACTATACCCCCATGAGGCTTAAACAAATTTACCGCTCCACATCCGGGACCTGCCCGAGATGTCACACTGAAGAAGCAGATATATATCATATGCTCTGGGCATGTATGAAACTAAGAGACTACTGGAGAGAGGTTTGTACAGTACTTGTGGAAATGGCAGATCAGCCTATCGAATGGTCACCACGATTAAGCTTGTTGGGGTTGGTTGGAAAAATGAACCCGACTTGGCAAAAACTACTGAATCTGAGCCTGTTGATCGCCAAAAGAGCAATATTAATGAAGTGGAAAAGTGGGACACCCCCAACTAGGGCGGATTGGGACAGAGACATGATATGGACAAATGATACAGAAGAGCTGTATATAGACTCGGTGCTACCCACATCCAGACCCAGAACTATATGGACCAGCTACAAACAGTATCTACTAGATAAATCTGAATCTGTAAGACCAGAATCGAGACCAAGAATAACTGTGTACAATATAATGTCTGAAACCTTTGAAAATGTACATGTATGTGCTTTGCTTGTGTGCGCCAATAAATAAAGTTTAAAAAAAGAGAGAAAGACTACAGTGTCAAGACTCAATACAGATGTTGGATAGTCTTTAAAAACAATAAAGCATGTCACTTTTGGTCTTTAGTGAATTTGTGGATTAATTTTAATAAGGCATTTCAAATAAATGCTGTCTCTGAAACGGATTGGGTTAACCACTTTCAATCCTTGTATCCAAATGATATGGCTGAGGTATGTATATTGGACCCTCTTGGTATAGGGGAAAGAACACACAGACCAGAATTGATTTCTAGCCACAGATAATGTTGGGAATAATTAAGGGGGCAAGTGATTTGAGGTCCCCCGTACCCAACTAACTTTCAAACAAATTGTTTAAAGGGAACCCCCTTTGTTGCGTATGTATTGTATCACCACTTTTTGTTCAAAATAAGCACTGTTAGCTGACATCTTGGAGGATTTCCTACATCATCCCCATGTACAAACTCGACCTTGGCTCCAATCCAAAGAACTATCTCCCAATTTCGTTAATAGATGCTGATAGTAAGATCTACGCTGCTGTGCTCTTAAAACATCGAGAGTAGTGGGCAAAAAGCATTGGCTACCTAAGTCAGTAGAAAATATGCTTTAGGAAGTTTCCTGGAATGAAGTTGAATATTTTCATTCTTAAAATCTTTCAAGACTTGACACAGGAAGTCCACCATAAGTCTATTTATGTGACTTCTACAGACGTTAGTGTAGCCTTAGATTTGGCCAGTTGAAAATTGCTTTGGGCAAAATTAAAGAGGTGGGGGATCCCGCCTGGTTTATTAAAGCTCATTATCAGGCTTCATGCATTGACTGTGATTCAGGTAAGAATGAACAAAACAGGCGACATTACTAAAGAGATCCCTGTGAACAATGGTTTAAGACAGGGGTGTATTATTTATTATTTACGTGTCAGATGTGTAGGAAACACTGGAAACTTGCTCTTTTGTTGCTACAATAATAGGACAGGTGCGAGCCTCATGGCTAGCCTATGCAGATGATTTCCTATTTATGGACTGCACAGTTGTAGGACTTCAGAAATTGTTAACCGCTTTTGAAACATTTTTTGAATTTCTTTTTGAAATTCCATGTTTCTAAGTCCAAAATATTGAATTTCTCTGGAAGAGGAGTGACAGTTAAAGGGAAATGGTCTTTGGGCGGAGTGCAATTGGAAAAGGTAACTGAAATGAATTACCTAGGGTTTTATATCTTAGGCTCACCAAACAAAGGCAAAGTGATGAGATATCTTAGACAAAAGATTGATTCATTTATCCCCAAGATGTTTTATATACAAAATAAGTATTGTTGATACTCTATTATTCCCTTAATTAAGTTCTTTGTAGGTTCTGTAATACCAAAATTAATCTACGGAATTGATATTTATCCATGCTGGATTCTGGAATTGTTGGCTAAAATGCAAAGTAGGCTTTGGCGAAAGTTACTGGAATCCCAAATTCATTCGCTACGGTGGCAATTGTGTATGACCTAGGTGTCTGTAGTATCTTGTGAGTAACGAGATGGAAAAAGTAGTAATTTTACCACAAATTATTTGCCCCGTGTATGAATACTTTATATTCAGAATTAGGTAAAATGTTGCATATTAGGGAAAACAAGACCTTCAATGATTTTATGCAAAAGAAAGGGGGGGTCTGGGAGTCTGTCCACCAGAACAAACACAGCCCAATGACCTGTTCTTGGGTGGATGGCCCCTGGGAGAGACTTTGGATCTCACCCTAAGTTACCAGGGCGATCCAGTTATGGACCCCTTGCTCACTCCTCTTAGACAGGCACAGCTCCACCTCACTGATGATGCCCAACAAGGCTGAAACACGTTTATGGGGTTGCTCTTGGTACTCTTGTTCAGGGGAGAATTGCCTAGCATTTCGGTGCTGGACTGCCCCTGGGCAGGACAAAGACTGATATGCGGGGACATTTCTTCTCTGTGAAAGGGACAGTGAGCTAAAACCTTGGTAGAGTCTCTCCCAGGGGTATTCACCCAAGAACAGGTTATTGGGCTGTGTTCGTGCTGGTAGAGAGATTCCCAGACCCCCCTTTGGTTTGCCTAAATTAACTTTGGGTCACACCCCAAGGTATAAGGGAAATCTATACGTGGACCCCCTTGCTCACTGTTCTTAGAGAGGCACAGCTTCACCTCACTGATGATGCCCAACAAGGCTGAAACACGTGTATTGGGTTGCTGTTGGTACTCTTGTTCAGGGGAGAATTGCCTAGCATTTCGTTGCTGGACAGCCCCTGGGCAGGACAAAGACTGATATGCGGGTACATTGCTTCTCTGTGAAAGGGACAGTGAGTTCAAGACTTGGTAGAGTCTCTCCGAGGGGTTAATCACCCAAGAACAGGTCATTGGGCTGTGTTTGTGCTGCTAGAGAGATTCCCAGATGCCCCTTTGTTTTGCTTCAATGATTTTAGTATGTTGTGTAATCAGATACTAAGCGGTCTGGGTCTGACAAGTTCAGACCTGGAGAGTAACCCAAATAATGTGAAGAAAGTACTTAAACTATCTGATTGGTGTATACTGACAGAGAAATGTGATCAGCAGAGGAGCCTTAACTGCAATGGGGAATTAGCACATCACTGGAAAATCTTCTCGTGCCAAAAATTGAGGTGCAAATTTACTAGGTTCTGTTGTAATGACTATAAGAACAGAGACATTTTTGTGACACAAAGGATATGTTGACACTTTTGACAGGCAACAGGCTCTGTTGAAACTTTGGAGCACCTTATTTTGTATTGTCCGAAATCGTCACTCCAGCGAGACCTGACATTTTCAAATATAAGTACAAGTCTCGTTTTTTTTTGATAAGTCAGTATTTTGGAAGAGGTGTTTGATGGGCATACAAACTTCTTTAGTAATTGCCACTGTGGGTTTTGTCAACTCATTGGGTTTACATGATGAAATTGATAGAGGTGAAATTAAATTTGGTTTTAATTTTTTTCATAATGAATTAACAATGAATTTCTTAATGAAAACATGAATGTAATCTGTTTGTAGGAATACTCTTTTTAGTATTGGAATTTTAATATGTATTAATGTATCTCTTGTATATGGAAATTGTTACGGTTAAACTTTGTTTGTTTTGAGCCAGTAAACAATAATTAATTAATTATGTTTGGGTTATACAGCAGATTCAAATGTGTTAATACGTGTTACCTTCACTGCCCCACACTGCCTTGGCGTTCTCTTTTTGACAAAATGCATGTGAGCCTTACACCACATTGATGTTCTCGGCTGTCTCAAAATGCACACATGGTTCTCCATAAATTGGCTTTACTGCAAAATTCATGTTATCCTAACACTACTTTAGCCTTATCCCGCACCAGCCAAATGCATGTGTGGTATTTTACTGTGCCTACAAAATGCACATGTGCCCAACACTACTTTGGTTTTCTCCACAATCCCCACAAAGTATGAAGAGTACTCAATGTGTTTGCCTTGTCCCCTGCTTATAAAATACACATCTGCCTAACACTATTATGTTGTTCTATGACGTATGTGGTTCTCCCAGCTTTAGGATTATTCTCCCACCAGAAAAAGCATGTGGGTTTACCACCCGCTTATTCTCTTCCTCCTACAAATGCCCACGTGCCTAACATTGCCTTGGTGTTTTACGCAACCTACACAATTAATGTACCCATAATACTGACTTGGCATTCTCCTCCAGTCACAAAGGACACATAGAGCCTCATTATAAGGTTGCCGGTCCGGAAACGACGGTATCGGGAAGCTTGCCGGTACCGTTGTTTCTGGACCGGCAGACTACGAGTTCTGCGAGTGAGTGCCTTTCAGCTCGCCAGGTCTGACCTGGCAGGCGGAACAGCACCCGCTCGCAGACCTCGACGGATGCACCGGCACCATTCATGAATGCCAATGCATCCGTCCTCCCCATTCCCATTGAGTCCAATGGAACTCAAATGGTAATGGGGAGTAATATATCCTCCTACAAATGCGCATGTACATAACACTGCATTATCTTCTCGTTACAAACACAAGTGTGGTTCTCCCAGCATTGACATTCTTTGCTGCATACAAATTGCATGTGCGGCTAACTGTTAGGCAGAATTGCAGGCAGTACCCTCTGGGACCAATACACACAATTAGGACTACAGGTGTTAGACAAACAAACCTTTGGTATAAGTCTGTACCACACAGTTTTTGGTAGCAAGCTGAGCAGCCAGGCTTATCTAAAGAGTGAGTGTGAGCAGTACAAACAGTTACACAGAGGGCTTTCAATCACAGTGGTTCAAGTAGACACTTACACTCAAGGTTTCTTGGTAAAAACACTTACTAATGTATTAGACAATCATTTAGAAAACATTTCACTAGAAGAAGGCAACTTAATATTATATACCCATACACTTCAATACAAAACGGTAAGCTTTTGAGACAGTTTCAGCTCCCCTGAAATAGGAGCTAAATGGCAGTTCAGTTACTTAGCAGTGAGCAAAAAGGCCAAAAGTAAGTAAAATAGATCACATATACTTTCTAGGCAGTGTAAATAGTTTCAGTTCACCAGAAGAGTTTAATTCAAGTCTATAGGCCAGGCCAAAGTCAATGGGCTAGTGTTCTGGATAGGAAAGAGCAGTTCTGGTGTCAAATGGTAAAGTCTTTGCAAAGGTTCTCAGAAGTAGTTTAGATGAAAAAAGATAAGAGTGGCGTTCTCTCAATCGGGGTGACTCAGTACCTTTGTATGCAGAAACAAATGTTGCTGAAGTTGTGGCTTCTGGCAGGTCCTGCATATCTCGCTGTTCCTGAGCCTCAGTCGTGGGGACAAGAGGGAGGACGTCGGGGGAGTCCTGCACTGCGCGGGATCGTTGAAGAAAGCAAACAAGATGGAGTCACTTCAGTTCCAGTAGCTGTAGATTCAAGAACACAAACTGGTGTCCCTCTCCCTGGTTAATCCTAACCAGCCTTGGGAAGGGTAGCCAGGTGTCTTATGAGTTGATTGGTCCCACCAACTCAAAGGAAGAAGCCGTCCTTGAAGGAGCTTCTCTGTCGAATGGAGTGTGACAATTCGGACCTGCAGCAGGGCTTCACCGGGCAAACCAATGGTCCAAGAGTTGCAGCAGCTATCCTCTTCCTGCTTGTCTTCGGTTCTTTCGTTCCAGTGGTCGACTCTGCTTTCCAGTCCAAGAGACTCGCCTTTTAAACAGTTTTCTCCCTTTCATTCCAGCCTAGCTGTCATTCACCCAGCAGGGTGGCTGTCCTTAGCGGACAGTCAGCCAACCAATCACACCAGAGTGCATTTGGGTCTCCTAGGAGACTAAACACAGGGAGTTTTGGGCACCTCCCTCACTTCTTGCCCACCCCAGACACTCAGACGCCAGAGGCCGTCTTCAGTCCTGAAGCACTCCAACGGCACACGAACAAAGGGACCAAACCTGGTTTGGCACGCAGAGACAAACACTAGAAGGACCTTTCCAAAAAGAAACGGCAAAAAAAGAAGACAGGGACCTGTTTAAACAAAGGGGCTTAAGGTGCCATCTTGAAAAACATGCCTCCTGTGATTTGTAGCTACTGATGTTCGCGGTCGGGAAAAATCATGGTAGTTCATTGTAAAATCTCTGCCACCAGCATTTTCAATAGGAAAGGGTAGCATTTGACTGCTACATGAGTATTTAGACACAGGGGATACTATGTAACCCCTCCAGCACTCCATTGTAAGATGGGGTGTGCTGGGTCTATGAATTTGGAAAGACTAGTAAAGTCAATTTCACTTTATATTCTCTGGGAAACAATAGTTTATCCCAGAGAAGGTATTTAAACCTTTGGGAAGTCTAAAAAGACACCCGTGTGTCACTGCACTGAAGGTGCTGTGTAACACACATGTAAAGATGATGCCTATGGAGTTATCTAAAACTCCATAATCAAAGAAAACAAATGTAAAACACACATCAAAATACATGAAAGAGTGGGAAAAAAGGCTCACACTCTTTCCAGGTAAAAAAAATCAAGTCCTCAAAATCTCTAAGGGGAAGGGAATTAGCACTTTTATGAGAATTCTCCATAACACTCACATTATTTTGAAGCTCTCTTACAACAACAAAATCGATGTGGGTCTAACACTGCCTTGATGTTCTCCTCTTCCTGCAAAATGCAAATGTGCCTAGCACTGCCTTGCTGTTCTCCTCCACCTACAAAATGCATGTGCAGTTCTCTCTGATTTAGCGTTCGGCCAACCTAATGATGCACATGTGCCTAACACTGCTTCAACATTTTCTTATGTGTACAAAATGCACCTGGGCATAACACTGACTTGGTGTTCTTCTTTCCTACAAAATGCAAATGTGCCTAATACTGATTAGGCATTCTCCTAGGCCTCCAAAATGCATGTCTGCCTAATATTCGCTTCTCATTCTGTCCTGCTTGAAAATGCCCTTGGGCCTCATTACGAGTCCGGCGGTAACCGCGGTGGTAAAACTGCCTAGATACCGCCGGACTCGTATTACCATTCCGCCTCCGTGACTCTGGGAGTTACCAGGGCATTACAGCCCCGGTGTCCCGGGAGTCACGGAGGCGGAATGGTTTTAATCCCCATTCCCATTGAGTGCTATAGGACTCAATGGGAATGGGGATGTGAAAACACTGGCACCATCTTGTGATGGTGCTGGTGTTTCCACGTCCGCCTGCAGGCGGGAGGTGTTCAACCCGCCAGGTCAGACCTGGCGGGAAGATCACCTCCCGCCTGCAGGACTCAGGATCGGGTGGTCCAGAATTAACAGTGGCGGCAGGTTTACCGCCACTGTTAATTCTGGACCGCCCGACCCGTAATGAGGCCCCTTGTGTCTGTGTGATGAAATGACCTTTGCTCTGCAGAAGTAGAGGGGCGAGCAGTCAATAAACCACCTACCCATTCCTTACACCTCTACAAACAAACACTGATTCTAATTACAAAGGTAAAAAAGGCACAGCCAAGAGATATAGCTCCTTTGCATTTTGTGGTAACGTGGTCTGAGGGAAGGCTATACTCTTAAGAGGGGTGTAAATGTGATTCAGTAGTGACCCAAACAGCAAAGGGAATGCCCTATCAAGGGTCTACAAAAAATATATACACTTTAATTAAAGACACTGGGGGTCATTACGACCTTGGAGGTAACCATGCCTCAATTTGCGGCATGGTTACCCCCTTACCGGGTACCGGGTCCGGGTTCCTTGAATGAGGAATTACCGGGCCATTCCAACCTTGGAGGGCCCGGTAATTCCTCATTCAAGGAACCCGGACCCGGTACATCCCCATTCCCATTCGAGCCCCCATAGGGCTCAATGGGAATGGGGAGGGAGCTATCAACGGGCCTGTTGATAACGGGCCAGTTGTCAGCTCCCTGGTCTGCTAGCGGGACCCGCTAAGGGCACCTGGTTTTAACATAATACATTCCTTTTCACAGAATCAAAGGCTGATGTAAGGTCCAAAGAGCCCACAAATATATGCTCATATTTTTTATTTTTACACCAAGTTGCATTCTGCAATATTCTAATCATATAGCCATTCATGGAGGTTCCTGTTTTTTTTTCTTTAAACCCACCTGGAATTTCTTCATTCTGTCAGCCTTAATTGTCCTTTCCTCCAGATGTTTTAGGAGGATACCAACAAATAACTTTTGATCGGCATCCATTATCATGAATGGCCTACGAGCGGTGGGGGCACCAGGAAGGACAGATAGAAGCAGAAATAAACATTATAGTGGAATCTTCCTGCAGTGCAGAGCTCTCTCTGTCTACACTAAACCTGCCCTTTCTCGTTTCAGTATAATCAAAGGCCTTTAGATATGCAGAACCATGGAGTGAGTCTACTCCTTCCTGTGGAGTTGCTCTCTCTTTGGGGAGGGTGTTACATACCCTCACAAAGGAACAAAGAGAGGCAATCCCCAAGGCTACAGTTGTGCAGGCAGGGACAGAGATAGCCTTGCCTAGGGAGAATATGCAGTCCTTTCACAAATGAACTGTGCTCACAGGGCTGACATATGTGTGATATCAAACTGCTGTGGCTGTAACAATTATGATAAATACCATAACTCAGGTATGGTTTATATGTAAGGTTTATTTGCCACCAGATCAGTAGACTCATACTCACAGGGCTTTGGTACATAGGTGGATGTTTTAAATGCCACCCCTGTGCTGCAGCTGTCAGATGGGCACCTGTGGCCTCTGAACCTGCTCTCTTCAACTGAAGTGCAGGCACTCCATATTATTATTATTATTATTATTATTATTATTATTATAAGATTTGCAAAGCACAAACTAAGGCCCATAGGCGTACAGGCGCTAAGCGGGAGGGAGGGCAGGCTCACATAGACTCAACAGTGCCAAATGCTTTAGCAAAGATGAAAAAAGAGATTAAACAGATGCGTCTTCAAGGCTATCCTAAAAGGAAGGTAGCCGCCAGGGTTCTCAGGCCCAGCAGAAAGGCATTCCACAGAGTGGGTGCAAGAACGGAAAAAGAACAACCACCTAGCCTCTTCAGGACACATATGGGAATCTTGAGAAGCTGATGAGAGTCCGACCGCAGGCTTCTCATTGGGCAGTATCTCTCAAACTTATGTTTCAGAAAGTGGGGGCCCACATTATGCACGGCTCAGTGAACAATGCATATAACTTTAAACTCAATATGAGCCGCCACCTGTAACCAGTGTAAACAATGTAGCAAGGCGTGACAGGGGGACAGATGAGGTTCCCTGCACGCCAGGCATGCTGCGGCGTTCTGGAGGATATGCAGTCGCTGGATCTGGTATTTAGGTTGTCGTATGAAGATACTGTTGCAGTAATCTAGCGAACCAATTATGGTGGATGTCACCACGGTTGTCCGGCTCTCATGGGGAAGCAAAGGGAGAATTTTTCTTTAAGCCTTTAGTTTTCAAAACCCAGGGCTGCATATGGCAGAGAGCTGAGCCTCTCGTGACCCATTAGGTAGGCATTTAACTCTGAGGCTTTTCACAGAAGAGCACGAGGATGGACATGGACCAAGTGACTGTGGCCAATATTGCGAGTTCCAAAGGTGGTTCTTCCCCTGAGGGCCAACCACCAGGACCTCAGTTTTTCTGCCATTTAATTGCAGCCAGTTGGCCGCCATCCAGCTTCCCACTTTCTCCAAGCAGTTATGCAGCTTCTCGGGAGGCGCAGCTTGGGGGGAGTCCTACTGGAATATTAGCTGTGTGTAATCCCCATAGGAGTAGAAAAGCACTCCACATTCTGTGATTAGATCCGCCAGTAGCCAAACATATAAATTAAAGGCAAGAGCGGAGAGAGCTGAACACTGCGGGATTCCACAGAGTAATTCTACCAAGACAGAATGCCAGGACTAAAAGGACACCAGTTGAGCATGGCCTCTCAGAAAGGACTGGAACCATGCCAAATTGGAACCGGGTATACCTGCTTGCTCCAGCCTAGTCAATAAAATCTCATGGTCCACAGTATCAAACGCTGCAGAGAGATCAAGGAGGATAACCCGCCAAAAACATACTTCATCAGTCTCATTGAAATACAGACAAAGAATCTTAAATTGCTATTTTGCAACCAGAGGGATGGAGGCATCTCTTCAGAAGTGGGGTGGCAGCTAGTACAGTTTCAGTTCCTCCGCTTGAACATAATAAAACCTCCAAATGAGAGGGAACTGGGTTTTCTGGGATACCCCATGGTCTTTGAGGCACCGCCACCTTGGAGCAAAACTTTAATACTCGGAAAAACGTTGGGCCAAGTCACTTCAAGCTGCAAGCTGCAGATCCAATCATTACATGCAATTCTAGCTGAAGCAAATGTACAAACATGGTGACATTCCTGTTTTACACAGAGATTAATGCATTATACAGTGACCATTCCTATTCTCTACCCGACAGCCTAGATTACAATACAAAATGCCATAGATGTGGGGACTCTCATCTGTTACATAAGGGCATGATCAGCCAAAAGGCCCTCATCAGTACTGCACAAGGCTGTCACAGCTGACAAAACATCCATCCCTTTGGATATAATCATATTCAACAAAAACATGAGTTCCTTCTGTCCCATTCAGACAGAGTTTGAGCCAACACTAGTGCACATTTATGACCACTAGGCATACCACAAATAAAATAGCAACTTTGATAATAGCTCCGACGTACAGAGATGACAATGACCAGCTTACAGTTGCACTTTTCACAGCTTGGGCATATTTTTCATCCCTCTGTGTTTATAGTTCTCTGGCAAAGAAACGTAACTTAGATACTTGGCAGGATACCTTTTGTATTTCTCCCAAAGAAAATGTCCTCATTGAAATGTCAGCGTTTTTTTTACAAAAATACAATCTTGAACTTTACAAAAGTGCTTAGGGGCTACTTATAGTGTGTAGTCATTTTAGAGAAGAGAGAGAAATGGGTTTAACAAATACTTGGTGCAGTGGTATAGGCGAGTTACCACACCACTTCCATAACTGCTGTAAAAGAATCATATGCTCTACTTGAGAGTGATATTTGTATTTTTGTATCCACTGAATCAACCAACTCACAAACACATTTTGCAACTATTTTGCCCCAATTTATCTCTGATATATGCCTGACAAAGCCTTCTGACATTCTGCTGAACATTTCCTCACTGGTTTGCTGCTTGCTATTCAATGTGGGTCAAAGCAGCTGTCTGCAGAGCCCAGACCTGGCCACAAATGCACCATGATGATGAGCAGGAGAGTGTGACATTGACATCCTTTCTAGCATACAGCCATCCTGGAGTTAGTCGCTCTTTGTTATGTGGGGACCCGAGGTTGAGAGCCTGCCTGGTCTATCTGCATGCGACTGAGCACCTGGTTTCAAACCCAGCATGGTTCAAGTCCCGGTGAACCCGTCAATCAACTAAGTGAATCACTTTGATCCGCTCCACCGCTGTTATTTTTTCATTGTATATAGGAGACACTACTGAGCTTACTGCATTGCCTTTTAATTTAAATGTAACGTTTTGTTGGTGAGCTCAACTCCTGCAACCTAAAAGGACATAAGCATGGCCCTCCAATGAATGTGTTTAGTAGGGTCATGTATTTATTTATTTAATATGTTTTGCTTTTATGTATGTCCTACCTTTTTTAGTTCAACGTACCCATCCGACATCATGTCATGTGGCGTTGTGTGTGGTTTCTTTGGTAAATCTAATGTTGTTTTTTAGTATGCTGAAATCCTGCAAATCAATAGGATGTCAGTGCAGGATTCCAGTGTATGTGTTCCCACCATGCATATATTCTCTTGGATATGATGTATGTCTAGGAAGCCCTTAAACAACACGGGACAGGCAATCATTGTTCTAGACTCACTGCACGTTTTGGCCCTATTATCATGCATAAAGGTATGTCAAACAGATGTTTTAAAATTTGTTGTCAGACCGATACAAACAATACATTCCATTCCTGTGATTGTGCCAAAACAAACAGAACCGATGAGTCGGGCCATGTATTGATTGTTGAGGTGAACTCTAAATTGCTATAGCGCTTGTTGTAACGGGTGGCCTGAGAAATACAGTATTAGTTACTGGAGCTCCTGGTCCAAAAACTGCTCCAAGAGATAAAGTGTAAAGCCGAGGTGTAAAAATAGAATTTTGGGGAGAGTGTTAGACAGAATTATATGCAGTACCCTTTGGGAACACCACACACATTTAATCACCTTTGGTACAAACCTGTACTACACAGTAAAGTGGTAGCGATGGCTGAGCAGCCAGACTTATCTCAAGAGCAAGTGAGCAGTATCAATAGTTACACAAGGACAGCAATCACTACGATTGAAACAAACACTGACTCAAGGTTTCTGAGTAAAAGAATATACATTTGTTTACACATCAGTTGTATTACATTTCACTAAAGTAAAGCAGTTTAAAAATCACACTCTTAATACACCACACCACTCCCAATAGGTTCCAGACAAGTTAAGCTCACAAATGTAGTGGGAGCAAAATCGCACTCCAGAAATTTAAAAGGGAGGGAAAGACAAAGTTAGGCAGAAATTGAACAGCACCAACAGGTAAGTAAGCAGGGCAATCTAGAAAAAGGAACTACAGTGATGGAATCAAATCAAAAAGGGTAAGGTCCAAAGTCAATAGGACAAAAGTATTTTGCTCAAGATCGCACAGCTCAGGGTAGTTTGCGGTTAAGTCTTTGCCAAGAGTTCCGGACGAAGTTGGTCGGCAGAAAAGTTAGTTTAAAGAGTAGAGAAGGACAAGCCCTCGGATTGGACAAAGATTTCACACACCTTCACCGCGGCTGAACGAAGCGAACAACCAGATTTGCACAGTACCTTTAAATGGAGAAGAAGCTGTAGCTGCAGCGGACGTTCCTGGCAGTTCCTGCAGACTCACGGTTCCTGAAGCTGTTGGGCTGACATGAAGTTGGAAGACTGGAGGGTCCTGCACTGCCCAGGGAAGAAACCAGCAGCAGAGCAAAGCAATGAATAAAAGGTGCGCTCCTTAAAACCCAATCAGGGTCCAACCTTCCTGGCTATCCGGCCCACTGTAGCTCTGTGCAGTGAATTCGACCAGAGGAGGGAGTCCTGGCTTGCAGTTTGGGCAAACTGGTTGGTCCCCCAAGCTCAAGGGAAGAAGATTACTGGAGGATCTTCTCTGTCGTTGGCGTTCGAGGATTCGGACCTGCAGCAGGGCTTCACTGGGCGGTTCAGTCGTGGTAGGGGTCCTCTCCCATCAGCTCCTTGTCAGTTCTTTCGTTCCAGTGGCGACTCTGCCTTTCCAGACCCAGAGACCTGCTTTTTATGCAGTTTTCCCCCATTCACCCAGCCTGGCTGGCAATCACACAGCAGGGTGGCTGTCCCGCCGGGACAGTCAACACAACCAATTAGTTCAGAATGCGACATTGGGTCTCCAAGGAGTCCTAAACCCCACCCTCACATCTTATCCCCCCAGACATACAGACGCCTAAGGAGGGCTTCTGCATAGAAGCCAGCGAAAAGACAGTGAACAAAGGAACCAAACCTGGTTTGGCATGCAGAGTAAAACACGAGAAAGACTTTTATAAAAAGAAATGGTGAAAAAACCCAGCCAGAACCGTAATAAAACATATATGGTCTAGCGGGATTAAGTTCGAGGCTACCAAGATAGCCTAAAACAATACCAAGGTTATTTAAGATAACCGCGGTGGGAAAAATAGGGTACTTACCACTGCCACCAGCCAAGTCTTGATGAAAAGGGAGCGAAACAATGCTCCAAGAGAAATAGACAAAAAGGGATAAGTATTAACCCTTTCCAGTACTCCATGTAAGATGGTTTGTACTGGGTCTGTGGTTTTACAGAGGCTAATAAAGTTAATGGCAACTTTATGTGTTTCTGGGAGACAGTAGTCAGTCCCAGAAAATTGATTCTGAGTTGGGAAGTCTAAAAGACAACCCTGTGTCACTGCACTGAAGGTGCTATGTAACACACAGTAAACAATATGATGCCTGTGGAGTAGGTGAGGCTCCACAGTCTATGAACACAAAAATGTTAAACACACACAGTAAAACACATGTAAGAGTGGGAAAAAAGGCTCACACTCTTACCAGGTGAAAAAATGTAATCCTAGAAATCCAGCAAAGCTGCTGAGGGACTCATTAGGTAAGGGAAATTAGCCATTCTGGAGAATTCTCCCTAACAGAGAGCCCTCAGGAATAACCCACCCCACCTGGCATATGCCCTTCTTATTGAACCCCCACAGCTGGGAGCACCACATAACCTCCTTAAACCAATCTCTGCCACTAAATCTCAGCAGACTGCCTAGAACTAGACTGCAGTATTCTGGCCATTCATCAACAGTGCTTTGCATTACACTCACCCTCCATGCTCTAGGCTGATAGCATAGAGCTGAACAGCAAAAGCTTACACATCATTTGTAAAACATGTTCTGCCCTGTCCCACACCCACTACCTTCCAGACATTTCATTTTATGAATGCTGTGTTTCCAATCACTTTCCTACAATAGAGGCCAAGTAAGAGTTAGATACAGGGACAACACTAATGTGTGCTTGATGAGGTTCTTGTGGCTTCCTATTAGCAAAGGTCCATGACATTAGCATGTTGTATGTTTTTTTTCTGCTGTGCCAAGACCTCAGCAGTGCCCCCAAAATAGTTGTGCATGTGCACGACTGCCCCTCACCCCATGCTCCAGGATATGTCAGCTGCACCTCCTTAGAAATAATCTCTGTGACTATGTCTTTCCACAACCTATTTTGTGGTGGATTCACCTCTGGCACCGTTTTGATGTAGAACCACATCAATACACAAAGAGGTAGAGGGTGGCTTTTTAGGAGTCTCAAGCAGACCCTCATGTAAGGGGATTAACCCTTAAAATATAAACAATGTAGCTTGTGACTCCGAAACACTGTTTTCTTATATAAACAGGAGAAGCTAACTCATGCCCTCGATGTTTATCCAGCACTGAGAAATGACTTAAGCATTACTACTTTAAGTTGAAAAAATATACATATTTTAATTTTCATTATACAAATAGTACATACACCATTTACCATAAAATTCTAAATAAAAAACTTGTTCAAAAAGTTGTTTAGAAGTGGCTAGTCTGTTGCTAGATATTAGAATCACTGTGATTAAGTGTGTAACATCTTCAAAATAAAAGCCCATTAAATAGTGGCTTGAACATTAAAGTGGCTTGTGTAGTGCAGATTCACTAGGACATACCCAATTTCATCACTCATCCACTTCATTCTCATTCATTCCATTCTCATTCTCAAATATTCGTCTTCATTCAAACATATAAAAAATCAAACATGGTTAAAAAAGCCCAACATGTTTCTTTCCTAATCCTTTCAGGGTCTTGAAGACTTGGAAATTCATCATCGGCAGCGTAGGTTTGAAGTTTTTACATGCAAACAGAAGTTAGGTGCTATATTTACGAGCCTAGTCTAGTACAACAGTACAAATGATTTGTTGGAATTAACGATTATTCGAATATTCTGGTTCTGGAAGACGTGAAGTGATGTCTACAGGAGGTATCTTCCCCTATAAGAAAACAGTGGAAAAATGGAAAATCAATATCCATTTTGAAATTTAAATTTACATTTGAAATTCTGGAGAAAAGTTCCAGATTAAGGAGAAGCTTATAAGTAGCTTGATAAATCGGTTTCAGAAACAGCACTAGGCAAATCCACTCCTTCAGTTCCAGATCGCGATAGTGAGAGGTGCAATCTGTTTGGATGTTTAGGTATGCCTCTCAAAAAAAGGGAAAGGCATTTGGGAAATCATGTGACCTAACATCAGGGAGAAAGGGAATCTTGGAATTAAGTGGTTGGTATAGGGTAATTCGTTATGAGCTCTAGTTGGAGGTTTCAGAGAGCTGTCATGTATTAATATTGCCGGTCTTCCAGAGTTACATATTTCCGTTACTTGTTCCCTACAGGTAGGTTTAAAGCTAGCTTGACATTTGCAATGCCAGGAAACATTTTTGTATCAAAGAGTTACTAAACAGAAGATTTCTTACCTTGCCAGCCGTTGGGGATGTGGGCCGCTGATAGTCGTGCCTGTCTGGTTTCTCCTATTTGTGAGAATTCTTTACTTAGGATGTACTTGGTTTCGTCCTGCCTGGGGGAATGACATAGAATAAAGAACGGCATAAAGTTTAGCTGGTCTGTAATCTAGTGGCTGCGATTATTTGGAGCAAAGTGAGCAGATCAAGATTTTACCTTTTAAGTGACTGTTGTTTTGAGTCTCAAAATGGGTGGGTCTCTCGAAGGGTTATCCTGCTATTGTATGTCTGGCATTAGTTTTACTCTTGTCATCCAACTTTGCCGTCCTTCCCGTCTGTTGGTATAGTATCAAGGGAGAAACAACAGGGAAAAGAATGTGAATGTGGGAGGCTGTAGTGTAACTCGCCTCTTATAAGGAGAAAGAGTTATTAAGTGGCACTTTGGGAATAGTGCACAGAGAAGTGCCAAAGCGGATCCTCAGCACATATTCACTTAATTAAGTTTCTCCTGTGTGTAATGTTAGACACATAAGATGTTACAGGCTATAAAATTCAGCGTGTGAACGAAGGTCGAATCTGCTTACCCAAACACTTCTCTTTCGTGTGTATGCTTGTTTTTCAAGCTCTACAGACGTGATAAATCACACCGCAGGATCACACCGTTGCGGGTTAATTGCATTTTTTGGAGAAACTATTCGCGAGTGCCTTTAACTACTCGCTCTTTCCCTTGTGGCGGTTGCTTGTGTAATAGGTAACGTTGAAACGTTCTTAAGCTCTAAAAATGAAAGAGCACAGTGTGGATTTAATTAATCCATGTGCAAAATGCTAGAGAGTTATGGTAATAATGCACGGGCAACGGCAAAAAGCTTACCCTGTCCCCCCACTGGACTCTTTCGTGACCTCTGCGACTCTCTCTCACTCTCTATTCTCCCGTCTGGGCATACTTATTCTGCAGGGCACACTCTTGATGCTCTGATCTCTTCTGACCTTCCCCTCTCTGTCCCTCTCTCCACTCCTCTCTCCTGGAGTGATCACTTTCTCCTATCCTCCCACATCACCCTCCTTACCCCACAGGCAAAGCCATCCTCATCATTGCCACCCACCTTCTCGGTCATTCGACCCATGAAGCGCGTGTCAGTTGCGGCTTTCGCTGCCACCTTCTCGCCCCCCCTCCCCCTTCGGCTGACTCCCACCCTGACACAGCCCTCTCCTTGCTCCACTCTGCTATATCTGATACTCTTGATATCCTTGCCCCTGTCATGAAAATCCGCCTGAAGCCCAAAGCCAAATGTAACTCCTGGTATGATTCGGATCTCGTCACCCTAAAACGCAAGTGCAGGGTGGCAGAGAGGAAATGGTGTGCTTCATGTTCATCCTCTGACAAACTGGCCTGCCGCCTGCTCCAAAGGCAATACCGTGTCTCTGTTCTCACCAAGAAGAGAGCCCTTATCCAAGCCCGCATCTCTGCGGCATCTAACAACTCGGCTGAGCTCTTTAAAATCTGCAAGGAGCTTGCCAACCCTGCTGCAGTCTCTACCTCTCCTGTCCCCTCCCAGGCCCTCTGCACTGCACTGGCCTTCCACTTCATCTCTAAAACTCAGGACATCCTGTCCTCACTCTCCTCCTATCACCTCCCCCCCTCTCTTCCCTGCTCCTCCTCTGGCCCTTCTGCAGCCACCCCTCCTCCCTCCTTCTCTGCCTTTCCCCTTTTTTCTGCTGACGAGGTTTCCAGACAAGTCCGATCTATGAAAGTCTCGTCTAAACAGATTCACCCCTGTTCCTCCAAAACTATCAAGGACCACATCGACTCCCTGGCTCCTGCCCTGGCTGACTTTTGCAACCACTCCTTCGCCTCTGGAGTCTTCCCATCCCCCCTCAAGCACTCCCTTGCGCACCCTCTCCTTAAGAAACCCTCTGCCGACCCCTCCTGTCCGGCTAACTATCGCCCAATCTCCATCACTCCCTTCCTGGGCAAGCTCCTGGAGAAACTGGCCATCTCCCAGCTTAACCTCCATGCTGAAGCTGTTGACAGTCTCCATGACCATCAATCTGGCTTCAGAGCGGCCAGAAGCACGGAAACTGCTCTCCTGAACATCCGTGAGGATCTGCTCTTAAACCTCGACTCCAACACTCCGTGTGTTCTCATTCTGCTCGATCTCTCTTCTGCCTTTGACACTGTCAACCAGGCCATCCTGCTCAACCGTCTCCGTGATAACCTGGGTATCACTGGTCAGGCTCTGGTGTGGCTGACCTCTTTCCTTTCCAATCGACCCTCCCAGGTCCAACTTGGGTCCTTCCTCTCTGACATCTTTTTCTCCACCTGTGGCGTTCCCCAGGGATCTAATCTCTCTCCCTGGCTGTTCAACCAGTATCTGGCACTCCTTGCCCACCGCATCGCCGCCCTCTGCCCCAACTTTCAGTGCTATGCGGATGATACCCAGCTCATTTTCAGGCTACCCTCGGCCTCCTCCTCTCCCTCCCTCATCTCTGACTGTCTGTCTGCTATCCAAGATTGGTGTGCTGCCAATGACCTCTGCCTTAATGCTAGTAAGACTGAGATCCTACTCATCAGCACACCCACTCCCTCCTTCCCTGCAGCTCTCTGGCCGGCCTCTCTTGGCCCTCTTCCTGCTCCTACCTGCAAGGCAAAAAACCTCGGGGTCATCTTCGACTCCACACTCTCCTTCTCTCCTCATATATCTGACGTCTCTAAGAAGTCACATTACCAGCTGCACCTCCTCAGAGGTATTCTTCCCTTCCTCTCCTTCCCCCAGAAGCTCACTGTCTCCCGAGCCCTGGTTCTCTCGAAGCTGGACTACTGTAACAGCCTCTATCTTAATCTGCCTGCCTCCACTCTCCGCCCTCTGCAACTCATCCAGAACAGAACTGCGAGACTTGTCCTTGGCCTCAAGCCCAGGGACCGTATCTCTCCAGGACTGAAATCTCTACACTGGCTCCCAGTGGCTGCGAGGATTAAGTTCAAAACCCTCTGCATTGTCCACAAGGCCTTCTGGGGCCTGGGGCCTAAATACCTTCAACTCTCTCTTCCTAAATATCTTCCTTCCCGAGCCCTACGCTCATCCGTCTCCAACTCCCTCAGGGTCAGCCGCTTCTCGAAGCAACGAGCTGGGGGTAGATCTCTCTCCGCGGCAGGTGCCTCCCTCTGGAACAGCCTTCCTGCCTCCCTGAAACTTGAGGAGAACCATCTCCGGTTCCGGAAGCACCTCAAAACCTTCCTCTTCGCTTCTGCTTTCTCTCTCCCTCTCCCCTGCTAAATTCTTCACCAAAACTGCACTGATTCTGCAACTGGGCCACTCTCACCGACCTCGGTCCTGGACCCAGTCACTCTTCACTTGCACTGCCTCCCTGGCAACCCCTGCACTGCGGGACTGTCTCTGTATCACTACAGCCCCTCCACCCCCTCCCCAGCACTTGTCTGCACTTACCTTGCACTTGCCACCAGCTGGCCCTATTTATTTATTATTTTATTTCTATTCTACTATTTGTATTGCACTCCCCCCTCCCCCTTCCCCTTGCATTTTTCCCTTCCCCCTACCCCTGCACTTGCACGGTCTGAATGACACCTGGCCTAGTAGGATCGTTGTCTGTCTTCCCTTTGTTCCCCCCTCCCTGCCTCGTCGCGCCTTGAAACACTTGTGTATAGGCGCGTTACAAATGCCATATCATATCATACCCGTTTTGACCTAGCCCTCCACTGTACCACCTTCATCTCCCCATGACACCATGATGACTGATGAATTCAGTGCATGGACTGAAGCGCCATAATGCCCCTCTGCACCATCGCCATTCATCATACCCTTCTCTCCAAAGCAGCTCCAAAGTGCAAATGCCATTCAATGTGCTAATGCAGCCTTAACTATCTGCTTTATGCCATCAAAGTTGCAGTGCAACAGTCAGATTCCTAGAACACATGATAACATACACACAAAAAAGACACATCACATTTTCGTCGTTGCTCCATTCCTTTCAATGACCACTGGAAGGGTCGTTTTAACATGAGCAACTGCCTTGGACCAAAGAACTCCTGTAAGTACTCCCAACAAACCTGTTGAATCATTTGATTAGCTTAGCCTTATATACAGGTTTATGAACCTGCTTCATAGTCCGATTTAGTTCCCACTTAATCAGGAGCCTCTCCTACTAAAAAGAGAGGGTTGTCATGTATGGCCATCCCTATCTCCTACATATACAGTCTAAACCCCCACAGCATGTGCTTGCACCCATGCTTAATTTTCCTCTTTTGTTGGCCAATTTCCCACTGGTGTGTGCATGGCAAATCATATGCTTGAAAGCCTTTCCTGGAATTCTGTTATGTAATACTGTGTACCAAAAAGCTCCCTGAGCTTCATGCTCATCCTTGGGCTGATGTTTTAGGCATTGCACAGCAGGCACAGCATGTAAAGTAGCTCACTAGTTGCAACCCATACAAAATAACGTTATGGCAGTCATAAACACAGGATCCTTTAAATTGGTTAGAACTGGAGGAGAGGTACATAAGACACACAAAAGTCTGGAGTTTAAGAGTTTACAAGAATGACATGTTGAGTACAGACATAAAAGCTTGAATCCTTAATCAGGACCTATTCAGCTTTTCCATCACTGGTAAACAGATCTCAACCATGTCAACCTTGTCAAAAGTAGAAAGTGCATTACAAAAGGCGAGGTGTGGTATCTGGCACTCTGCGTGAGGTTACCTTCAGTGGGATGCCCTCACCATACAGCAAACTAAAATACAAAAGTAAGAAATAACAAATGGCGGCCATAACAGCAGTGTACATTTGAGTAAAGCAGTACAAGTTTTAAATTCGTGGTGTAACTGCAAGAATGTGACTGTTTGCAGAGATAATACAAAGTTCCTTTGGTTGTCAAGGAATTTGATCTCAAGAAGGACTACCTGAACCTGTCCAGCATCAGGATGTTGCACGCTGCAACAGATCCCCTCATCTACCAAGTCTTACATAAGCTATGTGTGTTTTTGTACTGTTTTTGCCAACAGGTAAATAAACGCATTCAAATCAAATTTTAAAAAACCATGGCCAATTCAAAATGTCTTTGGAAGAAGTGAATTCTAAACCTTGCTCAGAGAGCTGCTTTTTGGAGGCAAATATCTAAACCACTTTACAACCAACAACATAAATTTTCGAGAAGCACACTTTGGCCTCATTATGAGTTTGGCAGTAATTTGATGGTAAATCTGCTGAATTACCACCAAAACAGTTTACTGTTCCACCATTTAGTACGATGAAGCTAACCACAGATTTACAAGAAGTGCTAAATCCCCATTTTTGGGGTCCATAAGACTCTATGGCGATTTCTGGCGGATTTACCGCCAGCAGAGCAGCACTCTAAGCCTGCCGATTTTTGGTGATAAAGTGGTGCATTCACCCCCAGCTTTTTCCTGGAGGTAAAGACTCCACTTTACCTCCAAATTTAGAATTTGGCACTGAGGGAAAATCTGCAGTAATTACGTTACCACCAGCAAAAGTGGCGGTAACGGAATTACTAATACTTATTTCCTGCACTTCCAAATTTGTAATTATGCCTATAATCTTTGACACAGGTAGGCACAGTATCATAAGTAATGATGTGATCGCCTCAGCCAAAACCTTGGACACGGGCATAGCAGTTCCATCTAGCACCACGCCACGAAGCAAGTCGAGAGTTGCCATTCATTTCTCTCTAAGCCTATCAGTGATGGGAATTAAGATATGTGGAAAATAACACTGTGTCTACCCTATCCTCACTGCACTGTGTTATTGGGCATGACCTGGGTATAATCTCCCTTGAGGTAGTATAGTGGAAGAAATTAAACATTTATGCAAAGATGGGCGGTCCACCGAGCAAACCTCTCTATGTTGATCTAAATATGATCCTTTAGAGAGAAGTCCTCTGTGTCTCTAAATACTTTTGAAGAGGAAATTGGTAAATTATTAAGTACGACTGGTTCAGATAAGGAGGAGTTAACTACTCATCCGAACAGAACAAAAACGAAACTATACGACACAGCTTAGAGAGTGACTATTGACCAGTTGGGTCAATCTTTCTTGTGCTCTGAATATTCTAAGATTATAAGAAAGAGGAAGTCTTTATCAAAATACATCTATAGATTTCCGTCCAATATCATTCGTAATGTGTACATCAAATCTCAACTTAACTTGTTACCAACTTTGGAGTGAGAATGATCGAGACTAGGCTTCACAGGAGAAGCAAGAACCTGTAGACTCTGTAAACATGGCGATGTGCTGGAAACTCATAAGCACCTAGTTTTATATTGCAGAGAAACTTGACCCATCAGGAAATGCCATTTTGAATCCTATCTACACTAGGATTACGAATATGCAGCGGAATCCTAATACTGGCAATTTATAGGTTTTGAAGTAAACTTTTCGACTTGTTGCATATACAAATCTCTTGACCGTCACTTATGTAAAGAGGTTTTATTGATATTGTATAGAATGATTTCGGCAGAATGCACAGGAACTTTGGAAATGAAAGGTTATGACTATTGGAGAGTACTAAGAAGATACTGAACCTCAGAATGAAGTCGGAAATCGAGTACTTGTTAACAATTATGGATTTGTATATAGGTAATGATTATCCTTTTTTTCTCTAATGCGTGTGCTTTAATTGCGTTTAAATGAATAAACCAATTGACAAATTTAAAAAAAGGTTTAAAAAAATATAAGATTCCCTGGGGTCACTTACAAAGACAAAGACAAAGGGGGTAATTCATAGATTTCAGCGCAGAGGCAGCGCACGCGTGCAGTGCAGAGAGGGAGCGTGCGCCAGTCGTGTGCGCTAAACAGTATTCTGGCACACCGCGTATCCATGGAATATGTTTTGAGCGCTAGCGCATCGATCATCCCGCAGCGCCAGTTACGCCCCCAAGAATGCCCCTTGCGGAAGGAAAAGCCATTGAAATCCCCAATGCAGCGCCGACCTAACCCTGGGCCATCTTACAGGGCCGCTACACTGTAATCGCGTGAAAATATTGCGGGTACCCCGCTCACGGCAGCCAAAACGCATGAAAATGTACTTGCGCACCCCTCGGAATACGCGTACCCCCTTGTGATGTGGGCTGCCTCTGAGGCATGCCCAGGGTGGATGTCCTGCCTGGGGGGCCTGTGGGGCATGCCCAGGGTGGATTGGGTGCCTGTGTGCATTCTGGGGTTACGCATGGAGTTTCACACGCGATAGGCCCTGTGCGAGCGGGGTATGTGTATTCCGGGGTTGCCCAGGAAGTATCACAAGCAATAGGCCTTGCCAGAGCGGGATACCTGTATTTCGGGGGTACGCGGGGAGTTTCACACTCGATAGGTCTTGGGCGAGTGAGGTATGTGTATTTGGGGGGTGCGCAGGAAGTTTCACATGCGATAGGCCTTGGGCGAGTGGGATATGTCTATTTCGTGGGTGCGCAGGAAGTTTCACACGCGATAGTCCTGGCGAGAGCGGGGTAAGTGTATTTCGGGGGGGTGCTGGAAGTTTCACACGCGATAGGCCTGGCGTGAGCGGGGTACGTGTATTTCGGGGGTACGCGGGGAGTTTCACACGCGATAGGCCTTGGGCGAGCGGGATATGCATATTTAGGGGGTGCGCATGAAGTTTCACATGCGATAGGCCTTGGGCGAGCGGGGTACGTGTATTTCCTGGATGCGCGGGAAGTTTCACACGCGATAGTCCTGGCGAGAGTGGGGTACGTGTTTTTCAGGGGTGCGCGGGTAGTTTCACACGCGATAGGCCTTGCGCAAATGGGTTACATGTATTTTGGGGGTATGCGGGGAGTTTCACACGCGATAGGCCTTGGGCGAGTGGGGTACGTGTATTTAGGGGGTGCGCATGAAGTTTCACATGCGATAGGCCTTGGGCGAGCGGGGTACGTGTATTTCGGGGGTGTGCAGAAAGTTTCACAGGCGATAGGCCTTGGACGAGTGGGGTACGTGTATTTTGTGTGTGCGTGGGAAGTTTCACACATGATAGTCCTGGTGAGAGTGGGGTACGTGTATTTCGGGGGTGCGTGGGAAGTTTCAAACGCGATAGGACTGGCGCGAATAGGTTGCATGTATTTTGGGCGGTACACAGGGAGTTTCACACGCGATAGGCCTTGGGCGAGCGGGGTACGTGTATTTTGTGGGTGCGCGGGAAGTTTCACACGCGATAGTCCTGGCAAGAGCGGTGTACGTGTATTTTGGGGGTGCGCGGGAAGTTTCACACGCGATAGTCCTGGCAAGAGCAGTGTACGTGTATTTCGGGGTGCGCGGGAAGGTTCACATGCGATAGGCCTGGCGTGAGTGGGTTACGTGTATTTCAGGCGTACGCAGGGAGTTTCACATGCAATATGCCTAGGGCGAGTGGGGTATGTGTGTTTCGGGGGTGTGCGGGATGTTTGACACGTGATAGTCCTGGCGAGAGCGGGGTACGTGTATTTCGGGGGTTGCGGGGAGTTTTACACGCGATTTGGCATCGTGGCCCCTACCGGGTGCACCCTTTCCCCCCTCCCTATGCCCTGCAGGCAACCCACACCACAGGGGACTACCCTACACCCCCCACCATGCCCTGCAGGCAGCCCACATGGCACCAGGCACTTATGAGCACACTTGTGAGCCTCGACTCATGTCCCCCACCCACCATTGACTGACACCTGCCATCAGGCCCCGACTCATGTCCGTCGTGACAGTCACCTGCCAGCAGGCCCCGACTCATGTCCCCCACCCAGCCACCCACCCACCATTGACGGGCACCTGCCAGCAGGCCATGACTCATGTGTAAGCCACCCGCCCACCATTGACAGGCAACTGCCAGCAAGCCCCGACTCATGTCCCCCACCCACCCATAAACCCACCCACCATTGATGTCACCTGTCAGCAGGCCCTGACTCATGTCCCCTGGTCACCCACCCACCATTGACGGGCATCTGCCAGCAGGCCGCGACTCATGTCCCCCAAATTGACGGTCACCTGCCAGCAGGCCCCGACTCATGTCCCCCACCCACCCACCATTGACGGGCACCTGCCAGCAGGCCCCGATATGTGGCCCACCAAACACCATGTTCTAACAAAAGAGACCCATGGGCCTAATGCCAACACAAATCCCCCATGCCCCCCAGTCACAGGATCGGGGACAGGATTACACACAGGCACCTCTGCGGCTGCCTGTGCTGCCTCCTGTCCCTGCCCCTGGACTGCACGTCTAGCACCAGTGGAATCCCCCCTCCAGACCACTTGCGTGGGCCTTCCACAGCCTCCTCCTCAACCACCCCCCCAACAACCTGGATGACTTTGTGCCTTCTTCCTCCATAGGCCCCTGTGGGGTCTCAGCTACTCCTTCTGCTGCCGAGGAGTCCACCTCCAACCTCGCACCTCTTGGAGCTACCCTCGGCAGCTGTGGCCGCGGGCGCGGCACCAGACAACCCGGGAGGGGAGCTGGGCCTTGCGTCTCTGGCTGGTGGTGGGATCCCTGCCGCTGTGCTCCACAGCACCGTCTCCGTCCTCTTCATCAGTGACACAGTAGACAGTGAGAGACAGAACACAGGCATCAGGGCACTGTACAATGGTCTGATACACACATGACAGTTGCACCTGAGTGGCAGTGTCAAACTTCACAGATGGCCTCACACTCCCCAACACACATATCATTCGAACCCACACACATGCGCAAATTAACAGGAATATTGCAGCAGGCAGTAACATCCATACATATACAACAGCATGAGCATCCGAAGGTTAGCCTGACGTCACATGCAACACGGAGAGTGCCGAACACATGCAGACACGCCACCAGACATACGTGCATCTGTACATCTCCACCACCTGTCACAGTGAAATCACCGGCAACTATATCACATCTGCCAATCAGACTCCTACATGTCTGTGTCATATGCATCCATGGTGTATCACATTCGCACACATGTCAAACACACACACGCACATGTATGCCGTGCATGTACATGAAGGTGGAACCAGCATCCATGTGTCACACCACGACCATGCCACAGTACATACACAGAAATGTAAACAGGTGTGCATCCCCACATGCATCCGTGCATCATGCATTTGAACACATACACCATTGATGTGACTCACACATGACTGGACTCACATGTGGCAGACTCATGTCCCTGCACATACACATCCATACATGGGCCTTTCCAGACATATGTCCAAGCTGCACACTCCTGGCACACCTCAACATGCACTGCATCCAATCAGTGCCCATGGACACTTACCGCTCGACTCCGGACGGGTCTGCCTCTGAAAGACCTGGAGGTGGAGCGCTGGGCGTATATGTTCCAGGACCCTCATCTGGTTGTTGGTAAGGCAGACCCGGCACCCCTCTGCATGCGCAGGCTCCAAGAGGCACCGGGCCTTGCTGAGGCTCCTGGACCTGAAGTCCTCCCAGCGCTTCCGGGCATGTGCCATGTCACGGGCTGCCACCCCCTCCATTTTGATGGCAGCCACGATGTCCTTCCAGATCCTCTTCCGTCCTTCATTGTCGGCGCATGCTCTTCCGAAGAGGGCATCATAATGCACCAGGACTTGCTCCACCAGGATACCAACTTCTGCGGCACTGAAGCTGGTAGCCCTCTGCCTTTCTGGCTGGGGATTGTCAGTGGTCTTTGATGGTGTTTTCCCTGACATGGCAGGTGTGAGTGGGCAACTGGGCCCTGGTGGTGGGCTGTGGAACGATGAAACTTCAGTTGGAGTCCACTGTTCCAGCAGGGCAGTTACAGCAACTGTACCCCTGCAGATGGCTGATGTGCAGGCACCAAATCACAGGGCAAGTGGCCAGCAGGCAGGCAGCAGCAGATGGCAGGTGGGAGCGGGCTCGGGTCTCTGGGGGGCAGGAAAATGGCCTTCTGGACAGGAGCATGGTCTTCTGTGTGTTGTCGCGTGGCCAGCTTGATACAGAGTGATTTGGCATGTGAAAAAACCGCATGTCAACGTGTAAATCGATGAAAGGCCCTTAGCGCATAAGCGCATCTGTGACATAACGCACATGGGCGTTTCCCTCCACACGGGTGCATGTTGATTGTACACATGCAAAAACTGCACGTCCGGGTGTCACTGCGTGTAATTGGAGAAAAGGCCCGCAGCGCATACGCGCATAAATGACATCGCACGTGTGGGCTGGGTTAAAAGGTACGCGTAGGACACCATTTTCTTGTACGTGCTTTTTGTGGAGAGCGAGCGGGTGATTCTTGTACTTCTTGCCGGCTCACATGCGATTACTTCACAATGGTTCCAGTTCGTACTCCTTGTATACTCAGACAGCGTTCAATTCTTCTTTTGGCGGGGGTGTTGCCAACTTGCACATGTGCGTCTTTTTCACATTCTTTTTCCAGGCAGACGGTGAGTCGCACACGTATTTTTCCAACTGTGGTTGCCCCTGTGTGTCGCGTACCCATTCAGAGGTCATTGTAGCTTGCGTATACCATGCGTATGCTTATTTTTGTGTCTCTGGGTGCCATATCATAGTGCGGGTTCTTAATTCCACGCACGTGGGCTACCAGGGGTCGCGTGCACGTTACATTTTGTTTTCGGGGTGCCTGAGCATTGTGTGACCCGTCATCTTCCCCCAGGGGTCACAGACAGCCTTGCTAGAGCACTAGGGTACGTATTCCATCTAGTACCCTGCTTCTTTGACCCCAATTCCCCAGGGAAATTGTTTACTGCACCTCCCATTCGCACAAGAATATCAGTGCCATGGTTGGGAGGCGACCAAGTGGTAAGGGAGGCAAAGGTGGCCGACCTCCAAGTGGTGTCCGCAGTAGGGGACGTGGCCAGGATGTGCAGGGTGGCCCAAGAGGCCAGTGTGTGGAGGACCAATCAGGAACACCTATGCCCTTCCCCCAATGGGTCGGGGAGATGCAGCTGACACCATCCCAGCTCAGGCCTTGTTAACCCAGCCCATATTGTTGACCGAACCGGCACAGGATGACTCACAGGCCGACTTTCGTGTCACCAAGTCAAAGCCATGTGTGGCAGTGAAAATTGCTGTCACCAGGCCACGTGGATCTGGGGCAGCAATGTCATCTGCTGCTCCAAGTAGCCAGGGTGAGGAGGCTGCAGGGACAGCTGCAGCTCAATCCACCCCAGCTCTGAGTCACCCAGCCGGGACAGTGTTGGTCCAAGACCATCACACCAAGGTTGGTCCTGCCAACATCACCCAGCAGCTAATGCCTGCAGTGAGACCTTTGGTCATCGTGCCTTTGGCTACTTCCAGTGCCCAGTCCACGTACGCTTCAGCCCCTACCGACCAGAGCGCTGTAAGCCACTCAGAATCCGCACCACCTCTCAAGAGGAAGAAGGGTGCTCTTGCGGTACAGGCTGGGACCCCAGACACGGCTCTCCCCTGCGGCACGCCAAGGAAGCAGAGTTTCAATGATGTGGAACGCACTTGTGGGCTACGTGTCGGCCCATGGCCGCGAAATGCTGGTGACTGCAGGGTGCAAGACTATGACTGCTCAACGTAGGGCCCACTGGCAGTGCATCGCGGACCAGATTAGTTCCCTTGGATTTGTGAGGCGCACAGCTGATGATTGCTCTAAGCGGTGGAATGACCTCAAACGCAGAGCAAAAAACAAGCTGGCTTCCAATCATGATTGGAATGGTTACACTTGAATTATGTTAATGCGCCGATTTTTTTAAATTCCATTTAAGAAAAAAAAGAGAAATCACACGCCTTATGTGTCTGGTCCACCCAGTGTTGATTTTTATATGTTCAATGCCCTCAAACAATGACACATGTTTCGACGCATAAAACATCTTTTTCAAAGCGGGGCTACATATCAAATGAATCACAAATTTCTTTTTCATCACAGTCAATTTGACAAAAGTAAAACATAATTGATAGCAATTATTGTAATAATTGCCAAATTTTAACGTGAGTAACGAAACAATACCATCAACAATATATTTTGCCAAAAAGAAAAAAATCAACAGTTGTTTATGCATACATATAGTGAAAAGTGGATAGAAATTGCCATTTTAGGGAAGGGGGAAGGGTAGGAGGTTGTGGGAAGTCAGCAGAGATAAAAAGAAAAAAGAAAAAAGAAATCGATAAATCAGTGGTCAACATGATGTAGAACATAGTTTAAATATGCAGTCACCTTGCCTTTGGATGATTGTTATTTATACAAATCACACCAGGTTGCACCTTAATAGCGCATCTTACCCAGTATTTTCAATGCACCAAATATTCTTCACAGCATTGTCATCCAGTCATGGGATAATCCCTGTTTTCCTATGGGAGAAGCCCTCACACAGCATAAGTAGACTTAACGTATTCAAGTATTGACACACAGAAAATATAATGTTTTTCTGCATTGTTTTCCCTCATGCAAGTGTTTTAACCCTTGTTCGGGAAGTATAATTCTTAAACCCTAATTAACCATAATTGCCTTATAGTAATTCATTTCTAACTTGTCTTGTGTTACTTCGAGTGATTGTGTCAAAATTCAAGTAATTATTTATAACTCTGTTGTAAAATTACATTTTCAATACAATGGGCCTCATTACGAGAGTGGCAGAATGGGTTAACGGGTGGCGCAAAAGGATGTGGACCAGTTAACACCATTCCGCCACATTATGAGGTCCCCTCGCGGGACCCGCTCTGCATGTCTGGTATTACCAGACGTTCATAAGGGGTCCCACGAGGGGACCATGGAGCTAACAACGGGCCGGTCGTAATCGGCCTGTTGTTAGCTCCCTCCCCCATTCCCATTGAGCCCTATGGGGGCGGAATTACTGGGCCCTCCGAACTCAGAATGGCCCGGTAATTCCCCATTCTGGGAACCCGGACCCGATTTTGGCGGCAGCCATGCCGCCAATAGCGGCATGGCTACCGCCACAATCGTAATGAGGCCCAATGTCTACAAGGAACTTGATAGAAATGATGGCTGCACCAATTTCTCTGTAAGTGAAATGGTGGCTGTGGGGCTGAGGCCGCGAAACGCACGTGCAAGAAAAGATAAAATAAGGTGACATTTATTTCCTCATGTGATTGTTTACGGGCAAGGTCCACGAGGGTCCGCATGCACCTAATCCGTGTGAAATACTTGGAAAGCGAATCGTGAGGTCCGTATAAATCTTACCTCCGTCCTCCTCAGTCTATACCTTTCGGTCCTCGTTTGGGTTTGTCCACCGGCTCCATGTTTGTTATTGGGTTGGGTTGCTAAGCAACCTAGTCCTTTTACTGTTTCAAACTTGGCCACTATGTTTTGGGCTAGTGTGCTCTGTTTCTAATTGGTAATACGTGTTTCCACCACCATTTGTACTAATGCGTGTTATCATAAGGTGCTTTACACATTCTTAGTTTTGCCTATACGTATTTGCATGGCTAATGAGGTGATTTTCATATGTAAGCCATACTTTGAAACTCTTTATTTCTGCCGAATTGAATTACTGAAATGCAACACATATCTTTAGTCTTTACCTCATCTTTATCTCGATGTATGTTTGATTAAAAAGAGAAAGTTAGTGCCCAGTAATAATCTTAAATATATTGCCCTAAATTGTTTCATTTAATTCAGATTAGCCCCAAATACATGGACAGATGATCCAATTGGATCCAATTTTTATTTTTCAGGTTAACCCCTCTCTGATTTGGTCAAGGTTAGAACACCCACAATTGGTGCGAATTACTCTTATCCTTTGGTAAATCAATGAATCCTCATATTCTTGAATCTAAAGTCTTTAAATAAAGTAGTTCACAAATTGATTCCCAATGGGGCCCATTGTTAGGTGATTAATAAGAACTTCTTTAAATCAAAGTGGTGTGGAATGGACCTTTCATGAGTCGATGTCTCTTGTATGGTTACTCAGAAATGCTGTGCCATGCCATTGAGTGCCAAAATAAGGGGGGATTTTTATGGATGAATGATTTGCCATTTTATGACCAGACTTGTGTGTGTATGTCTCCAGTGACAATGTGTATACATATTCTCTCCTATATACCAAATGCACAGGTCAAAACAATAAAGACATTTTACAAAAAACAATACATCTCGTTGTCTGAGTTTAAACTTCTTTCCACTGAACAGAATTTACAAATCATTTTAGCTTCTTCCTGCCATAATTTCAGTTCATGGTTTCCTCCTCTTGGTCCCAGGGTTACTTTCTTCAAACCCACACATTTTAAAGTTCTTTTGTCATTACATTGGTGTTCCATTTGCCAGTGTTGTGCCAATGGTAAATTAATGTTTTGGTTCCCTATGGATGAAATGTCTTCTCGTACCCTTGTTCTTAATTCTCTTATGGTGCTCCCTATATAAATTTTGCAGCATTTGTAAATAATAACATATATGACAAATTTCGTTTTGCAGTTGATATGTTCAGAAATATGGTGCTTGATGCCATAGTTATCTTCAAAAATTGATGTATTGTCCATAGCGTGGTTACACATTGAGCAAGTCCCACATTTCCTGAAACCCTTCGTCTGTTTTGATTGCATTCAGTATTTTTGATTCTGTGAGTAAAGATGGGCTTAGTATAATCTTGATGATCCTTGCTCATTTGTAAATGATCACTGGGCTGTCCTTAATGTAGTTTTTGACATGTGAGTCCAGTTGCAAGAGATGCCAGTTCTTTTTGAGGATAGTTCTTAAAGCTTCATTGTTCTTGCAGTATGTAGTAATGAAACTAACTTCTTCCATTTTGTTGCTAGTTTTGATTTTTAGAGTTAAAGTCTCTGTTCTGTTCAAATTTCTGGCTTTCACTTGTGCCTTGGTAATGGTTTGGGTGCCATATCCTCTTGCTTTAAACCTCCTTAATAACAAATGACATTCTTCCTCAAAAATCTTTTGTTCAAAGCAGTTTCGGCGGGCTCTGACATATTCTCTGCTTGGAATGTTCCTAATAACAGAGTTATGATGACAACTGGTTTCAAATAGAGTTGGTTTGGCCTCTGTTGCCTTTCTAAAAGATTTGGTCATCAAGTGGTTAGCGTTGGCTCAGTTCCTAAATTGTTCCAAACCTTCTTCTTCTACTTTCCTTATCAGTAGAACATCATCTATATATCGAGTCCAAAGAATCACATGTTGTTGATATGCTTCATCTTCATACACATGTTTATCCTCATACATCGCCATCACTAAATTGGCAAGTGCGGGGGCAAATTTGACCCCCATTGCCATCCCTCTGGTTTGTTGGTAAAATCCTCCATTGAAAATAAACACATGTTTTGCAAAGTTAGAAGTACCATTTCCTTGAGCATACTGACTGATTGAAATGTTGATGTAGTCTTTTGAGCAAAAATGTAGTCTATTGTTTCAATTGCCGTGTCATGTCTGATAGAGGTATACAATGACTTGACATCCCAAGTTGCTAGTATGTAATCAGATTCCCATTGTATTGAAGCCAGTTTGTTGAATTGCAGAGGTGGTATCCTACAGATATGATTTTGTTTGGTTTCTTCATTTGTTCTTTTTTGCTGCTTCTCTCGCCCCTGCCCTTGTTAAACGCCTGAAATCTTCCAATCATGCCTCTACTCTGGTGACTGGCAGTGGGTCTCCACCAGAGGAGGAAGTACTCACAGAACATGAGTCAATCGCTGGAGGCTTCATCACAGAGGATCAGATCCAAGGCGTGGGAGACCTACCAGATCTTGAGGCAGTGTCCGGTGAGTGGGCATGCATGAGTGTGCACACCATGTGTATGTTGCTTGGGTGATGTGCTCTGATTGAGTGCCAGGTGAGGCTGTGTAGTCATGACTGCTATGGGTAACCCATGTGGTGCCTCCAAACCATCCCCCGGCCTTAGGTTTGGGTTTTACAGTATCCCTTCTGACCACAGTTAACAATTTGCACCTGATTACTGCACTTGCCCTTCAACTGCCATCATGCCACAACATTGTTCATACTGTTTTCCTGTTCATTCTGTCTGATTGATGGAATCCTTTGCATGTGTAACACACATTTTTGTGCCGTTCTGCCCCAAATGTAACATACTTCAGACATAGATTACACCCCACAATGCCCCACATTTGTTTACTTATTATGGGAATGATTTAATCAATCAGGCTGATTGAGTATTGTGCACCCACACATGCCCTGCACACAATCACTTCGGGGCCCTGTTTGAATGTTCACCATGACAATTATCTTCTGTCATGTCCAAGTGACCAACCAGTGATGTATCCATGTGCTGTCATCACTGCATTAGTTAACACTGGCTTTGTTGCAGCGTGTGGCACATGCATGTTTTGTCAGACTCTTTTACATGTTCTATTTCATAATGTCCATCTCACATGGATGGGTGACAGTACTGATTTGCTACCATCTGGGTGTCCTTGTCAAATCTGCCATGGCTATGCTACATGCTATCTGTGTGCTGGCATGTGCCATGTATGTGGTTTGTCCATGCCACTCAAAGGCTAATGTGTGATGCAGGTGCTATGCAGCATGCAGCACATGTGTTGCTTTTCCATCTTGGAGGCCTCAGTGTCTGCTTTTCGGCTCCCCTTCCACTTCATTGCCAGTGCATGCATGCCAGAGTTATTGTCATGTGTGACATGTGTCGTTTATGTATTCGATGTGTACCTGTGATGCCTATGCGTATGGGCTATGCTGCTCATGCCTGTCTTCATTACTTTTCTTTTATGTTTTTGCAGGCGATGAGGCACTAGATGCTGTTGAGGAGGAGGAGATGACGCAGAGGCAAAAGTACTCACACCCACTACCAGGCACCAGTGGAGGAGGTGGGGTGGTGGTGGGTGAAATTCCATTAATCCTACAGACCATCCTGTCCACGGGTGTCTCTGGGTACATCTCCGAAGACCTCTATGGTGATGCTGAATCTGACATTGAGACAAATGTCCCGTCGCAGGTGAATGTTTCTGGCAGGGATGCTGTTCTGTCCAACCCACCTGCACTGCGGGTAGACCCCTCTATGGGGCATTCAGAGTTGGAAAGTCAGCCTGTGGCGGTTACGGATGCAGGGTCACACTCCACTATATTTGCTCCTATTCCTGGGCCAGCAGATCAAAGGAGGAATGCAGTCCTGCAGCCTCAGGCAGTGCCAGCACAGCAAGGTGCAGATCACCTTGCCCCAAACAGGCGTGGTGCCCGCCAACGAGGTGGCGGTGCGCCACCAGGCAATACTGTGTGGGAGAACTCCATGTATACTATTGCAGCACAACAGGGGGCATCGTGTGCGATGATGGCTCAGGCCGTGGATAGGGTGGCCACTTCCATTCCCCCCCTGAAAGGCAAGCGGAGCTCCAGCAGCAGGCAACAGAGTCCATGTGCCGCTCACACAGGGAGGACATGTTTGCTTCCAACAAGGACCGATGGGCTGGACTGGACATTCTGCCCACAGCCATATCTGTAGAGTCACAGGCCAACAGGGATGCCCTGAGGTTAGAACACAGGTCCCTCAGAGATACTCTGGGTGCACTTGAGATGTCCCAGAGTACAAGGTCAGAACAGCAGCTGGAGCAGCTAAAACGCACACTCTCAGCTGAGCTCCAGGCAACCTGTGAGGAGATCCGGGCATCACACGAAGCCTTGCAGGCAGAAATGCGTGCTACCCGTGAGGTGCTGCATGGGGATCTCCGTACCATTATCCTGCAGAACCAAACCTTTCAGACCGGCATGCTTGCTGCCATGGAGGAGCATTCCCTCCTCCCCCTGGTCGACACATGGCCATTTCTGATTATTATTTTTTTTCTTTTGGTTTTTTCATATTTCATTCAAAATTGCAAATTAGAATTGGAATTTCATTTAATTATTATCTTTTTTGCTTCTACTTTTTTCTATTTATTATTTTCATTTTCTTTTCATTTTTTATTTGTTTTTTTTCATTTAATTATTTTAATTTAAATTATATTATGATTTTTACTTTTTTATTTTATTTATTTGGTTTACTTTTCATTTACTTTTTCTTTTTCTTTATTTAATTTGCATTAACTTTTTTGTTCATAACCATTTTCTTTCAGATTGTGAATTAATGTTACAGTGTGTTGCTTTTTGAGGCTCCCGTAGGCATCCACTGTGTATTCCAGCTGGGCACATGCAGGCTTGTCCTGTCTTTGGGTTAGAAACTTGGGTTCCTGACACCACGCCCCTCCTGCTTCCCCTTTCCATGGGCTTGCAAAGGGTGTGACCAAGTGACAGTAACTTACACAGGGGCATTGGGCTCCCATAAATTGTGTGGGAAGTCAGTAGTCCAAACTGTGTATACACCCCTAGTGGGGATTGGTGATGATTTCTCCACTCTACTCGTCTTAAATAGCCCATCTCCATTGCAGATGCAGTTCATGTTGTATGCAGTACACTGCCACATTTGCCTACCAGCAACACACTGCAGTTGGAAGGGATTGATGTGCTGCCTTTGTCAGGTTGTGACACTTGCACTACTTTCATTTTTTACAGTCATACGTTGCCACTGTTAGATCCTGTACTAATGTTTTGTCTTGCTGGTAAGTATTTGTTCATGTGTGCTGTTTTTTTCCATTAGTGAGAGGAAATTGTCTCGGGCCTGTTTCCATTTGGGACAGTGGACTTTGTGACACTTGTGTCATGTGTTGTGCATTCATTTGGTTGCTTTCACATAGCATGCCATGGTGTGTTGGGTAGCTGAGATGGGGTTAGGGAGGGGCTGGGTAACATGACACTATTTGGTTGAAGTATTGGGTGTGTTTAAGTAGCTAGGGATGCACACAATGTAGCACTTCCAGGTAAACAATCTCAGGGTGGTATGGTTGTGACAGTTGACTGTCCCTTTTGTCATCATCATAAATTGTCAGCTGGTATGTGCCAGGCCTGTGAGCACTCCGCAGGGGTGGGATTTTAGGTGAAGAAATTTGCCACAAGCTGGGTACGGGCAGCCTCACCACATGCCCTTTCACCTACCATGCACAGCGGCCGTGCATGTGATTGGGGATGTGGGGGACCCACCATGTCCACCGGCACGCCCCGCCAGGTTGCAATGTTGCGCATATAGACCTGCCCACCAGAGCGGTCAAGGGAGCGAAAGCGTGACTTCAGCACAACGAATGTGCGATCCACTATGCCCCGGGTTGCAAAATGGGCTGTGTTGTATCTTACCTCGGGTGGTGTGGTGGGGTTCCGTATTGACGTCATCATGTAGATGCTCAGAGGGTAGGCACTGTCCCCTAGGGAGGTGATAATGGTTGCCACTAGTTGGGTTTTCTCATTTCTCAGTGTCTGACATGCATGCATGTGCAGAGGCATATGTACTCACTAATTAGCCATGTGTCGCCATGCCTCCAAGCTTCCAGGAACCGGTTTAGGGGTGACATTCAGAATTTGAATCTATCATGGCTGGACCCCGGATAGTTTGCATATACTGAGGTGATGATTCCCTTGGCATCACATACAACCTGCACGTTGATGGAATGCCAGTGCCTGCGGTTTCGATAGATGTGCTCAGTGGACCTGGGAGGATGTAGAGCCACATGGGTGCAATCATTTGCAACTAGCACTTTGGGGAAGTGTGCTACCCCGTAAAAGTCCTATACGACGTCCTGCCTTTCTGCAGGTGTTCTGGGCATGTATATGTGCCTGCAGACTGAGGGGCGTGCAGTCATGATCGCCAACACCTGGTGTAGGCAGCGTGACTGCGTGGCCTGTGAGATACCCCCAACTATGGCACTTGTTCGCTGAAATGACCCAGTAGCCAAGAATTGCAGTACATTGAGCACCTTTTCCAAGGGGCTCAGTGCTTGGGAGCACAGGGTGGGTGATGTGAGGTCATCCTCCCACTCCCTGACCAGTTCTAGGATTATTAGTGGTGGAAACCTGTACCTCCCATAGACCTGGTCATCAGGCATCCCAAAAAGGCTGGTCGTTGGTAAAAAAAATGCGGGGCCTGGCTATCCTCCTCCTCCTGCGGTGTCCCACGACCACTGCTGCAAGGAACGGTATATTCATCGTAGCGTATGAGCTTGTTTGCGCGCACTTTTATGCTTCTCAGGGCCACTTACGCCGGCTTCCTGTTCGCGTACGTGTTTATGGATTAGCGCGTCTTTTTTATGCTCACGGGGTTCCCCGGTTCGATTCCATGAATACGTGTTGTTAGAGCACGCGTGGGCGCTGCGAGCATTTACCTCCGGTACTTGCCCACATTTTCACGCGTTGTTCCCTATTCCGTGTGTTATGCCCCATGTTACGACCCCTTTCCTTGTGTGCGCTACACGTTGTGCACGACGCGCACAGCGTTTAGTGACGTGTGCGCCCGTGTGCGCCACCCACGGATTTGGCGCACATCCCAGGGTTTACACATGCAGCATATTCCATAAATCGATGAACGGCTGCGTGCGGGGCTTTAGCACGCATGCACTGCGATTTCACGCTTGCGCTCCCCTTTTCGGTGCACATTTATTCCATGAATTACCCTGCAAGGGTGTTCCAGCTGGGTGAAGGGTGCATGCATGGTGGCTGATGTGGCAAGTGTGCATAATAAGTACTGCCTACTGAGGACATTCTGGTAAAGTACATCTTATACAGGAATGGCGTAACTAGCTCTGTAGCGCCTTTTAATGAACTATTTATCTCTTACCAGCCATGATGTTTTAAGAATAATAGCTCAATGACCACTGCTTCGTTTCGCATTGCTGCTGCCAATTGTTGCTGATTCTGACTTTTGATTGGCCATTTGTGTAAAGTCTTCATTCTTGTTACCACTGTGGCTTTTATAAAGCACTTTTGGTGAAACTTCTATATATGGGAAAATAAATTTCAACAAAGCTGCAAAGTGCTAGAAAGCCATGTTTCTATTGCTACTATGTTATTCACACTAGTGACGCAGTGATCTGACCGCAGAACGCATTCCAGATGTTCCAATGTTTGGCTCACTCAAGGACATATATTTGCTCTGCACATGATGAGACGGTACTTTTGCCTTCGGTAGTAGAGAGTTCATGAACTATGAGTCATAAGGTTGGTCAGAGTAGGTTTGCCACAGGCCGTTGAAATGCAGGTTTCTCGTCAAAGCCTATTTGCAAGGTTCCAGTTCTGGCGATGCAATCTGTCTTTTTGTTTGCACTGCTTTGTCCTCTGAATCCCTACCCGCCTAAGAGCCAGCATTTGCTTTGATTAAATATACAGATATTGAGTTCTATCATTAAATATTCATACTGCAGAGATTAAACATGTTTCGTTCCCTACCAGAAAGCTATATCTGATTTCAAGAATATTGTATCTTATTTTGTATACATGTAGACACTCTATTTTCAAGAAATAAAAAAATCAAGCATTGACAAAGCCAATAGTTTTGGCTTTAGCATAGGCAATCAGCCTTGCAGAGAGGGCCTGCGAAGACTAAAGTGATGCGGCGAAGTGATGGAAAGAGGGTACAATAAAAAAAGGTTAGTGGGGGGAAAGAAGGGTGAGGGGTAGGAAGGCAAACATGTGTGGTGATTAGCAAGGGAATGAGTGGAGCTTCATGGCACTGTCTAAAGATGCACGGGCTGGGAGATGTAGGGTGGCGCAGGGTGCAGGGATGGGCAAGGTTCGCCTCTACGCCTTTCTTCATAACAATACAGGAGGTGTAGAAAAACAAGATCCAGCTGTGAACAGCCAAGTGGAATAACGATGAGGACACCCTCACCTCAAAGAAAAAACTGGAGACTGCAAAGCTTGGTTAGGTAGGGCCGGTATATCCCAAGTGGCACTAAGGAAAGCGCTGGTGAAACATTGGGTTTATATTTAAGAAATGTTCTTAACTGGATCCATTTGTAGCATATGGTTTTTGATAAAGTGATTCACAATGATGTGATAGGTTATTTATATACACACGCGGACCCGGGATTCGAACCTGTGTACACGGACCAGGATTCGGACCCGTGTTGCTCTGTGTTGTCTTACTTCCAAGGGGAGCATGTTGCCACTGAGCAATCCTACCAGGACGAGCACACTTGTGCCTTTCTTGACAGCAAACCAAGCGATGTACAGACACACATCAATGAGCAACGGATCTAGTGGAACCAGGGAGAAATAGTCAACTGGAATCCCCCATTCCAGCGGGCCTATGAAGTCATCAGGCAGGGGGAAGGGGCGGAGATAGAGTAGACAGCGAGGGAAAGGTGTACCTGAGAATGGGATGCACCATCCTGCTTTTCTTTTAGGGCTCTTCCCTTCAGATGAAAAGAATGAGAAAGTAGAGCGTAAGGGTGGCGTAGCTAGCGTGGCTTCTATTGAGTCAATTCTCTGACATGTACTTGATTTTACAATCAGGAAACCCATAGAAATGGCAACATATACATAGACACCCTTATCATACACAAAATAATGCTGTGCTGTACGTAACGTTCACACTGTTTTCATTGAATTTGGATCACACACATTGTCAAAAATGCTCCTTCTATACACCTCCAAAATGTAAGTTATTTATAGACATTCGATGTTACCTACATGTAGTTTATGGACATTTTTGCAGTCGTGCTCCCATTTTCATGAATCATTTTCACTTGCAATCCTTAAATTAATGTGAGTCTTACAGGTTTTATTTAAAGAAATGCAGCAGCAAAGAAAGGCAGACTCAAACAAACGATGGTTTAACGTAATTATAGAGAGATGCACATAGAAGTGTATGTTGTGGCCATTATTTCCCCCTAAAATCGAGGGCAGCAAATACTGTTTCGCCCAGGCGGGTATCTGGGAAAAAAGGCTGACATGAACCAAAGATTCAGCAAAGGATCCAGTCTCCCTCAAAAACAGCTCTTCATTCTACCCATGACTCATTCTTTCTTTTTTAAATGTAAAAACTCCTTTTGTTTCATTAAAATGTTAATACTGTTCTGGGGTAAAACAAGAATTACAACATTATACCTATTCATACATAACAGAACACTTAGTGAGCGTGTAAAAGCCCTACCTTGTTTGAATTTTGAAATCGCATCATGCAAATAATTCTGTTTCTGAAAAGGGAGTATGCTAATCAGAAACCCCCCTTCCATAAAGCTCCTTGTCAATAACATAGGGCATCCATGTGCTTTGCTGCATCAGTTTCCTGGCAACTGCTTCACCTGCCCTTCATGGCACATAGCAGGTTAAAAGATCACATATGTGGAAGTTTGCAGCCCCCAGGAAGCCCCCAGGCAATGACAATAAAATACATAAAAATGTATCGATCATAGGGAAGCAGAAAAAAATGAAATATTGGGCGGGCTGACACATCAGACCCAGGTTCAAATACTGGTGCTATGCTATTTCCGCCTTCACTTAAACAAAGCTTCTCATTTGGAAAGGCCTCATCGAAACCAGAGGGCCAGACCAGCCAAAGCTCCCTGTTCGCACTGCACTGGTTGCTCTGAGTTCCCCGCATCCTGAACGTTAGGGAAGGCGCAGGTGCTGGTATCTGCATTCCTCCAACCAGTGGAACTATTGCACTGCATCTAAATCAGCTCGACAATGTATTGTTACTGAGGCAAGGTCACTGTACTAGAGCCAATCAATCGTGCCTGACTTTTCATTTTGGCACTGACAACAGACTTCTAATCAGCCATGGAAGGCGTCACTGGGGTGGAAGCTCTACGGCCCTCATCTGAGGAGAATGTAACCGGAAGTACGAGTGAGCAGCTATCTTTACGCAGATGTACCACATCACGTGGTATCTTATATGCATGCACATTGAGGACAGACTGATCCCCCGAGACAATGAGAAGCTTTGTTTAAGTGTTTAAGTGAAGGTGGAAATAGCATGCCAGAAGGCTTACTAAGTTCCTCTCAATGTTTTGGGTCAAGTATTTCAGCATGCATAAAAGTGACGGATCAGGAGGGCTGGTGGCTTAGTATATTGGGAATGGGTTATGGTTAGGATGTTGTCTGTTTGCCTTGCATCAAAAGTGCAATACAAACTTTTGCTTAAGCATAACTTATAATTAAAACAATTGACAATTATTTGTGATGCTCAAACATTTGAATCTCTGACAGCTGCTGTGACCCAAAGTCACTGCGGCCAGAGATAGACATTTAACGTATGCACCTCTAATTCAAAATATCATAATGATGGCATTTATTATCAGTGTGATGGCAGGGTAATTGCTAAGAATAAGGCATTTCTGCTTACGGTATGGTGACAGTCCAAAGCACACAATGGGCCTCATTCCGACCCTGGCGTTAACCAAGGCGCTATTAGCGCCTTGGTTGACGCCGTTATTTTTCCGACTCCGCCATGGTGAATGGCGGAATTACCCCCCCATTCCAAGGTTGGGGGCGGTAATTCCCCATTCACCATGGGCCCTTCCCCATTCCCATTTTTGCCCCATAGGGCTCAATGGGAATGGGGAAGGCGCTAATTATGGCACCTCAATTTACGGTGCCGTAATTAGCTCCTAGGTCCCTTTGCGGGTTGGTTTTTTAACGCCTGCAAAAAGCAGGCGTTAAGTACCAACCCGCAAAGGGAACTCGGAATAGGGCGGTAAGGGTTTAAAGGCACCAGTCTCATTACTGGTGACCGTTAACCCTTACCGCCCTACTCGGAATGACCCCCAATTAGTTAAACCACACCAATTTAATATCATACAAGTGTCATCTTTGTGAGCTGTGAGCCCTGGCTAGCTATGTGAGGGTAATTGTATTATTGGCAGCTTTCTTTGATTGCCAGGAAGGAAGGGTAGCACCTCCACGCAGGCACATGAGTTCTGCCCCAAGATCTACTGGGAACCATGATTCAAAGGGTGCATGCACATAACATAGGTCACCCTCACAAAAGGGTGGTGAATTATAGAGTGCCTTCAAAGTCAGCGGGCATGACAAAGGGGCAGAGCTAAAGTAGCCAGAGAGATAAAAGGCAACCGGAGACGGGTCCACAATTTTTTTCTGTGGGACTCTTTTCCTTCCTATCCCCTAAATTTCCTCCTGGAAAATGCCATCTGAGTAAGGAGGAAGAAGGTTACGGTCAATTATTACAGAAACAGGGATTGGACCCCTTAATGCAAGCTTGGATTTGTCCAATCCGCTGTGACGTTTTACCTTTATAAAGAAGGGGTCTCCCATGCCTTCCTTGATTCGTTTTGGACTTTCAAGAAGACCTGCTATTAGCAGTGCAGTCCATCCCAAAGGTCTCCAACAGTGAAGATAGAAGGCTTCTAAGGCAGAGGACAGTTCTTTGGAAGATCATTCCCAAGGAACAGTTGGGGTGACTGCTATTTGGATCAAGGCCTGCCTCTCTGCGAGCTGCACTGGAACCAAGCTCCACGCTGTAGGTGAAAAATCCTATGTAGGTGCCAGACAATGTACCAGGACTGAGAGTGCTGAACGAAAGGGCTTACCATGTCTAGTAGCCTTTGGATTGGGACTCCCAGCAAACATGAAACCCAAGAACAGCTTGAATCCTGATTGCAGACCTTCAAACTGCTTTTAACCCACGTTTGACATGTTTCAAGCCAACAGGGCCTGAAGGGCTTCTTTTGGTATACTTTGCACCCTCGAACTGCTTGCCTGCATCATCGGACCGGCACATCATCATTTTGCACCAATAATGTTCTTTACCACTCGGCTCAAACACAGTCTCAATGCTCTAGAAGACTTTGACTCACCAGATCTTCAAGCATAACTTTGAAACAACAGGCCCTTGCCTTGACCAAACTCAAACACTAATTCAAACTACTGGGAGCCATTGTGGTCATGCACCAACTCGACCCAGTAGTAACATCGTCTCAAACCACCTCGATCACCAAGTTAAAACGGTTCCTTTGAACTGTACCATGTTGAATGCCGACTTAAACCCCACAGATTCCCATCTCGACACAGACTCAATGCCCACTCGCCTCCCGGATAAATGCAATTCATCAGATCTCGACCCTGGTTCGATCACAAGAAGAGCACTGATAACACCAGTTCGAACCACCTAAGAACAAGAACAATCTACTCTCAGGAGATCATATCCCCTTAATACAGTCTTGGGGCTATCGTGTCTTATAAGTCACCTTTCAAAGTCTGTTTTTCAAAGACATATGGACCTCACTACTAGTTTGGGAGGAGAGACGCTAGTGCTGTATCTTACAGGTCTCAGGCCTCAGCACAGCTCCTACGTGCCCTCCAGTAATTGTTCTGGCTGTTAATGATGTAGCGGCTAGAAAGCTCTTGTTGCAATAGAGGACACTAGTGCTGGAAGGAACAGAAACAGTTGGACAAGGTACCCATAGAGATGAAAAGGGCCGCCATAGAGGTGCAGAAGCTGGCGTTCAAAGAGATGAAGGAGGCCAACAGATCAACCTCTAGCGAAAGCAGTGGTAGTGGCCAAAATCAGGGTGCCTGGGATATGTCACGATGCCACATCCCCAAAGATTTTGTGCAGGTTTATTAAGTGGTGAAATACATTTTTGACTGGTTTGAAGTGCTGAATCTCACTTTTCAGCTACAGGAGGTGGAAGAGGTACTGTGGGGTGCAGTCCTGATGAGTCGCTTACCAACCCAAGGGACTGATGCAATTCTTCAGTTAACTCCTGAGGAAAGGGTTGTTTATGAGAGCATTTGTGTATTTATTTATTTATTGGGTATTTATAATGCACCTATACACAATGTACTCCGAGGTGCGAGAGTTGGTACGGGAGTTGATCGGCGGTACTGACATGGAATTGTTTGCTCTTCTTCTGACCTTCCTAAACTAGGGAACACTGTTCCTTTAAGGTGCCTCCACCCACCTTCTCTACAAAAATTGAGCTGGCCACAAAGCGCTGGCGCTAGAGTTGGTGCACAAGTTGATCGGAGTTGACGCAGAAGAGAGAAGAGAGCGAGGCGTGGATGGCCGGCCCCGGCTCCAGAACGTGAAAACAACTAAAGATGAGCTTGTCTGCCTCCAGCGACGCAGAGGCTAAAAAAAACACAGCGCTGGCATCCGTGTTGCTAGAGCTCCGAGATGTCGGCTATGAAATGGATTTCACACCTCCCGTACAAGCTCAGGCAAGAGCGCCTGCGATTTCGCAGCCCGACATTGGTAATGATATCGACTTGGGCTGTGATGTGAACAATGTGAACGATCATGCTCTCACTTTGGAGTGTAACAACTCCAGGACTTATGGGGTACGAGTCTAGACTAGAGTCTAGAGTCTCCAAAGTGCACACATGGCTCTAATAAAACTTGTCTAGACAGACCTCTGTTTCTTGATGAGTCCCATATCTCTATGAGAAAGATTTCAGCAAATGTCACTAACACGCTATCATCTACACATGAGCAGTTGGATGTGCATGGCACTGCCCCTAAGCTCACTACTAACCTGATGTCCGTTGATATTTCATCAAATTACTCAATAAGAAATATGGAGTCTGAAAACCAATTACATACTGATGCGAGATGAACAGAAAATTATTTAACAGCCATCACGATACCTGTTCCATCGGACCTCCAACATATTGACCCCGCTCTTGCCTCAGTGGCGAAAGGAGTCTATGTGGATGCACACGTGTTGTATGCTTTGTAAAGCGCCAACAATCCTCCTCTCCTTCGGGCGGTGAGGCTTTCTCTGGATATAATGGAGATTGAAGATCTGATGAGCAGCCAACAAAAAAGAAATGTGGTGTGTGGAACCCCGGTTTATAACGGATGCCAGACAAAAATGCTTGATCTCAAGCACACACCTTCTGTATTGTCTGCTGTTAAGTCTATTGATAAATGTAACAGCAAATCCACAAACTCAAGAAGGAGCGAATTGGAAACACCTAAGAAGACAAACCTCCACCCTCACCTTGATTCAGAATCTCGCCTTTCCTGGCTGAAAGGTAAACAGCTTGATACAGAAGGTTCATTCCTTACAGATCTGCTTCCTGCCCAGCGATTAAGCCTGATTGCCTTTCCTAACATACTGAATGTTCCTAACAGTAGGAGACATCGAGTTTCTACTATTTGCCAATCCTCAATGAAGGAAAATGACAACCCCCTGTGCATCCCAACGACGATGATGGAATTGCAAAATAATATAACGTCGGCAATGACAATATACTTATTGCCGTTTTTGAAACTTTATGAATCTTGCAGTGAGGCCATGAAGGACCAAGCAAGGCTCTTGAACTTGATCCATTCGAAACAGATTTACTTGGAATCCTTTGCCACTAAAATGCAGGCCCGTCTCGACAAAGAGGCTGAACTGACAGGGCAGTGGCAAGCGTGGTTATTCGATCTGGGTAGAGGGAAGCACGCGGTTAACACCACAATGATGACTGCATTAATCGAAATGGCGAAGATGCTATGGATAGAGAGGGGCCACAACCACCACTTGATTCCTCCCCCTAATCCCAACAATTTCTGTGACTAATCCTTCACTTCCCAATAGCCAATCTACTGATGCTACCTCCTCAAGTGCTACATCTAAAAGGACCAGGCAGATTCGATCTATGTGTGCAGTAATAAGCGGAGATAATGTGAGAGATGCTGCAGATTGTTCACGACTCACAATGGATCATGCCAAGAAAGATCTCATCTAGGAGTTATCTTCCAATATGACTGATCTGGTTTGTGAATCTGAGGTCTCCACAAATGTTTGACCACCTAATCAGTTGATCAATAAAGAGCCAGGGGCACTTCTAAAAGCAGATGGTATTCGACTACCTCCTTTGTCTAAGAACTCCTCTCTGACTTCCCAGCAGCATTTGACTTCGAAACAACCTTTCTCCATTTCTCAAAAACAGCCAATTATGATTTCGCCAGAAGATCCAGTACCTAAGAAACAGGTCAGCAGAAAACTAAAAATCAACCCAGATGCCCCAAACCTAGATCTAATGGGTCGAGGGCTTTTTTGTGAAACCTAAAAGTGCTACTGGTGAATCCAACTGTGTCTTCTGACAGGAAAACGAAGACTGTGAATGAGGGGCATATTACCATGCAGCCAGAGAACCATAGAGATAGAAGCATCTCATGTGATGAAGAACTCGAACAAAGAAACATCCTAATGCATTCATCTGTTTACATGCCTGAAGAAGAACTTGAGGAGTGACTTGATACTGTGCCTATCCATGAAATATCATGTGAAGAAATTTCTGAAGGCGAGCTTGAATTATCTAAGCAGAAGAATGCTGATATCCTTTATATATCACCATCCTGTGATGTCCTATTGGCCTCTCGAGGATCGATGTTCATGACAGTCGACCAGAAGCAACTACTTACAATCAAAAATCATGGAACAAGGACAGTGAATGATTTGCGGCATAAAAAGGAAAGAGTTAAATGAGCAAACTTCGATTTTCCGCGACAACTGACTCCTGTTTACACATTGGTCATTGAGCACCTGGTAAGATCGCCGGATGGTTTGATTTTGAATCGGGCCAACGTGTTAAAGCTACTTCACTTCCTGCCAAAACTGAATCGCATTGACTCAAAGGATATTAAAATCATTCAGTTTGTTGAGGAAGAACGAACTGACTGGGTGATCTTACATCTTACCTCTATGTGGGTACACTCTGCTATCCTGGATCAAAGTGATGCTTTTTTGCCTTTGGGATTTGATGTCTCTATAAAAATGCATTCAGCGAAGTCAATGCTGACCAACGAAAGGCCTCGAGACATAGTTACCCCTCAAGCCATCTCTTCCCGTTTACGGAGCAATATCTCCTCCCAAAGGAAATACTCAAATGCAAGAGTTGAGAAAGAGAAAACAACTCAGCGATTGACGGTAAGATTTTATGTGGATGATTCTAATGCACCAAGAAAAGTAAAGAAATACGAGAGTCATATGACTCCCACATGCTTGAGCGAGTTAAGTACCTCTAGCGAGTCAGTTTCACTGGCCTCCCATGTCAATTAGCAACTACGAACATCAGAGTCATCGCTGTGGAAGTTATGTTCGTGAAATTCTTGAGGATTCTCCCACTATTTGTTGAAGGAAATTCAGAACTTCAAAGCTTTTATATAATTTGCCTGCAAAAGAATTGGCTCCGGAAGCTACCCTTATGTAATGGATATCTCACATATCTCAATCCGACCATTGCAGGCAAACAGATCTGCGGATTCCAAAAGATCAAATATAATCACCAATAATGATCATGCCTACCATTTGGAGCAAGTTGAGAAAAGAAGATTGTACCGAGCCAAATTGAGAAAATTGAGATTCCATACGACGGAAGATAGGCTTGTTTGATCTAAAAGAGTTAAGCAAAGGTATAAGAACTGGCTCCAGATGTCAAAAGCCCAACCACTGCAATGGGATGCGGAATGCATGCTCAAGACCCTGGCTAATCAAAATACTCGAGCCTTGTGGTCCCTTCCGAATGGCCAGAATAAACAAGCTGCGCTGCTAATATCTGCTGTCTCGGAAGTAGCATGGGTGACCCATTTTCCATATGTCTATGCAAAGAGATCTATAGGGGAAGACCAGTCTGAGGGTATCAGTCGACAGAAGTGGAAAATTGATTGGGAGAGGGATGAAGTGTTGCCACAAATCAGACATCTAAAATCTTCACGATCCCCAAACCCTGATGGACTGACGAACATGATTCTAAAAGCCAATCCTGAAGCTTGGGCGGACCTCTGCCAATCAATGTTTGAGATGATTATGGAAACCAGGCAGATTCCCCAGTCCTGGAAATATGCAGTGTTAATACCGATATTTAAGCAAGGAGACAGGACAATTCCCACAAATTACCATTAAATAGCATTATTGGACACGCTGGGAAAGCTATTTGCTTCCATGCTGCTTTGCCTATTAACCATGTGATCAATTCAAAATAACAGGAGAGATCCCAGACATACTGGGTTTGTCAACGGTGTCGGCACCAACGTCAACTTGAAGATATTGTATTTGCTAAAGTGTGAGACGATGAGAGCAAAAATGTATGCAGTATTTATGGACCCGAAGCAGGCATTCAATAGCATAGACCGTGGTAAATTGTGGAGGTGGAATTGCCCTCAGGATTTATTAGCCGCAATACGGGCTCTTTACTCGGTCAAACACCTCGGTCCAGGTCAGGCTCTAGACCCTCAGAGCCACCACAAAGAAAATTGCCACATGGAATGGCTTGAAACAAGGCTTCCCCTTGGCAGCAAACTTATTCAGCCATTAAATTTCTGATATAGCAGCCTCCCAGAAAGAAGTAAGTGCCCATCCGCCAATGATGAACTGTTTTGCAGTGCCATGGATGATTTACGCAGATGATAAGACCCAGATTGGGCTTCAAAGACGACTGAATGCTTTGGATGCCTATATTCATGAAAATGGCCCTACCATAAATCCTGCAAAGACTTAAATAATGACCTTTTCCAGCCAACAAGAAGCTAGCAAACAAAGCTTTTATTTATATCTCAGAGCTAGCAAGCTGGTGCAGGACCAAACCATAAAATAGGTAGGAGTTTAATTAAACTCGAGCATTAGTGAACATGAGTCAGAGGAAGCGCTGAGAATGAAAGTCTGATCTTTGGCCCAATAAGCCCAAATTCTTCATAAGAAATACAGAATATTCACTCTGCTCCCAGTTCTTACCTTCAATCGGCAGAAAGTGGTGCCGATACTGGCATAAGGCGCTGAAGCAGCACTAAATTTAACATGGCACATTTGGGACATTTTAGAAGGTCTCTTCTGGAGGTAGGATCTCTCCCTCCCGCAATTTTTCCCAGGACCATGGATAGGATATGAAATAGCTGCTCAATCCATGCAATCAATGGTACTGTAGAAATCGATCGACTTTTTTCGCAGAAACATAGTGGACGATGTTGTGCCCCCCATTGACATTCTGAGATCCATCCCAATCACTTGTCAAAATGTGATACTTAACGGTTGGAAATTGAAATGTATTCCAGGGATAAAAGCCTTGGGATGCTCGATCGAAACTTTGAAGTCAAACTCCTTGCTAATGAAGAAAAAAATTCAATGGAATCTTTGGATTGAGACGGAGGATCTGAAAGTGCCATACAAACTTTCTATCAATTGTCCAGCAGAAAATCGAGCTTTGAACCAACTACCTACGTATCTCCAGCAATTTCTGTGTCCAAAGTTTTGAGATCTTTTCCTTCATATGAGGTCAAGTTGATACCAACGAGGGAGCAATCAGCGCAGAGGAAACAACTGATTGGTCTTGTATAGACCTGCTGCTTCTGTAAGGACACCACATTTCAAGAATCCTTATACCATTGCTTAATTGACTGTGTGTCATGACCAACTTCCTGAACCCCCCCCCCCCCGGCAGGCCCATGGGCCAGGAGGGGTCAAGCTACAAGCTTAGGCATCCTTTGCCTAGGCCATTTTGGGGCCAGTCCTGGCGCCTTTGGCGCCAGGCTCATACTTAATGAAGACTTGTGCTTGGGAACTACTTTATTTCAGTGCCAGTCAACATGGACAAAAAGAATTCCATGACACTGGTTGACTGGCGCTCCAATTTGTATTTTATTTAGAAAGTTTTTCCTCTACACGTGTTTCACCACTTGTTAATATAGTGGCTCATCAGGAGGTAAGTTGAGCATTAATTTCCTTCATTTTTTTGAGTGATCTTGTCTTTTAGAAAAATCTGTTCTTATGAAATAGGTTTCCTTTGATCTGTATCAATAATTTCTTTTTAGAGTTTGAAGTCTTTGCTTTTGAGCTAATATTTGTGCAGTCCCTGGATATTTGTAGCTACTGGATTGCATCGGATTCTGATCGAATTGTGGAACTGCATGGAGGCATCCACATAGCTTGGCTCCTGGGAACCAAGTTATGCGGTATAGTGTTTTGGGTGTGGTAGCCTAGGGACTATTTTACCTGGACTACTTTCTTGATGCTATTTAAACCACACCCGACTTGGAGAACCCGCTTCGCGTTACTTTGCAAATCCAGCAACGTGACGCTCATCGTGTTCAGCTGCATCTGCGAACCTCGGAAGAACAGCATCTGAAAAACAAAAGGACATTGTTAATAGCAGCAGCTTACCTGTGATTCCACCACTAGCTGCCATCCGCTCCTGCAATCAGCATCCAAGGAATAGCGAGCCTCCCGGACCATCGGACCTGCAAAAGGAAAGAAACAGGACATTAGACATTTTACAATTGTGCCGGCACCTTACCTCACGGGTCGCCCATCTACCAGCATCGCCTTGGGACTTCTTGCTCCGGGTGAGCACTGCAACCTACGGGAACAAAAGACAACAGGTTAGCAAAGGCAAGGCATCATAGCGCTGCGCATAGCACCTACTTACCGCATCAAGGCGCTTTCGAAGCACCATCACCTGCCGGTGAGTCCCAATTCAGCCAACGTTCCACAGCGAACTTCCACGCACCTAAAGGGAGCGAAAAGACATTATTTAAATCCAAGAAAGGCATACAGTATAACAGTATAAGACCTTCCTGAAAGACTCTAAAGGGCCTGCATCAGTGAAGTAACTGGATCGCACACTCGCCCACAAAGGACAACGCGCCCCTGCCAAGAAGGCAGAACGGAGAGCACGCCAAAACCCATAACAAGGTGAGGAAAGGTCTGGAGAGGGGCTGCGGGCATTCGGGGTGTTGGGAGGCTCTTACCCCAGTTGCCCAGTCTTGAACATTGCCCACCTGTTTTCCAGGCAGAACTTCCCTGCTGATTATACCTGGGAGCGGCTGAGAAGGGCACCAGAGTCCCCACAGCTGGGTGGCATCCCCATGGATACCAGGTGAGCGTAACACTGTGGGGCGCTAATAGCTGTAAGATTAGAATATCGGGATATGCTACCAGTGGATGCTATGCATTTGACTGCAGAGGAACGATGGACCTCTTTGATAATTGGGGAACAAAAGTCTCTGATTTTCAGAGTTTTACAATTCTGGCTAGAAATTCAACTTTCAAAGATTTGTAACATTGTTGCAATGGTCATTTTTATTTTTATAAAATCGAAGTCTGAATAATGAAAGGTTTATAGTAAAAAAGAAATAAATAAAGGTGCAGCGAAGCGCCCTTCTCAGGAAGTTCTGTAAGACTCGGGACCAGCCTCTAAAGGGCCTCAGAGAGGTGAGAAAGAAAAGTGAGCAGACATTTGAAGCGTTCACACACTTGTTGAAATATCTAAGCGGATGGATGTCTGGTAACAACATGACACATTTAAATGGATGTAGAAAATGCTTGCATGTGAGCATGTATTGAAGAATTGTGAAGTTGACCTACAACAGCATCTTGTGGGCAATACTATTACAGACCCTGGAGAGCTTGCAAAGGCTGCTGACATGCTTGTAAGTACTCAAGTCCAGGAAAAGGCTCAGGCGAGCACACCCAAACCAGAAAAGAAATCTTCGGACAAGAAAGTGACATGCATTTTCTATGTCTACCCACATTAGCAATATCTAATGTGGCATCTGGTATGAACCGCAGACCAGACCTTCTCGCCAAAATGCACAGCATGACGAAAACACATTCATATTTAGTAAAATACAGTCTGCAAGGCCAGGGATGTCATTTAGCATGGGAGTGGCTGATTGTCTCGCTGCAGAGGTTTGGGTTTGGGATGGTTTTGTCCAATGGATGGTGCTGCTATACACTTTACCAACGGCTCGAATGAAGTCTGGTCGCCAGATTTATGAAGCTTTGAATATAGGTTGGGGCACCAGTCAGGGCTGCCCTCTTTCGCCCATGTATAGATATTATCCATGGAACCCATGGCAGCATTCCTGTGCCAGGAATACTTAGAAGAAGGTATTCAGATCGGGGGCTACAGCCATCTGATATTACTCTACACAGATAACGTTCTGCTCTACCTGTGTGAACCACAATACCACACTGTATACTGGATGAACTATATGCTGACACCAGTAAATCCAAAGGACAGTAAATTCATTTTGAAACATTTAATCCTATTTTGATGCATTTCTGATGAAAATCTGTTGGTGCAATAATAGGTGTCTTTTTGGATTGATTCTGACCTTTTGTTTTTTCTCCATGTTTTCCAATTTTATTTTGAATTGTGGATTTTTCCAGGCATCAAGAAATATCCAACCCTATTCAACTTCCTGCCTTCTACAGTTAGTGAGTATGAGGAAGCCTTTTACCCTGCATTTCATATCACATTGAGAAGGGTATTGAGGTATTGATTGAGGCAGATGCCTCTATGTGATTGTCTATTATGATTTGGGGAGGCAGGTGCTAGATTGAATGGCATGATTTGTGTGGGTGCCTTTCACTACCTGGTGAGGCAGAAAGTTGGCTTTTATGGTGACTTTGATTTCTTGGAGAAGGTTGATCAGTCTTAGGGCCTCATTACACGGTAGGCGGTAAACCATGGCGCTATTAGCGCCATGGTTCATGCTGGTAATTTACCGGTACCGCCTTGGAGGAAAGGGGAATTACCGCCCTATTCCAAGGTTGGGAAGGCGGTAATTCCTCCTTCCTCCATTGCCCTTCCCCATTCCCATTTTTGCCCCATAGGGCATAATGGGAATGGGGAAGGCGCTAATTATGGTACCGCAAATTGCGGTACCGTAATTAGCACCCCGGTCCCTTTGCGGGTTCATTTTTTAATGGCTGCAAAAAGCAGGCGTTAAATTCCCCAACCCGCAAAGGGACCTCGTAGTAAGGCGGTGAGGGTTTACCGGTACCGGTAAAATACCGGTACCGGTAAACCCTTACTACCTACCGTGTAATGAGGCCCTAAGATCTGAGATAGAGAAAATGACAGTGGTTCGGCTTTTCCATTAATGATATATTTGCATTTTTAAGTGTGTTGAGTATAGTGATGATAATAATGGTAATGTTTCTTTATTACAAATTTCTCATAATTTAAAGACTTATGGTCTCACTATAACTTGTGCAGCATCCCGGTGGTAAATCTGCCGGAATACCGCCCAACGCAATTACTATTACGGCCACTTGGTCCGGCAGTATTAGCGACAGATCACAAATGGCGATGACAGTGTAAGTCTCCATTGCTTTAGTCCATAAGACTCAATGTGGCATTTTTGGAGCAATTACTGTGGCATTAAGTGCGCCGTAGTAATTATGGCGGAAATGGTGGAAAGTCAGCACATTCACCTGCAGCTCAGAGCTGAAGGTGAATACTCTGACTTTCCCCCAAAATCAGGATTGGGCAGTGCAGTAATGTGGCGGTAATGCTAGAATAGTGAGGCCCTTTTTTATTACATGAAAGTGTAAGACACATTCATTGAGTGTTATCAGATGACTTTGAACATGAATATTAAGTGCGGGGCAAGTATTTGAACTGTGTATTGATGTTTTATACAAGGTACATGTCTCAATAGACACCAAGGGTTAATGGATGATGTGAGCATTGAACTATCAATATAAGTACATGTGACATTGGTAAAACTCTCCTGTGTTGGCAATTGAGAATAGCCACCTACTGCAGGGGTTGTTACGTTCTCTCTTTACTGTTGCACAGTGACAGGTACATGCTATTCCCTACCCCTACACCTACAACAGCCCCTGCAATCACATCACTAGTTAACAAGGGTGGGAAGGACAAAGGTCCAACCCACTCCTCTAAGTCAGGTTCACAAAAGCATGACAGAAAATCCCACAACTCTAGTTCAGCCGTGCACTCTAAAAAGCAGAGCGCAGGAACCCCTAACAGTGGTATACCTACGTTCTCTCAACATAAAGGTTGTTTTGTGTATATGCAGCTGGGACGAAGGAAAGAGGATCCTGCTTGTAAGGGCTTACCCAAGAAAGCCATAGTGAATGTTGAACTCATGGAAGAGGCCGTCATTACTTTGGGCGTCCTAGAGGAGGACTACCCACTAGGCCCAGGAGTGGCTGAATGTGGATTGGTTGCTGAGTGGGAATGGTACTGGGTCTCCAGAAGAAATCTCAACTTCCAATAATACTCAACTGTTATTAGAACAATGCGGCTAGACTCACTGCTGTCACACAGCATTGGGTGCTACCAGGACCTGATTGCATGTTCTGTGGGTTTGACAACAGAGTAAGTTGTGGGGTACATTTACCAGCCCAGCAGAATTCCCCTAAATCACCAAACTGCATTACAAGTAGAATAGCAGTGCTGGCTCTGATGAGCGCCATTCCCTTGGATCAAAACTTTGTTTTGCAGCTACAAAAATGATTGTTGTGCTGTCTTTGCCTAGCACATACGGGGCGAGATGGAACATGGACCACCCTGAGAATGGCTGCCAGTGTTTCCTTTTCCTTATGTGCACCAAAAGAAAGAATTCAAAGGCAGCGCTGCTATGCTGCCAGCTCAAAACTTTTCACTGAAAAACAAAATATTCTGCCTTTTAATATGACTGCGCCCTGATGCTCTTTTTTCATCTTTTTAACAGTACACAGTTTGGTTCCATTAAGACACATTCATGTAAACCCATATTCAGGGTGTACACTGGCAAATGGGGGCCTTTCTCACTGAATGGCATGTTGTGTCAGGCAAAATCTGTGAAAGAGCAGAGAACTTCACTCCAAGCCATATGGAAAACGCTTTACTTTTTGCAACAAAATAACCCAGACAAACCCTTCACAACAAGCCCTCTCTCTTTGCTTGTGTCAGTTCCATTGGACCCTTGCCTTGGACAGACTCCTGTGTGGTAGAAATTGACTAGGGCCATGGAAATGCTCAGCACACAGTTGTGAGAGAAAACCACATTTTGTAAAGGGACATTCAAGGAATATTAACCCACGTGTAATATAGTGCTTTTGGCAAACAAGAAAATGACTTTTAAAAAGTGAAATGTTAAATTAAGGCTTTGTGCTTGCATAGAAATGTGATGGGGGTTTGCGTTAAAAGTATGCCTGATATTTATTTCTAAATGACTTGCTTTTTGGTTAAGGGAAATACAAATAAATCAATAAATAAAATTACTGTGAGGCCAGCTTCAGGGCCTTAGTTTCCTGGGAACAGAATCATCCTCCCCCAAGTTGACCATCCCCCTGGAAACTATGAAGGGGAAAGGGGGAGAATGTAACACCCTCATCAGACGAAGCAGCATTCTGCAGCCAAAAGACAATGGACTTCCAGGACACATAGGTGGGAAGTCCTGGTGACACCTCCCCTCAACTCAAACTGAAGGGCTTCAAAGGTGAATCCATGGCAACACTGGACTAAGGCTGCCTAGAGCCTGATATTTGGCTGTGGGTTAAAGAAATGCCCATATTTGGAAGACAAAGCCAGGCCACATGGTTCAAAAGACTTTTTTTCTATTTAATAAACTTTAAAACTTTTATCTCTGTAACCTGAAAACGCAGTAAAGTGAAATTTTAACAGTTCAAATGTTATTTTTGCACCATTAAAATAAGACGTTGTAGCTTTTCCTAGCAGGTTGGAGACACAAAGGCCAGAAAAATGTCGTTCATGGGAAAAGTATACATGGAACAGGTTTGAAAATTAATGAAAACATGCCCTGTGATAATCCATATACCTATATCAAATTGTAGAATTTTAGGTGGAACAATTGCCACCAGAAATTTCAAAAGATTTTTAGAAGGACTAAACAACATCGTACAAACTTTGGAGTTGGGATGCCATGTTCTGTGTCAAATATGGAATCTGCCTATGTGATTTTCAGAAGCGTAACAATTGTAAAAAGGTGAATTTTTGTGTCATAACTGATTTTGGCAAAAGTAACTGTGGGATGGCTCTGTGCCTCATAAAAACACACGCCATAAAACGGAGTCACCTCCTTCAGTCCAATCTGCTTTCAGGGAGGAGGCGACATTACAGATTGACCTATCCGAGTTAGAGGTAGGCCTAGCTGAGTTCAGCCCACATAGTAAAAATCCTGTGATATCATGCTCCTTTCAATTAGGCACTCACCAGGTCTCTTCTAGCATGTAGCACGCGATGAAACCCTTATTTAATTTTGTCTATAAGTTCAATATTCTGAATGATATACCACTCATATCACACCCATCTCAAAATACCCCCCAGGTCACACTGAACAGGCTAGTTTGTAAAGGTAAAGATGTATTTATTTATTTAATATTCAAATCACACATAAGTTTAATTACAAATGAGCAATCCTACACCAATGTGAGTAACCAGCAGGTATTCAGGAATGAAAGACAGGTTCTAGAGTTTATAGGCAATCGTCCCTCCCCAAATAAGAGAGGAAAACTGTTTTGGCAAATGACACTTTTAAACTGACAGGTGAGAATGGCTTTGTAAAATAATGCAAAAGGGTGCAACAATGCTTAAATGGAGAAAAGTCTAAAGAAAGCAACTCTGAACAAGTCCTAACACTTGAGATATAATATAAACAACAATACACACTTCAGATCAGGATGGGATGGAAGAAGCACTTCGAAATGGAACAAAGACACGTGTAAACTTTTGAACTTTGCAAATTCGAGGCAACCTTTTACTATGAAATATTGGAGGAAAACAAGTCAAATACACTGTTCCGCAATGTGGTTTGTAGTTGTGGGTGTAGCTAAGGGTCTTAGGTATCAGGAAGAGTTGAAATTGTGTTTCTATCTTTAGAATTGAAAAAGTTATAGAGCTTTTAGTGAAATGCGTTTTTGCAAAATAGGCGCGAAAATGCAAACAGAAATTCGATTTAAAAATGACAGACAGGTTTTTGTATACTAGATTAATGACTATGAAAAAGAAGAGACCACACATGAACCTTCATGGCTACTTGGCCAGCGCAACCATTCACATGATAGGTCCTCAATTTCTTCTGGGATTTACTTTAGTTACTTCAAAATCACTAGGGAGTTATGGTTTTGTAACACAGATAAGAGAAAATCAGCGCAAGAAGGATTCTAACAATACTATGGTTCTGAATTAACGACGCGATGCGTAGGGATAGGGATAATACAATGCAAATATATTATGGATCACTGTTCTTCCTATTATACTTTCAGTCCTTTATAATTAAATTGGACCGTCCGTTTCTGTCATGGGGTGGATCAGGTCTACCGGCAGCAGGGCACCTCTGGAGGGATTTGGATCAGCAGTGCGGTTCTGGTCAATTTCAGACTGCGCCTCAGGCTGGATTAGGATCGTCCCCTTCTGGTTACTGGACACGGTAGATGGCAGGATGCAAGTTTCAGCAGACAAGACTTAATTGTAGCAAGCAAAGATGAATCAGAATTAAATCCCCTCAAGTTTGGGATATTTGAAATTGGGTTTAGCTAGCAAGAGTTTCAGCAATGCTACAGTCTGGATTCTGCAAAGAAATCTGGATCTTTCAAAGAATTCTGGAGTCAGCTACAAGATGAAGAGTTCTGGAATAAGGTGCTGCGCGGACATCTGGATGAGTTCTGGGGCAGTGTGTTCTGGAAGCAGTGTGTTCTGGAAGCAGTCCGTCTATGTATAGTGAAATTCCTATATTTATGCATTTACAAAGTTAATGGCATGGGCTGAACTTCAAAACACATTCCCATGGTTGTGAGTGGCTACAGGCATGTGCTTTGTTTTGGTTGGCTGTATGAACAGAGCTGTCATTTTATGACAGGATTTAGGAACTCCCACCTGGAGTTTTGCCCAAAACATACTTTTGCACAAATGTACATTTCTAACATTATGTACCCTCATAAAATTGGACACATATATTTTATATTCCATTGTCTACATTTACATTCACTTCCCCATCTTTGTGAGAGCTGTCTTGGTCATTCTATGGATTTTTATCAATTTTACCCATAACACCTTGGATTAATTATTTCTAATTTGGTACATCTCTGGGCGCTTAACAGTGGATCATATACATACAATTGTAAGTCTGCAACATTAATAGTTTTGCCTCAATCAGACATGTTTTCATAACTTTGGTTCCTTAAATTCTACGAGTTTCCTCAATGTCTTCAAATCACAAGGCTGAAATTAGTTTAATGTCTGCCAAGTTTCAGATTTATCCCTCTTTACGTTGCTCAGTTAAAGAGTTTTAAACTTTAATCAAAAATAAGGATTTCACATCACAGTCCTCCTCTGTAACCTCCCCTTTTTCGGCAGCAGCTGCCCAGTCCTTTCAAGTTCACTGAGAAACCTCTTCCACATCCTGCCCCTCCTTGCAGAGGACAATGCTCAGCATGTCCTTTGTTCTTTGGTCAGCCAAAAGACGAATGTCTAATGCGGCCCCTTTGTGTTTCTTGTTGGCATTATGCAGGAACCATTAGCAGCCATTAGCCTTCCTGTTCTCAAGGAAGTGTCAAGCGGAGATGCCAATTTTCCCAGGCCAGACTGTCAGATGTGGATTGGCCCCCGACTGGGCTCCTTGATATTAAAGTCTTTTCATTTCACATATAAAATATAAGCACAGTTTATAAAGGATTTAAACATTTTAAAAGAATTAGCCCTTCACAAACATGCTTTAAATAGTGGATTTTGCAATTTCTTCCAGAAAAAGAAACACCTTTAAATGGGTTTTACAGGTAATGTCCTTAAGCAGCTGCCAGGCAGGGAGACCTAGATTCCTCTGACTGTCTGGAGAATCCATGATTTCAGCACACTCTCCTTTCCATAATCGTCTGGGAAAATGACTGAATTTTTAAGGGTAATTTCAGATTTTGCCCTTCTGTGGCCTTGTTTCAAGTGACAGATGACAGCAGAGATTCCTGTCTTTACACAAACTGCCTGTGTGGGTGTCAAGGTGTGCAGCTCTTTTCTGGTTTATGCACCATGCACAGTTTTGCAGATTTTGTGTGCACGGGGGTTATCCTCCCTTTTTGACAATTTTCTATCCCCATTGGCAAAGGGGTGCAGTGTGGCGCATCGGTGTGGATAAAAATATTCCACATATATCCTCACCCGACTCCATCGTGACATCCAGTCTAGTGGGAGTTGGGCAAGTGGGATTATTTTTCTTTCGATCCATGTGAAATCCAGTTGTTTCTCCCATCAGCGATGGATTTGACACGCTCTCCTTGCTGGTTCTGGTTGGAAGTGTGGAGCGACACTCCGGGCTCTTGGTTCTTTTTTTTTTCTCCGTTCCCAGAGGAGTCCTCCTTGGTGGTTAGGTGGTACTTAGTTCCAGTGCTAGAAAACAGAACATAGCACGGTTATGGAGATTTCCCCACTACTACTTCCCGAGGGTGTAGTGGGGCAGATGCATGCATTGAATACAATTTACAATATTCCCTGCCTATGTTTAATACTGGTTTTAACACTCTTTCCTGGTACATACTCAATGAACATTTAATACTTTTTTTGATGACTCCGGACTTTCCCCTTATGGGTTTCCGGTCGGCTCCTCTATTTGCCACAAAGTATGCCTGGGATGGAAACTCTTTAGTTGGTTTATGCAGACCCACTTGTCTTCCCCCTCTGTCAAATTTCCCTTGGGGATGTGGATTCTGTAGGTGACTGGTGGGATTCTGTCCACAATTTCAAAAGGACCCTGCCAACCAGGGAGAAATGTGCGCTCTTTGGCTTGGTTCCTTTGGAAATTGTATAAGTAGACCCAGTCTCCTAATTGATATTCCCTTTTAGTTGTCTTTAGGTCATAGTGGGTCTTCATACTGTCTGCAGATCTCTCTAGATTCTGCTGAGCATACGCAAAAGCATGTTGAAGGTGTTTTCTCATATTTTCAACATACTCATGAGTTGAGGAAGTGTTTATCAAGGTCTGCTCTTGGGTTCTGTAGAGCCGATGGTGGGGTAGCACCATCCTTCGTCCAGTCATCAGCTCAAATAGAGACATGTTACAGAAGAAGGGGTAGATCTGATGGCCATCAGGACAAGGGGTAATCGAATTTCCCAACTTGGGCCAGAATCTGCCACAAAATTTTGAATATGCTCACAATAGTTTTATTGTACCTCTCAACTCCACTACTAGAGGACACCGGTAGGCAATGTGTAGTTTCCTTTTTACCCCAAATAGCTCCCACATCTTTGTCATCACTTCGTTAGTGAAGTGACTACCTCCGTCTGACTCAATCCTTTGGGGTAGTCCAAAACGCGAGACGATGTGATTGATCACCAGGGCAGCTGCTGTTTCTGCCTTGCAATTTGGGGCCTGGAGACATTCCACCCATTTAGTAAACAAGCATGTTATGGTTAACATGTACTTGTTCCCCCTAGAGGACCGAATCATGGGCCCAATGAAATCGACTTGCGAATCCGACCAAGGCAGTGTCACCCCCCTCTTTTGGAGGGGAGCATGGTGTGTGAGTGATGTTGGCTGAAATTGTGCAAACACAAGACACCCCTTCAAGTATTGGTTGAGGTCCTGCCCCATGTGTGGCCAGTATGAAACCTCTCGTAAGATTTCTAATGTCGTATGAAACCCCTGATGACTGGCTGTGGCTGCATCATGGGTGTGACTTAGCATCAGGCTTCGGAATGAGGTAGGGACAACCCACTGGTCATGGCCAAGTATGGATCTCCTCACCAACAAACCGTTTTGGATTCAGAACATTTTTGGACATTTCATCAACACTCTAAGGTCCTCTTTCCCAATGCAATCTGTATCCGTCAGGGGAAAGTTCTCAAGGTCCTCAATGTGTTGATAAAACTTACCAATTATTGGATCCCCTTTTTGAGCTGCAATCAAATCAGCATCTGCGGTATCCTTACTCCACTGGGCAGTTGAGAGATCATTGTGAGCATTTATCTGGGACCTAGTAATAGCAGTGACCTGGATTTCCCCCAACAGGGACTCAATCTTAAGTAGATCCCCGTGGATGGCTCCAGTTTTGGCCAGCTGATCCGCTAGATCATTTACAGTTTTGTCTGGTCCCTCTACTTTAGAATAACCCTTGATCTTTTTCCAGTAGACGGTCATCCCATTTGAGGTGACCAGATCATCAATATTCTGTATTAGTTTTCCATGTTTTAGTGGTTTATTGTTAGCACATGTCATGCCTCTGGTTTTCCAATTAACAAGGTGCTCCACAAACCCGTTACGGACATAATCTGAACCAGTGATTATGCCCAGTTCGTGGAGTTGGTGTTGGACAGCAGTGAGGATGGCTTGATGCACAGCCATCAGCTCTGCCACTTGACTACTATGGGGACCAATTTTGTACCCAGCGCAGGGTTCTGGGGCATCATTCACCAATTCATTCCCCACGCCAGCCACAAGTTCCTTTAACCCGTTGTTGTGGACATGGTAGGAGCACCCATCCACATAGATAGTGGGCATTCCCTCACACTTGTCTTCTTCATAGACTGTTTGTGGGGAATTAAGGTATGCCTCCATGTTGTCCTTTATTTTAAGACTTTTGTCCTCGAGACAGTTTTCTCTGGCATAATCATGCAAGTCACGAGGGGACTCTTCTTTTTTGGGCCATATCTGACCTCCACAGGAAAGACTTGCATTGACAGAAGGAAGTAATTCGGAAATTACTCACATTTCCTGCCTGGATTCTGTCACTTTGAAGATATTGCAGAGGCTGGTGTGGAGTCTCCAATATGATGTGTTCCCCCTGGATGAATGGGTGGTAATTCTTCAATGCCCACACCGTTGCCAGGAGTGCCTTCTCACAATCGTTGAATTTTTCCTCCACAGAAGATAAAGTCTTACTCGCATAGGAGATTACTTTATTGACCTTGTCATGCTTTGGCATAATACTACAATCAAGCATGTATTTGAGAACCCTGTCTCCAAGAAGAACTCCTTGTTTTTGACAGGGTAAGCTAGGCAAGGCGCTTGTGAGAGGCTTCTTTTGAGTTGTCTTACTGTCTCAGCTTGTTCTGGACCCCACTCCCACTTGACCCCCTCTTCAACAGATGGATCAGGGGCCTTGTGTTCTCTGTGTAATCCTCAATGAACTTTCTACTGTAATTAGTCAGTCCAAGGAGGCTCCTTAGCTCACGCAGAGTTGTGGGGTCTTTTAGTTTCTTGAGTGCTTCTACTTTCTTTTCCTGGGGACAGAGGTCGTCAGGGGTTATCTCATGCCCCAAGAAGTTGACACGGGTCCTACACCACTGTGCCTTTTGGAAAGAGAGTTTTGCTCCGGCAGCCCTCAACTGTGTCAGAACATAACAGATCTCTGCTAAGTGTTCCTCTACAGTTGAGCTTTTGATTAGAACATCATCTACATAGGCCAGGTTACCCCTTTCACCCAAGTCGGGCATGGCCTTATGCAAAAAGATATTAAATTATTTGCCGGAGTTGATGTATCCAAAGGGAGTCCGGGTCCAAGTGTACTGCTGCCCCCCGAAGGTAAAGTCCAGCTTGTATTGGTCTTCCCTACTGACAGATACAGTCCAGTACCCATTGGTCAGGTCAATGGCAGTGTATACCTTTGACCCCTGGATATGGGCCAGCCCTTGGTCAATGTAGGGAAGAGGCTATCGGGAAGTGTGGACTCGTTTGTTGAGCTCCCTTAGGTCAGCACAGAGTCTACACTGGCCATTTGGTTTCAAAACCCCAGCACCAGATTATCGAAGGGGCTGTGGCTGGACGAATTATCCCACGGGACTCAAGGTTTTTAATTATTTCTGTAAGGGACTCCATAGATGCGGGAGGCAAGCAATATTGCTTCACAAACACTGGAGTCATGTCAGGGTCCATGGGAATTATTGTTGTATGGATTTCAGTGCGACCACAGTCATATGAATCCACCGCAAAGTGATCCTGAACATCTGGAAAACTTGTTTCAAATTTTGCTTTTGCTCCAGAGTCTCAAAGGCATCAGCTAGGTTGACTCTCTCTTCAACCATCTGCCTGAAGCCCGGAAAGACTTCTGGTTTGGCTATTTCAGCGACCTCCTCCAGCTGGATGGAGAAGTCCCTGGTTAAAGTACTGACTTGGGCTGATGGCTTCAGGTGGGGAAGGCAGTCCTGGTGGACTTGAAAGATCACCTCATCCCTCCTGAAGTCACAAGTCACTTCTTCCTTACCATAAGGGCAGGAAGAGTACACCAGAACATTCCCCCCATGCCGGGTGAAGATCCTGTCTGGTGTTGTGTCATTGTCGATATCGCTGTCAAGACAGTCATTTCGGATTGGTCCTATCAGTTCGTTACCTAAATCTATGGAAAAATGTCAGTCATCAACCGTCATTCCAATAATGGTGCCTGCGCCCAGAGTGATAATCCTAAAGTCACTGTTATCCATCACTATTGGAATGATGTCCTGTTCTGTATTGACTAGTGGTGTTGGGTTTAACCCCAACCCTTGCTGTTGGAAATGGCCCTTGAGGTGAACATATGTGTCAGGATTTTGCAGTTTTTGTCCTCTTTTAATTTTTACTTCAAGTGTGAATTGTCGGGTCCATTCTAGGATGGTGACTTCCTCTGCAATCAGAACTTCAACTGCATGTGGCAGCAATTGAGCTGACCAAAATGCTTTCTCTGGGTCATCAAAGTCCATGGGATTACCAGCTAATCTGGACCAGGCTTTGAAGATTGATTAGGTCCAAACTAATGGCAAAGCAATTGAGAATGTCACTGCCTAAATAAAATGCAGTAGGGACATCTCAACCGACCCAACTATTATGGACTATGCTCTTGTTGCCCATAGAAATTTTTTGAGCATACACCTGCTAGGCAGGAGATGTTTGGAATTGGCTGTTTCCAGGTCCATTTCCCATTTGTCTATCAATTTAAAGGTAGGAATGCCTGGATCTTTTGAGTTTTCGGAACATGGCTTCACTGATAAAGCTCTTACCATTGTTCACACACACTCGGGTGAAAACAGAGTCCTTCCCCCCATTAACTGAATAGGGATAAACAGAAATTCTCAAATTTTCTGAATGCCAGCCAAGCTCTGAGCTGGTTTCTCATCATTTTGGACTAAAGAAGTGGGATTTTCTGATTGTGGATTGGTATAGAATTTCAAAGTATTTCCTCCCAGTGTGGAATGCTACTTGAGACTGGGAAGAAGGTTGATTTTCAGAGATAGAGAGGACTTCCCATCACCAGTTTGTTGTCCTACTGCAATTACTGTCACATCAGGGATTTGGTTCTTTTTAAAATGGATTTCAATTTGGTCAGGTTTTTGTCCAACCATGTGGCATGTGCCATTTAGACTAAAATGGTTGACGCTATGTTTTAATTTTATTGGTTGGTTAGTCTGGGTCCAGAGGACCTTGTTTACACAATCTATTAGGGGAGACAATCTACGCAGGATGTCAGTCCCTAGTAAACATGGTGTACCCTCTGGAGTCACAACTATGACCGGGTGTTTCACCTTGTGTCACCCAATTTTAATGTCTAAATCCGCAGTCCCCTCGACAGGAATTTCATTCCCATCAAAGTTCTGAAGTTGTCCAGGAAGAGGGGTGAGAGGGATCTGGTATCTCTCCCCCCTCCCTGAATTCATCTGATCAAAGGCCCTTTTTGACAGACGGGTGGCTTGGGATCCAGTGTCTACCAGTGCCAAAAATGTACATTGCCACTGTATTTGGATCGGGGCATAAAATCTTCCCTCCTTCTCCTCAAGGGCGCAAAGATAATGCGCATTTTGGGCAAATTGGTGGGTTCATTTCTTTACTCTTGATTCTGACAGAGGGGTAGTTTGGGCAAGATTCTGTTTGGGAGCTTGGGAATCTGTAAGAAAAAGGTGACAGTTGGATATTGGGGATGTTTTGGGCTCCCCTGGTTTTCTGGGCTGCCCCCCTCTTTGGAGGCAGTCACCAGAATTGGTTTGGGCAAGGTGATTTCCTGGCTTTTCATTCTGGGGTTCAATGATGGGCAGTTTTAACTCAGTCCCCACATTTACCCAGTCTGGATTACAATCTCTCTGGACCCATTTTTCTTTGGGAGGAGTTCCCCCATCCCTGAAGGATAAGATCCTTTTCCCAGAGTCCCCTGAGGACCCCTGTCCTTCAAATTGTAAGACTCTAACCTCCTCCACAAAATGGGTCTTTTTAGGCCCTTTATTTCTCCTACCCGCCCTCTGTTCCTTAGGTTGCAGACTTTCGGGGGCAGCAGATTTTGGTTCCGGTTCCTGGATTTCCAGGGGCTTTTCACAAGTGGGGAAGGAAGCTTCCTCTAAGGCTTTATACCCCTCTTCCTTCTGTGTGTGCCTCCTCCTTGGGAACCGGTGGGTTGTCCGGGTTCTCTCCCCGTCATTGCTCTGGAGTACCAGACCCTTGATTTGAGGGGTTCTGAGCCGGCATGCTCATCTGAGGGTTCTGCTGAGCCCTCACCATGCGACCCAGATCCGTTGATAAGTTCTGGACATGGCGCTCCAGTTGGGACACCCGCTCTGGCTGGTACGGGGGTCTCTGGTCCATCCTAGGTAACTGTCCCTTCTCCCATAATACCCTTGGTTGGGATAGTTCTGGTAACTCTCCACCCTTGGCCTCCCCTCTCCTGGATTGGGCTGTCTGGGCTCAGGAAAGTGGGGGAAGAAAGAAGGGTTGTTTTGGGGGTTGATGTTTGGCGGGTACCAGGGAAAGAAGCTCAACCTGGCAATTGGGGGATTACTGCTATCCTGAGGAAAGTTAGGAGGGAAGTTTCCTGGTTTGGCAGCTACCTGGTTGGATTCCCCCCTTTGGGCTGGGGGAGTCCACACATAGCCCAGGATAGGTCTGTTGCCCTTGTAACGGGGGCTTATATAATCAGGGGAGTTAGGGTTCCCATTTGTGGGATTACCTCCCTGACTACCTGTTTGGGATTGGCCCGAGGGCCTTCTGGTTCTTTGGTTAGAAGGATTTTGCACAGGAATATTTTTAGGCTCCCCCATCTCCAGATCTAAAATGGGGGCAACCTTCTCCTCCGCCACCTTAGCAGCAGCAGGGGTGTTGGTTGGTTTGGGGTTTTTATATGTACTTTTATTCTCTACCGGTTTCTGCACTTGATAAATGCGAGTTGCCTGTTCAATGACCCAGTCTAGTGATCTCTTCTCGTGAAAGTGCCTCACCGGCTGGGTCATGATGTATTTAGGGAGTGCATGAAAGAAGGTATTAATGAACTCCCAACTGTCTGTGCGCACCCTCCTGGTGGTCTGCGCAAAGGCACGTTTTAATCTTGCACAAATTCTTGTGGGGCCTGGTCTTCCCCACATTGCAGATTGTAGGCCGCCTTGCAGGCCTCTTGGGGGTTCCTATGTACAGAAAAATGCTTTAAGATGGCCGCCCCATAGATGGACCATCTTGAGTGGTTCTGCGCCTCCAGCCCGCAAAGAAGCTGGAGTATTCAGGGGAAAATGTCCACTTGACATATTGAATGCAACTCTGGCTATCTTTCAAATGGAAACTATCCATCATTTGCTCATATAACTCGAGATGCTCCCAAACTGAATACTTAGCATTTTTATGACAGGGAGTTATGACGCTCCTAATGGACTTGATTTGTTTCAGGGGATCTTTCAGTAGGGCCCTCTTAATTTTGTTGGCCTTTTTAGTCTTAGTCACCCATGTCCACTCATCCTCTGACTCAGAGGAACTGCTACAGGAGGTGGCTATCAGATCCTCTAGGCTCTCCCTGATTCTGCGAGCTTGAGAAGGGCTTGCAGAATGTGGGGGCCTAGTTTCTTGAGACCTGTGGCTCTCAGAAGAGTCTTCTGACTCTCCCTTGATCCTAAGGATTGGCTAAGTACCCCCCCCCCCACTGCCCTAGCTGGGAAGAGGTCTTTAATATACTCTTTGTGGGCCTAGTTTCATGGAGTTCCCCACTAAATTTGACAGAATGATCCTTTGGTAGGCAGAATTGTTGAGGATCCAATTCTCTGATTCTCCCCTCACTGGAGTCTTCCTGATCAGAGAGGCTAGCCCTACCATTTGGGAGTCTGTATGGAGACGCCCACCCATCCATTTCTGGGAGCCGCTGATCTGTCAGTCCCATATTTCCCATTCTGCTGAAGTCTACTATCCCTGTGGCTCTTGGTTCATATGTGCCAGGGGACATGAGGGCAGCAGAGTTCATGGTACTGAAGGGGTTAAAGCCCCTGATTATAGGGGTCCTGATGTTATGCTCAGGGGTTTCTCTGTCCCTTCCTACCTCATCTCTTTCAGCCCCTATTCCCTGGTGACATGCCAAAATCTCTCTTTTGCTCCTCTATTAAGGCCTTACTGCTCTCAATGATTTGTTCTTGCATGGTTATCTGTTTGTGGAGTCTATCATTCTTTTCACAGAGAGCCTCATTGCCTCTATGTGATTCCGGCCTGGATTGGAAATACTGGGCCAATTTTTGCTACATGAGACTCACCTCCTGAGTTTTGTCATTATTGGTCTGAGTGTTCTTTGCCAGAGCATCCTCCACGCGCCTGGTGTGCTCTAGTAACTTCTCATATTCAGTTTTAACTTCACTAAACTCCTGAAGAGCCAGCTTTCTTTCCTCTAACTTAGTTTTTAATTGGCTGACTTCCTGGCCTAAGGCATCCCTCTCCTGATTTAGAGTGCCCCTCTGTTCAGCCAAGACGTCCCTCTGTTTGTTAAATGCACTAGATTTCTGGCGCTCCTCATCAAATTCCTCTTGAGAGTGGATGTCTTTAATAATTAATTTATTATTTTCCTCTTTCAAGGGTTCTAGGTGGTTTTGTAAGGTGACTATCAGTTCTGCACAGACTCTATTATAATTTAATTGATGCTCCAGTTTCTGTTGACTCTGTTGTAAAGAGACAACTCTTTCCTGATACTCATCTTGCAGTATCTGTAATTTGAGATCTTGTTCTACATTCTTTTGCAGTGAGAGAGCCAGATTTTCTTTTAGTTTGGTTACATACTGCCTAGCCTCTGTTTCTGATTCTTGGCTCTTCTGGAGCCTTTGTTCTGCAGAGTCCAGACTAGTTTTGATTTTCTGCAATGTTTCCCCTTGTTTCTTTGCCAGAACTATATTGTCTGCATGCTTTTCCTGTATTATTCCTATGTGGAAATACAGGTAGGCCGCTATTTTGGCAATTTTACACTGCTCCTCTTTTATTTTTGGGGCCATGTACAGTTCGCTAAGTGCTTGATGTATTGGACTCTTGTCCTGCCATGTATCTAGGTCTATTGCAGTGACTTGTTGTTTTATGTCCTTTAACCATACCTGTTCATCCTGTTCTGGCCACTCACCCCTGACAACACAATTTGTGCAGGGGTGTTCGCTAGCGATATTAATTTCCACTGGGGTTGCCATCTCAGAAATATCTATTTCCTTATGGCTTATTTCAAGGTTAATTTACTTTTGCAAACAGGTGCAGATTTTGGAGTATTTCTTTTGAGTGGTGCTTGTACAGTGTAGAACAGTACGCCAACCCAACAAGGTGTCTGTACACTGCAGGCTAGTATGCTGTGTTAGACTGTCACGGGTGGTATTTCAATTCAGAATCGTGGCACAAGCCCCCAAGCTGTAAGGGATTTCAATCAGGTACTCACCCAGGTCTCGCCTAGCATGTAGCGCGCGATGAAACCCTTATTTATTTTTGTCTATAAGTTCAATATTCTGAATGATATACCACTCTTATCACACCCGTCTCAAAATACCCCCCAGGTCACATTGAACCAGGAATCAGGCTAGTTTGTAAAGGTAAAGATGTATTTATTTATTTAATATTCAAATCACACATAAGTTTTATATATATATATACACACACACATATATATATATATATATATATATATATATATATATATATATATAGGGCAGCAATCATCCAAAGGGTGACAATACAATTCAGAAACTAAGCAAAGCAATTGAATTCACTTATAATGATGCAGAGTAGAAAACACAGGAAAAATAACAGTTTTGTTTTGTGCACAGATAGCGTTAAGGTTAAGATCCCCCTGCAAAGTTTTGTTTAAATACAAATGAGCAATCCTACACCAATGTGAGTAACCAGCAGGTATTCAGGAATGAAAGACAGGTTCTAGAGTTTATAGGCAATCTTCCCTCAACAAACAAGAGAGGAAAACTGTTTTGGCAAATGACACTTTTAAACTGACAGGTGAGAATGGCTTTGTAAAATTATGCAAAAGGGTGCAAAAATGCTTAAATGGAGAAAAGTTCTAAAGAAAGCAACTCTAAAACAAGTCCTAACACACATGAGCTATAATATAAACAACAATACACACTTCAGATCAAGATGGGATGGAAGAAGCACTTCGAAATGGAACAAAGACACGTGTAAACTTTTGAACTTTGCAAATTTGCGGCAAACTTTTACTATGCGATATTGGAGAAAAATGGGTCAAATACACAGTTCAGCAATGCGGTTTGTAGTTGTGGATGTAGCTAAGGGGCTTAGGTATCAGTGAGAGTTGAAATTCCGTTTCTATCTTTTAAGTTGAACAAGTTATAGAGGTTTTAGTGAGAGGCGTTTTTGCAAAATAGGCCCGAAAATGCAAACAGAAATTCGGTTTAAAAATGACAGGTTTTCTTATACTAGAATAATGACTATGAAAAAGAAGAGACGGCACATGAACCTTCACGGCTACGTGGCCAGCACAACTATTCATGCAATGGGTCCTCAATTTCTTCTGGGATTTACTTTAGTTACTTCAAAATCACTAGGGAGTTATGGTTTTGTAACACAGATAAGAGAAAATCAGCAAAAGAAGGATTCTAACAATACTATGGTTCTGAATTAAAGATGGGATGGGTTGAGATAGGGATAATACAATGCAAATATATTATGGGTCACTGTTCTTGCTATTATATTTACAGTCCTTTATAATTAAATTGGACTTTCCGGTTCTGGTCATGCGGTGGATCAGGTCTAACGGCAGCAGGGCACCTCTGGAGGGATTTGGATCAGCGGCGCGGTTCTGGTCAATTTTGATTGGACTGCACCTCAGGCTGGATTAAGATGGTCCCCTTCTGGTTACTGGACACGGTAGATGGCAGGATGCTAGTTTCAGCGGGCAAACCTTAATGGTAGCAAGACAATCTGAATCAGAATTATATCCCCTCAAGTGTGGGATATTTGAAATTGGGTTTAGATAGCAAGAGTTTCAGCAATGCTAGAGTCTGGATTCTGCAAAGAAACCTGGATCTTTCAAAGAATTCTGGAGTCAGCTACAATATGAAGAGTTCTGGAATAAGGTGCTGCGCGGACATCTGGTGAGTTCTGGAGACAGTGTGTTCTGGAAGCAGTGTCTTCTGGAAGCAGTCTCTCTATGTGTAGTGAAATTCCTGTATTTATCAATTTACAAAGTTTATGGCATGGGCACAACTTCAAAACACACCCCCATGGTTGTGAGTGGCTACAGGCATGTGCTTTGTTTTGGTTGGCAGTCTGAAAAGAGCTGTCATCTTATGACAGGATTTAGCAACTCCCACCTGGATTTTTACCCAAAACAAACTTTTTGCACAAATGTACATTTCAAACATTATGTACCCTCATAAAATTGGACACATATATTTTATATTCCATTGTCTACATTTACATTCTATGTATTTTTATCAATTTTACCCATAACACTTTGGATTAATCATTTATAATTTGGTACATCTCTGGGCGCCTATCAGTGGATCAAATACATACAATCGTAAGTTTGCAACATTAATAGTTTTGCCACAAACAGAAATGTTTTCATAACTTTGGTTCCTTAAATGTTATGAGTTTCCTCAATGTCTTCAAATCACAAGGCTGAAATTAGTTTAATGTCTACCATGTTTCAGATTTATCCCTCTTTAGGTTGCTCAGTTACAGAGCTATAAACTTTGATCAAAAATAAGGATTTCACATCACAGTCCTCCTCTGTAACCTCCCCTTTTCAGGCAGCAGCTGTCCAGGCCTTTGAAGTTCACTGAGAAACATCCTCCACATCCTGCCCCTCTTTGCAGAGGTCAATGCTAAGCCTGTTCTTTGTTCTTTGGTCAGCCAGAAGACAAATGTCTAATGCCGCCCCTTTATGTTGCTTGTTGGCATTATGCAGGAACCATTAGCAGCCATTAGCCTTCCTGTTCTCAAGGAAGTGTCAAGCAGAGATGTCAGTTTTCCCAGGTCAGGCTGTCAGATCAGAATTAAATAGTGGATTGGTCCCTGACTGGGCTCCTTGATATTAAAGTCTTTTCATTTCACATATAAAATATAAGCATCGTTTATAAAGGATTTAAACATTTTAAAAGAATTAGCCCTTCACAAACATGCTATAAACAGTGGATTTTGCAATTTCTTCCAGAAAAAGAAACACCTTTAATATGGGTTTGGCAGCTAATGTCCTTAAGCAACTGCCAGGCAGGGAGACCTGGATTCCTCTGACTGCCTGCAGACTCCATGATTTCAGCACACTCTCCTTTCAATAATTCTCTGGGAAAATAACTGAATTTTTAAGGGCATTTCAGATTTTGCCCTTCTGTGGCCTTGTTTCAAGTGACAGATGACAGGTGACAGTTGACAGGTGACAGATGACAGATGACAGCAGTGATTGTGTGTGTGGCAGGGTGTGCAGCTATATTGTGGTTTATGTACCATCTGCAGTTTTGCAGATTTATTGCGCACAGGGGTATCCTCAATTTTTGAAAATGTTCTATCCCCATTGGCAAAGGGGTGCAGTGTGACTCATCATTGTGGATACAAATATGCCACAAGATGCTCTCTTGACTTTTCCAGCTCATGCGCATTGAGAGATCCAGACATGCCAGATTCACCCTGCATGATTCTAGATTCTACTGCCAGGACAGGGGTAGCTGATCCAGACCCTCCTAATCAGGAAGAACCACCCTGCAGAACTCAAGCCCTACAAATATCCCCCTAATCCAGGGAGAAAGGGGGAAAGGTGGCTTAATCCTCATTGGGATTCTCCATCGCTACCTGCTCTGCCCCGCGACCTGCTTTATCCAGCTGATGCATCTCACTATCTACTGAGACCAGACCCCAGTTGCCAGCTGTCCTCTTCTAGGAGAGCCCGCTGCTGTATACCATGACCAGATCCTTGTCCCTCTGTCCAGAAATCCGGTTGGCTGTCCAAAATACCCAATGCAAGTGATTATTGTAAGTATAGCCCCTTCCCCATAGCAAAACGTAGTTTATCCCATTTTTGTTACCTTGCCATTTTTTCCACCCTATAAGTAATCATATAAGTATCCTAGTAACTTGTTAAAAGGTCAGAATCCTCTGTGCATTCTGTTTTTGATCTCCAGGTGTTTTCCCCATTTTTTCCTATCCATTTAGTCCATTGCATAAGTCCTTAGTCATATTTGGGGTTAAGACTTCAGCTTAACCTTTTTCACGGGCGGCGTTCCTCTTTTCTAGCCACCAAAATCTAGTCTCAGTAAAACTTATCACTTCCTTTTCAAACCGATTTTCCCTGTGCAACTGATTCCCGTTTAAAAAATGATTTTCCTTCCCCTTTAAGAATCTCATATTGTCATCCCTTCAGAGTTACCCTTTAACTTTCATATTATACCTGTGATGTGCATTTGTCCCTTAGCACCAAAACCACATTCCGATTTTGTCTTTTTAACCGATTTTTCAAAGCTGCTTTGACATTTTAAACCCGTGAAAATAAGCAAATGCTATTTCTCCACGTGTGATTTGGCTGCACTGTTTTTCCTTCGCAAGTTGATTTTCTGAACTGTATTCCCATTGCAAGTACATTGCCTTGTAGTTTGCTAGTGTTCTTACATCTCTGATACAGCTATACTCATTTCTATCTCATTCATTCAACTGCACATGTAAAACAAGTATTTAGTAATTACGAGTGCTATTTTGCTCAATTTCAAAGGTTTTCAAATCGGATTTTGCCTCCCATTCGGAGGTGAAATGTAGAATTTTAATTCTGTTTGTTGCCTAGTATACCTGACTCCTTGCTACCCCTTTCTACCCACATACAATTCGGTTAACAGGGGTTTGAGGGAGTGTTGCAGAGGGAAACATAAACTGTGGGGCTATCGGAAAAAACACCTGAAAAGTATCTTGCTTTTATTCAATTGTGCAGTGGGTTTCTTATGTAAAAAGGTCAAACTAAGCGTGTTCTATCATTTTACAGTTTAATTATCACCACCCTGGTGATTGCTGCCCCATATTAAATGTGTGTGATTTTCATTGAAATTTAAAAATAAATAAATATTGTATTATTACACACCAGCCTGGTTCATGGTCCATTGTGACCCGGTGTGTTTGTAAAGGTGGGTGTGAGATGTGTTGGGTGCCTTCTCAAATTGAATTCATAATAAATAAAATAAAAGTATTTTGGTTACACGCTGCATCCTCGGCCAGTAGCAAGGGTCCTGGAGTCTACCATGCTTTTGAAATCCTTAACAGAGTGCCCCCTTGGCGATAGTAGAGTTCAGTTGTAGAGGTAAAACTACCCGGCACTGTGTAGCAGTGAAAGACTCAATCCCTGTACCATGTCAGTTGGGTAATGAACTTCCAGACCCCGGGATAGTTACGGAGGCTACAAGATCGAAGGCCAAAGAGGCCACCATAGTGAAGACTCTGGGTGACTTAGGACCTGGAGTGCTTCCAGAGGGCATATTGGAGAGACCGGCATGGCTGCTCTTCCCTGGTCAATTTCCACATACTACTGAGTCTACTGGGTCACCTATTCCTGCGGGAGAGGGGCCAGTTGCCACAGAGGACCCTACTTTGTTGGAAGGGGACTCAGTGACTTCAGAGTTGCCTGTCGCAGCACAGGAACCTGAGGTGGAGGACCAGATCAGTTCAGATCTTAAGAGCCTGGCCAAGCTGGAGGAATTTACATCAGCTGGAGGCCCAGATCATAGTGACTTCTGCAAAGCACAGAGGAAGTGTCCCACTCTGGCAGACCTGTGGAAGTAGGCAGAGGATCAGGCTAATAGCCCCTGGACTATTCAATGTTTACTGGGTGGAAGGACTCCTATACAGTGAGGCAAAATACTCTGAAGGTGAGGGCACCAGAAGGTTGGTGATTCCATAATTACACAGAAAGTTTATTTTGGATTTGGCTCACCAAATTCTTTTGGCGGGTCACTTGGGAGACATCAGACCAGTTGTCTGTGCACTTTTACTGGCCGCAGTATGGCATAAAAGTCAAAGAAATTGTCATGTCCTGTCCATCTTGTCAGGCTTCTGGGAAGTCTGGCGGTGCCACAAAGGCCCCCTTAATTCCACTAACCATAGTTGGGTGACCATTCGAGAGAATAGGCATGGACATTGTGGGTCCTTCCAATCCCAAAACCACATCAGGGAACTGTTACATCTTGGTGGTGGTAGATCACGCCACTCGATACCCTGAAGCTGTGTAACGCTCACCTGATTCGCGTAGAGGCGCCGGTCTTGACTGGGCGTATACCGTATCTTCAAAGGTGATGTGTAACACACGGCTGGCTCTTTGGGCTGGACCTCTGTGCACTGTATGTCTGACTCGAAGGGTAAGATGTCTGCAGATAGAAAATATGGGATTAAGGAACTGGGTTATTGAATGTCTCTCTCTTCTTCCCTTTCTCTTCTCCTGTAGAACCCAAAGGTTAACGCTCTCACCTTAGGTAAGTGAACGCCGTGCTCTCCATCTGCCTCGGGGCAGGGTGCTGTAACCAGTTTCTTCACTGGATAAGGGGAGCAGGCCTCTTGACTTCAGAGGACTGCTTTCCGTCGTTTACTGCACGAACGGTAAGTTTCGAGTAATTCTAATGTCTTTAAAGTCTTTAGTAATGATGTTTCTTGTTTTGCAGGGTTCCGGCGATGGCGGAACATGGGCTGAAGTGAGTTGAAGATGGAGCCCGTGTGATGAATAGAAGCGCCTGGAAGCACGTAAGTAAGCGCTTGTTGCCTGCTTCACGATGCGCTCTAACTGTCTTTTTATTTTGCAGGTACAAGTTCGGAGCGGCTGCAGGGTGCCGGAATACCCACTGGGTTAGATGTGGAAAGGAGTAATGGCACGTGAGTATTAAAGTTCCCCAATGTCTTTAAACGCACCTTGTTTTGTCTTTCAGATGCGGGATGCAGCGCCGAAGGCCTCTGGAGCGTGCGAAGAGTTGGTAAGCTTTTGTCTTTCAGATGCCGGAATGCAGTGTGAAGACCTCCGGAGCGCACGAAGAGTAGGTAAGCCTTTGTCTTTCAGATGCCGGAATGCAGCGCGAGGCGTTGGTGACAGCCGATGGACCAGGTAAGTGAAGAGCTGTCACTGAAGACCGTAATGCTAACCTGTTCTTTCTTGTCTTTATAGGTGTTGCTGAAGACTGGATTCAGGATGGTAAGCCTTTTTCCTTAGGCCCAGGATCAGATGCAGAAGACACGATGAGCGTTCTGCTGCAGAGGATGCAGAATAACGCAAAGCAAGATTCATCCATCGGGTGTGGTTTAAATAGCCTCCTGTAGTGCTTAGGTGTCTCCTTCCACAGCCACGCCTAGGTAAGAAAAGAGTTCCTGCTTTCCAGAAGAGTTCCAGTGTTCTGAATCTAGGGAGTGGCTCCTGCCCCACCCAACAGGAAAAGTAGTTCCAAACAGAAGAGGATCAGAGGCTCAACTGGCAGGCAAGTAAGCAGCATGGTCTGCTGCAGGTAAGTCCACCCAAGCATTATGAGCCCGGTGCTTCCAGCGCTGGGACTGGGCATATTTATGAGCCTTGTGCCACTGGCGCCAGGACTGAGTCCAAAAGGTCCCAATTGGGACTGGTTGGCACTCGGAACCTGGGTTATGGATCTGCTTCCAAGGGAGTTGGGAAAACCCTGACCTTTTGGAAGCAGAGATCATGACAGTACCCCCCCTCAAGGCCCCTCCCAAACCGGGCTTCTCCGGGGGTTTTGGCGGCTTGTCAGGAAATGTTCGGTGAAATCTTTTGATTAGGCGAGGAGCGTGGACATATTCAGCAGGTTCCCAGGATCTCTCTTGGGGACCGTAGCCTTTCCAGTCAATTAGGTAAAATAGTTTAGATTTGGAGATCTTGGAGTCCAGAATGCTTTTGACTTCAAACTCGAGTTCTCCATCAACTAGGATAGGTTTTGGAGATTTAATTAGTCGGGTTTGAGGTTGCACGGGTTTTAATAGAGAGACGTGGAAGACCGGATGTATCTTCATGTGCGGGGGCAAGTCCAACTTGACCGCTACTGGGTTTACTATGGTAGTGATAGAATAGGGACCAAGGTATCTTGGGTTGAATGTGCGAGGCCCTTTTAGAGGTAGATATTTGGTGGATAACCAGACTTGATCCCCTACTTGATATTGAGGGGCTTCCTTCCGATGTTGATCTGCTCCTTTCTTGTATTGTTCTTTAGCCCTTTGAAGGTGAGAAACAGCTTCCTTAAAGGCTTGGGTGATTGTAGAATGCAGGTAGTCTACTGCTGGTGTTTCAAGATCTTGGAGGGGATCCAACTCCGAGGTTCGAGGGTGACTGCCGTACAAAAGAAAAAATGGGGTTTTCCCAGTTCCCGAATGGACAGAGTTATTGTAGGTATATTCGGCTATCCAAAGGATGTCTTTCCAAGTTTTTTCAGTTTGTTGCAGCATGCAGCGTAAATACTGTTCCAGAGTTTGATTGGTCCTCTCGGTTTGTCCGTCGGTTTGAGGGTGGTGACTGGTCGATAGTCTCACATCAATTTGAGCCGACCGACAGCAACTTTGCCAAAAATGAGAAATAAATTGACTACCTCGATCCGAAATTAGAACCGAAGGAAAACCGTGCAGTCGGACGATGTTTTCGAGAAATTCTTGGGCCAGAGTTGCTGCTGTTGGCAAGCCTTTGAGCGGAATGAAATGAGCCATCTTGGAGAATAAGTCCACGATTACTAGAATCGTATTGTATCCGGAGCATGGAGGTAGATCGGTGATGAAATCCATAGAAAGCGTATGCCAAGGGCGAGGTGGGATGTCAATAGGGCGTAAGAGGCCTGCTGGTCTTTCCTTTTGACTCTTGTTTTGGGCGCATACTCCACAGGACATTATAAAGTCTCTGATATCTTTTTTCCAAGACGGCCACCAGAAGTAGCGCTTGATCTTTTCTGAGGTCTTGGCCATACCGGGATGTCCTTCCATTAAAGAATCGTGATAACAAGAGATTACTTTTTTCTGTAAATCTGTGCTGGGTAGGTATAATCGTTCTTGGAAATACAATAAGTTGTCCTTTACTGCAAAGTCCTTTCCCTGCAGATGCCAATTCTGTATGTCTGCTGGAGTTACAAGTTGCCTGGCTTTATCCTTAACTTCCTCTATGGATTCTGTGGCGATTACACCCAGAATTCTTTGTTCGGGAATGATTGGTACAGGTTTAGGGTTGATCAAGTGTTCTTCCACTCCCATCCGAGAAAGGGCATCAGCTTTACCGTTCTTTGTACCAGGTCGATAGGTAATTATGAAGTCAAACTCAGCAAAGAATAATGCCCAACGGAGTTGTCTAGAGGATTGGGCTTTTGCGGTTTTCAAATATTGCAGGTTTCTGTGATCCGTAATCACAGTAACGGTGTGTCGGGCCCCCAGCAGATAATGCCACCAAGCCTTAAAGGCAGACTTGATAGCCAGAAGTTCCTTGTCAGTAATCGTGTAATTGATTTCAGGAGGCGAGAATTTGCGGGACCAAAATGCCACGGGATGCAACTGATTGGTTACCGGGTCCTTTTGTGATAGAACTGCCCCCATGGCAAGGCTTGAAGCATCAGTTTCCACGATGTAGGGGAGTTCGGGGCGAGGGTGTTTTAAGATTGGTGCAGAGATAAATTTAGTCTTCAAATCCTGGAAAGCTTGTTCCGCCTCGGTAGACCATTCAAAACGTTTGTTTTTCTTTAACAAGGCAGTGATGGGCTGGACTATTCGAGAGAATTCGGGGATAAACCTGCGGTAAAAGTTAGCGAAGCCTAACATGCTTTGCACACCTTTTACGGAGGATGGTGATGGCCATTTGAGAACTGCATCGACCTTCTTTGAATCCATACGCACTCCGCCAGGTGATAATATGAATCCCAAGAATTCAACTTCAGTCACGTTGAAAACACATTTTTCCAACTTAGCGAAAAGTTTGTGTTGACGCAATCTTTCGAGGACCATTTTCACGTGTTTCCGATGTTCAGATTCCGATGAAGAATAAACGAGGATGTCGTCAATGTAAACAACAACACACACATCTATGAGCTCTCTGAGGACATCGTTCATAAAATATTGAAAGGCGGCCGGGGCATTGCAAAGTCCGAAGGGCATGACCTGATATTCAAATAGCCCATACTTGGTGCGGAAGGCCGTCTTCCATTCATCGCCCTCTTTTACTCGTACCAAGTGGTAAGCTCCTCTAAGATCCAGCTTTGTATATATGCATGCTTTTCTGACTTGGTCCAGGAGTTCAGGGATCAAAGGTAACGGATATCTATTCTTAACGGTGATCTGGTTCAGGGAGCGATAATCTATACAAGTTCTAAGGTCTCCTTCCTTTTTTGGAACGAAGAACAAAGCTGAAGAAGCAGGGGACTTGGAAGGACGAATAAACCCATTTGCCAGGTATTGATCCAGGTATTGTCGAAGGTGAAGGTTCTCAGGCTCGGTGAGGGCATAAATTCTACTACAAGGAGGAGTAGATCCAGGTATCAGGTCTATCTTGCAGTCATAAGACCTATGAGGAGGTAGAGAGTTAGCCTGATCCTTCCGGAAAACATCTTGGTATTCTAGGTATTCGGGAGGTAACTGGGGAGTCTCTGAAGAGGTGGAGGGTGACAAGTAGAGACACATTCTGGAAACTGTACCGTTCTTGCTCGCCAATCGATCAGAGGATTGTGTTTCTCTAACCAAGGTGTTCCTAGAATAATCTGAAACTGAGGGGCCTTGATCACATCGAACACGATCTTCTCATGGTGTCCATCTTGACTTACTAGCGTCACCTCTTGAGTGGTATGCGTTACTGGACCGGAGGCTATCTCCGTACCATCCACCGTAGTAATGACGTCCTTTACAACCTTGGGACAAAGAGTTAGATTCATCCTCAAAACCATTTCATGATCCACATAATTGCCGATGGCACCGCTGTCGACGTAAGCTTAAATTGCATGTAATCGATCCGGATTATCAGGGCTAATGAGGACCATAGGTATCACGAAATGCGAGGTCACGGAACTGGTTTTCACGCTCGGCAAGAGGACCTCTATTCTTGTCGGGCGAGGTTGTTTCCCTGCTCAGAGTTTGTAACTTTGGTAACTGCAGCTCCTACTGCCTTCTTGGCAGGTTTCACCGGACAGTCTCGAAGAAAGTGCCCTGAGTTTCCGCAATAGAGGCATAATTGCAACTGTTTTCTCCTTTCCCGCTCCTTTTGTGTTAGAGGACCTTTCAGACCCCCTATTTGCATGGGTTCCCCGGAGTCTACTCCTTTGGAAGGAGTTGGCGGTTTGGAAAATACTCGAGCATCAAACTTGGAACGATCGGCCTTCCTGTTCTGCAGTCTGTGATCTATTTGAACGAATAAGTCTATATAGTCCGAACAATCTTGTGGGGGATTCACTACTTGGGCTAACACATCTTTGAGCTCTCCACGTAGACCTCTATAAAACAGCGTAATCCTTTTGTCCTCAGGCCATTGAGTTTCCACTATCAGTCTGTTGAAAGACGCAATATAAGCCAAAAGGTCTTGATTACCTTGTCGCAACGAAAGAAGCTCATTGTCCAAGGCATGCCCCTGTGAATGTCTTGCGAACAGTTTTTCCATACTGAGCTGAAAAGCTTGAAAATCATGGAGGACCGGATCATCTTGATTTACTAGAGGGATCGACCAGTCTGCCGCATTGCCACTAAGGTACGAAAGCACGAAAGCTACTTTAGCTTGATCAGTTGGAAAGGCTGCTGGCCGGCATAAGAAATGCAACCGGCACTGATTGATAAATACTGCAAACCTCTTTGGCTCACCAGAAAATCGTTCGGGCGGAGCCAGAGGTACATTCCCAGGTAGGTTGATCTGCACTGGATTCATAGAGGATGTAGAAGGAAGATTTCCCCCAGATGCGGGTAACGGGGTCTGTCCGGCTTGTGACTGTAGCAATTGTCTAGCGAGATCATCTGTTCGCTCCTTGGAAATAATCAGTTCCCTTCTTAGAGCGTTCGTTTCCTGACGGGCTGCATGCACTTCTGCCCTTAGTTCCCCAAGTAACTGGGCTAGCTGGTCGGTATCCGAGGTTTCCATAGCGCCTGGACGGGAGTTTTGTGGTAGGCTTTGCGTTCTGTAACGCTCACTTGATTCCTGTAGAGGCGCCGGTCTTGACTGGGCGTATACCGTATCTTCAAAGGTGATGTGTAACACACGGCTGGCTCTTTGGGCTGGACCTCTGTGCACTGTATGTCTGACTCGAAGGGTAAGATGTCTGCAGATAGAAAATATGGGATTAAGGAACTGGGTTATTGAATGTCTCTCTCTTCTTCCCTTTCTCTTCTCCTGTAGAACCCCAAAGGTTAACGCTCTCACCTTAGGTAAGTGAACACCGTGCTCTCCATCTGCCTCGGGGCAGGGTGCTGTAACCAGTTTCTTCACTGGATAAGGGGAGCAGGCCTCTTGACTTCAGAGGACTGCTGTCCGTCGTTTACTGCACGAACGGTAAGTTTCGAGTAATTCTAATGTCTTTAAAGTCTTTAGTAATGATGTTTCTTGTTTTGCAGGGTTCCGGCGATGGCGGATGACGGGCTGAAGTGAGTTGAAGATGGAGCCCGTGTGATGAATAGAAGCGCCTGGAAGCACGTAAGTAAGCGCTTGTTGCCTGCTTCACGATGCGCTCTAACTGTCTTTTTATTTTGCAGGTACAAGTTCGGAGCGGCTGCAGGGTGCCGGAATACCCACTGGGTTAGATGTGGAAAGGAGTAATGGCACGTGAGTATTAAAGTTCCCCAATGTCTTTAAACGCACCTTGTTTTGTCTTTCAGATGCGGGATGCAGCGCGAGGCGTTGGTGACAGCCGATGGACCAGGTAAGTGAAGAGCTGTCACTGAAGACCGTAATGCTAACCTGTTCTTTCTTGTCTTTATAGGTGTTGCTGAAGACTGGATTCAGGATGGTAAGCCTTTTTCCTTAGGCCCAGGATCAGATGCAGAAGACACGATGAGCGTTCTGCTGCAGAGGATGCAGAATAACGCAAAGCAAGATTCATCCATCGGGTGTGGTTTAAATAGCCTCCTGTAGTGCTTAGGTGTCTCCTTCCACAGCCACGCCTAGGTAAGAAAAGAGTTCCTGCTTTCCCGACGAGTTTCAGTGTTCTGAATCTAGGGAGTGGCTCCTGCCCCACCCAACAGGAAAAGTAGTTCCAAACAGAAGAGGATCAGAGGCTCAACTGGCAGGCAAGTAAGCAGCATGGTCTGCTGCAGGTAAGTCCACCCAAGCATTATGAGCCCGGCGCTTCCAGTGCTGGGACTGGGCATATTTATGAGCCTGGTGCCACTGGCGCCAGGACTGGGTCCAAAAGGTCCCAATTGGGACTGGTTGGCACTCGGAACCTGGGTTATGGATCTGCTTCCAAGGGAGTTGGGAAAACCCTCACCTTTTGGAAGCAGAGATCATGACAAGCTGTCCCTCCGAGGGGCATCAAAGACCCTGTGGTTGCAAAAGCTATGACTCGGATGTTCTCCCGTGTTCATTTCCCTAAGGAAGTCATTTCTGATAGGGGAACAAACCTCATAATTGTGTATATGAAGGCGATGTAGGAAGCGTGTAGAGTCACCTACCGGTTCTCCACATGCTTCCATCCACAAACGAGCTGGCTTGTTGAGTGGTTCAAGAAGACCCTGAAAGGCATGATAGGTGACTTGGAAGAGCACCTGAGGAGAACATTGAATATTCTCTTGCCATGCCCACTGTTCACATAAAGGGAAGTGCCACAGAACAAAGAATGGTTTAGTCCATTTGAGCTTTGGTTTGGACACCCTGTACAAGGTCCCCCCAGTCTAGTGAAAGAGGGATGGGAGGTACATCCTCATCCCCCACACGAGATGTGGTGGACTATGTACTTGGTCTTTGGTCTAGAATGACAAAATACATGCAACAGTTGACAAAGGATCTAAAGGCCAGTTAGGAGCTGATGTAGAAGGCCACACTGACAGTTTATTCTCTCGGCTAGTGGGAGTGGATTATAGCACCTGTCAATCCCACTGCCCTTCACGACAAGTGGATTGGTTCTTACTGTGTGCTAGAAAAGGTCAGTGGAGTAAATTATCTCAGTGACGTAAAAGGACCTAAACAGATGGGCAGGGTATTTCATGTCAACCGCTAAATACCTAATTATAGCCGGGAGGACTTGGTCATGACATTAATGACGGATGAAGAGACTGATGAGGAGATTGTTACCCTTCCACACCTTCTGAACACAGAAGCCACAGATGGGTCAGTTGAAGGTGTCAACCTTGCAACTGACCTGCCAGAACAGCAACTGACAGAATTTACTGGGAGAGTTTGCCCAGAGTTTATTTTGGATTTGGCTCACCAAATTCTTTTGGCGGGTCACTTGGGAGACATCAGACCGGTTGTCTGTGCACTTTTACTGGCCGCAGTATGGCATAAAAGTCAAAGAAATTGCCCTGTCGTGGCCATCTTGTCAGGCTTCTGGGAAGTCTGGCGGTGCCACAAAGGCCCCCTTAATTCCACTAACCATAGTTGGGTGACCTTTTGAGAGAATAGGCATGGACGTTGTGGGTCCTTCCAATCCCCAAACCACATCAGGGAACTGTTACATCTTGGTGGTGGTAGATCGCGCCACTCGATACCCTGAAGCTGTCCCTCCGAGGGGCATCAAAGACCCTGTGGTTGCAAAAGCTATGACTCGGATGTTCTCCCGCGTTCATTTCCCTAAGGAAGTCATTTCTGACAGGGGAACAAACTTCATATCAGTGTATATGAAGGCGATGGAGAAAGCATGTAGAGTCACCTACCGGTTCTCCACATGCTTCCATCCACAAACGAGCTGGCTTGTTGAGTGGTTCAACAAGACCCTGAAAGGCATGATAGGTGACTTGGAAGAGCACCTGAGGAGAACATTGAATATTCTCTTGCCATGCCCACTGTTCACATAAATGGAAGTGCCACAGAACAAAGAATGGTTTAGTCCATTTGAGCTTTGGTTTGGACACCCTGTACAAGGTCCCCCCAGTCTAGTGAGAGAGGGATGGGAGGTACATCCTCATCCCCCACACGAGATGTGGTGGACTATGTACTTGGTCTTTGGTCTAGAATGACAAAATACATGCAACAGTTGACAAAGGACCTGAAGGCCAGTTAGGAGCTGATGTAGAAGGCCCCACTGACAGTTTATTCTCTCGGCTAGTGGGAGTGGATTATAGCACCTGTCAATCCCACTGCCCTTCACGACAAGTGGATTGGTTCTTACTGTGTGCTAGAAAAGGTCAGTGGAGTAAATTATCTCAGTGACGTAAAAGGACCTAAACAGATGGGCAGGGTATTTCATGTCAACCGCTAAATACCTAATTATAGCCGGGATGACTTGGTAATGACATTAATGACGGATGAAGAGACTGATGAGGAGATTGTTCGCCTTCCACACCTTCTGCACACAGAAGCCACAGATGGGTCAGTTGAAGGTGTCAACCTTGTGTAAGAGGATTCAATCCAGCACTACAGCTAAGTCAATGCCTAGTCTGGGATACTGAATGGAAACCCTTATTGATATATCTTTATGTCCAGTTCATGAGTTCTGGATGACTACCCCTATATAACACCCCTCTCTTGGAATCCCCCTGACCCCACTGAGCCAAGAAGTAGTTCTGTTTTGCAAGTTTAAAAGGTTTATTTGATAATTTAAACAATATATATCTATATCACACTTTATAATAAATTAATAATTGAATATCACACTTAAACTGAGCAGTAATCAATAATGGATAGTCCGGCACTAGCACACTTCTTTATAATCAATGATGAGTGGTTATAGGATGGATAAGATAGCGACAATACTTTTATGGTTTCAAATGGATGCAATGTGGAATGAAATGCAGTACAGAAAATAACTTGATAGGATTTCAGAAAAAAACAATGTAATCACTTTCTTGGACAATTCACCCCCCCCCCCCTTAATGCAATGTAAGGAGATGAATAGAATGGGACTCAGTTCTTAGGAATGCAATCAAATAGAATTCAGTTCAATTCCCCCCCAGCAGCTTATACAACAGATAGGAGTTTTAAAACACAGACCCAAGTGCTTTGAATATGGTGACAATGCAGTGAGAAATGTGCTGAAAATGCTTTTAATTCCCTTCAGGAAGTTCAGGGTGAGTGGTATCTAGTTAATATTAGTCCAGGCTCCCTCTAGCAATGATTCAGCGATGGTTCTTAAAAGGCAAACAAATTTTTAGCAAGGAAAGAGATGACTGCTGATGGTTACACGTGGCTGGATTTTTAACCAAATCGCAAATCGCGGTAAAATTCGCGAGTGCGAGAATCGTGATTACGGCAAAAGTAGTAGCAAGTCGGTTCTAAGCTTGTTGGAAAGCTGAGTTTCTAGAGGAAAGCTTTTCAGAGGAAAGTTAACCCAAGTTCCTAGCCCAAACGGTTCCAGAGATACGGACGGTTAAATAAAGGTAGTTTTTCGGATTTGAAATTTTAAAAGTTCAAAGCGACAGGTTACAGCTTGCAGCTAGAAAATGACAGGTGACAGCTTTGCAAATGACAGGTGACAGTTAGGAGGCAGTTCTGGTTAGATTAAAATAGATTGAATTATATTATTTTAACTAAGAGATTGGTTCTGCACAGTTCTGCTAGGTACTCACAATATATTTTTGAATTAGGCCTCGCCACGGATCTGGTCAGGTTTTGGACTGGACTCCGGTTCTGGTCTCGGCACTTCACAGTGATCTGGGTCAGCTCTCTGGTTCTGCTAACAGCGGTCTGGGTCACTCTGGATCTCTGGCCTCTGGTTCTGGATACTGCTCTGCTTTCTCTGGGTACAGCACTGCTTCTGGATCTTTCTGCACAGATTTCTCTGGACCCAGCGCTGATCTGCACGGCTCCTGGATGCTGCTACCGCTGTTAGGTTTGCTGGGTGCTGAGGCCTACTGAGAAGAGTTCTCAGTTTGTGGGTTTAGGCCCTTGCTTTGAGTTCTGAATCAAGTTCTTTGGAGTTTTAAATCTAAGTGTTGAATCTGGTATCTTCTGGATGGTGTATGGTCCGGCAGAGCGTGTTGCAGCAACTGTATTTGAATGTCCTCTCTAGCTTCCAGTGGCTCTTTTTATGTCTTTTGAAAGTGGGTGTGTGTGCAGCATCACTAGCCAGCCCCTCTTTCAACTTGTCATTGGCCCAATTCTCCCCTCTCCCATGATTGGGGAAGGAACGGTGAGTCAGAGTGATGCTGTAGGTTTTATGGGTCAGAGGATCCTCCCCTGGTCAGTTTGCCCACAAATCTATATTTGGTCAAAATACACATTTCTCAAATACATAGTGGTTTGTCATTGCATGTACATATTACCTATCACATGAGGTAGTCTCTGTCCCAAATCTGCTCTTCCTGAGGGCTTGCATTCAGAAACGGCAACATTTTCGATTTTAGTGGGTTATGCAACCTTGGTTCTTCATTAAAAATTATACACATATACACGGCCTGTCCTTACATACTCCAGTAAATTCCCATGTCTCTAGCTTAAACACAGAGTCTGTAGTATCCATAAATAGCGGGGTTTTGCCCCAGAACATCACACAAATTCCCAACGCGTCTTAAAACGTGCACTGAAAATTCACAAGAATTATGGTATCATTTAAATAATTTTGACAAGTCCGCACTGTGAGTTATACATCTTTCTTAGAATCATATTCTGGCCAACAGGGGTGGGTCTTCTTTTCAGGTCACATGGTGTAGAAACCAGTTCATCCAGTTTCTGCCAAGCTCAGAGACCCTGCCCCTCCCAGCTTCTGCCAAGAGGAAGCTATTTTACGGCCACCCTAATAAAACATCTGCCTGGGCCCAGGACAGGCCTTTGTTCAACTCCCTGTAGCTGCTCCACCCCTAATCTAATCAGAAAGGTGACAACTCCTTTTGGCAAGGGGAAGAGTGGCTGAGCAGGTTTTAACTCCTGTGGGGGTAGATGTCAGGCAGAATTCAGTTTCATTAAGCCAGGTTTCAGATAAAATGTCACTTTTTGTTCCCCAGTTTAAGTCAAGACAATTTTTACATATGCAGCTAGAATGCTGATTCTAAGTTCTTAACTATGACATTTCAACAGTGACAAACTATGTGACACTCAAAGTAGGTCACTCAGTTAATTTAAACATTTTTGATTTTTGGTAGTTTTAAATCCAGTTTCATTTAGGCTGCTGCAGGCCTGCAGAGCTCAGCCAGTCTTGTTATGAACATTGTTTTGGGGCTCTTCAACTTCCCAGATTTAGTATGCACACATACTTCATTCTGCCAGATGTCCGCTGGTGTTCAGTGAGATTTTTGGATGTGTTGCAATGTTTGAAAATAGGCATTCTGAGCTGGCATTCAGAGAAACAAAAGGTGATTTTAAAGTGTGGTTTTTCCTTTGGCACACATTTCACTCATGGCACCCCGGCCCATCCTGCTCGCACTGGTGGGTGGCAAGTTAGGCAACCATTTTAGTGTGCACAAACTGCGTGGTTCTCCTGGATTCTGGCGCACATGTGGGCTTTTTGGCCATCTTGGATTTTCTAAGCCCACAGCACCAAATGTTGCAGCATGATAGCTCAAACGTGGGTCAGGACACCCAACAAAGCCCCCCCACGCGACTGCACTTTGAATTTGAGTCGATGGGGAGTCGGGTGCACAGAAGGTGATGACCCACGCACTGGTATGTCTGCATAATCTTCTTCCAATTCTGCAAATGGCACAGTTCAGCATCTTTTCCTCCATCCGTTACTGATCGATCGGTTCTCCTCGCCAGTCCTGATGGGAATATTGGGCGGTACCCTGGGCCCCTCGGGTCTCGGCTCCCAGTCTCCGGATCGTCCTCCTTGGCCAGTCTCCAGGTTTTCTTTCTCCTAGGACGACAAAGGAAGAGCGGCAATACCTATTAATGGACATTTCTCCCCCACCATTGATATAGTGGGGTGGCATATATATTTTAGAACTCAACAGATATGAACATGCACATTTTTTTAAATTAAGCGACAGGAACACATAAACTTGAGAAACACAGAATTTGATAGGCTATATGTAGGATCTTTTAGGGTTGGAATTGAATTACTCTGGAGCGGTACCCTCTGGGATTACAGAGGACTCCTCCAGTTGCTGCAAAGTGTGCCTGGGATGGCAACACTTCAACTGGTTAATGTGGACCCACTTGTCTTCCCCCTCTGCCAAACCGCCTTTGGGGATGCGGATCTTGTAGGCCACAGGGGAGATCTTGTCTATAATTTCAAACGGTCCCTTCCATGTAGGCAAGAATTTTCGCTGTTTTGCCTGGTTTATTTGGAAATTGTATAAATAGACCCGGTCCCCCACCTGATATTCCTTCCTGGAAGTTTTCAGGTCATAGTGGGTCTTCATGCTATCAGCTGATCTTTCTAGATTCCGCTGAGCATAAGCAAAAGCATGTTGAAGGTGTTTCCTTAAATTCTCCACATACTCGTGAGTTGTGGAGGCATTTATTAGTGTCTGCTCTTGGGTCCTGTAGAGCAAATGCTGCGGAAGCACCATCTTGCATCCAGTCATCAACTCGAATGGTGACATTTTGGTTGCAGATGAAGGGGTAGATCTGATGGCCATTAGGACCACAGGTAATCGGATATCCCAACTTGGCCCAGAATCTGCCACAAACTTTTTTAAGATGCTCACAATTGTCCGGTTGTAGCTTTCCACTGCTCCAGAAGAAGCTGGCCTGTAAGCAATGTGTAGCTTTCTCTTGACCCCCAGTATCTCCCACATCTTTGTCATCACTTCACTGGTGAAGTGGCTACCTCTGTCTGACTCAATCCTTTGAGGTAGACCAAAACGGGAAAAGATGTGGTTAATCATCAGGGCAGCTGCTGTTTCTGCCTTGCAGTTTGGGGCTGGGAGACATTCCACCCACTTGGTAAACAAGCATGTCACAGTCAACATGTACTTATTCCCCCTAGCGGAGTGAATCACGGGGCCTACAAAGTCGATTTGTAAATCTGACCATGGCAGTGTCATTCCCCTCTTTTGGAGAGGCGCCCGGTGTGTGAGGGATGTTGGCTGAAATTGTGCACACACAAGACAACCCTTCAAATATTGGTTGAGGTCCTGGCCCATGTGTGGCCAGTATGCAACCTCTCTTAAGATTTCCAGCGTTGTGTGAAACCCCCTATTACCGGCAGTGGCCGCATCATGGGCGTGACTTAACATCAGGCTCCGGAATGAGGTAGGAACCACCCACTGATCGTGGCCAGCTTTGGATTTCCTTACCAACAAACCGTCTTGGATCCGGAACATTTTTGGACATTTCATCAACACTCTTAGGTCCTCTTTCCCAATGTAATTGGTATCCGTCAGGGGAAAGTTCTCAGGGTCCTCAAGGTGTTGGTAAAACTTACCAATAATTGGATCCCCCTTCTGAGCTGTAATTAAATCAGCATCAGGGGTTTCCTTACTCCATTGTGCAATTGAAAGGTCATTGTGAGCATTTGTCTGGGACCTAGTGATAGCAGTGACCTGGATTTCCCCCAACAGGGACTCAATCTCAATTAGATCCCCTTGGATGGCCCCGGTTTTGGCCAGCTGATCAGCTAAGTCATTTCCAGTTTTGTCTGGTCCCTCTATTTTGGAATGACCCTTGATCTTCTTCCAATAGATGGTCATCCCCTTCGAGGTGACCAGATCATCAATGTTTTGGATCAACTTCCCATGTTTCAAGGGTTTGTTGTTAGCACATAACATGCCTCTGGTTTTGCAATTAACCAGGTGCTCCACGAACCCGTTCCGTACATAATCTGAATCTGTGATTATGACCAGTTCGTGGAGTTGATGCTGGACAGCAGTGAGGATGGCCTGATGCACAGCCATCAATTCTGCCACCTGACTACTTCGGGGACCAATTTTGTATCCAGCGGAAGGTTCTGGGGACTCATTCACCCATGCATTCCCTACGCCGGCCACCAGTTCTTTCTCCCCGTTGTTGTCAACATGGTAAGAGCATCCATCCACATAGAGAGTGGGCATTCCCTCACACTTGTCCTCTTCAAAGACTTTGTGTGGGGAATTAAGGTATGCCTCCATGTTGTCCTTGATTTTTAGACTTTCGTCCTCGAGACAGTTTTCTCTGGCACAATCATGCAAGTCAGCCAGACCTTGCGCGAGGGGACTCTTCTTGTTTTGGCCATATCGGACCTCCACAGGAAAGCCTTGCATTGACAGAATCCAGGAAGTAATTTGGGAATTACTCACATTTCCGGCCCGGATTCTGTCACTTTGGAGATATTGCAGAGGCTGGTGTGGAGTCTCCACTATGATGTGTTCCCCCTGGATAAACGGGCGGTAATTCTTCAATGCCCACACCGTTGCCAGGAGTGCCTTCTCACAATCGTTGAATTTTTCCTCCACAGAGGATAAAGTTTTGCTCGCATAGGAGATTACTTTATTGACCTTGTCATGCTTTTGGTATAATACTGCCGTCAAGCACGTATTAGAGAACCCCATCTCCAGGAAGAACTCCTTGTTTCTGACAGGGTAAGCTAGGCAGGGTGCTTGTGAGAGGCTTCTTTTGAGTTGTCTTACTGCCTCGGCTTGTTCTGGACCCCATTCCCACTTGACCCCCCCTTCAGGAGATGAATCAGGGGTCTGGTGATCTCTGCGTAGCCCTCAATGAACTTTCTGCTGTAATTAGTCAGTCCAAGGAGGCTCCTTAGTTCACGCAGAGTTGTGGGGTCTTTCAGTTTCTGAAGTGCTTCCACTTTCTTTTCCTGGGGACAGAGACCCTGAGGAGTAATCTCATGCCCCAAGAAATTAACACGGGTTCTACACCACTGTGCTTTCTGAAAGCAAAGTTTTGCTCCGGCGGCCTTCAACTGGGTCAGAACATAACGGATCTCCGCTATGTGTTCCTCCACAGATGAACTTTTGATGAGGACATCATCTACATAAGCCAGGTTACCCCTTGCACCCAGGTCGGGCATGGCCTTGTGTAGGAAAATGTTGAATTCATTGCCGGAGTTGAGGTATCCGAAGGGAGTCCGGGTCCATGTGTACTGCTGGCCCCCAAAGGTAAAAGCCAGCTTGTATTGGTCCTCCTACTGACAGGCACAGTCCAGTATCCATTGGTCAGGTCTATTGCAGTGAATACCTGTGACCCCTGGATCTGGGCCAGCCCTTGGTCAATGTAGGGCAGAGGCCATCGGGAAGTATGGACCCGTTTGTTGAGCTCCCTGAGGTCGGCGCAGAGTCTCCACTGGCCGTTTGGCTTCAATATTCCCAGCACCGGATTATTGAAGGTGCTGTGGACTGGACGGATTATTCCCCGGGACTCAAGGTTCTTAATTATTTCAGTAAGGGACTTCATTGATGCGAGAGGCAAGCGATATTGCTTCACAAACACAGGAGTCATGCCAGGGTCCGTGGGGATTGTTGTTGTGTGGATGTCAGTGCGACCACAGTCATATGAGTCTACCGCAAAGAGATCTTGGAAATCCAAGAAAACTTGTTTCAACTTTTGCTTTTGTTCCAGAGTCACACAGGCATCAGCTAGGTTGACTCTCTCTTCCACCATCTGCCTGAAGCCTGCAAAGACTTCTGGTTTGGCTATCTCAGCGGCCTCCTCCAGCTGGGTGGAGAAGTCCCTGGTCAGAGTGCTGATTTGGACTGGAGGCCTCAGGTGGGAAAGGCAACCCTCATGGACCTGGAAAATCACCTCATCCCTCCTGAAGTCACAAGTCACATCTTCCTTACCATAGGGGCAGGAAGTGTACACCAGGAAGTTCCCCCCATGCCGGGTAAAAATCCTGTCTGGTGTTGTATTGTCATCACTGTCACTGTCAAAACAGTCCTTGGGGATTGGTCCTAACAGTCCAATCGATGGAAAAATGTCAGTCATCAACCGCCATTCCAATAATGGTGCCTGCGGCTAGAGTAATACTCTTTAAATCGCTGTTATCCACCTCTATTGGAATGGTGTCATGTTCTATGTTGACTAATGGAGTTGGGTTTACCCCCAACCCTTGCTGTTGGAGAGAAGCATTTAGATGCATATAAGCATCAGGGTTTTGCAAATATTGTCCTCTTTTAACTTTCACTTCCAGGGAGAATTGTCGGGTCCTTTCTGGGATGGTGACTTCCTCTTTAATCTGAATTTCAACTGCATAAGGTAGCAATTGAGCTGACCTAAGTGCTTTTTCTGGATCATCAAAGCCCATGGGATTATCCGCTAATCGGGACCAAGCTCTGAAGTTTATTAGGTCCAAACTAATGGCAAAGCGATTGAGAATGTCACTGCCTAAGTAAAAAGCGGCAGTGACATCTTGCACGACCCAACAATTGTGGACTATGCTCTTGTTGCCAATGGAGATTTTGAGCATACACCTGCTTGGCAGGAGATGTTTGGAATTAGGTGCGTCCAGGTCCATTTCCCATTTGTCTATCAGTTTGAATGTGGGAATGGCTGGATCTTTTGGGAGTTGGCGGAACATGGCTTCGCTGATGAAGCTCTTACTGTTGTTCACACACACTCGAGCGAGAACAGAGTCCTTCCCATCATTTAACTGAACAGGGATGAACAACTGCTCTCCAATTTGCTGAATATCAGCCAGGCTCTGAGCTGATTTCACATCTTTCTGGACTATAGGAGTGGGAGTTTCTGATTGTGGATTAGTAAAGAATTTCAAAGTGTTTCCTTCCAGCGTGGAGTACCAATTTAAACTGGAAGGAAGGTTGATTTTCAGAAATAGAGAGGACCCCCCATCACCAGTCTGTTGTCCTACTGCTATTACTGTCACGTCGGGAGTTTGGTTGTTCTGGAAGTGAAATTCTACTTGGTCAGATATTTGTTCAACCATGTGGCAGGTGCCGTTTAAACTAACATGGTTGACACTCTGTTTTAATTTTATTGGTCGGCTAGTCTGGGTCCAGAGGATCTTGTTTACACAATCTATTAGGGGTGACAACCTTCTCAGGAGGTCAGTCCCTAGTAAACTAGGGGTGCCCTCTGGAGTCACTAATATGACCGGGTGTTTCACCTTTTGTCGCCCAATTTTAATGTCCAAATCTGCAGTCCCCTCGACAGGAATTTCCTTCCCGTCAAAGTTCTGCAGTTGTCCAGGAAGAGAGGTGAGAGGAATTCGGTAATTCTCCCCCCTTCCTGCATTTAGTTCCTCAAAGGCCCTTTTGGACAGAAGGGTAGCTTGGGATCCAGTGTCCACCAGTGCCAAAATTGTACCCTGCCCCTGTACTTGTACCGGGGCATAGTATCTTCCCTCCTTCTCCTCAAGGGGGCACAGATAATGCACATTTTTGGACAACTGGTGGGCTAACTTTCTGGTTTTGGACATTGCTAGCGAAGAGATTTGGGCAGAATTCTGTGGAGAGCCTTGGGAATCTGAAAGAAACATTTGGCAACTGGAGATCAGAGCCATTGTGGGTTCCCCTGGTTCCAGTTCTGGGCCCCCCCTCCTTTTTGGAGGCAGTCACCAGGATGGGTTTGAACCTGGGGATTTTCTTGCTGTTGGTTCTGGGATGAGATGATGGGCGGCGGTAGCTCAGTCTCCATATCTCCCCAGTCTGGATTGGAATCCTTTGGGACCCATTTTTCTTTGGGAGGAGTTCCCCCATCTCTGAAGGAGAAGATCCTTTTCCCAGGATCCTCTGCGGATCCTTCTCCCTCAAATTGGAAGACCTGTACCTCCTCTTCAAAGTGAGTCTCTTTGGGTACTTTGTTTCTCCTACCCCCCCTCTGCTCCTTTGGAGGCAGGCTTTCAGGTGTAGGAGATTTTGTTTCCGGTTCCTGGGTTTCCAGGGGCTGTTTACGAGTGGGGAAGGAAGCTTCCTCCAAGGCCTTACACCCCTCTTCCCCCTGTGCCACCTCCCTGGGAACCGGTGGGTTGTCGGGTGCTGCCCCGTCGTTGCTCTGGAGCACCAGGCCCAGAGTTTGGTGCCTTCTGTGCCGGCATGCCCATCTGAGGGTTCTGCTGAGCCCTTAGCATGTGACCCAGATCCCGTGCCATGTTCTGAACCTGGCGCTCAAGGTGTTAAACCCGCTCAGGCTGGTACGGGGTTCTGTTTTCTCCCCTGGGCTGATCCCGGGAAGGGTAGCTATCCCTTCTCTGGTAGTACCCCTGGTTGGGAAGATTCGGGTACCCCTCCACCCTTGGCCTCCCCTCTCCCGGATTAGGTTGTCTGGGCTCAGGAAATTGGGGAAAGAAGGATGGATGATTTTGGGGTTGGAAGTTGGGTGGATACCTGGGGAAGAAGTTCTGCCCAGGGTTTGGTGAGTTTCTGCCCTCCTGTGAGAAGTTAGGAGGGAAGTTCTTTGGGTTAGGTGCTTGGCTGGATCCCCCCCCCTTGGGCTGGAGGAGTCCACACATAACCCAAGATGGGTCTGTTTCCCTTGTAACAGGGACTTACATAATCAGGAGAGCGAGGGACCCCATTTGTGGGGCTGACTCCTTGGCTCCCTGTCTGTGACTGGCCCGAGGACCTTCTGGGCCTAGCATTATTAGGTGCAGTTAGGTTTTTAGGCCCCCCCATCTCCAAATCTAAAATGGGGGCAACCTTTACCTCTGCCACCTTGGCAGCAGCAGGGGTGCTGTTGGTTTTGGGGTTTTTCTGCGCATTACTTTTGTTTTCTACCGGTTTCTGCACCTCATAGATGCGGGTGGCTTGCTCAATGACCCAGTCTAAAGATCTTTTCTCGTGAAAATCTCTCACGAGCTGGGTCATTATGTATTTGGGTAAGGCATGGAAAAATGTATTAATAAATTCTCTGCTGTCCGTGCGCACCCTTCTGGTGGTCTGCGCAAAAGCACGCTTTAATTCTTGCACAAACTCTTGTGGGGCCTGATCCTCCCCACATTGCAAATTGTAGGCCGCCTTGCGAGCCTCTTGAGGATTTCGGTGCACAGAAAAATGTTTTAATATGGCCGCCCTATGGGTGGACCACCTTGAATTATTTTGGTCCTCCAGCCCCGCAAAGAAACTGGAGTACTCTGGGGAGAATGTCCACTTTACATATTGGATACAGCTTTGGCTGTCCTTCAAATGAAAAGTCTCCATCATTTGCTCATAGAGCTCCAAGTGTCCCCAAACAGAATACTTGGCGTTCTTGTGATAAGGCGTGATGACACTCCTTATTGCCTTTATTTGCTTCAATGGGTCCTTAAGCAAGGCCATTTTTGCCTTATTGGCCTTTTTGGTTCGGGTAACCCTGGTCCATTCATCCTCTGACTCAGAGGCACTGCTCCCAAAGGTTCCTGTCTGATCTTCCAGGTTTTCCCGGAATCTGCGAGCCTGGGAATGGCTGACAGAATGTGGGGACCTGGTCTCCTGTGTCCTGCGCCGTTCAGAGGAGTCTTCAGATTCCTCCTTGCTGCCAGGATTTGATGGGTACCCCCCCACTGACCTAACTGGGCAGAAGTTTTCAGGATGCCCTTAATGGGCCTATTCTCCTGGTTCCCCACTAAATTGCACTGTGCTTGGGTGCCCATACCCGGATGCCCGCCCATCCATTCCTGGGAGGTACTGGCCTATGAGCCCCATGCTTCTGGCTGGATAGTAATCTGCCATCCCTGTGGCCCGGCGCTCATGTGCGCCAGGGGACATGGGGGTGGCAGAGTCCAGGGACTGAGAGAGATAAAGGCCTCTGGTACTAGGGCTCCTGAGGTTATGCTCAGGAGTTTCCCTTTCCCAGCGAACCTGGTCTCTATCCGCCCCTGCTCCCTGTTGCAATGCAAGAGCCTGCGCTTTCAGTTCCTCAGTTAAGGCCTTACTAGACTCTATCAGTCGCTCCTGCATCGCTCCCTGTTGTTGGAGCCTATCATTGTGCTGACAGAGAGCCTCATTTTCTCTCTGTACCTCCTGATTGGTCCTGGAGTACTGGGCCAGTCTCTGCTGCAGGAGGGTTACCTCCTGAGCTGGGTCCCGATTGGCCTGCTCCTTTCTTGCCAGAGCATCCTCCACCCTCCTGGTGTGCTCTAACAAGTTCTGGTGTTCTTTTTGGAGGTCACCCAGTCCCTGGAGGGCCAGGTGATTTTCTTCCATTTACCTTTTTAAGTGGCAGACTTCCTGGCCTAAGGTATCCCTTTCCTGACTAAGAGCCTGCATCTGTGCCGCCAGGTCGTCCCTTTGCCTTTGGAAGGCACCAGTTTTCTGGCGCTCCTGGTCAAACTCTGCCTGGGTATCCAGGTCTTTCAAAATCAGTTTATTGCTCTCCCTATCTAGGTGGCTTTGCAGGGTGACTACCTGCTCAGCACATGCCCTATTGAAGTCTAACTGTTGCTCCAGCTTTTTCTGGCTCTACAGTAGGGAGTCCAAACCTTCTTGGTACTCCTTCTGCAAGGCCAGAAATCTGGTATCCTGGTCCGCCTTTTCCTGTTGCAGCACATCCATATCCTCCTTTATTTTAGTGATGTACCGTCTGCTGTCATTTTCTGACTCCTGGCTCCTGAGCAGCCTCTGCTCAGAAGAGTCCAGATCAGATTGGGCCTTCTGTAGTGCCAGCAGTTGCCTACTCGCCAGATCTTGGCCTTCAGCACATTTGTCCTGCATGGCTCCCATATGTAAATATAAATATGCCGCTACCCTGGCAATCTTGTGGTGCTCATCCTTGGCATTAGGGGCCATATATAGTTCACTCAGGGCCACATGTAGGGGACCCTGATCTCCCCATCTATCTGACCCTGTTTCAGTGACCTGTTGCGCGATTGCCTGCAACCAGACCGTTTGGTCCTGATGAGTCCACTCAGCTCTCACAAATAGCTTATGTAAGAAGTGTTCTCTGGCTATTTTCATATCTACCAAGGTCGTCATTCTGGAATTTGAGTTCCTTCCTGACTTACAGAGGTTTATATTTTATTTTTGCAAAACAGACCTTTTCCTTAGAGCCTTCCTTTGAGGAGTGCTTTACAGCGTAACACAGTGTGGTGATCCGACCGGATATGTGTATCTGGTCAGCTGGCACACTGTATTAATCTGCACAAGTGATAGATCTAACCCAAACGTCCGGCTCGAGCCCCCAATTTGTAAGAGGATTCAATCCAGCACTACAGCTAAGTCAATGCCTAGTCTGGGATACTGAATGGAAACCCTTATTGATATATCTTTATGTCCAGTTCATGAGTTCTGGATGACTACCCCTATATAACATCCCTCTCTTGGAATCCCCCTGACCCCACTGAGCCAAGAAGTAGTTCTGTTTTGCAAGTTTAAAAGGTTTATTTGATAATTTAAACAATATATATCTATATCACACTTTATAATAAATTAATAATTGAATATCACACTTAATCTGAGCAGTAATCAATAATGGATAGTCCGGCACTAGCACACTTCTTTATAATCAATGATGAGTGGTTATAGGATGGATAAGATAGCGACAATACTTTTATGGTTTCAAATGGATGCAATGTGGAATGAAATGCAGTACAGAAAATAACCTGATAGGATTTCAGAAAAAGACAATGTAATCACTTTCTTGGACAATTCACCCCCCCCCTTAATGCAATGTAAGGAGATGAATAGAATGGGACTCAGTTCTTAGGAATGCAATCAAATAGAATTCAGTTCAATTCCCCCCCAGCAGCTTATACAACAGATAGGAGTTTTAAAACACAGACCCAAGTGCTTTGAATATGGTGACAATGCAGTGAGAAATGTGCTAAAAATGCTTTTAATTCCCTTCAGGAGGTTCAGGGTGAGTGGTATCTAGTTAATATTAGTCCAGGCTCCCTCTAGCAATGATTCAGGGATGGTTCTTAAGAGGCAAACGAATGTTTAGCAAGGAAAGAGATGACTGCTGATGGTTACACGTGGCTGGATTTTTAACCAAATCGCAAATCGCGGTAAAATTCGCGAGTGCGAGAATCGTGATTACGGCAGAAGTATGAGGGAAGCAAGTCGGTTCTAAGCTTGTTGAAAAGCTGAGATTCTAAGCTTTCAGAGGAAAGTTAAACCAAGTTCCTAGCCCAAACGGTTCCAGAGATACGGACGATTAAATAAAGGTAGTTTTTCGGATTTGAAATTTTAAAAGTTCAAAGCGACAGGTTACAGCTTGCAGCTAGAAAATGACAGGTGACAGCTTTGCAAATGACAGGTGACAGTTAGGAGGCAGTTCTGGTTAGATTAAAATAGATTGAATTATATTATTTTAACTAAGAGATTGGTTCTGCACAGTTCTGCTAGGTACTCACAATATATTTTTGAATTAGGCCTCGCCACGGATCTGGTCAGGTTTTGGACTGGACTCTGGTTCTGGTCTCGGCACTTCACAGTGATCTGGGTCAGCTCTCTGGTTCTGCTAACAGCGGTCTGGGTCACTCTGGATCTCTGGCCTCTGGTTCTGGATACTGCTCTGCTTTCTCTGGGTACAGCACTGCTTCTGGATCTTTCTGCACAGCTTTCTCTGGACCCAGCGCTGATCTGCACGGCTCCTGGATGCTGCTACCGCTGTTAGGTTTGCTGGGTGCTGAGGCCTACTGAGAAGAGTTCTCAGTTTGTGGGTTTAGGCCCTTGCTTTGAGTTCTGAATCAAGTTCTTTGGAGTTTTAAAGTCTAAGTGTTGAATCTGGTATCTTCTGGATGGTGTATGGTCCAGCAGAGCGCGTTGCAGCAACTGTATTTGAATGTCCTCTCTAGCTTCCAGTGGCTCTTTTTATGTCTTTTGAAAGTGGGTGTGTGTGCAGCATCACTAGCCAGCCCCTCTTTCAACTTGTCATTGGCCCAATTCTCCCCTCTCCCATGATTGGGGAAGGAACTGTGAGTCAGAGTGATGCTGTAGGTTTTATGGGTCAGAGGATCCTCCCCTGGTCAGTTTGCCCACAAATCTATATTTGGTCAAAATACACATTTCTCAAATACATAGTGGTTTGTCATTGCATGTACATATTACCTATCACATGAGGTAGTCTCTGTCCCAAATCTGCTCTTCCTGAGGGCTTGCATTCAGAAACGGCAAAATTTTCGATTTTAGTGGGTTATGCAACCTTGGTTCTTCATTAAAAATTATACACATATACACGGCCTGTCCTTACATACTCCAGTAAATTCCCATGTCTCTAGCTTAAACACAGAGTCTGTAGTATCCATAAATAGCGGGGTTTTGCCCCAGAACATCACACAAATTCCCAACGTGTCTTAAAACGTGCACAGAAAATTCACAAGAATTATGGTATCATTTAAATAATTTTGACAAGTCCGCACTGTGAGTTATACATCTTTCTTAGAATCATATTCTGGCCAACAGGGGTGTGTCTTTTCAGGTCACATGGTGTAGAAACCAGTTTATCCAGTTTCTGCCAAGCTCAGAGACCCTGCCCCTCCCAGCTTCTGCCAAGAGGAAGCTATTTTACGGCCACCCTAATAAACCATCTGCCTGGGCCCAGGACAGGCCTTTGTTCAACTCCCTGTAGCTGCTCCACCCCTAATCTAATCAGAGAGGTGACAACTCCTTTTTGCAAGGGGAAGAGTGGCTGAGCAGGTTTTAACTCCTGTGGGGGTAGATGTCAGGCAGAATTCAGTTTCATTAAGCCAGGTTTCAGATAAAATGTCACTTTTTGTTCCCCAGTTTAAGTCAAGACAATTTTTACATATGCAGCTAGAATGCAGCTAGAATGCTGATTCTAAGTTCTAAACTATGACATTTCAACAGTGACAAACTATGTGACACTCAAAGTAGGTCACTCAGTTAATTTTAACATTTTTGATTTTTGGTAGTTTTAAATCCAGTTTCAGAGCTCAGCCAGTCTTGTTATGAACATTGTGTTGGGGCTCTTCAACTTCCCAGATTGAGTATGCACACATACTTCATTCTGCCAGATGTCCGCTGGTGTTCAGTGAGATTTTTGGATGTGTTGCAATGTTTGAAAATAGGCATTCTGAGCTGGCATTCAGAGAAACAAAAGGTGATTTTAAAGTGCAGTTTTTCCTTTGGCACGCATTTCACTCATGGCACCCCGGCCCATCCTGCTCGCACTGGTGGGTGGCAAGTTAGGCAACCATTTTAGTGTGCACAAACTGCGTGGTTCTCCTGGATTCTGGCGCACATGTGGGCTTTTTGGCCATCTTGGATTTTCTAAGCCCACAGCACCAAATGTTGCAGCATGATAGCTCAAACGTGGGTCAGGACACCCAACACTTGCAACTGACCTGCCAGGACAGCAACTAACAGAATTTACTGGGAGAGTTTGCCCAGCTGTTCTCCCTGACTCCAGGTCACATAGATTGGTGCATCTATGACGTGGACAGTGAAGACAGAAAGTGAAGAGCAGGATTCACCGGAATACCGATAAGGTCAGGGAAACCATCAAATAGGACGTTTCCAAGATGTTGTACCTAGGAGTGATAGTGCCAGTGGTGGGAAAACAGAAGTCTGCTTTTGTGTGGACTACACGGGGCTCAATTTTGTCACAAAGGCAGGTGCTCACCTCATTCCTTAGGCAGATGAGCTCATTGTCAAGCTCTGTGCGGCCAAGTTAATGAATACCTTTGACCTCACGGTAGGGTACTGGCTGGTCAGCTTGATATATAGAGCGATAGAGAGGTCAGCATTTTCAACCTAGAAGGACATTATCAGTTGACTGTGATGACCTTCTGTTTGAAGGTGAAACAGAACACTGGCCTCTTCGGAAGTTAATTGCCATGCAAGGGGAGAACCTGACACTGTTACGTTAGGCCATATCCCTACAGGGATTAGATATGGACATTCAGCACAAGCCAGTCTCCCAGCATGGAAATGCAGATGGCCTTAGTCAGTACTTTTGCCTATATGATGGACAAGACACTCAGTACGGTGGTGGTTCACATGTTGAGGATGGGGTGAATGTGAGGAATACAACCATCCGCATGGTGGGCGTGCTCTCGCCTGGGCTTTTTGACATTTTTAATTCAATGGAATGATGGTAGACCAACCTCAGGAAAATGTGTGGGGCTAATCCACACACATATTCCTTTGCTCACCTCACAACAAACACCTTAGATCAGTGTAATCTGGGTGGACACAGCCTGCAGGCACAGTCCACCCTGTCATATTTTGTTGAAATGTGGCAGCCAGAGTGCATTATATCATCTCCAGGAAGGGGAGGACCAGGCTTCCCCTGCCATGGCCAGCCCGTTTAACTAGCAAAGGCTCCATGAATCTGCCTTGCTCTTTTGTTGAGCCATGAAGCTGGTGGCAGTGATTAACATACCAATTAGATGGTTCTTTACACAGGCATGATTAAATAAACAGGGTAAGCTAGTAGAAGCTATGGGACATGGACATGCCGTTGTCATCCTTTGAACCATTAACCAGGTAGAACCTGGTAGCACAAAAACAACGGTTTAGTAGGAGGATGGTGGTTCAAAACAATACACAAATTATGAACTGGCTATTTGAACACTCAGAATGAAGAAAGGAGGGCCAACTGGCTGACATAACTCACCCTGGGGAAGAACACCCTACCCCTAACGGGGGTGCCTTTCCCTAAGTGGCGCGTGGTGTATCGCCTATCTAAGAGTGATAGAGGAGGGAGCTATCCCTAACCTTCTATACTGGGGCATGTGTCTGGTTGAAGACAAAAAATCAGGCATTGGAGGCAAATCCAAATGGTTGTTGCAGCAGTGGACAGAACTGTGTATTAGATTCTGTTTCTGCCCGATCAAAGTGGTGACAACCTGAATGCAGGTCAACTGGTTGTATTCCAAACTAAGTTTCAACTTTATTCTTGCCCGTAGATCACAGTAATTGGAATGCAAAAAGTACAAATGGAGATGCCCACTCGCAAACAACAGAGCTAAAAAAGCTAAAAAGCTAACAGGCTAAAATGGCTCTTATAAAACCAGCTGACTCCATACATGTGAGTATGCAAGTAAGTGATTTTCACAGCAGTATCTATCAAATGTGGTGAGAGATATTTTGATGGGTCATGAGAGCCCTCATGACCACAGGGGTCGACCAGTTTCAATGGCATAGGTAGGTAGGTAGGTAGGTAGGTAGAGCCATCTTCATCAGGACCGTGGTTCAAGGTACAAAATAAATTTAGCTAGTTCAGCATTGATGAACTGGAGATACCAATGTGAAGTACACGTTTCTCCAGTGAGGAGACAAAAGAGGGGGGAGAGAGGGGAGCAGGGGGTTAGGAAACACTGACCAAATTCTCTATGCCTCAGGGGGAGTGGTGGTCTCCCTTCCTCAAAGAGGGCGTATGGAAGCCAAATGAATAATAAAAGTATCAGGATTAATGGGGTGCCTGATCACCAGTGAAGTGAGGGACTCACCGTCATAGGCAGAGGAGGTAGTGGGGGGGAGCTACTGCTGGATAGGAGGTGCACCAAAGTCCCCCTACAATGATGGTGGTAACACACATCACCCAAACTGGCTGGAGTGTGGTGGGGTCATGTGGTGCAGTGGCTGCACTCTGCAGCTAAGGCATGCTGTGCAAAAAATAGACCAGAAAAAGTTACCTCCCAATGGTGTCCAGGCAGGGAGTGGAAAAGCTCTTGTCTGTCAATGCTGCATGACCCAACTACAAAAGTAAGAAGGAATGAGGGTCAGACAACGTAAATCCACTATGGGAAGAGCCCATAATTTAAGCAGGAGCAGGCTCAGCAAAGTGTACCTTTGATTTCGAGCTGATCGCTCCGTGGGCGCCGGACGCTGGACGCTGTGTTGCGAGGTCCAGCTCAGGGTGCGTACATGCTGTGCCCAATTGCCTAATAAAACAAACAAGCGTGCGGTTGCGCTAGCGACTCTATGACACATTTGGGCATCTTGGTAACGTCTTCTAATCAGAGCAGTGTGCTCTTCCCTAAAAAAAGTGCACGATCGTCTCCAGAAAACACCCTGGAGCGTGGTCATGCTGTCAGGAATAAAGCCGTTTATTGGACGTGGAGGGGAAACTGGTGTTGTGATTAGCCTCTGTATAGGCAGCATGGGGGAAGTGGGGGGAGGGGGAGGGAAGTGGAGCAGAGGGAGACAATCAAGACGGCACAAAGGGCGAGTGGAATCCCAAGTATGTATACTCTGGGTAGAAGCAGTGGATGTAACCTGCCTAGGATGACAACCGGGCACCTCAAAAGGGGAGGCACCCCAACATTGCACCCTGCAAAAAGGGGGGGCTGCGGAGGGATGCACGGGCTAGATGGATGTCACTAGTGACAATCAAGAGTCTAGTCATGGTAGAGGACCCAATGTCAACACTGCTAGGTCATGCCACTGGATGTTCTCGTTTAGACCTTGGGAACATGTTTTTAATCCGAAAATCCACATCTGTTCATGCCTGAACAGGATGTTGTGGAAGTTGCCCCCTCTTATGGGTGGTGTGACCTTCTCTATGATGGTCCATTTGAATTGGTCTGCGGTATGACCCTCCGCTGCAAAATGTGGCACTAAGGGAGTGGTCAGCTTGTTGGTTCTTATGCACGATCGTGCTCAATCATGCATGTGTGGGCTGGCCTGGTGGTCATGCCTATGTATCTTAGGTTGCATGGGCATGTGATCAAATAGATCACGCCCTTCGTGTTGCAATTAGTGAAGGTGTTCTGTCTCCAGGGGGTCTTCTAACCTATGTCTATCTCTGTGGTCCTGGTGGTCTGGGCACACATAGAACAGTTTCCACATGGTGCATGTCCCTTGACGGGGAGGTGTTCCATAGCGTGCGTTGGCTAAGCTTGCCTCTGGGTGTGGTGGGTATCAAAGTTTTCACAACGTTGTCTCTCACGTTGGCCCGTCTTTTTAGTGCAAAGTGCGGGACAGGTACGTTGGTATTGTCTGTGTTCAAAATGGGCCATAGTCTCTTCACTTCCCTTTCTATTTTGTTTAGGAGGGGCGAGTAGCTAAAGACTGCTGTAAAACCTGTAGAGTTTTCACGTTTTTCATGTTGTTGCAGGGTTACTGACCTGAGGATGTTTCTAGCTCTTTTACAAGTATCTTTAATGATTCTCTTTGGGTAGCCTCTTTCAGCCAGTTGGTTTTTGAGTTGTTTGGATTGTGTGGTGTAGACAGCAGTCTGTGTGCACAGCCTCCGGTAACGTAAAAACTGTCCGAATGGCAGGTTATCTTTTAGGGCTTTGGGGTGGTAACTATAGTAACAGAGCAAGGAATTCCTATCTGTGTTTTTTATGTAGCCCACGAGGCAAGGCCCCCATTGTCGGCCGAGATGTCCAAGTCTAGAAAATGGGTCCTATGTTTGTCTTTGTCCAGGGTGAATATTAAATGCGGATTCAATGGGTTCAGCCAAGCATGGAAGGAAACAAGTTTCCCATCTGATCCTTTGAAAATCACAAACATTTCATCTTTATATCGGCGCCAAATGGTGAGTTGGGCGAGGTAGGCATTGGTGTCAGAGTAGATGTGCTGGTGTTCGAATAGATCAAAATAAAGGTTGGCGAGGCTGGGTGCAAAGTTGGCCCCCATCGCCGTTCCTGAGATCTGTTGATAAAAAGTATCTTCAAACAAAAAGCAGTGCTGGTTAGAGCTCGTTCAGCTAGTTGTAGGATAAAGCTGGGTGGTACTCCATGTTGCTCAATTCAAGAGTATAGCAGACCACTAAGCATGTCTAATGTCTCTTGTTGGGGTATTCGAGTATATAGCAGCCCTATATTGATTGTCACAAGCCATTCATTTTCTGGATTGTATTGAAGCAAATCTAGTAAGGTTAACATGTTGGTAGAATCCTTTACGTAGATGGTCATCTTAGGAATCTGATCCTTGATGAAGAAATCTACAAACTGTGACAGAGGTTCCAAAACTGAGCTGATGCCAGGGATGATCGGGCGCCCTGGTTGTGGAACAATGCCTTTGTGGATCTTGGGTAAGGCATACATGGCTGGAATCCGGGGGTGAGGCAGGGACAGAAAAGATGCCTCACATGCACTGATATATCCCTCAGCCTCAGCCTCGTCGATAATGGGGGCTATGAGAGCCTGTAGAGATGGTGTGGGGTCTCTGGGTAAGGTGCGGTAGCTGTCGTTGTCACTCAGGAGGGTGTTGACCATTGTGATGTAATTGGCGGTGTCCATGATGACAATAGCCCCGCCTTTGTCAGCCGGTTTTATTGTGATGACTGTATTCGTGACTAGATCGGTCAAAGCTAAAAGTTGGGGTTTGGTACAGTTATTATTGATGAATAAAATGCTCGTTTCAAATTCAGTAATCTTCTTGAGCAGTGCTTGCTCAAAAGTGACTGACTCTGCAGTATTAGAGCAGTGTGGTGGAAAGAACTGTGATGGAGGGCATAAACCCGTGACATCTCTGTCTTCATAGGTCTGGTCAGTGAAGTATTTCTTCAGTCTGATTTTGCGTATGAGTTGCGTGCATTCAACCCACGTTTGGAAGGGGTTGTATCGAGCCATGGGGATGAATGATAGAACTTTCTGTAGGATCTCTTGTTCTGGAATGGTCAGGATATGCTCTGATTGATTGACGATCAGTGAGGGAGGAGCGATGGTATTGCTCCTTTTCCTCGACTGCGTTCTGTCCTCAACCGTGCTGGCCTAAAAAAGGGACCGCAGGAGGGTTGCCTTGATTGGTGCAGCTGAACTGCACTCGTCTTTACACAGGCAGACATGGGGCTTGGCTGCACAGGTTAACAAAGGAGACAGGAAACACAACAACCATTCCTATATAACTGTGTAAGCCTGAAGCCAGCTCCCACCCCCAGTATCAATGGCAGTGAACTGTCATTTCTGGGGCTGATGTTGTCAGGTGTATCGACCCACCTTCAAGTTATTATGCTGCAACATTTGGTGCTGTGGGCTTAGAAAATCCAAGATGGCCGAAGAGCCCACATTTGCACCAGAATCCAGGAAAACCGCGCAGTTTTTGCGCATACCAAAATGGTCGCCTGACCTGCCACCCACCAGTGCGAGCGTGATGGGCCAGAAGCGCCATGAGTGAAACGTGGTGCCAAAGGAAAAACAGCAGTGCCTGTTAGCTCAAAAAGCACTTTGAAATCACCTTTGTTTATCTGAATGCAAGCTCAAAATGCCTATTTCAGACATTGCAAGATATTCAAAAATCTTACTGAACACCAGCAGACGTCTAGTAGAATGAAGTCTTGTGTGCATACAAAATTTGGAAAGATGAAGAGCCTAAAATAATGTTCATAACAAAACTGGCTGGGCTGGGGATGTCAGCAGCTTAAGTGAAATGGGATTTAAAGCCACTAAAATCGAAATGTTTAAAATAAATGAGTGACCTACTTTTGAGTGTCACATAGGTTGCAACTGCTTAAATGTCATGGTTTTGAACTTAGAATCAGCGTTCTAGCTGCATGTGTCAAAATTGTAAGTTTGATTTGAATGAAGAAAAATGGGAACAAAAGTGACCTTTGGCTGAAGCCTGGCTAAAAGGGACTGAATTCTGGCCGGCAACTACCCCCGAAAGGAGTTGAAACATGCCCAGCAACTGTATTCACAGGCCTGGCATGCCTTCTGCTGCCCCACCAAAAGGAGATCACACCTCTCTGATTGAATCAGGGGAGGGGTACCTCGGAATGCAGGAAAACAGAACAATGAACTTCCCTTTGCTCCAAGCAATTGCTAAATCAGGGGGTCGTAAATGGCTTCCTCTCAGAAGGAAATGGGAAGGGCACTGCCTCTGTGAGCCAGCTGAGCTTGGAGGCGGGGACGAACCAGAAATTCCCCCATGTGCTTTGGGACCTAAACACGCCCATCTGGGCCAGAGCATAATTTTAGAAAGATGGATAATTCATAGTACAAAATTGTCAAAAATAATATCAATAATATCATTATTCCTGTGATTTTTCTGTGCACATTTTAAGAGGTATTAGGACTCTGTGGTATGTTCTGGGGGTTAGTAGGGGAAAAAAGGGTATTAGTCCAAATGTATGTATGTTAAAAATCTGACACTTCATCATCTGATGCCCATATTCATTGCGCACATTTGTGTAAATTCTGGAAAAGTTTAGAGGTTGTGTTCTGGATGAAAAGGGCAGAATTCTGTCAGAAGTGAACACAACATCTTACAAAGACAGGGATTGGATGGTTTGGCGCTAAAGAAAATATGTTAACTGGACATATAATATTAGAAAAATTGTACATAGATAAATATGCATTTAAGTCAGAAATAGATTTGTGTGCAAAGTGACAAGGGGAGTTTTCTTTCTCTATGCCATAAAAATAATGTCTCATGACACGGGATGACTCACAACTCAGTTCCCCAGTCAGGCGACAGAGAATCCTCTAGCCTATCAGGATCCTCAGAGGGTTGGGCATAGAAAGTCAGCATTCCCACCCATTTTCAAAAGACATAAAAAGAGCCACTGAGACCCAGGTAGGGAGATTCACTTTCCACTTTCTTGCGAAGCACTTTGACGGACGACTTCCAAATTCAGGCAATATCCAGAGGCCAGAACTTAGAAAACCAGACTCCAGACTCCAGAACTTGGAAGCATAAGGCCTACTGCAAGCTAAAAATATTCTCAGCTGGCCTTACAATCTTGCATACTGATTTTACCCCAGACTTCCAAGGGGCACATCAGAATAAAACAGCCGGGCTGTGCTGTTCGCTTCTGGCTAAAACTTTTGCCGGAATCAGAGACGCAGACCAGACCGCGGTGCCAGTACCAGACCCAGAAAGCAGAGCTGTATCCAAACCGCAGACCAGACCCAGACCAGACCACTGTGCAATGCCAAGAACTTTTGCCAGAACCAGAGATCCAGACCAACCGAGCAGAGAGAACCGCAGCTAAACCTGTTTACTAGATCTGTGACCCATTCCTTCCAAAACTAGGAGTGAGTATCCAGCCAGAGCTGTGCAAAACCAATCTCTTAGTAATAATCTAATTCAAACCATTTCCACCTATTTAGAACTGTATAGAAATCGTGTGTCCATTCTGTGATTTCAAACCTGTGAAAGTGTCATTTGTAATTTGAATCTTACTTTATTTCTGAAAATATACCTCCACTAAATTGTCCGTATCTTTTGAACCGCAAAATGCGAATTGCAATTTGGCTCAGTTTTACCACACCTTAAAAATAGCTGTCTTTTGCTTGGAGCTGCTGAACTCCGTTTTCAACCTGATAACCATTCAGGAATCACTGATAGTGTTGACCTGAACCAATCTTAAGTAGCTGTCACCTACCCTGAATCTCCTATAGGGAATTAAAATCATTTTTAACATATTTTCACTTCATTGCAAATCACATTAAAAGTATTTCTGCATGTTTTAAAAGCATACCGGTTGCTCCAAGCTTGCTAGGGGGGAACTAGAATTTGTATTGTATTGTGATTGTCTTCCTGAAAACTGTGCGCTCTCCTTCCATCTCTTTATATTGCATAGGGGGGGGGGGGTGAATTGCCCCAAAGGAAAAAGTGATCATATTATCTCTTGTTGAAACCATATCAATTTATTTCTGTGCTGCATTCTTTTCCATCATTGAATTTCCTTGAAACCATAAAAGTATTCTCTGCTACCTCATCCTTTCTATTCCAACTCCTAAGTGATTACTAAAGTGTGCTAGTGTAATATTATCCCTTGTTGATCACTGTTATATTCATAAGTGTGCTATTAAATATTCATTTATTCATAAAAGTGTGATATATATATATATATATATATATATATATATATATATATATATATATATATATATATATATATATATATATATACATATATATATATATATATATATATTGTTTAATTTTTCAAATACATCTTTTAATTTGCAAAACAAACCTACTTCTTGGCTCAGTGAGGTCAGGGGAATTCAAAGAGAGGGGTGTTATACAAGGGTTTATCATCCAGATCTATGAACTTGTCATAAAAATATATAAATAAGGGCTTCCCTTGGGCATCCCAGAATAGGCATTGACTTACTTGGATGTTAGGCAGAAACCTGTGCAGTTCCCTTAGGGACCACTGCAAAAGATTTAAGACTACAGGTGTTGGCAGTAAACCCACTTGGTAGCAGTCTGTACCACCCAGATTTACCTGGTAGCTGTGGCTGAGCAGTCAGACTTCCCTCAAGAAGAGTTAGGCAGTATGCAAAGTATACTCAATAGGCACTCAGATACAATAATACAAGCAAACACTGACCAGAGCTTTGGTATCAAAGTATATAATTATTTATTTAAAAACACACAGTTGAAACACTCCAGCACTCTTATTGTAAAATATTCTAAACACAGTTACTATTATGATATATACACCCCCTTTTCCCTATTAGAAAATCACAGTAAAACACCACTTATTTTCATACAGACGTGAGCGCTTAACTCGATTGCACTCTAATAAGTTTGTGAAAAAGGGAGGGAAAAAGACAGAATAGGAAGAGGTACACCACTCTACGATTCCAGAACACTGTTAGCAAGGCAGAGAACAAAAAGTCACTGGCTAGTCAAAGTCCAAAGGCTGGGCCCACTCTTAGAGAGAGCAGAGCACAAATGCGCCCAAGATCACACAGTTAAACTAGGCTTAGAAAGTCTTGCAGAGGGTTCAGACAAGCGTTGTGAGAGGCTTAGAAAAGTTTAGCCAAGGTGTCCCAGGCTAACCCAGGTTCGAAAGCCGGGGGCTAAATCTACCCCGTACAGTCGGTAGCAAGGGAAGCCAGGCGGGACACGGTACCTTAAGTGGAAAGGATCCTCCAGCGGTGGCAGTTGTTCCTGGTAGTGGGTGCAAGTTGCGTCGTCGTCCAGGGCAAGAGCAGATCTCGACTTGGAGGAAAGATGAAGGTCGTTGCACTACCAGGGCAGAAACCAGCCGCAGAGTTTTCCGGTTAAAGGTGGTACCTTTGTCTCGCGGTCGTGGTAAAACGTGGTATCCCGGTTGCCGGGGTGCTTTGCACGGGCAAGGCGGCCACGAGATACATTGGGAAAGTGAAAAGGCGGTGAAACTGGTTATCCGCACCAGTCAAAGGAAGAAGACTCTCCAGCGGGAGATCTCCTCTGTCGTTGGGAAAAGTGGTGAGGCAGTCCAGCAGGGCTCCACCGGTGGTGGTGTCGTGGCAGGTCGGCTCAGCTTCTCCCTCATCGGATTCTTAGGTCCTGTGGCGACTTCTGAAGTTCCAGTCCCCAAAGCCCTGCTTTTATGCAGCAAACCCCCCATTCACTCAGCCTAGCTGTCACTCAAACATGCTAAGTGGTGAGCCGGCCGGCTCACCACTTGGGCCAATCAGGATGGAGTGCGACTTGAGTTGCCTAGGCAACTCAGTCCAGGGTGCCTAAATTCCCCTCCACCCCTCCTAAGTACCCCAGACAGAGTGGCACCACTTTGGAGGGCTTCTGTGGAGAAGCGCGCCAAAAAGTGGAACAAAGGGCTCGACTTGGGTTGGAGTCACAGAAGAGAACACAAACGCCATTTTAGAATCAAGTTTTGGCAAAAAATACCAACCGGAAAATTAATATTAATTAAATAAACCAGCGGTATGTTCGAGGCTACCGTAAATAATTAAATAAAGATAGTAGCCTAAAACAATGGGAAATCCCATAGGAAAATATTCGCGGTTGAATATAAAAAGTAGTATCCACTGCCACCAGCCAAAACTCGATCAGGGGGGACGGAGACATGCCCCCTCGACTAACAGACCCTGGGGCAATCGAACTGCCCCAGCCAGTACGTCCACAATATGATGGTTTGTACTGGTTCTGTTTAGGATTTAAGACTAGTAAAGTCAATGGTGACTTTACATGCCCTGGGAGACAGTAGTCAGTCCCAGGGTATGGAGTCTATACTGGGGGGTCACTAAGACACCCCTGTGTCACTGCACTGAGGGTGCTGTGTAACACACATCACAAAAACACATGAAACCCTATGGAGTAAAAGACCCCATAGCCCATTAAACACTTCTAGATTCAAAGAAACACACTCAAATCATGTCCAAGAGTGAGGGTAAAAGAGTCTCACTCTTGGCAGGAGAAAAAAATAAACTCCAAAAATCCAGCAAAGCTGCTGGGGGACTCACTAGGTTAGGAAATTCAGCCTAAACAGAGAATTCTCCCTAACATTGGAGTGCTGAATTGAAGTCACTTAACAGTGTTTACAGTAGGCCAGCCCAGTAGGTGGACCCCATTCATAAAGTACACAAATGTGGGTTGCAGGAGCCCGAGAGTCAGGTCTCGCTGCAGCTTCAAGCAAGAGCTGCTGCTTTAATCAGAAACGACAGAGAAATCTATTAATCTGAGAGACTCTTTGATCCTCACTAGACAGGAAGATGGGTGGAACTTAGTATAACATGTTTTCACACCTTTAACTTTCCTGTTGCAAAGCACCCTTGTTATGACCCCACACATACAGGAGATTGTTGGTAGGCACCCCAGGATTGGTTCATTAAGGTAGAGATTGCCTACACCAATCACTGTGGCCCACTTGGCTTTAAAAGAGGGCTGTGCCACTCTTTCGACAGTATATGTGAAGACTTCACTTAAAGTAACAAAAAATAACTCAACCATGGACCCTGATGGAAGGTACCATCTGCCTTTCATTTTATGCAGTAAAGGAAGGCTGGGATTTCCAAAGAGGGTAGCAAGAACCCTCCCCTAAACATCTCCCAGGGAACAGAGGGAGATAAAGAACTCAAAGGACCCTCCAGCCACTCAGTACCAGCAGCCAGCCAGCACACAGCATGCCCTGCTAGGCTCTGCAGCAAGCTCCCTAAAGGAAGTGCCACAAGATCTCTAAACCTACACCCAAGGACAGGGCAGCTGCCTGCAATGCATTCCTCAGCTTTGGGCCACCCGCCTTAAAGGACGAAACAAGTCCATTGAAGAGGCTGGGAGAATTGCCTCGAAAAGCATCTACCGACATCCACCTTATAGGACATTTTTGAGCCAGTCGAGTTCCTCGAGCAGCAACTGATTGCAACACTGACCGTTGTCCAAACGCAGATGCTTCAAGAAATCTGAGACGTCTCGACCAGTGCTACATCCTTTTTGTTTCTCCCCTATAATTCTGAGCCTTGTAAATGCCACCCGAAGTCAGTAGACTACCGCGCTGTCCGCAGACTCCATAGCTGCCACATTGGGGGAGAATATAATATAAGGAACTTGTAGCAGATTAGAGGTTCACTACTAAAAACCTATGAAATTCACTAAAAAATCTTTGTTTAAGGGACATTATGATTAAGTTGCACTAGCAAAAACCCATGAAATTCTGTGAAAAAACGTTGTTAAAGGGATGTTATGTTACAAGTTAAAATAAAAAACCCTTGAAATTCGCCAGTTATGGTAAGCTAAGCAACCATAAATCGTGCCACCTCTGAGCATTTCTAAGACTAACAAACAGGACATCAAAGATGACATCGCAAATGTCATTGATGACATCACATATGAAATCTATTTTGATTAAAAGTCTCTAAAAGGGTTTGTGTTTATAATGGTAGTAACAATATGCCAGGGGTGATCGGGAGACCTATCATGAACTACTTAATGTTTTAAAGAATGTACTCATCTGAACAAAACATGAAATTGGAGTGTTGTTAATAGAGGAACCTAGTCATACATACACATAGGCAATGGCTGCAGCCTGCACTATAGAAGTACAATATTTTTAATATGGTAATTTTGGATAATAAAATAATGAATGGTACCTTATCAGAGTTTTGAAATGATAAACATGTAATAAATAGCTAATAGCTAATAATTGAAGACTTACTATATACTTGTGTTAGTACAAACAATACATATGAAGATCCACAATTCAGACAATTCTGAGACACATATAGAGGCACATGCAGGGAAAGTTCAGTAAGTAGGAAAGATACTTTATTATCAAGTACAGAAATGATACGTGAGTTTGAGGATTGGTTATTTTCCCATGTATGTGTACCATGAACTGAGGCCAAATCCTAAGGAATGTGCCATAACAACATACAATAAGGTTCATGTCTACATATGTAACACCTTTAGATTGTTAAGATTCTCTCCATCAGTGATCAAAACCATGTGGCCTAGATACGTCAGTGAACAAAAAGAAGTTCCCCATATATGCAATGTCACCAGTGATGTTATTCAGTGGTGGAAATGGCAAATAATTGGGGGGGATCCCACAAGGGCTGGGGTGGGAGTGGAGTTTGGGAATGGGGCGGTGCCTGAGGAGGCGGGTAAATGGGGTGGAGCTCTCAGTTGACCTCCAAACAAAGGAAATGTCCAAAATAATAGTTTCAAACAGCGCTATTTCTTTCATGCTGCTTCTTTTCCAAACTATATATCAATTCCACTTTAAACCACCTCCATGGCACTGGTGATGAGTTACTTAACTATGCGATAATAGTTTTGACCAGTGTTGCTGAGTAAATATTCTTTAAAATGCACAATTTGCATTACATTTTATTAAAAAACTCCCCCATGTGTACTATTCAAACACTGTCATTTCTGTTCGCCATAAGCAACGTTTTCCTTTACTTGAAGCAGACCCAGAACAGCTCCTGCAGCAGCTCCCCTCTGAAAGCAGTTGGGTGGCTGCATCATGTGTGTTGTTAATAGGGGTATTTATTTATGCAATGTATGTTCGACACCTGTATATTTATTTATTTATGCAATGTTTGTCGGATATATTTATTTATTTATTCAATGTTTGTCGGAGACAAGTATCCGACAAGCATTGCATTAATAAATAAATAATCCAGGTCCATGTATCCGACAAACATTGCATAAATAAATAAATAAATAAACTGGGTCATGGCTCAGGACTGTAAATTCCTCTTGTGACCTCTTGCATGGGGTCACCAGAGGAGGTAACAGTTTGCTCACGTGCACTTTTTTTCTTCTTCTTCTCCCCAGCGCAGAGCAGCGGTTTGGGGCGACTGACTATGGCCGGATGCCGAGATCCAGCTCCACATCCATCCCTGATATTATTTACATTTGTGATGTCATCTTTGATGTCCCGGGTGTTACGGAGGTAGCGAGAGTTATGGTTGCTTAGCATACCATAACTGGCGAATTTCAAGGGTTCTTTGGTTTTACTTGTAACCGTAACGTCCCTTTAACAACGTTTTTTCACTAAATTTCATGGGTTTTTATTACTGCAACTTAACTATAGCGTCCCCTTAACACATTTATTCAGTGAATATATATAAAACCTATGAGAGATCACAGTTGCTCTCTCGTTCTCTGTCCCCAGAATGACATGTTCTCCTTCCACCTCAGCTCATGCGAGCGCATTCTCATAGATACAAGGCAGGCAGGAAATTCAATATGCAGTGCTACAACATGTTGTCGTGCACAGTGTAACATGTTGTCGTGCACAGTGTATGCATGCTGAAACGTGGAAAAGAACCTGCGTGTCTTTGTGTGTAGCAGTGTCAGCAAGTAAAGTTGTTTCCGGTTTTAGAGCAAGCTGGTCCCTTCTGTATATTCAAGGTGCATTCCCGTGTGGCCCATTCACAAACAGCTAACATATGGAATTTAAATTATTGCAAACTGTGGCAGCCAAAAAAAAGCCCTGTATGGTATGGTCCGAATTTTACAGGCAACCGGTTCCTACATTCCATGGTCTGTCTGGTCAATCAGCAATCAAGCGAGCAGCGGGGGCTCGACAGTAGCTACAGGACATCTATGTAACGCAGAAAAGCCTATGTAAGGAATCTTAATTGAGTTATATTTAGCACTGTTAGAGCACACTAATATGATTCTAAGTGCAGCTATTGGCCTACCTGTTATTCAGTGGTTGTGCTAACTTCCTGACCCCACTGTTTTTTTCTGAACCATTTTCTGGTTTGTAATGCTTTTTGCTACACTTTTTCGAATATCCGTTTTTCGCAGATACAGATCAGATGCACGGGGATCTGGCACAGCAGAATTATGATTGCAAAAGCATATTAAGATCCAGGCACAAAATACCCTCAAACAACCTCATGAAGAGCTGAAAAACATCCAGTTTTCCGGATTCAAAAAGTAATGTGCAGAGTACATGAATATGTGGGAGGAACGGCAGCTAGTAATCAGGCTGTTCGCTCTGGAAAGTTTGTATGTGTGGCTATTGCAGGAGGACATTTGTCATATGGACCCTAGCGGCTTCAGTTCCAATCCAGACTTGCCTGCTGCACCAAACTTGTGTGATCTGCCTCGGGAAATATTTGTTTATCTGCTCCGGTCCACTTACCAACACTTTGAGTATCTGAAACAGTCGCCACAATGAAATCAAGTCCTGTGCAAATGCTAATCCTAATGTTCCAGGCATCTCTATTTGATGGATAACTGAATTCGTACAAATCTCACAGTTATCCAAATGACAACATACTGTGGTAACGGGGCATAAGATGAGAGGGATTAAAGTATATTTATCATCGTATGACTTGTAATAATTATAATAACTGATTCACAAAGATATAGTGCTCAAATAAGGGGACATGAACAACGAGCGTCTCCTCTCTCCTGCTTCCCTTCAACCGTCTCTTGGCCCCTGTATTCCAAACTGGAAGCCTTCCTCCTCCAGTCTCGCTCCTTCATCTCGTGCACGTGCTCGCTGTCCTCTCGCGTGCTGTGTACTTTGGTGTAAAGACACTACACATACGTACTGACATTCTGTCCCATTTACAATGGGATTCATTGGAGCTAAAATATCAAACATATGTATTTGTCTGATTGAAAGTGTGATCTGATTTACACAATAGTCATTCTAAGCTGTTTTCTCAAGCAATGGTTTCCAAACCTTTATTACTGCACAATTGATAGTAGTTGTTTATTGATCCCCTACATGTTCTGCATATTTTAAGATATAACAGTTTATCGCTATGCTTGGCAAAGAGGGCTCTCCTGTGCCATGTTACTGGATTGCTGTACCATGGCCAGAAGCCTAAATCCTGTTTTAAAATCATGGAAGTCACCCCCAGCCAGCCTTGCACTCAGCGAACAAGGTCAAAGAGACTATTTAATGGCAATGCCGGAGGAACATCATGGTGTGGCATATCACGTTCACATGTGTTTCTACTTACAACACAATCTATCAATTCAACCCACATATATTTAACTTTTTGTCAAATTGCATTTCCCAGGACATTCTTTACAACTCCCAAAACAAGAACTATTCATATCAAGTCAAAAAAGAAATCTAAAATCTCCACTGTTTTGTATTTCTTAGCAAAACTCACGCTACATTGTATACAGCATGTGTTCCTGATCCCACTGTTGTGCGGGCTACACTGAACGCATAATGTACAGCATTTGCAAAGACTCATTTCTCAGCCACATTGCTCCAAATGCTCATCAAGAAAGCTTGTTCCTTGCATGGGCTGGAAAATGGCCTGCAGGCAGGAAAGCAAGCAGTGTACCTTTAGGAGGAGGTTGTCCAGCCAGAGTGTTGGTGAAATCATGAAATCTTCTCCATGAGTTTACCCACTCCATGCAGAGAAACCAAAAGCATCTCTGACCCCTCATATGTTTATGTGGGTATAAGTTAGTATCTGCATGGAATCCACATACGTATTTACATCACAAACTAACAGGCAAAATCCATAGGGGTCCCATGCAATTATGGCCACCATGTTCATTCAAGTTGGCTATCATTAGTGATCACCGCCATGCATACAGGTTTGCATGGCATTGGTTAGAGTTCTTTCCCACCTGAGACTGAATACAGCATGTGATCCCAGAGACTGCCCATATTCCACTGGCAATATCCACTCCATGTGGAACAGGATCAATATCTGGCAGAGCAGAGCACAAGAACAGACGCAGATGTATGCGCCCTCTCCACCAGATGTCCCATCCAGTACTACCACTAGAGGAGGGGGTCAGGGTGATCTCCTTGCAGAGATCAGAGATCGCTGCAGCAGGTGACACGGACAGTGAGGATGAGCCAGGGAAGTACCCGCCACACCAACATAGCAGGATGTGGCGAAGCCTAAGGAGGGCTGAGGGGGCGGCCATGGGCCCCCCTGCGCAGGCCACAAGAAAGAAGGTGGGTGGCCTGGGAGGGCGCCTGTGAGCCATGCAGCCCCCTGTGCAGGCCACAAGTAAGAGTCAGGGGCGGGCACCCGCGGCTGAGGATGAGCGATGTGACTGGCTGCATGACCAGGATCTTGCCGAAATTGATATTGAGCCAGCAACTGCAGAGATGTGGTGAGTCCGGGAAAAGTGCGGGCTATAAAGATATGCTGAGCTGGAGAGTCGCTGAAGAGACGCAATGAGTGGAGCTGCTGTGAGGAGGGCCCTGTCTCCCTGCCTTGTGGGATCATAACACCATAGTCAATTGGGTGGTATTGTGGGGGTGCCCCACTCTCGTTCAGAACTGCAACAGGAGAAAGTGTTGGACTCGATGTGCACGCAACAGAGAGGCCCCAAGTCCCTGCCCATGGGAGCTGAGACATTGAGGACTGTCTTTGAGAGCAACCCCCTGAAAATATCAAGATGGACAGGGTACATAGAGTGAGCCTGTAGAGAGATGTCACAAATCAACCCCCCAGAGATATTGTGGTCAGATTCCATGATTGCAAAGTCAAGTAAGCTACCCTGGGGGGAGGCAAGAAGTGTAAACCGCCTTCAGTTTAGAGACTCCACAGTCAAATATTTCAAGATGTCTGCCAGCTCACTCTGACATAGCGACGGCTGCTGAAACCTATCACTGAGGAACTACAGCATCAAGACATCCAATACAGGAGAACTTATCCCTTCGGCCTCCAGTTTAAGATGAAGGATGCAGTACATACAGTATTCTTGGAGGAGGAGGGAGACCTGCCACTGAAAATCATGTTGAGTGAAGAAGGACCAGCACAAGCCGCAGCATGCACTGGCATGCTCCAAGGGGAGGGTTCCCGGCGCACCACGCAAGCAGGGAAAAAAAGGGCTGTCCGATTATTATGCAGCGACTGGAACCTGCCCACCTTGTACCAGGCCCCAGGGAGGGACTGACAAGAACTGTTTAGCAGTGTTGAGGAGTTTCGTTCCAAGTTGAGAATCTCATCATGTTTTGCACAATTCGTACCCATAGGCAGGCCAAGGTCAGTAGCGATTTATCAACGCATATAGTAAACTACTGATAGGTCGAGGTCGTATCGTGGGGAGGGACTATCTTTCAGATCAGGTATTTCCCTGACTGGCAGATCCACTGGGGATATCTCGGGAGGACCAGATGGTTGGGGCATCAATGGAAGCAGTTACTACAGAGAATGTTTCACAGGGTTTACGCAGCATTAGGTGATCCTACATAGACACAATAGGGGGCTTGGAGATGAAGGGTGTGCTATGGCTGGTTGAACACCCCGGGTAAACACTCATGGTTGTTTAGGGAGCTGACACTACTCCAGCTGCATATCGATTGTCTCTCGGCAATCCAAGATTGGTGCACCGTCAACGATATCTGCCTGAATTCCAGCAAGACAGAGATCCTCCTCATTGGCACACCAGCACCTATCTTTCCCCTCACTCTCTGGTCAGCCTTGCTTGGCCCTCCTCCTGCTCCCACCTGTGAGTCAAAGAACCTTGGGTTATCTTCGACTCCACACTCTCCTTCGCTCCTCACATCTCTGACATCTCTAAAAAGTCAAACTACAAATGCACCTCCTCAGAGGTATTCTCCTTCTCCTCTCCATCCCCGAGATGCTCACTGTCTCTAGAGCCCTGGTTCTCTCTAGGCTTGACTACTGTAACAGCCTGCCTCTACTCTCTGCCCTCTGCAACTCATCCAGACCAGGGCTGCGAGACTTGTGCTTGGCCTCAAGCCTAGGGATTGTATCTCCATTGAAATCCCTCCATTGTCTCCCTGTGGCTGCACGGATCAAATTCAAGACCCTTTGCATTGTCCACAAGGCCTTATGGGACCTTGGACCAAAATATCTCCAGCTTTCTCTTCTGAAGTGTCTTCCTACTCAAGCCTTTCACTCCACCACCTCCAACTCCTTGAGGGTTAGGCGCTTTTCCAGGCAACAGGGTGGGCCAGATCTCTCTCTTCTGCAGGTGCCTCCCTCTGGAACAACCTTGCTGCCTCTCTGAAACTTGAGCAGACCCACCTCCGGTTCCGGAAGCAGCTCAAGATTCTCCTCTTTGCTTCTGCCTTCTCTCTTCCTCTTCCCCATTGATCTCCTGTCTGATACGGCACTGGTCACCTGGCTACCCTCTGAACCATGGGCCAAGGTTCCTACCCTCCCAGCTGCACACCTGCACTGCCTCCTGGCAACCCTGCACCTGGGAGTGTATCTGTAACACTACAGTCCCCCTACCTGCACTATCACTTGCTGTGCTGCACTTAACCTTGCACTGCCACCTGTTGGTTGCACTTATTGTTTCCTGATGTTTAGCTCCTATGTCCTGCACTTGCTCCTCCTCCCCTTCCCTCTGCACTTTTCCCCTTTCCTCTCCCCTGCACTTGCACAATCTCAATGTCACTGAGCATAGTAAGAACATAGTCTTGTCTCCCCATTGTTCCCCTCCCCTGTCTCGTCGCACTTTGAAACACTTGTGTATGGGTGCCCTATAAATAAAATATCATATCATACCAGTAGCAGTCCTGGAAACCCATCTATTAAAAAAGACCAGGGAAGACTTAAGCATAGATTCTTCCCACACCAGTATCACTCCTCATCAAATAGTATAAAAGCAGTGGGCTCGCTACTAATGCGTAAGGTTGTGGGTTTTATGCATATAGCAACTGATAAAGGCACTGAGGGCAGGTACATCATGTTGGAAGGGGATTTCCAGGGCAGGTGAATCATTGTACTTTCATTCTATGCCCCTATCTCGGCACAGGAACCTTTTATGCTGCGGATGTTGGACGAGGTGGGCAGAAGGAGTCAAGGGGACCTTCTCCTAATTGCTTATATGAATCTGGTAATGGACAGGGTCAAGGAAAGGTAAACTCGGACCACTTACTCCACCACAGGCTCAGCATTTTATGCTCTTAATAAATGCATATCTGACCTGAATGTGGTAGATGTATGGCGTAATCTACACCCTGATGGTACTGCTTACAAACACTATTCGTGCATACACTTGTCGGCTTTGCACATTGATATTTTTATCCCGAAAGGCATGACTCACTTGGTCCTCTCCACAGACATCGAGCCCATGGCCCTTTCTGATCATTGTATGGTAACGGTGAGAATGAAAGTCTAGTCGCATCACCGTTGGGCATACCAAAGGTGGTTCCCGTCTGGTATCTTGTGACATCCGGTATGCTTGGAGGACTTAAAGAGATCAGGGAGGGAATATCTTCCTAATGATCACACTGCAGAGGACATCCATTTGGATGTGCTGAAAGCAGTTGCCTGGGGAGCAATACCAGCAAGTGCTTCCACGATGACGCGTGCTTCGGGTCAGGTGGAGAAGCATCTAATGGAAGAGGTAAGGATGGCAGACAATGCTTATGCTGCTACTCCTAGTTGGCGACATTTCAGGGCATTGTCCATAGCTAAGAGTCACTTGAGACACTTGAGGATTCAAAAAGCTCAAAGGACTATGCTCAGGATGCGACACAAATTCTATGAGCAGGGGAGCATTTAGGGGACACTGCTAGCACAACTTCTTAGGCAATAGGCAAGCCAGGCGTTCATCCATTCCATTGTCGACACCCAGGGGAAGGAGTGGGGAGATGAGGGCAAAAAGAGGGATTTATTCCATTCCCTCTATACTGACCTTTACTCTTCCAGTACTACGAGCTAGGGGGAAATACAAACATATTTAGAGGGAGTGGAACTGCCCCAGCTATATGGATGGGCTTAAGAATTTTTGGAAGTTCCAATACACCTGCACAAAGTTATTCAGGCCATCAAAACATTGAAACGTAATAAGGGGCTGGGCCCCAATGGCCTCAAGCCCAGTATTTACAGGTTCCTGTGTCAGATACTGACTGAGTCCCTGGCGGACGTGTTCAACTCAGTAAGAAAAGGTGGCCATCTCCCAACCTCAATGACAAGCTCTGTTCCTCCTATAGGCCTATAGCATTATTAAACTTAGACTCTGAGATATTCACAACATTTCTTACCACTAGATTGGAGAGGTTCATTCATCTTCTTATTAGGCTTGATCAGTCGGGTTTCATCAGTGGACTGGCGACCACTGACAATATAAGGAGGCTCATACACCTAATAGACAAATCTAGGAGGAACCCACATCATACGCTTTTGTTGGCACTCAATGCTGAAAAGGCGGTTGATCGCGTAGAATGGGGATTCAAGTGGAGGGTCTTGCGGAAATGTTACTTTGGGCCCAAAATCATCCAAAATGATTTTTCTATAATTTTGAGACCCCTTCTGCAAGGTTGTGGATCAACCGGGCAGTGACTCCACCGATCCTGCTTAATAGGGGTACCAGGAAGAGATGTCCCCTCTCGCTGCTACTGTACGCGCTGGTAATGGAGCCATTGGTGGCACAGGTAAGAACTAATGAGTGCATTTTGGGAATAAGGTTCAGGTGCTCCCAACATAAGATTAGCCTCTTCACGATGTAATCTTAACTCGACCGGTATGGTAGGGACTCTGTGTTTAAAATAAACCATGCCAAATTGGAAATCCTAGGTCTAAATATCGCCCTGCCCCTGCATGAAGGAGGAACTAGTAAAATTGGGGACCTTTTTGTGGTCAAATACCCGTCCCTAGTGAGGAACATCGGGAGAGACATAGATCGATGAGGGGCCTCGCGACCGTCATGGTTTGGAAAAATTTTAGTAATCAAGATAAACATCCTCCCACGCTTTTTATACTTCTTTCAGTCAATCCCTATTTTTAACACTGAAATATGATTGCGAATGCTATGCTGCTACAATTTCTTTGGAAAGGGTGGTCCCCTAGAGTCAGTAAGACCACATTATATGCAGCTGGGGATCGGGGAGGACTCTCATTCCCCAAGCCATGGGACTACTGCAGGGCTTCACAAATCTACCCACTGAATGACTGGGTGCAAAGGGACCCCGAGAAGCTCTGAGTTAATATGGAGGAAGCTGTAGCAGAGAGAAACACCTATGGGCACACCTGTGACTGTCCCAGTGTACTCGGGCACAGTGCCGCTATCTGAACCCTATCACAAGGGTTTCTCTCTCGGCCTGGGACAGTACTGGTAGGGAGAGGGAAGCCACTACTTACCCCATCCCATTTATCACTTTTCTTCACAATGAGGAATTCTCAGCCAGGAAGACCGACAGAGAGTTCTTGCGGTGGGCAGACTGAGGGATAAGCAAGGTGGGGGACCTATTTGTTAATGGGAAATCTGCACATTTGAAGAATGAAAGGGGAGGGGGAGCCTAGAGAAAATTGATAGGTTTCTATACATGCAGGCAAGGCATTGGGCTCTCCACCCTGTCGATGTGACTTTGCAACAAGAGATTTGGCGCAGTTAGGGCTGGTGTTCCAGGAAGCGGCTGATACCAAAGGGTGTATTTCCAAAATCTAAAAATCAATTCTGTCACCAAAAGGGGTGGATCGCCGCTCGTACTGTGATGGCTGGGAGAGGGATTTGGGATCTGATGTTCCCATGGAGGAATGGGAAAGGATCTATGGGGGAAATGGGATCTCACTGTGTCCACGTATGTGGGAAACTGGATATAAAATATTGACACAATGGTATAGAGCCCCAGCCCAGCTACACCAAATCTACTCGAACAATAACAGTCTGTGCTGGAGGAGGTGCAGTCTTTAAGGAACACCTTTTTATGTCTTGTGGGGGCATTTGTTGATACAAACTTTTTTGTTGGAGGTGAGATCCAGGCTGAAAGAGATCTTACACATAGACAATCCTGATGACAATATAGTGTGTGTATTGGGACTCACTACTACACTGCAACAAGACTGCACCGCGGCTAACCAGGGATTGTTGGCTCACCTTCTGCTAGCGGCAAACTCCCTACCCTCCACTTTTGGAGGAAGGCAGAGCCTCCAACGTCAGCGTGTAGCTTGACCCAGCTTGGAATGCATTAGCAGTGGAGAAATTGTCGGCCAATGTAAAAGACTATTTGATGCCATTCATGACTATCTGGAGACCCTTCTTGACTTATATGCAAAAGGAGTATAATGCCCTCTCCTGCCCAGAGAGATTGCGGGCGCTGAACCTGGTTGATTTACCTTGATGGTATAACCCTCTTATGGTGTATATGCTTCCTACTGAAATGCCTGACATGGCTCACATTTGGTATACTCCTGAGGACGGGGGGTGGGGGGGGGAAGCGGAGGTGGTTTCACTCTAAGTTGTTATGAGCTGTATATACTTAATACCAGACGACTCCAGAGCTTGTAATGAAAATAAAGCAATACAATCTCTCTTTTTTTTAATGCGCTTGTCCGTCTTAAGCTTAGAGTAAAGGACTTTCTTTGATGAATGCCAGGCCAGAGATTCACAGCTGTGTTGTTTCCCAGCTATCTGTCATGCACTGTTTTTTTTGATGATCCGTCAGTTTCTGCAATATGGCAGCCACTCCTTGTCGGCCATCTTCGTTAACAGGATGAAAACATGTGCTGCTGGTGGAAGACCAATGGCCTGCATTATTTCATAATACATACATGACTTGTTCCTTCATCATTGCAACATCACAGGCCAACTGGTTCCACAACACACTCCATAGATAGGCTTATATTCGGGTTTTCATTCTTGTGTGTTTATTATTTGCAAACATGTTTGTAAGAAGATGCTGCATATACGATCTTATCATTTGCAAACAGCACACTGTAGCAATTTAGAAGCTACATGTGCATCTGCACATTTGCTGGGCACTTTCACTAATAGGCACTGTGGCCTGCGGTAAAGCATGGGGTCGGGATTGTGATGCTGTGGTGTTGCTTTGCTGCTTAAAGACTTGAATGGCTTGCCATCATTGACACAACCATGAATTTTGCTTTGTAAGATAACATCTGCTTTGAGGATAACGTCAGGCCATCTACCCACTGGCTGAGGATAAGCAAAAGGTGTTCAGCAAATAAATGATCCTAAATATATAATCATATTTAGCAGAACATGGATTCAGATGAAGAATCCCTGTGTTTCTGAATTGCCTAGCCAAAGCCTGGAACTAAATCCCAGGCAAGTATTGCTTCAAGGGTGGCTGCCGTGAAGCAGTTCTGTAGGGAGGCCTCAAATGGAACCAATGTGGGCGATGTACCAGCGCTTACAGGAAACACTACCCTGACGTCACTGCTGCTCGGGGAGGTCCCAGGGGGTGGCATGAGGTACACTTTCTACTTTTGCACACATGCATATTGGGTGTTGTTTCATGTATGTATAAGGTCATTTTCAATGAGTAGCATTGTTTTAATTGAGATATCTCTATCGTTCATTAGGTGTTACATTGAAATATATTTAGTCTATGCTTACAATGTCTAAAATATGGGAAGATCCTAAAGTGCTTGAAAGCCTTTTCTCGATGCGGTCCGACGATATGTCATATGTAATTTCTGTTGCACATAGAGTTTGTGTAATTATATAGACTTCCACGCTGGCACGTCATTTTGGTCAGGTGATCCCATGAAAAATAACAATCCCGAAGTGTTCACACATTTGCTAAAATGGCACAATAAACCTTAACAAAATGAACAGAGGTAGGGTTTTCTGTAACTTTTGGCTTTCAGTGACTATAAAAATTAGGAAGCATACTACCAAACAGTGTGGGTTCCATGTGGCATCCTTTATTGAACGCCATTCTTATGCACTGTTCTTAGGGCAGGCACCTGGGATTGAACGTTGTTATCTTAGGGTGGGCATCCTTGGGTGAGTCCTGTTCCTAGCGACAGTATCCTTTTTTGAGTGTAGTGCTTAGAGTGCACACCCTTGATTGAATGTTGCTCTTAGTGTGGTTATCTTTGTTTACGTGTTCTTCTTGGGGCAGGCATCTGGGATTGAGTGTCGTTATTTTAGGACGAACATCCTTGGGTGCGTTTTGTTCTTAGCAACAGTATCCTTGATTGAGTGTAGTCTTTAGGATGGACATCCTTGATTGAATGTTGCTCTTAGTGAGGGTATGCCCTAAAATCAACACATAAACAATGTGTTCTTGTTAGGGCAGGCACCTGGGATTGAGTGTTGTTCTTAGGATGGGCAACCTTGATTGAACGTTACTCTTAGTGTGGTTATCTTTGTTTACGTGTTGTTCTTAGGGCAGGCATCTGGGATTGAGTGTCGTTATTTTAGGATGAACATCCTTGGGTGCGTTTTGTTCTTAGCAACAGTATCCTTGATTGAGTGTAGCCCTTAGGATGGACCTCGTTGATTAAGTGTTGCTCTTAGTGTGGTTATCTTTGTTTACGTGTTCTTCTTGGGGCAGGCATCTGGGATTGAGTGTCGTTATTTTAGGACGAACATCCTTGGGTGCGTTTTGTTCTTAGCAACAGTATCCTTGATTGAGTGTAGTCTTTAGGATGGACCTCGTTGATTAAGTGTTGCTCTTAGTGTGGTTATCTTTGTTTACGTGTTGTTCTTAGGGCAGGCATCTGGGATTGAGTGTCGTTATTTTAGGACGAACATCCTTGGGTGCGTTTTGTTCTTAGCAACAGTATCCTTGATTGAGTGTAGCCCTTAGGATGGACCTCGTTGATTAAGTGTTGCTCTTAGTGTGGTTATCTTTGTTTACGTGTTGTTCTTAGGGCAGGCATCTGGGATTGAGTGTCGTTATTTTAGGACGAACATCCTTGGGTGCGTTTTGTTCTTAGCAACAGTATCCTTGATTGAGTGTAGCTCTTAGGATGGACATCCTTGATTGAATGTTGCTCTTAGTGAGGGTATGCCCTAAAATCAACACATAAGCAATGTGTTCTTGTTAGGGCAGGCACCTGGGATTGAGTGTTGTTCTTAGGATAGGCATCCTTGCTTGAATGTTGATTGAATGTTGCTTGTTTATTAGGTATTGGTAAAATAGGCTTACGTCAGTGAGTGTTGTTACTATGAAGGGCATACCTCACTCAGAGTGTTGTTCTTAGCATGTGTATCAAAGGTTGCTGATTGAAATGTTGATGGACACAGCATTGAAAGTCAATGGGCATTGCTATTTCAAAAACTAGACAATGGGCCTCATTCCGAGTATGGCGGTAAGGGATAGCGGCCACCGGTAACGAGACCGGTGGCGGTGATACCTTACCGCCATACTCCGAGTTCCCTTTGCGCCCTCGCCCTTAACGCCTGCTTTGAGCAGGTGTTAAAGTCGAGGGCGCAAAGTGGCCTCCAAGACAATAACGGTGACCGTAACGGTGACCATCCACCAAGGCGCTGCCGGTCCGGGTACGGCGTCAACCAAGGCGTTAATAGCGCCATTGGTTAACGCCCTACTCGGAATGAGGCCCAATGACATTTAGAATTGCATGTACTGACATATGAAAGTGCTTGTTACTCGTTAAGGCATGAAAGATTATATCCACAAGTCAGTTTACAAAATATATAATGCTATGTTGCTTTTAGACCAATAAAATACAAAAAAGGAAAAGGCATGAGCCACACAAAAGCTTAACAATACATGGCCAAGGAAGAAATAAATATATACAGTATATTAAGGATTGTAAAAGAAAGGGACACATGGCAGAAGTAGAGCTTTTTTAAACTAAATAAACCAAATGAGAAAAAATAAGTTAGTTTAAACAGCTTTATAGGGCCATTTAGAAAATAGTATATCAGTAAAGGCATTAAATGTGCCCGCCATAGCTTCTAATACAACACACGCACTGTGCATATAATTGAACGTGTTTAATGGGCAACAACAGCACACGCAGGAAGGAAAGCAAGGGGCAAAGATGCCAGATTACAGCTGAGTCCTTAAGTGGCAATTTGTCAGGAGCCTCTGAGGCAGTGCCCCAAGTCCTTTCCATTCAAGGGGACAGGAATTTACAGCTTGCAAATTGATAGCCTGCTGGTTTCAGCATTTTGCCAAAAGCAACTAACAGCAACTCCCATGAAGTGTTCACTCCTCACACTGCTTTCCTCGCGCTGGAAAGCCTTGCGGTAGTTCTCATTGGCTGGCACGCTCTATTTGCTACCTTTGCCCCCGCGGCACCCTCTTACCCCCAGACGTAGCCACTACTCTGTTCCCTACTCGACCTTGTCATCATTCTTTCCAGGGGCGGAGCAGAGGGGGTATCTGTGGGCAGCAATTGCCATGCCTTTTGTAGCTTCTTGCAACCGCTGTGGACTTCTTTGCAACCGCTCTAACTGTTTAACTCTCTCCTACTCAAGACCCATCAGTTGCCGATAGAGCATAGCGGCACCAAACGCTTAAATGGAGGGGTTTCTACTGCTTTCTTTCTTCACCTAAGCAAAGTGATGATCCAACCTGAGTACTGAACTTCTCACAAAAAAAATGAGGTCAGCTTTTTCTAGCGTTAATCATCGGCAGTTTTTGGCTTTAATTAATCATGGTGCATTAAACTGCTGCATGATAATATGGGTTTCACTAAGAAAAGCTTTCAAAAGAAACTGCAGTGACCCCCTCTGAGAGCCACATTGTACGTATTGACGATTTCTCTTATGTAAAGCCCCTGTCGAAAACGTGTGTGATTTGCCTTATAATATACAGGTTATTAAACAGTGCTGCTCTCTCAGACCCGCCTTTCTTCCGCTTCTTTGGTTCCTCTGTGCTAAAAACGGAGGCGACCTAGATACTGCTGGTGTGAGAAGGCACAGGGAGGGATGGCTGCTGGTGTGAGAAGGCACGGGGAGGGGGTGGCTGCTGGTGTGAGAAAGCACAGGAAGGGATGGCTGCTGGTGTGAGAAGGCACGGGGAGGGAATGGCTGCTGGTGTGAGAAGGCACAGGGAGGGGTGGGTGCTGGTGTGAGAAGGCACAGGGAGGGGATGGCTGCTTGTGTGAGAAGGCACAGGGAGGGGTGGGTGCTGGTGTGAGAAGGCACAGGGAGGGATGGCTGCTGGTGTAAGAAGGCATAGGGAGGAGTGTATGCTGGTGTGAGAAGGCACAGGGAGGGATGGCTGCTGGTGTAAGAAGGCACAGGGGGGGGATGGCTGCTGGCGTAAGAAGACACAGGGAGGGGTGGGTGCTGGTGTAAGAAGGCACAGGGAGGGATGGCTGCTAGTCTAAGAAGGCACAGGGAGAGATGGCTGCTGGTGTAAGAAGGCACAGGGAGGGATGGATGCTGGTGTAAGAAGGCACAGGGAGGGGTGGGTGCTGGTGTAAGAAGGCACAGGGAGGGATGGCTGCTAGTCTAAGAAGGCACAGGGAGAGATGGCTGCTGGTGTAAGAAGGCACAGGGAGGGATGGCTGCTGGTGTGAGAAGGCACAGGGAGGGATGGCTGCTGGTGTGAGAAGGCACAGGGAGGGATGGATGCTGGTGTAAGAAGGCACAGGGAGGGGTGGGTGCTGGTGTGAGAAGGCACGGGGAGGGGATGGCTGCTTGTGTGAGAAGGCACAGGAAGGGGTGGGTGCTGGTGTGAGAAGGCACAGGGAGGGATGGCTGCTGGTGTAAGAAGGCATAGGGAGGGGTGTATGCTGGTGTGAGAAGGCACAGGGAGGGATGGCTGCTGGTGTAAGAAGGCACAGGGAGGGATGGCTGCTGGCGTAAGAAGACACAGGGAGGGGTGGGTGCTGGTGTAAGAAGGCACAGGGAGGGATGGCTGCTAGTCTAAGAAGGCACAGGGAGAGATGGCTGCTGGTGTAAGAAGGCACAAGGAGGGATGGATGCTGGTGTAAGAAGGCACAGGGAGGGTGGGTGCTGGTGTAAGAAGGCACAGGGAGGGATGGCTGCTGGTGTAAGAAGGCACAGGGAGGGGATGGGTGTTGGTGTAAGAAGGCACAGGGAGGGATGGCTGCTGGTATGAGAAGGCACAGGGAGGGAATGGCTGCTGGTGTGAGAAGGCACAGGGAGGGATGGCTGCTGGTGTGAGAAGGCACGGGGAGGGGATGGCTGCTGGTGTGGGAAGGCACAGGGAATGATGGCTGCTGGTTGGAGAAGGCACAGGGAGGGATGGCTGCTGGTGTGAGAAGGCACGGGGAGGGGATGGCTGCTGGTGTGAGAAGGCACAGGGAGGGGTGGGTGCTGGTGTGAGAAGGCACGGGGAGGGGATGGCTGCTGGTGTGAGAAGGCACAGGGAGGGGTGGGTGCTAGTGTGAGAAGGCACAGGGAGGGATGGCTTCTGGTGTAAGAAGGCATATGGAAGGGTGTATGCTGGTGTGAGAAGGCACAGGGAGGGATGGCTGCTGGTGTAAGAAGGCACAGGGAGGGATGGCTGCTGGCGTAAGAAGACACAGGGAGGGGTGTATGCTAGTCTAAGAAGGCACAGGGAGGGATGGCTGCTTGTGTAAGAAGGCACAGGGAGGCATGGCTGCTGGTGTAAGAAGGCACAGGGAGGTGTGGGTGCTGGTGTAAGAAGGCACAGGGAGGGATGGCTGCTGGTGTAAGAAGGCGCAGGGAGGGGATGGGTGTTGGTGTAAGAAGGCACAGGGAGGGATGGCTGCTGGCGTAAGAAGGCACAGGGAGGGATGGCTGCTGGTGTAAGAAGGCACATGGAGGGGATGGGTGTTGGAGTAAGAAGGCACAGGGAGGGATGGCTGCTGGTGTAGGAAGGCACAGGGAGTAATGGGTTTTTTGGAAGGTGGCAAAACATCTGGGCTAAGTGGCAGAAAGTGTAATGTTGTTAAAATGAGCCAGTGATATGAGTGATAAGGACATTAAATGGTTTATCGATATGGTAAACACTAACTTCAATGATATGATGGGTCTAAGGTGGAATGTGTTCACTTGGTGAAATTGGTGACATCATTGATGGCATACAATGGTACATTAGTGTGTGCAGTGAAGTCCTGTTAAAAACAAGCATTTGCAAAGCCAGCAGTTTTAGCTTCTGTGTAAGTATAAGGCATTTTCAAAGTATTGCTATGATTGGCCCAGCTTCTAGCAATATTATGTAGCTGCTACCATCAGTATCCAGTTAATGCCACTATGGCAGTGCCTGGCAAGTGCCCATCCCGTCAGTGAAAAAATACTTTATCTAGACTGAATGCCATAAAACCAGGTACAATAAAATATGAAACACACTAAAACATTATAAAACTTGTTTGACAATAAAGAGATGGGCGCATACAACAACACATTTGCGAAAACTGACATTCCGAAAACATATAAGCTTTCAAATCCTTAAGTATTGTTTCACAATAATAAAACAACCAATAAAACAATGCATTCAGGAACATCGATATTCCAGAAGTTACAAAGTGCAAATGTATTGGAGACCCTATAATAAAATTCCACCTTTGCATTAGAATTATAACTTACTACACATTAAGGAAATATGAAAAGCAAATACAACATTTAAGGATGCCATCAGTCAACTCAATCATTGAATCTCTCAAGATAAGAGCTTCACAAATGTTGCCCTTTTCAGCCATGATCTACACACATATGCGGCTATGCAAACATGTTAACAGCATCATCGAGCTTCTGCAGAATATCATGGCATCACTTATTGATCTGATGGAAAACAGAATTAATCTTGACTACAGGTACAACTTTCTATAATGAAGATACAAGGGACATACCAGCAGGAAATGCTCAAGCGACTCAAATTTGTCCCAACAATGTGGACACTTATTTGATTCGGTAGCTTTCGATTGGTTTTGCAGTGCTGTGCCAGGCAAAATACTGAACCTCAGCATGGTGTATAACTAACGCTTCAACCTAGGCTACATAACACTACGGTATGGTTTGTCGCCTCGACTGTTCTTATTCTCCCAATATATTGACAGGGCAGTAGCGGTAGATATCATTCTCATGACATCCTGCTCCCTTTTCTGCCAATAATCTCTTTTAAAAGTGTCTTTAACATTCTCTATGTTATGGGCAGGAAACATCCAAAGATCACAGTGCCCTATTTACAAACAGCAATGTTTTCACATGCAAAAACCACCTCAGAGACAACACTGCAGGATGCCCCAGGATATCTGTGAGAGCCTCTCTAAACTTATATAATTCTGCACCACTCCACAGTCTTATGTATTTATTTATTTATTTGGATTTGTATAGCGCACTGCAGCCCAACGGCATCGAGGCGCTGTTACATAGAAATGTGACTAGGCTTAGTTCAGGGTTACATTGAAGGCAGCCCAATAAAATAAAATTCTCAGTTGCAAGTTGCAGGAGGTTCATTGGTTAGACAAAACGAACATATAGTTGGTCACATTTTTAAATATATTGCATTACATAGAAGTTTCATACTGGCTAATGCTAATATCAAGCCATATAGGGCAAGACGTAAGGAGAGATACCAGAGGTGCTGTGTCATACTAATAACATCGTTTTGATAGCTTTGCGCAAGGCTATATGAGAATCAATCTTTCTAATGTGACTGGGTAGAGAGTACCAGTGCAATGCGGCCATGGTGGGGAAACTAGTACCACCTGCACAGGCTCTTTGAGTTTTGGGAATAGAGATCCTATTGGTGTAGGCCAATCTATGATGTCTGGCTGAAGTAGATTTGGCTATTCTTTGGACAAGGTATGGGCGGGGGCCACGTTGTGAAAAAAGAACAAAGAGAAAAAGCACACCCTTTCTTATATATGTTCTGTGTATAAGGTCAATACGTTACTGAATTCACAGCTCTACTGGCTTTTATACTGATCAGTTTTTCTTGGGTGCCGGGGAGAAAAAGGACTGACTCTGGTATCAATAAGTCAACTAAAATATAGAAGAAAACAAGTTCCTATCGATAATAGGAACTCCAGTCCCCTGCACACCATTCAATAGTGGAAAGCTAACTTTCCAAACAAAATCTAATATTTTCACTGTTTCAATATGCTTGTTTTTTTTTCACTGCAGTCAGAATTCACAAAAACCAATTGCAGAAATTCAATCAATGTGTTCAAATTGTTTTACTGGTGTTGATTTTAAATATTTCACAAAATAATTAGAATAAACTTATTTTCATTGTTTACATGAGTTTTTTTCACTCAGTAAATAATTTCAGTTTAACAGTTCAACATAACACTCTTTGAGAATTCAAAAACAATATATTCACGAATGAGCTTGACGCGTTTCGAGAGACTATACTCTCTTCTTCAGGAGCAACAAATAATTTTTAAATGATACTGCACTAAATATTTTCAACAATTTTTCATTACAACATTGCAAAATTAAACAATTGAACATTGCTTTTGACAATTATGTCCCCAATGTCTTTCTTTATTGTTTTGTTACAGCTATTTCGTTGTGAAATCATGGAAACGTCATCTATTCTTGTTGTCACCACTTCATTGATGGCAGTCTGTGAATAATATGATATATGTGTTAGTAATGTAATGGTTCAATGCACTTATCTAATGTTAATACCTCTCATAAGTTCAAAAATGTACCTGTGTGTTCATATAAGCTTGAATGAAAAGCCTGTTCCAGATTTCAATTAGAATTTCCAGTCTATGTAGTCTTGGAAGTGGATAGCTGCAAGGTAAGTATGCACACTCTAGTTATCTCTATTAGCACAATGTCTTACACTTTTTTGTGTGTTTACAATAAGTGTAAGTTTGCTTCCTGCTTTCACCTGTGTTATGGCCGCATACGGCGCCTAAGTTAGTCTCTTGTAGCCTTCTTTCTTATGTGGCACGGGGTTTCAGTCAGCGCACACAGCGCACAGAGGTTTGTTCCTGTGGACACATTTCATTTGTACGTGATGGAGAGGGTTTTGAAAATAATTTGCTCTTTATCTAACATAAAATTGGAATAAGGGCTGCAAAGTCCCCTACAGCCGGTAATTCTGTCTATTCGTGGATCAAGGTTGTGGAAGCCCCAGAAGGAAGCCTTAGATTCTTCTAAAAAAAATGTTTCGATTGTGCCGAGCTTACTACAGTTTGAATAGCCCCAGGGCCCTGCTCCATGTAAAAGAGCCTGCCTGGCTTGAGCCTTGTACACTTGTACCTTTGTACAAAATCATAAGAAAACCTGGTAATGCCTCATCACGACCTGGGCGGTAACGCCGGCGGTATTACCGGCGGTGGTATTAGCCCTACCGCCGAACTCCCCAGCGCTAATAGCGCCGGATCACGAGTTTGGCGGTAATGTTAATCCCCATTCTCCATTGAGCCCATTCGGGAATGCCCCATTCCCCATTGGGCTCAATGGGGAAATTTCACGCTAATATCGCCGGCGCATTTCCTGCCGGCGGTATAAGCGCGAATCTTCGGCAGATTTCCCCCCAGCTAAGAGCTGGGGAGAAATCCGCCGAAGTCCTGATTTGGTGGACCCTTAAATCTGGCGGTAATAGCGCTACCGCCGGATTTAAGGGTTACCGCCAAAGTCATGATGAGGCCCTTTATCTAGAAAGTGTCCCTTCGGCTCTCCCCATCAGTTTGTCCCATATACAAGAGGTTGAGAACCGAACACCCAGATAGTTGTGGCACTTTACTTGTTCTATTTGCTCATCATTCAAGGACCGATTGCATTCAGATTTGTTTGTTTTTTAGGCCGAATGGAGTTTGCGAAATTAAAATAGCATAGTCTGCGAACAATAAAACTGACACTGAAGATTTCAGCCGCGCCAGAGGAGGAGCCAAAGTTGGAAAATTCAACAATTTGCTTATCAGATCATTAATGTATAGCAGGAAAAGGGTGCGGGCCAACACTCACCCTTGGCACAAGCCCTTCTGCACTGGAATGGGTTGTGTAGTTTGCCCCCTAGACTCAATCTGATCACAGTTTCATTGCCCTCATACAGCAGTAGTGTAGCTGACGACAGAGAGCATGCTATGTCATAAGCTCTCAGGACTTCCCAGAGTATGGCACAAGATACAGTGTCAAACACAGTGCGTAAATCAACAAACAAGGCAAAAATATTCATATTTTTAGCTCCACAAACCTATCTAGCCTTAGTCTAAAACATTGATCTATTGTGGTGACACCTTCTCTAAATGCCGCTTGGAGGTGATCAATAAGATCTGAAGAAGAAACACATTTATTTTAGTGCCCCCAACACTGTCTTTGCATATATCTTTCTAGTTTGAGTCGAGTAAGGAATTTGGACGATGTAAGGCTGGTCATGTGTACCCTTGTTATATAGTGGAACATTTTCAGTACTTATACAAGACCTGGGTACCATGTTCTCGTTAGTGACTGTATTAAAAAAACAAATAGGAATGGGGTCCAAATCAACGCCTCTGATTTAAATAGGTTTCCCATTATCTTATCGGACCCAAGGGGCTTTATTTGTTTTCTGTGTCGAGATTAATTTGATAATTTTCATAAGAGTAAAAGTCAACAGGTGTAGTGCCTTAAGATCCTGCACCACAATATTAAAATTGGGAAATACTTATGACTCACTATAGAGATTGCTAAGGTATTGTACCCAGCATATGACACTGATACTCCCATGGATAATATTTTCTTGGGCCTCCCGGCATGCAGTGATAAGCCTGCAGAATCTACTGAGTCTTTGCTTTGTGATGCCAGAATTGTGTCCTCCCATTGAATAGCTTCATATCCCTTTTGTATAAGCTATGATCCTTTTATCGTCTAGTCTAGTTTGACAAAGTTCACTCCTCCCTACATTTTTTTGCTTTCCTGGAATCCTTATCACACCAAGCTGTATTTTTAAAAGCTGTATTTCTAACAGTCTTGTTTGGGACAGTCATATGATCTCTTATGATAATACCTATCTGGTTAAATGATTCAAATATTTCCGAATTCACTGCGGTATGTCTTCCCAACACCAGCTCCAAAGGCTGCAACAGATCATCTTACAGGCCAAGTAAGACATAACCCAGATTTAAATTTGACCATTTCACGGACTTCCTTGCATGTCCCATTATTTCTTTCTTTCTTTCTTTCTTTCTTTCTTTCTTTCTTTCTTTCTTTCTTTCTTTCTTTCTTTCTTTCTTTCTTCTTTTTTGCATTTTTAAAGCGCTCACACAGCCCGCGGGCATCGAGACGCTGTTACAGGTTATGTTTCTTAGTTGCATATTTATTACGCGCTTAATACCCAGAGGTTTCTAAGTGCGGACCCTGGGATCGAACCTTTGTTGCTTCGTGTCGTCTTGCTTCCAAGGTGAGCACGTTGCTGCTGAGCTATCCTCCTGGGACAGTCAGTTGGCACATTACTTTCTAGGCGTTCATTTTGGCGTCAAAGAACACCTCCACTTGCTAGCTGCAATACCACAGGCAGATGATCACTTTCAGTCCTTGCAATTTCTTTGCATTTTAGCCACTGGGCCCACGCCTGTGTGTTACTCATAATGTAATCCATATGTGTCAGGTCCTTTACTACAAAAGTAGTCACCATTACAGACTCTTAGATTTAAATTAGACCATGTATGTGCTATCTCAAGATCATAGTTATTCTGCCGCTTTGGATAATCTGCGGCAAGATCCGGAATGTCGCATACCTGATCGTCTGTTTCTAGCAGGCCATCCATTACACTTAACAGTTAAAATCAAACATTTTTGTCACCTACTACAATTACAGTTGGTTTCCTTGAATGCATTGGTTTTCAGGTCCTAATTTGGGTAAGTATCAGCGACATCGTTTTAGTACCATTCCCTGCCACCAGCTTGTTATATAACTTAAACAGTAACAGGCAGCTCCCATCAGATAACGTCAAAACTCTTGCACATCTTCACTACCACATTCGATCTCAGAGATGTGGTCAGCGATTGCAGGAGCAAGTGCCCTTCCCATGCGTATGTAAAAGCTCAAACTAATGGCATTGCTAATGCTTGCCTTACATTGTTAACTACAGAAAAGGACAGAAATCTGCAAAAACAGCAGATTGTTAATTCCAGTTTTAGAGTCTCAACAGCACCCTTAAACTTAGTTTTCAACGCTTGAATGTCTCCATGAGTCCCACATTTACTCCTTGTGACAAGAGTATGATGGAATGACTATTACCTAATTAGCTGCTCAGCATATGCTTTATCAGGAACATTTTACCTTGCTACCTAACTAACAGCGGAATTCCATTTTTAGTTTTGGCTCATAGTGATGGTGTTGGCCATGTATAGATAGTATGTGTGGACTTTGATCTTTTACTGGCATTTTTGTAGAGATACATATATGCTAGAAGCTGTGAGAGTGGTGCAGTTTACCTGTAAAAGCAGCTACCTTAAATGAATTCATGAATAGTCACTATTAAGCTGCACCTGGCGTATTAAACATGTATGAATCAAGTGTGTCTTTCAGGCATCATCCCACCAGTCAATTAAAGTTTGGGTCTGAGAGGAATGTATTTTCTCCTGGAATTTATGGGTGATTTTAAACTTTGTTTCCACATACAAAAGTTTTAAGTTAAACACGTTGCCTGCCTTCCTCAGAAAACCCTTTACCAAGTTGACCATCTACTGCTGATGACCCAGATTTGTTGAACACTCTGCTTCAGAATCCACCAAAGTAGAACAATTGTATCTCAACTGTATGAATTCTCCATGCGGGACACTGTTGATGCATGTAGCTGTATGACTGCTACTTGCCTGACGTGGAGTATTAGAGGCTCGGGGTTTACGATGTAGTGAGTTTTTCACTCCTTCTGCAGTTACACTCACTTCCACATCTACAAATACTATTTTGGAGGTACTTTGTGTTCCACTGAGGCGCAGGTTCAAATCATCAGTATTCAGAATCTGAACAAACTCCAGCCACTCTTTTTCATCACCTTTCCAAATGATGAAAAGGTCATCAGTAAACCTAAGCCAACAAACCACTTTCTCTGTAAATGTCTCATGTTCAGTAGACCAAACTATGTTTCCCACCAACCCATGGTAAGATACACATACAATGGGGCAAAAGTTGCCCCCATCGCAGTTCCCCTCACTGTCTCTGGAGGATAGCTCAGGGGCAACGTGCTTGCCTTGGAAGCAAGATGACACAGAGCACCAGAGGTTCGATTCCCCGGGTCCGTGCTTAGAAACCTCTGGGTATTAAGCGCATTATAAATAACCTATCATATCATATCATACCTGGTGGTAGAAAGAACCATTGAACAAAAATGCATTGTGAGTTAAACAAAATGAAATCACATCCAAAATCATTTCAGAGTGACTCAAATAATTGAGATCTTGTGCCCCAAAAAAACCTATACACTAATAATCCAAATCATGATTAGTTGAAGTGTATAATGAAACTACATCTAAGGTAGCCAAGATCATGCATGATTCCTTAGGTATTTCATTGATGTGTTTCAGAAAATCTGTCCTGTCCTTCAAATAGGAAGGAAGTGTTGAAACAAGGGGCTTTAGAGTTTCATCAACAAACTGGCCCAGATTTTCCAATAGTGACCCACATAGCTTCACTAGATGCCTGCCTGGTGTTCGCACCAGCGACTTATGCACTTTTGGTAAAATGTATATGGTAGGATCATAGGCATTTGAGGAAAAACACATTTTGCAGTATCATCGGTGTGACAATTGATATTGCTACGAATAGAAAATGTTGCCCCAATAACAGGATGTTTAAAATAAGACATACATTACACCTACTCACACACCTTACATCTTGTGAATTTAGCAAACCCAAATGTATTCTGTGCTTGCCACATATGAGGTATGGCAGGGGATACGAAGCTAGAGACAGGTTTGTCTTTCAAATATACTACTCTCCGAATGGTAATGCAGGGGTGGGTTGGGAGAACTCTGCTTAGATCTGTGTCTGCCCGGATCACATGCCAATACTTGGAAATTATATCACTGATCCAATTTTAAGCAGAACCAAAGTCGAATTTCTTCTAGACCAGGATGCAGTCAAGAGTGAGTCTCGATTCAGACTGTGTATGTTTACAAAAGCACATTCTATTGGGTTTTTGTAATAGCCCCTTGACGCAAAACATGATGCAGCTGAAGCACTCTGAATATCAAAGTCAGGCAAGCCTGAACAATTCCAATGGAACCGCACTATCTCCCCATAGGGGACTCTATTAATGTAGATCCTGGGATGATTGCTCGCAGCTGACAATGGCTGATTGGAACTCGCGGAGTTACAGAACACAGTAGTGCCCAAGCCATTTATCCCTTTGCTTACCTTCATATCCAGAAAGACCAAATCAGTATCAGTGTGCGTTTCTGTGAAACATTAATTCAAAATCATTACTATTTAGGATCTTTACAAAAAGAAAGTAAAGTCCAACCACTCCGCCTCACTGCCCGTCCACAAAATAAACAGGTCATCGATATAACGAATCGAACAGGACACCTTGTCAGTATAATAGTCATTGGGAGAGCTCCACACAAAATTGTGTTCCCACCACTGCATGGCCAACTTGGCATACAAGGGAGAAAATATATCCCACATCGCATTCTACCCGGACCTGGTGGTAATAAGAATCATTAAAAAGAAAATCGTTATGATTAATAAGAAAATCCATCATTTCAACAATCATCTTCGTGTGACTGAGATAATTAAGGGACCTTGTGTCAAGAAAGGGTTTGCATGCTGCTTGCCATATACAATGTTTAATCGAAGTATACAATGATACAACATCAAGGGTTGCCAATAGCATGCCTTCTTTCCATGGTACACCATTAATGGGATTAGTATCCCTTATGAAAGAAGGCAAAGTCAAGACCAACGAATTCAGAGTCTCATCAATGAAACCAGTCATATGTTCTAAAACAGACCCAGAAAGTGTCACAATGGTTGAGATAAAAGAAGGAGAGGGCAAAAGAAATGTAACTATATCCGGGTCCAGAATACCAAGATCCAACCACTTTTGCAAAAAAGTGGAAAGATCAGTGATGATATTGGGGAAAGGATTGCATTTACATGTTTTGTAACAACTTTGATCACAAAGTTGTCTGTTGGCCTCACTAATATAATCAACACAGTCCATCAGGTTAGTCAGGACAATATTAGGGTTTAATGACTATATCAGGAAGATTGTGCAAATCATGCAAAGTATTCTACTATTTAATAGTCAAATTGTACGGCAAATTGGATCTAGTATGTCTCAATGTTTTCAGATCCGCTTTAACCAAACCTTGAACTGCTTCCAAATACCCAATTGGCATGGGTGGATTAAATCTACACTTTGGTCGGATCTTCCTAGTCTTGGACCAATCTGTAATCAGTATGTCTGTTGCTAATACCAAGACATGCCGTACTATTTAGTGCGCACCATTCCTATCTATGTATTCATATCTGGCTTGCTGCTCTCATCACATGCCAAACCAATGTCCATAGCACTCATGACTGCACAATTACCTTGTGTACCATTAGGTTCGAGCTTGCCCTCTGCATCTAACACCTGTGCCTAAACGCTTTAGTCAATATGCCGGACACTATTGTAGTCATTGTGTAGTGAGCTACTATATACTCTATGTCTAACAGCACCAGCCTACGGTGTGTAACCACATTAGATTATGTCCCCCGTTTGTACCAAATTGTTATACCCAACCTTAACTAGCCTGTTGTGCCAAATTTGAACTAGCCTATTGTGTCGTATCAGACCTAGTCTGTTGTGCCTCACCTGACCTAGCCTGTTGTGCCAAATTTGAACTAGCCTATTGTATCATATCTGACTTAGCCTGTTGTGCCTCACCTGAATTAGACTTATGTGCCTCACCTGAACTAGATTGTTGTGCCAAATTTGAACTAGCCTATTGTATCATATCTGAGCTAGCCTATTATTTCATATCAGACCTAGCCTGTTGTGCCTCACCTGAACTAGACTGTTGTGCCAAATTTGAACTAGCCTTTTGTGTCGCATCTGACCTAGCCTGTTGTGCCTCACCCGAACTAGCCTGTTGTGCCTCACCCGAACTAGACTGTTGTGCCAAATCTGAACTAGCTGGCTCTGCTGAATCTGACCAAGCTTAACGTGCTTAGACCAATTCTGCTAAACCATGCGAGGTTGACTATTGATCATGATGTTCCCTTTCTGTATCATACCATGCAATGTACCATGCACAGGTTCCCACTTTCTTACCTATAGAAATGGCCTTCTCAGAGCAGCATGACCCCACCACCACCCCATCCCCTGCCCCACTCCCTTCCTACCACATACCAACCCTTACCCACAACCAAACGGACACTAGTAATGTCTCTAAACCACTTGCCATCCCAAACCCCACACAGTCAAACCAATATCTCAGCAAAAATGACTCTACAACACTCACCATTGCCATTCCTCCAGATTACACTATCATTAGGACCGACAGAATGAAATTGGTGGGTGGAGGAGTAGCCATTATTGCTAAAATCGAGTTCAAAATAAGAGTGTGCCCCATTGACAACCTAGACGGGTACGAAATCCTACTAGCCAAACTAGCTACCAACCATAAAACCACTATCAACCTAGTAACTATTTACAGAGTGCCCAACACTGATTCACAGCCTGAATTAGATATACCCCTATTATTAACACCACTCATCAAACCGAAAACAAAATGCATAGTCCTTGGTGACCTGAATCTTGGATTCAACGATGCCCAAGATCATAAAGCAGAAGCACTTCATAGTGCACTGAAAGACATGTCCTTCACACAACTCGTGAACGCACCCACCCATGCGAAAGGGACCACGTTAGATTGGATACTATCGCTCAATACCGCAGTAACTATAGATTCCATTAACACACTGTCCTGGTCTGACCATCATAGTGTAAATTTCTCTATCGCATGTAACGAACCAGACTTGCTCAAGCCCACCACAGCGGAATCCTATGTAACTAGAAAGATCTGCAAACTCTCGGCAGAAAACCTTAACCCAATGTTAATAAACGCCCTCAATGACAAAAGTATCAACAATGAGAATCCCTGTGCCCTGGCGGACTTCTATCATAAATGCCTTACTAATACAATAGACACCTTAGCTCCAAGTGTCACTAAAACTAGAAGCAAGGACAAAAAAATCGTCTTTTTGGTTTAATGATGACTTAGTCTCACTTAGAAGAAAAAAACGGTTGCTCGAACACCGCCTTAATAAAATGCACACGTCAGAAGCCGCTGAAGCATTCAACTCAGCTAATAAAATCTACAAAGCAGTTATCATTGCATACAAAGCAGATGCATTTAATGCCAGGATTAGTAACGCATCCTCAGACTCAAAAGATTTATTCTCCATTCTCAAAGAGTTGGAAAACCCTATCCCAGTCATCAATCCGGTTCAACCGAGTAAAGAATGGTGTACCACTATCCAAGATGCCCTTGCCACCAAAATCAATCTTTTACAAAATAAAATCATCTCTAAAAGAAACTTACTAGCGGATAAACATACTACCACGAACCCAATCACTAAGCCCATAGGAGACCACACTCCTATGTTCAATTTCGCCCAGTTTCCCAAGAAGTAGTTCTGAACACAATAGCTAAACTAAAAGCTTCTAACTGTAAAGGAGACAACTTCCCAGCACATCTTGTCAAACTTTGTGCCCCCACCCTCACCCCTATAATCACAAATTTTGTAAATTCCTCCTTCAACTCTAACTTACTCCCAGCTAGCATTACGTTTAGTTTAGTTTTTTATTTGATAATGCGCTCCAAACCCAGGGGTAGCAGAGGATACATAGAGAAGATACATTACATGTGTTATTAAAATATTTACAATACATATATACAAGAGGTGCAAGGTGTGGGGACCTCACATCGCAAGGGGCAATGAGATAGTCTATAGTCCGGTTTCAGAAGTATCAAGGTAATTATATGCAATGATCTGGGCCTAGAGCAGGGGATCAGTTTGTTGGTCGTCATTGGTCCAGAGTCAGCTTTTCACATTACATCTAAATCTAGAGTAGGGCAGATTAGCTCTCAATGCAGTAGGGAGTGCATTCCAGGCACGGGCAGCTCTAACAGGGAAGCTTGCTCCACCCGCTTTTGTTAGTCTGAATCTGGGAATTTCAAGTGGTTGGAGGCTCTAGTGTGGTGACTAGAGGATTTTCTGGTCAATCTAGCCGAGATGTATGGGGGCACAGTATTGTTCAGTCCTTTATGGGTGAGAGATAGCGTCTTGAGGAGGACTCTGTCACTAATTTTTAACCAATGATGGTCTTTCCTGATGTTGGATATGTGCACTCTGCGGGGTATGTCCAAGGCAACTCTAAGAGCATTATTCTGCAGTATTTGCATTTTGTTTATGACAGTTTTACTGGCACCCGCATATAGGGCATTGCAGTAGTCCAATTTAGACATTACTAGGGCGTTGGATAGTGTGATACAATTGGTTTTGGAGAGGTAAGGTCTGCAGGCCCTGATTAATTTACAGGTGTAAGCTGTGGAGGAGGCCAAGCAGTTGGCTTGTTCTTTAAGAGATAATGTGGAATCAAGGTAGAAACCTAGTGTTTTTACCTCAGTTGCCACTTTGATTATATTGCCATCTATGTTGAAGGCGAGATAATTGGGGATAAGTTTTTTGAGGTTAGAGTCGGAACCCAGGATCAGTATCTCTGTTTTGTCGTCGTTCAGGCATAGGTCGTGGAAGGCCATCCATGCCTGAATGAGGAGGTAAATATTGTTTACTAGAGCTGTGTCTTCGACAAAATTGCCAGATAGTGGTATGAGGAACTGCGTATCGTCTGCATAATTAGTATAAGTTACCCCCAGTCTCTCAAGTTTGTCGAAGAGTGGCTTAGTGAAGATGTTGTACATTGTGGGAGAGACACATGAACCTTGTGGGACGCCACAGGTGATTTGTATTGGGTCCGCTGAGGCTAGGGGGGAGAACACTCTCATCGTACGGTTGGCTAGGAAGGATTGTACCCAGGCTATAGCTTTGCTTGAGAAATAGGCGGCAGACGCTAGGTGGTTGCATAACACTGCATGGTCCACCAGGTCAAAGGCCGCCGATAAGTCAAGGAGAAGGAGCATAGCTGTTTTACCTTTATCCTTCAACTCGTCGATTTGTGTCTTAAGGTCAATTAAGGCCGTTTCAGTGCCATGTAATGGTCTGAATCCGGATTGGCGTGATCCTAATTGTTTGTTCCTCTCCAGATAGTTTGTCAGTGTGGGTCACTCCACTATTAAAAAAACCTACTCTAGATCCACTCACCCCTACCAACTACCGGCCCATAACTACCATCCATTTCCTTCTTAAAATCATTGACAAATTAGCTTATAATCAAATACAAACCCACCTCGAACAAAATAATCTACTAGGGGCTAGACAATCCGGGTTTAGGCTCAACCACAGTACTGAAACGGCACTTTGGATCTGAAAAGCCAAATAGATGCCATCAGCGACACCGGAAAAATGGCTACATTACTGTTGCTGGTTTTATCTGCAGCATTCGACCTTGTAGACCATGACAAACTTTGCGAAACTCTAAAAAAAAGACTTTATTTTCTCTAACTCTAATTTCTTCTCTAATGACTCCCTTTCCTCAGGAATTTTTCCTGACGCATTCAAAACGGTTCATGTCAAACCCCTAATAAAAAAAAACTCCCTCGACCCTTTCGAGCCCAAAAACTACCGCCCCATCTCAAACACCAGGTTCCTTGCCAAACTCATCGACGGGACCGCCTACTCCCAACTGAATGCCTTTGTCGAAGCCAACAATCTCCTAGACCCCACGCAATCAGGTTTCAGAGCCCGACACGGAACTGAAACCACCCTAACCTCAATCTGGGATGACCTTAAAAACAAGGCAGAATCCACGGGACACACCGCATTAATCCTTCTTGACTTATCTGCCATTTTCGACACAATCAATCACGCGATCCTCCTTGACCGCCTCCACTCCCTAGGAATTTGTGAAACCGCTCTCAAATGGATAGCGTCCTTCCTCAAAAATAGGAACCAAATAACCCTACTCTCCAGCTATTCCTCCCAAGCCCGACCAGGCGACACAGGAGTCCCACAAGGAGCATGCCTATCAGCCATCCTGTTCAATCTCTACATGGCCACCCTCCCACGAATAATTCGTTCACACAACATCCTGTGTTACAACTACGCTGATGACACTCAACTAATTCTAAAACTCCTGAACTCAAAACCCAACTGCCGACCTGACATTGCCTCCTGCCTCCTCGACATAGAGCTCTGGATGACCACAAACCACCTCTTGCTAAACCCCTCCAAAACCGAAATCATGGTATGTGGCAACTCCAAACTTCTTCCACACCCACTACCCTGGCCATCTGCCATGGGCAACTCACTGACCCCCTCTAATTCAGTAAAAAACCTTGGATGCACCCTGGACTATGACCTAACACTCTCGCGCCAAGTCAACAACATCTCAAAGTCCTGACACTACCACCTTAAAACTCTTAGGCGCATTTTTCCATACCTCTCCTTTCCCAACAGACTCTCCACGGTCCAATCAATTGTTATATCAAGACTGGACTAAGCTAACCCCCTCTACCTCGGAGTCCACGCTTATCAACTGACTAAACTACAAAGAGCACAAATGCTGCCGCCAAACTGCTACTAGCGCTCTGCCCGAGAGACCACATTTCCCCAGGCCTCAAAACTCTGCATTGGCTTCCCGTTGCCCGAAGGGTGACCTTCAAAACATTATGCATTTCTCACCGAGCACTGGATAAAACCGGACCTCAATATCCGCAAGACAAATTAAAACCCTATCACCCTCCACGTACTCTAAGATCAAGCTCAGCCGGCCTCCTAGTCATACCTAAAACAAACTCAGTCAGGTTAGGTGGATCATCTTTCTCAACCATGGCCCCCTCGCTGTGGAACGCACTCTCACCCCACATCCGACTCACGGAAGACCTCATGTCTTTCCGCAAACTACTGAAAGCTTGGCTCTTCCCCTAAAACCGACCCCAAACTCAAACTAACTTAATCTGGATAACAGCATCTCAATGACTTTACCATAGCAATGCAGCATCTTGATCCAATCGAGAAATCGAAAACTAATTAACATCTATTGGTTAGCTAAAATGCACAAACAAAATAGAATGAGTAAAAAAGAATCAAACCTGCAAAGTAGATAAAATGAATATGTTGTACGAGAACAGCAAAGTGGCTGATATTAAGGAAATTGTCAAAATAAATGTAATGGACAAGACGATCAATGTGGACGTAAGGATAAAATGGATAACAACAATTCGACTAAACAAAAATAATAGATCTTAAATAACAATTAAACAAAAAACAAAACAACATCAAGATCCAAGCGAGAATTCAACATCTAATAACCTCTAGTGTAAACTAAAAGGATAATAAGAATAAAATGAGTAAAGTGGATCAAAGGAGTGAAGTGGAAAAAGAATAAATTGTACGAAAGCAGTAAAGCGGTTGAAATTAATGAAATGGATGTAATGATTGCAATGAACAAAAGGAACAAAATAGACGAAATGAATAAAGTGAAGAGGAGGGGAAATGAATACAGGAGATGGATGAATACAGAGACAGATGACATGGAATGTATGAGTGCATAGTATAAATGGAAAGTACAGAATAGACGATTCGAGTACATGAGACGGGTGTAGTGCATGGGACAGAGGGAGAACACGTAACGGATAAAGTGCGCACAACAAATGTGAGATGAGTTGAACCGATAATGCAGGATGAATGAATGAAGTGAGTGGAGCGGACAAAGTCATTCAAGAGTGTTGAGCTGATTTAGGGTGTTGAACCAATGTAGGGCGTGATGGGGCTGACCAGATGTAGGGTGTTGAGCGGATGTAGGGTGCGGTGTATTGAGCCAATGTAAGGTGCTGAACGGATGTAGATTATGGTGCGGGTCCAGAAAAGGTGTAGAGTGTGGAGCGGGTGTAGAGTGCGGAGCGGGTGTAGAGTGCAGAGCTGGTGTAGAGCGCGGAGCAGATATCGAGTGTGGAGCAAATGGGTGATATATGTGCGGGATGGAATGATTTGAGTGCATGGAACGTTTGGAAGAGTGTATGAAGTGGATGAAGCGTGTAGAGCGGATGAGAGCGTTGAACAGATGAGTGCTTTGAGTGGATGAGTGTGTTGGGCAGATGAGTGTGTAGAGTGGACGAGTGTGTAGAGCGGATGAGTATGTAGAGCGGATGAGTGTGTAGAATGGATGAGTGTGTAGAGCGCATGAGTGTGTAGAGCAGATGAGTGCGCAGAGCAGATGGTTGCGTAGAGCGGGTGAGTGTGTAAAGCGGATGAGTGCATAGAGCGGAGGAGGGCGTAGAGCGGATGAGTGCGCAGAGCAGATGAGTGCATAGAGCGGATGAGTGCGTTGAGCGGATGAGTGCGTTGAGTGGATGAGTGCATAGAGGTGATGAGTGCGTAGAGGTGATGAGTGCGTAGAGATGATGAGTGCGTAGAGGTGTTGAGTGCGTAGAGCGGATGAGTGCATAGAGTGGATGAGTGCGTAGAGCAGATGAGTGCATAGAGCAGATGAGTGCAAAGAGCGGATAAGTCCGTAGAGTAGGTGAGTGCGTAGAGCGGATGAGTGCGTAGAGCGGGTGAGTGCATAGAGCAGGTGAGTGCGTAGAGCGGGTGAGGGCCTAGATCGGATGAGTGCCTAGAGTGGATGAGTGCCTAGAGTGGATGAGTGCGTAGAGTGGGCGAGCGGTTAGAGCGGGCGAGGGGGTAGAGCGGATGAGTATGTGGAGCAGATGAGTGCGTGGAGCGGATGAGTGCATGGAGCAGATGAGCACGTGGAGCGGATGAGCGTGTTGACCCGATGAGCGCGCGGAGCCGATGAGTATTTAGAGCGGACGAGAGCGTAAAATGAATGAGGGCATGGAGCATATTAGAGCATGGAACAGATAAGAGTGTGGTGCGGATGCAGGTTGTGGTGCGGATGTAGATTGTGGTGCGGATGTAGGTTGTCTGAGTGGATAATAGAATGGAGCGGATGTAGAGTGTTGACCTGATTTAGGGTGTTGAACCAATGTAGGGCGTGATGGGGCTAACCAGATGTAGGGTGTTGAGCGGATGTAGGGTGCGGTGTATTGAGCCAATGTAAGGTGCGGAACGGATGTAGATTATGGTGCGGGTCCAGAAGAGGTGTAGAGTGTGGAGCGGGTGTAGAGTGCGGAGCGGGTGTAGAGTGCGGAGCTGGTGTAGAGCGCTGAGCAGATATCGAGTGTGGAGCAAATGGGTGATATATGTGCGGGATGGAATGATTTGAGTGCATGGAACGTTTGAAAGAGCATGGCAGTCAATGGTTTTTGAGTGCTTGAAACTGTCGTAATTCAAAGAACAGTCAAAGTACATGGAACGGATGGAGTACATGGTACTATTGGAGTGGGCCAAATATCAAACACCTAAGGTAAACCACCATATCACATCTCCAGGCTTACTCTCTTCTTTACACCACCACTCCACTAGAACACAGCGATATTATGACACCATTCGGTATAGCTGTTCTCATACCATCATCTTCCACATACTCCCCACCACCCTAATTAAACACTGCTGGTTATACACCCTCCAGCCTAGGCATTCTCCTCAGGCCTAACGCAGCCAGAATTGGCTGCGTTAGGCCTGAGGAGAATGCCTAGGCTGGAAGGTGTATAACCAGCAGTGGTTATACGTCAGTCGTTCTGGCAGGTTTTTATCCGATTGGCAGCCAGAATCGGCTGCCAATCGGATAAAAACCTGCCAGAACGAACACATACTCTTGATCTCTCAACCACCACATCTACCGCTAAAAAGCAGCTATCACACGAATGCCACACCAGCTGCACACATATCCGGTGCTCACACTCACCGTTGACTCTCTCTATTCTCTCTACTGACTTGAATTTCGGTTCCGGCGGGCGTTCAAACTACCAGCGCCTTGAGACCATACCAATGGTACATAAGGCGCTATATAAATGCAAAATAACAATAACAATAACAATAACAATGCTGCTCTCTGGATCAAATCCTTTCTAGCAGATCGAACATCCAGAGTCACCATTGGAAACCATGCCGCTGATCCTATATCGGTCCCCATAGGAGTTCCCCAGGGATCTTGCCTCTCTCCCACCCTCTACAATGACTACACCAAACTCCTATTCTCAGCACTAGACGATATGGGTGTCATCTACACAAACTTTGCAGATGACACCCAGATCCTCATCCCTATCACGGGGAACTACACCCACGACACCCAGACCATTAATAAAGTCTATGCCATAATTCAAAACTGGATGGCATTGAACAGTCTCTGTCTCAATGACGAGAAAACTGAGGTTCTCATCGTAGGTTCTCAAAACAGAATAAGTACCCTCCACCCAGACTACTCACATATCAACATAGATGGGACCCGGAACCCAGTACTCAAGCAAGTCAAAACTCTTGGTGTATATATGGACGCCAATCTCACTATGAATAAACATATATCAGCCCTCTCCTCCTCCACAGTTTACACTGCTAAGCTCATCGCTCTCAGTCGCCAGTTCCTCACGCATACTAACTGCATCACTCTGGCCGGAGCACCGATTCTAACAAAACTTGATTACTGTAAAGCCCTTCTACTAGGAACCTCCAAAGTAAATATCAGCAAATTACAACTTATGCAGAACAAAACCCTTAGAGCGGCTGTAGGCATAAAGAAATCTGACCACATTTCCAATATTGGGCGAGAAAACCATTGGCTGCCCATTGAAGCCAGAATTATTTTCAAAACCTTATGTGTTGTACATAAATGCATTATGAATAAAGCCCTAAGCTACCTCAACAATAGCATCACGGAAAAAACTTCATGCAGAACCCTCCGCTCCAATAATCTGGCGCTCTTTGAAATACCGAAACACAGATATAAGAAAGCTGGTGGAAGCAGCTTTAGAGTCCTAGCCCCAACTCTTTGGAATGCACTACCACTCAGTATCAAAAAGGAGGGTGCCTTATTAGGTTTCAAAAAAGCCCTGAAAACCTTGTTGTTCAATAAATACTGACGTCTGGGCACAAGAACTCACTCGACTGATTTAACTGCAACCTTAAAGGATGTTGTTATCATCTATATGTACGTCTCAGCATCCTACAATGTCTATATTAATAGCCTCTATTCTGATTCGCTATCACTGTTATTCATCGATATGTAACACTGTATAAGAAATATTTATAAGCTGTCTGTCACCTCGCCGTGATACCGTAGGGTTGGGCGAGTAACAAATGTAATAAATAAAATAAATAAATCTAAATTAGATTCATCAACCAGAATATCTGCCAACTCCGCCATCTTTATATGTGATATTTCACTTGTTACCAACACTTTTTTTTGAGAAAATAAAATGAAATGTTGCTAATAAGCAGCATGTAAGGAACTGAGAATCGCATTATGTTGCTTTGAAATTAGCGTGTTCTCATAAGACAAGATACATACCTAGTGGATTTATGGGGTGACTGAATGTGTGTATTCCATTTAGTAAGATTAGCACAGGCAGGGCAATTTTAGGTCTAGGTATTTTGCTGTGATAACTTTCCCAGCATAAAGTTAGTAGACCCCTTCAAGTGATATTTATTACTAGTACAGCCTGTTTCACGTCCCTGAATTGTGGGGTGGGATTGTATATTATGGGGTGTTAAAATAGGGATTCCCACTTAATCATAAATAATTCTAATTCACCCAATATCTGAAAATCAATATGGTAGCACATACAGGATAGGGCATAATTAAAAAAAAATCCTAAGAAATATGTGGATTGCTTGTTGTCACAGCTTTGCCTATCTCCCATGGTTCACTATGCAGAAAGATTGTGGTAGCGCATTAAGAGTGATCAGGCTAATACCATGCCTTCCTCCTGACTCCCACTTCACACCTGTTCAGACAACCATGGATCTTTTGTACTTCGTATAATAACTAGAAATATTAAGCAGGTTATCAGGAGTGAATCTAGTCCCTTCCTACTTATGGCAAGTGCTTATAAAAGGAATATATACTTTTCTGTTTGCTGCCTGTGGGGCAACACATTTATCCTTTAGCTAAGTAAGCCTTTGGAGGCATACTCAGAGTGTAATGACCTGATGCCACTTCCCCCATATGTTTTCACTTCACCACCATTCTTCTTTCAGCCTATGTGTAGCGCGGGCACAAGGAGTCCCCTGTTTTACACCCTACCCCTGGACCTTTTCTCACTCAGAAATTTGAGATATCTTATTGGACCATGGTCAGTAAGTCTGTCATCAATACAAAATGAACCTTTTTTTAGCAGTGTCATTCATGCAAAACCTCATAAACTAGCCCCTTAACAGTGACCTATTGTATTATGCCTTGACCTACATAGTGTCAATTTTGATATTATTATGTTATTGGATTCTGAATCTGAAGGAATCCAGAATATGACTCCTTTCTGACTGTGACTCTGTTTATATAACCACTTGGCCAAAATGTGTCTGATTCTTACTCAGTAATCACATCTTCTCCTCGTAGAAAGCTTTAGATGACCTGTCCTGTCAACATTCCTCCCAGTCATTGGCTCAGTCACCTGGTAGTCATGCAGTCATTAGGAAACAGCTGATCCCATCCAGTCGCTTAGGGGACACTATACTGCCACCTACAGCCAGGTACCCCTCACAACAGTTCAAGACTACCCGGCCAATGAACAGCCAGCATGACATCACACCAGGAGCTTCTAAGTTGAGCGTGTAACCCCTTCAGTTCGATGCAGTTGAGTGTGTCTATTTCATGGGCAGTAATATATAAAAACAGCTTTACCCATGTCATGTCCAGACAGACGATGCATCTGCATACAGGTACATCAACTGTCCTGCAGACCCCGCTGAACACTATGATATCAACCAAATGTAAAGTCATATTGATGCTTCAGAGTTTGGGGGAAGAGTTAAGGAAGGATAAAGGATACCCATCAGTCATCAGCTATCATGCCTGTTAAAAGATGGGGGGAGGGGAGGAACATTTTAAATACACTGTCCAACTTCTGTACTATTGTCGCAAACTTTAATGTGATTTGAACATTGACTCCACATACAGTGCAAGAAGAGGCTATCAGCTGCCAGGTAAAGTTCCCAATGGCTCTCTGCACACTGACTATTTTCTGTGATATGCAGTTTATGAATCATGACCCCAAATGATATTCCATGAAGAGACCTGAAAAGGGGAACACAGACTGAAGAGGGGGCATGTTTGTGGGTCTGTCATCCTTCCAATCTACCCATTAGGTGTCATCATACCACCCAACTAGATATAATGGATGATGTTGGCAGCAGAAATGTGGTATGGCGATATCTGCTTGGGAGTGGAGCAATGCAGCAGACGGTGGTGGCTAGGAAACAGCTGAGGAAGGAGTTAGTTGAGGAGATACAGGAGGCCCATAGGGTGGACAGTGCCACATCAGCTTTTGCAGTGGCATCACCAGCAGCAAAACACCTACCACTCACTGCAGCAATTGAGGAGGAAACAGTTGGGATGTGGCCAGGGATGAAGGTTGCCTGGCCATGTGCATCCCTCCGAGCACAACCAGACCCCTTGCCACAACACATGTGCGTCCTCGCAGTAGTGCCAAAATGCCAGCTCCTTTGTGCCCTCATCCTCCAGATGATAAAGACCAACCTGCTGCACACCCATTCCCAGCACACCTTGTCTGTGCTGCTGAGCTGCCTGTAGCAGTCATTCTCCCAAGTACATGAATTTCTGTGAAGGATAGGGCAAACTCCTCTGCCTTCAATACAAAGTATACTGACACAATGCATTGTCAAACTTATCAATTCGAATTTCAATACCTGTGATTAAATGTTGCATATTTTAGTACACAGAGTGGTCACTGTAGTACACACAGTGTGTTAGTTCAATATTGGTCATTCTGTATAGTATGTTCATATTTACTTGGGGCATGTATTCTTACTGCCCCAAGTAAATACTAGATACGTATTGACTCCTCTACTGTTTATTTTCTTTTTGAAGGCACTTGAGGATGGTTTGTTAAAATCCACTAACAAAGTTCTTAAACCTCTGGGAGTCTGTTTTCCTGATGCATGGCTAGTTCAGCTCAGTGGCAACGTGCTATACAGGTTCGAAACCCGGGTCTGCGCTTAGAAACCTCTTCAGTGTTAAGCACGTTATGTAAAAACAATAATTAAAAATGATGTGGTTTTGTTGACTACAACCAAGGTGGGCCTAAAGAAAAGTGTGGATCATTTTTTGCGATGAACACGGCTTAGTAGTGAAGTCTTCAAATTCTAAGGTAATGATAAGGGGTTTTGGAAGGGCCCTATACTGAGATTTATATTGAAGCACAACCACCATGGTGGTTATGAATAGTTTTGACTACCTGAGAATCTGATTTGTTTCTCCTACAATACATCTTCTTTCTCTCATATCGCCCATTGAAAGAATATATTTAAGCAATGTTCTGGAAGTATTGGTCCAAATCTGGAAAACAAGTAACTTATAGCACAAAAGTCTAGTGCCTTCGGGGGAAGGTGATACTCTAATGTAGAGAGGCGGTTCTGGAAGTGTTGCAAAGTCCACGAGTAATGAAGTGAAATTTGTCATCATAGAAGATCAGGTACTCTGTTATGGGGCAAGAGCTTGGATGAAGTTATAAACCTGGGAAGAGTTTTCACTGAGATGGGCCATAATGAAAGAGCTCCTTCTTTCTCGTAGCAAAAGTGAAATAATGTGGTTCTTGAATTTGGGAAATCTATGTATTCTGCCGAGACTGGAATATTAGTACTGTGACCCAGTAGAAATTCCATCTAATGCCATGGAAATAATTGTACTGGCTTTGCAAGAGAGGTAAACATCAGTACTGTGTAGGGTCACAGTAAAAATCTACTGTGCAAATGTATTTTAGCTTCATGAATAGAGCGGTTCCCAGAAATACCTAGATTGGATGACCAATGAAGCACTTCAAAGTATTCTCACTAGAGTAAGACCTGACATGTTACATCTCAGAATCAATCTAACAAAGTGGTGGCATGTCCAGTAGCAACCTGACTATTGCCCTTGTTCAATGTGGTGACACGAGGACATGATGCACTTTCTTCTCTTTAGCCAGCACTATTAACAACAGAGGAGAAAGTAGTTGGTCCTAATACTTAGATCGGTGGGTCTTAGAAATTACAGTGTGGCCTTTGCATTTCTCATCAACTTAACAAATAGCTGCCACCTGCAATACAGGTTCGAAACCCGGGTTTGCGCTTAGAAACCTCTTCAGTGTTAAGCACGTTATATAAAAACAATTATTATAAATGATGTGGTTTTGTTGGCTACAACTAAGGTGGGTCTAAGGAAAAGGGTGGGTCATTTTTTGCGATGAACCCGGCTTAGTAGTGAATTCTGCAAAATTACAGGTGATGGTAAGGGGATTTGGAAGGGCCGTATACTGAGATTTATGTTGAAGGACAACCACCTGGTGGTTATGAAGAGTTTTGACTACATGAGAACCTGATTTGTTTCTCCTACAATACATCTTCTGTCTCTCATATCGCCCATTGAAAGAATATATTTAAACAATGCTCTGAAGCATTGGTCCAAATCTGGCAAACAAGTAACTTATGGTGCAAAAGTCTAGTGCCTTCGGGGGAAGGTGTTTCTCTAATGAAGAGAGATAGGGTTCCTGAAATGACTATTAAGTGTGGCAAAGTCCACAAGCATTGTGATTGTATGCCAAGAAGTGAAATTTGGTATCATAGAAGATTGGTTAATCTATTATGGGGCAAGAGCTTGGATGAAGGTTTGAACCTGGGAAGAGTTTTCACTGAGATGGGCCATAATGAAAGAGCTCCTTCTTTCTCGTAGCAAAAGTCAAATAGTGTGGTTCTTGAATTTGGGAAATCTATGTATTCTGCCCAGACTGGAATATTGGTACTGTGACCCATTAGAAATTCCATCTAATGCCATGGACATAATTATATTGGCTTTGCAAGAGAGGTAAACATCAGCACTGTGTAGGATCACAGTAAAAATCTAGTGTGCAAATTTACGTTAGCTTCATGAATAGAGAGGTTCCTAGAAATACCTAGATTAGATGGCCAAGCAAGCTTTTCAACATATTCTCACTAGATTAAGACCTGATATGTTACATCTCAAAATCAATCTAACAAAATGGTGACATGGCCAGTAGCAACCTGACTATTGCCCTTGTTCAATGTGGAGACACGAGGACATGATGCACGTTCTTCTCTTTTGCCAACCCTATTAACATCAGAGGAGAAAGTGGTTGGTCCTAATACGTAGATCGGTGGGTCTTAGAAATTACAGTGTGACATTTGCATTTCTCATCAACTTAACAAATAGCTACCACCGGTAGAATGGTATCTTTTGGTAGCCTGATACTAATTTGGAAAAACCTAATAGAGAATGGATTTTGTCCAGATCTGCTTATTCGACACAAGTACAATTTTTTTGGGAATTTTCAAATATTCTTCCTTACGTTATTAATAACAATCTGCAAGTTTGTGACAAACAATGGGCCTCATTACACGGTAAGCGGTAGCCATGGCGCTATTAGCACTACCTCCTTACCGCATTCCGGGTCCGTGTTCCCGGAATAGGGACTTACCGGGTCATTCCGACCTTGGAGGACCCGGTAAATCCCCATTCCGGGAACCATTCCCCATTCCCAATTGAGCCCCCATAGGGCTCAATGGGAATGGGGAAGGAGCTAATAACAGTACCGCAATTTGCGGTACTGTTATTAGCTCTGAAGTCCCTTAGCGGGTCCCTTCCATAACGCCTGGTAAAACCAGGTGTTAGGGGAGGGACCCGCTAAGGAACCTCGTAGGAGGGCGGTAAGGAATTACCGGCGCCGGTGCCGGTAATCCCTTACCGCCCACCTCGTAATGAGGCCCTAGAAGTCAATGGGCCTCATTACGAGGTTGGAGGTAGCCATGGCGCTATTAGCACCATGGCTGCCTCCAAAATCGTTCCGACTCCGGTCTGGTGGATGGAGCAATTACCGGTAATTCCCTGTTCACCAGAGCCATTCCCCATTCCCATTTGATCCCCCATAGGGCTCAATGGGAAGGGGGAAGGCGGCAATAATGGTACCGCAAATTGCGGTACCATTATTGACCCCGGTATCCCTTTGCGGGTCCCGTCCTTAACGCCTGGTAGGACCTGCAAAGGGAACTCGTAGTAGGGCTGTAAGGGATTACTGGCACCGGTGCCCTTACCGGTGCCGGTAATCCCTTACCGCCCACCTCGTAATGAGGCCCAATGTCCTCATGGTATGGTATGGTAATGAGACTTGAAAAGCACAAACAAATGGTAGTGTTTTAATTCTTGAATGCCACACGTTCACAAATAATTGAACCTTGCTGTATGACAAAAACTGGAAAACATTCTGGTCAAGTGACGAAATTGCAGAGTGGAACATATCCAAAAATATTTTACTGTCTCATATGGCAAAGTTTCCAGTACCTAACTATTTCAAATGTATTAGTTCCTAGAAGTAATTTTGTTTCTCCGAATACAACATATGGTTAACTGGCTACAGTCTGCTTCACATAGAGGAATAATGACCATTCGTATATTGCACACCACAAAGTATTTTGTTTCTTGGACCATTCATGGTAAAACCATTTGAAAACAAAGTTCCTCATCTCATCCCAGCGTGTTTTCTGATAGGTGCACCTTCCTGGTAAATGTTAATCTATATCCCAAATCTATGCTATGTTAGATTATCTATCCTTGTTGCAACCAATGTGTCTCTTGAATCGATGTTTGACCATGTCAAATTGGTAAGCTGAGTTCTGTATCCATAATGGGGAATTTAAACAGTTTTTATAGGGATACTGATCCGTGTCCTTCGTCGATACCACAGACTTTTTTCATTCCTCTTGGCTGTTATTGTTAAAAACCATCCTGTACCTATGCTAGAACACAAGTTCCCTCATTGTAGACTGCTAAATGTCAGTATGCCGGTGTAACGTCCAAGACATGAAAAGAGGTACAGGCTGCGTAGATTCTATTTGCTTGAGAGGATGGTCCTTTTAGTGTCAGGACTTTTGACGTTTGTTTAGCATATTTGACCACGTGTGGAGTGCACTTAGCTTTCACACTTTTTCATAGAGAATTATTCTCTGCAAAAGATTCCTGGCATTTATATTTAGAGTTTAGGCCCCTATCACTTTGAGGGTTTCTTAGTCAGCATCATTGTTGTATTTTGTTTACAGGTAACAGAGATAGAATGTGTTGTTTTTGTAGTTGGGAAAGCTTTTGTTAGTTGGCGAGTGTATGGCTCAAGTGCCAAGTAGTGCAAGAATTGAGTAGGAAAGACGATGATCTTCATTAGCAGAGTCCTGGCATTTTGAACCAGGCCTTGTTAGAGTCTGGATTTTTCATTGCATTCAGGGTACTAGGCCGCATTTTTGAGCTTTCGGTCCTGATCATTTAATTAGATGCATTCCTGCTTCCCACTGCAAGCATCCAGATGGCCAAGCCCTTGGAGGAAGAATGATGCACCACACAAAGATTGGTTATTATTGCAATACTTAGCTGTTCTCAGATGCTCCAGGCAGGAGATAGGTAATACTATGTTGCCAACATTAGATCCATGTAATGGCAGTGAAGGACACAGGTTAGTGTGAACAAGTCTTAGAGGCAAGACCTAGTCAGGGTATCTAAAGAGGTTGTGGTTATACTGCCCCCACTGAGAAGTGGTAGGACCATTGGAAATTCAGCTGACAGGCTAAAGAGAGCAAATAAATCAGAGAAATTAGTCCTCAAGAGCAGTATCTCGGTTGTGGATTTATGAAGCCACCTGGTTCCCAAGAGAGATATGAGAGGAATGTGCTAGGAAAGCAACATGTTTCAAGGTGGGAGTCGTTGACAAATGTACAACTGGAAGGTCTGAGAATTGCTGAGGGGTGCCAAATTGTCTGGTCTCATGAGAAAGTAGTATTGTGTCTATTTTGTTGCCACAGGGTACTGACTTCACACTAGCTTTAGGGTTGAGTAGTCTCAGGGCGCATGCAGTTCATGAAGTTGTGCGGTCAATGCGAGAAGGCCATTGTAGCAACAGTAATATTGATAATGTTGTCCATAGGTTATTCGTAGGTGGAGGCATCTACATGATCATGGGTAGGTTACTAACCAAGTGGTTTGGGTTAGATAGGTTGTGTTTAGATTTCTGTATACAGACTAGCCAATGGGGCATGTGGGATTAACATACACTTGATATTTGTGACAAATGTTGTTTTGTGGTTTTGCTCTATACAAACTGTAAATGACATGGGCATGTCAACACCATTTTCAGTTTCCAGTTCTACAGAGCTGACTGACCCTCCTGGCTGTATTTGCATGTAATAAAACCTGTTATTCTTGCAAAACGTGCACTCTATCATTTTCCGACCAGTTTTTGGGCCTACTGTACATAACTTACCACTAGAAATGCCTCCTGTTTACTATTCTCTTTCCAGCATGGTTAAAGGGAGGATTGGACTACCCACACGTTCCCACGTTTATTTTAATCACTGACAGTGCATCATATCAAGATATGGATTAAGGATGGTGAACAGAGATTTTTGGATCCCTTAATCTGCTTGCATTTTCGTGGGGGACAGACTTGACTGTGCCTCGGGCTCAAACAACCCATCATGGTGGCCCTATCCATGCACCACAGTCAAAATTCAAGATGGCCAAAATGATTATTCACAGATTCCTACTGCAACCGTGCCACCACACACCAACTCTGAAGCACTCTGTAGCTATTCAGAGTGCAGACAAAAAAACAGTCTGCAGAGTGAAGCAATTGCTGCCATCAAATCATTACCTTGCCAACGCAGATCAGATATAACATTGCTTGACGGGGGCATCATGTCATTCTGGTGACTAAAAGACAAATACACTTTGGAAGGCCATTGACAACCTCACATGATGGCATTGTAAAGTAACCATACATAGAGAGGATGAGAGGGAAAGTAAGTAAAATAAGAGAAAAACAAAGAAAGGGAGGCATAAACGGAGAAAGAGGTGAAAAGGGTGAGGCGGGAAAGGAGGAAGGGGCATGAAGGAATATAACCCTAATTTCGATATTACAAAAAAATAATAGCCCAAAAATAAAATGGAAACAGTCTCATTTTCAGGGAGATTGCGAAACAATTTACAAATTGCATCCCACTCACTAGTACGTCTACGTATGATTACAAGTTAATCCATGACAGTTCTATAATGAAATACTTACAAATAAAATGAAAACCTACATTTCACTCATATTACAAGGTGTCAGCTCATGAGAAACAAAATAATAACCATAAAAGAAAAAAAAGAAGCTTAAAATACACAGCATATATAGAAAATATACAAGTCCATCAGCGGAGTTGAGCTTAATGAGATAGTTATAAACGATGGACGTCAAATGCTGCAAAGATCACAAGGCATATATTTAATTATTTGAAGAAACCAAAAATGAATAAGATACAGGGACTGTGTAGCACCTTAGAATAAAGACAGGCTTCGCCTCTATGCACAGGCGCGAGTTAGATGCATTTTGGCGGATTTGAGAAGTCTGGGGTTAACAATATCATTGAATTCAAGCCCTTGTACATCAGGAGGGGATGGCATGAGTACATGTTCTCATTGAAAGAAATGAATACCTGCTGATTTACTACTTGGCAAATTACTACTTCATGGGGTTAAAATAAAGTGGCTTATTTACATGGGTAGGAGGATGGGAGAGTTTAGCAGAGAGTTTAGCAGAAAATGATGGCGTACATGGATAACCTCCACTAAAAGAAAAGAAACACAGAAACCAACTGCAAAATAAATTACACATAGTCATCTATCTTAATGAAACCACCAAGTTCTGACACTCAGGAAAGTCTGGTTTTCTCCATTTTAAAGTGCCCATAATGGATGAGGATAAGGCACTTTTCAAGTATAGTGACATAACACTGAGTCTGCTTGTGTGTGGGGAAACAACGTGTCAATGTAGAATTTCTCTCCTGAGAGCATACAGAAGCCTTTCTGCTGCTTTTTAAATATTCTAAGTGTTACCTCAGCAAACCGCAGCTGGTTGACCAGGTTTTTAGGAACAAGGCACTTGGATTACGTATTTATTAGAAGTGGGGAAGGGGTTTCCATTAGAAACTACTGACAAGCCATCCATGATGCAATGCTTTACAATGGGAAATCTGGGAACCACTTGGATCCATTAGAGGGCTAGCAGAAGCGACAGGGGAAATGTTGAAACCAAAGCTCCAAACAATGCATGTTTACATACAGTGATACAACATCGAAACTAGTTCTATCTTCTGAGCACAGCCCAACTGTTACTGTGTCAGCACACCTATGGGAATGAGGGAGTTTGCGTTTCTTTTTCATTGATAGCCTTTCTCTGCTTAGTTTGCATGTTTAAGGTGTTTGTGGCTATCTCAGTAATAATCGGACAATATAATAAAAGGCCAGATGTATGTTTGTCCTGAATGTTTGTTAGATGCAGTCATAGCTTTGCCTGCTGTCACTGCTAGAGGGAGCTGTTGGCTTAGGATGTATAGTGGTCCTACTGTGTTAATGAAACCCTGGACTTTGGCCGGTGTACACAGGTTTCTACACTAGTTGTTAATACATTATCTGAAGCCACACAGAGGAGAGGGGGAAGAAAACAATCTTAATAGAGGAAGGTTACACTGAAACATGTTGGCTTTGGACACCAGAATCAGTGTCTCCAAAATGAAACAGTACTTCAAGTAGACACTGTTTCTATAGAATGTTCTGCTTTCTGTGGGCGTATTTTATGCGCCTTAGTCAAACTCCTCAAAGTTTTTTCTGTTATTCATGCAATGATCTAATGAGCCATTACTGTGATTTCCTGTGCCTGCACCCGTTCTTCTCTCTTAGCCCAATATGTGTAATCCCTCTCCAAAAATGCACATTTGCAAACAAAGGGCCAGATTAATGGAACTTTTAGCGCTGTGCAAAGTGACTTTGCACTGCCAACAAATTCACAGAGCTGTGCAAAGTGACCTTACACCATTGCAATGTCAGTGCAAAGTCAGTCCAAAGTCACTTTGCACTGCAAAAATACACTGCACCACTCTGTGGATTGGGGTGTTTGTAGGCAGTGCAAAGTCCCTTTGCACCACGCTAAAAATTCCATGAATCAGGCCCAGAGCATTCTTCTTATGGGTTTTTGCAGAAGGACTATGGTTGCCAGGGCCCCTGCACTAGGGTGGAATTTCCGCTGGCGGACAAAATGCATTGAAAAAATACGTTTTTGAACTAGAGCAATTTTTGTCCTAGTTTTAATTTCACATGCACCAGTGCAAAGTTTCTGCAATTCTGTCCTGCATGTTTGCAACTGTGGTATTATGCCGGTGTCTGTGCAGTAACTACATACACTGTTTTCCTGCAAGATTTACATAAAATATCACTGGCGTCAGCTAGACGACATCCTTCTAAATTTACTTCAACTCCTTCACAATTTTTTCTTTTTTCATTTTTTTATTTTTTTATTGCAATTGGTTTTAATAAACCTTTACAAAAAAAATCAATAAAACCAAATCAATACATAAGTGAATCAAACATTCCTTAATACTGACTAACTTAGTCCATAAAATCAAACTAATTGCATAAATGAATACAGTTAATACAGTTAAAAGGAAAAACGAAAAAAGAGAGATACATATCAAAATCAACAGTATTAATCAACAATATTCTGCATGTATTAATTTGAATGAGTAGCTATGCTCCAATACAGAACTTTTCACATGGCAGCATGAAGGTCCACCATAGAGAACACATTCTGCTCACAAATGAAATCTAAAAGAAGTGTTTCATGCCTCCCTCGGTGTGTGCCCACAATCTGTGGCATGCAGAGAGGATGGCCAAACATTATCGTGCCAAGCAACAGCCTCCCTGTGGTGGCAGCCTGGATAAAGGCAGTGGGACCTCGGCAGCACACCTGTCTTCGGTGTTGGCATCATGAGGGAAGCAGGATGAGCAAACACTGCATCCCAGACATTCTCCCTCCATGCTGCGCTGCTGTGCAGGAAGCGGAACGCATCCCCCAGTGTAACTATGCACAACCGCACCAGCAGCCCAGAGATATGCCCTGCAGAATAAGACGTCTGTTTGGCCTCAGGAATTGAAAATGTGGATCCTGCCATCACAGAAGCTTTCAGCTTCCATGGTTTAGAGTCCAATCTGTTTTAGAAGCATTACAGATTGTCTCCTGTCTGCATCAACACACATGCACACCAGCGCCTATTTGCTTCGCAGATGATCGCATGTGGTGTGCTGTGGAAACACATACATCCTTTAAATTGTGGTTTTTAATATGCTCATGTTCAGAGGCATGTTTTCAGACACTTACAGGGTAATTCATAGAATTTCGCAGAAAAGTGTCGCAAGCGGCTGGCGCAGAGTGTCCGCGTGCGATTGACTGCGCCAGGCACGTGCGCTAAAACCGATTTCCGCGCACAGCGTATTCATGGATTTCAGGCTCCCAAACCAGCCGTGGCGCAGAGTATCGCAGCGACCCTGCAGCAGCGCCAGTAACGCCCCCAAGAACGCCCTCGCGCAAGGAAAAGCCATCAAAATCACTAAATCATCGCAAAGGGCAGCGCTAACCCTGGACCAGTCCACAGGGCTGCCAAACAAGGAACGCAAAGCGGGTAATGTGCATATCAGGGGTACGCGTGAAGTTTTACACGCGATTAGCCAGGGCACGTGTATCACAGGGGTACGCAGGAATTATCACACGTGATTTGGCTGGGTACGTATATTACAGGGGTGCGCGGGAATTATCACACGCGATTTGGCTGGGTACGTATATTCCAGGGGTGCGCGGGAATTATCACACGCGATTTGGCTGGGTACGTGTATTCCAGGGGTGCGCGGGAATTATCACACGCGATTTGGCTGGGTAGGTGTATTACAGGGGTACACGGGAAGTTCTACACGCGATTCGGCTGGGTACGTGTATTACAGGGGTGTACGGGAATTCTCACATGCGATTTGGCCAGGTACGTGTATTACAGGGGTGCGTGGGAATTATCACACGCGATTTGGCTTGGTACGTGTATTACAGGGGTGCGTGGGAAGTTGTACACGCGATTGGCCAGGGTACGTGTATTACAGGGGTATGTGGGAATTATCACACGCGATTTGGCTGGGTACGTGTATTACAGGGGTACACGGGAAGTTCTACACGCGATTCGGCTGGGTACGTGTATTACAGGGGTGCGCGGGAATTCTCACATGCGATTTGGCCAGGTACGTGTATTACAGGGGTGCGTGGGAATTATCACACGCGATTTGGCTTGGTACGTGTATTACAGGGGTGCGTGGGAAGTTCTACACGCGATTGGCCAGGGTACGTGTATTACAGGGGTATGTGGGAATGATCACACGCGATTTGGCTGGGTACGTGTATTACAGGGGTACACGGGAAGTTCTACACGCGATTCGGCTGGGTACGTGTATTACAGGGGTGCGCGGGAATTCTCACATGCGATTTGGCCAGGTACGTGTATTACAGGGGTGTGCGGGAATTATCACACGCAATTAGGCTGGGTGGGTCCTCACAGGTGTTCCCTGTACACCCTCCACAGCCCCTGCAGGCAGCCCACAAAACAGGGGACTACCCTGCACACCTGCTCATGTCCCCCTGCACCCCCACCCCCCAGCAGTGCAGGGGCAGCCTCCACCAGGCCCCCACTCATGTCCCCTATCACCCCCACCCCCCCGCCACCAGGGGCACCCTCCACCAGGCCCCCACTCATGTCTCCCACCACCCCCCAGCCACCAGGGTCACCCTCCACCAGGCCCCCACTCATGTCCCCTATCACCCCCACCCCCCCGCCACCAGGGGCACCCTCCACCAGGCCCCCACTCATGTCTCCCACCACCCCCACCCCCCAGCCACCAGGGGCAGCCTCCACCAGGCCCCCACTCATGTCCCCTATCACCCCCACCCCCCCGCCACCAGGGGCACCCTCCACCAGGCCCCCACTCATGTCTCCCACCACCCCCACCCCCCAGCCACCAGGGTCACCCTCCACCAGGCCCCCACTCATGTCACCCACCACCCCCACCCCCCAGCCACCAGGGTCACCCTCCACCAGGCCCCCACTCATGTCTCCCACCACCCCCGCCCCCAGCAGTGCAGGGGCAGCCTCCACCAGGCCCCCACTCATGTCCCCTATCACCCCCACCCCCCCGCCACCAGGGGCACCCTCCACCAGGCCCCCACTCATGTCTCCCACCACCCCCACCCCCCAGCAGTGCAGGGGCAGCCTCCACCAGGCCCCCACTCATGTCACCCACCACCCCCACGCCCCAGCCACCAGGGTCACCCTCCACCAGGCCCCCACTCATGTCTCCCACCACCCCCACCCCCCAGCAGTGCAGGGGCAGCCTCCACCAGGCCCCCACTCATGTCCCCTATCACCCCCACCCCCCCGCCACCAGGGGCACCCTCCACCAGGCCCCCACACATGTCTCCCAGCACCCCCACCCCCCAGCATCCAGGGGCACACTCCACCAGGCCCCCACACATGTCTCCCAGCACCCCCAACCCCCAGCAGTGCAGGGCACCCTCCACCAGGCCCCCACTCATGTCTCCCACCACCCCCACCCCCCAGCAGTGCAGGGGCAGCCTCCACCAGGACCCCACTCATGTCACCCACCACCCCCACCCCCCAGCCACCAGGGTCACCCTCCACCAGGCCCCCACTCATGTCACCCACCACCCCCACCCCCCAGCCACCAGGGTCACCCTCCACCAGGCCCCCACTCATGTCACCCACCACCCCCACCCCCCAGCAGTGCAGGGTCACCCTCCACCAGGCCCCCACTCATGTCCCCCTGCACCCCCACCCCCCAGCAGTGCAGGGGCACCCTCCACCAGGCCCCCACTCATGTCACCCACCACCCCCACCCCCCAGCCACCAGGGTCACACTCCACCAGGCCCCCACTCATGTCTCCCACCACCCCCACCCCCCAGCAGTGCAGGGGCAGCCTCCACCAGGCCCCCACTCATGTCACCCACCACTCCCACCCCCCAGCCACCAGGGTCACACTCCACCAGGCCCCCACTCATGTCTCCCAGCACCCCCACCCCCCAGCATTCAGGGACACCCTCCACCAGGCCCCCACTCATGTCCAACTCATGTCCCCCCGCACCCCTACCCCCCAGCAGTGCAGGGCACCCTCCACCAGGCCCCCACTCATGTCTCCCAGCAACCCCCACCCCAAGCAGTGCAGGGCACCCTCCACCATGCCCCCACACATGTCTCCCAGCACCCCCAATCCCCAGCATCCAGGGGCACACTCCACCAGGCCCCCACACATGTCTCCCAGCACCCCCAACCCCCAGCAGTGCAGGGTCACCCTCCACCAGGCCCCCACTCATGTCACCCACCACCCCCACCCCCCAGCCACCAGGGTCACCCTCCACCAGGCCCCCACTCATGTCACCCACCACCCCCACCCCCCAAGGTCACCCTCCACCAGGCCCCCACTCATGTCACCCACCACCCCCACCCCCCAGCCACCAGGGTCACCCTCCACCAGGCCCCCACTCATGTCTCCCACCACCCCCACCCCCCAGCAGTGCAGGGGCACCCTCCACCAGGCCCCCACTCATGTCTCCCACCACCCCCACCCCCCTGCCACCAGGGGCACCCTCCACCAGGCCCCCACTCATGTCACCCACCACCCCCACCCCCCAGCCACCAGGGTCACCCTCCACCAGGCCCCCACTCATGTCACCCACCACCCCCACCCCCCAGCCACCAGGGTCACCCTCCACCAGGCCCCCACTCATGTCTCCCACCACCCCCACCCCCCAGCAGTGCAGGGGCAGCCTCCACCAGGCCCCCACTCATGTCACCCACCACCCCCACCCCCCAGCCACCAGGGTCACCCTCCACCAGGCCCCCACTCATGTCACCCACCACCCCCACCCCCCAGCCACCAGGGTCACCCTCCACCAGGCCCCCACTCATGTCACCCACCACCCCCACCCCCCAGCAGTGCAGGGTCACCCTCCACCAGGCCCCCACTCATGTCCCCCTGCACCCCCACCCCCCAGCAGTGCAGGGGCACCCTCCACCAGGCCCCCACTCATGTCACCCACCACCCCCACCCCCCAGCCACCAGGGTCACACTCCACCAGGCCCCCACTCATGTCTCCCAGCACCCCCACCCCCCAGCATTCAGGGGCACCCTCCACCAGGCCCCCACTCATGTCCAACTCATGTCCCCCCGCACCCCTACCCCCCAGCAGTGCAGGGCACCCTCCACCAGGCCCCCACTCATGTCTCCCAGCAACCCCCACCCCAAGCAGTGCAGGGCACCCTCCACCATGCCCCCACACATGTCTCCCAGCACCCCCACCCCCCAGCATCCAGGGGCACACTCCACCAGGCCCCCACACATGTCTCCCAGCACCCCCAACCCCCAGCAGTGCAGGGTCACCCTCCACCAGGCCCCCACTCATGTCCCCCTGCACCCCCACCCCCCAGCAGTGCAGGGGCACCCTCCACCAGGCCCCCACTCATGTCACCCACCACCCCCACCCCCCAGCCACCAGGGTCACACTCCACCAGGCCCCCACTCATGTCTCCCACCACCCCCACCCCCCAGCAGTGCAGGGGCAGCCTCCACCAGGCCCCCACTCATGTCCCCTATCACCCCCACCCCCCAGCAGTGCAGGGGCACCCTCCACCAGGCCCCCACTCATGTCACCCACCACCCCCACCCCCCAGCCACCAGGGTCACACTCCACCAGGCCCCCACTCATGTCTCCCACCACCCCCACCCCCCAGCAGTGCAGGGGCAGCCTCCACCAGGCCCCCACTCATGTCCCCTATCACCCCCACCCCCCAGCCACCAGGGGCACCCTCCACCAGGCCCCCACTCATGTCTCCCACCACCCCCACCCCCCAGCAGTGCAGGGGCATCCTCCACCAGGCCCCCACTCATGTCACCCACCACCCCCACCCCCCAGCCACCAGGGTCACCCTCCACCAGGCCCCCACTCATGTCACCCACCACCCCCACCCCCCAGCCACCAGGGTCACCCTCCACCAGGCCCCCACTCATGTCACCCACCACCCCCACCCCCCAGCCACCAGGGTCACCCTCCACCAGGCCCCCACTCATGTCACCCACCACCCCCACCCCCCAGCAGTGCAGGGTCACCCTCCACCAGGCCCCCACTCATGTCCCCCTGCACCCCCACCCCCCAGCAGTGCAGGGGCACCCTCCACCAGGCCCCCACTCATGTCACCCACCACCCCCACCCCCCCGCTACCAGGGTCACACTCCACCAGGCCCCCACTCATGTCTCCCACCACCCCCACCCCCCAGCAGTGCAGGGGCAGCCTCCACCAGGCCCCCACTCATGTCACCCACCACCCCCACCCCCCAGCCACCAGGGTCACACTCCACCAGGCCCCCACTCATGTCTCCCAGCACCCCCACCCCCCAGCATTCAGGGGCACCCTCCACCAGGCCCCCACTCATGTCCAACTCATGTCCCCCCGCACCCCTACCCCCCAGCAGTGCAGGGCACCCTCCACCAGGCCCCCACTCATGTCTCCCAGCAACCCCCACCCCAAGCAGTGCAGGGCACCCTCCACCATGCCCCCACACATGTCTCCCAGCACCCCCACCCCCCAGCATCCAGGGGCACACTCCACCAGGCCCCCACACATGTCTCCCAGCACCCCCAACCCCCAGCAGTGCAGGGTCACCCTCCACCAGGCCCCCACTCATGTCCCCCTGCACCCCCACCCCCCAGCAGTGCAGGGGCACCCTCCACCAGGCCCCCACTCATGTCACCCACCACCCCCACCCCCCAGCCACCAGGGTCACACTCCACCAGGCCCCCACTCATGTCTCCCACCACCCCCACCCCCCAGCAGTGCAGGGGCAGCCTCCACCAGGCCCCCACTCATGTCCCCTATCACCCCCACCCCCCAGCAGTGCAGGGGCACCCTCCACCAGGCCCCCACTCATGTCACCCACCACCCCCACCCCCCAGCCACCAGGGTCACACTCCACCAGTCCCCCACTCATGTCTCCCACCACCCCCACCCCCCAGCAGTGCAGGGGCAGCCTCCACCAGGCCCCCACTCATGTCCCCTATCACCCCCACCCCCCAGCCACCAGGGGCACCCTCCACCAGGCCCCCACACATGTCTCCCAGCACCCCCAACCCCCAGCAGTGCAGGGGCAGCCTCCACCAGGCCCCCACTCATGTCCCCTATCACCCCCACCCCCCAGCCACCAGGGGCACCCTCCACCAGGCCCCCACTCATGTCACCCACCACCCCCACCCCCCAGCCACCAGGGTCACACTCCACCAGGCCCCCACTCATGTCTCCCAGCACCCCCACCCCCCAGCATTCAGGGGCACCCTCCACCAGGCCCCCACTCATGTCACCCACCACCCCCACCCCCCAGCCACCAGGGTCACACTCCACCAGGCCCCCACTCATGTCTCCCACCACCCCCACCCCCCAGCAGTGCAGTGGCAGCCTCCACCAGGCCCCCACTCATGTCCCCTATCACCCCCACCCCCCCGCCACCAGGGGCACCCTCCACCAGGCCCCCACTCATGTCTCCCACCACCCCCACCCCCCAGCAGTGCAGGGGCAGCCTCCACCAGGCCCCCACTCATGTCACCCACCACCCCCACCCCCCAGCCACCAGGGTCACCCTCCACCACGCCCCCACTCATGTCACCCACCACCCCCACCCCCCAGCCACCAGGGTCACCCTCCACCAGGCCCCCACTCATGTCACCCACCACCCCCACCCCCCAGCCACCAGGGTCACCCTCCACCAGGCCCCCACTCATGTCTCCCACCACCCCCACCCCCCAGCAGTGCAGGGGCACCCTCCACCAGGCCCCCACTCATGTCTCCCACCACCCCCACCCCCCTGCCACCATGTGCAGCCCCCACCAGGTCCTCACAATGTGCGTAATGGTCAGCCTCCACAGCCAAAAAGCCCTACCAAGTAACCCATTCACCCACATGGAAATGGAAATCACATGTTACACCCCCAATGTTCATGAAGCAAATGAACCCATGTCCGTCACACACATATTTTCCAATTGAATGGGAAAACACACAACATGACATGCATGAAACCAATGAGATGAAACCACACAGTGAACAATGTAAAAAAAAATGTATTAGAAAAAAATACGAATGCTAAAGAAAGAAAACTAACTACAATGTAAATGTGAAAAAAGAAGCTGCATGTCCGCATAAAAACACAAAACTAGAAAATCTAATCCAAAAAATTTTGTCCAAAGTGAAATGTCAAAACTCTCCGTGCAACAAAGAACTATGTACAAAAATAACAAGGGTCCATCATCACAGCAGAACTAAGGAAACCTCCTAAAAAACCTACCTAAATATCAACTATATACAAAAAGTGGAGCAGTGTCCGTCGACTCCAAATCATAAGAAAAAACAAAGGAAACCTAAAACTAAAGAACTATATACAAAGGCGGCGGGCAAGTCCAGCGGCTCACTCTGTGGTGTTCCGGGCCAGGGCATCATCGAACTCCTGTTCGATGTCCCGGAGGCGGTCCAGTTCCATGGCCCCGAGGGTCCGCAGGGACGACGCCGTGTCCTCCTCCAACCCCCTGCGGATTGCCTCGAGGCACTCGGCCCGCCTCAGGGCCCTCCGCATGGAGTTCTCCGCCCTGACCATTGTGAGCCGCGCCTCTTCCGCCCGCCGCCGCTCCGCACCTATGGCGTGGCCCAACCGCTGCCACACGGAAGATACTCTCTGTCCTGGGTCCTCCTGCCCTCCGGCCGATGCCTGCCCCTCCGATGTCGAAGGCCCCGAGCCTTCATGGCTCCCACCATCTTGCTGCTGCTGCTGCTCTGCCTCTGCCCGTGCACTGCCTCCTGCTGCCTGCACATCCTCCGCCGGCTGGGGTGCAGTTGTTGATGTGGCCACCCCTGCTGGACGTCCGACTCCCGACTGTGGCAGGGATGCCTCCTCCACCAGCCTGGCCGCACTGTCAGAGGCAGCTCCACAGGGCACCCAGGTGACTGATGGGTGGGAAGATGGCACAGAGGACGACTGGCGCGTAGGGGGTCCAGTTGAGGAGGGGGTCGGAACAAGCCCCATCAGACGGAGGAATCCGGTCTGGGTGACCTGTCCCAGCAGGCTGACGTGGTCAACGAGCCATTCGAGATGACGTGCAGTCTCTCCATGAAAAGACTGCAGGTCACCTCGCATGGCCCGTTGACGCAACGCCACACCAGCCAGGACAGGCTCAACCCGGACCTGGATAGCCACGTCCGCAGGCAGAGGAAGGCCAGTTGACCTCAGCTCATCCCCTGCCTGAAAACGGGTCTGGACATAGGCATCCCTGCTGGTGCAAGATGATGCAGGGACAGGATCGGGGACAGGATTGCACACAGGCACCTCCGCGGCCGCCTGAGCTGCCTCCTGTCCATGGTCCTGGACTGCGCCACTAGCACCAGTGGGATCCCCACCTCCAGACCCCGTCTCTGGTGCTTGCACGGCCTCCTCCTCCACCAGACCCCCCACCAACCTGGATGACTCTGTGCCATCTTCCCCTGTTGGGCCCTGTGGGGTCCCAGCTGCCCCTTCTGCTGCCGAGGAGTCCAACTGCAACCTCCGCCTCTTGGACCTCCCCCCGGCAGCTGCGGCCTGGGACGCGGCACCGGACTCCTCACTCCCCGACGAGATGACAACACGGGAGGGGAGCCGGGCCTTGCGTCTCCGGCTGGCGGTCGGATCCCCGCCGCTGTGCTCCACAGCACCTTCTCCGCCCTCTTCATCAGTTGACGCTGCAGACAGGGAGAAACAAAACACAGGCATCAGGGCACTGTACAATGGACACATACACGCATGACAGTTGCACATGAGTGGCATTGGCAAACCTCAGACATGTCATCACAATCCCCAACACACATGTCATTGCAACTGGCACACATGAGCCATACCACAGCCATATCGCAACTGCCACCACCATCCCTACACATACAACAGCATCAGCAGCCAAAGGGGAGCCATACATCACATGCAACACAGGAAGTGCACCACACATGTACACACACCACCACACTTGCATGCATGTCTACACCTCTGCCAAGTGTCGCACTGTTCAGACGGGCATCCATGTCACATCTGCCAATCAGGCTTCCACATACCGCTGTCACATGCATCCATGTAGCATCACTGTTGCACCCTTGTCAAATACACACACATGCACATGTACACAGTACTCATACATGCAGCCGAAAACAACATACATGCCTGACATCACGGACATGTCTACTTACATACACATTCATCCAAACATGTGTGCACGCACAACTGCATTTGCCATGCAAGCCCACACACACAAGCACCATCCATGTCTCACACATTACAGCCCTCGCATGTGTCAGCCCCACGGCCCTGTACACCCCCACCCATACTCCACCCCATACAAACAGATGTGCAACCGGCACAATGGGGAATGATCACCACACGCCCTGCTCACAACCAGGATGCATGTATACTCACCGCTCGACTCCAGACGGCTCTGCTTCTCTAGGACCTGGACGTGGAGCGCTGGGGATATGCGTTCCAGGACCCCCATCTGTTCTTCCGACAAGTGGCCCCGGCGCCCCTTGGCATCCGCTGCCTTCAAGAGGCGCCGGGCCTTGTTCAGGGTCCTGGACCTGAAGTCCTCCCAGCGCTTCCTGACATGTTGTAAATCCCGGACTGCCACCCCCTCCGCGTTGATGGCAGTCACGATGTCAGTCCAGATCCGAGTCCGTCCTTCCTTGTCGGCGCGGGAACTTCCAAAGAGGGCATCATACTGCCCCAGGACTTGCTCCACCAGGACACCAACTTCGGTGGCACTGAAGCTGGTGCCCCTCTGCCTCTCTGGCCGGGGGTTGTCAGTGGTCACAGATGGTGTTAGCCCCGACATGACAACCCCAGAGGCAGGAGTGGGTGGGCAACTGGGTCCTGGGGCTGGGCTGTGGAGCGATGGAATTCCAGTCGGGAGTCTTCTGTTCCAGCAGGGGTGGTCACAGCAACAGCACCCCTGGCTGATGTGCAGGCAGAAAATGGCAGTGCACGTGGGCAGCAGGCAGTCAGGCAGCAGCAGATAGCAGGTGGGAGCGTGCTCGGGGCTCTGGGGGGCAGTAATTCGGCCTCCTGGGCAGGAGCGTGGTCTCCCGTGTGCTCACGCGTGGCCAGCTTGGTACGGAGTGAATTGGCACGTGAAAATCCTGCACGTCAGCGTGAAAACCGAGGAAAGGCCCTTAGCGCGTAAGCGCGTCAGCACGCATACGCGATTCCATTGGACCAAAGGCCCTCAGCGCGTAAGCGCGTCTGTGACGTGACCCGCACGGGTGTTTCCCACACAGCACGTGATGACAGAGCACACGTGGAAAGACTGCACGTCAGAGTCTCATCGCGTGTAATTGGACAAAAGTGCGTGTACACGCGATTGGCCTATGTACGTGTATATGAGGTGTGCGCGGACACTTACACACGCAAGTACGTCAGCGCACCTGTATCCCGGTGTACGGCCATTTCCACCAATCACACGCAATGAGACTCTGACGTGCAGTCTTTCCACGTGTGCTCTGTCATCACATGCTGTGTGGGAAACACCCGTGCGGGTCACGTCACAGACACGCCTACGCGCTGAGGGCCTTTGGTCCAATGGAATCGCGTATGCGTGCTGACGCGCTTACGCGCTAAGGGCCTTTCCTCGGTTTTCACGCTGACGTGCAGGATTTTCACGTGCCAATTCACTCCGTACCAAGCTGGCCACGCGTGAGCACACGGGAGAGCACGCTCCTGCCCAGAAGGCCGAATTACTGCCCCCCAGAGCCCCGAGCACGCTCCCACCTGCTATCCGCTGCTGCCTGACTGCCTGCTGCCCACGTGCACTGCCATTTGCTGCCTGCACATCAGCCAGGGGTGCTGTTGCTGTGACCACCCCTGCTGGAACAGAAGACTCCCGACTGGAATTCCATCGCTCCACAGCCCAGCCCCAGGACCCAGTTGCCCACCCACTCCTGCCTCTGGGGTTGTCATGTCGGGGCTAACACCATCTGTGACCACTGACAACCCCCGGCCAGAGAGGCAGAGGGGCACCAGCTTCAGTGCCACCGAAGTTGGTGTCCTGGTGGAGCAAGTCCTGGGGCAGTATGATGCCCTCTTTGGAAGTTCCCGCGCCGACAAGGAAGGACGGACTCGGATCTGGACTGACATCGTGACTGCCATCAACGCGGAGGGGGTGGCAGTCCGGGACTTACAACATGTCAGGAAGCGCTGGGAGGACTTCAGGTCCAGGACCCTGAACAAGGCCCGGCGCCTCTTGAAGGCAGCGGATGCCAAGGGGCGCCGGGGCCACTTGTCGGAAGAACAGATGGGGGTCCTGGAACGCATATCCCCAGCGCTCCACGTCCAGGTCCTAGAGAAGCAGAGCCGTCTGGAGTCGAGCGGTGAGTGTACATGCATCCTGGTTGTGAGCAGGGCGTGTGGTGATCATTCCCCATTGTGCCGGTTGCACATCTGTTTGTATGGGGTGGAGTATGGGTGGGGGTGTACAGGGCCGTGGGGCTGACACATGCGAGGGCTGTAATGTGTGAGACATGGATGGTGCTTGTGTGTGTGGGCTTGCATGGCAAATGCAGTTGTGCGTGCACACATGTTTGGATGAATGTGTATGTAAGTAGACATGTCCGTGATGTCAGGCATGTATGTTGTTTTCGGCTGCATGTATGAGTACTGTGTACATGTGCATGTGTGTGTATTTGACAAGGGTGCAACAGTGATGCTACATGGATGCATGTGACAGCGGTATGTGGAAGCCTGATTGGCAGATGTGACATGGATGCCCGTCTGAACAGTGCGACACTTGGCAGAGGTGTAGACATGCATGCAAGTGTGGTGGTGTGTGTACATGTGTGGTGCACTTCCTGTGTTGCATGTGATGTATGGCTCCCCTTTGGCTGCTGATGCTGTTGTATGTGTAGGGATGGTGGTGGCAGTTGCGATATGGCTGTGGTATGGCTCATGTGTGCCAGTTGCAATGACATGTGTGTTGGGGATTGTGATGACATGTCTGAGGTTTGCCAATGCCACTCATGTGCAACTGTCATGCGTGTATGTGTCCATTGTACAGTGCCCTGATGCCTGTGTTTTGTTTCTCCCTGTCTGCAGCGTCAACTGATGAAGAGGGCGGAGAAGGTGCTGTGGAGCACAGCGGCGGGGATCCGACCGCCAGCCGGAGACGCAAGGCCCGGCTCCCCTCCCGTGTTGTCATCTCGTCGGGGAGTGAGGAGTCCGGTGCCGCGTCCCAGGCCGCAGCTGCCGGGGGGAGGTCCAAGAGGCGGAGGTTGCAGTTGGACTCCTCGGCAGCAGAAGGGGCAGCTGGGACCCCACAGGGCCCAACAGGGGAAGATGGCACAGAGTCATCCAGGTTGGTGGGGGGTTTGGTGGAGGAGGGGGCCGCGCAAGCACCAGAGACAGGGTCTGGAGGTGGGGATCCCACTGGTGCTAGTGGTGCAGTGCAGGACCAGGGACAGGAGGCAGCACAGGCGGCCGCGGAGGTGCCTGTGTGCAATCCTGTCCCCGATCCTGTCCCTGCATCATCTTGCACCAGCAGGGATGCCTACGTCCAGACCCGTTTTCAGGCAGGGGATGAGCTGACGTCAACTGGCCTTCCTCTGCCTGCGGACGTGGCCATCCAGGTCCGGGTTGAGCCTGTCCTGGCTGGTGTGGCGTTGCGTCAACGGGCCATGCGAGGTGACCTGCAGTCTTTTCATGGAGAGACTGCACGTCATCTCGAATGGCTCGTTGACCACGTCAGCCTGCTGGGACAGGTCACCCAGGCCGGATTCCGCTGTCTGATGGGGCTTGCTCCGACCCCCTCCTCAACTGGACCCCCTACGCGCCAGTCGTCCTCTGTGCCATCTTCCCACCCATCAGTCACCTGGGTGCCCTGTGGAGCTGCCTCTGACAGTGCGGCCAGGCTGGTGGAGGAGGCATCCCTGCCACAGTCGGGAGTCGGACGTCCAGCAGGGGTGGCCACATCAACAGGTGCACCCCAGCCGGCGGAGGATGTGCAGGCAGCAGGAGGCAGTGCACGGGCAGAGGCAGAGCAGCAGCAGCAGCAAGATGGTGGGAGCCATGAAGGCTCGGGGCCTTCGACATCGGAGGGGCAGGCATCGGCCGGAGGGCAGGAGGACCCAGGACAGAGAGTGTCTTCCGTGTGGCAGCGGTTGGGCCACGCCATAGGTGCGGAGCGGCGGCGGGCGGAAGAGGCGCGGCTCACAATGGTCAGGGCGGAGAACTCCATGCGGAGGGCCCTGAGGCGGGCCGAGTGCCTCGAGGCAATCCGCAGGGGGTTGGAGGAGGACACGGCGTCGTCCCTGCGGACCCTCGGGGCCATGGAACTGGACCGCCTCCGGGACATCGAACAGGAGTTCGATGATGCCCTGGCCCGGAACACCACAGAGTGAGCCGCTGGACTTGCCCGCCGCCTTTGTATATAGTTCTTTAGTTTTAGGTTTCCTTTCGTTCTTATTATTATTTGGAGTCGACGGACACTGCTCCACTTTTTGTATATAGTTGATATTTAGGTAGGTTTTTTAGGAGGTTTCCTTAGTTCAGTTGTGATGATGGACCCTTGTTATTTTTGTACATAGTTCTTTGTTGCATGGAGAGTTTTTACATTTCACTTTGGACATAATTTTTTTGATTTGATTTTCTAGTTTTGTGTTTTTATGCGGACATGCAGCTTATTTTTTCACATTTACATTGTAGTTAGTTTTCTTTCTTTAGCATTCGTATTTTTTTCTAATACATTTTTTTTTACATTGTTCACTGTGTGGTTTCATCTCATTGGTTTCATGCATGTCATGTTGTGTGTTTTCCCATTCAATTGGAAAATATGTGTGTGACGGACATGGGTTCATTTGCTTCATGTACATTGGGGGTGTAACATGTGATTTCCATTTCCATGTGGGTGAATGGGTTACTTGGTAGGGCTTTTTGGCTGTGGAGGCTGACCATTACGCACATGATTGGGGATTGTGAGGACCTGGTGGGGGCTGCACATGGTGGCAGGGGGGTGGGGGTGCAGGGGGACATGAGTGGGGGCCTGGTGGAGGTTGAGCCTGCACTGCTGGGGGGTGGGGGTCGTGGGAGACATGAGTGGGGGCCTGGTGGAGGCTGCCCCTGGTGGCTGGGGGGTGGGGGTGGTGGGTGACATGAGTGGGGGCCTGGTGGAGGGTGCCCCTGGTGGCTGGGGGGTGGGGGTGGTGGGAGACATGAGTGGGGGCCTGGTGGAGGGTGACCCTGCACTGCTGGGGTGTGGGGGTGATGGGAGACATGAGTGGGGGCCTGGTGGAGGGTGACCCTGGTGGCTGGGGGGTGGGGGTGGTGGGAGACATGAGTTGGACATGGGTGGGGGCCTGCTGGCAGGTGCCCCACAGTGCTGGGGGGTGGGGGTGGTGGGGGACATGAGTTGGACATGGGTGGGGGCCTGCTGGCAGGTGCCCCACAGTGCTGGGGGGTGGGGGTGCAAGGGGACATGAGTTGGACATGGGTGGGGGCCTGCTGGCAGGTGCCCCACAGTGCTGGGGGGTGGGGGTGCAAGGGGACATGAGTTGGTGTTCATTAGTTCAAGGAGACATGTGCCTTTGCTGGGGGGCATGCCCATGGTGGGTGGGCTGTCTGCGGGACATGACCAGGGATGCATGGTAGTCCCCTGTGGTGTGGGCTGCCTGCAGGGGCCGTGGAGGGTGTACAGGGTACACCTGGGAGGACCCACACTGTCAAATCACATGTGGAACTTCCCGCGCACCCCTGAAATACACGCGCCCAGCCTATTCGCGTGTGGAACTTCCCGCGCACCCCTGAAATACACGCGCCCAGGCTATTCGCGTGTGGAACTTCACGCGCACCCCTGAAATACACGTGCCCCCAGGCTATTCGCGTGTGGAACTTCCCGCGCACCCCTGATATACACGCGCCCAGGCTATTCGCGTGTGGAACTTCCCCCGCACCCCTGGAATACACGCGCCCCCAGGCTATTCGCGTGTGGAACTTCCCGCGCACCCCTGAAATACACGCGCCCAGGCTATTCGCGTGTGGAACTTCCCGCGCACCCCTGGAATACACGCGCCCCCAGGCTATTCGCGTGTGGAACTTCCCGCGCACCCCTGAAATACACGCGCCCAGGCTATTCGCGTGTGGAACTTCACACGCACCCCTGGAATACACGTAGCCCGCTCCCCCAGGCCCGATCGCGTGAGGAACTTCACGCGAACCCCTGTAATACACGTAGCCTGCTACCCCAGGCCCGATCGCGTGAGGAACTTCACGCGAACCCCTGTAATACACGTAGCCCGCTCCCCCAGGCCCGATCGCGTGTGAAACTTCACGCGAACCCCTGAAATACACGTAGCACGCTCCCCCAGCCCCGATCGCGTGAGGAACTTCACGCGAACCCCTGTAATACACGTAGCCCGCTCCCCCAGACCCGATCGCGTGTGAAACTTCACGCGAACCCCTGAAATACACATAGCCCGCTCCCCCAGGCCCGATCGCGTGAATAACTTCACGGGAACCCCTGTGATGCACGTACCCTGCTGAAATCGCGTGTTAGACTTCCCGCGCACCCCGGTATACACGCACACGTATTTTTTGTCAGCGGGTGTCCGTGTTTGTGGGTACCCCTTTGCACGTCATTTTTCCTGGAGGGCCACAGTATGGGACATTCATCATGGCAGTATATAGGTGCTATTTGTTGGCGCACCTTTTGGCGCACATTTCTTACAGCCGCAGAGACGCTACCGCCTGCTTTCTTGTGGCGGTCGTGTTTGTGCCTGTGCGCTGGTTTGAGCGTGCGCTTTTTTGCCCTATTCTATTCCATGAATACGTGTTGTAGGCGAGCGTGTGGGCGTTCCGCGCACTTGTGCCCTGTACTTCCCCCGTGACGCCCACGTTTTGACAAGTTGTTCCCCATTCCGAGTGTTACGCCCGTGTTCCGCCTACTTTTGTTGCGTGCGCCGCGCTATGTGCGAATTTCGCTGTGCCCTGTGCGATTTTCGCTGTGACCTGGCGCACGCTGTTAGATGGCCTGTGCGCCAACGTGCGCCGCGCACTTTTTTATCGCACATCCGCTGGTTTTCTCGCGCACGGCCTTCCATGAATCGACGTGCGCTGCTTTTCGTGCGATTTTCGCAATTGCACTGCGATTTTCGCTATTCCACTGCGATTCGCACGTTTTTGCCCACTTGCGCCGCGCTAATTATTCCATGAATCGGCCTGCAAATCAATGATGCGATTTAGTGCAGTAGGGCTGTTATCAAGTCTTGTTGGTAGGTAATAAAGCTGGCACTCACACACAGACCTGCTGTGGAGTCAGTAGTTGTTCCAGGTAGCTTTATTTGACAGATGTACAGTATATACGCCAATCCAGTTACTCTCATTTATGTACAAGGCATTAGGCACAGGGCAGGCACAAGGAGGGGTAATGGACCTACATACAGAGGAGGAAACCCACCGGCCATCCATCTATTCCAGCTCAGGCCCCCAACTGACACTCTCAGAACATTCACTCACAGATCCACACAAGATTCTCCTGAGCTGCATTCATGCATCAACATTCTGACAGCAAGCACCCCAGAACAGTGACGTCACATGACAAGACTACATTACAACAAGGGCCTATGAGAATCACAATCGGTAACAAACGCAAATGTACAAGGTTTGATTGTGCATTTCTTTCACCCCTCCACCTTCCACTTCAGTGGCTAGCCCCTAGAGCCTGCATCAGCTCTTCCATAAGCTACCTTATAGAACTGGCTCGTCAGGTGGAGCGTGTGCCCACTCGCACACCCTCCCTTTCCAAAATGGAAAAGTCGCATTAGCCTGCCTGGCCAACCTGGCCACTTATACTTTGAGTAAGGTGCGGGGGAAGAGGGCTTATTAAAAGGTTCTGCTGCAAGGCTAAGCCTCAATGAGACAGGATTGTGACGAAAAAGCCGTCAAAGTGTAATGCACAATCATATTTCTGAAGAGGAAGTGCTTGGCGCAGCATTTTGTGAGGCATAAGTGGGGGACATTGTGCAAAAATGCACGAAATCTGAAAGACCAATGAAGACAGCGTATTAGAACCTGCCGCCTACTCAGGTAAGTGCGCGTGCATTTTCTGAGCAGCAGCCTTAAAAGCACTATGTGGAAGCACACGGGGCACAGTACGGCTCCAGGTCAGCGAGTGATGTAGAGGTAATGGGAAATTCTGACAATTCTTGCACCTGCGGTATTATGCAGAAAGATTACACGGTGGAATTAATTGGGATGCTGCTATGAATGGGAATTAGTTGCATTCCAATACCAGAAAAGAATAAGATGGCTACAGCATTGAGGCACAGCATACAGTATCTCCTAATACAGATGTCCATTATTCTATCACTGAGAGGTGAACAGAGCCATGGATTATACATTCTACTCCAATGTTTTTCCTCTGCCGAAGGTACCAGGAGATTTCAGAATGATCCTAATCTTTAAGCTGATTAATCACTGGGCCCAGTGATTGGTGTTCTCGGTGGTCACATTGCAGCCTCTTACTCCAGTCAGGAGGAAGGGAGAGTTCAGAACAATTATCGCTCTTCGGATGCTTACTGTTCTGTGGCGCGCGCTTCGCGGGCTGGTGGCGCAGTGAAATGATACGCGGGACACGGAGCTGTAGAAACTCACGTCTGCTTTATTCCACAACTTCCCCTGAACTCCCTGAACCCGCCCCCCGTTCCGTCACTTCCCTTTCCTCCCTTGCTCCCGCCCCTGCGTTACTATGGAAATGTCAACGTGACATCTCCACCCTTTTTAAACAGTTACCAGGCTCTTCGCAACTGGCGAGGGTCCGGTGGGCTTCTAGTCCATTTCCTCGATCCATTGGCGAGGTCTGTTCCGAGCCCTCTGCGGACGGGCCTGAGTTGATCCGGGCGAGGGCCTGTCCTCCACCCTGGCACTCTCTCGTTCTGATTCAGCATCCTCAGAGTCCCACTGATCAGCTTGGTACGAGTCATCCGACTCATAGTCCACGGGTGCCTGTACCCTGCCACTTAGCCTCCTGGCACCACTGGGTGGCAGCTCTTTGAAGGGGGACTAGTTCCTCGTGATGGATCCCTCTGATCCTTGGGCCGTGATCATAGACCCCTTCTTCTGAGTGACAATCAGATGTTCTTCGCGAAATGGGACCGTGTGCTTGCGAGTCACTGGTTGTCGGACAGCCACTACATCCCCTACGCCCATTGTGGAGGTCTGAGCTCGCCTGCGAGTGTCAGCATACTCTTTCATCCGAGTTTTGGCTGCTTCGTCTCTTTCTCGCACCTCTTGATCCAAACTGGGCGATGGTGTGATGCCTTCTGCTTGTGGTATGCGTGTCTGGGTATTACGTCCGGACATCAACTCAGCAGGGGTTCTCCCCGTGGTGCTGTGAGGGGTTCCCCTATAGTCTCTCATTAATTGATTCAATACTTGCTCATAGGGCTGACCAGTGAGCCTGGCGATCTGGAGGGCTCTCTTCAGGTTGGCCATGAATCTCTCTATCATCCCATTAGCCTGGGGCCATAGTGGAGTGACTTTCCTATGATGAAATCCCAGGTAGTCTGCGAACTGGGTGAACTGATGTCCACAGAATGGGGCTCCGTTGTCCGTCTTGAGCACTTTCGGTACCCCATAGGCCGAGAACATGTGGTCCAGAACTGGGATGACGTGATGCGCTGCTGTGGAAGATATGAGCCGCACGTCGGGATACCATGAGTACTCATCCATCACTGCTAGAACGTATTTCCCTCCTTCGATGGGCCCGAAGAAGTCCGCTGCAACGGCCTCCCATACTTTCTGCGGGAGCTCCGACATGACTAGAGGTTCGGGGTGTCGGTTTGGCGTGATGAGGCAGCGAGTGGGGCATGTTTTCAGTGCTGCCTCTACTAGTGCGTCCATGTGGGGAAACCACACCTTCTGTCGAAGCATGCGCTTGGTGGACACCATGCCTCGGTGTGTCTCGTGTGCGAGTTCCATGACCTTGGCCCTCATTGCCTCGGGGATGAATAGCTTGCAGTCTTTTAGAATCAGGTGATCTTCTGACACTGCGAGTGCGTCCTTCACCTGCAGTAGTTGTTCCACGTCCTCCTGCACTTTTCCTCCCGCAGCTCTCCCCTTTTCTTTTGCTCTTCGCCACTGACCTGTCTCCAGCCCTTCACGGATGATGCGGCAGGCTGGGTCGTTTTCCGTTTCTCTGGCTAGCGTCTCCATATTAATTCCCTCCGTTGCAGCCTGATGAACAAGGTACCGTAAGTACCTGTTGGCCACTGAAGGTTCTGGTGTGTTTTCCTCCCTTGGCCTCCTGGATAGAAAATCAGCTGGGTTTTCGCCTTTCCCTGATATGTGAATGATTTCGAACGCATAGTCTTGAAGTCTCAGACCCCATCGTGCGATTCTTGGGGGGCATTTTGGCTTGAGGGTTGCCATATAAGAACAGTAAGGCCTGATGGTCGGTGACAACTTGAAAGGGTTTACCATATAAGAATAGGTGGAAGTGTTCACACGCCCATACGACAGCAAGTCCTTCCTTTTTCCGCCTGCGAGTATGCAGTTTCTGTGGCAGATAGGCTACGGCTGGCATAGGCTACTATGTGCTTCCGTGAGGAATCTTTCGGGTCCTTTTGAGCCAGAATTGCACCCAGGCCAACTGGGCTGGCATCAACCGTGAGTTCAGTTGTCTGTTCGGGTCATAATATGACATATTTTCTGCTTTTGCCACCCTTTCTCTTATCAGTTCGAAGGCTTTTTGACACTCCGGGGTCCACTCGAATTTTGTGTCTTGGTGCGTTAGCTGTCTGAGTGGTTCGCTGACTGATGTGAAGTCTCGAATGTACCGGTTGCAGTAACTGGCTAGGCCCAAGAACGATCATAGTTCTGATACATTGGCTGGGGATGCCGTGTCATTCAGGGCTGCCACTTTGTCTGGGTCCGGAGTCATGCGTGTTTCAGAGAAGATATGCCCAAAGAATTTCAGCGTGGTTTTCCGGAATTCACATTTGTCTTTGTTGAGCGTGAGGTTGGCGTCATGTAATGCTTTGCACACCAACATCAGGGTTTCATCGTGTTTGTTTGCGTCTGTTCCGAAGACCAGGATGTCATCTGAATAGTTTAGGCAGTTCGGAATGTGCTTTATAATGTTGTGAACCTCAGCCTGAAATGTTTCGGCAGCCGAGGACACCCCAAAGCTAAGTCTCTTGTATCTGAAGATACCAACATGCGTGACAAACGTCGTGATATTTCTGCTGTCAGGGTGCAAGACCAGTTGATGATATCCCTTTTGCAGGTCCAGTTTAGAAAACACCTTGGCTCCATTCAGCAAGTGTATCATGTCCATGATTCTCGGGGCAGGGTGTCTTTCCCTTTTGATGGCTTGATTCGGGCGTCACATGTCTACACATAGTCTTATGGCCTCAGAGCCTTTCTTGGGAACCGGAACGATCGGTGAGACCCATGTGGTGGGACCTGTGGCCCTCTCAATGATGTCTTGTTCGAGTAACTTTTGGAGTTCATCCTCCACTTTTCTTTGAATATTGACTGGAATCCCGCGGTATGGCTGGGCTACGGGGCGGATTGATTCGTCCACATGGAGCCGTATTTGTCTGTTGCAGAGCTTCCCTATCCCTTTGAAGATTCTGGGGTAGAGGTTGTTCACCATTTCCACTGGGTCTATGCATTTGTGAACCATGATGTTGTAGAGGATGTGAATCAGACCCATGTCCGCGGCTGCCTTAAAACTGAGTACGCAGCCACTGTCTGTCTCGGTGGCCAAGACATGTATCGGTACCTTCATTTCATGTCCCTTGTATCTGCAGAGACCGTTGAACTGTCCCAGGCAATTTAAGGGTGTCTTGGCTCCATACGCATATATGTTCACGGATGCTGCCTGTAAATTGGGTTTTTGTGGGAGATCGTTGTAGATTTTCTCGCTCACCACATTAACAGTGGCTCCCGTATCTATGAGGAATTCCGTGGGCCTCTCTTGCAGTTTGATGATGAGCGTTGGACTGTGGGCGGTTGCTGTGGGGTTTCCTAAGGCGTACACATAGGCCTTTCTCTTTTGGTCACTCCCGGATGAGCTGAGGTCGGAGTCAGTGGGGGATTGCTCCACTAGGTATCGCACGTGGCGCCGGGATCTGCGTTCCGTTCTTGGGTGCATCGTAAGCCTTCTTCTTTCCCTTCTCCTTTGTCAATCTTCTCCCGATTCCCGGCCACGCTGATCACCTGTGGGTTGACTCTGAGCAGGCAATGTGTTGGAGACTGGGTTATTGACTGTCAACCCTCCATGTCTGCTTCTGGGGTGAGAGGTGTTCTCCCGGGGCCGGTCTCTGCCTCTATCACGGAAAAGTCTGCACACTGCCTTGAAGTGACCCTCTTCACCGCACGAGGTGCACCGTTGGCCTATGGCTGGACATGTTCCCTCATGTGGGTACTCGAAACCACACTTGTAACAAAAGAGTTCTTCACTTTTCCTCTCTAATTGTAATTTGTTGACGTTCTCCCCGATGGTGGTGTTGCCAAAACTCTCGACTTGGGAGTCAATGGCTATCTCCACTCTTGCCAGTGCCAGAATTTCCTCAAGCGTGCAGGACTTTTGCAATAGTTTCCGTCGGAAAGTCTGTGATTTGCACCCCGAGATCATTTGCGATCTTAGTGCTTCGGTGTTTGAATAGTTAGCAAAGTCACAGTGCTTTAGTTTGGTGAGTAATCCCATCGCATAGGCATCCATGGATTCCCCTTTAAGCTGCTTGGTGCTGTGAAATAAGTGTCTTTCATAGTCTACATTGGTATGGGGTGCGAAATACGCAGCCAACGCTTCCTTAAGATCTTTGATCGAGTCTATGGAGTCCTGGGGCATCTCATCTATTATATCCCGGGTCGCCGGACACACAGCTAGCTTTAGCAGACATACCTGTCGTGCGTCGGCAACTGGGCCTGCGGCTCCCATATAAAGGTCGAAATCCCTGATCCATTTGGTCCAATGGGGACCCATGTTGCTTGTGTCCGTCACATCAAAAGCTCCTGGCATTTGAGCTGCCAGGGTGTCCGGTAGATGATAGGGCACGTGGTCTGGTGCAGGTGCAGGTGCTCCTGGGGGCGCGTTTCCTTGCGCCTGCCCCCTTTGGCCGTCATCTTGCCCTGACATGACGACGTTGATTTGCTTACTTCTTTGGGTGCCACGAGCCTTGCCCCGTGGTTATTCGGATTGCCCTTGGGAAAGTTGTTATTTGCCTCGCGTTGGGGCGTGACCCTGCCCTATGTGGGGTTTTGGATGGCCGCCCCTCGGCGCATGAGCACCATCCAGGGTGGTGGCTCCCTGTTTCAATTCTCCCTGTAGCCCCTTGATGCTGGGCACCGGGATCTGTGGTATCCTTTGGCCGCCTGCTGGGCCTGCACTCACGTGCCTGCAGTGTTTTGTGGCTCCTGTCGAGCCGGCGCTTCGCTTGGCTGGCGCAGGACACGGGGGCCTCTGTTCCGTTTGGCTGGCGCGTGAAGTTGCTTTCCCTCACGGCATCTCGGGCCTCGCTCGTGGTGTCACGGCCCAGTCCGCGTGATATTTGTCCAGCTCGCGGGCCGCTTCCGCGAGCATCGTCGCGCATTCTCCTGGGGGGGGCTGCGGGGTTCCTAGGAGCGTGGCCCTTCCCCCGATCCCATCTTCGTCGTCATTGTTCTGTGGCGCGCGCTTCGTGGGCTGGTGGCGCAATGAAATGATATGCGGGACACAGAGCTGTAGAAACTCACGTCTGCTTTATTCCACAACTTCCCCTGAATACCCCGAACCAGCCCCCCGTTACGTCACTTCCCTTTCCTCCCTTCCTCCCGCCCCTGCGTTGCTATGGAAACGTCAACGTGACACTTACCACCATTTTCCGAAACATCAGAATCACCAGAGGTTTCTCTGACTTGCCTTTGAAGATTGCCTTTGCACATTTGTTAAAAAAAAGGGGGGAAAAAGGTCTTCTGAATGTGCATTTATTGTGTACACAATCTATAGTCCATTTGAGATAAGAGCTTATATTTTAAAAGAAGAGCAATAGAGCACTGGCAGAGGGGATCGAACCCAGATCAGAGGGCTGATTCCATTTTTCAAAGTAACTCCCATTCTTCTACACTGCAAATGCTCTGGTTATAACTAATGTTTATAAGCAATATAGTAATCGGCTGGCTAATGACGCGCTGTTATGACCAGTCATGTGAAGGGTGTTATTTGGCCTTTGGACTGGGTTACTCTTCCAGTCTTGGTTCATGAGCAGACAATTAATGTGGTCAGCACTCAAATGTCCCTAACACATTTAATATGTATCACCATCACCTCTTACAATGTAACTTCAATGTTCTTGACGTTTTCGGAAACCTGTAAAACTGTTGACTATCCCTTCTTCTGTTCTTCTGTCGCTTTATATTGAGACCACCCTTAATCTGGGGAGTTCATTCCCACCCCCATCAAGAAGCCCTGCAATACTCATTTAGTTTTTTTAGTGCTGGCCTTACTGAAGACTCATATAGAGTGACACAACCCCCCCCCCACCCCACACAGCCTGGTTAGGAAAAACACAAATTACAATACTTTCCATTCTCCAAATTTAAAATTAAATGATCAACACTGGTCCAGGCATATAATCATTTTACATGTGGAATGCTGTACAATTTCATGCGCACTTAAAAGGCTAGCAGTTGGGTTACAGATGTGTTCCAATTCATAGGACAATTATGATTCCCCCACACCTTTGCCAGGGTGATTTAGCAGTGTTTTATTAGTGTCTTTGAAGTTGGTTGCCTGAAGTTGTAAATACCAGGGATGCACCAACTAGAGCATTTGGCCTCCTCAGAATTGCACTTTCAGAGACACCAAGTCTAGGGAAAGTCTGTTTTGAACCCCTCTTAGCAGCCACACTTTATTGCAGGTGTAAACAGCTGGAGGGCGGGGGATCATAAAAGCCAGGCTTGTAGTGTGGGAGTTCTTTGTAAAGTTTGCCCAGAGCCCCCCCCCACCATTTGTCCTTGGCTGAAATGGACTCCCATATTGCATTTTCTAACAACAGCCTTGATTCCTTGACATACAGTGTGTTTTCAGGTTCCACTTTGCAATTTTGCTGAAAGTACAGGGCTGTTTTTTTCAGTCATTAATAAAATACACTTTTGATTATCTGCTGTTCGTTTTCTTGCTGAAAAGTGAGTCTGAATTGCCACAGTGCACTATGGGTGGCAATTTCAGTGAAAATGCTGCAGTGTTTTCTTAGCCCGTAATGTGATGTGCTTTTCCAATCTTCACTTGGATTACATTTTCGCGATTTCCTTGCAGTAAGACATCTGTGTAGTCTGCCTAAATAGGCCTACAGTATCTTTTCATGGCAAACAAGCAGGCTTTTATTTTCACGTGTTTTGCCGGTATTTTGCATGTGAAGCATATTCTACCTTACTTTTTGTCAACACATACCATGTCTTTTCCCTGACATCTTATGTTGGCATGGGGAAATTTTTCTCATGTCTTGCTTTAACTTGCAAACACACATGCAAAGCCGTTTTTGTCTCAGTGTTTACAAATCTTATTTTTCATGTTAAAGGGACCTTTGAAATTATTCTACCTTTGTGAATTAAAATGCTACTTTTTCTTTGGTAATGACAGGTAGGCCTTTTTCACATGGCCCTTGGGTTTGGGGGCCTTTGATTACACCCCACATGCCCCCCTCCCCTGTTCCTCCCAGATTCTTTGGTGGGGAAGACAGTGCAGAGTGGGCTTTCCTTTTTCTTAGATTTTTATCTTCATTGGAGTCGGTTCGGTTCAATTTCCTTCATTAGGGAGTGGGCACTTCAGTGTCCCCTTCTGTCTCTGGGTTGAGTGGTATCTCATGGCACCCCCTTTCTTCCTTTATTAGGGAGCGGGCACTCTAGCCTCCCTTTCCATCTTTGGGTTGGGGGTGTGGCAAGGTACCCCTTTCTTCCTTCTTTATAAGGTTGCAAGGTCCTCTCTAGGCTTTCCTATTTCCTCCAGGCTGGAATAGAATGGAGTTAATTGCTAACAAATAGAAAGTAAAAGAGGTTCACTACTTTTTACACACATATTTCCCTGGAAGATTTACACAGAAATGGACAAAAACAGCAACAGCATACAAGTGTACTACACAACATTTTCACCGTTTCACAAAACCTTATTTAATTATGTTCTTTCTCTTTACAATGAGCACTAAGTACATTACTGTATATATATCTTGATCTCCATCCCTCCGTTTCATTCCTCAGATGGTTCCTCTGCTCGTCTTTCATTTAGCTCCTTAATCGGTCATAAAGCTGGTCTGGGATGACAGCTTTTCAACTGATTGATGTGGACCCATTTTTCTTCTGTCTGTTCTTCTTTTGGGTTGCAGATCTTGTAGGCAATAAGTGATATGTAATCTACAATTTCAAAGGCATCACGTCAAGGCGGGAGAAACTTCTGCTCCATGGTCTGATTCCTTTGAAAATTGTACAGGTAAACCTTGTCCCCTACTTCATACTCTTTCTTGGTGGTCTTTAGATCCTAATTGGTCTTCATTCCTTCGCCCGAATTTTCTAAATTGGCTGAGCATAAGCAAAAGCATGCTGGAGGTGCTTCCTTAAATTTTCAATGTTCTCATGAGTAGTGGACGCATTTATCAGTGTCAGCTCCTGAGTTCTATAGAGCAGATGCTGCGATTGCACAATTTTTTGTCTGGACATGTCATGAGCTCAAATGGAGACATCGCTGTTGCAGAAGATGGTGTAGACCTAATAGCCATCAGGACAAGCAGCAATAGGATGTCCCAACTAGGTCCAGAGTCTGCCACAAACTTCTTCAAAGTACTCACAATTGTTTTGTTGCATCTCTCTACCACCCCCCACTGCTTGAGGCCAGGCAGAAGGCAATGTGGAGTTTTCTTTTAACCCCTAGAATCTCTCACATCTTCACCATCACCTCACTGGTAAAATAGCTTCCTTAGCGGCAGAAATAAGAGAAGATGTGGTTGATCATTAGTGTAGCAGCTCTCTCCGCTTTACAATTCAAGCCTGGAAGATATTCTACCCACTTTATGAACAAAGCATGTCACAGTCAACATGTACTTGTTTCCTCTAGAGGAGCGAAGCACTGTTTCCTCTAGAGGAGGGAAGCACTGGCCCAAAGATATCGACTTGCAAATCTGACCAAGGCAGTGTCATTACCCTGTTTTGTAGGGGAGCTCTGTGTGTGAGTGATATGGGTTGAAATTGAGCACACACAAGACACCGCCTTAGGTAAGTGTCAAGGTCCTGGCTCATGTGTGGCCAGTAGGAAATCTCGCGCAAGATTTAGAATGTTGTTTGAAATCCCCTATGACCAGCAGTGGTCATGCCATGGGCGTGGTTCTACATCAGGCTTTGTAATGAGGTAGGTTCCACCCACTAGTCACAGCCATAAAGGGCTCTCCATACCAACAAACGGTCTTGGATCTGGTACATCTTGGAAAACATTATCAACACCCAGAGATCCTCTTTACCGGTACAACCCGACTCGGTTAGAGGAAAGCTCACAGGGTCTTCAAAGTGTCGATAACATATCCCAATGATTTCTGTGCAGTGATCTAATCTGCATCTGGGAATATTTACTCCACTGGGCTGTCGAAAGTACACTGTTAGCATGAGTTTGTGAACAGGAGACAGCAGCAATTTGGATTTCACATAGCAGGGATATTGTTTCTATAAAATGCCCCTGCGGAGCTCCAGTTTTAGCCAGCTAGTTTGCCAGGTCATTCTGAGTCTTATCTGGTCGCTCTATCTCAGAATGACCACTTATCTTCTACCAATAGATGATCTTCTATCTCATTGGAGGTCACCAGATGGTCAATTGACTGGATCAATTTGGCATGTTTTAAGGGTTTATTGTTGGCAGAAAGCATGCCTCGATTATTCCAGTTAATCAGGTGCCTCACAAACCCATTCCTGACATAATCAGAGTCAGTGATTATGACCAGTTCATTGAGTTGGTGATGCACTGCAGTGAGGATGGCTTGATGAACGGCCATCAACTCTGCAAAATGACTACTTCTGGGTCCAATTTTATAACCAGCAGAGGGTTCCAGCGTATCATTCTCCCAGGCATTACCAATGCCAGCCACCAGTTCTTTTCCCTTGTTGTTGTCAACGTGGTAGGAACACCCATCCACATAAACTGTGCCTATCCCCTGACACGTGTCTTCTTCATAGACCGTGTGGGGAGGGAGTTAAGTACGCCTCCATGTTGTTGTTGGTCATTGGACTTTCGTCCTCGAGTTTTCTGGAGCACAATCAACCAAGTACACAAACCCTTGCACTAGGGGACTCTTCTTGTTTTGGTAATATAATTATAATTAATTATTATATAATTATAATCATTCTTTTGTAACACGCTTAATACCAATGACTGGTTTCTAAGTGCGGGACATGCTTTCAAACCTGTATTGCGCCGCGTTGTCTTACTTCCAAGACAAACATGTTGCCCCTGAGTTATACTTCCTCCCCATATCTGACCTCCACAAGAAAGCATTATAAAATCCAGGAAGTAATTATGGAATTACTAACATTCCCCATCTGGATTCTGTGACTTTGGAGATATTGTACGAGTTTGTGAGGAGTCACGACAATGATGTTGTCCCCCTGTATGAATGGCCGGTAATTTTTCAACAACCACACCGTTGCCCGGAGTGCTGTCTCCCAGTCATTTAATTTTTCCTCCACAGAGGGCAAAGTCTTCCTCACGTATCAGATGACTTGGTTGAACATGTTATGTTTTTGATACAACGCTGCTGTTAGGCACGTATCTGAGAACCCTGTCTCCAAGAAAAACACCCTGTTTTTAATGGGCTAAGCCAAACAAGGAGCCTGGAAAAGGCATCTTTTTAGTTGTTTAACTGCCTCAGCTTGTCCTGGACTCAACTCCCACTTGACTTTGGCCTTTGATAAATGGACCAAGGATCGAGTGACCTCTGTGTAGTCTTCAATGAACCTCCGACAATACTTAGTGAGTCCAGTAAGGCTTCTTAATTCTCCCAGAGTATTCGCGTCTTTTAATTTCATGAAGGCTTCCACCTACTTCACTTGGGGATTATGAACCTCAGGGGTGATCTCATGCACTAAGAATTTCACTCGGGTCTTACACCACTGTGCCTCCTGAAAGGACAGTTTTGCTCTGGCTTTCTGCAACTGGGTTAAAACATAGCAGATTTCTGCTATGTGTTGGTCCACAGTTGAGCTCTTGATCAGAACATTATCCAAATAGGCTAGGTTTCCCCTTTTGCCCAAGTCGAGCATGGCCTTATGTAGAAAGATATTAAACTCATTGCCAGAGTTGATGTATCCAAAGGGGGTTTGTGTCCACGTGTACTGTTCCCCTTGAAGGTAAAGGAAAGCTTGTACTGGTTTCCCTACTCACAGGTACTGTCCAGTGACTGTAGGTCAGGTCAATGGTGGTGTAAACCTTTGACCTTTGGATCTGTGCCAGCCCTTGATCGATGTAGGAAAGTGGACATCTTGACATGTGGACCTGTTTGTTCAACTTCCTCAGGTCTGTAGATAGTCTCAATTGGCCATCTGGTTTGAGTATCCCCAGTACCGGGTTGTTAAAGGTACTGTGGATTTGATAATTAATAATCTCTGTGAGTGACTCCACAGACACTTCACAAATACTGGAACCATCTCAGGGTCCGTGGATATGGTGGTTGAATGTATCTCTGTGCATCCACAATCATAAGAATCCACTGCAAAGATATCCTGAAAATTCAAAAGCACCTGTTTCAGCTTCTGCTTTTTCTCCTCGGTCTCACAGGCATCAACGAGGTTGATTTGTCCTTCGACCATTTGCTTTAAGCCTGGAAAGACATCTGGCTTGGCAATTTCAGCGGTATCCTCCAGTTGGGTGGAGACATCTCTTGTTATGGTGTTGGCCTGGACGTGAGGTTTCATGCATGGGGGGTAGTCACTGTTGAATCAAAATACTACCTCACCCTTCCTGATTTCATAGGTGACCTCTAGCACACCCTAAGGGCCGGAACACTACACCAAGTAATTCCCCCTTATCTGGTAACAATCTTTTCCGGGGGGATATTGTCGTTAAAATTGTAACAGTCATTTGGAATTGGTCCAATAATCTCATTACCTAAATCAATAGCATAATGTTGGGCATCAACTGCCATTCCAATAAAGGTGTCTGCGCCCAAAGTGATATGACGAGGGTTGCTGTTATCCACCAATATTCGAATGGTGTAATGTTATAAGTCAACTAGTGGTGTCAGGTATAAATACAAGCCTTGCTGTTGGAGGTGATAATTCAAATTTACATAGGCATCCTTGTTTTTGAGGTTCTGTCTTCACTTAATTTTTAGGGGAATTGTAAATTGTTGCACCTGTCCTGGGATGGTAACTTCTTCTCTCACTTGAACTTCAACCGCATAAAGCAGCAATTGAGCTGACTAAAATGCTTTGTCACTATTGTCAAAGCCCATGGGGTTACCCCCAGTCGGGACCAGGCTTTATTATTAATTAGATCGAAATGAATTGCAAATCGGTTGAGAATGTCACTTCCTAAGTAAAAGTCAGAGGGGACATCTCTTACAATCCAAAAATTATGTTCTATGCTTTTGTTGCCAGTGGACATATTTAGCCTACACCTGCTAGGCAGGAGATGTTTGGAATTTGGAGATTTCAGGCCCATTTCCCACTTATCAATCAATTTAAACGTGGAAATGGTCTGATCTTTTGGGAGTTTCCTGAATAATGTGTCACTGATGATGCTTCGTCCATTATTCAAGCATACTCTGGAGAGCACCGGCTCCTACCCCTCATTTAACTGAATGGTGAAAAACAACTATTCACCCTTTCTCTGAATGTCCGTCAAACTTTGACTGTGTTCTTCCTTGTCTGGTTTAGCGGCACTCAATGTTTCTTCTGATTTTGGACTGGTCTAACATTTTAGGGTGTTCCCTTCCAGTGTAGATTGTCACTTAAGACTGGAAGGACAGTTTATTTTCAAGAATGGAAAGGGTTTCCATCACCAGTTGGTTCTCCTACATAGGTGCTAAAAAAACACAAGGGGTGTGGGTTGCTTAGCAAAATTAGAGGGTTATGCCCAAGCGCTATATGGTAACATGAAAAGGAAGGGGGAGAAGGCAAACCCTCAAACAAATTGTACCCAAACAAACATGTATAATGTTCGTGAGCGATCTTATATGTCTCAAGGGTGGAGGGGATGGGATCACCACTCCCCTATCATATTTGTAGAAATTGCTACTAACTTGCTATGTATTCTACAAATATCATCACAATTGCCTGGGCCTGTCATCAAGGAACGATATATTAAATCAAAAAAGGACAGTAAAGGTTCTAAAAGTCCCTGCCTCTATTTGGTACTATCACTGGTCAGTGCTGATGTGCCGCCTGTCTAATAGTGGATAGAATAAGAAGAGAGCAATTTATTAATATTTTAACACATTTTTTCTTTTGTTCATTAGTGCTTGATTGACAAGTGATCCAGACACTGTTGAGTTCGAAACTATTCGTGGTGTGAATTTGGTGGGCAGCGCAGATCAAAACCCTTGCTTCTAAGGAATTTAAAATAGGAGGTATAGACAATTACCGAACAGTATTAAGGCAAGAGTATCACTTTATTGGCCATTACAGAAGGTGAATGAGCCCCAATTAAAAGGTTGTCTCTGGTTAAAAGACTAAAACTATTCTGTTGTGTGGGATGTTTTCACCCACGCATCCAAGCCCTACAACAGTACTGTAAATTGCTGGTAGCAGAAACATCAGAATGGCCACTGGAAAGCATACTGCTTGCCAGAAATCATCCAAAAATGCGCAGTAAAAATCTGAAAGGGAAGCGGCCATCTACTTTTGCCTATGTCAGTGAGCACAGGAGATCACTGCCTAAAACCACCATTGGGATACCCACACAGTAGCCTGAAACCACTTGGAAAAAGCAATGCTGATTGCAAAGGAATACAGATCTGTTCAAAAATCTGTTTTGTTTGGTGTCAAAAATTGCTAAAATCATGGCTCACAAAACCACCAAAAAGATCCAACCTTCTTGGGGGGTTATCCACATTATTCTACTGCAAGAATCCACATCAGTACAATATTAGCAAGAATCCTATGCTATCAAAGTAAAATCCTCTTTTAAAAAATAGACAGCTGTCAAAATGGGTGCAGTACCGTTGCTCGCCTCCGACAGGCGCTGGCGATCTAAATTCTGACAGGAGAGCTGTATTTCAGAAGCTAAATATGCCAAGCAAGATAATTCCATCATAATGCCATATAGAGTGCCACCCAGTGATTTCATGTTGAAAAGGACTTGGTTTAAGGAGATATTGCTTATTTTAAAGTTTATAATGTTCTAAGGAACAAATAAGTTGCAAGTGACTAGAAGGCAGCCTGATGCAGTTCAGATTTCAAAAGGTTTGCTTTCCCATGAGAACCCTTCACACCTTAGGCCTATAAACCAGAAGGCAGGATATTGCATGGTCATGTTAATCAGATGGAGAGTGGCACTCTGGTCTGCTGCCCTCAGACAATGGATTCTTTCAGCTGAATAGGATATGCTGATTTGGGTGTGCCTGAACAACACCGCTCTGGGAGAAACAAGATATGTGACCTCTGAGTCAGAGCCAAGCTTCTGGGGGCAGAGATAAACCAATGGGTGAATTCAATTGAGAGCAAATATATGTTTTATAAAATTGTAATTTACAAAGTGTTCCAAGCTGACAGAAATGTACAACTTTGAGAGTCTTAAAATAAAAAATGCACTCTCAGTTCAAGACTAAGTTGGACGCCATGGGATGTTCTGAGGCCAAGCCCCGTAATTATTAATATTGTGGATGCAGTGTTTATGCTAGAAACCTAAGAACTTCCAGTTATATGCTCAGAGAGGGTGTGTAGGTCTGTGTAAAATTCAGGGCCGGACCAATATTGCAAAACCCACCGAAATCGCAAATAAGTTGTCATTTCTGAACTAAAGCTCTTAGGAAAATCAGAGTTGGAACAGAATGTACCTTAATTAATGTGTGATGTGTACATGTATTCTCAACAACTTGTGTATCTGGGAAACATGTGAGCCTCCACACCCACTTTGAAAACACATAAAAAGAGACTGCTGAGACCCAGATAGGAACTTCTCTTTCCACTACTCACCGATTCCTGCGAAGCACTCTGCCAGACCAGATCCAGACCTTTAAAGACTCCAGACTCCAGAGACTCCAGATTCCAGATAGATTCAGAGACCAGACTCTAGAACCCAGCTCTAGAACCTTAAGCAGGGGCCTAACCCAAAAGCTGAACTCTTCTCAGCAAGCCTCAGAATCCAGCAACCTAACCAATCTATTCAACAGCCTTGCCATGCTGTTCTCTTCTAGCCCAGAACCCTGTGCCAGAACCGAGATCCAGAGAAAGCAGAGCTGTATCCAGAACCCATCAGATCCAGTTCAAGAGACCAGACCAGACCGCCGTGCAGTGCCGATAGCAGATCAGAGGCTGCGCTGTGAGCAGAACCCAGAGGGCCTGAGACCTATCCAGTGGCGAGAGAACCACAGCCCAAACCTGACCAGATCTGTGACGAGGTCCATTCTATTCCAAAACTAGGAGTGAGTATCCAATCTAGAACTGTGCAGAACTAATCTCTTTCATTCCATCTCCTTACAGTTTTTCCCTAATCGCGATTTACACACACGGAAAAAGTGCAGCGAATTACAATTTAGCTCCATTTCATTTTCTGTCAAAATAGCTGTCTTTTGCTTGCAACTGCTGACTTTCGTTTTCAACCTGATAATCATTCATGAATCATTGCTAGTGTTGACCTGAACCAATCTAAGGTAACTATCACTTATTCTGAACCTTCTTTAGTGAATTAAAATCATTTTAGCATATTTTTCACATTCCCTGCAACCACCTTCAAAAGTATTTTTGCCTGTTTAAAATCATACCGGTTTCCTCTAAGCTTGCTGGGGGGAACTGGAATTGAACTGCATTAGTGATTGTATTTCTGAAACCTGTGTGCTCTCCTTTCCATCTCTTCATATTGCATAGGGGGGGGAGTTGTCACAAGGGAAAAAGTGATCATATTATCTCTTGTTGAAACCATATCAAGTTTATTTCTGCGTTGCATTCTTTCCCATCTTGCATTTCCTTGAACCATAAAAGTATTCTCTGCTACCTTATCCTTTCTATACCAACTCCTCATTGATTAAAGAGAGTGTGCTATTGTAATATTAACCATTGTTGATCACTATTATATTCATCAGTGTGATATCAAATATTAATTTATTCATAAAAGTGTGATATATATATATATATATATATATATAGTTTAATTCTTCAAATAAATCTTTTCATTGCAAAACAAACCTACTTCTTGGCTCAGTGAGGTCAGGGGGATTCAAAGAGAGGGGCGTTATATAAGGGTTCATCATCCAGATTTAAGAACTTTGACATAAAAATATATATATTATATATATTGGGCATCCCAGACTAGGCATTGACTTAGTTGGAGTGCTGGATTGAAGTCACTTACAGTTGTGAAGACTATACTAGGGGGGTAAATAGTAGAATGTCTTAGTCTCCCTCTGTTTTTGATGTGGTTTGCGGCAGAAACCTTACTGCCGTCTTCACATATCTGTCAACCGGTTCCCGTGGTCTAGGTTCTTAATGACACCTTCTACAGGACTTTCTTCATAGTGAGCTTGAAAAGTAAATCTGCTTCTAAAACATAGCTACAATTATGAAGACCTCTCACATTTAGTATCTAACATGCATTTGTAATAATGGAACAGTCTCACATCAGACTTGTTTGAGGAAACATACAGACTGACCAGGTCACTGTTATGTCTTTTGTGCAGATTAACAGCTGAGTAAGGTATACATAGTCACACAGATTGCTGTATTATGGAATATCTCCAGCATTCAATTTTCCAGAGTCCTTGCAAGGCTCTCTTGGACGATTGAGAAATATAAGATCACTCACGGACATTATACATGCTTGTTTGAGTACAATTGGTTTTAGGGTTTGCCTGCTTCCCCTGTTCCGCCCCCTTCATTTTTTTGTATCTCCTACAGAGATGACAGTGAGGTATGGGACTTGGTTATTCTTGAAATGGAATTCTACTTTCTCAGAACGTTGATCAATTAAATGACAGGTACCATTCCTGCTTACATAATTGGTACTCATTTTTTATTTTATAGGCCGGTTAGTCTGGGTCCGGAGGACCTTTGTTACACAGTCGATCAGAGGTGGTAACCCACTCAGGAGATCGTTCCCCATGAAACAAGGTGTGCCCTATGGAGTCACGACTATCACCGAATGTTTAGCTCAATGTCACCCAAATTCTTATTTCAAGATCTGCAGTCCCTTTGATGGAAATATCATTCCCGTCTAAATTTTGGAGTTGTCTGGGAAGTGGTGCGAGAGGAATTTGGTGTCCCTCCCCCAATCCTGAGTTTAGCTGGTCAAAGACCTTTTTGGACAGGCGGGTGGCTTTGGATACAGTATCCACCAGAGCTGATAATTCACACTGACCATGCACCTTGACCAGTGCATAACATCAACCTTCTTTCTCCTCCAAGGCGCAAGTTATTAGACAGTCTGGTGGTCATTTTCTTATATTTAACTCTGACACCATGTGATCTTGGACAATTTTATGTGTCGGAGTTCGGGAATCTGTCAATAAAACTTTGCAATTCGCAATGGGAGTTGTTGGGTAATCCTCCTTTTCCTCGGATCCTTGGCTGTCCATATTTACCTGGTGAAAATTCTCAGAACCTGTTGGGAGAAAGGACACCCCCTTAGTTTCAATTTGGCCTGGCACACATTTTGGGGGTTGAATTCCTTCCTCTGGGTCGGTCTCCATACTTACCCTGTCCCATTCAGGGTCTTTTGGGACCCATTTCTCTATGGGAGTGAACCCCCCAGTACTGCAAGTGAAGGTCAGTTTATCTGAGTCCAGGGACTCTTCTCTTTCAAAGGGGATAATCTTAAGCTCCTCGACAAAGTGAGTTCTTCTTAGGCCTCTCCTGCTTACCCTTTGCTCTTTGGGTGCTATCATTTCGGGGGTAGAAGAGACACTTGCAGGCAGAGAGGTTTGTAGGTGTTCTCTCTGGGTGAGAAAGGAGCTTCCTCTAGGGGTTGGCATCTCCCCTACAACAGGGTTCCTTCCTCAGGAACCTGGGGTTTGTCAGACGTTTCCTCCAATCATTTCCCCCTGGGGCATCAGACCTGGGTGTTCAGGTGTTCTGGGCAGCAGGTTGCAGTTGAGGGTTCGACTAAGCCCTCAGCATGTGTCCCAGATTGTTGGTCAGTTTCTGGACCAGTCACTTCAGTTAGGAAACCTTTTCTAAATTGTAAGGAGATCTCTGGTCATACATTTGCTGCTCCTAGAAAGGGTAACTGTGCCTTCTCCCAGAGTAGCTCTGGTATTGGACGTTTTTCCCATAATTTTCTATCCTTCGTCTCGCTTCTCCCAGGTTCAGGGATCTATTTTCCTGGAAGGGGGGAGAGAGAGGAGGATTATTCTGGAAATTCAGGTTCAGGGGGTACTTGGGGAAAAGGTCCAGGTTGGGAGGTGGAGTAATACTTCTTTCCTGAGGGAAGTTTGGAGGGAATGTTCCCGGGGCAGTTCTTACCTAGCTGGCCTCTCCCCTCTGTGCTGGGGCAGTGTATGCATACATGATTGGCTTATTACCCTTTATCTCGGGCTTACATAGGTGCTAGGATTGACGGGGCCCCTAGGGGACCCTCACGTATGGAAACAAGGCACAATCACCACACACGAACTGATACGCCAGACACAAGGTTCAATTCCCAAAATCTAGGGTTTATTGCAAAGCAAATAGCCTCAGTCGGCCGACTGGGTCTCACGTCCAGCAATGCGTCATCCAGACCTAATGGGATGCAAGAAAGCGAGCATTTTACATCAGTTACATATATACAAAATGATCATCTTATTATCAGTAGTGACACATTCAAAAGCGCCCGTAATGTATCTTTCTTTACAATGGTTTGATGATTGACAATTATGATGAATATGACACCCTTCAGACAGTTATTCAGCAACAGTTTGCAATTTGAAAAGATGCAGACACCATTCTTTGTTTTAGGGAACATAATGCTCTTGTTCTTACAAGCAAGCTGCGTGCGGGGGAGAGACACATTACAGACCTCACTTTCTTCAAGTTTCTATTCGTGGGTTAGAGGTCAGCTCGATCTACAGGGGCTCAGTGAAGGGGGGCCGCAGAAGAGAGCATAATTCAGCCTTTAACTGTTCATTTCTACAGTGTCTGTCGCTCCAGCGAGACTAGCTGGCACCTGTGTAGTGATTAAATGCCTTCTGCTTACTTCCAAGGACTTGTGAGGGTGGGAACTGGGGCATTGCTGTCTGGGCTAGTTTTTCAACATGCAACTCGTGGCCTTGCTCTGTGAATGAGCAAAACGAAATAGAATTCACTTACAGCAAAGCAGTTTGAACAGAAAAGCAAGAAAAGCAAAAACTATCAAAATGGCGAATTCTATTCCATACAAAATGGACGCTCCATGGTTATGCTGATGATTCTATACTGGCGTTGCTAGCTATATGATGCGGTTCGTTTTAGGCCAACATAATACACCGTTTATGCTATGGAAGGGCATTTTTTTCTAGACTCACAGGGTCAGATAGGTCACCATTCTGGTACCCCGCCTGACTACCATTTGATTGTGCAGGGTCAGAGGGTCCCTCTGCCTTTCATTCTCCAGATCCAATGGAGGGGTAGTTTTCACCTCCACCAGCTTTGCAGCAGCAGGTGTAGTCGCTGGTGTAGGGATTTTGTGGTTGTTCTTACCATCAGTGGGCTTCTGCACCTCGAAGATCCTGGTGCCCTGTTCAATCAACCAATCCAGGGTCCTGTGATCATGAAAATCCAACACCAGCTGATTCATGATGTATTTGGGGAGTTCTTAGAAGTAGGTGATCACAAACTCCCTGCTATTGGTGTTCACATGTCGGGGAGTCTGAGCAAATGCTTGTTTTAAATCCTGCACAAACTCCCTAGGCGCCTGGTCTTCCCCACATTGGAGGTTAGATGCTGCCTTACGGGCCTCTTGTGGGTTCTGGTGGATGGAATATTTTTTCACCATGGCTGCCTTATATGTGAAACATTTGTAGTGATCCTGATCCTCCAGCCCTGCAAAGAAGCTCGAGAATTCAGGGGAGAATGTCCACTTGACAAACTCCATACAATTGACATCATTTTTGATTCCATATGAGGTCATCATTTGCTCACAAAGCTCTAAGTGCTCCTATACTGAATATTTTGCATTCTTCTGGTAGGGAGTAAAAAATCTCTTTATGGCCTTTATCTGTCAAATCGGGTCTTTACCAGAACCCGTCTTCTGTTTCCCTGTCTTTTTCTTCTTCTGCACTAGAGTCCAGTCCCCTTCTGACTCAGAAGTGCTACTAATACTCCCTTCCCTGTCTTCTAAGCACTTCCTATCTCTATGAGACTGGGAATATCTCCCTGAACCACAGGATCTGGACTCCTCTCTCCTGGGCACAAGTAATCTCTCAGGGTCACTCTACCTGGAGTTCCTTTTAAGCTCAGGATAGAACCCTGTTTCCTCATCCCTCCTACCAGGGAGTCTGGGGAATTCGCTCCTTCCCCTGAATATATGGAGGTTTTTAGAATGCCTTTCCTAGGCTGAGGGTCTGGCTTTTCTCCTTCAGTGAAGCAGGCAAGGTGATCGTGTAGTCCAATCTTCTGCCAGTCTAACTCCCTGACTTTCTCCTCATAAAGGTTTTCATGGTCTGAAGTACTTACAGTATTATTCCTTACTTCCCAGGACACACTGATCCAGTCACTTTCCCTTCTGTGTGTAGAGATGAATACTCATCAATATCAGACAGGGACTGGCCTTCTTGATCAGTTGGGCTGGGCCTGGATAAGTCTAACTGCCTCATGTAACCCTGTTCTTGACTGGCATGAGGCCCCTGCTGGTATTGGTGCCTCACCTTGATCAGTGGGACTTGTCCCATATCCTGATTGGTCAGGTTGTCTCAGGGCCTGTTTATAATTTTGTACTTCCTTGTTGAGACTCTTACGCATGTGTCTCTCTTTCCTTATGTCCTGTTGGTAGTCAAAGAGCTCTCTTTTTAATTCTGACACTAAGTCCTGATTAGTGTCAAGCACCCTCTTCTGAATGACCATTTGATCTTTTGCTTTCTAAACCTCATACTGAAGTGATTCATTCTCCCTCTGTGAGCCTTGTATGCTGCGCGCATATTCAAGGCGTGTTTCCTTCAGAAGAATAATCTATTTCTCTTGCTCATGCCTACAATTTGCTTGCTCTAATAGTTCAGTTTCTATTTGTCTCACATACTCTATTAGCCCATTCCTTTCTTCTCTAATTCTGGTCAGTTTCTGATAACCTGCCTCTTCTTTCTCTGTACTTGCTTTCAACCTGAATGCATCTTGGTGTTTGGCCAGTTGTAAATTCTGTTGTTTCAGAATATTTACATTCTGACACAGTTTACCAAACTCCTTTTGTGAGTCCATCTCTTTAATGGTGGACTGACTATTTTCCTTTCCAATTTCCTAATTGTTTGTTTGAGTGACATGATGTCATCTAACAACCCTCTGTTATGACCAGTCTGGTCATTCACTTGGGAATGCAGGTCAAGTTACAGTGTCTGCACCCTCAGTGCATACATTATGCAGTGTAGCCAACTCTATATGCCTCTCTGCACTAGCTTGCTGTTGTGTTTTTAGCTTATCTTGTAGTTGCTCAATTAGCCTTTTTTGTTGTAACTCAAGACTTTTGCTCTATTGCACTATATCTCCAAGCTGCATGAGTTCTTTCTGAGCCTGTTTCCAGGCCTCAGTCTGCTTCATCACATCAGCCTCATTCTTTTGCACTCGCTCTTCCACTAACTGTAAGTGGAAGTAAAAATAAGCAGTGAACTGAACAATTTGACTCAGATCTTCACAAGCGTTTTGGGTCATATAAAATGCCTCTTATCCTTTGTGCAATATCCCACCTTCACACCAAATATCAGTGCTCACTGAGGTGACCTGTTGCACCATTCTAGTTTGCCAGCTCCCAGGTTTGCCCTCACCCAATTCCCCTCGAATGAATGGCTTAGCCAGGAGGTGCTTCATCGCAGCACACACTTCTATGGTAGTCATTTTAAAATGTCTTTTTTGCATCTTTTGTAAAAAACATTTTTGTGCAGGGGCAAACAGGGGCAAACATCACCTGTTCCTGCTTGATTTCTTCACACAATGCCAAATCAAATATCAATTCTCACTCAATCTCCTTTTTGCTTTAGCACTCTACACAGTCTTATTCTTCTATGCCTATGCACCTACCTGAAACTCAGAGGTCAAGCGTTACAGTGGTCTTTTAACAATGCACAGCAACCTTATATCTACCGCAATGCAGTTACATGAAAATGAATATCCTTTCACCAATGCACTTGTCTGGAGTCAACAATAATAGAACAGATCCTAGCACACAGGTCCCCAATTTGTCGTGTTATATTGGGACCACCCTTAACCTGGGGAGTTCCTTCCCAACCCCAATCAAGGAGCCCTGCAATACTCGCTTATGTTTTTTTAGTGCTGGCCTTACTGAAGTCTCATATAGAGACGCACAAATCTCCACTTATGTGCCCACAGTGAGCCAAGAACCGGGCCAGGTATAGGAAATATATTTGTATTTATTTTAATTATAGGTAATACAAATCACACTAAACTACACACACCACCTTCTTTATGGCTCACAATCAACACCAATGGGTTAGCAAAAACACAAATTACAATACTTTTCTTTCTACAAATTTCAAATTAAATGATCATCAACACTGGTCCATGCATGAAATCACTTTACATTTGCAATGCTGTACAATTTCGATTTTCTTGCGTGCTTAAAAGGCTTGCAGTTGGATTACAGAGTTGTAACAATGCATAGGTCAATTATGATTTCATAAGCACAGGGTGGTTTAGCAGTGAGTTTTTCAGACCTCCCACCCCTACTTTGGTCTGCGTTGGAGAAGTCACAGAGAATAATTGGGATGATTGAAGAATTGTGGATTTCAGACCAGCCTCTACTTAAAGGCCTGTGTCAGGGTAGCTGGACAGCAAAAATTGGGATGATTTGAGAATTCTGGATTTACTAAAATACATTTGTAACTATCTGCTGTGTGTTTTCCTGCTGAAAAGTGTGCCTGAATTGTCATAGTGCACCACCTTTTGGTGGGTGGCAGTTTCAGTGAACATGCTGCAGTTATTTCTCAGGCAGTAATGCAATGTGCTTTTCCCATCTACACTTGGATTACATTTTGTTTTGGCCTTCTCGGGATTCCCTTTGCAGAATGACACCTGCATAGTCTGCTTAAATAGGCCTACAGGAACTTTTTGTGGCAACCAAGTGGGCTTTTCTTTTCAAATGCCCTTAGAAACCTACAACTGCGGAATTAAATCGAGAGGAATGAGCATGTATTCTCAACATGCATACCTTTGAAATGCACAACATACTCTATCTGGCAGTCATGAACTTAAAAGCCTGGAGTCTAGTTGAAACACCATCACGAGCAATGAAAAGACTGTCTGACCTTCAAGAAGCTGTGAGCTTTCAAATAACAACTTTAACATTTTCAAACTAGGAAGGGACTCTTCTGCTGGTGAATTATGTGGCTTAAGCAGTAAAGCTAGCTAAGTAATAGTATTGGTTCAGGTGATAAGCAGATGACTTTAGCAAATCTAGAAAGAAGTTCAATTCCCACTTAGTCGGAGGATTACTATCAGGGGCATAAAGGTGAAGCAGACCGTCAAAGGTGTTGCTTGATGGCCTCATTCTAGAAGAAGAAAAGAATGTCACCCTTGTTCAAAATGGCTGCACGAGGCGACAGGTAGTGCTTGCAAGCATCAGTCTTGATTTGTGATATGGAAGACAGGACATTGCCTAGGAAAATCTTCAAAGGGTTGTCATTATGAACCAGAAACCAAGTAGTAAGAATGTTGTACCCTGAAATGGGCCCTGAAATCCCCTTATTAGCATAAACTAGATCATCAGGTACCCAGCTCTCAAGCTGGGCAATGGTAGGGAATGGAGAAGGAACAACGCTCTCTTTGGGGAAAGATAGTCTTTCCTCAAGGGTAAATCTAGGAAATCTGCAAGGACATTTTGGAGCGAGTAAGATAACACTTGAATGATAGTAAAATTCACACTGGGCCTCATTACAAATGTTGCGGTAAGGCAACAATGGTACCGGTAGTGCTACCGGCGCCTGTGTTGCCATGCCGCAACATTACAAGTTTGCTTGCGGATGCCTATCTGGACGCCTGGTCAGACCAGGTTGGTAGCAACGGTACCATTAGGAATTGCTGCTACCATCCTCCCCATTCCGGCTGCGGGTCCTGCGAAATCGAATTACAGAGCCCTCCAAGGTCGGATTGGCCCGGTAAATCCCCTTTTACGGGACCCGAGTAGGACCCGAGTTTGGGGATAGCCATGCCCTTATTAAGGGCATGGCTACCTCCAAACTCGTAATGTATCGGAACTTCTGAAGTACCTCTGATTCAGACTAATGAGAGGGAAGGATGGACCCACCGGATTATTCAAGAGAAAGACGACCCCCATGGATTTCTGACCATTCCTCGTTCATGTCATGTAATAATGCCACACACTTCATATTTAGCCTTGTAGCAAGCACATCTTTCACATGGGCACCCCAATGCAGAAATATGCTACGTACTACCTTTTTTCTTAAGTTCCCAATCATGAGGTAGGGTGTTGATGAAGGCGAGTGAGTTGATCTGCTTCCATGTTGTTGACACCCTGAACATTCACCTCCACTAGGAAAACATAGTTTGTAATTGCCCAGTGTCAAAGTTGGACTTGCACAAAAACTGAGTGTGTTTTCCCCCTAGTAGTATACTTAAAGCATTCCAGTGGCATTGTCTGTATGAAGTTGTGTCACTTTACCCACCAAAATGGAAAGAAATGCTTTCATGGCCAACTCAATGGCCTTCAGTTCCAACACATGTATGTGCTCTTTCTTTTTGTGTGCTGAAATGGGATCCCCATCCTTAAACTGAGCTTTTGAGCAAGTGCACCTGTGGGGGCACACAAATCGGGCTCAGTGACTGTATGATTCAGCATTGCCCCCAGACCTGGTGCAGGTACTGTGGCTCTGCGGACTGACAGAATAAATGCCCCTGTCATTGCAGGCTACTGATTCCAAACCGGTCCTGACGTGTGCCTCTCTTGTCTCTCTACCAATGGTAGAATCTACTGTGTCCTTACGTCTGGAGTGAGAGGTTAGTTCACTGTCCACTCTGCAAGGTGTAAGCGGTAAGTGGCGGTTCACTGTGCACTCGGCAGGGTTCCAGCATGGGCGCATTGACTCTCAGGTATTGATGTTTGTGGGCTGCGATTGCACTCTCGATGAGCAATGCCTGAGAACCTTTGGATGGAATGGCTCCTTTCATTACTCTCATTACTTCTGTGGGACATCCTCCAGTATGGTCTCTATTTCCCCACTCCAGGCCCGAACATATGGGGGGTCAGATAAAGCAACCACTGGTAATTTCCTTGATTACGTATTTCTATGCTGATTAAACACACACACACACCTATTTTCAGTGGAGTAAATTTGCTGAAAATGTTGGGGGGACATGACATCTGAAGAAAAGGTGCCTCAGCCAAATGAATGGGGACAAAATGGTGTGCCATGAAAGTTGGGGCGGGACAACACCCCTGCCCCCCCTAAAATTACGCCCATGCCTATTGTAAGTGAATAACGTAGTGAACAGCTGCATTCCATAAAAGGCATTGGGCCTCATTCCGAGTATGGCGTTAAGGGATAGCGGCCACCGGTAACGAGACCGGTGGCGGTAATCCCTTACCGCCATACTCCGAGTTCCCTTTGCGCCCTCGTCCTTAACGCCTGCTTTGAGCAGGTGTTAAAGTCGAGGGCGCAAAGGGGCCTCCGAGCCAATAACGGTGACCGTAATGAACGGTCACCGTTATTTGCATCTTCCCCATTCCCATTGAGCCCTATGGGGGCTCATTTGGGAATGGGGAAGTGCCTTGGTGAATGGGGAATTACCGCCCCGCCGACCTTGGAATGGGGCGGTAATTCCGCCATCCACCAAGGCGCTGCCGGTCCGGGTACGGCGTCAACCAAGGCGTTAATAGCGCCATTGGTTAGCGCCGTACTCGGAATGAGGCCCATTAACTTGTCCTCTGGTTCCATGACACACCAAACTGGTTATATACACATGCAAAGAACATCAGGAGCATTTTGGGTTACCGTTATTCACAGCCCATAATATAGTTAGCTAGTGGGCCATAAGAACTATTACCTTGGGCTAGCAAACTGTGTTAAAAGACCCCCGAGAAGAACATAGCAACAAAAACGCGGTCTGAATCTTTTTGATCCATGGTGTCTTGCTGCGGGCGGGTTTTGCCGAAGCCCATCTTTCCAGACCTAGCTTTCCCAAAGCGACAAGACACCATTCGGCTCCTACCCTGCAATGCAGTGGAAACCACTGAGATCCATGATACTTCGCCCATCTCCGCTGTTGTCTGATGAAGTAGTGCTCTGTATCCTGGCAGCCCCCACTCTACTAGCTCCTACACCTCCCTGCAGCCCTCAGTGAATCGTTTATTTTTCAACAAAAGGAGCGGTCTTCCTAAATCGAAGTGTCATGCCCCAGCCGCACACAAGTGGGTGCACGCAGGGGCTCACAGGCGCGGCGGGGTCGAGAAAGAGAAGTTGAAAGTCAGGGCATGAGAGTTAAGTGTCTGTCTGTCTGTTTACAGGGAATGTTTGTAGTGTGAAGGGGAGGGACCAGGGGAGAAGGTAAGTGTCGAGGAGGTGTGCTTGTTGCAAAGAAGGGAGGGGGCGGGGCGGCAAGTAAGTGTGTGTGTTTCTGTTTGTGCATGTGTCTGTGAGGGGAGGGTGGGCTTGTGTATGAACTTGTATAGCAGGAACGGTGCGCGAGAGCAAAAGGATGTTCAGGGGGTGGAAACCCAAGTTCCACATCCAATGTTACCCTTTGCCCTCGAATTCACATCCATCCTACCCCTAAACCCCATCCCCATCTGTCCCTTTACTTCGCCAGTTCCACCCCTGCCACTTCCACTCCACTGCCAGTCTTGCAGCATTTACGCACACGCTATTTCCTGAGAGGTCGCCATTTAGCAAAAGCCACCGGTCGGAAAATAGCCTACATTAAAAATGGGCACAATGATTCTTGTGAGTCGTGTAGATAGCTGAGCCCACACAAGATAATGTTGAGGGGACAGAGACATCACATTGCAGCGCCATTTGGAACAAACCAACATCTTGTACCCTGTACCACCCTAAACACCACCCACAAACAAAAGCTTTTAGAAGAGATAAAATACTTGCAAAAGGGAATCTTTATCAGAAACAATGAGGTAAGGCAGCCTTCGAAATCCTGGGAATACATTTTGCTCTGATTCATGAGCAAATCTATTCAAGTCCTTCTTCCATTCTATTAGTCCGATGTCGCCCTCGGTTACACCAGGAATAGCAGATCACATGACGTTAACCCATCTTGAAGCAACCAGAATCAGCGGTAACCTTGAGACTAACTGCCACCTTCCTACCATGCTAAATAGTCATGCTTTTCCATCATTTCACCTCCTCAATAAAGTTCTTCATGTCTGGCAGTTCAAATCCCACACTGTTTGAGAGCTGGAAGCCCTTCCTGCAACGTCAGTAGTTTATTGAACCAGCGGCCTAATGCAGTCAGATTTCATAGCAATGTACCATCTGCTCAAAAAACTGTAGCCTCGTGTTGTACCTGCAGCCCTATAGCAGTTGGCCTCATAAGTCTCCTTGTTGGTGACGTCATGTTTCTATTTTAAATGTTCACTCTCAAGGCGAAAATCACAAAATCGACGGAATGGAATAGAAGAAGCCTAAAACAGTGGAATAGCTAAACCTAGAATAAATAGAAGTTTACAAAACATGAAATTATCTTCACAGAACGAACACATTCCTGTAGTACAGTGATCCGTGGTTGCCTGAGGCCTATGCTGAATGTGGCAATGTTTTTGAAGAGCTGGAGGTGGACGCCTTGCCGCTCTACCATTATCTGTGTGAATTCGAAAATGGTGCCACAATGTATTCTACTATGGTGTACGCACTAAGAGAATGAACACACATCTGAATGGGTGCTTAAAGCACCTCACAGATTCAAGTGGCACTCAGTTTCAAGCCGCAATGTTGCTGTTCCTTGTATCTGAAAAAGTAACGAACTCCACATTTGCATAGATTACCACGCCACAAATTAAATCACAATTAAAAAACATTAGTCACTCTTTTTTTTCAATATTTAATTAATAATGTGTTTCTGGACATTTCATCATTATATGCATATGGACTATATTTTGATATTTTTTTAATCCATCAAAACACACACATATCAAGTACGGCAGATACTAGAAAAAGTATGCCAACCATATATGTTTGCCAAGTTGGAGAAATATGGTTTCCACACCGATACAGTAAACCTATTGGGTTTCCATGTGGCAACAATGATAGCAGTCACCACTTGGAACCACCCAACCGCTTATAGAAGAGCGCCGTGTAATATTGTACAAAGTTCACTTGTTTGCTTGGTGGCACTCAGTACCAGTCCTGTCATATTAGTTCTTAGTTCTAGTGGAATCTTATATCTTTGACATGATTAGAACTGCACAGACATAGAATGTTTATCTATGAATTGTTGGGCAGTTGGTGGCTGAACGGGGTGGGGGGGTGTAGTGCCCTTTGACATGTATCTTGAATAAAGATATGTATCCCTCATCAAGAATACGCACTGACTTGGTTTATAATACTGGCAATGAGGAGTAAAGGAAGACTTCTGCCGGGGCTGCAGCTGAACCTGGGCCACGAGGTACTCACACCACTGGGCCTACGCGAGAGGAGCTCCAGACGCTGGGCGAGCAGTGGAGGCGCGGCATTGAGCAGTGGAGGCACATCACTTCACATCAGGTGAGAGCCAGAGAGGGCACGACACATGAGCGCAGGCTCTGACACCCTTGTTGGGTTGTTGGTGACGTTGCGGGAGGCACAGGCAGAGCGGACTGCGTCAGAGTCTGCCAGACATCAGAAGTCTGCCCGGACCCCCTGGGAGCATTATAGGTGTGCCAACAAGCAAGAACAGATAGATAAAAGAGGAGCACCAATGGAGGCTCAGGAGATTAGAGGAAGGCACGCACGGCGTGTGAGTGCGTGCCTGGTACATTGTTTTGATGGTTGCCTCAGCGACGGAATCAGTTCGCATCAACAACCTTTGCTAACCCCCAGTGTACTGCGATCCCTGTGTTGCATCTCAAACAATGCCGTTGCGCTCCTGGAGGAGAATGTGCATAACCCCGGCATCCGTCCATTTGTATCCAACACATACCAATAGCTCATTCCCCTTTTCCCCCCAGAAAAGTGTAGAATGAGTCCTGTTTGTTTTTTGGCATAAAAAGGCAGCAGATTTATTCCACAATAACACAAAACCAAACTGCACACATTTGTGGAAAATACTCATAAAATGCGGCGACTGCTCCGTGTCCAAATAACCTGCTTCCCCCTTTCCTTCCCCAAGAGTCCAGAATAGGCCCAACTCTCCCAACCCTTGCGTCCGAGCCTCTCCTGCCCCTGCAGGTGCTCCTGGGCGGGGAGAGTGCCGTTTGCTTGGGGAAGCTGAGCCCTAGTTGTTCCCCCCAAACGCCCCTGCCGCTTAGGCTCCCAAAGGGCGCTGGGTCTGAGAAGAGCAAAGACCCTTCCTGCTTTCTCCTAGCTCATCCGGAGTCTGTCTCATGTGTTTGTTCGGCCAAACACCGCCACACCGCCTTGTCATCCTGCGACGTCGACGACCAGGTATTCCTGCTTGCTCTGTTCGTAGGGTTAGTGGGTGGGAAAAAAAAAACCTTCTTCTGTGCGTAACGGGCGGGCGTCCTTCTACAGTGGCTGGATGATGCCTTCCGTAAGGACCCTGCCTGGTATAAAGGGGAAGCCCCTCTCCTTTCTTTTGTTTGCCCTTCGCGGGCTTTCCCAAATTTCACTGTGCTTTTCTTCTTCGCGGGCTTTCCTTCCTTTTTGCCGCGCTGTGGACGGCGCCGCCCCTTCTTCCAGGAGGGGGAGGCCGGGAGGAGGAGGACACTGTCCGGGTTATCGGGGGTGCCTCCTCCATTTTGCTTTGCTGTTGTGTTCATCGTCACTTGCATAATCCCGGCATCCGTCCATTTGTATCCAACACATACCAATAGCTCATTCCCCTTTTCCCGCCAGAAAAGTGTAGAATGAGTCCTGTTTGTTTTTTGGCATAAAAAGGCAGCAGATTTATTCCACAATAACACAAAACCAAACTGCACACATTTGTGGAAAATACTCATAATATGCGGCGACTGCTCTGTGTCCAAATAACCTGCTTCCCCATTTCCTTCCCAAAGAGTCCAGAATAGGCCCAACTCTCCCAACCCTTGCGTCCGAGCCTCTCCTGCCGCTTGTGGGATGTTTTACCCATGCATCCAAGCCCTACCATAAAACTGTGCAGTACTGGCATGGAAAACATCATGATGGCCAGAACTCCCCAGAGAGTGCACAGGGAAAACATGAAGAATAGGCTGCCACCCATATTTGCCTATGTTGTGAGCACAGGAGGGCACTGCCTAAAACCACCATTGGGCTACACACACAGTAGCCTGAAACCATTGGGAATGGCAATGCTGATTGCCAAAAAGCAACTCAGAACTGTGGGGAATTCATTTTCTTAATCCCAAAAATGGTTGCAATACCGGAACTCACCACTATCAGCAAGCCAGCGTTTTAAAACCACCAGACTTTTGTGTAAAACTGAACAAATGAAACAAAACCAAGCCAAGGAAAGACTTGCTAAGAGGTGGATACAATGTAAAACTATATTCCGAAATGACTTGAAGGAAGTAATTATTTAATGTATATGTAAAAAGTGTAAGTTTGATTTAAACTGGGAACTAAAGTGACATTTAGCTGAATTCTGCCTGACAATTACCCCCGACAGGAGAAACCTGCTCAGCCACTCTTCCCAGGCCTGGCTGCATCCTGCTGCCCCTGCCAAAAGGAGCTCACACCTCCCTGATTGAATTAAGGGAGGGGACCTGCAGATTGCAGGAGGTTGAACAAAGCCTTGTCCTGGACTCAGGCAAATGTTATATTGGGGGGGTCGTAAAGTGGCTTCCTCTTGGGAGAACTGGGAGGGGCAGTGCCTCTTCTAGCAGCTGAGCTTGGGGGAAGTGGATAAACCAGTTATTCCACCATGTGATGTGGGAAGCCACACCCCTTTTTGACCAGGGCATACTTTTAAAAAGATGGATAATTCATAGTGCGGACTGGTCAAAATTATATAAATAATACCATTATTCTTGTGATTTGTCGGTGCACATTTTAAGAGGTGTTAGGACTCTGTGGTATGTTCCTGGGGATAGTAGCGGAAAATAGGGTCTCACTCCAAATGTATGCATGTTAAAAATCTGACACTTTATCATCTGTAACCCATATCCCTGGTGCACATTTGTGTAAAATCTGGAAAGGTTTAGAGGTTGTTATCTGGATGAAAAGGTGAGAATTCTGTCATCAGTGGACACGACATTGTACAAAGACACGGATCGGATGGTTTTGTGCTACAGAAAATATGTTAACTGGACCTATAATATTAGAAAAATGGTACATAGATAAATATGTATTTGGGTCAGAAATAGATTTGTGTGCAAATTGACCAGGGGAGGATCCTCTGACCCATAAACAGACCTCATCATGATGACAATCCATTTCCTTCCCCCAATCATGGTAGAGGGGAGAATTGGACCAATGACAAGTAGAGAGGGGCAGGCTCAGTTATGCCACGCACACACCCATTTTCAAAACACATAAAAAGAGACTGCTGGGACAGGTAGGGAGATTCAATTCCATTTGCTGCGGAGCATGCTGACCGACGACTTCACATCCAGAGATCCAGACTTCAAATCCATCAATCTCCCGAACCTGTAGCAGAAATTAACTCCACAATTTGTAGCAGAGAGGCCTGAATCCACCAGCTGAATCCTCTTCAGCAGGCCTCAAAACCAACCAAACTATTCAACAGCCGGGCGAGCTGTTTGAATTTTTGCCAAGAATTTTTGCAAGAACCTGTAGCAGTATCCAGAAAGCAGTGCTGTATCCGGAACCCGAGAGAACCACAAACCAGACCATTGTGAGCAGATCCGGTGCTTGACAGACCCAGAGAGCAGAGCTGACCCAGATAGCCGGGACTTCAGAACCACCCGCCTGAAGTCCCGTCCAACCTGACCAGACCGTGACGAGGCCTATTTCAAATTGATATTGTGAGTACCTAGCAGAACTGTGCAGAACCAATCTCTTAGTTAAAATAATCAAATCCAAACTATTTTAACCTAAGTAGAACAGCCTCCTAGAAATCGTGTCATCTGTCATTTTTAAAGCTGCACAACTGTCACCTGTCAATTCTGCAGCTGCAAGCTGTCACCTGTCATTTTGAGTTTACTTTAAGTCCGAAAATCTACCTTTATTAAATCGTCCGTATCTCTGGAACCGTTTGTCCTAGGAACGAGATTTAACTTTCCCCTGAAAGCTTAGAATCTAAGCTTTCCAACAAGCCTAGAAGCCACTTCCTTTTACCTTTACCGCAATCGCGATTCACGCACTCGCAAAACTTACTGCGATTTGCGATTTAGCTCAATTTCTCCACTTGTCAAAATAGCAAAAGCATTCTTTCCTTTGTTAAAATCCGTTTGCAACCTGGTAGTTACGCATAAAGCATTGCTAAAGTGAGCCTGAACTAATACCAACACGCATCTCCCACTCACCCTGAATCTCTAGAGGGAATTAAAATCAGTTGGCACATTTTCCCATCCATTGCCATCACATTTAAAAAGCATTTTGGGCCTGTGCTTCAAACTCCTACCTGTTTCCTCTAAGCTTGCTGGGGGGGAATTGAATTTCGTATTGTATTTGATTGCATTCCTGAGAACTGTGTGCTCCTCTTTCCATCTCCCTCCATTTCTTACATTGCATAGGGGAGGTGGGTGAATTGCCAGAGAAAAAGTGATTATCTTATCTTTTGCTAAAATCATATCAAGTATTTCTGTACTGCATCTTATTCCTCATTGTTTTTCCCTTGAAACCATAAAAATATTTTTGCTACTTTATCCATCCTATACTAACTCCTCATTGATTGTAAAGAAGTGTGCTAGTGCCGGATTACCCATTGTTGATCAACATCATATGTCTAAGTGTACTATCAGATATTAATTTATTATAAAGTGTGATATATCTATATTGTTTAATTGTCCAAATAAACCTTTTAAATTTGCAAAACAAACCTACTTCTTGGCTCAGTGGGGTCAGGGGGATTCTAAGAGGGGGGTGTTATACAAGGGTTGTCATCCAGAGTACTGAACTGGACATAAAAATACATCAATTAGGGTTTTCCTCAGCATCCCAGACTAGGCATTGACTTAGCTGTAGTGTTGATTGAATATCGCTTACACCCTGCAGGCGCTCCTGGGTGGGGAGAGTGCCGTTTCCTTGGGGGAAGCTGAGCCCTAGTTGTTCCCCCCAAACGCCCCTGCCGCTTAGGCTCCCAAAGGGCACTGGGTCTGAGAAGAGCGAAGACCCTTCCTGCTTTCTCTTGGCTCATCCGGAGTCTGTCTCATGTGTTTGTTCGGCCAAACACTGCCACGCCACGAGTGGGTTACCGCCCACCGTGGCTCCCCCTTGCTCCTCTTCTTACATTTCCAAGATTTTTGTGCAGAGATTCCAGAACATTAGGTCCATACCTAATGGTGATAGGTGGCCCCCATCTTTGAGAAAATATTCTGGAGATTTCAAAATAACCAGGCCGTGCCTGCTCTGCCCAACGCCTCTGCCCGTGCAGAATTTTGTGGCACCCCCTGCTTCCTTCCTTACATCTTCAGGATTTTGTGCCAAGGTTCCAGAAGAATAGTTCCAACCCCTGTGATGACAGGTGTACCCCATCCTTCAGAACCTACTCTGGGGAATTATAAATTCATGAAGCCATGCCTGATCTGGCCAAAATCCCTGCCCATGCAGAATTTTGCCCCTCGCCCATTTAGCTTTCTACTGGACCTCCCCACAGCTGAGTGATTGTCCGCGCCCCTCCATTCCGGCCTGGCCTAGGGTTTATCTCTGGCCAACTGATTCTGTTTTCCCCAACTGACCTGCCACCAGTTCGCCTGAACAATGCCCTCCTGTATTCGTAACGACCCCGTACCCTTGGCCCCCTTGTTCTCTGGTACCAGTTCACTCACCCTGAATGCCCTAAAGAATGCTGGAGTGAAAGCTGCTTTGAAACATTGCCACTTCAAAGACCCCGTGGCAAACGTCCTTCAAAGATCCTACTAGCTTAATGTGAGCTGCCTGCTCTGGGATACTTCATCCTCTGTCCCCTTTCCATCCTGCTCCGCCTTATCCAGGGTGGGCCTGCTCTGGGACTCTTCTGCCCTTGCCACCTTTCCGTCCTGCTCCACCTTAACCAGGGTGAGCCTGCTCTGCGACACTTCTGCTTCCACCCTTTCCCTCCTGTTCTGCCTTAACAAATTCCCATGTTGAGAGAGCGCCGTTCCTGACGGGTGAGGTTGAGCTGTATTTGTTTTGCTTTGACCGAGGGTTGCTGGGCCAACCTCTTAACCTTAACAGGCCCCTTCCCTCTCCTATTCCTTATGTAGGCCAAATCTTCCCAGCCATAGTGGTGTCTCCCCATAACCCACACCACTACCTACCGGACGTCCCCCAGGCCCTGCTGCTCATGTTTTGACCCCTTAAGGACTGAACGGCTGAGTTGGCCTTGCCGACCCGTGCCCCCTAGTACCCCAAATCCAATGCTACCGATGTACCCAAAGCATTGCCCAACACTCTACTTACTACGGATGCCTTTCCCCCAATTCACCTTACAGCTTTGACCATGCTGGACACATGACCCCCAGTCATAGCTTGAGACGCCCCAACGGAATCCTTGCACCCATTTAATGAAAATCAGTCTGTGGTTGTGGCGCTTGAATAATTTAGCATTTATATAGCGCTATGGACCCTCCAGTATCTGAGCGCTGCTTATTATTACCCATGGTGTATAGTGCTCATTTATCGACCTCAGAAGGATGAAAGGCTGAGTTAGGCCCTGCCGGGATTCAAGGCTCTGTCCGGATGTCAAAGCAAGCGCTCGACTGGCTGTGCTACCCTGAGACCACTCTACCTGCTTCCCTTTATTCATTTGCCCCAAGTCATAGTAGGCCCACTCTCCCCTTTCCTTTGTGCTTGCACCTACCCTGCCCCTGAAGGTGTCCGTGGGCTGGTAGAGCGCCGTTTCTTTTTTGGGGGAAGCTGGGCCCTCAGACGAGGCCCATATTGCTAGTGTAACCAGGCTAACTGCCTTCATCTACAGCCCCGTTTCTCACTGAGCTATGTGGGACCTTTCCCCCTACTGTCCTCCAACACCCCCTTACATAATGGGCACCTACACCATATTATCCTCCAACTCTGTTTTAACTGTCCTTCGTTTACCCCGATTTTCGCATGTCTCCTTTCCTCACAATATTGTAATCGCAGTAAGGGCATGCGTGCCACCCCCAAATTAATACTCCACCATCTACTTCGATCCATGAGGCCGTATCCAAACTGTCTTCAAACTCTGCTTTAAAGCCCCGCTGACCACTTCAGACCCTGTCCAGAAGCAGGTGACCCCTTGCTGCGTAAACCCCTTACCCAGGTTATTGTTAACACTGCGGCATTGCCGCCGATCAACCCATTTCCCAGTTTATTCAAACTGCGGCATCCTCGCCTAAGCCCTTTACCAATATGACACAGCAGCTATGGGGGTCTTTTGTATCTGCGCTCCCTACGTGCAAGCGAGCCTCACCTTGTTGTTTTAATTGGGCTTTAACCGCACACTCCCTTTAAATTCCGGTACCTCAAGTGGCTGGGCTTGCTTGTTCTAACGACAACATCTTCGACATAAGAACACGTCCTTTAGGTGTTCTAAAGAGGCCTTAATCCACACAACAGCCCTCTAAACTCCGGCGTCCTGGTTGTATTACATGTCGTACCTTCCCCCATAGACTTATAATGCACACACAGTGGTATACCTGGGCCCTACTCACCCCAAGGCGACCGACCACCATGAACATTTGCAGGAACCTATGCAACAGTCCTACAGTATAACACCTCTATGTGGAGAAGTGCCACCTCCAATTGGTGACCTACTACCAGAATGCGTCAATGTATTGCTTAATGTGCTGCTGTGCCCTCCTGCACGCTCGCTCTTGCCACTAGCCATGCCTCGTTACCCGTGCATTGTTGCTCTCGAAATATTGTGACCTCTAAGATAACCAACCATCCCTTAACAATATCATTCATTGTGATACCATTATAACCTCACAGAGGCGGCCTGTTCAGTGACCTTGACTGGATCATCCAAGCGAACACCCTACGCTTGAAATGTACCCCATCGTCACTGCGCCCGGTCCATGTGGTAAGTGTGCTCGAAATAGACCTACTGTCGCTGCTCTTTAACACCATTGTGGGAAAACCTCCACTGCCCCGTGTACCATTACGAGCGTGCAGCTGCCATACTTACATTGCCCATCTTTATAGCCATTGGAACCTGGTGCCTTTACCAGATTATCAATTAAGGTGAACTAATGTGTTTTAATTAACTCCTGATGCTCCCCAGCGTGATGGACCAGACGCTACTGCGCCAGGCGAAGCCTGCTATTCTGCATACAACTTGTGGCACACCAAGCAACCACTTCCTCATCAACACCTGATACTGCACGGGAAACGTGAACCGACAGCCTGATTTCCCATCAACTAGATACTCCTAACACGTGTTTCTAATTTTCAATCACCTAGTTACCCATAACACGTGTTTCCCCATTTGTCGCTTGCCGAATTTGGAACGCCTCGTGCAGGGCAGAGGCCATCCCACGTGCCACTCGCAACCGAGTCCCCCTATCCGCGGTGAACTGAAATTGTAGCCCGCTTCACAAACCTCCTACTAAGAAGTAGTCCCGCGATGACAACAAACGCCCTTCTTAAACGCAGCTCAGGGCCATTCTCATAATGACTGCCTTGTTTATCTACACAAACATCCTTTAAGTAGACCTGCAGTGATCCACTGCCCGCACAACAGCAAACGCCCTTCCTTACCCTTGGTTTGAAATCCTCCGATAGCATTACACTAGCCGTGGCCCCCAGCGCTATCCCCCAATGCGTTTTTGGCAAAACCGTGCGATACCTCTCCAGAATTTAAAGCCATGCCTCACCACTACAATGGTTTTCACATACCTCTGTGTAATTGCGTTCCTCACAAGTATGCGTTCGTAAAATTAATCAGCACATCCGCTATGGCCTGGCGGCCCCCTTTCTCACGGCCATATTTCTTCCGCTTACTACTTCGGCTGCTTGGGGTGCCCCCGCAGCCCCCACGCAATCGGCACACCTTGAATTACCGCTCCCCCCTTAAGTGCCATCCCACAACCCTACATCGCGTTTAAACTCCCGAACCGCGAGCCTGCCGGCAAAAAGGGGAGCAGGGTGCCACCTGTGCGGTAACCATACCAATACACACCATCACCGTTGGGAAAAGTATACTACTCAACTTATGGTACCCGCTATTCTGTTTTAGGCATGAACACATGCATATTTGTTTTCTAAAGTTGCATTTCCCTTCCAAACTCTATCCCTCCCCTGTGAACTTTTACGCCAGATCAAGGAAACCCCTGTGCCAACAAACAGAGGTATACGCCAAACACCAACGCTTACTGACCAGCACTAAAATTACCTTCATCACCGAATAAAGACAAGCTCCCCAAAAAATTCCTGGGCACTCTTGCCCTTCCCGCCCGAATCGGTGCAACAGCATTGCAAAATGTTCCCATTACAGAAACATGCACCTAGCGCCATTTTGGTAGCCCACCACTCGCACCGCTCACATGGACCATCTACCCTCGTTGGTCCGTACCACGTACCCGCTTCACTGGCCCCTAGGCCGTGTCCCCAAGGCAACACGCAGTGTATAAACCCCTCGTGGCCTCACCCAGCCGTACAACAAGCAGCATTTCAAAATTCCCACTAATGTGGGCGACTGGTTAAATGGTGACACCCGCTTTTCCCGACCAAGTCACACAGCCGTATAACAAGCAGCATTTCAAAATTACCACTAACGTGGGTGACTGGTTAAAATGGTGACACCCGCTTTCCCCGACCAAGTCACACAGCCGTATAACAAGCAGCATTTCAAAATTACCACTAACGTGGGCGACTGGTTAAAATCGTGACACCTGCTTTCCCCGGCCAAGTCACACAGCCGCACAACAAGCATCATTTCAAAATTACCACTAACGTGAGCGAATGGTTAAATGGTGACACCTGCTTTTTCCGCCAGGTGGAGGAAATGCCTGCGGCCTCCAGACCTCGCGGCAAGGGCCGGTGCCTCCGCGGCAACCCCTCAACTCCACCCCTTCCTTATTATCACCCTCATAACTTCACTGACGCGCTCGTCTTAACTCACTACCCCACCAAACTTCTTATTATAACAATGGCCCAACTTCCTTGCTGGATACCCTGCTCTCCGCTGCGCCAGGCTCCCCCGCGTAGAGTCACCCTTTCACTCTCTAGCATCACCCTCCTTACCCGACGCACCCTCCTGGCTGCAACATATCGCTCCTTCGCTGGAACTTCCCATGAGCCGGAACCCTTCTTCTCTGGCGGGAACGCCTCTTCTTCCGACCTTGTAACCGCCACCAGGATAGCCACACGAACAAAGAAGCAAAACTCCTTTCCTGCTGCAGGTGTCCTGCGTCAAAACGAAAACCTTCTTCTGTGCGTAACGGGCGGGCCTCTGGATGCTGCCTTCCGTAAGGACCCCCCCGGTTTAAAGGGGAAGCCCCTCCCCTTTCTTTTGTTTGCCCTTCGCAGGCTTTCCCAAATTTCGGCGCGCTTTTCTTCTTCGCAGGCTTTCCTTCCTTTTTGCCGCGCTGTGGACGGCGCCTCCCCTTCTTCACAGGAGGGGGAGGCCGGGCGGAGGAGGACACTGCCCGGGTTATCGGGGGTGCCTCCTCCATTTTGCTTTGCTGTTGTGTTCGTCGTCACTTGCAAACAGTGCTGACGTATAGACACCAGGGAAAGAGACAACAGACAAACAGAAAATAGATCTTCCTGAAATAATAAACACAAAATAAGAGGAACATGAAAAGCACATCAATAACCTGTAGAGTGAGGTAACAAAACCCCGTCCTGTGCTCAAGAAAAGGTAAAGGAGAGAAAATGGAAATATACCGGGACCAGCCATGTTTCTGCCTCAGGGATGCAGTGAACCTGTGATAAGATGGAAGCAATGGAAAGAAGACTTCCCTAAAGTTTGTGCTTGCAGTGTACGGTCCGAACTATTCCATGGAAAGAAAGGATGCATTACTGTTTCATTGCTTGGTGCATGGAGGACAAGAGATTTCCTCAGACTTCCTGAGCCAACTCTTGATGAGGGTGTCAACATAAATCCATTTGGAATAAGCGTGCATAAACTTGATTAGCACTTTGAAGTTAAAGAGAGAAAGATATTGGAAAGTTACAGATTTGCCACAAGAGAACAGAAGAAAGGAGAAAATATAGAGGAGTTTCTAACAGTGCTAAGGGGTCTAAATATAGAGGAGTTTCTAACAGTGCTAGGGGATCTGGCGGTTAAATGCCAATTTAAACTGTGCTGTCAGGAGGTGCGTTTGAGGAACCAGCTGATGATGAAATGTGCTGAGGATAAGGTCTGGGAAGAATTATGGCACGAAAAAGACCCTAACCGGGACAGAGTTGTGGAGATAGCAAAGAATGTCGAACATACCTCGCAATGCATCAAAGAGTTAGCCAATGAAACCAGAGGTGATGATCATACCAAGAACAGTATTGAAAGCACAGAGACGAGTTTAGTCAAGGGAGTGAAGTCATTCACCAACGCACAAAAGAAAGGGTCTGTAAGACTTAGGGACAGAAAAAAGGCTATGGAATGGAGGCCTTGAGGAAGAGGGAGAGGCTTTCAGGCGCACTATGGATAGACAGCCAGTATGCGTGGAGCTTCAAGAGCTAACAGAGGTTGCTACAGATGTGGAAATGTAGATCACTTTGCCAGGGACAGAAAATGCACTGCCAAATTTGTAGAATGTAGGAAATGTGGCAGGAGAGGACATTTGTCCAAATGCTGCATATTTTGGGATGGTGACGTAGGCAATATTGAAAACAAAGGTGATAATGGTGATATACAACTAAGTGAGACTATTAGTATTATACAAGTTGTGGATGTCTTCAATGATGTGGGTGAGGTCAAGGTTAAGAAACCTCATGCTTTCATTGGGGTTAATGGCAAAGATATTGAGATGCTTGTGGATAGTGGTGCAGACTACACCCTCATCAGCAAAAAATCGTGGCAGGAAAGTCTGAAGAGTTGTGTGTCAAAAGAAGCTCAAGTGAGAGCCAATACCTATGGTGAAAATACTATTACCATTATCAGGGATTTAGATGCCCAGCTGAGGTGTAAAGAAAAAATCACGTTCTCCAAGATATATATAACAGATGTTGAAGGGAATCTGTTATCTTGGAGCTGCCAGGCGGCTTTAGAGATCAGCTAGACCCGAATAGGAGGGAACAAAGAGGGAAGCCCAATGTCGAGTTAAAACATGGAGTAGAAAGGGGTAGATCTTTTCATAGCTGGATGGGCGTTTCAAAGCAATGGGATTTCAGAGGGACAACAGAGCCAAACAGATCTTGCAATGGGGGAAGTACTTGAGAATTCTGCCCAGAAACTAGAGGCATGTCTTTCTTGGGCTCATAAGGAATGAACATGATGTGAATCTTATAGACAACAGGTGATATTGTATCTACAATTTCAAAGGTACCATGCCAAGATGGAAGAAATGTCCATTCCTTGGTCTGATTCCTCTAAAAATTGGACAGGTGAACCTTGTCACCTACCTCATACTCCTTCTTTGTGGTCTTTGGATCATAATATGTTTTCATTACTTCAGTCGACGTTTCTAAATTGCGCTGAGCATAAGCAAAAGCGTGCTGGAGATGCCTCCATTCATTTTCAATGTGCTCATGAGGGGTAGACGCATTTATCAGTGTCTGCTCAAGCGGTCTATAGAGCAGATGCTGAGGTAACACAATTTTTCATCCAGTCATAAGTTCAAATGGAGACATTTTAGTTACAAAGAATGGTGTAGACCTAATAGTCATCAGGACAAACAGTAATCAAATGTCCCAACTGGGTCCAGAGTCTTTCATGAACTTCTTTAAGATGCTCCCAATTTTCTTGTTGTATCTCTCTAACCCCCCCATGCTTGAGGCCGGGCAGCAGGGAATGTGGAATTTTCTCTTTACCCCTAGAATTTCCCACATTTTCGCCATCACCTCACTGGTAATATGACTTCCTTGGTCCGACTCAATCCTTTGCGGCAGGCTGAAAGGAGAGAAGATGTGCTTGATCATTTATGCAGCAGCTGTTTCTGCCTTACAATTTGGGGCATTCTACCCACTTTGTGAACAAGCATGTTACAATCAACATGTACTTGTTTCCCCTAGAGGAGCAATCACTTCCCCAATGAAATCAACTTTTTTTGTAGGAGAGTGTGTGATTGAACTGTGTTGAAATTGAACACACACAAGACACCCCTTTAAATAAATGTCATGGTCGTGGCCCATGTGTGACAGCAGGATTTCCAATGTCATATGAAATCCCGTCACAGGCGTGGTTCAACATCAGGCTTCGGAATGAGATAGGTACCACCAACTGGTCACATCCAGATAGGGATCCCTGTACCAACAAACTGTCTTGGATCTGGAAGATCTTAGAAAACCTCATCAACACCGAGAGATCCTCTTAACTGGTAAAATCCGACTCTGTTAGAGGAAAACTCACAGGGTCTTTACTCTGTTGATAGACTTTTTCTGTGCAGTGATCAACTCTGCCTCTGGGTTATCTTTACTCCACTGGGCAGTCGAGAGTTTATAGTTGGCAAGGGTTTGTGACCTGGTGACAGCAGTGACTTGGATTTCACAGAGTAGGGATTCTGTATCTATGAAATCCCCCTGCAGAGCTCTGGTTTAAGCCAACTGGGCAGCCAGGTCTTTCCGTCTTATGTGGCACCTCTATTTTGGAATGACCTCTTATCTTTTAGTATTGTTTGCTTTTTGCCAAAAGCCAAATTCAGGCTGGTGTAATTCCCTCCCAATCCCTCAGTGATGCCTTATCAAGGATATACATGATCACATTCATCTGTCCAAACAGAACACTGATTTTTCTGAACAGCTGACTTCCTCACTACCCCCTGCTGAGCTGTGGTCTACTTTTCCTTATTTCTCCCTGGATGACATCCTAGCAGCTAGTGCGCATCTTAAATCTGCATCGGCTTCAAATGCAATCTATTTAGGGATCATTCAGGATGTTATGCAGCAAATTGTTCCATGGATCTCTCAGGAAGATAATTTTTCTTGCTCACAAGGACTTCTTCCAGTAGAACTAAAACAGTCTCTTGTTATCCCACTGCTAAAAACCTTCTCTTAAACCCTCTATTCTCACCAATTTATGCCCTATTTCTCTCCTCCCATTCTTTATGAAATTATTGGAATCTCTAATCTTTCTCTTGCTAACCTCTTTTCTGCAACACTCTACATTTCTTGACTGCTTCCAATCTGGCTTCCATCCTGGTCGAAGTACAGAGAGTGCACTTGTCTTGGTATTGGATGACCTTAGCCGGCTAGCAGGCCAGAGTGGGGTGGGGGTCTTGATCCTTTTGGACCTATCAGCGGCCTTTCACACAGTGGATCACGCTGTGTTACTGAACCGTCTCACCCTGGCTGGCCTCTCGGGCAGGTCCTCTCCTGGTTCGCATCTTTTTTGGTGGACAGAAGCCAGATGCCAGCTCCATCCCCTTTCTTCTCTTCCTCTCTTCTGCTTTTCTGGGTGGTGCCCTCGCGATCCAACTTGTCTCCTCTATTTAACATCAATATTCAGCCTCTTGTCTTTCTCATCCACTCCCATGGCTTTTGCTTCTACTCCTACGTGGATGACACACAAATCATCCTCCGACTGGATTTGGCCCAGCCGGACACAGCATCTTAGTTTAGGGGCTGCCTGGCAGCAGTGGGAGGGTGGATGGGCAGCAATTGGCTGAAGCTGGAGGAAACAAGACAGAGGTAAAGTGGTGAACCCCCCACATGGCCTTCGCTCTGGCTTTCTTTCTTCTTTCCCAGCTTGGTCTTCAGCTTTTTGTCCCTCTGAACTTGGCCCTTGTATCTCTCCTGTATCTGAGGTCAAACATGTAGGCTTCAAACTGTCATCATCTCTGTCCATTGCAGGTCAGGTTGGAGCTATCTGCAAGGCCGACTATTTTCAGTTAAGAGTTCTTCGAAAGGTTCTGCCCTTTCTTCCTATACATCTGCACTCTTTGGTGGTGGCCTCCATTATTCTTATCTGCCAGGACTATTGCAACTCTTTATTTCTCGGCCAACCTTTATACTTATTCCACTGGCTGCAACTTCTCCAAATAATGGCGGCTCGCATTGCCACTGAGTCTCTGTATGACACCCATATCTCGCCCATATCCTTCAGGCTTCATTGGTTACAGGTCCAGCTGTGGGTCTCTTGCAAGCCTCTCTGCATTGTCCACTGGGCCTTTAATGCACCGGGAGCAGAATACTTGAAGGAAAAATTCCACCCATAAATCCTGACGCACCCTCTGTGCTCTCAGGATTCACATATTCTCCCGGTTCCTCACTTCCATCTGAAAAGGATGGGGGCATTCTTTCTCCATTGCGGAAGCTATGCTTTTCAATTCTTTGCCCCCTAGACTTCGGGCCATAGAAGATAATCTTCTCTTTCGGCGTGCCATGAAGACCCATCTATTTTAAATTACGTTCAGCCTCTGTGCGTATCCTCCAGCACCAAGATTCCTCCGGCCTAGGCATTCTTTATAAAAATGAAAATAAATGATATGATATGATATGATATGATATGATATGATATGGCATTTGTAACGCGCCTATACACAAGTGTTTCAAGGCGCGAATCAAATCAATCAATCAATCAATAGAGGTCACCAGATCATCGATCAGCTGGTTCAGTTTGCTATGCTCTAAATGTTTGTTGTTGGCACAAATCATGCCTTGATTCTTCCAGTTAATGAGGTGTTCCACAAACCCATTCCTGAAATAATCAGAGTCAGTGGTTATGAACTGTTCTTCGAGTTGGTGGTGCACTGCAGTGAGAATGGCTTGGTAAACAGCCATCAACTCTGCCACCTGACTGCTTTGGGGTCCTATTTTGTAACCAGCAGAGGGTCCTGGACGTCATTCACCCAGGCATTCCCAATGCCAGCCATTAGCTCCTTTTCCCTGTTATTAACAACATGATAGGAGTACCCATCCACATAAACTGTGGGTATCCCCTGACCCATGTCTTCTTTATTGACCTTGTGCAGGGAAGTCAAGTACGCCTTCATATTGTTGTTGGCCATTAGAATGTTGTCCTCGAGAGCACAATCGTGCAAGTCCCCAAATCTTGTACCAGAGGACTCTTTGTGCTTTGGCCATATCTGACCTCCACAGGAAAGCCTTGCATGGACAGAATCCATTACGTAATTATGGAAATACCTATGTTCGCTGCCCAGATTCTGTCACTTTGTAAATATTGCAAGGGTTGGTGAGGAGGCTCAATGCTGATGTGCTCCCTCTGGATGAATTAGCGGTCATTTTTCAACACCCACATCATTGCCAGGATTGCCTATTTGCAGTCTTTACATTATTCTTCCACAGAGGACAACGTTTTGTTCTCATATGAGATAACTTTGTTAACCTTGTCGTGCTTTTGGAACAATACCACTGTTAGGAAAGTATCTGAAAGTATCTGAAAACCCTTTCTCCAAGAAAAACTCTTATTCTTGATGGGGTAAGCCAAACAAGGAGCTTGGGAAAGGCCTCTTTTCAGTTGTTTAACTGCCTCAGATTGTTCTGGACCCCTCTCCCACTTGACACCATGCCTTTAATAAATGGACCAAAGGTTGAGTGACTAGTCTTCAATGAACTTTCAACCATAATAAATGAGTGTAAGAAGACTTCTGAATGAGTAGTAGGGTTTTTATTTTCATTAAGGCTTTCACCTTCTTCTCCTGTGCATTGAGACCCTCGGCAGTGATTTTGTGCCCTAAGAAGGTCACCACTGTGCCTTCTGTTAAGAAGGATTTCTGAACTCTGACCTGGAGGGGCAGAGGTTCAGAAGGCCAACCTAGTTTCTTGGAACAGGGTAACCTCTGGACAAGCCAGACCAATCATGGTAGGTATGGCAGGCGGTCAAGACCAAGTCTCAAGTGGGGTGAGGGTGACTGAAAGACCTCAATGAGCACACAAAAGACACATTTATTACAAGGCCTTTGTAACATAGACCAAAGCAAAGAACCACAGTAACACTAAAGTAAACCAATACATCAATATCAACACAATATATATGTCATGATGCCTACCCCCGGGGACCCAGACCACATCCAGCAACCCCGGAAGCAGGCATCAAGTTATCCTAAGCAAGCCCAACAACCCCTGCTAGGGGCTATTTGGGTCCAGTCCTGGCGCCTATGGCGCCAGGCTCATATGGAGAGTCAGTCCTGGCACCATAGGCACCAGGCTCATGGATTAAAACTTACCTGATGCAGACCATGCTGCAAACTAACCTGATGCAGACCATGCTGCAAGAGCTCCAAGCCAAAGGAGGCTTGGAAGGGACTACTTTACTTAGGGAGTATTTTTTACTAGGGCGGGGCTGGGGAGGAATACTTACCTGGGACTACTTTGGAGGCTATTTAAACCACGCCCTAAGAGCAGCACACGCTTCGCGTTATTCTGCATCCAACAGCAAGTCTGAAAGTCTGCATCCAGCCTTCTGCCACCCCCGGTGTCCGGTCAAATGGTCGAAAATAATAGATTGAATGACCTATTGATCGAAAGTGAAATGGTCGGAAAAAAAATGGTCGATTTTTTAAATTTAATTATTTATATATTTTTTCGTTTTGTTTGGTAAAAAAAAAATTAATATAGAAAAAAGGGGGTTGGGGTGGAAACCCCCCCCATAAAAATAAATAAATAAATAAATAAAATCAACCATTTTTTCGACCATTTGAATCTCGATCAAATGACATTGGATCATTTGGTTTTCGACCAAATGACCTGCAACCGCCACACCCGCCTCGAGTTTGGAGCTCCTAGAAAAAGGAAGAAAGAAGGGGAAAAGGTTAGAACAAGAGGAATACCTGTAATCCTTACCTAAATTCCCGATCCATCGCGCCTTCCAGCTGGAAGAAAGAAATTATTTTATGCGCGTCGCCTCGCCTGCTGCAGCACCGCGCTGAACTCACCGGCCTTCGCAGCATCTTCTCATTCCACAGCATCCTCCTGCATGTTCTCGTCGCACTCCGGCACCTAAGGAGAAGACAAGAACAGCAAGGTGAGCCAAGGGAATACACAGAGGAATATTAGTTACCCCCCATAGACTTACCTGATTTTACCACCGGGGGTACAATTCCTCTTCACGGGTCGGCACAGCTTCCACTCCATCTTCGCCAAAGCCCGGCCCCTAAGGGGAAACAAAAGGACAGCAAGGTGAAACAAAGGGACTAACAAGGGGAACCTTCCTCTCCACAATAGACTTACCTGATTTTACCACCGGAGGTATTATTCCCCAAGACTTCATACTTTCTCTCACCGCCTGAATAAGGGAGAAAGCAACAGGTTACATATTGACATTATTTTATCGAACTGTGTTGGAAAATACAAATCCTTACCAGAATACTATCGGTTTCCACGTGGAACTCTTCATTAGGGTCAAGCTGCAACCTGCAAGGAATCGGACAAGAGTGAAAGTCAGGCATTTGAACTCTTACGAACTTTATACTTACGCCGTCTTGCCGGGAATCTCGGAGTCAATATTGTTCTGGAACTCACCAATTCCTTCGAGCCAGTGAAGCAACTGGTTATCAACGCGCCCCTGCGCTCAATGCAGGATGGAGAGCTCATCTTTTCAAACCATCAGAAGAATATTCCTACGGGCCAAGCAAACGAAGCTAGGTGGGCCAGTCCAGTCTGTCATCTTGGCCCTACGCGTCACATTGGTGAAGACCGCAGATGTCCAGTTCCGATCGACGCCTCTGTGGGAGCCAGGTGAGTGTAACAATATATACAAGACCGATGGGGTTTAAGGGGTTAAAAGCACGAAATATGTAGACCACCTAGATGGGGAGGAAAACAGGCAGTGCAAGTAATCTTTAGACCCAGTTCAACCTAAAGAATACACCTAACTAAGAGGCAGTCCAAGCCCTACAAAGAGAGGAGCATTATGCTCAATAGTACATGCACGCGCTTGTGCCAATGGACAAAATAGGGTCTCTTCAAGGGTCTCTAGCAGCTCAGGAAGGTGGATAAGGCGATGAAGAACAAGTTCCCACTATTCAAGCAGGACCTCCACTTGAAGGCAGAGGCAGTTTCAGAGTGCGGGATGGAGTCGCTATTTCGCAATAGCTGTGGAAAGGAAAGGGGCCCTCAGGGGCCACTTTGTGCGTAAAAGTGGGCTCCTGCGCTAGGGGCCACCGGTTGGAGTAAGGACTACTCACCGGTCCCCGACGCAGGCAGACCCAAACTTCGCCAGTACAGTCCACGTCGCTGGCAGGTTCGGAATGCGACAATCAGGGTTGTAGGTCAATTGGTCGAATCTAAATGGTCGACAGGACAAATGGTCGACACCAAAAGGTCGACAGGTAAAATGATCAAATTTTATTTTTAGTTTTTTCACATTTTTTTGTTTTTGGGGGGTCCCCCCTCAACCCCCTTTTTTTTGCTAAAAACCCCTTTTTCCCCTAAACGAAAACCTAAAAAATATATATATAAATAAAAAACAATTCGATCTTTGTCCTGTCGACCAAATTGTGTTGACCATTTGTCTGTCGACCATTTGTCTGTCGACCATTTGACTAGACACCGACAATCAGGATGTCTCGTCACCGTGTAGTTCCTGAGATACAGCAGGGATTCCCAAACGGGACAGTGGCAATTTCTCCGCTCTGGGTGGAGGAATCAGCCCAATTCCACTGCAGCAGGCAGGGGGTTCACAAATGCAGCGAACTTGCACAGGCCGTTGCCACAGCAGGGCAACACGGTAACCACGTTTACTCCGGTCCGGGCCCACTCGTCTCACTTCAGACATGTGAATACAAAGTGCACGAAATTCAGTGTGAGGGTGCCGTGGACACAGAGAAAGAAGTATACCAAGTTTTGAGGGCCTCCTCGAAACAGCGGTGGTAACAGAGCAAACGTCCTGTGTAAGCTGGTCAGCCCACTGGTTGGCCCAGCGACACCTCCGAATAGGCTTACTTGCAGGGTTTGGTGAATGTGCCAAGAATAGTTGATCCCACTATTCCAATGGGTCGAAGCATCTTCGCAGACCTTCTAGGATGATCAGGTGCAGAGGGGTCCCACGGGATGACAGCGGGCTCAGGGTGCCAAACCTTCCAGCGGGTCACCAGCGGTTCCTCGACTTGGCTTCTTGTTGCAGGATACTTGGCTCCTTATGCTTTGTGTGAACTCAGGAGATCGACATGGTAGTGGTGTTTTCAGCCTCCACTTATCCAAAGTTCCCTTCACGCCAAAATGGAGAGGACCCAATGGGAGATCTGCTCACAAACACTCACTCGATACGTGGACCAATCACGGGCCACTGTGGTCCCAAGCATTCAGGACACTCCAGACTCTCTGGCACCCAGGATGTGTATTGGGAACAGACATCCCAGCCCACATCCTGGAGGCACACACACAAGGCATGCACAAGCCCGCAAAAGCATTGGGTTTTGCGGGAAAGTGCATGCCCAAATAAGGACTGACCCGGGTCGACTCGACCTGGGGAAGGTGAAAGGGCAAGATGGCCAAAGGACAGGACAAAGAACCTCGTGGCATGGCCATTTTGGAGCCAGGCCACCTATTTTTGCCAAACGCGGTAAGCACGGTTAACATGGCAAGAAAGTGTTACAAATATAAGAAAATGACATCTGCCACCAGTCCTGTCCGTGACACATCTGCACAGTTCATAAAAAGTCCAGCGAGAGTTTCTAGGGCCTTTGGAAAGACTAGAGACCCAAGTGTACTGTAAGGTAAGTTACATTGCACACTTATTACATGTTGCACAAAAGTTGCAACATGAGGAAAGGACTAAGGGAAACAAAGTCTCCTAGTACTGACTGTTTTAAGGGCATGTCAGTTTCCCCATAAAAAGTGAGCGAAAGCCCAGAAGAGTACAGCTGAGGACTGTGCTTCTCTGGCAAAGTTTAATCAATGGTGTTACAACAGCAGCAAAACGTTTGGGGGTTGACACATGGAGGGGAAAATTACATTAAAATATGAAATCTTTCCTAACACCTTCGGACAGGACAGTTTCACTCTGGCTTTCTGCAACTGGGTCAGAACATAGCGGATTTCCGCTATATGTTCCTCCACAGTTGAGCTTTTGATCAGAACATCATCAACATAAGTGCCAGGTTTCCCCTTACACCTAAATCGGGCATGGCCTTGGGCAGAAAGATGTTGAACTCATTGCTGGAGTTTATGTATCCAAAGGGGGTTCAGGTCCATGTATATTGCTGCCTCCCAAAGGTAAAAGCAAGCTTGTATTGGTCTTCCATACTTATGAGTAACAATAATAGCCAGTAGCCGTTAGTCAAATCGATGACTGTGTACACCTTTTACCCTTGGATCTGTGCCAGCCCTGGATCATGTAGGGGAGTGGCCATCAGGATATGTGGACCCATGTGTTCAACTCCTTCAGGTCTGCACATAGTCTCAATTGGCCGTTTGATTTGAGTGTCCCCAGTACCAGGTTGTTAAAGGTACGATCAATCAGACAAATTATCCCACGGGATTCTATGTTTTTAATCATCTCTGTGAGTGATTCGATGGATGCCAGAGTGACAGGTATTGCTTAACAAATTCTGGGGTCATCTTGGGGTCTATGGGTATGGTGGTTGAAGGAAAAGCTGTGCATCCACAGTCATATAAGTCAACTGAAATAATATCCTCAAAGTCCAGGAATACTCATTTCAGTTTTTGTTTTGACTTCTCGGTCTCACAGGCATAAGCAAGATTGTGAGGTACATCGATGATCTGCCTGAAACCTGGAACGACCTTGGGCGTGGCAATTTCAGCTGTATTTTCCAGTTGGATGGAAAGATCTCTTTGTATGGTGTTGACCTGGACAGGAGGTTGCAGGGATTTGAGGTAGTTGTTATTGACTCTGAATACTAGCTCATCCCTCATGATGTCGCAGGTCACCTCTTCCATCCCACACACCATGCCTGGTAAAAAACTTTTCTGGAGAAATACTGCTGCTGGTGTTGAAACAGTTGTTTGGAATTTTCTGATGATTTCACTACCTAGATCAATAGAATAATGTTGGGCATCAACCACCATTTCAATAAAGGTGTCTGTGCCCAAAGTGATACTTTGAGGGTCGCTGTTATCCACCAATATTCAAATAGTGTTGTATTTTAGGTCTACTAGTGGTGTCGGATTTAAATACAAACCTTGTTATTTGAGATGGGAATCCAAACGTATGTAGGTCCTGATGTTTGAGGTTCTGTCCTCGCTAAATTTGGAGGGGAATAGTGAATTGTCGCACCCGTCCTAGGATGGTAACCTCTTCTTGGACCTCAACTTCAACCACATAAGGCAGCAACTGAGCTGACCAGAATGCTATTTTGGTGTTGACAGCTCCCATGGGGTTCCCCCCAGGCGTGATCAGGCTTTATTATTAATTAGGTCCAAATTGATTTCAAATCGGTTGAGAATGTCACTACCTAAATGTACGGTGTTTCTCCCTGTGGTGTTACTTTTATTTATTTCTTCCTGTAAGAGTGAGTGAATAGCTACCTGTAGGAGACCTGAGCATGGGAGGGTAACACCTTACTGCTCAATGTTCCAGAGTTCTGCATAGTCCAAGGGGGTGAGATGGCCGCCAGGAGGGAGCTACACAGAGAGGGCTCTTACAGGGAGGGTTTTTTCCGTTAACCAAAGCAGATAGGGTGTCAAAGACCAATAAACAAACACAGACTTCTTTTTTTTGTTTGAGCAGGAGCCCGCTTTTCTTTTATATAAAGACAGTGGGTAAAATCAAACAATACATACATTAAGTCTCTATAACACCATTAAATCCCTGACAGAGTTGCTCCCATCAGATACCCTTTGTATGAACGCTTCTCATGTGCTATATAGATGACTGTTCCTGTCAACCTTCTCTCTTTTGAATGAACACTTTCCCTGGTGTTAAAAACATAGCATTACTGGCCACAGGTATTCCCCTGGTAATGAACGTTTTCTCATGTGCTCAGTAGATAACTTTCCCTCTTACTAGTCTTTCTTGTGACAGATCACTTTTACCTTTGATAAATAAATAACATTACTGATCACAGGTATCCACTGGGAGCAAACATTTTCTCATGTGCTAAATCGATAATTCTTTCTGTCTTGTGACAGAACCCTTAACACTTCTGGTCACAGGCATCCCCTAAGAGAGAACGCTTCCCCATGTGCCAAACAACTAACTTAGCCCGTCACTAATCTCTCTTGTGACAAAACGCTTCCACCCTTGGTAAATATTTAACACTTTTGGTCACAGGCATCCCATGAGAGAGAACGCTTCCCCATTTGCCAAACAACCAACTTAGTTTCTCACTAATTTCTCTTGTGGCAGAACGCTTCCACCCTTGGTAAATACTCAACACCTCTGCTCACGGGCATTCCCTGAGAGAGAACGGTGACAGCTAAAGAAAAACAAACGGAATACGGCGGCCAAACCGAATAGGATGAGCGAGATTCTGGAAACACTGAAAGAGGAGAAAAACTAAACTCTACCAAAACACCTGGCCCGTGGGTAAAACCACGCTGTACAGGCGGGGCCGGGTATCCTCGCTGCAATTCGGTTCTCTCCTACCTGAACAGACCCGGCTGCCATGTCAGCCAATGCCTGTCCCCACTCTGGCTTGCTCTCTCTGCCCCGGGTGGGGAAGAGGGAGAGCAGCCAACCCACCGATAGGCGGACGGCCTATGGTGACTGGGGAGGGAGTCCCCGACTCGACAGAGGGCCTTGGTGCCTTCCGGAGAAGTATGGGCTTCCGCCTGGTTTCTTCTCTCTCCCCACTCTCTCGCTACGATCCACCTTTGGGCTGATATGCCCAAACAGCGCTACCATTTTCACTCACTAGCAGGGGAGCTCCCTCAGCACCTGAAATCACCTCATACGTGGCCCCGCTCTCCCTGCTGGTGGTGCCTACATTAACAGGGTCCCGTAATTTACGCACCTAAAACCACAACCGTGGGGAGGGTGGCATATATAAAGAAAGGACTATGAATTCACACAGCCTGCTCCTGAACGTGGCATTGAGCCCTTTTTATGTTGAAACCTCAAAGGAACTGGGGTTTACATAAATAAAAGGTGGAAAGGACATCTCTCACAACCAAACAATTACGCTGTGTGCTTTTGTTGCCAATGGAATTTTTAGCATACACTAGCTAGGCAGGAAATGTTTTTAATGTTGGGTTTCCAAACCCACTTCCCATTTATCAATCAATTTACATGTAAGAAGGCATTCTCTGCAAACACAGGCTCCTCCCCCTCATTTATCTGAATGGGGAACAACAACTGTTAGCCTTTTTTCAGAATGTCTGTCAGACTTTGGGCCTCATTATAACTCGCCCGGTATGGAAACAACGGGGGCGGTAAACCCGCCGCCACTGCTGTTTCCATGCCGGGTGATCACAACTCCTGCAGGCGGAGGCGTCAAACCAGCCAGGTCTGACCTGGCGGGTTTAACACCGCCCGCCTGCAGGCGGACGAGGAAACACCGGCACCATCACCATCATTGAGTCCTGTGGGAGTCCTGTGGGACTCAATGGGAATGGGGATTAACACCATTCCGCCGCCAGAATTCCCGGGACACCGGGGTTGTAATGCCCCGGTAATTCCGGGAGTCACGGAGGTGGAATGGTAATACGAGTCCAGCGGTAACCAGGTGGTTTTACCACCTCAGTTACCACCAGACTTGTAATGAGGCCTTTTGAGCTGGTTCTTCATCATCTTTTTTAATGGGGCTCGATGTTTCTTCTAACTTTGGACTGGTGTAAAATTTCAGAGTGTTTCCTTCCACTGTGGAATGCCAATTAAAACTGGGAGGAACGTTGATTTTCAAGAATGGAGAAGAGTTCCCATCACCAATTTGTTCTCCTACAGAGATGACAGGGATGTCTGCGAGCTGATTATTCTAGAAATGAAATTCCACTTTCCCAGGACATTGATCAATTAAATGACGTGTAACATTCAAGCTTACATAATTGGTACTCATTTTTTGTTTTATAGGCCCGTTAGTCTGTGTCCAGAGGACCTGGTGTACACAGTCGATCAGAGGTGATAACCTCTGCAGTAGATCGTTCCCCAGTAAACAAGGTGTGCCCTCTGGAGTCTATCACTGAATGTGTCACCCGATGTCGCACAATTTTTATTTCCAGATCCGCAGTCCCTTCGACAGGAATGGCATTCCCTTCAAAATTTTGGAGTTGTCCAGGAAGAGGTGTGCAGGGAATTTGGTGACCCTCCCCCTTTCCTGAGTTTAGTTGGTCAAAGCCCTTTTTGGACAGGAAGGTGGCTTGGGATACATTCTCCATCAGAGCTGATAACTCACAGTGACCCTGCACCTTGACCTTCCCCTCAAGGGTGCAAAGAAAGTCTGAGTTATTTGCCAGCTAGAAAGTAATTTCTTTAATATTGAACTCCGCCACTGTGTGACCTTCAGTGATTTTCTGTGTCGGAGATCAGGAAACAAGTTATCATCAGGCATTTTGCTTTGGAGGATCCTCTTTCTCCCCAGATTCTTCACTGTTCCCCTTTACCTGATGACAGCTCTAAGAACCTGTTTGTGGGGAGGGTACCTCGTTTGTATCCATCTAGTCTGGCTTGCATTTTGGGGTTGAAGAGTTCCTTGATCTGGCCTGGTCTCTGTACTTTTTTTGGGACACATTCTACATTGGGAGGTATCCCCCTGTTCCCGAAAAAGAAGGTTTGCTTACCTGAATCCTCCAGGGACTCTTCTCTTCCAAAGTGGATGCTCTTGAGTTCCTCCACAAAGCGGGTTCTTCTTTGGCCTCTCCTACTTACTCTTTGCTCTTTGGGTTCTAACTTTCCAGTGGTAGAAGAGTCACTTTCAGGCTGAGAAGTTTCCAGGGGTTCTGTCTGGGTGAGAAAAGAAGCTTCCTCTAGGACTTGGTATCTCCCCTCCACCCAGGCCCCCTACTGAGGAACCTGTGGCTTGTCAGACGTTTCCACCTGTCATTTCCCCCCCCCGGAGCTTCAGACGCGGGTGTTGGGGAATTCTGGGAAGCAGGGTTAGGTTTCGGGTTTGACTGAGCCCTCAGAATGTGCCCCAGGACGTTGGTCAGTTTCTGGACCTGTCGCTCCAACTGTGAGACTTTTTCTGGGTTGAAGGGATGTCTCGATCCTCTACTGCTCCCGAAAAGGGTAACTGTCCCTTCTCCCGGAGTAGCTAGGGTACTGGAAATTTCCCTCATAATTTTCCATCCTGATTCTCCCTTCCCCCTGGTTCAGGGTTATTGTCTCAGGACCAAGGAGATAGAGGAAGATCATTCTGGAAGTTTTGATACAGGGTATATCTGAGGAAAAGGTTCAGGTTGTGGGGTGGAGTGACACTTCTCTCCTGAGGGAAGTTTGGAGGGAAGTTTCCCTGGGAAGTACTGACCTAGTTGCCCCCCCTTGTGCCAAGGGAGAGTACACATACCCCAGGATTGGTTTGGTACCCTATATCTAAGGCTTAAATAGGTGGCAGGATCAGAGGGACCATTATTCGAACTCCTGCCTGGCTACCATTCGATTGGGCCAAGGCAGGGGGTTCCTTCTGCCTTCCATTCTGCTTGTTGGCAGGAGGAGTATTTGTAGCCTCCCCCCATCTCCAGGTCCAAAGAAGGGATAGTTCTCACCACTGCCACCTTTACAACGGCCGGGGTGGTAGGTGGTTTTGGGGGATGTTTTAGTTTCAGTGGGCTTCTGGAGCTCTCCGATCCTGTTGGGCGCAATTGCCCAACTAGTGTTCCGCGCTTGTAAAAATCACACACCAACTGAGTAATAATGTATTTGGGAAGCACATGGAAATAGACGGTCACAAATTCCCTACTATATATGTTCCCCCCGCCTGGAAGCCTCTGCAAATGAACGTTTTAACTCCTGCACGAACTCCCTACGCACAAGATCATCCCCACATTGCAAATTATATGCAGCCTTAGGGGCCTCTTTTGGGTTCCTATGTGTGGAGAATTGTTTCAAAATGGGCGCCTTATAGGTGGAACATTTGTAATGATCCTGGTCCTCCAGTCCTGCACAGAAGCTGGAGTACTCAGGGGAGAATGTCCATTTAGCAAATGCTATGCAATTAACATCAATTTTGATCTCAAATTATATAATTTGCTCATAAAGTTCAAAATCCTCCCACACTGAATACTTGGCATTCTTATGGTATGAGGTCAGGAAGCTCTTCCTGTCTGTTTGGGTCTTTAACAAAGCCCTTTCTCTGTTTCGCTGTCTTTCTTTTTCTCTGCACTACTGCGTCCATGCGTCCATTACTTTTCCGACTCAGAGCTATGATTTGGACTCCATTCCCCCTCTTCCCCTGAATGTATGGAGGTTTTTAGTATGCCATTTCTAGGCTGAAGCTCTTGCTTTTCTCCTCCAGCAAAACGAGCTAGGTGATCTCTTTGTAATCTCATCTTCAGCCAATCTCACTCCCTGATTTTCTCATCATAGGAGTTATCAGGGTCTGAAGTACTCACAATATTCTTTTTAGTCTCTCAGGACACACCGGTCTGGCCCACTTCCCTTCTGTGTAGTAGAGATGAACACTCATCACTGTCAGACAAGGACTGGTCAGCTCCCATTTGAACATGGGAAATTGTAGATACCTGGCCGGAGGTTGCTGATGGGAGAGGCTTCTCTCCTTGATTGGTCAGGGTGCCTCGAGTCCTGTTTATATTTCTCTATTTAATTTATGAAATTCTCACACCTGTCCTTATTTCCTGTTGGTATTCAGAGAGCTGGCTTTTTAACGCTGGCACCAAGGCTTGACTGGTCTTCGGCACCCTGCTCTGAGCCACTAGACCCTTCATTTCCCTTACTTCAACCAGAAATGTTTCCTTTTCTCTCTGGCAGTCCTGCATCATGTGTGCATATTCCAGGCGCTTGTCTTTCAAGAGACAAATCTCTTTCTCTTCTGTGTCCCTACAATGCGCTGCCTGTTGCAGGTCAGCTACTGCTTGCTTCACACACTCCACAAGCTCCATGTTCTCTTCCCTAATTCTGATCATTTACTGAGAAACTGACTGACCATTTTCTGCATCCATTTTTTACTTTAATGCATTTTGGTCTTTTATCAGCTGCAATTTCTGTTGCTTCAGAATATTTAACTCCTGACACATTTTATCAAACTCCTGTTGTGAGTCCATCTCTTTGATGATGAACTGCCTGTTTTCTCTCTCACAGCTCCAAATTTGTTGTTTGAGGGCCATAATGTCATCTAACAGTGCTCTACTGTCACTCGTAATTCAATTTGCATTGGACATGTCTCACAGTTTCTGCACTCTTTGCATGTGTCTTTTAGCGCAGCAAACTCTATTTCTCTCTCTGCGCTGGCCTGTATGTGGGTTTTCACCTCATTTTGAAGTTGTTCAATGAGGATTTAATGTTTTAATTCTAAAATATGACCCTTCTGTGCTTTATCGTCTGACTGTTTGAGTGCTTTCTTTGCCTCTTTCAAGACCTCAGTCTGCTGCAGCATCCAAGCCTCCTTATTTTGCACTCACTCTTCCACTAATTGCAAGTGGAGATATAAATAAGCTCTGAGCAGAGCCATTTGACTCAGTTATTCACAAGTAGTTTTGGTCATGTAAAATGCCTCTAACGCTTTGTATAATGCCCCGCTTCCAAGCTAAATGTCAGTGGTTACTGAGGTAGCCTCCTCCATCATTCTAGTTTGCCAGATCCCTGCTTTGTCCTCAAGCAATTCTCCTTGAATTAACAATTTAGCTAGGAGGTGCTTGCATCCTGGCATCACTAACTTCTCTATTGCTCATTTTCATAATGGCGTATTGCATCTTTGTCAAATGTTCTTTGCGCAAGGACAAAAAACACACTATTCCTGCTTGATTTTCACACTCAATGCCAAATCAAAAATCTATTCTGATCAACTTACTTATTACATTGGTACTCTGCACAATCTTTATGTTCTCCTATATACCTCCCTGGTCCTCAGGGGTCAAGTCACGGTCGTACTTTAGCAAAGCATAAGCAACCTTCTATCCAACTCAATGCAGTTACAACAGAATGAATAGTCTGTCACAATGCACTTGTCATGAGCCGAACACAGTAAGCTAAATCACGGCAACTGTGCCCCTACTTAAAAACGATATACTGGGAGACCACACATAACATAGGGAGTCCCACCCCAATTAGACTGGGCCACACTAAATGATTAATTAGGTTCAGCTAGCCCTATCTATGACTCATATAGAGCCACGTCGATCCCTCCCTGTATAACAACAATGAGCCAAGAACTAGGCCGGGTATAGAGAGAATATGAAAAATTACCTTCGTGGTGATTCAGGTTCTCTTAGTCTGGGGCTCTCCCTCCTTCACAACTGGTTGGGTATGCCTGCATACGCAGGTGGGCCAGAAAAAGCTGGCTGCAAAAGAATGCTACTGTCACTTTAAGAAAATTGAAGGTGTAGTGCCTACGTCACACGGGCGTCCCTACGTGCACCGGGCCCACATCTTACCCCTACGTCACCAACATTCCACACCCAGTTCCTGTTTCTGCCGATGGCGGTAAGTTTCAAATATATGCTTACTATAGGGGATGGCTGGATGGGTGTTGTTAAGGAGAACCTAAATCACCATGAAGGTCATTTTTCATTTCGCTTTCATCCTGGCTCTCCCTCTTTCCCGACGGGTTGGGACTAGACTAAAAAGCCTTTAAAAAAGTAAGGGTGGAGGAGACAGCATATACGGAATTCAAGCAAGCAAGTTGTGGAGCACCTCTTGGCCAAATTTAGCATAATTTCTAGAGGATGTATCTGACGCATAGTGCTTGAAAAAGGCAAGAGAGGTAGCCCAGGTAGCAACTATGCAGATTTCTGCAATGGGAACATGCCTAGTAAAGACTACAGATGCTGCCTTGGGTGTTGTGGAATGAGCCCGAAGTCTCTGCTAAGTTTCAAACCCTTTCATATCAGAAGCATTTGAGATACAGGAGACAACCCATCTGATGATGGAAGCTTTAGCTGCCTTATTTCCAAGAGATGGACCACCGTCAGTAAGGAAGAGCTGGTCTGCCTTCCTGAACAGTTTGGTCCTCTGTAAATAAAAATGTAGAGTTCTTACAACGTCTAGATCATATAATGTCTCCTCTGCCGCAGAAGCATGTGGTCTTGGAAGAAAAACAGGAAGACAGATTTCTTGATTTAGATACAAATCGGAAACAACCTCTGGTAGAAAGGATGGGACCGTACGAAAGACTTTAACCTTTTTGAATATTATATAAGGTTCCATTGAGGAGAGAGCTTGGAGTTCTCGAATCCTTTTAGACGAAGTAATGGCTACTAAAAAGGCAGTTTTCCAGGTTAAGAGTTCTAATTCACATGATGCCATAGGCTCGAATGGCTTTTGCATTATAGCTGACAAAACTATGTTAAGATCCCACTGAGGTGGAGGTTCATGAACAGGGGGATGTAAATGTAGAAGACCCTCAAAGTGCCTACGAATAACTTTGTTTGAGAGAGAGAAGGACGTATGCTTTCTGTTTAGGTATGCTCCAATAGCCAATAGGTCATTTTTGCAGGTATCTACTTTCACAACCGTAGAAACTAGATGAGACATGAAGGAAATGACGTTATCAATAGGAAGCCGCTAGTGTATTAAGGTTACAGTCTAGGGCCCAGTGACAGATCCGTAACCATTTGCTTTGATATTGTTTCCTTGTAGAAGCTTTTCTGGAAGCTTACATGATTGTTACATTTTTTTCTGACAATTGTAAGTGAGAGAAGCCTAATTTTTCAGGAACCAGCCTTCAAGTTCAGAAATGGAGGGGAGGGATGAAGAACCTGCCCTTCCTATTGAGACAATAGATCCCACGATGAGTGGAGATCTAATTTGGAAGTCCCTGTTAACTCCAGGAGGTCAATAAATCAAATTTGATGAGACCAGAACGGAGCTATAAGAATCATTGTTAGATTCTGTGATATCTTGAAGTTGAGCAATGTTTGTGTATCAATGGGAGAGGTGAAAAAGCGTAAAGTGTTAGGTTTGACCAATCCAGGTGTGGGGCATCTCCCAGGGACTGAAGACCCTGACCCTGCTTTGACGCAATCTGAGGACATAGAGTGTTGTGCTGATTGGCAAAGAGGTCTACTGCTGGATGACCCCACGTTTAAAATATCGTCTCCGTCACTGACGGTTTCAGTTCCCACTTGTGCAGTGCAGACTGTAACCTGCTTAGTTTGTCTGCTAGGAAGTTCTTCTTTCCCTCCAGATTAGACACCAACAGGAAAATGTGATTCTGAATAGCTCAATCCCAAATCTTCTCTGCAAGGAGACACAGGGGAAGAAAGTGAGTACCCCCCTGCTTGTTGACATAGAATATTGCAGTGGTATTGTCCTTGAGAGTTTTTACCACCTTTCCTTAAAGGGAGGGAAGAAATGCTTTTAGAGCATAGAGCGAAAAATATGGCTCTTAGTTCCAGGACATTTATGTGGTACCTTTTTTCTTGAGAAGACCAAAGGCCATGTGTGACAATGGGCTCCCCAACTGTACTTGGATGAATCTCTTGTAATAACTATTTGGTGAAGGGGAGGCTGAAAGGAGAGCCAATTAACAGGTTTTCTGGGGAGTGCCACCATCTTAGTGAGTCCTGAACTTGTTTTGGAATTCGAATCTTCATTTCCTGAGAATGTAGTATTTTGTTCCAGTTGCAGGCAAGATGCCACTGAACTGTTTTCACATGAAGCCTTGCAAAGGGAACAAGATTGATAGAAGAGGCCATTAGCCACAAGAGTCTTTGAAACCACCAAACTGTTAGAGCTGATTTGTTTGAAGCACTGAGATGACTTGCTGAATTGTTACCACCCTTTCCGGGGGACAGAAGTCTTTCTGTAGAGTAGTATCTAGTACTGCTCCTAGAAATGTAATCCTTTGAGAAGGAATGAGTTTGGATTTTGCCACATTTATCAAAAATTCTAGATTGAAGAGAGTCTGGCATGTTAATTGCATCTATTGAAGCAATTCCTCTAGAGACTGGGCCTTCAGAAGCCAGTCGTCTAGGTATGGATATAGATGTACTGTCCTTAACCGAAGGTAAGCTGCCACTGTTCCTAGAATTCTTGTGAATACCCTGTGTACAGAATTGAGCCCAAATGGCAGAAATGTGAACTGGCAATGAGACTTTCCTATGGTGAACCTCAGGTACTGGCTGTATTGCTGGAAATGCATTGGAGGCACAGGGTCTCCATGTCCTTGTCCTGCACTCCCTTATCATGTGTGTTCTGTGTTGTTTTCTGCACAGGAGTCCACGTGGGACTCCTGGCAGTGCAGCTCTTCCTCTTTTTGGTTGTGGTGAACAGACCCTGGGGATACCCTTATGGCACCCATGGGTGGGGGTACAACCATGTACCCCTAGTGTGTGTGACCCACAGAGCAGGGTATGAGCTGGTGGGAGCTCCATGCTGAATTTGAGAGGTGCGTTGAGTATCCTCCATTTTGGAGGCCCTGCCATTGGAATCAGTTGATGGTCCATGTGGCCTCTTGCTTTCTATTGCTTGTTACCTTGGTTTCCCAAAGACCTGGGAAGCCCTGACTCTGTCTCTTCCCCTGACTGACTGTTGGGTGGAAGTTCCATTCATGGTATTGTGGGGAAGTCCAGGGGAGACTGGCTGGAGCCTTCCCAGTGACTGTATTTTCTGGGTACACCCTTGGGGTGGGACATGGGTGAATGGAGTGTGTGACACAATGACTGAGACAGCCGTGCCTGAAACTGGTATGAATGCAGTGTGGTGTGCTGAAAGGCTGGGTGCTTGTCCCAATCCACATTCCTTTTTGTGAGTGTGTGGATGGAAGACAATGGCCTGAATGCCCTGTGAGCCTGATTGGCTGCCTGTCTGCTGAATGCCCTTCTGAATGATTGGCTGCCTGAGCCTTGTTCAACAGTGTGAATGAGAGACAGAACAGTATATCTGGGGACCTCTCACTTACCAGAATTGTTCAGAAGCTGAAGTCGAAACTTGATGCTTAACCTTGAAGCATAGCTGGAAGAAGAAGGTTTTGCTGCTGCTTTCCATCGTCGAAATCCGAAAGCTGTCATGTCTCCAAGAACTGATCCAATAGAGGAACTGGCTAGAAGACATCTTCCCGAGCTACAAGGGAACATCGTGCAAAAGCTGATCTTCTTCAAGGCGCCCTGGAAGTCAGTCCTCGAAATGCTGCCAACCGGAGACAGGGTCCGCCAAGAACTTAAATTGAAGCACCCGGACACCGAATTCCATGGTCGTCGACCAGGGTACGGAGGCCCACCGTAAACCGCTGGTAGCCTCTCCAGTCATGTTGCCCAGAAGCTGGGACAACTTGACGCTGTGCTGCCAATACCCAGAACCGCAACGCTCCACCTTTGAATAAGACACTTTGAAAGCATGGACTCCCTTGCCATTATCATCGACTGCTTTGTCCTGCCGGAGAAAGTCCAGGTCGTCGACGAACCGAGGAGAATCCATCGGTAGGTTTCCCACCACCCGAAGTCCACAAAGACGCCAACGAAGATCCAAAAGCCAGCTATGGTCGAGTCCCGATCGTCGACGCCAACGGCGACGACCCAACGCCATTGCTGGGCCTACTTTCTTCATTGTTCTACTCTGCGGCACTGCATGCCTCATCTTCACAGGACGTCCACGATCGATCGTCAACTAGCACTGCGAAGGGCGAAGCTGCTGTTCCGCGACCATGTTAACATTTCTTCGAGGAATCTCGATGCCCTGTGGCTCCTGCTTTAAGGGAGTTCACCCACGAGGATCCATCGACAAACCGTGGAAGAAACTCTGCAAAACCAGGTACATTGGGGTAGTAGAACATTTCTAGCAGGAAACAAAACTATCTTCAACATATACTGGGCTTGTTGATAAACTTTATTTACAGGTTACACAGGTGGGGGATCTTCATACAGAACTGTGTCTGGTGGTAGGTACCCAGTATTCTTCCACTGTGTAACCCAAATTGTCTTCCTTCCTATGTCTACTGCTGATTCACTTTACTATTTTCTTTGTATGCCATTGAGACTGTCAGCAGTTGGTGCATTTTAAAGGAGTCAAGAGTTAACTGCGGTACCAAATAGACATTGTACATATTTAACATATTAGTATTGCCAAAGCACAAAGTGTGTTATTGATTGTGTATATATCGTGAAACTTATTTATATCCTGAAACTTCACGCCTTGAAACACTTGTATATAGGCGCGTTATAAATGGCTTATCATATCATATAAAATAGTGTGTGGACATTCCTTTGTGGGGGCTTGGGGTCTACACTGTACTTAAGAACCAGCCTGCATCACCTCCTAAGAGCTAAGCCTTGATTGCTCGTCCATTGCTACCCACAACAGAGAATCTTGGCTGGGGTACTCTGTGCTTCTACTCTGCAATATAGAGGGCAGGAGTACAGATAACCCCCCTCCAGTCTTAACCCTGGTGGCAGCGGTGGGATGTAAATGGTTTTAAGAATCAATGTGTAACCTTGCCACTTACAGAATATCCACACTTTGCTGAATTTAAGATTTAGTTGTGCACTAAGATAACTACATTACAAACAATAAAATCTATTGCAAATGGTAAATTGACTAGGATGAGCTTAGAGGCTCTGCAGAGTGCTTGTGAAACCGGGGAGTTAGACTTTGAAGATAAGTGTAGGGGGGAGCTAGTAGCTGCCCTGGTGGCCTACCAGACTGATTGTGATGCTCTTGATGAATGGGGGGATGCAGCCATTGAGGACCCTGCCCCTGGGGCTGTTATTGAATCTGTTTTAGGAATGCCACCTCTCCTGTTGCCTCTATTCCGAAACCCAACACTGTTTCTTCAGGGAATTCCCTAGAACTTGAATTATTGAGGATGAAATTGGCCTTTGAGTATAAAAATGTGGAAACTGAAGCTGAACTAAAGAAGGAGGAGTTGGCACAGCAAGTGATACTCAAAGATAGGGATCTTGAACTTAAAAACAAGGACAATGAATGTCAGAGAATCCAGCTAGAGAATGTTAGAGAGGAGTCTTCAGCCAAACCAGTTGACAGTGTCAGGTCCCATGCCACCATGTTAATGAAAGATTTGGTTGGTGTGTATGTGGACGGTCTGATATCCTCCAATGGATTGAAGCGTTTGAAATGGCTTGTGGAATCCATGATTTTGAAAAAAGAGATTGGGCTAAGTGTTTGTGAAGTAGAGTGCCCCAGACTGGTTATGTCTGTATTCTGAAACTAAGTGTGGAAGAAAGAGGTCAGTATGAGTGCATGGAATCTGCTTTAATTGCCAAGTTTGGCAAGGCACCTACCCAGTTCATTAAAAAGTACAGGGAATATAAGAAAAGAGAGAATGTGTCTTGTATTGACTGGGTGAGTGCTGCGCATATGAACATGATGTTGTCGATTGATGGATACAAGGTAAACATTTTTGCTGAATTGTCCCACCTTTTGTTTTTTGAGCATTTTTCTGAAGCCTGTTCACCAGAGCTGCGTCAGTATGTTGCTGACTAGAACATTTTGGATCCCTTTAAGCTGGCCAGGCTGGCTGACAAGTGGGTCTCCCATGGGTGGCCCCTAAGGAACCCAGTGGGAAGGACAAGCACAAAGAAAAGGGGGCCTCTCAGAGGTCTGCGGAGTACCAAAAGCAATCACAGTTGAGAAAACTTAAACCTTCCTCTAGTGGGGATAAGTCTTATGGGGGTGGGAGTAAGAGTAGTGGTTCTCCTGCTGTAAAACAGGCTCACAGTGGCTCCAGTACCGTACCTTGCATTCCTAGAACCTATTGGGACTGTGGGGCTCTGGACCACAGGAAGGTTGACCCCAAGTGTAAAGGTAAGGCACTTGGAGTCCAGGCTGTCAACCTGACCTACCCTTACTTCATGCCTGAGGTGGAGGTCACTTCCCTCCCCTCCTCTACAGGAATCACATTAAGTGCTCCTGCAGAGATTTCCCTAGTGTGCCTTGGGGCCTGGGACCAGTGCTCAGAAGTATTGGATGCAATCCCACAAAACACCCGTAGATTTTTTAGAAGTGTCCTCTTGAATGGCCAGCCTTCTACTGGTTTGAGAGACACTGGGGCAAGCATGACAGTGGTGGACAGGACCCTGCTCATGCCAGAGGACTATGTAGGTGCTCCTCTGAGAACTACCAGGTTAGCTGGTGGGCCTCCCACATGATTTCCTGTTGCCCTAGTCACCATCACGATTGCGGGCTAGACAGCAAAGCTTCCCTTCCTGGTTCAGGACAATGTGCCTACTGACATTTTGTTGGGGAATGATCTAGTGGAGTTGGGGTTCATCTCGGATGGTCTACCCCTGACTGCTGCTGCAGTCACTAGGTCACAGGTCACACAGGGTCTCACTGATAGTCAGATACCCAAGCCAAAGGGGAAACCCAAGGCAAGACTGTAGCATAAGAAGGCAACCTCTGCAAAGGGGGCTTCTTCTCCTCCTGCTGCTTCTGCAGCACCCAGTAGACTCAGGCTCCGGATGGGCTGGGTCTAGTGGTAACCCAAGACTCAACTCCTGAGGGAAAAGAGCCAGATGAACCTCCTGCGGGAGAGGTGCTCAACCCAGAGGATCACCCTGACCTTCAATGTCTGCTGGTTGAAGAGGGCCCTCTAGTGGAAACCTCTGTGAGGATCAGAGAGAGAGTCACTCTCTCTAGGGTCTAAGAAAACAGGCCCAGGGCCAGGCACAAGGGAAGTGCCTAGCTGTTTCAAGATCTATTGGGAGGGTGAGCTCCTTTGTAGTGAGCCCACTAAGCCTGAACCTGGTGCCCTCAAGAGGTTGGTGGTACCCCAGGTTTACAGGCCCTTCCTGTTGCAGTTGGCGCATGTGCACTTAGCTGGACATCATGGGACCAAGAAGACTAAGCAAAGGCTCTCTGCCCATTTCTACTAGCCCTGGATGGGTATAGAAGTCGAGTCCCACTGCTGGACCTGTCCCACTTGTCAGTTGTCTGGCAAGACTGGAGGCAGTGTCATTGCCCCACGGCAGCCTTTGCCAGTGGTTGGCACACCATTTGAGAGGGGTGGCATTGATATTGTCGGTCCCCTTGAACCTTCCACTTCAGATGGACATCGGTTCATCCTGGTCCTGGTTTATGGTGCCACCAGGTATCCTTAGGCTATACCCTTTCGGACCATTACAGCCAAGGTGGTTGCCAGGGCATTTTAACCAGAGTTGGATTCCCTAAAGAGGTGGGGGGTCATTAAGAGGTTGGAGGTAGCCATGGCGCTGTTAGTGTCATGGCTACCCCCATACCGCATACCGGGTCTGGGTTCCCTGAATGGGGAAATACCGGCCCATTCCAACCTTGGAGGACCCAGTATTTCACCATTCAGGGAACCCATTCCCATTCGAGCCCCTATAGGGCTCAATGGGAATGGGGACCATGCTAACAACGGCCTGTTAATAACGGGCCCTTTGTTAGCATGCTGGTCCTTTAGCGGGGCCTGCTAAGGGCGCCTGGTAAAACCAGGCGCCCTTAGCAGGACCCGCTGAAGGACCTCATAATAGGGTGGTAAGGGGTTAATGGCTACGGCACCTTTACCGGCGCCGTTAACCCCTTACCACCCACCTCGTGATGAGGCCCGTGGTCTCTGACAGAGGATCCTACTTCATGTGGAGTTACATGCTAGCGATGTGGAAGGAGTGCAGAGTAACATAAGTTCTCCACCTCCTACCATCCCAAGACCAATGGTCTGGTTGAGAGATTTAATAAAACTCTCAAGGGCATGCTGGGTGCTTTGGAAGAGCCCCTAAGTAGTAAATGGGATCTCCTCCTACCATGCCTGTTGCTCGCCTATATGAAAGTGCCTCAAGAGGGTGTTTGTTTCAGCCCCTTTCAGTTTCTCTTTGGACATCCCGTGAGGGGGTCCCTTGCCTTAGTAAGAGAAGGTTTGGAAGCCATCCATCCATGTCCGGCCAAGCGAGTGGGGGACTATGTGTTAGGCCTCAGGCGGAGGATGGCACATATGATGGGCCAGGCGACAGTGAATCTTAGGGCCAGCCAGGAATTGAACAAATACTGGCATGACCTTAAAGCATCACAAGTGGATTGGACTCCAGGACAGGAGATCCTTGTGATGGAGCCTACCACGCATATAGCTTTGGCAGATAAGTGGACTGTATCCTTCAGGATAATCTCCAAGATGGGCAAAGTCAACTATCTGGTTGACATAGGAGTCCCTGGGGTAGCCCCTCAGGTATTCCACGTTAACATGTTCAAGCCTTTCCACAGGCGAGAGGAAGTCTCATGCCTTCTGCTAGCTTCAGAGCAAGAGGAGATGGCTATGTGGAGGGAGTGCATCTCTCTCCAGATCTGACACCAGAGCAGCAGAGGGCCTATAGGGCTTTGCTCCGGCAGGTTGCTCCTCTGTTCTCACTGACACCAGGCTCAACCTGTGGTGCAGGCACAAAATTGACACTGGTGACAGTGTGCATGTCAAAATCATCCACGCTGAGGTCGCCAAGATGTTGGATCTTGGTGTAATTAAACCCTCAACCAGTCCCTGGTCCAATCCAGGGGTCATTGTCCCCAGTGCAAGTTCTCATGCCGGTACCAAGGATTGGCGGTTCTGTGTGGACTACAGAGGGGTCAATGCCATCACCAAAACTGACGCGCACCCATTGCCCAGGGCTGATGAGCTCGTGGACACCATAGGTGCTGCCACATTTTTTAGCACCTTTGACCTTACCTCAGGCTATTGGCAAATAGCTCTGATGGACCATGTTACACGGGTTCAACCTGCTCCCCACGATACTAGTGCACATCCAGCTCCCTCACACCATCTCAGGCATTCCAGGCACTCAGCACTTGGACACAAATAATAAACAAAGCAAGAAGTTTGGTGTAATAGCGCTGTAATGCTAACACACACACTAGGCTCTGGAGGGCTGCATTCAACTCTGCCCCCTCCCAGACCTGGCTCATACTTATGTACAAGGCAAAAGCTACATATTTATTCTCCTCCCATTCACAGTACGTATTCATAACAACAGGTAATTTCGCCAAAGAGGGGGGTCAAGTACATTTCATAACTTCAGATTGTCTTTGCAAGTCAGGCTCTTATCAACCTTGGGACTTGAGCCAGCAGCATCGGAAATGTGTATATTCTCAAAGGGAGGGCTGTTCATGCCCCTCTCTCTGTGGCCTGCGGCATTCCACAGTAGCTGCTGTTTTCTGCAACATCGCTTTCTTGGCTGTTAGATGTTAGGCCAGTCCTTTCGTAAGGCCATTTCATTCGTATCTGATGCATCTCAAAGAACCCAAAAGAGTGCAGAATCAGAAATGTACCAGGTAACTGACCATGCCAAGAAAAAGACTGTGTTCTTAACACCTGAGGGGCTCTACCATTTTAGAGTCATGCCTTTTGGGTTGAAGAACGCACCTGACACCTTCCAAAGATTAGTCAACCATGCACTCAGTGGGCTGGAAGCCTTTTGTGTGGCCTACTTACATGACATTGCTGCCAACAGTTCCACCTGGGAAGAGCATTTGACTCACTTGGATAGAGTGTTGCTGGCCTTGCAAAGGGCTAACCTCACTATCAAGTCCACCAAGTGCCAGATAGCTCAGGGGAAAGTCATTTATCCTGGTCATGAGGTAGAAGGGGGTTGAATCCAACCTCTCCCCAGTAAAGTACAGGATGTACAAGACTGGGAGGCTCTCACTACTGAAACCCAGGTGAGAGCTTTTTTGAGCCTCAATGGGTATTATGGTACCTTCATGGCAGACTATGGAACCATAGCTGCCCCTCTGACAGCTCTGACTTCGTCCAAACAACTGTAGACGGTTAATTGGACAGAAGACTGTCAGAGTGCCTTTATTGGCTTGAAAGAAAGTCTGTGTAGGGCACCTGTGTTGTGTGTGCCTGATCACAGCAAACCCTTTATTGTTCAAACTGATGCCTGCGATACCGGAATTGGAGCTGTCTTGTCCCAGTTAGATGACAAAGGGAGGGAATATCCTATCATATTCATCAGTATGCAACTCAAAGTTAGAGAATGTAGATGGGCTACTGTTGAAAAGGAATATTTCAGTATACTTTAGAGCCTTAGGAGTGTTAGGCCCTACCTTACGGGGTCTACCTTCAAGGTCCAAACACACCATAAGCCCTTAAAATGGCTTATGCAGATGAAGGGTTAAAACACGAAACTGATCAGATGGTCCATTAGCCTGCAAGGGCTAGACTTCACTATTGAGCATAGACCAGGGAAGAGTCATGATAATGCAGATGGGCTCTCCAGAAGGTATGTTGACCGTCTGGATGAGGGTGTCAATCCCGAGGGAAATTAGAACACCCCAACCTCAGTCTGGGGGGGTTACTGTGATGCTGGAAATGCATTGGAGGGACAGGGCCTCCATGTCCTTGTCCTGTACTCCGTTATCATGTGTGTTCTGTGTTGTCTTCTGCACAGGTGTCCATGTGGGACTCCTGGCAGTGCAGCTCTTCCTCTTTTTGGTTGTGGTGAACAGACCCCTGGGATACCCTTATGGCACCTATGGGTGGTGGTACAAACCTGTATCCTTAGTGTATGTTTTTGGGCACATGTGTATGACCCACAGAGCAGGGTATGGGCTGGTGAGAGCTCCATGCTGAATTTGATAGGTGCTCTGAGTATTCTCCATTTTGGGATACCCAGGCCCTGCCATTGGAATCAGTTCATTCCTGATAGGAGACCAGATGGCCCCTGTGGCCTCTTGCTTTCTATTGCCTGTTACCTTGGTTTCCCAAAGACCTGGGAAGCCCTGACTCTGTCCCTTCCCCTGACTGGCTGTTGGGTGGAAGTTCCATATATGGTATTGTAGGGAAGTCCAGGCCAGACTGGCTGGAGCCTTCCCAGTGACTGTATGTTCTGGGTACATCCTTGGGGTGGGACCGGGTGAATGGAATGTGTGACCAATATACATTTCATGTTATGGGTGTCTGGTTCCGGGTGTTTGACACAATGACTGAGACAGCCCTGCCCAAAACTGGTATAAATGCAATGTTGTGTGGTGAAAGGCTTGGTGCTTGTACCAATCCACATTCTTCGTTGTATGTGTCTGGATGGAAGAGAATGGCCTGAATGCACTGTGAGCCTGATTGGCTGCCTGCCTGTTGAATGCCCTTCTGAATGATTGGCTGCCTGAGCCTGGCTCAGCAGTGTGAATGAGAGACAGAACAGTATATCTGGGGACCACTCACTTACCAGAATTGTTCAGAAGCTGAAGTCGAAACTTGATGCTTAACCTTGAAGCCCAGCTGGAAGAAGAAGGTTTTGCTGCTGCTTGCCGTCGTCGAAATCCGAAAGCTGTTGTGTCCCCAATAACTGATCCAAGAGAGGCCCTGGCTAGGAGACCACTTCCCGAGCTACGAGGGAACATTGTGTAAAAGCTAATCCTCTTCAAGGCACCCTGGAAGTCAGTCCTCAAAAGGCTGCCGATCGGAGACGGGGTCTGCCAAGAACCTGAAGTGAAGCACCCAGACATCGAAGTCCATCGTCGTCGACCAGGGTTCAGAGGACCGCCGTAACCACTGGAAGCCCGTTGAGTCGTGTTGCCAAGAAGCAGGGGCAGCCACACTCCACCTTTGCTTAAGACACTTTGAAATCAAGGACTCCCTTGTCATCACCGTTGACCGCTTTGTCCAGCCAGAGAAAGTCGAGGTCATCGATGAACCGAAGAGAATCCATCGGTGGGTTTCCTGCCACCCGAAGTCCACAAAGACACTGACGAAGATCTGAAAGCCAGCTGTGGTCAAGTCCTGATCGTCGACGCTGACAACCCAATGCCCCAATGCCCATCGAGGTGCACCGCACGCCTCATCTTCACAACATGTCTACGACCGATCGTCGACGAGCACCGCAAAGGTCGAAGCTGCTGTTCCGACCACTGTGTTCACATTTCTTCGAAGTATCTCGAGGCCCTGTGGCTCCTGCTTTAAAGGGAGTTCACCCACAAGGATCCATCGACAAACCGTGGAAGACACTCTCCAAAACCAGGTCCATTGGGGTAGTAGAACATTTCTAGCAGGAAACAAGACTATCCTAAAAATATATGGACTGGGCTTGTTGATACACTTTATTTACAGGTTGCCCAGGTGGGGGGATCCTCATACAGAACTGTGTCTGGTGGTAGGGACCCAGTATTCTGCCATTGTTTAACCAAAATTGTCTTCCTTCCTATGTCTATTGCTGATTCACTTAACAATTTGATTTGTATCCCATTGAGACGGTCAGTAGTTGATGCATTTTAAAGGAGTCAAGAGTTAACTGTGGTATCACGTAGACATTGTACATGTTTACCATATTAGTAGTGCCAAAGCACAAAGTGTGTTATTGATTGTGTACATATGCTGAACCTTATTTATATAAAGAACTGTGTTATCACCTAACAAAGTGCGTGGACATTTGGGGTTTTGGGGACTGCACTGTACTTAAGAACTAGCCCGCATCACCTCCTCAGAGCTAAGCCTTGATTTCTCATCCATTGCTACCAACTATAGAGAATCTAGGCTGGGGTGCTCTGTACTTCTACTCTGCCATATAGAGTGCTGGAGTACAGAGAACCCCCCTGCAGTCTTTACACTGGTGGTGATCTTTGAAGTTGGGAATGTGAAAATAAGCATCTTGTAGATCTGTAGAAGCCATGCAATCATTGACTTGGAGAGCGGTTAGAATCTAAGGAATGGTAACCATATGGGAGGTTTCGATTAACAAAAAATGGTTGAGATCTGAAAGATCTAGAATTGCCCGAATCCTGAGAAGTCTTTTTCGGAATTATAAAGTAACAGGAATAAAACACCTGATCTAATTCCTCTCCCCATTCTATCGCTCCCAAGGATAGACATTTTTGGATCTCTACCAGGAGCTCCGAGGATGATTTTTGGAACTTCTGTGGAGAGGATGGGAGAATAGCAAGAAGGGCAAGACGATGAGTGATATTCTCCAAATGAGGAAGAAAGTTGGAAATCCCTCCTACTACAGGGGATGTATGCTCCTTGATAATAATTGGAGCTGAAGGTATGTACATCCCCGAGAGGAAGTCAAATAGACTTCTTTTGATCTTGCAAAGAATTGCAAGAAGGGCAGGGCCCCGACTTTGATTTAGGTCTATATCGTCTTTTCTTAGAAGAGTAATAGGATTTTGTGGATGCAGAAGGACCACTATTCCCTTGAGGAAAGATTTAAAGTTTTGGTGATACGGTTGTTAACCAAAATTGAGCTAAGAGTTTTAGCAGAATTGACACTGGCTTTACATTTTTGAAGGAACTAATCAGTGGAGGGATCAAAAAGTGTTTTGCTGTCAAAGGGAAGGTTGAGAACTTTCTCTTGAATAGCCTGGTGTAGTGAAGAGGCTGATAAGTAGGCATGTCTGCGCATGCAGACTGCATTAGTGACCTCTTTTGCTGTTGTATCAGAGAGGTCCTTAACAACTTGAAGCTGTTGGATAGCCGCCTCTCTAGCTTCAGAAACCCAAAAGGAAAACTCATCAACGGCCTCCTGAGCGAGCAGATCAGTAAAGCGCTCCAGGTTCTCCTAATGAAGAATATTACATCCTGCTAAAACTGTATTAGCAGTATTTACTTGCCTGAGTTGCAGGGTAGCGTTAGTGTAAGACATTTTACCTTGTGCTTCCCAGGCCTTTGGATTCTTATCTAGAACCGAAGATGGAGATAGAGAAGGACCTTTGACCTTGGTGCCTAGGGCAGCTGAAACTACCACAGATTTAGCTAGAAGATTTCCCATAAGTACAGAAGGCTCTTCCTTAGGCACTTTATACTTGGTGTCTAAAGCTTTTGAGATATGAGGATCCAAATGAGGTTTTCCCCAGCGTGCTCATGCTTGCTCTAGGACAGATAATTCCATGGGAAGTGGACATTAAGACTGCTGAGAGGGCAGTTTGCCAAAAACACCAGCCGTTTCAGGCTTATCCTTAGCAATGATTTCCAAGGCCTACATGGCTTTTTCTACAATCTCATGAAACACCTTAGATGGTGAAGGAACGTTGTCGTCATCTGTATCGATGTCAGTATCTTTGGAAACATTCTGTTTCTTGGACGGAGGAGCAGTATACACATTCTCCACTGACACAGCAATTGGTGCAGGTGTTAGATCAGTGGGAACTGTTCCCTGAGGAGGTACATTTTGTATCTAATGCCTTGAGCCAGAACTTCTAAAAAAGGCTCAGAGAGCATGGTTTCTAGAACCGTATTGATTATATCATTTGCCATTTGTGAAGGATTAGGTTGGGGCTCTTGTAACCTAAAAAGAGATGTAGACGAGTTAACCCTGGTAGAATGATGGTTTGTATTAATAATGTTAAAAACCACAGGTCTAGGCACTTGAATATTAGTTAGAACCAGCTGTTGTCCTGATTGAGACGCTGAGACTTGAGTTGGTTGAGCCAAATTATCCTAAAGCTGAGGAGAAAATTGTGGCAAAATTTGAGGAGAATTCACTCTCAAAGAACTTCTGAATAATTGTTCCGGAGGAAATGTAAAAAATGTTGAAGCATCAAAGTCTTCAGAATCAGAAACAAATTATCTTTCTGACTCTCCGGTACCGAATCAGAGATAGAGACAACTGGTGATTTTTTCTGCTTGTGCTTCTTTGGAGAAATCGGTACTAGACTGGATCTTGAGAGAGAATGTTCATGCCTCTTGCGGGCAGACCTATGTGCCTTCTTCGGTACCGAGTAGCTTGAGGGCTGAACTGCGGTAAACAAGGATAAGATGTTATCTTTCGGTACCCAAGTACTGGAAGTTTTACTTGCAGTAGCAGCCATGGCTGGAGCAGATACAGGGCAATTGGAAGGTACCTAATTAACCCCGGAGGCATGCGCCTCTCTGAAGGAACTCTTGCCTATTTGGATTACCGAGGCAGAAGAGGTTTTCCCTGGTACTGCAATGATTTTGTCCGATGTAAAGAAATCTTCCAGTACCGGGTGGATCTTTTCAGATCCTTTCCCACCTGGAGGTACTAACACTTTCCCACCTGGAGGTACTAGCTTTTTCCCACCCAGAGGTACTATCAGGTGAAAACGCCCAGGGGTTCCACCTAAATGGTTCAGTGAAGACCCCGGAACTGAGTAGGCGGTCTTCCCTTGGGTACCGAAGGCCGGTGCTGAAACACGTACCTCACCTGAAGGTACGGTCCCCCTCTTACCGATGTCGGCCTCCCTCCTGTTCCGTCTTCAGTCATCTTTGGTACCGGTCCCAGCTATGACATAGAGAGAAGACGAGTCCGCAGAGACCTCGGGTGAAACCCGCAGCCGAAGACACACATACTCACCGAGTGATGTATACCCAGACACCAGATGCAGGTATGATGGGGATAAGCCGCCAGAAATTGCTTCCGACAACCGATGCACTGTTTGAATCAGAATGCGTCAGAGGGAGGCCCTGTGGAAAATAAAATTAAAATGAATGACCAATCACTAAGGAAAAAGGGATGGACAGCAAAATGTAACAGCACAAAAAGGAGGCAGTCGGAGAGAACAGCAAAATTCCGACCCAGCCAGTAGGTGGAAAAACAGCAACTGGGAGTGGAACGCTGGTGACGTAGGGGTAAGTTATGGGCCCGACGTGCGAAGGACGCACGCATGACCTAGGCCCTACACCCGTTGATTCTGGTCTCCCTTGTTACTGTGCACCTGGCCACCCTCTGTCCACTGGGATCAGGCTCCTGCCTATCTTTTCCACCCTCCTGCACTGCCTCCTGGCCACCCTTTGCACTGGGGGTATCTGTACCTACACAGTCCCCCCTCTTTGTCCCTTGCACTTACCAGACCTACCCTGTCTGCTTCCCTCAACTTAGCCCTTGCTTGATGCACTACTATTTTCCTGTGGTTGCTGCTTTTATCATGTATTTATCAGTATTTATTTCTGCTCTCCCCTTGCTCTGCACTTTCCACTTCTCCCCTCTCCCTTGCACTTTTCCCCAGCACCCTCTCCCAAGCACTTGCGTGTTCTCAATGTCACTGGGCCTACTAAGATAGTTGTTTTGTCTACTCCCCTGTTCCCCTTTCTTGCCTGGTCGCGCTCTGAAACACCTGTGTATGAGCGCGATATAAATAAAATATCAATTCAATTCAGTACACCTTCAATTTTCTTAAAGTGACAGCAGCTATCTTTTGCAGCCAGCTTTTTCTGGCCCGCCTGCAGATGCATGTGTTCCCAACTAGTTGGGAAGGAGGGAGAACCACGACAAAAGAGAAATATATTTGTTTAAAGTATATGTTCAATTAATAATTGCCTTGATTAATTACACATGCCACCTTTTCTGTGGCACCAAACAAAGCTTTAATGTAAAACACGCTTTTTCCTATTTGTAATAAACAGGTATTACTTAACACGGTTTAGCTTTAAAACAAAGCCAGTTTTGGTTTTCAAAGGAAGTCACACATTATACATGCAGTTTTTTGTATGTGTCAATTCCCTGCACACTTGAAAATGCTAGCAGCTTTGAAACAACAAACAGGGTAATTCATAGAATTTTGCACAAAAGTGGCACACGTGACTGGCGCACAGTGTGCGCGTGCGAATGTCTGCGCCAGCCGCGTGCGCTAAAATCGATTTCCGCACAAAGCGTATTCATGGATTTTAGCCTCCAAAACAAGCCGTGGCGCAGAGTGTCGCAGCGAACCTGCAGCAGCGCCAGTTACGCCCCCAAGAACGCCCACGCGCAAGGAAAAGCCATCATAATTCCGAATTCAGCGCAAAGGGCTGCGCTAACCCTGGACCAGTTTACAGGGCTGCCAAACAGCAAACGCCAAGCGGGGAACGTGTATTACTGGGGTGCGCGTGAAGTTTCACACGCGAAAGGGCCTGTGAGAGTGGGGTACGTGTATTACTGGGGTTCGCGGGAATTTTCACACGCGATTTCAGCAGGGTACGTGTATTACAGGGTTCGCGGGAACTTTCACACGTGAAAGGGCCTGTGCGAGTGGGGTACGTGTATTGCGGGGGTGCGCGGGAAGTTTCACATGCGATTGGGCTGGGTACGTGTATTTCAGGGGTGCGTGGGAAGTTTCACATGCGAATGGCCTGGGTACGTGTATTTCAGGGGTGCGCAGGAAGTTTCACGCGCGATTGGCCTGTGTACGTGTATTTCAGGGGTGCGCGGGAAGTTTCACACGCGATTTCAGCAGGGTATGTGCATTACGGGGTTCGCGGGAACTTTCACACGCGAAAGGGCCTGTGCGAGTGGGGTACGTGTATAACGGGGGTGCGCGGGAAGTTTCACACGCGATTGGCCTGGGTACGTGTATTTCAAGGGTGCACGGGAAGTTTCACATGCAATTGGAGTAGAGTACGTGTATTACTGGGCTGCGCATGAAGTTTCACACGCGATTTTGCTGTCAGAGCGGGGAACGCGTATTTCGGGGGTGCGCGGGGAGTCCTACACGTGAATTGGCCGTGTGGGTCCTCCCAGGTGTCCCCTCTACCCCCTCCACGGCCCCTGCAGGCAGCCCACACCACAGGGGACTACCCCGCACCCCTAGTCATGTCCCGCAGGCAGCACATCCGCCATGGGAATGCCCCCCAGCCAAGCCACATGTCACGTTGCAATATGATCACCAACTCATGTCTCCCAGCACCCCCACCCCCCAGCAGTGCAGGGCACCTGCCAGCAGGCCCCCATACATGTCCCACTCATGTCCCCTTGTACCCCCACCCCCAGCAGTGCAGGGCACCTGCTAGCAGGCCCCCACTCATGTCCGACTCATGTCCCCTTGCACCCCCACGCCCCAGCAGGGAAGGGCACCTACCAGCAGGCCCCCACTCATGTCCCCTTGCACCCCCACTCCCCAGCAGTGCAGGGCACCTGCCAGCAGGCCCCCACACATGCCCCACTCATGTCCCCATGCACCCCTACCCCCCAGCAGTGCAGGGCACCTGCCAGCAGACCCCCACTCATGTCCCCCAGCACCCCCCACCCCCCAGCACTGAGGGGCACCTGCCAGCAGGGCACCACTCATGTCCCACTCATGTTCCCTTGCACCCCCACCCCCCAGCAGTGCAGGGCACCTGCCAGCAGGCCCCCACTCATATCCCACTCATGTCCCCTTGCACACCCACCCCCCAGCAGTGCAGGGCACCTGCCAGCAGGCCCCCACTCATGTCCCCTTGCACCCCCACCCCCCAGCACTGCTGGGCACCTGCCAGCAGGCCCACACTTATGTCCCCTTGCACCCCCACCCCCCAGCAGTGCAGGGCACCTGCCAGCAGGCCCCCACACATGTCCCCCAGCACCCCCACCTCCCAGCAGTGCAGGGCACCTGCCAGCAGGCCCCCACACATGTCCCACTCATGTCCCCTTGCACCACCACCCCCCAGCAGTGCAGGGCACCTGCCAGCAGGCCCCCACTTGTGTCCCACCTATGTCCCCTTGCACCCCCACCCCCCAGCAGTGCAGGGCACCTGCCAGCAGGCCCCCACTCATGTCCCACTCATGTCCCCTTGCACACCCAACCCCCAGCAGTGCAGGGCACCTGCTAGCAGGCCCCCACTAATGTCCCTTTGCACCCCCACCCCCCAGCAGTGCAGGGCACCTGCCAGCAGGCCCCCACTCATGTCCCACACATGTCCCCTTGAACCCCCACCCCCAGCAGTGCAGGGCACCTGCCAGAAGGCCCCCACACAAGTCCCTCAGCACCCCCACCCCCCAGCAGTGCAGGGCACTTGCCAGCAGGCCTCCACTCATGTCCCACTCATGTCCCCTTGCACACCCACCCCCCAGCAGTGCAGGGCACCTGCCAGCAGCCCCCACTCATGTCCCCTTGCACCCCACCCCCCAGCAGTGCAGGGCACCTGCCAGCAGGCCCCCACTCAGGTCCCACTCATATCCCCTTGCACCCCCACCCCCCAGCAGTGCAGGGCACCTGCCAGCAGGCCCCCACTCATGTCCCCTTGCACCCCCACCCCCCAGCAATGCAGGGCACCTGCCAGAAGGCCCCCACTCATGTCCCCTTGCACACCCACCCCCAGCAGTGCAGGGCACCTGCCAGCAGGCCCCCACTCATGTTCCACTCATTTCCCCTTGAACCCCCACCCCCCAGCAGTGTAGGGCACCTGCCAGCAGGCCCCCACACATGTCCCCTTGCACCCCCACCCCCCAGCAGTGCAGGGCACCTGCCAGCAGGCCCCCACTCATGTCCCCTTGCACACCCACCCCCCAGCAGTGCAGGGCACCTGCCAGCAGGCCCCCACTCATGTCCCACTCATGTCCCCTTGCACCCCCACCCCCCAGCAGTGCAAGGCACCTGCCAGCAGGCCCCCACTCATGTCCCCTTGCACCCCCACCCCCCCAGCAATGCAGGGAACCTGCCAGCAGGCCCCCACTCATGTCCCATCATGTCCCCTTGCACACCCACCCCCCAGCAGTGCAGGGCACCTGCCAGCAGGCCCCCACTCATGTCCCACTCATGTCCCCTTGCACCCCCACCCCCCAGCAGTGCAGGGCACCTGCCAGGAGGCCCCACACATGTCCCCCAGCACCCACACCCCCCAGCAGTGCAGGGCACCTGCCAGCAGGCCCCCACACATGTCCCACTCATGTCCCCTTGCATCCCCACCCCCCAGCAGTGCAGGGCACCTGCCAGCAGGCCCCCACTCATGTCCCAACCATGTCCCCTTGCACCCCCACCCCCCAGCAGTGCAGGGCACCTGCCAGCAGGCCCCCACTCATGTCCCACTCATGTCCCCTTTCACCCCCACCCCCCCAGCAGTGCAGGGCACCTGCCAACAGCCCCCCACTCATGTCCCCTTGCACACCCAGGCCCCCACTCATGTCCCACTCATGTCCCCTTGCACACTCACCCCCCAGCAGTGCAGGGCACCTGCCAGCAGGCCCACACTCATGTCCCCTTGAACCCCCACCCCCCCAGCAGTGCACGGCACCTGCCAGCAGACCCACACTCATGTCCCACTCATGTCCCCTTGCGCCCCCACCCCCTAGCAGTGCAGGGCACCTGCCAGCAGGCCCCCACACATGTCCCCCAGCACCCCTACCCCCCAGCAGTGCAGGGCACCTGCCAGCAGGCCCCCACTCATGTCCCACTCATGTCCCCCTACACACCCACCGCCAGCAGTGCAGGGCACCTGCCAACAGGCCCCCACTTATGTCCCCTTGCACCCCCACCCCCCAGCAGTGCAGGGCACCTGCCAGCAGGCCCCCACACATGTCCCACTCATGTCCCCTTGCACCCCCATCCCCCAGCAGTGCAGGGCACCTGCCAGCAGCCCCCCACACATGTCCCCTAGCACCCACACCCCCCAGCAGTGCAGGGCACCAGCCAGCAGGCCCCCACACATGTCCCACTCATGTTCCCTTGCATCCCCACCCCCAGCAGTGCAGGGCACCTGCCAGCAGGCCCCCACTCATGTCCCACTCATGCCCCCTTGCACCCCCACCCCCAGCAGTGCAGGGAACTTGCCAGCAGGCCCCCACTCATGTCCCCTTGCACCCCCACCCCCCAGCAGTGCAGGGCACCTGCCACCAGCCCCCCACTCATGTCCCCTTGCACACCCACCCCCAGCACTGAGGGGCACCTGCCAACAGGCCCCCACTCATGTCCCACTCATGTCCCCTTTCACCCCCACCCCTCAGCAGTGCAGGGCACCTGCCAGCAGGCCCCCACTCATGTCCCACTCATTTCCCCTTGCACCCCCACCCCCCAGCAGTGCAGGGCACTTGCCAGCAGGCCCCCACTCATGTCCCCCCGCCCCCAGGTCATGACGATCCTCAATCATGGCCCTTATGGCCTGCCTCCCCAGCCCAAAGACCCAACCAAGTATTGCATACACCCACATAGAAAAGGCAATTACATGATACAACCCCATTGGCAAGTATGTAAATGAACACATGTCCATCACACACACAAAATGGTTGCAAGTGAATGTGAAAACCCATATCATGACATGCATGAAACCAATGGGATAATACCACACATCGAAGTATGAAAAAAAAAATGTATTAAAAGCAACATGAATGGAATTAAAATCAAACAAACAACAATGGGAGTAAAAAAAGAAAAGCTGCATGTCCGTAAAATAATGAAAAACAAGAAATCATAATCCAAAGGAAAGGTGTCCAAAGTCACAGTCCAACAAATCAAATCCAAGGGAAAAACAAAAGTGAAAACCATTTCTCCATGGGGAAATCCAAAAAAAGAGATGAATCCAATAGTGAACTATATACAGATGAACAATCCAGTGTCCATGATCCCAACTGAAATAATGAAACCTATCAAAAATACTACCTAATGAAAAACTATATACAGAAACGTGGTGCATTGTCCAAGCGCAACCAAAATAAAGAAGAAACCAAAGGAAACCTAACACTATCTAACTATTTACAAGGGCAGCGGCCTAGTCCGACGGCTCACTTTTGGATGTCCCGGGCCTGGGCATCATTGAACTCCTGCTCAATGTCCCGAAGGCGGTCCTCTTCCATGGCCCCGAGGGTTCGCAGGGACGATGACATGTTCTCCTCCAACTCCCTGCGAATTGCCTCGAGGCACTCGGCCCGCATCAGGACCCTCCGCATGGAGTTCTCCGCCCTGACCATCGTGAGCCGTGCCTCTTCTGCCCGCTGCCACTCCGCATCTATGGCATGGCCTAACCGGTGCCACACGGAAGACACTTCCCGTCCTGGGTCCTCCTGCCCTTTGGCCGATGCCTGCCCCTCCGATGACGAAGGCCCCGAGCCATCATGGCTCCCACCTTGTTGCTGCTGCTGCTGTGCCTCTGCCCGTGCCCTGGCTCTTGCTGCCTGCACATCCTCCTCCGGCTGGGGTGCAGTTGTTGAGGTGGCCACCCCTGCTGGACGTCCGACTCCCGACTGTGGCAGGGATGTGTCCTCCACCAGCCTGGCCGCAGGGTCAGAGGCAGCTCCACAGGGCACCCAGGTGACACATGGGTGGGAAGATGGCACAGAGTATGACTGGTGTATAGGGGGTTCAGTTGAGGAGGGGTCGGAACAAGGCCCAGCAAACAGAGGAATCCGGCCCTGGTGACCTGTCCCAGTAGGTCGACGTGATCAACGAGCCATTCGAGACGACATGCAGTCTCCCCATGAAAAGACTGCATTTCGCCTCGCATGGCCCGTTGACGCAACGCCACACCACCCAGGACAGGCTCAACCCGGTTCCGGATAGCCACGTCCGCAGACAGAGGAAGGCCAGTTGTCGTAAACTCATCCCCTGCCTGAAAACGGGTCTGGACGTAGGTATCCCTGCTGGTGCAAGATGATGCAGTCACAGGATCGGGGACAGAATTACACACAGGCACCTCCGCGGCGGCCTGTGCTGCCTCCTGTCCCTGCCCCTGCACTGCACCACTAGCATCAGTGGAATCCCCACCTCCAGACCCTGTTTCTGTCCCTTGCACGGCCTCCTCCTCCACCAAACCCCCCACCAACCTGGATGACTCCGCGTCATCTTCCTCTGTCGGGCCCTGTGGGGTCTCAGCTGCCCCTTCTGCTGCCGAGGAGTCCAACTCCGACCTCTGCCTCTTGGACCTCCCCTCGGCAGCTGCGACCTGGGACGCGGCACCGGTCTCCTCACTCTCCGACGAGATGACAACCTGGGAGGGGAGCCGGGCCTTGCGTCTCCGGCTGGCAGTGCGATCCCTGCCGCTGTGCTCCACAGCACCCTCTCCGCCCTCTTCATCAGTCGACGCTGCAGACAGGGAGAGATAGGACACAGGCATCAGGGCACTGTACAATGGACTCATACACACATGACAGTTGCACACGAGTGTCATTGTCAAACTTCAGACATGGCATCACAATCCCCAACACACATGTCATTTCAAATAACACACATGAGCTATTCCACAGCCATATCGCAACAGCCAGCACCATCCATACACATACAACAGCATGAGCACGCAAAGGTGAGCCAGACATCACATGAGACACAGGGAGTGCACTAGACATGCACACACGCACCACACTTACATGCATGTGTACACCTCCAAGTGTCGCAGTGATGAGATTGCATCCATGTCACATCTGGCAATCAGTCTTCTACATATCAGTCTCACATGCATCCATGTTGCATAACAGTTGCACACTTGTCAGATACACATACATGCACATGTACACAGTGCAGATACATGCAGCTGGAACCAACATCCATGTGTGACACCACAACCTTGACAACTGACATACACAGTCATTCAAACATGTGTGCTCACACATCTGCATTTGGCCTGCATGCTTACCCACAAATACACCATCCATGTGTCTCACACATGAAAGAACTTGCATGTGTCAGCCTCACGGCCCTGTACATACACATCCATACATGGCCCTACAAAACCACATGTGCAACCTGCACACTCCTGGCACACCACCACACGCACAGCTTCCAATCAGTATGCATGTACACTTACCGCTCGACTCCAGACGGGTGTGCCTCTCAAGGACCTGGATGTGGAGCGCTGGGCATACACGTTCCAGGACCCTCATTTGGTCTTCCGACAGGTGGCCCCGGCGCCCCTTAGCATCCGCTGCCTTCAAGAGGCGCTGGGCCTTGTTGAGGGTCCTGGACCTGAAGTCCTCCCAGCGCTTCTTGACATGATGGAATTCACGGACTGCCACCCCCTCCGCGTTGATGGCAGTCACGATGTCCGTCCAGATCCTGGTCCGTCCTTCCTTGTCGGCGCGCGACCTTCCGAAGAGGGCATCATACTGCCCCAGGACTTGCTCCACCAGGACACCAACTTCGGTGGCAGTGAAGCTGGTGGCCCTCTGCCTCTCTGGCTGGGGGTTGCCAGTGCCGCCAGATGGTGTAGTGCTGGACATGGCAACCCCAGAGGCAGGAGTGGGTGGGCAACTGGGTCCTGGGGCTGGGCTGTGGAGCGATGGAATCCAAGTCGGGAGTCTTCGGTTCCAGCAGGGGTGGTCACAGCAACAGCACCCCTGGCTGACGTGCAGACAGTAAATAGCAGGGCACGTGGGCAGCAGGCAATCAGGCAGCAGCAGATGGCAGGTGGGAGCGTGCTCGGGGCTCTGGGGGGCAGTCATTCGACCTTCTGGGCAGGAGCGTGGTCTTCCGTGTGTGAACGCGTGGCAGGCTTAATATGGAGTGATTTGGCACCTGAAAATCTTGCACGTCAGCGTGTAATTCGAGGAAAGGCCCTTAGCGCGTAAGCGCGTAAGCGCACGTACGCGATTTCATTGGACCAAATGCCCTTAGCGCGTAAGCGTGTCTGTGACGTGACGCGCGCGGGTGTTTTCCTCATAGCACGTGATGACAGAGCACACGTGGAAAAGCTGCACGTCCGAGTGTCAGCGCGTGTAATTGGAGGAAAGAGCGCGTACACGCGTAAGTGACGTGTATGTGTGGGCCGGTTTAAAAGGTACGTGTAGGACACCATTTCCTTGTACGTGCTTTTTGTGGAGAGCGAGTGGGTGGATTCTGTACTTCTTGTCGGTTCACACGCGATTACTTCACAGCATTTCAAGTTCGTACTCCCTGTTACCTCTGACAGCTTTCATTTTTCTATTTTTTTTGGGCCTGTTTCCTCAAACAGTGTTCACTTCTCCTTTTGTCCTGTCTCCTCAGACAGCGTACAATTCTTCTTTTGGCGGGGGAGATGCCAACACGCACACGCGCATATTTTTCATGTTCTTTTTCCAGGCAGACGGTGAGTTCCGCACGTACTTAGCAACTGTGCTTGCCCCGTGTGTCGCGTACCCCTTCAGAGGTCATTGCAGGCTGCGTGCATCACACGTACTCTTATTTTTGTGTTTCTGGGTGCCACAGCGTAGTGCGGGTTCATTTTTCCATGCACGTGGTCTACAAGGGGTTGCGTGCACGTTTATTTTTGTTTTTGGGCTGCCTGTGCGTTGCGTGACCCGTCATCTTCCCCCAGGGGTCACAGACAGCCTTGTTAGAGCACTAGGGTACGAATTCCATTTAGTACCCTACCCCTTTGACCCCCAATTGCCCAGGACAATAGTTTACTGCTCCTCCCATATGCACAACAACATCAGTGCCATGGTTGGGAGGCGACCAAGCGGTAAGGGAGGCAAAGGTGGCCGACCTTCAAAAGGTGGCCGTGGTGTGCGCGGTAGGGGACGTGGCCGGGATTTGCAGGGTGCCCCTATACCCCTATGTGTGGAGGACCAATCAGGGACACCCATGCCCTCACCCCCAATGGTTGAGGGAAACGTGGCTGAGACCTTCCCAGCTCAACCCTTGTTGGACCAGCCCATTGTGGCACCTGACCTGGCACAGGATGACTCCCTGTCTGACTTCCAGGTCAGCAAGTCTAAGCCACGTGTGGCGGTGCAAGTTGTCACCAAGCCACGTGGATCTGGGGCAGCTATGTCATCTGCTTCCCCAAGTATGCAGGGTGGTGAGGCTGCAGGGGCAGCTACAGCTCCATCCGCCCCAGCTCTGACTCTCCCAGCCATGACAGTGTCGGTCCTGGTCCATCATATATGTTCCCCCTGCCAACATCACACTTCAGACAATGCCTGCAACAAGTCCTATGGTCAATGTGCATTCGCACACTCCAACAACCCAGTCCACCGATGATTCTGCCCCTACTGACCAGAGCAGCGTTAGCCACTTTGGCTCTGCTCCACCTTCTAAAAAGAGGAAGAAGGGTGCTCTGGCACGACAGGCTGAGACCCCAGGCACGGCTACACACTCCGGTACCTCAAGGAAGCCTTGCTTCAATGATTCGGAACTTAATGCACTTGTGAGCTATGTGTTGCAACATAGCCACGAAATGGTGGTGACTGCAGGGTCCAAGACCACACCTGGTCAACGTAAAGCACACTGGCAGACCATCGCCAACCACATAAGTGCCCTTGGATTTGTGAGTCGCTCAGCTGATGATTGCTACAAGCAGTGGAACGACCTGAAACGCAGAGCAAAGGACAAGCTGGCCTCAAGTCAAGCCGCTACTCTGGAGACTGGCGGTGGGTCTCCACAAGAGGATGACAAACTCACTGAACATGAGTCTGTTGCTGGGACCTTCGTCACAAAGGAACAGATCCGAGGTGTGGGAGAACTACCCGATTATGACACAGTGTCCGGTGAGTGCCCATGCGTGTGTGTGTAATGCATGTGTATGTTGTTTGGGTAACGGGTTCTGATTGAGTGCCAGGTGAGGGTGTGTGTGACTGAGTAGTATGGGTCACCCATGTGCTTCATCCAAAACATTCTGCGGCCTTGAATTTGGGTATGACACTATCCCTTCTGCCCACAGTAGTAATTTAGCGCAACATTACGGCAGTTGCCCTTGAGGTGGCATCATGCAACAACATTGTTTGTATTTTTCAGTGTTCTTTCAGGCTGATTGTTTCAATTCTCCCACTTTTGCAACACATTCCTCAGCCCTATTGTGACATATGTGACATGCTTCTGTCATTGAAGAACCCCACATTGGCCCACATGTGTCACCTTGGTAGTTGAATGATTTGACCATTCAGGCTGAATGAGTATTGTCCTGATCACATGATGTTTTTGGGCCTGTTTGAATGTGGAACATGCTAATTGTTTCCTGTCATGTTGAAGTGCACAACCATTGATGTGTACATGGCCCTGCAATCACTGTATTTTTGTACAGTGGATGTGTTGCAGTGTGTGGCGCATGGCGTATCTTTTCACCATTTTTCATCTCTTCATGTCCATCTCACATGGATGGGTGACAGTACTCATTCACTGACATATGGATGTACTTGTGGAATGTACCATGGCTATGGTACATGCCATCTGTATGATGGCATGTGTCATTTATGTGTATAGGACATGCCACTCACAGGCCAATGTGTGATGGCAGTGCTACCCAGCATGCAGCAAATGTGTTGCTCTTCCATCTTGGTGTCATCAGTGTCAGACTTTTGCCTCCCCTTCCAACTCTGTGACAATGCATGCATGGGAGGGTTATAGTCATGTGGGACATGTGTAAATCATGTACTGGTTCTGTAGCTTGGCAGGCCTATTTGTGTGCTATGGTGCTAATGCCTGTTTCCATTTTTTGTCTTTCATGTTTTTGCAGGGGATGACGCACTTGATGCTGTTGAGGTTGAGGAGATGGTGCAGACCCAGGAGGCACAACCGGCCACCAGTGGGGGACGTGGTGTGGTGGTTGGTGAGAACCCACTCTTGCTGCAGACAATTCTGTCCAGGGGTGTCTCTGGGTGCACCTCCCCAGACCTCTATTCAGGTGTTGATTCGGATGATGAGACCTATGTGGCGTCGCAGGTAAGTGTTTCTGGAAGGGGTTCTGTTCTGTCCAACCCACCTGCACCAGGGTTAGAACCCTCTATGGGGATGTCAGTGTTGGTTAGTCAGCCTTTGGCGGTTACGGGTGCAGGGTCACACTCCACAACATCTGATCCTGTTCCTGGGCCAGCAGATCAGAGGGGGAATGCAGTCCTGCAACCTCAGGCAGTGCTGGCACAGCAAGGCGCATATCGCCTTGCCCCAAACAGGTGTGGTGCCTGCCGACGCGGTGGCCGTACGCCACCAGGCAATCCCGCATGGGAACAATCCATTTACGGTATGGCAACCCAAGGCAGCATCAGTTGAGATGATGGCTCAAGCAATGGAGAGGGTGGCCACTTCCATTGTCCCCCCTAAAAGGCAGATGGAGCTACTACAGCAGGCAACAGACTCCATTTGCCAATCACACAGGGAGGACATGTTGGCGTCCAACAGGGACAGACGGGCGGCACTGGAGACTCTACGCCAATCGATATCAATAGAGTCCCAGGGCCACAAGGAAGCCCTGAGGGTAGAAATCCATCACCTCAGGGAGACTCTTGTTGACCTTGAGATTTCCACTAACTTGAGGACAGAACAGCAGCTGGAGCGGCTCACACGTTCGCTCTCAGCTGAGATGCAGGCAACTCGGGAGGAGATCCGGGCATCACGTCAGGTGCTGCATGGGGATCTCCGCACTATAATCCTCCAGAACGAGACCTTCCACACCCGCATGCTTGCGGCCATGGAGGACCATACCAGGGCTTTGCATGGGCTGCCTCCCATAGCACCACCACCTCCTGTGGCCGCAGCAGAGGGTAATGAGAGCAACAACAGCAGTTCTCCCACATTGGCATAGCCGTGCAGGTCATGAGCCGAAGGAGGTGTTTCTTTTCCCAACATCCACACAGGCGGCTGTTGGTGCGCACCCTGTCTTCGGACCTCCTGGGTGCCCCCCCCCGGCCCCCACATGGCCATTTTTGATTTTTGCTTTTTTGATTTTTGATTTTTGATTATTTTTTAACAGTGTGTTGCCTTGTGTGGCTCCCGTGGGCATCCACTGTATTCCGGCTGGGCACATGCAGGCTTGTCCTGAGTTTGGGTTCGATGCTTGGATTCGTGAGACACACACACCCCTCCTGCTTCCCCTTTCTATGGGCTTGCAAAGGGTGTGACCAAGTGACAGTGATGTACACAGTGATGTTGGGCTCCCATGAGCTGTGTGGGCAGTCTGTAGTCAATATTGTGTAGACATTCCTTGTGTATATTGTTGTTGTATTGTACACTGCCTGTTGGAATTATTCCTATAAAAACAACGGTTTTATAGGAAAATATGTTTAATTCATCAGAGTTTCTAAAGCAAAGAACTGGGGGTTACAGATCCTCGAACTCAAGTGCAAGGGGTGACAAGAGAGTGGCAAATCCATTTGGGTTGGTACATAGCTGTCCAGAACTGAGGATTAGATTCTGTAGCTGTGTGGTGGTGATACGACCTGGATTAGGTCAACTGTTCATATTCTGTTTCCTGTGTGGATATTTTAATTATTCCTGTGGGTCACAGAGAGTCAGAAATACTTGAGGTCCGACAATTGGAAATGCACAGACTAAAAAAGGCCAAGGGGCCAAGTGGTGAGGGGAAGCTCTTCTAAAAATTGCACACTGTTTCCATCTGGGTGTGCGCAGGAACGGTTGTTATCTTACAATATCTTTTTCCTTTAAGTGGAGATATTTGATGAAGGTCATGAGAGCCCTCATGACCTGTGGGGTCGACCGGTTTCAATGGCACTCATTATTAAGGCCATCTTCATCAGGACCGTCATTCCATAGGGGGGTTAATCCGAAAGTTTCAGAGTATCTGAAACAGAGACAAGCTCCTCCTGTAGGGGTACAGAAGGAGGGTGGGGGAAGACAAAACAGGGGGAAAGACCAGTGAGAAATACAATGGGGGGCAAGGGCTGAACAAATTTGGCCTTAAAGAAAAACGGGGGCATAGTGAACTAAACCTTACCCAAGGAGTAAGAGGATCGGTATAAATCTAGTCCCAATACAATGGAGGTGAACGATACAGAAAAAAAACTGGTGCCTGATCACCGGTGTCTATAATGCCTCATCAATAGGGAGAGGGGGGGAGGGGGGAGGTAGTGGGGCAGGGTGGGGTGAATGAACCCAATCACTAATGGGAGCGTGCTGGGTGGCTCATGTGCAAAGGAAAAGACAAGGAGCCGTGGGTACCTCTTTGCACAGTGCGTGTGCTGAAGGAGGTCTGTCACAGGCTGGCTGGTCACTCTGAAAAAAAGAGTTAAGTAAATCTGTCACTATCAGGCTTAAAAAGGATGCAAGCTGCTATGTAGGGCAGGGGCGGCGTGAGCAGTACCTGATCAGCGTCTCCGGTGGAGGCGTCTGCTTTGTTCAGTGGAACCACTCGAAATGAGCGCGATCCCGAAGTAAGACCAATCGCCTATAAAAACAGGGTGCAGCACGCACCCGCCTAGCATCTGAATGACGTCGGCGGGCGTCTTGGCAACGTCTTGTGATGATGAGGTACTGCTCACGCCGCCCCTGCCCTACATAGCAGCTTGCATCCTTAACCCTGTTTGTTGTTATATGGAATTATGTATGCTTCTGCTTCCATGTCTCCCTCTGAATTTGCAGGTTCATTCCTCATGTCTTCACAAGGCCGTCTACTTTGGAGATGGAGTTCATGTTGTATGCAGTACACAGACATGTTTTGAAGCCTGCAAGACTACAGTTGGAAGGGGGCGATGTGGTGGCATATTCAGGTTGTAAGACTATGACTACTTCAACTTAGTACTGTCATGTTTTAATTATGTTTGAGCTTGTGTAGCTGCATTGTATTGTTGGTAAGTATTTGGTCATGTGTGTTGTTAGTTCAACATTACTGGGAGCATATTGTGTGTGGCCAGTTTCCATTAGGGACACTGTACTTTGTGACACTTGTGTCAGGTTTTCGGGATTGCTTTGTTTGCTCTCACATAGCATGACATGCCATGGTGTGTTGGGTGGTGGTGCTGGGGAGGGGTTGGGTGACATGGCACTGTTCTCATGTTGTATTTTGCAAGGGGGTAATGCATTTAGCAGCATGTGTCTTTTGATGACACAGCATTGGTGGTGTTTCTGTAGGTAGGGATGCACACATTGTGACACTTCCAGGTGACCAATCTCAGGCTGGTATGGTTGTGACAGTTCACTGTCCCTTGTGTCATCATCGATTTTCAGCTGGTGTGTGGCAGGGCTGTGTGCACTCCACAGGGGTGTGATTCTAAGTGAAGTAATTAGCCACCAGCTGCGTTCGGGCTGCCTCACCCCATGCCCTTTCCCCTCCCATGCGCAGCGGGCGTGCCTGTGGTTGGGGATGTGGGGGCACCACCATGTCCACTGGCAGGCCCCGGTGTGTTGCAACGTTGTGCAGGGCACATGCTGCCACTATGATCCTGCACACTACTGGGGGAGCGTATAACAGCTGCCCACCAGAACGGTCAAGGGAGCGAAAGCGTGACTTGAGCACTCCGAATGTGCGCTCCACTATGACCCGGTTTGCAATATGGGCTGTGTTGTATCTTACCTAGGGTGTCGTGGTGGGGTTCGGAATTGGCGTCATCATGTGGGTGCTCAGAGGGTAGGCACTGTCCCCTGGGGAGGTGGTGATGGGTATCATTAGTAGGGTTGTGACATTACTCAGTATCTGGCATGCATGCATGTGCTGTGGCATTTATACTCACCGAGCAGCCATGTATCGCCATGCCGCCCAGATTCTAGGTCCCAGTTTAAGGTTGACATTCTGTAAATGAAACTGTCATGGGTGGACCCTGGAGAGTTGGCATATACTGAGGTGATGATTCCCTTGGCATCACATACTACCTGGACGTTGATGGAATGCCAGTGCTTGCGGTTTCTATAGATGTGCTCTGATGCCCTGGGTGGACGTAGAGCCAAATGGGTGCAATCAATGGCACCTAGGACTTTGGGGATTTGTGCCACCCCGTAGAAATCCTGGACGGCAGCCTGCCTTTCTGTAGGTGTTCTGGGCAGGTATATGTGCCTGCGGACTGATGGGCGTGCAGTCATGATGGCCAAGACCTGGTGTAGGCAGCGTGACTGCGTGGCCTGTGACACCCCCCCCCCCCCCACTATGGCACTTGTCCGCTGAAATGATCCGGTGGCCAAAAAGTGCAGTACATTGAGGAAATTCTCCAGGGGGCTGAATGCTTGGGAGCAGAGGGTGGGTGATGTGAGGTCATCCTTCCACTCACTGACCAGGTCGAGTATTATGTGAGGTGGAAACCTGTACCTCCCATACACCTGGTCATCAGGCATGCCAAAAAGGCTGGTTCTGGGTGTGAAAATTCTGGGTCTGACTATCCTCCTCCTCCTCCTGCGGTATCCCATGACCACTGCTGCTAGGAACGGTATGTTCATCCTGGCGTCTGAGCCTGCTTGTTGTTTGCGCGCACTTCTATGCTGCGCGGGTCCACGTACGCCTGCTTCCTGCTGGCGTACGTGTTTCCGGATTAGCGCGTCTTTTTGGTGCGTGCATGTGGGCGTTCCGCGCATTTGCCTCCTGTACTTCCCCACCCACCCCAGTAATACACGTACCCCGCTCGCCCAGGCCCAATCGCGTGTAAAACTTCCAGCGAGCCACTGAAGTACACGTACCCTGCTCGCCCAGGCTCAATCGTGTGTAAAACTTCCCGCGAGCCCCTGAAGTACACGTACCCCGCTCACCCAGGCACAATCGCGTGTAAAACTTCCCACGAGCCCCTGAAGTACACATACCCCAGTCACCCGGGCACAATCGCGTGTAAAACTTCCCGCGAGCCCCTGAAGTACACGTACCCTGCTCGTCCAGGCACAATTGCACGTGAAACTTCCTGCGCACCCCCAAAATACACGCTATTTTTGACACAGCGGGTGTCCGTGTTTGTCGCGTACCCCTTTGCACGTCATTTGTCCTACAGGGCCACAGTATGCGACATTCATCAGAGCTGTATATAGAGGCTTTTTGTTAGCGCAGGGACGCTACCGCTGTTAGGGAGAATTCTCTGTTTAGGCTGAATTTCCTAACCTAGTGAGTCCCCCAGAAGCTTTGCTGGATTTCTGGAGTTTGTTTTTTTCCATCCTGCCAAGAGTGAGATTATTTTTCTCCCACTCTTGGACATGAATGTGTGTAATTCCTTTGAATGTCAATGTGTTCTATGGGCTATGGGGTCTTTTACTCCATAGGGTCTCATATGTTTTTCTATGTGTGTTACACCGCACCCTCTGTGCCGTAACACTGGGGCATCCTAGAGGATCCCCACCATAGACTCCATACCCTGGGACTGACTACTGTCTCCCAGGGCATGTAAAGTCACCATTGGCTTTACTAGACCTAAATTTACTAACAGAACTAGTACAAACCATCCTATTGTGGACATACTAGTAGGGGTAATTTGATTACTCCTGGGTCTGTTATTCGAGGGGGCACTGTCCCGTCCCCCCTCGTTGAGTTTTGGCTGGTGGCAGTGGAAACTACTTGTTATATTTGACCCCGAATATAACCCTATGGGATTCTTCCCATTGTTGGTGGTTAATACTTTTTCTCGTTAATCTCGAACATACCACCGGTTTATTTATCTTAAATAAATCTATCGGTTGGTATTTTCTGCCAGAACTCGGTTTTTAAAATGGCGTCTGTGTTCGTCTCTGTGACTCCTAAACCAAAGGTTGAGCCCTTTGTTCCACTTTTGGCGGGCTTCTGCACAGAGGCCCTCCAAAGTGGTGCCATTCTGTCTGGGTACCACAGGGGGTGTGGGAGGGGTTTTAGGTACCCTGGACTGAGTTGCCTTACCAACTCAAGTCGCACTCTGGTGTGATTGGCCCAAGTGGTGAGCCACCCCGCTCACCACTTAGCGTGTTTTGATTGACAGCTAGGCTAAATGAATGGGGGTTTTCTGCATAAAAGCAGGGCTTTTGGGACTGGATCTTCAGAAGTCGCCACAGGACCTAAGAATCCGACGAGGGTAAAGCTGAGCTGACCTGCAACGACAACACCTCCGGTGGAGCCCTGCTGAACCGACTCACCACTTCCCGACGACAGAGGAGATCTCCCCGCCGGAGAGTCTCTTTCCCTGACTGGTGGGAACAACCAGTCCCCTTTGCTTTTTCTTTGTTCCAGGACGTAGTGGTCGAATTGCCCGTGCAGAGCACCCCGGCAACCGGATAGCCACTAAACCCTGTACCGCGACCAAAAGGTGGTGCCTTGTGACGGAGCACTCCGCGGCTGGTCTCTTCTCTGGTGGTGCAACGATTTTCAACTTTCCTTCGACGACGAGATCATCTCTTCTCTTGGCAAAGCCCCGACTTGCATCCACCACCAGGAACAACTGCCCCTGCCGGAGCTGTCTCTCCACATACAAGGTACCGTGTCCGCCTGGCTTCCCTTGTGTCGGTTACCGTGGGGTGTCTTAATCCTCCCCTCTCCATTGGGTCGCCTCCAAGCCTTCTTAACTTTCTGTTCTGAACTGGTCCAAACTTTCTGTGACAATTTGCGCCAAAGACTCGAAGTGCATTTCCACTGTGATACTTTTTGGAACATTTCGCCTTGCCTCTCTCCGAGTGGGCCTGGCCTCTGAACTTTGCGATCTACAGTAGACCCTGCCTTACTGGCCTTGCTTTTGTTCGTAAAAGTGTTGATACTGAGTTGATTTCATACCCTGCCTTTTTCTCTCCCGTCCTAACGAATACTAGAGTGCCATCTAGGTTAAAGCATTCACCTCTGTCTGCAAATAATTGGTGCTGTTAAACCTAGACTTGTCGAACTATTGTTAGGGGGATTGATTTACTTATAGTAATTGTGATTGAAGTTGTTTACTGTATTAGTGCCAGTGTGTTTTCTATAGATGTGTTTTTATAAATAAATACCTATATATCTTTACACCGAAGCTCTGTTCCGTGTTTGCTTGTTCTACTGTGTAGATTGCCCTATTTTGTATACTCCACATACTGCCTAACTCTTCTTGAGGGAAGTCTGACTGCTCAGCCACAGCTACCAAGTGAATCTGTGTGGTACAGACTGCTACCAAGTGGGTTTACTGCCAAACACCTGTAGTCCTAAATCTTTTGCAGTGGTCCCAGAGGGAACTGCACAGGTTTCCGCCTAACACTGGTGTACAGCGGTGGGATTTGTATCGAGTATACAGTTTAGAGTGCTTTTTAACACTTTAGGATAACTAACCACAAAGCTTAGCACTAAAAGCAACTTTCAAAAACATGTCTATCATGGAAGTGTACATTCAAGAGTCCTTGGCAGGTAAAATTACCAAGACTTTACGAGCTCTCTGTAGACAAGATAATCTTTCTGTAAGAGGCAATAAAGTAGAACTGATAGCGAGATTGCTGGCAAACCAAAGTCTGGGTACTGGTTCAGAGGAACCAACTTCTCCAGCCAATGTAGATAACAGTAATGGTGTTGATCTAAATCAAAGCTCTGATGATAGTGATGAAGAGGCTGAAGAGGAAGGAGAGGCTAACAAAACTGTCTCCCCTGTCCCCTGTCTGCCTTACCAGCTGTACTACAGGGCCTATAACAGGTTCCACACTAAGTCCTCAAGTCCTTGAACTAGAAAAAATGAAAATAGACTTGGAATTCAGAAGGATTACTGCTCAAACTCAACAGAAACACCAAGAAATGCAACAAATTCTTAGGCTCCGAGAAATGGAGCTCAAGCATGAGTTAGAAATGAAAAAGTTGTCTGTCGAAACTGCTTCTGTCTCTGGCTCCTCTAGAAGCTCCAGTCCCAAAAGACCCCGGATGCACCGCCAAGTACAACTCAAGTACTGTTTGCTGGGTTTGCTGCCTGCCTTTTTGGATTTACTGTGGGTCGTTCTGCGTGGAATACGAGCGAGCACATTGTGGACTCGAACGTGCGAAAGGATCCTGCCGACTGGAGGACGTCTTAGGCGGATACACCAGATCCTGCCTGACTTCCTAAGAACTAGGTTTCTTCCGGAGCGGAGGCTCCGCCTCCTACAAAGGAACGCCCCTCTCTGCCTCTACAAGTGGACTGTTCCCAGCGCACCGCGCGCGCACCGCCAAGTACAACTCAAGTACTGTTTGCTGGGTTTGCTGCCTGCCTTTTTGGATTTACTGTGGGTCGTTCTGCATGGAATACGAGCGAGCACATTGTGGATTCGATCGTGCCAAAGGATCCTGCCGACTGGAGGACGTCTTAGGCGGATACACCAGATCCTGCCTGACTTCCTAAGAACTAGGTGACTTTCTTTAAAATTACATCCTATCCCGGAGGTATGACCCCTACCACCACGGACTAGCAAAAGGGTGGCATAGGGTGTAGGTGTGCATAGTGCACACAGTGGCCACAGTGCGCACAGGGAGCACACTGCTTAACAACCTGTGGAGTTGTGTTATTTGTATAGAGTGTGGACCTGCACGAACTTGAAGTGTGTTGTTCGTAATAACCTGACATAAAGTTATTTGCTTCTTACTTAGGTTTCTTCCGGAGCGGAGGCTCCGCCTCCTACAAAGGAACGCCCCTCTCTGCCTCTACAAGTGGACTGTTCCCAGTGCACCGCGCGCGCACCGCCAAGTACAACTCAAGTACTGTTTGCTGTTCGCGGTGCGCGGGGAGCGGCGAACTGGGAGGCTAGAGGGACACGTCCCAGAGTTCTGTGGGTTAAACTCCCCTTCTTGAATGAGTTGCGCCTGTAGGTAAGGGGGTCGCGTGATTTTGAGTAAACCGTGAGACTTGATCATTATTGTATGTGGCACTAATCCACCTGGTTTGGGAGGTTAACCCATTTACTCATAGGCTTGCACTCCTGAATTGCTATAAAATAGATCAAGGTTAATACTCCGGATTGTGATCTATCATTACTTTGAATAGGATTTGTGTTCCTTGCTGCATGCAAAACGATGTCTTCTCGACTACGGAGTGGGCTAAAGGAAACGATTATCAATCCGAAAATATGTACCAATGAGGCCACTATAAAAAAATTGGATGATATGTATGGAAACAAAAAGCTTACTGTAACGAATAGTGATAATACGAATGACAATATAATGCATGAAATCAGTGCTAATAACAAACATGAGAACTCTATCAATCCAAATACAACAAGGAGAAGTTTCTTAAGTGTTCCAGAGTTAGAAACTGTGAACAATCAAGCCTTGGCTAGCATGGAAGACACTAATATAGGGCCGCCATCCGATATTTCGATCCTGGCTCCTGCTGTACTAATGGAATTGGAGAAGCGGATCGTAATGTCTGATGGCCCGTCAACACCAGTGACAGCACGGCTAATTGGCAAACACCAAGTACATCTTCATTGTGATATCCCATGTAACTTGGTATCAGAATCTACCAACTCTTATAACTTAGAAAATTCAGCCTCTGATCAGATCCCTATTGATCTGCATAATGATGGCCCTTCCCAACTAAAAACGGGAGTGGTATGTTCTTCACCTGATATGCGAGAATCCACTCATAATAAATCACTGAAGACTGAAATACATGAGAATTTTCAACCTAAATCTACTTCTGATGTGGAGGATCTCCTGAGCTTTGAAGCCTCCTATCCCGTAATGTCAAGGATTCTTAACTTACTTGACAAGGGCCATGAGTATACTCATTATGAACTCCGCGATTTAAAAACATCGTTGCTCAGCATATCCTCCAAACTCAATAAATTGGAGGGTTATATCTTTGCTGAGAATTACAAAAAGGAGAAAGGTTGTTATTCACCTAATATTCCTTGTAGATGCACCGCTACAACGGCATCTCAAACAGAGAATTATAGTAGACCACCACAGGATCCTTCCAAAGAGAATCGGGGGGAACCAGCTTATAGCTTTCCCTCGACTTTTGCCCAGATAGTGAATGTACAAAAAAACACGGATTCGATACAAATCTATTCACACGCGCAGCTTTGCCAGATGGTAAAGCAGAACTCAATCAGCCTAACGATGTGATAAAAGAACCAAATGGATTGAACCAGCTGATTGAATCGAATAATGTCTCCGAGCAATCACCTGACAGTCCATCTGACCTATTAGAATTAATAAAAGATGAAAAGGTGCAGGAGGGCGAGAAATTGGTACCTCCCCCACAAGAGCCACATTCTGAGCCGCAAGGGTTAAAACAATTCCTATCACGCAAACAAAAAAGATTGCATATTCGTGCAATAAATAGATTAAATGCAAGAAATAAGAAAATATTGGATAAACAAAACCTCAATCAAAAACAAAAAAAAGCAAAACATTTTGATCAAAATGCTAACCTGGATCCAAAATTGAATGTTAAGGGGAAAGGAAGTGAGGAGAACATTGATGCCTTCACTGGCAATATAGATCTAGATGCAACGATTGATCTAGATGAACTTACCATTGCAAGTCGTCTTGCATTGCAACATCAAATGAATGTTGCTCCCAACAATGAATTAAACCAAGTATCTGCGACGGATAAATCTATCTCAGCCAAACGGAAGGAATTCACGGCTTCATTGTCCTCTTCCCAACAATCGCTGCTATCAGCATTCTATAAACCCATTCCCAATAAGAAAACAACCGAACGGACTACCATGGGAGTAGACTCATTAGAAGATAATAGGGTACCATTGGGAAAGCACAATGACAAAGTCATTCCCCCACAAATGCAAGTTGACCAAAACTGCATACCGTACTTGGAGGGACTGACATTAAATACAACAAAAAATGTATCCCCAGTGCAATTGGAGGAAGACAGAACAACAAAGCAGTGGAACCCACTACTCCTGACTGGGCCGGGAAAAAAAAATAATAAAAATCAAAGTTACCCATTGGCTAATCAAGTTGAGGAAGAGGTGGTGACGAAAAAATCTGTCATCACGGAAACCTCTATTGAGGAAGATATATCTGTAAAGCCGATATCTACTATTTTGGGCTGGATTAGTGCTCCTGAAATTAATGGCGACCAAGATCTGAACAGATCATTTATATTACACACCTTTAAAAAAATCCCCGCACTAAGAACGCTGGTGTCAAATGACATTGGGCCTCATTACGACCCAGGCGGTAAGTTACCGCCTGGGCCGTGACTTTACCACCATGGCGTAAACTACGTTTACGCCATGGTGGTTGGCGGACTTACCGCCCCATTCCGACCTTGGCGGGGCGGTAAGTCCCCAATCCCCATTTACCCTTCCCCATTCCCATTTTTGCCCCATAGGGCATAATGGGAGTGGGGAAGGCATTAATTACGCCACAGTAAATTACGGTGGCATAATTAACTCCATGGTCCCTTAGCACCATGGATTTTAACACCCGCTAAAAGCAGGTGTTAAAAGCACCATGGCGCTAGGGGAACTCGTAATTGGCGGTAAGGGGTCGGCGCAGCTAACGCTGGCGTTAACCCCTTACCCAGGGTCGTAATGAGGCCCATTATATGGATTACTCTTCCGTCCATAAAAAATCATAGGATGGTCTTAGAACTTCAATCCCCAATAATCGCTGAATTAATTTGGAATTATAGATGGGAGTTAAAAATGTTGGGACTGGCAGTATTCCAAATTCCTACTATTGATGAAGCTAACATTTTTAATGAGGTAATTCCCTTAACCATTACAAGTAAAAATAATCATGCATCTATGAGCAAGGCTGATAATTTAACGGATAAGGCAGTGTTGGAACAGTTAGTTGCTATTTCTGCTGTATCTAAAGATTGGTCCTGGCTACCGACAATATTGGGGAATCGAAAGGAGGAAACAACGATTGAACACTCGTAGTAGCAAAAAGCTCCTTCGAGTGATATCATGGAACTCATGCGGTCTGAGAAACTTAAAAACTTGGGCAACCAGATATGCTCTGCATGAGCTTGTTGATATTGTATTATGCCAGGAAACCATGGCTCTTAACCCATTTGAAATCAGAGACTTTACAGCATACTCAAAACCTGCAACACGAGTACATAGAGGGAGACCATCAGGGGGGATCTCCATTTTGGTAAACACTGCTCTGATGTACTCCCTGTTATCAACCGTTACAACTACATCCTATATTGCAATTGTAATCAAGACAGGACTATCCTCTATGGACTATGTTCTAATAGTATCAGTATACTTTAACCCATTAGGTACCGCAATGGATTCATTACTGAAAGATCTGGATACCCTGTTTGATGAGGTTTTTTGTAAGTGGTCTAATGTAAAAATAATCATAGGAGGAGATTTCAATTCAAATTGTACTGAAACTCCACCAAATGAAACTCAATATAATGTACAAAGTCAACCCCTGACCTCAAGGAGACGGGGAATATGCTTAAACCAATTCTTTAAACGTTGGAATATAGACTTCTTACCCTTCATTACAAAAAGAATGATGACCACATGGTCCCGAAATAACAGAGCCTCATGTATTGATTACATTGCGGTATCTGGGGAACTATCATCTGATTGCAAGGGGGTAGAGATCACGACTATTGAATTGAGTGACCATTGTATTTTATATGTAGCTTTCCAATTAATGATTCCAAAATTGCAACTAGACCCATTGAGCATATTTATATTGGAAGATCGACCAGGTTCTTCCCTACGATGGAATACTAGAACTTGCAAAAACTTAAATGTAACCATCAAGATGTTAATAGATAGCGCCAGAAATAATCATCATATACAAACAATTGTTTTAACGATCAGACAAATTTCACTAATTATGATAATAGCGCTCACATACTTGGTATTTCAAAAAACTAAAGAAATAACAAAGCCACGGGTAGTTGACTTAATGGCTACCAGAATTGCAATCCTAAAGAAACAAAAGAAAAATGAAATCTTACAATTAAATAGAATGTGTTTGGCTAACGGTGAATATCATTTACAGAAACGAAAAGTACTTAATAGATATCGAAATCGTATAAAAAATTATAGGATTTACCTTCATAACTCAATGAACCAAACAATGATTACCGCATTATGTAAAAATGACAGGCGTTCCATATGGGCACTCCTAAGGAGTAATGACTTGCATCAAACGGTGAATCAAAGCTCTACTATAAGTGCCGAAATATGGACACAATATTATAAAAAAAAAATTGCTTTAACGGAAAGATTTAAAGTACTTGCTGACAACTTTACCAACAAAATGCTGAATGAATTTGAGGGTTGGACACTTGAGGAGATCACATGGGCACTTGGAAAATTGAACAAATCAAGAGCGCCTGGTCCAGATTGCATTCCACCTTGTGCCTTGAAAGAAAATATCCAGTTATGGGCTCCGATATTAAAAATTCAATTTGACGAGATTATTCGCTCTTCTATTATTCCTCCATCCTGGCTTCAATCGATTATAGTTCCAATTCACAAGAAAGGTGATAAAACAAATCCAAGCAATTTTCGCCCGATTGCTTTGATGGATGCAAGTGCCAAGACCTTAGCTATCTTGTTGTTACAACAGCTGAAGGCGGTTATTAAACAACGGAATATTTTATTGATATTTCAGATTGGATTTCGCGCCGGAATGGGAACTGCTTTAAATGCAACTGTTTTGGCGCACCTAATTGCACAGACGAAGTCTCCGAACACGGGTCCATTATATATGGCATCCGTGGATTTAACAGCAGCTTTCGACTGTGTAATTAGGACTCTTCTCTGGGCAAAGATGGATGAAATGGGATTTCCGCCTCATTTAATCGTAATGTTAGCCAAATTGCATTATAACACCTCATATCTGGTACGCATTAATAGTTCTGGCTCAACAACAGTCCCGATTATTACCGAGGTGGGGGTCAAGCAGGGGTGCAACTTAGCAGCTACCCTGTTTAACCTATACATCTCGGATATTGAGACAATATGGAACTCGGAAGTAAGCTATCCAGCAAGACTGGCACACTTACGTATACAATGGATTGCATTTGCAGATGATGTCCTAATTTTTGATCGAACCCCTTATGGTCTACAAAGGAAACTGGAAATATTTGAAGCATATCTTTATAAAAACAACCTTACATGTAACGTCGAAAAGTCAACTATCTTCATACTAAAAAAATCTAAAAAAGAAATATCCCAAAATGCAATGGTCAATAAATTCTATCCATATGCCCATCGCACTAAATATGAGATATCTGGGGTATGATGTTATTGATTCACCTTATAGAAAAACGTGGTTCGCAAACTTAAATGCAAAAAAAAATGTTCTAGCGACTCAAATGCGGATGGTATTTATAAAGCATTGTAAATTTTCAATGGAACCACTTTTTCAATTCTATATGCTGAAAGTGGAAGCAATTCTACTTTATGGATTGGATTTATGTCTTTGTAACATAGACTCAATATTAGATCAAATTCAAGGGCATTTGTGGAAAGCAACCTTTGGATTGCCAAAATCACTCCCAAATTGTATTTTACGACAGGAGCTAGGAATCTCTGCTCTATCAACCAGGTTCCATTGGCGACAGCTAACTAATTACGGAAAGATGATCTTTCCACAGCAACAGTCATTGTATGGGGAATTTCTAATCATGATTGGGAATCGAGTACCTAAATCGTTGTTGAAGTTCTCGGAATGTATGATAAAAAAACTGGCCGAATGTGGTTTGAAACCAATAGATTTAGAATATCGTATGGGACATGTAAAGAAACGCTTATACGAGCAGGATTGGTTACTAACAATAGAAGATATGCAAGAAAAAAAATTATATTCTGAAGCGGCAAAATTTGCAACATCAAGACTGCCTCGCAAATCTTATTTGATTAAATTCCCGGCAAATAAACAGAGAAATTTCTATCTAAGATTTAAACTTAATCTGTTTCACACCTATGAGAAAACCATTAAATGGGAAAAAAACTCTAATGCTGGACTCAAACCATGGTGTAGATTTTGCGAGGGCAAATACTGGATAGAAAATCTGAAACACCTTACAGTATACTGTGAGCATTTTGAAACCCTGCGATATACTTTAATCGGCCCACAGGTTCTAGGTATGACTCAGGAAGCTAGGGAATGGTGTTGGAAAAAATTCATGTGGGGATACTCAACGAAAGCAATTGTTCTATTGTGCGCATTTCTCGAAAAACTGGAACTTGAATTAGATGAGAAAGAAAATATGAAATAAATCCTAATGTTGAACTTGCCAATAGTTTAAGTGTATGAAAAAAGTACGAACAAGCTTTATACACTGGTAATTTAAACGCACGAGAAAAGCATGAATTTAGCTTATCTACTAGGATTTATTCTATAACATGTATCATGATATGTAATGATGAATTCAAAATAACTTACTGTGAACTTAAATTAATTTTCTATGTAATGATTTTAATAATCGAACTTGACGATGTTGTAATTGTTTGTTAATCAAACTTTAAAAACAACTTTTAATAAAAAAAAAAAAAAAAAAAAAGACCCCGGATGCCGAAGGAATTAATTGGTATGTATGAACCAAAGTTGGATGTGTTGGATTGGCTGAGTTTGTTTGAGTACAATCATGGGCTCCAGAACATCACAGGTAATGAGTTGCTTACCTGGCTGTTCTCTATGCTTCCCCCTGTTGCAACTGATGTGGTAATGGAGTTGGGGGAGGAGGATAGGAAAGAGTACGAAAGTGTGAAACTAGCTTTGATAGCTGGATTTGGGAAGACCCCTTCCCAGTATCTTAAGAGGTTTAGAACCCTCAAAAAGCATGACGGTACCCCTTGGGCTACCTGGGTGAGTGAAGGTTTGAAAAACTTAGAGGGATGGATTAAGGGTTACAAAGGGAACACTTATGAGGGTATGAAGAATCTTTTTATGTTGGAGTCTATTTATGATGCCTGTTCTCCTGAGCTCAGACAGCACTTGGCTGATTCGAAGGAATTGGATTCCAGGAAGCTAGCCAAGGCTGCTGACTTGTGGGTTGCCAACAGGGCTACTCATAAGGATTCTGGGGCAACTCAGAAAAAGGATGAGGGAAAACAGCCTAAAAAAGACTCAAAAGATAATTCTAATAACTCAAATTCCAAAGAGGGCCCCAAACAAAACCAGAAGGGTAAGCCACAAGGAAAACCGCAGCAGAATAGTGTGCCTTCTGGTGCCAAACCGGAAGGAGGCCAGAACAAGCCACCATTCCAGAAAGCATTCGGTAAATGCTTTGTTTGTGGCTCGACTGACCACGTGAAAGGAGATCCCAGATGTAAGGGTAAACTTTCAGGGGTCCAGCTTGTCTCCTTAGCCTTCGCTCCAGAGGAGGAAGTCCAAATGGCAAGTGGAAACTTTCTACTGCTGGCTGATGAACCCATTGGAGTATCAGCCAGTGTTTCTTTAGTATCTCTGGGGTTGTGGGAACAACAGAATTTAGACGTCTATAATTCTATCCCCGATAATACTAAAGGGTATTATAAGAACAGTGTCCAGGTGAATGGTCAGGAGACTCCTGCCATTAGGGACACTGGGGCCAGCATAACTGTGGTGGATAAATCTTTTTTTCAGGCTGAGGATGTTGCTAAGGCACCCAAACGCCTCACCAAGTTAGCTGGACGGCCTGTGCAGATGCTTCCCCAATTACCAGTTCTCATCCAGTGTAATGACATGACTGTGAAGATACCTGTCAGCATACAGAGTAAGGTACCAGGACGTGTTCTTTTGGGTAACGATTTAAAAACTCTCGGAGTTGTGTCGCATACTCCCAGACCTCCTAGTAAACGGTTACAGGAGCTAACCAGACCTGCAAGGGAGAGAACCATGTGAGGTACTCTCCAGGAGATGATGAAGAAAGAAATCACTCCCGCTCCACTGGAATTGTCGGCCGCTGTCTCAAAGAAATCATAAGCGAAAGGGAAACCTAAGACTTCTATACCGTAACCAGCAGCCAGCATTTCAGTGCAGCCAACAAGGACTTCCCCGCGGTTGTCCAAATTTACACCCGTAACTCCACCTCCAGCTGAGGCTGAGAGGGAGGTACAACCCTGTGTGGTAGAGTTAGACTCTGAAGAAGAGCTAATGGAAGGCCAGGAACTCATTGGAGATCTGGATCCTGTTGACCATCCTGAGCTGCAGTCTTTACTGGCAGAAGGTGGACCCAGCAGGGCAGACTTCAGTAAGGGACAGAGAGAATGTCCAACTCTGGAAGGTCTTCGCCACCAGGCAGAAGCTCAGGCTGAATGGCAAGAGCCTGGGAAATACAGGTTGCACTGGGAAGATGGCCTCTTCTACAGTGAACCGACCGAGTCTGCACCTGGACACTACAAACGACTTGTAGTACCCCAAGAGAACAGACCACAGTTCTTGCAGTTAGCCCACGAGATTCCTTTGGCTGGTCACTTGAGTTTCAAGACTAAGGAAAGGCTCTCTCTCTACTTTTATTGGTCGAAGATGGGGGCCGAAGTAGAAAAACACTGCAGGAGCTGCCACACCTGCCAGACCTCTGGTAAGGTTGGCTCCAAGAATGTGGCACCTTTAGCGCCTCTCCCAGTTGTGGGAGTCCCATTTGAGAGAGTAGGGATTGACATTGTTGGTCCCCTTGATCCTCCAACTTCCTCAGGCAACAGGTTTATACTTGTTGTAGTAGACCATGCTACTAGGTATCCTGAGGCAATTCCTATGAGGACTGTTACAGCTCCGGCTGTGGCTAAGGCCCTCCTTGGTATTTTTACTAGGGTTGGGTTTCCTAAGGAAGTAATCTCTGACAGGGGGTCAAACTTTATGTCCCACTACATGAAAGCCATGTGGAAAACCTGTGGAGTTACTTACAAGTTCTCAACGGCTTACCACCCACAAACCAATGGGTTGGTAGAACGGTTCAACTGAACCATGAAGAGCATGATAGGTGCTTTAGAGGAACCCCTTAAGCGTAAGTGGGACCTTCTACTGTCATGCCTTCTCTTTGCTTATAGAGAAGTCCCTCAGGAGGGAGTAGGTTATTCTCCATTTGAGCTCCTCTATGGTCATCCATCAGAGGTCCATTGGCCCTGAGTAAGGAGGGGTTGGAGAGTGCTCCTTCCCCCAAGCCAGTCAGAGTGACTGACTACGTGATAGCTCTCCGGAGGAGAATGTCACACATGATGACGGAAGCAAGCGATAACTTGAAAGCTGGACAAGCATTGGTCAAGCACTGGCATGATCAAAAGGCTAACATGGTTGATTTCCCTCAAGACCAGCTCGTTCTCGTTATGATACCAACAAGGCAGAGGGCCTTGCAAGACAAATGGATGGGACCCTTCAGAGTTGTGGGTAAACTCAGAGAGGTCAACTATCTGGTGGACTTGGGCAATCCCAAGGAGGCTCCGACAGTCTTCCACACCAACCGACTCAAAGCGTATGTCTCGAGACCTGATGTAGGAGCGTTGCTTCTAGCATCATCCGAGGAAGAAGAAGAGAGTGAAGCTCTTCCGGATCTCCTCAGAGGCTTACCTTTAGACGAAAAATTTGAAGGAGTAAATCTCTCTTCAAATCTGACACCCGAGCAACAAGAAGAGTGCAAATCTATGTTGAATCAGTTTGCCTCTCTGTTCTCGCTTTCACCAAGCTTGACCCCTTGGGGCCAGCATGGCATACTCACTGGTGACTGTCTGCCTGTCAAAAGCAGAGGATACCGAATGTTAGAAAACGTACAAACCCACATCAAAGGTGAGGTCAGCAAGATGCTTGATCTCGGGGTAATAGAGCCCTCTACTAGTCCATGGTCTAGCCCAGTTGTGTTAGTACCAAAGGCCGGATCTAGAGAACTTAGATTCTGCGTGGATTATAGAGCTCATAATGCAGTCACCAAGACTGATGCCCACCCTTTGCCAAGAACAGATGAGTTGGTGGATAAACTTGGTGCCGCCAAGTTCCTCAGCACATTTGACTTGACGTCAGGCTATTGGCAAATAGCCCTGACAGACCATGCCAAGGAGAAAACTGCATTTTCTACCCCCGTTGGTTTATACCAGTTTAAGGTAATGCCTTTCGGATTGAAAAATGCACCTGCTACATTTCAACGGATGGTAAACCAGGTTCTGAATAGGATGGAGGAATTCTGCATGGCATACTTGGATGACATAGCAGTGTTCAGCAATTCCAGGGAAGAACATGTAACCCACCTGAGAGATGTTTTGCAGGCTCTTGGACGAGCCAATCTGACCATAAAGGCGAGTAAATGCCAAATTGGACAGAGTAAGGTAGTCTATCTTGGACATGAGGAAGGAGGTGGAGAATAAGGCCTTTGCTCAGTAAGATTGAAGCTGTGCAAAATTGGACAACACCTACTACTCAGACCCAGGTGAGAGCCTTCTTAGGCCTCACTGGGTATTACAGGAATTTTATTGAGAACTATGGGACCATAGCTTCTCCACTGAATGTCATCTCCTCGCCAAGATTTCCTAAAAAGGTTAGATGGAACGAGGAGTGCAATCAGGCTTTTGAAAACCTGAAAAGGGCTCTTTGCCAAGCCCCAGTACTCAGAGCTCCTGATTACCACCAAACTTTCATTGTGCAGACAGATGCTTCTAATGTAGGAATAGGTGCCGTACTCAGTCAACTGGATGGGAAAGGTAGGGAGCACCCCGTTTGCTTCATCAGCCGCAAGCTGAAGGATCCTGAAACAAGGCGGGCAACAATCGAAAGAGAGTGCTTTGCTATCGTGTGGGCTCTGATGAAGTTTAGGCCATACTTGTATGGTTCTACTTTTGTCCTTCAGACTGACCACCAACCCTTGAGATGGTTAATGCAAATGAAAGGGGAAAACCCAAAACTACTGAGATGGTCGATCTGCCTGCAAGAGTTTGATTTTACCATTGAGCATAGGTCAGGGTGTCACCACCAAAATGCTGATGGTCTCTCTAGGATGTATGTCATCGAGTAGAGGTATGAGATTCATCCAGGAGTGGATTAAATCCTCCTGTCCCTTAGTCTGGGGGGGGCGAGTGTTAGGGAGAATTCTCTCTTTAGGCTGAATTTCCTAACCTAGTGAGTCCCCCAGCAGCTTTGCTGGATTTCTGGAGTTTGTTTTTTTCCATCCTGCCAAGAGTGAGACTCTTTTTCTCCCACTCTTGGACATGAATGTGTGTAATTCCTTTGAATGTCAATGTGTTCTATGGGCTATGGGGTCTTTTACTCCATAGGGTCTCATATGTTTTTCTATGCGTGTTACACCGCACCCTCCGTGCCGTAACACTGGGGCGTCCTAGAGGATCCCCACCATAGACTCCATACCCTGGGACTGACTACTGTCTCCCAGGGCATGTAAAGTCACCATTGGCTTTACTAGACCTAAATTTACTAACAGAACTAGTACAAACCATCCTATTGTGGACATACTAGTAGGGGTAATTCGATTACTCCTGGGTCTGTTATTCGAGGGGGCACTGTCCCGTCCCCCCTCGTCGAGTTTTGGCTGGTGGCAGTGGAAACTACTTGTTATATTCGACCCCGAATATAACCCTATGGGATTCTTCCCATTGTTGGAGGTTAATACTTTTTCTCGTTAATCTCTAACATACCACCGGTTTATTTATCTTAAATAAATCTATCGGTTGGTATTTTCTGCCAGAACTGGGTTTTTAAAATGGCATCTGTGTTCGCCACTGTGACCCCTAAACCAAAGGTTGAGCCCTTTGTTCCACTTTTGGCGGGCTTCTGCACAGAGGCCCTCCAAAGTGGTACCATTCTGTCTGGGTACTACAGGGGGTGTGGGAGGGGGTTTAGGCACCCAGGACTGAGTTGTCTTGCCAACTCAAGTCGCACTCTGGTGTGATTGGCCCAAGTGGTGAGCCACACCGCTCACCACTTAGCGTGTTTTGATTGACAGCTAGGCAAATGAATGGGGGTTTTCTGCATAAAAGCAGGGCTTTTGGGACTGGATCTTCAGAAGTCGCCACAGGACCTAAGAATCCGACGAGGGTAAAGCTGAGTGACCTGCAATGACGACACCTCCGGTGGAGCCCTGCTGAACCGACTCACCACTTCCCGACGACAGAGGAGATCTCCCCGCCAGAGAGTCTCTTCCCCTGACTGGTGGGAACAACCAGTCCCCTTTGCTTTTTCTTCGTTCCAGGACGTAGTGGTCGAATTGCCCATGCAGAGCACCCCGGCAACCGGATAGCCACTAACCCCTGTACCGCGACCAAAAGGTGGTGGCTTGTGACGGAGCACTCTGCGGCTGGTCTCTTCCGTGGTGGTGCAATGATCTTCAACTTTCCTTCGACGACGAGATCATCTCTTCTCTTGGCAAAGCCCCGACTTGCATCCACCACCAGGAACAACTGCCCCCGCCGGAGCTGTCTCTCCACATACAAGGTATCATGTCCGCCTGGCTTCCCTTGTGTCGGTTAGCGTGGGGTGTCTTAATCCTCACCTCTCCATTGGGTCACCAAAAGCCTTCTTAACTTTCTGTTCTGAACTGGTCCAAACTTTCTGTGACAATTTGCGCCAAAGACTCGAAGTGCATTTCCACTGTGATACTTTTTGGAACATTTCGCCTTGCCTCTCTCCGAGTGGGCCTGGACTCTGAACTTTGCGATCTACAGTAGACTCTGCCTTACTTGCCTTGCATTTGTTCATAAAAGTGTTGATACCGAGTTGATTTCATACCCTGCCTTTTTCTCTCCCGTCCTAACGAATACTAGAGTGCCATCTAGGTTAAAGCATTCACCTCTGTCTGCAAATAAGTGGTGCCGTTGAGCCTAGACTTGTCGAACTATTGTTAGGGGGATTGATTTACTTATAGTAATTGTGATTGAAGTTGTTTACCGTATTAGTGCCAGTGTGTTTTCCATAGATGTGTTTTTATAAATAAATACCTATATATCTTTACACCGAAGCTCTGTTCCGTGCTTTCTTGTTCTACTGTGTAGATTGCCCTATTTTATATACTATGATTGCCCTATATGATTTCATACCCTGCCTTTTTCTCTCCCGTCCTAACGAATACTGCCTAACTCTTCTTGAGGGAAGTCTGACTGCTCAGCCACAGCTACCAAGTGAATCTGTGTGGTACAGACTGCTACCAAGTGGGTTTACTTCCAAACACCTGTAGTCCTGAATCTTTTGCAGTGGTCCCAGAGGGAAATGCACAGGTTTCCGCCTAACAACCGCCTGCCTTCGTGTGGCGGACATGTGTTGATGTACATAGTTGACTTTTGGTTTGTGTCATGAGATCGCCATTTCCCTGCTGGGGGTGGGTGTGCAAGGGGACATGAGTGGGGGCCTGCTGGCAGGTGCCCTGCACTGCTGGGGGGTGGGTGTGCAAAGGGACATGAGTGGGACATGAGTGGGGGCCTGCTGGCAGGTGCCCCTCAGTGCTGGGGGATGGAGGTGCAAGGGGACATGAGTGGGACATGAGTGGGAGCCTGCTGGCAGGTGCCCCTCAGTGCTGGGTGGTGGGTAAGCAAGGGGACATGCGTGGGGGCCTGCTGGCAGGTGCCCTGCACTGCTGGGGGGTGGGGGTCCAAGGGGACATGAGTGGGGCCTGCTGGCAGGTGCCCTGCACTGCTGGGGGGTGGGGGTGCAAGGGGACATGAGTGGGGGCCTGCTGGCAGGTGCCCTGAATTGCTGAGGGGTGGGGGTGCAAGGGGAGATGAGTGGGACATGAGTGGGGGCCTGTTGGCAGGTGCCCCTCAGTGCTGGGGGTGGGTGTGCAAGGGGACATGAGTGGGGGCATGCTGGCAGGTGTCCTGCACTGCTGGAGGGTGGGGGTGCAAGGGGACATGAGTGGGACATGAGTGGGGGCCTGTTGGCAGGTGCCCCTCAGTTGTGGGGGGTGGGGGTGCAAGGGGACATGAGTGGGGGCCTGCTGGCAGGTGCCCTGCACTGCTGGAGGGTGGGGGTGCAAGGGGACATGAGTGGGGGCCTGCTGGCAGGTGCCCTGCACTGCTGGGGGGTGGGGGTGCAAGGGGGCATGAGTGGGGGCCTGCTGGCAGGTACCCTGCACTGCTGGGTGTGGGGGTGCAAGGGGACATGAGTGGGGGCCTGCTGGCAGGTGCCCCTCAGTGCAGGGGGGTGGGTGTGCAAGGGGACATGAGTGGGGGCCTGCTGGCAGGTGCCCTGCACTGCTGGGGGGTGGGGGTACAAGGGGACATGAGTGGGACATGAGTGGGCGCCTGCTGGCAGGTGCCCCTCAGTGCAGGGGGGTGGGTGTTCAAGGGGACATGAGTGAGGGCCTGCTGGCAGGTGCCCCTCAGTGCTGGGGGGGTGCAAGAGGACATGAGTGGGGGCCTGCTGGCAGGTGCCCCTCAGTGCTGGGAGTTGGGGTGCAAGGGGACATGAGTGGGACATGAGTGGGGGCCTGCTAGCAGGTGCCCCTCAGTGCTGGGGGGTGGGTGTGCAAGGGGACATGACTGGGGGCCTGCTGGCAGGTGCCCTGCACTGCTGGGGGGGTGGGGGTGCAAGGGGACATGAGTGGGTCATGAGTGGGGGCCTGCTGGCAGGTGCCTCTCAGTGCTGCGGGGTGGGTGTGCAAGGGGACATGAGTGGGGGCCTGTTGGCAGGTGCCCTGCACTGCTGGGGGGTGGGGGTGCAAGGGGACATGTGTGGGGCATGAGTTGGGGCCTGCTGGCAGGTGCCCTGCACTGCTGGGGGGTTGGGGAGCAAGGGGACATGAGTGGGGGCCTGCTGGCAGGTGCCCTGCACTGCTGGGGGTGGGGGTGCAAGGGTACATGAGTGGGGGCCTGCTGGCAGGTGCCCTGCACTGCTGGGGGGTGGGGGTGCAAGGGGACACGAGTGGGACATGAGTGGGGGCCTGCTGGCAGGTGCCCCGCAGTTCTGGGGGGTGGGTGTGCAAGGGGACATGAGTGGGGGCCTGCTGGCAGGTGCCCTGCACTGCTGGGGGGTGGGGGTGCAAGGGGACACGAGAGGGGGCCTGCTGGCAGGTGCCCTGCAGTGCTGGGGGGTGGGGGTGCAAGGGGACATGGGTGGGGGCCTGCTGGCAGGTGCCTTGCACTGCTGGGGGTGGGGGTGCAAGGGGACATGAGTGGGACATGAGTGGGGGCCTGCTGGCAGGTGCCCCTCAGTGCTGGGGGGTGGGTGCACAAGGGGACATGAGTGGGGGCCTGCTGGCAGGTGCCCTGCACTGCTGGGGGGTGGGGGTGCAAGCGGACATGAGTGGGGGCCTGTTGGCAGGTGCCCCTCAGTGCTGGGGGGTGGGTGTGCAAGGGGACATGAGTGCGGGCCTGCTGGCAGGTGCCCTGCACTACTGGGTGGTGGGGGTGCAAGGGGACATGAGTGGGGGGCTGCTGGCAGGTGCCTTGCACTGCTGGGGGTGGGGGTGCAAGGGGACATGAGTGGGACATGAGTGGGGGCCTGTTGGCAGGTGCCCCTCAGTGCTGGGGGGTGGGTGTGGGGCCTGCTGGCAGGTGCCCCTCAGTACTGGGGCGTGGGGGTGCAAGTGGACATGAGTAGGGGCCTGCTGGCAGATGCTCTGCACTGCTGGGGTGTGGGGGTGCAAGGGGACATGAGTGCGGGCCTGCTGGCAGGTGCCCTGCACTGCTGGGGGTGGGGGTGCAAGGGGACATGAGTGGGACATGAGTGGGGGCCTGTTGGCAGGTGCCCCTCAGTGCTGGGGGGTGGGTGTGGGGCCTGCTGGCAGGTGCCCCTCAGTACTGGGGGGTGGGGGTGCAAGTGGACATGAGTAGGGGCCTGCTGGCAGATGCTCTGCACTGCTGGGGTGTGGGGGTGCAATGGCACATGAGTGGGGGCCTGCTGGCAGGTGCCCTGCACTGCTGGGGGGTGGGGGTGCAAGGGGACATGAGTGGGGGCCTGCTGGCAGGTGCCCTGCACTGCTGGGGGGTGGGGGTGCAAGGGGACATGAGTGGGACATGAGTGGGGGCCTGCTGGCATGTGCCCCTCAGTGCTGGGGGGTGGGTGTGCAAGGGGACATGAGTGGGGGCCTGCTGGCAGGTGCCCTGCACTGCTGGATGGTGGAGGTGCAAGGGGACATGAGTGGGACATGAGTGGGGGCCTGCTGGCAGGTGTCCCTCAGTGCTGGGGGTGGGAGTGCAAGGGGACATGAGTGGGGGCCTGCTGGCAGGTGCCCCTTAGTGCTGGGGGTGGGGGTGCAAGGGGACATGAGTGGGAGCCTGCTGGCAGGTGCCCCTCAGTGCTGGGGGCTGGGGGTGCAAGGGGACATGAGTGGGACATGAGTGGGGGCCTGCTGGCAGGTGCCCTGTTCTGCTGGGTGGTGGGGGTGCAAGGGGACATGAGTGGGGCATGAGTGGGGGCCTTCTGGCAGGTGTCCCTCTTTGCTGGGGGGTGGGAGTGCAAGGGGACATGAGTGGGGGCCTGTTGGCAGGTGCCCATTAGTGCTGGGGGGTGGGTGTGCAAGGGGACATGAGTGGGGGCCTGTCGGCAGGTGCCCTGCACTGCTGGGGGGGTGTGGGTGCAAGGGGACATGAGTGGGACATGAGTGGGGGCCTGCTGGCAGGTGCCCTGCACTGCTGGGGTGTGGGGGTGCAAGGGGACATGAGTGGGGGCCTGCTGGCAGGTGCCCTGCACTGCTGGGGGGTGTGGTGCAAGGGGACATGAGTGGGGGCCTGCTGGCAGGTGCCCTGCACTGCTGGGGGGTGGGGGTGCAAGGGGACATGAGTGGGACATGAGTGGGGGCCGGCTGGCAGGTGCCCCTCAGTGCTGGGGGGTGGGGTGCAAGGGGACATGAGTGGGGGCCTGCTGGCAGGGGCCCCTCAGTGCTGGGGGGTGGGGGTGCAAGGGGACATGAGTGGGGGCCTGCTGGCAGGTGCCCCTCAGTGCTGGGGGGTGGGTGTGCAAGGGGACATGAGTGGGGGCCTGTTGGCAGGTGCCCTGCACTGCTGGTGGGGTGGGGGTGCAAGGGGACATGAGTGGGACATGAGTGGGGGCCTGCTGGCAGGTGCCCTGCACTGCTGGGGGGTAGGGGTGCAAGGGGACATAACTAGGACATGAGTAGGGGCCTGCTGGCAGGTGCCCCTCAGTGCTGGGTGCAAGGGGACATGAGTGGGGGCCTGCTGGCAGGTGCCCCTCAGTGCTGGGGGTTGGGGGTGCAAGGGGACATGAGTGGGGGCCTGCTGGCAGGTGCCCTGCACTGCTGGGGGGTGGGGGTGGAGGGGGTCATGCGTTGGTGATCAGTAGTGCAAGCTGACATGTGGCTTGGCTGGGGGGCATGCCCATGGTGGATGGGCTGCCTGCGGGACATGACCAGGGGTGCAGGGTAGTCCCCTGTGGTGTGGGCTGCCTGCAGGGGCCGTGGAGGGTGTAGAGGGAACACCTGGGAGGACCCACACTGCCAATTCACGAGTAGGACTCCACTGCACCCCAGATATACACGTACCCCACTCGCACAGGGCCTTTCCCGTGTGAAACTTCCCACGAACCCCAGATTTACACGCACCCCACTCGCCCAAGGCCAATCGCGTGTGAAACTTCCTGCGCACCCCCGAAATACACGCACACGCTATTTTTGACACAGCGGGTGTTCGTGTTTGTCGCGTACCCCTTTGCACGTCATTTGTCCTAGAGGGCCACAGTACGGGACAATCATCAGAGCTGTATATATGTGCTTTTTGTTGGCACACATTTTTGTCATGCGCAGGGACGCTACCGCCTGCCTTCGTGTGGCGTACGTGTTTAGGCCTGTGCGCGTCTTTGCCTGTGCGCTGGTTTGCCCTATTTGATTCCATGAATACGTGTTATAGGCGAGCGTGTGGGCGTTCCGCACACTTGCCTCCTGTACTTCCCCCGTGACGCCCACATTTTCACACGTTGTTCCCCATTCCGCGTGTCACGCCCCGTGTTACGCCTACTTTTGTTATGTGCGCCGCGCTATGTGCGCTTTTGCTGTGGCCGTAGCGCACGCCCTTAGATGACCTTTGCGCCGGCGTGCGCTACGCAGATTTTCAGCGCACATCCCAGATTTCTCTCACGCACGGACTTCCATGAATCGATGTGCGCAGGTTTTGCTGCGATTTTCGCACTTGCATTGCGATTCGCACAGTTTCGCAAGCTTGCACAGGAATTTTCAGCGCACATTAATTCCATGAATCGGCCTGAAAGACTTTTGCAAATACATTTGATTGATAGAACCCTTCTTCTTGCTTCACCCCCAACAGCAATACAAATGGTTCTGCTATCAGGGTCACTTACTCTCAGGAAAGAGTGTATATTTTCAATGCACAATTACACTTGTTTCACTTTGCAAAACACTTATCTCCTGCACCCAAAACCCAGGCATCAGTTGTATGCAGCACCCCTCTGTTTAAAGGCCAGGTCTCAGTACTAGGGACAGTTAGGAATTTCGTTTTCAGACTAGAACACCCCTTTGTTGGTAAGGTTTAAGGAGTGCTGACAATTATGTCCTTGGGCCAAGGATACCCGTGTTCTTAAGAGAAGTCTGTGGTTGACAGGAAAAATAAATGCAACCAACTACTTTAATGAAAATAACTTATCTTCCCACGAGGAAAGAGGGCAGAGGTTTCAAACTCTTCCAAGCCCCCCTGCATCAATCTATTTGGGAGTTAATTAAATTAATATTCAGCCAAATATACCAAGTGTCTACACAATTTGCCCCCCACCACTATTAAGGGAATATATTAAGGCAGCAGATCACCCACACATTTATTGCCATTTAGAGAAATCTACTTACATTGGGAACCTCACTCCGGAAAAACGGCAGGGCTCATCTTTGAGGACAGCAGAGGTCTGGTCAAAGGCTTCTATCTATCTATCTATCTATCTATGGGCCTCATTAGGACCCAGGCGGTAAGGGGTTTACGGCAGCGTAAACAGCGCCGACCCTTACCGCCTGATTCCGAGGTCCCTTAGCGCCATGGAGGATTTAACACCTGCTTTTAGCAGGTGTTAAAATCCATGGCGCTAAGGGACCTTGTTGTTAATTACGCCACTGTAATTTACGGTGGCGTAATTAACGCCTTCCCCACTCCCATTATGCCCTATGGGGCAAAAATGGGAATGGGGAAGGGTAAATGGGGATTGGGGACTTACCGCCCCGCCAACCTCGGAATGGGGCGGTAAGTCCGCCAACCACCATGGCGTAAACATAGTTTACGCCATGGTGGTAAAGGTACGACCCAGGCGGTAACTTACCGCCTGGGTCGTAATGAGGCCCTATCTATCTATCTATCTATCTATCTATCTATCTATCTATCTATCTATCTATCTATCTATCTATCTATCTATCTATCTATCTATCTAGTTTTTCTATTGCGCCACCAACCCAAAGGCCTCAGGGCGCTCACAGGAGATCACATGAAAGACAGCTGAAGAGAGGCCAGAAAATAAGACCCTGAGAGCAAAACCACATAATTGAAAGAGAAAGTATATGAGGAATGGTTATCAGGGAATGAAAAGGTCAGATAACATCGATCAACCGCATCCAGCATCAAACAAGAAGGTTTTCAGGTGCTTCTTAGAGGGGACCGTGGAGTCACTGTTGGCTACAGTTTTGGGGTGGGCATTCCACAACGAGGGTGCCCAGGAATTGAAACTACCACCGCCAATTTTCTTGATGGGAGGACATGGTTGTATCAGAAGAATGGTGTCATTGGAGTGCAAGAATCATTCAGTGGTTTTCTTTGTAATCCTGGTTGTCAAGTAAGAAGGAGCTTTGTCATGAAGACACTTGAATACTGTGACTAAGCCCTTATGCTGTGGTCTGTGTTTAATAGGCAACCAATGTAGGCTCCTTCTGGCTTCCTACATGCGCCTTGCATTTAAAACCGCAGACAGCAGGGACGGCCCCATTCTGAATTACTTGAATTTTTTTTATGTTCGTCTGAGAAGTGCCTATTAAAAGGCTATTGCAATAGTCTAATTTGCAATTTATGATAGCAGCTGCTATCATAGCGAGATTTATTGTAGACAAGAAAGGGTGGATGTGGCAAAGAAGTTGTATATAGTAGCAACAGGATGATCTAAAATAACTGACCTGCCGATTGAATGTTATTTGGGGGTCAAAGAAAACACCCAAAGTCTTAACAGTTTTGGAGACAGAGTTTGAGTGTTGGGCAATAACAAATTTGTCATAACTAGCGTCAAGATTCTTCTGTTTTTGTAGTGTGCCCAGTATAAGAAGCTCTGTTTTTGCATTGCTGAGAGCTAATGAATTCAAGGCCATCCACTTTTGAATCTCAGTAAAAATGTGATTAATGTACTTAGAGTCATCCATATACACACCGAGAGTTTGAAGACAATCTGTGTGTCATCAGCATAATTTGCAAAATAAATGCACATTTTTGCCAACAGAACACATACAAGTCTTGAGTAAACATTAAATAACAATGGGGAGAGGTAAGACCCCTGGGGGACACCGCAGGTGAGAGTAGAACTGTTGGATTTGGTGTTATCCTTGGTAACGTTCATGCTTCTTGGACCCAAAAATGAACTAAAACACGCTGTAGCTAAGTGGGAGATTTTACCTACCGTAGATAGTCTATCCGCCAAGAGTTGGTGATCAACAAGATCAAAAGCGATGGATAGATCTAATAACAGAAGTAATGCTGTATTGCCCCTATCAATAGGATCAGCAATATGTGATTTCAGGTTGAGTAAGGTCGACTCGATCCCATGATTCAGCCGAAAGCCGGATTGCTGGGCAGGTAAGATCTTTTGTTTTTCTACAAATGCCTGATACTGCATATAAGCTATTCTATCCAGTATTTTTCACATAAAAGAGCCCAGGTTGTCTTTTTTTAATAGGGGCGTGACCCATGCCACTTTTATGTTTTTTGTACATTAGACTCTTGGAAAGAACGATTGATAAATCTAGTTACCCAAGGAGCCAAGGTGGAGATATACTGTTTGAAGAGCGATGAGGGGAAAATATCACCTTTACACGAGGTGGGTTTGAGATTAAGAACCACATTGGTAACCTCCTCTATTGAGATTGTTTCAAAAGAGAAAAGTTATGTATCAGATGCAGATGTGTCAACCCTATTGCTGGAAGAAACAGCAGGAATGGATAATGAGTTTACTTGAGCACTTATATTCTCCTGATGTTCCTGAGTCTTGTCGACAAAACTGTCATGGATACTTTGACACCAGATCTCATCTGCAGGTGCAAGTGAGGTGGTGGGGCATCCTTTAAGTTCACTGAAAATAGAAAATATCTCCTTTGGCTTTGATTTGGCTTCTAAGATGTGGAGGTTGAAGTGGATTTCTTTGGCCTTAAAAATAAGAGATTTAAAATTCTTGGCCACAAGTTTGTAGGCACTAAGAGTTACTTCTGTCCGGGATTTTCACCAGGAATGTTCTAGCTTGCGCTTCTGTGCTCTGGCTTCAATAACTTCATGTGTAAAAGGGGCATTGAGATTGTTAATCATTTTGGTATGTGAGAGTTTTAAAGGAGCAAGTGTCTTGATAGCTTGATCTACAGCTGATCTAATACCAGAGGTAAAATATTCAAGCAGAATATTTGCCTCAAGGGAAGGTAACAAAGGAAGAACTATAGCATGAAAAGCTTCATGAGTAATCTTCGGAAGATTACGCAATTGGCGCGGTATGGAAGACTGTTGAGAGCAAGCAAGTGTAGTCTGGGGAGTAATCTCAAAAGAAATCAGAGAATGCTCTGACCAAATGCACTTCTCAATCTTTGTGTGTACAATTTTAAGATTTTTTGACAAAACCCAGTCCAGGATGTTACCCCCCGTATGGGTGGGAGCTTTAACATGTTGGAAAAAGTCAGAAATAAGGAGAGCCTAAGTAAGTGAAGTAGCCTCATGATACATGGGGTTGTTTGCCCAAAGATTAAAATTACCCAAGATGATAGTAGGGCAGTGTAACTTACAGAAATTTCCCAGGAATGCTAATAATTGTTCCTCACACAAAGGTGTGGGAGTAGGTGGCTTATATAACAATAAAATGTTAAGGGTTGAAATAGAATCAAGGCTCTCAAAGATAGTCACCAGCCTGCCTCCCGTGGAAGGTTAAGGATCCATCAATGTTAAAGCCTCACCACCCAAGTAAAGCCAGGCAGGTCAGGATTCACCCAGATGAATTATAGGACAGTCTCCCTCAAGATGTGTAGCAGCTCTCCCTCCAAGATGGTATTTTAGGCAGGTTTTTCTGTCTCTGTATGTTCCTGTCTCCATAGTGCAAGGGCTTTTTAATGTATAAACCACACCCATAAAATATTAAGATCAGGAGATGTCAACCTATTAGACTTTAATTTTCATTGGACCTCTGCAGTTCTCTCCTATCCGCAATGTTCAACCCCTGTGTGCCGATAGGCCCTTTGAGTTCTATAATTGAAGTGAAGTGAAGATGTGGAATAAGTAACTTACCTGTAACTCCTGTTCTCAAGCATTGGTATCTTTCATAGATTCACTTGCTGTGAATATTCCCTGTAATCAGGCTGGGAATCCTCAGTAACATAGAGCAGTTAAACTTAAACCGAAACGTTCAGTCGCTTTTGTGCTCTAGTACAGTCATTTTGGGTCATACTGCCCACAGCCAATAGGAATACCTCCATTAGCTCTTCCCCTGTCGGCCATATTCAGATTTGGCAAGTGCATATGAGTGGCAGTAGGAGCCAAAAGAAGAGCCAGACGGGTAGATGGGAAGGTTGTATGTAAATCTATGTAAGATACTAATGCTGGGGAACAGGAGTTACAGGCAAGTAGCGTATTCCTTCTCCAGCATTGGATCTTTCATGGATTCACATGCTGTGAATAGATTACAAAGCTGTTTTAATAAAAAATCCATACAGGCGGAGGCAAGCTCCAAGCACAACTTACCACTGGAGACTTACTAACCTCACGCAAAAAGGTTCCTCAGAACCGACTGACCAACCATAGATTCTTCTGCCAAATCCCTGTCGACACAGAAGAATTTGGTGAATGTGTGCACCGATCTCCAGGTAGCTGCACGGCAGATGTCAGACAGTGGGATCCCAGAGTGGAAGTCAGTGGTAGCAGCCACGGCTCTGGTGGAGAGAGCCCGGGGCCTTCCCAGAAGAGGCCTACCAGCTTGTTGATGGCAGAAGGAAATCCATGCCATAATCCACCTTGATATGGAAGGTTTAAACAACGCCTTCCCAGGTCCAGTCGAGCCAAATGACACAAATATTTGGTCCGTAAAACAAAACTACTTAGTACGTGCAACAAAATACTTAAGGGCACGCACCACATCCAAAGAATGCAAAGCCTGTTCAGCTGGAGATGTTGATGTGCCGAAAAACACTGGCAAGACTACTGATTCATTAAGATGGAAGGTGGATGGCACCTTAGGCATAAAGGTTGGGTTAGTGCGTAGTATGACCCTTTCCTTGTGGAATGTCAAATAAGGCGGTTTGCAAGAAAATGCCTGGATTTCACCCACTTGTCTGGCTGATGTTATGGCCACTAAGAAGGCAGTCTTCCAGGAAAGATGCTTGATGGATGCCCTGTGCAAGGGTTCAAAGGGAGTCTTCATGAGCCATGACAGCAGCACATTCAATTCCCACACAGGTCCTGGCCGTTGGACAGGTGGAAAAGACCTGAACAACCCACACAAGAACTCCTTTGCAAGCCAATGGGACCAAGGGACGGATTACCCAGTGACCGGTTGTACCTGGAAATCATAGTTAAGTGCACCTTGATGGGCGAGTGCGTCAGACCAGCTTGAGCCAGGAATGGTAGATAAGAATAAATGTCCTGTGGCCGGACAGCATGAGGTCGCAACTGATGACTCCTGCACCACACCTGAAGGCATCTCTATTTACTCCTATAACACGCTAAGGTGGAGCACGAGCCAGAACCCCTTGGCAGTCTTGTGGAAGAGACAAGGATCTCAATTCTAAGAAGACAGGAGCCAGGCCATCAAATTGAGTGAGACTGGGTTGTGGTGCAGGAGAGCCTTGTGAGGATTCAACTTGAGAGGAGCAGCTGACGAGAGGGCGGGGAGGTCATAGTACCAAAACTGCCTTGGTCATGCAGGGGCCACTAATATCAGTCTGCACCAATATAGCCTGAGTGTGTTGATGACCATTGCAACCAGCGGGATCAGAGGGAATGCAAAAATGAACGTCCACTCCCAAGGAAACGCAAAGACATCCCCCAAGCTCTCCGAATGGTGGAATCAGCTGGTGGAACTCTTGCATCAACGGTTGTCGTAGGTCGAAAAGAGATCAAACTCCGGAGTGCCCCAAGTCTAGAACAACAGGTGAAGTTGTTCGTTGTGTAGTTCCCACTCATGGTAAGAGCGCAACTTCCTGCTGAGGTAGTCTGCTAGGGTATTCTGAATCCCTGGTAGATAGAGGGGAATCAGGAACATGTGGTGTTGCAATGCCCAGTGAGAGGGCCTGGGCCTACTTGGATAGTTGCGGGACATCGTCCACCCCTTGTTTGCGGACTTAGAACATTGATGATGTTTTGTTGTGTAGACTCGCACCACTTTCCCGGTCAATAAGGGGAGGAAGGATTTCAAGGCCTAGAAAATCACTCTCAACTCCAGTAGGTTGATGTGCATGCACTTTTTGTCTGCAGACCAAAGACCCCTTATGTCCTGGTCCTGACAGTGGGCTCCAGAGCGAGGCATCTGTCGTGATGGTGGCTTGGTGGCCAGGTAGTCTGAAAGGAGCATACTTCATTCAATGGGCTCTTACTGCCTACCAGCGAAGACTCTGTTCGAAGTCATTTGTCAGAGTGATGTGATTGTCCCAGCACCCTGGCACCTGAAATCATTGAGCATCCAGGAATTAATGTAAAGGCCGCATGCGCAGCCTGCAGTGAGCGATCAGAGGAATGCATGGTGACATAATCCCTAACAGCGACTTCTAATTGCGAACCAGAGTCACTGGGTGCTGCTTAGACAATGCACTTTCTTGAGGAGCGCCGCCTTCCTCTTGTCCCTGGGCCATGTGGTGCAGGATTCAGCGTTGAACTTTGATCACAGGTGGAGCGCCTGTCTTGATGGCTCTAGGCGTACTTTGGGAAGTTGATGGAGACTGAGTAGTTGCAGACACTGGATGGTGGATCCAGTTCTGTCGGCTGCCAGTGGGTAGGAAGGGGCCGTCACCAATGAGTCATCCTGGTACGGGTATATGTCGAGGCCCCTCTGCCATAAGTGAGCCACCACTGGTGCAAGGCACTTGGTAAAAAACTGTGGCGCTGAACAAAGGCTGAAGGCCAGAGCCTTGAATTGGTAGTTTACTCCTGCCACTATGAAACACAGGTAGCGCCGGTATGGGTGGTAAATAGGGATGTGAAAATAGGTGCCCTCTAGATCGAGGGATGCTAGGAAGTCTCCCTGCTGCAGCTGGGACAGGACTTGTGGCAGTGTTACCATACAGAACATTTGCAGTTTGAGGAATTTGTTGATCACTCTTAGATCTAATATGGGTCTCCAATTTGTTATGCAACACATTTTTTCCTACCAGAAAGTAGCATGAGTAGACTCCTGTGGACAGCTCTTCTTTTGGCACCTTCTCCACCGCCCCTTTGGTAAGCAATGCTCCCACTTCTTGTACCAGGAGGTGGCGTAACTTCACCGGTTTGTTTGTGGGCGGATGTCCTGTGGTAGGTTTATGAACTCCAGCAAGTGGCCCTACTGGAGAAGGGAGAGCACCCAATCATCGGATGTGATGGTTTTCCATTCCCTGATGAATTGTGACAGCCTTCCTCCCACCGGGGTGCTGAAGCGGGAGGACTGGACTCTGGACTTGCCATGGTTGCTTACCTGACTGGCCTCTGGACTGGCAGGAGCCATGGCGTTGCTGTGTGCCTCTGTAGGACTGGCATTTCTTCCTGTATTGCTCACCTGAGGAGCATGGCATGAAGTTCTATTAAAGCACCCTGTTTCACTGCAAAAGGACAGGCACCTTTGTTGCAACATGCCCAGGTAGCGAGCAGTTTCGGTTTCAGTCTTGATGGAGAGTAAGGTTTCGTCTACCTTTTTCCCAAAAAAGGTGATGCCGTCAAATGAATGCCATTGGCTCTTGATGGTACCTCCAACTGGAAGTCTGTAGCCTTGAGCCAACCTTGTCAGCGAAGTACCGTCCCATTACGTAGTTGTTGAAATCCTGTGTCGGCAATGTCTACTGACACTGAAATGGCATGACCCGATGCCAACTCTCCTTCATGGAAAAGGTCCATTGCCTCTTGCTTTTTGTCATCAGGTAGAAATTCTTGGATTGGGACCGGTGTGTACCATAACTCGCGATCGGATCTGGTGAGAATGGACATTGCATTAGCAACCCTGATGGTAGTGGCTGTGGTCGTTATAATCTTCTTTTCAAAGGCATCCAAGCATTTTACTTCCGTATCCAGAGGAACAGAGCAGGAAGATTATGGGTTGGCAGATCTTTTCCTAGCTGCGGTGGAGATATCAGAGTCCAGTGTAGTCTGTGTGCGTAGACATACGGGAGCGGTGTCTGGGGCCCTGTATTTTCTATCAAAATTGTCCTTGTTCGCCAAAGCTGTTGCGGGATGTGCCATGGTGACAAGGCCATCTTCCCAGGCATCTTCTAAAAGTGGAATGGACATGATGGACTTCCTCTGCTGTTCCCTTTGTTGGTATAAGTGACTTTCTTTGCGTTGCTCCTCCAAGGCAAGGCCGTACATCTCTGCCGTCCTACCCATGAGTGTATGAAATGAACCCACTTCATCTGGTGGAGAGTCTCTAATCAGGGCCTCCTCTGGCTCCCCATCAGACAGGACCAAATCCACAAACTCATCTGTGTGCAATGTGTGAGTTGATGCCACATTGTTAAGAGGGTCTGGGTCTGTGTCCGTCCCCGTGTCAGAGAGCTGCTGATGCCTCGCATGGTGTTCAATCTACCTAGGAGTTCATGGAACGTTTTCCTCTCTGGATGGATCAGGGGTGCTGCGGGAGTGCGTTGTGGTGGTACCAGGGTTGGTGCCGGTTCAAGCAGCCTTTGCTGCAATGTGGCCACCAGCACAGTAAGGGTGCATAATATGTCCAGTGATATGTCTCTTGGTGGAGCCAGCTGTGGATCTGGCCACACTGGAGATAATTTACGCCCTGCAGGGATTGGGTGCAAGATTGCCAAGACTGGTAGCCTTATTAGGCTTGCTTGCATATGTGGTGACTTAGGCTGTCTTCTAGAAAGTGGAGTCCTTCGCTGTGGGGAACAGGAAGGGGACATACCGGCCTCTACATCCCTTTCCTACCTTTCATCAGAGGAAGAAATACTTGGCTCTACAACTATGGTCACTTCTGGGAGGAGCCCAACTCTGAGATTGGTATACAATGGCCAGGGGAGTGCTGCCAGCATTGATACCATGTTGATGATGCGGGATGAAGCTGTTGTGACAGCGGAGGGTACAATGGTTGCAACCATGTGAGATGACACCGTTTTTGTCGTTGATAGGCTCGTCAATGGGGTCGTTGAGGGAGATACCAGTGTCGTCGTCGACAGGGTAGCGTGCTTGCTTGTCGTCATCAAAGACTTTGTGAGTGGGGCACTTGTTGGCGGAGTAGATGGTCTTGGTGTGGACGGGCTGGACGGAGACTTTGGCATCGATGAGGAAATGGCTGCCACAGACTTGGGCGACGACTTTGACAGGGCAGATTTGATGGTTGATGAGTGTACAACAGATTTTTAAAGACTCACTGGATGGGTTTGCCTCCGCTGGGTGGAGGAAAAGGCTTTGGCTGCCCTTGTTCTTAGAAGCAACTTGGGCACTGACCTTAGCTGGTGAAGAGCGGTCCTTGTGAGACGACATTGTCTGGTCGATAGACGTCTCCCTGTGTCTTTTCCGGCCACTGGCATGGTCTTTTTGCAACCTAGACCTCTTACTGGAGGTGGTCCGCTGGGCCCTTATGCCCTGCCGTAGAAAAGCTTGGCTCCATTCAGAAGAGGAGTCAAAGGCCCCACCGGCATCGTTGAGGTGCGCAACGAGGCGTTGATGATGATCTGCAGGCACATGCCTTAAACAGGCTCTTCCTTGTGGACTCAGGCATGAGATAGGTCCATATACACAGACGATGAAATTCAAAGTCAACGGCATTAGAAAACAGTCCACGAACTTGACGGTTGTGGACGGGTCCTCAAAAAAAAACTATTTGTGTGGCAAAGATGATATATAATACAATTGTATTGCAGATATAACTTAGAGAGATTGTTGAGGCCTCCCAAAACGAACATGCAGTAAAAGAATCTGAAGATGGCCGACAGAGGAGGAGTTAAGGGAGGTGTTCCTATTGGTTGTGGATAGTATGATTCAAATGACCACAGGGAATATTCACAGCATGTGAATATATAAATGATCCAAAGCTGGAGAAACACACCTTCTGTCATTTACAGTTTTTTTACGTCAGCTTTTGCACTAAAAAGTCCCTATGTGGCAAAAATGTGTAATTTAACTTCTCAGTTAACTTCTCAGCAGTATGTCCCTGTTACAATAATTAAAAGCACATGCTAATATATGTCATGGAAGCTCAGAGCGAAGGCTTTACGCAATGTGTGCAATGTACCCTCTCGACTAGAACATACTTTGAAACAGGGGATTGTCTAGTGTGTCCAGGAGTGATTTCTCAATAAAGGGCTCCATTTTGTCGATGTTGGTTGGCTCGGGTGGGGGCATCATTAATTCACATGTTAATTTGATGAGATGGCCCTTCCAAGTCATCATTCTTCGCTTTGTTTTATTTTAGATCCGATTGCAACCGGAAGATGTTGCAGAGCAGGTATTGTGCCTGATCTTCTCGGACACTTGCACGCTTTTCAGCTTTGGATGCTCAGCCACATAATCAATGCATGTTGTTGACATGCCAACCATGCTAGTAAGGCCACCTGTTTTCTGGCTCATGCTGTCAATGCTAGTTTTTAAGGCCTCTAGCAGATCAAGGCATTGATTTTGGGAAGATTGCTAATTAAACTGTGATGTTCAATATTGAGTGTCATTTGATGTAGATGGACCATCTGTTGTGTGCTTTCTGCTGTTTTGCCTAGTGGCAGTGTACATCCTGGTTTGTTTCTTATGGTTTCCCATTTGATGAATACCAGTTCTAAACCAGTAGGTCTCTAAATTAGCATTTTTATCCGAGATAGTTTAATGCAGAGTACTTCAAGATTCAGATGTGTTTTAGTCTCTTTGCTTCTGTAGTATGCTACTTATAAATCTGTGGATTGTGTGTTGGTCTTTATTAATTTAACTGTTTTCAATATATTATCCTTCCCAATAGTGAGCTCTGTCTGCTGGAGTCATGTTGAAGAATCTCACTCCGCATGGCCTTTTAGGATGTATCTTCTGGGATGGACCTTCAAGTATAAGGAGCTTAAAGGTGGCACGTGACAGGCCACTATGATGGCATTCACCTGCCGCACGCCCCACCTGGTCCCAAGACTGCACCTGACAAGGGGAACAGAATGCCAGCTCCACAACCATACCTGTGCAGGCAGTGCCAGCCACAGTACCCACAGAACCAGCCCATCACACACATGAGGAGTCGCGTGTCACTGCTGCCCCCTTTCGGCCACTAGTCACCCTCTTCCTCCCGTGGAAGCCTGCACCGCTCACAGATTACCCACGTAGCCAGCAGGCAGGAGCCACCACAAGAGATTCACACACCCGTCACCTACGCAGCCCCTGTGCCCTAGGTACCTTGCCTAAAGAGTCTTAGTCAGTCAGTGAGCATTTGCACTGAATCTTTGTGGGGCAAAGGATATGACTTTTCCACATTATTTTTCAGTATATGTAGGCTGCAGGAGAAACAGTGTTAGGAAGCAGCCATTTTGCTGCAGGTTCATTTTACATTCTTGGAGGCCATGCATTTAAATCACCTGCACAATTCTACTTGGCCTACCCACGTTCCACAGACCACCACCTTTAGATGATCTTTCCATCTTCTGTAGTGAAACCTGATCTGACACCAGTACCCATGTGGGTCTTGTTCTGATTCTCAGGTGGTGTGACCTGCCTTCAATCAGGGCAGTGAGCTGGGTAACTTGCCGTAAATTAGCCCTGGTTAGAGCTTGATGTAAAATATGCACAGGCATATGGGCTCTTGCGTGTATGTTAACCATTTGGCTTTCTCTTTGTGCCACCTCTCGTAAGTGTCAGACTGGGGCATAAAATTGTCTCGGGCACCAATGAAAAAGTGACCCACAGTTTCAAACGCCAATTCATTCCTTTTGTCACATACTGTTTGAGTAATATGGTATATACTCATGGTTGGAAGCCTGTAATATTACATAATAAATAATTACCAACGGTAGTCCAGAAAGGACCGCATTCCGGGCAAGAAGTAACGCTGTTTATTACAGCTAGGTGAGCACAAATCAAACAGCATAGTGGAAAAGAACTGATTGATGAGAGCTGACAAACTGGCACACAGCGAACATAATTTTTATGCATGTAATAAATATAATGTTATAAAGTTAGAAACTGTTGCACTTCAAGCTTGTTGTTCTTGCAGTTCCCTCGAACACAAATGGTTAGGATACATCATTCCCGTATAGCTAAACATACATTGGTCAAATATAATTGGAACAAACAGATCTGCCCTCACTTAGCTCATTTTCTGCCCATGTGGCACCACATGCTTTCCCACTCCTCCCGCAAAAAAGTTTTACAATTAGTGAAAACATTTGTGCTGGCCTCGGTTTCTTTATTAGCGTGCCATTGGTCAGCACCACAGCGGACAGGACACGGGACACACTGAATTAGTGGGAAGGGAGACATTCACACGGCACCTGCAAATAGCAACCTCCATAAACATTGTAATGTACTCTGTGAGGGCTTGTTACTTCCCAGGGACCTCAGAACTTACCTTCTGATTGGTTCTTTGAGGCATGCGGCTCCAGTCCTCCTCCCCGTTCCCAGGCCTGCTAACTAATGGGCAATTTGAAAAAGTCGTGGTGGTGTGTGCGTGATTCGGGCCAACTTACCCAGCTCCCGTTTGCAATCGTGAGACTGGTTTGCAGGCCCTGATCATGTCCCCTTGTGCTGTCTCTGCGACTCTGGTATGCTGTAGATGAGCAGGTTGGGCCCAGCTTCCCCCCTCCCTTAGCTGCAGTGCACTGGACATGTGTATGATGCAGACCTTCAGGACAATACCCAATCTGCATTGTGTGTTTACGTGTTGATTCCCCTCCCTCATGCTGGTACCTGCGAGTGCCCTCATGTCATTGTTATAAACAAGGGATCCTCTCTAGGTTGAATACAGGGATGGAGGGAGAGATAGATAGAGAGAGCGCGAGCGAGGGAAAGAGACGGGACAAAGTGCAAGTGAGATTGTGTGTGTGTGTGAGTGTGAGTGAGAGAGATAACTACAGAAGTCAGAGTTCCATTGTTTTCTTTCCCTCTAGCAGGAGTCTCTGCCTGCCCCATTTATTCCCCCTGATTGTAGGTGCGCCCGCCTGTCTGGCGCTGAATCCGCACCTTCACTGCTACCATTCACAGAAGAGGTTCCATACAGGAGATGTGGATTGCAGCTTCCTAGAGATCTCTGCATAATTTTTGATTGCCTTTGTTCTTATGCCTTCCTGTTTGCAAGATCCATTTGTCAGCAGTCATTTGGATAGTACATTCATTTTTTGGTGAAACACCAAATGCCCTCCCTGCCAAAAATGAATGATATCAATTGTTCGGCAAATCCTTCATGCGATGAACAATGTGCAGGAGAGCAGAATGCATTAAAGTCATTTCCTTGTTGCCAGAAATAACTTCACTGGACAGAAGTGGAAGAGGGGTCAGATGGTGAGTTCCCATAACACTCAATGCAGAGAAAGGCCCAGGAGGGAATCAACATATTCCTTAAGAGTTAAGAAATGGGAAACCAAAATCAGATGAGAGGTAGGATTAGGAGGAATCAGAGAAATCCTGAGTTTTTTTAATAAGAAAAACCTTTTTTTATAAAATAAGGCGACACGTTGAAGAGGAAAATGTCAGTGTCCTCACCCAGGCAAGAAGAGCAGAGGGAGAGGCAGCCAAAGGAGGCTGGACTCAGAATGTGTGTCAGCTTTGGTGGTGATGAAAACACACACTTTATGTTCTGAGGTCCTGAAAAACAAAATATTTCAGGTTTAGCAGAGATGAAAAACGATCATACCAATTTTTGATTGTGCTTGTGTGTCTTGGTCTCCGAAGAGGGGCTAAGAAACTGAGTTGCATTTAGAAGAAACTGGAAGACCCGCTCACGGTTAAATCATGCGCCAGCGTCCTTGGGGACGCGAAAGCATACACTGAGCTGACACCACCTCCCTGTATGCAGGCTTCTGCAAGGCCACACCTCGCTGCATCTGAGATTAATATCACCACCCTTCTATAACTATTCCTGAGGGGAGCGAAGTGTACCACAGCCAATAGTGATAAAGCCAGATGCCTACAAACAATTGGGGTGAATGCGGGCGCGCCTATGCAGCACAACATTTTGCATCAAGTAAAGACATTTCAGACATCATCCAGAATCCCCAACTGCACTCTGTTGGGATCAATGCTAAACTCCTACTCTGGTGGTAACCGCACCAGAACTCGAGTCGCGTTCTGTGTAGTAAACACTACTGCATAATAACTGTTAACACTCTAATCAATCAATTCAATAAAAGTTAGAAGTCTTCATGATATGCAGCCTTTAAGTGTGTTTTCATTGTTTTCTTGTGACAGAGGACAAAGTAACAGCAGCCAATGCATTTCGGACCAGTGGGTCCATCCTCTGGGCTGACTCTCTGGTTATCAACACACAGAAGAATGTTCTGTGATCTGATCTCTCTGGAGGCGTCTTCCTAACTGCTAAAAATGTCTTCTTATCCACTCCCTCCTTTCACTGCAATTCCTGGTATCTTGGAGGGTGAGCCCACGATAGCCTGGAACCTCGTGACCAATCTTGCCTGTAACTATTCCTGACCTGCCTACATATCTATACCCGTGCTTCCAATACGATTTGTCTCAGCAACTTTGCCCAACAGGATGCCCAAGCCTACTCCCAGAATCCATGTGAGTAAAGGGGCCTGAGAAAGCCGATGGGCGTATGCAAGATGAGAGGGAGTTGAATGGTTCAGGAAAAGCTTGGAAGCCTGGCACAGCTCGTAGCTCTTAGATGAGAATCCTGAGAAACGGGGAAGCCTGGCACACCTTAAAGAGCTGAGGAGGCATCATGTCACGGAACAGTGAGATGGGCACGATGTCCCTAAATGGTGATTTGGGAGCTATTTCCAAGCATGAGATGAGCACCATATCCGTGGAAGCAGGATGCAAGTGAGCTAGACACTGGCTACATTAGTAATAGAGAGATGGGCGCTGTACCTCTGTGACAAAAAAGAAAACTGTGACCTATATCCCCATGACTGTGTCAAAAAAAGCAAGCTGGGCGCTATATATCCCTTGAATGCATTTAAGGCAGAACAGTGAGCTGGCCATCATAACGGGAAATACAAGAAATTCAAAATTAGGTGAAGACACTATAGTTCAGTGGCACAACAGCAAATGAGCAGACTGGCTTTAACCCCAAAACCCCCTGCAATTTTGGGTTATGTTGACTTGACCAGGTATTCTAGAGAGCCATGACAGGACAGGACCAACCAGACAATAAACAGTGCTTGGGGCTGCACTGTTAACAAAGGCCCAGTAATTACTAATGTAAAGCATTTCATTGTTAGCACCTGCATTCGTATGCATACATTCTTAGGACATTGAAATCGTGATGGGGTGTTAGTACTTGCATGTCAGAGCAGTGATTAGTAGGGCATGGGGGACAGGAGACAGCTTATTCTCAGAGGAGTTCTTAAGTGTGTGTTTGGGAGAGTTAACAGCTTGTAACATTTAAACTGCACTAAAGTGGCCTCATTATAATATGTAAAGAAGTTAGATGCACCCACATAAGTAAATGTGCCTCCCCCACCAGTCTATGAAGTTAGCCCCTCTCATAACATTTGAAGGGTTAATCCCACCACTCCTTGAAATTTTTGTCCAGCTGCACACCTGATATTTTCACCATCCATGTTAACGGTAATTCCGTTGACGGTATTAGCACCACTTATACCTGCAAACTTGCAATGGGCCTCATTAGGACCCAGGCGGATTTCGCGGTGCTAAATGCACCGCGAAGCACGGCGGAAAGCCGTCGATAGCGCCATGGGGGTTGGCGGATTTACCGCCCCATTCCGACCTCGGCGGAGCGGTAAATCCCCAATCCCCATTCTGCCCTTCCCCATTCCCATTCTTGCCCCATAGGGTATAATGGGAGTGGGGAAGGAGTTAATTACGCCACCGTAAAATACGGTGGCGTAATTAACAACGAGGTCCCGTAGCGCCATGGTTTTCTCCGCCTGGTAAAACCAGGCGGAGAAAACCTCCATGGCGCTACGGGAACTCGTAGTATGGCGGAGAGGTACGCCATGCACTACGCTGGCGTAAAACCCTCTCCGCCAGGGTCCTAATGAGGCCCAATGTGAAGTGACATCTCTTGCTTAGTTAATTTCACGGCAGGAACACCATTTTCAGTTGTCCACAAAACCCGAGTGTGCACTGGCTTTTATCACGTCACCCAGACAAGAAATAAAGTGTTAAAACGCTAACGTTTGTGTCACGTGTTTAATTGCTATGCCACATAGTCATAATTAATGCCTTTTCTTAAGGCGTTTTGTCACCGGAAATATATTGAAGCTTCGTCAAAAATGCTTTAGGATCTAGGTAATGCGCTGGGATTATTTGCACTTTAGTGCATTTGCTTAATAGTTGCACCATGCAACCAGCACCTGTTTTGCTTCAATATCTTAAAACGTGAAGGTGCTTAAAGGCACGCAATTTTATTGGCCTGTGCATGCATGGGGTGAGAAGATGGACATTATTCACTGAGATAATTCTAATCTGAGAGATGGAAATGGCCACTCGGAAATTCGCCATAACGTCTGCATTTACTTTCATTTATCATCTGTGCAGAGCACACAACTGCTGGACCGATAAATAGCTCTGCAGGTTAAAGACCCTGCTTCGCGTACAGTTACAGACTGAAATCCTGGGAGGGATGTCCCAATCTGTCTTTCATGCTTGAGTATCAATACCCTGGGAAGTCATATCACCTCTTGCTGCAGTTGTGAAAAAGTAGAACAATCATATACAAATCGCTATATTAACAACCTGGATGGGGATGAGGGCCAATCAAAATGCTGGAACGCATGCTGTATTCACAGCTACAAGCCCGCGTTCCGAGTAGCCTGAACGCGGGTGGGGGCCTCTCCCCCCACTCTCCACGACCCTTTCCCTGCTCCCAAGAGGCACCATAGCAGCCACGAATATCACATTCGGGTGCTAAGTGCTTGTTTGAATAATAAAAACGCCTTCTAAAGTGATGGATTAAGCTGTGCCATACTCCTAAACTCACTTTTTCTTGATGACATTATGGTCATGATGAACAAGAAAAGCAGACGTAGGAAGTGCTTTACCACGTAAGGTTTGCTTCCTTTGATTCCAGCAAGCCCTTTGCACGCGCATGTGATCTTCACGGGTGCTAATTGCATAGTCATCGTGGCGCCAGGCCGACCCCCATGGTAACGGCACCTTCGCCTCGCTTCTCTGCCTTATTTATTTTGCCTCATTAAACTATAATTGTATTTTTTAATTATTTTTTGGGTTTCATAGGACCGAGAGGGGCATCCAGATGACTGACAGGCTGGCAGAATGCGAGACACAGGATCTAAGGTTTTTACGGAAAGCCAGACGATTCATAATCGAGCAGAGTGTGGAGGGGAGTGAAGTCCACGGGGCACCCGACTGCAGAAACACAATGGCACCCCCTTTGCTACCTTATTCTATTAGGGGATGGTAAATAGGATTGTTAGAAGACGACCCAATGGAAAGATTGTCCATGTCCCACTAGTCACCAGGTAGCTTTCCCAGAATGCTATTCACCCATCATTTTAGGATCTAGATGTGTATCTATTGCCATATATGCGTATAATGTGACGCACAGGAGAAACCAGTTGTCATTTCAGAGCCATCATTACCACCTAATGTGTAGCTGAAGAGTTAGGCACACCCCTCTGACAGCGAGCAAACCTGCACTGCAGAAGCTCGATTCCCGAGCATGACCCCATTAGTCCTTCATCCTTGAGTAGTAAAAACAACTATCAATACAGCACCTAGAACTGGGAGGAACCTGCCATGAAGTGCTATATGAAATCTATTCTCATTGACCAAGGATACCACATAACCATAAACCCTCCCAGGCCTGTTCTGCACTCCTTTCCCCCCCTCTGCAAACATGCTCCTGGTTTCAGATTTCTTCAATAAAATAATAGCTGAATAGGATGAAGTAGTGCATGGATTGGCATTTGTAATGCAACTCACAGTATGATATCTTCAACTTTATTTTAAGGTCGGTTGCCCAACAAGAACTACTTTGAGTAATTCAATGTTTTTACCAATCCCCCCAGTGCTTGGTCTGTGTGGCGCACCGCTCATCAGGCTATTTAAAGAAATAATACTTTGCTAATTAAATAATAGCTTTACACTAATTGTGTCTTCATTCTCTCGTCATATATCTTTTTCTCTCTCTTAATGTTTGTTCTGTGTCGTTGTACCATATTGGAATGGATTGTATTCAATACTCACTGTACTTGTTGCCATTTATTACTTATCGTGCTTTGATAAGATTTATTTCTACATGTACATGATATCCCCGGTTTGTTACCTCATGGTTTTGTACATAATTGTCTTAATATTGTGAGCAACATGGTGAAGAATGAATTATATATGGCCTAATTGCATAATCAGCCTTTGAAAAAGAGCTTTGTTTGTTAATGATAAAGGACATTTGTACCGTGCACTATCACCACCGGAGTGGTCCCCTGGCGCTCTGGCGGCTCTGAAAGAGGAAGGGAGGGAGGGTTAGAGGGAAGAAGCTGGAAAAGTGCAAGAGAGCAGTGATGTGCTGTTGGCGGCCTCAGCCCGGTGGGTCCGTTGGCTGGGCCTGGGGTGTTTGCGGCCGGTAGTCGTTGTATACTGTTGTGGGGTCTATGTGTGTTTATCTTTTGTTGTTGCAATGTAGTGAAGTTTGTGTGGTTTGTTGTGCTGTAGGTTTGTGGTTGTGTTTGGTTTGTAGTTTGAGAGGTATATGCAGAGGGGGAAATTGTTTGTGTAATTGGTTAGTTGGCATCTTTAACCTGAATTGAGGTGCTGGGCTTCTGTAATCCTCCCAGATGGGGTTCGGGAGCACCCCTGCACCTCTGTCCTGATCTGGGGCCGTCCGACCTTCAAGGCCCTTTCACATCTGACCCCTCTTCCCCCAGCCTCCATCGCAGTGCTCCCTGTCTTCCCTTCCCACTCATAAGGTTCGTGCACCTGCCAATTTCCACAGTTCAGATAATGTGGTGAATGACAATATCCAGATAATTCCACCACACTGTGGTACCTGGTGGCTCGAAACACGTGTCAGGCTGACCTCTGTGAGAATGAAATACTTCTGCAACCACGCAGCAAATCTTACAGTGTTTTGGTGAAGTGTGATTGTGTAACTTGTTAACTGGTTTATCTTGTTGTGGTGTATAGGGTGAAATACCCACACCCCACAATCACCCGCTGCAATTCAGATAATATATATTGTGTTTGCATGAGCTAGGGTTCCCTCGTCTTTTTGCCACTTGCTTGCTCTAGAAACAAAGGACGTACCTCTCAGTAATTTTCTTTGCGATGGATTTATCATGCATCTGCCAGATTACTCATCTCAAATAGATGTATTTATTTCAGTACCAGTTTCTGGGAGAAACATTTTAGCTACCAGGGTCTGCTATGTGGCACTATATCAGCTTCACTCAACTCCAAAGTATAGCCATGATTCCGGACATGACATCAGGACAATATATATAATAATAATAATACTTTATTGAAATATAATCCTAAAATTAGGATTTTACACAACATATATATCTCTCAGGACATACAGAACATAGAATGGTAATAAGAATTGAATATATCAATAATACGTCAATAATATATCAATAATACAATACATCAATAATACAATAAAATTAGACAGTACAATAAAAGCAATATAAAGGGAATCAGTGAAAATAAAATAAAATAGAATCCATCAATATATAAACACTGAGATGTAAGGGGAAAACCACAAAACCAATCCAGAGGATAATAGACCAAGCCCATAAGGCATGAGGGCATAGTGGCACAGGTACTTCCCATCGCACTTTCAAAATCCCGCAATGGAGAAAAGAAAAATGGGAGAAAATTAGCAACTGCGCTTCTTACAAGGTAGTATCTACCACCATGTAATGACGCATACCATCCAAACACTGCACATAAGCACCTGGAACAGTATAGGAGGCATTAAACCTCTCCGGGTTTACGATTTCAAAACAACCCACCAGGCACTCTGGTTCCAGCTTTACAGTCCTTGCCTCCCAACTTTGGAACACTTTGCCATTAAACATCAAATCTATCAAGTCCTTTCAGCCCTTCAGGAAACAGGTCATTAGTTGGTCACTGGAAAAAAAACGAACAATTACCTTATTCTCTTTGCCAGGTCTGTTGAATCTGCCTATACCTATTGTGCTTTTTGTACCAAGTAAACTGTATAAATGTATAAATGTAAACTGCTTATAATGTATTATGTAACCATTTTCTTGATGCACCCTTTTACCTCTGGGTCTGGAGCGCTATATAAATAAAATAAACAAACAAACAAACACAGGCTTCCATGGTAAATTAATCCGGGAGCAAGGTTTTAACATGGACCCATACCTTAAAAAGAGCAAGCTGGAGTCCCAGAGATTTGGAATTAAGGCAGCTATCCCAAAAGGCTTCCTCAGTTATTGCCTCATAATTATTGAACCATTTCCCAAATGCGCACATATATGTTGGTCCCAATTTGGGACAAAGGGTTAGGATGTGTCTAGTGGTTTCCAGCACTCCTATAACCTTACAAATTCAACAATACCTGGACTCAATCGGCACCTTCATACGGGACCCAATAATGGCCAAGATCGGGAGCTGGTTTATCCAAAGCCTTAATAGAAACTGCTTCTTCTCTGGCACAAGAGCAAATATGGCTGGGGCTTTCGATATCTATACATCACATGAGATACAGCCTCATCTCCACTCAGCTTGGACAGGTGGATAGAGTTCATACTCCAATCCCATCTGTTCAATTTTTCTTCGAACATTTCTTTCTGGTGGATGAAAGGCAGGTGAGTCCTATTCTCATAGGTCCAATAGATCTCCTCAAACAGGGATTCGTTTAGTTCTTTAAAATTAAGGGCACGAGGATGCCTCTCAGCCTCATAGTTGTCCCCAGCCATACTCAACAATTTACACATGGGCTCTGCGTGAGCTTTCAGAAAGAATGTGCCTCTCGCATGCAATGCCATGCTTCTCAGTGAGATGAGGCCCAACTCCAGGGGCAGAAACTGAACCGAGCAAGATGGCCCTAATCCCAACACTGTGCGCCAATAGTGGCCCTCCAAAATGTTCAACCACTTCAGATCTTGCATGGCCAGTGCCTCCAGGCCATAAAGGATGGCAGGAACAAAGCACTGTTGTTACAATCTTAAGATACCGGCTATGTGGCACCATATCATCTTCACTCGACTCCAATGTATAGCCATGATTCTGGACATTGTTAGGGAGAATTCTCATTCTATGGCTAATTTTCCTACCGATAGAGTCCCCCAGCAGTTTTGCTGGATTTGAAGGGTTTGTTTCTTTTTACCTGCTAAGAGTGAGACTCTTTTTCCCACTCTTAGGCATTTTTGCTATGTATGTTCTAGGCTATTTTTGTGCTTAATGCCTATGGGATTTTCTCTCACCCATAGGAACCATCTTTAGTCACATGTGTTACACAGCACCCTCCATGCAGTGACACAGGGGTGTCGTAGCGACCCCCAAACATAGACTCCATACCCTGGGACTGACTACTGTCTCCCAGGGCATGTAAAGTCCCCTTTGACTTTACTAGTCAAATCTTATGAACTTAACCAGTCCAACCCATCTTACTATGGAAGTACTGGAAAGGGTTAATAGTTTTTCCCTTATGTTCATTTTCAAGGGGGTACCTTAAAGTCCCGCTTTATAAAGTTTCTGGCTGGTGGCAGTGGTTACCACCATAAATATTCAACCGCAAATATTTTCCTATGGGATTTTCTCATTGTTCGAGGCCAACACTTTTACTGACAGCCTCTAACATACCGTTTTTTTTTATTATTAACTTTACTCCAGTAGGTTTTATTTGCCAGAACTTTAATCTAAATTCTTTCTCGTGTCTTACTCTAAACTCCTAACCCAGGTTGGGGATCCTTTGTTTGCTCTTTTGGCAGGCTTCTGCCAAGAAGCCTTCCTTTCGGCGCCTCTGAGTCTGGGGTGGGTCTGTTGTTTGGGAGGGGGAGTAGAACCCCTGGACAGAGTTGCCGCAGCAACTCAGGTCGCACTCTAACCTGATAGGCTGGAGGGTCTCCTGCCAAGAAGACCACTCCACTGTGTGAGTGACAGCTAGGCTGTATGAATGGGTCTCTTTCTGCATAAAGGCAGGGTCCTGAGGAATGGAAGAGCAAGACGTCGCCACTGCAACTACAGAACCGAAGGGGAGAGAAGCCACAGACATCTTCAGCATCTACACCACATGTGAAGCCCTGCCGGATTGTCTCACCACTTTTCTTCCACACAACGAGAGGAGATCTTCATCGAAAGAGACTTCTTCCCTTGAGCTGGTGGGACAACCAGTTCAACCATCGCTTGCCCGGACCTGCCTTGGTCGAATCGACAGTGCCCAGCACTTGGAAACCAGATAGCCAGGTTGCTATCGACCTGGACCATGATTAAAAGGAGCGTACCTTTTAAACTTCGTTTGGCAGCACCGTAGCACCGCAGTTGGTTTCATCCCTGGTTAGTGCAGTGTCTCGAACCTTCCTCTACGACGAGACCCTCTCTTCCTCTGCTGGACCCCTCGACCTGTAGGAACTACTAGGAGCAACCGCCACCGCAGGAGCCACTTCTTCACGTTTAAGGTACATTGTTCTGCCAGGCCTCCCTTTCCCCGTGGTAGCCCTAAAGATGTTTTAAATCCTTTATCTACTTGTTGGGTTGGCCGCCCTCTCTCTTAACATTGTCCTTCACCTCACATCTACCTTTTCAATATTCGTTTACCAAAGACTTGACTGCAGGTCCAAGAACATTTTGACTCTGGCTCAGGCCTACTGACTCTGGCTGATTTGTTAGATCTGCTCTCACTAGATTGATTTTCAATGAGAAATGTGTTGATGCACCTGAATCTTCTAAACCCCTCTTCCTTCCTAGTGTCTTAACTCATGGAGTGCTATTTTGCTCAGTTTTCATTCACTTATCTTTCTGCTAAAGTGTTACTGTGCATTACTTGTTCACAAAACTTCAGGAAAGTGTTGCTAGGGGGTGTCTGAAGATATTTCGGTTTAACTTGTGCTTTCCCTCCCTTTCGTAAAGTGCCATTTGTGGTTGGTTTTCACTGTGCCATTTTGCTCAGTTTTCACTCTACCGCAAACTTGTCTACAATTGAATAGGGAGTTGTATATACTTTTTCTTGACTTAACTTAACTTGCTTCATTAACTGTGATTCATGTGTTGAACTAGATGTGTATAAAATAAATATATATTCTCTTTTTGATACAAGGCTTTGATCAGTGTTTCCTTGTTCCATAGTAATGTGATACCTATTGTGTAAACCCTGAATACTGCTCATCTCCCTCTTCAGATAAGTCTGACTGCTTAGCCACAGCTACCAACTAAATCTTTGCGGTACAGACTGATACCAAAGCGGATTTATTGCTCTCCCCTGTAGTCCTAATCCTGGGTAGTGTTCCCTGAGGAAACTGCACGGGAATCTGCCTAACAGACATGACATCAGGACAATGTATATGGGGCCACTAGCATCCCTTGATTCCATATACCTCTTTTATAATAGCACTCAGCAGTTCTGGCAGAACAACATGAGGTTAGCAAACTATGTTTGTCCGGTTGAGGGTAGAAACCTGGGAGATGACTCTTCTGAGAAAGATGGGAATCTGACACGATCTTGGGGAGAAAAGTTGTTTGCATCCTCATAGTCCTTTTCTACACAGAGAAAACCCAGTATGGAGAGTTCACTGGAAGTGCCTGGAGCTCACTCCCACCACAGAACTAATGGCAACTGTTAAGATTCTCTTAAGGGTGACAAATCTGAAAGAACAAGCCTGAAGGGGCTGACACCAAGGTACCTTTTCACAGTGATGATATTCAAGCCCAGCCAGGCAAAAGGAAGCAAAAAAGACAAAACAGCAGAAGGACAAATAAAGGGGTTTAGCCCATTGTCCCTGCACCCAGATGAAATCCTGCGCCACACGCAGATATAGACTTGGTGACGGGCCTCCGAACCGAGAAGAGTACATCCAGGATGTCATTGGACAATTCCCACTTCATTTATCTCAGCCTCTCAGCAGTCAAGCATGAAGGCTGACGCTGCTGAGGATTAGGTGGAGGACCCCGATCCGACTGGGAAAACAGATCCTCCTTCGCCAGAAAGCACAAAGGAGGATAGACAGACATGTCCAGAGGTTACCACCCGAGTCTGAGTCCTGAGTGATCTGAATCATGGTGGACCCGAACTTCTCAGACTTCAAACAACCAGTGGAATGTCATAAATCGTCAGGCACAAATAAAGGAGAGTGAAGTTCCACTTGACAACAAATGCATCCCTCAGAGACTGCCATAAGGGAAATTGCTTGGAGCAGAACAACTTGCACTTCCTGTTGATACTGAAGACAAAGGGGTCATCCTGATGGGTCCCCCAAAAGGGGAAGATCTTGTCCCCACCTTCTTGAAAAAGCTCCCATTAGTAGGAGATCAAAGTCTGCATGCTCTCACCATCCATAATCACATTCTATGTGCCAACCAGATGGGCAGTCAAGAGAGACATTGTTCTCCAGAACCCAGAACCACAGCTTCATTGCTTTCTTCTACGGAGGCATATACTCCACACTACTTTTGCTGTTGAGATAGTGCATTCCTACTATGTTGCCCATCAGTCTTAGGACCCTATAGTGACAGATGAAATACCACCAGGATTAGCACAGTTCCAGTAGGTTGCAGTTTTTCTATGCCTTGATAGGGGCCATAGCCTTCTCCCCCTTAGATCTTCCAGGTGTGCGCTGTTAGGCAGAATTGTATGCAGTACCCTCTGGGACCACCACATATAATTAGGACTTTATTAGGGACCACCACATATAATTAGGTGTAAGCAAAAACCAACCTTTGGTATAAGTCTGTACTACACAGTTTGTGGTAGTGAGCTGAGCGGCAAGGCATATTTCAAGAGGGAATGTGAGCAGTACAAGGATGTTACACAGAGGTCTTAAAATCACAGTGGTTCAAGTAGACACTTACACTCAAGGTTTCTTGGTAAAACACATATTAATTTATTACACAATCATTTAGAAAACATTCACTAGAAGGAGGCAACTTAATATTAAACACACACACACTTCAGTACTGAACCAATACGTTAAATTAGGCTCCCCTGACATAGGAGCAAAATGGCATATCAGTTACTTTAAATGGGAGTAAAAGGCACAAGGTAATAGAATAGATCAAAAATACTTTCTTAGGTAGTGCAAATAGTTTCAGTTCACCAGAGGACTCGAATCAGTTCAATTGGCCTAGGCCAAAGTCAATGGGCTAGTGTCTTGGTAGGAAAGAGCAGTTCTTGTACTAAACGGTAAAGTCTTTGCCAAAGTTCTCAAAAGTAGTTTGTATGAAAAAGAATCATATGTTGGGTCACAAGCTGATTAGGCCTGCAAGTTGGGAAAGTTCCACAAACTTTCACCGCAAGAGATGCATTCTCTCAATTGGGTTGGCACAGTACCTTAATATGAAGCAAAAGATGCTGCTGAAGACGTTGGTTCCTGGCAGTTCCTGCAGATCTGACTGTTCCTGAGCCTCAGTCGTAGGGACAAGAAGAAGGACGTCGGGGGACTCCTGCACTGCACGGGATCATCGGAAAACGATGACAAAATGGAGTCACTTCAGTTCGAGTAGCTGTAGTCAAGCACACAAGCTGGTGTCCTTCTCCTTGGTTAATCCTAACAAGCTCAGAGAATGGTATCCAGGTGGATTACGAGTTGATTGGTCCTACCAACTCAAAGGAAGAAGTCGTCCTTGAAGGGCTTCTCTGTCGAGGTGAACTTGGCGATTCAGACCTACAGTAGGGCTTCACCAGGCAAACCAACGGTCCAGGAGTTGTAGCAGCCGTCCTCTTCCAGCTCGTCTTCGGTTCTTTCGTTCCAGCGGTCGACTCTGCTTTCCAGTCCAAGAAACTCAACTTTTAAACAGTTTTCTCCCTTTCATTCCAGCCTAGCTGCCACTGACCCAGCAGGGTGGCTGTCCTTGCCGGACAGTCAGCGAGCCAACCACGCCAGAGTGCATTTGGGTCTCCTAGGAGACTAAGCACAGGGAGTTTCGGGCACCTCCATCACTTCCTGCCCACCCTAGACACTCAGATGCCAAAGGCGGTCTTCAGTCCAGAAACCCACCAAAGGTATAGAAACAAAGGGACCAAACCTAGTTTGGCGCGCAGAGACAAACTCTAGAAGGACCTTTCCAAAAAGCGAAAAAAGAAGACCGGGACCCGTTTAAATTAAGGGGTTTAAGACGCCATCTTGAAAAACATGGCTCCCGCGATTTTTAGCTGCTGGTTTTCGCGGTCGGGAAAAATCATGGTAATTGGTTGTAAAACCACTGCCACCAGCCATTTCAATAGAAAAGGGTAGCATTTGACTGCTACATGAGTTTCTAGAGACAGGGGTTACTAGGTAACCCCTCCAGCACCCTATAGGAAGATAGTATGTGCTGGGTCTTGGAATTTAAAAATACTAGTGAAGTCAATTTAACCTTATATACTCTGGGAAAAAGCAGTTTATCCCGGGCACCTCTCCCCTGGAGCTGGATCGAGTACACAGAACTTCCCCAAGACGGGAATCCAACTTTCCTCCAGACGTCCTGGTCAGGGTCCACTTCTTCCAGCTAAAAGAAGAAATCATGCGGGAGGCAAGACAAATGCGACAGATAACCTTCCGGGGAGCCACAATCTCTTTCTATCAGGACTTTGCACCCTCCACGCTGCAAAAATGAAAAATCATGCGTCCATTAACGGAATGGCTACGCGAGAAACAAACCCCATACCAATGGGGATTTCCTGCCACGGTCAGGTTCAAATGGAACGGATCACAGAAGCAAATCAGCTCACCGAATGAAGCAACAAATTTCATGGGCCTGGGGGGCTCGGACAGAGAGTCCGGCTCTGAAGAACCGAATCGCCCTCAGCAGGACAAACCCTCAACAGGGGAATGGTCAAAAGTGGGCAGACGGCGCAGGCTCTGAGGTCCCCCGAAGAAAGATAACAAACCAGGATGACCAACTATCAACAACCTGGCAATTCCCCGGCTCGCGAGCCCTTAGCGCGCAGCCTTTGCGGCCCGCCATGTACGAGGTGAGGGACACCACCCGACCCACACTAGCCTTTAATGCGACCCCCGGAGGGAGACAGCCCACAAAGAACACCACATTCAGTCTCACCGACAGTTCCCCGGTGGCAGTGGGATGACAGTTCTCCTACGCGTTCTTGTTTTTGGGGGGGGTTAAATGGGGTTCATTGACTATAGGCCATGGAGGGGGGCTCCGGCCCCCACGGACACCGGCCTCACACTCAATACAACAGTACGACGTAACAACAACAACATCTCCACGAGCTCAAAGCAACCTTCATCATCAATCTCTCGACCCCGGTGGGGAATCATGGACAGAGGCACATCTATCGCCAAGCATAAAGACCAATGTCTGCTACCAATGACATAACAATCCTCACCTGGAACGTCCAAGGCCTAAATTCACCACACAAACGCAAATTGGTGGAATACACACTGGGCAAACTATCAGGAGATATCATACTTCTCTAAGAAACTCACCTGCTGCAAGAGGACGAGGGCCGGGTCAGATTCAACAGGTACAAAAGAAAATATTTCGCCTCTTCTGGGCAAAAGAAAAGAGGAGTGGCAATCCTCCTAAGTGACAAAATCCCACTGTCAAAGATTACTATAAAGAGGGATCCTGATGGGCCCTTCCTCCTGCTAAAGGGCCTTCTTGAAGAACTCCTGATCACTATCGTCTCGATTTATGGCCCTAACACAGCTCAAGCTAATTTCATTGCTAACCTAACGTCCACCATCACAGCATTCCGCAAAGGGCACCTCATCATAGGTGGGGATTTCAACAGCATACCAAATCCACAAATGGATAAGACTTTTCCCCCCACAAACGCGGACTTTACGCATTCCCTGGCCATCGCCAAGCTTCTTAGAGAAACTGAAACGGTCGACACCTGGAGGCTATTCAACGACAATGCGAGAGACTACACCCATTACTCCTCGGTCCACAAAGGATTTTCAAGAATAGACCTCATTCTAATCTCAGGAGTCATATTCCCCTGCCTTAACAATGTAGAAATCCACACTGGTATGATATCGGACCACGCACCAGTAGCAGCTACCATAACCATCTCAGGCAAAAAGCACCCTGTTCAAAGACATTGGAAGATCAATGACTCACTGTTATTAGATAAATGCATCAGAGCAGAAATCGAAGAAACCATCTCCAATTACTTTAAAGAAAGCATGACAGAGGATTCTCCCATCAATATCATCTGGGAATCCATGAAAGCAGTCGTCAGAGGCACATTAATCAGCGCCGGAACAGAACAGAGAAGAATTTCAAACATTGCGTCGGCCGGGCTGGAGGACAAAGTAAAACAACTGGGGAACAAATTGAAATTACACAGCTCCAGGAAAACAGAAAGAGCCCTGAGGAAAGCGAAAACTGCACTGGAAATGCACTGTGCCGATTGCACGGCCAAATCGCTATCTTATACAAGGCAATTCTATTACAGCAGAAGTAATAAGGCAAATAGAGTGCTAGCGCAAAAACTGAAAAAACTTTGCTCCCAAAACAACATCCTGAAACTAAGGGGGGCAGACGGTAACCTGCACTACACTGAGGCAGAGAAAATCGAAGAACTACTCAAGTACCACAAATCTATCATGTCAGGGGAACCTACCACACTAGACAATCTGCCAGAATACCTGCGCACAACGCCCTTCATCAACTCGTCCCAGCTGGAAGCCTTAGAATCCCACATCACGAGCAAAGAAATCATGGAAGTCATTAAAAATCTCATAAACACGGCCCCGGGCCCCGACAGCCTGTCTGCAAACTTCTATAAAAAAATTGTTAGAATCCTAGCACCCCAAATGGCAGCTCTATTCAACTCCTTCCTATTCTCGAAATCAGTCACCGGCTCAATGGCGGAATCGCTCATGGTCTTGCTGCATAAACCCGGGAAAGACCCCGAACTGGCCACCTCTTACCGCCCAATCTCACTCCTCAACAACGACGGCAAAATCTTCCCCAAAGTTCTGGCTACTAGACTAGGCCCGACCCTACCATCCCTGATCATCCGGGACCAAACGGGCTTCATGCCAGGGAGAGCGACCCACGACAACATCAGAAGAACGATAAATATCATCGAGAGCGCCCATAGACTAAAAGTGGGAATGGCGGTCATCTCCTTAAACGCCCACAAAGCTTTCGATATGGTCGATTGGGGATATATCCGGGCAGTTCTCGAGCACTTCGGCTTCGGCCCAGACTTTATCACATGGGTAATGGCCAACTACCAGTTTCCCACCACACAGTTGCGAGTCAACGGCACCAGGTCAGAGACAATCCATATATCCAGGGGCACTAGACAAACCTGTCCACTCTCACCACTAATCTTCGCCCTATCCATGGAGCCCTTCGCAGCAAAAATCAGACATAACCCGAGAATTAGGGGAGTACTCGTGGGAAACCAAGAATACAAAATAGCACTATATGCTGACGATGTTTTAATAACCGCATCAAATCTAGCAGAATCCTTGGGTGCCCTGTGGGAGGAGATCATAGCATTCGGGACATTATCGGGGTTCAAGGTAAATCTCAATAAATCCGCCGCACTCGCAGTCAACCTATCTAAACAAGAAAAAGCCCCTTTCAGTCCCCTCATGCCGATTCCATGGTCACCAGGCCCAATCGCTTACCTTGGGGTCCAGATCCCCAATGACCCATTACGCTTATACTCCAGCAATTTCCCGCAACTGAATAGAGAGCTCCAGAGGGACCTCAAAAGATGAAAACCGCAGGAAATCTCCTGGTTCGGGCGAATTACCGCCATCAAAATGAACTTAATCCCTAGATGGCTATATCACTGCACAGCACTAGCAACTCAGATCCCCGGCCCAGCCCTAATAGCTTTACAAATGAAAATTCAAGAATTCATATGGGGGGGAAGAAACCCTGCATCAGTAAACAAATAATGATGAGAGGGATAGCAAAGGGCGGGTTGGGTGTCCCAGACCTGGCTAGATATACCCTAGCGGCGCAGCTATCCCACGCATTCGCTTGGGTCCAAGAATCAGACATACCGAAATGGTCGAACCTCGAAGAAGCCTGGTGCCCCGTCCCACCCTCCGCGCTACCACACCTGCCCAACCTAAAATCCCTAGCCACTGGCGGCCCCCTAATTGCGACTAGAACTACAGCTCGATGCTGGAAGGCTGCGGTCCGCAGATGGGGTGTCCGCTGCACTCTTGGTCCCCTAACCCCCAGGGAGGGAGGCCTACGAATAACCAGCGACTTCCTTGAGGCAGGCGCACCCATCTCATTTGAAAGGTTCAAAGTGAAATTCGGGGTGAATGAGCAAGAGAGATTCCGCTACGTCCAAATCCGACACTGGCTATCCCACAGAGCGACCAGAGAGAAATGCTCCAGAGACCTAACCGCACTGGAACTATCTCTCATGACCCCCACTAACAAAGGCAGATCCTCGACCCTCTACCGACTCCTAGATAGGGCTGACCCTTCTATAAAAGAAAGATACATGCTTGAATGGGAAAAGGACCTGGGCAAAGAAATCGACATTGAAAACTGGGGGAAAATTTGGACTAGGCTGCATAAAAGCTCGCAGTGTATCACAAACAGGGAAGGGGGCTACAAACTTTGTTATAGGTATTACATCACCCCCGCTCAAATCAATAAGGCCCATCCTAACATCCCCGGGTCATGTTGGCGCGGGTGTGCGACCCCAGGCTCATTATTCCACATTCCATATGGACCTGCCCGAAAGCCGAACGATACTGGAGGTAATCAAACATATCAAAGACATCTCTGGCCTATCCATCCCTTGGGACCCCCGAATCATCCTTCTGGGCGACACCGGGGAGGGCGCTCTCCCACTCTCGGGCCATATCCCCCGGCTATGCTCTCACCTACTTCTAGCAGCGAAAATCGCAATGGCCAGGGTTTGGAAAGACAAAGAAGGGCCCTCGGTGGCACTCTGGTGGGCGAAATGCTGGGACATAGCGGTCGCCAAAGAAATCACAGCGATCCGATCTGGGTCTCTGAATAGGGCCTTGAACATATGGGACCCATTCATGGACTATGCCGCCAGATATCCGGCTCTCACCAGAAGACCCCCATTAACCAGATGGCTCCAAATCAACCTACCTCACTGACCCTCAGTCGTGGGCCGCAACAATCCAGCTCGCCAAGGACCCCGGCAGCAGCCAAGGGCAGTCCTATCCACGGACGTGATCACTCACCGCTCCCACTAAGAGACACCGACACTCGACCATGATTTATGATTGTTGATCTGTTGTGCTTGTACTTAATGTAATGCTCACTGATGTAAACCCAATAAAATGTTATGAAAAAAAAAGACATCCTTTTGTCACTGCACTGAGGGTGCTGTGTGACGCAAATAAAAAAGATGATGCCTATGGAGTTGTCTAAAACTCCATAACCACAGAAAATAAACACAGAAAACAACCAGAATGTATAAGTTCAAGGCCCCAAAGTTTAGTAACAAGAGCTAGGGGTCTCTAAGGTAGAGGGAAATAGCACATTTATGAAAATTCTCCCTAACATGCACCCAACCCTTTCAGAGAGATGCCCATGACCTCTGTCAGTTGAGGTGAAGGGTGATGTGGAGGCTCGCTCGAGTATATTTTCTCCTGCACACACCTCATAAGGCCCTGTGATAAACAATATGTAACCTCTAAAAGGTCCGATATATTGTCCTGATACTGCAACCACTGACAATAAAGCAGCCATTAGTTTGATCTCACGTGCAACCGAGCCTTGGTAACAACAAAGATGCAGGATGCCATAAGGGCCACAAGAAACAGCCTGTGCAAGAACCAAATTCTGGGATCAGAAAAGATAAATCATCAGGCCAATCCTTGGGGTTTGAGGACGAATCCTTGTCCGGACAGAACTGTTAAAACAATAAAACAAAATAGAGCAACTCAGATGTGGTAATCTGAGACTTCCTGAAGTACAGGGAGAATCCTAAATTGTTTAGCTGATGGCTAGGGTGGTGCAGGGGGTCAACACATGGAAGACGTAAACTGAAGGTAACCTAAAGCAAGCCTCCTACTTGAGGATCTTGGCCAACGTGAACATCTTGAACTTGGCTTTGTGCAGGTAAAGGTTCAGATGCCTCACATCCATGATGGTCTTTAAGCCCTGCCCTTCTTTGCTACTAGAAAGTGAAGAGAGTATAAGCTCCTTCTGATAACCAGCAAATTCACCAGCTCTATGATGCACTTTTTAAGAAATTGACGAACTTCCTCCAGTAGGTGGTGTCTGAAGTAGAATGAGCATGAAGGGCAGTCCAAAAGGTGCTTGAATGAACAGGAGGCTACATCCCTGTGAAATGACACTCAATGATGCACATAGACAGCCGCCCTATCACCGGAGAAGGGTTGGTGTATTCTGATTCAGTGAGTTGTGGACCGGGGGTAGCAGGTCTTTCAGTTCCTCTGCCCCTAACCTGGCAGGGAAAAAGTCATTGACCTTGTTTGTCAGAGGACAGCTAAACCATTCCATGTTGGGTGAAGGAGGACATTCCTGAACAAGAATGGCCCTCCTCAGAGAGAATAAAAGTGGGCTGTTGTTGGGGTGCCAACCGCTAGGCATTTTGAGGTGGCTTTGGAGGAGTTAAACATTTCCGGAGATTAAGCAGCCTTCTGTCCAAAATAGTTATAATTTCCAAAAGGCAAATGTTTTAGTCTGGATGTCAGGGGCAAAGGCATGTCTGCAGATAGCTCATAGTCTAGGCTCTAGCCGCAGACTCAAGGATCTGGTGGGTCACTTCCTACTCATCATTAAAAAGGTAAGGGAAAAGCCTCCTTCCTTCCACAAACAGTTGGTGTATTTAGCTAGAGCTCATGTGGCGTTCAATGCGCTTAAGGCCAGGATGCCTGACTCAAATACATTGCATCCAAAAACATTTAACTTCTTGCTTATCCTGTCTGGGGGCAATGATTGACATGTGGCAGACTGCAATCCCACTGTAGATGTCTGAAGTACCACATTCTCAAGGATGGTTTGTGTGAACACTAAGCTCCTATTTGTTGGTGCCACACCATGCTATTTGGGCCAGATCGTGACCCAGTTAAGACAGAGGCCTATTTTAACCACACGGACCATGCTGCTGCATCTAGTACCAGATTAAAGGACAGGAGTGTCTCTTTCTGGGGAACAGGAAGCTTCCCTTGCTGATATGGCTCCTGTCCTTCAAGATGCCATTGGTTTTACTTTTCACCTGAAAAGACTTAAGGCCGACCTCTGCATAGGCCAAGCTGCATGCTTCCTTGCAGAAGATTATTGCAAAGTTCATTGATAGCATGGGCCTGTCGGCTCGAGCAAAGCCAGTGATGTCATTTGACCTCTCTGACAATCTTGTCCAAGGTACCTCAAAAGTGACACTCCTGTCTTTTAATCTGGCAGCAGCTGCAGTGGAATGGGCCGTGCAGTTAAAATAGGCCTCGATCTTGACTGGGACATTTTTTACCACCGAAGCCGAGAGGCTCTTTGCAAAGATGTCTATCATCTGTTACCTGAATACATTCCATGTCTTCAGCTTAGAGCTGCAAGTGGGGAATGACACCTTCGAGTGTTGTGAGACCCTGTAAGAATGGGAAGAATGAGTGGGAAGAATAGTAGCTAGATAGTTTGTTGAGGGAATGAGACCTCTTGTGACAGTTATTTTCTTTCCAGTCACAATCGTTTGAGCTGGAATATTCCTATGTTTGCCCTCCCTTGAGTAGTGTTCTACCCCTTATCTTCTCTAATGACTGGGCCTTCTTGGAAGATGGCTCCGAAGTAGAGGACTTGGAGTGTGTTGTCTACTCTTTTGCAGGCATAGAATTTAGCAGTACACACCGGAGAACCTTTGTGTGCTTGGATTGGCATGAACCACAGTCCTCAGCATTGTGTTTCTTTCCCAGGCAGTAAAGACAGACCATGTGGGTTGTGGCGGACCGCTGTGTTAAGCAGTACCTACACGGCTTGGGACTGGGCATGATACAGTTGAATATTGAAAAATGCAAATGGCGTTTCTCAGTAGCGTATTGAGGAACTGTATGTATTTGACATTGGCACCCCATGAGCACAGTTCTTTTTTTCCGTGCACTGACATCATGTGCGTGCATTTCAGATGAGCACACTCAACAAATAACTGGTGGATAAGGTAGCTGGCGCAGTTTGATATACATGAGAAATCTGTGTGAGGTAGGAGCACATTTGAATACAAGCTTTAATATTTTTTGAGGGACAAATGTCAAAAAATATACCGCCATTGTAATAGAAAATAATTTCATTCTATGGGCCGGAGTCATAGAATTGTTTGCGCGCATAAACGTGACTTTGCCATGGAACGAACTTTATGTGGCTTGCCGTGACTTTGCGTGGGTCCGTCACGACTTTGCGTGCAGTCGAGCGCAGTGTGCGACACTCCACGCAAAATGTGGGACGAGCCTATGCAAAGAAATATATAGGGGACGGAGCATGCATATTCTGCATTCTCCTCGCAAACTGCGGAAGAACAAGGAATAACGTGGGTTTGTTGAGGGACGGGCCACACAAGGAAATCAGACACCCAGTCAAGTGCAAACCTAACCGTATTCATGGATTCCTACGTGCAACTTCAGATCGGGAAAAGTCACATGCAAACCTTGTGATCTTACCGCCACCTGATTGGAGGAGCAAAATACCTCTTCAATAGAAACCAACACGCAAATGTAATATTTATATAGCAATTTAGGGGTGACAGTATGTAGTTGAGGTGCCGCTTGGAGATAGGGGTGATCGTTTGCAGATTAGCTTGATGCTGACTTGGGTTACGGGAAATGGAACGCAGATTAGCCGGGTGCTGACTTGGGTTACGGGGGATCGTAGGCAGTATCAGCAGGGTGCTGCCTTGAGTTACAGGGGGACAACAAGCAGTATCAAGGAGATGAGATGCTGGATGGTGTGGATAAGGTAGGCGCAAAGGTTGGTAACTGTTTCAGAGTGAAAGAATAAGCTTTATGACAACACTTGGAAAAATGTATATTTTCCCCCTTTAAATTTAGAGTGTGCAGAGGTGCAGCTGTAACCACACCCTCCTCACCCCGCCCAACGGTACCTCACCTCAGTCCCCTTTGTAGCATCGGACACAAAACGGTCCATACTGGCAACTTTTTATTATGGGTAATGGTGGGTGTGTCGTATGGCAGAAAGGGGACAACTAGTACTACAGTCACTACTGCAAGTAACTTTTTATTACTCCTACATCCTGTCCACTTTCCTCCATACTGCACAGGGAATTCAATGCACCATTTTATCAGGGAAGGGGATTTTACAGCATCGCCTGACCAAATGCTGCATCTGATTTGGCAGTGGCATCTAGGCAGCAATGTTTACAGACGGCAGATGAAGATGCCCAGTTCAACGCTTTGCTGATTACATCCCACAGCACTTGCCTTTGGTGCGCCATAGCCGTGGCTTTAGCCCTTACTGTATGGGCATGGATTGCCATCGATGAGGGTATCTTCTGAAGTTTGTAGGCTTCCATAAATGCAGTTGCAAATCCACCTGGCTTTTGAGGCTTTGGATGCCTGGGAGCCAGAAGAGGAGCCTTTGAAAGTGACAAAAAGAGCATCCGACTTCCCAAACTCTTTGGTCGTGTCTAATTAGAACCTCTTACATCTAGACCATGCAGAACTTTATCTGCCTCTGAAAAAAATGTGGGGAGCACAATTTCATGATTAATATGGAAGGAAGAGGCCATCTTTGTTAGAAATGCTGGTGCAGTAGTTGTGAAATACTGTTTACGGTTCCTTGGCCGAGATTTGTGGAGGTGAGGTTACTGCCACTAAAAGGGCCATTTTGCATGTGATCCACTTAATATCGCAGGATGACATTGGCTCAAAAGGCTTGTGAGCCAGAGCCCATCTCGATCTGTATCATTGGTTGGAAGGATCTAAGAGCTAAAGCTATGTCTAAAAGCTCTAGATAGTTTATGTGATACTGTTTCTCCACTTTGGACTACTTCCCGTGAACCGAATGCGACGTTAGAGTGTGCCCCACCAATCTTCCAAGGAAGAATATGTTGTAATCATAAGCCGATTGTGGGGCTAGTTGGAAAGAAAATCCTATCATTACATTGGATTTTGTTTTCCACCACATTAGTTCCTGACACAAGAACCTTGGGGTAGAGATCCAGTCTGATTGGTTTCCTGACTCCTGGTCCCATGAGCTTGAAAACTGCATCTCTATAACTCTCATTTTGAGTCGGGCCAGGGGAACTGTGAGTATGCAGGATGCCAGGATCCCCAGTAGATGCTGGCACCATCACATTGAGGTGTTTGACCGCTGCCCGAATGTCTCTGAATCTCTCTTGAGTCGGAAACATCCTTTTGGTTAGAGTGTCCCATCTTATCCCTAGGAAGACAAGATTCTAAATGGGACAAAGCTCAGATTTATGTAGAATCCTTGGTCAAATAGAATTTCCAAAGATCTCTGCCTTGTCGTTGTCACTCCTTCCGGAGAACTGGATTAGATTAGCCAGCCGTCCAAGTAGGGATGTATATATATGATGTCCCTCCAGGCTGAGGAGGGATGCCACCCCAATCATAATCTTTGTGAATACTTGAAGACCCGAGTTTAGGCCACACAGTAAGTCCTTCTACTGAAAATGATGGCCCATGATGCTGAAGCATAACATTTGTCTGTGTGAATGATAAATGGGGGCATGCAAATAAGCATCCTTCATGTCCAGGGAGCACATCCATTTTCCCTTGCAGAGCCTCGGGAATGTGAGCTAGCATCACTATCTAAAACTTCTCCACAGGAAGAGAAAGATTGAGATAAGATAAATCCAGGACTACTAGCAGGCCTGTTTGGTTTTTCTTGCGGATCGTGAAAATCCTCAAATAGAAGCCCTGGCCCTGAGAGAGAGGGGAACTGGTTCCACAGACTGGTCCTGCACCAGCTTCATAATTTCCTTGAGAAGTACTGGAAAACCAATCTGTATGAGGAGAGGTGAAGATGGAGGGTTTGGTGGGAGGGGAAATCAAAAACCTGTTGAAACTACAGATAGTAGCCATGGGTCTTGAATTGACCGCACTAAAGCACATGTCGAGCTAGCCTGCCCACAACCTGGGTATCATGGACTTGGATGCTTTCCTCATTGCTACTTTGATTCTGAGGCTTGTGCGGAGGAGATGGCGAGATGAACCCCTTACGGCCTGTGCATTGCTGTCTCCTGCGATGAGTGCTGAGGGAACGCTACAGTTGCCTGTCCCTCCTTTCCTGGAATCCCCTGAAACTTCCCAATTTGACTTTGCGAAAAACCTTTAGATGCCAGTTTGGATATTATAGCCAATGATTTAGATGTCTCGGTACTAGTTTTTTTCTTAGTGAGTTCCTCATATGTGGAGGAATGAAAGAGCTATGTGCCCTCAAAAGGCAGATTTGAAATGCTTTCTTAGACATCGGATATAAACCTGGTGACATGCATCCAGGCTGAGCCTCACACGTCTGTCCCCACACATAGTCCTCTGCTTGCAGTATCGATGTGTGACACTGATACTTCTAGCCTCTATTGTGCTATAATCTTCACCTCTACCAATCCTGCTTTCAACGCTGATTGGCGCTCGATAGGCAAATCTAGGAGGAAGAGACCAATCGCTCTCCATAGCTTTGGGCTAGCTGCAGTGAACAATGCATCTGCTTTTACCTGTCTTAAGTGCAAGCCCATATTGAAATAGGCATTTTTACCAAAAGATTCAAGAAGGTTGTCCTCCTTGGAAAGGCAAGCCGCTGCCGATGTTGATGCAGAAGATGTTGGAGATCGTTTTGAATATGAAGATGCTGCTTTCGCCATGCAGGAATGCGGCTGTGGGTGTGAAGAGAACAAAAAAGTCTCTCCTGTAAATTGTCTGAACCTAGCGTCCAAACACTTACTTACTGCTTGAGAGGAGTATGGTTTAACCCACAACTTTGTATCCCTTTCCAACACGTCCCTCTGAAGAGGAACACCATAATGACTAGGTGCACTTGGTGATAGGATCTCTGCTAAAAATCATACTTCCATCTGAGCCTTTCTAGCAGTCCTGAAATGCCTTGGCTGAGGAATGTGTATTTTCCTCCTCTTCATCACTATCATGATCTGCAGTAGAATTGTCCAGGGCTTTGTGTCCTTGGAGGGAGATACCCACTTCTCTTGCGTCTGTAGGTGCCTGATGCACAGGTTCACCCTGTGTTTGCGTGAGAGTGGGAGCAGCCTGAACTGGCTGAGGAGGCAGCTGTATTGTAGGAGGTGACGGCATCGTTGTGCAGTATGAGGTGAAGGCAGGAGTTGCACCTGAGGTACCTCCTCTTATATAAGATATTTTTGAATGCCTGGCATTTGTTGCGACTGCATTAACTGCATTTAATCATCGAAAACAAGCTCTTTACATGTCTCCTGAGTCATCCTGCTGAGGGTCAGAAGACAAAATTGGACTTACCTGTTTGGTGTTCTTCGACTTGGAGCGTACGAAGACCTTGAGATGTTCCAGCAGTGACTGCAAGAAAATATCTCTCCACCTAGATAACCGGTTCTTCAGAGACCCCAGAGTAAGCATGTTGCACACTGTGCAAGAATCCCACCTGTGGTCGGGCCCCAGACTCTGTAGACAAAGCAAATGGGTATCGGATGCCGGGAAGGATCCATCACAGGAGCACCATGTGAATCTGCTCACGTCTGATATACAGTGGTGCGCGAGGTGCCGGAAAGGATAAAACGCATCAGAAAAGGGTGCTATGAGGTATGGGGCAGGTCTGTTCCTGTCCATGGGGAAAAGAGGACTGATTTGAGGCACTGGTCGGTGGGCCGTGGTTTTCACACACCAGTTAATACAGCGCACCCACTGAATTTATCACCACTATAAGGGCACAATTGGCGGGGCATGAGCACTGTTAGTTCTTTAATACACTTGCAGTTGCAACCCCATATATAGAGGAGACACAGGGACCAATGTACTACGCATCATTGTCTGGCCCAAAACATCTCTCTGACACAACCCACTATTGTGTCTTTTAGGAAACTCCAGACGAATCCTTCCTGCCGGAATGACCATCCAAGGCAGACAGCGTCTAACCAGTAGAGCTTTGGAGAAGGTAATGACTATTACCATGTGTAGAGTTAAGGAGCCTATTTTAGCTATTGATATCCAAGACTGTCCATACTCATCGTAAATGAAAAGTGAAACTATGTTTAAAGAACAAATAGATATTATGCACTAACGAGCAGAAAGTAACCATGACCTCATGAACACAAAACCATTTCTTGGTTTTCTCTCTTCCTAGGCAGATGGGATGACGGCTTCTCCGATCTCATTGACATCCAGATCCCATTGAGACAGGCCTGAATATACGGTCCTGAAGAAGATGACAAATGACTATCATCGAAACCGGTCGACATCTTTCGAGGAAGGACCCTCCTAAATTCCACTGCTCTGTGGACTCCAACACTTGAACTAGAATAGAGTGGTCAATACCTAGGAAACCAGACCACCCAAAAGATACTGGACATCCAAACCAGATCCAGTTAAATAACCAAGAGGAGCCCACAACAACGGATTGGGTTTTATGAACTTTTTAATCAGAAAGTGATCTATGACTTGGGGACCACACACTTCTTCTGAAGGTCAAAAGAATAATGGTCCCGCAACCTATGGAAACAGTTCCTCTCAGAAATTTGGCCCCAACGTCCTCTGAGACACTGACAAGCTACGACCATCATCACGCAGCAGGTGATCAATAGCTTACTCACTACAGCACTAGGGACTGCATCCCCACCACCCCTATACCTAACCGCAGATAGACAGAAGCCCCCACCATTCCACACCTAAGGATAGAAGCCCGCACATGCTACGAGGGATACGCCAGAAAAAGTAGCAACTGAGGCCACACATTGAATGGTATCAAAAGAATGAATAGCTTCCACACCGAATAGTGGCGCCCACAAAGTGTTCTTGTGTGTGAAAACAGTGTTCTAATTAACACTTCAGGGTGAACTACAAACTACAATCCAGCTCTCCCTGATTGTGATTCTCCGGTGTGCCGTGGTTATAGTGAATATGCTATTTACTCCCACCATGACCGATATGCTGTGTGCCATTGTCAACATCATATACAGTGAATATGCTATTTACTCCCACCAAGACGATGGCAAGTGCCATTGTCAACATCATCATGTATAGTGAATATGCTATTTACTCCCACCATGGCAGATTCGCTGAGTGCCATTGCCGACATCATGCACAACGAATATGCTATTCACTTCCCTAAAGATAAATATGGTGAGTGCCATTGCCACCAACATCTTGTACAGTGAATATGCTATTTACTGCCACTATGAAAACAATGACAAGGGCTATTTTCAACATCATCATGACTGTGTCACGTTGAAATGATGATTTTGGACGCGGAAATCTGCTTTGGTCATTTCTACTAAATAAATGTGCAAACTTAATGTTTGATAATGTGGGGCAGTGTTACCAATTCTGAAGAAAAAAAGCAGAATGTCCCTTGTAAACAAGCTGACATCCATCAAAATAAGCAATAAAAATAAGTGCACACAAAAGTTGATAGGTCTAAAAACTAAGAAGCCTAACAATAATAAACATGTATCGAGTGAATACAGGAACAGTATGTTCGAACAACAAGCTTTATTACAGTTTTGGACATTTAGTATCTATTATTTGATTTATAAACCGTTTCCTTTGCGAGTTGCACTAAAGTGCAAATCAAGGTCTGTTTGATGGTGTCACGCATGGCACAATTGGCTGCAATGCTCGTGTGAGTTGCTCCTTTCTCCCGCTGTTGAATGCCTCTGGCCAGTCACCCTTGTGCTTGGTGGATCACCACCCTCTGCCCATCTGGTCCACCAGCCCTCTAGTCACTGGTTTCCTTGTGAATAGCTGCTTGGCATGTGGTGCCTGGTTGCTTCGTCAGTTGATAGTGCAAATTCATATGCAGTGTACCATTCTGGTTTCACCATCACTGTCTTGTGGCCAATGCGGGATTTGACTTGTATGGACTTAATTGATTAACGATGCGTCACCCTTTCTCATGGTGGCCATGAATCAAGCTGTTCCCATCTTTATTTTTATCTTGGATCCAGGCTTGCAACATTATGTGTTACTACTGACTTCTGCAATTGTATTTGCTCTCCCCTCTTGCTTCTCCACTCTTTTTGACTGCTTACTCTCTGTTCTGTCCTCCTCTCCCTTTTCCTATCTCCACCCTCCTTCCCTTACTTTCTTCTATGCACTTACTCTATCAGCTTTGTCCCTGGACCTAGTATGATAGCAACATTGTCTGTCTCCTCCCCCCTCCCCTTACTTGTCCCTTCCACCCTACAGCACTATCTGAAATGTCGTCAGGCCCAGTACTATAGTCGCTTGTTTTGTTCCTCCCCTCTTTTTCTGCGCCACTCTCCCTCACCTTTTGTTTTCTCCGGCTCTACCAGAAATGTCGTCAGGCCTGTCTGTTTCCATTTCCTTCCCACTCTCCCCCTCCCTTCCTTACCTAGGTCTTGCACTATCTGAAATGTCGTCAGGCTGAGTACGATAGTTAATTTCACATCCTTACTGTTCATGGCCTGTAAGAATGTAATTGTATTTTCCCTTGTTCCCTCCATTACCTTGAAGCACTTTGAAACACATTGTGTATAGGCGCTATATAAAAAAACTATCCTATCATATAGTGAATATGCTATTTACTCCCACCATGACAAAGATGGTAAGTGCCTTTGTCAACAACATCCTGTTTAGTGAATATGTTTACTCCTACCATGGTAGATTTGATGACTGCCATTGCCGACATCATGCACAGTGAATATTAGAAGTTACTCGTCGTAGTGACTAATGTAATCCTAGTTCATTATCCCCTTTCCTCCATACTATATGCGTGTGCCTTCCCAGGCACAGGACTAGAAAAAAAAATCCTCAATAAATGGCATTTCCCCTTTAAATTTCAGGCACGCGTAGGCATGGTTACAGGTGTAACCATGGCCCCATACCTCCACATTGCGGTGCCTCACCTTAGTCCCCTTGTACATGCCGGATGGCTAATTTAGCCTGAACTACGTTTATTGAGGGGAGGACAGAGGGTTGTATGGAGAAAAAGGGACTATGAATTAGGAGTATGTTAGTCACTATGGGGAGTAACGTTTAATTACTCCTACGCCCCATCCCGTTTCCTCCATACTGCATGGGCAATTACAACCGACATAGCCCTTAGGGAGGAGTTTGATAGTTTACTTTGCAAGAGGTTTTAGAAGACAGTTTGTCTAAACTCAGCATCTGACATGGTGCTAACATCCAAGCAGTAGTGCTTGCAAGACGCAGAGGGCAACAGCCACCATCATCCACCTGGTCATTGATGCCTTTGATGCTTGCGTTCCCTGTGAAGCCCCGCCAAATGTGACCAGCACGGCATCTGACTCCGTGAACGGCTTCATCCTATCCAGGTAGAAATCGAGCGTTCTCCTAACATCCAAGCAATGTAATGCCCTCTCCTTATCTGACTGTGGAGGAGGAAAGAAGTTTCGTAATACAATATCGTCAATAATGTGAAAGGATAAGACTACCTTCGGCAAGAATTCTGAGTACGTTCTCTTGACCACCATGTCCTTATGGAAGATTGTGTACGGCTCCAAAGCCACCAGCACCTGTATTTCACTGATGCGTCTGGCGGACATGAGGCCCAACAAAAGTGCTGTCTTGAGTGTAATCGACTCGAAATCTGTGGTAGCCATGGGTTTGGAAGGTTTATGCATTAGTGCTGCCAGTACCACATTGAGGTCCCACACCGGATGTGATATTTGGACCAGGAGGCAGATTCTAAATAGTCCTTGCAAATGTCTCTTTACAACCGGATGGGACGTGGAGAAAGATTGCATCTCTGTATTCCTGTATGATCCAATGGCTACCAAATATGTGCAACACATGTCTACCTGCACTCCTGTGCTCGCTACGGGTGCTGAGAAAAATAACACTTGATGTAACGTGCAAGATACTGGGTCCACCTCATTATCTTTGGCCCAGTAACAGAACCTGGACGACATACTTTTATACTGGAGCCCCTGTTGACTCCTTTCTAGCGTTCTGTAAGCTACAGATTACCCTACAACAGTCCCAAATGCATCTTCAATTGCTCAAGTACTAGGCCACAAGGGCTAGGGACTCAGGCTGCGGGTGCACTATTGCTCCCCCCTGCTTTGAGAGGTGAAGCAGGCATTCTGTCTTCAGAAGAATTGGGCCTCGAGTTGCCATTCTCACCAGGTCCGAGTACCAGATCCTGTATGCCAGTCTTGGACCACTAGAATCATGAGGCACCGCACCATCTCTAGGAACCTCTGCAACACCCTCTAAATCAGAGGCATTGAAAGAATAACACCATAGGATGTTCCAGGAGATGTGGTGGTCATCCCCTAGCGAGTGTTTGCCCTTTCGATGAGGAAAATGACTGCACTTTGCGTGGTTCTCTGAGGCGAAGAGATCCACCTCCGGGATCCCCATCCCCTGAATAGAGCATTGAGAACCTGTGAACACATCCCATTTGTAGTTGTCTACATGGAGCCTGCTCAACCTGTCTGCCTCTGAGTTGCTCTAGCCTAAAATGTGAACAGCGGTCAGAGGAATGCTCTGTTCCATGGCCCACTTCCAGATCTGGATAGTCAGATTGAACAGCAGAACTGACCCTGTTCCTCCCTGCTTGCTTAAATAAAACATGGAAGTGGTGTTGTCTGTTCTGATGAGGACTGACTTGTTCGAGTTCCGTGGGAGAAACACCTAAAGTGCCAATTGAATCACTCTCAGCTCCAGGATGTTTATGTGCTGGGATTGGACCCGAGGAGACCATCAACTGAAATAATGTAATTTAAGCCTAATGTACACTTGTCTTCATGTGCAATGGCGCCCAGATACCCTCGGGTTTGCCGCGCATTACAAATGAATGAACAAAAAAAACAACACAAGCCATGAATTGGATAGTTGTTCAGCATGGCTCCCCACCCCTCTAGAGGAGTCAGTTATGTTCACTGATGCCTCTGGTTGGCGAAAAGGAGACCCTTTCATTCGGTTTTCTTGTTGCCTCCACCAGACGAGGGTGGTCTGGCACCTCCTCTCTCGGGATGGAGCCCTTGTCTGACTGCGAGCCTAGCTCCCGATCCCAACTTGCTGCCAGGTGCATCTGCAGTCGTGTCATCTTCATTCTGGCAAGTGGTACTGTCAGAATTCAGACCGCCATGAGACCTAGCAAATGTTGCTACCACCATGACGATGTCACCTGTCTTCTGAGGAAGTGACCAGCCACTTTGAGGATCACATCGATTCTTTCTTGTCTCTGGAAAATCCTCTGTCTGTTCGTGTCTCATGTCAATATTGGGTAGATAAGGACTGTGAAGAAAGAAACTCAGACTTGGTTGGGTGAACTGAGAAGCCCATGTTGTAGAGAAGATCTGAGGCACAGCATTGTGCCGTACACCTCCAGTTGCAAGCTGCCCCTGATTAGACAATAGTTCAAATATAGGTAGATGTGGTGAACCCTGGCTCGGAGGTAGCCCTGCGACTGCGTTCATCAGTCTTGTGACCACACGTGGGGCTGAGTTGAGGGCAGATGCCAATACTCAATACTGGAAGAGTTGACACATCAATGTGAACTGCAGGATTTGCCTGTGTGGATGCCAAATCAGGATGTACAAATACACATCCTTTAGGTACGGGCAGCACATCCAATCTCCTTTGCAGAGAGCCTCTGCAATCTGCTCTTGCGTTATCATCTTGAGTTTTTGGAGTGGAAGGGAGAGATTGAGGAATGACAGGTCGAACACCATCCTCAGGCCTGCCTGGTTGTTTTTGGGAATGGCAAAAATCATTCTGGAATACATCCAGAGCCCCTCTGAGATGGGGACACTTGCTCGACCATATTGCTCTGAATGAGAGATGCGATTTCCACCAGCAGTGCTGGGGAACCTATCTGAAGTGTGGGTGAAACTGGGTGTGGCAAGGGAACTGGGAGTTGATATCCCATTGACACCACTGAAAGAACCCAGGGGTCTCTGACAAGAAGACACTATTGGTATTGGACACTATTGGAGAGCCAATCTGCCTGCCACTGGGGAGGGGTGGACCCACCCTCATTGCTTTTTGGCCTCCGAGGATGGGATTGAGGAGGGGGACTGAAAGAACCCTTTGTGGGTGGTGCGCTGGTGCTTACACCTTTCCTGATTGAGTGACCTGTTTGGCTGGCTGAACCTTCCATAGTGAAAGCCCCTGATCCTGCCGAATTACCTGTTCGTCTGGTCTGATCGGCGACTGACCAAATGGCTTAGCCTCCGGTTTCGTCCAAAAAAAAAAAGAAAACTGATTTTGCCATATGCAAGCTTTTCTTTTTCTTGGTGAGCTCCTCATCCATTGAAGAGCACTACTCCCTCAAAGGGGAGATCCAGTATGCGCTCCTGTACATCTGTGTAAATTTCGTGGCATGAAACCATGCGATCTGCGCATATCCGTGGCAAAACATATGCCCCTTCCTGCAGTAGCAATGTGTACCACTGTTGACTCAAGCAGGTCCTGCAAGACTACCTTTGCCTCTGCTAGCCCTGCCTTGAACGCCGCCTGTCTGGCAGGAAGTTTGTTATCTCCCTCCACAACTTTTGTTTGGCAGCTGTCAAAATTACGTCTGCATTCGACTGCCGGAGATGCAGCCCTGAATTGAGGTAGACCTTCTCCCAATATGCCTCTAGCAATTTATCTTCTTTACTTAGCAGGGCCACAGCTGACAATCCTGATGTAGCTGAGGATTGAGATTCGGTGTACATCGACACTGCAGCAATTACCAAGGTGTCTGGCTGTGACGAAAGGAGAAGGGTCTCCCCTTCTACTTGTCTGTACTTGGCATTCACCCTTTTGTTGACTGGCTGTGCAGAAAGGGGCTTGAGCCAACCTTTTTTCACCAGGGTGGATATGTCTTTTTGTAGTGTATGCTACTGTGCACCCATAGTGACAACACCTCAGCCAACACACCGGAATCTGGCTGTTCCTGTTGTGGTGGGGGTACCCCCAAAAACGTGGCCAGACCCTCCATCAGAGGCCTCGACTTCACAATTGTCCATGTCCTGCTTGTCTGACTGCCCAACCGGGCCTCTGTGTTGAGGTGCATTCCCTTGCATTCCAGTAGTGGAAACAGGGACCGTATCTGCAGCAGCCTGCAGCATTGGCCCCCTTTCAACTTGGGGGGCTATGCCCTGCTGAGGTTACGTCCAGAAGAGAGCTCCCTCCCCAGGCCAAAGCCACTGTCGGGTGTACCGGAGCAGGCTGAGCTGGAACCCCCTGAAGAGGAGGTGTCTGTGGCACTACCTCCCTTATAAAGGGTTTGAGGTGCTGCTGCTGGAAACTCATGAGCCGCATGAACCTGTTGAAGAATCTATCTTCACAGGGTGGTGCCGTCTTGTACAAAGTCCTTGAGATGGTCTGAAGTGGGCGCTGCGAAGATCTCCCTCCATCTAGCCAAGCAGTTCTTCAGTTGCGGGTCAAATGTGGGAAAATAACCCTCACAGGAGGAGCACCTGCTGAAGCCTAAAAGGGCCGACATGCGCCGGGGCAGGCAAGGTACCAGAAGCTATCAAGGATTAAAAGAATTATAAGTTACTCACTGTAGTGACTAACGTACTCCTAGTCCATAGTCCCCTTTCCTCCATACTGTATGAACGTCATGTGCTGCCCCTCATAAGCCTCTTTGATGGCCATTAGCATTCACCTTACAATTGATGCTTTGGATACTTTGCTGCTAGATTTTGACACAACAAAAGTGACAAAAAGGGCATTTGAGTTACAGAAGGTCTCAGTCCTGTCTAGGTAGAATCTCAGGGCACATTTGACATCCAGACAGTGCAACAACTTCTTTGCCTCAACCTTCAGATTTAGGAAGAAGGTTGGAAGTACTATCTCTTCGTTAAGGTGAAAAGATGACACAACCTTTGGGAGGAATGAAGGGTGCGTCCTAAACACAACCTTGTCCCAGTGGAATGAAATATATAGCTCTGATGCCACCAGGGCCTGGATTTCACTAATCTTGCACGCTGAGGTGAGGCCGACCAGAAGCGCCGTCTTGATGATGACAAGCCTGATGTCCACTAATGCCATGGCTCAAAGGGCTTGTAGGCCAGGGCGGCCAGCACCATGTTAAGGTCCCAGACCGGGTGTGGTCGCTTAATTGGTGGATACAATCTGGTCTGTTCCGCCACGTGTTTTTTGACCACCGGATTGGAGGAGAAGAGGTTATCTCCAGAGTTTCTATAAGCCCCAATGCCCCCCAGATAAGTACGGCAGGTGTCAGCCTGGACACTTGAATGAGCTAAGTGTGCCGAGAAAGATAACACGTTGTCTAGTGTGCATGCCAGAGGGTCTATCTTGTTTGCCTGAACCCAGTGACAGAACCTGGTCCATTTGCTTTTGTATTGACTCCCTTTGGCACTGCTTCTGGCCCTTTGAATGATGTCCAAGTTGTCCTGCAAAAACTGCAGATGTCTTAAGGTGATGTGCTCAGGAAACAAGCTGCTAGGGCTAACTTCCGTGGGATGTATCTCCATGCTGACTTGCTGAGATAAGAGTGGGGCTGACCCTACTGGGTGGAGGACTGGAGGCTGACCTGACAGCCAGAGGAGCTTGGAGAACCAAGGTCTGGCCGGCCACTGCAGCACAATCAAGATGAGGCAAAGCCGCTGCGACTCCCTGACCTTGCAGATGACCCTGTTTATCAACGGGGTCGGAAGGGGAAAGCGTATGCCCAAATGTCGTTGCACTGAATCTGCAACGTGTCCCCCAGTGAGCCTCTTCCCTTCCAGGAAGCATACTGGTGACACCTCCTGTTGCTCCCAGTGGCGAATAGGTTTATCGGAGGATGGCCCCACCTGTTGAAGATCTCCCTCAGGACTTGCTGGCTCAACTGCCATTCATAGTGGTCAACCCCAAACCTGCCGAGTCTGTCCGCCTCCAGGTTGGTCTATATCGGGAGGTGGACGGCCGAAAGGTAAATCTTGTGCGACCATGCCCACTCCCATATGTCGATTGCAAAGAGGAGAACTGGTACCCCCATGTTTGTTGATGAAATACATGCAGGTGGAGCTGTTTGTCTGAATGCAGACTGATCTGTTGCTGATAATAGGGAGGAAAGCTTTGAGAGCCAGCCAGATGGCCATCATCTCAAGCCAATTGATGTGCTCTAGCTGTTCTTGCTTTGTCCAAAATCCATGAACACTGTGACTCTCCAGGGTAGCTCCCTATCCTTCCAGTGTCGAGTCTGTGGTAATGGTGACCGCCGAAATGGCCTGCCTACTAACAGGTTGTCCTCTGTTTTCCACCACCAGAGATCCTGGTGAAGGTGTTGTGGTATGCCGACAAGGGCCGGAGGCTGAGTAGTGTCGCTGCAGCCTCTTCATTTTGAATCTCGTGTGAGGCACTGCAAGGAGACATGCCGCCATTATCCCGAGCAGGTGTTCATACCCCCATGCCGAAGTCACTGTCCTGCTGAGGAAATGCCCTGTGGCTGACCTAATTACATTGATCTTGTCCTGGGAGGGGAAAATCCTCTATGTCCTCGTATCCCGAATTAGTCCCAAGGACTGAGTGGGAAGTAATTGCGATTTCTTGAGGTTTATGGAGAATCCCAACTCGTACAGTGTGTGCATGAGACTGGTCACAGTGCGCTGGACTCCCACGGCAGATGACGCTCGTACTAGCCAGTCGTCGAGGTATGGATAAAGGTTAACACAGCATTTATTAAAGATCCTCGGGCCGAATTGAGGCCAAATGGGAGAACCTTGTATTGTAAATGAAAGCCCATGATCCTGAACTGGAGGAAAGAACAATGGGGCTCCCAAATCGGAACGTACAGGTAAGCATCTTCCAGATCCAGGGAGCACATCCAGTTTCCCCAGTACAGAGTCTCCGCTATCAGTGCTGGCGTAACCATCTTGAACTTTTGAATGGGTAGGAAAAGGTTCCAGGTTGACAGGTCCAGCAAAACTCCCAGGCCAGCCTGGTTGTTTTTCTGTATGGCAAAGATACGTGAATAGAGGCCCATGCCTCGCTGTGAGGTAGGAACCTCCTCTGCCGCCTGACTCACCATGAGCGACCGGATCTCCGCCAGTACAGTTGTCTTTCCAATCTGTGTGATTGGGGGGGGAGAGGAGATGGAGATATGGGCAAGCGGAAGCCAGATAAAACCACAGAGAATCCATGGTTCCACAAACCTTGCTCACCAGGCATATATGTGAAGGGCAAGCCTGCACCCCACCGGAGAACTGTGGATCTGGATGGCACCATTTCTTTCCTTCTGAGGCTGGGGCCTGGGAGGGGGACTGGAAGAACCCCTTGTGCAATGATTTGTGCTGCTTGCTTCGGTTCTGGCTGGCGATTTGTCTGGCTGCCTACAGGGGCACTCCTGAAAACCTCTGAAGCCACAGAAAGTAAGACCTCTGTCAGAGTGTGGTTGACTCTGGCTATAGGTCTTGGGAGCAGACTTAGTTAAAATTGATGGGTGTTTGGGAGCCGTTTTTCTTTTTCATCAAGCTCCTTGTCCGTAGTTGAATGAAACAGGCCCCACACCCCTCGAATGGCAGGTCGAAAATGCATTCCTGCACATCAAGGTTAAACTTAGTTGCCTTAAGCCAAACTGTCCTCCTCAAGTCAGTGGCAACACAAATAGCCCTGCCTGCGGTGTCTATATGTGCCACAGTCGACTCCATGATATCCTGGCCCACTATCTTTGTCTCAGCCAGACCTGCCTTGAATCTTGCCTGACTGTGTGCCGGAAGCTCAGGAAGCCAGTCGGCTATCTCCCACCAAAGTTTTAGGTTCACAGCCGCAATCATGGCGTCAGCATTGGCCTGCCACAGGTGGAGCGTAGCATTGGAATAAATCTTCTTCCGATAGGCATCCAAGAGCTTTTCTTCCTTTCCTAGGAGGACTGATGTAGGGGCATATGTGGAGGCTTGTGGCTCAGAATACAAAGAGGCCGCCGCTTTAACTGAGGAATGAGTATGAGGGTGCACCGACAGCACAACGGCATCCCCATGCGCCTGCTTATATTTGGGATCTAGGCACTTATTCATAGGTTGTGCTGATTGTGGCTTTACCCAGCCTTTCTTGGCCAAGGCTTTGACATCCTTCTGCAAAGAGATGCCGGTTCTTGTGGTTGATCGGATTGGCTGCACCTCTGCCAAGACCCCTGCCTCCGGTTGTTCAACTTACAGCTGTGGTATCCCCAGATACTCAGCAACGCCCGCCAGCCTCTCATAAAAGACCCTAGCTGTGGAAAAAGTGTCCCGGTCCCCATAGTCATCTGTGTCCCCCACTGTGTCCTGCAGGTCAGGTGGTGCTGGTGGAGTCCTGGAGGGTGCTGCTGGCAGCCGTGGCACGCTGACGGCAGTGCCGGTGGTGGCTGCACCGAGGGCAGAGCTGCTGTGACGATATGCACATGGGGCGGTGCAGGAATCTGGGCCTTCACGGGTACCAGGGTCTGACCAAGACAGGAGGTTGAAGCGGTACAGGAGGATGCATGTCTTGGATTTGAGGCGACCTCATGAGGGTGAGGAACTACTCGAAGATCCTGTCCTTGCATCTGGTGAGGAGCTTACTTTCATGGGACACGGTCCTTGGACTTGTTCCTGTTGCTGTGCTCTCGCCGCCCCTTGCCTCATATAGCTAGGGTCTGTGTATCGCCCCTGCATGGATGCAGTTGGGTATGAGGTGGACCAGGTAACTGGCATTGAGCAATCCCACCTTGACATGCGATCCGATGCCTGTGCGCTGGTATGGGAAGGCCCTGGAAGTGTTGCCATTTTGTCTGGCCGGGTGGCCATTGTATCCTATACTGCGCCATGTGCCTGCTGCATGATGACTGTTGTACTGGAACCAGTCTCTGCCTGCACGCTTGATTGCAGAGGCTTAGACCTTCCCTGCACCTCAGGTAGGGACCTGGTAGGCGGAGTGCCCTCGGCCATGATGCTGGTAGTGCGTTTAGCAGCCCTCTTGGGATTGAGCCCCGTATCAGAGCAGAGGCCCTCCAACGGGAGATCCCCGTTACTAGAGCCATGCGCCCCCCCAGCGGTGGGACCGGGAGGGTGCCTAGCGCTCAGCCTGTTGACCAGTAGCTACTAGAGTCGCGGCCCCCTTGCTGGTCTAAAGGCCTGGAAGGCACCTCATGCTTGGACGGTTCCCAGGGTGCAGAGGAGAACAGGGCGCCTGCCCTTGGCCTGGTTTTCCTCCTGGCGTACTCCTTGAGGTTCTCCGGTGGTGATATTGAGAACAGCTCCCTCCACCTGGCCAAGAGGTTCTTCAACAAACTCATGGTGAGTGCTTTGCACGCCGAGCAGCCTTCCTAGCTGTTGTCTGGGCCAAGGCACCGGAGGCAGAGTACATGTGGATCCGACGTGGGGAAGGAACCCTCGCAGGCTGGACACCTGCTGAATCCCGCCGCCGTCGACATGCGCCAGGGAAGAGCGTGGCACCAGAGGACAGAGTACTTTTAACTCTGAAGAATTGACTATGGGAAGAAATATCACGGGGACGTGCGTGTAGAATTAAAGGGCTTGAGGTCTCACCCAGGAGCGCTGGTGAAATCAGACTGGGGAGAGGCATTGGTGGGTGGAGTTAGGGGAGCGCATGCTCCCGGGTCCATGCCCCTGCGTGCCTCGAAATTTAAAGGGGAAGAAAAAAATGGTCTGCTGAAAAAGGTTCCATTTGCCATCCCTAGTATGGAGAAAAGACGACGTAGGAGTATGATGAGTGGGGATAGCAGCTGCTGCAAAAAATTGAAAAACGTTCTGTGACCATAATAAGAGAAAGGTCTGATCCCGTCAGTGCGGAAAAGGGGACGGGGGCGAAGCACTGGAGGACAGGGCTAAGTGGGCATGGTCACGCCCATAGCCACCCTTACGTGCACCTGAAATGTAAAGTAGAAATTTGCTTGAGGAAAAAAGGTTCAGATCCCGTCCCTGGGGACACCCATATATTATGGAGGAAAGGGGACAGGATGTAGGAGTAATGCCATTTACTCCCAGCGTGACAAAGATGGCGATTGCCATTATCATTATCATCTTGTACAGGGAACATGGTATTTGCTCCTACCATGACAGATTTGGTGAGTGCCATTGCCAACATCATGTACAGTGAATATGCTATTTACTCCCCCAAAGAGAAATACAGTGAGTGCTATTGCCACCAACATCGTGTACAGTGAATATGCTATTTACTCGCACCATGACAACGATGGTGAGTGTCCATTGTCAACATCAACATGTATAGCGAATATTCTATTACTCCCACCATGACAGATGTGGTGAGTGCCATTGCCAACATCATCATGTGTAGTGACTATGCTATTTACTCTCACAATGGTACCTATGGAGAATGCCATTGTCAACATCATCATGTAAAGTGAATATGCTATTTCCTCCCACCATGGTACATTCGGTGAGTGTTATTGTAAACATCATCATGTACAGTGAATATGCTATTTTCTCCTGCCATTGTAGATATAGTGAGTGTCATTGTAAACATCATGTAGCGTGAATATGCGTCATGGCAGATACTGTGAGTGCCATAGTCAACATCATCATGTACAGTGAATATGCCATTCACTCCCACCATGACAAAAACGTGAGTGCCACTGCACCACCGTGGAACGAATAACACTTTCCTCTACTCAGGTCCATCAAGTCAAAAGAATGAAAACCAATTAGGCACATAATAGCCAGCAGCACAACAGGTAAATAGGGAATACATGGCTTTATTTCTATGCAGTAAGATGAAAAGGGAACTCCATGCCTGGCACACATCTTCATAAGAACAAATGCTGTCAGATCGCGTGGAAACACTCTTTGACTTCCATTTCCCTGAAAACGGGTCATGCTGGATTTAATCATAGGAAAGCCCTCCTGGGATTCGTTAAATTAGGATCGCAGTAAGTCAGGAAGCGAGAGATACGAGACATGGAATATAATAACAGTCCGCCGGGAATACAGCTCCTGTGTCCTCTTATAAATCACCACAGAAAATAGAAACCTAATTTACACTCTCTGTTCTGTTAATAATCTGCCCTTGACTGCTCACTTTACAATTGTGTTTTTTCTCTTTCCAGGGTACATCTAGAAATAACTTTTCTTTCACAGTTTATTGGTCTAAATACAGATACAGTCCTGTCCTGTCCTGTGACTTTCAGAATTCATTACAGACAAATGCTTACATGGCTTATGTTTCTCTGCCTGTTATTTTATTACTTGTAGATAAAGATATAAGAAAATAAACATTTTGTATTATTTTGTATTGTAAAAAGGTGCATTCCCGTTATTTACAAATATGTGAAGAGATATTGCTTTTTTTTGTTACTTGAAAGATGCATGAAACTCAGAGCCGTAAAAGTAGACAGACAGGGCATACAATGTAATGGTTTGAATTTTAATATAGAATGCGTCTGGAATGCAAAAACAGATTTTTGTGTTGTGTTCATGTCTCATGAGCAGATTTCATAATTGTTTAGGCACATTGGTGAGGATATTCCGAAGCCGTCCATAATTAGCTTGACAGACGTCCCTGAAACAGAACAAAATAAAATTAATTCTACTACTTCTGGGGAGCAGTGATTCTCGCAGGGATTTTGCGTCATGCGCAATTCAATGCCAATCAATGCAAATTTATGGAAAACAATTCAGAATTGGAACTAATTGTTCAAAAAAAGTCTACTTGATAAGTGTTAAGATCGTGTTTAATCAACATGCAGGAGTATTTATGAGAGTAATCTCAATCATTTGAAAACAATGCATGCTGGTTAATTTTTAAAACATAGGGTTGGTATGGTGAGCATTTGGTTTCTAAAATCCAATCACATCCGTTCCTAAGTGAACACAAAACCAAATTATTTACAGCATGGCAGGAGGTGGAGAGTGCAGGATGGTGGGTTTATATACAACAAACAAAATACCACGATCCTTTGTACCAAAGCAACTCAATAACGAAAACAAACCTACCTGGCCCAGAAAATGCCCTATCACCCTGCTGTCATAACAAGGCAGTTGATAATGAACTCATTAAGGTGCAGCTCACTGTAGCCTGCCCCCGCATTTAGCAGGACGGCCGTTTCCCTGCATTTTTAAGGGGGGATGCAGAGACAGGGTATATTGTAAATGATATGTTAGGGTTAAAGTATTGGTCGATGCTGGCGAGTCGCGCTATGCCTCTATTGTATTTGTTGTGCAAAATAATTTGACCATCACAATTCAGTCTTACTAGATTTCATCTGTTAGTAGTTTATTTTGATACACAGATTGAACTTTCAATTATATTTAAGTATAGCCCCAGTCCTGCATGGCCAATAGTAGGTGTGGCCTCAGTAACGAGATTTAAAATTGGTGTCCATTGATATCTTTTTTCCGCATATTCCCAATAGTGTTAATAGAGTCGTAATGTGAATCTCAATGCCACTCACCATGTTGAGACCAACCTTATGCCAATGTGGTGCTTGTGCGTGAAATGGAAATATAAAACTCACCCTGTGTCAAGAAAGCTGTTTTCTTGGTCCCAACAGGTAAAACAAATGTGAATTTTATCTTTATAACTCGCTTGTTCTGTGTTGCCCATGGTGTGTTAACCATTTCCTTCTGTATGTAATGATTGTCTTGCTTACCAGTATTTAGCGTGCTATTTTCTCCAATTGATATGAATATACTTTGCTCTTAAATTGACTATGTCCTGAATCAAACAGAAGCTCTCGTAAATAGTTGTGCTGTTATATTTACCTTCCTTGTGAATAATAAGGATCTCTAAGAGTACGTTGGATGCAAGAACTCTTGTATGCAAGATGTATGCAAGTAAAAGTCCTTGTTATCCATAGTGGATCGACAGAATGGTCTTACCTCTGAAGTTCGCCTTGCTTGCTTCATATATACAGGCTTAATTCCCTTAAATATAAGTGGAAGTTCAATCTGTGTATCATATGTGACTAACAGTGGCTTTTTGCTCTTGTCTGTTTTCCTGCTGCTGTACGCCCATTCACATGTGCTATGACTTTGGGTCTGTAACCTAACAATCTTTTCACAAACAATTGTTTTGTTATGACAAATGTTCTCTTGTTTTGCGTACAGATATCAATTTTAATATCTATATGTGCATGTACAAAATCAATTGTGACATTGGAATATGTTGTTATGGTCAATACATCAGCCTTGAGGACGACTTAGGTCAAAACATGTGTCGGCTGATACTTGAAAATAAACTTCTAACAGATGAAATCTAATAAGTCTGAACTGTGATTGATCAAATTATTTTATCCAGCAAATACAATAGAGGCATTGCACGACTCGCCAGCACTGACCAACACTTTGATTCATTTCCTTGGGGCTTTTATGGGCATACCCTGTGATACTGGTGCCACAGCTTACAACCACACAGACTTAAGTGGCCATAGCACACTTCAAAGTGGTTATACCCATACACCTCTCAATTTCTTATATATTAGGGTTGTTGGCGGTTGGGTGCAGGGTCGTGGAAGACTGATATGGTTGCGTTTGCCCCCTAAAAAAATGCAGTTGAGAGGTGGGATCTGATGAACTGTACCAGATCCTTCAATTATCCTCTGCCTTGACATCAGAGTTGGGAGCTACAACATTCAAAAAAGGGAATAGTTGCTAATGGCTTTCTACATAAACTCTACACAACAGTACAATCACAGTGAAATCCTTTTGGATGGGGATGCAGATCAATTCTGGGCAGCGTATTTACCCAGAGTTGTTCCATTTCTGCATACTCTCAAGATGTTGGCATGTAGCATGTGTGAAACCTTTCCCCCAAATGCATCTTTAATTTAGTACTATTTTGGACTATGAACACCTCCTTACAAAGGGAGCCATTCTGTACTGTGCCTTCTTTTGCGGTCTAGAAAGGAGAACAAATATTCTGAATGATACATGGTAGCCTCACGTTCCCCTACAATCATCTAACTTGTGAGGTAAATGCAATATTTTAACATGTTATTTTTCAGAGGAGGTGATATAATGATGACATGTTCCATTTTTGTTGTGCACTGCACACAGTAAAAATATGCGTACTTAAAACATAGATGTAGTGATAGGTGAGAAAGGGATAATAGCCATTTTGATTTGACTACAGACAGTGGCGAAGGTTGCAGTGCTTGGCCTATTTTCTTCTCGCCGTCAGAATTAAGGAGTGGGTCGTAATATTAATTTTAGGTTTTTAAAACACTCTAACACTCTACTTTCCTTCAAAATGATTGCTTCATAGTGTGAGCAGGTGTTGGGGTGGGAAGAGGACATACACTGAATGTGCTTCAGGAAGTTGGGAACTAGAAGTCCAGATTGCCAGTTCATCATTCCATGTGCCCTAGGTGGATTTATACTTAAGTCGCTGTCGGACTGAACTGCATTGATCCTTATACAAACACAGGTTCAGGTCTAGGCCATCAACTAAAAGCAGCTGTGCATGAATTGATTTCTCTTTGTTTTTTAAGAAATGTATACTATTGCAAGATGCTTGTAGTTTTATTTATGTCATTGGTGTAACGCCCAAACCCAAAGGTATCACAGCGTTTGTCCAGGTAAGCAATTGGGCAGGAAGACATGAAGGCAGCAAACAGTAAGGCGTAACTAGAAGGGTGGTTAGTCATATTTGTTGAACAGCAAGTTTAGACAAGTTCTCTGAAAGTCAGATAGGCACATTCATTTCTGATGTTAGGAGGTAGCGAGTTCCAGAGTGAGGGAGCCGAAACCAGGAAGCTTGCGCCTCCCACTTTTTTGCTGTGCAATCTGGGAGTAGAAAGAGAGTCAGGTGGATGAACATCGTGAACAAACATGGCGTTTCGGAACAATAGTTGTTGAGATACAGCGGGACCTGTTTGTAGATGCATCTGTGTGGGAAAGTCAGAATCTTAAATTCAATGCATTCCCTTTCTTTTGTCATCAAAATATTAAGGCTGTAGAACAGGCACTATGAGTGGTAGGACATGTCTGATCATGTTGGCTACTTGTTTGTGTAAGCTCTGTGGGAATGCTTCTAGTCAGAGTATTAGAATAGTGTTTTTGCAGGAAGGTGTAATTGTTTACATATTTTCCTAACAATGTTGGGGTAAGTGAGGGTTCATGCTATTCATCGCTTTTGTTAAAGCAGCATGTGATATTACCCTTCATTGGCCCATTGCATCTTGACTAAAGCAGTAGTTTCATGGGTGCTGTCTTCTCTGGTAGAATAAGCCTACCAGAGAAATGTGTCAAGTGCCATGATCATGTTTCTATTGAGTGTTTTTCCCTTCTCTGTGACAACGTTGGCCCTCAATATGAGTTCGGTGGTATTCCGACAGGAAGTCCGCCAGAATACGGTGAAATGGAATTGCCGTTACTGCCACTTGGCCCGGTGGATTTACTGCCAGATTACAAGTGGTTGTCGGCAGAGATAGTCCTCATTTTTTGGAGTCCATTAAACTCCATGTGGATTCAAGGTAATTCCACAGATTTTTCAGCAGAACCTTGCATGATTTACTACCAGCATGATGCTGAAGGTAAATCCTCAACTCCAAGGCCAAATTCGGAATATGGCAGAACGGTTAAGGTGGTGGTAATTCCGCCACCATCACTTCTTTACCACTCAGCCATACTCGTAATGAGGGCATTTACCCGTAGCGCATTCATTATAGCGAATTAACCACTTCATTATATTACAAAGAGTCATTTTTGCTCTATTTGGTTTTTGCGAGGGACACTTTAGAGCTCCAGAATTTAATGATAGTTAGATGGTACTTCTGAGCAAGTGGCTGAATTCAACTAAAAGGAGCACACCCAAAAGATACTAGGATGGCTTGCATACCTGGATGCTTCAAGTAGGGTTCAGGTACTAGCCTTCCTTATTCTGAATTAGCACCCGGTTATAGGGCAATAGACAATCAAGATTTTGATTATCAGTGCTATTGTTAGTTTACTACCGATTCGTTTTACTTCTTTTAAATTCGTGCTACCTACTGTACAGGTTTTCTAATTCTAAATGGCATCTTTTATAAATTCATTTTTGGCATTTTCACACCCGATTATATAATTAGGTCTTCCTCCCCACAGGTTTACCTCTTACTGCAATCACCAGTGCTCTGGCACTGTTGGACTCCATCTCTCGACCATCCTTGCGGGGTCACTCTCTCTAGCATGTCATTTCAGAGGGATGGTAAGGCATAACTGACACGTGTCAGCGCATAGCCTGTTTTGCGTGGCGTCTGGTGCAAACCAAGCTGCTACTGTGTGTCCGTTTGATCCTTTTGCTGTAGCTTTACCCCAGAGGCTTCTTGGAATCCCCAACTATGGGCCCAATTCATTGCATTCTTTACACAGTTCAAAGTGACTTTGCACTGCTGAAAAGTGACTTTGCAATGCAGACACAAACCCTGATTCATGCAACTGTGCAAAGTGTATTTTTGCAGTGCAAAGTCTGCATCCAATCGGCTCTTGGAATGCTTTTCCACCTAGTGGGAGAACTACCAAATATAATTCAGGCTGGCCTAATCACTTAATGCCCAGAGAGTTAGCATGCGTCCTGCTCCAATTATTTAAAGCATGGAGAGGCGCCGGCATCTAGTTGGGCCTTGATTAATGCCCGTTCTGTTCCGTGTCATCACATCAACATCCATGATTTTACTATACAAACCCAGTTGGATTTCTTAGCAATTACTGAAATTTGGCTTAACGATCACACTGGACCTGTTTTATCAACACAGAACCGGCAAACTTTAAAATGCTTACGACTCATAGAAAGGAAAGGCCAAAGCCAATTTGAAGGCCTGAGTCAACATCTATAATACCACCTGTCTGAAGTTATCAACCCCACTGCGCCACTTGAAACTAGAATCATCAAAGCATTTAGGCAATACATTGTTCCCATCAGACCTTAGTGATCTTGGAAACTCGCTCCTTAATTTGGAACGCAAATGGAGAAAAGAAATCCATCTCAGATGACATGTAGATTTCTAGAAAGAGCTTGAATCCAATACAAAGCTGTTATTTAAGAAGCTTAAAGTAAATCATGCTGCGCAAATTGGCTGTGCCTCCTGCTCCTCTAAAGACATTTGCAGAATCCTAAATAGTTTTAGGAAACCCCTCATTCATCCTTCCCCTCCCTTACCTTTGGGTATCCCCTGGTGCAATAAAATGAAGACTTTCTTCAGGGAGAAGACACAGAATGTCAGAAATAAGATTAGTCCACACAGCCTGTGTCAGTATGTTATCTCTGACCAGTCTTTAGCTAAACTGACCACAAATGACCCCACTTTTGATTTTGAACGGCTTTTCCTGGAGGACACTACACACGTTTTGGCATCTTTAAAAACCCCAAAATTGCCCTAAGCACCCCTGCCTTCCTTGTGAAGGAATGGGTAGAACTGTTGCAACCTTTGATTAATACATGTATTAATGTCTCTTTTCCCTAAAGTAATGTCTTGGATGCCTAAAACAAGATTGGGTGACCCCCCTCTTGAAAAATCCTGGGTTTAACTCAGAAGAATATGCCCATTATTGCCCTATTACCAATGTAAAACAAAAGAGGTGATGGCTGGAAGGTTTATAATTAATCTTAACCTCGGGCATTGCTCTAGGCAACCCTCCAGAGCATAGTTCTTTGCCTGCCAAGCCATTACAAAAGTGGAAAGACCATATGCAAATCAGGCCTGGTCCCAGCCCAAAAGGGGCCGTCCAGCCCAAACTGTTTGGTCACATTCATTTTGCATGAGACCACAAGTATCCTCAAACATGTTTCGGCCTTGTTGGGTCGCATCAGTGAGGAGTAGCTTGGGTCTCTAGGCCCAGCACGCACAGGACCCACGTCTGGGCATACCCATCCCACTCGGGGTGACTACAGCAAACCAATAAATGTGATGGTTGCAAGGTTTATAATTAATCTTAACCTTTGGCATTGCTCTGGGAAAAGGCAGAAAACAAATGGGGCAGAGGCGTGCTCTCAAATTTCCGAAGTTCACAAAGTAGGTATTAAGGGCTTAGTTAAATTAATTCTAAGTGTGGTTTATGTGATCCTGAGTCAATCTTGACTACAAGATAAGAACGTGTATAACAAGAAGGAGAGGTCCACATGAGTCTGGGGACAAGTACAGCGCACACTGTTGGCTGACGGTGTCAGTATTGTGTAAATGAAGTAAATAGAATGTTTTGCTAAGCAAAACAGGTTTAATAAAACAAATCCTTAAATGTCAATCTTGACTCAACATAACTTGATTGAACCAGAGTCCTTTAAATCAGCATTACATAAATTAAACCAACAGTGATTAGTACACATTTATAAAGTGATCATCAGGAATAGATGAGTGAATGGACAAAGTCACATATACATATGAATAATACAGAGGTAAATAACACCACTGTCTCCTAAAAGGGGCATGGGGCACTGGCAATAATGAAGTACGGTGCTGCTCCTCATGTACATACTATGCGTTTCAGGAAAAAAGGGGCCCTTCATCAGGTATGGGACGTAGGATGATCTCTGCAAAAGAATAAATATACAAAATTGTATAAGGAATACATTAAATACATGTATTTCACTGACCTAAATGGTAATTAATGCATAAATGACTGACCTGTGTTTTTCAAAATCAAAGCCTAGTTGAAAGGTAAATATCGATAGGTAATATATGCCGGGCATGGGACTAGTCGCTCAAAAGAACCGCTGGACCCCAACAAAAGAGGTAATGACTGGAAGGTTTAGAATTCATCTTAACCTCTGGAATTGCTCTTGGCAACCCTCCAGACCGTCATTCTTCGCCCGCTAAACCATTATAAAAGGGGAAAGACCATATGCAAATCAGGCTTGGTACCACCCCATGCCCAGATTGGGTCCCATGATGGCTGCGCCATAGGGAACCAAGCTGCACCTCACCGAGGAGGTCCAACAAGGCGGAAACATGTCTGGGGTTGCTTGTATTTCCATGCAGAGGGGACCTGGCATAGCAATTCGGGCACGGCTGCTCCCATTGGTGGGAGTACCTGACTAATTTGCATATGGCTGGACCCCTTTTGCAATGGCACAGACGGGCTAATAAACGGTGGTGTGGAAGGCTGCCCAGAGCAATGATAGTGGTTCAGATTAATTTAAAACCTTCCACCCATCACATTTTTGGTTTTAGTTTGTCTCCCTATCACCAATGTGCCATTTGTCTTGAAAATGTTTGAACATGTCGCCAACCATCAATTTCAAGCTTATTTTGAAAAATTCTATTTGTTAGGCGACTTTCAGTCAGGGTTCCAACCAAGCAGAGTCGCAGAGAGATCCCTGATGAGTATTCAGGACTCATTGCTGCAAATCATGGACCCGGGCAGTGAGCGTTTTGATGCTCCTTGATCCCTCAGTGGCTTTCAATACCATCGACCATACTATTGTACTCCAGTGGGTCATGGGGGTCGATTGAGCATCAACCAATTCGGCCAAAAGTATTGACTCTTTTCTGGGTAACAGAATGTCACGTGTCACTATAAACAATCATATGTCTCAGAATGAACTAGTAGACTGTGGTATGTCCCAGGGATCCGGCATATCCACTATGCTGTTTAACAGCTATCTAAAAACCGCTTCATGACATCCTTGTGGATCATGAGGTTCAGATTCAGACCTATGCAGATCACATTCAGCTAGTATTCCAACTTGTTTCTGACCCAGCTAACGTATCCAGAATGTCTATGCCATCTTCAAACACTTGATGACAGAGAACTAGTTGGGGCTTAAGGGAGATAAGACTCAGATGTTGTTAGTGGACCCTCCCTCCGAACTGGCTAAGCCTCTTAACACCTAACCTTATCTCACTGTTGCTGGCATTGACATAAGAACGCAAACCCAAGTTGAAACATTAAGAGTGCTGATAGACTCCCCTCTTTCATCTATCTTTCATATAAATAAAGTCATCAATTCCTCTCATTTTCAATTGATGACTTTCAGACAGATGTGCCCACTCCTCTCAGAAAAACACTGGACACCATTGCATGTGCTATAGTCAATGCACATTTGGACTATTGCAATGCCTTATATGCAACGAAATTTGTGCTACAAAAATATCAAGTGATCCAGAATGCCACTGCTCGTATGTTGACGGGCTCTCTTAGTAGAGATGACAGTACTCCAATCTTTAAAAAAGCTACACTGGCTCCTGGTAAAATCCTAAAACAAGATTAAGCTCTTAACTACAGGCCATAAATGGTCGGCACCTCTTTACATCAAGAAGTACCTCAGATGGTTAACATACTCTAGGCCTTCAGGAGCAGTCTCTCGCTACATAGTGATTGTTGACTGCTTTCGACTTTCTATAGGTCTTGGTCGCTGTTGCACCATCATTTGTGCTAAACTATGGCACCTGCTCCCTATTGATATTCGGAATACGAGTCTGATGACTTTCAGGAAAAAGTAAAACAAAAAGTCTCTTTAAGTTATTTCAGCTCCATAGGGGAAAGAGTTTGATCAGTCCAGGGGGCTTAGATACCTTCTCGTTGTAGCATCGTTACCCATGGCTGCTGTTGGCATCACTTTAACCTGGATTTCTATCTTCGGTCAAGAAATAGAAGAACAGATGAAAGCGGGCTTACTCATGGTGAATTAGCCCACATTCCATCCTAAGGCCTTCATGTTTCTCCCTGTGTCCCAGCATTTTCACTTGCCCTGTTGCCCTTTGCCACCACTTCCCCTCGCCCGTCTTGACACCATATACTGGCCTCCGGTCCGAATTATTTGTGATGCACTGCAGGACAATGCTCAGACTATCCGATCATAGAAATGAAAGACAGGCTGCACCTGTGACTGTTGCATGCTGCAGTTTTTTTATTTATTTAAAAAATAGGAAAGTAAAACAATACTAGCACCTCAAAGCTTAGCCCAGGGGAGCTAATAGCAATAATTAATAGTGGGCTGTACTTGCCACTAACGGCACCGGGCATAATAATTGGGCACCAGCAGCCACCGCTGGTATTATCATTGGCAATTCTATTCCTGCTTTAATGCAAAATCTGCAGAGCAGTTATCCAGCCTGGCCTGATCCAACAAGTTGGGAAGGAGTAGGAACCGGCATGGATGGAAGAGTAAGGATGAAAAGAAAGAAATACTAAGCAATGGCAATTCCGCTCGGTAGCATTCTATTAAATTGATTTTCAGTTTGTCTGTATTTGAAAAGACAGTGTTCAAGTGAGGTTGCATTATAGACAAAGACAATGTGCAGAAAATGTAACTTCTAATCATCCCAAATTACATGTGTTGCTGCGGGTATATCTGCTACACAAACCTTGGCTGAAAGATAAAAAAAATGAAGCATGTGTAGATGATTAGTACCCACTTTAAATGAAAAAAGAATGCAGCAGGTATTTCACACCAGACGCCTTTTTACCATAATTACATCATAGGTGGTTAGAAAGCATGGTCTGACCCAGATCCCACCCCAAAATGGGACTTTACTGTGTTGACATGCTGTAGGTAGGGTCATTGTATGCCAAGTAAGCACAGGGCAATAAAACATTGGCCAATAGCACTACCATCCTATGACCAGTTACTGCCATCTTATGCCAGTTTTGGCGGAATCACCTGATATAGTCATGATATGCTAAACACAGGCCCACATTCCTAGATAACCTATTCAAATAAAAGCCTCTTTTATGTGGGTAGCCTCTTTTATGTGGATAGTCCTATCAATTCAATGGCTTCCATGACAGTAATAGCCAAAATATATAATCTACAGCCTCATATGTGCGGGCGCTTACATAACATGCCCAGTGCAGTCTAAACCACCACAGTACTACTAACCTAGCGACACCAATGCCTCATTTGGATGGTAATTACCATGTGTAGTGTATTGCTTATTATGTCCACGCGTGCCTCCTAAGACTGGTAATGTCACTCACTGTACGTAAGCAGGTGCTGACGTCACATACAACAATGCCTCAGTTATGCAATATAAGAAAATGTTACTTTTCTGTAACTACAGTTCTCCAGTATTGGTAACTTTCATACAATCATACGCTATTGAATACTCCCTGTCACTCCCTGGTGGGAATCCTCTGAATAATAAAAAAGCACTTTGCATGTACTGTTAGGCAGATTACATGCAGTACCCTTTGGGAACACTACACACAATTAAGACTACAGGTGTAAGCACAATCTCACTTTTGGTATAAGTCTGTACTACACAGTTTTGTGGTAGCACAGCCAGATTTATCTCAAGAGGGATGTGAGCAGTACAAGGTGTTACACAAAGGTCTTGCAATCACAGTAGTTCAAACAAACACTTACTCAAGGTTTCTTGGTAAAACAATATTAATTTATCTACACATTTAGTTAGAAAACATTCCACTAGTATAAGCAGGTCAATATCACACTATAATACACTACAGTTCCAAACCAATAGGTTTCTGAACAAGTTAGGCTCCTCTGAAGTGGCACTTCAGTAACTTTCAAAAGGGGTAAAAAGACAAAGGTCATTAGAATCAAACACAATTACTTTCATAGGCAGGGCAACTAGCTCCACTTCAGTACACGAGGCAGTTTAATTCAATAGTCCTGGGCCAAAGCCATTGGATCAGTGGCTTGGATAGGAAAGCACAGTTCTGGTAGTAAACGGGTAAGACTTTGCCAATGTTTCCACAAAAAAAAGTTATAGGTCGGATTAGGAGTGAACAAGACGACAAAGTTGGGAAATTTTCACAAACTTTCACCGCGGCAAAGAGGATTTCTCTACCGTATTTGCACAGTACCTTTTGAAGGAAAAAAAGCTGTAGCTGAGGCAGTTGTTCCTGGCAGTTCCTGCAGATCCTGCTGTTCCAGAGCATCAGTCGTGGGGACAAGAGGGAGGACGTCAGGAGGTTCCTGCACTGCGCGGGACAGATCCACAAGCTTGGCAAAATGTCGGTTTAAGGCGTGAGTGCCTTAAAATCTACAAACTGGTATCATTCTCATGGGCTATCTGGTTTTCAACAGCACTCTGAAGTAAATTCGACCAGTATAGAGATGTTCTTCAGGTGGCTTGTGAGTTGGTTGTTCACACCAGCTCTTGGGAAGAAGTTGTCCTTGAAGGGGCTTCTCTGTCGAGGGAGTTTCAGGCAATTTGACCTGCAGCAGGGCTTCACAGGGCAAACCAACGGTCTAGGAGTTGCAGCAGTCGTCTTGCTTCAGCTCGTCTTTGTTTCTTTCGTTCCAGTGGTCGACTCTGCCTTCCAAGTCCCAGGGACCTGCTTTTAAACAGTTTTCTCCCATTCATTCCAGCCTAGCTGTCATTCACCCAGCAGGGTGGCTGTCCTTGATGGACTGTCAGCCAGCCAATCATGCCAGAGTGCATTCAGGTCTCCTAGGAGACTAAGCACAGGGAGTTTCGGGCACCTTCCTCACATCCTGTCCACCCCAGACACTAAGGTGCCAGAGGGGGGCTTCAGTACAGAGGCCCGCCAAAGGCAAACGAACAAAGGGACCAAACCCGGTTTGGCGCGCAGAGACAAACACTAGAAGGACCTTTCCAAATAGAAATGGCGAAAAAAGTCGACTGGAACCTGTTTTTACAGAGGGGGCTCGAAAAACATGGCTCCGGTGGATTTCAGCTACCGGAGCGTTTAAACGGGTCACGGTCAGGGAAATCATGGTAATACCACTGCCACCATCCATTCTGAGAGGGTAGCTTTTGAGCACTATATGAGTTTTCTAGGCATAGGGAACACTAGGTATTCCCTCCAGCACTCTGCTGTAAGGCAGTGTGTGCTGGGTATAGCAATTTAAAAAGACTAGTAAAGTCCATTTAACTTTAAATTCATTGGGCGACAGTAGTCAGTCCCAGAGAAGGTATTTAAACCTTGGGAAGTCTGAAAGACATGCCTGTGCCACTGCACTGAGGGTGCTGTGTGACACACAAGAAAAAGATGATACCTATGGCGTTGTCTAAAAATCCATATCCAAGGACCACAAAAGTAAACACACACATCAAAATACACGAAAGAGTAGGAAAAAAGGCTCACATTCTTTCCAGGGAAAAATTAAAGTCCTAGAAATTCAGCAAAGTTGCTGGGGGTCTCAAAAGGTAAGGGAAATTAACACATCTATGAGATTTCTCCCTAACATGTACATTAAAAAACAACAGCATTTACTTTAGGGTTCTATCAATTTCCTTTTAGGACTTTTGGCCTCTGAGGCATCAGCCCCCTTAGATTATGCTCCAGGAGACCCAGTTCATATTCGGATAATGCATGCTGTGCCCGTCTATGTGCCTGAAACGGGGTTTAATCAGTCGGGACACATATGAATCTATGAAACATGCCAATGCTGGAGAACTGTACGTACAGGTAAACAACTTATTCCTCTCCAACATTGGATATTTCATAGATTCCAACAATCGTCAATAGATTCCAAAGCAGTTAAGCTGATTCTTTAAGGAAGAAGGATTAAATGAGGCACTCTTTGGGAAAATAGGGTGTGCAGAACCACCTGCCTGATTCTCAATCCCTTTCTTGCCTTCTTATCAAGGCAGTTGAATTTGCAAAGATGTAAGCAATTTCCATGTACCGACCTGGAGATTTAATGTAATGGAACTACAGCAAGCACGTCAAGAGTAGATACAACAGCCCTTGTAGAGTAAGCTCTAGGCCTTCCTAGTAGGAGCCACCTGCCTTCCCATGGAAGACTGCAACGCAAAGCGCCACTCAGAACAGCACAACCACAAACCTTTAAGCTGAACAACAAATCTTCTTTGATCACCCCAGAGCTCAAGGAGTGGAGAGACCTTTTGGCAGGAGAAGATGTGTTGTCAGAGAAGGTCAGAAGGATAATTGACTAATCCAGATAGAATGCTTTGGGAGCTTTAAGGCACGCATTTGCATTGGTTTGAAGAAATACCATGTTCCTGTGGAATTTTAAATGGCTTGTCAACAACCAGGGTGTGAGATTTCCTACACATTTAAGTTGTGGCTTACATATGGCCTTTAAGGGGTGACCTAGCAATTTAGATAGCAATGTGTTCAATTCTCAACATGGCGCAATTTTGTGCACAAGTGTAAACATTCTGAAAAGTCCTTTAATGAACAGCCTGATGGCTATTTGAGCTCAAAGAGATGGGTCATATAGCTGATGAAGTTCTGTTTTTCTAATTTAAGATGTGCTTTACAGGTACTTCAGTGAGGTGCTGAATTGTGGGAGTGGTTGGGAGAGAGTAAATCTTCCTTTGACACCTACTCCTTGTACAGAGAGGAGCCTCTGCACCTGAAATTTCCCCACTACGAAAGGGAGTGGGGCTTGTCTTGATGGCCAGTTGAGTAAGTGGGCCCTCTGTAAGAATATGAATGATAAGTAGTACACTTCCACAGCTTGGTCCTGAATACCCTAGAATAAAATGGGTAGTAGGATCATCTCTGCTGTAGAATGCCTGTTGGGAAGGAAGACCAAGTTACTGACACATGGTAACGTTCTTTCGATTTGTTAGTCCTCCCATGTATTCCTCATCGCCCCTCCCAACCTACCCCAGGGCAGAATTATGATAATTATGCTGCCCGATTCAGCTGCTCATGAAAAAAAGGTTACTAGGGGTAAGTAGCTTGTTCTTTGAATGGATTGTGCCCTCCTCATAGACTCCCGAAGCAGTAATAGTCTCGGAGTTGGTGAAAAGAATTTAGATTTGTACTTAGCAGTTGCCATGGACAGAGTGCAAGACAGCTTTCTCAAAAGCTCCCTCTTGAGTAGAAGAAGTGTCCAGGGAGCAATGCTTTACAAAGGTGTGTATGGTGGATCAAGTGGCTGCCGCACAAATGTCTTTAATTGGTACTCCTCTCCAAAGTGCGGAAGAAGTAGCCATACCCCTAGTTGAGTGAGCTCTTAGACCCTCTGGGCGATCTTTACCAGCCAATTTATAACATTCTTGCATAGCTAGAATAATTCATCTGGATAGAGTTTGTTTAGTTATTGCTAAACCCAATTTATGTAAAAAAAGGTAGCAGGCGCTCCTCTCCAGAAAGAACATGGCATGATAATCTGTTCTGAGATGAGTTTGCAGCACATGCTTTTTGCTCACTGTACCTTTCACAGATAGGAAATATCCATTTGCATATCAGTCTTTGTCCCGCCCACATGGGCAGTCCAGCACCAAAATGCTATGGCAATTCCTCTCTGAACAAGAGTACCATCAGCAACCCCATACACGTGTTTCAGCCTTGTAGGGCCTCATCAGTGAGGTGAAGCTGTGCCTATCGGAGCACAGTGAGCAGGGAGTCCACGTCTGGCTGCCCCCAGGTAACTCAGGATGACCAACCCCAAGTCCCTTGCAAATATTTCAAAAAGGTAGCATAAAACCCAATTTATGATCGACATATCGATCAATAATTGGTCATCCTGGGACATTGACATTCGCGAGATATAAAAACCGAGAGCCTTCCTAGGGTCCAGTCTATGTAACCTCTCCCATTCCTTCTCAGGATGAGGAGGGGGATAGAAAGTTGGTAAAACTGTCTTTTGGGAGAAATGGAAGTCAGCGACTATTTTTGGAAGAAACGAAGGTCTTACTTTAAGAATCACTGTATCCTTAAGGAAGACTGTATATGGAGGTTTACAAGACAATGTTTGCAATTCGCTCACCCTGCGGGCAGATGTGATTGCATCTTGCAAAACAGTTTTTAGTGTTAATAATCGTACTGGACATGAATACATGTTTTCAAAGGGGATGCATGCTCGGAATTTTAATACAAGATTTAAATCCCAAACAGGACCCTGCAAGGGGGTAGTAGGAAATACATTAGTGACTCCTTTAAGAAACTGAATGATGAAAAGGATTTTAAAGTATGAAGTCTCCTCTGATGAGCACTTAAAAATTAAAAGTACTGCTAGATAACCCTTTATTGTTGTGATCTGGAGCCCAGTTTTCTAGGTGAACTAGAAAAGATAACACCGTAGGTGTGTTGCACTGAAATGGATCCACATTCTTATCTCGACACCAGCTGCTGAACGTGTTCCAACGACAGCGGTATAAGGATTTGGTTGCTGGCCTTCTGGCTGAAAGCAAAATCGCCATTACGTCGTCCGGGACATCCCAAACCTTGTATCTTAACCTCTCAGAAACCATGCCTGAAGGCTGAATGTCTTGACCTCTGGATGGAGAACCCGACCCTCCTCTCGCAAAAGACGGTATCTCTTTGAGAAGGTATCTCAGAAGGTTTGTGCACCACGTCCCCCTGTCCCAATCTGGGACAATTGGGGTCCTGAATTTCCAGAACTTTCTCAACCCCCTGATCACGTGAGGTACCACGGACACTGGAGGAAACAAATACAGAAGTGGAAACTCCCAGTCCACCACAAGCGCCTCCTGGGGGAAATTCCCTGGAACAGAACAACTCACACTTCCGTTGATGCTGGTCGTGAACAGATCCACTTGAGGGGTTCCCTAATGGGTGAAGATCTCTTGAAGGACTTCCTTAGCTAGTTCCCATTCGTGGGAGACTGTGCTATGCCTGCTCAGAGCGTCTGCGGCCGTGTTCTCCTCTCCGGCTAGGTGAACTGCTGATAGGGAGATTCCTTCTTGAAATGCCCAAAACCAGAGCTGCAATGCCTCTTTGAACAGTGGTAGTGACCCTACACCTCCTCTTGTTGAGGTAGTACATGGCCACTGTGTGGTCCGTCATTATCAGGACACTCTTTCCTCGTACAGAGGACAGAAAGGCCTTCAGGGCAAGTCTGAATGTCCTTAATTCCAAAAGATTGATGTGTAGTTTGGACTCCGATGAGGACCAACGACTGCTGATTGTCAGATCGTTGGCATGTACTCCCCACCCCGTGAGTGAGGTGTCCGTCACTACCGTTATTCCGGCAATGGTTGCCAAAAATGTTCTCCCTTCAGAATGTGTTCCATGCAGGCCCACTACATCTTGCCTGAGAATTGGGACCATTGAGTCCTGAGAGCCCATTCCAGGGATCTCATTCTCAGACGAGTCTTTGGCACTGGCAAAATGCTGGATGCCATGAGGCCGAGCAACCTCAAACAATCAAAGGCCAGAAGATGCTGGCCACTCTGAAATTTGGAGACAATCTGGAGAATGTGCTGAGCCCTCATCTCGGGTGGCAGGGCTTTTTGCGAGGAGGCATCCAGGACTGCTCCGATAAATTGGAGTCTTTGAGATGGTATCATGCTTGACTTCTTGTAATTGATGGAGAAGCACAATTTGTGGAGGAAGTGCCAAGTCACGCGGAGATGTTTCGGGGACTGTTCAGGAGAATAACCCTGATCAGCCAATCGCCCAGGGGTATACGTGAATCCCCCCTCTCCAGAGACTCGCTGCCTCTACAGCCATCAACTGTTACGCTGACCTGATCTCTGCGGGGGCATGGTTGCAGCTCTCCCTGGTGTTAGATCTCCCCTTCTGGTTTCGTCCGCTGCAGATCAGCTATGGGCGGTGACAATTAGTGGCACTGCTCCTGCGTGGATATGGGAAAACGTGAATGCACTGGTAGATGACTGTGGTATCTCCCAACCCCTTCGACCCAAGGTGCGATTTATGTGGGCACGTACTGGCCCATAAGGCTCACCTAGTTAGTGTGAATGATTAGCTCTCCATCCTGCTACTTCTGGCAGGGGCGCTTGTTGGTGGAATATAGTTCCTTTACTGATTCCTGAGTACTAGTCCAGTCCGTCTACGACTAAGTTCCTCGTTCTGCTTTGTCTCAATGTCTTTACCCTTCTTTCAATGTCTTTGTCTTTTCCCTCTCAATGTCTTGATGTTATTGCCCTCAATGTGGTTGTTTTGCAATGAATAACATTTCTCTCTGTTTTCTCCCAAATAAGTGGAAATGCGGCCTATCAACGGCTGTGGGGGCACGGAACGCGACTGAGCGGAAGATGGATGCGACCGCAATGTTCAGCAGCAGGTGAGTGATGGCTTTAGGGGAGGCAAAAGGTTTAAATGGCAGCAAGCCCTTAATGTAATATCTGCTAAGTGTCTATTCTTGACTTTTGCCTTTTCTTTGCAGGTGCTGCGAGTTCGGATAGAGTGCGTTGTGCCGCGATGTCTGGATGATGCGGTCTGCGTTCCGGGGTGTTTGCCGGTGAATCGCGTTGTCAGGAAGATGTCTGCCCTCAGAGATTTTTTCAGGTGAGCCGCGGTGCCAGGAGGAAGCGTTCAGGTAAGACCAGGATTCTCCAGTGACAAGCACGGATTCATATGGCAGGATAATTCCAGGTAAAATGTATCCCAGGTGACGGAGAGCGTTACGCTGCACGGAGGTGTAGAATAACGCGAAGCATGTGCCTGGGGGCTGGGCTGGCTTTTATAGCTGAGCTCTTAAGGCCACGCCTCTTAGCAAAGTTCAGCATGCCACACCCTGCCGCTCCTAGAAGTTAGAAGATGCACATGCTGATGCAGATGAAGATGGAGACCACACCCGGACTAGTTACACAAATGAGAGTTCTTGAGAGTAGTCTTGCTCATAATAAAAGAGTTCCTGTTAATTCTAAGCACTTCTGCCCATAATGGAAATATCCTATTTAAATCCTTCCATGAGCCCGGCGCCACAACTGTGTTCAACCAGGCCCCCTATGTATAAATGTCCCAAAGGGACGTGCGTGACCCTTGATGCCCCCTGCTCCCTCCACTTGATGGTACCACTCTTGTGATCCTGGGCAAGTAGCCATGACAGCAACTTGGTGAATGCCCTCGGGCAGAGGTCAGCCCTAATGGCAGAACTCGAAATTGATAATGAGAACCGCCAACTGTGAACCTCAGGTACTTCCTGTGCTTATGATGTATAGGCACACAAAAGGACGCATCCTGAAGGTCCAATGACACCATCCAGTCTTGGAGTTATAGGGCCTGAAGCACCTGAGAAAGGGTTACCATATTGAACTTGTCCTTTCTGAGAAACTTGTTCAAATTTCTTAAATCCTAGATGGGTCTCAATCCTCCATCCTTTTTGGGGATTAGAAAATACAGGGCTGTTTTCTTTTGGAGCAAGGTCATTTTATTAGCTAGGGTGTCTTGAATTTTAGTGCACCATATTTTGTCTTTAGTACAGTTGTCAGTCGGTGGAGTGGGAGATTCCAATTCTCTTATGTTTGAGCTTGCTGTGTCAATTCTTTTATTCTAAGTGTAACGTTTCGCTAGAAAGATTTGTTCCTTATAATTGGTGGTGGACATTTTTTGAAGGGTGACTTTGTGGTCAGTGGAAGGGTAGTTTTTCCAGGTCATTTCACATTTCCTTTCTTCATTTCTTAAGGCTTTGAGCTCAAGGGTGAACCATGAGTTCAGGTGCGCTTTGGGTTTGCTTTTGCGCATTTTTAAATCTTTAAAGGTGCAATGAATGCTATCTAGGGCAGTGGTGATCGTTTTATTATGAAGGTCCACTAGTTCCGCTGGATGAGAGGTGGCCAGTGAAGGATTGAATAACGGTTAGAGAAAAGGTCTAAGATTATCCACTGTGATGTTCTTTTTGTTTCTAGTCGGCAAAGTGGTGCGATGAGGCTCTCTCTACTATGAGGCGTACAGTTTTGGAGATTGAATGAGAGTAAAAAGTGGTCAGTCCAGTGTAGAAGTTCAATGGATGTTATGTTGGTCACACAATTGAGGCCGGCATCCCAGTCTAGTACTCTTCCCTTTTCATGCGTCGGGAGGAGGGCTCTCTGGGTGAGACCTAGATCTGACAGGGAATTAGACGGACCCAATGCATGTTGGTCTTTTGGGTCGTTAAGACTGAGATTGAAGTCGCCTAGTAAGAGGATTTGTGACGATGGCTTTGTGTTGGTGGAAAGGAGGGAGATAATTTCTTCTTCGAAGGAGCCGATAGGTCCCGGGGGTCAGTAAATCAGATGTATTTTAACGGTGCACAAGTTAGAGAGGGGAAGTTTAATAGTCAGTAGTTCACAGGATTCAGTATGGGTCTGTGATAACATTCTGAGACCCAATGAGGATGTCAGCTCTAAGGACTGTGAAGATATTGGGCGTAGCAATAAGGTGAGAAGGGCCTGCTGATGCATGTAGCCAGGTCTCCGTAATTGCTAGGAAGTCCAGGTTTTTTTCTAGGATTAAGTCAGCAATGTCTGCTGCATGGGCTACTAGTGATCTGACATTGATCATTGCCCCCTGGATGGCTGTAGAGGTTTTATTGGGGACAGGGGGATCAGATGGGGCAGGCGTGGGTCTGGTGTTGTGAGCTTTGAGGGGTAGGTGTGGTATAGGTGAGTGGTTTGGGACAGTGTGGTTGTTTATTTATGGACAGATGATCACAAGGAATTCTGTATGACTTGCCTAGTCGAGTACCAAGTCTGCTGTTTGTGGTATATGGGTGTTATTACGGGGATTGGTAGATACAGGTAGCGTAATAGTACTAATAGGCATGGTCTTGGCTATGGTAGTGAGCGTGGGTAGGAAGGAGGTCGGTTTGATCTGGTTGGGGAGGAGGAGTTGTGGGAGAAAAGTGGTGGGCTTGATGCAGTTTTCCATAGTGCGGGGTGTATGCATGTTGGATGAGTAGGGATGTATGGCAGTGGTCCTTGTAGAGGTAAAGAGTAGGTAAGTACAATTTCAACAATTTGGTTGTATATGCTTAACTAATCTCTATCTGCAAGGCAGTATTTCAAGTTAGGCAGGGGTCTAACCGATAGTAATGCCGGTGGTCTCAGCAGTAGAGGAGTGGTAAATAGTGAGGGGGATGATCACTAAAGGTCTGGCAGATAGTAGCGCAGGTGATCACAGAGGCAGAGCCTAACAGGTAACGATGCAAATAATCACAGAGGCATAGCCTAACAGGTGAGGATGCAAACAATCACAGAGATAGCACCTAGCGGCTAGTAATGCAAATAAGCACACAACATGGCCTGGCGAATAATAATACAAATGCTGACAGGGGCTAGGGCCTATTGGATAGTAAAGCGGACAGTCACAAAGGCAGGCCTGGCAGATAAAGCTACGGGAATTCAGGGAATTCATGAGGTTATGCAGTATGTCTAGCGTGGATGTTTGCAGGTTGCGTAGCGACAAGAGTGAGATGCATGTCACGCTTTTAAGGTAGATATTGTAGTGGATAGTGTATCCCACGGGTGACTTAGTTACAGGGATGTGTTTGAGGCGACGGAGATGGCTCTGGGCGGTCATGCAATGAGCATAAAGTTAAAGAGGGTACTGGGCGCGGCTGTGCGTAGTGTCAGGCATTCAGGCAAGCGTGCTAAAGGTGGTGGTGAAAGATCTACAGTGATACTTAGTTGGTTAGAGGGGAGAGGGCTGGCCGCTGGATGTGTACTAGAGAGGCAGGCCTATACGCGACACATAATTTATCTATATGGTGGGTACAATGGTATAAATGTGGAGGTTACATAGAGAGTAAGGAGTGCACGTTCCTTACCACATGCTATTTGTAAAAGGTCCGGTGTATCAGGCGCTTGCATTCCACGTTGGCAGTCTGCCCTCAAGGCAGCATGTTGGAAGCAGCTGTACAAGCTTCGAGTCTGGGGTGCTGCATTAATTGTCTGTATCAGCTATCAGCATGATCTGCAGGTGCTGCCTTCCCAATTTCCAGCTCAGGAGATGTATCTACCCCACCGGCTGATTGTAGTTTTTCATATAGCTCTTTAAGCCAAGATTCCTCTGAAATAAATTCATCTGGCACATTTGGAGTGCCATATTGAAGGCCAAAAGGTGTTTGATCATCGTCAGATGGTTCATGTTCTTCATAAATTGAAGAAAGAGATTTAAAGGAATCTTTTTGTGGCAGAGGTTTATAAGATTTCTCTTGTGTTACCTTCAATGTCTCAGAAAAAGTCTTTGAAGTAGGTTTAGAGGCCAATGGCGTCGCAATCTTCGACTTATGCATTGATGGCTTCGACATTGAGGGCGTCGATGGAACAATCTTGTTTTTGTCAAAGTTGTCTATGACAAAGCCTTCGAAGGGCTGGCCTCGCAACTTGTCGCGGTCCTCAACGCTTTTTAATTCTTTTGAAGCCTCGAAGGCTCTTGATGATTGTCAGGCTTGTGTGTCGGACTTCAGGTTGCACAGAGTTTTGCCTTAGACTTCTCTTTGCCGTCTTTTTGCAGAGCGCCTGGGACATGGTCTTTCTTTCGTTCTTTGGGAGGAGTAGGGGCTTCTTTCTCAAAGATTTTCATCATTTCGCTTCAAAACTCTTTCCATTTTGCTGGGGAGCCAGATTTCCCTCGAGGAAGAAGGAGACCTATGATGTCTTTTCTTCAACTTTTTGGAGGAAGACAAAGAATGATGTGAACGACTTCCTGATCAAGATTTCTTCTATCTTTTTTGAAGAGTAGAATCTCTCAACTCATCAGAAGTAATTTCTTTCGAACAGAAGGGGACTTAGAATTCTACCCACTGCCAATTTACCTCTATGCTCTTTCAGAGCCTTGTCAGTCATCGCCTGACAGGATTTACACTCCTTCGTATGATGCTCTGTGCCGAGGCACCACAGGAAAATGCGGTGGGGGTCAGTGATGGACATCTTCGATCCGCAGTTGTGACACTTTTTACACCCTGTCTTGGGCGTTGATGGTGAAGACATGAGGTTTTCTTTTTACGAACCGAAGCGCGCCATAATTTTTCTTGAAGCAGAAAAACAGAACTGAAGCCAACGGGTGCTGCGCGTGCTACCTATACTGCGGATGATGTTGACGATCGGACGGAAGCCTTTGAGGGACATCGAGTCATCTGTCGAGAATGTATTTTTCCCGAAGCAGCTGAAGCTGGAAGGATAATTATCATAAGGTGAGGAATACGTGGGAGGACACAATCCAGTTAAACCTGACCTATCCCACACCCCCAGGTGCTTTAGGGTGAGGAGAATCCCATGTAGACACCTGCAATGTGCCAGGGGGTTGTGCTAAGAGACTATGTAGACATAGTATTACGCAAACTGTAGATGTTTAGACGTAGCACGCGCATTTAAACAGGCACCATTTTGTAGCTATGGCAGAAATATTGGGCCTGCATGGCAGCGCGGTAGACACAGGTCACAAACCTGATGAAGAAACATGAATAAGCCCAAACGCTGACAAGAGGGAGACCTGCCCTGTTAATTTCCACAGAAACCCTCCTTTGTTCTACAACTGTTGCCAATACATTTTGAATTCTAAGATAGCAGGTGACTCCAGGCCCACCGACCAGAAACCAGACAACAATAAAAGATCTCAAACAATGGTCTTCGTATGATGGCATGATTTGTAATGTGAGGTGCAGGGCATGATAAATCATGGTCCAAAAGCGAGGTTAGAAGCCTTGGAAACCAGACGACGCAACTGGGATGAGTGAAGTGTGTGCGTGTCATATTGACCTTCTGCCTCCCCCTGAACCAGTCCATGATCATGCCAGGAGCCCTGTGTAGCAAAGAGTAGCACTGTTAGAATAACACATTTAAATTCTATTTTCCACCTTGGTTCTCAGGAGACGATGAGCCCAGCTGACCGCACGTGATTTAAGATGGACGGGGCTGGGGCCAATGACCTGGTAACCCCTATGGAGTAGGATGACCATGCATAGGGTCGTACCAACCAGCCGCTCAGGTTTTTACTGTATACTGATGATGCTGTACCCCTTTTTTAAGATCTTGCTTGCATCTTTTTTGCTCAGAACGTTACTGAGCAGCAGAGTTCTTTGCTGGCACACCTAGGGGACCTGCTCCGATCGTGGTGCACAGGTGATGTGCTTTGCAGTTGTCTGTCTGCTGAGACCGACTGGGTGGAGTGTCTCGACCCTTTGTCTCCTGCTGAATTCTTCCATAATCCTGCGCATTGTTTGTAAACGCTGTATTCCTATGTCTAAGCTTAAGCCTGCTGTAATAGCGGCATAATGCCTCAGGGCAGCTTCTGCGCGCTTTATAAATGCAAATAAATAAATAAATAAATAAATAAAAAACGCTGAGTCAAAAGGGTCTGCAGCATCCTCCATTGTAGGTTTCCAGTGAGGGCTATATTCCTTGGCCTGAACTGGTGAAGGTCCATCCCGAGAATTCCTCTTGTAAGATGATATCTGGGAGCTCATTCATTTCAGTGATTGGCGAGAGGGAAACAGCGCCTTATAGGCCTTCCAATTGTGAATGGATGCTTCAGACATCATCAGGTTGAGGCACAAGCTCCTAGATGACCTTTGCATTTGTTCCTTGCATAGGCAGTGCTGTTAAATCATGTATTTGGCACATCGACGGTTCCTCCGTTGATGATGGTTAGAGCTTGGTAGATGATTGCTTGTGCATCAACAAGCTTACCGTTAATGGGCTTTCTATCGACGACCTACCCGGAGACAAAAGCTTTGTTGACGAACTCTCTTGGATGACTTAGCCATTGACGAGAGCTTTGTCGACGAGGATGTCTTCTTCGTCGACGAGTGCTTGCTCAACGACTGCTTTGTGGATTAATGCTTGGTCGACGAGTCCTTCGACAACAGTGATGACTTTGTCGATGAAGAAGCCGGTTTGGCTGTAGACAACGGTTTAACCATCAACGACAGTGCCGTTCTAGTAGACGGCGAGGTTAACTTTGTCGTGGACGGTGTCTCCATGGACAACCGCTTCGCCAACGACTGAGAAGAAAAAGTCTTTACCTTTTTGTGGATCTCCCCGTCACCATCCTCTTCTTGTCCTTAGCTGGTGGGGAGTGCGCTCTGTCCACTGAAGAAGCTCTCCTTTTGTGAGCTTGCTTTAGTGTCCCTGACGGCAGTTAATGGTGCAGTCTTATAGGATTCCTCATCTGAGGACATTTGCCTCCTCTCCAGGTGTAAAGGTAGTCTTCTGTGCCTGTCCTCCAAGATTTTCTTGGTGAACATCTGGAAAGTACTGCATGCCTGGATGTTATGAGGGTAGAGGCAGTAGATCCAGAGTTTGTGTGGGTTCCTGACAAAGAAGACCTTCTTGCCACACTTGTCTTCTCCATGACATTTTGGCCTTGTTCAGCCATGAGGAGAAGTGAGTGATCCAAACACATGTTTTTGGGTATGTGGGGAAATAGTATAGGCTTCTGAGGGTAAAGCTAAGAAGCCCTTGTCAGAAAGAAGCTGAAAAGCTTATATTGGTTGTAAAAAACACAGAGATAAACTATGAACATTTTGAAAAAGCTCAGAGAGCTGAGAGGATTCTCCTGTAATGTAAGACACAGGGAAAAATCTGAAGATAGCTGACTGGGGTGCAGCCTAATCCCTGCCACCTCATTGGTTAAAGGAGGTGCCACAAGTGAAAGGCTACACATGCCCTACAAGGCCCTGTGGTTGTAGATTTGTTTCCTTTTCATTCCCAAGGGAAAGTACTTATATATAATTTTTTGTAATTTAAATTTACCAAGGATTCCCAATCTGACGACAGGGAATACTCAAGCATGTGAATCTATGAAAGATCCAATGCTGGAGAAGGGAGTAGTTTCTTATCTGTAACTCCATTTCTTCAGCGTTGGTATCTTTCATGGATTCACATGCTGTGAATATTCCCCGTCGTCAGGCTGGGAACCTCGGTCACTTTAACCTACTGTTTCCCTATGGAAAACTTTGACACTTTAGTGTCCCATCAACATCCTTTTGGGGTGCTTTAGTCCCCACCAATAGGACATAGGGTATAAATAGCCCCACCTCATGGCTTCCCTTCAGATTTTAACCTCCAAAGTAGAGGGAACCCAAACCAGGTTTGCCTGCAGGGGCGGCCAGAGGGCGCATGTGTATCCATGAAAGATACCAACACTGGAGAAATGGAGTTACAGGTAAGAGACTACTCCCTTCTCCAGCATTGGATCTTTCATGGATTCACATGCTGTGAATAGATTACATAGCAGTACCAATCACGCATGGTGGGTGGAGTGTAAAGGCAAACCAATACAGAAACAGAATCACATACATGAGACAAATAAACCCATACAATGATCAAGTTAAAAAAATAAACACCCCGAAGCTGTGGGGCTTACCTTATTGGAATAGGCGTTGCAGGACCGCCCGTTCCACCTGCACATCATCACCATGCTGCTGCCCCAGACAGTAATGCCGAGTAAAGGTATGCAGCACCGCCCAGGAGGCCGCCTGGCAAATGTCCACCAGCGCATGCCTCCTACGAGTGAATCTAGAAACTGCTGCCAAGTGTACCTTTATGGAGGATAACGCCAGGCCCCTTTCCTCCAACTGCAACAGGTAGGGGAGAACCTGTTCTGGGAAAATGTTCAAAGGGTCTGCCCCCCGGCTGGCCCTTACACCACACACAAAAGTCATTTCAATTTACAAGCATAGGAGACATTCGTGGTTGGTGGTTTTGCCGCCTCCAAAATTCGGCGACAGTCACGGGAAAGCCTTAGCAGGCCAAACTCTTGAGTAGTCAGGAGCCAAGCCGTCAGGCTGAGAGACCCCAGATTGCGGTGCCAGACAGCGCCCCTGTACCGAGACAGAAGGTCCGGTGTTGCCGCCAACCGAATTGGCTCCACCATCATCAGGTGAAGGATATCTGAGAACCACGGCTGCCTGGCCCAGAATGGAGCCACCAGAATCACACGGCATGGGTATCTCTGAATCCATTGGAGAGTCCGTCAGATGAGCGGAAACCGACGAAATGCATATGCAAACCGGCGCATCCACAGGAACGAGAATGCATCCCCCAGAGACTCGGGGTGAGCCCACCTGCTGGCAAACTCCATGCACTGTTTGTTCTCCACCATTGCAAAGAGATCCAATGGAGGATGGCCCCACTTCCGGAAGATCATGGAAACCTGCTGCTCCTTCAGCTGCCACTCGTGCAGCTGGCCGACATCCCTTCTGCACATTCAACACTCCCGACAGATGAGAAGCCACAATGCCAATTTCATGCAACAGAGCCCAATGCCAAAGTTCCTGTGCTTCCCTCGACAGCACCCTGGAAAGTGTGCCCCTATTGTCTGTGAACACCCTCTCCACCAAACCATGTATGCGCGGCAGAAACGACTTTAGGGCCCAATGTACTGTTCACAAATCGAGCACATTGATGTGGAACCGAGATTCCTCCCAAGACCACAGGTCTTGAACTTGCGAGTTGCTGAGAAGCGCCCCCCATCCCGTCTGAGAGGCATCTGCCACAATCGTAAATTGGAACTCCGGCTGCAGCAATGGCATGTCCCGAACCAGATTGTCCGAGCACTTCCACCAGCGCAGAGCTTTCACCAGAGTGCCGTTGATCACTAACTTGTCGGACCAAGAGCCGTGACTCTGAGCCCACCGGTACGCGAGGAACTCTTGCACCGGTCTCATGAAGAGACAACAGTTTGGGAGTAGCGGAATGCATGAGGCCATGGCCCCCAACAGCGACATGTAGGTCAGGACCGACACCCTTGTACTGATCTTCCACTCGGCCGCCCTTTGCAAGAGTTTCAGGACCCGCATGCCTGAGGGCTTTACAAGTCCCAGTCGAGTTCGAAACTCTGTACCCAGAAACACCAAGTCCTTGGAAGGCATCATAAATGATTTCTTGAAGTTGATGGCGAATCCCAGTCGTTGCAACAGCTGCATGGTAGCTCCGAGACTTTCCTGCACCTCCCCTGGCGACAAGCCTCTCACCAGTCAGTCGTCCAGATATGGGTATACGTGATGACCTCCCCGTCTGAGACACGCTGCCACTGGTGCCACACATTTTGTAAACGTCCTGAGGGACGACTTTAAACCAAATGGGAGTACCCGAAACTGGTAATGATATTCGCCTACGACAAACCGCAGAAACGTGCGGTGCCATCGACGCATGGGAATGTGAAAGTATGCGTTCTGTAAATCCCACAATGCCAGAAACTCGTCCGGCTGCACCGACCGGATGGATTCCTGAGAGTGGGCATCTTGAACTTCAGGCTTTGCAGAGTCTTGTTCAACAGCCGAAGATCCAGGATGGGTCGGCAATTGCCGTTGGGTTTCTTCACCACAAAGTAGCAGGAATAAACCCCTTGGCCTCTCTCTGCCACCACAACTGGTCAAATAGCCCCTTTCTGTAGCATAACAACAACCGCCTGCCGCAGGATGTAATGATGTGGCTGCAAGGCAGGCACCGGCGGAATGGAAACCGGGGAACACTTGAACTCCAGCGAGTGGCCCAGACGCACTGTGTACAACACTGTGTACAACACCCAACGATCAGGTGTAATTTTGCACCACTCTTCCACATGCATCACCACCCTGCCCCCCAGTAGATTATCCTGAAGGCAGTCATTGTTGTGATTTAGCTGGCCTCCCCTTAGAGGTGGAGGACTGCGAACCCTTTTTCCGCTGAGCCTCAAAGTTCCGACTCTTCTGTGCCGATCTCCGATACCCCTGGGAGGAATAACTTGACCGACCGTAACTCCGGTCACTGGTGAAAGCAAACCGGGCATTACCCGAAGCACCCCGGAACGGGCGAAAGGAGCGAAAAGAGCGCCCACTTTGTAAAGCCCCTAAGGACTTAGCAGTCTCTGTGTCTCCCTTCATCCCTTTGAGGGCCTCATCGATTTTTTTCCTCAAACAAATGCTCCCCCTCACAGGGCATGTCGATAACTTTATAATGCACCTCTGGGCGAAAGTCAGTGCACTTTAGCCAGGCTTGGCGACAAAGCACTACCCCATTGTTAATCTTCTTAAAGCCAGACGCCACCAGGTCAACAGCAATATTTATACTGTGATTGGAAGCTTCCTCCCCTTCACACACCAATAGCATGGCAGTCTTATGGTGCTCCTCCGGCAGATGTTCCAAAATAGATGGCAGCCAATGCCAAATCTCACGATCATAGCGTGCCATGATCGCTAAGGAATTTGCTGCTTTCACCATCGTTGCCCCAACAGTCAAAATCCTTCTTCCCGAAGGCACCCTGTCTCCTTGCTTCACTGTCCGGAGGAGTAACACTTGTGCTGACTCCGGGCCTTATGGCTGACCGCCACCAAAATCACAGACTCAGGAGTGGGCTGTGACACTAAGCACTTCGGGGTAGATTCTGGGCAGAATGCTGGGTGTGTCCGCAGGACTACTTTGTTCCTGTGAAAGGTAGTATATGGTTCTGAGGCGACCAGTGCCTGTATTTCGCTGACTCTACAAGCTGAGGTGAGGCCTACTAGCAAGGCCGTCTTGATGGTGACCAGCCTGATGTCCGCAGATGCCATTGGCTCAAACGGTTTGTGCGTCAGTGCGGCCAAGACTATGTTGAGGTCCCACACAGCGTGCGGCCTCTTGACTGGCGGGTAGAGCCTTGCGAGCTCTGTCAAATGTTTCATGACAATAGGATTGGAGGTGAAGATCCTCTCCTCCGAGTTCCTGTAAGCCCATATGGCTGTGAGGTATGTACGGTAGGTGTCCACCTGCACACCAGAGTGCACAAGGTGCGTAGAGAAGGAGAGCACATCGTCCAAAAAGAACATGCCAGAGGTTTGATTTCCTTGGAGTCTGCCCAGTGGCAGAATCTGGTCCATTTACTTTTATACTGGGCCCTGGCAGCCTTGCTCCTTGTATGATTTCCGGATTAGCCTGTGAGAGACTGAGGTGCTGCAGCATTACCCGCTCAGGTACCACACTGAGGGCTAGTTTCTGTTGCGCTGGGTGGATGACCCTGCCCACATGTTGCACCAGAAGATGTGCTAGGCCCGTTGGGAGGTGAATCGGAGGCATCTCCGAGAAGCTGAGCAGCTCCAAAAACCATGTCCTGGCCAACCACCATGGAGCTATTAGAATGATGTTGAGTTGGCGAGCCTCCTTGATCTTCAAATCACTCTGTGAATCAGCAGAGTGGGTGGGAAGGAGTAAGCCTTCATGCCATTCCACTGAAGTCGAAATGCGTTGCCCAGGGAGCCGGGCCTTGTCCCTGCCAGATGGCGAACTGAGGGCACTTCTTGTTTTGTCAGGTGGCAAAGAGATCCACCTGGGGATGACCCCACCTGTTGAAGATCTCCTGAATGATGAGGTAATTTAGCTGCCACTCGTAATTGTCTGCTCCCAACCTGCTGAGCCTGTCCGCCTCCAGGTTGGCTTCCCGGGAGGTGGACTGCCATGAGAGATGTTGTTTTCCAGGGCCCACTCCCACATGCTGATTGGCAGTCTGCACAGAGGAGGGGATCTGGTGTCTCCCTGCTTGTTGACGTAGTACATGCTGGTCGAGTTGTCTGTCTGGATGAGGACAACCTTGCCCCCGAGAAGTGGTAGGAATGCTCTGAGCGCTAGCTGGATGCCGTTCAGCTCTAACCAATTGATGTAGTATTCCAGCTTCTGTCGAGTCCAGGTGCCGTGGACCGAGAGATCGTCCAGGGTGACTCTCCAGTCCTCGAGCAAGGAGTCTGTGGTAATGGTGGCGGTCAGGGGTGGGCGGCTGAAAGGGCTTGCCCGTCCATAGGTTGCAGTCCCTGGACCACCATGTTAGGTGTTACACTCTCCTGGTCTCCGCGGGGGCGTTGGGGCACGGTTGGAGCCCTCCCTCGACTTGGCTCCTCGGGATCGTCTCTCTCCCCCGGTTGTTGCAGGGCCTGCTGCTCGAGATGCTGGCGTTGCCCCTGGGTGAAGATGAGAGGCAATGAAAATGGCGTGGGGGTGTCGTGACTTCCCTCGACCCCTTTGTGCCTAAATACAGTGGGCAAGCGCTTTCCCATGCAAGCTCACCTGTTTTGTAAGGTTGCGCTATCCGTCCTGCTCATCATAGCAGGGGCGCATAGAACGGACCGATTTGCTTCATTGGTCCGTGGGAGTGTTGATCCTGACCGGCTGCAACCAATCCACTTAGAAGGTAAGTCTTTCGGTTATGACAATTGTTCGTTTATAATGTCTGTATCTTGACCAATAATAATTCTTGCAATGTCTCATTCCATCCCAATAGGTATGAAGAAGTAAATCGGAGCCGAGGAGGGAATCCGAGGAGCCCCTGAGACTGATGGAGTTTCAAAAGTAGCTGGTAAATTGTTCTTTATAATGAAACACGAATCTCTGGTATGGCGCAGCCAAGCGTTCGTTATTAGTATGAATTCTAACCTGTTGTGTTCTTTATTCCCTTGCAGGTGCTGGCCGACGGCTAAGAATGAAGTCCGGATGCTCGATAAAGATCTGCGGTTGCAGGATAAGATACCGCGAAGAAAATGGAAATAAGTGGAGCTCTGGGTAACTGGACGCCCGGATCAGGTGAGATGAAGACTCTGACTCTGGTAGGGATGGAATGCAGGTAAGAGGCGCGCACAGCGATGTAGCGGCTGGCAGCAGGTAAGGAGCGCCCTCCGCGATGGAGTAGCTGGATTCAGGTAAGAGTTGCACACATCGATGTAGCGTCTGGCAGCAGGTAAGGAGCGCCTTCAGCGATGAAGCAGCTGGATACAGGTAAGAGAAGCACACAGCGATGTAGCGGCTGGCAGCAGGCAAGGAGCGCCTTCAGCGATGGAGTAGCTGGGTTCAGGTAAGAGGCCTTCAGAGATGTCTTCAGAGATGGAGCTGCTGGAATCCAGTGATGCACAGGTAAGCACAGCGGAGAGCGTTCACATGGATGGGTTGGCCTTATATAGGCTGGCTCTGGCCCCTCCCTTTAGCCCCGCCTACTGGCTCCACCTTGCCTCTCCCAGGGACTCTGGCACGTGCCTTCCAATACTGTTCTATGGCCACGCGCGGCCCTGCTGCACATGCCCTTGGCACAGAGTGTGCAAGGCACACTTTTACATGAGACTGGCGCCAGAAGCGCCAGGACTGGGTCCCTTTGGATCCTGGGGATAAGGAAGGACTGGCCCCTTGTCTAATGGCCAGGACAGCAGGTCCAAGTGGAGAGATGGAAGAACGTTGATCCTATCGGATTGAGAGCCCCGCTCCTGGTTCCATGAGGCCGCGAAGTGCAGCTGAATCCTCCTCACCCTCAGTCTCGTGTGTGGGACAGCTAATAGGACCGCCGCCAAGAGACCCAGGAGATGCTGGTACCACCAAGCCGAGGTCCCCTCTATGCTGAGGAAGTGGGTGGTGGCCCTCTTGATGGCCAAGATCTTGTCCTCCGACGGAAATACCTTCTCGGAGCACGTGTCCCAGAAGAGGCCCAAGAATGTCAGAGTCTGCATGGGCTGCAGCTGCAACTTCCTGAGATTGAGCGAGAAGCCCACATCGTGCAGCGTGTTCATAAGGGCATGGGAAGAGTGTTGAACCGCTTTCAGAGATGTAGCTCTGACGGGCCAGTTGTCAAAGTATGGGTAGATGTTGAGGCCTTGCGCTCTGAGGAGGGCAGCCACTGTATTCATGAGCCTGGTAAAGAGTCTGGGGACAGAGTTTAGGCCAAAAGTAAGGACCTTGTATTGAAAATGGTAGCCCATGATCCTGAACCGAAGGAAAGAACGATGGGGCTGCCAAATCGGGACGTGTAGGTACGTGTCCTTCAGATCCAGGGAGACCATCCAGTTTCCCTTGCACAATATCTCTGCTATAAAAGCTGAGGTAACCATCTTAAATCTCTGCAGGGGTAAGGAGAGGTTGAGGGTGGAAAGGTCCAGCACAACTCTCAGGCCCACCTGGTTCTTCTTCTGAATGGTGAAAATCCTGGAGTAAAAGCCCAAGCCTTGCTGGGAGGTTGGAACATCCTCCACTGCCTGGCTCTCTACGAGCAACTGGATCTTCGCCATAAGAGTTGCTGTCCCAACTTGAGGGAGTGGAGGAAGAAGAGGCTGAGATGGGTAGGCGGTACCCTGTGAATACTACAGAGAAGATCCAGGTGTCCGCGAAATTCGGGTGGCAGAAATGTGCATAGAGAGCAAGACATGTGGACCCGGAGGGACGTGTCATGCCTACTTTCCCTTTGAGGCTGTCGCGGAGGAGGGGGACTGGAAAAAGCCCTTACGCCCCCACCCCTCTTTTTTTTGCTTGCGCCGGTTTTGAAACAGCGAACGGTCAGGCTGTCTGGATCTCCGTTCCTATAAGCCGCGGAACCCTCCGTACATATGCCCCCTGTCGGAGCGCTGCTGTGACTGTGTGTACGACTTGGGCATGGTACTTGTCAAGATGGATAAAGACTAAGCCGTTTGTGAGCTGTTTTTCTTCTTGTCCAGCTCTTTGTCAGTGGAGGAGTGGAAGCGGTTCCCCCTTTGAACGGCTGACCTATTATGCGTTCCTGGACGTCCGGGTTGAATTTCGTTGCCGGGAGCCAGGCTGTCCTTCTCATGTCCGTGGCGATAAGAGATGGCACGGCCAGAGGTGCCAATATGGGCCACGGTGGATTCCATGAGGTCCTGCACCACCAGCTTGGCCTCAGCCATTCCTGCCTTAAAACGTGATTGGCTCTATGTAGGGCGTTCCGGGAGGAAGTCTGCAATTTCCCGCCATACACTTTGGTTAGCGGCAGCCAGCACGGCATCAGCGTTGGAAAAATGAAGATGCAAGGATGCGTTGGAATAAAGCTTCTTCCAGTATGCCTCCAAGTTCTTCTCCTCCTTTCCTAGCAGTGTCGCCGAGGAGGAGGCTGAGGACAACTTAGGTTTGGAGTATAGTGATAGCTGCAGTGATGTCCGAGGAGTGTGGCTGGGGATGGGCCGGCAGCAAGAGTGTATCCCCCCTCCATCTCCCTGTACTTGGCATTCAGTCGTCGATTGACCGGCTGGACAGAGTGGGGCTTGAGCCAAACCTTTTTGGCCAGGGAGACTACATAGGTCTGCAGTGGAGCGTTGTGTGAGGACTTCAGCCAGGACACACTTTGCCGGCTGCTCAACCTCAGGGTGAGGTCAGCCCAGGTACTCTGCCAGCCCTGCAAGACGTGTGTGTAAGGCCCTGGATGAGGATGGCGTGTCAGGATTCTCCTCCTCATCAGTATCCTGTGGGTCAGGAGGATCCTGCGTAGGTGGAGGAGTAGCGGGAGCCGGAGGCCAGGGTACGGAGACCGGAGCCGGAGACAGAACCTCCTGAGGAATCGGCTGGGGAGCCAGAGGCAGAGGCTGCGCCGGGGGCGTCGGAGGATGAGCCTGTGATGCCGGTAGCATCGTAGGAAGCACGTCCCTGATGGCGTCCCTGAGGATAAACCCCATCCGAGGAGACTTCATGAGCCAGAGGAACCTCTCGAAGAACTCCTCTTCACAGGCCGGAGGTGGTAGGGGGTACCGACAGGGTAGCAGGAGGCTGCTGGAGCCGCTGCATGCCCTGCCCGTAAGGACGTAGAGGGAACCTGCCCTGCGCAAATGAAGCATAGGCTGCAGGCCATGTACCTGGTTGAGTCCAGTCCCACCTTGACACTCGTTCTTCACTGAACTCCTGGAATGGCATCGGACAGGTGCCCATGTTTGGCACCGCGGCCATTTTGTCGAGCTGCCTGCCACGTGCCTGCGTCGTGTTGCTCGGCTCGCTGGGCCCAGCCTCCTCCAAGAGTGTGGATCGCGAGGCCTACCCTGCTCCTCGGGCCTAGACCCGGTAGGTGTGACACCCTCAACCCAGGGGTCGGTAGAGCTGCATTTAGGAGTCCCCTCGGATGAAAATCCGTTATAAGAACATTCCGGTCCCTTAACACTGTCACCTGGAGGATCCAAGGATCCCTCGGCCTGTAGCTGAAGCAGCCTCGGTGCACGTGCTAGTACAAGGACCTAGCGGCCCGTCCCACGCAGGCGAGCCCTTGGGAAGGAGTCTCCCTTGCGGGGAGCGATGGAAAATAGAGGTCCTACCTTGGACCAGGCTCGATGTTTCACAAAGTACTTCAGGTCATTTGGAGGTGACTTCTGAAAGAGCTCCCTCCACCTGGCTAGTCTGTTCTTCAGCGATTTCGATGACAGGGCGTTGCACGGTAAACAAGCTTGCCAGCCGTGGTCGGGGTCAAGGCAACATAGGCAGAGGGCGTGGGGGTCTGAAGTTGGGAAGAGCCTAGTGCAGGATGGACACCTGCTGAACCCTGTGGAAGTCGACATGCGCCTGGGATGAGCCTGACGCCTGAGGACCGAGTACCTGAATAATTAGAAAGACAAAAAAGACAAAGAGAAGAAGTATCCGCCCATGAAATTACATGGCCGAAGCCAAACCGAGGAGCGCTAGTGAATTCGGCCCGTTACAGTGGACGCGGAAAAGAGGACGGAGGTGTGGTGCCAGAGGGCAGAGTCAAGGCAGCACATACTCCCAGGGCCACACCCCTGCGCGCCTCTAAATTTAAAGGGGAAGAACGTTTTTTCTGGTGAAAAAGGTTCTGTCTCCCATCCCTTGGAAGGGACGCCTATGCAGTATGGAGGAAAGGGGACGTAAGATTACATCATTGATGCTATTTGATGAATTGAAAAACATTATTGCAGGAATAAGAAGAAATATTTTTGTCGGTTGAAGATTGTTTAAATTAACTTTCATTTGACAAAGTGAAGGAGTCAAGAACTGAGTTCGAACTTTGTTGCAAACCCCGATTTCCTTGTTTCTTTATGTTCAACATTGGAACTGAATGTAACTTGAAGCCTGGGGAAAGGGAGCTCACCAAGGTTATAAAGAAAGACTGTGAATATATGAGAACAACAAGTTACTTACCCCCGGTAACGTTAATTTGACTGGATGTTCCTCACACGTATTCCTCATCTCATGATATCTTTGTTTCCAACTCCAGCTGCTTCGGAAACAATATCCGATGTCCCTCGAGGGCTTCTACCTTGGTTGACGTCATTGTCGAGTACATAGACTACGCACAGCGCCCATTGACTTCAGTTCTGTTCTTTCACCACCCATATGCAGAATTACTGCCATTGACAAGTGCCTTTAATTATCAGACCTTAAAAGTCTAAAGTTCAGAAGTGGGGTAGGTTGGGAGGGTGATGAGGAATATGTGGTGGGAACATCCAGTCATAAGTAACTTGTTCATCAAGTGGATTGCGTCTTACCACATATTCCTCATATTATAATAGACTCCCAAAGCAGTATTAAGTTATTTTGGAGGAGGGAGTAAGAATTTGAGAGTTAATGTTTGTCAAGAATGGAGCATAGAATTGCCTTCCCAAATCTTCCCTCATTGTTAGAGGTGTCTAAACAATAATGTTTTGTAAACGTGTGGATAGTGGACCTGGTAGCAGCCTCAGATATCATTTATCGGAACTCCCCTCTTAAGGGCAGAGGAAATTGCCATGCCCCTAGTGGAATGAGCCCTTAAGCCTTCTGGAGGATTTTTCCGGCTAGCCTGTAGCACTCCGAAATAGCCAATATTATCCATATGGATAGAGTTTGTTTGGTAACTGACAGACCTAGTTTGTTTCCTGTATAACCAATGAAAAGTTGGTTGTGCTGTTGCAACTGCCATTCTTGAAACATAAAGGCTTAGAGCTCTCCTTAGATCAAGTCTATGAAATCTTTCCTCTTCCTTGCTAGGATGAGGTGGGGGATAGAAGGCTGGAAGCACAATTTTCTGTGCTAAATGGTAATCCGATACAATCTTTGGTAGAAATGAGGTTTTGACCTTAAGGACAACCTTATCCCTGTAAAAGGTGGTAAACAGGGGTTTACAGGATAAGGCCTGCAACTCACTCACCCTGCAAGCTGATGTTATCGCTACTAACAAAAAAGTTTTGTAAGTTACTAACCTTAAAGGGCAGGAATGGAGTGGCTCGAAAGCAGCACATGTCAAAAACTTTAAAACCAAATTAAGGTCCCAAGTTGGAATTTGGAAAGGTGTAGGAGGAAACACATTTTTGAGTCCTTTAAGAAATTGAGTTATTAAGGGTATTTAGAAGTAGGATGCCTCCTCCGAGGTTCGGCTTTAATAAGGAAAGCGCTGCTAGATAACCCTTGACTGTTCCAATCTGGAGCCCCAGATTTGCAAATGCAGCAGAAATGATAACACTGTAGGTGTATCGCATTGAAAAGGGTCCATATCTTTCTCCATATACCAGCTGCAGAACTTGTTCCTACGGCAGCGGTACAAGGATTTTGTTGCTGGCCATCGGGGCCCAAACCAAAATCTCCATTACGTCATCTTAGAGGTCCCAATGATTGTACCTCAGCCTCTCACAAACCATGCTTGACGGCTGAGTGTCTTGACCTCTGGATGGAGAACTCAACCCTCCTCTTGTGAGAGAAGGTCCTCTCTTTCTGGAAGACGTATTGGAGGGCAGATGGATATGTCCAGAAGGTCCGGGTACCATGTCATCCCAATCCAGGGCAATAAGGATCATGGGTTTCCCAAACGTTCTCAACCTCCTTATGACTTGAGGAATGACGGCGACTGGAGGAAACGTGTACAGGAGTGGAAACTTATTTTATTTACTGCAGGGCTGGACTCTCGAGCCTCTCAGTTTGCTACACTCCTTTTCTGGAGTGCCACATGAAATGGTTGTATAGGGTCATATTGAGGACCTTTGTCTAATATGTCGTAAGGTCGTCTAGCTCAAATGAAGGAGGTGGCCTACTCCATCCTCGGTACTCTACAACTCTGGACATTAGTCTTCTGAATGATGCATCCACATGATCAGCCAGGTCTGGTTTCTCAAAATCTAGATCTGGAGAGGTGCCTACCCCACTAGATGTCTGTAGAGGGTTGTGTAGCTCCCTAACCCTGGTCACTTCTGAAATGAAGCATTCAGGGACATTAATATCTTCATGAATACCAGGGGTATCCAATTGAAGACCATATGGAGGGGTTTCATTTAACGTTTCATAGCCCTCATATATTGAGGTTAAGGACCTGAAAAAAATCCTTTTTAGGTAGAGGTTTAGGTAGAAGTTTTATTTTTCCTGACTTTGAGGCAAAGACGTTGATGAATGCACAGTCGGCTTCAATGGTGTCGACGTTCGTGGCGTCAATAGTATCGAGTTTTGGCCTTGCACTTGACTGTTTCTTTGATGATTTCTCATCTCGTCGAGTACTCAAAGACTCTGGAGTAGTCTTAGGCTTATGACCGGGGCTCGGGGGCATGCAGGGTTTTTCCTTGGCCTCATGCTTGTTATCGACCGTAGCATGGCCACTTTTCTTATGCTTTGAGGGGGACGGGCCTGTGCCTCAAAGATTTTACACCCTTTCTTTCTAAAAAGTTCCCACTCCATCATTGGAGGAGGATTTAGTCAGGCAGACCATGCTCCTTTCATCCAAGGAAGAAAAAGAAAAAGGAAAGGGTGATCTATGCCTGTGTGCTCCTCGAGTGGGATCATTATTTCAACCTTTTTTTTTACAAGGAGTTGGATCTCACGACTCATGGGATGACCCAAATTTTTAAGGAGTGGACAGGAATTTGGGGACTATCCTACCCAATGACAGTTTAGCTTTTCGCTCTTTTGAGGCCATAACTGTCATCGATTGAAAGGATCGACAGACAGCGGATTTATACTAGATGCCCAGGCACCAGATGCATATTTTACGTGCTTTCATGATAGACAGTTTGGAGCTGCAATCTAGGCACGTTTTGAAGACAGTCTTCGAAGTAGGAGGAGTCGAAGACAAGGCGATATCGAAAAGTTTTCTTGGAAAACTGAAGTGTGCCATAATTCTCAAAGCAATCGCATTCGCAGAAAAACAGAACTGAATCCAATGGGCGCTGCGTTTGGTATATGTACTCGACGATGACGTCAACCGAGATGGAAGCCCTTGAGGGACATTGGGTCGACCGCCTCGATGCACAGCGCCCTATGCCGAGAAGAAAAACCTTTCACAAGCAGCTTAAGCTGGAAACGAAGATATCATAAGATGGGGTATACGTGGGAGGACACAATCCATCCGAAATATCTTTATTGATGTTTGTTCTGAATTGCCATATTGGTTCTTGTGTATTTTATGTTTAAGTGTGAGGGTCAGATATCCTTTGTTAGAGTGTTTCCTTTAGTTAGATAGGCAGGGACATCCTTGTAGGGGTAGGGATAGTGAGGAATTTGATGATATGTATACATTAATAAAATAGCATATTTTGAGAAATCATCCAAAAGTTGTCCGCTTCACATTTCAGACGGCTCACAAAGGTCTAATTGCAGTAGAGAAGTGATGTGAATTGATCAGCTGATGCCTCGTAGACATACAAAGTGATATATCGATTTTTGTTCATTTTGCTGATGATGGCCGCACACAGTTTTATGTTACAAAAGTATCTCTGGTTCACAGTTCAGTAGTGGAGATCTTGCTATTCATCAAGTATAGATACTTAGCCCAAATGAGTCAAAGATTGTACTTTATCATGCTAGTGCGTTTAAAGACACATTGGCACCAAAGGCAGCTGTAGTGGCAGAAATTATTCCATAATAAGTCCCAGCTGATCAAATAGTAGAATCAGTATCAACAGCAGACTTAATTTGTTTGTGTTGACCGATTGGGTCATCCTTAGAAATTGCTGCAAGGCTGGGATCAACAAATTCAGATGGTGAAAGTGCTAAAAATAACGGGTCTGAACACAAAGTATACAGACAACAACTGAAAGGATTTTATTCAGGAATTCCAAACGATGTTTCCAGATAATCTAGTCATTTGACTCAATCCCTAAAATAGGATATAGATCCGTTTTACAGCTCGCAATGCAGGTTCCCTGTGGGTGTGTCAGTGGGGTGTTGATTATAAGTTTGATGTGCAGGGTTTTACATTTCTGATGTGTTCATAAAACCAGGTAATAAAAACATTTGAGGACTTGTTATTATCTTCATATTATTGTAGTGAGCATAATTAGAGAGAACATTTTTAATAATAGTTGATTTACATATTTGCTGCAAACCATAGCTGGGTATGAAAGGAACCCAGAAAGGGCAGGGTGTGGCTTGGAGGATTTTAAAATGTATTGAAGCCCAAATACCTCAACGCCAAAATTCAAGTGCCATTAATAAAGTGAGTATTATGAACAATAAAGGGCTACGAACATGGAAATGCGTTCACTAATGGTAGCATGATTGCCATTTTCAGGTGTTCAAAACTAAATATGGAGACAGACATTCCTGCTGATATGCTGACACTTTATTCCTTCCATACTTATGGGTGTCCGCCCTATGGCAATGAAACCGGACACATTTGGCACAGCAAAAAAAATCTACTTGAGATGTATTGTGTTGCCTGTAAGGCACGGATGCGTGGGTGTGGATAGCACCGCAGAGTGCGCCTACTAGCACCACCTGTCAGTCCTTGGCTCCGCAAGACGGGAAACTTGGTGAATTAATAATTATTGGGGCAGTGGGCGGGGGGTATGGAGGAAAGTGGACTAAGAAGTCACTACGGTGAGTAAATCCCGTCCCCTTTCCTCCATACTTCTGAGAGATTACAAAGCATTAATCTGCCTGGGTGGTAGGAAACCCATTCCAGGTAAAATTATTTTGCAGTACTGCATTCCCAAATTTAGCATCCTATCTGGCTGCAGAATCCATGCAGTAGTGTCTGCAGAAAGCAGAGGGGGAAGACCAGGTTGCTGCTTTACTAATGACCTCCCATGGAATGTTTCTCTGTTAGGTCACTGATGTTGATTTGGCATTAACTGTGTGAGCAAACAAGCCTTTGGGAACTGGTTTGCTCTGGATCTTGTACGACTCCACAATATAAGAGACGATCCACTTAGCTGTGGTGGCCTTTAAAGCCTGAGAGCCTACTTGATGACCCTGTGAAGGAAACAAATAAACTCTACTTTTCTGAATTCTTTGGTTTGATCTAAATAGAATCTCAGAGCACGCCTGACATCTAGGGAATGAAGGGCCAGCTCCCCATCTGATTGGGGAGGAAGCAAAAAATGTAGGAAGAAACACCTCTTGGTTTAAGTGAAAAGAGTACACAACCTTAGCCAAAAACCTAGGATGTGTCCGAAGAACCACTTTGTCCTTGTGAAAGAGAGTATATGGCTCAGATGATGAAAGAGCCCAGCACTTCCCAATTCCTCAGAATTTACAGCTACAAGTAAACCAGTCTTGAAAGATACCAGTGTAATGTCAGCTGTGGACAAGGGCTCAAAAGATTTACGCAATATGGCTGACAATACCACATTTCGGTCCCAAACCGGGTGTGGTTTTGAAATTGGAGGATTAAGCTTAAGCAATCCTTCAAAAGGTTTCCTGATAATTGGGTTAGATGTGGAGACCAGAAGGTTTGGAGAGCTAATATAAGCTTAAATAGTAGAGCGATTTGTACAACAAGATTGGATGTTGACTCCTGTTGATGCTAAGTGAGACACAAAAGAGAGAATGCTGTCTAAGGAGGACTGCAATGGATCGAGTGACAGTTCCAGCATCTGGAAACAGAAGCAAGCCCACTTCTTTTTGTTCTGGGACCTCATAGACTGCTTCCTAGCAACTTGGATAATAGCCAAATAGTCCTCTGAAAGCCCCATGGCCGCAAAAATGAGTTGCCCAGGTAGCAGGCTGCTAATTGGAGAGATATTTGTTAGGGGTGAAACACCTTCCCCTGCTGCTGGGAGAGCAAATCCTTACTCAACGGTATGAGACACGGCCCGTGAGCACTGAACAGTAGTAGAACTGAGTACCAGATGTGGTTCAGCTAATATTTCACTATCAATATTAGAGAGCAATGTCTGGACTTCCTGAAATTCAACACTACTCTTGGAATTAGGGGAATCGGTGGAGATTTATAGCATGCCATGCCAACCAAAGCAATTTGAAGAGCATCCCCTAGGGAGTGGGGACTCCTAAAAGAGTTGCAAACTGTACGCACTTGTGGTACAGAAAGGTTGTGAGCAGGTCCAACTGATGTTCCCATTCCATTCAGTGACATTTGTGATGTCATCTTTGATTTATGGGTGTTAGTCTTAGCAGTGCACGGTGGTGGCACGAGTTATAGTTGATTATCTTACCATAAGTGTCGAATTTCGTTTTTTTACCTGTAACCATAACATCCCTGTAACAATGTTTTTTCATAGAATTTCATAGGTTTTAGGTAGTGCAACTTAACCATAACGTCCTTTTAACAATGTTTTTGTTAGTGAATTTCATCGTTTTTTAGTAGGCCACTGTAAGCAGAACGTTGCTTTACCATAGCGTTTTTTGTAAAGAGGATAGGTATTTCGTACAGCAACATAACCATAACGTCCCATTAACAACGGTTTGTTACTAATTCCTTGGCTGCCCTCAAGATAAACGTGTGGAAAGTGCAAATTGTCTGGTGTATGTATCCATTTGCGCTACCATTACTTTTCTGAATAGTGTTGGCGTATCGTACTAATTATAGATGTACATAGTAAAAGTTGTGTAGTGTGGCAGTAGGCTCTCTTTTTATGTTAACAGGGCATGATAAATCTGTGCCGGACAGTACTGGCTGAGATGAGTACACATGAGCAATATGGACGTTTCCTACGGACGATGCACCTGTTTGGCGTATATGCAATCACCCTACAAGTATCCATAGGACTCCATTAGTGGCCGCATATTCAAATGCACTTTTAAGTAGTTGTGGAAGCGCACGTGTTTCCGTTCCACAACTAGACCAATGCATAGGTCGTCCACTGTATGCTGGGAACAACGCCCCTGTCGCCAGCCCTGCAGAATCATGCAGAAAGCTACTGCATTTAAAGTACTGCTGCCGACTTCGTGGGTGGCTCTGCAAATCTACCTATGTGTGGCTACAGTACTCCTAACTGTATAACGGCTACTGTTAAACAAGGACCAGCAACCTGCATTGTCACGTGCCCGTGTTAAATGTTGCATTACTTTCCTTTATCTGCTGCTTGCCTTTCCATGACCGTGAAACAAATACATTGTGTCTGCACTCAGCGGTGTGACGGAAAGTATCAAGAGGTTGCCTGTTGGTTGTGCATTTGATGAAAACATGTAAGTGCGGGTGGGACAGTTTGTACTTAGTCTGCTAAATGGCGAACCCGCTGCAACTTCCTCACGCACATACTAGTGCATGTAAAGGCAAGTAAGGAAACCCTAAAATATGTAGAGCGCAAACAGCTTTAGTTCCAGTTAGAGACGCGCTGTTGCTGCATGGCTCGCACAGAATAAATGGCTTCCTGCTGCACGTAATGAAGCTGTATTTCCGGTCTTTGTAAACATTCTTGTATTCCACAAGGTACGTATATCTGTGAATGTTACCCTTAAAAGCAATGGAGTAGCATAAACTGTTTCTACTGCATATGATGACAACTGAAAACAAAGCACAAGGGACCAGTGGGCAGGCTCCCGTCCTTCCAGCAATTACGTAGGGTACATTCATGTACAGCATTTTGCACATCTGCAGGGGGCAACAAGAGGGGCACTCCTGTAGGGCAGCAGAGCTGTAAAACAATCTTTGCAAAGCTTACGTGGCGCTACAGACCCTTACCCGGCAAAGGGCATTGTAGTGTACATTTATTGCAACGCGCTACGGTACATTGGGATGGTACTTGGAAGGGGCATGGGAATGGTCCTTAGGGGAGCATTACAATGACTGCCACTGTAGGTGAGGACCACCCAATAATTCGGTCTCCTGGCACGTCCCCTATAATATCCAAACAGGTGCTGCCCTTTCTGTACCGGACCTTTCCTGACGTTCCTTCTGTGGAGTGTGTGAGAACACCATAATAAATAAAAATGAACTGTGAAAGGGAAAAAGGTAAATGAAAAAAGCACCTTTCACAGATCAACAACAGAATTGCCAATGCACGCATGCAGGGCGGGAGGCATGGCGGTGTGGTAAACACTGTAGTTTAATCGGTTACAAAGGGGGTCGCTGTACAAATAGGTTTTTGTAGGTGTTCCAGAGCGTTTTTAAGAGAGCCACAGTGCAACACTAAGTACAAAAGAATGTCACTACTTCCTAGAAGGGCACCAAGCCAATTTAGATTTGGTGTGCACAAATCCAGATGGCTGGCATAGTAAGAAAAACGTTATAGATAAGGAAAAGTATTTGTGCTGTGAAACGTCATAGTCCCATGGGCGAAGGATGCCATTGGCACAAGTCAAACAAAGCCACAAATACTCTTCTTTGCAATAGGAAATGATGCTGCCACATCTGTGCCTGCATAATGCACTAAACACGTCTGCAAGAGATCTGAAACAAACACATGAACTGGGCAAGCACCTCCTTCATCGAGAACAGCACTTAAGGGTGTGTAACATGCTGCGCTATTTTCCCTGCACAATGAACACCAATAATATCGGCTTGATGCGTGTCACCAAAGTGTCACAAAGAGAAACAAAAAACTGGCACTTCCTTGTAGCTACTTCATAGCACTACACATGCACATGATAGATTGCAAAATGAGTAGCCACTGCACAGTGTTTTCCATTCACTTTCACGCAATGTATGCCGGAATCCCTAAAATCAGCACGCTGTGCCTCGTGAGACACAGCCAAAACTGCACCCTCTGCATTTCTGTAGACAAATACACTATACCACAGTCTGTCCGTACACACCACACCCACAAACTTTATTGCCCAATCCCGTAGCCTCTGCAGGCCCATTTCTATGGCCGTAATCTGCAAAAGGGGTGTATGTAACACGTGCCACTCTGCAACTATCGCGATATTTGTAGATTTTTTCTGCTGAGCGAGCACAGGAATAACTTTCAACCAGGGGATCGGACGTCGTTCGGTGTGGTGGCCCTTAAAGAACCTTTTTTTTATTGGTGCTTCTGTGGAAACACTTTTTTTGAGGTCTTCATAAGTAAATGTGTGTTTTCAACGTCAGTTGACATTCTTATAATAGGGTCTTCACTGCAGTGTGTAGATTGTGAAACAACATTTAATTGCCACTGTGCGACAAAGACATGCCATTTGCCTCGAAAAGGTGTATGTATCGTGAACCAATGTTCTCATTCTGACAAGAGAACATCCCAGAAGCACTCACAAAGTTTTAGTTACTTACCTGTAACTGTATTTCTCCAGCATTGGTATTTTTCATGGATTCAGATGCTTGAATATTCCCCATCGTCAGATTAGGAATCCTCTGTGACAAAAATAATTATTAAAACTTTTTTTAATATACACACAATGCTACATAGCAATGCATGTACATAGCCCATTATGGCCTATGAGCCACTCTATTGTGTGGTCCCTCCACCTCACTTTGGTCCTTTATGGCCCCAACCAATGAGGTGGCAGGGCTTAAGCTCCACCCCTGGCAGTCATCTGCAGATTTTGAACCGTAAAGACTACAGTATGATGGATGCTGAGCCTAGGAGCAATCTCTCAGGGGAGGCGGGTGGGCCATGTGAATCTATGAAAGATACCAATGCTGGAGAAGAACAAGTTACTTACCAACTGTAACGTTCTTTCGATTGGATGTTCCTCCCACGTATTCCTCATCTTAGATATATCCTTAGCTTCAGCTTGCTGCTTCGGAAAAATGTTCTCTTCTCTCCACCAGAGGGCGTGCCTCTCGAGGCCGCGGCGTCGATGTCCCTTGGCGGCATCCGAGCACCAACGTCATCCACTGTATAAGAGCCTCGAGCACCCCCGCTGGCTTCAGTTCTTTTTTTTCATATATTGTAGCCCATGGATTTTAATTAATGGCGTGCCTCTCTTGGCCCAAGCCTTAAAAGAATTTAGAGTGTAATTCATGTAAACTGTACTGTGGGGTTGGTTGGGAGGGTCGATGAGGAATACGTGGGAGGAACATCCAATCGAAAGAACGTTACAGTTGGTAAATAACTTGTTCTTCGAATGGATTGTGTCCTCCCACGTATTCCTCATCTTAGATAGACTCCCAAAGCAGTTTTGTCACGGAGGTGGGAGTACAGAATTGTTCTAATCGTGTACATAATGGAGTACAGATTTAGCAAACAGACTTCCTTGAGAAGAAGTCAAGTCCAGACCATAATGTTTTATAAAAGGTATGCATGGATGACCATGTGGCTGCTGCACAAATATCTTGTACAGGGACACAAATTATCCATCTAGATAATGTTTGTTTAGTTACCGCAAGTCCCAGTTTGCGTCCAGTGTACACCACAAAAAGTTGATCACACTGACGTACTTTTGCCAATCTTGAAATGTAGAAACTAAGAGCTCTTCTGGGATCTAGTCTAAGAGCTCTTCTGGGATCTAGTCTATGTAGCCGCTCCTCTTCTTTGCTTGCATGAGAAGGAGGGTAAAAAGTATGTAAAGTTATTTTGTGTGACAGATGAAAATCCGAAACTATTTTTGTCAAAAAAGATGGTTTAACTCTGACTTGTCCTTATAAAAGATAGTGTGAGGAGGGCCGCTAGAAAGCGCCAGCAACTAACTCACCCTGCGAGCTGATGTCAATGCTACAAGAATTATTGTTTTCAAAGTGAGGAGCCTTAGCGGACAAGAGTGTAACGGCTCAAATGGAATGCATGTAACAAATTTTAGAACTGAGTTCAAATCCCAAACTGGAACCTGGAAAGGTTTGGTGGAAATACATTATTTAAACCTTTTAAGAATTGAATTATTAAAAGGTATCTTGAAGTAAGATTCTTCCTCTGAAGAGCGCTTAAAAATGGATAGCGCTGTTAAGTATCCCTTTATCGTACCAACCTGGAGCCCCAGATTAGCTAAATGTAATAGAAAAGATAAAATTGTGGGGATATTACATTGAACTGGATCCACATTCTTTTCTCTTCACCAGTTACTGAACTTGTTCCAACAACACGGTTACAGAGATTTGGTTGCTGGCCTTCTGGCCGAAAGCAAAATTTCCATCACGTCATCCGGAAGATCCCAATACTTATATCTCAACCTCTCAGAAGCCTCTCTTCTTGGAAGACCTATTGGAGGGCAGATGGACATATCCAGAAGGTCTGGGTACCACTTTCTCCTGGTCCAATCCGGGGCTATTAGGATCATGGTTTTTCTGAACTACTCAACCCCTTGATTACTTGAGGGATCATAGGGACTGGAGGGAATGCATACAGGAGTGGAAACTCCCAGTCCACCACAAACGCGTACCCTAGAGCTCCTCTCAGGGGAAATTCCCATGAGTAGTACCCTTCGCATTTCCGGTTGGTACCGGTCATGAGCAGATCGACTTGAGGGGTTCCCCAAAGGGCAAAGATCTCTTGAATGACTTGCTGAGATATCTCCCACTCGTGGGAGACTGTGCTCTGTCTGATCAGCGTCCACTGCTGTGTTTTGCTATCCGGCTAGATGAATTGCTGATTGAGAGATCCCTTCTTGTATTGCCCAGAACCAGAGTTGCATCACCTCTCTGCACAGCAGCAGTGACCCCACTCCTCCTCTCTTGTTGAGGTAGTACATGGCCACTGTATTGTCCATCATTATCAGAACATTCTTTCCCCGTACAGAGGGCAGGAAGGCCTCTGCGCTAGTCTGATTACCATCAACTCCAAAAGGTTGATGTGTAGTTTGGACTCTGATGGAGACCAACTACCGCTGATTGTCAAATCATTGGTTTGGGCTCCCCACCCCGTGAGTGAGGCGTCCGTCACTACTGTTATCTCCGGCCATGGTTGTCAAAAAGATTCTCCTCTGAGGATATGATGTCTGCAAGCCCACCATTGTAGATCCTGTGCTACTTTGCCCTAAGAATTGAGACCTTTGAGTTCTGAGAGCCCATTGAAAGGATCTCATTCTCAATCTGGCTTCTGGCACTAGAAAAATGCAGGATGCCATTAGGCCGAGCAATCTGAGAAAATCGAAGGCCGGAAGATACTGGGCATTCTGGAATGTTGTTACCATCTGCAAAATGTGGTGAGCTCTCTCTTCGGGAGGCGAGGCTTTGCCCGAGCAAGTATCCAGGACTGCTCCGATAAACTGGAGTTTGTGATGGTATCATGTTTGACTTTTTTAAATTCAGAGAAAACCCTAGTTTGTGAAGGAAGTGACTAGTCTTGGACAGATGATCCTGGGCTTGTTCTGGAGAAACGTGCTCTGATCATCCAATCGTCTAGATAGGGGTACACATGAATCCCCCCCTCCCCTGATATTGGCTGCCACCACCGCCATCAACTTGGTGAAAACTCTTGGGGCGGAGGTTAACCAGAACGGCAGAACTCGAAACTGATAGTAAGAATTTCCAATCGCAAACCTCAGGTACTTTCTGTGCTCGAGATGGAATGGCACATGAAAGTAAGCATCCTGAAGGTCCAATGATACCAACCAATCCTGGAGGTGGAGAGCCTGAAGGACCTGAGAAAGTGTGACCATCCTGAACTTGTCCTTCCTTAGGAACTTGTTCAAATTTCTCAAGTCCAAGATGGGCCTCTGTCCTCCGTCTTTCTTTGGGATGAGGAAATATGGGGAATACGAACCCTTGTTCCTCTCCGCTACAGGTATATGTTCTATTGCACCTTTCTGTAGCAGGGTTAAGACTTCCTGCAACAGGAGCGGATCCGGATTAGAAAAGGAAGGCAGTAATCTTGGGATACTGTTTCCAGTGCCCAAGCATCTGAAGTAATGCCCCGCCATTCTTCTAGATGCTTTGAGATCCTGCCTCCCACTGGGGTCTTGTGGGTCAAAACCTCAGAGTGGTTTTGCGGCAGCTGCAGCAGCGGCTGAGGGGACAGATGCCGCTGCTGGGGCAGATCTAGCACCTTTTCCTCGCCCCTGAGGAAATTTTCTTTGACCTCTTTGACTGGCCTGTTCTCTTCCTTTTCCAATTGAGGAATAATAACGAAAAGGACGACCCCTCTGGAAGATGAGCCTGTGTAGGGGCGTTGCTGAGGTTGTTTTGTAGAGGCACTGAGAGATTTAGCCGCCGCTTTGGAGGCCTGCAGCTTCTCCAAACTTTCATCCGCCTTGCTGCCAAACAACCTCGAGCCGTCAAAAGGCATATTATGAAGCCGGAATTGTACATCCGGTGCAAAACCAGACTTTCTTAGCCATGCAAATCTACGTAGCACCGTGCTAGTTGCCATGGACCTACTGAGACTGTCAGCTGTGTCCAAACCTGATTGAAGGCATTCTCCCAAAGCCTCCTTTCCATCCCTTATTATGGCTAGAAAGCCATCATGCTCTTCACCTTCTGGGATGTGTTCAGCTGCCGGTGACATGCAGTCCCACAGGGTATTTGTGAACCTTGCCAAGGTACAGGTTACATTAGTAGACTTCAAAGCCGTACTCCCTGATGTAAAAATCTTCCTAGACCATGCATCCACCTTTTTATCATCCCTATCTGGAGGGATTGTAGGGTATGCAGCATTTCTTGTGGAAGTGGCTGCTTGAACTACCAGACTTTCTGGAGTTGGGTGTTTGCTCTGGTATTCTGGATCAGAATTGCAGGGTCTACGTTTAGACACACATTTTTTATTTACTGCCGGGATGGCTTCAGGGTGTTCCCATGCATAATTAACCCTTCTCTGCAAGGCAATGTGGAATGGAAGAATGGGGTCTTGCTGAGGTGTTCCTGATATAATATCAGTCATGTCATCACCCTGACAAACTGGTGTACTTCTACCCCACTCCATAAAATCAGTAACTCTATTCATAAGTTTTCTGTAACCTGCATCTGCTCTGATGGGTCTGGCTTATCAAATTCGTACTCTGGAGAAGTGTCCAGACCACTTGCTATTTGCAGACATTCTTGTAAATCTTGAATTGTTGACTGAGGATTAATTAATTCCTCTGGAACAGATCTTGTGCCAAATGTAACACCAACAGAGGTGACTTCTTCCTCTTCTGATGATTCTCCCTCATAGATAGATGACATGGTCCTACAAAAATCATGTCTACTCTCAGGTTGAAAAACCTTTTCTGGTAATGTAGGTTTTTCCCTTATTAAAGGCTTGGGCGTTGACGAAAACATTGATCGCGCCAATGCTGTCACCACAGCCTTCGATGTCGTCGAAGGAACCTTCGATGACCTCGATGTAATCATCGAGAGAGTTGTGGCAACTGTCGAAGGAGCTTTCGAAGTTATCGATCGTGAACTTGACGTAACTTCCTTCGAAAGAGTTGTCGACTCGAGAGCCTTCGAAGTCTTCGATGGCGTCAATGTCGACTTCGATGGAGTATGATGTTTCAACGCCATTTTGTTTCCCTCTACGTTCGATTTATGCACCGGAAGGTCTTTTTCACAAGGTGATCGGGAAGAGTGCCTAGAAGACACCCTCAATGACTTTGTCAGCTTTTCTTGTTTTGGACCTTCCTCTGTCATGTTTTTCGTGAGCAGGGGCATGGTCTTCGTTAGCCTTTTTTGAGGGGGTCTGAGTCTCGTTCTCAAAAATCTTTAGCATGGAAACTCGAAAGGCTTCCCATTTACTTGGGGAGTCATGCTTTGATGGGCATGCTATCACCTCGTCCAAAGACGGCGAGGAAGAAGAGGGAGATTGATGCCGTCTTTTCTTTGTCTTCTTGGATGCCGAAGAGGAAGACTTTCTCAATCTACTCCTCAAACTATGTTTTTTACGATATTTTTTTGAAGACTCGGGCAAGTTTTTTCCCTTCAAAGTAGACTTAGATGAACCCTCCCCCATCGCCAGTTTACCTCTGCGTTCTTTTAAGGCCTTATGGGTCATCGACTGGCACGAACCACAGTCTTCAATTCGGTGGTCAGAACCGAGGCACCAAAGACAATTCTTGTGTGGATCGGTCAAAGACATTTTATTCACATTTTAGACATGTTTTAAATCCCGTCTTCGGTGTGGAAGGGTTCGATGAAGACAACATAGTTTTTCTTTTCACTAAAGACTGAAGCGCCATTTGAAACGATCCGAAGGGAAGCTAACGGAAAAATGGAACTGAAGCCAACGGGGGCGCTTATACAGTGGATGACGTAGGTGCTCGACGGATGCCGCAGAGGGACATCGACGCCACGGTCTCGAGAGCGCCCTCTGGTGGAGAGAAGAAAAACATGTCTGAAGCAGCAAGCTGAAGGTAAGGATATGTCTAAGATGAGGAATACGTGGGACCACACAATCCATTCGAAATACTGTTACAGGTAAGTAACTAAAACACTTCTCCAGTATTGGATCTTTCATAGATCCAGGTGCTTGAATAGAATACCAAGCAGTTAAAACATGCCACCATCATATACACATATGCACAAATACAGAAAAAAACATATTTCTGATTAAACCTTTACCGTGCAGCAACAACGGTTACATACTCCGGGAAAGGTGGGAAAAGGAGGCTGGTCCTACCTTATGGAAAGAGATGGTGGAGCACTGCCTGTCCAACTGCAGTTTCTTTATTGATGTCTTCAGCCAGGCAGTAGTGTTTAGCAAACGTGTGCCGAGTGCTCCACGGGACGGCTCTGCATATGTCCTTCAGGGCCACCCCTGCGTGGAATGCTGTTGATGCGGCTCTCCCTCTGGTGGAGTGCGCTGACGGTGGTTTGGAAAGGGGGTTGTCTTTCGTCTGATGGCAGTGGCTGATGCAAGAGGAGACCCAGCGCACCAGACCATGTTTGGAAATATGCTGGCCCTTTGTATGGCCCGAGAAGGCGATGAACAGCCTATTTGAAGAATGGAACTCTCTAGTCCTTTGCAAATAAAACTTTAAAACTCTTGCTAGGTCCAGAGAATGCAATGTTCGTTCTGCTTCCAAAGTTGGTAAGACAATGTATTCTGTGAGGGTCATTTCCAATACTACCTTCGGAAGGAACTTAGGGTGTGGTCTTAAAATGGCACGGTCCTTATGGAACAAGGTGAAGGGAGGTTCAGAAGATAAGGCTTGTAACTCACTGATCCTCCTGGCTGAAGTAATGGCTATTAAGAAAGCCATTTTTGATGACAAGAACTTTATGTCGCACCTGTGGATGGGCTTGTAAGGAGACTCCTTGATGGCTGTTAGCACTGTGTTCAAGCTCCAGGTTGGGACCGGCGTGGGCATAGGCAGGTATGTTCGCAGAAGCTCTTTAAGGAAGACCTTAACAGCCGCAAGGGAGAGTAAGGACTGCGTCTCCGGGGCCGTCGTGTAGGCTGTAATGGCTGACAGGTGGACCTTGATTGAAGACAGCGAAAGACTAAGTGTCATAAGTAGGGAAGTACTTGATCAACCGAAGCTGTGAGAGGATCAATAGCATATGTCTCACACCACTTGGAAAAACAAGTCAATTTCCTAGTGTAAGTGATGCGTGTAGAAGGCGCCCTTGAGGCCCTGATTATATCCCAGCATTCTGCAGGCAGGTTGAGATTCATCAGTTTGCGCTGCTCAGGAACCAGGCCTTGAGAGACATGCTCGCTCGATTGTGGTGGAGGACTTTGCGTTAATAGATACTGATGCGCCTTCAGTCGAATTGGGGGCCATCGGGACAGTTGCCGTAGGGTCGAGTACCAGACCTGCCGTGCCCAGCCCGGTGCAATTAGGATCATTTCTGCTCTCTAAGTCTGCATAGTATCCTGGAGATGAGGGGAAAGGCATATAGGAATTTCCACGTCCAATCCACTGAGAACGCCTCTCCTACCGACTGACTCACTGGGTACCTGGAGGCGAACCTTTTGCATTTCTTGTTGGCTTTGTTGGCAAAAAGATCGAGATGTGGATGGCCCCATAAGGCGAAAATCCGTTGGGCTTCCTTCTCGTCCAGCTCCAGTTCGTGAGAAGACGTGTAGTCCCTGCTCAGCTTGTCCGCTAGGACACTGTCCACTCCCAGAAGATGTTCTGCCTTGATTTGGACTCTGTGGTGCAGGGCCCATGCCATTAGTAGTTGAGCTTCTTGAGACAAGATCTCTGACCTCGTGCCTCCTTGCTTGTTTGTGTAGTGCATGGAGGTCGTGTTGTCTGTTTGTACAGCGAGTACCTGCCCCGCTACTACCGGAAGGAAAGCTTAGTGCCCACCGAATGGCCCTGAGTTCCAGCACGTTGATGTGGAGTTGTGACTCCTGGGGTGACCAGGAACCCTTGGTTTGTAGGTCCGCAAGATGAGCGCCCCAACCCGAAACAGACACATCCGTCCTCAAGAGAAGGGTTGACGTTGGTGCCTGAAACGGCATTCCCTGTAAAAGATTGTGCAGAGTGTTCCACCATCGAAGAGCCCTGTGCAGAGACGTAGGAATCTGGACGATGTCCTCCCACGAACCGAGAGCTTGTTTCCATTGGTGGTCCATTGCCTCCTGAACGGGCCTCATGCGAAGCCTGCAATTTGGTATGAGGAATACACATGAGGACATCATGCCCAGGAGGGACTTGTAAGAGCACACTGATGTCATTTCTCTCTTTAAGAAACAAGAAGTCAACTGGAGAATTGCTGATGCTATTTCTGCCGACGGTCTCACTCTGGGAATGCTGGTGTCGAGATCGGCTCCCAGGAAAGAAACTGTCTGGCTGGGAACTGGACAGGACTTCGCTTTGTTTATGGCAAAACCTAACTCTCTTAGGAGATTTGTTGTCCTTGAAACCGCCAAGCGTGCGCTTGAGGCGGAACTCGCTCTTACCAACCAGTCGTCCAGAAATGGAAAGACTTCCGTTCCTGTCCTCCTGAGTTGTACAGCCACTAAACACCCTCGGTGCTGATCTCAGACCGAACGGGAGCACTCGGAACTGAAAATGAAGATCGCCCACAGTGAACCCGAGGAATTGTCTGTGTACTGGATGGATCGGTACATGGAAGTATGCGTCCTCCAAGTCTAGAGTGGCCAAGAAATCGTGCATGTTTAGCCAAGGGAGCACTCCTTGCAGATTTGTCATCTTCAATTTGATGCGCTTGATATATTTGTTTAGCGCGCTCAGGTCCAAGATGGGTCGCCATTGACCATTCTACTTTTTGACGAGGAAGAAACGGGAGTAGAAACCCTTTCCCTTTAGAGATTAAGGTATGGCTCTATCGCTGCTTTGTGCAGCAGTTTCTAGATTTTGGACATGACTTGCTTTAACATATGTACCCTCGCGGAGCCGGGGGTAAGGAAGGGGTCTGGTCTACAAATTCCAAGGTGTGTCCCTCGCGCACCACCTGTAACACCCATTTGTCTGATGTTATTGACTGCCAGCGAAACTGGCTCACCCTTCCTCCCACCGTGGTGTGACGTTGAGGCGGAGGAGCTAGACTCTCAGTTTTGCTTGCTCTGCGACTTCACTTGAGCGGTGCCCCGCCTGCCTCTCTGGGCGTACTTATTGGAAGATTGGTATTTGGAGTCCTGGTATGAACTACCTTTCGACTTCTGTCCGTAGGAAGGGCGGTTGAAACCTCTGTACTTTGAGGATAAACCTCGAAAGGGACAAAACGACTGCCGATCCTGGTCTTTCTCTTTCCAGGAGCTGATGGCACATGCCGTGTCCGTATCCGTTTTGATTCCTTTGAGGTAGTCATCGATCTTTTTTCCCCAAGAGTTCTTGACCATCAAAGGGCATATCCAAAATCTGTGCTTGGACCTCAGGTCTGAAATTTGTAGCCTTCATCCAGCCCTGTCTTCTCAGCACTGTACCGTGGGCCATCTGCCGGAAACCTGACTCTGCCACATTGACTGCAGCGTCAATCATATGATCTGAAGCTGCTCCCCCATCGGCAATAATCCACCTGGCTTCCTCCTGGGGTTCTACAGGTAGCTGTTTGGCCAGCATGGACATATGGAGCAAAAGCTTGTGGTCGATTCTCGCCGTCATGGCCAGCGCGTTGCCCGCCCTGATGGTAAGCGATGCTGATGCGGACACTTTCCTGCCCATAGCCTCTAGTTTGCCACCGTCCTTGTCCGGTGGGGCCGATAGAGGTGATGCTGGATTGGCCAACTTTTTTCTAGCTGCTACTGTGATAACCAAATCAGGTTTTGTATGACTTCGAAGACAAAGAGGAGCAGACTCTGGAGCCTTGTACTTTTTCTCTGGCCTGGAAACTAGAGCTGGAGTGTATAAGAGTGTGGCCAATATCTTGGAACCGGACTCCCAAATGGTGTCGAGGAGAGGAATGGTAGTAACAGTTCTCCTACGCTCATCCCTGTGCTCATAGAGCACCGACTTCTTCTTCTCCGATGTAACCTGTAATTGGAACAATTCTGCGGCTTTACCGATGATAGTATGAAAATAGACTAGATCATCTGGTGGTGAAGAACCACCTGGAGAATCTTTCTTTCTGGGTTTTTTCGACAATGTAATCGTCCCATTCACTAGTGTTCGGTTCTTGCGTGATCTCGGCTTCTTCTGGTTCAGAAAACTCTCCGAAAGGATATTCTTGCCAGTTTGAGACCGAGACAGAGGATGGTACAACGTTGGATCTCTAGCTAGAGACCTTGTCCTGTGCGACAATGCCAGAGAAGGTACCCTTGTAGGTGAAGCATTGAGTGTCCTGCTCCTAGACCTGCGCGGTGGCTCAGGTGAACACACCCTTTTCTGTGGCCTACTCCTGGAAGGCGAATGTCTTGGAGTGCTTTGTCGAGGTGAAAACTCCCTCTGCGGAAGGTTAGTCTCTCTCGGTACAGTTGTCTTGCTTTTTTCATTTTGCCATCTGTTGAACTCTTCAATGATCCTTTGCATTGATAACATTAACACAGGATCATAGGGATCAGCAGGCATCTCTGTAGTAGGTTGCCAAGGAGAACTGTGTTCCTTAGGTGTAAGACATTGTTGTTCTTGAACAAGCTCAGCGTCTGAAAATTCCTCTTGCAGGATGAATTCAAGCACCTCTGGCATTTCTCCTAAAGGAGATAATTGCGTTCCCTATGGTTCAAGAGCGTCCACAAACGGAGGCAGCGCTTCTAAAGACTCGAAGAGACTGTCTTCATTGGTTGGCGTAACAGTGGCGTCAGCGAGGGGCGTTCTGGGCCCTACTTCCTCCGTTGGTAACGGAACTTGCGCGACGTAGCCGTGGTCAAAGTTTTTGTCGACGACAGCCTTGTCGACGGCGGATCCGTGAACAAGGATTTCGTGGACGGTGGCTTGCCATTATCGCTCGATGAGTGCAAGGAAGAAGATTTCGTGGACGACTGCTTCGTGGACGAATGAAGAGCCTCCTTCGTCGACGATTGTTTCGTGAACGATACACTCGCTGACGAAGATTTAGTTGTGGATGATGCGGTTTGCATGCTGGTCGACGGCTTGGTGGACAACGGGCCTCTACCTTTACTGCCGCTCGTAGACGGCCTCTCCGTGGACAACTGCCCCGCCCCCTGGTTTTTTGCAAACTCCTCCTTACCTTTGGAGGTAGATTTTGCTGTAGAATGCTTCATTTTATGGCTTGTAGAGTCCAGGGGAGGAAGGAAAGGTATAATTTCCAGCTTCCTCTTGCTCTTGGGAGAGGAGCTCCGTTCCACTAAAGAAGCCATTCTTTTAGAAGTTTGCTCCTCAGCCAACTTGCTGGAGTGAACAGGGGCTGTCTTCGCAGATTCCTCATCAGAAGAAAGTTCCTTAGCTTCCAAATGAAGGAGAAGTCTTCTATGCCTGTCTTGTAGGGTTTTAGTTGAAAGACTTGCAAATGTGACATTTTTGGATGTCATGAGGATAAAGACAGTATATACAATGATCATCGGAATCTTGCACGTAAACCACCTTTCTCTTGCACCTCGTGCAATCCCTGAAGAGGGAAGGCTTCTTGGTAGTCTGATGGTCAGCCATCTGAAGAGAAAGTTCACTTGACGAATTCTGGGTCAAAACCCCAAAAAGCAGTGGTGATAGCCCCTAGCCAGGGGAATGTGGCAGAGTATATAAAAAATATACACTACTGTGAAATTTGAAGTAAATTCGAAAAAGCTCAGAGAGCTTGAGGATTCCCTGTGTCAATTAAACTGGGGTAAAAAATCTGAAGATGGCTGCCGGTGCAGAGCTTAAGCCCTGCCACCTCATTGTTTGGGGCCATAAAGGACCAAAGTGAGGTGGAGGGACTACACAATAGAGTGGCTCATAGGCCATAATGGGCTATGTACATGCATTGCTATGTAGCAATGTGTGTATATTAAAAAACATGTTTTAATAATTATTTTTATCACTGCAGATTCCCACTCTGAAAACGGGGAAAATTCAAGTATCTGAATCTTTGAAAGATCCAATACTGGAGAAGTCACACATGCTTCTGGCGATGAGATCCCTTCCAACCATAGCTGGCACAGAAATCCTTGGAATACTTCCACACTATTCTCGGGGGTATATATGAGAAAAGCACCTTGGCAGTAGGAAAAATATGCTGCACTGCTTTCATCATAATCTTCAGTTGACTAAACACATGGGAAAAGGGCATGTTACCCAAAAAGAAGGCTCCAAAGTGCACAATCACAAAATGTACAGTTGTCAAAGAGGCCACGCGTCGACATTCTAGAAGCAGCCCGCTGAAACAGCACGATTCGACACTACACCACAAGGCACCCACTCCCTCCAAACCAAAATTGACAGACAAGCCTTCTTGGGGGGCATACACGCACAGATCTTCCACAAAGCCATCACCCATGACAAAAACTGTACATCTTGCCATGTTTGCCAGCCGCAGTACAAGTAATGGGGAAACTGAAAGCCGTCCTTTCCTGTGACGCACACCCACAGCACCACCTGATAGGACAATCGCTGTAGTCCCATTTCCATAGGCTTGCATGGTGAGAAGCACCGAATGTGGCACGTATGGTCCCCAAGCACGTCGAGGGCCCGGGCCCGAGTGAAGCAGGAGTCCCTCTTCCTATTGGCGCATGCCCTAATCATGTGATTGGACAATCCCTAGAGTTCCATTTCCGTGGCTGCCACTCGAAAAATCCCCGGATGTAGCTTTCGCGCTGCGTGCAGGTGTGGGGGAATAACTTGCAACCAGGGCAGTGGTAGTTTGTGGTAAGGGGCGACTCTTCAAAGAGCCAGTTTTTTTTTGTTTAGATGCTTCTACGGAAACAGCTTTTTTCGGTGTTCATTAGCTTTTGTGAGTTCTTCTGCTCACATTAGTACAGTAAACTTCACCGCAGCCTGTAGACGAGCAAACAAAACTGCATTGCCAATGGGCAACAACAAAATGCCATTTTCTTGGAAACACTCTGCATTTCACAACTAATGCGGTCATTGTTGCAGAAAAACATTCCACGAGCGGACAAAAAAGTATACATGCTTCTATTGATGAGACACCTTCCTCCGTCTTGCTCGGAATAACAACCATGAGCAGTAGGCCATACTCTTCGTGGTATTATGGATGAGAAAAGCACCTTGGCAGTGGTAAAAGCGTCTTCATGAAATTCAGCAATCTCCTCAGTCTACGGAACAAATCTAAGCAAAGTAGGTAACCCATAATCATGCCGCTGTAATGGATGACAATGAAATCTACTACTGGAAAAGTAGCGAGGTCTTTGCAAAGTGCATGCATATTGGCGAAATTTCACTCATACACAGCGTTCCACAATGTATACACTCCTTCCAAAGGAAAATGACTGTCAAAGTGTCTTTGCAGGGCATAGTGGCGCATATCTATGACAAAGGGATCACCTAAAGTCAACACAATGCATTTCGCCATGTCAGCCACCCTCAGTAAGCAGAATATAATGTAAAACAGTTACACCTCCCCTTCCTGTTAACCACACCTACACTACCTGATTGGCTAATCCCCGCACTGCCATTGCAATTGGGAAAGGTGGTGTAAAGGGCACATTTTGGCACATGCACCTCCCAAAGTAGCTCGAGGGAGGCACCCTTGTCAAGCTGGAGCAGTCCTTCCATTTGCAATATGTTCTCTGCAGCTGTAGTTCATTGGGTTACACGTAAATAGGCACACTCATCCACCAGTCGCATCGAAGCCACCATCATCAACACCGTCACTCTTGTACAACACTTGAAATGTACTGTTACACATTTACAGTACAAATGTTGTGCCATTCCAAAGCACGTCCACTACAAAGTTCAATGAAAGTATACACAATTTCTCCATCCGGGTACATCCACATAGCCACCCTGGATGTGGCATGTGTAATCCTGAAAGTGCTGCGTAATGCACTACCTTTTTGTGATAGGGTGGGGAGGGGGGAGTAAACAATATCAAACTGAGTAGGGGATTCAGTCTTCCATCGTAGATGTATGAAAGTGTTTTTGTTGTTTTTGTGACGTGCGTGCCAGCAACATTTTTTTATTTTCTCTTTATATGCGTTTCTGTTTGCCTCTCGTCACATTTTTACCACATTCTGGTCAATGATTCTTTCACAGTGTACAAGAAAATGGCATTGCCAATGGCTCTCAAATAAATGCCATTTCTACGGAACCACTGCATATTTGGCGACCTCATGATTTCATAGTGGGTGGAGAACATGCCAGCAGTCTGCATAAACTCACGCATAATTCTGTTTATAGCACACCTTCCGACCTCTGGCTGCGGACAAATTACACTGTCATGGACCCAAACTTCTCTTGGTGTTATGCATGAGTAAACGACCTTTGTAGTAGGAAAAATACGCATCACTGCGGTCAGCAAACTCATCACGTGACAGATTAATCGTCCACATGACATGCAACCCAAATGTAGACTTCCATAGTGCAGCACGACAAAGTCAACATTCGTGATGGACGACACATATCTGCAAAGGTGACCCATCCCACCGAAACTGCAGTTACCCTGACAGGCCCAGAGAGCGTCCACTCCTTCCAACCCGAAATTACCAGCAACGCCTCTTTGCACACAACACCTGTGCAAACGGCGCAGAAAGGTATCACAGACGATAAGCACAGTGCGTGTGTATATCGAAACTACCCTCACAACGCAGTATTGGGAGGAAATGGTACCGCCCCTTCCTGTGAACCACGCCCTAAACGCCTACTTGCCCATTTCCCACAATTCCAATTCCATTTCCACCCTGCTCATAATAGCAGGATGTGCATGTGTGCTTTCCCATATACAGTGAGGGCCACAGCCCAGTAAAGCTGAGACAATACTTCTTCCCTATGCACGGTCAGTTTTTGCAGCACTCCCCCATTGGATGCTGTCAAACTTTCAACAAGCACGCAGCAATGACATACAAAGGCTGTGCATTGCACACTGTCATTTCTATACAGTACTCCATATTTACCGATGAACACTCTCAGTACACATTCCATTTCATTGCAAAGCCCTTGCACTAGAAACTGATGCCAAGTAATGCACGATTGCAGAATCAACAAAGATCCGCAGACGCGCCCAGCACACCTTTTGCCAAGCACACAACATTGCAGCCCTTTCCACACCCATGAGCACACTATACATCCAAGCAAGCAACCATGTTGGCACCTACCATTATGCTCAAATGCAACAAAAGCAGCAGCACTTCCACGCAACTCCCCCACACCATAAAACACCCATTCACGAAAACATGACACATGTGACACATGCAGAGTCCACATCAGAATGCATCACCCCTACGCACTGCCATTCACAAGGTATTGTGTCACTGGCAACCTATGCACAACAGCTGCACAATATTGGGCATACTTCAATAATTCTGCACACAGCACAGTAACCAACCACATATAAGCTGCACTTCAACCATCCCCACTTCCATACTCACATTACGTACACACTGCACCCTGTGGCCGCACTGCAAACTTTTCACTGCACCATCTCCTGCTGCACTTCAAATACTGTAGCACGTTGCAACTATCACCACAACCATGGACTGCACAATAAATGCTTCGCAACTCACTTGTAGTGCTATAGCACGTCGACAATGTGCTCCACACCCTTTCTCCAAAGATCACCACTCTGTGTCTCATGCACTTTCAAACCTGCATTGCTCCAGTGGGTGTGCTCCTTGCACACATTCCCTGCACCATAATGCAATCATGCATGTCAGCATGTCACCAACCACCACTTGCACATACGCACCACTGGCACCAGAACTCCTAACCAACCTCCAAACCGCAATGGACGTGCACAGTGTTACATGCAACAGTTACTATAATGTATGAACATTACACTGTCTCCGGCATTCCTACGTCCTTTCATTCACATACTATTGTCTCACCGAATTCCACTCCAAAGATATTGTGGCACCCAAGATAACCACAAAATGTTTACAACATTGCCCATACTGAAGGCATTGTGCACTCAGCACACTATCCAAGCACACTTAAGCTGCCCTTCACTCATACTCTCTACCATGCTGGTAATATGCAAACACTGCACCCAGAGCCCACACTGCGTGACTTTTCACTGCAGCATCTCGAAGCACAGCGCACCGCCATGGAGCTATGCAGCAACAAAATGCAACAGTTATCATAATGTACAAGCAAAAGAATCTCTCCTGTATCCCTGTACACTTTCAATCACATACTATGTGAGTACCAACTTCCATTAACAAAGTATTGTGCCACTTCCAACCTACCCACAATCTGTTTGCAACACTGGGCTATAACGGCTGAAATGTGCTCCACAACCATTCCGTACAAGTCACCACCCTCTAACTGATGCATTCAAAAATGCATTATTGCCATGGGTGTCCTCAAGGCCTAGGCTCCTGAATGCATGGCCTACGGGCTTCGGCCATGCACTCAGTAGTCTCGGCCTTTGACACACCCACAGCTCTACCATACTGACAGTATACAAACACTGCACCCAGAGCCCACACTGCGTGACTTTTCACTGCAGCATCTGCAAACACAGTGCACCGCCATTGAGGTATGCAGCAACAAGTTGCAACAGTTACCATAATGTACAAACAAAACAATCTCTCCTGCATCCCTCTGCACTTTCAATCACATACTATGGGCGTACCCACTTCCATTCACAAAGTATTGTGCCACTTCCAACCTACCCACAATCTGTTTGCAACACTGGCCTATAATGGCTGAAATGTGCTCCAAAACCATTCCTTACATGTCACCAGCATTTAAGTGATGCACATTCAAAAATGCATTACTGCCTTGGGTGTTCTCAAGGCCTAGGCTCTTGAGTGCATGGCCTACGGCCTTTGGCCATGCACCCAATAATCTAGGCCTTGAACACACCCACAGCAACATAGTACCACCATGCATGTCACCATGTCAGCAAGTACGACAATCCACACACACCATTGCCACCAGCATTCCTACCCAACCTGTACAGTGCCATGGTGCTAAGCAACATCAAATTGCACCACTTAACATAACGCCCATGTGGGCATCTAACATTAAGCACAAACAAAACACCCATGCATGAAACCAGGTCGCAATTACCAGAATCCACAAACACACCACAGCCTCTGCCACCAATACCCACAGCCATTAACAAAGTGTTGTCACTAACCACAACATTGGGCCTACTTGAAGAAATCTGCACACAGCACAGGCTGTAAACATACCCACAGCAATGTAATGCCACCATGCGTGTCGCCATGCCACCCACTACCACCATCCACATACACACCACTGCCACCAGCACTCCTACCCAACCTGCGCAGGGCAACGCAGCTATGCAGCAACAAAGAACATAATGTGCAAAGGAAACTCTCTCCTGCATCTCTGTGCATTTTTATTCACTTTCTATGGCCGTCCCCACTTACATTCACAAAGTACTGTGTCACTGCCAACCTACCCACATTCTGGTCGAAACACTAGCCCTACTGCAACCAATCTGCACATACTACAGTATACAAGTACCACCCTGTACCAAATGAAGTCAAACATGTGTTCCTGCGGTGGGTATGTTGCAACCCTACGCTCTTCAGTGCATGCCCTACACCCTACCGCCTACACCCATTAGTCCAATCCTTCCACAGAGCCACTGCACCTTCATTCACCCATGCATGCCACCAAGTCGCCAACTATCACATTCCATCTGCTGCGCACAGCCACCCACCCCGTTCTGCAATTCACCTGTCACCACATAAAGAGGTCGCTGCAAACAAGTGGCGGAAGAAGCTATGGGGCCGTTACGACAGCTGCCTCCAATCACCACACACAGTACTCGCCTACATATGTCACATTAAGCACTTCTCACTCCCCCACCCATTTCCTCCCCTATTGCCACCAACGCATTCCATACGGTACATTTTCCAGACCCTTCCGCCGCCGTACTGTCTACCGATACGCCATGGCGCATTCCCCAAAAACGTTGAAGTACATCACACTTCCCTCCAGCCAACCACCGGTCGTGTCCAAACTTCTCCGACAGCGCACCGTACCGCGAGCCAATAACATTTCTGTCCGCGGAGCGAACAGCGAAATAGTTCAGCATAGCGTACCCACATATCACACATTTTTTGGGACATACATTTCAGTTATTTGCAACAAAACTACTGAACATATTTCCACCAAACACACAAAAGCACGCTTTCTGACCCAAGTCCCCGCTCCTGTCGCAAATTTGGTGAATACCCATCCAGCCGTTCGGCCTGTAGCCGTGCGCAAAGTTTTTCCCCCATTAATATTGCCCCCCCCAACCCACGCACAAAACCTCCCCCAACTTGGCGAAAAAATTCAGACCCGGCAATATACTTTTTTTTTGCAAAGTTTGGTGAGGATTCCTCCATGGGGAGCGAAGCTGTAAACTGCTGTAAAAGTCTTAGATACTTACCTGTAACTGTATTTCTCCAGCATTGGTTTCTTTCATAGATTCACATGCTTGAATATTCCCCGTCGTCAGACTGGGAATCCTTGGTGATAAATTAAATAATAATAACATTTTTTTTAAATATATATATATATATATATATATATACACACTGCCACCTAGCAGTGCATGTACATAGCCCATTATAGCCTATGAGCCACTTCATTGTGTATTCCCTCCACCTCACTTTGGTCCTTTATGGCCCCAGCCAATGAAGTGGCAGGGCTTAAGCTCCGCCCCCGGCAGCCATCTTCAGATTTTGAACCGTAGAGATTACAGTATGATGGATGCCGAGCATAGGAGCAGCCTCTCAGGGGAGGCGGGCGGCGCATGTGAATCTATGAAAGATACCAATGCTGGAGAAATACAGTTACAGGTAAGTAACTAAGACTTCTCCAGCATTGGATCTTTCATAGATTCAGATGCTTGAATAGAATACCAAGCAGTTAAAACATGCCACCATTATAAACAGATATGCATAATTACAGAAAAACATATTTCTGATCAAACCTTTACCATGCAGCAACACAACGGTTACATACTTCGGGAAAGGTGGGAAAGGAGGCTGGTCCTACCTTATACAAAGAGATGGCGGAGCACTGCCTGTCCAACTGCAGTTTCTTTGTTGGTATCTTCAGTCAGGCAGTAGTGTTTCGCGAAAGTATGCAGAGTGCTCCACGTGGCGGCTCTGCATATGTCTTTCAAGGCCACCCCTGCGTGGAATGCTTGTAATGACAGGAGCTTCAAGAGTGAGAGGCAGTAATTCCTCTGTAACTGCCGAAATTTGTGGTGCCTCTGAAGGCGTTATGGATGATGTTATCCTCGTCGACGACTGAGATTTTCCCGTCGACGAGGGCTTCGCCGCCGACTGAGATTTTCCCGTCGACGACTGAGATTGTCCCGTCGACGAAAGATTGTCCCGTCGACGGAGGCTTCGTTGTCGACTGAGCTTTTCCCGTCGACGACTGAGATTTTCCCGTCGACGAGGGATTCGTCGTCGACGACTGACCTTTTCCCGTCGACGAGGGCTTCGTTGACGAATGTGGAGTGTGTTCCGTGGACGACTGCGTCATGGAGGAATGCTTCGTGGACGAGTGGTGTTTCTTGCTCGTCGACGATTGCTTCGCGGGCGACATGTCCGATGACGATGATCTAACTGTCGACGATGTCTTAAGTGTCGTCGTCGTCGATGCTGGTTTCGTCGACGGTATGGCCGATGACGGGCCTTTACCTTTCCCTTCATTCGTGGGCGGTTTACCCGCCGACGACTGCCCCCCCCCCCGTTTTTTGCAAACTCCTCCTTACCTCTGGAGGCAGATTTTGCTGACTTTTTCTGGCTTGATAGGTCAACTGGAGGCAGAAAGGGTATCAATTCCAGCTTCCTCTTTTTGGATTTGGGAGAGGAACCCCTTTCCACTGAAGAGGCCCTTCTCTTTGAAGTTTGCCTCTCAGATGGAATGCTGGATTGGACAGGAGCTGTTCTGACAGACTCTTCGTCCGAAGATTGATCCCTGGATTCCAGGTATGAAAGGAGTCTTCTATGCCTGTCATGAAGGGTCTTGGTGGAAAAGGTTTTACAAATCTCGCATTTTTTAAGGTCATGTGGGTACAGACAATAAATGCAATGCTCGTGAGGGTCCTTGTAGTAAACCAATTTCTTCTTGCACCTCGTGCAGTCCCTAAACAGGGAAGGCTTCCTGACAGCCTGAGGTGCCTCCATTTCTGAAGAGAAGTTCAGTCGACGATTTTGAGAGGAAAACAACAAGTTTTGCCACCAAGGTTAATTGGAAAGAAAGCCCCTAAGAAGGGGAACAAGATGGAATATATTTTACAAATATATTCCACACAAAAGTATAAAGAATTTGAGAAAGCTCAGAGAGCTTGAGGATTCCCTGTGTCTGATAGACTGCGGTGAAAAATCTGAAGATGGCTGCCGGGGGCGGAGCTTAAGCCCTGCCACCTCATTGGCTGGGGCCATAAAGGACCAAAGTGAGGTGGAGGGAATACACAATGAAGTGGCTCATAGGCTATAATGGGCTATGTACATGCACTGCTAGGTGGCAGTGTATATATTTAAAAAAAAAAAATTATTATTATTATTATTTAATTTATCACCGAGGATTCCCAGTCTGACGACGGGGAATATTCAAGCATCTGAATCTATGAAAGATCCAATGCTGGGGAAGTGCTCTTCCTATGAGTTTAGCAACTTAACCATAACTAAATGGCCGCAAGTGGTGCCTTGCTGATACTGATCAATTTAGCAGTTAGTATCATAGATGCAGCGAACAAGAAAATGACCCATGCACACATGGGGAATGGTAGCAAAAAACACAGCGTAAACTGTAAGTTTAATTACATTTTTTAAAAACAACAGTCCACAATAAGAGAGCTGTGATTTAATAACATGGCCAATGCATAGAACTACCCATAGAAAGCAAGAAAAATCGCCATGCGTTCCACCCGAAGTACAAAACACCTGGCAGTTTGGCAACGATCATTCAGGACATTAAAGTGTAAGTGCAAAATTTGAGCATGTACAAATAGCATACTCTTAAACCTTGAAAGTGCCACAAGTGCAATATAAACTGTAACATGGAGGAACAAGAGTATGGGAGAGGAACTCATAATTCAAATGACACACTGACTGTGCTGGCTTCAAAGCTAGCAGTGGGGGTAGTCTCGTAGGCTAGATATAACATTGGAATAGGAAAATACAAGATATTAATATTAACATACACATTGATGACCATATGCATGCATATTATATGGACACGGTAGCGTCCATGTAGTTATGGTTAAGTTGGTGTTTCCATAGGAAGAGCATTTTTTGGGTGGCTTATAACTTCGCTCCCTCTGGACGAATCCTCACCAAACGTTGCAAAAAAAGTATATGGCCCACTCTGAATTTATTTGCAGGGGGGGGGTCTAACTTGGGCGGCCGGAGCGTTCTGGAACGGGGGATAGACGCCACATTATTTCAATTAGCATAACACAGAATGCTAATTGAGAAATAGTAGATAAAGTCTATAAGATTATTTCTTTTAGTTCCATTTTATAACTGTGAAAGGTGTTTTTTTTGCACAAGAGGTCAACAAGTACAAGGGGTCCCAAAACTTTTGTTTTTTTCCCATAGAGATAATGGGAAAAAACTTTGTGCATGCCTACAGCCCAAACCGCTGGACGGATTTACACCAAATTTGCGGCAGGAGCGGGGGCTTGGTGTAAATCCGTCCAGTAGTTTTTTTTTAAAATGACCAAAATGTAAGGCAAAAAAATTAGTGATATCCCTGCTCGCTCCGCGGACGGACTTCCCGGTTCGCTCCGCGGACAGTGCCTTGATTGGCCGAGCGGCTTGCGTGATGTCCGCGGACATGCAACGTGTTCGCTGATTGGACGGCGTGGTGCGTGAAGCGCGTCAGATTTTCTGTGGCGCCCGCCATCTTGCATTCGCGGACGAACGGGGACAGCGCGGTGAAACTTGGATTAAAAATTGTATTTAGTGGAGTGTGTTGGTGTTTAAGAGTGTTTGGGGAGGGTGAGGGAGTATGAGATAGGTTCAATGTTCTGTTTTTTTTATGTGCTAGACACTTTTGTTGTGTTCGATTTTTCTGTGGACAACACGACTGTTCTGAAATGTTCGTAAATAAACAGAATGGATTCGGTGTCAAGTTGAAAGTGTTCTAAGAAGACTCGTGGGGTCCTGGAATGTTCGCAGGGGGTGTCCTGAAGACGTTGTCTATATTGTTCGTTGTGAAGCTGAAAGTGTTCTAAGAACACTCGCGGTGTCCTGAAATGTTTGAAAATATACAAAATGGGGGTGTTCTGAGGACGTTCTCCGTATTGTGTGCCTGCTTAGCTGTATCCAATGAGGGAATGGCACAGAGAATGAAGTGGAAATGGTAGAAGGGATGTCTAAGAGTCATGCAGTCTGCGGACAGGGCGTGCTACATCTGGGGTTTTCCAGCAAATCCAGCATGGAAAGAAGACTGTAGGGATCAGCCAATCAGATGTTGAGGTTGTGGATTTGTGTTCAAAGAGACTGTGTAGTGAAGATGGCAGAAGTGGAGAAAGTCAGGGTGTTGGTGCTTGGAGATATGTTTGTACATGGTTTACAACAGTATGCTCAATGCAGGCATGTTGCAAAGAATTTTGATGTTAAAGGAGTGGAGGTGGTGTGGAGCACTGTGCCTGATAGCAATGTACAGGGAATTGTACAAGTTTGTGAAGATATGGGCAGGATCAACAGTCCCCATGTGGTAGTTTTGCACTATGGTGCTTTCCATTTTGGCTATGTCAGTGCCCCTACTTTGTTGGCAGATTTGGAACACTTGGTTCAAGCAGTAATGAACATCCTTCCAAATGCCAAAGTAATTTTTTCTGGATTAGTACCTAGGGCAATATGGGACAATAGTTCAGTTTTCTTTCCTCAGCAAAACAACGCCAGGTGTGTAATCAACCAAGGCATTTGTGCCTTCATGCTTAGAGCTGGTATGTTCTTCTGTAATAATGAGAATATTGATTCCAGTAATGCTGTTTATTTTAAAGAAGATGGGATTTCCTTATCTTTTATGGGAAATGCCATTCTGTTTTGGAATGTAAGGGTTGCTTTAGAGAAGGTTATGTGAAGATTTTAGGAGTAAAGTAAGAAAAGAAAAATACAAAATAACAGGTGTCTGTCAAGCATCTGCAAAACCCCCCCAAAAAAACAGCTCTTTTCAGAGCCAACCTCAAAGGGGAAATGGGGCACACTATTTAAATTTACATTCACCACGCTCAGATTTTCGATATGTCGGCGGACATGGCGGTAGTCCGCGGACATCGAAATCACTAGCTAGTGGTTCAGTATGTTCTATGTTACATGTATATAAAGTCAGGGATATTATGGTTAAGTTGTGCTACTAAAAACATATGAAATTCAGTAAAAAAACGTTGTTAAAGGGACGTTATGGTTCAAAGTAAAACCGAAAAAACCCTGAAATTCGGCAGCTATGGTAAGATAAGCAACCATAACTCGCGCCACCGTGCACTGCTAACACTAACACCCAGGACATCAAAGATGACATCACAAATGTCATTGATGACATCACTGATGACATCACATGGCTGGCTCTCCCTTTTTTTCCTTTACTGACATATCTAAGCCACATAGTTTTCTTCAGTAAAGATCAGGAAGTAAAAATTGAAAAGGTACTATATTTGTAGATTTAGGGTCAAGTCATATCATATGAAGCATATATATAGCGGAAGACACAAGCTTGAAAGAGAGCAATCCTTTCTGTGCATGAAGATAATCATTAGTTATCAGCACTTTCTCATAGTTTTAGTTTTATTACTATACCTTCCCTGTATATGCTCATATTTGTATACATTGTACTCACTCCTTTCCTTAGGGTTCACTGACATCATTTGATACGCATACATACAGTAAGTAGCAGCTTTGAAACAGAGCAATCATTTCTCTGCATAACGATAATCAGTTAGGTTGTGAACTCTTTCTGCTACTACTTCTGCTTTTTTGCTTACTTCTCTGTCCCTGTATATACTCATATTTGTATATACTCATATTTGTATGTGGTGTTGTCTCTTTGTGTTTTGTCTGTATTAAGTGCAATTATGTATTAAGTGGGTTTTATTAGCTACTTATTCCATGTTTCACAGTGCGCAAAACTCTAATAAGAAAGCAGTTATCATTTTATTATTCTACATGGCAAGATTATGAATATTGCACCTTCATTATGTATATGCACACACTGCCTAAGTTTCTGCATGGGTTGCTTAGTATACTGGATAGAACTTCATAATAGAATGCTATTTATATCAATGCATTGCTTAATGCACTAATTAGCTCATGATATTTATTCAAATGATCCTTGACACTTTTTGGTCAACATTATAAGAATCCCTCCTACAGAGTTTTCATGAAAAGTAAATGCACATGTGATGTCATCAGTGATGTCATCTTTGATGTCCTGGGTGTTAGTGTTAGCAGTGCACAGTGGCGCGAGTTATGGTTGCTTATCTTACCATAACTGCCGAATTTCAGGTTTTTTTTCGGTTTTACTTTGAACCATACCGTCCCTTTAACAAAGTTTTTTCACTGAATTTGATAGGTTTTTAGTAGCGCAACTTAACCATAACAGTTGGTGTGTGGAAGCTTAATATGGTCATAGTGTTTTAATTACAGTATTTGGAAGTGATTGGTGGATGAATGTCTGACTGTCTGAAAGCAGGTATTGGGGTAGTTTTACGAATATAAAATCAAAAAGGGTACAAGGGATACCCTGTGTGATGGTGTGCACGTGCAATTCGGGTCTTTTAATGATCCACAGCCTGGAAAGGGGACTGTGAAGACTGTAGATAGTTATACAGGTCCATCGATTATGGTCCTTATTGTATGCTAGAGGAAAGAATTTGTGAAGGAAAATTGTTTGTCCTTTTTTTATTTTTCTCTAGTATACAATTGTCCATTAGCAACCTGGATGGGGGAACCAGCCAATCAAGTAGCTAGGAACATGGGCTTGAACCACCGGCACAAGCACGTGTTCCAAGCTGCCTGACAGCTGTCTCTCCCTGCCGCAGTCTTCCCCCCACTGTCCGTTTCATTTTTATTTTCACCCCACACCTCCGTACTTACTTTATTTAGGATGTTGGCGGGTGCTGCTGCTGCATTCAGTCCTTCTCTTTGCTTCCCGCAGGCTGCCATGGAAAGGGAAGAGGGGCTTTGTATGGAGTTCTGCCTCCCCTTTCCATGGTGGCCATCTTGGAAAAGGATTTTCATTCATACAGCGGGATGCAGCCCGTGTCCCTCTTTAGAAAGGAAATGCTTTTTTTAAGCATCCCGGTTTACTGCTTTGGTAATCCGGGGTGCTAATGGCCTTCATCCGTGGTTGCAGGGGCTGGACCGGAAGTTAGCAGCCTTGAGCCCTCGTCTTCCTCCCTTGCTTCACTTGGGCCAATAACTTGGGCGGCCGGAGCGTTCTGGAACGGGGGATAAACGCCACATTATTTCAATTAGCATAACACAGAATGCTAATTGAGAAATAGTAGATAAAGTCTATAAGATTATTTCTTTTAGTTCCATTTTATAACTGTGAAAGGTGTTTTTTTTGCACAAGAGATCAACAAGTATGGAGGGGCAGGTGGACAGGGGAAGATGTTGCACGTGTGTAACCTCCAATGTAGGGGGCAGTGTTTCTCATGCTCCTTGAGTACAGCTTCAAAAGCACTTCGAAATTGCTCCCCCCTGCAGAGTGGTGTGTTGCAGCATACCCATGTACTGTTGTTTTCGAAAGATATGGATCAACAGCTGCTTTTATCGCTCGCAAGGTAGCTGGTTGGATTTTGAGTCCCACAGAAGTAGGCTGGGTGGTTATAGTATTGGTTGAGGAAGATGAGGTGGAGGAAGACAGCCTACAACTTGCTAAGAAAGGAAGAACCTTTCCGAGAGCATTGCGGTGGTTGGATTTGGCGTGGCGGCAAATGGAGGTGGATCGGTAGGAGTACTTTCCAGGTAGTCCGTGACTGAATACAGCATTGCACTCAGGGCATTTCTCTTTGGTAGCTTTAGTCTTTGGCACATTCCCAACAGTCGAAAAGAACTGCCACACCCATGATTCTCTCTGGGTGCTAGAGATAGGCACTTCCTGTACCTCATCTTCTTGGTCCTCTTCAATGCCTTTGGAAGTACTGCACTTTTTTTGTTGTTTAGGTCCTCCAGCTGGTGGTGGCTCTTGTGGAAGAGGGATAGCAATAGCTGATGCCATTTTTAAGATAAATTGCAGTTTTGTAATATTATTCCAAATATGTGTTCTGTGCTAGATTGTTAATAAATAATGAGTATGAATAGGTGTAGGAGCTGTGCAAGGGTACATTTTGAGCTTGAAAGTTCTTAGACCAACAGAAAATGCAGTTCTGTACTGTTCGCGAAGCACGGACCGGTTCGCGGTCACGTCAACATGCCGCGCAAGAGCATGTTGTAACATGACCCTGTCCGAAAAGTCCATGATGACGTCAGCCGTTCATGAATGTTGGCGAAGACAAAAACTGTGAAAAAAGTTGCAAAATGTGTATAGAAGGGTTAAAAATGATGCTAGAAGGTGGGGAATGGCAGAGTTTTAAGGTGAAACTTTGTAAATTAGACAAAAATGTTGCTATATTGGGATAAGTTGTAGGAAATTAGTGTGCACTCGTAAAATCCCATGAAATACACTGAAAAAAACTTTGTTAAATGGACATTATGGTTTGGTTGAACTAATAAAAACTTCGGAAATTCACAGAAAAAACATTGCTAAAGGGACGTTATGGTTAAAAGTAAAAGACCTCAGTAATAAGCAACCATAACTTGTGCCACCACCATGCACTGCTAAGAGTAAAACCCAGGACATGAAATATGACATCACAAATGCCTTATTAGAACACCCGGATTGCACATGAACACCATCACACAAAACAGACCTACTCTTTTTACTGTTATGTTTGTAACACTCCCATTAGCTGCTTTACACCATATATATCCACCAATCACTTAAAAAACTCTACATATTGCCTATTAACATACTAAAGGTGCACCCACCAACTTCCACTAAACAATGTTCTACAAATCTTGTGCATCTATAATTACACATGCGCAATTCTGCAGTGCTAGAAGTGCATAAATAAAAGGGGCAGCACGGAAGGACAAGTGCTCATGGGAGCCCAGGTGGAAGTGCCAAAGGTTCCCAAGACAGCAGGCCACTAGCTAACGGTGTCCAGTCAAAGGGTTGAATACATTGTTTCGAATTACAATAGTTTTTAAACAAAAGGACCGAAAAAAAGGTTGAATGCCTTTTTTTAAATGTATTTTTATTTTTTGGCTTCCGTATAGGAAATAAAAGTGGTTTTTACACCAAAAACGGGGGTTTGTGGGGGACTCCACCCCAAAAAAATAACCATTCAACCTTTTTTTTCGGTCCTTTTGACTCAAAACTATTGCATTTGAATGAACTGCAGCCAACCCTTTCACCTACAGCCACTAGCTAACTACTGGGACAGAGAAGTTACAACCAATGCTGGAGAAGGTATATCACTATTTTTAGTACTTACCTTTCAAAAAATGTAAAACACAAGATAGATTTCCAAAAGCATCCTTACAGGTCATTGCTGATGCTCCTCGCACAACTTTGCTGCAGTCCCGTTCAGCACTCTGGGCTGCAGCCGCAAGTTGATTTTTTTCCCCATTTAAACCAACAGCTCCGGCCATGCCGCATGCCCCAATAAGTAAATCAGTAGGCATTCGTCCTTGCCGACAGCCAGGCCCATTGTCCATGCACCAAACTTATATCACTATTTTTTTAGGCTTACATTTGGACACTTTTGAAAAAGAAAACAATACAGATCTTCAAAACCTTGCTTTCAGGTCCCTATTGATGCTCCTCGCGCAAGTTTGTTATCATTCAGTACAGAACTTCAGGCTATAGCCGCAAGCAAAATATTTCTTCCCATTCAAACCTAGGTTTCGGCCATGCGGCAAGCTCCAATAATCAAATCAAAGTACATGATTATCAAGTAATTGCAGGGTGGTACAATGGGTAGACCACTGTGCTTCATCTAGTACTTTAAACAGATTACCCTGCTGCTGATGGGTTCTTTTGTGAGGCTGCCCTTCCTTTTTCAGGTGGTTTAGAATAGGAGAGTGAGCCTTGTTCACCTCAGCACTGGGTTATTCAATAAGTAACTGTTGTCATAATGAAGCACTCTTCAACCATTTTTGATGCTATATTTATTGTTAGAACTCAGCCGACACATAATTCGACTCTCTAGATTCTTTCTCAAGGCATAGGGATTGTGGCCTAGTCATTGCTGCGAGGTTGAGGAAATGGGTCCAGCATCCAATCCCTATATCTTGTCCCACTATGGTCGAAAATAAGGGTGGGTAATGATTTGAAGTGGTGGCTTGGTGACCACATGGGCACCTGGTTCGGTGTGCTAGGTAATTATCTGCTGATTAGCATTGTCTCTGAGTCTATGCAGTGATAGTCCCAGTGATCTGTTGATGCAATCCTGTGCAGTACTTCGTAATGTAGCCAGAGACAGAATTTTTGCCACTGGCAGCATTTAATGTCCCATGCAAAGCTATCCCGATTTTCAAAAACTTCACCACATAGCCAGTCCCTGATGGCCATGCCCACTTTCACCCCATTGCCAGTCTATCGTGGTCATGGCCCGTAGCCAGATTATCCGGATCATGGCCATTGTCCATGACTCAGACAATCTGGCCACTGCCCATGGCCACAGGCCAGGACTCAGAAAATGTGGCACTGCCAGTCACCAACAGTATATCACTATTTTTTGTACCTACATTAGGACACTTTTCAAAAAATCTGACACTTTCCTGCAAATCCATCCATGTTTTATTTTTTGAAAAATGTCAAAATGTACATGCATAAATAGTCACATGAATTAGTTCCCAGTTGACAAAATCCATTCAGACTTGGCAGAAAAATTCAAGGTTGGGTCTATAATCTTTCTAAAATCGTTTGTGCACATATGTCAAACGGCAACAAAGTTATAACCCGTTTAAAAATGTTAACCCCCCCTCTAATTCTGCCCCTCGTCACAAAATCCCACCAAACTTTACATACTTTGCAAAAACATTCAAATCCTTATGCAACCTTTTGTGCAGATTCATGAAACAGCACCACATGCTTTTATAAGCCTTTCAAATATTTTGGGACCCCCCCACTAATTTTCTTCCCTAATGGCAAAACAGCACCAATCAATAGAACCATTCAAGGTCACGTCTAGAATAATAACTCAAAATTTCATTGAGTTTCATTGAGTGGCGCCAAAGTCATACAGCATCCAAAAACTGTTTTTCACCAACCCTCTAATGAAAAAATATGTATGGATGCCCACGAACATTACAGGGATGGTACCCAAGCTGTTTGTGGTCTTTGAAGCTGGAAAACCACGCGTTGTTTGGCTTCCTATGGCCATATCCCATATCCCTTACTGATGACCCCTCACCTCTCCAGAGATTGTTTCATTAGTTTGACAAGTGCAAAGTTGTGTTTTTTAATATGTTTTAACTTCGATGCTCATGGACAGCGGGCGATGTCCATGAATCCAACATGGCGGGCGTTTCCAAAACTATGACGCACCTCACACTTTTCACCAGCCAAACAGCGTGCACGTACGATGTTCACGGACATTGCATCGCCCTCTGGGCCAATAGGAGGCCCATCCACGTACCGAACAGGGAAATGAGTCCGCGGACCGAACCCAGATATCACCAATTTTCTTTTACCTACTTTTTTGGCTGTTTTAGAAAAAAACTACTAGAAGGATTTACACCAAATTTACAAAAGCATGCTTCTGGGACCAAGCCGCCGCTCCTGCTGCAAATTTGGTGAAAATCCGTCCAGTGGTTTGGGCTGTGTGCGGGAGCAACATTTTTTTTCCATTGCATCTATGGTAAAAACCACATATTTTGGGGCCCCCACCCCCTATGTCTTTGCCACCCATCCACAAAACCTCACCAGACTTCGCAGAATCCATCTGACGGGGCCATACACTTTCTTTGCAAAGTTTATCACTGCCCATGTTTAGCATTTAGAACAAATTAAGTTGCTCCCACCCCAATAACTATTTTATGTACCACTTACTTTACAGATAAATGCAACAGTCAGCCTAAAGACTGCGACCACAACCTCCGTCCAAATTAAAAGCGTCATATAGTAGTGAGTCTCTATTACTAATAGCCTCTAAAAAATATCTCCTGTTGTGAAAAGGGATTTCTGTAGGACTAAGTGTGCCCCACTGATAGCATAACATATTTCTCCAAGTGCAAGCAATAATTCATATAAAGCAGAATCTAATGTGGCTGAGATTGATACTTAATGGTGAGTGCTGATCAGACTAATTAAGTCATACTCTAAGAATGTATACTAATGTAGCAACACTGTTGATGCTGGAAATGCATCGGAGGGACATGGCCTCCATATCCTTGTCCTTTACTGCTTTCTATCGTGTGTTCTGTCATGTTTGCCGCGCAGGAGTGCAGCTCTCTTTTGGTTTGGTGTACAGACCCATGGGATACCCTTATGGCACCCATGGGTGGGGATACGACCCTGTGCCCCTAGTGTATGTTTTTGGGCACCTGTGTGTGGCCCACAGAGCAGGGCATGGGCTGGTGGCAGCTCTATGCTGAATTTGACAGGTGCCCCGAGTATCCTCCATTTTGGGATTCCCAGGCCCTGCCATTGGATTCAGTTGATTCCTGATAGGAAACCAGATGGCCCCTGTGGCCTCTTGCTTTCTATTACCTATTACCTTGTTTTCAGAAAGTCCTGGGAAGCTCTGACTCTGTCCCTTCCCCCTGACTGGCTGCTGGGTGGAAGTTCCATATATGGTGTTTTTGTGAAGTCCAGGCCAGACTGTTGGAGCCTTCCCAGTGACTGTATGTTGTGGGTACACCCTGTGGGTGGGACCTGGGTGAATGGAGTGTGTGACAAATACGCATTCTGTGTTGTGGGTTTCTAGTATCTGGTGGTTGACACAATGACTGAGACAGCCCTGCCCGAAACTGGTATGAATGCAGTGTGGAGTGTTGAATGACTGGGTACTTGTCCCAATACACATAACTTGTTGTGAGCGTCTGGAGAGGAGTGAATGGCCTGAATGCACTATGCACCTGATTGGCTGCCTGCCTGCATGAATGCCCTTCTGACCGATTGGTTGCCTGAGTGTGACCCAGCAGAATGAATGGGAGATTAATTAGTATATCCGTGGGCCTCTCACTTCTAGAATTCGTGTTCATAAGCTGAAGTCCACTACGATGAGTAACTGGAGTGAAGCTTGACCTTGAAGCCCTGCTGGAAGAGAAGAATTGCTGTTTCTCTCCTTCACAATCTGAAAGCTGCTGTCTCTCCAAGAACTGACCCAGAGAGGACCTGGTAAGGCGCCCTCTTCCCAAGCTATGAGGGACCATTGTGAACCAGCTGATCTTTGCCAAAGCTCCCTGGTAGACAGACCTTCGACAGGCTGCCGACCCGAGACGGGGACTGCTGTAGAATCCCAAGGAGAAGCGCCCGGACTGTTGTCCGCCACTGTCGCCGTCGCCGACCGTAGCCTCTGTGCTCCCATTTGCCTAAGAACTTCATTTGATCCAAGGGCGGTCTCGTCCGCATCGCCACCGCTTCCTCCCGCTGAAAAAGGCCAGACCGTCGACGCTCCGAGGAGCATCCACCGGTGGGGTTCCCGCCACCCAAAGACCACAGAGACGCCGACGACTCGATGCCCTTGCTGGGTCACAGTTCTTCAAAATCTTTGTGGCCCAGAACTATCGCCACCGAGGTGCCCCGCATGCGTCTTCCATGCAGGACGTTTGCGCTTCCCTGTCAACGAGCACCGAAAGGAACGAAGCTGCCACTTCACCATCGTAGCTCACCTTGTTCTCCGTCAGACGTTCAACGACCCGTGACTCTTGCCTTAAAGGGAGGGCACTCAAGAAGGGCTGTCGATTCCCCGACGAGGAACGCTACAACGCCAGGTACTTTGGGGTTGCAGAACTATTGGGAAGTCTAGTGTGAACAATATATGAACTGGGCTTGTATCTTTATTGTACAGGTTGCCCAGGTGGGGGATCTCCACACAGAGCTGTGTTTAACGGTAGTGACCAGTATTCTGCCAATTGTTCAGCCATCTTGCTTTCCTTCCTCTCTCTACTGCTGGTTTCCTCTTTATTGATCTGTGTGACATTTTGACAGTATAGTTGATGCACTTTGATGAGATCTGATAATAATTGTGGTACCACTGTAGAACTGTATATATTTACCATTGTTTATTTTCTGAGCACAAAGTGAGTTATCGTGATAATGTATATAACCTTGAATATTTATTATATAAAGACTGTTTTAACCGATACAGTGTGTGGACATTCCTTTGTGGGTTCTTGTGGACTACACTGGACTTAAGAACCAGCCCGCATCACCTTCCTAAGAAGCTAGGCCTTGATTGCTCGATTACGTTACCAATAATAGAGAATCTTGGCTGGGGTCCTCTGCGCCTCTCCTGTACCAAATAGAGAGCAGAAGTACAGACACCCCCCTCCAGTCTTTACACAGTGTATTAACACTGAAAGGAGATGCTTTGAGCACACCTTATTACTGTGCCAAAAATATGATGCTTGAGCCAAACGTTCTTAGTGATTAAAATTGTGTTGAGTTTTATTGGTGGCCCTTTTGTGAACACGTGTTTCGGCACACTGCCTTTCTCAAACCAGGGCTTGTTCGTTTTGTACATGACATATTGTTTTAAAAAACCATATCATATTTATAAGTTGTAATAAACAGAAAACAAGTATGGGTGCACATTCAATTAGACGAATAAAAACAACATCATAGTCAAATAACATACAAAGCCAAATCATACGAAAAATACCACGACAGTAGGCAAAACCCATTGTATACGTCATGTATGTAATCCAAGAAGAAAATATATATTCAATTGTATACATTGTGTTCATTATGTCATTCGCAATGTGAGGGTATGTGTGTAATGGTAAGACAGAAAGTTAGGGTGGGGGTTCAGGGAAGGATAATTACGTAGAAAGAACAGGGTGACATAGAAACGTTAAATTGGTTTCAAATATTTTTTTGGACCATATTGATTTTAATCCATTTGTAATGAAAAGTGTCTTACCCTGTAGTTTCATTCTCAAATGTTGCGATGGTGACAGAATAGTTGGATATTGCTGGGGTCAATCCCAACTGTAATGATAAGTCCAGGTGGTAGGAAAACGAGGAAGGAAGAGAAAGGGGTGGGTGGTTGTTGGAGAGGAAAGGTTAAGTCCTCAAGAGACCATGTAATCATAGCATACTGATATTTAATCTGCCAAATTGTACGGAATTGTATAAATATTCTGGTATTTTTTTCTCCTATAAAAGGCAAACAATTTGCCATGTTCAAAGTCGGTTCACATTCACTCGAAATAATGTTTCATTAATGACATGAGTACTTGGCATGCGTCCATGCCTAATGTGTTTATAACTCCCAAATGGGAGCAGATTCGAAAATAGCGCGCGCGGTACTTGTGAAAGTACTGGAGGGTTCTAAATGCGCAAAAGGGGCACCAATAAAACTCAACACAACTTTAATCACTAAGAACGTTTGGCTCAAGCATCATCTTTTTGGTGCAGTAATAAGGTGTGCTCAAAGTATCTTCTTTCATTTTCGACTAACGGAGTAGGGGAACTCAAAGTCTCCGTTTTCTTTGAACACACCATGCGACAGTGCAAATTTGCAAAACAAGGTTGCGGAGGTCTGTAAGTGATATCATCTAAAAAGTTTCCCAAGCAGCACTCTGTATTAAACACTGGTTTTGGCATTGTTGAGGGTGGACAAATCTCTTTTGTTGATTTTGGGAACACCACGGAGGGTTGTGGCATGCATGTTTTGACCTTATAGAAGTCATCATCATCATACATCTTTATTTCAGCTGTCAAGCCATAAAAATTCAAACCTACAAAAGAAAAGAATCACATTCACCAATAACACCATCAAATCTCAAGGTACCATTGCTAGCTTCCCTTTCATCCTTTGGTCTTTCCGGTTCTGTTCATCCTGGCACAAATCTTACTTGTCCCAATGGACATTCTCTGTTTCTTGGGGTGGGACAAATTCAGACCCCCATCCTCTTGCCCATGGTGTCCCACAAGGATCGGTTCTGGGACCTTTTCTCTTCTCACTGTATACTTCTACTCTTGCTAAAGTGATTTCTTCTCATGGCATATCCCACTACCTCTATGCTGATAACACCCAGCTCTTCCTTTCTTTCTCTTCCTTCTCATCTGACATTCATACTCAGATGTCTTTATGCTTATCGGTCATCAAATCATGCATGTCCTCCCACTACCTCACACTTAACACTACAAAAACTGAAGTACTCTGTTTCCCCTTCTATCCCTCCTTCATTTATTTCATTTCCCCCTTCTCAACTTCCCATTGTATATACTGCCTGAAATCTGGGACTCTACTTTAACTCTGCGCAATCATTTAAATATCACATTTCAATCTCTTCTCGTGCCTGCCGCTATCATCTATTCAACATTTCAAAAGTATACTTTTTCTTAACTTTTGATGCAACTAAGCTACTAATATATTCACTAATTTTTTCACGCCTCTTCCATTGTTCCACTACACTTTTCGGTCTCCCAACCTCTCGCTTTGCTCACTTAAAATCTGTTTTCAATGCCTCTATTCGTGTACTCTTCTGTTTGACCTTACGCAACTCTATATCCTCTGCTCTTCTCACACTTGGTTGTCATCCCTTCCATGCGCAAATCATATTCGACTTTCTATCCCTCGTCTTTAAATCTCTCTATGGTCTTACCCTGGATTACCTCTCCTCACTGGTCTCATTATATACTCACCCCGCTCAGTATTCGCTCTTGCTCTCAGTTTCGTCTTGTAGTACCAGCCCTCTCCCCCTGTGCCCAGTCAAGCTTTCGCACATTTGTTCACCTTGAGCATTGGAATGCTCTTCCTCTACGCTCTATCACTACTTATTTCTTATTTCGCAAATCGTTGAAATCTCATCTGGTCCAGTAGGGTTGACCTCAGGCTTCATTTGTCAAGCTCTCATTGTCTACTGTTGTACCGCTTTCTATATTGTTGCTATGTTAAGTGCTTTGGATTAAGGTGCTATGAATACAAATACAAAAAGAATATAAACATGTATATGATACTACCTTGTTTAAATGCATACAAGAATACGATAGGGCATGAAGCATTAAACAGACCAATGTGGAATGAAGAGAGAACTCTCGCATCTTCATCCATATTGGTAATTCCTAAGCTATTTCATAAGTGATTTCATGCTCTCAAAATATCTGAAATATAATATCAGTTTTTGAATAACTGAGAAATGCGATAGGGCATAAATCATACAATGGGCCATTGTGGAATGAAGAGAGAACTCTTGCAGCTTCATCCACATTGGCCATTCCTAAACTATTCATAATTGATCACTTACTCATGCATCTCAGCAACCAAGCTCTATGTATATAATGTGCTGCATCAAAAATTACATATAAATCAGTGCATACTCTTAAATATTTAACAGCCAGTTCTAGCTGGCAAATCCCTATGTCTCTCAAGATCTGCATTAAATGCATTCTTCTCAATCTCAAAAAGTGGCTGATTGTTTCATTAGTGGCCCTCCGTAGTGCCCATTCACTGGTATTAGCCAAACGCTAGCTTTTGGTAAAGGTGGCGATAGGTATTATGCCCAGTACAAACCTTATGTATAGAGATCTTTCAAATGCAGAGGTAACAATCTCAAGGTATTCCTTAAAACCAGGGGTTGACCGAGAAACCAGATACTCCAGGCCCAGTTTCAGTTTGGCAGCATCCACTACCAAAGCCTCACTACTCCTTAATCTTAGGCTGGCTTTCATAACCATTACCTGGGTCATTACAGGTGCCAAAGGATTCTCCCATTGCACTAATACGTCCAGATCTTGACAAGTGGCCTTAACATGTCGAGCCCATGGAGTACTTTTGCCACCGTTAAGGGCTAAGAAGGATGACAGTGCAGCCCTATGGGTCTCCAGATCACGCTGTCTCCAGATCCGTTCCCAAAAAAAGACTAGACAGGACTGTTTGAGCCTAGGCTATGATCAAATGAAGTTCAAGATAAACCAAGGCTGTAGGAGCACTGACCAGCAACATCAGTAGTTTCTTTAAAAACCTCTGCTCGTAAGTTCTGATTCTTGAAATGTCCCCATATCCCCGAAGTTCGGCACCATATAGGGCTGCAGGAAGTGCCTGTTTTGGAAAAAGGTCAAGTGCAAGGGAGATGGCTCCACCACCATGTTTTACATAAAAGGACAGAAGGGCTCCTCCCATTTTCTCCAAGGTAATGGAAGCCTTTAAAATTTGAGATGTCAAACCACAGTTCTCCGGGAATCTGAGACCTAAGTAGTCATAGTGATTCACTTGGTCCAGTATCTCTTCAGTGACTTCTAAGCTTAGACGTTTGCCTTTTGCATGTGGGAGTTTAAACACCATGACCTTCGATTTATCCACATTTAGTGAAAGGACCAGTTCTTCAACTTATTCAGGAAAATAGAGAGGGATTTATTTTTAAACCTTGAGGAGTTGTGGAAATGAGAACAGTGTCATCTGCATAGAACAATGATGGATAGTTCTTAGAGGCCAATTTAGGACAATCTTGACATTCCTTAAACAACCTATCTATAATTTCCTGAATATATATGTTCAACAATAGTGGGGCCAAGGCATAACCTTGTCTGACCTCTCTCACTACATCAAATAGGCAGGATAAATCACCTCTCAATCCATATCTGACCCTTGCCTTATTGCCAGAGTACAACTGGGAGATGATATAAATCAGATTCTGGGGTGCTTTACGGGGCATTAGTATTTGCCATAGCGTTTATCTACAGAGTCAAACGCCGTTCTAAGATCTAAGAAGGTCACATATACATTTATTTTTCTCATGATTGTATATTTCTGAATCAGAAGTGAACATGAAACACTGATCAATGGTGCCCCGATTTGCCCTGAATCCACCCTGTATGTCACGGATAACTTGTTCTCTGTCTGCCGATCCTTGTAGTTGCCAGAGTATTACCTTGCCAAACCCTTTCCCTATATTATCTAAGAGTGAGATTGGGCGATAGTTTGCTGGTTGATCTTTTCCGCCCTTCTTATGAATTGGAAAGATCACAGCCTGTTGCTATGAGGGTGGGATAGCACCGCTGGATAGAACAGCATCAAACACCTTAGAGAGAGCTGGGGACCATATAACCATCTTCTTTTAACAAATTGCTTGGAATGAGGTTGGGTCCTGCCGCCTTTCCTAACTTCAAAGAATGGTTCCCCCCACACGAACTGAGGCAACATGATAGGTACTGCTCTGTGCCGGTGCTGTGTTATAAAGACTTGAGAAGTGCGACCACCAACCACTCTCACTTATTCAAAACTGCATTGCACACTCTCCCTGCAGGGCTCTATCGGCCAACTATTTCCAGAATAAGACACTTGTAAAGCCCCTTTACCTTTCAATACAAGCTATCATTTTACCTTTTTCAATGTGGCAATCCCTATCATGCCAGCCTGTATCTTTTCACAGCCTTGTCGGGGACAGAGATAAGGTATGAGATTGGCAGTTAGAGACTCATATTCACTAGGAATTGATTCTTCATCCATGGGTTCAAGGCACATTGCTTGGAAGTTTCCAAGAATCGATTTGTGAATGCGGGTCTGCAGAACTTGGTTCATTAATTTGGGCCACTTCACTGTCCTCCTGGTGCTACCACTAATTTCCACTGGCTGTGAATTAGTCAGGGTACATGGTCAGACTGGTTGATGGTATTCCCTAAGAGATTTACGGTAAGGGGGAAATTGTCACTTTCGCGCCTTTAGAGCAATTATCCCCAACCCCAAAACATTATAAGTTACTCACCTTAGTGACTAACGTACTCTTAGTCCATAGTCCCCTTTCCTGCATACTGTATGGACGTCCCTCGCTAGGGAAACAGAACCTTTACCAGAAAAAATCTTCTTCCCCTTTAAATTAAGAGGCGCGCAGCCCTGGCAGCATGCGCTCCCCTGACTCCGTCCAACGCCGCCACTCCTCAGTCCCGTCTGACACATTGAAAATATTACCATTGCCTAATGACACCACTTTTATTAAGGGGGAGGATGGTTGGACATATGGAAGAATGGGGACCAAGAACTAGGAGTATCTTAGTCACTATGGGGAGTAAGATATAATTACTCCTACGTCCCGTCCCCTTTCCTCCATACTGTATGGGCTATTACAACTGATTATAGCCCTAGGGTGGAGAGGTGACCATCCTAAGAAAACAAGTTGCTTAAAACTGCCTGACCAAATGCCAAGTCCAACCTGGAGCTGGCATCCAAGCAGTAATGCTTGTAGAAGGGCGGAGGCGTGGCCCATGTAGCCGCCTTACTGATGACCTGCCACGGAACATGCCTCTGAAAAGGCACAGCGGTGGACTTGGCTCCAACAGCGTGGGCATGCATATTTGCCGGGAGTGGTTTGTGCTGCTCCTCATAAGCCTCCTTGATGGCCGCAACCATCCATCTTGCTATGGAGGCCTTGGAGGCTTGACAGCCTGGCCTTGACCCACCAAAGGTGACAAAGAGAGCCTCCGGTTTGCGGAAGCTCTTGGTTCTGTCCAGGTAGTTTTAGAGCACGCCCGATATCTAGACAGTGCAGTACCCTCTGTTCCTCGTCCTTGCGTTCCGCGAAGAAAGTAGGTGGCACTATCTCCTCATTGAGGTGAAACGAGGAGACTACCTTAGGTAAGAATGCAGGATGAGTTCTAAGGACCATCTTGTCCTTATGAAAGGTATTTTAGGGCTCTAAAGCCACCAGTGCCTGTATTTCACTGACCCTCCGTGCAGATGTAAGGCCTACCATGAGGGCTGTCTTAATGGTGACAAGCCTGATGTCCGCGGACGCCATCAGCTAAATGGTTTATGCACCAAGGCGCCCAAAACTACATTGAGGTCCCACACCGGGTGTGGCTTCTTGATAGGTGGGTAGACCTTGGTGAGGCTGCCAAATGTCTTTTAACTATCGGGTTGGAAGATGAAAAGACCTCCTCCTTGAAGGGTTGCAATGAACATAATGGATACAGCAAGCCCAGCAACTGTCATTGCAAATCTTGTACGAGTTGAAAAGTAGCTTATGTGGAAAGTGAAATTCAAATATTCCTTCTAGCTCACACAGTAACGAATAATGCAGGACACAAGTGCCTCATTAAGAGTCCGGCGGTAACACTCCCGTTGCTTCTCCTAACACTTTACCGGCGCCTGACTTCGTTGATTCCCATGGAGTCCCATAAGACAACTCTGCTTTCTTGGGCCATTACGCCCGGCAGTTCTGACCTGGCGAGCGTGTAGGCCCTTGTAGGCAGAGTTGTACTGTGGTGGTCCGGAAAAGGTCCGGAAAAGGTGCAGGTACGGTGTGACCAGCACCCTTATTTCCGGACCAACACAGTTGTAATGAGCCCCAATGTTTCCTGCGAGTTAAGCGGACTGCATCTCGCTCATGTTTTCAAAGAAGGGACTCCCTCCCCATATGCCAAACATGGGCGGGCAATCGCAGAGAAGCTGATAGGGTGTGAATAGGCATAATCACGAAAAGGAAAGCCTAGCATGTGACTGGATCTTCCCAAAACCTACAAGCTCTAAGAAGGCATTTGTCTATTGGACAACCATTCAATTCTACATTATTCTTTAGATAATAAATGATGAATTTGTTCTCGAAAATCTATTTTTTTATGTACTTCACCCACCACAAAATTCTTTTCAGACAAGAGTGACACTGGAACACAATCATCAGCTTTTAGACTTCCTGTAAAACATCGAGATCATCTGCCTTTCCATTCAGACGTCCAGGCTTAAACGTAATTACAAAAACAAATTCTGCAAAAAACAGTGACCAACAAAGTTGTCTTGGTGTTAAAGTCTTGGCGGAACGAAGAAAAGTCCAATTTCTGTGATCAGTTAAAACTGTGACTCTATGACGTCCACCCAAAAGATAATGCCTCCATTCCTCGAATGCAGACTTGATGGCCAAAAGTTCTCTGTCTGTAATTGTATAGTTCTTCTCAGCCGAAGAAAACTTTTTTGAAAAGAATGCCACCGGATGAATATGTCCAGTTCTTGGATGGCGTTGTGATAAGACTGCTCCCATGGCACAATCCGAAGCATCTGCTTCCACAAAGAAAGGTTGATCCACATCAGGATGTAACAAAATTGGTACAGAAATACATTTTTCTTTAAGAAATTTAAAAGCGTTTTCAGCCTCCTCACTCCATACAAATTTCACTCCTTTTTTCAATAATTTAGTAATCGGAGAGACCATTTGTGAAAAGTGTTGAATAAATCGACGATAAAAATTTGCAAATCCTATAAAACATTGAATATCTTTTACTGAACTTGGTTGCGGCCAATCTTTAACGGCCTTTACTTTATTCAAATCCATCTCCAGACCTTCTGGAGATAATACAAAACCCAAAAATTCCACACAATTAGTGTGAAACTGACTCTTTTCCAGTTTAGCAAATAAGTGATTCTCACGCAATTTCACTAAAACCTTCTTTACATGATCCACATGTTGCTCTTTTTCCTTAGAAAAAAATCAAAATGTCGTCAATGTACACAACTAGTAGAAAAAATCAAAATGTCGTCAATGTACACAACTACAAATACATCTAAATATTCGCGAAGGACTTGATTTATGAAAAACTGAAATGCAGCTGGTGCGTTACACAGACCAAATGGCATTACCTGATACTCAAAAAGTCTGTAACGAGTTCTGAACGCAGATTTCCACTCGTCTCCTTCACAAACTCGAACCAAGTGATAGGCTCCTCGTAGATCCAATTTCGTGAAAATATTAGCTCCTTGAATTCTATCCAACATTACAGATATTAAAGGTAATGGATAGCGATGTTTGATAGTTATTTTATTCAGGGCTCTGTAATCAATGCAAGTTCTTAGTGTTTTGTCTTTCTTGGGAACAAAGAACAATGGTGAGGCGGCGGATGATTGCGAGTGTCTAATAAAACCTTTAGCAAGATTTTCCTCTATATATTCTTTTAAGAACTTGTTCTCTTTCTCAGTGAGAGCATAAAGTCTTCCACAAGGGATTGGTGATCCTATTTCAAGATCAATCTTGCAATCAAATTCTCTATGAGATGGTAATTCATTAGCTTCCTTTTTGTCAAAGACATCCTGAAAATCATTATAACACTCAGGTAAGACTCCAGCTATTGCCCCCACTATATGTTCCCTCACCAACCCGCCTGCTAGGCACATTCCAATTGAATTAGAAATTTCATCCTGACCTTCCTCAGTTAATCTGACCAAACATTGTTCTTTACAAAAACCTGATTTAAACTCTACAGTTCGTTTTCCCCAATCAATCAGTGGATTATGTAAAGAGAGCCATGGCATGCCTAAAATAATCTGTAACTGTGGTGCATCAATTAGTTCAAACTCAATTTCCTCATTATGCTCTTCCCCAATTTTCATTTCCAATTTAGCTGTCACTTGAGTTATTAATCCCGAGGTAAGTGGTGATCCATCTACTGCTCGTACTTCCTCAGGAATTCTCTTTTTAACTACAGGAATACCTAATCTACCTGCCAGACCAATATCAAAAAAATGTCCTGTTGCCCCAGAATCAATAACACATGGTCCACCACATCTTGGCTTACCTTCCCATGTAAAGGATACGTTTATCGTGATGTATGGTACTGCTGTCTGAACAGTATTCGCCACCTGTTGACCTTTTTCAGGAAATGGTTGGAATCTCTTTGGGGTACGTGGGCATCTCCCTACAAAATGGGTACTATCTCCACAATATAAACACACATTTTCTTTTCTCCTTCTGTCTTTTTCCTCCTTAGTCAAAGGAGGTCTCACTGAATTTACTGTCTCGTTCCGTGAAAAACCCTTAACCTCCCTTTGTGCTTGCTCTGTTCTAGGACGTTCACTTCTGAACCAAACCTTATTCTCAGAAAAATTCCTTCGCTTTTCCAATCTTCTCTCTCCCAATCTCATATCAGTTAATCAGATCTTCACTAGAGGTAGGTCTCTCAACAATGTTTGATAAAGCATCCTTCAACTCATCCCTAAGACTTCTATAAAAAATGGAAGCCCTTTTTTCCTCTGGCCAACCACTTTCTAACACTAATCCTCTAAAATGTGTGATGTAAGAAACCAATTCCCGATTTCCTAGACGTAATTCTAAAAGCTCTCCATCAACACTTTGGGAATGTGTTCTTCTATCAAACATCTTTCCAAAGATCACCTTAAACTCCAACCAATCATGTAACTCCGCTGCTCTTCTTTCTACCAAAGGAACTGACCAAGCTGCCGCTTCTCCTGTGAGATAAGAAATCAAAAAGGCTACTCTAGAAATTTCTGTGGGAAATGCTTCTGGTCTGCACATATAGTGTAATTCACACTGCATAATGAATGATTTGAATCTTTTGAAATCCCCTCCAAATCGTTCTGGGGGAGCTAGTGGGGTAGATACTATTGTACCTCCTGAAAAAACAATTTCCCTACTTTTTTTTTCTTTAGCTACTCTAGATCCTTTGACTTCAATTCCTTCTGGATACAAAGTGGGCGGTTCTCTCTCTTCACTCTCTAGTCCAAAGCTAAAACCTGAAGCTTCTGCTAAATCCCCCTTTCTCACTTTACTATTCAACTCCTCCATCTTAATTCCCAGGGACAAAGTCTCCTTTCTAGTCTCTTTTAATTCTGTCTTTAATTCTAATAATATCTTTTCCAAAGATACCAAACTCAACCCTGACTCTGGGTCCATCTTCACTCAGGCAGGATCAAATTCGTGGGCCTTTCATTCTGTCAGAAGAACTGAAGTAGTGGATCCTGCAGGAGTGAAGCTGGCCCACCTAGCCCCCTAAGCCTGCCTGCTCAACAATCCTGCTTCTTAAAACTATTGGCCAGGCAAACCCAAGGGGAAAGGGGAATGGATAAAACAACAAAAGACAAGAACTCCCACTGCAGGTACTTCAGACTGTCTTCATGGAAAGTTTAGCTCAAATGGGATGATCCTAAAAGAAAATACAACTTTAAATGAATCAGTCTTCTAATCACTACTGACCACTCTCTATTATATTTTCTCAAATAACTTTTACCTGTTGCCTAAGCTTGATTTACTAATAGGCTACTTCAAAGAGGTGTATGTTGACTGTAGATCCTCTAGTGATATCTCTTCTATTTGTCTTTCTGCTCCCTTGCTCTTTTTAGTATCTGGTAATCCTGAATTGTACATTAGAAAATAATGTTTCTTGCTAAACTTGTACTTCTCTTGAAAGAACTCTTAATTGAACAGGAATAAACAATAGCTTGCAAACACTGCGTTAACGGAGCCCAAAACGCTGTCTTTAAATTGTCTTTCTCTTCCGTTGCTACTACGTATCAAAAAATGAGGAAAACAATGAAAACTCAAAATGGCTGCGACGCACGCGCGACGTCGTTAGGTCCTTTTCTCTAATCGCGCTTTCAATCCACTGAAGTACGCGGCGCTAGCTCGAAACCAAAAACGAACCATACGTTAGTTACATATATATAAAAGAATTTTGTTAAATGTTAAAAAACACGGCGAAACGATCCGTGCGCCTCATTAGTATGGATAAAATTAATATACACAAAAAAAATGAATTGTTGAACTTTCTTTATATGAATATATCATCATCAAAGAATCCTTGACTAGATCTTCTCAAAAATGATATTAAGCTCAAGTGCTAAAAACAAAATGCTTATTTAAAGTCTTTAAATGAATAACATTTCAGAAAAATTAGAGTCTTCACTTAAGATTCAGAAGTCCACTTAGCTTATCAGTGTTCTAGGAACAAGGCTCTTCACTGGCTCAGCAAACTGATTTACTCTGGAATTCTTCTACTGCACGCTTCTTCTTCTGTTACTTGACTATTATACTTTTAGAACTCTCAAAGGATATTTGACTCTTTTAAAAAGGGTAACTTAAAGTGGAAATTAACTGGAGCTAACTAATATATGACCTACTCGGATGCATACTTTAATGAAAGGCAGTTGAGAATTGTTATTAACATTCTAAATGACATCACAATGTTACATGCTGTAAACTGAACCAATCACTGCTGTGAAAGTGTTTCAACATCTTGGCTTGGGGGCATTTCATCTTTCTAAATGAAAGTTAGTTAAGGGAAATGAAAAACTAAAAAGAAATGCTCTATTCTCAAAAACAGCATCTAGTTTAATATTTCAACCACCTTCCCCTTTCTAACTTTACTGGAATAGTATTTGACATACCCTATTCTCCTAAGAATGTGAGGTACAAAATGTGAAAACCTGACACTCGCTCATGTTTTCAAAGAAGGGACTCCCTCCCCATATGCCAAACATGGGCGGACAATCGCAGAGAAGCTGATAGGGTGTGAATAGGCATAATCACGAAAAGGAAAGCCTAGCATGTGACTGGATCTTCCCAAAACCTACAAGCTCTAAGAAGGCATTTGTCTATTGGACAACCATTCAATTCTACAATATCTTAATCCATATTCACTTCCCCACCTTTTCCCACCCCTCTAGAGGATGCATGGCTCCATGGCTTTTTCTATGTGTCTCACTCTTCAACTTTCCATACCACACCACCAGCAGTTAGTTTTTATCTATCATTCTCATTCGTCGCACACGTGTTTCCGGCTGGGGTAGACTGGACTACATTGTTAATTGGAGATTTTCCAATACGTTCTTCCATGAGGCCAATATTGGGTGGGAAATGTCAGCCGCGTTTTTCAGTTCTTAGTAAGTATGCACTACTGACTAGCAATTTGGCATTAACATTGCATAGAGAGGCTGACGCCAAATGTCATCTTTGTACGGTCAGCCAGTGTAGATATCATTTGCACCCTGTTCAATGCGGTACAAATGCAATTGGACAATTTCACTCAACCGTTGCTAAATTGTGCAGTGGTACAAAATAGCACATCAGTGGAAAGCTTGAAATCTGGACCCTAACACATCATATTTCTGAAAAAAATCTTTCAACATTTCCTGCAACATAACAGTGTGTATAGATAAATGGGAAGTAGCGGGAGGATGATACAGATCAAACTTAAAACTATTTATCTAACCATTCCAACATATTCTAAGCATACAGTAGGGTCCATGCTCTTCCATCAATCCAGAATGTTTAGGCTTTATAGATATATTTAGCCGTTTAGCTCAAAAGGCAATTTTTGTTTGGTTTGAAAATACTTTGGTATTTGCATGCCACTGAAACCATTAAATGTTGTAGTATCTCATGAAGCCCATCAGAATGCAAATGAAAGCCTCCATTAGCATGCAAAGATATTATTTGTGCTTTCAGTGCAAAACGAAATACAAACTGCCCCAATTTGTGTCTGATAAATTGTCAGTATGTGATCAGAGGCAATAGTAGACTACTTTTAAATAGACAATCTATATATGGCTAGTATTGTAAATATAAGTGACGTTTTTTACAAAGAGTATTCTTTAATGCCATAATACAAAGATGCAATATTTGAAAAGGAAACCATTACAAAAAATGTGCCCTTTTCATAGTAAAAATGGAAAGACAACAGTCTTATTATCTTCAGAAAAAATCCATTTAAAGAAAAATATCGATTTAGTTAACAATTGCACTGGGCTTCAACGCTGTGACTTAAGATGGTGATTACACCTCTGTAACTCCCTCCTGCACTAAAAGCTCAGATGACAGCACTCAACCCGTGCATACCACTTAAGAAAAAAACGTTCTACACAGTCTTTAAAACGCTTTACATTTTGACAACCAAATGGTAGTGAGAACTACACAAGCTAAGGTAGGTCAGACCAGCAACCTTGGCATCCTTTTCCCTCCCCTCTAAGGGCCAAGCACCTCAGAGTAATCTCAGTATTGATGAATTCCATTAATGGGGACACATTGTCATTCTTTGTCATTGGCACACCTCAGTTGTGCTTATATTTTCTTATCTGGCATCCTGAATTGTTTAATTCTCATGTCACTCCAAGTTTGTTCCATGTGCAAAGAAAACATCTCTGTGAAACCAGATTAACAAAGTAATATAAGCCTGCAACTATCACCATAAAATAATACCATCATTTACATAATTTTGTTTCATATGGCTTCTGCACTCAAAGGTAGCACTCTCCATACTTGTGTAAGCCAACTCCCTGAAGATAGGCCTTCCGCTGTCTGACAAACCACTGACCTTTTGCAATAAAGTGACATAATGTATTAATACATTGAAATCTCCAGATGGACGGCTGCAACTTAATTGGCTCCTCCGTTGGCCCTGCATCCAACTCAAGATCCTTTTACTTACTCAAAAAGTCAATCTATGACTGCGGTGCAACATATTTCTGAAACTTCATCAAGATGTACAGACCAACGATACAACTTTGATCACCTGACATCACATTGCTTACAGTTATCAAATTCCACAAACAACAACTCTTCTGCAGATGCCCCTATCTACTGGAAATCTCAGCACATAGAGATTTGCCCACAACTTAAACTACTTTCGGTTGTATTGCTTTCTGAAGGCACATCAGGTAGAATTTTCTATCTACACCAACATGCTAATTACATTAACGTTTCTTTGTTGATCCCACACCACATTACCAAGCCGCCATATCCACTTTAAATGACATGCTTGTTTTGATTCTTGTCTGTCATGCGCTGGGGCAACCAGCAAATCACATTTGTGTTCTACAAACAACTTTTCAATGAATATCAAAAGGCGATTGCACTACAATGAAAGCTTATTTAGAAATAAGTTAATATACCTTCCAAATCTCCACCGGGTTTGATGTTCATATAGTCCCAGGATATATAGTGTTTTCTGCCAAAAGAAAATATATTATTACTATATAAACAATTTTAAATATAATACAATTTTAGAAATCTTAGAGTGACAACAATGGAAAACAAACACTTTACTAAGTAAAGAAGAAACTATTTATGTAAAACTGGTAGAGAAAGCAATGTTCTTTAGTTACTAGACTTTATTGGAAACATATGTTAGTACACATTTCTAGTTATATGAGTTTACAGGGTGTTTAGTAGGGGAGTATTTGACCCAATTAAAGTGACTTAACTAAGGCTTTTTAGATGATTAACACAGTTAAAATTTTAAAATGAAAATTTAAGTGGTCTTAAAGCCTTACTACGTTCTAAAATGAAAATATCTACTTTGTAATAACCCTGTGTTTAGTAGCTATGTTAAAGATAAATTAAGTGAGATTAAAATCTAATTTGATTTATTTACCTTTGCATATGAAGGCCGTTTTAAGGGTTACACATCCTCTGCCTCTGATGAAAGCGACCTCATTAAGTCAAGTCAGAATGTCTTTAAAAGCTTTGTGTTAATGCTTCCAGCACGGAGCGAGGTGTTCATTTAGGCACCAAAATTCTCATACAAATTCCAAAGTTGCACTAGTGAAGAAATGCTCAACAAGATGAATACTAGGCACATCTTTTCAGAAAATCCATTAACTATTTTAAAACCATTTTAAACCTTTTAGCGAGGCACTCAAGCATATTCATTTCACTTTGAGTTCTTTAAAAAGCATTTAAATTGACTGAGCATGTGAATGTATATTTAAGTTTATACCAAGTTTTAAAAGTTGTCCAGTGTTTATGTGAGTCTTTTATGAAGATCATTGTTAAAATAAGATTCCCTGGTTACTACTATTTATAACTTTTTTTTAAATGAAACATACAATTACTGTCTCACACATTCTTTTTTCCAAAAGTTTATTTAGTATCAAGCAAGGGTAAACTTTGCTTAACACTACAGAACATTTCAAGACTCAAGTTACAAAAGAATACCACATTATTTGCATCTGTAATTCCTCTCATTTTACTCAGGTTTACAAGAGAAAACTAGCAAATGGTTGAGAGATAAAGCTAAAAAGAACTAAATTCTGTTCAAAATCCTTTAAAATAAAAGGTTACTTTCATGTTAAAATAATGGCTTAACATATTTAGTAAATCTATTTTTTGTTTAACACTAGTTAAAGAAAGGTTATTTTGATGGTCTTCATTTGATCACCTATTCTTCAACTGCAGACCGGAAATAACAAAGTTCGTTGGTTTACAGGTCTTGCTCTTCAATTTGTGCTTTCAACAAAAAAAAGGTTTAGGTTCAGTCCATCCATTCAGATTTAAGCACTTTGTTTTAATAAAAAGGGATTGTTCGTAGAAAAATTACTTTGAACAGTATACAGGGCTGGAGGAGATTGGATATTTCACAACATCTGAAAGAACAATCAGTATCTGGCATATGGTTGGTCTCTGTAGGTTCCCTTTGTTGTCCTTGATGAAAGTGCCTTGTGTCGAGGGTTGGTCCATTCTTCTTGCCCTAAGTAAGCGTAAAATATTATAATTACACAGCTGTCATTGCAAAGAATGATATGAGCACCAAGTGGATTCACTTTGCAAACATCAAACAAACAATTCTGTCCATTAATTTAAACAAAGACTCTGTTTCTACAAGTCATTCAAGAAAAGGTCCTTTTAAAATAAAGCTGAGTGAAGCGAAATAATTTAGAAACAATATCATACATGTATACCTTTTTTTGTAATAGCTGAACAACAGAGCCAATAACACGGGAATATCTGTGTGCTTAATTTATAATGCTTGTCGAAAAAAAATGTTGTAACAGCAACCTAATTGCCAATTATTGAATAAGGTGACCTGAATGTGAAATAAGATCACAATTTATCTGATGTCATGACACAATAGGTGCTACAGACTTAAGAGCATATCTTTCTCTTTTTGTGTCTGAATGTTCCACTTGTATACATCTGCCCCAATACAAAGGTATCTGCTAGATGGGGCCTGTGTCAGCATGGATTTCCAGACTGAGACAGAGAACTTGTTGAGCAATCACCACTACAAGCAGTAACAACTGTGGTCTTCCTTTTTTTATATGAGCATCAATATGCTCAAGCATGTAGGTAATTCAAATTATGTGAATATACCTCTAATTGCATGTTTTCTTCTCTGATCATTTGTGAATAGTTTAGAAATATGTTGAAGTGACAGTAAACATTTTGCGCAAATATGAATGAGCAATTCCATGGAACATACACATTTTAAAAATATATTTGTCAGGGGATCTTTATTTGGCAATAGACGATGAATGCTGCAGTTTACTGCTGTGATTCAAACATAACTCTAAACAAAGCCATGGCAATACCAGACAAATTCAAAAGAAGCAACAAATACCTCTCCCGTGCTCTTTAAAAAGGCACAGTTGTCCTGTCTATGGGAGATCACCAAATAAACAAATGAATTACTAGAGCATTATTTCAGACAGACAAGGAGGGAATTGAAGGATATGAAGCCTGGGGATAGTCCAGGTTATCAGGCAAAGCAGCATGCTAAATAATGCCTAGAATTCCTAATGACACTGAATGTGACGTGAAATTATTGCAGCAAAACGATCAATACAAAATGTACTGCTTCAAGGCCATTAAATCAAAACATTTGCAATCCATGAAAAGTAACATAAAAAACAGGTGGATTTCAGCAACCAACATGCGCATTTAGATTTTTGCTCCAGAATTTTCTGTTTTAGCATAGGAGAGTAGCAGCACCATGAAAGTGTTGGAAGAGCAAAAAAAACGTAGACACAAGAGCACAGCGGAAAGCTTTGTGAAATGGACCCTAATTAATCAGAACACTCCAATAACCGACAGCTGCAGTCCCAGTAATAGTAATGATCCCAATTAAGAAAATGCTAGGTAACACCTTTTAGCGCTAAATAATAGAGGTCAGGAAGCTTTGTTAACTGTCTTTTTTGCTTTGTTATCCAGCTTAGACAACCAACATTCAGTTGGCCACATTTTCGATTATCCAGAACCATTAGATGCCCTTACAGTATGATGGTAGGAAAGAGAATAAAAACACTTCCTTTTGGGTGGACGAGCGAGGAGGTGACCGTCTGGCGTTGGGGGAGTTCTGTGTCCAATAAATCAAGAAAAAAAAATTGCAGAAAAAACTAAATAAATGGATGCCCATATCTATCATGTACAGGAGGAAGAGCATGAGGAAAGTAAGAGACTCAGCCAGGGCATCTTTCTGCACTGGACGACCAGATCTGTGAAAAGCCTGCAGCACTGATACTTCATAGTGGATCCCATACTCCTGCAAGCGTACCTCCGGCACTGGTACTCCATGAAATTCTGCCAAACCACTCTTCTCGTAATAGAAGGCTTTGACCAAATGGGTAGCATCCTCTTGTCACTTGAGGAATCATGATCAAGCTCTGTCATTAATATCGGGCACAAGTCTTGATTTAGGTTCTGTTTAGGCATATATGTCGGGTCAGATGGAAGAGTTGTCTGAGGAGCTTGGGGAAGTGCAACAAGAACATGAGGGGCCGGAACAACCACTGGGTTCATCGGCTGGACCGAGACAGGAGCTGGTGGTGGAGCATATGACAAAGTCGGTGTGGGGGTCGCTTATGCCCTGCAAAAGCAGTTTCTGGATCAAGCCCTTAAAATAATTTGCCATAGATTTTGATCTCATGAGTAACTAAAAGCTTCCTATGAGGCTTATGATTGGTGTCACTGAAAATACGATGTGGAGGCCGCTGTTGGTGTTCTGACGAATTTGGACGTTTCATCCCTTCTTCCTTGGGGACAGCCACCTCCTTTGAGGCTAGGGAGGTGAGCCCACAAAGCAAAACCCTCCGTAGAGATTTGGGAAAGCGGGACCTCATTGGAAATGACTCCCCACAGGGACATTCTGGTTAGGAACTCCCAACAACTGAGCCCTTGTCCCCATAGATGAGAATACCAGGGGGATCTGACAGTCAGCAGTGGAGCTCCAAATAATGTAGAAAGTGCATTTGAACAGTTGGCTCAAGGCAATGCTGGCCTCTCAATGGGCTTAAAAAAGCACTTTGGTATCTGGTAATATGAATATCGAGCATCGAGCCTCTGACGTACTGACGTAATTGGGAGGCGGAGCTGCGCTACTGTGCGCAGCGGAGTGTGTCATAGAGAAGGTCCCTGAAGGAGGTCCAGAGGGAGACCTGGAGCTAAACTGGGAGAGAAGCCTTAGAGAACAAAAAATGTGGCTGACGTAGCACTAGGCCCACGAGGGAAGGCGTGACCACACGGAGGACGTAGTGGGCCTGTAGCCCAGGAAATAATGGCGAACCAAGCGAGCGAGGATCGAGTACCCCGCTCTCAATACGAGAAACCAGAGAGAGAGCCACATACCGGTGAGCAAAGAAACATTTTGTTCAGCAGAGGCTGCTCACGAACTGGGGAGAACGCCATCTTCACTGGGTCGAGGCCACCTCAATGGAGCAGGAACTGCTACATAGAAGGTATCCGAGTTGGTCACAGGAGAGTAGGGCACAGAGACCACACCGTAAGAATAGGAGAAGGAACGAAGAGTCTAAATCCCATTGAGGGGCACAAGATTTAGAGAGGGAGACAGACATAAATAATAAGAGCATTTACAGAAGCTCTAAAAACCAGAGGCTTGGAATCTGCCAAATGGCTTAAAGACACACACAAAAACCAAGAGAAAGATATACTAGTAGGGGATACACATGCCCCCACGAATCAAGCAAGAAACTGGAAGCAAGAAAACCAAAGGAGCCAGGACTGCAATATATTGCACATGTGGAATTAGCCATCTACACATCGTAACAATGTACTTCGACAGTACAGAACAGAAATCTAGTTAACTTTCTTGACCTGACTATATTTTACTAAACTCATCAACATTTTCAGTAACTTACCAGAGTGCCTACAATGAAAAGCTCTAAAAAGGCAGGAAGAGTTTGTCTATTTAAACCGGATTATTTTATCTTTTACCTACAAGTGTTAGCAAAATAATGTTTTTGCTACTTACTTATTAAACCAGCTGTTGAAGGAATTCACAGGGCTCATGTAGGGCAGACTGTCTCATGACTTTGAATCACCAGCAGGCTAAACAACATGCTGCTCTTTCAAGATTTATGATTCCAGTTGTCATGAATGTCCAAAAAGGAAATGTGTTTCTCGCCATCTTTTCGACAAGTGTGCATATTATATATATAACTCGTTCAAGTTATGAGCGAAGGGCCAGAGGGGCTAAATTTACAGAAACTGCTAGAGCACAAATATCCTAAAATAAAGCATGCTGCAGTTTCCAATATGCTCACTGCTTCTTGGTTGAATGGCTTTCATAAAAGTAACAATAACCACACACAGAATCACTTTGAGGCACTTGGCATATTTGTATCGTGAAGATAAACAGAACCCAAAACTGTTTCCATAAAGTACATTGATGCCCAAAACATGTCCTGCTTCTTTCACGTATGAGGCAGAGGGCTCAGTGTAAGGAAAATACCAAGGACAAACAAAGACTGCCCAAATTCAAAGTGTGAGGTGCCAGAATAGTGCCTTTCCCAGCTTCACTTGTGTAACACACCTTTCATTACTATGCACAGGTTGCACCTTTCGGAGGCATGTACTCACCTGTGCACCAAAGTGACAGCACCCAAAACATAGTGCAGATTTTAACACAACCTAAACAGTCCCAGGCAGCATATTGTCCATTGAATACATTTCACTCAAAGACTGGGGTTTAACCACTATACATGAAATCAAGAGGTGCCTAAATCCCCAATTTAAATCATAACAGGCCCTGGCGTTTTAAAGATACTCCAGTTGTAAACAGTCTATTTCATTTTTCAACAGCAACTGAAACCTTGGTTTATTTCCTCAATAATAAATATTTAGAAAGATATGAAGGACATATTTAGGAAATCTAGGAGCATAGTTCAAGAATAGATATTTGAAAATGCATCTATTAATATTCCCAAAAATTAACATTTATGCTGTGCAGGCCTAAATTAAAACGGATGCCATCGCCATTAATGTGTCATTTTACGTGTTGGAAGGCAATATTGCTGATCAGATACAGCCTAATGAAAACTAGAAACAAACCAGGCCTGTCATTCCATTCAAATCAATCATTGCCTGAAGCAACTCCAAAGACTTGCTCACATGAGTCATTGTGCTAAAGCACATGCTCTTGTTTACATTTTAAATGCATCCATTGTTTGAAATTACCTTACTACATACAGAAAACACATTCTTATCTTTAATTTTGGAACCATATGACTTAGAGGGAAACCGTAGGGTACATTGTTCCAAGTTGTTCAAAAAGTATTGAAATAATACCTATTCGTAACTGTAGGAATACATATGCCAACTAGTAATACTGCATATCGAGATGTGTTTCTAGATCAGCGGATAACACAGGGTTTGCAATTGCCAGAATCTGGGAGCCATTTAGCTCCTAGTAATAGCCAATGGAAGCCTGGTTAGCTTAAAACCAACAGCTACCAGGAGCTACTTTTGACTCCCGAGCCAAGTGGTACCTTACAAACATAGGTATGTGATATTAACAGTGTAGATCTGGGAATGTGTATACAAGAGAATAAAGGACACACATATGGGACTCGTAAAGCATATTGGATGATATATAATAAACACAAGGTTAGAGTTTGCATCTTGTGCAAAAGTCAGATTTGATGCGCGCTATCTACCATCTATCAGTTCCCAGAGGAAGCGCCTGCCTAATGGGTGATGACTAATACCCAGAAGATGCCTTTTGTCACTGGTCAACAAATGATAATTTCAGTCCCTGTTACATGAGGTGGAAGGTTGCTACCATGAAATATTCAACAAAATACGATTTTGCATTTAATATTAAGAGCAGATTTGGCCCAACGTTTAATTTTCCTTTGTACAGAAATTCAAATTAAACAATGAAGATTTTTGGACGGGGAGACAGGGGCATGGGTATATTCTATAGGAGTGTATGACTATGAGGCAAGCTTGTTTCTTGTCCCCAGAATGAATTGTGCGGGTGAGTAGTATACCAGGGGGAATTGTATCAGAGGTTCCCACTTACTAAGGGGCCAAAATGTCAACATATTAACCAACATACAGTATATAAGATATCAGAGGCCATTTGACAGATTTATTAACAATGAAACTGGGTGCAGAAATAGATTCAACAGCGACAGCAAGCAAAATACCTGGTGTAACCTGGTATAACGTGCAAGGCTAATTTAAAAATTCCCCGCGTAGCCTGACACTGGTTCTTGGATACGATGGCCACCCTGTTCTTTAGCAACCTTTTCTTCATATTGAAATGTTGCTCAGTGACAATGAGTCTGCACATCTTTGTGACCTACTGCTCAGTGGGAATTCAGTGATCTGACCCCAACTTCTACTCTATTGCTTTCTCCTTCTCCTACATGGGTATTGGGGAAAAACAACACCAATAAGTGGCTTACACTGCATTAGTCTGGATCTATTTTTCAAGCACTGAAATTGTGAATGTTTGTATTGTTTTTGTCTCATCAATCTTAATTCATGCTGTTTATTTTAAATCTGTTGATTACTATATTTTTTTTAAAAAGGATTTTATATCCTGTGTTATTCTCTGACAGTGCATTTACCTTTTTAAATAAAATATCTTCCTTCCAAAATTAAGCTCTAAAGCCAGCTTGTATCAGTATTTGTCACCAAAATCATAAAATGTGATGTATAATTCTGAATGAACATGGCCCATCATACCAATGGCAGATATTTTCAATAAACATTTTAATGAATATCGCAAACTAACCAAATCCTAACCACATCAACCAATCATGCAAACAACCTCTTTCGTTGCATCACTTTTCACATCTATGCAGAGGGGAAACATACAAGCACCTCCTTTTCTCACTTTTTATTCTAAATGTTTCATCTCTTTGCAATATATATATATATATATATATATATATATATATATATATATATATATGGTTTTCAATATCACCACAGATACACAATCCTACACAAACGATGAAGCGGACAAATGAATATAATGGGAAACAATTAATATATGATAAAATTGAACACAAACATGTTTGTGGATCTCTGAACTCCTGATAACAATACCTAATGCATGAGATAATCAAAATATAGGTTAAGAATGAGGCACCTAACTCCAAACGGTGCACAATAAATTAATGTATATTCTTTAATTGGTCCTTACAGAAGCATACCTTACTTTACTTTCTTTGGGTTTTGATATCTACATATGCTCGAACACAACCATCAAAGACATCTACAAACACAAACTGAAGATAAATAAGGCATTGCAGGAAACTTTACTATGCACAAAGAAAGTGGCTTGGATGAATCCAAACATTGACTCCATGTCCTTGGTTAGTGTAACTTCTGAAGAATCAGCCAACCAAACTGGTGATGGTGGTCAATTAAAGATAACCATATCGGGAGAGGAATGCTGCACGAATACCACATGTAGCCCTAAACAACAGGTTTCTGACAGACTAGCTAAAAACGACTGGGAGTGGGTAGCGTCTGCCTTGAACATAAAATCAAGAAAATAATGCCAGATATTGAAGGACAAGACTTCACTTAAGCTGGGATCCTGGAACACTAGGGGATTCACCAATTTATTCCAAACACCATGGCTTAATGACCTTGATATGGTGTGCCTCCAAGAAAATTGGTCTGTCTGCCCTACTCTACAGGAATTCGAGTTAGCTTTAAATCCTGCAATTAAACATTCAAAAGGAAGACCCACGGCTGGGCTGTTGACAGCAGTAAGAAAATCAGCTGGTTTAAGAATTGTCAACTCCTTTATCATTTCACCTTTTATACAAGTTGTATCAGTTGCAAGATGTCAAAAGGACACAGGGGATTACAACATTTTTCATATCTTCAATCTTTATTGGAATCAGGCAGTTGTATGTAATCTAGCCTTTATTGACCAAGTAACAACTGCCATTGATAAAGTGTTAGAAGATTAAAAGTCGTCAAACTTAATTATTTGTGGTGACCTCAACATAAACTGTGTAAACCCTGTGAAAACAATGAATGGCAAAAAACGGAACACAATGGCCCAGGAGCTGGCAGCTTTCAACTGGGGGCAAGAGATGGACGCAAGAAGGTTATCAATGCTAAACGGTAACTTGGCAGGCGACATACCTCTGCAAACAACGTGGAAAAGAGAGGATCAGAGTTCAACTCTAGATTATATCTTTGTGTCAGAAACTATGCATATACAAGCCTCACGGCTTGAAGTCATTCCCATGGCCAATAGTGGCCATGATATGATAAATCTGACATTTAATGGCCAAGGTCGGTCAATTGACGGGATGTGGGTTCACCCTGTACGTGTCGGCTCTGGTAGAATAAGATTGGAGCTAGTGGAGAAAGATATCATTAACATTGTCGACAAGCTGAACGTTGTTCATGCAATTTCCTGAACATAAACAGGGTACAAAGCATTCTAAGTTTGTACACAGGCACAAATTTGATCTCCAAGTTCAACTGAGGAAAAGGCAGATGCATCTGACAATGAAGTCTTTTTAGCAATGAAAAAAGGTGATAAACAAAAATGTAAGAACTGGAGTAAGGCATACAAACCAGTATTACTTCAAAACGATTCTGAAGAAATGATGACCAGTATGGCAAATATAAGCTCCTCAGACTTTTGGCAACTTATCAATGATAAATTTGCACCACAAGACGCCTTACAGACATCTCAAATCCTTGAAGCAACTTGGGTTGAATTCTATACTGAAATGTATAGTATGAATGAGGAAGCTACCGATCATAGCTCTCCTAGACTTGATGTTTGGGAGTTGGAGTTCGACTATGGGGACATCTTGAACACAATAAAAAACGTCAATGCGCCAAGAGCTACTGGACCCGATGGTTTAACTAACTACACTATAAAGAAAAATCCGGAAGCATGGGCAGACGTTTGTATGACACTCTTTGAAAGAATAAAAACGCAACGTACTACCCCTGCATCCTGGAAGAAAGCTATAATTGTCCCTGTCTTTAACAAGGCGAACAGGGTTAATCCAAGAGATTACAGACCCTTGACGTTGTGGGCAAGACTAACGCCACTCAGCTACAAAGTAAACTGTTCAAATGGTCTGTTGACACCAAGCATGTAGACCCAAGACAAGCTGGGTTTGTAAAGGGTGTCAGATGTAGTCTCAATCTTCTCCTCTTAAATTTATTTAAGATGGAAGCTATATGGACAAATACTAAAGTCTACTTAGCCTTGATCGATTTTCCTCACACTTTTGACAGCATTGATAGAGAACTCCACACCAACACATCTATTAACATCAGATTGGATAGCAGCGGAATTTTATCTGCCCCCATACAAACTTTTAAGGGTGTCAAGCAAGGATGCCCTTTGGCAGCTATCATTTTTAGTTTATTTCCATCTGACATTTGGGAGGCATTCAGTGGAATTTCATCTTTTTCACCAACGATAAACCGAGCGCATGTGGGGTGGCTCCTCTACGCCGACGACATCCTTTTGGATAAGACCGCTATTGGACTGCAACGGAAACTTGACACATTAGAAACCTATGTGTCAAATAATGGCTTACAAATCAACAAAAAGAAATGTGAAATGCTGGTTTTGCAAAATCTGATGTCTGTAAACAAGAACCAACGTAAATACGCTTGGTGTTTGGACAAAACAATGCTTCCAACGACTCGAAGTGCCAAATATCTAGGATAGTCGATAAAAACGAAATGTTGGATGCTAGCCTGTCAAGCCTCAATTATTAACAAACAATATGGGAATTTCTCACTGAAACCAACTATTGCCTTTTATCTTCAAAAGGCGATACCAGCGATTATTTTTGGTTGCTCCTATGATCTATGGTGTACGTTGGAGAATATATTTTGGAGCAAGGTGTTACAACTACCGAAAGGAACGTCAACAGTGTGCATAAGACATGAGCTTGGCCTTACATCGATCCATGCTAGAATATGCTGGAATGCATTAACCATATTCAGAAAGATCATGATCCCTGATCCAACATTACAATAGGTAATTCTAAAAGACTCTGACAGTGCTAATAACAATATGATGTTGGACTTGTGAAAACACCAATGTATGGAAGTCTTAAAATCTCATAACATTTCAATATCCACTTTGTTGGAAAACCCTGATCCAGCCAAAAAACAGCTGTGGAGATCTGATTGGTGCCAAACATGCGACATAAGAGCCAGATCTAAAATCGATGAGTGAAGCACCCTTTGAAGCAAGACCATTTGGCACGTTACAACCTTATCTACAACAGTTTCCGAATTGGAACTCTCGATCCTTATATATGAAGTTTAAATTGAACTTATTTCCAACTAAAGAGCGCATAGGAGTTTGGTCTCAAATCACTGAGAATACAATCTGCCGGTTTTGCGAGTTAAGCGGTGAGACATTGAAGCATTTGACTCTATTTTGTACAAAATTGCGTAACTTGCGCATTCGGACATTGGGTACTGTAATCTGTAAACATCATACAAGCCGTGCTGATGAATGCTGGTATCGCATGTTTAACGGTGTGGACCGGAAACTAATGTTTGCTCTGATAAACTTCCTTGGAGAACTACAGGCATGCCCGACCCCTGTTAATTCACAGATGTAACATGAGTATCTAAAGGTTGATGACCTTTTGAGACAAATGAGAAGAATTGTGGATATGGATGGATTTATGTTGTTTTGTTGTTGTATTGTTTTGTCTGTTCACTTTTTTAAACCAATAAAAATAAAAATAATTGGTCCTTATGTAAACCACGTTTACAATTCTTATACAGAAAGCCATATGGAAACCAAACGACCCTTTAACAGTGGCATCTAGTGGCAGTGTTTTGGGGTTTCATAGGAGTATATATTTAACATTAAATGTTTTTGGAAAAGAAAAGGACATTGTGAAAAACTATTAAGGGAGTAGTTTCTTACCTGTAACTCATTTCTCCAGCGTCGGTATCTTTCATGGATTCACATGCTTAGAATATTCCCGGTCGTGGTGCTGGGAACCCTCAGTATATTTATTAATACGTTTTCCATTGGAAAAATGTTGATACTTCTGTGTCCTATCTACGTTGTTTTGGGCCACTTACGCATGACCCAATAGGACGTAGGGTATAAATAGCCCCGCCCCTGTGGCTCCCTTCAGATTTTAACCCCTAAAGTAGTAGGGGCATATAAAGTTTGCATTCAGAGGAGGCGGCGGGTGTCTCTGAATCCATGAAAGATACCAACGCTGGAGAAATGGAGTTACAGTTAAGAAACTACTCCCTCTCCAGCATTGGATCTTTCATGTATTTACATGCTTAGAATAGATTATATAGCAGTACTCCTAATTTGGAGGTGTGCAATGCAAACCAATATTATCAGAGCCGCACATGCAGTTAGCAATACAAAACCCCAATCATGGTACATTGACAGTAACCCCAATCATGGTATATTAACAAGAGGATACACCCCTCTATGGGGCTTACCTTACTGAAACAGGTGTCGCAGGACTGCTCGTCCCATATGCATATCCGCTGCATGCTGTTTCTCTAGGCAATAATGGCGAGTAAATGTATGCTGACAGATGTCCGCCAGCGGGATTCCGGACCACAATGCCGCCGAGGACGTGGTGGATCTTGTTGAATGAGCCTTTGGGCGTCTTTCCAGAGGCTTTACTGCTTTAGAGTGGCAGAAGGCAAAAGTCGACGACACCCATCAGGCTAGTCCTTGTTTGGAGATCAGGTTTCCCTTCTTCGAAGGTCCATAAGCCACAAACAGTTGTCTCGTACGCCTAAAATCTTGAGTACGACTGAGGTAAAACCTCTTTTGACATCCAACGTATGGACAGCTTTTTCCGCGAAAGAAGAGACTGCCGCGAAGAATGTTGGCAGCACAATTGAAGAATGCTTGTGGAATGTAGTTGGAACTTTTGGTATGAAATGAGGCTTGGTGGCCAATACCACTTTGTCCTTGAAAAACGGCAAATATGGGGGGGATCAATCACCAATGCCTGCAGTTCCGAAAGTCTTCATGCTGAAGTAATAGCCACTAAAAAGTCCATTTTCCACGACAAAAATGTCAAGGATGACGATGACATATGCTCAAAAGGAGCCTTCATTAGTACTGACAGCACCAGATTGAGACTCCAGTTAGGAGGAAACTTTTTGGCTGGAGGAAAGGTCTGAAATAAGCCTCTCAGGAAATGCTTAACCAGTCGATCGCTGAACAACAGAGTTAAATGTATTTTACGAGTAAATCTTGAAATGGCTGCCAAATGAACTTTTATGGAGGAGAAAGACAAACCTCTTTCCGCTAAGTGTAGCAAATATGGAAGAACTTGTTCTGACGCGATGTTTAGGGGGTTCACCCCCGGTTGGTCCCTGCACCACACAGAATCTTTTCCACTTACATGCATATGAAGTATTCATGGACGGAGCTCGCGCTGCTTCTAAAATTCATCGGCAACCCGAGGCAATGTTCAGGGCCCCAAACTAAGAGAAGTCAAGAGCCAGGCTGTCAGGCTGAGGGCACCCGGGTCTTAATGCCAAACTGCTCCCTTGTCTTGGGATAGAAGGTTCGGAATCTTCTGGAACCTCACTGGTTCTGTTATCGACAGCTGGAGCACGTCCGAAAACCATGACTTTCTCACCCAGTAAGGAGCCAGTAGAAACACACGACATGGGTATTTGTGAACCCACTGGAGGGTCCGTCGAATGAGTGGAAACCGAGGGAACGCATAAGCAAAGTTGCCCATCCGCGGGAAGGAGAATGCCTCCCCCAGCGAGCCGGGATGTGGCCATCTGCTCGCGTAATGTCTGCATTTCTTGATCTCTCGGGTTGCGAAAAAATCCAGGGAAGGATGACCCCACTTCTTGAAGTTGTTCGCCAGTTGTTGATCGTTCAACTCCAACTTGTGCAGTTGATTCATCTCCCTACTGAGGGAGTCTGCTTGTTTTCTGTTCGAGGGCCCAATGCCATATTCCCTGAGCATTGCTCGAGAGCGTTCTGGAACGAGTGTCCCCTTGGTTCCTGAGGTAGAACATTGTTGTTGTATTGTCCATTCATATTTTTATGACTGATCCCCATATGCGTGGTAAAAATGATCTCAGAGCCTAACGTACCGCTATTAACTCCAGCACGTTGATGTGAAGGGTCGACTCTGCTGGGGACCATTGACCTTGAACTTGCAGGGGTCCCAGATGGGCTCCCCATCCTTTCAGCGATGTATCTGTTACCACCGTCAATTGAAATTCTGGTTCCTGCAGAGGCATCCCTCTCAGATTGTCTGAGCGCTGCCACCACCGAAGCGGTTGTAGAAGCTTGCTGCTGATGCTCAACTTGTCGGACCACAACCCACGACTTTGGGACCATTGATCTGCCAGAAATTCCTGTATTGGTCTCATGAAGAGACAACAGTTGTTCACTAACGGGATACACATTGCCATGGCCCCTAGTAGTGACATGTATTTCCTGACTGACACTCTGGTTCCAGTTTTCCACTCCTTTGCTTTTTGTTTGAGTTTTTGAACTCTCTCCATGGACGGCTTCACTATTCCTGATTAAGTTTTGAATTCTGCGCCCAGAAATATCAAGCTCCTTGAGGGAGCTAAGGAGGATTTCTCGAAGTTGATGGCAAAGCCTAACCGCTGTAGAAGTTGCATGGTGGCCTTGAGGCTTGCTTGTGCCATTCCCGGCGACGAGCCCCTTACCAGCCAATCGTCCAGCTAAGGGTAAACATGACCTTTTCTTCACAGCCATGCTGCCACTGGAGCCAAGCATTTGGTGAACGTCCTGGGAGACGACTTTAGTCCGAATGGAAGCACTTTGAATTGGTAATGACTCTGACCGACTACGAACCTTAGAAACTCTGTCGTCGACGCATGGGTATGTGGAAATATGCGTCTTGTAGGTCTAACGAGGCCATATATCCCCCGGCTGTATAGATCAGATGACCCCCTGAAGCGTAAGCATTTTGAACTTCAGGCATTGCAGAGTCTTGTTGAGAGCTCAAAGGTCCAGAATTGGTCGCCACTTGCCGTTGGGTTTTTTGACCACGAAGTACGGTGACGGGAGTAAATTCCCAGACCTCTCTCGGCCACCGGAACCAATTCTATAGCCACTTTTTGCAGCATAAGCACCACTTCTATGTTGTAATATGTGAAGATGGGGTTGCGCCGAATACACAGGTGGAATGTGCAATGGTATATTCTTGAACTGCAAAGAGTGGCCTAGTTTTACCGTGTCCAACATCCAACGGTCTGATGTTATCCTTTCCCACTCGTCGACGCGACGGGATACTCCTCCTATGACGTCCTGAAGCTCATCATTGTTGGGACTTTGACTGCTTGCCTTTGGTGGATGAAGAATATCCTCCTCTTCTCCTTGAAGACTGGTAGTCTCGGCCTCTTTGTGTCGCTTGGACAGCTCGCCTATAACCTTGGGAGGAGTATGATTGCCTGTTGAAACTCTGGTCCCTGGATGCCACAAATCAGGAATTCCCAGACGCTCCGCAGAAGGGGTGAAAGGACCGAACTACTCTACCACTCTGTAGGGCTCCGAGCGACTTTGCCGTGTCGAATCTTCCTTCATGCCTTTTAGGGCCTCGTCCACTTTCTCCCCGAACAACTGCTCACCCTCACATGGCATATCGAGCACCTTATACTGGACCTCCGGTCTAAAGTTCGCACATTTCAGCCAGACTTGTCTTCTCAAAACCACTCTGTTGTTTATTTGTTTGAAATCGGATTCCGCCAAGTCCACGGCGATGTTGATCGAGTGGTTTGATGCCTCTTCCCCCTCATGGACCAGCAACATGGCTGTTTTTCTCTGCTCCTCCGGCAGGTGTTACAGGATGGTGGCCAAACGATGCCACATCTCATGGTCGTATCTTGCCATGATAGCCAGTGAGTTAGCTGCCTTAACCGTTGTCGCTCCTACTGACAAGACCTTCTTACCAAAGGCACCCTGCCTTCTAGCTTCATTGTCCGGAGGTGTTGTACACTTATGCTGCGATCTGGCTTTTCTGGCAGCTGCTGCCGACACTACCGACTCCGGGGAGGGATGTGTGGTCAAACATTTAGGAGTAGAATCCAGGGCTTTGAACTTCTTTTCCAACTTGCCCTTGATTGCCGGTTCCGAAAATGGATGGCGCATGATTCGCAAGCCTTCCTGCCAGACGTGGTCCAGAATGTGAACCGAGAAGACTGACTTCCTCCTCTTCCCCACATGGTCGAATAAGAAGCATTCCTTCCTTTTGTTCCTCGGGGTAAGACCAAATTCAATACAGGCTTTGCCCATCATCGCATGAAAGGAGCCGATGTCATCTGGCGGAGATGGCTGAGCTGGGATTTTAAGAGCTTCCATTTCTACCTCCGATTCCCATGTGGGATCTCTCGAAGGAGACGATGAAGTCTGAAAAAGAGTCTCTAGGCCCTTGGTCTGACTCTGAATCCTGCAATTCCCCTTCTTCTGGGTGTGAGCGTGGAGGCTCCTCGCTAACTGGACGGGAGGCCGGCAACCCGGTCGTTGACCGCGGAGCCGGACCTGGTTCGTCCTCGGCAGGTCTCGCTGGTATCTCTGTAGGTGCACCTATGGGTGTAACCTTGCGTCCAATTGGCTCAAAAGAGACTGCAGTGTGGTCAACACCTGCAAGGATAACACCGACTGAGGATTTAGCAAAGACGATGTAACAGGGACACTTTGCATTGCCGAGATCGTCGACGAGCCCACACCTTGCAATCCAAGATCAGCTGGACCAACAATCTGTTCACAGTCTTCCTCCATTGACGATATTGAGAAAGCCGATTCCTGCTGCAATAGGGTATCTGGCAAAATTGCATCGTACACTGCCGAATGCCAACCCTCTGGAGGATCCACCGTCGACGATGTCAATCTCAGAGCCCCTTCAATCGTTGCTTCCGGGGTCGACGAAGCCACTGCAGGTATTGCCTGCGCCAGTGGTAATGAGCCCGTCGACGACAGAACTCCTGTTGACGACAGTGGTGGCTGTGGCGCAGGCTTTTAGGCGATCCCGCCTTTTTTGAGCTGGACCTATATTTCGTCGAGTCTCTACTCGAGGAAGACCTGTGATGGTCTCCTGAGGAGGAGGTCTTTAAAGGATCTTTCCTGTCTTTGTTCGACAAAGATGAAGAGGAAGATTTTCCTTGTTGATGTTTTGATGAAGAGGATTCCTTCGCCGGATGATTCTCTGAGGGACGTTTCTCTGTAGAACGTGGCTTCATCGCCAGAGGCTCTGCACATATACAGCGGCGATGAACTACCAAAGATTTAGGCCTCAATGCCAGACTGTGTGCAGATCCTACCTCCGATGAAGGATCGGTCCCTTCATTCAGCCACGTCACCAGATGCCTATTATGAACTTTCAGCGTCTTCTGTGAGAATCCCTTACAAATCTCACAGCTGTCCGCTGCATGATGCGGGTGGAAACAAAGGCAATCCATGTGCCCATCTCCTTCGTAGACTTTCTTCAGTCCGCACGTGGCACACTGGCCGAACAACTCCTTCCCAGACATTGGGAAAGAAAGACAAAATTCAACCTTGTAAAGAGTAGAAAACACGAGGTGATCCTGCTACTTTGGAGACGGTTGAAATCTGAAGGGAGCCGCGGGGGCGGGGCTATTTATACCATACGTCCTATTGGGTCATGTGTAAGTGTCCCAAAACGACATAGATAGGACACAGAAGTGTTGAAATTGTTCCTATGGAAAACGTCTTAATAAATATACCGAGGGTTCCCAGCCTGACGACGGGGAATATTCTAAGCATGTGAATCCATGAAAGATCCAATGCTGGAGAAAGAATATTACTTCTCATTGAACGTGAACCATTGTTCCCTCTGTGAGCTAACAATCGCTGTGTAACTATTGTGAACAGGAGCCAAACTAAGTCACAAAGGCAATGTAACACATGACATGTCCAGTCATAGTATCAAATTTAAACATATTGCAATAAATAAATATAGAGTTTTAATATGGATTCCAAAACTAAGAAATAATAATAATAATAATAATTTAGCAAATAGGTCTACAAACCCTCAGGTATCTGAGCACTGCTTATTTTAACCCACGGTGTGTGGTGCTCATTTATGGACCTCGGAAGGATGAAAGGCTGAGTTTGGCCCTGCTGGGATTTGAACCTGCGTCAGCAGGCTCTGCACAGATGTCAAAGCAAGCGCTCTACTCGCTGTGCTATCGGACCGGCTGGCCTTTTGGGAAGGATGGTTGAACTAGCCCTCCCACTTTGATAGCTCCACCAAAGCTAACGATATATAGCTTCACCATAGCTAATGATTAAATACATTAAAATCAAATGACTGAATTGCAAGAGTGGGGGTTTGCGCACTTACATATGGGGAGAGAATGTGATTACAGGTGCAGTTCTACATACTGAAAGAGGATTTAAGGTCCGCTAATGTGCTTCATGGTACAGTTGGGAAGGGAATAGTTTCTTACCTGTAACTCCATTTCTCCAGCATTGGTATCTTTCATGGATTCACATGCTTAGAATATTCCCCGTCGTCAGTCTGGGAACCCAGGGTTCCGTGTCTGATTATGGGGAATATTCTAAGCATGTGAATCCATGAAAGATCCAATGCTGGAGAAGGGAATAGTTTCTTAACTGTAACTCAATTTCTCCAGCATTGGTATCTTTCATGGATTCACATGCTTAGAATATTCCCCGTCATGGGTTCCCAGTCTGACGACGGGAGATATTCTAAGCATGTGAATCCATGAAAGATCCAATGCTGGAGAAACAAGTATCTGAGGTTACAGGGTATATGTGTTATAGATTTACAGTAATACTTAATCCATTGAGATTTTAAATGTAGGAAATATTCAGCAAATGTTATTCTTTATTTTTGATGAACCACCTGTCAATCTACAAGACTCTGAAATAATGAAATAAATGCTACATTATTCAAACAAGAGAGATGCGTCACATTTAAGATTAATACTGTAAATTCAACGTATCAACTTTTCTTATTCTCAAATGATAGATATACTAATATCACTGTAGTTAAAATTAATATTATATACTTGAGAAAATGCTTACCCAGGCTTTACGCAATGCAGGGAATTCCCAGTCCACTACAAAAGCGTCTCCTCAAGCTCCACGGAGGAAATTCCCTTGAGAAATACTGATCGCACTTCCGATTGACCTCGGTCGCGAACAAATTCACTTGAGGGGTTCCCCAAAGGGTGAACATCTCTTGAAGGACTTCCCGACATAGTTCCCACTCGTGGGAGACTGTACTCTACCTGCTCAGAGCGTCTGCCACTGTGTTCTGCTCTAGGTGTACCGCCAACAGAGAGTTTCCTTCTTGTATTGCCAAGAACCAGAGCTACATTGCCTCTTTACACAGTGGTTGTGACCCTACGCCTCCTCGCTTGTTGAGGTAGTACATGGCGACTGTGTTGTCCGTCATTATCAGGACATTCTTTCCCCATTCAGAGGGCAGGAAGGCCTTCAGCGCTGGTGTGTAGTTTGGACTCCGATGGAGACCTACAACCGCTGATTGTCATATCGATTGCATACCGCTGATTGTCATATTGTTGGCATGAGGTGTCGGTCACTACAGTTATCTCCGGCCATGGCTGTCAAAAAGATTCCCCCTTGAGAATATGATCCTTGCAGGCCCACCAAAGAAGGTTTTGAGCAACTTTGCTCGGAACCTGCAGAAGATCCGACATATTCCCTGAAAGCTGGGACCACTGAGTCCTGAGGGCCCATTGAAGGGATCTCATTCTCAATCTGCTCTCTGGCACCAGAAAAATGCAGGATGCCATGAGGCCGAGCAACCTCAGAAAATTTTAGGCCGGTAGACGCTGGGCCCTTTGGAATTTTGTTACCTTCTGCAGAATGTGTTGAGCTCTCACCTCAGGAGGCGAGGCTTTGCCCAAGGAAGTATCCAAGGACTCTCCGATGAACTGGAGTCGGAAAGGTATGAAATGGGACTTCTTGTAATTGAGAGAAAAGCCCAGCCTGTGAAAGAACTGGCAGGTGATCCTCAGATGTTCCTGGGCCTGTTCGGGTGAACAAGCCCTGATTAACCAATCGTCCAGGTAGGGGTGGACGTGAATCCCCCCCTCTCCTGAGACTTGCTGCCACCACCGCTATCAGTTTGGTGAAAACCCTCGGGGCGGTGGTTAGCCCGAATGGCAGAACTCGAAACTGATAATGTGAGTCGCCAACCGCAAACCTCAGGTACTTTCTGTGCCTGAGATGGATTGGCACATGAAAGTAAGCATCCTGAAGGTCCAGTGATACCAACCAGTCTTGGAGTTGGAGAGCCTGAAGGATCTGAGCAAGTGTGACCATCTTGAACTTATCCTTCCTGAGGAACTTTAGGTCTCAGTCCTCCGTTGTTCTTGGGAATGAGAAAATAAGGGGAATAACAACCCTTATACTTTTCCACTACAGGTACATGTTCTATTGCACCATTCTCTAGCAGGGATCTCATTCTGACTGGCAGAGTGGAGAGAGTCACAGAGGTCTTTTAACCTTGACTCAGGGTCAATTGGTTCTTCAGGAACTTCTCTAGAACTAAATTTGACTCCTAACGGAGAAACATTCCCTTCAGAGTGTCCGGTCCTGACTTTTCTTGTCCACGGGAGCTGCTGAACCTCACAGATCCCTCAAGACTGTTGACAATGTCTTCTTTCATTCACAGTTTTTTAACCACACATTTCCACACTGCTTTAAGACAGCATGACTGCTACTTGCAAGGATTCTTTGCATGCAGCTCACATGTCAGGTTCAGTATTCATTCAACATGTATTTTACAGAATGTCTTTCTTAGTAACTAGAGTTGATTTCCAGCACACTAACACTTGACAATGTCTTTAAGAAGTAAACTCTCTGCAGCTACCTAAATACCTAACTCACTAGATAACTAATGAAGATCCTCTTTCCACTTTAAACAAACACGCAAGTTGGAGTCTGTTCTTTATTTTCTCCACATCCCCTTTCCCTTGGGAGTGTTAGTTATTCAGCTGCTAATTTACACAGCTGTTGATCAAACAGTCTTGAGGGATCTGTGGGGTTCAGCAGCTCCGGTGGACAAGAAAAGTCAGGACCGGACAGATGAAAGGCCGTTTAGAATGTTGGTGCTGCCCTGAGGCCCTTCACTCCACCAATCAGTGAGCAGCTTCACTTCCTCCATGAATTCTCACTCTTTAAAAGGGAGGTTAAGTACAAAAACCAATTATGAATTCCCTTCTCACAATTAATCAATGTTTTTACCTAACCGAGACATACTACCTATCTTACTTCTCACATACATTCAGACGTGACACAGAGGCACTTTCCACTTCAGAAATAGAGGACATTGACTTAAAAAAGTCAGACCTCGGTACAGGTTTGTAGATTTTTTCCTGTACCGGAAATTGCCTCAAGGAATTCGAAGGGACAGTCGAAGGTTTCTTCGATGGATATGCCTTTGACTTCGGCGTAGAAGCAATCGGCGCAGAGGGTGTTGATGAAGACGTCGATAAACTTGACGTTTTATGTTTCGACAGAACCGGGGATCGACTCGATTCCCAGGTCGAAGCCTTCGACTTTCTGGAGTTGGGTCGAGAGTGTCGAGACTCTGACTTACTACTTGCTGAAGTAGTTTTAGACCTGCCTGCGTCATCCAAGTGAGCAATCGGGGTCTGACTTTTGCGAGGCTCTTTTGGGGAGGTGGGAGGGTCGAGGTCGCGTTCTCAAAGATTCGCATCATTTCTACCCTGAAAGCATTCCAGTTGCTGGGGGAATCCGACCTAGCCGGGCATCGTATCACCTCAGTGGAGGTGTCTGATGACAGAGGGAGACTTGTGACGTCTCTTCTGGACAGACTCCTTGGTCGAGACCTCTTCAGATGTTTGTGCCGAGTGGAGTCTTTGGACTCCCCGTTTTTTTTTGTATTTCTTCGAAGAGCCCTTTGAAGCTTCCCGCCCCACTGCCAATTTACCTTTTCGTTCGCAAAGAGCTTTTTCAGTCATAGACTGACAGGAGCCGCAGTCATCGATAAAAATGGTCTTTACCCTAACACCAAAGGCAAACCCGGTGAGGATCGGTGATGGCCATTTTTGTTCCACAGTCATGACACTTTATGAAACCCGACTTAGGGGTTGAATGAGTAGAAGAGGCCATTTTTTCACTAGGAATAAACGAAGCACGCTGTTGTATTGAAGTGAAGCTCGAAAAAACGGAATTGAAGCAAACAGACGTGGCACAAGCTATTTGACTGGTGACGTCGACACGCCACGGCGGCCCTCGAGGGACATCAACGCCACGACCTCGTGCACAGCGGTTTCTGCCGAAAAAATTATTCCAAAGCAGCGAAGCTGGAGAGATACGACTATCCTAGATGCCAAATACGTGGGAGGACACAATACATTTGAAAGTGCATTTTTTAAAGGAAATACTAGTCAAATCCAACAGTTTGCGAAATCCTGGTCATTAAACCATTTGACTCAGACAACATTTTTTATCTGGGCATTTATATACATGTTTCCATCCTTTACTGGACAATAAATACGAATGGGCGATAAACAATTCTATCAGCCTTAGAAAATATAGTTTACATTAACAGAATACATTTCTATGGCCCCAAAGTAACGCAATAAAGTTTTCCAATTTACTTACAGTGCCGCCCACTGGTTGAAATGTTATAATCCTGATTGGTACCCGGCAAGGTGGGTGTGGTGGCCTTGAGGAGGCTCAGTACAGGGTCTTTACCACACAGGGAAATAACCTGCCCTGAGCCTCCTAAGAGCAGGACGACACCATCTTCCCTCATTGAGAATGAGCTAAGTGCGCTGCCCGCAATCCCCTTCCCCATCCAACTTTTCCTCATATTTAACCTCCTTCCAAACCCTCCCAACTTACCTTGTGCTGCATTGTGCCTCGCTGGCACTGGGAAAAGTAGTGTTCCCTGCGTATCTCCGCCTTGCAAATGGCCTCCATGGAAAGGGAGAATGGACTAGGGTGGTTCCTTCTCCCTGTTCCCTGCCGGCCATTCTCTTTGTTTACATTTTTTTTAAAACACTTTTTGATTGCCACCAAGGAAAGGCGATCCATGACGGCCATTTCTTTAGCTTTTTTTCCTCAAGATTAAAAAACAGTTTACATGCCGCACAACATGCCTAGATATTTCGCTCAGGCTTGTTACTGACGGCCTGGGGAAGTACCAGAGCGGTAATGCCCCCCTTTGTCTGGTTCTATTGCCTAAATAGGGTATGTAACTTTCAGTTTGACTTCTGCAGTAGTTTTAACTTTAACTCTAGACAGCTGTTATCTTCGTGTTTGGGCCACTCAGTCAACTTTTTGTATAGTGATGAGAAGCACTTTGGCAATTGGAGGTGCTATAAAAAAACATACAAATATTAAATTGATAGGAGCCACACTCAGTGGGAAATATGAAGCTCACATCAGTAAACTAAGCCAATGCCCTATCATCCTATTGAACTTTTGAGTATATACTCTTCTTGGAGATACTCAGTCCAGGTAACAGTGAGACAGATTCTTGTAATTGTAATTGGTTATTTATAACGTGCTTAATACCCAGAGATTTCCAAGCGTGGACCCGGAGATCAAACCTGTGTTGCTCAACATCGTCTTGGTTCCTAAACGAGCGTGTTTTCCCTTGAGCTATCCTCCCAGACCTTTAAATGTTAAGTCTTTAAGCAAGATATAGCCATCTCTTTATCATGTGAAGCGTATTATGTAAAGGAAAGGAGAGCGTGAAAGATTGTTAAGGACTTATAAGGAAGCATCTTCAGAATGGCGTGGGTTGGATTATTTCCTTAGCCTTCCATTTATTTTGCAATTTGTATAGCACGCCTAACCCGTGGGCATCTGGGCGCATATCTTATATGAGACATGATTATGAAATACAGTTATTTTCTTAGTTACAAATACACATAATTACATAGTATATCTTTTATTTACATTGTTGCATAAGACCATGGCAGAGGGTTTCTAAGAGCAATAAGGTTATTTACATACATAGTTCTGTGTAATAGGTTGGATCGGGCGGCCTAGTGAATAGAGAATGTGTAGTTTTCTAGGTGATGTTGGATCTAGACTGACTTAGTGGCTTGGAGGCAGGACTTCATTACTTAATGCCTGTGTAAAGAGATAGGTTTTCAATTGTTTCCGGAAGGACTGTCTGGCTGGTAAGCTATTGGGGGGAAGCTACTTCCTCGTGCTTTCTGTAGTGGGAGTGGCTAGCAGGTGCACGTTTGCTGATCGTGTAGGCCTGTTGGATTGGGAACTGGACACTTTGGGGGTCATTACAAGATGGGCAGTAAGGGGTTAACGACGCCGGAGCTGTCAACCCCTTACTGCCTCATTACGGGTTCTGCTCGCGGGACCCGCTAAGGACGCCTGGTAAAACCAGGCGTCCTTAGCGGGTCCCGCGAGCAGACCAGGGTGCTAACAACGGGCCCGTTACAAACCCGTTGTTAGCACCCTCCCCATTCCCATTGAGCCCTATGGGGGCTCAAATGGGAACGGGATGGGTTCCTTGAATGAGGAATTGCCCCCCCCCCCCCCCAAGGTCTGAATGGCCCGGTAATTCCTCATTCAAAGACCCCAGACTCGGTACCCAGTAAGGGGGTAGCCATGCCGCTAATAGCGGCATGGTTACCTCCTGCCTCGTAATGACCCCCTTTGTCAAGGTATGCGGGTGCTGGCTTGTGGAGGCATTTGTGTGTCAGGATGAGAGTTTTGAAAAGGATACGTTCTTGAACTGATAGCCAGTGGGCATTCCGTCTTGTAGTGGAGATGTGGGTGGTTTTGGGAATGTTGAGTGCCGCTCTGAGGGCGTTGTTTTGTAGTATATGGAGTTTTTTTAGTTTTTGGATCTTAGTGCCGGTATAGAGGGAATTACAGTAGTCCAATCTCGTTAGAATGAGGGCTATGACCATAGTGATGCAACTGTCAGGTTACAAGTGTGGTCTGAAAGTGTTGATAAGCTTCCAGGTGTAAGCTGCTGCTGACACAGTGGTATTCATTTTCTTCGATAGTGTGAGTGAAGGATCCAGGTAAAATCCGAGGGTTTTTACTTCTTTGGATACTTTTATTAAGGTACGGTCAATGTTGATTGTTTTAAAGGCCTCGTTCAGTTTAGTCAGACAAAATTGTGACCCTATGAGGAGCAGCTCTGTCTTTTCATCGTTCTAGCATAGGCCATGGTGCACCATCCAGGCTTGGATAGATGGTTGGTATTGAGAGTAACAGAGTCAGTGACATGGCCACCTGTGATAGGGATGAGGATGTGGGTGTCGTCAGCATAGTTAGTGTAGGTGACACCCCAGTCATCGAGGCGGTCAAAAAGAGGTTTTGGTGAAAATGTTGTACAGCGTTGAAGAAACGCAAGAGCATTGGGGTACTCCACGTGACAGGGGTAGGTTGTGCTTCTGCATTTGGGGAGAAGACTCTTGTTTTTCTGTCTATAGCAACGAATGTATCCACTGAGTGGCATTGGGGGAGAAGTGTGCCGCAGATGCTAGGTGTTTGCATACGATTTTGTGGTCGACAAGATCAAATGCAGCACAGAGGTTGAGTAGGAGTAGTAAGGCTAATTTACCTTTGTCTTTTAGTTCATCCCTTTAGATTTTTAAATCCAGGAGGGCTGTTTCTGTCCCGTGTTTTGGGGGGGGGGGGGGGGGAACCAGACTGTCGCAGGCCAAGGAGGTTATTAGCTTCCAGGTAGTTTTGTATTTGTTGGTATGCTACTCTGTCTAGTATTTTGAATATGAGTGGCACTGTTGTCATCGGCGATAGTTTGTTGGAGTGTTTGGATCGAGAGAGGGTTTTTTTTTGTAAAGGGAGAACTCAAGCGTTTTTTATATTGATTGGGCCCAAATCTTTTAAAACGAGGCATTAATCAGGCTTGTGATGAATGGGGTGAGTTCAGAGGCACAGTCTTTGTTGCCTGTTGCAGGACATGCGTCGCCTTGGCACCTTCAAGGTGTTATGCTACAGCTTCTGAAATATGTAGCAGACAGGAATGCAAGTACCAAATGTTTCTCAAATTGTGCCCTTGTAATGCATGTTTATAGAATGACCCTCATATGAACAGAAACAAAATCAAAGGGGGTGGTGCCAGTTTGCAACTCTAACATTTGCCATGCACTCCAGTGGTTGGCCAGTACACTGTTGGAGCACAGAAGAACAGGACGCCAGTTGAAGAGAGGGAGTAAAAGAAAGCAGAGGCACAAGATGTGAGCTTCTTCCTCAGGAAAGGGCTTATTTGTGAAAGAGGCATGGAGAAGTTGAATGTGCCTGACATGGAAAGCATCATGAGTGCTCTACTGTGACTTGTTTGAGGGACATAGTAAAGGACGGCCGAGTTGGGGACGTGCACACATTGGAGATGTGATCCCCATGTAAACCTACATTATTTTCCAAATGCGAAGTAAATGTGATTCTATTCAAGCCTGCCTATGTATGCAATAGATAATGAGTTGAAACAGCACACACAATGAAAAGATTGCAATCAAGGTTGGGCATTGGGAACTGCATTTGCAAACTCTGATATAAAGTAGCAGATAATTCTCAAGCATGAATGAACTGTACAATCTTCCTTTAAAACTCACCGTATGAATCATACGAGTCTTCGCTAGCTCCATGTGCATAATCATAGTAATCAGATGTGCTGAAATTGGAGGAAAGAATGATGATTATGTAATAAGTCATACATGTTTTAATAGCATTTCTTCCTCATAGTCTTTACATTCATTGCATTTGTTCATAATGTTGCACTGGTGAACCCATAATACATATTTACAATTCAAACTGCCTTCACTTACTGGACTTTGTGCTGGGATCAACAGAACACGAATCAACCATACTACTAGGTAGGTAAAGGTACAAATCATTCCCTTGTCATGATTGAAACCCAATGGTTGGCTTTAATAGATATGCTTTCCATGCTTCCATTTTTATTCAAAATATGCTGTGTTAATGACACTAAGAGAGGATAATCATGAGACAAGGTGGTAGGTAATATTTCTATATCTTAGAGCTTAACAATAAGGATCTAACACTTTCTCTGATCACTTCTATTGAGTGCCCAAACGAGAGGATCATGTGGTACCAATTATTCACACATACATCCTCTTCTGTTATGTTGCTCATTCTGAAAGCCATGGTAATATAATGTATAACATGTCTTTCCGCCAGCACTGAGGTGTATATGTGGGCCTGGTAAACAGCAGGGACAGTTGATAACTGGTTCTCCTTGAAGGAGGTTCCTGATGCTGTTTCTTCGACTATCTTGATAAAGAGACCCTTTGGCTCTCGTGGCTGGAATTTAACAACATTACAAAAAAACAAAGCCAACCTACAACCTGCCCACTTAATTTTCCTTAAACCACTCTTCTTTCTGTTTCTAATTCTATTGTTCATGCTGACCATCCATTTAAACCTATATTTTATATTGATCTTGTTAGACCCCAGTACAGTCTTTGATACAGTAGATCATCCAACAAGGCTTTTCAGTGGTTTTCTTCTCATCTTTCGACACCATGCATCAACATGTTTCTGCTTGTCACTTGGCCTCTCATGTTGCAGGTTTTAATTCAAAGAAAACTAAAATTATTTTGTTCCCTGTATCATCTTCTAATATCTCGCCATCTTCTATTTTCTTTCCACCTCTTAGCCTACCAGTTGTTCCTCACACTCGCAAGCTTGGCTATATTTTTGATTCTGCCTACTCTCTCTCCGAACTCAAATTTCTATGATCATTCAATCTTGTAATGTCTATCTTTATAATATTAAGAAAATGTGCAATCTTCTTAATTTGTCCTCCATGAAAGTAATATTACAAACTTGTGTATTGTCTTAATTATTGTTGATTCTGTACATTGTTCTGGCTTACGCTCTTTGTCCTCTATGTTCCATTCTTCACTTGGTTGTTAGATTATTGTTTGGACTATGATATTCTACTATTTCTCCTTTTTCATTCAACACCACTGGCTTCCAATTATACCAGGATTTGAGTTTCATTTTCTTTGTCTGATTTTTCTATGGCCTCAAGCATTGGTTCATATTAGTCTTTCTTAGTTTCCTTATATCATCATCATCCTAAGGCTCCTTGTTCTTCTTCCCAATTCCTCCTTATTGTTCCTCGCCCCCCCTGTGATTCCTCTTGTTTTCGTTGCTTTCAATTACTAGCTCCTACATTATGTAATTCTTCCCTCTGGATATTCGTTCCTGTTGTAATCTACTTCTCTTTAAGAAATGTCTCAAAATTCATGCACCCGGGGAAGGATGCTTAGACAATTCGGTGGCTGGAGCAGCGGGCAAGAATGCACATTCCCCGGCCACTGCTTCCAGCCATCCGAGGCCCTTCCTCAGGTGGCGTCATTCTAAAAAAATTGTATGTGTGAGGAAACACGGAGACACCACCACCCCCCAAAACAATCCTTCTCCCTTTTCCTCACTACTAACCTGCTGGACTGGAGCTTTGTGCTCCAGTCCCAACACTCCCCCGTCTCCCGGCAGTCACCATAGAAATGGAAAAGGGACTTGTCCTTCTCCCTATGGCGATCGACATCTTTTTCCTGACGGGAGATTGGCTGAGCAAGCATTTGCAATTCCGAATAAACCCTGGGGTGAGAATGGCTTTCACCCTCGTTCTGGGGGGTGAGCAGTCCTTTAACGGCCCAGAGCCCTCGCCAGGGCCGGGCTGGTCGAGCAGTTAAAGGCCATGTCCACCCCGAAAGACATATTAATGTTTCTTTCCTGACCTGCAGTTTGCACCATGAATCTCATTTCTATGATGCTTTGTCATTTATTACAATTTTGTACTATGTGAATTATGTACAGTTCCTTGAATAAATATGCTGCTTAATTTAGGCTACATGGCAGAACTTTGTATTGAACATTGAATCCCATGGCAGTGAATCATAGGAACTTGCAGTGAGGATGCCAAATGGGAACACACAGGTAAATGTCCCACATGTCCAGGGAGTTCATCCAATCTCCTGCACAGAGAGCCTTGGCAATGTAAGAATCCCAGCTGTCGCACTTAAATCAAGACTGATTTAAGACTATGACATCATTCTGAGCAGTTGTAAGGATTTATTGATGCTAACATTTAGACATTTCTCCTTACATGTGCATACCCACAAACTTTGGTAATGCTCCGACTGCGGGGATTACATTTCTTATTAATATAACACATACTATTTCACTTTTTATTACAGTGCTTAGAAGCAGGACAAATATGTCATGGCATACTTCTTATAAATGCTATATTCATGTTATATTTTGTATTGAAAAAGGACTGGAAGGAACAGGGGCAAATATGCTAAATGTTTCTTTTCATCTGCACTAAGTGTATATCTCAGTGAGTTAAATGCTCAATTGTGGCATATGCCTGCCTTCACTTTCCAAGTTCAAATCTTGGCAGCGCCTAATCAGACCTTCATCTTTCCGAGGTTGATACATTGAGTACCATTACATTTTGTAGTAATGCCACAGTTGTTACAGCACTTAGAAGTGGGAGGGTTCCAGCATGAAGCGGTTTACATAAATATGTAATATAATAACAAAGTTACTCACTGTAGTGACTACCTTACTCCTAGTCCATAGTCCCCTTTCCTCCATACTTGTGGGACATTCCGTCCTTCGGAACGGGACCGGAGCACTTTTGTCAAAAAGCATCAAAATTGAAAAATTGTTTGTCCTTTTTTTACATGGGACATTTTTGCACAAGGACCTCCTGAGCTCCGCCCCACGCATTGCCCTTCAGTTCTTTTCTATTGCTAGCTCTGCAACTATTTAAGGAATAATAGACGATACTTATTAGAGGGGACGGCAGGCGGACATATGGAGGAAAGGGGACTGTGGACTAGGAGTAAGGTAGTCACTACGGTGAGTAACTTTGTTATACTCCTATGTCCCCTCCCCTTTCCTCCATACTTGCATACCTGTGGGAGATTCCAAAACACTCCTCACAGGTAATGCGTGTGGATGGAACCCCCTTACTGAAAAAGGTTTTTAAGAACTGCCTGACCGACGAATTGAGCATCGGCCCTGGAGCTCGGTTCCAAGCAGTAATGCTTACAAAAAGCTGATGGGGAAGCCCACGTAGCTGCCTCGGCAATGGTTTCCCAGGGAACATACTTTTGGAAGGCAACAGTAGCCGATTTGCCACGAACAAGATGGGCATGAATGCCTCTCCGAGGTTGCAAGCCCTGAATGGTATACACGTCTGAAATACAGTAGGCAATCCATCGGGAGATAGTAGCCTTTGAAGCAGGTTTCCCTTTCGGGTCTCCGAACATAAGAGTTGAGAGGAGCCCCTGAGTTCAGTTGTTCTGTCCAGATAGAACTTCAGGGCTCGCCTGACATCTAAAGTGACCCTCTCGTCCTCTGAGGCGGGGTTCGGAAAAAAGACAGGTAATAAGATAGATTGATTCAAATGAAAATCAGTAACTACTTTAGGGAGGAAAGAAGGAGTAGTGCGGAGAACAAGCTTATCCTTATGGAAGGTAAGGAACGGATGTTCCAAGGACAAAGCTTGAAGCTAGCTTACACGCCTTGCCGATATCACTGCAATCAAAAATGCAACCTTCCAAGAAAAGTACTTTAGATCTGTTGTAGCCATGGGTTCAAAAGGTTTATGGCATAAGGCGGTTAGGATCCCACTTTGGATGAGAATTGCTTCAGGTGGAAAAAGATGTAATAAACCTGCGAAATGCTGTTTAATGACTGGGTTCGTCAAAGAAAAGGATCAGGTGTCAGTGGACAGGTAGGCGGCAATAGCCGACAAGTAAGTCCTACAAGACAAGACATGAATGCCTGAAGCAGCCAGATGAGAAATGAACGAAAGGACAGTGTTAAACATAGCATTTCTGGGGTCTAGTTGCTTAGCTAAACACCAGTGACAAAAACTGATCCACTTGCTCCTATACGGAGTCCTCATAGAAGGCTTCCTGGCTGCTTGGATAATGCGCATATTGTCCTCAGACAGGTTGAACTGCGCTAAGGATTTGAATTCCGGCACCAGGCCGCCAAGCTGAATGATTGTGGGGAGGGGTGCCACACCTGCTGATCGCACTGGTGAAGCAGGTTGGGAATCAACGGGAGTCTGATTGGAGGACAAATCGACAGATGCTGAAGTTCCGAAAACCAGAATCTGGCTGGCCACCAAGGAGCTAGGAACAGGAGAGTGCAATTCGCTGTATTCCTGAGCTTGCAGAGTGACCAATGAATCAAAGGAAGAGGCGGGAAGGCATATGCCTTCATGTTTTGCCACAGGATCTCGAGAGCATCCCCTAGAGAGGAGGCCCCGAGACCGTTTCTGGATGCATAAAGAGGACGTTTCCTGTTTGTGGCTGTCGCAAAACGTTCCACTTCTGGAGTGCCCCATTAGCGAAAGATGGTGGAGTCGACCTACATGTTCAGTTCCCACTCGTAGCTGGCCACTGTCTGTCGGCCGAGTGAGTCTGAAGTCACATTGAATTGTCCTGGAATGTGTACCGTCAGTATCCAAATGCTGTGCGGGATGGCCCATTCCCAAACCTGAATGGCAAGGTCCACAAGAGGTGGTGACTTGGTACCACCCTACGTGTTGATATAAAACATCGACAGCGAGTTGACCGTGCGGACGTGGACCACCCGGTTCGTGATAGATGGTTGGAAAGCTTTCAGCGCCAGAAAAAAAGCCAGGAGTTCCAAATAATTTATATGAAACTGCCTGCCCTGCAGTGTCCATAGATCGAAAACCTGGAGATGCTCCAGATTCGCGCACCACCCCAGAAGGGAGAAGTCTGTGGTAATCGTCACTTGTGGGAAGGGCTCATGAAAGCAGACCCCCCACTGTAAGATTGTTGGTCGAAGACCACCATCATGTAGGATGGAACTGGGATCATCTTGGAATCCGAGTCCGAAGCCTGACATCAAGAGCTCCTAAGAGCCAGCTGTGTACGTCTCATTCTGAGACGCACAAGAGGAAGAGCTAGTATGCACGAGGCCATGAGGCCCAGAAGTCTCTGGAACCACCAAGCCGTCATGTGCTCTGACTGGATGAAGAGCTGACACGTGGCGAACAGATACACAATCCTGTTCGCCGTCAAATACACCCTGGAGTCGATCGTGTTCCAACGGAAACGCAGGAAGATTAAGTATTGGGAGACCGTCATGGAAGTTTTCTGCCAGTTCACTGACAGCCTAAGATTGAACAGGAGCTGGAGGATAGACTGGAGATTGCTCAAAGCCTTCAGTGGACAAGGGCTGTGCAGGAGCCAGCCGTCCAAATAAGGATATACAAGCACCCACTATAGCCAATGGAAAGCTGAGATGACCAACATCATCTTCGTAAAGACAGGTGGTGCCGAGCTGAGACCAAAAGGGAGCACGCAGACTAGAAATGCTCCCCTTCCAGGGAGAAGCGCAGATATTTTCGATGTGGCCTCCATATAAGGATGTGCATACACGCATCCTGAAGGGTAGTGGACCTGAGCCAGTCGCCCTTCTGAAGAGAGGACTTTATTTGGCAAGGTGTGATAATCTTGAATTTCTCTTGGGGAAGAGAAAGGTTGAACAGGGAAAGGTTGAGGATGGTGTGCAGGCCAGCCTGGTTGGGTTTGGGCACCGTGAACAGACCAGAGTAGAAGCCCTCCCCTTGCTCCCCGAGTGCAACAGGTTGCACTGCCCTGAGGTCTAGAAGCTTCTGAACCTCGGCTATGAGGGAGGGTGTCCCGATCTGTTGGAAGGGAGGGTTGAAGGGTGGGGAAGGGGCAAGCGAAAACCTGCCCGAGCGATGGACAAAACCCACTGGTCCTCGGTGATGGTCTGCCACGCCTTCAGATGAGTCTCATGCGACGGACAAAAAATATAATTTTGCAGACTTGTCGGCAGGGAGACTACCTGTCCCTGGAGAGGAGGCTGATGGGCGAGAGAAAAAACTGGCCATGTTGTTGTTTTCGACGGGTGCCGCCAACCGGAGGTTCAGTCCTGCGCGCCCGGCGGTCCTGGAACCCCCTGAAGCCAGAGAAGGATCGAGACTGAGACCCTGACCTCTGTGTATAAGGGGCCTTAGCTGGGACCTTTGCCAGGACCGACAAAGATTTGAGTAGATTGGTCTTTGTAAGTTTGTAATCCGTAGAGGAATGGATCAATTCCTTCCCATCGAAGGGAAGGTCCAGAACCTTATCTTGCACCTCCTTCGAAAACATCGTCGCATGGAGCCAGGCTTGGCGGGAAGTGTCAATTCCCACCAACAGGCCTCGAGCTGAGGTATACACATGGTGTTCTGCAGCTTCCAGGAGATCTTGTGTCAACACCCTGGCATCCGACAAACCGGCTTTGAAGTTGTCTAGCCTATCCGCAGGAATGCACTCCTGGAATTCAGCCAACTCCTTCCACAGCTTCATATTAGCTGCCGCCAGGATCAGCTTGGTATTTGCTTGGAAAAGTTGCAGTCTTGAGTTGGCAAAGACTTTCTTGCCCAATGAGTCCAGAATTGTGTCTTCCTTGGAGAGAATCTGAGCCGCAGCCGTAGAATTTGCAGAAGCCGGCAAGGATTGAAGCGTGGCTGCATCTATCACCGTCGAGGAAGGGAGCGGACAAGACACCAAGGCTATCTCCCCAGAGGTGTGAAGCCTGTAATGGGTGTCGATTTTCTTATTTACATGCAGCCGAGTATGGGACTTATCCCAGACCTTATAGGCCTCAGCCAAAACGTCCTTCTGGATGAACAGGGCGGTACGCTCTTTTGGTGACAAGGTGAACGCTCCCAAAAGCACCCCTTCCTGCAGAGCGGGGGCCCCAGGTACTGCAATGCCGAGGAGGGCCATCATATTCAGAACCTGGTCATCGAATGCTCTGACAGAACGGGGATTCTCATCGCTATCCTGATCTGCTTGAGGGTCATCCAGCGAATCGGGAGCAGACGGCTGGGCCGCCACAGGTTTTAAAGTGCTATCCCGGTCTACCGGCGTCTTCTCTATGGGAGACAGCAGGGGTAAGGTGTAAGTGACTTCAATTCAGCACTCCTACTAAGTCAATGCCTAGTCTGGGATGCCCAATGAAAGCCCTTATTTATATATTTTTATGACAAGTTCATAAATCTGGATGATGAACCTATAACGCCCCTCTCTTTGAATCCCCTGACCTCACTGAGCCAAGAAGTAGGTTTGTTTTGCAAATTTAAAGATATATTTGAAAAATTAAACAATATATAGATATCACACTTTTATGAATGAATTAATATTTGATAGCACTTTTATGAATATGACAGTGATTAACAGTGGATAATATTACAGTAGCACAATTCTTTAATAACTTAGGAGTTGGTATAGAAAGGATAAGGTAGCAGATAATACTTTGTATAGTTTCAAGGAAAAGCAATGATGGAAAGAATGCAGCACAGAATAAACTGGATATGGTTTCAACAAGAGATAATCTGATCACTTTTTCCTCACTCACCCCAATGCAATATGAAGAGATGGAAATGAGGGCACACAGGTTTTCAGGAATACAATCAGAAGCAGTTCAGTTCCCGTTTCCCCCAGCAAGCTTAGAGAAACAGGGATGATTTTAAACACAGGCCAAATACTGTTACATGTGATTTGCAATGAAGTGAAAAATAAGCTAAAAATGATTTTAATTCCCTATAGGAGATTCAGGGTAGGTGACAGCTACTTTGAATTAGTTCAGGTCAACACTAGCAATGATTCAGGAATGATTATCAGAGTTAAACGAAATTCAGTAGTTGCAAGCAAGAAGCAGCTATTTTTTTACAAGTGGTGCTGGACAGGTTGCTGGATTCTGAGGCCTGCTAAGAAGGATTCAGCTTTTGGTCCAGGCCTCTCTGCTTCAAGTTCTGGAGTCTATCTGGAGTCTATGGTCCTTCTGGATATTGTCTGGTCCGGCAAAGTGCTGTGCAAGAAAGTGGAAAGAGCAGTCCCTATCTGGCTTTCAGTGGTTCTTTTTATGTCTTTTGAAAGTGGGTGGGAAGGCTGACTTTCTATGCCCAACCCACTAAGGGTTCTGATAGGTTAAAGGATTTACTGTCCTCTGACTGGAGAACGGAGTAGTGAGTCATCCTGTGTCATCAGGAATCATTTTTATGGCTTTAAGGAAAGAACACTCCCCTTTGGTTTCTTATAGAAAATCAATTTTACCCAAAACACATATTTCCCAGATACACAAGTTGAAATTACATGTACACATCACAGATTGCTGAAGACAGGTCTCTGTTCAACCCTGATCTTTCTAAGAGCTTGGGTTCAGAAATGACAACACTTTGCGCTTTTAGTGGGTTTTGCCATATTGGTTTTTCATCAAATCTTCCACGGAGGTACATCCCTCTCTGCGCATATTTACTGTAAGTTTGCATTGTCCTAGCATAAACACAGTTTCTACAATATTAATAAATCCAGGGTTTTGCCTCCGAACATCCCACATTGTCCAACTTCGTCTTCAACTGTGAGTGAATTTTTCATATTAAGAATCCCCAAATTGTACATTTCTGTCAGCTTGATACAATATTTTATAAGCAATTTAATAAAACATACATTTGCTCTCAATTCAGTACACACATTTGTTTGTCCCGCCCCCGGGAACTTGGCTTGACTCAGAGATCACGTGTCTTGCCTTCCCCCAGAGCAGTGTTGACAGATCACACCCAAAATCAGCATATTCTATTCAGCTGAAGGCATCCATTGTCGCTTTCCTCCAGGCTGCAGGGAAACTCTCCTCCCCTTTTAATCAACCGGACCCTGTGATATCCTGTGCTGTTGGTGTAGGGCCTGGAAAGAGTAGGTGTTAAGAATTCTCATTGACCAGCAAGCCCTTTGAAGTCTCAGCTAACTTCGGATGCTGTTTAGCTTCTGAAATACAGGTCTCCTGTCAGAATTAGATCGCTAGCACCGGTTAGTGTCAAGCACCGGTATTGCAGCCATTTTTGACAACTGCCTTAACAGTAAGCAGTCCTCAAATTATACTTTGTTCAAATATAGGTGCACTTCTGTGGACCTCAGATTCATGCAGATTCTTGCGGGAGAATGATGATGACCCCCCCCCCCACAAGGAGGTGGCACCTTATTAGTGGTTCTGTGAGCCATGATTTTGGCAATTTTTGACATCAATTAAAACAGATTTTGACCAGCACTATATTACTTTGCACTGATTTTGCTCTGTGTGCAGCCAAAAGATAGGGTCTGGCAATGGTCTCCTGTATTAACACTGACAGAGGCAAAAGTGGATGGTGGCCTGTCAGGTTTTCACTGCGCATTATTGGATGATCTCTGGCGAGCAGCATGCTTTCCGGCGGCTATTATGATGTTTCCCATGTCAGTAATGCACAATGATGTGGTAGGGATTGGATGCGTGGATGAAAACATCCCACAAAGGGAGGAAGCGCTGGAGGCAGACCAATAGGTACCATCGCAGGAGCCGCCTGGTTGGAAGGTGGAGCCGGAGGTTCAGGGTAGATTTCCGTGAAAAGACCCTTAAAATACTCCTTCATAGGGTCAGAATGCATGAGCCTCTGAAATTTCCCAAAAATTGCATCCTCTGATGAAGGCTTTGGCGCTGGGGTAGGCAGAGGCCTCTCATATGGGGCATACACCCACAAACGCAATGAGGATGGTTGCCAGGAAGGCCCATCACCAATCGGGTCAGCATAGAGCAGTGAAGCAGGAGCAGGCGAAAGCGAGACAGTGTGTGGCAGCAGCATCCGAGCACGCCAGTCATAAGAAGGGCGGAACAGATTTGTACCTTCCACTTGAGGTGAAAAAGGCTGCTCAGCTCCAAAATTAAGATTCCCAGCACCCGCCGTAGAGAACATAGGTGTAAAGGAAGAATCCAAAATGGGCGCCGTGGACCATGAGGGGTGGGCCGCCATTTTGTCGATGCCGGAACAGAACTGAGTCACATGTGTAGACTTAAGTAACACCTTAGCCTTGACACAAGGATCCTCGGCAGAACCAGTACTGGGGGGTCTCGGATGTTTACTGGACATCTTGGAGGTGGCCCCAAAATTAGCCTCCAGAGGAGGAACCTCTACAGAGCCAAAAACGGAGGAGTTACAGTCTATGACCACCCTCTTTGCCCTCTCGACAGAACCGCTATCACCGCGACCCTGAATGCCGAAGAATCACCCTTACAGACAAGACCTTATGAGCAGGTCTCTCGGTTTTGTCAGTACAGACCTTAGCCTCAAAAAGAGGAACCTCAGTTTCGCCCCGGTATGCGTAACTCCCTCGTGAGGGGCCTAAAGCTGTGGCTTGGTACAGAAAGCTCCAGAAAAGGAGGCCTTAGGGCGTGCCCCCGTGTCTGTGTGGAAAGCTCCAGAAACTGAGACCTCAGAGCGAACCCCGATGTTCAAAGCCACAGATGAACTGGGCTGAAGTTCAGCACCTAACAGGTGAACCTCGGAACGTGGTCCGTTCTTGGCAGGTCCGACGTGGGAACCCTCAGAGAAAACTCTGGTACGGCTTTTGGGCCCACGAGGCACCTCAGGAGAAACCCTGGTGGAAGAGCTGCTCAAGCCCTCCCGGACTGAGAACACCCCGGGAAGGAGTCCCCTGGTTGGGGCGACCTAAAAAGTAAGGAATTTACCAGGCGTCTCTTCATCGAAGAAAAGCTGAAGATGAGGTGGAGGAACACACTGAAAAACGTCCTCCCACTGAAGAAGACGGCGTTGGAGTGACCGGACGGAGTGGGAATCGCAGTAGAAGTCTTAGTTACTTACCTGTAACTGTATTTCTCGAGCATTGGATCTTTCATAGATTCAGATGCTTGAACAGAACGAACACACACACACACACACACACACACACACACTTTCTGACAAACCTTTACCATGCAGCAACACCAAGGTTACATACTCGGGGAAAGGCGGGAAAATAGGCTGATCCTACCTTATGCAAAGAGGTGGCGGAGCACTGCCTGTCCAACTGCAGATTCTTTGTTCGCATCTTCTGCTAGGCAGTAGTGTTTAGCGAACGTGTGCAGAGTGCTCCAGGTAGCGGCTCTACAGATGTCCTTCAAGGGAATCCCTGCGTGAAGCGCTACTGATGCCGCTCTTCCTCTGGTGGAGTGTGCTGAAGGCAGTCTGGAGAGGGGGGTCGCCCTTGAATTGATGGCAATGGGTAATACATAAAGAGACCCATCTTGCCAGACTTTGGAGATTTGTTGTCCTTTCATGCAGCCCGCGAAGGCAATGAACAGTCCGTTAGATAAGCGGAACTCCTTAGTTCTCTGCAAGTAGAATTTCAAAACCCTAGTCACATCTAGGGAATGTAAAGCCCTTTCCGCCTCCAAGGTATGGTTCCGGAAGAAAGATGGCAGAACAATGCGCTCTGTGAGTGTCATTTCCGATAAGACCTGGACCAGAAATTTTGGGCGTGTCCTCAAAATGACGCAGTCTTGCTGAAACAAAGTAAAAGGAGGTTCTGAGGACAAGGCTTGTAATTCATTGATCCTCCTGGCCGAAGTCATGGCTATCAGAAAAGCCGTTTTCCAAGATAGGAATTTTATTTCACATCTGTGAATGGGTTCAAAAGGGGGTTCCATGAGAGCCATTAGCACGGTATTCAGCCTCCAGGAAGGAACTGAAGAGGGCTTAGGAGGATAAGTACGCATCAACCCTTTCAGGAAGGTCGTGATGGCTGGAAGAGAGAATAATCATTGCGCTTCTGGAGTCGTCGTGTATGCTGATATGGCCGACACGTGAACTTTCATGGAGGATAGGAAGAGACCCGCCTTAGCCAAATGTAATAAGTAAGGTAGTATCTGTTCTACCGAAGCTGTATGCGGGTTAATCATTGATGTTTCACCACACCACTTAGAGAAGCGGGTCCATTTCCACACGTAGGTCATCTTTGTTGAGGGGGCTCTAGAGGCCCTGATTATGTCCCAGCAATCCGCCGGATGGTTCAAGTTCATGGGTTTGCGCTGTTCAGGAACCAAGCTTTGATGGAGGGGCTCACTGGGTCGTGGTGGCGAGCCTTGTGGTTCTGCTGAGTCAAAAGGTATTGATAAGCCTGGAGGCGAATTGGAGGCCACCGGGATAGATGTTGCAGAGTCGGGTATCAGATCTGTTGCGCCCAGTCCGGCGCTATTAGGATCATGGAGCAATCCTGTTCCTTCATTCTGTGCAGAACTCTGGCTATGAGTGGAATGGGGGAAAGGCATAAAGGAACTTCCCTGTCCAGTCCACTGAGAATGCATCTCCTGCTGATTGATGTTCCGGGTACCTTGAGGCGAATGCTTGACATTTCCTATTGACCCAGGTGGCAAAAAGGTCGATCTGTGGCTGACCCCATAAAGAGAAAATCCGTTGAACTTCCTTTTCGTCTAGCTCCCATTCGTGGGATGACGCGTACTCCCTGCTCAGTTTGTCCGCTAAGACATTGTCTATTCCTGGGAGATGTTCCGCCCTGATCTGGACTTTGTGGTGCAAGGCCCATGACCATAGTAGTTGAGCTTCCTGTGATAAGATCTGACTTTGTGCCTCCTTGCTTGTTTGTGTAGTGCAGGGAGGTTGTATTGTCTGTCTGGATGGTCAAGACTTGACCCACCACTACAGGAAGGAAAGCTTTTAGAGCCCATCATATCGCCCGGAGCTCTAGGACATTGATGTGGAGCTGTGATTCTTGGTCTGGCCAAGCCCCTTTTGTCTGAAGGTCCGCCAAGTGTGCTCCTCATCCCGAGAAGGACGCATCTGTCCTTAAGAGAAGAGTGGATGTTGGTGCCTGGAATGGCATCCCTTGCAGCAAGTTTGGTGGAGTGTTCCACCGTTGAAGTGCCTTGTGCACTGCCATCGATATCTGGACCAAATCTTCCCATGAACCCGTGTCCATTGGTGGTCCAGGGCCTTCTGGATTGGTCTCATGCGAAGTCTGCAATTTGGTATGAGAAATATACATGAGGCCATCATGCCCAGGAGGGATTTGAAAAAGCGTACCGTAGTCGTCTCTTTTTCTAGGAACAATGATGTCGAGCTGAGGATGGCTGTTACTCTGTCTGCCAATGGTCTTACCCTGAGAATGGTGGTGTTGAACTCGGCCCCCCGAAAAAGAACCGTCTTGCTGGGTACTAGGCAGGACTTTATGTTGTTTATCGAAAAACCTAACCCTTTTAGGAGTTTTATCGTTTTCCACACTGCCAATTGAGCTCGACTGAAGGAGCTTGTCCTTATCAACCAGTCGTCCAAATATGGAAAGACCTCCGTTCCCAACCTTCTGAGGTTTGCTGCTACGGGTGTCAGACATTTGGTAAATACCCTTGATGCTGATTTTAGCCCGAACGGGAGTACCCAGAATTGGAAATGTAGCTCTCCTATCGTAAACCTGAGGAACTGTCTGTGGGCAGGATGAATTGGAATGAGGAAGTATGCATCTTCTAAGTCCAGAGTGGCTAGTCGTTTTTGTTAATCCACGGTAAGACGCCTTGCAGGGATATCATTTTGAATTTGACGTGTTTGATGGATTTGTTGAGTGCCCTTAGGTCCCATATGGGCCTCCATTGACCGTTTTTCTTTTTAATTAGAAAGAAGCGGGAGTAGAAACCTTTTCCTTTCTGGGAATATGGAACTGGCTCTATAGCTGCTTTGTGCAGTAACTTTTGAACTTCTGCAATGACATTCCGCAGCATGTGAACTTTGCGAGGGGTGGGGGCAAGGGATGGAGGATGGTCTAGGAATTCTATGGTGTAACCCCTGCGGACCACCTGTAATACCCACTTGTCCGATGTTATCAAATTCCAGCATTGAAAAGATTGGCTTCCCCTTCCCCCCACAGGTGTTCAGCATAGACGGGGAAGAATCGAATGGTCAATTCTGTTTTCTCTGGGCTTTACCTTGGGAAGAGCCGCACCTTCCTCTCTGGGAATACCTGTTGGCGGATTGATATCTGTTGCCTTGGAATGTGTTACCTTGTGACTTTTGACCATAGGAGGAACGTGTATATCCTCTGTCTTTTCATGCTGCACCTCGAAAGGGCCGAAAAGACCTCTGGTCTTTATATTTATCCTTCAAGGAACTGATGGCTCGAGCTGTGGCCGTGTCTGTTTTAATTCCTTTAAGGTGGTCATCTATCTTTTTGCCAAATAAGTCTTGCACGTCAAAGGGCATGTCGACATCAGGTCCTTCGCCACTAGCCTAGGTACTGCTAGACCAGCTTTGAATGAAGCTTGCTTGTGTACTGGCAGATCAGGAAGGAAATCCGAAATTCCCGTCCATAGTCTCTGATTTTCAGCAGCCACCACAGTGTCTGTTAGCTTGCCGCAGGTGGAGGCTGGCGTTGGAGGATACTTTTTTCCTGTAGGCCTCTACAACCTTCTACTCTTCCCTATAAGGAAGACGTAGATGAAGACGATGCAGATGTTTGTGGTTTGGTGTACATTGAGGCTGCTGCTATCACAGATGAAGGAGGGTGAGGGTGAACCGATAAAAGGAGAGCATCTCCTTCTGCCTGGCTGTACTTAGCATCCAGCTGCTTGTTTGTAGGCTGCGCAGAATTGGGCTTGGTCCAACCTTTTTTTTGCTAGGGTCTGCACATCTTTTGGAGTGGGATGCCTGAACTGGTGGTTGATCTTATGGTCATTGCCTCCAGCAGGACACCCGCTTCTGGCTGCTCCTTTTTTAGGCTGAGGGAAGCCCAGGTACTCCGCCAATCCTGCTAGCCTATCATGGAAGGCTCTTGCTGACGATGAGCTGTCCGGATCCTCCTCGTCCCCTTGATCCGTGGGGTCCTGGGGGGTTGCTTAATCAGCTGGAAAAGCAGGGGAAAGCAGGCAGCGGGCACTCGGGGAAAGCAGGCGGTGGGGACATGGCTGTGACGGTAGGCTTCAAGGGCCACAGTGTAGGCAGGGAAGCCATCATGACTAAGGGAGTAGCTGGCTGCAGTTGGACTGGAGCAGAAGGCTGTGGAGGTGTAGGAGGATGCATGTCCTAGATAATTCCCCTCAGGATGCCACCCATTTGAGGATTCATTAGAGTTAGGAATTTCTCAAAGAATCGTTCCTTGCACGCTGGAGATGTGCTTTCCTACACAGGCGTCGAAGGCGTGGAGGGCTGCGCTCTTCCCGCTCCGAGAAAAAGGTGCCTCTGAGTAGCGTCCCAAGCCCGAGTGCACCATATCCCTTGTGGCCTGGCTATGGAAGTCCATTCCGCCCTTGAGGTGAGGTTGTGCCTCTGGGGTTCGCTGGAGTGGTGTGCGTCCGCATGCGCTGCCATCTCATCTTGTCTGTCTGCACAGTCATCTTGTCCTGGACTGACACTCTCGTGGTCTGCGTGCCTGTCGTGGAAATGGCTCTGGCCTCCGCCTGTTTGCTTGATCGCGTAGGCTCAGACATGCACCTCAGGCATGGACCTGGTAAGCTGGTAACCTTGGTACTCTAGCTGGTGACAGGGCCTTAGTGGCCCCTCCCACCTGGCTGCTTGCCGGGGAAGCAGTCGTCCTTGAGGGGTGCCTTTGAGAACAGAATACTTACCTTGGCCTACGAATGTACACCTTATTTCTTCAGGCGGAGACCTGGAAAACAGCTCAAATCACCTTACGAGCCGGTTCTTGAGACCGGGGAGTAAGTACGTTGCACGCCGAACAGCCGTCCTATCCATGGTCTTTGCCTAGGCAGCGGAGGCAGAGTGCGTGCGGGTCCGACGTCGGAAAGAATCTGTTGCAGGACGGACACCTACTAGTGCCCACCGCGCCCAACATGTGCCATGGAGCAGCGAGGCACCGGAGGCCAGTGTGAATTTAAGTTTCTAGAATTTAAACAATTTAAGGAAAAAAATTAAATAATAAGTAGTAGACAGGAAACACGTGGAATTAGGAGGGGAAAAAAGGACCTCAACCACAGTGCAGGTGAAGCAGGTACACTCCCGTTGACGCAGAAAAGAGAACTGGTGTGGCATAAGAGGGCGGAGTCAGGGGAGCGCATGCTCTAAGGCCATGCCCCGCGCGCAACTAAATTTAAATGGGAAAAGACAATTTTTTCTGGTGAAAAACGTTCTGTTGCAGTACGGAGAAAAGGGGATGGGACGTGGGAGTACAAAATCAATAGACTGTCCTTCCTCATATGCCATTCCTCCCCATCTGTACTCTATTGCAATAGTTTAGGTGTCGCAAGCGACAACTAGTAGCCCAAACTAAAAAGGGAGAAAGGCAAGAAAAAGAAACAAATCCCTTTAGGCTGCTCACGGCATCTAGCCCAGTCAAGGAAGAGAAAAGGAATGACTAGTGTTTCCAGTGGGCGGGGGCAGCAGGACTAGCCATGCCTTGGCAGACGCGCCAGTCGCACAGCAAATTTAAAAGGGAAGATATAATTGTTACCATGCAAAAGCCTCTGGAGTAACATCTTGTTACTTTCCCTTAAGAAGCGATTATAATGTTCTACACCTTGAATACACAAGCATAACAAGTCAACGTGGTGCCGGGGCAGCCATTCCAATCCTAAGTGAACATGTTTATCAGAACAAACAAGACACAAATTGCAGCAGAGTTACAGGGTCTAATATCTATGTCAAATCAGCGTGAAGAACAAATAGAATGTTGGGGTGAATCCAGCACAAAGTGGAGGTTGTGCTCTCATTGGACAAATCAAGAGTGAGGTTGTGCTTAGCGTATCCTGTTCAACTATTGTGGGAAGAGCCATAAAAAAGCAAATCTGAATTAGATAGCCGAGAGAAGAGCTATCAAGTTGGTGCAAGGTCCACTACACAGAAGGTTTGCAAGTAGGAATAGGCAGGAAGGGAGAAGAAGTTAAGGTATGATAGAATTGTAATTGAAATACTTTACTGCTATTCATACATAGGAAAAGAAAAATAGCAGAGGCACATGAATAATGTAATAATGCTGCTCGTCGGGTCGATATATTGAAGAATCCGAGCGCAGATGTTGGTTGTAAGTGCATCAGAAGAACACAAAACAGCATAGTACTGCCCCATTGATTCTAAAAACAGGAGGTTCATTTTTTTTTTTCACAGACTTTTCATTGAAGCCTGCACTTTTAGTCGACCTTGTTGTGTGTTGCTTTAATTAAATAGGCGGGTACTTAGCGATGTCTATAGACAACTCCCTCACCCCCACATATACATGTATGTGTAATTGATCTTTTTCGACCAAAAGTGCACGATCAAAGCTTTCAAAATCGTAACACGGTTTAGAATATGTAAAGTCTGCAGTGTTACTGCACGCAGGTCTATCGAGCAACAACAACCTTGGCGTGGCAGACAATCTATGTCAATATTTATACATCTGTAATGCTTATGCATTGTATAAGAAACAATTGTATACTTCTGAGGTAAAGCACAATATCATTTACAGAGAAGGCTATGGGTGTACTGGGAACAATGTTTAGCATATTGAAGACAAATATGAAGCTTTTGATTTCAGCAATTGATATCCTTGAACGTGATTTACACACAAACGTGTTTTTTGTTTGTGTACCAGGAAAAATGTGCCCATGCCTGCTGTGTGTCCAGGTAAATCTGTCCTTTTCTGCAACCTTGTCACATAACCTGCATTTTAGCAACAAACCTCTCTTTGTGGTATGTTAAGTCTCAGCAGCATCTGTCACTGCTATGTATGGTTGATCATAAGCACCTCCGCAGTCATCTCAATGCCATTAAGCAGATTGCAGCGCTAAATCCAAATGATGTACTACATCTCCCTGGTGAACTTTGTTTCAAATACACTCCCATTATTCTAGATTCTCTCAGTGATAAATGCAACGCATTCTGAAGAATATTAAATGGTGGACTGACACTGCAGAATGATTTATGAGTGGTTGTTTGCCTTTGCAGTGTTTTTGGCTGTCCGGTGAATTGTGCTGATCATGTATGAAAACTGCAGTGACATAATTTATAAAATACAATTCAATTTAATAGCATCATTTGAAGTGGTATGAAGATATGTGAATTACAGTGCTACTCTGAATCCGATTTCATCAAAAGCTGGCGCTCGCTGGAACGGTATCATGGCTAATGCCAAGCATAGATTAAAATGCTGCGATCAGCATGGACAGTTGAAAACATGTTTCGTAAATGACGCTTGATGCTCATTCTTTCCTATTTTTTTTCGTGTTTCCTACCTGCGTCTTGAGCTCCAGCAATCGATTGCTGATCGCTACATTCAGGCCTGATTAGGCAGCTTCTGCTGCGGATCTACGGTTCCTGCATTCCTTTCCTGCAGGCACGGTAACTGGCATCTGTACGTTCATAAAAAACGAGCCTTCTACTGTGGGCAACCTAAACATCTTGGGGCCCAAAATATAGGAAACAGAAAATGAGCGTAACGTTTCGGGATTCGGCATAATGCAAGATTAAAAGTACCCAGAACCACAGCAAACATTCTAAAATGTAGTTTTGCACATCTCAGCATCCACTGACTGTTGACTCTATCTGGGCAGTCATTTGAGTCTAAAAATCATCAGAATGATGATCTTATGGATTTTAATCATTGACAACGTAGTCACCCAACAACAAGCAAAAATATGAACACATAACAAAGGGAGCAATTTGTAAACACTGAAAATCCGCTGCCACATACGACAGGCAGGCAACACAACCTTTATGTCCTGGAATAATCTGGAGGTACAACTGACCACAATGCCTGAGACAATCGCAGAAAACGTCAACAAGGGCAACAGAAAGGGCAGGAAAAAACTGCCTGGTGCAGCGCGCGCCTGTTCACAAACGTGTAGAGAAAAGGACTAAAGGGCGAGACTCAGAAGCAGGACTTGGGGAGTCAGGGCAGGTGTTGCATATGCACATCTCTTCACGTAAACATTTTAAAAAGAAATGTTTTTTGGTGCAATAAAATCACACTCCGGTTCTGTTCCGTAGGACGGAATGCACCAGAAGTATGGAAGATAGGGGATGGGAAGTAGGATTATACAATATACTATCTATCTTGCTACAGATCGCTTGGAACTTAGGTGACCCTTATGAACCATGCCTTGAAAATTAAAGTTACTCACTGTAGTGAATAGAGTACTCATAGTGCTTAACCCCCTTTCGTCTATCCTTGTGGGCGTCCCCCAACACGTGGGTGGTACTGGATCCTTTGGCAACGAAAAAATGACCTTCCCCTATAAATTTAGCATATCACACGGGGGCGAGACCTGTGCGTGGGAACGCCTCTGAGACCCCACCCTCCGGGGCCTCACTTCAGTCCCCTTTTTACACATTGAACACTTTAATACCTATCTATGCTGAACATTTTAGCCCCTGGCATACAAGCGCGGGTTGGTGGGACATATGGAGGAAAGGGGACTAAGGACTAAGAGTACTCTAGTCACTAGTGAGTAACTTTAATTACGCATACGTCCCGTACCCTTTCCTCCATCCTTGTAGGTTATTCTACAGAACAAGACCATTGGGAGGAGTTGTAACAACCTGCCTCATACTCAAGAAGAAGCAAATAGGTTCTTCAGAACCGCCTGACTGAACATTGCATCCCGCCTGGAGCTGGTATTCAGGGAATAGAGCTTACAGAACGCAGACGGAGTGGCCCAAGTAGCCGCTCTTCTGATGACTTCCTAGAAAGCATGTCTCTGAAAGGCAGCAGCCGTCGCCTTTGCTCTGACCAGGTGGGCATGAATCCCAAGGACTGGAGGGCCCTTTCAGCCTCCGACTGCGCATTTGGAAAGAACACCAGCAGGCAGATTTCCTGGCTCAAATGGAATGGAGAGACCACCTCGGCAAGAGGTCTGGATGAGTGCGCAAGATGACCATGTAGTTGTGGAAGGTGGTGAAGGGCTCACGCGACAGTGCCTGCAGTTCGCAGACTCTGCGAGCAGAAGTGAATGCTACCAACAGCACTGCCTTGAGTGTCACCAGCCTGATGTCCACTGAAGCCATCGGCTCAAAGGGCTTATGTTGTAAAGCCGCATGAACCACATTGAGTTCCCAGACCGGGTGCGATCTATGGACCAGAGGAAAAAGATTGGACAACCCCTTGAGGTGAGCCTTAACCACTGGGTAGGCTGCTGAAGAAATGTGCTCTGGGGAATTTTTGTAGGCTCCAATGGCCACCAAAAAGTTGCAGCGGGTATCGACCTGTACGCCAGAACGAGCCAGATATGCAGAAAAAGCCATCACGTCGTCCAGGGAGCAGGGGAGGGGGTCCAGCCCCTTGTTGTGAGCCCAGTGGCAGAACCTGGTCCACTTACTCTTGTACTGAGAGTGCATAAACCGCTTCCTGGCCTCTTGCATGATGTCCCAGTTGTCTGAAAACTGGAAGTGGTGAAATCTCAGCTGGTCAGGAACCAGTCCGAGATGGCCAGACAGGCCGGGTCCGAATGCTCCACCGCCCGCCCTGCTGCATCAGGAAGCCCCTGCTGGGGACCAGGAGATGGAGGCCACTGTGAGTGCAACTGAAGCAGATCCGAGAACCAAGCCCTCAATGGCCAGTGAGGGCAATCGTGATGAGGCTGCAGCCCACTGAGGCTCTGAATTTGCAGAGGGTCCTATGCAGCAGTGAAGGAAGAGGAAACCCATAACACCTGCAGCCGTGTCAGCAGCATTGGAATGCATCCGCCAGAGACCCTTGGCCTCACCCTGCCTGAGAAGCAAAGAGGGGGCATTTGGAATTCAGAGGGGATGCGAATAAGTTCAGGTCTGGAAACCCTCATCGCTGGTATCGGGGCAACACACAGGTGATGTGGAACTCCCATTTGTAGGTGTTGAACCCTAGGCGGATGAGTTGGTACGCTTCTGAATTGGTTTCCCCCGGGAGATGGACCAAGGCAATCCATATCTCCTCTGACAGGGCCCACTTGCATATTGACATCCCCTCCATGCACAGGAGAGGGTGCCGCCCTGCTTGCGCAAGTTGAACATTGTCGTGGAATTGTCACTCCTGACCAAAACCGCTTTGTCCATCATGACCAGTATTAAGGCCCTGAGCGCCAGGACCATCGCCCTGAGTTCGATCAGATTGATATGCAGGAGGGTCTCCGTTCTGGACCATGCATCATGAATCAGATAGCCATCCAGGGTAGCCCGCCATCCCGAGATGAATCCGTCATTACCCGCATGGGCTCCGGATGGATGAATGGGGCTCTCACTGCCATATTGCAATCCAAAATCCATGATTTGTGATCTGGAAGGATGATCCTGTCCAATTACGTCCAAAATGTCGAACTGTCTCTCCGCTATCAAATACTGGATGGCATCTCACTCACTCATGCTCAAGTCCTATAAGACTGAAGTTCTCCACTTCCCATCCAAACAGGCTATCTCTACCGCTACCCTTCTTCTATTCTTCTCTCCTGACTACCTTCCCTACTGTACTTCTGCTCGTAACCTTGGTGTCATCTTTGACCCATCTCACAACTTCTCACTCTTCATAGCGAATTCGGTTACTGCAGCTAAACCTAATCTCCTCAATATCAGAAAAATAAGACATCTTCTTGCCTTCAAAAATGCTAAGCACGTAATCTCCTCTCGATCGGACTTCTGTGCCAGTCTACTCTATGGCCTTTCAAACTATGCTTTTTCACCTCACCACAAAGTCCTCAACTTTGCTGTCCGATTACTCTTCATCCTTCCCTGTTTCACTTCCACCTCCCCAGCCTGTTGTCAGTTAGGCTGGTTATCTATGAGAGGGCAAAGTATAAACTCATTCTCATCATCTTCAAAAATAAACAGTTTTGCACCACCATACCTATCGGTACATCCCACTCCCTAGTCTAGCACTCGCCCCCTACAATCATCCTCAGATCACCTCCTTGCTACCTCTCATGCCGCTTATACTCCCTATCGTTTTCGTTCGCTTACTCTGGAATACTCATTCTCCCTCTCTACACTACTGCCACTCTATCTCCATTTAAATCCAACCTCCTAAATCTTCTTTCTAAAGAACCACTTGCATAGCAGTGTACGCCACCATATCTCCCTGTTCTCCTCTCCCCTACGACAACCCACAGCATTTATCCCTCACCCGTTCATCTTAAAACATAGCACCAATATCCTGTTCCTATGTCATGCTCTACTATTCATGTCCCTGGTTCATGTTTCTACCTCCCTGCTAGAGCAATTTCGTTTTAAAAATGCATTATTTTCCCTTTACTTTTCATTTCATTAAAAAAATTAAAAATAAACTGGTGCCGGAGTGAACAAGTAAGAACCCCATCGCCTGGGTTGCTGCAATGTTTTCCGTTTGTACATATAAACCAAGTTCTTCATCCTCTGAAGACTGCATTTGGTCTTTCAACCGCTTTCTCTATCCTACGGGGCTCAATTTAAAAGGGATTTTCTGGCCTTGGGGCTCACCAGAAAGGACTCTGGTTGGCTCACTGTGGCAGGCAACACTCTCAGAAGGGCTCCTCGTCACAGTTCCCAGGTCTTTCCTCACAAGATAGAAAAAAAGGGATGACTGCAATTGGCACTGGTTGCATCAAGGGAAGTCAGGATTCGTCAGCATTAGAATAATTTCCTGGAGGATTCTAGAACTGTCAGCTCCAGGGATGGCAGTTTGATTGCTGTGCTCCTGTAACCTAACCTTTTTCATGCTCCCTGATGTTATACTGTGATTACTACAATAATAACTTGTGAAAGGATGTCAACCCCTGCTACTCCGGACGCTAAACGGCAGAAAAGTGAAGGGAAGGATACTTCTGGTGAGACAAGAGAGGACAAACTCTTTGAGATGCTGAGCAAAATGACACTGGACATTGGAGAAATAAAGACGGCCCTCTTAAAGTCTGAAGAGAAGTTTTCCACAGTGGCCAAAAGAGTGGATTCAGTTGAAGATCACTTGAATGTGGTTGATGAAAAAACTTTAAAACTGATGGACCAGATAAGGGAATTGAAGATGGATAATGAGAGGATTACTCAGAAGCTCTCAGAACAAGAAAATTTCTCACGGAGGAATAACCTTCGTTTTGCTGGTTTTCCAGAAAAAGCAGAAGGAAATAACATCATTGACTTTCTAAATAAGACCTTACCCAAATTGCTAAATATGGATGCAGATGTTTCTTTGGAGATGGAGAGGGCCCACCGGTCTCTGGGACCTAAACCAGCACTAGGTGAGCGACCAAGACATATTATTGTTAAATTCCTGAGATTTCCTGTGAAAGAGTTGGTGCTGAGGAAAGCCCGGGAGCTGAAAGATCTTGCCTGGGGAGGAAACAAAATAATGGTGTTCATAGACCTGAGTAAGGATATCATGGATAAACGGAAAACTTTTATTGGGGCTAAGATTGAAGCACGTGAAAAGAACTTAAAATACTACATGGTTTATCCAGCAATCCTGAAGATTGTGGTAGATGGTCGACTACATTCATTTAATGAGAGCAAGCTGGCTGAGAATTTCCTAACTGGCTTAGATTTGGACCCAATGGAAGGCACTTCGTCTGGTCTGGGGGCCAGGGAGAGACTGAGGAGGAGAAAGGATCGATCTAACACACATTAGTCTGTGGTGATGACAGTTGCTTAATTGCACGTAATTATTATTATTTTTTTTTTTTTTTTTTTTTTTATGGATAAAAAAATGGCCGCCGCCTGTATTTCGTTATTTGCAACGGTTTCGAATGTTATTTACTTATACCGGGAGAGAATGGTGTTTGCCTTCCTGGATTTAGAGTAAGGCACCTTGTTCTAACGTAGCTGGCAGGGATCGTACTTCTATTTTCGTTACGTGCGACGTAACGTAGCTGGCAGGGATCGTACTTCCTGGTTCAGTCGTTCATGATCGGGATAGTACATTGGGAACGGAACTTGGCTGGATCACCCTGCGGCTTATAGCCCGTCATGATCGACGCCTCGGCCACTCACATGGATCCTCGCAGTGTGCAGAGCTTCAGTTTGCGCAGCCTCGTTCCGTGACGCCCCCGTTTGTTCCTCTCCGCAACTTGGTTGGTAAGCCTGTGATGTTGTGATGGGGGGTTACATCCCGTGGCTGTCTCCTGAATAAACGAACTTGTGATTCATGCTCATAGCATATCCTGAGAGCATACATGTCCCTTTTGCTGCGTTCAATCGTGCGGTGTAACTTGCTTATAATGACAGTGGATGCACCGCAATCCCTGAGAGCCCCCTTCATGGCGTGCATATATGCTGTCATCCATTACCTGTATTCTATTAACCATTGCCCTCATGGAAGTGCTTTGTTATGTGGCCTTATTTTGGATGAGTCTGGGCATAACGAAATAAGGATCTGATGCTCAGGAGAGATTCATCGGATCACCTTTCACTGCACACGCCTGACTTCTGCTGAACATCATTGCAGCGACCGGGGTCACCTCGAAGAGGGAGACTCTCACAAGACTTGAGGTGGTATGGAGGAATTTAACTGGCATTCAGGCAGAGCTATAATACACCACCTAATACGAACGTGTTGGATTTGAAGAAAGTTCTGGGGTGGGACTTTGGGACTGAGCACTGGAGCTGCAGTTGGGAGACTGGATACAGGACTGATGGTAGCATCTGGTTGTTTTTCTGGTTTGCGGGAAAGGGGATATTCCCTGCTGCTGGTCTATTTCTGGGATGCTGCTGTATATGGGGTACATATGGTTTGTTGAAAGGGTTGGGGAATGTTGAAATGTCATCCATTATAGATTTTATTACTACTGCAGTACCCATGAGGGATGTGTTATATGGTTGCAGATTTTTTCGGGAAAGGGATAGCACATAACTTTCATTTGCTCTATGGTTCTTTTTATGGTTCCTATGACTTCCTGCTCTTTCTATATTTGTTCCGTCAATGTGGGGGGGGGGGGAAGTCTAAAAATTATTATTTTTTTTTGGGGGGCCAGGAACTATTATGAGAGATTCTTGGGTCAAACTAAATATGGCTTAAATGCCTTATGTGTTCTCTGGCTCTACTTGGGAACTATTGATTTTATTGACCACTTGACTCATGTTGACTATAGGTTTAAATTGGGAATGATTTGGTGGGGTTATGGGGTATTAGTAGTTGCCTTTGTAAGGACTCAGTGTTTTGCGGTTGGGGAATTGTTTTTAAGGAAATGGTGTTCGGATTAGAGTTTTTAGGTGTTTGTGATGTTTAGTTGATAGGGATTAGTATGTTGGGTTGTGGGGTCATAACGGACTTGCAGTATTTAATTCTGGGAATATTCTGAGATCGTCTTTTTTACTTAATCAGGATGTGGGGGTGGGTGGTAAAAAGGAATTAAAGTGAGCTGGATTAGTTTCGGGGGGTAGAATATTGTTGTGAATTACTTTATATAAGGTTTGGGTTGGAGATTCGTCTCTGTTGGGTATGGTTCAGAATGGTTTACTTGATGTATATAATATGACATGTGTTAGGTCCGCTGCTTATCGGACTGGTTTTTTTGTGCAAAACATGTACTTTCTATCTGTTTGTTCGTTTAAATGTTTTGTTGTTGTTGTGTATATGTATTTTGTTTTTATTTTTTGGAAATCTGCCTTTGACCTTGATGGTTACTGCTCCTCTGATGCTGTTCTAACTTGAAAGTTATGGTTGCGTTAACGTTTGTTTCTTGGAATGTTAAGGGGATTGGGAATGTTGTGAAAAGACGCAAGGCTCTAGCAAGATTGTGGAGGAGTGGTGCTGATGTAGTCTTTCTTCAAGAGACTCATCTGGACGAACAATCTGAAAAATACTTGGCCAACTCGAAATATTCTAGAGTGGTCTCGAATTGTTATGATTCTAAATCTAGAGGAGTAAGTATCTTGTTTAGGAAAGGCTTGATGTTTAAGATTGAAAAGACAGTCATGGATGGGGAAGGTAGAATCTTGTTACTTGATGTGCTCCTTAATGGGAAAAAAATGACATTTGGATCTGTGTATGCACCATGCTCGCCAGCTGTATCTTTTCTTGATCAACTGAGCCTTTTGTTGGATGGTATGGAGGGTGACTCATTAGTGTTGGGTGGTGACTTTAATCTAGTGATGGATAGTAAAATGGATCGTAGATCGGAGTGTAGGTATTATAATGAGAGGATTAGTGAGGAACTCCGGACATTTGTGTTCAAATACGCTCTTATTGATATATGGAGGGAACTTCATCGTGGGGAAGAGGAGTTTTCCTTTTATTCACCTGTTCATGACTCTTTCTCCAGAATTGATTACTTCTTTATTAGTAGGGCTTTGAGTGATCAAACGATCTCAACAAACATATTAGAGAGGGGTATCTCGGATCATGCTCTGTTGGACCTCCAGTTGATTTTGGATAGTAAGAGTGCTAAAACAAGGAGGTGGAGGATGCAAGCTAGTATTCTGAAGGATAATTTAGTTGTAGAGGGCTTGGAGGCTTTCATTGGTCATTACTTTAATGAAAATTTAGACTCGGCCAGTATTAAATCTGTTTGGGACTGTTTTAAGGCGGTTTTGAGGGGTGAATTGATTAGTAGAGCTGCCCATGTGAAGAAAAATAAGGAACGTTTGATTGGTGATTTGGAGGAAGAGATTAGAAATTTACAGAGAGTCTGTGCTACTAACAGTTCAGGACAATTCAGACTGAAATTGCGTAAATTGGAGGCGGAGTTGGAGACCCACATTCAAAATTTGGCAAGTAGGAGTTTGTTTTATTCGAAACAGAAGACCTGGGAATCGGGTGATCGTAATGGCAAACTATTGGCGTATAAGCTTAGGGAGATGGTGTCTGATTCAAGTGTCTCTTCTATCCAAACTGACGGGGGGGTTACTTTAAATAGAAATGAAGATATTTGTAGTTACTTCAAGGATTATTATGAGGCATTGTATGGAATAGATTGTGACCCGACTTCTGATGGACTAGACACATTTTTTGAGAAAATATCACTCTCAAGCTTGACTCAAGAACGTGTCTCTCTTGATGCTGCAATCGAGGTTGCTGAGGTTAGTTTGGCTATATCGCAAATGAATGATGGTAAATCGCCGGGTCCAGATGGTATTGTCTCAGAATTTTATAAAAAATTTGATGTTCAGTTGGCACCTGTGTTGTGTGACCTTTATAATGATTTTGTAGTATCAGGTATGATGTGTGATTCCATGAAAGAGGCAAGGATTGTGGTGATCCCAAAACCTAATAAAGATCACACTAGATGTGGGAATTATAGGCCTATCTCAATGCTAAATGTGGATCTAAAAATCTTCACAAAAATTTGGGCTAACAGATTGGGTTTATGTATGAGAGATCTGGTTGATGGGTCACAGGTGGGTTTCATTCCAGGGAGATATGGTTATGACAATATTCGAACCGTGTTAAATGTGGTTGATGACCGATTTGGGAAGGACACAAATGAAGTCATAGGTTTTTTTGATGCTGAAAAAGCCTTTGATAGGGTAAACTGGAAATTTCTAGAATTCACTTTACTGAAAATGGGTTTTGGGCCGATTTTTAGGAGAATGGTAGATTGTATTCATAATGATGTTAAGGCCCGGGTATTGGTTAATGGGGTGGTTTCAGATCCATTTCAGTTGTTGAGGGGCACGAGGCAAGGTTGTCCGTTGTCACCCTTTTTGTTTGATTTGGCGTTGGAACCTCTTGTTACTTATCTCAGACAATGTGAGCTTATTAAGGGTATTGAGGTTGGGAAGGTTGAAGTGAAAGTTCTATCGTATGCTGATGATATGCTCCTTATGTTATCGAATCCAGAAATGTGTGGGGACGTAATAAAGTCAATGTTTCAAGAAGTGGGTGAATTGTCAGGACACAAGGTGAATTGGGACAAGACTGAGGTTTTTCCTTTGTCTGGCCGACATGTGAATACGGTTTTGAACACGTGGAACTGTAAATGGTCTCCAGAGGGGGTTAAATATCTAGGAATTCATATTATTGGGGACTTGAAGAAATTACAGCAATATAATCTGAATTTGGTGCATGCGCAAATGTCATTGTTAATTAGGAGATGGGAGAGATTGACTCTGAATCTGTGGGCAAAGGTCAATGCAATTAAGATGGTTCTTTTGCCAAAAGTCTTGTATGTTATTCAATCCATCCCGTTGTTGTTGTATAAGAAGCAGTTACTTAAGATTGAGAAACTATTTTCTTCTTTCTTGTGGGGTTCTGGTAAGAGGCCTCGGATTCCGAAATACATGCTGGTGCAAAAAGTTGAAGATGGAGGTTTTGGATTCCCTGACTTGATGAATTACTATAAAGCGTTTGTACTTAAAAAAAGCTCATATTACTTTAGGGATGGTGTGGTGAATGAACCAATTTGGTTGCGTATGGAAAGAGGCGTTTGTTCTCCCTTTGACTTGAGATCCATATATAGTATGGATAAATTACCGAGTAGGAGATTGAGGTTGCGCCCAGTTGTGGCTACTAGACAAGTAATTGGGGAGTGGTTTCGGGATAATGATATGAGTTATGGATTCAGTAGAGATGCTTCTATATGGTACAATGCTGCTTTGCAGATTGATAATAAATGTTTGAGTTGGCCTAGTTGGATTCATAAGGGTATCCTGAAATTGGCGGATATATTGGATGGAGATAGGTTGTTGAGTTTTGAGGCATTAGTGAACAGGTATGGTTTGAGGCGAAATGAATTGAATAGATACTTGGATTTTGAAAATTTGATGACTTGTAGATTGGTTTTGGCTAATGGTTCTATTGGTAATAAACCGGAGATTGCTACCTTATTGGAAGGTCCGGAATATGGAGTGCGTACTTACATGCAATTTATGCCTATTAATGAGAAATTTCAAGAGTCATGGGCTAGATTGAGAAATATTTGGTCTGATGATGTCCGGGATGAGATTTCTGAGTTGGAATGGAAATACATTCTAAGGGTTAATTTGCACTTGGGTCCTGATATGGGCTTAAGGTTAATTCGACAAAAAATTATTGGGAAAGTGTATTGGACACCTGTTAGGATGTTTAGATTGGGGCTCCGACCAGATGATTTGTGTTGGAGCTGTAACAGGGATAGAGGTACTTTAGTGCATCTACTGTGGGATTGCTCGAGAGTGCTGGACTTTTGGAAGGAAGTGATTGATAGAATTGATTTGATTTTTGAAGTGGTTTTGCGGAGGTCGGCAGTAAATGTCATTTTACTTTCCCGTAAAGATAGGAGTGGTCGAATTGCGAGACATTCTTGTTGGATTGATAGGGCCATTATGGTGGCTATTAAGTTGATACTCAGGGTTTGGAAATCAAGGAAGAAACCTAATGTTGATGAGTGGCTGACAGAATTACATGTGTTGGCACAGTATGACAAGGTTTCATTCCATAATAAAGATAAGGATGAAGATTATTTGAGATTGTGGGGTCCTTTTATGGCCTTATATGGCTGATGGAGCGATGGCATTATTTAGCGGTAATGGTATTCGAGGTGTGGAGAGTGGGTTTCCTCCCTTCTTTTTTTTTTTTTTTTTTTTTGTCTTGTCTTGTCTTGTCTTGTCTTGTCCTATCCTGCCTGGTGTGGCTGTGGTACTTTCTGATGGTTGTTTCACTATGGTTGCTTTTTGCTTGAAATGAACTGTTTAAGATACTTCAGTCAATTTGTATATTTCATGCTTATACTGTTTGTGAAACATAGTTTCTCTTATTATTACTGTTTATGAGAAAATTAATAAAGTGTTGTTAAAAAAAAAAAAAAAAAAAAAGAATAATTTCCTGGAATACATGTTTAAACTGCCAATCAATGGTACCCCTATGGTTGTAGTTTCCATAGGTTGGCTATGCAGGGAAACAATTCTACATGTGCTTTTATTAGCAAGAAGTTGGAAGTCACACCTTGATGGACAGGCCTCATTTCATAATTATTTCCAAATGCTTTTTAATTATTATTTTAAAAAAATAGTTTGATCTTTTTGATTGAAATATGTTCAGAGGTCTGGTCTCGTGCCATGGTGGAAATATTTGTATTTATTGATTTATAAAGAGCCTTACGCCAAAGGGCTGTACAATGGAACAACATAATACATAGACACACACTTTCAAAATTGATTTTCTTCCACTGCACTGGGCCTAATAGTCATATTTGGGCCTAGTCTTTCTAAAATCAACCTTCTCTTTACAGTTGCATTAAATTCACTTGCAATCAATTTTCCATCAACATACGTTAAGCATACATTTGCATTTATCCTTGACAGAGTAACTACTTTGAGGCTGGACCCTCAAAAGCTGCAGGCTGTTAAATGTTCAGAATAATTAGCTCCAGGTAACTTTTGTCATTTCCAAAACTTCATAACCACAAAACCCCCTCCTAGACCTTCAGAACTTTCAGTGTGCTTTCCCAGACACCTAAATACACATCCGATGAGCAGACATGAAAAAATGAACCCCCCCCAACAAATGGTAAACAATAGGATTCCATATATAATGAAGGCTGCCAATGATTGAGTCATGAGGGCCTCATTACACGCGCTATTAGCGCCATGGTTCATGCCGGTAAAATACCGGCACCGCCTTGGTGGAAAGGGGAATTACCGCCCTATTCCAAGTTTGGCGGGGCGGTAATTCCCCCTTCCACCATTGCCTTTCCCCATTCCCATTTTTGCCCCATATGGCTCTATGGGAATGGGGAAGGCGCTAATTACGGTACCGCAAATTGCGGTACCGTAATTAGGTCCACTGGTCCCTTTGCGGGTTGGTTTTTAACGCCTGCAAAAAGCAGGCGTTAAATTCCCCAACCCGCAAAGGGACCTCGTAATAAGGCGGTAAGGATTTACCGGTACCGGTAAAATACCGGTACCGGTAAACCCTTACTGCCTACCGTGTAATGAGGCCCTAAAAGCTTTATCCTGTGTAAGTTCTCCTTTTTTCCCCAGCACTTTTCTTTTCCACACCCCTCCCATTACCTCCTTAAGCAGCCTTCGTCTCTGGTCAGCTAGTGCAAGTGGATCTATTATTATGGTATTTATTGAGCGCGGAACTAGCTTCGAGAAGCAACTGAGTGTTTTACAGAGTTATACAACAATACAGATATACAACGGAGCACTTTCCAGAGATATACAACAGTACTGATGCATAACGGAGCGCTTTCTAGAGGTAATAGCAGAACAGATATACAGCTGGGGGTAGGATACAGAGGGGCACAGAGCAGGGTACAGTTGTACAGGGTAGTAGGGAGGACAGGGGTGGACGGCGTCTAGGGAGACAGGTGGCACGGGAGCAACGTGATGGCCTAGGTGTTGAGGAGAGATTACTTGAAGAGGTGGTTCTTGAGTTATTTTCTGAATTGTAGGAGCGTGGATGCGAGTCTGATGCTGACGGGGAGGAGGTTCATTTTCCTGGGCGTAGGCAGAGAAGGCATGTTTTCTGGTACTTTCCTTTTTGCAGCAGCGGATTTCAAGTCTGCACATGTCCTAGCTTCTGGTGTTACACTGTCCATCGGAGATGCTGAATTTCTCAGTGGGGTAGCAGGGTGACTTGAGAACGACTGCCTTATAGATAATGCAGCAAGACTAGTGTCTGCGGTGCGAGCCAGTGAAGATCGATGAGGGCCGGAATGATGTAGTCGTATCTGCGTATACTCCTGATGAGGCGTGCAGCCGATTGTACGACACTTCTCTGGGGCACAAGGGAGGACAACAGGAGGCCTTCGAGGATAGCATTGCCCCATCCAGGTGGGATAGGGCCAGTGCTTTAATGGTGGATCTGAAGCTGTCCGGAGAGGGGAAGGACTTCACTTTACACAGGAGGGATAGCTGATACCAAGGCCACGTGACCTCTGACCCACCCCGTCAGTCACTACTAATCTGTTGCCGCATTCTTGTTAGGCTACTCTCTTCTTTCTCCCCATCCCTTTGCTTCCATACTTATCAACACCCATTCAGAGGCCTGGGGCCATTTACTGCAGGAGCAAGGTGTAGGTCACTTGACCTTTCTTCCAGTTTCCTTGCCGACTGCCACCAACTCTCCGCCCTCATAAACCACACCCACCTTGGGCTTTGTCAACGCTGCCTCTTACCACCACTAGCAGCAGTACCATCAGGTGCAAGGTGCAGTTCACTTGATCTTGTGTGCTGCCTCCTTGCCGTCAATCACCAGTGCCCCAGCATCTTTGGATGCACTTCTGGCTTTATCAACTAACTACACTCTGTGGTCTTGGGCAACTTACCAGCGCCAGCAGCAGCAGCTAGATGCAGTTCATGTGACTTTGCTTCACACCTTCTTGCTGACTGTCATCAGTGCTTTGGCCTACTTGGCCACACCCACCTCTGGCTTAATCAATGCCTCTGCGGTGGTTTAGTGACTCTTAACATTACCCGCAGCAGCTATAGCGAAGTACAGGTCACATGCCATTGCTTCCGCCCTGTCTGCGTACCTTCACCAGTGCTCTAGCGTACTCGTCCATGCACATGTTAGACTTTATTAATGCTGCTCTGGCGGCCTAGAGCCACTTACTTCCACCGGCAGCAAGGTGCAGGTAATTTGACTTTGCCTTCTGACTCCTGCCAACTTGGCCATGCCCATCACATGCTTTATTAACATCTCCCTGGCGCCCTAATGCTACTTACTACCAGGGGCAACAGCAGGAGGGAGATGAAGGTCATGTGACTTTGCTTACCACCTCCTTGCTGACTGCCATCGGTGCTTGGGCCTACTTGGCCACACCCACCTCTGTCTTTATCAATGCCTCTGCAGTGGTTTAGGCCTCTTACCATCAGCCGCAGCAGCTGAAGCAAAGTGCAGGTTACATGGCATTGATACCACCCTCTTTGCTGACCTCCACCAGCACACCAGCCTACTTGACCATGCACATATCAGCTTTTATCAATGCTGCTCTTGTGGCCTAGGACCATTTTCCACCACTGGCAGAAGCAGGAGCGAGCTGCATGCCACGTATCCTTGCTTCCCCTCTCCTTGCTGACCGCCACCAGTGCTGTGGTCTTCTTCGACACACAAACCTCAGGCTTTATCAACAGTCTCCTATAGCAATTTTATGTGCTGCGCATCATCAGCACAGGACATGGGAAAACAAGGCCTCCGCCGGTTTGGGTCTTTTCAGGCATTTGAGTGCCAAGATCTAAAAACCTATTTCCTCTCCTAAGGAAGTCATCACCATGTGTCTACTAACACTCTAGCCCATCCCTGCACTCTCCAGGTACTGCAGTTGTGTCCACTTCAGCTACCCAACCTGGCTAACCTCCTTAAAATACCTTCTTAATCTACTGGCAACCATTTCTCTGCACGCATGTGCCCTCATGCTGAGTAAATGCTCAATCAGCTGTTGGAAATGCACCTGACATCTCAGACCTCATTAACTAACCCAAATTTAATGCAATCTTCATCGGTGAAACCTTGCTCATGCCAACCTGCTCCTGTATATCTGATGTCTCATACCACCCACTTATATCATTCAGCATGTGGTCCAATCAGGGAAGAATGGGGGGAGGGGGGAGACATGCATTCCTCCACAAAGATGACTAGCCATTATCGATACATACCCATTCCACCCCTTATCACAATGGAAACCATTATGTGAAAATTCTCCCTCTCACACAAAGCTACAGCCACCTAACAGCTAATCTAAAGACCCCCACCCCGCCCCCACATGTGTAGTACCTACCTAGATGAGTTCACAAACTTAATCTTGACATTTTCAGGGTTGCACATTAATAGCACATTTCCTGGAGACTTCAATTTCCCTGGGACCCATTCACCTAAGAATACTAGTCGATCTGTAACGCTAGTCCTAACTTAACATGTGCTCGCCCCCCACTCATGTCAAGAACACACTGGATCTAATGCACTCATCCAATTGCCTCAAAAAATATGCTGAGCCCATCAATCTCGACTGGTCACATCACCTGTCTATCCCCATCTTCCTAACTCAAACCATGGAATATCATAAAAGCCAGGATAAACACCCCATAGGCACAAGATAGTAATTGAAAAGGTTTCCAGTATACACCATGGAAACCTTACCTTCCCTTCATCTCACTTTTGTACTCCTTTTGCCAGATATCAAAAGAGCTGATCGACAAATGTATGCTAAACAAACTAAGCTGGGCCATGACAAAACCCTCTGCCCCATGGCAACCAAAGAGCACTACAGTAACAAACGCACAATAAGGTCATTAAAGAATCGATGTTGCAAGGCGCACACATCAGAAGACCACCTGGCCCCTAGGCCTTAAAGTACAACCATTGGGACTTCATCACAGAGGTGGTGAAGCTATGAAATTATGTGTGCAGCTAGGCCGAATTGATCAAGGGGTATAGCTGCATTCTATTGTTTGTTGGTGTAGAGGAAAGAGTGAAGCATATTGGTATGTGTGAGTGTGCGGACTGGAGGTAGATCCCGGTTGCTGATTCTGAGACCTTCTTGGACCAGTGTGGAGTTTGTTCTGATTATCAGGCTTGAGCATGTCTTTCCCTGCTTGACAGTGTCATAGGTGTGGAGGTGCCCGATTCTAAATCTTTAATGGGCTAAGCGACTGCAGGTCTATGGTTGTCCGATAAACCTGTGTTTATGGTCGTCCCTGTGTCTCATTGAGTCTACAATTGTTTATAGGATGACACCTTCTCATTGTGCAGTTATATCCAATTCTGTCTATCAGACTTACAAGTACATTCTAGATTCGCTGTCTGGTGCTCAGTAAACCCGAAAGTCCAGCATCAGCGACTATGGTCATCACTGTGTTTTGTTAAGTCTGCAATTGCTTATTGGGTGACACATTCTCAGTGTGAAGTTACTTCAAGTTCTGTTCTATCTGACTTGTGTATGTTTATTATTTGATAATGCGCACAAAAAACCCAGGTGTAGCCGGGCGCAGCAGGTACAAGGTTACTTAAGCTTGGGTTGCATACAGGGAATAAGAAGCATATCAATACAGTACATACATGTCAATACAAACAATTGGAGATGAATAGCTAACATATTACAGTGTTGAAGGAGTATACAAAAAAGGTAAAAGGGTAAGCGCAGAAAAGTCATGGACTAGGTTTCAGGAGTATCATGGCCGTATTAGTTGTCGTTGGACCAGAGCCAGTTTTTTACCTTACATCAGAAGTTGGTATAGGGTAGGTTAGCCCTTAGTGCTGTAGGCAATGCGTTCCACGCCTGGGCAGCTCTGACCGGAAAGATAGCTCTGCCCGCTTTGGATCGTCTAAATCTAGGGGTTTCAAGCAGGAGGTGGTTAGTAGCCCTAGTGTGGTGTCTGGATGATTTTCTGGTCAGTTTGGCTGAGATGTAGGGGGGTGCTGAGTTGTTGAGCCCTTTGTGGGTGAGCGATAGAGTCTTGAGAAGGATTCTGTCGCTAATTTTGAGCCAGTGGTGGTCTTTCCTGATGTTGGATATATGTTCTCTGCGGGGTATGTCAAGAGCTGACCTAAGAGCGTTATTTTGAAGGATTTGCATTTTATTTATGATGGTTTTATTTGCTCCTGCATAGAGGGCATTGCAATAGTCCAGCTTGGACATTACTAATGCGTTAGCTAGTGTGATGCAGCTAGTTTTGGAAAGGTACGGTCTGCAGGTCCTGATTAATTTACAGGTGTACGCTGTAGACGATGCCAAGGAGTTAACTTGTTTTTTCAGGGATAGAGTGTAATCAAGGTAAAAGCCTAGAGTTTTTACCTCAGTAGCCACCTTGATTATGTTGCCATTTATGTTGAAGTTGCTATAATTGGGACTCCGTTTTTTTAGGTTGGAGTCGGAACCCAAGATCAGTATCTCAGTTTTGTCGTCATTTAGACAGAGGCCGTGGGAGGCCATCCATGCCAAAATGAGGAGGTAAATTTTGTTTACTAGAGCTGTGTCTTTGACAAAGTTGCCAGATAATGGTATGAGAATCTGCGCATCGTCCGCATAATTAGTGTAGGTTACCCCTAATCTGTCAAGTTTGTCGAATAGTGGCTTAGTAAATATATTATACATTGTCAGGGAGACACATGAGCCTTGTGGGACACCACAAGTGATATGGATTGGGTCCGCTGCCGCTACGGGGGAGAACACTCTCAACGTACGGTTAGCTAGGAAGGATTGTACACATGCTATAGCTTCACTTGAGAAATGGGCGGCAGACGCTAAGTGGTTGCATAATACTGCATGATCCACCAGGTCAAAGGCCACTGATAGGTCAAGGAGGAGAAGCATAGGTGTAGTACCTTTATCCTTCAACTCGTCGATTTGTGTCTTGAGGTCAATAAGGGCCGTTTCAGTACCGTGAAGTGGTCTGAAGCCAGATTGCCGTGAGCTGTGGATGTGCTCGGTATTTCTTTCTGTGGGGTGGTATGAGTTTCGCTAGGGCTCAAGGAGGCTTTTTTCTTAGCAATTTTAGATTGAAGGGTTGTAATTTTATTTGCTAGGGCATTTTGGATGCTAGTGAACCAGGATTTGTCCTTGGGGACATTCTGTAGGGGCAAATGGATTTTCCAATTCTCGGAGAATAGTGAAAAGCTCTTTGGAATTCAAATTGGCTTTACTGATTCTATCATTAAATGAATCTTTTTTAGTTTGAACTATTTCCTTCTTGTAACTTTTGGCAAAATTGGCAAGTGTAGTTTTATTGTCAGCAGAAGGGGTATGCCTCCAGATAGCTTGAAGTTTGCGTTTTTGGATGCGCATTTTTTTGAGTTGGGGAGTGAACCAGGAGTTAAGGTGAGCTTCACGTTTACTTTTATGAAGTTTGATAGGGGCAATCAGGTCTAGCGCTTTGGCCATAGAAATGTTAAATGACTCAACTAACTCGCTAGGGTTGGATTCAATGGAGCTGGCGGTGAGAGCTGGTAGGAGTAGTGGGAGTAGTTTTTCAGCCGTGATTTCTTTTTTGCTTCTCGTTGGAATGCAGGGTGCTATTTTATTCTTATTAGGTTTGGGAGACTCAATGCTGGCTGTAAAGCATATGAGATAGTGGCCCATCCATATTTGAGGTAGAATACTAGAGATGGTGATGTCACAATTATGGTTAGCTATCCAGTCTAGTGTGCGACCTTTTGTGTGTAGGAGCTAGGACATTTTGGGTAATGTCATGATTGACTAAGATGGATTGGATAGATTGGGCTTGTTTGTCTTCAACGTCATTAAAGCCCAGGTTAAAGTCACCTAGTAAAAGGAGCTGGGTGGTGTCTTTAATGGTATTCGTGAGGAGACTAGATAGGTCTTCCTCAAAATTGCCTAGAGGGCCTGGTGGTCTGTCCACTAGAAGTATTGTTAGTGTGCTATTGTTTGAGATGGGTATTTTAGCTGAGAGAAGTTTGCACATTTGATTATGATGGCCAGGCCGCCTCCTCTAGTGTTAGGCCGGTCGACTCTTAAGATGTTGTAATTGTCCGGTATGGCAGTCATGAGGGCCGGGCCGGGTGCATCATGGAGCAAAGTTTCAGAAACAGCAAGGATATCCAAGTTATCCATAGCCAGTATATCAGCTATTTCAGTATTGTGTGCTATAAGAGACCTAGCATTAATAAGGGCTCCTGATAATGTAGGAGTAGTGATGGTATCTTTAGCAGATCCGGGATTAAGGTGGTTGGGTCTCCTCTGTTTGTAGTATAGATCATCTTGTGGTTCGGGACAATTTATCATCGCTGAGGCTAGGAGGTTGGGCTTAATGGCGGTAGAGGTACGTGTAGGTACAGGTGGAGTAGTTCTTTTATTTTTAATGTCATAAAGTCGAGGTAGCCTAGCTCTAAGTCGCAAGTTTCTCTCTTGCAGGTTGCAGGGGGTGAGGTTGGTGAGGGCCATTATCGTTGTGATGGTTAGAATAGTCCAGGCTAAGGACCAGGATGTAAACAGAAGGCAGGTCTGGATGGTACGCATGTTTGGTAAGAGTACACATGGACAAGTATATTGGGCTGACCCAGTAGGGCCTGAGATACAATTATGCTGATGCTTTAGCCCCACGGTTTGACAGTTTTAGTCAGGGCTAGTATGTCTATATATTTCAGAGGGGCGTCATAAGGCACAATTAAGCTGGAATGCACAGGGCGACATCTAAGTTTAGGCATCTACAATACAGGCAAGAGGCAGGCTACAACACACATGGCAGCACCTAAATTCGAATCATCACAGGGCATCACAAGGCAGCACAATTAAACTAATAGGCACAGGGCAGTATCTACCTTTGGGCATCAGAGACAGGCTACAGTACACATGGCAGCACCTAAATTCGAGTTATCACAAGGCATAACAGTAGAACTAGAGTGCATAAACCCATCTAGGTTTAGGTAACAAAGGTGGGCTAAAGGTACTCAAGTGGGGCACCAGAAAGGTGGCAGTGCACGAGTGGGTTTAAAGTACACTACAAAGTTGAGATAGCTTGGTGCCAGGAGTCATTTGCAGCGAAGTTCATGTACATTTGTAGCAGGGACTAAGCAGATAATGTCAATGTGGTACAGTAAGCTGTAAAGCAGAGTTACCTTGGCAGTCGTGTGTGGGAGAGCCAGGGCTTCTGGCAGAGGGCAGAGTAGGCAGGTAACAGGCATGGAAACAGGAGATGGCCTGGTTAGCAGTGGGCCTTGAATGAAGTGGGCTGGCTTCGCCTGCCGGCGCCCAATCAGAGGACAAGTAGGCAAGGGGGGGCCAAACAGGCGGGCTGGCTGAGGCCTCAGTAGGTGATTCAGGCAGGCATCAGGAATCGGTCGGCCATTTTTAAGCAATGAAGTACCTCATGTACTTCAATGGCGAATTTCGTTTTCAGGCAGCGTGGAGCTGTAAATAGGCAGCGGATTGCCCTGTCCTTGCTTGGGCAATGAAGCGCATCGGCTACTGATGCAAATGCAGCAAGAAATGTAAAACAAAAAACGGTCGAGGCGGCGCTCGGTCACAGCGCTTACCTAAATTAAGGCATTTAGGGAAGAAGCCTTGGTGCTGGGTTCCCGCTGCTCCTGCAGGTCAGGATCAGGTCCAGGAGCTCCAGCTCCGGTGCCGTGTAGCAGAGAGTGCCGTGTAGCACGAGTACATCCTAGATATGATGATTGGTACTCAGTGAATCCGACGGTCCAACAACAGACCAAGCCATGTTGTTTGTGGTGTGTCTGACTGACATTGTTACATGCAGCGGAGGTTTGAGTGTTCCTGGTCTGGTGTGTGGTTTGAGTATTGATAACAGGCAACAGCACATCAATGTCACTTGCAGGAGCTTGCCATGCCAGATTCTTCACCTGATTTACTAACATACTCCCTTGAAGGTGGAACAAAGTTGGTCAAATTCTAATGCTGGGGTTTAAGTGCTAGTGGATCCAATTTTTCCAGGTCTCGGGTAATTGTTTACAGTGAGTGGTTGTGTATTCCCGTCGTAGTTTATGGTTTGAATTGTGGAATAATAGCACCACATCATTGCCACTTGTGAGAGCTGAGTGTGCTAGAGAGCTCAATTTATAGGAGAGTGTAGTGGATATCCACAAGAGACAAAAGAGCATGTCTAATCAAAGCTTTAGAGCATAGTTGATACGGCGCCCCGGATAAAGTAGTTCAGGGCATCAATTCCCAGACAGATCATGGTAAGCATCACTTCATCAGAGAACACATTGCATACGATGGATGACAAGACCAGTGGTACATCACAACCACCTGCAGCATCTTGCGGTTTACCAGGAATCGAGGGAATGCATACGCGAACATGTTGTCCCATTATAGCATGTAAGCGTCTCCCAGAGAGTCTGCTTGGGAGTATCGGTTGGCCAACTTTGGACACTTTCTATTTTCGTCTGTGGCAAACAGGTTTGTCAGGGATGTTCTGCTTGCAAGTCAGGTGAAAGGCTTGTAGCGATATCCGATTCTGTATCACCCAGTGCCACAAGTCCTGTGCTTCCTTCAAGAGAGTCTGAGAACGAGTTCCTCCTTGTTTCTATATTTAATACATGGTAGTAGTGTTCTCTGTCAACACCTTCACCACCTTGCCTTCGAGTACTGGTTGGAACAAGCGTAATGCTTGGAATATTGCTTTGAGTTCCAGATTGGCGGCTGAGGGAGTCTGCAGCCACATTGATGTGACCCAGGATGTGCAACACTTTGAGCCAGACATTGTGCTTAATGGCCCAATTCCAAATTTGGATGGCAAGGTCCACCAGGAGGGGGGACTTGGTGCCCCCCCGTTTGTTGATGTAAAACATTGCTACGAAATTGTCCGTGTGAATTCGAACCACACTGTTGGTGAAAGAGGTTTGAAAAGCCTTGAGCACCAGAAAAACAGGCAGGAGCACAAGGTAATTGATATGGAAGTGCCGGTCTTGAGGCGTCCACAAATCATATAAGTCGAGGTGACGCAGTGTCGCACCCTACCCCAGAAGGGAGGAGTCTGTAGTGACTGTTACTTGTGGGCAGGACTCCTGGAAGGAGGTCCCCACAGAAAGGTTGCTGGCGGACGACCACCATTGAAGATCTGCCATCACTCTGGAAGGGACTGGAATCATCTTGGAATCCAGCTCCGTAGCCTGGGACCAGCTGCTCCGAAGAGCAAGCCGAGTGAGTCTCATTTTCAGGCGTGCAAAAGGTAGAGCCAACACTCAAGAAGCCATTATGCCCAAGAGTCCCTGGAACCACCAAGCCGTCATGTGAGAGGACTGGAGGAAGAGCTGGCACGTGGTCGAAAGGTCTGCAATTCTGTCCTCCGTCAGGAACACTCTGGTAGTGATGATATCCCAACGGAAACCCAGAAAGATTAGGTCTTGAGCAACCGTCAGACGATTTCCATCAGACGATTTCCGCCAGTTCACCGACAGCCAAAGATGGAACAGGAGCTGAAGGAGTGACTGTAGATTGGCCGTAGCGACTTGTGGGCAAGGATTGTGCAGGAGCCAATCGTCCAAGTATGGATATACATGAAGCTCTGCAGTCTGAAGCATGCTGCAATGACCGTCATCATCTTCATAAAGACACGCAGTGCCGAGCTGAGACCAAACAGAAGCACACAATACTGGAAGTGCTCTGTCCCCCAGGAGAAACACAGATGTTTTTGATGCAGGTTCCAGATCAGAATGTGCATGTATGCATCCTGAAGGTCTATCACGCTGAGCCAATCGCCCTTCCTGAGAGAGGACTTTATCTGGCAGTGCGCAATCTATTAAATTTATCTTGGATTATTGAAAGCGATTAAACTTGGATAGGTCGAGGATAGTGCCCAGGCCAGCCTGGTTGGGTTTGGGCACTGTAAACAGACGGGAGTATTAGCCCTCCCCTTGCTCTCCGAGGGGAACAAGTTCCACTGCTCTGAGGTCTAGGAGCTTCTGTACCTCGGCTCTGAAGGAGGGCGACCCAATCTGCTAGAAGAGGGGGTTGAAGGATGGGGTAGGGCAGCGATTGAAAAAACCCATTGGTCTTCAGTGATGGACTGACACGCCTCTAGATGAGATGAAATTCGTCCTCCCACCGGAGCCTCGTGCGACTGATGGAAAATATAATTTAGATGTTTTATCAGCGGGGAGACAACCCGTTCCTGAAAAGGAGGCTGGTGGGTGAGAGAAAAACCGTCCACCTTGGCATTGCTGCTTACGGCGGGACCACTAGCTGGAGCATATGTTTGGTGCGCACGGCGGTCCTGAAAACCTCTGAAACCAGAGAAGGACCTCGTTTGGGAACGCAACTAGGTGCCTTTGCTGGTGTTTTCGCAAGGACCGACAATGACTTGGCAGTTTGAGTGCTTGCCTTGGTCTTCATGAGTTCCTCATCCGTGGTGGAGTGGAACAGTTCTTTTCCCTCGAAGCAAAGATCAAGCACCTTGTTCTGAACTTCCTTCGAGAACTTAGTAGCATAGAGCCACGCTTGGCGGGTGATGTCTACCCCGACCATAAGACCTTGAGCAGAAGTGTCTACGTGATGGGCCACAGCCTCAAGTAGATCCTGCGCCAGAACCTGGAGTCTGACAAGCCGCCTTTGAAGTCCTCAAGCCTATCAGCAGGAATACATTCTTGGAACTCTGCTAGCTCCTTCCACAGTTTGACATTGGCAGCCCCAGGGATAAGCTCTGCATTAGCCTGACATAGCTGAAGAGCCGAATTGGAAAAAACCTTTTCCCCAATGGTGTCAAGATGCTTGTCTTCCATGGAAAGGATCTGAGACGCTGCAGTGGAGGAGGTAGAGGCCGGCTTCGACTGGAGCATAGCTGCGGCCACCACCATCGACGAGGGGAGCAGGCAAGCGGACACGGATATGTCCTCAGACGCATGAAGCTTGTAGCAAGCGTCAATTTTCTTGTTCAGGTGCTGCCCAGAATGAGGTTTTTCCCAGACCTTAGGGGCCTCGGCCTGGACGTCCGTCTTAAGGAACAGGCCGGTGCGCTCCTGTGTCGACAGCGTGAAGGCTCCAGAACGAACCCCTCTTGTGCAGCTGGGGCCTCGGTCATTGGGATGTCTAGCAATGCCATCATATCCAGAACCCGGTCATGAAAGGCTCTAATAGAGCGGGGAGCTTTAATCGCCATCCTGGTCTACCTGGCCCTCATCCAGTGAGGCCTGAGCAGAAGACCTATCCGCCACACGTAGTGCCTCAGGCCCCAAAGGGGTGGTTGGCAGAGCAACCAGTCTTTTCCACAGGGGAAATTGGAGGCAGATGAGGTAGTGGAGGAGGGGGCTCCACAGGGCGAAGTGGAGGAGGGGTCACTCCCGGGTCCTGCCTAGGGATTGCCGGAGCAGAGGGAGGATGAGGCGGCTTAGGACGAATTTCCTTAAACAAAGGATGGCCCCCCCACCAATTTGATCCACGTAGATCAAAGGCAAGGACGCAGGAGGGAGCGAGACTGTATGCGGCATTGGAGTCCGAGCACGCCAATCCAATTTCCACAAAACCTGGAAAAGGCTGCTCTGCCCCAAAAACAGGCCCCTCAGCACCAGCTGTGGTGAACGTTGGTATAAGAGAGATAGTCAAAATGGCTGCCGTGTAGCCCGGGCCGCCATTTTGTCAATGCCTGAGGCGAACTGCATCACAAGAGTAAGGGAGGCCATAGTCACCACAGGGGAGTCAGGGGGCTTATGTGCCATTTTATCCTTGGAACAAGAAACCTCGGCAGAGCCGCTACTAGCAGATCTACAGTGTTTATTAGACACCTTAGGGACTGCTGAAGAATTTGCCCCGATTGGGGGACCCTCTGCTGAGCCGGTACTGGAAGACTTATGGTGTGTGACCGGCTTCTTTGCCCCCTTAGCAGTATTTGTTTTACCACAGGTCTGAGCATGGGAAGGCTTAATCACCCCCCTGAAGCCAGGACCCTTAAAGGGGGTCCCTTAATCTTGCCGGTGTTGGATATAGCGCAAAGAAGGAGAACCTCGGAAGTAACCCTGGTACGTTCAGTCACCTTGAGAGGGACCCCGAGACGAGACACGATACAGTTAGTTCCAGATGTCGAAACCTCTGGGATGACCCCGGTAACAACAGCCCCAGAAGTACGGAGCCTAATTTAAGCCCATGAAAGGGGAACCTTGGAAGAAGATCTGGTTTTGGCAGCCCCCTTGCTTGGGGATCTCAGAGGGAACTCTGGATCGCCTGCTAGATCCTTTGTGGGACACCTCAGGGATATCCCTGGTAATAGAGCCACTTGAGGCCCTCCCGCACCTAGAAGACCCCGGGAAGGAGTCCACTGGTTGGGGTGCCCTGAAAAGGAACGAAATTACTGGGCGCTTTCTTTTTTCTTCAATCAAGAGCTCTAAGTGTGGTGGACAAACTCATTGAAACACCTCTTCCCACATGATACGTCGACGTTGGAGTGCCCGGACGGAGATGGGAGTCGCAGCAGAAGCACGAGTCCCAATGGTGTTCCGGGCCTAAGCACTCCAGGTAAAGAAAGTGGGGATCCACCCCCGCGAAATGACGTTCGCACGATGAACAGGACACGAATCCCAGATGCTCCGGCATAGACAGAGGAAAGATGACCGTGGAAACGGAGCAGGAATGAAGGACAAGGGAACAAATAGAAAAAATATTCCCAGTGATGCAAGTGCGCCCGACCTCGACCGCGCAGAGAAAAGGACTGCAGGGCGATGGGTGGGGCGGAGCTCAGGAAGGCGGGGTTGTGGTCACGAAGGAACATTTTTTTTGATGCTTTTTGAAAAAAAGTGCTCCGGTCCCGTTCCGAAGGACGGAATGTACCACAAGTATGGAGGAAAGGGGACAAGACATAGGAGTATACTTCTCAAAACATTCTGGAAATGCCAGACGACAGATGGATTCTCTGAGATCAGTGTACAACCATGTGGCTTACGGTGTCCCCCGGGCTCCATTCTCTCTCCAGTCATATTTAATCTATAAATGAACCCCTCAGTGCACTCCTAACTGACTCCAATACACCAATACGTGGACAATGCTCAGCTAAACCTAAAATGCAGGGATCCCCACATCATCGGCCATCTCGGTGCATGCCTTGCTACCATTCAGACATGGATGTCATGTGCCTACTTGAAACGTAACCCTACCATGACAAAATGTGTCCTACTAGGACAACTCCCCCTGCCCCCCAGACATGCAGGCTCCAACTCAATAGGTGGATCGATGGTATGCTGTTGGAGGGATTTACCATGCAGATCACCAACTCGCCGAAATCTATTGAAGTCAATGATGACCACAACCTTTCCTTTTAACAACACATAGCTAAGAAGGTCCAAACAGTCTGGCATCAAATAACTTTACTTCACAAGAGCAAACCCTTCCTTCCAGCCTATGATTTCTGAACATTAGTCCATGCTCTGGTAACATCTCACACACAGGGGAAACTACCTACAAGCAGGGTAACCAGCTACACATCTGGCCCCCCTTTACACAACACCAAATCACTGGAACACGCAAGTTGACCATATCTCCCTCACCCTATGCAGGCTGTACTGGTTAGCCTTACCAGATAGGATCCTGTTAAAAAAATAATCACTGTAAAGACTACTGTGTGTCCCCTTTCATCCATACTTATGGGAGTTCCCGCAGGACAGAAGCAATGGCAAGCCGAAGCGCTGTAAGAAAAAACAGCAGTAATGGGCCATGTGCTCATAGCCTGACCACAACCTATTTCATGCCTCCCGTTATCCTTCTCCTCAGCCCTGAACAACAGAGAGGACCTATCTAAGTAGTTTAGGGGGATGGAGAGCAGGCATATGGAGGAAAAGGGGAAAGGGGATATTGTAATAGGAGTACAATAGTCACCATGGTAAGTAACTTTTGCCTATTCCTAGGTCCCATCCCCCTTCCTCCATACTTACAGGACAGTTTAAAGCACTACTCTAACCCAGGGAGGATGGACCGGACACTGTTGCAAAGATATTCTTTAGGACTGCTTGTCCCAACTGGGCATCAGCCCTAGAGCTGGAATCCAGCCCGTAGTGTTTTTAGAAAGCTGAAGGCGAGGCCCATGTTGCAGGTTTGCATACGGCATCCTAAGGCACATGAGATTGGAAGACAACTGCTGTGCTCTTTGCTCTCATCAAATGTACCTGCAGGCCTTGAGGAGGGATCTTGCCCTGCACTTGGTAAGTACGAGAATTGCATGAGACCATTGATCTCGCCAAAGTGCCTTTAGGCGATTGTTTGTCTGTCTGTCCAAATACTTGTGAGGCTTAGTCCTCTCGAAATAAAACCTCAAGGTCCTTCGAACACCGGCTCTGTCTGTGGGTCTGGGAAAAAGACAGGAAGAGAAATGTCTTGGTTTGTGTAGAAGTGTGAGGCCACCTTTGGTGGAAACAACGGGAGGGTCTATAAGGCCACTTCATCAATGCGAAAGCAGAGGTAGGCAGATATAGCCTGTAGTTGGCAGGAAGGGCAGAGGTAATTACAAACAGAAAAGCCGCTTTCCATGTCACCAGGAATAAGTCAACTGACGCCATTGGCTGGAAGGGCTTGTACAGGAAATCTGTCAAGACAAATTCAGATACCAGTTCACAATAGAATGTTGTGTTGGGGGTAACAGATGGACAAGTCTCCCAAAGTGTTGCTTGATTACTGGATTGGCAAAGGAGACTAGCCTGTTATTTTAGAGGTCTTAGAGGTAAGTCCCGATTGCCATCATTTACGCTCTGTACAATAAGACTTGAGTCCATGAATGTACAAGACTTGTCAAGAAAAAAAGGATGTTATCTGGATGTTTGTAGTGGATCCCTTTACTTCCCCAACATCCAATGGCAAAAACAAAGCCATTTTCATTTGCACTGGGATCGAGTACAAGGCTTCCATTATGCCTCCATTACCTTGAGGACAGAGTCAGATAATCCCAAGTGACCCTAGATCAGGTGCCTGTGAGCCAAGGTAAGTGATTGTGGTCAAGAGGGGTTAGGCAGGGTTGCATATTAGCTTCCTGCATATTCAATCTATATGTCAGCGACTTGGCAGAGGAAGTCGATAAAATTAGATACTTTCCGCAAAAAAGTAGGCATAAAACTTTTCGATTCCTCACGCTCACTGATATTATTTTATTGGACACTGCAGCGATTGGGTTACAACGACTTAAGTTCTACTTATATTTGGCAAATAATCTTAAAATAAACATGGCCAAAACTGCCCTTTTGTCCTTTAGAAATAGTAAGAAAAGAACTGTGTTTAATTGGCATATTGATAACCAGTGCTCCAGATAAGATTTTGAGGTGGGAGTATTTTACTCCCTGTATTTAAACTTTGAGAGTAAATGTGATTTTAAGAGAGTAAAAATGACTTTTCTCTTTTGCAAGAGAGTAAAATGTATGCGACATCCAGCCATGCATGCACAAACTGTATGGAAATCCTTACCGAACCACAGCGTTCTGCATTGTGACAGAATACACCTTTTATTATTTCTCCAAGGTCTGGCCATTTGATCTCTCCTGTATATATTTAAATGTTGAAATCACAAAAACCTAGCCGGCTTCAGAGAAATGCATTCTCTTTCAGAGGTGGCTTTCAATTACATCCATGTAGATAAAAATCAAAAGAAGCCTTCTGGTTTCTGTCAAGTAACCTGACTTTTGCATTGCCCTCTGCTCTAAACCTGTGTATAAATGTACACAGGAAAATAAAAAAGCTGTCGTATTTGCAAGATTTTCATGCGTAAAAAGGCCTGGTATGCACCTTATCTGGAGGCCTGCTGATAGCTATAAACTGGAGACCTGTAAGCACATGACATATCTGGGGTACTCTATGGTTAACACATTTAACAATAGGAGAGTGGCTAAAAGACTTTGTAGGAAAAAAATTCCATTAGTTACCCAAATGAAAACAATCAAACAAACATTTTTTAAATACACCTTGATGCCATTGGTGAGGTTCTATAAGAAAAAGGTTACTATATGGCATCAAAGTAGTCGACACACCAAGCAACAAAGACCTAGAAATCCTAGATGGTCTAGTCTGGAAAGGAATGCTAGGACTTCCAAAATGTACACCGTTGGTAGCAATACGTTTGGAGCTGGGGTTGCAATCATTATCACCACTGGTAAACACCAGGAAGGTGATGATACTGCAAAAAATCTTATATCCCCAAAAGGCTCCTTATATGGCATCCTAAGGAACATTCTAGAAAAAGGATTCTCTGTCCTGTTAAATTCTTTCAGGAAGGAATGCAAGTATTGCCATTGGGAAGCTGGGTGTGACGAAGACCTCTTGGCGGTAAGCCCAGTCAGAGTCAAATTAAAGATACGCAAGTTTGACTGGGTTAAACGGTGTGAATTATTAAATACATATGTTTCCCAGAAAGAATATGTTAACTCCATAAGGAAATATGACACCATCCCCAGGTAGCTTATGTGCTTTCCAAACCATATTTTTTACTTGGTGTCTATGTAATTTAGACTTGATCAACTGCATAACTTGGAGACTTGGAGCCAGAGGAAAGGATTGGCAAGGGAAGAGAGAGGCTGTCGCCTCTGTAAGAATCAAGGAACTGTAGAGACCTGGACCATTTAATCTTGGAAGTGTCTGGATACACGTCATTTGTCCCATCAATACTTTGATAGATTTGCCTTAGATTTCACTCTTGTTACAGTAAATTAATTCTTGACTTTGAACAAATTTTGTCTACAGTTGCGACTGGGGAATCAAGTAAAGATAACTATTGCACTTATACACTTTATTAGGAAAATGTATGACAAATGGGTAGAAATTTGGCTATTTGGGTAGCTAAAATTGGTCTTTTGAAAATGAATTATGTTGTTTCAGATATAGATAGACACTTTTATTTGGTTTTCACCATTTACATGAAATAAAATACTGTACAATTCAAAAAGGTCGCCATTAATCCCAAGTAAAATACAGTACAGTCATAGTTATAAAAGGCATGTTAAAATATGCAATGAAAATGTATTAAATGCTTAAAATGTTCTAACCATATGTTTGAAACCCTCACTGATATACTCTGATAAAAAATTGATAAAACAGGCATTGACACAGGACAAAACAAAATTCATAGCATCTGTGACATGTCTAATAGTATTAAACTGAAAATGTTTCCTCAGCCATAGGCGTCTCAAATCTAAAATGTTTTGACAAATAAAAAAGTAATTAGACCCTCTTCCGCCCCACTTCCGCAGATACAAAGCTTTATGTTAAACTGCCATGTCATCCGAGCCCTCATTGGTAAAACGCTCAGACGCATCATTGCAATGGTACGTCTTTGCATCAGAGAGCGAATGACACTTCGGGGGTGGTGGGGAAGTTATCACAGTAAATGTGACGAGCCATCGACAAGTGGTCGAGTGAGCATACATTTTCCATGCCATTTATTGCCAAGTCAAATTCTCGCCTTCTGGTTTTCATAGACAAATAAAGTTTTGTAATCCGGCCAGTTCAGGATGATGATTATTTTTTACTTTGTACATTATCTTATGAATTGTTCATTGAATCTGATATATTGATTTGAGGTTTTAATTGTATTTTTAATGCGTTGTGGTGAAACTAGAATTGTAAGCAATGTATTAGAATGCTATATCAATTCTAACTAATGCACTGAAATGGTATATTCACTATATTTTTTGTGTAACTGTTTTAATAAACCATATATAAGATTATTACTGTAATACCTACCCCTACTGCTGGCATAGCAGGTATGGAAAGAGAGGTGTTCCACTTGGCCATAAGCAGTAAACAAGAGAACCAATGCTTCTGATGCCAGTGAGGGACGATTAGGAGAACTTTGCAGTAATCAGAGACTCTGAACTTTTGCAAGACTCTCGGCATCAGAGGAAGAAGGGGAAACGCATAGGTGAACAAGTTCTTTCATGAGATCGATAATGCATCTCCCACTGACGCTTTCCCCTTCCATAAGGCTTAATGACAACTCTTGCTGTTCGGTGCCATCGCAAACAGATCCACCGGTGGGAGACCCCTGCAGGTAAAGATCTCCCAGTGGACTTGCTCGCTTAAACCTCAATCATAGTGGTCGAAAGATCTCCTGCTCAGCTTGTCAGCTTTAACACTGTCTTGTCCGGCTTGTAGCATTATGTAGTTGCTCAGTGCCCACTCCCGTGGGTTCACTGCCATCGCACATGATTTTACCAACTTGGTTCCTCCCTGCTTGTTCACGTAGAACCTAGTCACTGCATTGTCTGTCAGGGTGAGGATATTGGAATTTGTTATCAGTAGCAAGAATGGCAGCAAGTCCAGGAAGGTCGTCTTCAATTCTACCAAGTTTATGTGCTCAAGAGAATCCTCCTGGTTCCATGTGTCATGGATTTGGAGATACCTCAAACGTGCTCCCTGCCCCGAAGAGGTGGATTATGTTGGGATGGTGAACTGGAAAAGGATTCCTTGGTCCGACAGAGGGCTTTCTGGTACCAGAATCTGCAAGTACTTATTAAGCCTTTGTAGGGTGCTTTAATGGACATGAGCACTTCTGCTTTGTCGTCTGACAGACCATCTTGGTCGTCCACTGTGCCATCATCCGGGGGACCGGGAGGTAGAGGTAGGGAGGATATTTTGGAAGCAGGGGAAGAGGAAGGCATATTGAGTTGAGAATCTGTCCATGAGGTGGTGACCCCGCTGTCACTGTGTGAGCTATAGTGGGTCCATTTTGGCTTCCACTGGTTCAGGAGTACGGACAAGCACTTCCTTCATGAGCGACTTAAAATATTACTTCATGGGATCAAAGTGCATTAGGTCCTGACATTTCTTGAAGACCCCCTCAACTCTTGTGGGTCCATGACTTGATGTACCTGGAGAGGTACTCCAGGCCTAATTACTGGGAGGTACCAAATATCACCTCAGACTGGGTTGGATACAAAAAAAACTGGGGATGAGTGGAGGAAGAAATCCGTCTGAGTCTCCCGGTGTGTGCTCTGACGTAGCTCGTCTCCTGGTGACTGGCCACAATCTGACAGGGAAAGTTGTGATAGCCATGGCCTGCCGTAGATGAGGTGTGACTGCAAACTGTGCATGGCACTGTGCTCTCAGAGGTAAGCTGAGGAAAGGTGCCCATCACAGGCTTTCACAGGCTCTCGGATGTCTGCACAGTAAGCAGAGTGGTTTGGCCTTGTACCGTAGTCTGGTGTGAGGCAAAACACCCACAGTGACAGGGTCCATAATGCCAGGCTTGTCAGAAACCGAAGTTCCCTCGGGCAAAGCACAGTATTATATCCTTGCAGGCCCTCAAGACAAACACTGATACAAGTCTCCTCAGAAATCTTGGGGCATGACACAGTACTATGGTGGATAACCCCAATAGGCCCCGAAGAAGACACAACGCCTCGGCTCACCCCAGGAAGGGTGTTACCTGGACACAATATGTCAATTCTTGAGGGACTTGTACGAAGCTGAGTAACAAAGTGCACAGGCATCCCAGTGGGGATGCGGGCCCAGATACTCAAAGCTGAGTGCGTGTGGGTACGAAGCAAGAAAGAGGGATGGAACATGGAGAACACACCTTTACCCGGTATTAATGGGAGAAATCAAGGGGAGAATAGCGGGGAAAAAGAAAAGATAAAAGTTATCGCCGTGAAGGGGTGAGTCAAAAGAAAAGAGCTGCATCCAACAAAGAAAAAGGATTATGGGGAAGGAGCCCGGGAGACAGGGGAATAGTGCATGGTCGCATTATGCAGAGTTGGCCCGCTGCCGCTCTTTAAATTCTTAAAGTGGAAGCGCTGCTCTAAGGCAACTCATAGTATAAGTATGGAGGAAATGGGAAGGTTGTAGGGATAAGAAAGTTATTCACTGTGGTTTTCAACCTTTCTTTCTGATCACTTTCAGACAGTGTCTCTTCCTCCTTTCAAATATCCCCTGGTGGCAGAGAAATGTGGCATTCCTCAGGGGTCTGTTCTGTCTCCCTTTCAATTTAATTTGTATCTGGGCCTGTTAGCTGATCTTATAGCAGAACATGGGTTGCATTTCTCCACATATACAGATGATATGCAGGACCCCCCCTTCCAAGCTACCTAATTGTCTGTCTTCTATTAAGGACTGGAGGGCTATGAATTGGTTAAAGTTCAACGGGGACAAAACTGAGATTCTTGTGGTGGGTTGCCCTAGCCTCAGGTCCTCCTGGAGTGTTGACTAGTGGCCAGCTTCTCTGGTGCCCTTTTCCTTCTCCTGTTAATCAGTTAAGAGACTGGGGTTAAACTTCTTCCCTGCAGCTCCAGAGAAACTCAAATATTTGTCGGCCATGCTGGTTTTGCTAAATTGAAGGTATTAAGGAAGATTCTGCCTTTTCTCCCTCCTGAGTCTCTTGCCAAGGTAGTGACCTCTTCAATTGTGGGGTCTGTGGATTACTGCAATGGTATCTACCTTGGCCAACCATCTTTTCTACTTCAGCGTTTGCAGAATCAGCAAAACTAGGCAGCTCGGCTGGCTCTGAACGCACCAAGACTTTCTCATTTCCGGGGTCTGCCGTGCCAGCTGCACCGGCTACCTATAAGGAGATGAACTGAGTTTAAGATAGTGTATTGCGCACCGTGCGATTTATAATAATTAAGTTACTCACCGTAGTGACTACCTTACTCCTAGTCCATAGTCCCCTTTCCTCCATACTTGTGGGGCATTCCGTCCTGTGGGACGGGACCGCAGCACTGTTGTACAAAAAAGTATCAAATTGAAAATGTGTCCATCTTCTCTTTTTCCTCGGGGTACCGCACGTGGCTGTAACCCCGCCCTCCTTAGCTCCGCCCCCACGCATCACCCTTCAGCCCTTTTCTATCACCGGGTCTAAGACCATTTAAGCAATAATAGAGGATACATATTAGAGGGGACGGCAGGCGCGCGTATGGAGGGAAGGGGACTATGGACTAGGAGTAAGGTAGTCACTATGGTGAGTAACTTTGTTATACTCCTACGTCCCGTCCCCTTTCCTCCATACTTGTGGGAGATTGCCAAGCACTCCTTACAGAATAATGGGTGGATGAAACTCCTTTATTGAAAGAGATTTTTAAGAACAGCTTGCCCGAACTGAGCATCAGCCCTGGAGCTCAGATCTAAGCAGTAATGTTTCACAAAGCTGATGGGGAAGCCCATGTAGCTGCCTTGGCAATGGTTTCCCAGGGAACATATTTTTGGAAGGCAATGGCGGCTGCCTTGACACGCACAAGATGGGCATGAATTCCCTTTGGAGACTGAAGGCCCTGAACGGCATAAGCTTTGGAGATACAGGAAGCAATCAGGAGATAGTTGCTTTCGAAGCCGGCTTTCCTTTTGGGTCTACGAAGGTCACCAAAAGTTGGGAAGAGCTCTGAATATTAGATGTTCTGTCCAAACAAAACTTAAGAGCTTGCCTTACATCCCGGTTATGCAGAACCCTCTCGGCATCTGAAGCCAGTTCTGGAAAGAAGACTGGTCAGGAAATAGACTGGTTCAGATGAAAAACGGATACCCCCTTGGGAAGGAAAGAAGGATTGGTCCGGAGGACAACCCTTTCCTTGTGAAAGATGAGAAATGGATGCTCCTGAAAGGTGAGCAATCTATGCTCCACCGACAAGGCCTGAAGTCCGCTTACATGCCTTGCCGAAGTTACCGCAATCAGAAAGGCCATTTTCCATGAAATGAATTTCAAGTCTGCCATAGCCATGGACTCGAAGGGTTTATGGCATAAAGCAGCAAGGACCACATTAAGATCCCACTTGGGATGTGGGTTGCCTACAGGTGGATATAGATGCAATAGACCTGCAAAGTGTCTTTTAATGACAGGGTTTGTCAAAGAAAAAGAGCATGGACAGGTAAGCAGCAATATCCGACAATTAAGTCCTACAAGACAAGACATGCATGCCCGGAGCTGCCAGATGAGAAATGAAAGACAGGACCATATTGATGACAGCTTCTCTGGGGTCCAGCTTTTTCGCTAAACACCAGTGACAGAAACAGAGCCATTTGCTCCTGTACTGAGACCTCGTCGAAGGCTTGCTTGCCGCCTGGATGATATGCATATTATTCGCGGACAAACTTAAGCTTTCTAAAGATTTGAACTCAGGCACCAGGCCGCCAAGCTGAACGATTGTGGGGAGTGGTGCCACATCTGCTGATCGCTCTGGTAAAGCAGGTCGGGAATCAGCGGAAGCCTGATCGGTGAGCAGACTGGCAGATGCTGAATCTCCGAAAACTAGAATATGGCTGGCCACCACGTGGCTATGAGCAGGAGAGTGCAATTCAACGTGTTCCTGAGCTTGCATAACGCCCGGTGAATCAGAGGAAGAGGCGGTAAGGTGTAGGCCCTCATGTTGTGCCACGGAATATCGAGAGCATCCCCCAGGGAAGAATCTCTGAGTCCCTTCCTGGAAGCACAAAGAGGAAGTTTCCTGTTTGGTGACGTTGCAAAGAGGTCCACTTCAGGAGTGCCCCAATGGCAAAAAAGGTCTGAGAGGATCTCTGTGTTCACTTCCCACTCGTAGCTGACCACCGCTCGCCGGCTGAGAGAGTGTGCCATCACATTCAGATGGCCCGTAATGTGTATCGCCAACAGACAAACACTGTGCTGAATGTGCACCATTCCAAATCTGAATGGCTAGGTCTACAAGGGGAGGTGACCTGGTACCCCCCTGCTTGTTGACGTAAAACATGGATACTGCATTGTCCGTGCGGATGCAGACCACCTTGTTCACAATCCCTGGCTTGAAAGCTTTGAGCGCCACGAAAATCACCAGAAGTTCCATATAATTTATGTGAAATTGTCTGTCCTGCTGCGACCACAGGTCGAAAACCTGAAGATGATCCATCGTCATGCCCCACCCGATAAGGGAGGAGTCTGTCGTAATGGTCACCAGCCGCGGTAGGGCTCCTGAAAAGGCACACCCACCGACAAATTGCTGGAAGAAGACCACCAAAGGAGATCAGACTTCATGTAGGGTGGAACCGAAATCAGTTTGGTGTCTGGGTCCACCGCTCCTGGAGCCAGGAGTTCCGAATAGCCAACTGCGCAAGTCGCATCTTGAGACACGCCAGGGAAAGAGCAAGCACGCACGAGGCCATGAGGCCCAGAAGCCTCTGGAACCACCAAGCAGACATGCCCTCCGACTGAATAAAGACTTGACACGTGGTCAACAGATCCGCCAGCCTGTCCACAGTCAGGTACACTCAGCAGTCGATCGTTTTCCAACAGAAACCCAGGAATATCAGGCCCTGAGAGATTGTCATGGAGGATTTCCGGCAGTTCACCGACAGCCCAAGACTGAACAGGAGCTCGATTGCTTGAGGCTTTCACCGGAAGGGGCTGTGCAGAAGCCAGTTGTCCAAATATGGATAAACATGAATACCCTGCAGCTTTTAAAAAAGCCACAATGAGACCACCAGAGGGCGCCGACGAGATGGTCGTATAAACCAGTCTCCCTCTTTGGGCCCGTAAAATGTCTTTTTTTAGAGCCATGCGAGGAGAGACCTGCTCTTGAAAAAGCAAAGACTGAACCCGGGAAACGATTGTACACCTCTGGGTAAAACGGTGACAAAAATTGGATAAGGAAACGCCGGAATTTGCCTTGCCGATGACCCACTCCCAGTGCCGTGAGAGCAGAGAACGCGGGCCGAGAAGAATGAAGAAAATGGCAGCCACAGTATATGCTACCAGCCAGCGGGGCACCCCACTCCACTAGATTCTACGAGACGGTGCCAGAGAACGCAGGGTGACTCGGGTGTGCAGAGAAGAAGAGCCCTGATCACGGAAAGAGAGGGAGGGTGGCAGCGAGGGAGCCGAGACACGGGCTCAGAGGACTGTGGCGTCCCCCTCGCTCGCTGGGAAGAGCCCCACCCGAGGGATACAGTGCTGGTGTGAGCGGCCCAGCAGAGGGAAGCTGCAATTCTTAGTAGTTGTTTTGCCCCTCTGCTGAGGTCTGCCCAAAACCTTTACAATAAGAGCCGCGGTGCGCTCCGACCCTACGCAGCCCAAGTTTCCGTGGGATTCGGCTCTCTAGCCCAAGAAAGTGAAAGTCGAGGGTCACCGGCGCTAACAAGGCGCATCGACTCCCTTCCCTTGGTCGATGGAGCTGCAGCAGCAGGGTTGGCACAGTGGGCCTTCAGGACAGTAAATAAAAAAAAAAAAAGAAGAAATAAATAGTAACCAAACAGTAATACGGATCAGTCTTGGAACAACTGACACAAGGTAGCGACCCCCCCTCCAAAGGTGTATTACTCCTGTTGATCAGGGAGTAAGGACCCACCCTTCCACACGTTTGTACTGTCAATTTCTCATCAGGAGGTCCAAACAATACTTCCTCTCCTCCAGGCCAAAGGAAAAAGGGAGAACTGACCTCGGGGCTCTGACACAAACGCAGTGAATAAAGGACGGCACAGGTACAGGAATCCGGACCACTGGTTCCACACCAGCTCCCTGGACACAGCCGCCAAACCATCCCCCCCCATCTCAGCAACTAGCTGCAGCCCGTACTTATTTACTGGCCATCACGCAACCAATCACGGGGGCCAACACCCCCCATTACACTCCTGGAGGGGGACCTGAGCCGCAGTCAACGCCCTGCAGGAATATAATTCATACAGAACTGCCAAAACCACACCAAAGCGAACTGCGCCTGATCATAGGGCACCCAGCGGAGGGACTACAGAGAAAGACTTGGCAGACAAATAGTGTTGTCACGAAGGATAAAGGGACAGAAAGTAGTGACAGTTATGCAATTGTGCCGAACTGGGTGGTATTGAAGCGGCTACAGGGCGCAGTACACATCCCGCTCCCGAAGAATTGAGGCAACATCTCAACGCAAGATTGGTACTACATATACATGTTAGTAAAATTCGGGAGTAAGGGAACACTGTCTGAGGTTGCAAGGTACCATATATTGTTCTACTCTGTGTTCGTACTGCATTGCTGCTATTGAAGATGCGATGAACGATGTTAACACCTGTGATTTTATACTATTTACAAATGCTCCAAACCCCGTTACCATCCTCTTTTTTAAGTCTAGTGACACGATACTTATTGATTTCCTTTCAGGTCCTAAGGAAAAGAAAATCTTTTCTTGTAGAAAACTTAAAAATTCATGCTTGCGGTTGTATAGGATTTCCACACTTTGAGAATTATCATAGAGTCTTTGTTTTAAATCAAGCCAAAAATTGGTTTTCCCCTAGTGAAGACATGAGTGTACATATTTGGTTCACTGTTGAAAAGCTCCTAGATTTACCATTTGACATCAACGACATAATTTATCCTTTCAATGGATCCAAGATGAGTTTTTCCAAAACAATATATTGTACTAATTCTTATTTGAAGGATTTTCTCTTTCACTTAACTTAATAAAACCTGCTAAGGCTTTTCCTCCTTTCGTATGATGCAATACAAACATAACTATAAATGACAGACCCATTTTCCAGAAAGCTTGGATTAATAAAGGAGTAAAATGTATTAATCAAATAATTACGAGGGCGATATCCTTGCTGCAGAAGAATTTAAAACCACATTTTCATTACCAGAAATTCCTATTAGTCAATAACTTAACATATTTTTGGATGACATGAGCAGAAATGATTCCCATGTTTTGGTTGTTGATCCTATTAGATTACGCATCATGAAAGCCTCTAACTTCTACAGCATTTTAAAGGGGGAAAGACCTCCTAATATTAAGTGGTCACCTGAATTGCACTGGGAAGAGGACTGTGCAACACACTTTGATGATGAAATGTGGTCTATGATTTGGAATAAGATTAAGATGGTGTCAGTTTCTGCATACCTAACCTGAACTTTGTATGTCTTCACACCTAGAGCTTTTATTACTCCCAAGCAACTGTTTATGTCCAACATGTCCAATGATGATTTATGCTGCTCCTGTCATTCAGCCACTGGGCCCTTTAGTCATATGTTTGTTGAATGCTCTTTGGTGAATGCTTTTTGGAACAAAGTATGGATTTTCCTTCAATGCATTTTAAGATTTCTATTCCTTGAAGTGTAATTAATATCTTGTTGGGAAGGTTATCATTTAAAACATCTAATTATTTTTGACCTAGTTTTACTCCTTGCAATTTGTTTAATTACAACTAATTGGACATTTTTTACTAACATTTCTATTAAAGGATGGTGGAATAATATCTGTGATGTTTATAGAATGGAAAAATGTATGGCCAACTAACCTTCTCTTTATTTTAAACAGGACAAGAAATGGCAACACTTAGTTAATTATTCAAATGACACAAAGATTTAACCCAGCCATTTCTTTTATTGATAGCATTGCCTTATACATGCACCTCTCCCGTTTCCCCGTTTCTGTTATCTTCCTACTTCTCTTTTCCCTTTTACTAGAACAAGTTCTGTTGCATATATATATATATATATATATATATATATTTTTTATACCTAAAACACACAAATCCCTCACCCATCCACCTGGAGGACCCATTGTCACATTATGCGGATCCCTCCTTGAGCATTTGGCACAATTCATTGATGAGACCTTGTTTCCTTTTGTTTCAGTTTTGCGGTCTTACTTTTTTGCAACATGTCACTGAGACTCCTTGGGAGGAGGGCCGCCTTCTGGCCACCCTTGATGTTGTATCCTTATACACATCTATTGACCATCAAGTGGGTATGGGAGCTTGCAAATATTTCCTGGAGACACGTTCACTAAACTACCACGGTCATAGTTCCATGATCTTAGAGATGTTGTTCTTCTGCCTTACCAATAATGTCTTTTTGTTTGATGGTGCCTTCTATCGACAAGTCAGGGGAACTGCCATGGGCAGTACCTTTGCCCCATCGTATGCCAATCTGACGATGGGGTGGTGGGAGGCTACCTTCTTAAATGACCTACTTGTGTCCAGTTTTCCCACCCACATTGTCACCTGATGGCGCTACATCGACGATGTATTTGTAATTTGGAAGGGTACCAAATTGAATGGCAGCAGTTTGTGAAAATCATCAATACCAATGTGTCAAATTTACGATTCACAGAATACCACAGTACCAATGAGATTATCTATCTTGATGTAGTCGTCAGTTTAGACAGATGTGGCTTACACACAACTCTGCATAAAAAACCCTCCAATACCGGTCTACCTCTGCATGCCACCAACTGCCATCCTGTATCATGTCAAAAAAAAGCATCCCTTACGGTGAATTCATCCATTACCGCAGGAACTGCACTGACTTGGCATCATTTGACCACCATTGTGCCATAGCGGCCTTTGACTTTTTGCAACAAGGCTACACCAAAAGAACCATCGAAATGGCGTACACCGTAGCCCGTGGACTCTGCAGGGACAGATTATTGTATGGCGCCAAATCTGATAAGACCACAACTGATGATGAACCCAGACTTATTGTCTATTTTGATAATGCTTCCAATAATGTCCGTAGGATCGAACGGCAATGGCGTGTCCTGATTTTAGACAAAGATCTATGCCCCTTGTTGTCTAAACGTCCTACTATTACCTACAAAAGAGTCCCTTCACTCACAGATGAGCTCGTTTCCAGCTTTCTGTCACCCATTGATAAAAGTCCTTCCCTCTCCAATTGGTTGGCGGTCTCCCCCATTGGTTTTACTAAATGTACCAAATGTAAAGCATGTGCCCATGCCACTCCTTGCAAATCCTTTTTAGATCCAGTCACCAAATGTAATCAAATCATTAATTACTCAATTGTGACACTGCCTTTGTTGTTCATGTTCTCTCGTGTCCCTGCATGAAATGGTATGTCTGGGGCACTACATGCAAGCTCAAATAAAGGATTCTCCAGCATCTCAGCACGATTAAAAATTCGGATCCCGCGTACCCCATGGCCAAACACTTCCGACAGGAACATGAGAATGACTCAAATTTGCTTACGTTTTTTGCAGTGGCACACATTCCTATTCATCCTAGGGGTTGAGACTGTGTTTTAAAGTTAAGACAATTGGAAACTCGATACTAAGTTTCCTAATGGACATAATCTCGATGAGGAGCTCTACACGTTTATGGGCACCTAAGACTGGCTCATCTGCCCCATTCCTGCTATGCTCTTTCTTGCCTTGCCACATCTTGATCCCCTTTTGTTTTAGGTGTTCTCCGTTGGCATTCTTCTCTATTCTTTGTATCCTTGGCCTGTTTTGGATTATTTTACACCTTATTTTGGTGTTTTTGTCTTATTGCTTTAGACTTATTCCTGTCTAATTTCTTAGCTGGTGCAGCACGTCTCTATGGGACCTGAGCTCTTTATGGAAACATGTTTTGATCATCTTTTGCGCAGTCCTTCCTGCTTTTCCAAATTCCTTCTACTCCACCTTTGTTTCTATGCTGTTACACAGTTGCTCCCCTTTGATCTGTACACCTGTACTCACAATCGTTGCTATTTCCCCCTGTATATTCGTTATCTGTTACTTTTCCTGTCTATGTTAGAATTACGACCTGTTATTTTCCATTCCCCCCCCCCTCTGTTTCGTGTTGGCTAGCCATGGACCATGTGATTTTATCTATGTCAATGCTACTATTCTGGTTTTGCAAGTTTGCACATTCTGAGTCTGCTATATATTGTTTTTATAATGGTGATACTCTGCAATTAAGCTCCCATAGATTGCAACATTCTGGCCTGGTACATTTGCACACTACTATGCTGCTATGCACTTGCACTTTATTTATTTATTTTATATATTTATATAGCGCCGACTGCCCACGGGCATCGGGGCGCTTACAAAAAGACATGTACAATCTCAAGATAGAGCCAGAAGAGGCGACGGGACGGCAGACAGATTTATACCAGTTAGCTGATTCAGAGTGGCCTAGACGAGGGATTACTTGACGAGCTCTGTTTTGAGTTTTTTGCGAAAGACCAGAAGGTTGGACTCCAATCTAAGGTGCTTAGGTAATTTGTTCCAGTTGGAGGCTGCTCGGTTCGGGAAAGCTCTGCCCATGCCGAGTTCTTTCTTGAATTTCAGGGGTGTTATCAATCCATTTGCCTCTGACCTTAATGCCCTACGAGGATGGTAAAACATGAGTTTGGACTTCATGTAGGCAGGTGGTTTGCCATATAAGCACTTGTGAGTAAGGCACATAGACTGGAATTGAATACGTTCCTCTATTCTCATCCAGTGAAGGTCTCGTCTAGCTTCACTTATATGTTCACTTCTTGATTTCTTTTTGACCATTCTGATCGCCTTGTTCTGGACCAGTTGGAATTTTTGGATGTTATGCTTACTAGCTCCTACCAGGAGAGCATTACCATAGTCTAGACGTAACATGACGGTCGCTCTTGAAATTGTGGCGCTGTTTTTCTCAATCAATAGTGGTCTGATGGCTTTAAGTAGCCGGATGTAGTAGTTACAATTTTTACTAACATAGGTCGTCTGGGCATCAGAATTGAGAGATGCTTCCAGCATCATGCCTAAAGTTTTAACCTTGTCTGTCACTGGGATAAGGGTCTCTTTGACTTTGAAAGCCTGATATTCCACGGAAAGTTTGGCACGTGGCTCAGTAGAACCGAAAACCATTAATTCAGTTTTGTTTGCGTTCAGGCACATCCAGTTATTGTCCATCCAGTGTTCGATGTTACCATAGAGTGTATTTAGAGTCTTACTATCTTTAGCGTAATCAGTTCCAGGACCAGCTGAGTATCATCAGCATAGTTGGTGAAGAATATCTGGAGTTGTTGTAGTAGCTCACATAGAAGCCGGATGTACAGATTGAAAATTAAAGGGGATAGACTAGCTCCCTGTGGAACCCCGCAAAAGATGTTAAATTCAGAGGAGGATTTGTCACCCCAGTGTACTCTGGATATTCTGTTTTCTAAAAAGGATGCCAGTTTATAGATTCCTTGGAACAATTTGCGACCTTCTCCAGTGCTTGTTGCAAGAGCTGGTGGTCAAGCAGGTCGAAGGCTGCACTCAGATCTAACAATATTAGTAAACCAGCCTTTCCCTGATCCATAATTTCCAGCATTTTGGAATGTAAATCCAGCATGGCGGTTTCAGTGCTGTGCGCAGCTCTAAAGCCAGATTGTTGAGGGTGTAAGATCTCATGGCTTTCTACATATTCTTGGAGTTGGGCTGTTGCTATTTTGTCTAGTACTTTAAGTGTAAAATTACAATTAGTGATGGGTCTTAGGTTGTTAGGGTCGCGAGGATCAAGGGTAGGTTTTTTAACCAAGGGTGTGACGGTAACCTTTTTTATATTGTTGGGTACTACTTGGTCCCGAAATGAGGTGTTGAATCTTTTATTGCGGCCAGAATGTTGTATCATGCTATTTTTTATATCTATATATTGCAACCTTGTTCTTGCACATTAGTGCTCCATTATGCTGCTACTATTGCCCACACTTGCACTTTATTCAATTTATCAGATTGTTGTATTTTGCATCTTTGCATATGTGGATATTGTCACTTTGGTCGTGCATTTCTGCACATTACTTTGCTGCTACATTTGCTTGCACTTGCACTTTACTTCGTTCTGTTGGTATTAGAAAGTCTTTACCATGTCCAGCCATGACTTACATATCCGTGATATGTTTTCCTTGTAATATAGGGCTACGTTATTGTCTGGTCCATCCTCATAGATGGTTTTTGTTTGTTTTTTCAATTGTGGGGGTTAACTTTATTCATTCAACTGTGTACATTTTATGATCTGCAAATTGTGTTTTAATATTGCAAATCACATCGGTGGAATTATGAAACCTTGGGTCTGTCACTTTGTCTTACATGATTCCCAGTTCTTTTTCCACCTTCGCGTTCATTTATTTACCTTACCGGCCAATCTTGCAGTTTCATTTCATCATGGCCGTCGCCCATTCCATCTTCGCAAGCACCCATTTAGTTCCATTGAAATAGCAAAAGGACTGCATCTATCCAACTACTAATGTGCTCAGGTCCTTTGTTTCGTCACGTGATCAAGCACTCAATTGAGTGTGAAACGCGTTGTGTGTGGGTCACGCTCACGGGTGTCCTGCCTCTGTTTTTTCTACTGCCTTCCAGCCGTATTTTTTATTGATGTTTTTTTGTATGACACATTAAATAACTTTCAGACCTTCTGAATACTAATCCTTACAATATCAATCTGAATTGATTCATATTCTGATTGTTTACCATTATCTAGGTAACTTATTATGTACTGTGTTTTAAATGTTATATTATTTATAGATTTCGCATTGTCATTGAGGATTTTGAGTTGTAATTTGGGTTTGAATAAAATAAAACTTTAGAAACTACAAAACAAGATGTGATGAACAAACATCACCCAAGATCGAGTTCTGCACCTGTTTGTCGTAACCCAATAATCAACACTATGTATTTGATCAGTTTTAGACACATGTCAGATGCAAACACCATGCAAAGTCACTGAGCACATTTTATAAAGCTTTAATGCAGTACCTTCATGATAGGTACAGGTAGTGTATCTCAGTGGTAACACACTCGTCTTGGAAGTAAGACGACGCAGAGCAACTTAGGTTTGAATCCTGGTTGCACGCTTAAAAACCACTTCGGTATTAAGCATGTTATAAATAAATTACAGGTCAGTTTCATCAGCCTATGTTGCCGTGCTTGGATCTCTCAGAAGCCTGCCGGTGCCTAGTTGGGCAAATCCTGGAGAATGCCACCGCTTACAACCCACTTGAATCCCTCACTGTATACTTGTGGTTTTCAGCATGGGAGATAGGCTTTTTGTTTATGCGCTTCATATGCATCAGTCCTGATTAGAATAGACCCCTTATTTTCTACCAAGTCATCTTGCCAAATAGCAAGCTGTGCTCCAGAAATCTTGTTATTATTGACTGAAACATGCATGAATACTGAATCACTGGTGGGTAGAAAATAGTGCCAATCCTGAGAATGAAAAACTGGAGAATAACACATTTTGAATCAATCATAACTAATTGGATTCCTTGGGGAAATGCTTCAAAACAATGTTTTTCTGACTGCTGTGTAATTACAGAACAGGAAAAGCATGTGAAAATTAGGATTGTTCGCTACCTAAAAGGGGAAGTTCAACACAGACCACCAGGTCACTAACCTTCTGTGCAAGACCACAGGCTACTGCAGATATGGTTTAAGTTACTTACCTTGTAACTATTGTTCTCCAGCAGGGGTCTGGCATGGATTCACATGCTCGTAAATATTCCCCGTCGTCAGGCTGGGAATTCTCAGTAAAAGAAAAAAACGATTTCACTTTAAAACTGTATGCTCCTCTTAACCAATTACTGTCCTCTGGGTCATACTGCCCCCATCCAATGACAGCCCTCTCCCTAAGCCCCTCCTCTGGCAGGCATCTTCAGATTTGGTAAGCACGTAAAGTGGCAGTTTGACTAAGAAGAGCCACAGAGGGGCTGGAGGGAGGGTTCGCATGTGAATCCATGCCAGGCGCATGCTGGAGAACAATAGTTACAGGTACGTAACTTGTTCCTCCTCCAGCATTCGGTCTCACATGGATTCACATGCCCATGAATAACACATACACAGCAGTACAACATTACACAACCACAGGAGGTGGCAAGGCCCAACAGAAGCAATTAACTCTTACCGCTGGAACAGACTCACCTCAAGTGAACAGATTACGAAGCACTGCTTGGCCGACTCTGGACTCCTCCCTGGAATCCCTGTCGACAAAGTAGAACTTCGTGAAGGTGTGCATATATGTTCAGAAGGGGCACACCAGACAGGAACGCCGTCGTCTCGGTGATCTCTCTGGTGGAGTGGGCTCTCAGACGGCTGGGCAGCAGTCGGTTCGCCAACCAATGACAGTGAGTGATGCAGCCGGAAAGCCACCTTGAAATGGGAGCCTTGGACAAGGCCTACCCATGGTTCACGTTCACAAACAATTTGAAGTCTTATGAAAACTCTTTGTGTGTATCACGTAGAACTTCAAGGCACAAGAAACATCCAGCAAGTGCAAGGCACTTTCTGCCGGCGACAAAGGTTTTGGGTAGAAAACAGGTAACACCAAAGGCTCGTTGAGGTGGCATTCCGACTGAACTTTCGGCCTGAAAGAGGGGTGCGTATGCAGTACCACCCTTGACCCGTGGAATGTCAGGTACGGCTGCTTGCAGGATAGGGCCTGTATTTCACCTACACGTCTGGCAGAGGTGATGGCCACAAGATAAGCTGTCTTCCACGGGAGAAACTTGAGCGGCTTTTGGTGCATAGACTCGAAGGGGGCCTCCCATGACCCTCGTCAGAACCATGTTGAGCTCCAGAACAGGAGCATTCACTGGCAGGAAAGATTGGAAAAGTCCGTGGAACCAAAGCAATTATCTTCCTGGGGTTTTGGTGTAGCGAGAGGGAGGCGTGAGCCAGACCAGCCTTTGCCAAGGAAAGCAAGTATGGATTGATCTGTGGAGCCATGACCCTCGGAGGGGTAATCTTCTGCGACTTGCACCACGTAGCAAAACGCTTCCACTTACGGCCGTAGCACTTCAAGGTCGACGATGCCCTGGCCCCTTGCAGTCCGCTGGTAACTCATGGCCTCCAAACTCTAAGGCTGCAGAAGCCAAGCCCTCGGGTTCAGCGATCCTGGGTCGTGATGAAGGATCACACATCCTCTGGTACAAAAGATCCGGAACCACCAGCCACTTGACTGTAGGCGATGCTGACAGGCTGAGAAGGTCTGGATACCAGATCTGCCTCAGCCACACCAGGGCGAGGAGTATCATCCTGCATTGACACTGTTTGAGTGTATTGATAACTCGTATCAGGAGAGGGAACGGGAGAAATGCGTACAGAAACAATCCTTCTCACGGGAAGGAGAACACATCCCCCAGGCTACTCGGCTGGTGGAATCTGCTGGGAAATTTCTGGCATTTGGAGTTTGCCGCCATCGCAAACAGATAGATCTGGGGTCTGACTCACTTGACGAACAGGAGGTCCACCTGATCCTGACAAAGCTCTCACCCGTGGCAGTAGCACAGTTCCTTGCTGAGGGAGTCTGCAGGGGGTGTTCTTGACTCCTGCTAGGTGAAGAGCGACAAGGAACATCCCCTGTCTGACGGCCCAGTGCCACAAGTCCTGCGCTTCCTTTGAGAGCACAGGGGAACAAGTGCCCCCTTTCTTCCTGATGTAGAACATGGTGGTGGTGTTGTCCGTGAAGATCCTCACCACCTTGCCTTTCAGAGACAGTAGGAACGACTTCAGGGCCCAGAACACTGCCAGTAGCTCCAGGATATGGATATATACGCCTTTCTCCTCCGGCAGCCACAGGCCTCTGGTGTTCAGGCGTCCGGTGTGCACTCAACCTTCCAGGGAGGCCTCTGTGGTGACCGTTTCCTGGTATGGGGATTTTGAAATCCTGTGCCCTGGACAATGTTGGAGCGGACGCCCCACCACACTATTGCCCGTAAGAACTCTTCAATGAGAGGAATCTTGTCCATGAAGATTCCAGACTCCTGTATCCAACGGGCATCCAGGAAATCCTGTAGGGGTTGCATCTGCAACCTGCAGATATGGATGAGGTAGATGCAGGACGAAATCATGTCCAGTAACGACTTGATGGCCCACACTGTAGCCATCTTTGTCGACGATAGCCACTGCACCTTTCCCTGAATCGCTGCTAGCCTCTCGTCAGAGGGCGACTCCAGGCAAGACACTGGGCCTCATCACGAGTTGGGCTGTAGCCCTTAAATGCGGTGGTAACGGTATTACCGCTGCATTTCAGGGCTGGCCCTATCACGAGTTGGGTGCTAAATCGGCTGTTTTACCTCCAGATTTTTTCTGGAGGTGAAAATCCCTGTTTTCCGCTGTATTACAGCTGGCTGTATTAGCACTGAAAATTCCCCATTGGATCCAATGGACCCAATCAGGAATGGGGATTTACCGTTAAGGCCCAACCTGTGATCCGGTGGTAATACCACCGGACCGGTCGGTGCTAGGGCTATTACAGTCGGCGGTATTAGTCAGAAATACAGCCCAACTCGTGATGAGGCCCACTGTATTGAATCTGGAGCCCAGGAACAACGCGTCCTGCGATGGCGTTAATCAGGACTTCGGATAGTTGACGTAGAACCCCAGATCCGTCAATAGTCGGACGGTCGTCTCTGTGGGTTTGTCAGCCAGCTCTTGCAGGCGTGTATCAGCCAGTCGTCCAGGTACGTGTAAGCCTTGCAGATGTAGATGTGGCAACACTGGTGCCAGCCATTTCGTGAACACTCTTGGGGCCGACTTCAATACAAATGGTAGGGCCTTGAACTGACAGTGCTGGCCCTGTACCACGAACGTAGAAATTTACAATGTTTCTTGTGAATGGTGATGTGGAAATAAGCGTTTTCCAGGTCCAACAACATCAAGAAGTCTCTTTTTTCCAGTTGGCCCGAGCACGTGCTGCAACGTGACCATCCCGAATTTTTGGGGACTAAGTATTTATTCAGACGTCATAGTTCCAGGATGGGTCTCCAGCACCCAGTCTTCTTTCTGACTAGAAATGATCTGGAATAGACTCCGGAGCCTCGGAGCCATTGGGGAACTAGCTCTCTCGCCCCTGTTTGTAGCATGGCTCGTACCTCTTCCAGGAGCTGAGGGATGTGCTGCTCCTGACAGGGAACTGGAGGGATCCGCAGACACCTGCATTTGAACTCCAAAGTGTGTCCTTGGCGAGAGCGTCCAGCACCCATCTGCCGGTGGTGATCTTTCTCCACTCGCTGACGAACCGTGTCAGCCGGCCTCCCACCGGGGTGCATGAGTCAGGGCCCGACATCCAGACCTGTTCAGGCTTGCTTGGGTGCCGGTGTCCTGCCTAGCGGGCGACTGTGTCCTCTGCTACCGTAGGCCTGGGGGTGGCATCTGTAGGCTTCTTGTGTTGAAGATCGGTAAGGATGTCTGTACGACGTGGAGAACAATTTTGAAGACCTGCTCGATTTTTCCTTAGAGGAGCAAAAAGAAGACGAGCGAATGCCAAGAGAACAGGCTGTCTCCAAACGGCCTTTCCAAACAGATTCTCCCCATCAAAGGGCATGTCCAGTACCTTTTCTTGGACCTCCTGAAGGAAATTAGTAGCTTTTATCCATCCCCGTCGACGAAGGCAGACACTGTTACCCATTTGCCGCAAACCTGTATCGGCGACGTCCACTGCCACTGTGATGGCATGACCTGACGCCACTTCCCAACCCTGGAAGAGAGCGGGGGCTTTCATCTTCTTATCATCGGGAGGAACTTCAATATCGGTCCCAGCTTGTACCACAATCCCCTGTCGTAGCTGGCCACGATCGCCAGTGCGTTGGCTGCCTTGATTGTGAATGATGTGGTTTAAATCGCCTTCTTCCCCATGGCGTCCATCCTTTTCCCCTCGCTGTCCGGAGCGACTGAAGACGACGAGGATGGGTTAGCCAGCCGTTTCCTCGCGGCCACAGACCCCACCAAGTCCTGCAATGGCTGCAACCTCAATCACCCTATATTTTTTCTCCAGCCTATCCCGCTTGGCTGAAGCTGTGCAGGGGTTCTTCATGAGGGTCAGTCCCTCTTCCCAAATATCGTCCGGAAAAGGCACCACCATGATCTTCTTCCTCTTGGCCTCACGCCTTTGATACAAGAAGCTCTCCTTCATCGTTTCCTTGCGGACCAGCTGGAATAACTTGAGGCCCAGGCGATCATGGAATGGAACAAACCCACTTCATCCGGTGGGGACACCCTATGCGGGGCATCCAAATGTGGCGATTTAACATCCGCTGCGACAATGTGTTTGTCATCATCCATCATCGTGGCGCTATCCGTTCCTGCATCCGTATCTGGGTCTGCTGGGGTACAACGTGGAGGAGGTGGTTGATATGGGGGCATCAGATCATGCTTCCTCTTCTTCGTAGGAGGCTGGTCGGTGACCTGGTGGACCACAAGCACCGGAGCTGCAAGCATTCTCATCCGGATCTCCGACACCAAGGTGTAGAGTCGATAGAATATCCAAGAAATTGTGCCTCAGCTGAGAAGGCAGAACAGTAAAACTAGGCCCTGCTCCTTCGTTGCTGCATTCCTCCTTGTGGACCTTATGCAAGGACTCCTGATCTTTGTCGTCCGTGGACAATACCTCTATGGTTTGGGCGACAACCTGGCTTTGCTGTTTAGCGACCTCCTTGCCCCCCCCCCTCTTTCCTGCCCGAGGGCTTCGAACCGGGACCTAGGCCAGTTTCAACCCTTCCGGCGTGCCTGCAGACTTTGCCAAAGTCCCTGCAGTGGTGTCACGGCAAGGACAATTTCTGCGCTGTGGGAGCTACCCTTGTAGGATCAGTGCCTGTAGCTGCTGTGGTAGTAGTAGCTGCCGACTGAGTCGCTGACAAAGTCTTTGCCTGTTCCAGGTGAGCCTGCTTGGGCTGCGCAGCCTACTTCTCCTTTGTCCGCGGCTTGTCTGGTTTCTCCCGTAGATTGGCCGGGGTTGATGACTTCCTCTTTGAAGAGGAGCTTGATGGTGGGCTGGCAATTGAGGCAGAAGGTGATGCTGATCGCTCCCTATCCACTTTGGGATCCGCTGCAGCTGTGAACCCGGTGGACTCAGACTTGCAGATCATGGCCTTATCTTGGGCCCCGACGGATGAGGCGCCCTCAAATTACTTAGACCACTTTTCAGACCGGCCGGTCCATGACGAGGCATAGACCCTGCTCGGACCATGGGTCCGAGGCCTTGGTTGTGTTGAGATATGTCGCCAGCCTACTATGCCTGTCCTTTGTCGTTTTCTTATAGAAAATGAGGCATATCTCGCACTCTACTTCCTTATGGTCCAGGTGCAGGCAGTAGAGGCATGATAGGTACTTGTCTTCCACAAACACATTCCGTATCCTGCATTTGGTGCGGGTCCTGAAGAGGGACCTTCCCTCCTTCTCCTCCGTCATGGTCAGAGGGCGCAAAGTAGGCCCAAGATGGCCTTCTAGGAATTTCGATGGATCTTCGCCCTTGAGGTGCGCAGAAAATCACTGACAATGGGTCCCCACTGTCGGCCGATGCAGAAAAAAGCACACAGGCTCTTCAAAACAAAAATGTAACCATTTCTGTCGAAAAACACGAACAAACGTACAAATAGCCCAGAGAGCAACTCAAGGACTCCCAACACTAAAGCATGTGGTAAAAATCTGAAGATGGCTGCCAAAGGCAGGGCTTAGGGAGAGGACTGTCATTGGATGGGGGCAGTATGACCCAGAGAACAGTGATTGGTTTAGAGGAGAAGGGAATAGTTTCTTGCCTGTAACTCCAAAGTCTGGCAGGATGGGTTGCTTTATGCATCACCCACTGTCATCTATTGAAGGGCGACCCCCTCTCCAAACCGCCTTCAGCACACTCCACCAGAGGGAGAGCAGCATCAGTAGCGTTTCACGCTGGGTTACCCTTGAATGACATTTGCAGAGCCGCTACCTGGAGTACTCTGCACATGTTCGCTAAACACTACTGCCTAGCAGAAGATGGCAACAAGTAATCTGCAGTTGGACAGGCATTGCTCCGCAACCTCTTTGTAGAAGGTAAGACCAGCCTCCTTTCCCGCCTTTTGCTGAGTAGTTAACCGTGTTTTGCTGCATGGTAAAGGTTTGTCAGAAATATTTTTCTGCATCTATGCTTATATATATTTGTATATGATGGTGGCATGCTTTAACAGTGTGGTGTTCTATTCAAGCATCAATCTATGAAGGATCCAATGCTGGAGAAGTCTTAGTTACTTACCTGGAACTGTATTTCTCCAGCATTGGTATCTTTCATGGATTCACATGCTTAGAATATTCCCCGTCGTCAGGCTGGGAATCCTCGGTAAGTTATTTAGACATTTTCCATAGGAAAAATTCGGACACTTTTGTGTCCTATCTATGTTGTTTTGGGCCGCGCACGCCGGCCCCACTAGGACGTAGGGGTATATATAGCTCCGCCCCCGCGGCTCCCTCAGATTTCAGCCCCCAAAGTAGTATGGGGGGATCTCTGGTTTGCATGCTCAGGTGAGGCCGGAGGGCGCATGTGAATCCATGAAAGATACCAATGCTGGAGAAATGGAGTTACAGGTAAGAAACTATTCCCTTCTCCAGCATTGGATCTTTCATGGATTCACATGCTTAGAATAGATTGTATAGCAGTATCCCCCAACATTGGAGGCGTGTATGCAAACCAACATCACAACAAGCACAGTGCCCACTTACTATGGCAACACATTACATTACAGCCTGTTCACTGTACAAGCACAGTGCCCACTTACTATGGCAACCCATTACATTATAGCATGTTCACTGACAAAGACACGACACTTTAAAGCATAGTTGCCGAAGGATGCAACCCCACTTGGGGCTTACCTTTTTGGAACAGGTGACGTAGTACTGCCCGCCACATCTGTGTATTTTCAGCATGTTGCTGCGCGAGACAGTAATATCGGGTAAACGTATGTGGTACCGACCAGGAAGCCGCCTGGCAGATATCCCCCAGCGGAATTCCGGACCACAACGCCGTCAACGACGATGTAGATCTTGTCGAATGGGCCCTTGGACGCTTTTCTAGCGGCTTTCCGGCCTTGGAATGACAATAAGAAATGGCCGAAGACACCCATCTGGATAGTCCTCGTTTTGAAATCGCTTTACCCCTAGCTGCAGGACCATAAACTACGAAGAGTTGTCTCGTGTCTCTGAAGCTTTGAGTGCGATGGAGATAAAATTTCAAAGCCCTTTTCACGTCCAATGTATGGAGAGTCTTCTCTGCCACTGAAGACGGTGTTGGAAAGAATGTAGGCAACACTATAGCAGCGTGTTTATTGAACATGGAAGGTACTTTAGGTATGAAGTGCGGTTTAGTGGCCAGCACGACTTTATTACTGAAAAACTTCAAATACGGAGGGTCGATCACTAGAGCTTGTATTTCCGACAGGCGACGAGCAGAAGTAATGGCCACCAGGAAAGCCAATTTCCAAGACAAAAATTTGAATGATTTCAATGACATTGGTTCAACAGGGGGTTTCATCAGGGCTGCCAGGACCAGGTTCAGACTCCAGATGGCAGGAAACTTCTTCTTGGGAGGAAAGGTTCGAAACAACCCTTTAAGGAAGTGTTTAACTAAGCGGTCACTGAACAGTGGAGTGGAATGTCTCTTCCGAGTAAATCTCGAGATGGCAGCTAGATGCACCTTTATGGATGAGACAGATAACCCGTTATTTGCCAGGAGCAGCAAGTATGGTAGGAGTTGTTCCGGTGTGATCGCCCGCGGGACCAGACCTGGTTGACCTGCGCACCATATGTAGAACCTTTTCCATTTGTATGTGTATGAAGTGTTCGTGGAAGGTGCCCTTGCGGCTTGCAAAATACGACGGCAATCCGCTGGAATCGCTAACGCGCCAAACTCGGCAAAATCAGGAGCTAGGCCGTCAGACTGAGGTTGTCCGGGTCGTGATGCCAAACGGTCCCTTTCTCCTGAGACAGAAGGTTGGGGATCTTCTGGAACCTCATTGGTTCTGCCGCTGAGAGGTGAAGTAGATCGGAGAACCACACTTATTTGGGCCCATACGGGGCCACCAGGATCACCCGACAAGGATATCTGTGGATCCATTGCAGAGTCCGACAGATGAGAGGGAATGGGGGGAAGGCATACAGAAACTTGCCCGTCCACGGGAAGGAGAACGCGTCCGCTAGCGAGTCTTGTTGTGGCCACCTGCTTGCGTATTGGGAGCATTTCTTGTTGTCTCTCGTCGCAAAGAGATCGAGGGCCGGATGACCCCATTCCGCGAAGAAACGGCGCAGTTGCTAATCGTTCAGTTTCCATTCGTGTAGACAATTCATCTCTCTGCTGAGAGCGTCTGCTTGCACATTTTACACTCCTGGTTAGTGGAACGCCAACAGATGTATGTCGTGTTGTAGGGCCCAATGCCAGATCTCCTAGGCTTCCGTCGACAGGCTCCTGGCGCGAGTTCCTCCCTGCTTCCGTAGATAAAACATGGTTGTCGTGTTGTCTGTCTTGATTCTCACCACTGAGCCCTTTATCTGTGGCAGAAAGGATTTTAGGGCCCAACGCACCACCCTCAACTCTAGCAGGTTGATGTGGAGGGAGGACTCTTCCGATGACCAATGACCCTGAACCTGTCCAGATGCGCTCCCCACCCAGTTAGAGAAGCATCCGTGACCACTGTCTTCTGGAACGCAGACTCCAGTAAGGGCATTCCCTTCGTTAGGTGTATGGAGATTCTCCACCATTGAAGCGCCTGCACGAGCTGGCCGTTGGTCAACTTGTCCGACCAGCATCCTCAACTCTGTGCCCATTGATCCGGCAAGAATTCCTGTAGAGGCCTCATGAAGAGGCGACAGTTGTCTATCAAGGGTATGCAGGACGACATGGTCCCCAGCAGGGACATGTACCTTCGTACTGACACTCTGGTGTCGACCTCCCATTCTGATGCCTTTTGTTGCAGTCTGTGAATCCTTTCGAGGGATGGCTTCACCAGTCCCGACTGTGTGTGGAACTCTGCCCCCAAAAAGACCAAGGTCCTTGAAGGCTTTAACGAGGACTTGTCGAAGTTCACTGCGAAGCCCAAACGTTGCAGGAGGGACAGGGTGGCATCCAGGCTTTCTTGTGCCCTTTCTGGAGACAGTCCCCTCACTAGCCAATCGTCCAAATAAGGGTACACCTGGTGACCTTCCTTTCTTGACCAGGCTGCTATTGGAGGTAGACATTTGGTGAACGTCCTGGGGGACGATTTTAGGCCGAACGGGAGGACCTTGAACTGATAGTGGGTTCGTCCGACGACGAACCGCAGAAATCTTTTGTGCCGTCGACGCATCGGGATATGGAAGTATGCGTCCTGAAGGTCTAGCCACAACAAATAATCTCCGGGTTGTATCGATCGGATCACCTCCTGAAGCGTCAGCATTTCGAATTTTAAATTCTTGAGCAGTTTGTTGAGCGCTCGTAGATCCAGAATGGGACGCCATTTTCCATTTGGTTTCTTGATGACAAAGTACCGGGAGTACACTCCCTGTCCTTTTTCTGCCACCGGGACCAGTTCTATAGCCCCTTTCTGCAGCATAAGCGCCACCTCCTGTAGTAGTATTTGAAGGTGGGGCTGGGCCGAGAACACCGGTGGAATGTGTGGTGGCTTGCCCTTGAACTGTAGAGAATGTCCCAGATGAATCGTGTCCAAAACCCATCGGTCTGTTATGCGCTCCCACTCGTCGATGCGACGAGACACTCGGCTCCCCAGGACGCCCTGAAGCATGTCATTGTTGGCTCTTGGTTTGTTTATCCTTCGTCGACGAAGAAGGATGGGCACCCCGCCGTCTGGAGGTTTGGTCATCTCTGCCTCTACGAGAAGATTGGGCTGCACGCCTGTAGCCTTGGGACGAGTAGGAGGGTCTGCTGAAACCTCGGTCTCAAGATGACCCAAACCGGGAGTTACCAGAGGACCCTCTGAAAGGAACGAAAATTCCTACCACTCTGGAGGGCTCTGAGTGACCGTGCCGTGTCAGTATCCTCATGCCCTTCAAGGCCTGATCAACCTTTTCACCGAACAGTTGCTCCCCTTCACACGGCATATCCAAGACTTTATATTGCACCTCCGGTCTGAACGTAGTGCACTTGAGCCAGGCTTATCTACGTAGAACTACGCCATTATTGATTTGCTTAAAACCGGACGCGGCTCGGTCGACGGCAATGTTTATAGCATGGTTGGAGGCCTCCTCTCCTTCCCGCACTAGCAACATTGCAGACTTTCTATGTTCCTCGGGCAAATGCTCCAAGATAGGAGCCAGTCGGTGCCACATTTCCCTGTCATACCTAGACATAATCGCCAAGGAGTTGGCTGCTTTAACTGTAGTCGCGCCGACGGACAGCACCTTCTTGCCGAAAGTGTCCTGTCTCCTGGCCTCGTTGTCTGGAGGGGTCGTGCATTTATGTTGAGACCTGGCCTTTCTCGCCACCGATACCACCGACTCCGGCGAAGGTTGAGCCGTCAGGCACTTGGGAGTCGATTCTGGAGCCTTGAACTTCTTCTCCAAACGACCTTTCACTGCCGGTTCAGAGAACGGGTGCCGCATGGTCTTCAGGCCCTCTTGCCAGACATGATCCAAAATCGGGATGGCGAATATGGATTTCCTTCTCTTGCCCATATGATCAAAAAGAAAACAATCCTTTTCCTCCTCTTCAGGGACTAGGCAAAACTCCGAACACGCCTTACTCATCATGGCATGGAATGCACCCACGTCGTCAGGTGGCGATGGCTGCGTCAGGCTTCTCGGAGCTCCCATCTCCGCTTCAGAGTCCCAAGTTGGGTCCCTTGAGGGGGATAATGAAATGTCTGAACCTGATCCCTCACGGTCAGAGTCCTGTAGTTCCCCTTCTTCTTGCAGGGTAGGGCAATCTTCCGGCGCGTGGGAAGCGCCTGTAATCCTGGTCGCCGAGCGAGGAGCCGGGCCCGGCTCGTCGACGAATGGCGTTGACTGTCTCCGTATCGGGGCCCCAGGCTGGGGTATTTGTGTGTCCAAACGCTGTAATAGTTTTTGTAGTGTATTTAGCACCTCCAAGGACAGAACCGCCTGGGGGTTCAGTAATGACGAGGTAGTAGGGATGGAACCCACACCCAAGAGCTACATCGCGCTGGTCGGCTACAGACCCAGATCGATTGGGCGCGCTCCTCGTCAGCCGACGAGATGGAGAAAGTCGCCTCTGGTTGAAGCAGGGCCTCCGGCGGGACGGGATCGAAAACCTCCGTTTGCCATCCCATCGACGGGACCACCGTCGACGATATGTTTCCTACCGCCGCAGTCTGACACGTGGGAGGAGCCGCCGATGACGCGGTCGTCGGCGAAGCCAGTGGCGCATGGCCTTGAGGTGTTCCCGCCGCTTTTGGGGCCGACTTGCTGGCTGCGGCCTCTCGACTTAAGGTAGACTTATGACGGTCTCCTGAGGAGGATTTAGATGGATCTTCTCTCCTTTTTAGATGAGGAGGAAGAAGATGACGCCTTGCGTGAAGTGGAGCAGGCCTTCAAATGTTTCTCCGAATGTTTCTCCGAGGGTCGTTTTTCGGCCGACTCCAAGGTTCGTTTTTCAGCAGCACGTGCCTTCTTCGTCGGGGGTTCCAACTTATTTTTTGAGGCCGTGGAGCCCACCTCCGATGCCGGGTACGCACCCGCTCTGTCATTGAGCCAATCAACCAGGCGTCTTTTTCGATCTTTGAGGGTTTTTTGGGAGAAACCCTGACAGATTTCACAAGTGTCCTCCGTGTGGTGAGGATGAAGGCAGTAAATGCAGTCCATATGACCATCCCCTTCGTACACCTTCTTAAGGCCGCACGTAGCACCCGGACGAAACAACGCCTTTCCAGACATTCTCTTAAGAAGAACAAACAGTCGCAGAAGTAGAAAGAACAACCGTACAAAATAGCAGTTACGCGAGCTAATCCCACCACTTTGGAAGACGGTTGAAATCTGAGGGAGCCGCGGGGGCGGAGCTATATATACCCCTACATGCGCGGCCCAAAACGACGTATATAGGACACAAAAGTGTCCGAATTTTTCCTATGGAAAATGTCTAAATAACTTACCGAGGATTCCCAGCCTGACGACGGGGAATATTCTAAGCATGTGAATCCATGAAAGATCCAATTCTGGAGAAATACAGTTTTTAAGTGAAAGTGAAACTGTTTTTTCTTTTACCGAGGATTCCCAGAATGACGACTGGGAATATTCATGGGCATGTAAATCCATACCAGACCCCATGTTGGAGAAGGTTTGGTCTTATTGGATGTTATCTGTGAGGTGTAATTTGGGACTATAAGCACTCGGGACCCAGGCTTGGGCATGTCCTACCCAAAGACGGTGACTTACGGAAAACTACAGAGTATTGGGTGGATGAATATTAATTGATCAGAACCACTGATATAGCTCTGGTGAGCAGAATATAAAGTGTGCAAGGAACACAATTATAAGTACAGTAGTTCAATGTTCAGTCAAGACACAGTTTGCTACATCATGTAATGTAATTTGTGTGCTTAAAATACTAGGTAAAGCATTAATAGGGCCACAAGAGCTCACAGTCAAGCTGACCGTTGGGCTAAAGATAAGGCAGCTACAGGAACATGTAAAGGGTATGGGCATTAGGCAGCAACAAAGAAGGGTTTTGTAGTAAGAACTGTTTAAATATTAAGTATTTTCCAAATTCCAATTCTAACCACAGCCAAGGCACAGTGACAGAACTGTTTCTCTACTAATCAAACTGTGTGCTGGGGTGTGATAGAGTACTGTGTCAGTTGTACAGGCAAAGGAAAGACTACAGCTCCTAGCAGAGTATGACAATGCAGACAAGATATTTACCGAAATAATAAATTACATTCCCATTTAAGATTACATTCAAATAATTTAAAATGAACCCTGAAAGATGGCCCTAATATCAGCAGTTCAATCATTTCTAAAATTCTCCAACAACCAATTATGCGTTTTATAAATCAGTGTCAGCAATGTGCAATATATTCTTTGGGGGTAAACACAGCATGTTTTAATTTGACAGTGGGCTGTGATGTCACAAAATGTGCACTTGCCACTATGAATTGGCTAGTGGCAATTGACTCTTGGTGAGTAAGACATTGTGGGCTGTGTGTATTTAGAGAACTGAGGGTGCAAGTGACTATTTAGGGATGATATGTTGCTAGCAACTTGCCATTTCTAGCCCTGGTATCAACTGTTTTGATGACAGCAACATGAGCATGAGGTCCATGTATACCAACAGCCTTCGGCTACAATCCTTTAGGATTTTGAAAGTGTACATTATTATTTCCAATGAGAATACATAGTCAGATATCAGGAGCAGTTGCACCAAATAAGGGTACTAGACTAAAGTGTGAAATATGATTGCTGGAATTCCAACTAAATTGGGCTTATCTTTCCCTACACATCAAACAATGCAATAGTGCAATCTGTTAACAGTAGACATACATAGGTGTATATACCTTATCTAATAAAAATAAGAAGATTCCTACCTCTGTCCTTGGGAGGTATAGTTGTTATCATAGGAGTCATAACTTTGTTCATCATAAGCAGTGCCATATCCATCATCATATTCCTGAGAAAAGTAAAGAATTAATTAGTTGCTTACCTGTAACTGTAGTTCCCCTGCATTGGTATCTTTCATAGATTCACATGCTAGAATTATTCCCCATCAGACTGGGAATCCCCGGAATATATAATGTTAGAAATACAGCAATGTAATTGCTCACTAAGCCAGAAAAAGGTCTTGGTTTGTAGCCTATCCATTTAGATTCAGATGCACCCACCCACAACAGGTTCGAAACTGAAGAAGTCTGCCTTGGGTGGAGGTAAAAACCTAGCCACCTCATTGTTTGGGGGGTAAAAGAACCAAAATGACGTGGATATGCTACAATCTGAAGCCTTTATTTGGCTTAGTAATCAATTTCATTGCTGTATTTCTCACATTATATATACACACACACCGGGGGATTCCCAGTGTAACAACAGGGAATAAGTCAAGCAGGTGGATCTATAAAAGATCAAATTCTATAGTAAGATGATTTATCATTGAGTAGGAAAATTGCTGTGGCAATTATCATTTGAAAACAATAACTAATTGTCAACAATTATTTATAACCTTATTTAAAAACAGGGGGTTATGTTGATACAATTACTTTAATCTAAAAATCCAGTCTTCCAAACCCTTTCAAATGTAAAGGTCAAGCATGTGATACACATTTCCTTACAAACTTTCATCCTTCAAGGGTCTCTAAACTGGGAGACTTGCAAACAGACTTATTCCAGAGTACTTACATATTCCCCATAGGCCTCTGCTGCTAGTGCCGCTGGTGGAGGAGCAGGTCGGTAGGCTGCTGGAAGTGGAACTCTAGTTCGCGACGGTAGCCCACGCCCGCGAGATACAGCGCTCCTTGCAGGTGGAACTCCCCTGGGTGCTGCAGCTCCTCTTGGTACATTTGCTGGTAAGGCTGGTACTCCGCCTCTGCCCCTATCAATAAAAACAGTATGGGTTACGGATTGAGCCAAGAATTGAAATATAAACCAAATATCCCTTGCTTTACGATAAAGTGATGAACATTCCTGAGAAAGGTAATGGTAAAAGATGTGCATGACTTTAAAAGAGCACTAACTGGTTTATATTTCGTTGACTAAGCATGCAATTCAGAAAATAAATATAACATGAGGTTTACGTGTATTCAAACAGTCAACCATAGGGATTAATAACAAGTTTGGTGGTATACTGGCGGATTTATCGCTGGGATACCACCAAACAGAATTACCGTTTCTGGCTATATTACAGCCTGATTACAAGTGGCGGTTTTAATCCCCATTTAATAGGAGTCCGTAGGGGCATTTTGGCAGAATTACCACAGCAGTAATTGTACCGCAGTAATTTTGACGAAATCGGGCAGGAAGTTGGCAGATTTACCTCCAGTTCATAGTTGGGCGGCGTGCTAATGCAGCATTATACTGTAATACCGCTGCATTTAACCGGCACCTCCCAACTCCTAATGAGGCCCATTTGGTAAACGTATTTTTTTGTTTCAATAAAATCCATCACACTGGCGTAAATATATTTCCACCCAAGGAAATGCGGCAGCTTTGAACCAAGTTGCTCCCACGCTGTCACGTTGGGAATATATTTTGCCCTACTATGAATAAAAAGCGGTCCACTGTCAGTGATGCTAAATGCTAGCTGCAGTCCATACCGCTTGATGTGAAATAAACTTGACATTTTTGTACAAGTCATTACTATGGCAGCGAATACTAAAGACTAAAGAAAATGAGGGACTGTCCAAAAAGGACTTTCTATGCCGAACAATAGCTCCCAGAACCAAATACTTTATCCATTGGCATGTGTTAAATAGTGCTTGTCAGGGGCTTTCAATGGTTCCAAGTAAGAGATTTCAGAAGATACACCCACTTTGGCAAACGATCTGACAGGGACTTTTTTTTTTAACTCTTTTCGTCATATGAAAAGACACAAATTCATGGGAGGATAACACCTTTCATAACACTGCAGTTTGTATGCAACATTTAATCTAAAAATAATTACAATATGTCAAAAATGTTCTGAGGCCTGCAATGCAAGATCATTTAAAAATGTTAAATATTATGGGGTTTCCATTGATTCTTGGTCACCAACGACATCCCGTCGGCAATTCTTGGGAACATAGCTCGTTGAATCGGAGTTGTAATCTTGTTTTGAATTGGGGAAAGAAAACTGGATTATATACAGGCATAGTTACACAGCATCCTTGGTGACATAGAACATAAGACTGCCATCGTTTTAAGTATTAAGGTAATGAATTCATATTCTGCTTCTACAGTACCTCGACTAAATTCAATTCAAACATCTGATTTAACATGAGAGGGAGAAGAAATTAGGAAGTGAATACTAACCTCGTCCCAAATTTCCCGTTGCTTTAAAAAATGGAGTACATATTGTTAAAACATTGAAAAATACTTTACCATGTGTCATTAGTATGGTGAAAAGTCACACAAGACATTGTGAAATGTATTTGTACACAGTCCCAATGAAGGTTGACCCAAGTTATATTGCATTCAAGCTCTCACAACAGCCTGGGAATTTAGTACTTTGAAAAGAGTGCATGTCATGCATGAATTCAATAATATGACAGAAAGAAAATGTTACTTACCATAGTGACTAATGTACTCCTGGTCCATAGTCCCCTTCCTTAAATACTGCTTGGTCGTCCCTGCATAGGGATGGGACCGTCCCCTTTCTTCTTCGCAATAAAGCCGATTCCCTTTAAATTAAGGCAAGCAGGGGTGTGGCTGTGGACGAGACAACACTCCGCTAGCCCTGCCCTCTGGCATCACACCTTAGTTCCCCTTTTATGCATCGGAAGAGAGGCCTCCGCCTAGTTTACACGTATTAGGATGGGTGGGGATGGTGGGACGCATGTAGGAACGGGAACTATGGACTAGGAGAACATAATTCACTGTACGTAGTAACATTTTCTTTCTCGTACGTCCCGTCCCCTTTCCTCCATATTGCATGGGCAATTACAACAGACTTAGTCCAATGGGAGGAGGCTTAGCGAGCGTTTATTGTGCAAACAGATTTTTCAACACTGCCTGGATGAAGGCCGCGTTTGATCTGGCCCTCACGTCTAAACAATAGTGTTTGCAAAAACAGGCTAATGTACATAAGCCACTAAGACCTTCTAATTTATATAGCCATCTATGGCTGACAAATAGGTGCAGCAAGCATCCACCTAAACTCCTGATTGTGCAAAATGTTCCGAGAAAGAAGGCACCTAGTCAAAGAAGCACGTGAAAGTAACCACGTTGTTGTCCTTCACGCAACAACAGAAATTACCCCATTTGCTGTTATACTGGACCCATGTGGAATCTTTTCTTGCCTTCTGGATTATCACAAGTTTCTGTTCGATAAGTGCAGATGATGCAGAGTTAACTGCTCAGCAACCAGGCTGCTAGTCTGGGTCTACCACTGCTCCTCCCTGTTGTGTTAGCAGATGTGCCCCTGCTGTTTTAACAGGGAAGGGACCCTGGCTGGAGGTGGCAATCAGGTCCGAGTACCATAATCTGGATAGACACCGAGGAGCAACCGGAATCATCTTGTACTCTATTGAGCTCTGGATTTTGTGAATTACTTTCTGGATTAGTGGGGTTGGAAGGAACGCGTGACAGAACAGGTTGTCCCATGAGATGCCAAATGTGTCTCCCAAAGACCGACTGACAGTCCCCATCCATTTAGCAAAGGGACAAAACTTTCTTTTGTGGAAAAATATACAGCTCCAGATGACCGAAGAGCTAAACAGAGGGAATAGGGCTTCCGGATGAAGTTCCAATTCGTAGTTGGCCACTACAAGTCTGCTCTGACGGTCTCCGAATTGTCTCCTGGGAGGTGTACTGCTGACAGGTGAATGCTTGAGACAGGGCCCATACCCAAATTGCAAGCCTGCAGAGAAGAGCAGATCATGTACCTCCCTGCTTATTGATATAAAACATGGATGTGGATTTGTCCATTCTGATCAGGACTGCCCTGCCTTTGAGCAGCAGTTGAAAGGCTTTGAGTGCTAGTCCTATTGCACTGACCTCTAAATGGTTTATGTGCTGTTCTCTGTCCCGAGACGATCATTTTCGGTGGACTGAGTAACTATCCAGGGTGGCTCCCCAGCCCTCCAGCGACAACTCTGTTGTGATCATTATAGAAGGCGAGGGTTGAACTAGTGGCTTGAACTAGTGGCACTCTCTTCATTACATTACATTCACATCCATGCTCCACCACATGAGATTCTGTTTCAAAGCAAGCGTGTGATATAGAGGTCCTGAAGGATTGGGATCTCCTCTCCTGATCCATGAACTTGATAATTGGAGTTGTAATCTACTCATTCTGAGTCTGGCATACAGTACTGATAGAAGACATGCTGCCATGCGTCGTATGATATACTGGTTCCTACAACCAATGAGGCATGTCTGCTGAGGATATGGCTTACCGCCTTCTGATTGTCATTCACTCTTTCGTGTGTGGGAAATACTCTGTTTCAGTGTATCCCATTTGATTTCTAGGAAAATTAAGATACAACATTTTTAGGTTGATTAAACCCCAGATCAAATAGCATTTCAATGAGTGCCTGCATCGTATCCTAGGGCCTCTCTGGAGAGCTGGCCCTGACTAGCCAGTCGTCCAGGTAGGGATAGACATGGAAAACATCTCTGAAGAACGGGAGCCACAGCATTCATGATCTTCATGAACACATGAGGTGTTGAATTTAGACCACACAGCAGGACTCTGTATTGAAAGTGGACCCATCACTGTGAATCTCACAACTTTCCATTGGTTGCCTTATTGGGACGTGTAGGTAGGGATCATTTCAGGTCCAGAGGGATCATTCCATCTCTTTTACAGAGGGACTCCACAATGTGTGTGCAGGCATCACCATTGTGAAATTTTCTAAGGGTATGATTCCTGAATGTGAATCGGTACCAAAATCTCTATGCTTTGGGGATGCAATAGGTGATTCCAGCTGCTGGCAAAGTGTCATTGAGTGGTTCTCATCCAAGGTATTGCATAAGAGGCTAAATGGATGCAAGATGCCAAAAGACCCAAGAGTCTTAAGTACCAACAGGCCGACAGAGTTTGACGGGCCATGGAAAAGGTGATTACTTGTATTGCCAAAACCCTGTCTAAAACGGGGGAGCCTTTTCTAACAGTAGTATCCATCACTGCTCCAATAAACTGAATCCTCTGGGAGGGGATTCATTTTGATTTGGCCACTTCTATCGAGAATCCCAGCTCGAACAGTGTGTTGCATGTCAACTGCCCTTTCTGCAACACTTCTTCCGGAGAGTGTGCCTTTGTCAGTCAGTTGTCTAGGTATGGATAGAGATGTACCTTTCTCAACCGCAGGTGGGCTGCCACCGCACCCAAAACCTTGGTGAAGAGTCTGGGATATGAGTTTAGTCCAAATGGAAGACAGCGGAATTTAAGTATATTTATACAACATCCGTATTTACAGAATTGCTCTTAAGATTAGATTGGTTCCTCAAGTCTGCAGTGAATGCATATCCCAATGGTTGTGCAGATTGTCTCACCCAATAAAAGAATAAAGATAAAGAATGTATGTTCTTTGATGAAGATGTTCATGGGAGTTTTAAGGCGTAGGCATTGCACTATTTTAGCATGTTATTTTAAATTGAATAAAATGTATTTAAATCTATATTTTTGGAACATAATTGAGGAACACATAATTACAGCATGCTTTCTGTGTCCTATGTGAGCGACACATTTTCAGGTCCATTTAATGGATAACAATCTCGTATTGTTAGCACATTATCAATCTCAATTTAGTTAGAAGGCATAATGTGATTTAACACATTTCTCATTGAAAAGAGATCTTGGTCTTTGAAACCAATCTCAGAACAAAAAAAAGAAAAAGTGAACAATTATTAAATTTAGCATGCATTTAATTATGGTGCAGTGTTTTCTGCAACAGATTTATTTCTTTGCCCTTTTGATGAGATGGGTCATTTATCAGTTTTAGTGGTGAAGGAACAACAACAATCAGTCATTAATGGTAATTATAAAGATTAAACAACCCATTCCCAACAGACAATTTCGTTTACGATACGCCGCATGCCAGCTCTTAGTGCTCTGTAATTTCTCATATTTGACATAGTAAATGTTACTCTAAAACTGGGATTTTAACTTACTTTTCACTTTATATACACACACAAAGCATATACACACACACACACAAAGCAATGCATTAATTCAGAGAAAAAAACGTTCAAAAACGGGCATTAAGCTCCGTTAAATATAAGCAGTTAGCAGTTTTATCGGTTAATTCTGCATATGAAGTTGAGACATTGATCCGGTATTTTTGAATCTGAAGTTCGACACGTGAAATTCGAGTGCTGAGCCACTCGAAAAAAGAACATTTCTGATGAAATAGATACACAGATTATGTAAGAAAAACGTTGCCCATTATACGGATCTGAGGCAGCTGATCGCCTGGGTCATTTTGATGCATTTTCTGCTGCATTGTATTATGGAGGGTGTTAGAATTGATTTTCTATACTCTGGCCTGGTGGACAGATGTATAGAAGGCCAACCTATATTGTGACAGGGACAACTCTGGGAAGCTGTAGCCAAACCAGTTTAGGTAGCAGTAACAGGCGGTCTAGGATAGGTTCTTCAGTGGGGTGAAATTGTAAAGGGTTCCATGTCATTTCATCGCAGGATGTTTTTTCACAGGGTTTTTTACTGCAGATGTTTTTATGAAAAAACTCATCGAATGTTTTATTTTTTTTATTTTTGGGGAGTTACCCCCAAAACCCCGATCCCCTTTAATTTGTGTTATATTCCCGTACAACCACACCCAATTTATATATTTTTCTAACCGCCCCAAAAGAATTGATGACTTTTTTCAACAAAAAAATTCACTGTAAAATACCCAGCGAAAAAACATCCTGTGATGAAGACATCGTACCCTTGTAAGGGGTCCACAATGAGGTCACACAATGGGAATCACAAATTGTACTTAGACAGGATGTATAAAAATACAGTTATTTAATAATGGCCAAAACACACTATAAGAAAATAAATACAAGCAGGCAGACATCACACAATACCATCAAACTAAATACTTACATACATTCACCAGGTTATAATTCACAATACAAATCAAATACCCATGCAAAGGAATGGATAGGTAAGTATTATACACCAGAAGGTCCACAGAGATGATCCCTAGCTAAAATTGTCCAACCCCAAGTTGATATACTCAGATATCCTGTTTGCAGCTGGGAAACCTTTCTCAGCAGGGGGCGTTGTGTGTCGTCGACCTTGTGTCCTTCGAGGGCCTCCGTCCTCTTCAAGTATGACATTGATGCTGGTTTATAAGGCACGCACCGCGCCCATTGCCTCAGTTCGTGTTTTTCCTCTCACCAGCACATCAGTCTCGAAGATGAGAAATACTTGAAGGTTAACAGAGAGGAAGGTGTAAATCACAGAAACTCCTTCTTGACAGAGGGAATGGATGGGAGGGGCGATGAGGAATACGTGGAAGTAACATCCATTTGAAAGAACATTACCAGGTAATTTGGTCTTCGAGTGGATTATGTCCTCCAACATATTCCTCATCTTTGATATTCTCCCATAGCAGTGCTTTGAAGGAAGTGGGAAAGAAGAGCTAAATTTTGATTTACGCTGTGTAAAACAGTCTTTTCCAAATCTGGACTCCCGGCGCGAAAGGGAATCTAAACAATAATTATTTGCAAATGTATGCACAGAAGACCAGGTGGTAGCATTGCAGACGTCCTGCAGCGGTACCCCTCTCTGGCGGGCTGTAGGAGTGGCTACACCTCTAGTTGAGTGGGCCCTTAGACATTCGGGAACCTCTTTCCCCACCAAGCTGTAATATTCAGATATACACAGTATAATCCACAGAGACAGTGTTTGCTTAGTAACCGCTTGTCCCATTCTGTGGCCCGTGTAACCAACAAAAAGTTGGTTGTCCAGTCTTATTTAAGAAACCCTGTTAATATAAAAGTTCAAGGCTCTTCTAGGGTCAAGTCTAACAAAGTTACTCACCGTAGTGACTACCTTACTCCTAGTCTATAGTCCCCTTTCCTCCATACTTTTGGGACATTCCGTCCAATGGGACGGGACCAGAGCACTTTTGTAAAAAAGCATCAATTTGAAAAATATGTCCTTCCTCTCTTTTTAAGCGGGGTACAGCACGCGGCGTAACCCCGCCCTGTTTAGCTCCACCCTGCGCATCGCTCTTCTGTCCGTTTCTATCGCCAGGTCTGAGACCTTTAAGCAATAATAGAGGATACTTATTAGAGGGGACGGCATGCAGGCGTATGGAGGAAAGGGGACTATGGATTAGGAGTAAGGTAGTCACTACGGTGAGTAACTTTGTAATACTCCTACGTCTCGTCCCCTTTCCTCCATACTTTTGGGAGATTACCAAGCACTCCTCACAGGAAAACGGGTGGATGGAATTCCCTTACTGAAAGAGGTTCTTAAGAACAGTATGACCGAACTAAGCATCAGCTCTGGAGCTCAGGTCTTAGCAGTAATGCTTATAAAAAGCTGATGGGGAAGCCCACGTGGTTGCTCTGGCAATTGTTTCCCAGGGAACATATTTTTGGAAGGCAACGGCAGCTGCCTTGGCCTGCACAAGATGGGCATGAATTCCTTTTGGAGGCTGAAGGCCCTGAACGGTATACGCCTCTGAAATACAGGAAGAAATCCATCGGGAGATAGTTGCTTTCGAAGCAGGTTTCCCTTTTGGGTCTCCAAACGTAACTAAGAGTTGTGAGGAGCCCTTGAGTTCAGTTCTCTCAAGATAGAACTTCAGAGCTCGCCTGACATCTAAGTCTTAGTTACTTACCTGTAACTGTATTTCTCCAGCATTGGTATCTTTCATAGATTCAGATGCTTGAATATTCCCTGTCGTCAGATTGGGAATCCTTGGTAATAAAAATAATTATTACATTTTTTTTAATATACATCCATTATTCCATAGAGAATGCATGTAAATACCCCATTGTGGCCTATGAGCCCTTCTATTGTGTAGTTCTTCCACCTCACTTTGGTCCTTTATGACCCCAACCAATGGGGTGTTAGGGCTTAAGCTCCGCCGCAGCCAACCATCTTCAGATTTTGAACCATAGAAACTACAGTATGATGGGTCCTGAGCGTAGGAGCAGCCTCTCAGGGGAGGCGGGTGGGCGCATGTGAATCTATGAAAGATACCAATGCTGGAGAAATACAGTTCCAGGTAAGTAACTAAGACTTCTCCAGCATTGGATCCTTCATAGATTGATGCTTGAATAGAACACCACACTGTTAAAGCATGCCACCATCATATACAAATATATATAAGCATAGATGCAGAAAAATATTTCTGACAAACCTTTACCATGCAGCAAAACACGGTTAACTACTCAGCAAAAGGCGGGAAAGGAGGCTGGTCTTACCTTATACAAAGAGGTTGCGGAGCAATGCCTGTCCAACTGCAGATTACTTGTTGCCATCTTCTGCTAGGCAGTAGTGTTTAGCGAACATGTGCAGAGTACTCCAGGTAGCGGCTCTGCAAATGTCATTCAAGGGTAACCCAGCGTGAAACGCTACTGATGCTGCTCTCCCTCTGGTGGAGTGTGCTGAAGGCGGTTTGGAGAGGGGGTCGCCCTTCAATAGATGACAGTGGGTGATGCATAAAGCAACCCATCCTGCCAGACTTTGTTTGGAGATATGTTGTCCTTTTGTGCGACCAGAAAAGGCAATGAACAGCCTGTTAGATGAACAGAACTCTTTAGTTCTCTGCAAGTAGAATTTCAAAACTCTAGTCACATCTAGAGAATGCAAAGCTCTTTCCGCCTCCGAGGTATGGTTCCAGAAGAAAAATAGTAGAACAATGCGCTCTGTGAGCATCATTTCCGATAAGACCTTGGGAAGAAATTTAGGGTGTGCTCTCGAAATGACGTGGTCTTGCTGAAACAAAGTAAAAGGAGGTTCTGAAGACAAAGCTTGCAATTCGCTGATCCTCCTGGCCGATGTCATGGCTATCAAAAAAGCAGTTTTCCAAGATAAGAATTTTATTTCACATCTGTGAATGGGTTTGAAAGGGGTTTGCATTAAGGCCGTTAGTACTGTGTTTAGGCTTCAAGAATGAACTGATGAGGGGGTAGGAGGGTAAGTATGCATCAACCTCTTCAGGAAGATCTTGATAGCCGGAAGAGAGAGTAATGACTGCTTCTGGAGTCATGTATGTTGATATGGCTGACAGGTGAACTTTGATGGAATAAGTAAGGTAGTATCTGTTCTACCGAAGCTGTACGTGGATTCATCGTAGATGTTTCACACCACTTAGAGAAGCAGGTCCATTTCCGCACTAGGTGATTTTCGTTGAGGGGGCTCTCGAGGCCCTGATTATGTCCCAGCAGTCCGCTGCAAGGCTCAAATTTATGAGTTTGCACTGATCAGGAACCAGGCCTTGAGGAAGAGGCTCGCTGGTTCGTGGTGGAGGACTTTGTGGTTCTGCTGAGTCAATAGGTATTGATGCGTCTGGAGGCTAATTGGAGGCCATCAGGATAGGTGCTGCAGAGTCGGGTACCAGATATGTCGCGCCCAGTCCGGTGCCATTAGGATCAAGGAGCAATCCTGCTCCTTCATTCTGCGCAGAATTCTGGCTATGAGTGGAATGGGGGGAAGGCATAAAGGAATTTCCCTGTCCAGTCCACTGAGACTGCATCTCCTGCTGACTGATGTTCCGGGTACCTTGAAGCGAATGCTTGACATTTTCTGTTGACTCTAGTGGCAAAGAGGTCGATCTGTTGGTGGCCCCAAATGGAGAAAATCCATTGGACTTCAATTTCGTCTAGCTCCCATTCATGGGATGATGCGTACTCCCTGCTAAGTTTGTCTGCTAGAACATTGTACACTCCTGGGAGATGTTCTGCCTTGATCTGGACTTTGTGGTGTAAGGCCCATGACCATAGTAGTAGAGCTTCCTGTGATAAGATATCTGAATGTGTGCCCCCTTGCTTGTTTGTGTAGTGCATAGAGGTTGTATTGTCTGTCTGTCTGGTCAATACTTGACCCGCCACTACTGGAAGGAAAGCTTTCAGAGCCCATCGTATCGCCCTGAGCTCTAGGGCATTGCTGTGGAGTTGTGATTCCTGTTCTGACCAAGCCCCTTTTGTTTGGAGGTCCGCCAAGTGTGCTCTACATCCGAAAGAGACGCATCTGTCCTTAAGAGAAGAGTAGACGTTGGTGCCTAGAATGGCATCCCATGGAGCAGGTTAGGCAGAGTATGCCACCATCGAAGTGCCTTGTGTACTGCCATAGGTATCTGAACTACATCTTCCCATGCACCTATAGCTTGTTTCCATTGGTGGGCCAGGGCCTCCTGGATTGGTCTCATGCGAAGTCTGCAATTTGGTATGAGAAATATACATGAGGACATCATACACAGGAGGGATTTGAAAGAGCGTACCGTGGTTGTCTCTTTTTCTAGGAACAATGATGCCGAGCGGAGGATGGCTGTTACTCTGTCCGCCGATGGTCTTACCCTGGGAATGGTGGTGTCGAACTCTGTCCCCAGAAAGAGAACCGTTTTGCTGGGTACTGGGCAGGATTTTATGCTGTGTATTGAAAAGCCTAAACCTTTTAGGAGTTTTATCGTTTTCGATACTGCCAAGTGAGCTTGACTGTAGGCGCTTGCCCTATCAACCAGTCGTCCAAATATGGAAGGACCTCCGTCCCCAACCTTCTGCGGTTTGCTGCTACGTAAATACCCCCTGTGCTGATTTTAGCCCAAACGGGAGTACCCAGAATTGGAAATGTAGGTCTCCTATAGCAAACCTGAGGAACTTCCTGTGGGCAGAATGAATTGGAATGTGGAAATATGCATCTTCTAAGTCCAGAGTGGCTAGAAAGTTGTTTCTGTTCAGCCACGGTAAGACGCCTTGCAGGGATATCATTTTGAATTTGATGCGTTTGATGCATTTGTTGAGCGCCTTCAAGTCCAATATGGGCCTTCATTGAGCGTACTTCTTCTTGATTAGAAAGAAGCGGGAGTAGAAACCTTTTCCCTTCTGGGGATAAGGAACTGGTTCTATAGCTGCTTTGTGCAGTAATTTTTTAACTTCCGCCATGACGTACCGCAGCATGTGAACTTTGGGAGGGGTGGGAGCAAGGGAAAGAGGTTGGTCTATGAATTCTATCGTGTGATCCTTGCGGACCACCTGTAATACCCACTTATCCGATGTTATGGAATTCCAGCGTTGAAAAAATGGGCTTATCCTTCCCCCCACCGGTGTTTGACTTATAGGGGGAAGAACCGAATGGTCAATTTTGTTTGTTCTGGGCTTTACCTTGGGTAGAGCCACGCCTTCCTCTCTGGGAGTACCTGTTGGCAGATTGATATCTGTTGCCTTGGAATGTGTTTACTTGCATCTTTTGACCATAGGAAGAACGAGTATATCCTCCGTCTTCTGACAATGAACCTCGCAAGGGCCGAAAAGACCTACAGTCTTTGTATTTATCCTTCAAGGAACTGATGGTTCGAACTGTGTCCGTTTTTATTCCTTTTAGGTGGCCATCTACTTTTTTGCCAAATAAGTCTTGCCCGTCGAAGGGCATGTCCATATTTTTGTGACTGCACTTCAGGCCTTAAATTCGTGGCTTTCATCCAGGCCTGTCTCCTTAGTTCCGTGCCGTGGCCCATTTGCCTGAAACCTGAATCAGACACATCGACTGCAGCGTCAATCATGTGATCTGAAGTAGCTTCTCCGTCTGCAAAGATAGACCTGGCTTCTTCCTGTAGATCTGCAGGTAGATGTTTGGTCAGCTTGGACATGCAAAGCCAAGGTTTGCTGTCAACCCCGGCAGTCATGGCTAATGCATTGCCTGCTCTGATAGTGAGAGGTGCTGAGGAAGACACCTTTCTACCCATGGCTTCCAGCTTACGACCTTCCTTGTCTGGTGGTGCTGACAGCGATGATGACGGGTTGGCTAACTTCTTTCTGGCTGCTACTATAATAACTGAGTCTGGCTTAGTATGACCCCTTAAACAAAGCGGGGCTGAGTCTGGTGCCTTTTATTTCTTTTCAGGTCTTGAAACCAGCGCAGGTGTGGATAATGGCGTGGCTAGTATCTTTGACCCAGACTCCCATATAGTGTCGAGAAGAACAATGGTGATAACCGTTCTTCTGCGCTTGTCCCTGTGCTCATAAAGCACTGACTTCTTTTTTTCTGATGTAACTTGCAATTTGAACAAGTCCGCAGCTTTCCCGATAATAGTATGGAACGATACTAAATCGTCCGGTGGTGAAGAATCACCTGGAGAGTCTTTCTTTCTGGGCTTCTCAACAATCTATTCTTTTGTTCTTGACGTCTGTTGAATTCCTCGATGATTCTTTGCATCGATGCCATGAGCACCAGGTCATAAGGAACAGCCATGTCCTCTGAATCCGGTTGCCAAGGAGGGCTGTTTTCCTTGTGCATGAGGAAAGGTTGCTCACCAAGAATTTCTGTGTCTGAGAACTCCTCTTGAAGAATGATGTCAGGGAGTTCTGTCATCTCTTTTAACAGAGATAGCTGTGCTCCAACTGGCTCAGGAGTATCTGAAATTGGAGACGTTGCTCCCAAAGACTTGGGGAGACTGCCCACATTGGATGGTTTATCTGTGACGTCTGCGAGTGGTGTTGTGGGTCCTACTTCTTCAGAAGACAAAGGGCCTCATTACGAGTCCGGCGGTAACCGAGGCGGTAAAACCGCCTGGTTACCGTCGGACTCGTATTACCATTCCGCCTCCGTGATTCCCGGAATTACCGGGGCATTACAACCCCGGTTTTTCCGGGAATCACGGAGGCGGAATGGTGTTAACCCCGATTCCCATTGAGTCCTATGTAACTCAATGGGAATGGGGATCATGGAAACACAGGCAGCATCTCGTAATGCTGCCGGTGTTTCCTCGTCTGCCTGCAGGCGGGCGGTGTTAAACCCGCCAAGTCAGACCTGGCGGGAACATCACCTCCCGCCTGCAGGAGTTGTGATCGCCCGGCATGGAAACAACGGTGGCGGCGTGTTTACCGCCACCGTTGTTTCCATATCGGGCGATTTGTAATGAGGCTAAAATAATTTTTCGCTGTCGTCGATGACTGTTTCATCAACGGCGGCTTTCTGGACAACGGCTTCGTCAACGGTTGTTTCGTGGACAAAGACTTTGAAATTGGCTGATAACCCTTCGTCGACGAGAGCTTTGTGGATGAGAGTTTCGTCGATGAGTGATGAGCTTCCTTCATCGACTGCTTCGTAGCAGTTGACCTCGACGATGAGGATTTGGTCGTGGACGATGAGGCTTGGAGTGTCGTCGTCGACGAGGGTTTCGTTGATGGCTTGGTCCTCGGTGAGTCTTTAACCTTGCTGGCGCTCGTGGACGGCTTCTCCGTGGACGACTGCCCCCCGATGGTTTTTTGAAAAAGCCTCCTAACCTTTGGAGGTGATTTTTACTTCAGTATGACATGTTTTGTGGTCTCCAGAGACCAAGGAAGGCATGGAGGAAGTGGATTCCGACTTTCTCTTAATCTTATGAGAGACGGAGGAACTCCTTTTGCACTGAAGAGGCCCTTCTCTTAGAAGTTTGTCTCTCAGATGGTTTAGTAGACAACACCGGAGCTGTCTTGGCAGACTCCTCGTCAGAGGACAGACCATTGGCTTCTAGGTGTAACAGAAGTCTCCTGTGTCTGTCTTGAAGGCTTTTGGTGGAGAAAGACCTGCAAATGTCACATTTGTTGAGGTCACGTGGATATAAGCAGTAGATGCTGTGGTCATGCAGATCCTTCAAGTAGACCAGTTTTTTCCTGAACCTTGTGCAGTTCCTAAACAGGGAAGGCTTCTTGGCAACCTGAAGCGCAACCATGCCGAGGGGAACTTTCATTCGACGATTTGTGCAAAGAAAAGATTCTCAGAGCCCAAAAGCTCAGTATGATAGCACCTAAGGAGGGAAAAACTGTAGAATATATTATAAAAATATATACTACACGCAAAAGGTTGAAAAAAATCAAAAGCTAACTGATAGACTGCGGTGAAAAATCTGAATATGGCTGACTGGGGCAGAGCTTAAGCCTTGCCACCTCATTGGTTGGGGCCATAAAGGACCAAAGTGAGGTGGAGGGACTACACAATAGAATGGCTCATAGGCCACAAAAGGGTATTTACAGGCATTCTCTATGGAATAATGGATGTATATTAAAAAAAATGTAATAATTATTTTTATCACTAAGGCGTCCCAGTCTGACGACACGGAATATTCAGGAATCTGAATCTATGAAAGATCCAATGGTGGAGAAATTGTGTAATACTCTCTCAGCATCTGAGGCCGGGTTCAGAAAAAAAGACAGGTAATGAGATAGATTGATTCAAATGAAAGAAGGATGAGTACGGAGCACAACCTTATCCTTATGGACGGTGAGGAATGGGTGTTCCACAGACAAAGCTTGAAGCTCACTTACTCGCCTTGCCGAAGTCACTGCAATCAGAAAAGCCACCTTCCACGAAAGTTACTTTATATGTGGCCCAGCCATGTGTTCAAATGGTTTATGACATAAGGAGGTGAGGATGACATTTAAATCCCGTTTTGGATGAGGATTGCAAACAGGTGGAAAAAGATGTAACAGACCTGCGAAATGCCTTTTAATGACAGAAAAATAGCGAGGAGTTCCAAATAATTTCGAAAACCTGGAGATGATCCAGCATAACGCCCCACCCCAGACGGGAGGAGTCCGTGGTAATCGTCACTTGTGGACAGGGCTCCCAAAAGGAGCCCCCCACTGTCAGATTGCTGGTCCAAGAACACCATAGAAGTTCCGCCATCATACAGGATGGAACTGGGATCATCTTGGAATCCGAGTCCAAAGCCTGACACCAACAGCTCTGAAGCGCCAGCTGTGAACGCCTCATTTTAAGACGTGTTAGAGGAAGAACAAGTACGCACAAAGCTATGAGGCCCAGAAGTCTCTGGAACCACCAAGCCATCAAGTGATCTGACTGTATGAAGAGCTGACACATGGCAAATAGATCCGCAATCCTGTCCGCCGTCAAATACACTCTGGAGTCAACCGTGTTCCAACAGAAACCCAGGAAAATCAGGTCTTGGGAGACCATCATGGAAGATTTCCGCCAGTTCACCGACAGCCCAAGATGGAACAGGAATTGGAGGAGAGACTGAAAATTGCTCAAATCCGTCAGTGGACAAGGTCTGCATAGGAGCCAGTCGTCCAAATAAAGATATACATGAACACCTGTAGCTGAAGGAAAGCAGCGATGACCGACATCTTCGTAAAGACACGCGGCGCCGAGCTGAGACCAAACGGGAGTACACAGAACTGGAAATGCTCCCCTCCCAGGGAGAACCGCAGATATTTTCGATGCAGCCCCCATATCAGGATTTGCATATACGAGTCCCGAAGGTTCACTGCACTGAGCCAGTCGCCCTTACGAAGAGAGGACTTTATTTGGCAGGGTGTAATCATCTTGAATTTCTCTTGGGGAAGAGAAAGGTTGAACTGGGAAAGGTCGAGGATGGTGCGCAGGCCAGCCTGGTTGGGTTTGGGCACTGTGAACAGACGAGAGTAGAAGCCGTCCCCTTGGAGGTTCCACCGCCCTCAGGTTTAGAAGCTTCTGAACCTCGGCTCTGAGGAAGGGTGTCCCTATCTGTTGAAAGGGAGCGCTGAAGTGCGGGGGTGGGGGATGGCCAAGTGAAAACCCACCCAAGCGATGGACAAAACCCACTGGTCTTCAATGACTGTCTGCCACGCCTCAAGATGAGATGAGATGAGATGAGATTCGCCCTGCCACCTGAGTCTTGTGCGACTGTCACAAAATATAATTTTGCAGATCTGTCGGCAGGGAGACTACCTGCTCCTGGAGAGGAGGTTGATGACTGAGAGTAAAACCCACCATGTTGTTGTTTTCGATGGGTGCCGCCAACCCGATGTTCAGTTCTGAAACCCCATGAAGCCAGAGAAGCATTGAGACTGGGACTCTGAACTTTGTGTATAAGGGGCTTTAGGGAGGACCCTGACCAGGACTTATAAAGATTTGATGGTTTGGGTGCTCGCTTTGGTAAGTTCCTCATTCCTAGAAGAATTAACAATTCCTTGCCATCGAAGGGAAGGTCCAGAACATTGTGTTGCACCTCCTTTGAAAACTTCATTGCATGGAGCCATGCCTGGCGGGAGGTGTCAGTTCCCACCATAAGGCCTCGAGCTGCGGTATATACAAGGTGTGCCGCAGCTTCCAGCAGATCTTGTGCCAACACTCTGGCATCCGACAAACCGGCTTTGAAGTCATCTAGCCTATAAGCAGGAATTCACTCCTAGAAATCAACCAACTCCTTCCACAGCCTCATATTAGCTGCAGCCAGGATCAGCTCGGTATTTGCTTGATGGAGTTGGAGTGCTGACTTGGCAAAGACTTTCTTGCCCACGGAGTCCAGAATCTTGTCTTCCTTGGACAGAATCTGAGCGGCAGCCGTTGAGGTCGCAGAGTCCGGCTTTGATTGAAGCGTGGTGACAGCTACCACCGTCGAGGACAAGACACTAAGGCTATCTCCTCAGAGGTGTGGAGTCTGTAACGGGCGTCAATTCTCTTATTGATATGTAGCCCGGTGTGGGGCCTATCCCAGACCTTACAGGCCTCAGCCAAAACGTCCGCCGTGGACCATGAGGATCCGGTCGCCATTTTGTCAATGCCTGAAGAGACCTGCGTCACAAGTGTAGATGAGGCAATCATCTCCATAGGCTGGTCAGGGGACTTAATCAACACCTTAGCCTTGACACAAGGATCCTCGGCAGAGCCGGTACTGGGGGGTCTCGGATGTTTACTGAATATCTTGGAGGTGGCCCCAAAATTAGCCTCCAAAGGAGGAGCCTCGGAGTCAAGAGTTACAGTCAATGACCACCCTCTTTGCCCTCTTGATAGAACTGGTATCACTGCGTCCCCAAGCGCGGGAATGCTGAGGAATCCACCTCACAGACTAGACCTTCAGAGCAGGTCTCAGTTTTGTAGGTACATACCTTAGACTCAAAGAGAGGAACCTCTGGCTTTCACCCAGTACGTGTAGCTCCCTCGAGAGGGGCCTCAAGCCGTGGCTTGGTACAGAATGCTCCAAGAAAGGAGGTCTCAGGGCATACCCCGGTGTCTGTGTGGAAAGCTCCAGAAACAGAGACCTCGAAACGAACCTCGGTGTCCAAAGCTTCAGACGAACTGGGCCAACGTTTAGCACCTGACAGGTGAACCTAGGAACGTGTTCTGGTCTTGGCAGGTCCGTCGCGGGAACCCTCGGAGAAAACTTTGGTATGCCTATTAGGCCTGCGAGGCACCTCAGGAGAAATCCTGGTGGTAGAGCTACTAGAGCCCCTCCTGGACCGAGAAGACCCCGGAAAGGAGCCCCCGCGGCCGGGGCGAGTAAGGAACGTACTAGGCGTCTCTTCTTTTCGTTGATGAAAAGCTGAAGATGAGGTGGAGGAACGCACTGAAAAACGCCCTCCCACCGAAGAAGACGGCCCTGGAGTCTACTGGACAGAGAGGGAATCGCAGTAGAAGCACAAATCCTCCCAGCGGTGGTCTGTCCCGAGACACTCCAAGCAGAGAGAATGGGTGTCCGCCCCCTGCGGAAGCGACGTTCACATGAAGAACAGGACAAATCCCAGACGCTCCGGCATAGACGGAACCGGAGCAGGAGAGAAGAACAACGGAAACAAAAAAACCCTGAAGATGCAAGTGCGCCCAGTCCTTACGGCGTGGAGAAAAGGACTGAAGGGCGATGCGCAGGGCGGAGCTCAGGAGGGCGGGGTTACGGCAACGTGCGGTACCCCACGTAAAAAGAGAAGAACACATTTTCAATTTTTTATGCTTTTTGGAAAAAAGTGCGCCAGTCCCGTCCCGAAGGACGGAATGTCCCACAAGTATGGGGGAAAGGGGACGGGACGTAGGAGTACATGTAATCCACAGAACATGGATCCTCGATGTACATCAGAGACATGGGCATTCTGGGAAGGAAGTAGACAGATTTAGTGCTCAAATAACCTTAGTCCATTTGTTTTCTGTCTGGACTTCTGGTGATTGACCTAGATAAACGCAGATCAAGTTTTGCTATATTGAAAATGCCAGATTTCCTCTGTCTACCAACAGCAGCAATTTAGTGTTATGAATTCTTAAACTTGTTAATGTTAAAGGACCAAGTCTGTCCTGCCAGGATTCAAAGGTGTGATCACATGTGCCCCACGGATATCTAAAGTGGGGTATGAAATAGCTGAATTCTTCTAATGTCTAGCTTACACATCCATATTAATTATTGCAAGGCTAACATGAGCGCATATGCAACCCCAAGAGTTATCCGTGTTGATCCAAAGAACACTAACACAAATTAATAAATATTGTTATGAATGTAAAAGAAAACACAATAGCCCAAATAAAACTGCATGCTTTGACACCACTTAGAGGGGTCATACATGCATATTTTTTTTAAAACACAAGTGGCAACATAATACACATAACAATGTTAACTATACCCAAGATAAGTCATCAAATTGGCTCTCAAAGGAAGCCGTTGTACAATAAGATAAGATGCTGTGCTGAGGCAATGGCTAATGTTACAATCAATAAGAGACTTGACTGAAAACTGCATGGAACAAGTGCAGCGAGACATAATTAAAGCTTGCTCGATTAACACGTAATAATTATATAATCTGGGTAAAAGAAATGTTGTCATTCTTTCCATCCTTTACTTTTCCCTTTTATTTACTCCCCTTTTCTTCCATAGTTCCATTCATTTTAGCCGGTCAGTTAGCACAGTGAGCCAAGTGCTTTCCCATGATATCTTTGTGCAGTGTGCTGTGGAAGGTTGGAATCCCGGTAGGGTCAAATCAGCCTTTTATCCTTCTCAGGTAGATACATTGAGTGCCACTCTGTTGGATAATAATGCATTCCATTATTTCTGTGCTCTTAGACCAATGGGTGTGTAGTGCTATATAATAAACACATTTTGTTTCTTTTCATTGTCTATTTGTCTTCCTTTCCAATCTCTACTGGATCTATATGATCACTATGCCGCCTGTAATGTCGATGACAAAAAATGTCCACTCCCATTACGGCGCGGCGCAGTGATCAGATAGACCACTTTCCCTGCATCCCCTGCCTGTATTGCCCTACCCGCCCACACTTACCTTTACATCAGCACACTTCTGTGTGTGCCGCTGACTCCCCACTATCCCTGCAGCGCCAGTTCCTCCCACTTACCCGAGTCTGAGATGACGCTGCAGGGTCCTTTATCTTTTTTTTATTTTTACCTTTCTTGTCACCCTCACAGCACTATTGGCTAGAAGGCTTCAAGCAGCTATCCCACATCTCATTCACCAAGATCAAACGAGTTACGTGCAGGGCCGTTCCATCACAGAGAACCTACGCAAGCTGCACCATGCTATGCACAGCACAAACAGCGAACCTGGTAAATACGCAGTAGTGTCCCTCGACGCTTCTAAGGCCTTTGATTCGGTCCGATGGAAATGGCTCTACGCCACCATATCCAAGATGGGGATCGGACCGGCCTTCTTGAATTGGGTCAAACTCATCTACACCAATCCCACCGCCAGAGTGCGTACCAATAACACCTTCTCAGAAAAATGGAGCCTGACCAGAGGCACCCGGCAGGGATGCCCCTTATCCCCTTTACTCTACATCTTAGCGATCGAACCAGTGGCGGCATACCTCAGGCAGGAGTATGGAGACGGGGGTATAATGATAGATGGGGTGAACCATCTTGTCTCCATGTATGCGGACGACATACTCCTCTACTTAAAAGATCCCAAACACATTCTCCCCTACATTCTTGAAACCCTATATGGGTTCCATAGATGCACCGGGATCCAGATCAATCACGGCAAGTCTTGTTTATTTCCCGTGGCTGCCCTCAGCAAGACCAAGAAAGAACACCTCCCCCCTCTTGCTCTCAAATGGGAACCCACCACATTCAAATACCTGGGCGTTATGATTCACCGCAACCCCGTAGCTGAACATGCGCTAAACACAGGAAAGGCAAAGGAGGGCCTGGCTAAATCAATTGACTTCTGGTGCAAGCTACCTCTCTCGGTGGCTGGCAGGGCGGGCCTCCTTAAAATGGAGGCACTCCCGCGCCTCCTACACTTCTTTACCAATGTCCCGTACAACATCCCACAACAATTCTTCAGAGACCTGAATAAACTTTGTAGGAAACTTCTATGGCAGGAAGGAAGGCACAGAGTCGCCCTAGACATAACGCAGAGACTGTATGACAAAGGAGGCCTAAAAATCCCTAACTTCGAGCTCTACTACATAGCAGCCCAGTTCAAGCACGTGATCCAGTGGATGGCTGATGACACCTCAACAGACACTCGCTTGTTACAGCCCACAGACGCATCCTGGTTGCTCAGGGACTTAGTCTGGATTAAACCGGAGCCGAAAACGCAAAATGCATATCTAATCTGCCTGGGCACCCAGATCTGGAATCGAGCCTGTAAAATGGCCAAACTGACTGACCCCTACACCCCGCAAATCCCAATAGCCGCTATTATGTCTACCAGAACAGAGGACCAAAAGGTGATCCGGAACATATGGGAACCCTCTGGTATCGCCACCCTGGGTGACCTGGTGGATGACCAGGGTATCCACACATTCTCTGAGCTGCACGAGATGACAGGGATCCCGCTGGGTCAGTTTCTCCTACACGGGGCGGTGTTGGAAAAGCTCAAGAAGCGATGGCCAGATACAGAGACCCTCTACGCCGGGCACGAGGTCATCGAAAACTTGCTGAGCGTCGCAGAGGGGGGGGGGGGGGCACGAAACTTCGAGGCTCTGCGACATCCTACTCGATAGCACTACACAAAACGAACTTAAGTGTAAAGGTAAATGGGAATCTGAACTAAATACGCAGTTTGGAGATACGGAATGGGAGACCATAACACATTACCATAAAAAAGTATCCAGGAATGCCCAATTTCAGTTTATTCAATTCTACATTATCCACAGTGCCTACCTTACCCCAGACGTCATCTCGAAATTCAATGGCACTGGTGCAGCGACGTGCCCAAAGTGCCAAGAACCCTCTGCCGAACCCACATGTTCTGGGCCTGCCCGGCCATACAGACCTTCTGGTCCCAAGTTCAAGCTAAGGTAGCAGAAGCGGATATAACACTGGACGTGCAGTCCCCTAGGGCTTGCATTCTGGGCAAAATGCAAAAAAACCCGAGAGGCAAAAAGAACAAGCCTCTTAATAGACTCAAGGATTTAATGTACATCCTGGCTAAAAGACGTATCGCCATGGCCTGGAAATGCCCCAGAGCCCCTAGCGTCACAGCATGGTGGGAAGACCTCCGTAGATGGTCTGTGGTCGAAACCGGGACCTGGGAGCTGGCGCAGCGACAACAATAAATAGGTTACTCTGAGGACCTCCTACAGTGGATAGCCCTCACAGTGGCTCTGTTCCGCACCAAAGAATACAGCTCCTCCGGCGAAGACCTGGACAGCCCAGGCTCACCCTAGCGCAAGTGGTCGACAGCACAACGTCCTGGTCTTGGTTTAATTTGGGGGGAGGGATGGGGAAGAGTTATTATTGTCACAAAACTGATTATTAAATTGATGATACTGGTTGTATTGTATTTGAAAAAACAATAAATATATTTAAAAAAAAAAAAAAATGACAGGATTAGTCAATGAAAAGGAACAGCTGTCTGTGGACAGGTAGACGGCAGTGGCAGATAAGTTCTGCAAGACACGCGGCAGTGGCAGATAAGTTCTGCAAGACAGAACATGAATGTCCAAAGCTGCAAGGTGAGACACAAAGGATAGATCAGTGTCAACCGTAGCGTGCCTGGGGTCAAGTTGTTTAGCTAAGCGCCAGTGGCAAAAACAGAGCCATTTGCTCCTATATGGAGTCCTCATAGAAGGTTTTCTGGCCGCTTGGATAATGCATATATTGTCCTCGGTCAGATTAAACTGTGCTAAAGATCTGAATTCAGGCACCAGGCCGCCAAGCTGAACGATTGTGGGGAGGGTTGCCACAGCTGGTGAGCCCTCCGGTGAAGGAGGTCGGGAATCTGCGAAAATTTGACAGATGCTGAAGTTCCGAGAACCAGAATCTGGCTGCCCACCAAGGAGCTATAAATAGGAGAGTGCAGTTCGATGCACCCCTGAACTTGCAGAGTGATGGATGAATCAGAGGCAATGGAGGAAAAGCATAAGCCTTCATGTTGTGCCACAGGATCTCAAGGGTGTCTCCCAACGAGGACACTGGATGCATAAAGAGGAAGTTTCCTGTTTGTAGAAATCAGCAAGAGGTCCACTTCCCACTCGTAACTGACCGCTGACTGACGGCTTAGTAAGTCTGCTGTTACATTGATGTGACCCGGGATGTGTACAGCCTGGAGCCAGACCTTGTGCTGGATGGCTCAGTCCCAAATTTGTATGGCTAAGTCTACAAGGAGAGGTGATCTGGTGCCACCCTACTTGTTGATATAAAACATTGCCACATAATTGTCCATGCAAACACGGACCACCTTGTTGGTGATGGACAGTTGAAAAGTTATGAGCGCCGGGAACACAGCCAAAAGTTCCAGATAATTGATATGGAACAGCATATCCTGAGGCGTTCATAGGTCGAATACCTCTAGTTGACATAACGTCACTCCCCACCCCAAAAGGGAGTAGTCTGTGGTCACTGACACTTGTGGGAAGGACTTCTGGAAGGAAGCCCCCACTGAAAGGTTGTTTGTCGAAACCCAACACTGAAGATTCGCCCTCATGCAGGATGGAACTGGGATTATCTTGGAATCCGGGTCCATTGCCTGAGACCAGCAGTTCCGAAGAGCTAGCTGAGTACGCCTCATCTTCAGACATGCAAGAGGTAGAGCTAGCACGCAAGAGGCCATGAGACCCAAAAGTCTTTGGAACCACCAGGCCGTCATGTGTGAGGACTGGAGGAAGAGCTGACAAGTGGTTGATAGGTTTGCAATCATGTCCGCGGTTAGGAGAACCTTGGTACTCACCATATTCCAACAGAAACCCAGGAAAATCAGGTCTTGAGAGAACACCAGACGATTTACGCCATTTTACAGACAGCCCAAGATGGAACAGGAGCCGAAGAAGAGACTAAAGATTGGCCAAGGCAGTCTGTGGGCAAGGACTGCGCAGGAGCCAATCGTCCAAATATGGATATACATGAATCCACTGCAGTCTGAAGAAAGCTGCAATGACCAAACATCATCGTAAAGACACGCAGCACTGAGCTGAGACCAAAAGGGAGCACACAGAACTGGAAATGTTCCTCTCCCAGGGAGAACTGCAGATATTTCCGATGCATGCTCCATATCAGAATGTGCACATATGCGTCCTGGAGGTCTACTACGCTGATCCAGTCTCCATTCCGAAAAAAGGACTTTATTTAGCAAGGCATGATCATCTTGAATTTCTCATGAGGAAGGGATAGATTGAACTTGGAAAGATCGAGGATAGTGCGCAGGCCAGCCTGTTTGGGTATGGGCACTGTGAACAGACGTGAGTAGTATCCCTCCCCTTGCATCCTGAGGGGAACAGGCTCCACAGCTCTGAGGTCTAGAAGTTTCTGTACCTTGGCTCTGAGGGAGGGCAACCCGGTCAGCTGGAAGGCAGGGTGGGGTAGGGGGAAGGGCAAGTGGAAGCCCGCCCGAATGATAGACAAAGCCCATCGGTCTTCGGTGATGGTCTGCCACACCTCCAGATGAGATGAAATGCATCCTCCCACCGGAGTCTCGTGCGACTGACAAAAGATACCATTTGGATGATTTGTCGGTAGGGAGACTACCTGTCCTTGGAGAGGAGGCTGCTGGGCGAGAGAAAAACCGGTCACCTTGCCGTTGTTGCTTACGGCGGGACCCGCCAACCGGAGCGTCAGATCGGCGCGCACAGCGATACTGAAACCCACTGAACCCAGAGAAGGACAGAGTTTGGGACTCTGACCACTGTGTATAAGGGGCCTTAGCTGGAGCTTTCGCCAGGACCGATAAAGACTTGGCAGATTGAGTACTCGCCTTAGTCTTTGTAAGTTCCTCATCTGCGGAGGAATGAATCAATTCCTTACCGTCAAAGTGAAGGTCCAGCACTTTGTCCTACACTTCCTTTGAGAAATTCATTCGCATGGAGCCACGCTTGGCAGGAAACGTCAACCCTCGAGCAGAGCTATCTACTTGGTGAGCCGCAGCCTCCAGTAGATCTGGGGCCAACACTCTGGCGTCCAGGAAACCGGCTTTGAAGTCTTCCAGCCTATCCGCAGGTAAACATTCCTGGAAATCAGCTGGCTCTCTCCACAGCCTGACATTGGCCACTGCCAGGACGAGCTTGGTGTTAGCCTGACGAAGTTGGAACGCAAAATTGGAAAAGACTTACTTGCCAATGGCATCAAGAACTTTGTCCTCCTTGGAGAGGATTTGGGCTGCTTCAGTGGAGGAAGTAGAGGCCGGTTTGGACTGGAGAATGGCTGCTGCCACAACCGTTGATGATGGGAGAGGACAAGGCTCTATCTTCCGAGGCATGAAGCTTGTATCGAGCATCAATTCTCTTGTTGAGATGCAGCCCAGTATGGGGTTTCTCAGAGACCTTGTGGGCCTCAGTCAAGACATCCTTCTGGAGTAACAGGCCGGTGCGCACCTGCAGTGATAGGGTAAAGGCTTCAGAAAGCACCCCCTCCTGTTTAGAGGGTGCCTCGGGCACTGGAATATTAAGCAAGGCCATCATATCCAGCACCCGGTCATGATATGCTCTGATAGAGCGGGGCTGTTCATCGCTGTCCTGGTCCGCCTGATCCTCAACCAGTGAAGCGGGAACAGGAGGCTGATCCGCTGCATGTGGCGCCTCAGGTGTTAGTGTTGTCTAGCAGCGCACCCAATGTTTTTTCTATCTGTGACAGTGGAGGAAGTGATGGAGGAGGTGCAGCAGGGCAGGTAGGGGTGGAGGAGGTGGCACCAGGAGAGGGCAGAAGGCAGCACAGCAGGTTCAGGATGCATTTCCCTGATAAGACCCTAAAAGTACGCCCTCATGGGATGAGAGTGCATGAGCGTCTGAAATTTCCCACAAAACACATCCTCAGACGAAGGTCTAAGCGCTGGAGTGGGCAGCGGCCACTTGGAAGGGTCATACCCCCCCCATGAACGCAATGAGGATGGTTGCCATGAAGGTCCTGCACCGGCTGGGTCCACATAAATCAGGGGTGCGGAAGCAGGAGATCGTGAGACTGTATGAGGCAGCAGTGCCCGAGCGTGCCAATCCACTGAAGGGCGGAACGGGTTTTTGTTATCCACATGGTGTGGAAAAAACTGGTCAGCCCCAAAAGGAATCCCCGAACACCAGCCTTAGTGAACTGGCATTTCTAGGGCATTTACTGGACATCCCAGGAACTGCTCCAATATTAGCCTCCGGGAGGAACCGCGGCAGAGCCTGTACTCAAAGGCCTGAGGTGTGTGACCGCCTTCTTTGCCTCCTTCACACAGAGGGCACCACCACAACCCTCAACGCGGGAAGTTTGCGGAATGTACATCACTGACAGGACTCTCAGAGAGGATCCCTCAACTCTGTCGGTACTGGATTTAGCCCCAAGAAGGGCTACCTCGGAATGGAACCCGGGACATAAAGCTCCCTCAAGAGGGAGCTCGAGACGTAACTCAGTGTGGAAAGCTCCAGAAATGGAGACCTCAGGACGAATCCCGGTATCCAGAGCCACAGAAGAACTGGGCTGAACTTTAGCCCACAAACAGGGAACCTCTGGTGTGCCTATTAGGCCCCTTATGGGGCACCTCAGGGATGCACCTGGTAACAGAGCTATTCATGCCCCTCCCGGACCTGGAATACCCCAGGAAGGAGTACCTAGCTGGGGCGCCCTAAAAAGCAAAGAATTTACCGGGTGTTTCGTTCTTTTCGACGATGAAGAGCTGAAAATGCAGTGGAGGAAGAAGGCGCCGCTGGAGTGCCCGGACGGAGAGGGAATCGCAATAAAAAAACCAAGTTCCAACGATGTTCCGGGCCTAGACACTCTAGGCAAAGAGAGTGGGGATCCGCCCTAGCGAAACGAAATTCGCATGAAGAACAGGACACAAATCACAGACGCTCCGGCATAGACAGAGGACTAGACGACATTGGAACCGGAGCAGGAAGGAAGGACAAAGGGAATAAAAAGATAAATTCACAGTGATGCTAGTGCGTCCAGCACCGACCGCGTGGAGACAGAGAAAAGGACTGAAGGGCGATGTGCCGGGTAGAGCTCAGGAGGGTTGCCCCGCATAAAAATAAAAGACGGACAAAAACAAAAAAAATGTTGATGCTTTTTACAAAAGTGCTCCGGTCCTGTCCCGAAGGACGGAATTTCCCACAGGTATGGAGCAAAGGGGACGGGACATAGGAGTATCTTCTATGAATTGATAGACAAAATAAGCTTAACCATGTTCACCTTATTTTCATGTGTTGTCATGTCAGTTATGCACCAGATTTGAAAAATCAAACTGACATTTTTTGACAATTGAGGTCTGAACACTCATGAAACCTGGAAAAAGAGGAGGGCAGATATTACCTCAGAAGGAGCCCTAATAGATAGAACAGTTTGCACAGCAACCAAAATCCTGTCCTTTTAGGCACTATTGCACGTTTCATTCTACTTTACATTGTCATTTAAATTTTCCCTCTTTCTTTCTCTCTTGACAGTTCTTTCCTCCCCCTTTCTTTTTTTCATTTTATCAAATTCCATCTACCCATCCTTTTTATTCCCTTTCTTTCCCATGAAAGTTTTTAGGTTTAAGTTACTATTCATTTTGTCATTGTTTGTATCCTTCATACTTCCCTTTTCCCTTCTTTTTCCTCATTTCTTTTGTTGTTCCTATCAGTGTTCATTTTCTTTCTTTCTTTTCTTCCCTTACTATGCCTCAATAAAAAGATTGTACAACTACCCTTTTTTCTTTCATTCATTGATCCGTAAGCAATGAGCTCCACATCAGTATTCTGGGGCACCTGCGGTAATAGTAACCTCGAACTCTGGACGACTGGGGGAAACCTTCCATTAGATTAGTTAGAGGAACAAGTTACTTCTTACCTTGTAACGTTCTTTCGACGGGATGATCCTCCGACGTATTCCTCATCTTAGATATCTCCTTCCAGCTCTGCTGGCCTCGGAAAAATTTTTCTCTGTAGAGGGCGCTGTGCATCGACGTCCTTCGAGTCGATGTCCCTCGACAGCCGCCGTATCGACGCTGACGTCATCCTGGCTATAAAGGCCGCGCGCAGCGCCCGTTGCTCAGTTCCGTTTTGTAGCCCACAATAATGCTTTCTGGACTAAACTAATCACCCTGAAGGAGCGTAAACTGCAACAACAAGAGAAGTAGAACTGCGGGGATGGATGGGAGGGTCGATGAGGAATACGTCGGAGGAACATCCCGTCGAAAGAACGTTACAAGGTAAGAAGTAACTTGTTCTTCGAAGGGATTGTGTCCTCCGACGTATTCCTCATCTTAGATATGCTCCCATAGCAGTATTCTATTATTGGAGGAGGGAGTACTGACTTCATGCTGTCTTCTATTGATGAATAGAATGCAGTACAGCCCTTCCAAACCTAGTCTCTTGACTGGAGGAGGAATCCAAATTGTAAAATCGTGTAAAGGTATGGACAGACGACCATGTAGCGGCCGCACAGATGTCTTTAACCGGCACACCTCTTTTGAGGGGCGATGAAGCTGCAATACCTCTAGTCGAATGAGCCCTAAGGTTTTGAGGGGACTCTTTTCCTGCCAATTTATAACATTCCAGAATGGCTAGAATGATCCATCTGGAAATGGTCTGTTTAGTTATTGGTAACCCCAGCTTGTGGCCTGTGTAACCTACAAACAGCTGGTCTGCCTGTCTTATCCTGGCTAGTCTACTGATGTAAAAACTTAAAGCCCTTCTAGGGTCTAGACTGTGTAACCTCTCTTCCTCTTTCCCCGGGTGAGGAGGAGGATAGAAAGATGGTAGGGTAATCTTCTCAGTGATATGGAATTCAGAAACCACCTTTGGGAGGAAATTAGGCTTCACTTGCAGGACAACTTTGTCTTTGTGAAAGATAGTTTGAGGGGGTTTACAAGAAAGAGCTTGTAATTCGCTCACCCTTCTAGCAGATGTAAGTGCTATTAATAAAACAGTTTTAAGGGTAAGGAATCTTAACGAACAAGAATGGAGTGGTTCGAAAGGTGTGCCCATCAGGAAAGTTAGGACTAAGTTTAAATCCCATAGGGGAACTTCGAATGGTCTTGGGGGATAAACATTGGTTAACCCCTTAAGAAATTGTATTACCAAGGGTAACTTGAAATAGGATGGTTCTTCCGCAGTGCGCTTAAAGATGGATAGCGCTGCGAGATAGCCCTTAATGGTGCCAACTTGAAGGCCTGAATTTGCCAAATATAGTAGCAAGGACAAAACCAATGGTGTACCACATGAAAAAGGGTCGATATTCTGCTCTCTACACCAGCTGCAAAATCTGTTCGAACGGCAGCGGTATAAAGACTTTGTTGCTGGCCTTCTTGCCGAAAGCAACACCTCCATAACATCATCAGGGAGGTCCCAATCCTTGTACCTCAGCCTTTCAGAAGCCAAGCGTGAAGGTTGAGGGTTTTGATGTCTGGCTGGAGAACCTGACCTCCCTTCTGTGAGAGTAGGTTCTCTCTGAGTGGAAGTCGAATTGGAGGGCAGATGGACAAGTCTAGAAGGTCCGGGTACCACGTTCCCCTGGCCCAATCCAGGGCAATTAGGATCATGGTTCTCCGGAATCTTCTCAACCTCCTGATCATTTGAGGAATGACAGGGACCGGTGGGAACGCGTACAGAAGCGGACACTCCCAGTCCACTATGAACGCGTCTCCCAGAGCTCCTCTCGGGGGAAATTCCCTTGAGCAGAACAGATCGCATTTCCTATTGAGGCTGGTGGCGAACAGATCTACCTGAGGGGTTCCCCAAAGGGCGAAGATCTCTTGAAGGACTTCCTGAGCTAGCTCCCACTCATGGGAGACTGTGCTCTGCCTGCTCAGAGCATCCGCTGTCAAGTTCCTCTCTCCGGCTAGGCGAACTGCCGATAGAGAGATTCCTTCTTGGATTGCCCAAAACCAGAGCTGCATCGCCTCTCTGCACAGGGGTAGTGATCCTACGCCTCCTCTTTTGTTGAGGTAATGCATGGCCACCGTGTTGTCTGTCATTATCAGGACGTTTTTCCCTTGTACAGCTGGCAGGAACGCCTTCAGCGCAAGTCTCTAACAGCTCTAACAGGTTGATATGTAGTCTGGACTCCGATCGAGACCAACGACCGCTGATGGTCAAGTCGTTGGCGTGGGCTCCCCACCCCGTGAGTGAGGCATCCGTGACTACTGTTATCTCCGGCCAGGGTTGCCAAAACTGTTCTCCTTTCAGAATGTTCTCCTGACAGGCCCACCACTGAAGGTCTCGAGCTACACTGTCGGGAACCTGAAGAAGATCTGTCATTCTCCCTGAGAATTGTGACCACTGAGTCCTCAGTGCCCACTGGAGGGATCTCATTCTCAGGCGAGCCTCTGGCACTAGGAAAATGCAGGATGCCATGAGGCCTAGCAACCACAAAAGTCGAAGGCTGGGAGACGTTGGGCATGTTGGAACTTGGTAACCATCTGTAGAATATCTAGAGCCCTCACCTCTGGTGGCGAGGCTTTTCCCAGGGAAGTGTCCAGGATCGCTCCGATGAACTGGAGTCTCTGCGATGGTATCATTTGTGACTTCTTTAAATTGAGGGAGAAGCCCAGTCTGTGAAGGGAGTGGCAAAAGTGATTTAGCTGGATCTGAGTTTGTTCCGAAGAAACAGCCCTGATCAACTAATCGTCCAGGTAGGGGTAGACGTGAATCCCTTCCCTCCTTAGACTTGCCGCCACTACCGACATTAACTTGGTGAAGACCCTCGGGGCGAAGGTCAGCCCAAATGGCAGCACTCGAAATTGATAGTGAGAGTTGCCAATTGCGAACCTCAGGTATTTCCTGTGTTTGAGATGGATAGGCACATGGAAATAAGCGTCCTGAAGGTCCAGAGATACCAACCAGTCCTGGAACTGAAGGGCCTGGAGGATCTGAGAAAGAGTTACCATCTTGAATTTGTCTTTCCTGAGGAATTTGTTCAATTCTCGCTGGTCCAAGATGGGTCTCAGTCCTCCGTCTTTCTTCGGAATGAGAAAGTAAGGGGAGTACCAGCCCTTTTTCCTCTCCGCTACAGGTACCGGTTCTATGGCACCTTTCTCTAGCAGGTCCAAAATTTCCTGCAAGAGGAGCGGATCTGGAGCTTTCTGAGAGCTGATCCCAGGTGGATGACTGAGGTATGCGTAGGAGAGGCAGGCAGTAACATTGGGCAACTGTTTCCAATGCCCAAGCATCTGACGTGATAGCCTGCCATTCCGCCAGATGTTGAGTTAACCTGCCTCCTACAGGTGTCCTGTGAGGGAAGTCCTCAGAGTGGTTTTGGGGCGGCTGATGCAGATGGTAAAGAGGCACCTGCTGTTCCTGCGGCTTTTGAATATCTACCCCGTCCACCTCGGGTAGTTCTTCTTTGTCCCCTTTGAGCCGGTCGTCCTCTACCTCTTCCGAATGCGGATTAGAAGCGAAAGGACTTGCCCCTCGCAGAGGTTCCTGTGGGACAAAAAGGTGTCTGACGGATTGCAGCGCCTAGGGATTTTGCTGCTGCTTTTGATGTTTGCAGTTTTTCTAAACTGTCATCCGCCTTTTTCCCAAACAAAGAAGAGCCATCGAATGGCATGTTCAAGAGCCTGGCTTGCACATCTGGGGCAAAACCAGACTTTCTCAACCAAGCAAATCTCCTGGTTGTTGTGCTTGCCGCCATTGCTCTGCTGATACTGTCAGCCGAATCAATGCCCGTCTGGAGGGATTCGCACATAGCGTCTTTACCGTCCTGTATGATATTTAGGAACGCCTCCCTTTCTTCTCCCTCCGGGATGCAGTCAGCCGCTGTAGAAGCACACTCCCAAAGTGTATGGCTGAATCTAGCAAGCGTGCAAGTAGCATTAACAGATTTTAACGCCATGCTACATGCCGAAAAAACTTTCTTTGCCATAGCATCATATTTCTTATCGTCCCTGTCCTGTGGGACGGTAGGGTAAGCAGTCTTGATGTCAGTAGAAGATGCTGCCTGTACCACCAGACTTTCTAGGGATGGGTGTTTTGACAAAAACTCTGGGTCTGCAGAAGATACCCTGTATTTAGTAGGCAGTTTTTTATTTACTGCCGGGACGACATCTGGGGTTTCCCAGTTCGTCATGATTTTCCTCTGAAGAGCTTTATGAAAGGGCACTACAGGATCCTCCTGTGGACCTTTGTCAAGAATATCCGTGAGGTCATCTTGTTGGAAAGCCTGTGAAGGTGTTGACCACCCCATAAATTCTGTGATTCTGGCCATTAAGGCTCTATAGGGGGTTTCAGCATGCTCCCCCGGGACTGGCCTAGCGAACTCCACCTCAGGGGAAGTGTCTAACCCACTTGCCTCATGTAAGGAATCATGGAGATCCTTTAACCTGCGTTCTTCTGAAGATAACTCCTCTTGAACTGGGGTTGCAGGACCCTGCAACTCAAATGTGTCTTCCTGTTCAGATAGTTCTCCCTCTTCCATAATTGAGGACATAGTTCTCAATTGTTCTGAACTCACAAAGGGTGTAAAACCCATTTCCAAGGCACAGGGTGCCAAACTTGTCGTAATCGGCCTCGAAAACGTCGATGACGCCGACGCCGACGGCTTCGGGCGTGGCGTCGAAAACAAAGGCGGAGGCCTGGAGGTCCTCGATAGAATTGGGATTCTGCTCGAGGAAGTCGACAATCGACGCCATCCTCATCGAGGACCTGGGGATAGCCACTGGGTGCGTCGTAACCGTGACTTTCCTTGGCGTCGACGGTGGTGTCGAAGATGGCGTCGAGTCGACAGACCCGTGTGTCGAAGGTCCCTTCGACAACGGCGTCGAAGACACCGACCTCGGCGTCGACGGAACCTTCGTCGATGGCGTCGACGGAACCTTCGAAGAAGGTTTTGAGGTCATAGCTTTACTCGAGGGTTCGTGACGCGCTCGAGAAGCTTCCTTCGCCCGGTACTGCGATTCGCAGCGTTTTTCACCTTCGGGTCTTTCGACCAGAGCATCGCTCTCGGCAGTCTTCGAGGGGGTCGAGGCCGCTTTCTCGAAGACGCTCACCATATTTTTGCAGAATTCCTCCCATTCAGCCCGTGAACTATGTTTCGTGGGGGAAGGGATTCTCTTAGGAGAAACAGAGAAAGAGGAGAACGGACAAGGGGGTCTTCGACGTCTCCTCTTCGAGTGCTTCGATCTCGAGGAGTGATGGGACCCACTCCGAGACCTGGAGCGCGAATGGTGACGAAGAGACGAATGTCTCGACTTCGTCGAGGAAGAAGAAGCTTTTGAAGTCTTAACTTTCTCCAGCTTCCCCCTACGCTCCTTCAGGGCCTTAGCTGTCATGGACATACAGTACTCGCACTCCGAACAATGGTGTTCAGCTCCCAAACACCACAGACAAACTCTGTGAGGGTCAGTCAGCGACATCTTTTTCCCACAATCTCGGCATTTTTTGAAGCCGGACCGAGGGGTCGTCGGTTCCGACGAGGAAGCCATCGAGTACGGATCGAATATCTCGAGGTAAATAGGATAAATTGTCTACGAAACTGAGCACCGGTATTCCGAGGCACTGAGTAAGCGCGGAAAAACGGAACTGAGCAACAGACGCTGCGCGGGCCTTTATAGGCAGGATGACGTCGACACGGCGGCTGTCGAGGGACATCGACTCGTCGGCGCGCAGCGCCCTCTAGAGAAAAATTTTCCGAGGCCAGCAAAGTTGGAAGGAGATATCTAAGATAAGGAATACGTCGGAGGACACAATCCCTTCGAAAGATAGTTTGACTTTTAGAATAACTTTGTCTCTATGGAAAACGGTGTGAGGAGGCTTACAAGAAAGCGCATGTAACTCACTTACCCTGCGGACTGATGTTATAGCCACTAACAAGTCTCATTGGGCAAGAATGTAAAGGTTTGAAAGGGGCACCTGAAAAGGTGTCAGAGGGTACACATTTGTCAGCCCTTTCAAGAATTGAATGACTAATGGCATTTTAAAATAGGACACCTCTTCCGAGGAGCGCTTAAAGATAGATAGCGCTGCTAAATATCCTTTTATAGTGCCAACTTGGAGCCCCAAATTGGCCAAGTGTAAGAAGAAAGAAAGTACTCTAGGAGTATTACATAAAAATGGATCCACATTCTTATCCCTGCACCAGTTACTGAACTTGTTCCAACAACACCGATACACGGATTTTGCTGCTAGCCGCCTGGCCGAAAGCAAGATCTCCATTATGTCATCCGGGAAGTCCCAATCCTTATATCTCAGCCTCTCAGAAACCATGAGTGAAGGCTGAGTGTCTTGGATGGAACCCGACCTTCCTCTTGCTAGAGAAGATCCTCTCTTTGTGGAACACATATGGGAGGGCAGAAGGACATGTCCAGAAGTTCCGGGTACCACATCCTCCTGGCCCAATCCGGGGCAATTAGGATCATGGTTTTCCTGAACTTTCTCAACCTCCTGATTACATGAGGAATCATGGGGACTGGAGGAAACACGTATAGGAGTGGAAATACCCAGTCCACCATGAACACGTCCCCTAGAGCTCTTCTTGGGGGAAATTGCCTTGAGCAGTACAGTTTGCACTTCCGATTGGCACTGATCACGAACAAATCTACTTGTGGGACTTCCTGAGCTAGTTCCCACACATGGGAGAATGTGCTATGCCTGCTCAGAGCGTCCGCCGCCGTGTTCAGCTCTCCGGCTAGGTGAACTGCCGATAGAGCGATTCCTTCTTGCATTACCCAGAACCAGAGCTGCATTGCCCCTCTGCACAGTGGAAGTGATCCTACGCCTCCTCTTTTGTTGAGGTAGTACATGGCCACTGTTCTTTTCCTGTACAGATGGCAGAAAAGCCTTCAGCGCTAGTCTGATTGCCCTCAGCTCCAAAAGGTTGATGTGTAGTTTGGATTCCTATGGAGACCAACGACTGCTAATTGTCAGATCGTTGGTGTGGGCTCTGCACCCCTGAGTGAGTCATCCGTCACTACTGTTATCTCCGCCCACGGTTGCCAAAAAAAGTTCTCCCTTGAGGATATTTTCCTTGCAAGCCCACCATAAAATATCTTGAGCCACTTTGGCTGGGGCTCGCAGAAGATCTGACATCTCCCCCGAAAATTGGGACCATTGAGTTCTGAGGGCCGATTGAAGGGATCTCAACCTCAATCTGGCCTGTGGCACCAGAAAAATGCAGGATGCCATGAGGCCTAATAACCTAAGAAAATAGAATGCTGGCAGATGTTGGGCATTTTGAAACGTTGTTACCATCTGCAGAATGTGGTGAGCTCTCTCCTCAGGAGGCGAGGCTTTCCCTGAGGAAGTATCCAGGACTGCTCCGATGAATTGGAGTCTTTGGCTTGGAATCATTTGGGACTTCTTGTAACTGAGGGAGAAGCCCAGTCTGTGTAAGAAGTGGCAGGTCATGACCAGATGTTCCTGGACTCGTTCGGGTGAACTTGCCCTGATTAGCCAATCGTCCAGATAAGGGTAGACATGAATCCCCTTCTCCTGATACTCGCTGCCACTACCGCCATCAGCTTGGTAAAAACCCTCGGGCGGAGGTCAGCCCAAATGGTAGAACCCGAAACTGATAATGAGATCCTCCAACTGCGAACCTCACGTACTTTCTGTGCTTGAGATGGATTGGCACATGAAAGTAAGCATCCTGAAGCTGAAGAGCCTAAAGGATCTGAGAAAGGGTCACCATCTTGAACTTGTCCTTCCTGAGTAATTTGTTCAAATATTTTAAGTCCAAGATGCGTCTCAATCCTCTGTCCTTTTTGGGGATGAGAAAATTCGGGGAGTACCAACCCTTGTTCCTTTCCGATACAGGTAAATGTTCTATTGCACCTTTCTCTAGGAGGGTTGAAATCTCCTGCACAAGGAGCGTCTCTGGAATTTTTTTACAGAGTTGGCTCCCGGTGGATGATCTTGAGGTCTTTGATGAAAAAGAATGCAGTAACCATATCTCTAGCGCCCAGGCATCTGACATAATGCCCCGCCATTCATTCAGATACCGAGTGATCCTACCTCCCACCGGGGACTTGTGGGTGAAGACCTCAAAGTGGCTTTGCAGCAGCTGCAGCAGTGGCTGAGGAGGTTGTAGCCGCTGCTGGGGCCGATCTAGCACCTCCCCCCTTTCCACCACAAAGGGGTTTTCTCTGTTTGTCTCTTTGACTGGCCTGCCCCTCCCTCTTCCAAAAGAGGGGTAGAAACAAAAGGGGCGACTCCTCCAGGAAGATGAGCCTGCGGAGGAGTGTTGTTGAGGCTGTCTTATAGCGGCGCTGAGTGATTTCGCTGCCACTTTCGTGGTCTGCAGCTTCTCCAAGCTCTCGTCCGCCTTGCTGCCAAACAGCCTGAAGCCGTCAAAGGGCAAATTGAGTAATCTAGACTGCACATCAGATGCAAAGCCAATTTCCTCAGCCATGCAAATCTGTGTAGGACTGTGCTAGATGCCATGGACCTGCTTAAACTATCAGCAGTGTTCAGTCCTGACTGGAGGCATTCCTCCATAGCTTCTTTTCCATCTTTGACTATCGCCAGGAAACCATCCCGTTCCTTAACCTCTGGGATGTGTTCAGCCCCTCATGTCATACAGTCCCACAGGGCGTATGTAAATCTTGCCAAAGTGCAAGTTACATTAGTCGATTTAAGGGCCATGCTGCCCAAAGAAAAAAAACTTTCCAAGCCCAAGCATCAACTTTATCATCCCTGTCTGGTGGTATTGAGGGGTAAGCTGATTGCCTAGTGAAGGTTGCAGCTTGTACCACTAGACTTTCATGTGAGGGATGTTTAGATAGGTATTCCGGATCTGATGAAGATGGCCTGTATTTTGCTACACATTTTTTGTTTACTGCTGAAACCGAATCAGGGGTATTCCAATTTACCATCACCCTTTTTTGTAGTGCCTTATGGAAAGGCAGGACAGGGTCTTTTTTGAGGACCCTCACTCAGGATGTCCGTCATATCATCCTGGTCGAAATTTGGGGAAGCTGCCTTCCAAACCCATGAAATCAATGACCCTTCCCATGAGATTCCTATAATTAGGATCAGCATGATCTGTAGGATCTGGTCTCTCAAATTCCACTTCAGGGGAAGTGTCTAGGCCACTGCCATTTTGGAGACAGTCGGATAGATCGGTTATCTTGGTACTCGGGTCCACTAACTCTTCAGGGACCTCTGACTGAAAACCTAACTCCAGCTGAAGTAACATCCTCTTCAGAGGATTGTTCTTCAAAGATGGATGATATGGATCTGAAAAATTCTTACCTGGGTTGAATGATGGTAAACTTTTTCAGGTAAAGGGGATGGTATCGACTGAGGCATGGGCAATGGCGTCGACTTAGGTATCGGGATTAAATAATGCCTCGATAAAGAGGACGCTGGCTTCGACGTTTTCGAAGTGGGCTTCGATACAGTCAAGGGTTTCGACGCCACTTTCGGCGGCGGTTTTGACGCTGTAGTCGTCGACTGTGTCGAGTAGATTTTCGACTTCGATACCACTGATTTATGCCCCGGAGGTTTTGCCTTTTTACGAGGTGTCAGAGAACTTTCCCCTGATGACACTCTCGACTCTTTCGGCTCTCACGTGTCTAGTCTTTGATCAGGGGCATGATTTCCACGTGGCTTCTTCGAGGGGGTCTGGGCCGCTTTGTCGAAGATTTTAAGCATCTAAGCCCTTAAGGCCAGCCATTTTTCAGGGAAATCATGCTTGGATGGATAAGTCCCTCTCCTTTCAGATGAGGAAGAGGAGGAAGAAGACCAGTGACGTTGCTTTTTTGAATTCTTAGACGAAGACGAGGAGGATTTCCTCGAGCGACTCTTGGATGTCGACCTTCCCGACCCATGTCGAGATTTGTGACTCAATTCTCCCCAATCCTTTTGTCTTTTTGAAGACTTGTAAGATTCCGCCCCACCCCCCCCCCCAGCTTACATCTCCATTCCCTAAGAGCCTTATTGGACATGGCCTGACAGGAACCGCACTCGTCAACCCGATGGTCTGGGCTGAGACACCAGAGCCAATTCTGAAGGTTGACATTTTCCTACCACACTTCTGACATTTTTTTAAACCTGTCTTGGGTGTGGTAGGAGTAGATGACGAGGACATCGTCGAGAAAAAACCTGATGCACCGTTCGGTGACACAAAGCAGTTGATTGGAAAAACGGAACTGAGGTAACGGGCGTGGGTCGAGCCCTTTATACAGCGGATAACGTTGATGCTCAACGGTGGCCCTCGAGGGACTACGACTCTGCGGCCTCGAATACAGCGCCCTATGGTGAAAAAAAAATTCCAAAGCAGCAAAGCTGGGAGACAAGATATCTAAGATGTGGAATACTTGGAAGGACACAATCCATTAGAAGGAACTGATTTCCGTCAAATAGATCTAACATTTGCCTTTCTTCAGGATCAAGAAGTATTGAGCATACAATAACAGTCCCTTTTCTTTATGAGGGACTTGTACTATTGATTGCCCCCTTAGAAAGTAAACTATGAATTTCTAGAATTGAAATTCTAGAATTACAGCCGGTCAGATAGCACAGCGAGTAGAGCCTGCCGATGCAGGTTCGAATCCCGGCAGGGCCAAACTCAGTCTTTCATCCTTCTGAGGTCTGGCTAAGAGCAGCGCTCAGATGCCTGAGGGTTTGTAGCGCTATATAAAGGCAAATGTATTATTATTAGAATTGATACTAGTGATGATGCTTGGACTGTCAGAGGGAACACAGAGTAGTTTGAGGTTACAGAATGGACAGGGGACAACTCAGTTTGAGAATCGAAGGGACTGAAATGCCTTAAGTCATGAACATTTAGTGATTTAAACATGTAGAAATTATTCCTGCAATTGAAGATGCATGTTCTTTTTCATTATGGAGACTGGTGGTAGATGCGCCCTCCCGGTCTAATGTACGTCTTAGTCTTTTCAGATGAAGCAAACAGATGATGCTGAAGAAAACTGCTTTCGGATTATATCTTAGTTTATTGCTACTGAAAAAGTAAAGCTTAGAATTAGAGGAATTAGTATGCTTTTGGATGCCAAAGCCTGAAACGAGCAAACAAAGTAATGATATATCCCTTATTGTATCCATATGTCAGAAGCCTTCATTGATCCTAACCAGTAGTTCTATCTACTCTGCCTCTGTACTTGCGTTAGCAGCACTATTGAGAAATGTGTGATCAGGGAATGGGCAAGATATTAATAGTTACTCACTGTAGTGACTAACATACTCTTAGTCCATAGTCCCCTTTCCTCCACACTGTATGGGCGTCCCTTGCGAGGAACGGGAGATAGAAACTTTTCCACCAGAAAAACCTTCTGCCCCTTTAAACTTAGAGGCGCACAGGGGCGTGGCTCTGGGAGCATGCGCCCGCCTGATTCCGACCACCAGCACCACTCCTCAGTCCCCATGGACGCGTCGACAATATGCATCATTGCCTAATGACACCAGTATTATTAGGGGGGGAGGATGGTGGGACGTATGGAGGAAAGGGGACTATGGACTAAGAGTATGTCAGTCACTACGGTGAGTAACAATTACTCTTATGTCCCATCTCCTTTCCTCCATACTGTAAGGGCAATTACAACGGAGTGTAGCCCTAGGGTGGAGACTTCTTAAGCAAACAGGTTTCTCAAAACCGCCTGACCGAAATCCGCGTCTGACCTAGAGGCGAAGTCCAGACAGTAATGCTTGCAAAAAGCAGAGGGGGTGGCCGCCCTACTGATGACCTTCCACGGGACATGGCCCTGACAGCATGAGTATGCAAATTAGCCAGAACTGGCTTGTGCTGCCCCTCATAGGCGTCCTTGATGGCCGCAACCATCCACCTAGAGATGGAGGCCTTGGAAGCCTGATACCCTGGCCTTGCACCTCCGAAAGTGACAAAAAGGGCACCCGACTTGCAGAAATCCTTGGTCCTGTCCAAGTAATACTTCAGAGCGTGTCTGACATTGAGGCGATTCAACACTCTGAGGTTTCTCCTTGGGATCGGAGAAGAAAGTAGGTAGAACAATGTCCTCGTTAAGGTGGAAGGCAGATGAGACCTTGGGGAGGAAGGTAGGATGCATCCGGAGGACCACCTTGTCCTTGTGAAAGTGGTGTAGGGCTCTGAGGCCTCGAGGGCCTGGATCTCGCTGACCCTGCGTGCTGAGGTGAGGCCCACGAGCAGAGCTGTTTTTAGGGTTACCCACTTGATGTCAGCGGACGCCATTGGCTACAATGGCTTGTGGGCCAATGAGCCCAATACCACGTTGAGGTCCCAGGCTGGGTGAGGCCTCTTTATAGGCGTGTAGAGTCTGTGGAGGCCGTCCAGGTGCTTGACCACCGTGTTAGAGGAGAAAAATAGACCCTCCTCTTGAATTCTTCTAGGCACCTATGGCTGCCAGGTAAGTGCGGCATGTGTCAACTTGCTCTCCGGAGTGTGCAAGGTGTGCCGAAAAGGAGAGGACATCATCAAAAGAGCACCTGAGAGGGTCAATCTCCTTGGAGCTGGCCCAATGACAGAATCTGGGCACACCAGGCAAGAGCTAAGATAGACACAGAATACACCACCTTTAAGATCAAAGACAGAAATGTAAGGGTCTCTGATAAGGTCAAGACACTAGGTGTATACCTGCAAGCATCCTTAGGAGCGGAAGCCCACGTAACATATCTGAAAAACAATTGCCGATATCACCAAAAATTATTCAGCCGCATCAGGCCTTTACTAAGTAAACAAAACAGCACCATTATAGACAGAATCACAATCTTATCGAGACTGGACTACGGGAATGAATTACTTATGGGGGCCAATAAAAATGCATCAAACAATGTCAGGTCATACAGAACAATGCAGTAAGGACAATTACCATGAAAAAAGGGATGAACATATTACATAAGACAGAAAGTCCCTTCATTGGTTAGCCCTGGAAGACCGTATCACCTTTAAAGCAATGACCATTGCCCATCAATGTATATATGGATCCGCACCCGTATACCTAAAAAAACAAATAACCACATACGAACCTTGCCACACATTAAGATCCAAGGCGCAAGGGTCTGTGAAAGTAACTCACTCCAAAAAAGCCAATGGACTTAGATGAGCATTCCCTACCACAGCGGCATCTAAGTGGAACGAGCTTCCAAACAGCCTAAGACTAGAATCTAAATACCTATCCTTTAAGAAGAAACTGAAGACACTGTTATTCAAATAAAGGACCTGCATAAATACTAATGTCCATGTAATGTAACCTATTCAGAACCAGTAATCTTACTCTAATGTCCTGTCACTTTTCTGTTGTCCTCGTCTTCATGTAATGCGCCCTGATGCCTGCGAGCTTCTGTGCTATAGAAATAAATAAATAAAAATCAAATGTGCTCTTGTATTGGCTCCCAGTAGCTTTGCCATGTTAGCCTGCGATAGGTACAGGTGTTTCAGAGTGACCTGTTCAGGAACCACGCTGCGAGGGCTAGCTTGTGAGGAGCAGGGTGGAGGACCCTGCCACCCCTGCTGTGTCAGGACCAGAGCTGGGCGCAGCAGTAGGTGAATGGGAGGCCTGTCTGATAGGTTGAGAAACTCGGGAGAACCATTGTCTCGCCGGCCACCAGGAGCTATCAAAATGATGCTGAGGTGACACGATTGCTTTATCCTGCAGATCACCCTGTGGACCAGGGAGGTGGGCGGGATGGCTTACGCCCTCATGTAGTTCCTCTGTAGCCAGGAGGCGAACTGCTGCCATTTCATGTGGGCATGGGAGGAAAACAGATCCAGTTGGGGGTGACCCCATCTGCAGAAGATTTCCTCCAGTACCAGGTTGTTCAATTGCCACTCTTAAATGTCCGCCCCCAGTCTGCTCCAGGTTGGCTTCCCCCGGGAGGTGGACAGCCATGAGGTAGATGTTGTTCTCCAGGGACCACTCCCACATGCTGATCGCGAGATTGCAAAGTGGAGGGGATCTGGTACCACCCTGCTCCTTCACATAGTGCATGCTGGTGGAGTGGTCCGTCTGGATATGTGCTGTGTTGCCCTCTATGAGAGGGAGGAAGGCTTTGAGGGCCAGCCATATGGCCTTCAATTCTAGCCAGTTGATGTGGGACTCCTGTTCCTGCCGGGTCCAGACTCCATGGACGCTGTGGTTGTCCAGAGTGGCTCCCCAGCCCTCGAGGGAGGAGTCTGTCGTGACAGTGACATGAGGGAGAGGCTGCCGGAAGGGCTTGCCCTGCCGTAGGTTGAAGTCCGCAGACCACCAGAGGAGGTCTGGCTGGAGAGACGTGGGACTGGCCAAAGGCTCCGATTGTAAGCCCTCTCCTGATTCCAGGAAGCTGCGAAGTGCAGTTGCAGCCTCTTCATCCTGAGTCTCGGGTGGGGGACGGGCAGAAGGACCGCCGTCGTAATACTACCAGGTTGAAGCCACAGTCCTGGAGAGGAAGGGAGTAGTAGCTCTCTTGATGGCCGCGATCTTGTCCTCTGAGGGAAACACCCCCTCGGAGAAGGTGTCCCAGATGAGGTCCAGGAAGGTCAGCTTCTGCTGGGTTGCAGCTGATAGTTCTTGAGATTGATAATAAACCTCAGGTCGTGGAGTGTGTTCATAAGAGCGGAGGAGGTGTGAATAACTGCCTCTGGAGATGAGGTTCTGACGTGCCAGTCGTCGAGGTAGGGGTAGATGTGGTGACCCTGGGTCCTGAGGAGAGACGCCACCGCATTCATCAGTCTGGTGAATACCCTGGGGGCTGAGTTGAGGCCAAAGGGTAGAACCTTGTACTGGAAATGGCAGCCCATGATCCTGAAGCGCAGAAAGGGCCGATAAGGTTGACAAATCGGGACGTGTAGATAAGCTTCCTTCAGAACCAGGGAGAACATCCAGTCTTTTCTGTTCAGTGTCTCAGCAATGAGAGCTGGCGTAACCATCTTGAATTTTTGTAGCGGTAGGGAGAGGTTGAGGGTGGAGAGGTCCAACACAGCTCTCAGGCCAGCCTGGTTTTTCTTCTTAATGGAGAAAATCCTGGAATAGAAGGCCAGTCTTCTCTGGGAGGCTGGGAGGTCTTCTACTGCCGAGCACTCGACGAGCGACCGGACTTCCGCCAATAGAGTTGCTGTCCAAATCTGTGGGAGAGGAGGAAGGAAAGGAGGGACGGGTAGGCGGTACCCCGTGGAGACTACAGATAAGATCCAGGGGTCCGAAAAATGTTGGCGCCAAAATTGGACGAGAGAGGCAAGCCGGCCCGCCACCGAAGACACGTGGACCTGAAGGGGCTTGCCATGCCCTTTTTCCCTCTGAGGCTGCTGAGGAGGGGGATTGTAAAAAACCCTTGCTCCCTCCCCCCACCCCCCACACTTTGTTGTTTCCTCCAATGCTGACTCTGGGAACGGTCAGCTGTCTGGACCTCCGTTCCTGGAAGCCTCGGAAGCCTCCAGGCACCCGTCCCTTGTCAGAGCGTGGGTTGGACTGGGTGAACGCCTTGGCCGGTGCCTTCCTAAGAATAGATAAAGACTTACTGGTCTGTGAGCTGTTCTTTTTATCCAATTCTTCATCTCTGGAGGAGTGAAAGAGGTCACTAGCCTCGAAAGGAAGGTCCAATATGCGTTCCTGGACGTCCGGGTTGAACTTCGTAGCCCGGAGCGAGGCCATCCTTCTCATGTCCGTGGCGAAGCAGATGGCCCGGCCAGAGGTATCGATATGGGCCACTGAGGACTCCATGATGTCGGACGCTAGCAGCCTGGCTTCTCCTAGTCCAGGTTTGATGCGAGCCTGGCTTTGGAGCAGGAGTTCCGGGAGGAAGTCTGCGATTTCCCGCCAGAGCCTTTGGTTAGCAGCTGCCAGCATGGCATCAGTGTTAGCTTGTCTAGCAGCGTCGAGGACGAGTGAGGCTTAATATAGAGTGACGCTGCAATGATCACAGGAGTGCGGCTGAGGACGAGCCAAGAGCAAGAGTGTATCCCCCTCTAGCTGCCTGTACTTGGTGTCGAGGCGCTGATTGACAGATTGGGCTGAGTGCGCTTGAGCCACCCCTTCTTGGCCAGGGCAACAACGTTCTTCTGCATCGGAATCCCCATCTTCGAGGGGGGCCTTAGCGTGAGGATTTCTGCCAGGACCCCCTACTCGGGCTGCTCAACCTCGGGCTGTGGAAGGCCCAGGTATTCTGCCAGGGCCGCAAGGCGTTCGTGGAAGGCCTTTGCTGATGATGGTGTGTCGGGGTCCTCCTCCTCATCTGTGTCTGCCTGCATGCTCGGAGGATCCAGAACTGGTGGAGGGGTACTGGGTGCCGTGGGTTGCAGTGTGGGAACCGGAGCCTGTGGAACTGCCTGTACTGCCAGTGGCGCAGGGGCCGGAGCAGGAGCTGGCAAAGGAAGCGCGGGAAGTGTTGGGGCCTGAGGCACCAGAGCCACTGGCGGAATGACCAAGGGTACCGGTGGAGTGACCTGAGGGAGCATATCCCTGATAGCATCGCGAAGGATATATCCCATCTGAGGCTTTCGCATCAGTGTCAGAAACCTTCCGAAGAACCTATCTTCGGAGGCTGAGGAGGTGGCAGAAGATATTGATGGAGTGGCCACAGACTGCTGGGGCCAGGGCATACTTTGTCTGGGATGCAGGGGGAACCTGCCCTGTGCTGCAGGGGGAACCTGCCCTGTGCTGCTGATGGATACGCTGTAGGCCACATACCTGGTTGACCACAGTCCCACCTTGTGACTCGTTCCTCGACCAGCTCTGCTAGAGGAGGCATCGGACGAGCAGTCATTTTGTCTGGCGCAGGAGCCATTTTGTGGAACGGCGTGCCAAAGTCGTGGTGCCTGGCTCGCTGGAACCAGCCCCGTCTAAGACGCTTAGTGTTGGATCATAAGGCTTATCCCGCACCTCAGGCCGAGGCCTGGAAGGTGTAGAGCCCTCGGCAGAACTGGCGATAGTTTTGCGTGAAGGACATGATGCCGGCACTAGGGCGTTGCCCTTCAGGAGTAACCCTGGTACAAGAACCTTGCAGTCCCTCAGCACTGATACCAGGAGGATCTGGAGACCCCTCGGCCGCAAGGACAGTAGTTGGACTAGTCTCGGTATGTGTGCTGGTACTAGAGCCCGACAGGCCCCTCCCGGTTGGGCGCTTCTTTGGAAAGGAGTCGACCTTGCGGGGTGCAATCGTGAATAAAGTCCGTAGCTTAGGATTTCGAACAAAGTCCTTCAGGTACTTAGGAGGTGACGCCTGAAAGAGCTCTCTCCACTTAGCTAGCCTGTTCTTCAGTGCATGAGGTGTCAAGGAGTTGCACGCTGAGCAACCTTCCCAGCCGTGGTCGGGGCCAAGGCAGAGGAGGCAAAGGGCGTGGTGGTCGTATGTGCGGAAGAGCCCCTCACAGGCTGGACACCTGCTGAAGCCAGCTGAAGTCGACATGCGCCGGGGAGGAGCGTGGAGTCGGAAGACCAAGTATCTAAAAGAAAAAGAAAAGACAATATAGAAGAATATCCGGGGAAGAGCGTGTGGTATTACATGTCCGAAGCCAAACACAGGAGTGCACGCTAGTGAAATCGGCGCGTTCCCGTCGACGTAGAAAAAGGGAGTGAGGAGTGGCACCAGTGGGCGGAGTCAGGCGAGCGCATGCTCCCAGGGCCGCACAGCCGCACGCCTCTAAATCTAAAGGGGAAGAAGGTTGTTCTGGTGAAAATGGTTCCGTCTCCCGTCCCTCGTGAGGGACGCCCATATAGTATGGAGGAAAGGGGACGGACGTAAGAGTAAAGGCAAGGCATTAAGGCATTCAGTGTATACTTTCCTGTGGTATACTCACTTTTAAAAACATAGATGTTAAAAATGCCCTGCTTTACTGTGGTCAGCTGTAAGTCATTGAAATATGATACAAGTGACGATAATCGACACACCATACATATTTACTATTGTTCCACTGACATTCTATAAAACAGTTGGCTAACATGTCTTAAACCTTCATTTAGTTTAGGTAAAGCAGTATGGACAATAGGAATTTTACCTGATAATAGCGGTAGCTGGTGAGCCTCTTGCTCGCAATGGTGGTTTTCCACGTGAAGCTGGTGCGTCTGCTTTTTCTGAACCACCATTTAAATATGTTAGTTCCTGGAGCTGTGCATGTCGTATTTCATCATTGTAATCCTAAAAATAAAACATGTTCCTTTTACATAACACATTACCAAGAAAAATAGAGTGACTATGCCACTTTCTACTTTAAATGTCCTGATATACAAAAAGAAAATTGCCTTATAAAAAATCACTTTGTTCCAACAAAAACCCCGAATAATTGTGTGACAAAGGAGCCAGCACTGTTGAATGGTAGAGGAAGTCACAAAGTCTTAGTTACTTACCTGTAACTATATTTCTCCAGCATTGGTATCTTTCATAGATTCAAATGCTTGAATGATGTGATATGATATGGCATTTGTAACGCGCCTAGACACAAGTGTTTCAAATATTCCCCGTCGTCAGATCCTCAGTGATTTAAATAATTATTAACATTTTAAATATATACATTATTTCCATAGAAATATGACTGTAGATTGCCCATTATGGTCTATGAGCCATTCACTTGTGTAGTCCCTCCACCTCACTTTGGTCTTTTATGGCCCTAACCAATGAGGTGGCAGGGTTTAAGCTCTGCCCCAGTCAGCCATCTTCAGATTTTAAACCGTATAGACTACAGTATGGTGGATGCTGAGCGTAGGAGCAGCCTCTAGGGGAGACGGGTGGGCGCATGTGAATCTATGAAAGATATCGATGCTGGAGAAGAACAAGTTACTTACCAACTGTAACATTCTTTCGACTGGATGTTCCTCCCACGTATTCCTCATCTTATGATATTCGTATCCTGCCAGCCTTGCTGCTTTGGAAAAAATTCTCGGCGGAGGACGCTGTGCACGAGGTCGTGGCGTCAATGTCCCTCGACTGGCTCTGTACCGTGTCGACGTCACCATCAGTATAAGTAGCTTGTACCACGGCCGTTGGCTTCAGATCTGTTTGAGGAAATATTCGAGAAACACTCAGGCGTGCCCCATGACTGATACTCTTCATGAGAGGAAAGTGTAAGAAACGCAAACTGTACTGCGGGGTAGGATGGGAGGGGCGATGAGGAATACGTGGGAGGAACATCCAGTCGAACGAACGTTAGTTGGTAAGTAACTTGTTCTTCGAATGGATTGTGTCCTCCCACGTATTCCTCATTTTATGATAGACTCCCATAGCATTGGTAATTTCGGAGGTGGGAGTACTAGTTATTATTCTCATGGACGGAATGAAGTACCGCCTTGGCAAATAAATCCTCATTGGAGGAAGAGGCATCTAAGCAATAATGCTTGATGAAGGTATGCATTGATGGCCATGTTGCAGCTGCACAAATATCTTCTGCAGGGATTCCCCTATTCAGAGCCGCAGAAGTAGCCATCCCCCTAGTGGAATGGGCTTGAAGCCCATCCGGTGGGTCTTTTCCCGCCAATCTGTAGCACTCAATTATAGCCAGAATGATTCAGCAGGATACAGTTTGTTTTGTCACCGCTAATCCTAAATTATGACCTGTATAACACACAAAAAGTTGGTCATCTTGACGTAATTTTGACATTCTTGAAATGTAAAAACTGAGAGCTCTTTTGGGGTCCAGTCTATGCAGTCTCACCCCTTCCTTGCCCAAACGAGGAGGAGGATAGAATGTTGGTAATATGATTTTTTGTGACAAGTGGAAGTCAGAAACTACTTTTGGGAAGAAAGATGGTTTTAACCTTAAGAACCTCTTTGTCCTTGTAAAAAGTAGTATATGGAGGTTTAGATGAGAGAGCCTGTAGCTCCCTAACCCTGCGGGATGATGTTAAGGCCACAAGAAGGACACTCTTCAATGTTAGAAGCCTCAAGGGACAGGAGTGTAGAGGCTCAAAAGGTATACAAGTTAGAAACTTAAGTACTAGATTTAAATCCCAAATTAGGACATGAAAGGGGACTGGAGGGTATACATTAGTAAGCCCTTTCAGGAATTGAATTATCAATGGAATTTTGAAGTAAGAAGTAAGAAACCTCTTCCAAGGAGCGCTTGAAAATGGACAGCGCAGCTAGATATCCTTTAATTGTCCCGATCTGGAGCCCAAGACTGGCAAGATGTAATAGGAAAGAGAGCACCATTGGGGTGCCACATTGAAAAGGGTCCACATACTTATTTTTGCACTAGTTACTGAACTTGTTCCAACGACACCGGTACAAGGATTTTGTTGCTGGCCTTCTGGCCGAAAACAAAATCTCCATTACATCATCCGGAAGATCCCAATCCTTGTATCTCAACCTCTCAGAAACCATATGTGAAGGTTGAGTGTCTTGACCTCTGGATGGAGAACTCGACCTTCCTCTTGCGAGAGAAGATCCTCTCTTTGCGGAAGACGTATTGGAGGGCAGATGGACATTTCCAGAAGGTCCGGGTACCACATCCTCCTGGCCCAATCCTGGGCAAGGGAATAGTTTACCTGTAACACCATTTCTCCAGCATTGGTATCTTTCATGGATTCACATGCTTAGAATATTCCCCGTTGTCAGACTGGGACCCCTCGGTACACATATATAGCCTCTTCCTATAGGAAAACTTCTGACACTTTTGTGTCCTATCTACGTCCTTTTAGGACCCGCCTACGCATGCTCCGCAGGCCGTCCCAGTATAAGAGGCCCGCCCCCGCGGTTCCCCTTCAGATTTCGGCCCCTCCAAAGTAGGAAGGGTTAAACTTATCCATCACATACATTGCAGTCCCGGGGAGGCTTGGCGGGCGCATGTGAATCCATGAAAGATACCAATGCTGGAGAAATGGAGTTACAGGTAAGAAACTATTCCCTTCTCCAGCATTGGATCTTTCATGGATTCACATGCTTAGAATAGATTGTATAGCAGTAACACTTGAGACGGTGGTGGTAATGCAATGTAATGTACCTTCACCCTACTACTCAACACATATGCGCAGCAGTAATAAGTTTACTCATATAACCTTTCCCACCGAAAGTATACTGTCATCAAAGGTAGAAAACACTCTCCACAACGTGGAGCTTACCTTACTGAAACAGATGGCGCAGGACAGCTCTTCCCATCTGCGCCTCATCCGCATGCTGCCTGGCAAGGCAGTAGTGGCGGGTAAACGTGTGGGGCACTGACCATGCCGCGGCTTGGCATATGTCCGTCAGCGGAATTCCAGCCCATAACGCTGTTGAGGATGACATCGACCTTGTAGAATGGGCTCTAGGATGTCTTTGCAGTGGCCTTCCGGCCTTAGAGTGACAAAAAGCAATCGTCGACGAGACCCATCTGGCCAATCCCTGTTTCGAGATTGCTTTACCTCTCGTCGACGGACCATATGCGACGAACAGTTGCCGAGTAGCCCTGATGTCTTGTGTGCGATGTAGGTAGAATTTCAGAGCCCTCTTAACGTCCAGGGTATGAAGAGTTTTTTCTGCTGCCGACGATGGAGTGGCGAAGAAAGTAGGCAGAACCACGGATGAGTGTTTGTGATATACCGTCGGAACCTTAGGGACGAACGTAGGGTTAGTCGCCAGGACTACCATGTCCTTAAAGAATCTTAGGTAGGGCGGGTCCACGACCAGCGCTTGTAGTTCCGAGATACGTCTGGCTGATGTGATAGCTATCAGGAATGCCAACTTCCACGAAATGAATTTCATGTCGGACTTGGCCATAGGCTCGAAAGGCGGTTTCATCAAACCTGCCAACACTGTGTTGAGGCTCCACGCCGGGGGAAAACGTTTCACCGGGGGAAAAGCTCCTAATAAACCCTGCATGAAGTGTTTCACCAGTCTGTCACTGAATAGAGGAGACGACTGCCTCTTCCTTGTGAACTTCGAGATGGCTGCCAGGTGTACCTTTATCGATGAGGGGGACAATCCCTTTTTTGCTAAGAGGAGCAGGTAAGGTAGAACTTGTTCCGGCGTCACCAACAATGGTTGTAGGTCCCACTGTTTTCTACACCATTCACAGAATCTCCGCCACTTATAGGAGTAGAATTTGTTAGTGGAAGGGGCTCTAGCCGCCTGCAGAATTTCTTGGCACTCCTCTGAAATGTCTAAAGCCCCGAATTCCGAGAAGTCAGGAGCCAGGATGTAAGGTTGAGACTGTCCGGGTCGTGATGCCACACCGTGTCTCTGTCCCGGGCTAGAAGGTACGGGACTTTCGGAAACGCTATGGGATGTTCCAGCGATAGATGGAGGTCTGAGAACCACGGTTGCCTCGGCCAGTATGGTGTCACTAGAATCACCCGGCAATTGTATCTGCGTATCCACTGTATTGTTTTCCGTATGAGGGGAAACGGGGGAAAAGCATAGAGGAACATGTCCGTCCATGGGAAGGAGAACGCCTCCCCCACCAAACCCTCTTGGGGCCACCTGCTTGCAAATTTCTCGCATTTCTTGTTTTCCTTGGTCGCGAAGGCGTCCAGAGGGGGGTGGCCCCATTTCTCGAACACTTTCTTCAAGTGACCCGTGTCCATTTCCCACGCATGTATCTGGGACATGTTTCTGCTGAGGGAGTCGGCTTGGCAGTTCCTCACACCCGGAAGGTGATGAGCCACGAGGGAGATTTCGTACTTCGATGCCCAATGCCATGTTTTCTGGGCTTCTATGGAGAGAGTCCTTGATCGTGTCCCTCCTGGTTTCCTCAGATAAAACATGGCTGTTGTATTGTCGGTCAGTATTCGCACTCGCAACATCTTGATGTGTGGTAGGAACGCCTTCAAGGCCCATCGTACTGCTCTGAATTCCAGTACGTTTATGTGTAGGAGTGCTCCATTGGAGACCAGCGACCTTGCGTTTGGAGAGCACCCATGTGCGCTCCCCATCCGGTTAGGGACGCATCCGTAACTATGGTGCTCTGGAACTCCGGCTCCTGTAGGGGCACACCTTTGTTCAGATTGTGGGAACTCTGCCACCACTGAAGGGTCCGAAGTAGCTTGTCGTTGTCGATAGTTATCCTGTCCGACCACGATCCCAGAGCCTGTGTCCATCGGTCTGCGAGGAATACTTGGACTGGCCTCATGAAAAGTCGACAGTTTCTCACCAGATGGATGCAGGATGCCATGGCCCCTAGGACCGAAACATACTTTCTCACTGAGATCCTGGTGTTTAGCCGTAGCCGGGCCGCCTGTTGAATGAGTCTCGAGGTCCTGTCGAGAGAAGGTTTCACCAGTCCTAGCTGAGTCTCAAACTGTGCCCCCAAGAATACCAGCGTTCTCGATGGCCGCAGAGAGGATTTCTCGAAGTTTTTGGCGAATCCTAGCCGTTGTAGAAGCTGCATGGTGGCTTGTAGACTTGTGTTGGTCGACGCTGGGGAGGATCCCCTTACCAGCCAGTCGTCGAGGTATGGGTATACATGGTGGCTTTGCTTCCTTAGCCAGGCAGCCACTGGAGCCAGGCATTTTGTGAACGTTCTGGGGGAGGTTTTGAGCCCGAAAGGAAGAACCGTGAATTGGTAGTGGGTTCGCCCTATTACAAAACGTAGGAATTTCCTGTGTTTCCGACACACTGGAATATGGAAATACGCGTCCTGTAAATCCAGGGACGCCAGGAAATCTCCCTTTTGAACTGCACGGATCACTTCCTGCAGAGTGAGCATCTTGAATTTCAGGCTCTTTAAGGACTTGTTGAGATCACGTAAGTCTAGAATGGGACGCCATTTGCCGTTCAGCTTTTTTACGACGAAGTATCTTGAGTAGGCTCCTTGGCCTCTCTGTGATGTTGGAACTAATTCTATCACTCCCTTCGCTAACATGAGTGTAACCTCTTGTTGCAGTGCCTTCATATGGGACTGAGCGGTGAACGCAGGTGGAATTTGCGGAGGGCTGTGTTTGAATTGAAGAGAGTGTCCATAGTGTCTAACACCCATTGGTCCGTCGTTATCCTTTCCCATTCATCGACATACGCTGAAACTCTTCCCCCCAGAACGGGTTGTGGAACGTCACTGCTGATCTTTAGTTTGCTTGTCTCTCGCCGACGATGGGTATGATGGTCGTTTTCTGGAAGACTGGAAGTTTCGTCGACGGTTAGCCGATTGTGAGGCACGTCGGTACCCCAGGGAGGGGTAAGCCGATCTGGCAAAGGATCTGTCTACAGAAGAGAATCTTGAATTTCCTGAAGCCCCTCTAAAGGGGTCACTCTGGAGGGCACCCAAAGAACGTGCCGTGTCCGAATCTTCTTTCATCCCTTTTAGGGCCTCGTCCACCTTCTCACCGAAGAGAAGGTCTCCCTCAAAGGGCACATCTAAGACCATATCTAACACTTGGGTGTAGACTCTGGAGCCTTAAACTTTTTTTCTAGGCGTCCATTCACTGCTGGTTCTGAGAATGGGTGTCATTGTCTGCAACCCCTCTTTCCATACATGGTCAAGTATCGGTATCGAGAACACCCACCTCTTTCTCTTGCCCATGTGGTTGAACAAAAAACAGTCCTTTTTCTGTTCTTCCTGGGACAGACCAAATTCTTTGCATGCCTTCTCCATCATCGAATGGAATGACGCAATGTCGTCCGGAGGGGACGGGTGAGCTGGGCTTCTGGGGTTTTCTAACTCCTCCTCTGACTCCCAGGTAGGATCCCTGGAGGGGGATAAAGAGACCTCTGACATGGCTCCCCTGTCCGACTCCGAATCTGGCAGCTCACCTTCCTCCTGCGCCAGTGTTGAGATTGGCGTGCGTGGGTGCGGCGGTTGATGGGACGGGCCCGGCTCGTCGACGGGTGACTGTGGCAGGCTGACCTGGGGAAGTCGCTGGTCCAACGACCGTAGCAAGGACTGAAGCGAGGACAGAATATCCAACGACAAAACCGATTGAGGATTGAGGAGAGGGGCAGATACCGGTGTAACGGATGCCCTCATCGACGACTTGGCAGCCGCTTGTAGCCCTAGGTCTGCTGGGCCAGCCACTCTTTCGCTCTCGTCCTCCGAGGACAGCAACATAGCTTGCTCTTGTAGCAAAGCCTCTGGGGGGGTAGGGTCGAGGCCTCCAGGAGGACCCCCGTCGACGAGGCTCTCGTCGACGCCATTGTCGACGGGACGGAGGATGCCCCTTGCGCTAGTGGCGGGAAGGCGGCCGGTGACTGGATCGCCGTCGACGACACTGCGGTCCCGCCTTCTCCACACTGTGCCCGCTTTTACTCGACTCTCGACTCGTGGTCGATCTGTGATGATCACCAGAGGAGGATTTCCTTTCCTTCTCATGCTTTTTGACGAGGAGTCTGTAGTGGAGTGAGTTCCAGACGACTCTTTTTCCGACGATCTAGATTTGTTTGCCGGTGGTTCCGACGAGGCCGTGCGGCGTGATGTTTTCGCCGACTGTGTGGAGCCTACCTCCGAGGGGGGGTATGCCCCCGAACCCTCATTCAGCCATGCCACCAGGCGTCAGTTCCGGACTTTGAGGGTTTTTTGAGAAAACCCCTTGCATATGTCGCAGGCATCCGCCGAATGGTGAAGGTGGAGGCAATATATACAATCCATATGTCCGTCCCCCTCGTAAACCTTTTTCAAGCCGCACGTCGCGCATGGACGGAACAGCGATTTTCCTGATACAGAGGACATATCGTACTCGAAATCCAATAAGGCAACCTAGTACAAAATAGTAAGACAACACGAGGAGATCCCACTACTTTGGAGACGGTTGAAATCTGAAGGGGAACCGCGGGGGCGGGCCTCTTATACTGGGACGGCCTGCGGAGCATGCGTAGGCGGGTCCTAAAAGGACGTAGATAGGACACAAAAGTGTCAGAAGTTTTCCTATAGGAAAAGGCTATATATGTGTACCGAGGGGTCCCAGTCTGACGACGGGGAATATTCTAAGCATGTGAATCCATGAAAGATCCAATGCTGGAGAATTAGGATCATGGTTTTCCTGAACTTTCTCAATCTCCTGATTACTTAAGGAATGACGGGGACTGGAGGAAATGCGTACAGAAGTGGAAACCTCCAGTCCACCACAAACGCGTCTCCTAGAGCTCCTCTCAGAGGAAATTCCCTTGAGCAGTACTGTTTGCACTTCCGGTTCACCGTGGTCGCGAACAGATCCACTTGAGGGGTTCCCCAAAGGGCGAAGATCTCCAGAAGGACTTCCTGAGCTAGATCCCAGTTGTGGGAGACTGCTCTGCCTGCTCAGAGCGTCTGCCGCCGTGTTCTGCTCTCCAGCTAGGTGAACTGCTGATAGAGATTCCTTCTCGTTTTGCCCAGAACCAGAGCTGCATTGCCTCTGTGCACAGTGGTAGTGACCCTACGCCTCCTCTCTTGTTGAGGTAGTACATGGACACAGTGTTCCCTGTACAGAGGGCAGGAAGGCCTTCAGCGCTAGTCTGATTGCCCTCAGCTCCATAGGTTGATGTGTAGTTTGGACTCTCATGGAGACCAACGACCGCTGATTGTCAGATCGTTGGTGTGGGCTCCCCACCCCGTGAGTGAGGCGCCCGTCACTACAGTCATCTCCGGCCATGGTTGCCAAAAAGATTCTCCCTTGAGGATGTTGTTGCAAGCCCACCATATTAGATCCTGAGCAACTGTGCTCGGGACTTGCAGAAAATCCGACATACTCCCCGAGAACTGGGACCACTGAGTTCTGAGGGCCCATTGAAGGGATCTCATTCTCAATCTGGCCTCTGGCACCAGAAAAATGCAGGATGCCATGAGGCCGAGCAACCTCAGAAAATCTAAGACCCGCAGATGCTGGGCATTCTGGAACTTTGTTACCATCTGCAGAATGTGGAGAGCTCTCACCTCGGAAGGCGAGGCTTTGCCCGAGGAAGTATCCAAAATTGCTCCGATAAACGGGAGCTTTTGGGATGGTATCATGTGAGACTTCTTGAAATTGAGGGAGAAGCCCAATTTGTGAAGGAAGGAACAGGTGATCGACAGATGTTCCTGAGCTTGTTCGGGAGAATGCGCTCTCATCAACCAATCGTCCAGGTAGGGGTAGACGTGAATCCCCTGAGACTCGCTGCCACAACCGCCATCAGTTTGGTGAAAACCCTCGGACGGAGGTCAGCTCAAATGGCAGAAATTGAAACTGAAAGTGAGAACCGTCAACCGGGAACCTCAGGTACTTTCTGTGCTTGGGATGGATTGTCACATGAAAGCATCCTGAAGGTCCAATGATACCAACCAGTCTTGGAGTTGGAGAGCCTGAAGGATCTGAGAAAGGGTCACCATCCTAAACTTGTCCTTCCTGAGGAACTTTTTCAAGTTTCTTAAGTCCAAGATGAGTCTCAATCCTCCGTCCTTCTTTGAAATGAGAACGTAGGGGGAGTACCAACCCTTGTTTCTCTCTGCTACAGGTACCTGTTCTATTGCACCTTTCTCTAGCAGGGTTAAAATCTCCTGCAACAGGAGCGGACCTGGAATTTTGACAGAGCTGGTTCCCGGTGGATGGTCCTGAGGCCTTTTTAGGAAGAGAAGGCAGTAAACTTGAGCTACTGTCTCCAGTGCCCAGGTATCTGAAGTAATGCCCCGCCATTATTTCAGATGCTGAGAGATTCTTCCTCCCACCACGGGTTTGTGTGATAAGGCCTCAGAGTGATTTGGAGACGGCTGCATGAGTGGCTGAAGGCAAAGATGCCGTTCCTGAGGCTGGTTTTGCACTTTTTCCTTGTTCACCACGAGTGACATTTCTCTTGCCTCTTTGAATGGCCTGTCCTCTTCCTCTACCAAAAGAGGAGTAGTACCGAAAAGAACAACCTCTCCAAGAAGATGAGCCCGAATAAGGTTTCTGAGGCTGTCGCATGGAGGCGCCAAGAGATTTAGCTGCCGCTTTGCTGCCACTTTTGAGGTCTGTAGTTTTTCTAAGCTTTCATCAGCTTTACTACCAAACAGCCTCAAGCCATCAAAAGGCATGTTGATAAGTCTGGCCTGCACATCTGGTGCAAACCCGACTTCCTCAACCACACAAATCTGCATAGCACTGTGCTTGAAGCCATGGATCTGCTGATACTATCAGCAGTATCCAGTCCAGACCCTAGGCATTCCCCCATTGCCTCCTTTCTGTCTTTGACAATATTCAGGAAGCCTTTCCTTTCTTCGCTTTCCGGAATATGTTCAGCCGCCGCCGAAATGCAGTCCCACAGGGTATGGGTGAACCTGGCTAGGGTACAGTGACATTAGTTGACTTGGGAGCCATGCTATCCGAAGTAAAAACCGTTCGTACCCAAGCATCCACCTGCTTATCCTCTCTTTCTGGGGGGGATAGATGGATATGCTGTCTGTCTTGAGGAAGTTGCAGCCTTAATGACCAGACTTTCTGCAGTGGGATGCCTACTTAAGTTATCAGGGTCAGAACTAGAAGTTCTGTACTTTTTTGGGAACATTACTGTTGACTGCAGCAACAGGAACCTCCCAGTTCTTTTCCACTGTTCTCTGAAGTGCCCTATGGAAGGGGAGAACTGTGTCCTTCTGGGGGCCCTGATCAAGTATGTCAGTCATATCCTGATCAAAAGTGGGTGAGGCTCTACCTCAGCCCATGTATTCCAGCACTCTATTAATTAAACTCCTGTACCCTGAATCTGCATGTTCTGCAGGGTCAGGTTTTGCAAACTCTAGCTCGGATGACGTATCAATGCCACTAGCAGAGTGAAGGGTGTCACACAGGTTTCTCATTTTCGATTCTGGATCGATTAATTTGTCTGGGACCTTTCTAGTACCATACTGTACTCCAAAAGGAGAAACCTCTTCTTCAGAACCACTTTCATCAAAAATAGAAGACATATGGGCCTCATTTCGAGTTTGGAGGTAGCCATGCTTCCCCCAAACTCAGGTCGGGGTTCCCTGAATGGGGAAATACCGGGCCATTCCGGCCTAGGAGGGCCCGGTATTTCCTCATTCAGGGACCCCGGACCCAGCACATCCCCATTCCCATTGAGCCCCGATTGGGCTCAATGGGAATGGGGAGCATGCTAACAACGGGCCCGTCAATGACGGGCACGTTGTTAGCATGCTGGGCCGCTCGCGGGACCCTCTAAGGACATCTGGTAAAACCAGGCGTCCCGAGTGGGTCCCGTGAGCGGACCTCGTAATAGGGCAGTAAGGGGTTAATGGCGCCGGCAGCTCTATCAGCGCCGTTGACCCCATACCGCCAGGATCGTAATGAGGCCCATTGACTTAAAGAAGTCTGACTTGGGTAAAGGAGTAAATCTCCTTTCCTTTTCAAGAGTTTGGGTCGAAGGAATCGAAGGAACCTTTGATAGTATGAAGGAATCTTCGAAGACATTGATGGCGTCAAACCCGCTTTTGGCTTCGATGCCGAAGCCATCGAGGTTTTCAATGACTTGTTTTTTATACAGTGTCGGGGAAACTCTTGATTTTCGAGGAATCTTCGAGGATTTGACGTCGACTCGAGTCTTATGAGTTTCACCCATACTAATGGGTTTTACCACAGTAGTTCCCGACTTCCCTGTGTCGTCCGGGGTCTGGCTCTTTTGAGGCTTCTTTGAGGGGGTCGAGGCCACATTCTCAAAGACCTCTATCATCTTCCTTCTAAATTCTTCCCATTTTCTTGGGGAATCCGACTTAGTCGGGCATCGTACCAATTCGGTAGATGTATCAGAGAATGAAGAGGGAGATCTATGTCTCCTCTTAACCTTTTTTGAAGAAGAAGATGGAGAGCGTCTCAATCTACTACGAGATCAAGATCTCTCAAGAGTGTTTACGATGATCCAATTCTTTCAATTCGCTCGACTTCTTATGTCTTTTTGGCGAGGCCTTCGAGGAGGCCTTCGAAGCTTCCCACCCCATCGCCAGTTTACCTTTCCTCTCACGAAGGGCTTTCTCCGTCATCGACTGACAGGAGCCACAGTCCCCAGTTCGATGGTCTGAACCTAGGCACCAAAGACAAAAACAGTGAGGATCTGTAATCGACATCTTCAATCCGCAGTTGATAAATTTGTTGAACCCCGTCTTGGGAGTAGAAGGGGTGGAAGAAGACGACATTTTCAGAAGAAAATTTCGAAGCGCGCCGTTCGGGAGCGAAGCAATCAGGTAAACGGAACTGAAGCCAACGGGCGCAGCACAAGCTACTTATACTGATGGTGACGTTGACATGGTACGGAACCCGCCGAGGGACATAGACGCCACAACCTCGTGCACAGTGCCTTCTGCCGAGAACATTTTTTCCGAAGCTGCGAAGCTGGCAGGATACGAATATCCTAAGATTAGGAATACGTGGGAGGACACAATCCATTCGAAATACAGTTACAGGTAAGTAACTAAGACTTTTCCAGCATTGGATCTTTCATAGATTCAGATGCTTGAATAGAATACCAAGCAGTTAAAACATGCCCACATCATATATAGATAGATATGCAGAAAAACTTCTGCAAGCATTTGACATACAGCAACACAAAGGTTACATACCCAGGGAAAGGCGGGAGAAAGGCTGATCCTACCTTATGCAAAGAGGAGCACTGCCTCGCCAACTGCAGATTCTTTGTTGGTCTCTTCTGTCAGGCAGCAATGCTTGGCGAACGGGTGCAGAGTGCTCCAGGTAGTGGCTCTGCAAATGCCCTTCAATGCTACCCCTGTGTGATACACCACTGACGCTGCTCTCCCTCTAGTGGAGTGCTCCGAAGGAGGCCTGGTGATGGGGTCGCCTTTAGACTGGTGACGGTGGGTGATACATTGAGAAACCCAACGTGCCAAACTTTGTTTTTAAATATGTTGACCTTTAGTGCGGCCAGAAAAAGCAATGAACAATCTGTTGGAGGAGTGGAACTCCTTAGTTCTCTGTAAGTAAAGCTTTAGAACGCTCGCCACATCTAGTGAATGCAAAGTTCTCTCTGCATCAGAGGTGTGATTTTGGAAGAATGTTGGGGGGACAATGCCCTCCGTGAGAGTCATCTCTGACAAAACCTTGGGAAGGAATTTTGGATGAGTTCTCAAAATGACGCAGTCTTTATGGAACAAGGTAAAAGGAGGTTCTGATGAGTAATGACTGTTTATCTGGATTCGTCGTATATGCCACAATGGCCGCTAGATGTACCTTGATAGAAGATATAAATAATCCTGCTATGGCCAAGTACAGTAAGTAAGGTAGCACTTGTTCGACCGATGCTGTGAGTGGGTTCAATGATAATGTTTTGCACCACTTGGAGAAACAAGTCCATTTCCGGATATAGGTGATCCGAGTAGAAGGAGCCCTACATGCCTTGAAGTGGACAGATGAGAATTTCATACTGCTGATGAGTGTAGTTGGACCAAACCGCTCAAACACAAACTTGGTGCCATCAGTCTCACAGAGACACAGTTCAATTACAGCTTCACAAAAAGATAGTCAACGTCTCTACAGCTTACAATACATCAAAAGCACTGATAATTGCAATCAGATTTTCAATCATCTGCAATCTATCCAGGCCCTGCACCACTAAGCTCTTTAAAACTCCTTGCCAGAAATCTACTTCTTTCCGCTGCACAAACTGCCACCATTAGGTGCCAGATTATCTAACATTGGTACCAATGGCATAAATGTAGCACTATATTAGGTAATGCGGAATTGAGCAGTCTGGATCATCTAAAAACGTTTCCCTACCCGCAGTTTGTTTGAATCCAATGTGCCATTTCACGTATGACTGAGTTCCTGCAATGTATGGGCACAACACTGTTTTTGTCATGTCCATAACAGTTTTCAAGAACTGGTTGTGGCTTTGTGTTTCTAGGTGAGACATGTCATTGCTTACTGCACGGTACAGTCGTTTCAAGAGGCAAAGACACATGTAAACACCCAGCGCCACCATTCGGTTAGGACATTGGTGAATACCCTATAGTGGAGCGCATAGTAAAATACAGGACTCTAAACAGACAGTGGCCGTTCCGTTGTAGGAGCCTGAAGCACCTATGATGTTTGGCATGGACTGGGATATGTACTTATACTTGGGCACCCAGTAGGTTAGGAGAACACAGAAAGCCTCCAGGATAGAACTGAAAAATGATATGCACAAGCTTTAACATTCAGAAGTGTTGGTGCCTAACTGATGTTTTGAGAATTCTGAGATGCATAGTTACATGGCCTTCATGTGTTTTTTCATCAAGAAGTAAGGTTAAATTACTTCCCTGTAACTATTGTTCTCCAGCATGGGTCTGGCATGGGTTCACATGCTCATCAATATTCCCCGTTGTTAGGCTGGGAATCCTCTGTAAAAAGAAAAAAACAGTTTCACTTTAGCTTGAAAACTGTATTTCTCCTCTAAACCAATCTCTGTCCTTTGGGCCATACTGCCTCCATCCAATGACAGTCCTCTCCCTAAGCTCCATCCCTGGTGCCCAGATTTGGTATGCACATTAAGTGGCAGTATAAACCAAGAAAAGCTACCGCAGGGAAGGAGGGAGGGTTCAGATGTGAATCCATGCCAGACCCATTCTAGAGAACAAGAGTTACAGGTAAGTAACTTAAACCTTTTGCAGCATGGGTTCTTGCATGTATTCACATGCTCATTAATAAAGATTAGACAGCAGTGCAGCAGTACAAATACACAACGACTGGAGGTGGCAAAGCTCCACAGAAGTAACCACACTTACCCCTGGAACAGACTCACCTCAAGTGAACAGGTTGCATAGCACAGCTTGGCCCACCTGGGACTCCTCCCTGGAACCCCTGTCAATGCAGTAAAACCTTGTGAAGGTGTGCGTGGACCTCGACTGCTGTGATAGGTCTGTTAGGCAGTCAATGACAGTGCATGATACAGCAGGAGAGCCACCTGGAGATGAAAGCCTTTCTGTGTTTAACAGGTCAAAATTTGTTTTCCGAAAATGTTGTGCGTGCCACATAAAACCTCAAGGCACGAGCAACGTCCAGCGAATGAAAATCCCTATCCGCTGGGGACGATGGATTCGGGAAGCAGACAGGCAACACCAAAGGCTCGTTGAGGTGGAACTCCCGACGGCACCTTCGGCATTAAAGGTGGGTTGTGTACGCAGTACCACCCTTGAAGCGTGGAAGGACAAGCACAGCTATTTGCAAGACAGGGCCTGGATTTCCCCGACCCGCCTGGCCAAGGTGATCGCCACGAGGAACGCCGTCTTCCATGAGAGAATCTTGAGTCTTGAGCGGTGCTTGATGCATCAGCTCAAAGGGTGCCCCCATGAGCTTAGTCAAGACCATATTGAGGTCCCAAGTTGGGGCAGGAGTCTTCGCTGGAGGAAAGTCCTGAAGAGGCCCTTGAGGAACTCCTTGATGAGCCTGTGCAACCACAGGGAAGGCCTACACAGTGTTCTGGCGTAACAGGATATGGCGGCAAGGTACACCTTGATAGAGGAGTGAGCCAGTCACGCCTTGGCCAAGAAAAGCAGGTATGGTCGGAGCCGACGGGCTGTGGCATGCAGGAGTAATCTTCTGAGCCCGGCACCACACAGAGAAATGACACCACTATTGGCTGTATCAAAACAACCTTGAGGAGGCTCTGGCCTTGGCAAGGATGTCTTACATTCTGCTGATAAAGAATAATGTCCAAATTCTACGGCTGCAAGAGCCAGGCCTAGAGGTTCAGCGACGCTAGGGCGTGGTGCAGAGTGGCTCCTCCGTCTCTGGCGAGAAGATCGGAAGTACCAGAAACATGTCCTGACGAATGGCCCAGTGCAACAGATCATGGGCCTCCCTGGAGAGAGTCAGAGCGCATCCCACACTGCTTCCAGATGTAGAACATGGTGTTATTGTTGTCCATGAAGATCCTCACCACCTTGCCCCTCAGCGACGGCAGGAAGGACTTGAGGGCCCAGAACACGGTCCGAAGCTCCAGGACATTGATGTGGAAAGATCTTTTCTTCTGGTAGCCAGAGGCCTATGGCGTGCAACTGTCCGGTGTGGGCTCCCACCCTTCCAGAGAAGTATCAGTGGTGACCATCTCCTGGTTAGGAGGCACTTGGAATGGAGCACCTTGCATGAGATGAGGGTGCATGCCCCACCATTGTACCGCCTGTCGTAACCCCTTGTTGAAGGCGATCTTATCCGTCCAGGATCCCAAGAATTGCACTCACCTCGCATCCAGAAACTCCTGGAGAGGCCTCATCTGTAGCCTGCAAAGGCAGCGAGGATGAGGCAGGAGGACATCATACCCCCAGTAGTGACTTGATGGCTCTCACTGTAGCCAATGGCACCAAGGTCAGATGCTGTACCTTCCCCAGGATGGCTATCACCCTCTCTTCCAATGGAGACGCCAGATAAGTTACTGTGCTGAGTCGGGCTCCCAGAAACAGAACATTCTGCGATGGCTCCAGGCAGGACTTTGGATCATTTATAGAAAATCCTAGACCAGTCAGCAGACGCATGGTCATTGCGTGTGTTGGCTCGCCAGTGCGTGGGGGTGGGGTAGGATGAGCCAATCATCCAGATAAGGGTAGACGTGGATGTCTTCGAGATAAAGATGCTCCACCACCGGAGTCAAGAACTTTGTAAAGACCCTTGGGGCCGATTTCTGGCCGAAAGGGAGCGCCTTGAACTGATAGTATCATCCCTGGACCACGAACCGCAGGAACTTGCAGTGCTTCTGGTGGATGGGGGCGTGGAAGTAGGCGTCCTCCAGATCCAGGAACGCCAGTAAGTCACCTTCCTCCTGTTTTTTCCGAGCACATGACCATCCAGAATTTCTGGGACTTCAAGTACTTATTGAGGTGTCTCAGGTCCAGGATCGGGCTCCAGCCTCCGGACTTCTTTTGGACCAGAACTTATCTGGAATACACTCCGGAGCCCCAGAGGCGCTGGGGGACGGGTTCAATCACCCCATTCTTTAACATGGTGTGGACCCCCTGCAATAGGTGTGCCAAGTGTTGTTTTTGTTGAGCCACTGGGGGAATACGAGGACACTAGGGGTGTAAGGGTATACCGTTCTTGATACTGTGAACAGCTTAATTGAACTATAATAACAGTCACGTCGTTTATACCAGTATACCGTTTTAGGGCCTGCAGCTATTAAGTGAGCTTTTCGATCTGATTTGGAAAAGCTGCAGTAAGCAAGTGCTGGGCATTCTGGATCGTGAACTGTAGGATGTGGCGTTTGGCAGACAAGAGCATAGGGTAAGTGAGGCCACATTAGTAAATGCAGCTTTGATGCTGTGACTGCTCTTTCTTTGTGATCAGTAGAGTCAGGTTAAGGATCAGCCAATTTGTAGTTTTCCCACCAATTTGAAAGATGGGAAACTATGCATCCCAAAATTCAAAGGGGCGAATGAACTGGATGCCCTTCTGATCCATGTCCAGAAGAAACATTAGCTCTGCAGACTGTATGAACACTGGGCATATCAGTTCTTTGTGTTAGTATATAAACTGCCCCCCTCCCCCACTGTCCTCCGTGTAGATTTACACATTGGCACTAAAGTTGTTGCTTCGCTTGATCTTCACCTGCCTTCTGCATATGGCACTGGACTCAAGCAGCAGGACAGATTCTACATTCAATTTTAAGTATCCAGAGCAATGGGGTAAGATATTTCTCAAGTCAATCCTCTATTTGTGACACTACCCATGAGAGCATTCCTCCGTCTCAACTCACATGACAAGGGTCCTAATGTGCTCAGACCTGGGGAAAATGGTAATGATGGGGCCGTGGTGATGTGCTGGTCTAGGCCATATTTGTGCCAATATGTATTTTAACTTTGTCATTTTCAAAAGATTTTTGTGCCACTATCTTTAAGAAGGAAACTGAAGATGTATTGCAAGAATCAAGAAAGAATTAACAGCGCCCACTGAACGCCGTCCTGTTAGGAAAAACATGGTCGGTGGGGACTCCAACATCAGACCTTTATGATACACCAGGCAGGCTGTAAACCAGCTATAGCGATTTTTTGATCAATATGCAACCTTTCGGTGAGTGCGTGTCGGCTATGACATTTTGACAAAAGAAACACAATGGCATGGGCTTTCAGACCTCACATGAGTAACTTTTCTCCCTTTAATGGGATAAGGCGTTATCAAAACAAACTTTTATGACTGATCGCAGTGAGGGGTCATGATGCCCATGCCATGTGGTTCCAAAATAATGCAGGTCGAGCCCGATTTTCAAAGCGATTACCTGTGACTGAGCAGCAAGCTCATTACTCAAAATGTGCAACACTTCCACACTAGTCACTTTCATTCAAGGCGATCAAGGAGTGAGCGCCATGAAATCCCAAATCTGCAGATGCCTTAGATCCTTGGAGGATCAGCTAAAAATGTGCAGAGACAAGTTTCAAAATTCTGACAATTTATGACCTTTTAAGAAAATATTTGTTAAGATTAGTTAACTCCACCTGCTATACCGCGATAACCATATATACCGTCATTTGGCAAGAAGGTTATTATGCCGCCATAAAAGCAATACCGTGACACCCTTAGAGGACACCTGCGTTGGAAATCCAAGGTGTGCCCCTGTTTAAGAGCATCCAGCAGCCATCTGTCGGTGGTGATGGCCTTCCACACGCTGACGAACTTCGCCATCCGGCCTCCCACTGGGGTGCACAAGTGGGTGCCAGAGTCCATGGTTGGTTCAGGCCTGTTTTGGGGTGGGGGCCCTGCCCTGTGGGTGACGCAGACGCTGTCCTCCGCTGCTGTATACCTGTGAGCGACCTCTGTAGGCCTCTTGAGTCGTGGAGCGGGAAGGCTGCCGATAATGGGTGGTATATCCCTTGAAAGACATGCCGGACTTTCCTCTGAAGCAATGAAAGGACGACGACCAACACTTCGGTAGGGTACCCAGTGAGCATGCCGTCTCCATGTGTCTGTCTTGATAATTTGCAGAGACTCGATGGTCTTGCCAAAGAGGTTCTCTCCATCAAATGGCATGTCCAACACTTTGGACTGAACTTCCGGTCTGTAGTTTGTGGCTTTGAGCCATCCCTGCCAACAATGCAAAACTCGGTTGCACATTTGACGGAACCCTATGTCCACGATGTCCATCGCCACTATAATGGTGTGGTCTGAGGCCACTTCCCCATCCTGGTACAGTGCCTGAGCTTCTACCTTCTTGTCCTCAGGTAGGAAGTTCAAAATTAGGCCCAATTTATACCATAGTTCCCGATCATAGCGGGACAAAATGGCCATGGCGTTAGCAGCCTCAATGGTGCTAGCTGCAGTAAAGATTTTCTGTTCCCCTTCGTGTCCAGCTTCTTCCCCTCCTGATCCATGTCACAATCGACGAATACGAAAAGTCGGCCAACCGTTTCCTTGCTGGGGCTGAGACCACACTCGAGTGAAGGTTGGGACCTCATGCATATGAGGGCCCAGGCCAGAACTCTGTATTTCATCTCAAGCCTATCCAGCTTGGGTGAAGCGGTGCTCAGAGTCTTCATTAGGACCAAGCCCTCATCCCAGATATCGTCTAGCAAGGGAACGGACATGATGGAATCCTTCCTTTTTAGTCTCCTCAGGCACTAGTTGAACAGTTTGTGAGGCCCTGGACATCATAGAGTGAAAGGAGCTGACCTCATCCGGTGGAGGCGCCCTGTGTGGTTCATCCGTGCCCACCAGCTCCCCGTCCGTTGGTACGAAGTCAGCTTCATCGGTGTCTGTCGCCATAGTCACCAAATCCGTGCTCGAGTGAGTGTGCGGCCGGATCCCCAGTCAGAGTCAAATCCCAAGGTGGAGGCAGTGGTGTTGGTTGCCGCCTTGAACCAGCTGGGTCCTTCGACCTGTGCTCTGATGAATTTCAAAACACAAGTGTGTGCAGAATGGTCACCGTGGTCAGAATGTCCAAAGAGATGTCTGTCGGCTGAGGTGTGAAAGGTATGGACGGTGGTGATCATCGATGACAAAGTTGTTTTGGCCGGTTGAGCTGCTGATGACGGTGTCGCTTAGGGGGACAGCAAAGAGCTACCTTTAGATTTCTCCTTTGGCCTTTGTCATCCAATGGTAAGCAGAGTTTTGAAGGAGTCAAGGACTTTTTCTTAGAGAGAGCAACCCTCGCTGGTAGGCTCGTCATGGAAGGTAGCCAGTGACTGCAACCTTGTCCTTCCCGAGATGGGACCCACAGCCGCGGCAAACCCAAAGGGATCAACGTTGTGCATCGTGGCCTTCTTTTGGACCCCCGAGGGAGGCGCATCCTGAAAGGATCTCAACCTCTTTTCTGAGAGAGCTTGCGCGTGGATCGGGCCGGTCAGGGGGGGGAGCATGAACATGCCCGGAAACAGAGTGACAGGCATTGCCCGACTTGAGCCACACTGCCAGCCTGCTGTAGCAATCGTTTGCCTTTTTCGAAAATTCATGGCAGAACTCACATCCCTTCTCATCATGGTCTGGATACAGGCAATACAGACATTTATGGTGCATTACCCTCCTGAAGGTTTAAGCCTGGCTGCTCACACATTCTACCAAATTGGGAGCCTTGGCTGGAGTGTTCTGTGCCTTTACCCTACCATATAGGGAGCAGAAGTACAGATACCACCCTCCAGTCTCTAAAGGATCCTTTTGTGGTCCCTTATCCAGAATATCAGTAAGGTTGTCCCGTTCAAATGGGGGAGCAGGCCTGCCCCATCCCAAGAATTCAATCACCCTCGACAATAAACAAAGTTACTCACCATAGTAACTACCTTACTCCTAGTCCATTGTCCCCTTTCTTCCATACTTTTGGGACATTCGGTCAATCGGATGCACTTTTGAAGCATTAAAAATAACCTTTTGTCCTTTTATTCTTACGCGGGACCTCCGCACGTGACCGTAGCCCCACCTTCCTGAGCTATGCCCGCGCATAGCCCTCCAGTCCTTTTCTATCGCCAAAGTCAAAGGACCATTAGCAAAATAGAGGAAACTTTTTAGAGGGGACGGCGGGCAGGCATATGAAGGAAAGGGGACTATGGACTCCATAGTTTTGACCAAATAAACAGGAGGATGGAAATGTCCCTTACTGGAGCCAGTTCTTAAGAATTGCCTGGCCAACCTGGGCATCAGCCCGGGAGCTCAGTTCAAGCCAATAGTGTCCACAAAATCTCAACGGAGAAGCCCACGTAGCAGCCTTGGCTATGGACTCCCAAGGAACATATTTCTTGAAGGCAATAGCAGCTGCTTTGCAACAGACCAATTGTGTATGAACACCCCTTGGGGACTGAAGGCCTTGAAATGAATACGCCTCTGAAATACATGAAGCGATCTATCGTGAGATGGACACTTTTGAGGCCAAAAGTAACAGAGTTGTGAGGAGCTTCTAAGTTTGCTTGTTATGTCAAGGTAAAACATCAGAGCTCTTCTGACATCCAGGTTATGTAGAATCCTTTCAAGATCCGAGACAGGGTTCGGAAAGAAAACCGGTAGGGATATCAACTGATTCATGTGGAACTCTGAGACCATTTTTGGAAAGAAAGAATAAGGAGTGTGGTGCACAACCTTATCCTTGTAAAAGGTCAAGAACGGGTGTTCGACAGAGAGCTTGAAGCTCACTTATTCTTCTCGCAGATGTTACTGCAATCAAGTAGGCCATTTTTCAGGAGAAACATGAGCTCCGTAGAGGCCTTTGGTTCAAATGGCTTGTGACATAAAGCGGTAGGGACCATGTTTAGATCCCATTTTGGATGAGGAGGCCTGACCGGCAGAAAGAGGTGAAGGTGACCTACAAAATGCCTCTTGATTACTGGATAAGTCAGACAAAAAGAGCAATTATCTATAGATAAGCTGCAATGGCTGAGAGATATGTTCTGCATGACAAGACGTGAATTCCAGAGGCTGCAAGGTAAAAGACAACACACAGTTAACGGAAAGCCATTTACTTTTGTACTACGCTCTTGTAGAAGGCTTACGTGCCTCCTACATTACTGTGTGGGATGAACCACAATTTTGTCACCGCCTGAAGTGATCTGCGTCACAGATTTTAGTGAGGCCATTGTCACCAGAGGGATTGTAGGGGCTTTGGAATCATTTTTAGCCCTCTGACAGGAAAGCTTGCTAGAGCCGGTACTAGCAGACCTGGAGCGCTTTTCAGCCCCTTTAGTTTCTGCAGAACTATTGGTAGATGACAATTTCCGCCAGTTCACTGACAGCCCCAGTTGAAACAGGAGCTGGAGGAGTGACTGAAGATTGGCTATCACAGCCAGGGGCAAGAACTCTGCAGAAGCCAATTGTCCAAATAAGGATAGATAGGAACTCCCTGCAGTCTAAAGAGCGCTGCCAGGACCGCCATCATCTTTCTGAAGATACACAGTGCGGAGCTGAGACCAAGCAGCAGCAGTCTATATTGGAAATGTTCTTTTCCACGGAAAACTGAAGGTATTTCCGATGTGGGGCCCAGATCAGGATGTGCATATAAGCGTCATGGAGATCTACCACACTGAGCCAATTGCCCTTCCGGATAGAGGACCTTATCTGGCTGGGCTTGATCATCTTGAATTTCTCTTGGGGAAGAAAAAGATTGAAGTTGGAGAAGTCGAGGATAGTGCGCAGGCCAGCCTGGTTGGGTTTTGGCACAGCAAACAGACGTGATTAATAGCCCTCCCCTTGCTCCTGCAAGGGAACAGGTTCCACTGCTGAGGTTCAGAAGTTTCTGTACCTCAGCTCTGAGGGAGGGAGAGCCAGCCTGCTGAAGAGGAGGGTGAGAGGGTGGGTTGTGAGGGAGGGGCAAGCAGATGATCTGCCATGCCTCCAGATGAGACGCTATACGTCCTCCCACAGGAGTCTTGTGTGACTGATGGAAAACATCATTTGGATGATTTATCAGTAGCGAGAATCCTGTTCTAGAGGAGGAGGCTGATGACCGAGAGAAAAATTCACCATTTTGCCTTTGCTGCCTGCGTCGAGGTCCGTCAGACGAAGCTTCTGCTCGGCGTGCTCAATGCTCCTGGAATCCTCTAAAACCTGAGAAGGACTTTGTCTGGGTCCCCGACCTCTACGTATAGGCCGTTTTAGCTGGGGGTTGTTGTGCAAGGACCAGCAAAGATTTAGCCGTTAGCGTGCATGCCTTTGTTTTGTTGAGCTCCTTGTCAATGGAGGAGTGGAACAGTACTTTGCCTTTGAAAGGGAGGTCGAGTACCTTGTCCTGAACTTCTTTCAAGAACTTTGTCTCGTGTAGCCACACTTGGCGGGCAATATCTATTCCAACCATAAGGCCCAATCTGAAATATCTACATGACGGGCCGCAGCCTCCAGCAGGTCCTGAGACAGTACTCTGGCATCAGTTAGGCCCTCCTTAAAATCTTACAACCTGTCCTGTGGGATTCAATCCTGAAATTCGGAAAGCTCCCTCCACAGCTTGAGATTCACTAATGCAAGGATGATTTCAGCATTCGCTTGTCGCAGTTGAAGACCTGAATTGGAAAACCTTTTTTCCTGATCCCATCTAGAATTCTGTCCTCCTTGGACAAGACCTTAGAGGCAGCCGTGGAGGATGTTGAGGGCGGCTTAGACTGGAGCGTAGCTGCTGCCACTACCGTTGATGAAGGTGAGCGGATATGTAGTCTAGCTGTATCCACAGTAAGGGAGCGGACGCAGGAGAAAACAAGACTGACAGCAGAAACCTTGCACGCCAGTCCGTTGGAGGGAGGAAAGAGTTTCCATTGTACACAGTTCGTGGAAAAAGCTGCACGGCCCCAAAGGTAGGCCCCTCTGTACCAGCCATTGAGAACGCTAGTGTGGAAGAGCTCGTCAAAATAGATGCTTCAGACTGCGTGAGTTGAACCACCATTTTGGCACTGCCTGAAGTGATCTGCGTCACAGGTTTTAGTGAGGCCATTGTCACTACAGGGGTTGAAGAGGCTTTTGGATCAGTCCAGACAAGGAACCTCGGCAGAGCCGGTACTAGCAGACCTGGGGCATTTTACAGCCCTTTCTGTTTCTGCAGCAGAATTAGCCCTCAGTGAGGGAACCTTGGCATGGACGGTATTTGAAGACTTAGGGCCTTTGCCCTCCTTTTCCCTCTCAGCAGGATCGGTACGACCACAAGATTGTCACGCCTGGTAGCCAGAGCTCTTAAATGGTGCTCCTAGATCCTGCTGGTCTTTGAAATAGCCCCAACTAGGGATCCTCAGGGTTTACCAATGGACTGATATTCTCCTCATTGGCACACCCGCTCCCTCCTTTCCTGTAGCTCTCTGGCCGGCCTCTCTTGGCCCTCTTCCTGCTCCCACCTGCAAGGTTAAAAACCTCAGGGTCATCTTCGAATCTACAATCTCCTTCTCTCCTCACATCTCTGACATCTCTAAGAAGTCACACTACCAACTGCACCTCCTCGGAGGTATTCTTCCTTTCCTCTCCTTCCCACAGAAGCTCACTGTCTCCAGAGCTCTGGTTCTCTCTAGGCTGGACTATTGCAACAGCCTCTTTCTAAATCTGCCTGCTTCTACCCTCTGCAACTTATCCAGAACAGAACTTTGCACTGGCTCCCTCTGGCTGCAAGGATTAAGTTCAAAACCCTCTGCATCGTCCACAAGGCCTTCTGGGGCCTGGGCCTCAATAACTTGAACTCTCTCTTTCCATAATACCATCCTTCTCAAGATCTTCGCTCATCTGCCTCAACTCTCTCAGGGTCAGTCGCTTCTCCAAGCAACGTGTTGGTGGTAGATCTCTTTCTTCGGCTGGGGCCTCCCTCTGGAACAGCCTCCCAGCCTCCCTCAAAACCTTTCTCTTTGCTTTTTCTTCTCCTCTCCCTTGCTGACTTCCTGGCTGACAATGCATTGGTTGCCTGGCCGCCCTCTGATCTTGGGCACAGGTCCCCTTCCCCGCCAGTCCCACTCCTGCACTGCCCTCCTGGCAACCCCACACTTGGGGACTGTTTTCTGTATCACTACAGTCCCACTACCAACACTTGACACCTGATGTCTGCACTTACCCTTGCACTTGGCACCTGCTGGCCGTACTTAACTTGCTGTTTATTTATTTTCTTATCCCATGTACTGCACTGTCCTCCCCCCGCACTTATCCTCCCTCCCCTTCTCATGCACTTGCGCAATCTGACTGACACCTAGCCTAGTAGGATCGTTGTCTGTCTTCCCTCTGTTCCCCTCCCTTGCCTTGTCGCGCCTTGAAACACCTGTGTACAGGCGCGTTATAAATGCCATATCATACTTTTTGTCACTTGACAGGAAACCTCGAGACTAGGCGTGGTACGTTTAGTCCCAGACCAGGAAACCTCAGGAATCACCCTGGTAGAAGCAGCCAAAGAACCTTGGAGAAAAGTCTGGGATCCATGTTCGGTCCCTTTTGGGACACCTCAGGAATAAACCTGATACAAGAGCAACTTGGACCCCTGCCGGAACCAGAAGACCCCAGGAAGGTCCCTTGGCCGGGGTGCCCTAAAAAGGAAGGTACTTACCAGACGCCTCCTTTTTTTGTTAATAAATTGCTCGAACTGTGGAGGAGGAAGCCATTGGAACAATTCATCCCACTTGACAAGCCTACAGTGGAGTGCCCGGACGGAGAGAGAATCATAGTAGAGACAAGAGTCCCACCAATGTTCTGGGTCGAATCCAGACAGAATGGGGATCCGCGCTCGTGAAGCGACGTTTGCGTGAACAGGACACAAATCCCTGCAGCTCCGGGATAGACTGAGGAAAAGAAGACTGTGGAATTGGAAGAGGCAGATGACGGACAAATGGCAAAAACAGAAAAAATTCCCAATGATGCAAGTGCGTCTGACCCCGATGATGCAGAGAAAAGGACTGAAGGCTGATGCGTGGGGCAGAGATCAGGAAGGCAGGGCTACGGTCACGTACTGTGGCCCTGCATAAACATAAAAGAAGGACAAGTTATTTTTGATGCTTCAAAAGTGCTCTGGTCCCGTCCTGATGGACAGAATGTCCAAAAAAGTATGGAAGAAAGGGGACGGAACGTAGGAGTATATCTGTCTATAGGAAGTATCTGCATGCTCTGCTAGGGCGGGATTGCCAAATTACAGCTCTAGCGATGCATCAGTGCCACTTGCTGACTGTACATTTCCATAGAGGGCTTTCATTCTGGATTCCTCCAAAATGAGGGCCTCAGGAACATTAGGTGTTCCAAATTCTAATCCGAAGGGCAGTGTATATTGGTTGAATGGCTCATGTTCCTCATATATAGAGGACATGGACTTAAGGAGTGGTTAAAGGTTTTCTCTATTTCCTTCGATGGGATTGAAGGTGTGGACACTAACGGCTTTGATGACTTTGGCGTTAATGGCATCGACAATTTTGATGCTGATGGTATTGATGGCCTTGATGCTTTTAGCATAACAGACTACGATGCTATCAGCATCGATGGAGTCCTCTAAGGACTCAACTCCGACTCAATGGAGTCTTCAACTGACTAGGACTAATCCTGTTGTCGAGTCGAGACCTCAGCGGTTCTCAGGGGGGGAGGGGGTAGTAGTAGCAGATTTAGGAATCGGAGGATGTGCAAGAAGACCTATGGAGCTTTTTCTTCACCTTTCTAGATGAAGATGAGGAGTGATGTAACCTAGAACGATTCGTCCGACGAGCTTTTTCGACGGTCTGGTCGAGAGGGATTTCATAGGGGGCCTGCCATCTGCTAACTTCCCCTTACACCCCTTTAATGCCTTAATTGTCATGGACTGGCAAGACCCAGTCTCCCGTCCTGTGCTTAATACCAAGGCAGCACAGATAGACTATATGGGGATCTGTAATGGACATTTTGGCACCGCAGTCATGACACTTTTTAAACTGAGTCTTCAGGGTCAAAGTCGATGGCGAGGCCATTTTCTCGATGTCGCAGTTTCTGTCGAAATCGAAAACGTGCTGTAATATTCAAAGCGTAAGCTATTGCAGACCAACAGAACTGTAGCCAACGGGCGCTGCGGGTGTAATATATACCCGTGATTACATCAAACTCGAGACGGAGGCCCTCAAGGGACATTGAGTCGACCGCATCGACGCACAGTGCCCTCTGCCGAATTCTTTTCAAAAGCAGCCAATGCTAGAAGGAAGATATATAAAGATATGCAATACGTGGGAGGACACAATTCATTCGAAATGGGAAATGCAGGGAACACATTCTTTCAAAGTGGGTGAATTTGGCAAGTATCTATCAGACGGCTATAATGAAAAACAGGCCGACATCTGAATGGACAGCGATTCATGTATGCGCTAAAAACATCATTTGTGGTAATTGTATGGCCGTTTACATCAAAATGCATAGCAGTACACTTGAAAACAATTGATAGCACATTTGGGACAATTAAAGGTGTGGGGGATTTAGGGAAAGTTAAATCTGAATTGACAATTAGAGCTTACAATCTGCCGAGGGTGGGGAGAGGGGGAGAGACGTGCTGGTAAATCAATAAGTGCAGCCAGCAAGTGGCACAAAAGTGCAGTTAGAAGGGACTTTAGGGTTGCAGATACAGACCTTAAGTGCTGGAGAAGCCCAGAGGCGGTGCTAGGGCAACTGGACATGCAGGAGCCTGGGCCCGAGTTCAAAGGGTAGGGAATAGTTTCTTACCTGTAACTCCATTTCTCCAGCATTGGTATCTTTCATGGATTCACATGCTTAGAATATTCCCCGTCGTCAGACTGGGACCCCTCGGTACACATATATAGCCTTTTTCAAAGGAAAAACTTTCGACACTTTTGTGTCCTATCTACTTCCTTATAGGACCCGCCTACGCATGCTCCGCAGGCCGTGCTAGTATAAGAGGCCCGCCCCCGCGGCTCCCCTTCAGATTTCGGCCCCTCCAAAGTAGGAAGGGTTAAATTTATCACATACATTACATACGGGGAGGCTGGCGGGCGCATGTGAATCCATGAAAGATACCAATGCTGGAGAAATGGAGTTACAGGTAAGAAACTATTCCCTTCTCCAGCATTGGATCTTTCATGGATTCACATGCTTAGAATAGATTGTATAGCAGTAACGCTTGAGACGGCGGTGAGAATGTAATGTAACAATATATATCCTCACCCTACTACACAATGCATATCTACCGTAGGGATAAGTTAAGTCATATAACCTTGCCCACATAAAGTATATCGCCCTTAAGAGGGTAGACAACAGAATCTCCACAGGGAAGAGCTTACCTTACTGAAACAGATGGCGCAGGACAGCTCTTCCCATCTGCACCTCGTCTGCATGCTGCCTGGCAAGGCAGTAGTGGCGGGTAAATGTGTGGGGCACTGACCATGCCGCAGCTTGGCATATGTCCGTCAGCGGAATCCCAGCCCATAACGCTGTTGAGGAGGACATCGACCTTGTAGAATGAGCTCTAGGATGTCTTTGCAGTGGCCTTCCGGCCTTAGAGTGACAAAAAGCAATCGTCGACGAGACCCATCTAGCCAGTCCCTGTTTAGAGATTGCTTTTCCTCTCGCCGACGGACCATATGCGACGAACAGTTGCCGAGTAGCCCTGATGTCTTGTGTACGATGTAGGTAGAATTTCAGAGTCCTCCTAACGTCCAGGGTATGAAGAGTTTTTTCTGCTGCCGATGGAGTGGCGAAGAAAGTAGGCAGAAACACGGATGATTGTTTGTGGTATACCGTCGGAACCTTCGGGACGAACATAGGGTTAGTTGCCAGGACTACCTTGTCCTTAAAGAATCTTAGGTAGGGCGGGTCCACGACCAGCGCTTGTAGTTCCGAGATACGTCTGGCTGATGTGATAGCTATCAAGAATGCCAACTTCCACGAAATGAATTTTATGTCGGACGTGGCCATAGGCTCGAAAGGCGGTTTCATCAAGCCTGCCAACACTGTGTTGAGGCTCCACGTCGGGGGAAAACGTTTCACCGGGGGAAAAGCTCGAAATAAACCCTGCATGAAGTGTTTTTACCAGTCTGTCACTGAATAGAGGAGACGACTGCCTCTTCCGTGTGAACCTCGAGATGGCTGCCAGGTGTACCTTTATCGACGAGGGGGACAATCCCTTTTCTGCCAAGAGGAGCAGGTAAGGTAGAACTTGTTCCGGCGTCACCAACATTGGTTGTAGGCCCCGTTGTCCTCTACACCATTCACAGAATCTCCGCCACTTATAGGAGTAAGATTTGTTAGTAGAAGGGGCTCTAGCCGCCTGTAGAATTTTTTGGCAATCCTCTGAAATGTCTAAGGCGCCGAACTCCGAGAAGTCAGGAGCCAGGACGTAAGGTTGAGACTGTCCGGGTCGTGATGCCACACCGTGCCTCTGTCACGGGATAGAAGGTACAGGACTTTCGGAAACGCTATGGGATGCTCCAGCGATAGATGGAGGAGGTCAGAGAACCACGGTTGCCTCGGCCAGTATGGTGTCACTAGAATCACCCGGCAATTGCATCTGCGTATCCACTGTATTGTTTTCCGTATGAGGGGAAACGGGGGGGGGAAAGCATAGAGGAACATGTCCGTCCATGGGAAGGAGAACGCCTCCCCCACCAAACCCTCTTGGGGCCATCTGCTTGCAAATTGCTCGCATTTCTTGTTGTCTTTGGTCACGAAGGCGTCCAGAGGGGGGGTGACCCCATTTCTCGAACACTTTCCTCAAGTGACCTGTGTCCACTTCCCACTCGTGTATCTGGGCCATGCTTCTGCTGAGGGAGTCGGCTTGGCCGTTCCTCACTCCTGGAAGGTGATGAGCCACAAGGGAAATTTCGTGTTTCGATGCCCAATGCCATGTTTTCTGGGCTTCTATGGAAAGAGTCCTCGATCGTGTCCCTCCTTGTTTCCTCAGATAAAACATGGCTGTTGTATTGTCGGTCAGTATTCGCACTCGCGAACTCTTGATGTGTGGTAGGAACGCCTTCAAAGCCCATCGTACCGCTCTGAGTTCCAGTACGTTTATGTGTAGGAGTGACTCCGTTGGAGACCAGCGACCTTGCGGTTGGAGAGCACCCATGTGCGCTCCCCATCCGGGTAGGGACGCATCCGTAACTATGGTGATCTGAAACTCCGGCTCCTGTAGGGGCACACCGTTATTCCCCTACAGGAGATTGTGGGAACTCTGCCACCACTGAAGGGTCCGACGTAGCTTGTCATCGTCGACTGTTATCCTGTCCGACCACGATCCCTGAGCCTGTGTCCATCGGTCCGCGAGGAATTCTTGGACTGGCCTCATGAATAGTCGACAGTTTCTCACCAGATGGATGCAGGATGCCATGGCCCCTAGGACCGAAACATACTTTCTCACTGAGATCCTGGTGTTTCGCCGTAGCCGGGCCACTTGTTGAATGAGTCTTGAGGTCCTGTCGAGGGAAGGTTTCACCAGCCCTAACTGAGTCTCGAACTGTGCCCCCAAGAATACCAGCGTTCTCGATGGCCGCAGAGAGGATTTCTCGAAGTTTATGGCGAATCCTAGCCGTTGTAAAAGCTGCATGGTGGCTTGCAGACTTGTGTTGGTCGACGCTGGGGAGGATCCCCTTACCAGCCAGTCGTCAAGGTATGGGTATACATGGTGGCTTTGCTTCCTTAGCCAGGCAGCCACTGGAGCCAGGCATTTTGTGAACGTTTGGGGGAGGTCTTGAGCCCGAAAGGAAGAACCGTGAATTGGTAGTGAGTTCGCCCTATTACAAAACGTAGGAATTTCCTGTGTTTCCAACACATTGTAATATGGAAATACGCGTCCTGTAAATCCAGGGATGCCAGCAAATCTCCCTTTTGAACTGCGCGGATCACTTCCTGCAGAGTGAGCATCTTGAATTTTAGGCTCTTTAAGGACTTGAGATCGCATAAGTCTAGAATGGGACGCCATTTGCCGTTTGGCTTTTTTACGACGAAGTATCTTGAGTAGACTCCTTGACCTCTCTGTGATGTTGGAACTAATTCTATCACACCCTTCGCTAACATGAGTGTAACCTCTTGTTGCAGTAACTTCATATGGGACTGAGCGGTGAACGCAGGTGGAATTTGCGGAGGGTTGTGTTTGAATTGCAGAGAGTGTTCGTTTCTTATGGTGTCTAACACCCATTGGTCCGTCGTTATCCTTTCCCATTCGTCGACATATGCTGAAACTCTTCCCCCCAGAACGGTGCGTGGTATGTCACTGCTGATCTTTATTTTGCTTGTCTCTCGACGACGATGGGTACGATGGTCGTTTTCTGGAAGACTGGAAGTTTCGTCGACGGTTAGCCGATTGTGAGGCACGTCGGTATCCCTGGGAGGGGTAAGCCGATCTGGCAAAGGATCTGTCTCCAGAAGAGAATCTTGAATTACCTGAAGCCCCTCTAAAGGGACGAAAAGACTTGTAACTTCTGCCACTCTGGAGGGCACCCAATGAACGTGCCGTGTCCGAATCTTCTTTCATCACTTTTAGGGCCTTGTCCACCTTCTCGCCGAAAAGAAGGTCTCCCTCAAAGGGCATATCTAAGACCTTGTATTGCACTTCTGGCCTGAAGTAGGTACACTTAAGCCATGACTGTCGACGCAATACCACCCCAATGTTGACTTGCTTGAAGCCTGACTCAGCGAGATCCACCGCGATGTTTATTGCGTGATTTGAGGCTTCCTAACCCTCTCGGACCAGTAGCATCGCCGCCTTCCTCTGTTCTTCTGGAAGATGATCAAGCAGCGGAGCTAGTCTGTGCCACATCTCCCTATCGTATCTGGCCACAATTGCCAGAGAGTTTGCGGCCTTTACTGTGGTCGCTCCCACGGAGAGCACTTTCTTGCCAAAGGCATCTTGGCGTCTCGCCTCGTTCTCAGGTGGAGTCGTGCACTTGTGCTGTGCCTTTGCCTTCCTCGCTGCTGCCGCTGACACCACCGAGTCCGGTGTTGGTTGGGAGGATAAACACTTGGGGGTAGACTCTGGAGCATTAAACTTTTTTTCTAGGCGTCCTTTCACTGCTGGTTCTGAGAATGGGTGTCTCATTGTCTGCAACCCCTCTTTCCATACATGGTCCAGTATTGGTATCAAGAACACCGACCTCCTTCTCTTGCCCATGTGGTCGAACAAAAAACAATCCTTTTTCTGTTCTTCTTGGGACAGACCAAATTCTTTGCATCCTTCTCCATCATAGAATGGAATGACGCGATGTCCAACTCCGCCTCTGACTCCCAGGTAGGATCCCTGGAGGGGGATAATGAGATATCCGACATAGCCCTCCTGTCAGACTCCGAATCTGGCAGCTCACCTTCCTCCTGTGTCAGTGTTGAGATTGGCGTGCGTGGGTGCGTCGGTTGACAGGACGGGCCCGGCTCGTCGACGAGTGACTGTGGCAGGCTTGCCTGGGGTAGTCGCTGGTCCAACGACTGCAACAAGGACTGAAGCGTGGACAGAATATCCAACGACAAAACCGATTGAGGATTGAGGAGAGGGGCAGATACCGGTGTAACGGAGGCCCTCATCGACGACTTGTCAGCCGCTCGTAGCCCTAGGTCTGCTGGGCCAGCAACTCTCTCGTTCTCGTCCTCCGAGGACAGCAACATAGCTTGTTCTTGTAGCAAAGCCTCCGGAGGGGTCGGGTCAAAGACTTCAGGCCTCCAGGCCTCCTGTAGGATCGCCGTCGACGAGGCCCTCGTCGACGCCATTGTCGACGGGACGGTGGATGCCCCCTGTGCAAGTGGCAGGGAGGCGGTCAATGAATGGACCGCCGTCGACGACGAAGACTTCGCAGGTGGTTTTGGCGGTCCCGCCTTCTCCACACTGTGCCCGCTTTTACTCGACTCTTGGTCGATCTGTGATGATCGCCAGAGGAGGATTTCCTTTCCTTCTCATACTTTTTTGATGAGGATGATTTCTTTGCCGAGGAGTCTCTAGTGGAGTCACTTCCAGGCGACTCTTTTTCCGACGGTCTAGATTTCTTCGCCGGTGGTTCCGACGAGGCCGCGCGGCGTGATGTTTTCGCCGACTGTGTGGAGTCCACCTCCGAGGGGGGGTATGCCCCCGCTCCATCATTCAGCCATGCCACCAGGCGTCGGTTCCGGTCTTTGAGGGTTTTTTGAGAAAACCCCTTGCATATGTCGCAGGTATCTGCCGAATGGTGAGGGTGGAGGCAATATATGCAGTCCATATGTCCGTCCCCCTCGTAAACCTTTTTTAAGCCGCATGTCGCGCATGGACGGAACAGCGCTTTACCTGACACAGAGGACATTATTACTCGAAATCCAATGACGCAACCTAGTAAAAACAGTAGGACAACACGAGGAGATCCCACTACTTTGGAGACGGTTGAAATCTGAAGGGGAGCCGCGGGGGCGGGCCTCTTATACTAGCACGGTCTGCGGAGCATGCGTAGGCGGGTCCTAGAAGGACGTAGATAGGACACAAAAGTGTCGAAAGTTTTTCCTTTGAAAAAGGCTATATATGTGTACCGAGGGGTCCCAGTCTGACGGCGGGGAATATTCTAAGCATGTGAATCCATGAAAGATCCAATGTTGGAGAAGCCAGGTAACCAGTGCGTGAAGCAGACCGGACATCAGCAGGAGAGAGAAAGAGAAAGCGGAAGGGAAAAGGAAGGTCTTGAGGAACCAGGGGTGGTTCTGCTCAAGTTTGAGAGATTCAGGGTGGCTGTTCCAGAGGGAGGCACAAGCCAAAGAGATCTCCCACTCGGAAAAGCATCTGACCCTCAGATAGTTGGAAGTGGATGAGCGGAGAGCTCAAGAAGGGAGATGTTTAGGACGAGAGAGTTGGTGGTAGAGTGGTCCCAGGCCACAGAAAGCCTTGTGGATGATGCAAAGGGTCTAGAACTTGATCCTTGCCGCTAAAGGGAGCCAGTACAGAGATTGCAGAGCTGGAGCGATACAATCCCTGGGCTTGAGGACAAGGACAAGTCTTGCAGTCCTGTTCTGGATAAGTTGTAGAGGTAGGAGAGTAGAGGCAGGCAGATTTAAAAAGAGGATGTTACAGCAGTCCAGTCTACAGAGGACCAGAGCTCAGGAGACGGTGAGCTTCTGGGGGAAAGTGAGGACAAGAAGAATACCTCTGAGGAGGTTCAACTGATAGTTTGACTTCTTAGAGACGTCAGCAATGTAAGGAGAGAAGGAGAGGGTGGGGTCGAAGATGACACCAAGGTTGTTAGCCTCACAGGTTGGAGCAGGAAGAGGGCCCTGAACGGGCGGCCAGAGAGATTGAGGAAAGGAGGGAGCTGGTGTTCCGATGAGGAGGATCTCGGTCTTACTGGCATTAAGGCAGAGATCATTGGTGGCACACCATTCCTGAATTGCAGCCAGACGATCTGGTATGAGAGAAGGGGAAGAAGTGGCTATGGGGAGCCTGAAAGAGGGCTGGGTGCCATCCACAATACAATGAAAGTTTGAGCAGAAAGTAGCGATGCGATGGGCAAGAGGTGCCAGGTATTTGTTGAAGCCAGGGAGAAAGTTTAGACCCTGGGGAACACCACAAGTAGAGAGAGAGAAGAGAGGAAAGACACCAGTTGGACCCGAGAGGGGCAGGCAGTGAGAAAGGAGGTCAGCCAGGCCAGGGCCTGATCAGTGATACCCAGGACATCACAGAGGTGATTGAGCAGGATGGCATGATTGACCTATCAATTGCAGAAGATAGAGGAGAATGAGGACAGAAGGACGGTTAGAATCAAGGTTAGAGAGCAGATCTTTACAGATGTTCAGGAGAGTAGTTTCCATGCTTCTGGCAGTTCTGAGGCCAGACTGGTGGTCGTGGAGACAGCCAACAGATTCAGTGTGCAGATTAAGCTTGGAGATGGCCAGCTTTTCTAAGAGATTACCCAGGAAAGCAGTGATGGAGAATGGCAATAGTTAGCCGGAGAGGAAGGATCGGCAGAGGGATTCTTAAGAAGGAGATGCACAAGGCAGTGCTTAGGGAGGAGGGGAAGGATCCAGTGGCAAAGGAATATTTTCAGAAATCAGCCAAGGCTGGAGCCAGCGTGTCAATGTGGTCCTTGATGGTTCTGGATGAGCAAGGAAGAACCTGCTTTGACAAGACTGTCATAGATCAGACTTTTCTAGAAACATTGTCTGGGGCGAAAAAGGGAAAGGAGGAGAGACAGCCACAGGCAAGCCAGGAGTGGAGGAGGAGGAGGTAGAGGGAGAGAGGGTGGACAAGATGTCCTGAGTTTTAGTGATGAAGTGAGAAGCTAAGGGCGTGCAGAGGGCCTGGGAGGGAACAGGAGAGGTAGAGACTGCAGCAGGATTGGCCAGCTCCTTGCAGATTTTGAAGAGTTCGCCGGAGTTGTTAGATGCCGCAGACAGGCGGCAGGCCAGTTTGTCAGGAGTGCACCTGATGCCCTCCACTTCCTCTCAGCCACCCTACACTTGCACTTAAGGATGACGAGGTCGGAGTCGTACCAAGAGTTGATTTGGGCTTCAAACGGATACTCATGACAGGGACAAGGACATCAAAAGTGTCATCAAAAGTTTTAGAGATAGACAGATGAAGGGTAGATAGGGCTTTAAAAGGTGTGAGTCAGCTAAAGGTGCAGAAGGCGGTGAGAAATTAGGAGCAAAAGCCTCAACTGACACACACTTCATGGGTCGGATGACCGAGAAGGAATGTGGCAGTGTGCTTGTCCTGAGGGGTAGAGAGAGAGGTCAGAGGAATGGAGAAAGTGATCACTATAGGAGAGAGGAATGGTGGGAGGGTTAGAGAAGGGGAAGTCTGAGGAGATCGGAACGTCCAGGGTGTGCCCTGCAGATTTAGTCGGCCCAGAGGGAAAAATAGAGAAGAAGAGAGTCGCAGAGGTTACGAAAGAGTCCCGAAGAAGGGCATGTAGAATCCAGGTGAATGTTCAGGTCTCCGAGGAGAAGTTGAGAGGTAGAGGCCAGGAGGGAGGAGGAGAGGTTATCCCACTCAGAGAGGAAGAGGGTGACCTGCCCAAAGTAAAAAGGGCAGGAGAGATAGAGAGCCTACAGACCAGGCATTCAAAGGGGGAGTAGTTCTGCATAGCAATGATAGAAGCAGGGGTCCCCTCCGGAAAGATCAAGGTTACACCCCCAATGGGACAGTTGGTTCTAGGTGCGCAGAGGATCTTGTAGTGATCAGGAAGTGTCAGAGCTGGCTGTGAACCAAGTCTTGGTGAGACAAATCAAGTTCTTCCAGGAGACGGTAGATGTCAGAGGGGTGTTTGACAGCTGAGCGAGAATTGAGTAGTGATGTGGAGCAGTTTGCCCCCTTTAAAGGGCTTGAGAGGACAGGTACAGATCAGAGGTATGCCCTGCGGAAGTGTTGGAGGTGCCTGAGGATGGGCAGAGGAGGACAGAGGTGAAGGCAAGGTAGCCAGGGAGGAGGAAGAGGGTGCCAGAGGGGTGGCGGAGGAAGGAAGCAACAGTGTGGCCAGAGAAGCAGCAGAGGGTGACGTAGAGGTGGCAGAGGAGCCAGAGAGGGGAAAGATGGGCTAGTAAGAGAGGAAAGGAAATGATAAGGCACGGGAATCGTCTATCAAAAAGGAGGAGGTTCGCCTGAGGGCCCTGGACCAAGACGGTACCATTTAAGTAGACATTAATGATGGTCTTAGAGGAGTGGAAGGGGGCCAGGAGGGCTTCCCACCGGGTGCCACCATTAATGGGAGAAGAGGAAAACAGAGAGAAGAGAGACCATAAGGGGGTTCATAAGAATGGAGAGTAAACGACAAAGAGGATGTCGGTAAGGGTCTGTATGGAGGAAGCACTGGTGTAGGTATTGGCGAAAGAGAGGCCTGGATTGGAGACCAGAATGTACTTTTTGAGCGTATTCATTCCTTAGTGAGAGAGATAGGATAGTTAATAGAAAAGCAGTTAGAGAAGAAAGGTGAGACAAAGCACCATAGAGGGTGCAGAGGGAGGCCAGCCCGGGGGAGCTGGCAGGCGAAGGAGGGGATACCACAGGGACACAAAAAGAAGGGGGCACACAATGGACAAGAAACAACGGACCAGAGAAATCAGATGCAAAACATAATCAACAGAAAAATACAGCGCACAATAGGGAACCTAAAAGAAAAAGGATGTAGATGCAAAGAACCAACAACAAAGCACAGAGGACCCCGAATGGAAGAGGCAGGAGTATAGTAACACGCAACAGCACACTTACACAGTAACAGCACAATGTCAGTACAAGGTCAATCACAAAAAGGAACCGAGAAGTAAGAATGTAATAGGAATTTAGGCAATGCAATGTAAGCCAACAACCGTGGAGCAAAAAAAACGTCAAGAACAGTACACTATAGATCAAGGGAGGGTGGAAGTTAAGATGCTGGGGGAGGGAAAGGATAGCAGGGAATGCCTGGACCTAAGATGCGATGGAGAGCATCAACTAAGTGCAGGAGGAAACACACACAGCCTAAGTTGCGGGGGAGCACCCGTGGCCTAAGTTGCGAAGGAGAGCGTACGTGGCCTAAATTGCGAGGGAGCCCATGCAGCCTAAGATGCGAGGGAGCGCAAGTAAGAAGAGAGGGGCGAGGGATGCGAGGACCGGTCGCGGGGGAAACACCACGTGTGCAAAAAAGAGAAGGAGCACCAGGTCAGGGAGGTGGGGGGGTTGCGTGGAGTGTTGCAAGCTAACTCTCCTCACACCTTCTCACCTTGCAGCCACAGACAGGAGTGTAAGGTAGTCCGCGCTCACTGTCTACGCTGCTACCCCATCGCCGCCAAATACCTGCATTGCTCAACACTGTGGCCTTGTCCTGCGAGAGCTTTGCTAGAGAGGGTCATACCTCGGTTATTATAGGCACAGATGCGTGGACGTAGCAAAGCGTACTACATATAATCGGCAACATCTCCTGTGCACCTGCGTCGTTCAACACCGCAGCCTTGTCCTGCAAAGGGTTTGCTGCAGAGGGTCAGTACCTCAGTTCTTATTGGCATGGATGCGTGGACGTAGCGAAGCATGCTACATAAATTCGGGCAGTATCTACTGCACATCTGCATCGCTGCAGCCTTGTCCTGCGAGGGCTTTGCCGCACAGTATCCGTACCTCGGTTCTTATAGGCACGGATGCATGGACATAGCAAAGCGTGCTACGTACAATTGGGCAGAGTCTCCTGCGGACCTGCGTCGCTCAACACTGCGGCCTTGTCCTGCGAGGGCTTTGCAGCAGAGGGTCTGTACCTCATTTCTTATAGGCACAGATGCGTGCTACGTATAATCGGGCACCGTCTACTGCACATCGCGAGGGCTCTTGTAATAGGTTTAATGGCATGTTGCCCCAGAACTCCGTACGGTCAATAGTCTCCACTGTGCAGTTGTGCACTTGTAACAATGCGTGATGAAAGGCTAGGAGGATGTAAACAGCACTGCCTGAAAAGCAATGTCTTTGAACCCCTCCCCCATCAGTCAGACACAAAAACTGAAGATCAAGTCAATAAATGCTGATAATCTCCAAAACAGGGATACGCTACTAATGGAATAAACCCTTTTTTTTTAAATGACCAAGCATCACTGGTTTGATGCAGGAGAATATTCAGACGATGCCCATTGTTACATGGTCAATAATCAAAAAAGCATCGGGTCTATGAAATATATGGTGCAGTGGAATTTGTTATAATGACAAGAGTCCACGGTCAATATTACTAAATGCATGTACATTCACCCGTGCCACTACCACTTTCCAGGTGAAGGTATCAGCACTTTGTACTGTGTTTCCTTTTTACTTTGATTCATGTACTTCGTAGAAGCCTATTCCAAGATGTATCCTGTTAGAGAACTAAAACTTAAGCACATAGTGTCACTTCCATTTGCAGCAGAAATCGTACACACATTTTTTGTAATTCATTTTCCTATCTTGTAGAGGAAAAAGACAGAATGTTCACACATTTCGTCAAACAAACTGAAGATTTAAGACTATCCAATCATGGTACCAAGGACTTGGAAATTGCTGCAAGAAATATTTAATCAAATTTGGTGATTGCCAATATAAATGTCTGTTGGATCTCAGCCTGTCTAACCATGGATTCAAATGTGTGCTTGCAGAACAATTTCAGAGCTACAATATCTCTGGGACCTATAGAGCTGAAATCTATGAATGTTCACTGAATACAAATATAAACAAGTTTTGATTTTGAAAGAATATATTGCATTATTTACTTACAGGAATAAGAAACTTTTTAATTTCTTCCAATGCATGCCCCATTCTAGCATAGGCCTCTGCTGGTGGAGCAAACACTTCAATTAACACATGAAGGTCATCATTCAGATGGAAGTATTTTGCTTCACCACTTTTCCTCAATTCTTCTTCCTAAGGTAAAGTATAGAGATATGTTTTAAAAAGAAAATGAATAAAGTAAAGCATTAATACAAATACACTGATTTTCTTTTCAGAGAATGTATTAATTTCGAAGACGTTATTTTTTGAAGCGCACCAAATCAAACTTTGAACTCATTCAAATAAGAAAACAAATATACATTATAGACCTCACATGAGTAATTATGTAATAATATTTGCTGTTCTTATACAGCAGTTATTTTCGGAATCCTCCCGCTCCTAAGCCGTGCAGTAGCAGGTGTTATTCTAACCCAATTTTATAGTACTTTATTTATTGGTCTCAAAAGGATGAATGGCTCAGTCTCCCGTGGAGTGGGATTCTACCTTCCAAAGTGCATGCATGCAGCCCCCTTTTGTCTCAGGATCCACCCGAAAAACAATAACATGTTAATTTCATAAGAAGCCGTACATATAAAAAAAAAAGATCAATCATGTTTGTGCCACATGAAGAAAGAAAATTCAAATGTCTGGACTACGAGTCAATATATTTGTTTTTTGCCTTTACTCAATGCAGTAAACAATATAAAGTTGCGGTTAGAGAGACCCCCAGGCTTCATGACCCTTCCTTCCACTTATGGCTCCAACTGCCTCTGGAATCTCTGACAGTTTCCATCATAATATTCTCCCCATTCACAGAATTTCCACTTCAGATTCCAACAGTAGTGATTATCTCCTGGAATGTCCACTGTATCATTATATACATATACCGCAGATACTTGGGCTTCTCTGTCTGCCTTCAGTCAGCATTACTGCCTTGATGTTCATTCCAGGTATGACGCCACCTTTGGGAAGGCAGTTCTGAAAAAACATGTTGATAATGTTGTTATCATAATATATTTTAATAGCGTGAACCTAGCTCTGGAGCAACAGAGCTCTGCAAGTCGCATAGATTTCATACTCCCTGTGTTGAGTGGTGCGTCATAGTCACCCATACAGGAAGCAGGAATGGGGACGCCATTTAGGGTTGAGGTAAAGTTACTTATTTTAGCGACTACTGGGCCATTTGGACCCGATTCATGGAATAGTGTGCTTTTGTCCCTCCGTGAACGACACAGCGCGAGACTTCGCACCAAATAACAAATGCACAACCCTGCGTATTCATGAAATCTAATGCGCAAAGTAACTGTATTCGCAAGTCACGTCCGGAACGGTTCTGCCACGCCCACACAAAGCATAAACAGCCAGAACACATACATTTGTGCACTCAGCCTGGAGCAAAAACAAGTACCCTCCAAGAAAGTAGGCCTGCATCTCCTGTATGACCTGTTTCTTGAAGGGGCCTTCACTGCCACGAGTATGCGTTGGCACTGTTGCAGGATGTTAAAGTGTCCGAATTTGGTGAAATCAGGAGGCACGCCATTAGCTGAAGGGAGCATGGGTCGTGGTGTAGGATTGTGCCGCTGTCTTAAGAAAGCAGATTGACCTGGAAACCCAGTGGAATTGGGTTGTCTGTTGAAAGTTGGAGGGGGTCGGAGAACCTAGTTTGCCTCGGCCGGTTGAAGGCAACTCTAATTATCTTGCAGGGATACTTCTGGATCATCTGGATGGTATTCCTGATCATTGGTATGGGTAGGAACGCATGGGCAAGGATGTTAGTCCATGAAAAGGAAAACACGTCCCCTTGGGAGTTCCAATGAGGGAGTCTGCTTGCACATTTTCTGCATTTCTTGTTTGCCGTGGCAAAGATGTCCAAGGACGGATGGTCCCATTTCGCAAAGATTCTGCAGGTCTGACTGCTGTGAAGCTCCCATTCATGGGATTGCGCCGCGGCTCGACTGAGGCTGTCAGCTAATTGATTGTTTATTCCCAGGAGATGAAATGCCTGTAGTGAAACGTTGTTGCAGATGGCCCAGATTGTTTGCACCTCTTCTGACAGGGCGATTGACCCCCGTCCCTTCTTGCTTGTGGAGGTAATACATTGTGGTTGTGTTTTCGGTGAGAACCCTTACCACATAGTTGGATACTATTAGGAGGAAAGATTTTAAGGCCTATTAGACTGCTTGCAATTCTAGGATATTGATGTGTAGGGATGTTTCGACTGGCGTCCAAAGTCCTTTGACTCGACTGTGCCTTTTTGCGTGCTACCCATCCCGCTAGGGAGGCACCTATTACTAGCGTGGACTGGAGGTTGGTTCTTGCCACGGTATACCCACTGCTATGTTGTTTGTGGCAGGTCCACCACCGGAGTGAGCACGAGAGTGCAGGCGTGATCCAGATTTTGTCTTCCTATGAGCCTTGGGTTTGTGACCACCTGTTTACTGGGAACTGCTACAAAGGTTGCATGCGCAGTTGGCAACGGGGAATCAGCAGTATACAGGATGACATTGTTCCAAGCCGCTTGTAGCTAGAAATGAGCCAAGGATTTTTTTGGATGATAAAGAATTTTTTATACAGGGGAGTTACATTGGAAACAAATGCGGCAAAGATTGGGTAATTCTGATTATTGACACCGCTAAAAAAAAACTACTGAAAAAATAGCTATAGATCTGCACAAATTGGAAGAAGAAATCAAAAAAATCGTCCCTATTCAATATAAGAAAAGGCTATATGAACTTATGAATGAAATGAAACCATTTAAAGAAGACCTTACAAAAGAACGGATCAGAAGGCTAAAGAAGGATATACAACAATTTACCCACGAAAAAGCCTTCCCATTTGTACAAGAGAACTATTTCTCTGAGGAACAAGTAGATTTAACACAGAACCAGAAGCAAAGTACAGATACGAGGAGAGTAAGGTGCAGAGGATCATCATATAGTTCAAGTGATGACAGCGCAGGGGAAGGCAGTAATACAGGCAGAAGAGGGCGGAATTCAGATTCCAACAAAGGCAGGCAGGCCTTTAGAGGAGGAGGCGGTCAGAGGAGAAATGACTACAGAGAAACCCCGAATGGACAACATTTTTTAGGATGGGACCAACAAGAATGGGATCCGGCCCAGCGAGTGACATGCAGCATGAAGACACTAAGGTGAATTAATCAGACTACGAACTTACCCCGAATGAAATCCAGACTCTAAACAAAGGCCTGGGCTTTGTGACAAAAAAACATAACCGTTTTGCGTTTAGAGAAGAATTCGCCAAATTTATGAGAAAAATCCACTTGAAACAATTCTTTGAAGACAAAATGGAGTGTAGCGAACCAGATAGTGGGCGGCATAAAAAAAAATATCAGACTGCCTTCCTATACATACACATACTGCGGAAGCACGGGTGTTTGAATGTAGGGTGATACAAGAAATTACAATGTTGGAGACGAAAACCGAGAGAGAGAAGACTTTTCAAAATATGAATCGAGAAGAGAAAGCTACATCAAAAACATTGTTATTTAATGAATCAATAGTTATCCGGAAAGCTGACAAGGACGGTGCCACAGTAGTTTTAAACAGGAAAAATTACATAGACGAATGTATGAGACAGCAAAGTGACACCGCCAGTTATCAGCGACTGGACGAGAATCCAACACAAACATTGGAAAGAATAATCCTCCAGAAAGTACTAAAAGAGGAAGCGAGGCAATGGATCACAAAAAAAGAGGCAGAGTTCCTCCAAGCCGACAAACCGAGGATCCCTCAGTTTTGCATTCTTCCAAAAATACCTAAATCCCTTACTAGACCACCAGGGAGACCCATAGTGTCCGGGTGTGATTCGATCCTTGAGCCCCTATCTAAATTTGCGGACCATTTTATGCAACCAATGGTGAGACAAATGGCTGCATATGTCAAAGATACGACCCAAATAATAAAAGAAGTAGACGGCAGCCCATTCGACAAAACTAAAGAGATCTTGATGTGTCTAGACGTGGTAGCTTTATATACCAGCATACCACAGAGGTACTCACTGGATACATTGGAAGAGAGATTACGCACTGATAATCCAAGCACCAAAACCCCAGCCTCCTTTATCATGTGGTGTGCTGAAATGGCACTGGAGGAGAACCAGTTCCATTTCAATGGTTGCTACTTCAAGCAAATACAGGGTACGGCTATGGGGGCCACCTGGCACCAAGCATTGCCAACTTAAATATGGAGGCGTTTGAGAAGGGACTAGTTTCTTACCTGTAACTCTATTTCTCCAGTGTTGGTATCTTTCATGGATTCACATGCTTCAATGTTCCCTGTCATCAGGCTGGGAACCCTCTGTATATTTATAAAGACATTTTCCATAGGAAAGATTGACACTTCTGTGTCCTATCTACATCGTTTGGGCCGCTTACGCCTGCCCCAATAGGATGTAGAGGTATAAATAGCCCCGCCCCCACGGCTCCCTTCAGATTTTAACCCCCAAAGTAGTATGGGGTATATATGGTTTGCATGCAGGGGAGGCCGGAGGGTGCATGTGAATCCATGGAAGATACCAACGCTGGAGAAGAACAAGTTACTTCTTACCTTGTAACGTTCTTTCGACGGGATGTTCCTCCGACGTATTCCTCATCTTAGATATATCCTTCCAGCTCTGCTGGCCTCGGAAAATTTTCTCTCTAGAGGGCGCTGCACGTCGACGTCCCTCGAGTCGATGTCCCTCGACAGCCGCCGTATCGACGCTCGACATCATCCTGCCTATAAAGGCCGCGCGCAGCGTCCGTTGCTCAGTTACGTTTTGTAGCCCACAGTATTACTGTCTGGACTAGACTAATCACCCTGAAGGAGCGTAAGCTGCAACAACAAGGGAAGTAGAACTGCGGGGATGGATGGGAGGGTCGATGAGGAATACGTCGGAGGAACATCCCGTCGAAAGAACGTTACAAGGTAAGAAGTAACTTGTTCTTCGAAGGGATTGTGTCCTCCGACGTATTCCTCACCTTAGATAGGCTCCCATAGCAGTATTCCATATTCGGAGGAGGGAGTACTGACTTCACGCGGTCTTCTATTGATGAATAGAATGCAGTACAGCCCTTCCAAACCTAGTCTCTTGACTGGAGGAGGAATCCAGATTGTAAAAACGTGTAAAGGTATGGACAGACGACCATGTAGCGGCCGCACATATGTCTTTAACCGGCACGCCTCTTTTGAGGGCCGATGAAGCTGCGATACCTCTGGTCGAATGAGCCCTAAGGTTTTGAGGGGGCTCTTTCCCTGCCAGTTTATAACATTCCAGAATGGCTAGAATGATCCATCTGGAAATGGTCTGCTTAGTTATTGGTAACCCCAGCTTGTGACCTGCGTAATCTACAAACAGCTGGTCTGCCTGTCTTATCCTGGCTAGTCTACTGATGTAAAAACTTAAAGCCCTTCTAGGGTCTAGACTGTGTAACCTCTCTTCCTCTTTCCCCGGGTGAGGAGGAGGATAGAAAGATGGTAGGGTAATCTTCTGAGTGATATGGAATTCAGAAACCACCTTTGGGAGGAAATTAGGCTTCACGTGCAGGACAACTTTGTCTTTGTGAAAGATTGCATGAGGGGGTTTACAAGAAAGAGCTTGTAATTCGCTCACCCTTCTAGCAGATGTAAGTGCTATTAATAAAACAGTTTTAAGGGTAAGGAATCTTAACGAACAAGAATGGAGAGGTTCGAAAGGTGTACCCATCAGGAAAGTTAGTACTAAGTTTAAATCCCATAGGGGAACTTGGAATGGTCTTGGGGGATAAACATTGGTTAACCCCTTTAGAAACTGTATTACCAAGGGTAATTTGAAATAGGATGGTTCTTCCGCAGTACGCTTAAAGATAGATAGCGCTGCGAGATAGCCCTTAATGGTGCCAACTTGAAGGCCTGAATTTGCCAAATATAGTAGGAAGGACAAAACCATTGGTGTACCACATTCTGTTCTCTACACCAGCTGCAAAATCTGTTCCAACGGCAGCGGTATAAAGACTTTGTTGCTGGCCTCCTTGCCGAAAGCAACACCTCCATAACATCATCAGGGAGGTCCCAATCCTTGTACCTCAGCCGTTCAGAAGCCAAGCGTGAAGGTTGAGGGTTTTGATGTCTGGATGGAGAACCTGACCTCCCTTCTGTGAGAGTAGGTTCTCTCTGAGAGGAAGTCGAATTGGAGGGCAGATGGACAAGTCTAGAAGGTCCGGGTACCACGTTCTCCTGGCCCAATCCGGGGCAATTAGGATCATGGTTCGCCGGAATCTTCTCAACCTCCTGATCATTTGAGGAATGACAGGGACCGGTGGGAACGCGTACAGAAGCGGAAACTCCCAGTCCACTATGAACGCGTCTCCCAGAGCTCCTCTCGGAGGAAATTCCCTTGAGCAGAACAGGTCGCATTTCCTGTTTAGGCTGGTGGCGAACAGATCTACCTGAGGGGTTCCCCAAAGGGCGAAGATCTCTTGAAGGACTTCCTGAGCTAGCTCCCACTCGTGGGAGACTGTGTTCTGCCTGCTCAGAGCGTCCGCTGTCAAGTTCTTCTCTCCGGCTAGGCGAACTGCCGATAGAGAGATTCCTTCTTGGATTGCCCAAAACCAGAGCTGCATCGCCTCTCTGCACAGGGGTAGTGATCCTACGCCTCCTCTTTTGTTGAGGTAATGCATGGCCATCGTGTTGTCCGTCATTATCAGGACGTTCTTCCCTTGTACAGCTGGCAGGAAAGCCTTCAACGCAAGTCTGATGGCTCTCAGCTCTAACAGGTTGATGTGTAGTCTGGACTCCGATGGAGACCAACGACCGCTGATGGTCAAGTCGTTGGCGTGGGCTCTCCAGCCCGTGAGTGAGGCATCCGTGACTACTGTTATCTCCGGCCAGGGTTGCCAAAACTGTTCTCCTTTCAGAATGTTCTCCTGACAGGCCCACCACTGAAGGTCTCGAGCCACCCTGCCGGGAACCTGAAGAAGATCTGTCATTCTCCCTGAGAATTGTGACCACTGAGTCCTCAGTGCCCACTGGAGGGATCTCATTCTCAGGCGAGCCTCTGGCACAAGGAAAATGCAGGATGCCATGAGGCCTAGCAACCTCAAAAAGTCGAAGGCTGGGAGACGTTGGGCATGCTGGAACTTGGTAACCATCTGTAGAATATCTTGAGCCCTCACCTCTGGTGGCGAGGCTTTTCCCAGGGAAGTATCCAGGATCGCTCCTATGAACTGGAGTCTCTGCGATGGTATCATTTGTGACTTCTTTAAATTGAGGGAGAAGCCCAGTCTGTGAAGGAAATGGCACACGTGATTTAGCTGGATCTGAGCTTGCTCCGGAGAAACAGCCCTGATCAGCCAATCGTCCAGGTAGGGGTAGACGTGAATCCCTTCCCTCCTTAGACTTGCAGCCACTACCAACATTAACTTGGTGAAGACCCTCGGGGCGGAGGTCGGCCCAAATGGCAGTACTCGAAATTGATAGTGAGAGTTGCCAATTGCGAACCTCAGGTATTTCCTGTGTTTGAGATGGATAGGCACATGGAAATAAGCGTCCTGAAGGTCCAGAGATACCAACCAGTCCTGAAACTGAAGGGCCTGGAGGATCTGAGAAAGAGCGACCATCTTGAATTTGTCTTTTCTGAGGAATTTGTTCAATTCTCGCAAGTCCAAGATGGGTCTCAGTCCTCCGTCTTTCTTCGGAATAAGAAAGTAAGGGGAGTACCAGCCCTTGTCCCTCTCCGCTACAGGTTCCGGTTCTATGGCACCTTTCTCTAGCAGGTCCAAAATTTCCTGCAAGAGGAGCGGATCTGGAGCTTTCTGAGAGCTGATCCCCGGTGGATGACTGAGGTATACGTAGGAAAGGCAGGCAGTTACCTTGGGCGACTGTTTCCAATGCCCAAGCATCTGACGTGATAGCCTGCCATACCGTCAGATGTTGAGTCAACCTGCCTCCTACAGGTGTCCTGTGAGGGGAGTCCTCAGAGTGGTTTTGAGGCGGCTGATGCAGATGCCGATGGTAAAGAGGCACCTGCTGTTGCTGCGGCTTTAGAATATCTACCCCGTCCACCTCGGGGAGTCCTTCTTTGACCCCTTTGAGCCGTTCGTCCTCTACCTCTTCCGAATGCGGAGTAGAAGCGAAAGGACTTGCCCCTCGCAGAGGTTCCTGTGGGACGAAAAGGAGTCTGACGGATTGCAGCTCCTAGGGATTTTGCTGCAGCTTTTGAAGTTTGCAGTTTCTCTAAACTGTCATCCGCCTTTTTCCCGAACAAAGAAGAGCCATCGAATGGCATGTTCAAGAGCCTGGCTTGCACATCTGGGGCAAAACCCGACTTTCTCAACCAAGCGAATCTCCTGGTTGATGTCCTTGCCGCCATTGCTCTGCTGATACTGTCAGCCGAATCAATGCCCGTCTGGAGGAATTCGCACATAGCGTCTTTACCGTCCTGTATAATATTCAGGAACGCATCCCTTTCTTCTCCCTCCGGGATGCAGTCAGCCGCTTTAGAAGCACACTCCCAAAGTGTATGGCTGAACCTAGCAAGGGTGCAAGTAGCATTGACAGACTTTAATGCCATGCTACATGCTGAAAAGACTTTCTTTGCCATAGCATCATTTTTATCGTCCCTGTCCTGTGGGACTGTAGGATAAGCCGTCTTGACATCGGTAGAGGATGCTGCTTGTACCACCAGACTTTCTGGGGATGGATGTTTAGACAAAAACTCTGGGTCTGTGGAAGATACCCTGTACCCTGCTGGTATTACATCTGGGGTTTCCCAGTTTGTCATGATCTTTCTCTGAAGAGCTTTATGAAAGGGCACCACAGGATCCTCTTGTGGGCCTTTGTCGAGAATATCCGTTAGGTCATCTTGCTGGAAAGATTGTGAAGGTGCAGACCACCCCATGAACTCTGTAATCCTGGCCATTAAGGCTCTGTAGGGGGTTTCAGCATGCTCCCCCGGGTCTGGCTTAGCAAAATCCACCTCAGGGGAAGTGTCTAACCCACTTGCCTCATGTAAAGAATCATGAAGATCCTTTAATCTGCGCTCTTCAGAGGAAAATTCCTCTCTAACTGGGGTTACAGGTCCCTGTAACTCAAATGTGTCTTGTTCAGACAAATCGCCCTCTTCTAAAATGGAGCATATAGTTCTCAATTGTTCTGAACTCATAAAGGGAGTAAATCCCATTTCCAAGGCAGAGGGTGCCGAACTTGTCATTATTGGCCTCGAAAACGTCGATGTCGTCGACGCCGACGTCGAAGGCTTCGAGCGTGGCATCGAAAACAGAGGTGGAGGCCTCGAGGACCTCGACAGAATCGGAATTCTACTCGACATTATCGACGCCATCGACGTCGAGGGCCTGGGGATAGTCACTGGATGTGTGGTCACCGTGACTTTTCTTGGCGTCGACACCGGCGTCGAGTCGACAGACCCGTGTGTCGAAGGTCCCTTCGACAACGGCGTCGAAGACATCGACCTCGACGGAACCTTCGTCGACGGCGTCGACGGAACCTTCGAGGAAGGTTGGGAGGTCATAGTCCTGCTCGAGGGTTCGAGACGCGCTCGAGAGGTTTCTTTCGCCGGGTACTGCGACTCGCTGCGTTTTTGACCTTCGGGTCTTTCGACCAGAGCATCGCTCTCGGCAGTCTTCGAGGGGGTCGAGGCCGCTTTCTCGAAGACGCTCATCATATTTTTTCGGAATTCCTCCCATTCAGCCCGGGAACTATGTTTCGTGGGGCAAGGGATTCTTTTTGGCGAAACAGAGGATGAGGAAGACGGAGAAGGGGGACGGAGAAGGGGATCTTCGACGTCTCCTCTTCGAGTGCTTCGATCTCGAGGAGTGATGAGACCCACTCCGAGACCTGGAGCGCGAATGGTGACGAGGAGACGAATGTCTCGACTTCGTCGACGAAGAAGAAGCTTTAAAAGTCTTACCTTTCTCCAGCTTCCCCCTACGCTCCTTCAGGGCCTTAGCTGTCATGGACATACAGTCCTCGCATTCCGAACAATGGTGTTCAGCTCCCAAGCACCACAGACAATTTCTGTGAGGATCGGTCAACGACATCTTTTTCCCACAATCTCGACATTTTTTGAAGCCGGATCGAGGAGTTGTCGGTTCCGACGAGGAAGCCATCGAGTACGGATCGAATAACTCGAGGTAAATAAGATTAATCTGACTAAGAACTGAGCAACGGTATTCCGAGGCACAGAGTAAGCGCGAAAAAACGGAACTGAGCAACGGACGCTGCGCGCGGCCTTTATAGGCAGGATGACGTCGAGAGTCGATACGGCGGCTGTCGAGGGACATCGACTCGAGGGACGTCGACGCGCAGCGCCCTCTAGAGAAAAAATTTTCCGAGGCCAGCAGAGCTGGAAGGATATATCTAAGATGAGGAATACGTCGGAGGACACAATCCCTTCGAAATGGACTTACAGGTAAGAAACAACTCCCTTCTCCAGCATTGGATCTTTAATGGATTCACATGCTTAGAATAGATTGTATAGCAGTACTCCTAATTTGGAGGTGTGTAATGCAAACCAATATCATCATAGTCACACATGCATTTTGCAATGGAAAAAGCTTCCAGACATAGTACATTAACAGTAAAAGACTCATTAAGATACATTGATAGAAGGACACAACCCCTCTATGGGGCTTAGCTTACTGAACCAGATGTCGTAGGACTGCTCATCCCATCTGTATATCGTCTGCATGTTGTTGCTGGAGGCAATAATGCCGGGTAAATTTATGTGGCACCGGCCAGGATGCCGCTTGACAGATATCTCCCAGCGGGATTCCGGACCACAATGCCACCAATGACGAAGTGGATCTCGTTGAATGGGCTCGTGGATGCTTTTCCAGCGGCTTCCCTGCTTTCGAGTGGCAGAAACCAATCGTCGACGATACCCAGCGGGCAAGTCCTTGCTTTGAGATCGCTTTTCCTTTTGCCGAAGGGCCATAAGCCACAAATAGCTGCCTTGTACCTCTAAAATCTTGAATACGATGGAGGTAAAACTTTAGAGCTCTTTTCACATCCTATTTATTAAGAGCTTTTTCCATGACAGAAGAAGGTGTTGCGAAGAATGTCGGCAATACAATAGAAGAATGCTTGTGGAATATAGTCAGAACTTTTGGTATGAAATGAGGGTTTGTTGCCAATACCACTTGTCTTTGAAAAATCTCAAGTATGGCGGATCAATAACTAACGCTTGCAGTTCCGAAAGTTGTTATGCCGATGTAATAGCCACCAAAAAGGCTAATTTCCACAATAAGAATTTTAAAGATGATGACGACATAGGCTCGAAAGGAGCCTTCATTAGTCCTGCCAGTACCAGGTTCAGACTCCAGCAGGGAGGAAACTTTTTAGTTGGAGGAAAAGTTGGAAATAATCCTTTCATGAAATGTTTAACTAACAGGTCACTAAACAGTGGTGTTGAACGTCTTTTACGAGTGAATCAAGAAATGGCTACCAGATGAACCTTAATTGAAGAAAAAGATAAACCCCTTTCTGCTAAGTGCAGCAAATATGGAAGAAGCTGCTCTGCCGCAATCTTCGGGGGGTCCAATCCAGGTTGATCATTGCACCACATGCAGAATCTCCTCCACTCACATGCATACGAATTGTTCGTGGACGGAGCCTGTGCGGCTTGTAAAATTCGACGACAGTCCGATGAAATGGTTAGAGCCCCAAATTCGGAGAAGTCAGGAGCCAGGCTGTGAGGCTGAGGCCGTCCGGATTGTGATGCCAAACTGCTCCCTTGTACTGAGATAGAAGGTTCAGGATTTTCTGGTTGCGTTATTGACAGCTGAAGCAGGTCGGAGAACCACAACTGTCTCGCCCAGTAAGGGGTCACTAGGATCACACGACATGGGTATTTGTGAATCCATTGTAGAGTTCTATGTATGAGTGGAAACGGATACACAAACTTGCCCATCCACGGGAAGAAGAATGCTTCCCCCAGCGAGTCGGGTTGTGGCCACCTGCTCACGTACTGTATGCACTTCTTGTTCTCTCTCGTCGCAAAGAGATCCAGGGACGGATGGCCCCATTTTCTGAAAACATTCGGCAGTTGTTGGTCGTTCAACTCCCATTCGTGCAGTTGATTCATCTCTGCTGAGAGAGTCCTCCTGTACATTCTTTACTCCTGGCAGGTGGAACTCCAATCTCCAATATACTTATCTTCTGTTCGAGAGCCCAATGCCATATTTCTTGAGCTTCGGTTGAGAGAGTTCTGGAACGAGTACCTCCCTGCTTTCTCAGGTAGAACATCGTCATTGTATTGTCCATCAATATCCTTACGACCGATCCTTTTATGCATGGTAAAAATGATTTCAGGGCCCAACGTACCGCCCTCAATTCCAGCTGACTCTTCCGACGACCACAGACCTTGCATTTGCAGGGACTCCAGGTGGGCTCCCCATCCTGTCAGAGAAGCATCTGCCACCACCGTCATCTGAAACTTGCAGGGGCATCCCTCTCGTTAGATTTTCGAAGAGTTGCCACCACTGGAGTGCTTGCAGAAGCTTGTTGTCTGACCATAGTCCCTGACTTTGGGACCATCGGTCTGCCAGAAATTCTTGTATTGGTCTCATGAAGAGACGACAGTCGTTTACTAAGGGGATACACGACGCCATGGCCCCTAGTAGTGACATGTATTTCCTTACCGACACCTTGGTGTTGGCTTTCCACTCTTTTGCCTTGTGCCTGAGCTTGTGAACTCTCTCCATAGATGGGTTCACCAATCCTGACTGCGTCTGGAACTACGCACCCGAAAACACCACAAAAGTTCCTTGAGGGAGTTAAGGAGGACTTCTCAAAGTTGACCCCAAAGCCTAACCGCTGCAGAAGTTGAATGGTGGCTTTTAGACTTGCTTGTGCTATTATCGGCGACGACCTCCTTATCAACCAATCGTCCAGATAAGGGTAAACATGATGACCTTTTCTTCTAGAGCCAAACACTTTGTGAACGTCCTGGGAGATGACTTTAGTCAGAATGGGAGTACTTTGAATTGATAGTGGGTTGGTACGACTATGAACCTCAGAAATGTTCTGTGTCGTCGACGCATTGGTATATGAAAATATGCGTCTTGCAGGTCTAACGACGCCAGAAAATCCCCCGGCTGTATAGATCGGATAACCTCCTGAAGCATAGGCATCTTGAACTTCAGACTTTTTAGTGTCTTGTTGAGATCTCGAAGATCTAGAATGGGTCACCACTTGGGTTTTTTGACAACGAAGTAACGGGAGTAAACTCCCTGACCTCTCTCGGCCACCAGGACCAATTCTATAGCCCCTTTTTCTAGCATAAGCACCACCTCTTGTTGTAATATTTGAAGATGGGGTTGCGCCAAAAACACAGGTGGAATGTGCGATGGCACGTTTTTGAATTGTAAAGAGTGGCCTAGATTCACTGTGTCTAACACCCACCGGTCTGATGTTATTTTCTCCCACTCGTCGACGCGGCAAGACACTCTGCCTCCCAGGACGCCCTGAAGCTCATCATTGTTGGGTCTTTGATTGCTTGTCTTTCATGGACGATGAATAACCTCCTCTTCTTCTCGAAGTCTGATAGTCTCGGCCTCTTCGAGCCGCTTGGGCAGCTCGCCTATAGCCTTGAGAGGAGTACGATGGCCTGCTGAAGCCTCGGTCCCTGGATGACACAAATCGGGAATTTCCCGAAAAGAACAAAAACATCTGTCACTCTGAAGGGCTCCAAGAGAAAGTGCTGTGTCCGAGTCTTCTTTCATGCCTTTTAAGGCCTTGTCCAATTTCTCCCCAAACAATTGCTCCCCCTCACACAGCATATCGAGCACTTTGCATTGTACCTCTGGTCTAAAGTTCGTACACTTAAGCCAGGGTTGCCTCCTCAAAACCACTCCGTTGTTTATTTGTTTAAATCCTGATTCCGCCAGGTCTACGGCAATGTTAATTGAGTGGTTTGACGCCTCTTTCCCCTCACGCACCAGCAACATAGCAGATTTTCTGTGCTCATCCGGTAGATGTTCCAGGATGGGGGCTAAACGATGCCACATCTCCATGTCGTATCTCGCTATAATAGCTAGAGAGTTGGCTGCCTTTACCGTCGTTGCTCATATCGACAACACTTTCTTGCCAAATGCATCTTGCCTCCTGGCCTCGTCGTCCTGGGGGTGGTGGGGGTCGTGCATTTATGCTGTGACCTAGTCTTTCTGGCAGCAGCTGCCGATACCACAGATTCCGGGGAAGGCTGAGAAGACAAACATTTCGGAGAAGACCCCGGAGCTTTAAATTTCTTCTCCAGTCTGCCTTTAACCACAGGCTCCGAAAACAGATGGCGCATGGTTCGTAACCCTTCTTGCCAGACGTGGTCTAAAATGGAGACAGAAAACACAGACTTCCTCCTCTTCCCCATATGATCAAACAAGAAGCAGTCTTTCTTTTCCTCCTCCGGGGCCAGGCCAAACTCGGCACATGCTTTTACCATCATTGCGTGGAAGGAACCGATGTCATCCGGCGGTGACGATTGCGCCGGTCTTCTTGGGGTTTCCACCTCAGCCTCCGACTCCCACGTCTGGTCTCTTGAAGGGGATGATATATCTGAAAAAGACTCTCCTCGTTCCGACTCGGACTCTGGTACCTCTCCTTCCTCCTGGTGTAAGCGTGGAGGGTCTTCGCTAACCAGAAGAGCTGTTGGTACTCTGGCCATTGACCGCGGAGCTGGACCTGGCTTGTCATCGGCTGGCGTAGCATGTACCCCTGCAGGTGCACCAATGTGAGGCAACATCACGTCCAACCGGCTCAATAGAGTCTGCAATGTGGACAACACCTCCAAGGACAACACCGCCTGGGGGTTCAGTAAAGACGTAACTGGGATACTTCGCCCACTTGAGACCGTCAACGAATTGACACCTTGTAATCCAAGATCTGTTGGGCCAACCACCGGTTCACAGTTGTCTTCTACAGATGATATTGAAAGGGCCGCCTCCTGTTGTAACAGGGTCTCTGGTAAGATCGGATCATACACCTCCGGTTGCTAGCCCTCTGGAGGGGCCACCGTCGACGATGCAACAGGCATCGTCTGAATCGACGGAACGATTGCAGAAATAATGTGCGCTGATGGTAAAGAAGGCATCGACGACCGAAATCCCGTCGACGACAACGGTGGTTGTGGCGCAGTCCTTAGGCGTTCCCGCCTTTTTTTAACTTGACTTATGCTTCGACGAATCGCGACTCGAGGATGACCTGTGGTGGTCTCCTGAGGAGGTCTTTAACAGATCTTTTCTCTCCTTTTTTGACGAGGAGGAAGAGGATGAAGCTTTCCCTTTTCATGACGATTCCATCGTAGAATGTTTCTCAGAGGACCGTTTCGCCGTTGAACCTGGCTTCTTCGCCGGTGGCTCTGCAGATACAGAGCGACGGGGGCCCACCAGAGATTTAGATCTCGAGGCCAAGCTATGTGTAGAGCCTACCTCCGAGGGAGGGTACGCTCCCGCGCCGTCATTCAGCCATGTCACCAGACGCCTATTTCGGTCCTTCAGGGTCTTCTGTGAGAAGCTTTTACAAATCTCACAACCGTCAGCCGAATGATGAGGGTGAAGACAATGCAGGCAATCCATATGCCCATCTCCTTCGTAAACCTTTTTTAATCCGCATGTAGCACACGGACGGAACAATGCCTTCCCAGACATTGGGAAAGAAAACAAAAATCAACCTTGTAAAATAGCAGATAACACGAGGTGATCCCACTACTTTGGTAGACGGTAGAAATCTGAAGGGAGCCGTGGGGGCGGGGCTATTTATACCACTACGTCCTATTGGGGCAGGCGTAAGCGGCCCAAAAAGATGTAGATAGGACACAGAAGTGCCGAAATTTTTCCTATGGAAAACGTCTTTATAAATATACCGAGGGTTCCCAGCCTGACGACGGGGAATATTCTAATATCCAATGCTGGAGAAGAACTTTATCTATACAGATCAGAACCCATTTAAAAAGAACATCCAACAATGGAAGAGGTACATAGATGACATCCTTGTCATCTGGAAAGGAGGCGAAAATTAAATGATCCAGTTCTTCGAATGGGTAAATGGACAAGTCCGACATCTGAAATTCACTGACAATCACAGTAAGGAAGAAGTGAATTATTTGGACATAACAATCAGGGTTGACACAGAAAAGGGAGAACTCTATGTGAAACCATACAAAAAACCAACCGACCGGAATGCATTATTGCATTATACTAGCTTCCACCCTACCCATAAACGTGATAACTTACCATTTGGTCAGTTTTTACGGATCAAAAAGAACAGTACAAATAGGATGGATTTCATCAAAGGAGCTAAAAGATTAAGAGAAAACCTACACAAGAGAGGCTATCCACCAAACCTGACGAAAAAGGCAATGAAAAGAGCAGATAACAATCATCGAGAAGCTATTCTAGAACAACAAATGCCTAGAGAAAAGAATAAAGGAAGTCTGGTCTTCGTTAACATATATAGTAATCTCTCAAATTGGAAAATTATACATCTGAACTGGAAGATTCTAGCGAAAGGGAAGATTTCCATTGAAAGACCCCTATTTGCGTTCCGAAGAAGTAGGTCAGTGAAAGACCAGATCATGCGCAATTACATCACTAAACAAATACAGACCCAGCCAACCATAACAGAGACATGGGGGATTCGGGCACCGGAGGATCATTACCCATGTGGTAGTTGTTCTTGCTGTCAACAAACCAGAAAATCCACTGAAATAGGTTTAGGCCTAGAGAGCAAATGGAAACAAACAAAGCTGACCAATTGTAATTCTAAATTCGTAGTTTATGTCATCTGGTGCCCGTGTAATAAAATCTATATAAGGAAGACCGAAAGAAAAGTTAAACTCCAGATCACGGAACATAAAATCTGCATAAAGAAGAGTTAATTCAGCCCCTTTGGTAGGACACTTCATAGAACGGATACACAAAGCAAAGGACCTTAGGTGGTCCATCGTCTTTCAGGTCAAAACTAGTAACGATATCAATTTGGACAGAAAGACTGATGTTGAAAGAAAAAAACCGGGACTGAATGAAAGAACAGAATAAGTGATATGTTCCGAATATTGCTTAATACCAGAGATAAAATTGGACATTATGAATATTATCCATACCATCCATCTGGCCAACAGGAAGAGATTGGATACAACGGCTTCCCACACAATACCACCTATGGGATGGATGGTGCAATGATGACTCTACACACAAGTCTGTAGTAGGAATAAGACCTAGAAAAAAGGTTAGGCCAAAATAACCCGACGATACATTAGATATGTGAATCCAGAAAGTCACGATCCATGTACAAACCCTTGAACAGTTTTGGATAGTTCGGGTTACGAAGAAGCCACTCACAAATGACTTAGAGAGGTAAAACAAATTTAACAAATTTAGTCAAATGTTTTCAGTACAACTTGGAGATGTGAAGTGAAGTACTGTGCACAGAGTGGAACTGACAAAGGATCATGGAACTTAACTGAGGGAATCCTTGAACAGCTTAGTTGATACTTGTAAGGGTATACTGGGCAGTACTACGTTTTCTGATATGCCATCTGGATTACTAAGTCCACCATAGGTGAGATATTGAGGCAACATGGCAATACTGAGCAAATGGTGCGGCACGCCACGGTATGTTAAAACATGCAACACGTGATGACTAAGTTACTCACGGCTGGACTCATTGCAGAGTCCTTGCAGTAAGTGTAGTCCCCAGCAATGGACTTGTAGGTACACTATGTTACATCCTTCCTTTTTATTTAAAAAAAAAGAGACAAAAAGAGTAACTTTTCGAGAAAGGGACCAGGTGACCATGTGATCATGTGACACCTAGGGAATTAGAGAGACGATGTAAAAGGAGAGCCATACAAATGGAGTTCAGAAGTTGGGAGATACACGGACAGAGTGGACAGCATTTGTGAAGGTGGCAATCCGCTTGAAGTCAGAAACCATAGTTGCAAGGATTCATGAACGACGAAGCGCTCAGGTAAGTGAATAGAGCCACAATAGTAGTTAGGTTAGAACAGTAAAATATGTTAATAACGCTTCTATCACGATGGTAGTTGTCGTTTGAGCCATAATAAGTGCTGGTTCTGGTTCTATTCTTAGTTGTAGACCGCCTAGGGTATCGCACTGAAGGGGGTCTTCAAGGCACAATAATAGTAGTTAGGTTAGAACAGTCAAATATGTTAATAACGCTTCTATTATGATGGTAGTTATTTCTTGAGCCACAATAATCATTGGTTCCTGTTCTGTATAGATTATGAGCCCTGAATGAATAGACAAAGGGACATCGCTATGTAACCCCGGTGGACTGATATACAGACACAAGAAAATAAATACTTCTGAACGACTAAAGAGCTTGTACGTTCAGACCAAGGTAGTCCAAGAATATATTTACCGCCTTACAATAGGTTACATGTTCCTCCTTTCCCTAGATGTAGCGGGACAATAAAGAGAGGTTAACACTTAGTTACGCATAGTAGCTCCAATATTGTGGCTAGCCTTAAGTGACATGTGCTCAATATGTTTTCTAAGTTATACTCCCAGTTTTCTTCCCAAGAGAAAGGAGTTTTAGATATTTTGGCAGAGTGTAGTCGTCAAGTTAGTGGTTCCCTTCCACTGTGATATTGTTAAGAAGGATTTCTGAACTCTGGCCAGGAGGGGCAGAGGTTCAGAAGGCCAACCTCGTTTCTTGGAACAGGATAACCTCTGGACAAGCCAGACCAATCAGGGTAGCTATGGCAGGCGGTCAAGACTAAGTCTCAGGAGGGGGTGAGGGTGACTGAAGGACCTCAATGAGCACACAGCCCAAGGACACTTACAAATTACTTTAGACAGGTGGTATATTAAAAATAGACACATTTATTACAAGGCCTTTGTAACAGACTATAGCAAAGAATCACAGTAACACTAAGTAAACCAATACATCACACTCAATACAATATATATACAAGACCAGGAGGGTCTCAAATGGGTGACTGCACAAAATATGTTGACCAAATAGAGGGGAAGGAAACAGGCAGTGCAGTTACCCTTTAGACCCAGTTCGACATGAGTTATTGACCTAAGAGGTAGTCCAAGCCCTAAGAAGAGAGGAGCCTTGTGCTCAATAGTACATGTAGTGCAAATGTACGCGGTTGTTCCAATGGGCAAAACAGGGTCTCTTCAGGGGTCTCTGGCAGCTCGCGAAGGTGGATAAAGCGATGAAGAATAAGTTCCCACTATTCAAGAAGGACCTCCACTTGAAGGCAGAGGCAGTTCGAGAGTTTGGGATGGAGTCGCTATTTCGCAATAGTAGCGGACAAGAGAGGGGCCCCCAGGGGCAACTCATGCGTAAAGTTGGGCTCTGGCACTAGGGTCACTGTTTGGGGTAAAGGGTACTCACCGGTCCCTGAGGCAAGGAGACCCAAACTTCGGCAGGTTAGTCCAATTCAGTTGCAGGTTCGACAGCGGCAAAAAGGACATCTCGGCACCTTTTACTACTGAGATCCAGCGAGGATTCCCAAACAGGACAGTGCCGATTTCTCCGCTCCGGGTGGATGAATCGCCCCAGTTTCACTGCAGCAGGCTTCAGGGGCAAGAGGGTCACAAATGCAGCAGACTTGCAAAGGATGTTGCCGCATCAGGGCAACACGGTAACCGTGTTTACTACGGTCCGGGCGCACTTGTCTCACTTCAGACCTGGGAATGCCAAGTGTATGAAATTTGGTGCGAGGGTGCCATGAACAAAGAGCTAGCAGTATACCAAATTTCGAGGGCCTCCTCGAAATGACGGCAGAGACGGAGCAAAGGTCCTGCGTAAACTGGTCAGCCCACTGGTTGGCCCAGGACACTTCCGAGAAAGCTTACTTGCAGGTTTTGGTGACGGTGCCGTGAATAGTTGGTCCCACTGGGTCGAAGCGTCTTCGCAGACCTTCTAGGACGACCAGATGCAGAGGGGTCCCACGGGACGACAACAGGCTCAGGGTGCCAAACCTTCCTTCGAGTCACCAGCGATTCCTCGACTCAGCTTCGCAGTTGCAAGATACTTGGTTCCTATGCTTTGTTCAGTGAGAACTCAGGAGATCGACCTGGTAGTGGTGTTCCTAGTCTCCTCTTATCCAAAGTTGCCTTTGCGCCAAAACGGAGAAGATCCAATGGGAGATCCATATGTGGACCAATCATAGACCACAGTGGTCTCAGGCATTCAGGACGCTCCAGACTCTCTGGCACCCAGGATGTGTATTGGGACCAGACATCCCAACCCACATCCTGGAGGCGCACACACAAGGCATGCAGAAGCCCGCGAAAGCATTGGGATTCGCGGGAAAATGCATGACCAAATAAGGACTGGCCCGGGTCGACTCGACCTGGGGAAGGTGAAGGGGCAAGATGGCCAAAGGACAGGACAAAGAACCTCGTGGCATGGCCCTTTTGGAGCCAGGCCACCTATTTGTGCCAAACACGGTTAATGCGGTTAACAGGAAAGGGTTAAAAATAATGCGAAATGTTAGCTGCCACAAGTCCTGTCCATGACACATCTGCACAGTTCATAAAAAGTCCAGCAAGAGTATCTAGGGCCTTTGGAAATGACTATAGCCGCAAGTGTGCTGTATGGTAAGATAAAATGCACACTTGTTACAAGTTGCACAAAAGTTGCAACATGAGAAAATGACTAAGGGAAACAAAGTCTCCCAGTACTGACTGTCTTAAGGGCATGTCAGTTTCCCCATGAAAAAGTGAGCGAAAGCCCAGAGGAGTACAGCTGAAGGCTGTGCTTCTCTGGCAAAGTCAGTCAGTGGTGTCTAAAAGGCAGCAAAAAGTTTGTGGGTTGACACATGGAGGGAAAATTACATACACATATGAAATCTTTCCTAACAGATATGATACATAGCATGTTGTAGTAATAAGATTACAACAGAGTGGTTGAATCATAAAACCCTCTTCTCTAATACTTGCTTCCCACATACCTACTTGGTGTTTGTATCTAGATGAAAGAAGAAAGGGTTTGGAACAGTTGATCATCCCCCAACGAAGTCGCAAAGACAAGAATAGTGTGTACATTACAAATTGGTGTGGTACTCACCCCTCATGAATTTCCTATTTAACTGTGTAAAAATATAATGAAAGAAACATGTTGGGTGCATTGTGAATGTTGAATGAGAGGAGCGAATGAGTGACGGATGCATGAAGTGTGAGAAGGAGTAAGGACTTGTGTAAGATACCATGATTATAGATGGAGTTACACAATAGATATTAAATGAAAATTTATTCTATGTACTAAATATTAGTCAATGAATTGAAGTACCAGACCATTTTTTTGATGGGCTGCACGACTTTGTAGAAATTATAAAGTGTTTTTAGAATCTTGTTGAACTAAAGGATATGAGAAATGTGATATATTTTCCTGTATTGTGTTTTATAAAATAAGAAATAAATTGATATTTTTTTATAAACATTGTGGAAGTGTATGTTACAATATAATGGAAATAGATAAATTCAAGTTTGGCAGACACAAATGGGTTTGGGGAAGCAAGTGACCCTTTGAACAAACTATATTGTTATTTTTGATAGGGCTGTTCTAAAGTGGTCCATTTAAAGATTACCTCTAGTCTCTCTGAGGTGTTTATATTGTTCCAAGCCATGCCATGTACCTGGATACTGATATTTGTCCGTTTGGGATGAAGGAAGAGACTGCGCCTTCAAAGCCTGGATCCTGTCAGTGGACGGGCCGACTAATTCTTGCGCTGTAGAAAATTGTGCCCCCAGGACCACCACATTTGTGGACGGCTTGGTACAGGATTTTCTGTAGTTTATTGCAAATCCGAGCTGTTGAAGAAGCGCTTCTGTTTTTGTTAGAGAGATCCCTGTTTTCTGGAATGTTGGGGACCGGACCAACCAGTCGTCTAGATTTGGGTAAACGTGGTGGCTCTGCCTTCGCAGGTGAGCCGCTACTGGAGCCAGGCATTTGGTGAAGGTCCGTGGAGTCGACTTTAGGCCAAAACATAGGATCCGAAACTGGTAGTGGATTGCGCCTATCATGAATCTGAGGTATTTTCTGTGGCTGCGATGAATTGGGACATGGAAGTAGGCGTACTTTAGATCCGAGGTTGCCAGATATTCGTGTGGTTGCATTGTCTTTATCACGTCCTGCAGCATGATCATTTTGAATTTGCTTTTTGATATTTTTGTTTAGCTTCCCTAAATCCGGTATAGGGAGCCACTTACCATCTGGCCTCTTCACCATGAAAAATCTGGAGTACATTCCCTTTCCCCTGAGATTCTCTCCCAATGGCCTTTTTGGATAGCATCTGATGTACCTCTTGCTGAAGTACCCGCAGGTGCGGGTGTGCCACTTTATGGGAGGAATGCGCTTTTGTTGTCACTTGAATTCTAACAGGTGGCCGTGGTGGATGCCGTCTAGCACCCATCTGTCTTTTGTTATTTGTTGCCACTTGTTTCTGTAGTGTGTGACATTTCCCCCCATTGACGTATCTCGAGGGCTGTCATGGCTGGGTCTTCCTTTGCCTACTCCTTTGTGAGGTAGCTCAACCTCTCTTACGCTGTGGCTGGCAGTAGTCTCTGGAACATTGGTATGATGGGTAGTTCCGCCTATAGCCCTGGGAGTAGTAGATGTTGCTTGAATATCTTCTGGAGCCTCTAACGGAGGATGACCTTGCCTGTCCAGCTGAATCCCGGCAAGGGGCGAAAAGTCTTCCTTCCTTCAAGCGCGGTGAACGATTGTGCTGCGTCTGATTCCGCTTTCATACAGCCTCATCTAGCTTGTCTGTGAAGATGTTTTCACCCTCAAATGGAATGTATATAACTTTGTGTTGTACCTCCCATCTGCAGTCGGTACAGCATAACCAGCCTTGTCTTCTATGCACCACCCCATTCCTGCTCTGTTTGAAGCCCATTTCTGCAAGGTCTACCACGATGTTGATGCTGTGGTTAGATGCGTTCTCGCCCCCTCTCAAAATAGTCATGGCTTCCTTACGTTGATCTTCTGGCAGATGTCCCAGGATGGTCACCAACCTGTGCTACATCTTGCAGTCATAGCGGGCTACTATGGCAAGGGAGTTGTCTGCCTTGACCGTAGTTGCCCCGATGGTGAGGACCTTCTTCCTGAAGGAGTCTAGCATCCTTCCTTCATTTTCTGGAGGGGTGGCACATTTCTGTTGCGGCTGTGCATTCCTGCTAGCTGCTGAAGAAACTACAGATTCGGGCGATGGTTGACATGTGAGGAATTCTGGAGTGGTGTCCGGGGCGTCACATTTTTTTTGTCTAGTCTACCCTTCACCGCTGGTTTGGTAAACAGATGTTTTATCGTCCGTAACCCTTCCTGTCATACGTGGTCAAGAATAGGTATGGAGAACATGGCCTTGCAGCACTTCCCCATGTGGTCGAAAAAAAAACATTTTTTTTTTCTTCCGCCGGCGTAAGTCCGAATTCCTGACACGCCTTGGAGAGCATGTAGTTGAATAACCTTATATCGTCTGGTGGCAAAGGTTGTGCTCGGCTGTCTTGTGGGTCTGGTTAATGTGCATCAAAGGAATCCCAGATATCATACTCACACGGTGATTCGGTCATGGTGGAATCAAGATCTTTGGGTTCAGTGTCTGGATACATGTCTCTTAACTCTACTTCCTCGTGGTCACAATGTGGTGGGCTTGCACTCTGCAGCAGGTGGTGCCTTGGAAGAGCAGGAGACATATGTGGTGTGGGAAGCCGCTGTGCATGTTCTTGAGGCTGTGATGCGCGCCCTTTACATTTTGGTGGATCTGGTGGCCTCTGCTTTCCCGGTGCTGATACTTGTTGCAGGACTTCTATCGGGCCTGGTTGGGGAGGAGGCAGCCTGGCGTTAAGCTGCCCTAATGTAATCTGCAGTGTTGAGAGTACCTGCAGCGACAACCGGGATTGCGAGTTTATTAAGCGGTATGATGCTGAAGGCAGACATCCTGAATGCCCTGAGGGTGTTGCTGAAGGCCTTGCTGGTTATAGTGCCTGGAGGCCCGGTACCTGTAATTCCCCAGATGCTATTATCTCCTCTACGTGTGGGGAATGTGGGTCGCTGTCCTGATGATTTGGTGACTGAACCATGACGTAAATATGTGAATCTGAAATAACTGGAGAATTTGTAATTGGTGCCTCTAAATCCAGCGTGATCTAAAAGGATATGTTCTGTCATGACTTCCAAATACTTAATGGGCGATATCCCCGATGACCTGGGATGCTGTCGGGGTTCTCCAGGTTCTGTTAGGTTATCCCTCGAGGACGCATTGCTTCGACTAGAGAGGGAAGTTGTTGAATGGTGATCCCCTGTAGGCAATTTTACTACTTGATCTGTCGTAGATTATGATGGATTCTCCGTTGCCAGTGGTTCGGAGTGTACCCTGGACGGGTCGGCTTCCTTTGATATGGTATGTTTTGCAGTCTTGGTCGTCCAACTTTTGGTATTTACCGACTGGTTTTTTGGCTTTTCTTTCGTGAACAACGAGTTTGTCGTAGCAGACGACTGGTGCATTGGCTTTTCCTTCCTCTCCAAGTTTATCGTCGTCGACAATAGTATCATTGATGGGGATGAAGAGCTTTTAAGGGGTGGCCGATCCGAAGATAACTGCCCCTTGGCCGATGCTTCTGACGGGCGTGGCTTCTTTGTGGTCAATGCTTGAGGTGTGGATGACTGTGTTCATACCTCGGTCGTCGCTTTCTCCCCCGATGAAGGCTTGGTTATGTCCTGCGAGATCTCTGAACTTACCAGCACTTTTAACGTAGGAGAGGATAACAGATGAACCTTGAAGCCCTGCTTCATTGACTACCCTGTCCCGTGTTTCGGTGTGCGAGTGCTCACCTTTGAAAGACGTTTCATCTTTGGCCTTCTTATGTCTTTTGACAGGTCTTTCCCCCGACCTGGCAATGGGGCGGGGGCTGTTTTTCGGCATGTGTTGGTGCTCTGAGACTTTTAGAAGACCCCGTCTCTTAGGCCGGATAAGTACCCTCAGTTAGCCAGCAGATTAAATGGCATTTTCTGTCCTTGAGGGTTTTTATGAAAAACCCTGCCAAATCTCGCAGTCATCTGGGGGCTGATTCTGTCTCCATTTTGGTACGATACATGAAAACCGGCGTACTTGGTATTAAACAAGAACAATTTTCTAATTAAATGACTTCTCTCTAGGAGAGATTAACACAATGATTCCTATCAGCTTAGAAGACTTGAAATCTGAAGGGAAGCTGCTTGGTGGAGCTATACACTCAATGTCCCATTGGTAAGGACCAAAAGCACCCAGAACGATATGGGTAGAGCAAACAAGTTGTCAAACCTTTTTTTTCCCTTAAGGGAATACATTATAAAATAATTAACCTGGGATTCCCAGCCTGACGGCGGGGAATATTCACAGCTTGTGGATGAGAGATCCAATGCTGGAGAAGTTTTGCTTACTGAAAAATGAATAAATATAACCTTCCAATCAAGGGTTGCAGATGTTTTATCAAGTGGGCATTTGTCCTGTCCGAGTCAGATAAAGGGTCTCAAGAATATAGGGACACCTATATAATGGAACCTGTGAGAGAGTGTGCGTGTAACCTCTATACAAGAGAAAGAAATCCCTGATGACAGTCTGAGCTTTTGGAGCAACACCCAGACAGAAACATGCACATGTAGGGCAAGTAGAGTGGGTAGATACCTAACTGTATAGAGGAAACTGACAATTTGTTATTTTCTGTAATAAATGTGGCTTTATAAAATGTGTTTGTCATTTAGAATTGTATAGGCACGGTAGCACTTTAGGATCCTTTTATATAGGGCAAGGAAATAGTATGCACTTTATTCTGCGAGGTTTGTGCACTGCATTCTGTAAAATATGCACTTTATTCAGAGAAATGGGTTTATCATTGTATTTTAACATTTTGTGTATGATTCTAATGTATTTTATCTGCATATGTATTTTATCTGCATATGAATGTGAATAATGAAGGTGTTATTATAAATATAGTTGAAGGCATGTAAGGGCTGCATACTGCATATGATGCTACCATCATTTTGTATGTTAAGTATCTCAAACACTGGTGTAACATGAGGGGTACAGCAGGTAGCATGGTCTTAGGTGAAAAAATAGTTATCGCCAGACCGAAACAAAAAAGATAGATTTAGAAAGACTGAATAAAATCGATAATTCAGTACTTCTAAATCGATCCTAAAACCTCTAGCACAAACCTAAAACTCAACGCCCTCCAACCACCCACCTTCACTTACCTTGCTCTGTTGATGCGGTCCTCCTCTCGGTGCGCAGCCATTTTGGCAATGACAGCTGCTGCATGAGACACAGACGAGTGCGGGGAAGCAAGGTAGGTGTTAGGGTGTGTGCATGTCTCTGTACATGTATGTGAGAGAGAGGTGTGTAAACATATGTAGTGGGAATGGAATCGAGGGGCTGGAGCGCAAGTAAATAACAAGGTTACTCACCCTAGTGACCGCCTTACTCCTAGTCCATAGTCCCCTTTTCTCCATACTTATGAGAGATTCTCAAGCACTTCTTACAGGAACTATGGGTGGATGGAAAACCCCTTACTGAAACAGGTTCTTCAGCACAGCCTGACCAACCTGAGCATCAGATCTTGAGCTCAGGTCTAGACAATAATGCTTACAAAAAGCCGATGGGGAGGCCCAAGTAGCCGCCTTTGCAATGGTCTCCCAGGGGACATATTTTTGAAAAGCAACTGCGGCCGCCTTGCCCCGCATCAGGTGTGCATGAATACCTTTAGGAGGCTTCAGTCCTTGGACGGTGTAAGACTCCGTGATGCAGGCAGCGATCCATCGGGAGATAGTCGCCTTAGAGGCCTGCTTACCTTGTGGATTACCAAAAGTCACCAACAGTTGAGAAGAGTTCCTAAATTTGGATGTGCTGTCCAGATAGAACTTACGAGCCCTTCTAACATCCAGGCAATGCAGAACCCTTTCCACCTCGGAAGCGGGGTTCGGAACAAATACCGGCAGGGAGATCAGATGGAACTCAGAGAGCACCGTCGGCAGGAAAGCAGGGTTTGTCCGTAGGACCACCTTACCCTTGTGAAAAACGAAGAAGGGATGCTCCACCGACAAAGCCTGGAGCTCACTCACGCACCTTGCTGAAGTAACGGCAACCAAAAAGGACACCTTCCACGACAGGTGCTTGAGGTCCACCGTGGCCATTGGTTTGAACGGTTTATGGCACAACGCCGTCAGGACCACATTTAGACCCCACAACAGGTGCGGACTACGAATCGGAGGATAAAGGCGCATCAAGCCTGCAAAATGTCTCTTAACCACTGATTAGACAGAGAGTAAGAGCATTGGTCCGTAGATAGGTAGGCGGAAACCGCCGAAAGATAAGTTCTGCATGACAGAATGTGAATTCCTGTCTCTGCTAGGTGGGATACAAAGGACAGTATTGTGTCACTTGTAGCCACCCTTGGGTCCAGCTGCTTGTTTAAACACCAATGACAGAACCTGAGCCATTTGCTTCTGTACTGGGACCTAGTCGAGGGTTTTCTGGCTGCCTGAATAATATGCATGTTATCCGCAGACAGGCTAAGATGTTCTAAAGACCTGAACTCAGGCACCATACCACCAAGCTGAGCGATTGGGTGGAGGGGTGCCACAGCTGTTGCTCCGCCTGGTGAAGCCGGGGCTCACCGGTAACCTGATTGGCGGATACACCGACAGGTGTTGAAGTTCTGAGAACCAAAACCTGGCTGGCCACCACAGGGCTATGAGTAGAAGGGAACAGTTCACCGTGTTCTTCAGTTTGCAAATCATCCGATGAACCAGAGGCAGAGGCGGGAAGGCATAAGCCCTCATGTTGTGCCATGGAATCTCGAGAGCATCCCCCAGAGAGGAGGCTCCCAGCCCGTTTCTGGAGGCATACAGAGGAAGTTTCTGGTTTGCCGCCGTAGCGAAGAGGTCCACTTCCAGAGGGCCCCAGCGCAGGAAAATCCATAAGAGGACCTCTGCTTTCAGTTACCACTCGTAGCTGACCATCGTCCGCCGACTGAGGGCATCTGCCGTGACATTCAGCTGGCCCGGAATGTGTACTGCAAGTAGCCAGACACCATGACGAACCGCTCACTCCCAAATCTGGGTGGACAGGCCCACGAGAGGGGGAGACTTGGTGCGCCCTTGCTTGTTGATGTAATACATCGACACCACATTGTCCGTGTGGATACGGACCACTTTGTTGGCAATGATCGGTCTGAACGCCTTGAGCGCTAGGAAGATCGCCAGAAGCTCCAGATGATTTATGTGGAGGAGCTTATCCTGAGGCGACCAAAGATCGGAGACCTGAAGAAGATCCAACGTCACACCCCACCCTAGAAGGGAGGAGTCCGCCGTGACTGCCACCATAGGGGCTGGGTCCTGAAAACCTGCCCCCGCCAACAGATTGCTGAGAGATGACCACCACTCCAGGTCCGCTCTCATGGAAGCCGGAATCGTTATCAACTTGGGAGTCCGGCTCCACAGTCTGAAGCCAAGAACTCCAAAGAGCCATCTGAGTCTGCCTCATCTTGAGACGAGCAAGAGGAAGAGCCTACACGCACAAGGCCATGAGGCCTAGAAGCCTCTGGAACCACCAGGCCGACATGCTCTCCGACTGCGCAAATATCTGACACGTGGCCAACAGATCCGCCATTCAGTCCCCGGTCAGGTACACTCTGCAGTCGATCGTGTTCCAGCGAAAACCCAGGAAAATCAAGTCCTGAGAGAACGTCATGGAAGATTTCCGCCAGTTCACCGACAGCCCGAGGTGGAGCAGGAGCTGGAGGAAAGACTGAAGATTGCAGGCGGCTTTCAACAGGCAAGAGCTGCATAAAAGCCAGTCGTCCAAATACGGATACACATGCTTCTGCAGACGAAGATAGGCCGCGATCACCGACATCATCGTTGTGAAGACACGCAGCGTCGAGCTGAGGCCAAAAGGAAGCAAGCGAAACTGGAAGTGCTCCTCTCTCACAGAGATATCTCCTGTGTGGATTCCAGATCAGAATATGCATGTATGCATCCTGAAGGTCCACCACGCTGAGCCAATCGCCCATCTGCAAGGAGGACCGTATCTGGCCGGGCGTGATCATCTTGAATTTATCTTGGAGTAGGAAAAGATTGAACTGGGAAAGGTCTAGGAAGGTGCGCAGGCCAGCCTGGTTGGGTTTGCGCACCATAAACAGCTGGGAGTAGAAGCCCTCCCCTTGTTCCCCAAGGGGAACGGGTTCCACAGCTCTGAGGTCCAGAAGCTTCTGAACCTCGGCTTTTAGGGAGGACGACCCTGACTGCTGGAAAAGACAGTTGAAGGGTGAGGTAGGGGGTAAGGGTAAGCGAAAGCCCGCCCGAGCAACTGACAAGCCCCACCTGTCCTCGGTGATGGTCTGCCGCGCCTCCCAATGAGACGCAATGCATCCTCCCACCGGGGTCTCGTGTGAGCGCGGAGAACCCTCATTTGGCAGGCTTTTCAGTGGTGCTACCACCTGAACCTGAGGAGGAGGCTGAGGAGCAGAGGAAAAACCAAGTCCGTTGCTGCTTCCGGTCGGAATTACCTGAAGGGGTATCCACTCTGCGGGATTTCTGGTCTAGAAACCCCCTGAAACCAGAGGAGGGCCGGCTTTGCGACAACAGTCTCTGGGTCCTAAAAGGAGTTTTAACCAGGACGGACAAGGACTTAGCTGTCTGGGTGCTGTCCTTCGTTTTGGTGAGCTCCACATCTGTTGTGGAATGGAAAAGCTCCTTACCGTCAAATGACAGGTCCAACACCTTGTCCTGCACCTCCTTTGAGAACTTGGTGGCATGCAACCACGCCTGTCGAGAGGTATCAATTCCCAGCATAAGGCCCCGAGCCGAAGTGTCGACATGATGAGCTGCGGCCTCAAGCAGATACTGGGCCAAAACCCTGGCATCGGATAAACCCGCCTTAAAGTCTTCCAGCTTCTCGACTGGAATGAATTCCTCGAACTCCAACAGACCTTTCCACATCTTCATATTCGCCCCCGCTAAAACCAGTTCTGCATTAGCCTGCCGGAGCTGCAAGGCTGAGTTAGCGAAAATCTTCCTCCCAAGGGAGTCGAGCAGCTTGTCCTCCTTCCCCAGAACCTGAGTAGCCATCGTAGAAGAGGATGCTGCAGGCCTGGACTGTTAAGTGGCCGCAGCCACCACCGTGGAGGAGGGGGGCGGACAAGATGATAGGCCATCTCTTCCGAAGAATGTAGCCTGTATCGTGCGTCAATGTTCTTATTGACGAAAAGTCCAGAGTGTGGCTTTTCCAAGACCCTACGGACCTCGGCCAAAACGCCATTCTGCAAGAACAGGCTGGTACATTTCGAAGGAGACAGGGTAAACGCCCCCAAAAGCACACCCTCCTGCGGAGCAGGTGCCTCGGGCACTGGAACATCCAATAGGCACATCATGTCCAGTACCCGGTCATGAAAACCTCTAATAGAGCGGGGCTGGTCTTCGCTGTCCTGATCGCCCTGCGAATCATCAGACAGGTTAGGATCCTGCTGAACAGTGTCAGGCACCGCCTTGTGCACGGGGGACAATGGAGGCAAGGGCGGAAGGGTCGGGGGAGGCACCGTAGGCAAGGGTGGCGACGGCAGAGCCACCGGGGGAGTGGGTGGAGCCAAAGGCACAGGCGGGCATAGCTCCCTAAAAAGACCCTTGAAATACTCTCTCATGGGGTCGGTACGCATGAGCGTCTGAAATTTGCCAAAAAAGGCGTCCTCCGGAGATGGTTTTGGAGCTGCCGGAGGAGGCCTCTCATGAGGGGGATAATTCCAGGAACACAGAGGGGAGGGTTGCCACAAAGGCCCATCCCCGAAGTGTCCACAAAAATCAAGGGTGCCGAACCCACAGGCAACGAGACATTGTGCGGAAGGGCCATCCGAACGTTCCAGTCATAAACTGGATGAAACGGATGCGCACAAGGAATTTTATGTTCACCCGCAGAACCAACTACTACACCTGAGGCCGATGGCATAGTTGTAGGGGAAGCACTCAAAATAGCTGCGGTGGTTGTGGTGAGAACGGCTGCCATTTTGACATCACCTGATGGGAACTGCGGCACGTGTGGAAGTGAGGCACGGGTCCCAGTCGGTGGGTCAGGGGTCTTAATTTTAGCCTTTACATAAGGAACCTCGGCCAAGCCGGTACTATGAGGCCTGGAATGTTTCTGCGACATACCAATAGCCAAACTAGCCTTCACAGGAAGGACCTCGCCACTGCCGGTAAAGGAGGAACTTTCACTCCTTACCCCCTCAACAGTTCTGGCATCGCCACAAGAGCGGGAACGTTGAGAAACAACGTTCACCGAAAAGGCCTTGTCGGACCTCTCAGAAATGTTGGTTACTTTAGCCTCTGTACGAGGGACCTCAGACCCACGTCCGGTAACAGCCTTACTAGCGCGGGCCTCGAAAATCCGTTCGGTAACACCAAGCTCAACCAAGGCCTCGCGGCACACCCCGGTACTTTTAAGGGAAGCCGATAAAGAGGCCTCAGAGCGAGCTCTGGTACCCCACAACTCAGTAGAAGTGGGTCTAAAAGCAGCACCCAGAGGAGGGGCCTCGGAGCGTACTCCGGTATCCACAGGCCCCTTACGGAGACCCTTGGAGAAAACTTAGGTACAATTATTAGGCCCAGAAGGCACCTCGGGGCAATCCGGTCCGGGAATAGGCCGGAAAGGTGTCTCCCGCCCGGGGTGCCCTGAAAAGTAAAGAACTTACTGGGTGTTTCTTCTTTTCGTCGATAAAAAATTGAAAATGCAAAAGAGGAGTACGTAGAAACACCTCCTCCCACCGCTCCAACCGAAAGGGAATCGCAATGAAAACAGGAGTCCCAACGGTGGTTCGGACCCAAACACTCTAAACAAAGAGTATGGGGATCCGCCCTCGCAAAGCGTTGGTGACACGAAGAACAATCTGGAAAGTCTAGTTTGAACGACATAGACAGACTAGTACACGATCGCTAGCGAGAGCCAGAGAGGAGGGTAAAAAAGGGACGAAGATCTTCCGTGGATGCAAGTGCGTCCAGTCCCGAACGAGTGGAAAAAAAGGATTGATGGGCGATGCAAGGGGCGGTTGCCGAGATAGGCGGGGCTACGGTCTTGTGCCGGGCCCAGCGTAGAAAGAGAGGAAGGACTAACATGTTTGCAAAATTTTGGATGCTTTTACAAAGTGCTCCGGTCCCGTCCCACAGGACGGAGGAATGTCCATAAGTATGGAGGAAAGGGCCGGGACGTAAGAGTACAAAGGAATAAATGGTGTGAGTGTGACAGGAAAGTGTGGTGCGGGACAGGAGGGGTAGGGGCGTGAAAGGGGGGGTTTGAGGGTGAAACTCCCCAAATACCTTAAAAACCGAAGGGTGGGAGCCCGATGTGATACTATGTCATTTTGAAAACCACAACAGAAACAACCAAAATATATTGGTCTTTTTGGTGTTCGAGTTTCAAAATGCAGTACTGTCACATAAAACCGGTTGCCCTTATTAGTGTTTCCTGGCATGGCAATACAATAACATAGATTAAATGGTGCTGGATTTTATAGTAGGAAAAGAAGCGTTCCTTTTTAAGGAACATGGAAAGAGACACTAGAATGGGTTTGGATTTTTAAGTTGTACATAAATCAAATAGAACATTTCAAATGATTGTGCATTAGTAATAAAATGGAAGGGATTATGGCAGGGAGTGAAATATTTTGAATACTAGCTATCTAAAATCGAATTTCCAATCAAATTCCCCTCCCCTATATTTTTTTTATTTGGGAATTATTCCACTTCAATGTATTTATTCATAAAAAAAAGTTTCATACAGCGCGTTTACACCATTGTAAAACCAGTGAAAACATATCAATAATCCACAGATTCCAAGAGGCACCACACTTTCTGGAAAAAGCACAGGTCATTTATAATTGTACTTATGTTAATAATATAATAATAATTAGGCTTTTATATAGCGCTACAAACCCTCAGGTATCTGAGCGCTGCTTATTATTACCCACGGTGTGTGGTGCTCATTTATCGACCTCGGAAGGATGAAAGGCTGAGTTTGGCCCCGCCGGGATTCGAACCTGCGTTAACAGGCTCTGCACGGGTGTCAAAGCGGGCGCTCTACTCGCTGTGCCACTTGACCGGCTTATTTGAGAGAGATGAATAACAAAGTTACTCACCGTAGTCACTACTTTACTCCTAGTCCATATTCACCTTTCCTCTATACTTGTGGGACATTCCGTCCTTCGGGACGGGACCGGAGCACTTTTGTAAAAAAAAAAAAAAGCATTAAAAATGTGTGTTTTTTTTCCTTCTTTTATTTCAATGCGGGAACCACAAGTGGCTGTAACCCCGCCCTCCTGAGCTCCGCCCCGTGCATCGCCCTTCAGTCCTCTTCTATCGCCTACTGTGAGACCATTTAAGCAATAATAAGGGATACATTTTAAAGGGGACTTCGGCCAGGCGTATGGAGGAAAGGGGACAATGGACTAGGAGTAAGGTAGTCACTACGGTGAGTAACTTTGTTATACTCCTATGTCCCGTCCCCTTTCCTCCATACTTGTGGGAGATTCCCAAGCACACACCACAGATAGTATGGGTGGATGGAAAACCCCATTACTGGAATAGGTTCTTAAGAACAGCCTGGACAAATTGGGCATCAGCCCTGGAACTCAGGTCTAGGCAGTAATTACAAAAAGCTGATGGGGAAGCCCATGTAGCTGCCTTGGCGATGGACTCCCAATAACATACTTTTGGAAGGCAAAAGCAGCCGCTTTGCCATGTACTAAGTGAGCATGGATGCCTTTCACGGGTTGTAGGCCTTGAATGGTATATGCTTCTGAAATACATGAGGCAATCCATCGCGAGATAGTTGCCTTGGAAGGCGGTTTCCCTTTCGGTTCTCCAAATGTGACAAAGAGTTGTGAGGAGCTTCGGAGTTCACTCTTTCTATCGAGGTAAAACTGCAGGGCTCGTCTGACGTCCAAGTTGTGTAAAACTCTCGCCATCCGATGCCGGGTTAGGAAAAAAGACAGGTAAGGAGATTGTGTGGGATGTATTAACCCACTTATGCTCTGCCCTGCGGCATCCCTGTGTCCTGGTGTTGCCAGAAATATCAAAATGGCCGCAAAATCCTTGTGCGCGCCAACACCTATGAAAATTGCGCTCTACAAAGCACAAAAAGATGGCTGTCAAATCTACAATGCATGTTGTCAGTGGTGGAACAGATTTTACTCCTGAAACATGTCACTGGGCTGCCCAACAAGTAAAAATGAAGCCTCCATGGAAAGCAGTGCTTTGCTGAAAGAAATACAGAATCTTGTTTTAAATCTTTTGCTTGGTTGCTGAAACTGCAGAATGTCGGTACAAAACACCCACAAACATCCAATATTCTTGCTGGGTGTCACAATTCACTGAATTCAAGAAATCATTGTAAAATTGCAGTATACTGAAAAGCTGAATTTGTCAATAAAACATCCACAGCCAAGGTGCCTGCCTGGGGGATCTGTCAAGATCTGGGCGCAGTACCCTCAGCCGCCTGAATGACTGTTTTCAAAAGCCTGCATTAAAAGTGTAAACTTGTACAACTGAAATCTAATGTCTGAAATTTAAGTGACCTGTTACCTAGGTTGTAACTATTTAAATTTCATGGTTTAGAATCTGAAATAAGTGTTGTAGTTGCTTGTTTGGAAATTACAAGTTTATTTTAAAACAAGAAAAAGAAATGCAACAAAATGACATTTGAATTTAAGCCTGGCTGAAAGCCAAACCAGTATAACATCTTCCCCCCACAAAGGCCAGGCCTCTCTCTCCACCAGGAACTCACAACCATGGGAGGATTAAGGGGTGGGAGGAGAAATTGCGCTGCTGTGGGAAGGGGACAATGGACTTCCTCCAGCTCAAGGAGATGCTAATTAGGAAGGATCGTAAATGGCCTCTGCCAGAAGGAAATGTGAGGAGATTGCTCCTGAGCTGCAAGAAGAGGAAGGAGACGGGGACAGATAACCATTTGTTGATTCACAAGGACAAAAAGCACATTTTTAAAAAGACGGATATTTTACTGTGTAAAATTGTGAAAAATATGTTAACCCCAGACTTATGAATCAAATTTTTGGCGGCACATTTTAAGAGGTGCCAGAACTCTCTGCTATGTTCTGGGAAGTAACAGTGGAAATTATGGTTTTATACCAAATGTATTTATGTCAAAAGCATGAAACTTCACACGCTTATGCCCTCATACAATGCACACATTTGCTCCAAAATTGGACTATGTGTTCAGGACAAAAAGGGCGTACTTCTGCCAAAAACAGACCCAAGATCCTACAGCGACGGGGCTTGCAAGGGTATCTGTTCCACAAAATATGTAATCTATCAAAGTTATTGTTACAGAGGTTGCACATTTGTAAATATTTATTGTACTAAAAGTAGATTTTATGTTTAAAAGGCAAGGGGAGGATTCGCTGACTCAAACCCACATCATCATGGTGACACCCTATATTCTCCTATAACCAAGGGAGAGAGGGGAGCTCTACCCAATAGCCTGCCTAGGGGGCAAGCTTAGGATAATCCAGCATACACACCCCCTTATCATAAGCATAAATAGAGACAGCTGAGGACTTAGAAAGACAAACAGATTCACCCACTAGCCGATGGCTGGCGGAGCACCCTGTTCAAGAACTTGACATCTTCACTGCTCCAGAAACTTGGCAAGCAGAAAGGCCCATTCTATAGCTGAACCATTCTCAGCTAGGCCTTCAAATTCCAGAAACCGGAATTGACCCCAGAAACTTAAGGGGAACAAAAGAAACAGCCGGGCTGTGCTGTAACTGCTTTCCTGCTAAAAGAATTATTACCAGAATCAAAAGACCCAATCCAGCTGTGCCGTGCTGTGACCAGAGAGCCATTGCAGACCCAGTCCAGTCGTGCTGTGCTGTGCAGACCAGAGCGTCTTGCTGTCCAACCCAGTGTGCCCAGCAGAATTTCTGAGCAGAATCTGTGATCTTGACGAACCAAAATTCCTGACGGTTCTGTTCAAACATATATAGTGAGTATCCATAGAATAGGACTGTCACTAGCATATGTACTATCCATAGTAATCCCTATCTAAATCCATCCTATATTGTTTTCTGAACCTGATCTTGTTAGGAATACTTTGTATTGTCAGAACTTTCTTGCGTTAAGTCCCTCATTTGTAGTTAAATTCATAAATCATTAGGGTTGTGAATAAATCATTTGAATCCCAGAAAAAAAGTGATTAACCACCACATGAAGGGTTCCTGGCCAGGATTGATGGAGATTCATGTGTGGCATTCTCTTTTTCTCTAGTCATAATCTAGTGTAAAGAAATTCCACTTGTCTTTTCAAAGTGCATTCCAGTTTCCCATTTTGTGCCTATTTGAAAAAAAAACGACCTCCACTAAAACGTCCATAACTTCTTCAAATTTAAACTTGTAGCTGACATCCACAGCTTTCCATAGAACCAAAAGCCGCATTCCAAATCCATATAGTTTTCCCACAATTGCGATTACCGCACACAGAAAAGTTTGCTGCAAATTTTGTTTTAGGTAAAATTCTGTCACGTGTAAAACATCTTTCAATTGCACCTGACCTCAGTTTTAAGTTTTCACATTGCTTCTTACTATCAAATCATTGCTAGTATTTGTCTGCAACTATATAAAGAGGCTCCCATTAGAATTTAAACAATTTCAGTAATTTAAACCATATTTAGTGTTTCATCCAATCCATTCCTCAGATAACTTTAAAACCATTTTGACAGTTTGCCAATCAACCCTGTTTCTCTCGTGTGTTGCTGGGGGGAAATTGGGATTGACATTTTGTTTGAATTCTGCATTCCTGAATACCTGCTCTCTCCTTCTAACTCTTTATATTGCATAATGGGGGGTTGAGTAGTGTGCAGGGGGAAATGGTAACCACATTGCCATTTGATTGAGCACGCACACGCAAATGTATTAATTCTGTGCTGCATTGTTTTTGCTCATTATTACTCCTTGTGATTAAAGAGATTGCTTAGCGTGACATCACCCCATTGGTGATTATTGTATACCCATTAAACATAGTGTGATTATATTGTGAACTACATAAATAAATATTTTAACTTTGCAAACCAGCCTGATTCCGGGTTCAGTGTGACCGGGGGGGTTCCAAGAGAGGGGCGTGATATAAGTGGTACATCGTTCAGAATAAAATAACTTTTAGACACAAAATAAATAAGGATTTCAGTGGTACATTACACGCTAGGCGTTGACTTAGATGAAGTGCCAGATTGAAATCACTTACAATTGATTGGTTCAAATGAAAATCAGGAAGGAAGGATGAGTGCGAAGCACTCCTTATGGAACGTGAGGAACGGATGTTCCACGGAAAGAGCTTGGAGCGCACTTACTCACCTTGCCGATGTTACTGCGATGTTACTGCGATCAGACAGGTATTTAAGATCGGTAATGGCCATGGTTCAAATGGCTTGTAGCATAATGTGGTGAGGACCACATTGGAACAAGTTACTTACCTGTAACTGTTGTTCTCCAGCATGGGTCTGGCATGGATTCACATGCTCATGAATATTCCCCGTCGTCAGGCGGGGAATCCTCTGTAAAGAAAAATCAGTATCAGTTTCGTTTCTGATCTGTCTTTCGTAGTAGTAACCAATCACTGATCTCTGCGTCATACTGACCACAGCCAATGACTGCAATCTCCCTAAGCCCCGCCTCTGGCAGCCATCTTCAGATTTGGTAGCACGTGAAGTGGCAGTATGACCAAGTGAAGAGCCGCAGAGGGGTAGGCGAGAGGGTTCGCATGTGAATCCATGCCAGACCCATGCTGGAGAACAACAGTTACAGGTAAGTAACTTGTTCCTTCTCCAGCATGGGGTCTGGCATGGATTCACATGCTCATGAATAAAAGAATGCATAGCAGTACACAAATGCACAACCACGGGAGGTGGCAAAGGCTCAACATTAAGCATTACATCCAAAACTCAACATTAAGCATTCTTACCTCCTCACCAGGCTCACCTTAGGCGAACAGGTTGCGCAGCACTGCTTGGCCGACCCTGGACTCCTCCCTGGAATCCTGATCGACGCAGTAGAATTTCGTGAAGGTGTGCGTCAACCTCCACGTAGCAGCCCCGCAGATGTACAGCAAGGGCACACCAGATAGGAACGCCGTGGTAGCTGCGATCGCTCTGGTGGAATGGGCACTCGGACGGCCAGGCAGCGGTCGGTTTGCCAACCGATGACAGTACATGATACAGCGGAGAGCCATCTGGAAATGGAAGCCTTCGAGAGAGCCTTCCCCTGATTGACAGGTCCAAAGTTCACAAAAAGTTGTGACGTCTTCCGAAAATTCTTTGTGCAGTCCACGTAGAACTTCAGCGCTCTAGCCACATCCAGCGAGTGCAAAGTCCTTTCAGCCGGTGACGAAGGCAACGGGAAGAAAACAGGTAACACCAAGGGTTCGTTGAGGTGGAAGTCCAACGGCACCTTGGGCATGAAGGAGGGGTGCGTCCTGAGCACTACCCTCGTGTCGAGAAAAGTCAAGTAGGGGGGCTTGCAGGAAAGGGCCTGGATCTCTCCCACCTGTCGTGCAGAGGTGATGGCCACAAGAAACGCTGTTTTCCACGACAAGAACTTCAACGGAGCTGAGTGTAGAGGCTCGAACGGAGGTCACATGAGCTTGGTCAGCACCACGTTGAGCTCCCACGCCGGGGCCGGGGCCTTCACCGGCGGGAACGATCTGAACAGTCCCTTCATGAATTCTTTCACCAGACGATGAGACCACAAAGACGTCCGTACGCCCCGTGGTTCTGGTGTATCGGGAGATCGCAGCAAGATGAATCTTGATGGAAGCGTGCGCCAGCCCAGCCTTGGCCAGCATCAGCAGGTACGGCAGTACTTGAGGAGCCGTAATCCGTAGAGGGTTAATCTTCTGTGCGTGGCACCAGACAGAGAACCTCTTCCATTTGTGTCCATAGCATTTAAGAATTGAGGACGCCCTGGCCTTTGCAAGAACCTCTCTGCAGTCGGCCGGTATGTCGTAACCTCCAAACTCTAACGCTGCAGGAGCCAGGCCTGCAAGTTCAGCGACTTCGGGTCGTGGTGTAGGATGGCGCCTCCTTTCCTGGAGAGAAGATCTGCGTCCACTGGCAGCTTGATTGGCGGGGACGCTGACAAGTCCAGAAGGTCCGAGAACTACATCTGCCTCGGCCACGCAGGTGCCACGAGGATCATCCTGCACCGTGACCTCTTGAGCTGGTTGATGAGCCGGATCAGCAGCGGCAATGGAGGGAACGCATATAGGAACAGGCCCTCCCAGGGGAACGAGAAAGCATCGCCCATGCTCCTCGGCTGGGGAAACCTGCTGGCGAACCTCCGGCACTTGGAGTTTGTCGCTGTCGCAAACAGATCGATCTGGGGTGTGCCCCACCGTCGGAAGAGGCGGTCCACTAGATCCTGTCGCAGTTCCCACTCGTGGCACGAGCGCAGCTCCCTGCTGAGCGAGTCGGCAATGTTTTTTTTTTATCGCTGCCAGATGAAACGGCACCAGAAACATCTCTTAGGCGACGGCCCAATGCCACAGATCCTGAGCCTCCTTGGACAGGGCTGGGGATCTGGTACCGCCCTGCTTCCTGATGTAGAACATGGTGGCAGACCCTGAACAGCTTTACGGGCGTCGAGCTTCCCTTCTCCTGGGCCATGATCGAGATGGGCCTGAGAAACTTCTGGAGTCCTCCAAAAGCGTGGCTCAACGAAGTCTTCACCCTTGAGGGGCGTAGAAGAATCCGACACAGGTCCCCGTTGATCGGATAAAGAAACGGTGGAGCTTGAGGCTCTTTTGACCGAAAAAGAGAACATTTTCCTAGGAAAAAACGCGAAAAAAGCACTAAAGCTCGAGAGCAATAGCACGAGGATCCCAACACTTGAACGTGCGGTAAAAATCTGAAGATGGCTGCCAGAGGCGGGGCTTAGGGAGATGGCAGTCATTGGCTGTGGTCAGTATGACACAGAGATCAGTGATTGGTTACTACTACGAAAGACAGATCAGAAACGAAACTGATACTGATTTTTCTTTACCGAGGATTCCCAGCCGGACGACGGGGAATATTCATGAGCCAGACCCCATGCTGGAGAACAAATCCCATTTGGGATGAGGGGTGTGAATCGGCGGGAAGAGGTGAAGAAGACCCGCAAAATGTCTTTTAATGACCAGATTAGTCAATGAAAAGGAACAGCTGTCCGTGGACAGGTAGACCGCAATGGCAGATAAGTAAGTTCTGCAAGACAGAAAATGAATGACCGAAGCTGCGAGGTGCGGCACGAATGATAGAACAGTGTCAACCGTAGCGTGCATGGGTTGAATCTATTTAGCTAAGCACGAGTGGCAAAAACTAAGCCATTTGCTCTTATATAGAGCCTTCATATAAGGTTTTCTGGCCGCTTGGATAACATAGCATATTGTCCTCTGACACACTGAACTGAGCTAAAGATCTGAATTCAGGCACCAGGCCGCCAAGCTAAACGATTGTGAGGAGAGGTGCCACAGCTGGTGGTCCTTCTGGTGAAGAAGGTTGGGAATCAGTAGCAGTTATGATCGGAGGAAGAATCGACAGATGCTGAAGTTCCGAGAACCAGAATCTGGCTGGCCACCATGGAGCTATGAAGAGGAGAGTGCAATTTGATGGGCTCTTGAGCTTGCAGAGTGATTGATGAATCAGAGGCAATGGACGAAAAGCATAAGTCTTCATGTTGTGCCACGGAATCTCGAGTGTGACTCCCAAGGAGGACGCTCCGAGGCCGTCCCTGGATGCATACAGAGGAAGTTTCCTGTTTGTAAAAGTCTCAAAGAGGTCCACTTCTGGAGTGCCCCATTGGTGAGAAATGTTGGAGAGAACATTGCTATTAATTTCCCACTCCTAGCTGGCTGCGACTGACAGCTGAGTGAGTCTGCAGTTACATTGATGTGACCCGGAACGTGTACTGCCATGAGCCTTGTACTGAATGGCCAAGTCCCAAATTTGTTTGGCTAGGTCCACAAGGAGAGGTGACTTGGTGCCACCCTGATTATTGATGTAAAACATAGCCACAGAATTGTCTGTGCGAATACGGACTACCTTGTTGGTGGTAGACGGTTGAAAAATTTCAGCGCCACAAAAAAGGCCAGGAGCTCCAGATAATTGATGTGGAACTGCCTGTCCTGAAGCGTCCATAGGTTGAATACTTCAAGGTGACACAGCGTCGCTCCCCATCCCAGAAGGGAGGAGTCCAGGGTAACCGTCACTTGTCGGCAGGGCTCCTGAAAGTAGGCCCCCAATGAAAGATTGCTGGTGGAAGACCACCATTGTAGATCCGCCGTCATGAAGGATGGAACTTCATCTTGGAATCAGGGCCCGAAGTCTGAGACTAACAGCTCTGAAGAGCCAGCTGAGTACACCTCATCTTCGGACGTGCAAGCTGTAGGGCTATCACGCAAGAAGCCATGAGTCCCAGAAGTCTCAGAAACCACCAGGCCGTCATGTGCGAGGACTGGAGGAAGAGCTGCAACATGATTGATAGGTCTGCAATCCCGTCCACCATGTTAGGAACACCCTGGTACTTACTATATTCCAAAGGAAACCCAGGAAAATCAGGTCTTGAGAGACCGTCATGGACGATTTCCACCAATTCACTCACAGCCCAAGATGGAACAGGAGCTGAAGGAGAGACTAGAGATTGTTCAATGCCGTCTGTGGGCAAGGACTGCGCATGAGCCAGTCGTCCAAATACAGATATACATGAACGCCCTGTAGCTGGGGGAAAGCGCGATGAGCGTCATCATCTTCGTAAAGACACGCTGAGCCGAACCGAGAACAAAAGGGCACACACAGAACTGAAAATGTTCTCCTCCCAGAGAAAGCTGCTGATATTTCCGATGCAGCCTCCATATCAGGATGTGCATGTATGCGTCCTGAAGGTCCACTACACTGAGCCAGTTGGCCTTCTGAAGAGAGGACTTTAGTTGGTAAGGCGTGATCATCTTGAATTTCTCTTGGGAAAGAGAAAGTTTGAACTGGGAAAGATCGAGGATAGTGCGCTGGCCAGCCTGGTTGGGTTGGGCACTGTGAACAGACGAGAGTAGAAGCCCTCCGCTGGCTCCCAGGCTCCACCACCGTGAGGTCTAGAAGTTTCTGTACCTCGGCTCTGAGGGAGGGTGTCCCGATCTATTGGAAGGAAGGGTTGAAGGGTGGAGTAGGTGCAAGCGAAAGGCCGCCTGAGCAATGGACAAAACCCACCGGTCTTCGGTGATGGTCTGCCATGCCTCCAGATGAGACAAGATTCGTCCTCCAACCGGAGTCTCGTGCGACCGACAAAAAATATAATTTTGTGGATTTGTTGGCTCTGGAGAAGAGGCTGATGGCCGAGAGAAAAAACATCCACCTTGCCATTGTTTTCTTCAGCGGGTCCCGCCAACCGGATCTTCTGTTCGGCGCGCATGATGATCCTGAAAACCCCTGAACCCAGAGAAGGATCGACTCTGGGACCCCGACCTCTGTGTATAAGGGGCCTTAGCTGGAGCTTTCGCCAAAACCGATAAAGATTTGACGGTTTGGGTACTCACTTTGTCTTTGTGAGTTCCTCGTCGGTAGAAGAATGAAACAATTCCTTGCCATCGAAAGGAAGGTCCAGTACTTTGTCTTTCACTTCCTTTGAAAACTTCCTCGCGTGGAGCCACGCCTGACGGGAGGTGTTAACCCCCACCATAAGGCCTCAAGCTGAGATTTCCACATGGTGTGTCGCAGCTTCCAGTAGATCCTGTGGCGTCCGACAAACCGGCTTTAAAGTCATCTAGCCCATCCGCAGGAATGCACTCCTTGAAATCAGCTAACTCCGCAGCCTCAGATTGGCTGTGCCAAGATGAGCTCGGTGTTCGCTTGACGAAGTTGGAGCGCCGAATTGGCAAAAACCTTTACCAAGGAGTCCAAAAATGTATCCTCCTTGGATAGGATTTGGGCCACTGCCATCGAAGATGCAAAGGCCGGCTTGGACTGGTGGATGGCCGCACTCACCACAGTTGAAGATGGGAGCGGACAAGCCGATAAGGCTATCTCCTTAGAGGTGTGAAGCTTGTATCAAACCTCAATTCTCTTGTTGATGTGTAGGCCAGTGTTGGGTTTATCCCAGACTATACGGGCCTCTGCCAAGACGCCCTTCTGGAGGTACAGGCCGGCGCGCTCCTGCGTTGACAGGGTAAATGCTCGCGAAAGCACCCCTTCCTGAGGATTGGGGGCCTCAGGCCTTAGGATTGGGAGCCTCATGTACTGGAATGTCAAGGAGGGGCATCATATTGAGGACCCGGGCATGGAATGCTCTCACTGAGCGGGGCTGCTCATCGCTGTCCTGACCTGCTTGAGGATCATCCAACGGGGCGGGAACAGAAGACTGGTCCACCACGCATACGGTCTCAGGTTTAAAGTGTTTTCCCGGTCCACCAGTGTCTCATCTATAGGAGGCAACCGGGGCAGAGGAGGAAGAGATGGAGGAGGTCCAGAAGGAAGCGGTGGAGGGAGTGGCACCACCGCAACCTGCATCGGAACAGTCAGCGCCGAAGGCGGGACAGAAAGCTCAGAGTACATTTCCCTCAACACACGCTTGAAATGCACCTTCATAGGGTCAAAGTGCATGAGCATCTGAAACTTCCCAAAAACCTCAAGCTAAGCCGAAGGCTTTGGCGTTGATACAGGCAGAGGCCACTCGTGAGGGGCATACCCCAATGAACGCAAGGAGGATGGTTGCCATGAAGGCCCACCACTGGCGGGTCCACATAAACCAGTGTATCGGAAGCAGGAGGTAGCAAGACTGTATGAGGCAGCGGTGCCCGAGCGCGCCAGTCAAATAACGTATGGAACGGATTTCTGTTGTCCACATGGCGTGCAAAAAGCTGCTCAGCCCCAAAAGGAATGCTCCCAGCACCAGACGGCGTGAACGTCAGTGTAAGAGGTATCCAAAATGGCCGCCGTGGACCATGGAGGTTGGGCCGCCATTTTGTCGACACCTGAGGAGAACTGCATCACATGTGGAGATGAGGCAATTGTCTCCTCAGGGGAGTTAGGGGACTTAAGCAACACCTTAGCATTGACACAAGGATCCATGGCATGGCCGGTACTGGGTGGTCTCGGATGTTTACTGGACATCTTAGAACCAGCCAAAATCTTAGCCTCCCGCGGCGGAACCTCGGCAGAGCCGGTAGTGGAGAGGTAATGGTCCGTGACTGCCCTCTTTGCCCCCTTGACAGAACCGGTACCAGCACGACTCTGAGCGTGGGACGGTTGAGGGATATACCTCACTGACAAGACCTTCAAAGAGGGTCTCTCGGATCCGTCGGTGCTAACTTTAGCCTCAACAAGATGAACCTCAGTTTTTAACCCGGTACGTAAAGCTCCCTCAAGAGGGGCTCGAGCTGTGACTCGGTATGGAAAGCTCCAGAAATGTAGACCTAAGAGCGAACCCTAATATCCAGCGCCACAGACGAGCTGGGCTTAACCTTAGCACCCAAATGGTGAACCTCGGAACGATGTCCGGTACTGGTAGGTCCGTTGCGGCAACCTTCGGAGAATACTCCAGTACGCCTGTTGGGCCCCTGGGGCACCCCAGGGGAACCCCTGGTCACAGAGCTACACAAGCCCCTCCCGGACCTGTAAGACCCGGGAAGGAGTCCCCTGGCCAGGGCGCTCTAAAAAGTAAAGAAATTACCGGGCATTTCTTCTTTTCGTCGATGAAAAGCAGGAAATGAGGTGGAGGAATGTGCTGAAACACCTCCTCCCACCAAAGAAGAGGACGCTGGAGTGCCCGGATGGAGAGGGAGTCGCAGTAGAAACTCAAATCCCCAACGATGTACCGGGCCTAGGCACTCCAAGCAAAGAGAGTGGGGATCCACCCTAGCGAAGCGACGTTCGCATGAAGAACAGGACACAAATCCCAGTCGCTCTGGCATAGACGGAGGACAAGATGACAGAGGAACCGCAGCAGGAAGGAAGGACAAAAGGGAATACAATTAAAATGGGAATGTCCCACAAGTATGGAGGAAAAGGGACGGAGGAGTATATACTTTCTCACACTCAATTTACTTTCAGGGCAGGTCTGGGTACATAACTACAAGCGCTTAATCTGGACTTGGTCAAATTGCACTCTATGTTTGTGAGGAAAGAAAATGTATAAGTCACTTTCATGGACTTCATGAACTTAGTAGCGGCATTCGATTCAGTAGATTGCGCCAAACTTTGGCCCACATTTGCCTCTCTAGGTATCCCTAGATTTCTGTTGGTAGTCATATTTGCTGGAATTTGCTTTGTGTTTCTCTTGGGTTTGCTTAATTTATTTATATCCAAACAATTAGGTATACAATTATGTTTGATCTTTTTTGGGTCAAGTACACATGACTGCATTGCAAAACTTGCTTCTGTTTTTGAACCATTCTTGTTTATAAATATTTATTATTGTAATTGGTTTTTGGATATTCTATGTGAATAAAGATATTTTACATGACTGACATATTTGGACTTGTGAGAATAATCTGAAACCAATTATATAAATTGGTGGTCATCAATTTGCAGATATTGATGTTATTAAAATATGCAATGTATGCACAAAATATACATTTTGTATGCATTTTATTCTCCTTTTGCAGCTGAATACAGATCTGTATCTGTGTTTTTTAGTGCAAAAACCAATCCAACAAACTATTTCCAGTTCTCATTTGTCATGTTTAAAGTTGACATTTAGGCCAAATTTCATATGTTTGTGCTGATAAATATCAACAGAAGCCATCCATAATTTAATGATCTATTCTTCATTAGCTCATGCCTAGTGGACCAGGTCGATTTAAGTTCTTTTCATGGTCATGGGTTATTGGGCCTTTAGTAGACATATGTTTCTGTAAATGCACCTACCTTGTCAGCCAGAAATCTATTAATCAAGACACTGGTAATCATTCAGATTAGCTTGAAAGAAAATCAGTGGATTTGAGTGTCATGACAAAATACTTGCATTTGGATATCTATGGTCTTAAATAAAATTAAAAAAAGCTGTTGCATTCATTTCCCATGGCTTGTTCTAAGTAGTACATTAATAGAGGTGTGAACATATTCCTTGTCTAATGGGAGGACTAATGGATTTTTATCATAATGTAAACTGACTTCAGTTTGGCTGACATTTACGTTTTTCAAGTTCACAGGATTTTAATGCTGCACACGGTGCTTTCTGTAACATTTGAAAAAACTAAATTAATTAACACTTTCACTATTATTAATAATAAATCAATATCCTGCTCCAAAAGCTTATAACAATACTCGTTTTAAGGTTTACAGTATTCTATTCTAATTTCCTTAGAGAAGACTGAAATCCAAGTTGCAATTTATCAGGTTGCATTTCAAAGGCATCAAACATGTAGGAGTACATTCAAACTATTTTTTGATATCAATATATTCTACACGATAAACACAAGGATATATCACAGTAGTGGGCAAGGGTCTTCTTTGGGGAATACGCTCGAGCAATAACCCTTCCTTACACCTCGTCTTGAATATTGGTGAGTGTAAACACAGATTGCCTTGGACAGCCCGGTGTTGGCAAGGCTCCTTAAGGGTGCTAAGGACCTAAGGCAGGTCATGGACTGGTGGACTTTGGGTATCCTGCAGAAACCACTTCAGGGGCATGTATTATGCAGTAGATAGTGGCACCCAGCCTCCAATTTAACCCCAGATCCATCAGCCAGCCTACAATATGGTCTTTGCCACTTTGGATATTTGAGCTGTGCAGAAATAAGAAAGTTACTCACCGTAGTTACTGTCTTACTCCTAGTCCATAGTCCACTTTCATCCATACTTGTGGGACATTCCGTCCTTCGGAACAGGACTGGAGCACTTATCCAAAATGCATCAAAAATTGAAAAGGTTTGTCCTATTTTTACGTGGGTACTGCACGTGCCCATAACCCGGCCCTCCTGAGCAGCTCTGATCTGCGCATCGCCCTTCAGTCCTTTTCTATCGCAAGGTTTGAGCCCATTTAAGCAAAATTAGAGGATACTTTTTAGAAGGGACGGCTGGCGGGCGTATGGAGTAAAGGGGACTATGGACTAGGAGTAAGACAGTCACTTCGGTGAGTAACTTTGTTATACTCCTACGTCCCATCCCCTTTCCTCCATACTTGTGGGAAATTCCCAAGGACGCACCTGAATTGAAATGGGTGGATGGAAACCCCTTACAGGAACACATTTTTTAGGACAGCCTGGCCAAACTGGGCATCAGCCCTGGAGCTCAGGTCCAAGCAATAATGCTTACAAAAAGCTGACGGGGATGCCCATGTAGCCGCCTTGGCGATGGTTTCCCAAGGAACATACTTCTGAAAGGCAACAGCAGCCGCTTTGCCACGTACAAGATGAGCATGGATGCCTTTGAGGGGTTGAAGCCTATGCTGTAGGCTTCCGAGATGCAGGAGGCAATCCATCGGGAGATGGTCGCCTTGGAAGCCAGTTTCCCTTTAGGATCGCCAAATGTGACGAAGAGTTGCGAGGAGCCCCTTAGGCAGAAACACCACCTTATCTTTATAGAAAGTAAGGAACGGATGTTCCACAGACAGAGCTTAGAACTCACTCTCCTCGCCGATGTCACTGCGATTAGGAAGGCCACCTTCCAAGAAAGGTATTTCAGATCGGTAGTGGCCAGTGGTTCAAGTGGCTTATGCGCACAACGAAGTAAGTACCACATTCAGATCCCATTCAGATCCCATTTCGGATGAGGGGTGCGCACCTGTGGAAAAAGATGCAGAAGACCCGCAAAATGCCTTTTAATGACTGGATTGGTCAGTGAAAAGGAAAAGCAGTCAGTGGACAGGTAGGCCGCAATGGCCAATAAATAAGTTCTGCAAGAGAAAACATGAATGCCCAAAGCTGCAAGGTGGGACACAAAAGAGAGAACGGTGTCCTCCGTACCAAGCCTAGGATCCAGTTGCTTAGCTAAGCACCATTGACAAAAACTGAGCCATTTTCTCCCATATTGAGACCTCGTAGAGGGCTTTCTGGCGGCTTGAATAATACGCATATTGTCCTCGGACAAATTAAACTGCGCTAAAGATCTGAATTCAGGCACCAGGCCACCAAGCTGAACGATTGTGGGGAGGGGTGCCACATCTGTTGATCGCACTGATGAAGCAGGTCGGGAATCAACTGCAGTCTGATCGGAGGAAGAATCGACAGATGCTGAAGTTCCGAGAACCAGAATCTGGCTGGCCACTAAGGAGCTCTGAGGAGGAGAGTGCAATTTGATGACCTCCTGAGCTTGCAGAGCGATCGATGAATTGGAGGCAGTGGAGGAAACGCATAAGCCTTCATGTTGTGCCACGGAATCTCAAGAGCGTCCCCTAGGGAGGAAACAACAAGCCTGTTTCTGGATGCATAAAGAGAAAGTTTGTTAGTTGCAAACGTTGCAAATAGGTCGACTTCTGGAGTGCCCATTGGCGAATAATGGCACAGAGGACATCTGTGTTCAATTCCCACTCGTAACTGGCTGCAGATTGGCGACTGAGCGATTCTGGAGTCACATTGATGTGGCCCGGAATGTGCACAGCAAGCAGCCAAACCTTGTGCTGGATGGCCCATTCCGAAATCTGTTTAGCTAGGTCCACCAGGAGAGGTGACGTGGCGCCACGCTTGTTAACATAAAACATTGCCACCAAATTGTCTGTTCGAATGTGAACTGTCTTGTTCGTGATGGACGGCTGAAAAGCCATGAGCGCCAAAAAGACAGCCAGGAGTTCCAGATAATTGATATGAAACTGCCTGTCCTGAATTTTCCAAAGATCGAAAACTTCGAGGTGACCCAGCGTCACACCTCACCCCAAAAAGGAGGAGTCTGTGGTGATCGTCACTTGTGGGCAGGGCTCCTGGAAGGAGGCCCGCACTGAAATGTTGTCGGCCGAAGCCCACAATTCCAGATCGTTCGACATAAAGGACGGAACCGGAATTATCTTGGAATCCGGATCGGAAAACTGAGACCAAGAGTTCCGAAGAGCCATCTGGGTACATCTCATCAGACATGCAAGAGGAAGAGCCAGTACGCAAGAGGCCATAAGGCCCAAAAGTCTCTGGAACCACCAAGCCATCATGTGCGAGGACTGGAGGAAGAGCCGACACGTGGCCGATAGGTCCGCAATCCTGTCCGCCATCCTGTCCGCCATTAGGAACACCTTGGTACTGACTGTGTTCCAAAGGAAACCCAGGAAAATCATGTCCTGAGAGACCTTCATAGAAGATTTCCGCCAGTTCACAGTCAGTCAAAGGAGAAACAGGAGCTGGAGGAGAGACTGAAGACTGATTAATGCTGTCTTATGCCAGGGCTCCGTAGCAGCAAATCGACCAAATATGGATAAAAATGAACTCCCTGTAGCCGGAGGAAAGCTGTGATGACCGACATCTTCATAAAGACACTGTTACGTTAACCTGGTCTCTGCGGAGGCATTGGGGCACGGTTGCAGCCCTCACAGGAATTAGATCTCCCCCTTCAGGGCTCTCACCCTACGAATAAGCTGTGGGCGGAGACAATTGGTGGCACTGCTCCTGGTAAGTATGGATGATGAGCTCTCCGTCCTGCTACTTCTGGCAGGGGCGCTTGTTGATGGGATATAGTTCCTTCACTGATCCCTGGTAAGTAATAGTCCAGTCCAGCTGCGACTATGCTTCTCCTGGTTGGTGGTAAGTTTCTCTCAATGTCTCTTGCCTTTTCCCCTTTCTGTTTTCTTTCAATGTCTCTTGCCTTTTCCCATTTCTGTTTTCTGTCGTGGTATTATTGCTCTCGATGCGGTTAATTCCTGAATAACGTTTTCTCTTCTGTTTTCTTCCCAATAGCTGGAAATGCGGCCCAAAGCAGCGGTGGAGGCACAGAACACGGCCGGGAGCAAGATGACTGAAACCGCAATGTGCGACAACAGGTGAGTGATAGTTTAAGGGAAAGCGTGAGGTTCGGTGGTAGCGCAACCTTAAACGTAATCTATTTTTAGTGTCTAACCTTGCCTTTCATTGTTATTTGCAGGTGCTGCGGTCGCGGGTGATGCGCATCGCGCTGCAGTGTCTCGATGAAGATTTCAGCATCCCGGAAGATTTGGAAGTGAGCCGCGATGCCAAGATGAAGATGTGCACAGGCGTAAGCAGGATCCCTCAGGTGAGTATGGAGGCAGGAGAAAAGATTTCCTAAGGTAAGTTGAATCCCAGGCGGCGGTGAGCTTTACGCTGCATGGAAGTGCAGAACAACGCGAAGCGTCTGCCTCAGGGATCGGAGCAGCTTTTATAGCTGTGATCGTGGGAACGCCCACTAGACTTGGCTTGCCTGCCACACCCTGCCACTCCTAGTGAGTCAGCACGTGCAAGGTAATCCAATAGCAGTAGCCCCACCCAAGAATACACTTTAAAGATGAAAGTTCCATGTTAAATACGCTATGCACCTGAAATGAAAGTGCCATGGTCCATATTAAAAGTATTTCTTACCCAAATGAATGTCTTCTTTCTTGTTCTTTATGAGCCTGTGCGACTGTGTCTGTCCGGGCCCCCTGTGTGTGTGACCCTGTAAGGTCTGCGTCCTTGGCTCGATGACCATGACAGTCACGCAGTGCCAAGCTGAGACCAAAAGGGAGCACACAGAACTGAAAGTGCTCCTCTCCCAGGGAGAGACAGAGGTTCTTCCGATGCAGCCTCAATATCAAGATGTGCATGTAAGCGTCCTGAAGGTCCACCACACTGAGCCAGTCGCCATTTTGAAGAGAGGACTTTATTTGGCAAGGCGTGATCATCTTCAATTTCTCTTGGGGAAGAGAAGGGAATAGTTTCTTACCTGTAACTCCATTTCTCCAGCATTGGTATCTTTCATGGATTCACATGCTTAGAATATTCCCTGTCGTCAGACTGGGAACCCTCGGTACTCTTATAAAGCCGTTTTTCCATAGGAAAACTTCGACACTTTTGTGTCCTATCCACGTCGTTTTTGGGCTGGCCACGCATTTGAATTGCAGGGAATGTCCAAACCTTACAGTGTCCAGCACCCACTGACCCGTGGTTATTTGCTCTCATTCGTCGACAGAATGCGATGCCCTGCCTCCCAGGACGTTCTGATGCCCGTCATTGCTGGTCTTTGGCCTGCTTATCTTTCGACGACGACGAGTAGCCCGTCCTCTTCCAGGAGGTCTGGCAGTCTCAGTGTCGTTTCGCGGATTGAGAAGCCCGCCTGTAGCCCTGCGAGGAGTACACCGGCCTATTGAAAGACCTGTCCCTTGATGTTGAGAATCGGGAGTTCCTTGATGCCCCTCTAAAGGGGCAAAAAGAACAAAAATTCCTTCCACTCTGGAGGGCACCCAAAGAACGTGCCATGTCAGAGTCCTCATTCATGCCCTTTAAGGCCTCATCCACCTTTTCGCCGAACAGAAGGTATCCCTCAAAGGGCATATCCAGCACCTTGTATTGCACCTCAGGTCTACAGTTGGTGTATTTAAGCCACCATTGGCTCCGTAGAACCACCCCGTTGTTGACTTCCTTAAATCCTGATTCTCCGAGGTCCACAGAAATATTTATAGAATGATTTGAGGCCTCTTCACCCTCTCGGACGAGTAACATCGCCGCTTTCCTGTGTACTTCTGGGAGACGTTCTGGTATGGCTGCCAACCGGTGCCACATCTCTCTATCATACCTGGCCATTATAGCCAGAGAGTTGGCCGCCTTCACCGTCATTGCACCCACCGACAACACCTTCTTGCCAGAGGAGTCGTGCACCCACCGACAACACCTTCTCCGGAGGAGTTGTGCATTTGTGCTGGGACCTTGCTTTTCTCGCTGCAGCCGCTGACACCACTGACTCTGGGGCTGGCTGGGAGGTTAGACATTTTGGGGTGGATTCTGGAGCCTTAAATTTCTTCTCTAGCCTACCTTATTGCGGGCTCCGAGAAAGGATGACGCACCGTCTGTAAACCCTCCTGCCACACATGATCCAGGATGGGTACTGAGAACACCGACCTCCTTCTCTTTCCCATGTGGTCGAATAGAAAACAGTCTTTTTTTTCTCTTCCACTTGAGCCAATCCGAATTCGGTACACGCTTTGCTCATCGTGGCATGGAACGACCCAATGTCGTCGGGGGAGACGGCTGAGCTGGGCTCCTTGGGGCTTCGAATTCTGCTTCCGACTCCAGGTTGTATCCCTAGAGGGGGATAACGAAATATCCGATAAGGACCTTCTGTCCGAGTCCGGCAGCTCTCCTTCCTCTGGGCGTGTACCTGTGAGGTCCTCACGTGCCGGTACTGCCGTCGACACCGTCGGAGCTGGCCGACGGGAAGGGCCAGGTTCGTCGACGGTCGATATGGTCGATGGTCGGAGCTGCCACTTGAGGTAATTTCTCATCCAATTTCTTGAACAAGGTCTGCAACGTGGATAGAACTTCCAGTTATAGAATAGACTGCAGCTTAAGAAGAGGGGTTGTAACCGGGATATTTGTCCCGCTGGAAAGAGTCAGCTTGCTAACCCCTTGTAACCTGAGCTCTGCAGGCCCAGCTATCCTCTCACACTCCTCGTCCACAAAGGATACAGACAAAGCCGCCTCCTGTTGCAGCAAGGATTCCGGTAAAACCGAGCTGAATACCTCTGGTCGCCAGGCCTCCTGCGGGATCTCCGTCGACGAGGCTAAAGCCGGGCCAGCCGTCGTCATAGCCACCACCTGCGGCATAACAATAGACGAAACCAACTGTGTCATTGGTAGTGAGGGAGTCGACGATCGCCCTCCCGTCAACGATGGTGGTATCTGCGCAGCTCCCTGAGGCGTTACCGCCTATTTTGAACTTGACCTGTGTTTCTCAGACTCTCGAGTCGAGGATGATCTATGGTCATCACCTGAGGAGGATCTCGACTTCTCCTTTCTCTCCTTTTTTGACGATGAGGTTTTCTTCAGTGAAGATTCCCTTGCGGAATGGTTTCCCGAAGACCTCTTCTCCGCAGGGCGTGGTTTCTTCAACGGGGGTTCAGAAGATAGTGCGCAGGCCAGCCTGGTTGGGTTTGGGCACTGAACAGACGGGAGAAGAAGCCCTGCCTTTGCTCCCCAAGGGGAATTGGTTCCACCACCCGGATGTCTAGATGTTTCTGTACCTCGGCTCTGAGGGAGGGCGACCCAGACTGTTGAAGGGTGGGGTTGGGTGGGGGGGGAGCTGCACCGAAAGCCCGCCCGAGCGATGGACAAAACCCACCGGTCGTCGGTTATGGTCTGCCACGCATCCAGATGAGAGAAGATTCGTCTCCCACCGGAGTCTCGTGAGACCGACAAAGAATATCATTTGACGGATTTGTCGGCAAGGAGACTACTTGAGCCTGGAGAGGAATCTGATGGCCGAGAGAAAAATCGACCACCTTGTCATCGTTGCGTTTGGCGAGTGCTGCCAATTGAGCTTCAGTTCAGCACGCACGGGGGTCCTGAAACACCCTGAAGCCAGCGAAGGATCGAGTCTGAGACCCTGACCACTGTGTATAAGGGGCCTTAGCTGGGGCCTTCGCAAGGACCGACAAAGATTTGTCGGGTTGGGTGCACGCCTTAGTCTTTGTAAGTTTCTCATCTGTAGAAGAATAAAACAATTCCTTGCTGTCGAAAGGAAGGTCCAGAAACTTATCTTGCACCTCCTTCGAAAACTTTGTTGTATGGAGCCATGCCTGGCGGGAGGCTTCTATTCCCACCATAAGGCCTTGAGCTGAGGTATCTTTGTTGTGTGCCGCAGCTTCCAGTAGATCCTGTGCCAACACACTGGCGTCTGACTAACCAGCCTTAAAGTCATCTAGCCTATCCACAGAAATACACTTCTGGAAATTGGCCAACTCTTTCCACAGCCTCAGATTAGCTGCTGCCAGGATGAGCTTGGTGTTCGCTTGACAAAGTTGGAGTGCTGAATTGGCAAAGACTTTGTTGCCCAAGGAGTCCCGAATCTTGCTTTCTCTGGACAGAATCTGACCCGCATCCGTCGCGGTAGTAGAGGCCGGCTTGGATTGAAGCGTGGCCGCAGCCACCACCGTTGAGGAAGGGATCGGACAAGACGATAAGGCTATCTACTCAGAGGTGTGAAGCCTGTATCAAGCGCCAATTCTTTTATTGATGTGTAGCCGGGTATAGGGCTTATCCCAGACCTTACGGGATTCAGCCAAAATATCCTTTTAGAGGAACAGGCCGGTGTGCTCTTGAGGTGACAGGGTAAACGCTCCCGAAGGCACTCCTTCCTGTGGAGCGGGGGCCTCAGGTACTGGAATATCAAGGAGGGCCATGATATCCAGGACCCATTCATGGAATGCTCCGACACAGCGGGGCTGCTCATCAGTATCCTGATCTGATTGAGGGTCATCCGGCGAATCGGAAACAGACACCTAGTACGCCTCATGTTTTAAAATGCTATCCGACTCTGCCAGTGTCTTCTTTATGGGGGACGGTAGAGGAGGAAGAGCCGCAGGTGGGCGAGGAGGAAGAGCCGCAAGTGGGCGAAGAGGAAGAGGTGGCACCACCGCAGGGCATGTAGAAACCGCTGGGACGGAAGGTGGAACAGGAGGTTCAGGGTAAATTTCCTTGAAAAGACGCTTAAAATACTCGTTCATGGGGTCAGAGTGCATGAGCCTCTGAAATTCCCAAAAAACGCATCCTCTGATGAAAGTTTAGGTGCTAGGGGCGGGCATTAGCCGCTCATAAGGGGCATACCCCCACAAACACAATGAAGATGGTTGCCAGGAAGGCCCGCCACTGACCGGGTCCACATAGACCAGTGGAGCAGAAGAAGGAGGAAGCAAGACAGCATGAGGCAGCAGTGCCCGAGTGCGCCACTCATAAGAAGAGCAGAAGATTTTTGCTGTCCATGTGATGTGGAAACGGCTGCTCAGCCCCAAAAAGAAGGTCCCAAGCACCCGATGTGAGCGTAGGTGTATGAAGTATTTAAAATGGCCGTCGTGGACCATGAGGTTTGGGCCGCCAGACACCTGAAGAGAACTGCGTCACATGTGTAGATGAGGTAGTTGTCCGCTCAGGCAGGTCAGGGGACTTAAGCAACACCTTAGCCTTGACACAAGGATGCTCGGCAGAGCCGGTTATGGAGGAGTTACAGTCTATGGCCACCCTCTTTGCCCCCTCGACAGAACCAGTATCACCGCGCCCCTGAGCACGGTAATGTTGAGGAATCCACCTCACAGACAAGACCTTCAAAGCAGGTCTCTCAGTTTTGTCGATACAGACCTTAGCCTCAAGAAGAGAAACCTTGGGTTTCACCCAAGTACGGGTAGCTCCCTCGAGAGGGGCCTCAAGCCGTGTCTCTGTACAGAAAGCTCCAGAAACTGACACCACAGGACGTACCCCGGTGTCTGTGTGGAAAGCTCCAGAAATGGAGACCTCGGAACGAACCTTGGTATCCCAGAAGAATTAGATTGAACTTTAGCACCTAACAGGTGATCCTCGGAACGTGGTCCGTATTGGCAGGTCCGTCATGAGAACCCTCAGAGAAAACTCTGGTGCGCCTATTAGGCCTATGAGGCACCTCACAGGATCCCCTGGTAACAGAGCTAGCTACTCAAGCCCCTCCCGGACCTGGAAGACCCCGGGAAGGAGTCCCCTGGCCAGGGCACCCTAAAAAGTAAGGAACTTACCGGGCGTTTCTTCTTTTCGTCAATGAAAGGCTCGAAATGAGGAGGAGGAATGTGCTGAAACACTTCCTCCCACCGAAGAAGACGACGTTGGAGTGCTCGGCCGGAGAGGGAATTGCAGTAAAAACACCCAACAATGGTCCCGGCCACACACTCCAAGCAGAGAGAATGAGGATCCGCCCTGGCGATACGACGTTCGCATGAAGAACAGGACACAAATCTCAGACGCTCCGCATTAGACGGAGGACCAAGTGACCGTGAAAACGGAGCAGGAAGGACAATGGGAATAAGAAAACATTTCCTGGTGATGCAAGTGCATCCAGCCTTGACCGTGCGGAGAAAAGGACTGAAGGGCGATGTGCGGGTCGGAGCTCAGGAGGGCGCGGTTATGGCCACGTGCGGTACCCTGCGTAAAAATAGAGGGACAAAAGTTCAATTTTTGATGCTTTTTACAAAAGTGCTCCAGAGTTCCATCCCGAAGGACGAAATGTCCCACAAGTATGATGGAAAGGGGCCGGGACGTAGGAGTACATCACTTTCAAACTGGCATACAGTGCTACCAAGTCATACCAATGACAGCCTATGTACCATTCAAAATATTGTTGACATTGGCATAAGCACCAATGTTATGATTTTGTCATATAAAAGTTGGGAATCTTTGCACAGATTAGCAAATGATAATACAAAACCAATTTACCATTAGCTTCAAATCATGCATTGACACTGTGGAAGCGCTGTATTTGCTTGACTAATATAGAGATTCCATATTATATAATTAAATATATTCCAATTAAAGTGATCATCAAACAATCAGAAAAATTGAACATTGAAAAATGCATGTAATTAATGAAATAGGTGGTTGGCACTGAGCTTTTTGATAGCCCAACATTTACGGTAGAGAAAACATATTGACAGGATAGGTTATAGATCACAGTGAAGAAAACATGAAATGAAAGCTTACCTTTGCTTTATCTCTCATTGAGCCTTTTCCCAGTATAGACATTTTTGTAAGTGTGTCTTCCTGTAAACGCTTCAAAGAATTACCTCTTGGACCCAAAAGTTTGCCAACAAAGTTGAACTGCAAGACACAAAGTACACTGCATGTTTTGGAACTGCAAAGTAATTCAACACACACTAAAATATTACCATGATAAATGATCCAACTCTAGAATTCCAAGAATGTAGAGAGTACATGAACTATTCCAATCTGTAGGTACTTATCCAGTCTTGCTTTTTTCTTTTTTGTATTCTGAGACTTGCAGTCAGAGTTTTATAATGGAAAAAGCAGAACGGTGTGAATAACCATAGGCTATATGACTGTTCGATGAACCTGTGTTATCAGTATATTTTGCATTTGACCAGAACCTGTACCCCACCATTTCTGTGAACACATTATCCCAAGCGCCATTCCAGAGCTTTTCCCTTGAGTTGTATTGTTCCCCCCACTATCAGAAAAAAACCCGTTTCTTCACTTCACAAATGATTGGTGCAGTGTCGTTTTCCATGTATAATCATGTTCATTGCGTAGGTGTTACAGTTCAATGCTGCAAGCCTTTAATGTGGAATTGGCATCAGGTTTCCTTACTGTCGTTTTTGAATATTTCTCCTTAAATCTGCACTAAGGTATGCGTAGCAAGCACATTCCTGTGCGCCATCCCTTGAAGTACGTGTAGTCTCCAGTCTGTGGATTGTTAAATAGGTATCAAAATAGTTTGTATTTTGAAGGAAGTCTCGTTCATTGTGCCAGCAAAGTACTGCTTGGTGGAATACTGTTACCTGCACTCCGTGGGATATGTAACGGATGTTTGCGATGTTGTGAAGGCATTTGTAGCTGCTCACTTTCTGCAGTGTGATGCGCAAGACAACTAATCTGTCTGTAACGATATTGACACTTGCCAATCACTCTTTTCACTTACACAGTGGATATGTGCCATTAAATGAGGGCGAGGGTAGCAGGACCATGTGTGCAAGGTGCAGTGCAAAAACCTTTTGAAAACTGCTCGGTCAAAGTTCGAGTACAGAAATGTCACCAACACATTCCCACCACCTGCTCTCACTTCTGTGTCGCCAGCGCAAGGCTAACAAGCTAAAGAGATTGAGAAAAACAACTGTGCAGACAAGCAGCTATTCTGGGCAATGTGTGATATCACCAAGCACTTTAAACCGCCCATATTGAATCTGGGGGAAAGCAGCTTAAGGTGGGTTGTCTGATCTCAGAAAACAAAAATAAAGTAAGATTGTGTATGGAGACTTATAACAAAGTTACTCACTGTAGTGACTATCTTAGTCCCAGTCCATAGTCCCCTTTCCTCCATACTTGTGGGACATTCCGTCCTTCGGGACAGGACAGAAGCACTTTTGTCAAAAAGCATCCAAAACTTTGAATTTTTGTCCTATTTTTACGCGGGGCCACAGCATGTGGCTGTAACCCTGCCCTCCTGAACTCCGCCCTGTGCATCGCCCTTCAGTCCTTTTCTATTGCAAGGTCTGATACCATTTAAGTAATAATAGAGGATACATTTTAGAGGGGACGGCCGGCGGGCGTATGGATGAAAGGGGACTATGGACTAGGAGTAAGATGGTCACTACGGTGAGTAACTTTGTCATACTCCTACGTGCCGTCCCTTTTCCTCCATACTTGTGGGAGATTCCCAAGCACGCACCAGTTAGTATGAGTGGATGGGAAAAAAAAAAAAAACTTTACTGGAATAAGTTAAGAGAAGCCGGAGCGAATTGGGCATTAGCCCTGGAGCTCAAGTCTAAGCAGTAATGCTTACAAAAAGCTGACGGGGAAGCCCACGTAGCCGCATTGGCGATGGACTCCCAAGGCACATACTTTTGGAAGGCAACAGCAGTCTCTTTGCCACGTACAAGATAAGCATGGATGCCTTTCCGGGGTTTAAGGCCTTGAATGGAATAAACCTCTAAAATACATGAGGCAATCCATCGGGAACATTTGCTTTTTGATATTGATTGTTTATTTGTATAGTGCCTATACACAATTTGTTTCAAAGCGCTTCAAGGAGGGAGGGAACATGGGAGAAATACACGTACATTCTTACAAGTCCTTGAAACAATACAGAATGTGAAAAATGTACTATCAAATCATGACAGATAGTACAAGTGCATAGAACAATAAGGGAGAGGAGGGGGGGAGAGGGGAGACAAAACTAGCAGTAGCATTAGGACCCAGGCGGTAAGGGGTTTACGGCGGCGTAAACTGCGCCGACCCTTACCGCCTGATTCCGAGGTCCCTTAGCGCCATGGAGGTTTTAACACCTGCTAAAAGCATGGCGCTAAGGGACCTTGTTGTTAATTACGCCACCGTAATTTACGGTGGCGTAATTAACGCCTTCCCCACTCCCATTATGCCCTATGGGGCAAAAATGGGAATGGGGAAGGGTAAATGGGTTAATGGGGACTTACCACCCCACTCACCTCGGAATGGGGCGGTAAGTCCGCCAACCACCATGGCGTAAACATAGTTTACGCCATGGTGGTAAAGGTACGACCCAGGCGGTAACTTACCGCCTGGGTCGTAATGAGGCCCTATGCCTGACAACAATTTTTGCAGTGTAAGAGTGACAAGAGGAGGGGGAAGTGGGAGGGGGGTGAGGGGAGAGGAGAGAAGGGTTGAGGAGAGGAACTAAACAAGTGACTAGCAGTTGAAGGTCGATCACTGTCAAGATAGTGCTGAGGCGGGAGGGGGAGGAGAGAACAGAAGGGAAAAGTGGGGGACAGACGAGCTGTTATCAGTGGTCAAGGGACCACTGATAAGAATAAGTGCTTAGAGAAGTATGGAGGTAAAGGGGGGGCTCAGAGGGAGAGACGGCTGCAAAGACAGGTGGCTACGAATTACTATGCGGGACGGCAATTGGCCGGTTTCCCTTTCAGGTCTCTGAATGTGACAGAGTTGTGAGGAGCTTCTGAGTTAACTCGTTCTATTGCCCGACGTCCAAATTGTTTAAAACTCGCTCGGCATCCAATGCCAGATTAGGTAAAACGACAGGTAAGGAGATTGATGGTTCAAATGAAAATCGGTAACCACCTTAGGCGGAAGGAAGGAGGAGTGTGAAGCATAACCTTATCCTTATGGAAAGTGAGGAACGGATGTTCCATGGAAAGAACTTGTAGTTACCTTACTCGCCTCGCCGATGTTACTACAATTAGAAAAGCAACCTTCCAGGAAAGGTATTTAAGATCGGTAGTGGCCATGGGTTCAAATGGCTTATGGCAAAACGAGGTGAGGACCACATTCAAATCCCATTTGGGGTGAGGGGTGCGCACCGGCGGGAAGAGAAGAGGCAAAATGTCTTTTAATGACCGGATCAGTAGGTGAAAAAGAACAGCTGTCCGTGGACAAGTAGGCCGCAATGGCAGATAAATAAGTTCTGCAAGACAGAAAATGAATGCCGGAAGCTTCAAGGTGAGATACAAATGATAGAACAGTGTCAACCCTAGCGTGCCTGGGGTCAAGCTGTTTAGCTAGGTACCAGTAGCAAAAGCTGAGCCATTTGCTCCTATATTGAGCCCTTGTAGAAGGTTTTCTGGCTGCTTGCATAATGCCCATATTGTCCTTGGACAGATTAAATTGCAGTAAGGATCTGAATTCAGGCGCCAGGCCACCAAGTTGAACGATTTTGGGGAGGGATGCCACAGCTGGTGATCACTCTAGTGAAGGAGGTCAGGAGTCGGCGGCAATCTGATCAAAGGAAGACTCGACAGATGCTGAAGTTCAGAAAACCAAAATCTGGCTGGCCACCATGGAGCTATGAAGAGGAGAGTGCAATTTGAGGCACTCCTGAGCTTGCAGAGCGACCGATGAATCAGAGGCAATGGAGGAAAAGCATAAGCCTTCATGTTGTGCCACGGAATATCGAGGGCGTCTCTCAGTGAGGACGCTCCGAGGCGGTCCCTGCATAAAGAGGAAGTTTCCTGTTTGTGAAAGTCACAAAGAGGTCCAATTCTGGAGTGCCCCATTGGCGAAAAATGTTAGAGAGAACATTGCTGTTCAATTCCCACTCGTAACTGGCTGCCGACTGATGGCTGAGTGAGTCTGCAGTTACATTGATGTGACCCGGGATGTGTACAGCCTGGATCCAGACCTTGTGCTGTGTGGCCTCAGTCCCAAATTTGTAAGGAGAGGTAACTTGGTGCCAACCCTGCTTGTTGATGTAAAACATTCCCAGAGTATTTTCTGTGCGAACACGGACTACCATGTTGGTGATAGACGGTTGAAAAGCGATGAGCGCTAGGAAAGTGAACTGCCTGTCCTGAAGCATTCACAGGTCGAATACTTTGAGGTGACACAGCGTCACTCCCCACCCCAGAAGGGAGGAGTCGTGGTAACTGTCACTTGTGTGGGCAGGGCTCCTGGAAGGAGGCCCCCACTGAAAGTTTGCTGGTCGAAGACCACCATTGTAGGTCTGCCGTCATGCAGGATGGAACTGGGATTATCTTGGAATCCGGGTCCGAACCCTGAGACCAACAGCTCTGAAGAGCTAGCTGAGTACGCCTCATCTTCAGACGTGCAAAAGGTAGAGCTAGCACGAAAGAAGCCATGAGACCCAGAAGTCTTTGGAACCACCAGGCCGTCATGTGCCAGGATTAGAGGAAGAGGTGACATGTGGACGATAGGTCTGCAATCCTGTCCGTAGTTAGGAACACCCTGGTACTGACTGTATTCCAAGAAAAACCCAGGAAAATCAGGTTGAGAGACCGCCATGGACGATTTCTGCCGATTCGCCAATTCACTGATAGCCCAAGATGGAACAGGAACTGAAGAAGAGACTGAAGATTGGTCAAGGCCGTTTGTGGACAAGGGTTGTGCAGGAGCCAATCACCCAAATATGGATATACATGAACCTCCTGCAGTCTGAGGAAAGCTGCGATGAGCGGCATCATCTTCGTAAAGACACGCGGCGCCGAGCTGCGACCAAAAGGGAGCACACAGAACTGAAAGGGTTCCTCGCCCAGGGAGAACCGCAGATATTTCCGATGCGGGCTCCATATCAGAAGGTGCATGTATGCATCCTGAAGGTCCACTACACTGAGCCAGTCGCCCTTCCGAAGACAGGACTTTATTTGGCAATGCGTGATCATCTTGAATTTTTCTTGAGGAATAGAAAGATTGAACTGGAAAAAGATTGAGGATAGTGCGCAGGCCAGCTTGGTTGGGTTCCGGGACTGTAAACAGACGGGCGTAGTAGCCCGTCCCTTGCTCCTTGAGGGGAACAGGCTCCACTGCTCTGAGGTCTAGAAGTTTCTGTAGCTTGGCTCTGAGGGAGGGCGACCCAGGCTGCTGGAAGGGAGGGTTGAAGGGTTGGGTATGGGGGAGGGGCAAGCAGAAGCCCGCCTGAGCGATGGACAAAACCCGACGATGATGGTCTGCCTTGCCTCCAGACGAGACGAAATTCGTCCTCCCACCGGAGTCTCGTGCGACCGACAAAAGATATTATTTGGATGATTTGTCAGCAAGGAGACTACCTGTCCCTGGAGAGGAGGCTACTGGCTGAGAGAAAAACCGGCCACCTTGCCTTTGTTGCTTACGGCAGGGCCAGCCAACTGTAGCTTCAGATCGGCGCGCACAGTGATCCTGAAACCCTCTGAATGCAAAGAAGAACCGAGTTTGGAAGATGTCCTTCTGGAGGAAGAGGCCGGTGAGCTCCTGCGGTGATAGAGTAAAGGCTCCAGAAAGCACCCCCTCCTGTGGTGCGGGGACCTCAGGCTCTGGAATAGCAAGCAAAGCCATCATATCCAACCCCCGGTCATGAAATGTCCTAATAGAGCGGGCTGTTCATCACTGTCCTGGTCTGCCTGACCCTCATCCAGTGAAGTGGGAGCAGGAGACTGATCCGCTGCAGGTGATGCCTCAGGTCTTAAAGTGTTGTCTAGTGGTGCACCCAATGTTTTTTCTATCAGGGATAGCGGAGGCAGAGGAGGAAGTGACGGAGGAGTTCCAGCAGATAGATGTTGAGGAGGTGGCACCACCGGGGCCTGCGAAGGAACAGCCAGGGCAGAAGGCAGCACAGGAGGTTCAGGATACATTTCCATAAAAGACCCTTAAAGTATGCCCTCATGGGATCAGATTGCATTGCCTTCTGAAATTTCCCCAAAAAATGCTTCCTCAGGGTGAATCCCCGTATCCAGATCCACAGAAGAACTGGGCTGAACTTTAAATGGGGAACCTCTGAACAATGTCCTGTTTTGGCAGGCTCACTGTGAGAACCGTAAGTGGAACATCCAGTGTGCCTATTGGGAGCCTTGCGGGACACCCCTGGTAACAGAGCTACTAGAGCCCCTCCCAGTCCTGGAAGACCCCGGAAAGGAGTCCCCTGACCGGTGCATCCTAAAAAGTAAAGAACTTACCGGGTGTTTCTTCTTCTCGTATGCGGTGGAGGAATGCATTGAAACACCTCTTCCCACCGAAGAAGACAATTCTGGAGTGCCAGACGAAGAGGGAATCGCAATAAAAACACGGGTCCCAACAATGTCCCGAGCCTAAACACTCTAGGCAAAGAGAGTGGAGATCCGCTCTCGCGAAACGACTTTTGCATGAAGAACAGGACACGAATCCCAGATGCTCCGACATAGACGGAGGACTAGATGACCGTGGAACCGGAGCAGGAAGGAAAGACAAAGGGAATAAAAAGTAAAAGTTCCTGTTGATACTAGTGCGTCCAGCCCCGACCGTGCGGAGAAAAGGACTGAAGGGCGATGCGTGGGGTGGAGCTCAGGAGGGCGAGGTTATGGCCACGTGGGGCGGCACCACGTAAAAATAAAAGAAGGACAAAAATAAAATGTTCCATGCTTTTTAACAAAAGTGCTCCGGTCTCGTCCCGGAGGACAGAATGCCCCACAAGTATGGAGGAAAGGTGACAGGACGTGGGAGTAAGAATGAATCTTACCCTCTGGCATAGCTCTGGACAACCGTACTGGATGTTCAAGCTACAAATCCATTATAGAAGACTATGCAAATCAGGCTTACTCCCACTTGTAGGTGTCACCGTTTTCAGGGACGGCATGGGAGCATTTTTTGGGACATAGCAAAACTCCCTCAAATGTTTGTTTGTATACATGCCAGTTGCCCCACCCTGCCTTGCTGCACAACTCCTTTTCCAATGCCTAAGCCATACCTGACTGTCTAGTTTAGTGAGGACGGTAGGAAGGTGTATGAAGGAGGGGAAATCTATGGACAAGGAATACAATAGACACTAAGGTGAGTAACTTTTATTTAGTCCTTGTCCCATCCCCCTTTCTTCATACTTGTCAGAGATTAAATAGCATTCCTATACAGAAGGGGAGGTGATCACGACACTGACTACGGTCTAAAGATCAGCTTGAATGAACCTAACATAATCTCTGGAGCTGGAGTCCAAGCAGTAGTACGGACAGAAAGCAAAGGCAAGGGCACAAGTGACGACTCTAGCAATGACCCCCTCATGGGAATTTAAGGCCCCAAGGACGATTTGGCCCACACAGTATCAGCATGGAGGCCCTAGTGGGGTGCAGCTCATGGCATCTGCAAAACTGCATGGTATATGAGACTACCCGGTGAGCAATGGTAGCTTTAGAAGCCACAAATCTGCAGGATTTGACCCTAGAAAGAATGGAGACCATGTGATGATCTGGGACCAGATTACAGAAAGTTTGCATCAGTGCAAGGACGGTATTAGCACCAGGGCAAAGTTTGCCCAGTTTTTAAAAACCCTCAGGAATATTGGAAAACCACTGCACCATGACTAGTGCAGTTTGGCATGGTAAGAGCAGCAGGGAAAAAAATGCTCCAGTACAAAAAAGATGCATTTTCACTGCATTTTTGCAACAGGGCAAAGTTTAACCTGGTGCTAATACTGAATGGTATTAGCACTAGGGCAAACTTGTTTTGTAAAGGAACTTTTTCTTCCATACCTATGATCACCTCTGTAAATTCCTAAGACCATTAGCAATGAAACGGCTCTGAGGTCGACAGCAACGAAAATGAGCTTGAGCTCTCTGCCTGGCTTTTGATATGCATTCAGTTTAGATATATCCTGTGGGAGATTCAGCACTAGCTTCAGGTTTGAACCATGAGTCATCACATCATACTGAAAGCTGTGCATGTCCGAAAAGCTGACTCCACCCCAAACAGTAATTTCTTTTGAGACAGAAAGTACAAAGCCCTGTGGGATACTCCTCTCTCCCCTCCAAGAAAAAGAGGCACACAAACAGGACAGTAGTCACTTTGAATTTATTCAACATTACCCCATAAGGTTTAATCGTCCCAGCACTTCTAATCTGCAGAGCACCTGGAAAGAAGTTTTTCTCAGTGTCCCTACCGACTAGCATCCAAGACAGTTGGGAGATTGTATTCTCCAATTATCATCTAGACTGTCAAACCCTTATCTATGTTCTATTCATTATGGAGTGAGGCAGCTTGCAAAAGACATTTAGGAGATCAAACAGGAGTCTGCTTAGGATGTGGGTTTGAATAGCAGTATTAGCAGGTAACCTGTGCATAGGATGATTTGGAGTAGGCACCCTGAAAGGGTTTTGGGCCTGCCACATAAGAATATTCGGCAGAGGTTCCAAAACAAAGTTGAAGAGGTAAGATGAGAGATGCCACCGCTGCTTGGTGCCCAGGCCAATGAGGGCACACTGATATATGATTTGCAGGGCTGCCGTGCAAAACTTTGAACAAGTTCTTGACCTTGAACAAATGTGCATTTTTTCATGCTAAAGGCCATATAGCCCCATCCCACACAATCAAAATCATTTTCAGCTTTGATATAAATATGTACTTATTTGGTACTTAAGTGGTGAAAGATGTTTTCCTGTATTTGGCTCTGGAAGAGTGAGCTCCACAAATTGGGGCATCTGTGGGGGTTTAGTTATAAATTCAGATTGGATTCATTTTGGTTGGATGTCTTGATTAGCTCCCTTGGCATTGTTGCTGTCTAGGTTCCAACGTTGTATATAGTTCAGGGGCAACGCGTTTGTCTTGCAAGCAATGCAACACAGGTTTAAATCCCGAACAATTTCTGGCATTAAGCACGTTCTTAAAGAACAATTATGATTATAATTCAGGCTCTGTGACCTCGCAAACTGTAGGGATCTTAGTGCCGAGGTAACATGATAAAATATATTCAGGATGGCGATTACCCGGGCCACATAATTATGGATTAACTGAAGTTAGTTTACAGAATTCATTGATAGGCCAACGTAAAGGCAGTGGCAATAGTGCAAGCATGTACGTTCAGGACTCTTAATAGTCTAGTAGAGCAGAGGCAGTATTTTCTTTAGAATCAGGAGCTAATTACAGGAGCCTCTGGTCACAGCATCAATTAGAGGGCAGAATGTTAGGTTTTCATCAAAGATGACAGCCAAAGTTTCTAGCTTTCCCAGTGAGTGTTGATGGTGGAAACATGGATGAAGAATATGGGAAAGGTAAGCTCCGTGATTTTGGCGTTACACACAAAAGAATTTCATTTTTTGACACCATTGAGTCAAAGATTGATGCTGCCAGAGTTATGGTGCTGTAAGTGTGGCAACAGACAAAATGTCATGCACAAATCGGGTCTGCAAACTGGTTCCATGTTCATTCATCCCCGTTTTATTTTTAGTGACTTTCCTACCGGAAATCTTTTGCCGAAAAAATGCATCACATTTTGGGCCCGATTCACGTAAGTGTTTTATAATGGCTCAATCCCAATGGAAAATGTTCCATGAATCAGGCCCTTTTTAATTTATTTTTATTTGAAGGGGTTCCCCTGAACGCCCGCTATTATTGATTCATTATACCCGACCCTACCACTTATATGCCCTTACCAACCCTCTCCATATTTTTAAATGTTTTTTTTCGGTAAGCATTTTTCGACAAAAAGTACTGCGAACAAAACGGGTGATGGATGAACGTCGTACCCTTCCGACTTGCCGCCTCTGGATGAATACGAATGAAATGTTTTGAAAGTAGGTGTGAGCATAATTTTATAGGTTGTAGTGGCTAACCTCTTCACCTTTGGACCATGGTTCTAATAATGACAGAACTTACCAAATTGCATTATCTCCCTGACAAGCTTAATGTACATAGGTGTATTGTAATGCACATACGTAAAAAAACAACTGCAAGTTGTGTAGTCAACGACTACTGCAACTAATACTGTACGGACCCATGTATGTCCTTACCACCTTCACATTTATGATAAATAGTTTAATTTGGGCACCAACCCCTATATTTCTCAATGCTTAGTGCCCCTGGTTTAAAGATACTCCTGCTACAATAAATGTTGAATGTAAAGTGGTTCTTGTGGGTTAGTGTTCTGCGCATGCTACCATTAAAAGGTTTATTCTGCTGGTAAATCTGCTGTAATATTGCCAAACGGAATTTCCCTTACCGCCACTCAGTCTGGGGGAATTACCTCCAGATAACAAGTTGTGGTATGGTGGTGTTCGTCGCCACCATACCATATCCATACATTCTGATTTTAGACAGCAAGGCATTTCCCTGTAGGAATTTCCTCCGCCGCAGCGCCAAAGTTGCAGTACGGCGCTGCGGGAATGCAGTGGTAACAGTTACCACTTCATTACTGCAATTTTTGCCCGCACTGCCGTACTTGTAATGAGGCCCTATAGTGTGAACTTAAAGGGTATGGTGATAAATAATTAAAAACAAATAATAACTATCACCTTGTACATGCGTTTTTTCGTGTTGACTTATTTTGCATGGCTTGAGAGGAAAACCAATTCTGACTGAAATATGTTACGATTTATCAGTGACATTTTATTTATATACTCTGCAATAAAAAGAATGCTGTCAGCAGCTTATCTGCAGCTGGACTTGTCCTGTCTTCCAAGATGAGAAGTGTGGTTTTGTTCAGTGTCAATTACGACAGCATCACCAAAATCTCTATTTTTCCAAAAAAAGGTTTCATAATCTTAATGGGACCTGGTGTTATGTATATTCTATTTTCAGCTGCATTTTTATTGAAGACTTGTAATACCCAGTTGCTGTGCTCTCTAAAATCTGCATTACAGAGAGCTAGCGTCCATGCAGTAATGCCTGCAGAATGCGATGGGAGTAGACCAGGAAACCTGCTTCTGAAGAGCAACAACTGTGGCCTTTGCCCTCAGGGAGCAAGTGTGCAAAGAGTGGACTTTTGTTCTGCATCTTGTCAGCTTCCAGAATTGCTGGATCCATTCAGTGAGAAATAGAAGCTTTAAAAGCTTGATGGCCCACAGAAGAACAAGCTACTTACCCCCGCTAACGTTCTTTCGACTGGATGTTCCTCCCACGTATTCTTCATCTATGATATCTTCATTTCCAGTTTTAGCTGCTCCGGAAAAAGATCTCTCGACAGAGGGCGATGTGCGTCGAGACGGACGACTCGATGTTCCTTGAGGGTTTCCATCTCGGCTGATGTCAACCTCGAGTACATACACAACTCGCAGTGCACATTGGTTTCAGTTCTGTTTTTTTGCTACCATATGCAGAATTAACAGCCTTGATAAGTGCCTTGAAATGTTCAGACCTTAGTGCAATGTTCAATACTCGGAAATTCTAAAGTGGGGTAGGCTCGGAGGGCGATTAGGAATACGTGGGAGGAACATCCAGTTGAAAGAAAGTTACCACGGGTAAGTAACTTGTTCTTCAAATGGATTGTGTTCTCCCACGTGTTCTTCATCTATGATAGACTCCTGAGGCAGTAATAGGTTCTTTTGGAGGAGATAGTAAGAATTGAGAGTTATTGTTTGTCCACAAAGGAGCATAGTACTACTTTCCCAAGTCTTCCTTCATTGTTAGAAGTGTCCAAACAGTAATGTGTTGTGAACGTGTGGAAGGAGTACCAGGTAGCTGCCTCGCAGATCTCCTTTATCGGAACTCCCCACTGAAGGGCAGAGTAAGTTGCCATGCCCCTAATGGAATGATCCTTTAAACCTTCTGGAGGATTTTTCCCAGCTAGCTTTTAGCACTCCGAAATAGCCACTATGATCCATCTTGATAGTGTCCGTTTGGTCACTGATAGACCTAGTTTGTGTTCTGTATATCCAAAGAAAAGTTGGTTGTGCTGTCGCAACTTTGCCATCCACAAAATATAAAAGCTTAGAGCTCTCCTCGGATCGAGTCTGTGGAATCTTGACTTCCTTGCCAGGATGAGCTTGAGGATGGAAAGCAGGAAGCACGATTTTCTGTGCTAAATGGTAATCTGACAAAATCTTCCGTAGAAAAGAGGATTGGACCATAAGGACAACCTTATCCTTCGAAAAAGCGGTAAACAGAGATTTACAGGATAATGTCTGCAATTCACTCACCCTCCGGGCTGATGTTATTGCTACCAACAAAATAGTTTTGTAACTTAGCAGTCTCAAAGGACAGGAATAGAGTGGAGTTGGTACTTGGAATGGTGTAGGAGGAAACACATTTGTGAGTCCTTTAAGAAATTAAAATATTAAGGGTATTTTGAAATAGAATCCCTGTTAAGAGGGGCGCTTGAATATGGAAATCGCTGCCAGAAAACCCTTGATTGTTGCAATCTGGAGCCCCAGAGTTGCCAAATGTAGTAGAAAAGATAACACTGTAGGTGTATCGCATTGAAAAGGGTCCATATTATTTTCTCTACACCAGCTGCAGAACTTGTTCCAACGGCAGCGATACAGAGATTTTGTCGCTGGCCTTCTGGCCGAAAGCAAAATCTCCATTATTCATTCCGGAGGTCCCAATACTTGTCCCTCAGCCTCTCAGAAACCATGTGTGAAGGCTGAGTGTCTTGACCTCTGGATGGAGAACTTGACCCCCCTCTTCCGAGAGAATGTTCTCTCCTTGTGGAAGACGTATTGGAGGGGAGAAGGATATGTCCAGAAGGTCCGGGATACCACGTCCTTCTGGCATCCGAGGCCATTAGGATAATGGATTTCACAAACTTTGAAGATCTCTTGAAGGACTTCCTGAGCTCATTCCCACTCGTGGGAGACTGTCCACTGCCTGCTCAGTGCATCCGCTGCTGTGTTCTCTTCTCCGAATTGCAGATATAAAGACTCCTTGAATTGCCCAGAACCAGAACTGCATTTCTTCTCTGCACAGTGGTAGTGACCCTACACCTCTCTTGTTGAGGTAGTACATGGACACTGTTATCCGTCATTATAAGTACATTCATTCCCCGTACAGAGGGCAGAAAGGCCTTCAGCGCTAATTTGATTGGCCTCACATCCAAAAGGTTGATGTGTAGTTTGGACTCCGATGGAGTACAACGACAGCCGACTGTCAGATCATTGGGGTGGGCTCCCCACCCCGTGAGTGAGGCATCCTTCACTACTGTTATCTCCGGCCATGGTTGCCAAAAAGGTTCTCCTTTCAGAATGCTGTCCTCGCAGGTCCACCCCAGAAGGTCCGGTGAGACACTGCCTAGAATTTGAAGGAGGTCTGACATCATTCCTGAGAATTGGGACCACTGTGTCCTGAGAGCCCATTGAAGGGATCTCATTCTCAGGCGGGCCTATGGCACCAGAAAAATGCAAGATGCCATGAGGCAGAGCAACCTCAAAAAGTCAAAGGCCGGAAAACGCTGGACACTCTGAAATTTGGTGATCATCTGCAAAATGTCTTGAACCCTCACCTCGGGTGGTGAGGCTTTTTCAAAGGATATATCCAGGACTGCTCAAATAACTGGAGTCTTTGAGATGGTATCATGTGAGACTTCTTGGAATTGAGGAAGAAGCCCAGTCTGTGGAGGGAGTGGCAGGTGATACTGAGATGTTCTGGGGCCAGTACGGGTGAACGTGTCCTGATCAGCCAATCATCCAGGTTGGGGTAGACTTGAATCCCCCCCTCTCCTGAGACTTGCTGCCACCACTGCCATTAACTTGGTGAAAACCCTAGGACGGAGGTCAGCCCGAATGGCAGAACTCGAAACTGCTAATGAGAACCACCAATGGCGAACCTCAGGTACATCCCGTGCTTGATCAAGATTGGCACATGAAAGTAAGCATCCTAAAGGTCCAATGATACCATCCAATCCTGGAGCTGGAGGGCCTAAAGGATCTGAGAAAGTGTGACCATCTTGAGCTTGTCTTTCCTGAGGAACTTCTTCAAGTATCTCAAGTCCAAGATAGGTCTCAGTCCTCCGTCCTTCTTGGGGATTAGGAAATCGGGAGAATACCACACTCTGTTCCTCTCCATCACAGGTACTGGTTCTGTACCGCCTTTCTCTAGCAGGGTCAGCATTTCCTGCAACAGGAATGGATCTGGAACATTTAGCTAATGGTTTCCCGGTGGATGATCCCGAGGTCTCTGTATAAAGGGGAGGCAGAAACCCAGGGCTACTGTTTCTAATGTCCATGAATCCGAAGTAATACCTTACCATTCTTTCAGATGCTGGGACAGTCTGCCTCCCACCAGGGTGTCGCAAGTCAAGACCTCAAGAGTGGTCTTGAGGTGGCTGAAGCAGCGGCTGATGGTAAAGACACTGCTGCTTTAGCGGGATTAGCACCTATCCCTCGTCCACCATGAAGGAATCTTCTTTGTCCTCTGTGACCAGCCTGTCCACTCGCTCTTCCAACTGAGTAGTAGCGAAAAAAAACCTACCCCTCCAAGATGATCCGCTGGGGTGAAAAGGCTGTGGCTGCCTGACTGCGGCACTTAAGGAATTGGCTGCTGCCTTTGAGGTCTGCAGCTTTTCAAGGCTTTCATCAGCCTTCTTTCCAAATAAATGCAAGCCATCTAAGGGCATGTTAAGGAATCTAGATTGCACATCAGGTGCAAAACCGGACTTCCTCAACCACGCAAATCTGCATATGACATTGCTTGCCGCCATGGCCCTGCTGACGCCGTCAGCAGTGTCCAGACCTGACTGCAAAGACTCACACATTCGGCTTTTTGCCATCCCTGAGCAGGTTCATGAAGCCGTCTCTTTCTTCACCCTCAGGGATGTGATCAGCCGCCATCGCTATTCAGTCCCACAAGGTGAATGTAAACTTTTACAGGGCACACGTGGAATAAGGGGACTTTAAAGCCATGCTACTAGCAGAAAAGACTTTCGTTGCTCAAGAGTCAAAGCGTTTGTCACCCCTATCAGGGGGTATGCTTGGGTATGCCGCTTGCTTGCAGGCAGATGTAGCTGCCTGTACTACTGGGCTTTTCGGGGTAGGTTGAATTGACAGGTAGCCAGGAGCGCTACTGGATGGCCTGTATTTTTGGGTCACATGTTTGTTTACTGCAGGGCTGCACTCTGGTGCCTCCCAGTTTGCGGCAACACTTTTTTGCACTGCCACATGGAATGGTAAAATAGGGTCATTTTGAGGACCCTTGTCTAATAAATAGGTCAGGTCGTCCTGTTCAAATGCAGGAGCTGGTCTACTCAATCCCAGGAATTACACCACTCTGGTCATTAGGCTCCTGTATGATGCATCTGCATGATAAGCCATATCTGGTATCCCAAAATCTAGTTCTGGGGAGGTGACTACCCCACTAGCTGTTTGTAGGGTGTCATGTATTTCTCTAACCCTGGTCTCGTCTGAAATAAAGCTTTCAGGTATATTAGTATCCTTCTGAATACTAGGGGTATCAAAGGTTTCAGAGCCCTCCTATATTGAAGTCAAGGACCTGAAAAAATCCTTTTTAGGTAAAGGTTGAAAAACCTTTACCTCGTTTTTTTGATGTAATGGCGTTGAAGAATGAACAATTATCGTCAATATTTTTTGTATCGGCTTCGAAGCCGTCGATGGCGTTAATGGCTTAACTTTTGGCTTGTGCTTCGACAGACTTTGCCCTAGACTCAATGTTTTCTTTGAAGATTTTTCGCCAAGTCGAGTACTCAAAGACTCAAGTAGTCTTAGGCTTATGACTCGGGCTCGAGGGCGTGCAGGCTCTCTCCTTGGCGTCATGCTCGTCTTTGACCGTAGCATGGAGACTGTTCTTATGCTTCGAGGAGGTCGGGGCCTGATCGTCAAAGATTTTGCACATTTTCCTCCTAAATAGTTCCGACTCCTCTTTGGGAGAAGATTTAGTTGGGAAGACTATGCTCTTTTCTGAGGAAGAAGATGAAAAAGGTGATCTGTGCCTGCGAAGAAGACGAGGAGTGTCTGCGCCTCAAGTATGATAGTTTCTTCAATTTTTTTTGTGAGAGGAATCCCTCGACTAGTGGGGTGACCCAAATTTAGATGGAGTGCACAGGGATTTGGGGACAAACCCACCCACTGCAGGTCAGATTTGCACCCTTCTATGGCCTTACCTGTCATAGACTGACAGGATCGACAGTCGGTTACATGCTCCTTGCCTAGGCACCACAGGCATTTCTTATTCGGCTCCGTGATCATCATCTTGGTGCCTCATTTTAGACACTTTTTGAAGCCTGTCTTCGGAGTATTTGGAGCAGAAGTCGAGGCTATTTTCGATACGTTTTCGAAGAAAACTGAAGCGCGCCATTAATCGCGAAGCAATCGCATTTGCAGAAAAACAGAATTGAAGCCAACGGTCGATGCACGTGGTATATGTACTCGGAAATGACATCAGCCGAGATGCAAGTCCTTGACGGACATCAAGTTAACCATCTCGATGCGCTGCACCCTCTACCGAGAAAAGAACAAGTTACTTACCAACTGTAACGTTCTTTCAATTGGATGTTCCTCCCACGTATTCCTCATTTTAGATATTCATACTTTCAGCTTTGCTGCTTCGGAAAAAGAATTTCTCCACCAGAAGGCACTGTAGCCGAGGTGGCGCCATCGATGTCCCTCGGAGGCTGACATCGAGCGTCAATGTCATCCGCAGTATAAAGGACTCGAGCCGCGCCCGCTGGCTTCAGTTGTTTTTTCGCATATTTTCCATTTGATGAGTTGATAAGGCGTACCCCTTAGACCATAAGCTCTCAAGGAACATTGAGTGTAAACTACGTAAACTGTACGGCGGGGTAGGATCGGTGAGTAATACATGGGAGGAACATCCAATCGAAAGAATGTTACAGTTGGTAAGTAACTTGTTCTTCTAATGGATTGTGTCCTCCCATATATTCCTCATCTTAGGCAGGCTCCCAAAGCAGTATGAATTTGGAGAAGGGAGTACTAGAAAGTATTAATCATGGACTGTATGAAGGACAGCTTTGGAAAAGAGCCCCCCTTGTGATGATGTTGAATCTAGAGAATAATGCTTCACAAAAGTGTGCATAGAGGATCAGGTGGCCGCTGCACAAATATGTTGCATTGAGACACCCCTCTGGAGAGCTGTTGAAGTTGCCATGTCCCTGGTTAAATGAGCCCTCAGCCCATCTGGAGGATCTTTTCCAGCCAACCTATAGCATTCAGTGATTGCCAAAATTCTCAGTCTGGATAATATTTGTTTGGTTACTGGTAGACCCAATTTGTGTCCAGTATATCCCACGAAAAGCTGATCACATTGCCTAAAAAGAGCCAATCTGGAGATAAAGAAACTGAGTGCCCCTTTAGGCTCCAATCTGTGCAACCTTTCTTCCTCCTTACTTGCATGAGGAGGATAAAAGTGTTTTTTTGTGACAGTTGAAGGTCAGAGACTATTTTTGGCAGAAAAGAGGGTTGACTCTAAGAGTAACCGTGTCCTTATGAAAAATGGTGTGAGGAGGCTGTGATGCTGGAAATGCATCGGAGGGACAGGGCTTCCATATCCTTGTCCTTAACTGCATTTTAACTTGTGTTCTGTCGTGTTTTCTGCGCAGGAGTTCATGTGGGACTCCTGGCGGTGCAGCCCTCTCTTTTGGTTTGGTGTACAGACCCAGGGGATACCCTTATGGCACCCAAGGGTGGGGGTACAACGCTGTGCCCCTAGTGTATGTTTTTATGGTACCCTTATGGCACCTGTGTGTGGCCCACAGAGCAGGGTAGGGCTGGTGGCAGCTCCATGCTGAATTAACTGGTGCCGTTAGCGTCCTCCATTTTGGGATGCCCAGGCACTGTCATTGGAATCAGTAGATTCCTGATGGACAATATGCCCCCCATGGCCTCTTGCCATCCATCGCCTGTTACCTTGATCTTCCCGAAGTCCCAGGGAGCCCTGACTCTGTCCCTTCCCCCTGACTGTCTGTTGGGTGGAAGTTCCATATATGGTTGTGTGGGGAAGTGCCAATCAGACTGGCTGGAGCCTTCCCAACGACCGTTATGTTGTGGGTACACCTGTTGGCGGGACCTGGGTGAATGGAGTGTGACGAATCTACAGTTCTTGTTGTGGATGTCTGGTATCTGGTGTTTGACACAATGACTGAGACAGCCCTGCCTGTAACTGGTATGAATGCAGTGTGTAGTGTTGAATGGCATGGTACTTGTCTGAATCCACATTCTGTGTTGTGAGTGTCTGGATGGAGAAGAATGGCCTGAATGCACTGTATGCCCGATTGGCTGACTGCTGAATGCCCTTCGAAGCAATTGGCTGCCTGAATGTGACCCAGCAGAATAAATGGGAGATCAACAGTATATCTCGGGGCCTCTCAATGCTAGGAATCGTGTTCAGAAGCTGAAGTCCAAACGATGAAGAGTAACTGGAGCGAAACTGAAGCTTGACCTTGAAGCCCTGCTGGAAGAGAAGAATTGTCGTTTTCTCTTCTTCACCAATCTAAAAGCTGCAGTGTCTGTCTCCAAGGACTGACCCAGAGAGGACCTGGTAAGACACCCTCTTCCAGAGCTACGAGGGACCATTGTGCACAAGCTGATCTTTGTCAAAGCTCCCTGGTAGACAGACCTATGAAAGGCTGCTGACCGGAAACAGGGACTGCTGCGGAATCCCAAAGAGAAGCGCCCGGACTGTTGTCCGACCCCGTCGAAAGACTGCCATCGCCGACCAGAGCCGCCATGCGCCCATTGCCTAAGAACTTTCGATTCACGGATGCGCTCGTCCGCACCGCCGTCAGCCTTATCCCGCCGGAGAAGGCCAGGCCATCGACGCCCAAGGAGCATCTGCTGGTGGGTTTCCCGCCACCCAAAGATCACAGAGACGCCAACGACTCGACGTCCTTGCTGGGCCAGTTATTCAAACTCTTTGCGGTCCAGAACTATCGACATCGAGGTGCCCCGCACAGCTCTTCCTTGCAGGATGTTTACGCTCCCCCGTCGAAGAGCATCGCTAGGCAAGAAGCTGCCACCTCACTGCCGTAATTCACCCGGTTCTTCGCCGGACGTTCGACGACCAGTGACTCCTGCCTTAAAGGGAGGGCACTCAAGAAGGGCTGTTGATTTCCCGACGAGGAACGCTACAACGCCAGGTACTTTGGGGTTGCTGAACTATTGGAAAGACTCTTGTGAACAATTTATGGACTGGGCTTGTGATATATCTTTGTTCTACAGGCTGCCCAGGTGGGGGGGATCTCCACACAGAGCTGTGTCTAGCGGTAGGGGCCAGTATTCTGCCAATTGTTCCAACCAACTGCTTTCCTCTTATATCTATTGTTGGTTTCCTTTACAAACTGATTTGTGTGACATTTAACCACACAGATGATGCACTTTAAAGAGATCTAATAGTAATTGTGATACCACGTAGAACTGTATAGATTTGCCATTTTAGATAACGGAGTACAAAGTGCGTTATTGTGATATTGTACATAACCTTGAATATTAATTATATAAAGACTGTGTTTTAACTAATACAGTGTGCGGACATTCCCTTGTGGGTGCTTGGGTAATATACTGCGCTAAAGAACCAGCCCGCATCACCTCCTGAGAAGCTAGGCCTTGATTGCTTGTCCATTGCTTCCTTAATAGAGAATCTTGGATTGGGTCCTCTGTGCCAGTACAGAACCCCCCACCAGTCTTTACAGAGACTTACAAGAGAGCACCTGCAACTCACTCACCTTGCAGGCTGATGTAATTGCCACTATAAGTATTGTCTTTAGAGTAAGGAGCCTTAACGGGCAAAAATTTAAGGTCTCAAAAGGAATACATGTGAGGAATTTTAAAACTAAATTTAAATCCCAGACGGGTACCTGAAAAGGTGTTGGAGGGTACACATGTGCGAGTCCTTTTAGGAACTGAATAATCAAGGGCATTTTGAAGTAAGACACTTCTTCTGAGGAGCGCTCAAAAATAGATAGCGCTGCTAAGTATCCTTTTATTGTACCAACTTGGAGTCCCAAATTGGCCAAGTGTAAAAAGGAAAGAAAATACTGTAGGAGTATTACATAAGAATGGATCCACATTCTTATCCCTGCACCGGTTACTGAACATGTTCCAACGACACCGGTACAAGGACTTTGTTGCTGGCCTTCTGGCCGTAAGCAAAATCTCCATTACGTCATCATGGAGGTCCCAATCCTTATATCGCAACCTCTCAGAAACCATGCGTGAAGGCTAAGTGCCTTGACCTCTGGTAGGAGAACCCAACCTTCCTCTTGTGAGAGAAGATCCACTCTTTGTGGAAGATGTATTGGAGGGGAGATGAACATGTCCAGAAGGTCCGGGTACCACATCCTCCTGGCCCAATCCGGAGAAATTAGGATCATGGATTTCCTGAACTTTCGCAACCTCCCGATTACATGAGGAATTACGGGGACTGGAGGAAACTTGTATAGGAGTGGATATTCTCAGTCCACTACCAACACATCCCCTAGAGCTCCTCTCGGAGGAAATTTGCTTGAGCAGTACAGTTCGCACTTCCTGTAGACACTGGCCGCGAACAGATCCACTTGAGGGGTTCCCCAAAGGGTGAAGATCTCTTGAAGGATTTCTTGAGCTAGATCCCATTCATAAAAAACTGTGCTCTACCTGCTCAGAGGGCCCTCCGCCTTGTGCTGCTCTCCTGCTGGGTGAACTTCCGACAGAGAGATTCCTTCTTGCATTGCCCAGAACCAGAGCTGCATTTTCTCTCTGCACAGTGGCAGGGACCCTACTCCTCCTCTCTTGTTGAGGTAGTACATGGCCACTGTGTTGTCCGTCATTAACAGGACAGTCTTTCACCGTACAGAGTGCAGAAAGGCCTTCAGCGCTAGTCTGATTGCCCTCAGCTCCAAAAGGTTGATGTGTAGTTTGGACTCTGATGGATAACAATGACCGCTGATTGTCAGATCGTTGGGTGTGGGCTCCCCACCCCGTGAGTGAGGCATCCGTCACTACTGTTATCTCCGGCCATGGTTGCCAAAAAGATTCTCCCTTGAGGATATTTTCCTTTCAACCCCACCATAGAAGATCTTGAGCCACTCTGGAGGGAACTTGCAAAAGATCTGACATATCCCCCGAAAAATAGGACCATTGAGTCCTGAAGGCCCATTGAAGGGATCTCATTCTCAATCTGGCCTCTGGCACCAGAAAAATGCAGGATGCCATGAGGACGAGCAACCTCAGAAAATCGAAAGCCGGCAGATGCTGGGCATTCTGGAACTTTGCTACCATCTGCAGAATGTACTGAGCTCTCATCTCATGAGGCGAGGCTTTGCCCGGGGAAGTACCCAGGACTGCTCTAATGAATTGGAGTCTTTGGAATGGTATCATATTTGACTTCTTGTAATTGAAGGAGAAGCCCAGTCTGTGTAGGAAGTGGCAGGTCATGTTGAGATGTTCCTCGGCTTGTTTGGGTGAACGTGCCCTGATTAACCAATCGTCCAGGTAAGAGTAGACATGAATCCCAACTCTCCTGAGACTCGCCGCCACTACCCCCACGCCATAAGCTTGGTGAAGACCCTTGGGTAGAGGTCAACCCGAATGGCAAAACTCTAAACTGATAGTGAGAATTGAAAATCGCAAACGTTAGGTATTTCCTGCGCTTGAGATGGATCGGCACATGAAAGTAAACATTCTGAAGGTCCAATGATACCAACCAGTCTTGGAGTTGAAGAGCCTGAAGGATCTGAGAAAGTGTGACCATTTGAACTTGTCCTTCCTGAGGAACTTGTTCAAGTTTCTCAAGTCCAAGATGGGTCTCATCCTCCGTCCTTTTTCGTTATGAGAAAGTATGGGGAGTACCAACCCTTGTTCCTTTCCGCTACAGGTACAGGTTCTACTGCACCTTTCTCTAGCAGGGTTAACATTTCCTGTAACAGGAGCACATATGGAATTTTGGCAGAGCTGTATCCAGGTGTATGATCCTGAGGTATTTTCTAAAAGGGAAGGCAATAACCTTGTGCTACTTGTTTCCAGTGCCCAAGCATCTTAAGTAATGCCCCACCATTCGTTCAGATGCTGCGATATCCTGCCTCCCACCGGGGTCTTGAGGGTCAAAACATCAGAGTGGTTTTGCGTGGCTGCAGAAGCGGCTGAGGGGAAGTTGCCGCTGCTAGGGCTGATCTAGCACTTTTTCCTCTTCCACGACATTAACATTTCCTTTGCTGTCCTCTTTGACTAGCCTGTCCCTTCCCTCTCCCAAATGAGGAGTAGAATCGAAAGGGACGACCCCTCCAAGAAGATGAGCCTGAGTAGGAGTGTTGTTGAGGTTGTCTTATAGAAGCGCTAAGAGACTTAGCGGCCACTTTTGAGGTCTGCAGCTTTTCTAAACTTCATCCGTCTTGCTGACGGACAACCTCAAGCCGTCAAATGGCATATTAAGTAACCTGGCCTGCAAGTCTGGTGCGAAGCCCAACTTCCTCAGCCACGCGAATCTGCGTAGCACTGTGCTAGATGCCATGGACCTACTGATGCTGTCAGCAGTGTCCAGTCCTGATTGAAGGCATTCCCCCATAGCCTCCTTTCCATCTTTCACAATCGCAAGAAAACCTTCTTGCTCCTCGCTTCAGGAATATGTTCAGCCGCCGCTGTCATACAATCCCACAGGGTGTATGTGAATTTTGCAAGGTTGTAAGTAACATTCGTTGATTTTAAAGCCATGCTTCCCAAAGAGAAAATCTTGCGAGACCATGTATCAATCTTTTTGTCATCCCTGTCTGGGGGAATTGTAGGGTATGCCGAATGCCTAGTGGGTGTGGCTGCTTGGACCACTAAACTTTCAGTTGACGGATGTTGTGTTAAGTATTCAGGATCAGCAGAAGAGGGCCTTTATTTGCTCATGAATTTTCTATTTACCGCAGGCCCTGATTCAGGGGCTTCCCGTGCAGCCATCTCCTTCTTTTGCAGAGCTATGTGAAAGGAAAGGACAGGATCCTTTTGAGGACCATCAGAGAGAATGTCCGTCATGTAATCCTGCTGGTAAGTAGGGGAACTTCTGTTCCACCCTGTGAATTCTGTCACCTTAATCATAAGGCTCCTATAACCTGAGTCTGCAAGATCAGCAGGGTCAGGTCTTTAAAAATCCAACTCAGGAGATGTGTCCAGACCACTTGCTGTCTGTAGACACTTATACATGTCAGCCATCTTAGAGGGAGGATCAACTAACTCCTCAGGAACATCTTTTGTCTCAACTCTAACACCAGAATGAGAGATGTCGTCTTCAGAGGATTGCTCTTCAAAAATGGAAGACATAGTTTAGAAAAAATCCTGTCTAGACTCAGGATGAAACCTTTGTGATTCAATGGGCATAGACCTTGGCTTCGACAAAGAAGTCGATTTAGGTGCCGGAATTACAGTTGACTTCGACAAAGACGCTTATGTTATCGATGCAGCCTTTGACACCGTCGAAGGATCCCCCGATAAAAGTGTTGTCGCGTGAACTGTTGACGCCGTTGATACTGGCGTCGAGTAGGCCTTCGACAAAGGCGTCGAGGAAACCTTTGACATCGCCTTTAATAGTGGTTGGGCACTTGGCTCCATTTTGTCGGGTGTTGCCTACGGTTTATGCACTGGTAGGCGTGATTTACTTTTTGAATGAGGTATCAGAGAGGTTTCCTCGATGATACCCTCAACAATTTTTCGTCGGATTTTGACTGTTTATTCTTTGACCTCCCTCTGTCACTTTGTGAATGAGCTGGGGCATGGTCCTCACAAGATTTCTTCGAGGGGGTCTGGGCCGCTTTCTCAAAGATTCTCATCATCGAGGATTTGAAAGCCTCCCACTTTCTAGGGGAATCATGCTTTGAATGGCAGGTGATAACCCCTGTATCGGACGACGACGAAGAATTGGACAAGGGAGATCGGTGATGCCTTTTCTTTGATTTTTTTTTTTAAGAAGAAGACGACTTCCTAGACCGACTCCTCGATCTCGAGTTCTTCGATGTGTGTTGCAATTTATCACTCGACACAGCCAAGTCTCTTTTGTTCTCAAAGAAGACTTCGAGGATTCCTCCCCCATTGCCAATTTACCTCTTCGTCCCTTGAGAGCTTTGTTGGTCATTGCTTGACAGGAACCGCACTCGTCAACCCGATGGTCCAGACCCAAGCCCCAGAGGCAAACTCGATGGGGGCATTGACTGACATCTTCTTCCTGCATTTCTGACATTTCTTAAAGCCAGTTTTGGGTGTGGAAGGATTTGATGAGGAGGACATAGCTGGAAGAACTGAAGCGCTGTTTTCATGACACGAAAGCTATCGGAAAATGGAACTGAAGCCATGGGCACGGCTCAAGCCCTATATACTGCGGATGACGTTGATGCTCGACGGCAGCCTCCGAGGGACATCCACAACGCAACCTTTAGCACAGCGCCCTCTGGTGTAGAATTCTTTTTTGCCGAAGCAGTAATGCTGAAGATACAAATATCTCTAAGATGAGGAATACGTGGGAGGACACAATCCATTTGAAAGCCACAAATAAAGTTTCCGACTTTCAAAATGGCTTGGTATGAGCTAGTGAAGTGTTTACGCTGCCTTTGAAGAACTAGAAGGGAAGAGCTTAGGAAGAACAACCCCTTCATTAATGTGCAAAGATGAGACAACTATTAGAAGCGAGGAGGAATGCATCTGCAACACCACCTTGTGCTTGTGAACATGGTGAAAGGTTCTGAAGAAGGAAAAAACCTGAATTGTGTTGACCATTCTGGCAGAGGTTAATAAACAATACACACTGTCTTCCAGATGACTAAACTGATATCCACTGAGGCCAGAGATAAAAAAGCTCTGTGTGCTAAAGTAGAAAAAGCTATGTTGAGGTCCCAAAATGAGTGACGCCTCTTGACCATTGGAAAAAGTCTGAGCAATCCTTCTAGTTGTTGTTTAACAATGGGGTTCGCAGAGCAGAAAGACAACTCCTCTAAATTTCTGTAAACATAATGGCCGCAAAGTAAATACAGTAGGTGTCAAATTGCTTGCCACTCTGAGCCAGATGATATGAGAAAGATATTACGTAATCAAGCAGACAAATAAAAAGGTTTAATTTCGTATCTAAAATCCAATGGCAGAAGTATGTCCACTTTCTCTGACACTTTGAACAGGTGAATGATTTCCTAGAAGCATGAAAATAGTCTCACGTTCTCTTGGGATAAACCTAAATGGCCCATGGTTACCTCGTCAGCAATCAAGATAGTGATGAAGGGAAGGGATGGAGGACCAGCAAAGACTGTCCTGGACTAGGTGATATAGAATCAGAACCACCGTGGTCAGGCGACAGAGATCCAGGAACGTAATCCTTGCAGTTCAACATAAATAAATCCCCCTGAGTTACATGCCTCTAAAAAGGGAAGCAGTATGAACCTAATTCAACAGATCCAAAAGTGATATAAAAACATAACATACTTTATTTATTGTATAAATCAGTCAAAACACGACTGATTTTCATACATAAAACGTAAGTACAATGTTTGATTGTTCTACAAAATAAACAGGACCACATAAATTCATTTGTAAATGGAAACACTAATCCACACTTCCCACTGTCAATCATTGTCCTTAAAATATTGAAAAAAATCCTTCACTACACCGATGTGACAAAGTGTATACGCACACAAAAGGTCACTACCAAACAATTAAAAACATCTTAAGGTAAATGCTTTAATTTCTTTTGTACACCTCTAACCCCAACATGTTTGTTCCTTTTGGTTTGGACCTTTCTTCAGGATTGAACACTTAAATATTCGCAACAGTGGACCTCGTCAAATCGCATTAAACCTGTGCCTGGGGTTTACTACAAACAATAGAGGCAATTGACAAAAATGTATGATTCACCACACTACTCAATAATATGCAAATTACCTCAAATGCACATTAAATGTACGATGTGCTTGCAATATATATCATTGGAGTTATTGCTGCGAAGGGCGCATGACCCATGAAGGGACAACAACCCCAAACGAATCTCAGTCAACTCAACTCACCATCTTTCTTGAAAAATTGAAACACGGACAATTGAAAAAATTATGTTCGCTAGAAGAACAGCAGGTCATACCCGTCTCTGCTCTTGCTATGGAGAATATGCAGACATTTCTCCAAACTGATTATTAAGTTCTCTAGATGTAATCTCTATCACACCAACATCCAAAAGTATTCATAAGTGGACCTAATCCACACTGATTTCGGGACTCGCTGCGTGGAATGACTTCCCAATGCGTCTGAAATTAAGAACAAACCAATTTAAGTTTGTTTCTACAGCGAATCCTATGGAGATTGTATATTAGCCCAGACCAACGTGAGCCTGGTTGCATATGTAGTAAAAAAGAAATCATATGCTTGTGTACAACCCAGGGGTTAAGTGCTACAACCACGGTCAACATAATAAATTACGTCTACGCCGATGTGAAAATCTGTATAGAGCCATGTAAAGGCTGCTACCGTTTACGGGACCGAAACTGCGCCGCAGTGAGGCTACGACTACACAAAGAGAAGCCTGTCCCTGTCTGGGAACCAATCGAACCTGCATCCTTTTACACAAAACCTGCCGTGTTGTAAAGCTGAAGCGGCATGGGAAAAACATACCTGCTGAGCCTCAATCAGCATCTCAGTACGGCTCACTGTTTGCTAGGGAGATAAGCTGGACAGCTTCTCCCCTATCAAAAATAGTCCACTGGTGTCTGACACGTAACACGTAAACACGTCACGATGCTCCACCCAAGGAGCAAACAGCCACAAACAGAGCCTAATATGGGTTAAATATATAAATAGAGTAAAAAGAGTTGAAAAGATATCCGAAATCCTTGCTGGCCATTTAAGGGCCACAATTACTGAGCTATGATGAGACACCTGGAACGTGCTGATCACCCTCTGCAGCAGCGGAGTGAGAGGAAAGGAAAAGAACGTTAGGTTTTTCCAATCGATCTAAAATGCATCTCCAAAGACACCAAGCCAGGGCCCATCCATGATGTGAATGAGAGGAAATTGTGTTTGTGTTTAATTTCGTTCAGAAATGACTTACAATACCACACTTACAGATGGCGGAAGCATTCACACGAAGAGTGCCTCTACAACAACATGAAGATGAGAACAAATAGTGAGCTAATTTATGAGGACACAAGAAATAAGGACATATATCAGGGACTTAACAAAACAAACAGATACAAAATGTATATAAGAAAACAGGTGACCTACAAAGGTAACATTAACGTAGGGGGCAAGTGCTTAAAACTAAAGAGAACTACTACTTAAATATACAGGATTTCATTATTAAGCATCATTGGAGGCAGTGGCGGGGACAGGTGGAGAGGATGGGGCGATGGGAGGCGACGTTCCCTCTTTAGCAAGTAAGTGAAATTTAAGCCGAGCTTTGAAGATTTGGAACTCTTCTCTGTAATAAACAGATCTACACGGAGTGACCTCCTGCAGTCTGGATTGGTTGAGCTCCTGCTCCCCCACATTAAGACTTCTAAGACTGTTTTATGCCATGTTTTGATCTATCAGGAGGTGATATGCTATCAGAAAGATGTTGAGCGCTATGGCCCACTCCCAAAAAAGAATCACCAGGTGTCAAAGCTCAGGTGAGCTTGTACCTACCTGCTTGTTGACATAAAAAAAGAGTTTGTGCTGTCTGTTCGGATCAGCACTATCCTGTTCTGGATCCAAGGGAGATACGCCTTGATCGAGACAAAGATGGCCTTGAGTTCCAAATCTCCCCAAATCATTGAGACGATCCAGAGATCTGTAAGATGGAGATGCCAGGCCTGGATTTGTCGGGTCAGCCTTCTGCCGACTTGTGTCTGATGGACCTGGACTCTTACTTCATTGTCTTTTAGAATGTGAAGCTGTGGATGGGGGAAATAAAACACCTTTTGGACTTTATTGGTTTGTTTATGGTGATGCATGCTCAGAGAACTATCCGGATGACATGCTCACCTTTCTTGGTAGCCACGGAAGCCACCAAAAGCCATCTACAGTCCTGTCTGGAATGGCTATGCAGATCGTTTTTGGCTTGTGACTTGCTTTCGACCTCCAACGACTTTGCCTACAATTAACTGATCTTTTTCATTCAATTCCTCATCTGCTGATAAACATCTGAACAATCAAATGGAAGATCCATGATACAGTTCTGTACATCCAGAGAGAAGCGTGTTGACCACATCCAGGTTGAGCAGATTATATCTTGGCTGGACATATTGATATGATGAACCGTGAACTCAAGTAGGTCTTGAGCCACTTGTTTGGCCGAATCTAGCCTAAAATTAAACACAGGCCTGCTTGTCCTGGGAAGTTCAAGAAGTCACAAGTGCAGCACAGCATTAGAATATGTTTTCCTTCAATAAGCCTCCAAATGTCTATCCTGTTTCATCAACAGGGAAGCTGAAGTGAAGGAGGTAGTTGTGGAGGGGGGCTGTCGACAAGGTGAAGCTGCTGTATCCCCTGGAGATAAGAGACTTGCTGGTATCTGGACTCAGTCTTCTTATTTGTGACGTGGCATGAATAACGCTTTTCCCCATATTTTGGAGGTTTAGGAGAAAACTTTCATTTTTACATAAATTCCTGACAATCCCACAAATTGCAGCGCTAATACCTTGGCGAGGACTCCCACTTTGGACTTCATATAAGAGATGGAGTAATACCAAAAATAGAGGAAATGCCTGCTAGGCGACTATGAAATGATCTTAGAGAGGAAGGGAAATGTTCTTTTTCTGCTTCATGGTCTCTGACATCCAGGATATTATGCTGGTTAATTGGAATGTGCAGGTTCTGGACCCTCGACAGGCTTACCTAGCACCAGGTCCAGAGGAGGAAGCTTTGGAGCCTAAGGAAGATTTCCTGAGACATTGGCCGGAGGAGCAGCCTACAGATCTGGTGAAGGAGACATCTGAGGAGGAATCTGTGTAGCCACTGTAGTAGGAGGCAAATTCACCAAGAGAAAAACATCCTTGGAAACAGATTTGAGCAAATCAGTCTTTTAATCAGATCGCATCAGCCCCATAAACCCTGAAAATAATCTGCCCTTGCTTGTCTGATTCTGACCCTGGTGCTGCAATGGAGGCGGGTCGAAGATGTAAATGTTGAAGCGTGAGATGTTGGCACCCAGAGAGGGTGATGAACCAGAACAGAACTGGGGTCAGAGTATCTAATGATGAAGAAGATGGAAGATACGCAGGGCCCCCGAAGTATGCAGCAATGACCACTGCACACTTGAGGCAACATTGTACCTGGATACAATAGGGGGCAGTCCGAGAGTTCGGCATGGGGACTGAAGCCCACTAGGCCCTGCTGCCCGTTCCAATGGCCAAGAGCCAGATGAAGATAAGACAGATTCTGTCTCTGTCATGCCTGGCTGTCTTTTTGTGCAGGCAAAAGTGATGGTATACCTCTAGGGTGTGCAGAAGATTCCTGTCTGGAGCAGAGCCCTTGTGTCCCTGATCTAGACAGCGCCCGCAGGAGAGGCCACGGTACTAGCACACTGGACCACAAGACGTTGCTCAGTAGACCATGGGCCCTCGGAGTAAATCCTGTCATGCAAGGACATTCCTTCGGGTCTAGGCTTGGGAACAGAACTGGAATGCCAATGAAAGTAGCCCTATGGGATTCTGATTTATGCCTGGTGATACCGCCCGACGCAAATGCAGGTAGATAAAGCACTAAGGGCCTCAGGGTCCTACGGTATGGCGAAACTACTTAGCCGGAGGGCCAGCTGACCGACTTCTCTCAGCCGAGAAAGCACCTGAAAGGAGTCCTGCCCCTGAACTGCCATGAAAAACAAAGGTCAACTTAACTTGTGCACTGAAGCCTTCTTGCTGGCGAAATAGTGAAAATGTTCATAAGAGGATCTAGACAAAAATGTGCTCCTGCGATTAAGACAATTTATAAGTACCCTGGGAGTAAGTGAGTGCATGCAGATCCAAAGGCAGGACAGGACTCTAACAGAACATGCATAAGGAAAAACGTGCAGACACAGACATAAGCCAAAAGGTCTGGTAGTGCCAAAGACCGGGGTAAATTATCCCATAAAGACACTTGGAAATCTTACAAGTCCACAAGTAAATGCAATCATTTACATCTGCATGGGAAAAGGGACTGATGGGGGCACGAGAGAGTGGATTCCCGCCTACATCCACATGCTACTTCAAAATTTAAAGAGGAAAGCATGATTGAGGTGCAAAAGGCTCCAGTCCCCATTGGGGGATGTCCATGCAGTAAGGAAGAAGTGGCAGTCGTTCATTCAGATCTACTGCTGATCAAAGCTGACATATGTATGTCATGATGAACAAAGCAAAGAACTTTTTTTTAACCTTTGTACAGCAATTGAATTAATTAAATAAATGCATTTGCCCACATCCCGAACCATTACTAGGATTTTTTATAGTTTGCCACTGTCAACAAGAATCAAGTAGCCAGTCACATCTATTATTCACAATTTGACACTTGCCCCTGTATCATTTGTGTTCAATTTGTGAGGGTAATGTTCCTGAATGTTCAACTTAAAGAAATAGTAAATCACTGTAGGGTACTCCTAGGCCATAGTGCACTGTTCTCCAAATCTATGGGTGTCTGCCTAAGGGGATGGGACCGCAGCACTTTTTGTACAGCAAAAGGAACAAGTTATTTACGTGTAACTCCTGTTCTCCAGCAACATTACCCGTCAGCCTGGGAATCTTCGGTAAAATAGAGCAGTTTAAATTAAACTGAAAACCTTAGTCACTTCAGTGCTCTATCGTTGTCGTTTTGGGTCATACTGCCCACAGCCAATAGGAAATACTCCCTTAGCTCCTCCCCTGTCGGCCATCTTCAAATTCGGCAAGCGCATGTGAGTAGCAGTAAGAGCCAAATGACGAGCCATGAGGGGATGAAGGGAAGGTCCCATGTGTTTCTATGAAAGATACCAATGCTGGAGAACAGGAGTTACAGGTAAGTAACTTGTTCCTTCTCCAGCATTGGATTGCTCATAGATTCACATTCTGTGAATAGATTACAAAGCAGTAAAAATAACTAATTCACAAGGGTGGAGAAACTCCCTGTATCACTTACCACATGAGACTTACCAACCTTATGCGAACAGGTTTCGTAGAATTGCGTGGCCGACTTTAGACTCATCTGCAGAATCCTTGTCGACGCAGTAGAATCTGGTGAACGCGTGCACCTATCTCCAGTTGGCTGCACGGCAGATGTCTGCAGTGGTCACCTAGGAGCGGTCTGCCCGCCAGCTGGTGGCAGAAGGAGATACGAGCTGCAATACATCTAGCAATTGAGGATTTGGAGACAACCTTGCCGGGCCCCGTAGGTCCAAATGCGACAAACAGTTGATCCGTTAAACAGAACGACTTTGTGTGGGCCACATAGTACTTGAGGGCACGCAACACATCCAGCGTGTGCAGGGTGGGCTCTGGAGGAAATGCAGGACAGCCTAAAAAACACTGGCAACACCACCTGCTAGTTAAGATGGAAGGATGAAGGTACCTTAGGTATGAACTTTGGATTAGTTCTCAATACAGCCATGTCTTTGTGGAACGTCAAATAAGGTGGTTTTGAAGAAAATGCCTGTATCTCCCCTACTCGTGTTGCCGAAGTAATTGCTACCAAAAACGCTGTCTTCCACGACAGGTGATTGATGGACGGCTGGTGCATGGGCTCAAAGGGGGGTCTCATAAACCTTGTGAGCAATACGGTGAGTTCCCAGGCTGGTGCCGGGCGGCCGACTGGAGGGAATGAACGAAACAGCCCTTGTAGGAATTCTTTCACTAGCCGATGAGCCCAGAGGGAAGGCTTTCCGAGTATCTGGAAATTGCAGCCAGGTGCATTCTAATGGAGGAGCCGACTTCCACAGGGACACGAGATACGGCAGCAGTTACTCTCGCCTGTTGGTTTGGTGACGCAGGTGATGACGCTTTCACTTGCTCCTGTAGCATTTCAGAGTGGCTTGTCTTAGCCAGCACCTCCTGGCACGCTTGCATGAGGAAAAGGGTCCCAAATTCTAGGAACACAGGAGCCAGGCCATCAGATTAAGAGAGGCTGGGTCATGGTTCAGAACAGTTCCCTGGTTTCTGGACAAGAGCGACTGGTGAGGGAGCAGTCTGCTTTGAGCAGCTGCTAAAAGGAGCCAGGAGCTCCGAGTACCAATACTGTCTCGGCCATGAAGGGGCCACTAATATCCACCTGCACTGATACTGTTTGAAAGTGTGTAGGACTCGCAGCACCAGAGCAATTGGTGGAAATGCATACAGTAATGTCGCCTCGCATGGGAATGCAAAGGCGTCCCCCAAACTGTTCGGGTGGGGAAACCGGCTGGCAAAGGTTTTGCAGCAGCTGTTGTCGCATATGGCGAACAAGTTGATCTCGGGGGTGGCCACTCCTGAAAGAACATGCTTAGCTGGTCTCCGTGCAACTCCCATTCATGACAAGAGCGCAACTCCCTGCTGAGGGAGTACGCCAGAGTGTTGTGGATCCCCAGTAGATGGAGGGGAATCAGGAACATGTTCTGTTGCAGGGCCCAATGTCAGAGCGCCTGAGCCTCCCTGGAAAGCTCTGGGGACCTGATCCCCCCCCTTCCTTGCGGATGTGAAACATCGACGTTGTGTTGTCTGTGTAAATCCGAACCACTTAGCCCCTCGAGCAGGGGGAGGAAAGACTTCAGTGCCCAGAATTTCACCCGTAGCTCCAGCACGTTGATGTGCTGGGTCTTCTCCGTCTCTGACCACAAACCCCTGGTGTGCTGGTTTTTGCAGTGGGCTCCCCATCCCTCCAGGGAAGCGTCCATAGTGACAGTGATCTGATGGTCTGGGAGCCTGAAGAAGGCACCTTTGAGGATGTGTTCTCTCACTGACCACCAGAGCCAGCCCTACCTGAAGGCTGGAGTCAGCGTAATATTGTCATCTCAGGAGTCTAATTGTACCCATCTGGCCTCCAAGTATTCTTGCACTGGTCTCATGCGCTGTCTGCAGTTGGTGACCAGTGGGATGCATGAAGACAAAAACCCCAGCAAGGACTTATAGCTGCAAACTGTGGTAGACCGGGTCTTGCTCAGGTAGTGCACCTTCTGCAGAAGGGTTGTCACTCTCTTCCAAGGGCCTGGCTTTACAAGTGCTGGTCTCTAGCAGGGCCCCGAGGTACAGTGCCCTCCGAGAGGGAGTCAGCTGCAACTTCGGGAAGTAGATGGGGAATCCCAGTTGTTGAAGACATTGGATCTTGATGGCGGTATTAGACTCTGCAAGGGAGTAGGAGGGAGCGCTTATTAATCAGTTGTCTAAGTATGGGTAGACGTAGACTCCTCAGCGCCGCAGGTGAGCCAGCACTGGTGCAAGGCATTTGGTAAACACCAGAGGGGCCGATCTGAGCCCGAAGAGAAGAGCCTTGAACTGGTAGTGCTCTTCTGCCACCACGAAATGAAGGTAGCGCTGGTGTGAAAGGCGAATAGGAATGTGAAAGTATGCGTCCTCGAGATCAAGGGACGCTAGGAAATCCCCCTGCTGCAGCTGGGAAAGTACTTGTTGCAATGTTACCATTGAGGCTTACCTCAGGGTAAGCAGGCGTCTAAGGCGACTATTTCTCGGTGGATCGCCGCCTGCATCACAGAGTCTTTCACCGTCCAAGGGCTGAAACCTCCTAAGGGTATTCATGCACACCAGCTGCTTTTCAGAAATATGTCCCCTGTGAGTCCATCACTAGGGCAGCTACTTGGGCCTCCCCATTTTGTAAGCATTATTGTCTTGACATGAGCTCAAGAGCTGATGCTCAGTTTGGTCAGGCTGTGCTGAAGAACCTTTTTCAGTAAGGGGTATTTCCATCCACCCGTAGTTCCTGTTAGGAGTGCTTGGGAATCTCCCATAAGTATGGAGGAAAGGGGACGGGACGTAGGAGTATAACCAGGTTACTCACCATAGTGCCCACCTTACTCTTAGTCCATGGGGCCCGGCACGCGGCCATAACCCCGCCCACCTTGACTCCGCCCCGCCCATCACTCCTTTTCTATCGCAGGGTCCAAGACCCATTAGCAATAACACAGGAACCTTATTAGAGGGGACGGCGGGCGGGCGTATGGAGGAAAGGGGACTATGGACTAGGAGTAAGGTGGTCACTATGGTGAGTAACCTGGTAATACTCCTACGTCCCGTCCCCTTTCCTCCATACTTATGGGAGATTCCCAAGCACTACTTACAGGAACTATGGGTGGATGGAAATATCCCTTACTGAAACAGGTTCTTCAGCACAGCCTGGCCGAACTGAGCGTCAGCCCTAGAGCTCATATCGAGGCATTAATGCTTACAGAAAGCAGGTGGGGAGGCCCAAGTAGCCGCTCTAGCGATGGACTCCCAGGGAACATACTTCTGAAAAGCAACTGCAGCTGCCTTGCATCGCACCTGATGTGCATGGATACCCTTAGGAGGTTTCAGCTTTTGGACGGTGAAAGATTCTGTGATACAGGCAGCAATCCATCTGGAAATGGATGCCTTAGACGCCGGCCTGCCCTGGGGTTTACCGAAGGTCACAAACAGTTGGGAAGAGCTCGGAAGCTCGGCAGTCCTGTCCAGGTAGAACTTAAGAGCTCTTCGGACATCCAGGCAGTGTAGAACCCTTTCCGCCTCCGAGGCAGGGCTCGGAAAAAAGCAGGAAGGGAAATCAACTGATTTAGATGGAATTCGGTCACTACCTTTGGTAGGAAAGCTGGGTTCGTCCAAAGGACTACCTTGTCCTTGTGAAAGACCAAGAAAGGATGCTCCACCGACAATGCCTGGAGCTCACACTCTCCTCGCTGACATAACGGCGACCAGAAAGGACACTTTCCAGGACAGGTACTTGAGGTCAACCGTAGCCATTGGCTCAAAAGGTTTATGGCACAGCACCGTCAGGACTACAATTAGGTCCCAAGGCAGGTGCAGATTACGAACCGGAGGGTAGAGGAGTGTCAAACCAGCAAAATGTCTCTTCACCACCGGGTTAGTTAACAAATGAGAACACCAGTCTGTAGAGAGGTAGGCAGAAATCGCTGAGAAATAAGTCCTGCAGGACAAGACATGAACCCCTGACTCTGCTAGGGAGGAGACAAAGGACAGCACTGTGCCAATCGTCGCCACCCTCGGGTCCAATTCTTTCTCCAAACACCAATGACAGAACCTGAACCATTTACTCTTGTATTGGGATCTGGTTCAGGGTTTCCTGGCTGCCTGGATAATGTGCATGTTATCCGCAGACAAACCCAAAGGCTCTAGAGCCGTGAACTCAGGCACCATGCAGCCAAGTTGAGCGATTGTGGGGAGGAGTGCCACATCTGCTGTTCCCCTTGGTGAAGAAGATCGGGAGTTACTGGTAACCTGATCGGCGGACACACCGACAGGTGTTGAAGTTCTGAGAACCAAAACCTGGCCGGCCACCACGGAGCTATCAGTAGAAGAGTACAGTTGACAGAACTCTTCAACTTCCAAATTGCTCGATGAACCAGAGGAAGAGGCGGGAAGGCGTAAGCTCTCATGTTGTGCCATGGGATCTCGAGTGCGTCCCCCAGAGAGGAGGCTCCTCCGGTGTGCCCCAACGCGAGAAAATCCTTGAGAGGATCTCCGCCTTCAACTCCCACTCGTAGCTGACCACTGTCCACCGGCTGAGGGCATCCGCGGTGACATTCAGCCGGCCCGGGATGTGCACTGCAAGCAACCAGACCCCATGAAGCATGGCCCACTCCCAAATCTGGATGGACAGATCCACGAGAGGGGAGACTTCGTTCCCCCTTGCTTGTTTATGTAGTAGATTGACACCGCATTGTCCGTTCTTATGCGGACCACCGTGTTGACAATGAGAAGTCTGAACGCCTTGAGTGCCAGAAAAATCGCCAGAAGCTCCAATTGATTTATGTGCAGGAGCTTGTCCTCGGGTGACCAGAGGTCCGAGACCTGAAGAAGATCTAACGTCGCACCCCACCCGAAAAGGGAGGAGTCTGTCGTGATTGTCATTATGGGGGCTGGGTCCTGGAACCCCAAGCCCACTGACAGGTTGCTGAGAGAAGACCACCAGTCCAGGTCCACCCTCATGGAATCCGGAATCATTATCCGTTTGGAATCCGGGTCCACAGCCTGACGCCAGGAACTCCGAAGAGCCATCTGGGTCCGTCTCATTTTGAGAGTGCAAGAGGAAGAGTCAGTACACACGAGGCCATGAGGCCCAGAAGCCTCTGGAACCACCAGGCCGACATGCTCTCCGACTGCGTAAACATCTGACACGTGGCCAACAGATCCGCCATTCTGTCCCCGGTCAGATACACTCGGCAGTCTATCGTGTTCCAACGAAAACCCAGGAAAGTCAGGTCCTGTGAGACCGTCATGGAGGATTTCCGCCAGTTCACCGACAGCCCAAGATGGAACAGGAGCTGAAGGAGAGACTGGAGATTGCCCGCTGCTACCAACGGGCAAGGGCGGCGTAGGTGCCATTCGTCCAAATAGGGATACACATGGATACCCTGGAGACGAAGATGGGCCGCGATCACCAACATCATCTTCGTGAAGACACGCAGCGCCGAACTAAGACCGAAAGGAAGCACCCGAAACTGGAAGTGCTCCTCTCCCAAAGAGAAACGGAGGTATCTCCTGTGTGGGTTCCAAATCGGGATATGCATGTACGCATCCTGAAGATCCACCACGCTGAGCCAATCGCCCGCCTGCAACGAGGAGCGAATCTGGCCGGGCGTGATCATCTTGAATTTCTCTTGGGGTAGGGAAAGATTGAACTGGGAAAGGTCTAGGATGGTGCGCAGGCCAGCCAGGTTGGGTTTGGGCACTGTAAACAGCCGGGAGTAGAAGCCCTCCCCTCGCTCCCCAAGGGGAATGGGTTTCACAGCTCTGAGGAGAAGTTTCTGAACCTCGGCCTTGAGGGAGGGTGAGTCCAACAGCTGAAAAGAAGGGTTGAGGGGTCGGGTAGGGGGTAAAGGTAAGTGGAAGCCTGCTCGAGCGACTGACAAGGCCCAACTGTCTTCTGTGATTGTCTGCCACGCCTCCCAATGAGACGCAATGCGTCCTCCCACCGGGGTCTCGTGCGAGCACGGAAAACCCTTATTTAGCAGGTTTATCGGTGGCGGTGCCACCTGAACCTGATGAGGAGGCTGAGGAGCGGGAGAAATACCGCACACGCTGTTGTCTACGGCGGTTATTCCCTGCAGGAGTATCCACTCTGCGATTTTTGCCGTCGAGGAAGCCCCTAAAACTAGAGGAAGGTCGACCTTGCGATAACAGCCTTTGAGCCTTGAAGGGAGCTTTAACCAGAACAGACAATGATTTGGCCGTCTGAGTGCTGTCTTTGGTTTTGGTGAGCTCTACATCAGTAGAAGAGTGAAAAAGCTCCTTATCATCAAATGGAAGGTCCAGAACCTTGTCATGCACCTCCTTCGAGAGCTTAGTGGCATGTAGCCATGCTTGCCGCGAGGTATCAACCCCTAGCATCAGACCCCGAGCCGAGGTGTCTACGTGATGAGCCGCAGCCTCCAGGAGATCCTGGGCCAAGACCCTGGCATCGGAAAGGCCTCCTCTGAAATCCTCCAGCTTCTCGAACGGAATGTGCTCCTCAAACTCCGACAGACCTCTCCACATCCGCATGTTAGCTCCCGCCAAAATCAATTCTGCATTGGCCTGCCTGAGCTGCAAGGCTGAATTGGCAAAGATTTTCCTCCCTAGGGAGTCTAGGAACTTGTCCTCCTTTCCCAAGACCTGAGTCGCCGTCGCGGAGGAGGAAGCTGCAGGTCTGGATTGCAACGTGGCCGCAGCCACCAATGTGGAGAAGGGAGGCGGACAAGACGACAAGGTCACTTCTTCCGAGGAATGTAGCCTGTACCTCGCGTCAATCTTTTTAATTACAAAAAGTCCCGAGTGTGGCTTTTCCCAAACTCTTCCGACCTGGGCCAGAACGTCCTTCTGCAAGAACAGGCCAGTACGCTCCAAAGGAGACAAGGTGAACAACCCAGAAAGCTCGCCCTCCTGCGGAGCAGGTGCCTCGGGCACCGGAACATCTAAGAAGCTCATCATGTCCAGTACCCGGTAATGGAAAGCTCTGGTAGAGCGGGGCAGGTCCTCGTTGTCCTGATCGCCTTGAGGGTCATCTGACAGGTCCGGATCCACTGAGCCGTGTCAGGCACTGCCTTGTCCACTGGGGACAATGGTGGCACAGGCGGAAGTGCAGGGGGAGGCACCATGGGCAAGGGAGGCGCCGGCGGAACCACTGTCGGAACGGGTGGAGCCAGAGGTGCGGGTGGACATATCTCCTTGAAAAGCCCCTTGAAATATTCCCTCATGGGTCGGTGCGCATAAGCGCTTGAAATTTACCGAAAAAGGCGTCCTCAGGAGATTGTTTCGGAACCTGAGGAGGCCTCTCATGAGGTAGACAAATCCAGGGATGTAACGGGGAGGGGTGCCACACCGGCCCCTCCGCCGACGTATCCACATAAATCAAGGGAGCCGCCCCCGCGGGCAACGAAACATTGTGCGGAATAGGCATCCGGGCGTTCGAATCATAAACCGGCTGGTAAGGATGCGCACAAGGGACCTTAGGTTCACCGGAAGGACAGAACCCTACACCAGGGCCCGATGGTGTAGTTGTAGGGGTAGTACCTAAAATGGCCGCCGTGGTCGTGGCAGGAACGGCCGCCATTTTGTCCTCATCTGAGGGGAACTGCGGCACGTGAGGAAGTGAGGCAGGGGTTCCCGTCGATGGATCAGGGGTCTTAATTTTAGCCTTAACGTAAGGAACCTCGGCCGAGCCGGTATTATGAGGCCTGGAATGTTTCTGCGACATACCAACCGCCAACTGAGCCTTCGAAGGAAGAGCCTCGGCACTGCCGGTAAAAGAAGAAACTTTCTTCTTTGCCCCCTCAACAGATCTGGTGTCACCACAAGAGCGGGAACGATGCGCTGTCACTGACAGGGCCTTGCCCGGCACCTCAGAACTGTTAGTATCTTTAGCCTCTGTACGAGGGACCACGGACCTAGGTCCGGTAGAAGCCTTATCGGCACGGGCCTCGAACATCCATTCGGTAACCTTAAGCCCAGCCAAGACCTTGGGCGTACCCCGGTTTCGTTTTTGAGGGAAGCCGAAAGAGCGGCCTCAGAGCAAGCTCCGGTACCCCACGACTCAGTAGAACTGGGTCTACACACAGCCCCCACAGGAGGGGCCTCGGAGTGTACTCCGGTGATCACAGGCCCCTTACGGAGACCCTCGGAGAAAACTCTGGTAGAATTATTAGGCCCGACAGGCACCTCGGGGCGAACCCCGGTAACAGAGCGATCAACGCCCCTCCCGGCTCGAGAGGAACCCGGGAAGGTATCCCCCGGCCGGGGTGCTCTGAAAAATAAAGAACTTACCGGGCGTTTTTTCTTCTCGTCAATGAACGCCTGAAAATAAGAAGGAGGAGTCCGTCCGAACACCTCCTCCCACCACTCCAACCGACGTTGAAGTGCCCGGACCGAAAGGGAGTCACAGTAAAAACAGGAGTCCCAACGGTGTTCTGGACCCAAACACTCTAAACAAAGAGGATGGAGATCCGCCCTCGCGAAGCGACGGTGACACGATGAACAGTCTGGAAAATCTAGTTTAAAAGACATAGGGCCTCATTACACAGACGGCGGTAAGGGTTAACGGTCACCGTTAATGGTACCGGTGACCGTTAACCCTTACTGCCTTACTACGAGGTCCCTTTGCGTGTTGGAGACTTTGGGCCTCATTACACGGACGGCGGTGGACCAAGGTGCTATTAGCACCTTGGTCCATGCCGGTAAAATACCGGCACCGCCTTGGAGGAAAGGGGAATTACCGCCCTATTCCAAGGTTGGTGGGGCGGTAATTCCCCCTTCCCCCATTGCCCTTCCACATTCCCATTTTTGCCCCATAGGGCATAATGGGGAAGGTGCTAATTACGGCACCGCAAATTGCGGTGCCGTAATTAGCTCCCTGGTCCCTTTGCAGGTTGGTTTTTAACGCCACCATCTTTGAACCCCTGCCGTCAGCGGGGGCAGTACAGTCTCTACAACCTTTGCCCCAATGGGATCCCATGCCGTCAAGAGGAGCTGTCCAGCATCAGCAACCGTGCCCTCAAAGGAACGTATCATTGGATTTTTTGTCAACACTGACCACACAGGTGGCCACCTTGTACTGCCCTTAAGACCACTGGTTGCTGAACCCAACAGGCAGATGCCGGCTGAGACCCCAGGACCCTCCAGGGAAGGATACGAGATTCTTCGCCCCCCTCCCTCAAGCCACAAAAGTACCCAGCACCAGAGTTACTGACGGATGAGGGATCGGACACAGAGCCTGAGGAGAGCATGTCTTCTTCTCATTCCGATCAAACAGATGAGTCTGACAATTTCATCTCTAACGATGGTGAGCCAGATGAGATTGCTCTCATGGATTCTCCCTGTGACGAAATAGTAGCTTTCGATGTGCTCATGTCTAGAGCTTACACAATGTTCGGCTTGGCACCGGAGGAGCAAAGAAAGGAGAGTGTTTTATATCAACGCAGAGAAAGGCGCAGAAAGTCCATCATGGCAATACCACTGCTGGAGGACGGCCTGGTGCACCCTGCAACTGCACCTCCAAAGGAGGACTGGTTCGACAAACAACACAGGGCTCCAGAGAGCGCTGCTCCCTGTCTCCGCACACAACCCATACCAGACCCTGCAGCTAGACTGCTAGTTTCTGCAGCAGCCAGGAAGAGGTCAGCCAACGCATCTTCCTCCTTGTGTTCTTTGACAAGAGAATCATCACAACAGCTGCCATGACTATCAAGGCGGCGAATGCTATGGCCATGCTCGCCTGCTATGATTGCAAGTTATGGTACAAGTTGGGGCCCCTGTTGGAATTCTTTCCTGAGAACAAGAAGCAAGAGTCATTGAACATTCTCCATGAGGGTAAGATTGCAGCTGACGATCCAATCACTGGCTCTGACGACATTGCCGAGACGGGCTATCGCTGTGTAACGTGCATCTCCCTCCGAGTAGGAAATAATGGTGTGAACAGCAACCTGTGGTATTCCGGAGTATGCGCACATGCACGAATGACACCCCATGGGGATGAATGGACCCTCTCCCAAATGGCTGGTCAGCCCTAGAGAATAACCATAATTTGTGTGCCCCAGTTGAAATAACCAGTCAGAGCCTTGTTTCACATGCAAGCGTAAAATAGCTTTCTTTATGTAAATAGGAAATTGTAAAACCAGGTCCTTGGTATACCCGAGTAATATCCCTATTTGAGGAGCTATCGTTTAGTTTGTGAGCTGAATAAACACTTAAGCGTCTGTTTTCCATTACCTCCGGTACTGAACCATTAACTAACATCACTGGATCACCTAAGTGCAAGCTAGGTCACATCTGGTAAGTAAATCTAATAGCGTCACACGGGGCACCTGGGGAGCAAGTCAAATCACATGTGGTAAATGAACAAGTTACTTCTTACCTCGTAACGTTCTTTCGATGGGATGTTCCTCCGACGTATTCCTTATCTATGATATTTGTATCTCCAGCTTGCTGGCCACGGAAAAACAATTTTTCCCAGTAGAGGGCGCTGTGCCTCGACGTCCGTCGAGTAGGTGCTCCTCGAAGGCCACCGTATCGACGCCAACGTCATCATGCCTATAAATGGCCATGCGCAGCGTCCGTTGCTCAGTTCTGTTTTGTAGAGTAAAGTAGTTATTGTATGAATGGTTACTACCCTTGAAGGAGCGTAAACTGCAACCACAAGGGAAATGTTACTGCAGGGATGGATGGGAGGGGCGATAAGGAATACGTGGGAGGAACATCCCATCGAAAGAACGTTACAAGGTAAGAAGTAACTTGTTCTTCGAAGGGATTGTGTCCTCCGACGTATTCCTTATCTATGATAGACTCCCATAGCAGTGGTATGTGATTGGAGGCGGGAGTAAGAGATGTTATATTACCCTTTAAGAATAAACAGAGTGTAACACAGCTTTGCCAAATCTAGTCTCTTGACTAGAGGAGGAATCCAGGCTATAAAATTTGGTAATGGTATGTGCGGACGACCATGTGGCAGCCGCACATATGTCTCTAATTGGTACCCCTCTTTGAAGAGCTGAGGATGCTGCGATACCCCTGGTCGAATGAGCCCTTAGATTTTGAGGGGGCTCTTTCCCTGCCATTTTGTAGCATTCCAGAATGGCTAAAATAATCCATATGGAGATGGTTTGTTTGGTTATTGGTAATCCTAATTTATGTCCTGCGTAACCTACAAAGAGTTGGTCTGCTTGTCTAATTTTAGCAAGTCTACTGATATAAAAACTCAAGGCTCGCTTAGGGTCCAGCCTGTGTAGTCTCTCTTCCTCTTTACCCGGATGGGGAGGAGGATAGAATGATGGTAAAGTAATCTTCTGAGTAATGTGAAATTCCGAAACTACCTTTGGGAGGAAGTTAGGCTTCACCTGTAGAACTACTTTGTCCTTGTGAAAAGTTGTATGAGGAGGTTTACAAGATAGGGCTTGTATCTCGCTAACCCTTCTAGCAGATGTTAATGCTACCAATAAAACAGTTTTGAGGGTGAGAAACTTCAATGAACAAGAGTGGAGTGGTTCAAAGGGAGCACCCTTTAGGAAGTTTAAAACTAGATTTAAGTCCCATAAGGGAACTTGGAATGGTCTTGGAGGGTAAACGTTAGTTAGACCTTTCAGTTATTGTATTACCAATGGAATTTTGAAATACGATGGCTCCTCCGCAGTGCGCTTAAAGATCGATAGCACTGCGAGATAGCCCTTAATAGTGCCAACTTGAAGGCCTGAATTTGCCAAATAAAGTAAGAAGGATAACACTGCAGGTGTACCACATGAAAAGGGTTCGATATTCTTTTCTCTGCACCAGCTGCAAAATGTATTCCAACGGCAGCGGTATAGAGTCTTAGTTGCTGGTCTTCTGGCCGAAAGCAACACCTCCATGACATCATATGGAAGGTCCCAATCCTTGTACCTCAACCTTTCAGATACCAAGCGTAAAGGTTGAGGGTCTTGATGGCTGGATGGAGAACCTGACCTCCCTTCTGCGAGAGAAGATCCTCTCTGTACGGTAGACGAGTTGGAGGACAGATGGACATGTCCAGAAGGTCCGGATACCAGGTTCTCCTGGCCCAATCTGGGGCAATTAGGATCATGGTCTTCCGAAACCTTCTCAACCTCCTGATCATTTGAGGAATGACAGGGACCGGAGGAAACGCGTACAGAAGTGGGAACTCCAAGTCCACTACGAACGCGTCTCCTAGAGCTCCTCTCGGGGGAAATTCCCTTGAGCAAAATCTGTCGCACTTCCTGTTGATACTGGTGGCGAAAAGATCCACTTGAGGGGTTCCTCAAAGGGCCAAGATCTCTTGAAGGACTTCCTGAGCTATCTCCCATTCGTGGGAGACTGTGTTCTGCCTGCTCAGAGCGTCCGCTGTCAAGTTCTTCTCTCCGGCTAGGTGAATTGCCGATAGAGAGATTCCTTCCTGAATTGCCCAAAACCAAAGCTGCATCGCCTCTCTGCAGAGTGGCAGTGACCCTACGCCTCCTCTTTTGTTGAGGTAGTTTATGGCCACTGTATTGTCCGTCATTATCAGGACGTTTCTCCCCCGTACAGACGGCAGAAAAGCCTTCAGTGCCAGTCTGATGGCTCTCAGCTCCAACAGGTTGATGTGTAGTCTGGACTCCGATGGAGACCAACGACAGCTGATGGTCAAGTCGTTGGCATGGGCTCCCCACCCTGTGAGTGAGGCGTCTGTGACTACTGTTATCTTCGGCCATGGTTGCCAAAACAGTTCTCCTTTCAAGATGTTCTCAGGAGAGGCCCACCATTGAAGGTCGTGGGCTACCTTATCCGGAATCCGGAGGAAATCTGTCATCCTCCCTGAGAATTGTGACCACTGAGTCCTCAGTGCCCACTGAAGGGATCTCATTCTCAGGCGATCCTCTGGCACAAGGGATATGCAGGATGCCATGAGGCCTAGCAACCTCAAAAAGTCGTAGGCTGGGAGAAGTTGGGCATTTTGAAAACCTGGTGACCATCTGCAGAATATCTTGAGCCCTCACTTCTGGTGGCGAGGCTTTTCCCCAGGGACGTGTCCAGGACTGCTCCAATGAATTGGAGTCTCTGTGATGGTATCATCTGTGACTTCTTTAAATTGAGGGAGAAGCCCAGCCTGTGAAGGGAGTGGCAGACAATCTAGTTGGATCCGAGCTTGTTCCGAAGAAACTGCTCTGATCAACCAATCGTCCAGGTAGGGGTAGACGTGAATCCCTTCCCTCCTTAGACTTGCAGCCACAACCGACATTAGCTTGGTGAAGACCCTCGGGCGGAGGTCAGCCCAAATGGCAGAACTCGAAATTGATAATGAGAGTTGCCAATTGCGAACCTCAGGTACTTCCTGTGCTTGGGTTGGATTGGCACATAGAAATATGCATCCTGAAGGTCCAGAGATAGCAACCAGTGTGAAGCTGGAGGGCCTAAAGGATCTGAGAGAGAGAGAGTTACCATCTTGAACTTGTCCTTCCTGAGGAACTTGTTCAATTCTCGTAAGTCCAGGATGGGTCTCAATCCTCCGTCCTTCTTTGGTATGAGAAAGTAGGGGGGAGTACCAGCCCTTGTTCCTGTCCGCTACAGGTACCGGTACCGGTTCTATGGCACCTTTCTCTAGCAGGTCTACAACTTCCTGCAAGAGGAGCGGATCCGGCACTTTCAGAGAGCTGTTCCCCGGTGGATGGCTCTGAGGGATGCGTAGAAAAGGCAGGCAGTAACCTTGGGCAACTGTCTTCAATGCCCAAGCATCTGACGTAATAGCCTGCCATTCCGTCAGATGGTGAGTTAACCTGCCCCCTACAGGTGTCTTGTGATGGGAGACCTCAGAGTGGTTTGGGAGCGGCTGATGCAGTTGCCGAAGGTAAAGCGGCTCCTGCGGCTTTCTTTCCTTTACCCCGTCCACCACGGGTAAATTTTCCTTGGCCTCTTTGAGCCGGCCGTCCTCTGCCTCTTCCATATGAGGAATAATAGCGAAAGGACCTTCCTCTCCAAGAGGATCCTGAGGGACGAAAATTAGTTTGTCGGATTGCAGCTCCTAGTGACTTGGCTGCTGCTTTAGATGTTTGTAGTTTTTCCAAACTGTCATCCGCCTTTTTACCTAATAGGGAAGAGCCGTCAAAGGGCATATTTAAAAGTCTGGCCTGTACGTCAGAAGCAAAGCCGGACTTTCTCAACCACGCATGCCTGCGGATTGTGGTACTTGCCGCCATGACCCTGCTGATACTGTCAGCAGAATCAATGGCAGTTTGAAGGGACTCACACATTGCATCTTTACCATCTCTGATGATATTTAAAAATGCGTCCCTTTCTTCTCCTTCCGGTATGCAGCCGCCGATGAAGCACACTCCCAAAGAGTGTGGCTGAACCTAGCGAGCGTACAAGTTGCATTAATAGATTTTAAAGCCATGCTACAGGCCGAGAAGACTTTCTTAGCCATGGCATCATATTTTTTATCATCCCTATCCTGAGGAGCAGTGGGGTATGCAGAAGTACTGCCTGATGAAGTTGCAGCCTGGACCACAAGACTCTCTGGAGTAGGGTGCTTAGATAGGTATTCAGGGTCAGCAGCAGATACCCTATATTTCGCTGACAACTTCTTGTTAACCGCAGGGACAACTTCAGGAGTTTCCCAGTTAGTTAAAATCTTTCTTTGTAAAGCAGAATGAAAGGAAACCACAGGATCCTCCTGTGCACCTTTATCCAGAATATCTGTGAGGTCATCCTGTTGAAAAACAGGTGAAGGCGCAGATCAACCCATGAACTCCATAATTCTTGACATTAGGGTTCTATAAGGGGTATCAGCATGTTCCCCTGGGTCTGGTTTGACAAATTCCACTTCTGGGGAAGTGTCTAGGCCACTTGCTTCCTGTAATGCATCCTGAAGGTCTTTCAACCTTCTTTCCTCAGAGGCAAAAGTCTCTGGTTCAGGTAATGTGGTCCTCTGCAGCCCAAAAGGCATTTCTTGATCAGAATCCTCCCTTTCTTCAAAAATTGAAGTTAAGAGGGGATGCTCTGGTCTGTGAAATGGTATAAAACCGATCTCTAAGGCAGAGGGAGCCATCATCAGAAAAGGTCGATGTCGTCGACGCCGATGTAAAAATCCTCGAAGGCGCCGACAAAGGTGTCGAGAAAACTGGTAGAGGCCTCGAAGAACTCGAGAGGATCGGAATCCTGCTCGAGGATGTCGACGACGTTCTCGACGTCGTGTCGGAAGCTCTCGGTGTAACCGTTGGCTGTGGAGTAGCCGTGGGTTTTTCTTTTATCGGCGTCGATGTCGGCGTCGACTCGATCAACGGATGCGTCGAAGAACCCTTTGATAACGGCGTCGATCTATGCTTCGAAGGGGCTTTCGACGATGGCGTCGAAGATGCTATACTTCCCGATGGCTCATGGCGCTTTCGGGTCGACTCTTTCGCCGGGTGCTTCGACTCGCGGCGTTTAGATTTTTTGGGCTTTTCACCCGGGGTATCACCCTCAGCTGACTTCGAGGGGGTCGAGGCTGCTTTCTCGAAGACGCTTAGCATCTTTTTTCTGAATTCCCCCCACTCAGCTTCAGAGCTATGTTTTGTGGGGCAATTTACTCTTTCAGGGGAACTAGAAGACGACGATAAAGGGGATCTTCTTCGTCTTTTTTTTTGAGTGTCTAGACCTCGAAGAGTGGTGGGAGCCACTTCGAGACCTAGACCGAGAATGCTTTCAACGGTGAGGAGACGAATGTCTCGACTCTACTGCGGAAACTCAAGGAAGTTAAAACTGACTTACCTCTCTCGAGCTTCCCCTTACGCTCCTTCAAGGCTTTCGCCGTCATGGATAGGCATTCCTCACACTCCGAACACTGGTGTTCGATTCCCAGACACCACAAACAGATCCTGCGAGGATCCGTCAACGACATTTTCTTCCCACAGTCTCAGCATTTTTTGAAACCGGACCGAGGAGTCGTCGGGTCGGAGGAGGAAGCCATCGAGTACGAGTCGGTTTTCTTGAGGAAATATGAATATATATCGACTGACGAACTGAGCAACGGTATTCCGAGGCACACGAAGCGCGGAAAAACGGAACTGAGCAACGGACGCTGCGCGTGGCCATTTATAGGCATGATGACGTCGGCGTCGATACGGTGGCCGTCGAGGAGCACCTACTCGACGGAAGTCGACGCACAGCACCCTCTACTGGGAAAAATTGTTTTTCCGAGGCCAGCAAGCTAAAGATACAAATATCATAGATAAGGAATACGTCGGAGGACACAATCCCTTCGAAAAATAATTACATCACATGGGTCACCTGACAGCAAGTTGAATCACATGTCGTAAATAAATAATTACATCGCATTAGATGGGTCACCTGGGAACAAGTTAAATCACATGTGGTAAATAAATAATTACATGGCATCACATGGGTAGTCTGGGAGCAAGTTGAATCACATGTGGTGAATAAATAATCACATTGCATCACATGGATCACCTGAGAGCAAGTTAAATTTCATGTGGTAAATAATAATTACATAGTTAACCTTGTTAGTCTCCCTGCCTGCCAGTAGCCGCAGACTACCACCTAGTTTCCACCCACTTCAGTTACAGACACACATACACCGTTATCCTAACCCGGGAGGTACCTGATCAACTTCCCCTTCGTTTACGGAGGGATGTGTGCTCCATACTTAATTGAGCAATCCTATATGGCCAACACCGCCTAATAAAATCGTGGGAGCGTGGCCAGAACCAAACGGGCACTGGGGCGGACATAACTTAATAAACCGCAGGGATTAGCATACACCTGCCACTAGACAAACCAACAATGGCCTTGCCTTCCTCCTCTACCCCTCCTTAGCCCCTCTCCAAAACCGCACTATCCCTGTGCAGGGAAGAGAGCACGTATTATGGGGCAGATTGCCTCATATGCGGTCATGCGTTATAGTGGAACCCACTATACCACTCCAGTCGACCAGCAGCCTTTGGCGGTGCACCCACGTCTGACTGGGTGGGATTCACCTCAGTAACATACCACTAACGACCCCTGTTGAACCAGGCCTCAGCGCGTCTCTTAGGCCATTCACTGCTCTCCCTTCTGTCAAGTCTGCTTGATGCCAAATGAGAGAGACACTAACAACAACACGTGTGCCCATTAAACGGAGCACGCTACTCCCTCGATAGTTTTTTCCCCACTCCTATGGCGACTGGGGGAAATGCAGGCCTGGACCAGTCCCTCATAGCCGACCCGGCTTACGTGGGACAACACCAGCTATGCCTTTTCCCTACTTATGTCCCCGGCACTGCTCGAGCACTCGACCCTGTGAAGGGGGGAGTGAGCTGCCGGGCCGGAGATGGGACAGCTGATAAGGACATCCCGGTTTGCTGGAGTTCATAAAGTACCCTCCAGACATTCCTCCGGTGCGCAGACCAGAAAAATTGCAGCTCTCCCTGGTCCAGGAAGTGCAGTCTCTGCTATGAAAGTACACTGTTGAAAAGGTCCCCAGGAATGAGATGCAGAAAGGGGTATATTCCCGCTACTTTCTGGTAAGAAATAAGGGCTTGCGGAACAAACCAAGGGGTTGGAGACCCATACTAGACCTAAGGGTGCTCACCAAGTTTCTGAAGGCACAAACCTTTTGCATGGTAACATTGAGGGTTACCGAAGGTCACAAAAAGTTGAAAAATAACTCCTAAGCTCAGTAGTCATGTCAAGGTAGAACTTAAGAGCCCTTCTGACATCAAGACAGTGCAGAACCCTTTCAGCCTCTGAGGCAGGGTTCGGAAAAAAGACCGGTAGGGAGATCGACTGATTCAGATGGAATTCAGTTACCACCTTCAGTAGAAAGGCCGGGTTTGTCCGTAGGACTATCTTGATCTTGTGAAAGACCAAGAAAGGATGCTCCACTGACAAGGCCTGGAGCTCACTCAATCTCCTCGCTGACGTAACGGCGACCAGAAAGGACACTTTCCAGGATAGGTACTTGAGGTTCACCGTGGCCATTGGTCCAAAAGGTTTATGGCACAGCGCCGTCAGGACTACATTTCGGTCCCACAGTGGGTGCGGACTACGAATCGGAGGGTAGAGGCGTGTCAAGCCTGCAAAATGCCTCTTAACCACTGGGTTACTCAGAGAATAAGAGCATTGGTCTGTAGAAAGATAAGCGGAAACCGCTGAGAGGTAAGTTCTGAACGACAGAACGTGAATACCCGACTCTGCTAGGGAGGACACCAAGGACAGCACTGTGTCAATCGTAGCCACCCTTGGATCCAACTGCTTTTCCAAACACCAATGACAGAACCTGAGCCATTTACTCCTGTATTGGGATCTGGTCGAGAGTTTCCTGGCTACCTAGATAATACGCATGTTATCCATAGACAAGTTAAGATGCTCTAAAGACTTGAACTCAGGCACCATGCCGCCAAGCTGAGCGATTGTGGGGAGGGGTGCCACATCTGCTGTTCCCCTTGATGATGAAGATCGGGGGTCACTGGTAACCTGATCGGCGGATACACTGACAGGTGTTGAAGTTCTGAGAACCAAAACCTGGCCGGCTACCACAGGGCTACGAGTAGAAGGGAACAGTACACTGAGTTCTTCAGCTTCCAAATTGCTCGATGGACTAGAGGCAGAGGCGGGAAGTCATAAACTCTCATGTTGTGCCATGGAATCTCGAGAGCATCCCCCAGAGAGGAGGCTCCCAGCCCCCCTCTGGAGGCATACTGAGGAAGCTTCTTGTTTACCGCTGTAGCGAAGAGGTCCACCTCCAGTGTGCCCCAACGCAAGAAAATCCATGAGAGGATCTCCGCCTTCATCTCCCACTCGTAGCTGACCACTGTCCGCCGGCTGAGGGCATCCGCTGTGACATTCAGCTGGCCCGGGATGTGCACTTCAAGCAGCCAGACACCATGAAGCATGGCCCACTCCCATATCTGGATGGACAGGTCCACGAGGGGGGGGGGGGGACTTGGTTCCCCCTTGCTTGTTGATGTAATACATTGACACCACATTGTCCGTGCTTATGCAGACCACCTTGTTGGCAATGAGCGGTCTGAACGCCTGAGCGCTGGGAAGATCGCCAGAAGCTCCAAATGATTTATGTGCAGAAGCTTGTCCGGAGCCTGAAGAATATCTAACGTCACACCCCAGAAGGGAGGAGTCCGTCGTGATCGTCACCGTGAGGGCTGGGTCCTGAAACCCTGCACCCACCGACAGGTTGCTGAGAGATGACCACCAATCCCGGTCCACTCTCATGGAATTTGGAATCATTATCAGCTTAGAATCCAGGTCCACCGCCTGACGCCAGGAACTCCGAAGAGCCATCTGGGTCCGTCTCATCTTGAGAAGAGCAAGGGGAAGAGCCAGCACGCACGAGGCCATGAGGCCCAGAAGCCTCTGGAACCACCAGGTCGACATGCTCTCCGACTGCGCAAACCTCTGACACGTGGCTAACAGAAGAGAAAGAAAATGGGCGAACCCTCTTTTTTAGGGGGCCTGACTCGAGAGGGTTGAGAAGTATACAGATACGTGGGGGTAGAGTCAAAGGCTTCCCAAGCCAATAGCGTGACAGGAGGTCGCTATAGCCTTGCAAAAGGAGCTAGATAACTGCTAGCTCAGAACAAACAATCACCGTGGATGAATAAAACATTATAAATTTATTAAACAGGAAGACATTTTTGTGCCATAATCTGGCATATATGCATACATTAAATCTGCATTGTGAAGGATTAGTATACAGTGGTGACAGTCTATTTTCTGTGTTGTTTTTTATCACAACACATTGACGTTGTCGACACTTGAGTTTGTGTTTCTGGTTCGGTTGATAGCTGACAAGGGCAGAAGCTGATAGAGATGGAAAAGCGCTGCACTGAAAATACCGAACTGTCTTCAGGACTTGGAGGTCGAGTTCAGACCGGATGAATGAGTGAGGTGTCGTCCTATGGTAAAAGAGGCTATGTTAAAAAACGGTGAGAATAGAGTGTCCACTAATGGTGAGAAGGGCAAGGCAAAAGGACCTACCGTGTGGACGTTGATAGGCGCCATGGCTGTTTGAGTAAATCGCGGCTGCTGGAGTTAGCGGCCGGGAGGGGACGATCTGCAAATGTCAGAGGCCCCAGTCTAAGTGAAAGAAGGTCAAAAAAATACTGATACGAATTAATCTGTGCATAAGGCAGTGGCTACAACAAGGACTAACTCGTGCTGCTATGTCTAGTGAGCGGCCGTGACTCATCATTTGTAGATGAGGAGTGCTTGAGGAGTGCTTGAGTCAAAAAGTGAGTGGGAGTTGCAGTTGCCTTATGCACAGATTAATTCGTATCAGTAATTTTTTGACCTTCTTTCACTTAGACTGGGGCCTCTGACATTTGCAGATCGTCCCCTCCCGGCCGCTAACTCCAGCAGCCGCGATTTACTCAAACAGCCATGGCGCCTATCAACGTCCACACGGTAGGTCCTTTTGCCTTGCCCTTCTCACCATTAGTGGACACTCTATTCTCACCGTTTTTTAACATAGCCTCTTTTACCATAGGACGACACCTCACTCATTCATCCGGTCTGAACTCGACCTCCAAGTCCTGAAGACAGTTCGGTATTTTCAGTGCAGCGCTTTTCCATCTCTATCAGCTTCTGCCCTTGTCAGCTATCAACCGAACCAGAAACACAAACTCAAGTGTCGACAACGTCAATGTGTTGTGATAAAAAACAACACAGAAAATAGACTGTCACCACTGTATACTAATCCTTCACAATGCAGATTTAATGTATGCATATATGCCAGATTATGGCACAAAAATGTCTTCCTGTTTAATAAATTTATAATGTTTTATTCATCCACGGTGATTGTTTGTTCTGAGCTAGCAGTTATCTAGCTCCTTTTGCAAGGCTATAGCGACCTCCTGTCACGCTATTGGCTTGGGAAGCCTTTGACTCTACCCCCACGTATCTGTATACTTCTCAACCCTCTCGAGTCAGGCCCCCTAAAAAAGAGGGTTCGCCCATTTTCTTTCTCTTCCCTTTGGACAACCCTTGGTTGTTGGGCAACATTTATTTGACAGACATTAAATGGAGAAAGTAAATATTGTCAGCTTCTCCGATGATCTGTATAAAAAACTTTTAGACACCCCTTCGCTACTCGGTGTAACTACCACACCAGCGGCACCGGTGAAAGATCCGGCACTAAATGACTTGGACATCCTATTACAAAAAAAGAAGAAACTTACACGCACGGAATCACACGGCCAACTCATGCTAGAGTACCTGAAAGCTGGCGTTATTCCCGAAGGTCTACAAGTGAAGAACATACCTCGCGTTTTTTTAGACAACCCCAGATTTATGACTAAGTTTAGCGGTGTTGGCAACAAATGCTCCCGAGACTGGGTCATCTTAGTAATTGAAACAGCTGACGAGGAAACCAAGAAACAAAACGAAGAACTCAAAATCCTTGAGGACAAAATCAAAGACGAATCTGTAATACCAGAGATAAAGACACACCTGGACAAGATAGAAGAGGAAATAAAGAAATTTCAAAAGTTCACAATCGACAAAAAGTTGTGGAAACTACAAAATGATATAAAAAACTATAAAGAGGAAAAAACTTATCCTTATTTAGTCCCAGGCTTTTACAATCAACAGAACTCACAGGCATCAAACAATAGACAAAACCCACGGAGACAACAAAGGAACAAATTTGTCACTTTCTCCAACAGCTCCAATAGCAGCGATTCAGACTCAAGTACAACAGGGCCTGCAAATCCCCAACAATCCTCAAGTTTTCAGGGGAGAGGACAACGGGGCAGACCCCGATACCAAGGCCAGCATCCCATGCGCACACGGAATTGGACCCCACGCGCACAACAAACATGGTGATCCCAATTTTCAATCTCAGCAACCACATCTTGTCCTCCCACGAAATCAATGTTCTCAGTAAAGGCCTAACATTCATTCCGAGTTCTCGCGCTGACATGTTCAACACTGAGGTTGAATTACGCAAATTCTTTCGGACCATCCGACTACGCTATTTTTTCAGAGATAGCCCTGAAAAAGAACTGCCAAAATCAACAGGCCTTAAACCACCATCCACTTTCACCCCCCTCTCTTCCATGGTATGTCCAGAGATCCTATCTTTTGAGAATCGCATCCTCTTAGAAATGCGGAACATTTTCAACAAACAAACCCACTTTAGGAATAACCTCTCGGCCCAACAGAGGTTGGCCCTTAAATCATTAGAAAGTAACAAACAGTTTCTCATCAAACCGGCAGACAAGGGCGGCGGTATCGTCCTCTGGAGCAACATCCTATACGACACGGAAGTAACAAGGCAACTTTCGAATACCAAGTTCTACAGACAGATACCGGTCAACCCTACGTCAAGGATCCTGTCGGAAGTCATCAGTCTGATGCGTTACGCACACGACGAAGGTTGGATCGACGAGGATGAAAAAGCTTTCCTAGTCAACAACCATCCCATTATTCCAGCATTTTATCTGCTCCCTAAAATCCACAAAAACATAACCAATCCTCCAGGGAGACCTATCGTGGCCGGAATCGGATCAGTCCTGGAGCCTTTATCTATCTATGTGGATCACTTCCTACGGCCCTTTATCAGCAGGATGCCCTCCTACATCCAAGACACCACGGCTATGATAAAAAAACTGGATACAACGAAAGTCGAACAGGATGACTTTTTAGTAACCCTAGACGTGGAGTCCCTCTACACGAGCATCCCGCAAATGGAATGTCTAAAAGTCCTCCAAACTTACCTAGACGACAGGATAACAAGAGATCCACCTACCGCCTTTCTCCTTGAGTGCACCCGACTAGCTCTCACGGAAAACTACTTCATTTTCAAACACTCTTTTTACCAACAATGCCACGGGACTAGCATGGGGGCTACTTTCGCCCCGGACGTGGCCAACTTGTTCATGGACACTTTTGAGAAGAACTCCATCTACAACATACACAATACCTTCAAAGACTCGATCGGATGTTGGCTAAGATATATTGATGACGTGTTCATGATTTGGAAAGGGACCGAAGACAATCTTCATGTGTTCTTGTTGTGGTTAAACTCACAAAACGAGTGCATTAAATTTACCATGGATTATAGTCAGCATCAGATTCCTTTTCTGGATCTAACAATATCCAAGAATCCAAACCATTCACTCAGCACCACTTTATATCGTAAACCCACATCCAAAAACACTCTACTAGAGTACTCCAGCTTCCACCCTCTAGGGTTGAAAACCAACTTACCCTATGGCCAATTCTTACGCATCAGACGTAATTGCTCTACATTAACTGAATACGAATCTAAGAGTAAAGAACTCGCTACCCGTCTAAAAGAACGGGGATACCCCAGCCACATTATTCGTCAAGCTAGAAAAAGAGTCAAACATACCACTCGCAAGGCCTGCCTCACTCCCACCGTCAGAGATCAATCCAACTCTAAAATGACTTGCGTCACTACTTTCACCCCCTTGAGTAACTCAATTAAAAAGGCAGTTCTAAAACACTGGGACAAGCTACAAACAGAATCTTTTAAACCAGAAAAACCAAGATTTGCCTTCAAACGAAGTCGCAACCTGAAAGACCGACTTGTACATACGTACACAGAAGGAGATGCCCCAGACAGTACCCAAACCACACTGTGGAACCTCCCACCCGTCAAAGGCCACTTCAAATGCAGCAATTGTTCCGTCTGCAACCTCACGGCCAACCTCAAGACTATTGATCTGAAAGGAAAACAGTGGACCTTTAACTCATTTACCAACTGTAAAACCAAATGGTCCGTATATATCATCAAATGCCCCTGTGATCTTATTTACATAGGCAAATCCAAGAGAGAAATTCGACAACGGATCTGTGAACATCGCTCCAGCGTACGAAACCAAATAGAAGACAAACCACTAGTGGCACACTTCAAGATGATGAATCACACTCACAACGACATCTTCTGGGCAATATTGCAAACAGTAGGCAACCCCTTCCGCGGAGGCAACAGGGATCTTGCCCTTCGTAAACTCGAGCAAAAATGGATTTATCGTCTGGACTCTGTAAGACAGGGTCTTAACATCTCCATCGAATGGAACCTGTTCTTCAATAAGTAAAAGTGCGGTTCACTCCCCTGAGCCCTGACCCACTTAAATTCCCATGGGTTTTCTTCCACTACCAGAATAAGCTCCCTCCAACTTTCAGTTTCTCTGGGGTTTTTTCAAATACGTTTTTTCTTTTGAATACATTCATTATGTTCTGGTCACACCTGTAACAATTTCCTAGCGCTACAATACAAAGCACCACCAATATTTCTTATTCCTTTTTTCGTGATTCATCTATTTCTGGCACTTGTCTGTGATCAACTGCAACCCATGACTCCTTTCATTACTGTTGTGTAGTCATGTCCTTAATTTACCAGCACAGAAAAGACACAGAAATTTTGAACTGTTTTTTCTGGGAACTATGTTATTGATGACTCCACACGGTAGGTCCTTTTGCCTTGCCCTTCTCACCATTAGTGGACACTCTATTCTCACCGTTTTTTAACATAGCCTCTTTTACCATAGGACGACACCTCACTCATTCATCCGGTCTGAACTCGACCTCCAAGTCCTGAAGACAGTTCGGTATTTTCAGTGCAGCGCTTTTCCATCTCTATCAGCTTCTGCCCTTGTCAGCTATCAACCGAACCAGAAACACAAACTCAAGTGTCGACAACGTCAATGTGTTGTGATAAAAAACAACACAGAAAATAGACTGTCACCACTGTATACTAATCCTTCACAATGCAGATTTAATGTATGCATATATGCCAGATTATGGCACAAAAATGTCTTCCTGTTTAATAAATTTATAATGTTTTATTCATCCACGGTGATTGTTTGTTCTGAGCGAGCAGTTATCTAGCTCCTTTTGCAAGGCTATAGCGACCTCCTGTCACGCTATTGGCTTGGGAAGCCTTTGACTCTACCCCCACGTATCTGTATACGTGGCTAACAGATCCGCCATTCTGTCCCCGGTCAGGTACACTCTGCAGTCGATCGTGTTTCAGCGAAAACCCAGGAAAATCAGGTTCTACGACACCGTCATGGAAGATTTCTGCCAGTTCACCGACAGCCCAAGATGGAGCAGGAGCTGAAGGAGAGACTGGAGATTGCCCGCTGCTGCCAGCGGACAAGGGCTTTGTAAGAGCCAGTCGTCCAAATATGGATACACATGGATACACTGGAAGACGAAGATAGGCCACAATCACGACATCATCTTCGTGAAGAAACACGGCGCCGAGCTGAGACCAAAAGGAAGCACTCGAAACTGGAAGTGCTCCTCTCCCAAAGAGAAGCGGAGATATCTCCTGTGTGGGTTCCAAATCAGGATATGCATGTATGCATCCTGAAGATCCACAACGCTGAGCCAATCGCCCATCTGCAAGAGGGGCGTATATGGCTGGGTGTGATCATCTTGAATTTCTCTTGGGGTAGGAAAAGATTGAACTGGGCAGCGTCTAGGATGGTGCGCAGGCCAACCTGGTTGGGTTTGGGCACCGTAAACAGCCGGAAGTAGAAGCCCTCCCCTCGCTCCCCAAAGGGAACGGGTTCCACAGCTCTGAGGTCCAGAAGTTTCTGAACTTCGGCTTTGAGGGAGGGCGAGCCCGACCGCTGAAAAGTAGGGTTGAGGGGTGGGGTAGGGGGTAGGGGTAAGCGGAAGCCCGCTCGAGCGACTGACAAGACCCATCTGTCTTCTGTGATGGCCTGCTACGCCTTCCAATGAGACACAATGCGTCCTCCCACCGGGGTCTCGTGCGAGTGTGGAAAACCCTCATTTAGTAGGTTTATCGGTGGCAGTGCCACCTGAACTGGAGAAGGAGGCTGAGGAGCGGGAGAAAAACCGCGTCCGTTGTTGCCTACGGTGGTTATTCCCCGCAACGGTATCCACTCTGCGAGATTTGCGATCGAGGAAGCCCCTAAAGCCAGAGGAAGGTAGTCTTTGCGACAACGGTCTCTGGGTTTTGAAAGGAGCCTTAACCAGGACAGACAAGGACTAAGCTGTCTGAATGCTATCCTTCGTCTTGGTGAGCTCTACATCTGTTGTAGCTCCTTCCCATCAAACAGAAGGTCCAACACCTTGTCCTGTACTTATTTTGAGAATTTAGTTGCATGCAGCCACGCCTGCCGTGAGGTATCAACCCGCAGCACAAGGCCCCGAGCCGAGGTGTCTACGTGGTAAGACGCGCCTACAGGAGATCCTGGGCCAAGACCCTGGCGTCGGAAAGGCCTCCTTTAAAGTCTTCCAGCTTCTCGACCGGGATAAACTAGACAGACCTTTCCACATCCGCATGTTAGCTCCCGCTAATATCAATTCAGCGTTGGCCTGCCTGAGCTGCAAGGCCGAGTTGGCAAAGATTTTCCTCTCGAGGGAGCCGAGGAGCTTGTCCTCCTTTCCCAGAACCTGAGTAGCCATTGTGGAAGAGGATCCTGCAAGTCTGGACTGCAAAGTGGCCGCAGCCACCACTGTGGAGGAGGGGGGCAGACAAGACGACAGGGCCACTTCTTCCGAAGAATGCAGCCTGTATCTCGGGTCAATTTTCTTATTGACAAAAATTCCAGAGTGTGGCTTTTCCCAGACTCTGCGGACCTCGGCCAGAACGTCTTTCTGCAAGAACAGGCCGGTACGCTCCAAGGGAGACAGGGTGAATGCCCCAGAAAGCACATCCTCCTGCTGAGCGGGTGCCTCGGGCACTGGAACATCTAAGTTCATCATGTCCAGTACCCGGTCATGAAAAGCTCTGATGGAGCGGGGAAGGTCCTCGCTGTCCTGATCGCTTTGTGCATCATCCGACAGATCAAGATCCTGCTGAACCGTGTCAGCCGCTGCCTTGTCCACAGGGGACGATGGGGGCAAAAGCGGAAGAGTCGGGGGAGGTGCCGGCGGAACCACCGGAGGAACAGGTGGAGCCAGAGGTGCGGGTGGACATATTTCCCTAAAAAGCCCTTTGAAATACTCCCTCATGGGGTCGGTACGCATAAGCGTTTGAAATGTACCGAAAAAGCTTCATCCGGAGACTGCTTCGGAACCTGAGGAGGCCTCTCATGAGGTGGACAAATCCAGGGACGTAGCGGGGACGGGTGCCACACTGGCCGTTCCACCGATGTATCCACATAAATCAACGGTGCTGACCCTACAGGCAACGAAACATTGTGCAGAAGAGGCATCCGAGCGCCCCAGTCATAAACTGGCCGATAAGGATGCGCACAAGGGACTATGTTCACCCAAGGGACCGCGCCCTACACCTGAGGCCGATGGCGTAGTTGTAGGGGTAGCACCGAAAATGGCCGCCGCGGTCGTGGTGGGAACGGGTGCCATTTTGTCCTCACCTGAGGGGAACTGCGGCACGTGAGGAAGTGAGGCAGGGGTCCCCGACGATGGATCACGGGTCTTAACTTTAGCCTTAGCATAAGGGACCTCGGCAGAGCCGGTACTGTGAGGCCTGCAATGTTTTTGTGACATACCAACCGCTAAATTAGCCTTCGAAGGAAGGACCTCGGCACTGCTGGTAAAAGAAGAACTTTGCTTCTTTGCCCCCTCAACAGGTCTGGTATCACCGCAAGAGCGGGAACGGTGAGAAACAGCTTTCTCCGACAAGGCCTTGTCAGGCCTCTCAGAACTGTTGGTAGCTTTAGCCTCTGGACGAGGGACCTCCAACCTAGGTCCGGTAACAGCCTTATCTGCGCGGGCCTCAAACATCCGTTCGGTAACAGCAAGTCCGCCCAAGGGCTCGGGGTGCACCCCAGTCTTATTTTTGAGGGAATCCGACAGATGCCTCAGAGCGAGCTGCGGTAGCCCACGAGTCAGTAGAACTGGGTCCACAAACAGCCCCCACAGGAGGAGCCTTGGAGCGTACTCCGGTATCCACAGGCCCCTTACGGAGACCCTCGGAGAAAACTTTGGTACAATTATTAGGCCCAACGGGCACCTCAGGGAGAACCCCCGTGGCAGAGCGATTAACGCCCCTCCCGGCCCGAGAGGAACCCGGAAAGGTATCCCCCGGCCGGGGTGCTCTGAAAAGTAAAGAACTTACCTGCCGTTTCTTCTTCTCGTCGATGAACGCCTGAAAATGTGAAGGAAGAGTTTGTCGGAACACCTCCTCCCACCGCTACAACCGACGTTGAAGTGCCCGGACCAAAAGGGAGTCGCAGTAAAAACAGGAGTCCCAATGGTGATCCGGACCCAAGCACTCTAAACAAAGAGGATGGGGATCCACCCTCGCGAAACGACAGTGACACGATAAACAATCTGGAAAGTCTAGTTTGAACGATATAGACAGACTAGTACACGATCGCTAGCGAGAGCCAGAGAGGAAAAAAGGGAAGAAAATCTTCCGAGGATGCAAGTGCGTCCAGTCGCGAACGAGCGGAGAAAAGGACTGATGGGCGAAAGAAAGAGAGGAAGGACACATTTTTGGAAACATTTTTGCATGCTTTTTACAAAGTGCTCCGGTCCCGTCCCACAGGACGGAGAGATGTCCCATAAGTATGGAGGAAAGGGGACGGGACGTAGGAGTAAGCACTAATCAACCCTGGGAAACTGGAAGTTAAACATAGGCACTTCCCAATTAGCTTTCACCCTCTTCTGAAGGCCTATAAGGAAAGGTAAGACAGGGACCTTCTGAGGACCTTTTTTCTAAGATGTCCATTAGCTCATCTTGCTAAAAAGATGGAGCTGGTATGCTCCATCCCAATACTCTCTCACTTAGCTCATTAGTTGTCTGTAGGATGCGTCAGCATGATCTGCGGCTCAGGCTTGCCAAAGTCTAACCATGGTGTAGTGTCGAGACAACTTGCAGATAGTAAATTATCGTACAGATTCCTCATTCTAGACTCCTCTCATTTGAGGGCATCACGGACATTGGGTGTGCTATACTCTAACCCAAAAGGTGGTGTGTCTTGGTCAGATGGTTCATGTTCTTTGAAAAGCAAAGACAATGTGCCTCATCACGAGTTGGGCAGTAACCCTTAAATTAAAGCCGCATTTAAGGGTCTGCCAAATCACAGGTTTGGTGGATTTACCCCCAGCTCTGAGCTGGGGGCAAATCTGCAGCGATTTTGCCAATTTTCGGCGCTATCAATAGCGCCGAACATTCCCCATTGGGCCCAATGGGGAATGGGAAATTCCCGAATGGGCCCAATGGGGAACGGGGACTTAACGTTCCGCCAAACCTGTGATCCAGCGCTAATAGCACCGGGGGGTTCGGCGGTAGGCTAATAGCCCCAGCGGTAATACTGCCAGGGTTAGTGCCCAACTTGTGATGAGGCCAAAAGACTTGAAAAAGTCCTTCTTAGGAAATTATTGAAAGGTGTTTTCAATTTCCCTCAACGGCATCGAGGTGTTTAATGCTGTCGTCGTCAATGGAATCCTCGGAGGACTTGACCCATGACCCGAAGGGGTCTTTGACGAACGAGGGCTGGGCCTGTCATTGACACGAGGCCTGAAAAGCTCTCAAAAATTCAGAGGTTTGTCACCACGGCTCGAGGGCATGCAGGTTTTAGCCTTGCTGTTTTGCTTGTCGGCAAAAAAAACATGCGATAGGATCATGGCTCTTTGCCTCATCTCTCGAGGGCGCCTTCTCGAAAATCCTTATCATCTCCTGCTTAAAAACCACTCACTCAGCTGGAGTTGCCGACGTACTCTGACAGGCTACCCTACGTTCAGGCAAGGAGTCTGAGGACGAGGACGGGGATCTGTGGTACCTTTTCTTTGTTTTCTTCGAGGAATGGCTTTGTGAACGGGAGCGTTTCTTCGACCGTCTCCTCTGCAGAGTCACCTCTCGACTTAGCCAAAGGACGCCATTTTGATGGAGTCATGGGCAGGAATGTTAGAGTGGGCCTACTGGCCACGAGTTTTCCCCTGCATTCTTTCAACGCCTTACACCCCATGGATTGGCAAGATCTGCAGTCAGCCATTATGTGGTCGACGCCAAGACAAACAAACAGACCTGATGTGGGTTGGTTATCGATATTTTATCACTACAGTCGATACACATCTTGAAACCACAACATTCAATACACTTCTTGAAACCACACTTCTTGAACCCAGTCTTCGGGTTAGAAGAAGATGTAGAGGCCATTCTCGAAGTTATGGCGCAGTTTCCTTGAGAAACCAAAACGTGCCATATCTGAAGCGAGCCATCGTGGAAAAACAGAACTGAAGTAATGAGCGCAGTGCATGCTATTTATACCTTTGATGATATCAAACTCGAGATGGAGGCCCTCGAGGTACATTGGGCCGGCCATGACAATGCCCACACCCTCTGCTGAAATACAAATTCCAAAGCAGCTGACGCTGGAAGGGAAGATTGTAAGGGAAGATATCTAAAGATGAGGAATACGTGGGAGGACATAATCCATTCAAAAATACCAACTTGAAAATCAAAAATCAAACTTTACACAATCATTTGCATTGTGACAAAACAATACAATCATTTAACATAGACATGGAATATACACTGAGGAATCACAAATGCAACTATATCAATAATGAATTCACTAAGGTATAAAATACCATAAGTGGCAAACCCATTCTCCTTGTTTATCCCTCTCCTTTTATTCTCACTAAGACAGAAAATATTGCAAGTTTGGAAAGTTAAGAAATCATACTCGTGTGTAGCAATGTGTTTCAGAAACATTATGCAATCTGAGTTTAGAGAATGACTAATCAATGAAGCCAGAGAGAAACCCGTTGAAGTAAAATAAATTCACTCTAGACAAGAGACAGTTATCTTTAAAAAATGCACACAGATTGAATAAAATGTACCAGTACAAATTGCTGACTCACATTACCTGATAAAAAAAATTGCATTTTCGAAATAGGAAACAATGAGGTGTTAGAGATTAAATAACATTAAAATAAAAAATACAATAATACAAATCATCATAAAGATTTGGCGCATGTACTGTTGGATGTGGAAGTGTCTTTTAAGATTAATTATGTTGTTATTGTTGTTTTCGTATTCCACCTCTAGCCCGGATATCTCACAGTCCAAGATGCAAACAGCTTAAAGCAGAGAAATGAATGTGATCAACTCAGTGACAACCTCAAACTCTTAGTCAAGATAGAAGGCTATGCAGAAATAATAGTAAATTCGGATAAAAATATTGCAGCATAAGTGATGGAGACAAAAATGGACAGTGAATTCATGAACAGAAAGTTGAAGGTCTGTGTCACGGGAATGTGGGAAATACTTTACCAATATTTAATTGTAACTCAAAATAGAGCATTTTATGGCAGATAATATTTTCCATATAAAAGTACATGTTTTTTAAACAGTTTATCTTAGAGAACATTACCAAATATATCCTTCAAACACTATTGCAAAAGACAACAGTTATCCAAGACACACACCTTAGGAAATTGCTTTACTGGAATTAACACTTTCTGTCCCAACTTCATGTTTTTGTTAACAACTACATCGATGTAAACATCCTCATTTTCTTCTCCTTTTTGGAGTCTTTCAATTTCTGCAAAAAAAGATACCATTATATTTGCATGATTCCTAATATAAGACAAAATATTGAAAAGCTATAAGGAAACAGATCACGCATGCTTCAATAAAATGTAATCAAACACGGCCTTGTATCTTGAACTGTGTTTTAATACCAGTAAACAAACGCTATGCAAGTTAATGTCATGAAGGAACATTCTAAGGCACTGTTCTGATAGGAAATACATTTTCAAGATATTGAAGCCTTCTATTTCAGTAGTACTATATCGAGAAACCATGACATCATACACGAGGCAGAGGGCGAGGTAGCAAATCATTTTATTTTATAGAATATAGCATTTTTAATAAATTAAACATACACATATTTAAGAATTGAAATATAGCCAGGTGGATACAATGGTTTGCCCCAGTTTCATTTATTTGATGAGATGCTTTGGTTGAAACTAGACCCCAAATCTCCTGGTTTACAGGTCTGCAAGTAACCCACCATGCCTCATCTGCTTCCCTTGAGTGAGCATTTAAAGCTATACAAGAACAGGCATTTACTTGGTGAATTTCTAAACTATGGTAGTTGAATCCCGCACAACGTAAGGCATAGTAGCCTGACAATCCATTTAAGGAGTATCTTCTCTAGGTTGAAAGATAGGAGGGATAGGAACAGGTGTCATGCTCTGCACTCCATGCCTCAGCATGAGGCTCATTGTCACTGTGAAGAAGCAGACAATGTAATCACAATGGAGATGCAATGTCACTTTGTTCACTGCCATGTGAAACATGAACAAAGGCGCTCTACAGAGGTGGCAGGCATTAGTTGCGTTGCCACAGACAACTGTACCCAGGTGCATGCTCAGTCTCCCTTGGGATATTTGAGAACAGGGTAAGCAGCTAGTCACCTTTTTTTCCAAACAAGCGCTGGTTTGCCAGAGGTTTCCTGACCCCATGATCTTGTGTATCCACTAATACCTTTGGTGAGGTTGAAACAGACATAGCCCAGATTCTTCTATTGAAATCAGACGTCAGAGTTTCAGTTGAAGAAGACCTTCGTTCTACCCACCCTAGTGAAATTCATCCAGTGGTGGTTACTGGACAGAAATCAGTGAAAGGAGCTCTTTTTCCACCATATTTGATGATATTCTATTGACCACCAATTCTTGGGAATACAGTTGAATCGTCAATTATCAATGCATCTGAAAGCATGGCTGCTGGCATAACTCAGACAAACTTAAACATAAAAAAGGAGTTCAATAAATATGTGCTGAAATCCTTCCTTCCTCAACTCCAGGGTAAGATTGTCCATGGCATGACAGACTAGAAATGTCCTACTTGAATGAAGCAAGGCATCACTAAATTCCAACTTATTCACAGAGATTTGGCATTGGCATTTTTACAAGAGCTAACTTCCTGGCAGTGCATATAAAAGAGCAAGAAAAACTCCAAAGTGGATACTTCAGGCAGTCTATCATGCTACGTGCTAGAACGTAAACAAATCTTCCACCATTCTCTGGTTATTCTCTGGGAGACGATCACCCACTAAATTGGTCCAACAAGACTGTATATGGCAGAATGGTTCTGAAGTCATCATTCCCCCAACACTGCCCTTGGCAACCCTAAAGGCCATTGTTTTCAGCCTGTTGTACCACTGAAAAGGAATAAAAATGATTTTCAAATTTGGCTTGTTCCCAAAAAGGCCAGCCCAGTACGAACTGCTACACAATATGTCTTCTACGTGAGAACCCATGTAACCTCAGACATGCTTTAGCCTTAATGAACATCATCAGTAAAGTGTACCATGGATCTCTAGACACCCCAGGTTTGGTACTTACATCTGAGAAAACACGTCCCACTCAGGGTGACATTTACAAAACTGACAATTGATGGCTGGAGGTTTTTGCATTATTCATTGTTGATTTATGCAGGACAAACCACATAACAAGTTATTTTGTGGAACCCAAAGAAGGATATGGCCAACAAGATTAGGAAGTGGAAAATATAAATCCGATCATTCAGTTTTTTGGTACATTCAGATCGGATTTATCGCGATCGGAGAAAGAATGAAGGGGTGCGAGGAAAAGGGCATTGCACAAGCAAAAGTGCCATAGGCAAGACCTGCTGGAAAAACATAACTAACAAGTCAATGAACACTGGTACGGAAAGGCATAAGTGGTTAGCCAGCTATGGTGCAGCCGGTCAGCCTGGGGGGGGGGGGTTTAGCAACCAAGACCAAGTTGCGTAAGTCCAGGAACCATGCATTACACGCTGTGAAAGGGGTCCAATTGCCGTAGCAGTGAGGGGAGGAGGAGAATTTCAATCTGATCAGAATGGTTGTTTAAAAGGGACCGTTTTTTCCATAAAATTCAGGAAGGTGTGTTCATGCTGTAGGTCAGGCAGAAAGGAGTTCCACATACAGGCACCCTCAGCCGTGAAGGAGTGTTTAATCCTGATCTTCTTCCTTAAAGAAGTTGGGCCCGCTTGTTGGCAATCGAGGCTCCAGGAGATCTAGAAGGAAGTTATATTTTGAAAAGGCCCACTAGGTACCTCAGAGCTTTGCCATGAAGAGCCTTGAAGATGAAGGATTCGCAATAAAAGAGCAAACAAGGTTGGTATGCTTAAATCACAGTTTTTGTATTGAGGATAATTTGCACCTTTATTTTGAATCAGTTGTAGGATGTGGATGAGCTGTTATTGATAACCATGTGATGTGGCAGGATTGTTATGTGATGCTATGTTATGCTAGGATTGGTAAACCCTGCTATGCAGGATTGTTGTGCGATACTATGCTATGGTATACTACATTAGGCGCTCTCTGACACATTTAGGCCTTAGATCTTTCCTCTGCCTCCCTCTGCACACAGCACCCCGGACATGTCCAAGCCCCTCTTGGGGCAGATGACACAGCAGAACTTCTCTTCTGCGTATTCTCTACAAGTATAGCATTAGCACCATATATGGGCGATAACCGCAGGGTTTCTGTGACTGCTGCTTATCCATAATAAAACACAATGTTTCTGCTGGGCTGCATCACAAGGTCACAAATAAGATGTCGACAGTTATTGCCAAATGTCTGCAATATCCTGCCAGGAAACACCCCCATTGTTAAAGTACTATAATATATCAGTAATTGCCTATGATATGAAAACTGTGCTCTAGGGGTTGTCCCTAGAGAGCTGTGGGTTCTGACTGCCGGGACACGTGTCCTTCTGCATTATACTGCTTCTCTGCTGATAAGGACACTGTATGCTGTGTATTTGCCATCCAATACAAGAAGCTTGGTTTACCATCAGCCTGTGTCTCATCCCCTTATTTGCTGCAAACTGAGGCTGATGCCAAGGGGCCCTTGGGAAGGGGCCCGATCTTGGCCACTACACATGGTATAATCTGTTGCAGTAGTTAAGTCTAGTTTACACCATACCCTTGTAATCTCCACGTTGTTATGCACGTTCAGTAGCCGAAGGATCGACCAGAGCATGAGCAGGCACAAGTAGCATTCTGTGGATCTGCCTAATAAAGGTACCTATATTTTGTGCTTCAGACACAGGAAAGGGGGACCAGGAAAGAGGGACGAATGAAAGAGTGACGAGGGAATGGTTGCGCCAAGGAACAGAATAGTAAAGGTTACAAAACGTAGTGACTACTGTGCTCATAGTCCATAGTTCACTTTCCTGCATATTCCTGGGACTACAGTCCATAGGGAGACAGGACTGGAGCAGTTTTCCAGAAGAAAATCTTTGCATATAATTTAGACCTCTAGCCGTGTGGGGCACGTAGAAAGGTGGGCAAGTCCCGTCAGGTGCTAACTCTGGTGCTGCCTCGCTAGTCCATTTTCATTCATTCAGGTCATACCTGACAGAGGTGTAATTTAGCAGAGAATATGGGAGGGTGTATGGAGGAAGCAGAACTATGGAGAAGGTGTACAGCAGTCAGTATGGTGAGTAACGTTTACTTCTATGTCCCATCACTTTCTACTTTCTCTTAGGAGACTATCAAGCAGAAAAACCTGGAAGGGAGGACGGTCTAATCTGATCTGGTCAAATAAGTTTAAAAGCACTGGCGGACCAAACTGGGCATCTGCACAGAAGCTGCTCTCCATGTAGTAATACTTGCAGAACGTGGACGGCGAGGCTTATATATTTATCTTGGCAATAACATGCCTCTGAAAGGCCACAGAAGCCACCTTGGCCATCACTGCAGGAGCACACAAACCCTTGGGAGGAGAGAGGTTCTGACACTTGTAGCTTTACGCAGAGAACAATAGTCACCATGGACGCCAACTGTCCACTTGAAGCACCACCATTGTGATAAACTAATGCTCTGAAAAACAGAATCTTAGTCCTTTCCATGAAAGTTAAAATCCTGCCTTTCGGGCTGTGAAGAGCCCTTTAATGCAGATCCACCCCAACATCTCTGAAAAAGGGATCTTCAACTACTGGTGTTAAAATGATTGGTTTCAGTAAGAGGCAAGATAGCAATGCATGCATCTCATTCTCATCCTGGAGTAAAGGACCAAGAGCATGCATTAGGCCATAAGCCCAAGCAGTCTCTGTAAACACCAAACCATTGCTCTGTGTGATAGAGGACGAAAGTGAAAATCAGAATGATATCCTAAATCATCTCCTATGTAGGAAAAACCCTGGCTTTCTTTGTGCCCCAAAGAAAAATAATGAGGGTCAGGCTGCACATACCAATCACAGATGATTTCTTAGGGTTCACACCAAGAGCCAACTGGAAATGAAAACCCAAAAGAAGCTTCAGGGAAACCTCCTCCTGACTTTTGGATCAGGCCATGGAGTCGTCCACATTGGGGTACAAGTGCACAGACTAGAGCCGCAGTTGAGGAAGTCGCCATTGCCATTAATCTGGAGAACTAATAAATTAATAACATGGTAACCCCACAGGGTGAACAGTTGCATCATTGCCAAATTCGACCTAAAGGGCATTATAATGTTATGAAAATGTCTGTCCCCAAAGAAGAATACACGGTACCTCTGATGAGGTTCCCATATCGGAATGTGGAGGTACGACTCATTAAGATCCATGACACAGAGCCAGTTGCCCCGCCAGACAGCCAGACAGATCTGCACTGGACTGATCATTTTGAAACTCTCTAGGGAAAGAGGCAGAACTGAGAGAGATCTAGGATTGTACTCAGGCGTGCATAGTTGGGTTTGGGTAATAAGAACAATCTGGAGAAGAAGCAGTTCCATGTTAAACAGAAGGAACTTCTACTTCTCATTGGTCCACCAATTTATGTATGTCTTTTGACAGTGAATGTTTTTTGACCTGGCATGCCAGGTTTTGGGTGAGGGTTGAAACAAGGTGGAAGAAACCCCAACTGACAAGATCAACTTGCCCTAGGAAATTTTCATCCAAGCCTACAGGTAAAGTGACATGAGGCCGAACCAACCTGTAATAGTTTAGACTGGGTGGAGGAGGAGCCTGAGCCTTACAGGGAACCCCGAGGGGTGGAGAGCTGCTGCTTCTTCCCATGACCTGAGGGTAACCTGTCATTTTGCTATGCTCCGAGCTCTTAGAACCTGTTAAAACCTACAAATGTTCAAGACCTAAAGTTTTTCTGGTCCGAAAAAGAGGGCTTATGCTGAGGCTTAGTTATAACAGTGACGACTTGGCCGTCTGTTGCTATCATTTTTTTTATGCAACACCCCATCTGTTGCAGCAGTAAACAAATCCACCTCCTCAAAGGGGAGGTCAAGAAATCTTGTTCTGCGGACAGTATTGAAATTGTTAGGCCTCAAGTAGGCCTGGCGCTAATCAATACAATCAGCGTACATTTAACCATATCTTGAACCACCTGACATGCCTCAGCCAGCCCAGCCGTGAATTTGTCCCGTTGTCTATAGGAAGAAACTGTTCAAACTCAGATAGTAGAGTGCCAAGTTCTGATAAACCCTCTTGTCTTTGCTCTCCTAGAGCTTGTCCTCTTTACCCTGAACTGTGGAGGACAACATACCCAGTATATCTTTTGTGTAAAGGGAGGCTGCTGCCACCACTGAAAAAGGGAATTGGGGCTGGGAAGCCAGACAGGTTTACTCAGAAGACAAGGGCCTGTTACGAAGCACGACCCTCCTACTGAAAGTCTGAGTTGAGTGGGGCTTCTGACATAATTTGTTCATCTGCACCCACACCTATACACCTAAGACGTCTGTCAACGGAATATCTAGAAATTCAAGCAGATCAGACACCCATTCATGTAATGGCAGTGTTCACATGAACCTCATTTGTATCTGTATGATTAGCACTCTGTGTCCACTGGGCCCAATCGCAGAGGTAGAGGAGGCAGCAAGGCATTGATGCTGGAGACAAGTGCATCATAGGATAAGCTGCAAGGCCTTTGTAGGCATCACTGATGAAGGAACCAGCAGAGATATCTGTGTGGAGTTGAGGACTGATTGGCTGACCGCACCCCTGAAAGAGGATAGTGCGGAATCTACTTAATTATATTATGTAAGTATCCTTTCATTGAAGGCGATTGCCCTTTTGACTGATACTTGGCAAACAATCTCTACCGCTGAGGGATGATCAGACAGAGGTGGAGGCCGAGCCCACAAAGCCGCTGATGCATTCATGTTGGGCCCCACGTAAAGAGCCATGGGTCTGAATAAATAAGGCAAAACAAGATATGCTAAAGGACAAGGGTGCGCAGAAAGGACATCTGTGTTGGCTCTGACCACTAGACAGAGTGAAAATGGTTCCCCGATCGACACCTGCAGAATGCATAGTTCCAGCACTATTCCTACTATAATGCCTCCCGATGTTCCTGGAGTTTCTAATGACATCAGTGATTCAGGGGAAATGAGTGTACAACTTCACTGTTCTTTTGAATCTCAATCTCTCATTGTATGGTACGGAGGAGCAGAGGAAGTCGTCAAGCGAGTTACCGGCTTCTTGGTGGCTTTATCTGCCATCTTATAAGTTTGGGCCTTTGATGAGGAATCAGAATCGGTCCTTGGATTAGTTGCATGGGGTCTAGACTATTTGGAGAGCCATTGTTACATTTTATGACCCTTTTTGGGGAACCTCAGTCTCCTGCCCTATTTTTGCTCCCATATGGAGATCCTTGGTCTTTGACACATATTTAGTTACTCAGGGGGAATCCTTAGATATCTGTCTGGAAATAGCACCTTAAAGAAGTTCCTGAGACTGAACCCTACAAGTACCAGACTTGGGGCCTCATCACAAGTGTGGCGGTAACCCTTAAATGCGGCGGTAACGCTATTACCGCCGCATTTAAGGGTCCGCCAAATCACTGGGGCAAATCTGCTGCAACTCTGCTGATTTTCAGTGCTATTACCGCCAGCGCTAATACCGCTGGCACTAATAGCACCACACATTCCCCATTCCCCATTGAGCTCAATGGGGAATGGGAAATTCACGAATGGGCCCAATGGGGAATGGGGTTTTACCGTTCCGCCAAAACAGTGATCCGGCACTTATAGCGCTGGGGGGTTTGGCGGTAGGGCTAATAGCCCCGGCAGTAATACCGTTGGGGTTAGTGCCCAACTCGTGATGAGGCCCTTAGCCTATTGATGAGGAAACTTGGGCATGTGTCCAACTTAAGTCCCGGTGTGGGGAACCTCTGTGTCACCTCTGGCATGCTGGTGACTCCATTCTAGACTGAGGGCCTCCTAAAAAGAAGTCCTCAGGATTTTACCAGAATAAGTGTAATACGTCTATTCGATATAAACAAAGTCACTCACTGTAGTGGCTAACATACTCGTAGTCCATATTCCCCGTTTCCTCCATACTTGTGGGATATTCCGTCCTTTGGGACGGGTTCAGAGAACTTTTTGATAGCATCCACTCGACGGCAGCCCTCGAGGGACAAAAGCTACGCGGCCTCGAGTACAGCGCCCTCTGGCGAAAAAATGTTCCAAGAAAGCAGCAAACTGGCAGATTATCTAAAATGAGGAATATGTGGAAGGACACAATCCATTAGAAGAGTGCAGATACAGAGGAGAAGAGATTTTATCCCGTAAAGGAATTAAAAGCAGCAGCAGGGTATTTTAATCCAATGTATGCGCCCCCCGCTTAGCAGCAAGGATAATGCGGACGAGAGCAAGAGCAGGGATCGCAAGGATATATCAGCATGCAATGGAAGTAAACAGTGTGATGAGGGAAAGGACAGATGGAGACAGAGGATGAAGCAAGGAAACAGAAATAAATAAAGGATAAAGCTAAGGGAATAAGGATAGTACAGAATGAATGAATAGGAGGACAAATATTGCTTAAACTAGATGACAGGGGTATTGAAGAGTAGGGAAAAGAAAGAGAAGGGAAAAGAAAGAGCATACAAGGAAGACAAGGATAAACCATGCAAGTGAAGGGACGAGGAAAGGCGATATGGGGCAAAGAAAGAAAAGGAGAGATAAGAAGAGAAGAAACGGGAAGAGATAGAACCCCAAAGAATGAAAGTGCGTAGGTTGCAACGTAGGCGAGAGGAAGATGAATTGAGGGAGATGAGGAGAAGAAAAGAAGAAATGAACAAGAGTAGGGGATTAAAAGACAATGGCCCTCATTACGACCCTGGCGGAAATTAACTGACATGACCGCCATAGCGTAAATAGCGTTTCCGCCACTGCACGATGGAGGAAAGTGCGGCTAATTCTGACCCATCTGGCACGAGCATTACGCCATGGCGGAAGTGCAAAGTCCGCGATGGCGGAAATGACCCCAAAACGCCCCTTACCGCCGTCGTACGTCGCCCTAGGTGCAATTCCGCCACCCATCTTAGCGGTCACCGTAATGAGCGGTCAGCGCAAAATACGGTCACCGTAAATATACAGAAACGGAAGTAAAAACATGGGGCCGGAACGGGAAACAGCACGCCGTACACCTATAAAATCAGAATCCCAACACAACCATTAAAAATCCGACCCTGAGACACATCCCAACCCGTTAGCCACCCCAGTCAAAAAAATAAATATGGGAAAAGTTGCTAAAAAAGCGTGCGACCGCAAGCGGCAGGTCCACTTCTCCCACGAGGAACTCACCGTGCTCACAGAGACCCTCCAGGAGAATGCTGCCGTCGTCTTCTCTACGCAAATGACCAGGACGGCACTTGCGAACAAGAAGGCCATATGGGCGCTGGTGGCACAGCGGGTAAGTGCGGTGGGGACCGCACCCCGCAACCCACAGCAATGCAGAAAGCGATGGGACGACCTACGGATCCGCGTCCGGAGCATACTCTCTGCCAACCGGAACATTGCCACAGCTACCGGGGGAGGATCGGAATCGCCCATCAAGTTGACCCCCTTGGAAGAAATCTGTGCCTCCACCATTGGAATGGAGAGCATAGAGGGAGTCGGAGGGATGGAGAAAGGAGTGCAGACATCAGAAGAATCAGGTAGGTGGCCCAAATAAAACTATGCCAAATCCACAATTACCAACCATGTGAAGTACCATGTGTCCCCATAGTGCAATAGAAACACATGTCCAGGAGAACGACCACATACATTGCCATGACAGCGCCCCTTAAAAGTCAGATTAAATAAATAAATATTTAAAAATCCCAAAAACACACTCTACATGTGCAGCATGCACACCCTAACTGCAGACTGCAAAATAACTGCATCCCCAATGCACACAAAAATGAGACCACCTCCAAGGCCCCGACCCAAATCACCCCCAGGTACCACCCCAATGCATGTGATACAATTGCCATTACAATTACCACAGACCCATGAATAACGCTCGCCCTCCTTTACTCCACCACAGGGTCCGATTCCAACGACGAGCTTCAGGACACCCCTACCAGCACACCTGCAAAGAGGGCCAAGACCAACGGCCAAAGACCCTCCACCTCAGCTGCACGGATCAAGGCACGGCAGCAGCACAAATCGAGTGGCAGCACACTGGAGGGGACTTCAACAGGCACCCCAGCAGCCAGCATGTCCACAACAGCAGCACCACAGGTCCCCCCAATGGATGCCACAGAAGGCACTGCTTCTGGTGGCAGCAGCACCCTAGGTGACACTGCATTCATGCCAGCATGCTCCGACACAGAAAACGGTGCTGCCGAAGTAGGACACATCCATGACCTGTCTCAATCCCCCTGTTTGTATCATCCCGTACACCATGAGGAAACCACGCAGGGGCACCCACAAGACGACGTCTGGCCAACCCCCACAAGGCCTGTTGCAAGGCAACATGAGGCGTCCAGCCCCTCTGTGACACCACCGCAAATGGGCATGGCCCAGCAGAGGCAACAGTCCCTAGAGCAGATGATAGTGCAACAGCAGCAAATGGCCACGCTCCTCAAGGAGCATGCTGATGAATGTGGGGGTTCTAAGGCAGCCATTGAAACATCTACTGAGACACTTAGGGCAGAAATGGAGCGAAGTACAGAGACACTAAGGGCACAAATGGAGAGAAGTACCGAGAGCCTGAGGGGACAAATGGAGAGAAGCACCGAGAGCCTGAGGGGGGAACTGCATGCGACGTCCAAAGACGTATGTGGTGAACTTGCCGCTGTGTGCTCACTGAGCTCTCACAAACCCTTAGGGACATGCATGGACGTGAGCAGGCAGAGACATCATCTGTTGCAAGTTCCGTCCAGGGCAGCCCCCAACGTAGATCTGGGAGGAACCGGCGCTCCGGGTATCAGGGGCACCCCTGCCTGTGGAGAGGGGGCTTGCAATAGCGTCTGCCCACTGACAATGAGCGTCATTGGACACTGGTGTTCGGGGGGGGGGTAGGAGGGTGTGTGTTGTGCTTCTTTGGGTGGCGGGTCGATTGGGTGTGTAATGTCATTTCACATCTGCAATACAATTCTTCATATTCATCCAATGAGATGTGTGGACATTGATCTCTGTGTACGAGGCCTATCTTGGCGTACAGTCCACATTGTGCATGTTCCAGACACACACAGTGCCACAAGTCCCGTGTCCATGTAACAGCCACCAGGCGTGAGTGCTAGAAGCATGCATCTATGAGATTCTGACGTACTTCACGGGCCTCCTGTGCCTCGCGGACCCCTTGAGGTGCTGCCACATCCCCACCCTCATCATGACCATCTTCAGTTGCTAGCAGTTCTGCGTCGGGGGGCATGGCCACATTCCTACGTACGCACATGTTGTGTAGCATGACACATGCCATGACCATCTTTGCCACCTTCTCATGGCGGTACAGGAGTGCCCCGCCAGACCTGCTGAGGCAGCGGAAACGAGCCTTCAGTAGGCCGAATGCCTGTTCTATGACTACACATGGTTGTAGTCCTCCTCATGCTGGTTCTGTGGGTTCCGGATTGGTGTAAGGAGCCATCTCTTCAGTGGATACCCGCAATCACCTGTATGTGGACAAGAAAGGATGTTTGTGGAATGTCATTGCTACGTACGCACCCCCCCTTCCTGCCAGGTCATTCACGCATCACCTACCCCACATACTCATGCATTAAATGAGACTCACCGAGTAGCCAGGATCGGAGCCCTGCGTGTCGCTCCATGTAGCGTGGTATTCTAGAGTTCCGCAAGACCATAGAATCATGTGTTGATCCTGGAAATCGGGCAGAACAATGTGTAAAGATCCTGTTGGAGTCACACACCATTTGTACATTGATAGAATGATTGTTTCCGGTTGCGGTACTGGGCCTCCATGGCATGTGGGACAACCAATTCCACATGGGTGCAGTCGATGGCACCAATGCAACCCGGCATGCCGCCAAGTGCATGGAATCCCACTTTTGTGTTTGTAAGCTCCTGCTCCGAGCGTGGTAAAGTGATGTAGTCGTCTGAGTGCTTCAGGAGGGCATCAAGCACTTGGAATAGTGTCCGTGAGAATAGTGGCTGTGAAATGCCATGCAACTGTCCGACTGTGTGCTGGTAGGTGCCTGTGGCCAGGAAGTGGAGTACAGACACCACCTTCAGTAGGGGTGGGATGGCGGTTGGGCTATCTATCATGCTGACAAGGTCAGCGTGTGTCATGTCGACAATGGCGGTTATGGTGTCCCGGTCCAAACGGTAGAGGGTGTGGATCTGCTCAGCTGTGAGGTTGAACGGATTAGCTCGGAGGCGTGGGATTGCGGGCTGCCTGCGTGGTGGTAGTGGCTGTGCTGGTGGGGCTTGCTGGCCATGCCTTGCCCTCCTCCTCCTCCTCCTCCCTCTCCTCCTGCGTCTCCTCTGTGCGGCCGGTTGTTGTAGTAGTTGGCGTTCGTCTTCTTCTTGAAGTTGGAGTACTTGCAGTGCAATCAGGTCCCCCAGGCCCAACATCGCTAGTCCTGCCGGTAGCATTCTGGAGTGGGTGTGGTTGGGGGAGGGGGTTGGGTGTGCAATTTATGTGTTTTCAGGCTGTATAGCCTTCACCTGTGGTGATTCATTCCACCTGTGTCAGCTGCAATGCCTTTCGTGCGAGCACGTCCCGCACACGACGCTGCAATTCGACGCATGGCATCTTGCATTTGCAATCATGTTCTTCATCCCGATGGCTGTGGAATATTGGTTTATATGTTAATTCTGCTATGGTCCCATTGTTGCACATACTATATTTGCATTTGCGAGCAGACTTGTGAAGGGTCAGTGGAATGTAGTGCTCGATCAACGGTGGACCCTCATGCAGCACTGTACAGACGTTCACCGACGGCGGGGAGTCCCATCAGTGATTGAGGCCAGTTACCATTTTCACACACAGCCGCACTGCATAGATGTATTTGTGAATACAAGCGTTCACAGATGCCTTTTCAACGTGATGTTGCAAATTAGGAATTCGAAGGACAGCGCTTTCGGTTTTCAACTAGCGGCGTGGAGACGCCCACAGGTCTGACTGGAAATGTAACGTTCTATTGTTGAATGTCCTTGGGACAGGGCCCATGACGGGAATGCAATGATTGATATGATTTGAATGGGATGCGCTATAGCATAGTGGACGATAAGGCAGGACGTTCCCAAATACATGTGACTTCACTACACAAGGAATCCGGGCAGGAGCACAGTGGATTTTGAAGGCTGCATTACGCACAGACTCAATGGAAATGTCGAATGTTATGTGAGTGAATATTCAGGCGTTTTCATAACGGGATGAGGGAATGATGAATGGATGCATGGAAAGATGATTTAATTGGGAGTCTGCCATGTACATGGCTATTTGGAATCTATCCCCTTCCCCTGCGCTATGTGATGCAAGGCTGCCATAGTGGGACCATCGTCTGTCTGCCCTTGTTGAACCCTCCCTGTCTCGACGCGCCTTCAATCACTTGTGTCTATGCACGTTGATGATCCCATCTGATGGATCCTGTTCTGACAGGCGCATGCACACAGACACTCGTTTGAAATAGTGTATTCACCTCGATTTGTGTCGTAATGATTCGCAAGTGATTTTTGGGTGCAATTGATCCTTATGAGTGGGCTAGCATGCATATGGTTGTAGGTTTGGTGTGTTGAATGAAGTGAGTAATGCATATGGAGTTCGGATGCCCATACTATCATTTTTTTCATTTGGGTGACAGGTATCTCCTCCCCTTCTGCCGCTGCCATCTGTACGCCACTCCTGCAGATGGCTTCTACAGTCGACACCTGCAGCTTCGAGTTAATCAGTGGAGCACCATTACGATCTTATGGGACGATCGCCAATGGCCCACATGCCCTTACGCAGTACTAGTGGCTAGGTGCAGCATACCTAGCTTCCAGCTGGACTAGTGCCTACTTCATGGGACGGCCCTGCGGTCCTAGGCGCTTCCATGTTGCCTTTTTGGACGTTGATGTAGCCCCTGTGTGCCATGAAGGTACAGGGCGTCACACATGGGGAAGCTGGTCATTTATTGCGGATGCAGCCCACAGTAATGCTGATCATTTGTGAGTTTATGTTCAAATGGCTGTATGGGCTTGGTGATTTTGATGTGCATTAAATTTATATTCAGATATTAACCGTGTAGCGTTATTCTTTGCTAGTAATGTGGCATATTCCGATTTGTGGCGCGATGTATTGTGAGGTGTTCTGCATTGGGTTCCGGCTTCTGGGTACAGTTGTGTGGTACGTGCTTATGCTGATGGTTGGTTTGACTACTGGCATGTGTACAGGGCTGGTGCAGTCTCCCTCAGGTTACTGCTTTGAATGTTGATTTACACTGGTGGCAAGCGATGGGGGACTGTTGTTGTTTTGTGTCATGGAATTTTCAGTTCATTTTGGTGTACTTGCACCTTCAGATGCCTGTGCTGCATCAGTACGGCAATGGTGTGTTGCCAATTGTGGATGGCCACTCACAGGGCACTTGGGGCCCCTGCATGCATTTGTTCGTTGGCATGCATGGGTGACTTGTACATTTCACTGGTTGCATGGTGTGACTGCATTGCGCCTACGAGGAGTTGTGCAATGTGGCCAGGGAGTGGAGTACAGGCACTCAGTAGGGCCATTACGGTTGGTTCGCGATGCCGTAGTTCTCTCCATGGCGGAATGGTACTTTCCGCCATACTTGATGGCGTTAGGTGAATGTCCGCTGGGGTCAGCATTCGCGTACCGTTGCGCCATGGCGGATATTGCGGTTTTGCACGGCGCGCGTGCGCATACTTGGTGCAGTTAGCGTTGGCGTTCACTACGGTGTCGCTAATCGCATCGTACTTTACGGTGACGGGTCATGATCGCAACGGGCGGTATTCGATGGCGGTATTACATTTCCGCCATCGTTTTTCGTATTCCGCCAGGGTCGTAATGAGGGCCAATGAAATTAACCAAGATACTCACCGTAGTGACGACCTTACTCCTAGTCCATTGTTCCCTTTCCTCCAAACCTTTGGGACATTCCGTCCTGCGGGACGGCTCGGGCGCATTGGAAGCATCAACAAAAACATGTTGTCCTTTTATTTTTACGCAGAGCTATCGTGCCGTGCTGTAGCCCCATCTTCCTGGATCCTGCCCAGCACATCGCCCTTCAGTCCTTTTCTATCGCCAAAGTCGAAGGACAAATTAGCAAATAGAGGAAACTTTTTAGAGGGGAAGGCGGGTGGGTGTTTGGAAAAAAGGGTACTAGGAGTAAGGTAGTCACTACAGTGAGTAACTTTGTTATACTCCTACATCCCGTCCCCTTTCCTCCATACTTTTGGGAGATTCCCAAGCATTGACCTATGAAATGGGTGGATGGAAATAGATTACAGAAAAAGGTTTTTGAGCACTGCCTGGCCAAACTGGGCATCAGCCTGGGAACTGAAATCAAGGCAATAGTGCTTACAGAAAGCTGAAGGTGAAGACCATGTAGCTGCTTTGGCAATTGTCTCCCCAAGCAGATATTTTTGAAAAGCGACAGCCACTGCTTTACCTCGCACTAGATGTGCATGGATGCCTTTAGGAGAGTACAGGCCTTGTACTGTATAAGCTTCCGAGATACACAAAGCAACCCAACGTGAGATGGAAGCCTTGAAGGCAGGGGTTCCTTTTGGATTCCCAGAGGTAACAAAGTTGAAAAATTCCTCTTAGGTCACTTGTTCTCTGCAGGTAAAACTTAAATGCTCTCCTAAATGACCTTGGATGTGCTTTTGGTCATGAATAATGATTTTAAGAATGTAAAATGACATTGGCAAATTGAGGATATCTGTGATTTATTAGACAGACAGGGCCAGCAAGATAGTTTTTCTGCCAGTGTTTCCTCAAAATTGATTAGTATACCGTGTCACCTAAGTTTTAATTGATTAATTCACAAAATGTTGACGTATACATGCATGCATTTTCTATATTGACATATGTATTTATGTTTTGATTTTTCTACATAATTATCAATCAAGCCAATTGGTCTTTTTTAAGCTTGTAAACGTAGGACCAATGGCCTACGTAATAAATTATGAAACTTTTAGTATAACAAAAATACTACCCGGGGGAGACATGAATCTGATAATCGACAATGTACTAGACAGAACGACAACCTCTCGCAGAGCCACTATGCATGCTGCTGGGCGGCTCCGCATACACATGGACTCTCTAAATTTACACGACATAAAGAGGACTCTCCACCCCCACGATAGGGACTATACTTTCTATTCCACAGTACATGATAGCTCCTCGCGAATTGATCTGTTCTTGCTCTCTGGTGGTTTGGTGGGTAGAGTCTCTGACGTCAGGATCCTTGCTCGCACGCCGACTGATCATTCCCCTGTACTGCTGCAGATCCAGATTAATAACACAGGGCCAACACGACCCGCCTGGCGCTTTAAGTCTGCCGCCCTGGCGGACATAGTATTCAAAGCTGAAATATTAGCGGACATTACCACATTCTTCGAGGAAAACAGTACGGCTGACACAACGGAGGGTTCAGGTGGGAGGCATTCAAGGTTTACATCAGGGGGATGTGCATCTCCAAAGAAGCAGGTGTCCTGAAAGCCATTAGGCAGGCCCTAAATGTCTCAGACACTAAGCTCATAGCCCTTGAACAGGAATATCTTGCCACTCCGTCCCCGGCGACCCTAGCAGGGATTAGAGCCGAGCTGGAACAGTTCGAGTCACATGCTATGAGGGAGGTGCAATACCTTGCTCGTCCTGTAGCCGCCCGCAGGTATGGTGAGGGGGACAGACCGGGTAGAACACTGGCTAGGCACTGTTCTGACCGGTCCATCCTTGACATATTTGCTAACTTTTATGCTAATCTATATGGTCCCCAGCCTGGACACTCGGATCAGGACTTGGATGACCTCCTTGAGAATATCCCTAGGACTATTATTTCCCAGGACACCAGAAAGCGTGTGGAAGCCCCGTTCACTCTAGAGGAGATAGTCCAGGTGATATCAGATCTCCCCAAAAACAAGGCTCCTGGCCCGGACCAACTCACCTCTGAGTTTTACCAGGAGCATGTGGCTGCTCTGGCGCCAGTGCTGCACGGGGTCTGGACTGAGGCGCTTCGAGCGCACATCCTCCCCCCTCCTTAAGGGAAGCCTTGATAACAGTTCTCCCCAAACCTGGAAAACCCCCGGAGGAGAGCGGGTCCTATAGACCCCTATCCCTCATTAATACTGACATGAAAATCTATGTTTCTCCCCTTCATGACCCACATGGTTCATCCGGACCAGAGTGGGTTCATCCCTGGTAGGTCCACGGCACTCAACATCCGTCGCCTATTTAATGTGATGGCCAGGATTGACCCGAACGCCGATGCTGTAGCGGTAACTATAGATGCCCAAAAGGCCTTTGATATGGTCGCATGGCAATATCTGTGGGCAGTGCTAGAGAAGATGGGTGTAGGCCCAAACATGCTCTCTTACATAAAGCTCTTATATACAGATCCATTAGCTAGGGTCCTAGTAAACTCTGTTCCCTCCTCCCTCTTCAGATTACACCGCGGGACCCGCCAGGGCTGCCCATTTTCCCCCCTCCTCTTTGCGCTCGCCATCAAGCCCATGGCGGACCATGTTAGAGGGCGCCACATCAATAAAGGCATCCGGTTGATTGACACCCCCAAAGTCATCTCACTCTATGCGGATGATGTCCTCCTCTATATCAGAAACCCCTCCACATTTCTGGACCCGATCATCCGCGACATCACTAAAATAGGCACATACTCCGGGTTTACAATAAACTACCCTAAATCAGAAATTTTCCCTCTGACCGCAGCAACGCGACAACCAACATGCGAGTACCCCCTGCGTTGGTCCCCGGATGGAATCAGACACCTCGGAGTTCAGGTGTCACTAACCAAACCGTCCCTACTAAAGGACAATTATGAGGCTGCGTCTCAGCTCATTATATCCAAATTCTCCAAGTGGCGACACTTGCCGTTATCCTTGGCAGCCAGACTTTCCCCTGATAAAGATGATAGTGGTTCCCAAGCTCCTTTATGTCTTCACTAATGTTCCAATCTGGCCCGGGAAGCAATACTTTAAGAGGCTCCACTCAGAATGCGCCCACTTTCTCTGGCATTCGGGGTCGGTCCGCAAGAAGTGGCAACACATGACTGCACCATATGACAAAGGGGGGTTCGCTGCTCCAGACCTACAACTGTACTGGAACGCGGCGCAGGCCCAACAAGCCTCTCACTGGTACGCATTCCAGAATCCACCTCTGCATGTAAAACTCGAGAAAATGGCAGGGGGAGGGACCAACATCATGACCCTATTGTTGCACCGCACGCTCCAAACGGACGCCCCCATGTAGACCCAGTGACCACCACGATAAGGGCAATTCTGTACTCCGAACAAGAATGCAACCCGTACTATAAGTGGCTTCCCCTGTGGCAGTTTCCTGGACTCTCCCCCACACACGACCCGCATCTTTCGCGACACTGGGAACATCTCGGCTATCGGGGCCTGACTGATCTCTTCCCAGGTGGTAAGTTCATCACCCCTCAAACATGGTGCCCAGAGCACACTAACTCCCGGCTTGAGATGCTACAGTACTACCGGCTACGAGCTGCAGTTCGGGCTATGTGGCCCTCATATCCAGACGAGCCCCCAGAATCACCCGCACTCCGGTGCATACCAAACTCAGCGGGCTCCAAGGGGGTGCTATCCAATTTGTATAAGATGCAGCTGGGAGGAACAGTGACTGGGTCCCTCAAACCACGAGAGGCATGGGCTAGGGAGCTCGAAATGGAAATAACCAATGGTCTATGGGGTAAAAGGTGTGTACATACGCGCATGGTCTCCCTCAGCGCCAGATTCCGCTGCATACAATTCAAGTTCCTCAAAAGGCTCTACTATACACCTTATATAGTGGCGAAATTCACAGGTTCCCCATCTCATACATGCACAAAATGCAAATGTCCCGAAGCAGACCATATCCACATGTTCTGGGCCTGCCCTATGATCAACGCATTCTGGGTAGCCGTGGCTGAGGCCCTCTCCGAAATAATAGAGTCCCCGGTCGATATGGACCCACTTGCGCTATTGTTTGGTATCTGGGGGGTGGGAGGGAGTGCAAAGAAAATGTCTAAATTTTTGAATGTGAGCGCCATTGTTTCAAAAAAAGTGCATATTGCAATGCTGGAAGCGCCGCAACCCCCCCCCACCTTTGCGATGTGGCTCAAAGCCCTTACAAGTGTGCGAAGAGGAATACATTGGATCCCTGCCAACCACATCACGAACCAAAAATATATGGACAGAATTCTGCTGTTACTTGAACAATAGAGATGCTGTGGAATGGCTGGCTACCCCACCCCAGATACGACCCGCTACGTCATAAAACTGTAATTATCCCCCTTATCCACCCTATCTGACCCATTCCAAGTCACTGTTCTTTTCCGATGAAGCTGTGCCTAGTCGTTTGGTGATGATGTTGGTGATGCAAAATTGATTGATTGCTGCCGTGTAACCTGTATTGTGCCGGTCTTAACTTTCTGCCAATAAACAAAGTTTAAAAAAAAAAAAAAAAAATACTACCCACTGTGTGTACTGTTCTTTGAGGTGATTTAACAACCCATGGAATAGGGCCCAGTTGTAGCAAAAACTGGGTCATTGAACTATTTGATAATAAATGGTTCATCTGGGGGACCCCCCTATGTGTGCTGGGTTTGGAAAGAAGACCAGCAAGGAAATTGTTTTCTTGATGTGGAACTCTGAAAAAATTATGGAAGGAAGGATGTGTGCAGAGCACTACCTTTTCCTTATGAAAAACCAAGACATGATGGTCAGTATCTTGGTCATCACCTTGGCATCGCAGTCTTGGAACTTTTTAAACACGGTCTTGGGGTTGTCGGTGCCGAGGACGAAGGCATTTTTTGATATTTCTCAAAGACATTTCTGAAGCGCACTGTAGTTCACGAAGCGTAAGCTTTCTCGGAAAACCGGAGTTGAAGCCAACAGCGCTATGCATTCTATATTTGCCCTCATCACATGCTTGACTCCCGACGCCGAACACTGTCTCCTAGGCCACCTGGCCATACACAACGTAGACGCGGCAACAGCACATTAGCCAAGAATACACCCCATTGCGCGCTCCATTGCTCGGTAAGATCTGGCATAGTTGTATCACCACTTGCTATACTAAAACATCTACACGTGTCACAACCCGGCTCTCTTTTGCCTCCCGTCTCTCTGCAGTCGTCTAGATACTGAATCCCCTCGAAATTTGTATGCTAGTAACTGACGTCAACTCTTAGACGGCTCGTCTTGGCACACAGCCCAGCAGGCGTGCGGCAGTCCAAAATCTGGATTCTACAACCCACATGCTTTCGCAACGTTGAGTAGATGGATTCCCTCTACGTTGCCTACCGGGCCTCAAGCACCAGGTAGGCTTCTTTCCGTTCTAGCCATGGCAGTTTCGCAGTTACACTCCAGCCAGGTCAGCCATAACAACTACATGTGAGGTTTCTCTGCCATTAACTTTGCACATATTCCATATCCTTTCAGATGTGCCTGCCTTTTACATTCTACGCTGCAGACCCTGCTGTTTCATTCCCAGAAGTTATTTCTGCCTATGGAGCTCTACATTCCAGCAGAACTCATTTTGCAGTGACCACGTTCTCTACCTTACTGAAGGCATCCACTTGAGCATACTTGTGAGACTTATCCTGTATGTTTAATGATTTGTCACCTATGTACTTGACTCCCTTGCATGCTGCCTAACCACCATTTAATGCCGGACCACAGCAGCACCTTTGCGTGGGTGAGAGGCTGTCTACTCTTCTGCCTCCTCTGAGTCGCATAATGTACTATTAGGCATTACACTAAGAGAAACATCTGCCTATCCACTCTCTGCATACTTTAATTAATTTCCAATTTTATTACTTTTTGCACATATATACTCACTCTATGGCATATGCCAGATTTGTTGTCCCATGCATGATGTTCTCTGGCAGCTCAGCCCTGGCCCACATTCTTTTATATGCCCAGCTCTGCGGGGCCTCTGTTGAGAGCTTGTGTCTGACAGTTCTGTTTGATTCTGCTTACTCTTATCTCGACAGTAGACCGAAGGTTTTACCCCTTAAAAATCTCTCCTCTTTCTCTACATTTCCTCCTCAGGGATCATTTTGATACTACGCACTTTATTGGTCCTGGGGAGGCGGTCAGCAAACCCATAATGCCGAAACGTAAAGACGCTTGCGTCTCCATCCTGGCACACAAGAGGTGTGCACTGGCCCGGACTATCACCCGCACCATATGTAGACCCCAAGTTGACCGAACCGACACTGAGACCTACTAAAAACTGCACTTTAATTTGTTCTGAACAAAACAGTGTTCCCTTATTGTACTGAGAGCAGCCGTAAAGGACAGTCTTCATACATTGAAAAATCTTTAGAGAGTCAACAAGAGACTTTATGTTGTCTATAGATGCGGTTCTGGTCAGAATATTTTGTTGAACAAGACGTGCATACCATACTATACAAATTCGTTCTTTGCTAATAATTTTATACTGTATTGATTTCTCTGATTTCCATGCTTTAATTTCCAACTTCCTGACTCTTGTTTCAGGGTTTTCCTTTTTTATGAGTTTGTGCCTCGATCTATGTATATAGAATTTGTAACTATTTGTTTATTGTTGTCTACAAAGAATAAATATGAAAGTCACACAAATACTAAGAATTCAGCACAGTGTGTTATAGTTCCTTTAATCTGTGAGCCTATACGAGGACATAACATCACGGTTAATTACTAACACAGGGTTCTAGCTTTCTTTTTTGAGAGTCTACATGAGGACACCATACGTTGTGTAAGTTATGAACACAGCGTATAGTGTCCCCCTTCTGCAGCAATTCATTGACAGTCTACAGTGACTCATTCCACTGTTATACTACACAGTCTTTCCTGTCGGGACAATCCCTCTTTTGTTCTTAGTTTCTCACACCAGTCCCAGACAGAGTAGGGGTCCACCCTCCAGAATAGCAGTTTTTGCCTTCAATGACATCATCCTTGAGACAGAGACCCTCGAGGGATATTGAGTCGACTGCATCGACGCACAGCGCCCTCGGCTGAAGTGTTTTTCTAAAGCAGCTGAAGCTGGATATTGAGATATCAAAGATGAGGAATACGTGGGAGGATACAAACCATTCTAAATAGTATTATACGCCTGGAAAGTCGGTGAAATTAGGATTTTTACTGCTGCTTCAAATGAAGGCTTATTTATTTTCTCTCTCTCCCATGCCTTAAAGTGTTTATGGAAAGCCTTGCAGAATCATCATTTGGGTTAAATTGGTTTCTGTCACATGGTCTGAATAATAAACTGAGTTAGTCAAAAATTATAAATGTATTATGTGGAGTGAATCCTAACTGACGAGGGAAGCATATCACGTGTTAAAGGGTTTTACTTTGTGAATGTACCCAATGTGGATTTAGGGTTACGGGGATAAAATTATGTTGTAGTAGAGTTAGCCAATGGAGGGTTGGGGGATGACGCTGTAACAAAATATTTGTGACTATATAAATTGTCTAACTGGTTATATAAACTGTAACCTTGTTGTCATTCGGCTAGAATCTGGTTAGTTTTCAGTTCAAAAGGAACTGTTAAGCCCCTCCAGATCGTTAGCATGCAATAAACTTGCTTTTCTGACAAATATGCACTCTGTTCTTCGGAGAAGCAGTTCTTTTGCATTGTAATGCTTGAGTTAGTTTCTTTCACCATTTAGAAGGATAATGAAAGCTCTGTGATTCTACCCAACCTCTGCAGATGCATTTTCAAAGTAGAGGTGGTTATAAGTGAAGAAAATATTTTGCATTTTCTCCATGTGAAAAACTTGTTTTCATCCTGTATGTCGTGTCTATCATCGTTGTGTTAAAGGGGCTAATTCAGCGCCAGATAGGGGAGATCACCTACCACCTACGAGAATAATCAAGGGGGGGAACGGGGTACCTTTTCCAGTGGGAAAGAAACACAGGAATCCAACCAAAATTACACTCACAACCTGAACATCCACTCTGCAAGTAAGCACTGGGATGGGAATGCCTTATGTGTACTACTGGCCCACAGGACCTTTCAATCAATCGCACTAGTTGGGGGTTGGGAGGGAACAATTATCATGGCAATCATATTCAGCAGGGATGCTCCTGGGAAAAGCCCTGCCCAGGGAACCCCTCTCTGGACACAATGGCCACCGCGCGTTCCAGGGTGGAGGGAGACATAGCCCAAGCTGAGCATCACAGGCTGACAAACAACTAAAAACACTGCGTGATCTAAAGCACGGCAGCAAGCCAATCTTGCGGGCACTTGGGGGTAGAGGGGAAGCGGATCTAAGCCAGAGAACCGTTCACATGGCCACAAGTTCCTAACAGCAGGTGGTTATGGGAATGGGAAGCTGAACAAAGGGAGGACCAATCAAACAGTAAGTTCCTCTATCCCTGGGAGGTGGCCAGCCTTCAGAATATCCACTACAAGGTTTGCGATGGCCAACATCCAGTAGGTACTGTGTGAATGCCTCCCTTCCTACCAGAAGCAGGCTGGCTCGTGTTTTTTTCTCAATGGTGCTGACCAATGGCAGTATATTAAAGTTCTGGTGGTCAGCACAAATGTTATTTTACTAATTGCAAACTCTTTCTGGGAGGCGTGAGAATCGATGTGGCGCCACATGGGGAGGCAATAATTTGGAATACTCTTCATCGCAACTTCAATCAGGTGCGTTAGCATTAAGGATAGGCTTTGCGCAAAGAAGTATGGCACCCACCCATTCGAAAGGTAGAATACTTGATTGGGTGGCAAACCACAACTGCCTAGCGAACATCACAAATATCTCACCTCTAGTCTGGACCGACCACCACTTGGTATCGTTCCTGTTATTTACTGACAGACCCCCACCTCCGCCCATCACCACGGCCCCCCCCTACTCTCACCAGAAACAAGAAGAACATTACACCAGAAAGACTCATCCCGAATTTACTCCTCACACTTAACACACTCCCCGACAGCTTGGATCCAGAGATCCTGGTTGAAGAATACAACAAGGTAATGCTACCTCGTTGGACCTCATCGCCCCACTTAAACTCAGACCTAGTAAACCGAAAATACACCTTAACAAATGGTACACACCATTCCTCAAAAACCTAAGGCAGCAAAAAAGAAACTGCTAGGCTACCTGGAAAAAATCCCCTCAGCCGCAAACAAACTCAAACTTTCCAAACTAGCGGCACTTTATAAAAAAGAAATCTACCTGGCTAAACAAACCTTCTTTGACTCTCGCATATCCCTAGCTAAATCTAATATGAAGGAACTCTTCTCTATACTTAAAGAAGTAGAAACCCCTATACTACCCCCTGATACTTGCACCAAAGAAAAAACTGGTGCTCAGAAATTCAAAATGCCTTGGCAAATAAAATCGTGACCCTTCAAAGCAAAATTTCTAGCAAAAAAGCTGCCCTAAAAGACACTCTCCCATCCAAAATTCTGGATAAGTGCACAACCACAGATCTTACCCGCTTCAAGTTCTCTAAAGTCAATACTCTCGACGTAGAAAAAATTAACATGTCTTTGAAACCTTCCAATTGCCAGGGAGATTTGTGCCCAGCACAGCACATCAAAGATGCCGCCCGCGACCTTTCACCCTTCATCATTAAAGTGATCAATGTCTCCTTTACCACTGGCTCCATCCCCACCAATCTAAAACAATCATGGGTACTTCCATTATTAAAAAAACCTACTCTTGACCCAGCCATACCCACAAATTACTGACCCATAACGACTGTTCCCTTCCTACTAAAAATCCTAGACAAGGTTGCCTATGTACAAATACAGAAGCACCTGGAAGAACACCACCTCTTAGGATCCAGACAATCAGGGTTCCGCCCTCAACACGGGACTGAAACTGCACTAATCGAACTGAAAGCTCAGATTGATACACTCAGGGACAAAGGGCAAGTTGCCTTGCTCCTCCTCCTTGATTTATCTGGAGCTTTCGACTTGGTCGACCATTCTGTCCTATGCTCACACCTTCACACAGCAGCACAATTCTCTCCTGAGGCCATTACATGGATCACCTCATTCCTTAACGGAAGAACTATGAGGGTCTTCTCTCCCACTGCTGCAGCAGACCCTATACCCATCACCTGTGGTGTCCCACAGGGCTCCTGTGTCTCCCCCACATTGTACAACATATTTACCAGGCCCCCTTTCGATGATTTGGATCATCTCGGCATCACCTACACTAATTACGCAGATGATACCCAGATCCTCCTGCCGCTTTCTGGAGATTATGGAAAGGATTTGGCCTTGCTAAATAGGGTGTACATCATCATTCAGGCATGGATGGCCACTCATGGACTATGCCTGAATGATGAGAAAACGGAGCTTATCATCCTGGGTACTACGTCCAGTTTAAAGAAACTCAGCCCGGCCTACAACTCCTTCATGATAGATGGGAACAATATCAAAGTTGGACAGGAGGTCAAAACATTAGGATTCTACCTTTCCTTCAAAAGACAACTGAGTTCCCTAGCATCCTCATCTGCATACACGTGCAAATTAATCTGTTCAGCCAAACCATTTCTGTCAGACACTAGCTGCCTCAAACTCGCTAGGGCCCTTATACTATCCCGCCTTGACTACTGTAACGCCCTTTACCTGGGAACCTCCAAGGCTACCACCAGCAAGTTACAAACCCTCCAGAACAACGCCTTGAGAGCAGGCATCCCCAGAAGAGAGCACATTTCAGGACTCAGCCAACAGAACAACTGGCTCTCCACTAGACACAAAATTCTCCTAAAAACGGCATCACTTACCTACAAATCTCTTAACAATGACACCCCGATCTACTTGATTAACAGATTCCATAGACAAGCTTCCTCGAGACCCCTCAGAACTGCATACAAAGACTGCCTCACTGTCCCAAACTTCAAACTTGCCACCATAGGAGGCAACAGCTTCCCGGTAAAAGCAGCCAAACTATGGAACTCCTTGCCTCCCAACCTTAGAGTAGACATGCCCTACCTGAATTTCCGTTCCAAGGGAGTTTCATGGCTGAAATTGAAGGACCACCAAGATAGCTATGTGCCAAGGCTATCCCATCATGCTATCCGCACACTGTGTAACCACATGTGCCCACTTTGTACTCTTGTATATACTGTATATATTGCCTGTTTTCATATTATGCTTTGTATACACTCCCTTTGCTAATATCTACATTTTATACTTTGTAACTAAGCTTCGCCTATTCTTGTAAATGCTGCGCCCTGATACCCCTGGGTATTTCTGCGCATTACAAATAATAAAACAAACAAACATGGTATTGCCAATTAATTTCTTGGGAACGGCAGAAAATGCAACCCTTCAAGCTGTAACTATGTCTAATGCGTTGACCATTGTATGCAGAGTATAAAACGAATCCTCCCTGTATAAACAGATGTCAGCTCTCATCAGTCAGTTCCTGTCCACTGTTCTGTTCGATTTCTGCTTACCCACCTGTAAACATTGTTGTTTCTTGCCCGATGTATGTGCTCCTTTTGACAAGTTTTAAATGGTGAAATCAGAGGATCCCTGTGTAGAGTTTTCTTGACACCTTAAAGCAACCACTGTGCAGAATGTGGCGCCCAAGCACCGGCCAACAAATAAAATAGAAAAATGTGAAACTTCACATGGATTACAAAAAACAAAAACACTGTCACTGTGATACAACCGGAAAATTCTTCGATTATTTTGATTGGCGCAACAGTAAGAAATCCAGGCGAAAATCAGGTCTCTTTATTTCCATGTAGGCCCTCTCCAAAACACTTCATCCGTGTCGAGAATCGCAGCTCTTTAATTTGTTGCCGTCAAATATCATTGATCTGAATGGATTTTTCTACTACCTTGGAAAAGATAGTAAAAATGTAAAATAAATGCCTTTTAAAATAGCGGTTGCAAGCCTGTCCTATGTATGTCATGGTATCATTATCCTGATTTGCTGCAATGATTTTAAAAGTGCAAATCTGCATCTAATTTAAGTTCATATCTGCTGAAGTTACTGCTCCGTTTTTGGAAGATTGTCGGTTTTGGTTATTAAAGCTTAAATAATGAGACCTGTTTCAACTGTTTTGCTGGCTCAGCCTAAGGGTTAAGCTTCATTTCTCACTTTTAATTGCAGAGCCCATAATGTATACTGCAAAAGATCAGCTATCGCGTACAATTATCAGGCTCTAGAGGTCACCAATTAGAGCCCTGCAAGTATTTGAATTAAAAAAGGCTTTGTGATTATGCGACTTAATGATCCAAAAAAGAGATTAGTTCAGTTCAGGCTGTGCACTCATAATAAAAAAACATTTCCTTTGTGTGAAAACTCAATGTCTTACTCATTTATCCCGCTGTTCTTATCAAACTAAGAAAGGGAAATATGACTGCATTAATGACATTCTATAACTAGCATATAACAAGGGCATTTAAATGTTTTATACCTCTGCAGGCTCAAGACAATTAAGGAAGTGAAATTTCACCTTGGGTATGCATGATCAAAAGGAACGCAATTATCAAATCGCAAACGTATTTATTTATGCACCAATACGAGAAAATAAACTGTACATTTCAAATCATGTTAAAATAGGTTTAAATCACATTTAAAAACATAACGATGCGATTGGGGTTAGGGTTGTGGTGAAAAGAATTAGGTCCACTACTATGTCTATCTATCGATTTCTTATATATTGCACCACATGCCCAAAGATTTCAGGGCGCTCACAAGACGGACAGACATTAAACACAAAAAGGGTGGCGCAGAAAAAGGAGGTCAGTAGCACAAAGAGAAGAGAGAGGATCCGTATCTTCAACTTATCCCCTATCAAACGGGAGCGTCTCAGTTGTTTCTTTAAACTGGTTATTGAATTGCATACACGGAGTTCCAAGGGCAAGGAATTCCAAATGGAGGTTACCCAGGCATTAAAGCCTGCACCACCGTACATTTTCCGAGTAACACGAGGTTGGAAGAGAAACAAGTCAGAATTAGAACTGAGAGTGCATCTGATGGGAGCTCTATGGATTCTAGAAGAGAGTTAGAGGAGCCTGATCTGAGAGACACTTAAAAATCAAGACAGAACCCTACTGTAAAAAGAATCTGCTACGCTACAGTGAGCCAATGTAGCTTCTTGCGAGACTCTGAGACCTTAAACATTTGGCTAAGCCCACATAATGCACGAACAGCTACATTTTGAGACACCTGTAGCATCTGCATGTTCGATTTGGCAGTACCTACCAAAAGAATGTTACAATAGTCTAATTTAGAATTGATGATCGCTGCAGCAATTAAGGCACGATTATCCTCAGACGGATAAGGACGAATTTGCCATAGTAGACTAGTAAGGAAGGCACATAAATATTTAACAGATGATGATGTTTCTGAAAAGTGAGATGGGAGTCAAAGTAGACTCCCAAAGTTTTAACGTTTTCAGATACAGTAAAAACCATAACATTTATCACAAAGGAATTGTATAGATTATCAAGATTTCCTAGTTTGTGTTGAGTGCCAACGATGAGCAACTCTGTTTTGGTGTCGTACAAGGCCAAAGAGTTTAAAGCCATTCATGTTTGTATGGCCAAAAAGACTTAATTAACCCGAGGAGTCTGCAGTATAGACACCAGACAGTGTGAACACAATCTGTGTGTCATCTGCGTAGTTTGCAAAATAGACTCCAAGAGAGGCAAGAGGATTTCACAAAGGTCTTGAGTAAACATTAAAAAGCAGAGGCGACAAGCATGATCCCCGAGGAAAACTTCAAGTCTGCAGGGTTCTGAGAGATTGAGCATTGCCCTTCACTACATGGGCCGTCCTGGGTCTAAGAAAAGACCTGAACCAACTAGCGGCCTGAGTGGTACATTTACCAATTTTAATCAATCTTTCCTCCAAAAGAGCAGGATCGACCAAGTCGAAAGCTGAGGAAAGATCCAGCAAAAGAAGTAGAGCAGCTTTACCATCATCAATGATTTCCATTATGTTGGATTTTAAATCCAGCAAGGTGTTCACTGTTCTAAAATGTGGATGAAATCCGGATTGTTCATCGGCTAGAAAAGAATTGTGTTACACAAAGTATTGGTACTGTATATGGGGTATTTTATCAATTATCTTTATCAAGAAAGGTACATTTGTTATCGGTCTGTGTACTGTTATTAACGATACACCAACAGCCAAATTCAGTCAGTTTCAGGGTATTCGAGCACGCCACTCTTTAGTCTCACAAAATTGTCATTTTATTGACATGTATGGCCACTATGTAGGCACCAAAACATACCAAAACATAGCAAAGATGCTGCCACTATATCCGCATTAGCCAGTGTCAGGTCTAGGCGACTCCTTTGTCAGGGGTCATCATGTGATCTCAGTCCACCATGCATACGTGGTTAAGGCTGAATGACAAAGTTACTCACCGTAGGGACTACCTTACTCCTAGTCCATAGTCCCCTTTCCTCCATACTTGTGGGACATTCCATCCAGCGGGACGAACAGGAACACTTTTTAAAAGCATCCAAAAAGTACGTTTTTGTCCTGCTTTTATTTTTATGGGCCACCACACGTGACCGTAGCCCTGCCCTCCTGAGCTCTGCCAAGCGCATCACCCTTCATCCCTTTTCTATCGCCAGGTCCAGAACCATTTTGCAACAATAGAGGATACTTAGTGGAGGGGACGGAGGGCCGACATATGAAGGAAAGGGGACTAGGAGTAAGTTAGTCACTACAGTGAGTAGCTTTGTCATACTCCTACGCCCCGTCCCCTTTCATCCATACTTGTGGGAGATTCCCAAGCACTGACGAACAAACCCTTAAGCACTGCCTGGCCAAATTGGGAATCAGCCCGGGAGCTCAGGTCAAGAAAATGATGTCTGCAAAAAAGCTGATGGGGAAGCCCATGTAGCAGCCTCTGACTATGGACTCCAAAGGGAGGTATTTTTGGAAGGCAACAGCAGTCGCTCTGCCACGGACCAGATGTGCCTGAATGCCGTTTGGGGGCTGAAGGCCTTACATTTTGTAGGCCTCGAAAATGCATGAAGCTATCCAACGAAAGATGGAAGCTTGCTTACAAGGCTGGTTTTCCTTTTGGGTCACCAAACGTAACAAAGAGTTACAGAGAACTTCTAAGTTTGCTTGTTCTGTAGAGGTAAAACTTCAGAGCACGTCTGACATCTAGATTGTGTAAAACCCTCTCGGCATCGTTGGTGTAGAAGAGCTTGTCAAAATGGCCGCCTCAGACCGCATGGGTTGAAATGACATTTTGTCACTGTCTGACGTGATCTGTGTCACAGGTTTTAGTGAGACCATTGTTTCTACATGGATTGTAGGGGCTTTTGGATCGGTTTTAGCCCTTTGACAGGGAACCTCGGCAGAGTCAGTACTAGCAGACCTGGAGCACCTTTTAGCCCTTTTGGGTCTTGTAGAAGATTTAGCCCTCAGTGATGCAACGTCGGCAAGGCCGGTGCTTGAATACTTAGGGTGTTTGCCCCCTTTCCTTGCCCCCTCAGAAGGACCAGTACGACCAAGATTTTTTGTGGTAAAGCTCAGGGGCACTCCCGGTAGCCAGAGCTCCTAATGGAGCTCCTCGACCTTGCTGGTCTTTCAAAGAGCCCCTGATGGGTATCCTCTGGGTTTTACCCGAGTACTTTAGTCACTTCACAGGAAACCTCTAGACTAGGCTCAGTACGTTTAGTCCCAGACTGAGAATCCTCGGGAATCACTCCAGTTGAAGCAGCCCCAGAAGCGTTGGGCTTCGTCTTAGCCCCCAGATGGGGAACCTCTGAGGAAAATCCAGTGTTTGTGGTCCCATTTGATCTTCTGTGATGGTCCACCATGCATCCAGATGAGACGATATACGTCCTCCCATCGGAGACATGTGTGACCAATGGAAAACATAGTTTGGATGATTTATCGAGGGCGGGACTACCTTTTTCCGAAGAGGAGGCTGATGACCGAGAGAAAAACCTGCCACTTTGCCTTTGCTGCTTGTGCAGAGGTGCGCCAGAGAAGCCTTCTGCCCGGTGCGTTGGACGCGCCTGGGTCCCTCTGAAACCTGAGAAGGACCTTGTCTGGTTACCCGACCTCTGCGTACAGGCCGCTTTAGCTGGGTGTTTGGCAAGGACCAACCAAGATTTAGCTGTTTGTGTGCTTGCCTTTGTCTTAACAAAGTTACTCACCGTAGTTAGTACCTTACTCCTAGTTCATAGTCCCCTTTCCTCCATACTTGTGGGACATTCCGTCCTTTGGGACAGGACCGGAGCACTTTTGTAAAAAAGCATCAAAACTTGCCCCACCCTCCTGAGCTCCGCATTACCCTTAAATCCGTTACTATCGCCAGGACTGACACCATTTAAGCAATAATAGAGCATACTTTTTAGAGGGGACAGTGGGCGTATGGAGGAAAGGGGACTATAGACTAGGAGAAAGGTAGTCACTACGGTAAGTAACTTAGTTATACTCCTACGTCTGTCCCCTTTCCTACATACTTGTTTGAGATACCCAAGCACACCTCACAGATAATACGGGTAGAAGGAAAAACCCATTTTCTGGAATAGGTTCTTAAGAACCGCCTGGCCGAATTGGGCATCGGCCCTGGAGCTCAGGTCCAGGGCCGAAGAAGGTTGGGAATTAGCAGCAATCTGATCGGGGGAAGAATCGACAGAGGATGAAGTTCCAAGAACCAGAATCTGGCTGGCCACCAAGGAGCTAGAGAGTGCAATTTGATGTGCTCCCGAGCTTGCAGAGTGACCGATGAATCAGAAGCAATGGAGGAAAAGCATGAGCTCTCACGTTGTGCCACGGGATCTCGAGCACGTCTCCAAAGGAGGACACCCCCAGGCGGTCTCTGGATGCATAAAGATGAATTTTGCTGTTTGTAAGAGTCGCAAAGAGGTCCACTTCTGGAGTGCCCCATTGGTGGAAAATGTTGGAGAGAACATCACTGTTCAATTCCCATTCGTTACTGGCAACCGACTGGCGGCTGAGTGAGTCTGCAGTTATACTTATGTGACTCGGAATGTGTACAGCCTAGAGCCAAACCTTGTGTTGAATGGCTGAGTGCCAAACTTGTATGGCTAGGTCCACCAGGAGAGGTGACTTGGTGCCACCCTGCTTGTTTATGTGAAACACTGCGACAGAATTGTCTGTGCGAATACGGACTACCTTGTTGGCAATCGACGGTTGACAGGCTCTGAGAGCCAGAAAATAGCCAGGAGCTCCAGATAAATGATGTGGAACTGCCTGTCCCGATGCGTCCATAGATCGAATACTTTGGGGTGGCCCAGTGTCTCACCCCAGAAGGGAGGAGTCTGTGGTAACCGTCACTTGTGGGCAGGGCTCCTGAAAAGAGGCGCCCACTAAAAGGTTGTTGGTCGAAGAACGCCATTGCAGATCCGACGTCATGGAGGAAGGGACTAGGCTCATCTTGGAATCCGGGTCTGAAGCCTGAGACCAGCTGCTACGAAGAACTAGCTGAGTGCGCCTCATCTTTGGACGTGCTAGAGCTAGCACGCAAGAGGCCATGAGACCCAGAGGTCTTTGGAACCACCAGGCCGTCATGTGCGAGCACTGAAGGAAGAGCTGACACGTGGTCCATAGGTATGTAATCCTGTCATTTGTTAGGAACATCGTGGTACTGACAGTATCCTAACGGAAACCAAGGAAAATCAGGTCTTGAGAGACCGCTATGGACGATTTCCACCAATTGACCGACAGCCCAAGATGGAACAGGAGCTGAAGGAGAGACTGAAGATTGGCCAAGGGCGTCTGTGGGGAAGGACTGCGCAGGAGCCAATCGTTGAGATATGGATATACATGAATCCCCTGCATTCTGAGGAAAGCTGCGATGACCGACATCTTCATAAAGACACGCAGTGCCGAGATGAGGCCAAAAGGGAGCACACAGAACTGAAAGTGTTCTTCTTCCAAGGAGAAGTACAGATATTTCCGATGTGGGCTCCATATCAGAATGTGCATGTATGAGTTCTGAAGGTCCACTACGCTGGGCCAGTCGCTCATCTGCAGAGAGGACTTTATTTGGCAAGCTGTAATCATCTTGAGTTTCTCTTGGGGAAGAGAAAGATTAAACTGGGAAAGATCGAGGACAGTGTGCAGGCCAGCCTGGTTGGGTATGGGCACTGTGAACAGACAGGAGTAGTAGCCCTCCCCTTGTTCCCTGAGGGGAACAGGCTCCACTGCTCTGAGGTCTAGAAGTTTCTATACCTCGGCTCTGAGGGAAGGTGACCCAGTCTGCTGGAAGGAAGGGTGAAAGGAGTAGAGGGGAAGGGCAAGCAAAAGCCCGCCAGAGAGATGGCCAACACCCACCAGTCTTCGTTGATGGTCTGCCACGCCGACAGATTTGAAGGACTTGTCGACAGGGAGACTACCTGTCCCTGGAGAGGAGGCTGATGTGCGAGAGACAAACTGACCACCTTTCTGTTGTTGCATACGGCCAGGCTTGCCAACCGGAGCTTCAGATCGTTGCGCACAGGAATCCTGAAACCCCCTGAACCCAGAGAAGGACCGAGTTTGGGACCCTGACCTCTGTATGTAAGGGGCCTTAGCTGCAGCTTTCGCCAGGACTGATAAAGACTTGGCGGTCTGAGTACTCGCCTTTGTGAGTTCATCTGTGGAGGAATGAAACGACCCCTTGCCATCAAAAGGAAGGTCTAGAACTTTGTCCTGCACTTCTTTTGAAAACTCACACCTGGCGGGAGATATTGTCCCCGACCATAATGCCTCGAGCAGAGGTATCTACGTGTTGTGCCACAGATTCCAATAGATACTGACGTCTGACAACCCAGCTTTGAAGTCGTCTAGTCTGTCAGTCTAGTCTGTCAGCAGGGATACACTCCTGGAAATCAGCTAGCTCCTTCCACAGCCTAAGATTGGCTGCTTCCAGGATGAGCTCGGTGTTAGCTTGACGAAGTTGGAAAATACTTTCTTGCCAATGGCATCAAGAAGTTGATCCTCCTTGGAGAGGATTTGGGCCACTGCAGTGGAGGATGCAGATGCCAGCTTGGATTGGGGAGTGGCAGCTGCCACTACCGTGGACGATGGGAGCGGATAAGCCGACAAGGCTATTTCTTCTGAGGCGTGAAGCTTGTATTGAGCATCAATCCTCTTGTTTAGATACAGATCAGTATGCGGTTTATCCCAGACCTCACCGCCTCAGTCAAGACGTCCTTCTGGAGGAACAGGCCGGTGCGCTTTTGCAGCGATAGGGTAAAGGCTCCCGAAAGCACCCCCTCATGCGGAGCGGGGGCCTTGGGTACTTGGATATCAAGCAAGTTCATCATATCCAGCACCCGGTCATTGAATGTTCTGATAGAGCGGGCTATTCAATGCTGTCCTGGTCTGCCTGGTCTTCTTCAGGTGAAGCAGGAACAGGAGGCTGATTTGCTGCATGTGGTGCCTCAGGCTTTAAAGTGTTGTCTAGCGGCGCACCCAATGTTTTCTCTATCGGGGATAGCAGGGGCAGAGGAGGAAGCCCTGGAAGAGGTCCGACAGGTAGGCGTGGAGGAGGTGGCACCACCGGGGCCGAAGGTGGTACAGCTCTTTAAGAAGGCCCTGAAAGTATGCCCTCATGGAATCAGAGTCCATGAGCGTCTGAAATCTCCCAAAGAACACGTCCTCCGATGAAGGTCTAGGCGCTGGAGTAGGCAGAGGCCGCTCGTGAGGGACAAACCCCCCATGAGTACAATGAGGATGATTACCAGGAAGGCCCACCACAGACTCGGTCCACGCAAATCAGTGGTGCAGAAGCAGGAGGAAGTGATAATCTATGAGGCAGCGGTGCCCGAGCACACCAATTCGTAGAAGGGTGAAACGGGTTCTTGTTGTCCACATAGCGTGGAAATAACTGCTCAGCCCCAAAAGGAATGCTCCCAGCACCAGCCGCCGTGAACTTTGTAAGAGAGGTATCCAAATTGGCCGAACTGGACCACAGAGGTTCGGCCGCCATTTTGTCGACACCCGAGGAGAACTGCGTCACAGGAGAAAGTGAGGCATCTGTCTCCTCAGGGGAAACAGGGGTCTCAAGTGGCATTTTAGACTTGAAACAAGGATCCTCGGCTGAGCCGGTGCTGTCAGATCTAGGATGTTTACTGGACATCTTCGATACTGTCCCAGAATTAGCCTCCAGCGAAGAAACCTCGGCAGAGCCGGTACTCGAAGGCCTGTGGTGCGTGACCGCCTTCTGTGCCCCCTCGACAGAATCGGTATCTGCATGCCGAGCGTGGGAAGGGTGAGGAATACACCTCACTGACAAGACCTTCAAAGGACGTCCCTCGATTCTGCTGGTACTGGATTTAGCCCCGAGAAGAGGAACCTCGGTTTTTAACCCAGGGTGTAAAGCTCTTAATAGGGGCCTTGAGTCGTGACTTGGTATGGAAAGCTCCAGAAATGGAGACCTCCGGGCGAACCCCCGTATCCAGAGCCACAGAACTGGGCTGAACTTTAGCCCCCAAAAGGGGAACCTCAGAAGAATGTCCCATTTTAGCAGGCCCATTACAGGAACCCTCGGAGGACTCTCCGGTGCGCCTATTGCCCCCTTGCGGGACACCTCAGGGATGACCCAGATAGAAGAGCTACGCAAGCCTCTTCCGGTACCAGAGGACCCCAGAAAGGAGTCCCCAGGCCGGGGTGCCTTAAAAGTAAGGACCATACCGGGCGTTTCTTCTTCTCGTCGATGAAGAGCTGTAAAGGCGTTGGACAACCACCTCACACAGAAGAAGACGATGCTGGAGTGCCCGGACAGACAAGGAGTCGCAGTTAAGACACGAGTCCCAGCGATGTTCCGGGCCTAGACACTCCAAACAAACTGGATGAGGATCCGCCCCTGCGAAAAGACGTTCACATGAAGAACAGGACACGAATCCCAAACGCACTGGCATAGACAGAACTAGACGACCGTGGAACCAGAGCAAGACGTGATACAAGTGCGTCCAGTCCCGACTGCACGGAGAAAAGGACTGAAGGGTGATGTGCGGGGCAGAGCTCAGGAGGGCGGGGTCAAAAAATAAAAGAAGGACAAAACAAGTTGATACTTTTTTACAAAAGTGCTGCGGCCCCGTTCCAAAGGACAGAATGTCCCACAAGTATGGAGGAAAGGGGACGGGACGTAGGAGTATATGGACTTCCTCATTGGTGGAGGAGTGGAAAAACTGTTTACCGTCGAAGGAAAGAACGAATACTTTATCCCGAACCTCCTTCGAGAACTTTATAGCATGCCACCACACTTGGCGGGAGATGTCTACTCCAACCAAAAGGCCCAGAGAAGTGTCTACATGATGGGCTGCGGCCTCCAACAGGACCTGAGCCAGAACTCTGGCATTGGATAGGCCCTCTTTAAAATCGTGCAGCCTGTCCTGAGTAACACATTCCTGAAATTCGGGAGCTCCTTCCACAGCTTGAGATTTGCCACTGCAAGGATGACATACAGGAGGGAGCGAGAGTGTATGGCAGCGGAAACCGAACATGCCAACCGATTGGAGGGCAGAAAGGATTCCTATTGTCCACATTGCTGCTCGACCCCAAATGTAGGCCCCTGCCGTTGAGAACATTGGTGTGACAGAGCTCATCAAAATGTCTGCCTCAGAACACGTGGGTTGAACTGCCATTTTGCCACTGCCCAAGGTGAACTGCATCACAGGTATCAGTGAGGCCATTTTCACCATAGAGGTGTCAGGGGCTTTTTTTTTTAATCTATTTTACCCTTGTGACAGTGTTACGCTCACACGGTATCCATGGGGACGCCACCCAGCCAGTTGGTCGTTGGTGCCCTTCCCAATGATTCCCTGCTGTGGTCTCAGTGTCGATGGGATTCCGCCTGGAAATGAAGGACTGGGCAAACAAGGTAAGTTTTCCCCCACCTCCCTTGTGTTTCCAGCCCCTCCAGGTTCTCTTCTCTCCTGGTTGTCGGAATCGGTGGGCTCTCCGTCCTGCTCTCAGGGCAGGGGCGCGTTGTCTTTTGTGGGCGTGGGCGGTCCAGTTACTTCACTGACTGCTGCCCTTGTAGTGTCTTTTAGGTAGGTCTTATTGCAATTGATGGCGTCGTAATTCTTGCATGCCTTTTCTCTGTTCTAATTGTCTCTTTTTTATCTCCCTAGGAGCGCGGAGTGTCTGCTTGGAGATACTGGATATGCTGGTTCTCACCGGGAGATGATGGCGCGCTTTAGCGCTATGATGCAGTAAGGAGGCGCTTTGCTGCGCTACGCAATGTCTTGTCCTCACTGACCTGTGCTTTTCTCTTTTCATAGGTCGCAGTGAGTTCCCAGTGCAGATGGAGTTCCGGAGCTATGCCAGCCGAAAAGCAACCAACCAGGTAAGTCTTTAAGCGCTTTGTGGTTGTAATGTCTCCACTACCTCCTTTAATTATGTCTTTCTCCTTTTCTCAGGTCCTTCGATCCGGGCGGTGAACTCCACCAACAGAGCTGCCCAGGAGCTGCGAGCAGTGAAAGATGATGAATGCAGGTAAAATTCTGCTGCTAACGATGTTCTTGGTTTTTCTGCAGGTCTGGAATTCACCAGGCTCGTGAGAAAGCTGCACACGGTGAGCGTCACGTTGCTAGACCCAAAGTAACGCGAAGCTTGTTGTCTTGTTCGGGTGTGGTTTAAATAGCCACTGTAAAGTAGTCCAGGTAAAGCTCCCTCACCAGATAGCTGCAATAAAGACTGCCCCTGGTGCTGGAACATTAAAAACGCCCCTGACAAAATCTCCTTACTCCAACCCAAAATCAATGCAAAAAAAAAAACTTGCAGCAACCAACTTCGAGATCAATAGCCTTCAACCTCTCTCTCCACACCCCCTGCCCTCCCCGGTTGGAATTCACACCAATCAAAATCACTCAAACAACCAAAATTATCAAATGTTTGAAACCATCCAAAAGCCAAATAGACATATGTCCAGCCTCTCTCATAAAAGACTGTGCCGAAGAGCTTGCCCCATTCATCACAATAACTCTTTCTCAAACGGCAATGTACCAGAGAACCTAAAAGAAACCTGGGTACTCCCAATCCTCAAAAAGCCCACATTAGAGGCCAACGTCCCCACCGACTACCACCCTATCACAACTGTACCATTCCTCCTAAAAATACTTGATAGAGTGGCATATCTGCAAATTAAAACATTTGTGGAAACTCACAACTTTTGCGGCCTACGCCAATCGGGCTTCCAACCCAGCCACGGAACAGAAACTGCCCCCATGGACCTAAAGATCCAAATGGATGAAATTAGAGACAAGGGTAACCTGGCCATCCTCTTCTTAGTTGACCTCTAAGCTGCCTTTGACCTGGTAAACCACAAAATACTCTGCCATCACCCCTCCTCAGCTGCACACTTCTCTACCAAAACCATAACATGGCGGCCTGTGGGGAGTGGATGGGCAGAAACTGGCTGAAACTCAACGGGGACAAGACCGGTTCTTGTGGTAGGGTCCCCGACTGACACTGCTCTTTGGTCAGCTTCTCTATGGCCCACTGCTTTGGGTGCTATTCCTACTCCTGTGTCCTTGGTAAAAAAAAATCTTGCAGTACATCTGTCTGCTTCACTGTCCATGTCGGCTCAAGTCAGTGCTGGCTGTCTGCAAAATTGGTAATTTCCTTTTATGGGTACTTCGGGGGATCTTACCTTTACCCCCTGCCCATATGCGTCAGCTGGTGGTAGCTTCTGCTGTACTTCGTCGTATTCACTACTGTAATTGCCTTGTTCTTGGCCCAACCTATGGGGCTGGTTCATAGGCTGCAGCTATTTATGAATCTTGCCTCCATGGTTGCCACATATAACCTCCCCTCACACTGTGCCCATATTACTCCAATACTCAGTGCTCTGCATTGGCTCCCTGTTACTAAGAGGATTGATTTTATAGCCCTCTGTCTGGTACAAAGAGCAGTCTATGGACTGGGAGCTGACGACCTCAGTGAAAAATGTCTACCGTATGTCCCTGGTCGCGCCCTTCGGGCCAGTAATGCTCTTCTGGTGACAGTTCCAAAGTTCCACTTTTCTAGGATTGGTGGTCGGGCTTACTCTGTCCTAGTTGCCAAATTGTGCAATGAATAGCCTTTCGCCCTTAGACGCATCGAGAATCACCTTTAGTTTCATTGTCTGCAGAAAACTCGTCTTTTAGAATATTCATACGCTTTAGTCTTGTCCCTGTGCTATCCTCGCGCCATGATGCCCTTGGGCAACCGTGCACGTTATAAATGCTGATAACATAACAAAGTATGTGTCTAACCGTACAATAAGAGTGTTCCCCACTGCCCCAGCAGCCTCAGCCACCTGCGGAGTGCCTCAAGGCTCTTTTGTCTCACCAACACTTTACAATATATTTACCAAGCCACTCTTTGACCTCCTTGATGAACTGGGTGTCACCTAAACCAACTATGTGGATGACATCAAATCCTCCTTTCCATCACAAGCAACCACGACACTGACTCCAACACACTGAACAAAATATACCAAACCATTCAGGTTTGGATGGCACAACACAAGCTTTGCCTAAATGATGAGAAATCTGAACTGCTCATCATCGGAACACATTCTTGGCTGATTAAACTCTCTGACTCCTATAAATCATTTACTAATGACGGAAACATTATCTCTGTGGCCAAAGAGGTACAAACCCTAGGTGTATACTTACAACGCTCTCTCTAACGTGACAGGTCAACGCAATTGCATCAGCTGCCACTTAAATCGCTAAACTTATCAATGCCTGAAGACCCTTCCTGACCACTGAAAACTGCATTACATTCGCCATAGCCCTTACATTATACAGGATTGACTATTTCAACTCCCTCTTTGTAGACTCTAATGCTCACAACATAAAAAAATTACAAATTATCCAGAAGAATACTGTAAGAGCCGCACTTCACATCCAAAAAGAGACCACATCTACATTGCTAGATGGAATATCCACTGGCTCCCGGTCCATGAAAGTATCATGGATAAACATTATCCCTTCCCCACATATGCATTTCAAACAGTGCCCCGATTTACCTATCCAGACAAATATCCGAGGTGCACTCTAATAGACCTACATGGGCAGCGTACTCGCACCTTCTCGCCATTCCCAGTTACAGACGTCAGAAAGCCGGAGGTAGCAGTTTCTCAGTGATTGGGGCCAAACAATGGAATGCACCGCCATAAGTGCAAAGATCAGAACCGTTCTTATGCTCCTTCCGCAAAGAGCTCAAAACCTGCCTCTCTTCACCAAGAAATCCAGAGGAACTGGAAGTCGCACAATTCCCTAAGTAGCTGGCAACGTCCCTATACTAACTGGCAACCTTGTACCTGTGTAAATAACTCCAGTGTTTGTAACTATTCTCGAATCACTGCTCTCATGTTCTTTGTAGGTCTATACCCTATTGTAATCCTTTCTCTCATGCAACCAGTGTGACAACCACATTTTCGTAAACCAGCGCCCAGATGCCTCTGGGTTTGGTGCGCTTTACATATGTCGAAATAAATAAATAAAAATAAATACTTACTCCCACGTATCATCACCTTTAATAATATTTAAAAGGTCCCACTACATCAGGATGGTTGGACTTGATCTACTTACTAACCAAACATTATCCAGTCTTGATGTAAAAAAGTAATGATTTAAAAAAAAACAACAAAGTTACTCACTGTAGTGACTACTTTACTCCTAGTCCATAGTCTCCTTTCCTCCATACTCGTGGGACATTCCGTCCTTCGGGACGGGACCTGAGCACTTTTGTTAAAAAGCATAAAAAATGAAAATTTGTTGTCCTGCTCTTTTTACTCAGGGCACCGCACACAGCCGTAACTCCTGCCCTCCGTCCCACGCATCGCCCTTCAGTCCTTTTCTATCGCCAGGTCTGCTACCAATTAAGCAATAATAGAGGATACTTATTGGGATGGCGGCCGGGCGTATGGAAGAAAGGGGACTATGGACTAAGAGTAAGGTAGTCACTACGGTGAGTAACTTTGTTATACTCCTACGTCCCGTCCCCTTTCCTCCATACTTGTGGGAGATTCCAAAGCACTCCTCACAGGTAATACGGGTGGATGGAACCTCCTTACTGAAAAAGGTTTTTAAGAATAGCCTGGCTGAATTGCGCATCGGCCCTGGAGCTCAGGTCCAGGCAGTAATGCTTATAAAAAGCTGATGGGGAAGCCCACGTAGCTGCCTTGGCAATGGTCTCTCAGGGGACATATTTTTGGAAGGCAACAGCAGCCACTTTGCCACATACAAGGTGGGCATGAATGCTCTTCGGAGGTTCAAGGCCCTGAAAGGTATACGCTTCTGAAATACAGGAGGCAATCCATCAGGAGATAGTAGCCTTTGAAGCAGGTTTTCTCTTCGGATTTCCGAAAGTAACAAAGAGTTGGGAAGAGCTCCTGAGTACAGTTGTTCTGTCCAAATAGAACTTCAGAGCTCATCTGACTTCTAAATTGTATAAAACTGTCAGCATATGAGGACGGTTTCGGAAAAAAGACGGGCAATGATATAGATTGATTCAAATGAAAATCAGTCAACATTTTAGGGAGGAAAGAAGGATGAGTGCGGAGCACAACCTTATCCTTATGGAAGGTAAGGAACAGATGTTCCACAGACAAAGCTTGAAGGTCACTTACTTGCCTTGCCGAAGTAACAGCAATCAAAAAGGCCCCTCACGAGGGGCCTCGAACTTTCGTTCAGTGTCAACAACCTCAGCTGAGGTCTCAGGGCGAACCCCAGTGATTTTACTGGAAGCTCCAACCAAGGAGCCCTCGAAGGAAGCTCCGGTACCCGATGCCTCAGTAGAACTGGGTCCACAAAGACGGAATGTAATCCGGTGTCAATAGGCCCCTTACGGATGCCCTCAGAGAAAACTCCAGTAGAATTTTTAGGGCTGGAAGGCACCCTCATGTGGCCAGAGTGCATGAGCGCCTGAAACTTCCCAAAAAACACATCGTCAGACGTAGGCGCTGGAAAAGGCAGAGGCCGCTCGTGAGGGGCATACCCCCAATGGAAGCAATGAGGATGGTTGCCAGGAGGGCACACCACCGGCCGGATCGACATAGATCAGTGGCACAAAACCAGGAGGTAGCGAGAACGCATGAGGCAGTGGTGCCAAAGCACGCCAATCGAATGAAGGGCGGAACAGGTTTTTGTTGTCCACATAGCGTGGAAAAGGCTGCTCAGACCCAAAGGAAATGCTCCAAAGCACCAGACGTCGTGAACATTGGTGTAAGAGAGGTATCCAAAAAGGCCACCGTGCACTATGGAGGTTGGGCCGCCATTTTGTTGACACCTGATAACTGCGTCACAGGAGAAAGTGAGGCAGTTGTCTCCTCAGGGGAGTCAGGGGACTTGAGTAACACTTTAGCCTTGACACAAGGATCCTCAGCCGAGCCGGTTCTGGCAGCTCTTGGATGTTTACTGGACATTTTAGGAACTGCCCCAAAATTTGCCTCCAGTGGAGGAACCTCAGCAGAGCCAGTACCAGAAGGCCTGTGGTTCATGACCACCTTCTTTGCCCCATCGGCAGAACCGGTACCACCACGACCCTGAGCGTTGGACGGTTGAGGAACGTACCTCACTGAAAAGACCCTCAAAGAGGAACTCTTGATTCTGTTGGTGCTGACTTTAGCCTCAAGAAGAGGAACCTCAGGATTTAACCCGGTACGCATATCTCCCTCAAGAGGGGCCTCGAGCCGTGATTCGGTGTGGAAAGCTCCAGAAACTGAGACCTCAGGGCGTACCCCGGTATCAGTGTAGAAAGCTCCAGAAATGGAGACCTCAGGTCGAACCCCGGTACCCAAAGCCACAGAAGAACTGGACTGAACTTTAGCACCCAAACAATGAACCTTGTAACAGTGCCCGGTTTTGGCAGGTCCGCTGCAGGAACCCTCGACGAACACTCTGGTGCGCCTATTAGGACCTATATGGCGCCCCTCCGGGGAACCCCTGGTAACAGAGCCACTCTAGCCCTTCCCGGTCCTGGAAGACCCCAGGAAGGAGTCCCCTGGCCGGGGCGCCCTAGAAAGTAATCAGCTTATAGGGCATTTCTTCTTTTCTTCAATGAAGAGCTGAAAATGCGGTGGAGGAACGCGCCGAAACACCTCCTCCCAACTAAGAAGTCGACGCTGGAGTGCCCGGACAGCAAGGGTATAGCAATAGAAGCACGAGTCCCAGCGATGTTCCAGGCCTAGACACTCTAAGCAAAGAGAATGGGGATCTGCCCTCGCGAAACGACGTTCACATGAAGAACAGGACACCAATCCCAGACGCTCCAGCATAGATGGAGGACTAGATGACCATGGAACCGGAGAAGGAAGGAAGGACCAAGGGGATAAAAGAAAATTCCCGGTGATGCTAGTGTGTCCAGCCTAGACCACAAAGAGAAAAGGACTAAAGGGAGATGCGTGGGGCGGAGCTCAGGAGGGCGGGGTTATGGCCACGTGCGGTACCCCCCATAAAAATAAACGAAGGACAAAAATTATTTTTTAATGCTTTTTTACAAAAGTGCTCCGGTCCCGTCCCGAAGGACGGAATGTCCCACAAGTATGGAGGAAAGAGGACAGGACATAGGAGTAAGACGATATTTGCGGTGCTGGGGCCATATCTGTATGTGAAGTTACAAATCCTGAACATCCACTAAACAGAGCTAATCATCTTTTACCAGAGACAAGCAGATCTGTGCTGGCGTGATCATCTTGAATCTTTCCTGGGGACTGTGGAGATTGAATTCTGACAGGTTAAACTAGTGTGGAGGCCAGCCTGGTTTGATTTCTGCACCGTAAATATGCTGGGTCCACCAGGACTCCTTCTGTTGCCCTTATGTTCAATAGTTTCTGAGGAGGATCCTGTCTGTGTTAGGGGAGAACTGGCAGGATAGTGATGCAGAAACCCAAACTCCTTCCAGAGTATTAGGTTGGCCACAGCCAGGAACGCTTCAGTATTTTCTTGATGAGTTGGAGGGCTGCGTTTGCAAACACTTTCTTCCCAAAGCCCTCCAAAATGTTATCTTCCTTTAACAAGACTTGTGATGCCGAGGAGGAATATGGCAAAAACTTTGAATGGGAGGTAGCCGCTGCCACCGCCGTAGAAGGAAGGGGGAATGTGGTTAGGGAAATTTCCTCAGATGCTTCAAGTTTGTAGCAAGCCTCTATTTTCTTCTTTGTGTTGTCCCGTGTGCTTTATTCCCCCACACTTTTCTTACTTCAGCCAAGTTATCTTTCTGAAGGAAAAGACTTGCACGATCCTGAATTTTCTCAGTAAGTGCCCCTGACAAACCTCCTCTTTGTTTTGTGAGGTAGGAGGTTCTGGTGTCCGGATCTCTAGATAAGACAATACCCTGCCACGATTGATGATGGTGGCCACTCGTCTTCCTCATGCACTTCTGTCACACCCTTATCAGTAGGACTTTCAGTAGGAGGCACCAGGCACGGTCCATGTGGCATTGGCTCAGGTTCCTTTGGCTCAGGAGATTGTTCGACCTGTGGTGGAGGTGGAACTTCCAATGGCCATGGGGGCTCCTGTGGCCTGGGGACAATTTCCAAAAAGCGGTCCTTGAAGTAGGTTTTCATCGGGTCAGAATGCATCAGCTTTTGGAAATGGTTGAAAAATGCATCCTCTGAAGATCGCCTTGGCTGTGGAGCCGGTATCTGTCTGCTGTTCAGATGTTGCCGCCAACATTTGGTTAAAACTGGCTGCCAAGAGGATCCCCCCAGCCACGGATCAATGTAGTGTAACGGTGCTGAGGTAGGAGGAAGAGACTTTGGTAGTGGCATTCTCGTATGCAGATTCCAATCCACTGTTGGACTGTAAGGGTCTCTTCCCAAGGACGTAGACAGCAAAGACTTCGTGGCCTGACATCCAAACCTGACGCAACTGATGGTGCATACAAAATGGACAACATCGTTGACATCTGAGGGGCCGCCATTTAGAGACTTTCGGTAGTAATGTGGGTCACAGATTTGTCAGAAGCCATGGTAGTTTTGCCCATTATTTTGGGAGCTTTCATGGTTGCTTTGCCCTTTTTGAGGGATGAACCGGTAGATGTGGACTTTGGATGAGTCTTTGACCATTCTGCTCCCTCAGACTGGGCAGTACAATGTTTAGCCCCATTGAGTGAAATCTCAGAACTTAATCGTGTTTTATAAGCCCATGTGCAGGGATCATCAGCCTTGCTGGTAGATGCTTTAGCCCATTTTTGGGGAACCTCGAGGGTGACCCCGGTATCCAGTTTAGTCCCTCAGTGTGGCACCTCAGAGCAGAGGAATGCTGTGGAAGATCTCCTCCCACCTGACAAGAATTCTTTCAAGTGCCCGGACTGAGAGGGATTTACAGTAGAAGCACGCATTCCACCTATGATCAGGGCCTAGGCACTCGAGGCAAAGGTGAAGGTATGCCGCCGCGTATTGACCTCCACATGAGACACACGACGTGAAACCCTTATGCTCCAGCAGAGGTGAAGGAAAAGTAAACTACAGTGGAACCGAAGCAGGAAGACAAATTCAAGGATAAGAGCAGGGAAAGAAAAAATCCCCTGCAATGCTAAATGCTTCTGATCCTGACAGCCCCGAGAAATGGACTGAAGGGCAATGCACTGGGTGAGGCTCAGGAAGGTGGGACTGGAGCCATACCTGTACTGGCCCTGTGTAATAATAACAAATGTCAAAGGGCCCCATTATGAGCATGGCGGTAGCCGTGCCTGTATGGCAGGCACGGCTACCGCCATTCTCGCTACTGGCACCGCCTCCCGTGATTGGACAATACATTACAAGTTGAATGGCCTGGTAATTGTCCATTCGCGGGTGGCGGTATTGCCGGGCTCCCGATCCCCATTCTGCCCCATAGGGCATAATGGGGGTGGGGAGCATGGATGAGCCGGCACCGTTGGTAACGGCGCAATTACGAGTTCATACCGTTACCGCCAGGGTCGTAATGAGGCCCAATGTTTTTTGGATGCTATCAAAAAGTGTTCTCTGGTCCAATCCCAAAGAATGGAATATCCCACAAGTATGGAGGAAAAGGGACTGGACGTAGTACAGATTTTTCTTGATAAAAATTACCGTTGGGCTTTTAAGCACAGTAAAAGGCAATGTAAAAGTATCTGCACAGTCTTTCCTGACCAGTTTTTATTTTTATCAAAGGCCTACTTTAAAAATTTACAAGAAATGTAAGGTAACTCTCTGGAGCTCACAATCTAGTCAAGGTTCTCTTAAAAATATCATCCTTAGGGCATGTCCTCAGTTGACGTTGCGTTGCAGTCACTTCTGGACCCACCTAAATGTTTTGCAGTTGCGGTTGAGTTTCCTTTATATATTCTAATAGCAGATGTAATTTCGTTTTAAGTTGCAGACAGAGTCCCCCACACCCCTTCTGTTCTCCTCCTGACACTGCCTTTTGTTCTCCTTTCATCTCCTCTCACCTATAGTCCTCCTTTACTGCTTACCTTACGCCAATCTCCTTCCCCAAGCTGTTTCTTAAATCTCCAACTCACTACGAACTCTGATCATGCCTTACACCAAGCGTCCACACTCTTCAATCTCCCTCACAGGTTTCAATACCCTGGTGCTCCCTACCCACAGAGTTGGACTTTGCTTCAGTGTTTCCACCTGGGTAAGGGATTCAACTTCGGTAGAGAACTGGTTCTTTTTTACAGGTGTTGTAACTGTTTGCTGGAGTAATCCAACATGGACACCAACTTGTTCACTAAGATAATAACTAAAACTGCAGAGGATAGCATCTGTAAAAAAAAACGGTTCCATGCGGAAAATGTTATCAATAGATTTCGGTCCTAGACCCATCCAGGATGAATAAAAGGTAACATTTCTGATTCAGGCTGGATGCAAAAATGTTCACCTCTGGAGGATTTCTTTGGAGAATAGTGTCCCAGGCCTAGTGATTGGAAAGAGGCAGGGTACTGATGATTCTGTCTACTTACTGGTCGAGTTCTCCAGCCGGCTGGACTGCCTGCATCATAATCCGAATTAGAAGAGCCCATTCCAAAATGTGAACAGCTAGAAGGCAGTAAAAGGGAGCCCTGAACACCCACCCCCCACTTGCTCATATAAAACATTGCTTTCATGCTGTCGGTTTTCAACAATACTGACGAGTCTCGTATAACATGGAGGAAGGCTTTGAGGGCTCTGAATATTGCAAGAAACTCTAGCAAGTTTATATAGCATGTCCTCTGCTCCTGGGACCACAGCACTTGAATCTTGAGGTGGCCCAGTGTAGCCCCCAAATGGTAAGGGACGATTCTGAAGTCATTGTGTGCTGATAGAGATCCTGAAACAGAACCCCCAGAAGCAGGTTAAGGAAGTTGTGTAACCCCCATGTCATTTTATTAGACTCAGAATGCTCGTGTGCTTGTTGAACTGGTGAGAAGAAACATGCGGTCTGTGATCTAGGGCATTAACCTTTGGGTCTGTGGGTTCCTGTTGTCATGTCATGTTGATTATTGGGAGGCTCTACACTGAGATGGCAGGGGACTGGTTGGAGGTATAGCAGAAGACGGACCTGTTCGATGCTCGATCAGAGAATCATAAAACTGGCTCTTCTTTCCAGTTGAATCAATTTTCAAACTTTTTTATAATGGGTGTGAAGTCTTTTGAGGCCAGTAGTCATTCTACCTCATGTTGCACCTTCTGGAGATGGCATATGTGTTGGTTGGAAAGTCCCACATATAGCGAAGGAGCCGACCACAGTGTGTGTGGCAAAAGATGTAAAAAAGAGACCCTTTATCACTGTACATAGTTTTGAATGGGACCCATATGTTGCATAATATTTGAGCATTCTTTGCCCTTCTTTGTGATATTCATTTTTCCCAATCATGAAATGGCAAGCACTCTAACGGAAGCCTGGTCCTGAACGCACAGGGCTTGATCCATAAACTATATTCATATGCACAAACAAGAGTATATTATATTTACTGTGTGCAGCGGATATTTTTAATGACAATTCAATACGAATAATCGAAAATGAAAAACACATTCATCAAGTTACAAGTTATGGACAATTAAAGAGCAAGCAAGGCTAGCGATAACTAGCAAGAGCACCAACTGAATTCAACTGATTTCTGATAGATGTGTGGTATTAAATAACATCTTGGTGAATCAGACCATTAATAGGACTGCTCATCCACAAAGTCTTGTAATGTGTTTACTTTTCCCAAGGATGAACTGCATGCAGTCTTAAAATCTGCCATTCGGGTATACGGTCTCACTTTCAAATTCCCTGTAGAATTATAGAAAATGATCAGTTGTGGATTCCCCAAAGATACGGAGATTGACAAATAGTAATTTGAACAAGAAACAACTTGACTGAGGGAAAATCAAATGCATTTTCAAACGCATTTTTTTTACCCTTCGCGTGATTAGTTTAAGACTGCAAGGAACATGTCTGCGAACATTGGCGCATCAATCTCGCTACTAAGAGGGCCCCCTGTTCCAGATGGTGACAGAATTATCTCCATACTGACACACGGTGGGAGTTTGGATCACAACTGTCACCCGCACATGAAGGAAACAGATGTTTGCGAAACGCTACGAATTCAATGTTTAAAGTCAAGAATGGGTACTCAATCTATGACTAACTTTATGGGGGGACTGCGGTGTTTAGTAGTCGCCAATGTTAAGATGTATAATATCTCAACTGTATTGTTCAAGGTGTACATTGTTATATTCTTCCATGCATTTGTTTAAAAAATACTAAATAAAGATGTAAACTTTTTTTTTAAAAGACAAGACGACCATATTCAGTTTGAACGACTGCCAAGGATATGTGAGCCATTTATCAAGCAAAACAGCAGTTGATATTCGTCCTTGGATACACCTTTGGTTAATACGCATATCAGTAATTTGCCATCTAGAGCTTGCAGTTACACACAGGTTTTGCTCTTGGCTGGAGGTAAATCAGACGCCCCAACCGGCAAACAAGGACTATGCCGGTGTGAAAACATGACAGTAAACAGAATTACTGGCATGTTAATTCCACACCAGCACACTTGTAATGAGGTCCCATGGTTTTGACTTCATCTGCAAGTGGGTGTTTTAGGCTTTATGCTGTTGTTGTTGTTGTTTGATGCTGCAGGAGTAGCTCCCAAGAGCAGAATTGGTGTCAGAGAAATCCTTTGGACTGAAAATGATTGGTGTTGCAGGAAAGGGTGCACAGCAACATTTATAAGGCTCAGTTGTTGTGCCCAATCAGTAATTGTATTCCAGAAATTTTGAAAATTGTAAGGTAGGAGGACATACCATACTCATGAACTGTGAAGAAATTAACTTCAAACCAGCCATGACAGATTCGAGATGATGTCAAGCAGCGTGCAAATAGATCCCAGTAGAAGATGCATAACCAACTGAGCTACCGCACTATCTTCTCAGAATAAAATAAAAACACACGATAAACAAGAGGTGCTTGGAAACACTATGAAACATTAGCATTTGCAATGCTGGGCACATTATGAGCTTTAGATCTATTGTTGTCACGCCAAGATAATAGAGTATTTTCAAATTGTTCATACTCTGCTAGGTAGTACAGCCTCCTACAAACGATCACTTGGTGGAGCTGATCAGATCCCTTGTTTCCATACTTCTGAGCTCCTTTACTAGAACATGCATACCCTCCTCCAACCCACAAAAAATTATTTAAATTCTGTAAGAGGTGTAAAAACCAGGCAAAATGTTGGAACAAAGCACACAAAACCCCTCTTCAAATTGCTCTGTTAGCTGCAGCTGGTGTAAAAATGCAAAATACTGTGCAAAACGTATGAAACCTGCTTGTGGCCAGGCGACTTAGATAAACTGAACCATCCTTGTAACTTAACTCATGTTAAGCTAGTAAATGGAAAACAGCAGGGTGTCCATTAGCGTTCAGGGCCTATGTCTCTGGAGGACAATACACCCCTTCCTGAGCGGAACAGGTGATAGAGGAGGTGAAAAGAAGAGCAAGGGGGATAAAGGGAGAATGGCTATCAGGAAGAATACAATTTAAATTTGATTGGGAGGACAAAGAGGAAGAGACGAAAAAAGATGACAAGAGCATGAGGAAGACGCAGCCTCGGACAAAGGGTTATTAGGAGACCAATGGAGTGATGGGGACAGTGACGAATGGACATCCGACAAGCTCAGGAGACGGGGGAGAAAAGAGCAGCAATGACAGGACAGTGACGGTTGTGACAGAGACTGGTCCACCTCCTTATGTAGAAGGAGAGGGAAGATAAAAATGGGGTTAACACAGGCTACCAGAGAGGGAGGGATGGGACCTAAGACACAAGTAATGCCATTACTGCAGAAAGGGAGAGGGGGAATCCATTGTGTACCATGGCAAACAATGGATCGGGACAACCTAATATGTAGCTTGCCACCCTAGCAGCCAGGGCCAGTGAATGGATACAGGCACATGAGAAAAAGACAGCGGGAGTGGCGCTGCCCATAAGAGATATGAAACGTTTATTTGCCGCAATTATGGGAGAACAGGCAGACAAAATATGGGAACAGGTTGGCTATAAAGGGGTCTAATTGAGCACCAATGCTCATTACGGAGCACCATTTAACAATTGTCGTGCACATGTCTGGGAGGTTCTAAGAAGTATGTATCCAGACAAATATGACACGGGAACAGTGATGGTGTATAAAATGAAAGGTGATGACCCCACAGAATATATAAAGCGAGTTCAGGATTTATGGACCCAAGAGACGTGAAGGTCCTGGGAGGAATGCATACCATTGCTCTGTAACATACCAGTAAAAGGTCGGCCAACAGAAGTACAGGCCTCTTTGGATAAGATAGCGGGTATTGAAGCTGAGGGCTAGCCCAAAATACAAGCAACAAAAGTACATTATTGTAAGAGGAAGCAGGAAAGCGAGAGACAGGCAGCAGAGAATGCATCAAAGGCAGAAAACAAATTGGTTCAAAAGAAGCTGGCCAAATACACCATGGAAGGAGCACTGCTATTGCCAGACACTGCTGCAGTGGGGCGGCACCACAGGGAGGGTTCCCCATAGGACAAACACTGCAACAAGGAGGGTACATGTAGCCACAGTATATACCACAATGGGGAATATTTTTCCATGGGAAGAGGGTTCTCACAACGAGGAAGAGGGGGGTATAGAGGAATAGTGGAACAGGAACAGGGTATGCTGCATATGCCAGAACATGGAACACGTGGAACTCACCTGTCCATTGGTGCAACAGGCTCAGGAACATGCAATCCAAGTAGCGCAACAACAGGGGCTCTAGTGGCAGCAGATGCCGTGTATTCCAGGGCAATCACAACCAGCAGATGATGGCCGCACAGCAAGGAGGGGCGCATGACCCAAGGGGGGACAACCAACTGCAGGGTAACGGTCCCGGTGATGGTTGAGTCACCCGCAGTAGCAGGTGGACAACAGTAGTGCTAGCGTAAAACGTGGTGCCCCACTACACAGGTCAGCATGGTCGGAAGAAATATGTCACGATCCATGCCCCTGACCCCCTCAGGTATAACAGCCCCCTGGCAGCAGTGGGGCTAAAGCCCTTCACACTGTCCCAAGGGCCTTAAAACTCTATCAGAAACATACATGGAGTCAGACATGACACCTTTGGCGCCAAGCTCATTATCAGGAATAAAGTAATACCCCTGCTCATCTGCTTCTCCGGCGATTCGATCCTGAAGCCCTAGGTCCGGATTCCATTAATAACCTGGAAGAACAAGAACAGCATTAGCGAGCAAGAACACTTACCTGTGAAGTAACCAGCCTTGAATCCATCCTGCGCTTTGCTTACCTCGCCCATCTCCGGAGTTCGCCGCAACCTGCAAAGGTAAAGAAACAAGACAGAATTAATAACAATTCTTACCTGGGCAAGCAGCGAGTCCTGGCAGCACCCTGTGCTTCTCTTACCTCGGCCATCTCCGGGTTTCACCGCAACCTGCAAGGGAGAAGGAACAAGGTCAGCATTAACAAAACACTTACCTGGGCAAGCAGCGCTTCGATCACTCATCACTCCGGAACATCACTGCAACCTGTACAAAGAGAAGAGAACACAGGTTAGCAATTAACACCAATAAACAGTGCAGCGCTCCGCGCATCAATAAGTCACTGTGGTCTTTGCCATCGGTGCGGCAACTCCGAGCTCGCAACCATCCCTCTGAAAACGAAAGACATTGCTAAGGAACAGCATAGTGGCGCAAGACGCCGAGAAGACAGAGAAAATGGAGGGAAAGAAAGAGACAGAATAAAGACGGAAAATACATTACAACTCACCTGGAAGACATGAGTACGATTCATAGCTGGTCTGCACTCGACATAAGGGCACACGGACCAGTGAAGCAACTAGGTCCACGGAGCGCCTGCACCAACCACGCGCCCCTGCACGGAGACGCAGGACGGAGAGTTCAACGCACAAAAACCTAAGCCGCTAACCAGCGTCTGGCACAGAACCAAGCGAGAGGGGTCCGGGATAGCGCTTAGACCTCCATCCAGTATCGTGTGTCGCTCCCGTGGATACCAGAATCCTTTCCCCTTAACGCTGAATAACACACAGCAATAGGGGGCCGACTGAAAGTCTGAGCATGTCCAGTCCTAGCAGTAACTGGCAACCCTAAAGAGGAACACAAGGTAGCAGTGATAATATGACAGAGTTCTCGTTTCACATAGATACAGGAGTAACCAGAGTTCTCGTTTGACATAGAAACAGGAGTAACCAATTCATGCATCGGGGAGGGGGGGGATTCCCACTATCTAACAAGGTGCTGGATACGCACGGCTTCTCTGGAGCGTTGGTCACGGTTCCAGTAGCAAAATATTAATCTTTAATGATAGAGACACAACACCTTGGACACAACACCTTGTAGCTCCCTTACTGTACTCCAAAGACACACCCATCAATATCTTGGGGAGGGACCTGCTCAGCAAACTGAATGCAACCATATCATTCACAGAGAAAGGGATGGTGTGCTTCACGCCGTGCATTTACTATTCCTGGGAAGAAGCTCTTCTCTTGGCAGCACACGCACAAAGCACAGCCATTAAACCACAGCATGTTCCTGTACGGAGTCAAGGTTCTGTTAGGATGGGTACCAGGAATACAGGCGAAGGTGTTCTAACTGGTTTCGGAATTCCTATTCAGACCACAGTGCTAGAAGGAGCACTTGAAGGGGAAAACAGTGGTGTTACAGCTGGAGAAAGCAGTAATACGCAAAGACATGGTAATTCTGTATGGAACAGACAACGATAACATGGTGTTAGGAACAGTACTGTGCATTGATCCAGCATTGACAATTACAGAAGTGTCGAATTAACAGTTGTTCACTGATGAGGATGAAGACAGAGAGATGGTGTTCCAGATCCACAGCCCGGTCCAGATACTGGAAAAAATGGTACCCATTCTGACACAGTTAGTGAAGAGGGAAAACAAACAGACAGGGGAAGATCTCAAAAAGGTGGCAGAGGAATTGTGGACAAAGGGAACCAACGGTGTAGGGGAACTGAAAGGGATTGGGGCAGTGAGTGGAAATTCCCAGTACACCACGAACATGTCTCATTGAGCTCCTCTTGGAGGAAATTCCCTGAAGCAGAACAGTTTGCACTTCCGGTTGACACTGCTCGCCAACAGATCCACTTGTGGGGTTCCCCAAAAGGTGAAGATCTCTTGAAGGACTTCCTGAGCTAGTTCTCACTCCTGGGAGATTGTGCTGTGAGCATCCGCCGCTGTGTTCTCCCCTCCGGCTAGGGGAACTGCAGACAGTGAGATTCCTCATTGAATTGCCCAGTACCAGAGCTGCATTGACTCTCTTCACAGTGGTAATGACCTTACACCTCGTCTCTTGTTGAGGTAGTACATGGCCACTGTGTTGTCTGTCATTATCAGGACATTCTTTCCCCATACAGAGGGCAGGAAAGCCTTCAGCACTATTCTGATAGCCCTCAGCTCCAAAAGATTGATATGCAGTTTGGACTCAGATGGAGACCAACGACCGCTGACTGTCGGATCGTTGGCATGGGCTCCCCACTCCATGAGTGAGGGGTGTGTTACTACTGTTATCTCAGGCCCACCACAGAAGATCCAGTGCGACCCTGCGTGGAACGTGAAGTAGGTCCGACATCTTCCCTGATAACTGGGACCATTAAGTTCTTAGAGACCATTGAAGGGATTTCATTCTCAGGCAAGCTTCTGACACTAGAAAAATGCAGGATGCCATGAGGCCAAGCAACATAAAACAAAATAAAAAAAAAATAAAAAAATAAATAAATCAAAGGCCGGGAGACACCAGTCTGTGAAGGGAGTGGCAAGTGATGTTGAGATGATCCAGGGCTTATTCGGGGGATCATGCCCTGATCAGCCAATCGTCCATGTAGGGGTAGACGTGAATCCCCACTCTCCTGAGACTCTCTGCCTCCCAGCCATCAGTTTGGTGAAATCCATTGAGGTGGAAGTCAGCTCGAGTGGCAGAACTCGAAATTGATAATGAGAACCCGCCAACTGCAAACCTCAGGTATTTTCTGTGCTTGAGATGATTGGCACATGAAAATAAGCAACTTGAAGGTCCAATGACACCAACCAATCCTGGAGTTGGAGGGCCTGAAGGATCTGAGAAAGTGTGATCATCTTGAACTTGTCCTTTCAAGGTGGCTCTGTCCTCTGTCCTTCGTGGGTATTAGAAAATAACGGGAATACCATCCCTTGTTCCTCTCTGCTACAGGCATTGGTTCTGTAGCACCTTTCTCTAGCAGGGTTAAAATCTCCTACACAAGGAGCGAATTGGAATCCAGGTCTCTGTATAAAAGGAAGGCAGTAAACATGGGCTATGGTTTCCAAGGCCCAACCATCTGAAGTAATGTCTTGCCACTCTTCTAGATGCTGAGACAGTCTGCCCCCCCTCTGGTGAACTGTGACTCAAGACCTCAGAGGTTTTGAGGCGGCTGATGCAGAGGCAGATGGTAAAGAAGCCACTGCTTGAGCTGGCTTTGCACCCCTTCCTCGTCCACCATGAGGGAATCTTCTTTGGCCCCTTTGACTGGCCATTCCTCTCACCCTTCCAACTAAGGAGTAGTAGCGAAAAGATCTACCTCGCCAAGGTTGTCCACTGGGTCGAAAAGGCTGAGGTTGCCTAATAGCAGCACCTAAAAATGTGTCTGCTGCCTTCGAGGTCTGCAACTCCAAGACTCATCAGCCTTGTTGTCAAAAAGGTGAGACCCGTCAAAGGGCATGTTGAGATGTCTGGCTTGCACATCCGGTGCAATACCCGACTCCCGCAACCACGCAAAACTGCACATAATAGTGCTGGTAGCCATGGCTCTGCTGATGCTATCAGCAGAATCCAAACCTGACTGAAGAGACTCGCACATGGCTTCTTTGCCGTTTCTAACTATGGCTAAGAACTCGTCTCTTTCATCCTCTTTGGGAATGTGCTCTGCCGCCAAGGAAATGTAGTCCCATAGAGTGAACGTAAACTTTGCGAGGGCACATGCGAAGTTGGCAGATGTGAGTGCCATACTCCCTGAGAAAAATACCTACTTGTTTGTCATCCCTATCTAAAGGGATGTTAGGGTACGCTGCTTGCTTAGATGTTGCAGTAGCTGCCTACACCTACCAGACTCTCTGAAGTGCGGTGTTTCGAACAGTAGGCAGGTCACTACTGGAAGTCACATTTGCTGTTCTGTGCCTTGAGTGCTTCATTATTCCTTTGATTCCCTGTTTTTATGGTGTAATTTAGTTATTCTATTTTTAAATTGTCTTTGCACTTTTTCAATCTGCCTTTACAAGTGCTGCTTTACTTTGTGCCTATCAGAGGACAGCTTGAGAATTCCTGCAGGAGTGATGATAGCCCACCAGAACCCCTAAGCCTGCCGGCCCAACAATCTTTTAGTTACAACTATGAAGCTAGCAAACCCAAGGGGAAAGGGGAAGTGGATAAAATAACAAACACAGGTTTCTTCTATTTCATCTTCTGAACAAACATATTACTTACTCTCTTGTCTAATACATCTCTACTATTCTCTTGTTACTACCCAAACCAACTTCCCTACAATACCTGCTGCCTATGCTTTGTTGCTGATAGGCTTTTGAAAGGTTTGATTGCTGCTACAGTGCTGTGCTTAACCTTTTTTTAAAGTAGTTACTGAAGAATGCTACTTGATATTTATCATTGCAACTGCTTAAAGTCTTTTCCCAAAAATGTGACTGTTTTTAATGAAAAAATTATAAATCTGATTGAAACAGCTGCCTTTTGCTTCAGCAACTTGTATTTACCTACAACACTTCTAAGTTCTGCAAGTTACACAATTGTGCACTGTTAAAAATGAATGTAGCTTACTTTAAACGTGAACACTCAACTCTATACACTGCTGCTGGCCTGTAACGTGAAATCTGTTGATGCGGCCGAATCCGTGCAATGTCCACAGAGATTAACCGACTTTTTCTCTCAGACTGCTTCCCATACGAGAAAAGAGGCATGCACGCCTACGCTTTTAGGTCCTTTCCTCAAGCGCAGCCGATGGAAATCCCCTTGCGCGGTCACTACAAATGGAGAAGGTAACGCAGTTAAATTATATTAATTATTTTAAGCATTACTCTGTGTCTGATTAAAATGTTAGTAGTGGACTACGACGACGATCGACCGCTCGACTCAACTAGTACTTACATGTGTAAGAAGGTTGCCGCTTAACGTTCCAGCTCTTTGCTTACCACGCTCATAACGTATATGCATACAACTACAAACCTCTCTTAAAACAAATGCTCTTTACGTATCTTTTCGTTGAAATTAATTCACTAACTTTTTACTACAATATAATTAGTCTTCAGAAAATAAAATTTAAATTTAACATCTGTAAATTGAAATGCACTTAGCTTTCTTCTGTTACTGCTGACTTGACATCTTCTTGTATGGGTGCAGTTGCTTTGTCCCGTCTAGACCTTATTATGTAAATTCAACGTAATAGACAAGCAAGGCTTGAGGACGGTCGAAGTAAACTTCCTGATGTGCCCTGTACTTTGCCATCTTGCCCTGCTGCGTCTATGAATGTTTTTGGTGAGGCCACCGATTACCCAGTTATTGTGTTTTATTCTCGGTCCCATGCTGTTGACCACTTTTTTGTACTAACTACAGCCTCAACATGATTGGACATCTCTAGCACTTCTAGGCCCGAGCCTAGTAGTCTTGGTGACTTTAAGGAGGCTTCGCCTTCACCTGTCGCGTCCCCGCTATCCACAGATCCCAGCAGGAACATCCCCGTCCTTCATGCAGGACTTTTAAATACTCGCGCCTTGCGCTTGCATGGTGTTGAGATCTTAGATCTTCTGTTGTCCAATAGTCCAGCCAGATTAGCCCTGACTGAGTCATGGCTTCACCAAGCCACTCCCTCAGAAGCAGTTCTTGTCACCCCTATGCAATTTTCTCTTCTTCGAGCGGACCGTGTTGCGGGCAGAGTTAGGGTTGAAGGGGGGGGGGGGGGCTGTTGCTCTATTCTTAAAAAATGCCTTGCACTTTCATGCAATGCCACATGACTCCCCTATGGATTGTGAAAGCTTGGTGGTCAAGATCATAGATAATACTACACTTACTATTATTGTGATTTACAGACCTCCAAGGGCTCTCCCCTTATTTGAAGAGCAGTTTGTAAATCTTCTTAACAATTTCACTAAGTCTCAGTCTCCAGTCTTTGTGATGGGTGACTTTAACCATTGGTTTGATGCTCCCCCTGACGTCACCACTATGTTGCTAATGGGCGTTATTGACTCCATTGGCTTTTCGCAATTGGTCGACTCCCGACTCATATCGCAGGGCATACCCTCGACTGGTTGCTAGTTCATTGGCTTGTACTGTCTAAGTCAACTGTCTCACCCTGTGTGTGGTCAGACCATTCATTACTGTCTTTTGATATTATCCTCCCAGCTCCGCCTGCCAGACTTGACATAAATATTGGAACGGTTTTATGCATGCGTAACCTGAAACCTTTAACCCCCGAAAACTTCCCCCCGTTACTACGAGAGAAGGTGGGTGCCATAGAGGAATATGAGAATGCGGATGACCTGGCGGTACATATCACAAACTCCCTTGCTGATGCTACCAATCAGTTGGCGCCCCTGAAAGGTTGTTACATTAAAAGCGAAGCTATTCAGGAATCCTGGTTTAACGACAATATAATCCTTATCAGGCAAAAGAAACGTGCAGCAGAAAGCTGCTAGCGAAAAGATCCTTCTGCTATAATGTTGGCCAATTACAAAAACCTGGTAAAACAATGTGAGGAGGCCATTACTAAGGCTAAATCTGAGTTATATAATAAACAGGATTCTCAATGCAAAATCGAGCTCCAAGGAACTTATTCTATTTTGTGTGACTTCAAGAGTAAACCCCATTCTTCGCTGGCACCAGTAAAAGACAAGGGCTGGTGTCAGTTTATTCACGACTCATTTATTAATGAGGTTCTCTCGCACCAAAACTAACATTCAATTCACAAGAGATATCTGTCCTTTGCTGGTTCCGTCGCAAGTGGATATTAAAAAAGTGGCTCCCATTTAACCTGTCCACTGCTTTTGCTTTTGCCCCCCGTTTGGAATCTTTCATCGTGCAAACAATTTCCAGTATGAATCCAACTGTGTCAGGGTGATGTTTGCCCATCTAGTCTCTTTATTAAACGTCTGGATGTTTTGTCGCGCTGGGTCACTAAGTTCATTAACTCATCATTTGCAGAGGGAAGTATCCCGCTCTTCCTTAAAGAGGCCTGGGTCACCCCCCTTTTAAAAAAGGAGTCTCTTGACCCGTTTGTACCTTGAATCATCGTCCCATCACCAAATGCCGTTTCTTGTAAAAATTCTAGATACAGTCGCGCATCTGCATTTCCAGACGTTTGTAGAGGACAATAATATTCTCCTGCCCCATCAGTCTGGCTTTAGAAAGGGCGTTGGTACTGAAACCGCTATGCTAGACCTCAAGGCCAATTTGTTGCAGAGTATTGATCAGGGGCAGCCTTCTGTTCTGATGCTGTTGGACTTAGGGCCTCATTACACGGATGGCGGTAAGGATTTACCGGTACCGGTAAAATACCGGTAAATCCTTACCGCCTTACTACGAGGTCCTTTTGCGGGTTGGGGGATTTAACGCCTGCTTTTTGTTTTTGCAGGTGTTAAAAACCAACCCGCAAAGGGACCCAGGGAGCTAATTACCGTACCGCAATTCGCGGTACCGTAATTAGCGCCTTCCCCATTGAGCCCTATGGGCCAAAAATGGGAATGGGGAAGGGCAATGGTGGAAGGGGGGAATTACCGCCCCGCCAACCTTGGAACGGGGCGGTAATTCCCCTTTCCGACAAGGCGGTGCCGGTATTTTACCGGCATGAACCATGGCGCTAATAGCGCCATGGTTCTCCGCCATCCGTGTAATGAGGCCCTTAACCTCTGCTTTTGACCTTGTTGATCATACGCTGTTAGAGGATAGACTCCGGTCGGTAGTGGGATACTCCCCCAAAGCAATTAATTGGATCTCTTCTTTTCTGGGCCCCAGGAATTCGAGAGTGAGTGTAGGTGAAGTCACCTCGAAACCTACCCCTGTTACCTGTGGTGTCCCACAGGGGTCTTGTATTTCTCCAGAGTTGTTTAACGTTTACATGATCCCGTTTCTACAACTTCTTGACAGCCTGGGTGTCCAGTTTGTGAATTACGCGGATGACACCCAGGTTGTCGTAAAACTCTCGGGCTCATATCTTGTGGAGGCGGCCAATCTCAATACTATTTATGAGTCTATTCATGCCTAGATGGCTACCAATTCACTTGCACTTAATGCAAGCAAAACAGAGCTCTTGATTGTCGCCTCAGGCTCCAAACTGAAGTCGCTCTCGATGAAGTGCAAGAATATTCTCATTCCATACCAGTGGCCAAGAAGGTTAAGACACTTGGCGTAATTCTAGACGCCAAGCTTTCTATAAACCACAAGGTGGCCCAGATTAGATCTTCATGTGGCCTGATCAATAAACTTCTATGCAATATTCAACCTTTTTTAAACCAAGAGAATTTAGCAAATCTGGCCTCAGTCCTCATCAATACTCGCCTTGATTATTGCAACAGTCTGCTTAGCGGCTGTTCGCAGTCCACTATTTGTTTTAAAGGTCATGCAGAATGGTGCAGTGCGGGTAGTGATGGGTTTGGCCAGACAAACTCATACTACCACGGCCAGGTGGGACCTACATTGGCTGTCAGTCAAGCTTAGCACTAGACACAGAGTTCTTACCTTGACTCACAAGTGCGTTCTGAACCTGGCTCCCAAGTACCTTATGGCATGTCTTCAGCCATACGCACCTGCCCTTTCTCTTAGTTCTCAACATCTAATCAAACTGGTACAACCCAGATTCAAGTTGGCGAAGGCGGGAGGGAGCAGTTTCAATCTTCAAGGCCCCATTGCCTGGAATCTGCTGCCACTCTGCCTTAGAGAATCCGAGACTGCGTCTGAGTTTAAGAGTAAGCTGAAAACATTTATTTTTGACCTGTTACCTGATTAAGGAGTTCCTGTCCTCTGATCTCTCAGTATCTGTATTGGTGTTTCCTGCTCGCAAGGTTTTAATTCGCTCTGTGATGGTGTTCCATCTTGTTGTATGTGCACGCCCTGCGGCATATGGGCATGTGGTGGGGTTTTACAAGAAATCGTAATAAATAAATAAGGGTGGTACTTCTTGGTGAAGTTCTCATTAACAGCCGGATTGGTCTCCGGTGTCTCCCATTTCGTTGCCACCTTTTTTTGCAAGGCAATATGAAATGGTAATATGGGATCTACTGCGGACGTTTGTCCAAGAGGTCTGTTAAATCATCTTGTTCGAATGGCAATGGAGGCCTACTCCACCCCATATAATCCACTACATTTGACATGAGTTGCCTGTAGGGTGCATCTGCATGCTCCACAGCCTCTGGTCTCCCAAACCCCAACTCAGTTGAGGCATTCACACCACTTGCAGTCTGTAGTTTATCATAGAGATCTCTTAACCTTAAATACTGTGCAATAAAACTCAGGTACATTAGGTGTACCATATTGGAGGCCAAATGGAGCCTCTTCATCTGACTGGTCATTTTCTTCATATATAGATGAGAGACAAAAGAGTCTTTTCTTGGTAGAGGCACATATGTTTGTTCAGCAATGGGAGTTTTTGCAAATAATGGGTTCAACACTGGAAGAGATGTTGAAACCTTCTTCATTGGCGCCAAAGTTTTTACTGGGGTGCTCAGCATCGATGGCGCAGCTGGAAATTATGGCACAGCCGGTGTTGATGCCTTCAGCGGCAATGTCAACGTAAAGGGTTTGGCTGGCGTCGAAGGCGCCACCGAAGGTGTCGATGGGGTTGACGACCTCAACCTCGATTTATGTTTCTTGCTCGACTGACTGTTAGATGAGACTTCATCAGATCGAGGCCTCGAGGGCTCTCTATGCAGATTGGGACTTCGTCCCGGGCTCGAGGGCACGCAGGATTTAGGTTGAGCCCTTTCCTTCCCGGCTTCCTACGAAGGCGTGGTAGGAGCATGGTTTGGAGGCTTTTGTTTGTCAAAAATGTTGAGCATCTCAGCTCTGAAGGCCTCCCACTCCGCCGGAGTGGATTTTATGGTTGGGCAAGAAACCCTCTCAGGGAAGAGCCCGATGAAGAAGTTGATGTAGGAGACCTATGGTGCCTTCTCTTAGATTTCTTCGAGGATGCAGAGGAGTGGTGGGAGCCACTCCTTGATCTCAACAGTTTGGCCCCCTTTCTCCAAGGAGAGTCGCCTCTCGACTTGTCGGTCGATGGTTTCTTGGTCGGGGTAGAGGATTTAGGAATTCGGCCTACCTTCAACTTCCCCTTTCGTTCCTTCAAGGATCTTCCAGTCATGGACTGGCACTTGAAGCAGTCCGAGGTGTTATGGGCTGCTCTGAGGCACCACAAATAGATAGGATGGGATGGGATGGGGATCGGTTAAAGACATTTTTTCGACCCGTAATCGTGACACTTTTTGAACAGGGTCTTCGGGCTTGTCGGTGTCGATGAAGAAGACATCTCGGTTTTCTCTCTTGATAATAATGAAGTTAGTTATGAAAGTGATAAAGAAGCACAATATTTCTACAAAGCTAAAGCTGTCGCAGAAAAACAGAACTGAAGTCAACGGGGCGCTGTGCGTGCTATATATGCCTCAATTACATCATCCTCAAAACGGAGGCCTTCGAGGGACATCAAGTCGATGCCATCGACACACAGCGCCCTCTGCCGAAAAAAATATTCCAAAGCAGCTGAAGCTGGACATTTGTCAAAGATGAGAAATACGTGGGAGGACACAATCCATTTGAATAATATTTACAGCACCCCCAACAGACATGGAAAATTACAAATCATTATGGGGAGAATGTTCACCTCATGGAACAAAGATACTGGTCTTTGGGGAACATTTAGATGGTTCTGAAAAGGAAGGGGACATGACCGGGGTAACAAGGGTGTGGGTAGGCAAGGAAAAGGGAAAAGGAATGACAAGGAAAGAAATGTCGATCGAAAGCTGCTAATTCAGTGGCAGACAGGGGGACGCAGCTACCAACTGCAAGAGTAAAGAAGGGGGGGTGGTGGGGTCAACTACATGGGAAATTACATAGGTATTCTAAGCTATAGACCCCCTCAAAATGGCTTCACTGGGAACGGTAGGGGTAACGATGCATTGGGTATATATACATCCCAAGAGACCACCTTACGATTAACCTAAAAATGTGAAAGACCAAAATAGCACCATCACAAGCACACGTAGTGGGAAATCCCTCAGGCGGGCTTATCCTGGGAAACCTCGATTTGACATATGATTCGTATGCCAGGAATATGCGAGGGGGGCAGGGCTCAAGCTGCTCATCGCGAGTAAGTCAGCGTAGCTAGAACTGAGTGATATAACTACAGGGTGGTCAGTCAAACTAGCTGCCCTATAAGGCAGAGGGGAAGTGGCTCTGTACCAGGGTTACGGTCACATGACCACCAATAGCCATCGGCTGGCAGCTGTGGGAAAGGAACACGGGGCGGAGTGGCGTTCATGGGAGAATCAAGTGGTAAGTTCCTGAGCTTTGGGGAGGTTAACAGCCTTAACAGTTTCTACCACAGGCCTCATGAAGATCATCCCCCATCTGGTACCATGTGAATGTCCCCTTCCCCACCAACTGTAGGGTGTTTCATGTCCTGTTCTTAGTGGTGCTGACCAAAGGCAATTTCTTAAAGTTCCGGCGGCCAGCACAAATATTACTTCATGAATAACTTATTCCGGGATGTGAATAAATGTGGTACCACATGGGGAGGTAATGTGTTGGGAAACTGTTGAACTGGTTTTGCTCCTATGACGCATTACCAATCAACGTATAACTTCAAAGAGGGGACATCTGCAAACCCATGAAATCTCTGTGAAACCTTGAAAAAGTGAACTGTCTAATTTGCAAGTGTTTCGATGGATTTCCGACCATTGTACTTTCTGGTATAAAACTGCTGTTCGTAGTTCATTTAGATGTCAACCTTATCGATCAGAGCCTATTCATTATTCTGTTTGGTTCGTGCTTACCCAGCTGTAATAAACACCATTGCTTCTTACCCAGTGTGTGCTCCACTTTTTTTAGTACGTGTTTTTTATGATTTAATATGCAGAGCCCTGACTACACTACACTATGTTCCCCCTTGATCCCAGCACACCCCCATTACTGGTGAACCGGTTGTGTCATTAAGTTTGCCATTGTTCAAACCAGCATTGATTGGTCCTGTTCTTCCTGCACACCTTCTGTTATGATCCATCATTCATTACCATAGAAAACATTCCTAGCAAAACTGCCCCCTTTGTCTGAGTCTATTCCCTTTCTCTTAAATAAGCGACTATTTGTTAAGAGATGGGATATTTTTGGCTTTATGCCATGCACCCAGTGAAAAGCTCTATCAACACACCCAATGAAAATCTCTATAGCTAAATCACAAATTGCATGCCAAATGCTGCTAGATTTGCTAATGTGACTACTCATGGAAGTATACTTTTCCCTCATTTTGTTATTATGAATGTTCCTATGTTCTGTGATTTTGATAATGCCTCCTTTCGTAGAAAGTTATTCAGGCAATGAAAATCCAGTTAGTACACTTAAAACATTTAAGTATATGTACTTGGTTTCATGTGAAAAGCTTGCTGCCAAAAAAGGCTGTGGTGTGGCACCTGCAATCCATGTAATGGATGCAGGGGACACCCCTGCAACTCACAGACCCATTATACCATTCAAGTGGAGCGGGGCACACCCCTGCAACCCCCGCTTCCCTTGTGCGTTATAACGGAGGCACTTTTACTGGGTCACCCACAGCCTTTTTGGAGGCAACCTTTTCACTGTACACCATTTACTTTAGGTGGAACGGGCCCAAAACATTATATTAGATGGCTTTGACGTCATCGGATTGGTTGAACATGTGCGATGTACACTAAAAGTGTTGGTGTGGGGGCAGTCACTGATAGAGGCCAGATATTAATATTTGGGCCTAAGACCAAAGGTACATCATTTCCTGATCAGTTCTCTGACCATGGTGGCCTGAAGGATTTTGCAACTACCTCTCCTGGTTGTATGATTGATGTGTTTAATAAAGTCGTGGAGCAGAACCAGAAATTGGCAGTATCTGCTTGCTTCAAATTATTGCACTATATTTGGCCAATTGCCAACATTCACTGTTGCCAGCATCGTGCCTCTATGTTTCTGGATACGTGCAGTAATGCAAATGTCTTAAACTGCATCTTGGAGCTCCTCAGCGGCGGTTTCACACAGAGCTTTGACTTGGGGTATCAAGGCATTAAATGAATATTAAGTGGCTGATTCATGGAATTTGTGCGCCGAAAAACGGGGATTTGTGCACCATTCTGCCCGCAAATGCCCGTTTACCAAATGGGGATTTGCGGGCAGGATGGCGCACAAATCCCCCTTTTTCGGCGCACAAATTCCATGAGTCAGCCCCTCAATGTTTCAATGCATTGCACTGTTACACATATGTCACTCCTATAAGACTCCTGCAGATACCAGTTTACGTTTGATGGAACACTAAGTACTTCAACGGGAATATGTCAAATTGGCTTTTTTATGATACCTCGGGTCCCTTGAATATCGGCCAGATTAATTTATTTCTGTTCAACGTGAAGGGAGGCTTTATTTGATAATGTTCCCAAGGAAGCTGATATCACAAATAAAATACACATGTCTAATACTCCTTAAAATTGCATTAAAGTCGTGTTACCTACACGAACAAGCAAAAATTCACAGTGAGGTTTAAGAAGCATCTGTAAGGGGTCCGTAGTAGCTCACTGAAACAAAACAACAAAAAAGGTCCCCTAACTGTCCTTTAGCACCTGCTCCAGAGTGTATCACAATATATCCCAATTGCATTCACGACTACACGCAGGCTTACCCATTTAATTGATCAATCCCTGCGTGTGTGCAAGAACATTCATCATCCCCAGTTCATATATTCCTAAAGAAAGCCAATTCCTTCTGATTTAAAACTATAACAATATTACATAAGCAGGGGGGCATTGCAATGCTGTGGGCCAGGTAGAGGCCTGAGTGAGGCGAGAGCTTTTCCAGTTAGCCAAGGGCATTAACTGGGCCGGTAATTACCCCTCTGCAAGAGCAATATTGCTATTAGTATCTGGCACGATGTACCGGATATTATTTCTTTTTAAGTTGAGAAAGGCTACATAGTCCCTTCTCCCTTTCCATGGTGGGCATTCAAAAGTGGGGAAAAAAAAAGAAACAAACAAGATGGCCGCCATCGAACGATGAGAAGGGACTACACGTAGTCCCTTTTTCCTGTCCATGGTGTCCATGGACTACACATAGGCCCATCTCCCTTTCCATGGCAGCCATTGCTGGGTCTGTGACACGCAGGAGAAGTACATAGAAGCGCAGGTAAGGGAGGCGGTGGGGGGAGATGTGTATCTGTAAAAAGGGGTCGGAGTAGAGGGAAGGGACGTGGGGGAGCGCACACTTACCGGTAATCCGGTGGTGGAAGATGACCGCCTCCAGCTCTAAGGAGGCTCAGAGCAGGGGCTATAACAATCAAATAATTGAAATGAATATTTGCTTACTGATTTGTCATGAAGTTAAGTCTGATCAGTTTGATGCCTTTCAATGGTTTGACGTTTTCTTTTATTTGCCACACCATTGTTTTCAAAACAGCAGACTACATAATGTGTCTGGAATCTTTATGTCTCTTTTCCTTCTCATCCACTGTAAGAGGGCCCTGTACACTTCCTATTTGCATAGCCTCGCTCTCTGCCTGTCTTGTACTGGCCTCTCTACTTTTGTGAACTTTGGGTCTTTTCTTCTCTCCCTTACGATCAATTATTATGTGATCCAGTCTTAACGGCAAGTCAGTTAGGGTAGTACGTGTGGTTGGCTGTGGTTCCACCTGCGCTATGGCATCCTTCAGTTCTTCTTTAAGTCCCTGATAAAATAACAGTGGCCCTCATTACAACCCAGGCGTTAACGGCGCCGTAAAATGTGGTGGCGCCGTTAAACCCTTAATGCCGGATTACGAGGTCCCTTTGCGGGTTGGAGACTTTAACGCAGGCGTTAAAAACCAACCCGCAAAGGGACCTTGGTGCTAAGTACGGTGCCGCAATTTGCGGCACCGTACTTAGCGCCTTCCCCATTTCCATTGAGCCCTATGGGGCAAAAATGGGAAAGGGGAAGGGCCATGGCGGCATGGGGAATTACCGCCCCGCCAACCTTGGAATGGGGTGGTAATTCCCCATTCCGCCATGGCGGACTCCGGCATCGACCATGGTGCTAATAGCACCACGGTTTTCCGCCGGAGTCCTAATGAGGGCCAGTCTGTTTTGCTTCAGGACAGTCTGTTTCAATAATGAGTCTATTAAACTGTGTTATGTATGTCACCAAATCTCTTGTTCCCCGTCGTGATACAAGTAATTAATTTCCTGTGATAGCGAAACATTCTTTCGATCTAACAATCGCCCAAACTCTGTGGTTTACTGATCCCAATTGTACAGCAAAGGACTATCCTTCTGAACTAAAGGAATTGCCCACCAAGCAGCAGCATACCCAGACTGATACGAGATGAAAAACTGTCCTAGCTTGCGTGGTATCAAATGCTACTGGCTTACATAAAAAGTGAAGTTCGCACTGGGTTAGAAAGGTCAGATCTTTCCTCAGATACCCGGAAAACCATACTGGTGCACACAGAGGTACGTTCAAAGGTTGGCTCACTATCTCCGTTGTAGTCTCTCTGTGGAGTATGATGAGGATCCCTATTGCCCAATTTGCACATTTTAAATATTAAAAAGCAATCTGGACCGTAGGCTGAGAGGCAGGGTTTCTGACTGGCTCCTCTCGTGAAGTTGTGTTTAACTGTTAACAATAGCACCTTGCAAAATTAGCAAGTGTTGAGATGCTCAGCTCACTTGCTTCAGGGAAGGAATTTCTTACTCGCCCCAATCCAATTGTCACTTGCAAATTGCGAGTGGAAATTTTGCAGCCTGGCTTGTCTGATACGGCCTTGCGCAGGACAGAACACCAGATGTAAAACATCATCAACTGCATCCCCACAAAGTGGGCAGCTCGAATCGTCTGAAAAGCCCTGTCACCTAGCAGTGTTAGCAATTAGCATTAGGCAATAGAATCTACCTCGGGTTATCAGCCAACAATCAGATTTTCTATGGCTCAATGTTAGATAATACTGTATAGAGTCCACGCATCTATCAGCTGAGAGCAATCTGTTTGCATTAACCCACAGTTCTTTGGACTCACGCTATTCTTTGACTGCAAAGTCAAATACTTCCTAATGATTTATTTGTGCAGTAGGCCGATTCAGCGCCAGACAAAGGGGCGTACCTACCAATTGAGAGACTTAGCAGGATAGGCTGGGACACCTCCTAGGAGGGAAACAAGGGAGACTCTGGGAGCTATAGCCAGTCTTCGGACCAGGCCTGGGAAGGAACAAGGGGAGGAGGACACATTATTAAAGACCCAACACCGACACAAAGAACTTATATGCATTAGTATGAGAAAGGTGAGAAAACAGGTAAGCGCACTTTATGGGGATGCCATAGGTCGGACCTCACCATGAAGGCCCGCTTTGAAACACATGACATGTTCACTACGGTTAAGGGGGGGGGGGGGGGGCTCAACTCATGCTGCTTGTCTCCAGCAGACCCTAGCCGATGAGACAGCACTGGGTGATGTAATCAAGGTTGGTGAGCCAGTCGAGATGAGGAAGTCGCCTGATCCAGAAAATCACTTACATGACACCCTTAAATTGCCGTTTGGCCAGCTGTATGGGAACGGGAGTTGGAATGGAGGCGGGTTAACTGATGAACCAATCAGACAGTAAGTTCTGGTGTCCCTGAAAGTTAACAAACCCCCAGAGTATCCACTACAATGTTAGCGAAGGTCACTATTTTGCAGGTGCTGTGTGAATATCTCCCTTTCCACTAGTTCAGGGTGTCTCATGTTCCTTCCGCTTTGGTGCTGGCCAATGGCAGATGAATAATGGTCCGGAGGCCAGCTCAAATATATTATTACTAATTGCAAATTAATTGCGGGTGGAGCGGGAAGCAATGTGGCGTCACATGGTAAGGAGATGAGCTGAGAGAGGGCAGATCTGTTTGCTCCAATCATGTTTGACTAATGACACATTTTAACTGGTAAGCTTTGTGGGAACCCCAAAGACATAAGGCCTCATTACGACCCTGACGGTATGGGTTTAATGGCGCCGGTAGAGCTGCCGGTGCTGTTAAACCCATACCGCCCTATTATGAAGTCCCCTTGCGGGACCTACTCTGGACGTCTGGTTTTATCAGACGTCCTTAGCTGGTCCCGCGAGGGGGCCAGCATGCTAACAACGGGCCCGTTGTAGCATGCTCCCCATTCCCATTGAGCCCTATGTGGGCTCAAATGGGAATGGGGATGGTCCGGGTTTCCTGAATGGGGAAATAGCTGGCCCTCCAAGGTCGGAATGGCCCGGTATTTCCCCATTCAAGAAACCCAGACTCGAGTTTGGAGGCAGCCATGCCCTTGTTAAGGGCATGGCTGCCTCCAAACTCGTAATGAGGCCCATAAAGTTTGAAGTGCAGCTGTTTCTAGCTCCATGAACATTGTATTAGCAGTATAAAAATGATGTTTGCTGTGTGTCAGTTTGTCAGCTCTCATCAACCAGTTCTATTCCACTGTTCTGTCTGATTTGTGCTTGCCCATCTGTAATAAACAGTGTTACTTCTTGCCCGAAGTGCGCTCCTTTTTTGAGTACTTGCGGTAACTATTCATTACAAGCTTTGGAGGACTCCTGGTACATTGCATGCTAATCCTTCCTGGCTAATAACGAAGCTGGGGGCTGGCCCTGGAAAATCGAAGAGCCTTTTAAAAATAAAATGTCAAGGATCTGTAAATCAGGCGAGTTTTCATAACCACACAGTGACGCCATGTAGCTTGTTACTGCCTTGGTCTGGACCACATAAACCTTTAGAAATCATACAAAGTGGTTGACCTTGGCACATAGACATGAAGCGTGATAGAACTCCCGCCCCCCCCCCAGCGATTGACTCATCTTGATTTTTTGTTTAAGTATGCTGGTTAGACCAGTTGTCAGAGAGGAAAATCAAATGCCCGGGTAATTCAATTCCTGAACCCTTGGGATAACTGTCCCGTTACATTCAATAGGGTTAAATTTCACCGCCTGTCTTCCTTTCAAACAGGCCATTACTGCAGACTTAGAGGTGTTAATCTTAACATCCAATTAATTCATAAAATGTGTAAAACTGAATCAACTTTTGAAGCTCATTTGGGGTGCGTACAATTAGAATGGTATCATCGGCATAGGCCAGGATGGGAAAGGCCCTGCCACCCACTCTAGGGTAGTCTACCTGGGAGTCCACCAGGGCACTGTGCAAGCCATTAACATAAAGGGCCTCATTACGATTTTGGCAGTAGCCATGCCGCTATTGGAGCAGGAGCTCTGCTCGCGGGACCCGCGTGCAGACCAGAGTGCTAACAACGGGCCTGTTATGAACCGGCCCGTTGTTAGCACCCTCCCCATTCTCATTGAGCCCTATGGGTTCCTGAATGAGGAATTACCGGGCCCTTCAAGGTTGGAATGGGCCGGTAATTCCTCATTAAAGGAACCCGGTACCCAGTATGGGGGTGGCCAATGCCGCTAATAGCGGCATGGTTACCTTTATACTCGGAATGACCCCCAAAAACACCCCTGGACAGTTCATGGACCAAATTGGAAATGTGCGTGTGCTTTACATTTGCTCCATAGGATACACCTGGGTTCACTTACGAGCATCGCATTAACCTTCTACTCTACCTACTTCCCATCACTTGGCTCCTCCCCACCCTCCTTCTATCCTCTGATATTTCACTGCTCTTCTCTTCTGACTCCACCCTTTGATTTTTACTCTTCTCCTACTCTTCCCACACTACTACTCCTCCCACACTACTATTTCTGTTCCCGGAATACTTGTACAGAACATTTTCTAACTAAGATGGTAGTTTTCTTTATTGGGCCAAACATCTGCCCCCTACTGGCTTGGAACTTGAGGAACATAGTCTGGCTCTTGATCCTAGTACAGCAATAAGAACACCCAGGGGTCGACTAACACTTGCTGGTATATAATACTGCAGTATGAAAATAATATACTTTCACCCCCTCTCATGTAAGTTAATTTAATTGCAAATTAACCGAATGTAATCACTGTGCGGAATGTTTATTATATTTGTGTTGTTAAGAAGGAATTCAGGACTGTGTGTAACAGTACATGATTTACACCCCACGTTTCTGCGTGCACCACTTCATTCGTTGTTTTCCTTTTAGTGACCTAAATTAAAAAAATAAAAGTTTACAAAAAAAGGGACCTACTACAATCTTGAAGTAATGAGGTTGAAATGTATTCCCTTGTAAAGGAGCCAGCAGTGAGCGGTTCTGCTGCTCACTCTGACCATATGGGTTATTATACAGGCAAAATACCATAATCAAATCCAGATTTTTTTCAGCAAACACGGGTAGATCGCTTACCGCATTTGTACTATTCGAACGTAAACAGACGTAATTAACTGCACATATTTCAAATAAGATGTACATATCTAAATATATAGTGGACATTAGATGACAATGGGTTAAAAGTCTAAAGTTAAGAACCTTTACTTGATGTTAATATTGGTCCCATCCCTCATAGAAGTATGAAAAACGTCTGCACCGTCTGATAAACGTGTTGCAAGGCACCACAGACAAAGGACAGACTAAATACTGTTTACAATAAGAGAAAGAGGAAAACGGGGGAGCAGTAGCTCTTGAGAAAGTATTTTATTGCAAAACGTTACTTCGGCGGAATTCATGGATTTATATCTATTATTTCCTTCTAACCCCCACCAAATTAGACTGCAATTAAAGCACGTACATACAGCCACAATAAATAATCCCAACAAAAGACCTGTTATGCACTCTACTTTTTGTGATTGCACAATTATTTTTGAAGGAAACAAATGGATCTTAATGGAAATGTTCTAGGAAATTGATTGATTTGCAGTAGCCTCATTCTTTTATTTTCTCTGAAACATGTGGAGCAGAATGCTAAAATGGCTAACTTAAACGATTAGGTATGAATGTGTATCCATAAGTGCGTTAATGATTTTCAGTATTTGAGAGGCACAATGCAGGGAAACCGAAAAGAAGTTCCAAGAAAATCGGTGAAATGCGAGGTTTTCAGATGTTTTTAGAAATTGAGATAGTTGAATGTATCCAGAGTAGCACCTCTTACAGTAAAAGTCTCTGAGAGGACCCTAGAAACATGTAGGGCATATTGGCCCACTAGGTTCTTGCTAGAGGAACAGCGAGGTAATGGACTTGTGTAGTGCGATGCGGCTGGGAAGTTAACCTGGAGCGTATGTGTGGCCATCAAGATACCAGAATGTGGAGCTCGACTTGGCATTGCCCTTAAGGTGGGAGCATATGTAGGGTAGGCAGAGTAGGGATAAACTGAGCAATTGTGGGGGATTTGATGTTTAGCAAAACGAGTGAAGTTGGCTTCTTCCCACAGTGGGTTTAATCATTCCAAATGTAGGCAACCAATCCGATCTGTCTTAGATATTTTATAGGAACCAGCTTACTACACTGGTTCTGGAGGATTGAACTAAACAAAAAATACCAAAAGTAATTTGTTGCAGATGAATTGCCCCGTGGCAGATTATTGGTCTCATGTTAACATGCTTTCCTTAAAAATGCTGGCATGGAATAAGATTTCTGGGATTACTCGTGTGCGAGCATGCTGCAGCTGGAGCTAGCTCACAGAAAACCTTATCAACCACAGATACATAACTTGTAATAACAAAGTTACTCACCGTAGTGACTACCTTACATACTTGTGGGACATTCCGTCCTTCGGGACGGGACCGGAGCACTTTTGTCAAGAAGCATAAAAAAATTAAAATTGTCCTTTTATTTTTACGCGGGGTACTGCAAAAGGCCGTAACCCCACCCTCGTGAGCTCCGCCCCACCCATCGCCCTTCAGTCTTTTTCTATTGCCAGGTCTGAGACCATTTAAGCAATAATAGAGGACGCTTATTAGGAGGGACGGTGGGCAGACGTATGGAGGAAAGGGGACTATGGACCATGAGTAAGGTAGTAACTGTTATACTCCTACGTCCCCCCCCTTCTCTCCATAATTGTGGGAGATTCCCAAGCACACACCATAGGTAGTACGGGTGGATGGAAAAACCCATTTACAGGAATAAGTTCTTACGAACAGCCAGGCAAATAGGGCATCAGCCCTGGAGCTCAGGTGAAGCCGATGGGGAGGGCCACAAAGTCACTTGGCGATGGACTCCCAAGGGACATACTTTTGGAAGGCAACAGTCGCTTTGCCATAGACTAGATGTGCATGGATGCTCTTCGGTGGATGAAGGCCTTGAATGCTTGAGGCTTCTGAAAATATGAGGCAATCAAGCGGGGGATAGTTGCTTTGGAAGCTGGTTTCCCCTTCAGGTTTCCGAATGTGAGAAAGAGCTATGAGGAGCTTCTGAGTTTACTCGTTCTATCGAGGTAAAACTCCAGGCATCTCCTGACGTCCCAGTTGTGTAAAACTCTCTCGGCATCAGATGCCATGTTATGAAAGAAGACAGGTAAGGAAGGAAGGATGAAAGAGGCGCACAACCTTATCCCTGTGGAAAGTGAGGAAAGAATGTTACATGGAAAGAGCTTGGAGCTTATTTACTCGCCTAACTGATGTTATTGGGATCAGAAGGCAACCTTACAAGAAAGGTACTGTCACGACCCTCAGCCCTGACCCCCACTGGCAAGCCCACAAGCCAGGTGGAATCAGGGCTCGGATCTTTAATAGGCCAGACTTCCACTTTTCAAGCCCTCTTGGCGCCAGGCTCATCAGTTGGGAGAAGCAACTGCTTAAGGGACTACTTTATTAAGGCTTTCAGCCAACATGGAGGCATCCACATAGCTGGGTTCCTAGAACCAAGCTATGCGGTCTAGTGCTTTGGGTGTGGTGACCTAGGGACTACTTTACCTGGACTACTTTACAGTGGCTATTTAAACCACACCTGAACAAGAACACACGGTTCGCGTTACTTTGCTTCTAGCAACGTGACGCTCACCGTGTCCAGCTTCTCGCGAACCCGACGAATTCTCGACCTGCAGAAAAAAACATCGTTAGCAGCAGAATCTTACCTGCAATCTTCATCCATCTCTGCTCACAGCTCCTGTGCATCTCTGTTCGAGGAGTTCATCCCCCCGGATCGAGGGACCTGAGAAAAGGAGAAAGACATTATTAACTAGAGACATTACAACCATAAAAGCGCTTAAAGGCTTACCTGGCTGGTTACTTCTCTACCGGCACTGCTCCGGAAACCCCAACTGCGCTGGGTACTCTATGCGACCTACGAAAAGGGAAAAACACAGGTCAGTGAGGACAAGGCATCGCTGCGCTACGCAAAGCGCCTCCTTACCGCATCATAGCGCTATAGCGCGCCATCATCTCCCGGTGAGAACCAGCACATCCCGTTCTCCGAGTGGACACTCCACGCCCCTAGAGGAGATAAAAAGAGACATTAGAACAGACAAAAGGCATGCAAGAAATACGACGCCATTAATTGCAATAAGACCTACCTGAAAGACACTACAAGGGTTGCAGTCAGTGAAGTAACTGGACCGCCAGCACCCACTAAAGCCAACGCGCCCCTGCCCAGAGAGCAGGACGGAGAGCCCACCGATTCCGGCAACCAGGTGAGAAGAGAACCTGGAGGGGCTGGAAATATAAGGAGGTGGAGGATAAAACTGCTTACCTTGGTCGCCCAGTCCTGACATAGGGCCTCATTACACGGTAGGCGGTAAGTGTTTACCGATACCGGTAAAATACCGGTACCGGTAAATCCTTACCGCCTTACTACAAGGTCCCTTTGCGGGTTGGGGAATTTAGCGCCTGCTTTTTGCAGGCGTTAAAAACCAAACCGCAAAGGGACCCAGGGAGCTAATTACGGTACCGCAATTTGCGGTGCCGTAGTTAGCGCCTTCCCCATTATGCCCTATGGGGAAAAAATGGGAATGGGGAAGGGCAATGGTGGAAGGGGGAATTACCACCCCGCCAACCTTGGAATGGGGCGGTAATTCCCCTTTCCACCAAGGAGGTGCCGGTATTTTACCGGCATGAACCATGGCGCCAATAGCGCCATGGTTCTCCGCCTACCGTGTAATTAGGCCCATAGTCTTCATTTTCCAGGCAGAATTCCCTTGACACCAAGACCACAGGGGAACCATCAGGAAGGGCATCAGCGACCAGCTGGCTGGGTGGCGTCCCCGTGGATACCAGGTGAGCGTAACAGGTACTTAAGATTGATAGTGGCCATGGGTTCAAATGGCTTATGGCATAACAACCTGGCGGGCAGAGATGAAGAGATGACTGGATTAGTCAATGAAAAGGAACAGATGTCCATGGACAGGTAGGCCACAATAGTGGACAAGTAAGTTCTGCATAACAGGACATGGAGGCCATAAAAGGCCAGATGAGACACAAAAAAAATAGAACAGTAGTCGACTGAAGCTTGCCTGGGATCGAGCTGTTTAGCTAGACACCAATGACAAAACCGGAGCCATTTGCTCCTGTACTGAGCCCTTGTAGAAGGCTTCCTGACCGCTTGTTAATGCGCACATTGTCCTTGGATCTGTCTGAATTCAGGCACAAGGTCGCCAAGCTGAACGATTGTGGGCTTGGGTGCCACATCTGGTGAATGCTCTAGTAAAGCTGGTTGGAAATCTGCAGCAATCTGATCAGGGGGTGGGTGGGGGGGGGGGGGGGGGGGGGGGGGGGAGTACCGACAGATGCTGTGGTTCCGAAAGCCAAAATCCTGCTGGCCACCAAGGAGCCTTGAACAGGAGAGTGCAGTTCGATGTGCTCCTGAGCTTGCAGAGCGACCGATGGATAAGAGGCAATGAAGGAAAAGCATAAGCTTTCATGTTGTACCACGAGATCTCGAGGACGCCTCCCAGGGAGGATGCTCCAAGTCTGTCCCTGGATTCATAAAGAAGCAGCTTCTTGTTTAAAGAAGTTGCAAAGAGATCCACCTCATGAGTGTCCCAGATGGAAAATGTTGGAGACGACAGTGCTGTTCATCTCCCAATCGTAACTGATGCCGACTGGCGACTGAGTATCTACGGCCACATTGATGTGACCCGGGATGTGTACGGCCTGGAGCCAAACATTGCGCTGGATGGCCCAGTACCAAATTTGTATGGCAACATCCACAAGGAGGGGAGACTTGGTGCCGCCCTGCTTGTTGATGTAAAACATTGCCACTGAATGGTCCGTGCGAACACAAACTACACTTTTGCTGTATGGGAGGTATTCAAAATGGCTGCCGTGGACTGCAGATGCTGGACTGCCATTTTGTCAATGCTTGGGGCGAACTGCGTCACAGGAGCAAGGGAAGCAATAGTCTCCTCAAGGGAGTCAGGGGCCATGCGTGCCAGCTTAGCCTTGAAACAAGGCACCTCGGCAGAGCTGGTAGTGGCAGATCTAGGTGTTTACTCGACACGTTAGGGACTGCCCCAGAATTAGCCTTTAGTGGAGGATCCTCGGCAGAGCCGGTACTGGAAGGCCTGTGGTGCATGACCACCTTCATTTTCCCCCTCAACAGAACTGGTATCACCACGGCCGTACAGCCAAGACACTCGCTGAGGGACCCTCAATTCTGTTGGTGTCCGATTTAGCGCCAAGAAGAGGAACCTCAGGTTTACACCTGGTTCATATAGCCACCTTGAGAGGGGCCTTGAGTCAAGACTCGTTATAGTTAGCTCCAGATGCGGAAGTCTCAGGGTGAACCCTGGTATCCAGAGCCACAGAGGAACTGGGCTCAACTTTAGCCCCCAAAGGGGGAACCTCGGAAGAAAATCCGGATTTGGCAGATCCGCAGCAAGGCCCTCGGAGGAGTCTCCCGTGCGCCAAACTGAGACCAAAGGGGAGCACACAGAACTGGAAATGTACCCCTCTCAAGGAGAACTGCAGATATTTCAGAAAAGGCCTCCATATCAGGATGTGCATGTATGAGTCATGCAGGTCCATTACACTGAGCCAGTCGCCCTTCTGAAGAGAGGACTTTATCTGGCGAGGCGTGATCATCTTGAATCACTCTTGGGGAAGAGAAAGGTTAAACTGTGAAAGATCGAGGATAGTGCGCAGGCCAGCCCGGTTGGGTTTTGGCACTTGGAACAGACAGGAGTAAAAACCTCCCCTTGCTCCCCGAGGGGAACAGCCTCCACCACTCAGAGGTCTAGATGTTTCTGTACCTCTGCTCTGAGGGAGGGCAACCCGGTCTGCTGGAAGGGAGGATTGAAGGGTGAGGTAGGAGAAAGGGGAAAGCAAAAGCCCGCCCAAGTGAAGGCCAAAAACCCACCGGTCTTTGGTGATGTTCTGCAACGCCTCCAGACGAGATTCATCCTCCCACCGGAGTCTCGTGCGACCGACCAGATACAACATTTGGATGGCTTGTCGGCAGGGAGACTGCATGCCCCTGGAGAAGAGACTAATGGGCGAGAGAAAAACCGACCACCTTGCCGTTGTTGCTTTTCGACGGGGCCTGCCAACCGGAGCTTCAGTACGGCTTACACAGCGATCCTGACACCCTCTGAATCCAGAGAAGGATTGAGTCTGGGACCCTAATCTCTGTGCATAAGGGGTCAGAGCTTTCGCCAGGACCGATAAATACTTGGCGGTTTGGTTAGTCGCTTTCGTCTTTGTGAGTTCCAGTCTTTTACAGACGAGGAACAAATCCTTGCCGTCAAAAGGGAGGTCTAGTAGTCTTGCACTGCCTTTGAAAACTTTGTCGCATGGATCCAAGCCTGGCGGGAGATGTTAACCCCGACCATAGGACCTCGAGTAGAGGTATCTACGTGGTGTGCCGCAGCTTCCAGTAGATCTTGTGCCAACACTTTGGCGTCCGACAAACCGGCTTTAACGTCGTCTAGCCTATCCGCAGGAATACATCAGCCAGCTATTTCCACAGCCTCAGATTGGCCGCTGCCAGGATGAGCTTGATGTAACGCCGAATTGGCAATGACTTTCTTGCCCATGGCGTCCAAAAGCTTATCCTCCTTGGAAAGAATTTGGGCCGCGCAGTGGAAGATGCAGAGGCCGGTTTGGACTGGAGGGTGGCTACTGCCACCACCATTGAGGAAGGGAGCGGACAAGCTGATAAGGCTATCTCCTCAGAGGCGTGAAGCTTGTATCGAACGTCAATCTTCTTGTTGAGGTGTGGCCCGGTATGGGGATTATCCCAGCCCTTACGGGTCTCAGCCAAGGCGTCCTTTTGGAGGAACAGGCCGGTGCACTCCTGAGGTGATAGGGTAAAGGCTCCAGAAAGGACCCCCTCCTGAGGAGTGGAGGCCTCATGTACTGGAATATCAAGGAGGGCCATCATATCCAGTACCCGGTCATGGAAAGCTCCAACAGAGCGGGACTGCTCATCGCCATCCTGATCCGCTTGAGGCTCGTCCAACGAAGTGGGAGCAGAAGACTGGTCCACCACGCATACCGCCTCAGGTTTTAAGGTGGTGTCTCTCTCCGTCAGTGTCTTCTCAATAGGTGATAGCGGAGGCAGAGGAGGGAACTGTGGAGGGGGCCCACTAGGAAGCAGTGGGGGAAGTGGCACCACCGGGACCTGCGCAGGAACAGCTGAGGAAAGAGGTGGGACTGGCGGTTCAGGGTACATTTACCTGAAAAGATGTTCAAAATACACCTTCCTTGGGTCAGAATGCATGAGCATCTGAAACTTCCCGAAAAACTCATCTTCAGCTCAAGATTTTGGCGCTGGAAAAGCCAGAGGCCGCTCACGAAGGGCATACCCCCATGACCGCAAGGAGACTGGTTGCCTGGAGGGCCCACCACCAGCCGGGTCCACGTAGATGAGTGGAGCGGAAGCAGGAGGGAGCGAGACTGTATACGGCAGCGGTGTCCGAGCACACCAGTCAAATGAAGCGCGGAACGGGTTTTTGTCCACATAGCGTGGAAAAGGCTGATCAGTCCCAGGAGACATGTTCCCAGCACCAGACATTGTGAATGTTGGTATAAGAGAATTATCCAAAATGGCCGCTGTGGACCATGGAGGTTGGCCCGCCATTTTGTTGGCACCTGAGGAGAACTGTGTCACATTTGACGATGAGGCAATTGTCTCCTCAGGGGACTTAGGGGTCTTGAGTAAAACTTTAGCCTTGACACAAGGATCCTTGGCCAAGCCGGTACTGGCAGGTCTCGGATGCTTGCTGGACATCTTAGAAACTACCACAGAAAAACCTTGGCAGAGCCGGTACTGGAAGGCGCTGGAAAAGGCAGAGGCCGCTCATGAAGGGCATACCCCCATGACTGCAAGGAGACTGGTTGCCAGGAGGACCCACCACCAGCCGGGTCCACGTAGATGAGTGGAGAGGAAGCAGGAGGGAGCGAGACTGTATACAGCAGTGGTGTCCGAGCACACCAGTCAAATGAAGCGCAGAACGGGTTTTTGTCCACATAGCATGGAAAAGGCTGATCAGCCCCAGGAGACATGTTCCCAGCACCAGACATTGTGAATGTTGGTATAAGAGAATTATCCAAAATGGCCGCTGTGGACCATGGAGGTTGGCCCGCCATTTTGTTGGCACCTGAGAACTGTGTCACATTTGACGATGAGGCAATTGTCTCCTCAGGGGACTTAGGGGTCTTGAGTAAAACTTTAGCCTTGACACAATGATCCTTGGCCGAGCCGGTACTGGCAGGTCTCGGATGCTTGCTGGACATCTTAGAAACTACCACAGAAAAACCTTGGCAGAGCCGGTACTGCAAGGCTTGAGGTCACCTTCTTTGCCCCCTCGACAGAACCGGTACAACCATGACCCTGAGTGTGGGAAGGTTGAGGAACAATTCTCACCGACAAGACCTTCAAAGAGGGTCTCTCGATTCTATTGGTACTAACCTTCGCCTCAAGAAGAGGAACCTCAGGTTGTAACCCGGGATGGATAGCTCCCTCAAGAGGGGCCTCGATCCGTGACTCGGTGTGGAAAGCTCCAGAAAAGGAGACCCCAGGGCGTACCCCTGTATCTGTGTAGAAAGCTCTAGAAATAGAGACCTCAGGGTGAACACCGGTGACAACAGACCCAGAACTGGGCAGATGTTTAGCACCCAAACAGTGAACCTCAGAGCAATGTCCGGTTTTGGCAGGTCCACTAAGGGATCCTTCGGAGAACACTCGGGTACGCCTGTTGGGCCCTTTTGGCACCTCAGGTGACAGAGCTACTGGAGCCCCTTCCGGTGCTGGAAGACCCCGGGAAGGAGTCCCCTGGCCGGGCTGCCCTAATAAGTAAGGAACTTACCGGGCATTTCTTCTTTTTGTCAATGAAAGTCTGTAAATGAGGTGGAGGAACGCGCTGAAAAACGTACCTCCCACTGAATGAGATGACGTTGGAGCGCCCGGACAGAGCGGGAGTCGCAGTAGAAGCACGAATCCCAGCGGTGTTCCGGACATAGACACTCCAAGCAGAAAGAATGGGGATCCGTCCTCGGGAAACGACGATCGCATGAAGAACAGGACACCAATCCCAGACGCTCTGGCATACACGGGGGACTAGATGACCGTGGAACCGGAGCAGGATGGAAGGACAAAGGGAATAAAAAATAAAAATTCCCAGTGATGCAAGTGCGTCCAGCCCCGACCGCGCAGAGAAAAGGACTGTAGGGCGATACATAAAAATAAAAGAAGAACAATTAAATTTTTGATGCTTTTTGCCAAAAGTGCTCCGGTCTCGTCCCGAAGGACGGAATGTCCCACAAGTATCACGGAAAGGGGACTGGACATAGGAGTATTGTTAATACTCTTGTTTTAAGTCATTGGATGTAAGCCGTCTGCTTCCCTTGTAATATCACTTTCTCGCCAATAAAACAATTGTACTCGCTATTTAGGTGGATGGTGCACCACTTTCTACCTCTTCTTCAACATTAACCAATTCTCCATCTTTATTGGCCAGTGAAATGTGTTTTTGCGGGAGCCAAAGATTTTGTTCTGATCATATTTCGGCTGAATAGGATAAACTTTGGGCATAATGTTTTTTATCCCTAAAGACATTAGAAAGGGGGCTTATATCCAATTACATTGTTAATTATTACAATTTTTACACAAAAAAAGATCCTTATAGCACAAGACAAACGACTTTCATTAAATAAGGGAATAGTTTACATGCAACTCCATTTCTCCAGCATTGGTATCTTTCATGGATTCACATGCTTAGAATATTCCCCGTCGACAGACTGGGAACCCTCGGTAAGCTTATAAAGCCGTTTCCCATAGGAAAACGTTTGACACTTTTGTGTCCTATCTACGTCGTTTTGGGCCGTGCACGCACGCGCCCCACTAGGACGTAGCAGTATAATTGCCCCGCCCCCGTGGCTCCCTTCAGATTTTGACCCCTCCAAAGCAGAATGGGGTGAAACCAAGAACTACAAGACGATTGCATTTAGGGGAGGCCGGCGGGCGCATGTGAATCCATGAAAGATACCAATGCTGGAGAAATGGAGTTACAGGTAAGAAACTATTCCCTTCTCCAGCATTGGATCTTTCATGGATTCACATGCTTAGAATAGAATGCACAGCAGTGATCCTGAAAAAAGGAGGAGGTGTGAATGCAATCCGGCACCCACCCAATCCTGCATATAGCGAATCACGTTTACATAAGATTCAAATTTAAAGTGTGCCACAGTAACTGCACAGAGCAAAATACATATAAAGCAATAACAGTATGCATAAGAACAAGTTACTTGTCACGATGCCCGCTCCCGGGGAGCCGGCTCAGGCCCTGCGTCCCCGAAGGCGAACATCAAGTCCCCGGGGAAGGCCCCAGCAACCCCTTATAGGGGCCCTTTGGACAGCATCCTGGCGCCTATGGCGCCAGGCTCATTATGAAAGTGTTTGGGTGCACTTACCTGATGCAGACCATGCTGCAGAACCCCGGCCTCCTTGAGGCCTGAAAGGAACTACTTTACCTGTGGGACTCATTTACCACCCGGGCGTGGTCGGGGAAGGATACATACCTGATTGGAGGAAGGACACATTCTAGGAACTTCTTCCAAGGCTATTTAAACCACACCCGATCAGCCACACGTGCTTCGCGTTGTTCTGCATCTAGCAGCTGGACGCTCACCGTGTCTGCTCCTGCATCGACTTCTGCCACACCTGCCAGCATCCTGAATCACCTGCAAAGGAAGGGAACAAGAGAACAGAAGAAGGAAAAGGCCTCACCTGCTAAATCTGAATCCCAGAGACATTTCGCCGACAATCCTGAAAAGGAAGACATTTATTTTTAAAAGCACATCGCATCGATCACTGCAGCGCCGCATTCTACTCACCTTTACAGGGCGCATCCATGTTCAGCAGCGACCATCCGGATTCGCAGTCGCGCCCCCGCGCCTAGGGAGAAAAAGACAAGAACAAAGGTGAGAGAAAGAAGGGAAAAGGGAAGCTAAAACTCCATGTCAAGACTTACCTATTGGGTCATTCCCTTTTCATTTCGGGTCCGCGCCGCATCCAGGCATTTTCGGACCCCGGCCCCTAAGGGGAAAAAGACATCAGCGTTAATGAGTGAATGAAAAGACATTACCAAACACTCATTAAAGACTTACCTGATTTCCACAAGGATTTCACCGCTCACCTCGGGTCGGTGCCTGTTCCCCGGCATTCCGTACCCCAGCCCCTATGGGGAAAAAGACACTAGCATTAGAACATTAATGCATGGACACAAGGGGAACCACTTATAGAAAAACTTACCTGGAAGCCAAGCAAGTTTGGTTCTCACCCATCCGAAAATCCAGTGACGTAACTGGATACCAAAGCGCCCCTGCATCAAAAGCAGGATGGAGAGCTCGTCCTTCCAGACCCTAAGGTGAGACGCTACGAGAAAGCACAGAAGGGTTTTGAGGAGGGTGAGAGGGGTAAATGGGAGGCCGATTGCATTACCCCGCAGACAGTTAACCCCCTATTCTCACCTACAGAAGGATACTTCTGCGAGTCAGACAAGCCAGATCTGGGGCCCGGTCCAGTCCGTCTTCCGAACCCTGCGCATCACCTTAGACAATGTCACAGCAGCGCGAACTAGGCCAGTGCCCCCGTGGGAGTCAGGTGAGCGTTACAGAACGCGAAGACTTCTGATAAATTCCTACCCAGGCGCTATGGAAACTTCGGAGACTGATCAGTTGGCCCAATTACTGGGGGAATTATGGGCCGAAGTACATGCCGCTCGTCAAGAGACGAATGCCCTCAAGAGGGAATTAATAATATCAAAGGAAAGAACTGATGACCTGGCCAGACAGCTTTTGCAAGGTCAAGCTGGACAAACTCCTCTACCCTGTTCCGGAGGGAACCCCGCTCCTGTGGTTCTCAGTAACCCTGTGCAGATTAATCTACCTGGAAACATGCAGCTGGCCCCATCTGAACGCTTTGCTGGGGACCCCAGACGATTCGCCGTATTCATGAATCAGTGTCGTTTGCACTTCCTATACAGACCTGGGGCCTTCCCTAATGATCAGACCAAAGTAGCCTTTGTATTGTCATATCTCAGCGGCTGCGCTGCCGATTGGTCAGTTCCACTGGTTACTCAAGATGACCCGATTCTCCGTGATTTTCAAGGATTGCAAGCAAGCATGGAAAGGTTATTTGCTCGACACTCTCAGGGGCAGGCTCTGGATGACGAACTTCTATCCCTGCGACAGGGCAATCAGGACCTCCTATCCTATATTGCAACCTTTAATAGACTAATTGTGGAAACGGGATGGCCAGAGGATAAAAGAGTCACGTTATTTTATCGAGGTCTACGCGGAGAACTTAAAGATGTCTTGGCCCAAGTTGTAAATCCGCCCCAAGAAAGCACAGAATATATAGACTTAGTGGTCCAATTGGATCACAGACTTCAAAACAGAAAAACAGATCGGTCCAGGTTTGAGACCCGGGTGTTGGTCAAGACCCACGCTAACCCCAAGGGAGTTGATGTCTCTGAGCCTATGCAAATTGGAGGGGTTAAAGAACCCTTAACTCAAAAGGAACGTGAAAGGAGGCGGCAGTTAAAATGATGTCTTTATTGTGGGAACTCTGGACACTTTCTACGAGATTGCCCGGCAAAACCGCCCCGAAAAGCGGTAGGAGCCGCTGATAAAAACCATGAAGACTGTTTCGGGAAACGACTCAGCCCGACAAGCGTAGGGGTCCGCTTGCCGAACTTGAAAACTAACTCTCAGACCTCGCATTTCATTGTGCCAATGGTTCTCGTAGATCCAGAAAAGCCTAAGCGGTTGCATGCAATAAAGGCATACATTGATAGTGGGGCTATTGGAAACTATATGGATCGTGAATTGGCCTCTAGGATTAACCTCCCTCTCCGTCCTATAACCAGCAAAGATGTCATCACCACAGTCGATGGAACTGAAATTGCCTCTGGACCGGTAACACATTCCACTACTGGGGTGACTCTTATTGGTCCTGACGGCCATCGGGAGGCAGTTGTGTTTGATGTAATCAAGGCTCCACAGTTTCAGGTTATTCTTGGAATTCCTTGGTTAGAGACACATAATCCTCGAATTGATTGGCGAGCTAAGAGAATAACCTTCCCGGATTGTGCACAAACATGCTACCCAGAAAACCTGAAGATTAATCTAGCATCTGTAACCTCTGCCTCCATGCAATTACCTCTGGAATACCAGGACTTTCAGGACGTCTTCCAAAAGGAACAGGCCAACACGTTACCTCCTCACCGATCGTACGATTGCCAAATCGATCTGGTGCCCGGTGCACAACCCCCTTGTAGCAGGATTTATGCCCTTACCGAATCTGAGAACCTGCATTTGAGACAATATTTGGATCAATACCTCGCCAATGGTTTTATTCGCCCGTCAAAGTCCCCAGCATCCTCGGCTTTGTTCTTCGTGCCTAAAAAAGAAGGCGACCTTAGAACTTGTATCGATTACCGCGCATTGAACCAGATAACGGTTAGAAACCGTTATCCTCTGCCTCGGATTCCTGAACTCCTTGACCAGGTGAAGGACGCTTGCATATACACCAAGTTAGATCTCCGGGGGGCATATCATCTGGTGCGAGTAAAAGAAGGCGACGAATGGAAAACAGCCTTCCGTACAAAATATGGATTATTCGAATACCAGGTAATGCCTTTCGGGTTGTGCAATGCGCCTGCTGCCTTCCAATTCTTCATGAATGATGTCCTTCGGGAACTCATCGATGTTTGTGTTGTCGTCTATATCGATGACATTCTAGTGTACTCCTCTTCGGAATCTGATCACAGAAAACACGTTAGGGCAGTTCTAGAAAAACTGCGCCAACACAAACTATTTGCTAAACTGGAGAAATGTGTTTTCCATACCACAGAAGTTGAGTTTCTCGGTTTCATCCTGACACCCAAAGGAGTCTGAATGGACTCAAGAAAAGTGGATGCCATCCTCAAATGGCCATCACCTAGCTCTGTAAAAGGGGTTCAAAGCATGCTCGGCTTTGCCAATTTCTATCGCAGGTTTATCCTGGAATTTTCACGCATAGTACAACCCATTACTGCACTCTTGAGGAAAAATAAACGTTTTGAATGGTCTGAAGAAGCCGAGCAGGCCTTCCAGGATTTAAAAGCTAAGTTTACCTCTGCACCTACATTGAAACACCCACGTCCAGATCTCCCGTATGTCGTCGAAACTGACGCATTCAGCCTAGCCATGGGAGTAGTTCTGTCTCAAAGAGATCCTGAAACCAACCAACTGCATCCCGTAGCATTTTGGTCCAGAAAATTCTCGGCACCAGAGATTAATTACGCAATCACTGACAAAGAACTGTTAGCCATAAAGTCCACTTTCAAAGCCTGGCGGCATTACCTGCTTGGCGCTCGACATACCATCACGGTGATCACTGATCACCGGAATCTACAGTATTTGAAAACCGCCAAGGCTCAGTCATCACGGCAGCTCCGATGGGCTTTGTTTTTCGCTGAATTTGATTTCGTGATTACCTATCGACCTGGCTGCAAGAACGGCAAAGCAGACGCCTTATCCCGAATTGGAAGGGGAGAATCTGATACAAACTCAGAACCAGTACCAATAATTCCCGAACAGAGAATTCTAGGCATGACTTCGTTACAGACGCTTGAAGACATTCAAGTCAGAGTGAAACAACTCCTGGACCCTACAGTCCTACAAAAGGGATCAGACTTTACCATAGATAATGGTTTACCTTATTACCAAGGACGCTAATTCCTGCCGCACAAGGATTTACACAAACTAGTTATTTCAGGTTATCATGATACATTAATAGAGGGACACCCCGGTATTGCCAAGACAATGGAAAAGGTGAAACGACAATTCTGGTGGCCCTCTTGGCGAAAAGATGTTAAATCTTTTGTGATGTCCTGTGGTGTTTGCGCCCAAAATAAGGTCAAAAGAAAAGACCAGCCGGTCTCCTTCAACCTCTAGACATACCGCCAGCACCCTGGCACACCCCATCAATGGATTTTATTACGGACTTGCCTCCTTGTTCGGGATACAATACCATTCTGGTAATTGTGGATGTTTTTTCCAAAATGGCCCACTTCATTCCTTTGAAAGGTTTACCTTCAGCTTCTGTCCTAGCCAAAGAATTCCTCGAAAATATTGTTCGGCTACATGGATTCCCATCTATACTAATCTCTGACCGGGGAAGCCAATTCATTTCCCACTTCTGGCGCAAATGTTGTCAAATGGCACAAATCGACGTAAGATTATCGACCAGTCACCACCCTCAGACCGATGGTCAGACCGAGAGGACAAATCAGACCCTTGAGCAGTACTTACGGTGTATGTTACAGCAATCTGAAAGCAACTGGAAAGACATTCTTTGGCTAGCCGAATACGCATATAATAATTCGGTACACTCTGGAACTGGCCATAGTCCTTTTTATACCTTGTTTGGACATCACCCTCGAACCTCGATTCACCTCAGAACCTCGGAGTGCCCGCAGTAGAACATCTGCATTCTACCATTACCCGAGCCTTCAAAGAGGCAACCACGCATTTACAACAAGCCAAGAGAAAATACAAGGAGAATGCTGACCTACATCGGAGTGAAGCACCTCCGTATCAGATTGGGGGATCAAGTGTGGTTAGCTACCAGACATTTACCGCTCAAAGGGCCTCGAACCTTTAACCCAAAATACCTGGGACCTTATTCTATTACGGCAATAATTAACCCAGTAGCGGTTAAACTTGATTTACCAGCTAATATGCGAATTCACCCTGTTTTTCATGTGTCACTTCTGAAACCAGTGGTCCCCGGAACCCGAATACTCAAACCTCCAGAACCTATTCAAATAGATGGGGAACCCGAATTCGAAGTGAAGAACATTTTAGATTCAAAAATGTTTAGGTCAAAGCTTTTCTACCTAATTGATTGGAAGGGGTACGGACCTCAGGAGCGGTCGTGGGAACCCAGTGACCATGTGCATGCACCTCGATTAGTCAGGAAATTCCACCGACTCTTCCCAAACAAACCAAAACCCCCAGAGCGAACAACCTTGGGGGGGGGGGGGGGGGTTTGGGGGGGTGTGCTGTCACGATGCCCGCTCCCAGGGAGCCGGCTCAGGCCCTGCGTCCCCGAAAGCGGACATCAAGTCCCCGGGGAAGGCCCCTGCAACCCCTTATAGGGGCCCTTTGGACAGCGTCCTGGCGCCTATGGCGCCAGGCTCATAGAAAACGTCAGTCCTGGCGCCATAGGCGCCAGGCTCATTATGAAAGTGTTTGGGTGCACTTACCTGATGCAGATCATGCTGCAGAACCCCGGCCTCCTTGAGGCCTGAAAGGAACTACTTTACCTGTGGGACTCATTTACCACCCGGGCGTGGTTGGGGAAGGATACATACCTGATTGGAGGAAGGACACATTCTAGGAACTTCTTCCAAGGCTATTTAAACCACACCCGATCAGCCACACGTGCTTCGCGTTGTTCTGCATCTAGCAGCTGGACGCTCACCGTGTCTGCTCCTGCATCTTGACTTCTGCCACACCTGCCAGCATCCTGAATCACCTGCAAAGGAAGGGAACAAGAGAACAGAAGAAGGAAAAGGCCTCACCTGCTAAATCTGAATCTCAGAGACATTTCGCCGACAATCCTGAAAAGGAAGACATTTATTTTTAAAAGCACATCGCATCGATCACTGCAGCGCCGCATTCTACTCACCTTTACAGGGCGTCTCCATGTTCAGCAGCGACCATCCGGATTCGCAGTCGCGCCCCCGCGCCTTCGGAGAAAAAGACAAGAACAAAGGTGAGAGAAAGAAGGGAAAAGGGAAGCTAAAACTCCATGTCAAGACTTACCTGTTGGGTCATTCCCTTTTCATTTCGGGTCCGCGCCGCATCCAGGCATTTTCGGACCCCGGCCCCTAAGGGGAAAAAGACATCAGCGGTAATGAGTGAATGAAAAGACATTACCAAAATACTCATTAAAGACTTACCTGATTTCCACAAGGATTTCACCGCTCACCTCGGGTCGGTGCCGGTTCCCCGGCATTCCGTACCCCGGCCACTATGGGGAAAAAGACACTAGCATTAGAAAATTAATGCATGGACACAAGGGGAACCACTTATAGAAAAACTTACCTGGAAGCCAAGCAAGTTTGGTTCTCACCCATCTGAAAATCCAGTGACGTAACTGGATACCAACACGCCCCAGCATCAGAAGCAGGATGGAGAGCTCGTCCTTCCAGACCCTAAGGTGAGACGCTACGGGGAAGCACAGAAGGGTTTTGAGGAGGGCGAGAGGGGTAAATGGGAGGCCGATTGCATTACCCCGCAGACAGTTAACCCCCTATTCTCACCTACAGAAGGATACTTCTCCGAGTCAGACAAGTCAGATCTGGGGCCCGGTCCAGTCCGTCTTCCGAACCCTGCGCATCACCTTAGACGAGGTCACAGCAGCGCGAACCAGGCCAGCGCCCCTGTGGGAGTCAGGTGAGCGTTACATTACTTCTTACCTTGTAACGTTCTTTCGATGGGATGTTCCTCCGACGTATTGCTTATATTAGATATCTCTTTCCAGCTTTGCTGGCCTCAGAAATGTTTTCTCTCTAGAGGGCGCTGCGCGTCGATGTCCGCCGAGTCGATGTCCCTCGACAGCCGCCGTATCGACGTCATCCTGCCTATAAAGGCCGCGCGCAGCGTCCGTTGCTCAGTTCCGTTTTGTAGCCCACAATAATTCTTTCTGGACTAGACTAATCACCCTGAAGGAGCGTAAACTGCAACAACAAGGGAAGTAGTACTGCGGGGATGGATGGGAGGGTCGATAAGGAAAACGTCAGAGGAACATCCCATCGAAAGAACGTTACAAGGTAAGAAGTAACTTGTTCTTCGAAGGGATTGTGTCCTCCGACGTATTCCTTATCTTAGATAGGCTCCCATAGCAGTATTCTGTTATTGGAGGTGGGAGTACTGACTTTATGCTTCCTCTTATTGATGAATAGAGTGCAATACTGCCCTTCCAAACCTAGTTTCCTGACTGGAGGAGGAATCCAAGTTGTAAAACCGTGTAAAGGTATGGACGGACGACCATGTGGCAGCCGCACATATGTCTCGAACCGGCACTCCTCTTTTGAGGGCCGATGAAGCTGCGATACCTCTGGTCGAATGAGCCCTAAGATTTTGAGGGGGCTCTTTTCCTGCCAGTTTATAACATTCCAAAATGGCTAAAATAATCCATCTGGAAATGGTCTGCTTAGTTATCGGTAGCCCAGCTTGTGACCTGCGTAGCCTACAAAACAGCTGGTCTGCTGGTCTTATCCTAGCCAGTCTACTAATGTAAAAACTTAAAGCCCTTCTTGGGTCCAGCCTGTGTAACCTCTCTTCCTCTTTCCCCGGATGGGGAGGAGGATAGAGAGATGGAAGGGTAATCTTCTGTGTGATATGAAATTCAGAAACCACCTTTGGGAGGAAATTAGGCTTCACTTGCAGAACAACTTTGTCTTTGTGAAAGATTGTATGAGGGGGTTTACAAGAAAGAGCTTGTAACTCGCTCTCCCTTCTAGCAGATGTAAGTGCTACTAATAAAACAGTCTTAAGGGTAAGAAACCTTAACGAACAAGAGTGGAGTGGTTCGAAAGGTGTACCCATCAGGTAAGTTAGTACTAAATTTAAATCCCATAGGGGAACCTGGAATGGTCTTGGGAGATAAACGTTAGTTAACCCCTTTAGAAACTGTATTACCAAGGGTAACTTGAAATAGGATGGTTCTTCCGCAGTGCGCTTAAAGATAGATAGTGCTGCGAGATAGCCCTTGATGGTGCCAACTTGAAGGCCTGAATTCGCTAAATAAAGTAGGAAGGACAAAACCATTGGTGTACCACATGAAAAGGGATCGATATTCTTTTCCCTACACCAACTGCAAAATCTGTTCCAACGGCAGCGGTATAAAGATTTTGTTGCTGGCCTTCTTGCCGAAAGCAACACCTCCATAACGTCATCAGGGAGGTCCCAATCCTTGTACCTCAGCCTTTCAGAAGCCAAGCGTGAGGGTTGAGGGTTTTGATGTCTGGATGGAGAACCGGACCTCCCTTCTGTGAGAGCAGATTCTCTCTGAGTGGAAGTCGAATTGGAGGGCAGATGGACAAGTCTAGAAGGTCTGGGTACCACGTTCTCCTGGCCCAATCCGGGGCAATTAGGATCATGGTTTTCCGGAATCTCCTCAACCTCCTGATCATTTGAGGAATGACAGGGACCGGTGGGAACGCGTACAGAAGCGGACACTCCCAGTCCACTATGAACGCGTCTCCCAGAGCTCCTCTCGGGGGAAATTCCCTTGAACAGAACAGATCGCACTTCCTGTTGACACTGTTGGCGAACAGATCCACCTGTGGGGTTCCCCAAAGGGCGAAGATCTCTTGAAGGACTTCCTGAGCTAGTTCCCACTCGTGGGAGACTGTGCTCTGCCTGCTCAGAGCGTCCGCTGTCAAGTTCTTCTCTCCGGCTAGGTGAACTGCCGATAGAGAGATTCCTTCTTGGATTGCCCAAAACCAGAGCTGCATCGCCTCTCTGCACAGTGGTAGTGATCCTACGCCTCCTCTTTTGTTGAGGTAATGCATGGCCACTGTGTTGTCTGTCATTATCAGGACATTCTTTCCTTGTACAGATGGCAGAAAAGCCTTCAGCGCAAGTCTGACGGCACTCAGCTCTAACAGGTTGATATGTAGTCTGGACTCCGATGGAGACCAATGACCGCTGATCGTCAAGTCGTTGGCGTTGGCTCCCCACCCCGTAAGTGAGGCATCCGTGACTACTGTTATCTCCGGCCAAGGTTGCCAAAACTGCTCTCCTTTCAGAATGTTCTCCTGACAGGCCCACCACTGAAGGTCTCGAGCCACTCTGTCGGGAACCTGAAGAAGATCTGTCATTCTCCCTGAGAATTGTGACCACTGAGTCCTCAGTGCCCACTGGAGAGATCTCATTCTCAGGCGAGCCTCTGGCACTAGGAAAATGCAGGATGCCATGAGGCCTAGCAACCTCAAAAAGTCGAAGGCTGGGAGACGTTGGGCTTTTTGAAACTTGGTGACCATCTGTAGAATATCTTGAGCCCTCACCTCTGGTGGCGAGGCTTTTCCCCAGGGAAGTGTCCAGGATCGCTCCGATGAACTGGAGTCTCTGCGATGGTATCATTTGTGACTTCTTTAAATTGAGGGAGAAGCCCAGTGTGTGAAGGGAGTGGCAAACATAATATAGCTGGATCTGAGCTTGTTCCGAAGATACAGCTCTGATCAACCAATCGTCCAGGTAGGGGTAGACGTGAATCCCTTCCCTCCTTAGACTTCCAGCCACTACCGACATTAACTTGAAGACCCTCGGGGCGGAGGTCAGCCCAAATGGCAGAACTCAAAATTGATAATGAGAGTTGCCAATTGCGAATCTCAGGTATTTCCTGTGTTTGAGATGGATTGGCACATGGAAATAAGCGTCCTGAAGGTCCAGAGATACCAACCAGTCCTGAAACTGAAGGGCCTGAAGGATCTGAGAGAGTGTAACCATCTTGAATTTGTCTTTCCTGAGGAATTTGTTCAATTCCCGCAAGTCCAAGATGGGTCTCAGTCCTCCGTCTTTCTTTGGTATGAGAAAGTAAGGGGAGTACCAGCCCTTGTTCCTCTCCGCTACAGGTACCGGTTCTATGGCACCTTTCTCTAGCAGGTCTAAAATTTCCTGCAAGAGGAGCGGATCTGGAGCTTTTTGAGAGCTGATCCCCGGTGGATGACTGAGGTATGCGTAGGAGAGGCAGGCAGTAACCTTGTGCAACTGTCTCCAATGCCCAAGCATCTGACGTGATAGCCTGCCATTCCGCCAGATGTTGAGTTAACCTGCCTCCTACAGGTGTCTTGTGAGGGAAGTCCTCATAGTGGTTTAGGGGCGGCTGATGCAGATGCCGATGGTAAAGAGGCACCTGCTGTTGCTGCGGCTTTTGAATATCTACCCCGTCCACCTCGGGTAGTTCTTCTTTGTCCCCTTCGAGCCAGTCGTCCTCTACCTCTTCCGAATGCGGAGTAGAAGCGAAAAGACTTGCCTCTCGCAGAGGTTCCTGTGGGACGAAAAGGTGTCTGACGGATTGCAGCGCCTAGGGATTTTGCTGCTGCCTTTGATGTTTGCAGTTTTTCTAAACTGTCATCCGCCTTTTTCCCAAACAAAGAAGAGCCATCAAATGGCATGTTCAAGAGCCTGGCTTGCACATCTGGGGCAAAACCAGACTTTCTCAACCAAGCAAATCTCCTGGTTGTTGTACTTGCCGCCATTGCTCTGCTGTTACTGTCAGCCGAGTCAATTCCCGTCTGGAGGGCTTCGCACATAGCGTCTTTACCGTCCCTTATGATATTTAGGAACACCTCCCTTTCTTCTCCCTCCGGGATGCAGTCAGCCGCTGTAGAAGCACTCTCCCAAAGTGTATGGCTAAATCTAGCAAGGGTGCAAGTAGCATTAATAGATTTTAACGCCATGCTACATGCCGAAAAGACTTTCTTAGCCATAGCATCGTATTTCTTATCGTCCCTGTCCTGTGGGACGGTAGGGTAAGCAGTCTTGATGTCATTAGAAGATGCTGCCTGTACCACCAGACTTTCTGGGGATGGGCGTTTGGACAAAAACTCAGGGTCTGCAGAAGATACCCTGTATTTAGCAGACAGTTTTTTATTTACTGCCGGGACGACATCTGGGGTTTCCCAGTTTGTCATTATTTTTCTTTGCAGAGCTTTATGAAAAGGTACTACAGGATCCTCAAGAATATCCATGAGGTCATCCTGTTGGAAAGCCGGTGAAGGTGTGGACCACCCCATAAATTCTGTAATCCTGGCCATTAAGGCTCTATAAGGGGTTTCAGCATGCTCCCCTGGGTCTGGCCTAGCGAACTCCACCTCTGGGGAAGTGTCTAAACCACTTGCCTCATGTAAGAAATCATGGAGTTCCTTTAATCTGCGTTCCTCTGAGGATAACTCCTATTGAACCGGGGTTGCAGATCAGACAGTTCTCCCTCTTCCATAATTGAAGACATTGTTCTCAATTGGTCTGAGCTCACAAAGGGTGTGAAACCCATCTCCAAGGCAGAGGGTGCCAAACTTGTCATAATCGGCCTCGAAAACGTCGATGTCGTCGACGCCGAAGGCCTCGAAAGTGGCGTCAAAAACAAAGGTGGAGGCCTCGAGGTCCTCGATAGAATTGGAATTCTGCTCGAGGATCTCGACAATCTCGACGACATCGAAGACCTGGGAATAGCCACTGGGTGCGCCGCAAGCGTGACTTTCCTTGGCGTCGACGCCGGTGTTGAGGATGGCGTCGAGTCGACAGACCCGTGTGTCGAAGGTCCCTTCGACTACGGCGTCGAAGACACCGACCTCGGCGTCGACGGAACCTTCGAAGAAGGATTCGAGGTCTTTGCTTTACTCGAGGGTTTGTGACGCGCTCGAGAAGCTTCCTTCGCCGGGTGCTGCGACTCGCGGCGTTTTGGACCTTCGGGTCTTTCGACCAGAGCATCGCACTCGGCAGTCTTCGAGGGGGTCGAGGCCACTTTCTCGAAGACGCTCATCATATTTTTTCGGAATTCCTCCCATTCAGCCCGGGAACTATGCTTCGTGGGGCAAGGGATTCTCTTAGGTGAAACAGAGGAAGAGGAGGACGAAGAAGGGGATCTTCGGCGTCTCCTTTTCGAGTGCTTCGATCTCGACGAGTGATGGGACCCGCTTCGAGACCTGGAGCGCGAATGGTGACGAGGAGACGAATGTCTCGACTTCGTCGAGGAAGAAGAAGCTTTAGAAGTCTTACCTTTTTCCAGCTTCCCCCTACGCTCCTTCAGGGTTTTAGCTGTCATGGACATACAGTCCTCACACTCCGAACAATGGTGTTCAGCTCCCAAACACCACAGACAGACCCTGTGAGGGTCCGTTAGCGACATCTTTTTTCCACAGTCTCAGCATTTTTTACAGCCGGACCGAGGGGTCGTCGGTTCAGACGAGGAAGCCATCGAGTATGGATCAAATATCTCGAGGAAAATGGAATAATATCTACGAAACTGAGTAACGATATTCCGAGGCACTGAGTAAGCGCGGAAAAACGGAACTGAGCAACGGAAGCTGCGCGCGGCCTTTATAGGCAGGATGACGTCGACGGCGATACGGCGGCTGTCGAGGGACATCGACTCGGCCGACGTCGACGTGCAGCGCCCTCTAGAGAAAAAATTTCCGAGGCCAGCAAAGCTGGAAAGAGATATCTAAGATAAGGAATACGTTGGAGGACACAATCCCTTCGAAACATACATTTATATCTATATATGTATATCCATACAGATATATGTCCAAATCAGCATAGACCCTTCTTGAAAAAGGGCTTACCTTATTGAAATAGATGTCGCAAGACTGCTCTTCCCATTTGTATTTTGTCCGCATGAAGTCGTTCGAGGCAGTAGTGGCGGGTAAATGTGTGAGGCACTGACCATGCTGCCGCCTGGCAAATGTCTGTCAGTGGTAACCCTGCCCACAACGCCGTCGACGAAGTCGCCCTGGTTGAATGAGCTCTCGGACGTCCTTGTAGCGGTTTTCCCGCTTTTGAATGACAGAGGGCAATCGTCGACGAGACCCATCGGGCCGTCCCTGTTTTGAGATTGCCTTCCCTTTTGCCGAAGGGCCATATGCAACGAAGAGTTGCTGCGTAGACCGAAGTTGTTGAGTTCGATGAAGGTAACATTTTAGAGCCCTCTTGACATCCAAGGTATGTAGGACCTTTTCCCGCAGCCGATGAAGGGGTCGCGAAGAAGGTGGGCAGGACAATGGAGGAGTTCTTATGATAAGTTGTAGGAACTTTTGGGATGAAACGAGGACTTGTTGACAGAATCACTTTGTCCTTGAAAAATCTGAGATACGGAGGGTCTATGACCAACGCTTGCAACTCCGAGATCCGTCTAGCTGATGTTATAGCTATTAGAAAAGCCACTTTCCATGACAAGAACTTCATCGACGATGTGGCCATTGGCTCAAAGGGTGGTTTCATTAACCCTGCTAGCACTATATTCAGGCTCCATGTTGGTGGAAAACATTTAACCGGAGGGAATGTCCGGAACAAACCTCTCATGAAGTGGTTCACTAATCTGTCGCTAAACAAGGGAGATGACTTCCTTCTTCTTGTGAACCTAGAGATGGCCGCCAGGTGAACCTTTAGTGATGAAAAGGACAATCCGCTTTTTGCTAGGTGTAGTAGATACGGAAGAAGCTGTTCCGGAGTAACCCTCAGAGGTTGCACTCCCGTCTGTCCTTGACACCACGCACAGAATCTTCTCCACTTACACCTGTAGGACTTGTTGATGGAAGGGGCTTGCGCAGCTTGTAAGATCTTCCGACAGTCTGAGGAAATGTTCAAGGCACCAAATTCTGAAAAGTCAGGAGCCAAGCTGTGAGATTGAGACTGTCTGGATTGTGGTGCCACACTGTTCCCTCGTCCCGGGACAGGAGGTTGGGAACCTTCGGGAACGTTATCAGATGATCCGCCGACAGGTGAAGCAGGTCGGAAAACCATGGCTGCCTCGGCCAGCATGGTGCCACAAGGATGACTCGGCACCTGTACCAGCGTATCCACTGCAGAATTCTCCGTATCAGAGGAAACAGAGGGAAGGCGTAGAGGAACTGGTCTGTCCACGGGAAGGAGAGAGCTTCTCCCAGCGAACCTTCCTGTGGCCACCTGCTGGCATACATCTCGCACTTCTTGTTCCTCTTCGTGGCGAAGAGATCCAGCGGAGGCCGCCCCCATTTCTTGAAGACCTTCGACAGTTGACCGGTGTCTATTTCCCACTCGTGAATCTGGTCCATATTTCTGCTGAGCAAGTCCGTCTGTTCGTTCCTTACTCCTGGAAGGTGATGAGCTACGATGGATATATCGTGTTTCAGAGCCCCGTGCCACACCTTCGGAGTCTCGATGGAAAGGGTTCTGGATCGTGTGCAGCCTTGCTTCCTCAAGTAAAACATCACTGTGGTGTTGTCTGTCAAAACTCTCACTGTGGACACTCTGATGTGAGGCAGGAACGCCCTCAGGGCCCAGCGCACTGCTCTCAGTTCCAGAACGTTGATGTGCAGGAGAGATTCCCTCTGAGACCAACGGCCTTGTGTTTGCAGAGTGCTCATGTGTGTCCCCCAGCCAGTTAAGGACGCGTCCGTCACTATGGTTAATCGAAACTCCGGCTCCTGTAGGGGTACTCCTCTGGATAGATTCTGGACGCTTTTCCACCACTGAAGAGCTAATAGGAGCTTGTCGTCGTCGACGGTCAGTTTGTCTGACCAGAGGCCTTGAGCCTGCGTCCATTGGTCCACCAGAAACTGTTGCACTGGCCTCGTGAACAGGCGGCAGTTGCCCACCAGAGGAATACAGGACGCCATAGTGCCCAGGATCAACATATATTTTCTCACTGACAGTCTGGTATTGATTTACAACTGACCTGCCAATCGACTGAGTTTGGTGATCCTGTCAAGGGATGGTCTCACTAACCCTGACTGGGTCTCGAACTGCGTGCCCAAGAAACCACAATGCTTCTTGACGGTGTTAACGAGGATTTCTCGAAGTTTTTCGTAAACCCCAGCCGTTGTAAGAGGTTCATGGTTGCCTGCAGACTCCTGTGCGTCGACATAGGGGAGGACCCCTCACCAACCAGTCGTCTAGATACGCTTATACATGATGGCCTTGCCTTCTCAGCCAGGCTGCCACTGGGGCCAAACATTTCGTGAATGTTCTGGGAGAAGATTTTAGTCCAAAGGGAAGTACTGTGCACTGGTAGTGAGTCCGCCCTACCACAAACCTTAGGAACTTCTTGTGTCGCTGACACATCGGTATGTGGAAGTAAGCGCCCTGCAGGTCCAGAGACGCCAGAAAATCCCCTTCTTGAACTGACCGGATCACTTCATGGAGCGTGAGCATCTTGAACTTCATGCTTTTCAACGATTTGTTTAGCTTGAGCAGGTCTAGGATGGGACGCCACTTTCAGTTTGGCTTTTTCACCACAAAGTATCAGGAATAAACCCCTTGACCCCTTTGTGACGACTGAACCAATTCTATAGCACCTTTTTGTTGCATAAGTGCTACTTCCTGCTGCAACACGCTCAGATGGGATTGAGCTACAAACGCTGGTGGAAAGTGCTGAGGATTGCAGGGAATGTCCGTATCTTACAGTGTCCAACACCCATTGATCCGTTGTTATTTGCTCGCATTCGTTGAAGTAACGTGATAATCTGCCCCCCAGAAGGTTCCGATGCCTGTCATTGCTGGTCCTTGGTCTGCTTATCCCTCGTCGACGACGAGTAACCTGCTCTCTTCTTGGGGGCTTGGTAGTCCCGGCGACGTTTAGCCGCTTGCGAAGCTCGTCTGTATCCCTGGGAGGGGTATGCTGGTCTACTGAAGGATCTGTCCCTCGATGCCGTGAATCTGGAATTTCCCGATGCTCCCCTGAAGGGACGAAAAGACCGGAAGCTCCGACCACTCTGGAGGACCCCCAAGGAAACCACCGTGTCCAAGTCCTCTTTCATGCCCTTCAGGGCTTCGTCCACCTTCTCACCGAAGAGGAGGTCTCCTTCAAAAGGCATATCCAGTACCTTGTACTGCACCTCCGGTCAGAAGTTGGTGCATTTTAGCCATGCCTGCCGTCGGAGAACCACATCGTTATTCACCTGCTTAAACTCCGACTCCGTGAGGTCCACTGCAATGTTTATGGCATGCTTGGAAGCCTCTTCACCTTCCCTGACCAGCAACATAGCCGCTTTGCGATGTTCATCCGGAAGGTGTTCCAGTATAGGAGCCAGCCGGTGCCACATCTCCCTGTCGTACCTGGCAACTATGGCTAGAGAATTGGCCGCTTTCACTGTGGCAGCACCTACCGACAGAGAAGTAGTCGAGGACTGACCTACCGTCGATGACGGTGGTGGTCGTGCAGGCCTATGCGGCGTTCCCGCCTTTTCCAAACTCAACCTGCGTTTCTCTGCATCTCGACTCGAGGCCAATCTATGACGATCGCCCGAGGAGGATTTAAATTTTTCTTTTTTGTCTTTCCTCGCTGAAGATGAAGAGGCCTTCTTCGAAGAAGAGTCCTTGGAATGGCCTTCCGATGAATCTTTCTCCGCCGGTCGCGATTTCTTCAACGGGGGTTCCGACAACATTGAGTGGCGCGGGGCCCCTGAAGATTTTGACACTGAGGCTGCACTGCGCGTGGAGCCCACCTCCGAAGGCGGGTATGCCCCCGCTCTGTCATTCAACCATGCCACAAGTCTTCGACTCCGATCTTTAAGAGTCTTCTGGGAGAAGCCCTTGCATATGTCGCACTTGTCTGCCGAATGATGAGGGTGTAGACAATACATGCAGTCCATATGTGCGTCCCCCTCGTACACCTTCAACCCGCACATAGCGCACGGGCAGAACAGGCTTTTCACAACATCAGGAGAAAAACTGCAACAGCACAACCTAACCAAATAGTAGACTACACGAGGTGCTCCCACTACTTTGGAGACGGTTGAAATCTGAAGGGAGCCGCGGGGGTGGGCAATTATACCGCTACGTCCTAGTGGGACGTGCGTGCGCGGCCCAAAATGACGTAGATAGGACACGAAAGTGTTGAACCTTTTCCTATGGGAAACAGCTTTATAAGCTTACCGAGGGTTCCAGGTCTGTCGACGGGGAATATTCTAAGCATGTGAATCCATGAAAGATCCAATGCTGGAGAAAGAACCGTTACACCTCGAAAAACATTGTGTATGGGTGCATTATTAATACCCACCAAATAAACAACTTAACTATTTTATTAATTCCATTTATGTTGTAGATGTATTGCCAGTGTGCACAACAGTAGTATGCACAAACAATTACTATTCAGTGGAAAGACCGATTCATATTTAATTTTGCTCATTCAATGTGGTGAGTTGCTGCAACTTACTTTTCTTTGTACGGGTCCCATTTGAACATAAAAAACTTAAAATACTTCTAAATTGAACCATGATCATATATTTAGCAGGAGCAAGCATTCATTACTCTAGGAACCTAAAAACAAAAATCTAAATATATATGGAACATAAAGAGCAATAAGTGAAAGTGGTTCCAAGTTGCTGCTCAAGGCATTTACTGCCTTTTCTTTCCAACGCAGAAAATACCTTGCTCAAGGCATTTTCTGCCTGGTCTTTCCCATGCAGAAAATACTATGTTAACAGGTGCCCTCGCTGCCTGCCCTAATCCCACCCCAAACCACTTCCTCAAGGAGGGTTTCTCTACCTTCACCCTTTTACCCCTGTCCCACTAGCCCCTTACTTATCTATCGTCGCAGCGTCATCCTCGCTCGCTCCCTTTCTGTTGTGCTTCATCCGTGCACCTCTCCATCATGCTCCCTACCCACGCCTAACCCGCATACACACCCGTGCCCCAGCTGACCCGCGCCACCTTTGCTTCACATGGGAAACTGTCAGTGAAAATGCACACAAACGGCGGTACAAACTTTTTAAGACCCTCAAAGTAATCTCTAACTAAAGGATTGGGATTGGAAAAGGATAACTCCTCGAGGTTATATAGACTGCCATGGCAGAAAGGAACATCTGACAATATTTGAGCATTAACCCAGAACCAGCCAAATAAAAAACAAAAGAGAATGCAACATTATTTTTTTCGCTGATCCATGTACCCCTGGCAAAATTGCAACCACTTAATCCTATTCTAGCTGGTATCTAGTGGACGGCTTCCGAGGATGCCTAGACCCCTCTCATATCGTCTTCGGACAGATGCAAATACCCTAGGGTTAATCGCTTAGATACAACGCCAACAAGGGCAGAGATCATGGTGAGGGGGTGAAGAACCCTCTGCATCGGTATGGAAAATCTGCCCAGTCCATTATGAACAGAGGGCATCTTTACCAAGCTCCCGAGATCTGAGAATCAGAACTGGACCAACAAACAGGGTACCACCAATATCATATGTTTTCAGTGTTCGATATACTAGAGGAAGGGAAGTAAATTCATAAATAATAGCCTCCCATGAGATATCCAGGCTGCCCACCCTGGAGCCAGTCTCTGTCCCAGATGAGAGGTGAAACTGGGTCTGGCTGGTGACAAAAACATACCACCATTAAAAACAGGTCCTGCATCCCCAGTGGTTCAAGGACATTGTCCTTTGGAGGGAGTCCGCCTCTTGAATCAAATGTGCTGGAATTTGAAGGGCCTGCATGTGAATGTCTTGACTTTTTGCCCAATCCCTCAACTCCAGTGCCAGAAGGGGAAGCCGAGGACACATGTTCTCCTCTACTTATTCAAAAAGCTCATGGTTATGTTGTCGGTGAGGACTTGCACGTTACTGACAACTGAAAGGGAGGGCTTAAGAGCAGTAAAAATCGCCTTCAAATCAAATGTGTGTGGAGCAGATGCTGCTGCTGGAGCCAAAGGCGAAGGCGAATGTGAGGTTTGCAGAGCGGTGCCTATCAGCCCATGTAAAAGAGACTGTTATTGTTGCTGGGAAGGGGTATGGCTCCTCAAAGCGGACCCCTTTCACAAGCTTGGAGGCCTCTCTCTAACAAAGCAAGTCCATCCTCAGAGGAGAGGTCATCACGATTACTGCTGATCGAGGGTGGATCATCTGGCATCAGACCGAGGATAAATACAGTTCTGTCTTCCTCAATTTTAACAAGGCACAGAGAATTAAGGGGGGGAATGTGTCGCAAAAACTTCGGAAATCACTAAGCCATAGTTGCTAATTGACTCACAAAGTAAACACATGTTTAATATGGCATAGCCTCTCTCCAGAGTGGCAAATACACTCTTGTGTCTTAATGGAATTTATAAATGGGAAGCTCTGAGAAGCCATCAAAGACGAGTTCCTCAAGTTCATAGAGATACCCGACTGCAAAAGGATGCCCAGTAGGGGGATGTAGTGAGAGCAGGATACCACCTAGGTGTGGGGGAAGGGTCACATAGTAAAATACTTTAGCAAAAATGCCCCCAATAAAAAATAAGATACGCAGGTGCCTTCCCATAGGTTCTCCCTATGAAACTTAACAGATCTATTTGCATAAGTGGTACCATAGAATGAATTAACCTCTTTTTATAAGGTGCTTAATAGCAGAGACCAGTCTCTAGGTGCAGGGCAGAGATTCGAATCTGTATTGCTATGCACTGTCTTCCTTCAAAGACAAAGGCATTGCTTCTGAGCTATCCTCCGGGAACAAAAACATGTGAAAGTGTTTTATTACTATTACTGCTTGATCTGAAAAGGAACTTTGTCATTTGCCTGACTTCCTGAGTGCAAAGAAATATGGACTACATAACCAAACCTGCTTTAGAGTTGAGAATGGGAAATAGATTTTACTCTCTAAAAATAAATTGCACTGCCAACTTAAAAAAAACTGTGTAAAATACTGCCACTTGAAAATCTATCTGGAGACTTTGATAGGAATATATGGCGAGTTCCTTCAGTTTAAGAAAGGCCAACACGACTTATATCTTGGTTAAGACCCTAGGGGGCTGTTCCAGGCCAAAAAGCAGGACCTTGTGTTGAAACTGCCTTTTGGGCAGGGAGAAGGGGAGAAAAAGGCACTCTGCTTCCGGTTTCGGACATGGGGTGTGTGTCCTTTATATCCAGTTTTCAAAGCCAGTCCCCTTGCGAAAGATCTTGGGTTTTACCCTGCATAAGTGAATGGAGGAAAAGTGGTGCGCTGCCGAGGCACCAGGTGGGGAAGAAAAGAGAAATCAAAACCCAAACTAGAGGGGAAAAGGGAGTGCAAGGCACAACTAAAGCAGCAGGCTCCAGCCCGGTTGTCATGGAAAAAAGGTCTGGCGGGGCCAGGCTGGGATGGTGCCTGGAGGGACATGCATCAGTGTGTGTGTCTGCGCGATCCAACCGAAATGGAGGGATGTGTTTGTTTGCTGGAAACATGGCTCCTGCCCCTTCACTGCAATAACAAATGTGCCACTATGAAGTTTGCTGTTTATTCTATTCAACCACATTGGAGAGGATTTCAAAATACCTATGGAAGCAGTATTCTGTAAATTGATATGTATACAGACATTGTAGTTTATTGTGCAGGGCTTAACTGCAAATATCTACGGAAATAATTGTTCATTGGTGGCAGCAGAGAAATGAAAATTCAAACTCTTCAATTTAAAATGTATATATTCAGAAGAATTAGCATCAGGTAACTCACTCCTTGATCATTCACAAAACCCACACACACCTCTTGCATCCCATATCAAGGATTAGACCAATCCTAAATCGCTGAAGGTAGAGACAGCCATAAGAAAATCAATTCCTTGTAAACTTCAAATCTGCTGATCGCCAGCTAAGAATTGAATATGATGGCAACAGTCAAATAACGCTTACAGGCTGTGATATCTGCTATCACTGGAGTACCTCACAATCATTTATTTCGTCAACAAAATAAATTACCGCAGCAAGTGAATGTTTCACTTTTCTCTGATAGCAAATCAGCAGTGTGGAGTCAGCAATTTTAGAAAAGGTGGTTAAATAAATAATGAACAGAGGAGGTGCAGCCAACTGTCCTGTCTTTTCGTTGTTCATTACATAGTCTCAGACAGTTCAAGGGTAAAAATGAAAAAATTAGGAAAACGTGGAAGCTTTGCTTTGCATAAATGTTTCTACTAAAAAGTGCAAGCAGGTGTCTCTCCCAGACTGCGCTGTGCTTTCATCTATACTGGGAGTCGGATTGGGTAAGGGGTAGGGTAAACAGCTGCAGGGACTGCAGGAGTTCACAATCCAGATCTTTGAATCAGCGAGCCTATTGGATCCTTTTAGGACTTTGGCTACATTGCTTTCCAAACATGGAACTTAACTTGCCTTGATAACAATGTATCGGATATATATGCATCTATGTAAGGGAATTTTGTAATGTGTAAATACTGTTCATCAAGGGAACAATTCTGAATTTGAAGCTACTAGCCAGGAATAAACAAGTCACTCGGCCCCTCACTTCTCCACATACACACAGCACACGTCGTTTTACTTGCCAAGGGTCAATTATAACTAGCCAGTGGCCAGTCGTGAGTACAAAATGTGCGGCCCGATTATAAAATGACAAGATTCAGTACGCTAATGCTTGATCATTTAACAAATATAAATTAATGCATCACTCATAATAGATAGAAAAGTATATTCCTATGAATCCAAAAAAATAAGAATCACTTATCTTATTTCCCGTTTCAAAAGTAACAAAAAGCATACAACAACATTATACTAGTTCATTATATTATTTCCATAATATTACTAATATTGTATCCACTTTTCAAATAGTGGCAGATAGTGGTTCTGATCGAGCATTGTGTGCTTAGCTTTTTGTCTTGCTGGTATTTCTGCTAGTAAGAAATACATAATGCCATCCTCCTAGGACAAGCATTCTGCATACCACTTCGCTGGAGCGGATGCTCCGGGAGAGCATCTTTCTGGCTGAGAAAAAGGGCCTTAGAGAGGAGATGCTGGAGCGATGCTAAGAAATATACACTATGCAAACGCATCTCCTGCCATGGTGCAAAGTGATTATGTTCAGCAGAACTGCGTTTTGAAACAGCTCCTTTCTAGGTCTGCATCTGGGCCAATCTAAAGTCTGTGGTCAATACAGTGGTTAGTATTTTATTATTATTATTATTAACAATAGTAAACGAAGAACCAGAGATATACACTTCTGTCACAGACAGACTCGATGAAAAATCTTTTTAATTTTTAAACGCATTTCTGTCATATTTATCTGAACACCAAAACACCTTCCTAACCATTACCTTAACTGCCCACATCTTTCAGCAGGCATGTGGAGGGGAGGGGGGGGGGCATAAGAAAATAATTTGCATCATAAATCTTTGCATTAGCAAAACAAATAACTCCAACTCCAAGTAGCGAGCACATTTCTGAGAAACCCCAATGAATGCAGACCAATCGGCCAATTGCGGGCCAGAATCTGATTACAAAATAGCCAAATGTGATTACATCCACCAAATCTTTTCCCAGTAAACAGATTCCGTTTCAAATTATATGGGGCCTGTGGGCAATGGGCCATTCAATACACATCAAAAATGTACTTGAGTAAGTGTCCTACTCGACAAACCTTAAAGAGGCCTGCCTCAATCCTCTGTAAAGTCCTTAAGTCCATCCCACAGACTGTTCTACTTCCTCTCACTTCTAAAAGCACTTTAGTGACATAGCTGCCGAAAATACCACGACCTTCACAAGTCCAGTCATCTACATCATGGCATCAAATATGTGTTCTGTTAAGGATGAAGCAAAGAATCTACCAGGAATGTTACTAGGGGAACACCTGCTGTAAAATGCTGATAATGGCCGCCTACACGTGACCTCCAACCAGTTAAATATAAAACCCTATTTGACAAGGATCCAACATAGTAATAAGTCCTGCACAACAGAAAGTAGGGACACTGATACTGCAATAGTAACGCACAAACTAATCAGAATGAACTGCTTCTAGAGATGGAGAAAGATTCTAGCCTAACAGAATAGCAACGTTTTGAATATTTTTGTAATTGAAGAAATTCATCTATTTTATGAAGTGCTGAATGCAAATTTCATAAACGTGGGGCAGCAATGGGTGAACAACCGTCTCCTCAGGATTTATTCTTGATTTGAGCACTTTCAGTAGAAGGTAAAAGTTACACGTTGGATCCCCTCTTTTCCAAACCATTCAAGCTCTCCAACCGACACTCTTCGGAGTTCAGTTGTTTCCTTATCGTCAGATGTAATTGCAAACAAGCCGGCAATAATAAGACTTTGTTTTTGTTCTCATTATATTAAGGATTTGTTGATCCAGTGAATACCGAATCTGTAAGTAGGTAAGCCCAAACTTGATTTCCTTAACTGCACTAAAGACAGAGCCATTAGGGATTGGCAATATGTAACCAGACCATCTGTCAGTGGTCTATTCACTGCCTTAATCTTAATGCCAATCCTGGAAAAGAGCAGCCTTAACATGGTCCTCAGACAGCAACTCTCATTTGCATCACTACTAAATAGATGTATCGCCTATTTCATCCCCAGCTCCTATTATGTAACTTTTAGTCACAAAAAGCTAAAATTGACAAGATACAGCTGATCCAGAAAAGTAACCTATGGATGATCTGTGGCTACGAGTAGTGCAGCACACAGACCTACCTAAACATTCCCAATGGCTCACCATAGTTACAGCCGGCCTCAAAAACTGCTCTCGCCACTACCAAATGGCGATTAAGAAATGACTGGGCGAGTAAGAAATTGTGTGCTGTGTACATACGGAGAATACAGAAAGCAAGTGACTTTTAATGCCTGCCTATCCCCTCCCATTTAATTTTTTTAAACCTATTTGAAGGATCCAATTCACAGTGCTCACCTTTACAAAAAAACGAACAGAAAAGCAAGCCCCACCTCTCTTCGAAAACTCTGAAAATAAACACGCATTCAGCTTGCTTGCATGTAGCCATTTCCATAAGTAGGAATGGACCAAGACATGTGTGACTTAGTATATGCTCGCTAAAAATTTGCTAACTGTAAGTGTGGAGAAAATGGGAGGGCGGCTTCTTAGAAACCACCCATTGGGGTCATGGGTTTATCTTTATAATGCCAATCTCTAGACCACTAACTTATTTAAAACTCAATGTGTGGCAAGAAATGTACAGTTGTGTACATAAATACTTGAATTATTTTAATCTTCGTATAGAGTCAGGCTGCCTGCTACTTGACTTAATCCTAAATTTCCTCTCCTGGAGTTTCCTGGAAGTGGAAAAGTGTACGGTTATGTGCTTGTGAACCTTGGGCCCCCTAATTGGAACAAAAGAAGAACACAATCTTTGGGAGATCATAAGGGAGTTTACCTGAGAAACTCCTTGTAAGTGTTGTACAGAAACCACAGTTGGAACCGGAAACTGAAACCAACAGCACAGTTCTGGGGACAAGTAGAACTTGTTTTATTTTGCAGAATTGGCCTAAGAAAGGTGAAGTCCAAAAAATTCCAAAATAGTGATCATTGAAATATAAATCAACACGCCAACACTAAACATGCAAAGAAAAGTTGTGGTAGATACCCTCTGTGGAATTCCTACTGTCTGTGTGAGACAGCACTCGCAAAACAGCCACTCGAGAGACAAGTCTAACATTTATTTGGGTGATTGGGGGGAATAACATTCCCGCATTCTATAGCAATGTTTGTATTCCTTACATGTTTTTTCATCATCTATGGTTTCTTTCACCGAAAAAGCTGGCAAGCTTATAATTATTATTATTATCATCATGATGGTATTTATTGAGCGCGGACCTTACTTCGAGGAGCAATTCAGGGCTTTACAGCGGTATACACCAATACAGATACATAACAGTGCGCTTTACAGAGGTGTACAACATGACAGATGCATAACGGAACGCTTTTCAGTGGTAACAACAGCGGAGGTAGGATACAGAGGGGGACAGAGGAGACGTACAGCTGTACCGGGTGGCAGGGAGGAGAGGGGCAGGCATCGGTGCGAGGGGTGACGTGATATTGATATTCCTTGAAGGGGTGGGTCTTTGAAGTATCCAGAGACACTGCCCAGAACTTGCTCTCACTCAAATGCACATTGCTACAGACATCCATCTAACACAGATTGAATTGATCTGGCAGCCATGTATCATCATCCGGCTTAGAGATCCATCATTGACCCAGCTGGAATTCCCATCCACTATCTATGTCACAAAGCGGCACATTCAAACCAGTTGGTGTTTTGCTGAGCCTACTTCAGAGAATACATTTGATCATTTGTTGCTTCACTGATGAAGGATCTCTGCAGATTCTTCAAAGCTTTTTCAAGCAGGTATTACTCTCACCTAAACTCAAACGAGGCCACACGCTTCCTGCTCTAACCCTTTACCACAGTCCCACTGAACTGATCCCATAAAGGAATACCTCCTGATTTTCTGTCGTCTGATAGAACTGAATGTACTCCAGTAGTAAACACTCTTGTAAGTCGAAGCGGAGACAAGCGAGAGGTGAGCTTCAACTTTTCCTAAGGACAGGGCAACCTTATCATAGTCTAGCCAACCTTCAACTCTCTAATTCCCCCATCAACTCTCCCAACTTTCCATTACATGCCGAGGTGTACTAAAATGACATCCCAAGGATTCTGGGACATGGAATGTACATAATCCAACCCTCTTCATAAAACTCCCGTTGACTAACCATACTAAAAGGATAGTGCGTTTTTTATGTTGATTGATTCCATTTTCACACACAAACAATAACATGCATTTCGTTAAAAAAAAAAAAAGTACTATTTCTATATTACTTTTTGCTTGGACCATAAATATTTTAACTGACTGTTTCCAATGTTTTTTTTTACTTATTTATTTACGAAGTGAAAACCCACAGGTATCAGGGAGCAACATTGACGCAGTCAATTGTACTTGCTTGTGGGAGCTGGGCATAAACTCTTTAAACTGGGCCAAAGCAACCAAAAGGAGATCCAAACACATTGCATGGCGTCTTTAGACATCACTCTGTTTGCACGTTGCTGGGTTAGTACTGCAATGGGAACCATTTCAAGTGAAAATACTTTACTATATAAAGAGTGTTCTTAAAAAAGAGGGCAAGACAATGCTTCTCCACTGGCATGCTGACACAAAAAAAGTCGCCGGCCCTGCATGGGTGGGCAACGGTACAAGTGAGGGCTGCACACTGGCGCCTCAGCAAACTTCATATCCCATAAGCAGCAGGTAACAGTGGATAAGGGGGACAGCCATGAAGGCTGCGGGGGGCACTTATTATAGGGAAATCTGAAAAGAGGTTAAGTGGCAGCGATCATGTGAAGAGTGGAGCGAGATCAAACTACAGTGGTAAGAAAAGCGGAACATGGAGCCTGAAAAAAGCAGAAGATGGTAGCTGGAGTAGCTCCCCACCAGATTAAAACCAAAATAAGCATTGTAAGCAGCATTAAGTGAGTTGGCTTTATACATACAAGCATGCACATATACTGTAAGGTGAGTAGTTTGGAGATCTGCGTTTGGGGTGACAGCGCATGTTACAGGCAGAATGCGCAATTTGGAATGATGTCATAGAACCGTGGAAATGTGGCTAGAGAAACTCTGTGGCAGCCATGCAGCGTGTGCATCTGCCCAATACACCGGCTTCAGTGAAGAGGAAGTCGGTGGGTGGGATTCGATAGGTCCTGATCAGAGACTCAGGGATCAAGGTTATAGATCAGGCCATATAACTCCTCTTCTCATGCCCTCTTCTGTGCACTTACTACTTTGCGGTCCTTCCCTCTTCACCTATTGGGATTCAAACATTAGTCAGCACTTGAGGCACTCAGACAATTATCATAATCACTGGTTAACTGAGAATGTGTATTTGAAGCACTTTTTAGCAAAATGTCAGGGACCCCTCTTATGAGCAACTCTACTGCCGTAGCTTAATGTTCGATCATTCAAAATCCCCCTAGACTGCCCTCAATAGTCAACAGTACAAAGGCCAAGGCCGTGAAGTGCTTCATTGCACGAGCACTGATGTCCATTCCAGCCAATGTTTTTCGATACTTGACAGTGAAAAGCAAATCCATTCAGTAGGAAACCCGGGGCTGGAAAAGGAGTCTTTATCATCAGTGGTGTGGACACATCGCCCAATCTCAAGCGCTAAATTGGAGTCTGCAGTGTTAGAGGAAATGGTGATGCAGAAGGCTAGCAGAGGTCCCTTCAATGCATGTACTAACAAGAATGTACATCTACAAAAGATACAATGCTTCTGATCAGGACTGCTGCTGACAGCGATCAGAAAGAGCAACGAGAGTGTGCTTCGATGGGACGCACTTGCACATAGTATCCGAAAACTGTAAATATACCTATTAACCCTTCAACTGCTTGCCTCTCTTGATACACAGACTGAGGAGGCCCAGAAAAGTTTTAGTTGCATGGAGTGGGACTTGGAGGTCACAGAGCCCCGCATTTGGAATGTATACATGTGTCCCATGGGCAAAACTGGACCTTTTTTATGTGTGTATATAAAAGACGATAAAATGGTTAAAGACAAGGAGACCCGGGTAGGGGAAAAGTGCTTTGTCATGTAATTACTTTAATTAACGAATTTTTTCAGTATAATTAGAAATGTACCCGTTCATGTGTGGGGCTTCGTTTGGCGGGTACCAACAGCCGATAGGTTATCCAGTTTACTCCCCCCCACCCCCCATCCCCATTACACACACATGATACCAATATATCAACTTTCCAGGAAACAATTTATCATGACCAACCACAAATGCAATAGGCTTCTATATTATTTTGGTGACCCTAGAAAGAAAAACTACAGTGAGGTAAGTCATTATTGCTTACGTTCATAAACTACTCATGCCAATGTGTATATGGGACACACGCTCATTGATATATTTATTCTGCATGGTGACTCGCCATCCTCTGCACATATTAATGTTTGAAAGAATAGTTCAAACAAAGCAGTATGTATACATAATACATATCCTTTTTAACTCATAGTTAAAGAGAAATGTTACTTTCCAAGACCTTAACTTTCAACATACCAACATGCTCACCCCTTGACAACTTCTATAAAAGGGTATGGCCAAATGATCTCCAACTGCCCCAATCACAAGCCAGGACTCATTCACAATCCCCCTTGAAACCAACACACACCAAGCATTAACTAGCAGCAAGTTCAGTTTTGGATTCACCTACGTGCCTGTCAACAACATGCGGTCCAGAGTCCTCACTTCTACTTTCAAACACTTGGACCCACAACCAGCATGGCCGATGCCCGGCTTTGCAGGACAACTTTTGCTTGTCAGGAATGTTCATCTGCTCATTACCGCGGTTGGGCAGGCACCTGTTCACTATTTCTTGTGAAACAATAGAAAGATAGCTCCATAATATCACCAGGTGGTTATCTGCACCCTGTTGCATCACTTTGAACTATGGGTTGTGACTGTACTAGCATGGTGATTGTTCTCTGGCAATGGATGCCTTGTTAAGGACAGGCAGTGTGCTTTCCAAATAATACTTCTAATGTCCAATCATTAAATTATTGCAATAATGAAGTGTGGTTCATGTTGAAATGTGTACACAAATTCAGATAGTTGACCTAGGAACCTCATCAATTTCTTTATTTGCTCATATGTCGCTTACTGTTAAAGCAGGATGGTCAAGGAAATAAGCAACGACTTGAACACCTTTGATTCGTCAGCACGAAGGAGTTTTTAATTTGAGGTTTTTTTTTATACGCTGCAGATTGTTTTTTTTGGGTGGATCGTTTGTATTAATTTCAGGTAAAAAGTAAACCAAGGCATGTTGAGCACTTGATGGCTTACAAATGTGTGCCTCTGCTCAGGGTAGCAGGAAAGTCAATTGCCTTATTATTTGTATTTGTATTTATTTTATTTATATAGCGCAGGCCAGGCCCAAGGGCAACCGGGCGCATATCTTAGTCAAGCAATTACATAATATTTACAAGTAAGGGAGCAGTACATTACATATAATCACAATAGTCCCGACCGATTGCAACAAGTAAACAGTAGGCGTTACAGATCAGGCATTGATCATCAGTGCAAGTAGGGTCCCAGCTGGCCCATTCAATAAAGAGGAGCAGTTGTTAGTAGGAAGTGACTAACCAAAGCTTGGCTTTGTGTTTGAATTGGTTGAATGACGGTAGGGTTCTGATCAGAAGTGGTACGGTGTTCCAGAGCTTGGCTGCCAGGACAGGGAAGCTGGCGCCTCCAGTAGATTGAAGCTTAAATCTGGGGATCGCAAGACCTTGGTTTTGTACAGATCTGAGTGCTCGTGCTGGTGTATAATGAGTGAAGCGCGAGGCTAGGTATGAGGGAGCCTGGTGAGGGAGCCTTATTACTTTAGAACAAGGTGCTATGCTTTATGATCCAAGCTTCCACACAGGAACACCGTTGTCTGATCCATGACAAACTGTCTTGTTGCTCTGTGATTCTTTTCTCTCTCTGTCTCGTGTGCGTGTGTGTGCGTGTGTGGCCCTAAGAAGCGATTCTGTTTATGGTAATGACTGCACATCTACTCGCTCACTGTCCGGTTGACATCCACACACTAGTGCATGTATCTCCCATGGGCGCATTTCCACAGTGGAATAATTAGATAAGCTGGTGGTGCATTCCTGATAAGTGGGGCTACTTGTATGATTGATAAACACTGCATTCTGCGAAATATGCCCCAGATTTCTTGAGATCATTGCTCTTACCTTATATCATAGTTCTAGAATAATTCTAGTGCAAGATAGAAAGGGAGAGCTCGTGAGATTACAGCACCGAATGTATCAGTAGATAAGTAGGGTCCAGACACCCTACTCACCTACACTAAAGGTGAGCTCCTAGTGTGGCGTTCAAGGTGGGGGTATAATAATGCAATGACTCCTGGGACGGCACCAATTGTGTATAGAAGGAGCCCAAAGAGAATGTGCGATACTGACTGGAACCCTCTACACGCATTCAAGGCAACAGCACTAGTGCACGCAAACCAGACAAGCTGAACGCAACACACCTCAATGCCTGGTCGGGGGAAATGTGGAAACACGCACACTTCTACCTCACTGCTGTGATGTTAAGACAACCTCCCCTGAACACGAGGAAAACAACGAAACAGTAATTCCGCGCACTACCGCTCAGGAAGAGACGGCACAACATGCCCTGTACATTTCCACGAAAAAAGAAACATGGGACCGAATGCGTCGATAGAGTCAAGCCAAAGACAACTTACACAAGCAATAGTCCAAATATGAAGATAGAAAATGCCTGCAGGTTGAGTGCATTAAAGCTACAGTCTAATGGTAGCTTGAGTGCTGGGGACACCAGACACTGTGTTGCTGCAGTTGCGCTTTATACAGCCCAATATCATATGAGTACATCCTTCCTGGTCTTTGCGTCAGACCCCGGCCTTAAGGACAGCACCCCCCGATTTACAAACCCACACAGCACACTTGTACTCCTATAATGCCTGGAGAACAGGCTTGTGTTCAATCTATTTTAAGCGGTAGAGGGCCCATGAGGGGACCAGGGACGACTTCTTCCCACACAATACAGCCATAGATGTCAGACTGCACCAGGGTTCACTGGGCGAACAGCGTAGGCTGTAATCAAGATCAGGCGTGTTCTGGTGACGGGTTGAAAGTAGAGCACCTAATATTAAAAAAATCAGAGCTTTAATACATGCACATACATTTGGACGTGTGCCTAAAGTGTCAGGTTGATCTAGTATTCGGCGCCTGTGATGACCTACTTTCAGATGTAATGGCCATCGCAGGATGCGCGGAGTTTGCGTTCAGCCACAATCAATCACAACTAGACACGACTTTCCACAACATGGCAAGATCTCAAATAGAGCTGCTTGTGTTGCAGTCTGAAGGACAATGTACAGTCCTGGAAATCCTCACAAGTGCACGCGGCGGTAACGCGCCGAAGTGCCCCCCCCCCGTCCTTCTCCAAATCAAGACTACATTTTTCAAGTGATAGTCAATACGGGATGACAGACTGGCAGCGCCTCGTTCTGCCCGTGATTTCTGCTGGAGGAGCTCCAGTCAACAACACACATAAACAACGAGGCCAACAGGCGACGCGGACACATCAGCGAAGAATCAATAGGGGCTGGACAGAAACATGAACGGACACGCTAACTAACGGGCTCCTGTAAAAGACAGTGCACTTTCACCCCAGCTCCGGGGAGCCATACAAAGAGCGGCACTCTCGGTAAATGTGTGCGTTATCTCATACATTGCGTGTTACGCTCCTGGTATCCCTAGTCCTTTCTCCAACAGATCCCGCAAAGCAGCCTGCTCTGGGTACAGCTATATCCCTAGCATAAATACTGCACCCGGTGCCTCGTGGCACTATATCCGCACAATGAAAAATGCTTGCAAAATATCTATAAACTCGGCGCCCCGGGGGTGATGCTCGGCCTGGTGAGCTAATAACACTGCGCACAGAGAGCTGATTTCGGGGTATTCTGACCACTGAAACCTCACAAATGGAACACGTCTAAGAAAAGATGCAGGATAATCAATCAGGCTGTCGGCCCGACTGTCACATGTCATATGATTGATGGCTTCTCGTGTTGCAAGAGAGTACAGCCTGGGCAATAATAATTAGCGCGCAGCGTGTATGTGCGCCCTGGGCTCCGGCGGCTGCTCGGCGCAGGGCCGGGAGAAATGGAGAAAAGCGCACACATTGGATCCAACTCGGGAGGCTGAGCTTTTAAGGTTCGGCAATTCGATTCCCACTGCAAGCACAGGGGGGGGGGAAAGAATGCAGTGGGAGCCCTGGGGCCCGAGCGTTGCACACTGCTTTTTTCCGCCTGTCTGGGCATTGCCTGGGCTTGACCCAGCAGCCATCACCGAGCAAGCCTTTACATTATCCTCCCAACTCTGGCGTTTTAGGGTGTGGCTGGTTGGTACCCTAATCACACACCAGCGACACCCCAGCAGGAGTTGGGGGCTGTGCACGAGTCCCTGCACGGCGGGTAGAGCACAGAGGCCGGGGACACCTCAGTAGCTGGGAGTCGTTGGCAGGGTCTCCCAGGAATTCATGGGAAATTGGTGACTGGGAAAAACTCTCCTCTTCTTCGTGTGGGGGCTTGCAGGATTTTTTGGAATATGTATTTGCTTTTAACGACCACGTCCCGTTTCCTTTCCGAGCCTGTTCCGTGACGTCATAAAGGTTTTTAGGGGAAAAAGGCAATCAAAACGACCACCTCCATTGTAGTGGGCCCCACTGAAATGTGCAAGAGACACTACAACAGCCGCTTAAATGCAGAACGCGCATGTGCTGAAAGTAAAGTGGAAATGCAGGCAGGTCTTTTGGCGGGTGCGCCCGGGGCCTTTGCAGCACAGGCGCGGAAACACCGGCCGGTCGTGTGTGGTGGTCATAAAGGGAGGTTAGGCACCAGTGTCAAGGTACTGACGAGGCTCGGGATAATAATCCGACCCCTGCTGGTGAGCTGGAGCGGGGTAATCATCAGGGAGGGGCAATGGCTTCGGCCGCCAGCGTAATGAGGGTCGGGAGAAGGATACCGCCACGCGCCAGCCCCAATTAAAAACAGAGCCTCTGCCCCCCCCCCACCCCACCGCGACGCTGGGAGACGCCTGGAGCCCGGGGAGCAGCCCGGGGAGAGGAGGGGGGGGGCAGGGCGCTGGCCCTGGTGCCGAGTGCGGCTCGCAGCCCTGTCCCGCAGCAGCAGCCCCGGCCATGCCCCTCCTGCACCCAGGCCGCCGGGGTGCGCTCGGCCCGCTTCTGCTGCCAGTTCCCGCGCAGTGCCAGCCCTTCCTTCCTCGGTGCTTTTAAGTCCAGCACCACGCTAGTAACATGCCCTGCGACTACTATAAGCCCTGGCCCCAGCCAGTCCTCCGAATCCCAGCCCCCACGAGCTGCCTCCAAAAGGCTCTGGCATCACTTATCATTAAGCAATGGGATGGTGCCCTCCTTATCGGCCTCGGAGAGGTCATGGGCTGAGCAACCCCCGCCACTCCTGTCCTGGGTGTACAGACTCGCCCCCTGCGGCCACCCCGCGGCATCCACTTGGCGACACGCCTTCCCACCTACAAGCCCTGCTGGCAGCACTTCACCCCAGTGCCAGCCCAGGGGGTGGCATTCTCCTAGCCCACACTTCTGCAGCCCGTGTACGCGCTGTTCTCTCCGTGATACGCCGGGTCGTATCCTCCCCCGTATGCACCCGGACCCGTGTCCTCCAAGGCTCCCCTGGGCATTCGCCCGCTTATTCCTATTAATGTCCATCTATATGTCCCCCGCCATCTGTGACATTATCATCTCGATCAGAGCGCGTGCTGCATATCCACACCTGTCCCATGGTATTCACTGGCCCCGCCGCACACTATACGCCCCGGTATTGCTGTGTCCACACCCCCATCCCTGGACAGATTGTCCAAGCTATGCTGTGAATTGGGCATGAGTCCCAATCTAACACCCCATCTACATTCCTGTGTTCCCCCATGCCCTGGTTCTGCTGAAATGCACGGATGCCCGCACTGTGGTAGTAAATCCTTGCACACCGTCACCCCGGTGCTACCCCTGGTGTTTACACGGCTTTATGCTGCCCCCCAGATAGCATCAAAGGCAGCCCGGGGCTCGAAAGCTTCTCCTGGCCTCACTCCCTGTGCAATGCACCAGAGTCCCAGCTCGTGTGGTACACATTCTCCCAGCCCCCCTAGCCCTGGGGCACACACCATGGTATATAATGTCTTTACCCCCCTCGATGCTGGCCGTGGGGCTCATGTGGTTGCCTCTTTTCCCGCCTGCCACTGCCCCGTAGCTCCTAGTTTTGGGTGCTGCTTGTGTTTGCACCCTGCCCCATGCAAAGCAGCAACTATTGTCCGATTATCGGTGGATGGACCCTCATACGCACCCTACTTTCTTAAACGGGAGACCCCCCTGATTCCCCAGGTGATGACATCTTTTAAACACAGGTGCGATTTCTCATCCTCTCTCGTGGTTTCGTCCCCTGGACGGAGTACACTCCTTTCCAACCCTCCGGTGCCACCTCTCCTAGCTTACCTTGGCTGACCATCCTGAGGGCGTGCGTGAAAGAGGAGTCCAGGGTGTCTTTCTCCGCCATGAGCTCGGGCAGGTAATGATCATCCATTCGCCTGGAGCAAAGAGAACAGCGTACGGGCGATAGAGAAGCAGCCCTGCCGCCTGAGGAGACGGGCCTCCTGGGGAGGGTGCGACGCCGGGCTGGCTCCCTGTGCCCTCACTTCTGAGCCGCTGGCAGTGCCCGTCTCCTGGGAGCCGTTATCCGGACTCTGCTGCTGGTCTCGCACGCGCGCACACAAACCCTCCCCCTCACCACCACGGCCGCAGCTCTTACTCACTGCACAGGCTGACGATAACTGACACCGCCGCGCGCGCCCCCAGCAGATAAACCGACAGCGCGGCGCGCGCGCGCGCGTGCCAGCCTTCGAAACTAAGCGCGGCACGCCCCCGCGCGCGCCGCTCCGGCGGTCCTCTCTCCGCCCGCCAACAGCAACCACCAACCGCCACCCGAACCTTCCCTCCACCCCAGGCCACGCCCAATTGTCAGAAGCGCCCGTGTTCCTATTGGGCGAGCGGCTCAGCCGGGGTTGACTTTCTTGGATGGGCTCGTTGGTCTTCGACTGACAGCCAGGGTTCGTTTTTTTTCTAGCAGACTCAGCTTTCTGTCTCAGGGGTTTGGGGTTCACTCTCACATGGGTGAGAGAGAGAGTACCCTGACATTTCTCAAAGGCCGCCACCCTTAAACGCCGATGTCTTTAGAGGGTGTGTATTCCTGACACCCATTAAACAAAAAAAAGAATGCCCAAAACGTCATATATTTAGAACTCGTTTTCAAATCTGTTGGCTCGTGAATAGCCGCCACACATACATTTAACCGCCATACACAGACACATTGTGCCAGTGACGAATTACATGTATGCGCCACTTCTCACTAGAACATTAGTTGCTGTGTGTAATAGTGTTTGTTACACTGAGCTATCCAATAGTGTCCCACAACCGAAAAATGGCCACCAGAAAACACAATGCTGTATAAAAACATCAGTTCTAAATACTGTGGCAAGAAATGTACATCTTATAATGCTCGTTTTGTATAAGTACCCATGCTAGCAAGTATCCTGTTAGAATTATCGTGGTAGAACATTAAATATAATTGATCCATCATATTACAGAATGCTGCCCAATCATAACAATCTCAATAGCGCAGATATTTTGACAATGGAACACGAGTAAGTGCCAAATTAAACACGGGAGGGGTCAGTATCGACACACCTATGTGCCATCAGAACAATGTGTGCGGGAAGGAACATTGACGGACAGCTGCAAACTCGCACAGGAAAAATAATTCTATGGTGTGACCCAAGTGGATCAAGTGCACGCCATTCTTTTTAGGCCAGGAGAAATAACATTGTACTAAATACTGTGCGAAGAACTAAAATAGACATCATATTTTCTGTGAACAGCATCAGAACGGATACCCTCCTATGCTTCAGTACTGCCAGTTTCGCCCACTCCACAGTCCATATGTACTCGGTCCAAATGTGAATACCTATATACCACCATCCAACTGTGTTAAAGTGCAAACGATAGAGTTAAAAGAAAGTAAACTAAATGGAAAAGTAAACTGCTACCAAATACTATTCATGCAAGCATTGCGATCTCAGGATAAAAGTCTGCCCTCTTGGAATAAAAGGCAAACCCATATCCAGACCCATCCTGAGGACAAAGTTATTGAGCAAGAAACTTGCAAACCATGGCAGCAGGAATGCCTAAGATAAGGAAATGCACTCCTTTTCTTTCCATGAAAGCATCCCTTTCTCCAACGTATGCAAACAACCCGACCAAATAACGCCGTGAAGAGAGGTGATAAGGCATTGCTCTATCTGTCTCTATCTCTCGCTCATCCATCCTCTCTGTCTCTTATACTCTCTATCGACACTCTCTCCTCATTAAACCTTCTTCACCTTTCCCCCCACTATATCTGTCATCTCTCGCATGCAGGGGTCTCTTTTGAGTTTCTTTGGTTTCAGAATGAATGTTCTTTATTTTTTAACCCAGCTGAAGGCATTGGGGTGTATCCGGTCAATATACAACAGGCAAGTTGTTGCATGCAATGGATCAGGATAGCAGGGACACATGCATGTAGCTAGAGAGTGAATTGGACAAAAAAAACAGATAAGAAGTACAGGGTTGTTTATGTTGTCAGAGAAACCAAAACTCTCAAAATTATTCTCGGATAGCAGCAGAATGAGGGACGGCTTTATTGTATTGCAAGACAATCACCAGAACAAACCTTTAACAATATGGCCACCCACCAGACCTACACCTTTGTAGGTCATGTCCGCCTGATCTATTCAAAACGGATCTACGTGATCACCGCGCAACCGTTATATTCAATCCGAAAATGGCAGCTCGCTGTGAGCACAGGGATCCCACTGTGCCGCTTTCCCCTACTCATGACCCTTGCCCCCTACTTACCTTTGCCTCCTTTCTCTCACCGTCATTCCCAACTGTCTGTCCTCCTGCAACTCAAGTCTCCTTCCCCTAAAGTTGGGTACATACTTTTGTTGCAGGGTCCTTTTTTTGTTGCTTTCTGTTTTCTTCTGCTAGCGCTGCACTCCTTGCATTGTAATCAGGGGACACCGCTGCAGCCCCTGAACCCATTATACCGAACACAGAGAGCAGTGGACACCGCCGCAAACCCGGTTCGATATAATGGGATTCGACATTTTTCGATCGGCCGAATGCACAGTAAGCGTGCATTTGGCATTTTCTTACAGTATTTTGCAGCAATACCATTAGAAACCACCTGAGAATATTGCAGAAGCAAAACTAAGATATAGTGAGGAGAGAAGACCTCCCGTCACTGTCCAGTTCAAAAAGGTGGACATATTAGTCGGTTGTTGACACAGATGTTTCTTGAACAAATCACCTGACCGTTTCCTGCTAGAAAACTCCTGCTGCATAAAAGGCAACACCTCCCTCTTCCCTTACCACAAGGGCTGGTGTCTTGATCCTATGCTCAAGTCCACAGTCCATGTTCTCACAAATCATGTGACATCAGAAGCGTAATTTTCTCAAAACATTTTTTCACCAGCCTTAAGATCCATGCACATAATATGAAAAGGACTTACACATCGAACAACTAGAATATGACTGAATACAACAGAATTAGTTTTCATAATGGAGTTGTAGAGATATATTTATTTTGGCACATTTACATTAAATTCCAGATTACTGTTAGTGTGACACGACTAATGTCATACCCCCTGTACACAGTGCCAGGCCACAATTCTGGGCTGCAAAAACAGACATTGTATTTCTCAAAATTCTAAATGTACTTAAAAGAATAGAATCACATTTTAACCAAGGTGATCTCCAGCTTTATACCACAGATAACACCACATGTTATAGAGTCAAATACAATTGGTCAATCAAACACAATTTACCTGCCTAAAATTACATTCTAAAGCATTGTAAACATTTATATTCCTTCTATCCAAGCAGTGCAATACATTTCAATGATAACATTGCCATTTTTCAGCCAGTGTATTATGAATATTTTAATGGAACCAATTTGTTAGGAAAAGTTGTTTTTCCCCAGTATCAAAACAAATATGGTATGGGAGAAAAGGTACTTGAACAAAGAACATTTTGAACAGATATTCCTTTGGCTTAGTTCACACATATAAGTGTGGGTTGTGAATATATTCTCTATGTGCAGGTCATTAAAATGTAGACAATGGACAGCTTAAATATGACCTGCACAGGTTTGAATTCAAAGAATAATACTTTCAAGGATTCTTCCACTCTGCTTTGAACACATGTGTGTAAAGCAGGATGTGAAGACACGGTGGACTGTGAAGGTAAGTCTTAATTACTTAATAGACCCTGCGGCCATAAGCACGGCCTTCCTTGAACAGCTCCCAGCATCAACTGACCCACCTTTTAGCTTCCAGGTTCTTCCCAGGAACCTGGAACTACATACACAATATTACACAATTCCCCCCCACATAACTATACAAAACAACAGAATACTAAATAACTACCCCCCTACAACTGGCACATTATGTAAGTGTTGGGTACATTTACCATCCCCAACAGAAATACCCTGCATCACAAAACTGCGTTTCAGCGGTTGCCAACTAATGGCAGTGTTGTGTCTGCTGAGCACATATGGGGTGAGAGGTAAACACAGCCACCCCAAGAATGGCTGAATTTGCTGTTCTGCACGTGAATTCGGAGAAAATAACTTAAAGCCAGAAGGGCCTTGCATTTCTCTTCTGTCAGTGAAAAATTCAAGGCTGCACCAGAAAAATGACCTGCATTCCGGATGACATCGCACTGGTGTCTCGTTTCGTTTTAAACAGCACATAATTTGTTCCATTCATGAAAGCCCTGCCTTGTGTATTGTATTTGAATGTCATGAAATCAAACTAGCCTTGTAAAACAGCATTGTTTTTATCAAATCAAGTCCATGAGGAGCAGAGAATCTGCATCAAATCTGCATGTCTCAGAGTTAATTTTGCAACAAACTAACACACGCAAGGAACTTCAAAGAGAAGATGCTTTCCCTTGCCGTGTGTCAATTACCAAGAAAACTATTTGCAAGCATATTTCTGTGCTCAGAAATTGACCTGATTTGTAAAAGCCTTTCAGAAAATGAATGCCCAAGAAACCACGTTTTGTGAAATGAACATGAGCTAAGAAGCACACTTGTAAACACGCTTTTGCAAAGCAGTGAAATGACACTTTGAAAACTAAATGTGAAAGAATGCCATTACTCGCATAGGAACAGTATTATATGTGCAGAGATGGGGTTTGGTTTAAATGTATATTATATTTATTTACAAAAAGACTTGGGTTCAAAGAAAGACAAACATTTTTGAAAACAGCAGAACCAGTTTGGCAAGGCAGGCACTTCATAGGTACCAGCCCCCACGGGAAAGGAAGCCCCTCCACAGATATGAAAGGGCCAAAGTGTGGAAAGTCGCTACCTTGTCAGACTGGCTGTCATTTCTACAGCAAGGGACAATGGACCCAGGGGAGCTAGCCCTGTCACAAAAAAGTGTAAATTGATTTGACACCCCTCCTCAGCTTCAACTGCCTTGGTTCAAAGGGCACCATGGCCTGTTTTTCAGACTGGCACAGAGGGGGTTCGTTGACTGTGGAGATTTGAAGGACCACTCATACAGTGACAAATGCCATCCATAGACTTTAGAGAACTTTTTACTATAAGACATTTCTGTCGATACCCTGAACAAGTGGTAATGTGATATTTTGACAGTTTTTATGGGATTGTTAGACACACAGAATGAGACTAGGTGTGTCTGTGTAGCACATAGTGAACTGGAATGACAGAAAAATGGTATTTAAGTGTGAACCATAAGGGGTGCAGACATAAAACGTGCAAAAAATATGCCAAATGATAGTATGCATATATGGCACCATTTGTAGAATTTGAGGTGTTTTTTTTCTCCTGAAAACCATGAAATGGTGCCCAAAGGGTAAAGCAGCAGCGCACATAATTGGTGTTTGAACCGCCATATTCCTTGTGAAATATGGGATCTGCCTATCTGATTTGTATAATGGTAACTATTTTAAATATAAAGTTGTATTCCATAACTCCTTTTTGTGAAAAATTAGGCTTGTGGGGCAAAAGGAGTCATAAAAGGCATACCCCTAAGGGGTGGTCACTTCTTTCAATCCAAACAGCTCGGAGGGAGGTGGCAAAATGTATAGCCCGACCTATCTTAGGGAAGAGGTATGTCTAGATTATTTTGCCCATTTAAAAAATTCTCTGATGTCATCCTGGATATAAAAGAGGCAGACAAGGAGTCAAATGGAGATTCAACATTCAAAATGTACCCTACAAGATTCCAACACTCCAGAACCAGGTCCAGAGTTAGCTGACCCAGATCCAGGCAGGACCACCTATCCAGAACCTCCAATCCAGAACCTCCTATCCAGAGCCACCTAGCCAGAACCAGATTCCTCCCCATAATTCAGGGAGAAAGGGCTGCTGGGGAGAACCCAGCAACCAGGCCCTTTTCTCAGCTGATGCCCCGCTGTCCACAGTGACCAGACCCCTGTTGCCTAGCGGTTCTCTAAAGGAGAGCCCAGCTGCTGCCCAGTGACCAGATCCTTGCCTCGCTGTCCAGAGACCCGTTAGGTGTCCAAATTACCCAACTCAAGTGCATTCACCCTCCCCAGTACCAAAATGCTGCCTACACTGCTCTGTTACCTTGCATCATGTCCAAATCCTATAAAAATCCCATAAGAACCCTAGTAACTACCCCCAATTGTCAGCATCCTGTGTTTATCCTACCCTTAAAAGAATCCATGCTAGTATATACGTGTTAGCGTAATTCTTTTCAAATCATTTCAGCTATTTGTGTAAGTCTTTAGTACCATTTTTTAGATAAATTAATTAATTCCCCTATAAGGAGGTGCGCAGCACGAGTTGGTTAAAATTGCAAATTAACCCCCTTGCGTGCAGTGTCTTTATTTAATAATCTAGTCATTAAAATATAGTCACAGTAGAACCTGTCATTGTACTGTCAAATCCAATTTTGCAGTGTAATTGTTTTCCTTAAAAGAAATCTGATTTACATTTCCTGTAGAGAAACCATACTGTCACCCCATAAGAGTCATCCTTGCACTTCATTATCCTATCTGCAATGTGCCTTCGTTCCCCATCATAAGAACAGATTTCCGATTTTGATTGTTAGTCTATTTTCATAACTGTTTGCTTGTTTAAAGTAAGTGTAGAATAAGAAATTGCAATTCTGCCATGTGTGATTTTTGCTGCATTATTTTCCTTCCCAAAAGAGATTTTCTCACCTGTGTTTACATTGTTTAGTTCCCTGACCAGTAGCTTTTAAGCTTGCTGGCCTCTTTAATACAGCCACACAAATTCCCGTCCTATTTCTTCTACCGCAAATGTAAACTGAACTCTAAGTATCTAGTGAGCTCTGACTGTGCTATTTTGCTCCTTTTTCAAGATTTTCATTTTCGTTTTGACCTCACATTCTGGGATGGTAGATCGAATTTTAAATCCAATTTTTCCATCTTATTTCTGACTCCTTGCTACTCTTTTCCACCCCAAAGACTTTAGTCAGCAGGGGTTTGGGCGAGTGTTGCAGGGGGAGTCCATAACAGTTGTGCCATCTATAAGTATGACAAGAAGTGATCTTGCTTCCATTTCCAATTAAAACCTATGTATCTGATGTCAGAAAGTTAAATTAATTGCATTATAACATTTTTCTGTATATGAGCACCACACTGATGATTGCTGCCCTAAATTTGATTAGTTTGATTTTGCATTTGAAATTTAAAAATAAATAAATATTTCATTATTACACACCGGCCTGGTTCATGGTCCATTGCGACACAGGGTGTTTGTGAAAGGGCTGTGTGTGATGGGTTGGATGCCTTCTCAAAGCAGAATCTGAAATAAATAAAGTTAAAAGCGTTTTTATTGTGCGCCACATCCCTGGCCAGGGGAAAGAGTCGTGGTCTGGAGTGTGCCGTGTCTTAAAAATTCCATTACATGAGGGAAGAGAATATACAAGGAGTCAGGCAAAACAATAAACAGTCAAATAGAATAAAAGTGAAACAGTGAACAAAACAGCAAATAACTAGAAGACAATATAACTAAACACCAATAAAAAAATAGCAAAAATCAGCATGACAATTTAGCAACTGACAATTGTAAGTGGCACCCAACATGATGGCTCCCCATCAATTATCTTAATATGACATTACACAAAAGACATCACACAATTATCTGACATAATCCTTCAACCACATCAGCACCTTCTTCACCCTTCCAGACCTATGTCTGCCCATTCTCACATTACCTTGCACCTCGGCACCCACCTCTCCCCATCTATTTCTTCCACAACCCCAACATTCCCCCACCAACTGCCACTTCCACATCACTATACACATCCATACCAAGCCCCTCCTAAGTGCTAGCACTCATTCCACCTCATTCCATTCCGTCTACACTCACGACCCTGTCCATATTCCATATGGATCCGTCCTCTAGTCTCACTGCATTGGACAACAACTTCACCACCTTTTTTGCTCTGAAAATTGTGACTTCCCTTTAGCCACACGTGTGCCCTTTTTATCCTCACCCACGACTCAGGAGACAATTTAACTGTAGGCTGTTTCAACTTCAACTTCCCCAACCTCTCATCATAATTCCTCTTATACTTAATTTTTGCCTGGAACAACTTCCTCCCCACACTCTCTGACCAGCTCTTCCTCAGACTCCCTATTCCTCGATTTGCTTCTGATTACTTTATTCACCAAAACAGGGTTGAGACCCGTATTAGCTTATCTTCCCCTCATCAATTGGAAGGGTGACACACCCATAAGGATCTACGTGATCCAACCGTGGATGATTTTCCCGCAGCCAGAAAGTTTGCATGAGAAATGTGCGAACCACAAAAGGTTTGCACATTTCCCATGCGAACACACGTACACAACCCCTACATACCCATACCCCAACCCACACCCACAACACACTCCCACCCCTACCCACAACCCCAACATAAACATACCCTACTTACCTTTTTCTTCACGCTGAGTCCTTGCAGCGCCAGTTCCCTTTCATTTCTGTGATCAGGTACCGGCGCCGCAGGATCCTTTTCTTTTGAAATGTTTTTTTTTATGGGGATGCACGGGTTTCCCCCGCAACCCCTGCTCACTATACTCTGGAGTATAGTGAGCGGGTGTTGCGGGGGACAACCCCGCAGCCCCCATTTTAGTTTTTTTGGGTGTGCTGCGGGGTTGTCCCCCGTAACGCCCTGCTCACTATACTTTAGAGTATAGTGAGCGGGGCATTGCGGGGGACAACCCCATGAAGAGACATACTTTAAAGTATAGTGAGCAGGGTGTTGCAGGGGACACCCCCGCAGCCCCGCAGTCTTTTTTTGTTGTTAATACTTACCTACAATGCTACCACTAAAGGTTCAAACGTTTGGTATTCGAACCTTTGGTGGTAGCATTTTTAGAACTCTTTGTACATGCAACCTTTTGGATACGGTCAAATCGTACAATACCGCCCATAATACCACTCAGTGCCACCCTGACATTCAAAAACATCCTTCTCAATGTTTCCCTCACATTAATTCCATTGCTTATCGCCTGCTCCATGAAACCAACAACCACTCAATTAAACTGCTCAACTAACCCATTGGAATGGGGATGATACAACAGCGGAAACTTCCCCTTCATACCTTTGTTCTTAGCAAATTTGGTCACTTCAGCACACTTAAACTGTGACCCGTTGTCACTTACTACCTCGGACAGGTTTGTTTGTTTGTTTATTTATTTATATAGTGCTCCAAACCCAGAGGCATCTAGGCGCATTACAGGTTATTTTCGGATTGCAGGTTACATGAAGGATCACATACATAGTAGAATAGTTGCAGTGCATTGTAACATTAACTACACAATGAGATTAAGAATATAATACATATGGTATATAAACAAGCCAATGTACATAGATACAAGCAGTATAGTATTCTAGCAAGTCATAAGCGAGACATACTAGTGCCAGTCATGAATCCTTGCAAGGAGCCAACTTTTGGTGCTTTTGCTAAAGCTAAAGAAGGAGTAGTCAGTTCTTAAGGTTGTAGGTAAGGAGTTCCAGAGCTGGGCAGCCATAACAGGAAAGCTACTACCCCTGCATTCTTCAGTTTAAATCTGGGGACCTTCAAACAAAAATAATGCAAGGTCCTCGTAGGGTGTGTTGATGTATTTTTTAACAAGTTTCTCCATTAAGTATTTAGGGGCTGAATTGTTTAGGCATTTATGAGTAAGGGAAACAGTTTTAAACTGTATCCTATCCTTGACTGAAAGCCAATTATTCTTCCGTCTAGCCTCCGAGATGTGTTGTGGTCAGGTATCCTTTATTGCCTCTTCAAAGCACGTGGACATAACAATCTGTGCAAGGAGGAATGAACTGGAGTCGATAACACATGCTGGACTTCAAAGGTCTGCGGGGGGAAAACAAAAAGGGGTTGGAGTATGGTGTACATCATGACATCAAGGCATCTCAACAGGCTGCAGCTACACCCTTGCCCCCATCATGTAACACACCTAAATCACTCCAAAGCTTTTACAATGGCCTCATTGGCTTGCTGGTGAATCATGGCCTCTGCTTTGGCCACCTCATCAGATGCACTGGCCAGCTCGGACTGGGCTTTCTCTAAGTTTGCCTTTGCTGAACTGATATCCAGCATGTCTAGTGGAAAGGCTTTTTCTGCTAGCACCTGCACTGAAGAGTCTGCATTGACAGTCACTGAGCCACTGCGCAGTTCTAAGTTTATTTGTAATATTTGAAATTTGTTGACAATATATTTGCTTGCACCTAAGTAGAGAGTGTTGCAATAGTCTAGTTCTGAGAGAATGAATGCTCTTGCTAGGGTAATGCAACAGTCTGTAGATAGGAATGGTTTACAGGCATGGATCATCTTGCAAGTGTATGCTGTCGCTGAGGTCATGGCGTTGAAATCCAAAGATTTTACTTCCTTCGCCACTTTAATGTCAATACCATCGATATTAAATGATAGAAAGTGATTGCTGAGTTTATTAAGACTGGCAGGTGCTCCTAGGAGCAAGAGTTCAGTCTTATCATCATTCAGAGAAAGCTTGTGAGAGGCCATCCAGGCCTGAATGTTAAGATAGATTTTATTGACTAGGGCCAGGTCCACATCATAATCACTGGTCAGAGGTATGAGGATCTGTGTGTCATCTGCATAGTTAGTGTAGGTGACACCCAGGGTCAGATTGGGACAAGAAATAGGCCCGTACACGCAAAAGAAAGTGGCCCACCCCTCGCCTCAAAAAAGTGTCCCTCAAACCATCATCCGTGAATCGCGCCAATTCACGACTTTACGGAGAATGCTACTTATGGAAGGTTCATATGTCTGTCACATTAGAACACAACTCATAAAATAACATAACTTTGGATACAGCTCTGTGACAGGGTCCACAGCTCCGAAGCGCAGGAGTGGCATGAACCAACCACCCCCACTGTGGTTTTGGGACCTGCTACAAGTCGGTGCTTTATATAGGGATCTGCAACCCCAGCAGGGAACGAGGGTTAGGGTGACGAAGGTTGGATAGGAAGAGAGCGGGGAGAAGTAGGGAAAACAGAATGAGGTCCAGGGAGAGGTTATGGACAGGTTGGGATGTGAGGGTAATGTTTTGATCACTGCGCATGCTTCCAGCGAGCTGTCACACTCATAGAAACACATCCCTGCTTCTAACTCTACACACATATACAATATCACTATAGCAGTATAAAAAGGCACAGCAACATGATAAACACACATGAGGTAGTGCAGCACTTAGCTTAGGTTAGTGTCACTTGTTTTGTCCTGCAATCTCGTTGTGGCATTATGTGTCGTAGTAGCTGTTCAAATTCTGCTAGAAAGTGTTACCCTATGTGCATCCATTCCGCCCCTCTTAGAGTTACATGTTTGGAAAGGCTGCCCGCCCCTGCCATATCAAATAGCAAAAAAATAAGCAGCTTCATTAGATTTTCCTTCCCCATCCCGAGGAAAGAGTTGCCAGAACAGCGACAACTTATAAAAGTGCAAAGGGCCCAGTGATGAGCACTGCGTATAAGCTCTTTTGCCATGCACTGTGTACTAATAGTACTGCGCACAGTGCTACTTCCGGCAGCGCCTCTATGGATTGGGCCCAATGGAATTTAACATGGAAACAGGAGTTATTTTAAGTATTAAAAATCCGAGCTAAATTGAGGGTTAAACATTTTACATCAGTACATCACCACCACTCACCAGTACTGCCCATCATCCCCGCACTCAAAGAACAGTACTTTGGGCATGAGGAGACTCGTGTGACCACCTGACGACACGGTGGGTCCTTCACTAAAGTCTTGGTAAAACAAGCATTGGCAAAGCCAACAGTTTTGGCTTGTGCATAAGTATTAGGCATTTGCCAGGCACTGCTATTAAATGCCCAGGTTCTGGCACCATTTTCTCCTCTGCTACCATCAATGGCCAGTTAACACTATGGCATTGCTGGGCCCACACAAAAGCCACAACTGTTGGCATTGACAATGCTTGTTTTTATTTTAAGCGGCGAGATGGCCAGTGAAGCAGTGCATCAGGTCACCACTGGGGTGCCCACGGAGCTTTGGCTGCGCTGGCTATGGAGTCACAAGAAGGGCTTGGTTTAGGGGTGACGTGGGTTTCAGAATGATGGAAAGCGTGTCATAGCGATGTTAGTGTGCATGCTTAAAGTATGATGTCAAACATTTAGAAAAATATACACATGGAAAATATTAACATCATTCAATAAAAAAGAACATTGCTGTTTTTATTTTAAAAAGTGATACATAACAAAACTGCTTCTTTTACGCTGTTTAGACAGCAAACACACGATGCATTAGAGTTCACAAAGGGTAACTCCTGTGGGTGTGCTGTCTGTCTTAACTATGCCAGTGGTTGTTGGAGAGTAACAGCAAATGCATATCCCAGGTTAAACAGAAAATAGGCCAAACGTACAGCAAGAGCTAGGGGCCAAAGCATTAACACAGCACTGCACAGCTCAAAAAGAAAACAACGTCACTGCTTTTACTCACCTCATCGGAGCCAGCTAAACCGTTCCTTTCCTGTTTTTCATCTTAATTCCACAATCGCTAAGTATTAGAAATGTAACAGGCAGGCGAAGGAGAAAATCCAGATACTTGCAGTTCCCTTCCAATGAGAGGAGCCGTGGCCGACAACAAGCACAGCTACTGCATCACCCTACCACCTGCCAGAACCACGGGTCACAGCAAACAGAGAACAGGCCAAACACACATCGCCTCTTCCCCCTGGCTGCCACCCAGTACAAAGGTACAACCCAACACAGATGTAAAACAGGCAGCACGCAGAAAGAAAGGTAAACACCGCCCCCTAACAGGAATGCAAAGTGTACGGGTAAAATGAAAGTCGGGGGTATCGTTTTATGTTTATTTATTTTGGATGTTCAGGTTTGATTTAGTTGCAATAACCAAGCACGCCGAACACCCGTCCACAGCCCAGCCGCATTCCCCCTTCGCTGTGCAATTACTTAAACCCCGTTCAGTGAGCGCCAGTCAGGCATGACTGCCTCACCAGAAAACTGGAACGTTCAAGAAGACAGGTGGGCTTTCATGGATTTCATGAAAGAAAGCAAAACTGGAAAGCACCAAATCATAGTTGAAATGAACCTTCCATTAAAATGCACCATTCCCTTGCTGCCCAGGTGCCGCTCTAATTAACTTCTGTCTTTCAATTTTCAACAAAAGGGCGCTTCTTTTCAGTGTAAACGTTTCCCTTAATGTATAGGAGAGGACAATGCATGACAATACAATGAGCAGAAACAGACTGCGCTACGGTGACCAAGGCTCCGACCTATACTTGTTGTCATGTCATGTGGTGCCCTGGTCCAGATCCGGAAATAATCTGAAGATAGATGATAGATAGATCACAGGCAGTAGCAGGTGCGGTGATGGTCACGCAGTGTCTCAGTCTCTGCTACAGGCCTGCTACTGCACTGTGCCTGCCTGTACCTCCCTCGCCACTACGTGCTGTGCATGCACACAGAGACTGCCTGCTCAGGGCCCCAGGCCCAGTGAGTGCCACACTGACACTGCCTGCTGCTGCAGACTAGTGTGCACACTGAGTTATTCGGTCGGTGTGACAGTGTGCGGATATGACTCTGTCTCTGACACAACTCTGTTCAAAATTCATGCCCGGCACTGAGCAAGAGACCCATATGCATTCTACATCCTCAACTCACACCTCACAACTGACATACTACGTCACAGAATGAACCCAGTCCTCCTGCTCCTCCGACCTCCTAGCGCCGCGGAGCGCTGCTGCCTTCCTGCATAATCGTTTCATTGTTTAATTTATCCCTCCCTTCACCGGTGGGCCCCAGCTCTAGGCACAAGTTGCTTTCAACTTTGCATGCAAGTGCAATACATTTGTTGTACTTCTTGCAAAGTTGAAAGCAAGAAGTACTTGTCTCTCACTTCTCTCCCTCCGTTTCTTACTCCTCCCTCCTCCTCCCAACCTAACTTCTTTCCGAGTCTATGATACAAGAAAACATAATTATTATGCTGCCCAGCTCCAGCCCAGCACTCGTCAGCCCGCCCCGGGTGTTACATTAGCAATAGCATTAGCTGCAAGCTGCAAGCATAAGCATAGCACATAAAGGTAGCACTTTTTGTCAATTGTCTCGAGACTGGAGACAATTGACAAAAGTGCTACCTTGACTGCTCGCTCGCACACACAGCCTCCTGGCCCAGGTTGACTGGCGCTAGCAGCCACGCCGGCCTGTGCCACAAATGCCCTTTTCCAGCAATTATTTCCCAGGGCCTGCCCTGTGCTGTGGGGGGCGAGGGCCACAAGGCGAGCACGGTGCACTGCCGTATGGCGGGTCCCCCCAGACAGTGGCCGTGGCCCGGCCCCTATGCTGCTGACTGGGCTGCATCTGCATGCATGATGAAATTTGAAAAATAATTCAAAGCAAAGTAACAACGTGTAAACACACACGTTGTTACCTTGCTTTTATGCTTCAAAATAAATGTATTTTCGAGTTTACAACAACAAAAAACCGGCCCAGGGTGGTGTGAATAAAAACTGGCCCCCAGGTCCTCAAGGTCCATCAGCCAGCGGACGATCGACCGATAGGGCCAGTCCAACCCTGGTGACACCCAAATAGTCTAGGTCATCAAACAGTGGCTTAGAGAAGATATTGTACATAGTGGGCGATACACAAGATCCTTGCGGTACTCCACATTTTATTGGTGTAGGGTCTGCTGAGGCTGAGGGTGAGAGCACTCTCATAGACCTGTTATTCAAAAAGGATTGAATCCAGGCTGTAGCTACAGGGCAGAAGTGGGGAGCTGTGGACAGATGCTTGTATAGCACTTTATGATCCACCACATCCAAAGCGGCTGAAAGGTCTAGTAGGAGGGCAAGTTTCCCATTTTCCTTAAGTTCGTCAACTTAGTTCTTCAGGTCAATCAAAGCCGTTTCTGTGCCATGTTGAGCTCTGAAACCAGACTGCCAGAGCCCTAGTAGATTGTTAAGCTCCAGGTATGATTGTATCTGGAGGTAGGCTGCTTTGTCAATAATCTTTAAGAGAAAAGGGACTGTTGTAATAGGTCTATAATTAGTACGGTTATTTGGGTCCAAGGTGGGTTTAAGAGCAGTAGGACCCAAGCATCTTTAAGTTTATTAGGGACAGTGCAGGACTTAAATGATTAGTTAATTAGAGTAGTAATGAAAGGGGCTAATTATCTGGCAGCTTCTTTGATTATAGAGGCCGGGCAGGTGTCTCCCTGGCAGCTAGAAGGTTTAAGCAAGGCTATGATGTCTTCCACTTCTTGGGTAGAGACTTGGGCAAATTGAAATCACTAGAGAGGTTTAGGCACTTTAAATTGGCTTCTCTGAGAGGTATCTGGATTAGGAAGGTTCTGTTTTATAGCTGCTGTATTATTTTGAAGGAGAGAAATTTTGTTGGACATTGGGCCTCATTACAAGTTTACCAGTTCAGTAAGTACCGTACCGATAAGCTTGCTGGTACTGTAGTTACCGGACCGGCAAACTATGAGTTCTGCTCGCAGGTGCTTTTTTGCCCACCAGGTCGGACCTGGCAGGCGGACCAGCATCCGCGAGCAGAGCATGTCGGATGCACCGGCACCATTCTGAATCGGTGCATCCGGGCCTCCCCATTCCCATTGAGCCCTATAGGGCTCAATGGGAATGGGGAGCATTTTCTACCGGCACCAGGGAATGGGCAAATACCGTGTCCGGCGGGGCCGTAATGACCCAGTAATTTCCCATTCCCGGGCGCACGTAAAATTCGCAAGTTCGGGGAAGCCTGCTGGTTTTACCAGCAAGGCTATCTCCGAACTTGTAATGAGGTCTAATGCATTTTGAATATTGGTGCACCAGGTTTTATCCTTGTTGCAGGTGTCCATTGGGGGGATAGGGGATTCCATTTCTCTTAGGATGACAAAGAGTTCTCTAGTGCTAGAGCTGGCTTTGTTGATCCTATCATTGCTAGTGTCACATTTAGTTTGTAGGAGCTCCAGTTTGTATTTTGCTGTGATCTTCAGTTAGTTGTCTTTGTTATCCACTGTTGGGTTATTTTTCCAAAGGGCTACAACTTTCCTTTTTTCTTCCCCTATGCCTTTAAGATTAGGGGTGAACCATGAATTGAGGTTGGCTCTAGGTTTGCCTTTGCACATTTGAGAGGTGCAATTGTATCTATAGCTTGGGTGATAGTAGAGTTGTATATGTCTACTACCATTGCTGGGTCTGAAGTAGCAGGCAGAACATTTAAGATAGGAAGGAGATGGGGCCATAGCTTGTCTACTGTAATGTTGCATTTATCCCTGGTGAGAAGTGGAGGGGCTAGAAGGTTAGTCCTTAGTCCTGATAGGTAGTGGGCTAACTTGGATAGTGAAGGTCAATAAATGATGGTCTGTCCAAGTGTACGGTTCGATGGACATTATTACTGTCTCACAGTTAAGGTCAGCTCAAGTCTAGAGTTCTACCTTTGGTGTGACTAGGCTGATTGACCCTTTGCATGAAGCCTAATTCCGTTGTAGAGTTAGTCAATGCCAAGGCATGTTGATCGTTAGGGTCGTTGAGACCAAGATTAAAATCTCCTAGAACTAGAATTTGCGAGGTAGGTTTAGTATTAGCAGAGAGTATAGCTGTAATATCTTCCACAAATGAGCCAATAGGGCCAGGAGGTCTATATATATATCAGGAGCATAGTTGAGGTACGGGAATTAGTAAGAGGTAGTTTAACTGTCAGCAGTTCACTTGAAGTGACAGGAGGATGTGTGGAAACTCTGAGTCTCAGACTAGACTCGGCAATAAAGGCAATGCCGCTGCCTCTGGAAGATTCTCGATCTAATCTCAGGATAGTGAAATTATCTGGGATAGCAAGTAAGAGGGAAGGACCAGCAGCTGCATGGAGCCAGGTCGCTGTTATTGCTAAGACGTCTAGTTGTTTAGAGATGTTCAGGTCGGCTATGTCTACAGCGTGGGCTATCAAGGATCGCGCATTGATAAGAGCACCTTTGATCTGCGGGGATATGTTACTTGAACGGTTAGGGTCATGAGGTGTGTTACTCTGACCAACTCGGTTTTTATTAGGTTTGTTAATCTTTAATTTGGAATTCTTCTGGGATGGACATTCTTTATCAGGTTTATGAAGAGGGCTTGTGGACGGTAGATACGTTTTATTAAGTCTCGAGCCAAGCCTGTCATTTATTACTGAGGTAGAACATGGTTGGTTAGGTAAAGGTCTAATAACAAAGTGCTGAATCTATTGGTTAGGAGGTAGGGTGCAGTGAGCTGCAACAGAAGGGGAGACACCTGTATTTGGATTATCAGTTCCACGATTTAACTGGGGCATGATTTTGGTTGCTCTTATGGTGGTGGGCTCATCGAAAAACTTGTTCCATAAACTTAATAATGTCTCTACTAGTCACCCACTTGACCAACTTCACCTATGACCATTTAGAAAAATAATCTATCAAGACTATCATGAATCTACTTTCCTTCCCAAGCGTGTCATAAGGTCCTAAAACATCAACCCCCAACACTCATCCACGCACCTTCTGCTGTCAAAATAGGCATCAACTCTTGCTTGTGGATATTCATGGTTTTATCAGAATTCTGATACGCCCAGCACTCCCTCACTTTCCTCTCCATCATCCTGTCCATTCCGAGCCACCAATATCTCTCCCTCAATTTCCTCTTTGTGCCTGTTATCCGTCAATGCCCTTCATGGGGTTCATCCATCAACTTCTCCCTGAAACATTCCAGAGCTACTAACACTTCCCCTCCGAGAAGCAACTCATCCTCCACCATCAATTCCTCCTTCACCTCCTAAAACATCTACATTCACCCATCACCTCCTTCTTCAAGAGACATCCTTCTCTGGTCCACTCAATGATCTTACTTAAAGTCAAGTTTGCCGCCAGACCTCTCTTCCTTTCATCCTTCCCAGTCACTGCATACTGATCCACAAACTCCTCTTTCAAACATGAAACTACATCTTCATCCTCTTCCTCATTGTCGCCATTCACTTTCTCCAACAGGTTTCTCCATAAATAATCTGCAAATCTATTCAGAACCCCTTGCATATACTCCACTTTAAAGCCATACTCCTGTAATCACATACACATCCTGGCAATCCTAGGTGTTGCCCTCCTCAACCCTTTTCACCGCAACACCTCCACCATAGTTTATGGCCCATCCACACCATAAATCGCCATCCCCAAACATATTTTCGGAGCTTTTCGATGCCCCACATGCACCAACATGGAAGCATGACATATTGTCTTCTGGCTACAACCCCTTCACTGGGATAACACAACTCCCCATCCCTTCACACTAGCATCCACAGTGATGATAGACCCATCCTCAACCTTGAACCCTCCCAGATTCTTCGCACTACAAATTCCTTCCTTGATTATGCTCACTGCTTCTTGGCACTCCTCATCCCAACTCACATCTTCAACAATCTCCTGATTTGCTGACTCAACTCAGCAAAGTTCTTCACAAACAGGTGAAAAAAACTGCGACTCCTAAAAAAGCTCAAACCTCATATATATTTGTATGAATAGACGCATCCCAGACGACCTTCATGGTATCTTTCTTAGGTCTATACCTTTCCCCATTCAGCACAATTGTGTATGCTCCACTTTGTTAACAATAGCTATTGCCACCTCAAACATAGGGTTTCCGCACATCCACAACCGTTCCTGTGTGACCGAGTTGTTAGTGTGGATGATTATCTGATCCTTAATGAGCTTGACATGCCCATCCTAACTGTGAAATCAAGTTCCTCAATGCACTGTAGGGTATTTTCAGCCCTAGGATACAAATGAACTGCATCAGGCTAAGTTAGGCCCAAAGGTGCAGAAATATTGAAAACTAACTGGGTATCATGTTCATGTGACTATATGCCAAAGATATTCAACCTCCTTCACCCGTATTTTGGATTTACTCACCTCAATAGTCAACCCTTTATCCCGAAATCTGCTCAAAACCTCATGCAATTGTTTGTTGTGATCAACTCCTTCCTTCCCATACACCAATATGTCATCCTGATTCACCAGTGTCACCTGAACTCCCTTCAGTATCCGACTCATCACCCTTTCAAAAACCGCTGCCGCAGATTCCAGGCCAAATGGCATTCTGCTGTAATGAAAATGTCTAAAAGGCATGATGAATGACATGAGCACCTACTGTCCTCCATCAGTGGTATTTGGTGGTACATGGCAGAGAAGTCCAGTGACGTGAACATAGGAGCATCCCTAACACAATTGAACATTTCCGTGATCATTGGTAGCTGGAACTATATAATGTTCCTGTCCACATCCCTCAGGTCCATACACATGCTGTCTTTGCCATTTTTCTTCCTGGCAACTACAATCGGACTGACCCACTCAACTTACTTGATGAGCTCAATTATTCCTCCTTCTATAAGTCTCTCGTACTCTTTCTCCACCTCTCCCCTTATCAAAAGTAGTATTTGCCGCAGATTGTGACTTTTTCGTTCTGCCCCTGCTTTCAATACACTCTTGTGAGCCTACCCTCTCAAACACCAAATCTTACAGTTGAACACCTCTGGAAACAGCTCGTCCTCCATAGTGTACTCCTTAATAAACATAACCGGTACTTCACTGCTGGGATCTAATGGAACACTAAGGGCTGCCTGATTGCGCCATCCCAAAAGGTCCATGCCTTTCTTTGCTACATACAAACTCACCACTGCCATTCTGCCCTTTTACTCTACTACCTCTTTGAAAATACCCATTATATTGATCTTTGAACCTTGAAACCCTACTGGGTTCTTGGTGTTAGATTTCCTGAGCCCTCTTCCTGCAGTTTCTTTCATCTACTTTCTGTCAAATTAGAATACAGCAAACAACTATCTACCATCACTTTGACTTGGAGACCATCCACTCTTATCCGGCAACTAGGGGATTTCATCCTGCAGTAGTCCTCTATAGCCCTTTCTATCACTACCACTCGGTCCTCTTCATTACAGCTGTCTTCCTTCCCCTCCTGCACACACACCACATTTTCTTCATTTGACATGGGGCAACGAAATAACCTGTCATCCCACAATTCCAGCACATTTCGTGGATCGCTGGACCTCATTTTGAATTTGCAAAATGGCCTTGTTTTCCACACCTACAACATATGTCCTTGTGATATCCCACTGGAGTCATGGTCCTCGAACTCTCTCCCTCAGGTTCTCCTTCCTACTTATGTTGATTTTCCTTTTCTATTATCCCCCATCTTTACTCTTCTTAATCACAGCATAAACCTGACATACTTCTGCTCCCCCATCAGCTCCTTCATCTTTTTTCTCCTTGATAGTCGTGGAGCACAATTGTGTATGCTCCACTTTGTTAACAATAGCTATTGCCTCCTCAAACATAGGGTTTCCGCACATCCACAACTGTTCCTGTGTGACCGGGTTATTGGTGTGGATGATTATCTGATCCTTAATGAGCTTGACGTGCCCATCCTAACTGTGACATCGCATGATACAGCCAAGTTCCTCAACGCACTGTGGGGTATTTTCAGCCCTAGGAAACAAGTGAACTGCATCAGGCTAAGTTAGGGCCAAAGGTGCAGAAATATGGAAAACTAACTGGGCACCGTGTTCATGTGACAGGGCCGAAGGTACAGGCCCTTTTCAGACAGTGTCACTGAGACACTGGAGTGCAGTTATGCCAAAAGAATTAACTGTTATGGAGAACTGTGTGCATTTGGCTGATTGATTGAAAAATGAACATATTAAATATTAAACTCCATTGTGAGAGTAATTCAAAAATGGTATTGCATTGTTTTGCCAACAGCTGTTTTTAAAAGTAATTTTGAATAGAAAATTACTTCCAAAAAACTCTTCAAAATATATAGGGTGTAAGGGGATCAAAGGGGTAGGGATAGAAATATAGGGAGAGGGTATGGGGGAACCCCAATACTAAAAAATAACCATTTGATTCATTTTTTCAAATGAATTTCATCAAAGAAAATAACTTTAGAAAACTCCTGTCGGCAAAGGTAAATGGAACTTTCAAAAATAGGTTGTAATGTAAAGTTGGACACTGAGGCATGGTGCAGGAGCAATATGTATATTATGTAATGCAAGATATTGGTGCAGCCCTCAGGTGGAAAGCAAAAGCAGCAATTTAAAAAGGACAATTTCTGTTAATCAGCGCTGACTAAAAGCTGTGCCTAGCCCAGAGACCTACCCCATTCAATCACAAAGGCTAAGCCCTTTTCACCCCCATTACATTTGCCAGACTCATTCTGTCAATCTCTTTGTAGTTTACCAGAGCCAAGAAGGGGCGGACCTTAAGCATGGGGCAGAGGTTTATGGTGGTGGAAGGATGTCCACTGACTAAACAAAATTGCAACCAATGGATCCAGAACTTTCTAAAATACCCAAAATTGAATTAAGTTTTGTGGAGGGTCTAGGGCATAATGCCTGTTTGCCATGCAACAGGTGGTTCCAAGGGGCAGAGTTATAGTCCCTCTGCCGAAGGAGATAAGATAACACATGTTCAGGTCATTAGACCTGGAAGAATGTAAAGAGGTTTTATTGCAGACTATGTCAACAGAAGAGAAAGCCAGGTCTGCTCACATGGTTTGGGAAGACAAATATGATATTTTATTGAGCTAAAAGTATGTATATAATTAAGAGGATACCATAGGTCTCTATGGGAAATCACTTTTAGCTCATTAACTTGGGAACCGTGACAGATACAAAGCTGGTTCATACATTTCCGAAAAGCACAGAAAAAGCCCGGTCTGCTGACAGGACTCCCTTCAAAATTCAACCTTGAGAACCAAAGGTATATGGTAAAATCTGATGGCATCTTCCCAGAATAATTTATAGAAAAGAGAGTCAGGTATATGGTAGTTTATAGAATCAAATACTTGTTTGTAAAATATCATGGTACTAACATTATTTCAGAAAGTAAAAACACAGAAATCTGTCATTTATGCTGGCAACCCTCTACCGACACCAGACATGGTTCATTGCAATCCGCATGATCAGACCTATTTATAAATATATGGATTGTGACCCTTATTTGCAAATTGGAGATACGAACCATTTTGAAGATTTTTTACTTCATATTTGAGTTGCTCAGAAATGCAATTTCAGATAGGTGGGGTAGGAACTCCCAGAAATGGGATCTGGAGACCCAATGACCAATCATTGGGAAGGACATAGGCTTTGTTGAGGGGGATGAACAATAGATGTCCAATCAGAATATTTAGCCAATGAGCCAGTACACCCTAATTTAGATATTTTGGAGGGTGGCTAGGAGGCTTTAGAACTATATGCACAGTGGAAAAAGGGAATGATCAGTCAGAAGGAACAGACAAGATCAGACAAGAGCAACTAAAATCTCAAGGATGAAACGAAGAACTAAAAAGGAGGAGAGAAGTGGCACTACAATGTGGAGATTCAGACAAAAGGGTTGATGTGGTGCTGGATTGTTATCCATGACAGAGAACAGGAGGGGCAGTCCAACCAGGTCCCTATGCTTTCCATGAGATGACTCAGAATGATGTCCTAGTGCACCTGTGCAGAACACAAAAAAGTACATTGGTGGTTAAGATAAATGGAATACTAACCTTGTTATTGAAGTCACTTCAGGGTGTAGGAAAAATGTTACCATGTCCAAAGAGTATTCACCAACTTTATTGACTTTGTAAAGTGATTTAAAAGTTTGTTTGACTGTTACAAACAATTGCCTTGTTAATGAATGCTTAACTAAAATTTGATGTGTAAATAAAAAATATATTTATAGCTGAAACCTTGAGAGTGTAAGTGTTACTTGGTTACTTTTATTGACTGATTTAATCTGTAAAGTGCTAAAGCTCAAGTTTACCCCTCTTGACATAGGTCTGGGTGCTCAGTCACATTACCAACGTTTGTAGTACAGACCTATAACAAAAGGTGGGTTACCTAATACCAAGCAGATACGTCTTGTGTAGTCTCACACAGTGTGACTGCATCAATTCTTACCTAACACACGGTAACCATTAAAATTAGGAACACTTAGCAGTGATTTTGTTGTGTGTGTGCCTTAGCCAAAACCACACTCATATGGATCTATAATTTACAGTGCTACTCTATAAATAAATATACTAACCATTTATGCAATGCATACTAGTGGAAAGACAGGATGACAGTCGTGGGTCTTGCGTTGTGGCGAAGCAGGATACCAAGTCAAGAAGTATGTATATAATTAAGAGGATACCATAGGTCTCTATGGGAAATCACTTTTAGCTCATTAACTTGGGAACCGTGACAGATACAAAGCTGGTTCATACATTTCCGAAAAGCACAGAAAAAGCCCGGTCTGCTGACAGGACTCCCTTCAAAATTCAACCTTGAGAACCAAAGGTATATGGTAAAATCTGATGGCATCTTCCCAGAATAATTTATAGAAAAGAGAGTCAGGTATATGGTAGTTTATAGAATCAAATACTTGTTTGTAAAATATCATGGTACTAACATTATTTCAGAAAGTAAAAACACAGAAATCTGTCATTTATGCTGGCAACCCTCTACCGACACCAGACATGGTTCATTGCAATCCGCATGATCAGACCTATTTATAAATATATGGATTGTGACCCTTATTTGCAAATTGGAGATACGAACCATTTTGAAGATTTTTTACTTCATATTTGAGTTGCTCAGAAATGCAATTTCAGATAGGTGGGGTAGGAACTCCCAGAAATGGGATCTGGAGACCCAATGACCAATCATTGGGAAGGACATAGGCTTTGTTGAGGGGGATGAACAATAGATGTCCAATCAGAATATTTAGCCAATGAGCCAGTACACCCTAATTTAGATATTTTGGAGGGTGGCTAGGAGGCTTTAGAACTATATGCACAGTGGAAAAAGGGAATGATCAGTCAGAAGGAACAGACAAGATCAGACAAGAGCAACTAAAATCTCAAGGATGAAACGAAGAACTAAAAAGGAGGAGAGAAGTGGCACTACAATGTGGAGATTCAGACAAAAGGGTTGATGTGGTGCTGGATTGTTATCCATGACAGAGAACAGGAGGGGCAGTCCAACCAGGTCCCTATGCTTTCCATGAGATGACTCAGAATGATGTCCTAGTGCACCTGTGCAGAACACAAAAAAGTACATTGGTGGTTAAGATAAATGCAATACTAACCTTGTTATTGAAGTCACTTCAGGGTGTAGGAAAAATGTTACCATGTCCAAAGAGTATTCACCAACTTTATTGACTTTGTAAAGTGATTTAAAAGTTTGTTTGACTGTTACAAACAATTGCCTTGTTAATGAATGCTTAACTAAAATTTGATGTGTAAATAAAAAATATATTTATAGCTGAAACCTTGAGAGTGTAAGTGTTACTTGGTCACTTTTATTGACTGATTTAATCTGTAAAGTGCTAAAGCTCAAGTTTACCCCTCTTGACATAGGTCTGGGTGCTCAGTCACATTACCAACGTTTGTAGTACAGACCTATAACAAAAGGTGGGTTACCTAATACCAAGCAGATACGTCTTGTGTAGTCTCACACAGTGTGACTGCATCAATTCTTACCTAACACACGGTAACCATTAAAATTAGGAACACTTAGCAGTGATTTTGTTGTGTGTGTGCCTTAGCCAAAACCACACTCATATGGATCTATAATTTACAGTGCTACTCTATAAATAAATATACTAACCATTTATGCAATGCATACTAGTGGAAAGACAGGATGACAGTCGTGGGTCTTGCGTTGTGGCGAAGCAGGATACCAAGTCAAGAACTTATGTTATGTTGTGGTGCCTAGATGTAGTAGTTCTCCCATTGCTTGGGTTTTCCCATTACTCAAGAAGCCATCATTAGACCCCAGTATCCCCACTAATTACAGGCCCATTACCACAGTCCCCTTCCTCTTGAAAATCCTGGATAAAGCAGCCTACCTGCAGTTCCAGGAGCACCTAGAAACTAACAACCTTCTCGGCCGCAGACAATCAAGTTTCAGACCAAGGCATGGGACAAAGATAGCTCTAATTCAAATTGATGTACTGAAAGACAATGGCAAACTCACCCTCCTCCTATTGCTGGACTTGTCAGCTGCTTTCGACTTGGTTAATGACCAAGTCTTATGCAACCATTTCATCCCCGTAGCTCATTTTTCCAACAAAGCCACCACGTGGGTACAATCCTTTCTTGGAAACAGATCAATGAGGGTCTTCGTCCCTTCAGCCGCTGCCAACCCGGCATCAGTCACATTCGGAGTCCCCCAAGGAAAATGCGTGTCACCAACTCTATGCAACGTGTTTACGAAGCCCTTATTCAACGTCCTCGACCATTTGGGTGTCACCTAAACTAACTATGCAGATCACACCCAAATACTCATCCCCATCACGGCAACCACAAAGCTGATTCCAAAGCATTCAACGACATTTACCTTGTCATTCAGGCCTGGATGGCGCAACATGGGCTCTGTCTTAACGAAGATAAGAAAGAGCTACTCCTCCTTGGATCACAACAGAGACTCAATAAGCTAGGCACCTGCTTCGACTCCTTCTTCATAGATGGCAATTCCATCAGTCTCTAAAGATGTAAAAACTCTTGCCATCTACCTAGACTCTGGTCTAACCTTAGACAGACAACAAATGCCATAACGTCCTCAATGGCGTACACGTGCAAACTAATCACTGCATGTAGACCCTTTCTAACCACCAACAATTGCACAATGATAGCGTGAGCATTAGTCATGTCGAAACTCGACTATTGCAATGCTTTATATCTAGGAACTAGCCGATGAAACATTAGCAAGATACAAGTATTACAAAATAATGCCATTAGGGCTGCTCTGAATATCCCTAGTGCCCAAAACATCTCGGAATTCAGACGCTGTCTCAACTGGCTAGCGGTCAATCAAAGAATGGCCTTCAAATCACTATCACTTACGCACAATTGTCTTGCAAACTGTGCTCCAAGTTACCTGTCTAATGTATTCCCACATAATATCTCGGACCGCCCTTTCAGAGCTGCTCAAGCTCACTGCCTAAAAATCCAGAGGTTCAAACAGCAGAATGCAGGGAGGGGGGGCAGCTTCACAGTGCTCACCGCTAATATGTGGAACACATTACCTACCTCACTTAGATCTGAGCCCTCTTATCACTCCTTTAGAAATAAAATCAAAATCTGGCTACTAGTGCCAGAGCACTAAAACACTCATTCCAAGCACTCTTGCTTGGTACCTGCGGACTCCACTTGAAACTTGTACATACGATTAAATGCCCATGGTAATCATGCTAACTGCTGAATGACTTTGTTCACCTGTTATGTTTGTAATTTTGCTTGTATATATGTCATTTTTTTATCACTATAACACTACTGAAAATCCTATGCAACTTGTAATTAATGCTCAATCCTTATATGTCATCTTTTAATGTAATGTGATATATAACATTGTAAACCTAAGACATGCACTCAGATGCCTAAGGGCTTGGCGTGCTATACAAATAAACAAAATACAAAAATACAAATAGTGTCAGGAGGCCTGGTATGGGTCGGTTTGTCGTGCAGGCTCGTGTTTGCCTCTCAGAGCAAAGCCAGATCCTCCGGGTCAGCTCTATCAATGAATTCTGTACCTCCCCCAGCTCTTTACATAGGTTTGAAACTAAGGATGAGATGGGATGGGAGGAGATGCACCCTGCTATCCAATTGTGACCTCTGTATCAGGAAATCTGGGTTTTAATCCCAGCCTTACCATTTCAGCAAATTTTATAATCCAGGTCAAATCATTTTAGAAAGATATTTTGCACAAAAGAAGTAATATCAATATGTATATACTTGTTTTAGAATTGTGGTATTAAGTTAACTTACTCTGGAAGTTGGGGGCCACTACATGTTGGACTTGTGCCACTACACCTTGGGCCACCAAATTGTACGTGCCTAGTAGGCCCAAGGTGGCTGGCCCTCCCCAGATACTTGGCACGCTTTTCATGATGCATCTACAGTGCCTACGTTTCCACGCAGTTTACATACCAAATATTTGTAGTTTAATAAGTGCAAATGGGAAGACAATTGCGCTCATTGGTACTTCCTATTAAGCTAATTGCACGTCTCCTCCAAGAGCCGTTAAGTTTTATTGACTCTGCAGTTCGCCTATAGCGCAGCCCAGCCAATTAGAAGAGCAAGGCGTTCAAGAATGCCTTCTAATTGCAGCATTTAGACTGAAGGAGCAAGGAATATATTTATAGCGTTAGCAGATAGGAAGTGATGAACTCCTCCTAAATCTCAGCTGTGCTGTTGCAGCGAGTCACGGAAATTAGCATAGCAGTTTAGGTAGGAACGAGTCCCTGGTTGCACGTTTGTCTGCACTTCATGTGTTTGTTGTGTTTATAGACTCCCCCGGTTTTCCCACAGTCCTCTAGTATTCGTATTCAGCTGTTCTCTTGACAGGTTCTTGGAAAGAGAACTTCCTTTTCGGCCTGAGGTATTGCCAAAATCCTGCAAGCTGTTTTAACCTCTAATTTTAATAGCTAGAAATATATTTTTCTTGCGTAAAATCGCCTTAACAGAAGCATATCTTCAGATGAAAACACAGAATTCATGGTATGTTTAGCGCGGTGCAAAGTGACTTTGCACTGCTAACAAACACCCTGATTCACAGAGCGGTGCAAAGTGTATTTTTGTGGTGCACCACTTTTTCACCAGCTCTTCTAGAAAATACACTTTGCACCACTCTGTGAATCAGAGTGTTTGTTGGCAGTGCAAAGTCAATTTGCACCAGTGCAAAATGACTTTGCACCACGGTAACAGTTCCATGAATTGGCTCCATAGCCTCATGATATTGTTTTTTAAAATAAAAAAAAAACAACTCCTGCTCTTTTGGATATAGTCAGCAATGTTCATACCTCTTAACATAAGTAACTTGTTTTTTGGATATATCGTTTGCTGTCATATCGTTGTCTTGCTCCTAATACCGAACGTATAGACTCATTCTGGGATCATAGGACATTGCCTATACTATAGCCTTATGACGAAGACCACTATCTCTCCCGTCCGAGGGCTTTATTCTGAGCTCAGGGTAAAATACGAAAAGTGTCATTCGATGATGGAACGGCACTTTTCTTATTTGCTCTATATTCTGTATCTATTTAAACACAGGCGCATTTCATGGAGAACATAAGAAAAGTTTAGTTCCATCGCAAAATGACACGTTCTTATTTTACATTGAGCTTAGAAATGGGCCCAGAATGGTGCACACATCCATGCTGTTTTGAGATTTACAGCCTGGTTCCCAGCTTTTTTCCCTGCACTTTACCTGAAAATATGGGTTGCTTATGGCATATGTGACCTGGGTCATTGGCTCCCCCAAAACCTCAGGGCATCACTCTTACCGGGCATCTGGCAGACACATCCTTCACTCTGCCAACTCTTTTGTCACAGCTGCATTTCTGTTGCAGCCCAAGCAGAGCACACCCTGGGGCACGATGCTGCATGCTTAGTGACAATCCATCCTGTCCCCTGAAACCACCCCTCATCCAGATTGCTTCACTCTGCTTTTGTAATGTAAAAACAGAGGTTTCTGGGCCGGAATCTAGCTCTAATGTTATCTTGATCCAGTTCAAAAGGCGACGAGGCTACGTTTTTTTTAAACAGTACCAGTTATCTGCCTTTGGACATTGGGGGAAACTGGCTGGTTTGTCAGTGGTGTGCTCTTAGCGTTTTGGATGGTAACCTAATAGATCTATAGACCCCGTTCTTGGCCATATCTGGAGTTATTGGCCTGTAAACCTCCTTAAACACACTAGCTGTGCACAGGCCTTTAACTCAGGGCCCATAACTCCCATACGCCCCTCACACTAGTTCTACTCATCTTAATTAATAGCTATGTTTACATTTGGTCTAAAAGTTCAGACAATGAAATGTCAAACAAGTTTGATAGGTGGCCTTCATCTGTCACGAGCATTTTGAAGGTTTGTAATTTGCGAAAGGCCGGAGAGAAAAGTAGAGGAAGATGTGGACAGTTAGATCAGGGGAGAAAGAAGGGATGCATTCAGTCATAGTGTGGAGTATCCTTCCCACACCTAGGTCTGTAACAATACAAACATGTCAGCCATCGAGTCGCGTTTTGGAGTACTGGTGCCGGCCGAACACAGTTTAATTTGCAAACCGAAAACAAGGTTGCGAAACTAAGTACATATGCCAACCAAGACAGCATATCAGGACCTTGAGAGCAAAGCTGTAATTCAAAGTGGCCGTCTTGTGAGATGCTGTCTGCACTTCCATTTCTTGACAAATGTAGTACTGCTTGCCAGGACAAATGAATACAAGGGCCCTGTGACCTTCAGCGACAGCAATTGGGGTAATTGCCAGGTTCTGGCAGGTATCACTGTGGCCAGGGTCGGACTGAGGCAAAATAATGGCTCGGGCTTCAACGGAAAAGTGGGCCACAGTTGCAAATGGGAATTAATTCCTTTTGTGACGCTGTTTGAATAGTACTCAAGGGGGAGGTTTTTGATAAAATATGATGCAAATTGTACATTTTAAAGAATATTTATTCAGCAACCTTGGTCAAAACTATTAGCCGAATAGTGAAGTAACTCATCAAACAGGCCCACATTGGCCAAAAAAGTGCCCCACTTTCCCACTTTGACCCATAAAACTGGCCCACACAAGCAATTTGCTTTTTTTTGGTTAGTCATGGGCTATTGCCCTACAAGCCAGTCCGTACTTGCACCCAGTTGCAAATGGGAATTCATTCTTTTAGTGACGTTCTTTGAATAGTACCCAAGAGGGAGTTTAAAAAAAATTAGATGTGATGCTAATCGTGCATTTTAAAGAGTATTTATTCAGAAATACTGGTCAAAACTATAAGCCCAATAGTGAAGTATCTCCTCAAACTTCCCCACATTGGGCAAAAAAGTGCCCCACTTTGACCCAAAAAACTGGCCCACACAAGCAGTTTGCTTTTTTTGGTTGGCCATGGGCCTATTGCCCTATAAGCCAGCCTGAGCCTGACTGAGGCTCTCAAATGGGTCAACACACAACTCTGACTCTGTCAATTAAGGGGGCTGAACTGCTGGAAAGAGATTTCCGCATCTGAACGGGACTTGAATAAATTCAAGGTTTAAAGGCTGCTGCAGAGTGTCGTGCATTCATTCACAAACTCCTATAGGTGTAACTGTCGCCAACATCGGCCTGGCCCAAATGCATTAAAAAAAGACATATATATATATATATATATATATATATATATATATTTGCATGTAATGTCAAGAAAATGGGATAAGCTCTCGTGCTCATTTGTAACACAGAGTTCTATTTTTAGTTTGGGTTGTTAGGTGGCGCTTAGCTCCACCTATAAACCAAAACTATTACATCAGAGTACAGACAGGGAGAATTGTCATATTTATTTATTTCTTTTAATTTTTGTTTATTGCGTCACACACCCAAGGGTCTCAGGGCGGCAGGACTAACAGACACAAATCAAGAATAAAAAAGGATGAGCAGAGACTATTGTTACAAAGAAAAGTTTTCAGGTCCTTTTTAAACTTCTCAGCATAGGAAAGATTCTGGAGCTCACCTGGAAGAAGTTTCCACATTTTCGGGGCCCAGATGTCCAAACTAGAGCCTCCGAATGAAGCTAGTTTGTATCCAGGTTGCCACAATGGAATGCTAGAGTTGGACCCAAGAGTTCTGTTGATAGGTTTCACATGCAGACGTGCGCTGAGGTCGCCACAGGCCCCATTTCTGAGACAATGTCATCATCTTATGTTGGATTCAATGCATCAGCACGAACCAATGAAGGGCGTGCCTAAACGAAGTGACATGCTCGGCTTTGCCCTCTCCATTGACAGCCCTAACTGCTCAGTCTTGAAGAACTTGCAGCATATTCATGTTTCTCATGGAACTACCAGAAAGCAGGCTGTTGCAATAGTCACGCCTATAATTTATAAGGGAGGTGGCTGATAGGCTCTGTTTTCCAAGGAAAGACATGGATCGATTTGGCGCAGCAATTTGTTGATATAACCATATGTGGAGTTCAAGCGGACAACATGGTTAGTAAATGTCAGTTGGGCATCCACATAGACTCCTAATGTTTTCACCCAAACTGCAACCTTAATCTGCCAGTCAGCAATAACAAAGTGCTCATATCTAGAATCCAATTTACTCAACCATGGTCCGGAACCAACAATGACTAACCCTGTTTTGCTGTTGTTCAGAGCCAAGGAGTTAGTTGCCATCAACACTTGGATTATATTAAAGATCTTATTGAGAGTCTGCAAATCTTGTTCATAATCATTAGAGAGCTCAAGTAAAATCTGATAGTCATCAACAAAGTTGGTATAAGAAATGCCGACACTATCTAATAAGTCCAACAGTGGTCCAGTATATATATTACAAAGTGTTGGTGAGAAGCATGCTCCCTGTGGAACAAGGCACTCCAGTACCACTGGGGTTGCGTGTGAGTCACCTACTGCTATCCTCACTGTACGTGGCACCAAGAAGTATTTAATCCAGGTGGCTGCACTATCTAAGCAATTGGCTACCTCACCTAGTCTTTTTATCAACAATGAATTATCGAGCAAGTCAAAGGCTGTGGCTAAATCCAGCAGCATGAGAACTGTGGTGTGTCCTTTGTCAATGATCTTATTCATGTTGGCTTTTAAATCTAATAATTCTGATGCTGTGCTATGTCTAGTCCTAACACCAGACTGGCGAACACCTAAAATAAATGCTCCTCAATTAATTCCTGAAGCTAAAGATAGGCAATTCTATCTACATTCTTTATGAGGAAGGGAGAGTTAGTTATTAGTCTGTAAATTAGGAGGCACACAAAGCTTATATGTGTTGTTTGGTTATTTGCCCACCTATTGACTGCCCATGGCCATGTCAATCCCTATGACCATTACCCCCAGTTCATGTCCTCCCCGTCCAAAACACCTCCTTATGGGAACTCTTTGAGCTCACGTAATAAAGCCTTACCACCAAACCTTGCACTCAAAGTGCCTGCCAGTTCTTTTTTCAAAGCAATCTTCTGAGAATTAATGTAGTCATTGGAACTGGAAATGTGATGCTGGTGTAATTAAGATGTCTTGACCAGGTCTGCCTACTGCCACTCTATTTATAAGCACTATCCGTGTCCTTCATTGAAGTCCTGTTAATAACAGGAATTGGCAAAACCAACAGTTTTGGCTTGTGTATTAGGCATTTGCCAGGCACTGCTATTAGATGCCCAAGTACTCACACGTTTTGCACCTGCTACCATCAATAGCCAGTTAAAACCACTACAGCAGTGCCTGGCAAGTGCCTTTCCCATGCCTACACATAAGCCCAAACTGTTGCCATTTCCAATGCATGTTAACTTTTATTTTCATTGTGCACTAATGACATGTTTGTGTTTATTGATATAAGACACTTTTTGTGCAGATATGCATACATTAGTCATACTAATTAAAAACGGCGAACATCCTCAATAAAGTTAGATCGAAAGTCAAAAGCAACATCTGTGGTCAGTAAAATGAGTGCCATATGCATAATCATTCTGCGTTGAGTGGGATAACGAGTGCAAGCACAGATCGCTACTGTCCATCTCCACCTAACCCTAGTCTACCCTCCTCTGTTCAGCGCGTCTCCCTTATCTCTCTGCACACCTTTTCAGCCCCTCTCCATCACATAACACGTCTCCCCTGGACACCGGTCCCATCCAGGCCCTGAATCTGTAGGAATCTGGATCTGTTGCTATTCTGGGTGGCACGTGAAATTAAGCCGATGAGGATGATATTCATGCTCTTACACTGCTGGACCTACGGGATTTCTTCCATATAGTGGACCATGACATTCGCCTGTGCTGACTAGAAAGTATTGGCATACGTGATCCTGACCTTTCTTGGGGCCCTTCTTCCTTGAACAGGCAATCTCATTCCAACTCACTTTGGCCCATTCACCTTTTCTTTTCTTCTGCACATTTGTGGTGTTCCGCTTGTCCCCTCTGCTTACAAATCTTTATGGTCAACCTTTGTCTTAACTTCTCAATATTTTGGGTTCATTTTATACACTTAACAGTGATATAATTTAGCTTCTCACTGGTTTAGTAGAAATCCGGGCAATTATTATTATTATTATTATTATTATTATTATTATTATTATTATTATTATTATTATTATTATTATTATTATTATTATTTTTTCTATTAATTTGTATGATGTAATTATTGAGCATCCATGGCAATGCCACTGTACATTATGAGACCTGAATCCCCAAAAGGATGAACATCAATACCTTAAAACTCAATTCCAATAAAACCAAAGTAATGCTAAATAGGTGTTCTCCCTCAACCTAAACCCTTTCCTTCTCATTTCCAACCTTACACCTTGTCCCCTCAATGGCCTTCATTGAAACACTCCGTTTCCCACTTCCTCCACTACCAGCCCACTCACTCTTCCCATGATCTTACCAAATTATCTTTTGCCCACATTTTGCTGCAGTTCGAAGGAACATTCGTTCTGTGTAACGTTCGGTCTGCTAGCCACTTTCTAAAAATACCACCTCGAACACAGACCCTTTTCCATTGCCTTGGATTCAAACTCTGTTTCCCTACCTCTCACAGCATAGCACATCACAGAGAAACCATTCACTGTTTAAGTGCTTTAGAATTATACATTCAAATACAGATCAGATCAAGATCCACGTAGGGTTTATTGGACACCTAAACGCTTTTATATAATAATACTGACACTAATGCCTGTTGGGGCTGTACTAACAGGATTGGCCCCCGGGAACACCTGCTTTGGCATGTGAACAGAGAGAAATATTCCTGGAGTGAACTGATTCGGATCTTTAACAAGGTCCTAAGGGTTTCTCTAGACTATGATTTTGAGACTTTAATTTTGGGTGAAGACAGTCTGGTCGGAGGCTTATCCAATGCACAGAAAAAATGGCCCTTCAGGGGGGCATTGAAGGCGAATAATTTGCATCTTAGAAATTGGAAGTCTATGGCCCTCTTTCCGAGTTAGGACTACACCATGGAGTAAATAGCTCTATGGTTGGCAACCATGGAGCTATTTACTCCATGGAATACCGGCATGGTGAATGGGGTAATTTCCGGTCCATTCCAAGGTTGGATGGACCGGTAATTCCCCATTCACCATAGCCCTTCCCCATCCCCATTTCTGCCCCCATAGGGCTCAATGGGAATGGGGAAGGAGGTAATAACGGCACCGTGAATTACGGTGCCGTAATTTACTCCAAGGTCACTTTGCGCGTCCCGTAATTTACTCCTGCTAAAAGCAGGAGGTAAAGAGGGACCCGCAAAGGGAACTCGGAATACGGAGGTAAGGGATTACCGCCATTGGTGCCCTTACAGGCGCCGGTAATCCCTTACCTCCAACCTCGGAATGACCCCCTATCACTCGTCCAGGAGTGAATCCTGGGTGGAGGAGATGAACAACCTTTCACTTATGGAAAGGGTGATTTTCAGATGTCAGAGAAAAAATAGACTGTATGGGGACATTTGGGGGATGCTTTGGATCCGTTTTAGGCCCTTATTCACAGAACGTTTTCCAATGGGGTTTGATCATTATAAAGCGCTTCTGTCAATTAGGCCCTTCATTTGTTATATGACGAGAGGTGGGAAAACTGCTATGTGGATGTTTATACCGTATGATGTGTTTGCATAAATATGGTAATAAATAAATAAATAATAATAATAAAAATACATGAACCCTTGCAAAAAAACACAGAATTGTGCAGCACAAACTTAGCACATGCTCTTACGCTGGGCAGAAATGTGTTCTTTATTATGAGCATGAAGATACAATGAATTAGCGCGCAAGTGCATAATTTGCCCCTCAAATTCACATTTCGGTTCTATTTTGTTTAGACAGAATTGTGTACATGCCCAGTTTTGGCTAGAGCGCTAATGAAAAATGTCCTGTGAATGCTGGCTCTATGGACGTCTTTGTAAAAAGTGAGGCGCCAGAGTAAATTGTCTGTTAGAATTGATCTGGGCCATAAGTTTCATAAAGATGCCCTTAAACATTGTGGGCAGAATTAGGGGCAATGAGCTGATGTACAATCCCCACGCTCTGGCCTAATGCAAGATAACACAGAGCGCCAGAGTTCTTGTAAAATAAAAACATTGTCGTTGTGTGTTGGAACAGCACTTTTCTTATTTGCTTCATATTATGTGCCTACATTCATATGCAGATGCAGAATATGGAACAAGAAAATGAAGTGTTGTTGCATCATGCAATGACACTTTTCCTATTCTACATTGAGCTCCAAGTTTGGCCAAGAGACTGTAATCAACACCAAAAAGGATGAAGTTTAGCTTAAATGATGTTCGTGGGCTGATTGCATATTCTGTATCTAAGGCGTCGAGGTGTCCGAGAGATTTTAGGGGTACCCAAGCCGCATCTGTCAGGTGCGGCCTGGGGGGCCCTAGAGAAAAGAAGGGAAAAAGTGTGGGTGATGGTGCTCTGACCCCAGCACTCCCATGATGAGAGGGAGTGCTCTGCTGAGAGCTCCGCCAGTGGCGGTGACTGGTGGAGTCACGTGCCTCTCCTCATTCATTGGCCAATTTATAGGGTGTTTATTGGATTTCAGAGCCTTACAGGCTTGTATGGCCTTGATAATGGCCAATGGTTGAATGCCATGTCCCTCCCCCGGAACCGAATATAATACTGAAATGAGTTTCTTATATGTTGTTTTTTCCAGGTATTTCCACCGTTGATTATCAATGTGTAGTTTACGTCTTCAAATTGCATGACAGCTTCATTTCCAGCCTTAGTAAATTCCTGCATGTCTACATTTTGTTGATCTTATGTAGTCTCGGTTTCTCTCTCTACTACTAAGCTTCCTTTTCCTCGCGTTCGCATCCGGACATACTTAACTCTCAACTGTAATATAACCTCACAATTGTATGTTCTTCATGTTTATCAACTCACATTTTGCCTTACTGCTCTACTACGCGCTCACTACTGCGACCCAGGGGTGATCTTGTATTGGCTTTGTTCCTCTCTCTTAATTATTGCTAATGTATTTGATCCATATTTGTGTAATATGCATTTCTTGATATTATTGATTGTGTTATTTGTGTGTTCTCCTTCCACTTATGTATTTTTATTTGTTCATGGCTTAAAGCCCTTTTAATCTAACATTAATTAGAAACATTTGGAGTGTATTCTTGCTGATCATTATTATTTGGATATTTCGAATGTCATGTTTAATAATAATTTTACATGTAAGCTTAAGATTTCTTGAGTATGTTTTTAAAAGTTGTATCTTGGAATGATAAATGTATTTCTGGTCCAATCAAACATCAAACAATGTTATCACATCAGGCCAAACTCCAACCAAGTATTGCCAGTTTGCAAGAAATACAGTAGAATGATGTTGACAATAACAAGATGGCTAAGTCTTGCATCAAATGTATCGTTTTGTTCTCCAGCTTTTCACAACAAAAATGGTGTTGCTATTTTCTTTATCCAAGAAATGTGATGCCCAAGTGGCTTAGTAAGACAATGATCCTTACGGCAAATGGGTTATTGCTTCCTTGCAAACATTTGAAAAATATTTATTATTGTTAGTACTTATGGCCCTAATTCACCAGACCCCACATTTTGGAAAGATCGTAGAATTCAGCTTCTTAACCACAATTTAGATAATTTGATTGTCTGTGGTGACTGTAATCAAATTGCTGACTTCTCATTGGACGACAAATCAACTGCAAAATGTATTAACTCCAAATCCTGTAATAACATTTTGAAACATATCGATCAAATTGGTTTAATAGACACATGGAGCCTTCTCACTCCTGACGTCTCTGAAGTTTCCCTTTACTCATTAGTTTGTAAATCATTCTCTAAATTGATTATATATTCCCCAATAAATCTCTTTCATCCAGCATTATCACATCTTATATTGAAGCCCTGGTCAAATCTAAAAACAGCCCTACTATCACTATCCGCAAATGGAATTTTATACAAATCTAAACAGAGCTATTTGATATTTACTAAGCTTTACATGAAGATAAAGATTTTCCTCAATCAATTGGGTGGTTCCAAGGATGCAGGTTAGCTCTTGGCTTCGTACATAAAACATACATCTAAATGATCCCTAATCAAGTCATTCCTTTACCCCGTGACTGAGCAGTTGCTTTTAAAAAGCAAGGCATTTTAGAAGCCTTCTTCCAATTTTACCAATCCTTATATTCCCCAGAAAATAATCCTCAGCTCTTTCACTTACAATTACCATATTAGAAGTACACATCACACAATCAATACATCTGACTTATCTTTCTCAATACTTATTTCTGCCCACAGGAAGTTAAAGAAACCATTTTATATTCGAAGGGCAGTAAAGTCTCTGGACTTGTCAGTGTTAGGATGCAAATGCAACACCCCAACCATGGAAATAGTTTCAGGCTGCATACATTTTATTAGTAAAATGAGCTGGTCATTTGGGGTCAGTGTTTTGCAGTTTTGATTGGCAGTTTCACCCATGTTACTTGTAGTTAGTTCGGACACACTTTAGAGAGCATCACAGAGCCTTACATAATGAATTAAGGAGCAACAATGTAAGAACGGTGTGTATTATATTTAGAGGGTAACGCTAGGGCGTGTGCAATAGTTTTTGTAGGTAGTAATAGTGATTGATACCGTACTTTGTCTATATTAAGGAGATCTTCGAACATGCTGTTATATTTTATATCCAGGGAAGCTATTGGTAGCAGGTGAATAGGTCATATATGCAGTCGGTCTATTTAATTAGAATGTATGCATCCTTCCACCATGATTATGCAGACAGCCAAGGTTACGGAAGACAGAGAGACACACAGAGTAGATAAGAGCTAATTGTGCCAGGCCAAGCCGCTCACAGGAGCTGAGAGCGGAATGTTGCTTTCTGACGAGTGGAAGTGCCTAGGAAGTTCCTGATAGCCTGCTAGCCCCTCTGCTCCTCCTGGATACGTTTTGCAGCTCGTTGTTATATTTGGCCCCTGACTCGAGGTGAAGATATTACAGGCTGCAATGGACTTTGATACTCTCTTACCGATGCCATTTATTGTGTTTACATAGTGTTTATATGCATTTTACATTAGTATTTACTCTTTCACTTTAGGCCACGCCCCCTACTATGAACATCAGCTTCATAAGGCACTGTCAACGCTCCCTAAGTGCGTGCGCCCGAGTGGAAGTTCCTGATAGCCTGGTAGGCATGAGAGGCGGTGGAGGCATGGGCAGCCATTCCTGAGCTGTTAACATTTCGTATGTCGTAACTTAGTACTTTGCATGCTCCAACAACTCACTCCCTATTCACATTAGTGGGCTGGAAACGTGTGGAGTGCTACTGTGCTACTGCCTTTTTGTGCTGCTGATGCACCAAACTTGGCGCACATCCGCGTGGAACGTCTCAGTATATGGTCATACTACGTGTGTAATTTTGTGCCTTTATTGATTCCAATGCTGTTAGTTTATACCTGCTGCTTCCATTGCATTGCTAGTTCTGTTACATTTATAGAGCACCACTAGCATCTGTTCGAATTGACTACATCTCCCAGAAGTCGCCATTATTGTAGTCAGGCAAAGAATACTTTTGTTGTCATCTTAACTCTTGTCCCATGATGACGCTGTTTTTCACTGTTTTCATTTTACAGCAGCGTTTTCTTTTTTGATTTTTTTACTTGTTTTGACGAGCATATGCATGTACTTGAGATAACCGTTTTTTCATCTTTCCTTTACTGGTACACTGCTCCTCTGCCGTAGTATATAGCATCTGTTTTGTGAAGTGACTCGCTCCCTACACAAGAACTGACACACCTAGTGCCTCACATTGAAGCATACGTTATATTTCACTGTAGAACGTTGTGGGGTGATAGTTAATTTTTCACGCCTCATATTTTCAATTTTCTGTCATCCCATAATTGTGGTTTTCTTTTGCCATTAACTGAAAATGGATATAGGACTTAGAAGCGGCAAGCACTTGGGTGATCACCTTGTTAGAACTACACCTGTTTTTCCACAGCAAGCTCCTCAAATGAGACACCACTGCCTCTACGAGGTAAGCGTTCCTTTCTCTCTCTGTCTTTTGATAACCTAGATAATAATGCTGCTTTTAAGCCCATTGATAATCCACCAGTCTTAGACTTTGTGGCAGAACCTGTGCCGGCCAAACTCTCTACTGAGAGCAGTCCTCCATCCCTTACACAGAGTGTGTTTTCGATCAAAGAGGCTAATGAACCCAACTTGAACTTTACTCTCCCTTCCTCTGATATGTTGAAATTCGAAGTGGCAACCACTGGCATTTCACAGGAAGGTCACTTTGCTCCCTTGTCTGACACTTCTCTTCTTGCCCCTGTCGTAATGTCCGAACTTGATAAAAGGGTAGGTCTGTCAATGGGACACTCAATGCCAGTGTCCAAAACGACTAAACATTGTGAACAGGTTCATTTTCACAAATTAGATACACCCCCTCATCTGGCCTGTTCTGTACCTCCTTCATTGCCATTCTTACCAAATACTTCCCCATCTGCACCCGTTACTGCTAGTTCTCCAATATGCTTTCACTTTATTTTCTGTTCCAACACACTTACCTATTTTCTCTGCGAATGATTCTCCTCCATTGGATTTGCCAAAGGAGGTTTCAAGTTGTCCCGAATCCTCACTTCCAGCCACACCTCCTGCTCAATCTGATGATAACATGGACAACCTTTCGGAACAAGCACTTCAACATTTTCCTGTTTTGACACATATTTTGAATCTTTTGGACAAGGGGCATGATTTCACTCACACTGTTTTAAAAGAATTAAAAGACGCCTTGCTAGCTACCAATACTAAGCTGTCCAAAATTGAAGGATTCATACTGGCCCTGGACTCATATCATCAATTTCATGCCAATTGTGCAGAAAGGACCCTTCAGGCATTTCAGACTGCCTTATGCCAATATGAAAAAGCAAAAGCTTCTTCTACTACATCTACTAAAACTGGCGGTGACTTATTGTTACTTCACGACCAGCCCAAACCATTTGCTCACGTAGTACAAGGAGCCAACACAACATCAAAAATGTTGCTGGAATCTCCTGGTTTTGACCTTGTGGAAGTTGCAAAACCGCAGCATGATCACCTGCTCCATATTGAACAAATCCTTTTTCAAGTCACTCTCGTTCCACTTCCTGAAACGATTCCAATGGATGTCCACAGGACATCCGTTATGGAGACCCTGGATAGCCCATTGGCTTTGACGGACATACTTGACACACAAGCTAATATTTTACAATCTAGAGATCTGCCATTAGAGAATTCCTTCTCCCAAGAAGAAACCCAGACTACGCAAGTCTTTACGTCACGTAAAGCCAAAAAATCCTTTCAGAGAGCCTCAAAAAGAAGATTGCTTGCCAAAACCACTATTAATAACAATGCGGGCAATGAGCCTAATGCTAAATCTAAAAACCAACTACCTCAGAAAACTAAAAGGCACAATTCCAACATTAAAAAGATCTGTAATATCTCTCTTGAATACCAAGTGTTAGACCTTAATCAGTTAAATGAAGAGAGCAAAATAGTCCTTAAAATCAAATCTAAGGAAGGTCCTTTGCCCTCTTCTCAGATTGCAAAAGGCTCCTCTGTGGAGGCTATCTCATCGCTAACAAAGATTCCAAGTGCGCAGTCATGCTCTGCTTCTAAAGCCTCTTTATCTGTTCATGATATTGGTACCCAAACACTGTTGGTTCAATCACAAATGTCCAATTTCTTTCCTACCACTTGCAACAAAATTGCTTCAACTACCTCGCAGATCGTTGACTCAGACGGTAACACAACCAATGTGTCATCTGAGGTCTGTGTTTCTTCTAAATCCTGTATTCCCCTCCCTGTTACATCGCATATTGAATTGCCAATTGCTTCACAAACTTCGCATTGTGCAGTCAAAACCACTTCTCTGTCGACCAAATTGGTCCACTCTGTAAATGGCATATTGTCTACTATGCCATATGGTGTGTCCTATGCAATTATTCCTCCATCTTTGCAAGACCTCCTGAGCACAAGTATATCGCCTCTGGCCCTCTCCTCGGAGAAGAGAGCTTCCCCTTCATTTAGCAAAATCCCAAAAGAGATGACAACTATCTTAGGCTGGTCGAGTGATCCTCTCGTGAACGGCAACTCACGAATAAATCGCTCATTCCTAATGTCCGCACTCTTTAAAATTCCATCTTTACGTAACTTAGTCTCCAACGTTGTGGAATGGATCAAGCTCCCCAACCACAGCAACTTTTGTGTGCTTTGCCGAACTGAATCATACATAATTGCAAAGCTTCTATGGGACCACAATTCTGATTTGAAATTACTTGGTCTCGAAATGGAAGTCTTTTCCTCCATGGACGACGCGTGGTCCTTTCTGGACTTTATGCCCCTGCCGAAACAAGAACCTCTTCCTGCATTAAATAAAGGAGTTTCTTCCACGACTACACAGACCGAAATGCTCGAACAACTTACTTCATTTGCTAATGCTCTAAAAGGTCTGGCTTGGCTTGAACCCTTTATTAAAGCTGCTGTGCATGACAGGTAACCTGCCCCCATTTCTTAACCCGCGTTGTTTATCATAGCATCTTGGAATTGTTGTGGCCTACAAAATCTGACTTCTTGGCATAAATCACTCTTGTCATCCCTTATGCCGTCTATCATCTTCATACAGGAAACTATGTGCTCTTCCAATTTTCAATTGGTTGGATTCTGATCGTTTAAACATCCTGCAAAACAAGCGCTTGTGGGAAGGCCCGCTGGAGGACTCGCAATACTAATTAAGAACACCATGCGATTTTCGTTTCAATCTTCTCACTCATCTGATCTTTGTTTGATTATTATACTCCATCTGGAGGATTTTCCCTGCAAGTATTTAATACTTGCGTCTCTATACCGGAATCCTCAGATATTAGCTCTAGACACCATGGCCCTTTATCATGAATGTGAGATTAACATTGGTGGTGACTTTAATGCCATCTCTTGGCTGATGAACTCGCCTTTAGGAAGTCTAGTCCTTCTTTTTATCAAAAACAATCTCTCACTCGCGGGCGCAGATGGGCCCAGTTCCTCGAAGAAAGGAACATTCACATTATTTTGCCAGCTTCACCTTCCTCCTACATTACCTGGCAAAGAGGGGCAGCCTGCTCCTCCATCGATTATATCGCTGCCTCCAGGCTGCTCTCAGGCCTTATTGATCCAGTGATAGTTTTAAATCCCTGTTTGGGGGATCACAGGGTATTATCAGTTGTAATTCATCATAAGCTATCCAGTTTTCATCTCATGCTTGTCCTTTCTTTATTGCAAATGGACATACCTGCACTTTTGATCCATTGCAATCCAAGACTTTGTATAAATCTTGCCTACTTAGTAAATCGCGATCGCTGGGTTGACTTCAACCTTGCTCTCTCTCCGCAACTTATGAAGAAAATAGTTGAATAGAACATGAACATGATTCACGGCCATCTTCGTAGTTTGTCACACCCAGATGCCACCTTGCTCAGACCACTGCACTCACATTCACATCTCACTTCGATTGTCTCTCTTAAGAGACTGAAACATCGTGATATAAGAACAGCTAAAGCAGCAGTCTATAATCTTGAAGCGTATATGCAGGCTAAGAAAAAAATCATTGCCCAATACAAAATGGAGCGAACATTTTTTTCATTTTGTAAACATCTACAAGACAATCAGCAGATGGTGCAGCTCCTATGCAAACATAAAACCAAAGACATCTGCGCAATTTTGAGGAAGTCCATGGGGTCAACTCGGTCCGCCTTGGATACCGTTATCGATGGCCTGTCATGGCAAATATTTTTCAAATCCAAATATGCTTTACCCCTGCCGCACACGCCCTTTGAAGTGGACCCTCTACTTCATCACATTCCGACATTATGCCCATGGTCCATAAAAGATATCATTTGGGCTATACACAAATTAAAACACTCTAAGGCTGCTGGGCCAGATGGACTCCCACCTTGTGTGATAAAAGATGATCCACTATTTTGGGCAACCTTTTTTCTTACAAATCTTTCGGAATGTATTTCACTTTGAGAAAATTCCCTGTTCATGGCTCAGTTCTATTATTATTCCTCTTCACAAAAAGGGCTCAATTGACAATCCCAATAACTTTAGGCGTATTGCGTTAATTGATGTGGCAGCAAAGATCTTTGCCCTACTCATACTCAATGAATTGGAAATCTTTATGGCGCAGAAAGCTTCTTTGTCTAAAGTGCAGGTTGGCTTTAGAAAGGCCATGGGGACGCAGCTAAATGCTACCATATTAGCTAATTTCATCTCCTTAGCTCAACATACTTCCATTGGGCCAATATATATGGCTCCCCTCGATCTATCATCAGCTTTTGATAGTGTTATTAGAGGGCGACTGTGGGAAAAGATGTTGGCTTATGGGATTCCACCTTACACTGTTGCACTTATTTCGCTTCTCCGCCACAATACCAATTTCAGAGTTCGCATTAATGCTGCAGTGCTCTTGTCAGACCCAATTCCCACTGAGATCGGTGTCAAGCAAGGCTGCAATTTTTCTGCCACCTTTTTTAACCTTTACCTTGCTGACACCGATCTATGGAATGCTGCTGTGGTCTTTCCTGTTGGAATGGGTGACTTATGACTGCAATGGCTTGCATTTGCGGACGACGTGATCCTTTTCGACTGGTCACAATTCGGTCTCCAAAACAAGCTTAATCTCTTTTTCACTTACTGCCTACAAAACAACTTGGCTATAAACTCATCTAAGTCCAATATTCTTATCTTTACAGCCAAAAGAAAACTTTGATCCTTTAAATGGACTATTAATTACAATGCAAGCAAGGTTTCCTCAGAGATGATGTATTTAGGATACAATTTATCGAACTCCACATCGCTTATTAAATTGCAGACATCAATTTCATTCAAAGTTATACATCTTACATCACAAATGCAGATCATATTCCGTAAACAATGTACATTTTCACTAGTACCTCTCTTGGATTTTTATCAGATGAAGGTCGAGGCATTGATTCTTTATGGTCTAGACCTCTGTCTCGCCGAGATTGGCCCCTTTTAAATAAAATCCAAGGGAAAATTTGGAAATCAATATTGGGCCTTCCTATATATCTTCCCAATGCCATAGTAAAACACGAACTAGGCCTTTCATCTTTGGCCTTGAAGTTCACTTGGCGTATGGTATCCGACTTCGCAAAGATTGCTCTCTTCCACCCAATTCTCTTTACAAAGATCTCGCCATTATGTTAACAAAGTCATCTCCTGTTTCAATAGCGCAATTTCACTCAGGTATGCAGGGTCTACTTGCTTCCATGAACTTAACAACTGAAGATCTTAACTTGCGTTCTGCTTTGGCCAAAAAATGACACTTTCGCAATGATTGGGTGGCAACCGCTGATATCATTTCCACTTATTCCTCATTTAAAGAATATGGAAAATTTAGACATAACCAACTCCCGCTCCTTCTGTACTTAATTATGTTTCCATGCAATAAAATAAGAACTCTCTGTATGAGATTCCGCCTGGATTTACCAAGTTCCGTACCAGGAGTTGGTCGCTTGGATCTGCGGCATGGCCAGACACTGATTGTCGCTTCTGTTGTGTTAAAGGGGTTGAGGAATCTTTAAAACATCTTTTCCTTTCATTTCCCCAGTTTGAAAGTTCTACAACCAAGTTTATGAGTGAATTTTTGATTGCAACAACGCCATTGTCTTGGAACCTCATTTGGATGAGATGTATGTGGGGCAGCTCGAATTCGATCATTTTCGCAGCCTCTCGCATGCTAAATTACATCACTATAAAACTTGAAGGCGCACTGGTCTAGCTTCATGCAACGGTATGCTTTGCTTTGAGCTCCCCTTTATCGCTGACTCCAATATCCACTGAGCCAGTTTATTATATCCTACCCAATGACGGCTTGCTAGTCATCCTAGCACCGACATCCTTGCTATATTTGCACACAAAATGTCGGATGTTGTCCGTTTATGAAACAAAGTTTTATTCAGAGATGTGTACTGGACTCCATGTTCTTCGCTTTGTTGTGTAGTATGAATCAGTAGTTTATTATATGTTCTAACGTCTATTTGACAGTGATCCTTGTATTGTTCATTTTGTTTGAATTTGAATAACCTATTAATTCTCTTTGTGAGATAGCGGGGTGCAGCGTTGTTTAGGCATCTGCATGTTAGTGAGGCGGTTTTAAGCAGGATTTTGTCGCTGGCCGAAAGCCAATTATTCTGTCTCCTTACCTTGGAGCTGTTCTCTTTTCTGGCCTTACCCAGTGCTACTCTAAGGGCATTATTCTGAAGAGTCTGAATTTTACTGACAATGTATTTATTGGCGCCTAGGTATAGGGCGTTACAATAGTCCAATTTGGACAAGATTAAGGCTCTGGCCAGAATGGTACAGCTATTTTTAGATAGGAATGGTTTGCCGGCTCTAATCAACTTGCATGTGTATGCAGTGGCTGAGGCCATGGAGTTAACCTGTTTGGCAAAGGTAAGGGTAGAGTCCAGGTAAAAACCTAAGGTTTTTACCTCTTTGGCAACCTTGATGGTGTTGCCATCAATATTAAAGGAGATGTAATTGTGGCCAGGTTTATTGAGGTTGGGCATGGTGCCCCGAATGATGAGTTCAGTTTTGTCATCATTCAGGCATAGACCATGGACAGCCATCCATGCCTGGATGATGAGGTACATTTTGAACGTGTCCCTTTGATTCCCTTTGCACCTGTCTCGTCATTTTGTAGTGTTGTCTTTCTTTAATGTCTTACTAATTAATGAGCTTTGCAAATGTCCATCACATCTTTTGTTCTCATAAATTATGCCACCTTTTGTACTGGTTGCTAGGATATTTTACATGATTCTTTTTAGCATTTAATCATAAATACAATTTGCGTATGTATTTCATAACTATTAACATTTGTTCTTTATTTATCATGTTTTAGCTGAACATTTCCTTTTAATGTGAAAAAATGTATTATTCCATTTTGTATTCTGTTCAGATGATAATAATTGAAATAAATATCACCAGTGCATTTGTGAAGACATGTCCTAGCTAGTCCCCTGAATTCCTGTAAACGTATGCAAGGTCTGTCACTGGGCATCACTGATGAGACCTGCACCCCTGCTGGTTCTCTGGTTATCACAGAGGATCACACAACAAGCAATAAGGATCAGCAGCTTGATAATACTGGAACATGCAGAAATTCTCGCAACATCAACTTTGCAGTATCATGTTCTTACAAGCGAATGTCCAACGGTGTCCCTAAGGGTGACTAGTCCCCTGAAACATCCTCTAAGAACCCTGTCCCTGACACTAATACCACCTGTATCATTCCTCTCCTGGAAAAAAAAAACCTACCCTGTGCCGTTCTCTTCCCTCCAAATGTCAGCTCATGTCTCTTTGCTTTTCATGCAGAAATGATGGAGAAACTGGCTACTGCCTGTTTTATCGATTTTAGCAAGTCCTCTACTATCTCAACCACCTGAAGACAGGTTTCGAGCTATACAGAGGTGGCAGAGGTCATCCAACTGTTGGTCCTAGTTGATCTCTGATTTGCGCTGGATGGTGTTCATGGGCCATTTGCTGCTGTTAAATGGACTGAGAGATGCAGGTATCAATGGTACAGCTCCTTATTGACTGGAATTGAATTTCTTTGACCAAACGGAATCGGTCGCAGTGTCCCTATTCACGGCTGGGCTCATCTCTCTCTCTCTCTCTCTGTCCTATTCTTTTTAATTTGTACATGTGCCAACTGGTCACTCTCATTCACACACTTTTGTTTATGTTTTTACTCATATGCTGATCTTTTCGGGCACGAAGAATGTGTTGTTGGCCGACAATCTGTAATATGTTCTAACTCAGGCACATGGATGTGTATAAACTGGAAAAAACGAAATACTGATAAAAAATGATGTTTTAATAGTGGGATGACATTCTAACAACTGCAATGCCCCATATGGCCTTCTTTTACCTGGGTGAACAAGTTTTAAATGTCACCAACCTATCTCACAGCTCCCACACACTGACTCTGTGACTAAAACCTGTCTCTACATTCTGAGCATCTTGCATAGCATGTTTCCTGCTCATCCCACCACCACGCATGGGGCTACACTGTAACCAGGGAAACGCTTCCCAGAGGGAGTTCTGTGGGAAGTTCTGCTGCACTTTGGGTAGAGTGCATGATCCCTTGTCACCCCTCCCCCTTCCACTCTCCCAACGGCTTCCTCACATTCATGAAGTGCTGATGGTTAAAATGTGCAGGAGGGGATGAAACATCTCTTTTTTTTATGGCACGTCTTCTTTCAAAAATTGGCAGCGTGGATGTCGATTTGATGCCTTTAAAACTTCCAGGCCTCGGTGCTATGACAACCGAGCAAGAAATGTTGAAACCGAGCAAACAGTGTTGTCTCGGGAGGATGGCTCAGGGGCAACACGCTCGTGGAGCAACACAAGTTCAATCCCCGGGTCCGTGCTTAGAAACCTCTGGTTACTGAGCGTGTTATAAATAACCAATTACAAATTACACACACTGTAGCCCATAGACAGTGTGCAGTACAGTACTGGAATACTGTACATACAAGAGCCCATCTCTAACCATATGCAGCCAAAGGGTACCAGGCAATTAATTGTGGGCGTGGGTGGGGCCCACAATGATTTACGATTGGAATTCAGGACGAAAATACTCGCCCTAAGCAGCACTTAACTGCAAATCCCAATGCATTCTGCACCCAAAGCACCTGCACATCTGCATGCAGGTAACTATAAAACACGGCCTGCCTCACAGAGCTGATCAAATAGAAACCTCCTATTTACTTAGAGAACCTAACCTCTTACACAAAGCGCCAAGTGGCCATGCCAATGGCAAAGCATGCTATAGCAAGAGCCACTATCATAACACGACATAACATAACATTTGTACTCACTGCTTGACCGACTGACAGACTGAGGTATACATCCACTGACTGATTCACACATTCGGCCACTCACTTACTAGCTGCAGCTTTGTGACTTATTCCCCTTTTCCTGATTAAATGAAGTTTCCCAATCTTCTAAGAAAACGACACGTGAATAAAGGCTGCATAACAATGGAGAAGTTGAAGCACATACACTCTTCCAGTTATTGTGCGGCAAATCAGTCTTTAGAAAATTGCTACAGCGCACTGCTCACATGAATATCCTTTGCTCTTCCATTAATAATACAATACATTGCGGCTGTGGGATGTGATTTGTTCCAAAATGACTGTAGTTCTTAGTGATTATACAAATTAGAATGATTTATAATCATGTTAGCTCTTTTGAGGCTGTAGGATGTTTATTCTTCAGTCTACAGTACTTATAATTACATTTAGGAATGTAATGAGAGGTTATATAATTGTATTAATATTTTATTTAATTGATTCCCTTTAGCATAGTATTATTTTTAAAGTATGTGGGCTTTTTCCAATGCAACGTGAGGTAACCGAAAACTATTTCCTATTTCTTCATAAGCGATTAAAAACATACTTTTTCAGAGAAGAAGCATCAAGAAACTTCAGCTCATCACCTGACCACAAGCTGTCCTATTGCCCGGTGATACATGTTTTGACCCATTGAGTGATTAAATATGTTTGTATTGGTTGCATATCATGTCTGTTTTTTAGGCACAGTGCTACACAGTGCTAATAAAGATAGCAAGGACTTCGATTTGCTACTTTGCATACAATACTGAAAAACCCTTTGATGACCTAAACGCATTTACAAAAATAGAAGATGCTATTTGGGGCAATTCTCAAAATTACCCAATGTATGCATGGCATTTGTATATCTCCAACAACCATGCCTATACATTGTATTTATTTATTTATTTATTTATTTTCTTTACTTTTTTTCAGTGCTGGCTCTGCCAAGAACATCTCAGAGCACCTCTCAGAGCACCTTATATGATTCGAAATTGCAAGAGGCAGGAGGTAAAACAGATGTTACAACAGATGGTAGGATGTTCCATGCTGTGGGTGCCCACTGGGTAAATACTTGTGTTTGTGTGTATGTTCGTTTGCAGGGTAGAGTGTGTTTGCAGTTCTTGGACTGTGGTGCAGAAGTCATCATGGGAAGGACTTGTCTAATCTTGTGGAAGAGGTACAGTTGTAGGTTGTATTTTTTGGTGACAGCAGCTATGTGGTGCGTGAATGAAAGGTGGGGATCAATGGTCAAGCCTCAGGATTCATCAGGTGTGGAGAGGGATATGTGTGGGTTGTGTGTGATGAGTTCTTTGATCCAAGGGGTGGGGTTGGCTTTGTGTCTCAGGAGGTAGTAGAAGAGATATTCTCTTTTGGAAGGATTGAATTTGAGGAAGTGGGTGGCTATTCAGGTGGTGGGGGATGACATTTGGAAGCATATTTGCATGTCGTCTGCGTAGTGGTGGAAGTGGATGTTGTGTTTAGTAATGGTCTCCAATGGATTCTACATTTAGGTTGTAGAGGAGTAGAAACAGGGAGGATACTTGTGTGGCCCTGTAGATGACTATGATGTGGTTGAAGAGATAAGGGGGCATGAAGACAATGGGCCTCATTATAAGTATGGCGGCGAGGCAACAACGGCGCCGATAGTGCTACCGGTGCTGTTTCTACGGTACCGCCATACTACGAGTTGTGCTCGCACGTCTCGCTCTGCCCGCCAGGTCGGGCCTGGCGGGCAGTGCGGCACTGTCAAGCACACGTTGTGGATGCACCGGCACCGTTCTGAACGGTGTCGGTGCATCCGAGCTCCCCATTCCCATTCAGCCCTATGGGGCCGAATGGGAGTGGGGTGTCCCTTATTACCGGCACCCGCAAATGGGCACTTACCGGTTCCGCCAAACTCAGCATGACCCGGTAATTGCCCAGTCGCGGGTGCCGGATTCTTTCGCAAGTTTGGAAGAAGCCTGTTTGTATTACAGGCATGGCTACCCCCAAACCTGTAATGAGGCCCAATGTGTGTTCTGCCAGTGAAGAAAGAGGCAAACCAGTTGAGGATTGTGCCTGAGAGTTTTCTCCTCTGAGATAGGATGTTGAGAAGAATGGTGTCATCAATGGTGTGAAAGTCTGGAGAGAGGTCGCAGATTAGGAGTAGGGCTGTGTGACCCTTGCAATTAATGTGGCAGAGGGCTTCTAAGATGTAAAGTGTCATAGTTGTAGTGCTGTGGCCATGTTGAAAGTCAGATTGGGAGGTGTTGTGGAGGCTGTTTGCGGTGATGTGTTGTTGGAGTTGGGTTGTGGCCTTGATTCCTGTGATGGGGCAGTAGTTGCCAGGGAATGTGGGGTTGAAGGGCGCTTTCTTGAGGAGGGGGGATATTTTTCCAGTTTTGAGTGTTGAAGGGACAGTACCATGCGCGAGGCAGTAGTTGATTATGTTGAGCCAATGAGGAGCAAGGGTGGTTATGCAGTTTAATGCACCTTGAGGTGTGCATGCGTAATCCAGGAAGAGTGCAGGTTTAGTTTTGGCAATGAAGATGGAAAAGATCCCATGTGTTGGAATGTTTGGAAGCGCTGGCTGGCAGTGTGACAGCAGAGGGGAGGGCTTGTCTGGTGTGTATTTTAGAGTTGAAGTAGTCCACGAAGGAGTGGCACACTGAAATGGATGGGGATGTGGAGAGTGTCAGTGGTGGTTTGCAGAGTGATTTGATGATGTTGAAAAGTTTATGTGTACAATTAGTGGCAGATTGGAGTTCTTGGAGTTAGGGGAAGCTTTAGTATTGCATATGGCTGTTTTTAATTTGTTGCAGGAGTGTTATGAGGGATGTCCTGGTGGCGGGGCATGGGTATGTTTGCCAAGCTGTTTCTTCTCAGCTGGTTTCTTGATTAATGGAGAATAGGGAACTGTTAAGCCATGTTTTGTAGCGGTGGTTGCTGGGTTTTTGCGATTTGAAGGGGCTATTTTGTAGAGTTCTTCGATGTTGATGGTGTTGTAATTTTTAAAGAGAATGTAGGTTTGTTTGTGAGGGGATGTTTGGGGTGGCATGTGTGGTGATAAGGTTGTGCCTGTAATATGTTTTCTGGCTGGGGCAGGGGGGATGTGTGGCAGGTGGTGGGATGCTCTTTGGTAGAGTGAGCTTTAAGGGGATTGCAAAGTGGTCAGACCAAGAAACCCAGATTCCTTTTTCAACAGATATGTGATTTTTGCTAGAAATCAGGAAGACAATGTTGTGCCACCTATATGAGAGTGGTCGGTGATGAGTTGCCAGAAGCCGTTAGGAGTCTTTATATTATGGGATTGCTGTCTTGATGTCAATTACCAGTGTTGAAATCACCAAGGAAGATATTGGTGTAAGGCATCTGTAGTTGTTAGAAGTTAAGTAAATCCAGTCAGTGTGGAAGTTGGGATAGTATGTTGGAGAGCGGTAAATGAAGTGGATACATGTGGGGTGTGGCTGTAATAGAGGGGAGCATGTGAGAGAAAGAGCATGAAGGAAAGAATATGGGGGTGTTGGGGTGCTAAGTATGATTGTGTCCTTGTAAATGATGGGGCAGCAACAGCCTTGCTTACGTGGGCATCCATGTGGTGGATGACATAGTGTGGAAGGATCATGTCAGGGTTAATGGTGTATGGTGGGTGGGGTTTTAGCCATGTCTCTGTTAGAAAGAGTATGTCTGGGGAGTGTGCTAATTAACTAATTGATTTCATGTGTGTGTGCAGGTGCAGAGAGGCTGTTGAGCAGAATACAAGTGTGTTTGATTAGTTGTTTCAGTGGAGAGCTCGGTTGGAGTTTGATTTGAATGCTGAGAGGCAACATTTGTGCTTAGCTGTTTAAATTAACCACTAAAAAATTTTTCTACATAGATTTTTAAAATAACTTTTATTGACACATTATAACATAAACGTAAGTACTACACGTGTTTCACTCATAAGAGCTTATTCAGGGCCAATTTTGATATTCCTTAGGATAGTTACTGTTGAGACTAAAAGTTGTGTCTTGTTTCTTCACCTACACGGCAAATGGGTCTTTGATTGCAGTTCTGTTAAGTGGATTCATGGAAAAATGGTTACTTTTTTTAAATGTGTTCATTCTCTTTTCTGACTTGTTCATCTACTTCTGTATGTCTCTTTTGTTGACTGTCCTGACTGTGGTTAAGTTATATTTGATTCCCGGTTAGGATTTACTTGTTAGTACACCTTTCTGTTAAAATGCCGGTGATCATCTCTGAGTGAGTTGTGAGCACCCGAAAGATGATCATGTTCGGTTAACACAAAGGTGTATTAACAAGTACACCCTAACAGGAAATCATAGGTTGATTGATCACACAACCACAAATATGTTGGGTGATAAACCTGGTGGTATGAGGAAAATACCTTTTCTTATAGTTCTTGTAGTGCTTAGCTTTCATCACTTCACTTCCGGGACTTCTTTTTCCAGGTTTCCTGTTGATGCAAAAAATTCTCATCATCGACGTCGTATAGAGGACGTATATACGTCGTATACAAGACCTAAATGTCTCACTTAGGCATGAATCCTATCCATGTCTGGCATATTGTGATGACATTTGCAGTTGGCAGTACTACTTTGCTATCATAATATTTGAAATATTTTAAGATTCACACAATTTAATATTTACAATATTAATAGCGCAGAGGCCGGTTTAGTTATAATTTTCCCTCTCATCGTGTTTGTTATTAAAGTTCAGTTTATGCTTGTCACTCATCATTGGCACTTCCTATTGAGCATCCATTTAATATCAGGTAAATCAGCATTTTGTGAGCCCTGTAGTGTGCTCCCGCAATAGAAATGCCCGTAAGCATACCTCAATCTTGGCAAATGGCAGCAGAGGACAAAGTCATTACCTGTCTCACGCTGGTGTGTCTGAAAGGGCTAAAGGCCTCTACTCCTGCTGCCACTGTGCTTTTCTTCCACCTAACCCAGTAAACACCACTCCCCCATGGCTCCTAAGGTCCTTACCTCCAAACCCCTGACTACATTCCATCACATCATGCTCCTCCCTATCTTACTCCTTCACTTGACTGTTTTGTCCCTTCCTCCTTCCTGGGGCATTTGCATACTCCCATAAACGAGCTTATCACTCCTCATTTCCCCCATCTGCACTTGCCATCCCCATCCTCTCATCATTCGAATGATACCATACTCATCAATCTCAATCCCACCCTACCCACTTCAACCTCATCTACTTCATTCGTATCCCTCTGGAAAGCCTTCCCACCCTCACTCTCATACTGTACACATACCGGGCATCTAGAATGCCCAATCTCTCTGCATAAATGCTACTTCCTCACTGACCACTTTGACAACCATCACAACAAATGCTCTCTGATGACCAGCACTGAATCATGGATCATCCTATTGACATAGTCACTTTGGCTGTCCTCTACACACGCTTCTATACCTTCTGCCATTCCCCCAAAAGATGAGTGTGTTGATCTGATGATCAGCGAGGACACCCCCTTTGGATTTATTCTCTCCACCTTTTAACACATCAATGTCCAACATTTTACTCCAACCCCATCACTATCCTGCTCATCTACCATCCACCCAAAATCCACAATTTTTTGACCTTGCTCTACTTTTTGAAACTCCCATGACTGATATCCATACCAACATAATGGGTGATCGTATCCTCACCAAACTCACCAACATGACAGAAATTGAATGGCTACATCTAGACTCAATTGTTTCATACTGCTCTCTGGTTAACTGACATAGTGTTCCTAACCGCACTCACAAAAACATAGTAGATCTCATCTTTTTAGCCTCCACACTTGACCCCTATGCTTTCTCTATTTATGCTTCATTCTAAAACCACTCACTCATCCACTTCACCATCTCAATCCCCCCTCCACTCTGTCTACCTCTTCCCTCATCTATAACTAACTAACATCCCTACCTTACGTATGACAGGACCTTCCTTCAAGCTCTCTACCCACACTTGATCTCTCTATTCAACTAGCCTTTGCTGTGTTCAACACTTCATTGGGTACTCCCTTCTATAGGCCACTCTACAGTTCACTCTCTGTCTCTCTCCCACCATCACCTTATCTCTTCTTCTTCCTCTATCTGTGCTTTAGTGTGACAGCCATGGAGACCTTCCAACCTCTGTTCCACTCTGAAGGTATCCTTGGATTCAAGCAAAGGAGGGGCTGAGTAGGGGAGCAGGGATGTAGATGCCCAGAGAGCATCACTGTGTTTCAGTAATCTTTAGTGGCATGGAATGAGAGCTAAGGAGCTTTAATGAGTTTTGAAAAGGAAGGGATGAGCGGCAGAGTCAGGGTTGTATCTGTAGAGTTACCAGGTTTGCAAAATCAAAAAACCTGATAGGCAACCAAATTAACATTATGGGCCACAGTTCCACACAAAAGTTGGACTACACTTCAGTAAATCAGACATAGAATCTTCTTTAGTTTATAATGTCATACATTTGCCCAATATCACATAACTTGGATTGCTAATCAACCCTGAATTTGAAAAAGTACTCTTTGTGTGCAAGTCAATCCATAAAAGTGCTATTGCATTGAACTGAATTGAAAATATGCCAGTACATAATTCTTCAGCCACGTTATTAAGGGAGATGTTCCAGCAGTGTCACTTCTTATCGGACTACATGTGGTGGAGGGCTGGTTTCTTTAGATCCCATCTCCTCTCCACCATGTCCCTCTTCCACTAGCACTATGCTTGGTCTATTTTTCTTGAGCCATCCCAACTGTTGTTGATGGCTGCTTTGTCAATGGATAAAAGTAGCATGAAAGCGCAGTGACAGAGGAATCATCCAAGGTGGGTGCTGACCTGGTATTTGGAGAAATACATTCTCATTGCCTGTTTGTTGCAGTAATGTTGCCATCCCACTGAGTGCCCAACAAACATACTTGGGAAGGAAGGAAGACCTGAAAAGATTATTGGAGGTGCTGGGGTTCTGAACGACCCTGTTAGTTACTGGTGTTTATTTATTTGTTGTCATAATAAAGCAGGATGCAGTTTGAAGTAAACTTTACACAATATTAAAAATAACACACTCATTAAAAGCACATTCAATTATAAAAATAGTTAGTAATTCATGTTGTATAATGTATCTTAAATTAATGCCCATGAATTGTGGAAAGATTCTTGAACCCGATATCACAAGCCGATGTGGCTTATGTAGCCGCATTTTTAAAATCTTGGCAAATTCCAATGTTCAAACAATGGCCTTGAACGTTCAAAAGAGTTTATCTTGTTTGAAGTCATTTTTCATGATTTCATTTTGTTAAACAGTTCTTTTTATTCCTTGTGATGTCTAGCGATGAAGTGCAGTTTTTAGAATTCTAATTTTAATGTAATGTGAAATTGTTGTTTGTATTATTGTATTATCTTCTTTTCCTTTATTTCTCTTTCTTTTTGTAAAGGATTTTTATAAACCATTCAGAAATAAAAACTAAAAGAATTCATGCCCATACTTTCAGGATAGCAATAATTATAGGATGTTGCTTACCCTTCTTGCATCTCACCCACAAATGAAAGGATTTGATATAGTCAAGTGAGTGAACACATTTCTAAAAATGCAAAGATTGTAAGCCCACTAACCTCTTACATTCCATTAATAGATATGTTGTGTTTTCCAATTTATCAACATTTTTACATATTCTGCTTCTTTTATATAACGGAATTGCAAATCTAGGAATCAGTACTGCTAAATGTTGGAGTTAAAGTTAAATTTATGCATAACAACAAAAACATACGGGCAAACTCAACTAATGGAAATGTTCGTAGGTATTGCTCTAGTTGTCTATATACATGAGTCATCATTTCTTGTATGTTTTTACGCTTCACTATTTGTAATATATTCTGTTCAAAATCCAAGCGTTTCATTTTATTAGTAATTTCACTTTTGGTTTTATAATTTCATATGACTCCCATTGTACTTGAGTCCACTACAGCCATTGCTGCATTTCGAGACCTCGAGATCATATGAGTAATTTTGCATTGATGATGTCCAATACAAAAGTGTTCAATGGGTTCTCCATATTGGTTATATATTTACGATAAAAAGCATACCTCTTAATTTATACAGGGTCCTTAATTAAATAATTCCCAATTTTAGTCCAATGCTCTGTATTGAGGCACTATTCACTAGACCAAGGGACATTCTCCAAAAGGTACACTTTACACTGCAATCTATACTTGTCTAACCACTCCAGCTTATCAAAGAGTTTAGTTTCAATAGTATATGAAAGTGATAGACTATGACTATTGATCTTTTAACTTCATCTGCCTTGATGCAAAAATCATGCCTAAATAGGTATACAAAGTGTTAATATGTCCTATTTCCTGGGTGAAGCTGCTACAGTTCAATGGAACCTTGTCAGTGGAATGCTGCAGCAGACACCAGAAAGGAATGTTATGTTTAGAAAAAGGGACCAAGGCAGCAGCTGAAAGCGCTGTTTTTTTTCTGTATGGATCTTCTGAATAAACCCTCTGATATTACATGCCCATGGTGTGTGTGGACAGCATAATTTTACTGGCAACGAGGATGGGATTTATCACACATGAGGGGGTATTTCAGTTCTGCAGGATGGCTTTTGGATTTTTTTGGCCTGGTCGGTTTTCCAAATGGTGACGTATAACTTATTAAAGGACATTCCCGATGTACATTGTTTGCAGGATGACATTCTGGTATGTGGAGAAACATGGGAAAGGCATGAAGAGAACGTAAGAAAGGTTCTAAGTATTTTGGAAAAAGGGCTATAACATTAAGGGCAGATAAATGTGTGTTTCGAAAGGAGGTGGTGGGTAATTGGGCCATGAGATCTCGAGTGAAGGGTTGTGGCCCAAAGATGACATGGGGAATGCCATTAAGAACATTTTGTTCTCAACAGATAAAGGAGAGCTGAGATCCTTTTTGAGGATGATAGAGTTTTATCAGAAGTTTGTGCACAATTTTACAAATACAATTGTTAAGATGAGAGGTTTGCTAAAGAAGGGTTTGAATTCAGGTGGGACATGCGATGTCAGAAGGAATTCCAGGAGATTGATTCAGGGGTCAAGTCCTAAAAATTAAAGTAGGGGGACTTGTCAACAAAAACAAAAACTTAAACGCTACTCTCCACTCTTACCACTGCTATGACCTAATGTTATGACATATCTTCCATGTATACTGACCAACCTAAATACGTATGCATGTAATTATATCCAGATTATACAAACTGCATCACTCCTGTACAAAATGTATATACTATGCCACGTAATTTTATCCTGACTGTGCAAATCGCATTTCCTTTGTATAAATATGTATAAAATGTATATACTGTGCCATGTAACCATTACCTTTCACACAAGTGCTTAGTTACCCTTGGGTCAGGTGCGCGATATAAATAAAACAAACAAACAAACAAACAAACATCACCAGAAATTAGCATATCAAGGTGAACTATGCACATTTCATTACATTTGCTTTGCATAACCACCCAAATTGCAAAGGACGAATGTCATTTGCCTTTCATAAAAACAACAAAGAGATTATTTGTTCTTCTAATTTTTTTTTGAAAACGTTAAAAGATGTGCATGTTTAAACTCAAAGAACCAATACAAATATTTTCCCTGGGAATTGCAGTACCGAAATCAGACATTTTACCTTTAGTTGTTTGTTATTTTTCATCAGGTTATATAATGCAGTGGTGAAGTGTCCGGCCTACAAACCTGACACATGCCTCGAGGATTTTGAGAAGAGCAGAGAGGAATCATTCAGTATTGGAGAAGGAGGCTCCCGCATGTCACTGGGGTGTTGAGGAGTTTCAGAATTATGTATGGGCTGCAGAATCTACCAGAAGGATGAATCATAGGCCTTTGAAGGTGATTCTCGAAGTAAAGGGCTTGGAGAAAGTATCAAGCAGGGTTGCCTGTTTGGTAGCCAGGATGCAAAGTCATACATTTGTCATGAAATTGATTCCGGCAAGCGTGAATTTGTTGGCAGATCATGTGTCAAGGCTAGGTGAGAGTGAGAAATGTGAGGGTTTGATGACAGTGGAGTACGTTGTTACCTACACAGTGTTTGTGACACATGATGGCATGGTGAGATGTGGAGAGTGGTTAAATGCTTTGAGGTAGGAGGAGATACTCCGGAGAGTGATGCAGTTCATGAGTGATGGATGGCCAGAAAAAATATTGCTCAATGGGGAGTAAAGGAGTCTATGGGAGTTGAGATTGGAATTGAGTATCAAGAATGGGATAGTACATAGGTGGGATCGAGCAGTAGTGCCAAAGAATTTGAGAAGGAGGTTGGTGGAGCTTGCCCATGAGGGGCATTTTGGAGTTAAAAAAACCAAGGCAGTGTTGAGAAATTAATATTGGTGGCCTGGGTTTTATTGAGATGTTGAGAGAATATTGGGAAACTTTCCTGGGGTGAGGAGTCAGGAAGGGGTTTTGCAGCATATCTGCAGCCCATGATGAAGGTAGATGTGCCAGAGAAGATGTGGTGCGATTTGACTGTGGACATCCTGGGTCCTCTTGATTTAGGTGGTGGTCGTGGTAGTTTCATTGTTATTGTTGTTGATTTATTGTTGCAGTGGACTGAATTCAATATTGTGCGGGACATCACAGCTTCCGCTATGGTGGAGTTTCTACAAAGTGTACTTGAGAGAGAGTGGTTGCCTAGTTCTGTATTGAGGGATAATGGCAGACAGTTTGTAAGTGGGTGTTTTGAAGAGTACCTCAAGCATTGTGGGGTGAAAAACCAAAGAACGGCGGCACATCGCCGCGAAGGAAATGGGCTGGTGGAGAGAGTGAACAGTTGTGTGATGGAGGCCATAAGAATGGTGGATGTGTGTGTGTGAGAGACAAACAAGTTGCTGTGAGGGATAGACTATATGTGCTGCTCTCCATGCATACATGAGTATGAGTTTGTTTGAGTTAATGAGGGGGAAAAAAACAACACCAAGGTGTTGCCACCCTGGATAGGTAGGGCACGCAACATGGATTGTGCGATGGAGGAGTTGAGGTCAAGAATGGACAAAAAGAAAAGTGAATGGATGAAAAGGGTAAATGAGAGATCTGGTAGGCAGAGCATAGAAGTGGCAGTAGGTGACTGGGTGAGTATAAAAAAAGGGTTGTGAAGATGAAAGGGGATCTATTGCACTCTGATCTGGTGCAAGTGATGAAGGTGATGAAGGTGGTGAGAGGAGCGGTGAGCGTGCGTGGAGGACAGGTGTGCAACTTGTCCGGAGTGGCGCTGATTAAGCGGGTGTGAAAATAGCAACACCATGTAGGTACCAGATCACGCTGTGTGGTATCAGTAGTGTTAAAGAAAATATTGCGAGAAATGTTCCCAATACAGCCGTTATGTGGGGGAATACACGATATTAACATGTATATAGTTGTGTTTTGAGAAATGGTGTTACATAACCGCAAATGTGTTCTGTAGAGTTAAGGGAGGGAGATATTTTATGATGTCCTGTTTCCTGGGTGAAGCTGCTATGTTGCAATGGAAGCTTGTCAGTGGAATGTTGCTGCAGAATCCAGAAAGGAATGTTATGTTTAGAAAAATGGGCAGTTACAAGAGACCACGGCAGCAGCTGAAAGAGCTGGGGCATTTGCGTTATGGACCTTCTGAATAAACCCTTTGATGTTACATGCCCATGGTGTGTGTGGACAGCATTCACAAATCTAGACCTTCACTTACCGTATTAAAAATACTACATTTTCTACACAATGAAGGCTCTTGTTAAATGAATAGCATGATTTTAATTTTCTTGGCATTTCTCATCAATGAGATCTCAAGGGAATAATGAGAGCATGTTTAAACCACACTGAGGTATGTTCGAAAACTATGACATCATCAGCATACCCTATCCAAGGTATATGCTGATGTGCCACTTTGCGGGGAAATGTGCAAACCTTTAGTAATGCCTGGAGCATGTGAGCGATAGATAGGTTAAAAAGCAGGGATGCATTAAACACTTCGTCGTCTGTATTGTCTTTAATACATATCCCATACTATACAAACGTATTTGCACTCTGTTGTTGGTATAAAGCTGGCATGTCAGATTTAAGAGGCCCATAAGGATGTCCCAGTTTATAACTTTTGTCCATAGCCTACTTCTATTCACTGTGTCAAATGCTGAACTGTAATTTATGAAAGCTGCATACAAAGGAGCACTGTCTCCTACAGTTGCTTGCTCTACGGACAAGCGTTTTTAATATATAAATAGTGTAGTGCAGCCTTTCCTGGAGGCCTTTTTGAAAATGTTCTGCAGATTACTTTTAGAAGCCCATTTAAACAGCTCTATATGTAATATAGATGATAGTTGTTTACTTGGACTCACACATACAATAAGAAGAAACCACAGGGAAATATGCATACAGGTACTCCCTCCTGGTACACATCTCATCAAAAACACAACAACCTGTGTCTACAAATTAGTACAACTGCAAAGCCAGTAATACAATAATTCAATAATCGCCATGTATACAGTACGAAAGAATATCAAAACGTACATTCCTTATATGCAATTCTTCTATAGTAAATGAACCCTATCTGTGTTTCATAAAACCAATGTGAACAGCAACAATTCTGAAAAAAATACAAAATTTCAAAATCACAACTCACCACCACACTACACCCATTCATTAATTTATAAATTGCTTTGCGCAATCTTACATGCAAAGTTATGATGTCATATACTACCACAGTCACAAGAGCCCCTTGGAAACACAATGTTCTTATTTTTCTTACGAAGGAAAGTCTCAACACTGTTATACACAATCATAAAAGTAAACACGTGATTTACAATTCCAATATTATCTGTTTTTTCTTGTCAAATCACAATCAAATCACGGTCGCAGATTATGCCATCCCAGTGACACATTTCATCAATTTAGAATTCTTCCAGCTGCTAGAAAAGAATCAACATAAAAGATGCACTCAATGTTAACGTGCAGGAGGGAATCCATTCCCTCCATCCCTACCGGACATACAGCTGGAAAATATAATATTGATGGAGCACCTGTAAAGGATAGTGCCCAGGTAAGAATTCATCAGTGGGTTAATTTATATTAACCAAGTGTGCTCTGTCATGAGGTACAGATGGGATTATCAGAATTGTGACACTAAAGGCTGGGTTTCAGCAAGACTGTTTTATAACGGTTCTCAAGAAAGGGAATAATAACGTAAACAAACATTCATTTAATATGGTGCTGGGTTCATGGCAGATTCTGATGGGGGTCTTTAACCAAAGCCCATTCTGCCCCCCAACTGCCAAAGTTACCTTCCAACAGTTTTATGGAAAACAGGCTTTGGTTTTGCAGGATGTCACTGAGATTTTATCAGAATGGCCATTCATAGGGAAGGAGGATGGGAAACGGCAAATCAAAACAGTCTTTACACAAACATTCTTCTTCAAACAGACTCAATGATGTAACAAAAAGTCTCTTGAAGAGAAAACCGAAAGTGAAAATGTCTCTTTCCACTCAATAAAAAGTCTCTACATCTCTCTGCCCCCCCCTCAGCATCACTCTGGGTTTCCAGATTCTCATGATGTCAAAAAGATGTGTTGTTCTCTTCAGGAATCCTGGTTACCCATTTGGTAGTTTACTGGTGATCCCTTAGTGGGTTCTTTGTTTGCTCTTGGGTCTGATATTTTCTGGGCTCCATATCCAATAGTGGATAGTGGCTGGAAAGGTGTTTGTTCACGTGATTTACACAAAGATAGAGTCTAGGTGGCAGGTATTAGAGCCAGTCACCTAATCTCTGGCACAATTCTTTCTTGCAAGGTCTTTTGATGATGACCCATCTGCTCTTCTGAGTTTCCTTGGCAATTTCTCATTTTAAAGGTGTTTCTAAACTGTTATCCTCTATTCCTGCCTAAGGGACGTGGCTCAACTCTCGATCCTCAAGACTTTGCCACATACCTCCCCCCATCATTCTGGTACACCTTGTAAACGTGCATTGTGCATGTCTTCTCTGTTTTTCTCCCCACTCCTTGCAGCCTCTTACCTGCTCCATTCCCCTTCTCCTTCGTCTCCTCCTCAAAACGTACTTGTTAGGGAGATTTATCATTTTTATGCTACATCCCCTCTCATAGGGAGACCCTAGCACGTTTTGCTAGACTCCTGGACCTTTTTCATTCAATTCTGAATGAGTGGAGCCTTTTTCCATTCATTCATTCTTATGGGCTCTGTCTTTTGGAACTTTATTCTTTGCATTTTACCTATCATATTGAGTCTATGTTACTCCATAACTCTTAAAGTCATCTGTATTTTACTATTGCAGTACACAGTTCCTCATGGGCAATGTTGCTGGGGACCCTTAGGGTCCTCCTTTGAGATTATTTTCTTTATCCTAGAGTAACTACAGTTCTTAAGGATGGATACCTAGCATCTCTCCTATAACTTTATAGTCTGAGAGATTGGCACGCAGAACCTTATGTGGAGTGCCAAAGTGATCCCTAGTATCCCTCTTCTCTCTGCTCCTGTGACTTTTGAGGTACATAGACAATCGCCTTGTTGTGGCTGATGGCAGCGGACGTGTTCTACCAATTATTGTGTCATTTCCTACCGTATGATATGTCCATATCCTCGGTAGTGCACAATAAGGGCACCCAAGTACCAACTTCGGCCATCCCTTCTTGTTTCATCATTACTAGTTTGGTTGTTCTTTGTCAGCCCTTTTTCTACCATTCTGGGAGGGGTAGGCCTGTGTGTGTGTTTTGCCTTTGGCGGGAACCCTTGGGTGTCACCGCCTAGGCACCAGAGTGTCTGGGCAGGCAGGAAGTTGGCGAGGAGTTTTCCACCCTCTGTCCTTGGTCTGCCAGAGTGCCTGTATGGGGCCAGCTGCCACTGTATAAAAGGTGAGGCTCCTGGATTGAAAAGCAAGTCCACCACCGGAAGCTGAAGTGACCAAAGAAGAAGATGACCAGTGATACCTGTAGACCTTTTGCAACACCATGAAGTGACCATTGCTGTCTTGACTGCGTTTTCTTTGCAACAGCGGAACTCTGAAAGGATCACTCCTTCCCATTTCAAGTGCATCGTCGTGGGAAAGTGGAATCCATCCAAGTCTTTGCTGAGCCCTCAAGGAGACTCCAGGGACCAAATCCAACTTGACCAGACCCCCTCATCAGAGTGCTGCACTGGAGTAACCAAAGAGATTGACTGAGTGGATCGCGTCCTTTATTGGTGCTGCAGAAAAAGCGCCAAAATTGCAGAGTGACAAAAGATGTTGATGAAAGCTGTACCATAGGTCCTCCCTTGAGACTGCTGCTGAGAGATCCTGTCCATTGTCCTGCCTTTCGTCATCAGACCAAGGAATCCGGAGGTCGGGTATAGAGCTGCAACATCGTAGAGCATCCACCAGAAAAGTTTTCTTCAAACCTAAAGTACTGTGAGGGGAAACGTTATTACTTACCTTATTCCAGAAAGTTGCTCTACAGTGTTGGAGTGCATGTAGAGGTGTCCAGGGCAACCCCTTCTTACCTCTGACTCAAGTCACAGCTTGTGTCCCTTTAGGGAGCCCTTTGGCAGGATCTCTAACATTGGTTAAGCCTTCTTGTATCTTATTTCATAGATACTAGAAAGTATCCGCAGGAACTTTTTACTTATGCTGCTTTTCAAGACTTTAAGCCTCACTGAACTGCCTTTCAGCTAGGGTTGCATTTTGGACTTTGAAAGACTTGCTGTGCAGGGAAACTGCCTCTGGAACCAGGAGCTCTGCTAGGCTAACACTAACAAACTGTGTTCCTTCCCATAAATCACTATTTTATATGTGTATGCTGACTAAACACAATTACTGTATTACTTTGTGGGTGCATGTTTATTACCGATAGTAGTAGACCTGTCAAACTCCTGTAACAACTGTGTGAGCATTCAGAATCTACCAACTAGGAACTGGCCTTTTGGAAGTATTGTAAAGTATACCTATGTGTGTTGGTTTATTGTGCTAAGTGTTTAACAGTGACTCTTGTGTCAATAAAACAAATCTATATTTTAATATACATTTTTGTGTGTTTCTTTGATGTGCATTACTAACTGGGTTCAGTGTACTTACCTACAGCGTATATTTTCCTCTTAAGATAGGCCTGACTGCTCTGCCACTCTGTTAAGGTGTCTGAGTAGTGCAGACTGATACTAAGACTTGGGGATCTACAAACCACTGGGATAGCTCACTAAAGTCTTACCTCCAAGTGGGACTTTAGGAAAACTCCCCTAATGGTACTCTCTCCATATCCTCTTCACTACTCCCATCACCACCTTCACCACATGCTCTACTGCTTTACCTTTTACACCCTCTTCTCCTCTGTCCCTGCTCCACCTTTCACCAGCTCCTCCTTTGCCTCTGCTCTACATGTCACCACCTCATCCTCAGATCTTATTCCCTCCTCCTTCCCCTCTGCTATTGCATTCACTTCCTCCTCCTAATGCTCCTCTGCTTCTCTTTCACCACCAGCCTCCCAAACTCCACCAGACTTTCCTTTATCCAGCTATGACCAAACTCAAACATTCTCCTTCTCAAAACTCACACACATATGATCCTTTTGGGTTTACGTATATATGGCCATGACCAGGCTTGTAGTGAGGGCATGTACATAAGAGTAATTTCTTTTTTCACTGCATGATTGGTCAGGCCTTAACAAGGTTTCTGCTTCAGATGGCCAGGAAGGGAATGAAGCTGAGTGGCAATTATCCACAGGAGTGATTGCCCCTGCTCCATCATCTCCTCACCCAGAACAAGCTTGCTGGTTCCTATTATCTCTCAAGAAATCCATCACTGTCCACCCCATCTAGAGACCTCCTCAAATGTGTGACTCCTACATTGATGACAACTGCCACTTACTCTCCTCTGCCAAATTAGCTCACACTAATAATGTCTTTCTCAGAGATTTTAGCATCCCTGAATTGTGTTTTCCCTGATGCACAACAAAGGCAACACCCAAGAACTAGTCTTTACATTATCCCCCATCACCTTTGTACTAACCTACTGGACTCACCTGACCATGCCACCACCCCACTGTCAACCACCCATTAGAGCATGGGCCACAAAGTTCAGGTAAAATGGCACATCTTTCAGGGCCACACATTCAAAACATTTCCTGTTAATGATCTATAATCAAACTTTGCAGACTCTCCAACCACAGAGAAAGCATCATTCCTCCTAGAATTAGTGAATGAATCTGCTATGAAATTGGCGGACACTCATGGCCCCCTAAAAACTAGCCGCTGAACGACTAAACCATCCCCCCCTTCGTACACCCCAATCTAGCCCCAACAAGTTCTCAATCAGTGCCCTAGAGAAATGGTAGCTCAGAAAAAGTAACCCTAGAGATCTCATCAACTCCAAATATCTTTGCCAATTATAGGATTCTGATCACTGATGCCAAATCTGCTTACTGTTCTGCCCCCGTTGCGGCAGCCTATAACAGGAGCAAAGTCCTTTTGGAAGTAATAAAGCTTTATATGAAGTCCAAATGGAACTCCGAGAAGGCAGCAACTCAGAAGAAATGTGACAGAATAAAAAAAAAATTCATTGAAAAAATAGAGAAAATCTGACTGATCAATGAATCAACCTCCCACAGCGCTAGCCCCCTTTGTACCCGAGCATGCGCACTGCCCTCTGGGTCAAATTCTCTACTGTCTCTCCCGAGGACATCTCAAATTGTTCGGCTCCATTAACGATATCTAACCTATACAAAAAATGTTAAACCGGTGGCGTACAATTGGCACTTCTCACCAAATTGGTTTGCTATGGGGTAGATGGCGCCATTGACTCTGGGAGATCTTAGGATCGTAGGTGTTGAAGGATATGCCATTTAAGCATACTGATGATGGATCCTAAGAACATCAGATCACACAAATTCTGCAAGGCATGTATGGAAATGTTTGTGGTACATGTAATCCTTTTCTCTTTTCTCCAGATCCAGTGTGCCATGCATAGGTGACTGTACTTCCCCCCTGCCTGCATTCCTTGCTTTTGTCACCTTTGAACAAATGCAGACTTCAAACGTTTTTTGATAAGCCAACTGGATTCTGTATCTGCTCTTTCTCGGAAGGTGGAACATGAAAGTTCCTCCTTCCACAATGATGCTCTTGTTGAAGGTAACCTGGATAGGGTTTGCCATGTCTTCTCTGATGTCCATGTTTCACAATGGAAAAGTGTGTTTTCAAGTTGCTCTTGTTTGGAAAGTATTGCTGACCAAACTTACTTATGAATTGATTTGGCATTTATTTAGCTGTGTGATTGTAATTTTCCTATGCCACGTTTATCACTTCCCTGATGTAACCACTGCTGTAACATCTATTAGACATGTTCCTAGATTCTGGAGTGAGGTCTGTTTCGCCTGTTCAGCTTAGTCTCATGCTCACCAACTCTCCGTTAGCGATATTACCTTTCAGACTTTGATAATGACTGTCAATTTTGCTGATTAGATGGTCACCTTCAACCTTCAGTTCCTGACCTGGAAAACATTTTTGTGTTACCCTACTTTGAGGGGTTCCATGTAATAATGTCGCCACAAAAATATCGCCATGCAAAAATATCGCCGAAAAATGGCCATTTTTTGGGGGGACATTATTGCATGGAACATGCGGGGGACACCCCCGCAACCCTCAAACCCTTTTTTTTTTTTTGGCTGCCCCTATCCCCATATATATGGTCACCCATATAATATCGCCACAACCTTTTCCCGGCGATATTATGTACGGCGACCATATATATGGGGATAATATTACCTGATACCCTTTGAGGTGAATATGAGATGTGTATCATTGGTATTAAGCAGGAATATGAGATGCATGCATTCCCAAATCATACAGAGAACTTCAATTGATCTTATGCAGAACTTAAAATGCTCTGTGTATTTGGCATGTTCAGAATTCCAGGCTAAAGCCTATTGCAACTAGTCCATGAGCAGATTAGCAGTGAATTAGGCTATGACAGCCCCATGGCTTTGCCTTTATTTACACTGTAATATTTTCCTTCAAATCATTATAACTTATCTTGGTTCTGAACCACATATCATTTCCATCTGCTGCGTCAGACTGATGGATTTGTCTTGGAGGAACTACTTGCATGGCAGTATGTCACTGTTGCGCTCATTGCATGTGCACAGTGGGGCCACACCCAGGGTTAGAAAGATACCTTATTGATGCAATTAATAATCAATGTATTTATATGTGTTCTCTAAAAGGGTCACAAAGGATGCTACTGTAAATCTTCCAGAAGGAATCAAATGACATGCTTGCGTCTTTGAGGAAACCTTACATACTAGGGACTGCTGGGATGCTGCAGCACAGGTACTTCCTCTCCTCTTGATCAATCATGGATAATCTGCACCATTTCTCAAGTAGTACATCACATTTCATTCTTTACATCTACATTTGGGATCAGAGTTGACACATGTGTAGCAGACTTTATTATCAAGATGTTGGCATGCTCCCTCTTGTATAGTCAGAGCTGTCCCTCACCACTCTGCCACCCACTTTATCTGACATGTTGATGACTTTGGTCATTACGTTTCTTATCATTCAATGACTTTTTCACTGGTTTTGGTGCATTTTGGTGGTGCAGCCACCAAAATAAGTCCACGACTATTCCAACACAGAAGAGTGAGTGGAAAGTGGAAGAGGAATATCTGGATGGGCTGGTGGTTGGCCTGGCAACTGGAATTTCTGTGGTCTATATTTTCTGAATAACTGAATATTTGGTCTTGTTATATTCTGCTGTGAAATGCTATGAGGGCTTCTTAAACTCTTATACTCTCAGTCACAAACTCCAACACATGAATATGCATGCCTGAGCTTTGATATGAACAGGGGCTTCACCATAGATCTTAATACCTTCATGTGTCTACTGTTGCAGAGATGGAATACTGCACCCACATCGTTGGTATAGGCAGAACCCCGCCAGTATTTCCCTCTCTCCCGGTTCCCTGTCCCCGCAACAGTAGTTCTGTGATGTGGTGCAAAGTGGCAGACTGTACGATAACATGGTCTACTCTATTTTTTTAGGTCCATCCACACACCCCCAGCAGCACCGTTGGACCAACTTCATAATTGTGCTGTATCCCCTCAAGTTCTGACAACACCGCAAGCCCCACCCTGTTGCTCTAGGCATGCTTCAGTGTTGACCAGTGCTTCCAGAGACACATGACCCACCCTGATTTTTTGGGTTGGTTCACTGTCAGATATCGCACCTCACACGCCATCAACCCACTACTCCACACCACCACCCTAACCCACCACTGCACCACACAACATATAACCCTACTACACCACTCCACATAACCCCACCTCAAACCAGCACGCCAGCACAACACACACCACCACATATCCACCAGACACCACCTCTCCACACCACCAACAAAATCCCCACACCTTTGCATGCCTCACACCACTACTCCACACCTCCACCCCCACCATTCCACTCCACCACCACTCCAAACCACCACTCTACTTCATCACCACCACTCTACGCCAACACACTTCCAATGTACATTACCACACTACACCTCCACATAACCTGTCTGCACCACTGCAACACCACACCACCACACATTACCAACGCGCACCTCTGCCAGCTCCCTATCATCCTAGCTCATCCCTGCCTACTGTCTTCCACTTTACCTCACCCTTTCCTTTTTCTGCCTTAGTAAAACCATATCCCCGCCAACCTGGCCTGGATCACTACTAAAAGAACCATTCTTACGTCAAGAGTTCCAAACATGTCTGCAAGTTCGTGTTTTCTGACACATAACATTAGCAATAATGCACATGGAAAAATGACTTTCATTGTATGCTAATTACTAATGCTATTTATCTGTGAACACTAACTTGCAGACATGTGTTGAATTATTGCGTAGGTGGAGCCTGCTAAGCAGTTACTTCATTCTTACCAATACATTTAAAATGCAATAAACAACTGTGAATACCAAAGCTACTGGCTTTGCCAATCCTTGTTTTCCTTTAGTGGCTGTGTAAGACTTATTCAGGTTCAAAACTAATACATCTTGTTAAGTGTTAATGTGGGTCATGCTTTTACAAAATAAATGTGCTGTGTTAGAAATGATATGATCTATTTTAAAATAATAATTAAAATAGGGGATTCTCGAATGGGCTGTTACAAAAAAGTATTTGCTTTGAAAAGGAAGAGGAGAGTGTAAAAACGCAGAGCGAGGGGCTTAAATGGAGCAACCTGGAGGTAATGGGATGCCTCGGCTTTGCATTATAGACGGTTCGAAAACATCTAAAAAAAAAACGATTTAGAATAATGCCAGACAAGCCTCACGTTTCGGTTGGTTGGCATGAAATATGCATGCTTCATTGAACACAAAATGGCGGCAGTAATAGGATTCAGTTTGCATTCTCTTAGAGATGCACACAGATGAAATGATATAGACACACCGGAACCGACATTGGCAATATAGGGTTTATGGAGTGACGCAGAGAATGTCAATGTTTTCATGGGGGAGAATCCCCATTGGTCACTCACCACTCAATAGGTTGTACTGTTTAGGCAGTATTACATTAACTTTGAACTGATGCAGGTTCAATTAGCACTAGGGAAAAAAAGCTTCTTTCAATACATTCTAGTCATTTGACGGGACGAAAACATTTATTGAAACAATGGGCCTGATTCATGGAATTTTTAGCACAGTGAAAAGTTACTTTGCACTGGTACAAAGTGACTTCTTCTTCTTCTTATTATTATTATTATTATTATTATTATTATTATTATTATTATTATTATTTAATGATCATTAATATTATGTTATGGTATTTATTGTGCGCTGACCTAGCTTTGAGAAGCAATGGATAGCTTTACAGAGGTATACACCAATACAGATGCATAACGCAGCGCTTTACAGAGGTGTGCAACATTACAGATGCATAACAGAGTGCTTTTCAGAGGTAACAACAGAACAGATATACAGCGGGGGTATGATACACAGGGGCTCAGAGGAGGGGTACAGCTGTACTGGGTGGCAGGGAGGAGAGGTGCGGGCAGCGTCTAGCAGGTCAGGTGACGGGAGGGGCGACGAGATGCCTAGCTGTTGTCGGAGGACAGACTCCTTGAAGAGGTGGGTCTTGAGTTATTTTCTAAATTGTAGGAGCGTGGGAGCCAGTCTACTGCCAACGGGGATGAGGTTGCATAGTCTTGGGGCGTATGCACTGCCAACAAACACCCTGATTCACGGAGTGGTGCAAAGTAAATGTTTGCAGTGCAAAATTGACTTTGCACTGACTTTGCACTGGTGAAAAGTCACTTTGCACTGCAAAAATACACTTTGCACCGCTCTGTGAATCAGGGTGTTTTCTTGGCAGTGCAAAGTCACTTTGCACCACTGAAAAATGACTGCAATAAAAATTCCAAGAATTGGGCCCAATATGTTTTTTGGCACTTGTCCATTTCTTGCTGCAGTTCTAACAGCATTTGCACCAGTGCAAAGTTTCTGTGATGCAAACCGTGATTTTACATTCTAGATTTTCAATGACCACCCTGAAACCTTCTGCGGCTTTTGTTTTTTCACACCATTCCCCACCCCTCTCGTTAGTCCCCCTACCTGTAGCTCTCCCTTGTACCATGATCGTTTGATGGGGCATCACTGAAATGATGGAGTGAACTGACACTAAGGATCTTGATGATGTAGTCAACCAACCTAACTAGACATTCTGCTGGTGCGCTAAAATGCCTTTGGATGATCCCGGGAGAAGGAGGAAGGACAGTTGGAACGCTCAGTCCACGCATCAGAAAGATGACTAACGGGGCAAGAAGGTGATTTTTAATGAGAAGCTCAGAATATACAGTGTGACCCAGGAGTCACTGCGCGCGCGCGGCACATATACAGTGCGAAACCAAAGCCTCTAATTTCCTTTACGTGTCTTGCGGCACATTACAGATGATTTAAATGAGTTCCACATCAGTGCTCTAAATTGATTGTCCCAATTTGGCCGGTTTAAGAAGACAAACGTTTGAATTGCTTCTACACTGTGAAGGGTTCGCCGCTGTAATATGCAGCAAAGGAGTCTGAGGGTAATGCGTTCTGATTCATTGCCCCTGCATTAAAGTGAATTGGGAAGTAGGGGATGAAAGTATGAAGATCTATTCCTGATGAAGAGAGACAGGCAGGCAGACGGAGGGAATGATGAATAGCTCCGCGGACAGAGCGAGGGGAAGAGACGGAGGATGCGAAGAGGTGGGGGGAGACAGGGACTGAAGCAGAGGTATTTTCTGTACTGCAGCTATGAGAGGTAACAAAATACTTGTCACAGCCCATCATGTTTCTATGCCAAACTGAGGATGTGACACAGCCTCTTTGACACAATATCCTTTTACTGAGCCAAGAGAAATGGCGAAGCATTATTTTACATTTTACAATTGAGAAAATGCCAGTCTTGCTTTTTTCAATACATCAGAATGTTTCCTCTTTCATTTTTGGCAGTATATCAATTGACATTTTCCAGGCAAAATTAAAGCAAAATGTTATGCTCTTTTTGCCTTTTTATTCAGAATACTAATTCAATTATCCCATAGAATTTATGATGCAATCTTCGCCAAAAAAACCTGATCACAACCGCACCGCCCAACCTAAACCTATGGAATGACCACCTCATTATCCCGTTTATGATCCAAATACCATCAAACCCATCTGAAAAGCGGCCAAGCATCAAGAACAGTAACCTAGAAGAACAACTAGAAACTGCGAAGCCAATGGCCATATCATTAGATGAGACAGAGACGGAAAAGCAAACCTGCTCCAGAAATGGATCATAGGAACAATACATGCCATCTGCCCGGAAAAACCGCCTCATTTCTTGAAGAAAGAAAGCCATGGCTAGATGGTTCACCCCCCCCCCCCTAAAAGCAATGAAAAGAACTAACCACAAACTGGAACATGATTGGAGGAAACACAACAAATATGATCATACAAACCCAAAATTCTCAAAGCAAAAAAGAAGCACTACGACGACCGGATCAGAAAAGCCACCAACACACAAAGAGAGTATTCATCATCGTAAATGAGATGAGAAGCCCACCTGGATGCAACAACTCTCCAGTAGCCTCCCAAAAACTATGAGACGATCTTGCAGATTACTTCAAGAACAAAATCAGCCAACATACACTGAGTCATACAAAGCAGACCAATTGACCAAACAATGCACCAGCTACCACCACCCCTGGACCACAAAACAAATATGCTCCTTCCAACAGATGTAAAGAGAAATACTACTTTAAAAAGAGTAACAAGGCAGGTTCCCCAATGGACCCCTGTTCTCCAGACATCTATAAATCTATCGTTGCACAGGACACACCATCGGAATACTACATAAACCTCTTCAATCAATCACTTACAACAGGGAGAGTACCAAGATCATTCAAAATTGCCTATATTAAACATCTGCTCAAGGTCACAACGGGCGATGTGGAAGACCTCTCAAACTACAGACCAATCTTAAACATTGCGTACCCGGCAAAACTACTAGAAACCTACATCTATGAACAACTACTGGAGCACATTGAAAATAACCATCTACTGGACCAGGCACAAGTAGGTTTCAGACCCTTGAGAGGAACGTAGACAGCTCTACCAATGGATGAACATCAGCAATATCAAATGAACCCAGACAAAATTGAAATCATATTACACCTGGAGACAGAGGAAGCAATCAGTGGAAGCAAAACACTGACCATCATATGCCTCATCATGTCCAGGATAGATTATGCAAACAGCATATACCTTGGAATACCGGACTACCTACAAAGGAAACTGCAACAAATACAAAACACAACAGCCAGATAGCTCCTTAAACTCAACAGAAAAGATCACATCACATCAGCACGTAGGATGTTACACTGGCTCCCAGTCAAAAAAATAATCACTTTCAAAACAATGTGCATAACGCACAGAGCAATACATGGCCAGGGAGCAGGATTCATTCTAAATAAACTCTCCATCTATAAAGCAACCAGAACCCTGAGATCCTGTTAAGACATCCATCTAGAAACTAAACAATACACAAAGAAAAAATTTGGTGGATCAGCAATCTCCTGCTTAGCCGTGAAACTTTGAAACTCCCTTCCCAGGGAAATACAAAATATGGAGGACCAAATACAAAATTCAGAAAACTCCTTAAAGCCTGGCTCTTTAGCTCTCTACACAATGATACCGATGAAACAGCCCAGGCACACCCTGTAACCTGCCAAGCACTGAAAACCGAAAAGGAGTCTGAAAAAAAATAGAGGAATGAGGGCTAGGACTGGAATGAGAGACCTTAAACAGAGATGCCACCTTCCCCCGCCCCCTAAAGAGGGACTATTAAGAAACAGGAGAAGCTGGTAGGCCTGATACAATTAGGCCAGGAAAGGAGACTCAAGAGAAACCGGGGGAGGGTGAATCAGAGAAGGGAAACTCTCAGACTAGGGATACCTCCCAAATAGATAACAGACAACACCCATAGGGCATCGAAGAATACGACTAACGGTCCCCTGTGGAATCTCCTGAAGCCAGTGAACACATCACCTAGCTAGAAATAGGCCATAATTTAAATAAAAATAAATAAAAATCAGACAGAATAATTAATCCAGGACAAGCTAAGAAATGAGGACCACTGATGTGACAAACAAGGCAAAACCCAGAAAGGGCAACTAGAAGGGAGACAAAGATCATGTCTGCCACATGTGACGCAGTTAGATGAATTTCATGGGTAGAAAATGTTACACAGATGTCAGGACTGGGAATTGTGATGCACTTGGATGGATATCAGGGCTGGGGAATCTAACGTGCTTGGGTGACTTTGGGGGGTACAAATATGATGCACTCGGATGGATTTTCAGGGGATGGGAGAATGTGTGACACACTTGGATTGACTCCTGTGGGAGGTATGACACACTTGGATGGATTTCAGGGGTGGGAGTTGTGGTGCAGCTGGTTGAACTTTGGAGGCGTGTGGTGTGATGCACTTAGATCTTTCAGGGGTGGAGGAGGTATTATTAACTTGGATTGATTCCTGGCTTGGGGGAGTGGTGCACCTGGTTGATTCTATTAGGGGGGTGCTCAGTTAGATGGATTCTTATAGTGGCAGTTGTGGTGCACTTAGGTGGATTTCAGTGGCAGGAGTTGTGGAAGACCTAGATGGATTACCAGGACTCTCATCAGCAACGGCTACTAATAAACTCACCCTCTGCATACACCTCTCAAACTCTGAATTTAACACAAACAGACCTCTACAGCACCACAATCTGCACATACTTCACAAGACCACAACAACAAAAGAAACCACATATCAATCTCGCACATAAGCACACGGTGCCCAACTTCCGAAAATCGCATTTATCCTCACTGAACAGTGTTTCGGAACTGAAGCTGCCAACAGCACATCACAGCTCTCTTGCTCTTCTCCCACTCAACCCCACTAACCACTCACCCCCCACCTTGCATTACGGAGCCGCCTGAGCACCTGGAGACCATACAAGTGGAATCAGTGCGCAGTATAAAAACCTTTAACATTATCATTAACACGTGTATTAAAAATATGCATTGGCAAAACAAGTGACCAGCACTTTTAAAGTGCCACCTGCAAGCCAAAACTATTGCATTGGAGTGCAGATAGGGAGGAGATGGCATATGAAGAGGGAGACAAAGCGTATAGACAAGCATTGGCAAAGCCAACAGTTTTGGTCTGTGTATAGGTATTAGATAGCTATTCACCAGGCACTGCTATTATATGCCCAGGTACTCACACCATTTTGCAACTGCTTTCACAAATGGCCAGTTCGTACCATTACAGCAGGGTCTGGTAAATTCCTTTGCAAGGCCTACAAAAAACCCTAAACTGTCGGCATTGTCAATGCTTGTTTTCTAGTTGGAGCTTTACAAAAACAGTGATAGAAAAGTGATTTTAAAAAACTGGGAATTCTCATAGACAGTGGTCTGCCTTTGGAATCACAGGACAACGCAATACCCCAAACATATTTCTACTACTTTCATTTAATACAAAGAATCCTCCTGTGCCTACATTTGCCACACAGAACCCTTGTGATTGCCTCCTTGGTGTTATCAAGAATAGGCATGCGAATAGTCTCTAAGAATACCGGAAAGCCTCACCAAAAAACAATAAGGCATCCAAAATACTGCAGCAAGACTACTCCTGAGACTAAATGGAAGAGAGCACATCTCCCATCACTGAGTAGTCTACACTGGCTACCAGTAAAGAAACATATCATCTTCAAAGCCTACTGCATTGGCCTTAAATCATCAAATGGACACGGAGCCGAATTCCTCCCTTGTCTTCTCCATTCTGGTGGACAAACTATGGAACTCAATTCTAAAGGATATCAGAACGACAGTAGAGCCCCTAACTTTCAGGAAGCGGCTAAAAACATGGTTTTTCAACTTCCTGAGATGAAACACACCAACAACAACTAGACTAAAGCATCCTTTGGAGCAAACCACGACAACAACATATAGGCCGAAACCTCATCCACAAAAACACAGAAAACCTCAACCTGGAATAAGGAACCGCTAGAAAATGGCCACAAAAGAATAACACAAAGCCCACCCAAAACCCACTAACCACTTTCTCTTTTCTCTCCCCCCTTCCACACCTCACAATTACCATACATGCCGAGGCAGGTAAGCAAAGCAGCCTGCTAAAATACCCAAACTGAACATTTGTCACCCCTTAACCTTATCACAAGCCCAGTAACCTCCAACACCAATCAGTGCAACCACTGGAGGCCACCCATCCGGAAACAATAAGCACCCAATGCATAGAATAAAGCACAGTAAGAAAGCACACACGCACAAGACGCCAGTTACTCCTGGTTCTACACACCTCAACAGATGAGTACAACATCTATTCTATACCTCTCTCCCTCCCTAACTAATCCACCGGCCCACTTTACCTGGCACAGCAACGAGAGCACCTGGAGACCATGAAAATGACAGAGGTTTGCGATATAAATCATCATAACATAACAAAGACATGTTTTTTGGGTATTGATGTGACTGTTTACATTGTGGTGCATTCTCCTTTCCAGCTGGGTAGTGGGTAGCAGGTGGGTATGTCGGTGCAGAACCTAAGACATGACCTGCTTTTTAAAATGTATTTAAATGTATTGTATATTCTGTATTCCTTTTTGCTCTTCTGCTGTGTTCGTTCAGCCCCATTCAAGGTCCAAATTGAAAAGTAAGTAGTTCCGTCAGGGTGCAATTTAGAATGTTAGTTTATTTATGAAGTGGGCCCCCAAATATAAGTGTTTTTGGTTATATAAATAAAATGCTTTGAGCATCGAAGTGACTATAATCAGAAATGTATATACCTGGAGGGAAACACAGAACAATTAAATCCAGCATTAAACATGATAAACATTGGCTTAGAAAAAAGCTGACGTAAATGTGGCATGAGTTGCTTAATGACTTGCTGCCTTTGTTGTCTTTTGAAGGGACTGGCCCAGAAAAAGGCAGCACAATTGTGGAAGCAGTTGCTTGAGGACTTTCAAGTCTTCTGGGAGGATTGGAAGGGAACACACGTTGCTTCCTCTCGCATAGCAGAAGGAGCTAAGGGAGGGAATCGCTGATCCAGAAGGACTCACCAGTGTGGTTAGGAAGGTCGCATTCTGTGAACCTGACAGGAATATAGCTCCGAAGGGAGCACATTTGCAGATGCACCAACAGATTAATCAAGTCTGGTCCCACCTTTCCTTCCTTTTCCTTAGCAACCTTCCTCTAGAATCGGCATTCCCTCACTCCATGGCTTTCCAATTGTACCCCAAATAATCAATCATTCTAACTGTAGCCAGTAAGGATTGCGGCTTGTGGATACTCATTTGCTAAGTGACTGTCGCCTGTGATGCCTGTGATGACACTCAAGGAAGGTACATAGGCCACACATGAAGATGTACATGAACATTTCTTACAAGCTGAAGTTGAACCGATGTGCAGTGGAGTTGTCCCCATACGCAGGGAATCAATATTAACATGTTGCATTATCCTATGCAAGTTCGCCTCAGCCAACTGGGTGACAAGGGGCTGTGGTCTGCTTTATAATGGCTGGTGCGGGGACAGGGAACATGATTGGGAGCCTTGCTGTAGATGCCACAGAGCCAGGTGCGCTTAACAAATGTCAAAATAAATAAATAAATAAATAAATAAATTCATTGCCAGTAAGTGATTTTGCCTCATTGTTGATACTGGCAGTGCACTACCAAAGTGTCTGAAATACCTGTCCTGGCAAGCAAGAGAGCGACACATACCAGTCACGTGTTTCAAGATGGCCTGACATCCTTACAAGATGACAATAAATCAATCACACAGCCAGAAGTCGGCGCTTTGAAAACCAGCCTCACACAAGTGAAACAGAATCTCGGGGATCTGTGGTGGACCCATGTGAAATTCTGATGAACTTGCCCGATCACTTCCTCCACTCACAACAGATACAGAAAAACGTATGGGGCACATGTTCGAAAAGTGTAAGGATTTATCAAACAGACTGCGAAGAGAGAGAACATACATATCATATTTACAAATGAAGGTGCTGAAGGCTGAAACCATCGAGATTTGGCAGAAGGGCTCCTGCTAGGGTTTCCTAGAGGAGGCTACAGAACATTTGTATTGATAGGGGACACAAAGTAGTGCACCAAAAAAGATACCAGAGGTTTCGTCTCATGACTTTGTAATCAAGCTGCATTATTTTTGCATTAAGGCTAAAATAATGCGCACCATCAGAAATAAACACCTGATTGTGTACACTCAATCGCAGATCCAGTTAATCCACAATATTTCTCTGATCACCTTCGAAAGATGAAAGGAGATCAAGCCAATGACAGAAAGCACATTTGCTATAAATTCACCTTCTCCTTTGGCTGGGGATCTAATTACAATGGAAGGGATAATTTCTTCAAATTCTAAAATTTTTCGGCCAGGAATTGACTGTATCAGTACTACAACAGGATAGATTCCAAAGATCGGATACGGAATAAACACAAGCCTGAGACCTGATCTCCTTGCAGCTAAGAAAGCTGAAACCCCCTGCAGACCTAGCTCGTGTTAAGGCTCTCCCTGAGTAGGAATATTGCTTCCCTAAACTATGCATGCTGGCAAGATATTTTATTTTAAATTATGATATGATGAATACGCTCCAAATATGGAGATGACGATAAGAACACCATTCTTCAATGAAACAATGTTATTCATTTATGAGCAACATATGTGATGCACTAACTGTTTCGTGATCAACTTCTTCTCTCATTGAACAGTTCTACATGATTCTGTCCAGATTAGAGTTCCTTGTTGTCTGAGGGACAAAGCTTACTATTGGAAGAAATACCTGGTGGAACGTTAGTTAAACCATAAGCTATAAGATGTTCAAAGGTTTGAATATTATGTTAATGTTTGGAGGGAAATCAGGTGTGGTTGGAGGCGTGCATGGGGGATTGTCGCCTGATGCTCCTGATCTCCAGACTGAAGCATGAAGGACCTGTGATGTCACAGTGGAAAGTGCCATTGTGTATGAGCTGAGGGAGTGTTCTCTTGGTGAAAGTTAGATATGGCTGTTGGCTGTGTGTGGCTGATTCAGTGGATGTATCTAGTTGTCTCCATTTGTCCTCCTACAGACTTACCTGGTGTACTTACCTTGCATGTATCTTGTGCACTGGCAGAGAATAAAACGTACCTTTAGATTTAATTCTGGTTCTTGGGTCCTCTGCATTTACGAGCTGAGTTATTTACGATTATATATAGAATCAGGCTTATCATGTCAATTTGCCAGAGTGGTTAGCAGCTGCTCTCTAAACGTGCCTGGTTTAACTACACCAAAGAAATGTTAAACCTTTGACAGAGCTCAGCCACATATATCTTACTACAGGAGACACATTGGCGTCACTCAAATAAAAATCAATTGTCCTTGAAATCGTATCCATTACCTTTTTCTTCTAATGCTACGGGGGTCATTATAAGTTTGGTGATGCAGGAAAAGTGCGGCTAAAAGTGACGGAAATACCGTCAATCCCCTATATAGAGTCCTATAAGGCTCCATGAAATGGGGATTTACTGCCCTTTCTGCTACTTTTAATATCGTGGTAATACCAGGCTATCAGGTGGCCAAAAAGGTAGGTCAGTATGCGGGTATCCCATCGGAATGCCCAGCGGGATACCGGCAAACTCATAAAGAGGGCAGAAGACTTTAAAGGGAGGGGTGACTATTATGCTACATATTTCTTGTTTTTTGCATCATTCATGCTGTCCAATCCAGCAAGCAAATCTTATTTTGTTAAAGGGAAAGCAATGGGTGCTCAACTTACAATTGCTTCAGTACATGCTCCTAACCATTGATTGATTGATTGATTGATGGATTGATATTTTATTTCTATCGCGCTCGTACACAAGTGTTTCAGAGCACGACAAGGCAAGGGAGGGGAACAGGGGAGAACAAAACAGCGATCTTACTAGGCCCAGTGACATTGAGAACGCGCAAGTGCATGGGAGAGGGGGAGGGGAAAAGTGCATGGAAGGAGGGAGAAGTGGAAAGTGCAAAGCAGAGGAGAAACAGATAAATAACACCAATAAATAATAAAGGCAACACACAGTAGTAATGCAGCCAGCAATTTGCAAGTGCTAGGTTTAAGGCAGCAGGCAGGGTAGGTCTGACAAGTGCAGGAAGAAAAAGGGGGGGCTGTATGGGTACAGATACAGACCCCAGTGCGGGAGGGTGGCAGGGTGGGCAGGTACCTGGGCCCGAAGGACAGAGGGTGGCCAGGTGCACAGTGCCAAGGGAGAACAGAGTAGCAGGAGAGAGGGGGAGCGAAGGCAGAAGAAAAGAGGAAGGTCTTGAGGTGCTTCCGGAACCGGAGATGGTTCTCCTCAAGTTTTAGAGTGGCAGGGAGGCTATTCCAGAGGGAGGCCCCAGCCGAAGACAGAGATCCACCCTCAGCTCGTTTCCTTGAAAAACGACTGACCCTGAGGGAGTTGGAGGTAGAGGAGCGAAGAGCTCGAGAGGGGAGGTATTTGCAGAAGGATAGCTGAAGGTATTTTGGACCCAGACCCCAGAAAGCCTTGTGGACATTGCAGAGGGTTTTGAATTTAATCCTTGCATCCACTGGGAGCCAATGAAGAGATTTCAGAGCTGGAGAGATACGATCCCAGGGCTTGAGGCCAAGGACAAGTCTTGCAGTCCTGTTCTGGATTAGTTGCAGAGGGCGGAGAGTAGAGGCAGGTAGATTTAGAAAGAGGCTGTTACAATAGTCCAAGCTAGAGAGAACCAGAGATTGGGATACCATAAGCTTCTGGGGGAAGGAGAGGAAAGGCAGAGTACCTCTGAGGAGGTGCAGTCGGAAATTTGACTTTTTAGAGACCTCAGAGATGTGTGCAGAGAAGGAAAGGGTGGAGTCAAAGATGACCCCAAGGTTCTTAGCCTCGCAGGTGAGGGTAGGAGGAGGGCCAAGGGAGGCCGGCCAGGGCGTGAGGGGAAAGGATAGTGAAGGTGTGCTGATGGGGAGGATCTCTGTCTTGCAGAGTACGTTCCTATTCATTGTTCTGCAGTCGTTAGAGGCATGGACTGAGCGCAGACTTTAAGATGGCCACTGAGCCCAAAATAGGTAGGTGCTTCACATCTATTTTTTATGGAGTACAGACATCAGAGCATAATCTTAAAGCTAGGTTAAAAGCTTAAGGCCTGGTTGATGGTTGGAGAAATGCATTTACAAACAAAGCAGATTACATTTTCTAGTCCCCTGTACATGGCACATATTTAAGAACAGATTTGAAATGTCTGTCAAAGGTCTTATAGATCTTGCTTGATAGGCCAATATAGCTGTTGCCCCTTTTCAGACAACGCCCATGTCTGAACCAGGTTAGCTCTTGTCGCGCTGGAGGAATTCATGTACCAGGTAATGGCGACTAAAGGAGTATACACCTAGAGAATTTGTACTAGTGTGATAGAGACTGTGAAAAAGAAGGAATAGAAAGAGAAAGAGCGTAAACATGCAGGCACATAGTATGCATCAAAACATTGCCATCCACCTTTTACACCATCTTGGTACTTACTCATTGAACTGGTTCATTCTCTAGAACCATGCCAGCTTCCAAATTTCTAATTTCTAATACAATTATCAAATTTCTTTACACCTGCAATTATTCAAAAATTGCAATTAGCAGCCTTCTAATCACTGGGCCATTCTTAGGATCCTGTAAAAAAAAATGTGAACATCAACGTCTCTTCTGACAAGAGCAGGATACACTTGAAGTATAAATACACATGCACATCACTATCAGTAAGTACTATAGGGTTAACTGCTTAGAACAGGTATGTACCATTTCATAAGGTTAAAGGTGGGTTAAAAGATTAAGGCCTGGTTGATGGTTTGAAAAATGCATGTCCAAACAAAGCAGATAACAATTCTTATTCCCCTGTAAATGGCACATATTCAAGAACAGATTTCAAATTTCTGTCAAAAGCTCTTATAGATTCTGCTTGAGGGCCAATATAGCTGTTGCCCCTTTTCAGACCATGCCCCTGTCTCAACCAGGCTAGCTCTGGGTGTGGAGGAGGAGCTCATGTATCAGGTAATGGGGACTAGAGGGGTATACGCTTAGAAATCCTGTGCACCAGCACAATATAGCAGAAACCATAACATATTACCTACAGAAAATAAATTCATACTCAGATATCACTTTGGGAAACAGATGGAATACATTGAAAGGTCTGATCAGAGGCAAACAAATTGCATTCTCCAGTTAGAACACATGTTGGAGGTAGTTCATACACCAGGAGCTTGAGAAATAACTGGAAGCACGCCAGGACAAACATAAGTCAAATCTGAATAGAAAGGGACTTAAACTCACAACAAAAAGAGGCCAACTGAATGTTCCCCAATCCAACAAGGTGGAGGTATCCCTTTTATGGGTAAAACAGCAGTTTCTTGTATATGGGCAAAAAGAAGGTGCAACAAACCTGTAAAAAGGCCAACAAAGCACATATGCATAGGATTAAACCTGAAGATGGGAAAGGGGTATATTGAGAGGAAGATAAACAGAATAAATTCAACTCTTTCTTCTGGAAACTATAACGAGTTGAGCCCTGTAACATCTGAATGTCCTAGGAACGCCAGGAGGCCTCACACCACGCATTTGCCATAGGTAACCAGTACAACCACAAGCCTGTACAGCACATGGAATATGGCAGTGACCAGCTAGTTGAATAATGAATACCGGGCTTTGCCAGCAAAGGAACAAGAGTGATCTGTGCCCCATCAGGATAGGTGCCACAAAAGATATTGGTGCCAGGCCTGAAGCAAGGCTACCACAAACGTATTGCATTTTGCCAGCCCTACCACCTAAAAAGCAGGGGTTCCGTGCTTCCTGGGATAATGCTGATAGAAACATTGTACAAGTCGGGAGCATGTACTTGAGAAGCCAGTTCCCACCTCTGGCCACTCTGGGGTGTTAGATATATTGCCTGGGGAAGATACACCTGATCTTGTGGTATTCCTTTACTGTGGTAAAATGGTGGTATAATGTTATCGTGGTAATGTCTTATACAGAGTGATAATGCTCCACTCAGAGTATACCCTAAAACCTGTATTTCATCCCGGGGCGTCCCTAAGTGAAAGTTATCAGGCTTATTACACTTAGATGTTGACAGTGTCACGTTTTTTCCAGCAACTTATCTACGAGACTGGGCTAATGCCTTGATGGCAGATCTGTACAGCTGTAAACATGCATAATGAAATATTGCACACTCACACACTTTCTAACTACAGAGCCCACAACATATTAAATGACATAACCCAAATTCCATAAAAACCTATCAGAACAGATAGTGATTTTTGTAATGTGTCTTTATCGTGAAAAATAAATTTACCGATCATGCAATGCAACGTTTACATGGACACATTTGTCAGTGTGAATTTAGGTAAGCAAGAAGAAAGAAAAAAAAAAACAATTTCAAAAGGCACAACTCAATAATAGAATAAACTGCAGTCAGCTCAACCCCAACCTTGAGTCGTGGGAATTGGCAGAAGTTACGCTTCATAAAAAATAAACTTGTAACTTTAGAATGCATTCACTTATGGCACATGAAATGATTTCCCCCTGGCTGACTAACACCACATCCAATCAGGCATGCCCTCAATTCTTAACTGTTATATTCACCTTAATCCTCTCTCTGCTATCTCTGGAACACCCCTCAACGTTGGTTTGGCAGCCAAGAGAAGTTTTGCGACCTCTGCATTCTCCAGCAGCCCACAGGAATGACACGATTTCTAGGCCAGGAACTGCTGCAAGTCTATCGTCGGTCTCCTGCTCTTTCCCAGTATGTTTCTGCAGCTCTCCTCTGCTAGTCTCCTGCTCCTCTGACTACACCCCTTCTCTGCCTTGAATTTAATGCTATCCCTGTCAATCAACAGGACCTGCCTCCCTTTCTGACGTGCACACATCATCCAAGCTGCCTCTGTATTTTTCCCCTTGAATGATAGTTTTGCTAAAATATCTGCAACAATTGCTTCCTGGGCCTACAATGGTACTTTTTCAACTGTGCATATTTCAGCTTTGATTCATGCCATGCTGTGAAATCACACAGGCAGTAAAACATATTTGTATGTTTTACTTCCATTGCAGGAAAGCACTCATATTCAGTTCATGACATCTGAGTCCATTTTGCACTGATTTGTTAATGACAGTTTACAAATTGTGGGGAATGGATTGTTAATTGATTAGTACAGGTATGTACTAGTATGCACATAGTGCAAACCAGACAGATGAAATGTTACCCTGAACTCTTAGCATTTTAAAACATGTGCTCACTGCAAGAATGTGCATTTCCATTTGGTGCCTGCGTTGTCCATTTCTAATGTTTGTATTTTCTACATGAACCCCTTACCACTAATGTCTTTGCCCTCAGTGTCACTTGTGTCCCTACATACCCCTCCTTTTTTCTACTGCTGGGATCCCCCGGGTCATCACTGCAGAAGAAAACAAACAAACCCCTTAAAATGTATATGCTCCCAATTGAAGTGTCCAGATTCAAAACTTAATACTATATACATTGAAATCCAGGCGTAGTAAATTATGTATGTCCGCCAGCTTCATGCAAACAATCAACATTCCCAATCATAGATACAATAGTGATAGTTCAACACATCAATAAATAGCGTATATATTTTGTAGGAATTTTCAGATCTCGTTTTTATCAGTGGTCCGATCTCCTTTATATATATATAAATATATATAGAGAGAACGAAAACAAAGGGGCTAAACATGTGATGTCGTCAGTGATGTCATCAATAACATTTGTGATGCCATCTTTCATGTTCTGGGTGTTAGTGTTAGCAGTACACAGTGGTGATGGCAGGTATGGGGGCTTAGTTTACCATAAGTGGCGAATTTCAGGGAGTTTTAATTTGAACCATAATGGGGAGGTAGGATTTTTTTTTTAATGACGTACACAGGTTTTTGGTAGGGCAACTTAACCATAACGTCCCCTCAACAAAGATTTTTTGTAGTGAATTTTTCAGGTTTTTGGAAGGGGAACTTAATCATAACATTGTGTCAATGAGGTTGTTGTGCTGAATATACACTGTCATCATGTGATTGTGGGAGATATGTAGTATAATGTACATACTTAATATACATTTAACATAGAACATACAGAACCCCCTCCCTATTGATATTAGAAAGGGAAATGTATTATTGTCTTACATCAAAAATCTGCAACATAGAAGAAGGACATAAAGACATTATAAGTAGTAATAAGTAAATATGGAAACCTAAAGGTGTGAAATAAAAAGGACACATTTAATAACCATGTAGAATGAAAATAAAGGGTGCCTCCATCGTAATTACTTCACAGAACCTCTGCAGCCCGGACCGACAGTGGACGGACACAGTAGGACGAAGGAAAATTACATCAAAATAGTGAGTGATTGTCATTTTTTTTAAGTGTATGTCATTTTTTTAGTATGTGGTGCAGAAATAATAATTTCTTTCTGTTGTTTTGACACAGAAATGGCTAGTACTTTGGAGTGGCTGGAGGAGAATTTTCTGCATGGGGAAATGTCGGAAGACAACGACAATAATGGTACACACTGCTCTGCGTAAGCAAAATACTGATCAGTTTTTTATAGGCATTTAATATATGTATTTTTTTTGGTACAGACCAGGAAAGAAAAGAAGAAAGGCCAACAAACGAGGCAGAAGAAAACAGGATGAAAAAGATTGATTAGAAAATGGATGTACTGAATGACAACTTTGAAAGTTTAAGGGAGTTTGTGGAGGACTGTGTGAGAGGAAAAGTTTGTTACCATTGTCCCACCTGTACCTGCCCCGCTTCTCCATTCCCTAGTGAACCACCCCCAAACCTTCAAGAAGAAAATAGACTTTTTGACGAAATATCCATCCCTTCTTCCCCTCAGAAATCTTCTCCTCAGAACCAGCCCATGGTGGCGTCCGTAGAACAGGCGCGGTGGCCGGCAAGTTCGTAGTGAAACAACATGGAGTTGTCCTAAGGACACTGGACCTGTCCGTACAGTGAGCATATCATGTATGCACATGCGCAGTACAACCGTAAGTATAGCGAACAGCGCGCCTGTCCCTAACTGTCCGTCTCACTTGTGTCGCACTTTGAATTACTTTGAGAACCCAAACACTGTCCATAGGGCACTTGCGCGCATGCGCACGTTTGTTACTCTGCATTTTCTGTCCAGCGGACTCCCATTTCTGTCGCGGATGTGTTCAGGATGTCATCATGTGACCACACCCAAGCTGAGTGTGTGGACTAATTTGCACAGTTTGTGTCCTTCCGCAGCAGTACAAAAGAACATGTAGACACAAGGCAAAATGTTGTAGAGTCTAAAAATATCATTTCACATATCCCAGACAATAGCTTACCTGAGGACTTGTTGTGTAAAAATTTCGTACCATTTTGGAGGGATGAAGACGGTCACGAGGCACAACCCTACACCCCTATAAATGGCCACACACCCGAGCACATCTTCATTGTCCTTCTAGCTATAGCAGATTGAGGTGTATTGCCTTTACTGCTGTAGTGACCAAAAGGAAAGTAATCGGCATGGCTTCCATTGCTGCTGTTGCTTCATTAGCTTCTGCACCACCCCAAACCCGCCACCACCACCACCTCCCCAAGGGCCTGCAGAGAGATGTACGGGTGAGGATGTAGAGAGCAAGGAAGAAGAGGAGGAAGAGAATGAAGTGGAGGAACTCCGCACTAGGAGCACTCGCCGGGAGTAGTGGGTGTGGCGGTTGTTTTCCGTTTATGGGAACGTACCAAAAGCACGTGCAAACCTGTTGAGGTGTAACCAGTGTGAGGTGGTGCTGAGTCGCGGGAGACCTGGTGCGTACAGCTTTGGTACGACAACCATGAAGCGACACATCACTTCGTTCCACACTGCAGACATTCGCAAGGTGGTGCCATGTGAAGAGCGTAGTTGATTGAGTTCCTCCACAGCATCCTCCAAGTCTGATCTTCCCACCACAAGAGGCACTCCGGTGGGGGAGCGCCTCCCACCAGCTGCCTCACAAGCCATTCGCAGTACTGTTCACCCTTACCTTTCAAAGGTGACAATAGTGTGTATGTATTGTGACGTAGTGCTCTGCAGAGGGGAGAGTTTTCAAAGTTCTTTTGAGGCTACGGTCACTGAGCACCAGAAGATCTGCCCCTTACCTAAGTGAAGCTCACCCTATATCTTTCTCTGTCCACTTGCCCTTTCTTATCATGGCTGGTGTGCCTTCCTTACCCTCCTTTAATCTCCTATCCTAGTGTGTCGTGTGCTGAGAACCAATAAACGTGAAAACAACAAAAATTACAGAAAACACTCTTATCATAGCTGCCTTTCTCAGTTTAACAATAGAACTATGAAGTGACCGTTGTAGACCCCGGGTGAAGTTGTGGAAAAGTTTGCGGACAGTCGTAGGGAAAATAAAAGGAGGGTGCAAGGGGAGCAAGCACAATGAAGTGTACGCTGGGAGTAAGTGGTGGCTCTGAAAAGAGCCTTTCGTTGGTGTGTTGTGTGGGTCAAAAACTGTGGATTGGAGAAAACGGATTGTCACATAGGTTATTGTGAATCCAAAAGAGGTGGCAATGCATTTTGTACATTGCGAAGAAAAATCTGATTGCCAGCATATGTGAGATGGACTCCATCAATGCGGAAAATGAAAGAGCTGCGAAATGGAGTGTTTTCATTGTGGAATGAGGACATGCAAAAAAGGTACAAACAGCCTTATTCACATTGTGTCTCCATTTGTGGACCAAAAGCAGAAGAACGCAGCCATATTTGTCTTTGAGCAATACGGGAAAAAAGTATTTGACAATGTGGAAACATGTCCATGAGCTTCGCAAGTCCTTCCTTTATGGCAAATTGCAAAGAAATTCCAGAGACATGGCCTAAACTCTTTTCTCCGCAATGAATGATAAGTATATCTGGAGGATGGTCTGTCAGTAAAGTAACACAGAGAGGTACCAAGTCCAGCCACCTCATACTACGAACTACATGCCAGAACACTTCCACATGAGGAAATCTGAGATCTGCAGATAAACTGCAGCTTTCTGCATGCACCTTCAACCAATATATCCATGAGTCTCCCAAAATCCAGATAATCTGTTTGCAAGCACGCAACGCCATGGCTGTCTGCTCTCCTGTCAGGGAGAAGACAGTCTTACTAAATCTCACTGTTCAGAACACACCCACTGAACTTTATTGACCAATCCCTAGGTCCGCTCATTTTCATTTGCATGCATCTCCACCCCAGAATTCCTGTTGGTGATATGTGCTGGCTGGAAACTACCGCCATGTCCGCGGACATGTATAGGATCAGAGCGTGACGACGGTACATTAAAGTATTATTCCCCTTTTTCCCCTTTAAGGTGGGCTCTGAAAAGAGCCGTTTTTTAAACATTGTTGGGCAGATACCTTACAGACATCTTTTATTTTGTGTATTTTTTTGAATTTTTTGTCCTTACTTTACTCCTACAACCATTACAAAACATTCTCTAAAGCAAGCCTTACGTTCCAAAAGAACATCGCATTTCCCAAAGAAGATAGTGAAACACCATCTGCTTCAAAATAATCCATATTACTTGGAACAATGTTTTCGTGGCTGCAGAAAAACATACCAGTGTGTAACATAAACGCACGCATGCCGCGATTAATGATACACCTCCCAATACTTTCTTCTGGGCAGAAAAAAGAATTGTTGTGCCATTGTACTCTAGGGAGTAAACCAGAAAAAATTACTTTCACAGATGGAAAGATGTTCATGGGTGCTTCAACCAACTGTCCCAAATCTGCCAACAAAGTAAGTGCAGTCACGTAGCCCAAATGGCAAGCACCGTGGTGCAAAATTACCACATGAGGAGAGGTAATTTACGTATGTGTCTGCAAACTTGCAGAATTCCTTCAACATTGGCATCAGTCTCAGCGTTCCACACCACCTCCACTCCTCTCACATCGAAATGGTGTGCCACATGCCTACTCTCTGCATAATGTTGTAAACCATGGAGAAAAATGTCTCCAAGCACCAAAACCCTGACCCTCTCCACCTTTGCCATCTTCAGTGTACGCACCGTCTTTCGACACAAAAGAGTAATATAAACATCTGATTGGCTGATGCCTACAGTCCCCTTTCCATGCAGGTTTTGCTGTAGAAACCCGTATGTGACACGCCCTACCCACGGGCAAGCGTTGCCTACGTGCGGCACGCAACTCTCACCCAGTCCTTTTACTCTTTCCACAGAGGTAGCAAATCCATGCCTCATGGACACAACTAAGTAGTCACACAACCATCCACCAATCACATTGGAAATCGCAAATGTAAATCGGAAATGTAACTCTGTAATCAACATTGCGCACTTCAAAATTACTGTCCATAATTCTGAATCGAAGTCGCATATCATTGCACCTACTTCAGAAGCTACTGTGCAAGTGTGAATTTCTACTTACAGCTCCATGTATGCACACATGCATGAGTATAGAGTACAGGTATGTATATTTCAATTGGAGAAATGTGCAACCTTTATGATTTAATTTAAAACAAATTAATGCTGCTAAATGTGCATAGGCAATACATACCAACGCTCCCACTTTTAAGTGCAAGATGTCCGATTTATCATTCACAAACCGCACAACTTCTTAATGTGTTTCGCATAACCTATACAAATGCTGCAAGGATGCCTATTTACGGCGAAACTTGATTTTGTATTAGAAAATGTCGGAGTTGTATACTGTGTACGGCCCACAGTAATGCTACTTGCAATGTAATCGTATGACAGAAGTAAGCGCTCCCGATTGCTGTGGTGACATCTCCCTCTGAGGGTCTCCTGATTTTTCGGCATCGTGCTTTTAAATTAGACATTTTTTTCCCATCTAATACTATGCCCTCTCACTTACAAACATCTCTCCTATTGATAATGCACCTTGTAAAAAACAAGGCATTTTCATAACCTTAAAAATGTTAGCAATTTTGAAGGACTTGCAAGTAACATGCTCCAAATACCATGCAAAGCCTGCACAGAGTGAAGTGAAATGCGCACATGCACTGGGTTCAAATAAGAAAGGAGAATGCTCCAACGAATGATGCACAATGAATGTGTGCAGTATCAGCAGTGCTATCAACACACAAAGTAATTAATTTTGTTTTTTGAATCGCAGTGAAGACTACTCTCCCAATAATCAACAGCATATACACTGCAGACGACATATCGACATATCCGAAGAAAACTGGTCATTTTGCAAAAAAAAGTAAGTACAGTACTACCTTCATATTGTAACTACTCCTCAAAGAGGCTGCATGGGATATTTGTTTAATTTGGGCACCAAAGTAAACATTGATTTCTGATCCATTCTACCTACAAATATCAATTTATTGAACAAAGAATAACAGGCAGAATGGCTCATAAATCCCTGTGTGTTTGGAACTAAAATAACGTACGTAATCTTTACAAGGTTAGATTTAGAAAAGTAGTTGCTGTTGCAAGTTTATAGCATTTCGTTTATTAGTAATGCTTCTCGTCACCACTAGCCCACTTTGTACTCTCATCTGAAGCACATTGTACTAGTATACAAACAGTAAAATAGCCTTCCCAAATCATTGCAAGAGTCCAACGCACATTCACACACCATAACAAAGAGCTTCCTCATCAGACTCATGCACGCATGCACACAGCACACATACATTATACAACAGACCAAAGTATGCCTTCTTTTTTTCAACAGACACCAAAGAATGCCTACCAAAAAGCAACTCCGTACAAAGGAACGCAGAAGTAGAGCAAATAAAAATAAAAGTGCCCAAACTAAGCATCCATCTGTTGTAGAGTTTGCAGAGAATGTTGGAAGAAACCAGCTAATGCAGTCGGTTAGCAAAACAAAAGAAGCTTCAACTACTGAAACTTTATTTCCTCCATCAAAATTTGTCACAAAACACAAAAATGTTGGCATAAAATCAGCTACCAGTACAGCTAACAATGCTCCTACTAATCCTGATAGTGTAACAAGAACCCATAGTAAAAAAAGTATTTTATCAAAAATGTTTCATCACAGAATCCTTCAGAATCTACTAAGAAGAGGACCGAAATCATTCTCACCCCTTAAAACCTACCATAGAAAGTTAATCCTACAAGCTCTCGTGGACAGTGCAATCCTTCTGAAAATGAAGTTGTTTATATTAGTGTTAAGTAGGATGAAAGCACTAACAAAACTAAGTACCAAACTACAAAAGAAACTCAGCAATAAACGGAATGTGAACAAAAATAATTTTTTCAATGTTTGTGGTGGTGAATGGAGTCACACAACACCCACAGAACCATATTTTAATGAAGAGCATACAAACAAAATCAAACAAACACAATTGCCATCCATAGCAGTGGATAAGGGTATGAGAAAATCAATACTACCATCATGGAACAGGAAACACTGCTTACAAAAGTATCCTCTGTAAACTCAGAATTACCTTTTGATTCAGCAGAACTACACCGTCCAGTATACAAATGGTCATGCACATCAATGTGTGCCATTCCAAACAAAGCTTTCAAATATTTACGTCAGTTCCTCAATCAGTGTGTAAAAGGTAAAGACAAAAGTAAAATGAAAGTGCTGCAAACCATGGATATTTGTCCAGTGCGCAAATACACAGGACTACAAGGACATTCATTAGCCTGCATTTCTGCTCCTATTTGCAAAAGCACCTTCCATGATATCAAAAGGATATCAATACATCATTCAAGTGTAAGAAATCTAGTGTATAAAATATACTATGCAAAAACTCCAGCTTCAGAATTAGGCAATTTAAATAACACTCTTCTGCATGGTACACCCAAACACTTACAAGAAGAAATTGACCGTATTCAGAGAAAGTATTTTGGAAGTGAAAGCCACTTACAAAATGCAATAGTTTTAGAACATAGTAGCAACAATTCTGCACATAGCAACCTTCTATTACACACATACAGAAAAGAAATAGTAAAATTTAAAAGGACATCGGCTGAAGTACCAAACCATGTATGTGTGTGTTGCCGCACAACATTTTACAAAAGGAACACAAAAAATGTAGACATGCATACAAAATACAAGACAATGAAGACTCTAAATGGTTTGAATGAGCTCTCTACCTTTTAGCAGAAAACAAATATTAACTAACTGAACGCCTAATATGTTGCAGTTACTGTACTACAAAATTAGACAACAACCACACTCCTTCACGTGCTATTACAAATAATTTGGAATTGTTCCCACTACCAAAAATCCTGCAACAACTCAATTTGTATGAGAGCATAATAATTCAAACAGTTCACCCATGTCATGCAATTATACGTCTTCATCCGAAAACAGTAAAATTACCTTCCTCCGAATTGGTGAAAGGCATTTGTGACAAAGTAGTTTATTTGCCATTAGATCTAACAGAAAATGCACACACTCTAGGAGTGCAACATTCAATAGAGCATTCTTTAATAGTCTTGGTAAATGGTGTACCAACAAACGACAAAAGAATTTGGCAACAACTGGTGGACTTACATAAAGTTAAACAAGCATTGAAATATCTAAAAGACAATAATGAGTACTACAAGGAAATAAATATTGATGAAAGCTTAAGGGAAACAACTGAAATAATTCAAGAGCCATCAGAAACTGGACAATTTGAACTTCTGGATCCTGCTACAGTATCCACTCTTTTGGACCATTACACAATTCAACCATTGCATTCCTATGAAAGCATAGATGATGCACTAGAAACTTATCAAATACGACAAACCAAAGGGTCATCAATGAGTATATGGGGAAAAAAGTATAGAAGCACATGCTTTTCCACTGCTATTTCCTACTGGCAAAGGTGGAAGATACAAAGATAGGCCCACTCAGATTGGGGCATCAGAATACCGCTCTTTACGAATGTATTCGCAATATCCAGATTTAGACAAAATGTGGAATACATATTCCACCTACTGTATGAAAGTGAATTAGCAACACTAGGTTACGGAGTTGCACACATTTTGAAATCTGGAACCCACTTTCAAAATATGCCAGCTACGCTGTTAATACAAAAAGGACAGGAAAAAGATGATGTTTTACAATCAAGTATAACAAATTTGTTTGCAAACATGCGTGGTACAAAGGAATACTGGTTCCGACGGCATGGAGACGTGCGTTGTATGATCAGAAACCTTGGACCACCGACTTGGTTTGTTACGCTAAGTTGTGCAGAATATACATGGGAAGATTTACATGAGTTCCTACGCATAGCAAACAGCAACAAAAACAACATAGATATATTAACACCTGCGGAACTTTGCTCTCTAGATCCATTTAATGTGTCAAGATATTTCCATCATCGTTTCATTGCCATGCTACACTTTATTTGCAATAAAACTGTTCCCCCCCTTGGAGAAGTGCAACACTTCTTTTGGGGAAAAGAATATCAAGCGAGAGGAGCACCACACATTCACATGCTGTTACGGATCAAAGGTGCACCAAAGTTTGGTCACGACAGTGATAGCACTGTTTTGCAGTTTATCCAAAAATATGTCACTTGTGAAATCCCTTCACAACAGACAAATAGTGAGCTGCATGGGCAGATTTTACAATTTCAAAGACACAAATGTGAAAAATATTGTCGCCGCAAATAGAAAAACAAAGGTAAATACTACACCAAATACCGCTTTGGTTTCCCTGGACTAGTTACAGAAACAGGTGAAGTAAACAACTTCATGTCTTCAGTTCGTCATAGTGTTAAAGGTAAATCACCTAAGAACACGTATTACATAAAAAGAAGGGAAGAATCAAAATATATCAATGATTACAATGCAATCATTGCCCTCTTATTGAATGCAAACATAGATGTGCAGTACATTGCAGACACTGCAACTGCTGTTGCACGATATGTGACAGCCTACTTAACAAAAGCAGAAGAAAGAGAGCTTCAAGACCTCTGGGATGACCTACCATTAGACAAAACATTATCACAGAAATTGTACAGCATAGGCATAAAAATGCTCTCTCGTAGAGAATGTGGCGCCTACGAAGCAGCAGATCGTTTAACCGGTTCTTCTTTGTATGGTAAGTCAGACAACATAGTATGGCTAAGTCTTGGTCCTGCAAAATCTAGAAAAAGAGTGCTGAAATCATATGAGGACATAGAAACAGTTGCCAGAAATGATCCCAACAGCCGAGACATTCTAAAAAACAATTTACTGGACACATACTATCCGAACAGGAGTAGCACTTTGGAAAGCATGTGTCTATACCACATAGCTCAAAACTTTGCATACAAAAATAATGTAAAACCCGATGAAAGCAAACGTAGATATAGAGTGACCGATTGTGAAGGGAGCTTAGTGAAACTTACCAAACTAAGCTTAATTAATCATGTAAAATTGTCATTAAAAACTCATCAACAGAAAGAACTATATTACATGTCTCTGTTACAACTTTTCAAACCATGGAGAAAAGAGGAAGACGTGCTAGAAAACTATGACTGCAATGAAGATGCTTCCAAAGCAAATGAAAGCGATATTACCGATGTGAACTTTACACAGTACAAAACAATGTTACACAATGAGCAGCAACAGGAAGAAGAACTTCAGGCCCAACTAGATAAGGACTCTTCGACAGTAGTCAACCTTCTGTAACAGGAAGTCAAGAACCAATAGGACAATCACTAATAGCAAATGAGGCTGAAGTAGCTATGGCAGAAGTAGAAAACACCATGTATGAGTATCAAAAAGATACAGAAGACTTAAATGTACAACAAGCAAAACTTTACAAAGATCAGCGCACCATTTTTGAAGACGTAACAAAACAAATTGTACATGGTGTACAACACAAAAATAAAGAATGTACCTGCCAAAATTACAAACCTATACTGCTGTAAGTGGGTGGTGAAGCTGGATCAGGGAAAACATTCTTAATCAAAATAATCAGCAAGTTCCTTCAACAAATGACAAACAACAAACTGTCAGCTGTTGTGACGGCCCCCACAGGTTTAGCTGCCTACAACATAGGCGGTGTCACTTTACACCGATTACTACTGCTTCCAGTAAAGCATCAAAATAAATTAGACTATTACAAACTTTCTGCAGAATCTGCAATGGAATTACGCAGAGTATTAAAACAAATGAAAATGCTACTAATATATGAAGTGGTTTTACAAACAAATAGGGGAGCCCCCTGCGTGTTCAGTGTGGGTTTGGGGCAAAGTACAACGTAAACAAAAAGGAAGATAACTCACACTGTAGGTTGACAAAGACATTAACGTCTTATTTATACTTAATTTTCCAAACCAATGTGTATTCTGCTCCTAAAGAGTCAGCAAATAGGAAAGTACCAGGAGAGACAACTGGAGCGATATTGACCTTAAATTTTAATGAAACAAGAAGAAAATTGGTTAAAAATACCCAATGTACAACAACATAAAAAATAGTTGCAGACAATACAATAAATAATTTTTTGTACTTAGGTTGTTCAAACACAAAAGCAATGAATTTAAACAGAATTGTCAAAATAAATGGTTAAAACATATTCAGAGAGAAATTTGTTCAAAGCATGGACAGAATCACATTTAACCTCCAAATTGCAAAGACTAGTATAGTCTAAGGTGCAAAAAAGAGTGGGTACACAGAAAACAAATTGTTAGGAAAAAAAACAATAGTTCAATGACAGAAAAGTATCTGTATTAGACTTGGTATTTAGTATTTATACAGTATTTTAAGACTGTCTTTCTTCGAAGGTTCCTATCCTTTGTGTGTATTCATGATCAAAGTATGATCATGTTTTGTGGAGCTGCCTACGTGCCAGTGTTTAAACTGAAGGTAAGTAAATTACAAACCTATACTGCTGTACGTGAGTGGAAAGCTGGATCAGAGAAAACATTCTTAATCAAAATCATCAGCAAATTCCTTCAACAATTGACAAACAACAAACTGTCAGCTGTTGTAATTAGCCCCCACAGGTTTCGCTGCCTAAAACATAGGCATTGTCACTTTACACCGATTACTATTGCTTCCAGTAGAGCAACAAAATAAATTAGACTATTATAAACTTTCTGCAGAAGCTGCAATGGAATTACGCAGAGTATTAAAACAAATGAAAATGCTACTAATAGATGAAGTGAGCATGTCTCCAACCTAATGTTGGCTTTGATTCACCTAAGATTGCAAGAAGTACTTAAAAGTAACAACGAAGAACTCTTTGCAGGGAAACACATTATTGTTTTCGGAGATCTTCTACAATTAACACCAGTGAAAGGTGAACCTATTTTTAAAACCTTAGGCCACAAACTCATGCCGGAGAACAGTTGGCAGCATAGGTAATGTCAACCTTTGGCAACATTTCCAATACAGAGAATTAACTGAGAACATGCGGCAATCTGCAGATCTCACTTATGCCAACATCTTAAAATGTATTAGAGTTGGTGTACTATCGCAAGAAGCACACATTGTATTGAAAAACTGGCACATTGATGCACTTTATGGTGATGCAACTGATGTTATGGAACAAACAGGGCACAAATATGTCAATTGTATGGCCTTAATGCCAACTCTTGCAAACTGTTTCAAATTCAATGAAACAATGTTAAATAAAGAAATGCAACCAATAATGGAAATTAGCACCACAGACAAACTAGACGTACATGGTATGACAGTACCCATGTGCGAACAAGCCACAACAAGACTAAATTCGATCTCCAACACAGCTGGGTTGGAAAAAATATTAAAATTATCCTTAAATTGTAGAGTAATGCTTAAACATAACCTTGACGTTGAACAAGGGCTAGTTAATGGAGCAGTAGGTACAGTTGTTGGCTTTCAATCATACCCACGTGACAGCAACATTCAGTTTGTCAATATTCGCTTTGATAAAGTTTCAGAAGTGAAAAGGATAGGGCGCTCAATTGCTCGATTCCTTCTCTTCCAAGACATGTATGTACGTAGAGAGCAATTTTCTCCAACTCTTGCATATGCAGTTACCATTCATAAATCCCAAGGTCTTACCCTAGACAAAGCATTGATAGATATAGGAAACACAGTCTTTAAGGAAGGCATGAGCTACGTAGCATTATCACGCTTACATACACTTGACGCTCTATTGCTAATGAACTTTAATGCAAGTAAAGTGAAAGCTGATATTCCTTGCATTCTAGAATACAATAGACTGCGTTCACTGTACACCCCTCATCTGGAACAATATCCTGTTCCAGATAAAGTAAAACGTGGTAAAAGAAAACTAAATGAAACAGAAATGCAACAGAATCCAACAGAAAATTCCTCAAAGAAAAGAAAAGAAGCTAAAGTTTCAGCAATTACCACAAACAAACAAGAACCTATTAGGGAATGTAAACCAGGGCCGTCGGCAAAGATGGAACAGAAATTCCGAAAAATGCACTCAGATACAGAACTAGCTGGTCCATTAAAATTTGCAAATGAAAGTGGAGTAAGTTGCTATGCAAATGTAGCAATGAATATTCTATTCTATATAACAATCTTCACTTGCACAGTACAGACCAATTGTGTTTGCAAATGTTAGTGCTTCATAGAAATGCAACAAGCAATCCTGACAACACATACAGTGTTCATGGAATACGGCAAGAATTGGACGACTGTGCTGGAATACTGAGATTCACTCTGAACTCACAAGAAGATCCACACGAATTTCTAATGTACTTACTATTAGTATTGGAAAACAAAAGCATACCTGTAAATGAAATCTTCCAGATTTCATACATGTGGAAACATACATGCACTCTCTGTAGCAATGTGATACAAGAAGAAATCCCAAATGAGCGATTTGTGTATGTTTCCATACCAAATTGTGAAAGCATTCCATTTCAGCAACTTGTACAGAATGCAAACCATGGCAGATTATGTACTGTTTGCAATTCAGACAATCGCCCCACCTTACTGATACAATCACATAGTGCCTACATAATACTTATGCTTCTACGTTATAATGCAGATGGTACCAAAAACAATTGCAAACTGACTGGATTCATACACAGTCAAGTATCACTTGGAAAGAAAACCTTTACAACAATAGCTATAATCAACCATGCAGGAACTACAACCAATGCAGGTCACTACACTGCATATGTTAAAAAGAAATGTGGATGGTTTCAATGTAATGATAGCACCATTACTCTAAAGCAAAGATTGCCAGCTAATATTGCAAATGCATATTTAATGTTCTTTAAGCCAAAATTTAACAAATAATCTGTACTTCAAGATTGCCAAAAAATTATGGGAAAGACGACAAACAGTTAGAATACGCCAATAGGTATCTAACTGCCCAAGAGGATATAACAATGACACAAATAAATGGATATCACAGATTTGTAGGAACAAATGCACAGGTAGAATACGCCTACAGGTATGTAACTGTTGTTAAAAATCAGCAGGAAGGCAACAAACATAACATTAATCAGAAATATGAAGGAAACACACAGAGGAAACAAGTAGTTAGTACCATAGGAAAAGATTTTTTTTTTTAATCTGACAAGGATTTTTTTTTCCCAGACCCAAGGATTCGAAAAGCAAACACAGAAACCGAGCACAATGCACAGTACACTAGTTTGTGAACTAAATATGAGGGTAAAAAGGTAAACTGTCTATTATTCATTTTTATGTAGTAAGTTTTCATAAAATGCAAAGACTAACATACCTTTTTCTTTTATCACAGAAATTAAAAAAGGGATACTTCCGCCAAGTACGAAAAGCATTTAAAAAATATAAGTGGATTCTGAACAAAGTAAGGAGTAAGTATATTGGCAGTCATTTTCTACACATGCGAATGTACACGTCAAATCTATGGTAGTAGTATGCTGCAGTGGCTGGAGTCTGGCCCTTGCATCTTCAGTGTCTAAACTACGACCTACGCCTTACGACTAAAGTACAAAGAGTATACTTCCTAGCCACAACCATTGCTGCATATCCAAACCATGTCCCTTGTAAATTAGCTACTTATAAATTTACTGTTGGGACCATCGTCTGCAGCCATGGAACCAAGACATTAGGGCTTGCACACAACTAACGCACTACGCCACTCGCATATTCACTTATAACTCCACTGCTTATGACTTCAGTCTTGGGTGCATGGCCTTTGGGCATGCATCAACACTCTGGGTCCTGGCCAGAATCACCACAGCATATAGGAACCATTGTGCCTTCTCATTTCACATAAACAAAGTTGGTTTTGGGAGCATGGCCTGTGGCCATGCTCCCAAAATGCTACGGCCTCCCCACAACCATCTTAATGAGGTTGCATAGTTCCAGTGCACCAATAGCTGTGATATGTTCTGACCAGAGGCTTCAATCCTAGCTGTATGTCCATAGATATTACATGGGATGGGTGTGCATTGCCTTGCACATCCAGTACTTACAACTTTGTTGTTGGGTGCATGGTCTTTGGCCATGCATCCAAGACTGCACACACTCCCCACAACTTAGCAATCGATACGCAATAGTACAGGTGTATCCATGGGTGTGACATTCTGCGGTGGTTGTGGCCAGGGCAAAACCTATTGCAATTATGGCATGTTGTCAATTTCTTTTTCAGGGCAAGATCGGTAGTAGGATGAGCTCTGAGTAGGGCTAGAGGCTGGTCCTCCCGAGTCCGGGCACCAGTTGGGCTGGGTAGCCTGATCTAAAGCCGTATCCAGCTAAGAAGTGCGTGTGTCCTGACGAGCGGGTTCTCGTGAGTGCACTGTTTTCGTTGGCTGTTTTCTCTTACCAATGGGTTATGACTGATGTTATACATCACTATTTTCTTTCATTTTTTATCGTATGGAGTTGCATAAGCAATAATAAAACAACAAGTTTTAATGTATAAAGAAGACTTTTTGTAAATCTGACCATGAAACCAATTCTTTATGCAGTCGCTACATGCATGGGCCAGTGAAGCCCCCCAGCGCCCATCATCATCCACAGTTTGTCATCGCAGTATCCTTTCAACCTATTGGGGATCTGGAGTTGGTCCCCAGACGAACAAGGAGTAAGGCTGCAGGTTGACCTAAATTGTGTTCCAAAGAAAGGTGCGCGGCAGGTAGGGAGTCCCGAACCAGAGAACTCCAACCAAGTGCCGCATGTTGTAAGTGCTTGCTCAACTCTTCCACATATTCGCGAATTGTGGAGGCATTTACAAGTGTCTGCTCATGGGTCTGGTATAATAAATGCTTTGGCAACACCATTTTTCTTCCTGTCAGTATTTCATGAGGGCTGAGATTTGTTGATTTAGCGGGAGTCGATCTAATGGCCATCAATACTAAAGGCAGCCTAAGATCCCAACTAGAACCTGCTTCAGCCACAAATTTCTTTAATACATCCACAATTGGCCTGTTGTTCCTTTCCACCCCACCTGAAGAAGAAGGCCTGTATGAAATGTGTAGTTTTCTCTTCACACCAAATATCTGCTACATCTTGGTCATTAATACACTAGTGAAATGACTTCCCCGGTCTGACTCTATCCTTTGGGGTAACGCAAATCTTGAAAAAATATGATTCACTAGTAGTGTGGCTGTCGTTTGGGCACTGCAATCCGGTGCTGGAATGCACTCAACACATTTGGACATTAAACAAACTACCGGTTAACACATATTTGTTTCCTCTGGCTGATCTTTTTACAGGCTTGACATAGTCGATTTGCAAATCAGACCATGGAAGGGTTAAGCCTCTTTTCATTAATGGTTCTCTATGCGTAGGTGAAGCAGGTTCAAAATTTGCACATACCAGACACCCTCTAGTATATAATTCAATATCTTGGGACATGTGTGGCCAATAGGCATAATCTTTTAAAATGTCAAAAGTTTTCTGGGAACCTCTGTGTCCTGCAGTTATTACATCATCTGCATGATGTAAGATCAGTCCCCGAAATGACAAGGGCACCACCCATTGGATTTGACCTGTCACGGATTCCTAATCATCAGTTCATCTTGTAACTTAAATCTCTTTTTTTTTAACAACACCATCAATTCCTCTTTCCCTTCACAATCTTCTTCAGTTAGGGGATTTTGTTCTGCATCTGATAGGTGATCATAGAATATGCCTAAACTCGGATCTTCCTTTTGAGCTTTGATCAGGTTCTGATCTGGGGTATCAAAACTCCATTGCACCACAGTTTGTTCAACTACTTTTGGAGATTTGGAGTGTGTTATCGCATCTACCGGTATTTCATCAAGTAGGTGTTCAATAGGAAACAACTCTCCAATTACAGCACCAATTTTGGCTAACTGGTCTGCCTTCTCATTCCCCTCCTTGTTCCCTCCTGGCATCTTTAAATGACCTCAGATTTTTCTCTAATATATTACCAAATCATTTTCAGAAACAATTTTGTCTATGGCTTGAATCACCTTGCCACGTTTGAGAGGTTTTTTGTTATAAGTGAGCATACCTTTTACCTTCCAGCCAGGTATATTCTACAAAACGATTTCACACATACTCAGAATCAGTCACTAGAACTATCTCTTTGAATTTGTTTTCAACTGCGGTAGCCACTGCTTTGTAAATAGCAGCCAACTCTACCACTTGACTACTTCTTGACCCGATCCTCATGCTCACTCTTGGAATGCTGTCACATTTAAACCAGATATTTCCTGTTCCTGCTACAAGCTATTTTACTGTGTTATTTTCCACATGGTATGCACACCCATCTACGTACACAGTTGGTAAATCCTTACATACTTCAGCATTGTATGCTTTGGGCAGGTACTGTTCAAATTCATTCAAACTTGATTCTTTTTCTGCTTCATCAGGTGCATATTTGGCTGCATAATCATGCAAATCCACCAGCTCTTGGGCAACTGGGCTCTTTTTATTTAGTCCATATTTTACTTCCACAGAAAATCCCTGTAATGCTAACGTCCAGGAAGTAATTCTGGACTGCGCCAAATTCCTTGATCTGATTATCTTGCTTTGCAGAAACTGCAGGGTTGCTGATTTGTTTCAATGATTCCTCTTTCCCCTTGAACGATGGGACGGAAATGTTGTACCACCCAGACAGTGGTTAGCAGTGCCTTTTCACAGTCACTGAACTTAGTTTTAACTTATGATAAGGCCTTGCTAGCATATCCAATAGTTTTGTTATTCACATCATGCTTTTGATATAATATGGCTGACAGGCTCTGATCAGTGAAACCTATCCCTACAAATACATCCTGGTTCTTTATGGGCTATGCCAGACAGAGTTCCTTCATGAGACATTCTTTCAGCCTGGCCACTGCTTCATATTGTGCTTCATGCCATTTCCAGGGTATACCCTGTTTAAATAATCCTGTTAAAGGTTGTGTAATTCCTGCATAATTCTCAATGCATTTCCTGTTATAACCTGTCATCCCTAACAAACTTTTCAATCCTTTCAAATTAGTAGGATCTTTCAATTTATATATTGCCTCCACTTTCTTCTTTTGTGGATTCAACCTATTCTCAGTCACCTCATGACCTAAGAAGTTCACTTTCTTTTTACACCATTGTGCTTTCTGTAAAGATACCTTGGCTCCTGCCTTCTGTAACTGGCCAAGCACATGTCTAATCTCATTGAAATTATTTTTCAGATTATCATTTTTAATGAGCACATCATCTACATAAACTATTGTTCCTCTTTCCGCTGCATCTGGGAGCGCTGTCCTCAAAAATATTCCGAATTCACTTCCACTATTGATATATCCAAAAGGTGTCCGGGACCATGCATATTGTGATTTGTCAAAAGAAAATGCAAACACATTTTGGATATCTTCAGCCAGTGGAACACACCAGTATCCAGCTGTAAAATCTAATGTGGTAAACACCTTTGACCCGTGGACCTGTGCGAGACCCTGATCAATAAATGGGAGTGTACACCTGGAAACAGGTACTCTCTTGTTTAACTCTCAGAGGTCCGCACAAAAATGCCATTGGCCATTAGATTTTAACACTCCCAATATGGGAGTATTTGATGTGCTGTTAATGGGCCTAATGATCCCTCTGGATTCTAAATTCTTAATTATCTCATATATTGATTCCAAACATGCCAGGGGTAACCAATATTGTCGTACAAATACGGTTCCCTACCATGTCCCTCTGGTAATGTAGCAACATGTAGATCAGTTAATCCACAATCATATGCATCTTTGGTAAAAACCTATTTAAATTCCATAAAAATGTTCCTCACCTGATCCTTTTCTTCTTCATTTTTGCATGCATCTGCAGCCCGAACCTGCTCTACTACCATTTTTGAAAATTCTGGGAATCCCTCTAACGGAGGAAACTCTGTACTCTCCTCTTACTGTGTGGCTGTATCTCTATGGATAGTTGACACCTTTAAATATTTTGGAATATTGATTTCCATCTCAATATGCTGTTTCTCTATTTTATCTTTGTTTACATTAAATAGGGTGCACTCATCTCAGTGACAGCACACTGTCTCACTTGATTCACAATGATACACAGACTGAATTTGAAATATTCCTATAGGTTGAGAATCCAAAGATTCTGGAAACTCACCCTGTACATTGAAAAATATTTCAGGAATATTCCCAATTACTGCATTATTGAAATCTGCAGTGTAGTGAGATATTTGTATTGCCATTCTATTATGCTAAATTCTCCTCTAAAGAATGTCCTGGCATCCTTTATTGTCCACCCTGATTTTAATAGGTCCATCCCCAATTTCTACCTGTAGTGTATATTCACATTCTTGCCCTTGCTGCCTCATGGATTCATTTAGGCACAGAAATACATCAGACTCTTTCATCTTTTCTCCCTTTCTGTGTTTTAGTGCTATTGTAACTCACCTGATAAATGCAGGAATAGTAATATCCTTTTTCACCTGCAATTCAATCGCATATGGCGCCATCTGTGCGCAATGATAAGCTTGTCTTTTGTCCTCAAATTCAGGTGCAGGCCCTCCCAACCTGGACCACACCTTGTGATTAAGGAAGTCTAACACCTTAATCACAAGGTGTGGTCCAGGTTGGGTGTATGATGTCATTTTGCAGATAATATGTATTTTGTGTCCCACTCACTATCCACACTTTGTGATGAATAGTCTTAGGACCAATTGTGATTTTTAGCCTGCATCTTCCTATGACCCTATTTCCTGACTCCGGATTATCCAAACCAAAAATGTGTTTGTTCCTTATTCTGAATTTCGGGATCTCCTCCCTGTCAATTATTTGATGAAGTATTTTCTCATTAATGAAACTTCTTTCCTGCTCAAGTGCTAAAGTGGCTTCTATCACTTCAGAATGCCCATTTAAATGTTGAAATGTGTTTCTCTGTGTTTATCTCTAGAGTGACATTTGGCTTGCATTTCTCTTCCTTTAAATAAAAGCGCAAGATGTTTTCATCTACCTCTGTTTGCCATTTCTTCTTGGGGTCCAAATAAATCTCTAGAGACTGCTTCTCTTTTTCACCTCTCATTTTCCCGACACATGAGAATGACAGTGACACTTGGCACACAGCCATTCTGAAGGTATACTTCCACTGCATCATTTGACGGTATGGCACTCTTTTACACTGTTGTTTTGTGACCTCAGCTTCTTAGGCCTAAATGTTTTTTTGGCTAAGGACCACAAGGCCCAATTTACTCCATCAATGAGAGACGACAACCTCTTCAGACAATTTGTCCCCATCAGGAAAGGTATTTCACTGAGAGATGTGATTAATACTTCCTGTCTCATCCAGTGTTTCACTCTCTTTATGTCAACCCCAGTGACACCTTCGATAGGTATTTCCTCACCATTAACATTGCGAACAGAGCCTTAATTTTGTCTCACCTTTATATGATTTTGTGGGGATCTCCCTTCATTGATACCTTTTACTAACTCTTTGGACATGATCGTGGCCTGTGCACCCGTGTTAATCATTGCAAATGCATTGCATTTTTCTTCCACAGTGATAGGAGCATAGTACCTGTCCTCAACATTTTGCAGCACACACAGAAAGTGTGCATTGTTGCTGATTTAAAGACTCACCTTTGTTAGCCCCTTTTCACTCCTTGCCAAACACATGGAAATGTGAAATTATATTTTTCCCTCCTTTTTGTCACCTCCATTTTGGATTCCTTGGCCTATTTTTATGGGCTCAGAACCCATCTGAACAGTGGCAACTGACTGCCCCTCTGACCCGGGACCACCAGTGTTCTCACCACAGCCTTGTTACTGAGCCTTTTCACAAGTGTCACATGGCAGCGTGTCATTTTCTGGCGCATAACACCTATCTGAGTTTGACATGGTGTCTGTTTTTTTGCTCTCTTGAAACATCTGTGGATGAAAATACTCCTCAGGTAGTCACCTGAGGAGTATTTTGAGCGCTCCTTTTGAGCTACAGTTTTTCCTGTCTGGGTTTCAACAGTATTCTGACACCCCCATCCCCCCAAAATGGGAGTATCTGATCTTGCAGGGGTTCTGTGCTTCCTAGGATAATGCTCATAGAAACATTGTACAAGTCGGGGAGCATGTACGTGAGAAGCCAGTTCCCACCTCTGGTCATTCTGGGCATAACAATTGGCTTCTACTTCTCTACTTCATACTCCAGGTTTCCATTAATAGGCAATGGTGTTGGTCTTGGACCAAGATGGCAAAACTGTCCAACCACAAAGTGAAGTATTTAAGCAGGGAAACAATGAACACTTGGTGGATTTACCTGGAGGAGTGAGCTACAGATGAAATTGCACTGGAGGATTGCTACTGGTAATAAAAAATGGTTCGACAAAATTAGGTGCCAGCTTTTGTGGGACATTTCAAAGATGGAGTTTGACCACTGAGAGCTACCCATTCTTTCCCACCTGAAAAGCCTGAGGCATATGTGCCATGTATTTTCTGAAGCATCTGGATCATAGTGGTTGCCCATGGGACAAAGGTTGTCCGATCAGGCACCACTGTCAACACTTTGTGATGCAAGCCGTATGTACACCAAATGTGATGGCGTTGATGGCTGAATGTTTGGAGTTGTTATACGCTACCTCGGCAGTGTCCAGATGGTTGCAACAATAAAGCTGTAATGCATTGGTGGTACATCATGTTATCTATCGTTCTAGTATCTGGTTAGTTCTTTCAGTCTGACAATTTGAATGGAAGTGTTGGTCTGAACTGAGAGCGGTTTGGATACCCAATGATTCACAAATTGTGTCCCTGAAACAGGCCACACATTTCTGGCCTTGGTCTGAGAACTTATTTTTCAGAAGTCTAAGGAGTCTATGGAAATCATAAATCAACACATGTGCCATCCATGCCACTGTTGCAACAGTGGCCAAATAGGTAAAATGTGCCATTTTACACAACAATTGATCATGGCGATAATGCAGGTATTGCCCTGTGATTCAGGCAGTTCCACAATGAAATCCATGGTGATAGCATGCCAGGGATCTGGAGGTAATTCGAGAGGCTACAACAACCCATTGGATTTCTGGTGAAGATTTTTGATCTATGCACAAATAGGACAGGACAAGACATACTTGGACATTTGGGCAGACATATTAGGTCACCAAACAGCTGTGAAATTAACTAATGGTTAACTTTTATTCATTGTGGCCCACAACTTTGGAATTGCCAAAGCCTTGAAGTATCCCTATTTGCAAAGTGGCAGACATAACAGGCAGCTTGTCCTCTTTAAACAATAAGACAACTTGGGTGCTTTCTTTGGATCGTGACAGGAGAGCAGGGAAAGAAGGATTCACTGATGTGCCCTGTCGTACGTGGTCTAAATAAGATATAATGGCCATGAGAAAAAGATTTGAAGGTATCAACCAATGTTACTCGGTTACAGTGGTATTCTCAGTTTCCATGGAGCAGAACAAAGCATCAGCTCCATGATTATGTGATCCAGGGAAGTATGTAATATTAAAATCACAATGAGAGATAAAAAGCGGCCAATGCAGTTGCCATCTTTTGGAACAGGCCAAAGTATCCATACATGGTATGTTCCTGTGATCTGTACTGACTTCTACCAGATGTTGGCCACCTAATAGATGATGCCTAAATTCCACGAAGGCCTTCTCAATATTCAACTGCTCTTTTTTCGATGATACCATAGTTGCATTGGCTGTAAAGTCAATTGACAGGAGAAGTAGGCTGTGTATGGATTTCCTTGCAGAAGGACCCCTCCAAAGCATTGGCTTCCACTGCATACGGTTGTGTAGCTTATGGGTGCTTTAGTACAAGTGTGAATCCATAAATAAAACAACAGCAAAAATTGGCATATCCCAGAAAAGCCCAGAACTGCTACAGAAAATATGCAACACATTGATGAGACTTGTCTCAGTCTCCCTGCCCCATGGACAGTACCTCGGATGTACGTGATGCCTGACCAGTGCCAGGCCCTGACTCTGGTTACTGTATGATGAACATTCACACAAAGCAACTCAGGAAACAGCTGACAGAGGCCGGAGAGTGTTTGCAAGGGCTATAGTAGCAGTACGGTGATAAGTACAGGTATTCACCAGAAACATTGAGGAAGGAGCGGAAGGAGGCAAGTATCTGAATAGGCCAAAGAGATGGAGAGCCAAATCGTGAGGAAAGGAAAACAGAAAGGGTTAGAAAAGACACACCCAGAAGCAGACATGAGTTAAGGTAAGGAAGAAAAGAAGAAGCACTCCATTGTGTGGATGGAGAACAGGCAGGGCAGGGAGTGCACACAACAAAGAAGTGAAGACACGCAGATATGGGGAATATTAACACTTTGACAGGTCAGCGAGGAAACAATGATGCTGCATGTGTTGCCATAGCAATGCCAGAACATTTCACATGGCTCCATCTACACAAGTAGCCAATGGTCACCTGCTCTTGCATTGCCTGGGCAATAAGGAGGCACCCATCCGGGAGAAGAACAAATGCCAGAATACACGAGCAAAGTAACAGTAGCAGCTTGCACTCTGTCTGGATAGGCACCACTGAGGATATTGGTGCTAGGATCTAGGTAAGGCTACCACATGCTTACATGCTTGTGGAAAATGGTCACAGGTATGTTATGTGACACTACCTTGAGAAATTATCCCTGCCAATTCTGACTCCAGATCAAAGAGAGGAAATTGAAATGTTGACTATAGACACTTAAAAGTGTGTCGCTAGTCTGATCGCCAGTCAAAGAGAGGAACTTGAAATGTTGATTATAGCCAATAAAATCTGGGGGGATTACACGAAAATATTGTTAAAAAAAAAACTAACGGTTGAAATGTTCGGATTTCGGCTGTACCAAAATTACGCACAGCCAAAAATGCCGAACATTTCAAGCATTTGGTTTTCATTATAGTGAACAGGAGAAGCAGTGGTTGCCGGGATGTCCCCTGCACCCTTGTTCTCCATAATGGAATCGGGGTGGCGGGGCTGTCCCCTGCAATTATAAAAACTACGCTTTCAAAAGAAAAGGAGCCTGCAGCGCCGGTTCCCATCCACAGAAGTGAAGGGGAATGGGGCTGCAGGGGCTCGGCGGTACACGTCGAAGTGTGCCGCAAAATAGGTAAGTAAGGGGGTTGGGGGAGCGGGGTTTATAAAGGCCTTTTAGATGTGGGGTGATTATTTCAAATACAAACATTTAGAATTCGATATTTTCGTCTGGTGGCTGTGGAGAACCTCAAGGTGTGTAAATGCCCTCAGCCTGATGGATTCACACACACATTTGGTGAAGTCATACAGCAAACACAGGGAAAAATAATTCATATGCACTGTTTTCCTTTTTCTATTTTTTTCCTTATCACACTTTGGATTTGCTTCAATGGGCAAACATACTAATCCCACTAAGACAGTTATGGTCACTGCCAAGCAAGCAGTTGGGCACCCCACTAAAACAAAAAGCAGAAGGAGGTCTAATAACACCCCATCTATGCCTGGGTCAAAGTGCAGAGCTGACACCACCAGTCCAAATCCAATTGCTACCAAAACTCAATGTTCGAGGAGACAGAACAGTGTTGGAGGCGCAGCATCAACTCCCTCTCATCCCATATAACGATGGGTCCTGTGCAGCCAAAGTAATGACCCTCATAATGCTGAGACTGCTTCAGAAATAACTGAACTTCCATCAGCCACCACCCAAGAACCCTCAGAGTCACGGGGAGAAGCTGGCCTGAGTGGGGCTGGGCCATTGCAATATCCTGCTCTCCAGGCACATTCTCGTGATATGGTTGGGATTGGAGTTCAGGAGTTGGCAAGGACTCAGCAAATGAATCCATCAGCACCAATAGTGCACAATTAATGCCCAATCCACGGCCACAAGTATACCACAAAAGGGCTGTGATAATCAACGTGATGGTATTACTGCTGACAAGACCACAGCCAATGTAGTTGAGAATACACTAAAAACACAGACTCGAATACAAGCGCATTATTCCACCTTGTACAATGGCTTGGTTGTGGACTGTCTGGGGCAAAAATGGATGAACTCCTGAGCCTTTTCACACAGAGGTTGGGTTCATTTTACTGAAACCTTACAACGTTATAAGCAATGCCTGCTGCAGGCGGTAGTCATACTGCAACTGGCTTAGTAACAAACTGCTGTCAGTCTATTGATTTGTCAACCGAAGGCAGCAATAGCACACTGTTAATTTCTGGGGATAGCTGTACTAATATTATTGCAGCCACTATTAGTAATCCATGTAATGGCCTGGGAGGTACACACCCTGTAAAAATCTATCGAGGTCCACTTTAATGACTGCCTCATTGGGTACTGATCTACGAGCTGTAAAAAAATACACCAGTGATCCACAACTACAACGAAGAGCCTTCAACAGAAGGCAAGCCTATGACATGACTTCATCTGGCATTACGCCGTCCATGACGCGGCAATAGAAAGAAGGGTCTGTGAGTGGCCATTCATCACAGATTATTTGGTATTACAGGACATCACACATCTTCAACTCTCAAGCATGGAGGTCCCGCTCAAAGAAATATTGCAAGCATATACATAATTAAGGGAAGAGCGCATCCAAGATCAAATTCTTCTGGAGAAATGTTAGAACTGATAAGCAATTTAGTAAATCGAGGAAAACTAAAGTATGACAAAACATCAACTGAAAGGGTTACAGATATGGCTGAACAGCACAACCAATCAATGCACCTAAGAGCATTCGAGGATACTGACACTGGAAGTATTAATAATACTGATGTCATAATGACTAAAGTGAGTACTCCAAAAAATGGCCAGTGCAATATGGCCCTGAGTGGCTCAGCAAAGAAGATGGAACTGGTGAAGAACTTGGAGGTGGTTGCTCTGGTGAGAAGGGAAGCATACCATGGACCAGTGAAGGCAACTTGTAAATCAGGTACCCATTCCATCTCGCCTACTATTTCTAGGTATTCCCATACTGAGATGGAAGTTCATATTACGCAACCAACGACATGGCCCAGCATGGCATCACCTTGCAAATCTAGGCAAAAGACAGCAGGAATCAGGCACAAGTATCCAATTGGATCACATGTAATGCTGTCAAAGGCAGAATCTCATTTGGACATTTTCACGGAAATACAAATGCCTTTAGAAGAAGACTTAAAAAATCTCTACAGGAGCAGCTAAGGTTAATTTAGCACAAACCAGATGTTGCCTCTGATATGCATTCTATTGGACTGCATGCACTGCTGTGGCTGTAGTGTAAAAATAACATTTGCAGATGCGCATATTCGTAATACATTATAGGAAAAGTGTGATGTTCTCTGAGCCTCAGGTATTGTGGTATGTTTGGATACCGTAGCCAAGCAATGTCATCTTCATGAGCAGTGGTACATGCCTGAATTTGCACACAAAAAATCAAGGAGGGTAACCTTTACTGCTCAATTTACAACACAAAAGCCCTCAGGAGGTCTGGAATATGCGGCATCCTTAGGCACTAAACTGACTATGGACATGAATCCCATGGCGTTTAAAAGAGCGCTCACTTGCCCCCTACGAGAAGACTTTGCGTTCAGGCCAGGGATCCTTATATCATTTTTTTTATTTGTATTTAATAATTTAAAGTGCATTTGATTGCGTTGCAACCTTGTCACACTGTTCCAATTAAGAAAATATCACATGTAAAGATACACATTAACATAGAATACACAGTAAACCTCATGTTACAATAAAAACACAAAGAGCTAAAACTGACGACCAAAAAAATGGAGAGCCATGCCAATATTACTAATAGAAAATACACGCTCAATTTCTCAGCTATTTTTCCCTTATAGTGAGTTTTCGAAACATGCATAGCAGCCGCTGTAAGCACAAGCGATTCAGCCCCAAACAAGAAACTCCAAAACTGATTGGAGGCGGTCCTTTCAAATTTAGCGTATGCATGACCATAAAGGCTTTCTAGGTCATCACATTGTGTTAGAATATGTGGGGCTGATTCAATATCTTTCCCACATAATCTACATAAACTGTTCATATGAGATCCCCACCCAAGTCCTTGTGTTTTCCAAAACAGGAATTGTCTGGAGCCTTATTCATAGAATAATCCTAATCAAGGCCAAATACCGCCTTTTTGTTAAGTACATTTTGGGGCTATAATAACATCGATCCTTTTTGCACCAGCAGAAGTGTGGCCTAAGTCTGACTAGATTTACATGTGGTTGCCTAACATTATTCACCTGGAACAAAGCAGGTTTGAAAAAACAAGTTGTGGGATCCAGAATTCCATTTCTCAGTTGGTGTACATGTGTTTTAAGACAGGAGTGGCATTACCTGTTGTGAGGGTTAGGGACATCACCATTGCTCCTTTGAGTAATGTCTTCGAGCAGCATTGTAGGACAAGCTGACAAGAACAGAATACAACAAGTAAAAGGACAACAATTGCAAGTATCACTTTTATGGCCAGGCCCAACAAGGAAGGATTCCATAAAAAACAATAAACAAAAAACAATAAATCCAGCCAATCTTCTTCTCCCAGCCAGCTTCCTTTTCCATGGCAATAAGCAAATTGTGCAGGGTCCTAGAGCGTGGGTCAGGGACCAATTATCTGAGTAATTGGGGAGAATCTATGTGCAGTAGGAGCTTCCTATCCTCTTACAGATGACCCCCCCTTCATGGCCGTGAGGACGTCAAGGATGTACCCATTCTGTAGTGTCATCAGCAGAATGGCCTACAGCTCCTATTTGATTGCGTTAAGGCCATACTCCATTTGCTATCTGCAGCATCTCCTATTTGGTTATATGCAGTCATTTGGAGTTTGCTGCAATTTGTATACCTGGAGCGAGCAAGGACGTAAAAAACATTTCGGTCCTAATGAATATGCAAAATTGTTCTGGTATTGCCTGTCGGATGATTCTTGGGAGAGATCATTTGAACATTTACAGTGAGGGGAGTTCACTGATTGACAGGCATGCTGGTGGGGAGGGGGAACAGTTGTGACTGGGGTGGCAGATTTATGACGGTGAGTATTGGTCATGATAAGTATTGGACAGCCGAATGAAATGTCGACAGGGAGCACACTCCCTTCCAAAATGGTGGAGATAAGCAAAGTTCAGCAGATCGAGAATATGTCCATGAGCGCTGAAGTCCCTCCAGGCAAGTCAGGTACATATGATGTCCTGTTGTAGTGCCTATTGATGCCGACAGGAATGCTGCCATTGCTTTTGAAACACAAGAAGAATCGTGTAAGTATCTGTACTTTAGCAGGCCATTCATTCATCTGTATCCAGGTGGGCTTCAACATATATTTATACCATACATCATAACAACTCTCAGAACACTCACTGGTGTCCGGTTGTAGCACAGTGGATTGAACCCTGTGTCCGTTGAACAACCCTTGTATCCTACATAGGGCTAGGTGCAATAAACATTGTGCTATCAGAGGTGGCAATTCTTTAGGAATATACAATCTGGGAGTGCACGTTGCATGTGGGATCAGGGAATATATGTAGCAGGAATCTTTTTGCTTTGCTCTTCCCACATTGCGCTTGGGGTTATGCCACAAGTTAAATGTGTCAGGTGATGCACAACTGCAGCAGTGTCCAAGAGAACCCCTTCATATTCAGTGTGCACATATTCAGTTTCTCTATGTTGTGTGTCCCTTTTGCTTCTGGGCACTAATACACTTCTATTTACTACCACACACGCTACTTCAGTACCACTATACCCGCTCTTCATATGTCCCTGCCATATAACCCTTGCGAAAAGAAAGAAAAGAAAGAGAGAGACATGCAATACACAACATCATATTTTTGGTGTGATGCACCGCTCCTGGAGGCTATGAAAAAGTGTCTGTATTTCTTTGTCTAAAGGGAGGCAGTCTTTGAATAAATGTTAAAAACATAATTCTGTGTGTCCTGGGGAGGAGTGCCAAGGGCTGGTATACGTCCTGATGTCTGCAAGATGGATGCAGTGCTTAAGTCTGTCAAATTTCACCACAGTCGATGTAGCATAAACAATCTTGTAGGGTCCATGGAAGCAACTATCATTCCATTCTCTGATAAATGATCAGACAAACACCGACTATCCTGGGTAGAGCTGAAGTTGCTGCAGAGATGTGGGGTTGATGATGTCCATTGCAGTCTGTTGTGGGGAACGTGGTGTGATCTGTTTAGATTAATTCTTACAGATTTGGTTAAGTCCCTAAGATATCCCTGAGATTCCTCCCCCAGATTATCAGCTGTTCTGTGGGCGTTGGAGGCTGTGCATGAAGGTATGAGTGGTGTATGCAGTCTCCTCCTGTCATGATCTCATGAGGGGTCAGGTGGTGGTCTTTCCGTGGCTGATTCCTGAGGCTAAAAAGAGCAAGTGGGAGACAGCGGAGCCTAGGGAGAGGCACATCTTTGACAATCATTGCTTCAATAAACCAGTGAGATGCTCTACAATTCTATTGGCTTACAGGTGGTAAACTGAACACAGTTTGTGTTGCATTCCTAATAAGGAGGTCATTTTCTGAACAGCTCATTAAAAAAGTGTGTCCCATTGTCTGATTTCATGACCTCACATAGTCCCCAGTGAGAAAATAACTTGCATACTAAAAATGTGGTCGCCGATTTGGTGTCAGGGAGAGTGTAGAGTCCTACTTCAAGCCAACAAGAGAATGGGCACACCACAACAATCAAATAATGATAGTTACTGCACGTGTTAATCATGTCAACATAATCAATGTGAAGCTCTTGAAAGGTTCCTGAAGGGTGGGGCAAAGTTCATTTTAACATTCTGAGGGGTTGGCCCGTAGTGCTACGGTGGCAGGTGGTACAATTAGCTAAATAATTATGTACATGCTCCTGGAGATTCGGGACAAACCAGTCCTCCTGGATATCTGCAGCAATATATTGCTTAGATGTATGTGTGGGATAACGCAATTTCTCTAAGGCCACTATAAGCAATTTGTGAGGCATTAATACATTACCTGTAATATTCTGGCTCCAAATTAGGTCCATAGGTGAAAGGAAACATCCTCTTTTGACCCACAAATCCTTCTCTTGCTGTGGCGCTCATCCCTGTAGTTCAAACATCTGTGTCATGGGGGTCCATTAATTCATATGCTGTAGTCCTGTTCAAGGGTTTCCACCTTTTGGGGTGAAGGTTTAAATAGATTAGACATTATTCTGGAGGATTCTCTCCCACGTACATCTTACTCAACGAGTTTGTTATCAAATAGGGAAAGGGGAGGCAACGCTAATGCGAGAACAGACTGGATCAACAGGGTGTTGGTAATAGCAGCTAAACAAATACTAAAAGTCTGGAAATCGAGGAAAAAGCCGAGTGTAGATGATTGGTTGTTAGATGTCCACACCTTGTCTAACTATGAGAAAGTGATGCTAATGAAGCAGAAGCGAGAGGAGTATTATCTTCAAATGTGGGGTTCTTTCAACACATTGTACAGCTGAAGCTTATTAATCGCATTAATTATTTTCGTTATGTGATAGTTTGCGGTTTATGATGACTTTAATGTGGTGTTGTGTATTGTGTTTATTGATGTTGTATTGTCTATTATAGTTGGGTGTTTGAAATGTTACTGTGGAATAGAGGTTTGCAGTGGTTCATTAAGGTTTTCGTATGTAATATACTGTTATGTTTAATAGCTTAGCAAGAATATGTATTTTCCACTTTTATTGCAAATCCCTGATGTAATGGATATGTTGATGTTACTCTTCTTTTGTACGATTATCCTGAAATAATAAATAAAGTGATAAAAAAACATCTGTGTCAAAGGGGTTAAGTTATATGGTGCTGGAAGCTGCACCTGCTTAAATGCTATGTCAGGTTACTGTAAGGAAGGCATGCTATCAACAGTAAGACAGACACAAGTGACCACAGTTCAAGGGGGTTCATTGAACCTTAATTGGGTTTGAAAAGTGCCTATCTCATCCTAAATCTAAAGATGGGAGCAAACTATGGCCATTAAATAATAATAACGTTGTCCTAGTGGTGTCTTGTCAAAATAAAAGGGCCTATATTAATAAACCTATTGGCAATCCTTAACTCTAAATAGAAAGCATGGGAAACAATGTTATGCAAAATAAAAGTGTTCAAGAAATGATATATGATATGATATTTTATTTATATCGGGCTCATACGCAGGTGTTTCAAGTATGTCAGGATATTCAAGCCGCTGGCTTACCTTCCCCAAATTTTCAGCATGGGACAAGGCGGCACACTCGAGTTTAGCATAGTCTCTGGATTCTCTAGTTGCAGTTCAAAACTGCAACATCACGTCCTTCCGTACCAAAGTCTCTTTGCTGTTCAAAGTCTCTTCATTGAGGAGGCCTGATGCAACAAACAAATAACAAAGTTCCTTTACTTTCAGGATTCTCCTACGCACACTTTTCTCGGGTAATTTACTGTTCACCTCAGATTCCCCTCTGCCTGGCTCAGGTCTGTTCTAACACAAAATCTTCAATCAGTCTCCCTCTGCTGGGATCAGACCAACTTATCTATTGTAACACAAACTTGCTTTAACACAAAACTTTCCATTGATCTCCCCCCCGTCTAGCTCAGACCAACTTTATCTACTTTGCTGTCAACAATCTTTAATGTATCAACATCTAAGACTTTCGATTGTGCACAGGATTTGGCTTGACCCGCTGCAAGACCACTTGGATTCACAATCCTTGCCACTCTATCACTTTTGTCAACTCTCAGCTGGATTTAAAAAAAGTAAAAATCTTAAACAGAAGATTGCACGCGCCAGCAGAAGCAACCAAAAACTGACGATGATACGGGATCTGAATCAAAAACCGGTCCTTGGGCATTACCCATGCACCACCTGTGTGGCCTGTAGTCTTTCCAAAAAAACTACTTTGTTTTTCATGCAACAAAAACAGTGTAACCTCTGCACCTTCACAACTTGCAAAAGTAAAAACGTTATTTATGCAATTCGGTGCTCATGCCTAAAAATGTACATTGGCAAAACGACCCGGGAAGTAAGCACACGGATCAATGAGCATCGCTCGAAAATAAAAACCTGTATCCTTAATGCCCCTATGGTGATCCATTACGTTGAGATGGGCCATAAAGCAGATCAAATGGAATGGTTCTGTGTGGAAAGTGTTTTTGGGAATAATCCCACCCAAATCCTAAAAAACCTAGCCTACAAAGAAGAATTATGGATCTTCAATTTAAAAACATTGACCCAAGGGCTAAATACTTTAGAACCTTGGCATGTAGGTACATAACATTCCTTGCCCACTATTCGATATTCTCTTACATATATTGAGTCACGTGTCGGGACACATGAGAGCTGTGTTCTAGCACAGGCAACATATGTTGTTGTTTACTCCCGATCTACCATAAGCATGTGATTTAGAGGTACAGGCATCATGTAAGTGCAGGGATCGCCCAGTTGCATGTGTTTTACAGAAATGCCTTTTGAGAAATGTATATATTTTTCTGGGTTTGGATCACGACTCAGCATTTCCTCCTCCCAAGTTCAACTAGTCGATTCAGTCTTTCTGGGTTTCGATCACGACTTGGCATTTCCTCTTCCCAAGTCCAACTAGTTGATTCAGGTTTGGTTAATAAGTTCAACCACTCGTTTGAGTTTGAGTGACCGGTTGCCATGACAACGGTTGCGCGCAAGCTTTGTTGCCGAGTGCTAATAGGCTATTGCTGGGCACGTTACGTGGACCAAAGATCACGTGTCATTTTAGGTCGATCAGCCTCTTCAGCAACGCGGCTCAAAATGAACACGTTACTCAGTAGTTACGATTGGCGGAGTCACGTGACTAAGGGTCCTTCAATCACGTGTGCAGTTGGGCTATGGATTACCCTATCAACGTGATGCAGGGCACTCACATGATGGGCAGCCAACCGTTTCTAAAGGGGCCGGGAAGTATACGCAAATTTGATGCGTCTCTCCCTCCCATCTGGATGAGTGACAGACGACCGGAGCTAACATCGGACTCTGCTTCCCGTTCGAGTAGCGCTGATTCATTCCGTGGGATGCTCCCTGCAGGTAAGTAGTCTTTTGAAGCCTGATAACTTTAAAGGAAGTTTTTCCTTGGCCTTTGCTATAATGCAATAATTGGGTGGTGACAAAAAGGCCCCTTTGTTCTTGATATAGCGTCTTTTCCTTGACATAGACTTGTTTCAGTTTAGACTGGATGTCATAGATTTTGACTAAAAATTAATTCAAAAGTGACTTTTCCAATCTCGGCCTTTGGGCCATAGTCTGGTGTAGAGCCCCACCTTGAATTCTGGGAATTGTGTACAGGCAACTATCTCCCTTCCCTATAAAGATGCTATGTACCAATAGAAAATCACTTCTAGGCACTTTTGGCCAGGGTCCTTGATACAATTCTATTTCATTTTTTAACCTTTACAGATTGGAGCCTAATTCCAGCCATCTGCCTAGCAGGATTGTTTACCAGAGCACGGCTAATTTGTATGACAGTGTTTCTGCGTTGTACCAAATTCATACAATGGATTGACTCCTGTTTAAATTGCCAAGGTTGGTTTGAAAAAAACTTATGATCTACACTAGTTTGGTTTAGGGACACTGATTTCTCTTGGCTGCACTCCATGTATGACACTCTGAGTTTAATCCCAATATAGGTAGATATTGGGCCATTTCTAGCAGGAAAGCAGTAATCTAGTTTAGTGAAGTCATGTATTGCTTTTTCTTTCCCCGCTTTCTTTTCACTTGTCCTCTCCCCTCTATCACTTGCACTTAGTGTTGGATAGGGAACTGATGGGCCCATATATTTGTGTTTGCTTTTAGACAACTACCCTTAATATCCTGATGAAGTCGTACCAAACCATCGTTTATACGTCGAAACCGGTCGAGAAAAACCTAGGATAAGGTCACCTGTGAAGATTCTGTTTGACCTATCCCGATTGCTGACCATTGTTTTCAAAATCTATCATGGTCATGCACTATGTGTTGTTGCTGCTGACCACTTAAAAAACCTTTTGTGGCCTTGCACTATGCTTTGTTTTGCACTACAATTGTTTGTATAATGATGAAATTGTGGATGAATTGTTATATTGGTTATATGTTTTTATCTTGTACTTTTTTGATGAGTTGTATGAGTTGTTGGATGGATGTTGTATGAATGTGGGTAAATGTTTGCATGATTTAATAGGATGAGTTTTATCAAATTGTGATGTTTTTAAAATATTCCTGCCATGTAAAATAAAAATTGCTGCAGTGCAGATTAATTTGTGATTTAACTCACAGAAAAAATGTATTGGGTATAATAAAATCCTTAATATGCCTTTTTGAAAATTGTTTCCTCTGGATTTCCCTTCTGAGATGAATTATTACGGTAATACCCTAATCTAGAGTGTGGGGTCTCCTGTGCCTTTCAGCGACAACTCTCAGCTGGACACCTTACAGAGACCTTTGATTGAGCATGCATGTGGTGCCGGACTACTCTGTCAAAGGTATTGTATATCTTGGTTTCAAAGTTCAATCACTCATCTGCAGTTTAACTTCACTTGCGTTGGTTATCACACGCGTTTCAAACAATATTCTTTCCAGCGCTCGCCATACAATTTTGCTGCTTGCAACTTTGATTTTAACACAGACTGGTCTTGTATCAGTCTCCCCAACTCACCAGCTATGTTGATTTCACTGACGCTGCTTTCTTGTTGGAGCCAAGGACAGAACCACGGCACCTGGCGATTCTCCCCGCCTTGATTATCGGTGCGGGACGGCTGCCGGTACCTCCAACTCACAATGCAGGATTCCTCAGCCAAGTTCCCTGGTTTTATGCTTTCTATTCTTGAGGTTTCATAAAAGTAACGCTTCCTAGTCGAAAAGGTTAAGGGAACTTCCCTCCTTGTGATTCCCTTTGGTTTCTCTGTCTTTTTCCTCATGTTAAACTGCCATCTTGGAACTGCTTCATCATGTGCTTTGCCTTGCTCAGAGTTTGCTCTCGTGCTCCGCCTTTTATCCATGAGGGCTAGTGTAATGGAAGTCAGGTGTGCATGGTGGTGAGTCATTTCCTGACCCTGCCTGATCATTGTAATGGGACATGTCAGGTATACGACTCTGGTGTTAGTCCCTTTTCTCTCATAGCGGGCTCTCCATGAAAAAGTCTTCTGTTAGTCTGCATTTTTCTATGATAGTTTAGCGTGGGCTAATCCATTCATTCATGCATCCATTTAGCATAAGCTATGTTTAAGCACTAAAGTTTGTTTTAATTATTATGTATGCACGCACGTAGCTATAGAATGCACGTAGGTTGACGTAAAATGCTTTCTATGCCTGCAATTGTAAAATGAAAGCATCATCGTTCTGTATAACAGCAGATTGCTGTTCTGTTCTGTAGAGAGAGGGAGAGAGAAGGGAGGCTGGCTGAGAGCTAGGGAAGGCAGTCTCTCAGTCTTAGAGCTAGAAGGAGAGAGCTTAGGTGCTGGGATGCTGTGAGGGTTGAGTTTGCTAAAAACACTCATAGCTAGAGAGTACTGTTTGTTAGTAATTAGTGACATTCTGCCATGCATAAATAAAGATACATTCTGCTTATATTATTTATGTGTCTTTGTGATCTTCTATTTTGTTTACAAAGCATAGCATATTTAACTTCACAGTTCATGTTGTGAAAGGGGCGGTTGAGTTCCTAAGTATCCTACCTTGTAGGATGGGATAAAGCAGGGCCATCTTAAGCACTTTTGGGGCCCTGGGCACGGACATCTTTGGAGCCCCCCTCCACCAAACCAAATTAATTTAGGGAACAAGAATAATGGTTGCACCACCCGCACCCACCCGTTGTGCTCACTACCTATAGGTTGATATGCTGTGTCGCAGCATAATACGCATGTTTACTCCCTTTAAGTCCCCTTACCTTCTTCATTCTTGCTCTAATCAGAATGATAAACAAGTAGCATTTGAAGAGCAACATTAGCTGTCTACGAATAGGTTACTGCTCTAGTGCATACAGGATAATTGTTAACAATAACATCCAGGAAGGTGTGCAGTCTGTAGTATTAATGCAGGACCATATGTAAAAGGTAAATATATCCCATAATAGACAGAGAACTCACATTAGCTGCCTCACAGAATGCAAAAGTGCTCATGCATGGACAGAGGAGACCAATTGGAAAGAAGGAGAACGCTACACATACCGTAGCATGCATAGTGGATGCAGATTAGAAGATACCAGAAAGATGTCTTTATCCAGACAGATTGAGATTAGACATGGGATATGGTTTTCAAATAGTGTTGCCATTATATATCAAAGGAACAAATGCCTGTGTGTGCAATATGAATATGCTCACTATTAAAGTGAAAGCAGTTCTATAGCCAGTGAAACCATGAATAAGTATTTTATGAAGATCATACCATGAGAAGGAAATCACTCTGAAGGGCTGACAATTTTGAAAGGTTTAGGGACTGGCAATATAAGATTAAATGAGATGCCCAGGATCACACATTTGTTAAGGGCTTAAGGGGTGAAGCTGGGATTTGTGCCAATACTGCTAGCTATTTCTGCATTTGAACACTTTCCTTTCCAGTTCTTAACATTAACTAAAACAATCTCATTTTATTAAAATGGTCTTGGAATGTACACAAATCACATTACCAAACATGACAATTTTTAACAAAATATTATGGAAGTGTTCTATGCAAAATGGGAATGGTTCTAGCTTCATTCTCTCCATCATCAAGGGAAGTATAGTAATCTGGGTTTGTCTTTTGTATTTTAAAGCTTTAAATACTTCCAAAACAATGGCTTGTAACATTTTCATTTATAAATGTGCATAAAAACCTTTGACTTTTACCAAAAAGCTAACCATTTTTTGTGTCAAAAAAGCAGACATTGAAATATGCTTGCCTAAGGCCTGCAACATCTGGTCCGCTCTCTTCTGTCTACCAACCTTCCACTCAAATGGTCTACATAAGAAGGAAGATCAAGTAATGGGCTAAACAATGCCAGAAGCATGCAAGAAAGCAAATCTCACAGAAGACAGCAAAGTAATGTAAGATATATAAGATGATTGGACCAGGATCACTGTGTCGTCTGCTGGCAAAGCCTAGATACAAGCATGAACACTTTTGTTCCATAGTCTTGAATTTGGATACTTATTCACCTCTTGGACTAACAGTTGATGCCATCGTTGGAGGCGATTGCCTAGGTTTTACAACACCTCATCTGAACAAACCAATTTCTGGACCTTCACCATACGGATGACATGTTAGTTTTTATAGCATTCCTATCTGGTACAGGTACATTGCTGATACCAGCAGATGTTGTTCTGCAAAACCAAGTACATATGCATCCAGTTTTATACACTTCAGACATAGGAAAGGCTCAGCCAGCCTTGCTGGAATATGATATTCTCATTTTGCATATGAGCACATATCTCTGCAATGGGTGCTTCACACACTGAGCTAACTTCTGAACCATTGTCGCACTCAATTTATCAATATGAATTTCACTGTTGCCTATTGCACATGATCAACATAATTCCCACAGGAAGGAAAGAATGCTACAGAGTTGTGCCGTAAGGAACACACAAACTATGTATACCACAGAGAACACAGAAAGCAATACATGATGAATTGATCAAGGCAGAATGTACTTGTCAAAACAGAAAGTCAATGGATTTAAGGACTCAGAAGCACCCCATAAAGTATCCTGATGTGTGCTATTTAAGATTGGTTAACAATGTAATCTTCTTCAGATCAGGCAGCCTTTTTGGGGCCCCCCTCCAAGGTGGGGCCCCTGGCAAGTTGTTACGCTCACCTGGCTCCCACAGGGGTGTCGATCTGAACTGGACAGCTGCGGTCTCCACCAATGTGACGCGTAGTGCATAGATGACGGACTGGACTGGCCCACCTAGCTTTGTTTGCTTGGCCCGTAGAAATATTCTTCTGCAAATGGAGAAAGGGAATTAACCACCCGTGGAGTTGAGCGTTAACCCCCACTCCCGCTGTTCTCCTCACTGATCACCTTTGATGTCTCCTCTTATATTCTCACCTGATGGTTTGGAAAGATGAGCTCTCCATCCTGCGTTGAGCGCAGGGGCGCGTAGATAACCAGTTGCTTCACTGGCTCGAAGGAATTGGTGAGTTCCAGAACAATATTGACTCTGAGATTCCCGGCAAGACGCCGTAAGTATGCAGTTCGTAAGAGTTCAAATGTCTGACTTTCGCTCTTGTCCGATTCCTTGCAGGTTGCAGCTTGACCCTAGTGAAGAGTTCCTCGTGGCAAACGGTAATGTTCAGGTAAGGATTTGTATTATCCAACACAGTTCGATAAAATAATGTCAATATGTAACCTGTTGCTTTCTCCCTTATTCAGTCGCTGAGAGAAAGTATGAAGTCTCGGGGGAATAATGCCTCTGGCGGTAAAATAAGGTAAGTCTATTGTGGTGAGGAGGTTTCCCCTTGTTTGTCCCTTTGTTTCACCTTGCTGTCCTTTTGTTTCCCCTTAGGGGTTGGGGTACGGCGAAGAAGCAGTGGAAGCTGCGCCAACCCGTGAAGAGGATTAGTACCCCCAGTGGTAAAATCAGGTAAATCTATGCGGGGTAACTAATATTGCCTCTGTGTATTCCCTTGGCTCACCTTGCTGTTCTTGTCTTCCCCTTAGTGCCGGAGTGCGGCGGGAACATGCAGGAGGATGCAGTGGAATGTGAAGATGCTGCGAAGGCCGGTGAGTTCAGCGCGGCGCTGCAGCAGGTGAGGCGACGCGCATAAAATAACTTCTTTCTTCCAGCTCGAAGGCGTGATGGATCGGGAATTCAGATAAGGATCAAAGGTATTGCTCTTGTTCTAACCTTTTCTCCTTCTTTCTCCCTTTTTCTAGGAGCTCCAGACTCGAGGCGGGCGTGGCAGAAGACTGGATGCAGACTTGCAGGCACGGTGAGCGTAACGCTGCTGGATGCAGAATAACGCAAAGCATGTGCTGCTCTTTGGGTGTGGTTTAAATAGCCTCCAAGGTAGTCCCAGGTGAGTATTCTTCCCCAGCCCCACCCGAGTATAAAATAGTCCCTAGATAAAGTAGTCCCTTCCAAGCCTCCTTTGGCTTGGAGCTCTTGCAGCATGTTCTGCATCAGGTAAGTTTGCAGCATGGTCTGCATCAGGTAAGTTTTAATCCATGAGCCTGGCGCCATAGACGCCAGGACCGCACCCAAATAGCCCCTAGCAGGGGTTGTTGGGCTTGCTTGGGATAACTTGATGCCTGCTTCCGGGGTTTGCGGGACTTGGTCTGGGTAGGCATCATGACACAAGTGCCCCTCTTGCCCTGCCATAAAGACGTCTCTGGGATAAAGGGGTTACAGGGAAGGGAATACTACGTCTCACCATCTGTGTCCAACTCCCATTCTCCGGAGACCCCTCACCCAGTTGTTCCTCCCGCACTGGTCTACCCCCAGGAACTGTATCCAAAAGTGATGGCTGTGTCCTGGCCACCTGGATGACAGATCCCTGGGGACTAGCGGTTGAGACACCTTCTGGTTTCTCTCAGTACTCTTTTATGTTTGCTATCTTAGGTATTCTGCTTCCTTCACTGCTTTGTCTGCTGCGTCATCACCATAAGAAATTGGGTCTGTGTTATGCGTATGGGCTGCACATTTTACCATAGCAACTACTAAGGGATCTGTTAATGCTTCAATTAATGTAGCTAAAAATGCTGCATGCTGGATGGGCACTCCATCTGATTTCTTAAACCCTCTCCTGAACCATACGGACAATCATGAATGCACGGTGGAGGGTACATATGCTGAGTCTGAATAAATGGTAACTGAGGTGTCTTTTGACATATTCAATGCTTCTATTAGAGGAAAGAGCTGCACTGCTTGTGCAGAAGTTTGTGCAGGCAGTCTCTTTTTTTATCATAACCTTATAGTCCTCATCTTCAAGGCTCCCTAATGCTGCACCATTGTGTCTCTGTCTCATCTCTTGATCAATCGTCATCGATGACCCACCAGTGAAAAGCACCTCCCCCTCGTCAAGCACATTCTCTCTGACCGTTGTTATGTCATCTTCAGGATCGCCATATGTCACGCAATTGTGCACTTCCTCGCCTGACTGTACGGGGTCTGCAAAGAATGCTGCTGGGTATACTGTGCAACACCAGACTACATGAATGGAAGTATTGGACACAACTGTGAGTTCTACATATAAAGTTACTGGGCAGCCCATGGTGATTTACAAAGTCTTTACAATTGCAAAAGCTGCTGCTGCCAGAGCCTGCAATTACCTTGCATTAGTGGATCTAAAAGTCCACTGTAGTAGGCCAGGAGTTTGTGTCCAATGGGTGTGTGCTGCGTAAGGGCTACCATCATTACTAGGCCATTAGAATGTGAGAACGGGAAACATTATTTTTCTTAATCAGATGTTGCTAAAATTGGTTTGTTGTCAATCACATTTTTAAGTTCCTGAAAACATGTGATCATGTTTCCTATGATCGTTCTGTTAATCTTCTGTGCTTCTTTTAGCCCTTGCAAGAAGGGCTTACTGTAACTGGAATAATCAAAAATCCATGACCTGCAATAATTACACAGCACTAGAAACTGCTGCATTGGTTGGTTGTGTTGTGCTTTGCACCACTGCTACTCTCTCTGGTGTTACTCTACTTCCTGCTGAGGATATTATTAACCCTAAGTATACTACCTCTTTCTGGCAATACTGTAATTTTCGTTTATCTACTTTGTATCCCGTGTCTGCAAGTAAAGTCAAATGTGCCACTGAATCTTTTGTGCATTGTTCTTCTGTAGGTCTGCGGACCTAAAGGTCATCTAGATATGGAATGATTATACTGGGTACTTGTATGTTACCTAAATCCATTTGTAATACTCTGTTATAGATACCAGGGGACTCGTAGTACCCCTGAGGTAATCGTGTGTGCTGGAATCTTTGCTCATGATAAATAAACACTGTGAGATATTATAAATCTGGGTTCAGTAGAATGCAGAAGAATGCAATCTTGTGATCAATCACAGTAAGGTGTGTTGCCTCTATTGGTATATTGCAAAGAATTTTACCAGAGTTGGGCACCACTGGGAATTCTGTCTCTCCAATATTGTTCAACAGCCACAAGTCTTGCACCATTCTCCAGGATGAACCAATCACTTTTTTCACAGGGTGTATAGGTGTGTTGCATGAGGATTGTGATGGATGTATGATGTCCTGTTGCCATAACAATACAATGGTGTAATAAATCCCTTCATCTGCTTCCCTTGACAAGGGGTACTGTCTCACTCTGGGTAACACTGTGCCTTGCTTAAACATGATTCAAACAGCCTGTATGCTCTTCAATAATCCAACATCATGGGGGTTAGTAGTCCACAGGGTACTAGGCACCTTCTCAACATCATCATGTAAAAGGTTTGGTGATGTCTTAGCAATAGGCATAGTGTGTGTCATCAATCTATGTTGTATCATAATTTGGCAGGGCATGTATATTTAAAAAAACATGTCTCCCTTATACTCTGCATCCTCAAACAACTGTTCATCAGACACTTCACTTAGTGGTTTTGTTGGGTCAATGCACAAAGCCATGTGCCATTCGTCCCCTTCCTCATCAATTCCCATCAGAATGACTTTTTCCTTTTTTGTTTTTACTGCTTCCAAATTTAACATAATGATTGCTCCTGGGGCACGCGCCTGAGGGACAGCTGGCCTTACAAGAAATTCCATGGGCACCCGTTAGGTCCTGTCCTTTATTCCTGGCACCCATCCTAATAACACTGTCACCCCAGAAAGAAGCACATCAGGATGTAAAGGCACTCCTCCTGTGAAACTGTTACTGTTAAGTGCTGTGATTATTGCAGCAGTCCTAGCAACCTAGGGTTGTGCAGACTACGCCTTCCTCTGTAAATGCAATGGTCATGTTTAATTTACTCAGGAGATCCCTACCTAAAAGGTTTACTGGAGTGTCTTTGGAGTAAATTAACGGAGCTGACACCTCTTGTGTAGCAACAATATGGAAAAGTGGATGAGGGATGACACTTAGCACTTGGTTTATCGTTTCACAAATATTGATAACCAATGTCTTCAAAAAGTGTCAGTTTTTATTATGTATAACTCATTAAAAGGAAATCAATTTACAAACATCAATTTACTCAACACAATTAATACAAACATTCTCAGCTCACACACACAAATTACCACCATCCACTCACTCTCATTCTATCTTCACACACTTCCCACACTTCATACAAATGTGACCATCTAAATCGGTCACCTCCTTCAATTCACAATAGTTCACAATATCTGGTTCCCTTTGTCCATTATTGGGTAACACAATCTGTATGTCACTATTCCCACAGATCTGTTGTCTACCTGTGTTTCAGTTGTCGTAGTTGGACTCCATAAATCGTGTCCATTATATTATGCAGCCTTCGTCAGGACAAAAACAGAAATCTAAATATATCCTATTTCAAATGGTAGGGTGAGCCACACCACCACCACAAACATTCTATGGGGGTAATCCAGATGTGGGGACGTATCCAACCTTGACTTCTAGACTTGAACCACAACTTTCTGGTCTCACTTTTATTCTAGCAAGCACTGTTGGTAACCTTAGTGTGATGTTTCTGATGTTGTTCCCTACCTTGGCTTGGTGGGGGTGCATACTGGAGGTTGGTGTATCCAGCAGCAGGCTGGAAAGGAAAGCACTCATAAGGGGGTGGAGGATTTTTGGGTTACGATGGGTTTTTGTGCCCGGTCTATCCTATCGTTGCTGTCATCCGGGGCACTCTCTAAATACTCGAATATCTTCTATAGTTCAAGTATGTGCTGCCTATTTTTTATATATTTCTTTTGTATTGTGATGTCAAATAAGTGTACATATGTTCAAGAACCGCCTTGTCGTTCTTGCATCCTTGGGCTAAGATTTAACATTTTTCCTTATGCCCCCTGAATTCACTCATGATGATACTTCAAAGTGTTTTACTTATACCGTGGCAGCGCCGCACACATATGTTCCAATCGAGTACTCATACTCCTCCTCAAGTCCAACCTTATCTAATAGCCCTTAATGTACTGATCACCAGTCCAACAGCGCCTTTTCTCAAAACCTACCCAAAGCCCCAACAAAACTCCTCCTTCTTCCCACAACCCAAAATCTAAACCCTGCTTCCCTTAAAAACAATTATATTAACATACTCACCACACCACAACCCCTATCAACACAACTAAAAAAACCATCATCCGGCACCAAAACACAACTACATACACAACTATTAACAACACCATCAAATAAAAACAAAGTTATTTACACAATGGTGTAGACCCCTCCTCTGTTTCCTACTGTAGAGACAAAGGACTTCAACTCTCCTCATGCCCCCTTTATATAGGATGGGGGATACCAAGTTATTTCTCTATAGGACCATCACCTCAATTACAGCACTGTCTTTCCCCTTCTAAGAGGAGGTATGCTACATCACTTCTTCTCCTTTATCACTATTACACTCGTATGATATCATATTTCCCTGCGGCAGGGAGATCCACTTTCCTGATACTCAGAAATTATATAATGACACCACATGTACTTTTCTGACACTCAAATACACCCAAACTACAACTTTCAAGAGTGTAAGAGTACACTCACATTCTAAGTGTTTTTCTGATCTCTTATGCAGTGTGGCCTTCAATTGCTCGCACAGCTGGGTGCAAAGCCCCGCTCAAAAGATCAGGCAGGCCTTCTGGCAAAACGGCACCTGTGGACCTCTTCAGAGTTTCCACACTGAGATGTCAGTGCCGATGGGTGCTGCAACCCAGGATGCACAGCGGGGAAGCCCCCAGCCTCACAGTGGATCTGGAATCACATCAGGGTGACCATATCCTATGGGGCAGACACAAAAACCGATCAATAAAAAAATCACTCGAGTGCGTGGCTTGCAAGATAAAACAAAGGTTTATTACATATAAATACGGCTGGGATGTCAGTCAGTCCTGTAGAACTGAAAAGGGAAACCACACTCAGCGCCTAAATTTCCTTTTTTTATAGCAGAAAACCGCACATTAGCATATGCAAAATATATCAAATAGAACTTTCCCCATTGGCTAACACATATACAGAAATCTAAGCATTCCCTACAGTTCATTTGCCCATTGGTCGTGCATATCTAAATGCAACCCCTTACAAGATAACCTAATTGTGCAATCAGCAGACAACACTGTGATATACTAAGTTCATTATACCCAGGTAAATTGTTTCAATAATGTATTCTCGCTATTGGCAACACAGCTTTGGACAACTTGTGACGTGCATACCCCAGAGAGGACCCAATCAGGGCGCTAGCGCGAACAATGAGGTCAACCCCCCTGGTAATACAATGGCTTTCTCATGAGACAAGCCAATTTAGCACTGACAAATGGCTCATTTGAACTTGCAGCTGTACTCTTTGGCATCACCTCTTGCAACTCCCGTCTGAGAACACACTGCACCGCAAAAATGTCTCCTACTCTATCTCTCTTGGGAAACAGGTGCATTATAAAAAACATAATAGAGGAACCATTCTTGGGGATTAATGTCTCATATTTATGCTCTACGTAATCAAACATCTGTAGTTCAAATGGCCTGGCCACTTTTCAGTGGGGGCACTATTACTCCAGACCAAGCTCGACATTCTGGCAATGCCTCATACCATGCCCTGTTCTCATAAAATTCACACTTCACAGCTGCAGCACTAATCTAATCGTCTAAGACCAACATTTCATTCCCAGCTGCTGTGTGCTGCTCAACCTGACACAATTAACTTGCTATCTGCACTCTGAGTCAGCTTCTTTCCTCAGTCTTGGCTGTCTGATTGCTCGTTTGGGGAAGAATGCATACATTCTAATTAACTGAAAAAAGCAAAAGCTCCAACGAGCAGCCTTATTCTCTAGCTAGCGAAAATAACAGTTTCTGGTGAGGGCGGATCCAAAATGGCAGAACCATTGCTACCGCATTACTAAAGTTAAAGCATTACATTTTATCCTATCTCCCTTTTGGACACTTCAACTATCTTTTACCAGGGGCCAAAAGCTGCTCTAAATACAACTCAAATAAAATATGGTCACCACTACGAGCTACAAACTATAACACAATCCCCTGGCTCTAACCTCTAAACATAATTAATTCATTCATTTTGTCATTTGTTATAGTGCATTTCACCATAATTATGGCCCCAGTGTGCTTTTGGTTGAACGCCCTTGAATGGACCCGAGTCCATAAATTTGGAAGAATTTGGGAGGTGGTATTATGAGTGCGTGTGCATTTCAGCTATTTAACTCATGCGAGGGTGGCGAAGACCCTACAAGTCCCCCATGTCTAAATGGAGTGTGTATGGGCACAGCAGAGGTATACTGTGGACTAAAGGGGGGTTGTGTTTAAGGAGTAGAGAGTTATGTGGGAAGTTACAGTTCGAATTGCTGTCTATAAAAGTAGCTTAATTGTTATGGGAGAGGACACGTGCAATCATGTTTGTGTAATATGTGAGTGCATGGTGTGTGGAGTGAGACTGTGCCTTCCACTAATTTATGAAGGTGGAGTGTGCAGGAGAAGAAAATGGGTTAGCTGTACAAAAAACAATGTCTTCCTGGGTTTCTGCCATCTACAAGGAACAGGGCTATGTTTCACAGTCAATATCAGTGCTATAGGAATGCATAATACTCACCCTCTTAAAGGGTCTTAGAATGGGAGCTTGAAATCCTTAGTTCCTTTTAGTGCAAAAACAAGGTCCCCATTTTATGATTACATGCAGCGGAATGGCCCACCCTCCTGTGCTTTAGAGTTACATGCAGTGCCAACCATGAGCGAGGGGTCCGAGGTGCCTGATTGTCCTCCTAGGGGATTATCACCATGATTGGCTGTATTTTAAGTGCGATGCATTGCCCCACCCTACAGGCCTATATGAGTGCAATACCTGGCTCACTGTCAGGATTCATTCCAGGTGCAAGTTGCTGGAGTGACTACCTGATTCCTCCATGTGTGCTTGGCGTCCCACAACAAAGGTTGGGTGGCAGAGCAAAACGCTTGAGAGGAAAGAAGAGGCTAGTAGCTGACAGAAGGGCAGGAGAGAGGAGTTTGAGGGGAGGTTAGGGAGGATTGCAGGATTAAACATGTATTTGAGAGGCAGAAACTGGGTACAGAGAGGTGGTGGGATCAGGAAGTCCGGGGGAACATCCATGTTTTGAGGGCTTTCCTGAAGGCCAGGTGATCCTCTATGAGGCAGAGTGCGAGGGGTAAGGAGTTCCAAAAAGTGGGTGCAAGGACAGAGAGACAGGCACCTCCTAGTCTGGAGAACGATTAAGGAGGGACTACCAGGAGGTGCATGCAGCCCGATCTGAGGATTCTGGTGGGGTGGTAATGAGTGAGCTTGATTTGGAGGGATTCCGGGCCTTTCTTGTGAATTGCGTGGTGAGTAATGCACATGTCTTTGAAGGAGGCCCGTCGGCTGATAGGCAACCTGTGGAGTGTGTTGAATGTGAGGCAGATTTGTTCTATGGGGAGAGTGAGAGGAAGAGCCTTGCTGCAGAGTTTTGAATCCGTTGCAGCTTTCTCATTTGGTATGTGGGCGCACCTAGGTAGATGGAGTTAGAGTAGTCTAGGCGCGAGAGGATGATGACCATGATTGTGGAAACTCTATGAGGATAATAGAGATAAGGAAAGATCTGCTTGAGAATGCAGAGTTGGATGGTGCACAATCTGGAGACTGCATTGATGCGACTGGGAGAGGGTCAGGTCTGAGCTAAAAGTTCATCCTAGGTTTTTGACTGAGGGGGATGCAGTGGGCGTGGTTCTTAATGAATGCGGCCAAGGGATGGGTTGGGGAAGGAGAGCTGTTTTGCCGCAGATTAGAATTTTGATTTTTCCAGGGTTGAGGAGCAGAAGATTTTCATCCAGAGGTCAATGTCTGAGGGGCAGGATGTGAGGTCTGGGTAGGGTGAGTATGATCTTGGTGTCGTCACCATACTTCAGTTATAACAGGTGAGATTTTAGGAATGGATGAGCTTGGGGAGGGGTGAAAAGTAGAGGTTGAAGAGGAGGGGGATTAGGAGGCTCACTGGGGGACTCCGTGGGGGACTGAGTGGAGTAAGGATTAAGAGAGACGATTCAGGAGTGGTGAGAGAGGGAAGAGGAGATCCATCTGAGGGTTGAGTCCAGTATGCGTAGGTCAAATAATCTGTTTGTGAGGATGGTGTGGCTAATTGTGTCAAAGGCTGCTGAGTGGTCAAGGAGGATGAGAGCAGCGCAGCCCTCAGAGTCTGCTGTTCGTTTCAGGTCATCCCAGATAGAGACCAGAGAGGATTCTGTTCCATGTAAGGGTCTGGAATACAGACTGGGCTGGGTCAACAAGGCTTGTGGGCCTCAGTGAAGAGGTTGAGCTTGGAGTATGCCAGGCGATCTAGTAACTTGGCTATGAAGTGGTTGTTGGAGATGGGGTGCTTGTTTGGCCAGGAGGAGGAGATCAAGAGAGGGCTTTTTAGTAGTGGTTTGATGTGGAAGGTTTGCAGCCCTTTGCCTTGTAGCCCTTAGCTGGTGGATGCACAAGCAGAGGCTGCCCTGAGTGATTGTCGTAAAAGTGCCACACCGCCCTTTTAGAGGCAGGGGAAGAGATGGGAGGCAGGAGCAAAGATGAACCTGGAAGCGGGAACGGAGCGGGGAAGGGAGGGTGGACAAACACAGGAAAAGCAGCCAATAAATAAAAAATTGGCAAATAAGGATGACTGGGATTGCGCAGCAGGAGGAAATCACCCTCTCTAATATGCATCTTTCTATTTCCAACACCCTGGACATCCTTGCCCCTGTCATGAGAATCCGCCTGAAGCCTACCTCCAAGTTCAACTCTTGGTATGATTCAGACCTTGCAGTCCTGAAACGCAAGTGCCGGGTGGCTGAGAGGAAGTTTGGGGCTTCAAACGCATCCTCTGACAAACTGGCCTGAAGCCTGCTCCAAAGGCAATACAGACTCTCTGTCCTGTCCAAGAAGAGAGCACACCTTCTCGGTGGCCTCTAACAACTCTTTAAAATCTACAAGGAACTGGCCAATCCTGTTGCAGTCTCTACCTCTCCTGTTCCCCCCAGGCCCTCTATTTGGCTCTAGCCTCTCACCTCTCCACACAAACTCAGGACATCCTATCCTCTATCGCCTCTTCCTCTCCCTCTTCTTCTCTTGGCCCCCCTTTGGCCATCTGCCCTCTCCTCCTCCTTTTTCTTCTTTCTCTCTGACAACACCTGATGAGGTTTCTAGACAAGTCTGATCTATGAAAGTGTTGTCCAAACAGGTGCTCCCCTGCTCCTCCAGAACCATCAAGGACCATTGACACCCTTGCTCCAGCCATGGACGATTTCTGTAATCACTCTTTTGCACTGGAACTTTCCCCTCTCCCTTAAGCACTCTCTTGAGCACCCACTCCTCAATAAGGCGTCTGCCATCCTACCTGCCCGGCAAACTATCGCCCAATCTCTATCACCACTTTTCCTGGGCAAACACTTGGAAAAGCTGGCTATCTCCCAGCTTACTCTCCACACTGAATCTGTTGTTTGTCTCCATGACCATCAGTCTGGCCTCAGAGCCCTGGAGTGTCTGACCTGCTTCCTCTTCGACCACCCCTACCACGTCAAGCTTGGTCCCTTTCCCTCCATCACCTCTCTCTCTACCCATGACATTCCTCGGGGCTCTATACTCTCACCCAGGTATTTCAACCTCTACTTGGCCCTTTTGGCCCACCTGGTCTCTTCCTTCTCCTCCAACTTTCAGTGTTATGCAGCAATTAACTCTTTAAAACCTGCAAGGAGCTGGCCAATCCTGCTGCAGCCTCTATATCTCCTGTCCCCTCCCAGGCCCTCTGCATGGCCATGGCTTCTCATTTAATCTCTAAAACCAGGACATCCTGTCCTCTCTCTCTTCTCCCCCTCCTCCCTCTACTCCCTGCTCTTCCCCTGGCCCTTTTTTGGCCACCTCTCCTCCCTCCTTCACTGCATTTCACCTGTTCTGCCCAGATGAGGTTTCTAGACAAGTCTCGTCAAAACAGGTTCACCCCTGTTCCTCCAAAATAATCAAGGACCACATTGAAACCTTGGTTCCTGCTCTGGCTGTCCTCTGAAACCACTCCTTTGCCACTGGAGTTTTCCCTTTCCCCCTGAAGCACTCCCTTGTGCACCCTCGTCTTAAGAAACCCTCTGCTGACCCTTCCTGCCCGGCTAACTATTGCCCAATCTCCACTCCTGGAAAAGCTGGCCATATTCTAGCTTAATCTTCATGCTGAATATGTTGGTTGTCTCCATGACCATCAGTCTGGCTTCAGAGCTGCCAGAAGCACGGAACCTGCTCTCCTGAACATCTGTGAAGACCTGCTCTCCAACCTTGATTCCAACACCTCCTGTGTCCTCATCTTACTTGATCTCTCTTGTGCCTTTGACACAGTCAACCATGCCATCCTGCTCAACCGTCTCTGTGATAACCTGGGTATCACCAATCAGGCCCTGGCTTGGCTGACTTATTTCCTCTCCGATCGACCATCCCAGGTCCAACTTGGGTCCTTCCTTGCCTCGATCTCTGTCTCTACCTGTGGTGTTCACCAGGGGTCTAACCTTTATCCCTGGCTGTTCAACCTATACCTGCCACTTCTTACCCACTGCTTTCTGCTTGCTGTCCAAACTGTCAGTACTATACGGATGACACGCAACTCATTTTCAGGCTCCCTTCTGCCACCTCTTCTCCTTCTCTCATCTCTGACTGTCTGTATACTATCCAGGATTGGTGCACCGCCAATGATCTCTGCCTTAATGCCAGTAAGTCCGAGATTCTCCTCATCGGGAAACCTGCCACCTCCTTTCCTGTCACTCACTGGCCAGCCTCTTTTGGTCCTCTTCCTCCTCCCACCTGTGAGGCTAAAAACCTTGGGGTCATCTTTGACTCCAAACTTTCCTTTTCTCCTCACGTCTCTGACGTCTCTATGAATTCACACTACCAGCTGCACTTCCTCAGAGGTATTCTCCTTTCCTCTCCTTTCCCCAGAAGCTCACTGTCTCCAGAGCTCTGGTTCTCTCTAGGCTGGACTACTGCAACGACTCTTTCTAAATCTGCCTGCCTCTACTCTCCACCCTCTGCAACTCATCCAAAACTGGACTGCGAGACTTGCCCTTGGCCTCAAGCCCAGGAATCGTATCTCTCCAGGACTGAAATCTCTGCACTGGCTCCCAGTGGCGACGAGGAATTCTTTCAAACCCCTCTGCATTGTCCACAAGGCCTTCTGTAGCCTGGGGCCTTAATACCTTCAACTCTCTCTTCCTAAATATCTTCCTTCTCGAGCTCTTCACTCATCTGCCTCCAACTCCCTTGGGTCAGTCGCTTCTCCAAGCAACGAGTTGGTGCCTCCCTTTGGAATAGCCTCCTTGCCTCTCTGAAACTCTAGGAGGACCATCTCTGGTTCTAGAAGCACCACAAGACCTTCCTCTTTGCTTCTGCTTTCTCTCCTCCTCTCCCCTGCTGATCTCCTGGCTGAAACTGAAACTGCACTGGTTACCTGGCTACCCTCTGATCTCGGGCACAGGTCCCCTCCCTACCAGCTGCACACGTGCACTGCCCCGGGCAACCCTTGCACTCAGGGACTGTTTCTGTATCCCTACAGCCCCCTACCAGCACTTGACTCCTGATGTCTGCACTTACCCTTGCACTTGCCACCAACTGGCTGCACTTTTATTTATTGGGCCTCATTACGACTGGGCCACCACATTATGAGTTCTGCAGCGGGTCCTGCTGTGTACGCCTGGCCAGACCAGACGTGCAGAGCGGCACCCGCTAGCAGAACAGGATGCTAACAACAGACAAGTCACTAACAGGTCCGTTGTTAGCATCCTCTCCATTCCCATTGATCCCTAAGGGGGCTCAAATGGGAATGGAGACGTACCGGGTCTGGGTCCCGCGAATGGGAATTACCGAGCCTGCAAAGGTCAGAATGGCCAGGTAATTCCCATTTTGCAGGACCCGAGTTTTGGGGCAGCCATGCCGCTAAAAACGGCATGGCTACCTCCAAACTCGTAATGAGGCCCATTATCTTTATTTATTTTACTGTTATCCCATGTACTGCACTGCTCCCTTCACCTTTTCCCCTGCTCTTTTCCTTTCCCCCCTCCCCTGCACTTGCACAATCTCAATGTCACCTGACCTAGTGAGATCATTGTCTCTGTCTTTCCTCTGTTCCCCCTCCCTTGCCCCATCGCGCCTTGAAACACTTGTGTATAGGCGCGTTATAAATGCCATATCATATCATATCATGACACTCAGCATTCCTTCAGGATCCCCTCAGTATCCTCTCCTCTCTCACTCATTCCTGTCTGTGTATCCACGATTCAGGATTGGTGCGCCACCAACGATCTGTGTCTTAATGCCAGTAAGACTGAGATCCTTCTCATTGGGACCCCTGGTCCTGCTTTCCCTCTCTCACTCTGGCCGCCTGCCTTGAGCCCTCTTCCTTCGCCTTGCTGTGAGGCAAAAAACATTGCTGTCATGTTTGACTCCACTCTCTCTTTCTCTCCTCACATCTCAGACGTCCCCAAGAGGTCCCACTACCAGCTGCACCTCCTCAAAGGGACTCTTCTCTTTTTCACTTTCCCCAAGAAGCTCACTGTATCCAGAGCTCCACCCTCACCTTCTCTCCTCACATCGCTGACGTCTCTAAGAAGTCAAACTGTCAGCTGCACCTCCTCAGAGGTATTCTTCCTGTCCTCACTTCCCTCAAAAGCTCACTGTCTCCAGAGCTCTGGTCCTCTCTAGGCTGGATTACTGCAACAGCCTCTCACTCAATCAGCCTTCCTCTACTCTTCGCCCTCTGCAACTAATCCAGAATAGGACTGCAAGACTTATCCTTTGCCTCAAGCCCAGGGACCATATCTTTCCAGCCCTAAAATCACTCCAATTTCTCCCTGTGACTGCAAGGATCACGTTCGGGACCCTTTGCATTGTCCACAAGACTTTATGGGCCAGGGCCTACTCTACATCCAACGTTCTCTTCCAAAATATCTTCCTTCTTGAGCCCTTCACTCAGCTACCTCCAACTCTCTAAGGGTCAGACGCTTCTCCAGGCAGAGAGTGGGTCTAGATCTCTCCTCTGCAGGTGCCTCCCTCTGGAATGGCCTCCCTGCTCCACTCAAACTCGAGTCTGACCACCTGAAGTTCCGGAAGCAGCTCAAAACCTTCCTCTTCTCCTCTGCTTTCTGTCTCTGCCTCCCTTGTTGTCCTACATGTCAGTTGTCCCAGCTGGTTGCTTGACTACCCTCAGAGTCTCGCTGGGTGCGAGGCTCCTTCTTGATCAGTCTCCCTGCACTGCCTCTGTGCCTACCATGCACTTAGGGGCTGTAACTGTAACCCTACAGTCCTCTGTCTCCTTGCACTTACCCTTGCTGCCCTGGCTGCACTTACTCAGAGCATTACTGCCCTGTTTCCCCTCCCCTCTCCCTTGCACTTCCCCCCTCCCTTTCTCTTTCCACTTCGTGTTCCCAAACTTGCACAATCTGAATGACACAAGGCCTAGTAAAATCACCTGTCTAGTCCTCCATCTGGCTTCCCTCCCTTGCCTTGCCGTACCTAGAAACACTTGTGTACAGGTGCGTTATAAATGACTTATATCATATCAGATGGAGCAAAAGTGCCCCTGGATGCTACTACGAGGGTCCTAGACCCTTGGGGGCTTTGCTGTGGGACACACAGCCCAATCGGAGGCCAGTGACGGGATGGGAGGTGGGAGTAAAGATGAACCAGGAAGCAGGAACAGAGCGGGGAGGGTGGGCAGACAAATGCAGGAAAGACAAACAATAAACCATTGGCAAATTTGCATGACTGGGGTCATGTGGCAGGAGGAGAGCACTTATCCTGAGGCAGGTGGAGCAAAAATGTCTCTGGATGCTACTACAGGGGGCCTAGACCATCAAGGGGTATGCTGTGGGACATACCACTCACTCAGAGGCCGATTGCGGGATGGGAGGCGGGAGTAAAGAGGAAACAGGACACAGGACACGGGAACAGAGCGGGGAGAGGAGGGTTGACAAATGTAGGAAAAGCAGCCAATAAATAAAACATGGGTAAATATGGATGTCTGGGGTCGTGTGGCAGGAGGAAAGTATTTACCCTGTCCCGAGAACTCAGAGCTCCCCCATCGTGCTCCAAAAAGCTCTAGGGTGGTCTACAAGGCTCAAGTAGAGCCTCAGCCAGCTAGCCAACTAATACCTAGTCACTGGAAGAGAGACAGGGGGTGCATACTCCAGAGATTGAGCAAGAGAAAGCTCCATGATAACATTAGACTGCTACATTTCCCACACTGGCTTACCGACAGCCTCTGGGCAATATTGTCCTCCACCAGGTTTTTAGACATGATGTGAACTCCGAGAGTGGTTTGTTAGTTCTCAAAAAACATCCTGTGCATATATCAATGCAGATTTAACGTTTTTCATGCCCTTTTGTCCCCATTACATTGTTGGTCTTTTTTCATCATTTAAGGCTCTCTGATGCTTTCTAAAGTTTGTCAAAGCTTAACTATAAATAACACGTGTGCAGACCTGCCAAACCAAATGGCTAAATACTGAACTAAAGGACCGACTCTCTTTGTTGATACAATTTGCCTGAACCTCTTTCCACGGTTGGGGCATTGCATCTGCAATTTCCAACAATTACTACTCTCGTGCTGGGAACTGTGACCTAGCCAAGCCCCCTGCAGACAGCTTCTTTGTGAACTTAACCCCCACCCATCTGACTACTCCCTTCTACACCCTCCATGATACTATCTCCATGACTTGCCTACTCACTCTTGTCGGAACTCTATTGACATTGTCTTTCTCTCTAATTCACTCTCCTTCTCTGACCTCTCCATTGACCGCACTCTCTATGATCACTCAATTTTTCACTTTAATATCTCAGTCCTTCTGTCTTAGACTCCTTACCTCCCCTTTTCAAAGACAAAGAGAAAATTAAGGCAAGGCTCTCTTGCCCCTTACCTTGATGATGTGAGGTACTATCTCCTGTCTTTCCCTTATTTGTGCTGCTTCCAATAACCATGCTTTCTGTGACTTTCACTATGCACTTATGTCACCATTTGTCCAACTCTATACTGATCACACATTGACACCTTCCTATCACTGTCCTCAGCCTCAGATCACCTTTGAAACTCAGACCCTCTAAACAAACATGTGATGTGAACTATGATGCTGACACAAATTACAGACACCTAACCTACACTTAGCCTACAAAATTTCCTTTGCTGCCTCGGCATGGGATTCTGGAAAGACTGCTACTATCCAAACCTAGTCCCCTAATTTCACAATCACCCCAGCAAACTTGTGTCTACCCCCCAATCTTCGCTCACACCTCCCAATCCAATGTACATTGTCTCCTCCTTTCCTGCTAATGTCTTTGCCCATTTTGTTCTCTAAAATTGCTAAAATGTATGACACTCTGCCAGCCCTCCTCTCTCTCCCTTTCCAAACCTCCTTCTGTTCATGATCTCTCTCCTCTAACTCTGGACTACTTCTCCCCTACCTCTCCTATTGAATTAGCACCGATCATTCACAGTGCCAACCCATCTTGCATTCCTAGTTAACCTTTTGCTCCCCAAATGGTCAAAGATGCAGGTCCCCATTACAAGTTTGCCAGTACACTGTAAAAGTGGTAATAATACTATTTACTGGCAATTTTACCGGTCCTACAAAGTACAGGTTTGCCAGAACACAGTTGCCAGAATTACCAGTGCCAATATCATCCCATCCGCAAATACCAGTGTTGGTAATATTGGCAATGAAAATACTGGTAATGCCAGAAACATGGACTGGTAATACCAGAACAATGGTATCAAAGGCATATTAAAACATTAGATGTGCCAGTATACTGGCTGATATTTGCTGGTAATACCGGCAAATACAAGGCAGAGATAAAAATACATCTGAGCAGCCGGTAAATGGACACAGGTCAAGGAAATAAGGCCGCGGGTGCACTAAATCCACTCAGGCACACCGTATGCACACAGGAGGAGCACAAAAGGGCCACACCTACACCAAAATACTTCCCAACACAACCATGCTACCACTCATTGCTGCAAACATGGAGCTGGAGGAGCCAAATGCCAATCTACAGTTAAAGTGGCTGGAGTACCAGCAGAGTTAACCGGATACCAGGGAGCGAAGGAAGAGGAGTAGGAGTTGGAGGAGGAGGAAGAGGAGGAGTATTAAGGGGATGCAGGTGGAGAGGCATGCAGTGATACCACACACAAGGGCCACACCCTGGCCCCTCTCTGACAGGCAGATATAAAACATGCACCGCCTAAACAGGGAGACCATACTTGAACTCCTGACCCACATCCAGGAGGACATTGAGAGCAGGATCGGCATCAAGTCACCCATACCACTGCTGCTAAAGCTGGTGTCGGTTCTGCACTTCCTGGCCAATGGCACGTTACAAAACTCTGTGACCCAGCTGCATGTTATTTCGCAGCCTGTCTTCTCCAGAGTGCTGGTGCACGTGCTGGAGGCCCACCTGTGCTATGTGGGCCAGCGCATCACCCTCCCAACCACCCAGGCACATTTTAACACCGCCAAGGCCCATTTCTATGCAATTGTGGGTATTTCCAATGTGGTGGGAGCATTGGATTGCATGCATGTTGAGCTGGTGGGACCCCAGGCTTCAGAGGAGGTCTACAGGAACCAGAAGCAGTTCCGTTCTCTGATTGTCCAGGTCTCCTGTGATGCCGACCTTACCATCATGCATTGCTGTGTCCAATTCCCTGGATAAAACCATGACACAATGGTACTTTGGAACAGCATGCTGCGGGCCTACATCTAGCATCACAGAGGACAAAGGAGCTGGATGTTGGGTGAGTACATATACAATACCATCTACCTAGCAGCATGAGTGACAGGCAAATAGGGGGGGGGTAACAATGTCGCAAATGCATGCCCGGAGAGCACCCTGCACATGCAGGATCCACTTGTGCACCCCTCAATTCACAGACCACAACACACAGGAGTATCACATGAATGGAGATCTAGCAGTCAGTGACCAGGCCATTTCAAACCCAACAGGACATCCACATGCAATGCACTGCAGGTACCAAAATGAAGCACCCCCCATCCACCTAAGCAGTGCAATATGCGTGCAAGGACTGTTACTTGAAACAGTGTGGCACAAAGAGACATGGGACATGCATGCACAGACTAAGCATTGAGATTCCGATGCGACAGGCAGCAACATTGCCGGGCATCATTAGTCACTCCTGTGTCCTTAGTATTTGCATGTGACTCTGGATACCCACTGCTTCCTTGGCAGATGACCCCTCTGAGAAATTCCCATATGCTGAAGGAAGTGGCATACAACAAGGCCAATGTGAGGAGCAGGGTGACCATCGAACAAGCCTTGGTGCTCTTGAAAGCACATTTCAGATGCTTACAGTGGTCTGGGGGTGCACTCATGTACAATCCAGAGATGGTGGGGCAGATAGTCTTGGCCTGTGCAATACTGCACAGCATCTGCATCAGGTGCAACATACCCCTGCCCTCAAATCTCGACATTCGTCCACTAGAGGATGATGCAGCGCCCGCTGGACCCATGCACATGTGCATAGAGGCCAGTGATGGGTGTGTCGCCCATCAAGAACTGATTGAGAATTTGTTTTTAATCTCCCCTCCACTCTGTTCACCCCTTGTAACTTTATAACCTTCATGAACCATCACAATAAACACTTGTTTTGAAAAAAGGAATGTCCAGTCAGTGATGCAGGTGACAACTATGTATTAACTAATAACATAAATGCACACAAGCCCAACAACCCCCCTCCCGGAAGACTCCCCAACACTTGCAGCGGTGGCGGTAATGGTGGCGATGGTGGTGGGGCTGCCACAGCTGGAGGTGGTGGGCTGCCACAGCTGTAGGTGGTGGGGGATGCCACAGCTGGAGGTGGTGTGGCCATCACAGGTATGTCTGTAGCTGCTGGGCCTGATGTTGACGGTCCAGGTGCATCACTGTCAGAGTACTGTGTGCCTGTTGGGGAGAGATAAGCATGCTGTTAGTCTTCTGGGAGTCATATCGGCGGCTTGCATTACACTTATGCTACATTGTGGGTGTCCTAATCTTGTCATGTGGCTTTTTTCATCTGTTTGCACTGATGTGCACTTCTACATGTGGGTGGTGGGAGTGCACATTGACTGTTGGTCTGCCAAGGTGGCATGATGTGTGTGCGGTGGGCCTATGATTCTTGGCCTGCTCTCCCTTGGCACACATGGGTGCTCATCAGATGTCCATGTGTGGGGCTGTGCATTTTGGCAACAGTGTTTGTGCATGCCTACATCTACCAGCATCCCCTAGCATGTGTGTGTGATTGGGCCATTTGCTGTGACTGCCATGTGCTTGACCTGTTCCTTTGCCCATTTAACATTTCCATTTACATGGGGTTTGTTGTACATTACCACCATCACCTTGTATTACAGCTCCTGCCTCTGTTGTCCCAACACCCTATATTCCCTCCATGTGGAGGATGGAGCTGCAGCTCTCCTCCCAGGGCATGAGGTTTAGGGTTGCCAATGTCCCTCATCCGGTGGCAGCAGAATTCCTCCTGTGTGTTGCTTGGAGGTTGTGGACCCTCAGGCACAAGTCATTCACCGCTTATGGCAGTCCCTCGGCATGTGGGGGACAGTCCCCATGACTGTGACCCTCTCTGATACTTGCTGCTAGATGGTCATCTTCCTCATCTAGCTGGTCTCCTTGTGGCCAGCCCCAAAGAAGGCCTCAGCATGCTACACCCTGGTGTCGGACAGTGCAGCCAGCTCTGCCTCTGAAAACTTTGGTTTCCTTAGGCGGATGTCACGGGCTCATGCTTTATGCTCCCAGAGATATTTGGCACCTCCTGCTGCAGTGGATGGCAGTAGGAAGTGGGGGATTCAAAGTGGATTGAGTTTGGGTGCCGGCATTGCTATTACCGGCACATTTCTGCCGGTAATACTAGTGCATTGCTGCCAATGCCAGTAATTCTGGCGTGCCAGTATTATTGTTTCCACCAGGGGGTGTGCGTGTGCCTGAAGGCCTGTAATGCTCTGGTATTTTTGTCCACCACCCTGCCAGAGATGGTACCAGAATTACTGGGATTTAAACGGGAAACCTGTAATGTGGGCCTTAGTCTCAAACACTTGCCCTTATCTGACTGAGCTCTTTAACCTCTCTCTCTCCACTGCACTCTTCCATACCTCCTTCAAATCTGCAACTGTCTTACCCCATATTGAAGAAACCTTCTACTGACCCACATGTCACAGAAAAGTATTGGCCAGTTTCTCTCCTTCACCATTATTCCCATTATTCAAATGTCCTTGAGTGGGTGGTCTTCTACTAGCTCGCTAAGTGCCATGAGGGTAATGGCTTGGAGATCCACTGCAATCTGGCTTCCATAGTAAACACTCCTCAGAGACTGCATTGAGGCACATCTCTAACTTTTTCTCTCATGCTCATCACCCCAAACTGTCTTCTGTACTCATCCTTTTTAATCTTTCTGCTGCTTTCAACACTGTCAACCGCTATTCGCCCTTCCTCACTCTCCATGACTTTAGGTTTTGTAAATATGCCTCCTACCTGTAAAGTCTTTCCTTTAAAATCTCTATGAACTCACAGACCTCTGACCCTACCCCACTTCCTCTCGGCATACCCCAAGGATCAGTCCCTGGACCTCTGCTCTTCACCCTCTATACTTCTGCCGTAGGAAGACTGTTCTCATCTTTTGGCTTTCACTATCACCTTTTTGCTGTTTACACTGAAATATGCTTCTCCTTTCGCTCCTTCACCACTGTGGGATGTTTTAACCCACTCATCTAAGCCCTACAACAGAACTGTGCAGTGGAAACATCATAATGGCCGCCGGAAAGCATGCTGCTCGCCAGAGATCATCCAAAAATGCGCAGTAAAAATCTGAAAAATAGGCTGCCACCCACTTTTGCCATGTCAGTGAGCACAGGAGATCACTGCCTAAAACCACCATTGGGATACCCACACAGTAGCCTGAAACCACTTGGAAATAGCAATACTTTGGGAATTCATTTTCTTGATCGTCAAAATTGCTTAAATCATGGCTCACAAAACCACCAAAAGGATACAACTTCTTGTTGGGTGATCCACATCATTTACTGCAGAATCCACAATGAAGTACAATATCAGCGAGAATCCTATGCTACCAAGCTAAATCCTCTTTTTAAAGACATTTCATTTAAGACAGCTGTCAAAAATGGGTGCAATACCGGTGCTCGCCACTGACAGGTGCTGGCGATTCCTAATCCTGACAGGAGAGCTGTCTTGCAGAAGCTAAATAAGCCAAAGCAGAGACGTCTATCAAAATGCCATATAGAGTGCCACAGATTGATTTAATGGGGAAAAAGACTTGATTAAAGATATGTTGCTTATTTTCAGTTTATAATGTTATATTTTTTCACAAGGAACTCTATTGCAATTGATCAGAACAGTAACCTGATGTAGCTAAGACTTCAAAAGGCTTGCTGTCCCTGGGAAGCCTTCACACCTACTCTTCTCAGGCCTCTACACCAGAAGGCTGGAAATCGCATGGTCCTGTTAATCAGATGGAGAGTGGCACCCTGGACTGATGCTCTGCTGGCAGGAAAAACAAGACAATAGACTTTTTCAATTGAATAGAATATGCTGGTTTTGGCTGTAACTGTCAACACTGCTCTGAGAAAAACAAGACATGTGGCCTCTGAGTCAGAGCCAAGCTTCTGGGGGCAGAGATAAACCAATGGGTGAATTCAATTGAGAGCAAATATTTGTTTTATAAAATTGCAATTTACAAAGTGTTCCAAGCTGACAGAAATGTACAACTTTGAGAGTCTTAAAATGAAAAATGCACTCACAGTTCAAGACTAAGTTGTACACCGTGGGATGTTCTGAGGCCAAGCCCCAAATTATTAATATTGTGGATGCAGTGTTTATGCTAGAAACCTAAGAACTTCCAGTAATATTCTCAGAGAAGGGGTGTACCTCTGTGTAAGATTTGGTGCAAAACCAATATTGTGAAACCCACTAAAATCATGAATAAGTTTTCATTTCTGAACCCAAGCTCTTAGAAAGATCAGGGTTAAACAGAGACCTGTCTTAATTAATATGTGATATTTACATGTATTCCCAACAACTTGTGTATCTGGGAAACATGTTTGGTTATGAAAAATTGTTTCTCTAAGTAAAAGCAAAGTGGAGGGAGTTCAGCCGAGCCATAAACATAGCATCACTATGAATCATTCTGACTCACTACGCCTTTCTCCAGTCAGAGGACAGTAAACCCTTTAACCTATCAGGATCCTCAGAGGGTTGGGCATAGAAAGTCAGCCTCCACACCCCATTTGGAAACAGATAAAAAGAACCACTGAGACCCAGATAGGGACACTCATTTTTCCACTACTCATCGATTCCTGCCCAACCATATCCAGACAAAGACTCCAAACTCCTGAGACTCCAGATTCCAGACAGACTCCAGAACCAAAACTCTAAAACCCAAACTCTAAAACCTTGGAGAAGCAGAGGCCTAATCCATAAGCTGAACTCTTCTCAGCCGGCCTCAGAATCCAGCAACCTAACTAAACTATTCAACAGCCGGGCGAGCTGTTTTACTTCTTCTGGCTTGAACCCTGTCCCTGAACCAGATCCACACCCAGAAAGCAGAGCTGTATCCAGAACCCGTCAGACCCAGACCAGACCGCTGTGCAGTGCCGATAGCAGGCCAGAGGCCATGCTGTGAGCAGAACCAGTGCCAGAGACCGTCCGGTGGCGAGAGTGCAGTCCAAGGCCCATTCCAGTCCGAAACTAGGAGTGAGTATCCAGCCTAGAACTGTACAGAACCAATCTCTTAGTTTAAAATAATCTTATTCAAACCATTTCAACCTGTCCAGAACTGCATAGAAATCGTGTGTCCATTCTGTGATTCCAAATCTGTAAAAGCGCCATCTGTCATTCTGAAAATCTACCTCCACAAAAACGTCTGTATCCTTTGAACCGCACGTCCTAGAAGCGAGATTTAACTGTCATTTTAAAGCTAAGATCCTAAGCTTTCCAACAAACAGTTTTTCCGTAATTGCGATATACGCATGCGGAAAAAGTGCTGCGAATTGAAAATTAGCTCTGTTTCACCACCTGTCAAAATTGCTGTCTTTTGCTTGCAACTGCTGAATTTCGTTTTCAATCTGATAATCATTCATGAATCATTGCTAGTGTTGACCTGTACCAATCTAAAGTAACTATCACCTAGCCTGAATCTCCTTTAGTGAATTAAGAAGCATTTTAGCATATTTTCTCATCGATTGCAACCACATTTAAAAGCATTTGGCCTGTGTTTTAAAATCATCCCTGTTTCTCTAAGCTTCCTGGGGGGAACTGGAACTGAACTGCATTTGATTGTATTCTGGAAACCTGTGTGCTCTCCTTTCCATCTCTTCATATTGCATAAGGGGGGAGTGAGTAGTCACAGGGGAAAAAGTGATCATGTTATCTCTTGTTGAAACCATATCGAGTTTATTTCTGTGTTGCATTCTTTCCCATCTTGCATTTCCTTGAAACCATACAAAGTATTCTCTGCTACCTTATTCTTTCTATACCAACTCCTAAGTGATTAAAGAATTGTGCTATTGTAATATTATCCATTGTTGATCACTATTATATTCATAAATGTGCTATCAAATATTAATTTATTCATAAAAGTGTGATATATATATTGTTTTATTCCTCAAATAAATCTTTTAATTTGCAAAACAAACCTACTTCTTGGCTCAGTGAGGTCAGGGGGATTCAAAGAGAGGGGCGTTATATAAGGGTTCATTATCCAGATTTAAGAACTTGATGTAAAAATATATAAATAAGGGCTTCCATTGGGCATCCCAGACTAGGCATTGACTTAGTTGGATTGCTGGATTGAAGTCACTTACACCACAGCCATCTTGGAAAAGATTATGAACTATCTCACTGAAATTTGTCACTGGATGCCTTTTTGCTGCATCCTGCTGAACGCTTGTAAAACAGAAGGCATCTTTCTCTCACTTCCAATGCAACCCCTCCCCTAACTTCTCCTATTTCCTTCCCGCCTGATATTCATGCTCCCTCACCCAAGACTCGCAGTCTTGGGGTCCTCCTCCTGATTGTGACCTACGTCTGCAACAATCCATCACTTCCACTGCTCCTACTGCTCATATTAACCTCCTCAACATTAGGAGGAAAATGTGTCCTTTTCTTACTAACCACGCTTCAAAAATTCTTATCTCCACTCTCAGGGTCAGCAAACTTGACTACCATTCACGCCAACTCTTTGGCCTACTCCTCTACTCCATCCTTGCTATAGACAAAGTCCTCAACTTTGCTATCCGCACTCTCTACAACCTACCAAGACCCTCCCCCACTTCTACCTACCAACAGCATGCAGGCTGTACATGCATAACCACTCTCTTTTTAAGTTCCTTCTCCTCGTCTACAAATCTATCAATGGTATTGCTCCTTGGTACCAGTTTGATTGTACCTAAGTTTACTCTATATATTGTTCCCTCTGTTCCTTCTCTGCCCTCTCCCCATCCTCCCTACCTTGCCCGACCACTGGCTTTAGTGATGCTTCCCTCCTGGGAAAAGTCAAGCTCATTCTCCCTCCAGATAGCTTCAGATCCACCCTTCAAACACTTGTCCTATGCCAGCTGGATGGGGGCAATACACTCCTTGAAGGCCTCCTGTTGTCCTCCCTTGTGCCCCAGAGAAATGTCCTACATGCGTCTGCATGCCTCATGAAGGGTCTACGTAGATATATCCACATCACCCCAGCCATCATCGGCCTTCACTGGCTCCCACTACACACACGAATCACCTTCAAGTCTTGCTGCATCATCTATAAAGTAGTCGCCCTCAAGTCACTGAGCTACCTTGCGGGGAAACTCAGCATCTCCGGTGGACAGTGCACCACCAGAAGCCAGGACATGTGCAGACTTTTAATCCACCACTGCAAAAAAGGAAAAAAACAGAAAACAAGCCTTCTCTTCCTACACCCCAAGACTAGGGAACATCCTTCCCGTCAGCAACAGACTCGCCCCCATGCTCCTATGATACAGAAAATAACTCAAGACCCACCTCTTCAAGGAATCTCTCTGCCTCAACACCTAGGTCATCACATCGCCCCTTGTACCACCTGACTCGCTAGACAATGCCCACCCCTCTCGTTCCCGCCACCCGGTACAGATGTACCCCTCCTCTATGCCCCATGTGTATCCCCCCCACGCTGTATATCGGTTCTGGTGTTACCTCTAAAAGCGCTCAATTATGGATCTGTATTGTATACCTCTGTAAAGTGCTCTGTTGCTTCTCGAAACTAGGTCCGCGTTCAATAAATACAATAATAATAATAATAATAACGCTTAATAATGCAATTCTGCATTGTTAAATAGTACTCCTTTTTAGTTTCAAACACTTGCCCCATTAGTAATGTTTCGTTTGTAAGTCATCAGTTTTCTTATAAACTTTTGTTTCTGTCTGTTTTGTTTTGTTCTTTTTATATGTCTCACTTTTTTTTACAGCAACATAAACTGGCTCATCACTTGTTCTCCTCTTTGTGCTATTGTACAAACACCCTTCGTAGGGATGCCGCCACTGTATGTAAATGATTTTTGGGAAGTCATTTCTGATAGAAATTGACATCCCTATTTTTCAAATGAATGCAAATATAAAAAGTGGGAAGTGATAACATGTTAGGATGTGCATCTATGCCTAAAATACATAGGGCCTCATTACACGGTAGGTGGTAAGGGTTTACCGGTACCGGTATTTTACCGGTACCAGTAAATCCTTACCGCCTTACTACGAGGTCCCTTTGCGGGTTGGGGAATTTAATGCCTGCTTTTGCAGGCGTTAAAAATCCAACCCGCAAAGGGACCAGGGAGCTAATAACGGTACCGCAATTTGCGGTACCGTAATTAGCGCCTTCCCCATTCCCATTATGCCCTATGGGCCAAAAATGGGAAAGGGGAAGGGCAATGGAGGAAGGAGGAATTACCGCCCCGCCAACCTTGGAGTAGGGCGGTAATTCCCCTTTCCTCCAAGGTGGTACCGGTAAATTACCGGCATGAACCATGGCGCTAATAGCGCCATGGTTTACCGCCTACCGTGTAATGAGGCCCATAGTATTGGGTTCTTACAGTTGTCCTATTGAGACTTGTCTATATGTAGCAATGCCAAATCTTTTTATGTTCCCACGTGCCATTTTTTTCTAAAATCCCATATTTGCTTTTTATATTTTGGATCATAAGTGTCACTGTAACAGAAATTAAGAACATTGTTGCTGGCAGGAGCAGGTCGTTGTGGGCCAATCGCTCAGCTGCGATTCCTGTGAATGCTGATCATAGTGGGTGATTATGTCTACCTTTGTTGGCATAGCAGGAGATATTTCGAGTGGCCAGGTCCAGTAGGCTGAGGGAGAACACAAAGTGAACAATAGTGAGAGAAATTGAATAGTCATTGTGTCCAGTCATTATCACTTACAGACACAGACAAAAGATAGCACAATCATGTTTCTGCTGCTGTCAGCATCCCAGCAAAAATACTTCACATCACCAGTAGGAAATGATACTGCACTTTTAGAAACACACATGTGTAGGAACAAATATACAGAATGAGACGAATATATTGGCATGAGCTAGGCAACACAAATAACAATAAATATGGCTTTTACTACGTCACGTGGCCAGGAAGCCACATACTTCACGTAAGTGGCAGATTGCACAATAGCCATCCATATTCCTTTTTCATTACCATTATATGTCAGTCCACAATGGAAAACCACTTCTTATTTTGCACAGACCTCAGAATGGGGCTTTTAGTGTAGCAACTGTTGGTTTGGATAATCGTAGATAACACATGTGGGCTGATATGCATTGTGATGTATCGTCTTCTCTTTTTTCCCTGCATCTGCGATTGTGACTTGCAGAATGGTGATCATTCGACGGGTGTTTTAGTTGCAATTGTTTGACTCTGATTACAATCTGATGAGGAAGAGCCACAGATGTCCATGCATGACAGAACAGTGTTGGCTTTGTTCAACTTTATTTGCTTTATTTTGTTTGATTTGTGTGACTGTGTTGTCCTTTAATGACATGTAATGTTGTCCTTTAAAACCCCTTAAGTGCCAGGCTATTATGCAAGTCTACGCAAAAAGGACGAGCATTCTCGTCCTTGGCACTTTAAATGATCATGGCATGAACGTTATTTGTTTTTGCCTGCATGTTATCTTCGTATGCGGCCAGGATGAAGCTTTGAATGCCAACTATGGCAGGTTCTGTTAATGGCATGACTTAACTGGGTGCAATGTGGAGTGGTGTGTGTTGTTGGAAACATGTTATTGGTTCACTAAATGATTGGCGGCCCCTGGTCAGTTCACCACTTTTATTTATCATACCGTTAAGTACAGCCTCAAATGGCCCAATAATGACTTCACCACCATATATGCCAAATGCAGCCTCAAATGCACAGATAAGGCCTTTGTAAGCCTTACAAGATACGAATGAGGGTTGTAAGTTTAACCGTAGGGTTGGTGCTCTCAGGCCCTTTGGTTTTGTTACAGAGGCTGGCTGTGTAGCAGTAAAAGGGTGGTAAACCCCCCACCCACCCTAAATTACAGATTGAGGCGACTTGGTGTGATGCTAAGCGCTCTCAGCCCACTAGTCCAATCCTAGTAAGATTCTGTTGGCTACTGTTGAAAAAATTATCTAAACAGTGATCATGAAGGGTTGGATTAATTCTTTTAATCTTGATAACAGCCAAGATTAAAATAATTAATGCAACCCTTCACGATCACTGTTCATGTAATTGTTTTAACAGTAGCCAACAGAATCTTACTAGGATTTCACTAGTGGGCTGAGCGCGATTAGCATCACACCAAGTCGCCTCAACACTGTAAGCCTTATATAGGTACCATATGGTAGTTATATCCCAAACTGTCCCAGGGGTGCCCAAATATTATTGTGCTAATGAAGGCTATTGTTTCATTTGCACAACTTTGAAAGCATTACATTTGGTTGTTGATGTTATTATACTTTTTCTTTTAATGGGGGTCGACATAATCATTTCAACCTGTCCAGCCCCGCATCCGCCCTTTCCACCCCCGCACCATCTGTATGTATATATATATATATATATATATATATATATATATATATATATATATATATATATATATATATATATATATATATATATATATATTACCCCCCATGACCACGTTAAGGTCGATAAAACGTAGCACTTCCAAATGTGTGTCAGCGAAATGACCATGTACCACTTGCATACGGTGGCAGCACCTGCACATGTGGGGATTACCTTAGTATATGGTGATCAAACCAGTCATTTTAAGACCTTATTTATTGCGCATGCGGCTGAACTTGACACATGACCATCAAAACAAATCGGTTTTGCACGGACTTGCTTCTCTTTTTTGCTTTTTTAATCCAGTGTTTCTACGGCTGTATCCAATAAAATATGACAAAAAGATTCCGACTTTATGTGTTCTTTGTATATCATCGCTGAACAATGTAACGAAAGGGTGTTAACACAAAAGGACACACTCTGTGACTTTACCCGCAGTCCTTGTGTTGTGTCACACTGGCTGCGCACTTCACCCCGGGAGTGCGGCAGTCTCCTCATTCATTGTGCGCAGGGGGTTGTCAGGGAGTCTGACTGATTGCAGTAATCGGCTTGTAATGTGTTATGCCGGCGTGTTCTCAGGTTAATGGTCATTGGAAAGTCCATTTCAATTAGCCGAACGTCTCCCCTGGCTGACCAGCATTGAAGGACTGGGCGCTTCGCGTGCGTGCGGGTCTCACATATTAAAAGTCAATCTGATGACCAGAAAGGCGAAACCTGTACATCTGTGGCTGGAGCCATTCCATAATCCATGGCGCTAATGCGGGTCCCGCGTGCAGCGCCTCACGGCGCCTTCCCTGCGCCATGGGCTGTATTTATCGCAGGTTTTTTTTCATATATATGGGCCAGTTTGCTCCATCCGGAAGACCTTTTTACTAAGGATTCTTTCCACCTCCTTTTCACATGAAGGCTATATATGACCACAGTGATGTGATTTGATGACTATTTTGCCATTTAAACGAGCAGTAGTTTGGTCACCTTGCATTACCTCCTCCTCCCAATACTTACTTCATGAAGCATAAGAGGCCAACACTTCCACACAGGACCTTCTTCTATTTCCTTTGCTGAGCATAACTCCTCCCCTTAGCCCACAGCATCCAGCTTAACATATCCAAGACGAGCATGGGACCCCCACAGCGAGGGAGAGGAGGGTCGTCAGTAACATGATGAGGGAGAGTAGGGCTAGGGGTAATGAAGATTACTGGTAAGTAATTGGCGCATTTGGCTTCCATGAAGTAGCTGTAAAGTAGGCTGTGCAACACACCTACTATCCACGTACGCAATTCATCATTGCACTACATTCCTGATTTACGCACCTGAACTCTACCTCTAACCATAATGTTCCTATAACTGCACATTCCACAGCATTTCACCAGAGAACACACCATCCAAGTATGTATGTATGCATGCATGTGTTTATATATGTGGGTTTGTAAAGCGTTGTGTATAAGACAATTGACCGCTTGACACTAGGATGAGGTAGAAAAGCATTGCATTAAATAGAAATCTACTTAAGATCAGTGCTGGGACCAATGATTAGAAGTTTTAGGCTGACAAAGTGTGAAGGTGTCACACAGAGAGGGCACGATGACAAACAGCTTGTCCATCAGAGGGCGCTGTGGCAAAAAGTGGACCCATAAACGGGAAGTCAGAGGCAGTGTGGAGAGTGGAGAGCGCAACAAGGGGAGATGGGCACGAGCTGGGGCGAGAAAAGATGGCGACATAGATGTGTATGGCTATAGAAGGGATGTGAAATGACACTCCTTCAGATGCTAAAAGGTTTGAAGTGGGGACCGGTGTGGTCTCTGTGGCCAGCACCAAACACAAGTAAGTCAGTGACGTTCTGGAAGAGTTGTAGAAGTTGAATCCATGAGCCTGGTGGGTCCTGGTAGCAGCAGTTGCTGTATTCCAGGAAGCTGGAGGTAATCGCTAAGTGAATGAAAATGTGCAGAGAAGAAGGGAAAGGGGCGGAGTTAAAGCAGCATCTAAAGATGCTAGAACCTCTCTCAGGCAGTACTAGAGTCCTGATTCACAAAGATGAGCACTGGAGGAAATAGGGTGATGTCCATGACCTGCTCTGATCTGGCCTGAGAGCTTAGACCAGTCTCAAAAGCCTAAAACCTGAGTACATTTGGAAATAACTGAAGCATTATGAGATGCTCAGGAGCAAGTGTGATTCACAACGCTCTGCACAAGGCCCTCTGAGTGGTGCTCCAGGCATATCTGAATGTCCTCCAGTCCTATGCGTTGTCAATCAGGGCAAAAGCACCAGGTGCAAATCCGAGGTGCTCACGGCCATCGCCATATTCTTTCCAGTGCAGATCTTTGTGAATCTAGTTGCAGTTTCTTGACTGCAGATCATGGATTGATGGGATTTTAAGGTTCTTTTTGACACACCAGGTCTAGGTGGGCCACAAACCAGTTCTCACCCATCATTTTGAAGGCTGTGCTTGGGGTTGCAGCATGGGAAGGAGGCACTCCAATCTCCGTCTCAGCAGTGGTCAGAGCCAAACATGATATGAGACACGTGCCACAGCATTCCATGTCTCCATGCATGAGTTAGAGCAGATTTATTGACATGTTGTGGCACATGTCACGTTCAGCTCCCACCCCACGGCCACCGACTTCATCCCGCCACGTCACATGCAGGAACCAGGAAGCTCTCCCAGTTTTCTGGCTCCTGTCTCTGAGCAGCACAGAGGAGCTGGAGGCCTGGAGTGAGACAGTGGACTGAAGCTACTACGGGAAACTGATAAGATTTTATTTTTTAAATGTGTATGTGTAATATGTGTATTTTGCATGTTTGAGGTGCGTGTCAGATGTATGCAGGTGGAATGGGTCAGTGACTGGTGGGTGAATGAGTATAAATGTGATTGTGTGTGTTTGAATGTTCTGGGTGGGTGGTTGGGTGCCTGTGTGGAGACACAATGTGAGTGGATGTGAGAAAAGGTTTATGGGTGAGTGAATGGTGGGCGAATGTGTAGGAATGTGACTTTGTGTGTGTTAATGTTCTGGGTGAGCGGGTACCTGTGTGGAGAATGCTGTGTGAGTGGATATACGAGATGGTATATAGCTGAGTGACAGGTGGGTGAATGTGAATGAATGTGATTGTATGTGTTTGAATGTTCTGGGTGAGTGGGTGCGTGCCTGTGTGGAGATGAAGTGTGAGTGGATGTGAGAGAAGGTGTATGGGTCAGTGACTGGTGGGTCACTGGGTATGAAGGTGATTGCGTGTGTGTGCTAATGTGAATGTTCTGGGTGCTTGGGTGCCTGTGTGAAGTATGTAGTGTGAGTGAATGTGAGAGAAGATGTATGGGTGAGTGACTAGAGGGTGAAAGGGATTAATGTGATTGTGTATGTGTGCATGGACCTGGGAGGCCAGGCATCGCTAGAGCACGTTTTGCACATCCTGAAGTGCATGGCATGCTTTACTTGTATTTTATGTTCTTACATAGGATTACTGGCAAATATTGGCAGAGCCAGCTTTGACAAGTATCATTATTGCCATTATGCACAAAGCAAACATGAGTATATTCTTATATGGCAATACTGGCATATGTTGGTGGAGCCAGTATAGAAATGGATGGGCACAGCCAGCATGAACATGTTTTTTATACTGGCATATATTTCGGCTAAAGGCATGAACATGCATTGGGAAACGTTCCTGTGCGCTGTTGGTGACTTGCATCTATTGCATTTTTTCATGACTTACCCAACAAAAGCGATTGCAAACTATCTGTATTTGTACCCAATTTTTCACAGAAAGAGTGCTGTATATGCACAATTTTAACCCTGCATTAAAAAAAATTCTTGGGGCCGGGAAACCCCATCAAAACTCCGCCCGGACTCTTCATGGGTTTGAGGCTCCATTGCTACACTCGGTCGCGCTTGCAAATGTTTGTGCCCCTCCAATAAAAACAATTCACTCGCCATCACTGGTGGATGGTACATTTAGGTGCCAGTGGCCAGGCACCACCCCCTTGTTCTTATGCTAGGTGAAAGATTCAAGCTTTGATGAGAAAAAAAACATACATCTTTCACCTAGTGCAGCATGCACATGCCCCTGCAGCATCATAATCATCATGGACATTATGTATGCATGGTGGTCCAGGAGGGCCCGGATTGTAACGCATTTCATGCTTTGCTGAGGGGCCTGGCATGGAGGAGCCTCAGCATGGCACGCAGGGGGCCTCCAAAGTGTGTGTTATGCCACTGCTTTCCCATTGTTTGAATGATAGATCAGTGACCTTGTGACATAAAATGCTTCCACCAATATTTTCTATAAAATCCGATTTGCATGGCTGAATAAAGTGTTTCAACAAGTGATTTTGTATAAGTGGCATCATTTATGGGTGTGATAAATGCAAGGCATACATATCTTTACACTACTTGATATGATCAATTAAGTAGTATAAAAGAAAGGCTGTTTAAGTACCATTTTAAAAGGTTCCTGATTTACATACAACCAACCATAAATAAGGTCTATTGCTGACAAATGTCCTGTTCTAGAAGTCTGTCTTTAGTGTAATAATGTAAGCCCTTGATAAACTGTTTTATACCCTTCATTGAAGCTAGAATTTCAACCTCCAGATGGAATCCTTACACATCAAGGGCCAGATTCCGTTGACTACAGTAGTCACATTGCTACTTTAGCACATACGGTTTCTATGGATTAACACCATTATGGATCATGTAAGGTTTTTACTATACAGAATCTCAGGCAGTGCTAATTTTGCACTATTAATCCTTCTAGTTTGTTCATGTTTAAAAGAGTGTTAGTGTAAGCCAATACAAATATTTACTCATTGATCAATGTCATTATTTTTGATCTGCATGCAAGACAAACACCAAGACTTAGTCGAGATCACCAAGCTGTAGCCTTCTATTCCTTTCTTTCCACCTTCCCTTCTGTAGCGATGGTGAGCAGGTGCAAGTGGATCGAGGTGACCTCGTCTGAGCCCCACCCACCTTCTTAGCCCAGCCTCTTCCTTTCTGCTCTTAACTCTTAGATCAAGGGTGTCTCTCACACGTGCGTCCAAAAGTGAATGGCAGACGAAGAAATGGGCAATTACCTGTTCAGATCAGGAGGACCCAGGGCCTGAACCCCTGCTCAGACAACAGGTAAGCACGCACTGACTTGTGTTTTCTCCCTCCGTCCTGACAGGCCACCCCCACCATCACCAGACAATGCCAATGACATTGCCTCTCCTCTTAGGCATGGACTCTGCAATGCAGCAACCTCAACCACATCAGCCTCAAACCCATCAACACTCCCTCACCGTCCACAACACAGAAATTGATGCTTGCCAACACACACTCAGCTATCAATCATGCAGCAGACATCGCCAACCTCATCACTACACTGTGATGCCATCTTCATCACCAAGACCTGGATAACACCTACCTCACCCACATCCTAGATGTCCTTGTCCCGACAACTACATCATCCAACACAGAGACCGGTCTAACAAGACAGGAGTAGGCATTGCAGTCATACACAAGACCTTGTGGCCCTGCTCCACACTTGATGTCGACAACATTGGCTCCATCAGAATCCTATACTGCCACTTCCCGTTCTCCCCGATGGACACAGTCACCTTTCATCTCATCTACAGACCACCCAAACCCAACACTGCCTGCAGCTGAGACATCACCGACCTGGTCACCACCATGTCTCTCACACACGCAACCAACATCTTCCTAGGCAACTTCAACCTCCCAGGCAACAAGGCCACCAAACGAATGAAGGACGCTCTCCTCAGCCTTCTTGACACACTAAGCCTCACATAGCACATGAAAGAGACAGCAAACTAGAAAGGTACCATCCTCAACCTAATCCTCACTGCACTGTCTTCCTTACACTGCAGCTCTCTTCTCCTGCTTGACTGGTCTGGTCACCTAGTTGCGCCTTTCAACATCTTGCACATGTCTCAGTTTAGAAGACGGTCACACTCAACTCAGGGAGTTCCTTCCCCCTAGCCCCCCAGTAAGGTGGCACACAATAAAGCACTTTACAGATTCAGAATTGGCTAGGCGTTCTACCCGTCTCGCACCCGCCCCAACAAATACTATGTATCACCAATGGACTAGGTAATAGAAGGGTGTATAGTATGAATATTTATTTATTTATTTAAAGTTTGACAAAGAACACTAGAAGCCAATATCAGCCATCAATGCTGTGGCAACCCCCGATATCACAACTCTAACTACTTTCGGTTGTTAAAACAACACAAGTAACATTTTGAAACATGCCATAACAACTTACAACAGATTTAATTTCAATTTACCCATAGGAATCATTCACAATACAATGCAAGATCCACAGGAATGACTTAATTTGAAACAATACGTTTATCCCAGCAACCACCACCCTCCAGGCCTCAATTAAATATGACCACTTTGATTTAAAGGAAAGGTGCAGGGAGTGAGAGCACAATAGATAAACACTGTTTTGGCTTCTTATTTAAAAAGATCTGTTTGGGAAGGGAATTAAATGGGAAAAATCATTTTGGGCTTGTTACTAAAAATGCAATATTAGGGAAAGCAATACAGTGGGAATAATCGATTTTTCAAAACACATGAAAATTAAAGCAATGCTTGGTAATTCTGGTCTGGGAATAAAGGGGAATTTGGTTTTGCAACACACATACAAATGAGATGTAGGGCTTTGTAATTCTGACTTTGTAATCAGTGCGAATAATTGGGAAGTTTTGTTTTGTACCCTCTACATTCACTTGAAAGGTAGAGTTTAGGATTACTTCTTTTGAGATTATGGACACCCCCCTTTGGGACAGGAGTAAGGGTTTTCAGAAGGACAGCCACCCAAGTCTTTATGGTGAATACTGGTTCTAACACACTGGGCATAAACATTGTTAGTTTCATTCTCCAACAAAACCCATCCTGTGATTTTTTTTACTTGATTTACTTTAATCAAAAGTACAAAGGGTCTACACAGTGTCTCCCCTTGCCCCACAGTTTAATGGAAGGGATTAAGGCAGGCAATTCCCAACAAAATTCAATTTCAACACAAAGGGTGGTTTTTTATGGGGAAATAATTTGAATGAGATTTAATAAACTGTGCGAAAGGCCTACACAGTTTCCCCCCACCTTTACCCACTAATGGAAAGAGATAAAGGCAGATGACTCCCCACACGATTGATGGCTTTGGGATATCTACTTACATGGGAGCTCTCTGCTCAGTAGCCCAGCCAGATCTTTAGGACTATCTTTTGGTAGGAAGCTCACACCAGGCCTCTCCCACAGCAAGGTCCCCCCAGATAGGCCTCTCTAAGGTAGGGCTCCCAGGTTTGCCAGGTAAGGTTTACCCTGATGATCTTGGTAGCTCTCCTTGCCTCTCTGCTAGTTGTTCCTCGCTAGAGTCCAGCAGCAGGCTCTCTCCCGGAATCAAGTGAAAAAGCCCTGTTCGGATGCAAACATGCCCTCTTATAGCGCTGATGACACTCCAATATGGTCATAATTCCCACGGTAAGGATTGGCTAGCACTCTCCCTTCACCTCCCACCAAGACGCCCACTGACTGCTGATAGGACCAGAAGTTGGGAGATATGTATGATGTAAGCTGAAGGAGGAGAAAGATTTGTCATCCCAAAGCGACATGTGAGTTTTACATTTTGTGTTCTGAATAATCATACAATGTGATAACCCCCTTAATCTTTCAGATAACCACATGAAAATATATATTTTTGAGTTTTATATTTTATGGCGAGTCGGACAATACTCATTTTATTTTAGCACGCCCTTCCTGGGCAGAGCTACAATTTTTTGCATTTAATGCTGCGCCCAAATAGTTACAACTCTGATACTACATGCTTCCAACATGAATTTCACAGTCTGTTAGTCTATCGATATCCCCAATTCCTCAGATGTATGAAAATTCCAGAATCTTACTTTTGGTCACAACTTTGGTTATTTAAATCACAAAAATTCAATTTATTAAGGTCCCAACCAGATTTTTATCTCCTTTAAACTGAACCCGGGTTGACTTGAGAGGAAACACAATGCTCTCTTTATTTAGGAAAAATTTGTTCAATGTATAATTAATGGCACTGCATGCTATGAGAAGTAGTTTAATTTCAACTGAAGCATGTGACCAGCCACCTGCATGGGACAGTGTTTATCCTACCCTCTACTGCTGTGCTTCTAGGGGTCTTTTTCCAAAGCTAATCCACACTTTATGTGAAAACTGACCTTAAAGGTAATTTCTGTTGGTGATGTCATCTGTAAATCCCATGATTTCAATCTACTTCTTTGTTTATGTTAGCATTTAAATTGATAACCAGACCTGTTTCCTTGATGGCCACAGCCCCAAAGGTCTTAAGTTCAGATTTTCAAGGGGTCTTTGTTCAGAGCTGATATGATATGATATGGCATTTGTAACACGCCTATACACAAGTGTTTCAAGGCGCGAACACAAGTGTTTCAAGGCGCGAGCTAATGCACTATTAATGGGGAACCTGACCTTAAAGGTCATTTCTGTTAGTTGTATTATCAGCAACTAACCACAATTCCAATCTCTTTCTCTGTATATTTAAGCATTTACTTGAAACCAGTGTGTGGGAGCGAGGGGCCAACAGGCCCCTCTCTGCCGTCACTTCTCAGTACAAAACTTGGACTAAGTGCCTCCAGTAGTGGGTTCGCCCCTTGCCCTTACACAATGTTAACTTTGGGTTACATTTGCGTAGATGAGACCACTGAGCAGGACACAGGGCATCCATTTTTGTACCCCCTTTCGACTCCATCTTGGTGACCAGGCCTCACTGCGATAGGACAAAATGCTTCTCTCCCTTTCCCCGCCGCAGCAGCTCGGAGCACATGGCCCCCACCCTTGTTCCCACTCTGACTGGAAAATTCTGCATCTCCATTCTCATGCTGAAGCCGGAGGTGCTTGCAACAAATAATAAATGTAACACATCTCTTTTCCTCTGAGATCACTGTCCTGCATGTGAACCAACATGAGCTAAGGACATAGCTCGTCCATCTCCACAAAAGTGTCCTTGCCCTCTTACCCTCGCCAGTTGAAACTTATGGCCATTGTAACCCTGTGTCCCTGCAAGATATTCCTTTCATGTGCCAGACCGCTGACCATGCTATGAAGCCCACCCAACAGACCCCCAACTAACATTAGACCCCTGCTGCAGTATATCGTGCCTAATACTAACAAAGGCCACCTACCTGAGATTCTTGTGAGACTAACCCCACAGTTCAATGAGAGTATTATAGTGGTCAAGACCCTTAAACCTGTGACCTGTATAACCCAAATGTTATAGATGATATAGACACCTGTGTGATTTGTATAGAGACATGATAAACTACTGACAGTCCTTTTGAACCACTAGTATTTAGTGCATGCATTATAGAGAATGAATTATATTAGCTTAGATAGTGACCACCGTGTTTCACAGCAACTTGACCTTCACCTATCCGGAGCACAGGTGTCTGACGTCAATCCTCCTGCCAACCGAGCAACCAATCCGGAGAAAGAGATGCCACCCACACCTGAGACAGTGTGCAACTGACCAATCCGGAATCGACATAGTACCCTATGTTAATTGTGTCACACTACTGTATAAAAATATAATGTAACGATCATTTGTCAGAGCGCTCTCAGAGATCTAGATAAACTTTTCCTTGAACTCTCACAGCCTTCTCTTTTGTGCCTTATTCCCTGTCTAGGGAGTGTCTGTTTTATTCATTTTACACGTGTAAGTCAGGGAGGGCACAAACACCAGCCCTGCCATCCTGGTATGCATCAACCAAAGGGCTGCAAGGTCAGGATCCAGATACACTATTCAGCTCACAGTTCAGTGGGGATTTAAGCTTAAAGAGAAAAACAAGTTGCAGTTTACCATTCTGAAAGGCTAGCATATTACACTTACCCACTCTGTACATGTAACCTTTAATAGAGCACCAGGGCCTGTTGTTCCCAATATAATCTTTGTTTAATACAATATTAGAACAGAGGTCAATGAAACAATCTCCTGCATACAAAATAGGCCATAGTTAGCACAGATAATCAGTGTCCATTTACGAAAAACGAAATAGGCCTTTCTCTTTCAAATGTCATTTGATGTGCTGAAATCAAGTCTCTTATTACTGAATAAAAGCAGTCTGCCATTCGACTTTATTTCTGAAATGAAAGGCATCATCCCTCCTTTTTAGCTTCCAAATTCACAACTATTTATTTTCATCCCATGTGTACTGTTGTAGTTTTGAATTGGGAAAGTGGGCATTTACAGGAAGTCAGCATCTGCAATGCCCCCTGTACTTAGAATTCATCGGCCACAGTTAACAATTTTCCAGTTCTAAGTCTCACCTCTTTTACGGCTGAACGCCTGTACATTGAAACAAAATGGAGGGAGGCCCATTCTTGCTCGTTCACTATGCCTCTCCATCTCTGTCGCTCTGGGGCTGTCTTTTTACCCCACACACACCACCCCAGTCAGGCACTCCCATCAGAAACTCAGCAGACAAGCCTTCAAGTCCTTCAAGAACTTCCCAGTGGAATCCCTCACAGAAGACCTTGCCAACCTACACCGTACATAGACTGAACACCCCCAACCCAACTGCGACTCTCTACTGGAAGCACAAAATGCCACCCTCTCAGACTCCATGAACTGACATGCGCTGCTGAAACAATGTATGTGCAAAACAAAACCGTCAGCACCCTCGTACATACAAGAACTCAACGTCAGGAAGCAAGAGAAAACCTGGCACCATTCCAGGACTGCATTTGACTAGGTGTCCCTCAAGGAACGCCGAGCATCCCACAGACAACTAATCAGCACCTCCAATGCCTCCTTCTATCAGAATACCATAGCAGAAGCCAACAACAAAAGCAGAGCCCTCTTCAAAGTGGTCAAGCAGTCTGTCAACCCACTACTCAAGGCTGTCATACCACACTTGATCGAAAATTACACCACCATCAACACCTTCTTCAGTGACAAAATCAGCAAGATTTGGCAGCACATAGACGCAAGCTCTGTATCCACAGACCCACCTCATGACCCTCCTCGTGAAATCTCCACACCCTGGACAACATTCAAGACATTTTCGACAGAGGACCTGGTAGAAACCATGGCCACCCACAAAGCCACATTGTATATAGACAACATACTTCCAGCATCCATCCTGAAGACCCTCCCCACAGAAGCTCTTCTTCCTGTTAGACCAGAAACATCCCTATAGTATGTATAGTATGTATATTATGTTGGCCAGAAACCAATGGCATCACGTGACAAACACTGCAAACACAGAATCCTCAATGTAACCGAAGGACGTCCATTTTGTGAAATATCCACCATTTGCTTTTTTCCTTTCTGTATAAAAACGCTTTGCAAAATGTATTCTATGTTTCAAACTCATGCACGGTGCGAGGCCACGGCCTGCATGTTGAAAGATCAACCCAGACAGGAACGCTAGACGATACCGAAATACATTGTTTTACTCCCTCATGAAGTCCTTGGAGGCGAGCAGAAGCTGTATCTAATCAGCGGCCCAGGTGCCGGCCTGTTTTACAAACGCTGTAGCAAGAGGCAGTTAAAGCATGAATTATATTCTTTTAGTGGTACTCCTTCGCAGAGACTGGCATTTTCTGCCTCAGAACTGTCTGACCCCTGGTTCATGCATAGAGACACCTAGATAATGTACAACAGAATGTTTCTCTCCTACGAACATGATATCCTTGCTGAACTGAGAACTTTATGTTCTCCATGACAAAAGGTGTCTCTGCTAATGTTGCTAGAATAAGTATATTTAGACTGAATAGGGACTTGTCATAACATGTCATAATTGTCAATCACCGAACCCTAGCCTAAAAAGATACATTATGGGCGGTTTGAATTGCCTTCAAAGATTACATGTTATGTATATATATTGTTGCTTGAGCGTGGCTCACTCTCTTGCGTCTCAAAAGGTCTGGGTACACATGTTGCAAGATGTTAGACCCCAGTCGGCCGACTGAGAATACTTTGAAATAAACCAGACTTGTTTGGAAAATCGAACCTTGTATCTGTCGTGTCACTTGTATATGGTGATTGTGCCTTAGTTTCCATATGCGGGGTCTTAACGGCCTAGCACTTCCCTACCTAGTGATTATCAACAGCTCCCCAACTAAAGGCTCCTTCCCATAGATGCTAAATACATGATATATCCTCCCTCTGCTAAAGAAACCCACTCTGGATCCTGACAACCTAGGCATTTATCATCCCATCACCCATCTACCCTTCCTAGGTAAGACTATCAAGAAAGTTGTAGCAGCACACCTGCAGCCACACATCAACACCAACAATCTCCTCCAAACCTACCAATCTGGATTCAGACCCAGATCCAGCACGGGGGAAACAACCATACAGGTGGTCAATGACACCCTCAGAATCCTTGATGATGGCCACCCCTGCCTCCTCGTTCTACGCGACCTCTCGGCCGCTTTCGACACAGTAGACCACGAGGTGCTTATGGACACCCTACATTGGCGCATTGGAATCAGCAACCTTGTCCTACGCTGGTTCAAATCCTACCTCGCCAACCGCAAGCAGTTTGCTCAGATAGACTCCTCTAAATCACCAATGCTATCTGTCACCTTTAGAGTCCTACAGGGTCCCATCCTCTCCCCAGTGATCTTCGATCTATACATGGAGCCTCTGGGAGTCCTCCTAGCCCAACACAACATCCACATCAACCAATATGCAGATGACACACAGCTATACCTCAAGATTGACCCCATCAAGGACATTCATATTCTCAAAAACTGCCTCTTGCTGATCCAGTCTTGGATGTCCAGTGCATACTTGAAGCTCAACCCCTCCAAGTCTGAATTCCTACTACTTACCAACAACACCATACACACAGACAACAGACCTGGCTGTCAACTTTGAACTCTGAGGGCTTCACACCCAAGCTCACCCCCTACATCAAGTCCCTCGGGTTTTACATCGACAAACACCTCTCCTTCAAGACATACATAGCTAAGAAAACTCAGACAGCTTGGTATCAGCTCTCCTTCTGCGAAAGGTCATGCCCTTCCTCCCTCCGGACTGCTTTAGATCCAATGTTCAAGCACTGGTCCTATCCCACGTGGATGGGGGCAATGCACTCCTCGAAGGCCTCCCGTCTTCCTCCCTTGTGTCCCTAATAACTGTCCTACATCTGGCTGCACACCTCAGCAAGGATCTACGCAGATACAACTGCATTACTCAGGCCCGACCTTCACTGGCTCCTACTGCATGCACAAATCACCTTCAAGTCTTGCTGCAGCGTCTATAAGGCAGTCACCCTCAAGTCACCCAGCTACCTCGCAGAGAAACTCAGTATCTCCGGTGGGCAGCACACCTCCAGAAGCCAGGACACATGCCGACTTGAAATCAGTTGCTGCAAAAAGGAAAGCACCAGAAAACAAGCCTTCTCAACCTACACCGGAAGACTATGGAACCTCCTCCCCGTCTGCATCAGACTCACCCCCACGCTCCTACAAGTCAGAAAAGCACTCAAGACCCTCCTCTTCAAAGAGTCTCTCCTCCTCAACACCTAGGTCATCACATCACCCCTCGCGCCACCTGACTCGCTAAACGCAGCCCGCTCCTCACCTCCCCACCACCTGGTACATCTGTACCCCTCCTCTGTGCCCCTCTGTATCCTACCCCCACTGTATATCTGTTCTGTTGTTAGCTCTGAAAAGCCTTCTGTTATACATTGGTAATGTAAACCTCTGTGAAGCGCTCCATTATGGATCTGTATTGGTGTATACCTCTGTAAAACGCTCCGTTGCTTCTCAAAGCTAGGTCCGTGCTCAATAAATACAATAATAATAATAATGATAATAATATACATTATTGTATTTTCTCCCTATTTCTTTACGTCTGCCTTAGTCTCCATATTCATCCATGGCTTTTTTCTTTCCCTGTCTTCTTCTCTCATTTCGTTTTTTTTTTCTGTGTGGTTTGATACTGATCAAAGGGGAAGAGAAAGGTACATTTAAAGGAAGGCAAAAGCTAACACAGTCTGGGTTCAGGCCTGCTCTGAAGTGCGAGCTCCTCCGTCACCTGTGAGTCAGTGGTTGAGTGATTGGAGGCTGATGTGATTCTGATTTGAGATAGCCTCTGCAAAAGTAAACCAGTGAAAAATAAGACAAGTGAAACCTGCATATTATGGATGTGGTACAACATGTGCACCCCTCTTGCCTCCCCACAATGAAGATGAGCCCCCCCCCCCCCGAAGGGCATCGGGTAGCTGGAAAATGTGGGCGCTACACAGTGTGTTCTCGTCCCTTTTGCAGCCACTTGACTGGCTGAGTGCCCTTTAGCAGTGCAAATATGCATTAAGTTCTGCAATTGCAGCCAGTGGGGGAATGTTCCAGAGTGGGCGGGGCAGATTCCTCCTTATTCAGCGTGTCTCTAAGGCCTGGCTTTTGTTGATCACTGAAATGGATGCAGTCTGTCTTGCGCTGATCACTATAGAGGTATTATACAGAAACAAAAGGTCCGTAATCCCAAACCAGGAAAGCCTTTCTTTCAGCCGTCGAAATCACTTCCTTTGTGTTTGAAGGCGTTCTATAACAGACGGTGTTTTTTTAATGAAAAACACATGTATTGAAATGAAATAATTTCTCAGCCACAAAGGCGGCTTTTTCGAAGCACGCAGCAGGCAGTTTGCTCGGCGCGTGACCTGTGCTTTCATTGTGCTGAGGGCGCATCACGGCACCCCATACAAAGTGATTCGGTCTTGGGTCACCTGCAGAAGTCGTTCATCTCTTGTGTTGGAGATGTTTCCTGGCCTGTCAAAGGCCCGTGCAAATGTGGCATTCTGTAGAGATGCTGGCATGCGATAAGCAGGCAGTCTTTTCTGCTCTCGGATGTGTACACTTGAAGCTGGCCTACGTGCAGCGTGAACGGAAAGAACACAGCGTGCTTGCCTCTCTGCCTGTTGTAAAGTGATAATACTGCCCCCCTGTGGCTCTCGTGTCTGTCATTTTGCGAAAAGCCTGTTTGGAGCCTTATTGTTCCAGAACATACTCTTTAAAGACTGTGGAGCTATGATACATTTTATAAAACCCTAAAAAATGATAGTGCAGTGTAACCTTTGCTTGAACTCGCAGAACAGCCCTTTGCAAATGTAAATAGTTTTAAGCTTAAATAATGAGTTAAATAATTTTAACAGCCAATGTTTACCCTATTGTGACTACATGACATTGTGTATTTCCGCCAGGGCAATTTTTGCCCCTGTAATACTACTGTGCCAAGTTTCTTTAATGAGGACCCTGTCTTAGGAGGGAAGCTGACTTACAAGAGAAGGATTAGAAAATGGCTGTTATGATATGATATGGCATTTATAACACGCCCGTACACAAGTTTTTCTAGGCATGACAAGACAAGGGGGGGGGAACATAGGGAGGACAAAACAACAATCTTACTAGGCCTTGTGTCATTCAGATTGCGCAAGTGCAGGGAAGTGGATGGGGAGAAGTGCCAAAAGGGGGCGGGGATGGAGAAGTGCAGGTAATCAAAAGTGCAGCCAGCTGGTGGCTCAGTGCAGGTAAATAGAAAGTGTAGCCAACGGGTGGTTCTTAAGTGCACAGAGGGTGGACTGTAGGGTTAGAAATACAGAGCACAAGTGCTGGGGGTGCCAAGAGGCAGTGCGAGGTGCAACTGGACAAGCTGGGACCTGGACCTAAGTTCAGAGGGTTGCCAGGTGACCAGGGAGATGTTTAGGAAGAGAGCTTTGGAGGTAGTGCGGTCCCAGACCCCAGAAAGCCTTGTGGACGATGCAGAGGGTCTTGAACTTGATCCTTGCCATCACTGGGAGCCTGTGAAGAGATTTCAGTGCTGGAGAGCTACGATCCCTCGGCTTGAGGCCAGGAACAAGTCTTGCAGTCCTGTTCTGATAAGGTGTAGAGGAAGGAGAGCAGAGGCAGGAAGATTTAGAAAAAGGCTGTTGCAGTAGTCCAACCTAGAGAGCCCTATTGGTAAGTACACATGAGAAGATCTAAACCTGAGCCATACTTGTCATCCTAACCTTGACATGCTCAGGTAGGGCTTTGTTAGGCTAACAGTGAGGTGCAGCTTTATTCACTAGGAAAGCACTGGGAGCTTAATTGCACAGCCCTCACAGAGGAGGAGGAGCCATCCTCGAGTCTTTCCAGCCATGCCAAGAAGGCATGGTGGGGGTAGGTGGGAGTGGTGGCATCTGGGAATGGTGGTAGCTGAGAATGTTGATCAGAGGGAACTGATGGAAGGTGCCTGGGGGTGAAAGGCGAAGGAGCAGTGGATAGAATAGAAAGGGGAGAAATTATAGGAAGGTAAGGGGAGATAGGTAAATTGATGTCACCACACTATTTTGCTTGCTTCTCTTTCTCTCTGTACTGTTTTTATAGCTCATTCATTGCATTATGGTGAAACAAGGGCATGATAAATTGGGATTCAACTCTCAGGCCCTTGTTCAGGGATCTGCAGTATACAGTTTTTATTTTTCATACCTTGAAAATAGTTTTGCTCAGGGAAATTGGGCGTATGGATAGAAGCTGAAGTGAGGGGCAAATGGAAGATCAAAGTATGTGGGAGTTTATGGAAGGGAACAAGGGAGGGGATGGAAGAGGAGAGCAGAAAGCTTTGGAGTGGGTACTGTAGAGCATGTGATTTTGGAAGGGTTGAGCAGACGGAGGGGGAGTGTTGATTTCCCTCTTGGACCAGTGATCCTGTGCAAATCACTTTGTCAGAACAACTATTAAAAAAACATAGAACATTTGTCACACTTGTGACAGCCATTAACTACTCCCACGTGAAGCTCCACCCCATGCCAGCCTACCCAGAGCCCTCTGTCAATATTGCGCCTGAAGCCATTTGCCTTAAATCTGCCACTGAGTGCAATCCTTACAATCATCTTGATCAGACTTTCACGTAGTCTTATGGGTAATTGTCTTGTCCCTAGTCCTAACAACCTGGATTTGAATCCAGGCTTCTGCACCTTTTAAAGCAGACCAGATTAAACCAATTGAAGGGTGTGAATTGATTTTACTGGATCCAAGAAGTCATTTTTTGCTGGATCACAGATGTAGGAAATCTGGCTCAATGTTTTTAGAGTACTTCTACACTCAGACCCCATTGAAAATGGGCCTACCGGATCACAAATCTGGCCCACCCAGAGGAAAAAACCTGGAGCCGGGCCTGTCTGACCTTCATTTGTTCCCTGACCTGACAGGATCAGACCATGGTGCGCATTGCATTTCCTTTACTAACCCAGCATATTTCATACTTGACATACACCGTGCTGCTCCATCCTACACAAATAATTTTAAATAACACCTGTTTTACCCATCGGTGTAACATGACTTCGAAATCCATTTCCACAGTTACTATTCAAAAATGACATCCAAATTGAAACACGCTGGAGAACCCGGGACCTCTCACCAAACACTAGGTTGCAGACAGACTCCTCTGCAAGCTACAACCTTGGGCAGTCCCGCTCGAATTCCAAATCACTGGCACCCTCATGTAAAGTGGTATTGGCCCCAAACCCATTACTCAGAAGCATGTATCCTCCCTTCGATGCCATGCCACTGCATAAATTAACAAAGAAGACAAATGGAACGATGAAGCAAGTGACCTTATCTAAACCCTCAGCAATGCCAATGGGCCTCAGTTCCTGGCCTTAGCCCATCACCAGCATGCACCAAAAAATACATAAAGCATGAGCAATGGCAAAGGGATTTTCCGGCAATTTCATCGAAAATACCCAATACTTTTCTCCTCTTTTCAATGCCGCTCTCAAGGTTAGCTGGCGGGCGGTCAGCTGTGTTCCTTGTGTAATACAAAATCGAGGTGCCCGCGGGTCAGGGAGGCGCTACAACTTTAATAATGCAGTTCCTGTTTCAGGAAAACAAACATCTCGATTCTGCCACCCTCGGGCAGGACCATATCCGTGGCGCACCATCAGCATGGTTTGTCTTGCCTGTTATTCTCAATTATTGGGGATATCAGACGTGTGTGTTTTTGTGTGTTTGTGTGTGTAATCTCAAACCTCTTGTACCTCTAAAATGACATTACATATCAATGCAGCTACCTTGATAAAAACAAATACCAACATTCATTAGATGTGTAGATTAGCAGTGCCATTCTCAAACTACAAGACAGGCACCTCAAATTTGGCCAGTTAAGCATACAGTTGGTGCTATTCACTTTAGATGTTCTGGAAGTGTCTGACTTGGCCCTTGTCAGAAATATATGTGTATGCACTCAGAAATAATGTTTCCAGGTACAAAAGCAGGCAAAGTACTTTTAATTATTTTATTGGATAATTTGGTTTACGAAAATAAACCTTTTAGGCATACATTATTAAGTATACAACATACACAATATACAAACACACACATCAATAATTAAAATACTATGAGTAATACGAATTTAATATTGAACAAGTTGTACGTCTAATTCTATTTGTATGTCTGATAAAAGACAATTAGTAGACATTTTTATAGATACCATCACATTCCGCATTGTTTTGTTCAAGCTTTACCAACTCATGACTTTGGGCCTCATCACAAGTTGGGCGGTAACGCCGGCACTATTAGCGCCGGCGCTAATAGCCCTACCACCAAACCCCCCGGCACTATTAGCGCCGGATCACGGGTTTGGCGGAAGGGTGTTAGGCGGAAACCTGTGCAGTTCCCTCTGGGACCACTGCAAAAGATTTAGGATTGCAGGTGTTTGGCAGTAAACCCACTTGGTAGCAGTCTGTTCCACACAGATTTACTTGGTAGCTGTGGCTGAGCAGTCAGACTTCCCTCAAGAAGAGTTAGGCAGTATGTGGAGTATACAAAATAGGGCAATTTACACAGTAAAACAAGCAAACACGGAACAGAGCTTCGGTGTAAAGATATATAGTTATTTATTTATAAAAACACATCTATGGAAAACACACTGGCACTAATACGACAAACAACTTCAATCACAATTACTATAAGTAAATCAATCCCCCTAACAATAGTTTGACAAGTCTAGGTTCCACGGCACCACTTATTTGCAGACAGAGGTAAATGCTTTAACCTAGATGGCACTCTAATATTCGTTAGGACGGGAGAGAAAAGGCAGGGTATGAAATCAACTCGGTACTAACACTTTTACGAACAAAATGCAAGGCAAGTAAGGCAGGGTCTACTGTAGATCGCAAAGTTCATAGGCCAGGCCCACTCGGAGAGAGGCAAGGTGATATGTCCCAAAAAGTATCACAGTAGAAATGCACTTCGAGTCTTTGTCGCAAATTGTTATAGAAAGATTGGACCAGTTCAGAACAGAAAGTTAAGAAGGCTTGGAGGCGACCCAATGGAGAGGCGAGGATTAAGACACCTCACGCTAACCGACACAAGGGAAGCCAGGCGGACACGGTACCTTGTAGGTGGAGAAACAGCTCCGGCGGGGGCAGTTGTTCCTGGTGGTGGATGCAAGTCGGGGCTTTGCCAAGAGAAAAGATGCTCTCGTCGTCGAAGGAAAGTTGAAGATCGTTGCACCACCAGGGAAGAGACCAGCCGCGGAGTGCTCCGTCACAAGGCACCACCTTTTGGTCGCGGTACGGGTTAGTGGCTATCCGGTTGCCGGGGTGCTCAGCACGGGCAATTCGACCACTACGCCCTGGAAGCAAAGAAAAAGCAAAGGGTACTGGTTGTTCCCACCAGTCAGGGGAAGAGACTCTCCGGCGGGGAGATCTCCTCTGTCGTCGGGTAGTGGTGAGTCGGTTCAGCAGGGCTCCACTGGAGGTGTCGTCGTTGCAGGCCGGCTCAGCTTTACCCTCGTCGGATTCTTAGGTCCTGTGGCGACTTTTCCAGATCCAGTCCCAAAAGCCCTGCTTTTATGCAGAAAACCCCCATTCATTCAGCCTAGCTGTCAATCAAAACACGCTAAGTGGTGAGCGGGTTGGCTCACCACTTGGGCCAATCACACCAGAGTGCGACTTGAGTTGGCAAGGCAACTCAGTCCAGGGTACCTAAACCCCCTCCCACACCCCCTGTGGTACCCAGACAGAATGGCACCACTTTGGAGGGCCTCTGTGCAGAAGCCCGCCAAAAGTGGAACAAAGGGCTCAACCTTTGGTTTAGGAGTCACAGAGACAAACACAGACGCCATTTTAAAAACCGAGTTCTGGCACAAAATACCAACCAATAGATTTATTTAAGATAAATAAACCGGTGGTCTGTTAGAGATTAACGAGAAAGAGTATTAACCTCCAACAATGGGAAGAATCCCATAGAGTTATATTCGGGGTCGAATATAACGAGTAGTTTCCACTGCCACCAGCCAAAACTCGACGAGGGGGGACGGGACAGTGCCCCCTCGAATAACAGACCCAGGAGTAATCGAATTACCCCTACTAGTATGTCCACAATAGGATGGTTTGTACTAGTTCTGTTAGTAAATTTAGGTCTAGTAAAGCCAATGGTGACTTTACATGCCTGGGGATACAGTAGTCAGTCCCCGGGTATGGAGTCTATGGTGGGGATCCTCTAGGACGCCCAGTGTTACGGCACGGAGGGTGCGGTGTAACACAGATAGTAAAACATATGAGGCCCTATGGAGTAAAAGACCCCATAGCCCATAGAACACATTGACATTCAAAGGAATTTACCACATTCATGTCCAAGAGTCTCACTCTTGGCAGGATGGAAAAAAACAAACTCCAGAAATCCAGCAAAGCTGCTGGGGGACTCACCAGGTTAGGAAATTCAGCCTAAACAGAGAATTCTCCCTAACAAAGGGTTATTGCCCATTGCCCATTGGGCCCATTCGGGAATTCCTCATTCCCCATTGGGCCCAATGGGAAAAATGTGCGCTATTACCGCCGGCGATTTTGCTGCGGATTTCCCCCCAGCTCAGAGCTGAAGGGAAATCCGCCAAAGCCATGATCTGGCGAACCCTTAAATGTGGCGGTAATAGCGCTACTGCCGCATTTAAGGGTTACCGCCAGACTCATGATGAGGCCCTTTGTCTACTAATTTGTGCCGGGTACCTTTCCACTGTTGCCAAGAGGGAGGATGGCTTCCCTCCCTAAAAGCATTGTGACCAGGAGCGTTCAGTATCTATGTGGGACTCCATTCAATTAAACGTCACAAAATACCCTACTCTAAAATTTATACAAGCCGGACATGTTAACATGAAGTGACGTAGGGCTTCTACGTCAACTGATATTTGGCAAATGCTGCTAATTCGCAGAATACGTTGTGTGTCTCTAAGCATGTCCTGCATGTGTTGGGCTGATTTAAGTCTGAACTTCATAGTCAATGGCACTTTCTCTCAACATCAAAATGAATGTAAAATCTCGAGACAGTAAGTGCCAGATATCCTCTCAATGTGTTAACTCTCTTGGAGACGTCTCTCTATAGAAGGGGTCTGCAACCTTTGTAACCTTTGGCTCTCCTGATGTTTTGGACTACAAATTCAACCAGCCCTAGCTAGCATAGCCAAAGGAAAGGAATTGTAGGAGTTGTAGTCCAAAACATTTTGAGAGCCTTAGGTCGCAGACCCCTGTTGAAAAGAGAGTGTACACATTTTTGCGTATATAGGGGCTCAGTACGGGGTTGCGTGTAAAACCCGCAGGGGTATCACAAGCAGCAGCGGTAATGGTAAATCCACATTTCCACGTTGTGCTATGGGACTCCATGGAAATGGGGTCACAGACGCACCGGACCATAGCTAATGGTGCTGGCGCTTCAGTGACAACCTTGACGGTAGGGGCCAGAAAACCTGTCATGTCAAACCTGCCAGGGGATCTGTGGCCCCTACGGGCATTGTTGTAGTATGGTGGTCCGGAAGGGAGCCTGTACGTTGCTACCGACACCTTTATTTCCTGACCACAATACTTATAATGTGGGATAAGGAATATCTAGACACATGCAGTCAGTGTCTTGAAATCCAAAGCTGCAATGTCTGTGAGCCAAACTCAGATGGATGCGTGATGTCATTGTGTTAATGGATGTGAGTGGGTGTGCTTGTGCAGATAGGCAAAAAAGTTGAATGGATAGGTCTGGTTGATGGGGGATATTTTGTATATACATGGGTACTGATGGGTGTATGACTATGATTGGATGAATGAACTAATGAGTGTGATTAGATGGACTGATGAATGTGATTGAATAGCTGAGTTTAAGTAATATGAGTCCCATGTTTTAGGATGAATAATTGGGGTGACCGTGTGACTAGAGTACTCCACCCACTCTATGATGTATGCTCCACAGGGGGTGAATAGAGGGAAGATAAGTGCAAGAAAAAAAGCAAATCAGGTTGTAGAGAAGTTGTTGGAGCAGAAGCAGGAGGCAGGGGAGAGATGAGAGTGACAGGTCAGGATAGTTTGGAAATGAGTTACTGGAACAGAAAGAAGGGAGAGAAGACAAACAGAGTAGAAGATCTTAAAAAGGAGTTCCTGAAATAGAATGATACATAGAAGTGGGGCACAGCAATAAGAGAATACATGAAAAGGAGGTCCTGGAGACAAAACAAGGAGGAGGAAGGAAATCAAGAGGAGAGAGAGAGAGAGAGAGGGAGACAGACAGACTGAGAGCAATATAAAGAGAAAAATAAAAGCGAGAGAGAGAGAAGGAAGGACGTGGAAAGTAAGGCAATACGGTAGGAGGTGGAGAAAATCTCCTTTGAACAGAGGGAGAAAGCAATGGGAGAGCCAAAGAGTTAGCTGTTAGCAGGGGCTTTAATACAGAAGGGGATTATCAGAAGCCTGACCATGGAGGGCATTGAAGAGGGATCAGGAGAAAGTGAAACAGTGGAAACAGTGGAGGAGAGGGGAATGAGCATGAGAACTCAGGTAAAGGAGTAAGTGCCTAACCCAATGGGCCTACCACCCCTGTGCTAACAGAGTCTGTGTCAAAGTCCCCCAGTGGTATCCATGGCCTACGCCTTGATATTACAGTCCCAGAAAGGCAACATCATAAAGCCTGGAGACTTGGGCGACAACCTAGGGGCTTCTGGAGCCCAATTTGCTGGAACCTGATAACAAGAAGAGAGACATCCTGACTTGCGTGAACACAGGAGCCAAAATGTAACCAACATAGTCAATATAGAACTATTGAGAAATATCAAACCTCAAAGACTGTGAGTGAACTTACTTAACAACATTTGGCAGAGACAATGGTAAACGAGGGACAGACTGATGGACAATATACCTATAGTGAGCTGGAACTGCTTATCATTGTTTTCGTTAAGTGTCCCAAAATGTACATTTCACTCTAATCCTTTGGCACATTTTCAATGAAATAGAAATCTCTTTGAACCACATTCCCTGGGCTTTGCGTCATCTGTTGGTTCTTTGTCCATGCAAGTGGCTTGATGTATGTATGCAAATAGATGGATGGGTGTGATTGTTTGATGCATGCATGAGAACGAATGTGTGGTTGATGTGTGTTATTGTTTTCATTGGTGGATGGGTGAAATAGGATGGATAGGGGCTATTGAATGAGTGACTCAAAGCTCTTTCTAACAAGACCTAATAGTATACAGAGAGCAGGCCAACTGCAAAGAGTCACTGTATGACCTGATGCAGCCTAACAAAACAGCATGTTGCTCAATTTCAAAATCTGACTGCCTCCCCACACCTCTCCTTCCACCTCTTAGAGTAATAATGGAAATATGCTATATATTATATATATATATATAGTGCTGTTATATCTTCTGCACCACTTACACAGAGATTCTGAGATTCCTGTGGCCATGCATAAGAAGGCTGATGTTTTTTCTTTTGGATTCTTTAAGTTTTTTTCTAAACAACAAGACCTAGATTTCCAAGCAAAATCAGTATTGGATGGCCTTAACCGCATGGCCGCAGGAAACTTGAGGCCTCTGCATAATTGCACTTACAGTTACTTTATATTATTTAACATGGATTCCTATGAACCGTCTTTACTCTACATGCCCTTCTCTGCACCTGTATCACTGTCGCAACTTCAAGTGACATGTCCAAAGGCAGCAAATATTTCACTATGTGCTGCATTGGCCAGTACATCTCGCCCTATCCTGACATAGGCCATCCCAGACTGAAGACTCCTCTCTAGGTGAGGCACCTGCCTCAAAATTACTCTTTTCTTTACACCTGAAAAGAAACACAACCAGAAGACATGAACTGCCTCAGGATATGTTATAGGTAGACGCTGCTGCTCACTGAATGTCATGTGATGTTTACCTGTGAACCTGTGAATGATGTAATTCTATAGCATGTTGAGGAAAATTCTGGATGACCCAGAGAATGTAGAGTCAACCAAAACCAGACTAAATAATGGACATAGACAGAGTGCAAGGCAAATCCCAGCTTTATTGACATCCGAAAAAAAGGGTGGGTCAGTACACAGACTCTCTGTCTTCTTTAAGAAAAGAGCCTACATACAAGCCTGCATTTTTGCGGCATCTGAAACCTCGGCCGGACTTTTCAAAATCTCCAAGGACCTGGCCATTCCTGCTGCAGTCTCTACCTCTCCTATTCCCTCTCATTTCATTACTGTAACTCAGGAAATCCTCCCTCTCTTCTTCTACATCGTCTTCTTACTCCTGGCCTGTCTGAGGCATTCTCTCCTCCTCCTTTCTCCTCCTTTCCCCTGTTCACCCCTGACGATGTTTCTAGACATGTCTGATCTATGGAAGTCTCATCAAAGCAGGTTCTCCCATGCTCACCCAGAACTATCATGGACCACATGGAAACCCTTCCTCCAGCCATGGCCGATTTCTACAATCAATCCTTTGCCACTGGAACCTCCCCCCCCCTTAAGCACTCTCTTGTGCAGCTTCTTCTAAAGAAGCCCTCAGCTGATCCTTCCTCTCCAGCTAACTATCGCCTGATCTCCATCACTCCTTTCCTGGGCAAACCCTTGGAAAAGCTGGCAATTGCCCAATCTAATCTATATACTGAATATGTTGGTTTCCTCCATTACCACCAGCATCAGCTACACCTTCTCAGAGGTATTCTTCCTTGTCTCACTTTCCCGAAGAGGCTCATTGTCTCCAGAGCTCAGGTCCTCTCTAGGCTGGACTATTGCAAAAGCCTCTTTCTAAATGTTCCTGCCTCTACTCTTCCACCTTTACAACTTATCCAGAACAGGCCTGCAAGACTTGTCCTTGGCCTCAAACCCAGGGATTGTATGTCTCCAGCTCTGAACTTTCTTCACTGGCTTCCTGTAGCTGCAAGGATCAACTTCAAAACCCTATGCATTGTCCACAAGGCTTTCTGGGGCCTGAGACCGCTCTACCTCCAAAGCTCTCTTCCAAAACATCTTCCTTCTCGAGCTCTACGCTCATCCATCTCCAACTCTCTGAGGGCCAGATTCTTCTCCAAGCAGAGAGTTGGGGGCATATCTATCTCCTTGGCTGGGGCCTCCCTCAGGAATTTCTTCCCTGCCCTGCTCAAACATAATCAGAACCACCATTGGTTCCGGAAGCAACTGAAGACCTTCCTTTTTGCTTCCGTTTTCTCTATTCCTGCTGATGCACCTGACTGCTCCACGCACTGGTCACCTGGTCAGCCTCTGAACTCAGGCCTAGACTCCTGCATGTCCAGTTGCCCTTGCGCTGCCTCTGGGCTCCCCAGGACTCTGGGCTCCCCAGCACTTAAGGGTCTGTATCTGCCACCCTACAGTCCCTTCTCTCTGCACTTATGAGCCACCCTCTGGCTGCACTTGTGAGTTAATGACACTTCCCCGTCCAGCCCCCAACACTTTTCCGCTTCCATCTTCCTCACACGTGTGCAATCTGAATGACACAAGGCCAAGTAGGATCGTTATTTTGTCCTCCCTTGTTCCACGCTCCTTGTCTTGTTGCGCCTAGAGACACTTGTGAACAGGCGCGTTATAGATGCAATATCATATCATATCATATTATATCATATCATACAAACATACAAATCTTGGAGCTAATTCAATACAAAACAATGGATTAAATGTTCAAAACTCCTCATTGCTGATGTTCTAACATAATGGGCCTCATTACACGGAATGCGGTAAGGGTTTACCGGTACCGGTAAGGGCACTGGTACCGGCAAACCCTTACCGCCTTACTACGAGGTCCCTTTGCCGGACCGACCTCAACGGCTGGTTTTAGCAGCCATTAAGGAACGGGCCCGCAAAGGGACCTTGGTGCTAATTACGGTACCGCAATTTGCGGTACCGTAATTAGCTCCTTCCCCATTCCCATTGAGCCCTATGGGGGCAAAAATGGGAATAGGGAAGTGCCTTGGTGAATGGGGAATTACTGTGCCCGCTCACCTTGGAGTAGGGCGGTAATTCCGCCATCCACCAAGGTGGACACGGTAAAATACCGGCGGCAACCATGGCGCTAATAGCGCCATGGTTACCGCATACCGTGTAATGAGGCCCAATGTCTTTGTACAAAACCTATGGGGACTGGAAATTGGTTTAAAGCATAAACTACATATAGACTCTATACATGTAAAACATTTCATTGGGTTAGGACAATCTGATGGCTTCATCTGGGACCACCTCGAAATTAATAAAAGTGAAAATAGATAATCTCTACACCAAGTTATTGGTTGGTACATAATTTGCTGGCCGGTCTAGCACCAGGGACTCTAATTGGTTGGTTTTCTGCTAACTTACCATGATCAATTAACAGGTCATCAAGCCATTAGCCAGACAGGAGTAGGGGGAGTCCATGGTCTGCTTCCCATTAAACAGTGAAAAAGGATACCAGCCCTTATTCCCAGCCCATGAGTCAGGGGGATTAATTTGTACTTGGCCTTGTATGATATCTCGTGTATCGGTGTATGTGTAGGGAGTACAGCAGGTGTCCTGTCTGTGTTGGTTTCTAATGATTAGACCATGCTCGTCAATTATGGGTCACATGTGATGGGACCATGGTTGAAATTATGTTACCCTGCATTTATTAGGACTTTAGTTAATATTAATATGACTGGTATGGTTTCTTTTACCACCGGTGACACTATTGAGTTATTCTTAGTAGACTCTCCTGGGTTATAGTTTGAGTACACCTGGTTTACAATCTTCTGTTGTGCTCTTCTAAACTTTAATAAATCTGGGAGAATATTTTGCATCCTGGGAATTGCTATCTCATGCATTCTCTGCAATGTTATGACCCTCCCTTGTTTCGCAGTAACCTTGGCTCTGGTTGCCAACGGTGTCTAGTCAAATGGTCGAAAATAAAAGATTGAATGACCATTTGATCGACAGTCAAATGGTCGAAAAAAAAAGGTCGATTTTTTTATTTATTTATTTATATATTGTTATTAGTTTTGGTTTGTTAAAAAATATTTTTAATAAAGAAAACAGAGGGTTGGAGGGGGAACTCCCCCATACATTTTTTTTTAATTTTTAAAAAAAAAATCGACCATTTTTTTCGACCATTTGACTGTCGATCAAATGGCATTCGATCCTTTGGTTTTCGACCAAATGACTGATAACCGTTGCCAACTACTGCATGAGCTCTGCACAGATCTGTATTTCTATGATTCCAGCATTTTATGTTCTTTTGAAGTATTAAGGCCTTGGTAAATTGAAAAGGACGCTACTGCTTCCATTTTTAAAAAGATGGCTGTCCATTACTCTTCCATTTCTATGTTAGTGAGCTATTTTCGTGTGTAGTTCATGTTCTATTTCAGCTTATACATTGCTTATGTTAACATTCTTAATGTCCTATGGATGCTATGTTAATATTCTTCATGTATAAATGCATATATTACCTAGTGTACATTTTCTACATGTTCAGTGCACATTTGCTTTGTGTCTAATGCATGCTCATGAATTGTTACATTTGTTGATTTACACTTGCCATCTTCATCTTATAGTGTGTCCATCTCCTGCTGTACCTGCCTGGGATATAGGTGGTATGGTTGTCTTAGTGAGTAACGTTTCTCCCCTGGGCAATATTGGGCTTTAGGAGGGCACACGCTATGGATATTGTATCATCTGCCTCTCAGCAGTTTTTTTTTAAAGAAGTGCAAACAAAGATGTGGACAGTGAAGTCAGACGTAATGTCACAGTGCGTTGCTGGGGAATTCGACATCATGACTCTCCATGTGACTATAGCCGCATATAGAGTGTGCACTGACTGTATATATTGAATGCTACACCATGATGTTTTTGTGCAAACACTTGGAATTCCTGGAAAATGACCAAGAGACATTACTGTTACACTGCATACTTCTAATAAAACTTCCTTCAAAAGAACCACAGCAGTATTGAGCTATTCCCCTTGACTAAACGTATAAAACAAGAGATCCTAAAGTTAAGGGCCATTTTGAATGTGGGAAAAACCATCACCCCTGTACCTAGATGTGAAATGAAATAAATACAAAACTTGAGGGATTAATTAATTAACAACTATTCCCAAAGGAGACACTGGGCTCATTATGAGTCCGGCTGTAACCCTACCGGTGCTACCAGCGGGTTTGATGCTGGACTCGTAAAACTTTACTGGCTCCTGGCTTGCCGCTGCCACTGGGAAATTACAAGTCCGGCGGCCCGGGAAGTCAGCGCCTCTGTGAATGGTCTGTCTACCATGGCTGCTGAGCCCAGCAGGGTCAGACCTGTCGGGCGCAGCAGCCACCACAGGCAGACACGTAGTTTGCCGGTCCTGAAACAAGGGTGCCTGTGAGCTTAACGGCACCCTTGATTACGGAGTGGCAAACTTATATTGAGGCCCACTGTTACCCTAGGTACACTATGGGACACCCAAGGGCACACCAAACATGCTCCAATTGGGCACTGTAGTGTGTGTGCACAGACAAAGAGAAGTACCTTCATTGATATGGGCTGATGCATGCTCTGGTGCCAGAGATCCTTTAACTACTGTAACATCCTTAATGTTATATATCTTATCTCATTCCCTTGTGGCCTGAGACATGTGGGGATGACAGCATATCCAGTCAAGGTCCGGATCGGGGGCACAGATCCTGTATTAGGATAAAAAAAAACTAACAGCGCCAATGGTTGAACATTTGGTCAATCACCAACATACATATATGGACTTCACATGGATATTTCTAGAAAAAAATCAAAATACCCCATTGATGCCGTGAAATAACATCCTTTTTGTTCAGGAGAAACCAACTTTGGATCTTTTGCCTTAAGACGGACACTAAATGTTTAAATGAGATGACCACCTGGAAGACTTTGGCCACTCTGTTATGATGCATTAGGTTTACTATTCATGACATATGTCACTTTTAAATGTTAGATCATACATTGTAATTGTATCTAGGGGGTATAGTACACTATTTCAATTCATAGGTCGACATAATGATTATATCACATTAGAGTTTTTTAAGTATAAGAGAAGAATTATACCTTCTCCCATGCCAAAATGGCTACCCAGTTCCTTTTTTGGACTGTATTGCTGTATATTACCTGAAAGGCAGTGTGAGAGTGGAAGACTACGAGTGAGTAAAAGGCAATGACATATTTTTGTGAGTATCCTAATAACGGGCATAGCAATGAAACACTTGATGTCATATTGAAGATTAACTTTTTAGAACATTCGATTTCTTAGAACAAAGTTGAATCTTGCGATCGGCAATATGTAAAAAAACAAAAACACATTTTTTTATATTAGTTTCATACAAAACTTTTATACAGTTAAGAAAGACCATAAAATAACCAATTTGTGATTTGAGAAAAACATAAGAAAAGAAACACAAGGCCATAGAGATCTTCTCACATTGAACATTCTTAGTTACTCAAGATCAAGAAAAACAGAGAAGAGGGAAGTGACAGTCGTATTTCCCAAGGAACATTTTTTGATGTCAGCTTAGGTCTGAGCTGAAAACTCATACTTCAGTCTTTCAATGTGAGTGGACTGGGCTATCATCACATTTTCAAAGGTAATCGACAGTAGCGCAGATCAACATGTAGTTGTGGCTAGATAATAGATTAAACCACCAGTCCACCATGTTTCCATTGATAGGGGTGAACTTTCCCAAGGCCACAGTCCATTCTGATTTTAAAACCGAATATTCTGCCACTAAATGTTGCATTGATTCGACATCTCTCTCACAAAACTGACATAAGTTGTTAGTTGTGTCTTTGGGGGTAATTCATAGAATTTCGCGCACAAGTGGTGCACGCGGCTGGCGCACAGTGTGCGCGTGCGAATGTCGGTGCCAGCTGTGTGAGTAAAATCGATTTCCGCGCACAGCGTATTCATGGATTTTAGCTTCCAAAACCAGCCGTGGCGCAGAGTGGCGCAGCGACCCTGCAGCAGCGCCAGTTACGCCCCCAAGAACGCTCTTGCGCAAGGAAAAGCCATCAAAATCCCCAAACCAGCGCAAAGGGCTGCGCTAACCCTGGACCAGTTTACAGGGCTGCCAAACAGCAAACGGCAAGCGGGGAACGTGTATTACTGGGGTTCGCGTGAAGTTTCACACGCGATTGGATCTGGGTACGTGTATTTCGGGGGTGCGCGGGAAGTTTCACACGAGAAAGGGCTTGTGCGAGTGGGGTACGTGTACAACTGGGGTTCGCGGAAGGTTTCACATGTGATAGGCCCTTTGCGAGCGGGGTACATGTATTACTGGGGTTCGTTGGAAGTTTCACACGCGATTTCAGCAGGGTACGTGTATTTCGGGGGTGCGCGGGAAGTTTCACACGCGAAAGGGCCTGTGCGAGTGGGGTACGTGTATAACTGGGGTTCTCGGGAAGTTTCACACACGATTCCAGCAGGGAACGTGTATTTCGGGGGTGCGCGGGAAGTTTCACACGCGAAAGGGCCTGTGCGAGTGGGGTACATGTATAACTGGGGTTCGCGGGATGTCTCACACATGATTTCAGCAGGGTATGTGTATTTCGGGGGTGCGTGGGAAGTTTCACACGCGAAAGGGCCTGTGCGAGTGGGGTACATGTATTACTGGGGTTCTCGGGAAGTCTCACACGCCATTTCAGCAGGGTACGTGTATTTCGGGGGTGCGCGGGTAGTCCTACACATGAATTGGCAGTGTGGGTCCTCCCAGGTGTTCCCTCTACACCCTCCACGGCCCCTGCAGGCAGCCCACACCACACCACAGGGGACTACCCTGCACCCCTGGTCAGGTCCCGCAGGCAGCCCATCCACCATGGGCATGCCCCCCAGCCAAGCCACATGTCAGCTTGCACTACTGATTACCAACGCATGTCCCCCTGCACCCCCATCCCCTAGCAGTGCAGGGCACATGCCAGCAGGCCCCCACTCATGTCCCCCTGTACTCCCACCCCCCAGCAGTGCAGGGCACCTGCCAGCAGGCCCCCACTCATGTCCCCTTGCACCCCCACCCCCCAGCAGTGCAGGGCACCTGCCAGCAGGCCCCCACTCATGTCCCACTCATGTCCCCCTGCACCCCCAACCCCCAGCAGTTCAGGCCACCTGTCAGCAGTCCCCACTCATGTCCCCTTGCACCCCCACCCCCAGCATTGCAGGGCACCTGCCATCAGGCCCCCACTCATGTCCCCTTGCACACCCACCCCCCAGCAGTGCAGGGCACCTGCCAGCAGGCCCCCACACATGTCCCCCAGCACCCCCACCCCCCAGCAGTGTAGGGCTCCTGCCATCAGGCCCCCACTCATGTCCCACTCATGTCCCCCGGCACCCCCACCCCCCAGCAGTGCAGGGCACCTGTAGCAGGCCCTCACTCATGTCCCACTCATGTCCTCCTGCACCCCCACCCCCCAGCAGTGCAGGGCACCTGCCAGCAGGCCCCCACTCATGTCCCACTCATGTCCCCCTGCACCCCCACCCTACAGCAGTGCAGGCCACCTGCCAGCAGGCCCCCACTCATGTCCCCTTGCACCCCCACCCCCCAGCAGTGCAGGGCACCTGCCAGCAGGCCCCCACTCATGTCCCACTCATGTCCCCCTGCACCCCCATCCCCCAGCAGTGCAGGGCACCTGCCAGCAGGCCCCCACTCATGTCCCACTCATGTCCTCCTGCACCCCAACCCCCCAGCAGTGCAGGGCACCTGCCAGCAGGCCTCCACTCATGTCCCACTCATGTCCCCCTGCACCCCCACACCCCAGCAGTGCAGGACGCCTGCCAGCAGGCCCCCACTCATGTCCCACTCATGTCCCCCTGCCCCCCCAGCCCCCAGTAGTGCTGGGCACCTGCCAGCAGGCCCCCACTCATGTCCCCCTGCAACCCCACCCCCCAGCAGTGCAGGGCACCTGCCAGCAGGCCCCCACTCGTGTCCCACTCATGTCCCCCTGCCCCCAGGTCATGCCGATCCTCAATCATGGCCCTTATGGCCAGCCTACCCAGCCCAAAGACCCAACCAAGTATTGCATCCACCCACATAGAAAAGGCAATTACATGATACAACCCCAATGGCAAGTATGTAAATGAACACATGTCCGTCACACACACACACAATGGGTGCAAGTGAATGTGAAAACCCATATCATGACATGCATGAAACCAATGAGATAATACCACACATAGAAGTATGAAGAAAAAAATGTATTAAACACAACATTAATGTATTCAAAATCCAACACACAACAATGGGAATAATAAAAGAAAAGGTGCATGTCCGTAAAAGAATAAAAAACAAGAAATCATAATCCAAAGAAATCCAAATGAAATTGTGTCCAAAGTCACAGCAAATCCAAGGGAAAAAAGAAAGTGAAAACCATTGCTCCATGGTGAAAATAAAAAAAAGAGAATAATCCAATGGTGAATTATGTACAGATGAACAATCCAGGGTCCATGAGCCCAACTGATGAATTGAAACCTATCAAAAATACTACCTAATAAAAAACTATATACAAAAACGTGGTGCATTGTCCAAGTGCAACCAAAATAAAGAAAAACAAAAGGAAACTTAACACTATCTGACTATATACAATGGCGGTGGGCAAGTCCAGCGGCACACTCTGTGGTGTCCCAGGCCAGGGCATCATCGAACTCCATGTCTATTTGCCGAAGGCGGGCCTCTGTCCTGGCCCCGAGGTCTTACAGGGAGGCACTCATGGCCTGTTCCAACTCCCTGCGAGTTGCCTCGAGGCTCTCTGCCCGCCTCAAAGCCCGACGCATGGAGAACTCTGCCCTGACCATGGTGAGCCGCGCCTCTTCCGTCCGCCGCCGCTCCGCATCTATCTGCTGGCCCAACTGGTGCCACACGGAAGACACTCCCATTCCTGGGTCCTCCTGCCCTCTGGCCGATGCCTGCCCCTCCGATGTTGATGGCCCCGAGCCATCATTGCTCCCACCTAGAGCCTGCTCCTGCTGCTGCTGTCCATGTGCCGTGTCTGATGGTGCCTGCACATCCTCCATCAGCTGGTCTCCAGTTGTGGTGTCCACCCCTGCTGAGCCGCCGACTCCCGACTGTGGCAGGGATGTGAGCTCCACCAAGCTGGCTGTGTTGGCCGAGCCAGGTCCACAGGGGGCCATGGTGGAATCTGGTCCGGAAGACGGTGTGGAGAACGACTGGTGCATAGTCTCCACAGAGGAGGAGAGGTCCGCCAGAGGGCGCGACACATGTAGGAACCCACCAACCAGGGCCCCTCCCAGCAGTGCCACGTTACGACGCTGCACTCCATGATGGCATGCATTCTCTGCCCAGGAAGAACGCACGTCATCACGAATGACACGCGTGTGCAACGTGACACCAACCAGGACGGATCCCATACATTCGTGGGACCCCTCGTCTGCAGGTAGTGGAGAGGCAGATGACATGGCACTCTCCCCTACCTGCGGACGGGCCTGGGATGGGGCCTCCCTGCTGGTGCATGGTGGTGCAGTCACAGGGTCAGGGACAGCGACATGCACAGGCCCCTCCATGGTGACCTGTGCTGCCTCCTGACCCTGGCCCTGGACTGCACTACTTGCACCAGTGGTACTACCCCCACCAGGCCCCATGTGTGGCTCAGTAGTGGGCTCCTCCTCCTCTGTGGAGACCACCAACCTGGATGTCTCCATACCGTCTTCTGCCATTGAAAGCCCCTGTGGGGGCTCACCCGGCCCTTCGGCCACAGCCTTTGTGGCAGACGCAGCACCAGCCCCCTCGCTCCCGGATGATGGTAATTCCTGGGAGGGTGGAGGCATCCCCACCGCTTGGCTCCACAGCGCTGTCTCCGCCCTCTTCTTCATTTGACGCTGTGTAGAGGGAGACATAGTACACAAGCATCAGGGTACAGTACAAAATACCCTAGACAGGAAGCAATTACACATGAGTGGCACTGTCAATGTCACTTCCATCCTGTCATTCCACAACACATGGGTGAATGCACACAACACACATGCAGAAACAGTCCTGGCGCCTGCAATCAACATCAATATCCATGTAGAAGGGCCCCTGTAAACCAAGATGTTGCCTTCAAAGTCACATGCATCCATGGCGTTTCAAAGTCACACACGCACTTCTCAGGCACACACACACACATGTGCACCATACATGTACATGACATCAGCACCCATTCCTCACCCCCCTTTCATGTCCAGGAACAGAGACAGCCATGCTTTCATGTGTGCATTCTGCATAGAGCTCCCCATGTTGCATTAAAACACATGCACCAACCATGTGGTTCACACATAACTGGTCTCAAATGCATGACCATGATGTCCCTGCACACACACATCCATACATGGCCTATGTCACACATACAGGCAAGCATCAGACTACCAGCACACTGCAACATGCCCTGTCTCACACAGCAATGCTTGGCCACTTACTGCTCAACTCCAGAGGGGTCTGCCTCCGAAGGATCGGGGCGTGGAGCGCTGGGCCTATGCGTTCCAGGACCCTCATCTGGTTGTTACTCATGCATGCCCAGCCCCCCTCCGCGAGGCACCGGGCCTTGTGGAGGGTCCTGGACCTGAAGTCCTCCCAGCGCTTCTTGACGTGCTTGATGTCGCAGGTTGCCACCCCCTCCGCGTTGATGGCAACCACTACGTCGTCCCAGATCCTCTCCCGTCCTTCCTCTTGCTTGTTGACGCTTCATGTTCTGAAGAGGGCATCATTATGCCCCAGGACATGTGCCACCAGGACACCAACTTCGGTGGCAGTGAAGCTGGTGGCCCTCTGCCTCTCTGGCTGGGGGTTGCCAGTGGTGCCAGATGAAGATGTGCCCGACATGGCAACCCCAGAGGCAGGAGTGGGTGGGCAACTGGGTCCTGGCGCTGGGCTGTGGAGCGATGGTATCCCAGTCGGGAGTCTTCGGTTCCAGCAGGGGTGGTCACAGCAACTACACCCCTGGCTGACGTGCAGGCAGCAAATGGCAGGGCACGTGGGTAGCAGGCAGTCAGGCAGCAGCAGATGGCAGGTGGGAGCATGCTCGGAGCTCTGGGGGGCAGTAATTCGGCCTTCTGGGCAGGAGCGTGGTCTTCCGTGGGTTTTCACGTGGCCAGCTTGATACGGAGTGATTTGGCATGTGAAAAAATTGCACATCAGCGTGTAATTTGAGGAAAGGGCCTTAGCGCATAAGCAAGTCAGCACGCGCACGTGATTTCATTGGACCAAAGGACCTTAGCGCGTAAGCGCTTAAGTTGCATTACGCGCAAGGGCGTTTCCCTCATAGCACGTGATGACAGAGCACACGTGGAAAAACTGCACATCCGAGTATCGTCGTGTGTAATTGGAGGAAAGGGCCCGCATACACGCGTATCTGACATGTACGTGTTGGCCAGTTTAAAAGCTACGTGTAGGACGCCATTTACTTATACGTGCTTTTCGTGGAGAGCAAGTGGGTGAAATCTGTACTTCTTGTCAGTTCACACGTGATTACTTCACAGCATTTCTAGTTCGTACTCCCGGTTACCTCTGACAGCTCTTTTCTGATTTTTTGTTGGGCCTGTTTCCTCAAACAGAGTTCACTTCTCCTTTTGTCCTGTCTCCTCAGACAGCGTACAATTCTTCTTTTGGCGAAGGTTTTGCCAACGCGCACACGCGCGTATTTTCACGTTCTTTTTCCAGGCAGACGGTGAGTTCAGCACGTACTTAGCAACTGTGCTTGCCCCGTGTGTCGCGTTCCCCTTCAGAGGTCATTGTAGGCTGCGTGTATTATGAGTACGCTTATTTTTGTGTTTCTAGGTGTCACAGCATAGTGCGGGTTCATTTTTTCACGCACGTGGTCTACGAGGGGTTGCGTGCACGTTTATTTTTGATTTTGGGCTGCCTGTGCGTTGCGTGACCCATCATCTTCCCCCAGGGGTCACAGACAGCCTTGTTAGAGCACTAGGGTATGAATTCCATCTAGTATCCCACCCCTTTGGCCCCCAATTGCCCAGGACAATAGTTTACTGCAACTCCCATACACACAACAACATCAGTGCCATGGTTGGGAGGCAACCAAGCGGTAAGGGAGGCAAAGGTGGCTGACCTTCAAAAGGTCGGCGTAGTGGGCACGGTAGGGGACGTGGCCAGGTTTGCAGGGTGCCCCAATACCCCCATGTGTGGAGGAACAATCAGGGACACCCATGCCCCCCCCCCATGGTTGAGGGAAACGTGGCTGACACCATCCCAGCTCAGCCCCTGTTGGACCAGCCCATTGTGGCACCTGACCTGGCACAGGATGACTCCCAGGCTGACTTCCAGGTCAGCAAGTCTAGGCCACGTGTGACGGTGCAAGTTGTTGTCACCAAGCCACGTGGATCTGGGGCAGCATTGTCATCTGCTGCCCCAAGTATGCAGGGTGGGGAGGCTGCAGGGGCAGCTGCAGCTCCATCCGCCCCAGCTCTGACTCTCTCAGCCAGGACAGTGTCAGTCCAGGTCCATCACACTGACGGTCCCCCTGCCAACATCATCCTGCAACATCATCCTGCAACCAATGCCTGCATCAAGACCTACTACCCAGTCCACCGGTGATTCTGCCCCTACTGACCAGAGCGGCATAAGACACTCTGGCTCCGCTCCACCTTTAAAGAAGAGGAAGAAGGGTGCTCTGGCATGACAGGCTGAGACCCCAGACACGGCTACACACTCCGGCACATCAAGGAAGCCTTGCTTTAATGACGCGGAACTTGATGCACTTGTGTCTTATGTGTCGGCACATAGTCGCGAAATGTTGGTGACTGCAGGGTGCAAGACCACACCTGGTCAACATAGGGCACACTGGCAGACCATCGCAGACCGCATAAGTGCCCTTGGAATTGTGAGGTGCACAGCTGATGATTGCTAAAAGCGGTGGAATGACCTGAAACGCAGAGCAAAGAACAAGCTGGCCTCAAATCATGCCGCTACTCTGGTGACTGGCGGTGGGTCTCCACAAGAGGACAACGAACTCACTGAACATGAGTCTGTTGCTGGGGCCTTCGTCACAGAGGAACAGATCCAAGGTGTGGGAGAACTACCTGATTATGATGCATTGTCCGGTGAGTGCCCATGCATGTGTGTGTAATGCATGTGTATGTTGTTTGGGTGACGGGTTCTGATTGAGTGCCAGGTGAGGGTGTGTGTGCCTGGGTGGTATGGGTCACCCATGTGCTTCATCCAAAACATTCAGCGGCCTTGGATTTGGTGTGACAGTATCCCTTCTGCCCACAGTAGTAATTTAGCGCAACATTACGGCAGTTGCCCTTGAAGTGGCATCTTGCAACAACATTGTTTGTATTTTTCAGTGTTCGTTCAGGCTGATTGTTTTAATTCTCCCACTTTTGCTACACATTCCTCAGCCCTATTGTCACATTTGTGACATGCTTCTGTCATTGATGAACCCCACATTGGCCCACATGTGTTACCTTGTTAGGTGAATGATTTGACCATTCAGGCTGATTGAGTATTGGCCTGATCACATACATTTTTGGGGCCTGTTTGAATGTGGAACATGATAGTTGTTTCCTGTCATGTTGAAGTGCACACTCATTGATGTGTACATCAGCCTGCAATCACTGTATTTTTGTACACTGGATGTGTTGCCGTATGTGGCACATGCGTATTTTGTCACACTATGTAGCATTTTTCATCTCATCATGTCCATCTCACATGGATGTCTGACAGTACTCATTCACTGACATATGGATGTACTTGTGGAATGTACCATGGCTATGGTACATGCCATCTGTGTGATGGCATGTGTCATGTATGTGTATTGGACATGCCACTCACAGGCCAATGTGTGATGGCAGTGCTACCCTAGAATGCAGCAAATGTGTTGCTCTTCCATCTTGGTGTCATCAGTGTCTGCCTTTTGCCTCCCCTTCCAACTCAGTGACAGTGCATGCATGGGAGGGTTATAGTCACGTGGGACATGTGTAAATCATGTACTGGTTCTGTAGCTTGTCAGGCCTATTTGTGTGCTATGGTGATAAAGCCTGTTTCCATTTTTTGTCTTTCATGTTTTGCAGGGGATGACACACTTGATGCTGTTGAGGTTGAGGAGATGGTGCAGACCCAGGAGCAATCTCAGGCACGACCGGGCACCAGTGGGGGACGTTGTGTGGTGGTGGGTGAGAACCCAATCTTGCTGCAGACCATTCTGTCCAGGGGTGTCTCTGGGTGCACCTCCCCAGACCTCTATTCAGGTGCTGATTCGGATGATGAGACCTATGTGGCATCGCAGGTAAGTGTTTCTGGCAGGGATTCTGTTCTGTCCAACCCACCTGCACCAGCGGTAGAACCCTCTATGGGGATGTCAGTGTTGGTAAGTCCGCTTTTGGTGGTTACGGATGCAGGGTCACACTCCACAACATCTGATCCTGTTCCTGGGCAAGCAGATCAGAGGGGCAATGCAGTCCTGCAGCCTCAGGCAGTGCCGGCACAGCAAGGCGTAGATCACCTTGCCCCAAACAGGTGTGTTGCCCGCCGACGCAGTGGCCGTATGCCACCAGGCAATACCGTGTGGGACCAATCCATGTACGGTATGGCAACCCAACAGGCAGCATCAGTTGAGATGATGGCTCAAGCATTGGAGAGGGTGGCCACTTCCATTGTCCCCCCTGAAAGGCAGATAGAGCAACTACAGCAGGCAACAGACTCCATTTGCCAATCACATAGGGAGGACATGTTGGCGTCCAACAGGGACAGACGGGCGGCTCTGGAGACTCTACACCAATTGATAACAATAGAGTCCCAGGGCCACAAGGAAGCCCTGAGGGTAGAACTCCATCACCTCAGGGAGACTCTTGTTGACCTTGAGGCTTCCACTAACTTGAGGACAGAACAGCAGCTGGAGCGGCTCACACGTTCGCTCTCAGCTGAGATGCAGGCAACTCGGCAGGAGATCCGGGCATCACGTCAGGTGCTGCATGGGGACCTTCGCACTATAATCCTCCAGAACGAGACCTTCCACACCCGCATGCTTGCTGCTATGGAGGACCATACCAGGGCTTTGCGTGGGCTTCCTCCCATAGCACCACCACCTCCTGATGCAGCAGCAGAGGGTGATGAGAGCGACAGCAGCAGTTCTCCCACATTGGCATAGCCGTGCAGGCCATGAGCCCATGGAGGTGTTTTTTTTTCCTAACATCCACACAGGTGGCTGTTGGTGCGCACCCTGTCCTCGGACCTCCTGGGTGGCCTATCCCCCCCCTAGCCTCCACATGGCCATTTTTGATTTTTGATTAATGATTTTTTTTACAGTGTGTTGCCTTGTGTGGCTTCCGTGGGCATCCACTGTATTCCGGCTGGGCACATGCAGGCTTGTCCTGAGTTTGGGTTAGATGCTTGGGTTTGAGAGACACACACCCCTCCTGCTTCCCGTTTCCATGGGCTTGCAAAGGGTGTTCCCAAGTGACAGTGACTTACACAGTGACGTTGGACTCCCATGAGCTGTGTGGGCAATTCCTAGTGGATATTGTTGTTGTATTGTACACTGCATGATGTATTGATATGTGCTTGTTCATCCATGTCATCCTCCTAATTTGCAGGTTCATTCCTCATGTCTTCACAAGGCCGTAAACTTTGGAGATGGAGTTCATGTTGTAAGCAGTGCACTTACACATTTGCGTGGCAGCTACACTGTACAGTTGGAAGGGGTCGATGTGCTGGCATAATCAGGTTGTAAGACTACCACTACTTTAACTTAGTACTGTCATGTTTTTGCTATGTTTGAGGTTGTGTAGCTGCATTGTATTGTTGGTAAATATTTGGTCTTGTGTGTTGTTAGTTCTACATTACTGGGAGCATATTGTGTGTGGCCAGTTTCCATTAGGGACACTGTACTTTGTGACACTTGTGTCAGGTTTTGGGGATTGCTTTGTTTGCTCTCACATAGCATGACATGCCATGGTGTGTTGGGTGGCGGTGCTGGGGAGGGGTTGGGTGACATGGCACTGTTGTCATGTTGTATTTTGCAAGGGGGTAATGAATTTAGCAGCATAGAAGTGTGTCTTTTGATGAAACAGCATTGGTGGTGTTTGTGTAGGTAGGGATGCACACAATGTAACACTTCCAGGTGACCAATCTCAGGCTGGCATGGTTGTGACAGTTGACTGTCCTTTATGTCATCATCATTGATTGTCAGATGGTATGTGCCTGGGCTGTGTGCACTCCACAGGGGTGTGATTTTAGGTGAAGTAATTAGCCACCAGCTGCGTACGGGCTGCCTCACCCCGTGCCCTTTCCCCTCTCATGTGCAGCGGCCGTGCCTGTGATTGGGGATGTGGGGGCACCACCATGTCCACGGGCAGGCCCCGGCATGTTGCAACGTTGTGCAGGACACATGCTGCCACTATGATCCTGCACACTACTGGGGGAGCGTATAACAGCTGCCCGCCAGAACGGTCAAGGGAGCGAAAGCGTGACTTGAGCACTCCGAATGTGCGCTCCACTATGCCCCGGGTTTCAATGTGGGCTGGGTTGTATCTTACCTCGGGTGGCGTGGTGGGGTTCCGAATTGGCGTCATCATGTGGGTGCTCAGAGGGTAGGCACTGTCCCCTGGGGAGGTGGTGATGGGTATCATTAGTGGGGTTGGGACATTACTCAGTATCTGACATGCATGCATGTGCTGTGGCATTTATACTCACCGAGCAGCCCTGTATCGCCATGCCGCCCAGCTTCCAGATCCCGGTTTAGGGTTGACATTCTGTAAATAAAACTGTCGTGGGTGGACTCTGGATAGTTGGCATATACTAAGGTGATGATTCCCTTGGCATCACATACTACCTGGACATTGATGGAATGCCAGTGCTTGCGGTTTCTATAGATGTGCTCTGATGCCATGGGGGGACGTAGAGCCACATGGGTGCAATCAATGGCACCTAGGACTTTGGGGAATTGTGCCACCCCGTAGAAATCCTGGACGGCAGCCTGCCTTTCTGCAGGTGTTCTGGGCAGGTATATGTGCCTGCGGACTGATGGGCGTGCAGTCATGATGGCCAAGACCTGGTGTAGGCAGCATGACTGCGTGGCCTGTGACACCCCCCCACTATAGCACTTGTCCGCTGAAATGATCCAGTGGCCAAGAAGTGCAGTACATTGAGGACCTTCTCCAGGGGGCTGAGTGCTTGGGAGCACAGGGTGGGTGATGTGAGGTAATCCTCCCACTCACTCACCAGGTCGAGTATTATGTGAGGTGGAAACCTGTACCTCCCATACACCTGGTCATCAGGCATCCCAAAAAGGCTGGTTCTGGGTGTGAAAATTCTGGGCCTGACTATCCTCCTCCTCCTCCTGGGGTATCCAACGACCACTGCTGCTAGGAATGGTATATACATCCTGGCGTCTGAGCTTGTTTGTTGTTTGTGTGCACTTTTATGCTGCGCGGGTCCACGTACGCCTGCTTCCTACTGGCGTACGTGTTTCCGGATTAGCGCGTCTTTTTTGGCGCACACGTTAGCCCCGTCCGAATCCATGAATACGTGTTTTGAACGTGCGTATGGGCTTTCCGCGCATTTGCCTCCCGTACTTCCCCCGTGATGGCCACATTTTCACGCGTTGTTCCCCATTCCGTGTTTCACGCCCTCTGTTCCTCCTACTTTTGTTGTGTGCGCCGCGCTATGTGCGATTTCGCTGTGCGCGCAGCGCACGCTGTTTGGAGATGTGTGCGCCAGCGTGCGCCACGCAGAATTTTGGCGCACATCCTGGGATTTACATGCGCACGGACTTCCATGAATCGCTGTGCGCGGGTTTCGCTGCGATTTTCACACTGGCACTGCGATTTGCACGCTTTCGCACGCTTGCACTGAAAATTTCAGCGCATATTAATTCCATGAATCGGCCTGTTTGTCTTTTCTTAATAGAATTATTTCTTTGGTCGGGAGGAGGTTTAGACACATCTGTATAAACTGATTGCGATGGTGTCTTGAGGGGAATTGTCACAGATACTTCAGGATTTGGTTTACTGGACGGACGTCTCCAAATGTCGTTAAACAAGATTTCAACTTTGAACGATTGTTGAGTGTCACAATCCAGTCACACTGGCTTACCTTCTTTTTGACTGCACATGGATTGTGATGAAGCAATTCAACAGAAGCGCCCACACGAGTCAGGATTTTTAGGATTTTTGTCTCCCAGGTTTTTATTAGTCCCTTGTATGGTCTATCAGAGGTTTCTTTCAAAATGGCATACTGGGCGACATTGTCAGAAATCAACATTTTTTTAAATAGGGCAAAAGATTTCCATAAAATTGTTGCTCCGAGTGATTGCAGCTCCAACTCATATCGAATTGCTGGAATTGAAACGTTTGGTGGGAGGCGTTATACTTTTCTCCAAAACTCCAAAACTTTCCTTCCAGCTGATTCCATGTGTTGGGGTCGATGTTTAGGTCCGCTTCACTACCAAAACTAATCGCTGCTACTACTTTTTGGTGATAGATTTGAAAATTCACAGTGTAATTTGGGGCCTTGTCGGGGGAGAGATTAGTCATTTTTGCTTGCAGATCTTTAACCCATTCCCATTCTTGTATCAACTTGTATCAACTTGTTAAATAAGATCCCCAACTAACGGATGGATTCTGTTCCTTCAAGTTGTTTCCCTGAGGTAAACCATTTACATTTTTTTCCTTGCCTCCCGAGTTGGGTCCCACAGATGATGACTTTTGATTTTTTGGCATTGATTGCAATGCTGTTCATTTTAAGATAATGATCCAGTTTTGTTAATAACCACCGGAGGCTGTTGTGCGTAAAGTCCATTAACACCACGTCGTCTGCCTATGTTGCCCAGCTTATATGATGACAATTAATTTTCGGGGGAAAGATGTTACAGTCTAATAAAGCTTCATGCATATCGGCGATGCAACATCACTTGGAAAAGCTCCATCTGATGCAAATCAAAAATCAATATCAAGAGCTTTTGAAACACAACAACAAACAGCAGCACGACTTGCCGACCAGAGGACAAGAGCAATTTTCTCCAGGGCAAATGAGATGACAGAGCATACAGCAGCAAGACTTGCTGACACAAGGACAATAGCAACATCCTCCAGGGCACATGAGACACCAGAGCAAACTGAAGCACCACTTGGCGACCAGAGGACAAGAGCAATTTTCTCCAGGGCAAATTAGATGACAGAGCACACAGCAGCAAGACTTGCTGACACAAGGACAATAGCAACATCCTCCAGGGCACATGAGACACCAGAGCAAACTGAAGCAAGACTTGCCGACAAGAGGACAAGAGCAACATCCTCCAGGGCACATGAGGCACCACTCGATCAGGATACGGGTAACTCCGGGTAGCCGAACTAGTTTACAATAACCAAATAAATAAACAAAGGAAGGTAGATTGGGTAGTGGTCACTTCAGAATTATGGCAGACGAGGAATTCTTGATATTGCATATGAGCCTAGGTTGACTGTTGGAATAGATTAACTGAAATCTGTGTCCTGGAACTTAAGAGGGAACAGTCATATATTTAGTCACCTTGAGGTTCTCTCTTTAATGAAGGAATCAAACTGTATATTTTTGCAAGAAACCTGGCTCCTAGAAAAACCAGCAATGGATGACTATCCAATTTTCTTTCAAGCAGCCAAACCAAGCCGTGGTGGGCGGACTGCGGGTGGTCTTATTATTGCCTTACGTTCTGGGTATAAAGTTATTGCTGAAGTGATCCCTGTGAACCCACAGGAAGGATCAATTTATGGTACAGTGAAAAAGGGAATGAAATTGATCCCCAGTAGGAGGGGAATTAAGGTACCGAACTCAGTTGAAGAATTGTTGTGCTAATCTCCTGAGTGAACTGAATCTGGAACGGGAGGATTTATTTCTAACCCCAGATCGGGTCAAAAAATCACTCTTTGATTATGACTGGGTAAATACGGTAGAATCCTTCCATGCTTCTCCTTCTATGGCACATCTACTCCAGGAACATAAAAAAGAAGGTATGTACTCCCATACTTAAATCTGTTTCCAAATCGATATCTTAGAATCCTCATGTTAAAATTTGGATTTGATATTATGCCCACTAGAGAAACTCTTTTGAGAAGAGGGCAAATGAAACGGCCAGATGCAATATACAGATTATGTAAAATTGAGAGTGAACAAGAGAGTTTAAAGCATTTGGATTTCTACTGCACTGCCATGAATGCTCAGAGAATGACATTCTTGGGTAAGCTGCTTTTTAGCATTGATTGTCTGAATGACGATAGCCTCTGGAAGAGGTGCCTAAACTCTGAAAACCTGAACAATGAATTGGCAATGGCTGGGTTCCTAAACTCCCTGATGTTGAATGGAGTGTGATTTTTTCTTATATATTTCATTATGTAATATCATTATGTACTCACAGATGAATTTTAACATTGAAAGGTAATTGTGATAAAATTGTTAAGATGAAATGTTGGAATAGTTAAGATGAAAAGCTCCTCTTTTAAATGTTTGAAATGCAATGAACTTGTGGTTTTATCTTTTTTTCCCATTTTTTCACTTCTTACTTTTTATTCTATGACAGTTAAGATTATAAAGGTTTTTTTCCTGTAAACCGTACACAATACATTTTTAAAAAAAATATGGAACTGGAGGGACAGCCAAGCCTCTCTTGCAGGGCAGAAAAAAGTGAGACTACAATTGGGTGAGTGACTCGTAGAATCCATATATTTGTGATAAAATTGTATTTTAATATTAATGGTACATGACAGGGAAAGAAATATTACTAAGGACCTGTATGTTTGTCTGCTTATTCCCTCTGTAGGTATTAACAAAGGGGAACACAAATATAATAAAGTACATGAGGCCCACAGCCAGGACGAGATGGTAATTAGCACAGAGGAAGAAATGAGAAATTTCTTATAGGTCCTGAAGAAAGTGTGAATAAGCAATGATAACCCACTGAAACCAGTTCACTGTTATTCTTGGGATGGCCAAGTAATCTTTCCGACACCCTGCTTTATGAACTTTGAATTTTCTTTGTTTGAGCAGATGAGCCAGGGAGCATTAAAAGTGATCGAAAAGCTCCCCTTTGTGTTCACAAATCCGGTCTCTTTTTCTATTGGTTCTATGTTTTTTTTAACCTTATATTTGAGTAATTTGGCTTTAATGAAAACATAATTGGCTAAATCGGAGGTAGGGTCAATTCCCTTCTTCTGTCCACTCACCCTAGATAAGCAGCTCACCAGCGCACCCTAGGGTAAATTTATATATAGAGGGATAGTTAGTGTTTGGTTGGAGGGACATGTAAATTACCTCCTATTTACTAGCCAATAAAAACAGAAGAATAGCAATTTTGGTTTGTTACTCTTTTTTTATGTGAGTTTATGGGGGCATTGTGTGATATGATATGATATGATATGGTATTTGTAACGCGCCTATACACAGGTGTTTCAGGTGGTACCACAGCCCTTTGTGGCCCTTTTGTGTGAAGATAGCCTTTCACTTTTACTATCCTTTCCTCAGATGTCCAGATCCCTGGCTTGAGAAAGACTCTCTAGTTATGTACTTTAACATACGATGGATAGCAGATCTGAGAAACATTAGCTAATGATATGTTGGGGCTCACTCTTTGCCCGAATCTGCTAGAGAAAGAAACATAGGGATCAATTAGGCCTGCCCCCTATGGTTATTGACTCCCTTTTCCTTCCCTCAACTTGGCCGAGAACAACTCAAACCGTCTGCTTTCTTGGCTCATTCCAAATCCTTAGGGTGTTAAAACTGTGAATGTTCAAGCTGAAAGTGTGCAATTAAAAGCCTGCTTGATAAACACAAAAAATGGAAGAATGGGGAGTTGTGGGAAGGACCACGTAAGTTAGGGGTCTGCAATCATTGGCTCTGCAGAGGTTTTTGACTACAAATGCCATCATCCTTAACCAGCATGGTGAATATATCATGGGAATTGTAGTACAAAACACACAGAGAGCACCATGAGGTGAGGCTTTCCCAATCTGTGCATCTTTATATGTCGCATCTCACCTACTTGTACCTGTGCATTTGATGTTTCCCCCCACACCATGAGGTGAGGCTTTCCCAATCTGTGCATCTTTATTATGTCTCATTTTACCTACTTGTACCCATAATATAATCATAACCCCCGCTCCATGAGGGTGACTTTACTAGTTAGTACACATGCACTGATTCTTTCCGTAAACATTATGAGTACTCCTGCACTTCTCTAATGTACTATGCACTTTCTGTAATGTGCGCCTAGATATCTCTGGGTTTTGTGCGCTGAAATAACTAAAAATAAATAAATAAATACATTTAAAATAACTTGCACATTTCTGGGGGGTTTCAGTTTTACTTGTAATGATAACGTCCCTTTAACAACGTTTTTCATGGAATTCAATAGGTTTTTATTATTGGTGATGTGATCAATGACATTTGAGATGTCATCTTTGATGTTCTGGGTGTTAACGATAGCAGTGCACGCTGGTGGCACGAGTTATGGTTGCTTAGCTTACTATAACTGGTGCGCAAATTTATGAAGTTTTACGGTTTTACTTGTAACCATAACATCCGTTTAACAACATTTTTTATTGAATTTCATAGGTTTTTATTAGTGAAATTTTAACCATAACATCCCTTTAACAAAGTATTTTCACTGAATTTCATGGGTTTTTACTAGTGCAACCTAATTTGCTACAACTTCATAATATCATAATTAACCCCAATATAGCAGCCTTTCCAGCCACTTTAGAAAGTTTGAACTTAAACTATGACATTCCCCACGCCATGCAACATTCTTAACACTTCTATAAACTTTCTGCCACTTTTTGCACTGCTTTTGTGTTCATCGATCTTTGCAAACGTCTGACGTCACTGCAAACTTTCGGGAGAGTGTCACATGACCTTGTGCACAGCATAATGACGTGTTTGGGAATGGCTTGGCGCTTCGTGATCGGGTCCGTGCTTTACGAACAGTTCAAAACTGCATTTTCAGCTGACCTAGGAAGTTTCTAGCTGAATATTTCCCTTTGCACAGCTCCTACACCTTTTCTTACTGATTATCCATTTGCAATCTATGACATAGCACAAGATTTGAATAATATTAGTACAACTGTTGTTTATCTTCAAAAATGTCATCAGCTATTGCCATCCCTCATCACCAGGAACCCCCACCACCACCAGCTAGAGGACCTAGACAAACGAAAAAGCACAATTATCAGAAAACAATCAAGACGACCAGAAAAATGAAGTAGAGGAAACGCCTACTTCTAGCACTCAGAGAGATTCATGGGTGTGGCAGTTCTTTACCACCACTGGGGGTGTACCAAAGGCTAAGGCTACCAAAGTGAAATGCGCTGAGAGCAAAGTTGTACTCAGTCGCAGGGCAACCTAGGCAATACTCCTACAGGACCACCTCCATGTGCTGCCACACCAAATCCAACCACCAGAAAGGCTGTTCCTTTCTCAGGAAGTTGTACACTGTATTCCTCTACCTCATCTTCCTCAACCAATACAGCCAACACACAGGCTACTCCTGTGGGGCAGAAAATCCCACCAGCTACTTTGCAAGCCATAAAAGAGGCTGTTGATCCATACCTTTCGAAGACAACAGTACTGTGTATATACTGTAACACATCACTCGGCAGGGTCGAGCATTTTCGAAGTGCTTTCAAAGCTGTAATGAAGTTGCATGAGAGGCACTGCTGCCTACCTTAGATTTAACACAAGCCCACCACCTTCCCCCGTCCACCTGCCCCTCCATAACTGTGCTTGGTGTCCCTTCCCTTATTTCCCTCCCCCACCTTACTTCCTAACCTCTGCAAAAAAAAGAAAATACAAAATCAAAGAACACATAAAAGGTTCCTTTCAGAACCACCTTTCACAGATTCAAAATAGAAGTGAAAAACAATAGGCCTATAGACTCCATCCACTTTACATTTTTCATTAAAGGCTCAATAAGATTATCCAACCTTCCCATTACATGTTATACTAAGCTAATGACACAGATGACAATTGTGTGCTAGAGAATAAGAAAAAAGCACAGAAAACTGTTCTATCCCAATACTTTTCTTTGGTATAGAATAAGGGCCATAATCCATCACCCTTTATGACTATCCGCGGTCTTCGCAGTCCCCTCTTTAAGCCATGCATTAATAAAAAACCCAGATTGCACACATCACAAAAGACAGCCGTTCTACCCTTTTCACTGTTATATATGTAGCACTCCTTCATTGCCTGCCTTCATAAAGTCACACACATATCCACAAATTAGTTAATAAAGCTCTACATATAACCCTATCAACATATTAAACTTCCACACATCAACTGCCACTTAAAAATGTTGTACAAATCTGTTGCATATGCATTTCTCTTGCTTATCCCAAAAATTGTACACACTGCTGCTATCAATGCAAATATGCAGATTATCTAGTTTTACTGCATAACACTCAAATCAGTCTTCAAAAGCAGCTCAAAAGACTAGAAGTGTACACCATGCAGAACAACCTAGCAATCAACATTACCAAAACAAAGATTATCTAATTCCGAAAACACATCAAGAAGCACCAACCCTCCAATTGGTTTGTTGACTCAAAAAAGCTGGATTGTGTACTAAGCATCAAGTATCTGGGAATCCATATCTCAGCAAAAGACACAGACGAAGAAAACCTCCTTGCTTTCAAAGGAAAAATGAAGACACTGTCGAATCAAGCAACAATTCTGAAAAGAAGATTCTGTAACCAGTGATAGAATGTTATCAAGCCAAAGTGTTTCCTATCGTGATCTACTGTTCATAAGCGAACCTCCAAACTCAAGAAAAGCTGTGGCCTCTGCTAGAAGGTAATTTTTGGTAGAGGGTGCTGGGGCTGCCCAAATCAACCCTAATTTCCATAATAAAAGCGAACCTGGCATCCTGTCCTTAAAGATAGCAGTTGACTAGAAGAGATTATCTTTCTATCGGAATTATGAAAACCCTTGGCCATTTACGGCACGATCTAATCAGAAATAACAAAAGGACAACAAAATTGAATGTGAAAAATATGGGACCACTCATGTAAAACCCTCCTAAAAGATCTTGGAGTATCTGCTGATGATCTTATTCGAAATCCAGATTGTATCAAGAAAAAACTTTTGAAAAAGATTGGATTGACACTGGGAAATTGGAAAATAAATACAACCCTTTTTGTCAAATTGCTAAGGAAACCAGACCCTATGGTAGCCCAATACCTTACATCTTGAAATTCCCTGACATCGGGTATAGAGCAAACTTTATGAGATTAAGGTTCAATTTATTTCCAACCACGGAGATCCTAGCGGCAAGATTGAAGGTGAAATCTCTACTGCCGACGAGCAGGTTCTGCAGATAAAAAGACCCTGGAGAGACCTTACAACACCTGTTCATCCTTTGCCCATGTCTCACAGAAATTAGATCAAAATACTTTATTGAATCAGTAAAATATACTTTATCCCTCTGTGCAGACAAATGGTGGTCGATGTTGATGAGAGGGGATCGCTTAGGCCTGACAATAGAGGCAGTACATTTTCTAAAACAGTGTTTGAGTTGGAGGTTGCCATGTTATTCTGTGCCCCAAATTCTAAACCCGGACTGCCTGTTTTCGACGATCGAAAATCCTGACTTTATTAAAGACCCTCATTGGTAATACCTATATAAAGCCTGCAGAGCGGTTACTGGATGTGAAAGAAACTTGCTACATGAGGACTTCTCTTCTCTTCTTCCGCCAAAAATGTTCTTTGAAACTAAAGATGCAATTTATTTGAAAAAAAGACAAGAAGTGCATGAATGGAAAGAGGATTAGGGATTGCCAAGTGCTGATTGGAGCCCAGAAGGAAAGTGCCAAGGGATGCCACTAGCTACCTTCTGGGGCAGAGGATTCCCAAGGGTGTGGTACACAGCCGCCAGGCGATAGACCCCCAAGGACAGTGCTGAAGTGGGGGAGGGTGTTCTGGTGTCGACTAGATATAGGGCCTGGAACCTGTGAGGTTCATGAGGGACCAGGCCACCAGCCTCAGAGGCAGTGGTATGAGTTACCAGGGAAAGGAATAAGTAAAACAGGAACACAAAAGCAGAGTTTTCAGACGTTTACAGAACTTAAGGAAGTCCAGCTCAAGTATAAGAGGAGCAGGAAGGCTGTTCAAAAGAGAGGCCTCCCGCTCTCTCTTTCAAAAAGCGTTAGACAAGCATAGTATTGAAGTTACAGCAGCGGAGGGCTCCACCGGGACAGTATTTAAGGAAACAAAGTTGGACATACAGTAGTCCTTCCAATTAGCATGAACCAATGTACACATTTTAGGGCTGCAGCAATACAATCCCTAAGTTTGAGAACAAGGATAAGTCTTGCAGCCCTATTCTAAATTATCCAAAGGAGGCATAGACAACAAAGTGTAAGGTTAAGGAAGAGGATGTTGCAGTAGTCCATCTTACACTGGACCAGGGTTCTACAAATGTTGAGCTTCTGGGGGAAGGTGAGGAACGGTACAATGCCTGTAAGGATATCAAGCTAAAAGCATGGGCTTTCTTTACAAGCTCCAAAATATAAAGAGTAAAGTAGAGAGAGGACTTAAAGATGACCCCAAGGTTTTTGGCCTCACAGGATGGTGAGGGTAGATGACACAAAGACAGGGGCCAGAGGGTAGAAGTAAAACAGGGTACAGGTGTCACAATAAGAAAGATCTCCATCTTACTGGCATTGAGATACCAATTGTTATACACACACAATGTCTCAATGGAGGTCAGACAATCAGGGATAAAAAACGAGGTGAAGAAATAAGTTCAGGGAAGTTTAAGGAAAGCTGTGCGTCACTAAGAGAACACTGAAAATGAAAAAAGTGGGAGGGCATCAGGTGAGCTAGAGGGACAAAATAGATATAGAAGAGCCACAATCATAGGATAAAACCCTGTGGTACTCTGCAGGTACACAGTGAAGTGGCAGAGTACAAACAGCCCAGTTGCAGCTGGGAAGGATGAGTAGTGAGGAAAACAGATCAGCCAGTCCAGTGCCCAGTCCATGATGCTAATGGTATCATGTAACCTGTTAATGATGACACAATGGTTGACTGTGTTAAAGGCGGAGGAGATATCAAGGAGCACTGTCCTCAATTGTACTACAATCATAAATACCATATACATTTTTATTATGTTATTACACCTTATTACAAATAATGTATACTCCTCTACATTACCTATAATTACTATACACATATTACTATACACTGTCCACAACCAACACAATAGAACTAAACGATATAACAAGTTCGTCAAATACACCTTCACATATCAAAAGTCAACCCGAACCCCCTGCCATCCCCATAATGTCTGCGAACAGTAGTAACTTACAATTGACCCAGCAGAACCTGCACACCCCTTTTTCAGCTCCATATCACTTTTATTCCTCTCCCCTACCCTTTCCACGCCCTCTTTCAGCCATCAAATAACCTCAAATGTGTTTTCCAAACTGTTCGTTCACAGCTCTGTCTGCGGACTACTGCGGCATCCGCGGACTGGGTTGCACCTGCAACAGCCCCATATCATCTTTACCCTAAACCCCCATTCTTTCCAGCCCCTCTTTCAGCCACCAAATAACCCCAAATGTGTTTTACAGACTTTTTCCCCACTGCACTATCTGCGGACACCAGCGGTTGTCCGTGGCTCCAACATGGTGACCGTTTCAAAAACTATGATGCACCTCATGCTTTTGAGCATCCAATCAGCGGGCGCGTACAATGTCTGCGGACATCACAATGGACACGGATAGATCCAGTGGCTGTCTGCGGACCCGAATCGGGAAGTGAGTCTGCAGACTGGACCCAGATATCACAAATGTATTTTTACCTAGTTTTTGGCCAATTAAAAAAAAAAATACTGGACAGATTTACACCAAAGCTACAAAAGCACATGATTGGAACCAAGCCACCACTCCACTCCTGGTGGTGCAAATTTGATGAAAATCCGTCCAGCAGATTGGGGTATAGGCATGAGCAAAGACATTTTTCCATTCCGTCTGTGAGGATTTCCACACATTTTGGGATCCCCTCTATAACTTTGCTCCACCTTCACAAAACCACACTAAATGTCTCAGAATCATTCAGAGGGGTCATATACGTTTTTTGCAAAGTTTAGTGAGGATTCGTCTGGGGGAGGCAAAGTTAAAAGCCGCCCAAAAAGTGTTCTTTGATTGAGTAGAGCAACTTAACAATAACTACAGGGCTGCTACCAGTAGGTATGGTTAAGCTGCTTAACTCAAAGAAAGAGCACTTTTTTGGTTTTCAGTACGTGGAATAAGTAAATTAAGAATTCTTGAGGATCTTCCTGTGTGTGTATCATACATTTTAAGATTCCGCACAGTACACACATTCTTGCCTTATACCTGAGATACTGTAAGTGCAGTCAGGATTATTTGTGGCATTTCTATGAAGGATGAGCATTTGCAAAAACAACTGGTTCAAGCTGTTTAGTAAATGTTGTGAACAATTGGTGGCAATTGGAAGAGAAGATTTATTATAACATTTGCATAGTAATTTACTCCAGTTGTGTTGCTGAATTTAAATGGACCAGAGACTTGTGTCTCTGCATCATTTGAAGAGACATCTGTCTTTTTGTTTTCCTGATGGACGTGCAGTTGAGTTTGTAGTAGACAGTTTTGTGGTTGTATTAATTGATGGAGAAGGAGCTGGTTGTTGTTTCTTTAGCAATATTGTTGGGAGATCTGTTATAGTTTCTGTTGTATGCATTTTCTTTTTAAAGGTTTTCTTTTTTGAGATCCAGGGTACATATCTAGATGGGGTGTACAGTGCACGTAGCCTGTTGTATTCTTGGATGCAAGGAATGTCAGCATTGACTTTATTTGCATCACAGTTAACTAGGAATAGACCATTGAGTGTACGGAGACGTGAAAGTGTTACGTAACTCATACTTTCTTTTAAAGAATGTGCTACCAATGTCAAACAATGTGTGCGTGATCTAGGGTTAGACCTTGCGATTTGTGAATAGTGACAGCATATGCAAGAGACAGAGATGATTATTGTCTGCGTACATACATGGCTTCGAAAAGAAGGAAACAAGCTATTGTGGGGCTTATTGTTTTTTTTTACTTCTACAAACTTGACAAACTGAATGTTGTTGTCATGTGGAAATGTTTGGAAGCCCACAACTGTATCAATTGCTCCACTAACTAAACCTTGTTGTACGTCAAGGTTGCGTTTTAGAATTACTCGCAATTTAGACACAAAGTTTATCTTTTTTCCAATCCAGCTGTGTTAGAGATACTTTTTTCTATGCTATTTAGTCATGCTGTTAATTGTTGACACATAGGGAGTGTCATGTCGTGCACTTCTCGTTTGCCTGTGCAGCTGCTACGCGATATGAGTTGCATTTCCTTTTTCAATATGGTCTCATGGTCTCGTTGAATTGACTACAGCTTGTAAGGGTTGGCATTAAAGAGATGCATTTCATATTTTGTTGAGTTCCATGACATCAGGAGCAGATGTTTTTCACCCTTATAGCTTATGGATTAGTCTACTATTTTCCATCTTTAGTAAGCAGACCAGTTCTAATGCTTTTTAAAATGGGAGCATAGGTGACGTCTGCAGACTGATGCATGTTTTGAGTTCGTTCTCTGTAGCAAAAATGTTGCCAGAGATTTACATTTCCAATGCTTCCTAATGTATTAAACCATTGTTTATGTGCTAATATCTTGAAAATAGGTTGACCTTTTATTGGTGTTAACTGTAGGAGGTCTCCGAAAACAATAACATGTTTTCCTCCAACTGTTTCACCAGAGCCAGCTTCACCACTTACATATAGGAGCAGAGATTTATAATTTTTACATCTACAAATTTTAGTTTCACGTATAAAATCATGTTCAATTTCTTCAGTGACTTCTAAATAAATACTGAGTTGTTCATCATTTAGCTGTGATTTGAGCACTGACAAGTCTTCTTCAGATTGTTTAGATTGAATCATGGTATTTTCTATTTCAGTCATGGCTATTTCTGATTCATTTAAAACCAGTGGTTCTCCAAGTGGTTCTTGGCTTCCTGTAAGGGAAGGTTGACTGCCCTCAGGAGTGTCTTTGGGCGTCATTACACGGTAGGCGGTAAGGGTTTACCGGTACCGGTAAGGGCACCGGTACCGGTAAACCCTTACCGCCTTACTACGAGTTCCCTTTGCGGGACCCGACCTTAACGGCTGGTTTTACCAGCAGTTAAAGTAGGGTGCCACAAAGGGACCTTGGAGCTAATTACAGTACCGCAATTTGCGGTACCGTAATTAGCGCCTTCCCCATTCCCATTATGCCCTATGGGGGCAAAAATGGGAATGGGGAAGTGCCTTGGTGAATGGGGAATTACCGCCCCGCTCACCTTGGAGTAGGGCGGTAATTCCGCCATCCACCAAGGCGGACACAGTAAAATACCGGCGGCAACCATGGCGCTAATAGCGCCATGGTTACCGCCTACCGTGTAATGAGGCCCTTTATCTAGTTGAACTTGAATTTATTCCTCTTGTTGGCGTTCATTGTCCAACATTTCTGTGTATTGTATGACATTTACAATTGTTATACTTCTTTCAATTGCTTTGAATGCAGCTTCGAATGAGTTATTGTCACCTAATAATTCTTCTTCTTTTCTCCAAGGATCAAAACATTACATTGGAGTAGGGCCATGTGTTAAAGTTCTCTATGATTTGGAGATTTAAATGAAAACTTTATATGATTAATTAGGCTGGGTTTGGCAAGTTTCACTAGGATTCCTTCACAAGTAGAGACTGAATGTTTGCCAGTTGTCTCACCTGGTGTGACATTGTTTGATCAAGTAGTTTTGGGGTATGTCATTTAGGTAAAAGCAGTACTTCTGTTTGAGTAGTATGTTTCAATTAAAATGTTTTTTTAAAGGTCCTGGCTATTGAGATCCTTTGTGGCTCTTGTTTCTATCACTTTCTAGGAATTTATTACTCCTTTTCGGGATGAAGCTAGACCAAGGTTTGGCCAGAATATGTTTTCAGATTTGCCATAAAAGGATTTACCTGTTAAACAGTAGTGTCTTCATAGCACCCACATTCTCTTTGCAAGTGCATTTTATAGTGAAACTGTACCATTTTAGCGACAGTGTTTTGTCAGGTGATATGTCATCCCAAAGGTCTTTTAGATAGGTTGTGAAGTATCTTGCAACTGCTGTGGAATTGTCTACAATGGATTGTATGTCTATGTTTGCATTCTACAAGAAGGCAATGATTACTTTGTAATCATTGATGAACTCTGATGCTGCGTCCCTTTTAATGTTGTATGTGTTTTTAGGGCATTCGCCTTTTATGGACATTGGTATAATTTTTACCTTTTTTTATATCTATGTCGGCAGTATTTGCCACACTTATGCTTTTGGAAACTTAAGATTTGTGTACGTAGGTCACTTTGTGTAGTTTCTGAAGGGATGTCGCAGGTCATTTATTTTTCGATAAACTGTAAAACATTGGTATCACTGTCATGGCCAAATTTGGGAGCAAGTTTTATCCACAGAAGCATATGGATGCGTGGTAGATTTATATTCTTTTCTTCCAAAAGAGAGTTGCATTTCTACGAGTGGAGGGGTCATTTTATTACAGATGAAGTGCTGCATGAAAATGAGGTGATGATGACAGTACCCTGCTTCATTGACAGGGACTGTGCTTTTATGTCTATTCCATGTTTATTTTGTCTTGCAGTGTGTACAAAGTTGTGCAAGTCATCCCATGCATACTCTGTACAACTTAAGGTAACAAACTATGTAGGTGGGTGTAGGTTCCTTAGCATACAACGTACATCAGCGTGGCATCAGAACCAGTATTCTTTTGTACCACTCATGTTTGCCAAGAGATATGTGATACTTGACTGCAAAACATAATCTTTGGCCCTGATTCATGGATTATTTGCGCCGAAAAAAATGTGATTTGTGCGCCATTCTGCCTGCAAATCCCTGTTTAACAAATGTTTTTTTCGGCGCATATAATCCATGAATCAGGGCCTTGGTCTTTTATTTTTTGAAGCAATAGGGTAGCAGACATGTTTAAAACATTACAGTCTGTTTTTAATTTGTGTGCGACTCCATAACATAGAGTTGCTAGTTCACTTCCGAACTGGAGGTGGAAAATGTATTCAACATTTTGTCTGAATCCGAGGTCTTCAGAATACATTTGTAAACAGCAGTATTCTGATGCACTAATTTCTGTGGACCTTTCATCATATATTCCTCCTTTTCCTGTAGGAAAGAGTAGAGGAAAAGAATGTGCTTCTAATTGACGATGAAAGAATCATGTGTCCCAACTTAGAGGTCCTCCTCTGTGGGGACCTCAACATGGAATGTTTCGACAAAAAGGGCTGTAAAATGGCCATTCTGCCCTTGCTCTGTACTATGAACATGAGAAGGGGAATGTACCTTGAAAAAGAGCTCTTGGGAAGAAACATCTTTATGGTCAATGGCAATCTGAAGGGCTACAAACTGGCCACCAAGACTTGGAAGCACGTCAACCAGGCTAGTACGCTGGACTATATTTTTGTCACAGAAGGCTTAATGGGGAAACTAAAATCTCGTGTAGTTGTTCCATCGATCCGGAGTGACCACAACATTCTCGAACTTGAAAGTGAAGTTTGGGACAGAAACATCTACACGCCGGATCAACACCTTTCGGATCACTAACTTGAACTGGGTGCAGGAGGAAATAGATTGTGTATTAAGAGAAAAGACATGGGCCCACCATTGGACTCCTTAATGAGATTAAAATCAGGAGTCTGTGAATCAAGTAATAACATCATCGAATATTCAAAAGTACTCATGGACTTCTGCACAAAGGAGTCAGGAAACGGAAGTCTTATCACTTACAGACACGCCCACGATGACCAAATAAAAGTACGAAAGAAGGTTGTTGCAAGAGCAAGGAGGCGCTTTAAAAAATCAAAATCACAAGGTGATTTAATGTTGTTCAAGAAAACCAGAAATAGTTATAAAAACTGGCTCACCCAGCACAAACATCTCATACTCCAACAAGATAGTGAGAAGATGTTAAATCTGGTTGCAACTAAAAACATTTCTGGCATCTGGAAACGAATCAACGACACCTGTACTCCTGCAGAATCAAAAACCGTAAATCCTGTGTCAAGCATGGTCTGGGAGGAACACTTTCAGAAACTATACTCTGAGAGGAGTGACTGTGCATTACAAAAAACCCTTGTAACGACTGAACTCTGGGACCTAAAATTTGAGAAACAAGATATAGTCGATCTTATCAACAACTCTAACTCTTCCAGGGCGGCAGGGCCAGACGGTCTCACCAAGGACATTCTTAAGAGAGACCCGGCGAAATGGGCACTATTCATGTCAAACCTGTTTAATGTCATAAAGAGAGAAAAGAGGATTCCCGAGTCTTGGACTAGGTCAATTATTTTGCCCATTTCAAGAGGGGCGATAGGTCCGACCCAGGAAACTAAAGACCTATCGCCCTCTTGGACGTGGTAGGAAAGCTATTTGCTGCAATAGTCTTGAGACACCTAAATGAATGAAGTTGGCTGACCCATCACCAAGACCCCTGGCAGTCGGGATTCCGCAAAGGCATTGGAACGACCTTGAATGTTTAATCATCAACACACTAAAATGCATGGTCAAGGAAAAAATATATAAATCTATCTATATCACTTCTATTGACCTTGAACAGGCATTCGACTCGGTTGACCGCAGGTTACTGTGGAATAAACTGAGAAAATGGGGTTGCCCAAATGACCTGAGAGATCCCTTGGAGGCACTGCACAGTGGAACAACCCTTAGAATCAGACTAGATAGAAACGGACCCTCTCGAACAACATTGTTTCACAAAACGGCTTGAAACAGGGGTGCCAACTGGCTCCAGCAGTATTCTGCCTTTTAATTTCTGACATGCACTAAGCTTTCAATGACATAAGAAGATTTCCACCAAAGATTGTGGGGACTTCGGTGGGTAGGTTGCTGTTTGCAGATGATCTTTTACTGCTGGACCAGACTGCGATAGGTCTCCAGCAACAGCTAACAGCATTGGAAACATACACAAAGGACAATGGTCTAAGAATCAATCCCAAAAAGTCGAAAATCCTGGTACTAGGGACTAATAACATTGTCAAGAAATTCAGGTGGTCCTTGGCAGGGGAAGTTGTCCCTGTGGTCTCGTCCATGATTCACCTTGGGATTTCATTAAACAACAGTATCAATGATGGTCCGGGCGTGGAGAGGCTAAGAAGCAAAGTCAAGAATTTGGCATCGCAAGCACTCTTGATCAACCAACGTTTTCAAGTCGCCCGCTCATTGACTTTCATAAACTAAAAGTATCACCCATCCTGACATATGATGCGGAGGCTAACTTTTTTCTGGCTCCCAAAGTCTGGCGTTTGCTGGAAGGATTGTTTTGGAAAAGAGTCTTGAGGCTTCCAACTTCTCTACCCATTGACTGTGTGAGGAAAGAACTGGGACTAACTTCCCTCTACACTGCTATGGTCTGGAAATCTGTGACCCTATACAGCAAACGCCTTCTGCCTCCGGAAAGAAGTGGCTTTTTGTCCATTAACAAAGCGCTGTCCACTAAACAGGTTCCTGTCTTAAATACGTGGCAGAAAACTTGTGTGTGTCCTGGACAACATTGCCCAATCAATAAACCTGTTAGAGGTGAACCCGTCCAAGGTGAAGAAAAAACTCCTCGACTGGGACTGGATATCAAACCAGGAAAAGCTCAATTTCTTCAAGTCCTTGTCCTTGGTACGGTAAGACCTTTATTGCAGAGGTACAGTGCTTCCCTATTTAGACAGATTCCCTTCTCCTAAAGAAAGGCACCAATTCCTGAGATTCCGCCTGAACCTCTACCCCACAAGAGAAGTTATGTGAAGAAGGACTAAAAATAGGGATGGTCGGACCTTGTTATGGCATTGTTGTGGTCAGGAGACTGAAACGCTATACCATTTGATAATGAGTTGCACTTCTTTAACATTTCTCAGAGACAAATGGTTGGCAAAACATTTTGAGAATTTTAAACTCAATCCACCTCTATAGAGGTGGTCTATCTTAAGATGGGGAGGAAAGGTTTCCTTGACTTTGGCACTATTGAACTTTGTGAGAGAATTTTGGACACTTCGTTTTTCTATGATCTGTGAATTTAATTTTGTATATAGTGGTCCAGTGCCCTTGTTTTTTAATACTGCTTTGTCTGAACATCGTGAATTATTACTTCCTTTTTTTTCCATTTTTTTCTCCCCTTTTAGAGTTGGTTCATTTTTTCATCTTTTCCTTTCTTTTTCTACTTTGTATCATTGACTTTTTCTTTTCTACATGTTTGCATTGAAAGTTTTTCTTCGGAAACTAATTGATGCAATAAAAAATAAAAAAAATAAAAATAAAAAAAAGAATGTGCTTCTACACCTTTTTCCCACATGCTCATTCAGGATCCTTTGGCTTGACGCATTTGATATGTTTCTAATGCATCTTCAATGGCGTTTTTGGAGTGTAGTGAGTGAAATGTATACTTGTCTAAAATGTTAGCTGCAGTAACAGGATCTACATGTTCAAACCAGGCAGTTTTTGGTGAATCTTGAATTATTTGAGTGGCTTCTTTTAAGTTTTCCTCTATGTTTATATCTTTGTAGTATTCATTGTTTTCTTTGAGATACTGTAGGGCTTGTCTAACTTTGTTTAAGTCAACTAGTTGTTGCCAAATTTGTTTGTCTTTTGTTGGTACACCATTACATAGTACAATCAAAGACCAATCTATTGGCCGTTGTACTCCTAGGGCCTGATTCACAGAACGTTTTCCTATGTGATTGTGCCATTAAAAAACACTTCTGTGAATCAGCCCCCTAGAGTTTCTACATTTTCTTTAAGGTCTAATGGCAAATATACTACTTTGCCATTGATGCCCTTTAGTAACTCAGATGGAGGCAATTTGGCTGTTTTCGGTTGAATACATATTATAGCTTGAAATGGGTGTACAGTTTGGTTTATAATGCTCTCATACAAGTTAGGTTGAGTTATTAGTGATAGCACGAGATGGCATTTGGTTATTGTCAAGCTTTGTGTTGCAGTACGTGCAAACTGTTGAGGGGTCAGGTATTTTGTATTTATTTTCTGCTGTTAGCTATACAGCTAATTGGAATCATTGGGATTCCTCATCATCCTCGATTTTGTAGGCCATATCTACTATTTTTGTGTTCTTTTTATAAAAAGTTCTGTGACAATAGATACATACTTGGTCTGGTATTTCAGTAGATGTGTTTTGAAACTTAGCTATTTCTTTTTTGTATGTGTTTGTTAGGAGGTTGGTGTTTGTGAGTTTTTCGCTAATGTTTTCTGAAGTTACTGAATATTTTAAGGCAACTTCAGTTCCTAGGTTTTTGCTTTGGATGTGCTCTATATCTCAAAGGAGTTATTAGGCTGTTCCATGTAGGGGAATTTTATTTAAATGTTGCAGTTCTAGAGCAGGACGTCTTGCGTAGTATAGTTTATGCACAAGATCCCGTATAGCAGAATGGTGTTGCTAACATTTTGCTGTGGAGAAAGGTGCATTTGCAAGTAGTTCCTAAAATGCAGGCTAATGAATGTCCTCAAAGTCCAGTGTGGCTGTGCACTGGGCAAGAGTCCATGGTTTGTAAAGTTATCATTTTACATTTGTCTTTTAGTTTCACTTAGCAAATGAGAAATTGTAAATATTTAAAGGATTGTTGGCATACATTACACATTGAGCTGCATGTCCATTTTTACACTGATTGTGTGTTTGGTTGAAAGTTTGTTGGGGATGTTTTTTCTGTATCGGTTTCTTTTGCCATAATGTCGTCTCCTTCCATTTCATACCCTCGGCCATTACTGTTTATAGCAATAATTCATTTTCCTTGTTTATAAGCCTCTTCCTTGAAAAATGCTTCTGTGCTGTTTGTTTGAATTCATTCAACTTTACAGAAGTTTGAAAAGGTATCTATATTGAAATTATTGATGTTTATAAGTTCTTTTTCTAATGTTTTGATTCATTTAGTTAGTGGTTTCATTCTGTTTAAAATAAATATAAACAATTTTCAAATTATAACAGGATTAGTCTCCTGTGGTAGTTTCTAAGTGTTGATCATGACTTTTCAGCAGTTTTTTATAGGATTGGGAAGAACTCTATGTTGGAAAAGAAATGTTAGAATACATTTTTTGGGTTGCTTTACAGTGGCTACGTTAACATTGGTAGATATAGTATTAGGTTCATTACCAGGTATGCTTTTGATTGTACATCTTTTTTTGCTTTTAGTGTTTGCAAGAGGGGCCTTAACATTTTTAGTGGGGGCTGGATTAGCTTTGTTTAGTAAGGTTACTAGCTGTTTTGGTTTAATGTTTACTATACATTGTTTTAGGGGTGGATGGCTATAGGCTTGCTTTTATTCTTATCTGCTCTGTTTTTTCTTTCTTTTCTACAGAGTTGCTTTTTAGTAGGCATTTTGTTGTGTCTGTTGGGAAAAAATAAAGTTTGGGTTTGAAAGTTGTGGAATGTATATGCATGCATTGTGCATAGGTGTGATTGTAGAGATGAATAGAGTGCTGTTTGATGTTGAAGTAGCATAATAGGTGTGTTTGGGATAGTTGGAAGAGTAAGAGTCTGTAGAGGTGTGATGGGCTTGGATTAGTTAGGAAGGGAGTGGTGGTGTGATTGAATAAGTAGGGACATTATGATATTTTGAGTAAAACCGTGTATGTTATAATGGTGGTGTTTAGATGGGAATAAAAAGATTGTGAATGGCGCAATATAATGAATAAGAGTGAAGTAAATGTTTATTAGAAAAGAATACCCAAGGCTAATATATAGTGGAAGTATATTGTTACAATTAGGGAGATTTGCATGGTACATTATATGTAGGATATGAAGGATATTCTTTTTTCGGCATCTGTTTTCAGCAATCTTCTTCTTTCCTGTGATTGTAAAAGAAAGTTGGTGGTTATATGTGGTAATGGTGAAGTACATTTAGTAAGCAATGTTGTCATTTATGAAGGCAGGAGGAGCTGTTGGGAAAATAAGTTGTGGGTGGTGTACTAAAGTGTGTTAACTATGTTGTCAGTGTTGGACTGCCCCTGATATGCAGGGATATTTCTCCTCTTTGAAAGGGACAGTGAGCTAAAGACTTGGTTCAGACTCTCCCGGGGGCCATCCACCCAAGAACAGGTCAGTGGGCCGTGTTCGTGCCGGTAGAGGGACTCCCAGAACTCCCCTTGTTTTGTATGTTGATGGAAGAATTGGAGTGTGAGTAGTTGTGTTTCACACCCTAGAAGGAACAGTGCAAACATGGGTGTGAGGAAAAGGTGCATATTTAGGTTATTTTTGTGCTGCTGATATTAATAAAAGAAGTCCTCTGTTTGTGGTGTAATGGATTTGTATTGTGTTGCAGTATTTTTAAAGAATAGGGAAATTGTGGCTTAGTGATAATGCAGTGGCAGATTGTCGTTGCAGCAGTGTTTGGTGTCTTATAGTAGAAGTTGGGATAGAAGAGTACTTCATATGTAACGTGAAGTGTTGTATATAAATACTTTGGCGGCATACCGATGGAAAATGGTGGAAGTGGGAGGACTGTAATGAATTAGGATGGAAAGTGTGAAATGTATATTGAATGAAAAATGGAAAATGCTGACTGTTTAAAAATGTTTCTTTTTAGGAAGATGTTCATGAAAGTTAAGAAATGCATATGTGCATTTATAGGAGCCCTATGCATAATATATTTTTAAAAGAAAAGCAGATGGAAAAGATTTGTAGCACTTGGTGTGTGTAAGTTTCATATGCCAGTAGTACATGCATACATGCCAACACAATGCATTCCAATCTGTAGGTGCTTATGTAGTCCTAGTTTTTATGTTTGCGTTCTGGGACTGGTCGTTCCACTTTTCCCATTATAAAACTTGAACTACAAGTCCCAGATTGCTGAGAAAAAAACAGAACTGGAATGGATTATGTTAGCAAGTATGCATGTACTGTTAACATATTGAACTTGCACACACCAAGTGCCACTTAAAAATGTTCTACAAATGTTTTGCATCTGCTTTTTTGTTCTTTTAGAAAAAAAAGGTACACACAGTGCTGCGATAAATGCACATAAGCATTTTTAAACTTTCATCAAAATGCACCTAAAAAGAAACATTTTTAAATGCACAACATTTTATATTTTTGATTCGATATAAAGGTCACAATTTCAAATCTTCCAGTCCAGTCCTGTTTTTTTCTTTGCATTCTGGGACTTTTAGTCTGTGTTTTATAATGGGAGACGTGGAATTACAAGTCACAGAATGCAAGGAAAAAATGAATGCTTGATAAGCACCTATAGATTGGAATGGGTCATGTTGGCAATTATGCATGTAGTGCCAACATATTAAACTGACATACACCAAGTGCCACTTACAAATGGTCAAAACATCTTTACTATTAGCTTTTCCTTTCTTTTATAAAAAAAAGTTACACACAGTGGTGCTATAAATGCACATATGCATTTTTTTACTTTCATCAAATGACTCCTAAAAAGAAACATTTTTAAACGCACAACATTGCAAGTATTTACTGCTTGATGTGAGCAGGTGCTGAATGCTGCAATTAATGGATTTTGCTTGAATGGTTAAAAAAGACGACATGTTTATTGAGAAGCTTATTTATTAGTTTAGTTTAGTTTAGTTTAGTTTAGTTTGTTTATTTATAAAGCGCGTCCAAAACCTCAGGTAGCTGGGCGCATAATCATGTGCACAGCAGAGTTACATATCGTTACACAAAACATCATAATACAACAGACAGAGCATACATTGGTCCAGGCTCTGAATGTTTACATACAAAAGTAGAATATATCGAGAAGAGTATGTACAGAGAATAGGCACAAAATAGTTGCAGTGGCGAATGAGGACCGGGTTACAGGTTGGTCCTGAATAGGCTGTAGATAGGGTAAGCATTGCTGATTGCATTACAATTATATTGCAAATAGAGAGCGGCGGATGGCCGGTCGAGTCGGTGAGAGTCTAGATGTCTAGGCTACTAGCCATGATTTAACCATAGCTGTGAATGGTCAGAATGCGGATACCGATTTAATTGTAGGAGGGAGGGTGTTTCAACATTGTACTGGGAGCACTGGGAAACTGGAGCCTCCTGCTGTTTTTAGGTTATAGTTGGGGATCTTTAGTTGGTGCAGGTAAGGAGTTCTGGTGGGTCTAATGGGGCGGTGTCTAGAGAATTTGTCTGAAAGGTAGCGTGGGGCAGTACGTGACAGGCACTTCTGGGAAATGACCAGGGTTCTTAGCTTAATTCTGTTGCGGATCGGGAGCCAGTGGACTTCTTTGCTAACCGTGGATATGTGCGCCTTGCGCGGGAGGTTGAGGGCACATCTTAGTGCATTATTGTGCAGGATCTGGAGCCTGTTCAAGTTTTTAGTGGTAGTGCCTAAGTAGAGTGTGTTGCAATAGTCTAATTTAGACAATATCAGCGCTCTAGATAGGGTGAGGCAACTAGAGGTGGAGAGAAAAGGCCTGCAGGCATTGATCAATTTATTGGTGTAAGAGGTAGTAGAGATGGTAGAGTTTATTTGTTTCTTTAGAGACAAGGCAGAGTCGAGGTATACACCTAGAGTTTTGACCTCTCTGGATACTTTTATGATGTTGCCATCAATGGTAAAGGATTGGTACCTTTGGTCCAGTTTATTGAGGTGAGCCTGGGAGCCTACGATAAGCAATTCTGTCTTATCGTCGTTTAGGCAAAGACTGTGTGTAGCCATCCAGGCTTGGATTTCTAGGTAGATGTCATTAAGTTTAGCAACATCTTCTTCATAGCTACCAGTGAGCGTGATGAGGACCTGGGTATCGTCAGCATAATTAATGTAGCTGACACCCAGATCGTCAAGACGGTCAAATAGGAGCTTTGTGAAGATGTTGTAAAGAGTGGGAGAAATGCAAGAGCCTTGGGGCACTCCACATGTGATTGGGATAGGGTCAGCAGCCGCAGTGGGGGCGAAGACTCTAGTCGACCTGTCAGACAGAAATGACTGGATCCACTTCATGGCATTCTGAGAGAATGCAGCAGCCGAGGAGAGGTGTTGAGTAAGGATCTGGTGGTCAACCAGATCAAAGGCAGCAGAGAGATCCAACAAGAGCAAGATGGCCAGTTTGCCCTTGTCTTTGGCGTCATCCATTTGGATTTTTAGATCCAAGAGGGCCGTTTGCGTCCCGTGCCTTGGTCTAAAGCCGGATTGCCGCAGGCCTAGAAGGTTGTTGTCTTCCAAATGTTGTTGTATTTGGAGATAGGCTACCCTGTGCAAGATTTTGAGAAGAAATGGGACTGTGGTGATGGGCCTGTAATTTGTGGGGATGTTGGGATCTAGGTTAGGTTTTTTGAGCAGGGGTAGGACCCACTCTTCTTTAAGGTTGTTGGGGACCACTGAGTTTTTGAAGGAGGAGTTGATCAGAGAGGTGATGAGAGGGGCTAGCTCATTAGCTCTGTCTTTGATGACAGATGCGGGACAAATGTCACCTTTGCAGTTGGATGGTTTGAGACTAGCGATTATCTTGATTACTTCCTCTTCTGAGACTGGTGAGAAGTGGAAGGAGGGGCAATTAGGGGTGGTGTGGTCCATTTTGCTGCTGGTGTCTGCTTGGATGCAAGGCTAGCTTTTTTTGCTTCTATCTTAGTTTGTAGGAAGGCAATTTTGTTAGCGAGGGCGAGCTGGATATTGTTACACCAGGCCTTGTCTTTGATGCAGTCCTCTGTAGGAGGCAGTGGTGATTCAAGTTCTTTTAGTATCGAAAAGAGTTCTTTAGTGCCGGATTTGGCATTTTGTATTCTCAAGTTGTAGATCTCTTTTTTAGCATTTAAGATGGCGGATTTGTAGGTGGTGGGAGCTGAAGCGAATTTGTCTTTAGTGGAGAGAGAAGGGGCTTTTCTCCAGCTAGTTTCTGCAGTTATTTTAATATTGCAGAGAGCTTTTAGTTCCGCTGAGAACCTTTTGTTGGAATGGGCAATAGGTTTGGCTTTTCGTTGTTTGAGGGGAGCAATCTGGTTGAGGGCTAATTCTAAGGTATTGTTATATAGGTCTACTATGGCTGCTGGGTTGTTATTTTGCGTTGGTAAGTTAGCTTTACTGATAGGTGCGAGAAGAGGTTTGAGGTTCTCTATAGTGATGTTGCGGTTATTTCTGGAGATTATTTGAGGTAGCTTAGTGGGTCGTGCGGTGGATGGTGAGGATCTAGGTAAAGAGAAAGTAATAAGGTGATGGTTAGTCCAAGCACAGGGAGTGATGTCAGTCAGTGAGAGGTTGCAATTGGCATCTGCAAGCCAATCCAGGGATCTTCCTTTTGTACGTGTAGGTTGATTAATGTGTTGGGAGAAGCCTAGATGAGTAATCGTGTCATTAAGGGAAGTGGCCTGGTTATCATTGGGGTCATTGAGTCCCAAGTTGAAATCTCCCAGGATGATGATTTGGGATTTCGGTTTCAAATTGGTAGTGAGTAGGAGAGAGATATCCTCTTCAAAGGTGGAGGGGGGTCCTGGGGGCCTGTACATAATATGGAGCAGGATGGTTTGTGTGTCAGATAATGGGAGTTTGATGGATAAAAGTTCGGCTGAAGGTAGGGTTGTGCTTGTTACTTCTCTAATGTTTAGGGTGGATTTCGCAATAATTGCTATTCATCCTCCTATTCCATTTTTTCTGTCAGCTCGTACGATGCTGTAGTTGTCCGGAGTGGCTAGAGCTATTGTGGGACCGGCTGCAGGGTGGAGCCATGTCTCCGTGATAGCGATAAAGTCTAGGTGGTTAGTGGAGATAATGTCGGCAACGTCAGTAGCATGGGCTACCAAAGAGCGAGCGTTGATGAGAGCTCCCTTGATGGAAGTCTGTGGAGAGTTGGCTTTGGTGTGTGGTGGCGAGTGAGGTATAGCTGGGTTGTGACTCGGTGGGAGGTCAGTGAGTGAGGTAGGCTGCTTGGGGTACTTAGTCTGATTGAAGAGCGTTCTGGTGAGTTTTGTATCAAGAATAGTGCGATAGCTGAGTCTATCATTTCTAATCATGGTCGGAGGGGCTATGGTCATGAGCGTGGTGGTAGGTGCAACAAGGCGAGAACCTAGTTTAGCATTTCTAAGGGGTGTGGGACAGGGTATGCAGGGTGAAGGTGGGCGGGCGAATTTGTTTAACCATTCTGCTGGAGATAGTAGATCTGGGTAAAGTGGTGGGGTAGTATGGGCGCAGTTCTGAGGTGAGATATTCTGGAGCAATGGGAGGAGGGTAGCCATAGTTAGAGTGGCGCCTCTAAATGTAGCCATTGTGGATGACTTGGCTCTAAAGATGGGGGCAATGTGGTTCATAGGTCATTAGCAAGAGTAGTTTGTGTATTCAATTAACGTAGGTAAGTAGCAAGAACCGTCTATATATATATATATATGTTTGTAAAAGAGTTGAAGAAAATAATTTAGATAGGTTCAGATGTTGTTGAATCTGGAAATAGAAATCTTGGAGAGTTTTACAGTAGTTTCTGATGCAGGTGGCTATAATTAAGAAGAGATATGTACTCTCAAAGTGCATGGGTCCATCTGAAGTGTTGAACTGAGAAGACATGGTTAGGTATAGAGTTTTTCGATGTGATTTGTGGATGCGTTTGTGACTGAACATGAAAGTGGAAAGTGTTGAAGGTCTGCCCCTGTGCTACGGGGTCCACAGACATTGCACGTGCCATCTGGATCCTTTGAGGATGCATGGCATGAAAAGGGGACTGCTGGGACTAAGGATAGTCATGGTTATCTGCGGGAGATCAGTCAATCAGGTTTCTTGGGTGTGGTGTACAGAAAGAGAGGGTAGCAGGAGTTTTGTTTGGTGAGTTGCCTGAAGATGGCTATGACTATGGGTCTCATTACACGGATGGCGGAGAGGTAAAATACCGGCACCGCCTTGGTGGAAAGGGGAATTATCGCCCCATTCCAAGGTCGGCGGGGCGGTAATTCCCCCTTCCACCATTGCCCTTCCCCATTCCCATTTTTGCCCCATAGGGCATAATGGGAATGGGGAAGCAGGCGTTAAATTCCCCAACCCGCAAAGGGACCTCATATTAAGGCAGTAAGGATTTACCGGTACCGGTAAAATACCGGTACTGGTAAATCCTTACCACCATCCATGTAATGAGGCCTTATGTGTCTGAGGAAGCAGAGTGTATGGATCGTGGGGGACTCTTGGATCCATTGGCTGAAGGTACATTTTGAGCACTATGGATTGTCTGAACATTTTAGATTCGAAGAATTTCAAGTTTCATGGTATGGAGTTTGAGAAATGAAGTGGGCGGACTTCCTCCTGTTTTGTGAGAATATGGCTCACTAGAAGAATCCGGACATAATTGTAGTTCACTGTGGAGGCATCAGTTTGGGCTTTGTGACTGAAATATCATTACAGTTTGCAATGAAGGACATATTTGGGAAGTTGAAAGAACTTTTTCCACATTCAAAAAACATTTTCTTTTATAGAATAGCTCAGAGACAAATGTGTATGTGTTGTAATTTATTTCGTCCACAAATTGAGAAAGCAAGGCACAATGTGAACAAAGTTGTATGTGCCTTTCTGTGGGATGTTGGCATAACAACATTTTATAATGAAAATATAACATCTGGTATTGGGAACATTTTTCGAAGAGATGGAGTCCATATAACTGATGTAGGCAATGTTTTTTTTTCTTGAAAATATTCAAAATGCATTGAAGCAGTTTTTGTAAATACATAAAAAATGGATTCATCTATTCTTTAGAAGTTGCATTAAATAAAAATGACAAATTAGAAGCACTTTTTGTGAAAGTTGCAACAAATAATTACGTTTTGTAGAATCTTTGCTAGTTTAGTACATAAACAAAATAATCACAAAAAATATATAAAAGTCAAAAAGAGAAAAAAAGGTTATTTTAAGAAACACCATTTTTGTATGAAAAACAATTAAAATGACTCTCGTTCCCCCATCCCATGTCTGGAATTTTCCAGATGTGCATGCACTACTGCACTATCCACGGACAATTCAGTTTGCAAAGGGGCCATTGATTTTTTTTCCCAGGTCTCTTTTTTAACTGTGAAAGGTGGCTCCTAAAGGAACAATTTCTTTGTTTGATTTTGTGATTTAGTATTTTTGTTGGCTTTTTCAAATTTGTTTAGGAGCAGCAATGTAAGGTGGGAGAGGCAAGGGAGGAATAGGAACAACCAACCACAGAGATGGATGTGCAGGTGGTCAGAGGAAGATGTTGGGCAGGTCTTAAATTTAAGGAGGGCACTGTTTCTCATGCTCCTTGACCATGGTCTCAAAAGCACTACAAAACTGCTCCCCCTGCAGATTGGTGCATCACAGTGCTGGGATCCTCTGCCACACAGGAGTAGTTTGTGTGGTGACAGGAGCGGTTGAGGAAGATGGAGTAGAGGCCAACAACCTGCTGCTCCCTGAAAAAGGTAACATCTTTTTCAGAGCACACGGGTGGTTGGATCTGGTGTGGTAGTGCATGGAGGTGGTCCCGTAGGAGTACAGCCCCGATTTTCAGCGACTGAGCACTAAATTGCACTCAGTGCATCGAACCTTGGCTGCCCGAGCCTTTGGTACACCCCTAACAGTGGTGAAAACCACCACACCCAGCACTCACTCTGAGTGCTGGAGTTAGGCACTTCCTCTACCTCATCGTTGTCTTCCTCTTCTACCCTATCTGCATCTGAGTGCTCTTCACCAGTCCAGGCCCTCCAGATGGTGATGGGAGTGGAGGTAGGGTGGCTGGGGAGGAGTAATGGCCATATCTGGTTCCATTTTGCAGGTAAGCCCAAGGAGAAACTGGGGAACTGCAAACAGGTGCTCTCTCCTGGATAGCCAAACTGAGAATGACTAAATGTAATGGGTGCGTCCCTTCAGAGGAACCGTTCACAGACCGTGCAACTGTCTGCAGACAATCCAGCTGAAAATAGGCCTTCGAAAGTTATACAAAGTTGCCAGATCAACTAAGAATGGGTCCGGGAGCTGTGGAAGGGTAAACTTTCATCTTGACCCTAGATTGGTGTAAAATGCAATTTTAAACTGTCTGCGGAGCACAGACACCATTCGTAGTCAGGCGGTCATGCTGCATGGGTGCGGTCACATGATGATGTCCGGGGATGTCCGCAGAGCTGAAAGCCATCCGTGGACACCCATTGGGCAGGAGACACAGGGAGCATGCGCGTAACTGTCCATAGAACATTCACTCTATCCGTGGACTAATTAAAAGGGTGTCATGCGAAAGCAGACATGTCCAGGCACAGCGCTATGTCTGGGGCACCTCTGTTTTGTGGACAGACACCCCAAACAGTCGTACTGTCATAGTCTATTCCACCCCCAGTGGCTGTGTTAACCACTAGGTTATGTCACTATGGACGTGTTTCCATTTTATCACCTACCTCGACATGCTTATCCTGTTATTAGTTATAAACGCATATTCAGGAGCTGTTACGGTCGCCTAGCAGTGTTCACTTTAACAAACACGGTATCTTACATTAATTAGGGCCTTTGTTCGACATATAGATAGACATGTATTTTGTTTCCTCATTATTCACCAGAGATACTAATGCACAGTATATTTTACACACTATGCGTGCAACAAACTCCTTTCGATACACGTTTTGACCCATACAGCTTCTTATTTAAAGGCTTGTTCGACCCAATGCACTGTTTACCAGCTGCTTAGGCAACTCCAGACGCTGTAAATCCAGCTGACTGTATATGTCATCACGTGACAAAGTGTGGTTACCCTTGACAACACTTCCATACACAATTTATGCACATTGCGGACGCATCCTTTCTGAGACTCCATGCACCCTTTTCCACACTGAACAAATCCGTTCATTCACGATCACGGTAAGCCCCAACCTATCATAATTCAACATTTGGCTAGCAGTCCAACCAAAGTAGACAGATTCATGGACTACGATCATATTTTTCTCATGACAGGCACATGCTCGATAACAGCGATGAGGGACACGCTTTCAATCTAAATTTTGTACACCGTATTAGATTCCCTTTCATGACATCTAGAAACAGTTTTTCTGCAAGCAGTTTTATTGCTCAGATAGCCCTCCCATTTCTAACTCGACATAAGTAGTCTTTCACTGGACATTTTTAAACATACATTCACTGTTTTTACAGAAATGGATTATCAAAACACTTTGTGCATGGTCATATCTTCTTGATTTCGTAAGATTGCAAGGTTTCTCCTCCATTTTTCTGTCATGATGCTTACCCCCGGGCATCCGGATCAAGCTCATCAGGCCTGGGAACAGGCATCCAGATATTTAATAAAACCACAGCAGCCCTGGCTGGGGGCTGTCTGGGTTCAGTCCTGGTGCCTTAGGCGCCAGGCTCATAATATAAATCAGTCCTGGCGCCATAGGCGCCAGGCTCACAGACTTTACTTACCTCATGCAGACCATGCTGCAAATGAATCCAAGCCAACGTGAGGCCTGGATGGGACTATTTTACTACAGGGACTATTTTTTACCCGGGTGTGGTTCTAGGGACTTCTTACCTGGAACTACTTTGAAGGCTATTTAAACCACGCCCGAACAGCAGCACATGCTTCGCGTTATTCTGCATCCAGCAGCGTAACACTCACTGTGCCTGCAGTCAGCATCCAGTCTTCAGCCACGCCCGTCTCGAATCCAGAGCTCCGAGCAATAGAAGAAAGAAGAAGGAAAGGTTAGAATACAGATATTATTTCAATCCTTACCTGAATTCCGGATCCATCACGTCTTCGAACTTGAAAAGGACATTATTCACACGCGTCGCATCGCCAGCTGCAGCGCCGCGCTATACTCACCAGTCCTCACAGCATTTTTCGATCCGGCACAGCCTCCATCATTTTCTTCGCCGAATTCCACCATCTAAGCGACAAAAGAAACATAAGATGAGCCGAGAGAGCCAACAAATACAACCTCTCCACCATAGACTTACCTGATTAACAACCGGAGCCATTATTCTGTAACAAACCGCAACTTCTTATGCCGCACCTGTAAGGAGAGAGAAATCAGCAATTTAAATACACGCATCTTTTACCGGACAGTGTTGGGTAATACAGACTCTTACCTGAACACCATCAGCTGCCACAAGACAATCTTCCCTTGGATCCAGCTGCAACATAAGAAAGGAATGTACAAGAGTGAACATCAGACATATTGAACTCTTTGAACTTTATACTTACGGGTTCTCGCCTGGAACCTCAGAGTCAATATTCATCCAGAACTCTTCCAACGTCTTCAAACCAGTGAAGTAGCTGGTATCTACGCGCCCCTGTATTCCACGCAGGATGGAGAGCTCATCATTTAAAAACATAAGGTGAGCTTACTGAAAGTGAATATCGGTGGTGATTAGTGGGGAGAACAGAGGGGTGCCATTACTAGAAACCAGGGGTGGCTAAATCCCTTTCTTCACTTGCAGGAGAATACTTCTACGGGTCAAGCAGACGAGATTAGGCGGTCCAGTCCAGTCTGTCATCTCTGCATTACGTTTCACGTTGGAGGAGGTCGCAGCTGTCCGGGTCCGATCAATGCCCCTGTGGGAGCCAGGTGAGTGTAACAGAACACAAAGCCTATCTACAAATCCCCACCAGGGCGTTATGGAAACCTCCGAAACAGACCAACTAGCCCCCTTATTAGGGGAATCTAGGGCGGAAGTGCACATTGCGCGCCAAGAGACTAATGCCCTCAGGAGAGAACTGATTGTGTCAAAGGAACGCACAGATGATCTTGCTAGACAACTGCTGCAAAATCAAGCTGGGCAAACACCCCTACCTGGACTCGGGGGAAACCGAGCTCTTGTTTCATCGAGCAATCCTGTGCAAGTAATCCTACCAGGGGCTCTTCCTTTAGCTCCACCCGAACGCTTTGCTGGGGACCCAAAAAGGTTTGCAGTGTTTATGAATCAATGCCGCTTGCACTTTTTATGCAGACCTGGAGCTTTTCCAAATGACCAAGCCAAAGAAGCCTTTGTACTATCATATCTTAGTGGCAGCGCAGCTGACTGGTCAATTCCACTAGTCAACCAAGATGACCCTCTTCTTCGGGATTTTCAGGCTTTTCAAAGAAGCATGGAAAGACTATTCGCCAGACATTCACAGGGACAGGCCCTGGATAATAAACTTTTATCCCTACGACAGGGTAATCAGGATTTGCTAACCTATATCGCAACCTTCAATAGGTTGGTAGTGGAATCCGGATGGCCTGAGGAGAAATGAATTACATTATTTCATCGTGGTGTTCGGTGAGAACTCATAGATGTTTTGGCTCAAGTTGTGAACCCACCTCAGGATTGCACATAATATATAGACTTAGTGGTCCAGTTAGACCACAGACTTCAGAATAGATGGCTGATCGAGCTAAGTTCGAGAGTCGGGTATGGGTTAGACCCAATGTTACCCCCAAAGGAACAAATGCATCAGAACATATTCAGATCGGGGGGGGGCTTAAAGGACCCTTAACTCAAAAGGAAAGAGAAAAGAGATGGCAGATGCAATTGTGTCTGTACTGTGGAACCGCAGGACATTTTCTATGGGATTGCCCTATAAAACCACCCAAGAAAGTAGTAGGAGTTGCTGACAAAAGTCAAATAGAGCCTGATTCGGGAAACGACCACGCCTGACAAGCGTAGAGGTCCGCTTGCCAAGCTTAAAGAAGGACATTCAGACCTCCCACCTAATTACACCAATGGTCCTAATTGATCCAAGGCAGCCATCACGTATGCACGCAGTAAGGGCATACATTGATAGCGGGGCCATAGGAAACTACATGGACCACGAATTGGCCTTAAGGATGAATCTACCCCTTTGCAAAAAGACCGCTTTGGATGTCATCACCACAGTCGATGGAACTGAAATTGCCTCTGGGCCTGTAACTCATTCCACTACTGAGCTGGCACTGTTGGGTCAAGATGGGCATCAAGAAACTATTGTGTTTGATTTAAAAAAGGCCCCGCAATTCCAAATAATTCTGGGAATGCCATGGTTGGAAACACATAATCCTTGTATTGATTGGCGAGAGAAGAGAGTGACCTTCCCAGATTGTGCACACACCTGTTACCCGGAAAAAAACCTTAAACAAAAGCCTGGCCACCGTCACTAATCCAGTTGTGCAGTTACCTCAGGAATATCAGGAATTTCAGGATGTTTTTCAAAAAGAACAGGGAAATACCTTACCACCTCACAGATCATACGATTGTCAACTCGACCTAGTACCCGGTGCACAACCTCCATGCAGTAGAATCTACGCCCCCTTACGGAACCTGAAAATCTTCACCTACCACAATATCTGGACCAATACCTTGCTAATGGCTTCATTCGTCCATCCAAATCTCCTGCACCCTCAGCTCTATTCTTCGTGCCTAAAAAGGAAGGTGACCTTAGAACGTGCATAGACTACCGTGCATTAAATCAGATTACGGTAAAAAACCAATACCCATTGCCTCTGATCCCCGAATTACTAGACCAAGTAAAGGATGCTTGTATCTACACTAAGTTAGACCTCCAAGGGGCATATCATCTGGTACGTGTAAAGAAATGCGATGAATGGAAGACTGCCTTTCACACCAAGTACGGGTTATTCGAATACCAGGTGATGCCCTTCGGGTTGTGCAATGCACCAGCAGCCTTCCAGTATTTTATGAACAATGTCCTTCGTGAACTCATTGACGTCTGGGTTGTCGTATACATAGACGATATTCTAGTGTACTCCTCCTCAGAATCAGACCATGTGAAGCACCTTCGTGCAGTCCTTGAGAAACTACGGCAGCACAAGTTATACGCAAAATTGGAGAAATGTGTTTTTCATTCTACAGCAGTTGAATTCCTGGGATTTATCCTGACTCCAAAAGGAGTTTGAATGGACTCTCGAAAGGTGGACTCAATCCTCAAGTGGCCATCACCCAGTTCAGTTAAAGGGGTACAAAGCATGCTTGGATTTGCTAATTTCTATCGCATATTTATTCCTGAATTCTCACATATTGTACACCCCATCACAGCACTTTTGCGAAAAAACAAACATTTTTTGTGAACTGAAGAGGCTGAAAGAGCCTTCCAAGAGCTAAAATCGAAATTCACGTCTACACCTGTCTTAAAGCATCCACGCCCTGAGCTTCCATACATAGTTGAAACCGATGCATCCAGTTTAGCCATGGGAGCTGTCCTGTCCCAGAAGGATCCCGAAACCAGTCAACTTCATCCAGTAGCATTCTGGTCAAGAAAGTTCTCAGCACCAGAATTAAACTATGTGGTTACTGATAAGGAGTTATTAGCCATCAAGTCCGCCTTCAAGGCTTGGCGGCATTATCTTCTCGGTGCCAGGCATACCATCACTGTAATCACCGATCACAGGAATCTGCAATATTTGAAAACAACAAAGGCCCAATCATCGCGTCAACTTTGGTGGGCATTATTCTTTGCCGAATTCGATTTCGTGATCACTTATCGACCAGGCAGATGCCTTATCCCGAATAGGGATGGGAGAAGTATATTCGAACCCGGATCCGGTGCATATAATTTCAGAACAAAGAATTCTTCGCATAACTACTCTACAGACTTTAGAAGACATTCATTTAAAAATCAAACAACATTTCGATCCAGCAGCCCTGCAGGACTGGGTAAAGAAAGGCCAAGATTATTCAGTCATCAATGAGCTACCTTACTATCAAGGACGTCTATTTCTACCACACAAGGAACTACAAGAACTAGTCATCTCCAATTATCATGACGCCCTTATGGAAGGACACCCAGGTATTGCAAAAACTGAAGCTACAATTAAGAGACAATTCTGGTGGCCCACCTGGCGAAAGGACGTAAAGTCATTTGTGATGTCTTGTGGTATCTGCGCCCAAAACAAAAGTCAGAAGAAAAAAACAGCTGGCCTTTTACAACCTTTGGATATTCCACCTACACCATGGCACACCTTGTCTTTAGAATTCATTACAGATCTACCTCCGTGTAATGGATTTAACACCATTCTAGTTATTGTGGATCTTTTTTCCAAAATGACCCACTTTATTCCTTTAAAAGGATTACCTTCCGCTTTGATTTTGGCCAAGGAATTTCTCGAAAACATTGTTCGAATCCATGGATTTCCTTTCGTATTGGTCTCTGACCGAGGTAGTCAATTCATTTCGCAATTTTGGAAGAAATGCTGTAAATTGGCCCAAATCGCCGTAAGGCTATCAACCAGTCACCACCCCAAAACTGATGGTCAGATGGAGAGGACCAACCAGACTCTTGCACAATACCTATGTTGTATGCTACACCAAACCGAAAGCAATTGGAAAGATATTTTATGGATTTCCGAATATGCATACACTAACTCTGTACATTCAGGAACTGGACAAAGCCCCTTTTATACCATATATGGACATCATCCTCGAACCTCAGAACTCGATTCACCTCAACACTTAGAAATACCTGCAGTGACTCATCTGCACTCTACTATTACACAAGCCTTTAAGGAAGCAATAGAACACTTGAAACTAGCAAAGGAGAAATACAAGAAAAATGCTGATCGACATAGAAGTGAAACTCCACAATACCAGATTGGAGATCAAGTTTGGCTGGCTACAAAACATATACCTCTACAGGGAACTCGAACTTTCAATCCTAGATATTTGAGACCTTACACCATTAAGGCCATTATCAACCCGGTGGCCGTCAAATTGGAATTACCCTCTAATATGCGGATTCATCCTGTCTTTCATGTTTCACTTCTAAAACCAGTTCAACCTGGGACAAGGTTAACCAAACCACCTGACCCCATCCTAATAGATGGAGAACCTGAATTTGAGGTAAAAAATATCCTGGACTCTAAGATGGTTAAATCAATACTTTTTTATTTAATCGACTGGAAGGGTTACATACCACAAGAAAGGTCATGGGAGCCTAGTGACCACGTTCATGCACCTCGGTTGGTGAAGAAATTCCATCGGAACTTCCCAGACAAACCAGGACCAAGGGCAAGAGCAACTCTAGGAGGGGCATTGGGGGAGAGTGCTGTCATGATGCCTACCCCCGGGCATCCGGATCAAGCTCATCAGCCCTGGGAGCAGGCATCCAGATATTTAATAAAACCCCAGCAGCCCCGGCTGGGGGCTGTCTGGGTTCAGTCGGCGCCAGGCTCATAATAGAAATCAGTCCTGGCGCCATAGGCGCCAGGCTCATAGACTTTACTTACCTCATGCAGACCATGCTGCAAATGAATCCAAGCCAACGTGAGGCCTGGATGGGACTATTTTACTACAGGGACTATTTTTTACTCGGGTGTGGTTCTAGGGACTTCTTACCTGGAACTACTTTGGAGGCTATTTAAACCACACCCGAACAGCAGCACATGCTTCGCGTTATTCTGCATCCAGCACCGTAACGCTCACCGTGCCTGCAGTCAGCATCCAGTCTTCAGCCACGCCCTCTCGAATCCAGAGCTCCTAGCAATAGAAGAAAGAAGAAGGAAAGGTTAGAATACAGATATTATTTCAATCCTTACCTGAATTCCGGATCCATCACATCTTCGAACTTGAAAAGGAGATTATTCTACATGCTTCGCATCGCCAGCTGCAGCGCCGCGCCATACTCACCAGTCCTCACAGCATTTTTCGATCCGGCGCAGCCTCCTTCATTTTCTTCGCCGAATTCCACCATCTAGGGGACAAAAGAAACATAAGGTGAGCCGAGAGAGCCAACAAATACAACCTCTCCACCATAGACTTACCTGATTAACAACCGGAGGCATTATTCTGTAACAAACCGCAACTTCTTATGCCGCCCCTGTAAGGAGAGAGAAACCAGCAATTTAAATACACACATCTTTTACCGGACAGTGCTGGGTAATACAGACTCTTACCTGAACACCATCAGCTGCCACAAGACAAATGTCCCGTGGATCCAGCTGCAACACAAGAAAGGAATGTACAAGAGTGAACATCAGACATATTGAACTCTTTGAACTTTATACTTACGGGTTCTCGCCTGGAATCTCGGGGTCAATGTTCATCCGGAACTCTTCCAACGCCTTCAAACCAGTGAAGTAACTGGTATCTACGCGCCCCTGCATTCCACGCAGGATGGAGAGCTCATCATTTAAAAACATAAGGTGAGCTTACTGAAAGTGAATATCGGTGGTGATTAGTGGGGAGAACAGTGGGGTGCCATTACTAGATCCACTGGTGGCTAAATCCCTTTCTCCACTTGCAGGAGAATATTTCTACGGGTCAAGCAGACGAGATTAGGCGGTCCAGTCCAGTCTGTCATCTCTGCACTACGCTTCACGTTGGAGGAGGTCGCAGCTGTCCAGGTCAGATGGACGCCCCTGTGGGAGCCAGGTGAGCGAAACATTTTGTTTCCTTTTTTCAAGTTTTATATTTCTCTGTCTCATTGTTTTTTAGATTTATGTGATTAGCAGTATGTAGTAATCCTGTCGATGTAGCTGAACTCCTTTCTAAACAAGTATTTATTTGATATTGTCATCGTCCTGAGGAAGACCATTGGTCCAAAATGCATCAGCACTAGAGGCTTCTGCTTTTATATGAAGAAATTAACTTTAAATAAAGAATATATTATGAAATATCAAAACAGCTTCATTTTTGTCTCTTGATGATGGACATTACCAATGACAAAGTGAAAGATGTAAAGACAAGATCCAGACATCATTTGAAACATAATTGTAACAAGAATGGCTCAGCTCTGGCCAATGAATGCTGAGGGCCCAGGGGCGGAAAGTCTGCTCAGCTAAAACTAATGGGAACAAATTCACAATGCAACAATTTTAGAATTAGGTAATGGGGAGGAGCAACCAAGCCAGCCCTCTGACCCGAAGGTCCAACGATCAGGGTTCCTATAAGAGCACTATATGTCACCAACCATGTCACCAACCACTCGGCATAGGTTTCTGGGAGCTGGTCCAATTTTGTGATGTCAGCCTGCAGTCTGTTACAAAGCTGGCTTGCAAGCCAGTCTCTCTGAGACTGTGCCAGGATTTTCTTTGTACACGAATCCCTGTGTGTTTGTTTGCTGCCCAGAAATAAAACACAGTTTGGAACATGCTGCTTGCCTGGAACTCTGCAATATTTCTTTGGGCAAAATGTGAGGTGTTGGGGCCTCCCATACCCCGGGACCCCCAGAAGACTGGTGGGGGAGTCCAACTTCTCCCCAACAAGTTGGTGCCCTCTGTGAGGCTCATTGCTCACTGTAAGGCCCTTGGTGGATTGCACTGCCTGTGCAAGCCCGGCATTGAACTGCCCTCCCTGCCGCCGACCCAAGGAAACTGTGGGACCCTCGCCTGCACCTGAAGACCACCGGAAGACGCATTTACCAGGTAAAGGCATCGGAGGCCACTTGGAAATACTCTGCTTAAGGGCAGGTGAGAGCCCTGCAGAAGAAGGGGTCCGGTGAAGCGCCTTGATGGGGGGTCCGGTAGCAGAGAAAGTGTCAGTGCAACATAGGAAATGTAGGTAGAAGTTCAAGCAATCAGCAACATGGGCTTTGAGGGGAGGGTGTGATTGGGTTGGGTAATAATAGGCAAATGTTTTAAGTATTAGGAAGTATTGTTGATCAGTACGTTGTATAAATGTTAAATTGTATTTTCTGGATAGGGACTGGAGTTTTTGTGTGTAGGGAGTGTTCAGTCTTCGAGGTAAAAGGTTCTGGTGAATAACCAGGACTATAGACTTGAAAGGCTTGGACTGCAGAAGTATGTAAACAGAGGTATATGGAATCGTACAAAAATGTCGGCCTCATTTGTGCTCCCAGCAGTTACTGCGACTTTGGCGGCGCACAAAATGAGGGCGACATTTACTGCGCCCAAGCAGAGCAGGGGTTGCGTGGGTGTCACCGGCTCTGCTTGGGCACCATAACAGGGGTCAGGGGTTGTGGGGGTGTCCCCCGCTTACCATTTTGGTAAGCAGGGGACACTAAAAAAAACAAAAAGAAAAGCACCCTGCGGTGTCAGCTCTAACCCATGTTAGTGGAAGTAGCTGACGCCGCAGGGATAGCAGGGTGCAGACGGCACACACAGAAGTGTGCTGTGTGTGCCACTGTGAACGGTAAGTTGGGGGGTAGGAAGGGAAAAATCAGGCCCTTGAGCAGGCACAGTGATCTATATGATCACTGCGCCATGCCGTAACTGGCATTGGCATTTCGGCCATCGCAGTTATGGGCGGCGCAGTGATCACAAAGATCTGAGGTATACCTGTGAGTCGGGCGTTGCAGTATGGATCATGGATGATGTATTCCCGTAGTGATAGGTTAGCTGGAACTATCCTAGATTGCGGATGGTGTTTGACTGGTTAAGTCTCCTAGAGAGAGGCGTGTCATTCGTGAGCTGATGCACCAGGTGCAGTTCAAAACAAACACAAGAGAATTAAGAGAATACTCCACCCTGGTGGGTGGGAAGACTGCTATGGCGGAGGTATTGTAAATAGGGTGGTGGGTGACTGTACATTGTCACAAAAATGTGGTGAATCGGTGGTGATCGGCACGTGAGTTGTAGTAGGGAATGGAGCAGAGGTAGTCCCTCCTTGTTTTGATGAGCCTATTGGGTGGGGTAACAATTCCTCACATGTTGGACGGAGTGCCACGCTGATTGGTCTGGATGGCGAACACATGAACGGGGTTGTGGTATTCCTATGAGTCGGTGTTGTAGTTCGATGAGTAGATGAGGATTCCTATTAATTGAATGTTTTAGCTCAGTGAATAGATGACGGATTCCCACGGGAGATAGCTAGAGTCTGCCTCACATTGCAAAAGATAGTTGGCTGATTAAGTTCCCCTGGTGAGGGTGCGCATCACACGCGAGGGGACACAGCGTGTGCAGACTGACTATATTTGAAAATGATTAATGGATACTCCACTGCAGCTGAAGTGGGAAGACAGCTGTGCGGATTGTGGGGTTTTATTTTGGGGTCTTTGTGGGGTTTCGTGTGGGGTTGCAAACAATGGGTTATTGTTAGGTGTATGCGCATTTGTCTGTTCATTTGTACTGTGTTTTCAGTTTGGTGACGTCACTTTTAGATTGATGCATAGGACAAAGAGTTTGGATGGTGAGGAGCTAGTGGTGTGGATTTGGGGAGGCAGAATAGGTGACCCAGAGACGGTGTGCGCAAGGCACATGCGCAAGATTGTGGGGGTGTGCCAGAGAAGGCAATGGTTTGGTGAAGATGGGCTGTACATGGAGTACACTGGCTAAGGTGCAGAGCCAAGAAGGCTCATATACATTTTAAAATTATCTTCTAACTTTTGCTCCCTGAACAGCGGATTATCAAAATTCTCAACTTGAGGTGAGGTAAAAAGTGTCACATAATAGAGAAATGACTCCCCTTCAACTGTTATGTAGGGCACAGCCCCCATGCCAAGATAAATTAGAAAAACATAATGTACAATGGTTCAAAAATAGTGAAGACAAATAAATAAGACCATAGCCGCCCACAGGCAGCTTCTCCAGAAGCGTGCAGCAATTGCTAATGACACACATAAATAGCACTTACACAGGAAAGAAGCTGAAAAGGCACCTGGCTATAGTTGAACTATGGTGCATGAGGGAAAAGAAAGTGACGAGCTGAGGGAAGAGGGGTCTATATATTTGATGACACAGATGGCAAGGAATGCATTCCATGAGAGAACTGAAAGCAGCAGAAGGACATTTAAATACCACATACAAACTACCACCAGACACTATAGTGTGCAGAACAACCCACTAGCAGCACACGTTTATTTATTTATTTATTTATTTTTTCTTTTCAAAATTAAGGGGAAGATAACAGGGAGGTGCGAGGAGTGACCACAGCAATAGTGAGTGGGGAGGAGGAGCGCAAAAAGCTTGACTGGGCAGATCAAATGGAGGGAGAAGAGAGAAGGGAGAGGGACCGGGTAATGAAGGTGCAGAGTAAAGTGAGAGACAGGAAGAGAATGGAGGAACTGGAAAGGGAAGACAGGAAATGGAAATGGAGGAGGAAGGCAGCGTGGGAGTTTATGGGGAAGGAGCGTGGAGAAGGGATGGAAAGGGAGAGGGTAAAGAAGGAGTAGAGATAGGGAACTAGAGGGAAAAGAGAGGAGGAGAGAGATAGCAGAGTAAGAAAAACATGAGCTAGCAGAAAGGGAACAGAGAAAGTTGCAATTACAAAGACTGGCAAGGGAATGGGCACAAAAAGCAGGAGGATGAGCGGGCCATAAAAGCGGCCAGTGAGTGGGTGGCACTGGAATGGGAAAGGAAGCGATGGGAGGGGAGAAGGACTGAACAAGACAGCACTGCCAGACATGGAAGAGGGTCAGTGGGGAGTGGAGCAGTTTGCATGGGATATGGAAGGGAGGGAGCCACCACAGTGCTGGATCTGCGGGCATTTAGGACATGTTTCAAGAACCTGTCATTTTGGGGGAGCAAAGCAAAATAGGGGGGGAAATAAGGGACAACAATTGTATGCAGAGGCACAGGGAAATTATTATGCCCAGGGCCAGCAGCATTAAGGACAGATACAGGGATCATTTCAGCAGACACCACAACATCAACACAGGCACTGTCACCACTACAGGTACAGACATAGACACAACAAATGACAGCACCACTACCCCAGGACTTACAAGCATCACAACCCAGGGGGACTGCACAGCAGTCAGCACACATACAGAACACTGACACAATAGCGACAGTACCGGTTAGATGACTGGTTAGATGACTGGAAGGGGTCATCTTGGTGGGGAACAGCCCTCTCACAGAGAATGGATTGTCATTATACGCTTAATAGGACAGCCCCCAGACAAAATGTGACTTCAACATTTGGACGCTGTTGCTCCGACTCGTGTGTGCATGTCTCCACTTCCTCTTGCGATGCAACGACTATATTTTCACGATAAGCACATCCATCACTCACTGACGCTCCATCGACTCCCTGAAACATGGAACTTTCATTAGTATGTATAATAATATTGAAAACACAAAATGTACTTGGGGACCAATACCCACGTACATCTCAATAGCAAAACACGAATCAACGCATTGTGTAGAACATTCTAACGACAATTATTCAGGCATTGTTGATCTAGTTAGATGGAATTGTCAAGATCCATACCTCGGGCTCCGCATAGACTTCCATTGATGATATTATTGAAGATAACACTTCAGCAACTCCCTGAAACACAGTAATTGCATTAGTATGGAAAGAACATAAACTTTGTGCAGGCGTCAACGGCAAATCTGAATAGACATGCACAAATGATCAGTTGTCAAAAATAAATAATGGACATTTAAATATGATTCGATTTGCTCGATCGTTGGAAGTGTCACCACCCAGAGATCTGCATCGACTACTAGGGGTGATGTTCTTGTAGAAGAAGCTCGGTCATCTCCCTGAAACATAGTACTTGCGTTAATAAAGAAAGAAGTATAGCGGATGTAATCACGTCATATGATCTCGCTTGATCGAACTGTCAGTATCCATACCTCGGAATGCATAAGAACATCAAGGGACGCTGTAACTGCGGTGCACACTTCTGCAAGCTGTTGCGCCGACCCGTAACTGCATGCTCCCCCTTCTTCTTGGACTAATGCTCCATCGACTCCCTGAAACATAGGACTTTCATTAGTAATGAACACAATATTGAAAAAAGAAGACACATAGGAGGGCGACGACAGAAGGACATATCAATGGCTAAAAACGAAAGAAACATTGTGTGTAACAATCACGCTACAAGAATGCAAGATCTGATGATCTCCATCGATGGAACTGTCCGGAAAAGTACCTCGAGCATCTGAGTGACATCAACGGTTGTCGTCAATGCGTTGGACTCCTCAGCATCTCCCTGAAAGACAGTACTTGCATTATTTTAGAGGACGAGTACTATGGTGTACCATTAGGTAAAATAATTACACGATAAATTAAAAGTATTGATTTACATGCCTAAAACAAGTCAGTGGCAGAATAGCTAAGTAAGATTACCCGATAGGCGCTTGAAGTGGCTGATGACTGCAATAACGACACGGATGGAGAATCTTCCACCTTCATTTTGAGTGGATACATAAATGGGGAAATTATTGTTAGCTATTGCTACACACTACCGCAAGGCCGAGAGCTAGATCCGTAAACTTGACTCACCAGTGGAGGGATGTGGACGAATAGAGTGGGAATAGCGGTTGGGAGCAATTTTCGCCTCGCTCGCGGTGTGTTCTTCTTTATTAGCAATGATGTGGAGTACATGTCTGAGCTAAAGTGCCTGCTGCAGATGCAGTATCGATCACCCCTCTTGTCCGCAAAGACTTCTAGGACTCTACTTTCAAGCTCAGACAGTGGATATCCGCAAAATCTAACCCATTCTCTTATCTGATCTATTGTCTTAGGGAAAACATGCATTATAGTACCTTCAGATTTATTATGGGTCTTAGAAGGGCAACCGCCAATGGAACAGGCAGGCATTGTGGAAAGTTCTGAAAAGTAAGGATCAACAATTCTCAATGAATACCAATGAGTTAAAAAATTAAATGACACATAAAAGGTCCAATGCAAGGTTCGTTTAGGTTCTTGGAACTATACACGTTATTCACATGTGGATAAGTATATGAATAACTTTAAAAAAATAGAAAAATAATTTGACTAAAGTCAGAACATGTGACTAGTTCCTTGCATGTACTGTCTTGAACGAAAAGAAAACATGGATGCAATTTTATGACTACTAGCAAATAGATATAAATTTAAAAATTGGACGCAAAATGATTATGGTACATGGCCTTACCTTGACGAACAAACAGTTAGATGCAGGGATCAGAGTAGTTTCTTGTCGTAGAACAGGGAGCAGTTCACAGGTTGCAAACTGGCGAGTTTGCTCGAAGTGGTCACGGAAGTTCACAGAGACGAAGAGCAGATAACCAGCACCTTCACGGGTTGACTAGCAAAGCGCAAAGAAGTTCTCATTCGAAATCTGAAGTGGGTTATAAAGAATTCGAAACAGGGGTGTGTTTGTGAATGAATGACGTGTATATGTCGTGGCATTATGTGGATTGCAGGGGGGCGTCCAGCGTGAGGGGGGATGCTTGGCAGGAGACACGGGGTCTGGAGGTAGACATGGGAACAACAACCCATGCTCTATAGACCACTTTGAAGTGTACATGGTCTTTGGCACCTCTTGGCCTTTATCGCTCCCCGACAGCTCCACTTGCCAGCGCAAGTACCCCGGTGCGAACTGCCTTTGATAGGGCGGGGGGTGGATTGGGGCGCTGGTCGTAAAGACAAAACACAGGAAGACTTGTGAATGGAGACACACTTATGTGGATTGCAGGGGGGCGTCCAGCGTGAGGGGGGATGCTTGGCAGGAGACACGGGGTCTGAAGGTAGACATGGGAACAACAACCCATGCTCTATAGACCACTTTGAAGTGTACATGGTCTTTGGCACCTCTTGGCCTTTATCGCTCCCCGACAGCTCCACTTTCCAGCGCAAATACCCCGGTGCGAACTGCCTTTGATAGGGCGGGGGGTGGATTGGGGCGCTGGTCGTGAAGACAAAACACAGGAAGACTTGTGAATGGAGACACACTTATGTGGATTGCAGGGGGGCGTCCAGCGTGAGGGGGGATGCTTGGCAGGAGACACGGGGTCTGAAGGTAGACATGGGAACAACAACCCATGCTCTATAGACCACTTTGAAGTGTACATGGTCTTTGGCACCTCTTGGCCTTTATCGCTCCCCGACAGCTCCACTTGCCAGCGCAAGTACCCCGGTGCGAACTGCCTTTGATAGGGCGGGGGGTGGATTGGGGCGCTGGTCGTGAAGACAAAACACAGGAAGACTTGTGAATGGAGACACACTTATGTGGATTGCAGGGGGGCGTCCAGCATGAGGGGGGATGCTTGGCAGGAGACACGGGGTCTGGAGGTAGACATGGGAACAACAACCCATGCTCTATAGACCACTTTGAAGTGTACATGGTCTTTGGCACCTCTTGGCCTTTATCGCTCCCCGACAGCTCCACTTGCCAGCGCAAGTACCCCGGTGCGAACTGCCTTTGATAGGGCGGGGGGTGGATTGGGGCGCTGGTCGTGCAGACAAGACTCGTTTGCCGCAGGGCCTCACCAAGGAGAGGCCATCTAACTGCATGTAAGAGGCAGGCTGCAGGATCTGGTACATGGAAGGCAGGGTGGTGGGTTTATAAATACCAAATCAAATCAAAACAACCATTGTTAAAATATATGTTTGGTTTTATTTTAGATATTAATTTCAATTGAACATAAATAATAAACATTACACATTGTAAAGTTCCGGTTGCAGCACATCCAGGGAAAATCTGCGGTATTGTCTAATGGCAAGTACCGCACAGGCAGGTATTACTCTCCGAACGCGGTGTCCGAGCCTCCCGTGAAGCCACCAAGTGAAGCAACGATAGGCCACCAGCCTGTACCACCTGTGAAAAAGAAAGATGCAATGGAACCAATTTACATGTGTTCGAATGATATGTAGATGTAATTTTATATGTGGGAGACGACCATGCAATAGTTGTGGCATCACTGACATCACAACCAGAGTATACTTACTCGTTACTCGGATTACGCGGACGAACAGTGCCGCGAAGTTCGTGCATAAGCACCGTCATCACCCTCAACACGGTCCGTGAGAGGCACGCTTCCCTGAACTCTGGCAGCTCGGTGATGCATTGCGGACTTGGCTCGCCTTCCGAAATGTAGGCCAAGCACCTGGAATTTTCACGGCAGCAGCAGTTCTCCTCCTCAGTTGGCATTAGCTCGCACCGATTGCACGTGCACCAGGTGTAGACGCCGTCCATGCGACTTGGTCCAGGCTCTTCATCCGTTGACTGGTCCTCCCAACTGCCGTCCGAATCCCCATCGTTTTCGCGTGCTTGCCTTTCCAGTAGTTCCTCCTCGGTGTACTCGGGCTCGTACATATACGGCATTATTGTAGCCATTGTGTGGTAAAGAAAGTAAAATAATTTACAGAGATGGTACAGGTGTTCACAAGGCCTAGAAGTGGCGAAGGTAGCTGACCAGAGCACAGAAACGAGTCACAGAATACTCAAAGTAACACAGAGAGAGGAATGGAATCGGAAATCGGCTGCTGTGTGTTGTGAAACGGTGTGTTTATACTTATTGAGGAAAGAGGCGTCCTGCCATTTCCATGGCGACACTTCAGTAGCTGAGGCGCAGCGATTGTTGACACGAAACGTGCTTTGGCGTTGGGAAATGGGCGGTGCCCGTCTGCTGATGTCAGGCTCAGGGGCGGGGGATTTGATTTAGTGCCGCAAAAGCAGGTCAGCCAGGGCGATGCGGAAAGTGATAGGATTATCACAAAATGGCAGCTGATTTCTAGTGCGTTAATGGACGAAAAGTCGGGTAAGGTCCATAGGAAAGTTTTATACGATCTACCGATTTATGCTTAAAAACACATGGCCGAACCGTAGGGACAATAAAAAAAAGTCCCGGAACTATCCTTTAACACCAGGCATACACATGCCGAAAGTAAGGAAGATTGTTTAGGGACAGTGGGGGTGCACGGTACAGAGATGGGTGCGTAAAGATAGTGTATTGCAAGAGAGTAAATTCAGCTACGTTCTGAGCATACATCTTTCAGCAAGGAGACTGGGCTCATGCATACACAAATAACACAGAGCAATTCAATGAGACACACAAGGTGGAGAAAGGTACACTTGAGGGGGGAGGCATGCCTTTCATTGACGGTTCACTAACTATCAATCACATTGATGGGGTGAAGAGGTTAGGAAATGTTGTGGTAAGACTGAGGGAAGGAAGGACGAGTGAGAAGGTTGGGGGTGCACGATTGCCATCACATTATTAAGCACACGCAGCAAAACTAGTTGCCCATGCACACTGCCACAGGAAGAAAAGCTAGCTGCCCTCACAATTGGCACTGGAACACAGCACAGAAACTGGAGGAGAGACACACTGCCTGAAAGGAGAGAGGGACATTGTGACGGGAACAGGGTATAACAATCCACCAAAGTAACAAATTATGAAATTGCAAGGGGCTGCACCACGGGAGGAGAGAACTAGGGGTAAAGGGTGGATCATCCATGTTCCCAACAGACAACCTTTGGCGACAAAATAACACAGTGCAAGTAGTAATGCCACTAGCGCTTTTGAACACAGCACTGGCACAAATGCATTAGCCAACACAGATTGGGAAAGAGGTCATTGCTGCACGAATTGGAGAATAATGGTTGTATTAAAATTTGGGAGTAGATCCTGATGGGAGAAATATTTTGTCTAACTTCAACAGTAATGAAAGTAGTGGAGCAATACAATGCTAGACTTAACTAAATGAGTATTTAATACACTAGGGTTTAACAAGTGGACATGTGGTGGGATACAGGACATGGGAATAAGTTGTGACGGTTGGGATTGAAAGAAAAAGAGGAAAAATAAAAAGAGGTGGGGGGACAGATAGCGAATACTTGGTAGCAAATCTCATTAGTATCAACTTAAAGTGCCAGCAGTTCACCGCGGGGTACACCTGGAGAGTTGTGAGAGGAGCCATAGAAGAAAGATCTAAAAACCCTGCGATTCTCTTAATTCAGGAACCTGATCCTCTTAATTTAGACACACAGCCACTTTATCTGACAGATTTACCACCTTGATGCTTCCCCATTTAGCTTGTCAGCGCCTAATGCCCCCGGGTCAAAGGCGTGCACTATAAACAGCTTCAAGTAAAGTACAGTAAATACAAAGACTCGAAGGCCCATTTGTACACCACCACTTAAATTACGTGTATATGATCCAAGTGTGTCATGAATATCTTCACCTAAATTAAGTGCAGATGATCCAGAAGTGTTAAGGCAGCTACAGCTTAGTGATTGTTTACCCATTTTCCAGGTAAATTTCGAATTATGCAACAAATTAGGGTCTGACCGCCATTCAACGCCCACAGGTTGTGACAGGATGGTGCATACATTTACCATTGGCTCCTCCCACAAGGACACAGAATAGTGTGAGAGTAGTGCAGAGAAGTTAGGTCAAGAAATTGAGGAATATGTCAATTCTCAGGTTTCAAGCGCTTCTTTTTCATTTCTCACCAGATACAAAGGACCCAGGGCAGGCTTGAAGACAACGGGCAACTAAATTCCAATGATTCGAGACTAGAGACTGAAAAAAACTCTAGTGCAAGTGGGACATTTTGCCATCCTGACAGACTTTGTTAGATGTGTAAGGCGTCAAGCCCTACAATGCGGTGGCCACCCAGATTTTCATGAACTGCAAGACAGCACGAGCACTCTTGAGTTAGGGAAACGTGGCCATCCTGTGGTCCAACTAACACAAGCAGCTAAAATAGGGACCAACACCCCCGTGTGGATAGCATGCTGAAATAAGTTTCAAATTCTATTTTGTGCACCCGACGGCTGTAACACTGTTTTGTTCTCTCTCTTTTCCTCGCACATGCAGGTTGTTGGATATGTATGTTGTTAGAATTGTTTAGGGAATTTCCTTGATGTTACCTCCCATTCATCACCCTGAGGCCTACTCATTAAACCATCCTGAAGCCTTTCCCACTCAAATTGCCCACTCTATCAGAAAACCCAGACTCTTCAGAGCACAATTACCTGGAGTATATTTCCTTGCTTCCATTTAATACCTAGCCCAAACTTTTCCCAAAATTGAATACAGTGCAAATACTGTCCTACCCACATTGAGAAACTCTCGACACAAAATTTCTGGTGGAAGGTTTCATTTTTGTCCTCAGTGATTGTTTAGTTCGCGGAGCTTGAGGTTACTAACAAGTACTAACGTATTAACGCCTTTCTTGTGATTTTCAGGCGGGCAACTTTATCATCTCATCAGCTGCAAGGACCCAGCAGCGTAAGTGGTTATGGGCAAGCCAATAAGGACTCTTATTCTCATGATGGGACTGTTAATGGTGAACGGAATAATGGGGGGTTAGTCCTTTGAAAATTATTTATAATAGTGAGCATTACCGCTGTATCCCCTACTAACATTCCCTGACCCAAGCAGGAAGGGCTACCTTGTCAGAGGGTAATGATAACACTGCTGCCAAGGTAAGGAGAGGTAAGCGCAGTGTTAATGCAGACACAAAGGGAGTAAACATACACCTCACACATAGCACAAGTAACCAACGACATACACACATGTACAAAATTGGTGGGGACACCACTGGGAAGATCTGTTCTGTTTGCTCTTTGATCCCTTATGCCTTGAGTGCCTTGAGAAAATTGATTGCAACAGAAATACCTACACCAAAGAATAACTCCCATGTATCTCAAAGTGTTCCAAACGTGAAGAAGATTGCAAGGGAAGGCAGCAACACTGAGATTGTTGTAAAAAGAGACATTCCCCTATGAAAGAAGATTACATCAAGACGCTACCCATGATGAACAACTACTGGCAGCTCATTGAAGAACAACTGTATGTAGCAAAGGGGCCAGAGACAGAAGACACAACTAGCAAATACACCAGTGAGCAAGCTGCAAGAAGAAAATGATAAGTGCCTAACGGAGTGGACCAGGAGTGTGAAGATGGTGGCTTGGGTGAAGTATGAAGAAGGACCTATACTCTGAAGGCCCCAGCCTTATGTTACCAGCACAACAGTGAAAAGAAGTGGACGACCATGCTGGATACAAGAAGGTTGAGATTAGTAGGGAGATGAGAGCAGGAACAGCAGTGCTTATAGACTACTATTGAGCATATGGATCTAAAGCTCAAGAGAAACTGCCACCAAATTGGGGAGGAGACTGTTCATTGGTCACATCAGCATGCCCTTGTTGGTGATACCCAAGAAAGACGTGAGGCCTGACGACTTCCCCAAGTTGGAAAACAACCTAAGGACGAAGAGATGACTGATCAAAGCACCAAAAGCCCAATCAAATGAAGAAGAGAAACTGACTGAGAAGTGAACAGAGGGGGGAACTAATTCTCAAGCGAGACAGAAGCAACATTGGATGAAGCACCAGCACACAAAAGACTGTTCAGCAGAAAACATATGTGAACAAAGAAAGACAAGAACTGGCTAGCGTTTCCATGGTCATGAACAGAGAAAGACAAGAACTGGCTAGTGTTTTAATGGTCATGGATGTCATCATGACTGGCTGGTGGATTGAAGATGATAACCGAAGCACTAGTACTGAGCGCAGCATCATTGTGTAAGATCAAGATCCTTTGCAAGATGCGAGAGAACAGCAGAAGAAGTGATAGGAATGCAAACACTGATGGGTGTGAGCATAGGAGGAGCAATAAAAGACATGGTGAAAGGAAGAGCCAGACTAAGGGAGAGGATAGCCGTGTGCGACATGGTCCCAGCAGTAATAAAGGTGGACACTCCCTGTGATCCGAGGAAGTACGAAGGGAAGTGAGTGTGGTGGAACTCAGAAGGAGAATATTATGTGAACAATTATGGACACCTCAGAGAATTGACAAAGATATGCTGACCGGAGGAAGATGAATGTTGCTTGGTGGTATGGTCGAAAAATTCGACCAGAGGGGGGACTAAAGAGGAAATATCGAGATCGAACTCCTTCCCCCCTCACCACAGGCACATCAACAGAAATAACAGCAGGAAGAATAAGGAGCACACTCATAATTTTGTCCCCAGGCCCCAGTGCGCCCATGGGTGACAAATATGCTGAAAGACGCCCATTTCACCAACACTGCAACCTACATGCTACATTAGCCTCAATGCAGCAATACTGCCATGCAGAATCTACAAAATACAAGAATTTCTGTTTAAAGGCTTGCAGATGCTCACATGAATTAACCTAACAGCACTATAACTCATCAATTCATGTATTATCAAATGGCACAGTGTAAAGCCATGCTTCAGGAAAATTACAGCCAAGTACACTTGTCTCACTGAACACCAGCGGCAGTGGGGATTCGTGCTGGCTTCAGGAATGCTCCTCCCAAACCCAGGAGCAGCTCAATGCCTTGCAGTAAGATAAGATTCTTTTCTTTGAACGACAGTGAACTCTGGCAGACAAGCAGTTTTAATTCTTCATAAATACGAGTAATTCAGAGCAGAACACTCAGGGCCCAGTGTTTTTTCTCTGGCAACGAAAGACATTTTCGCAAGATCCAGACAACATTTGAACCATACTTGTAACAAGAATGACTCAGCTCTGGCCAAGGAACGCTGCTGGCCCAGGGGCAAAAAGCCTGCTCAGCTAAAACTAATGGGAACAAATTCACAATGCAACAATTTTAGAATTAAGTAATGGGGAGTGCTATATAAATGGTAAACGTAAACATAAACTATGGTACCTCCTCCCCATCAGCATTAGACTCACTCTCAATTTCCTACAATTCAGAAAAGAACTGAAGACCCACCTCTTCAAGGAATCTTTCCACCTCACCAACTACGCCATTACATCTCCCCTCACACCACCTGACTCGCTAGATGCGGCCCACCTCTCATCCTTGCCGCCCGGCACAGTTGTACCCCTCCTCTGTGCCTCTCTACATTCCACCCCCTGCTCTATATCTGTTCCGTTGTTACCTCTGAAAAGCACTCCGATAGGCATCTGTATTGTTGTGTACCTCTGTAAAGCGCTCTGTTGCGTCTCGAAGCTAGGTCCGCACAAATATAAATACCATAACATAATAATAATAATAATAATAATAATTATTATTATTATTATTATTATTATTATTATTATTATTATAATACTACACACATACATACATTACTAAAGCACTTAGGAAAAGTTTGCTTATAAAAAATATTAGTTAGATAGATATACTATGTTTGAATTATTAGCTCAGGCACGGGTTTGTTTTGTATGAATTGCAAGAATACCAAATTGGTATATTTTGAAAAGGTATTAATTAAAAAACAATCCGTTTCCATATTCGTGTAACAATTTCAATCAACACAAAATGCTTCAAGGCTGATGAACCTTCTTACAAAAGCTATCCATCCTTCATGAATCCCTTCTTCACAATAAAATGCGAGATACAATTGTATTTTCAATCTCTTAGTTCATTATACCGTGTCTGTCTGTTTGTTCTTACAGTTTAGTGTTGCTCCAAAGCGTGCTCTCCTGTATTGTCCCCACACTGAACTTGGATAATGCTTACTGTTATTGATAGTCAGCATGCAAATGCACCTGTGTTGGAAGTTGGAATGTTTTGCTTAATTTCTGGTTTACAGTAAAGCAAAGCTTCATTTCCGGGAGATTCTCATTGGTCTCATTAGACACTTAAAGCCTTTCCATCACAGGTACAGTAGACATTTCCCTATATAGTGCATGTTAATGGTCACATACTTGGACGCTACTTGGGATTCTCTCCCCTTTCAAGAAATAAGAGGCTCACTTGTCTGAGGTTTAGATCAGACTTAAATTGGCTCTCAGGGTGGGGATGCATTTTCACTGATTGTATCCTCAGAAATACAACTTTTTACATTGTTCCTAAGGGGTCTCTGACGTGCTGCTGCAGACCAAGTGAAATTCAGTATGGCTGGAAGTAGTGTACTAGCCTCCCTTTGGAAGACGGAAGTAGCAAAGCCCAATATTTTGAGGTCTCTGGGGAAAGCAGTAGGACACTGGTGTTTGCGAATCCCATAAAAAAGTACCCAAAGTTGAACTGAGAGACAACAAGAGAGGGAAGGCTTACGCACTCCGCCCTTACGGTGCAGCTCAAGCGAACCCTGTGGCACGTGGACTGCATGGAAAGAGATGCCATGCACACCTTTTACACCTTACAGGCCCTCGTTAATGGCAATCAGTTCTACCATGAAATTACCCAATAAGAAAGATACAATAATAATAAAATAAAAAAATAATAAAATAATAAGGGAGATTAAGGAATGTCTTTGGAATGATCAATTAGACTTGATAATTCAAACAAAGATGAGAAATGACCTATCAGGAGCAGGCATAGAAGCCAAGGGTCTGGGAAAACTCAGAGGAAGAGGGACTTGAGTAGACATATGTGCTGTTCATGCTCCCATGCCAAAATTAGAGATTCCTTACACACACAAAAACCAAGAATGAGTACCAACTGGAAAATGGCTGTCAAACATTTGGAAGACCCTGGGAGAAACCAGACTGGAAATCCATGCCTGGATGCTATGTTAAGAGAAGCTAATTAGGGTGGTTGTGAGTCTTTACCACACCTTTAGGACATTGGAAGGCTCAAGCCTGAGATCATCCACCAGAAACCCTAAATTGAACGAGATAGGGACTTGGACCATGGCACAAGGATACAATGATATTGGCTGCTAACAAGGACCATAGACAAAACTATACAAAGGAAAGGATGCAACTGAAAAATCCAAATGTATAAATAAATATATTAAGCAGCATTCTGTGCCAAGCATTTGAAAGAAACGCATGCAAGGACATGTTGTGGTGTCAGCAACCCAGTTACAACAAATGTGTATTCATCTACAGTAAATGACAAGGCCCAAAATGATTATTTTCAATTACATGGAAGTGTACAGCAAACTGCGTTAAGTGGAGATGGAGAACAGTCAAGCTGGGACGGGAAACACAGCATTTGCTGGAAAAAAGGAAATCGAATTAAGGCCTACACTATTTCTACTTTATACTTTACAGGTGTGAGAGCCACCCTTATATAAGAAACCTGCAAAGACTTGAAGTGCAAATTGTTATCGACAGGAGCTTGATTGCAAAAATGTGATAATGTCCCGGCTTAAAGAACAAAACATAATGTAGACAAGAAAGTGACTTCATTTGTTATAGTTGTACTTGAAAGCAGCCAGCCACATTCTCTAAAAAGGAAAATGTCATTTTCTTTGAACCCAACAGCATGGCTGAGGAGTGTTCCCAAAAGAACTGAGACGAAGGATCAAATGTGAAGGCCGCCGAGCTTGCAGCCCTTAGGACGCTGAGCGCGAGCTTAGGGTGTGCGTGTGTGTTATTTTGTGCATTACTATTTTGTATATTTATAATAGAATCAGTGCAAGGGGGTCCATGGAGTGGTTGCCATCTTGTGAGGAGTGGTTCCAGCATGGAGTCTTGAGCTTCAGAGAGGATGTTGATAGATAAGAAGCTGGCAAGGATGGAGAGGAATGAGAGGCAGTTGGAGAGAGAGAGAGAGAAGCAGACAGTTGGGGCACCACTATCCATGCAAGCTGGCTGTATTTAATTTAAAATAAAGAAGTTATTACTTGAGTGGACAAGTGGCTTCAGTATATATTCATGGTGACGAGGTGGCTAGTGGAGCCCACAAGCCGGACTGAAGTGAAGCCAAGTTGATTGCCCTAGGATCCAGAGCGACACCACAGAGGACACATGGTTTGCACTTCCTTGCACACCTGCACAATTACGCGTTATTGTCGGACATGAATAAGTAAATAAATGGAAGGAAATAGGAACGAACATTGGCACACTTACCACCTGAATATCTCCCCAATCCTGGAGAGCCCAAAGTACTTTGAGATACTTGGAAGGAAGATTTCCAAGAGTAATGCTTCTAATGAACAGTTTGGCTTTTGAGCGGGAATAATTATGTTGAGTCTCCTAGAGGCAGGGAGTGTCCTAGGTAGTGGGGAGGGTGAAGGACAAGCTAGTGGCAAGACACATATTCCTTATGAAGTAGTTTTACGCAAAATGGATACCCACTTTAAAAATAAATCTAGTATCATACTGGAGAAAAGTCACTTTGGCATTTGTGGACAAGGTGTGGGGGAATTGCGGTAGGTCATAAGGAGGAGACAGACTGTAATGTGTCATGTTCAACTTACTTTTATCTAAATAATAAAGAAAACGCCTCACTAAACCTAGTCTATGGGATGCCCAACCTAACAAAACTAAACTTTGGTGCTTGCCGTCAGATGTGAAGTCAACATGTAATAGTCTGTCCTGTTAGGAAAGATTCTCTTTACTGTACCTTTCCTTCCAACTTTATGGAACCCCAAAACTTTTTGCTTTTATTCTTTTATCTGACCTGTACTTTTCACAGTGCAGTGAAGCCTTAAGCTTCACTATACTGGTTTTTGCTCATATGTGATGGGGAAACTGATATGTTCTTCAGGCTGTCAGTACTGGGAAACCTTGTTTCCTTTAGCCATGTTACTATGTTACTACTTTTAGTTACTTTTGTATCACTTGTACAATTTTATCATTGTACAATGCATCTTACACTGCAGTACAATAGGGTGCATTTTTGTTTTGCCCTAGACTAACACTCAGAAGATTTTTGGTTACTCTAGGTGTGCTAAAAGGATAGGCTGGTGGCAGCAGTGACTTATCCCCACTTTCTGGGGATTTTTGCTTTAGCCTTACTGCGTTTACCGTGTTTGGCTACTAACTGTGCCTACTGGTCAAACATGGCAGTGCCATGGGATGTTTTGCCTGTTCTTTTGCCATCTTGTTCTTTAGCCTTCTTCCTGGCCTGGGAGGCCAGGAAAATCCTTGTAAGGACCACCATTGCCTGGGAAAGGAGGAGTTTTTGGTGGGCTACTGGAGGGCTGGGTCTGTTTGACTCCAATCCATAAACTGGTCTCAGTGTGTCTGAGTGGTATGCATGAATGTTCCCACCAGTGGTCCTGATTGGGTGTGTGTGTGTGTGAGTGGGCTTGTCCTGCTATTGGTTAGTGAGGGCAGCATCTCTTACCTGGCTTTTAGGATAAAAAGAGGAACCCTGCACCCATTATTCAGAGAACCTGAAAGTATCCTGTCCAGCTGTGAGACCTGCAAAGAAACCTGAGCCTCCACCTGGCAGCCAACTTCTGCTGCTGTCCTGGAGCAGCCCTGACTTGCTCGTGATCTTTAGTAGTACTGCGAAGGAGCTCCACCCCTTGGAGTGAAGGGACTATCCATTCCCGATGACTGCTCGGTGCCCTGCCAAAGGAAGCTTTTGGAGGTGCTCTGTGGCTGACCAGCTTGGTTTTTTGGGCTACCGTGCTGCTGGCATCAGTGTACTGAGTTCTGCCTGAAACCTGGGGAATCTTCAGCTGGCCCTAAAAGACTACCCCCTGGGAAACATTGGCATCCTAGCATCAAGAGGACCCAAGATAGGAGGGAAAGTCTGACTGCGGCTGCTGAGTCCTTTTGCATCATCCTGCTGCAGGGACCACCATCAGAAACAGCTTACCTGATGCGAGTCCAGTCCTGAGAGGGGTGCTACATTGAGCTTTTCTGCATTCTTTGATCGAGAGTCCTTGCAACAGTAAATGACACCAACCAGAGATCAGCTCAAACCTGCAAGCCTTGTGAATCAAGGACTGCGGCCTTCATTGGGAAAAGTAACGTTGGACAATCTTCCTTTGTTCTTCCAAGTCGGGGGAAGAATCGGAATACTAGGGGTAAGTTACAGAGTTTCTAACCTACACCTATACTCCCATTATAAGTCAATGGGATTATAATAAAGCTTATTTATAACAATATTGGCTTTGTCATTGCTTGCTTGAGCAAGACATCTCACTTTTGGGGCTACCTTTAGGCATTAGTCTAACTTGAACACTCACCCTAAAAACCCTTCACTGGACCCCAGACACCCTACCTGCATTTTTTCCTGCATCCTAACTTCTGTAGAACTGTAACCTGAACTATTGGGCAAAAGGCCCAGCCAACTTAGGGCTGGACAATGTTAGCTAGGGATCATCTCTGTCGACCATAAGTGCATAATACTTGTCTAACCTTTCATTTGCAGGAGTTTATGGTGTGTATTATGCCCTATAACAAAGTGAATGTATATATGTATTTAGTTTGATAGTGTTTTGTGATATATCTACCGGCTAGTAGTCATTTTTTTATAGTGTGTTTTGGCCATACATCCTGTATAAGTGTAATCTGTGATTCCAATTGTGTGACCTCATTGTGGACCGCTTACAAGCTCACCACCTCTGAAGAACGTAGCCTAGACCGCCTATCACTGCTACCTAAACTGGTTTGGCTACAGCTTCCCAGATTTATTCCTGTCACAATATAGGCTGGTCTTCTGTACATCCATCCACCAGGCCAGAGTATAGAAAAATCAGTCCTAAGAAATGGGTGTACAGCATTCTGAGGACCCTCTCCACATAACTTCTGGGTGTTTTGTGAAAAGGATCTGTATTGGGTACCACCGTGTAAATCACTGGTGGTGTGTCCAGAAAATACTTACACAGAACACTACAATTTTTGATTGCCTTGTAAATACAAGTAACCTACTGTACTAAATATAATGGAGAGAATCACTTTCAGCACTCTGAGTGCCTAAAAGGTGGATCAGTTGAGAAAGTTGTGTACTGAGAGGGGCTTAACAGTCTCCAGCACAAAAGCTGGGTTAGTTGTAAACATTCTGGACTCTGAAAGAAACCAAGTTGTGCCTAACTTGACAAATGGTCCTGATAGTGGAGCTGGGGCTGGACCCAGGACCAGTAATGTAATTCCTGCAACTACAGTGGCTAGTGTTGGGGTTGCGGAGGAAGAAAGTGCATCCTCGGGAATTCTGGATGTGACCTCCTCAAATGCTGAGGCATTATTCAATTCGAAAAGAGACACCCTTAGGCTCAAAGGGAAAGAGCTTGAGTTTGAAATGGCCGTATTGGAAATTGAGAGAGTTGAAAGGCAGAAAGACAGGGATCACCAGCTGGAGTTTGCCAAGATCCAGTCTTCACAAGGTTCTTCTAGAGGATCTGGACATGGTTCTGGGCTCTCTTCGCACCCTAGATTTCCTAAAGATCTCTTGAGTATGTATAAAGAGAAGAATTACATAATTGACTGGCTTGTAACTTTTGAGTATGCCTGTGAGGTACAAGCAGTGAGTGATGCTGACAGCATTGCATGGTTGACCCCCATTCTGGCTGCAGTGCCATTATTGAAATGTGAAAGGCTGATAGATTTGATTTTGTAAAACTGAATCCTCAAGTTTGGGAAGACTTGTGCCCAATACTTGAGGAGGTTTAGAGAATAGAAAAGACAGGAAAGAATGACTTTATGTAACTTTTGTTGATGATTCTTTAAAAAAACATTTGTGGCTGGATAGAAGGCTATCAGGTAACCACCTTTAAGGGCATGATCAATTTGGTCATGTTTGAATATATTTTTGCCTCTTGTTCCCCAGAGCTTAAGCAGCATTTGGCTGACTAACAGGAGTTAAATCCAAAGCGGCTAGCCATTGCTGTTGACTTATGGGTTTCACATAGAGTGTCCCATAAGGACAAGCCTGCTTCGGGTAAGCAGGAAGAGGGAAAGAAGCAGAAAGAGAAAGAGGGTGGGGGTACTGATAAAACAATGTCAAAGAAGCCCCACTGTAAAAGCAAGAGGAAATATCAAGGCTGAGTACCACAAAAAGGAAATACACCAAACACAGGCTTATAAAGATTCACAGATCTTTAATACTGCGCAGTTACAAAGAAACAAATTCAGATAGCTATATGGCCCTCAGTACATCACAGCGAATACCAGCCCTTCAGTGTGAGAAGTGAGAGGTACTGGAAATCTGGACATTCGTACATTTATAGAATTACAGTAGTAATGTCCAGCACCTCTGCAAGTTAATAATCAGTGGTCTAGAGTTCGTGCTGAGTTCACTTATGGCTTATACAACAATATGCACACGGATTATCTTTGGCTTACATTCAAACAAGTTACAATGGCAACAGTCAGTGTATTCCATGATTTAGCAGTAAGCCTTAGCACATATCCCTTCACAATGCAGTTCAGCCAGTGTCCATGTTCGATATTTGCATTGCATTGTTTTCGATGTATGTTTGTGGATGAGGTTTATTGGTGCAGACAATCCTGAGACCACCAGTCAGGCATGGGACCAGGTCTCTTTACCCAGTCTAAACATTCGGCCCGCGGACAGTCTAAACATTAACTAGGTGCAAGGGTTGGGAAGGCTTGGTTACAAGTTGGAAACACAGTCTACCATTTTAAAACAGAGAATTACATTTGAACAGAAATCAAAATGGCTGATGATCCTAAAATGGCGGCGAAGGTGATCTAATATTGGAACTTTGCAACCCGGTTTTCTTCGCAGAGCGACTAGGTTTAGGCCAATATATATTAGAAAGGAGGCACAATATGATTTCCCGTAACACCACAACAAGTCTGAAAAGGGGAATTCATTTGAATCAGGTCAGGGTAGTCCCCATATGTGTCAAGTGCCAGTGGGACTTGTTACACTTGTGAAGAAAGTGGCTACAGGAAGGGGGTCCCCAAATATAAGGGTAAGACCTTGGGGGTCCACTCTGCTAGTCTGGCCTTCTCTCAGTATGAGGAATAAGAGATGGCAGGGGTGTCCTTCCCTTTAGACTGCATTCCCTGAGGGGAAGAGTCTGAAGTTAATCTAGATTCCTTGTAAACTAGTAATGCTGGTGCATTGTCTCTCATCCCAGTCATGTTCCATAATAATCATTCTTATGAGGATGGTGTTAAGGTAGGAGGTGTAATTACCAATACTGTTAGGAACACTGGGCCCATTCCTACTGCTGTAGCTTCCTTCATGATAAACCCACAGGTTCTTGTCAGAGTTCCTGTGTGGGATAATCAGTTGGCTGGAAGGCCCCCTATTAATGTTCCAGTAGCACCTATCATTCAAGCTGTGAATAGAGAAATGGTAAGGGCACCTGTCAATATTAGGAGAGTGGTTCCTAGAAGAGCGCTGGGTGAGTTGAGTCTTCAAGACGTAGGTCCTTATAGGCCCTCACCAGACCCTTCAAGCACTAGGTCTCAAAATCAGGCTGTCTTAGCCACGCCTAAGAGGAAGCCTAGGACTAAGGGGAAACCCATGGCCATTGTAGTCAGAAACATAGGCAGAGGGAAGGAGAATATTCCCCCTGCCTTACCTAAAACTGATGTTAAGGTAGTTGTGAGACCCTATTCCAAGGTTGGAAGAAGGACGCCCAAAAAACCTTGAATCCTATGGGCTTTCACACCTGCCTAGTATATATACTGCAAAGTAAGCCCACAGAGCCCATCAGAGTAAGCCTGGAGAGGTTGTAGGTTACTCAGGTTGTGAGGCCCTCCATCCTACAGTTGGTGTGTAACATTCCCCTGGGGATGTATCCTAGTGTCAGGATATCACCTGTGTGGTCTAACACACATTATTGCTGGCCCATGATGGGGATCCCAGAGGAAAACCACTGTAGGACTCTCACTCTCTGTTACCAGTTTGCCATGGGTGAACAGGAAATCAATTACTCCAGAGTTCACTTTTAGGAGTGAACTCATTGCTACCAGCGACAAGGCCTAATTTGATTAGCCTTTGACTCTGGAGACCTCAGGCAATAGGATGCAAATGGCAATTGCTGATCCCAATCCCATCTGCCCTTGTGCCAACCCACAGGGAATGACTGCCAAGTCAGTCAATGACACCCTGCTGAAGGGGAGCTACAGAGGTAGCTCACCTGCTGTGCTCAGTAATGGTCAGACCAAGTGGCGGGATGGTGAAGTGACCTGTCAAGTGTCACTGAGCTGTCAATCTCAGGATGGTCTGAGACAGAGATCTGTCAGATTTCTCATGAGTTTGATTGGAGCTCTCAGTGAGACCCAGAGAAGGAGGTGGGACCTTCTCCTGTCAGACCTGTTCTGTAAACCCCTGACTACCTGTCAGTGGTCTGGGCCTTGCCATGTTACATAGCTTGGCAAAGTAAACTATTGTCAATGCTTTGGTGAACCTGAACCAGTTGCCATACAGTTTCCTGGGAATAGTATGGAATATTTTGTGTTGTGGGATAGAATTGGAGCCCTGCTTATGGCTGTAGAGTGGGAGCCAGAGTAATCTGCATGTCTCCCCGCCCTGTGTGAAAGTAGCCCTTCTCAAGGCTTCAGTGAGGATGGCCTAGTATCTTCTGACCTGACCCCACATCAGCCAGGTGAGCTGAAGAGTTTGCAGAGGCAATCTCCTCCTTTGTTGTCACTGAAACCCTTTATAACAGGATGGTGTAAACTAGACTGTATTCTGGTAGTAAGTGAACTCATCAAGTTTGGGTATAGTGGTGGCTCAGAACCAAGAGAAAGTTCTGACTTTTGGTGTGAGATCCACCCTGTGTTGGAACAAAGGGTGTTTGAGCATTCTAGCTGTCCAGTTCAGTTCTGAGGAACTGGAAGGAAATACATGTTAAGCCAGTTGTGGATTCTATGGTAACTAGAGCTCAGTATTCTGTCCCGAAGACAGAGACACACTATTCAGTAACAGGTAACACATTAGTGGGTCAGCTCTGTATTGAAAAGTACAGAGGCTGTTATGATCTCTCTCTAGGGTATGGCAACATATCCCTTTCAGTCTATGCTGAGGAGAAGACTGCGGTTTTGGCCTTTTCAGAGCCTTACTTCAGTGTATGGATTTCTGGATTGGTGCCTGCAACTGATACCTGTCAAATGAGCTTATCCCCTGTTCTGAATGGGAAAATTGATCTCAGCAATACATGTCTGGATGATATGGCAAATTCAACCCTCACTTGGAAGGAATTGGGTCTGACTCAAGTGAATGGGTGTCAGGACCTTCATCAGGCCAACTTGTTTAGGAAGACAGCCAAGTGTCAAACTGAACAGGAGCCTTTGAGCTTCCTCAGGCATGAAGTTGGTGTATGTGGGGACAACATGCAACCTCTGGTCAGAGAAGTACTTCATGTACAGAACTGTGCAACCCCCACTACCCAAGCCCAAGTGAGGACTTTCCTGGGCCTCACTGGGAAATATAGGAGCAAAGTGGCCACCTATAGAAATATAGTTGTCCCTCTGACTGCCCTCACTACTCATAGGGGACCTAAAGAGTTCTTATGGACCCTGAGTTTGAGAAGGCCTTCACTGGCCTGAAAGAATCCCTAGATCAGGTCCCTGGTTTAAGGGCACCTGATTGGTAGAGCCCTTTCTTAGTACAGACAGATGCCTATGACACTGGGGTAGTTGGAAGACTTTCACAGCTTAATGACAAAGGCGAGGAACACCTTATATGTCTAATCAGCGACCAGTTTAAGAGTGGAGAACTCAGTTGGCCCCAGGTGCAGGAGAGTTGTGACCTGAGTCCAGTCCTGAGAGGGGTGCTATATCAAGTCTTTCTGCATTATTCAATGGAGAGTCCTTGCAACAGTAAAAGACTGTAAAAGGATGGAAGATGCAAACGGAGACCAGCTTGAACCTGCAAACCCTGTGAATGGAGGACTGCGACCTTTGCCGGGAAAATCAAAGTCGGACACTCTTCCTTTGTTCTGCCAATTCTGGGGAAGAATTGGAGTACGGGGGTTAAGTTAAAGAGTTTCTAACCTACCTCTCGACTCCTATTATAAGTCAACAGGCTTATAATAAAGCTTATGTATAACAATATTGGCTTTGCCGTTGCTTGCTTGCGCAAGACATCGGACTGTTGGGGCTACTTTTGGGCATTAGTATAACTTGAAGCCTAACCCCAAGAATGCTTCACTGGACCCCAGAGACCCTACCTGCATTTTTTGCTGCATCCTAACTTCTGTGGAACTGTAACCTGAACTATTGGGCAAAAGGCCCCAGGCAATTTAGGGCTGGACAATGTTAGTTAGGGATCATCTCTGTGGACCATAAGTGAATAATGCATGGATAACCATTGCGTTGCACGAGTTTCTGGTGTATATTATGCCCTATAACAAAGGGAAAGTATATATGTATTTAGTTTGATAGTGTTTTGTGATAAGTCTACCTGCTTGTAGTCAATTGTAGTCATTTGTCTGCAGTGTGTTTTTGTATTTTTATACATCCTGTCGAAGTGTAATCTGTGATTCACATTGTGTGATCTCATTGTGGACCCATTACAAGCTCACCACCTATGAAGAACTTAGCCTAGACCACCTGTCACTGCTACCTAAACAGGTTTGGCTACAGCTTCCCAGATTTCTATACATCTGTCCACCATGCCAGAGTATTGAAAATCATCCTAACTTGTCCTCCATTAAAACTACACTGAGCTGACCCTACCACTATTAATACATAACTCACGACCAGGAGAATGACTCCTTTCTTCTGGGGATGCTTCTCAGCACAAGTCTCTTCAATATGATATCTTGAAATGTTCTCTGGCTATTCCTTGTCATAGCTCCTTTAGTTCTTTCAATGGGTCTTCCCAGGACCTTCTGTATTTTTTTCCCCTATTTCTCCAATTTTCCCCTATTTCTCCAAACACTTTTCTTCTTCTCGAGATGTGCAGGCAAAGCTTCTGTCTTACTATTATTCATCTCACAGTCTTGTCACCAATGGGAGCATGTATCACATACTCCTAAGTATTTATTATACTTTTGCCAATCAATGAGATGAGTAGGTCAGTCCCCTGGATGATCTTCACTCTTCATATACTTTTGCCAATAACAGTGATGAGGATTCAGTTCCCCAGTGATCTTCACTCTTTATATACTTTTGCCAATGACTATGATGAGGATGCTAGGTCCTGGAGTGATCTTCCCTCTTTAAATAGTTTTGCCAATCACTGGGATGAGGCTGTAGCATCCCTGAGTGATCTTCACTCTTTATATACTTTTGCCAATCAGTGGGACGTAGATGCAGGGTCCTGGAGTGATCTACACTCTTTACACCTCGCTCCCCAGGTCTCCTGCTCTCCCCATACCTGTATTGAAGGGGTTCTACTTCACCGGGTTGGCGTTCACTATCTGTCCTCCCTGGTCGGTCAGGATGATTCTCTGGTTCCTTCTGTGTCGCTCTTCCGACATGCTTTCCTTTTCTTTGGTGGTATTGGTGATCAAAGGTTTTTTCCTTCAGTTCTGTTCCACACCATCACCATCTTCCTTTGGTCTGATGGTTGGGTTCTCTACCAATGAAGTACTCAGCACTACTCAGCACGCCAAGGATAGGGCTCTTCACTATGCCTTCTCGAGTGTCCCTCCTGGGACTATTATGGATTTCTTCTGCTCTGCTTGTCGGCCAGCCTGCTGCTGTACTTACTTCTCTGTAGCTGCTTTTGGACAGGCAAGGCAGCGTTTCTCTCCGTTTCCCAGCCTCATCGATTCGGCCATTTTGAAACACCCGGGTCTCACTTGAGTTCAATTGACCTTGAGGGTTATGGAGTAATTTCTGGAGGGCATAGAAGTAACCCATCACCATACCTCTTTACAAAATTGAGCTGTAGATTGATTCAATCGCACCTTGATGCAGGGGATCATAATGGTTACTGAGACAGGCAAAGGCTGGGAGGAATTAGTGGCCAGGAGGGTTTGTACATAGCGTCTACCGCTGCATACCACCGCAGGCCTTATCCCATTTGAGGTCATGATGAAAAGGAAGCCACACACAATGACCACCTCGCTGTGGTTGGGGAGGACAGGCTTTATGGAATGGAATGGGACGTTCAGGATGTGCGCGAGAGAGTAGATTAAAAAAGCATAAGCATGAAAGAGAGACATGATGTGCAAATATTATTTAATATCGGACCACCATTTGCTCCCCTCTCCACCTGATTGTAAGCTCTGTATTATGAACCAGAATGTTCAGATGGTTCAAGCCATAGTGTGAAGAATGATTTGCAAGGCTCTCTTATGTTAAGGGAATAACACTTGAGAGGTAAAGCATGTTTCAGACACATCGGGTAAACAACATGCAAGTAGGGTATTTATTGGCCGGTGAGTGATGCCATGATTTCTTTAGGGGGCCGGACTGCTGTTTCATGTCAGCATTCTCATCCTGCAGTGCATACACATCTGGGATATGGTCTAATTCTTGCAGGGGATACTTTGCATGACAACCCTAGGGAAGACACACCAGGGTCTCATTTCTAAGCCCACAGAGTATTCAAGCACACATGCAACTACGAGTAAAGTGTACACACATGCTTTACAGCTCTAAGGCACTTCTATTTTTTGAGCAGTAGATTGGGGATACTGAACAAAATTGAAGTTGTTGCCTCTATCTTTGGCTTCATCTGCCCAAAATGAATAGGACTATATCTGCATGTGCTTTCCATGCTGGACTAAAGGAATTGGTTTCATTTGAATTCTTCCACCTTTTAGCAACTGCGAAAATGTGGAGGATTCTATAGAACACCATAGCAATTGGGTCCCTCATGCCTCCATTGTTAGATGCGATTACACTTATTTCCACTTTAATCTGCACATGATGCAGTTAAACTCGTGGCTGGCTACATTTTCTTGCATTGTTTGTGCTTCAAAGTTATTAAGTTCACAATGCACAGAGGGGACCGTAGTGTAATTAAGTGCAGGCATTGGCAATGCTCTCCATGAAATGTGCATATTGGGCATGCTGGTTCTTGAATTTAACCATCAAAGGGTGCATCCCTAGCCTTCCGCCCTTGACCCAACATTCCTTTCCCAACTATTCTGAACTCTGCAGATGGACTCAATGAACTGTTATCGACACAGCACAGCTGCCTGTGTTCTTGGCATCATAACTTCTCTCTGGGTTAACTGGACAGCACTCTGTTGCTTCTCAAAGCTAGGCCCACGCTCAATAAATATAATAATAATAATAATAATAATAATAATAATAGAGCCACAGCTCCACGTTGGATCTGTTTACTCATACTTTCAAAAACACACACTGTAATATGCCCTAAAATCCAACATGGCAGAATTCTTGCTACCTTAGCCCCCGGACCTCACCTCTACCGCAACACTTCTCTGACTCCCATCTCATATGCTTATCTCTGTCAGCTACCTACTCGCACATCCCTTAAAACATAACACCGTACACTACAGCTAAATGTAAACTACATCACACTAACTTCAACCTCTGCAACCGCAACATGAATACAGTGTTGCTTTCTGTATGTCTATATGGTGTTTCTAATATGTGTCAAAACGAACTACAAATGGATACGAGCACATTCTGCCACGTCCAACAAGATCTGCTAGCACTAGGGTACCTTCTAATATATTTTTTCGCAGTCTGAATCTCTTCATCTGTCTAGGACTTTGCACATGTTTTCCAACACCCAGCACCTCCGAATACTACACAACAACAATATACAACCATAGCACAGGGTAAAGCAGACCACAACTAGAGGGAAGAACAACCAATGCAATCAAGACTGCATCATGCAAACAATAACACAGTATCAAGATTCACTGCTGAGAATCTCGCCAACCCTCTTTACACCTTTCCCAATGGCATAGAACAGAAATGCACTGCTGAAGAATCACTCAGAAACATTTACCATGAAATCACTTGCGGACATTCACTACATGTCAACACACAAATGGAGAAGCAACCAACTCACATCCATTCATACGGTCTCAATGTAGCATGGCCTCTGAGGGAGTAGCAGCTTAAGGCAGCAGCTCCTGCTCCCACCCTAGCAACCATTGGAAACCTAGTTAATGTTGGCTGAAATGTCGGGAAAAAAGAAGAATGAGCTTGTGGACAACCCTCTACCTAAGAAGCCTAAGCAAGGGATGGAGGATCTTGAAAATGAAATTGAAGAAGCTCCAAGCAATGCTGAAATTTTTAAACTGCTTAAGCAAGTGGCCAGTGATATGGTGGAAGTCAAAACAGCTTTTGGTGATTTATCTGGAGCTGTCACTGGTCTGGAAACACGCATGAAAGAGGTTGAAGGCAGAACTTCAGGTTTGGAAAGAGAGACTGCAGGCAGTTATAGGGCCTATCAGGAATTACAAGAAGGTGTGTCTAGGCTCCAACTGTCAAATATGAACTTGGAAATCCAGGCCAGAAATAATAACTTACGCCTGATTGGCATCAAAGAACAACCTGAACTCAACTTGTTCACCTTGGTCACTAATATTTTTCAAAAAAGTTTGCCAGGAAGCAATGTGCAGTCCAGGGATTTGGATGTGGTGTTTAGGGCTGGAAAATTGGAAACCGGGAAACCAAGACAAATAATTGTGAAGTTTTTGAGGGCCAGCATGAAGGAAGATATTCTGACTATTGCAAGGAAACAGGCCTCTCTGTTCTGGGAAGGAGTTTCTTTTAATGTTTACCCTGATTATCCTAAAGAAGTAGTCCTTAAAAGGAAAGCATTTTGGGAGGCAAAACGCTTGGCCAAAGAAAGAGGATTGAAGACCTCCCTTCTGAAACCTGCAATCTTGAAACTGTTTCTACCAGATGGAGTAAAACTCACAGAGGTTCCTGAACAAGCCTGTGCCTGGCTTAAGGGTTATCCTTGCATAATGGTTCAACCTAATCCTTAATGTTTTCTTATTATTTTTGCTGTCCGCATTGTATTTTGCTTAACTGCTGTTTATTTATTGTTCCCGTGGTTGTTTTTGTTGTTGCTCTTATTTTGATTTCATAGTTATTCATTTGCTTATGATTCGATTTCATTTCATTTGATTTGATGTTGTTAATGGCTTACTTTGTTGTTGTTGTCCAAATTTTGCTGGGATTCGAAATGCGGCGGTTTAAACGTGTGCTGCGCGTGTTTTTCTCTGTTGCCGGCAGCCATGGGCATGATACGGGGCTATTCGAGTAAGGGACCTTTGTTGTTGTGTCACGCGATGTTGCGTGCGGAGTGACGACGGCCTACTTACTTCCGGATTCGCTTGCTCCCGGTCTCGGATGCGTTTACTCTTGCCCGAGGATGCGTTTGGGCTTAAATGTGAGTACGTTTGCCGCGGTTAGTGCTCGTTTTAGGCTGAAGTTATTTTAGGTAATGGGGAAAGGCGGATGGCAATTCGTCACACTACCCACACGATATACCTGATCAGCATACGTGCCAATAATGTGGCGGGTTAGGCAACGGTGAGGGGAGGATGAGGGCATATTGGTGATACGCACATTGGGCTGCACATTGAGTTTGGTGTTGCTCGTGTTTTGATGGATTGCCCCATACTTTAAATTGAAACAAACCGCACGTATGTATAGAGAATCGAAATCATTACAGGCAGAGAATTCAATTGATGAAAGTTAGTGGTGCTGATGTGTACACCTTATGGTGGTACTATTGTGGCAGTTCTATTATAATTGTGGGGCAATGCAATACAAGTAACTTATATGGAGTGCCATCTCTGATCCCAGACCGATATTCCTTGTGCTGAACTGTCTTTTGGAGTGTCTTTTTCACACCATCAACACTGTTCAGTCAGTTAGGGGGATACCTATTTTTATTGAAGGAGTGTTGATGTTGGTAATACGGCCATGATCAGGGATCCCCTTGATTTTAGATGCACATCAAACGGGTAGTATTGTTTGTTATGTATTGCATTCTTTGTGTGCCGCATTAAGGGGTTCTTTGCTGATGTTTGAATGGTTATTCAAAGATGGGTGCCTTTTCGGCTTGGGGGTTGAGGGTTAGGGACTGTGTGGGAGCTGTAATGGCTGAGTGGGGAGTAGCAAGTGGGTGGTGCATATGCATGAATTAGATGCTTTGATCTAGGTAACTTGAATGTGTATGTGTATATGCATTATTTCTACACACTAAATGCTTTCTTTATATTTACTCCTAATTGTTATGTGTATGCTTCATGGCTGAGGTTTTATGTGTATTTTTACGCGTGAAGTTGATGCTCCCCACATCAGGGACCTTTCCTATTGGTGCTACCTAACACCTATGATCATATCCAGTCAACATATATGTGCTTTGATCCTTGGGATTGTTCTATTCCTATGTCCATGGCCTTAACTGTTGAATATTGTAGTTGTTCCTCTTTGCTTCATTGAAGCAGTGCGACTTGGCGCCTCAATGTAACGTGCTTAGTTGTATTTGATTGGCCCACAATATGTGAGTTTAGAACTTCACTTATTATTGGTTCGTAACCAGATTTGTCTTTATATTCTGATGCTGCCTGTAAGGGGTCTATTAGTTTATGTGGGGGCAAGGCTGATACTAGTGACGGGTTACTCTGTGCTTATCTATTGTGAATGGGTTGTCCTTGTTATTTGTGGGCATTGTAGTATTAAATCTTTGGTTAGTGTGCTGATGTAGGGTGGGGATGGGAGACTTGGGTTTGGAGTTTACTGTGAGTTTGTCAGTAGACATTATACTTCAGTTGCCTGGCTGCTGTATCTGTACAGTGTGCCATCTACTTGTTACTATTTTTGTAGCGTATTCTAGTAGTTTGTCGCCCCCTTGTGGGTATGTGCGTTCCTTTTACTTTTCTTTTCTTTTTTCTATTCTCGTTTTCTATCCTATTCATTGATTGTAATTGCGCATGTTATAATATATTTCGAAATTTTAATTGTACCATGGCTACTAAGGTTGTGGATCATCTGAATATTGTCTCATGGAATGTTAATGGAATCAACAATGTGGTGAAAAGGACTAAGATTTTATCTCATCTGCGTTCCTGCTCTTGTGACATAGCTTTCCTCCAGGAGACGCATTTAGTAGACCCAGAGGCTGAAAAATTGAAAAGGGGTTGGGTTGGTGATACTTATTTTTCTAATCACTCCTCTAGTAAAAGAGGTGTTTCAATACTTATTAAAAAGAATCTGCCTATATCAGTCATCAGGAGCAAGGGAGACAAAGAAGGAAGAATTATTTGCGTTCTGGTGAGAATTCAAAGTGTGGACATTCTACTATGCAATCTGTACGCACCGAATCTGGATGACCCGATCTTTTTTCATGAAGTGGCTCAATTGCTTCAGAGTTTTAATATGGACTCCATTGTGGTGGGTGGTGATTTCAATCAGGTCATGGACTCTGCTTTGGACCGATCAAATGGAAATTATACGAGGACACCAAATAGATGCAAAAGATCCTTGGAGAATTTGATTGAGGAGTTCAGACTGGCTGACATCTGGAGGCTGGAGCACCCGTCGGACAGGGATTATAGCTTTCATTCACAGTGTCATGACACTTATTCTAGAATTGACTTCTTTTTGACCTCTGGCCGAGTGACTCCCAGTTGCTATGACTCGGCTATTGGCCTTATTGCCCTATCTGACCATGCACCTATTTCTTTGCGATTGTCCTTGCAATACACTTTGGTTAAATCTCCGCGGTGGAGAATGAACTCTTATATATTGAGGAATGATCGGATCAGACAGGAGGTGTCAGAGGAAATTGATATCTTCATCCAATTTAATAGGACTGCCGATGTTCAACTTTCTACAGTTTGGGAAGCTCTGAAATGCTTTATTAGGGGGATACTGATTTCAAAAACTGGCAAAGAAAGGAAATTGAGAATGAAAGAAATTCAGAGACTCTCTTCTGAGGCTAAGCGCCTGGATGTTCTGTTTGCAGCAAGTAGAGATGAAAATGCAAAGAATGAATTACGAAAAACTAAGTATGAACTTAACAAACTCATCTCTAGCCAAGTTGACTATGCACTGTTTAGACAAAAAATCAATTATTTTGAGAATGGTGAAAAGGCAGGGAGATTGCTGGCACATCGACTGAAGATGGCTGAAAGTGATCGTTTCATTCCTGCGGTAAGGAGTCTTGCTAACACGTTGGAGACGCAGCAAAAACAGATTAACAATTCATTCCGTGGCTTCTATGAAAGACTCTATGCCTCAGATCTGTCCTGTGGAAATGATGAGATTGAAAACTTCCTTGACTCTCATGTTCTCCCTAGCCTGACATCAGATGATGCGATGAGTTTAGAAGGGAAGGTGGAAATAGATGATGTTCAACACGCAATTTCAAAACTAACAATGGGTAAATCACCTGGCACTGATGGATTGCCTAATGAATTTTATAAGGCCCTCCCTGATTCCGCACTACAGCTTTTGTGTGATGTTTTTAATGCTGCTTTTGAATCTGGTTCACTGCCGGACTCAATGAGACATGCGTTGATTACAGTGATGAGGAAGAAGGACAGATCTGCTACCAGATGTGAGAATTATCGACCAATCAGTCTGATAAACTGTGACTGCAAGATATTGGCCAAAATCCTGGCTGTTCGGTTGAATAGGGTGGTTTCTACTCTGATACATGAGAACCAGGTGGGTTTTGTCTCTGGCAGGGCAGTGGCGGACAATATGAGACGCCTACTATTGACCATTGAGAAAGGGCATAATCAACCATTTGCCAGTGCGATCATTTCCCTGGATGCTGAAAAGGCATTTGATCGTGTTGAATGGAACTTTTTATTTGCATGCTTAGGGAAAATGAAATTTGGGCAAGATTTCCAGCGGTGGGTTAAGTTGTTATATACCAACCCTTCTGCGAGTGTGCTGACGAATGGCCTTATTTCTGAACCGTTTGAGCTTCATCGTGGAACAAGGCAGGGTTGCCCTCTTTCACCTCTCCTTTTTATTATATCTATAGAACCTCTAGCGGTGAGCTTAAGGGCGGATGTACGCCTTCAGCCGGTAATTGGAAATGGTCGGAATAATTTGGTTTGGTTATATGCTGATGATTTGTTGATTGCCCTTCAAGACCCGGCTGTTGGTATTTCTTATTTGATGCAAGACATTCAATCTTTTTCCGTGATATCGGGATATAAGATTAACTGGAGTAAATCTGAGATCCTTCCAATCAATGGGTTGTGTCAACGACATACATGTGTTCAATTTCAATTCAAGTGGTGTGCTGAAAAGTTGAAATATCTTGGCATATGGATTGGAGCAGATGTAGTGAAGTTACCTGACATTAACTTTGCTCAGATTCTTCCGACGCTAAAATCAGATTTGATGAGGTGGAGTCTTTTGAAGTTGTCGACATGGGGCAGAATCAACTGCTTGAAGATGAATCTGGCTCCTCGGATAAATTACTTACTGAGCATGCTCCCCATTAAGATTCCAGGAAACTTCTTTAAGGAGATCAATGGGATTATGCAGAAGTTTATTTGGAATGGGAAGCCTCCAAGACTTGCAATCTGGAAACTTCAACTCCCATTGAAATTGGGGGGAATGAATTTGCCTAATTTCTCAGATTACCACTTATCCTTTTCCACTCGACATTTATGCAGAGTTGTTGACTCTGGAGATGTACAGTCTGAGCATTTTGACCTCTTATCTTGGGAATGCAGTGCTGTATCCCAATTAGACCCGAGAGCTCTGCTAACCACTCGAAGGAACAAATCAAGAAAAATCAGCGCCCTTACTTCGTTCTTACAAGACTGCTGGTGTGAACTCTCAACCCGTTTGAGTGCAGATCCATATTTACATCCAGATGCTTCCTTATGGAATAATCCAGCCTTGATGTATCAGGGCAAAACTCTGTTTTGGATGGAATGGTTTGTGGCGGGTATCAAATACATTGGGGATTTGTTTGATGGGGAAAACTGGTTCACGTTCGCTCTGCTTGGCCAGAGGTATGTTATGACGGAATGCTCATTTGCCGAATATCGAAAGTTGAAGATTATTATTTCGGCTTGTATTGAGGAGCCACAATTAACTGCTCAGAGTCCAGCCTGGGCAGCTATAACTGTATGCCTCGGTGCATCTCACCCTGCTTCTACTATGTATAGTATCATAAAAGCTGCTCGGAAAGGTGATCCGAGATTACCTGCTCTGTGGGCGGAGGACCTTGGGGAAGATGTGAACTTCAGGTGTTGGCGAAGGTGCTGTGGAAACACTCGTTTGGTGAGTTTGGACTGGTCCCTCAGAGCTTCTCAAACGAAGTTGTTGTTTAGGGCCTATTGGACGCCGGAGAAGCTATTCAGGAGACAACTTTTGGACAATAATCTTTGCTGGAAATGTAAGTGTTCTAGAGTCATTTGATTTGGTCCTGTCCTAAAACGATGCAGTTCTGGGAAAAGGTATGTGAAAGATTAAGTTTGGTCTTAAACATTGCAATCCCCATGAATGCCTCATTGTTGATTTTAGGCGATGATTCTCTTCTGGAGGAAGTTGACTTTGGTAAGAAGGTTTGGCTGCTACGTGCATGTATGGTTGCTAAAAAATTCATTTTGAGGTCCTGGAAATCGAGTAATTCTTTCAACATTGATGATTGGGTGGAGGAGCTTCTTACAATTTCGACATTTGAAAGAGCTATTTACAAACTTTCTGATGACATTGACAAGTTTTGGGACATCTGGGGCTGTTTTCTTGACACCTATGGGTAAAAACTGAACTTTGATCTGGAACTATGTATATACATCCTTGTACTCTACTGTGTGTATGTCATCTATAGGATGTGCATTGGTTGTTTTATAATTGAATTATTGTATGGTTCATGTAATTTCTTTTCTTGGTCCTTCTCTCCTACATTTGCTCTCTTTTTTCCTCTCTCTTTCCTTTCCTTTTTTCTCTCTCTTCTTCTTCAACCGGTTCTATTTTTAATAAGCTGATGGTTATTTTTAAATTGGTTGTGATACGTTGCTTATTTACATTGTATTGATTGGCTGTGTGTTTATTGGATTATTCATGTTCATGATTGTTTATGTAAAATAAAAAGTTAAAACAGAATGTAGCAGCCGTACTACACCAGTACACACCACGCACATAACTGGGAAACATTCCATACACATGTGTGTTTGTGTTGGCTGACTACCACCTGGTCACCAACCTCCCATTTCCAATCAAGACAACATTCTTCACGATCAACAGACCGGCTTTACGTGACTTAGAGGCACAAAGTCCATTCTCATCAATATTAGGGAAGAACACTTATGAAACTTGATGAATTCCAATCAACGTCCAATGATGACTTGGCCTTTCTGCAGTGCCTGACACAATAGACCAAGCAATCCTCTTCAGCTTCCTGGCAACATGGGGAGTGATGTTCACTAGGGGATTTAATTGGATGTGTACCTTTCTTCTGGCTAATGACAACAAGGCCAAATTGGATTTGCCACCTCCATAGGAAAATAATATTACATACAGCATCCCCTAGTGCTCCTCTCTTTCTTCACTGTTGTTCAATATTTACATTCATCCACTGGCAGAGAGCATCTTGTTACCTCAGCTTCAGTGCCCGATGAATGCTGATCATACGCTGACCAACCTTCACCTGAAAAGCTACTAGGTTCATCAAACAAAATCAAACAATGCCTATGACTGGATGAAAGAAAGAGACCTATGTTTGAATGGTACAAGTTCAGAGCTCCTGGTGATGAGCAGTAACAACACAGGGACCACACCCTTTACACAAAAGTTAAAAAGGGGGTTTTGGGATGTATCTTCCCTGTCCCCCCTTACATCCAGAGTCCCCAGTGGTGGAAATGGAAAAAATGAGGAGGGGGACTCCACGTGCTGATGTGAAGGCAGAGTTTGGAGGAGGGGACAGAGTTTATAGGGGGCAGAGCTTCCAGTTCAATTTCCGATGAATGGAAATGTTCAAAATATTAATTTAAAAATGGTGCAATTTATTTTTATTGCTTGAAAAGTACACAAACCTTAGTAAGCGTATCTTAATATGGTCTGTGTAATTGTCAAGCCATCACAGCATGCGTCAAAATGTATTTTGACATCACAAACTACAAATACCAGAATTAATTTGGGAAAGACAACAATCACTGAGCCTACGAAGCTGGGGGCTCGGTCATCATTGCGTTTTCCAAATGGATTCTGCTTTCTGCTCAGTCACAGGGTCTTTGACCCTCGGCGAACCCGGGGGCTGGCCTCAGTGATGTCATCTGTTCTGTGCGATCACACTGTGTCCACAGGCTGTGCACAGTGTGCTCACATAGAGCAGATTATGTCACTGAGGCAAGCCCCCGGGTTTGCGGAGGGTTTGCCTTGGCTGAGGGCTCCTGCTGCCTGTGACATAGGTAGGGGGGCAGAGCCAGAAGAGCGCCCAAGGCGCCAATCTTCTATTTGCGGCTCTGCCCCCCACTCCATACCATAGCATGGCAAGCGCTTCTCTTTAATATTTGTTTTCTTCTTTCAAACACGCTTTATGGGCAGAGGATATCCGGATCCGGTTGGCCAGAGCTGTGAGACCCAATAACAACAAAACCTTAGAACAAATCCAGACATCTGCCCCAGATTTCTTTATACAGTTTACTTTTCTTTTGACGCCGAAGTATGACCCTTTCAAACAATGACAGTTTTTGAAGTTCTTGGGAGCACACCAAGGCAATTGGATATATATCCGATTTCCAATATTTTAGAATATATTTTTGGGCTTTTACAGCAGCCCTAAATGTCCAGCTCGTCTGAGGATATAACATGTCATTTAAAAGAGTATCCTCTCATAGAATTAGTGTTTCAAAATCATTCTCTGTTTCCTGTCTCATCATCTTGGTTCCATCTCCCCAAAATGATAGCACCTTACTGCATTTTCAAATCATACGTTCTATTGAGCCCATTTGGTTTGCATCCCCAACAAGGCTCACAATCACTCATGCCTCACTTATAAAGACTCTCAGGGGTCCAGTACCCCCTATTGAGCATCTTAATCTGCCTAACCCATTCCCCAAGGTTCAGCGACATCAACAGTATATTCCTACAAACGTCAAAACATCTATTTTCAGTTGTGTCAGATTCAAGGCTATTATCCAAATCTTCAGCATGTGAGTATTCCCTTCTCTTTTCTCTGCCCAAGCGATGATATTTTCTAGAAGCCAGTCACCCTTGTTTATTAAATCTTAATAAGCTTTTCCCTAAATCCCTCTCCTCAATGGATTTGGTGGTTCCTAGGACCCTATTATCCAACTGTATTCTCCTTAAGTGCAATCTTTGAGTTCCTTTTTAGATTTTAGCTTTTCAAATAATATCCATTTATTGTTGTCTGTCAAGCTCCCATCTATTTCAACCCTCCCATATAAGAGGCAGGCTGGAAGAGCATCTTCCTGTCGATCCTGATATCTCGAATGAGCCAAATGCAGGAATTTCCCGAGAAAAAAAGATCACGTCCAAGCAGTTTTGACGTCTTAACCCAAAAATGCTTTAAGAATTCTGTAGGCAGTGAGGACTCTTTCCCTTGTTACTTGTTGTCAGAAATGCTCTATGTTCAAGGCTTGTGTTCAAGTTCACCTCCACTCAGGTCCATTCATCTGGTGGAAAAGTAAGTATATGTCTGGCTGTGAAAGTCAAATGATACACAGCAAAGTTGGGCCCACACATGCCTCTTTTTTCACATGGGAGCTATAATTTCCATAATGTTCATAATTTTCAGTAGTGGGGGTATGTGGTCACACAGGAACTCTTGTAACAGCTTACCCATATTGCTCTTTGTGCCTTTTTCTGGAGGGAGAGGGATCATATTCAGAAAGTTGTTGATTTGTGGGGTTATAGTCATCTTTATAGTGTTAACTTTGGCTTAAAGAGATAACTTCATCACCATCCATCTATCTAAGTCCGCTTTCAAGTTTGACAGTATCACTTTCATGTTCTCCCTCATCATTTGGGTCATGTTATTCGTTATCCAGTTCCCAGGATATTTCATCTTCCAAGGGCAACAACGGAATCCATAATTCAACAACTAATTTTCCTTGATATCTTGTAAAGTCGGTATGGCCTCCAATTTTTGATAGTTCATTTGATATCCTAACACGTTCTTAAAACAATCTGTTCCATGTGGGTTGGTAGGGAATTGTTCACATCTTGCATCACAAGCAATTGATACTCAGTGTAAAGCCACCATTTTTGTTCTACCCCTCCAAACGTCACCTCTTGTATTCCTCCATCTTCGCTTATTGAAATTGCATGAGGCTCATCAGTAGTACAAACAACAAGGATGGAAGAGGGCAACCGTGTTTAATGCCCTGTTCCAGCTCTCTGTCCTCAGAATAAAAACTGTTTGTTACCACCATTGCCATAGGTTTAGTATATAACAGTGTAATCCAATCTATAAAGCAACCTCGGAATTCCATTTGTTCTTGAATTCCAAAAAGAAAATACTATTCAATACGGCCAAAAGCCTTCTCTGCATCCAATGAAAGGTGTACAACCCATATTTCAGTTTACAGCTTTCAAATAAAGTTAATATCAACCTTCTCATATTAACCGTGCATGCCCCCCTTTCACAATACCTGTTTGGTTCACATTCACCAATTGTGTCAAGATTCATTCCAAATGCTTCAACATTTTTTGTCATTATTTAATGATATGTTTTTATTCAGCTAACGGGTCTGTATCTTTCTGATAAAAAAGGGGCTTGTCTTCTTACAGTAAAACTGATAGTTTGGCATGACATACAGATCTTGATAGGATACAGTTTTCTCAAGATGAATTTAACATATCAGCCATAAATTAAATACACAATCCAACATTATCCTGCAAAATCCCCTGGCAGGTCATCAGATTCAGTGCATTTACAGAATGCAGACTGCAGCCTGCTCTTTTCAATTCCACCTTTGTCAGGTAATCTTTAGACCCTCCTTTTCTTACTCTGTCAATCTTGCTAAAGACAATTTGTTGGTGAATGTAGAACAACCTTTCCAGTTAGCTCTGCTCGCTGTTGTCTAGAGCCTTGTATAATAATTCTAAAATTCCTGACTACTCAGCAAAGGAACATTTGTCAGGTATCCAGAATCTTTGTCAGTCCACGTTTTCATTATCTTGCCTTCTTAAACAATAAGTAAGTAGACCATTGCAGTCTAAAAAATAAGAGATGAACGTCCTCATTACGAGTTAGGCAGTGAGTGGTAAAATTGGCAGTAACTGCGTTACTGCCAATTTCACCACTACGCCAAATTATGAGTTTTGCTTTTGAGTGGAGGATTTACCTCCAGCAAAACCCTGGAGCTAAATCTTCTGACTCAATGCTGAAAAATCAGCAGAATTGGCAGAATAACAGCGGCAGTAATTCTGCAAAAAAAGCCCCATTGGGTCCACGCCACCACCACTTGTAATCAGGCGGAAATTCTGCCTGACCAAGTGACGATATTGGTAATTCCTCAGGGCTATTTTTTGGAAGATTTACCTCTGAATTTCTGCCTAACTGTCATTGGAGCCTACTGTGAGTATTCTGGAAAAGGATATCATAATTAATACCCGTGAGGAGTAAAGGAAAGTACTTATGCAGCATAAATATGAGTTTAACAAATTATTATCTGAGGAAAATGTGATTACAAGGGTCAGTCTTATTTACTTGTGCAAGTAGGCAGTCCTGAAGAGACCATTCTTACTTATTACTGGTTGATTTAATCAAAGAGACGATCTACCACATGCCCCTTTGGCAAAGTGTCCACATTCAGTAAAGTTGTTCTGGATGTAGGTGATGCATGTTGCGGTTGGCCTAGTTCACTAAGCAGTGCCAATTCCTTTTGGTTATTCTTCTCTGTTTTAATTGATTGAGAGATAGCTTCCTGGTGTTCAATGAGAGAGACTAGCCTGTATTCAATGGAGAGAATGTGTAGACCAGGAATGTTGTTCTTGTCACCTTCTGTCCTGTGTTCCTGCAATTCCAGTTGAATAAGCAGTACGCAGAAATTCATGCTGGTTTCTTGAAACTTGGATATCTTTAGATCCTGATATCAATGGGAATTGGGTGGGTTGTTTAGTTTATGTCACAGGACCTGCTGTTGGCATGCCCAAACTGGTTGTTTGATGCAGTGTGTTGCTTCCTCTTCAATTGAGTAAACAGTACTCTTACTCACTGTCTCAATGTGAATAGGGGCCAAGAAGTATACCAAGACCAATGTGCTCAGTTTAAAAGAAATGTATTAGTACACAATAAAAGGTAATCTGGGTCTATGGCAGCAATAATTTGGAATTCCATTCTTTCCACATCTGGGAACGATCTCCCTAACCCAGGGTATCCTAGCAAGATCTCTCCTGGTAGTCCATGTCACTCTCCAAGTCCCAAAAGGGGTTTCTTCATCTCTTTGAGTGCCTCCTGCATTGCGTGCATCAGGAGGCATCTGAGGGCCCAGAACACTTTGTTCTGATTGTTGGGGGAATAGGAGTTCCCAGACCCCTTTTCCCATGGTTAACTAGTTTTGTGTCCCATCCCATGATAACTAGCTAGTTACAACAGTTCTATACGCAGTTGGGACAATGGCAGTAGCCTTATTTAAGAGATACAGGCATCTCAGAGGTATACAAGGAGAGAAGAGAATGAGTCCTTTTTTGACTCACTACACCTGACATATTCTAATTGTCCCATTATCATTTTTCCTCCTGTTCCATCAGAATATTCCTAGGCTGGCTATCTAATCTGCTACTGATGGTCCACACCTCTGGCTGTTCACTATCTCCATCTTTCCTTCCTACTCCAGTTATCCCCTGCTGACAATACACTTTCTCTCCTCCTGATAATTGCTTTCAACTTCCTCTGTGTGTTGTTCTTCTCTCAGAGCCTTCTCAAAAGGTTCTCCCTCCTCTAAGCTCTTCAACTAGCCCACCAGATCCTCATTTCCACCTTTACTTCTGAGAGATATACTGTCTGACTCAATACCACCTCTGCTCTCTGATGTTGCCACTTTCTTCTCAACCTAGCTATCACTTTAAACATCTGATGTTCTGACCCTGTCGCTCTAAATACCAATGGGTCCACATCAACCAGTTGAACAGCTGTCATCCCAGACATGATTTACGACTGATTGATGAGCCAAATAAAAGTCTAGCAGAGGAACCATCTGAAGAATGAAAAGGAAGGATGACAAATCAGATGGAAATATATAGCTATACACAAGCGCAGTGTATAGCACGAAACACATCCATACAGGACTGCTCTCCGGGTGTCCTGCCTCTGTTTTGAGGTCTATGGCAGTTTTTTAAAACATGATGCACTTTTTGTATCTATAATAAACTTGAAAGTAATTTGTTTCAATTTTCTGGTTCTTTTTATGTACGAACGGGACCTTGCTGCTTCTTTACATGACTTGGTGTGCAGGTTGAACTGTCCATCTCCATATATATATACGCTTCATCACAATTTACAATAATGGGGCCAAAGACATTCAAAAAATCCTGGCCAAACGATGGGCGTTATTACAGAGAGATCCAGACATCGCAGGCCATATTCAGAAGAATGCTAGTGTGACCTTTAGGAAAGCAAAATCGCTCCAATCAGAACTATCACCAAGCCTTTTCTCGACCCCGATACAGATATCAAATCAATGGCTACTAAGCAATCAGGGGGGGTTTTACAAATGTACCAAATGCAAGGCCTGTAGATATGGGGTGTCCTTGAAGAACTACATACATCCTCGAACTAAGAAGGAAGTGACTATCAAAAAACATATTCCCTGTGTAACAACTTATGTGGTTTATGTTATAACATGTGGATGCAATTTATGGTACATAGGCAGTACGAAATTAGAAGTAAAATTACGGATCCTGCAACATCTTCGTGCGATTAAAAACAAAGATCCAACCTAGGTTTATGTTATAACATGTGGATGCAATTTATGGTACATAGGCAGTACGAAATTAGAAGTAAAATTACGGATCCTGCAACATCTTCGTGCGATTAAAAACAAAGATCCGGCCTGTACAGCATAGTCAATATCAGGAGATCATGGGAATGGTAGTCCAAACACATCTGGGAGCCAAAGGTTGCAGACCCCTGCGCCTAGCCAAACATTTTGAGGAAAAACACAATGGTGATGTCTCCTCGCTCAAATATTATGGCATAGATAAAATCTTACCAAATCCAAGAGGGGGTAATCGAGAACTGAGATTGAGACAAACTGAATGCAAATATATTGTTGATTATCAAACAAAATATCCAGATGGTCACAACAAGGACGAGGAACTCTACACATTTGTGGGAAATTAGAAGTGGTTCCTTGAATTTTGTGATGTTTTTCGAATTATCTGTCTTATGCCTGTACATAAGTATATGAATGCTTTTTCCCAGACTATGAGACCATTGCTGGTCTGGTGTTCCTTGACATATGCTTTCTTTTAACACACTGCTATATACAATAGTCCTTACATTTTTTAACATGTAGGAGGCTTTTTAAAATCATCACATATATATTTGTTGAAATACGGTTATATTTTTAATCCGTTATAGGCTCTCTTTTTTAGACACTTGGTGAATACATCATTTTTATTGTTTCCTCTCTCCCCTGTCCCCTAAAAAATGCACTAAGCACCTTACCTTAATAGGAATACCATTTTTTTAAACCTTGTTAAAATTGTAAGGGTGCACTAAGTACTTTATCTGTAACCCTTGCCATGCATATAACACAGAATATGTGCTGTGAATAAGCAGAATGTATCCATAAACATCCTAGTTAAGTTATATACAAAATGCACTAAGCACTTTATCCAAATAGGAACACCATTTTTATAACCAGTGTAAACCTTGGCAAGATTGCTATGTGGCACCTAGCACTTTATTTGTATCATTAGTCATTTACATGATATAGAATATTTGCTGCTATTGTACATATTGCACTTTATCCTGCATTGAAGCAACAGTAGAAGGGATGAAATATTGATTATTATGTTGGCTATTGTACTATATTCTTAAGGATGAAAAATAACTATGTTTTACCCCCTGTAATACTGAGAGATAATTGTGTTGTAAAAAAAGCATTTTAATCGATGCTATCGTGCACTAAGCACTTTATTCAAGATATTAGAGACTTGACAAATTGGAAACATTGGCAGCTATAATGCACTTTGCACTTTTGGTAATGGCATTTAAGATTTTATGCTGTGGTAACTTAAATGGAAATGGCTTATTCTTAAAAGAATGTTTGGTCATATTTTGAAGAATTTGGTAATATATGATCTACAACAGTACAAACGTTTTGAAATGTGGGGAAACACACATGGTCATTCTGCACAATGCACTTTATAAATATGGGGATAATATATTAGCCCATGATGGGCTACTTTTGTAACATTTTTAGAAGTGACACATTGGATGCAGGACATATATGCATATACTGTTTACCATTCCAAGATGTCACTCAGAGAAACATACATTGGGTCTGAGAAGGAAACATAAGGGAAAGTAAAGAAGGACTTCTTACTTGCATGCACAAGTGTTTAAATGGGAAGCCTGTCATTGATGTTTACAACCAGACGAAGCCCCTTCGGGTGAAACGCGTAGTTGTTTTTGTTCTCTCCTTTGCAACTTGTCCACCATGCTTTACAAATAAAGGACGTTTGATGGAGATCCTTTTTTGACGTGTTTGGATGATGTTTAATGATTCAGGAAGAGTGCCGTCCAGGAAGCGATATTTCGCTTTCTTTTTCCCTTTTCTTTTTATATATATATATATATATATATATCAGGAACAGGGAGTAATTTACTTTGTGATATTTCCTCACCTAGCCCAGCTAACACGCCAGCCCAGTCTCCTGCCTTCACACCCTCTATCCTTACCCCTAGCTCTGCTCTGGTCAACGCATGTTCAGTACCTGCCCATGCCCTTGACATTAACGACCTCATCATCAAGGATGACCTCGGCCTGCTAATAATTCCAGAAAGCTTGCTTAATGAAACCCCACGCCCTGCTCTATCACTTGCCATCCCCTCAGGGTACACCATCTTCAGAAAAGATTGCACCTCCCAGAGAGGAGGGGGTGTAGCACTCATTTCTAGGGAAACCCTTGCTATCAGGGAAGCCGAAGGCAACTTGATTGCAACTGTGACTTCCTCCCACTAAAAATTAGCATCTCCCACAACTGCACCATCACCATGCACATCGTCTACCGACCACCAGGTCCCATCACTGACTTTCAAGACACCCTCATCCTCTCACTCTCTGACAACATCAAAAAGACATCCCAAGGCATACTCCTGGGTGATCTAAACTTGGGTCTCAATGACCCTAAAGAGCTCCCTGCCAAATCCCTCAAGAAAGCCCTATCCACCCTAGGCTTCTCGCAAACCATCTCTGAACCTACCCACGCAAAGGGCGTACACTCGATTGGATAAGCCACCACAACTGCTCAATCAAAATCTCTGCCAACACCCGCATCCCATGGTCCGATCATCACTATATTCAATTCATCCTTCACACGAAAAAAGGGCCCACTCAGCCCATCTCCCCTTGTGCAGCAGCCTTCGCAAGAAGTTCAAGCCAATTGACAGCTGGAAACATAGCACTGTTTCTTTGTGTCCCTGCTCTACAAGCCCCATTTAAAAAAAAGCAGATACCCTAGCTAACACCTTTAAAGAGATCGTCACCCAAGCAGTCGAAGCCATTGCGCCACTCACCCTAAAAAAAGCCAAAAAAACTAAACATTTCAACACTTGGTTCTCTAAAGAACTGCTCGATCAACGCCCTATCAAGAGGCATGCCCTCTCAGCATGGAAAGCTAACCCCACTGAAGCAACCAGAAGTGCCTTCAAAGCCATCTCCATTACATACAAAGCTAACATCACCCTAGCGAAAGCCGCATTATTCAACTCTAGAATCAATGATGCCAAATCAGGGTCTAAAGAAATATTCACCATCTTTAGAGAACTGGAAAAACTGTCCACTCCTCCTCTTTCCCTACTCAAGGACTAAAGTTGGTGTAATAGTATTCAATTCGCCATGCTAGACAAACTCAACTCTCTTCAAACTAAAATTTGCGGCCATCAAAAAGCTCTTCACCACCTCATAGCCAACATGCATAGGAAACCACCTTCACCTACTAAATCCAAGTTCTCACCTCCTTTTGACTTTAAAGACATGACCGAGCTGGAAGTAATCACCCTGCTCAAATCCATCAAACCCTCTAACTGCAAAGGAGATGCCTGCACTGCTCAACTCATCAAAGACTCGGCACACATCGTAGCTCCTTTCCTAACTGCATTCATCAACTCATCCTTCCAGGCGGGCCACGTTCCAACTGAACTCAAGGAAGCCTGGGTACGCCCACTCCTTAAAAAACTGTCCCTGGACCCAACGGTCACTGGGAACTACAGACCCATCACAACTGTCCCATTCCTACTCAAAATCCTAGACAAAGCAGCCTGCAATCAAGTCCAAAAATGCTTGGAAGATAACCGTCTCCTCAGCCTGCGACAATCTGGCTTCCGCCCAGGACATGGTACTGAAACGGCTCTCCTAGACCTAAAGAATCAAATGGATGATCTGAGAGACACAGGCAAACATGTGCTCCTTCTGCTCCTAGACCTAGACTGGATAACCTCCTTTCTTCAAGAAAGGGCTACAAAAGTCTTCTCCGACTCAGCATGTGCCACCCAAAGCCACATCAAATGTGGTGTTCCACAGGGCTCCTGTATCGTGCCTATGCTATACAACCTCTTCACGAGGCCCCTGTTCAGCATCCTTCACTCCTTGGGCATATCGCATACGAATTATGCTGATGTCACTCAGGTGCTCATTCCACTCACTGGTGACTATGAAGCCGATTCTAACATGCTCACCTCTATCTACTCCACTATCCAATCTTGGCTGGCAGACAACTGGCTCTGCCTCAACAGTGAAGAAACTGTACTTCTGCTCATAGGGTACCCCACCACTTTGTGCAACCTCGATGAACCATACATCTCCTTTACCATTGATAACATCCCCATCACGGTCTCCAACGATGTCAAGACACTTGCAGTTTACCTCGATTCAAATCTGATCATGGATAGGTAGGTTAATGCCATCCCCTCCTCGTCAGCTTACTACTCCAAAGTTCTCAGACCCTTCCTATCACTCCAGAATGGCCTCATCATTGCCAGGGCAATAATTGGGTTGAGGTTGGACTATTGCAATGCCCTCCTCGTTGGGACGTCTTGCAAAAATCTGGCCAAACTCCAGCTTGTTCAAAACAACGCCCTGAGGGCGGCCAGAGGAACCTCAAATCATCTCCCAAGTAAGAAGGGAGGCCCACTGGCTCCCGGTCAAAGAGAGAATTGTCTTCAAAACTCTTGCCCTCACCCACAAATGCCTCCACTAATTGACACCCCGTACCTGGTTCAAAAAATCACCAAGCACACCGCCACAAGACTTCTCAGGAAGGGCTACTCCAACATGATTGTCACGCCTAAAACTCGCAAAGTCTGCGCCGGGGGCTCCAGCTTTCCGACACTTGCCACCACCCACTGGAACGCTTTACCCACCCACCTGCGAAGGATTGAGTCCTGCAAAGCCTTCCATAAAGCTATCAAAACCAAACTCTTTGTTTGACTGAAAATCACCACCATTAACATGTGTCATACAGCATGATTCTGTAAACAAGAGACTTCTGGTCGCCCTGTTCCTTGCAATCAAAATTTCCTACAAAGTCCCTGTAACAGCGCCTTGATGCTGCGGGCTGCAAGTGTGCTATACAAATGTGAATACATAAATAAAGAAATAAATAAAAGTTGTTGTTGTTGTAAATTCTCTGTAAATCTTCCCATGGAAAAATGTGTTTAAAAAGTACTGAAACTTGCTATCTTTTATTAGAAATCTAATCTCCTTAACTTCCAGCCTGGAGGTGAGAGCGTAGTCTGGTGAGCACCCCAGGGACCTGGAAAGGAAGGAAAGTAAGGAAGAAAAGGGATGCTGTGCCACCCCCTCCAACCCAAAGATGGAAGGGGATGCTGGAGTGTCCACTCCCAAAAGAAGGAAGAAAAGGAGTACCATGCCATCTCCCCAACCCAGAGATGGAAGGGGAGACTGGAGTGCCCACTCCCTGATGAAGAAAATGATGCCTATGGAAACCCCACTCTGCCCTGCTCTTCCCCAACAAAGAGTCATGGAAGAACAGGGGAGGGCGGCATGTGAGGTTCATTTAAGACCCCAACCAGAAGTCTCTTTCACATGAATGGCAGGCATTTAAACGCTGAAACACAAATGGCCTGGCATTCGTTTTTGGTTTTTCAAGTAAAGTTAAAGAGACATGTGTAAAGGGGCCTACCTGTCATTCCCAATGGACAAGCAGCATTTAATTTACAAAAGAAAGAGAAATCAAGGATTCTTGTCACAGGGAAAACAGGATTTTCAAACATTGAAAGCCAAAACGGCCTGCACATGTGTGTGCAAATAAAAACGGTTTTAAATGCCAAAGTGGAAAAAGTTATCACTAGTATCAGAAAAATGGCAGGAAAACAAAACATGATGTGTGGGTTGACAAAAACAATGTATATCATGTTTCACCTACAAAAACCTGCAGTTACATTTGAAGAGCCACTTTTTCTTCATGGAAAATCTGTTTCTGGTTGTGGTCAAAACTTCACAAACGAAAACTCCCAGTTCCAGCCTGGATGTCACATCGCCCATCTAATGACCCCCACAGTAAAATGTGCTGCTGAAGGTGTTGAAAGCCCAATGTCCTCCAGACTTTATGGCTCTGAAAGTAGGGGCTTCAAGGAAATTCACCCTTGGATGGAGCACAACTAATATGTGTGAAAATGGGGACACCCACTTCAAAGAGCAAACTACGAACTTCAAAGAGAATCATAAAAAACCTCTGGTCACAGGATGGGCCAGGGAGACAGATGGCTGGGCTGGATGAAACAGCCCTCCCATTTGCTGAACATGAACATTCACAATTCAAAAGGACTATTATCATTTAGGCTTTTTTCGCAGCAAGCATTCTGTGGATTGATTTCATTTTTGCACCATATGTATGTCATTTCTAGGTGATTTTGGGGATATAAAATGCATCTACTTGTGACTCTGGGAACTGTAATGAACAGTTAGACTAGGTTTCTGGCTTGTCTGAACATGTTCCAAATATGAGAGTTGGTGAACAATGAAATTAGGGATATGCTTAATAACTTCCATGTTCATAACTGTTGTGTTTTTTATGGAAACGGCAGAAATGTGCCACATGGCCGGCATGCTACATCGTACGGATTTGGTGGTCGGCTTATCTAATGCTCCATGATCAGCTAAAACAGAAAATATGTTTAGTATGGCAGTTGCTAGTACAATTATTAAGTTGTGATACATAACTCGTTTTTGCCAAAAAGTTGGAAAGAGACAAAGGGGCAATTACAAATAGCAATTGTCATATGTTGCTCCAAACCCCTAAACCAATCCTGACTTGGAGGCGGTGTTGGGAGTTTAGAGAAGACCAACTGTCCAATCCTAGTGGCAGGAATTATTGCAGGGTACTTCACCAAGACTGTAAAAGTGGTGATGTCATCTCTGTTATATAAAGGGGACAGACACACACAAACCCGGGGAGACAGAAAAAGGAGAATGACAGGAGGACAGAGAGAAGAGACAGACCATCAAGAAGGCTGCTGAAACTTACCATTCTGACAGCTGTAAGGAGATACCAGATGAGATTTCTGAGAGTGCATCTGGGTGGAGCTGGCTATTTCTAGGAAGGCCTCAAAGCTGACTGGGTCCTGTAGTGGAGAGCGGGAGGCCATCTTTGAGAGTGGAGTGACCAGACCCCTGCCCTATCTTTACAGAGTGTCCGGAGATGCCGCTGGCTTTCTTGAACCGTAAACTGAGGCTTGCTATGTAAGTAGAACTAAGCCCTGGAAAACCAAAAGGTGGGGGAGTCTCCTTGCCTTGAATCCTTTCTCTTTATAGTAGATGTTAACGCTCTCAGTGAAACACATCTAATGAAGAGTGATTTGAACCATTACAAAATGTTGCTGCAAGAGTGGATGGGACCATGGGCTCTTCGGAGACCGAATTGGTTCTTGACTCAGTAATGAACAGAACAAAAAGGAAAAAAAAAGAAAAAGATTAATCAGAAACCATTACCTGAATTAAGAATCACAAAGAACAGCTTGCGTAAATATTTACGCTCTTTGGCCTGCCATGAGTTGCTGGATTTTCAGATAGTAACATCCCGCATAGGCAAAGAATGAATTAAAGTTGCCATTAGCGACGAGGACATTAACGAAGTGGATCAAGAATCTGTGTGTGATTATGTAAGAGATGTAGGTGTTGATGTATACGAAGTGATTGATGTAAGGAGCAGTGGCGAAAACTATGTTGAGTCATGTGCTAAGCTGGCTGATTCACTGAAATAAAAAGGTTGTAAGAAAAAGAAGTCCAGGCTCAAAGATAACAACTTATACAACATATTTCAACCGGAAATTTTGTTCAGGGTTCAACAAGTACAGGAGAAGGGAAAAAATTGTCAAGTTTGTCAGCGGGAAAATTGGATGGGTAGGGGGAGTGGGGAATCATTGCTCCCACACATGGATTTAAGTATTCTGCCCCTCTCTGAAGATCGCAGCCCAAATATGACTTACAATTCCTGCGGAAGTCTGGCGGCGGATCCGACCTTACGGGGTCGGAGGCAAACCGCCGGTCGTACTGGGGGTTACCGCCGACCTCGTAATGAGGCCCATTGTGTGGCCATTACTAAATCTGCATATCACAATGGAGACGGAGCGATGGGCCCCCTCCTGGAGGTTGCCCTCTATGGATTGGAAATCTGGGGTCACATCAAATGTGGGACCTCCACTTTATTAATACACACGGAAACGAGCCTCCAGCATGTCAAGCACATACTTACTGTACTGGATTACGCAATGGAGTAAGTGTGATGCTGGAAATGCATCGGAGGGACAGGGCCTCCGTATCCTTGTCCTTTACTGCTTTTCATCATGTGTTCTGTCGTGTTTTCCACACAGGAGTTCATGTGGGACTCCTGGCGGTGCAGCTCTCTTTCTTTTGGTTTGGTGAACGGACCCGTGGGATACCCTTATGGCACCCATAGGTGGGGGTACAACCCTGTGCCCCTAGTGTATGTTTTTGGGCACCTGTGGGTGGCCCACAGAGCAGGGTATTGGCTAGTGGCAGCTCCATGCTGAATTTGACAGGTGTGCGGCGTATCCTCCAATTTGGGTTACCCCAGCCCTGCCTTTGGGATCAGTTGATTCCTGATGGAAAACAAGATGGCCCCGGTGGCCTCTTGATTTCTATTACCCATTACATTGTTTTCCCAAAGTCCTGGGAAGCCCTGACTCTGTCCCAACCCCTTACTGGCTGTTGGATGGAAGTGCCATATATGGTGTTGTTGTGAAGGCCCAGTCAGACTAGCTGGAGCCTTCCCGGTGATGTATGTTGTGGGTACCTCCTGTGGGTGGGACCTGGGTGAATACAGTGTGTGACGAATATGCATTCTGTGTTGTGGGTGTCTAGTATCTGGTGGTTGACACAATGACTGAGACAACCCTGCCCAAAACCGATATGAATGCAGCTTGGAGTGTTGAATGGCTCGGTACCTGTCCCAATACACATAACTTGTTGTGAGGGTCTGGAGAGAAGTGAATGGCCTGAATAACTTGTGTGCCTGATTGGCTGCCTGCCTGCATGAATGCCCGTAGTCGTGATTGGATGCTTGAGTGTGACCCAGCGGAATGAATGGGAGATCAACAGTATATCTGGGGACCTCTCACTGCTAGGAATCGTGTTCAGAAGCTGAAGTCCACTACGACGAGTAACTAGATTAACTGACGCTTGACCTTGAAGCCCTGCTGGACGAGAAGAATTGCTGTTGCTCTACTTCACAATCTGAAAGCTGCTGTGCCCCCAAGGTCTGACCCAGAGCGGACCTGGTAAGGAGCCCTTCCCGAGCTACGAGGGACCATCGTGCACAGCTGATCTTTGCCAACGCTCCCTGGTAGACAGACCTTCGACAGGCTGCCGACCCGATACGGGGACTGCTGCGGAACTCCAAGGAGAAGCACCCGGACTGTTGTCCGCCACTGTCAATGACCGCCGTTGCCGACTGGAGCCGCCGTGCTCCCGTTTGCCTAAGAACTTCAACTGATCATCGGACGCTCTCGTCTGCATCGGCATCCGCTTGTCTCCCACTGGAGAAGGCCAGACCGTCGACGCGCCGAGGAGCATCCACCGGTGGGTTTGCCGCCACCTACAGACCGCAGAGACGCCGACGACTCGACGCCCTTGCTGGGCCACAGTTCTTCATCATCTCTTTGCGGTCCAGAACTATTGTCACTGAGGTGCCCCACACGCCTCCTCCTTGCAGGACGCCAACGCTCTGTCATCGACAAGCACCGGTGGGAATGAAGCTGCCACTTCCCTGCCATAGTTCACCCTGTTCACCATCGGACGTTCGACGATCCGTGACTCCTGCCTTAAAGGGAGGGCACTCAAGAAGGGCTGTCGATTCCCCGACACCGAACGCCAAGTTCCCCGACACCTCTCGTCGATCCGTGGCTCCCGCCTGATAGGGAGGCACTCAAGAAGGATAGGTCGGCGCATCGTCGGAGAACTCTACTCCACCAGGTACATTGGGGGGGTAAAACCATAACAGGAAGAAGTAAGACTATTGAACATTTGGACTGGGCTTGTGCTATATATCTTTATCTACAGGTTGCCCAGGTGGGGGGATCTCCACACAGAACTGTGCCTAGAGGTAGGGGTCAATGTTCTGCCTATTGTTTCAACCATCTTGCGTTCCTTCCTATCTCTATTGCTGATTTACTCGTTATTGATCTGTGTGACATTTTAACCGTACAGTTGATGCACTTTAATGAGATTTGATAACATTAGTGGTACCACTCTAGACGTGTATATATTTATCATTATTGACTTCCAAGTACAAAGTGCGTTATTGTGATCGTGTACATACCTTTGAATATTAATTATATAAAGACTGTGTTTTCAGTAATACAGTGTGTGGACATTCCTTTGTGGGGGTTCGAGGAACACACTGTACTTAAGAACCAGCCTGCATCACCTCCTGAGAAGCTAGGCCTTGATTGCTCGACTACGTTACCAATAATAGAGAATCTTGACTGGGGTCCTCTGTGCCTCTCCTCTACCATATAGAGAGCGGAAGTACAGACACCCCCTACCGGTCTTTACAGTAAGACTGAACTCCATCAGTACAGGTAGGTCCAAGATGTGAAAAAACACTATATGCGAAATTTCATTTGACCATACTACCAATAGCTACGTTCATAGTTCCCTGGGGCACTCGGTTTACGTCTAAATGTCCCTTCTGTAAATTATGCGATGAAGACGAGCTGTACTTCTTATTTGAATGCCTTTATATCAAGTTCTTAGACTCAAGTGGCTCAAACCAATACTTATTCTTTATTCTATCAAAACTACAAGGCAGTGTTTCGGAACAAATGGCAATTAGATTTGCTTAGGCTAATTTCGAGCTCATCTGCACTCTCTACCTATTGGAAGAATAAGTACATCCTGGGCTATGAACCTCACTTAGACGTCATGCAACCAAGGGTCATGCGTTCCCTTTATATTAAGCTGCGATTCGCCTTTCTTCTGGTCGCCCAGAAAATTAACAAATAGGGTGGCAATTTGTCAGCTAGTGCCCATACTATATGAACAGGACTGAATCTATAGAGCATGCAGTACCCTTTGGGAACACTACATGCAATTAAGACTACAAGTGTCAGTACAATTTCACCTTTGGTACAAGCCTGTACTACACAGTGATGTGGTAGCAGTGGCTGAGCAGCCAGATTTATCTCAAGAGTTGAGTGAGCAGTAGAACAAGTTACACAACAAATACAGTGATTCAAATATACACTGCAGTATTGCTGCAATAGATGAGGTCATGGCTTTTTGTAGAAGGACAAACTATGCTGCAAATGTTTTTGCACTAACAAAATACGTCCATAGATCTTGGATGAAAAGATCTGTCTTGAGGTCCATGAAAAGAGACGAGCAAGCATTGTAACATATGATTCTTCATCTAAGTTACCAAATAATATTTCAGCATGGCTATACATGTACCACATGACATGTAATGCTAGCAATGCATTGGGAACATGTATTATGCTTTAATTGGTCTCCATTGCATTTGATATGATATGATATGGCATTTGTAACGCGCCTATACGCAAGTGTTTCAAGGCGCGACGAGGAGAGGGGGGGGAACAAGGGGAGACAGACAACGATCCTACTAGGCCAGGTGTCATTCAGATCGCGCAAGTGCAAGGGTACAGGGGAAGGGAAAAGTGCAGGGGGATGTTAGGGCTTCCCAATACTGTACCTATGTGCCCACATACCTCGAACTGGGCCTGCATTCTCTTACCTATACGGCTACAATCAAGCATATTGTATTATGGCTGCGCCTCAACACTTTGACTTGACAGATCTGTCTCTCCACAAGGAGGTACTGTGGGAATTAGTCGATTCCACAGATCTCCCCATTTGAAAGTGGTCGAGGCCTATACAAATTGTCTTGAACAAACTAGGCCGGGTAAGGTTTTGGAGCAAACATTTATCTGGGTACAAAGGCTCCACTAATGTTGTAATCAATACTTTTGAAGAACTTTTTTATGCCCCTTTTTGCATGATAAACGCATTGGAGCTTTGACTCTATAATGTGTGTCTTTTAAAATTACACGTGGCTTTGAAACCGGCCTAACCTGGCTAAAAGATCCAAGAAAGAGAGCTTCTCGTGAAATGATGGCTCGACATACTGCCATGATCTGCTTTCACAGCTACATACAAATGCACTAACTGAGATAAATGTGCCTGCTGTAATAATATACCAGAATGTGAAAAGCACGTGATGTCTGATTGCTCATTTTACATTAAGGCAAGACATCATACTGATTGCTAATAAGGCTTTGTTTTTAAATATATCTTTATTGCAGTTTTAAATGCATTACAAAACAAGAGCAATGCTCTCAATGTGAGAAACCATCATGCTGAACGCACAAACATGACAAAATGCACAACGTCTTTACGATGGGGGCTCTGTGAAAGCTCCTCTCTAGGGGGGGATAAGTAGAGGTAACAGGCGAACATGGCTGTTGGGGAGAATTCTCAAGAATGTGCTAATTTCCCTTACTTTTTGAGACCCCCAGCAACTTTGCTGGATTTCTAGGATTGGATTTATTTCCTGGGAAGAGTGTGAGCCTTTTTTTCCCATTCTTTCATGTATTTTGATGTGTGTGTTACTTTTGTGTTCTTTGGTTATGGAGTTTTAACACAACTCCAAAGGCATCATCTTTCTCTGTGTGTCACACAGCACCTTCAGTGCAGTGGCACAGAGATGTCTTTCAGACTCCCCAAGGTTTAAATACCTTCTCTGGGACTGACTACTGTCTCCCAGAGCATGTAAAGTTAAATTGACTTTACTAGTCTCTTTAAATTTACAGACCCATCACATACTATCTTACTATAGAGTGCTGGAAGGGTAGCATAGCTTCCGCTGAGTCAAAACACTCATGTAACAATCAAATGTTACTCTTTCCTACTTTAAATGGCTGGTGGCTGTGGTTTAGATCAAACTACCATGATTTTTCCTGACCGCGCAAAACGGTAGCTAAAAATCGGGTTAGCCATGTTTTTCAACATGGCGCCCAAGACCTTTCTGTAAAAACAGACTCTGGGCGACTTTTTTTGCCATTTCTTTTAGGAAAGGTCCTTCTTGTGTTTGTCTCTGCGCGCCAAACCAGGTTTGGTCCCTTTGTTCGTTGGCCTTTGGCAGGCTTCAGCCCTGAAGCCCTCTTCTGGCGCCAGGGTGTCTGGGGTGGACAGGATGTGAGGGAGGTGCCCGAAACTCCCTGTGCTTAGTCTCCTAGGAGACCTGAATGCACTCTGGCGTGATTGGCCGGCTGGCAGTCCGGAAAGGACAGCCACCCTGCTGCGTGAGTGACAGCCTGGCTGGAATGAATGGGGGAAAACTGTTTAAAAGCAGGTCACTGGGACTTGGAAAGCAGAGTCGACCACTGGAACGAAAGAACCGAAGACGAGCTGAAGGAAGAGGACTGCTGAAACTCCTGGATGACCGGTGAAGCCCTGCTGCAGGTCCGAATTGCCTGAAACTCCATCGACAGAGAAGCCCTTCAAGGTTAACTTCTTCCCTTGGGTTTGGTGGGAACAACCAACTCGTAAGCCGCCTGGACACCGTCCCCTCCTGGTCGAATTTTCTGCAGAGTGATGTGGAAAACTAGATAGCCAGTCGGAAGGATAGCAGTTTGTGGTCTTTAAGGCACTCACACCTTAAAACAACATTTTGCTAAGCTTGTGACCTCATCCCTGGGCAGTGCAGGAACCTCCTGACGTCCTCCTTCTTGTCCCCACGACTGAAGCTCAGGAACAGCGAGATCTGCTCGAACTGCCAGGAACAACTGCCTCAGCTACAGCTCTGCTTCAATCCAAAGGTACTGTGCAAACGCAGTCCGGAAATCTTTTCAGCCACTGCGAAAGTTTGTGGAACTTTCCCAACTTCGAAGACTTGTCCTTCCCAAAACATTCGTCTAACTTTTCGCCTAGCCAAATTCTTCTAAACTCTGTGGCAAAGACTTAACCGTTTACTATCAGAACTGTGCTATACTATACAAAGACTCTGAACCATTGACTTTGGCCCAGGCCTATGAACTGAATTGCTGGTTGTAGTTTACTGAAACCCTTTGCCCTGCCTATGCAAATATTTGTGCTGTCTATTCTTACAACCTTGGGCCTCATTATTAGTTGGGCGCAAAGGGATACCGGGCACCAGCAAGGACACCGGTGCCAGTAATCCCTTTGCTCCCTATTCCGAGGTCCCTTTGCGGGTCCCGCTAAGGCCGCCTGGTTTTACCAGGCAGCCTTAGCGGGAGCCGCAAAAGGTCCAGGGAGCAAATAACCGTACCACAGATTGCGGTACCGTTATTTGCACCTTCCCCATTCCCATTGAGCCCTATGGGGGCTCAATGGGAATGGGGAATGGTATTTTCAATGGGGATTTACCGGTCCCGCAAAGGTCCGACGAGACCGGTAAGTCCCCTTTGAATGAGGGCGGACTCGGTACTGTTATTGGAGGCAGCCATGGCGCTATTAGCGCCATGGCTACCTCCAATCTCGGAATGAGGCCCCTTGTCTTTTTACCCCTCTATTAAGTATCTGAAGTACCATTTTGCTCCCACTTCAGGGGAGATTAACTTGTTCAGTTACTTATTGGATGTGTATTTGTAGAATATTAGTGTGTGATATTGAGCTGCTCTTGATAGTGTAATGTTTTCAAACTGACTGGGTAGATAAATGTATATTCTTTTACCAAGAAACCTTGAGTAAGTTTATATTTGAATCACAGTATTTGTTGGTCCTTTGTGTAATTTGTTCTACTGCTCACTCAACTCTTGAGATAAGTCTGGCTGCTCAGCCACTGCTACCACATCACTGTGTAGTACAGGCTTGTACCAAAGGTGAAATTGTACTGACACTTGTAGTCTTAATTGCATGTAGTGTTCCCAAAGGGTACTGCATGTGATTCTGCCTAACACTGGTGCACAGTGGTGAGGATAAAGTATACTTGTTACATTTAGAGTACTGCTCTTACCTTTGTTTAAATAATCCTCAAAAGGCTAAGCAACACTAGAGAAGCAATTGTTTTATCATGACTGATATGGAAAGCTACAGACAGGAGGCCCTAGTCACTTTAACAGTTGATCATTTTAGAGATATGTGTACAGCTAGGAATCTCACTGTAAAAGGCAAACAGGTTGAATTGATAGAAAAGTTGTTAGAATGCCAAGGTCTGAGGAGTGGGTCTGAAACCCCCACCCCTGCAGCAAATGTGGAAAATGTTGATGAGGATGATAATATGTCAGAGTCAGCTCTAATGGTATGGATGAGTTAGATGAGGCAGTAGAGTCTCAGAATGTAGGCCCCGTCTTACCTCTACCTGCTCATAAGCCTCAACCTTTGACCACAGGGTCCCCATTAGTTCCAACACTAAGTCCTGAATGTGTCTCTTTGGAAAGAATGAGACTTGAGTTAGAATTTAAGAGAATCCAAGCTCAATCTGAAAGCAAACACCAAGAACTTAAGCTCAGAGAAATGGAGTTGAATCATGCACTTGAAATGAAAAAGTTGTCTCTTGAAACTGGTTCTCTCTGAGTCCTCTAGGTCTTCCAGTCCTAAGAGGCCTTGCATGCCCAAAGATGCAGTAAGAATGTATGAGGTTAAGCTTGATATTTTGGATTGGTTGTCTGTTTTTGAATATAACCATGGGATTCAAGACATTACAGGGAATCAGCTGACTCCTTGGCTTTTTTATAGGCTACCCCCTGTTGCAACTGATGTGGTAATGGAGTTGGGGGATATAGACAGAAAGGAGTATGAAACTGTGAAGCTAGCTTTGACAGCTAGATTTGGGAAGACCCCTTCTCAGTATCTTAGGAGGTTTAGAACCCTCAAAAAGCCTGATAGTACCCCTTGGGCTACCTGGGTAACTGAATGTTTGAAAAACTTAGATGGATGGGTTAAGGGTTACAGAGTTAAAACCTATGAATGTATGAGAGATCTGTTTATGTTGGAATCTATTTATGATGCCTGCTCTCCTGAGCTGAGACAGCACTTGACTGACTCTAAGGAAATTGATCCAAAGAAGTCAGCTAAGGCTGCTGACTTGTGGGTTGCCAACAGGGCTACTCACAAGGATTCTGGGGTAACTCAGAAGAAGGATGAGGGGAAGCAGCACAAGAAAGATACCAAAGACAATTCCAATACCTCCACTCCAAAAGAGGGCCCCAAACATAAAAAGGGTAAGCCACAAGGGAAACCAAATCAGGCTAGTGTACCTCCTGGTGCAAAACCAGAAGGAGGTGACAACAAACCCCCATTCATAAAGACATTTGGTAAATGTTATGCTTGTGGGTCAACTGGCCATGTGAAAGGGGATCCCAGGGTCCACACTGTCTCCTTCGCCTTCTCCCCAGAGGATGAAGTACCAATGGCAAGTGGAAACTTTCACTTACTGACTGAGGAACCCATGAACGTCTCAGCCAGTGTTTCTTTAGTATCACTGTGTCTGTGGGAACACCAGAACTTAGATGTCTATAATTCCATTCCAGACAATACTAAAGAGTATTACAAAGACAGTGTTCTTGTGAATGGTCAGGAGACCCCTGCCATCAGAGACACTGGGGCCAGCATAACTGTAGTTGATGTATCATTTTTCAAGGTAGAGGATGTTGCTAAGGCACCCACATTCCTAACTAAGCTTACTGGAAGCCCTGTCCAAATGCTTCCACAGTTACCAGCTCTCATCCAGTGCAATGAAGTGACTGTCAAGATACCTGTAAGTGTGCAGAGAGAAGTACTTGGGAGAGTCATGTTGGGGAATGACTTAAAAACTCTTGGAGTTGTATCAAGCACCCTGCAGGTCTCCCAGCAAATGGAAACAGGAGCAGACTGGGAAGGCCAGAGAGAGTACCTTAAGGGGCTCTCAAGAGGACATTATAGAGGAAACTATAACTCCCAGTCCACAGGACTTACTGACTGCAATTTCAAAGAAGAAGGAGGAAAAGAGGAAACCTAAAACCTGCAGGAAGAAACCATCCAGCACTCCTGTGCTACCAACAAGGACATCCCTGAGAGGACTGTCCAAAGTCACATGTGTAACTCCTCCACCAGCTGAGGCTGAGTGTGTGGAACAACCTTGTGTGGTTGAATCAGCTGCTGAGGAATCAGAGCTGGAAGAGGACCATGCTCCTGTTGGAGATCTGGATCCTGCAGACCATCATAGGCTGCAGTCTTTATTAGCAGAAGGTGGACCCTGTAGGGCAGACTTCAGCAGAGGTCAAAGAGAGTGTCCTACTCTTGAAGGTCTTCGCCAACAAGCAGCTTCCCAGCTGGATGGGCAAGAGCAAGGGAAGCATAGGTTATATTGGGAAGATGGCCTCTTCTACAGTGAACCGACTGAATCTATCCCTGGGACTACAGGAGACTTGTACTGCCTCTTGGAAGCAGACTCCAGTTCCTACAGTTAGCCCATGAGATACCTTTGGCTGGTCACTTAGGTTTTAAGAAGACCAAGGAAAGGCTCTCTTTATATTTCTACTGGCCTAAGTTGTGGTCTGGTGTAGCTAAATTCTGTAGGAGCTGTCACATTTGCCAAACCTCTGGCAAGAGTGGAGCCAAGAATGTGGCACCCTTGGTGCCTCTCCCAGTGGTGGAAGTCCCTTTTGAGAGGGTAGGAATCGACATTGTTGGTCCCTTAGACTCTTTAATATCTTCAGGAAACAGGTTTATCCTGGTTGTAGTGGACCATGCTACTAGGTGTCCTGAAGCAATACCTATGAGAACTCTTACAGCTCAGGGTGTGGCTAAGGCCCTACTTGGTATTTTTACCAGGGTAGGTTTTCTCTGACAGGGGGTCCAATTTTATGTCCCACTACATGCAGGCCATATGGAAAAACTGTGGAGTAACTTACAAGATCTCAACTGCCTACCATCCTCAGACAAATGGGTTGGTAGAGAGGGTCAACTGTACAATGAAGAGCATGATAGGTGCTTTAGAGGAACCCCTTAGAAGAAAGCGGGACCTTCTACTGCCATGCCTTTTATTTGCTTATTGTTATGCTCACCTGGCTCCCACAGGGGCGTCGATCGGAATTGGACAGCTGCGGTTTCCACCCACGTGACGCGTAGTGCAGAGATGACAGACTGGACTGGCCCACCTAATCTCGTCTGCTTGACCCGAAGAAGTATTCTCCTGAAAGTGGAGAAAGGGAATTAGCCACCCGTGGATTTGAATGATAACCCCCTCCCACTGTTCTCCCCTCTAATCACCTCTGATGTCTCTTTTTATATTCTCACCTTAAGTTTTTAAAGGATGAGCTCTCCATCCTGCGTAGAATGCAGGGGCGCATGGATAACCAGTTACTTCACTGGTCCGAAGGAATTGGAGAGTTCCAGAAAAATATTGACTCTGAGGTTCCTGGTGAGGAGCCGTAAGTATATAGTTCGTAAGAGTTCAAAATGTCTGACTTTCACTCTTGTCCGATTCCTTGCAGCTTGACCCTAGAGAAGATTGCCTCGTGTGGCTGGTAAAGCTCAGGTAAGAGTCTGTAGTATCCAACACTGTCCGGTAAATGACACCTGTATGTAATCTGTTGCTTTCTCCCTTATTACAGGTGCTGAGTGAGAATTATGGTGTTTTGAGGAATAATACCTCCGGCAGTAAAATCATGTAAGTCTATTATGGTGAACGAGATTCCCTTGGTTTGTTCTTTCGGCTCACCTGGCTGTCCTTTTGTTCCCCTTTGATGCCGGAGTTCGGCGAAGATGAATGGAAGCTGCGCCGGCCTGTGAAGATGAAGAATGCCTCCGGCGGTAAAATCAGGTAAGTCTATTGTGGTGACTAATATTGCCTTATTATTCTCTCGGCTCACCTTGCTGTTCTTTATTCCTCTTAGGTGCCGGAGTTTGGCGAAGAAATGATGAAGACAGAGGTGTATCGTGGAGGTGCTGCGAAGGCTGGTGAGAATAGCGCGGCGCTGCAGCAGGCGATGCGACGCGCATCGAAAAATGTCTTTCTTCCTATTCGAAGGCGCGATGGATCCAGAATCAGGTGAGGAAATAAGTATTGTTCTTGTTCTAACCTTTTTCCTTCTTTCTCCCTTTTCTCTAGGAGCTCCAGGCTCGAGGCGGGCGTGGCAGAAGACTGGATGCTGGCTTGCAGGCACGGTGAGCGTTACGCTGCAGGATGCAGAATAACGCAAAGCGTGAGCTGCTCTTCGGGCGTGGTTTGAATAGCCTTCAAAGTAGTCCCAGGTAAGAAGTTCCCAAGATCACACCCGAGTAAGAAAATAGTCCCTGAAATAAAGTAGTCCCCCTTCAGACTTCACATTGGCTCGAATGCTGAGCAGCATGGTCTGCATGAGGTAAGTGAAAGCAAATGGGCCTGGCGCCTATGGCGCCAGGACTGACCCCTTCTATGAGCCTGGCGCCTATGGTGCCAGGACTGTACCCAGATAGCCCCTAGCCTGGGCTGCTGGGTTTTTCCCAAGTATCTGGATGCCTGTGCCCGGGACAGATCGACTTGGTCCGAATGCCCGGGGGTAGGAATCATGACAGCACTCCCCCCCAAGGCCCCTCCCACAGTCGTTCTTCCTCTTGGCCCTGGTTTGTCTGGGAAATTCCAATGGAATTTTTTCACCAGTCCGGGTGCATGAACGTGGTCACTAGGTTCCCAGGATCTTTCTTGTGGTCCATAACCTTTCCAGTCAATTAAATAAAAAAGTCTTGAGTTAACAATTTTAGAGTCCAGGATATTTTTAACTTCAAATTCGGGTTCCCCATCAATTAGGATAGGATCAGGTGGATTGGTTAATCTTGTCCCGGGTTGGACTGGTTTCAGGAGTGAAACATGAAAGACGGGGTGAATTTGCATTTTAGAAGGTAGTTCCAATTTAACGGCCACCGGGTTGATGATGGCCTTAATGGTGTAAGGTCCCATATATCTAGGGTTAAAAGTCCGAGCTCCTTTCAGGGGTATGTGTTTAGTAGCCAGCCAAACTTGATCCCCAATCTGGTATTGTGGAGCATCACTCGTATGTTCGTCAGCATTTCTTTTGTATTTCTCTTTTGCCCTTTTTAAATGCTCTGTTGCTTCCTTGAAGGCTTGTTTAATAGTAAAGTGCAAATGATTCACCGCAGGCATTTCTAGGTGTTGGGGCAAATCGAGTTCAGGGGTTCGAGGGTGATGCCCATACATGGTAAAAAAGGGGCTTTGTCCAGTTCCTGAGTGTACAGAATTGTTGTATGCGTATTCAGAAATCCACAAAATATCCTTCCAATTACCTTCGGTTTGGTGTAGCCTGCAACGTAGGTATTGTTCAAGAGTCTGGTTAGTCCTCTCTGTTTGACCATCGGTCTGGGGATGGTGACTGGTAGATAACCTCACGTCGATTTGCACCAGTTGGCTGCATTTTTTCCAAAATTGTGAGATGAATTGACTCCCTCGGTCTGAGACCAATACGGAAGGGAATCCATGTAGTCGAACAATATTTTCAAGAAATTCCTTGGCTAAAATTGCAGCAGACGGTAATCCCTTTAAAGGAATAAAGTGGGCCATCTTGGAAAAAAGATCTACTACAACTTTGGTGTTAAATCCACTACATGGAGGCAGATCAGTAATAAAGTCAAGAGACAAAGTGTGACATGGCGTGGGTGGTAGATCCAAAGGTTGTAAAAGACCAGCTGGTTTCTTCTTCTGGCTTTTGTTTTGGGCACAGATTCCACAAGATAGCACAAATGATTTAACCTCTTTTCGCCAGGTGGGCCACCAAAATTGACTCTTAATTTTAGCTTCAGTTTTTGCGACCCCTGGATGTCCTTCAATCAGCGCATCATGATAGTTGGAGATAACTAATTCCTGTAGCTCCTTGTGTGGTATGAATAGACAACCTTGATAGTACGCTAGATCATTGATAACTGAATAATCTTGGCCTTTCTTTACCCAGTTCTGTAGGGCTGCTGGATTAAAACATTGCTTGATTTTTGAATGAATGTCTTCTAGAGTTTGAGAGTAGTAATGTTCTGAAATTATAGGTAGAGGTTCCGGGTTCGAGTATGCTTCTCCCATTCCTATTCGGGATAGGGCATCGACCTTGCCATTTTTACAACCTGGTCGGTAAGTGATGACAGAATCGAATTCTGTAAAGAATAATGCCCACCTAAGTTGACGTGATGATTGGGACTTGGCTGTCTTCAAATATTGCAAATTCCTGTGATCGGTGATTACAGTGATGGTATGCCTGGCGCCGAGAAAATAATGCCGCCAAGCCTTGAAAGCAGATTTGATGGCCAATAACTCTTTATCGGTAACCGCATAGTTTAATTCGGGTGCCGAGAATTTTCTTGACCAGAATGCTACTGGATGAAGTTGGCTGGTTTCCGGATCCTTCTGAGACAGGACAGCTCCCATGGCTAAACTGGATGCATCCGTTTCAACTACGTATGGAAGCTTGGGGCGAGGATGCTTTAAAACAGGTGCAGTTTTAGGTCTTGGAAGGCCTTTTCAGCTTCTTCAGTCCACAAGAAGCGCTTGTTCTTTTTCAAAAGTGCTGTGATGGGATGTACAATATGAGAGAATTCAGGGATAAATCTCTGGTAGAAATTAGCGAAGCCAAGCATGCTTTGAACTCCTTTAACTGAACTGGGTGATGGCCATTTGAGAATGGCAACAAATTTTTCGAGAGTCCATTCAAACTCCTTTTGGGGTCAGGATAAATCCTAGAAATTCAACTTCTGTGGAATGAAAGACACATTTTTCCAACTTTGCATACAACTTGTGCTGGTGTAATTTTTCAAGGACTGCTCGAACATGCTTAACATGGTCTGATCTTGAGGAGGAGTACACTAGAATGTCGTCTATGTAAACAACAACACAGATGTCAATGTGTTCACGAAAAACATCGTTCATAAAATACTGGAAGGCTGCCGGTGCATTGCACAACCCGAAAGGCATCACCTGATATTCGAATAATCCGTACTTGGTGCAAAAGGCAGTCTTCCATTCATTGCCTTTCTTTATGCATACCAGATGATATGCCCCTCAGAGATCTAACTTAGTATAGATACAAGCATCCTTAACTTGGTCCAGTAATTCAGGGATAAGAGGCTAAGGGTATCGTTTTTTACCGTAATTTGGTTTAATGCGCGGTAATCTATACATGTTCTAAGGTCACCTTCCTTTTTAGGTACGAAGAACAGAGCTGAGGATGCAGGAGACTTGGATGGGCGAATGAAGCCATTAGCAAGGTATTGATCCAGGTATTGTCGTAGGTGAAGGTTTTCAGGCTCCGTAAGGGCGTAGATCCTGCTGCATGGGGGTTGTTCACCGGGTACAAGATCGATCTGACAATCGTAAAATCTGTGAGGTGGTAAAGTGTTTGCCTGTTCTTTCTGAAAAAACATCCAGATATTCTTGATATTCCTGAGGTAACTGAACAGATGGGTTAGGCCCTTGTTCAAGGTTTATTTTTGGTAACAGGTGTGTGTACAATCTGGGAATTGTGGAGCCTTGATTAAGTCAAACACAATGCTTTCTCGATGCCCATCTTGACCCAACAGTGTCATCTCTGTGGTGGAATGAGTTACTGGTCCAGAAGCAATTTCAGTACCATCGACGATAGTGATGTCATCTGTAGTGGTTATTTTGCAAAGAGATAGGTTCATCCTTGAAGCCAGTTCTTGATCCATATAGTTTCCTATGGCCCCGCTATCTATGTACGCTCTTACTGCATGCATACGTGATGGCTGCCTAGGATCAATGAGGACCATTGGCACGATTAGGTACGAGGTCTGAATGTCCTTCTTTAAGCTCGGCAAGCGGACCTCTACGCTTATCAGGCGTGGTCGTTTCCCGGATCAGACTCTGTTTGACTCTTGTCCGCAGCTCGTACCACCTTTTTGGGTGGTTTTACTGGGCAATCCCGTAGAAAATGTCCCGAGGTTCCACAGTACAGACACAAGTACAACTGTCGTCTCTTTTCTCTTTCCTTCTGAGTTAAAGGTCCCCTAACCCCCCGATCTGCATGGGTTCTGGTGCATCAGTTCCTTTGGGGGTAACATTGGGTTTAACCAACACTCGATTCTCGAATTTAGCTCGATCCGCCTTTCTATTCTGAAGTCGGTGATCTATCTGGACCACTAAGTCTATATATTCAGCACAATCCTGAGGTGGGTTCACAACTTGAGCCAAAACATCTTTGAGTTCGCCTCGCAGTCCACGATGGAATAATGTAATTCGCTTTACCTCGGGCCATCCTGTTTCCACCACCAACCTATTGAAGGTAGCGATATAGGTTAGTAGATCCTGGTTACCCTGTCGCAGGGACAAAAGTTTGTTATCCAGGGCCTGTCCCTGTGAATGTCGGGCGAATAGTCTTTCCATGCTCAATTGAAAACCCTGAAAGTCACGAAGAAGAGGGTCGTCCTGAAATGTGGGCTGCTTATTTGCTGTGGCAAGCAGGAAAGAAAAAGGAAGTAGGAATCATTGCACATACCTTTGTGTGTGTGTACCCTATGTGAATTGTTTATTCTGGGGGCCATGCCTCTGCTTCATTAGTAGCCGAGTAAGTTATCTAAATGCTACACATACAAGATGTTCTTTCAAGTGTTCTTTAAAGTGTACTGTTTCCTTCCTATCGGAAAAAAGAGGATAAGGTAATGGTTAACATTATCAGGGGTGGCCTGCCCTACAGAGACATCTGGGGATTTCCCAGTAGGCCTGTGCACCCTGGCCCTCTTTTGTGTGGTAACCTATTTTATTTGCACATTTTCTCATAGGAAAAGGGTTGCTTTTTCTGAAAATGTGTAATATGCAGCCACTTTGAACATTATTTCCAGGGCCTCTTTTGGTTCCCAGTCCACCCCTGAATTAGTAAACCTCTAGTCTTGTCAAAGATTAATAACAAAAAAACTCCTTGTTTTTTGGAAACATGTGTAACACTTGGACATGTTTGCAGAACTGGATGAAAGCACCCCTTTCCTAGTAAAGTGCATTGTTGTAATATTGAAGTTCAACATGATGACATACTGATATCGAATTCTCAAGTGCTAAGGGTGTGTATGTTGGCCTTGAATTCCCGTAAGGAATCATTGCAGGTGTGGGGTACATTTACCAGCCCCAACAGAAATTCCCTGCATCACAAAACAGCAGTTCTACATACATCCAAAATCGGCTGAGCTTTTGTCTGCTCAGCACATGTGAGGCGAGATTTTGAACACAGTCACCCCAAGAATGGCTGCATGGCGTTTCCCTTCACGTGAATCCAGAAAAAATAGCTTAAAGTCAGAATGGCTCTGCAGTCCTGTTGTGTCATTAAAGACTCAAGGCTGTGCAAGAAAATGACCTGCATTTAAGACGGCATCATACTTGTGCTTCATTTCATTTATACATCACAAAGTTTGATACATTAAAACACAGCCCTGCCTGTGTATTTCATTCAATTGCCAAAAGATAAAATCATCTATCCCAGAACGGCATTGTTTTCCTTCATAAAGTCGAGGAAAAGCAAAGAATTCTGTCTCAAATCCGCATGGCTTGGTTTTACTTTGAAATAAACCAGAACACGCAAATTACTGCCAAGGAAAGTTTAAGGATGGCTCTCTTTATTGCCTCGTGTCAATTACAAAGAAACTATTTGCAGCATATCTTTGTGTCCAGAAACTGACCATCTGTTTAAAAGCTTTTTTGAAGTTAATGCAAAGTAAACTGTGTGCGGCAAAAAGCGCATTATGTTAAATCAACATGTAAGAAAATGAACAGGTGTAAATCTGCTTTTGCAAAGCAGAAAACTGCTCTTTAAAAACTAAATGTAAAATAATCCCATGGCTCACACAGAAACACAATTGAATATATGGGTAGAAGGGCTGCAAAGTTATGTATTATGCTCTTTTCCCCCCAAAAGGACTTCAGCAGCTGGGCTGGTGCCCATAAATTCCTGTCAAACCAGTTTGGTATCAAGGCTAATTTCCAACCTACCCATGACTAAGAATGCAAAGGCATGTGCTCTGTTCTCATGGCACTGACATTGTGATAATTATGCGTTCTACCAGACTGACTGTCAGGACTGCCATCAAATACAATGGAGATGACTGGGCTATGTGCTTTTGGCACGAAGGTGTGATTTCCTCTACATTCACCACAGCACCCACTGGAGGACTTCAAAGGGGAGTCATGGAAACCTTTTGTCCAAGCTGACCTAGGAGGTAGACAGTTTGGCTGTGGGTTGGAAAGACCACCCACATTTGGGACGAATCCAGCCCATTTGCTATAAAGGCCTTTTCATATTAAGACATTTCTCCCAATGTACTGAATACGCAGTAATGTTATATTATGCCAGCTTTTTTTGTGAGTTATGGACAAACCCAAAGAGACTAAGCACTTGTTCCTAGCACCTGGTGAATGGTAATGACAAAAAAAATGTATTTCGGTGTGAAGCATACATGGTACAGACATTAAACTTGGCGAAAATATGCCAAATACTTTTATACACATGTGTAGCCATTTGCAGAAATGTAGATATTAGATTTCTCCTGAAAACGGCCAAATGGTGCCAAGGGACGAGGCAACATCGCACAGACTTGACATTCGAAACAGCATATTCCTTGTGAAATATGGGATCTACCTATCTGATAATTATGATGGTGACTATTGTAAATATGAAGCTGTATTCCATAACTCCTTTTGTGAAAAATTAGACTAGTGAGACAAAGGTAGTCATACAATGCCTACACCTAAGGTGTGGTCACTTCCTTTGAACCAATCAGCCCGGAGGGTGGAGGCGACCCCAATAGCCTGGCCTATTCCATTCAGGGGGTAAGTCCAGGGTATTTCTGCCCAGATTGTAAAATTCTCTGATGTCATTCTGGCTCTATAAGGGGTAGACAGGGCGACACAGGGATATTCAACATTCAAAATTCACCCTTCAAGATTCCAAGACTCCAGATCCAGATCCAGGCAGAACCACCTGTCCCGACCCAGGCATAACCAATAATCCAGGCATAAAGAAGGAAAGTCAACTGATCCCCTTTAGGAGAATCCAAGGACCATACCTTTTCCCCATATAACCCATCCCACTGTCCACAGTGACCAGCCCTTTTGTCCAGCTGACCCATCCCAGAGAGTCCAGCTGACCCATCCCAGAGAGTCCAGCTGACCCAGTAAGCAGATCTCTTGACCCTGCTGACCATGACCAGAATCTTGGCCCCCTGTCCAGAGACCTTGCTGGCTGTCCAAATAGCTCAACTCAAGTATACCTTGCAAGTATCATATCACCCAGTATCCCAAAATTGAATATCCCGTTCTGTTACCTTGCATATTGTTCAAATCCTGTTAAAATCCCATAAAACCCTAGTCATTTTCCAAATTGCTAGTATCCTCTGTTCACCCTTTCCTTAGAAAATCTGTTTAATCTATATCTGTTAGCATATTTCTTTTCTATTTCCTTCAGTTACCTGTGTGAGTCACTAGTATCATTTGGAATAAATTAATGAATTCCCCATTGAAAATTCACATTCATTATTGTTGCCCTTCGAAAGTAAAAATTATGTCAAGTGTTTTTACTAATCATAGCCTTAAAATATAGTTTCAGTAGAAATAATCATTGTTCTAACAAAACCTATTTTGCCCGTATCATTTGCTTTTCTTTAAAAATCCAATTTGTATTTCCCATAATAAAACCCATATTTTCATCCTAGAAAGAGTCATCCCTTTCCCTCAGTATCCTATCTGTTCTGTGTCTGTGTTTCGCATCCCAAAAACCTATTTCCAATTCTCGATTGCTAAGCCCATTTTCATAGCTGTTTGCCAGCTTAAAGCCTGTTAGAAATAAGAAATTGCAATTCTTCCGCTTGTGCTTTTGCTGCATTGTTTTCCGTCTCAACGTCGATTTTCTCACCTGTCATTACGTTGCTCAGTAGCCTGTAAGCTTCCTTGCCTCTTTGGTACAGCCACACGAATTTCAGTGCAAGTTACCCTCCCGCAAGTGTAAAATTATACACTGACTCCTTGCCACTGCTTTCCATCCACACAGAATTTAGGTGTTTGGAGAAGTGTTGCAGGGGGAGTGCTTACCCTATGTGCCATCTATGATTGTGAAGGAAAGTGATTTTGTTTCCATTTCAATTAAAGATGTCTCTAGTTAGTGGTAGAAGTTGAATTAAACATTTTATATGTTTTTGCATTTGTATTGCCACACCACGGTGGCTTCTGCCCCAAATTTTGGTTTGCTCTGATTTTTCATTTAAATTCTAAAAATAAATAAATATCTCATTGTTACACACCGGCCTGGTTCATGGTCCATTGCGACACAGGGTATTTGTCAAGGTGGGTGTGAGACAGATTGGATGCCTTCCCAAGAAAGAACCCAGGGTTCAAATAAAGATAAAAAGGCGTGTTTGATTGTGCGCCACCTTTAATGTCAGTGGAAGAAGTTGCTGGCTGGAGTGTGCTGTGTGATAATCCGCTACACAGGCTTCACCCACTCCCGCACTTTTAAACACCTGTTGGCAGGTTTACAATCAAAAAACAAAACGAAATGAAGACATTTAGTGACATCTTATAAAACAGACTTTGATTCTGAGCCCCTGAAAACGGCCCCACACCCAAAAGACTCTTGGGGGATTGCTGTCTACCCAATGCCACTTGGCATCAGGGATGGCATGATCCGGAGTCTTGTTGGCCAGTAAACAGGGGCGTAGGAAACTAATAAAATCTGGGCAGCACAGGGGACACCTTGGGACTTTACTTTATTTAATTATTTATTGATTGCAGTCATTGTTTCACGAAGCATGTAGCTTTTTCTTCATGCTTGTGTCTCCAGTGTCAGAGAGAGGCTGTGGTGCCAGAGAGGGCGAAGGATTCCTTGTGTAGCACCAGTCAATACCAGTTCACTGCTTTCGGGAGCAGACACCAGCTATGCCTCTCCAACCAGTTGCCTCTCACAGCTATGCCATTGCTTGCATCCTTTCCCTGCACAGAGACAGAGGGAGAAATACCGACAGAGCTGGAGAGAGATACCGAGAGTGATAGAGAGCAAAAGAAAGAAAGAGAGAGATGCGAGAGATAAAAAGGGACAGCAAGATAAAAGATAAAACAGAAAGAGAGAGAGTGAAAAAGAGGGAAGAACCCAAGAGGGATATTAAGATATTTGAAAAAAGAGGAGAGAGAGGAGGAGGAGGGTAGTGCAATAGTGAGACAGATAGCAGCAGAGAGATGGAGTTGAAGCGAGATGGAGGGAAAAACTCTGGAACGAGAATAGGGGAAAAGCAAGCCTGGGATGGAAAAGATTGAGAAAAAAGATGGTAGACTAGAAATGAGAGTGAGACAGCATAGCAGACATACTAGTGACACTCACAAAATTAAAAGAAAGCAGTGGGTCATTGAAACCTTACAGGAATTCTCTCGACTGACTCGGCATTATTTAATCTATGCTCATATTCATAATTGTATAGATTTTCCGTAGAGTTTTTCCAGCACATAATGACGTACCCATATTGTTGAAATAACACGTCCACAATACCTCCATTAGTCACATAAAATGCAAATGGGATAAGATTTGCTTTCTTTTGTGATAATTCACCACTCTCCCTTCTAATCTCCCAACATTCACACTGTTTAGGGGCCATGACACAGACAATAGTCACTCTCAATTAACCATTGGCGAATGTTTCTGCAGCTGCCTACCACTAATCACAACTTGATTTACATGCTGCACCATGCCCCATATCAAAGAATCCTGTTAGAAAGATATCTGATAGACCAATGTAAAGTCCTGTTTTTCAATTTTCACTTGAAATGCAAAGCAAAACAAACAGAAGACCAAGAAGAGGGAACTGCCAGTCTGAGCTCAGAAGTTAATCTCTGATCATCTGATCAGCATGTAAGCGCCAGATCCTCCCCCCTTAAAGCACCTGTGCCCTTGGCCTCTATGGGTATCAGCTGGCCACATCATGCTTTGTAGAGACCCGTTCACCTTTTGCCAGAAATGTTAATACTTTTCAAATAGCTCTTTCACAGAATGTCTTCCATATTCCAAAATTGGTGTGCCGCCAATGATCTTTGTCTGAATGCCAGCAAGACTGATATCCTCCTCACCGGCACACCTTCACCATCCTCTACCCTCACTCTCTGGCCGGTTCCCTTGGCCCTCCTCCTACCCCCACCTGCGAGGCTAAGAACCTCAGGGTCATCTTTGACTCCACCCTTTCCTTCTCTGCCCACATCTTTGAGGTCTCTAAAAAGTCAGATTTCCGACTGCACCTCCTCAGAGGTACTCTGCCTTTCCTCTCCTTCCCTCAGAAGCTCATGGTATCCCAAGCTCTGGTTCTCTCTAGCTTGGACTATTGTAAAAGCCTCTTTCTTAATCTACCTGCCTCTACTCTCCGCCCTCTGCAAATAATCCAGAACAGGACTGCAAGACTTGTCCTTGGCCTCAAGCCCTGGGATCGTATCTCTCCAGCTCTGAAATCTCTTCATTGGCTCCCAGTGGATGCAAGGATTAAATACAAAACCCTCTGCATTGTCCACAAGGCTTTCTGGGGCCTGGGTCCAAAATACCTTCAGCTATCGCTCCGCAAATACCTCCCCTTTCGAGCTCTTCGCTCCTCTACCTCCAACTCCCTCAGGGTCAGTCGTTTTTCAAAGAAACAAGCTGGGGGTAGATCTCTGTCTTCGGCTGGGGCCACTATAAAACTGAGGAGAACCATCTCCGCTTCCGGAAGCACCTCAAGACCTTCCTCTTTTCTTCTGCCTTTGCTCCCCCTCTCCCCTGCTGATCTGTTCGCTCTTGGCACCGTGCACCTGGCCACCCTCTGTACTCCAGGCCCAGGTACCTGCTCACCCTGCCACCCTCCCTCACTGCCTCCGGGCCACCCCTTGCACTGGGGTCTGTATCTGTACCTATACAGCCCCCCCATTTTTTTTTTCTGCACTTATCAGACCTACCCTGTCTGCTGCCTTAAACCTAGCACTTGCAAATTGTTGGCTGCACTAAAACTGTTTGTTGCCTTTATTATTTATTTATTGTTATTTATCTGTTTCTCCTTTGCTTCGCACCTTCCACTTCTCCCCCTTCCATGCACTTTTCCCCTCCCCCTCGCCCATGCACTTGCACGTTCTCAATGTCACTGGGCCTAGTAAGATCGCTGTTTTGTTCGCCCCTGTTCCCTTTCCTTACCTTGTCGCGCTCTGAAACACTTCTGTACGAGCGCGATAGAAATAAAATATAAATATCAATATCAATATGTTACTACTGGGTGAAAGGAGCATTGGGTTGAAGGATGCAAAATACTCTGTGGTTGTAAAGACCCTCTTGGCACAGGGTCGGACTGGGCCATACAATTGTCTTGGGCACCAATGAAAAAGTGGTCCACCGTTGAAAATGGCTATTAATTCCTTTTGTGACACTGTTTGAATAGTAACCGAGGGGGAGTTTTTTGATTAGGTTTGATGCAAATTATGCATTTTAAAGAATAATTATTCAGCAACACTCGTCAAAACTACTAGCCACACAAAAAGTGGCCCAATTTGACCCAAAAAAATGGTCTACACCATAATTTTGTGTTTTTAGGTCAGTCCGAACTTGTCTTGGCATGCTAACTCGCTCCTTTGAAACTTCAAGTGTATCTGGGACAGGTGCATGAGCTGTTCACTAGTGCCCAGAAGGAACATGCTTCTTTCAGGGTCATACTTCGATTAGCACAAGTGGAGCCTGCCTTATGAGTGTGTGTCTCTCTCTGCTGATCTACTTTGCAGAGGCTGCAGAGGAGGCTGCAGGCAAGGTGGGCGTGTCCGCTCACGCAGGGCACACAGACAGGAGACATGTTTTTGCAATATTTCTTTAAGATTCGATGAGGAGAACATCAGAAGTGTGAGATTTTTTGAACCACTGCAAAGTATGGGCATTGTCCTGATACCCACAACTATAAAGCAGGGTGTCTGCCCGATAAATCAGTAGGACATTATATTCCAGGCATTCGAGCGATGTACGGCGCGCATTTAGTACAAACGATTCTTTTAAGCACACATGCAAGTGTAGGGGTTTGCCAGCAGGGCAGAGGGGCGCCGTAGTTCCTGAATTCACACTTAGCTACAGTTGTAGTCAACCAACCACTACAGCATATTTTCCTCTGACTAAGACTCAAATTGCGACCTGAAAGGTAATTTCACAAAATGCAGGGTGGGGATGTTTGTTAAAGACGGGTGACACACCGCACTTCCCCCAGGCTCCCACCTCCCCCATTCCAACCTGATGTGCCGGCGCCGTGCTCCTGCCTGCATTCAGGGCCAGGGGCCTCTTACTTATTTCACTTACCTTAGAGTTATTCAGTCAGAGTAAGTCTTGTCTCGTCAACATCCACTCGGTGACTGCCAGGACTCAAAGGAGGAGGTTGTCGAGTGAGTCGGCTTTGCAGCAGGAGGCAGGAGCAGACAGTCTAGAAGTACTGGTCTCACACTCTCAGAACTAGCAGCACGCGTCGCTGCCTGCTGCTAGTGGCTTCTGGAAGGCGAGGAGGAGGAGGCTGCGCAGCAGTGCACTGCGGACTCCAGGGCTGACACGTGCCGTATTCCCCTGGCCCGGCGGGCCTGCTGCGTCACGTGACACTCAATGTGCAGGCTCGGCGGGGGTCGGGGAGGAGGGGAACGTCTGAACGCACAAGCAAGAGTTGTTGTCAAAAACTCTTGTTCGTGGTCATGCGTAGTTCCCGTCCCCCTCCCCCACCTGTTGTTGTAACAAGAATCGGAATCGATAGACTCCAGCTGGCCCGTGCCTGCTGCGTGCAAACTTCAGAGTCACTTCAGAGTCTGAAGTTTGCACGCATCAGTGCACATGCTGCAGAGCAGACTCCAGCACCAGAGAGACTCAGACACAGAAACTGGGGGAAACAAGCTAGGGGGGATAAATGCCATTGTTTCCCCCCACTTAAGATTGTGGGGGGATTTGGTCCCCCTCTCCCCCCCATGTCTTACGCCCATGCCAGTAAAGCTGTGCTTTCAGTTTCCTTTTCATACCTGCTTACTGCAGTGCAAGTTTCTTTTCTCCGGCCCAGAGGAGTGCTTTCTGTTTCTCCAGAATTGGAGAACAATGCAGCTATATAGAAACGAAAGGTTGGGAGGGCATAGGTGGGGTATGGGGCGGCGGGTGAGGGAAAAATAGCTATAGAGCGAGAGTGAGTGAGAGAAAGCACCTGCGCACACCTACATGCCCAATTGACGGATTCAGGGCCACCTATCACTTTTGAACAGAGCCTGATATGTGACATGTCTGTGACACCATTGATTGTACGCATTGAAATACATTACATTAATAATTAACAAGCATTTACAATGCCAGCCGTTTGGGCTTTTGTGTAGGCATGGGAATGGTACTTGCCAGGCATGGCCATGGTGGTATTAACTGGGCATTGATGGTAGCAGCTCTAAAATGGAGTACCTTGCCATCTAAGAGCTGTGCCTGGCATCTGCCTAATAAGTATTGACAAGCAAAAATGGTTGGCTTTGCCAGTGCTTGTTTTTAACAGGACTTCGGTGAAAGACACACAAAGTGGTAATACATCGAATGGCTGAAGGAAGACCTGGTTAAGGCATTTCTATTGCAACAACAGGTTTAAAACTCCATTAAGTTATTAACTCTCAGAAGATTGCTCTGGAAACACACTGGCAGACACTTCGAGTGTTAAGTTTGATGGTAAGGATTAAATAAAGAGAGGAGCAGGAACTAGGTGAGAATTGCTATGGGGATTAGCATGGCCATGGTCAGTCAAAACTAGGCAAATACAACCGCTACAAGCTGTGTGTCCCTCCCTCCTCATATGCCATTTCTCCCTAGCTGTACTCTAATGCAATATTTTTTAGCTTATAGGTATCCAAAACTAAAAATGAACCATTATCATCTGAATCTGATGTGATGTATTTTACATTATTATAATAACTTCCAGAAAAAAATGTTCAAGACGGATTCGGACAACTGGTATAAAATGTAATTAAAAAAAACAAGCATATGCCGTCCTTTGCAACTTAACTAAACTTTACCATGTTCAAAGTGTACTTGCAAACAAATAAACCTCTATGTTGTGAATAAATTAATCTTAATAAAATAGGTAATGTTAACAGATATTATTAAAGTGCTTACAAGGAAGACATATACACAGACATATTCTGGGGGGATAAATGCCATTATATCCCCCCCACTTATATTTGTGGGGGGATTTGTCCCCACTGCCCCCCCCCCATGTCCTACACCCATTGGTGAGGGGAGTGGACACATGGAGTGCTGCCAGAGTGTGGGAGGGAAAGAGGTAGCAGGGGTCCCAATGAGTAGGCTCTCTGTGTCGCTGGCTTTGAGGCGGAGATTGATATCAGTACACCATGCCTGTATGGCAGACGGGCAATCGTGAATGAGAGAGGATGAGGGGGAGGCAGAGGAGTGAGGCTTGATTGAGAGCTGCGTGTCATCCGCATTACAGTAACATGGCACTGCCCTGTTGCTCCCGCTCCAAACATGCTTATGGTGAGGTTGTGTATTTGCAAATGTGGTGCGCATAGAACATATCCTGATACACAGCTGTTGGACATAGTGATGAAGTCAAACAAGGTCCATGAGATGCATGCATGTGCAACAATCAATCCCTATACAACTGCCTCCGGTATAGGTGTTCTCAATTGCAAAGCAGTCCCTGTCCATAAATATCATCCCACAATGATGGGTGAAAGGCCATGGCCATGCATGCTCAGGCTGTGAACCATACCTATCACATTGCACATGGAGCAATAGAGCCATCATGCTATATCTAAGTGGGCGATGTAGCTGGCATTTCTGACCTCATCAGATAGATGATAAGATGGGGAAGCGTTCATGTATCCAGTTCACTGACAGACCAATGTCTTTGCAACCGTACACCACAATGATGGTAGTGACAAGGCATGTGCCTGTCAAGTATCAACTGACGGGCCTTTGATGTCAGACAGGTGCTTCCAATTTTAAGTTGGTTGAAAAGTTTGAACAACTGCCATGAACATACATAGGATGGAGTGCAGCCAGGCACACTCATTGCCATTCATGATGTCCATTACCTTCTACATGGGCCATCTACGGCCATGTCATTTTCAGATTGCATGGATGCCAACCTCTGCATGACACCCCACCATCATCTATTGTTCACCATGTAGTGAATGGCATACACCGTTACTACATGCAAGTGTTATGGCACCAACATCATGCCTGCAACTCGGGGATGTGGTCTGTGGGCACTTATGCATCTTCACTCTGGGGACACCACAAGGTGTGGTGACCGACAGCTCAGATATGCATCATGACAAGGCATCAGATGGGCGCAGGGGACAATTTGAACTTGCAAATCAGCATAAAATGATGTGATTGTTCAACATCTATCCCAGGTACCTATCCAGGTCTCGCAGTGCAGACTGACACACCACAAGATTGAAGCAGACAATAGTACATACAGCTGTCTCTTTTCTTGCCCATGAAATAGGGCAGTACCATGTGGGTGATGTGTGCTGTCACACGGACACGTGGCACACATGTCCACCACACAGGATACTCACAGTATGATGGCCATGTGACATGAGCCTGGACACCGGCAAACATGCATTCCCCAGGGATGTAATACAGCTGCAGCCAGATGCACCACTACACAAATATGGTGGGTCATGCGTGATTGGCAAAATATGTGATGCACAATGACAGCCACTCACCAGATTTGCACTCATAGTTCTACAGGCCTCCCACGCCTTGCACCTGCTCAAGGATAATGAATTGGCTTGTGGCCCCTTCATGTGGTGTCAGCTGCTCCTCTTCTGGTGGCCCCCCACCAGCGGTCAGTGTAGAGGCCAGATTGACACTGAGCTTGTGCTTGGTATGACGTGTGAGATCATTCCACTGCTTCTGAAACTGTTCAGAAGTGCACATCTCCACACCTAAGGTGTTGATCTGGTCTGTGACCCTCTGCCAATGTTGTGTGGTGTATGGGTGCTCCCTGCATACTGGCACATTTCACGATAGTGATCGGTCAGGTAGTCATGAGTGAAGTGCTTCTTCCTCTGCGGGCCAGTGTTCTGTGCTGTGTCTTCGGGTGGAGCATCTTCCTGCTGTGTAGGGCATCCATTCTTGGTCCAAGAAGTGATAGGCATTGGTGCAGCTCCTGTCTGGCTGGGAACACATTGGCGACCAGGTGCCGTGCCACCTGTGGACTGGGACCTGCCTGCCACGTCCTCATGGGGCTAGGCCAGATGTCTCCATACCATGTCCCAAACCCCCTGGGAAAGATGTCTCCACACCACGTCACTGACTCCCTGGGGCTGTGGTAGATGTGTCCTAACCACGGCCCCTGCCCCAACCTCATCTGCTCCCTTTCCCTCTGGGGCCTTTTCACTAATGTTACAGGTGCAAGGAATGAATGGAAGGCACATCAAGTTATTGTCCTGGGCAATATGAGGAAGGGAACAGTCTACGTGATGTGCGACATAGATGTGTGGTCTAGCAAGGCCCCAATGTACCCCAAAAGCACAATAATAAGGCACGTGATACGGGGAGGCACCCAGAAACTCAGAAAATGCATATGCAAAACCTGAAAAGCTTCCGAAAAGTAAAGAATGCTGTACGTGATATGCAGAGACACCCATAGCCTCAATAATTGCATAAGCGACAGACCGTAGGTCTAAAGAAAAAAAAGAAAACATGCGTGTATGCGCAAAGGCAAACCCCCCAAAACAGAAATGTGCTACACATTACCTGAAGGAAACAGATTGTGTAGAACCCCCAAATACATCTGCATAACTTGTCCGGATGGTAACCCTCACGCGCACAACCAGTGATGCCCATCGCATGCCTTATATCACCCCGCCATTGGTGTGAGCCATGTAGGCATGCTGCATAGGTGCACTGCGTCATCGCGCACACAGCGTAACTTATGTGTTAAGGGCTTTTAAGGGCCTTTACTCTGCTATCGGTTGCTGTGGATGCAAGACGCACATCACTGTTCCTCTTGCCTGCATACTGCTATTATTGCCTCCTCTGGCCCTGCTTTGCCTCACTCACTCCTATACCACTGATCCCTGCTCGAGAGTGAGTGCCTGCCTGCAACCAGCATTGTCTTGGTGTGCCAGCTGTCCCACTCCTGTGTTGCGCCTGCAACCACCTTGTCTGTACTTGCCGGGACTTCCACCTCTGACAACACCACCAAAGCTATACAGCACCTATCCAGGACCCAGGAAAGCCATACCTGTCTTGGGGGTGCCCAAGACAGGTCCAGGTCATCAGTGCAGCACCAGGTCTACGTCATCAGTGCAGCTCCCACACATCAATGCAGTGGGCTACCAACTTCAACTTCACCGAAGTGGCCAACCATGATGCCCTCTTCAAACTAGCTAAGCAACTGGGCAACGATGCACGGCTGAGAATCTGGGATGAGATCACGGTTGCCATCAACTCGAATGGGGTGGCAAAACGCACGAAGACCACGGTCTGGAAGTGTTGGCATGACCTCAAGACCCGTAGCCATTCCAACGTAGTGGCAGCCCTCAACAGGGAACCCACAGTGGAGGTGTACAGAGCTGGCTGCCACGGTTCATCCAGGTAGAGCTGCGGGTACTTGAGAGGTACTATCCAGACCTCCACTCCTGGTTCTTTGCCTGAAGAAGTCATCTGGAAGCTGCTGGTGAGTGCCCATGAGGGATAATGCTCTACGGTATATGTGTGGCATGAATGTTTGCAGGTGCCACTTCCTGTTTGCGGTTTGTGTGTAGTGTGCGACGCAGCATATTGCTGCCTCATGCCAATGCTGGGCATTTGTGGCATCAGACATTGTATACTGGCATTTCCATGAGTATTGGCATATTGCACATTAATGACTTGTTGTACTTGGCCATGTGCAGTGTGTGTTCATGGAGCAAGTGCTGGAACATGACAGATGCGGACATGCTATGTTGTGGGTCCATGTGTGGCACAGCTAACAGTGCATCCACGCAGACATATCTGCTGAGAGTGACACATGTGCATTGATGTCTGCGTATGTGAAGTTGATGCATTGACTTCTACAGGACAGGGATGTGACCTCTCATCACACTGCATTTGTAACATAAGTGTATGTGTGTACATTCAATGTATGTATACTTGGCCCCTTGAAATGTGCAATTTGTTCCCAGATATGTGTGCCGGTGCATGTTGCTTGCTTGCAGATCATGCTATCACATGTGCACAAAGGTGACTGCGTTTGTGTGGTCAGGTTCCCTGGTGCTGTTCCCATGCCCATGGCTGCATGAGATTCTTGTGCTGGTTGGTCATTGGTATGGTGGCGTTGTCAGTTTTTGGTGATGTGTTGTTGGCCACTGTACAATTTGCTTTGTTGACATGTGCATTTGTCATGACTACATTCATGCTGCATTTGTGATGCTGTTTGCCTGGGCACGTACATGTATGTGTGCATTGTGTGTCTATCAGTTCATGGTTGAATCATGCTGCATGATTTGTTATGTTTATGTTGTGTATGCCACACATGATTCATGACAATTAATGATGTCAATGTTTTTTGTCCCAATTTTCTGCAGTTGCTGCAGCTCATGAAGGGGGCAGAGACATCGCTGTGAAGCAGAAGTGCAGGGAAAGAACCACCAGACCAAAGCACACACCCCGGCCAGCCAAACTTGAGTCAACATCATCTGATGGTGAATTGGCTGGCGGAGCGCATGTTCCATCATGCAGAGCTCCTGGGGTTACATCCCAGGAGGTTGTTGTGATGGGGGACTCCTCAGTCGAGAAACGGAGTGCCATCCAGGAGGAAGTCTCTCTGGAGTCATCTAGGGAAATGGAGGAGGTGGTGGAGGAGGAGGCAGATGAAGGCCAGCCCACAGGGTTTGGTGAGGACATCCAGTAGGATGTTCAGGCTGCACCCCTGGGCCAGGGACAGGAGGATGCGCAGTGCACCATGGAGGGAGCTGCCCAACCTCCTGTCCCTGCTCCATCTGATGCGACTATGACCACCGTTGTGGATGCCTCCACCCAGAACGTGTTCCCGCTTGGGCCCAGGGAGATCACCCCTGAGATGATGCACACCCTGTTGGCTTGCATTGCACAGGCAGACAGGCTCGATTCGTGATGATGTGAGAGAGGTTTGTGCATCACAAATCGATGGTCCTCTTCCTGGGCTAGCTGGCACGTGTGCTGCTCTCGGGCTGTATCTGTGCACTGGCACATTCAGCTTCCCTCTCCTCCACTGCCTCGTCTGTGCCCCAGTTGTCCTCCTTTTTTATTCATTTTTATTTGTGAATTCAGTCAAACAATTGACTTTTTACACCAATTTTATAAACATTTGAATCAGTAGAAAAATTATTAAGTCAACAAACAAAGAAAAAGAATAAAGATCTAGGATAATATATAATAAAATTGAAGCAGAATAAAAATTGTGTTTTTACAGCATGGTCAGATTATCGTAGAAGGAAAGAGATTTCTTTCCATTGATTTTATCTTTACATAGGAAGTTTTATAAGGTGCATTTCATTGAGCAATTTTAGAAGCTCTGTTGATAAGAAGATTTCCTTACCAGATGACAGCCTGTATCTTGAGTGTTAAACCACTCAGTATCGTGTACAGATTAAGCGAAGTATTTTTCTATTGCAGGCAATGTGGCAGTGCAGGTTATGAGAAGGTGTCTTATGTCTTGAATAAATCCCTCACCACACAGATCTTTGTTTTCTATGTTAGATAGAGCACGTTTTACCTGGTTTGGATTATTGATTAAGGTCTCACTTGTTACATTACAAGATTGGAGTATTTGATCAGCATTTCTTTTCAGTTGGTTCAGAAATTCACTCTTATTAGAGGTTAGATAATCTTGTATGTTTTCATACAGAAAGTGTTTACAAGGAGCTATTATAGATCTATGGATGAATAGTAATTTCCAATTAAACTGTAATTGCATTGAGTACAGGCCTAGTTAATATCTAAGTCGTGCAATGGGAAGTGACATCGTAAGTGATAGTATTTTTTTTTCTCCATATTTGGCCTACTACAGAGGCACAATTGAGTTTATGGGCACTGGGGTTAAATTCCATCCCATACCATAGTGCTGGTATCACTTTTCCTTTATAAAACCTTATCAGTGGTAACAGCAAAAATCTACATAGTGTTGTCAATAGTTTTTTTTAACTGGCTTATATTTTGGATGATTTTTGACTCCTTTAACGACTGAGTCGATCTCAGTTGTCCTGCAGAGGGCCTTACTTGCCTGTTTCCCTACTTTACTCCAATGCCACCCACACCACCCAGTCTGGTGGTTAGCACATCCCTGTCTAACGTGAACGTTCCGGCAAGTATAGAGGTGGTGGTAGATCTGTCTGCGCAGGCACTTAAGGAACAGGCTTCAGTGGGACATCTGGCACATCAGGACAGTGCTGGTACTGTAACCCCATCGCGCAACATCCAGATGGCGGGGGTGCATGCGCAGGGTACGCTTAGCCAGTCAGCAGCAGTATAGGAGTGGCCAGAGGCAATCGGCACAGGGCCCATCAACATCAAGGTGGTATGAGAGGTAGAAACGTATGGTCACCTGGCAAGAAGAGCGCAGGCGCTTTTGTGAATGGTTGTGCGTCCGGATGGTCTTTAGAAAGAAACTGATGGCGAGCTGCAGCGGGCGATGATGGCAAGGGTTGCTACGGCAAGGGCAGAGGTGGTGGAGAGAAGGACACTGAGGCAGCTTGCCATATTAGAGGAGGCTTGCAGGTATACGGAGGAGAGGAGGTTGAGGGAGAGCCTGCAAGCCATCCAGGAATGAATGGCACCCCGCCTCCAAGTGGAGGATGAAGAATGTGACTCTGCCCTGGAGGATGTCATGAGAGACTATTGAGCCCGCTGCCTATGTACATAGTTTGCTCCGTTTGATTTTTGGACTTTAGTATATTTTTACCCTTTTCCATAGTGTAAATATTGCTAATATAGGTGCGCCTATATTCATCACACAGTTGTTGTTGTTTCTTTGTTCATGTGCTGCATTTGATTTACTTTTATTTCGTTATGCATTTCCTCTGTGACTATCACGTGGGTTGGGGGCCTAACTGTGGATGTGTGGCATACACTCAACAATTGTGCAGTTGTAGGGGAGGGGATACCTCACATTGCATGGTCACACACCTACACACATCAGCAAGTGGGTGCCCTCATGTCATGGTTCCCATCTGCTACTGTAATGCTTCATCATCACAAGTGAGTTTGTTTATATGTGGCTGTACACATCATTCATCTGCTTGGCTCACACACTCTCCGACTTCCTTCGAATCACCCGGACACATGCCTGTTCAACATGCGTTAGTTGCAGGGCCTTGGAATGCTATGCTTTCATACCTGAGTCCCTTCATTCATTGATTGCTGCTTGCTACTATGCACTCACATTACATGTGACTCAGTCCTATCAGGGATGTCTCAGGCACTGTGTCCTCCTCGGTCCTTCACCTACAGCACTTTGGGCCATTGCAATGGTACATTGGCAAAATGATACGTCACATTGCATTCCATAAATCTACTGTGCACATGTACATAGTGCTTTCACTGTGTGGTTGCTGCTACATTCTGCTGTCCTGTTGCTGTGCCACTGATTGTGATGTACCAGGGAGACCTGTAATGTGCTACAGAAATGGATTCTGCATCAGTGCCCCCAGTTGTTAAGTCTATGGGTGGGTATGTGGCCAGTGTGCTTCATGTTGAAGGCAGGCCAGTGGAGTTGAGGTACGTTGTTGGTCAACATTGGGCTGGTAGGGGTGTTATGTGGCAGGGCCAGGCTGGGGTGGTGTCGGAGGGGAGGGGGGCTGGTGGGTGTTGTGAGGACCTGTGGGGCTGCTTGTGGTTGGTGTCAGAGGATAGTGGGTGGAGTGAGGACATGTTGGGCTCTCTGGTGGTGCTGGCAGAGGTGAGGGGGCTGGTGGGTGGTGTCTGGGCTTGAGGTAGCTGCCTGGGGGTGCCATTCGAAGTGAGTGGGGCTGGTGGGTGGTGTCTGGGCTTGAGGGAGCTGCCTGGGGTGGTGTCAGAAGCAAGGGGGCTGGTGGGTGGTGTGTGGAGCTGTGTGTCTGCTTGTGGGTGTTGTCGGAGGTGAGTGGGTGTAGTGAGTGGTGTGAGGACCTGTGGGGCTGCCCAGGGGTGGTGTCGGAGGTAAGAGGGGTTAGTGGGTGGTGTCTGGGCTTGAGGGAGCTGCCTCGGGGTGGTGTTGAAGGTGAGATGAGGCTGGTGGTTGATTTGAGGACCTTTGGGGCTGCCTGGGGGTGGTGTCAGAGTCAATGAGGGCTGGTGGGTGGTGTGTGAAGCTGTGGGACTGCCTGGGGGTGATGTCAGAGATGAGGGGGGATGGTGGGCGGTATGTGGAGCTGTGGGGCTGCATAGAGGTGGTGTGGGAGGTGAGGGGGGTTGGTGGGTAGTGTGAGGAACTGTGGGGCTGCCTGCGGTGGTGTCGGAGGTGACGGGGGAGGTGGGTGGTGTCTGGGCTTGAGGAGGCTACCTGGGGGTGGCATCAAAGGTGAAGGGGCTGATGGGTGCTGTCTGGGCTTGAGGGAGCTACCTGGGGTGGCGTCAGAGGTGATGGGGGCTGGTGGGTGGTGTGAGGACCAGTGTGGCTGGATGGGGGTGGTGTCAGAAGTGAGGGGCACTGGTGGGTGGTGTGAAGACCTGTGGGGCTGCCTTTGGGTGGTGTCGGAGGTGAGCGGGGCTGGTGGGTGGTGTCTGGGCTTGAGGGAGATTCCTGGGTGTGGCGTTGGATGTGAGGAGGGCTGGTGTGTGGACCTTTGGGCTGCCTGGGGTGGTGTTGGTGGAGAGGGGGCCTGGTGGGTGGTGTATGGGCTTGAGGGAGCTGCCTGAGCTAGTGTTTGAGGTCAGGGGGGCTGGTGGGTGATGTGGGACCTGTGGGGCTTCCTGGGGTTGTGTCAGAGGTGAGGGGGCTGGTGACTGGTGGGAGGACCTTTGGGGCTGCCTGGAGGTGGTGTCAGATGGGAGGGTGGCTGTTGTCTAGGCTTGAAGGAGCTGCCTGGGGGTGGTGTCAGCAGTAAGGGGGGGCTAGTGGGTGGTGTATGGGCTTGTGAGAGCTCGATTGGAGGTGAAGGGGCTGGTGGGTGGTGTCTGGGCTTGAGGGAGCTGCTGTACAGTAGGTGTATTTGACAGCAGTTTGGGTGAATTGGGAGTAGGATTGGCAGAATTGCAGGGGCGCAGCCATTACTAACGTGGGGCCTCACACAGACTGTCTGGGGTGCAGCCGTTACTTACGGGGGAGCTTGCACAAATTAGCTGGGGAGCAGCCGTTAGTTACGGGGGCGCTCATGCAGGTCTGCAGGGGTGCAGCCATTATTTACGTGGGGCCTTGCGCAGAATGGCTGGGGTGCAGCTGTTACTTACGAGGGAGCTCACATAGGTTCACAGGAGTGCAGCCGTTACATACAGGGGAGCTTGCGCAGGTTCGCAGGGGTGCAGCCATTACTTACAGGGCCCTCGCACAGGTTTGCAGGGGTGCTGGGTGTTGGGTCAGTGGTGGACACAGAGGTTTGCGGAATGGTTGGACTATGGCTATGTTTTTTGGTTTGCGTAGGGGCGTGGCATGGTCATGTCATGCAGCTCGGTTTTCTTTGCGGGTTGGGTTGAAATGTGCATATGAATCCATGAATACACGGAGCACGCACATGAACGTATACGCACAGGCACTCGCATAATCGTTTTCGGGGCACAGGCTTGCAGGATCTATGCGGCCATTTCCATGAATTGGGCCCATCGTGATTTTTTTTTTATTATTAGAACCATTTTGCGCAGTGCAAAGAGTACTTTTGCAATGTTAAGTGACTTTGCTCTGCAAAAATACAATTTGCACTGCTCTGTGAATTAGGCCCGGTTCACAATGTTTGTTGGCAGTGCAGTCACTGTGTACTGCGCTAAACGTTCCCTAAATTATGCTGTTAAAACGCTAAAAAAAGCTGAAGGTCATGTGGGGGGGAAATGTGTATTCATTTTGGGACACTGGGGGGCCGATTCTCAAGTGGGTGTTAAGTACCGAAAAGATTGTTAAAAGCGTTAACATCCTTGTTGGTACATAAGACCTATTCTGACGGTGGCGCATTCTTCCGAAGTCGGCATGAATGCACTATTTTCGGAATATATGTAGCGGTTGCTAGGATGAGTGGGAAACCGACCTAGCAACTGCCACATTCATTACCTGCCACTTAAGACAGGTATTTTTGTGGCACTTCTCCACTTTTAAATGTGCGCTAAAGTGGCACACAATTACAGTACCATTTTGGTGCCGGTATTGTGGAGGAGTGCCACAGGAAGCCGGTCGCAGAGCAGGTGGGTGGAAAAGATTAGTGTTTCGGGGGTGGGATAGGTGGGACAGTACATAAAAAAAGATCTTAGCTACAGTACAAAATATATTGTGCACAGTGTCTGAAAAAAAATGTGACTGCGTGAAAGGCGGAATGTCACTAAAAACAAAAAAAACAAAAACACTGAAAGAAATCACCAGACAAATAAATGATCTACAGGTCAAGGTAGGGCAACCTAAAGTGGAATCTGATGGCTAATGAATTCTCAGGCCTTCGATCTCGGCAGCACTTTCGTAAAATAATGATTATGTTGTTATTTATCTAAAGTTCTGCCGGGTTTTCTCCATTGCGCCCGTTAATCAAAAAAACAGGTGCAATGAAGGAGGTGCACATTTGTGCACTGCCAGGATGCCCAGGCACACTTGAGAATAGTGGTGGAGCCGGGGCGTCCAGATTTAGCAGAGTGAATTGTGCTCTTTAGCACGTTCACTGCCCCAACTACCGAAAAGCTCGTTAAAAGCATTAACAACCTTTCCGGTACTTAACAACTATTCTGAAGGTGGCGCTTTCTTCCAAAGTCAGTATGAATACGCCACTTTTGGAATATATGTGGCGGTTGCTAGGATGGGTGGGAAACCAACCTAGCAACCGCAGCATTCGTTACCTGCACTTCAGGCAGGTATTTTTGTGGCACCCCTCCACTTTGGAATGTGTGCTAAAGTGGCGCACATATACATTACCATTTTGGTGCAGGTATTGTGGAGGAGTGTCTCAAGAAGCTGGTCGCATGGCAGGTGGGTGGGAAAACCAGTAAAGTAAGCAGCTTCTACGTTGAATCCTGTGTCAGGGCAGGATACAACTGTTAGGGTGAGCATTAATTATTCCATTAGCTTGGTTCAGTGTACTTGTCAGGTTGGGGTCAGCATAAATCATAAGCACCATTAAATATTAAACACATTTTCCTGAAACATCACAATAGGTACGTATGCATGTATGTATGTTCTCGGCAGCATTTTTGTAAAATAACGATTATCGGGTCGATTCATGGAAATAATGTGCGCTGAAATTTTCGGCGCAAGCGTGCAAAAGCGTGCGAATCGCAGTGCCAGTGCGAAAATCGCCGCAAAACCCGCGCACAGCGATTCATGGAAGTCCGTGTGCGAGGAAATTCCAGGATGTGTGCCAAAATACTGCGTGGCGCACGCTGGCGCACACGTCTTCAAACCGCGTGCGCTAAGCGCACAGTGAAAGCACACATAGCGCAGCGCACAAAACAAAAGTAGGCGTAACACGGGGCGTGACACGCGGAATGGGGAACAACGCGTGAAAATGAGGGCGTCACGGGGGAAGTACAGGAGGCAAGTGCGCGGAACGCCCACACGCTCACCTACAACACGTATTCATGGAATTGAATAGGGCAAACCAGCGCACGGGCAAAGACGCACACAGGCCTAAACACGTCCGCCACACGAAGGCAGGCGGTAGCGTCCCTGCGCATGAAAGAAATGTGCGCCAAAATGTGCGCTAACAAAAAGGACGTATATACAGCCATGATGAATGTCCCATACTGTGGCCCTCTAGGACAAATGACGTGCAAAGGGGTACACGACAAACAGGAAGCAGGCGTACGTGGACCCGTGCAGCATAAAAGTGCGCGCAAACAACAAGCAAGCTCAGACGCCAGGATGAACATACCGTTCCTAGCAGCAGTGGTCGTGGCATACCTCAGCCTTTTTGGCATGCCTGATGACCAGGTGTATGGGAGGTACAGGTTTCCACCTCACATAATACTTGACCTGGTCAGTGAGTGGGAGGATGACCTCACATCACCCACCCTCTGCTCCCAAGCACTCAGCCCCCTGGAAAAGGTCCTCAATGTACTGCACTTTTTGGCCACCGGATCATTTCAGCGGACAAGTGCCATAGTGGGAGGGGGTGTCACAGGCCACACAGTCACACTGCCTACACCAGGTCTTGGCCATCATGACTGCACGCCCATCAGAGCGCAAGCACATATACCTGCCCAGAACACCTGCAGAAAGGCAGGCTGTCATCCAGGATTTCTACGGGGTGGCACAATTCCCCAAAGTCCTAGGTGCCATTGATTGCACCCATGTGGCCCTACGTCCCCCCAGGGCATCAGAGCACATCTATAGAAACCGCAAGCACTGGCATTCCATCAACGTGCAGGTAGTATGGGATGCCAAGGGAATCATCACCTCAGTATATGCCAACCATCCAGGGTCCACCCACGACAGTTTCATTTACAGAATGTCAACCCTAAACCGGGACCTAGAAGCTGGGCGGCATGGCGATACATGGCTGCTTGGTGAGTATAAATGCCACAGCACATGCATGCATGCCAGATACTGAGTAATGTCACAACCCCACTAATGATACCCATCACCACCTCCCCAGGGGACAGTGCCTACCCTCTGAGCACCCACATGATGACGCCAATTCGGAACCCCACCACGCCACCCGAGGTAAGATACAACACAGCCCATATTGCAACCCGGGGCATAGTGGAGCGCACATTCGGAGTGCTCAAGTCACGCTTTCACTCCCTTGACCGTTCTGGTGGGCAGCTGTTATACACTCCCCCAGTAGTGTGCAGGATCATAGTCGCAGCATGTGTCCTGCACAATGTTGCAACACGCCAGGGCCTGCCGGTGGACATGGTGGTGCCCCCACATCCCCAACCACATGCATGCCCGTTGCGCATGGGAGGGGAAAGGGCACGTGGTGAGGCAGCCCGAACACAGCTGGTGGCTAATTACTTCACTTAGAATCACACCCCTGTGGAGTGCACACAGCCCTGCCACATACCAGCTGACAATCAATGATGATGACATGAGGGACAGTCAACTGTCACAACCATACCATCCTGAGATTGGTCACCTGGAAGTTTCACAATGTGTGCATCCCTACCTACAGAACCACCAATGCTGTGTCATCAAAAGACACATATGCTGCTAAATGCATGACCCCCTTGCAAAATACAACATGAGAACAGTGCCATGTCATCCAACCCCTCCCCAGCACCACCACCCAACACACCATGGGATGTCATGCTATGTGAGAGCAAACAAAGCAATCCCAAAAACCTGACACAAGTGTCACAAAGTACAGTGTCCCTAATGGAAACTGGCCACACACAATATGCTCCTACTTACCAACTAAACAAAGCATCTAGACAAGTTCAAACATTTCTAAAACATGACAGTACTAAGTTAAAGTAGTCGTAGTCATACAACCTGAATATGCCACCACATCGCCCACTTCAAACTGTAGTCTTGCAACCTTCAAAACTGGTCTGTGTACTGCATACAACATGAACTCCATCTCCAAAGTAGACGGCCTTGTGAAGACATGAGGAATGAACCTGCAAATTCAGAGGGATACATGGAAGCAACATCATACATTAATACACCATGCAGTTGTTAGGCAGAAACCTGTGCAGTTCCCTCTGGGACCACTGCAAAAGATTTAGGACTACAGGTGATTGGCAGTAAACCCACTTGGTAGCAGTCTGTACCACACAGATTCACTTGGTAGCTGTGGCTGAGCAGTCAGACTTCCCTCAAGAAGAATTAGGCAGTATACAGTGTATTCACAATAGGTCAAGAGCACACAATAGAACAAGTAAACACTGACCAGGGCTTGGTGTAAAAGAGATATAATTATTTATTTAAAACCACATCGCTAAAAACACACAGGCACTATAATAAGCAATTCAAAAACAAGGTCACTAAAAGATATACACTCCCCTAAAAGAATATTAGACAAGTCTTAAGTAAAGCCCCACTTATTTTCAGACAGCGGTGAGCGCTTAACGTAGATGGCACTCTAATAGTTCGTTTTAAAAAGGGAGAGAAAAGCAGAGAACAAATTGAAACAGATCCCAACTCTTTTTCAAGAACACAACAAGAGAGGAAGGCAAAGTAAAACCGTGAAGTTAGAGTTCAAGAGGCCGGATCCACTTTCAGAGGATCCAAACGAAATGTGTCCAAGGTCACACGGTTGCAGTGCACAAAGGTCGTGTAAAGGTTCAAAAAGGAGTTGGACCACAGAAAGGGACCAGTTAGAGGGTCAAGACGGCCAGCCCAGTCCAGAAGGTTAAGGAGTTATTATTACCTTGTAGCAATCTTTAGAAAGGGAGGCCTGGCGGACACGGTACCTTAAAGTGGTGAGAACGCTCCAGTGGGGGCAGTTGTTCCTGGCAGCGGGTGCAAGTTGGTGCTTCGTCCGGGGGAAGAGAGGATCTCGTCGTGGAGGAAGACAGGAATCCGTTGCACTGCCAGGGAAGAAACCAGCCGCAGAGTTTCTCAGGTACAAGGATCAGTCTGGTGATTCGTGGTTCAGTGGTGAGTGGCTATCCGGCTGCCGGGGTGCTTGGCACGGGCAGTTCGACCACAAACCAGGCTAGGGTGCGAAGAAAGAAAGGAAAACTGGTTGTGCCCACCAGTCAAGGGAAGAAGCCTCTCCAGCCGGGAGATCTTCTCTGTCGTCGGGAAGTGGTGAGTCGGTTATACAGGGCTCCACCGGTGGTGTCGTCGTGGTAGGTTGGCTCAGCTTCTCCCTCATCGGATTCTCAGGTCCTGTGGCGACTTCTGAAGTTCCAGTCCCCAAAGCCCTGCTTTTATGCAGAAAACCCCCATTCACTCAGCCTAGCTGTCACTCAAACATGCTAAGTGGTGAGCCGGCCGGCTCACCACTTGGGCCAATCACACAAGAGTGCGACCTGAGTTACCAAGGTAACTCAGTCCAGGGTGCCTAAACCCCCTCCCACACCCCCTGTGGTACCCAGACAGAGTGGCACCACTTTTGGAGGCTTCTGTGGAGAAGCCCGCCAAAAAAGTGGAACAAAGGGCTCGACTTGGGTTGGAGTCACAGAAGGGAACACAAACGCCATTTTAGAATCGAGTCTTGGCAAAAAATACCAACCGGAGAATTAATATTAATTAAATAAACCGGCGGTATGTTCGAGGCTATGAGAATTAAATAATTAAAGTTGGTAGCCTCGAACAATGGGAAAATCCCATAGGAAAATATTTGCGGTCGAATATAAAAAGTAGTTTCCACTGCCACCAGCCAAAACTCGATCAGGGGGGACGGAGACGTGCCCCCGCGACTAACAGACTCAGGGCAATCGAATTGTCCTGACCAGTACGTCCACAATATGATGGTTTGTACTGGTTTCTGTTAATAATTTGGGACTAGTAAAGCCAATGGTGACTTTACATGCCCTGGGAGACAGTAGTCAGTCCCAGGGTATGGAGTTTATGGTGGGGTGTCACTATGACACCCCTGTGTTACTGCACAGAGGGTGCTGTGTAACACACATAGGAAAAACACATGAGATCCTATGGAGTAAAGGACCCCATAGCCCATAAAACACATTACCAGTCAATGGAATACCATTAATCATGTCCAAGAGTGGGAGGAAAAGAGTCTCACTCTTGGCAGGAGGAATAAAAACAAACTCCAGAAATCCAGCAAAGCTGCTGGGGCACTCACTAGGTTAGGAAATTCAGCCTAAAGAGAGAATTCTCCCTAACAGCAGTGTACAATACAAAAACAATATACACAAGGAATGTCTACACAGTATTGACTACAGACTGCCCACACAGCTCATGGGAGCCCAACGTCACTGTGTACATCACTGTCACTTGGTCACACCCTTTGCAAGACCATGTAAACGGGAAGCAGGAGGGGTGTGTGTCTCATGAACCCAAGCATCTAACCCAACCTCAGGACAAGCCTGCATGTGCCCAGCCGGAATACAGTGGATGCCCACGGGAGCCACACAAGGCAACACAGTCAAATTATTTTTTTAAAAAAATCAAAATTCAAAAATCAAAAATCAAAAATCAAAATCAAAAATCAAAAATCAAAAATCAAAAATGACCATGTGGGAGCTGGGGGGGGGGAGGAGGCCACCCAGGAAGTCCGAGGACAGGGCGCGCACCAACAGCCACCTGTGTGGATGTTGGGGAAAAAAAACACCTCCATGCGCTCATGGCCTGCACGGCTATGCCAATGTGGGAGAACTGCTGCCGTCGCTCTCATGACCGTCTGCTGCTGCATAAGGAGGTGGTGGTGCTATGGGAGGCAGCCCACGCAAAGCCCTGGTATGGTCCTCCATGGCAGCAAGCATGCTGGTGTGGAAGGTTTCGTTCTGGCGGATTATAGTGCGGAGATCCCCATGCAACACCTGACGTGATGCCCGGATCTCCTCCCGAGTTGCCCGCATCTCATCTGAGAGCGTACTTGTGAGGTGCTCCAGCCGCTGTTCTGCCCTAAAATTAGCGGAAGTCTCAAGCTCAAGAAGAGTCTGCCTGAAGTTATGGAGTTCTTCACTCAGGGCTTCCCTGTGGGCCTGGGACTCTATTGAGATGGATTGGTGCAGAGTCTTCAGTGCTGCCCGTCGGTCCCTGTTGGACGCCAACATGTATTCCCTGTGTGATTGGCAAATGGAGTCTGTTGCCTGCTGTAGTTGCTCCATCTGCCTTTCAGGGGGGATAATGGAAGTGGCCACCCTCTCCATTGCCTGAGCCATCATTTCAACTGATGCTGACTGTTGGGTTGCAATAGCGTACATGGAGTTCTCCCATACCCGACGGACACCACACCTGTTTGGGGCAAGGCGATGTGCACCTTCCTGTGCTAGCACCACCTGAGTCTGCAGGACTGCATTCTCCCTCTGATCTGCTGGCCCAGGAACAGGATCAGATGCTGTGGAGTGTTTCCCTGCATCCATAACCGCCAAAGGTGCCTCTACCAACACTGACATCCCCACAGAGGGATCTACCCCTGGTGCAGGTGGGTTGGACAGAACAGAATCCCTGCCAGAAACACTTACCTGTGACGGCACATACTTCTCTTCATCCAAATCAGCACCCGAATAGAGGTCTGGGGAGGTGCACCCAGAGACACCCCTGGAAAGTATGGTCTGCAGGAGGATTGGGTTCTCACCCACCACCACACCACGTCCCCCGCTGGTGCCCGGTCGTGCCTGGGATTCCTCCTGGGTCTGCACCATCTCCTCAACCTCAACAGCATCAAGTGCGTCATCCCCTGCAAAAACATGAAAGCGAAAAAATGGAAACAGGCATTAGCACCATAGCACACAAATAGGCCTGTCAACCACAGAACCAGTACATGATTGACACATGTCCCACATGACTATAACCCTCCCATGCCTGCACTGTCACTGAGTAGTAAGGGGAGGCAAAAGGCAGACACTGATGACACCAATATGGGAGAGCAACACATTTGCTGCATGCTGGGTAGCACTGCCATCACACATTGGCCTGTGAGTGGCATGTCCAATACACATACATGACACATGGCAGCACACATATGGCATTTAGCATAGCCATGGTACATCTGACAAGTGCAGCCATATGTCAGTGATTGAGTACTGTCACCCATCCATGTGAGATGGACATGATGACATGAAAAATGCTGCATACTGGGACTAAGTACACATGTGCCACTCACTGCAACACATGCAAGGTACAAGAATACAGTAATAGTTGGCTGATCTATTTTTCGTCACATTGACATCGCAGGAAACATCTGTCATTTTCCACATGCAAACAGGCACTCATTTAAACATTTGTGCTGGCCAATACTCCATCAGCCTGAATGGTCTCATTGTGTACATATCCAGGTAAAGCATTGCCCCAGTGTGGCCAGTAAACAATGACTGAAGCATATCACATATGTCACAATCTGGTTGATAAATGTCTAGCAAAAAAGGGGAGAGTGGAAAATATTATCCTGAAGGCACACTTACAAATTCTGACCAATGTAGCTGCAAGATGGCAGTACAAGGTCAACTGCACAATTGTGGACCTAGTAGGATACTGTGGGCAGAAGGGATGCAGTCATAGCCAAATACAAGGCATGTGATTCCATGTGAGGAAGGAAATGGGTGACACATAACACTCTGGAGTACACACTCTCACCTGGCACTCAATCAGAACCCGTCACCTAAAATACATACACATGCACTACACACACAAGCATGGGCACTCACCGGACAATGCTTCATAATGAGGTAGTTCTCCCACACCTCGGATCTGTTCCTCTTTGACGAAGGTCCCAGCAACACACTCATGTTCAGTGAGTTTGTTGTCCTCTTGTGGAGACCCACCGCCAGTCACCAGAGTAGCGGCATGATTTGAGGCCAGCTTGTCCTTTGCTCTGCGTTTCAGGTCGTTCCACCGCTTGTAGCAATCATCAGCTGAGCGCCTCACAAATCACTTATGTGGTTGGCGATGGTCTGCCAGTGTGCCTTACGTTGACCAGGTGTGGTCTTGGACCCTGCAGTCACCACCATTTCGTGGCTATGTTGCGACACATAGCTCACAAGTGCATTAAGCTTGGCGTCATTAAAGCAAGGCTTCCTTGACGTGACGGAGTGTGTAGCCGTGCCAGAGCACCCTTCTTCCTCTTTTTAGAAGGTGGAGCTAACGCCGCTCTGGTCAGTAGGGGCAGAATCACCGGTGGACTGGGTTGTTGGAGTGTGCGAATGCACATTGACCATAGGACTTGGTGCAGGCATTGTCTGAAGTGTGATGTTGGCAGGGGGAACATCAGTATGATGGACCAGGACCGACACTGTCCTGGCTGGGAGAGTCAGTGCTGGGGCGGATGGAGCTGCAGCTGCCCCTGCAGCCTCACCACCCTGCATACTTGGGGCAGCAGATGACATAGCTGCCCCAGATCCACGTGCCTTGGTGACAACTTGTACCGCCACACGTGGCCTAGACTTGCTGACCTGGAAGTCAGCCAGGGAGTCATCCTGTGCCAGGTCAGGTGCCACAATGGAGGGGCTGAGCTGGGATGGTCTCAGCCACGTTTCCCTCAACCATGGGGGGGAGCATGGGTGTCCCTGATTGGTCCTCCACACATGGGGTCTGGGGGCACCCTGCAAATCCTGGCCACGTCCCCTACCGTGCCCACCACGTCCACCTTTTGAAGGTCGGCCACCTTTGCCTCCCTTACCACTTGGTCGCCTCCCAACCATGGCACTGATGTTGTTGTACGTATGGGAGGAGCAGTAAACTATTGTCCTGGGCAATTGGGTGTCAAAGGGGTAGGGTACTAGATGGAATTCGTACCCTTGTGCTCTAACAAGGCTGTCTGTGACCCCTGGGGGAAGATGACGGGTCACGCAACGCACAGGCAGCCCAAAAACAAAAATAAACGTGCACGCAACCCCTCGTTGACCACGTGCGTGCAAAAATTAACCCACACTACGCTGTGGCACCCAGAAACACAAAAATAAGCGTACGCGTAATACACGCAGCCTACAATGACCTCTGAAGGGAAGTGCGATACACGGGGCAAGCACAGTTGCTAAGTACGTGCGGAACTCACTGTCTGCCTGGAATAAGAACGTGAAAAATACACGCGTGTTCGCGTTGGCAACACCCCCGCCAAAAGAAGAATTGTACGCTGTCTGAGGAGACAGGACAAAAGGAGAAGTGAACACTGTTTGAGGAAACAGGCCCAAAAAAAGTAGAAAAATGAAAGCTGTCAGAGGTAACAGGGAGTACGAACTTGAAACGCTGTGAAGTAATCGCGTGTGAACCGACAAGATGTACAGAATTCACCCACTCGCTATCCACGAAAAGCACGTACAAGAAAATGGCGTTCTACACGTACCTTTTAAACCGGCCTACACGTACACGTCACTTACGCATGTACGTGTCCTTTCCTGAAATTACACGCGCTGACACTCGGACATGCAGCTTTTCCACGTGTGCTCTGTCATCACGTGCTATGAGGGAAACACCTGCACGTGTCACGTCACAGCTGCACTTACGCGCTAAGGGCCTTTGGTCCAATGAAATCGCATACGTGCGCTGACGCGCTTACGCGCTAAGGCCCTTTCCTCGAATTACATGCTGACGTGCAAGATTTTCACGTGCCAAATCACTCCGTATCAAGCTGGCCACGTGTTCACACACGGAAGACCACGCTCCTGCCCAGAAGGCCGAATTACGCCCCCCCAGAGCCCCGAGCACGCTCCCACCTGCCATCTGCTGCTGCCTGATTGTCTGCTGCTCACGTGCCCTGCCATTTGCTGCCTGTACGTCAGCCAGGGGTGCTGTTGCTGTGACCACTCCTGCTGGAACCGAAGACTCCCGGCTGCAATTCCATCGCTCCACAGCCCAGCCCCAGGACCCAGTTGCCCACCCACACCTGCCTCTGGGGTTGCCATGTCGGGCACTACACCATCTGGCACCACTGGCAACCCCCAGCCAGAGAGGCAGAGGGCCACCTGCTTCACTGTCACCGAAGTTGGTGTCCTGGTGGAGCAAGTCCTGGGACAGTATGATGCCCTCTTCGTAAGTTCGCCCACCGACAAGGAAGGACGGACTTGGATCTGGACGGACATCGTGACTTCCATCAACGCGGAGGGTGTGGCAGTCCGCGACTTCCAACATGTCAAGAAGCGCTGGGAGGACTTCAGGTCCAGGACCCTCAACAAGGCCCGGCTCTCTTGAAGGCAGCGGATGCTAAGGGGCGCCGGGGCCACCTGTCGGAACATCAGATGAGGGTCCTGGAACGCATATGCCCAGCGCTCCACGTCCAGGTCCTAGAGAGGCAGTCCCGTCTGGAGTCGAGCAGTAAGTGTACATGCATACTGATTGGAAGCTGTGCGTTTGGTGGTGTGCCAGTAGTATGCAGGTTGTACATGTGGTTTTGTAGGGCCATGTATGGATGTGTATGTACAGGGCTGTGAGGCTGGCACATGCAAATCCTTTCATGTGTGAGACACATGGATGGTGTATGTGTGGGTAAGCATGCAGGTCAAATGCAGATGTGTGAGCACACATGTTTGGATTACTGTGTATGTAAGTTGGCATGGTTGTGGTGTCACACATGGATGTCGGTTCCAGCTGCATGTATCTGCACCGTGTACATGTGCATGTGTGTGTATTTGACATGGGTGCAACAGTGATGCAACATGGATGCATGTGAGACTGATATGTAGAAGACTGATTGCCAGATGTGACAAGGATGCCAATCTCATCACTGCAACAGTTGGCAGAGGTGTACACATGCATGTAAGTGTGGTGGCGTGTGTGCATTTCTAGTGCACTCCCTGTGTTTCATGTGATGTCTGGCTCACCTTTGGCTGCTCATGCTGTTGTATGTGTATGGATGGTGCTGGCTGTTGCAATATGGCTGTGGAATAGCTCATGTGTGTCAGTTGCAATGGCATGTGTGTTGGGGATTGTGATGCCATGTCTGAAGTTTGACAATGCCACTCATGTACAACTGTCATGTGTGTATGAGTCCATTGTACAGTGCCCTGATGCCTGTTTCCTATCTCTCCCTGTCTGCAGCGTCAACTGATGAAGAGAGCGGAGAAGGTGCTGTGGAGCACAGCGGCAGGGATCGCACCACCAGCCGGAGACGCAAGGCCCGGCTCCCCTGCCAGGTTGTCATCTCGTCAGGGAGTGAGGAGTACGGTGCCGCGTCCCAGGTCGCAGCTGCCGAGGGGAAGTCCAAGAGGCGGAGGTTGGAGTTGGACTCCTCGGCAGCCGGAGGGGCAGCTGAGACCCCACAGGGCCCGACGGAGGAAGATGGCACGGAGTCATCCAGGTTAGTGGGGGATTTGGTGGAGGAGGAGGCCCTGAAAGGGACAGAGACGGGGTCTGGAGGTGGGGATTCCACTGGTGCTAGTGGTGCAGTGCAGGGGCAGGGACAGGAGGCAGCACAGGCCACTGCGGAGGTGCCTGTGTGTAATCCTGTCCCCGATCCTGTGACTGCATCATCTTGCACCAGCAGGGATACCTACGTCCAGACCCGTTCTCAGAGAGGGGATTGGCTTACACCAACTGGCCTTCCTCTCCCTGCGGATGTGGCTATCCGGCACCGGGTTGAGCCTATCCTGGGTGGGGTGGCGTTGCGTCAACGTGCCATGTGAGCTGACCTGCAGTCTTTTCATGAGAAGACTGCACGTCTTCTCGCATGGCTCGTTGACCGCTTTGACCCACTGGGACAGCTCACCAGGGCCCGATTCGTCCGTTTTCTGGACCTTGTTCCGACCCCCTCCTCAACTGAACCCCCTATGCGCCAGTCGTCCTCCGTGCCATCTTCCCCCCCATGTGTCAACTGGGTGCCCTGTGGAGCTGCCTCTGACCCTTCCGCCAGGCTGGTGGAGGACACATCCCTGCCACAGTCAGGAGTTGGACGTCCAGCAGGGGTGGCCACCTCAACAACTGCACCCCAGCTGGAGGAGGATGTGCAGGGAGCAGGAGCCAGGGCACAGGCAGCGGCACAGCAGCAGCAGCAACAAGGTGGGAGCCATAATGGCTCGGGGCCTTCGTCATCGGAGGGGCAGGCATCGGCCGGAGTGCAGGAGGACCCTGGATGGGAAGTGTCTTCCATGTGGCAGCAGTTGGGCCATGCAATAGATGCGGAGCGGCAGCGACGGAAGAGGCACGGCTCACAATGGTCAGGGCGGAGAACTCCATGCGTAGGGCCCTGAGGCGGGCGGAGTGCCTCGAGGCTATTCGCAGGGACCTGGAGTTCCAGATGTCATCGTCCTTGCGAACTCTCGGGGCCATGGAAGAGGACCGCCTCCGGGACATCGAGCAGGAGTTCGATGATGCCCTGGTCCAGGACATCAACATGTGTGTGTGTGACGGACATGTGATCATTTACATACTTGCCATTGGGGTGGTATCATGTAATTGGCATTTCTATGTGGGTAGATGCTATACTTGGGTGGGTCTTTGGCATGTGGAGGCTGGCCATAAGGGCCAGGGATCTAGATTGTGATGACGTGTTGGCTGGGGGACATGTGTCGGGGCCTGCTGGCAGGTGCCCTGCACTGCTGGGAGGTGGGGGTGCAGGGGACATGTGTGGGGGCCTGCTGGCAGGTGCCCCGCACTGCTGAGGGGTGGGGGTGCTGGGGGACATGAGTGGGGGCCTGCTGGCAGGCGCCCTGCACTGCTAGGGGGTGGGTGTGCAAGGGGACATGAGTGGGGGCCTGCTGGCAGGTGCCCCACACTGCTGGGGGTGGGTGTGCAAGGGGACATGAGTGTGGGCCTGCTGGCAGGTGCCCTGCACTGCTGGGGGGTGGGTGTGCAAGGGGACATGAGTGGGGGCCTGCTGGCAGGTGCCCCACACTGCTGGGGGGTGGGTGTGCAAGGGGACATGAGTGGGGGCCTGCTGGCAGGTGCCCTGCACTGCTTGGGGGGTGGGGGTGCAGGGGGACATGAGTTGGTGATCAGTGGTGCAAGCGGACAAGTGGCTTGGCTGGGGTGCATGACCATAGTGGGTGGGCTGCCTACGGGACATGACCAGGGGTGCGGGGTAGTCCCCTGTTGTGTGGTCTGCCTGCAGGGGCCGTGGAGGGTGTAGAAGATCACCTGGGAGGACCCACACTGCCAATTCACGTGTAGGACTCCCCGCGCACCCCCGAAATTCACGTACCCCGCTCTGACAGCTAAATCGCATGTGAAACTTTACACGAACTCCAGGAATATTAGCCCTGTGCGAGCGAGCGGGGTATGTGTAGTTCTGTGGTACAGCGTGAAGTTTTACACGCGAAAGGGCCCTGTTGAGCAGAGTACGTGTATTCCTGGGGTTTGCGTGCAGTTTCACCCGTGATTTCAGCAGGGTACGTGTATTCCTGGCGTTCGCGTGAAGTTTCACCCACGATTTCAGCAGGGTACGTGTATTACAGGGTTCGCGTGAAGTTTCACACGTGAAAGGGCCCTGGTCGAGGGAGTACGTGAATTTCAGGGGTGCGCGGCAAGTTTTACACTTGAAAGGGCAATGCCCGTGCACAATACGTCACAGACGCGCTTACGCGCTAAAGGCCTTTGGTCCAATTATATTGCGTATGTGTGCTGACGCGCTTACGCGCTAAGGGCCTTCCCTCGAATTACACGCTGACGTGCAAGATTTTCACGTGCCAAATCACTCCGTATCAAGCTGGCCACGCGTACACACACGGAAGACCCCGCTCCTGCCCTGAAGGCCATTTTCCTGCCCCCCAGAGCCCCGAGCACGCTCCCACCAGCCATCTGCTGCTGCCTGTCTGCCTGCTGCCCACGTGTCCTGCTATTTGGTGCCTGCACGTCAGCCATCTGCAGGGGTCCAGTTGCTGTGTCCACCCCTGCTGGAACAGAAGACTCCCGACTGGGATTCCATCGCTCCACAGCCCAGCCCCAGGACCCAGTTGCCCACCCACTCCTGCCTCTGGGGTTGCCATGTCGGGCACATCTCCATCTGGCACCACTGGCAACACCCAGCCAGAGAAGCAGAGGGCCACCAGCTTCACTGCCATCGAAGTTGGTGTCCTGGTGGAGCATGTCCTGGGGCATTATGATGCCCTCTTCGGAACAAGACGCGCCAACAACAAAGGACGGACCAGGATCTGGACGGACATCGTGACTGCCATCAACGCGGAGGGAGTGGCAGTCCGCGCATTCCATCATGTCAAGAAGCTAGGGAGGACTTCAGGTCCAGGACCCTCAACAAGGCACGGCGCCTCGCGGAGGGGGGGCCGGGTCAGCCTGAGCAACATCCAGATGAGGGTCCTGGAATGCGTAGGCCCAGCGCTCCACGCCCAGATCCTTCGTAGGCAGACCCCTCTGGATTTGAGCGGTAAGTGGCCAAGCATTGCTGTGTGAGACAGGGCATGTTGCAGTGTGCTGGTGGTCTGATACTTGCCTGTATGTGTGACATAGGCCATGTATGGATATGTGTGTGTGCAGGGACATCATGGTCATGCATGTGGGACCAGTTATGTGTGAACCACATGGTAGGTGCATGTGTTTTAATGCAACATGGGGACCTCTATGCAGAATGCACACCTGAAAGCATGCCAGTCTCTGTTCCTGGACATGGAGGGGGGATGAGGAATGGGAGCTGATGTCATATACATGTATGGTGCACGTGTGTGTGTGCACCAGAGAAGTGTGTGTTTGACTTTGAAACGCCATGGATGCATGTGACTTTGAAGGCAACATCTTGGTTTACAGGGGCCCTTGTACATGGGTGTTGATGTTGATTGCAGGCGCCGGGAGTGTTTCTGCATGTGTGTTGCATGCATTGACCCATGTGTTGTGGAAGGACAGGATGGAAGTGACATTTGACAGTGCCACTCATGTGTTATTGCTTCCTGTCTAGGGTATTTTGTGCTGTACCCTGATGCTTGTGTTCTATGTCTCCCTCTACGCAGCGTCAAGTGAAGAAGAGGGTGGAGACGGCGCTGTGGAGCCAAGCGGCGGGGATGCCTCCACCGGGCGGCGATGCATGGCCCAGCCACCCTCCCAGGAATTACCATCATCCGGGAGCGAGGGGGATGGTGCCGCGTCTGCCACAACAGCTGTGGCGGAAGGGCCGGGTGAGCCCCCACAGGGGCTTCCAATGGCGGAAGACGGTGTGGAGACATCCAGGTTGGTGTCTCCACAGAGGAGGAGGAGCCTGCTACTGAGCCGCACATGGGGCCTGGTGGAGGTATTACCACTGGTGCAAGTGGTGCAGTCCAGGGCCAGGGTCAGGAGGCAGCACAGGTCACCACGGAGGGGCCTGTGCATATCGCTGTCCTTGACCCTGTGACTGCACCATCATGCACCAGCAGGGAGGCCCTGTCCCAGGCCCGTCCGCAGGTAGGGGAGAGTGCCATATCACATGCCTCTCCACTACCTGCAAGCGAGGGTCCCGCGACCGTATGGGATCCGTTCTGGTGGGTGTCATGTTGCGCATGCGTGTCATTCGTGATGACGTGCGTTCTTCCTGGGCGGAGAACGCACGCCATCACGAAGAGCAGCGTCGTGACGTGGCACTGCTGGGAGGGGCCCTAGTCAGTGGGTTCCTACATGTGACGCGCACTCTGGCGGACATCTCCTCCTCTGTGGAGGCTATGCGCCGGTCGTTCTCCACATCGTCTTGCGGCCCAGATTCCACCAGGGCCCCCTGTGGACCTGGCCTGATCAACACAGCCAGCTTGGTGGAGATCCCATCCCTGCCACAGTCGGGAGTTGGCGGTCCAGCAGGGGTGGACACCACAACTGGAGACCAGCAGATGGAGGATGTGCAGGCACCATCGGACAGGGCACATGGACAGCAGCAGCAGCAGGAGCAGGCTGTAGGTGGGAGCAATGATGGCTCGGGGCCATCAACATCGGAGGGGCAGGCATCGGCCATAGGGCAGGAGGACCCTGGACAGGAAGTGTTTTCCGTGTGGCAGCGGTTGGGCCATGCAATAGATGCGGAGCGGCAGCGGGTGGAAGAGGCACGGCTCACGATGGTCAGGGCGGAAAACTCCATGCGTAGGGCCCTGAGGCGGGCCGAGTGCCTCGAGGCCATTCGCAGGGACCTGGAGTTCCAGATGTCATCGTCCCTGCGAACCCTCGGGGCCATGGAAGAGGACCACCTCCGGGACATCGAGCAGGAGTTCGATGATGCCCTGGCCCGGGACATCAACATGTGAGCTGTTGGACTTGCCCGCAGCCCTTGTAAATAGTTAGTTAGTTAGTATTAGGTTTCCTTTCATTTTTTCTTTATTTTGGACCGCTTGGACAATGGACCACATTTTTTGTATATAGTTTTTTATAAGGTAGTAGTTTTTGGTAGTTTAATTTCTTAAGTTGGGTTCATGGACCCTAGATTCTTCAATTGTACATAGTTCTACATTGGATTCATCTTTTTTAATATTTTTTTGTGTTCACCATGGATCAATGGTTTTTATTTTCCCTTGGATTTGATTTTTTGAACTGTGACTTTGGACAATATTTCTTTTTGGATTTCTTTTGCTTATGTTTTCTGGATTTTCATAATTTATCGGACATGGACCATTTCTTTTGTTATTCCCATTGTTGTGTGTTTAATTTGATTTACGTTCATGTTATCTTTAATATATATTTTTTTATACTTCCATTTGTGGTATCATCTCATTGGTTTCATGCATGTCATGATATGGGTTTTGACATTCACTTGCACCCATTGTGTGTGTGTGACGGACATGTGATCATTTACATACTTGCCATTGGGGTGGTATCATGTAATTGGCATTTCTATGTGGGTGGATGCTATACTTGGGTGGGTCTTTGGCATGTGGAGGCTGGCCATAAGGGCCAGGGATCTAGATTGTGATGACGTGTTGGCTGGGGGACATGTGTCGGGGCCTGCTGGCAGGTGCCCTGCACTGCTGGGGGTGGGGGTGCAGGGGACATGTGTGGGGGCCTGCTGGCAGGTGCCCCTCACTGCTGGGGGGTGGGGGTGCAGGGGACATGTGTTGGGGCCTGCTGGCAGGTGCCCCTCAGTGCTAGGGGGTGGGGGTGCAAGGGGACATGAGTGGGGGCCTGCTGGCAGGTGCCCTGCACTGCTTGGGGGGTGGGTGTGCAAGGGGACATGAGTGGAGGCTTGCTGGCAGGTGCCCTGCACTGCCGGGGGGTGGGGGTGCAAGGGGACCTGAGTGGGACATGAGTGGGGGCCTGCTGGCAGGTGCCCCTGACTGCTGGGGGGTGGGGGTTCTGGGGGACATGAGTGGGGGCCTGCAGATAGGTGCCCTGCACTGCTGGGGGGTGGGGGTGCTGGGGGACATGAGTGGGGGCCTGCTGGCAGGTGCCCTCAGTGCTGGGGAGTGGGGGTGCAAGGGGACATGAGTGGGACATGAGTGGGGGCCTGCTGGCAGGTGCCCCTGACTGCTGGGGGACATGAGTGGGGGCCTGCAGACAGGTGCCCTGCACTGCTGGGGGGTGGGGGTGCTGGGGGACATGAGTGGGGGCCTGCTGGCAGGTGCCCTGCACTGCTTGGGGGGTGGGGGTGCTGGGGGACATGAGTGGGGGCCTGCTGGCAGGTGCCCCTCAGTGCTGGGGGTGAGGGTGTAAGGGGACATGAGTGGGACATGAGTGGGGGCCTGCTGGCAGGTGCCCCTGACTGCTGGGGCGTGGGGGTGATGGGGAACATGAGTGGGGGCCTGCAGGCAGGTGCCCTGCACTGCTGGGGGTGGGGGTGCTGGGGGACATGAGTGGGGGCCTGCTGGCAGGTGCCCTGCACTGCTTGGGGGGTGGGGGTGCTGGGGGACATGAGTGTGTGCCTGTTGGCAGGTGCCCTGAACTGCTGGGGGGTGGGGGTGCAAGGGGTAATGCATTGGTGCTCACTAGTGCAAGGTGACATGTGGCTTGGCTGTTGGGGCATGCCTATGGTGGATGGGCTGCCTGCGGGACATGACCAGGGGTGCAGGGTAGTCCCTGTGGTGTGGTCTGCCTGCAGGGGCCGTGGAGGGTGTAGAGGGAACACCTGGGAGGACCTACACTGCCAATTCACGTGTAGGACTCCCCTGCACCCCTGTAATACACGTACCCTGTTGTAATCGCGTGTGAAACTTGCCCGCACCCCAGAAATACAAGTACCCTGCTGAAATCGCATGTGGAACTTCCCGCGCACCCCACTAATACACGTACCCTGCTGAAATCACGTGTTAAACTTCCCCGCACCCCAGAAATACACGTACCCTGCTGAAATCACGTGTGGAACTTCCCGTGCACCCCTGTAATACACGTACCCTGCTGTAATCGCGTGTGAAACTTGCCCGCACCCCAGAAATACACGTACCCTGGTGAAATCACATGTGGAACTTCCCGCGCACCGCAGTAATACACGTACCCTGCTGAAATCGCGTGTTAAACTTCCCCGCACCCCAGAAATACACATACCCTGCTGAAATCGCGTGTGGAACTTCCCGCGCACCCCAGTAATACACGTACCCTGCTGAAATTGCGTGTTAAACTTCCCCACACCCCAGAAATACACGTACCCTGCTGAAATCGTGTGTGGAACTTCACGCGCACCCCTGTAATACACGTACCCTGCTGAGATCGCGTGTTAAACTTCCCCGCACCCCAGAAATACACTTACCCTGCTGAAATCGCGTGTGGAACTTCCTGCGCACCCCAGTAATACACGTACCCTGCTGAAATCGCGTGTGGAACTTCCCGCGCACCCCAGTAATACACGTACCCTGCTGAAATCGCATGTTAAAGTTCCCCGCACCACAGAAATACATGTACCCTGCTGAAATCGCGTGTGGAACTTCCCGCGCACTCCAGAAATACATGTACCCTGCTGAAATTGCGTGTTTAACTTCCATGCACCCCAGAAATACACGTACCCTGCTGAAATCGCATGTGGAACTTCCCGCGTACCCCTGTAATACACGTACCCTGCTGTAATTGCGTGTTAAACTTCCCCGCACCCCAGAAATACACGTACCCTGCTGAAATCGCATGTGGAACTTCCCGCGTACCCTAGTAATACACGTACCCGGCTGAAATCGCGTGTTAAACTTCCCCGCACCCCAGAAATACACGTACCCTGCTGAAATTGCGTGTGGAACCTCCCGTGCACCCCAGTAATACACGTACCCTGCTGAAATCGCGTGTTAAACTTCCCCGCACCCCAGAAATACATGTACCCTGCTGAAATTGCGTGTGGAACTTCCCCCGCACCCCTGTAATACACATACCCTGCTGTAATCACGTGTTAAACTTCCCCGCATCCCAGAAATACAAGTACCCTGCAGAAATCACTTGTGGCACTTCCTGCGCACCCCAGTAATACACGTTCCCCGCTCGGCGTTTGCTGTTTGGCAGCCCTGTATACTGGTCCAGGGTTAGCGCAGCCCTTTGCGCTGAATTGGGAATTTTAATGGCTTTTCCTTGCGCGAGGGCGTTCTTGGGGGTATAACTGGCACTGCTGCAGGGTCGCTGCACCACTCTCTCGCCACGGCTGGTTTTGGAGGCTAAAATCCATGAATACGCTGTGCGCGGATATCGATTTTAGCGCACCCGGCTGGCGCAGACATTCGCATGCACCACTTTTCTGCGAAATTCTATGAATGACCCTGTATGTCTTTATTTTACAAAAATACTGCCAAGATTTCTGAATTACGCCCGTTGTGCACTGTTGTGCACTATGAGGACGCCCAGGCACATTTGAAAATAGTGGTGGAGCCTGGGCGTCCTGATTTGGTGCAGTGATTCATGCTCTTTAGCACGCTCACTGCGCAAACTTGAGAATCGGGCTCTGAGCTGAGGGTCTGATTCTGATGTGGGTTGTAAGTACCGTAAAGGTCGGAGAAATCCTTAACGGCTTTTCCGTACTTAAGACATATTCTGAATGTGGTGCTTTCTTCCGAAGTCGGAATGAATGTGCCACTTTCGGAATATATGTGGCGGTTGCTAGGATGGGAGGGAAACCAACCTAGCAACTGCCACCATCGGTACCTGCCATTTCACACAGGTATTCTTGTGGCACTTGTCCACTTTATAATGTGCGTTAAAGTGGTGCACATATACGGTACCATTTCAGTGCAGGTATTGTGGAGGAGTGCCACGTTACATACAATCTGGCATTGATACAAGAAAAATACATAGTAGAGCACATGACAAGGCTTCACAACAGGGCATCAGTAAAGAATGCACACTTTCGGAGCAGGGTTTGGTATTAACTATGCCAAAAACAACAAACATGTGACATACAACCGAACAAAAGATCTCTTTGACAATAAAACACAGATGCAGATTACACTAGAAGAGGACTTAACAGTGAGCTTCAGTTACCCGTGACTGTCACTTTGAAAATCCCCGACTGCCGTAATCTCGGCAGCACTTTCGTAAAATAACAATTTTGTTGTTATTTCACGAAAGTGCGGCTGAAATTTTCCGTGCACTGTTGTGCACTCTGTGGATGCCCAGGCCCACTTAAGAGGGTAATACTTAAGAGGGTAATACTGTTTTTAACATAAGCGATGCACTTGTTATACTCAAAATTGCAACTTGCAAAGAAGCAACATTGGCTTTTGCTGAAGTTATAGATTGGGTCAGGTAAATTAGAAACAGGTACTTAAATCTATCGACCCATTTCCGGATTGGGATATAATATGTCTACCCTTTCAATACATTTCATAATATATTTTAATTCTACGTGATCAGATCTTTTACTATGTGTTATACTATTACTGTGTAGTGATGTTGTGATGTTATGGGGCATTTATTGCTTTGCCTAATTTCTTTTTGAGATTGGAAATGGCATTGATGTATACTTTACAAGAACTATTCAATTTCTGAATAAAGATAAGAAGAAATGCCCTACTTAGGTATAAACTCGTATTTGAAATTATAGTTTTACCGAATGCTCCATGCTGCTCAGTCCGCCAGTCATTAATAACTTCTTTTAACCCTGTTTAACCTAACATGCATCTGAAATTCCTCCTTCCACAAAATCGATCCATCCTTATCTGGTATAGCTCTTTGGAATTTCCTTCCACCTCACTTCACACATAAAATGCCCTTCCCAAGGTTCTGCAGAGCTCTAGTACCCTCCTCATATGCAAGAGCATGCCTTATCTGACATCCCAACCATTCCACTACCATCAGCTAATCAGATTCCTAAAACGGATGTCACCAGATGACCATTGGGTAGCACAAACCTCAGACAGTTCCCTTCGTCTGTAAGGTCTTTTCAACTTTGTTCCTTTTATTCCAATTGTGGGCTTTTCATGGATACTGGAAACAATATCCCTTTGGCAATTCCGCAGACTGTTTGACCTTCATCAAAATTCTCAGATTGTCATTGTGATGAAATGACCTCTGCTCTCCAGGAGTACAAGGGTGGGTAGTACTTAAACCACTTACTCAGCCCTCACACTTCTGAATACCAACAGTGATCCCAATCATAAAGGTAAAACATACACAGTTAAGAGATATACCTCCTTTGCCTTTTGTAGTAATGTGGGCCGAGGGAAGGCTATACTCTGAAGTGGGGTGTGAATGTGATTCAGTAGAAACCAAAACAACAATAATTAAAAGGAATGGCCAATCAAGATTCTATACAAATATTTATAAACTTTAATTAAACACACCATTTGCAAGAAAACTAAATAGAAACATTTACATTTGGAAAGAACAGAAAATATGCAAGGAAATAGAAAGTGCAGCATTCTGGGCGAGAATACAGGCCAAGACACTGGACCAAGTAGGACGCCAAGAGCTATCTTTCATGGTTCACAACCTGCATCAACATCTTCGAACACTGTGGTTTGTTTTCGAAAGAATTAAACAAGACAAGGCCACAAGAAACTTACGGTCAAAAAACAAACAGGGGAGCAGTTAGTGGTTAACATATCCTCTAAACACCTTACTAAAGGCCTGATCATGAGTTGGTCAGTAAGCAGGTGGTAATAGAGTTGAGCGGAATTAGCATTAACGCCAGGAGCCGTGGCGTAAATTGTGCCTTATCACAGGTATGCAGGCACGAGCACACAGGCCCGGCATGAACCCTAATAGCGTCCGTCATCATCAGTGCCCTGAATTGGGCGACCGGCAGAAAACCTAGCGTAAATAGTGCTAACGCCGGTGGCAGACAACATTCTGCAGGGTTAGCACGAACTAATTTGGTCCGCGGGAAACAGGTCGCCGGTGGAATAGGAAGCACCGTGGCAGCCATTTTGAAAATCACAATCCATTAAATATCGGAGCCCCTGGCAGCCATCCAACCAGCTGAAGGGCAAACATGTCTCAGGAGCATGCAAGGGACAAGGCGGCACAAGATCACCTCCGGAAAGCCCGGTTTTGAAAGCCAGAGCTGAACACAGTTGTGGATGAGGTACGACCCTACTATGAATGGCTGTATGGGGCCTGCCAAAAGAAGACCTCATGCCAGCAGCGCACCAATATCTGGAGCTCAGTGAGCCAGAAGGTGTCGGCAGTCGGCCGTGTCCCCCGGGATGGTGAGGACTGCCAAAAACAGTGAAGTAACCTGCGGGTCTGGATCCGGGGCATCCTAGCACAGCATTGGACAGACGGCATAGCCACCAAGAGAGGCACCGCACCAGAGCTGGACCTGACGCCCTGGGAGGAACACTGTAGCACCATCATCTCCATGGATGGGATTGAGGGAGTTGGTGGAGTGAGGGCTGGCACGGCACCCAGGAGGCAGAAGGTGAGCCAACGCCACCCTGCATTATCAAATGTAATGGCAACAGCTCAACACACCATCCTCCAGTTGAAATACCCATGAGCCGGGCATTGTGACCGGGAGCAGTGCGTGGAAGCCACCACAGGCACATACAGCAGGACCCATGTGCCAGTGCACCTGGGCCACCCCTGGGAGCCCGAGCAGTGGGGAGGGCAGCCATGCACCACTCAGCCATGGTGGGGGCACAGCAGTACCCCAAGTGCAACAGTCTAGCTTGCCCTGTGCCTAAGATGCATGCGAGTGAAGCAACAGCAAGGCCACCAATGTACCCCTGCCATGCCACCACAGCAAATCCAAATGCCCAAGTGCCCCCCACCAGCATCTGGCCCCATATCAGCCAATCTGCTACCAGATGCAAACAGGCCAGGCCTGTCTATCAGTCCAACAGCCCTGTGTTAAAACCCTCCCCCTATAACTACTGCCATACATGCAAAAACATGTAGAAGAATGTGTCCTAATGCCATCCCCTATATCCGCTACAGGCACACAAGCATCACCTGAGGCATCAGCGGAAAAGGATGATGTGGGGCCATCCAACCGTGCACCCACCGCGCCACCACCAGCACCACCACACTGCACATGGGTTATCAGGACACATAAAGCGCAAAAAAGCACCCCACCACTGCCTGACGCAGCGTGGGAGCACCCACTTCAGGGGCACAGCCCATCAGGGGCACACCTGCCCCCAGGGTCCAGGCCACCATGGCTGTCCTGGAGGAGGCTGAGGACACAGCCCCAATCAACACCACCCAGGAAGAGGGAGGGGCAAGCAGCCCCGGCAGTGACAACCAGCATGCAGCCGCGGCCTGAATCAAGACAACAGTCAGCCCCTGGCATCTGCCACCCCACCCGAGAGCCAAGTCTGTATTGACAAGCACATCCCAAGACCACAGGGCCAGGCACACCGCTGACACTGCCACACCCTAAAGCCTGATGTGGACACTAGCTCATATGGGAGCCCAGACATAACCCCACCAGGCAATATACATTGGGGTGGTATCATGTAATTGGCATTTCTATGTGGGTGGATGCTATACTTGGGTGGGTCTTTGGCATGTGGAGGCTGGCCATAAGGGCCAGGGATCTAGATTGTGATGACGTGTTGGCTGGGGGACATGTGTCGGGGCCTGCTGGCAGGTGCCCTGCACTGCTGGGGGTGGGGGTGCAGGGGACATGTGTGGGGGCCTGCTGGCAGGTGCCCCTCACTGCTGGGGGGTGGGGGTGCAGGGGACATGTGTTGGGGCCTGCTGGCAGGTGCCCCTCAGTGCTAGGGGGTGGGGGTGCAAGGGGACATGAGTGGGACATGAGTGGGGGCCTGCTGGCAGGTGCCCTGCACTGCTTGGGGGGTGGGTGTGCAAGGGGACATGAGTGGAGGCTTGCTGGCAGGTGCCCTGCACTGCTGGGGGGTGGGGGTGCAAGGGGACCTGAGTGGGACATGAGTGGGGGCCTGCTGGCAGGTGCCCCTGACTGCTGGGGGGTGGGGGTTCTGGGGGACATGAGTGGGGGCCTGCAGATAGGTGCCCTGCACTGCTGGGGGGTGGGGGTGCTGGGGGACATGAGTGGGGGCCTGCTGGCAGGTGCCCTCAGTGCTGGGGAGTGGGGGTGCAAGGGGACATGAGTGGGACATGAGTGGGGGCCTGCTGGCAGGTGCCCCTGACTGCTGGGGGACATGAGTGGGGGCCTGCAGACAGGTGCCCTGCACTGCTGGGGGGTGGGGGTGCTGGGGGACATGAGTGGGGGCCTGCTGGCAGGTGCCCTGCACTGCTTGGGGGGTGGGGGTGCTGGGGGACATGAGTGGGGGCCTGCTGGCAGGTGCCCCTCAGTGCTGGGGGTGAGGGTGCAAGGGGACATGAGTGGGACATGAGTGGGGGCCTGCTGGCAGGTGCCCCTGACTGCTGGGGCGTGGGGGTGATGGGGAACATGAGTGGGGGCCTGCAGGCAGGTGCCCTGCACTGCTGGGGGGTGGGGGTGCTGGGGAACATGAGTGAGGGCCTGCTGGCAGGTGCCCTGCACTGCTTGGGGGGTGGGGGTGCTGGGGGACATGAGTGTGTGCCTGTTGGCAGGTGCCCTGAACTGCTGGGGGGTGGGGGTGCAAGGGGTAATGCATTGGTGCTCACTAGTGCAAGGTGGCATGTGGCTTGGCTGTTGGGGCATGCCTATGGTGGATGGGCTGCCTGCGGGACATGACCAGGGGTGCAGGGTAGTCCCCTGTGGTGTGGTCTGCCTGCAGGGGCCGTGGAGGGTGTAGAGGGAACACCTGGGAGGACCTACACTGCCAATTCACGTGTAGGACTCCCCTGCACCCCTGTAATACACGTACCCTGTTGTAATTGCGTGTGAAACTTGCCTGCACCCCAGAAATACAAGTACCCTGCTGAAATCGCATGTGGAACTTCCCGCGCACCCCACTAATACACGTACCCTGCTGAAATCACGTGTTAAACTTCCCCGCACCCCAGAAATACACGTACCCTGCTGAAATCACGTGTGGAACTTCCCGTGCACCCCTGTAATACACGTACCCTGCTGTAATCGCGTGTGAAACTTGCCCGCACCCCAGAAATACACGTACCCTGGTGAAATCACATGTGGAACTTCCCGCGCACCGCAGTAATACACGTACCCTGCTGAAATCGCGTGTTAAACTTCCCCGCACCCCAGAAATACACATACCCTGCTGAAATCGCGTGTGGAACTTCCCGCGCACCCCAGTAATACACGTACCCTGCTGAAATTGCGTGTTAAACTTCCCCACACCCCAGAAATACACGTACCCTGCTGAAATCGTGTGTGGAACTTCACGCGCACCCCTGTAATACACGTACCCTGCTGAGATCGCGTGTTAAACTTCCCCGCACTCCAGAAATACACTTACCCTGCTGAAATCGCGTGTGGAACTTCCCGCGCACCCCAGTAATACACGTACCCTGCTGAAATCGCGTGTGGAACTTCCCGCGCACCCCAGTAATACACGTACCCTGCTGAAATCGCATGTTAAAGTTCCCCGCACCACAGAAATACATGTACCCTGCTGAAATCGCGTGTGGAACTTCCCGCGCACTCCAGAAATACATGTACCCTGCTGAAATTGCGTGTTTAACTTCCATGCACCCCAGAAATACACGTACCCTGCTGAAATCGCATGTGGAACTTCCCGCGTACCCCTGTAATACACGTACCCTGCTGTAATTGCGTGTTAAACTTCCCCGCACCCCAGAAATACACGTACCCTGCTGAAATCGCATGTGGAACTTCCCGCGTACCCTAGTAATACACGTACCCGGCTGAAATCGCGTGTTAAACTTCCCCGCACCCCAGAAATACACGTACCCTGCTGAAATTGCGTGTGGAACTTCCGGTGCACCCCAGTAATACACGTACCCTGCTGAAATCGCGTGTTAAACTTCCCCGCACCCCAGAAATACATGTACCCTGCTGAAATTGCGTGTGGAACTTCCCGCGCACCCCAGTAATACACGTACCCTGCTGAAATCGCGTGTGGAACTTCCCGCGCACCCCAGTAATACACGTACCCTGCTGAAATCGCATGTTAAAGTTCCCCGCACCACAGAAATACATGTACCCTGCTGAAATCGCGTGTGGAACTTCCCGCGCACTCCAGAAATACATGTACCCTGCTGAAATTGCGTGTTTAACTTCCATGCACCCCAGAAATACACGTACCCTGCTGAAATCGCATGTGGAACTTCCCGCGTACCCCTGTAATACACGTACCCTGCTGTAATTGCGTGTTAAACTTCCCCGCACCCCAGAAATACACGTACCCTGCTGAAATCGCATGTGGAACTTCCCGCGTACCCTAGTAATACACGTACCCGGCTGAAATCGCGTGTTAAACTTCCCCGCACCCCAGAAATACACGTACCCTGCTGAAATTGCGTGTGGAACTTCCCGTGCACCCCAGTAATACACGTACCCTGCTGAAATCGCGTGTTAAACTTCCCCGCACCCCAGAAATACATGTACCCTGCTGAAATTGCATGTGGAACTTCCCCCGCACCCCTGTAATACACATACCCTGCTGTAATCACGTGTTAAACTTCCCCGCATCCCAGAAATACACGTACCCTGCAGAAATCACTTGTGGCACTTCCTGCGCACCCCAGTAATACACGTTCCCCGCTCGGCGTTTGCTGTTTGGCAGCCCTGTATACTGGTCCAGGGTTAGCGCAGCCCTTTGCGCTGAATTGGGAATTTTAATGGCTTTTCCTTGCGCGAGGGCGTTCTTGGGGGTATAACTGGCACTGCTGCAGGGTCGCTGCACCACTCTCTCGCCACGGCTGGTTTTGGAGGCTAAAATCCATGAATACGCTGTGCGCGGATATCGATTTTAGCGCACCCGGCTGGCGCAGACATTCGCATGCGCCACTTTTCTGCGAAATTCTATGAATTACCCTGTATGTCTTTATTTTACAAAAATACTGCCAAGATTTCTGAATTACGCCCGTTGTGCACTGTTGTGCACTATGAGGACGCCCAGGCACATTTGAAAATAGTGGTGGAGCCTGGGCGTCCTGATTTGGTGCAGTGATTCATGCTCTTTAGCACGCTCACTGCGCAAACTTGAGAATCGGGCTCTGAGCTGAGGGTCTGATTCTGATGTGGGTTGTAAGTACCATAAAGGTCGGAGAAATCCTTAACGGCTTTTCCGTACTTAAGACATATTCTGAATGTGGTGCTTTCTTCCGAAGTCGGAATGAATGTGCCACTTTCGGAATATATGTGGCGGTTGCTAGGATGGGAGGGAAACCAACCTAGCAACTGCCACCATCGGTACCTGCCATTTCACACAGGTATTCTTGTGGCACTTGTCCACTTTATAATGTGCGTTAAAGTGGTGCACATATACGGTACCATTTCAGTGCAGGTATTGTGGAGGAGTGCCACGTTACATACAATCTGGCATTGATACAAGAAAAATACATAGTAGAGCACATGACAAGGCTTCACAACAGGGCATCAGTAAAGAATGCACACTTTCGGAGCAGGGTTTGGTATTAACTATGCCAAAAACAACAAACATGTGACATACAACCGAACAAAAGATCTCTTTGACAATAAAACACAGATGCAGATTACACTAGAAGAGGACTTAACAGTGAGCTTCAGTTACCCGTGACTGTCACTTTGAAAATCCCCGACTGCCGTAATCTCGGCAGCACTTTCGTAAAATAACAATTTTGTTGTTATTTCACGAAAGTGCGGCTGAAATTTTCCGTGCACTGTTGTGCACTCTGTGGATGCCCAGGCCCACTTAAGAGGGTAATACTTAAGAGGGTAATACTGTTTTTAACATAAGCGATGCACTTGTTATACTCAAAATTGCAACTTGCAAAGAAGCAACATTGGCTTTTGCTGAAGTTATAGATTGGGTCAGGTAAATTAGAAACAGGTACTTAAATCTATCGACCCATTTCCGGATTGGGATATAATATGTCTACCCTTTCAATACATTTCATAATATATTTTAATTCTACGTGATCAGATCTTTTACTATGTGTTATACTATTACTGTGTAGTGATGTTGTGATGTTATGGGGCATTTATTGCTTTGCCTAATTTCTTTTTGAGATTGGAAATGGCATTGATGTATACTTTACAAGAACTATTCAATTTCTGAATAAAGATAAGAAGAAATGCCCTACTTAGGTATAAACTCGTATTTGAAATTATAGTTTTACCGAATGCTCCATGCTGCTCAGTCCGCCAGTCATTAATAACTTCTTTTAACCCTGTTTAACCTAACATGCATCTGAAATTCCTCCTTCCACAAAATCGATCCATCCTTATCTGGTATAGCTCTTTGGAATTTCCTTCCACCTCACTTCACACATAAAATGCCCTTCCCAAGGTTCTGCAGAGCTCTAGTACCCTCCTCATATGCAAGAGCATGCCTTATCTGACATCCCAACCATTCCACTACCATCAGCTAATCAGATTCCTAAAACGGATGTCACCAGATGACCATTGGGTAGCACAAACCTCAGACAGTTCCCTTCGTCTGTAAGGTCTTTTCAACTTTGTTCCTTTTATTCCAATTGTGGGCTTTTCATGGATACTGGAAACAATATCCCTTTGGCAATTCCGCAGACTGTTTGACCTTCATCAAAATTCTCAGATTGTCATTGTGATGAAATGACCTCTGCTCTCCAGGAGTACAAGGGTGGGTAGTACTTAAACCACTTACTCAGCCCTCACACTTCTGAATACCAACAGTGATCCCAATCATAAAGGTAAAACATACACAGTTAAGAGATATACCTCCTTTGCCTTTTGTAGTAATGTGGGCCGAGGGAAGGCTATACTCTGAAGTGGGGTGTGAATGTGATTCAGTAGAAACCAAAACAACAATAATTAAAAGGAATGGCCAATCAAGATTCTATACAAATATATATAAACTTTAATTAAACACACCATTTGCAAGAAAACTAAATAGAAACATTTACATTTGGAAAGAACAGAAAATATGCAAGGAAATAGAAAGTGCAGCATTCTGGGCGAGAATACAGGCCAAGACCTGGACCAAGTAGGACGCCAAGAGCTATCTTTCATGGTTCACAACCTGCATCAACATCTTCGAACACTGTGGTTTGTTTTCGAAAGAATTAAACAAGACAAGGCCACAAGAAACTTACGGTCAAAAAACAAACAGGGGAGCAGTTAGTGGTTAACATATCCTCTAAACACCTTACTAAAGGCCTGATCATGAGTTGGTCAGTAAGCAGGTGGTAATAGAGTTGAGCGGAATTAGCATTAACGCCAGGAGCCGTGGCGTAAATTGTGCCTTATCACAGGTATGCAGGCACGAGCACACAGGCCCGGCATGAACCCTAATAGCGTCCGTCATCATCAGTGCCCTGAATTGGGCGACCGGCAGAAAACCTAGCGTAAATAGTGCTAACGCCGGTGGCAGACAACATTCTGCAGGGTTAGCACGAACTAATTTGGTCCGCGGGAAACAGGTCGCCGGTGGAATAGGAAGCACCGTGGCAGCCATTTTGAAAATCACAATCCATTAAATATCGGAGCCCCTGGCAGCCATCCAACCAGCTGAAGGGCAAACATGTCTCAGGAGCATGCAAGGGACAAGGCGGCACAAGATCACCTCCGGAAAGCCCGGTTTTGAAAGCCAGAGCTGAACACAGTTGTGGATGAGGTACGACCCTACTATGAATGGCTGTATGGGGCCTGCCAAAAGAAGACCTCATGCCAGCAGCGCACCAATATCTGGAGCTCAGTGAGCCAGAAGGTGTCGGCAGTCGGCCGTGTCCCCCAGGATGTTGAGGACTGCCAAAAACAGTGAAGTAACCTGCGGGTCTGGATCCGGGGCATCCTAGCACAGCATTGGACAGACGGCATAGCCACCAAGAGAGGCACCGCACCAGAGCTGGACCTGACGCCCTGGGAGGAACACTGTAGCACCATCATCTCCATGGATGGGATTGAGGGAGTTGGTGGAGTGAGGGCTGGCACGGCACCCAGGAGGCAGAAGGTGAGCCAACGCCACCCTGCATTATCAAATGTAATGGCAACAGCTCAACACACCATCCTCCAGTTGAAATACCCATGAGCCGGGCATTGTGACCGGGGGCAGTGCGTGGAAGCCACCACAGGCACATACAGCAGGACCCATGTGCCAGTGCACCTGGGCCACCCCTGGGAGCCCGAGCAGTGGGGAGGGCAGCCATGCACCACTCAGCCATGGTGGGGGCACAGCAGTACCCCAAGTGCAACAGTCTAGCTTGCCCTGTGCCTAAGATGCATGCGAGTGAAGCAACAGCAAGGCCACCAATGTACCCCTGCCATGCCACCACAGCAAATCCAAATGCCCAAGTGCCCCCCACCAGCATCTGGCCCCATATCAGCCAATCTGCTACCAGATGCAAACAGGCCAGGCCTGTCTATCAGTCCAACAGCCCTGTGTTAAAACCCTCCCCCTATAACTACTGCCATACATGCAAAAACATGTAGAAGAATGTGTCCTAATGCCATCCCCTATGTCCGCTACAGGCACACAAGCATCACCTGAGGCATCAGCGGAAAAGGATGATGTGGGGCCATCCAACCGTGCACCCACCGCGCCACCACCAGCACCACCACACTGCACATGGGTTATCAGGACACATAAAGCGCAAAAAAGCACCCCACCACTGCCTGACGCAGCGTGGGAGCACCCACTTCAGGGGCACAGCCCATCAGGGGCACACCTGCCCCCAGGGTCCAGGCCACCATGGCTGTCCTGGAGGAGGCTGAGGACACAGCCCCAATCAACACCACCCAGGAAGAGGGAGGGGCAAGCAGCCCCGGCAGTGACAACCAGCATGCAGCCGCGGCCTGAATCAAGACAACAGTCAGCCCCTGGCATCTGCCACCCCACCCGAGAGCCAAGTCTGTATTGACAAGCACATCCCAAGACCACAGGGCCAGGCACACCGCTGACACTGCCACACCCTAAAGCCTGATGTGGACACTAGCTCATATGGGAGCCCAGACATAACCCCACCAGGCAATGTACCCCCGCTCTATCACCCCCCACTGCCGCCTTGGGTGCTCTGATGGCATGCTTGGATGTCATAAAGGCACAACAGCACGGATCAAGGGCCTTGCAACTGCCCACAAGCAGCATGTGAAGGCCATCAGTCGGGCGATTAGAGCGGCCGCTAAGACAATGGTCTGGGACAATGCACATACAAGGCAAGTGGTTGAAGCCTGTACTGCATCCCTGACTGGGTTTGGCCAGAGGGTGTGAGAGCTCTGAGAGGGTCTCTCTGCCTTTGCAGAGCAGATGAGGGAGTCAAATTGCCTCCACCACCAGAATATGCAAATGGCCGCCTCCATTCCATCAACCTTGACAACCCCATGGAGGAATCCCAACAGGGAACCCCCAGGCGCAGGTCCCAGCGCCAGCTGCACCACTGCATCCCAGATGCTGTGGCTCGTGGAAAGAGGGCACAACTGTATTGAATGGATTGTGCACTGTTGGCCTGAGGGCCCATCACATGGACACATTGCTGGGTGGGGGAGGTGGGACTGTGTGCTGGGGTGTTGGTGGTAGGTGGGTAGTGGGGATTGTGTGCTGGGTGTCAGTGGTGGGGGAATGGAGGGATTGTGTGCTGTGGTGTTGGTGGGTGTGGGAGGGGAATTGTGTGGTGGGGTGTTGGTGTTGGGTGGGGTCCAGGGGATTGTGTGCTGGGGTGTTAGTTGTGGTTGGGGGCGGGGGATGCGGTTAGGATCATTCACATTAAAGCCCATTGAACTCAGACAAATGCAAGGACATTAATGTTTATGTACTTGTGCTCTTTATTTAATATGTGCAGGTTGTGCACTGGTTCAGGTCACCATGCTAAAAGTACTTACAACTCAGGCGTTAAGGGTTAACGCCACCGTTAACCCTTAACGCCTGATTCTGATTTTAACGCCTGCTTTTAGCAGCCGTTAAAATCCATGGCGCTAATCCGCCATGATGCTAATTACGCCACCGTAATTTACGGTGGCGTAATTAGCGCCTTCCCCACTCCCATTATGCCCTATGGGGCAAAAATGGGAATGGGGAAGGGAAAATGGGAAATGGGAATTTACCGCCCCACTCACCTTGGAATGGGGCGGTAAATCCGCCATCCACCATGGTGTAAACGTAGTTTACACCATGGTGGTAAAGTTGGTGTACTTAGCACCAAGGTTGTAATGACCTCCCTTGTCTATCAATTCCTGTCAGACTAGTCTCCCTTCCCTCACCTCATCCCTATGTGTGTCAGCTCTGCCTCCGGCTACATGGTCATCTTCATCTTCCCCTGGGTGTTGCCTGTCAGTATCGGGGGTTAGGGGCACATTCTGCCCGAGGCAAATGTTGTGCAGCATTGCACACGTCAATATAATTTTGCCAATTTTGTCTGGGACATACATCAGGCCCCCCTATGCGATGTAGGCACTGGAATCGTGCCTTTAAAAGCCCCAAGGTGCATTCTATGCAGATGTATGTCCAGCTCTTGGCATGGCTGTAGGTATGGTCATGTGGCGTTCGTGGGTCACGCACAGTGGTCATCAGCCACGTCAGCTGTGGGTATCCTGAGTCACCTGCATGGGGTGGAATAACAATATCAGTCATTTGTATAATTCATGGGTCTGCAAACTGAAAACATTTGGCCATTATGAGCTATGGGCATTCTTGTGTGCATCAGAGCCATGCAATGTGTATGTGTGATGGGTGTGCATCCTTAGTATATCATCCATGCATTACTTGTCCTGTACATGCACCCTGTGTTGTTGTGGTGGCGGTCCTGTGGTGGCTGAATGTTGTTTGCACATGGGAAGACAGCTGTGGCACGGGTGTATACAGCCCTACAGATAAAGGGTGTATCTGCCACTTTTGCTCATTATGAATAGGCAAATACTCCCATTAAATTGGAATAGGGATTAAGAATACTCTCAACAGTAATTGGGAAACGGACACCTAGAAGCTTGTGTCCCGGCTTGCACCTGCACCGCTCCATGGATATGTTCAGACCAGTAGTGCATGTAGTACCAGAGGTAGGAGCTACTATTATTACTGCCTGATCAGAAGAAGTAGGCATTTATCTGTAAATGTGCATGAATGACTAGACGGAAATACATATTTATTACGCCAACATTTTGGTTTTCCATTTGAACCATATTTTTATGCGCTTATGAATTACTCTCACTGGAAATTTGGATTACATTTGTATTTCGTTAAAAATCATTTGACTCACAACTTGATTGACATGACATTGGGTGATGCAGTGTGGATCTGCGCTGCAGCACATTCAATGTGCATTGTGGTTAATGTGGTCTGATGCGTCATTGTGTTTGTAGCAGTGTGTGTCCATCACCATGTGTGGGTCCAGGTGTGGTGGAAGTGTACATGCTCCCCTGTATGCTCCCCATCAATGGTGCAGGTGCTGCACGGGTGATGCCAGTGCCTCCTCTTGACATGCTATGCTTCCTCTGTCTATCCCCTTTTTTACTTTTTTTAAATTCAACATGCATTTGTGGCAAGATTTGTACTGACTCACTATCCAGGTCCGTTGTCCTCTGTGCCTCTCCATGTGTCCCGGCAGTGTGCTGTTGCATAGGACCATGAAGTTGTGGCTGGATCTAGGGTAGCGGGCACAGCAGTGGCTGATGATAAGGTCAAGGCCACAGGTCACCTGCACGTTCATGGAGTGATAGTGTTTGCGGTTCCTGTAGACTGCCTCATGGGCCTGGGGTGCCACCAATGCAACATGGGTGCAGTTGATGGCTGCTATCACATTGGCAACTTGTGAGGTGGCATAAACTCGTGCCTTCATGTCATTCACCTGGGCCTGGCTGGTGGACAGTGTGATGTGCTGGTAGACATGGTGCAGCAGGGCATCCAGCACCTGGCCCAGGACTGCGCAGAATGTTGATTGGGCCATGCCATGAATTATGGCCACTGAATTCTGGAAAGTGCCTGTTCCAAGGAACTGCAGGGCTGCCACCAGTTTGGCCAGTGGGGGCACGGCTGTGCGGATGAAATCCTGCTCCCAATTTTGTCTTGTATTGTGGCCAGCAGCTCAGTGATGGTTGCCCTGTCCAGGAGGTACTCAGTTACAAAATGGTTGTCACTGAGGGCCCCGGGTGATAGCCTAATCCTGGGGATGTGTGCATGCCTTGCAAGGGCTGTTCTCCTCCTCCTCCTCATTCCACTCCCCCGTGCTCCCTGTGCCCTGGCCTGGTTGTTCAGCATCTGTAGCTCCAGGCGCAGCATGAGCAACTGCATATCATAGCTTCCAGCAGAGAATGGGAGCATGATGTTGGAAGGTGTGTTTGGGGCCTGGATGGGTATTATGAAGCCCTCTGGTGAGCATTGTTTGCACCTGTGGCTTGATTCCTGACACTTGGTTTCATTTACCTCCAGCTGGAGGCTGGGGTAATTCCAGCTGTATTAGCATCAGTTTTCTGGTGGTAATACCACTGGCCATGGAGTTGTGATAGGTCTGTAGTATCGCTCTGTGTTGACGGCGGTATTACCACCGTCTGCAATTCGCCGGCTGTAATAGCGCCGGCTGTATTAATGCTGGTCCCTTTTGGGTCAGGCGCTAATTTTGCAGGGTTGTGAGCGGGTGGAGCGATATTCCAGGTGCTAATACTGATAACACTGCATTTAAGGGCTACCGCCCAACTCGTGATCAGGCCCTAGGAGTCCATTGGAGGTCCTCAACTCAGGACTATCCTTTACACCTACGCAGAACTCTTCTCTTCTGGAAGAGAAAACCAACCTATTTAGGCTTATCAGAAAAATGCATCTGAAAAAATGTTTTGATCTACAGCTTTCACAAGAGGAACCATCAGTTATATTTCATTATATTGAAATGAAACCGAAGAGCACATTTGATCCACAGGTAAACAACATGGTGATTAAACTCTTCGAAAGACAAATGTTGAATGACATGAATAAGATCAACTTTAATGAGACATCAAAATGCAACATCAGGCAACATAAGAACCAGCTAATTAGAGATCTTGCAGATGACTGTACTCTCATGTTGAAATCATCTGACAAGAGGGGGTTCAATAGTAATTATGGATACCAACTTCTAGAATCAACAATGGATGTTACTACGTAATGATACAAATACCTATGTGGCGTTAGAACAGGAAACCACTTTGATGATAGCTTCTCTAATTAAGGAAACCCAAAAGAAAGCTCTTGGCACTGGTTGGATTAATCCCAAAACCCAGAAATTCCTCAAAAAAGAATTTGCCATTACCCCTGTTTTCTATGGTTTACCTAAAATCCACAAGAACAAACAAAATCCACCATTGAGACCATTAGTTGCGTGAACAGAAAGTATTTTTGACCCACTCGCAATCTATGTAGACAGGGGTATTACAACCTATCGTACAGAAAACAGGAACCTATCTGAGAGACACCACACACTTTCTTAACACCTTGCAGGAAATAGGCAATTTGCAAACAGATGATACACTGGTATCCTTTGATGTGCAGAGTATTTGTACATCTATTCTGCACAAAGATGGTTTGGAAGCTCTTGAATGGTCCTTACTGCAGGAAGAGAACTGTAGGGCAGCGAAAGTGTTGACATTGGAATTGACTAAAATTATTCTTTACAATAATTTCTTCAGATTTAATAAACAATTCTACCTTCAAGCAGCCAGTACATCACTGGGGTCAGTCAAGCCCCCGCATGTGCATCCCTGTTTATGTACCATCTATAGACACAATCAGTCTTCAATCATTCACATTGGTCAACCAGGCTTTTAGTCTGGAAAAGATACTTTGATGATCTGTTTGTGATTTGGAGGGGTGAGCGTAGGGAACTAGTTGAGTTTATTAGATACCTAAACTCTATACATGAAGGTATGACAATCACCATGGAAGTAGGCATACCCACACTACACTATCTGATGTAGAACTAGAACTCAAAAGGGCAGCTTGATAACATACATTTTTCATAAACCTACTGATGTTAATAACTCCTTACACTATTGGAGCCAACATCTGAGACATGTGATGGATGACCTTCCCTACTGCCAATTCTTGAGGCTAGAACAAATTGTTTTCCGATGAAAATACATTGGAGATGGAGAATGAGAAACTGACTGCCAAATATTTGCAAAGGGCACATCCCAAAACCACTCCTAAAACAGCTCAAAGTAAAGCAAGTCAGATGCAACGGGAGGACCTCTTGAAGGTTATATCTAAGACACAAGAGATTCCTTTTCTTTATACTTTAAAATACTCCAGTCAAAGTCACAATGTGACTCGACTTATCAAGAAGAACTGGAAACTCATACATCTGGTTCCACAATTACAACTACTTTTCCCAAAACCCTGCTTATAGTTTATAAGAGGGGCAGGAATCTCAGGACCAATTGGTCAAGGCAGAAAAAGCTAAACCCAGTGTACAAACCACATTCAGTAAAAAGAGGAGCGGGACTTTCCCCTGTCTCCATTGCAAACATTGTAATAATATTATGAAGCACAGCTATGGGAGACACCCCCAAACAGGGGCAAAAATAAAACTCAGAGACTATGCCTTGTGTGATTCAAGTTCAGTATATATTGCCTGAGTTACCCATGTGGGTTTCTTTAGTGGGACACACAGCAAGAAAGGTGAAAGATAGATTCCATGAGCACAAGAGCAATATAAGAACTACAAATGTGCCCTAACCAGTCACTAGACACTTCACAGACCAAAGACATACGGTAGCCTATTTGAGGCTTATGTTACTAGAAGTTGTACAGAAACCCAATATTGGTGGGGATTTGTCTAAAAAAAATTGAATCAAAGAGAACTCTACTGTATAGAAAAGCTGGGCAGTCTGTGCCTAAACGGCATGAATGAGGATTTTCATTTAGGAGCATTCCTGTAAAAGCATACATGTAAAACTATTCCCTCAAAAGCCAATGTTGTTGGTAACCATGGTCTATGTACCACAAATGAAACAATGTATAGATTGTAAGCATGTGCAACCTAATCCTATACGATCAACTTGGAGTAGCTTTTCCCTAATTAGTTTGAGCATGGCAGGGAGTTAAGCTTGGATTAAATATAAGCCACTCTGATAGGACTAAATTGCACCACCCTCTTTTTGTCATCTTATGGACGGATGAGTACACACCAGAAGAGGCACCGGATGACTAAGAGACCTCTTCAATCTGATTTACCCAGTGAGATTATGTATATTGTTATTTTGGAGGGCAAGCGTGATTATTACATAAGTAGCAAAGTGTTATCCTGTGATGCTTGAAGTTACCTGTTCCTCATATTCCTCGGTTTATGAGGACATGCATTAAAACTAGTTTTTACATCACCAGGCGACCGCGTCTAGATATTTATGCACATCACGTCACTTGTTTACATGTGACGTCATTGCGCTAAGACGTCACAATGACATTCCATCTTATAGCAGCCATTTTTGAATGACTCTTAGTATTAGGAATGCGAGATCTGGAAGAGCAGATTACAGGATGCCATATAGCAAGTAAAAGGGACCTATGTCTCTGATATACACCAGAGCAGAGATTCCCACTGAGCACATTTTTATGTGTCTTCATATTTTACCTGTATCTACAGGGTTTATGAGGTAAGAGGACTGAAGGGTGAATTGCCAGCCACATCTCAACTTAGCGTCATACATGAATAGCTGTTAAAATGCACTATAGAGGTAAGCCTCCACACCACTCTACATACACTCCTCATGTCTTGGACTAGCATGGGCTCTGCCCCCTTTTTTCTCATTATTGTTCCCAGAGGATGGAGAGGGCATTGGCTGTCATTAGCTATATAAAAAATATCCTGAGCTGAGAAAACCACTGGGTCCTCCACAGAACAGGTGGCCACAAAAATAAACATCTACTAAGCATTGGCAATACCATGGCAATACCATGCCGGGAAAGGCGGCGCCCAGGTCTAAGGGCCAAAGGAAAGGCAATGAGCTGGAAAAAACTTTGAAAACCTTTTTGGAAAAAGGAATTACCCCTCCAGGCCTACCTCTGATCCTCCTCCCCCTCGTGTAACGACCTGCGCAGTGGCTGCAAATAACAAAACCAATAACCAATAACCAATGGACCCCTCGGGTGTCTAGTGCAAAAATGATGGATTACTTCCACCCACCTGATAAGGAAATGACCATTATTGTAGCTAACGGCTCAAGCAAACGTATAGTGGTTACAGACTGTGCAAAGGAGGCTTCTATGTGTGATTACGGGGGCATAAACCATACCTCCTTACTGGCCTTATGTTACTCGTTGCAAGGAGAGGCAGGACACATACGAGTACTGAGCCAAGTGAGGCTACTAAAGCCATTGCATATGCACCTCAGGGGTCACTACCTACATGCACAGGGGGTCTTGAATCCTTATCTGAAATTCCCGCAATCTCAACTGCGGACACGTCAATATGCTCACAAGAAGTGGAAATAACAGTACAATGCCTATTGAACACCCGAGTACTTTTTCCCACTGACATGTCGGGTAAACGGGGGCGATCTGGTGCTCAGCAGTCCAGTTTTCGACACAACCCCATCCCTGACATAAGTTCCATTTCAGAAAAAGGATGTTGTGATTCACTTCGCTGTCAACTTTTTACTTAATCTGTGTGGTGTAATTTTGGAAGAAGTGAAAAAACAGGCATACATGCCAACATTCTGTGACCAAAAATCTGTAGGAATCTTAAAGTTTCAAAAATAGTCAGGCGAGGAGGTAATGATAGGAATAGGGTGCGTCAGCAGCCCATTGTCATTGAATGAGCCCGCCGCCGAGGGTGCATTCGATGACAATGAGGCGCTTGCCACGTTTTCTGCCACCATGCCAGCTCGGGCCAGCTCGGGGGAGCCCTTGAAAGACTCCCCTGAGCTGGCGTGTTGTGGGGCTAATGGCACCTTTTGTCAAAGGCACCCGTGGCAGAGGGGCGCATTTAGCCCGCTGCCGTGGGCGTCTTTTACATCAAAAGCCTGCATGCTGCACCTTCTCCCACTACGCCAGCTCGGGGGAGCCTTTGAAAGACTCCCCCGAGCTGGCGTGATGGGGGGATAATGGCACCTTTTGTCAAAGGCACCCACGGCAATGCAGTGCATTTAGCCCACCCCTGTGGGAGCCTTTTACATCAAAAGTCTGCATGCCGCGCCTTCTCCCGCTACACCAGCTCAGGGGAGTCCTTGAAAGACTCCCCCGAGCTGGCGTGGCCAAAAAAATATATATATTGTTTTTAAATCAGTATTTGTTGCCACTAAATCGGTAGGCGGTAGGACTGCTTAAAAAGTGGTATCCTACTGCCTAAATTGGTAGGGTTGGCAAGTATGAACAGGGGGTGGCTATAGCTAGAATGGACAAAAGAATACAAGATGCAGGAGCAGTCTACTTTACCCACGACTCAGAACATTCTGCCTTCAGTCATTTCTCTCTTTTCACCGGGGCAAGGCTCTTCTATGGAGGTGCCAGCAGCTGAGCCGGAGGTGTAGCACCTAGCAGATGATATAAAGGTTGTGTCCACATATAAGACAAGAAAACAAAGGCAACTGGTAAAGCGGGCTAGGTTATGAAGGAGGGCCTGTGGTAACAATCTGCCAGCCATCGCTGAGATATCTGACCCCATGAATTCTACATGTATCACACTAGACTCGGCACAGGCTAAGGTTATCAAGGATCCAATTACCATGGCCAAACAGCGAGTAAGAAGGGGACGGGCACACTTACCAGTTGGTTGTTGGATGACGTGCAGAATGCCGCCTCCCACGTAAAATCTGGTAAACCTCTATCTATAGTGGTGGGCCACAATGAGGTTACTACTGGTCCTGTAATTACTCCATAAACAAAGTGGTCTGCCCTGAAAATCCGCTACCACAGACCCATCACTGCCTACCCCAGCCCATCCTCACCCCCGGCCCTGCTCCTCCTCCTCCCCCCTACCGAGATTTACCCTAAGTCATTTACTTTCAGTCACAAACCCTCCACTTTTATGGAGAAACGAATCAACAGATCTGGCATTCTGGGCTTGTGTAAAAACATTCCTGCATTACGTGTATTGACAGCTGCCGATTTCAGTTTTGTTGAGCCAGTGGACTTACAGATCGGTAATTTTGTACGGGTACACTGTTCTACTACTGATGGGCCTGCTCCCATAAGTAGCCACCTGGGGTCCATTCAAAAAGCTGGGTTTATTATTGATGATGCCACCCATGTTATTAGCAAGGGGGGGTGGAGAGTACCTGCATCCCCAATACACAAGCCAGCAAGCTAGCCAAAGAATTGGCCACTGAGTATGCTACGGCAAGGAATGGTTTAGAAAATGTCTCACTCGGCAGATGACCAAGACTTGATGACGCCTAAGGGTGTTGAGCTGGAACATCGGAGGTTTCTTCCACCGGGTTCACTTAGCTGTCTATCGGATTTTGATGTTTTGTTTTTGCAGGAGACATGGCTTACGGCAAAAATATAATTGTGTTTTTTATTATGTATCAGCATGCAGCCAGTGAGGTTGCGATCGGTCGACCTTTTGGGCATCTGGCAGTGGTAATTAAACAGTCAGTCCCTCTGACAAGTGCAAAGACTATCCTGAGAACCCCTAATGTGTTAGTAATAGAGGTAGTGATAAAAAACATCCCTGATAGGTTGGTATTTCTGTTAATTAATATCTATGTCCCTGCTGATCTGTTACAGCCCCAGGAGCTCCATTGGATACTTGATGTGATGCTGACTGAATGGATGTTGGGGGACAACCATGAATTTATTCTCCTGGGTGGGGATCTCAACACTGCCTGCATTGACCATGAACTATGTGTTAAACCCAAATGTGTTCTGACAAAATCGAGAGGGAATAAGAAGGGAAAATATTGGTTGGACTTCTTACATGAATCGGCCCTTATGATGTACAATGGCCGTACAGTGGGTGACTGCCCTGGGCACAGCACTTGGAGTATGGGTGGTAAAGCTTCCACCCTGGATTACTTCTTTGGGACTAATACGTGCTCCGGGCGAGTTATATCTTTTGAATCCATGCAGACCACATTTAGTGATCATCACTTGCTGATCTTAACACTCCACCTGGGAAGCCCCATAGAAAGACAGTTCAGGGTGAGGATCTGGTGGCGAACCAGGGGAGGGAGTAGGATCTGCTGGTCACCCCAGAACCTAACCAAAAGTACTGAGGCAGTGAATCACCTGGTAAAATACGAGTTGAACAGGTTTGCTCACCTAGTGTTAGATGAGATGGGAAGTTACCTTAATAACCGAGCCCACCAAACCGGATCGATTAAAGTGCATTGTGTAGCCCTCCATGGAGCACAGAAAAGTAAACCTTTTGATGCCGAAATTAGAGATGCCAAGCACCACATGAGACAGCTCAGATATGCCAGGGGGGTAGAATAGAGTGGCATCCGTGAGGTGCACGTTGGGCAAATCAAATTGGAATACAAGAAATGGCTCTGGAGAAGGAGGCACTCAGAAATACCCAATGGCAGCAAATGCTCGCAGTGCTCTGCACAGGCCATATTAGACCAATTTGTCAAATATTGTCCCAGGTAAAAGGTAACACTAGGCACGCTGTGGTTAACACTATAGCAGAGTCTGAATGGATCGATTTCAAAGGGTCCAAATATGCTGCCACAGGGGAGACAAACACAGAAATTGTATCTGTGCCATGGATCTTGCATCCAAGCTGGGTGGACATTTGAGAGGCTATAGTGGGCCTGAAGAGCTCTCGGGCTCTGGGCCCTAGTGGTGTATCGGATGTGGTGCTGAAAGAAGATCCTGGGGCTTGGGCTATGTTGCTAAAACTGTTTGATAACATATGTGCAGAGAGGAGAATTCCAGCTTCTTGGCAGCAGGCGATTCTCCTACCTGTAAATAAAAAGCGAGATAGGCTATGATCACAGAACTATAGGCTTCTATCTCTGCTGGATGTACCTGGGAAACTATTCTCCAACTTTGTATTACAAGCCCTGCAGCATTGGGCAGACGAAAACAACATATTGCATTATACACAAACAGGCTTTCGACCTGGCTCGGAAACAACACATAATATCAGAGTGATGTATGTGTTGATCAGGAAGCATCCACCAAAGGTAACCCGGACCTGTAGTTAATATATGTGGATTTCAGTGCCGCATTCGACACTGTCTGTTGCCCACTTCTGTGGAAGAAATTGCACACCTACGGTAGCCCGGAATGGTTGATTTCCATACTGAGGCATCTCCACCAGAACAACAGCTTGCAGGTAAGGCTAACCAGTGCAGGTTCACTGCCAGTGGCTGTGGGGATTAACAGGGGGATCAGGCAAGGATGTGTTCTGACTGCCCTGTTGTTTATCCTATACCTGCCGATCTTCCAGAACTCTTACTTGCAGTAGCGGGCTATTCTGTTATAATGGGCGACACTGTTATTGCCAGCCTCTTCTATGCAGACAACCTAATTTTGCTGGATCACACTATACGTGGAGTAAACAATGAGTTTATTGCCCTCACAAAATATGCCAAAGAAAATGGGTTGGTTATTAACATTGCAAAACAGAAATGATGGTCGTCTCAAGCAGGTCATTCAGCAGAGTGAACATCACAACTGATTCACAAACTATCGAATATGTCCCAACTTATCCGTACGTAGGTATACCCCTTCAGGCAGATGGTGATTACAGGCCAATTATTGTTGGCAAACAAAGTACAGCTAGGCAACTCACCTTTTCTATTAATACATTTTCAAATCACACCGCAAGCTTTTCGGTCGAAGGGATTATCAGGCTATATAACCATATGCAATACTGTATGGTCTTGAAGGTCTTGCCTTGCCCGATTTAACATGGCTGAATGTAATTGAGGGTTTCTTTTGGAGAACGCTCCTGAGGTTGCTGCTGTCAACACCAATGGCTTACCTCCATTTGGAGTTCACCTAGTGTCTTTATGGAGCCAGGACCTGATCAGAAGAGGCGCAATTTTCATTAAGATGAGATCCGGTGCTAAGAGCCCGCTCTTCAAAACCTTGAGCAAAAAACATTCGACATGTGGGGCATGCAAAACTAAAGGGGACATCTTAAACAAATTAAATGAGGCGTGTTTCTCCATGATCAAGTGGGATCCAGATTTCGCACGGGGCACAGGGTTTGAAACATTGAAGTTTTTGTTTAAGAACAAGTTACAGCAGTGGGGCTGGATAAACAATTGCACTCATTTAGCAAGATTACACAACAATACATATCTAGAGAATATTGTTCACAGATATCTCAAGACTCAGTATTATTTATTGAGATGCCCAAGCCCTGCTGTTGTTAGCTTTAGACTACGCGTTCGGACCAATCAGCTCCCGGTGCTGGCACTACAGGGAAGACACCTGAAAATTGCTGTAGCAAACAGAATATGTAGGATGTGTACGTGGGGAAAACCAATGTTGAGACCACTAAACATGTCTTGACAGCATGTCCAAGGTGGGCCCCCCTGTACATGACAATGTTGGGGCAGTTCATGAGTCATTATAATGCGATCAAGTCTGATGACTTTTGGTCCTTTTGTCTAAATACTGATACAGAGAGGGTTCACACGGCCCGATTTAAAATCTGGAGTGTATTGTGGGACACACTAAAGACATAAAAGGTCTGATCCATGTTGTTGTTACGAAGCATCCCTACAGATGATTGATTGATTGATTTTTGACTTTGGTTGACATGATTAATACATTTAAAATTTTAAATGTTTTTAAATGTTTTAAATGCTTGTATGAATTTTAATTGGCATATTATGATATTGATTATTGTCTGATTCGTTTTTGTAAAGGTTCTTACGTGAATCAAACCAAATAAATAATTAAATAAAGAGGTTTGCCCAGGAAACGAGTGATTGAAATCGGGTGGTATTTTGCCGGACAGGTAGGATTGGCAGAATGCTCTTTTAGGAGGGGGTGCACAAGGGAGTGCTTGAGGAGAGAGGGGAAAGATCTAGTGGCAAAAGAGTGATTGAAGAAATTGGCCAAGGCTGGAGAGAGGGTGTCAATGTGGCCCATGACAGTTCTGGAAGAGCAGGGGACGACCTGTTTAGACAAAACTTTCATCAATCAGGCTTGTCTCGAAACATCGTCAGGTGTCGAGAGAGAGAAGGAGGAAAAAGGAGGAGGAGAGGGAGAGACGGCCAAGGCGGGCCTGAGAGAGGTACAGGGAGAGGAAAAGGAAAGTGAGGTCCGAACATCCCAAGTTTTATTGGTAGAATGAGAGGCCAGCTCCATGCAGATCACCTGGGAGGGGACAGCAGAGATGGAGACTGCAGTAGGATTGGCCAGCTCGTTGAAGATTTTAAAGAGTTTGGCCGTGTTGTTAGAGGCCGCATTGACACAGCCTTGGATGTGGACTCTCTTCTTGGAAAAGACAGGGAGTCTGTATTGCATTTGGAGCAGGAGTTAGGCCAGTTTGTCAGAGCGTGCGCCCAAAGCCCTCCACTTCCTCTCAGCCTCCCTGCACTTGAGTTTCAGGGCGGCGAGGTCGAAGTCATACTAAGAGTTGCACTTGGGGGTAAGCTTCAGACGGATTCTCATGACAGAGGCAAGGATGTCCAGAGTGTTGGAGATAGAGAGATGCAGGTTAGAGAGGGCTGTGTCAGAGTGTGAGCCAGCTGCAGGAGCAAGAGGAGCAGAGAAAGTAGAGGCAGGCCGGACCGCTCACCAGGATCTGTTTTTAGTCAAGCTGATTCAAGGCATGTTATGTTATGTTATTTTCCATTTGTATAGCACCTTTTGCCATTGTTTTGATTCCAAAGTGCTGTGGGCTGAACGCCCTTGGGACCGCAGTCCAGGTCAGTAGAGAGAGTAGCGTGGAACAACGTGCTTGGTGCACTTGGTATGCGTATAGCCAGAGTGTGCAGCTGCATACTAGAGCTAGGTGTGATGCAGTGGTTGTGTAGGGTCAGTAGAATGGGTGCAGCAACACCGGTGGATTGTGCTATCTGCATTCTGGCAGCATTGTATTGCTTGAGAGTGACATTATGTGTGCAGCTAGGCTGAAATTCAAGGGGTGTAGCTGCGTTCTAAAGACTGTTGAGGCGAACATGTAGGTGTATCAGTATGTGTGCAGCTTGGCCGAATTAACCAACGGGTGTAGTTTTGTTCTATTGTTTGTTGGTGTAGAGGGAAGAGTTAGCATAGTAGTGTTATTTGAGTGTCTGTGTGAATTCTAGGGGAGCCTTGTTCCTGTTCAGCTTCCAGTGCCTGTCAGGGCATGGTAGCTCTTTGTTTCTTGATGGGTCCTATTGTTTTGGTCCAAACTGATGGGTGTTGACAGGCAGACCTGTCCCTGATACTCAGCTTGTTATTGCATAGGTACTGCCGGCATCCATGGTTGGCAAATTGCATGATAGAATCTCTGGTGGGTTATTCTACTAGTACATTCTCTGAAAGTTGGGGTTAGCTAAGAATAAGTGCTAGCACGTTCCTTGCTTTATAAATCTCCACAGGGATTCATTGGTATGTCGGATTAGCAAGGGAGGCCATTTCCTGCTATGACAACGTAGTGCATATTTGCAGGGGAGTGATCTAGTTCATAAGTGCTATAGGTGCTTGGGCTGTTGGTCTGTTAGATAGGTTACCAGTGGGTGGTTCTGCTGTATTCAAACGATGGTAGGTGCGCTTGGCAGGTTAACAGCTAGACGGCCCCTGGTATCTAGTTCCGATCTTACCTTACCAGATGCATAGGTGGCAGGTAGGTGCCTTCTTTGGCTGATTTCATAGTGCAAAATAGCAAAGCCATGTGGTAACTACTGTAAGGGTTGATACATAATGCTCCAGTGGTTCTAGTCAAGGGGCGGCGATGGTTCACAATGGTGATTCTGTTGCTCAGGTGTTATGGTTTGGTGAAGCAGCAGTTCGAAGGTGAACTGGTTTGAGTCATTCAGTAACGGCTGGTTCAAGATGATGAATGCTACTCCAGTGGTTCTAGACGGTTCCGGTGATGAGCAGTTGATTGGAGCTAAGTAGGTGACAGGCTCTGCGATGACACAGTGTGACATTGAGCTGGTTCAAAGTTGCAAGCCTGGTGGCTCAAAGGTTCAATCGAGAAACAAAAGCAGCACTAGTGGGCCCTGATGTCCGAGATGCAGAGAACCTGGTTTGAAGGCTGTTCGAACAGTTTGATGCAATGCAAAACAGGCATCCTGGCTGTCTTGGCTCTCATAATGCTGTAAGTCCCTATCTGGGATCTCAGGAACAAGTTTAGTCCTCATTCTTGGGCTCACTGCAACGGAGGCTGTGCCTCGCAGTGAGAAGTCAAGTCTCTCTAGTCGGTTCCATCGATGAGCAGTTGATTCAAGCTGAGCAGAGAGTGGGTAGGGTACAAAGCTTGTTTCTGCCTTGGAAACTCAGTCTTCACCTCTCTGGGAGAGGTTTCTGAAAAGTCAACTCTCCCAGCAGAGGCCAAATTGATTGTTACTAAGGCATTAGGTCCGAATTGAATCTGAGAAGGTGTGGGAGCCCCCTTCTTTTAAAGGAAAAGGTCAACAGGTGATGGGATACAAGTAAGCCTGCTTTCGGGGTCTAATCCAAGTCCTTTGAACAAGTGGACTTTGCCTTCTGATGCCACATCCAAAGTGTTTGCTCTACAGAAAGTGGAGGGGACAGTAAGGAAAGTGAGACACAGAGAGAAACAAGATGGTGGATCCTTCCTCCAGCTGCAAGGAGCTCCCTCTGTCTACACTAAACCTGCCCCCTTCCCTTCTCAATGGAATCAGAAGTCCTTCTGGTATGCAACACATTGGTGTGAAGTGACTTCTTTTTTGACAGGATGTGCCCTTTGAATCTTGTACCCAGGAAGCTTCTTGTGAGTGAAGTAGCTGTCTCTTTGGGGAGGATGTTACCTGCCTCACCTAGGAGCAAAGACAAGAAACCCTCAGGTCTACATTCTTTCTGGGAGCAGCAAGGACAACCTGGCTGAGGGGAATACAAATAATCCTTCCACAGCTGAGCTGGGCTCACATGGCTGATACGTGTGATATCATTTGGATTTGGCTTTATCATTTTGAGAAATACCACCCACCATACCCTGACTCAGGTATTGCTTATATTTAAGTGTAATATTCCACCATAACTCATAATTATGGGGTTTTGGAACAGAAGTGCAAATCATAGGTTCATCACCTGTGCTGCAGTTACTTCGCTGTCACTGCAGCTGTCAAGAGCGTAGCTGTGCCTAGAACCTGCTCTGTCTCACGAGAGAGCAGAGTCTACATATCAGACTACTGTTTCAGCCAGACACAGGTCTGTACTATGCTTTTGAACTAGATTTTGTAAAGTCGGGGCTGGTCAGTATGCCACATTGTCTGAGGTTGTGGCGTTTCCCTCTGAGAGAGAATTACCCACATCATTCTATGTTTAACTACAAATCAAAAAGGTGAAGGCTTCTAAACCCTCGCCAGATGGCAATCCTTCATAGTCATTTTCTTTGATCCTTACTCAAGGTACCTGTCAATAGGATTTTGAAGAGATCCATGGATAGATAACAATACTTTCTGTTCTTATATAACATTTAATGACAGGTTCCTATGGTTTCAAAGAACTTTAATAGCATGTGTTATTATCTTAATAATAATTTGTAATGGTACTCAATGCCATTGAAAGGCTGACTGGCTACGTGAGACTTGCTTCGAGATTCAAACTTGTGGTGTTCGACCTCATGTCAGAAACCAGTGATTTATTTGTCAGCTATTCACGCAGTTAGATTAATAGATGGATGGCTGAATGGATGGATTCATAGATAGCTAGATAGAAAGATAAAACAATAGCTAAATAGATAGAAAGATGAAAAATGCAAAACATGAATAATAGATAGATAGATAGATAGATAGATAGATAGATAGATAGATAGATAGATGATACAAAGGTCTTCAGCACAGTTCATCTCTTTTAACACCTTAACAAGTGAAAGACTATGCATAGATTCCTCACCCTTAGCCACCCTTAGCACATAGCCCATGTAGAGGCTTAGCCAGTATTGATTAACAAGTGGGGCCTGAAGCTAATGTAGTTGGGCCCACGTCAAGTTGAGCCCGTAGAGGGAAGAGGTTTATTGTCGGCCGATTATGTGGAATCTATCGGATGTAGTAGGGTAGCCAGAACCAATCAAGGGTGGTTTGGGGTGTTCTTCTACTGTGAACATGTTTTTGTATCATGAGTTAAAATAGTGCAATCAGATTTGTAGTGTAAGACATGAAACAATCCATTTGTTGCCATGTCAACAACAGGGCACAGACATTTTTTTTATAATGTCTCTTCCCACTATATTCCTGTATAAAAACATTTTCTTGTTGAATGTGCCCATGCATGTCCATGCTGGCACCAGTATATACTAGCATTCCCACATTAGAACATACTCATGTTTGCTTTTCCTGATAATACTAGTAAGGATACAATAAGAAACATGTTCATGTTATTTGTGCCCATGCATGTCCATGCTGGCACCAGTATATACTAGCGTTCACACATTAGAACGTACTCAAGTTTGCTTTTCCCGGTAATACTAGTAAAGATAAAATAAGAACAATGTTTATGTTGGCTGTAGCCAATGTAGGTCAGTAACCCCATGTAAGACCATACTCCTGTTGGCTTTGTCCTTAATGCTATTATAACTTCTGTGCTACAGTACAAAAACATAAAAATGATGGCTCCACAAATGCACCCCTCATGTAAGAACACTCATCATCTTAGCTTTGCCTTTAATGCCAGAAAGAAAGCAATGCCATACTAAGAAAACATGTCCCTGCTGGCTCACAAATGGCCTCCCTTTTAAGAACACTTATAATGTTGGCTTTGGCTTTAACAAAACAAAAAAATAGAGTAGGTCCACCCTATCAAAACTGGTGATCTCAGTTGGCCCTAAATAGAGCTGCACACTTGAGGCTGCACACTTGAGTGCTGTACTGTATGAATGTGCCTCAAAATTATTATGATAAGTATTCACAACAACTAGTATTCATAATTTTCTTAAAGGAACGGTTTATTCACATCCCTTCGTGTTTCCTTTATCAAATATTGTTAATTCATATTCCAGAGTTATATGAATTACAAGGTACAATCCATCACTTTGTTGTTTTTTTTACACCTCTCAATATGTTTGCAATACTGCTGACATTAAGTTTTCTTTTCTTACTTTCATATCAACATGTTGGGACACATTGATGAAACACTGAACCGGTATGTGCTTTTTGCACAAAAATTCTGAAATATCATTTGGTTATTTGATTTGCTATATGCTATATGAATTAAAAAAAACTGTAAAAAGTTGGGCAAATGAGAATAAATATATCATGTACGGCACTGAAGAAGGTTTTTCTACCGAAATGCATTGGCAATTGTACATGAAATCATAGCCAATATTTTTGCCTGGCCTCATTGAATATGAAGGAACAATATTTGATAAAGGAAACACGAAGGGATGTGAATAAACAGTTCCTTTAAGAAAATTATGAATACTAGTTGTTGTGAATACTTATCATAATAATTTTGATGCACATTCAGACAGTACAGCACTCAAGTGTGTAGCCTCAAGTGTGCAGCCCTATTTAGGGCCAACTGAGAGCACCAGTTTTAATAGGGTGGACCCACTCTATTTTTTTGTTTCATTGATTTTTGGTCCTTATGCTACAGGACCGTTTTATAACTGGTAGCCCCAGGATAAAACTTTACTAATCAGCATTACATAAAACAGACCTGTGAAAGAACTCAAGGAACAACGTAGTTCCCACCTTCATATTGTATTCTTCTTACTTTATCTTGGCATAACAAAAGGTGGAGGCACACAGATTGAACTTTCAATACTTATCACACTATCAAACATGTAATTTGCAGACATAGAAAGCTTAACCACAAATAAAGTTGAAATATTAGGATTTACAGCCACAGAGGCAGATACAATTAAAAGACACTGGATTTAATACAACCAGCACCAATAAAAAAGATCCAACACGCCAAATAAAACAACTGGAATACTTAATTCGCAAAGAAATCAACTGTAAACTACATGCAATTACGCTTGGTAGATACCATAAAAATCAAAGAATTTCTAATGGACTCCGCAAACAGCTAAGACCGACTTTGTGTAAGGAAAGTAAAGAATTTGTGAAAAGATGGGAGGCTGTACTCAATAAGTGCTCTTTGGATCTTATTTTATTAACTATACAAGAATTGGCAAGCAACCTTAAAGATCTAGGACAAGAGATACAGGAGATAGAGAAGGAACTAGTTGCAACTTTGACAGAAGACATCAACAATAAACTATCTGAGTATAAAACGGAGTTAGAAACTAAGAAGATCAGAACATTTAAACGGGATACGTAGGACTACTTGAAAGACAAGTTATATAGCTGGATGGATAAATATGGACCCCCTCTGAGGAAACCCAAGACAAATTATACGAGTGAAACATCAAGCTCAGGGACAGACACAGAAAGGGAAACCACCAACCAAGAAGAAGAATCAACTCCAAGTACCTCAGGAGCAACAGGCACGAGAGAAACATCAAGTAGTAATAGGGTTCCTTTTTTAGACAGAGGAAGAAGAGAACAAGAACGGGGCAAAGAAAAACAAAAGGGAAGACCAAACACAATATTACAACAAAGGAAAACATAGTGATCAATTTGTCTTCCAGAGTCCTTACATCTAAAGAGATTCAAACCCTGCAGAAAGAACTCAGTTTTGTTCCCACACACGACAGTACCCTGTTTGAGTCCAAAATCGAATTGTATAAACTGATCCCCAAAATGAAGCTTAACGTGTTCTTCAGTGAGTTAGAACAATATCACCAAGAGGATGACGACTCTCTTGACCTAAAAAAATGTAGGAGAAAGAGTAACTTCATTCCTCCTATTACTGTACCATCTGTTGAAATATTCCAGAAGCAAGTTACTAGAGACCTTGAGAAGATTGTTCTGTCACTCTAAGAATTGCAACATGAAACCTCATGAATTCAAATTGATCAGAGATTTATATGGAGACGAATCAATAACTAAAAGATCTGTGGATAAAGGAGGCTACCTAGTGTTACTGAATAGCTATGATTACGATCAGGAGTGTATAAGAAAACTCAATGACACCAATACCTATGCCCTACTGGACACCGATCCTACGGAAGAGATAAGAAGGAACCTAGAGAAGCTACTAGAAAGAGCAGAAGAATTGAAATGGAATAACCATAATACCAAGAAGTTTTTGACCAACTCTCATCCTCGGATACCTCACTTCTATACTTTGCCCAAAGTTCATAAAGATCCACTGAAGCCACCAGGAAGGCCCATAGTGGCAGGAATGGATAGCATTTTGGAACCACTGGGGAAATACATAGATTACTTTTTACAGCCCATCATCCAAAAGACCAGTATATACATCAAAGATTCCACCCATTTCCTACAACAACTCAGGGCTATACCATTCAAATCCAACCACATCAGTTTCACTATAGATGTCAAGAGTCTTTATACCTCCATCCCGCACGACTTGGGCAGAGAAGCAGTCGAATGGTGACTCTTACAAGAAGATGAAATACCAGCACAGAAGGAATTCATTATGGCACTACTTGAATTTATCGGCATCAACTCCTATTTTCAATACAAAAACTCATATTTCCTACAAGTCGCGGGCACAGCAATGGGGGCCGTCATGGCACCGGCCTACGTGAATGCATTCATGCATAAGTTTGAGTCGGAGTATGTACTAAAGAACCCCCACTGGCACAACAATCTGGCAATATGGATCAGATATATAGATGACATTTTTGGTATCTGGAAAAACACAGAATCTGAACTCTTAACCTTCTTCGATTACCTCAACAGTATAGACCCTAGGATTCAGTTTACACATGAACACTCGAACAAAGTCATACATTTTTTGGATGTTGAAATAAAGATCACAGACTGTGAAAATCAAACCACAATTTTCCGGAAGAGCACAGATCGCAACAACCTTCTACAAAGACTGAGCTTCAATCAACCTAGCCTTATTAAAAATGTCCCTTACAGTCAAATGTTAAGGGTCAAAAGGATAGTTAGCGACCCCTCAGACTACCAAGAGGCGGTGAAAGAGATGGGTGATACATTTTTAGAGAGAGGATATTCCAAGGAAGAAGTAGAGGCCGCTACTGTACGTACAGCAACACAAAACAGGGAAGAATTATTGAAACCTAAAACCAAAACAGAACAAACGCCTCCATTGGTCTTTGTATCTAAATACTCCAGACAAAGCAGCCGTATCAAAACTATAATCAAGAAGCATTGGAACACAATAACTTGTGACCAGAGAATAGAACATTTGTTCAGAGAACATCCTACTTTTGCCTATCAACGCAGTCAAAACCTGAAAGACAAGCTGGTTAACACCAAACCTCCGTGCAAGAAGAAGCTAATAGATCGTATAGGCACATTTCTGTGCTTGAACTGCAGCAACTGCAATTACATCATGAAAGGATCGACCATTCATCACCCACACTCCGGAGCAAAAATTAAACTGAAGTATTATGCCACATGCAACACACAGAATATTATTTATGGAATCAAATGCCCATGCGGGTTGTTCTATGTTGGCCAAACACATCGCACTGCCAAAATCAGGTGGAACAAACATCGATCATTCATAAGAAACCACACTGCCACTTTAGCGGTAGCTAGACACTGGCAAGAAAAACATCACAATCTGGCACAGATAAAATTTGTGATTCTAGAAGTCAACAAACATGAAAATTTACAAAAGAGACTCGATCAACGAGAACCATTTTGGATTGATCGAATAAGCTCCCTGACACCCAAGGGGATAAATGAAGAAATAAACTATATGTGTTTTCTGTGATTTTGAATTGACAATCATATGCTTATTGATTGTACTAGTAAGAATATGGTATTCTGGTCGCACTATTTTTTCACCTTGTGACCTTGTTACCTATGTCACTATGGACAACTATGAACAGACATATTGTGCATTAAGTAATTGATGTGTTTTTGGATACTGCCGGTTGAATTAAGCTTTTGCGAATTATTTCCAATTGTAACTATAATATGTGTTTCTGAGATTGAGAACCTAGTGCTTTGAAATATGTACCTGTGATACTTCTGTGATACGCCGAGATGGCGCGTTCATCACATGATTTCATTTGTTCAATTAAGAACACCTAGTGTCTTGTATTAGTTCTGCCATTTTTATTTTTGCAATCTAACTTTACCAACGTTATTACTAAGTAACCTGAACTCTGTGTTGATTAAAGATTGCCACATTTAGCTTTGCATTTACATCCATTTACCTCCTGTTATATACTAATTAGTACTAGCAAACACACTCTTGACATTAACAAGCACTGCGTTTGAGCGGCGTTAACTTAATTTTCACCTCTTTAAACCATTATTTCACTTTAGCTCACTACCATGAGGAGATCTAATAGTCCCTGTAAATACACTTTTATGGAATACAAACAAAGGCATACACTTTTTCTGCATTCGAGCAGAGTTTAGTTTCACTTCAGACTGCTGATGCTGTCACGTTGCCATGGTGACAGTCCCGCCTTCCGCTCTCACGGAGGTGGGACCCAAGGCATACCTGCTGCGGCTCAATGCCTCCGGGTCATCATGGCAACGTTTAAATACCGAGGCTGGCATTCGTTCTCGCGCTCAAGCGAATGCGTTTGCCTTGAACACAGCGTTTACTGCTGAGTAATGGTAAGAAACCATTTCACTATCCTAATACCGCCCGTTGGGTGATTGCTGTACATTGATTCGTTTTTCTGTGATGTTGACAGGATCTTAAATTCCGGCTGGATGCTCCATATGCCAGTTGAAGAGTTATATGAATTACAAGGTACAATCCATCACTTTGTTGTTTTTTACACCGCTCAATATGTTTGCAATACTGCTGACATTAAGTTTTCTTTTCTTACTTTCATATCAACATGTTGGGACACATTGATGAAACACTGAACGAACCAGTATGTGCTTTTTGCATGAAAATTCTGAAATATCATTTGGTTATTTGGTTTACTATATGCTATATAAATTAAAAAAAACTGTAAAAAGTTGGGCATATGAGAATAAATATATCATTTACGGCCCTGAAGAAGGTTTTTCTACCGAAATGCATTGGCAATTGTACATGAAATCATAGCCAATATTTTTGCCTGGCCTCATTGAATATGAAGTAACAATATTTGATATAGGAAACACGAAGGGATGTGAATAAACAGTTCCTTTAAGAAAATTGTGAATACTAGTTGTTGTGAAAATACTTATCATAATAATTTTGATGCACATTCAGACAGTACAGCACTCAAGTGTGTAGCCGCAAGTGTGCAGCCCTATTTAGGGCCAATTGAGCGCATCAGTTTTAATAGGGTTGACCCACTCTATTTTTTTGTTTCATTGATTTTTGGTCCTTATGCTACAGGACCTTTTTATAACTGGTAGCCCCAGGATAAAACTTTACTAATCAGCATTACATAAAACAGACCTGTAAAAGAACTCAAGGAACAATGTAGTGCCCACCTTCATCCTGTAGGCTTTGGCCTTAACAACAGAAAAATGCCAATACCACATTAAGATCACACCAATTCCTTGCTGGCAGCAGAAATGCTACTCTCAACCATGTAAGAACACTCATCATGTAGGTTTTGCTGTTACTGTCAGGAAAAAAAGGAACACACCTGTAATAAAACATGTCCTTGCTAGCTGAACACATGCCTCCACCCCACTTGTAAGAACACTCATATTTTTGGCTTTGCCCTTAACAACAGTAAAAAATGACATACCACAGTTAGAAAACATGGCTTTGCTTGCTGTGCATGTGTCTCCATCTTTCCAATTTAGGGAACACTTATCAAGTTGATTTTGCCCTTAATGCGAGTAAACATGTCATGCCACAGTACGAAAATGTCTAGGTCGCCTTCACCATTGTAATATTCTTACTGTGGAATGCATTTCTAATCAAAAATACCACCCACTCGTTCCTCCTCTCATCACCAGGTAATAACACTTAACGAATTGGTTTGCTCAATAATGCCAGCAAAATATTCCACCCCACTATAGTACTGCATGCCCCCAGGCTCCAGCCACACCCACACACACCACACAAAAAACACGTTCATATCAATACACCCCAGTCATGCACTCAAACATCTTCTCTGTCAACGTGCACCCAGAACATTCACACTGCATTCTGATTCACACACGCACCCACACTCATACACATCATTGCCACTGCACTCTCATTCATGCGCACGTACACACAAATCCCCTTGTATGCATGCATAAATATATATTTTCATATATATCAGATATCCTCACATGCAAAAATGCTCTTTTTTTCATAACTGTGCCCTAACCAGCTCTGACTCAACTCTGCTCTCAAGTCCTCTAGGAAAGCTTCCTGGTTCTTGACATAAGCAGTGGCGCTGGAGCACCTCCATCTCGCCACCACTGTTGCTCAGCTCCTGAACGGGCATTTCAAGACTTTTGTTGGGCTTTGGCCACTCAGGTCCAATCCTGTCTATGCCCCAGAACCCATCATTTTGCTAGCTGATGCAAACTCACCCAGGAATGTCGCAATATAGCCTACATGACATTCTTGTTAAGTGGACTTAGAGTATGTGTCCCTCCTTAACAACCAAGGCAAACTAAAATGGGTGGTAGGTGGGTCCACTGTTCTGACAAATCACATAAAGCCAGAAAGCTGATACACATCCTGCTTCATGCCACCACAATGCATGGTACAGAAAGAATATTGTTCTTATTTTCATAAGGCTTGTTCAGTTTCCAATAACAGTTTGTTCTTTTATTAAAGTAACTTGAAACAGAAGGTCGCAAAGTACAAAGAACAAGGGAAAATATGAGAAACTGTAAAAATCATTGTCAATGATTGCACAGTATGTGTATGTTCAGGGACTCGTCAAACCTTTAACGAGTGTTGGGATGCAGTCTTTTTCCACTGCTTCTCTAGATTTGAAGGGAATGTTGCAAGTACCCTGCACACTAACACACTTTAAATTGGAACTGTAAAGAAGGTCTTTTCTTCTTTGGCTCCCAAAAGGCATTCGTTAAAAGTAAAATGGAAAAAGATATGTGACACCACCATCTTCTGGACAGCAGTCAGCAATACGTCTTGCTGGAACACAGGTGACAGTTGAAAACTACAAAACAATTGCCTGCTTTAATCTAAAGGCTTTGTGCCACTGTACACCATTGCACCAGACGGATGGACAGATGTGTCTATTAGAATCCCAATAATGGGAAAACCAGATGCCATCATTTGTCCACCCAGAGGTATCTTATTTTACTTGATTCTACTGTAAACCTGGTTTATGTATATCCTGTAGTACTTTATTCCGTTGAAGTTTCACACTGATATAAAACGCATGTACATACATACATACACACACACACACACACACACACACACGCACACACACTGCCATTGCATATTATTGTTATATAACAACAGACAGTATGCTCCTTTCTTTACAACAACGACTGAAAAGCCCTGGTATTTCTTTCCTTCTGAAAAGATGGAATGACTAACACTTTCTTTCCAGGTCCATGGGGCCAAGGTCAGCAGGACTTGTGAGTAAGGCAACAGTCACATTTGACCTCCAAAGACAGACATTCCCACAATCACCAAATTACTATATACTGCCCCACGACCTATGCCATAACCCTTATGTGTAGGAGATGGGAGGACCCACAGGTTCCTGATACCCTTCATGGACAACTCTCTTCACAGTTCATGAACCAAGATACATCTATAGAAACGGATTATGGTGTGCTACGTCTACCCAAATGCCCACCTACCCACCTGCCTGACAGCACCCATCTGGGCTAATGCAGGTGCACATGCACAATCCTGGATAGGTAGAATCCTGGAGGCTAACCATACAAATGCTCAACTTCCAGGCAATCAGGAAATGGGCAGGGCTTACAGTTAGCCTTCCTGGTAGTACTAATTACCTCACTTACCTAATACAGCTACACTATGACATTCCAAGAGAGTCGACCTTTGTACCTCATAACACCGACAGGAATCAGACAAACCCTCATATGCCATCTGAACAGCTCGAACATGCAGAAAATGAGTGCCCTCTGCCAGGAGTGCTCCTCTCACTAAAGATACACGCCTACAACAATACATTACTACATCCAGTCAAAGGACAGGGCCTATGGGTACCAAAATCCCCTTGACTCACAGTACCGAAAAGGAATCATACAGTTTAATATACAGCACCTCAATAATGGACATGAAGAAAATGGAATAGACCGATACATACTCATTACTCCTGCCAGTCCCTTTCCCAGGAAATAACTCACAGATCAATAACATGGCATCCTTATCACAGTGCGGTACATTAGTGGTCACTCAAGATGATAATCAGTGCCAATAGATTGTGCAGGTAGTAGAGGTACTATATATAAATCCCATGTAGCAAACCGTTACATTATGACTATAGCATGTGAGACTTTACATGGCAGATCATGACAGTGTGTTAAGTCTGAACTGTCTGGCAGGGGCAGCACATCTGTAATGGATGAAGGGTTCCTGACTCCTCACCCATTTATTTATTGGTCAATTACTGGTCATTTCTTAGGCACTTATACAATTAGCAAAACTGTTTTGTAACGGATTTAAAGACACGGCACACTCCAGACCAGGACTCTTTCCACTGGCATGGGGATGTGGCGCACAATAAAAACGCTTTTATTGATTTCGGATTCTGCTTTGAGGAGGCGCCCAACCTGTCTCACACACCCCTTGACGTACACCCTGTGTCGCAATGGACCATGAACCGGGCTGGTGTGTAATAATGAAATATTTATTTATTTTTAAATTCAAATGCAAAATCAAACAAATCGAATTTAGGTCAGCAATCACCAGTGTGATGATAATATACAGCAACATTTTATAATACACTTAATTGTGTGTTGATCATATACAGCCAAATGTTATAATAGACTTAATTTAACTTTCTGACATTGGACACATAAGTTTTAAATGGATATGGAAGCAACGTCACTTTTGGTCACACTAATAGATGGCACAACTGTTAGGCACTCCACCTGCAACACTCCCCCAAACACCTGCTGACTAAGTTTTGTGTGGGTGGAAAGGAGTGGCAAGGAGTCATAAATAAGACAGAAAGATCAGATTGTAAATTCAACCTACCACCCCAGAATGGGAGGCCAAAACGAAAATGGAACCCTTGAAAAACGAGCAAAACGTCACTGGGAATTCACTGGATCGTCAGAGGTCAGTTTACATGTGCAGTAGAATGGATAGGACAGGAATTCGTGTGGCTGTACTAAAGAGGCAAGAACACTTACAAACTAATGGGCAAGGAACTAAAGCAACATGAATACAGGTAAGAAAATAGACTGAACATAAAAGCAGTACAGCAAAAATCACACGTGGCAAAGTTACAATTTGTTTTTCTACACAGACTTTAAACAAGCAAACAATGAAGAAACTAGGCTAAACAATCAAAATCGGAAATTGTTTTTTTCTGATGAAGTACAAAGGCACATAGCAAATAGAATACTGACTTATGGGGTGACAGTATGGGTTTGTTTATAGGAAATGAAAATCGGATTTATAATGAAAGCAATCACACAGGCAAAAATCGGTTTTGTTCACAAAATGATTCGATCTACTGAGACTGTATTTTAGTGGGTAGATTATTAAAGAAAGACACTGCACACAAGGAGGATAATTCGCAATTTAAACCAATTCACGCTGCGCACCTTCTTATATGGGAATTAATTAATGTATATAAAAATGGTGCTAAGGACTTACAGAACTAGCTGAAAGGAGTTGAAAAGCATTGCAATAACAGATATATACTACACAGATTCTTCTAAGGGCCGGATAAACAGAGGATGCTAACAATTAGTGAAGTTACTAGGATTCTTATAGGGTTTTTATAGAGTTTGGACAGAATGCAATTTAACTGAGTGGTGAATGCAGCTTTTTGGTACTGAGGAAGGTGATACTTACAAAATGCACTTGAGTGGGGTAGTTTGGACAGCCAGCCAGGTCTCAGGAAAGCGGGACAAGGATCTGGTCACTTGGGCAGTGGCTGGCCTCTCCATTATGGGAACAGCTGGGCAAAAAGGGGTCTCATCTCTGGATTCTCCCAATGGGGATCAGTGGCCTCTCCTCTTTTCTCCCTGGATTTGTGGGTCTGTCTGGATCTAAATGGGTGGTTCTGCCTGGATCTAGATTGGTGGTTCTGCCTGGATCTGGATCAGCGTAGGTGGTTCTGCTTGGATCTGGATCAACTACCTCTGCAGTCTTGGAATCTTGCAGGGTGAATTTTTAATGTCTGTATTTCTTTGAATGTCTGGATCTTTGAGTGTCCTGAATCTCCCGATGCCGCCTTCTTATATAGGCAGGATGACATCAGAGAATGTTTACAATATGGGTGGAAGTAATCTGACCATACCCCTTAGATGGGATAGGTCAGGCTATGGGTGTCCTCTCCTCCCTACGGGCGGGTTAGTTCCAGGGAAGGGACATCAGTTTAAGGGTGTGTGTTTTATGACTTCCTTTGATTCACCACAGTAACTTTTACAAAAATAAGTTATGGAACAAAAACCTTATATTTACAATCATCACCAGCATAAAAATCAGATAGGCAGATCCCATATTTCACAAGGAATATCCCAGTTCAAACGCCAAGTCTGTGCGATGCTGCTTCACCCTTTGGGCATCATTTCACAATTTGTCACGGGAAACATTTTATTTAAAATTCTACAAATGGCTACGCATGAGCCTAATAATGCCTGACATATTTTCTCCAAATTTATGATCTGTGCCATTTAGGCTTTCCCCGGAAATGCCTTTCAACTGCCATTCACACCACCCACATGCCAGGAAGGCACACATAGTTTTATTTTGCTTGTACAAAAATGTTATTAAAATCTCATTTTTGCTTATTCAGATTAAATACATGTCTTAATATGAAAAGGTCTTTAAATCAAATGCGCTAGATTTGTCCCCAAATGTGGGCAGTATTTCCAACCCCCTAGCCAAATGTCTTCCCTTGGTCAGCTTGCAGAGGGGTTGCCATGACTCCCCCTTTGAAGTCCTCCTGTTTGAATGCAAAGGAACTCACACTTCTGAGGCAAACACAGTACTTGACTCTCCCTTTGTCCTTGGGAGCATTTCTGCCAGGCAGTCTGAGGCAGCCTGTACTTATCACATTTTTCAGGTAGATAGAAAAGGCCCCTGCCCTGGCAGTATCAGTTCAAGGGGAGGTGTGACATGGGCCTTCAAACCAAACTGGTCTGACAGGAATGCCTGAGCCTCAGCCAGGCTGTTGAAGTTCTTTTTTTTTAGGGGAAAAACACAGATCACAATATCCATATGTCTTTGCAGCCCCTCTTCCCAAATGTACAGTTGTGATTCTGTGTGAGCTACAGTGTTATTTCCCATTTAGTTTTCACAATGTCATTTCACTGCTTTGCAAAAGCAGGTTTACACGGGTTCATGTTTTTCCCCACATGTTCATTTCACAAATGCATTTTTCTTCGCATATACTATCTGAAGGCTTTTTATAGCTCTGGCCCGTTTCTGTACACAGGGATATGCTTGGAAAATGGGTTCTTTGTAACTGACATATAGCAAGCGAGAGAGAGAGCTTCTTTTTGAAGTACTTTGCGTGGTTTAATTTGTTTCCAAAAGTAAATTCAAGCCTGTTTCTGTAGAAATCTTAATTCTTTGCCTTTCATTTTCCAGCACATCAGCTGCTCTGGGAATGTTTTTGCCTCACTTCTTACTATTCAGCAGAAATAACACATGCCAGGAGGGGTTTCCATGAAGGACACAACTTTATGAAATGAAATCAAGAGTAAATTGCAAAGCTGTCTTGGGTGTCATGTGTGCAACTTTAGTATTCAGCATGACAGAACAGAAAAGGTTATGCCGTTCTAAGAATAGGTAATTTCCTACTTGATTTAGATGAAAGAAGCAAATGCAGCCATTCTTTGTAGTGGCAGTGTTTAAAGCTTGCCACTCCTGCGCCATGGAAACGGGTGAAATGTGGAAATGTGGTTTTTGTTGTATGGGGGTTTCTGTTGGTGCTGGCAAATGTACCCCACATATTCCCCCCTACTCTGCCATGACTTCTTGTTGTGGGAGAGCAGGGCAGAGTGGGGTTCATCTGGCGGAGTTCTTCCTTCATCAGGGAGCAGCACCCCAGGATATCCTTCCTTCTTTAAGTTTTTACTCCGAGACCCCTAACCGGCCCATAGAGTCGGGGTTTGCTCAGAAGCATTTTAAGACAATATAGCAGCACCCGTGAGATGGATGGGGGTGCAGATGTATTACCTCAACACCAATCAATAAGGACAACTCAACGATTTGGCAAAGGGAGTCTGTTTAATGACAAGTACAAAAAACAGGGAGTTCTGAATATCAGCAATGGTGCGATCTTCCTTCTCGCTTCAACTCCAATGAACACTCAAAAGTTGACAAGCAATTCTATTGGTTCGGAAAAGGTAACTTTACTATAGGTACTATATCTGTATATGCTAACAGAGTGAGGGGATTGGGAAAACACTATTAGGTGGGCATCTAAGCCCTTCCTTCAAAAATGACTAATGCAGACATCACTAAAAGTACAAAATCCCATTGGTTCTACTAGCTATAGGACCCCAGATTACTTGGTCCACTTTGATTGGGTTGGCACCAACCCCGTGTTTACTTTTCCACTTTGCTTAGCAGCACGCAGAATGGTCGGCCAGGTGCAGGGTGCCCCTCAACTCACCCGGCCTTCCTTCAATCAATCATCACTTTAGTGGCTATGTGTCAATTATTCTGCTGAGGTTGGCGTTGAGACTTCATCTTCTGCCTCACTATCTTCTCCTGGCTCACAGCCATGCGTAGGTGTGGGGGTCTTGCTTTGCTTGCTTGGCTGGTCACGTGATTCAGACACAGTGGATTTGCCTTTTCCTCAACAATTCATGTATTTGATTTTATGTTCACCCACCACCTGCCTTCGCCTTCTTATCTTGCCCCTTCAAAGCAATATATTCTGGTCCTTGCTTCAGTTAATTGTAGCTACTGCTCGTTCATTTTGATGGCTATGACCTTGGTTCCCTAGGCACGAGTTGCCTCTGCTGAGTTTTGTTTCTGCGACTCAGCTCCTGATTTTCTCGAATGGCCTTAGTAATTTTGGTTGATTCTGCTTTTTGTGCAAAGTGGAAGTATACTTCATATAAAGTGCTTTAATTGAGGTAGATATGTATAGGGCCCTTGCCGCACTATCCTTCTACTAAGCATAGCAAGCCGCACGATTCTCTTAGCTTTCTTGCGGTTCCAAGCATATGTACATGTGTAAACTGGTGAAATATCTTTGCCATGCTTACAGCTTAAGCTTCTTTGATTTGACATTGCCTTCACACTCTAAGTTCACAATATCCTTATGCATGGTGTTTCGTCTCCTTATATCATTCTCTGGTCGTCATTGCTTCTATAGGTGAGTAAGCCTGGGTTCTCGTGACGTCACCATTCATCATCCATTAGAACCTTTTTGATTTCTTCAAGGACTGTATTTAGATAATCTTCGGTTTGTCTCATTTGTTGATATGGCTTTCTCAATGGGTACCTTACTGTCCATGGTTTCCTTGGTACTGGTACTTCGATAGGCACCATTCTTCTGATAGGTACTGGACAGAGCCCGACTGCAGCTCTCTGCTGGTTAATTTGCTGATCATACGTCACATATCTCAGTGTGAACGTTCCTGGTACTTCAAAATGGACGGTTGGAGTGCGGGCTGCATTTGGGACCTCCTCTACATTCCCCCATTGATTGATTCATAGACCACTTTCACTTCCTTCTTTGGATCCATCTTCTTTGCCTCCTCGGTATTCACCTTCACTTCATCGCCTGGGTCCATTCTTTCTTCTTCTTCTGTGTCTATACATGATGGTCTGAAGAAATGTCTCATTGGAGTCCATATTTTTATGACTCCTTTTAGACTTCCTGCTGTTCTCACGTGTTCGTCTTTATTCCATGTCATCAGTTGACACTATCAATTTGGGCTGCAGTAAACCCATCTTCCCACATAATTTCCATGCTTCTTGGGATACAGGAACTTTGTTCCTTCTGGTACATGAATGCTGGCTTTCACAAAATCTCGTATTTCTTCGTCAGTCAAGACTTTGGGCTTCCATCCTGGCTCGCCATCAATCATAATCTTTATCCCTTCGGCTTTTTTTGCAGTTTTCTGGCACTGAGATATTATTATCTTGATAACACAGAATCCTAATAGTATCATCACTAGCAGGGCTCACAGGAACTTGAATGCATCTGCCATCCATTGTGGAACCCATGAGAATACTGATCCAAACCAGCTGTCATCATCAACTTCGTCCGGCTCATCAATCATCTGGTTCTGCAGTTTTGTCAGCATACCTATGGCTTCTGTTAGAGTTCCATTTTCCACATCGTGAGAAGGGATAAATGTGCAACATGATTCTCCGATCTTTGTGCAAACTCCTCCATCTATGGCTGTAATCATGTCAAGCACATATATATTCTGGAGAGTCATCAGTCAGACTGCTCTTAACTCTTCCTTGATCGCGTTGAATCCTTTTATGGTTGTGTGTATGGTCTGCAGTAACACCCATCTGGTTATCTGCAACCATTTAGTATTTGCTCCAACTTGGAATCTTGGCATGAAAATTGTTGTGAACACTAATGAGGTGAGGCTAAACAGCCTGTGTTCATATGGGATTGCATGAAAGGCTTCTTCTGATTTGGCAGATAAGTAATTCTCCCTTTTCATTCGGGTCAACAGTTCCACAGATCTCCTTTTCCTCAGGTGTGCATCTGCTTTTGGGAAACTGTCAACATTCACGTCACTTTTCGGGATCACCAACGCTGGAACATGGACATTCACTATTGTGCATATGCCTCCGCAGTTTCTCGGCAGTCTGGTGTATGCGTTGGATCCACATGCCCAATAATGATCCATAATCACTGCAGTTCCATGCATCATTCCTGGAGCTTCAAATATTCGTCCACAGTTCTGATTCTCTCCCATCTTCCTTGTGCCATTATTCCTGAAACACAATTTTGAGCTCTCCAGTGGTACTATCTGCAAGGTCCTCCTCTGTCTTCGACCCATGTCAGCAGTATTGCAAGCCTTGGCCATAATGGCTTGCATATTCTTTGTGAATTTTTAATTGCTTCCTTGCAGGCTCCAAGGTCCATCCATACCCTGCAAATTACTATTCCTTTCTCCCATCCGTCTGGTGAAAGCACTGTTCCCCAAATCTGCATTTGGCATCTGTTTTTCCAACTTTGAACCTCTTCTGGAGTTTTTCCTTGGACATTTAGTTTCTGGTTCACTTCCCATCTGATTTCCGTTCCTTTCACTCCAGGTTTCTCGTACCTGATCACATGATTCCTCGTATGAGCTCTGTCTCTTGTCTTTATGTATTGAACATAATCATCTTCATCAGGATCAGTTTCTTCAGTTGCCCACTTCAGTGAGGCATCACTACCCATGAACTGGCCTCCAGTTTTGCACATTGCTACATGCGAGAGACAGTGTGCAGTCTGGACATCAATTTCTACAGCTACGAAGATCTTGGACTTCCCCATGCTGTATGTTAGGAGTGCACACACAAAGCATTCCCCCTCTGAACTTTGTCTTCCAACTTCCTTCATGTGTTGGTACCAAATGTTGTTTCCCAAATGTGCTGTGCTGTCCAAGTAATCATTTAGTTCATTGTTGTCTCCGTGCATGCTACTCTTGATTCTTAAAGTTTTCATGTAGTGTGCTATAACTACATCCCTGAATGCATCTATATGGTTCTTTCTTACTGCAGGATTCTCATGTATCCTGGTCCATGGTGCAGGCCTCCCCATCTGTGCCATTTGAGTAGACAGAAGTCTGGCATTTCTTTCCTCGTCCTCATGTGTCTTTTTCTTTCTTGTTAGAAATGTCTGCATCCACTCTGGCTTGGGTTCAGTGTATGGTTGTACTGTAGAACTTGTACTTGTCCCTGTTACTGGAACATACATACTTAACAATGTTGTCTCTGTGGGTTTATTTTTCAGCTCCTCTAGTCTTTTCCTTTCTCTGGCTATTAATGACCATGCTGTGTCTGCTATCAGTTGTGCTCGTGCAGAGGTTTTCTCCGAGTTTGCTCTTGTCTTTCTTGGTGTTGGCTCGAGAGTTTCTGATACAGCTGTTTCTGTGGGCTTTCTTTCCAACTCTTCTTTTCTTTTCATGATGTCTGCTTCCTACATTTGGCTCTGTCCTTTACTTGTAGTGAGATTTCCCATAGTAGGCAGTCTTTCCTTCTCCCATCCTTGGGATTGTGGTTCTGCAGTCATTGACACTAGGCCTGCTGTATGTGCATTCAATGTTTGCATGCGTGTGATTTTCAGTAACCTTTTTTCATTCACATTCTGCCGACCCTGTCTCCGGCTTTTCGATTTGCTTGTTACCACAAGTGTGTGTGTGTCATTGTTTATCACATCCATCTCAAGTTCACTCACTCTATTATCAGATCTAATAGGGACTGGAATTAATATAAAGGGCCTGGGTGCTTTTGTGGGTGTCATACGTACATCATTAGGTGGATGTACTGGGGTTGGAACGCTTTGTACACCAATAAAAAATGCAATTCTTATAGTTAATGACAGTAAAATGAGGGAGGACTAGAGTACTGTTCTAGATCCTCATCTCGAACATCTGTAAAATGTGTTAACTTTTAATACAATTCTAAATAATATTGTCTCTAGATCCTGTTTGTTCTATTTGTGAGCTGTGGAACTTAAGCAATTGTCTCTCCTTGTCAGACCACTGGATTTGTCTATTAGTTCTGGATACAGTTTTCTTGTTTAGGCTATGGGGAGTGTCAAAATCAAGCAATAATTCAACAAGTCTCCTTACTGTGCATGTTCAAAATATATCATCTCCCAGTCTACGCCTCTGATCTGTTTCATTCGCAAAGATATGTTATGTCCTTGTCAGTACAAAAATAAAAGAAAAACTAAAACAAATGAAATCTTTGACACTGCTCTCTCGATCTGTCCCTCGGCGGAAAGTTTTAAATCTTCTCAAATAGTTCTGCTGATGGTTACAAATTTCGATTTGCATCACAATTCCATGTATGTGCAGAATTTGCTGGGTCTCTGATGTATGTGAGGACATCAACATCGATCGGTCTCCCCACAAGCTCTGGAAAATCCTTGATTAAGCGGAAGAACACGTTGCTCGCCAACCTGCTGTCTTCTGGTGACAGGGACATTTGCCCTTTTTTCTGGAATTTGGGACTGTTTGCTTTTTACTTGACTGCAAACAGTGTCTGCAATTTCCGTTTGCGTGGAGAGCCAACTGTATAACTATACTATTTAGAATGATGTTCAGACGTTCTGTATAGTAAGCTTCAACTTGGCTATCCTTGAGCTTCTCGAATAACCCGTTACCTTGCGGATGATACGCCAACAAGAACTTATGCTTTATATCAAGCAACAAGCTGATCTGCTCGAAAACTTTGTTTACAACGTGGGTCCCGTTATCTGATCTCATGACTTTGCATACCCCCCACCTGTGAAATACCTCCCTCACTAGAAATGTGGCCACGCAGGTACAGTCTGGTGTGTACAGGGACCTATTTCTATCCATCTAGAGAATGGATACACTACAACAATTAAATACCTGTACCCATTAGATACTTGAATCATATTGACATAATCGACATAGAAGTGTTGAAAAGGTCAGTTAGGCCTTGGGATGACTCCTCTAATTACCTTCAATGTGTGCCCAGTTGGCAAATTATGCAGTTCACCCGGAAAAGTGCAACATGCTCTACTATGTTCGGTATGAACCAGTCTTGTGCGAGTGTTGCCGCTAGGTTCTCTTTTGTCATGTGTGCTGGGTAGTGTAACTGCTCCAGCACTAATTATAACAGGGTGTAACAGCCAGACTGCATCAGAGGCCATGGGACGCCATGTGAACACCAAATACCCTGAAACAATGGAGGGGCACGCGGGAAGCAGTGAGGTGGACACTGGAGAAGCAAAACTCGAACCTGAACGTACGAACCGAAAGGAGGAGGAGGAAGACACTGAAGGAAGCAGTCATTTGTGGTTGGGGGCAGACTTGGGTGCCATCCGCGAATTGTGTTGTCTGAATGCGAATAGTGGAAACCCTAACGCATGGCCGGTAGCGGGGTTGAGAAATGGCGTGGGTCCTGTGGGTAAGGAACACGGAAACCATGACACAGGCGACCAGACGGAGCAAGGGTCTGCCGACGTGTGCCGCGTGTACCGCAGCACGAACTATCAACGGGGGGAGGTTGTTGGGCCAAGATGCCACAAATGGGGAACGGAACAAAGAGAAGCAAAAGAACTGTATAACCTCACACTCGTAAAACAGAGAAAAGAGACCAAAAAGAAGGATATTAGAAGGTCTTCATCCTTACCAAAGCTAGGAACCTCTGACTGTATAAACCCCAATCTTCACCTCGTGGCACATGGCGGGGAGACATCATGGCGACTGGGAGCACGGAAGGAAGGGGGCAGGGCTTGGGAGGCTTTTTATATCCTCGGACATAAGGAGAGACCTGATTGGGTAAGAGTGGCCAGCCCCTATATAAAGCAAAGAGAGACGAAGGACTGATGGGGAGTCCTCTTTCTTCTTTCAGAATTGGTTTGGAAGCGAGGAGACCACAAGTCCATACCAGTGGGCTTACAAAGATTAAACAGAGATTTTTGCCTTACACTCGCAGAAACCCCATCAGAGTCATCTCAGCTGGAAAGAGAACTGATACCTGAATTAATGTTTTCTTTTCATTTCTTAAAAAGTCAATTAAGACCGACTTTTGTTCAACTTACCTACCTAGTCCGAGTGGTCTGTCACACAGGGCTATAGGCATTACTGGTTTACTAGTGTTCTCTTGTCGCCACAAGCTGTCAGAGGGGTTTAAAGAACACCCTTGCCACTTCCATACATTTTTTTCCTCCTGTGGAGCCACCCCTTAGAGTTCCATCAATTGTCTTTGTCCCAGATTATTATAGCTTTCAGGTGAAACCCGTGTAACCATCATTTTCTCATTTGTGTTAATAACTTCTATATCCATGATTGTCTCACTCTTGGATGCCATACGGTTGGCTTCCGTGTGTGCTGCTTGATTTCCGCGTGAGATAAAATCTGTCCCTTTCGTGTGGGCGGCGCATTTCAGGATCGCTATGCCCACTGGGAGCTGTAGTGCCTTAATCAGCCTGTCCAATAAGGCTGCGTGATGCACTGGCGTGCCGTCTGCTCTGAGGTAGCCCCTCCTTTTCCAGCGCACTAGGCCTGCATGCACTGTCGACGTCACATAGGCAGAGTTACTGTACACTGTTACTTCCTGGTCTGTGTGATTCTCAATGGCGATTATCAATGCCAATAATTCTGCAGCCTGTGCTGAACAATGAGATGGTATTCGTGCACTAAGGAGCACCCGAAATTCTCCATTTGCGGTGTGTTTCATTACAGCGACACCTGTATATCTTTGCCCATCGCTTTGATCGATTCTCGAAGAATCATCAATGAAGACACTTTCTCCTTCTGCCAAAGCATTTTCTTTCACTCTGGGAATTTCATTATAAAATTCTTCATAATTTGCACAGTCATGTATTAGCTCTCCTTCAGTGACTGGCACTGCTATGAACATAGTCAGGTTCACTATCTTACATCAGACTATTTTAATCAATGGATTTGATATGATCACTTAATATGCAGAAGCACTCTGAGATGTCAATGTGCCTTTAGGTTTCTCTAGAATGGCAAATAGAGCGTGTTCGACGAACAACGGCATTGAGCATACCATCACAATGGTTGTAGCCCTCAATGGCAAACGCTGCGGCAGCTAAACTTGGCCTTTCATCACCCAACGTGGTTCTCTGTGTGAGTACTGCCGTCATAACACTGCATTCGTGTGTGAGAACAGGTAAAATTGCTCTGCATAATTGGGGATCCCTAAAACTTGTGCCGTGCAAATGGCTCTTTTGAGCTCAGTAAATCCTTCCTCCATGGTCTCAGACCATTCAATCTTTTCTTTTGTCAATTGTGCCTTCTTTAGGGCCTGAAGCAATGGCTTGGTGTAGGAGCTGTAGTCAAAGACCCATGCCCTGACATAATTGCACAGACCTAAGAAACTCTGCATTTGCTTTACCGTGTGTGGCTTGGCTGTGTTTAGTATGGTTTCACCTCTTTCCGGGGTAACTCTTTTTCCCTCGTGCGAGATCAGCTGACCTATGTATAACACTTCTTGTTGACAATATATTAGCTTTTCTTTGTCAACCTTATATCCTTTCTCAGCCAGTATAGTCAATAGCTGAACAGAATCGTGTCTATATTGCTGCTCTGTCATGCTGCAAATTAAGATGTTATCCACATATTGCAGGACAACACTTTCTGATGCAATATTGCTTAAGTCCATTTGCAGGACTCTGTTAAAGATAGAAGGAGACTCACAGTACCCCTGAGGTAACCTCGTGCTTTTCAGATGCATCTGTCTGAACCTGAATGCCGTCAGATATTGTGAGTCACGGTGCAACAGGATTGAAAAAAATGCATTTTTCAAGTCAATCACCGTGAAATATTTTGCATCAATGGGTATATTACATAGAATTGTAGCCGGGTTCGGGACTAAAGGGAACTCGGCATCAACAATATAATTTATTGGCCTTAGATCTTGAATTAGCCTCCAAGACCCCCCTTTTAATTTTATGATAGGGTAAACCGCGGTATTGCATGACAACTCTGATGTCACTAAGATGCCTTGCTCCATCATATCCGAAATTGTCTTAAAAATCCCTTCATCTGCCTCCCTGGACATGGGGTATTGCCGTGCTTTTGGTAAAATTGCTTCAGTTTGATTTTCACCTCTCCGAATCCTTTCAATAAGCCTACATTATAGGGGCCTCTAGTCCATACTGAGACAGGCACCTGGGCCATGTCATCATCAAAATATTCGGGTCGGTTCTGTGCTAACATCATTCACTGAGGCACTTCTCTTTTGATCATTCTCACCCATTCTCAAGGTGAGGCTCACCTCAACTGCTGTCTCTCCCATATCTGCTTGCTCAACAAACAGATTGTCATCAGTGACTTCAGTCGATTGGTATCCTTCTTCAATGGCTATTACTGTGCACCATTTTCAGCCTTCATCGTCACCATCAATCAGAGCGATTTTCCCTCGTACTCAAGCTGTGTGTATCACTAAGGAAAACACTTGTCCCTTTTCCTCGTGCATAGGTATTCATGGCCTGAATAGAAATTCATCTGGAGTCCTCATGATTTTGTCTGTAAAACCTGGCAGCCCTGCCATTTGCACACGTATTCCATATGTGAATATTTCGGGCTCTAATGGTACAGCCCTCATGGCTGTGTGTCCTACATATGTTCCAATCATTTCGCCTACGTTTGAATAGTGCATTCCTGGAGTTGAACATACTATGCCCTCCTCTGTGATCGAGATTGTCATATTTAACTTCATCATTAGATCTCAACCCAAAATGTTTACTGGGGTTTGTCGTGAATAGGCACATTCACTTCATATTCTCCTATAGAGACTGGAATTGCGTTTGTAAAGGGAACATGACTTGTAGCTCCTGTGAAACTCTGAGTATTTATAGCGTCGCCAGACAAGGAAAACTTGCCTTCACGTATACACAAACGTGTTGCACCCATGTCAACTAAGAAAACACATCAGGGTTCCCAGTGAGCTGTCCTAGTCCATATATAATTTTTTTCCACCTTGGGCGAATGGACTTCCCCCATCGCCGGTGTTACTCCTCATACCAGGGTTCGCAGCCTGTCGTGTACTCATTGTCTGTAACAGTTGCATCAGTGACTGTTGGGACTGTCCTTGTGGAAAACTCACATTTTGAGGATATGGGCTTTGCTGTGCTCTTGGCGTTTGATGTTGTACCGTGTGATTCTGTGCAACTCCCTGCTGCACAAACACAGGTGGATTCACCATGACTGCTCCTATTCCTTGGCCGTTTTGCATCATGCCTTGATTTCTGCATGTCGTGCTAAATGCCCTGTCCTCCCACACAACCAACATACTGACGGTGGTCGGATCACTTGCCCATTTTTTTGAAAACCTCCTTGATTATTCTGGAAACCTCCCTCATTACTCTGCCATCCTCTCCCTCGAAATCCTCTTCCCCTGGGGTCAAACCCAGTATTGTCCTGATTATTCTGCTGTGGATTATTAACTTGTGGCAGGCTTGACTCAGCTGTTTTAGTTATCATGGCTCCTTTGAGAGCATATTTTGACAATTTCTTCTGCACTAATTTTGCCTCTTCACCCTTTCATGCAGCTTCCTTTTTTCGATTCTTTTCTTGCAGCAGTCTGCAACAGTGTGCGATGGTCAATTGTATTTCTGATCATGGCTTGGCCTTGATTCCCACCCATTTCTTAAGCTGTTTATGCACAGGTTCTGGCAGTTCTTGGCACAATATATGGTAGAACATGGGTATAGATTGCCCCCAAGATTCCCGAGTCTTGAGTACCCAGGAGTCTTGAAAATTCTGTATGTAAATTAACAGGTCTTCCGACTCCTTCATTTTACGTGTCATGATAGCTCCCATATCGGAAGTCCTGGGTATAGCACTCGTAGTGCTTTCCATACCACAGCTCTGCCATTGTTAAATGGAGTTCTGTCATGCGCGGTATTAACTGTGATTACACCAGGGTAGCCTGCCCGTGTCCACACATCGTCTGCTCTATCACCAAGTATGGCGATTAAGAGACCTTTGATATCCCTGATAGCTAACGTGTTCCCTCCTGTCATTTTTACAAGCTTGTGTATCCATTTTCCGGCTTCCGAAGTAAACATTGGAAGCATGTTTTTCATGTTTTCTCAATTCATGTGTGGACATGGAAGATACGGTGGTCTCGCCCCTACATTCTCGAACAATGGAAATCGGGACACGCAGACCTCTCCCTCCTCTCTCATTGATCTTATGTCTATTGCAGGTGTAATATTCCCGCATCAACGTCTACCAGGCAATGACCTTAGTCGGCTCATGTAGGGTGGTGGCGACACCCCCCTCTGACCGTGAGATACTTCTTCATGCCGTTCTGACTGTGTTGCAAATTCTGATGCCCTCGGTGTAGATCTCCTAGAGTCTGACCATCTTATCCCTTTCCCTCTCTCTTCTCTCCTTCTCTGTTTCTTAACGCTCCTCTCTTTCGGTGTCAGACATTGTCTGCCCCCAACTTGTGCAACTTCTTGCATCCTCTTTGCTCCTGCTTATTTCCAATCTATCTAGGGACAGTTCTCTATTCCCACTGCTTCGGGAGACATCCTCAGTGTCATAAAGCTGAGTGCTCTCCAAGCGATCATCTTCCCCCTGCCCTTGGGGTACTTGTTCTAGCCCCATTTCATCATATATTCTATCCATCGTTTCTCCGATGCTTCTGGTGTCAAAGTCATTCTCAATGTTCACCCTAGATGTACATGGTACTGAATCGTACACAGGAAAAATGTCTTCTATATCTTCCCAAGTAACTACTGGCTCAGGTTTTTTAACCTCTCTTTCCAGATATTCAAGATTGCGTGCTCTCTGTCTTCACTTACGTTCTACATCGCCATCGAATTCTCTGCGCTTCCTCATTTCCTGTCCGACCCTATCTTCCTCCTTTTTCTTTTCGTCCCTATGTTCGGTTGCCATTTGGATCTCCTCATCCCTTCTTCTCTTTATTCTTTTCTCTCAAATACTTTGTTCTTCCTCTAACCTTTGCTGCTCCTGTCTGCCTTGATCAATGGCTGCTCTCTGATTATGATCGAGATGCCTTTCTTGCTCTTCACCATATAACTGTTCTCGTCTCTGTCTATCTCTTTTCTTTATTCTTTCGTCTCTCAATCCTTTTTCTTTTTCCCTCTCTGTCCTCTGTCCATCGTCTAACTTCTTTTTCTGTTTCACGTTTCAATAAAATCTGCCCTCCTATCCATTCATTTGGTGCGAGTGCTATCTCATCAGTTCTATCCTTGCTTCCTTTCCATCTTTTTCCTTCTCTCTCCTTGTTGAGAGATGTACTTGCCTGTGTCTGGCCTCTTCTCTCGTCATCGTGTCTCTCCTTGTCCCTCGAGACTTTGGAGGTGATATTATCTCTATCCTTATCTGGATTTTCATCTCTACTCTGTGTAGGTGACTCATACACTGGGTTGCTATACTCTGTGGCTGCTTTCAATTCTCTCAGTGAGTATAACCCTTCCTCCTTATCATTCTCAATCTTTGTTTCAACGGGGGCAGGTGGTGCTGTGGGTGTCTCACCCCCCTCTGTGCATACATTAAGTATCCATTCTGATGGCGGTTCCTCTTCCTTGTCTTGTTGATACATTTTCCACAATTATAGACCAGCTAGGCGTTTGTCTAACTTTTTTCCAGTGTATGTGGCGTGCAAGTATGTCGTCATATGTTGCAAAACTGCTTTATATAAGGACCGACCCTGTGGCCAAGGCATAAACATTTTGTGGGCGATTCCTTTAACCCATTCTGCACTGTATTTTTTCAGTTTAGGTGCATGTTTCGGTGACTGTTGGCACATGTGTGCTAATGGAGTTATGTCTTCCATGCTTAAATCTGTTCCTTTTCCCTTATATACATATAACTGGTCAATGCTTTACGTGACTTAAACAATTCCAACAATATGAGCGAGCACCAATCACTGCAAGCTCCAATCCTGATTTTTCCACAAACTTTATATCTTCTATTTTACTCAATAAACATCAGGTTACCTTCTACAACCTGCCAGATGTCCAATCGCAGAGTTTTTATGCTAGTTCCTTGAAGGAAAACTTTCCGTTCTATGATGTCACAACAAATAACACATAAGACAGACGTTAACAGACTAGACAAACTCCAGCTGGTCACATGTATCTCTGCCTTTAGAATTACCCGGACATGGAATTTAAACTTATCCTTTTCACGGTGTCTTTAATCGCTGTGGTGGCCTATTCATTCCCCTTTATTTGGGACTCTGGGTACAAGTTTCTTCTAGCCGCTTGTATAAAAAGCGTAGGAATAGGTCCTCCCCGGTAGTCTCTCTCTTCTCGGTTGTTCTCCCCTCCCTTTGTCTACTTAATTATTCTCGAGTCATCATTCCCTTTCCCATATATATAAATTCTTCTCTACTTCTAACTATATTTAGTTTTTTCCCACCTCCCTCCATTACTTTTTCCCTCACTTGTTCTAAGGCATGCACTTTTGCCAAAGCATTAGTCTTTTTCACTCACTGTTCGCTTGTTTCCTCTATGGATCCTTGGAATCACCGCCTTTGTCACGCCTTCTCCGGCTTTTCTCCCGCTCGTAGGAGTGGGAAGGGGTTATGTGGGTAACACGGGTCCCTTCAGACCTCGTTCTGGAGATTTTTATTTTAATTCTACCACTGTCTACGGGGAGCTTCACAGTCTACTCAGCCGAATGGCAAAGGACTTGTGATATTGCCGAGGACCACTCTATGTCGACGGTCAATGGGTGTCTTACCAAGTGTGCTCCGAGACCCCCAACCGGTCCACAGAGTCTGGGTTTGCTCAGAAGCACTTTGAGACAAGATAGCAGCACTCATGAGATGGATGGGGGTGCAGATGTATTACTTCAACACCAACCAATAAGGACAACTCAACGGTTTGGCAAAGGGAGTCCGTTTAATGACAAGTACACAAAACGGGGAGTTATAAATATCAGCAATGGTGCGATCTTCCTTCTCGCTTCAACTCCAATGAACTTCATAAAAATCTTAACATTTATACTTAAAACACGTCATCATTGACGTGTAACACTCAATAGTTGACATGCAATTCTATTGGTTTGGAAAAGGCAACTTTACTATAGGTATTATATCTGTATATGGTAACAGAGTGAGGGAAAAACACTGTTGGGTGGGCATCTAAGCCCTTCCTTCAAAAATGACTACTGCAGACGTCACTAAAAGTATTACATCCCATTGATTCTACTAACTATACAACCCTAGATTACTTGGTCCACTGTGATTGGGTTGGCACCAACCCCATGCATACTTTTCCACTTTGCTTAGCAGCACGCAGAATGGTTGGCCAGGTGCAGGGTGCCCCTCAACTCACCCGGCCTTCCTTCAATCAATCATCACTTTAGTGGCTATGTGTCAATTATTTAGCTGTGGTTGGCCTCGAGACTGCATCTTCTGCCTCAATATCTGCTCCTGGCTCACAGCCATGCATACGTGTGGGGGTCTGGTTTTGCTTGTTCGGCTGGTCATGTGATTCAGACACAGTGGATTTGCTTTTTCCTCAACAATTCATGTATTTGGTTTTATGTTCACCCACCACCTGCCTTCGCCTTCTTATCTTGCCCCTTCAAAGCAATATATTCTGGTCCTTGCTTCAGTTAATTGTAGCTACTGCTCGTTCATTTTGATGGATACAACCTTGGTTCCTTAGGGACGAGTTGTCTCTGCTGAGTTTCGTTTCTGCCGCTCAACTCCTGTTGTCATTGAATTTGAAACCTTTCTCGAGTGGCCTTAGTCATTTCGGTTGATTCTGCTTTTTTTGCAAAGTGGAAGTTTACTTCATTTGGAGTGCTTTATTTGAGGTAGATGTGTATATGGTGCTTGCTGCACTATCCTTTCACTAAGCATAGCAAGCCGCACGATTCTCTTAGCTTTCTTGTAGTTCCAAGCATAATGTGTAAACAGGCCCAATATCTTTGCCATACTTACAGCTTAAGCTTCTTTCATTTGACATCACCTTCACACTCTAAGTTCACGAAATCCTTATGCATGGAGTTATGTCACCTTATGTCATTCTCTGGTCGTCATTTCTTCTGTAGGTGAGTCAGTCCGGGTTCTTGTGACATCACCATTCGTCATCCATTAGGACCTTTTTGGTTTCTTCAGGGACTGTATTTAGACGATCTTCGGTTTGTCTCATTTGTTGATAGGGCTTTCTCAATGGGTACCTTACTGTCCATGGTTTCCTCGGTACTGGTACTTCAATAGACACCGTTCTTCTGATAGGTACTGGACAGAGCCCCACTGCAGTTCTCTGCTGGTTTATTTGCTGATCATACGTCACATATTTCAGTGTGAACGTTCCTGGTACTTCAAAATGGAGTGTGGGCTGCACTTGGGACCTCCTAAACAAGTTGGAGAGTATGGAGCGGCACCCCCTTTCCTTCCTTCCCTTTCCAGGTCCCCGACGACGTCCTCACCAGTCTAGGAGGTAATTAAGTTAATAATCTATTTTACAAAAGGTAGCAGGCGCTCCTCTCCAGAAAAAACATGGCATGATAACCTGTTCTGAGATGAGAGTTTGCATCACACGCTTTATGCTCACTGTACCTTTCACAGATGGGAAATATCCATTTGCATATCAGTCTTTGTCCCGCCCACATGGGCAGTCCAGCACTGAAATGCTATGGCAATTCCTCTCTGAACAAGAGTACCACCAGCAAACCCATACACGTGTTTCAGCCTTTTTGGGCCTCATCAGTGAGGTGAAGCTGTGCCTCTCTGAGCACAGTGAGCAGGGAGTCCACGTCTGGTTGCCCCTAGGTAACTCAGGGTGACCAACCCCAAGTTCCTTGCAAATATTCTAAAAAAGGTAGCAGGCGCTCCTCTCCAGAAAAAAACATGGCATGATAACCTGTTCTGAGATGAGAGTGTGCAGCACGCGCTTTTTTCTCACTACCTTTCACAGATGTGAAATAACTATTTGCATATCAGTCTTTGTCCCGCCCACATGGGCAGTCCAGCACCAAAATGCTATGGCAATTCCTATCTGAACAAGAGCACCACCAGCAACCCCATACACGTGTTTCAGCCTTGTTGGGCCTCATCAGTGAGGTGAAGCTGTGCCTCTCTGAGCACAGTGAGCAGGGAGTCCACGCCTGGTTGCCCCCAGGTAACTCAGGGTGACCAACCCCAAGTTCCTTGCAAATATTTTAAAAATGGTAGCAGGCATTCCTCTCCAGAAAAAACATGGCATGATAACCTGTTCTGAGATGAGAGTTTGCAGCACACGCTTTTAGCTCACTGTACTTTTCACAGATGGGAAATATCCATTTGCATATCAGTCTTTGTCCCGCCCACATGGAGATAGATAAAAACAGTGTTTAATAGTTGGTAAGGCAGGCGCTCTGTTACTAGTCATTAGCTTTTCCTCCAAACACACGTTTTCATGACTCCATCAATCTTCAGGGAGGCTGAGTTTCTTTGCTTTTTCAGGTGTGTCTACATATCTTTTTCAGGTGTGGCAAGTTAATTGACTCTGAGGGTTCTGGTACTTGTATTTTTCGCACTTGATATTACTGGCAGGTGACCGGAAACAACTCCCTCCATGGCACAAATTTTCCCCTTGATGGGGGAAGGGGAAAGCCATGGTTGTGGCTCTCCATTGTAAGGCATGATGGCCCTGCTGCTGCTGCCTTTGAGCCTGGGACTCCTGGAACAATGTTTAAAAGTTGGTAAGGCAGGCGCTCTGTTACTAGTCATTAGCTTTTCCTGCAAACGCAAGTTTTCATGACTCCATCAATCTTCAGGGAGGCTGAGTTTCTTTGCTTTTTCAGCTGTGTCTACATTTTTTATTCAGGTGTGGCAAGTTAATTGACCCTGAGGATTCTGGTACTTGTATTTTTCACACTTGATTTTACTGGCAGGTGACTGGAAACAACTCCCTCCATAGCACAAATCGTCCCCTTGATGGGATTGGGGGAAAGCCATGGTTGTGGCTCTCCATTGTAAGGCATGATGGCCCTGCTGCTGCTGCCTTTGAGTCTGGGACTCCTGGAACAATGTTTAAAAGTTGGTAAGGCAGGCGCTCTGTTACCAGTCATTAGCTTCTCCTCCAAACGTACCTTTTCACGACTCCATCAATCTTCGGGGAGGCTGAGTTTCTTTGCTTTTTCAGGCATGTCTACATTTCTTTTTCAGGTGTGGCAGGTTAATTGACTCTGAGGATTCTGGTACTTGTATTTTTCGCACTGGATTTTACTGGCTGGTGACAGGAAACAACTCCCTCCATAGCACAAATCTTCCCCTTGATGGGGGAGGGGGAAAGCCATGGTTGTGGCTCTCCTTTGTAGGGCATGATGGCCCTGCTGCTGCTCCCTTTCAGCCCAGGACTCCTGGAACAATGTTTAAAAGTTGGTAAGGCAGGTGCTCTATTACCAGTCATTAGCTTCTCCTCCAAACGCAAGTTTTCATGACTCCATCAATCTTCAGGGAGGCTGAGTTTCTTTGCTTTTTCAGGTGTGTCTACATTTCTTTTTCAGGTGTGGCAAGTTAATTGACTCTGAGGATTCTGGTACTTGTATTTTTCACACTTGATTTTACTGGCAGGTGACTGGAAACAACTCCCTACATAGCACAAATCTTCCCCTTGATGGGGGCAGGGGAAAAGCCATGGCTGTGGCTCTCCATTGTAAGGCATGAATATCCCTGCTGCTGCTGCCTTTGAGCCTGGGACTCCTGGAACAATGTTTAAAAGTTGGTAAGGCAGGCGCTCTGTTACTAGTCATTTTCTTTTCCTGCAAACGCAAGTTTTCATGACTCCATCAATCTTCAGGGAGGCTGAGTTTCTTTGCTTTTTCAGCTGTGTCTACATTTCTTATTCAGGTGTGGCAAGTTAATTGACTCTGAGGATTCTGGTACTTGTATTTTTCACACTTGATTTTACTGGCAGGTGACTGGAAACAACTCCCTCCATAGCACAAATCTTACCCTTGATGGGATTGGGGGAAAGCCATGGTTGTGGCTCTCCATTGTAAGGCATGATGAACCTGCTGCTGCTGCCTTTGAGCCTGGGACTCCTGGAACAATGTTTAAAAGTTGGTAAGGCAGGCGCTCTGTTACCAGTCATTAGCTTCTCCTCCAAACTAACCTTTTCACGACTCCATCAATCTTCAGGGAGGCTGAGTTTCTTTGCTTTTTCAGGCGTGTGCACATTTCTTTTTCAGGTGTGGCAGGTTAATTGACTCTGAGGATTCTGGTACTTGTATTTTTCGCACTTGATTTTACTGGCTGGTGACAGGAAACAACTCCCTCCATAGCACACATCTTCCCCTTGATGGGGGAGGGGGAAAGCCATGGTTGTGGCTCTCCATTGTAGGGCATGATGGCCCTGCTGCTGCTCCCTTTGAGCCCAGGACTCCTGGAACAATGTTTAAAAGTTGGTAAGGCAGGTGCTCTATTACCAGTCATTAGCTTCTCCTCCAAACGCAAGTTTTCATGACTCCATCAATCTTCAGGGAGGCTGAGTTTCTTTGCTTTTTAAGGTGTGTCTACATATCTTTTTCAGGTGTGGCAAGTTAATTGACTCTGAGGATTCTGGTACCTGTATTTTTCACACTTGATTTTACTGGCAGGTGACTGGAAACAACTCCCTTCATAGCACAAATCTTCCCCTTGATGGGATTGGGGGAAAGCCATGGTTGTGGCTCTCCATTGTAAGGCATGATGGCCCTGCTGCTGCTGCCTTTGAGCCGGGACTCATGGAACAATGTTTAAAAGTTGGTAAGGCAGGCGCTCTGTTACTAGTCATTAGCTTTTCCTGCAAACGCAAGATTTCATGACTCCATCAATCTTCAGGGAGGCTGAGTTTCTTTGCTTTTTCAGGCGTGTCTACATATCTTTTTCAGGTGTGGCAGGTTAATTGACTCTGAGGATTCTGGTACTTGTATTTTTCGCACTTGATTTTACTGGCTGGTGACTGGAAACAACTCTGTCCATAGCACAAACCTTCCCCTTGATGGGGGGAGCGGGAAAGCCATGGTTGTGGCTCTCCATTGTAAGGCATGATGGCCCTGCTGCTGCTGCCTTTGAGACCGGGACTCCTGGAACAATGTTTAAAAGTTGGTAAGGCAAGCTCTCTGTTACCAGTCATTAGCTTCTCCTCCAAACACACGTTTTCATGACTTCATCAATCTTCAGGGAGGCTGAGTTTCTTTGCTTTTTCAGGCGTGTCTACATTTCTTTTTCAGGTGTGGCAAGTTAATTGACTCTGAGGGTTCTGGTACTTGTATTTTTCGCACTTGATATTACTGGCAGGTGACCGGAAACAACTCCCTCCATGGCACAAATTTTCCCCTTGATGGGGGAAGGGGGAAAGCCATGGTTGTGGCTCTCCATTGTAAGGCATGATGGCCCTGCTGGTGCTGCCTTTGAGCCCGGGACTCCTGGAACAATATTTAAAAGTTGGTAAGGCAGGCTCTCTGTTACCAGTCATTAGCTTCTCCTCCAAACGCACCTTTTCACGACTGCATCAATCTTCAGGGAGGCTGAGTTTCTTTGCTTTTTCAGGCGTGTCTACATTTCTTTTTCAGGTGTGGCAGGTTAATTGACTCTGAGGATTCTGGTACTTGTATTTTTCACACTTGATTTTACTGGCAGGTGACTGGAAACAACTCCCTCCATAGCACAAATCTTCCCCTTGATGGGATTGGGGGAAAGCCATGGTTGTGGCTCTCCATTGTAAGGCATGATGGCCCTGCTGCTGCTGCCTTTGAGCCTGGGACTCCTGGAACAATGTTTAAAAGTTGGTAAGGCAGGCGCTCTGTTACTAGTCATTAGCTTTTCCTGCAAACGCAAGTTTTCATGACTCCATCAATCTTCAGGGAGGCTGAGTTTCTTTGCTTTTTCAGCTGTGTCTACATTTCTTTTTCAGGTGTGGCAGGTTAATTGACTCTGAGGATTCTGGTACTTGTATTTTTCGCACTGGATTTTACTGGCTGGTGACAGGAAACAACTCCCTCCATAGCACAAATCTTCCCCTTGATGGGGGAGGGGGAAAGCCATGGTTGTGGCTCTCCTTTGTAGGGCATGATGGCCCTGCTGCTGCTCCCTTTCAGCCCAGGACTCCTGGAACAATGTTTAAAAGTTGGTAAGGCAGGTGCTCTATTACCAGTCATTAGCTTCTCCTCCAAACGCAAGTTTTCATGACTCCATCAATCTTCAGGGAGGCTGAGTTTCTTTGCTTTTTCAGGTGTGTCTACATTTCTTTTTCAGGTGTGGCAAGTTAATTGACTCTGAGGATTCTGGTACTTGTATTTTTCACACTTGATTTTACTGGCAGGTGACTGGAAACAACTCCCTCCATAGCACAAATCTTCCCCTTAATGGGATTGGGGGAAAGCCATGGTTGTGGCTCTCTATTGTAAGGCATGATGGCCCTGCTGCTGCTGCTGCCTTTGAGCCTAGGACTCCTGGAACTATGTTTAAAAGTTGGTAAGGCAGGCGCTCTGTTACTAGTCATTAGCTTTTCCTGCAAACGAAAGTTTTCATGACTCCATCAATCTTCAGGGAGGCTGAGTTTCTTTGATTTTCCAGCTGTGTCTACATTTCTTATTCAGATGTGGCAAGTTAATTGACTCTGAGGATTCTGGTACTTGTATTTTTCACACTTGATTTTACTGGCAGGTGACTGGAAACAACTCCCTCCATAGCACAAATCTTCCCCTTGATGGGATTGGGGGAAAGCCATGGTTGTGGCTCTCCATTGTAAACCATGATGGCCATGCTGCTGCTGCCTTTGACACCGGGACTCCTGGAACAATGTTTAAAAGTTGGTAAGGCAGGCGCTCTGGTACCAGTCATTAGCTTCTCCTCCAAACACATCTTTTCACGACTCCATCAATCTTCAGGGAGGCTGAGTTTCTTTGCTTTTTCAGGCGTGTCTACATCTCTTTTTCTGGTGTGGCAGGTTTATTGACTCTGAGGATTCTGGTACTTGTATTTCTCGCACTTGATTTTACTGGCTGGTGACTGGAAACAACTCTGTCCATAGCACAAACCTTCCCCTTGATGGGCGGAGCGGGAAAGCCATGGTTGTGGCTCTCCATTGTAAGGCATGATGGCCCTGCTGCTGCTGCCTTTGAGACCGGGACTCCTGGAACAATGTTTAAAAGTTGGTGAGGCCGGCTCTCTGTTACCAGTCATTAGTTTCTCCTCCAAACGCACGTTTTCATGACTCCATCAATCTTCAGGGAGGCTGAGTTTCTTTGCTTTTTCAGGCGTATCTACATTTCTTTTTCAGGTGTGGCAAGTTAATTGACTCTGAGGATTCTGGTACTTGTATTTTTCACACTTGATTTTACTGGCAGGTGACTGGAAACAACTCTGTCCATAGCACAAACCTTCCCCTTGATGGGGGCAGGGGAAAAGCCATGGCTGTGGCTCTCCATTGTAAGGCATGAATATCCCTGCTGCTGCTGCCTTTGAGCCTGGGACTCCTGGAACAATGTTTAAAAGTTGGTAAGGCAGGCGCTCTGTTACTAGTCATTAGCTTTTCCTGCAAACGCAAGTTTTCATGACTCCATCAATCTTCAGGGAGGCTGAGTTTCTTTGCTTTTTCAGCTGTGTCTACATTTCTTATTCAGGTGTGGCAAGTTAATTGACTCTGAGGATTCTGGTACTTGTATTTTTCACACTTGATTTTACTGGCAGGTGACTGGAAACAACTCCCTCCATAGCACAAATCTTACCCTTGATGGGATTGGGGGAAAGCCATGGTTGTGGCTCTCCATTGTAAGGCATGATGGCCCTGCTGCTGCTGCCTTTGAGCCTGGGACTCCTGGAACAATGTTTAAAAGTTGGTAAGGCAGGCGCTCTGTTACCAGTCATTAGCTTCTCCTCCAAACTAACCTTTTCACGACTCCATCAATCTTCAGGGAGGCTGAGTTTCTTTGCTTTTTCAGGCGTGTCTACATATCTTTTTCAGGTGTGGCAGGTTAATTGACTCTGAGGATTCTGGTACTTGTATTTTTCGCACTTGATTTTACTAGCTGGTGACAGGAAACAACTCCCTCCATAGCACACATCTTCCCCTTGATGGGGGAGGGGGAAAGCCATGGTTGTGGCTCTCCATTGTAGGGCATGATGGCCCTGCTGCTGCTCCCTTTGAGCCCAGGACTCTGTAGTAAAAACAAATGACCCAATAAAGCTTAATGGAGCTTTAATCAAAGGCCCCCGGAGGTTGGGCTGCGAGGCTTGAATTGAGTTAAACACTCTCATACAGAGTGTTTAACTCTAAACATTCCACACTGACGTAGGGTCAGTGTGCGGACAATATAACATCTCCCTTACGAGGAGGAAGGAAAGGGAAAGGAGGAAGGGTGGGGAGAAAAGGGAAAGGAGAACAAGGGAATATAACTGTAACAACAACTTTTTGAAGGTTTCCTCTTGACAGTGGTCTGTAGTACTTCGTGCATCAATAATAGACGTAGTCATCGTTGTAGTTTCGAATGATTCTCCGGTTCCTCTTGGAAAGACTGACTGTGGGGTCAGCTATTACGTCATTGTTTTCATCACAGTCTTGTTGATGTGTGTCTTCTGGCTGGATAACATCTCTTGTCCGTATGTCCTTACTTGTACTGGTTTTTTTGTGGTCTCTCTCTATTTTTACTAGGTCATCGCCGGACCATTTCTTTCCATCCTCCAACAGTACAGATTTGCCATAGCATCTCACTACCCTTTGTGGGGATCTGAAGCGGGATTCTCCCTTGAGAGTCTTCTTGGGTTCTTTAACACATACCAAATCTCCCTCTTGAATTGCCATCTCTTTTACTTTGTTTTTTGAGTCATAGTATGTTTTGTATTTGCTCTGTTTCTCTCTTACACGTTCCTGAAGGATCCATAAAGATCCAGGCTGGTCTGAGTCGATTGTAGGCGATTCTGCCTCTCATCATTGTGAATGGTTCGACACTGGTGGTGGAGTGTGGAGTTGTCCTGTATGCACATAAGTGTAACGCTCACCTGATTCTCGCAGAGGCGCCGGTCTTGACTGGGCGACTACCGTATCTTCAAAGGTGATGTGTAGCACCCGGTTGGCTCTTTGGGCTGGACCTCTGTGCACTGTATGCCTGACGTGTAGAGTAAGATATCTGCAGATAGAAAATATGGGGTTAATGAACTGGGGTTATTGGGGTGTCCCTATCTCTTTCCTCTTCTCCTCTCCTGTAGACCCCCAAAGGTTAACGCTCTCACCTTAGGTAAGTGAATGCCGAGCTCTCCATCTGCCTCGGGGCAGGGTGCTGTAACCAGTTTCTTCACTGGATAGGTAGCGCAGGCCTCTTGACTTCAGAGGACTGCTGTCCGTCGTTTACTGCACGAACGGTAAGTTTCGAGTCATTCAAATGTCTTTAAAGTCTTTAGTAATGATGTCTCTTGTTTTGCAGGGTTCCGGCGATGGCGGATGACGGGCTGAAGTGAGTTGAAGATGGAGCCCGTGTGATGAATAGAAGCGCCTGGAAGCACGTAAGTAAGCGCTTGTTGCCTGCTTCACTATGCGCTCTAACTGTCTTTTTATTTTGCAGGTACGAGTTCGGAGCGGCTGCAGGGTGCCGGAATACCCACTGGATTAGATGTGGAAAGGAGTAATGGCACGTGAGTATTAAAGTTCCCCAATGTCTTTAAACGCACCTTGTTTTGTCTTTCAGATGCGGGATGCAGCGCCGAAGGCCTCCGGAGCGTACGAAGAGTAGGTAAGCCTTTGCCTTTCAGATGCCGGAATGCTAACCTGTTCTTTCTTGTCTTTATAGGTGTTGCTGAAGACTGGATTCAGGATGGTAAGCCTTTGCCTTTCAGATGCCGGAATGCTAACCTGTTCTTTCTTGTCTTTATAGGTGTTGCTGAAGACTGGATTCAGGATGGTAAGCCTTTTTCCTTAGGCCCAGGACCGGATGCAGAAGACACGATGAGCGTTCTGCTGCAGAGGTTGCAGAATAACGCAAAGCAAGATTCATCCACCGGGTGTGGTTTAAATAGCCTCCTGTAGTGCTTAGGTGTCTCCTTCCACTGCCACGCCTAAGTAAGAAAAGAGTTCCTGGTAAGAAAAGAGTTCCTGCCTTCCAGAAGAGTTCCAGTGTTCTGAATCTAGGGAGTGGCTCCAGCCCCACCCAACAGGAAAAGTAGTTCCAAACAGAAGAGGATCAGAGGCTCAACTGGCAGGCAAGTAAGCAGCATGGTCTGCTGAAGGTAAGTCCACCCAAGCATTATGAGCCCGGCGCTTCCAGCGCTGGGACTGGGCATATTTATGAGCCTGGTGCCACTGGCGCCAGGACTGGGTCCAAAAGGTCCCAATTGGGACTGGTTGGCACTCGGAACCTGGGTTATGGATCTGCTTCCAAGGGAGTTGGGAAAACCCTGACCTTTTGGAAGCAGAGGTCATGACAGTACCCCCCCTCAAGGCCCCTCCCAAACCGGGCTTCTCCGGGGGTTTTGGCTTGTCAGGAAATGTTCGGTGAAATCTTTTGATTAGGCGAGGAGCGTGGACATATTCAGCAGGTTCCCAGGATCTCTCTTGGGGGCCGTAGCCTTTCCAGTCAATTAGGTAGAATAGTTTAGATTTGGAGATCTTGGAGTCCAGAATGCTCTTGACTTCAAACTCGAGTTCTCCATCCACTAGGATAGGTTTTGGAGAATTGGTTAGTCGGGTTTGAGGTTGCACGGGTTTTAATAGAGAGACGTGGAAGACCGGATGTATCTTCATGTGCGGGGGCAAGTCCAACTTGACCGCTACTGGGTTTACTATGGTAGTGATGGAATAGGGACCAAGGTATCTTGGGTTGAATGTGCGTGGCCCTTTTAGAGATAGATATTTGGTGGATAACCAGACTTGATCCCCTACTTGATAGTGAGGGGCTTCCTTCCGATGTTGATCTGCTCCTTTCTTGTATTGTTCTTTAGCCCTTTGAAGGTGAGAAACAGCTTCCTTAAAGGCTTGGGTGATTGTAGAATGCAGGTAATCTACTGCTGGTGTTTCAAGATCTTGGAGGGGATCCAACTCCGAGGTTCGAGGGTGACTGCCGTACAAAAGAAAAAACGGGGTTTTCCCAGTTCCCGAATGGACAGAGTTATTGTAGGCATACTCGGCTATCCAAAGGATATCTTTCCAAGTTTTTTCAGTTTGTTGCAGCATGCAGCGTAAATACTGTTCCAGAGCTTGATTGGTCCTCTCGGTTTGTCCGTCGGTCTGAGGGTGGTGACTGGTCGATAGTCTCACATCAATTTGAGCCGACCGACAGCAACTTCGCCAAAAATGAGAAATAAATTGACTACCTCGATCCGAAATTAGAACCGAAGGAAAACCGTGCAGTCGGACGATGTTTTCGAGAAATTCTCGGGCCAGAGTTGCTGCTGTTGGCAAGCCTTTGAGCGGAATGAAATGCGCCATCTTGGAGAATAAGTCCACGATTACTAGAATCGTATTGTATCCGGAGCATGGAGGTAGATCGGTGATGAAGTCCATAGAAAGCGTATGCCAAGGGCGAGGTGGGATGTCAATCGGGCGTAAGAGGCCTGCTGGTCTTTCCTTTTGACTCTTGTTTTGGGCGCATACTCCACAGGACATTATAAAGTCTCTGATATCTTTTTTCCAAGACGGCCACCAGAAGTAGCGCTTGATCTTTTCTGAGGTCTTGGCTATACCGGGATGACCTTCCATTAAAGAGTCGTGATAACAAGAGATTACTTTTTTCTGTAAATCTGTGCTGGGTAGGTATAATCGTTCTTGGAAATACAATAAGTTGTCCTTTACTGCAAAGTCCTTTCCCTGCAGATGCCAATTCTGTATGTCTGCTGGAGTTACAAGTTGCCTGGCTTCATCCTTAACTTCCTCTATGGATTCTGTGGCGATTACACCCAGAATTCTTTGTTCGGGAATGATTGGTACAGGTTTAGGGTTGACCAAGTGTTCTTCCACTCCCATCCGAGAAAGGGCATCGGCTTTACCGTTCTTTGTACCAGGTCGATAGGTAATTATGAAGTCAAACTCGGCAAAGAATAATGCCCAACGGAGTTGTCTAGAGGATTGGGCTTTTGCGGTCTTCAAATATTGCAGGTTTCGGTGATCCGTAATCACAGTAACGGTGTGTCGGGCCCCCAGCAGATAATGCCGCCAAGCCTTAAAGGCAGACTTGATAGCCAGAAGTTCCTTGTCAGTAATCGTGTAATTGATTTCAGGAGGCGAGAATTTGCGGGACCAAAATGCCACGGGATGCAACTGATTGGTTACCGGGTCCTTTTGTGATAGAACTGCCCCCATGGCAAGGCTTGAAGCATCAGTTTCCACGATGTAGGGGAGTTCGGGGCAAGGGTGTTTTAAGATTGGTGCAGAGATAAATTTAGTCTTTAAATCCTGGAAAGCTTGTTCCGCCTCGGTAGACCATTCAAAACGTTTGTTTTTCTTTAACAAGGCAGTGATGGGCTGGACTATTCGAGAGAATTCGGGGATAAACCTGCGGTAAAAGTTAGCGAAGCCTAACATGCTTTGCACACCTTTTACGGAGGATGGTGATGGCCATTTGAGAACTGCATTGACCTTCTTTGAATCCATACGCACTCCGCCAGGTGATAATACGAATCCCAAGAATTCAACTTCAGTCACGTTGAAAACACATTTTTCCAACTTAGCGAAAAGTTTGTGTTGACGCAATCTTTCGAGGACCATTTTCACGTGTTTCCGATGTTCAGATTCCGATGAAGAATAAACGAGGATGTCGTCAATGTAAACAACAACACATACATCTATGAGCTCTCTGAGGACATCGTTCATAAAATATTGAAAGGCGGCCGGGGCATTGCAAAGTCCGAAGGGCATGACCTGATATTCAAATAGCCCATACTTGGTGCGGAAGGCCGTCTTCCATTCATCGCCCTCTTTTACTCGTACCAAGTGGTAAGCTCCTCTAAGATCCAGCTTTGTATATATGCATGCTTTTCTGACTTGGTCCAGGAGTTCAGGGATCAAAGGTAACGGATATCTATTCTTAACGGTGATCTGGTTTAGGGAGCGATAATCGATACAAGTTCTAAGGTCTCCTTCCTTTTTTGGAACGAAGAACAAAGCTGAAGAAGCAGGGGACTTGGAAGGACGAATAAACCCATTTGCCAGGTATTGATCCAGGTATTGTCGAAGGTGAAGGTTCTCAGGCTCGGTGAGGGCATAAATTCTACTATAAGGAGGAGTAGATCCAGGTATCAGGTCTATCTGGCAGTCATAAGACCTATGAGGAGGTAGAGAGTTAGCCTGATCCTTCCGGAAAACATCTTGGTATTCTAGGTATTCGGGAGGTAACTGGGGAGTCTCTGAAGAAATTGCGGCCAGTGCAACACCAGGTGGAGGGTGACAAGTAGAGACACATTCTGGAAACTGGACCGTTCTTGCTCGCCAATCGATCAGAGGATTGTGTTTCTCTAACCAAGGTATTCCTAGAATAATCTGAAACTGAGGGGCCTTGATCACATCGAACACGATCTTCTCATGGTGTCCATCTTGACTTACTAGCGTCACCTCTTGAGTGGTATGCGTTACTGGCCCGGAGGCTATCTCCGTACCATCCACCGTAGTAATGACGTCCTTTACAGCCTTGGGACAAAGAGTTAGATTCATCCTCAAAACCATTTCATGATCCACATAATTGCCGATGGCACCGCTGTCGACGTAAGCTTCAATTGCATGTAATCGATCCGGATTATCAGGGCTAATGAGGACCATAGGTATCACGAAATGCGAGGTCACGGAACTGGTTTTCACGCTCGGCAAGAGGACCTCTATTCTTGTCGGGCGAGGTCGTTTCCCTGCTCAGAGTTTGTAACTTTGGTAACTGCAGCTCCTACTGCCTTCTTGGCAGGTTTCACCGGACAGTCTCGAAGAAAGTGCCCTGAGTTTCCGCAATATAGGCATAATTGCAACTGTTTCCTCCTTTCCCGCTCCCTTTGTGTTAGAGGACCTTCCAGACCCCCTATTTGCATGGGTTCCCCGGAGTCTACTCCTTTGGAAGGAGTTGGCGGTTTGGAAAATACTCGAGCATCAAACTTGGAACGATCGGCCTTCCTGTTCCGCAGCCTGTGATCTATTTGAACGACCAAGTCTATATAATCCGAACAGTCTTGTGGGGGATTCACTACTTGGGCTAAAACGTCTTTGAGCTCTCCACGTAGACCTCTATAAAACAGCGTAATCCTTTTGTCCTCAGGCCATTGAGTTTCCACTATTAGTCTATTGAAAGATGCAATATAAGCCAAAAGGTCTTGATTACCCTGTCGCAACGAAAGAAGCTCATTGTCCAAGGCCTGCCCCTGTGAATGTCTTGCGAACAGTTTTTCCATACTAAGCTGAAAGGCTTGAAAATCATGGAGAACCGGATCATCTTGATTAACTAGAGGGATCGACCAGTCTGCCGCATTGCCACTAAGGTACGAAAGTACAAAAGCTACTTTTGCTTGATCAGTTGGAAAGGCTGCTGGCCGGCATAAGAAGTGCAACCGGCACTGATTGATAAATACTGCAAACCTCTTTGGGTCACCAGAAAATCGTTCGGGCGGAGCCAGAGGTACATTCCCAGGTAGGTTGATCTGCACTGGATTCATAGAGGATGTTGAAGGAAGATTTGCCCCTGATGCGGGTAACGGGGTCTGTCCGGCTTGTGACTGTAGCACTTGTCTAGCAAGATTGTCTGTTCTCTCCTTGGAAATAATTAGTTCCCTTCTTAGAGCATTCGTTTCCTGACGAGCTGCATGCACTTCTGCCCTTAGTTCCCCAAGTAACCGGGCTAGGGGGTCAGTATCCGAGGTTTCCATAGCGCCTGGGCGAGAGTTTTGCGGTAGGCTTTGCGTTCTGTAACGCTCACCTGATTCTCGCAGAGGCGCCGGTCTTGACTGGGCGACTACCGTATCTTCAAAGGTGATGTGTAGCACCCGGTTGGCTCTTTGGGCTGGACCTCTGTGCTCTGTATGCCTGACGTGTAGAGTAAGATGTCTGCAGATAGAAAATATGGGGTTAATGAACTGGGGTTATTGGGGTGTCCCTATCTCTTTCCTCTTCTCCTCTCCTGTAGACCCCCAAAGGTTAACGCTCTCACCTTAGGTAAGTGAATGCCGAGCTCTCCATCTGCCTCGGGGCAGGGTGCTGTAACCAGTTTCTTCACTGGATAGGTAGCGCAGGCCTCTTGACTTCAGAGGACTGCTGTCCGTCGTTTACTGCACGAACGGTAAGTTTCGAGTCATTCAAATGTCTTTAAAGTCTTTAGTAATGATGTCTCTTGTTTTGCAGGGTTCCGGCGATGGCGGATGACGGGCTGAAGTGAGTTGAAGATGGAGCCCGTGTGATGAATAGAAGCGCCTGGAAGCACGTAAGTAAGCGCTTGTTGCCTGCTTCACTATGCGCTCTAACTGTCTTTTTATTTTGCAGGTACGAGTTCGGAGCGGCTGCAGGGTGCCGGAATACCCACTGGATTAGATGTGGAAAGGAGTAATGGCACGTGAGTATTAAAGTTCCCCAATGTCTTTAAACACACCTTGTTTTGTCTTTCAGATGCGGGATGCAGCGCCGAAGGCCTCCGGAGCGTACGAAGAGTAGGTAAGCCTTTGCCTTTCAGATGCCGGAATGCTAACCTGTTCTTTCCTGTCTTTATAGGTGTTGCTGAAGACTGGATTCAGGATGGTAAGCCTTTGCCTTTCAGATGCCGGAATGCTAACCTGTTCTTTCTTGTCTTTATAGGTGTTGCTGAAGACTGGATTCAGGATGGTAAGCCTTTTTCCTTAGGCCCAGGACCGGATGCAGAAGACACGATGAGCGTTCTGCTGCAGAGGTTGCAGAATAACGCAAAGCAAGATTCATCCACCGGGTGTGGTTTAAATAGCCTCCTGTAGTGCTTAGGTGTCTCCTTCCACAGCCACGCCTAAGTAAGAAAAGAGTTCCTGGTAAGAAAAGAGTTCCTGCCTTCCAGAAGAGTTCCAGTGTTCTGAATCTAGGGAGTGGCTCCAGCCCCACCCAACAGGAAAAGTAGTTCCAAACAGAAGAGGATCAGAGGCTCAACTGGCAGGCAAGTAAGCAGCATGGTCTGCTGAAGGTAAGTCCACCCAAGCATTATGAGCCCGGCGCTTCCAGCGCTGGGACTGGGCATATTTATGAGCCTGGTGCCACTGGCGCCAGGACTGGGTCCAAAAGGTCCCAATTGGGACTGGTTGCCACTCGGAACCTGGGTTATGGATCTGCTTCCAAGGGAGTTGGGAAAACCCTGACCTTTTGGAAGCAGAGATCATGACAATAAGGCCTCCTTGAGTGTCTCTCTCCACGGAAGTGTGTTGACGATGGCCAATTGAATGACACTTTTCACTAGCCTGTTCATTCTCTCTACGAGGCCATTGGAGATCGGATGGTATAAGGAGGTGGTGATATGATGGATAGCTTTATCTTTGAGGAATTCCTGGAATTCTAGTGACATGAACTGTGACCCATTGTCTGAGACTAGCTCTTTGGGATCACCTTCCCTATTGAATATGCCCGTCAGGAATTCAGTGATTTTCTTTGTGGTTACGTTTGTCTCTGCTACATCCCACTCCGTCCATTTAGATGTATAGTCTACTAAGACTATAATATAGATTTTGACCGCTTCTAAATTTTCAAATGGCCCTATGATGTCTATGGCCAGTTTAGACCATACATTCTTTGGGCTTTCAATTGGCTGTAATGGTGTTTTTCTTGTGGTTTTTGACTTGTCGCTTGAGGCACAGGCGGAGCAATTTTTGACCAACTCCTCTGCTTCCCTCCACATGTTCGGCCACCAGTAGTTGCATCTTAAGCGGTTCTTGGTTAGACTTCTCCCAAGGTGCCCTTCATGTGCTAGATCTAGCAATTTGTTTCTGAGCTGTATCGGTGGGATTATTCTGTCACCTCTGTAGATGTGTTCTTTGTCCATGTATAATTCTTGTCTGATAGGCATGAAGTCTGTTAGACTTTGGGATGGTGTCGCCCAATCATTTGTTATTGCTTTCCTAATTTCTCTTTGCTCAGGATCGTCGTTTGTCTTGCTTTTCCACTCATCAATGGGAATGGCTGGATTTATGGTTGCTATTATGTCTTGGTCTGGATCTTCAGGTTCAATGTCCTGATTGGTCGATAGCCTAGAGAAGCAGTCAGCCACTTGATTTTGTGTTCCTGGAGTGTAGCATATGTTGATGTTGTATTGCATAATATCAAGGATCCAACGTCTTATTCTTGGGGATATGAGATGAGGTGTCTTTGACTGAAGGACATGCACAAGTGGTTTGTGGTCTGTTCTGAGTGTAATGGGCAAACCCCAAATTAAGTTCCGAAAATGTTGTAGGATCCATCTTACTCCCAGCGCTGAGGTGTCTTTGACTGAAGAACATGCACAAGTGGTTTGTGGTCTGTTCTGAGTGTAATGGGCAAACCCCAAATTAAGTTCCGAAAATGTTGTAGGATCCATCTTACTCCCAGCGCCTCTCTCTCTATCGTAGAATAATTTAATTCTGCTCCTTTTAGTACTCTGGATGCAAAGGCAATCGTTACTTTGCCCTTGCTGTGGATCTGCTCCAGGACTCCACCTATACCGATCTTACTGGCATCCACTGATATAATTGTCTTTGCCTTGCAGTCAAACATGCTTAAAGTGGGTGCTCGATTGATATTATGTTTTATTTCCTCAAATTCTATTTTGCATTTCTCGGACCAGTCGAACTTGTTCATCTTCTTCATGATACTTCTCATGTTCTTGGTCTTATCAGCATAGTTACCTACAAATTTTGAATAGTACTCGGTCATTCCAAGAAAGCTTCTTAATTGGTCTTTGTTCACTGGTTCAGCGATGCTTAGGATATTGTCTATCAGTTCTTTCTTGGGACTGATGCCATTTGAGTCTATGCAGTGGCCAAGGTAGGACACTTTGTTGCATTTGATGTTACATTTTTCCAATTTTAAGGTGAGGCCGCTTTTTTGAATCACTCTTAATACACTGGTAAGTATTGCATCGTGTTCTTGTTCTGATACGGCCGATATGAGGATATCGTCTTGGAAACAATGCACTCCTCCCAAACCTCCAAACAGGTGTGACATTAGTCTTTGGAATACAGCGGCGGCGGATGCGAGGCCAAAAGGCATCCTTTTGAATCTGAATGCTCCCAGGGGAGTGACAAATGAGGTGAGGCTTCTGGAGTCTTCTTCCAGGTCTATTTGGTGATATGCAGATGAAAGATCTAGAGTACTGAAGTACTTTGCTGGCTTCATGGTCGTTAACAGCTCTGATATGTTTGGGAGGGGGTGCCTGTCGATCCATATGTTTTTGTTTAGGTCTCTTAGATCGACGCATATTCTTATGGAATTATCCGGTTTCTTCACAAGTACTATGGGAGCAAGCCATTCTGAGCTCTCAATAGGTTGTATAATGTCCTGCTCACATAAACGCATAAGTTCTTTCTTTAGTGCTTCTTTTGTTCCTATGGGGACTCCGCGGACTCTGTGGGCTATAGGAATGGCCCCCCTCTTGAGAATGATCTTGTGCTGAAACCCCTCTAGGAGTACAATTTTTCCAGAGAACACCTTGGGAAACAGTAGTGCCAGGGTATCTTTGATGTTTTTTCCATCATTCAGAACAGACATTATGGGGTTCTCCTCTCCGGGATGGATTCTCACACAGAGAGCAGCTTGCTCCTCCCAGCCTACTATGGATGAACCTTTGTTTGCTATGAAGAGCTTGCAGTAGGTCGTTCTGTCACGGAACTTGAGTTGCACCCATGTATAGCCAATAATGTCTATGGGACTCTTCCCATAACCCGTAGCTTGTACTGTAGTGTCCTTCAAATCGCTTATTTTATCAGATAGTTCAGACAGAAAGGTTTCTACACCAACCATCGTGTATGGGGATCCTGTGTCCACCATTACAGGCAGTGATACTCCGTTGATCTGCATGTTGACCCAAGGGCCCTTGGAGTGTTGCAATGAGGTGACGGTAAGTATTTGTATGGGTGGACTCCTTAGATTGACAGTTAACATCTCATCGTGTTCTTGAGTGTTTTTGACAGCTCCCACAGTGCCTCTCGTTGGTCTGGCAAATGGCCTCCTAAAACTACTCGACCTGCCTCTTGTGTTCTTGCACACTTTGGCGAAATTACCAATCTGATAACATTTATAGCACTCAACAGCCACTGCAGGGCACTCTCTGTCGACGTCGCCGTGTTTCTGCCAACCGCATTTATGGCAGCGCTGACAAGGTTGATTGAAGCGTAGCGAGTTCTTCCCTCTAGGTGGATAGGCCTCGGGGCATGTGATGATGTTCTCCTCACGAGGGCTATTGAAGGTTCGTTTATGTTAGCTTCGATGGATTTCCCCTCAGAGGTCCCTGCCTGGTCGAATCTTTCCTTCAAGCAACGGTCACCCAATTCAATGCTTCTGGCGATCTCTGTGGCTTCCTCCAAGGATGGATTCTTGGATTGCCACAGTCTCTGTTGAATTCGTGGATTAGCGACATTCAGCACCAACTGGTCTCTAAGGTACTCATTACCGACACCAGTAAAGTTGCAAGTTGGCATGAGTGTCCTGAGGGACGCAAGGAAGGCATCAACAGTTTCACCTTTCAATTGTTTTCTGGAGAAAAATCTGTACCTCTCCATCACGACATTTGTCTTGTTGCCAAAATGTTTGGAGAGCTTAGCCAGTGCATTTTCATATTTGCGGTTGCCGCTGCCGTCACCCCCTGCATCATCCGGCTCGGGAAGCGCCCTGAATATTCTGAGGGCCTCTGCTCCAGTACAGTTTAGTAGAGTCGCCTCCTTGAGGTCGTCACTGAATTTATTACCACCAATGGCCCTCAGGTAAACCTGAAAGCCATCTATCCACTGTTCCCAGGGACATGTGGGAGTGCCAGGACATGGAAGAAATTTGGTCGGTGGAGGAACACTCTGCATGGCGGTGGTTCAGAGAATACGAAGAGGACGCCCTATGAGGCTGAATGAGGCTGTGGGGAATGGCTCTGGCTTGCAGCCGATGGATAGGTGGGTGCGTGTGCGTTCTACACGCCTGCCCTCTGGGCGTATGCCGTGATGAGCCCTAAGGGAAACAAGTGCAGATGGGGCACGGCACGCTATACACAGCTAATGCTGTTGAATGTCTATGGAATCCTGTGGGACAGGATGCTTGCTGGCTGTATACTGTGATCACATGGTCTCTAGGCATCAGTATAAGGGGTGAGTCCCAGTGTGGATTGTGACCTCACAATGGGCTGACATGCAGAATGGCTGGTCCTGAAAAGTCTCTGATGGAGTGTCAAAACTGGGTTCTGAAATTGCATCACAATGGCAGCAATGGAAGAATGAAATAGAGTGAAGGTCCCTGAAATTCCTTGTTGCTGCGTGCGCACTGCAGGGCAACAAAGTGGCAACTTTCAAAAAGGACACAACGTTCCAATGAAGGCGGCGGTGTGAGTTTCAATGGGCTGAAAGAAATGTTCCCAATTTCAGCAAGAACAAAAATAAAATGAAATGTGTACGTTCATTGGAAGAGTTAAAGGGTCTTTGTTGTGTCCTCCCCCCACCTCTGACCTGAAAGTTGGACAGCTGTCCTGCTGCCTGGAGCACTGTTGGGGAATGTGCGCCGCTCTGAACTCCCAGCGGGGAGGAGCGGCGCCCTTCACAGGCAGAGTGTCGGAGGCTGTGAGGAAGGTCGGCAAAGCCTCTCCTGTGTCTCGTCTGGTAGCCGGGGAAGGCAGGGCAGAAAGTGCGGCGCAGGGAGCTGCAGGAGCGACTGGCACGGAATGAAAATCGCAGGCAGGGGGTGGGAATGGTGACCGCCCCAGGGGCCTTACGGGGTGTACCTCGTCGCCATTTGTAGTAAAAACAAATGACCCAATAAAGCTTAATGGAGCTTTAATCAAAGGCCCCCGAAGGTTGGGCTGCGAGGCTTGAAATGAGTTAAACACTCTCATACAGAGTGTTTAACTCTAAACATTCCACACTGACGTAGGGTCAGTGTGCGGACAATATAACAGACTCCTGGAACAATGTTTAAAAGTTGGTAAGGCAGGTGCTCTATTACCAGTCATTAGCTTCTCCTCCAAACGCAAGTTTTCATGACTCCATCAATCTTCAGGGAGGCTGAGTTTCTTTGCTTTTTCAGGTGTGTCCACATTTCTTATTCAGGTGTGGCAAGTTAATTGACTCTGAGGATTCTGGTACTTGTATTTTTCACACTTGGTTTTACTGGCAGGTGACTGGAAACAACTCCCTCCATAACACAAATCTTCCCCTTGATGGGATTGGGGGAAAGCCATGGTTGTGGCTCTCCATTGTAAACCATGATGGCCCTGCTGCTGCTGCCTTTGACACCGGGACTCCTGGAACAATGTTTAAAAGTTGGTAAGGCAGGCACTCTGTTACCAGTCATTAGCTTCTCCTCCAAACGCACCTTTTCACGACTCCATCAATCTTCAGGGAGGCTGAGTTTCTTTGCTTTTTCAGGCGTGTCTACGTATCTTTTTCAGGTGTGGCAGGTTAATTGACTCTGAGGATTCTGGTACTTGTATTTTTCGCACTTGATTTTACTGGCTGGTGACTGGAAACAACTATGTCCATAGCACAAACCTTCCCCTTGATGGTGGGAGGGGGAAAGCCATGGTTGTGGCTCTCCATTGTAAGGCATGATGGCCCTGCTGCTGCTGCCTTTGAGACTGGGACTCCTCAAACAATGTTTAAAAGTTGGTAAGGCAGGCTCTCTGTTACCAGTCATTAGTTTCTCCTCCAAACGCACGTTTTCATGACTCCATCAATCTTCAGGGAGGCTGAGTTTCTTTGCTTTTTCAGGCGTGTCTACATTTCTTTTTCAGGTGTGGCAAGTTGATTGACTCTGAGGATTATGGTACTTGTATTTTTCACACTTGATTTTACTGGCAGGTGACTGGAAACAACTCTGTCCATAGCACAAACCTTCCCCTTGATGGGGGGAGGGGGAAAGCAATGGTTGTGGCTCTCCATTGTAAGGCATGATCGCCCTGCTGCTGCTGCCTTTGAGCCCGGGACTCCTGGAACAATGTTTAAATGTTGGTAAGGCAGGCGCTCTGTTACCAGTCATTACCTCCTCCTCTAAACGCACGTTTTCATGACTCCATCAATCTTCAGGGAGGCTGAGTTTCTTTGCTTTTTCAGGTGTGGCAAGTTAATTGACTCTGGGGATTCTGGAACTTGTATTTTTCACACTTGATTTGACTGGCAGGTGACTGGAAACAACTCCCTCCATAGCACAAATCTTCCCCTTGATGGGATTGGGGGAAAGCCATGGTTGTGGCTCTCCATTGTAAGGCATGATGGCCCTGCTGCTGCTGCCTTTGAGCCTGGGACTCCTGGAACAATGTGTAAAAGTTGGTAAGGCAGGCGCTCTGTTACTAGTCATTAGCTTTTCCTGCAAACGCAAGTTTTCATGACTCCATCAATCTTCAGGGAGGCTGAGTTTCTTTGCTTTTTCAGCTTTGTCTACATTTCTTATTCAGGTGTGGCAAGTTAATTGACTCTGAGGATTCTGGTACTTGTATTTTTCACACTTGATTTTACTGGCAGGTGACTGGAAACAACTCCCTCCTTAGCACAAATCTTCCCCTTGATGGGATTGGGGGAAAGCCATGGTTGTGGCTCTCCATTGTAAGGCATGATGGACCTGCTGCTGCTGCCTTTGAGCCTGGGACTCCTGGAACAATGTTTAAAAGTTGGTAAGGCAGGCACTCTGTTACCAGTCATTAGCTTCTCCTCCAAACGTACCTTTTCACGACTCCATCAATCTTCAGGGAGGCTGAGTTTCTTTGCTTTTTCAGGCGTGTCTACATTTCTTTTTCAGGTGTGGCAGGTTAATTGACTCTGAGGATTCTGGTACTTGTATTTTTCGCACTTGATTTTACTGGCTGGTGACAGGAAACAACTCCCTCCATAGCACACATCTTCCCCTTGATGGGGGAGGGGGAAAGCCATGGTTGTGGCTCTCCATTGTAGGGCATGATGGTCCTGCTGCTGCTCCCTTTGAGCCCAGGCCTCCTGGAACAATGTTTAAAAGTTGGTAAGGCAGGTGCTCTATTACCAGTCATTAGCTTCTCCTCCAAACGCAAGATTTCATGACTCCATCAATCTTCAGGGAGGCTGAGTTTCTTTGCTTTTTCAGGCGTGTCTACATATCTTTTTCAGGTGTGGCAGGTTAATTGATTCTGAGGATTCTGGTACTTGTATTTTTCGCACTTGATTTTACTGGCTGGTGACTGGAAACAACTCTGTCCATAGCATAAACCTTCCCCTTGATGGGGGGAGCGGGAAAGCCATGGTTGTGGCTCTCCATTGTAAGGCATGATGGCCCTGCTGCTGCTGCCTTTGAGACCGGGAATCCTGGAACAATGTTTAAAAGTTGGTAAGGCAGGCTCTCTGTTACTAGTCATTAGCTACTCCTCCAAACGCAAGTTTTCATGACTCCATCAATCTTCAGGGAGGCTGAGTTTCTTTGGTTTTTCAGGGGTGTCTACATTTCTTATTCAGGTGTGGCAAGTTAATTGACTGAAGATTCTGGTACTTGTATTTTTCACACTTGATTTTACTGGCAGGTGACTGGAAACAACTCCCTCCATAGCACAAATCTTCCCCTTGATGGGATTGGGGGAAAGCCATGGTTGTGGCTCTCCATTGTAAGGCATGATGGCCTTGCTGCTGCTGCCTTTGAGCCTGGGACTCCTGGAACAATGTTTAAAAGTTGGTAAGGCAGGCTCTCTGTTACCAGTCATTAGTTTCTCCTCCAAACGCACCTTTTCACGACTCCATAAATTCCCCCATGGAGGCTGAGTTTCTTTGATTTTTCAGGCGTGTCTACATATCTTTTTCAGGTGTTGCAGGTTAATTGACTCTGAGGATTCTGGTACTTGTATTTTTCACACTTGATTTTACTGGCAGGTGACTGGAAACAACTCTGTCCATAGCACAAACCTTCCCCTTGATGGGGGGAGCGGGAAAGCCATGGTTGTGGCTCTCGATGTTAAGGCATGATGGCCCTGCTGCTGCTGCCTTTGAGACCGGGACTCCTGGAACAATGTTTAAAAGTTGGTAAGGCAGGCTCTCTGTTACCAGTCATTAGTTTCTCCTCCAAACGCACGTTTTCATGACTCCATCAATCTTCAGGGAGGCTGAGTTTCTTTGCTTTTTCAGGCGTGTCTACATTTCTTTTTCAGGTGTGGCAAGTTAATTGACTCTGAGGATTCTGGTACTTGTATTTTTCACACTTGATTTTACTGGCTGGTGACAGGAAACAACTCCCTCCATAGCACACATCTTCCCCTTGATGGGGGAGGGGGAAAGCCATGGTTGTGGCTCTCCATTGTACGGCATGATGGCCCTGCTGCTGCTCCCTTTGAGCCCAGGACTCCTAGAACAATGTTTAAAAGTTGGTAAGGCAGGTGCTCTATTACCAGTCATTAGCTTCTCCTCCAAACGCAAGTTTTCATGACTCCATCAATCTTCAGGGAGGCTGAGTTTCTTTGCTTTTTCAGGTGTGTCTACATATCTTTTTCAGGTGTGGCAAGTTAATTGACTCTGAGGATTCTGGTACCTGTATTTTTCACACTTGATTTTACTGGCAGGTGACTGGAAACAGCTCCCTTCATAGCACAAATCTTCCCCTTGATGGGATTGGGGGAAAGCCATGGTTGTGGCTCTCCATTGTAAGGCATGATGGCCCTGCTGCTGCTGCCTTTGAGCCGGGACTCCTGGAACAATGTTTAAAAGTTGGTAAGGCAGGCGCTCTGTTACTAGTCATTAGCTTTTCCTGCAAACGCAAATTTTCATGACTCCATTAATCTTCAGGGAGGCTGAGTTTCTTTGCTTTTTCAGCTGTGTCTACATTTCTTATTCAGGTGTGGCAAGTTAATTGACTCTGAGGATTCTGGTACTTGTATTTTTCACACTTGATTTTACTGGCAGGTGACTGGAAACAACTCCCTCCATAGCACAAATCTTCCCCTTGATGGGATTGGGGGAAAGCCATGGTTGTGGCTCTCCATTGTAAGGCATGATGGCCCTGCTGCTGCTGCCTTTGACACCGGGACTCCTGGAACAATGTTTAAAAGTTGGTAAGGCAGGAGCTCTGGTACCAGTCATTAGCTTCTCCTCCAAACACACCTTTTCAAGACTCCATAAATTCCCCCATGGAGGCTGAGTTTCTTTGCTTTTTCAGGCGTGTTTACATATCTTTTTCATGTGTTGCAGGTTAATTGACTCTGAGGATTCTGGTACTTGTATTTTTCGCACTTGATTTTACTGGCTGGTGACTGGAAACAACTCTGTCCATAGCACAAACCTTCCCCTTGATGGGGGGAGCAGGAAAGCCATGGTTGTGGCTCTCCATTTTAAGGCATGATGGCCCTGCTGCTGCTGCCTTTGAGACCAGGACTCGTGGAACAATGTTTAAAAGTTGGTAAGGCAGGCTCTCTGTTACCAGTCATTAGTTTCTCCTCCAAACGCACGTTTTCATGACTCCATCAATCTTCAGGGAGGCTGAGTTTCTTTGCTTTTTCAGGCGTGTCTACATTTCTTTTTCAGGTGTGGCAAGTTAATTGACTATGAGGATTCTGGTACTTGTATTTTTCACACTTGATTTTACTGGCAGGTGACTGGAAACAACTCTGTCCATAGCACAAACCTTCCCCTTGATGGGGGGAGGGGAAAAGCCATGGTTGTGGCTCTCCATTGTAAGGCATGATGGCCCTGCCTCTGCTGCCTTTGAGCCTGGGACTCCTGGAACAATGTTTAAAATTTGGTAAGGCAGGCGCTCTGTTACTAGTCATTAGCTTTTCCTGCAAACGCAAGTTTTCATGACTCCATCAATCTTCAGGGAGGCTGAGTTTCTTTGCTTTTTCAGCTGTGTCTACATTTCTTATTCAGATGTGGCAAGTTAATTGACTCTGAGGATTCTGGTACTTGTATTTTTCACACTTGATTTTACTGGCAGGTGACTGGAAACAACTCCCTCCATAGCACAAATCTTCCCCTTGATGGGATTGAGGAAAGCCATGGTTGTGGCTCTCCATTGTAAGGCATGATGGCCCTGCTGCTGCTGCCTTTGAGCCTGGGACTCCTGGAACAATGTTTAAAAGTTGGTAAGGCAGGCGCTCTGTTACCAGTCATTAGCTTCTCATTCAAACGTACCTTTTCACGGCTCCATCAATCTTCAGGGAGGCTGAGTTTCTTTGCTTTTTCAGGCATGTCTACATATCTTTTTCAGGTGTGGCAGGTTAATTGACTCTGAGGATTCTGGTACTTGTATTTTTCGCACTTGATTTTACTAGCTGGTGACAGGAAACAACTCCCTCCATAGCACACATCTTCCCCTTGATGGGGGAGGGGGAAAGCCATGGTTGTGGCTCTCCATTGTAGGGCATGATGGCCCTGCTGCTGCTCCCTTTGAGCCCAGGACTCCTGGAACAATGTTTAAAAGTTGGTAAGGCAGGTGCGCTATTACCAGTCATTAGCTTCTCCTCCAAACGCAAGTTTTCATGACTCCATCAATCTATAGGGAGGCTGAGTTTCTTTGCTTTTTCAGGCGTGTCTACATTTCTTTTTCAGGTATGGCAGGTTAATTGACTCTGAGGATTCTGGTACTTGTATTTTTCACACTTGATTTTACTGGCAGGTGACTGGAAACAACTCCCTCCATAGCACAAATCTTCCCCTTGATGGGATTGGGGGAAAGCCATGGTTGTGGCTCTTCATTGTAAGGCATGATGGCCCTGCTGCTGCTGCCTTTGACACCGGGACTCCTGGAACAATGTTTAAAAGTTGGTAAGGCAGGCGCTCTGGTACCAGTCATTAGCTTCTCCTCCAAACGCACCTTTTCACGACTCCATAAATTCTCCCATGGAGGCTGAGTTTCTTTGCTTTTTCAGGCGTGTCTACATATCTTTTTCAGGTGTGGAAGGTTAATTGACTCTGAGGATTCTGGTACTTGTATTTTTCGCACTTGATTTTACTGGCTGGTGACTGGAAACAACTCTGTCCATAGCACAAACCTTCCCCTTGATGGGGGGAGCGGGAAAGCCACGGTTGTGGCTCTCTATTTTAAGGCATGATGGCCCTGCTGCTGCTGCCTTTGAGACCGGGACTCCTGGAACAATGTTTAAAAGTTGGTAAGGCAGGCTCTCTGTTACCAGTCATTAGTTTCTCCTCCAAACGCACGTTTTCATGACTCCATCAATCTTCAGGGAGGCTGAGTTTCTTTGCTTTTTCAGGCGTGTCTACATTTCTTTTTCAGGTGTGGCAAGTTAATTGACTCTGAGGATTCTGGTACTTGTATTTTTCACACTTGATTTTACTGGCAGGTGACTGGAAACAACTCTGTCCATAGCACAAACCTTCCCCTTGATGGGGGGAGGGGGAAAGCCATGGTTGTGGCTCTCCATTGTAAGGCATGATGGCCCTGCTGCTGCTGCCTTTGAGCCTGGGACTCCTGGAACAATGTTTAAAAGTTGGTAAGGCAGGCGCTCTGTTACCAGTCATTAGCTTCTCATCCAAACGTACCTTTTCACGGCTCCATCAATCTTCAGGGAGGCTGAGTTGCTTTGCTTTTTCAGGCGTGTCTACATATCTTTTTCAGGTGTGGCAGGTTAATTGACTCTGAGGATTCTGGTACTTGTATTTTTCGCACTTGATTTTACTAGCTGGTGACAGGAAACAACTCCCTCCATAGCACACATCTTCCCCTTGATGGGGGAGGGGGAAAGCCATGGTTGTGGCTCTCCATTGTAGGGCATGATGGCCCTGCTGCTGCTCCCTTTGAGCCCAGGAATCCTGGAACAATGTTTAAAAGTTGGTAAGGCAGGTGCTCTATTACCAGTCATTAACTTCTCCTCCAAATGCAAGTTTTCATGACTCCATCAATCTTCAGGGAGGCTGAGTTTCTTTGCTTTTTCAGGTGTGTCCACATTTCTTATTCAGGTGTGGCAAGTTAATTGACTCTGAGGATTCTGGTACTTGTATTTTTCACACTTGATTTTACTGGCAGGTGACTGGAAACAACTCCCTCCATAACACAAATCTTCCCCTTGATGGGATTGGGGGAAAGCCATGGTTGTGGCTCTCCATTGGAAACCATGATGGCCCTGCTGCTGCTGCCTTTGACACCGGGACTCCTGGAACAATGTTTCAAAGTTGGTAAGGCAGGCACTCTGTTACCAGTCATTAGCTTCTCCTCCAAATGCACCTTTTCACGACTCCATCAATCTTCAGGGAGGCTGAGTTTCTTTGCTTTTTCAGGCGTGTCTACATATCTTTTTCAGGTGTGGCAGGTTAATTGACTCTGAGGATTCTGGTACTTGTATTTTTCGCACTTGATTTTACTGGCTGGTGACTGGAAACAACTATGTCCATGGCACAAACCTTCCCCTTGATGGTGGGAGGGGGAAAGCAATGGTTGTGGCTCTCCATTGTAAGGCATGATGGCCCTGCTGCTGCTGCCTTTGAGACCGAGACTCCTGGAACAATGTTTAAAAGTTGGTAAGGCAGGCGCTCTGTTACTAGTCATTAGCTTTTCCTGCAAACGCAAGTTTTCATGACTCCATCAATCTTCAGGGAGGCTGAGTTTCCTTGCTTTTTCAGCTTTGTCTACATTTCTTATTCAGGTGTGGCAGGTTAATTGACTCTGAGGATTCTGGTACTTGTATTTTTCGCACTTGATTTTACTGGCAGGTGACTGGAAACAACTCCCTCCTTAGCACAAATCTTCCCCTTGATGGGATTGGGGGAAAGCCATGGTTGTGGCTCTCCATTGTAAGGCATGATGGACCTGCTGCTGCTGCCTTTGAGCCTGGGACTCCTGGAACAATGTTTAAAAGTTGGTAAGGCAGGCGCTCTGTTACCAGTCATTAGCTTCTCATCCAAACGTACCTTTTCACGGCTCCATCAATCTTCAGGGAGGCTGAGTTTCTTTGCTTTTTCAGGCATGTCTACATATCTTTTTCAGGTGTGGCAGGTTAATTGACTCTGAGGATTCTGGTACTTGTATTTTTCGCACTTGATTTTACTAGCTGGTGACAGGAAACAACTCCCTCCATAGCACACATCTTCCCCTTGATGGGGGAGGGGGAAAGCCATGGTTGTGGCTCTCCATTGTAGGGCATGATGGCCCTGCTGCTGCTCCCTTTGAGCCCAGGACTCCTGGAACAATGTTTAAAAGTTGGTAAGGCAGGTGCTCTATTACCAGTCATTAGCTTCTCCTCCAAACGCAAGTTTTCATGACTCCATCAATCTTCAGGGAGGCTGAGTTTCTTTGCTTTTTCAGGCGTGTCTACACTTCTTTTTCAGGTATGGCAGGTTAATTGACTCTGAGGATTCTGGTACTTGTATTTTTCACACTTGATTTTACTGGCAGGTGACTGGAAACAACTCCCTCCATAGCACAAATCTTCCCCTTGATGGGATTGGGGGAAAGCCATGGTTGTGGCTCTCCATTGTAAGGCATGATGGCCCTGCTGCTGCTGCCTTTGACACCGGGACTCCTGGAACAATGTTTAAAAGTTGGTAAGGCAGGCGCTCTGGTACCAGTCATTAGCTTCTCCTCCAAACGCACCTTTTCACGACTCCATAAATTCTCCCATGGAGGCTGAGTTTCTTTGCTTTTTCAGGCGTGTCTACATATCTTTTTCAGGTGTGGCAGGTTAATTGACTCTGAGGATTCTGGTACTTGTATTTTTCGCACTTGATTTTACTGGCTGGTGACTGGAAACAACTCTGTCCATAGCACAAACCTTCCCCTTGATGGGGGGAGCGGGAAAGCCACGGTTGTGGCTCTCTATTTTAAGGCATGATGGCCCTGTTGCTGCTGCCTTTGAGACCGGGACTCCTGGAACAATGTTTAAAAGTTGGTAAGGCAGGCTCTCTGTTACCAGTCATTAGTTTCTCCTCCAAACGCACGTTTTCATGACTCCATCAATCTTCAGGGAGGCTGAGTTTCTTTGCTTTTTCAGGCGTGTCTACATTTCTTTTTCAGGTGTGGCAAGTTAATTGACTCTGAGGATTCTGGTACTTGTATTTTTCACACTTGATTTTACTGGCAGGTGACTGGAAACAACTCTGTCCATAGCACAAACCTTCCCCTTGATGGGGGGAGGGGGAAAGCCATGGTTGTGGCTCTCCATTGTAAGGCATGATGGCCCTGCTGCTGCTGCCTTTGAGCCTGGGACTCCTGGAACAATGTTTAAAAGTTGGTAAGGCAGGCGCTCTGTTACCAGTCATTAGCTTCTCATCCAAACGTACCTTTTCACGGCTCCATCAATCTTCAGGGAGGCTGAGTTGCTTTGCTTTTTCAGGCGTGTCTACATATCTTTTTCAGGTGTGGCAGGTTAATTGACTCTGAGGATTCTGGTACTTGTATTTTTCGCACTTGATTTTACTAGCTGGTGACAGGAAACAACTCCCTCCATAGCACACATCTTCCCCTTGATGGGGGAGGGGGAAAGCCATGGTTGTGGCTCTCCATTGTAGGGCATGATGGCCCTGCTGCTGCTCCCTTTGAGCCCAGGAATCCTGGAACAATGTTTAAAAGTTGGTAAGGCAGGTGCTCTATTACCAGTCATTAGCTTCTCCTCCAAATGCAAGTTTTCATGACTCCAGCAATCTTCAGGGAGGCTGAGTTTCTTTGCTTTTTCAGGTGTGTCCACATTTCTTATTCAGGTGTGGCAAGTTAATTGACTCTGAGGATTCTGGTACTTGTATTTTTCACACTTGATTTTACTGGCAGGTGACTGGAAACAACTCCCTCCATAACACAAATCTTCCCCTTGATGGGATTGGGGGAAAGCCATGGTTGCGGCTCTCCATTGGAAACCATGATGGCCCTGCTGCTGCTGCCTTTGACACCGGGACTCCTGGAACAATGTTTCAAAGTTGGTAAGGCAGGCACTCTGTTACCAGTCATTAGCTTCTCCTCCAAATGCACCTTTTCACGACTCCATCAATCTTCAGGGAGGCTGAGTTTCTTTGCTTTTTCAGGCGTGTCTACATATCTTTTTCAGGTGTGGCAGGTTAATTGACTCTGAGGATTCTGGTACTTGTATTTTTCGCACTTGATTTTACTGGCTGGTGACTGGAAACAACTATGTCCATAGCACAAACCTTCCCCTTGATGGTGGGAGGGGGAAAGCAATGGTTGTGGCTCTCCATTGTAAGGCATGATGGCCCTGCTGCTGCTGCCTTTGAGACCGAGACTCCTGGAACAATGTTTAAAAGTTGGTAAGGCAGGCGCTCTGTTACTAGTCATTAGCTTTTCCTGCAAACGCAAGTTTTCATGACTCCATCAATCTTCAGGGAGGCTGAGTTTCTTTGCTTTTTCAGCTTTGTCTACATTTCTTATTCAGGTGTGGCAGGTTAATTGACTCTGAGGATTCTGGTACTTGTATTTTTCGCACTTGATTTTACTGGCAGGTGACTAGAAACAACTCCCTCCTTAGCACAAATCTTCCCCTTGATGGGATTGGGGGAAAGCCATGGTTGTGGCTCTCCATTGTAAGGCATGATGGACCTGCTGCTGCTGCCTTTGAGCCTGGGACTCCTGGAACAATGTTTAAAAGTTGGTAAGGGAGCTGCTCTATTACCAGTCATTAGCTTCTCCTCCAAACGCAAGATTTCATGACTCCATCAATCTTCAGGGAGGCAGAGTTTCTTTGCTTTTTCAGGCGTGTCTACATATCTTTTTCAGGTGTGGCAGGTTAATTGACTCTGAGGATTCTGGTACTTGTATTTTTCGCACTTGATTTTACTAGCTGGTGACAGGAAACATCTCCCTCCATAGCACACATCTTCCCCTTGATGGGGGAGGGGGAAAGCCATGGTTGTTGTGGCTCTCCATTGTAAACCATGATGGCCCTGCTGCTGCTGCCTTTGACACCGGGACTCCTCAAACAATGTTTAAAAGTTGGTAAGGCAGGCTCTCTGTTACCAGTCATTAGTTTCTCCTCCAAACGCATGTTTTCATGACTCCATCAATCTTCAGGGAGGCTGAGTTTCTTTGCTTTTTCAGGCCTGTCTACATTTCTTTTTCAGGTGTGGCAAGTTGATTGACTCTGAGGATTCTGGTACTTGTATTTTTCACACTTGATTTTACTGGCAGGTGACTGGAAACAACTCTATCCATAGCACAAACCTTCCCCTTGATGGGGGGAGGGGGAAAGCAATGGTTGTGGCTCTCCATTGTAAGGCATGATGACCCTGTTGCTGCTGCCTTTGAGCCTGGGACTCCTGGAACAATGTTTAAAAGTTGGTAAGGCAGGCGCTCTGTTACTAGTCATTAGCTTTTCCTGCAAACGCAAGTTTTCATGACTCCATCAATCTTCAGGGAGGCTGAGTTTCTTTGCTTTTTCAGCTTTGTCTACATTTCTTATTCAGGTGTGGCAGGTTAATTGACTCTGAGGATTCTGGTACTTGTATTTTTCGCACTTGATTTTACTGGCAGGTGACTGGAAACAACTCCCTCCTTAGCACAAATCTTCCCCTTGATGGGATTGGGGGAAAGCCATGGTTGTGGCTCTCCATTGTAAGGCATGATGGACCTGCTGCTGCTGCCTTTGAGCCTGGGACTCCTGGAACAATGTTTAAAAGTTGGTAAGGGAGGTGCTCTATTACCAGTCATTAGCTTCTCCTCCAAACGCAAGATTTCATGACTCCATCAATCTTCAGGGAGGCAGAGTTTCTTTGCTTTTTTAGGCGTGTCTACATATCTTTTTCAGGTGTGGCAGGTTAATTGACTCTGAGGATTCTGGTACTTGTATTTTACGCACTTGATTTTACTGGCAGGTGACTGGAAACAACTCCCTCCTTAGCACAAATCTTCCCCTTGATGGGATTGAGGAAAGCCATGGTTGTGGCTCTCCATTGTAAGGCATGATGGCCCTGCTGCTGCTGCCTTTGAGCCTGGGACTCCTGGAACAATGTTTAAAAGTTGGTAAGGCAGGCGCTCTGTTACCAGTCATTAGCTTCTCATCCAAACGTACCTTTTCACGGCTCCATCAATCTTCAGGGAGGCTGAGTTTCTTTGCTTTTTCAGGCGTGTCTACATATCTTTTTCAGGTGTGGCAGGTTAATTGACTCTGAGGATTCTGGTACGTGTATTTTTTGCACTTGATTTTACTAGCTGGTGACAGGAAACAACTCCCTCCATAGCACACATCTTCCCCTTGATGGGGGGTGGGAATGCCATGGTTGTGGCTCTCCATTGTAAGGCATGATGGCCCTGCTGCTGCTGCCTTTGAGCCTGGGACTCCTGGAACAATGTTTAAAAGTTGGTAAGGCAGGCGCTCTGTTACCAGTCATTAGTTTCTCCTCCAAACGCACGTTTTCATGACTCCATCAATCTTCAGGGAGGCTGAGTTTCTTTGCTTTTTCAGGTGTGTCTACATTTCTTTTTCAGGTGTGGCAAGTTGATTGACTCTGAGGATTCTGGTACTTGTATTTTTCACACTTGATTTTACTGGCAGGTGACTGGAAACAACTCTGTCCATAGCACAAACCTTCTCCTTGATGGGGGGAGGGGGAAAGCAATGGTTGTGGCTCTCCATTGTAAGGCATGATGGCCCTGCTGCTGCTGCCTTTGAGCCCGAGACTCCTGGAACAATGTTTAAATGTTGGTAAGGCAGGTGCTCTGTTACCAGTCATTAGCTCCTCCTCTAAACGCACGTTTTCATGACTCCATCAATCTTCAGGGAGGCTGAGTTTCTTTGCTTTTTCAGGTGTGTCTACATTTCTTATTCAGGTGTGGCAAGTTAATTGACTCTGAGGATTCTGGTACTTGTATTTTTCTCACTTGATTTTACTGGCAGATGACTGGAAACAACTCCCTCCATAGCACAAATCTTCCCCTTGATGGGATTGGGGGAAAGCCATGGTTGTGGCTCTCCATTGTAAGGCATGATGGCCCTGCTGCTGCTGCCTTTGAGCCTGGGACTCCTGGAACAATGTTTAAAAGTTGGTAAGGCAGGCGCTCTGTTACCAGTCATTAGTTTCTCCTCCAAACGCACGTTTTCATGACTCCATCAATCTTCAGGGAGGCTGAGTTTCTTTGCTTTTTCAGGTGTGTCTACATTTCTTTTTCAGGTGTGGCAAGTTGATTGACTCTGAGGATTCTGGTACTTGTATTTTTCACACTTGATTTTACTGGCAGGTGACTGGAAACAACTCTGTCCATAGCACAAACCTTCTCCTTGATGGGGGGAGGGGGAAAGCAATGGTTGTGGCTCTCCATTGTAAGGCATGATGGCCCTGCTGCTGCTGCCTTTGAGCCCGAGACTCCTGGAACAATGTTTAAATGTTGGTAAGGCAGGTGCTCTGTTACCAGTCATTAGCTCCTCCTCTAAACGCACGTTTTCATGACTCCATCAATCTTCAGGGAGGCTGAGTTTCTTTGCTTTTTCAGGTGTGTCTAAATTTCTTTTTCTGGTGTGGCAAGTTAATTGACTCTGGGGATTCTGGAAATTGTATTTTTCAAACTTGATTTGACTGGCAGGTGACTGGAAACAACTCCCTCCATAGCACAAATCTTCCCCTTGATGGGATTGGGGGAAAGCCATGGTTGTGGCTCTCCATTGTAAGGCATGATGGCCCTGCTGCTGCTGCCTTTGAGCCTGGGACTCCTGGAACAATGTTTAAAAGTTGGTAAGGCAGGCGCTCTGTTACTAGTCATTAGCTTTTCCTGCAAACGCAAGTTTTTATGACTCCATCAATCTTCAGGGAGGCTGAGTTTCTTTGCTTTTTCAGCTGTGTCTACATATCTTATTCAGGTGTGGCAAGTTAATTGACTCTGAGGATTCTGGTACTTGTATTTTTCACACTTGATTTTACTGGCAGGTGACTGGAAACAACTCCCTCCTTAGCACAAATCTTCCCCTTGATGGGATTGGGGGAAAGCCATGGTTGTGGCTCTCCATTGTAAGACATGATGGACCTGCTGCTGCTGCCTTTGAGCCTGGGACTCCTGGAACAATGTTTAAAAGTTGGCAAGGCAGGCTCTCTGTTACCAGTCATTAGCTTCTCCTCCAAACGTACCTTTTCACGACTCCATCAATGTTCAGGGAGGCTGAGTTTCTTTGCTTTTTCAGGCGTGTCTACATTTCTTTTTCAGGTCTGGCAAGTTAATTGACTCTGAGGATTCTGGTACTTGTATTTTTCACACTTGATTTTACTGGCAGGTGACTGGAAACAACTCTGTCCATAGCACAAACCTTCCCCTTGATGGGCGGAGGGGGAAAGCCATGGTTGTGGCTCTCCATTGTAAGGCATGATGACCCTGATGCTGCTGCCTTTGAGCCCGGGACTCCTGGAACAATATTTAAAAGTTGGAAAGGCAGGCGCTCTGTTACCAGTCATTAGCTTCTCCTCCAAACGCACGTTTTCATGACTCCATCAATCTTCAGGGAGGCTGAGTTTCTTTGCTTTTTCAGGCGTGTCTACATTTCTTTTTCAGGTGTGGCAAGTTAATTGACTCTGAGGATTCTGGTATTTGTATTTTTCACACTTGATTTTATTGGCAGGTGACTGGAAACAACTCTGCCCATAGCACAAATCTTCCCCTTGATGGGAGGAGGGGGAAAGCCATGGTTGTGGCTCTCCATTGTAAGGCATGATGGCCCTGCTGCTGCTGCCTTTGAGACCGGGACTCCTGGAACAATGTTTAAAAGTTGGTAAGGCAGGTGCTCTATTACCAGTCATTAGCTTTTTCTCCAAACGCAAGTTTTCATGACTCCATCAATCTTCAGGGAGGCTGAGATTCTTTGCTTTTTCAGGAGTGTCTACATTTCTTTTTCAGGTGTGGTAAGTTAATTGACTCTGAGGATTCCGGTACTTGTATTTTTCGCACTTGATTTTACTGGCTGGTGACAGGAAACAACTCCCTCCATAGCACACATCTTCCCCTTGATGGGGGAGGGGGAAAGCCATGGTTGTGGCTCTCCATTGTAAGGCATGATGGCCCTGCTGCTGCTCCCTTTGAGCCCAGGACTCCTGGAACAATGTTTAAAATTTGGTAAGGCAGGTGCTCTATTACCAGTCATTAGCTTTTCCTCCAAACGCAAGTTTTCATGACTCCATCAATCTTCAGGGAGGCTGAGATTCTTTGCTTTTTCAGGAGTGTGTACATTTCTTTTTCAGGTGTGGCAAGTTAATTGACTCTGAGGATTCCGGTACTTGTATTTTTCACACTTGATTTTACTGGCAGGTGACTGGAAACAACTCCCTTCATAGCACAAATCTTGCCCTTGATGGGATTGGGGGAAAGCCATGGTTGTGGCTCTCCATTGTAAGGCATGATGGCCCTGCTGCTGCTGCCTTTGAGACCGAGACTCCTGGAACAATGTTTAAAAGTTGGTAAGGCAGGCGCTCTGTTACTAGTCATTAGCTTTTCCTGCAAACGCAAGTTTTCATGACTCCATCAATCTTCAGGGAGGCTGAGTTTCTTTGCTTTTTCAGCTTTGTCTACATTTCTTATTCAGGTGTGGCAGGTTAATTGACTCTGAGGATTCTTGTACTTGTATTTTTCACACTTGATTTTACTGGCTGGTGACTGGAAACAACTATGTCCATAGCACAAACCTTCCCCTTGATGGTGGGAGGGGGAAAGCAATGGTTGTGGCTCTCCATTGTAAGGCATGATGGCCCTGCTGCTGCTGCCTTTGAGACCGAGACTCCTGGAACAATGTTTAAAAGTTGGTAAGGCAGGCGCTCTGTTACTAGTCATTAGCTTTTCCTGCAAACGCAAGTTTTCATGACTCCATCAATCTTCAGGGAGGCTGAGTTTCTTTGCTTTTTCAGCTTTGTCTACATTTCTTATTCAGGTGTGGCAGGTTAATTGACTCTGAGGATTCTGGTACTTGTATTTTTCGCACTTGATTTTACTGGCAGGTGACTAGAAACAACTCCCTCCTTAGCACAAATCTTCCCCTTGATGGGATTGGGGGAAAGCCATGGTTGTGGCTCTCCATTGTAAGGCATGATGGACCTGCTGCTGCTGCCTTTGAGCCTGGGACTCCTGGAACAATGTTTAAAAGTTGGTAAGGGAGGTGCTCTATTACCAGTCATTAGCTTCTCCTCCAAACGCAAGATTTCATGACTCCATCAATCTTCAGGGAGGCAGAGTTTCTTTGCTTTTTCAGGCGTGTCTACATATCTTTTTCAGGTGTGGCAGGTTAATTGACTCTGAGGATTCTGGTACTTGTATTTTTCGCACTTGATTTTACTAGCTGGTGACAGGAAACATCTCCCTCCATAGCACACATCTTCCCCTTGATGGGGGAGGGGGAAAGCCATGGTTGTTGTGGCTCTCCATTGTAAACCATGATGGCCCTGCTGCTGCTGCCTTTGACACCGGGACTCCTCAAACAATGTTTAAAAGTTGGTAAGGCAGGCTCTCTGTTACCAGTCATTAGTTTCTCCTCCAAACGCATGTTTTCATGACTCCATCAATCTTCAGGGAGGCTGAGTTTCTTTGCTTTTTCAGGCCTGTCTACATTTCTTTTTCAGGTGTGGCAAGTTGATTGACTCTGAGGATTCTGGTACTTGTATTTTTCACACTTGATTTTACTGGCAGGTGACTGGAAACAACTCTATCCATAGCACAAACCTTCCCCTTGATGGGGGGAGGGGGAAAGCAATGGTTGTGGCTCTCCATTGTAAGGCATGATGACCCTGTTGCTGCTGCCTTTGAGCCTGGGACTCCTGGAACAATGTTTAAAAGTTGGTAAGGCAGGCGCTCTGTTACTAGTCATTAGCTTTTCCTGCAAACGCAAGTTTTCATGACTCCATCAATCTTCAGGGAGGCTGAGTTTCTTTGCTTTTTCAGCTTTGTCTACATTTCTTATTCAGGTGTGGCAGGTTAATTGACTCTGAGGATTCTGGTACTTGTATTTTTCGCACTTGATTTTACTGGCAGGTGACTGGAAACAACTCCCTCCTTAGCACAAATCTTCCCCTTGATGGGATTGGGGGAAAGCCATGGTTGTGGCTCTCCATTGTAAGGCATGATGGACCTGCTGCTGCTGCCTTTGAGCCTGGGACTCCTGGAACAATGTTTAAAAGTTGGTAAGGGAGGTGCTCTATTACCAGTCATTAGCTTCTCCTCCAAACGCAAGATTTCATGACTCCATCAATCTTCAGGGAGGCAGAGTTTCTTTGCTTTTTCAGGCGTGTCTACATATCTTTTTCAGGTGTGGCAGGTTAATTGACTCTGAGGATTCTGGTACTTGTATTTTACGCACTTGATTTTACTGGCAGGTGACTGGAAACAACTCCCTCCTTAGCACAAATCTTCCCCTTGATGGGATTGAGGAAAGCCATGGTTGTGGCTCTCCATTGTAAGGCATGATGGCCCTGCTGCTGCTGCCTTTGAGCCTGGGACTCCTGGAACAATGTTTAAAAGTTGGTAAGGCAGGCGCTCTGTTACCAGTCATTAGCTTCTCATCCAAACGTACCTTTTCACGGCTCCATCAATCTTCAGGGAGGCTGAGTTTCTTTGCTTTTTCAGGCGTGTCTACATATCTTTTTCAGGTGTGGCAGGTTAATTGACTCTGAGGATTCTGGTACGTGTATTTTTTGCACTTGATTTTACTAGCTGGTGACAGGAAACAACTCCCTCCATAGCACACATCTTCCCCTTGATGGGGGGTGGGAATGCCATGGTTGTGGCTCTCCATTGTAAGGCATGATGGCCCTGCTGCTGCTGCCTTTGAGCCTGGGACTCCTGGAACAATGTTTAAAAGTTGGTAAGGCAGGCGCTCTGTTACCAGTCATTAGTTTCTCCTCCAAACGCACGTTTTCATGACTCCATCAATCTTCAGGGAGGCTGAGTTTCTTTGCTTTTTCAGGTGTGTCTACATTTCTTTTTCAGGTGTGGCAAGTTGATTGACTCTGAGGATTCTGGTACTTGTATTTTTCACACTTGATTTTACTGGCAGGTGACTGGAAACAACTCTGTCCATAGCACAAACCTTCTCCTTGATGGGGGGAGGGGGAAAGCAATGGTTGTGGCTCTCCATTGTAAGGCATGATGGCCCTGCTGCTGCTGCCTTTGAGCCCGAGACTCCTGGAACAATGTTTAAATGTTGGTAAGGCAGGTGCTCTGTTACCAGTCATTAGCTCCTCCTCTAAACGCACGTTTTCATGACTCCATCAATCTTCAGGGAGGCTGAGTTTCTTTGCTTTTTCAGGTGTGTCTACATTTCTTATTCAGGTGTGGCAAGTTAATTGACTCTGAGGATTCTGGTACTTGTATTTTTCTCACTTGATTTTACTGGCAGATGACTGGAAACAACTCCCTCCATAGCACAAATCTTCCCCTTGATGGGATTGGGGGAAAGCCATGGTTGTGGCTCTCCATTGTAAGGCATGATGGCCCTGCTGCTGCTGCCTTTGAGCCTGGGACTCCTGGAACAATGTTTAAAAGTTGGTAAGGCAGGCGCTCTGTTACCAGTCATTAGTTTCTCCTCCAAACGCACGTTTTCATGACTCCATCAATCTTCAGGGAGGCTGAGTTTCTTTGCTTTTTCAGGTGTGTCTACATTTCTTTTTCAGGTGTGGCAAGTTGATTGACTCTGAGGATTCTGGTACTTGTATTTTTCACACTTGATTTTACTGGCAGGTGACTGGAAACAACTCTGTCCATAGCACAAACCTTCTCCTTGATGGGGGGAGGGGGAAAGCAATGGTTGTGGCTCTCCATTGTAAGGCATGATGGCCCTGCTGCTGCTGCCTTTGAGCCCGAGACTCCTGGAACAATGTTTAAATGTTGGTAAGGCAGGTGCTCTGTTACCAGTCATTAGCTCCTCCTCTAAACGCACGTTTTCATGACTCCATCAATCTTCAGGGAGGCTGAGTTTCTTTGCTTTTTCAGGTGTGTCTAAATTTCTTTTTCTGGTGTGGCAAGTTAATTGACTCTGGGGATTCTGGAAATTGTATTTTTCAAACTTGATTTGACTGGCAGGTGACTGGAAACAACTCCCTCCATAGCACAAATCTTCCCCTTGATGGGATTGGGGGAAAGCCATGGTTGTGGCTCTCCATTGTAAGGCATGATGGCCCTGCTGCTGCTGCCTTTGAGCCTGGGACTCCTGGAACAATGTTTAAAAGTTGGTAAGGCAGGCGCTCTGTTACTAGTCATTAGCTTTTCCTGCAAACGCAAGTTTTTATGACTCCATCAATCTTCAGGGAGGCTGAGTTTCTTTGCTTTTTCAGCTGTGTCTACATATCTTATTCAGGTGTGGCAAGTTAATTGACTCTGAGGATTCTGGTACTTGTATTTTTCACACTTGATTTTACTAGCAGGTGACTGGAAACAACTCCCTCCTTAGCACAAATCTTCCCCTTGATGGGATTGGGGGAAAGCCATGGTTGTGGCTCTCCATTGTAAGACATGATGGACCTGCTGCTGCTGCCTTTGAGCCTGGGACTCCTGGAACAATGTTTAAAAGTTGGCAAGGCAGGCTCTCTGTTACCAGTCATTAGCTTCTCCTCCAAACGTACCTTTTCACGACTCCATCAATGTTCAGGGAGGCTGAGTTTCTTTGCTTTTTCAGGCGTGTCTACATTTCTTTTTCAGGTCTGGCAAGTTAATTGACTCTGAGGATTCTGGTACTTGTATTTTTCACACTTGATTTTACTGGCAGGTGACTGGAAACAACTCTGTCCATAGCACAAACCTTCCCCTTGATGGGCGGAGGGGGAAAGCCATGGTTGTGGCTCTCCATTGTAAGGCATGATGACCCTGATGCTGCTGCCTTTGAGCCCGGGACTCCTGGAACAATATTTAAAAGTTGGAAAGGCAGGCGCTCTGTTACCAGTCATTAGCTTCTCCTCCAAACGCACGTTTTCATGACTCCATCAATCTTCAGGGAGGCTGAGTTTCTTTGCTTTTTCAGGCGTGTCTACATTTCTTTTTCAGGTGTGGCAAGTTAATTGACTCTGAGGATTCTGGTATTTGTATTTTTCACACTTGATTTTATTGGCAGGTGACTGGAAACAACTCTGCCCATAGCACAAATCTTCCCCTTGATGGGAGGAGGGGGAAAGCCATGGTTGTGGCTCTCCATTGTAAGGCATGATGGCCCTGCTGCTGCTGCCTTTGAGACCGGGACTCCTGGAACAATGTTTAAAAGTTGGTAAGGCAGGTGCTCTATTACCAGTCATTAGCTTTTTCTCCAAACGCAAGTTTTCATGACTCCATCAATCTTCAGGGAGGCTGAGATTCTTTGCTTTTTCAGGAGTGTCTACATTTCTTTTTCAGGTGTGGTAAGTTAATTGACTCTGAGGATTCCGGTACTTGTATTTTTCGCACTTGATTTTACTGGCTGGTGACAGGAAACAACTCCCTCCATAGCACACATCTTCCCCTTGATGGGGGAGGGGGAAAGCCATGGTTGTGGCTCTCCATTGTAAGGCATGATGGCCCTGCTGCTGCTCCCTTTGAGCCCAGGACTCCTGGAACAATGTTTAAAATTTGGTAAGGCAGGTGCTCTATTACCAGTCATTAGCTTTTCCTCCAAACGCAAGTTTTCATGACTCCATCAATCTTCAGGGAGGCTGAGTTTCTTTGCTTTTTCAGGTGTGTCCACATTTCTTATTCAGGTGTGGCAAGTTAATTGACTCTGAGGATTCTGGTACTTGTATTTTTCACACTTGATTTTACTGGCAGGTGACTGGAAACAACTCCCTCCATAACACAAATCTTCCCCTTGATGGGATTGGGGGAAAGCCATGGTTGTGGCTCTCCATTGGAAACCATGATGGCCCTGCTGCTGCTGCCTTTGACACCGGGACTCCTGGAACAATGTTTCAAAGTTGGTAAGGCAGGCACTCTGTTACCAGTCATTAGCTTCTCCTCCAAATGCACCTTTTCACGACTCCATCAATCTTCAGGGAGGCTGAGTTTCTTTGCTTTTTCAGGCGTGTCTACATATCTTTTTCAGGTGTGGCAGGTTAATTGACTCTGAGGATTCTGGTACTTGTATTTTTCGCACTTGAATTTACTGGCTGGTGACTGGAAACAACTATGTCCATAGCACAAACCTTCCCCTTGATGGTGGGAGGGGGAAAGCAATGGTTGTGGCTCTCCATTGTAAGGCATGATGGCCCTGCTGCTGCTGCCTTTGAGACCGAGACTCCTGGAACAATGTTTAAAAGTTGGTAAGGCAGGCGCTCTGTTACTAGTCATTAGCTTTTCCTGCAAACGCAAGTTTTCATGACTCCATCAATCTTCAGGGAGGCTGAGTTTCCTTGCTTTTTCAGCTTTGTCTACATTTCTTATTCAGGTGTGGCAGGTTAATTGACTCTGAGGATTCTGGTACTTGTATTTTTCGCACTTGATTTTACTGGCAGGTGACTGGAAACAACTCCCTCCTTAGCACAAATCTTCCCCTTGATGGGATTGGGGGAAAGCCATGGTTGTGGCTCTCCATTGTAAGGCATGATGGACCTGCTGCTGCTGCCTTTGAGCCTGGGACTCCTGGAACAATGTTTAAAAGTTGGTAAGGCAGGCGCTCTGTTACCAGTCATTAGCTTCTCATCCAAACGTACCTTTTCACGGCTCCATCAATCTTCAGGGAGGCTGAGTTTCTTTGCTTTTTCAGGCATGTCTACATATCTTTTTCAGGTGTGGCAGGTTAATTGACTCTGAGGATTCTGGTACTTGTATTTTTCGCACTTGATTTTACTAGCTGGTGACAGGAAACAACTCCCTCCATAGCACACATCTTCCCCTTGATGGGGGAGGGGGAAAGCCATGGTTGTGGCTCTCCATTGTAGGGCATGATGGCCCTGCTGCTGCTCCCTTTGAGCCCAGGACTCCTGGAACAATGTTTAAAAGTTGGTAAGGCAGGTGCTCTATTACCAGTCATTAGCTTCTCCTCCAAACGCAAGTTTTCATGACTCCATCAATCTTCAGGGAGGCTGAGTTTCTTTGCTTTTTCAGGCGTGTCTACACTTCTTTTTCAGGTATGGCAGGTTAATTGACTCTGAGGATTCTGGTACTTGTATTTTTCACACTTGATTTTACTGGCAGGTGACTGGAAACAACTCCCTCCATAGCACAAATCTTCCCCTTGATGGGATTGGGGGAAAGCCATGGTTGTGGCTCTCCATTGTAAGGCATGATGGCCCTGCTGCTGCTGCCTTTGACACCGGGACTCCTGGAACAATGTTTAAAAGTTGGTAAGGCAGGCGCTCTGGTACCAGTCATTAGCTTCTCCTCCAAACGCACCTTTTCACGACTCCATAAATTCTCCCATGGAGGCTGAGTTTCTTTGCTTTTTCAGGCGTGTCTACATATCTTTTTCAGGTGTGGCAGGTTAATTGACTCTGAGGATTCTGGTACTTGTATTTTTCGCACTTGATTTTACTGGCTGGTGACTGGAAACAACTCTGTCCATAGCACAAACCTTCCCCTTGATGGGGGGAGCGGGAAAGCCACGGTTGTGGCTCTCTATTTTAAGGCATGATGGCCCTGCTGCTGCTGCCTTTGAGACCGGGACTCCTGGAACAATGTTTAAAAGTTGGTAAGGCAGGCTCTCTGTTACCAGTCATTAGTTTCTCCTCCAAACGCACGTTTTCATGACTCCATCAATCTTCAGGGAGGCTGAGTTTCTTTGCTTTTTCAGGCGTGTCTACATTTCTTTTTCAGGTGTGGCAAGTTAATTGACTCTGAGGATTCTGGTACTTGTATTTTTCACACTTGATTTTACTGGCAGGTGACTGGAAACAACTCTGTCCATAGCACAAACCTTCCCCTTGATGGGGGGAGGGGGAAAGCCATGGTTGTGGCTCTCCATTGTAAGGCATGATGGCCCTGCTGCTGCTGCCTTTGAGCCTGGGACTCCTGGAACAATGTTTAAAAGTTGGTAAGGCAGGCGCTCTGTTACCAGTCATTAGCTTCTCATCCAAACGTACCTTTTCACGGCTCCATCAATCTTCAGGGAGGCTGAGTTGCTTTGCTTTTTCAGGCGTGTCTACATATCTTTTTCAGGTGTGGCAGGTTAATTGACTCTGAGGATTCTGGTACTTGTATTTTTCGCACTTGATTTTACTAGCTGGTGACAGGAAACAACTCCCTCCATAGCACACATCTTCCCCTTGATGGGGGAGGGGGAAAGCCATGGTTGTGGCTCTCCATTGTAGGGCATGATGGCCCTGCTGCTGCTCCCTTTGAGCCCAGGAATCCTGGAACAATGTTTAAAAGTTGGTAAGGCAGGTGCTCTATTACCAGTCATTAGCTTCTCCTCCAAATGCAAGTTTTCATGACTCCATCAATCTTCAGGGAGGCTGAGTTTCTTTGCTTTTTCAGGTGTGTCCACATTTCTTATTCAGGTGTGGCAAGTTAATTGACTCTGAGGATTCTGGTACTTGTATTTTTCACACTTGATTTTACTGGCAGGTGACTGGAAACAACTCCCTCCATAACACAAATCTTCCCCTTGATGGGATTGGGGGAAAGCCATGGTTGCGGCTCTCCATTGGAAACCATGATGGCCCTGCTGCTGCTGCCTTTGACACCGGGACTCCTGGAACAATGTTTCAAAGTTGGTAAGGCAGGCGCTCTGTTACTAGTCATTAGATTTTCCTGCAAACGCAAGTTTTCATGACTCCATCAATCTTCACGGAGGCTGAGTTTCTTTGCTTTTTCAGCTGTGTCTACATATCTTATTCAGATGTGGCAAGTTAATTGACTCTGAGGATTCTTGTACTTGTATTTTTCACACTTGATTTTACTGGCTGGTGACTGGAAACAACTATGTCCATAGCACAAACCTTCCCCTTGATGGTGGGAGGGGGAAAGCAATGGTTGTGGCTCTCCATTGTAAGGCATGATGGCCCTGCTGCTGCTGCCTTTGAGACCGAGACTCCTGGAACAATGTTTAAAAGTTGGTAAGGCAGGCGCTCTGTTACTAGTCATTAGCTTTTCCTGCAAACGCAAGTTTTCATGACTCCATCAATCTTCAGGGAGGCTGAGTTTCTTTGCTTTTTCAGCTTTGTCTACATTTCTTATTCAGGTGTGGCAGGTTAATTGACTCTGAGGATTCTGGTACTTGTATTTTTCGCACTTGATTTTACTGGCAGGTGACTAGAAACAACTCCCTCCTTAGCACAAATCTTCCCCTTGATGGGATTGGGGGAAAGCCATGGTTGTGGCTCTCCATTGTAAGGCATGATGGACCTGCTGCTGCTGCCTTTGAGCCTGGGACTCCTGGAACAATGTTTAAAAGTTGGTAAGGGAGGTGCTCTATTACCAGTCATTAGCTTCTCCTCCAAACGCAAGATTTCATGACTCCATCAATCTTCAGGGAGGCAGAGTTTCTTTGCTTTTTCAGGCGTGTCTACATATCTTTTTCAGGTGTGGCAGGTTAATTGACTCTGAGGATTCTGGTACTTGTATTTTTCGCACTTGATTTTACTAGCTGGTGACAGGAAACATCTCCCTCCATAGCACACATCTTCCCCTTGATGGGGGAGGGGGAAAGCCATGGTTGTTGTGGCTCTCCATTGTAAACCATGATGGCCCTGCTGCTGCTGCCTTTGACACCGGGACTCCTCAAACAATGTTTAAAAGTTGGTAAGGCAGGCTCTCTGTTACCAGTCATTAGTTTCTCCTCCAAACGCATGTTTTCATGACTCCATCAATCTTCAGGGAGGCTGAGTTTCTTTGCTTTTTCAGGCCTGTCTACATTTCTTTTTCAGGTGTGGCAAGTTGATTGACTCTGAGGATTCTGGTACTTGTATTTTTCACACTTGATTTTACTGGCAGGTGACTGGAAACAACTCTATCCATAGCACAAACCTTCCCCTTGATGGGGGGAGGGGGAAAGCAATGGTTGTGGCTCTCCATTGTAAGGCATGATGACCCTGTTGCTGCTGCCTTTGAGCCTGGGACTCCTGGAACAATGTTTAAAAGTTGGTAAGGCAGGCGCTCTGTTACTAGTCATTAGCTTTTCCTGCAAACGCAAGTTTTCATGACTCCATCAATCTTCAGGGAGGCTGAGTTTCTTTGCTTTTTCAGCTTTGTCTACATTTCTTATTCAGGTGTGGCAGGTTAATTGACTCTGAGGATTCTGGTACTTGTATTTTTCGCACTTGATTTTACTGGCAGGTGACTGGAAACAACTCCCTCCTTAGCACAAATCTTCCCCTTGATGGGATTGGGGGAAAGCCATGGTTGTGGCTCTCCATTGTAAGGCATGATGGACCTGCTGCTGCTGCCTTTGAGCCTGGGACTCCTGGAACAATGTTTAAAAGTTGGTAAGGGAGGTGCTCTATTACCAGTCATTAGCTTCTCCTCCAAACGCAAGATTTCATGACTCCATCAATCTTCAGGGAGGCAGAGTTTCTTTGCTTTTTCAGGCGTGTCTACATATCTTTTTCAGGTGTGGCAGGTTAATTGACTCTGAGGATTCTGGTACTTGTATTTTACGCACTTGATTTTACTGGCAGGTGACTGGAAACAACTCCCTCCTTAGCACAAATCTTCCCCTTGATGGGATTGAGGAAAGCCATGGTTGTGGCTCTCCATTGTAAGGCATGATGGCCCTGCTGCTGCTGCCTTTGAGCCTGGGACTCCTGGAACAATGTTTAAAAGTTGGTAAGGCAGGCGCTCTGTTACCAGTCATTAGCTTCTCATCCAAACGTACCTTTTCACGGCTCCATCAATCTTCAGGGAGGCTGAGTTTCTTTGCTTTTTCAGGCGTGTCTACATATCTTTTTCAGGTGTGGCAGGTTAATTGACTCTGAGGATTCTGGTACGTGTATTTTTTGCACTTGATTTTACTAGCTGGTGACAGGAAACAACTCCCTCCATAGCACACATCTTCCCCTTGATGGGGGGTGGGAATGCCATGGTTGTGGCTCTCCATTGTAAGGCATGATGGCCCTGCTGCTGCTGCCTTTGAGCCTGGGACTCCTGGAACAATGTTTAAAAGTTGGTAAGGCAGGCGCTCTGTTACCAGTCATTAGTTTCTCCTCCAAACGCACGTTTTCATGACTCCATCAATCTTCAGGGAGGCTGAGTTTCTTTGCTTTTTCAGGTGTGTCTACATTTCTTTTTCAGGTGTGGCAAGTTGATTGACTCTGAGGATTCTGGTACTTGTATTTTTCACACTTGATTTTACTGGCAGGTGACTGGAAACAACTCTGTCCATAGCACAAACCTTCTCCTTGATGGGGGGAGGGGGAAAGCAATGGTTGTGGCTCTCCATTGTAAGGCATGATGGCCCTGCTGCTGCTGCCTTTGAGCCCGAGACTCCTGGAACAATGTTTAAATGTTGGTAAGGCAGGTGCTCTGTTACCAGTCATTAGCTCCTCCTCTAAACGCACGTTTTCATGACTCCATCAATCTTCAGGGAGGCTGAGTTTCTTTGCTTTTTCAGGTGTGTCTACATTTCTTATTCAGGTGTGGCAAGTTAATTGACTCTGAGGATTCTGGTACTTGTATTTTTCTCACTTGATTTTACTGGCAGATGACTGGAAACAACTCCCTCCATAGCACAAATCTTCCCCTTGATGGGATTGGGGGAAAGCCATGGTTGTGGCTCTCCATTGTAAGGCATGATGGCCCTGCTGCTGCTGCCTTTGAGCCTGGGACTCCTGGAACAATGTTTAAAAGTTGGTAAGGCAGGCGCTCTGTTACCAGTCATTAGTTTCTCCTCCAAACGCACGTTTTCATGACTCCATCAATCTTCAGGGAGGCTGAGTTTCTTTGCTTTTTCAGGTGTGTCTACATTTCTTTTTCAGGTGTGGCAAGTTGATTGACTCTGAGGATTCTGGTACTTGTATTTTTCACACTTGATTTTACTGGCAGGTGACTGGAAACAACTCTGTCCATAGCACAAACCTTCTCCTTGATGGGGGGAGGGGGAAAGCAATGGTTGTGGCTCTCCATTGTAAGGCATGATGGCCCTGCTGCTGCTGCCTTTGAGCCCGAGACTCCTGGAACAATGTTTAAATGTTGGTAAGGCAGGTGCTCTGTTACCAGTCATTAGCTCCTCCTCTAAACGCACGTTTTCATGACTCCATCAATCTTCAGGGAGGCTGAGTTTCTTTGCTTTTTCAGGTGTGTCTAAATTTCTTTTTCTGGTGTGGCAAGTTAATTGACTCTGGGGATTCTGGAAATTGTATTTTTCAAACTTGATTTGACTGGCAGGTGACTGGAAACAACTCCCTCCATAGCACAAATCTTCCCCTTGATGGGATTGGGGGAAAGCCATGGTTGTGGCTCTCCATTGTAAGGCATGATGGCCCTGCTGCTGCTGCCTTTGAGCCTGGGACTCCTGGAACAATGTTTAAAAGTTGGTAAGGCAGGCGCTCTGTTACTAGTCATTAGCTTTTCCTGCAAACGCAAGTTTTTATGACTCCATCAATCTTCAGGGAGGCTGAGTTTCTTTGCTTTTTCAGCTGTGTCTACATATCTTATTCAGGTGTGGCAAGTTAATTGACTCTGAGGATTCTGGTACTTGTATTTTTCACACTTGATTTTACTAGCAGGTGACTGGAAACAACTCCCTCCTTAGCACAAATCTTCCCCTTGATGGGATTGGGGGAAAGCCATGGTTGTGGCTCTCCATTGTAAGACATGATGGACCTGCTGCTGCTGCCTTTGAGCCTGGGACTCCTGGAACAATGTTTAAAAGTTGGCAAGGCAGGCTCTCTGTTACCAGTCATTAGCTTCTCCTCCAAACGTACCTTTTCACGACTCCATCAATGTTCAGGGAGGCTGAGTTTCTTTGCTTTTTCAGGCGTGTCTACATTTCTTTTTCAGGTCTGGCAAGTTAATTGACTCTGAGGATTCTGGTACTTGTATTTTTCACACTTGATTTTACTGGCAGGTGACTGGAAACAACTCTGTCCATAGCACAAACCTTCCCCTTGATGGGCGGAGGGGGAAAGCCATGGTTGTGGCTCTCCATTGTAAGGCATGATGACCCTGATGCTGCTGCCTTTGAGCCCGGGACTCCTGGAACAATATTTAAAAGTTGGAAAGGCAGGCGCTCTGTTACCAGTCATTAGCTTCTCCTCCAAACGCACGTTTTCATGACTCCATCAATCTTCAGGGAGGCTGAGTTTCTTTGCTTTTTCAGGCGTGTCTACATTTCTTTTTCAGGTGTGGCAAGTTAATTGACTCTGAGGATTCTGGTATTTGTATTTTTCACACTTGATTTTATTGGCAGGTGACTGGAAACAACTCTGCCCATAGCACAAATCTTCCCCTTGATGGGAGGAGGGGGAAAGCCATGGTTGTGGCTCTCCATTGTAAGGCATGATGGCCCTGCTGCTGCTGCCTTTGAGACCGGGACTCCTGGAACAATGTTTAAAAGTTGGTAAGGCAGGTGCTCTATTACCAGTCATTAGCTTTTTCTCCAAACGCAAGTTTTCATGACTCCATCAATCTTCAGGGAGGCTGAGATTCTTTGCTTTTTCAGGAGTGTCTACATTTCTTTTTCAGGTGTGGTAAGTTAATTGACTCTGAGGATTCCGGTACTTGTATTTTTCGCACTTGATTTTACTGGCTGGTGACAGGAAACAACTCCCTCCATAGCACACATCTTCCCCTTGATGGGGGAGGGGGAAAGCCATGGTTGTGGCTCTCCATTGTAAGGCATGATGGCCCTGCTGCTGCTCCCTTTGAGCCCAGGACTCCTGGAACAATGTTTAAAATTTGGTAAGGCAGGTGCTCTATTACCAGTCATTAGCTTTTCCTCCAAACGCAAGTTTTCATGACTCCATCAATCTTCAGGGAGGCTGAGATTCTTTGCTTTTTCAGGAGTGTGTACATTTCTTTTTCAGGTGTGGCAAGTTAATTGACTCTGAGGATTCCGGTACTTGTATTTTTCACACTTGATTTTACTGGCAGGTGACTGGAAACAACTCCCTTCATAGCACAAATCTTGCCCTTGATGGGATTGGGGGAAAGCCATGGTTGTGGCTCTCCATTGTAAGGCATGATGGCCCTGCTGCTGCTGTCTTTGAGCCGGGACTCCTGGAACAATGTTTAAAAGTTGGTAAGGCAGGCGCTCTGTTACTAGTCATTAGATTTTCCTGCAAACGCAAGTTTTCATGACTCCATCAATCTTCACGGAGGCTGAGTTTCTTTGCTTTTTCAGCTGTGTCTACATATCTTATTCAGATGTGGCAAGTTAATTGACTCTGAGGATTCTTGTACTTGTATTTTTCACACTTGATTTTACTGGCAGGTGACTGGAAACAACTCCCTCCATAACACAAATCTTCCCCTTGATGGGATTGGGGGAAAGCCATGGTTGTGGCTCTCCATTGTAAACCATGATGGCCCTGCTGCTGCTGCCTTTGACACCGGGACTCCTGGAACAATGTTTAAAAGTTGGTAATGCAGGCACTCTGTTACCAGTCATTAGCTTCTCCTCCAAACGCACCTTTTCACGACTCCATCAATCTTCAGGGAGTCCGAGTTTCTTTGCTTTTTCAGGCATGTCTACATATCTTTTTCAGGTGTGGCAGGTTAATTGACTCTGAGGATTCTGGTACTTGTATTTTTCGCACTTGATTTTACTGGCTGTTGACTGGAAACAACGCTGTCCATAGCACAAACCTTCCCCTTGATGGGGGGAGGGGGAAAGCCATGGTTGTGGCTCTCCATTGTAAGGCATGATGGCCCTGCTGCTGCTGCCTTTGAGACAGGGACTCCTGGAACAATGTTTAAAAGTTGGTAAGGCAGGCTCTCTGTTACCAGTCATTAGTTTCTCCTCCAAACGCACGTTTTCATGACTCCATCAATCTTCAGGGAGGCTGAGTTTCTTTGCTTTTTCAGGCTTGTCTACATTTCTTTTTCAGGTGTGGCAAGTTAATTGACTCTGGGGATTCTGGAACTTGTATTTTTCACACTTGATTTGACTGGCAGGTGACTGGAAACAACTCCCTCCATAGCACAAATCTTCCCCTTGATGGGATTGGGGGAAAGCCATAGTTGTGGCTCTCCATTGTAAGCTATGATGGCCCTGCTGCTGCTGCCTTTGAGCCCGGGACTCCTGGAACAATGTTTAAAATTTGGTAAGGCAGGTGCTCTGTTACTAGTCATTAGCTTTTCCTACAAATGCACATTTTCATGACTCCTTCAATCTTCAGGGAGGCTGAGTTGCTTTGCTTTTTCAGGCGTGTCTACATATCTTTTTCAGGTGTGGCAGGTTAATTGACTCTGAGGATTCTGGTACTTGTATTTTTCGCACTTGATTTTACTAGCTGGTGACAGGAAACAACTCCCTCCATAGCACACATCTTCCCCTTGATGGGGGAGGGGGAAAGCCATGGTTGTGGCTCTCCATTGTAGGGCATGATGGCCCTGCTGCTGCTCCCTTTGAGCCCAGGAATCCTGGAACAATGTTTAAAAGTTGGTAAGGCAGGTGCTCTATTACCAGTCATTAGCTTCTCCTCCAAATGCAAGTTTTCATGACTCCATCAATCTTCAGGGAGGCTGAGTTTCTTTGCTTTTTCAGGTGTGTCCACATTTCTTATTCAGGTGTGGCAAGTTAATTGACTCTGAGGATTCTGGTACTTGTATTTTTCACACTTGATTTTACTGGCAGGTGACTGGAAACAACTCCCTCCATAACACAAATCTTCCCCTTGATGGGATTGGGGGAAAGCCATGGTTGTGGCTCTCCATTGGAAACCATGATGGCCCTGCTGCTGCTGCCTTTGACACCGGGACTCCTGGAACAATGTTTCAAAGTTGGTAAGGCAGGCACTCTGTTACCAGTCATTAGCTTCTCCTCCAAATGCACCTTTTCACGACTCCATCAATCTTCAGGGAGGCTGAGTTTCTTTGCTTTTTCAGGCGTGTCTACATATCTTTTTCAGGTGTGGCAGGTTAATTGACTCTGAGGATTCTGGTACTTGTATTTTTCGCACTTGATTTTACTGGCTGGTGACTGGAAACAACTATGTCCATAGCACAAACCTTCCCCTTGATGGTGGGAGGGGGAAAGCAATGGTTGTGGCTCTCCATTGTAAGGCATGATGGCCCTGCTGCTGCTGCCTTTGAGACCGAGACTCCTGGAACAATGTTTAAAAGTTGGTAAGGCAGGCGCTCTGTTACTAGTCATTAGCTTTTCCTGCAAACGCAAGTTTTCATGACTCCATCAATCTTCAGGGAGGCTGAGTTTCTTTGCTTTTTCAGCTTTGTCTACATTTCTCATTCAGGTGTGGCAGGTTAATTGACTCTGAGGATTCTGGTACTTGTATTTTTCGCACTTGATTTTACTGGCAGGTGACTGGAAACAACTCCCTCCTTAGCACAAATCTTCCCCTTGATGGGATTGGGGGAAAGCCATGGTTGTGGCTCTCCATTGTAAGGCATGATGGACCTGCTGCTGCTGCCTTTGAGCCTGGGACTCCTGGAACAATGTTTAAAAGTTGGTAAGGGAGGTGCTCTATTACCAGTCATTAGCTTCTCCTCCAAACGCAAGATTTCATGACTCCATCAATCTTCAGGGAGGCAGAGTTTCTTTGCTTTTTCAGGCGTGTCTACATATCTTTTTCAGGTGTGGCAGGTTAATTGACTCTGAGGATTCTGGTACTTGTATTTTTCGCACTTGATTTTACTAGCTGGTGACAGGAAACATCTCCCTCCATAGCACACATCTTCCCCTTGATGGGGGAGGGGGAAAGCCATGGTTGTTGTGGCTCTCCATTGTAAACCATGATGGCCCTGCTGCTGCTGCCTTTGACACCGGGACTCCTCAAACAATGTTTAAAAGTTGGTAAGGCAGGCTCTCTGTTACCAGTCATTAGTTTCTCCTCCAAACGCATGTTTTCATGACTCCATCAATCTTCAGGGAGGCTGAGTTTCTTTGCTTTTTCAGGCCTGTCTACATTTCTTTTTCAGGTGTGGCAAGTTGATTGACTCTGAGGATTCTGGTACTTGTATTTTTCACACTTGATTTTACTGGCAGGTGACTGGAAACAACTCTATCCATAGCACAAACTTTCCCCTTGATGGGGGGAGGGGGAAAGCAATGGTTGTGGCTCTCCATTGTAAGGCATGATGACCCTGTTGCTGCTGCCTTTGAGCCTGGGACTCCTGGAACAATGTTTAAAAGTTGGTAAGGCAGGCGCTCTGTTACTAGTCATTAGCTTTTCCTGCAAACGCAAGTTTTCATGACTCCATCAATCTTCAGGGAGGCTGAGTTTCTTTGCTTTTTCAGCTTTGTCTACATTTCTTATTCAGGTGTGGCAGGTTAATTGACTCTGAGGATTCTGGTACTTGTATTTTACGCACTTGATTTTACTGGCAGGTGACTGGAAACAACTCCCTCCTTAGCACAAATCTTCCCCTTGATGGGATTGGGGGAAAGCCATGGTTGTGGCTCTCCATTGTAAGGCATGATGGACCTGCTGCTGCTGCCTTTGAGCCTGGGACTCCTGGAACAATGTTTAAAAGTTGGTAAGGGAGGTGCTCTATTACCAGTCATTAGCTTCTCCTCCAAACGCAAGATTTCATGACTCCATCAATCTTCAGGGAGGCAGAGTTTCTTTGCTTTATCAGGCGTGTCTACATATCTTTTTCAGGTGTGGCAGGTTAATTGACTCTGAGGATTCTGGTACTTGTATTTTTCGCACTTGATTTTACTGGCTGGTGACTGGAAACAACTCTGTCCATAGCACAAACCTTCCCCTTGATGGGGGGAGCGGGAAAGCCATGGTTGTGGCTCTCCATTGTAAGGCATGATGGACCTGCTGCTGCTGCCTTTGAGCCTGGGACTCCTGGAACAATGTTTAAAAGTTGGTAAGGGAGGTGCTCTATTACCAGTCATTAGCTTCTCCTCCAAACGCAAGTTTTCATGACTCCATCAATCTTCAGGGAGGCTGAGTTTCTTTGCTTTTTCAGCTTTGTCTACATTTCTTATTCAGGTGTGGCAGGTTAATTGACTCTGAGGATTCTGGTACTTGTATTTTACGCACTTGATTTTACTGGCAGGTGACTGGAAACAACTCCCTCCTTAGCACAAATCTTCCCCTTGATGGGATTGAGGAAAGCCATGGTTGTGGCTCTCCATTGTAAGGCATGATGGCCCTGCTGCTGCTGCCTTTGAGCCTGGGACTCCTGGAACAATGTTTAAAAGTTGGTAAGGCAGGCGCTCTGTTACCAGTCATTAGCTTCTCATCCAAACGTACCTTTTCACGGCTCCATCAATCTTCAGGGAGGCTGAGTTTCTTTGCTTTTTCAGGCGTGTCTACATATCTTTTTCAGGTGTGGCAGGTTAATTGACTCTGAGGATTCTGGTACGTGTATTTTTTGCACTTGATTTTACTAGCTGGTGACAGGAAACAACTCCCTCCATAGCACACATCTTCCCCTTGATGGGGGGTGGGAATGCCATGGTTGTGGCTCTCCATTGTAAGGCATGATGGCCCTGCTGCTGCTGCCTTTGAGCCTGGGACTCCTGGAACAATGTTTAAAAGTTGGTAAGGCAGGCGCTCTGTTACCAGTCATTAGTTTCTCCTCCAAACGCACGTTTTCATGACTCCATCAATCTTCAGGGAGGCTGAGTTTCTTTGCTTTTTCAGGTGTGTCTACATTTCTTTTTCAGGTGTGGCAAGTTGATTGACTCTGAGGATTCTGGTACTTGTATTTTTCACACTTGATTTTACTGGCAGGTGACTGGAAACAACTCTGTCCATAGCACAAACCTTCTCCTTGATGGGGGGAGGGGGAAAGCAATGGTTGTGGCTCTCCATTGTAAGGCATGATGGCCCTGCTGCTGCTGCCTTTGAGCCCGAGACTCCTGGAACAATGTTTAAATGTTGGTAAGGCAGGTGCTCTGTTACCAGTCATTAGCTCCTCCTCTAAACGCACGTTTTCATGACTCCATCAATCTTCAGGGAGGCTGAGTTTCTTTGCTTTTTCAGGTGTGTCTACATTTCTTATTCAGGTGTGGCAAGTTAATTGACTCTGAGGATTCTGGTACTTGTATTTTTCTCACTTGATTTTACTGGCAGATGACTGGAAACAACTCCCTCCATAGCACAAATCTTCCCCTTGATGGGATTGGGGGAAAGCCATGGTTGTGGCTCTCCATTGTAAGGCATGATGGCCCTGCTGCTGCTGCCTTTGAGCCTGGGACTCCTGGAACAATGTTTAAAAGTTGGTAAGGCAGGCGCTCTGTTACCAGTCATTAGTTTCTCCTCCAAACGCACGTTTTCATGACTCCATCAATCTTCAGGGAGGCTGAGTTTCTTTGCTTTTTCAGGTGTGTCTACATTTCTTTTTCAGGTGTGGCAAGTTGATTGACTCTGAGGATTCTGGTACTTGTATTTTTCACACTTGATTTTACTGGCAGGTGACTGGAAACAACTCTGTCCATAGCACAAACCTTCTCCTTGATGGGGGGAGGGGGAAAGCAATGGTTGTGGCTCTCCATTGTAAGGCATGATGGCCCTGCTGCTGCTGCCTTTGAGCCCGAGACTCCTGGAACAATGTTTAAATGTTGGTAAGGCAGGTGCTCTGTTACCAGTCATTAGCTCCTCCTCTAAACGCACGTTTTCATGACTCCATCAATCTTCAGGGAGGCTGAGTTTCTTTGCTTTTTCAGGTGTGTCTAAATTTCTTTTTCTGGTGTGGCAAGTTAATTGACTCTGGGGATTCTGGAAATTGTATTTTTCAAACTTGATTTGACTGGCAGGTGACTGGAAACAACTCCCTCCATAGCACAAATCTTCCCCTTGATGGGATTGGGGGAAAGCCATGGTTGTGGCTCTCCATTGTAAGGCATGATGGCCCTGCTGCTGCTGCCTTTGAGCCTGGGACTCCTGGAACAATGTTTAAAAGTTGGTAAGGCAGGCGCTCTGTTACTAGTCATTAGCTTTTCCTGCAAACGCAAGTTTTTATGACTCCATCAATCTTCAGGGAGGCTGAGTTTCTTTGCTTTTTCAGCTGTGTCTACATTTCTTATTCAGGTGTGGCAAGTTAATTGACTCTGAGGATTCTGGTACTTGTATTTTTCACACTTGATTTGACTGGCAGGTGACTGGAAACAACTCCCTCCTAAGCACAAATCTTCCCCTTGATGGGATTGGGGGAAAGCCATGGTTGTGGCTCTCCATTGTAAGACATGATGGACCTGCTGCTGCTGCCTTTGAGCCTGGGACTCCTGGAACAATGTTTAAAAGTTGGCAAGGCAGGCTCTCTGTTACCAGTCATTAGCTTCTCCTCCAAACGTACCTTTTCACGACTCCATCAATGTTCAGGGAGGCTGAGTTTCTTTGCTTTTTCAGGCGTGTCTACATTTCTTATTCAGGTGTGGTAAGTTAATTGACTCTGAGGATTCCGGTACTTGTATTTTTTGCACTTGATTTTACTGGCTGGTGACAGGAAACAACTCCCTCCATAGCACACATATTCCCCTTGATGGGGGAGGGGGAAAACCATGGTTGTGGCTCTCCATTGTAAGGCATGATGGCCCTGCTGCTGCTCCCTTTGAGCCCAGGACTCCTGGAACAATGTTTAAAAGTTGGTAAGGCAGGTGCTCTATTACCAGTCATTAGCTTTTCCTCCAAACGCAAGTTTTCATGACTCCATCAATCTTCAGGGAGGCTGAGATTCTTTGCTTTTTCAGGAGTGTCTACATTTCGTTTTCAGGTGTGGCAAGTTAATTGACTCTGAGGATTCCAGTACTTGTATTTTTCACACTTGATTTTACTGGCAGGTGACTGGAAACAACTCCCTTCATAGCACAAATCTTGCCCTTGATGGGATTGGGGGAAAGCCATGGTTGTGGCTCTCCATTGTAAGGCATGATGGCCCTGCTGCTGCTGCCTTTGAGCCGGGACTCCTGGAACAATGTTTAAAAGTTGGTAAGGCAGGCGCTCTGTTACTAGTCATTAGAGTTTCCTGCAAACGCAAGTTTTCATGACTCCATCAATCTTCACGGAGGCTGAGTTTCTTTGCTTTTTAAACTGTGTCTACATATCTTATTCAGATGTGGCAAGTAAATTGACTCTGAGGATTCTTGTAATTGTATTTTTCACACTTGATTTTACGGGCAGGTGACTGGAAACAACTCCCTCCATAGCACAAATCTACCCCTTGATGGGATTGGGGGAAAGCCATGGTTGTGGCTCTCCATTGTAAACCATGATGGCCCTGCTGCTGCTTCCTTTGACACCGGGACTCCTGGAACAATGTTTAAAAGTTGGTAAGGCAGGCGCTCTGTTACCAGTCATTAGCTTCTCCTCCAAACACACCTTTTCACAACTCCATCAATCTTCAGGGAGGCCGAGTTTCTTTGCTTTTTCAGGCATGTCTACATATCTTTTTCTGGTGTGGCAGGTTAATTGACTCTGAGGATTCTGGTACTTGTATTTTTCGCACTTGATTTTACTGGCTGTTGACTGGAAACAACGCTGTCCATAGCACAAACCTTCCCCTTGATGGGGGGAGGGTGAAAGCCATGGTTGTGGCTCTAAATTGTAAGGCATGATGGCCCTGCTGCTGCTGCCTTTGAGACAGGGACTCCTGGAACAATGTTTAAAAGTTGGTAAGGCAGGCTCTCTGTTACCAGTCATTAGTTTCTCCTCCAAACGCACGTTTTCATGACTCCATCAAACTTCAGGGAGGCTGAGTTTCTTTGCTTTTTCAGGCGTGTCTACATTTCTTTTTCAGGTCTGGCAAGTTAATTGACTCTGAGGATTCTGGTACTTGTATTTTTCACACTTGATTTTACTGGCAGGTGACTGGAAACAACTCTGTCCATAGCACAAACCTTCCCCTTGATGGGCGGAGGGGGAAAGCCATGGTTGTGGCTCTCCATTGTAAGGCATGATGACCCTGATGCTGCTGCCTTTGAGCCCGGGACTCCTGGAACAATATTTAAAAGTTGGAAAGGCAGGCGCTCTGTTACCAGTCATTAGCTTCTCCTCCAAACGCACGTTTTCATGACTCCATCAATCTTCAGGGAGGCTGAGTTTCTTTGCTTTTTCAGGCGTGTCTACATTTCTTTTTCAGGTGTGGCAAGTTAATTGACTCTGAGGATTCTGGTATTTGTATTTTTCACACTTGATTTTATTGGCAGGTGACTGGAAACAACTCTGCCCATAGCACAAATCTTCCCCTTGATGGGAGGAGGGGGAAAGCCATGGTTGTGGCTCTCCATTGTAAGGCATGATGGCCCTGCTGCTGCTGCCTTTGAGACCGGGACTCCTGGAACAATGTTTAAAAGTTGGTAAGGCAGGTGCTCTATTACCAGTCATTAGCTTTTTCTCCAAACGCAAGTTTTCATGACTCCATCAATCTTCAGGGAGGCTGAGATTCTTTGCTTTTTCAGGAGTGTCTACATTTCTTTTTCAGGTGTGGTAAGTTAATTGACTCTGAGGATTCCGGTACTTGTATTTTTCGCACTTGATTTTACTGGCTGGTGACAGGAAACAACTCCCTCCATAGCACACATCTTCCCCTTGATGGGGGAGGGGGAAAGCCATGGTTGTGGCTCTCCATTGTAAGGCATGATGGCCCTGCTGCTGCTCCCTTTGAGCCCAGGACTCCTGGAACAATGTTTAAAATTTGGTAAGGCAGGTGCTCTATTACCAGTCATTAGCTTTTCCTCCAAACGCAAGTTTTCATGACTCCATCAATCTTCAGGGAGGCTGAGATTCTTTGCTTTTTCAGGAGTGTGTACATTTCTTTTTCAGGTGTGGCAAGTTAATTGACTCTGAGGATTCCGGTACTTGTATTTTTCACACTTGATTTTACTGGCAGGTGACTGGAAACAACTCCCTTCATAGCACAAATCTTGCCCTTGATGGGATTGGGGGAAAGCCATGGTTGTGGCTCTCCATTGTAAGGCATGATGGCCCTGCTGCTGCTGTCTTTGAGCCGGGACTCCTGGAACAATGTTTAAAAGTTGGTAAGGCAGGCGCTCTGTTACTAGTCATTAGATTTTCCTGCAAACGCAAGTTTTCATGACTCCATCAATCTTCACGGAGGCTGAGTTTCTTTGCTTTTTCAGCTGTGTCTACATATCTTATTCAGATGTGGCAAGTTAATTGACTCTGAGGATTCTTGTACTTGTATTTTTCACACTTGATTTTACTGGCAGGTGACTGGAAACAACTCCCTCCATAACACAAATCTTCCCCTTGATGGGATTGGGGGAAAGCCATGGTTGTGGCTCTCCATTGTAAACCATGATGGCCCTGCTGCTGCTGCCTTTGACACCGGGACTCCTGGAACAATGTTTAAAAGTTGGTAATGCAGGCACTCTGTTACCAGTCATTAGCTTCTCCTCCAAACGCACCTTTTCACGACTCCATCAATCTTCAGGGAGTCCGAGTTTCTTTGCTTTTTCAGGCATGTCTACATATCTTTTTCAGGTGTGGCAGGTTAATTGACTCTGAGGATTCTGGTACTTGTATTTTTCGCACTTGATTTTACTGGCTGTTGACTGGAAACAACGCTGTCCATAGCACAAACCTTCCCCTTGATGGGGGGAGGGGGAAAGCCATGGTTGTGGCTCTCCATTGTAAGGCATGATGGCCCTGCTGCTGCTGCCTTTGAGACAGGGACTCCTGGAACAATGTTTAAAAGTTGGTAAGGCAGGCTCTCTGTTACCAGTCATTAGTTTCTCCTCCAAACGCACGTTTTCATGACTCCATCAATCTTCAGGGAGGCTGAGTTTCTTTGCTTTTTCAGGCGTGTCTACATTTCTTTTTCAGGTGTGGCAAGTTAATTGACTCTGGGGATTCTGGAACTTGTATTTTTCACACTTGATTTGACTGGCAGGTGACTGGAAACAACTCCCTCCATAGCACAAACCTTCCCCTTGATGGGATTGGGGGAAAGCCATGGTTGTGGCTCTCCATTGTAAGCTATGATGGCCCTGCTGCTGCTGCCTTTGAGCCCGGGACTCCTGGAACAATGTTTAAAATTTGGTAAGGCAGGTGCTCTGTTACTAGTCATTAGCTTTTCCTACAAATGCACATTTTCATGACTCCATCAATCTTCAGGGAGGCTGAGTTTCTTTGCTTTTTCAGGCGTGTCTACATATCTTTTTCAGGTGTGGCAAGTTAATTGACTCTGAGGATTCTAATACTTGTATTTTTCGCACTTGATTTTACTGGCAGGTGACTGGAAACAACTCCGTCCATAGCACAAATCTTCCCCTTGATGGGGGAGGGCGACAGCCATGGTTGTGGCTCTCCATTGTAAGGCATGATGACCCTGATGCTGCTGCCTTTGAGCCCGGGACTCCTGGAACAATATTTAAAAGTTGGAAAGGCAGGCGCTCTGTTACCAGTCATTAGCTTCTCCTCCAAACGCACGTTTTCATGACTCCATCAATCTTCAGGGAGGCTGAGTTTCTTTGCTTTTTCAGGCGTGTCTACATTTCTTTTTCAGGTGTGGCAAGTTAATTGACTCAGAGGATTCTGGTATTTGTATTTTTCACACTTGATTTTATTGGCAGGTGACTGGAAACAACTCTGTCCATAGCACAAATCTTCCCCTTGATGGGAGGAGGGGGAAAGCCATGGTTGTGGCTCTCCATTGTAAGGCATGATGGCCCTGCTCCTGCTGCCTTTGAGACCGGGACTCCTGGAACAATGTTTAAAAGTTGGTAAGGCAGGCGCTCTGTTACCAGTCATTAGCTTCTCCTCCAAATGCACATTTTCATGACTCCATCAATCTTCAGCGAGGCTGAGTTTCTTTGCTTTTTCAGGCGTGTCTACATTTCTTTTTCAGGTGTGGCAAGTTAATTGACTCTGAGGATTCTGGTATTTGTATTTTTCACACTTGATTTTACTGGCAGGTGACTGGAAACAACTCCCTCCATAGCACAAATTTTCCCCTTGATGGGGGGAGGGAGAAAGCCATGGTTGTGGCTCTCCATTGTAAGGCATGATGACCCTGCTGCTGCTGCCTTTGACACCGGGACTCCTGGAACAATGTTTAAAAGTTGGTAAGGCAGGCGCTCTGTTACCAGTCATTAGGTTCTACTCCAAACGCACGTTTTCATGACTCCATCAATCTTCAGGGAGGCTGAGTTACTTTGCTTTTTCAGGCGTGTCTACATTTGTTTTCAGGTTTGGCAAGTTAATTGACTCTGAGGATTCTGGTACTTGTATTTTTCGCACTTGATTTTACTGGCAGGTGACTGTAAACAACTCCCTCCATTTCACAAATCTTCCCCTTGATGGGGCGAGGGGGAAAGCCATGGTTGTGGCTCTCCATTGTAAGGCATGATTCCCTTTCCAGGTCCCCGGGTAGGTCGTCACCAGTCTAGGAGGTAATTAAGTTAATAATCTAATAGGACATAGTGTAATACATATGTTTACTGAACAGTGATATAAATAACTGAATGGTTACCTCAAGGACTCACCGATAGTTTTCTTCCTTTCTTTGCTTCCTCTTTGCCCAGGGAATATGTCCAACAGGTGGGTGAAGGCGAAGGCCTCCCTAAGTCCCTTCCTCCGCCCCTTGGTCAAGATTAGAGGAGGGCAAAGGCCTCAGGGAAACCCTCTGGCGAAGAAAACCCTGGGTCGACAGCTGCTGGAGTGATGTCGTCTAGAAGGCGAAGATTCAGGATACTGCAGGTTGAAAGATGTCTGATGGAAAAGGTAGAAGAGGATGGTGAGTAAGGGGTAGGTAAGTATGAGACAGGGAATTCTCGTTAGAGAGCAAGGAATACCTGTAAAAGTGAGTGGTTGATCTATCAGACTGGAAGGGAAGTCCTCCGGTAAGAACCTGATGTGTATAGTAAATGGTTAGCTTAGAAAAAACAGAAGAAGAATTGTTTAGCAATTGGAATCCCTGATAATCTATCCTACGTACCGAACACTAGGGGGTGAAACTCTTTGGCGGACTGCTCTGCGATTTCCAGATCATAGCTGGTGAGAGTAAGAGCAGAGGCTAGAGTCGGGAAGGAGCCGGGAGAAAAGGTTGAGTCTGAATAAGGGACGTAAGTAGGACAGGATTAGAAGGAAGGAATATAGAGCACAGAAAGGTTTAGTAACAAACTTACTAGAAGCGAACTCACGTAGTGTTGGCAATGAAGAGTAGCATTGTGTCCGTGCGTTGTTGACAGGAACAGATTAACTGAATCTCGAGCAGGAGGGCGGTCCTTCCTCGGCGCTGGGCTGTTCAATGTCTAGACCGACACCTTCCGTAGCGGCAGCCATCTTGGTAGTAAAAATGGCCAAAATCCATCTATGGGACCAACGATGCCACAGTGACCACGGTCTCCAAAGAGGCATGACATTATGCCCCCTCCGAAGGGTAGGGGCCCCCAATTTACTCGATGATTCCGAAAGAATCGGCAAATCAGCGCCGGGGCATGCACTGCCAAAGCAGGTTCCCAGGAACGGTCAGCTGGCGAATATCCTCGCCAATCAATCAAAAACTGAAGCTGGTCTCGAAAAATACGAGAGTCACACACGTCAGCCACTTCATATTCTTTTCCCGACAGAGTGGAAATAGGAGGAGGGTGAGTATTCCGCGGCCTAGAATACCGATCCATCACATCCTTCTTCAGTTGGGACACATGAAATACCGGATGGATTCTGGACCATGAAGGGGGAAGCCTGAGTTTGAAGGCTGATGAACCCAGCTTCTGCAGAATTGGAAAAGGACCAAAATATCTATGAGACAATTTGGATGGGACCAAATGACGGGGTAAAAACCACAAGGCCAACCATACCGAATCACCCGGCACCAAGAGTGGCGCCGGAGAATGGTGTGCGTCTGCAAAACGATTGACTCTTTTTTGAGCATCCAAAAGAGAAGTCCTGGCCACCTGATGGCCCGTCTGAATGCTCTGGAGCAGATTGTCCACATCTGGAAATCGGGATGAAGAAAGGCGGCCGGTAGGGAAACAGGAAGGGTGAAATCCGTATGAACAAAAGAAAGGGCTGGAACCCAGAGCGGAGTGACGAGAGTTATTGTAGGCAAATTCTGCAAATGGTAATAGAGAACACCAATTGTCTTGTGAAGCGGAGATGTAACAGCGCAGATAACCCTCCAACGTCTGGTTAAGCCGTTCTGTTTGGCTGTTGGTTTGTGGATGAAAGCCAGAATTTAAGGCTCTGGAGATGTTAAGACTCTTACATATTTGTTGCCAATATAGCGAGGCATATTGGGATCCACGATCTGAGACGATTATTTCTGGGAGCCCATGGAGTGTGAATATCCATGAAAGGAAGATTTTTGCCATCTGGGCTGCTGTGGAAATGCGAGGAAGAGGAATAAAATGTGCCATTTTAGTGAAATAGTCCACTGTCACCATGACCACTGTACAACCGTCAGAGATAGGTAGCTCTACTATGAAATCTGTCGAAATCATTTGCCAGGGGCGATCTGGGACAGGCATCACTGATAGAAGACCCAATGGAGCTGATCGAGGGGACTTGGTTTGTAAACATGTGGCACATGCTGAAACATAGTCTTGAATATCCTGAGCCATCTTTGGCCACCAGAAATGGCGTTGGACTAACTCCTTGGTATTAGTCACCCCTCGATGACCAGCCATCTGAGAATCATGTCAGAGCCGAAGTACTGTTCTTCTTAATTCTTCGGAGGGAATAAACAGTTGTTTGTTTCTATAGAAGCATCCTTGAGAGGAGACAGGCTTCCAAATAGTCACAAACCGGGATTGGTTAGGAGAAATTGAGAGGTCGCAATAGCCACCAATTGAAGAAAGGTTGTAATCTCCTGTAAACATTTTGCTCTGGGGAACAAGGGTTCAGACCGGAAAGGGGTTGTAGAGTTATAATCCTTTCTGGACTCTGGACAGTGCGTCTGCCTTAAGGTTGACTCTTCCTGGTATAAAGGAAAAGACGATCTCATAGGGTGAAAAGAAATGGGCCTAGCGGGCCTGGCGGCTATTCCGGGTCTGCGAGTATTGCAGGGCTCGAAGATTGCTGTGATCGGTTCGTACTTCGATTGCATGCTTGGCCCCCAGTAATAGGTGCCGCCACTCCTCAAAGGCTCTCTTGATCACCAGCAGTTCTTTTTCGAGAACTGAGTAATTGATTTCTGAAGGTGACAGTGTATTGGATAGATAGGCCACAGGCCACTCTAATCCTTGTCTATTTTCCTGAAGTAGAACGGCCCTACAGCATAGTGTGAAGCGTCGGAATCTTCAATGAATCTTTTGGTTTGGTCAGGTGTAAGAAGTATGGGTTCCGTAGTGAAGCGTTCTTTGAGCCTCTCAAAGGCTTGCTGGGCCTCCTGTGACCAATCGAATCTTGCATTCTTCTTAAGAAGCGCCGTCATCGGAAGGATTTCTTCGGAATAGTGGGGGGAAAGGCGCCTATAAAAATTTGCGAATCCCAAGAACCTCTGCAGATCCTTTACGCACAATGGAATCGGCCATTCCATGATAGCCGAGACCTTCCTGGGATCCATGGCGATTCCCTTGGCTGATAGAATGTACCCCAAATAAGCCACTCTATCTTTATCGAATTCACATTTGCCCAACTTGCAAAAAAGATGATTTACCGGAGGACTTCCCTTTCATGTGTAGACAGTATATACATGTGGCCAAAGGGAATTGGAGCATCAGGAATGAGTTCCAAGGCACAGTCATCTCTATGATGTGGAGGTAACTCCGCGTATTCAGAGTCGGAAAACACTGCTTGGAATTCTCGGTAATCTGAGGGGATCTCTTGGATGTTATTAACACTGATGAAGTACACTTGTTTTCTTGCACGGAGATTGTAGAATGGAAACCAAGTGCTCCATCCGAAAGGCAATGGGTCAGACAATGTTCTGAACCTAGAAATATTGTGCCTGCTTTCCAATTGATATATGGATTATGGGCTCGAAGCCAAGGTAACCCTAATATCAAGGGATAATGTGCCGTGCGAATTACATCGAATACGATGGTCTCTTGATGGGAAACGATCTTCATATGAATAGGTCTTGTCTGTTCTTTGATGGGTCCAGATATCAGTGGACTCCCGTCTACTGATTCCACTGGGATTGCTATAGATTTGGTGGAGCATGGTAGCCTATGATTATCCTTCCAGTGGTTATCAACAAAGTTTCCGGCAGCTCCACAATCAATCAAGGCGGGAACTAAAACGCGGTCCGAGGCATCCCATTCCAGTATGACCTGTAGGACAATCATAGGGAGATCGGGTATATCAGTGACTTGAGAAGATAGTGATGTCATTGAGGAACCTGTTACTGACTCTCTAACCGCGGTTCCCCGTGCGGTTGGGAAGAAGCGTTTCCCTGTTTCTTGGTAGGGGTGATAGGGCAGTCTTGGACTGCATGGACCTTGGATCGCAATACATACATAACCCCTTAACTTTACGCTGGTTGCATTCTTCTGAGGTGAGTCTACCTCTTGTGATTCCTATCTGCATAGGTTTGTCAGTCTGAGCCTTCATTGTACTGGGAGGATGAGTAGTCAAGGGCCTCATAGAACGATTCCTATGCCGTTCTCTGAGTCTTTCCTGTAGACGATAATCCATCTGCATAACTATCGTAATCATTTCCGCTAGATTTGGAGGTCGCGAGACTCTGGACACCTCATCCTTCAGTTCATCATTCAATCCTCTACAGAAAAGCGTTATCAGAGCATCATCAGCCCAAGAGGTTCCAGCAGCTAGCTCCTTGAAGGTGGTGATGTATGACAGTAGATCTTGTGATACTTGTTTGAAGTCTAGCAATTGTTCCTGGGCTGAGACTGTGATCTCCTGTTTACTAAACATAGATCTAAGGCTGTTCAAGAAGGCGGGATAAGAATCTAGCAGAGCGTTGTTTGTGATAACTAATGGCGTCGCCCAGGCTAAAGCTGGCCCAGTTAAGTGAGCAATCATGTGTCCTACCTTGTCTCGGTCATTATGAAAAAATTCTGTCTTAAATGAAAATTGGACTCTGCAGTCCTCGATAAAGGCCTTACGTTTGTGGGGATTCCCATCATATAAACCCCCCGGAATCGGGCCTGGAGGCAATTCGGAACAGCTAGGAACTCTTCCGACCTGTTGCCTCAAGAAAGCGTTTTCCTGTTTTAATGCCTGCACTTCCGCAATCAAAGATTGTACTGCCATAACTAACTGTTGTTGGGCTGGGTCCATAGTTCCCTAGAAGACAGCTACCGTAACCTTGAGAAGACCGTTCAGTATCTGGGTAATTCCAGTTTATCAAAATGGGCGTTGCTAACTGTAATAAATATGTTTACTGAACAGTGATATAAATAACTGAATGGTTACCTCAAGGACTCACCAATAGTTTTCTTCCTTTCTTTGCTTCCTCTTTGCCCAGGGAATATGTCCAACAGGGGGGTGAAGGCGAAGGCCTCCCTAAGTCCCTTCCTCCGCCCCTTGGTCAAGATTAGAGGAGGGGAAAGGCCTCAAGGAAACCCACTGGGGAAGAAAACCCTGTGTCGACAGCTGCTGGAGTGATGTCGTCTAGACGGCGAAGATTCAGGATACTGCACAGTTGAAAGCCGTCTGATGGAAAAGGTAGAAGAGGATGGTAAGGGTTAGGTAAGTATGAGACAGGGAATTCTCATTAGAGAGCAAGGAATACCTGTAAAAGTGAGTGGTTGATCTATCAGACTGGAAGGGAAGTCCTCCGGTAAGAACCTGATGTGTATATTAAATGGTTAGCTCAGAACTGAGTTCAGAAAAAACAACTAAGAACTTGATTGGGGTAGTTTGAACAGCCAGGCATCGTTACCGGGTCCCGCGAGGGGAAGAGGGAGCAAACAACGGGCCACTCGTAATCAGCCCATTGTTTTCTCCCTCTCCCATTCCCATTCGGCCCTATGGGGGCTGAAATGGGAATGGGGAAGGTTCGGGCACGGGTTCCTGGAGGGAGGAATTCCCGGGCCCTCTGAACTCGGAATGGCCCGGTAATTCCCCATTCTGGGAACCCGGACTCGGAAGCGATTTCGGCGGCAGCCATGCCATCAATAGCAGCATGGCTACCGCCGAGGTCGTAATGAGGCCATACCCTGTCTGTGCCTCAAACCTAGCACTTGCCACTTTGCTGGCTGCACTACCACTGTTTGTTGCCCTGCATTATTTATTTATTTTAATATTTATCTGTTGTCCTTTGCTGCACACTCTCCACTCCCCCCTTCCTTCTCCCATGCACTTGCGCATTGTCAATGTCACTGGGACTAGAAAGATCGTCGTTTTTGTTCTCCCTTGTTCCCCTCCCTTGCCTTATACCGCTCTGAAACACTTGTGTAGGAGCGCTATACAAATAAAATATCAATATCAATATATGTTGCTCTATGCAGAGCCTGATTTCCATCGGATCCTTTCATTCTGTGGCAAGAGTTGTACTGTTTTCCAATGACACGTGATAAAACATACTGCAATAAGGAGAATACCCTTGGAGTGACCCTGCTTGATAGAAACACACGTCGAGGATCATATGGCAGCTGCGTGAATAAATATCATTGTGAGAGTTTGCCAAGATTTGCTGCGGCAGTCTTCGCTCCCCTTGAGATCAGAAGCAACAGGCTGCTGTCCCTCCCCTGACGGTTCCAAATGTGCAGATATACTGAGGACGTGTGAATGAATGCATCCGTCCATATGTGGAGCCAGCTGCTTCGCGGGAAACCCGTGGGAGCGGCCAATTAGGAATCGCATAAACAGGGACTGACGAATAACACCTGCGGTGCGCAGGTAACATTGATTCGCGCCGAATGCAAATCAGGGGGAGAGCAGGCATGCGAATTCCTGCAGTGCAGTCAGATTAAGGGCCGGATTCCCGAAATGTTTTCCTGTGGGATTGCACCATTGTAAAATGCTTTTGTAAATCAGGCCTAGAGCTAACTTGCTGCTGTCATAAACCAACAAAGGGGGAGGTTTCACACATTTTGCCCCATGACTGCCACAGTCTCACTTGTCAATAGCCTCCTGCCTGAATCCTTGTCTATACCCACTGTCATTACCTTTCCAATGTCTCATTGCAGGATGCAGAGATATAAAGGGAAGTATTGCATAAGCCTAACCCATTGTTATGACACACTGGCAGCAGAACAGCAAGGGTTTGCTTGAACAATGGTCAGAGTTCTAAACCATTACTGCAATTTATGAGAAAAGAGGGCAGTGATTATAAAATGGCAGAAGTTTGTAAATGATTCCTGGGGCCAGATTACAGAAACTTTGCACCGGTGCAAGTGTAAAGGTGCATGGTATAAGCACTCATGCAAAGTTAGTCCTATTTCTAAAAACACAGAGACATATTAGAAAACAAATGCAGTTTGGCATGCCATAAAATGCGTACCAGGGCAGAAAATGACAAGCTGCAAAAAAAGATACATTTTTGATGCTTTTAAGGCAAACTTTGCCCTAATGTTGATAACATGCAACTTTGTACTTGGAACAGTGCCAAGATACTGCAAACTGGACCCTGATGGTGTAATTTATCGCAAAGTTTGATGCAAAGCATGTATTCATATTGTCTGTGGATGTGCAGACTGTGCCTTGGGACCAGTATTTTCCAGAGCTCCTAAGTTCTAAGATCTAGGTAAATGGGCAGGATTCAAGGGGTGGCTATGGATAATGCTACTTATGCATGTGTTCGTTCACAGGATTGCAGGATGTGTGGTATGCTAACTGTGGGAAGAAGTAGAAGGACTTTAAACACATGGTCACTTGGTTGACATGTCTAGGTGGAGGTTTCTATGTACAGGTGGGGGTTTCTTTCAGAAGGCATTGCACCAATGGGTTAGGTATTCTAGGGCAGGGGGTTACTGGGCATGGCAGATGGAATCATCAGGAGAGTATCCAGCGTGGCAGTAGTAGGTGGGCGAACTGTAGAAAAAGTATTATTTTAATTTTTATAGGAAAATCTTTTTCTCCGGATGTCTAGTGAAAGAAGGTAGCAAGACCTAACTAGCCACTTTACTGGGCTTCCCAGCCCCACTGCACTGATACCCCTGCAGCCTTGAACGGTCGCAGCGCGTACTTTTGTAAAATGGAGGGGTGTAAATGTTTGCCCTGAAGTGAACTGAGTGATCGATCACGCCTCAACTAATCCAAGACAGTTGTGGCAGGTGCGTTTTCATAGAAAATGTTTAAAATGGCTTGGCTTGCAATTGTTCATTTTGCAGCAAGAATATCAGAGAAAATGGGTAATAATGTAGAATTTGCAGTCCATTCTTCAGGGAAACCCATGATATGATATGATAAATCATCTATAACGCGCCTGAACACATGTGTTTCTAGGCGCGGCACTCCAATAGATGCCAGCTCACCAGCAGTACAAAGGGGCATTTTGTGAATGGTGTTGACGCTGATGGCTGTCCACCAAGGAAAAGAAAAACAGGAGGCGTCTCTCAATAATATGACAGCATTTCCCACTTTCAAGCAGGTTTCACCCAAACCAGATCATGAGGTTTGTCCCCCTTTTCTGGTCAAAGAACACAATGAGGCTGGTCTCAACAACACATTCCCCTATAAAACACATCTTCCGGTTGTTAGTTCCCAATCAAGGACTGTCTCACCAATATATGCTTGTACTACCCAGCATTCGCGCTGCTTGTGCCCAAATCAAATCTTGCAGCCTGTTTCAATATATATGTTCAATTCTGCATCATCATGGTTATCCCAGTTACACAATTCTGCAGCCTGTTTCAATATATGTGTTCAATTATGCATCATCATGGTTATCCCAGTAACACAATCTTGAAGCCTGTTTCAATATATGTGTTCAATTCTGCATCATCATGGTTATCCCAGTTACACAATCTTGCAGCCTGTTTCAATATATGTGTTCAATTATGCATCATCATGGTTATCCCAGTAACACAATCTTGCAGCCTGTTTCAATATATGTGTTCAATTCTGGATCATCCTGGTTATCCCAGTTACACAAACTGCTCCCCCACCACACACACATACACACATGTACACACAAACTCATTTAATGTAGAGACCACAGAGACTTTGGGATTTGTAGTTTCAAGGAAAGAAAAGTGAAATGTAGATACTTTTCAGAGTTTTCTTGTGTTTTGTTGAAACTGCTGAGGAGTAATAAATAAGAAGTTGAAGCATAATGCTCGCCCCCTAGTCTTTAATAGAATTAATACTCCCTGTGCAGTTAGTAGAGGTAATCGACATTCTATGGCAAGACTGGCAGCGAGCATTATGCTTGTTCAAAGCTTCCTAATAATGTTGCGGCCAAGCTCTCAATCGGCTTGAAATTAAACTCTTTTAATGTATGATCACTCACCCAATCTGCTGCTAGCATAATCTCTTGTAGTGATACACCTATCGTGAAAGCTCAGGATGCCATCGCACCTCTCACAGAATGCGCCCCATATATTCGCAGATCAATATCTGCTGCTTGCATCACTTCTTTCACCCATCTCACAATGGTGGCAGTAGCCACTGCCTGAAAAGGCCTCCTACGCGCTATTAGCAACTAAGTAGTACCAGCGGCTCTGTATTTTACCATCCTACTCTCATACTCTTTAATGCTTCTTGCTACACACCACTTGGGGCTACTCGGAAAATATGGATAATGCACTGTGGTGATGCAAGTCTTAGTCCTTTTGACTACCGAGAAGGTCACCCCTTCTGGACGAAAAGACTTCCTGTTAATCTCACGCATTCTGACATCTGCCACTCGCTTGCAGGATACTAAACATACTGGCCCTGTTTTTGAGGGTCCTGTGGGTGTGCTTCCAATTTCCTTGGTGCTTTCTCAGGGCTGGTTAAGCATTGTCTCTGGAGTCTCCAGCCTTTCGTGTAAGAGTTTTACCCCTTCCCCATTGTATTGATCAGCAAGCTTCCCAGCACTTCCTTAAAGCTAGCAAAGAGGTCTAGAGGCAGCGCCTGCTCGCTCCATTCAAATTATGACATTCTTTAGTGTGCTGTGTGCCTGGTACCTGAGACAGGTGTCTTTGCATGCCCACGCTACTTGATCAGATGACTGTTATTTATGTTCACTTTATCAAATTATTTATTTTCTCAATTTTTTTGTGGCTAGCACAAGTCTTTCTTGTACTTCTCTGCCCCTGTAAGAGGCTGTTCAGGCCCATTTCCCCACTTCCTCCAGGGGTTAATTGCTTCACGATAGGCTAATTGTGCCTGGTCACTTTGAGAGGATTTCCTCTCTGTTCACGGAACAAACGCTGTTTCTCAGCTGCTCTACCAGCTGAAGCACGCTGCTGCTCATTGCTGCTTGTGCCGTCGTTCTAATCTATATATTCCGTGTGAACTCTGTTGTTCTCACCGCCGGGCCCGGCATCCGTTTGCTTTTGTTGCTATCTTATGCGACGTGCGTCACGCTCCGGCTCTGCCTCCCCAAAGGAGGGGGCCAGAGTGCTTCGCGCTCACACGTCTCTGCCCTCGTGAAGGTGTGGGGGAAGCTGCAGCTGCTCTCCTCCGCGAGGCCGGGCTGAGCCCCTGACGTGCCGGGAATATGGCACGGGGCCGCCCGCCTCGGTGAGAGTAGTACGCTGCTAAATATTAAAGCTTTGCTCCACTGAACGAAACGTCCTTGCTCCGGTCCTAATAACATTCCTTACTCATTAATAGTGCGCAATATCACAACGCTCTTCCTCACAATGAGATACTATTCAGTTAATCTCTAAAATACATTAGTCATTATCACAATTACTCATATGTAACACTCTACTAGTAACCATTACTCAATACTGGCCCAAATTAACCAAATATACCCATCGCATGGAGAGGTGTTAAAATAGTACTTATCTGCTGAAGAGCAGTAAAAGAAGAGGAGGAGCCCAGGGACAGGAAGTGTGTCATAGCTGGGCAGTGCAGGATTGGACTACAGTGACTTTGGGATTTGTAGTTTCAAGAAAAGAAAAGTGGAATGTAGATACTTTTCAGAGTTTTCTTGTGTTTTATTGAAACTGCTGGGGAGTAATAAATAAGAAGTTGAAGCATGATGCTCGCCTCCAGTCTTGCCATAGAATCAAACACGCATGGAAACAACATTTTTTTAAACATATCTTTTTTCTTTGTATTCATCCTAAAAGCCAGGAATGGTTCATTATTTCTCAACTGACACTGGACAACTTGAGATTGCTTTGAACTGCCCTGCACACCTTATGCCCAAGACAGAACATAGAAGATTCTTTGCGATAAGCTGATCAATCTGTTTGTAGTCATTGTCTGACAAAGATATGCATCACACATATAACATTTGCACATCAAACAATCATCTGTCATTCTTAAGGAGATCTAAGCTTTTTAAGAGTAAGGGTCTCCCCCTGTATTGTTTGGGATTTCTGATGCAAGGGGCACAACTACCCCGAAAGGTCAGGGGACAAAGAGGAGACTAACGCTTCAAATGGTGGCTTTGTCATTTGCTAGTTCCTGGTTAATGCCCATCTGCATTTTGTCATAACCGCATATAGGATTGAGTAACACTACAGTTGGAGTGTCTTTGAGGTGCCAATGGGCAGCCAGAAGTGAGGTCCCACACGAGTGTAGAAACTGTGAGGCTTTGATTTGTGCCATGGCATAATGCCACCTGATGTAGCATCACCTCTCCTAACACTTGAAAACATGGAATAACAGCTGGAGAAAGAATATGTTGCAGGGATAAATGTGACAAACTGGAACGTTTCCAAAGTGAAAAGGGTTGTCGCCCGCTATTGGGTGATTTGCTGGGCAGGCATGGTAACAATAACTACCTCAAGATGATTCCAACTCCCACACAAAGATAAAAGGCATCTCAACACACAATTCCCACACCAAAACTACATCTTGACACACAACTCCCACACCAAAGTGATATCTCGAACACGACTCCAACAACACTAAACATGTTACACAATGGAGCGTACACCATCCGAAGACCCGTGCCCACACTAAATTTCCCTATATCCTGTCCACCGTCTCCTCTGCTCTCCCTCCTCCCCCCTTTCTTTCTCGTCTTGCTGACCCTCCCTCAGCTACTCAGCTACCCCCCCTTTTCTCCTCCTTTCCTCTTTTCTCCCCTGATGAGGTTGCTAGACAAGTCAGAGCTATGAAAACCTCTTCAAAACAGGTCCATCCCTGTTCCTCTAAAGCCATTAAGGACCACATTGACACGCTTGCTCCTGCCCTTGCCGATTTCAGCAACCTCTCCTTTGACTCTGGCTCGTTCCCCTCCCCTCTTAAGCATTCCCTTGTGTATCCTCTTCTCAAGAAATCCACTGCTGACCCATCATGTCTAGCAAACAACCGCCCAATCTCTGTCACGACCCTCAGCCCTGACCCCGACTGGCAAGCCAACAAGCCAGGTGGAATCTGGGCTTGGATCTTTAATATGGCCAGACTTCCACTTTTCAAGCCCTCTTGGCACCAGGCTCATCAGTCGCCTTTGGCACCAGGCTCATCAGTTGAGAGAGACATCTGCTTAAGGGACTACTTTATTAAGGCTTTCAGTCAACATGGAGGCATCCACATAGCTGGGTTCCTAGAACCAAGCTATGCGGTCTAGTGCTTTGGGTGTGGTGGCCTAGGGACTACTTTACCTGGACTACTTTACAGTGGCTATTTAAACCACACCCGAACAAGAACACACGCTTCGCGTTACTTTGCTTCTGCAACGTGACGCTCACCGTGTCCAGCTTCTCGCGGACCCGACGAATTCCGGACCTGCAAAAAAAACAAAGAAACATCGTTAGCAGCAGAATCTTACCTGCAATCTTCATCCATCTCTGCTCACAGCTCCTGGGCATCTCTGTTGGAGGAGTTCGCCGCCCGGATCGAGGGACCTGAGAAAAGGAGAAAGACATTATTAAGGGAGGTACTAGAGACATTGCAACCATAAACACGCTTAAAGACTTACCTGGATGATTACTTCTCGACCGGCACTGCTCCGGAAACCCAATCTGCGCTGGGTACTCTCCGTGACCTACGAAAAGGGGAAAAACACAGGTCAGTGAGAACAAGGCATCGCTGCGCTACGCAAAGTGCCTCCTTACCGCATCATAGCGCTATAGCACACCATCATCTCCCGGTGAGAAACAGCACATCCCGTTCTCCGAGTGGACACTCCACACCCCTAGAGAGGATAAAAAGAGACATTAGAACAGACAAAGGCATGCAAGAAATACAACGCCATTAATTGCAATAAGACCTACCTGAAAGACACTACAAGGGCCGCAGTCAGTGAAGTAACTGGACCGCCAGCGCCCACAAAAGCCAACGCACCCCTGCCCAGAGAGCAGGATGGAGAGCCCACCGATTCCAGCAACCAGGTGAGAAGAGAACCTGGAGGGGCTGGAAATATAAGGAGGTGGGGAATTAAACTGCTTACCTTGATCGCCCAGTCCTGACACAGTCTTCATTTTCCAGGCAGAATTCCCTTGACACCGAGACCACAGGGGAACCATCCGGAAGGGCATCAGTGACCAGCTGGCTGGGTGGCGTCCCCGTGGATACCAGGTGAGCGTAACAGAACGCAAAGCCTCACATAAATAATCCACCTGGGCGCCATGGAAACATCAGAAATTGAACAATTGGCCCGATCTTTGGGGGACCTTCGTGCTGAGGTTCATTCAGCCCGACAAGAGACTAATGCACTCCGCAGAGACTTAATTATGACCAGGGAGCGCACCCACGAAATCAGCAGATAATTCTTGCAATCGCAGGCAGGGCAGACTCCTCTGCCTGGGGGGAATCCACCGATGCAAACTCCTGTTCCACCATCTCATGCCCCCACACCAGTACACATCACGCTGCCTGGAACCGTTCCCCTGGCACCACCAGAAAGGTTTTCAGGTGACCCATGGAAGTACGCAGCATTTATAAATCAGTGTCACCTTCATTTCCTTTGTCACCCTGGGGCATTTCCAAATGACCAAGCTTGGGTAGCTTTCATTGTATCATACTTGAGTGGAAGTGCAGCAGATTGGTCGGTGCCATTGGTGACCCATAACGATCTGTTGTTACAGGACTATGGGGGGTTCCAGAGAGAGATGGAAAAACTGTTTGCTCGCCATACCCAGTAACAAGCAGTGGATGACGAACTTTTATCCCTCCGGCAGGGAAACCAAGACTTGTTAACATATATTGCAACCTTCAATAGACTGATGGCTGAAGCCACGTGGCCAGAGAACAAAAGAACCACGTTGTTCCATTGAGGCTTACGAGGCGAGGACGTCTTGGCCAAGGTAGTTGATCCTCCCAGAGACTGTGCCAAATTTATAAATCTAGTCGTGCAGCTAGATCATCGTTTGCAGGACAGAAAAGCAGACCGGTCCAAAGCAGACTCATGAATGGTTTATGTTCGGCCTAAAGACAATGCACCACGGGGGGGAGACAACGCTGTAGAACCCATGCAGATCGGAGGATTATGACCTGCATTAACAAAGCAAGAGCGGGAAAAAAAAGACAACAGCAACTTTGTTTGTATTGCGGAAAACCAGGACATTTGCTGAAAGACTGCCCAATTAAACCCCCTAGGAGAACAGTCGGGCCACAGAAAAGGATGAAGGTAAAGAATCAGAAAACTACCAAGCTCGGCAACCGTAGAGGTCAGTTTGTCGAGTGATGAGAAAGAGCCACTGACCTCACACTTTGCGATACCCGTGATCTTAATAAATCACCAACAATCGTCAAAGATGCATGCCGCAGAAGTGTACATCGACAGCGGAGCAGTTGGGAACTATATAGATCAAGAGTTGGCAGCCGAGATGGGGCTCCCTTTGTGTTCTAATTCTAACAGGGACAAGGTGACGACCGTGGATGGGACGGAAATCTCCTCTGGGCCAGTAACCCAGTGCACAGCAGTAGTAACCTTGCTGTGCCAGGATGTGCATCGGGAGTGTATTTCGTTCGATCTAGTAAAGGCACCTCAATTCCGGTTGATACTAGGGATGCCATGGTTGGTTGCTCACAACCCTTTGATAGACTGGCGGGGCACGAAAATTAACCTTCTTCAGCAACTGCTCCATAACCTGCTACTCTCCTGAACCGAAACCTGACTCCAGTGTCTCCAAAACTTCCAGTATTAAGGCCTCTACCTTAGGAGTAACTAATACTTTGCCAGATGAATATCGTGACTTTCAGGATGTATTCCAAAAAGACCAGGCTAACACGTTGCCGCCGCATAGGCCTTATGATTGTCAAATCGACTTTGTTCCTGGGGCACAAATCCCATGCGGCAGGATTTACGCTCTCACTGAGCCAGAAAACCTTCACCTGAAAACCTACTTGGACCAGTACCTCGCAAACAGATTCATCCGCCCATCTCAGTCTCCAGCAGCCAGTCCTTTGTTCTTCGTACCGAAAAAGGAAGGGGACTTGAAGACCTGTATTGATTACCGCACAATAAACCAGATAACTGTGAAGAACCGCTACCCTTTGCCTCCTATCCCGGAAATGCTAGACCAAGTCAAAGATGCCCAGATCTATACCAAATTAGACCTTCGGGGAGCATACCACCTGGTCCGGGTCAGAAGCGGGGATGAGTGGAAAACCGCTTTCCGTACCAAATATGGCTTGTTTGACTATCAAGTCATGCCTTTTGGCTTGTGTAACGCTCCTGCAGCGTTTCAATATTTCATGAATGATGTCCTGAGAGAACTGATTGATGTTTGCGCCTTAGTATACATAGATGACATCTTGATCTACTCAGCCTCAAAACAAGATCATATCAGGCATGTTCGTTCAGTCCTCACCAAGCTCCGCCAACATCGTTTGTACGCAAAGCTGGAAAAATGCTTTTTTCACGTCACCGAAGTAGAATTCCTTGGTTTCATCCTTTCGCCGAAAGGCATCAGAGTGGACGTGCATAAAGTGGACGCAATTTTAAAATGGCCATCACCAACATCTGTGAAGGGAATACAGAGCATGCTAGGCTTTGCGAACTTTTACCGCCTGTTTATTCCAGACTTCTCTCAGGTTGTGCACCCGATCACGGTATTGCTACGAAAAAGCAATAAAAAGTTTGCTTGGACTGAGGAAGCAGAAAGAGCCTTCCAGGAACTAAAACAAAGGTTCACCTCTGCTCCAATCCTGCGGCACCCGCGTCCAGACCTCCCTTATGTCGTAGAGAATGATGCTTCCAGTATGGCGATGGGAGCGGTCCTGTCACAGAGGGACCCAGAAACCAGCCAGCTGCATCATGTGGCCTTCTGGTCAAAAAAGTTTTCACCTCCGGAACTAAATTAGGCTATCACAGACAAAGAACTCCTAGCCATCAAGTCCGCTTTTAAGGGGTGGCGGCACTATCTTCTGGGAGCTAGACACACCATTACAGTGATCACTGACCACTGGAACCTGCAATATCTCAAAACAGCCAAAGCCCAGTCTTCACGCCAGTTACGGTAGGCCCTCTTCTTCGCCGAATATGACTACGTAATCACCTTTCGACTTGGCATCAAGAATGTGAAAGCTGACGCCTTATCTCGAATGGGCATTGACGAAACAGTGTATACAACTCCAGTCCCGGTACCCATCATACCTGAAGATAAACTCTTGTTCATCACAACAGCCTTATCACAAGCCGAATTACAGGACAAGATTCGTCAGTCAATCAACCCGGATGCTTTTCTTGCATGGCAAACTCAGGGCGAGCAGTATTGCATCAAGGATCAGTTACCTTACTTTAGAGATCGGCTATAGGTACCCGAGAAGGAGTTGCAACAGCATATCATTTCAGGTTATCATGACTCCCTGATCGAAGGACACCCTGGAATCGCTAAAAAAGAAGAACCTTTGGTGGCCTACCTGGCATAAGGATATTGTCCAGTATGTACAATCCTGCGGCGTCTGCGCACAAAATAAATCACAGAAACAGAAACCATCAGGTCTCCTACAACCACTGGACATCCCTCCCGCTCCATGGCACACTCTTTCCCTCAACTTTATCACAGATCTGCCACCAAGTCAAGGCTTTAACACCATTCTTGTAATTGTGGATTTGTTCTCAAAGATGGCACATTTTATTCCTCTTAAAGGCCTCCCGGACGCATCCACTCTAGCCGGAGTATTTCTGGAATACATTGTCAAGCTGCATGGCTTTCCATCAGTTCTGTTCTCCGATCGAGGCAGCCAATTTATATCCAACCTTTGGAGAAAATGTTCTGCGGTGGCTTAGATTGACGTCCGGCTATCCACCAGTCAACACCCCCAGACAGACGGCCAAACTGAGAGTACCAACCAGACCCTCGAGCAGTATTTGCGGTGCATGCTGCACCATGAATTAAGAGATTGGAAGGATTTACTGTGGATAGCCGAGTACGCATATAACAACTCCGTACATTCTAGCACAGGCCAAACTCCCTTTTACACCTTGTATGGCAGACATCCACGTTCGTCAGAACTGGACCTTACTGCCAGCTTGGAAATGCCCGCAGTAAAGACTCGTCATACAACCATCACTCAAGCCTTCAGAAAGGCAAAGGAACATCTTATTCATGCTAAAGAAAAACAAAAGCACTTCGCCGATCAGCATCGGAAAAAGGCTCCAGACTATCAAGTAGGAGACCAGGTTTGGTTAGCCGCCAAATACGTCCCGATCAAAGGGACCTGGACCGTCCAACCTCGATATTTGGGACCCTATACCATCAAGGCAATCATCAACCCAGCAGCTGTCAAGTTAAATCTACCACCTAATCTCCAAATCCATCCGGTATTCCTTGTAGCCCTCTTAAAACCAGTACAACCCGGTACACAAATCAAAACACCACCTCAACCTATACTAATAGATGGAGAACCAGAATTCAAAGTCAAAGGCATACTGGACTCTAAGTACTCCAGAGCCAAATTGTACTATCTCGTTGACTGGAAAGGATTTGGGCCTCAAGATAGGTCCTGGGAACCCAGTGAAAACATTCATGCACCACGTCTGATCAAGAAGTTTAATCAAAACTTCCCAACCAAACCTGGACCAGGCAGAAGACACACCTTGGGAGGAGCCTTGGGGGGGAGTACTGTCACGACCCTCAGCCCTGACCCCCACTGGCAAGCCCACAAGCCAGGTGGAATCAGATCTCAGATCTTTAATAAGGCCAGACTTCCACTTTTCAAGCCCTCTTGGGGCCAGTGCTGGCACCTTTGGCGCCAGGCTCATCAGTTGAGAGAGGCATCTGCTTAAGGGACTACTTTATTAAGGCTTTCAGCCAACATGGAGGCATCCACATAGCTGGGTTCCTAGAACCAAGCTATGCGGTCTAGTGCTTTGGGTGTGGTGGCCTAGGGACTATTTTACCTGGACTACTTTACAGTGGCTATTTAAACCACACCCGAACAAGAACACACGCTTCGCGTTACTTTGCTTCTACAGCGTGACGTTCACCGTGTCCAGCTTCTCGCTGACCCGACGAATTCCGGACCTGCAGAAAAAACAAAGAAACATCGTTAGCAGCAGAATCTTACCTGCAATCTTCATCCATCCCTGCTCACAGCTCCTGGGCATCCCTGTTGGAGGAGTTCGCCGCCCGGATCGAGGGACCTGGAAAAGGAGATAGACATTATTAACGGAGGTAGTAGAGACATTACAACCATAAAAGCGCTTAAAGACTTACCTGGCTGGTTACTTCTCGACCGGCACTGCTCCGGAAACCCCATCTGCGCTGAGTACTCTCCACGACCTACGAAAAGGGGAAAAACACAGGTCAGTGAGGACAAGGCATCGCTGCACTACGCAAAGCGCCTCCTTACCGCATCATAGCGCTATAGGGCGCCATCATCTCCCGGTGAGAACCAGCACATCCCGTTCTCCGAGTGGACACTCCACGCCCCTAGAGGGGATAAAAAGAGACATTAGAACAGACAAAGGCATGCAAGAAATACGACGCCATTAATTGCAATAAGACCTACCTGAAAGACATAACAAAGGCCGCAGTCAGTGAAGTAACTGGACCGCCAGCGCCCACAAAAGCCAACGCACCCATGCCCAGAGAGCAGGACGGAGAGCCCACGGATTCCGGAAACCAGGTGAGAAGAGAGACTGGAGGGGCTAGAAATATAAGGAGGGGGGGAATTAAACTGCTTACCTTGGTCGTCCAGTCCTGACACAGTCTTCATTTTCCAGGCAGAATTCCCTTGACACCGAGACCACAGGGGAACCATCAGGAAGGGCATCAGCGACCTGCTGGCTGGGTGGCATCCCCGTGGATACCAGGTTAGCGTAACAATCTCCATCACTCCCTTCCTGGGTAAGCTCCTGGAAAAGCTCGCCATCTCTCAACTTAATCTTCGTTCTGACTCTGTTGGCTCCCTCCATGACCACCAATCTGGCAGCAGAGTTGTCAGAAGCACGGAAACTGCTCTCCTGAACATCCGTGAAGACCTGCTCTCCAACCTCGACTCTAGCACTCCCGCTGTCCTTATCTTACTTGATCTCTCCTCTGCGTTTTACACGGTCAACCATACCACCCTGCTCAGTCGTCTCTGTGACAACCTGGGTATCACTGATCATGCTCTGGCCTGGCTGACCTCTTTTCTCTCTGATCGACCATACCCTAGGGTACAACTTGGGTCCTTTCTACCTTCTATCTCCCTTTCCACTTGCGGTGTCCCCCAGGGGTGGTCAAACCTCTCGCCCTGGCTTTTCAATCAATACCTGGCAACTCTCGCCTATTGCATCTCTAGTTTCTGCTCAACTTTCCAGTGTTATGCTGAAAAATTCCAACTCATTCTCAGGCTTCCTTCAACCTCCTCCCCTCCTTCCCCCATCTCCCATTGTCTAAGCGCCATTCAAAATTGGTTTGCCGTCAATGATCTATGTCTAAATGCCAACAAGACCGAGATCATCCTTATTGGTACACCATATCCATCCTTTCCTCTCACTCTCTGGCATGCCTCCCTTGCTCCTCCTCCTACCCCTGCCTGTGAGGCTAAGAACCTCGGGGTTATATTTGACTCTACGCTCTCCACACACATCTCTGAAGTCTCCAAAAAGTCAAACTTTTTATTGCACCTCCTTAAAGGTACTCTGCCTTTCCTCTCCTTCCCTCAAAAGCTCACTGTCTCCCAAGCTCTGGTTCTCTCCAGACTGGATTACTGTAACAGCATCTTCCTAAATCTCCCTGCCTCCACTCTCCACCGTTTACAACTAATCCAGAACAGGACTGCAAGACTTGTCAATGGCCTCAAGCCCTGGGATCGTATCTCTCCAGCCCTGAAATCCCTTCATTGGCTCCCAGTGGATGCAAGGATTACATTTTAAACCCTCTGCATTATCCATAAGGCTTTCTGGGGCCTGGGTCCAAAATACCTACAACTATCCCTCCGTAGATACCCCCCCTCTCGAGCCCTTCGCTCCTCTACTTCTAACTCCCTCATGGTTAGTTGTTTTGCAAAGAAAAACAAGTTGGGGTAGATCTCTGTCTTCTTCTGGTGCCTCCCTTTGGAACAGCCTCCCAGCCATCCTGTAAACTTGAGGAAAACCATCTCTGGTTCCGGAAACATCTGAAGACCTTCCTCTTTGCCTCTGCCTTTACCTCCCTTCTCCCCTGCTGATCTGTTTCTTCTCTTGGCATTGTGCACCTCACCACCCTCTGTTTTTCAGGCTAGGTACCTGTTCACCCTGCCACCCTCTTGCACTAGGGTTCTGTATCTGTACCCATACAGTCCCCCTCCCAATTTTCTTCTGCAGTTATCAGATATACCTTATCTGACCAACCCTCACCTGCCACTTGCTGGCTGCACTACCTTTACTTATTTATTTATTTTATTTATATTTATTCTGTTTTTCTCTCCTCGGCTCTGCACTTTCCACTCCCCTTGCCCCTACATGCACTTTCCCCTTTGTTTCCCTTTTCCATGCACTTGCACTTTCTTAGATGTCACTGAGCCTAGTAAGATTGCTGTTTATTTTTATTTTTTGTTCTCCCTTGTTCCCCTCCCTTTTGCCTGGTCGCGCTCTGAAACACTTGTGTATGAGCGCGATATAAATAAAATATCATACCATATCATATATGCACACTAACATACCACAGATAGACCAACTCGACCCTCCACACTCCTTAAACACTACTTTGACAGACACCACACACAAGCAAACAAATAATTTACATTAACAACATTGAGCATACATTAACCACTGCTCATAAAAATCACAACATATCTAAAAACTATACACCACAGGAAGCCCTATATTTCCCGATCTGCACATAACAACATTGCAACAGAGAAATGTTCCCCTACTCCTCCTGCTTCTATGTTAGTCCCCAACACAACCTCTTGCACATCACAAAGCTTCAAGAATGCATGAAAATAACAGAAGTGTGCAGTGTAAGAATGAATAACACAACATTTCAGAGCATATCAAAGGGTTTTTCTCATTCACCTGTGCGGCTGTACTGTAGATGGTGCAAACAACTTGGGTGATTTGCAGCACAGGGGAGAATATTAATGTTGGTTCTGCCACAGTCAATTCGCTATACTAGAATTTCTGGTGTATACTGAAGCTATTCTTTATCTTTTATTTTATTTTATTGTGTGACATAGTTTCAGCAGTAAAACTTTACATGCATACACAATTGATACAAAATGCTAAAAAACAACAGTAAAAATCATTATCGTTAAAACAAATAATTATCAAAATTAAAATATTTGTTTGCAAAAATTAATCACTGCAATGACAGGATTGAAACATAACTTCACGATATTCACAAAGTTCTGTGCAATCTATAATTAAATGTTTTAGAGTTTCACTCGACATCATACAGAAATGACAAAGGCGATCCACAACTAGCAATCGATTACGTGCACCCAATGGATCCTTCATTAAGAAGAAATTCAGCTTCAACCATAACCAGAATTGTCAGACCTTTTTAGAAAGGTGTCTAGTCAACCATTTCTGCAGTAGGTTATAATGTTTTATGTACATCACAAAATGGTGAACATTTTTTATAAGATTCTAGGTGGGATCTATTATCAATCCAATCATTTTGGTATATTTTATTTTTAACCTTGGTAGGAGTACATTCCAGATCCTCCAGCAACAAGTCATCAAGCTCCACGATGCTCAGAGAACTATTAATGCATTGGTTTAGAGTCGCCCGGCAGACTGAGATATTCAACTGTTCAAAGAGAGTAGTCGCTGGGGGATATAAAATACTTCTTAGTAATTGGATTCTTTACCAAGAGACCCTGGACTCCAAAGAGACAAGGCCCAAAATGTGCCTGGACAGCAGCGAGAGGACAGCTCAGATGAAGTGAAAAAACATGCTTCCAGATTATTGATTCTTCTTTAGACCAGAACAAATCATCATCCTGTACCTCAGCCCCATAAAGCAACCTGGGGACCAGCATTTGATTATACATTTTGAGCATCAGAGCAAGTGAAAACCACCCATATTTTTTGTCAAAAACCCTAGGGTGAGTTGCGGCAGTGATAGCCTTAGGTTTGAGCACCTGATTAGCCAAGCCGACTGACTTCTTGGCTTTAAACACTATGCCCAAATATTAAAATTCAGACACCTCCTCCAATCTTTGGCCATCAATATACCAACACAATTGAGTTCTTCCAGACAGCGGCTTACATCGATTGATAGTCAAGACCTTGGATTTAGGAACATTAATAAACAAACCAAGATCTTTAAAATAGCCCCCAGCAGAAGTTAAAGATCGCTGTAACCCTACTGCAGTATAATCCAATAAAACAACATCATCTACATAAAGCAGATAAAGCAATTTATTTGATCCCAACCTTAGGGGGTTTGCACCAATGCTTCCTAGAGTCTCTCCTATTCAAGGATATTGAAATTATATAAGAATGGGGCTAGCACGCATCCCTGACAAAGGCCACGTGCCACATAGATCCACTCAGGACATTTGATCCAATCTAACCTTAACTTGAACCTTTGCATGCAAATGTTCCAAATGCTCACCAAATATTTAGGGCAACCCTTAACATCTTCCCTAGAAGGACAGGATCTACACAGTCAAAGGCCTTTGTGATATACATGAAGACCAAATGCAAACTGAGCTTAGGGTGAAAACATTGTTTGGTCAGCAATTGGATTAGAAAACAATGAAGGAACGTGCTTGTGCCCCTTCTAAAACCAGATTGGTTAATATCCAATATACCAAAGCCTTCAGCCCAGCGTTCAAGTGCTTGCAATACAAATCTGGAGAACATCTTGTACGAGGCATCCAAGAGGGAGATAGACGGTAATTTGCAGGATCTTTTCTATCCTCCTTTTTGAAGATTACTACGACTGCTGCCTCCATCCAAGTCAGAGGAAACGGCTGACTTGCTAAGATATTATGTAACAATTGGAACAGCATCTCTGCACATAAATGAGGGGCCAATTTTAAAGTTACGTTCGTAAGGCCATCAGGTGTTGGGGCATTGGACTTTTTCGCCCTTTTAATAGCACACAAAATCCCCTCAAAATCTATATCCAAAGCCTCCCATACAGGCGAAGGTAATGGTACTGCTCTGCTGACCGAGTGGACAGCCCTTGCGGGGTACAGGAGGGCAAGTCAATTTCAAAGGTAGGCATCCCATTGGGCTCTAGTTATTGACTGTACTTGGAGAGACGTTTGAGCAAGTGGCCCTCTGATTAACCTCCAGAAATTGGGGAAATCTCTTGATATTAAAGCAGACAACATGCCTTCAGAAGCCTTTTGGAGTAATAGGTGCCTATGGCTTTTGAGCCAATTTCTGTAGGTTTGTGTTAGTTTCCGTATTACTATAAACCCTGGAGATCCCAACTTTTTAGTTTTTGTAATGTCCCTTCTTAGTTCTCTTTTTTCAAACCCACATCTGAATTAAATGTATGAGTTGAATCCAAACTCTTAAGGTTTTGACTCAGCATTTATAATGGTAACAACCCCTGCAATATATTCTGAAAGTGCAAACCAAAAACATGAGGGGACATGTAAAGAAATGCTCCCCCAACAGATCTTGTTCAACTTTATAACTATATACATTTAGGCTGCTCTAATATGGCCTGCTCTCTAGGCCTAACTTTAATAGATGCTAAGGGATGTACCGTGGGCCCAACCGTGTGATCCCTGTCACAACCACCAGCAGCTGCGATTAATTGCTGCCTGGGCTGCGTGTCACCTCCAGCGAATCAAAGCTAGTAGACATGTAATTAGAGGCAAACACCTAGTCCAGGGTTGAGCTAGCGGTCCCACGAGACCAGGTATATTTGGGCGGTATGTCCCCCTTGATGGTACCATTGAGAGAATTCAGATTGCATGTTTCAAAGAAAGAGCAAACCACTCTCCTCCTGTCTCTGGCATTTTTTGACCATTGTCTACCAGTTCCCTGGTTATACAAGGAAACATCAAGACATTCTGAGTTAAATCATCCAAAATAACAACCCCCGCTCTTATAGAGGCACAGTAAGGTTCGAGGAACTTGGTAATTACTGACAGAAAGTCTATCAAACATGACGACGCAGCGTAATAATAAACAGTAAGCACAATCAAACATTTCCATGATCAATAAGTACAATACCACCACTTAATTGTCATGCCCAAAACATCTCTAAGCCCCAAAGAAAGATTGTCCACCCTTGAGCCCGGGGACACGCGCCGCTGACTGAGTAAACCACCAAAAGGTCTCCCCCTTTGCCCTTATTGTGCATGCTCATGTACAACTAAAAACCCTTCAACGACTGGGGTATCGAGCATGAGGGTTTCTTGTAAACAAATCAGATCAGCCCCTTCCCAAATTTCTCTGTTAGTACAGAGGTGACGAAATCCATGCGTGTTCCATGAGAGCAATCTATTGTGTGTATTTCATTTAGATCCCTCAGTTGTCAATTTATGTTCGTTGTCGCGGTTTATTACACGCTCACACTCAACTCAGGTAGTTCCTTTCCCCCCTATGAATGTGGCACCCATTAAAGCACTATTAGTTTTTGTTAAGGTTCAATATAATAAGGCCTCCAACCCGTCTCGCACCCAACCCCAAAGAGTACCCGGTGCTATAATGGACTAAGAACCAGGCTGGTGTGTAGACAGAATATATATATTTATTAATTTATTCATACCAAATTTGACAAATAGACTAACATCAGCCACCAGTGTTTTGGCAACACAAGAACAAAAATGACTTCCGTAAAGGCACCAACACAGAGATAACACTGAGATATGCAGTCACAATTATTTCTTTTTAAATCACCCACCAAAACAGAAAAAGAACAATTCAAGACGCACAGTGATTGCTGATTCGGTTATAATACTTTTTCTCCCAGCAATCCACACCCTCCAATCATCAATGAGACTTGGCCACTCTGAATTGAAGGCCAGTGGCAGAGAATGGGAACACAATGAGAACATCGTTTTTGGGATTCTAATCACAGTTGCAATATGAGGGACAGAAAAGCAATGGGAAAATTGCCACACCTAAAAGATCAGAAAGGGCTTTGTGGTTCTGGTCAGAGCACAATGGGAAGAAGGAAGCAATTTTGTTTTGCACCCTGTGCATGCAAAGGCACTACTGGGCTTCACACTTTTGATTTTAAATGAAGGGGATCAATGGGGAATTACTTTTCACACCCTGCACACTCACATGGAAACAGGGTGTTGGGATTAATTCTTTTGGCAGATATTTATGTCTATACCGACTCACAGCACACTGGGAAAAGCTTGTTGGATTGCATGCCAACAAACACATCCCGTGATTTCAATAGGGGAATGAATTGATTTACTTTAATTAAATATGCTAAGGTTCTACACAGACGCACAGGATATTTTTCTATGGGGAAATAACTACAGCAATGGTTGAAAAATGCAGGGCCTACACAATATATGGCTTTGGGGAAGGTTTGACTTACAGGAAGTGTCTTGCAATGGGCATCAGGGAACCACATGGTACCGCTGGGACAACTATGGGGTCAGTCAAGGATTGTCTACTTTGAATCCTCCAAGAGGTCGCAGTTAGCTTCTAGGTCTCCTGGTTCCTGTCTACACTGCAAGATGTAGGCCTCTCTGCTGGGATGTTTCTTGCAAGAGTTCAGCAGCAGGTATCCTCCTGGAATAAGTTAAAAAAAGCCCAGTTCTAATGCAATTATAGGGCAAATTACATCACAAACTTGTCATGATTTCTGCAAAAGGGATTGGTTGATTTTCTCTATCCACCTCCCACCTGTGTGCTAATAGGAAAAGAAGATGGGGGAGAGAGTCAAGACAGCTGTCGGAGGAAAAAGCTTTATCATCCCAATTAGACAGTAGGCATGGCATGTTTTACAACTCATAAAATCTATCCATATGGCAAGTACCCTAATTTTTCAAATCTTTCCATGTATGAATATATTTTTGAGAACTACATTTTAAGGCAAATCAGATGAGGCTAGCCTGAAGTCGGTACACCCTCCATATGCAGAGACACATGTTTTCATCATTTACTCAGGAGCTGTATCAGTGAAAAATATGCCACTCCATAATTTTTATGTTAATAATAATAATAATAATAATAATAATAATAATAATAATAATAATAATAATAATAATAATAATAATAATAATAATAATCACGCCAACTTTCAAATCTCTCAAAATAAAGGCAAGGCCAACATCAAATTTTCATTACTAACTTTAGTCATCTTTATCACTTAAAAATTATTTTAGCATGGATCAAAAGGGATGGATTTCATCTTTAACAAACGTTTGGAATGACCGCTGTGGTATCTATGCCGCCCTTTCTATGCAATAATATGTATTTTTCACTTAACCTGCAGTTTTGTTCTTAATTCGCTTTCAGTTTCATTTTTCCTTCAACATGTGACAGGCAGAGGCTGGCTCATGTTTATTTTAGGAAGCAAAGTTTGGCAGGAAAAGTCAGTGATCCACAGCGCTTGTACTTTTAAAGAATTAAGGGATGGACCCAAGGCTGCAGGTGTCTGGGGAGTGTGGTTATACTGCCAGTATACTACCACTGAGAAAGTACAATTCAAACAAGAGCGGGTCCCTGTCACACTGAGCCAAGAAGGTATGCAAAGTAAGGATTGAAGTCCAAAATGTATTAAGGAAAGGAACAGCCTGACACGTGTTTCGAGCCTGAAACAGCTCTTCATCTGAGGCTTGACTTCAAAATTGCAAAAAAACTCTAATTGCACAGTGAGGGCCAGTGCAAAGAAGGAATCTCTAATACTTTGCAATTGCGGTAAGACTGTACGGACGTCAATAGTAACAACAACGTTTCAGCCCTGATAGCAACACTAATGGACATTTTATGGGAATTGTGACTCAAAGTCACTTCTGCTGAAAGAACAGACATGGCATCTGTTTTCCACAGTAATTTCAACCTAAGCAGTGTATTTCGTTCTACATATTTAAGTAATGGCTTTGATTTATAGTTGACACCAGACCCCTGTCTTTAGAGCAGCAGAGGAAAGGTCTTGGAGGTTAAGAAATTAATGGCTCATGTACCCTGCAAGCAAATGGCCTTTTAAAATCACACACAAATGCATTATATATGACATCTTATAAGTCACATGGGCCTTATCCATATGTACTTAATTTCTTTTTAATTTCCCAGTTTCAAAATACATGAGTATCACTTCTGGATTGTCCAAATGTATAGGACAGTTACATGAGAAAACCATGTTCAAACTTTGAAAGTCTATTGAGCATTTCTCTCAGCATACTGTCATTTGGATGAGGGAAAAACAAAAAGTAAATTCTTTTAATTCTTGTAAATGCAGTGAGCTCGGTTTCACTTTTGCTGCTTGGAGCACAATCTGGTATTCCATTGAAGATAATGTACGTACTGCTGTTTCTTTATGTATAAGTGCAGCCCTCCATGGATTGAGTAAAATGGCATTGTCAGTCACATGTCTTTCGTTTCCTTGCTGAAATGTATTGTGCATATCTTTGCACTTTTGAAGTTCACCCACTTTCTTTCCTTAGGCCTCTTTTTGGTTCAATAGGCCTCATGTCTGACATCACCATTTCTGTGCTGGTCTTATACTTCTGTGGGCATTTACAAATGACTCTGGCCTCTTGATTTCTAGCATTCAGGGGCTATATTTCACCCCACAGATCCTCACTCCTGGAACTTTTATTCCAATGAGACAGAGAGAAGAGCAAGGAGAGAGTGGGGTGTCTGTTTCATTGTGGCCTGGGTTCATTGCAGGGATCGAGGTGGGAGAACGTCCTCTCTTTTCCTTGTCCTGAGGGAGTGGCTCCCTGGTCTGTACTCCAATAGTTTTGGATTTTGGGTTTTGGTCCTGGACCCTTCCCTTTCCGGTAGCTCCACTTCCAGCCTGGAGAGGCAAAGAGTTAGTTAATCTGCTGAGTATAAAATAGAGATTAAGTATTTCATATGGTACTAATTTCCGTGGTATTGATGTGCGAATTGACAACAAAACAAGTTACACCTTACATTTTACTTGACACACATCATCTCTGACATGATTATTTCTTTTGGCACTGTCTTGATAAATTAAAGTGATTTTACTCCCTGTAAATGTGTGATCTTCTCCATCCGGGTTCCCATTCTTTACCTTTATTTTTCAGATGGTTCCTGGGCTCTACCCTCACTGGGTTCTTTAATCAGTTGCAATTCTGTCTGGGATGACAGATTTTCAACTGATTGATATGAACCCATTTCTCGTCCGTCTGTTCTCCTTTAGAGATGCAGATCTAATTTTGTATTTGTATTGTATTTATTGATTTATAAAGCGCTTTACACCAAAGCGCTGTACAAGTGAACAACTTAATACATAAAACATAAACGTAAACAATATAACAGTAGAAGCGAAGTTACAATATGAATCAGTCAATAAAACAGCAAGAAGAGCAATTAACTGAAGGGAGATAGGGAGATGACATGTGAGATTTTATCAACATTTTGAAAAGCACCGTGCCAGGAGGGGAGGGTCTTTCACTCTTTGGTCTGGTTCCTTTGGAAATTGTACAGGTAGACTCTGTCTCCTACGTTGTACTCTTTCTTCGTGGTCTTTAAGTTGTAGTGGGTTTTCATCCCCTCTGACGACTTTTCTAAATTTTGCTGAGCATAAGCAAAGGCGTGCTGGAGGTGTTTTCGTAACTTAATTGTGGGAATGGTCTGATCTTTTGGGAGTTTCCTGAATAATGCTTCACTGATTAAGCTGCTTCCGTTATTCAGGCATACACTGGCGAGAACAGGCTCCCCCCTCATTTACCTGAATGGGGAAAAACAACCCTTCACCCTTTCTCTGGATGCCGGTCAAACTTTGATTTTGGTTTGTCATGGGATTAGGGTTTTCTTCAGATTGTGGATTGGTTTACAATTTCAGAGTATTTCCTTCCAGTGTGGAATGCCACTTAAAACTGGGAGGAAGGTTAATTTTCAAAAATGGAGAAGGGATCACATCACCAGTTTGCTCTCTTTCAGAGATGACAGTGATGACTGGGACTTGCTTGTTCCTAAAATGAAATTCTATTTGGTGAGACCGTTGTTCAATCATGTGGCATGTGCTATTTAAACTCACATAATTTGTACTTTATTATAATTTGATTAGTCTGAGTCCACACAGTCAATGAGAGAGGTCATTTCCCCAGTAGATAAGGTGTGCCCTCTGGAGTGACAACTATCACTGGGTGTTTCACCCAATTTTGATCTCCAGATCCGCCGACCCTTTGACGGAAATATAATTTCCATCGAAGTTTTGGATTTGTCCAGGAAGAGGTGTGAGGGGAATTTGGTGACTCTCCCCCTTCCTGAATTCATTTGGTCAAAGGCCTTTTTGGACAGGAGGGTGGCTTGGGATCCAGTATCCACCAGCGCTGAGAATGCTCACTAACCCTGTACATTGACAGAGGCATAACATCTTCCTTCTCTCTCTTCAAGGGGACAAAGAAAATGTGCATTTTGTGCCAGCTTGGCAGTTAAATTTTTTTTATATTGAATTCCGGCTATTTGTGACCAAGGACAGTTTTCTGTGTCAGAGTCTGGGAATGTGTAAAGAAGATTTTGCACCCAGATATCTGTGGGATTGGGAAGTTTTCTTTTTCCTTGATTCTTTGCTGCCCCCTTTTTCTTGGAGACAGTTACCCAAACCTGTTTGGGGGGAGTATCTGTCAGTGCTTTCAGAGTCATTGGGGTGTCATTGTTGGGGTTCAAGAATTGGTTGCTCTGCGTCAGTCTCCATACTTACTCAGTCTAAGTCTGGGACTTTTGGGACCCATTTTGCCTTGGGCGGGATCCCTCCATCACTGGGCGGGATCCCTCCATCACTGAAAGAGAAGATTTTGTTCCCTGAATCCCTGAATCCTCCAGGGATTCTTCCCTTTTGAAAGGGATGATGCAGACTTCCTCCACAAAGTGGGTTGTCTTTGGCTCTTGATTTCTCCTGCTTAGCTTCCTCTAGGGCTTTGCATCTCCCTTCCCCCCTCGCCCTTTCCTCTGGAACCTGTTGGTTGTTGGGGGTTTCTTCCTGTCATTGCTCCAGGGGCACCAGACCCGGGTGTTGAGCTGTTCTGGGCAGCAATTTCCATTTGAGGGATCTGCTGAGCCCTCAACATGTGACCCAGGTCTTGTGTCAAATGTTGGACCTGGTGCGCCAGTTGAGACATCCTGTCTCTGTTGGTAGGGGGGGTCTGGATTCATACCTTTGCTGCTCCTGGAAAGTGTAGCTGACCCTTCTCCCAGATTAGCTCGGGTATTGAGAGTTTCCCTGATAGTCCTCCATCCTTGGTCTCACTTCTCCCTGATTTGTGAATCTATTGTCCTGAAAGCGGACAGAGAGAGGAGGATTGTTCAGGAAATTCAAGTTTGAAGGGTATCTGGGAAAGAAACTTAGGTTGGGTGGGTGGAGTATTTCTTCCCTCCTGAGGGAAGTTCGAAGGGAAGTTTTGAGTTAGGTTTCCTGGGGTAGTACTTACCTGATTGGACCACCACCTGTGCTGGGGGAGTCCATACATACCCCAAGTATGAGTCTGTTACCCTTGTATCTAGGACTGATATAGGTGACAGGGTCAGATGGAGCGTTTGTCGCATACCCTGACTGGCTACCACCCAAATGGTCTGGATCAGAGGGTCTCCTCTGCCTCTTATTCTGCTTATTAGTATTAGCACGAGGAGTATTTTTAGGCCCCCACCCCATTTTCAAGTCCAATATGGGGTTATTTTTCACCTCTGCCACCTTTGCAGCAGTGGGTTTGTTTAATGCTTTGGGTTTTTAGGGTTATTTTTGTTCTCAGAGGGCTTTTGTACTTCATAAATCCGGGTTGCCTGTTCTATCACCCAATCCAGGGTCCTACGCTCATGGAAGTCCCTTACTAGTTGTGTCATTATATATTTCGGGAGTGCATGGAAGTACGTGTTAATGAACTCCCGGCTATTTGTGTTCACCCGCCTAGAGGTCTGGGCAAATCTCCGCTTCAGCTCTTGCACAAACTCTCTAGGTGCTTGGTCTTCTCCGCACTGCAGGTTGTAGGCCGCCTTGCAGGCCCCCTGATGATTCCTGTGAACAGAGAAATTCTTTAAGATAGCCGCCTTATAGGTGGACCATCTTTGGTGATCTTGATCCCCCAGTCCAGCAAAGAAGTTGGAGTATTCCGGGGAGAATGTCCATTTCACAAACTCCATGGAATTTGATCACTTTTGATGCCAAATGACGTCATCATTTGATCATACAGTTCTAGATGCTCCCATACTGAGTATTTGGCATTCTTGTGGTAGGGTGTCATAAAGCTCTTTATATCCTTTATCTGCCGAATTGGGTCTTTTACAAGACCTCTCTTCTGTTTGGTAGCCTTCCTTTTCAGCTGCACCTGAGTTAACTCACCCTCTGAGTCAGAGCTGCTACTATTGGTGGTCCACTCCCTGTTCTCCACATCATGGAGGGAATTATTACATGTGCCCAGTCATACAACTCTGTACGTTTATCCTGGTGGATTGACCCTGCATCAGTAGAGCTAGTAGTGCTCACTTTACAATTAATAAGCAGCAGTTCAGGTGGATTGAGCTCTATTCCACCCCCTTTTATGTCCCTCTGTACATCGGGCGACAAGTCTACATCTTCGTCAGACAACAGGTAACCCATGTTATACATACAATCTGACTCTACCATCATGAATGAGTGAATCAGTTGTGAGTAAAAGCCCACTTTTACCACGTCCAACTCTAGAAGGTGGGAAAGCCAGAGGCCATATACTGAGTGCAAAGTGACCAAAGCCAATTTGGAACAGGGCAGTAGGGTGAGAGTTTCCTGTCTCTCTGACTGCATGCAATTAAAGAGCTCATGTTCTGAGCTCAGACGACAGAACAGGTCCCTGTAGTCTGGGACTGGCCCAGTTGCTTCACAAATGCACTTTAAGAAGATGGCATGACAGATTAACTCAATACAGGCCCAAATTAGAGAGAGGGGGAGAGTGGGAGAGAAAGAGAGTTTGACAGGGCAAGAGAGAGCAGAAGAGAGAACTCAACGCTGGATTAAGACTTCACTTTGCCTACGGGCTCTGACCAGACCGACAGAGATGATGGTGGTTAGGGTTAAAGCTCAGCAATGGCTCAAAGGATTTCTCATTTCAGCAAAGCCACAAAAAACGTTCTGGAGTAAAAACGTACTTTCAATTAATTGACATACCCTGAAGGCATTCCTTAGTGGCTCTGAAACGGAGGTGAACTTCCAGGGATGGCCGCAAGAGAGCGCTGTGCCATGTGTGGCTTAGCTTAGTCTGTTCCACTGTCATCTAAGGGGATGAAGGTGTTGATAAAATCAGGCGCGGGAAAAGTGCAGGAATGCTTACTTAGGAGTAGAAAAGGCTCAGCAGGCAGAAGGTTAATACAGTGACATATAAGGCAGGTGTATGACTCATAATTTTAACTACTTAGCATTTCACCCTTTTGAGTTCTATGAAATATGTGCTAGTATGAAAGGCAAAGTTCTGTCTGTACATTGTGAGGAATCATCATACAATGCTATCGTTGCTAAATGCCTTCCCTTCACCCTTTTCTTTTTGTCTATGGCCATGCCAGTGAAACTAACTTGGGACAGGTCATCAAGAGAGGAAGGTTTACGTTAAATGGGCGGGCTAAAAAAAGACAATAGATGAGTCTTCTTGTGAGGTTGGAAAATATGTTTTTTTTATTTTTTATTTTGTTAGCTGATATAATCAACTTTTCAAATATGTTTCAATTAAACAGTTTATAAACACTCGAATATAAAAACATCATACTTTGTTTTTCATGTCCAATGAGAACATTTTAGAAACAAGATCAATCTAAATTAAGAATTGGAAGAAAAAGGATAATAAGATCAAAATGAACACACATTATATCATAACTACTCCTAAAAAGGCATCATGGTACTTATATTCATATATGTTTTATACAAGTACATGCCAGAGAGCGCCGTGTGCCCCGTATACCCGTCCCCGTTCTGTAAGTGCACCTCTGTAGTAAATCAGAGTTGGGCGCACACTCTTTAGGGTCATGTATCTAGTGGCCAAGAACCTCTTCTTAAAGGCACAGTCTGCCAGATAGCGCAGCAAGTTAAGCACTTGTAGTTGAGACCTGCGTGCAACCTGCAATCGCAGGATCTAATCCCAGTATAATCGCCTCAGCCTTTCACTCATTCTCAAGCCAATACAATGAGTCATACATGAGTGGTCCAAATGTCATCTGTTGTGCAGTGCTCGGGTACTGGAGAATCTGTTATGGGGCATGATACAATTATTCAATAATGCAATAATAGATCATTTTTAATGCTGTGCATATGTTAATCGGTTTTTATTGTGCACCAAATAGCCCCATAGCAGTGTCAGAGCACCCAGGACTGTTTGAGGACAATCCAAGTAAAAAGACGGACATATACATTATCCAGGTCGGTAGTGATAGTGGATCTAAAGACATGATTATGAGATGTTTCAGCTAAAAAGTAGCAACACAGCATCCTTCCAACAGAGAGCCAGAGTCCCTTTTTTGCAGCAGCCTGCACCTTTCACATTTGCATGGCTGTAAACAGACACAATCAAGCATCCCAACCCTCATGGGCTTCGAACATGATTGCTGCCATTTTGCTGGTCCAGTGAGTAACAGCTGGGACTAAAAGCAGCACCTGAGGCCCTGAATACAGAGGAAGTATTGTTAGGATTCTAAGATCTTAAATCATGTTGCTGGCCGAGGTACTTTAGTTTGAAAAGCCAAAGAGGTCGATCACAAGCCTTGGAGGCTTTGGGCCTAATCGGCATAGATTTGCACTGGGGCAAACTTAAACATGCCTGTGCCCACCTTTGCTCCACCCAAAGTGGAGCAAAGTTGGAGAGAAAATCTGAGTGAATCGCATTTGCAAATGGCCATCTACAAGATGCTCGTGGCTTGTCCAGATGTTCTCCTGTTTTAGGGATTGTGAATCAGGTGTAAGGTGCAAATCAGAGATGCTCGCAGGCATCTAATGTGTCTGTGCAGGGCACATATTCGGAAATAGGGCCTTTATCTTCTAATCATGGCATCACCACGTTACCAAAGGAAACGTGTGATTCTGGGCTTATCACATTATCCTTCAGCGACTCGAATTATAAAAAGTTGTAATGTCATGTAAACTAACACAGCTATGTGATGTAAATAGGTAGAGTGGGTATCTAGTATTGTTCACGGAATCACGTTCAAACGGAACCCCACATACTCTTGGGTTTCATACACAAGAATGCTCTCTGGAAATTCTCTGTTGCTCCTTGAAGCCTGATCGCCCCCTCAAGAAAAGTATTAGAAACAAGAGTGTACTAGGCTTGGAGAATGTATGAACGTAATACAGTGGGACAATAATTCAAGCAGACATTTTAAAAACGAAAAAGAAATGGTTTACGTCCATTAAAGGGCACTTGCTGATTATTGGACCATGGTTTTAATCAGTCAAATGTACCTCTCATTTGGCGGGCCAGGAGCATTATTGCATGGTAACTATTGAATTACTGTAGGTGTGCGGTAACTCGTTATGCAGAGAAAAGTGGTAATACAAAAGCAATCATTTAATTTTTCCACTCCACCCAGGCAGGAATAAATAGCAGAGCCGACTGTTTTCAAAACCGCCCGCCATTTTCCGCATGGTGATTCAGAGGGTTGTCATGCAGTTATGCCCCAGCTGGGTGTTTGTCTTGTGACAAAGTGGAGATCACGTGGTCCGGAATTTAAGATTTGTTCTTTATTGAAACTGGATGCCAATTTCAAACATAGCAGTAGTGAAAACGGGTGGTAAGTATTCGGAGAAGGAAAGACAACCACCAGTCTGATCAATGCAGTGAGTCAGCCCCAAATGAACAAAAAAGAACGTTCCCTGAACACAATAATAAACATTCCAATTGAATATGCTAAATGGAGTGAAACTCACCTGCATGTAATGAATACAAAACATAGCACATTTTCCCTCTATAACATTTAACAAGTAATGTATAACAGTGTAAGTTAATCGCAAATGCATAGAATTCCTTGCATATAATTCACAACACCAATGAACTTACACTAAGGTCCCATAACAAATTCACCCACCATCATATATTATCACTACTATAACCAACAAAATTGTGGCAGGCCAATACCACCAGAACTTACTAACCGGGAACCAGTCCCCAATCTTAGTCCAAACCAAGAACCACCAACATACTCACTGTCCACCAACATGCAATGAAATGGGTCTAACATACCTTTGCATCGTAGATGATGTAGGCCCATACCAAAACTATTCATATAGATCATAACACTCACTTGTAAACTACTATTGAATGATTGTTCTGTTGTCGCACACAACAAAAATTATTGTGCAACTCTTGCTTTGTATGCCGATGGAGCACAATTATCACAAACAAAAACGTCACCAATATTGGTGCTATAGTTTAGTGCAATAGTTACAACACCACTTTTGCACCACCAAGCAAAAGAAACATTTCATCTCTAAAATTAAAGACAACATTGTATCAACCATGCGTCACATTATGAGCTGTATAATTAATTCATCACATCTTAACCCCCCAAACCATCCTCACACAATGCATAGTAAAGACTAATTCAGCACAAACAAGGATAAAAAATATTAGAACAAATACACCACACATGAGTCCATTGTTTATGCTTGCAGGGCCTGTTACAATGAAATTGTGGAAGGAAAATAAATTGAGGAATTAATGTTACTCACACCATACATTGCTCAATGAAGAACAGCATTAACATAGGCATTAATGAACCAGTGAAAACCCACAGTTCAACCACACCACCGTGGCTCAACTAGCCCAACCTTAAAAACGAACTCTTTTAAGATCCTGTGAACCACAGTACCTCCATGATACTACAACTACAACTGTGCCAAAATAGGCCAGCAGCAAAAGGATCCCTTGTGGAGCCCTATACTCAATTAAACACTGAGATCTCAGTCTCAACATATGCCAAAATTGGTAACAACGCCATCACTGTTCCTAAATAGGCCAGCAAACAAATAAAACATCTTTATAAACATTCTTTGCTCACAAACCATAACAGCTGCACACACTAACGGTCAGCTCTCACAAACTACTTCCAAAAAAACCTCCTAATGCCCAAATGCCATTTGGACCAAAGAACAGTAAACCACTGCATCCATGTTGTGATAGTACCAAACACATTCCTGCAAATGTCATTACCAAATTCACTATATGCAAAACCACCATTCGAATTGTGCATCAGTATGAAGTAACCCAGTAAAATAGACACACCACACGATATCATACATGACACAGGCAGAGTATGACTGATAATGCTATAAGTAACCTTTTGTTAGGTGCAGAAAATTTGATAGAATTCAGTGATCAAGGTCACTGATCCCCCATAACCTATCTCCTGAGGTGACAAATACATTCTCATTGCATCAGCACAACATCCTATAAGAAACAGCATTAAAATAGACTTCTTCTGGATGGCTCTCTAAAATAGCCAAAATAGCGATCCAGACAAGCTAACTCAGAACTGCTGCTGTTCTGTCCGGTGGCAGGGCACTCTTCAATAACCCTTGACATGCTGCCACCATTGCGAGAAGAAAGATCACAAAACTTTCCAAAGATGTCATCAAACCAATCCCAGTCATATGGATTGTTGTCAAGCTGCCTCCATGCTGGCTCTTCAACTTTGACTGGACCAAAATCCTGTTCAGACAACTTTAATGCAGTACTTACACAGTCATCCGCACTTACAGAGACATTGGTGCTTCATGCCACTCCTTTGACAAACTGGGTATTGCATCCTCACAGCCATTTATTGATTGCACGTAATTCTTCCTCAAAGCATTTTTGATCAGCAAATCCAGATTTAAAACATGAACCCCGTTATGTTCATTCCTCATCGTAGCCCCGGACCCGCTCCTTGATGACTTATCCCGTGACTCCCTGTTTAGAATTGCTGTTAGTTCCTATGCAAGGCCAACCAACCACGGAAACAAACGACAGTGCTTCTGTGATATTCAAATGAGGCAGTGCAGTGCCATTGGACCAAACTTCAATCTCAATAGCAGAAAAAGTTGACCCTCTGCTCAGTGACTTCACCACATGTCTCCCAGCCAACAGCATTTGCAGAGTTCCCGTTGTACACAAACATCCCCCAGCACAAACAACAGGTGGAAAGCACTTTCTCACCCATATCTGTCGAATCACAGTCCAACATCTGCTCTCTCCGCTGGTATTCCTCTCAGTGTGAAGTGAAAACATCAGAACATCCATTTCTGTCACCTCTGCTAGATCCGTGTGCTGAACTCCTTTCCCAGCGGCACTGTCACACGCCGTGCAGCCTGTATGCAGGCGGTGAAAAGCTCTGTCCACCCCCTCCGAAGCGGACATCTCAACTAGGGGTTGAGGGTGAGAAACAGACCCGGTGGATTTCTTACCGTGGCGCCAGCCCATTTCCACGAGCGCCGTTTACCTCACGGAGCACTTCTTCCTTGTCGTGATATGCGGTGCTGCAACTCCCTTGCTGCTTCTGATTGCCGCTCTGCACCTAACACCCGACACCTGCTATTTCCTTCGAGTAGAGATTAGATGCTCAAATCATTCCCATCCTCGTTGCCAATGTGGCGTTGCCCCTTTAAGGGTACGCACGCGACGGAGTGACGTCAACTCCGTCGCGTGCCAGTTTAAATAAACGGGGCGGCTCCTGGTGACGTCAGTTCACCGGGGAGCCCACACCGACAACATCTCCGTCTCTGTGTCTCATTACCACAGGGGGTGGGGGGCTCACGGAGGCGGCCCATCGGAGACCGCCAACAGTGGCGACGAGACCGGGATCGCTTCCTGGGACACGCGGGGGAGTCCGCCGCAGCGCAGATGATCGTGTGTGAGCGCGCGACGAACTCCGACCGCAGAGAAGGAAGCGACGCACGCGGCCGGCGGCCATTTTGATGAACAGGCCTCGGAGACTCACGGCTTCATAACGAAGCGTCGGTGAGCCATCCGGGCTTAATTTTTGGAAACTTCAGCGGCGGATGGTCGCTGAACACAGCACATGTCAATTTCATGAGGAAATTTTGACAATTTTCACTATTATTGTCGAGCAGAGGCAGGGAGACTCCATGGGGAGCCTGCTGTTGCACTAGGAGTCTGTCTCTTCCTCTACTCAATTTTTGGACACATCATTGTCTGCATGCTGGCTGGAGTGACACCTTCACGAAGATCACGGCTGGTGGTGAGTTGCGGCCCCTTTCTTTCCAATCTTGTGGGGTGCCTGTGCGCTTTCCACCATGAACCAGGATGCTGCTGCTGCTGCTGCTCCTGCTGTTGTGGGTCCAGTACCGCCTGTGCTTCCACCTACCCCTCCGCCGAAACCACTGGGGTCCCTACAGCCAATGCCTGAGTTTGATATCTCGGGTGCTCCATCGGGCCTGGGACAGAGGTGGAAGATGTGGATGGATAGGCTGGAGATGTATTTCAGGGCCACAATGGAAACAACGGACGACGGCAAGCTGGCCACCCTCCTGTACTCTGCTGGTCCGGCGGTGCATGAGGTATTTATGTCCCTGCAGCCGGTGGACGGATCGTTTGCTGCGGCAAAGGAGGCACTCCATAATCATTTTCTGCCAATGGCCAATGCGGACTATGAACGTTTTCTTATGGGAACGGCTCGCCAAAAAGATGATGAGACTCTGGATGTATTCTTTGGGCGGCTGCGGCGTCTGGCAGCACCGTGTGCCTGGAATGACCCCGAGGTCATGATTAGGAACCAACTCATTCAGGGGTGCAGCTCTGGGAAACTGAGACGCCAGATCCTGCGAGAGCCGGGCATCACCCTCCCTCGCATCCTAGAACTGGGGAGATGCCACGAGGTCTCTGAACTGCGTGCAACCAGGATGGAAGCGGGTATTCGCCCAGCCAAGGTGGAAGAGATCTGTGCGGTCGGAAGAGGCCGCGGGTTAAGGCGCCCCATGAACAATCAGAGCCAGCGCGCGCAGGGGTCGAATGTCTCCTGCCCGAAGTGTGGCTATGATCTCCCGCACCCCGCGGAGTGCCCGGCAACGGGAGTCAAGTGTGGCAGATGCGGAGGCCCTGACCATTTCGCCAGAATGTGTAAGTCTGCCGCCCCCAAAATTGTGCCGAGGGGACCAGTTCGAGCAGGCTTCTTCCGGCCCCAGAGGGCCTCCAACGTTGCCCAGGTGGACCAAGGTGACGAAGGAGCCCCTCAGGAGGAGGAGGAGGAGGACGAGGATGAGGAGAACGTGTTTTTCGTGTCCAGTGTGAGCGTGCTCAAGTCCCGCTCCAAAAGACAACCCCGGTGTAACGTGCTGGTTAATGGAGACTCTGTGCCGATGCTAGTGGACACTGGCGCATCTGTAAATGTAATGGCCCGCCAGCATTACAAGACCATGCTGGCCCCGCCTGCGCTGGCTGCGCCGAGGGCACGCATATTCACCTTCGGCGGGGACCGGCCTTTGCCTCTAGATGGTGTATTCGTGGCCGGTGTGCAGTATGGGGACTCACACATACGGGCTCGATTCTACGTTACACCGGTGAGTGACAACACCCTGCTCTGCTGTGCCGCGGCGGAGGCACTGGGCATTGTCACGTTCGCATACGCAGTATACTTAGAGGACATCCAGGTCCTCCTGGCCAAACATGGATCCCTGTTTGAGGGCATTGGACAGCTGGTGGGTGAGCCGGTCCGGCTCCATATCGATGAATCCATACAACCAGTGGCGCTGAAGCACCGACGGGTCCCTTTCCATCTCAGGGATCTGGTGGATCGTGAACTTGACAACCTCGTGGGGTTGGACATAATCGAAAAGGTTGAAGGACCCACCCCCTGGGTGTCCCCCATTGTCATCGCCCGCAAGCCCAAGCAACCCGATGCTGTGAGAATTTGTGTGGACATGCGGCTGCCTAATAAGGCCATAAAGAGGGAGCGACACCTCACCCCCACCATCGATGACATTATTGCGGAGCTGCAGGGTGCAAGGTTTTTCTCTAAGCTCGACCTGAGATCGGGCTATCATCAGGTGGTCTTGCACCCCGAGTCCAGGTACATTACTACCTTTACCACACATCGGGGTCTCTATCGATATAAAAGACTAAGCTTTGGGGTGTCCTCGGCAGCGGAGGTCTTTCAAAACATAATAAGAGGTGCACTGGCGGATCTGGAGGGCGTCCTTAATATCAGCGACGATATCCTAGTGTACGCCAAATCGGAAACGGAGCATCTGTCACGCCTGTCCAAGACTTTTGAACGGCTACGTCTGCTGGGCCTCACTTTACACAAGGACAAATGCGAATTTCTGAAGACGGAGATCGAATTCTTTGGGTTCGTATTCAAGGCGGATGGGGTGTCACCAGATCCCCGCAAAGTGAGAGACATCAAGGAGGCGCGCCCGCCCGAAAATGTCGCGGAGGTGAGGAGTTTTCTGGGGATGGTCACTTACTGCGGCCGTTTCATCAGAAATCTCGCATCCCGCTCTGAGCCCCTGAGGTCGCTCACCAAGAAGGACACCACCTGGCAGTGGGGCCCTCTGGAACAGGCGGCATTTGACGATATTCGAGGGGCGTTGGCGGCGCATGACACCATGGCATTCTTTGACCCGAGCCTGCAGACGGAGATCGTGGTGGACGCCAGCCCATATGGGCTAGGGGCAGTGCTCACGCAAGTGGGAAAAGACCAGGAGGTCCGGCCAATAGCATACGCCAGCAAGGCCCTGTCTGACACTGAGCAACGTTACTCTCAAATCGAGAGGGAGGCCCTGGTGGTGCTGTGGGGCTGTCGGCACTTCCGCCTCTACATTCTGGGGCGTCCTGTGACCGTGGTCACTGACCACAAGCCGCTGTTGCCGATCATGGCGGGCTCGTCATCTCGCCCGCCAGTGAGGATTGAGCGTTGGATGCTCGCCCTGCTGGAGTATGGGGTGTCATTGACCTATCGTCCCGGTGCCAACAATGCGGCGGACTACCTATCTCGACACCCCAGGAACGACTCGCAGGTGTCGGCGTCGGCGGAGGAAGCCGACGAACACGTCTGCCTCGTCATAGAGACTGCGACACCCAACTCCATGCAGGTGGAGGAACTTGAGGCGGCTTCGAAAGGCGACGAGTGTTTCTCCATCCTGAAGGAGGCCATGCAGAAGGGTGCCTGGAAGACAGTGCTGGAGGCGGTGGAGCGAAGAACATGTGAGGCCAGGGTCACTCTCGAGCAGTTGTGGAGAGTGAGAGAGGAACTAACATTCTCCGAGTCGGGGCTACTGCTAAGAGGGGAAAGGATCGTAGTGCCCCAGGCCAAAGTGGCACAGGTCATCGCGCTGGCGCACCAAGGTCATCAAGGGGCCCCCAAAACCAAAGCTCGCCTCCGTCAGAAGGTGTGGTTTCCTGAGTTGGAGCGGAAGGTGGAGGCGTTCGTGGCCTCTTGTGTGTGGTGTCAGGCGGCGGCCCCGGCCCAGAAGGAACCGTCCATTGAAGCAATGCCCCGCGGGACTCGACCATGGGAAGTGGTGCACGCCGACTCTGGGTCCACATCCAGAGGCACGCATTTTCTAGTGGTGGTAGACGAGTGGTCGAGGTACCCGGAAGTTGAGTTTATAGACTCAGTGGCGTTTGAGAACGTGGTGATGGCGCTGGAGAAGATCTTTGCCACTCATGGCCTCCCCTCGGTGCTGTGCTCGGACAACGGAGCCCCATTCCAGGGGGAGAGTTTCGCAGAGCTCATGAAAGAGTATGGAATTCAACACCGGCGGGTCACCCCACTGTGGCCCCGCGCCAACGGGGAGGCCAAGCGAATGATGCGCACCCTCAACAAGGTGTTCCGCATTGCCCATGGAAGAGGGGAGTGTTTGCAGAGGGCTCTGTATGTATTCCTACGAGGGTACCGCACCACCCCTCATTCGTCTACGGGGGTGGCTCCGGCAGAAGCACTATTCCAGCGGTGCCCGAGAGATGTCATACCGGAGGTGGGGGACAGAGACCCCGCCGTCATCGACAATGAGCAGGTGGAAGAGGACAGACAGGTCAGGACACAGATGGAGAACATCCGGAGGGGGCTCAGACCCCCACACATCGCGCTGGGGGATGAGGTGCTGGTAAGAAATCGTCACCCTCATGGAAAACTGTCTCTCACGTATGAACCCGCCCCCCTGGACGTGGTGGCCGTCAAGGGGTCAATGGTGACTGCATCGGATGGAACTTCATCGGTAACCAGGAATGCGTCGTTCTTCAGGAAGATTGGTGACCCCAGAGTGGACAACCCGGACAACCGAGAAAGTGAAGGCGCTCTGGATGAAGGTGGGGGAGAACGCGCCGTAGTGGATTCGCCGGCTCGAGGCGGACCCAGTCCAGGAACACCAGCCAGGGACGGTGGCAGGAGGTACCCCCTGAGATCAGGGCGTGGGAAACCTGCCCGTCTCAGTGACTATGTTACGGACTGAGCTGGGAGGCTGACCGGGGACTAATGGTCAGGCCATGACAGGTACACACGGGGGATCCGGGGTGGCTGTCAATAAATGGGGGTTTTTGTTGAAACTTATAGAGTGATATGTGTCATAGATGTGTGCTAGTTAAGTACTCCTATTTCCAATTTGTTGTTATGGAAAAGGAGGAGTGTGGCGTTGCCCCTTTAAGGGTACGCACGCGACGGAGTGACGTCAACTCCGTCGCGTGCCAGTTTAAATAAACAGGGCGGCTCCTGGTGACGTCAGTTCACCGGGGAGCCCACACCGACAACATCTCCGTCTCTGTGTCTCATTACCACAGGGGGTGGGGGGCTCACGGAGGCGGCCCATCGGAGACCGCCAACAGCCAATGTTAGATCGCACATCTTGTGACAAAGTGAAGATTACGTGTTCCGGAATTTAAGATGTGTTCTTTATTGAAACTGGATGCCAAGTTCAAATATAGCAGTAATGAAAACGGGTGGTAAGAATTAGGGGAAGGAAAGACATCCACCGTTCTGATCAATGCAGAGAGTCAGCCCCAAATGAACATAAAAGAATGTTCCCTCAACATAATATTCATTCCAATTGAACATTCCAAATGGAGTGAAACCCACCTGCATGTAATGAATACAAAACATAACACTGGGCAGAGAGGGTCTTTGAGGTTGTACCCATGGAGGGTGGCCATCGGTTACCCCATTCGTGGTATCGGAAGAGACATCTCACTTTCCCAATATTTCATGGGCCTCATGGAAAACACAGAGGTTCCCACTGCAGAGACTTTCCACTCTTACACCAGTTTATAGCTGGAGTAAAGCAGTCAGATTACACCATGTGTCTAGCAGCTCTATAACATGTATACAGCACGCATAGCCAAAGGTGAGTCGCGGCTACTTTACCAAATGGCACATCACAATGCTACCGTGGCCCTGCCAATTTACCCGATCACTGTCAGTGTCTGACAGAGACTCATGCCAGCAGCTTTGTCCTGCACTGGGGCCACGTGCCCAACAACGCCATGTTTATGTAATTGGTAGTCTTTTCCATCCAGGGACCGGCACATCAACTATGCCCACATATGAAATCTGAAACACTGCCGTTTTCTCACTGGAGCCCATGCACCCTCATAAGATGGCCGCCGCCATGCTCGAAGGACTTCCAGGCCCCCAGCCTTCTTCGGCGACCAAGGAGCCTGATTGGTGGATGGCCGCTTCATCACCGACACTACCTCCCAGCCGGGAAGCTCAGCCGGTGCTCAGTGCAGGCTAGAAGTTAAGACCTTGGGTCAGTGTCTCTGCTGGTCTCCACTGGTGACACAGCGATGCAGCAATGTGTACCCCCTCCAGCTACACCATTCCTACCTGCACTACATATACCACGTGCGCCTAAAGCAATTACTTCCCATTCCCCACTGCAACAGTCCACCACGCTTCTCCCGACTTGCAAAACATCCAGCTAAAACAGCCGAAAGCACCTTTACTTTACTAGCCTGGCCGGCCAGAAGAACACACCGCCATGTACAGCGGATTCCAACCTCTCCTCCCACTACCCTTCAGAAGAACTACTCCCATGTATCCTCCACAGACCTGGACCATGCACCCTGCCCCCAAAGTACTCACACCAGATGCACAAGCACTGAAAAAATGCTCCCCTATCTTGTTCCACATGCTATCAGCTGAGACTTGCATCTTGTATACCAGCAAAGCCTTCATATGTACACAAGACCTCCCCACCACTCACCAGCCAAAACTGCTTAATGTACTGCTCACAAAAACACGTCCCCACACCCTGACTGAGCGGGCTGACCCACCCCCATCACTGAAGCCCTCCCACCAAGCAGTGAGGCACGCAGCCCCAACCTCCAATGCCACACTAGCCCTGGCCATGTTCCATCATGGGACACACCTCTTATCAACCCTACCACACATTTTTCTTCCTGCACTTATCAGACCTACCCTGTCTGTTGCCTTAAACCCAGCACTTGCCAATTGCTGGCTGCACTACCACTGTTTGTTGCCTTTATTATTTATTTATTTATTATTATTTATCTGTTACTCCTTTGCTCCTCACTTCCCACTTCTCCCCCTTCCATGCACTGGTCCCCTCCCCCACTCTCATGCCCTTGCGCGTTCTCAATGTCACTGAGCCTTGTAAGATTGTTGTTTTGTTCTCCCCTGTTCCCCTCCCTTGCCTTGTCGCGCTCTGAAACACTTGTGTACGAGCGCGATAGAAATAAAATATCAATATCAATATCAAATTGGTAGACCAATGCAACAGTCTTGGTTGCTAGCGCACTGTCTGATTGCCATGTACTCATTCATAACTTGAGTAATTCCTCTTTGCTTGTGCTTTTGGTACTACTCTTCCCTGATGAACTGTGAATCTGCATTTGTCACAAGGCTACCCTCTGGACTAGGGGAAAAATCCCCTTGCATGCCACTTGCACATCCGCACTGCCTCCCTGCCATCCCCCAAAATTTGACTGTTTGGGAATGGGAACAAGGGGCTAGGATGGTATATTCACCCTTTACCTTTAACGACTGCTTGCTATGCCTCTCTTAGAGCACTATTCTTTGGCCGTTGGAATGACAGCATCTCAGGGAACTTTGATGGAACTAATTTAAATATTTTTGAGAAACGTGAATTGACTCCCCTGGGATGCTCGCTTTTTGCAAATAGAAGTAAGTCTAATGTTGCTTCTATTAGGCCATCTGATAAACTGTCTCTTCCTTTCCAAACTCTAATTTCCTTTAAAATGGCTCCGATAGGCAATAAGGACGCTGTGCCTCCTTCCTACTCCATTAACCATAGCCCTGATTCAGTCCCCTTCTGTGTAGAAAGAAATGGCACTCGGTCAATGGGAGATTTTGAAGGTTGTGTGAACATTGTAAATTTGACCGGAGAGAACAGGCCTCTGTATGTAGGGGGGCCTGTCTATTTCGTTTGCGGTAGTACAGCATTTCCCTGGTTGCCCAAGGATTGGCAGGGAACCTGTTATTTAGGAATCCTGTTGCCTGGGGTATTCATAGCTGGTACATTGGAAGTTTCTAAGGCTCGCCCGTGGCGGGACGAGAATGGAGATACCCCTGGGCAAATATTGGGAGATATAACAAAATCAGTTGTGCCATTTTGGGGACAGATAGCAAATTCTGAAAATATTAAGGGGCTAGCAAGAGTACTGGAGAGAACCGTCAACCGGACCACGGATATACTCTATAATATGACACTGGAACAGAAAGCAATAAGATTGGTAGCGCTCCAAAACCGGATGGCATTAGATGTCATTCTGACAGAACGTGGTGGAGCATGTAAATTAGTGGGGTCCGCTTGTTGTGTTTTAGTACCAGATTCCTCACCGACAATCTTCAAAGCAATACAGAACTTGCACGTCCTTAGTTCAGAAGTGCATGTTCCTGTGGGAGATTGGAGTATTAGCGCTTGGTTCTGGGATTCCCTACGATCCTGGGGTTGGAAGGTGCTTTCTGTCATACTGGTTATTTTGGGAATTCTGCTATTCCTTTGTTGCTGTATCCAATGTCTACCTAGTATATGTGCAATGGTAGGGGGATGTTGCGCTCAGGCGGTGAGCACGATAGGACATAAAGTGTATTCCCCAGATACAGCATCTAAAGGGTTTGTGTTGCAAGAGGTTCTGGTGAATGACCTAATGGCTATAAATATTACAGATAACGATTCAGGATGTATGGACGACAATGCATGGTGTTATTTACAAAGACATTAGAAATGGTATTAGCACTTGGCATAGGCCAAAAGGAGGGTTTGTCGGAATACAAACAATATTATGCCTCCTATTGTAATAATTGTATGTGTATTGGCCTACGCCAAGTTTTCTAAACATCATGTGCGAACAAACTCCACGGCAAGGTCTTGACCTTAGAGAAATTAATGTAAGCCGCCATCTTGGATTAAACCGCCATTTTAGGTTCTCTTGTTATGTAGAAGTCACACTGAACATCAAAATGGAGGCCAAATGACATTCTGAGTAAGATTCTGGCCATTGTGACCTCCGTACAACTGAATAATTAATATGCTTGTAGGCCACTTGTCGGGGTCACACACAGAGACCTTGTCCTACTATTGACCTATATGTAAATGTACTACTTATATCAGCGAAACTAATCGAAATGCATATATTAAAGGATTGACCTGGCAAGGAACCCTAAGACCAGAATTAAATATTTTGCAGAATGGTTAACCCGCAAGAGGGCTGGCCAAGGGCTGGACAAATTGTATAAAAGGCCTGGGTATTCCAATATGCGGTCTCTCTCACTAACACATCGAACCCTCGTTGAAGTTCGTTATGTTATACTGAGAGCCGAATAGCTATCCGTTTGTCAATTGACTTGGTAACTGTTGTAGCTTGAAATAAAGCACTTGTATGTTTCTTTGTAACCTGTGTTGGTGTGTTTCTTTTTGGGCTTCCCGGCCTCATATTATTTTTCTGTTTCCACACAGCAATGACTGGGGGGGTTTCCCAGGTGCGATTTCGATGGCTCAGCATGATTGGATATGTTGGTAGCCACGGCTAAAGATACTCTTTAAAAAAGAAAATTGGAACTTGTTTTAAATATGTATTCAAAGTAGTGTTTGCAAACAGTTAGTGTAACATTTGAATACTTTTTAATCAATAATAATGCATATAGGTGAACATACTTGAAAGGGGTTAATAAATATCCAAACACAGTTTGTTGAAAACAAGGTTATTTGGGAGGGTATGTGGTTATGGGGGTTCTTTAAGTTTTATTTATCATATATGATATATCTTGTTCTGTAGCCACATTGACTGCATTTTAACTCTGCACGATTAGCTCTTTCATTGCTTGCATGTCTTTTTGTATATTCATCATTTTTATTTTTAAATGCTATCAAGGAATCCATTATCAGATAGGTGGGTCCTTGTTGTGGTGCTTCCTTTGAGCATCTTCTGGATACTTGAATCACTTCTTCATCTGTTTGAAAATATTTGAAATATTTTTAAACAATTGAAGATATAATTCACTTTCAAATGATCCTGATTGTGGTGTCTCTTCTTCTGGAGCATTGTCTTGAGTGTCTTCTTTTCTAATATTTTCTTCTCCTCCAGCCATTCCATTTATTGTTCCATTGTTTTAGTGGTAAAGAGAAATACTTCTTGTCAGTTCAGAGTTAGATTAATGAGGAGAGAAGGATGGAATGTTTGTGTTTGCATTGTGAATGGTTGTTCATTGTTTTTGTGGTGGGTGGCTGCCAATTGGATTTCAAGTACCTCCAATGCTGTTGAATTGTATAGAGCCTTTGAGAGAACGTATTTTTTTGAGTGATGTTTATTTATGCCAATACAATTGTAATTGGTTGAGGTACACCCTTAGGAAACAGTGCTGTTTTGAGGCATATGTATTGTTGTATTTGACATTTGAAACATGGAGCCAATTCCAAAAGGAGAGGAATGATTTTATTTTGAGAATGGGGTTAATAGTGATGTTGAGGACATAGGTGATGAGTTCTCTAAGCATTAGTTTACACGTTTGTTTTGGTTTTATAATATTATATTAGATGGAGTGTTTGAAATGAGAGGTATATACTGCGATTGTTGAGAAATATTTTTGAGAGGTAGCACAGGGTTTTTTCTCTTTGGGAAAAAGAAAATGAATTAATCATCTAAAGGAAGAGCACAGACAGGTTTTTCAAAATGTTTTGCATTATCATATAGGTGAAGAGTATTTATTTGATTGAAAATGTTGGTGATGTGTTGGTAGAAGAACCGAAATGCCCTTTTAAGAGCCACCCAGAGAACTTTTTAAGTATATTGGAAAAGAAAAATGAGTTTGTTGTCCTTTTTTAAAATAGCCGAGACTACGGTATCAGCCAATGAAACATTGTGCCTTGTCAGGTGTATTGCAGCCGCAGGTACCAACTGGGACAGGCCACATCCACGGGAACAAGCAGGCAAATGGAATGTTGTGCATTTTTGCCAGGTGCAGCCGACTATAACTGTCTTACTCCTAGCCACAGGTATGAACATCAATCACATGTTGCGGTCTTTGTTAGCTGTGGGTACGAGCGGGCAAATGGCACGTTGTGTATTTTTGGCAGGTGCAGCCAAGGCTATAACTGTCGTGCCCTAGAAATGGGTAAGAACACACCAATCACATGTTGCAGTCTTTGATAGCCGTGGGTATGAACCATAGGATAGCCATGGGCATGGCCAGGCAAGTGGCACGCTGTGTATTTTTGGTGGGTGCAGTTGCGACTATCGCTACCGCACTGCTATACTCGTGACTACAGCCAATTGTATTTTGGTACAGTGATCATATTATATTATGGATGTTTTCCCTCAGATTTGTACATGTGTTTCGATTTGGATGTTGTCACCGGAGGGCTAATGTGAATTGATTTAGAAATGTTTCTGATATGTGTTTTTGAGCGCATTCGAAAAATGTTCGGGTAGACGCGACTATAGGTGGGTTTTCATCGTGTAACCGGGGTTATAGCCACGGATATGTTATTGGGAAAAATTAGGAAGAAAATAAAAGATTTTCTTTATGTAGTGTGTAAATATTGTATACAGTATTCTTTGAAGGATTGTGTTGGGGTTTGTTGATTGATATAGCTTGTGACAGAAATGTATTTGTCATTTTACTTGTTTGCTTTCTACAGTCCTCTTTTTGTGCTATTGAATTGCGAAAGCTATGCAAGTGACATTTGTGTGAACTTTTGACAGTATGATTTCAGAACTCAGAGTGTGCACATGTTCTATGTTTGGCCCTGGTGAAGATCTATTCATTATTTGGAGCAGCTGAAGGTGAGTGATAGTATGTTTTTATATACTTTATGTACAGTTTGTATTTGTAAGGTAACTGAAGTATGTCTAGGTCTCATTTGGTCAAGTTTATACGTTTTGTTTGCAAAGCAGGGTTGTCTATATTTTACTTCAGTGCTTTTAGGAGAGCGATGAACAGTATGACATGGTATGCTATGCTTATGTTTGCAGAAAATATATTTGCAGATAAACCTTGTTTCTCAGTGACATTGGAAGATGTGATATGAATGAGGGTGCATAAGAAATCCTAGTGTGAACTAAGCAGTATAACTCTACCCTTGACAACTATTATAGCTGTGTGTGTGCTTTTCAGTTGGATATTAAGCTGTTTTATTGTGACCCTATATTGGTGATTTTCTAATGTGTTAGAATTGTGAAAGTGTGAAATTACAAAGTGAAGAAGATGACATTATAGTGGCAAAGTGGCTAGGGTTTCATAGTATATGGGACTTTTTTTATACTGCAGGATTTTCACTGTCATGTAATTGTTGGCAGCAATTTTGAATAATGAACAATCATATTTGGCATTTTTCCAATTTGCGTGCAAACTGTGTGCTTTGGAAGTACAGGAATCTATTTGGTTTCCATGCTATGTAATGCAATAAGTTGTTATGCAAAGTACTGACATAGAGAGATGTAAAATGGATGTGGGTGCATACTGGGTTGGGGGAAACAGTAGTATGGATGTGGATTGCTAACATGGTTTTCTGCGTCTGCTTAGGTGACATGGCCATTAAAGTTTGATATGTTTTGTTGAGTAGCAGTAGTAGTGATTAGTGTGTAGGTGAAATGTAGGATAGTGGGTCTGGCTACTGGCCCAATGATATTTGAATAGATAGAAACAGGTGAGGCATTTGACTTTACATGTTATTGGATGAGTATGACTAAGAAGGACTGATTACATGGGTTTTAGGAGGGTGAAGGTTGTGACAGAGCACAGTCATGTGAGTAGCAGTAGAGTGAATGTTATCTACCTGGAGTTGACCTACAGTGTTTAAGCAGAGGGTTGTTATGTGTGATAAATGGAGCTGGGTGGAGTAACTCAGTGTAGATCATTATTTTGCAGCTTTTATTCTCTTGATATCTTTGTCATGAATGGTTTATGTATATATTGTTTATATTATGTACATGCTTTATTTTTATTTTTATTGTGTTGATTCTCAAAAGAATCTTTACAAAACATGCAGATAAGATCAACATAAAACAATGAAAAACCATACATGTAAGACCATTTTGCATTTTCATTATTATCTTGATCATTTACATCATCTGTATTCCTCTAGAATACATATCAAGGTGTACCATGAACATCAAATCATATTTCATATGGGCATATAATCTATATATCCCAGTTTAGCTATTTAAAATGAGTGACTGAGGCACCAATGCAACGGGAAACACTGAATGTGGTTTGGCTCAATTGCAAGCCGTATCACCGTGTAATCCCTTTGACGTAACGGCGTTCATCTCGCGCCGACTCCCTTACCTTGCTCACTCGCTATGATCCGCCGCCATTTCCTCGGACGAACTTGCATAACCAGCGAGCCCGAGCCAGCGTGTGAAGCTTCCCCAATTGGTAGCTCTCACTTCAGAACAACATCCAGTCCTTTCACCTTAATTATTAAACATTTTCAGGCTGTCTGCCCACCATGAAAATGTCGGCCCACAGCACCGAAATCAACTTTTCCATTACCAGAGATCTCTCAGTGAAGGTGTGACTCCAAGAAACAACCACCAGTGCAGGCTTACAAAGCAACCTGAATGCCTTGCACAAATCTAACTATACTGGCAGACATATTTCAGTAGCAAATAAAGACCTGGATGTATTAGAAATGAATTAATGTGAGCAAAAAACACAATGTGCAACCAAATGGGCAGTTGACACATTCAAAGGCAGGCTTACACAAAAAGGATACTCAACTTCGTTTGAGATGCAGCCTCTCAATAATCTTGTCTGTCTTCTTTGCTCACTTTATGCTGAACTGCGCACTGTACATGGAGTAGAATACCAGTCACAAAGTCTCATCTCTCTACCATCCGGTTTAAATCGTCACCTGAACACTCCACCTTTCAGCAGAAATGTCAACATAATGAAAACTGAACAATTTACTGCTGCCAACAATGTATTCATTGCCATAATCAAAAGACTGTTCTGCAATGGAAGAGACCAGGCTCAACATAAAGCATCAATATACAGTGACGATCTCAGCAAGCTACGCTCATGGTTCATTTTTCATACCGCCTTTCCAGAAACATTACAGTATAAAGTATGGTTCGACATACAGATGCATTTCGCAAAAAGTGGACGTGAAGGTCTACGTCTGCTCCCACCTAATGCTTTTGAGTTAGTAACTGATGAAAATGGCAAGCAATATGCCACACTCACATTCAACGAGTTAACCAAGAACCACCACAACGTATTTGAGCGACACATAAGTAATCTTCGAGGAAAAATGTACGCTATTCCCTCCGATCCCGATTGCCCAGTCAAATCGCTCATCTATACATCTCCAAATGACCATCAGACTCAACCGGCTTTTTCGTAATGCCTCGTTTCTTCATCCGCAACCAATGCAATGATGAACAAATTTGTACACCAATCGGCCACTAGGTAAAAACTCTCTTGGTGCTTTCATGCAACGCACCAGTGAACGTGCCCATCTAAGTAAAATATACACCAATCACTGTGTACGAGCCACTGCAATCCAACTTCTTTCCAATGCTGGCCTGGATACCAGAGAAATAACGTCTGTGGCTGGACACAGAAATGCCACATCTATTTCCAGTTACGGCAACCCCAAGCCACACAACGAAATGCATGGTCATTCTCCACCAGGGCCATACCCCACAATACATGCCCACCAAATATGAATCTACACTTTCATTCCATAATGAAACAGCTTTTCTCACAACACCTACTTCTTCTAATTAATTATCCACCATTATGTCCAACATCTCTGAAAATAACTGCAAACCCCAGTTTTCTAATTGCTCTTTCACTTTTCATGGCAATGTTCAGTTTAATGCAAAAAAAATGTAATGCTTCTCCATTCAAACTTACACATTATTTTGTTCATCATTTTCATACCCACTTATGTTTAAATGAAATGTTCTGTGATTGGTCAATTTCACATATTGTCTAAATACACTGTATTTTTGCTTCTGCCCTATTTTGTTAATCATTTTTAAACAGACATGTTAAAATGTACTGTTCTTCCATTTTTCAATTTCACATAGTAGCAAATATGTATTAAATGTATTAAACCTCTGCAATCTTCATGCATGCAGCCATTGTTTTTTTTTGTGTCATTACTTTATGACCCATACAATGATGTGACATAATCTGCTTGCATATATCTCAGACCGTATATCACTACATTATTTCCTAAATGATTACTATGGATAAACTTGGCCCAAAATGGCGCCCTGTTGAACCATAGAAATGTAGCAGTATGCGTGTTCTAGTCTTTCCAGAATTAAAGCGTACTACAGCGACCGCCTTTTCAAACGCACACTCAAAATGCCAAATAAAAAAAAAAAACACCATTAGTATCCGGGGCTTTAACCCCGGAACACTAATGGCAATAAGCCCCTTGCCGGCAGGCCATTACCACTTAAGGTCGCTGAGGCCTATAACTATGGGCCCCGGGGACATTACCTTAGGTGGTAATGGCCCACTGGCTCGGGCTTATTGCCATAGTAATGATAAAATATATCAATTAATCAAAGCTATAATGTTACTTAATTTCTTCAGGTGAGATTTAACGATAGAAGAAATCTAATGATAGCAATTTTTACATTTGTGAGTCGTGTTTGAAATATTTAATGCCATAGAATTTCAGGCACTGGCTTTAACGGAGGACCCCACAGCCCCTGCGGTGCGGGGCCTCCGCTAGCACATGTCCTGGGAGAGGGCCCCACTTGGAGAAAAGAAATGCAAACAAAACAATTTTTACCCCCCAAAAAAATATCTTTTTGAATTCACTCTGCATTCATAAAAACATTATTATCAGTAACTGAAATAATTTCATTCTAACGGCAGAGCGACTACAAAAGAAACTTTCATTTTTTTTTTAAACTCTTTTTATTGATGGTCAATACAGATTCAACTCTTCGCACAGTGCATACATGGCATACATAAAACACATATTATCAGATACATATTACAGCTTTTACATTTTAATTACTTGGAAGTTTCTCCATCAGAGGCTGGTTCGCAGAGGTACATCCTGAATGGGGCCCATATGTCCTTTGGGCGGCAACTCGATGTCACCGTCAACGTGTATTGTTCTCCACATTCATTTACATAAGTCAAATTGCGCAAAAAATGTTCAATTTTGGGCGGGAGTGGGCTTGTCCAACATTTCAATAAGCATCTTTTGGCTACAGTGCACAAGACATTAAACAGTCTCCTGGTCTTTTCTGCTTGCTTACCTATATCTCCATATAAATATTTTTGCGGAGACATGCCTGCTGGAATCTGTGTAAAGTCTTCCAGTATTTCTGCTACCTCATTCCATAATGCAATGATTGGGGGCCATTCCCAGTACATGTGGTATGACCCGGCCTGACTAGTTTTGCATTTAGGACATTCCCCGGATTGGGCCATAGATAATTTAGTCATCTTCGCGGGGGTGTAGTTTAGTCTGTTTAGGATCTTGAACTGAATCAGTCGAAGGCCGGCATTCAGAGGTACCGACTTAGTAAGCATGCAATATTTGGTCCACTTTTCATCTGGGATGCTCAGATTCAGGTCTTTTTCCCATTTGGCTTTAATATGATTCGTAGTAGGGGTATGTGTTTGTACTAATGAATATAATTTGGAAACTCCCATCCCTGCACCTGACGTGGTAGCTTGCATACATGGGTGTGATGGCCGTTCGTCTGGAAAGAGTGGCCAGCGCGCCTTAAATGCAGATTTCATCCTATGATATTCAAGTATTTTAAGTGGTCCCCCTCCTATTGCATCCCCAAATTCCTCCCTTGTTACAAATTTCACATTCAGAAACATGTCTCGAATTTGGATTTCTTTATTCGGGTCCCAATGACTTTGTATTGTTTCATCCAGCGTGAGCGGTATGCCAGGGTATTTCCATAGGGGGACATCTGGGTCATATAGGGTTACTATTTCCAGTTTTCTGTATAGTGCTGTCCATGCGTGTACTGTGGTTCCTACTGGGTCGTAAAGGCAGGAGTCTTTGTATTGGGGGTAGAATGCCAGGGTATTTCCATAGGGGGACATCTGGGTCATATAGGGTTACTATTTCCAGTTTTCTGTATAGTGCTGTCCATGCGTGTACTGTGGTTCCTACTGGGTCGTAAAGGCAGGAGTCTTTGTATTGGGGGTAGAATATAACAGAGCGGAGATCTATTGGGTGTGCCGCAAATTTTTCAAGCCACACATGTGGTGAGCAGTCCTCCGGGTCATACTAGTGTTTCGCAAATTGCGCTTGCGCAGCTAGGTAATATAGTTCGAAGTTCGGTGCAGCTAACCCCCCAGTACAATAAGGTTCTGTAAGCTTTTCCCATTTCATTCGAGGGGTTTTCCCATCCCACACAAAGGACACTGCCATTGCTCTAAGTTTGTCAAAGAAGGTTCTGCCCGGCCAGATTGGTATATTAACAAAAAGCTTGGGGAGAACCACCATTTTGAGGATAGCAACCCGGACGTTTAGGGATATAGGCAGCTTGGCCCATGTTTGAAACTTTACTTTCAGCGCATGTATTATTAATTCATAGTTTTCCGTATACAGTGTTTGTTTATCCAGAGATATCATTATACCTAGGTAGCGTATGCGTCCGGTTGCCCATTTGAGACTTTCTGTTACCAATGGGCGTGTGGTGTGAGGCATAAGTGGTAGTTTTTCCGATTTCCCGTTATTTATTTTATACCCCGAGTAGTCGGCGAATTTGTATGTGACTTGCATTATGGGTACCAAGTTGGTGTCTGGGCTCGGATATAAAATAGGGTGTCATCTGCATATAGCGAGATCGACTGGGGTGGGCCGGACATTCTTATTCCTCTGTTCCCATGTTTGAATCTGACCATTATGGCCATGGGTTCGATGGTTAAGGCGAATAATATTGGTGAGAATGGGCAGCCCTGTCTAGTACCCCTGCCCAGTTTGAATAAGTCTGATATCGGATTGTTTGTGAGAAATCTAGCCCCCGTTTTGCTATACAGTAGTTTAACATATCTGATACAATTGGGGCCCAGTCCAAACCTGCCCAGCACTTCAAAGAGATATACCCAGGACACTGAGTCGAAAGCTTTCTCAGCGTCCAGGGATTTTGCCACAGCCCGTGCCTCAGGGTCCACCTGCGCCATTATTGCAAACAGCCTACGCAAATTTAATGCAGTGGATCGTGTAGGTATGAAGCCGTTCTGATCCGGATGGACCAGGGACGGCATGTTCGGTAACAGCCTATTGGCTAGGACCTTGGAAAAAACCTTAGCGTCAACGTTTATCAGTGAAAGTGGCCTATATGATGACATGTCTTGTGGTGGGTGGTGGAGTTTCAGCAGCACTGTTATTATTGCTTCTTGCATGGATTTGTGGAGCTCATTTACTTCCACTGCCTCTTCCCATACCTTTAGCATGACTGGGGCCAGTTCTTTACCAAATTCTTTGTATAGTTCCACCCCAACCCGCCAGATCCCGGGGCCTTTCCAGATTTGAGTGCTTTTATAGCTTCCGTGATTTCTTCCTCAGTGATTGGGTTCTCGAGGGCCATTTTAGCTTCTGGTGGGAGGGTCAGGAATTCCAGGTCATCCAGGTATGCCTGTATTTCTGGTGTTGTTTTGGTATCATTATTTCAATACAATTTCTGATAAAACTGCAGGAGTTCCTGATTTATGGTCTTACTCCCGGTCACCACCCCTCCATTCATGCCTTGGATGCTCGTTATGGACGTGTGTTGACAGTCAGCTCTAATGATATTGGCAAGGGCCCTTCCTGCCTTGTTCCCTCCCCCATATTTGCGTGCCCTGGTTGGTGCTGCCATGTATTGTACTTCCCTTGTAGCCAACTTGTCAAATTCTTTTAGGGAATGATTTATTTCTGCTAGTGTGTCAGTGTTTCGGGTTTCACTATAGGAATTTTGCAACTGTCGGAGTCGAGTCTCCGTTTCGGTTAGTTCACGCCTCACTGATCTCAGCAGTCCTGTAGTTTTGGGGATCAGTGCCCCTCTTACCCAGACCTTAAAAGTCTCCCATAGCGATGAGTATCTGTCTACTGTCCCCACATTGTTAGTAAATAATTCTTCCATTTCTATATGTAATGATTCTGTCACATTGGGATCTTGGAGTATGTTAGTGGGCATTATCCATCTCTTCTGTGGTTTTGGGGTGTTTCTAAGCATCAGTTCCAGGGATATCGGGGAGTGATCGGACCATGTTCGGGGGGTGTATCTCACATTTCTCGAGCGTACTTAGCATGTCTTCGGACAACAGCCAATAGTCGATTCGTGATTCCGAGTCATGTACACTTGAATAATATGTGTATTCCCTGGTGCATGGATGTAGAGCCCTCCATGCATCCTTCAGTGTCAATTGTGGTCCAATATGGTGGATGCCCTGGACTGCGTTCGTCTGACCTTAGAGGATCTGTCCATATCTAGATCTAGTACCAGGTTGAAATCTCCACCCCATACTATGTTGGAGGTATCAATTGTTGCCAGCAATTCGAGTATGCTTAAGTAGAAATCTGGATCATCAATATTTGGGCCATATGTGTTGACTAATACAACTGACCTGTCTGCCATCTCTCCCCAAACCATTACGTATCTTCCCTGGGGGTCGATTTTATGACCCTTGGTCTGAAATCCCAATGATGGATGTATGATTGTTATTACTCCTCGTGCCTGAGTGGAGTATTCTGTGTGGTATCTCTGTTTACCCCAAGAGGGGAGTATGTTTGCGTTAGTGGGGCCCTGTGTATGCGTTTCTTGAAGCATAACTATACGGGGGGAGTGTCTATTAATGTATGCTCTGACTTTTCTGGTTTTTGAGGGATTGTTCAGACTGCTAACATTCCAAGGCAGGAGTTCGATTTTCATCCCATTATCATTGTTAACATTTCCCGTCATTGTATCTGCTCGTTATTTTTTTTGTGTAAATACCACTTAGTGTGCACTGTGCAACTCTCTGCTAGACCATTGTCAAAACAACCTGAATAACTTCCAAACAGTTGAACATGTAGTCCTTCCTTCCCCCGTTCCTCCCGCCCGCCAACCCCATCATGCTCCCCAACTTGATGATTGAACCATACAAAATTTTGGAGATCTCCTGGGGGTGCCATGTGGTCGATGCCACCAGTTCCGGCATCTTTATTCATTTACGGTGCACCCCGTATATTTCCTTTTCTTTTCCGTTTTTTCTTTGTAGCTGGTGCTTATTTCTATTCATCAGATATTTCAGTAGTATCAGTCCGCTCCAAGGGGAGAGCTGCCATTTTGATCTATGCCATGACCTGTCGGGGGTGGGGGTATGTGGGCTTCTATATATGCCATTGCATCCATCGAAAAAGTGTGCTCTTCCTCCGTACTGGATTCGCATTTTAGCAGGGAATATTAATGCATATTGGACTTGTCGTGTTCTCAGTAGTCTTTTCACTGGTTCATAGGACCGGCGGCGGCCTGGACTCCCACCGAAAAGTCCAGATATATGTGGATGAGGTTTTCTTCGTAATGTAGCGTGCCTTGCTCTCGGGCCTTCTTAAGTATAGTGTCTCTATCTCTGTAGTTGAGTAGGCGTGCTATGATCGTACGTGGTGGTGCCAGCGTGCGGTGTGCCCTCTCCACCAGGAAATGTTCAGAGAAAGTTTCGGGCCCAAAGAGGGTTCGCAGGAGAGTTTCAACTTGTTGTTCCATTGCCCCGTTACCAAATTTTTCTGATACACCAACAATCCTGACGTTGTTCCGCCGTGAGCAAGATTCAAGATCTTAACATTTAGTTTGTATTTTGACAAATTCGCTCTTCAGTTGTATTATGTCTCGGCTGTGAGTAGCGATGGTGTCTTCGTTGGTGCTAATTCTGCCTCCTGCATCTGTAATTCTAGAGCTTTCTTTATCTACTTTTGCCTTTAAGGATCCAATAGTTGATACAATATCGTCTAACATCACATTTATCGCAAGGAACCCATTTTGGACAATGGTGGTTAGCCTGTCAACTCTATCCTCACTTTCAGCATCATTTTGGGAGTTGGAGGCGGCTGGTGTCCCCGGTCCAGGTTCCGACATTTGGCTATTAGTAAATGAGTCCATTGGCCCCTTCTTCCGGGTCCCTGTTCCCTTTGATGTTTTTTCAGGCATTTGTATTATCTGTGTGTGCTCCTTTCAAGTGTGCCTACCCGGGGTCTCCAGTAGCTTCAGGGCGTGCTTCCTGTTGTGTTATGCGTATGTATAGGGTCTGAATCTCTAATGTATATGCCCATGCTGCAGCCTCTCCCCAGGCAATGTCTCAAACCATTATTTGATATATTACAATTTGCTATTGCCGAGTGTTTGGGTTCATCCGTATTTCTGCCACCGGCCTGCTTTAATCATCTGTTATCCAGCTGTTGTATTTGCAACACTATGTTGAGTTATCTTCCAAATCCGCACAGAACTCGAGTGTGCTTCGCTCGGGTTCGCGTGGTCTGTTTTGCCAGGGACGTGGTCTTTCAGCTGTTGTGGTTTATAGTAGTATCAGCGACAGTTTTCGTCAAGCGCTGTTTTTTTGATTCTAGCTCAATACGGATTTGTGCTGCTCAGAGTGATTGTTCATATGAGTAATTTCACTTCCTTTAACTCTGTTCAGGTTCTCCATTGCATTTGCGTGTGAGTGGGTTGTGTTCTCCCACGTATTTTAGCAAATTATATCCGCTGAGCCTGTGTCTGTCAGCCAGGGTTTTACACTCGTTGTCGCAGATTATGGGCCGCCTCAACGTATAATTGGAACAGTGTATCGCTCCCTCCATATGTGTGCCGTTCACCGGCCGAACCTGCAGTCATCCAGCTAGCACGGGATGAGTTTCAAATTCACCAACGCCAACTCCCAAGGGGGTGGTGGGACACCCCAGGGCCCACGCGGCTGTTCCGCACTGCCGGGTTCCAAGCAGAGTCAGGCGGCTGCCCCATTGCTTCATGGTCACCTGGCGCCCTTACCTTGCTGCGGTTACACCACTCCCCCCACCACAGGACCTCAGGCCTCCGGAGTCTGCAACGCCGACATGGCCCAGAGTCTCCTCAGATGCGTCCGCGCGCCGGCCGCGGTCTGGGCGATCGGGTGCTATCCGGATTCAGATGTAAGGATTTCTTTCTCCTGCTCCTTCTCTTATGACTGCTGCAAACCTTCACATTCCCCTCGTACCAGGAGTGTAGCGTTGGAGCGCCTTGCCGGGTCCACTGCCTCCTCGTACGCTGGGTTGCTGTAGGCTGTTAAGTCTCTATGGTCTTGCTGTCAGGATGTTCGCCGGGACGGAGCTCTGGCTCTAGGTGGCCATTTTCTTTCGCGCACAAACAGAAACTTTCTTTTTGAAGTCTCGGGGCTCACCCCACCCCATGACATGGAGGTCTCTAGGCTGGAGGTCTCATGTCATGGGTTAGGGGGGAGCCCTATGACTTCAAAAATAAATAGTACATTTTTGAAGTCACTCTGCCTTCATAAAGATATTGGGACTGATTCATGGAATAATTGTGCGCTGAAATCGGTGACGCAAGCAAGAAAAATGCAGCGCACACGTGCAAATCGCACGCAAGTGATACATGGAAGTCTGTGTGCATGTTTTTCCTGGGAGCTGCGCCGTCACAACACGGCGACATCCCAAAAGTGCACCACGTGTAGCGTACACACCAAAAAGGGGGCGGATCATGCGGAATGGGGAATAATGAGTGAAAATGAGGGTGTAACTGGGGAAGTACTGCTGGGAAATACACAGAACGCCCACACACACGTGAACAACATGTATTCATGGAATCAAATAGGGAAAAGCTGTGCACACCAAAAGACATGCACAGCCGTAAACACGTCCGCCACACAAAGGTAGTATAAAAGTGCGTGCAAACAACAAACACGTATATACAGCTACGATGAATGTCCCATTTCTCACAGCAGTGATCGTGGGACACTGCAGGAGGAGGAGAATAGCCAGGTCCTGCATTTATTTTGCCCAGGACCAGCCTTTTTGGGATGCCTGATGACGAGGTCTATGGCAGGTATAGGTTTCCACCTCATATCATCCTAGACCTGGTCACTGAGTGGGAGGATGACGTCACATCACCCACCTTGTGCTCCCAAGCAGTGAGCCCCTTGGAAAAGGTGCTCAATGTCCTGCAATTTTTGGCCACTGGGTCATTTCAGCTGACAACTGCCATAGTTGGGGGTGTCTCACAGCCCACACAGTCACGCTGTCTACACCAGGTGTTGGCAATCATGACTGCGCGCCCCTCAGTCCGCAGGCACATATACATGCCCAGAACACCCGCAATAAAGGCAGGCCATGGTCCAGGACTTTTACAGAATGGCACACTTCCCCAAAATGCTTGGTGCCATAGATTGCACCGATGTGGCCCTATGTCTACCTAGGGCCGCTGAGAACATCTACTGCAACCGCAAGCACTGGCATTCCATGAATGTACAAGTTGTATGCAAAGCCCATTGAATCATCACCTCTGTCTATGCAAACTATCCTGGATCTACCCATGACCGTTTCATATACAGAATATCTGCCCTGTGCCGGGACCTGGAAGCTGGGAAGCATGGCGACACAAGGCTCATTGGTAAGTAGAAATGTCTATGCACATGCATGCAGGTCACACACAGACAAATACACAAACCCAACTAATGACAACCATCATCACCTCCCCAGGGGACAGTGCCTACCCTCTGAGCACCCACATGATAACGCCAATACGGAACTCCACCACACCACCCCAAGTAAGATACAACGCAGCCCATATTGCAACCAGGGGCATAGTGGAGCGCACATTCGGAGTGCTCAAGTCACGCTTCCGCTCTCCTGACCGCTCTGGCGGTCAGGCACTCTATGCCCCCCAGTAGTATGCATGATCATTGTGGCAGCATGTGTCCTGCACAATGTTGCAACACGGCGGGGCGTACAGGTGGACATGGTGGTGCCCCCACATTCCCAACCACATGCACAGGAGCTGCTCATGGGAGGGGAAAGGGCACATGGCGAGGCAGCCTGGACCCAGCTTGTGGCCACATTTTTCACCTAAACTACCACCCTGCAGAGTGCACACAGGCCTGGCACATACCAGGTGACAATCGATGATGACACCTGTCACAACCTTACCACCCTGAGAATGTTTCCACAGAAGTGCTACTTTGTATGCATCCCTAGCTACTTAAACATAACCAGTCTGGTGTGGCCAAAAGGAACACATGCAAGGTGCATATCCCACCACCCCCTGCAGAACAGGCCATGAAAATCACTGGTATGTCACCCAAACCCCCTAACCCCCATTAACATCGTTGGCCACACCATGACATGGCATGCAACAGCAAAAGAGCAAACCAAATGCACAACACATAACAAATTAGTTACGAAGTGCCATGTAATAAATGGAAACAGGCCTCAGACAATCCCACCTGACATGGAATCTTATGAAATGACTGACCAACAACCTCCCACACATACAAAGTCATACACAAAGGGATGCCACCAGCAGTACCATCAACAAAAGACAGAATGCCTGTTGGCATGCACATTGGGCAATCCAAATCGCAAATCCCAAAACCGTATGCTGTATGTGTCTCCTGCAACACACAGCTCAGCACACAGCACAGTGATCGGCCATTGTGTTGGGGATACAACTTGCGCATCATATAAAAAAAGGACAAGCAACTAAAATTACCCAGTGACGCATGTACACAATCCTAAAATTGCAAGTAATCATGCGCTGCAGGGACACAGCACGGCAGAGAAGGCAATCTGTGCACATCTGTGGGCATGGATGGGAGGTTGTATGTGTGGTGGTGCATTGTGTAAGTGTGTGTGTCAGAAGGGGCATGCACTCAATACATGCATGTGAAAAGAAGTGACCCTCAGTGTCCTGTACACATCACATGTGAACATTGCCCATGTGGATATCCCAGTGTGTCAAACACACCAATCCCCTGACACCTGGAAAGTAAACCCAACACAGGAACATCCATTGACCAGCAGAACACACCATGTACATAGTACCCCATATTGACCATCACCGCAGCCCAAGCGCACTGTCCGACAACAAACAAAAGCCCCTCCCTCATTTCCTCATCACCTTGACCTTCAGAAGAACCGTGTCTGGGGTCTGTCAGGTTCTTCCTTCTAGTGTACCTGGCTTTAGGATCCCTCTTCCCCTTTTTTCGTGTCTTGCTTTCGTGTAAAGAGGGTCTAGCTCCCTCAGAGGCTACCTTGACCGGTAAAAATATCAAATGGCAGAGAACTCCAAGGTGGCAAACCCCCAAACCAGGGAAAAAGCCTCAAGGTGCCAAAAAACCCTGGAAGAGTCGCCAGTGGATGACTTGAAGTTGTAGACTATGGCCAAGTACATGTCCAAGCTGAATGATAGAATAACTTCCAAGGTTGCACAGTTGTAGAATGGTTTAACAGGATGGGTAGGAACTTTAGTAGACAATAATCAATGAGGATGCCACAACTGATGGGTAGAGCTCAAACTTGAGTAGAAAATAACCAAGGAGGCTGGCACAACTGGATGGTTGAGCTGAAACCCAATCAATCTTTGATAGTGTGAACGGAGAAAGGTACAGACAGCACAAATTGGAGGCAGAGTGAATGCGAGATTGCCAGAAACAGCTGATAGCAAGTTAAGTGCCAGAACAGTTGAATAGCTTTGGTAAAAGGCAAAAGTCAACATAAAGGTTTGGATGTAACCGATGAAAGCTAGGAGGAGTGAGATAGAGAGTGAGAGAGAGAGATGCTGTGGTACAGAAGTGTACCTAGGCTAACCGAGGCAGCGTACGAGTATGCAGAAATAACTGGCCGATAGACGGACGGACAGATCTGCAACAAGGACAGTAGCAGGAAGAAAAACAGGGACCAAAGGCACCAGAGTGTGAAAAACAAGTAAAAGAGCTATAGTCCAGTAGAAAACTGTGCTGTCATGCAGCAGCAAAGTTCAAGAGGGAAGACAGATACAACGTGCCGTCCAAATGGAACGGAGGGTAGAAGTAGTCTAGGCGGGCATCTCTGTTGAGGACTGGACCGTGAGTTGTGGTTCTTGGCTCACATTTCTAATGCTTCCACCTTTGCCCCAATTCCCTGCAGCTGAACCTAACATGTACCAACTTGACATTGTCACCACCCCGCCCACTCCCACCATCAGTGTGACTTTGACAGCTAAAGGGTGCAGGCTACCGTCTACAGCATCAAACACGTATACAGGCAAGAAATTAAAAAACATCACAATCAACTTCAATAAAATCACAGTTCAAAAATGTACTCACCAAAATTGATTGCAGACATGTCGTGGAGAAAACATCCATAATCCCCACTAGGGGTGTATACACAGGTAGTACAGCAGACTGGCGACAGATATGATGAACGTCCAATGCCCCTGTAAATTTTGCTGTCACACCGAACCATCCTTGCAAGCCCATGGAATGGGGAAGCAGGAGTGGCACATGTGTCAGGACCTCAAGCCACAGACACATACATGAGACAGGCTTGTATGGGCCGAGCTAGAACACACAGTGGATGGTTTCAAAAGCCACAAAGCACCACACCGTCACATGAATGCACAATAGCCAAACAATATGAATTAAAAAAAATAAAATGGCCACATACGACCCGGGGGGGGGGGGGGTGTGGTGGGTCAGAAGGGGGGAGGTACATGGTGCACCAACACCCACATGCGATGATGTTGAGATTAAATAAAAACCTCCATGGGCTCAAAGCCTGCATGGCCCAACCAGTGTGGGAGATAAGTCGTTGTCCTGCTCACCCTCTGGATGGACATGGCACAGTTGCCTGACCACGTCTATCCGTAGCTTGCCCCTTAACAGCAGCAAGCATGCAGGTCTGGTAAGCCCAGTACTGTGTGGCAATGGCACGAAGGTCAGCATGCAGCACCTCACGTGATACGCGTGCTTCCTCTTGCAAGGTAGCATGTGTAACACAGAGTTCTGCCTGCATGGCCTCATATGACATCTGGAGCACTTCCCGGCATGCACGTAGCTCAGCCGAGATGTTCTCAAGCTGCTCCAACCTCTCTTCTGACCGCTGCCACTGGGGCATGTTTAACACACCCAGAGTAGATATGAGGGATTGGTGATCAGCCCTCAGGGCCTCCTTGTGTGCCTCTGCCTAAGCAGCAAGGGCCTCGTGCAGAGACACCATTTCAGCCCGGCGTGCCCTGTTTGAGGCCGCCATGCCCAGCCTGAGTGAGCGGCATGTGGTCTGCACTGCCTGCTGCTGGAGCTGGAGGTCCACCTGCCTATCAGGGAGGAGCACGGATTGGGCCACACGTTCCATGCCTTGAGCGATCTTATCAGTAGTTGCCGGACATGACACCTTTTGGACCCAAGGAGCAGAGGTCCTTGCTGGATTCGCACCGCCCGCGGCTGCAGGACTACATCCCTCCATTGCCATGATGCCCCAGGCACATAAGCAACTGTTGTGGAGTGTGATCGTGTGTCCAGAACCACCACAGGCGGACGTTCCAACACTGTCTGGCCCCTCAGTGCAGGTGTCACAGACAGAAGATCATCCACATCAGGATCACTCAGCGGCGACGAATGGTCATGATACGCATCCAACTCAACATTGTGCTCAGAGTGATCATCAGCGCTTGACTGATTGTCAGCCCTGGACACGATGGTCTGGAGAACAAGTGGTTTCTCGTGGTCTACCACCCCACAACCCCCACTTGTGCCGGGTTGCTGATGTAAGAGCAACCCCGTGTCTGGAATGACATCACCATCCTCTGGCTCCATGGCGTCATCACCTGCAACGTGAACAAAACAAACATGAGTACACATGTCAGCAGAACATAACCCACACACACATAGACATCACATTGACAGCCAACACATGAAGCAGACATGTCACACACCACAACTCAAATTCTGGCATGCATCTAGTGGCATTGCTATGCAATACCATCCCAAAAGCAGAAATGGATGCGTGTAAATTGCGAAGCCTACACATGTACTGAATGTAGTATATCACCTCCATCACACACCACCTCTGGCAGGCACATATCACTGGCAGAAATGACAGATGGCAACAAAGAGATGGCACGTAGCATAAGCATGTTGAACATCCGAATGGCCACAGCTGCAAGTGAATCAAAACACACCATGACACACGTAATATGCATGTACACATGCATCACTAAATCATCACCACCAATATAGCTTCATCCATCTGCAGCTCGCCCCGTACCGGGCATCATGGGCCCTTAAGACCTAGTGAATGTCCCGAGCAAAGTGAGGGCCTACAACGAGGTATGAGGGACCATAACGCCAAGTATGGTCTGAGCTGGCAGTCCATGAAGCCTCCAGAACACCCTCCAGGGCCTGATTCAGCACTTGGTGCATTGAATGTGCCATAAAACATTATTCAGTGTGTGAAATCACCACGCCCATGCTCCACCAGATTTGCTAAGTGTGTCTAGGCATACACGTACTGCACAACAGTGCACCTTCAGGATTGTGCCTGTTGAACATAACGGGCGCAATGCTGAAATCTCAGCAGCATTTACGTAAAATAACAACATATTAGTTATTCAAACAAAATGCTGCTGAGAACACGTGTGAATAAACACTTTCACACACACCTAATTAAGGTGCTGCAATGTTGCACTAAACAACGTTGAAGCTGCTTGCATAAGTATATATGAATGTGGTCAAATACACCTGTGTTCATATACACCCATATGGTGTATATGAACTGCATCCTATACAGCAAAGCAAGCAGCTTCAACGCTGCTTGCTTTGATGTATGTGAAAGTGTACACATACACACGTGCAGGCAGCTCCACAGTAATTACAACCCGATTGGCAGGCTATTTTCAATCTGCAGTCTATACCAGTGGTTATAGGCCACAGATTGACAAATCTACTTTGCTAAACACTGCTAGGGTGTTCCAATACAGAGTACATGTGTCACAAGATGCACCTGTGCTAGGGCGTTTCATAACAGTGAAGGGATGAAAATCTGAACATAAATGCCAGGTCACTTTGACATTGCTGCAGTGAGTAGGCATGTAGAATGGTGTAACATGGCTCAGAAGTGGGTGGGTTCAGTGCAGAACATGTGTACGTTACCAACAATCTACATCAACAAGTACGTTTTGATGTCAATCACTAAACATGATGGCAGTGTAAGGGCAAGTTCAGCCATCATGTGCAATGTGAATGCACTGGGTTGCATGGTTACAGTTAACCCCCCCCTCCCTTTAGTGAAAATGCAGGGAGGCATTGCATGGCAATGAAAGGTTGACCAGAGAACTGTGTATTGTCAAACAGTGTTGGCTAGCATCAAATGCATAATCTCAGTCAACAGACACAACAGCAGATGAGAATGGGACAGTAAGCAGGACACATGACGAACCCTCAGTAGTACACCCATTCATGCAGAAGGTACTACACCAATTAGACAGAGTCAGGGGGTCTGCAACAGGGGGAAGCCTGTGCCCCACACAGATAATGACACCCTAAACATGTGCGTGTTGCAGGACTGAGCTAGAGTGAGCATGGAATGGATGACCAAATGCCATGATACGTATGTAATCCTGGACACGTACTGCAATGAGCATCCTGCCAAAGACATATAGGGGCATGCATGGAATGCACACAGAGCATGAATGGGTACTCATGTCCCCGGGGAGCATCTGACACCCTGCATCAAGGACCAATGATGGACCCCACAGTATGTGTCTGGCCGGTTTGGAGGGGTAAGGGTGCATGTACACAGGAGCATGGAACAGGCCATTGCAGTAGTCCAACATGTTACCCACCAGTGCCATGGTTAAATTGAGGTGCAGGGGGGCCGAGGGGCAAGGAAGCATGCCTACGTGCAGTACCTGCATGCAGGCTTGTTAGGGAGAATTCTCTGTTTAGGCTGAATTTCCTAACCTAGTGAGTCCCCCAGCAGCTTTGCTGGATTTCTGGAGTTTGTTTTTTCCATCCTGCCAAGAGTGAGACTCTTTTTCTCCCACTCTTGGACATGAATGTGTGTAATTCCTTTGAATGTCAATGTGTTCTATGGGCTATGGGGTCTTTTACTTCATAGGGTCTCATATGTTTTGCTATGTGTGTTACACTGCACCCTCCGTGCCGTAGCACTGGGACGTCCTAGCGGACCTCCCTCATAGACTCCATACCCGGGGACTGACTACCGTCTCTCCGGGCATGTAAAGTCACCATTGGCTTTACTAGACCTAAATTTACTAACAGAACTAGTACAAACCATCCTATTGTGGACGTACTAGTAGGGGTAATTTGATTACTCCTGCGTCTGTTATTCGAGGGGGCACTGTGCCGTCCCCCCTCGTCGAGTTTTGGCTGGTGGCAGTGGAAACTACTTGTTATATTCAACCCCGAATGTAACCCTATGGGATTCTTCCCATTGTTGGAGATTGATACCAAATCTCGTTAATCTCTAACATACCACCGGTTTACTTATCTTAAATAAGTCTATCGGATGGTATTTTCTGCCAGAACTCGGTTTTTAAAATGGCGTCTGTGTTCGTCTCTGTGACTCCTAAACCAAAGGTTGAGCCCTTTGTTCCACTTTTGGCGGGCTTCTGTAGAGAGACCCTCCAAAGTGGTGCCATTCTGTCTGGGTTACCACGGGGGTGTGGGAGGGGGTTTAGGCACCCTGGACCGAGTTGCCTTGCCAATTCCGGTCGCACTCTAGAGTGATTGGCCCAAGTGGTGAGCCACCCCGCTCACCACTTAGCATGTGTTGATTGACAGCTAGGCTGAATGAATGGGGGTTTCCTGCATAAAAGCAGGGCTTTTGGGACTGGATCTTCAGAAGTCGCCACAGGACCTAAGAATCCGACGAGGGTAAAGCTGAGCCGACCTGCAACGACAACACCTCCGGTGGAGCCCTGCGGAACCGACTCACCACTTCCCGACGACAGAGGAGATCTCCCTGCCGGAGAGTCTCTTCTCCTGGCTGGTGGGAACAACCAGTCACCTTTGCTTTTTCTTCGCCCAGGACGCAGTGGTCGAATTGCCCATGCAGAGCACCTCGGCAACCGGATAGCCACTACCCCTGTACCGCGACCAAAAGGTGGTGCCTTGTGACGGAGCACTCCACGGCTGGCCTCTTCCCTGGTGGTGCACCGGACTTCACTTTTCTTCGACGACGAGATCATCTCTACTCTTGGCAAAGACCCGACGTGCATCCACCACCAGGAATAACTGCCCCCGCCGGAGCTGTCTCTCCACAAACAAGGTACCGTGTCCGCCTGGCTTCCCTTTCTGCCGGATAGAGTGAGGTGTCTTAATCCTCGCCTTTCCATCGGGTCGCCTCCAAGCTTTCTTTAACTTGTAGTTCTGAACTGGTCCAATCTTTCCATAACAATTTGCGATAAAGACTCGAAGCGCATTTCCACCAAGATACTTTTTGGGACACATCGCCTTGCCTCCCTCCGAGTGGGCCTGGCCTCTAAACTTTAGAATCTACAGTGGTTCCTGTCTTCTTGCCTTGCATTTGTTCTTAAAAAATATTGGTATCAAGTTGATTTCTTAACCCGCCTTTTCTCTCCCGTCCTAACGAATACTAGAGTGCCATCTAGATTAAAGCATACACCTCTGTCTGCAAATAAGTGATGCCGTTGAACCTAGACTTGTCGAACTATTGTTCGGGGGATTGATATTTCCTTCGTATAGTGATTGTGATTGAAATCGTTTGCAGTATTTCGTGCCAGAGTGTTTTCTATAGATGTGTTCTTATAAATAAATAACTATATATCTTTACACCGAAGCCTTATTGCGTGTTTGCTTGTCTTACTGTGTAGATTGCCCTATATTGTATACTCCACATACTGCCTAACTCTTCTTGAGGGAAGTCTGACTGCTCAGCCACAGCTACCAAGTGAATCTGTGTGGTACAGACTGCTACCAAGTGGGTTTACTGCCAAACACCTGTAGTCCTAAATCTTTTGCAGTGGTCCCAGAGGGAACTGCACAGGTTTCCGCCTAACAAGGCTTAACACACATGCACCTCAGTCATGAGATGACATGGTCCAAGTGCTGAGTGGAAAGACACCACAGGCTACATGCAGACAGGTCAGTGAGCTGGAACATGTACCGGGGGCAGCCGGGTGGCTAGCAAGTGAGTAGGGTGCATGTGTGGTGATGAGGGCAGTCCCCCTCTGCTTCACATGTCCAGCATGCATCACAGCAGGCACGCATTAGTGAAGTATTGCATGACTCGCACATGAGAACCATGTACACATAGCATGTAGTGGCAGTCAAGCACAACACATCACACAAGCAAACCACACATGGGATGGGCAAACATGCAACAGCACTCACCGGACGAGGCATCATAATCCTGCATCTCTCCCACTCCTTCGATCAATTCTGCCGGGATGAATTCTGCAGCCATTACCTCGAGCGGAGTGAGTTCTTCCTGCTCAGGTGGTGGCCCACTGCCAGTCACATGAGTCACAGCATAATTGGAGGCATGCCTTTGCTTAGCACAGCGTCGGAGGTCATGCCAACGCTTTTTGCAGTCATGAGCTGTGCACATCTCATGTCCTAATGAACTAACACCATCCGCAACATGCTTCCCTTATACCCAACGCTGGGCAGGCGTAGGGTGGCAATTTGGGCCCACTAGCATATCGCGTTCGTGTTCCGACACGTAGCCCACAAGGAATTCCAGTTCCTGCTTGCTGAAAGGCATCTTCCTCGACGTACCGGAGGCGGAGCAGTGTTTGGGGTCCCAGCCTCTTGCGCTGGAACAACCTTCCTCCTCTTGGGCAGTGGTACGGACCGTGACTGGCAAATGCCGCCCTGATCAGTAGGGGCAGTGGCAGTGGTGGACTGGACCAAGGGAGTGGCAAGTGGAACTAGGACGGAAGCCCTGACTTGCCTCAATGGCTGCTGGGTACTCTTGACTGGACCCAGCGCAGCAACAGCCGCTGTGCCTAGGTCTGTGACCGAGACTGTCCTGGCTGGCAGACTCACAGCCGGGGTGGTGTTGGCTGCATCTGCCCATGCAGTTGACAAAACCAGGCTGCTCGGGGCAGCAGATAACAACACTGCCCTAGGGACATGTGTCTCGGTCAGAGCATCCCTTGGGCGTTCGTTGCTTGTGCCTCCAGACCACCTGGAATTCTGCCTGGGAGCCGACCCTGAGCTTGGGTGGTGGTCGCCACAGCTGCACCTGCAGCTACCACTACCGTTGGGCCATGGCAGTTAATGAAACTGACTGCCGATCACATGGGCGCCAATGTCAGATGCAAGAGCTGCATCTCCTGGAGCCGCAGGGGGTGGTGGCATGACTGCACCACCATGTGGCAGAACATCCTGCTGAAGTGGCACACCCCTGCCTCTCCCCCCTCTGCAGCCACCTTGGCCACCCTGGACTCCCCCTACTCCAACCATGGCACGGATGTACTAGTGCCAATGGGAGGTGTACACAACAATTGTCCTGGGCAATTGGGGTGAAGGGTGCGGGGTACGTGATGTAAATAGCATCTCTGTGCTCCTGCAAGGCTGTATGTTACCCCTGTGAGAAAATGACGGGTCACGCAATGCTCAGGCACCCCAAATCTGCAATAAAACTGTGCACGCAAACCCCAGTAGCCCACGTGTGAGGAATTAACCTCTTGCAGTACACGGTGGCACCCAGGGACACAAAAAACACATACACATGGGACACAAAGGCTACTATGACCTCGAAAAATGGGTAAACGATACACAGGGGGATCTGCAATGAGAATGATAGCATGCACGACTCACCGTCTGACTAGCATGGGAAAGGAAAACATGCGTAGGCAAGACCCCCACCAAAATAAAAGGTACGTCCTCGATCCGCTGTTAAGTGATGGCGCATGAAACAACAAGAAGTAGCAACACACGCGTCAGTCTCCACGAAAAGCACATACAGCTAACTGCTGGGCCTTGCTCACCTTTAACCCGTGCCGAGGGAAGTGCCCGTGCGCGTCGTGTCACTTACGTGCTTAGGCCCTTTCCTCGAATTACACACTGACGTGCTGTTTTTTCATGTGCTAAATCACTCTGCATCAAGCTGGCCACGCGACAACACACGGAAGACCATGCTCTGGCCCAGAAGGCCATTTTCCTGCCCCCCCAGAGCTCCAAGCACCCTCCCAAGAGCCATCCGCTGCTACCTGCCTGCCTGCTGCTATCATGCCCTGCTATTTGGTGCCTGCACGTCAGCCATTGACAGGGGTCCAGTTGCTGTGACCACCGCTGCTGGAACAGAAGACTCCCGACTGGTGTTCTTTTGCTCCACAGCCCAGCCCCAGGACCCAGTTGCCCACCCACACCTGCCTCGGGGGTTGCCATGTCAGGGCAAACACCATCTGAGACCACTGGAAACCCCCAACCAGAGAGGCAGAGGGCTGTCAGCTTCTCAGCCAGAGAGGTTGGCATCCTGGTGGAGCAAGTCCTGGGGTATTATGATGCCCTCTTCAGATGACCGTGCGCCGACAAGGAAGGACGGAAGAGGACCTGGTCGGACATCATGGTTGCCATAAACGCAAAGGGGGTGGCAACCCGCTACTTGAAACACATCCAGAAGCGCTGGTAGGACTACAGGTCCAGGACCCTCCAGAAGGCCCAGTGCATCTTGCGTGCAGCGGATGCAGGGGGGTGCCAGGTCCAACTTACCATCGATCAAATGAGGTTCCTGGAACACATCAACCCAGTGCTTCAGCACCAGGTCCTAGAGAGGCAGACCCGTCTGGAGTCGAGCGGTGAGTGTCTGGCCTATCCCATTCCACACAGTGCATGTTGAGTGTGGCAGAAGCGTACTGCTTGGACATATGTCTGACATGGCCCATGTATGTATGTCTGTGTGCAGGGACAGGCCTGTGCTGCATGTGAGACAAGTCATGTGTGGTGCACATCAGTGGTATATGTATTCCGATGCATGATGTACAACTCCATGTGTTGATGGATGCATGTTTGGATGTCTGGATGTGTACAATCCATGTTTGTTGTGTGACACATGGATGCTGGTCCCACCTTCATGTACCTGCACGGTGTACATGTGCGTGTGTCTGTTTGGCATGTGTGTGACAGTGAGACAGCATGGATGCTTGTGTCCCGGACATCTGGGTACCTGATTGACAGATGTGACATAGTTGCTGATGATTGCACTGACAGGTGGTGGAGATGTACAGATGCATGTCTGTCGGTGTGTGTGCATGTGTTCAGCACTCCCCATGTTGCTTGTGATGTCATGTCAACCTTTGGATGTTCATGCATTTGCGTGTGTATGGATGCTGATGCCTGCTGCATGATTCCTGTTAATTTGTGCATGTGTGTGGGTTCAAATGACATGAGTGTTGGGAAGTGTGATGCCATCTGTGATGTCTGACACTGACACTCATGTGCAACTGTCATGTGTGTATCAGACTATTGTACAGTGCCCTGATGCCTGTGTTCTATCTCTCCCTAACTGCAGCATCGACTGATGAAGAGGGCGGAGATGGTGCTGTGGAGAACAGCAGCAGGGATGCCACCGCCAGCCGGAGACGCAAAGCCCAGCTCCCCCCCAGGTAATCATATTTTCCAGGAGTGAGGAGTCTGGTGCCGCGTCCATGGGCGCAGCTGCTGAGGGAAGGCCCAAGGGGCAGAGGTTGGAGGTGGACTCCTCGGCAGCAGAAGGGGCAGCTGAGCCCCCACAGGGGCGTACGGAGGAAGACGGCACAGAGTCATCCAGGTTGGTGGGGGGTTAGGTTGAGAAGGAGGCTGTGACAGCCCCACGCATTGGCCTGGAAGGGGGGATTCCACTGGTGCTAGTGGTGCAGTCCAGGGGCAGGGACAGGAGGCAGCACAGGCTGCCGTGGAGAGGCCTGTGTGTAATCCTGTCCCCGATCCTTTGACTGCATTATCCTGCCCCGCGAGGTATGCCTTCACCCAGACCTGTTTTCAGGGAGGGGATGCGCAAACAACAACTGGCCTTCCTCTCCCTGTGGACGTGGCAATCCGTAACCGGGTTGAGCCTGTCCTATCTGGATTGGCGTTGCGCGCATGTGGTATTTGGGATGACTGCACGGTTCTCTCAGGACAATGCACATAATTTCTAATTCCTGTATGGGCGCGTCGACCTACTAGGATGGGTCGTCTGCACCGGATTCCTCCGTGTGCTGGATCTTCTTGCAACCCCCTCCTCAACTGAACCCCCTGTGCGCCAGTCGTCCTCCGTGCCATCTTCCCACCCAAGTATCACCTGGGCCCCCTGTGGAGATGCCCCTGAGCTGGTAGAGGACACATCCCTGCCACAGTCAGGAGTCGGAGGTCCAGCAGGGATGGCTGCCCCACCAACTGGACCCCAGCAAATGGGCGACATGCAGGCATCAATACGCAGGGCACGTGCACAACAGCGCCGGGGGATTTCATCAGCCTGGATGCTGTTGTGGTGCCAGAGGCAGTTGCATTGGAGGCAGCAGCAGGCTCAGCGTGGGAGGCATCATGGCTCGGGGCCATCAACATCCCGGGGGCAGGCGTCAGCCGAGGGGCAGGAGGACCCAGGAGTCGGAGTGTCTTCGTGTGGCAGCGGTTGGGCCAGCAGATAGATGCGGAGCGGCGGCAGGCAGAGAGGGCACGGCTCACGATGGTCAGGGCGGAGAACTCCATGCACTGGGCATTGAGGCGGGCTGAGAGCCTCGTGGCAACTCGCAGGTGTCAAACTGGATATTAAATTGTGCCTCCTATTGTAACGATTGTATGTATATTGGCCTATGCCAAGTTGCTTAAAACCGTATGCGAATAACTCTCTACGGCAAGGTCTTGACCTTAGAAATTGATGTAAGCCACCATCTTGAATCAAACCGCCATTTTAGGTTCTCTTGCTGTGTAAAAGTCACCCTGTACATCAAAATGGTGGACGATGCCATTCCGAACAGAATCTGGTCGACATGACCGCTGTACAGCTAATATATAACTTTCCTGCAAGCCACTTGTTAGGGTCGTGAACTGAGACCTTGTCCTTCTGTTGACCTGCATGTAAATGGATTACCTGTATCAACGGAACTGATCTATGCACATACTAATGAATAAATTAGAATTGACCTGGCAGAGACCCTAGACCAGTAATACATTCATGGAATGGTTAACCCGCGAAGGGGTTGGACAACAGGCTGGAGAAATGTATAAAAGCCTGAATGTCCCAATGTACAGTCTCTCACTGAATACATCGAACCCCGTTGAAGTTCGCTGTGTTGTACTGAGGGCTGATAGCTATCTGACCTGTCATTTGACTTTGTCATTGCTTGACCTTAAAATAAAGTACTTTGTATGTTCCTTTTTAACCGGTGTTTGGTGTATTTCCTTTGGGTTTCCCGGCCTCATATTATTTTCCTCTTTTCACAGTTGGCGCCCGAATAGAGACCCTCAAGATTGATGCCGGACCATTGAAGGTTGACGCATGCTATCGGACCGGGATCGGACGGTGTGATATTACGGGCCCGAATGAACGAGACGCGACACCTCTACAGCGCTGCACGATCCGATCCTTGGACGATAGGCGTGTGGTCTGAGACGGCATCTTGACGAGGGTCCACTTTTGAGGCGGGCAGATTTGCCAAAATCACCAAACACAAGGTAAAATTTGTTAGGTAAGTTCTTTGACAAACCGTACGGTCCTCCTTAGGTTTGGTCACGTGAGTCGTGACCCGACTCTTAATTTAACCCTGACAATTTGAATTTGGCGCATTGTATCTGCAGACACAATTATTGACCATGTAACACCAAGTTTTTGAGAAATGCCTGGGAAATTGTCTAGCTGCTTTAGGGCATTATTGCGCAGCGATCGACAACCTTTGGAATTTAGCCGCCCGGCACCACAGGAGGGGTTGCCGACGTTTACTATGTATTGTAAACATGGCATTGGAAGTGTAGTATTTAATTATATGTGGCACAGACAAACCAGACATGCCTCCGAACTTCATTGGCCAATCAATGGTAGTTTTGAAATCCCTCGTATTGAATACTTAGAGTCGGTCTTGTTAAAGAAAAAGGCCAGACCCGCAGCATTTGATGCTGTACAGAATTGGAAAAAAGAAGCGTTGCAGCAGCTTAAGACTAGGGAAAAACATGTGCGCCATCATAAAACAAACGCTGAAAAGGCGTTGTTATATGATCAGGACAAACAGTCTGAGTCAGTTAGGAATATGGATAGGGCTTTCTCACTCGGTATTCAGAAAATCTATCCTTCTAAAGACCTTCATGTTTCTGACGAGTTTCTCGACAAATTGTTAAATGAGCGAAGGCCTGGTGCCTCTGCACCACCTCCGTATGATCCTCTTCCTGTTGCTTTGCCTCTTCCTGATGTTATTCCTGCTCACCCTGCTCAACCTGTTGCTCCTATTATTCCGGCTGTTGTTCCTCCGCGTGCTCTACTACCTCTTCCCATTGCACCAGTAATAACACCTCCATTGACTCTGCCTGCACCTCCACTCCCGAGTGGTTCTGTACCGACTATAGTTGATCAGGGTGTGGGGTCGAAGGTTGTTACTCGTAATACTGTCCCTACAGATAAAAAGCGGGATTTGTTTGCATGGGGTAAGCATTATATGGAGAGAGATGATTGAGCTAATGTTTTTGCCACACTGTCTAATATGGATAATTTTCCTGAGAAAAATGTTTTTATTGAAGGTTTAGGGATTCATTTATGCGTAATGTGGTATAAATTAAATAATGTGATCTCCCACAGGGGCTGAGGGATCTGAATACTTTAGCACTATCAAGAGATACTGTGGAGAAAGTACATGAGCATGTCGAGAGGTTGTTCGAGTATAGGAGAGATTTGGAGAAGTTACGGAATGAGGATGACGAAGAGGAGAGTATGTATGTACAGAAACAATTTCTTCCGTGTCGTAAATGGGCATCTGAGGAAGCACAAATTTGTACAAAAGATGCGATTAGATGGATTTCGGATTTATCGATAACTCGGGTTGAGGTATATGACACATATAGTCAATATACGCTAGAAATGCAGAGGAAGGTGATTCGGGTAATGGTAGAGTACCTGCAGGATGAATGTGTGAGGAAGAAGGTTAGTTGTCCCACAGAGTTACTGGGTATTTATAAGAGAGCATTTTCACTTGACACTTCTTTGACTGCTTTAGCGCTCGACTTAGCTCTGTTGCTTAGTAAGCGTTCGGAGTTGCCTATATCTCAGTTGCCTATGAGAGAGGTACCTCCGACATTTGTCCCAAAAGTTGGGATTGCCGCTAATGCTGCAGCAGGTATAGCTGCTGTGGACATTTCTGCACATTGGGCCTCATTACAACCCTGGCGTTGGACCATGGTGCTATTAGCACCATGGTCCATGCCGGATTCCGCCATGGTGGATGGCGGATTTACCGCCCCATTCCTAGGTTGGCGGGGCGGTAAATCCCCATTCACCATGGCCCCTTCCCCATTTCCATTTTTGGCCCATAGGGCTCAATGGGAATGGGGAAGGCGCTAATTACGGCACCGTAAATTACGGTGCCTTAATTAGCACCAAGGCCCCTTAGCGGGTTGGACTTTAACGCCTGCAAAAAGCAGGCGTTAAAGTGTGAATCAGGCGTTAAGGGTTTAATGGCGCCGCAGCCTTTTACGGCCGTTTTCGCGACAGGAAGTGAACACTATTAGGCAATCTATTCCCGACATTAGGAAAAATCCGACAGGATTCTATAAAGAGATAGAGTCCGTCTTGCAGTCCTCAGTGTTCACCCTAGGCGATATTGACTTGCTATTCCCTATACTCCTGCCCGTAGATTTGTGGAAGCAGGTTAGAACAATAGATGATGCACCTGGGTTGGGAGATACGTGGGCTAATATAACTAGGCTTGACGGGGAAAGACCAGCTGGTGAGAGACCGCCTCAGGTGATACTCACTTTGCCTGACAGAATCATTGCGAAATTAAAAACTATAATTCCCGAAAAAAGAATTATTTGGGACAAGCTTACAGCCTGTGTCCAAGGAAAATCTGAGGGTGCCACCGAGTTCTTTAACCGGTTGGAACAAGTATTCTCGGACTTCAGTGGACAGGATTTAGGCACAGAATCTGAGAAAAGGTAATTTGTGGACAAATTTGTGTGTGGACTGCTGCCTGACATCCAGTCACAGATTATGTCTTCCGAGAGAACTTGGCAGGCGAAATCCCAATCAGAAGTACTGCACATGGCTCAGTACTACGAGAACCGTGTCAATAATGAAAATGATAGAGTAGAAAAGAGAAAAGGAGACTTAAAGACTAAAGTATTGTTACAACAAATTGTTAGAGGCCCCAGAGGGGGTAGTTCGCAGATTAGAGGTCAGTATGTTCCACAGGGAATGTGCCCTTGGGTCCTGTGAACAATAACCAGTGTGCCTATTGTCGCCAGGAGGGTCATTGGCGTGCACAATGCCCTGTCCTTCGACAGAGGTCGAATAACACATTTGGGAGTATGGTTAGATGACCCAGAGGTCGCCCCGGGGTGGGGGGCCCTGGTAGAGGTCAGTTTTCGCAGGATCCTCAGCAACCTTTTTCACAGGACAATCAGACTTTGAGTGTGGACACTAGAAACATATTCGATCACCCTTCTGCTGCTTACCTCTCTGAGGAGCTTCCTTCTGATGATATTCTGTTTCGTTAGGATTGCCCGAAGTAGGGTTTGGAACCTACACCTATTCCCGTTAGTCAGAAATGTCCCTACGTTGAAATGGTAGTGGGAAATAGGAAACATCAGTTCTTGATAGTCACTGGAGCACAGAAGGGCTCCATTGATCATTCTCGGGTTCCAAACATTCCACTGTCAGGGCAAGGCAAACCAATGTCTCCGTAGGGTTTTCTGGCACACCAGTCATTTAGCTATTTCTTTGGGTCCCTTTACGGACCATTGTCCCTTTCTTTTGACTTCGAATTATGGAGAGATTTTGTTGGGGTTGAATCTGTTGAAGGAATTAAATGCGGTAATTCATTGTTCATCTGATGGAGTGTGTTTGACGATTTTACCACAGCAGTTTTCTGTTTCACAGTTTTTGACTAGACCTTTGCCACCAGAATTCAGTAATGTCCCAGAGTGTTTGTGGGCGGCTGACGACAATGATGTCGGCGTTCTACAGATTGAGCCTGTTAGAATAGTCTTGAAACATGGTATTAAGCTGCCACCTATTCCGCAGTATAAGATCTCGGTTGAAGGTGAGCGAGCTTTGAAGAGCATTGTTTCCGATTTTGTGCATCGTGGGGTGATTGAGGAGATTACAGGAAGTTTGTGCAATAGTCTGATCCTACCCGTGTACAAAAAAGGCGATAATGCTATTCCGTTTCATTTTATAATTGATTTGCGTGCCATTAATAGAGTTGCCGCTCCACAATTTCCAATTGTGCCTGGTGTGACGACGATATTAACTATGATTCCAGCTACGGCTACTTACTTTAGTGTTGTGGACCTGAAGAATGCTTTCTTCAGTATTCCTATACACAAGGACAGAAGATATTTGTTCGCGTTCACCTTAGGGGGACACTCGTTCACATTTACTCGTGCACCTCAAGGTGACACCAAGAGTCCTAGCATTTACAGTAGGGCCTTGAAAGAACAGCTTGATACTCTTGAATAACCCCCTACATGTACGCTGCTTCAGTATGTTGACGACTTGCTTTTAGCAGCAGATTCTGAGAGCTCTTGTAAAGAGGGCACTGTATTGTTGCTCATCCATCTAGCTAAGCATGGTCACAAAGCTTTGCTTAAAAAGTTTCAATATTGTTGCCAGGAGGTCACCTATTTAGGCTACCTCCTGTCAAAGGAGGGAAAGAAGATTGACACCTGAAAGAATAAAACACATTTCTGGCATGTCTGTCCCAAGTGCACAGAAGGAAGTCAGAGCCTTAATAGGTATGGCTTATTACTGTAGGTTATGGATCCCGAACTTTTCACTAGTGATAAAACCGATGTTGGCTTTGACAAAGAAGGGCATTTCTTCGCCATTGCCATGGAAATCGGAACATCAACAATCATTTGAGCTGCTCAAGACTGCATTATGCTCTGCACCGGTTTTGGGTACACCAAATTACAACAAGGCCTTTGTGTTGTTTGTGCATGAATGCGATGGATGTGCTTTGGCTGTATTAACGCAGGAACATGGAGGGAAGAATAGGCCGTGCGGTTACTACTCTTCCGCCCTTGATCCTGTTGCATGCGCTTTGCCAAGATGTTTGCGAGCTGTCGCTGCTGCTGCCGCGTCTGTAAAACAGAGTGAGGGAATGGTCCTAGGCCATGATCTAACCCTGATGGTGCCTCACTCTCTAGATGTTCTATTGAACAAAACTCAAACGTAACACCTCACTTCCGCACGATTGACGAGATATGAATTAATTTTGTTTGCTCCCCATATACAAATTAGGAGGTCTTGTGTTCTTAATTCGGCTGAACTCCTACCTTTCCCGCAAAATACTGTTTGCGGTGATGATGAGTCACATGACTGCCTGTATACTACTGAACAAGAAACGAAGGGCAGAATTGATCTTAAGGACACTCCTTTGGATAATGCGCAAGGGGAGCTATTTTGTGATGGCTCTTGTTTCAAACTTCTGGATGGTACATCCAAAGCTGCTTATGCAGTCACTACATTGAGCACGGTTGTAGAGACCAAGCGAATTACACATAACTCCGCGCAGGCCGCAGAGATTATAGCATTAACCCGAGCTTGTGAGCTTTCCGAAGGGCTAACAGTGAATATATATACTGACAGTCAGTATGCTTTTGGGGTGACTCACAACTTTGGGAGACTTTGGTCAGAGAGAGGGTTTCTAACTTCACATGGGAACAAGAATCAGCATGGCCCCCTGATAGTACAATTGCTCTCGGCGCTCGCGCTCCCTAGTCAGTTAGCGATCATGAAATGCACAGTGCATCGCAAGATCACAGACGATGTAGGAAAAGGGAATGCTTTTGCTGATCAGATAGCCAGGCAAACTGCCACAGATCTTTGCACAGAAATGTATGCTCTAAGAGAAACTAGGGATGTCTATGTAATGGACGAGGATATTGGGTCTGTGCGGGATATCCAAGCTGATGCCACAATGGAAGAATCTAACAAATGGGCTGAAGGCTTGGGGAAATTAGATGATGACAGGCATTGGGTGGACACAGTTGAAGGGAAATGGTTACTTCCTAATGCCTACATAGTCATGATGGTCACTATGGCACACGGTCCCACACATGTGTGTGCTCAACAGATTACAAAAATGTTAGAGAAAGTCTGGGTAAATGATAAGATTTCGAAAATTGCTCAGCATTATGTCCAAAATTGCATGATTTGCCTACAGCACAATGTGGGAAAAGGGACGGTAACTCCAAGTGGTAGCTTAGGGGCCTCCTTCTGTCCCGTTTGAAGTGATTCATTTTGATTTTATTGAGATGGAGCGGTGCAATAGTTTAAAATATGTCCTTGTGGTCATTTGCGCCTTCAGTAAATGGGTTGAGGCTTTCCCTGTTAAAGATGCTACAGCCATGACCACTGCAAAAATTATGATAAAGGAGTACTTCCCGCGGTTTGGGTTGCCAAGAGTCATCTGGTCGGACAATGGTCCACATTTTGTTGCTGCTGTAATTTTACAGATATGTACGGCACTACATATTGATAAGCGATTTCATTCGGCTAGACATCCTCAAAGTGCCGGGTTGGTAGAGAGACAAAACGGTATCCTAAAGAACAAACTCGCTAAAACGTGTGCCGGTACCAGACTAAAATGGCCGGACACCTTACCGATCGTGTTATTAGCCATGCGCACTACCCCTCAAACTAAGACTGGGCTCTCTCCATTTGAGGTGGTGATGGGGAGACCTGCTAATATTTGGGGTCTTCTGAAACCTAAAGCACTGAGAAGTGTTGAGAATGTATTGCTTTCAGACTACTGTAACCAGTTGACTAAAAATCTGTATTTCATTTATCATCAGGTACGATCAGCTTTATCTGTACGTAATGAGGGCCCAGGACACAACATCCGGCCTGGAAGCTGGGTCCTGGTGAGAGCATATGAGCGGTCTTCTTGCCTCGCGCCTCGCTGGCGGTACCATTCCAGGTCTTGTTGGTCGCCCAAACGGCAGTTCGGCTGGCTCGAAAGAAGAACTCGATACATGCGACGCATGTCAAGAAACTTCCTCACCCGACGCCGCACGTTATAGAAGAAACAGAACCCCTCTCTAACGTTGCAATCGATGATCCTGAAGCAGAAAATAGCACTGTGAGTGAGTCAGAGAATCTCTCTGAGCCCATGGGGCTTGGGGAATCGTCCATTTTGTCTCCACACTCTTTGGGAAAGTCATTTCCGGAAACCATTGCTTCGAATTCTGCAACTTCCGTTGCCTCTGATACGTTGCTTCCCTCAGGGAGTGACGTTACCTTATTTCCGGATCAAACAGTACCGGGAACCACCAGATATAATCTTTGACGGAGAAAATTGACCTACAGCACGGTTCGACTGTGCATTCAAAAGAAGGAAAGGATCATCAAGGGCTTGCTTTTGCCCAAATTTGAGAAAGGGGGTTCTGACGACTAGGGTTGAGGAAGGACTAAGAAGCCGCACGACGGGAGGGTCGCCAGCAACGAGCATTGGGGTTTCCATCCGAAGACTACGATGCCTGCCATCGCTACTTCCCGTATTGGACTTGTAAATAAGGGGGTGACCAACTTGGACAATGAACAATGTGCCTGGGCCCCGAAAACATATTGCTGTGTTTTGATGATAATTTGGGGTTTTTATAGTAACTGCTTTAGGATTCTGGTACGTTGAGGAGATTTATCCTCTAGAGCCTCTTTTGCCAACTGAAATTTCACCTACTGTTTTTACTCCTTTTGTACACCTGCATACTTTGTCGCCTAGGAACTCTCAGCATAGGCAGAAGTATCACAATAATACTATGATGCTGATTATGAATTCGACACATGCCATTTTTAACAAAACCAATTGTTGGGTCTGTTCACATTTACCGCAACACAGGGATAAGGGGCTAGGTTGGTATATTCATCCTTTACCGTTGACAACTGCTTGCTGTGCTTCTCTTAGAGCACTGTTCTTTGGCCGATGGAATGATAGCATCTCGGGGAACTTTGATGGAACTAATTTGAATAATTTTGAGAAATGTGTTCTGACTCCCCTGGGATGCTCGCTTTTCGCAAATAGGAGCAAACCCAACGTGCTTCGATTAGGCCTTCTGATAGACTATCCCGTCCTTTCCAATCTTTAGTTTCCTTTAAAATGGCTCCGATAGGCAATAAGGATGCCGTGCCTCCTTCTTACTCTGTTAACCATAGCCCCGATTCAGTTTCTTTCTGCATACAGAGGAACGGTACCCGGTCAATGGGAGATTTTAAGGGCTGTGCCAACGTTGAAAATTTGACTGGGGAAAACAGACCTTTGTATGTGGGCGAACCTGCCTATTCTGTTTGCGGTAATGTAGCATTTCCATGGTTGCCCAGGGATTGCCAGGGAACCTGTTATTTAGGGATCCTGTTACCTGGGGTATTCATAGCAAGCACTTTGGAAGTTTCAAAGGCTCGTCCACGACGGGACGAGAATGGTGATACCCCTGCACAAGTGATGGGAGATATAGCGAAATCAGTTGTGCCATTTTGGGGGCAGATAGAAAATTCCGAAGACATCAGGAGACTAGCGAGAGTACTGGAGAGAACCATCAACCGGACCACAGATATACTTTATAACATGACATTAGAGCAGAAAGCAATACGATGAGTAGCACTCCAGAACCGGATGGCATTAGATGTCATGCTGCTGAACGTGGTGGAGTACGTAAATTAGTGGGGTCCGCTTGCTGTGTTTTTGTACCAGACTCCTCCACAACCATTTTCAAAGCAATTCAGAATCTGCACATCCTTAGCTCAGAAGTGTATGTTCCCGGGGGAACTGGAACCTTAGTGCTTGGTTTTGGGATTTCTTGCGATCTTGGGGTTGGAAGGTACTTTCAGTTTTGTTGATCATTTTGGGAGTTCTGCTATTCCTTTGTTGTTGTATCCAATGTCTGCCTAGTATATGTTCGATGCTAGGGGGATGTTGTGCTCAGGCGATAGGTACGATAGGATACAAAGTATATGCCCCAGATAAAACTTCCAAGGAGTATGTGTTAAAAGAGATCTTAGTGAACGACCTGATGGCCATAGATATCTCTGACAGCGATTCAGGGTGTATGGACGATGATGTATGGAGTTACTTGCAAGGAGATCAAAAGTAGTCTTAGCACTTGGCATAGGCCAAAAGGAGGGTTTGTCAAACTGGATATTAAATTGTGCCTCCTATTGTAACGATTGTATGTATATTGGCCTACGCCAAGTTGCTTAAAACTGTACGCGAATAACTCTCTACGGCAAGGTCTTGACCTTAGAAATTGATGTAAGCCGCCACCTTGAATCAAACCGCCATTTTAGGTTCTCTTGCTGTGTAAAAGTCACCCTGTACATCAAAATGGTGGACGATGCCATTCCGAACAGAATCTGGTCGACATGACCTCCGTACAGCTAATATATAACTTGCCTACAAGCCACTTGTTAGGGTCGTGAACTGAGACCTTGTCCTTCTGTTGACCTGCATGTAAATGGATTACCTGTATCAACGGAACTGATCTATGCAAATACTAATGAATAAATTAGAATTGACCTGGCAGAGACCCTAGACCAGTAATACATTTATGGAATGGTTAACACGCGAAGGGATTGGACAACAGGCTGGAGAAAAGTATAAAAGCCTGAATGTCCCAATATACAGTTTCTCACTGAATACATTGAACCCGTTGAAGTTCATTGTGTTGTACTGAGGGTCGATAGCTATCTGACCTGTCATTTGACTTTGTCATTGCTTGACCTTAAAATAAAGTACATTGTATGTTCCTTTGTAACCGGTGTTTGGTGTGTTTCCTTTGGGTTTCCCGGCCTCATATTATTTTCCTCTTTTCACACAGGGCCTTGGAGGAGTCCATGGCAACATCCCTGCGAGCCCTTGAGGCCAGGGAACAGGCCCGCCTCCGGGACATCGACATGGAGTTGAATGATGCCCTGGCCCGGGACATCAAGATGTGAGCTGTCGGAGTACCCTGCCGCCTTTGTACATAGTTATTTAGACATAGGTCTCCTTTTGTTTAATTTATGACTTGGAGTCCACAGACTTTGCTCCTCCTTTTTGTATATAGTTCTGTTTTGGATTAGATTTTTGATAGGTTTCCTTTATTTTTGGGATCACGGACCCTTGTGACTTACATTGTGTATAGTTCCGGACATGTACATACATTCTTTATTTTCATCCCATGGAGTAATGGTTTTTTGTGGTTTTCAATTTTGTTTTAATTCCTGTGGACTTTGGAAATGGACCACTTTTCAGTTTTCATGTCTTGGATTTTTATTTTTCCTTGGATTTACCTTTCTTTTTGGTTTTGCTTTGATAATTTGGTCTTTTGCATGTGTGCTTTTGATTTTGTCCTTTTGTTTTCTTTATAATACATCTCACGTTTCTTCATTATTGGTGTGGTCTACTCTCATTAGTTTTGTGCATGTGTCACTGTCCATTGCCTCTGTTATGTGTCAAAACTGTGTGGCTCTGTTGGACATGTCTTTGCGTGCATGCGTGTGCTTTTTTGGATGTGAAGGCATGGTGCTTTTAGTGGGGAGTGGGTACAATATATGGTTCTGTGTTTGGACTGGGGGCTGCGGTGTGGGATGGGATTTGGGTTGGCATTTCTGACATGGGCCTCTATTCTGACAGCACATTGGGTGGGGTGACACATCAATGGGGCTGGGTGGGAGGACATGTATCGGGGCCTGCTGGCAGGTTGCCGTCAATGGGGTGTGGTGGGGGGTACATGAGTCAGGGCCTGCTGGCAGGTTGCCGTCAATGGGGGTGGGGTCGGGGGGACATGTGTCAGGGCCCGCTGGCAGGTTGCCGTCAATGGGGGTTGGGTGTGGGGACATGTGTCGGGGCTGCTGGCAGGTGCCCATCACTGGTGGGGGGGACATGTGTTGGGGCCTGCTGGCAGGTGCCTTTCACTGTTAGGGGGGACATGTGTTGGGGCTCACAAGTGCATGGTGCCATGTGGGCTGCATGCGGGGCATGCCTGCGGAGTGATGGGCTGGCTGTGGGTCCAGCCCAGGAGTGCAGGGTGGTCCGCTGTGGGTGGGCTGCCTCTGGGGCATGGGGAGGGGGGGAAGAGCACACCTGGGAGGGCCCGCACTGCCAATTGGTATGTAAAGCACCCTCGCGTACCCCAGAATCCACGTACCCCGCTCGCGCCAGGCCAATCGTGTGTAAAACTCCCTGTGCATCCCTTGGAATACGCGTCCCCCGCTCGTGCCAGGTCAATCGCATGTAAAACTCCCCACACACCCCTCGGAACATGCTTACCCTGCTCGCAGCAGGTCAATCGTGTGTAAAACTCTACGCGCACCGCTCGGAAAATGCGTATCCTGCTTGCACCAGGTCAATCACATGTAAAACTCCCAGCGCACCCCTCGGATTACAGGTACCCCGCTCGTGCCAGCCCAATCGCGTGTAAAACTTCCTGCCCACCCCTTGGAATACACGTACCCCGCGTGTAAAGCGCACTTGCATACCCCCATATTCGCGCACCCGTGTGGTGAGGAGCCACATGCACCCCCTGCAGGCAGCCCACACCACAGGGGAGCCCCCTACAACCCTGACCATACCCCACAGACAGCCCATCCACCCTCCCCATGCCCTGCATACAGCCCATAACCCCTGAACACGCCCCACAGACAGCCCATCAACCCTCCCCATGCCCCGCAGGAAGCCCATCCACCCTGACCATGCCCCACAGATATCCCATCCACCCTAAGCATGCCCCGCAGGCAGCCCATCACCCCTGGACATGCCCCGCAGACAGCCCATCCACCCTCCCCATGCCCCACAGAGAGCCAATCCACCCTGGCCATGCCCCGCAGACAGCCCATCCACCCTGGCCATGCCCCACAGACAGCCCATCCACCCTGACCATGCCCCACAGATAGCCCTTCCACCATGGCTATGCACCACAGACAGCCCATCCACCATGACTATGCCCCACAGACAGCCCATCCACCCTGACCATGCCCCACAGGCAGCCCGTCCACCCTGACCATGCCCCGCAGGCAGAACACCCACCCTCCCCATGCCCCGCAGGCAGCCCATCACCCCTGGACATGCCCCGCAGACAGTCCATCCACCTTCCTCATGCCCCGCAGGCAGCCCATCCACCCCGACCATGCCCCACAAGCAGCCCACACCACAGGGATCATCCCTGCAACCCCTGGCAATGCCCCGCAGCCAGCCCACATCACAGGGGGGACTTTTTCCACACAATTTGCCTGGCACGAGCGGGGTACGTGCATTCCGAGTGGTCCGCAGGGAGTTTTACACACGATTGGCCTGGCGCGAGCGGGGTACGCGTAACACAAGGGGTGCAGAGGCAGTTTTACACACGATTGGCCTGGCGCGTGTGGGGTACGCGTATTACGAGGGGTGTGCCGAGAGTTTTACATATGATTGGCCTGGCGCAAGCGGGTTACGCATATTCCGAGGGGTGCACAGGGAGTTTTACACGCGATTGGCCTGGCGCAAGCGGGGTACACGTATTCTGAGGGGTGCGTGGGGAGTTTTACAGGCGTTTGGGCTGGCGCAAGTGGGGTGCGCAAGGAGTTTTACACACGATTGGGTTGTCGCGTGAGGGCTGAGTGGCATTTTTAGCGCAATTCCGTTGTTGAGGGGGCTGCATGCTGGTCGACTGGCCTTTATGCCATGTGTGGATGTTTTTGGTGCATGGGGCTGGGTTGGGGGTGTAACTGGCACTGCAGCAGTGTCGCTGCCGCACGCTTCGCAACCGCTGGTTATGGATGCTTAAATCCATGAATACGCGGTGTGTCAAAATGGGTTTTGGTGCAGGCAGCTGGCGCAAGCTTCTGCGCTTGATTCCAAGAATTACCCTCATTATTTCCATTATGGTTCAGTTTTTAACAGAAATAATTTCTTTATGAAGTCATAGTGACTTCAAAAAGAAACTATTTCTTTTTGAAGTAATAGGGCTCCCCTCAATCCCATGATGTGTGTATGTGTGAGTGCATGGTGAAAGGATGCCCACAAATGTATGTGTGGCTGGGTGCGCGTGTGTGCGTGTACGGTGTAGGGGTTCACACTTAAATGTATGGGTGGCTGCCTGAATGTACCTGTATGGTGAAAGGGTGCACACTTAAATGTATGGATGGGTGCCTGGCTGTTTGTGCCTGCATGGTGAAAGGGTGTACACTTAAATGTACGGGTGGCTGCCTCAGTGTGCCTGTATGGTGAAAGGGTGCAAGATGCGTGTGTTCATATGGTGAATGGCGAGTGTGCTTGTGTTCAGGGGAGCGACAAAACCTACATTTCGGGAGGCTAATCCTTCAAATGTTGGGAGAAGTGCTAACTTCAGGGCGGTCGGAGAGGTGCAAACTTATTTGTGTGGGGGCATCTAGCTTTACACATTTAAATGAGACTATTCTAGTGCAGCTTCAATGTCACACGCAGTTAACTCTCTCCTTTAAGTCTGAAAGCACCCACTTATGGACTGTATGAGAATGAGCGCTATCCTGTTCCCTCCCTTCCTTTCCAATCACTCCCCTGGCATGCAAGTACTAAACCCACATCATGATTCAATTGCCTAAACTATTTGGCATTCGAATGCAGGTACTAACAGTGAAATTAGTAATTGCTGGGCCCTTGTTAATAGTAAAATCCAGGTGCCGTTTAACATCTGTGTCCTGTTCTGTCCGGCAACTGCTCTGAAGTTCAGCCAGGTCAAGTCAACACAGCCCAGAATTTCAGGAGGGGGGAAGTGCTGAAGCCCATTCAACTCAATGGTGTTGTGCCACTACTTGAGTTTAATGCATTGGTTACTTATTGGTAATCTTCATCACTCCTTGCACTATTTCTCCTCGACCCAGTACTTGTGTATGAGGCAATACTTGTACTGGTTTGTACAAGTACTGGGATGAGGTAGAGGTACATGGAGGTAATGCCTGACCTAGCTACCTGTAATTTTCATTACTCCTAGTTCCACTCTCCCTCATCCCAGTACTTACATATGAGGCAAGGATCGTCATATGTACGCTCTGGGGCCAGGAAGAGGGACGTGGAGGTAATTCTGGGCCAAGGAGCTGATTTTAGTGTGATAAATTATAATGGTTGTTCATGTCCAGACTAACCAAGAATGATATGTGGTATTGGTGGCTAGAGAGGCATTTTGGTGCCACCAGTCTAGTCATACCTCAGATTGGTGTGACTTTTTTTGAACTGGGCATTTCTGATAAAGCAGTCCTGTTAGGTGTAATCACCTGGCTAGATTGGCATTTGGATGCTGCAAGTCTAGCCGCTTCTTACTGCAGCATTGTATATTTTTCTGGGCATCTGTGATAAAATGATATATGATATGATATGATATAAATCATTTATAAGGCACCTGTACACAAGTGTTTCTAGGCGCAACAAGACAAGGGAGGGATAGAGGGTGGACAAGACAAGCAATCTTACTAGGCCTTGTGTCATTCAGATCATGCAAGTGCGAGAACCAGAAGTGCAAGGGGAAGGGGTGGGGGGGAAGTGCAAGGGAGAGGGCAGGGAAAAATAGGGAAGCAATGCTCTGAGTAAGTGCAGCCAGGGCGTCTTGCCTCTAGATAGTGCAAGGAGAACATGGGACTGCAGGGTTACAGTTACAGACCCCAGGTGTGTGGTAGGCCCGGAGGCAGTGCAAGAGTGACTGATCAAGAAAGAGCCTGGGCTCAGTGAGACTCTGAGGGTAGCCAAGCAACCAGTCGGTAAAGCAGACATGTAGGTTGGGTAGGTCAGCAGGGGAGGGAGACAGAGAAAGCAGAGGAAAATAGGAATGTTTGAGCGGTATTGTACGATCAGACCAAAAATTAAGTCTGACCGTACAATACGTGTTGGGGAGAATTCTCTTATAAGGCTAATTTCCCAAACCTAGTGAGTCCCCCAGCAGCTTTGCTGGATTTTTTTTTTCTCCTGCTAAGAGTGAGACTCTTTTCCTCCCACTCTTAGGCATGATTGGAGGTATGTCTTTGACTCTTTGTGTGCTTATGGGCTATGGGGTCTTTTACTCCATAGGGTATCATCTGGTTTTTTTGTATGTGTTACACAGCACCCTCAGTGCAGTAACACAGGGGTGTCATAGTTACCCCCAAACATTGACTCCCTACCCTGGGACTGACTACTGTCTCCCAGGGCATGTAAAGTCACCATTGACTTTACTAGCCCAAAATTGTGAACAGAACCAGTACAAACCATCATATTGTGGAAGTGCTGGAAGGGGTAAATTCGGTTGCCCCCGGGTCTGTTTTCAAGGGGGCACTGTCCAGTCCCCCCTTGTCGAGTTTCTGGCTGGTGGCAGTGGTTACCACACACAATATTCCACCGGAATATTTCCAATGGGATTTTTCCATTGATTTTAAACGCACCACTTTTTGGTGCAATGTTAAAGATACCGCTGGTTTATTTATTTAATATTAAATCAACGGTTGGGTCTTTTTGCCAGAACTCTTTTCTAAAATGGCGTTCGTGTCCATCTCTGTAACTCCAACCAAGGTCGGGCCCTTTGTTCCACTATTTTGGCAGGCTTCTCCACAGAAGCCCTCCAAATGGTGCCACTCTGTCTGGGTTCCACAGAATGTGTGGGGAGGGGAATTGGCACCCTGGACTGCGTTGCCTTAGCAACTCAAGTCGCACTCTGTTCTGATTGGCCCAGTGGTGATCCGCCCGGCTCACCACTTAGCATGTTTGAGTGACAGCTAGGCTGTTGAATGGGGGTTTTTCTGCATAAAAGCAGGGCTTTTGGGACAGGAACTTCAGAAGTCGCCGCAGGACCTAAGAATCCAAAGAGGGAAGAAGCTGAGCCATCTGCAACAACAACACCACGGGTGGAGCCCTGCTGCAACAAACTCACCACTTTCCCAACGACAAGAGAAGATCTTCTGCTGGACCAGTCTTCTTCCTTTGAGCTGGTGGGATCAACCAGTTTGCCCCTTTTGCCTTCCAAAGACGTCTCTTGGTCGAATCACCCGTGCCAAGCACCCCGGCGGCTGGATAGCCAAGCTTCACCACTTTGACCGCGAATAAAAGGAACGCACCTTTTAACCGACAAACTCTGCGGCTGGTTTCATCCCTGTGCAGTGCATCGACTCCAAGTTTCCTCCTTGACGAGATCCTCTCTTCCCCCGGTCGAAACAAGGAACTGCAACAACTGCCAGGAACAACTGCCACCGCTGGAGCTTCCTCTCTCTTTAAGGTACTGTGTTCTGCCTGGCCTCCCTTTCCACGGATTGCTTACAGTGACTCAAAATACTTGGCTTTCCAACTGGGTTGGCCCCAGACATTCTAACCTTACTTCTTGGATCACCCCAACCTCTTTTGAACATTCTGCAAATACTTTTAGTGCATTTTAAACTGGGTGATCTTAGGCAGATTTCGCTTTGCTCCATTTAAATTGGGCCTGGCATATGAACTTTGGCTCTACAGTGTATACTGCTTTTACTCCCTTGCTTTGAACTTCTAAAAGTGTTGGCAACTGTTTTATTTTTATGCCCTGCCTTTTTCTCTCCCTTTAACTTAACTATTGGAATGCCATCTAGGTTACGCGCTCACATCTGTTTTAACAAATAGTGGTATTTTAACTCTGACTTGTCTAATAGTTATCAAGGGAGTTGTTTATACTTTACCTGACTGTGTTTTAATTTGCTTTTGATTTAGAGTGCTAGTGTATTGCCTAAAGTGTGTTTTAAATAAATAATTATATACTTTTGATACAAAGCTCTGGTCAGTGTTTGTTTGCTCTACTGTGTTTTTAGCCCTATTGTGTATACTCTATATACTGCCCTACTCTTCTTGAGAGAAGTCTGACTGCTCAGCCACAGCTACCAGGTAAATCTGGGTGGTGCGGACTGCTACCAATTGGGTTTACTGCTTACTCCTGTAGTCTTAATCTTCTTGCAGTGGTCCCCAAGAGAACTGCACAGGATTCTGCCTAACAATATGACTGAAAAATGCTACCACCAAAGGTTCAAACACCAAATGTTCGAACCTTCGGTGGTAGCATTGCAAGTAAGTAAAAAATACTGTGTGGTATAGTGAGCGGGGTGTAGCGGGAGACACCCCAGCAGCACAACCGCAAAAAAAAAAAAAAAAGAAAGAAGTACGGGGGCTGCGGGGGTGTCCCCCGCAACATGCCACTCACTATATTTTACAGTATAGTGAGCAGAGTTTGCGGGGGTTGCAGGTGAAACCCCTGCATCCCCGGTAGTTTGTAAGTGTGTTCACATGAGAAAGGTGCAAACTTTTGGTAGTTCGCACCTTTCTCAAGCAAACTTTCTGGCTGTGGCAAAATCAGCCGCAGTTGGATCACTTAGAATCGTTTTGAACTGCTTCAAGAACTTCAGGTGGTCCGGCTCAGGTTTGAGAGGGGCCAGGAGGCCATTCCAGAGGGAGGAACCTGCAGAGGAGAGAGATCTACTCCCCCGACACTCTCCCTGGAGAGACATCTAATCCTTAGAGAGTTGGAAGTAGCTGAGCGAAGGGCTCGAGAAGGAAGGTGTTTTGGAAGATAGCGTTGGATGTAGTGCGGACCCCGGCACCAGAAAGCCTTGTGGACAATGGAAAGAACTTGATCCTTGCAGCCACAGTGAGCCAATGGAGAGGTTTCTGGGCTGGAGAGATACAATCCCTGGGCTTGAGGCCAAGGATTCGTATCGCAGTCCTGTGCTGGATTAGTTGCAGAAGGCGGAGAGTAGAGGAAGGCAGATTGAGAAAGAGGCTGTTGCAGTTGTCCATCCTAAAGTGAACCAGGACTCTGGAGACAGTGAGCTTTTGGTGGAAAGTGAGAAAGGGAAGAGTCCCCTTGAGGAGGTGCAGCTGGAAGTGGGAGTTCTTGGCGACGTCCGTGAGATGTGAGGAGAGAAAGAGAGAGTGGAGTCAAAGAGGACACCAAGGTTTTTTGACTTGCAGGAAGGCAAAGGAAGAGGGCCAAGGCGGGCTGCCAGAGGGAGAGAGGGAAAGCAGGGGCAGGGGTCTCAATGAGAAGGATCTCCGTCTTACTGGCATTAAGGCAAAGATTGTTGGAGGCGTACCAATCCTGAATCGCGGATAGACAGTTTGGAATGAGAGAGGAGAGGAGGCTGAGAAGAGCCTGAAGGAAAGCTGAGTGTCATCCTCATAACACTGAAAGTTACAGGAGAAGGTAGAGATCAGCTGGCCAAAAGGCCTAGTAGATGTTGAAAAACCAGGGTGATAGAGCCTTGGGGAATGCCTCAGGTAGAGAGAGAGGTGGCAGAGAGAAAGAGACCAAGTTGGACCTGGGAGGGGCGGTCCAAGAGGAAGGAGGTCAGCCACTCCAGAGCCTGATCCATGATGCCCAGGTTCTCGTGGATTCGATTGATCAGGGTTGACCGTGTCGAAAGCAGAGGAAAGATCAAGAAGGATGAGCATAGAAGGAATGTTGGAGTCAAGGTTAGAGAGCAGATTTTCACAGGTGTTTCGGAGAGCAATTTCCGTGCCTCTGGCAGAAGTCAGGCTGATGGTCATGGAGACAACCAACAGATTAAGTGTGGAGAGTAAGCTGGGAGATGGCCAGCTTTTCCACGAGTTTGCCCAGGAAAGGGGTGATGGAGATTGGGCGATAGTTTTCTGGACAGGTAGGATTGCAAGATTGCTTCGTGAGGTGTGGGTGCACAAGGCAGTACTTAAGAGGAAAGGGAAACATTCCAGTGGTGAAAGAGTGATTACAGAAATCACCAAGGCTGGAGTGAGTGTGTCAACATGGTCCTTGATGGTTCTGGAGGAGCAGAGGAACACCTGTTTGGATGATACTTTCATACATTGGACTTGTCTAGAAACCTCGTCAGGTGTTGTCACAGAGAAAGAGGAGAAAGGAGGAGTAGAGGTGGAGATGGCCAAAGGGGATGAGGGGGTCAGAGAGGCAAAGGGAGAGGAAGAGGAGGTAGAGGACAGGATGTCCAGCATTTTGATGAAGAAGTGAGAGGCCTTAGCCGTACAGAAGGCCTGGGAGGGAACAGGAAAGGTAGAGACCACAGGAGTCACCAGTTTCTTGCAGTTTTTAAAGAGTTTAGCCATGTTGTTAGAGGCCACAAAGACGTGGGCTTGAATGTGTGCTCTCTTTTTGATGAGTGTAATTGCTTCGATTGCATTTTGGTGCAACCCGTCTAGGTATGTCTAAGTGTGGCCTGGCATGCTTTACTGTAATGCTATTACATGTCTACACTGGTCTACATTGTGATGCCAGGTGGACATGTTTTCATTGTGGAATGACATTCTTAATAGCAAAGCATTAATGTTCCTGTGCATTGTTGGTGACTTGTATGCATTGAATTAATGTGTTACCCTACAAAACAATTGCAAACACTCTTTTTTTGGCCAATTTATCACAGAAAGTGTTCTGTATATTGCGTTAAAACACATATTTATATCTTTCTCCTAGTGCAGTGTGTGGCATACCCCTTCAGCAGAAAGTTTGTGCATATTGCGCAAGCGTGATTATCTAGGCCGGCCCAAAGTGATTTGTTTCCGAGTTTGGGGCATGGTCCCTCAGCATGGCGTGCAGGGCCCCCCACCCCCACATTTTTTGTTACGTCACTGATTTCAGGTGTTAGATTTCTGAGGTCTTTTTAATACATTTTCAAGTGAGAAGTCCACTCGACTATGAGCATCAGACATGCTGTTAATAGTTGTTGCAGATTCTCTGGCAGATTCTCTGGCTGATCTATTTTTTTGTGCAAAATCTGCATATGTTATCGGGTTTGGGGATGAGTTTCCATTTTGCTAGCACATCATTTGTTCTCCATAAGTTAAGCTGAAATCTCAGAAAAGTACTTCTTCACGAGGTGGATTGAAACTTGATTAGGTGTGATTCAGGAATTTGATATTTTTTGAAGCCATATGGGTTGTTTTGGAAAGCTAAATATTTCATGCATAGGTCCTGAGTGCAGAACCAATCATGTTGGTAGAGCTTCTGCTTAGCACGTGTCGGATATTTGCCTCCCTCATTATTTTCATGGTTTCCTGCTTCCATGTGGCAATAAATCTATGATTGGACGATGCTAAATAGTGAGGTAGAACCTGCAGTAGCGATTCCAAAGTGGTGGATATGAGGCATTTCCTAACAACGTTTCCAAGCATAAGAACTATGTAAAGAAGGTGGACCTAGTTCATGCCTGATTATGTACCCTTGCTTCCGGACTGGCAAACTTGCACCAGATAATTCATCATAATTCATGTTTGCAATTTTTGTGACGGAACATTAAAAAAACACATCTGCATGTTTTCTAACTCAATGTGATGTTTACTGTCCATAATTCCTCTTAAACTTTCAATATCCTTTTTAATTGATTTTACTTCTTTTCCAACATTGTCATTTTAATTGTTTTAATTAATTCAGGACTCATTTTGTGAGTAGTTGTTGTAATGCTTCTTTTTTGATTCTTTGTCATACTACAATAACTTCTTCACGTGTTTGAAAATATTTCAAATATTTTGAAACAATTGAAGATATACAATTTAAAAAATAATTGTGTTGGTTGTATAAACAATTTATAGTAGACAGACAATCTATATGTGTTTGGTGACTAATAGTTATTTCTTGAAATATTATTGTTATTCTCATTTTATATATACATAAGATTTACATGGTAGTTTTAGAAGATTGTGCTATTTCTAGGGTACATTTATTCTTGGATTAGATATTTCAAACATGCAGCCCATTTTGAAAGAGAGGATTTTTATTGTTCAGAACACTTAGACATTGCCAGACGGAAAAACTGGAACATGTAAAGTAGACACTATTGTCAAAATCAATGGTTCATTAAGTATTGGTGGCACCTACTCGACATGCAGCCAGTTTCCATACATATAACACATGAGCCCCAAGCACTTTATTTTTTGTAGTGCTCATGCAATTTCCAATACGCATCATCCACATCATTTCAGGGAACTTGCACCGCATAATTGATCATAATTAATGTTCCCACGCTTTAAAACTTAACATTAGATGGGCCTCTCTTCATATACATGAAAGAACTGTAAAGCTCCTTTAGGAAATATTTTTTGCAACACATACGTATTTCTGTTGTTATCAGCAGTGCATGCTGGGGATGGAAACCATTCAATTGCTTATTCCATAAGGCTCCACTGTGACCCCAGCCGGTCCAAACAACCCTTATTATTCACTGCACCTACCCTGCATTCTATTTCAAGGTCCACTATACCATAATAATGTAACCAATAGCCACTGCTCATGGCTTGCAACCATGGCAAATGTCCAAATCCATGGAGCTTAGGCATCAGCCATGCCACATTCCAAATAAGAAAATCAGAGTACACATTTGCGTTTGCCGAGGGTCCGGCCCACTATCCAGACATCAAATGTATATCACTAGTTTTTCTACTTACATTCTTGCACTTTGGAAAAATAAAATACAAGACATATTTCCAAAAACATGCCTTCAGGTCCTTGTCAATGCTTGTCGCACAAGTTTGTTGTAATGTAGCCCATCAATTCAGGCTGTAACCACAAGTTAAATATGTTTCCCATTCAAGCCTACCCCTTCGGCCATGCCGCATGCCACAATAAGCAAATTACAGTACACATTTCTCCTTGCTAACACCCACACCCATTGCCCAGTCACCAGAGTTATATCACCGTGGTGTGTACTGACTATTTATACTTTAAAAACAAAAACACAGGCCATATTTGCAAAATCATGCTTTCCAGTTCTTGCTGACCCCCCCTCGTACATATTTGCTGCGATCCCAATCAGCACTTCAACCTGTACTTTACTTCAAAATATTTATAAAGCGCAATCCTTGGACCCGAGGGAATTAGGGCGCTGACAAACAGGAAGAGGGAAGGCTGAACCAACAAGCACATTTGTTTTTCCCTTTCAAACCTATCACAATTTCTAAAAACCTGCCACATAGCCAGTCCCTTGTACACATGGCCACTTTAACCAGATTGCTCATCCCTCGTGGTCATGGCCATTATCCAGATTGTCCGGGTCATGACATTATGCCATGACCCAGACAATCTGGCCACTGCCCATGGCCACAGGCTACACCTCACTCACCACAGATATATCACTATTTACTGCACCTACATTATGACACTTGTCAAAGAATAATCATGCTTTCAGGTCCTTGCCAATGCTCTTTACACGACTTTGCTGGAAATCCGCCCATGTTTTATTTTTTCAAAACTGCCAAAATGTACATCCGTACAATAGCCCCTGCTTCACAAAATCCATTCAGACTTTGCACAAACATTCAAGGTAGGGTCTATAATCTTTCTGAAAATGTTTGTCCACATTATTCAAATGGCAAAAAAGTTATGCACCATTTAAAAATGTTGAGACCCCATCTAACTTTGCCCGCTCTACACAAAATCCCACCAAACTTTGCAAAAACATTAATATCTACATCTAAAATCTTTAAGATACCTTTTCTGCAGATTCATCAAATGGCACCACATTTATAAACCTTTACAATATTCTGCCCCCGCCCCCCACTCATTTTGTTCCCTCTTGACAAAACAGCACCATACTTTGCAAAGCCATTCAGAATCAGGTCCAGAATGACATTCCTGAATTTCATGCAGTTTCATTGAGTGGCGCCAAAGTTGTAAGCCATCTAAAAGCTGCTTTTCACCAACCCTGTACTACACAAATAAGCATAGATGCCCCCGAAAATCTAAGATGTTCGTGAACATCACAGGACTGTCCAGGACTGTGTGCCCAGTAAACTGCCATTGACAGCTGCCAGTATTTCTGCAGCAAACAACAGTACAGAAACAAGAATATTAAAACAAAAACATTGTTTCCTATTTAAAACTGTTGCACATGTAAACTTCAAATAATAAATCATCCCTCAATATGGAATGCACCTTGTTAATTTGACTTTATTTATAGGCCAAATGCAATACCCCTATTTGACTCCCCCATACTTTTATGTGCGTCTGCTTTAGATTGTCTAATTTGTAATGCCCGCTGCCATGACCTAATGACTTAGTGAAAACACGATTGAAATTCCCTCCACCTCCTCTCAAAACGTGCTGTTTCAGCTCTAGTTTGATTGTCATCTCCTACTCGCCACTGAGCACACCCCCCTTGACCAAGGCGGCCAGTATTAAGACATAGACCACAACATTGCTATGGCTGCCCATCCACTGAGTACACAGCCATGCTTGGATTGCTACTTGTCACTTTGATCCCATTCTGCATTGTACCAGAGAGCTTACCGTGTTTAGGCAACTCTTACATCTCTCATGGAAACGGCCTCTCCAGAATAGCCTGCCACCGTCACTACCCTATCCCTACCCCACACCTTTTTTACGTACCACACCTCCATATTTGCCTATCCATGTCAACATTAACACCCTAAGCACCATGGAAAGTCCTAAGTTCATACCGTTCCCTAAACCCATATCTTTAACAAAGCAGGCTCACGCCTCAAATAACCTGGCTGATGTAACTACATACCCGATTTGGGTTACCACCAGACTACATCAACTAAGATCACGTACCAACTTGACCCCCTTTAATTACAACTCAGCCTGCGTTCTACCCTAACAGCCTAAGCCCAACCCTCTGCCCAACAACAAACAACATAAGAAGCCCTCTGGAGTCACCGCCAAACACCCCACCAGCGCCATTGACGATCAGATTCCTGACATCACTCTAGAGCCATAAATAGAGTCATCATGCAACATTAAAGGTGCCATTATTAGGAGCCCACGCCATTGAAATCCATAACCTCATTATCGAACAACAACTGGACTTGTTATTAGTCACATAAACCTGGCTAAATCAAGCCTCTGGACCCTATTAGCTCTGCCTATCCCACCAGAGTACAACATCATAAGGTCTGACAGAACTAACACACAAGGAGTTGGTGTGGCCATAATAGCTAAATCTACTTTGCAAATCAGACCCTGCCCTATCGAAGGATTAGCAGGCTACGAACTCCTCCTAGCCAAACTCCCACCGACCAGAAAACCACTCTCAACTTTCTAGTGATTTACAGATCACCCAACAGCCTTACCCATCCGGACCTAGACATACCATTGCTGCTAACACCCTTCATCAAACCTAATACTAAATGCATCATCCTCGGCGACAGCCATCTAGGTTTCAATGATAAAGAGGACATCAAAGCAGAAGACCTACATACCGCACTCAAAGATATGAATTTCACACAACAGGTGAATGCCCCCACCCACACCAAAGGTCGCACCTTGGATTGGATACTGACGCACAATTCAAAAATATCTATCCAATCGATTGTACCCTTGGACTGGACCAACCACTATAGCATAAACCTTTCCATCATCAGCAAGGCAACAAACCCCTTAATGCTCAATGTAACAGATACTTATGAAACAATAAATATTCAGAAACTAACAGCTGAAAATTTAGCCCTCATAATAACCAGTGCACTATCCTCCAACATGATCACGAGCAACAACCCCGGTCTCCAGGCAGAGGCCTACCACAAGTGCCTTACAGCCATTATCGACACGGTAGCCCCCTTAACAACCAAAACACAAAGGGCCGTCAAACGAACGAGTTTCTGGTTTAATGAGGACTTAGTCGCGCTAAGACGAACTAAAAGAGCGCTGCAACATATTAACAAAAAATCTCCTACACCAGCCAACGCTTATAGAGTGGCCAACAAAAATTACAAAACCGCAATTATTACTCACAAAGCTAATGCATATAACACTTGCATTAGCAGCGCCACTTCTAAATCTAAAGAGCTCTTCTCCATTCACAAAGAATTGGAAAACCCTATCCCAGTCACTACTCCTTGCCAACTCCAGTAAGGAATGTTGTACTGCCATACAAAATGTGCTAGCCTCCAAAATTGAGCTACTTCAAAAGAAAATCCTCACTAAAAGAAAAATCCTAGCCGAAAATAATGTACCTATCACTTATCTAAATTAAACTGAGGAAAATATGAATCTACAATTCTAATTTACCCCTGTGACCCAAGCCACAGTGGCAGACACAATAGCTAAACTAAAAGCTTCAAAATGCAAAGGGGAAAATTTCCCAGCCCATTTAGTTAAGCTTTGTGCCCCACTCCTTACTCCTAATATTACTAACTTTGTGAATGCCTCATTCAATACAAACACAGTTCCGGAAAGCTTAAAAGAAGTGTGGGTGACCCCTCTGCTGAAAGAAACATCCCTTCATGCTACAGTACCCACAAACTACCGACCAATAACCACAGTACAGTTCTTGCTTAAAATTATTGATAAAATTGCTTACTACCAAATCCAAGCGCATCTTGAACAAAATCACCTCCTTAGAGCTAGACAATCTGGTTTCAGACCCAACCATAGCACAGAAACGGTTCTCCTGGACCTGAAAATCCAGATAGATACCATCAGGGACTAAGGTAAACTCTGCATACTATTGCTGTTAGACGTATCTGCAGCATTTGACTCAGTAGACCATGATAAACTATGCGACACTCTATCAAATGACTTCTGATTCTCTAAAGATGCAACCCTCTGGGTGAAATCTTTTCTAGCTGAACGCATATCCAGAGTAAGTATTGTTAAAGAGGCAGCCGATCCCATACCAGTCCCTACCGGGGTACCCCAAGGGTCTTGCCTCTCGGCCACCTTATATAATGCGTATATCAAGCTCCTCTTCTCAGCCTTGGACGATACGGGTGTCATCTATGCCAATATTGCAGATGACACCCAGATCCTCAAACCAATCTCAAGGGATTATGCCCAAAGCACAATGATCACTAACAAGATCTATGCAATAATCCAAAATTTGATGGCACTGAATAGCCTCTGCCTCAACAATGAGAAAACAGAGATTCTCATTGTGTGCTCCCAAACTAAGATTAGCGGCCTCCAGTCAGACTAGGCAACTATCAACATTGATGGTTCCCTGATCCCACTATCCAAACAGGTTAGAACCCTAGAAGTTTATCTTGACGTCAATCTAACAATGACCAGACATGTAAGCGCCCTGTCGTCATCTACATCCTACACTTCCAAACTGATTGCCCTGAGTCGCCAGTACTTCATACCGACTAATTGTGTCACATTAGCCAGAGCTTTAATACTATCTAAATTGGATTACTGTAACCTACTCCTATTAGGGACATCTAATTCCAACCTAGGGAAACTACAATTAATGCAAAATAAAGCGCTACGAGCTGCACTTGGATTCAAGAAGTCCGGCCACATCTCCAACATTAGGAGGGAGACTCATTGGCTACCCATTAAGGCTAGAATCACTAAGCGTTTCCCACAAATACCTCAACAACAAAGCTCCCATCTATTTAAACAATTCAGTCAGCAAAAAAGACTCCAAGAGAATGCTCAGATCCAACAATAAATCGTTGCTTGCTGTCCCTCGCTTCAAAGGTTCCAGAATGGGAGGTAGCAGTTTCCTAGTCATGGCCCCAAAACTCTGCAACAAGCTCCCACTTAACATTAAAAACGAAGACTGCTTCCTTTGCTTCAAAAAATCATTAAAAACCTGGCTTTTCAAACAATACTAATTAAATTACACACCAGACTGTTATCAGAATTTGTAAATAATGTTAGTGACTATGAAATGTATCAACCTATGTAACTTGTTGTTGTAATGTTTTAACCGATGTAACTGAATACTGTGAATTTTTATTATAAGATGTCTGCAACAATGCTGTGATATCCAAGGGTTTGGGCGTTTAACAAATGCAATAAATAAATAAATGAATAAAATACACATTTTACAACCACTAATTTCTGTCCTAAAATAGCATTTCCTAACACATACTGCGTTTTACATGATAGGAGTTTGCATAGCAATAAGCCCAAAGCCAAGGGGGCATTCCCGCATCTGATACTGCCCAAAGTCTTTATTGAAGCCCTCAAAGTAGTCAGAACCTATAACTATGGGCACGCTAAGGGGCCGATTCATGGAACAAACGTGCGCCGAAAATCCATGCGCAAGCAGGCGCAAGGGAGCGCAAGCGTGAGAAACGCAGCGCATGCGCACGCATGCGATTCAAGGAAGACGCAGCGCGTGTTTCCCGCTGTCCGTGCGCCCAATCCAGCCATGGCGCACGCAGGCATACACGGCGTACGCTACGCACACAGCAAAAGCGCACATAGCGCGGCGCACACAACCAAAGTGGGCGGAACAGTGGGCGTAACACGCGGAATGGGGAACAACGCGTGAAAAAGAAGGCGTAACTGGGGAAGTACTGCAGGGAACTACACGGAACGCCCACACGCACGCGAAAAACACGTATTCATGGATCCAAATACGGGAAACCCGGCAATGGCAAAAGACGCGCACAGGCGTCAATGCGTCCGCCACACGAAGGCAGGCGGAAGCGTCCCCGCGCACAGCATAAAAGTGCGCGCAAACAACAAACGCGTATATACAGCTACGATGAATGCCCCATTTGTCGCAGCACTGATCGTGGGACACCGCAGGAGGAGGAGAATAGCCAGGGCACGCATTTTCGCACCACAGACAAGCCTTTTTGGGATGCCTGACGACCAGGTCTATGGCAGGTATAGGTTTCCACCCCATATCATCCTAGGCCTGGTCAGGGAGTGGGAAGATGACTTTACATCCCCCACCCTTTGCTCCCAAGCATTGAGCCCCTTGGAGAAGCTGCTCAATGTCCTGCATTTTTTGGCCACTGGGTCATTTCAGCGGACCACTGCCATAGTGGGGGGGGTCTCACAGGCCACGCAGTCACGCTGCCTACACCAGGTACTGGCAATCATGACAGCGCGCCCCTCAGTCCGCAGGCACATATACATGCCCAGAACACCCGCAGAAAGGCAGGCCGTTGTCTTGGATTTTTTCAGCGTGGCACACTTCCCCAAAGTGCTCAGTGCCATAGATTGCACCCATGTGGGCCTACATCCACCTAGGGCCACTGAGCACATCTACCGAAACCGCAAGCACTGGCATTCCATCAATGTACAGGTGGTATGAGATGCAAAGGGAATCATCACCTCTGTCTATGCAAACTACCCTGGCTCCACCCATGACAGTTTCATATACAGAATGTCCGCCCTGAGCCGGGCCCTGGAAGCTAGGCGACACATGGCTCCTAGGTCAGTACAAATGCCCTTGCACATGCATGCAAGTCACACACAGACAAATATCCAAACCCTAATAATCTCAGCTATTATCACCTCCCCAGGGGACAGTGCCTACCCTCTGAGCAACCACATGATGAAGCCAATCCGGAACCCCCCCACACCACCCCAGGTAAGATACAACGCTGCTCATATTGCAACCAGGGCCATAGTGGAGCGCACATTCGGAGTGCTCAAGTCACGTTTCCGCTCCCTTGACCGCTCTGGTGGGCAACTACTCTATGCACCACCAGTAGTGTGCAGGATCATTGTGGCAGCATGTGTCCTGCACAATGTTGCAACACGGCAGGGCGTCCCGGTGAACATGGTGGTGCCCCCACATCCCCAACCACAGGCACAGGCGCTGCCCATGGGAGGGGACAGGGCACGTGGCGAGGAAGCCCGGACCCAGCTTGTGGCCACATTTTTCACCTAAACTCCCACCCCTGCGGAGTGCACACAGGCCTGGCACATACCAGGTGACAATCGATGATGACAAAGAGACAGTCAACTGTCACAACCCTACCAACCTGAGATAGTTGCCATGGAAGTGCCACATTGTCTGCATCCCTAGCTACTTAAACACAAGCTATCCCGTGTGACCAAAAGGCACACATATGACATATGACATGATATGGCCTATACACAAGTATTTCAAGGTGCGATGAGGCAGGGAGGGGGGAACAAGGGAAGACAGAAAACGGTACTACTAGGCCAGGTGTCATTGAGATTGTGCAAGTGCAGGGGTAGGGGGTAGGAAAAAGTGCAAGGGGAAGGGTGGGGGAGTGCAGTACAGGGGAAGTAGCCCAAAAAAAATACATAGGTCGGCTGGTGGCAACTGCAAAGGTAAGTGCAGACAAGTGCTGGGAAGGGTGGGCTGTAGGGATAGAGAGACAGTACCGCAGTGCAGGGGTTGCCAGGGAGGCAGTGCAAGTGGAGAGTGGCTGGGCCGGGGACCGAGGTCGGTGAGAGTGGCCCAGTTGCAGCTCCAGTGCAGTTCCAGTGAAGAATTCTGCAAGGGAGAGACAGAGAGAAAGCAGAAGCAAAGAGGAAGGTCTTGAGGTGCTTCCAGAACTGGAGATGGTTCCCCTCAAGTTCAAGTGAGGCAGGAAGGCTGTTCCAGAGGGAGGGCCCTGCCGACGAGAGAGATCTACCCCCAGCTAGTTGCTCTGCGAAGCGGATGACCCTGACATGCAAGGTGTGCATCACACACACCTGCAAAACAGGCCATGGCCATCACTGTCATGTCACTAAAACCCTCCCAAACCACAACATGACATGGCAAGCAATACCCATACACCAACACATTAACGATAAGGTACACATTGCCAGGTCCTAAATGTACAGTGGCATCAGACAATGATGCCTGACCCGGAATCAGATGAAATGACAGACCAACAAAATCTCCCACCCAAAATAAGTCATTTCCAAATGCATTACAAGAGTCGTAGACGTAACATAACAATGAATGCTTGTCTACATGCACATTGTGCATTGCAAAATCAACACTGCAGCTCATGTGTGCAGTGTCCTACTCCTGCAACACACTGCTCAGCGCACAGCACAGTGAACAGCCATTGTGTGTGATGCACACCCTGAGCATCACATCTAAGTGACAGACCACATCAAACAGCAAATTAGGCATGTACAGGATCCATAATCGGTCACAGAACATGTGCTGCAGGGACACAGTGGGCACCAGAAGGCAAACAGTGTACACGTGGATATGCAAGGGTGGGAGTACATGTAGTGTATCAGAGTGCAAGTGTGTGGTTCTGCAAGGACATGCACTCCACATATGCATGTGCACTCAAGTGACCATTAGTGTTCTCTACACATCACATGTGAACATTCACCATGTGTACACCCCAGCATGTCAAACCACAACTATCCCCTCGCACCTGAAAGGTAAACACAACACATGAACAGGCATTGATCAGCAGAACACAACATGTACATAGGATACCACCATTACAATGTCAGAGTTCCCATCACACTGCAGGGCAAGGCAACTATCAACAACAACCCCCCACCCCCCTCACAAATGACCATGACCCACCGAACAACTGCACCTGGGTCATGGAGCTTTCAAACCTCAATTCCACCTGGCCACAGGATCACCTTTACCCTTCGTCACCATCTCCCACCTTGTGGTAAAAAGGTGCCTGCACCCTCATAATCAATGTCCAAAATCACAAAATCCAAGCCAGAAAAACGAACCAGAACACCCTCCAGTAGATGACTTGACGTAGCAGTACCTCACAAAGGCCAAATACTACCACAATGATGCAACAACCAAGGTAGCACAGTAAAACAATGTCACGACAGGATGTGAAACATGTGTGGTACATGACATAGGATGATGCACCATGAACGGATGTGTACTGTCACAGGTCCCCTGTACAGGCGCGGAGTGTCACGAAACAACCACCCCCACCATGTCCCGGGTGCCTGCAAGGTCAAACTCACACAGGCCCCTGAGACCCTGGTGGGGAAGGACGTTCAGGGATATGCAGTCGGGACAGGTGTTGACACACTGGATGACTGGAATGAGTGGCAGGAGAGGGGAGGAGGAATGACACATGAAACTAGGGAATGCACGAAAATGTACTACCTGCATGAACACATATACAATCCAAACAAACTTGGACATCATTGTCATGGCCTTCTGTAGTCCAGGCTCAGGAGTGGTACAAACCAACCACCCCCTCTAGGGTTTTGGCGCCTGCAAGTTCGGGGCTTACACAGGCATCCGCAACCCCAGTGGGGAAAGAGGGTCAGGGAACGTTGCTTGGATGGGTACGGGAAGCAGGAACACCGGGTAGAGGGTACAGGGTTCAAAATTGCATAGGATCACGGGTGATTAGGGAGAAAAAACATACCAAATTGAACCACCCATACATCCATGCATTAGTACACTTCCCAGCAAGCCTATGCAGAGCAGTTCGAAAGAAAAACAACAAGACACTTAGCTCTCAGGTCCGGTTACAGGAGCACTGCAATGCTGCAAAGAGAGCCACAGTCAACAACCTGTACGTGCCAATTACACAAAAACACAACACCAAACATGCCCCATAGCAACAAACTACTCTACAAACAGACAATCTGGTGTAGATGCTTTGTACCCATATATAACATCACCCCTGTGACGGGTCATACACAGTCAATGCAGTAAGTCAGCCGCTGGTGGGTGCGTGGCAAATGGAACACCAATGTGTCACAATTCACACAACATGCAATGTTCCCTGGGTAAGCAGACAGACCCATATAGCAAGCCATGACTTCAGAGCAAGTTGCGTACCACGATGACCGAAACAAAGTTGGCAGTGCATTTATCATAAAGTACATGGAAAAGACATGCACTGCACGCGAGTATGTCCCTTACTGTATGTCCCTGTGAGCTCCCCCTTTCCATGTCTCGGAAGGCTACATGGTTGATACAAGTGCCTCAATGGACCTTGGTGTACCGGAGGGTATGTGCCACTGCCCCTGCATGTGTCCCAGACAACCCTACTATCAACAGCCATCAGTCCACCAACACATCTGAGCTGCATTGTGTGCTTCAACACCAATATTCGTCTAAGCTCACCCTCAGTGCTGTGACTAAGCCTGCATGTGCAACTCGCCTGGTGCAAGCTTTGCTGTGTCGTGGCCCCCCTGTGCTGCTCACCTTGCCAGGAGTTCCTTGGAACATGTCAGCAGTTCCAGGATGTGGGTCTGCAATCCCTGTGCCTCTGCTTGTGCACACATGTGCATGTGGGCACCAACAAACGTGTCCAGAATTCCGTCGTCCAATGGGCCATGTCTGCTGGCAAAGGTGCTCTGGAGGCTCATCCCCCTGCAGAAAGGGCATGAAACACATAATTAATGCTTCAAAGTCATCTGTGTGTGTCTCATCAGGCATCTCATTACTTGACCATGTCAGAGAGTCACATCACAAATCACACCATCAGTCCGTCTTTCACATCCAAAGTGTGGAACACTATCTACAGCATGAATTGCAACAAGCACGTGTACAGGAAAGATATGAAACATACTACACAATGCATAGCAATCAATGTACACATTAATCATGACACACCCCATCTAGCAAAAGCTGAACAGTGGACAATAACACCAAAATCATCCCCACTAGGGGTGTCAACACAAGTCACACAGCACCAGACATGCCACAGATATGACAGTCCAAAGCCTGTGCGTAATATTCTGTAACACCGAACCATCCTTGCGAGCCCATGGATAAGGTAGGCAGGAGTGGCATTTGTGAGTCAAGGACCCCAAGCAGCAAACACATACACAAGACAAGCCTGAAGGGCCCAGCTGGAACAGACAGTGGATGCCTTCAAAAGCCACAAAGCACCGCACCGTCACATGAAAGCACAATAGACTAGCAATTTTAAACTAAATCAACTATTAACTAATTACACTAACAATGGAAAACCTACATTACCTAATTAAACTAACTATCAAACAGAAACTTAACTAACTAAACTAAAAGAAAAATCAAAAATGGCCACATACGACCCGGGGGAGGGGAGCCACCCAGGAGGGGGGAGGTACAGGGTGCTGCTCAACATCCACATGCGATGATGCTGAGCCAAAAAAAAAACCTCCATGGGCTCAACGCCTGCACAGCCTGGCCTATGTGGGAGATAGATGGTCGTCCGAGTCTGGCTCATCCTGTAAAGGAGGACGTGGCACAGTAGCCTGGCCACGCCTAGCCGTAGCTTGTCCCTCGTCGGCAGCAAGTCTGCCGGACGGGTGAGCCTGGTTCTTTGTGGCGATGTGACGTAGGTCTGCATGCAGAACCTCACGTGATACACGTGCTTCCTCTTGCAAGGTAGCACGTGTAACACGGAGTTCCTCCTGCAAGGCCTGGCTGGACAACCGCTGCACCTCCCGGCAAGCCTGTAGCTCAGCCGAGATGGTACGCTCAAGCTGTGCAAACCTCTCCTCTGCCTGCTGCCTCTGGGACATCATAAGGACACCCAGAGTGGATCTGAGGGAAGCATACACCTCCCTCAGGGCATCCATGTGCGCCTCTGCGTGAGGAGCAATTGCTTGACGCAGAGACGACATTTCAGCCTGGCGTGTCCTGTCTGAGGCCGCCATGCCCAGCCTGAGCGAGCGGGCCGTGGACCGTGCCGCCTGCTGCTGGAGAAGCACCTGCCTAGCAGGGGGGAGCACAGATCGGGCCACACGCTCCATGCTCTCAGCGATGTTCTCCATTGCGCCCCTGCCGTTCGGAATTGACAGTCATGTCTTGCTCCCACTCAGTATACAGTGGTTGCGCGCGGCGACCGCGTTGCCGGGCTTGACCCCTGCGGGATCCAAGGACCGGGGGTCCTCGCTGTGTTGGCACTGCCCGCGGCTGCACGACTACATGCCCCCGTCGACGTGATGTCCCAGGCACATCAGTGACTGGTGTGGAGGGTGACCCTGCGTCCCGATCCACCACGGGCGGAGGAACCAAGACTGTCTGGTCCCTCAGTGCAGGGGTCGCAGACAGAGATGTGTCCACATCAGAATCACTCACCCCTAACACATGGACTTGATGCTTATTGAACTCAACATGGACGTCAGAGTCGTCATCAAGGCTGGACTCATAGGCAGCCAGAGACAAGATGGACTGCACCACTTGGGGGTTTTCGTGGCCTACCACCCCACGACCCCCACTAGTGCTGGGTTGATGTGGTGTTACCAACCCTGTGTCAGGCATGACAACACCATCCTCCGCCTCCATTGCGTCATCACCTGAAAAATAGAGAGAAAAAAGGTCACTACACATGTCAGAAGCACACAACACACACACACACCGAGAGCAAACTCATCCGGCAGACATGTGACACACAACATATAACCTGGCATGCATGCTGGGTCAACTTTGAATAGCTTCTGTGATCAGACCTGTTGAAAGGTGGCAGTTTCCATGGAAGTGGGTCTATGCAGTGCAGAAAATGTGTACGCCACTCACTACCTACATGTACAAGCACTCCATGGTGTGTGCCAGGAAATGTGAAGGCAGTGCAATGTCAAATTCAGACATCACGTGCATTGTGCATTCAATGTGTATGATATCTAGAATCCAAGCACACTTCAACCCCAGTACCAAAGCAGGGATGCCTAGCATGGTATCAAAAGGCTGACCATACACCTGTGTATTGACAGGCAGTGTTGACTGGCATCAAAAGCTTAATGTGATTCAAATGACAACACTGCAAATGATGCTGGGACAGTAGGCAGGACACATGATGAAAACTCCGGAGGCCGCCCACGTGTGAAGAAGACACAACAAGAGTTGGACAGAGTCATTAGCCATTGAACATGCTGAGGCCTGTGAGCCACACAGATTGTCAGAGCCTAAACATGTGTGCAACGCAGGACTGAGCCACAGTTGACATGGGAAGGCTGATGAGATGGCAGGCAATGTATGTAACCAAGGCCTTATATTACAGTGATCATCCAGTCAAGGAAACATAGGGGCATGCGTGCAATGCACATGGAGCATGAATGGGCACTCATGTCCCTGCGGGACATCTGACCCATGCACAGTACAAGTGAGATACCCTGCATCGAGTACTAAGGCTGTACCACACGGCATATGTCTGGCAGATTCTACGCTGGAAGTTAGCATCTACACAGGACACATGAACAAGAAACTACACATTGGCAAGATTGAAGCAGACCAGTGCAAAGGTGGAACTGGGGTGTAGAGTGGCGGAGGAGGGGCAAGGGAGCATGCCTACATGGAGTCCCGCATGCAGGCAGAGGAGAGATGCATGACGGAAGCATTGCATTACTTACACATCAGAACCATGTACACGTCACATGTAGCAGCAATCATGCACAACACATCCCACAAGTGAAACACACACGTCCTCAACAAACACGCTTCAACACTCACTGGACTGCGTATCAAAGTCCAGCATCTCTCCCACTCCTTCGACCAATTCAGGTGGTATGAACTCCGCAACGAGAGCCTCATGCGGAGTGAGCTCTTTCTCCTCTGGTGCAGGCCCACCGCCAGTCACCAGAGTCAAGTTGTAATTAGAGGCACGCTTAGCCTTAGTGCTGCGCTTGATGTCATTCCAACGCTTTTTGCACTCTTGCGCCGTGCGCACCTCATGGCCGAATGAACTGACATGTTCTGCAACATGCTTCCAGTGGGTGTCACGTTGGGCAGCCGTAGTCTGACTATTGGCACCCACTAGCATGTCACGGCTGTGGCCCCGCATGTAGTCCACGAGGAAGTCCAGTGCCTGCTTACAGAAAGGCTTCTTCCTCGACGTGCAGGAGGTCGTGGCTGTGTGTGGGGTCCCAGCCTGTGCTGCAGGTGCAACCTTCCTCCTCTTGGACTGTGGCGCAGACCCTGGCTGGCTAATGCCGCCCTGACCAGTATGGCCAGTGGGTTCGGTGGATTGAGCCAAGGGTGTGGCAAGTGGAGGGATGACCAAAGGCCTGACTCATGTCAGTGGCAGCTGGGTGCCCACTAATGGACCCCCGCGCGGCAACCTCAGCTGTGGCAGGGTCATTGACCGCAACGGTCCTGGTTGGCAGACTCACAACCGGGGTGCTGTTGGGTGCATCTGCCCCTGCACTTGCAAACACCCGGCTGTTCGGGGCAGCAGATGACATGACTGCCCCAGGGACACGTGCCTTGGTCTGAGCAGCCCGGCCTGCCCCTATGGTTTCCCCCCTGGCCTGTTGTAGATCTACCAAGGGCTCTTCAAGTGCCAACGCAGCCTGCGCTGGCAGACCCTGTGCCTGGGTGGCGGTGTCCACAGCTGCACCTGCAGCTACCACTACCCTTGGGCCAGTGGCAGTCGATGGAACGGACTGCCGGGTCGAACGGGTGCCAGTGCCAGATGCAGGAGCTGCATCCCCCTGAACCACAGGGGGTGGTGGCATGACTGCACAGACACATGGCACAACATTGTGCTCAAGTGGCGCACCACTGCCTCTTCCCCCTCTGTGGCCGCCCTGGACACCCTGGAGTTCTCCTACTCCCTGGTGACCACGGCCACGTCCCCGACCACGCCCGCCACGTGGAGGACACCCAGCTGAGGCGCCCCTCACCTTTGGTGGCCTCCCAACCATGGCACTGATGTAGTAGTGCTGGCACAGATGGAGTGGTGCCAATGGGAGGTGTACACCACAATTGACCTGGGCAATTGGGGTGAAGGGGTTGGGAAGCAAGATGTTAACAGCCCCCCTGCACCTGCAAGGCTGTATGTGACCCCGGTGATGTGGTGACGGGTCACCCAAGGCTCAGGCACCCCAAAACTGCAGTAAAACCGTGCACGCAACCCTGCAGCCTACGTGCTTGGATTCAACCTCCCGCAGTACGCGGTGGCACCCAGTAACACAAATAACACGTACGCATGGGACACGCAGGCTACTATGACATCGAAAACGGGTGCGATACACAGGGGCACCCGCAGTGGGAAAAAGAGCCTGTGCGACTCACCGTCTGACTAGCGCGATGCAGAAAAACACGCGTAGCCAATACCCCCGCCAAAAGAAGAGATATGTCCTTGATAGCTGTGAAGTTGTGATGGCGCGCGAAACAACAGGAAGCAGCAACACACGTCGGTCTCCACGAAAGGCACATATAGCGAACTGCTGGGCCGCTCACCTTTAACCCGTGCTGAGGGAAGCGCGCGCGCGCGTCACGTCACTTACGCGCATGGGCCCTTTCCTCGTATTACACGCGGACGTGCAGTTTTTCACGCGCGCTGAAATGCCCATGCACACCTGTACGCCTCACGTCACAGGGGCGCTTGCGCTTGAGGGGCCTTCTGTCCAATGAAAATGCGTATGCGTGCAGACGCGCTTACGCGCTAAGGGCCTTTCCTCGAATTACACGCTGACGTGCCAAATTTTGACGTGCCAAATCACTCCGTATCAAGCTGGCCACGCGTAAGCACGCGGAAGACCACGCTCCTGCCCAGAAGGCCTGACTGCCTGCTGCCCACGTGCCCTGCCATTTGCTGCCTGCACATCAGCCAGGGGTGCTGTTGCTGTGACCACCCCTGCTGGAACCGAAGACTCCCGACTGGGATTCCATCGCTCCACAGCCAAGCCCCAGGACCCAGTTGCCCACCCACTCCTGCCTGTGGGGTTGTCATGTCGGGCAAACAAAATCTGAGACCACTGACAACCCCTGGCCAGAGAGGCAGAGGGGCACCAGCTTCAGTGCCACCGAAGTTGGTGTCCTGGTGGAGCAAGTCCTGGGGCAGTATGATGCCCTCTTCGGAAGTTCCCGCGCCGACAAGGAAGGACGGACTCGGATCTGGACTGACATCGTGACTGCCATCAACGCGGAGGGGGTGGCAGTCCGCGACTTACAACATGTCAAGAAGCGCTGGGAGGACTTCAGGTCCAGGACCCTGAACAAGGCCCGGCGCCTCTTGAAGGCAGCGGATGCCAAGGAGCGCCGGGGCCACTTGTCGGAAGAACAGATGAGGGTCCTGGAACGCATATCCCCAGCGCTCCACGTCCAGGTCCTTGAGAGGCAGACCCGTCTGGAGTCGAGCGGTGAGTGTACATGCATCCTGATTGTGAGATGTGCGTGTGGTGATTTTTCAGTAGTGTGCAGGTTGCACATCTGTTTGTATGGGGTCGAGTATGGGTGGGGGTGTACAGGGCCGTGGGGCTAACCCATGCGAGGGCTGGAATGTGTGAGACATGGATGGTGCTTGTGTGTGTAGGCTTGCATGCCAAATGCAGTTGTGTGGGCACACATGTTTGGATGAATGTGTATGTAAGTAGACATGTCCGTGATGTCACGCATGTATGTTGTTTTTAGCTGCATGTATCAGCACTGTGTACATGTGCATCTGTGTGTATTTGACAAGGGTGCAACAGTGATGCAACATGGATGCATGTGACAGCGGTATGTGGAAGCCTGATCGGCAGATGCGACATGGATGCCCATCTGAACACTGCGACACTTGGCAGAGGTGTACACATGCATGCAAGTGTGGTGGTGTGTGTACATGTGTGGTGCACTTCCTGTGTTGCATGTGATGTCTGGCTCACCTTTGCCTGCTCATGCTGTTGTATGTGTATGGATGGTGCTGGCAGTTGCGATATGGCTGTGGTATGGCTCATGTGTGCGAGTTGAAATGACATGTGTGTTGGGGATTGTGATGACATGTCTGAGGTTTGCCATTGCCACTCATGTACAACTGTCATGTGTGTATGTGTCCATTGTACAGTGCCCTGATGCCTGTGTTTTATTTCTCCCTGTCTGCAGCGTCAACGGATGAAGAGGGCGGAGAAGGTGCTGTGGAGCACAGCGGCGGGGATCCCACCGCCAGCCGGAGACGCAAGGCCCGGCTCCCCTCCCATGTTGTCACCTCGTCGGGGAGTTAGGAGTCCGGTGCCGCGTCCCAGGCCGCAGCTGCCGGGGGGAGGTCCAAGAGGCAGAGGTTGGAGTTGGACTCCTCGGCAGCAGAAGGGGCAGCTGGGACCCCACAGGGCCCAACAGGGGAAGATGGCACAGAGTCATCCAGGTTGGTGGGGGGTTTGGTGGAGAAGGAGGCCGTGCGAGCAACAGAGATGGGGTCTGGAGGTGGGGATGCCACTGGTGCTAGTGGTGCAGTGCAGGACCAGGGACAGGAGGCAGCACAGGCCGCCGCGGAGGTGCCTGTGTGCAATCCTGTCCCTGATCCTGTCCCTGCATCATCTTGCACCAGCAGGGATGCCTACGTCCAGACCCGTTTTCAGGCAGGGGATGAGCTCACGACAACTGGCCTTCCTCTGCCTGCGGACGTGGCTATCCGGGTCCGGGTTGAGCCTGTTCTGACTGGTGTGGCATTGCGTCAACGGGCCATGCGAGGTGACCTGCAGTCTTTTCATGAGGAGACTGCACGTCATCTCGAATGGCTTGTTGACCACGTCAGCCTGCTTGGACAGGTCACCCAGGCCGGATTCCTCCGTATGATGGGGCTTGCTACGACCCCCCCCTCAACTGAACCCCCTACGCGCCAGTCGTCCTCCGTGCAATCTTCCCACCCATCAGTCACCTGGGTGCCCTGTGGAGCTGCCTCTGACGGTGCGGTCAGGCTGGTGGAGGAGGCATCCCTGCCACAGTCGGGAGTCGGACGTCCAGCAGGGTGGCCACATCAATGACTGCACCCCAGCCGGCGGAGGATGTGCAGGCAGCAGGAGGCAGTGCACGGGCAGAGGCACAGCAGCAGCAGCAACGTGGTGGGAGCCATGAAGGCTCGGGGCCTTCAACATCGGAGGGGTAGGCATCGGTCGGAGGGCAGGAGGACCCAGGACAGAGATTGTCTTCCGTGTGGCAGCGGTTGGGCCACGCCATAGAGGCGGAGCGGCAGCTGGCGGAAGAGGCACGGCTCACAATGGTCAGGGCGGAAAACTCCATGCGGAGGGCCCTGAGGCGGGCCGAGTGCCTCGAGGCAATCCGCAGGGGTTTGAAGATGGACACGTCGACGGCCCTGCGGACCCTCGGGGCCATGGAGGATGACCGCCTCCGGGACATTGAGCAGGAGTTCAATGATGCCCTGGCCCGGGACATCCAAAAGTGAGCCGTCAAACTAGCCCGCTGCCCTTGTACATAGTTATGTAGGTAGTGTTAGGTTTCATTTTTTTGGGATTTATTTTGGACCTTTTGGACATTGGCCACATTTTTGTATATAGTTTATTTTATTAGTTAGTGTAGTTAGATAGGTTTCCTTTCTTTTGTTGGGATAATGGACCCTGGCTTGTTCGTATGTACATAGTTCACTGTTGGATTGTATTTGTCTTTCACATTTTAACCATGGAGCAATGGCTTTCAATTTTATTTCCCATTGGATTTTGTTTTGTGGACAGTGACTTTGGACACCATTACTTTGGATTTTGATTTTTGGTTTTGCTTTTTTTCACGGACATGCTTCTTTTCATTTTTGTACATTCCCATTTATGTTTCTTTATTTTTGATTCTATTTATGTTTCCTTTAATACATATTTTTTTTTATCAAACTTCACTGTGTAGTATCATCTCACTGGTTTCATGCATATCATGATATGGGTTTTGAGATTCACTGACACCCATTGGGTGTATGTGAGGGAAATGTGTTTGTTTCGGAACTTGCATTTGGTGTTCTGTCATGTAATTGCCAATTATGAGTGGGTGGATGCAATACTCGGGTGGGTGTTTTGCATTTGGAGGCTGACCATAGGGACCAGGGATCTAGATTGTGATGACATGTTGGCTGGGGAACATGAGTTGGACATGGGTGGGAGCCTGGTGGTGGGTGCCCCTGCACTGCTGGGGGGTGGGGGTGGTGGGGAACATGAGTTGGACATGGGTGGGGGCCTGCTGGCAGGTGCCCCACAGTGCTGGGGGGTGGGGGTGGTGGGAGACATGGGTGGGGGCCTGGTGGAGGGTGCCCCTGCACTGCTGGGGGGTGGGGGTGGTGGGGAACATGAGTTGGACATGGGTAGGGGCCTGCTGGCAGGTGCCCCACAGTGCTGGGGTGTGGGGGGGTGGGGAACATGAGTTGGACATGGGTGGGGGCCTGCTGGCAGGTGCCCCAAAGTGCTGGGGGGTGGGGGTGGTGGGAGACATGGCTGGGGGCCTGGTGGAGGGTGCCCCTGCACTGCTGGGGGTGGGGGTGGTGGGGAACATGTGTTGGACATCGGTGGGGGCCTGCTGGCAGGTGCCCCACAGTGCTGGGGTGTGGGGGGGTGGGGAACATGAGTTGGACATGGGTGGGGGCCTGCTGGGAGGTGCCCCACAGTGCTGGGGGGTGGGGGGGTGGGAGACATGGGTGGGGGCCTGGTGGAGGGTGCCCCTGCACTGCTGGTGGGTGGGGGTGGGAGACATGGGTGGGGGCCTGCTGGCAGGTGCCCCACAGTGCTGGGGGGTGGGGGGGTGGGAGACATGGGTGGGGGCCTGCTGGCAGGTGCCCCACAGTGCTGGGGGGTGGGGGGGTGGGAGACATGGGTGGGGGCCTGGTGGCAGGTGCCCCACAGTGCTGGGGGGTGGGGGGTGGGGAACATGAGTTGGACATGGGTGGGGGCCTGCTGGCAGGTGCCCCACAATGCTGGGGGCTGGGGGTGCAGGGGGACATGCGTTGGTGGGCAGTAGTGCAAGTTGACATGTGGGTTGGCTGGGGGGCATGGCCATGGTGGATGGGGTGCCAACAGGACATGTGCAGGGTAGGCCCCTGTGGTGTGAGCCACCTGCAGGGGCCGTGCAGGGTGTAGAGGGAACACCTGGGAGGACCCACACGTGCAATTCATGTGTGGTGCTCCCCGCGCACCCCTGTAATGCACGTACCCTGATGGAATCACGTGTGGAACTTGCCGCGCACCCCTGGAATACACGTACCCTGCTGATGTTGCGTGTGATACTTCCCCCGCATCCCAAAGTACACGTACCCTGATGAGATCGCGTGTGGAACTTCCCGCGCACCCCTGAAATACGCGTACCCTGCTCGCACGGGGCCAATCGCATGTGGAACTTCCCGCGCACCCCTGAAATACATGTACCCTGCTGATGTCGCGTGTGAAACTTCCCCCGCACCCTGAAATACACGTACCCTGCTGAAATCGCGTGTGGAACTTCCCGCGCACCCCTGAAATACACGTTCCCTGCTGAAATCGTGTGTGGAACTTCCCGTGCACCCCTGAAATACACGTACCCAGCTGATGTCGCGTGTGAAACTTCCCCCGCACCCCGAAATACACGTACCCTGCTGAAATCGCGTGTGGAACTTCCCGCGCTCCCCTGAAATACACGTACCCTGCTGAAATCGCGTGTGGAACTTCCTGCGCACCCCTGAAATACAGGTACCCTGCTGAAATCGCGTTCGCACAGGGCCAATCGCATGTGGAACTTCCCGCGCAACCCTGAAATACACGTACCCTGCTGAAATCGCATGTGGAACTTCCTGCGCACACCTGAAATACACGTACCCTGCTGGAATCGCGTGTGGAACTTCCCGCGCACCCCTGAAATACGCGTACCCTGCTCGCACCGGGCCAATCGCGTGTGGAACTTCCGGCGCACCCCTGAAATACACGTACCCTGCTGAAATCGCGTGTGGAACTTCCCGCGCACCCCTGAAATACACGTACCCTGTGGGAATCGCGTGTGGAACTTCCCGCGCACCCCTGAAATACGCGTACCCTGCTCGCACAGGGCCAATCGCGTGAGCTACTTCCCGCGCACCCCTGTGATACACGTAGCCCACTTGCCGTGCTGGTACAGGGTTAGCGCAGCCCTTGCGCTGGATTGGGGATTTTGATGGCTTTTCCCTGCGCGAGAGGCATTCTTGGGGGCATAACTGGCGCTGCTGCAGGGTCGCTGCGCCACTGTGCGCCACGGCTGGTTTTGGTGGCTGGAATCCATGAATACGCTGTGCGCGGAAATGGATTTTAGCGCATGCGGCTGGCGCAGGGATTCGCACGCGCACACTGTGCGCCAGCCGCGTGCGCCACTTGTGCGCTGAATTCTATGAATTACCCCCAAAAAGTCAATGCAGCTATAGCTGAAAATTTGCCATATCTCTGTTGAATGATTATCATTTGATGTTTGGCTGTATTAACCTTGTCAATCTGAAGTTGTTTATACATTTCGGCGACACCTTGATTGGTTATTTGGACACCCAAGTAGGTATACATTCAAACCACTTGCAATTTTGCTCTCTGAGGGTCCACATTTTCTGTGTAAGTCTACGCTCACCGCATACATTGAATGCCATAACCTTTGTTTTATCAACATTCATGATCAAATGATTGTCTTGGGTGTATAAGGCAAGTTCATTCAATGCATTCTGGAGCCGTCTAGGTGTTTTGGATAAAATGACTAAATCATCAGCGTACATTAGAAAAGGTATTTTCTTCTGGGCCAATTTCGGAGGATCAGTGAGTATGTTTTGGAAAACACCACCAACATCAGAGATAAAGAAATTAAAGATAGCGGATGCCAGTGTGCAGCCTTGTCGTACTCCACAATGTACCGAGATTGGTGCTGAAAGTTTACCATCCGCAGACAGTCTAACTTGGGTTATATTGTTGACATGCAGATCTCTGATGAGGGAAATGATGTAACTCGTGCAGATTCTTTGAATAATTCCCTTGAGATGGAATAGAAAGCTGCTTTCAGATCTATGAATGCCATGTACAACGCTTGCTTCCTAATTTGCTGAGTAAGGATAAATCTTCTATTTTGGAAACAACAAGCATACTTCATGATTGTATATCATGCACCTCACTAAAATTCTATTTCTTTCCTAATAAACAACGTTTAATAATTATTCCCACCGATTTTCTACCTATACAGTAGCAGCACTTCATTGTTAAAAAATACAGTAAAAACTAAGAAAACCAAAGAGCCCCATTATTAACCAATTATCAAATAAAACTTTCAACACAACAATCACCATCAACTGATTAATGCAAGTCATATTTTTTCACAGGTCCCATGAACCGCCCAGTGTGAGTCCTGAAGTGAAAATTTGAAAAGTACACAAAAGGGGAGGGTCATACTTTCCAAAATCAAAACCACAAAAAGAGGCCTATATTATAAGAAAACTTAGCAAATGGAAAACATGTTCATTGCAACCTATCACAATGAAGTACACATTAACAAATTTAACACTACCCAATTAGAAACACCAAAACACATACAAACCCTGCTCAGCATCAAAGTTAGCCGCGGATATTGAATGCGGCTACAAAACTCACATGTAGCCGTGGGAACACATACATTTTGTTTGCAAGCGCCAGATTGAACTAAATTGGCCCTCAAACCTTCTAATCAAATAAGTGAACAACCACGTACATGAAATAACATACACAAATACAAATCTGTACAGTATCATCCGCATAAAAGTATGTGACTTTAAATATACCCGTGGCTCCAGCCTTAATAAATGAAACACAGAGTAGTATCGATGTGCCTACACACGTGCTTTTTTATAGACGCAGCTATACAAGAGCCCCTCTTAGGCATCTGTTGATTGCCCCGGCTATCTGCAAAAACTTTGAATTAAAAAATGCATTTCCACTACACCAAACTCCCAAAACTGTCCCCAACATGCCTACCAGCCCTCTTGCACTCCTCATAATATTCCTCCACTCCCCTAGTCTCTTATGATCCCCCAAAACACTCAATGCATATAATATGCCTCCCTACCCAAAATTTCAGATAGCCGCGACTACCACACATCTATAATCACACAACGTGTCACTTGTTCTTATACATCCGCGGCTGCAATGGGGGAGGTCTCTACCCGCGACTAGCAATGCTGCACGCTGGGCCGCTGTTCGTTATCTGCAAATACTAACAACAGCACCATCCACCAATTAGAAAGTACAACACACACACCTCATACAGACCCTATTCATACAAACTACTAGAAATTCAAAGTAGGAATCATTTTCCTGGAAACAGACAAATACTGCAGATATCATGGCTGCTTTCAAAACTGTGTGGCTGATTGGAGACAGTTGGCTATTGGTTCCACATTTTTCCAGAAAAGTAGTAGTACATGGCACACAGATGTCATACTAATTCATTGTGGAGGCAATTATTTGGGGAACATACGAGGAGTGTCCCTTACTTTAATGATGAAACAACCTCACACCATCTTCACTTTTCCAATCTATTATACCCGTGGCTAAAGTTCTTTGACTTTTATCATTGCCGCGGTTACAAAAAGTTAGTTGAGAAGGGGGCTGACTTTAACTTTTATACTACTATACAACTTGAATAATCAGTACATAACAACAATGCTCATGTACTTATATGAAATAACTAAAAAATAATAAAAATATTTGACAATAAACTAGGTAGGCTAACATTCCACAGCCACACAATATAAAACCATAATTGAAAATACACACCCTAAAATACATTCTATTGTACATCTAAAACTGAACTACAATTCCTCCTTTTCATATTAATTTTGTTAAACCATTTTCTTCTATTTTTCTACAAAGTCTCACACGCTCAAAAGTCTGAAAACACACATTCAAAATAGAAAAAAGACTCTCTAATACCTACAAAGTCTCCAGGGATTTTTCACCCCTAACTCAAGTGTACCTCAACAAAGAACTTTCAAAAAAATATAAAACACTGACACCCCAAACTATATACCCGTGCATACCGAACTACACATACCCATGGATATCTGTAGTCTTTTGTAGCCTCGAATATAGCCGTGAATATCATCAAAACGGCAGGAAAAAAAATCTTCCCTGCCCCCCAAGGCCCTCACCAATTGTCCCATTCATCTGTGGCAGCTCCCCCACTCCCCAGACAGCCTTCTCACCTCCTCAGCACTCTCCCTTTCACCCAGAACACAGGCTGCTTCTGTGACACAGTTTATATCGAGTTGTCTGCTCTTTGCAGCTATAGTCGAGGCTACGGAAAGCTTTGTGCTGCAAACTTGGTCCCTACGCCCCCTCGAACTCCCACATTTCACTCAGTGCCCTCTGGCCACCCCCCCCCCTCTACCCTGATTACATTTGTATGTTTTATTTACCTACAAATAGCTTTTTAATGCGTTTATTTTTCCCATCTCGGCTATAGCTGCGAATATCTCTTGCATCGAAAGAAATACAAGATGCAGTCGTCTCATTTCTGAAAACCATGATCCTGCAATGCACCATGGGAGATATTACTATAATTTTTGTGTACAATAACCACTGCACTGAACAAACCCAAGCCAGAAAAGGAGTGTGAGTCAATGCTTCATGCCCAAGTTCTTTTGGACCTGGTCCAAATCTGTCCAGCGGTTTAGGTTGTGCGCTTTGGCATACATTGACCTTTTTTGTCTATGGGAAAATGAATGGGAAGTAGGCTGCACTTTTGGAGAAAAAAATAATAATTTGACGCTTAATAACATTTTCATTTTTTAATGAATCTTTATGAATCTTTGTAGTCTGGGGGGGGCCTGCTGACCTTTAATCCCTTTCAAAATTCCGGCCAAATCCGTTACTCGAATCTAAGGTTATTACGAATAGAATTTGGAGGGCTTCCTATGCTTCTCCGACTCACCTTAACTATCGCCGCCCTATAATATATGTACATATATTATAGGATGATGGTCGGCACCCTATAGTTAAGGTGAGTCAGACTCTTATAGGAATTGTTAATAGCCTTTTACAGATTTTGCCATTCAATTAGGGATCATGACCCCCTCCCCCCCACAGACAGCAAAGTTTGGTAAAGTAGTGTTAAAAAATAAGACGTTTATTAAGAAAACAACAACAAAAAAAGTTGAAGTCTACTTAATTTTCCCATTGATAAAAAAGGTGAATGTTTGCCGGACGGCACTGGCCAAACCTCTGGACAGATTTGGACCAGGCCCAAAACAACTTGGGTATGAAGCATTGACTTGAGGCCTTTTGTGATTTAGGGTTATGGTCGAAGGCTATGGTCATTGTTCTGGTAGTGTTCCAAAATGGATAGTGGACACGGCCAAAGGCCATGGTTAGTGGGCTGGGAGTGATTTAAAAAATGCAGTGGGCACGGCTGGACACCATGGCTAGTGGTCAGTGGTCTGAAATATACTGTGGACACAGCCGAAGCCTGTGACTGCACAGAAGAAATCTATGGACTAACAAAACCCTTGAAATTCAATGAAAAGATATTTAGTTAATGATCAGGTAAGGTAAAAAATGTATCACACCAAAACCCTGGAATATTTGAGCTAAAGCCACCATACCTTTGCACTGCCTATTGCACAGCCTCTGACCTCAAAGATGACATCACAGATGACTTCACTGATGACACTACTGATGATATCACTGGTGATACCAGCTCTCCACCTACCAGAGGCCAGAGTAGAACTCCTACATATGACACTGCTTTCTTCCGGTTTGTGGATGGTCCTTCAATCACAGACCCTGTCCATGGACAGCCGGTGCTGTCTCTATGCTGCACTCTATGCTTCTCTCCATGACGACAATGTGCCCTGCTTCTGCCCATGATGTGGGACTCACTTTGTTGTCTATTACCATTTAACTCTCCTAGTCGCTTTGATCTTGTCCAAGGTGGTGGGATACAACTCCTGGGGGTAGTGGGTCTTCTCTAGCTCTCTCTCTTTAATACTTATAATTCAGATATCATCTTTTACCAAACTACTACAAATAAAAGCTTCACAAGTAGTGATGTGATGTATGTGTAGCTGTTGACTATGTTTTACAATGTAATCATTGTTACGAACTATTCAAAATTCTTAAATCACATATGTAGAAACGGAAGAGTGCTTTACATATGTGCAAATACCTAGAGTTATGTCTGATGCCATCAGCTAAATAATCATTGTTGTTGTTTATGATGTTAGTAGTGATGGCACCAGTGATGTCGTCAGTGATGGCTTCAGTGAAGTCATCTGTGATGTCATCATTGTGGTCATAGGTTGAGCAACACGGGTGGGAAGATAAGGTGGCTTTAGCTGAATTTCCAGGGTTTTGATGCAACTGGTTTTATACCTTAACTCAGGGGTCCTCAACCTTTTGTGCGCAATGAGCAAAATTGGCATATCAAATTAAATGGTGAGCAACATCAATTTTCCGACCGAACATATCGCCGCACAGTTGGCGGACAAATGATTGCAACACAAATTAGAAATGTAACAAAGTTAAAACTGTGTATAGAACATTTAATTTACAGTACTTAATAGTTATCTAGACCATGTGTTATCTAGTCAAGGAAATGTGCAAGGCCTTTAACTTCATTTGACGTTAAGTGGTTTTTTTACAAGAAATGCTGAGGAAACTGAGTGGTCAGTAGTACATTTTTAGACATGTAGGACCAGTCCAGCTGTTCAAAAATAAAGTAGGAGTAAATAAACATTACCAGGGGTTTCAGGTTCCCGGACAAAATATTATTGCAAATGTATGGATGGTAAAAATGGCCACAAACAGAGCACTGATTTCTCAGGTCTACTGAGATTCAGCCTTGGATTTTATGGAATCTTTAATGGCAAATGGTGCATTCCTAAGCATGCAAGATCGGCAATACTGTTCCACAGTTATTGATGACTGTATTGTGGATGGTTTTTTTCTTCTGAAATGTTACATTTCTTATTGATCAAAGAGTAAACACAATCCTCTTGATAACATTTTTCAATGGCCAGGGTAGGCACCACAAAGAAGATATCTGACAGCCAGAGAGGCTGGTTGGCGATGCCTACGCTCGAAAAGGAGGCATTGGAAAGAATTACTAATTCACAAGAAATTAAGATATTCTCTTAAAACTGATGAACAGTTCAGATGCCACAAAGGAAAGTGTCAGTTTGATTGAGTCTTTAGGAGAAACTATTGAGGACAGAGCTATTGGCAAACCGTGCCCCCAAGTTCAGGAGTTCCAGGTTATAGAAAGGGATGCACCATGGTTCGATGCAGAATGTAGAATCTCGAAAAGAAAACTGAACCATGATTTAATGAGGGGTGTGTACACTGCTGGTCAGATTTATAGTTTCAAAATGGCATATAAAATTGCCTTAAGACAAAAAAAGAATTTGAAAAACAATGGGAGCTTTTTTGAAGGACACCAAATCGTTTTATGTTTATTGCTGTTGTCAAGACAGGCATTATGCCATCCCCTTAGACAAGTATTTCTTGGACCACCAGCCCCTCACGGTTATAGGCCAATTCCCTTACTGGACATTGGGGCTCATTACGAGTTTGGTGGCATCTCACCGGTACCGTTACTGCCACTTGGTCCACTGGTATCATTGCCAGATTACAAGTGGTGGTTTGGCGGTGTTAGTCCCCAATTATGGATCCTCCAGGGTGGATTTTGTCGGTATTTGATTGATAAAAACCTAATGTGGTGTAATTTACATTTTATTGGAGTCTGTGACAAATCTGTGGATGCTGTCCCTTCTCCCCTATGGGGGACACCATTCCCATGGGGCCAGGGCGTTACGTCCTTGGTACAATAGTTCCCCTGAGGGTGGTGCACAGGGAGAGGTTCACACCTACCCTGAGAACGCAATATCCTTGCCAAACACCGGACCCTAGAACCCCCCTACCTATAATCCAAAGAACAACCCCTTCCCTAATAGACTCATGAGCTATAGTCGCCCTGCCATTTCCCTAGATAAGTACTGGAACTATGAAGAGCACAACCGTCCCAAGGGAGATCAAGGGTAGAAATACTGAGACGAGGAAGAATGGGGAAGAGTTATAAGATATGCTATTGACAACTACTGAGACAAAGAAGATGCATGGAGGAATGTAGAGTGTACCGCATAACCAACATGAGCATTCTAGACAACTTGGAATAAGTACTGGGATGAAGAGGAGGAGCGGAGGCATGAAGAGTTCTCCTAAGAACCACAATGAGCAGTTTAGTTGTTGCTGGCTGCTCATTGGCCAATGCAGAGTAGAAAAGAAAGAGGGACTCAGGAAGAAGTTGTCTAGTCCTCCATGAAGGAGCTGCAGGAGCCAGCACAGTGCAGGAAGGTGCAAGGAAGCACACCAGGATGCCAAGAGGGGAGCTGGAAGGACAGGGGCCAGTCCACAGTGGAAGGACCAGAAGGCGAGCTGACAGAGAGGAACCTGGTGTTCCTGCAGACAGGGAAGCGTGTGAAAGGAAGACCACGCTGCCCTGGGAAAGATTGACACTACAGTGTTCCCGGGCAGACCAGAGCCCACTACAAAGGGGGAGCACTCAGGCTGGCTGGTGGGGTAATAAGACGGTGCAGTCAGCATCTTAATAGTCACAGTACCTGGCAGGCATGTGGACCACGTCTGTCCCCCAACAAGAGAAACTTAAGGGTCTAGGACCCACCAAACAAAAGCAAAATGAGTCCTCTTCCTTTGGCGGTACTTGGGAGGAAAGGGCTCCAAGTACCCTCATGCAAAGAAGGGGGGTTTGGGACCCACTACACGAGAAACACACAAGTCCTCTTCCTCGTGGTGGTACTTGGGAGAAGAGGGCCCCCAGTTCCCGAACATCAAGAGGGGCCTGGGGAACAATCTCATGAGAAGAAGGGAAACCGCAGAGTAATTTACTAACGACCATACTTGGCAGGGAAGTGAACCAAGTTGGCCCAAGCGGAAAGAGAGAGAAGCAGAGATTTGAGACCTTCAAGAGAAGGAACCAGGGCAAAGGAGTCATTGCCCCTGGTTGTGGTCCAATAAATAGAGTGTTGCCAAGAGAAGGAACCAGGACAAGGGAGTCGTTGCCCCTGGTTGTTGCAAAGTTTGTGCACCAGAGAAATATCTAAGATCTTCATGGAACTTGTTTTACATTTAAGAACGTTGGGTTTGGAACCTTTGTTGTTTGGATCTTTTGTTACTTGGAACTCTTTGATTGGATCTACAACTTATTCTTCTGAATTTAGAAGACCTTTTGTTTTTTATAGGTTAGTCAATAGTTTGAGGGATGGAAATAGGCTTTGGACTTGTGACGGTGTACTATTTACTTTAGACAAGACATCCTGACAGTTTCCTTAGTTTTGGTTGAGGTAGGGAAATCCCTCTTAGCTTTAGGGAAAGCCAGGTGTTTCCCCAGTCCCCCACCCTTTTACTTTCAATAAAAGTATAGGTCAATCAACATGAGCCCACTGTGTCCGAGTCCTACTTCGACATTCATAAAGGTCACTAATGGTTTTTTAAGTCTTATCCAACATGATACACAGACATCTCAGCATCTGTCCAATATACAAGATTGTGGAATTATACATTGTTTTCCAACACCAATAAAGGTGATAAGCAGGGATGTCAGTTGGTCCCAATGTATTCCTTTTGGATGGTGATTCTAGTACTTCCCTTAGCAAAGTTAATCCACCCTCCAACTGAATGGCTCATTTTATAGCATGCACCCTTATGCAGAAGACACATCTATTTTGGACTCGCCCCCAGTAGGTCTCCACCAGGGCCTGCTAAACACAAGTTACTATTTTGGAAATTACAGTTTGAAATTAAATATAATAAAAAACAAAAATGATGGTGTTCAGGCAAAGCGTGAAACCTTGCAGCTAGTTTTAAAATGAATGTAGAGATGAGGGGGCAGTCTCATTTTTATTTGAGCCTACTCTTCTGAAAGAGCAGTGCTTGCGTCAGTCATTTTAAGAAGATAGGTGAAAAGACATAATTAATGATTAAATGGCTTTTTACGTTGTTATTTCAAGTTTGCTGCATTCTGTTTGGAGAAGTGTCTGGAGGTATATCTGCTCCATGATTTTAAGGGCGCAAAATCTAGGGTGGTTAGAACTGTCATTTCCTGGAGGAGTTGCAATATATATGCATGTGCCAAATAGCAGGTCTCCCTGCAGATACACCTGCTAGCGCCTTGGAGCTGATTTGGGGGTGTTCAATTTGAAAGTGTCAGGCCAGTTAAGATTTTTTTTTTCCTTATTTTTTAAAAGCACATCTGGGATTTTCTGCTAATCATAAAGTGAATTCAGATAAAGAGCGAGTGTAGCCTCCCCATGTGAAGAAAAATACTGTGGTTATGGGCGGTTGTAAGGCACTTTCCATTTGGGTAGGGATGGGATATAACTAAATTTGGTGCATTAAGTCACCTCAAAATAGCTCAAAAGCAAGAGCTTGTCTGATCGAAAAAGAGTCAGAAGTCCAAAATATACATAGGCTGCCCACTTTAGCCTTATATACAGACTTACGTACACATATAAGAGGACAAGGAGAAATCTGTGAAATATGATCCCCAGAATGCAGGAGGCTGGTGGTAATGGTACATTTAAATGTACCCACTCCTCAATAAGTTAAGAAGGTGTGCAGGAGGAAGCACAAAGTGCGCTTGCAAAATAGGAGTCAAAGATTTGGTTAATTTTCTGTTAATTTGCTGTTGTTTCTCTGTTCTCTGTTTTGCATAAGCGTGGAATGCATGGGAGCTATGTTATATATAATTAATTGTAATGATCAGGCTTTTACATATAGCAGGTTTGAATATGTTAAAGTTGCTGTTTTAGTTTGGGCTTCTTCTGTGTGAATTGTATGAAATATATGAAACCTGTTTTTAAATGTTGCTGACTTAATGGAGAAATACGATTAAATATTAATTAGTACTTCAGGTCATTTCATGGTAGGCTTTGAAGATCACTTCATTGGGCCTTTGGAGGTTACTTCCAGAGAATTATTTGGAAATGTTATGGCAAATGTTGTGTTTTTAAAGCTCCAGAACGTTGTTGCATTGGTGAAAAAGTGGTTAGGAATAAAAATAAAACCTTTCTCAATTATTTGGAGCCTATTTTCTCTGCCCAAAAGGAATTTTACACAAGACTTAGTGGGAAACATTGGTTAAACCTTTGAGCATTTGATGACCACTTTATAGGAGGGGTGTGGTGGTGTTAACTAAGTATTTGAATCAATTAATTGGCTTGTTAGTTTAAACCGATTAACAATAATTTGATTGGAATACAAGTCAAATTAATTATGAAAAATGTGACATGCATTTACCGTATCTGCCCATTAACCATGTGCCAGATGGGCAGAGTATCAAACGATGACGATTTATCCGCTAGGACACTATGTAATAATAAATACAGGTGACACCAAAATTAATATTGTCGATAAATATGCATGGTGGCATCAAACACAAACTTCACTTGTACAAAAGTGTGCATGCACATTATTTAATAAAAGTAACTTTGGTATGCATGCCACCTCCTTGTCCATTATTCTCATACTAGCTGTACCAAGGAACAGAATATGCCAATTTTCTCCATGACACACACATGGATCAAATATTGTACTCATTAATACATTTGTCAGCTGGGCAAAGTAACTGGAGATGACAGGGTTTTAGCAATGACACTACTATACCAAGTAAGGACATTTACTGAAAATCTATGTGCATGGTGGCACCAAACACAAATCTTGCATGTATAAAAATAAGCCAGCTGGAAACACAGGGGCTCATTGGCAAACACTCTTGCACAGTCCAGGACTCTGTCCTGACTACAGTGCTACTGAGGACTCATCCATTCAGCACCTCCTTCTAGGCCTCCACATCATGGCCCAGAGCAACTGGCCAGCAACAATTTAGGGTGCCGCGAGCAACATGTTGCTCACGAGCTACACGTTGGGGATCCCTGCCTTAACTGATCATTAACTAAGGTTTTTTCATCAAATATATATGCCCTATAGTTAAGGTGAGTCAGACTCCCATAGGAATCCCATAAAAGAATTGCTAGTACCTTTTGAGGAGTCAATCTAGGGAGCTGGCACAGAAGTGGGGTGCACTCGGTGAGGGCTGGGAGGGGCATAAAAGCATTTTTTGGGGGTGTTTTTCCACCACAATCTTTAGTAAATATACTGGAATCCGGCATCCGGGATTCAGATCCATGCTGTAACTGGGTTCGACCCTTCTTAGCTTCAAAGTGAGGAAGGTGCCAGCCCTCTCAGTCCATTTTGCTCTAAGTGGTCTTGTAAGTTGTGCTAATTTATTAGACAACATGGGCAACAAAGTCCCTGTGTTTGGGATGGAACATGTGGCATAGAAGCAAACGCTTAAGACTGCACACACTGTTTTGTAAGTCCTTGATCATTTTAATGGAACTTTAATTGCTGTAAGAATTCATTTAAAAGCTCGTTTTTGCATTGAAATAGACACGTGTGCTCTCATATTGTTTGTCCAATCCTTAATGAACTGGTTTACAATTAAAGTAAGCAGTGATTGAGGTTGAATGTTTTCTAAGTATTAAATAGTTGTTCCTACAACCGTAAGTTAGAGCACACGTTTTGAGTAAGCAAGTGCACCGCATTTGTGGGAATCTTTATTTCCAGAGGTATTGCAGAGGTATTGTGGTAGCCACCTCCTATTGTAGTATGGATCCTGGTATTACCTGTTATATGTAAGAGCATGCAAAATAAGCAGGGCCACTATAACTTGGTGACCTTTGCTCAACTCGCGACTCTAAACACAGCAACGGTTAGCGCCTTCCTAATCTGCCAATAGGTATTTCTCTGAGGTTAAGACTTTTGTTTGAAGGGGTCTGTAATTAATGCACCAGTTAATACACTAAGCATTAGTGAGAAAGTAAAATTACTACGGCCCCAGTGAAAATGAGATCGGTGATTTGAATTAGCCCCGTCTATATTTAGCTGGGCATACCACATTAACGGGTGAAATATTTGTGATAAACTGAATACTGCTCTGTAGAAGTATAAGTATAAGTAGTGGCCTAACTGCCTACAAAGCCCCCACACGTCTACAAACCAACAGTGACCCCAATCATAAAAGTAAAACAGGCAGAGCTAAGAGGTTTACTTCCTTTGCCTTTTGTGATGACCTGGTCCAAGGCAATGCTAAACTTTCAGAAGGCATGCGAATATGATCCTCTGGTAAGCCAAACAGCAACGCACATCAATCCAAAATTAAGGCAATTCCCAATCAAGGTTCTATAATCATATCTATACTTTAATTAAACACAGCAATGTACCAATAACTATTAAAAACATTATAAAAACAAACCCCTGTAAAGAAAAGCCAGATAGATTAACATTTAGTACTCTGGATATTTAGAAGGGAGGAAAAATAGCAATTAAGTGCCACAATATTAAAAAAGGATAGGGTTCTTGGTGAAAATTAGGTAAGACATGTCTTGGCTAGTAAATAGGGACCCAACAAATGGTCCGGGGGGCTGGGGATTTCCAATAGTACCCTATTCAGTTGTAGGTAGTTCCAAATTGTTCAATCAGGTTTCTTATTGTGGTGCAAGTGGATTAAACCAGGTTTTGGGTGAGGGAAGTTGTGCAGATTCAAGCAACTAGCGGGTGTCAAGTGCAGTTGAAGCAGTAGCTCAGAGCAGTTTTAATGAAGCTCTCGATTGATGCCGTTTCGAGGGCTCATCAGGGTCGGTTTGAAGATCAGGGTTGTTTGAGATGCGTTAACTGCTATTTAGGATCAATGAGTGATGCTGCAGGGGTTCGAGTCAAGGTCTGGTGATGGTTCAAAGCTGTGATCTTGATGGTTCCAATGTGCAGTTGGTCAAGGCTGCATTTTATATGTTGTGCAGGTTTGAGTCAATGGTACCTCTGGTTCTAGGCAATGCATAATGCGATGCTTCCAGTGGTAAGAGGTGAGGTCCGGAGATGAGCAGTTGGTTTAGCCAAACAGGTGACAGAGTCTGCTTGGTGCAATGCAGAGTCAAGTTGGTTTGGAGGTAAAAGCAATAGCATTTAAAAAGTCGATAAAGTACCAAAAGCAGCACCAGTTGGTTCTTTTGGTTCGATGACTGACAAGTGAAGTTTGAAGAGTGCTTGAAGTTGTTTGATGGTGGAACTCAGGTAGCATAGCTGTTCTGGCTTTCAAGATGCTGTGAGTCACAATCGCAGGGTTCAGCGATAAGATAACTCTTTGTTCTTGTGCTCCCAGCAGAGAGACAGGTCTCGATCCAGCATAAGTTCACCCATGATGTGCCCTGGGAGTGTCTAGGGATCAGAGCTTGCCTTAGAACACTCAATCTTCACCTCACTGGCAGAGGGCTCTTAAATTCAACTCTCCAATAAGAGGTGAAATGTATTATTACTTTAGGCCTGGATGGTTTCGAAGTGAATCAAAGAAGCTGTGGGCAACCCCCTCTTTAGTAGGCAAAAGGACAGAGGTGATTGGAAAATATCAAGCCTACTTTCAGTGGTCAAATATCTGTCAACAGAAAGAAAAGAGATGGTGCTTAGCTCACCTGTCTACACTAACTCAGCCCATTCTCAGACCCATAGCATCAACGGCACTTGAGTATGCAACACCCTGGTGTAAGTCTAGTCACTTTGTTTAGGGTGTGCTCTTTGAATCCTGTTTCCCAGGACAACTCCTGCCAAAAGGCTGCTATGCTCGAGATAGGTGATACCTGACCTCATAAAGGATCAAAAGAGAGGAATAGTCTTTGAGTTTCTTGTCATGCAGGCTGGTAGATACAGGCTGTCTGACTTGAATGCACAATACTCTTCCATAGCTGACCTTGGCTTCTCAGTGTTGACAGATGTATGCTACAGACTAGATGTGCCTTTAATGATTATGTGAATTACATTTTGCCGTACCCCAAACTCAGGTAAGGATTATTTTTAGAGAGTAAACTGCTACTGGGATAGTTATTCTTTATAATTATATGGTTTTGGAAAGGAGGTGCAGATTTAAAGGCTGTCATAGCATATGTCAAAAGAGCACCTATGACATATGAAACTACTCTGTGCCACTAGAGAGCAGGTACTGTAGATCAAAAGACTGATGCAGCAGGGTACATGCATCACTATTCCTTTGGCATGTAGCTTAATGAAGGGGGTCTGATTAGCAGACCATCCTTTCTGAGATGGAATCGCCTTCATCACGTTACATGTAATAAAAAACAGAAAAGGCCATGGCTGCTACACCTTTATTTTTTGATTTTATGATTCTCAGTCTTCCTGACAAAATAAAAATCTCCCAAAATATAGAAGAAGCAGGATACCATTATCACTATCAGAGATGATATATAATTATGAAACAATACACAGAAGACAGTTATAGTGTGGTGGTCTGGAGCATTTTGAAATTATTTTACATTTTATATGTATGTCTTTATCAGGGATGGGTAGGTTTGTTGATTCATATAAGTTGCTTGGAGACTTTGTAGATACTGTTATACTGTTTTCATATGTGATTTATAATTTGTCAATAAAATCTATATATATAAAAGTCGACATTTGTTTTTTTGTGGGTTTGTAGCTTGGCAAGGTGATGGCATATGGGAGGCAAAGGCATATTAGAGACGAAAGTAAAAGGCATATGGGAGGCGAAGGTAAGTTGTATGGGAGGCGAATGGACCTGAGAGTTGACCTGAGAGGCGAAGGTGAAGGCAGGTAGTATTCCAGCATTGTTTTATGGGAGGCAAAGGCATGTGAGATGCAAAAGGCGAAGGTATATGGCAGGCAAAGGTAAGGCTTATGGAAGGCGAATGGACCTGAGAGGTGTCCTGAGAAGTGAAGGTGAAGGCAGGTAGCATTCCAGATGTTTCCAAATTGTTGCTATATAAAGAGATGCGCAAGGCATTTCTGTTACTCTCTTTCGAAAAGTGCTAACTACCCAACATAATTTAAGTGACAATGTTCACTGGGAAGGGAAGAGGAGAAGATTTATTCATCCACCACAGTCCACTCATTCCGACAGACATGTAGTTCAGTTTCAAGTGCCTACAGTTCCCGGTCAGTCTGGCATTCGGTATCACGATCAACAAGATACAGGGTCTGTCAATCAAGTGCACTGGTATCAACTTGGAATCTCAATGTATCTCCCATGGGCCATATGTTGTGTGTTCTAGATTGGGTTCCCCGAATCAGTTGTATATCCTTGTTCCAAGTGGAAAAACAAAACCTTTTTGTTTATAAACAAGCCTTACAATGAACATGTACTTTGGTAAAACTAAGTTTTAGGTAAATAGTTGTTGGCACCGTCAGCATCATGGAACCATCATGCTGCTCAGGGATCTCCATGTTGTTCTCACGTACAGGTTTAAATTTCAGAATGAGTTTTAAGAAGAACCAAAAGTTGTGTTGTGTAGTCTTTATAAGAAAATACTTTAAAAATATTAAAAAATGATCGAAACATGTAGTGAATTATTCTTTTCTCCTTTCTTATGGAGCCTTTCCAAAGCATAATGCTGCCTTAGTACCTATGTGAAAATTAAATCCTGGGCGACGCTGGGTATATCTGCTACTATTGTATAAAACCATTGGTTTAGTATCTAAACAATAGGTTTCTGCTAAACAGGCAGGAAAGCTCCAGAGTTGTTGATAGGTTGTGCAAAAACCTTTTGTTTTTAGTATTTTACAGTACTTGTGACTGACAGACACATTGAACAATTATTTTATCAATTTCGCATATTTAGTTGTGAGAGATTTGTTTATGGCACACATTGTTTTTCTTTTAATTTCAAAGGCGCTTTTCTTTTATTTATTTGTAGTATTTACAGTTCAAAATGAGTAAGCACTTTGCTTGCACCTCTTTGGGCTTCATCAAATCATTAATACAATCCATTTGAAAACCATAATTACAACTATACATCACGGTTGCACCTTAGAGATTTTGCTCATTCTTAAAACACATTATGCTGTGCAGTGTACATTTATTTGAAGCAAAGCATAGTTGGTACGACATAAGATGAACTAGCTTAAACAGAAAACATGACCTTGCATTCTTGGGCAAGACATCTCTTAGGGTTGCTGTTCAATGGCAAAGGACGTTTCTAAATTAAAGTATATTGAATTGGGTATTGTGAAACATGCTAATATTCATGAATATGAATAGTATGTCTCTTGTTAAAACAGTAAAATAACCTGAAAACAAAAAAGAAGTTTGTAATGTTATAAAGTGGTGAATGTCTATTTCATTGTGTGACAAAATGGCTACTGGTCTGCAGGAATACACAGATGAGTAGTGGCTAAACTCCCAACTCAGCCCTCACTACTACTAAACCAGCAGTGATCCCAGTCATAAAGGTGAGGTGCACCTCACCTTTATGACTAATGCAGGATGAGGTCAGGCTACTTCTTCAGGAGGGGTTTAAGCTGCAACCATTAGTAAACAAAACAAAAATATTACAAAGTCTAAACAAAAAGAATGCCCAATCAAGGTTCCATAAAAATATACGGCCTGATTCACAGTGTTTTTCAATTGGTTTTTCTGATTGGCAAATACTTTGTGAATCGGACCTATATATGTTTAAATAACCATCAAATATGCAAATAACTAAACTAAACACACAAGAAAAAATCCACCCATGTAAAGAAACAGAGAAAATGCAAGCTGATGTTGCATAGCTCCCTGGGCAGTTAAGAAGTGGTGTTCAGACACTCAACTGGCACAATGTTAATGTCCAAAAAGGTGTTTTGTAAGTACAGGGTAGAAAGGGGGGGACTTAAAAGTCACTATCGTCCCAAAGTGGACCAGGGGGCAGGGCTTTTTTAGAGTACCTTGTTTCTTTGTCTTGGGTGCTCAACAGCATTGAGCCAGGTTTATATGTGCTTTTCTGTGGTTGAACCATTGTCAAGAGAGATCAAGTCATATTGAACGAACAGTGTGTCAGCATTGAGTCAGTATCGAGACCGGGCCCTTTGTGGAGCCAGTGAGAGTTTAAGGCACTGTGAGGTGATTTGCCACAATAGATTTGAGTCTGTAGTGGAGTCGAGTGAAATGATGCTTCTGCTGGGTGAAGTGGGTAAGGGACAGGATGAGTTCCAGCATGTTGAGTCAGCGATTGAGGTAGGTTGAGACAAAGGTCTGTTCAGTTGAAGCGCTGCTCGGAATGTGGCAGTCGATGCTTCCGCAGTAGTGAGCCGGCACTCGAGTGAAGGTGGTGGGGATCTTCACTTATGTGAGACGGCATTGAAACAGCTAAAAAAAGTACAGGTCAGCAGCTCAAAGTTTGTAGAGTGCCAAAAGCAGCCGCACAGGCTTGTGTCATCTCAAAGAGGATCAGGCATGGTTTAAATTGGTCAAAGACAGCTTGAGTCAGTGAAACAGGGTTCCATGCTCTTCCTGGACTTCTGGGTTGCTGTGAATCCCAATCAACAGCCTCCAGGACAGGGTGAGCTATTCTATTGCTTGACAACCATAGAGATCTTGACTGGCACATACAGGGTTTCTTTTACCTCCAGGGACAATGTCCTTGTTTCAGTGCAGCCACAGTAAGGCCTTGGTCCGACCGCAGTCCTCCCACTGTTTCCAGAGAATAGTTATTGGACAGAGCTCTCCCCTGCCTTGCATGCCTTCTGTCTTCACCTCTCTGGCAGAAGACATTGGGGTAGACACTATCCCCAACCAAAGTCCCAATTAATTATTCTTGTTCTTGTGGAAGTCCAGAGATGATTCAAAGAATGAGCGGCATCCCCTCTACTTTTAAGGCAAATTGTCACAGGCGATTGGACCAAAGGAAGCCTGCTGCAAAGGGTGCAACAAGGGTGCCATGCTGTTGCAACAAGTGCCCTTTGCCTTATGACATCAGAGTGTGTTTCCATGAAATGAAGGGATGAGAATAGACAGAGAATCCCAACTGAAAGCAAGGTAGTGAGGCCCTTTTCCAAGCCTACTCTCTCTGGCTACTCTAAACCTGTCCTTTTTCCATGCCCGATGCCTTCAAAATACTCAACTGATCAGCACCCTGGTGTGAGGCTCACTTTGTTATATCATTGCTGTCTCTGAAGCAATGTTCCCAGGATGACTGCTCAGGGAATAGTCTATGCCCTGGGGGAAGTTGTGACCCTTCCTCCTGGAGAATGGATTGGGGCAGCATCTCGGCTACTGTTCCACATGGCAGCTATGGAGTCAGTTAGTCTAAACACCAATACACAACATTTCTGTCATAGTTAACACTGAGATGATATCAAATGACTGCATGGTAATAATTGTGTGATTCCATGAAGTCACCATGCCAAACCAGAAATGACTTATATTTACAGGTTGACGTCACACCAGACTGTCTTCATTCCAAAACTAAAATACCACTTCTGCCTGCAGGGATATTGTGTTACAGCATCTGTCAGGATACACATGTGACTGTTAAATCTGCTCTGTCCCAGTAGAGAGGTGGTTCTGTAAATGTCAGTAGACTGGTTATAGCCAGGCGCATGTGTACACTATAACCTTGGCATGGAGAATTTTGTTTTGAAAGGGGGGGGCCTGTTAAGAAGACCTCCGTTTCAGAATCAGTATCACCACCATCATTGTATGGTGAACATCAAAATATCGCGGGCTGTCCTATCCTCACCAGATGGCATTCTGTCACAAATTGTCAATTCAATAGGACTGCAAAAGAGCATGTGCAATCAGTGGTTAAGCTATTGCTTTAATGCAGCAATTTGCTGCACACTGCATTGGGTAGAATGGCATGAAAATTCTATTGTGGAGCTATAATCATTTAAAGAAATATGGGTGAATACATCATGAACATATCAGGCCTCATTCCGAGTTTGGAGGTAGCCATGGCGCTATTTGCACCATGTCTGCCTCCAAATCCGGGTCTTTGTCCGGTCTGGGTGAATGGGGACTTAATGGGACATTCCGACCTGTGCAGACCCGGGAAGTCCCCCTTCAACCAACCCATTCCCCATTCCCATTTGAGCCCCCATAGGGCTCAATGGGAATGGGGAAGGTTCTAATTGCGGGTGCATAAATTACGGGCCCCTTATTAGCGCCCCTGGTCCCTTAGCGGGACCCGCAAAGGACGTGTGGTCAGACCACATGGCCTTTGCGGGTCCCGCTAAGGGACCTCGCAATTGGGCGGTAAGGGTTTAATGGCACCGGTCTCCATACCGGTGACCGTTAACCCTTACCGGCCAACTCGGAATGAGGCCCATCAAGGTGAAGTTTGGTAAACTGCATCTTTCCTGCTGGCACAGAAAGATACATCACATCCATTTAGGTTATGCTACTGATTGTTAAGTTATTGTAAGTGATGCTCATACCCATAATTCCATATGAAAGACAGCAAGCCCATAATGGGTTTTTGTGGTGAATTATCCCATATCTTGTGTCGTTATTGCATTGCTATTACACCTCAGATGTTTAATACCTTTCTTCATTGCCAATTATTACATTATCGACCCTGGTCCATCATATTGTATGAAACCTGTATTTATTGGATAGTTAATTGCATTTAAGCATTACTGACTAAATGTGAATTATGGATAGCAAAAGGGGTAAGTGTTAGCTGGTATTCATTTAAATCTGAGATGGTTGTATTTGTAATTGTTTATGTGTAGAGCGCTTATACACAAGTGAAGTGCTTCAAAGCGCTTCAATGCAGGAAGGAGACAAGGGATATGGTCGTCATTCTTAGGCCTTGAAATTTCAAATGATCTACAACAATAACTAGCATACTAGGTCAAAGACATTTCAACTGGTATGCATGCCTGACAAAGAGTGGGGAGACAAAGGGGGCTTGGGGGGTAGAAGGACATAAGAAGACAAGAAGGTTGGTAATCAGTGTGCCTATGCAGGAGTATATTAGACACAACCAAGCTAGGAAGGGGAGCGAGAGGGATTGGTACACATTTCTAACCATCGCTCCCACATCACTCACGCCGGGGTCATGTAGATGCAGCCCAGAGGAAACTGGACTGTACCATCTTAACATATTTACACATGCATGGTTAATAGATGAAAGTCCTCTTTTTCATGGGGGATTCACATTCAATCTTTTCTGAGTACAACTCCCTCTTGTCAGACTGAAATATTATACAACCTGTTAGTGCAGTAGGTTCGAATGCCTGGGTTGTCTTATTAATGAGTCTGAGTGTAACCCCCCACCCCCCTTTGGGGGACAAAGAAAAAAAAAGGAGACAATTGATCCCCTGTATGCAAAGCGCATAATTTAGTGTAAAGGACCCCTGCGCGTGGTGATCCTTTACTCCAAAAAAAGAACAAGAAAAGAACACGGCATGAGCGGAGCACCTTTAAACTGTTGTCTTAACCCTCACTAGAAAGGGTGAGACGGTGCTCTTCTCAGCTCCTGTAACCCAGCTCTCTGGGCACCCCCCTGACTGGGAGGATGAGCGCATAATTCACTGCTGTCCCCCGCCAACCTGGGCTCAGCTTAATTAGAGGTGCTTTGCCAGCAGGGAGTGCTCAATTTCACTGCCGCCTCCCAGGCTGCATTGGCATACCACGTGAGAAGGAATGGAACTCTACACCAAGTGGAAGAATGGTCCTCCTCTGCCAGTCCCACATGGACTCCCTGGGTTGCTGCTTGTGGATACAGCCCAGGTTGAGGGAGAACTTTGGGACCCCCATACTGCAAACAACCCTGCTGCACCTGACTTAGGCAGCCCACTTAGAATAATGAAAGGGACTCCCCCATGCAGTGGGTGATTACTGGGCTGCACCTGATATAAGTAGCCCAGCCACAATAGGACTTTGGGGCTTGCACATGTGTGTTGCTGATGCTGATATGCCTGCCCAGTACCACCTTGAAGAAGGAATATAAAGAACTGCAGCAGCATGTACCTTTAGACAACCATGGCCAGGCTATCTCAGAAGTAAGGTGCTGTAGGGGCTTGCTGGCCAAATATGACACTGACATAGTTTCAGAAGCAAGTAACATCTTTACTGTAGTTAGGCTCCAGGTAGAGGGTACAAGGTACATTAGGTAAGTACATAGGGACAGGAACATCCGCCGGCATCCTCTATCAGTCACCGCATCTTCTCAATTGCCATTCACAGAATCACGCATAACATAACATACTCTCACTCAGCATTCCACGTCAGTCACTCTCAACATTCCATGCATCCAAAGCAGGGTCCATAGGCTTGTAGACTTAGTTTTACAGTGCACTGTACGGAGGAGTTTTTGTAGATATTTTTAAAGACTTTCTTGGTTTTTAAAGAACTTTTTATATTTTTAAACACACTCTTTTGATATTTTTGAAATGTCTTTTAGGAATGCAACTGCTTAGGGAGGGTACAATATTAAATAGCACTGTGTGATTTCCCTCTTTTTATATAAAACTGTTCCCAGCATTTTGCTGTCCTCCTTTCCTTTTGTGTGGTAAGTTATTGTAGGACTAAACAAAACAAAGGGACTATTTGTGGGAATTCCAACTGTGTGTTGCCCGGAAACGTTATCACACTAAAGAAAACACAGTTTTGTCGAATGGGACGGGTTTCAAGAAGCCAGTTGATCTGACTTTGCTTTCCAAATCGTCTCTGGTGCACTGTGTTGTGCTAAAAAACACATGCTCAACCACCTTGGTTTTTGCATGTGCTTGCTGCCATCCAGATGAAGGTTTAGTTAATTTTAATGGGTTTTCTCTGTATTGGCAGGTGCAGGTTTTGTCTAAAAACAAGGAAGAGATTTCTTCAGTGGATTTCTCTCTGGAGGTTATTCACCTAAAACAGAAAGGACCCCTAGGTGCTTAGTCTAGAGATCCTTTTTCAGAACGATGTGGACCTGTGCGGATAGCACTGTGCACTAGATCTAGTCGTTCTATAGCCGACCGGTTTCTGTGGAACAAGGTGGATGAGCCACATTCATCAGGGCTAGGCAAGGCTTCAAGGTATATGCCTGCTGTTATTTAGTTGCAGCAGCGGTGTCTGCTTAAGTTCTGTACCTCTCCCTGTAGGGATGACAGGAGGGAGGGGTGAGAGATGGAGCAGGGATAAATATCCAATTTAAAAACTTCAACTGTAGGTCTGTTCCAAAACACTGCATTGCATTATCAGTAAGGCAAAGGCTCTCCCTCTCCGTGTGGTATGGATGCTCTCCACGGGGGTGAGACGGCCCGGAACCTGGGGGCCAAATAACAATTATCACTGTCAAGTGTGATGCACTCGTGCATCTAGGATAGGAAAGCGACAATACTCTTTGTATAACTATCAATTTATAACCAAATTGCGTGAGTTACACTGTCAAGCTGCACGCGCTATGCGTTGCAGCTTCAAAATCAGCAAGTACACAACAAAAACACCCAGTGTACACATGCAGGTCCGCGTGCCTGCCTCTCGACCCCTGCTCGCGGGGGGGTGGCTGGCCGTGGATAGCCACCTCAAATTTAGGTGGCACCTCCACTGTGTATCTAATACGCATTACTGTTGTTGTTTTGAAATGTGGTAAACTAGGGTTTTTCTCCCCTCGCAGGACTCTCAAATTTAGGTGGCACCTCCACTGTGTATCTAATACGCATTACTGTTGTTGTTCTGAAATGTGGTAAACTAGGGTTTTTCTCCCCTCGCAGGACTCTCAAATTTAGGTGGCACCTCCACTGTGTATCTAATACGCATTACTGTTGTTGTTCTGAAATGTGGTAAACTAGGGTTTTTCTCCCCTCGCAGGATTCTCAAACTTAGGTGGCCTCTCCACTGTGTACCTAATACGCATTACTGTTGTTGTTCTGAAATGTGGTAAACTAGGGTTTTTCTCCCCTCGCAGGATTCTCAAACTTAGGTGGCCTCTCCACTGTGTACCTAATACGCATTACTGTTGTTGTTCTGAACTGTGGTAAACTTGTGCCTGCTGCTCACTTCCTGTCTGCGTGCTCTCGTATTGTCTGTCTTCCCCCCCCAATCCCTTCTACTCCATGGTACTCTCTATCTCGCCTATCTTCTCTAACTGCTTCTCTATTGACTATCCTGCTTTCCTCACTAAATCTGGTAGGAAAAAGTTCAAAAAGGACATCCTGGTCTCCAACCCAGGCCTCCCTATCGCTGACACCTACACAAGTGCCTGCTCCAAGGAAACTCTCACTGACATCCTCTTTTTCGTGCCTTCGCCTGACCTATGGACCCTTCATATGGTCTCTGTGCTCTCTCCTTTCTCCTCTTCTCCCATTAATGGTGGCACCCATTGGGATGTCCTCTTGTCCCCCTTCTGCTCCTCTAAGGCCATCATTAATGTCTACACTAATGGGACCGTCTTGGTCCAAGGCCCTCAGGCCAACCTTCACCTCTTTGATAGACGCTTCCCACGCCTCATCAACTTCCTTTCCTCTCCTGCTGTCCCCCCTCCTCTGTCCTTGGCTACCTTGCCTCTACCCTCCCTCCCTGCCCCCTCTCGTGCTCCTTCTTCACCTCCTTCTTCTACACCTCCGCAGGGCGTGCCTCTGATCTGTACCCCTCCCCGGAAGTCCTTCAAGGATGGCAACCTTCTCCACATTGCCACTCTTAACTCTCGCTCTGCCATCAAGCATTCCTCTGATATCTGTCGCCTTCTTGAGGAACTGGACCTTGACGTCCTCGGTCTCACTGAGACATGGTTTACGGCCAGCTCTGTCACCAGCTTTGACACACTCCTACTTGACGGTTACAAGATCCTCTCCGTGCCCAGGCCCAACCGTGCAGGGGGGGGTGTTGCCCTTATCTTCCCTGAGTGGATTCCTGCCACTGTCACTCCTACGCAGACCTACTCCTCTTTTGAATGTCTTGTCTGCCGACTCTCTCTCTCTCCCAGCCATTCCCTTACCGTGGCTACTATCTATCGGCCACCTGGTCAAATTTCCTCCTTCCTCTCTGAGTGGGCTGACCTCTTCTCCTCACTCCTGTCCTCAACCACTCAACTCCTCTTTCTTGGTGACTTCAACATCCACCTGGGTGCCTCCTGTCCCCCCACTGGACTCTTTCGTGACCTCTGCGACTCTCTCTCACTCTCTATTCTCCCGTCTGGGCCTACTCATTCCGCAGGGCACACTCTTGATGCTCTGATCTCTTCTGACCTTCCCCTCTCCGTCCCTCTCTCCACTCCTCTCTCCTGGAGTGATCACTTTCTCCTATCCTCCCACCTCACCCTCCCTCCCCCACAGGCAAAGCCACCCTCATCACTGCCACCCACCTTCTCGGTCATCCGACCCATGAAGCGTGTGTCAGTTGAGGCTTTCGCTGCCACCTTCTCGTCCCCCCTCCCCCTTCGGCTGACTCCCACCCTGACACAGCCCTCTCCATGCTCCACTCCGCTATATCTGATACTCTTGATATCCTTCCCCTGTCATGAGAATCCGCCTGAAGCCCAAAGCCAAAAATAACTCCTGGTATGACTCGGATCTCGTCACCCTAAAACGCAAGTGCAGGGTGGCAGAGAGGAAATGGCGTGCTTCATGTTCATCCTCTGACAAACTGGCCTGCCGCCTGCTCCAAAGGCAATACCGTCTCTCCGTTCTCACCAAGAAGAGAGCCCTTATCCAAGCCCGCATCTCTGCGGCATCTAACAACTCGGCTGAACTCTTTAAAATCTGCAAGGAACTTGCCAACACTGCTGCAGTCTCTACCTCTCCTGTCCCCTCCCAGGCCCTCTGCACAGCACTGGCCTCTCACTTCATCTCTAAAACTCAGGACATCCTGTCCTCACTCTCCTCCTATCACCTCCCCCCCTCTCTTCCCGGCTCTTCCTCTGGCCCTTCTGCAGCCACCCCTCCTCCCTCCTTCTCTGCCTTTCCCCTTTTTTCTGCTGACGAGGTTTCCAGACAAGTCCGATCTATGAATGTCTCGTCTAAACAGGTTCACCCCTGTTCCTCAAAAACTATCAAGGACCACATCGACTCCCTGGCTCCTGCCCTGGCTGACTTTTGCAACCACTCCTTCGCCTCTGGAGTCTTCCCATCCCCCCTCAAGCACTCCCTTGTGCACCCTCTTCTTAAGAAACCCTCTTCCGACCCTTCCTGCCCAGCTAACTATCGCCCAATCTCCATCACTCCCTTCCTGGGCAAGCTCCTGGAGAAACTGGCCATCTCCCAGCTTAACCTCCATGCTGAATCTGTTGGTAGTCTTCATGACCATCAATCTGGCTTCAGAGCTGCCAGAAGCACGGAAACTGCTCTCCTGAACATCCGTGAGGACCTGCTCTTGAACCTCGATTCCAACACTCCGTGTGTTCTCATTCTGCTCGATCTCTCTTCTGCCTTTGACACTGTCAACCATGCCATCCTGCTCAACCGTCTCCGTGATAACCTGGGTATCACTGGTCAGGCTCTGGCGTGGCTGACCTCTTTCCTTTCCAATCGACCCTCCCAGGTCCAACTTGGGTCCTTCCTCTCTGACATCTTTTTCTCCACCTGTGGTGTTCCCCAGGGATCTAATCTCTCTGCCTGGCTGTTCAACCAGTATCTGGCACTCCTTGCCCACCGCATCGCCGCTCTCTGCCCCAACTTTCAGTGCTATGCGGATGATACCCAGCTCATTTTCACGTTACCCTCGGCCTCCTCCTCTCCTTCCCTCATCTGTGACTGTCTGTCTGCTATCCAGGAATGGTGTGCCGCCAATGACCTCTGCCTTAATGCCAGTAAGACTGAGATTCTACTCATCGGCACACCCACTCCCTCCTTCCCTGCAGCTCTCTGGCCAGCCTCTCTTGGCCCTATTCCTGCTCCTACCTGCAAGGCAAAAAACCTCGGGGTCATCTTCGACTCCACACTCTCCTTCTCTCCTCATATATCTGACGTCTCTAAGAAGTCACACTACCAGCTGCACCTCCTCAGAGGTATTCTTCCCTTCCTCTCCTTCCCCCAGAAGCTCACTGTCTCCCGAGCCCTGGTTCTCTCGAAGCTGGACTACTGTAACAGCCTCTATCTTAATCTGCCTGCCTCCACTCTCCGCCCTCTGCAACTCATCCAGAACAGAACTGCAAGACTTGTCCTTGGCCTGAAGCCCAGGGACCGTATCTCTCCAGGACTGAAATCTCTACACTGGCTCCCAGTGACTGCAAGGATTAAGATCAAAACCCTCTGCATTGTCCACAAGGCCTTCTGGGGCCTAAATACCTTCAACTCTCTCTTCCTAAATATCTTCCTTCCCGAGCCCTTCCTTCATCCGTCTCCAACTCACTCAGGGTCAGCCGCTTCTCGAAGCAACGAGCTGGGGGAAGATCTCTCTCCGCGGCAGTGGCCTCCCTCTGGAACAGCCTTCCTGCCTCCCTGAAACTTGAGGAGAACCATCTCCGGTTCCGGAAGCACCTCAAAACCTTCCTCTTTGCTTCTGCTTTCTCTCTCCCTCTCCCCTGCTAAAGTCTTCACTGAAATTGCACTGAATCTGCAACTGGGCCACTCTCACCGGCCTCGGTCCTGGGCCCAGCCACTCTCCACTTGCACTGCCTCCCTGGCAACCCCTGCACTGCGGGACTGTCTCTGTATCCCTACAGCCCCCCCTTCCCAGCACTTGTCTGCACTTACCTTGCACTTGCCACCATCTGGCCCTATTTATTTATTTTTATTCTACTTACTTTGTACTGCACTTCCCCCCTCCCCTTCCCCTTGCACTTTTTCCCTTCCCCCTACCCCTGCACTTGCGCGGTCTGAATGACACCTGGCCTAGTAGGATCGTTGTCTGTCTTCCCCTTGTTCCCCCCTCCCTGCCTCGTCGCGCCTTGAAACACTTGTGTATAGGCGTGTTACAAATGCCATATTATACCATATCATATCATATCATATCATAGCGTCTCAAAGAGGCCGCTGACCTGGAGCGAACGTCTCTGGTGGTCCTACGAGCCGCGCGCGAGAGGTTTCTTCGCCGCGGCCCGCGCTACCATTCTGCTTATGTTGCCATGGCGCTGCGAGTCGCGTGGTCACGTGAGCCTGACCCCAGCATGGCCGTCCCACTAGGACGAGGCGGCGGCCATCACGGAGTCAGGCGCCGCGGGCAGCGAATCAGAGGACTCCACTGTCCAAGCCACAAATGTCTCACATAGGTCAGAGGTGCTGGGGGTGCATATTGTACAACTGGAATGGTGCTATTGTACCAACACAGCCAGATACTATAGGTGAAGTTGTAGTGGTTATGGAAAATACATAATTACAGCATTTCATACAATGACCCACATGTACCAAATAGAGTCAATACGCTGCAAGAAATACACATTGGCAAGTGAGAGGTAGAGATTACAGAGTAGCCAGCGATTGCCAGCTGGTTGCTTCGTTGAGCCTAGATTTGTCTGTCTGGAGACGAAAAATCCAAAGTTGTTCATGTCTGAAGAGCAGGTTGTGTATATTCCCTCCTCTCGTGGGGGTGGCCATTTTCTCAATTATTGTCCATGTGAAGTCTGTAGGAGTGTGTTTCTGTGCCAGGAAATGTTCCACCATGGGTGCTGTGATCTTTTTGGTGCGTATGCAAAATCTGTGTTCCGCAAGGCGTGTTTTAATCGGACGTGTTGTTATGCCTACATAGAGCCTATTGCAAGTTTCCAGAGGGCCATCCGGCCTACTGTGCGGCATCCGACCATGACGGAGAAGAAGGAAGGAAGATGCTTCTTCAGGCCCTGTACCAAGTACGGGCTTCGGAATGTGTTTGTGGAGTACACACACCTCCAATGCCTCTACTGTCTTCATCCGAACCACAAGGAAGGAGAGTGAGAAAATGGCTTCTCCAAGAAAACGAAGGATCAGCACAGTAGACTGGCGGCGTGGCTGAACGCCAAGGCTTCTGCTCCGTGCTCCGAGCAGGGATATGCCTCACCAAGGACCGGCCGGTCCAAGGAGCGGGCTTCTAAGTCCTTTGAGGGTGCCTCATCCATGGGGGCCCAAGACAAGGCCAAGCATCGCAAGTCCAGTTCCATTGTGGTCGCTGCACAAACGGAGCCTGCGATGGACAGTGCGTGATCAACATCACCATCCGCCTCCATCGCCAGCCAGTGATCAAGCTCCTCCTCGAAAAGGAAATCATCCAACCCGACTAAGCTGTGGGAGAAACCCGAGAAGCCTGAGACGGAGGACAAGACGGCCGAACTGTCCAAGAAGGCCCAAGTGGCGCAGGAGAACGTTTGTCGACTAGAGAGTTGGTGGCGGCATCTCTCACAAAGGTAAAAGGTGCTGACGCTGTAAAGGTAACCCCCACAGCGCCGAAGGTGTCCCTGCCTCTGAGGTGAGCAGTCACTGCAGTGACATTGGCGAAGTCTACTAGCACGCCGGGGAAGAGGATGCCATCTCTAAGCCTGGCTCCAACACTGGGTGGAAAAAGGGGGGGCAAGGAAGTCCCAGACCAGCCCCAGGCCATGTTGCAGCCCATGGAAGTTTCATTCACAGACGATCAAGACCTGGAGTCCTTACACACCGTCCACGAGGATGTGGAGCAGGAGGAAGACGATGACGGCAAGGCAGGTGATTATGATGGCACTGGGCCTAGTGTTCTGATCACGCCAGCTCAGCTGAGGGATGAATCTCTGGACATGACATCGACCCTCTGCACTTTGGTGTCTTATCTCCAGAAGAGGATGCCACAGGGCCCAGTTCCTATGGGCTCTAGCCCCCTGATCAGCCTCTGGCAAAGAAAAGGAAGTGTCATCCGATGCCCCCATTTCAGCCTCCGCATCCGTGCCGTGCCCCCCCAATGGACCTGGACGGATATGGCATTTTCTTACAGCACACAAAGCCCTGAGGCATCAAGGTGCTAGTTACATATGCTTGGTACAAGAATATGCAGAATATACATACTGGTAAAGCCTCTCCGCATGTTACAGAGAGCTACATCAGACATGCATATGTAGGTCAAGGTAGGTACAAGTTAACATACTGGTAAAGCCTCTCCTCATGTTATCGGGAGCTACTTAAAACATGCATACGTATGTCAAGGTAGGTACAAGTTAACATACTATAAAGCCTCTCCTCATGTTACAGGGAGCTACATCAGACATGCATACGTAGGTCAAGGTAGGTACACGTTGACATACTGGTATAGCCTCTTCTCATGTTACGGTGAGCAACATAAGACATGCATACGTAGGTCATGGTAGGTTTAAGTTAACATACTAGTTGAGCCTCTCCTCATGTTACAGGGGACTATATCAGACATGAATGTGCAGGGAAGGAAGGGGAGGGGGCAAGGTGCTACAAGGAAGATGGCGGTGTAGCAGGGGAAGGACATAAAGGCAGCAAGTGAGCAAATCTAGATGCGATTTTAAGGCAGTATAGGTATAAACACAGGCAGCAAAAGAGAACATTTAATTGAGCGAACGTCCAGGTGTGGGGGGCGAGTATCTGCTGAGTTTGTAGGGGGAACTGACCTTGGAATAACATAGAGGCTAAGGAAGTGTTAGGTAAGATTTCCACAGAGCTGGTAAATATTCCTTTCCTGGTTCAACCCCAGAACATTTTGCTTTTCTATTGGGATATTTTTCATTAATACCACACTCACCAAATCTTAAACTCTTTTTATGCGTGTCATTTTTTAGACTCCCCATAGGCCTTTTTAAAGTTATCATGTTTAACAACTTATTGGCAATACGTGCCTGTTGTTGCTGGGTTGCCCTAGGGGCTCCCCATTTAACTTTCCTGTGCTAACCTTGAGTGAACTACAGTTCCCAAGGGTAGAATGGATCTTTAGATCCCTTTTACATTTTATTCTGTGAAACCAGCACACCCCACCTTATGCAGAGTTCTGGGGAGATAAAATGTATCCCCTTTCACATTAAAACTGTAACAATTCTGTTACGGTGACACGCTTACCTTTAATGGCTGGTAGCAGTGATACCTTTTACTAATTTGGTGCACCTTTACCGTGGGCTGTAATCACAGCTGCAGTAAAGGCGCCTATCTTCTTTTTCTGCCATTTTAGTGTTTCTTGTCATTTGTTGTTACTTCCCCTGACATCCAGGGTGGAAAATTCCTTTATATGATTTTTGTCTTTGGCGGGAGTCCCCTGGACACCCCACCCTGGCTCCAGTCAGTCTGTAAGCACAGGAAGTGGGGAGGAGTCCAGAACTTCCCCATCCTTTGTCTAATGCCTTGCTTCAACTGGGACAAATCCCAGTGGGGGGCTGGCTGTCTTGATTGGACAACCAGGTGATCCTTTCTTGTAAAATGCGGGGAGAGAATGCAGAGGTTGTGCTGTAGTTCATGATAAATACTGGAAACCTGGAAGCTGAAGTCATGTCGACCACTGGAACAGAAATCCAAAGAGGATGACCAAAGGAAAAGCGGTGGAGATGATTTCAAGCGACAGGAGATCCTGCTCTGTAACCGGAGCCTGCTGCCAATCAACCTGGGGTCTCCGAAAACGACGACCCGAATACAGAGCCTGGTGAAACCCACTAGACTCAAGAAGACCTGCATTTTGAGCCATCCCACGGGTTGATGCGACCTTGCATTCTTGCAATACCACAATACCCTGGGACCTCCAGCCACTGTGCGGTGCACAGTCTTCTGAATTCTGAATCTCGCTGAGACTTCGTGGGCATCTTGGTGTATCTCGAGAGACACAAATCAAGTCTGAAAGGTCCACTCAGAAGAGTGCTGGACCTTTGAAACGGTGAGAATTCAACCACGATTTTCTGTCTTCTTCTGTGCTCCTTGAAAAGGCGCCAAATCCGCAGAACCACATTCAACCATGAGAGAAATCTTGCGTAGAGCCTTCTTCATCAATCCCTGCTGCAAAGTCCCTTCTGAGGTCTTGTGTTCAGTCTCCAGGAAAAGGAATCCACTGACCGGGTATTTGGCTGCAGTCCCTGAAGTTCTCCTGCTGAAATCTCTTCTTCATTGCTGAGGTACTGTGTTGTCTTGGGTATATACTTACCTTAAGCCAGTTGGGATTTCTGTGCATTCTTGGGGTGTTTTCTGTGATTGGGAGGTCCCTCGTCCAGTGCACCACGTCCCACTGCTAGAATCTTGCTGGGGTGTCTTCTGTCAAGCCCCTGGACCCTCTTCTAACTCTAGATGTAAAGTACTCACCTGTTTGCCCAGTTTTTCTAAGGAACTCTGACCTTTGCTACTAAAGAACTTATTCTAACACTGCCTGTTGGTCACTAGTCCTAGTGACCCCCCTTCTGCCACTGAGAACACTCATGCTCCAAGAATAAGGGAAAGACTTTGAAGGGATTGGGACTTCTGCCTAGAAAAGAAATCAAGTGTGTTACTTACTTCTAACGAGTTGGTTGGTAACTGTAATTCTAAGAGTGAACAGTTACAAAAGTTCTTACTGATCTTGAATGTGTGATGCATTATTCTTAAAAGTATGGTTAACATCTTTTCTTCCTTAGCCACTGTTTTTCCAGTCTAATAGAAAGTAGATCTGAATGTATTTTACTCTCCTGTGATTAGGTTGTGCCTCTTTACAAAAGTAATGTGTTGGTTTCACCAGATTATTCCTGAAGGGTCACTGTATGAGTGTCCTCCAAATGTTGGTATCACCAGGTTAGTCCTGTTAGGATAACTGTATGAGTGTCCCCCAACTGGGTCTTGCTTCCCCTGACTTGCTGCTAGCCTGTCCTTAATAAGTCTACATTAGGTTGTTTCCTACCTAGAATAACTATTCAGTAAAGTGTGACATTGGGTTTTACTCGCCATTTCATTGTGAAGTTAAAGTATATGGGTTTTACTTACCTTGTGTTAGCTGTGTGCCAGCTAAAACAAGTTACCAGAGTTATTGCTTACTTCAATCTGGGGTTCCCTGAATTCAAAAGCATCTGTAACTGTTATGACAAAAGTAGTTATAGGTTTTTACTGCACCTAGGATAAGTGTTTCACTATTCACCAAAAGTATATTGTCCAGTTGACTGTTTATGTGATTTGTTCCAAGAGTCACTATACAACTGGAAGGGCCTACTGCCCTTGTATTACTGACTGTAATCTGAAAATAACCATTGGTCTTTTACTCCCAAAGAATAGGCTTGACCTAAACTAAATGTGTATAACAATATTTTGACTTCCCTAGAACTACTGTTAGGTGTTCCAAATAAGGTCTATGCTTGGGTCTGTGGATTTCAAGTATAGTGTTGTGTTTTTATACTGTGATTTCATATAATGTGTTAGTACTTACTTACCCCTAGATTTATCTCGGCCTAACTGTATTTAAATAAATCCTTTATTTTTACAGCGTTTCTTTGGATCATTTGTATTACAATTTCACGTGTACTGTGTCTACTGCCCTCTCTCCCTCCTAAGATAAGCCTGGCTGCTCTGTCTAAGCTACCCTATGCTCAGGTGGTACAGCCTTATACCAAGAGTGGAGTCTTGTACTTCCTCAGTTGAAGGGTTTTACTAAGCCCTTAGTTGGACTTCAGAAAAAACTGTCCTAACAGAAAGCCAGAATGTCCAGATAGTGTGGCGTTCTCTGCGGCTTCCAAAAGTGCAAAGGTGGGTTAGTACGGTCCCTAGAGTTGGCCAGAGAGCAGACAGGGACCAAACAAGGCCTTGAGGTGTGGGCCTCAGGGTAGGTGGCTGACTAAAAGCCTGACAGTGTCGTTGGATGATAAGAAGCAGTAATGGGCCAATCAGAAGCCATGTTGACATGGCTCCATGGCAACGGCAATGACGGACTATGACGACGATATCATCATAGCGGGCAGCGGGTCTCTGCAGCCGAGGGCGTACCAACAGGATGAGGTGGGGTCATTCCATTCCATGCAAGCTTTTTCAGCTTGTCCCAGAGGAAGCCAAGAAGGAGGGTTTCCTGTACCAGAGGCACAAGGCCAAGATGAAGACCATCATGGCCGTGCCCCTTCTGGACAAGAGCCTGGCCCTCTTGAAAGAACCCTTGCACGGCTCTGGCCAAACGGGATAGGCTGGAAAAGAAGTACCGGTAGCCGGAATCCGGATCCAAGTGCCTGAGGTTGCAGCCATTACCTGGTTCAGTGGTTTTGGATACCATGCAAAGGAAGGCCATTTACACTGCAGCGTCTGTGAGTCCAGAAATTTCCCTACCAAAGCATAGATGGTAAATTATGTTGGCTGAAACCCAATCGCATCATATGCCCTACATCTCCAATAAAGAATTGTCAGCATAACCATAGAGTGTCCATTTTGTGTAGGATCTGCCATTTGCTCTCTTTGCCTTTCTGTTCAAACGCTTTGCAAAAATGTATTTTAGTTCATTCTGCTCATGCACGGAGCAAGGCCACAAGTTACATGTTGAGAGACTGGCCCAGACAAAAATGCCAAACAGTACAGAAATACATTGTTTTCCTCCCTCACAAGTCCTATAAGGCGAGCAGAGAGACATTTAATCACCAAGCCAGGTGCCAGCCGGTCTCGCTGAAACTGTAGAAACAGGCCGTTGAAGCATGAATTATACTTTCTTAGCAGCCCCCCTTTCGGGGCCCTCTTTAGATCAGGCTGACCCATAGTTCACGAAAAGAAACCAGAAGATACATGCTTCGGAATGTGTCTCTCCTACCAACACAGCTTCCTCGCTAAACACGTGCTTTGTGTTCTTCATAACAAAGAACGATGTCTGCTTACTGCTAATTGCAACTGTTGCTAAACCAAGTAATATAGATTAAGAAAGAAACGTGTCATGATGTCATATTTGTCAATTATCGAACTCTAGCTCAAGAAGATACATTATGGCCGGTTTTGATGTGTCACAAAGAGATTGCATGATTGTCTTTTTATATATATGATAGTGTTGTAGAATGCTCGCTCTTTTGCATCTCACGAGGTCTGGGTGATCACACGTTGCGAGACGTTAGACCCAGTCGGCCGACTGAGAATATTTCCTTTGCAATAAACCCTAGTACTTGGATATCGATCCTCGTGTCTGTCGTATGACTGGGTGTATGGTGATTGTGCCTTGTTTCCATATGCGAGGGTCTTCAGGGCCTATCAAAAAATAGCGCCCGAATAGGGACCCTCCCCCATTTGTTCCATCGTGTACGTGGAATTTGAAAAAGGTGAAAACGAATCGAGGACGAGGCCATCAAACCGGGATCAGAAGGTGTTCAGGGCACCCCTGTGAAAGTGATGAGATACTCCTTTGGAGATCTGTACACAGCCGATCCCTGATCGACGAGCAGCGGCCAGAGAGCAAAAAGGCGAGGGTCCCGAAACGAGGCAGATTGAGCCAGATTCGCAGTCACGAAGATTCTTGGTTACGTCTGTATACAGAAGAATTGCGTCTTGAGAGATGAACTAATTGATCAGGTGAGTCGTGCCCCAATTCTTAACATCCTTGATATTGGTTAAGTGTTGCTCTTGCAAGATCAAACGCCCAGGGTACGGTATGAACAAGATCAACATTCCTGGGAAATTGTCTTCCTGTCCAGTGGGATTTTTCCACTGCGGTAGACAATCTTTGGAAACTGGCCAGGTTGCGCCACTCATAGGGTCGCCAGCGTTTGAAATGTATGTGAAGTATGGAATAGGAGCGATAATGTTTAATGAAATTTGGCATAGGCAGACCAGACATGTAGCAGATTTGTAGTGGCCGAAAGACGGTACTTTTGAGATGGCCCGAATAGAGCACTTAGAATCAGTATTGCTGCGCAAGAAAGCATGCCCCGTGAAATTTGACATCATAAGAGACTGGAGGAAAGAAGCTAACCTCCGTTTAAAAAGTAGGGAGAAACATGCGCGAAGACATAAATCAAACACAGAAAAAGCGATAGAACTAGAAGAGCTAAAGTGGGATGAGGATATCAGAAGAGGGGATAGGAGTATCCAATTAGGCATACAAAAGATATATCCGCAATGAGAGTTACATGCATCAGATGAACTAATAAATACAATTTTGAGTGAAAAAAGACGAGAATGCCCTCAAAATAATATTGACACGATTGCACCAATACCCATTGCTCCACCTAAATTGACTCCCTCCATTCCTATTGTACCAAGTGCACCATCTCCCCCTGCGCACGTGATACGATTTCCCCCACTGCCGACAAAGCAGTAATTAGCAGCTGCTGGAGAAGGCAGCTCTACAGAGGCGGGGCCTGCACAGAGAGGAAGCACCAGAGTAACCCGTAGTACGGTTAGCAGTGTGAGGAGAGAAGAACTTAAAGAATGGGCAGAAACGTATATTGAAGGAAATGACGAGGGATCCACGCTGAGTGCAATGTATGACGATCAGAAGCTCAGTGAAAAACAGGTATTGTTAGAATGCATGGGGGAGTATCTTATAGACAGACGGAAGAAATTAACTGGTATGTTAGCAGCGCAGAAGTTACTGGATCTGAATGCTTTTTTTCGCATTGAGGGAAAGTGCGGCAGAAATAAAAGAGCACATAGACAGGCATTTGAGTTTAAAGATGGACTTGATGAATTGCATGCAGAGATGAAAAGAGGGAAACAACAGGTGGTACCATATGTCTTGCAGTGATTTTTTCCATTGTCAAAACCTGTTAGTGAAGAAATGAAAATATATACTCGAGAGGCGATTAGATGGATTATGCATGCTAGCATTCCGACAATGGAGGTGCATGATACGTTTGTTCAGTATTCGATAGAGATGCAGAGGAAGGTATTGCAGGTGATGGTTGAGTACTTGCAAGATGAATGTTATGAAAGAAAGTATTGTTGCCCCCCTGATCTAATGACAATATTCAAGAGAGCGTTTCACCTGAAACTGGAAAAACTGCCCTGTCCCTCGATTTAGCTATAATACTTAATAAAAGAACCAATGAGGAAACCCCCAGTTCGATATTTCCCATGAAGTACCTCCCACCTTTGTGCCAAAAGTAGAGATTGCTGCCGCTAATGGACAACCAGCGCAGGTAATAGAAGCACATTATGCAGCACAATTCGTTCATGTTCCTTTTTCTAGACAAGAGGTGAATAATATAAAGCAAACAATCCCTGATTTGAGAAAGAATCCGGCAGGACTTTATAAAGAGATTGAGTCCTATTTGAAATCGTCCATTTTTACAATGAGTGATATTGATCTATTATTTCCTGTGATTCTCCCAGTAGATATATGGAAGCAAATTAGGAATGTAGATGATACTGATATCTTGGGTGATACATGGGAAAATTTGATAAAAAAGGATACGGATAGAAAAGCTGGTGAGAAGCCATCGACAGCTCTGTTAGCATTACCAGCGCGGATAGTACAGAAATTAAAGATTTTGGTACCTGAAAGGAGAATTATCTGGGACAAATTAATGGCATGCGTGCAAGGCAAAGATGAATTGGCTACTGACTATTTTAATAGATTTGAAGAAGTATTTACAGACTTTAGTGGCCAAGATTTAAGCACTGAACCCGGGAAGAGATTATTTGATGACAAATATGTGAGAGGGTTGCTACTGAAATTTCTAAATTTAATAATGACGTCTGAAAGTGCATGGCAAGCAAAATCACAGAGTGAAGTATTATACATGGCACAATACTATGAGAATAGAGTAAATACAGAAAATGAGAAAGAGGTGAGAGACAGGGTGAATCTAAAACCGAGAATATTGATGCAACAGGTAATGAATAATAATAGGGGCGGAGGAAACACACAAACGCGAGGAAATTTCTCCAACATGCACGGAGGTCTAATTGGACTGAATCAATGTGCATATTGTAAGGAAGAAGGCCACTGGTGAGCACAGTGCCCACATTTACAGAATAGGAATGGGAATGCACAAGAAGACAGAATAGAGGTCACCTGGGAACGCAAGGACAAAATAGGAACACAAGAATGCCACAAAATCAGAATAACCAAGGAAATAATAACCCGAATCAGAACCAAAACCAACAGCAGCAGAATAGTGAATAGGAGAAGGAAATACTTTTGATACTCAGTCCAATTCATACTATTCTGGTGACTTTACATCGGATGAGGTATTGTTCAACTACTAGGATAGCCCAAGACAGGGGTCGGAACCAGTATATATTCCCGTTGATCAGAAAGGGCCCTACGTAGAGATGAAAGTCGGGAATAAAGAGCACACTTTTCTAGTGGACACAGGTGCGCACAAGTGCTCGATTGACCATCACTTGGTTCCGGAGATACCACTGTCAGGGCAAAAGAATGTTTCAGTAGGGTTCGCAGGTACCCCAGTAATCAGTCCAGTGTCACAATCAGTACCTATAACACTAGGTCCATTCACTGAGTCATGCCTGTTCCTTTTGACACATAATTGCGGTAAAAATGTATTGGGTTTAAATTTATTGCAAAAATTAAGTGCGGTTATTCATTGTTCTTCTGATAGAGTGTATTTGACAATATCACTACGAAAGATGCCAGTATCACAACTTTTGTCTAAACCATTACCAACTGAATTAAGTAATGTACCGACTTGTATATGGGCGATGAATGACAACGATGTTGGTTGTTTGAAAATAGAGCCAGTGAGAATTATTTTGAAGGAGGGAGTTACATTGGCACGTATCCCACAGTATAAAATTTCGGTGGAAGGTGAAAAAGCATTGACATGTATTGTTTCTGATTTGATTAAACGAAGCGCGATAGAAGAGATTACTGGTAGCACTTGCAACAGTCCCATTCTTCCAGTTTATGAGAAAGGAGGTAATGAAATACCATATTGTTTTATAATTGATTTGCGCGGATTGAATAAAGTAGTTGATCCCCAATTTCCATTGGTCCCAGATGTCACTACCATTTTGACAATGATTCCAGCCTCTCCTTCACATTTTAGTGTCGTAGATCTTAAGAACGCATTTTTTAGCATTCCAGTACATCCAGATAGCAGATATTTATTTGCTTTTACGTTAGGAGGACGTTCTTTCACATTCACACAAATTCCACAAGGTTACACTGAGAGCTTGAGTATTTATAGCAGAGCGTTAAAAGAACAGCTAGACATGTTAGAATTGCCAACGGGTTGTGTACTATTGCAATACATTGATGACCTATTGATTGCTGCCAACACAGAAGACATTTGCAAAGAGAGTACTGTTAAATTGGTGACACATTTGGTAGCACATGGACGTAAAGCTTCATTAAAAAAATTCCAGTATTGTCGAAAGGAGGTGGCCTATTTGGGCTACCTACTTTCGAAAGAGGGAAGGAGACTGAACCAGAAACGATAGAAAGCATCTCTGGTTTGCCTATTCCAAAGACACAAAAGGAAGTCAGAACCATAATAGGCATGGCTTCATATTGCAGGCAGAGGATTGCTAATTTTGCCATGATTGTGAAACCTATGGTGGCATTGACAATGAAGGATGTTGCTTTGCCTTTGCCATGATGCATTTGATCTGCTCAAAGTTGCATTGTGCTCAGCTCCAGTTTTGGGCACACCAAATTATGAAAAGGATTTTAAGTTATTCGTGCATGAAAATAATGGCTGTGCGTTGGCTGTTTTGACTCAGGAACAAGGAGGAAGAAATAGACCATGCGGTTATTTTTCTTCTGCACTGGATCCTGTTGCATGCGCTTTGCCACGCTGTTTGCGAGCTATTGCTGCGGCTGCCGCGTCAGTAAAACAAACCGAGGGAATGGTTTTGGGTCACTCCTTAACTTTGATGGTGCCTCACACAGTAGACGTTCTTTTGAATAGAATGCAGACGCAACATCTTACATCAGCTAGACTGACGAGATATGAAATTGTCCTCTTTGCACCAAATATTCAAATTTTGAGCTGTTGCGCTTTGAATCCTGCAGAATTAATGCCCCCTCCTAGTGAAAGAACGGGTGAGAAGGAACTATCACCCCATGATTGTATAATGGTTACTGAACAAGAAACAAAAGGAAGAATTGATCTAACAGACACCCCACAGAAAGAGCCAGACTGAGAACTGTTTTGTGACGGTTCCTGTTATAAATTGCCCGATAGCACATCAACTGCTGCATATGCCATCACAACACTAAAGAGTATTGTAGAGAGCAAAAGTATCCCATATAATTCAGCACAGGCTGCAGAGATAATAGCATTGACAAGAGCATGTGAAATTTCTAAAAGATTTGAATGTAAACATATATACTGACAGTCAGTACGCATTTGGGTGGTACACAATTTTGGTCGACTCTGGGCTGAGAGGGGTTTTCTAACATCACATGGAACCAAGATTCAACATGGAGCTTTAATAGCAAGATTGTTATCTGCACTGGCGTGTCCTAAGCGACTAGCAATAATGAAATGCGAGGCGCATAAGAAAGTAAAATGTAACATTGGAAAAGGAAACGCATTTGCAGACAAAATTGCAAAACAAACTGCCACTGATCCACACACGAAAATGTGTATAGCTCAGTCAGAAGAAGTGCCCTGCATGTCAGAAAATGGTATTGCCACAGTTAAAGAGATGCAAGCGGAAGCATCTGCAGATGAAATAAAAGCATGGGCTGAGGGCTCAGCAGAATTAGACGTGGAGGGTTGATGGGTAGACAAAGAGAGTAGAAAGTGGATGCTGCCCAACTCCTATGTAACTGCGATGGTTATCACGGCCCACAGTCTCACACACATATGTGCTAAAAAAATGATTCAGCATTTGGCCAAAGTATGGCAGAATCCACACATTAGAGAAACTGCAGAAAGACTAGTCCAGAATTGTATGACTTGTTTGCAAAATAACAATGGAAAAGGAACAACTACTCTAGTAGGTACTTTTGCCCCCCCAGTGCCCTTTGAAGTCATCCATTTTGATTTCATAGAAATGGAAAGATGTCAGAACCTTAAGTATATCCTGGTGGTAGTCTGTGCATTCAGTAAATGGGTGAAAGCATACCTGCTTAAGGACTGCACAGCAATGAGCACAGCGAAAGTGATGCCGAAAGAGTACTTCTCTAGATTCGGCCTGCCACGGGTCATATGGTCAGACAACAGCCCGCATTTTGTTGCGCCGTGATATTACAGATTTGTGCAGGCCTTCAGATTGATAAACGATTCCATTTGGCCAGACACCAGATGAGTGCTGGTCTTGTTGAGCGCCAGAACGGAATCTTCAAGAATAAAATTAGCAAAATCTCTTCAGGGAGTCAATTGAGGTGTCCTGATGTGCTGCCTTTAGCTTTGTTATGCATGCACACATCTGTGCAAGCTAGGACTGGACTCTCCCCATACAAAATCATCATGGGGAGACCTGCAAATGTTTGGTGCGCCCCGCAACCCAGGCGCTTGAATGAAGTAGAATATCCTTTTCTCAGCACTATTGTAACGTGTTAACACAGAAACTACGTTTGATTCATCAGCATGTGCAGTAGGCTCTTCCTGTCAGATACACAGGCCCGGGGCATTGTCTGCATCCGGCAGAGTGGGTTTTGGTGAAGAATTTTGAGTGGAGGGGCCCGTATCAGATTCTCCCGGCAACGCAGACTGCAGTCCGAGTGGATGGTCGAAAGGCATGGATTCATGCCACCCACACAAAAAGAATTCCATTTCCGTTGAAAGAGCTGCCAGACGACAAGAAAGAAACAGCTGCCCTTGACTCGAAAGACACCATCGCCAGTTCTCTGCCACAAATACTGCCTGAGCCTGAGAAAGAGCCTGTAACGATTGCAACGAAAGGGAATGGGCTAAAGGTGCCCCAACTTTGCCCAGCTGAACCTGCATCATCATGGGCTGACATTAAGGGGTGGGACCAAGCCTGATTTGCATATGGTCTTTCCCCTTCTGTAATGGCTTGGCAGGCGAAGAACGATGGTCTGGAGGGTTGCCCTGAGCAATGCCAGTGGTTAAGATTCAGTCTAAACCTTCCAGCCATCACCTCTTTGTTTTTGCTTTGTCACCCCGAGTGGGACGGGTATGCCCAGACGTGGGTCCCGTGCCTGCTGGGCCTAGAGACCCAAGCTACTCCTCACTGATGAGCCCCAACAAGGGTGAAACATGTTTGGGGATGCTTGTGGTCTCGTGCAGAAGGGATGTGACCTAGCAGTTCGGGCTGGACATCCCCTTTTGGGGTGGGACCAAGCCTGATTTGCATATGGTCTTTCCCCTTCTGTAATGGTTTGGCAGGCGAAGAACGATGGTCTGGAGGGTTGCCCTGAGCAATGCCAGTGGTTAAGATTCAGTCTAAACCTTCCAGCCATCACCTCTTTGTTTGTGCTTTGACATTAAGCCTGCATCTGAAAGTGAATCTGCATTGTTCATAGATCACACAGTACCTGGAGCAATAAGGAACAACCTTTGTTCTCAAAATCGGAAGTGATCTGAGCTACATGTTTTGTTTTGCCTCTATTCCCAACAAGGATAAATTGGGAATCGGAGGCCTAGGGAAGTGGAGCGTGGGAGCTGTACCAATCTGCATCAAACGGGAGCTCTGGAAAGCGGCTTCCCGGTGCTATCTTTGAAAAAGTGAATGACATATGTTGATCTCCCCAGGGGGACAAATGGGTCGATTTTTTGGTACACGCACAATTGATGCCTGCTCTGGAGTCTTTGGAGCACTGTGCAGAGGCACAATAATCTTGCCACATGTTTAGCAGTTCAGGCTGCCGAGAACTGGCCTAGATGCTTTGCTGACCTCTTTGGATGCTTTGCTGTTTCTACGGGCGCTGCTGAAAAGAAAATATTCACGAGGAACATTGGTCGAGAGAAGGATTGTACACAATGCCCATACTTACTTATGTTCCCTTCTGCACCAACACTGATGGCGTAGTAGATATAAAGACTATAAAAATGTCTAGAAGAATTTGCTGTAGAAAATTCATGCTAATGATTATAATACTACTTTGTATTCGGAGTACACTGATCCCAGTATTATGGTATTTGGAGAGTGTGCATCCATTAAATTCTCTTTTGCCTGTCACCAATGCACCTGCCACAGACAGTCTAGTCCATGTACTCTCTTATACTCTCCCTCCATTAGAAGAAAGATACAGGGAAGGTTATGACAATAACACGTTGCATTTGATAATGTCTATGGCTCATTCTATCTTGAATAGAACAAATTGCTGGGTCTGCTCCCATTTACCCCAGCATGGCGGGCAAGGAATGGGTTGGTATGTACAGCCATTACCCCTTAATACAGCATGCTATGCATCACTAAGTGCACTATTTTATGGGAAGTGGAATAAGAGTAATACGAGTCAGATAGATGGAACAAACATAGAAAAGTTTGAAAGAGTGGTAATTGAACCTGTAGGTTGTTCTATATTTAACAGAGCAAAAGTGATAAAACCAGTGGTAAGGCCAGTAGATAGACTGTATGTGCCTTATAAATCATCTGTAATCACGTTTCAAATGAATCAAGTAGATGCAGTGCCCCCCTCCTATACTATAAATTACAATCCTCGCACTGTCCCATTTTGCCTACAGAAAAAAGGTTCCTATTCAGTAGGGACATTCAATAAATGCATGAATATTGCAGTACTTGAGAGAGAAGAAGAACCAATATATGCAGGGGATCTCGTTTATTTTATATGTGGAGAAAAAGCTTATCCCTGGTTGCCTAAACATTGGGGGGGGCATGTTACTTAGGGATCCTTTTCCCAGGTGTATTCCTTTCCAAAACATCAGACATATCAAAATTATCTAGATCCAGGCCCCGGCGGGATGAAACAGGATTTTTTGCGGAAGACATAGCAAAAATATGTATCCCATTTTGGGTCCAAGCAATAAACTCTTGGAATATACGGAGACTGTCCAGAATATTAGAGAAGACATGGAACAACCGACATATTGTATAATATTACCCTAGAAGAGAAGGCAGTTAGATTAATGTCACTTCAAAATAGAATGGCTCTTGATATAATTTTGGCCGACCGTGGAGGTGTTTGCAAAACTGTGGGGTCAGCGTGCTGCGTATTTTTAAGTGACTCGTCCCCTACGATTTTTGAGGCAATAAAGAAATTGCACATCCTAAATTCTGACCTTCGTACCCCGACAGGTGGTTGGGAGCTGAATATAAGTTCCTGGTTTTTTGGAGTTATTGCGCTCATGGGGATAGAAACTTTTTGCGATTCTAGTAACATTACTTGGAATAATCATGACATGTTGTTGCTGCATACACTGCCTGCCAATCATTTGCTCTGAAATAAAAAATGAATGTGTACACATGGTAATAGAGAAAAGAAGTTCCAAAGTGAATACAGATGCAAACTACGAAACAGAAACTATGAAAGAGTTCATGTCGATTGATATTGATGACGACGATTACAGTAGTATGCATAGCTCAGAACTAGATACATGGTCAGAGGAAGATGTGATGTATGGATGATGCTCTTGGCTTACGGCCAAAAGGAGGGTTTGTGAGTACAGAAATTTTACAGCTTATACCAAAGCATAGATGGTAAATTATGTTGGCCGAAAACCAATTGCAGGGAGCTTTGGTATAAGATGGGCCCGATTCTGGAGTGCCTCCCCGACAGAGGATGAAGGCGATTGCCCTCTTACATGAGGAAGAGGTAGCGTCAGATCACGCCATCACAGTGGAGTTGGACATTGTTGACACAGGGTTTCGGCAGATGGGGAACAGTGTCTGCCTTCATCGTCAGGGCTGGTTGAAGGCCACAAACGTCTGCTAGGAGGCCACCTGAAGGTCCAAGCCTTTCAACAGAGATAACTTTTTTTCGGGAAGGTCATCAACGAGTCCCTGCAGGCCATCAAGGCAGATACCGAGACAGCCGTTCCTTGGGCATGCTCCAACGGCACTGCGCTTCCTTTCGCTCCTCCAGAGGAAAGTCGAACAAGTCATTCAAAGGTTTTTTTCTCATCATACCACCAACCTTCAAGATCCATGACTCAGGAAGCCTACAGAGGCCATTCACAGGCCTAAGTTGGAGGAGGCCAGAGGCCAGTGCTGCCACCGCCCGCAAGGCAGGACGCTAGTGCAAAAGCAGGTCTGAACCAGCCAGGATGTCGGGCCCCCACCTTTGCACCCCAGTGGGAGGACAACTGATGGGATTCATCAGCGAGTGGGAAAAGATCACCACCGACAGATGGGTGCTGGACGCTCTTGCCCAAGGACATACCATAGGCATTTTTTCATCGATTGTGACCCTCTTGTGACCTACCACAGCCCAGCACTAGTTGCACAATCGCACTATCCACACTCACAGACACTCCCTACCATCACAATGCCCATAAGTACACCTCACCATCACAGCACAGGCGGACATCCCTGCACTCTCCCTGCCACACTCCGCCCAGCCAGCCTCACAGCCCTCTTCATAGCTCTCACTATAATGAGCCTTATGCCTCCCCACACACACCCATCACTCCTCTCTCAATGCCAGGCACTCAACTGACATGCCTTATTATCAGACTGTAACATCACACAGTCTCAGCCACCCAGCCTTGATACCAGACTCTGTAACCTCAGACATCGCTCACGTCTTAGGGATTTTCACTGCTCACCCCCACCTATCACGACCAGAAATACCATATTAGGCTCCCGCACCACTCCACTACCCCACTCTAATGTCAACAAATATACTGCCCCTCTTTCTCCACCACCCCAACGTGCCTCTACACTACCTCCCGCCAAGACCTTCACTCCCACACACCACAACAAGCACACCCCACACTATACTAGCATAAACGAAAACATCAAAGGCACACAATACCCTCCACTCAAATGCGCACTACTGAACGTACGCTCTCTAACAGCACACGCACTAGAGATAAATGATCTACTAGCCACACAGAATCTGGACCTACTTTGCATCACCAAAACCTGGCTCAATGATGCCTCCTTCCTAGCCATCTCACTTGCCTTACCCCCAGGCTGCACGATCCTTAGGCAAGATAGATCTGATAAGGCGGAAGGAGGAGTAGCCCTTATCCACAAAGATGCACTGTCCATTAGATTAGCAGTCCACAGCACATGGAGTGGAAATGCTGATATCCTATCAGCCAAGCTCACACTCTCCCCCAATAATCTGATCAACTCCACATTTTATACAGACCACCCGGACTACCAGCAGACTTCCACGAACACCTCTCCAACCGGCTCACTAACAACATTAAAAAATCCTCCAAAATCATTCTACTAGGAGACCTTAACTTAACTCTTGCTGAAGAACTCACAGACCTAGGATTCTCCCAAAGAGTCCTCACCCCACTCACTCCAAAGGCCGAACACTTGACTGGGTGATGGATCAGAATTGCGACTCCAACATTATCTCCAACTCCGCTTTGCCATGGACAGACCACACATGCATTGAATTCCTCATCCCCACCGACCCCAGACCTAAAACCCTAACCCACGCACCACCTGCCATAATAAGATGTTCGAAAAAACTCAATGCAGACAACCTGTGACCCTACCACAAAAACCCCTGCCTAGCACCTCCCTTCTCCCAGGACCCTAATATACTCTCAGCCATCTTTAATGATACCCTCACAAATGCCATAGACTCTATAGCCCCACTTGAAAGCAAGAAAGCAAAAAAATTATTTCACTGCAACTCCTGGTTCTCGGACGAACGCCAAACACTCCAAGCACAAAAGCACCAGGCACTAAAATACTGGCAAACAGATCCTGGGATCCTGGTGACCTAAATAAGAGCTTTTTCAAACAGCTATCCCTCCAATACAAAAAAGCCATCCTTACAGCAAAATCTAACTCCCTCAATGATAGGATCGCCAAGGCCAATTCCCAAGCCAAAGAATTATTCGCAATCTTCAATGAACTAGTCACACCCCCGGCTACCGCAGACGAGATAACTTAAGACAAAGCTTGGTGCGCGAGCATTCAGACCGCTATGCTCAACAAAATAAAACTCCTCCAGAACAAAATACAAAACCACTGTAAGGCCCTCCCAAACCTAAAAATCAAACGCCCTACACAAGACAAGTGTAACAATTTTAATCACACGCAATTCGCCTTCAGAGATGTCACTGAACATGAGGTCCTTAACCTCATCAAAAATCTCAAACCATCTCTCTGCAAAGCAGACATCTGCCCTCCTAAATTCATCAAGGAATGCACTAATGACCTAGCTCCTTTGATTACTGCCTTCATTAATGCATCATTCCAAACAGGAACTGTCCCAAATAATCTCATGGAAGCATGGGTGCGGCCACTTCTTAAAAAAGCCACACTTGACTCAGCGCAACGCAACAACTACAGACCTATAACGACAGTCCCATTCCTCCTGAAAATTCTAGACAAAGCAGCTCACAACCAGATCCAATCATACATAGAAGCTAATTCCATACTAGGTAAAAGACAATCTGGCTTCCGGGTAGGCCATGGAACAGAATCTGCCTTATTAGACCTAAAAAATCAAATCACACAAATCATGGACAAAGGCGCCCCGGCCCTGCTTCTCGATCTATCAGCGGCTTTTGACTTGGTTGATCACCAAACACTTACCACACACCTCACTCATGCAGCCCTTTTCTCCAAACAAGCAGCATCCTGGATCACTTCCTTCCTCGAAGGAAGAGCCATGAAGGTCTACTCCGACACAGCAAACGCAGACCCAACTACTATAAATTGCGGTGTCCCCCAAGGATCTTGTACAGCCCCCATCCTCTATAACCTCTTCACTAAATCCCTTTTCGACTTACTTGACTCCATCGGTGTGGCTTATACCAACTACGCAGACGACACTCAAGTACTCATACCCCTAACTGGACTCTACCACCAAGACGCCACCACCCTCAACAATATCTATGCTACAATCCAAGCATGGATGGCAATCAATGAGACAAGACTGAAATTCTCATTCCTGGGCAAAAAAACACAATAACGAAGTTAAGCCCCCAATACGCCAACTTCAACACAGACAACTCAACCACATCTGTATCATCATCCGTCAAGACCCTAGGTGTTCACATTGACGCCAACCTATCAATGAACAAACAAGTCAGCGCCATAGCCTCTGCATCAGCTTTCAGCATCAAACTCATCAATGCCATCAAACCCTACCTATCCGCCCCCAACCGTGTGGCCATAGCTAGAGCAACTATAGGCGCTAAACTCGACTACTGTAATGCTCTCCTAGCTGGCACCTCTGCCAAAAACATCCACAGACTACAAATCCCACAAAACAATGCCCTCAGAACCACTATGAGCATCCCAAGAAGGGACCATATATCTCATGCTAGACGCACAACACGGTGGCTTCAGGTCAAAGACCGAATTACGCTGAAAATCCTGACCACCACACACAGATGCAACACCACCACTGCTCCCACATACCTATCTGAAGCAATATCAAGAACCACTTCCACCTGCCCTACTAGAACTCAGTACACCAACCAGCTACACATATACCACACATCAAGAGAGCCACTGCTGGAGGCCTAGGCTTCTCCTTCATTGCACCACAACTCCGGAACTCACTCCCTGCCACCCTTAGAGCTGAAACATCCATCTCTGCCTTCCGCAACAACCTCAAGTCCACACTCCTCAATTAGTACCACGACTGCCTCTTCTACCATGCCATTTATATTTTAATATAATCAGAAATGTAATATAACTATTGTATCTTTGTATATATATTGCTCATGACTATGTAACTAAGCCTGTACTGTAACAAGTGCCACAATGTCCTCGGACGGATGTGCGCTATATAACTGTTAATAAAACAAATAAAACAAACCCTGGAGTTTCAACACAGGTTTCCAAATATCCCTCCGGTGGCCTAGCAGGAGCAGCACATCCCTCAGCTCTTGGAGGAGGTAGGGGCCATGCTACTAAAAGTGGTGATAGACCTGGTTCCCCTCCGGAGTCTATTCCAGATACGATTTAGTCAAAAGGAAGACTGGTGGCTGGAGGCCCATTCTGGACCTGCGACGTCTGAAGAAGTACCTCAAGTCCCAATAATTCAGGATGGTCATGTTGCAGCACATGCTCGGGCCAACTGGAAAAAGGAGACTTTTTGATGTCGCTGGACCTGGAGGAGGCCTACTTCCACGTCCCCATTACAAGAACCACTGAAGGTTTCTACGCTTTGTAGTGTAGGGACAGCACTACCAGTTCAAGGCCCTTCTTTTTGGCTTGAGGACAGCCCCAGGGTGTTCATGAAGTGCCTAGCACCTGTGGCTGCCCCTCTGCGTCTACAGGAGACACATCTGTACCAGTACCTCGAATAGGGGCCAGACTCAACACAGTGTCCTGCCTAGCGTCGCCCTCGGAGGAAAGGGTAGCAGCCATTCAGGGGACAGTGCAAAGCATGTTGTCAATGAAGACCACCACGGTGCAAACCATCAAATTACTTCTCGGCACGATGTCATCTTGCATCTATCTTATCCAGCTCTGCAGGTTACAAATGCGACTTCTTCAGGAGTTCCTGGATGCTCGCTGTATACAGTTCCGGAAGCTTTGCGGACAAGATCTCACTCGATGAGGAGTTCCGTCGGGTGAAACAGTGGTGGGGCATTTGCTCCAACACCGCCTGGGAAACATGGTTTCAGAACCTGCCATACCAGGAAACGGTCACAATGGACGCTTCCTTGGAGGGATGGGGAGCTCACACTGGAGATCTGCATGCCAGAGGCCTATGGCTGCCGCAGGAGAAGGTTCTCCATATGAATATCCTGGAGCTATGGGCAGTTTTCTGGGCCCTCAAGTCATTCCTTCTGTCTTTGAAGGGCAAGGTGGTGAGGACCTTCACGGACAACACCACCACAATGTTCTACATCAGGAACCAGGGGAGCACTCGAACCCCAGCTCTCTCCAAAGAGGCGCAGGACTTGTGGCACTTGGTCATCCGACAAGGGATGTACCTCGTTCCTCTTCACCTGGCGGGAGTCAAGAACACCATTGCAGACTCCTTCAGCAGGGAGTTGTGCTCCTGCCACGAGTGGGAACTTCAGCAGGACCAGGTGGGCCACATCTTCATCATGTGGGGCAGGCCCCAGATCGATCTGTTTGAAATGGCAGCAAACTCCAAATGCCAGACGTTTGCCAGCAGATTCCACCAACCGAGGAGCCTGGGGGACGCATCCACCTTCCCTTGGGAAGACCTGTTTCTGTACGCATTTCCTCCATCACCTCTCCTGCTATGAGTCATCAATGCGCTCAGACAGTGCCAATGCAGGATGATACTGATCACCCTGGCGTGGCTGAGGCAGATTTGGTATCTGGACCTTCTCAGCCTGTCAGCCTGTCAGCGTCGCCTGCCGTCAAGCTGAGAAGGAAGCGCAATCCTTCGCCATGATGTAGGATCGCTGAATCTGAGGGCTCGACTCCTGCATCCCGAGAGTTTGGAGGTTATGAGTTGCAAGCAGACTATAGGGAGGTCCTTGCTAAGGCCTGGGCATCGCCGACTTTGAAGTGCTATGGTCATAAATGGAAGCGTTTCGCGATGTGGTGCTGGTCTGAGAAGATTACACCACTGAGGGTCACGGCCACGCTGATCCTTCCGTACTTGTTATCCTCGGCCAAGACCGGACTGGCGCATGCCTCCATCAAGGTACATCTGGCGCTATCTCACACTACACCAGGTCTCCAGGAAGGTCTTCACTTTGGTCTCCTCAAAGGACTGTTTCGATCTTTTCCGCCAGTGAAGGGTCCTGCCCCGGCATGACAACTCAACATGGTACTGACGAGGCTCATGGGAGCCCCCCTTCAAGCCTATGCATCAGGCCCCTCTCAAGTTCCTCTTGTGGAAAACTGCTTTCCCTTTGGCCATCACCTCTGCCAGGAGAGTGGGTGAGATCCAGGCCTGGTGCTGCAGATGCACCCCTCTTTCATGCAGAAGCTCCCATTGGAATTCCACCTCAACAAGCCTTTGGTGTTACCTGTGTTTTTCCTGATGCCTCTGTCACCGGCTGAACGGGCCTTAATCTCGCTGGACTTTGTATATGCCATGACGTTCGACATTACACGCACAAAGAGTTTTCAGAATACTTCTCAACTGTTCGTGAACTTTGGTACTGTGAGCTATGGGAAGGCCTTGTCCAAGGCTTAAATCTCAAGATGACTCACTGGCTGCATCACGCATTGTCAAAGGTTGGTGAACCGACCGCTGCCCAGCCATCCGAGAGCCCACTCCACCAGAGCAATAGCTGTGACGACAGCATTCCTGTCTGGTGTGCCCATGCTGGACTTCTGCAGGGCTGCTGCGTGGAGGTCCATACACACCATCACAACGTTCTAGTGGGTCAACAGTGATTCCGGGGAGGAGTCCAGAGTCGGCCAAGAAGTGCTGCAAAACATGTATGCTTGAGGTGAGACTGTTCCAGAGGTAAGGGTTAATTGCTTCTATTGAACCTTTCCACCTCCCTTGGTTGTTTAATGTTGTACTGCTATGCATTCGTTATTCATGAGCCTGTGAACCCATGCCAGACCCCATGCTGGAGAAGGAACAAGTTACTTACCTGTAATTATTGTTCTCCAGCATGGGTCTGGCATGGATTCACATGCAAACCCTCCCTCCGAATACTCTGCGGCTCGTCTTGGTCAGACTGCTACTTTACGTTCTTACAAAATCTAAAGATGGCTGCCAGAGGAGGGGCTTAGGGAGAGGACTGTCATTGGATCAGGACAGTATCACCCAGAGGACAGTGATTAGTTTAAAGGAGAAATACAGTTTGTAAGTGAAAGTGAAACTGTTTTTTCTTTTACCGCGGATTCCCGACCTGGCGGCAGGGAATATTCATGAGCATGTGAATCCATGCCAGAACCATGCTGGAGAACAATAGTTACCGGTACATAACATGTTTCTTACGTTTTCAATAATGAACTTCCGCAACACATTAATATATTCTTTGTTGTTTAAGTTCCCCATCCTGCCTTACAGCTGCCATTTTTATTACAATATTCTAACTCTGATGACCTCGTCCTGAACATTTCATTTTAGGTTTCACTTTGTTTTGGATGTCTGTCATTTGAAGTGCTTTGTCCATAGGAATAAATCGTGTATGCCAAGATCTCATTGCGTTTTTTGGTTAATTTCTGCATAATAGCAATTTGTAGTTGAGAAAGATCCCCCCCCTCTATGTTTCCCCTTTTGGTGGACGATTTGGGAAGATCACCCAACATTTCTTACCATTTGACTAGAAGCAATGGTTGTGTCATGCAAAATAGTATATAATAGTACTTTGCTTGGGCTGCTATTGCATAGATGGTTTGAGATCATCCAGTTTTTAATGCAATCTGAAATCACAATATTGTAAATATAGTTCCTCTTCAGTATAAGCATGTTGTCAACATACAGATGACAACTATCTGTTTTTACTTTATTAATGGATGGCATTGATCTTATAGAGGCATTTAATAGCTAGGGCAATAGGGCACAATATTGTGACACACTAGAGTAGAGTAGTGTCATGGTAGATTGTCGAACCAAGAGAAACAAATTCATTCTTCTGAGCAAAGGACCTTTAATCTCTATGAATTCATCCTCTTGGGTTTATAATGTGACTATGTCAATGTAAATTCACAAAAGGCAGCATTAAACCTCAATTCGGTCTACCCATCACATTCCTTCTTACAAGCCAATGTAGCACATGATAACCGTCAATTACAATTTCATCTTGGAGCCATGTCTCTTGCAATGCAAACACTTTCAGTTTTTAATATTTGGGTTAGACCTTCCCTAATTTTTAAAAATGGATTGTGTCCCCTTGTATTCCAGGAAAGAAAGTGCAAGTCAAGCCTATGAGGGCAGAGTCATTCGACCTCCTCTAAGTTTGTACTGTGTGTATCCTCAAAACCTTTAGTTGGTGCTGCATTAATTGCCACTATTACATTTCCTATGATTGATTCTATGTCAACTTCTGTTAAGACATTCCCTTTTGCACATTTCTCTATCTTGTCTTGCAGTTTCCTTCCTGGTACAATTTTTTCCACAAATCTCTGAAATCCATAACCAAGGGACAAAAACTGAGCTGAATATTGTAAAATTAATTCATACACAATTGGAGAAACAGCGTGTAGCCAGGCCCAATTAGCCTCAGAAGCTGTCTTTCCACCAGTTCTAAGTCTGCAGAGCAAACCGCTCTAAATTGTGGTATTTGATGGATACGTTCCACGATATTTGCCCAGTTTGGATATGGAGTGTTGGAGGTAGCTTAAATATCCATGATTTTGATCTTCCTGGTTTTACTTTTCTTTGTGTCAATGCCTTCCAATAGTTTTTCCATACTTATTGAGGTCTGTGTCAAAGCAAGTTTAGAGCTGCTATAGTTACAACTCATTCTCTGCTTGTTCCCAGCTCCCCTTTAAGGGCAGGGTCCGGCAGTATGTTGCCTTCATATATTCTGCTATTGTCAGTGTGGCTCTCGATCCAGGGCGGCCCAAAGGTTCATTTTGTCCAGGCTCTTCCATCCCACCCTCTGCAGCCTGGCAGCCAACAATTCATAACTGTTTTCCAACTCTACCATCTCAAGAACTTCAGGAGAAACTTGTGCTATAGCCTGAGTGGGTGTGGCCGCCTTTTTCTTTTTACTCAATATCATTGTCCCTAAATTGGGTGGCAAATCTTTTTTTGGAATTGCCCCCCCCCCCACCAGTTTTGGCAGCATTGCTACCCGTAGGTAGAGTAGTATGAGGTGGGCCAGTCCGAACTGTTTGGGGCACCTCCTGAATCACCTGCGTAATCGGGGTATCTGTTACACTTAGTACTGAAGAGGAGAGTATTGGTTTCTCTTGCATGTTGCTAGGTTGTTCCTCATCTGTTGAGCTTGAAACAACAGCGTCCATTAGAATTGTTAGAGTCTCTTTTATATTTGTTTGTTATCTTGCCAGTTTAACATAGATGGTATGTAATACTTTCAGTGTTATGATTTCTTCTGGGTCTCTAAATCCCTTTTCCTCTGAATTGTCAGATGAGGCAGAGGAATCATTTAGGCTAGTTTGTTGGATAGCCTGTGCTTCTGATGCTATAGCTTCAAGGTCGGGGTAGATGAGAGGTTAATGGCTGAGCTCAGGCCGCCTTCTGCAGGTGACGTGGGTCCCGAGCTCAGCTCGCTACGTAACCTTATTTCCGCTTGTGTCAGGGGTTCCCCCTGCAATCTCCACATGAGATTCAGCAGAGAGTTATTATATATAGGGAGTAGACAGGAAGAGTCAGCATTATCCTCAGTGTTCAGTGCTTCCACAGGAGAGGGAAAGGGTGGGTCAGAGGTCATATTGCTGTTCGTTGACAGTATTACATATTCTGTGATTTTGTACGTTATTTCTGTTGCCCTGCAGGCCGCTCACGGTCGCAATCAGGCCTTCCACACCCAATTACCCCCTATGTTTTTTGTGATTTATTTAGCGGGTTTACTGATAGTCACTTGATTTTTCGGTGGGTCCCGTTCCCCGACTTCGCAGGGAGGAGCGTTTGGTGTTTGCGGGCATACCAAAGATGTAATATCCGAGCGACCCAGCACCCAATTATTTTGTCATAGACTGCTGTGATTTTCCACACCAGCTCTGAGGCTGCTGCTAGCACCCCTAAAAGGCCGCTGCCAAGTTAATATATACTGGCCGTGGTGGAGCTTCTGGCAACAAATATCAGCAAACAAGTGTATAGTGCTTACAATCTCCCTGTCTTCGATAGTTCTTAAGGAGAGCTAGTTCAGCCTTGTACTCTCGGGGTGTGGTGTTCAGAATTGGCGGGGTGCCTGGGTGCCCACAACTGAACACTCCACACGATGCATCTTCTCACCAGCCACATGGTCACCCCAAATCACCGGATGACAGACACTCTACAGACTCCGCCTGCGGCCACACCTCGGCATCTCACAAGATCACGCTTCTGAAAGGCAGATGATGCAGAGGGGTACCCAACACCTCGACCCGCAGGTCCGCGGACTGCAGATTGTAACACTTTGTGGGACTCCTCGTGGCTACTTCACAGTAGGTACAGTAATTTGAAGGCAGCACAGGTAAGTGGGGAGGAGCTCCACAAGCAAGCACAGCAAGGGAAAACAGACTGCGCAGGACTGCAGACGGTAACACTTTGCGGGATACTTCTGCTGACACGTGTGTTAACGTTATTCAAAGCTGCACAAACAATGTTCACTATTTCACGCATTGCACCATGCTGCTTCATCAACTTCCTCTCCCCACACCCTAGTTGGAAAGATGTAATTAAATATTAAATACTGTTAAATTTCTACATCCAGTGTATTCCGTAAATAATTTGAAAAAAGTGGCGAACACGTCTTTAACGAAAACTCTCCCCATCCAGATTAGAAAAAGAAAACAGTAAGAAATTCTAAAAAAAAACGTGTTTATTAAAAAAAAAAGACTTTTGTAATTTGAAATAAATCTTGCTTCAAAAATAAAGTTTTCTTGTATGCAACTCTAAGAGAGCTTGTTTAGCAGGAAACTCCTGGCATTCCAAAGTACAGGAATCTTCGTATCTGTAATTCTGCATGATGACATAACACACGTATTTTGTAGTACATTTATTTAAACATGATTTTATAATACTTTATTGTCATAGAAAAGAAAAACATTTAAACTCAGGCAATTGAAGAGACTTGGTCCCACTGATAAAGGAGTGGCTTAACATACACCATTTTTAATGGGTTGTTTTTCATTTGGGAAACACAGATTGCTTCAAGACCCTAGGAAGGCATTCCTAATGCTGTTTATACGGATGCTGACAGAGTAGACGCAGGCAGTACACAAGGATGAATTAATCAGCGTGCATCACGTTTTCTAATGCAACCACTGCCACAGATACTGATGAACTCTGGCCTGCTCTCCATTCGCTAATGTCTCAAATAGACCCCGAGGAGGTCAATAATTTAGACCATTAATTCTCCCAATCAATCAGCTACTTTCACAGTACCTGGAATTTCTTTGGAAAGTAGATGCGAGGAAAGTGCATAGCTATCTGATGGAGCCAATGCGAGGCTATTAATAGGATAGTATGCCTGGCAGACATTCCTAATGAGTGCTTAATGGTTACTATGGACACTCGCAGACCAGTCTCGGTACTAACGTTCCATGCACCGGGGGAATGTGCACTGTAAATGAGACACCTCTGCCTCACACTTACTTGGCATTTATAATCTGTTATCTGCCAGATCGCTTTCTGTAGAGAATTCGCTATGCAGTTTATCATTCCTATCATAAAATGTATTTAAATGGCTGCAGTAATGTCTTGCCATGGCACAGTCAGAAAAAAAGATATATATATCTAACAAAAAACCTTGTTAAAGGGACGTTATGCTTAAGTTGCACTAGCAAAAACCTATGAAATTCACAGGAAAACATTGTTACAAGGACGTCATGCTTACAGGTGAAACCAAAAAACCCACGAAATTTAACAGTTATGGTAAACTAAGCAACCATAACTCATGCCACCACTGTGCAAAGCAAGGACTAACCCCCATGACATCAAAGAAGGCATCGCACATCTCATTCATGACATCACTCATCACTGCTCCTGTTGCTGGGGGTACGGATTCATGCAGTAGGCTACCACATTTAAAGTACTGCTGCCGACTTCCTGGGTGGCTTTGCAAACCTTCCAATGTGTGGCTAAAGTACTCCTAACTGTATAACGGCCACTGGTAAACAACGAACAGCAACCTGCAATGTATCGTGGGCATAGTAAATGTCGCGTTACTTTGATGTATCTGCTGATTTCCTTTCCATGACCCGTTACACTGCTGAGTGCACACACAATGTATATGTTTGACTGAAAGTCTCAAGAGGTCGCCTGCCTGTTGTGCAGTTGAAGAAAACATGTAACTGCAGGTGGGCCAGTTTGTACTAAGTCTGCAAAATGGCAAAGCTTGTGCACCTTCCTCATGCACATACTACTTCATGTAAAGGCAAATAAGAAAACAGCAGAATATGCAGAGTGCAAACAACCTTAGTGGTGGTTAGAAAAGTGCGTTAGCTGCATGGATCGCACACAATAAATGATGCACGTAATGAAGCTGTGTTACCCATTGTTGTAAACATTCTTGTATTGCACAATGTATGCGTATCCGTGAATGCTACCCCTAACACTAATGGCATAGCATAAAGTGGTAATACTGCATGTGAGGACAACTAAATGAAACCACAGGGGACCAGTGGGCAAGCTACAGCCCTTCCAACAATTACGTATCCTACTTTCATGTACAGCATTGCCCACAACTGCTACGGGCAACAAGAGGGGCACTCCTGTAGGGAAGCAGAGCTCTAAAACAACATTAGTAAACCATGTGCCACACTACAAACCCTTACCCGGCAAAGGGCATTGTATTGTGCATGTACTGGAACCCGCTACTGTACAGAGGTAAGGTACTTCAAAGTGCGTGGGAACGGTCCTTGCGGGAGCATTTCAATGACTGGCGCCTATGTACCTGAGGTCCACATAATAATTCTTTCTGCTGGCACGTCTCCTATAGCATCCAGGTAGGTGCTGCCCCTTCTGTACCTAACCTTTGCTGTTGTTCCTTCTGTGGCGTGTGTGAGAACAGCATGATAAATGGAAATTAACTGGGAAAGGAGCAAAAGGTAAATAAAGAAAGCACCTTGCACAGATCAACAACAGAATTGCCAATGCACACATGCACGGCTAGACATGTGGCAGTGTGGGAAACACTGTAGTGGAATCGGTTAGAAAGGGGGCCGCTGTACAAATAGGGTTGTTTACGTGTTGCAGAGCATTTTCAAGAGAGTCACAGCGCAACGCTAACTACAAATAAGTATGAATAGTTTCAAGAAGGGCATCAAACCAATGTAGAGGCGCTGTGCAAAAATCGGGATGGCTGGCATACTAAGATGACCGTTATAACTGACAAAAAGTATACGTGCTGTGAAACGTCATATTCCCAGGGGCAAAGTATGTCATTGTCACATGTCAAAGAAAGGTAGAAATACACTTCTTTGCAATGTACCGTGCTGTCTGCATTCACAGACTAAATAGAAAATGACGCTCCCACATTGGTAACTGCATAATGTGGTAAAGACTTATGCAAAAGATCAGAAAGAAACGCATGAACTGGCCAAGTGCCTCCTTCATCGCAAACAGCACTGAAAGTCGTGTAACACGCTGTGCAAAGTTCTCTGCGCAATCAACTACAATAATATCGGCATGATTGCTTGCCACCAAAGTCTCACACAGAGAAACCAAAATCAGGCACTTCATTGTAGCTACTCCATAGCACTACATATTCACGTGATAGATTGCAAAATGAGTAGCCACTGCACAGTGTTTTCCATTCACTTTCAGTCAATGTAGGTCGCAATCACCTAAAACCTGCTTGCTGTGCCTCGTGAAACACATAGCCATAGCCGCACCCTTTGCATTTCTGTCCAGAAATACACCGTGTAGCACAGTCTGTCCGTACACACCAAACCAACAAACTTTGTGACCCAATCCTGTAGTGTCTGCAGGCCCATTTCTATGGGCGTCATCTGCAAAAGGGGCATATGTAACACGTGCCACCCTGCAACTATCGTGATATTTGCTGAGTTTTCGTGCTAGGCGCACGCGGGTTTGGGGGAATAACTTTGACCCAGGCGAGCGGAGGTTGTTAGTTGTGCTCGCTCTGAAAAGAACCTTTGGGGATTTATTTTGGGGGTTTTCTTTTTTTTAAGGTGCTTCCCAAGAAACACAGTCTTTGATGTTTTTACATGTAAATGTGTGTTTTGAACGTTAGCTCACATTCTTACAATAGGCTCTTCAGTGAAGTGTGTAGATTGCGAAACAGCACTTCATTGCCACTGTACGACAAAGACATGCCATTTGGCGTGAAAAGGTGAATGTAGCGCAAACCAATGTTCTAATTCTCAAAGTGGAATGCTTCTGTTGATGAGACACCCTCCAACCTCTGGCTGGCGACAGGAATCATTTGAATACTTCCACACTATTCTCAGGGGTATACATAAGAAAAGCACCTTGGCAGTAGGAAAAAAGCGCTGCACTGCTTTCATCATAATCTTCAGTTGACGGAACACACAGGAACAAGGCATGTAATCCATAAATAAGGTTCCGAAGTGCATGAACACTACATGTACAGTTGACGAAGAGGCCACGCGTCAACATTCTAGAAGCAGTCCGCCGAAACAGCAGGATTCAGCAGTACTCCATAAAGCGTCCACTCCCTCCAAAACGAAATTGTCAGACATGTCTTCTTGGAGGGCATACATGCACAGATCTTCCACAAACCCATCACCGACAACACACACTGTACGTATTGATTTGTTTGCCAGCCAGAGTACACAAAGTAATGGGGAAACTGAATGCCTCCCTTTCCTGTGACACACACCCAAAGCACCTGATTGGCCAAAGGCCATAGTCCCATTTCTATTGGGCAGAATTCTCACAAACGCAGAATGTGGCACGTGCCTTTCTCCAAGTACCGCCAGGGCCATGCCCCAGTAAAGCAGGAGGAGTCCTTCTTCCTATTGGCACGCTTTCCTTTTGAAGCACACCCTGAGCAGCACATGATAGGACAATCACTACAGTCCCATTTCCATAGGCCAGCATGGTGAGGAGCGTCGAATGTGGCATGTGCGGATGCCCAAGTACATCGAGGGCTTGTCCCCAGTGCAGCAGGAGTCCCTCTTCTTATTGCCACACATCCTAAGCAACTCATTGGACAATCCCCACAGTTCCATTTCCGTGGCCACCACCCGCAAAATCCCTGCATGTGACTTTCGTGCTGCGTGCAGTCGGGGGAATAACTTGCAACCAGGGCAGGGGGAGTTCGTGGTAAGGGTTGACTCTTAAAATAATCTGATTTTTTTGTGTATATACTTCTACAAAAACGCCTTTTTTGTCTGTTTTTAGTAGCTTTTGTGTTTTCTTCTAGGCACAGTAGTTCAATAAAGTGTTCACCGCATCCTGTAGATGAGCAAACAAAACTGCATTGGCAATTTTCTCGGAAAAACTAAGCATTTCAACAAGTAATAAAGTCATTGTTGCTGAAGGACATTCCATGAGTTGACAAAAAAGTGTACATGCTTCTGTTGATGAGAAGCCTTCCTTCGTCTGGCTCGGAACAACATCCATGAGCAGTAGGCCATACTCTTCAATGTATTATAGATGAGAAAAGCACCTTGGAGGTGGGGAAAAAGCGTCCTCACGACATCCAGCAACCTCCTCAGTCTACGGAACAAATGTAAGTAAGACAGGTAACCCATATGCATGCCGCCGTAATGAATTACCATAACATCTACTACTGGAAACTTGGCGAGGGCTTTGTGCATGCATATTGAAGAAATGGCACTCATTCACAGCATTCCACAATGCGTCCACTCCTTCCAAACCAAAATTGCCATCAAAGTTTCTTTGCAGGGCATAGTTGTGCAAATCTATTACAATGGGATTACCTAGAGTCAACACAATACGTTTCACTATGTCAGCCACCCTCAGTACGCAGAGTATAATGTGCAACCGTTTCACCTCCCCTTCCTGGTAAGCACACCCACACTACCTGATAGGTAATTGTGCAAGGTGGTTTAAAGGGCAGAATGTGGCAAATGCGCCTCCCAAAGTAGCGTGTGGGCCGCACTCCTGTAAAACTCGAACAGTCCTTCTTCCCTTTCCACTATCTTCTCTACAGCTGTACTTCACAGGGTTACTGGTAAATAAGCACACACGCATCCACCAATTGCATTAAAGCTGCCATCATCGAACACTGTCACTGCTGTACAACACTTGAAATGTACCTTTACACATTTACAGTACAAATGTTGTGCCATTCCAAAGCAGGTCTGCTACAAAGTTCAATGAAAGTATGCACGATTTCTCCATCTGAATGCATCCACATAGCCACCCAGGATGTGGCACGTGCCATCCTGAAAGTACCGCGTAATCCACTACCTTTTCGTGATAGTGAAGGTAGGGGGTGGGGGGTTTGTGGTAAGCAATATAAAACTGTGCAGGGGATGCAGTCTTCCAGCGTATATGTATAAAGTGTTTTTTTTTCGTGTGCGTGCAAGCAATAATTTTTTTGTATTTTTTCTTTGTATGCGTTACTGTTTGCCTGTCCTCACATTTTTACAACATTCTGGTCAATGCTTCTTACACAGTGTGAAAGAAAATGGCATTGCCAATGGTGCTCAAATAAATGCCATTTCTATGGAACCACTGCATATTTTGCGACCTCATGATTTCATAGTGGGTGGAGAACATGCCAGAAGTCTGCATAAACTGACGCATAATTCTGTTTATAACACACCTTCCAACTGCTGGCTGGGGACAAATTACACCATCATGGACGCACACTGCTCTTGGTGTTATGTTGGAGAAGACCACCTTGACAGTAGGGAAAATATGCATCACTGCGGTCAGCAACCTCATCAGTAGACGGATTAATCGTCCACAAGACATGTAACCCAAATGTGCACTTCCATAGTGCACCACGACACAGTCCACGTTCCTGACGGACGCCACATATCTGCAAAGGCGAGCCATCCCGCCAAAACTGTAGTCACCCTGACAGGCCCAGATAATGTCCACTCCAACCAACCCGAAATTACCAGCAGCGCCTCTTTGCACGCAACACCTGTGCAGATGGCGCACAAAGGTATCACTGACGATAAGCACTGTGCGTATCTCCATGTCGACCACCCTCACAACACAATATTGTGACAAAATGGTACCACCCCTTCCTATAAACCACGCCCTAAACTCCTAATTGCCTATTTCCCACAATTCCATTTCCATTTCCACCCTGCTCTTAATGGTAGGATGTGCACGTGCCCTTTCCCATCTACAGTGAGGGCCGTGGCCCAGTAAAGCTCTGACAATACTTCTTCCCTTTGTACGGACACATTTTGCAGCATTCCTCAAATTGGGTGCTGTCACATTTCAAAACATGCATGCACCAATCACATACAAAACCTCTGCATTGCAAACTGTCATTTCTGTACACCACTCCTTACTTACAATTAAAGTCTCTCAGTACACGTTCCGTTTGATTGCAATGCCCCTCCACCAGATATGTCTGCTACAGAAGGCACTATTGCAGCATCCACAAACATCCTACCATGCCCCAGCACACCTTCAGCTATGCACACAACATTGCAACCTTTTTCACACCCACCACAACACTACACATCCAAGCAAGCGAACATGTGGGCTCCTAACATTATGCACAAACGTTACATACGTAGCAGCAATTCTACCCATGTCCCCCAAACCATAAAACACCCATTCACTAAAACGTGTCACACTTAGCAGAAGCCACAAACATATCGCAGCCTGCACCACCCCTACGCACTACCATTCACACGCTATTGTGTCACTGCCAACCTACGCACACTACCTTCACAACATTGGGCCTACTTCAATAAATGTGCACACAGCAGAGTAGCCAACCACATATAAGCTGCCCTTCAGCCATATCCACTTCTATACTCACATTACGTCCGCACTGCACCCTGTGGCCACACTACCCAACTTCTCACTGCACCATCTCCTGCCGCACACCAAATACTGTAGCATGTTCCAACTATCACCACAACCATAGAATGCACAATAATGGCTTTGCAACTCACTTGTGCTGCTGTAACACATCGACAATGTGCTCCTAACGCATTCTCCAAAGATCACCACCCTGTCCCTCATGCACTGCCAAACCTGCATTGCTCCGGTGGGTCTGCTCCTTGCACACATTGCCCCCACCGTAATTCAACAATACATGTCAGCATATCACCAACTACCACTATACTATGCACATGTGCACTACTGGTACCAGCACTCCTAATCACCCTAGACACTGCAATGGACATACACATCATTACATTCAACTGTTACCATAATGTATAAACATGACACTGTCTCCGGCACCCCTACACCCTTTTACTCACATACTATTGTCTTACCCACTTCCACTCAGAAAGGATTGTTTCACTGGCAATGTAAACACAACATGTTTGTAACATTGCCCATGCTGCAAGCATTGTGCACACAGCACACTATTCAAGCACGTATAAGCTGCCCTTCAACCATACCTCGTAACATACTGACAGTGTACAATCATTGCACAAAGTGCCCACACAGCGTGACTTTTCATTGCAGCATCTCCAACCACAGGGCACCGCCATGGAGCTATGCAGTAACAAATTGCAACAGTTACCATAATGTACAAGCAGGACACTCTCTCCTGCATCCCTGTGCACTTTCAATCACGTACTATGGGCGTAACCACTACCATTCACAAAGGATAGTGCCACTGTCAACCTACCCACAATCTGTTTGCAACAGTGGCCTGTAACGGCTTAAATGTGCTCCACACCCATTCCTTACACGTCACCACCCTCTAACTCATGCACATTGAAAAATGCATTATTGCTGTGCGTGTCCTCAAGGCCTAGGCTCTTCAATGTATGGCCTACGGCCTACGGTCTTCGTCCATGCATCCAATAGTCTAGGCCTTGCACACACAAACGGCAACATAATGCAACCATGCATGTCTCCATATCAGCAACTGTGCCAATCCACATAGACACCACTGCCACCAACACTCCTACCCAACACGTACACCGCCATGACGCTACGCAGCAACAAATGGCAACAGATAACATAATGGCCATGTAGGCAGCTAGCATTTTACACAAACTTGCCACACGTAGGTAGCAGTGCTTCACCCCAACTCCCCAACACCATAAAACACCCAATCACGAACGCAGGTCACACTTACCCGAATGCACAAAAATACCACAGCCTCCACCACCTCTACCCACAGCCATTCACAAAGTATTGTGTCACAAACCACAACATTTTCACAACATTCCGCCTACTTCAACAATTCTGCACACAGCATAGGCCTTGAACATACCTACAGCAATGTAATGCCACCATGCATTTTACGATTTCACCACTACGACCATCGACATACAGACGACTGCCACCAGCAGTTCTACCCAACCTGCGCACCACCATGTATCTGTGCTGCAACAAATTGTCAAACAGTTAACACAATGTGGAATGAAAACACTCTCTCCTACACCCGATACACTTTCATTCACATACTGTAGGCGTACCCACTCCCATTCACAAATTACTGTGTCACTGCCAACCTACCCACATTCAGTTTGCAGCACTAAAGCTACTGCAACCAATCTGCACACACTGCATTATGCAAGTACCACCCTGTACCAGTTGCAGACTGAAACATGCCTTCCTGCGGTGTATATGTAGCAGCTCAACGCTCCTCAGTGCATGCCCTACAGCCTACAGGCTATGGGCTTGGGCCATGCATTCAATAGTGTAAGCCTTCCACAGACCCACTGCATCTTCATTCATCCATGCATGCCTCCATGTGCCCAAGTACCACATTCTATCTGCAGTGCCCTGCCACCCACGCTCCCACCCAACCTATTTCATGTGCAATTCACTCCCCATCTGCAAATTACCTGCCACCACTCACCACGAAAAGGATTCGCCGCAAACAGGTTGTGCTAGAAGCTAAGAGACCGTTACGACAGCTGCCTCCAATCACCACAGAAAATACTAGCCTACACATGTCACATATAAACCACTTCTCACTCCTCCAGCCATTCCCTCCCTTATTGCCGCCAACACAATGCGTACGGTACATTTTCCAGACCCTTCTGCCACCACACTGTCCTCTGATACACCATGGCGGCTTTCCCAAAAAATGTTGACACACAGCACACTTCCCTCCAGCCAACCACTGGCTGCGTCCAAACTTCTCCGACACCATGCCTTACCGCGATCCAATGAAACTTCTGTCCATGGAGCGAACTGGGAAATGGGTCAGCCGAGCGGACCCATATCACACACATTTTTTGGGATGTATATTTCAGTGTTTTGCAAAAAAATTACCAGTCTGATTTGCACCGAACACCCAAAAGCACACTTTCTGTCCCAAGCCCCTGCTCCTGATGCAAATTTGGTTAAAATCTATTCAGACATTCGACCTGTAGCCATGCGCAAAGTTTTTCCTGATTCAGTCTATAGGAAAAAAATCTTTTTGGGGACCGCCTTATAACTCCCCCCACACGAAACCTCGCCCAACTAGGCAAAAAAATTCAGAGACAACCATATACTTTTTTTGCAAAGTTTGTTGAGGATTCATCCATGGTGCGTGAATTTATAAGCTGGCAAAAAAGTGGTCTTCCTATGAGTTTAGCAGGCTGTGTAATATACATACATATATATTGTGGGATGTTCTAACCCACTAGTCTATGCCCTGCAACATCACTGTGCGCTGTTTTCATCAAAACAACAGGATGGCCGCAAAAAAGATCTATGTGCTAAAAATCTGTGAAAATGCGCAGGAAAACCTGAAAAATAGGCCTCCAATCCATTTTACCTATGTCAGTGGTAACACAGGAGACCACTGCCAAAACCTATCATAGGGCAGCCCACAGAGTAAAATGAAACTACTTGAAAAATCAGTGCTGCATTGCAAGGGAAACACAGAACTGCTAAAATCTGTTTTTCCTTGGCTGTTAAATTTGCAAAATAATGATTCTCAAACAGCAAAAAAAAAACCAACATCCTTGCTGGGTTTTAAACATCACTTTATCTAAAGAATCCACCTAAGCACAATGTCAGCAGAAGCACATTTCATCATAAGAAAATCCACATTCAAAGGTGCTTGCATGGGAAACATATGTCAGAAATGGGCGCAGAACCGCCGCTTGCCTGTGTCAGAAGCTGGCATTTACCTATAATGCCATTTAAACTTGTACATTAAAATCAAAGTGTGGAAAAGAAACGACTTCCCATCAAAATCAATATAGGTTGATACAATTCAATATCTATGTTTTGGAAAAGCTGGAATTAAGAGATTTGTGGCTATATTTGTTAAAAATGTTAATTGTATTTTAGAAAAAGACAATTTTAAGCAGTGTTTTAAAAGTGAGTTAAAGCCAGCCACACTGGGCTTCAAAGACATTCCACAGCTTCTCCCAAACAAAGGAATCTTCCCCCCTGCTCTCTTCTGAGGAACTGGCAGGGAGTTGTGAAAGGAGGTAGGAGGAGGACTTTGGCCTGTTGCTCTGACAGGAGACAAAAGACTCAGTTGAATGAAAGGAAATGCAAATTTGGGCGTCAACCGAAACCAGCTGCTGGCAGGAAGAGGCTCAGGTTGCTCTTGGCTCAGCCAAACCTTGGAGGCGGGACTAGACTGAAATGTGTATCTGGAAATGAAGAAAATATAGTTTTGAGAAAAAGACTCATAGAAAACTGTGCCAAACTGGTAAAAATCTGGAATTTATAGGTTGTTATAATGAAAATGTGACTCACAAGTAGAAACTACTCTGGTATTTGTGCGATGTTGTCATGCTCACCTGGTCTCCACAGGGGCGTAGCACGTGGCTGCACAAATGATGTCTGCACTGGCGTCGTACTGCGCAGTTGATGATGCTTGCTGTGACTTCTCTCTTGTTATCACCCCACGAGGTGTTCATCTGCAAGATCGGAATAAGATATTAGCTACTGAGTGGTGTCGGATTGAACCCCCATCCTCAACCACCTGATGCCCTACCACTCTTTGATCTCACCTTAGAGTTTTGTAAGGTAGGCACTCCGTCCTGCAATCTAGCAGGGGCGCAATTAGCACAGTCTTTCCCTGGATCGAGTTACTTCACTGATCCGGTGAGCGGTTGCCGAGTCTTGGAGAGATGGGTCAAACAGGTAAGTCTCTATGCCAATGGTTGCTTGGTATATGTTTTTGAAGTCTTTATTCCCCAAGTCCTTTTTTGATCTGTGTTTTGTCTTTTCTTTCAGGCAGAGTCTCGAGCGGATTTTGAATGGAGGATCAACTCTTCCTAAAATGCTGAGCAGATTTCCTTCAGGTGAGTGTGGCGCTGAATGTTTGAATAACTGTTTTCCCTTCCGTGCGCGACAAACCTGCTGTTTCTTTTCCTTCTTTGCAGAAGCGGCGCAGCTCTGGAATGAAGAAGGGAAGAACCACTTCGAGGATGTTACGGAAGAATGCTGATGCCTGAGCGGATACCTTCCCTTCAGCAGGTGCGGAGGTCCGGGGAATGACTGAAGGAGCAACCGATGGATGGAATGCTGCAGGTAAGGCCTTTGCTGTTGTACTGACTTCGTTTTCTCTTGTCTTTCTTCTTCCAGGTACCGATGGATGGATTTCTGGACGGGCGTGGCTGTAGCAGTTCGAGGACAGGACAGACACAGTGAGCGTTACGCTGCAGAAGTGCAGAATAACGCAAAGCGTGTTCTGCCTGCAGGCCGTGGCTTAAATAGCCTTGCAAATAGTTCCAGGTAAAGTAGTCCCTTTACCACACCCTGCCTTTCAGGTAAAGTAGTCCCTCAGCCACACCCTGGGTAAGCAGAAAGGCTCAGCCTCACTAGACTGAGTAAGTAGTTCCATGCGATTTAACCCATCTTATGAGCCTGGCACCAACGGCACCAGGACTGAGTCCAGGAGGTTCTGGGACACTCCCTTGGAGCTTGATAAGCCCTTATGGGAGTCAGTGACTGGGGTAGGCCCATCGGATCCAGGGGGTTTTGAGCACAAACCATGACAGCACTCCCCCAACCCCCCTAATGGTGGGTTCTCCCATTGGTCCCGTTTGTTCAATTGATTATGATGAAACCTCTTCAACAAACGTGGGCCATGAATGTGTTCGCTAGGTTCCCACAATCTTTCATGTGGCCCATATCCTTTCCAGTCTATTAGATGAAATAGTTTTGATTTGACGATTTTTGAGTCCAGGATATCCTTAACTTCGAATTCAGGTTCCCCGTCGACTATGATTGGTTTTTGTGGTTTCAGTACTCGGGTTCCGGGTTGCACTGATTTCAAAAGTGAGATATGAAACACGGGATGAACCCTCATGTGTGAAGGTAAATCCAGTTTCACAGCTACTGGATTGATGATGGCCTTAATTGTGTATGGACCTACATATCTGGGAGTGAAGGTGCGGGTTCCTTTCATTGGAATGTGCTTTGACACCAGCCAGACTTCATCTCCAACTCGATATTTTGGAGCTTCACTTCTATGCATATCTGCCGATTTCTTGTATCTTTCTTTAGCTTGTTTCAGATGGTCAGTTGCTTGTTTGAAGGCTTGAGTAATAGTCATGTGCAAACTTCTTGTTTGTTTGTTTGTTTTATTCATTTTTTGTGCACGCCAGACCCAGGGGTAGCAGGGCGCAATGGCAAGAAAATGCGAAACTTACAAGGTTACATCATAGCAAAATGTACATTAGAAAATACAATAAGGTCACACAAATAATTACAGAATATACAGGTTCAAGTAGGTCAATCAGAACTACAGCTGTATAGAGTAAAGGTCTATTGATTAATACCAGTAGGAAGTAGGTAACACTGGTCAACTGAGGTCAGTCAAGGTAAGGAATTGAATAACTTTTTTCCTGAAACAAAGGTAGGGCAGGTCCGCTCTAAGGTCTTGTGGTAGTGAGTTCCAAGTTTTAGCAGTCTTTACCGGGAAGCTATTTCCTCCAATAGTAGTGAGTCTAAAGTTCGGTATTGTAAAGCAATTAGAGTTGACAACTCTAGTTGGTCTAAGAGATGTTCTCCTGTGGAATTTGTCAGTCAGGTAACTAGGGGCAGAGTTATTAAGAGCTTTGTGGGTCAGGGATAGCATCTTGAGTTTTATTTTGTTCTCCGTGGTCAACCAGTTGTGGTGGTGTCTGGCGGAAGAGATATGGGATCTTTTATTAATGCCTAGTGCTGCTCTCAGGGCATTATTTTGTAATGTTTGTAGTCTTTGGGTTATTGTATTATTAGCTCCAGAGTATAGAGCATTACAATAATCTATTCTGGAGAGAATTAAGGCTCTGGCCAGGATTAGGCAACTCTTATTGGAAATGAATGGTTTACCGGCTCTTATCAGTTTGCACGTGTAGGCCGTGGAGGGATTTTAGATGTTTATCAAGGGATAGGGTAGAATCAAGATAGAATCCCAGGGTTTTTACATCCTTGGATACTTGGATGATGTTCCCATCTATGTTGAATGAGGAGAATTTCTGACCTAGTTTTTTTTTATATTGGCTTGGGTACCCAGGATAATCAACTCTGTCTTATCATCGTTTAGACAAAGGCCGTGAGTGGCCATCCATGCCTGGATGATAAGGTATACCTTGTTCAACAATTCCGTGTCTTTTGCATGATCCCCAGAAAGCGGGAGGAGGATCTGTGTATCATCTGCATAATTAGTGTAGGTGATACCAAGATGGTCCAGATCATCAAACAGGGGGTTGGTGAAGATATTGTATAGAGTTGGGGATACACAAGAGCCCTGGGGAACACCACATGAGATAGGGGTGGGATCTACCGCTGCTGAGGGGGAGAAGACTCTCATCGTTCTCTCGCTCAAGAATGACTTGATCCATCCAATGGCTTCCGAGGAGAAATGGGCGGCGGAGTCCAGGTGACTGCAGAGGACTTTGTGATCCACCAAATCAAAGGCAGCTGAGAGGTCCAGGAGTAGTATGAGTACTGTTCTCCCTTTGTCTCTCAGATCATCAATTTGAGATTTCAAGTCAATGAGGGCAGTTTCTGTTCCGTGTAGGGGACGGAAGCCCGATTGTCTTTCGCCTAATAGGTTATGTAATTCCAGGTGCTTTTGAATTTGGTTGTATGCGGCTTTGTCCAGAATCTTGAGAAGAAACGGTACCGTAGTAATAGGGCAGTAATTAGTAGGGATGAGGGGATCTAATGTCTGTTTTTTAAGGAGGGGGAGTACCCAGGACAGTTTAAGGTTGGCAGGGATGGTGCCTGAGGCGAAGGAGGCGTTAATCAATTTAGTGATAAAGGGAGATAATTCTCTGGCAGAGTCTTTTATTAGCTGTGCTGGACAAATGTCACCTTTACAATTTGATGGTTTAGCGACAGGATAACTTTTTCTACTTCCAAAGTGGTCATTTTGGAGAAGTGGAAAGTATTGCTGTGCACAGTGGGTTATTGGTGTGAGGCATTTTAGGCGAATCCTGAATTTTAAGTACTTTTTTTTTTTGCTGGAATTTATTTTGGAGTGTGATCATTTTATTTGCTAAGGCTTGCTGGATATCCGTGCACTAAGGTTTGTCCTTGGTACAGGTGTCCTGAATGGCGATGGGAGACTCGAGTTCCTTTAGAATGGAAAAGAGCTCTTTCATGCTGGAATTAGATTTAGCTATACGGTCATCATATGAGTTACGTTCTGCCTGGCAGACTTCTTTTTTGTAAAGTGAGGAGAGAGTGGATAGTTTAGCTTTGTTATCGACTGATGGGCAGAGCCTCCAAGTGGTTTCGCTCTTTCTTTTCAGGATGCGTAAATCTCTTAGCTGTGGAGTAAACCATTTGTTTAGATGAGCTTTTGGTTTGCTTGGTCTAAGTTTGAGAGGAGCCACTTTATCTAGGGTAGTGAGCATGATAGTATTACATTCTTGCACTAGGATGCTAGGGTTTAGATTAGCTGATAGAGTGTTAAGGGTCGGTAATATAGCTTGGATAACTTTCTCTACAGTGATACATTTTTTATTTCTGGTTAGGCAAGGGGGCGCTGGTGGAAGGGCTGTAGGGTTAGGTCTGGCAGTAGCTAGGTTAAAGGACACCAGGGAATAGTCTGTCCAGGGTAAGGGCATTATAGATGAAATAGTGGCTGTACAGTTGCAATCAACTATCCAATCTAATGTTCTTCCCTTCAGGTGCGTAGGCTTGTCAACTCTTTGAGTTAAGCCAAGTGCATGAATAGTGTTGGCTACCAATGTAGCATTGGTATCTGTGGTGTCTTATTGCTGGCATTTCCAGAAGTTGAGGCGGGTCAAGATTAGAGGTTCGTGGATGCAACCCGTAAATAGTATAGAAAGGACTCTGTCCAATGCTGGAGTGCAGGGAGTTGTTGTAGGTGTATTCAGTTATCCATAAAATGTGCTTCCAACTGCTTTCCGTTTGGTGTAACTTACATCTGAGGTATTGTTCTAAAGTCTGATTGGTCCTCTCAGTCTGGGGATGGTGACTGGTGGAAAGTCTTACATCGATTTGAGCTAACTCGCAGCACTTTTTCCAGAAACGTGATACAAACTGACTGCCACGGTCTGAAATCAGGATGGAAGGGAATCCATGTATCCGGACTATTTGTTTTAAGAATTCTTTTGCCAAGATCGTAGCTGAGGGTAACCCCTTCAGTTGGATGAAATGGGCCATCTTGGAAAACAAGTCCACCACCACCAAAATTGTGTTGAACCCATTACAAGGAGGAAGGTCAGTTATAAAATCGAGTAACAATGTATGCCAAGGTGTAGGTGGAATATCCATTGGTTGTAGTTAGCCTGGTGATTTCTTCTTTAGAGGCTTGTTTTGTGCACAGACTCCACAGGATAGCACAAACTGTTTGATGTCTTTACGCCATGTTGGCCACCAAAAGTGTTGCTTTATCTTGGCTTCGGTCTTAGCGATTCCAGGGTGACCTTCTACCAGTGATTCGTGGTAGTTTGAAATGACCTTTTCTTGAAGTTCCTTGCTGGGCAGATAAAGATGTCCCTGAAAGTATGGTAATTGGTTTGAGACTGAGTGGCAAGCACTTTTGGTGGGCCAATCCTTCAGAGTGTTGGTATCCATGAGATGAGTGATTTCCTCGTGGATGTCATCTAAGGTTAGAGACGTTGTAATTCCTAAGATTTTTTCTCCAGGGATGATTGGCACCGGGTCAGGATTGATGGACTCCTCGTCTACCCCTATACGAGATAAAGCATCCGCTTTACCATTTTGACAAGCAGGGCGATAAGTGATTACAAAGTCGAATTCAGCAAAAAATAATGCCCATCGGAGTTGGCGAGATGATTGAGCCTTTACCACCCTTAGGTACTGTAGATTGCGGTGATCAGTGATTACTGTGATCGTACGCCTTGCTCCCAAGAGATAATGCCACCAAGCCTTGAAGGCTGCCTTGATAGCCAAGAGTTCTTTGTCCGTAATGGCATAATTCAGTTCTGGGGCCGTGAATTTCCGTGACCAAAAGGCCACAGGGTGAAGCTGACCAGATTAAGGATCCTTTTTCGAGAGAACCGCTCCCATTGCCAAGCTGGAAGCGTCGGTCTCAACCACGTACGGTAGATCTGGACGAGGATGTTTCAGGATTGGAGCTGAGTTGAATTTCTGTTGTAAGTCCTGGAAGACCTTCTCTGCTTCCTTTGACCATTGAAAATGTTTATTCTTTCACAGTAAAGAGGTAATAGGATGCACTAGCTGCAAAAGCCTGGAATGAAACGGTGATAGAAGTTCGCGAACCCAAGTATACTCTGAACTCCTTTAATTGAAGTTGGAGAGGGCCAATTGAGGATGGCATCCACCTTCCGTGAATCCATGCGTACACCTTGAGGGTTAGGACAAATCCAAGGATCTCGACCTCTGTATCATGGAAGAAGCATTTTTCCAGTTTTTCAAATAGTTGGTGTTGTCGAAGTTTGTCCAAAACAACATGGACGTGTTTCACATGTTCTTGTTCAGACGGGGAGTATACCAAAATGTTGTCGATGTATACTACGACACACACATCAATCAATTCTCGCAGGACATCATTCATGAAATACTGGAACGCCGCTGGGGCATTACAAAGGCCAAAGGGCATCACATGTTATTCAAATAGCCTGTATTTGGTGTGGAAGGTGGTCTTCCATTCGTCCCCTTTCTTGATTGGTACCAGGTGGTATGCCCCATGGAGATCTAACTTGGTATATATTCGGGCGTCTTTAACTTGATCCAAAAGTTCAGGAATTAGGGGCAAGGGATAACGGTTTTTAACAGTGACCTGGTTCAATGCGCGGTAATCGATGCAAGTCCTAAGGTCTCCTTCCTTCTTAGGCACGTAGAATAAGGGTGAAGCTGCCGTGGACTTGGACAGGGGGATAAAACCGTCAGCCACGTACTGGTCTAGATATTTCTTTAAATGCAGATTTTCAGGTTCAGTGAGTGCATAGATTCGACCGCATGGAATCTGTGCGCCAAGTATGAGATCGATTTGACAGTCGTACGATCTATGTGGAGGGAGAGTGATGACTTGATCCTTCTGGAAAACATCCTGATAATCTTGATATACCGGGGGCAGCGGGTTAGTGAGACTCATGATCGTTGTCACTTCCTTGACCAAGGGTTCTTTTACTTGATAACAGGTACAAGCACATTCGCCTGAGAAGTTCAGCCTCTTAGCACGCCAGTCGATGCAAGGATTGTGTGATTCTAGCCATGGCATCCCCAGAATGATTTGGAATTGTGGAGCCTTGATTATATCGAACACAATGGCTTCCCGATGTCCGTCTTGGCACAGAAGTGTCATCTCAGTCGTTGAGTGCGTTACAGGGCCCGAACGATTTCAGTCCCGTTGACAGTGGTGACTAAATCTGTTGTTGCCTTTTCACAGAGAGGAAGATTCTTCCTTGTAGCCAATTCTTGATCCATATAATTTCCAATGGCTGTGCTGTCGATATATGCCTTGACTGCATGCATTCGAGACGGCTGTTGGTGACTTATAAGGATCATTGGCAATGCTAGGTGCGAGGTCTGGAAGTCCGTCTTTTTGCTCGACAAGCGGACCTCTACACTTGTCGGGCGGGGTAGTTTTCCAACTCTGGCTCTGCTTCCACTTTGCCGGCAACCCCAACTGCTTTCTTGGGTGGTTTCACTGGGCACTCTCGGAGGAAATGGCCGGCTGACCCCCAATACAAACACAATTGTTGTTGTCTTCTCTGATCTCTTTCAGCCTTGGACAATGGGCCGCACACCCCTCCTATCTGCATGGGTTCGGCCAAGTCGTGGTTTTAGATGCATTTTCCTTTGGGCGCAGTATCGAGTGTCCATTCTAGCTCGGTCTGCCTTACGGTTCTGAAGTCTATGATCAAGCTGAACCACGAAGTCTATATATACAGAACAGTCTCTGAGAGGGTTGAGCACTTGAGCTAAAACATCCTTTAACTCCCCTCTCAAACCTCGGTAAAACAGTGTTGTTCTTTTGTCGTCTGGCCAGTTGGTTTACACTACCAGCCTATTAAAGGTTGCGATGTAAATTAACATATCTTGATTGCCTTGACGCAGAGACAAGAGCTCATTATCCAATGCCTGGCCCTGGGAGTGGTGGGCAAAAAGCTTCTCAATCTTCAATTGGAACCTCTGAAAGTCCCGCAAAATAGGATCGTCCCGATTGACGAGTGGTACTGACCAGTCCGCGGCACTGCCACTGAGGTATGAAAGCACAAAGGCCACCTTAGATTGGTCATTTGGAAAGGCTTCTGGTCTACATGGGAAATGTGGTGAGCACTGATTTATAAACACCGCATACCTTTTTGGTTCTCCTGAAAAGTGTTCTGGAGGTGCCAATAGTACGGCCCCTGGAAGGACCACTTGGACTGGATTGCTTGGTGTTGTTGGAACCGTTGACCCCAATCCTGGTGATGGTGTTTGCCCAGCCTGTGACTGAAGCAGTTGTCTAGCTAGGTCATCAGTACGATCCTTGGCCACGATCAGTTCTCTCCTCAAGGCATTGGTTTCCTGCCGAGCTGAATATACCTCAGCCCTGAGTTCCCCCAAAAGCTGGGCTAGCTGATCTGTCTCAGAGGCTTCGCATTCTGTCACGCTCACCTAGTTTCCACGGGGCGTAGCACGTGGCTGCACGAATGATGTCTGCACTGGCGTGGTACTGTGCAATTGATGCTTGCTGCGACTTCTCTCTTGTTATCAGCCCACGAGGCGTTTGCAAGATCGGAATAAGATATTAGCTACTGAGTGGGGTTGGATTGGACCCACCTCCTCAACCACCTGATGCCCTACTCCTCTTTGATCTCACCTTAGAGTTTTGTAAGGTAGGCTCTCCGTCCTGCAATCTAGCAGGGGTGCAATTAACACAGTCTTTCCCTGGATTGAGTTACTTCACTGATCCGGTGAGCGGTTGCCGAGTCTTGGAGAGCTGGGTCAAACAGGAAAGTCTCTATGCCAATGGTTGCTTGGTATAGGTGCTTGAAGTCTTTATTCCCCAAGTCCTTTTTTGATCTGTGTTTTGTCTTTTCTTTCAGGTGCGGTCTCAAGCGGATTTTGAATGAAGGATCAACTCTTCCTAAGATGCTGAGCAGATTTCCTTCAGGTGAGTAGAAGCGCAAGAGTGTGGTGCTGAATGTCTGAATAACTGTTTTCTCTTCCGTGCGCGACTAGCCTGCTGTTTCTTTTCCTTCTTTGCAGAAGCGGCGCTGCTCCGGAATGAAGAAGGGAAGAACTGCTCCGAGGATGTTACGGAAGAATGCTGACCCCGGGTGAGTATTAGATGCCTGAGCAGATACCTTCCCTTGAGAAGGTGTGGAGGTCCTGGGAACGGCTGAAGAAGCAACTGATGGATGGGATGCTGCAGGTAAGGCCTTTGCTGTTGTACTGACTTCGTTTTCTCTTGTCTTACTTCTTCCAGGTACCGATGGATGGATTTCTGGAAGGGCATGGCTGTAGCAGTTCGAGGACAGGACAGGCACGGTGAGCGTTATGCTGCAGACGTACAGAATAACGCGAAGCGTGTTCTGCCTGCAGGGCGTGGCTTAAATAGCTTTGCAAGTAGTTCCAGTTAAAGTAGTCCCTTTACCAGACCCTGCCTTTCAGGTAAAGTAGTCCCTCAGCCACACCCTGGGTAAGCAGAAAGGCTCAGCCTCACTAGACTGAGTAAGCAGTTCCATGCGATTTACCTCATCTTATGAGCCTGGCGCCAACGGCTGAGACCAGGAGGTTCTGGGACACTCCCTTGGGCTTGATAAGCCCTTATGGGAGTCAATGACTGGGGTGGGCCCATCGGATCCAGGGGGGTTTTGAGCACGAACCATGACAGATGTTCAGAGACCGGACCACTAAAATGTTGACTTTGTAGCAATTCTGATAATGCTAGGAATATCAATATTTACAGTATTATGCCCAGACGTTATGCGCATGTATGTGGAAAAATATGTACAGATCTGACACTGGGTAACCAACCAAAAGCGCGAAAAACTGTCAATTTTGAACCGAAACTCTTAAGAAGATGGGACTTCGACAGATACATGCCTGTTATGTAAATATGTATTATTAGCAAGTTGGTGATATTGTAAATATGCTTTATATGAAAAATATATTTTCTGTGTAGAAACAAAGGGGAGGTTTTTACCTGGACCATAAACACAGCGTCATCATGACTCACTGGTTTCCTTCTCAAATCAGAGCGGAGATATCTTTGACCAATCAGTTTCCTAGAGGGTGGGCTTAGTATAATAAGCCTATCCATCTGCTTGGGAAATACATAAATAGGGACTGTTGAGGGCCTAGAAACACACACATTCACCCAACAACTGATTTACTGGCGAAGTGCTCTGCAGGAAGTACCCAGATCCAGACTCCAGAACTCTGAAAGCAGAAGGCCCATTCCAAAGCTGAACCCTTTTCAGCTGGCCTTTAAAATCTTGCAACCTGATTTTAACCCCAGACTTCCAAGGGGCACAATAAATTCAACAGCCGGGCTGTGCTATTTTTCTGCTTCTTGCCAATAACTCTTGCTAGAACCCAGAGATCCAAACCAGTAGAGCAGAGCTGTAACCCAGATCCAACCCGTCAGATCCAGTCCAAGAGGCCGTGTAGAGACCAGAGTGCCTTGCTGAGTGCAGAACCAAGTGCCTGAATCCTGTCCCGGTGGCAAGAAGATTCCAGTCCAAAACCCTTTGACTAGATCCTGACGGGCCTATTCCAAAACCATAGTTGTGAGAATTTAGCATAGAACTGTCCATAGCCAATCTCTTATCCATAAGTAATCCTATCCAACCCATTCTATCATATCCAGACTGCATTGTAGAAACTCTTTTGTCTGTCTTGAATCCTTCTCTCATCCATATAGTCCTGTGATAATTGTAGTGATAATCATCTTTGAGCTAATATAGTGCTGAAGAAAGGCAAGTGTTGCGGCAGGCAAATATCAGACAGAGGTGCCTCTGGACTGGTGGCTGTACCGTTGGTATCTCGCATCTTCATAGCCCCTTAGTGTAAAGCCACTCCTTGTTTGTAATCTTCAAAAGCGCATCTTTCATTTGAAATCTTGACTCTTTTTGAGAAAAATCTACCTTTACTAAAACCTTGAACCGTACATGCTAGGAACGAAATTTAAGTTTCAAATTGAAGCTAACATCCTCAGCTTTCAAACAAATCCACATTTCAACTTATAGTTTTTCGCAATCACGCTTACCGCACGCAGAAAAGTTTGCTGCGATTCTGCATTTGGCTCAATTTCAACACATGTAAAACAACTATTTCTTGCATTCAACGTCTGAATTCAGTTTCCTATCTATCAGTCATTCAATCATCATTGCTAGTGTTTACCTGAAGCTATCCAAAGCGGCTACCACTAGTTCTGAATCCACTTTAGAGAATCAAATCCATTTTTAGCATTTTTCCCATTCATTCAAAACACATTCAAAAGCATTCGACCTGTTTTAAAATCATTCCTGTTTCTCCCCAAGCTTGCTGGGGGAATTGGTATTGAAACTGCATTTAAGAGTGTTTATTCCTGAAACATGTTTTCTCTCCTTCCATCTCTATTTTGCATATTAGGGTGGATTGAGTAGTAGCAGGGAGAAAGAGTGATTGATTACATTGCATTTGATTGAACACACAAAAGTATTATTTCTGTGCTGCATTAATATCCTATTATTGCATTTCATTGAACCCACACAAAATTTATTCTATGCTACATTATTCTTCTCATCCATGTTCCTATTGATTAAAGAGATTGTTTACTGTCATATCACCCATTGCTGATCATTGTATAAATATTAATAGTGTGCAATTTAGATATTGTTCATATTCATAAAAGTGTGATATATATATTGTTCAATTCATAGAATAAATCCTTTAACTTTGCAAAACAATCTACTTCTTGGTTCAGTGAGACCGGGGGGGGGGGGGCGGGTTCAAAGAGAGGGGCGTGATATAAGGGTACATCATTCATAAATAATGCAGCTCATGCCCCGTGTCTCCCTTGTGTTATCCCCCCACCCCCTGCTCAAGCCCGGTGTCTCCCTTGTGTTACCCCCCACCCCTCACTCATGCCCCGTGTCCCCCTCGTGTTAGACCCCACCCCCCGCTCATGCGCCATGTCTCCCTCGTGTTACCCTCCCACCCATGCCTTGTCTCCCCTGTTACCCCCCACACCCCCGCTCTGCCCTGTGGCTCCCTTGTGTAACCCCACAAACCCAGCTCATGCCCAGTCTCTCTCCTCTTCTCCCCACCACCCGCTCACGGCCCGTGTCTCTCTCCCCTTCCCCCCACCGCCCGCTCATGCCTTGTGTCTCTTTTCCCTTTCCCCCAACCCCCACTCATGCTCTATGTCTCCCTACTGTTCCCCCCACCCCCACTCATGCCCTGTGTCTCTCTACTGTTCCCCACACGCATCGCTCATGTCCCGTGTCTCCCTACTGTTCCCCCACACCCTGCTCATGCCCCTTGTCTCCCCTGTTCCCCCCACCCCCTGCTCATGACCTGTCTCCGCTGTTACCCCCACCCCCCGCTCATGCCCCATGTCTCCCTTGTGTTACCCCCATGCCCCCCGCTCATGCCCCGTGTCTCCCTCGTGTTACCACCCGCTCATGCCCCGTGTCTCCCTTGTGTTACCCCCCACCCATGCCCTGTCTCCCCTGTTACCCCCCACCCCCCGCTCATGCCCCGTGTCTCCCTTGTGTTACCCCCCGCTCATGCCCAGTGTCTCTCCCCTTACCCCCCACCACTCGCTCATGCCCCGTGTGTCTCTCCCCTCCCCCCACCCCCCGCTCATGTCCCGTGTGTCTCTCCCCTCCCACCACCCCCCGCGTATGCCCCGTGTCTCTCTCCCCTTTCCCCCACTCCCCGCTCATGCCCCGTGTGTCTCTCCCCTTCCCCCCCACCCCCTGCTCATGCCCCGTGTATCTCACCCCTTCCCCCCACCTCCCTCTCATGCCCCGTGTGTCTCTCTCCTCCCCCCCACCCCCGCTCATACCTTGTGTCTCACTACTGTTCCCCCACCCCCCGCTCATGCCCCGTGTGTCTCTCCCCTTCCTCCCACCCCCGCTCATGCCCCGTGTGACCCTCCCCTTCCCCCCGCCCCCGCTCATACCCCGTGTCTCCCTACTGTTCCCCCACCCCCTGCTCATTTCCCGTGTCTCCCTACTGTTCCCCCCACCCCCGCTCATGCCCCGTGTCTCTCTCCCCTCCCCCCCACCCCCCGCTCATGCCCTGTGTCTCCCTACTGTTCCCCCCACCCCCCGCTCATGCCCTGTGTCTCCCTACTGTTCCCCCATCCCCTGCTCATGTCCAGTGTCTCCCTATTGTTCCCCCCACCCCCCGCTCATGCCCCGTGTCTCTCTCCACTTCCCCCCACCCCGGATCATGCCCCGTGTCTCCCCTGTTCCCCCCTGCTCATGACCTGTCTCCCCTGTTACCCTCACCCCCCGATCATGCCCCGTGTCTCCCTTGTGTTACCCCTCTGCCCCCCGCTCATGCCCCGTGTCTCGCTCGTGTTACCCCCCACCCCCAGCTCATGCCCCGTGTCTCTCTCGTGTTACCCCCCACCCATGCCCTGTCTCCCCTAGTACCCCCACCCCCCGCTCATGCCCTGTGTCTCCCTTGTGTTACCCCCCACCCCCCGCTCATGCCCCGTCTCTCTCCCATTCCCCCCACCACCCGCTCATGGCCCGTGTCTCTCTCCCCTTACCCCCACCCCCCGCTCATGCCCCGTGTCTCTCTCCCCTCCCCCCCACCCTTGCTCATGCCCTGTGTCTCCCTACTGTTCCCCCCACCCCCGCTCATGCCCTGTGTCTCCCTACTGTTCCCACCCCCGCTCATGCCCCGTGTGACCCTCCCCTTCCCCCCGCCCCCGCTCATACCCCGTGTCTCCCTACTGTTCCCCCACCCCCTGCTCATTTCCCGTGTCTCCCTACTGTTCCCCCCACCCCCGCTCATGCCCCGTGTCTCTCTCCCTTCCCCCCCACCCCCCGCTCATGCCCTGTGTCTCCCTACTGTTCCCCCCACCCCCCGCTCATGCCCTGTGTCTCCCTACTGTTCCCCCATCCCCTGCTCATGTCCAGTGTCTCCCTATTGTTCCCCCCACCCCCCGCTCATGCCCCGTGTCTCTCTCCACTTCCCCCCACCCCGGATCATGCCCCGTGTCTCCCCTGTTCCCCCCTGCTCATGACCTGTCTCCCCTGTTACCCTCACCCCCCGATCATGCCCCGTGTCTCCCTTGTGTTACCCCTCTGCCCCCCGCTCATGCCCCGTGTCTCGCTCGTGTTACCCCCAACCCCCAGCTCATGCCCCGTGTCTCTCTCGTGTTACCCCCCACCCATGCCCTGTCTCCCCTGTTACCCCCACCCCCCGCTCATGCCCTGTGTCTCCCTTGTGTTACCCCCCACCCCCTGCTCATGCCCCGTCTCTCTCCCATTCTCCCCACCACCCGCTCATGGCCCGTGTCTCTCTCCCCTTACCCCCACCCCCCGCTCATGCCCCGTGTCTCTCTCCCCTCCCCCCCACCCTTGCTCATGCCCTGTGTCTCCCTACTGTTCCCCCCACCCCCGCTCATGCCCTGTGTCTCCCTACTGTTCCCCACCCCGCTCATGTCCCGTGTCTCCCTACTGTTCCCCCCACTCCCCGCTCATGCCCCGTGTCACTCTCCACTTCCCCCCCACCCCCGTCATGACCTGCCTCCCCTGTTACCCCCACCCCCGCTCATGTCCAGTGTCTCCCTTATGTTACCCCCAACCCAGCTCATGCCCCGTGTCTCCCTTGTGTTACCCCCCACCCCCTGCTCATGCCTTGTGTCTCCCTTGTGTTACCCCTCACTCATGCCCCGTGTCTCTCCCCTTCCCCCCACCCCCCGCTCATGCCCCGTGCCTCCCTTCTTTCCCCCAGCTCATGCCCCGTGTGTCTCTCCCCCCACATCCCCTGCTCTTGTCCCCTGTGTCTCTACCCCCCCCACCCCCGCTCATGCCCCGTGTGTCTCTCCCCTAACCCCCATCCCCCGCTCATGCCCCGTGTGTCTCTCCCCTCCCCCCACCCTCCGCTAATGCCCCGTGTCTCTCCCCTTAACCCCCACCCCCCGCTCATGCCCCGTGTGTCTCTCCCCTTCCCCCCACCCCCCGCTCATGCCCTGTGGGTCTCACCCCTCCCTCCGATCATGGCCCGTGTGTCTCTCTCCTCCCCCCACCCCCGCTCATACCTCGTGTCTCCCTACTGTTCCCCACACCCCCCGCTCATGTCCGTGTCTCCCTACTGTTCCCCCACCCGCCGCTCATGCCCCGTGTCTCTCTCCCCTTCTCCCCCACCCCCGCTCATGCCCCGTGTCTCTCTCTCCTTCCCCCCCACCGCCCGCTCATGCCCTGTGTCTCCCTACTGTTCCCCCCACACCCCACCCATGCCCTGTGTCTCCCTACTGTTCCCCCCACCCCCGCTCATGTCCCGTGTCTCCCTACTGTTCCCCCCACCCCCCGCTCATGCCCCGTGTCTCTCTCCACTTCCCTCACCCCCCGATCATGTCCCGTGTCTCCCCTGTTCCCCCCCACCCCCGCTCATGACCTGTCTCCCCTGTTACCCCCACCCCCCACTCATGCCCCGTGTCTCCCTTATGTTACCCCCCCACCCCCAGCTCATGCCCCGTGTCTTCCTTGTGTTACCCCCCCACCCCCTGCTCATACCCCGTGTCTCCCTTGTGTTACCCCCCACCCCACGCTCAAGCCCCGTGTCTCCCTCGTGTTACCCCCCACCCGCGCTCATGCCCCGTGTTACCCCCCCACCCATGCCCTGTCTCCCCTGTTACCCCCCACCCCCCGCTCATGCCCCGTGTCTCCCTTGTGTTACCCCCCACCCCCCGCTCATGCCCCGTCTCTCTCTCCCCTTCCCCCCACCACACGCTCATGGCCCGTGTCTCTCTCCCTTTCTCCCACAGCCCGCTCATGCCCTGTGTCCCTCTCCCCTTCCCCCCAGCTCATGCCCTGTGTCTCCCTACTGTTAACCCACCCCCCGCTCATGCCCTGTGTCTCCCTACTGCTCCCCCCATCCCCTGCTCATGTCCCGTGTCTCCCTACTGTTCCCCCCACCCCCCGCTCATGCCCCGTGTCTCTCTCCACTTCCCCCCACCCCACGTTCATGCCCCGTGTGTCTCACCCCTTCCCCCTCCACCCCCCGCTCATGCCCCGTGTGTCTCTCCCCTTCCCCCCACCCCCCGCTCATACCCCGTGTCTCCCTACTGTTCCCTCCACCCCCGCTCATCTCCCGTGTCTCCCTACTGTTCACCCCACCTCCCGCTCATGCCCCGTGTCTCTCTCCCTTTTCCCCCTACCCCCCGCTCATGCCCTGTGTCTCCCTACTGTTCCCCCCACCCCCTGCTCATGCCCTGTGTCTCCCTACTGCTCCCCCCCACCCCCCGCTCATGTCCCGTGTCTCCCTATTGTTCCCCCCACCCCCCGCTCATGCCCTGTGTCTCTCTCCACTTCGCCCCACCCCCCCGATCATGCCCGTGTCTCCCCTGTTCCTCCCCACCCCCACTCATGCCCTGTGTCTCCCTACTGCTCCCCCCACCCCCGCTCACGCCCTGTGTCTCCCTATGTTTCCCCCCACCCCCACTCATGTCCCGTGTCTCCCTACTGTTCCCCCCACTCCCCGCTCATGCCCCGTGTCACTCTCCACTTCCCCCACCCCCGATAATGCCCCTTGTCTCCCCTGTTCCCCCCCACCCCCTGCTCATGACCTGTCTCCCCTGTTACCCCCACCCCCGATCATGCCCCGTGTCTCCCTTGTGTTACCCCCCACCCCCAGCTCATGCCCCGTGTCTCCCTTGTGTTACCCCCCACCCCCAGCTCATGCCCCGTGTCTCCCTTGTGTTACCCCCCCGCCCCCCGCTCATGCCCCGTGTCTCTCTCCCCTTCCCCCCCACCCTTGCTCATGCCCTGTGTCTCCCTACTGTTCCCCCCACCAGCCGCTCATGCCCTGTGTCTCCCTCCTGTTCCCTCCACCCCCCGCTCATGTCCCGTGTCTCCCTACTGTTCCCCCTACCCCCTGCTCATGCCCTGTGTCTCTCTCCACTTCCCCCGCACCCCCCGATCATGCCCCTTGTCTCCCCTGTTCCCACCCACCCCCCACTCATGACCTGTCTCCCCTGTTACCCCCACCCCTGCTCCTGCCCCTTGTCTCCCTTGTGTTACCCTCCACCCCCAGCTCATGCCCCGTGTCTCCCTTGTGTTACCCTCCACCCCCTGCTCATGCCCATGTCTCCCTTGTGTTACCCCCCGCCCCCTGCTCACGCCCCCTGTCTCCCTTGTTTTACCCCCCAACCCATGCCCTGTCTCCCCTGTTACCCCCCACACCCCGCTCATGCCCCGTGTCTCCCTTGTGTTACCCCCCGCCCCGTTTCATGCCCCGTGTCTCCCTCGTCTTACCCCCCACCCATGCCCTGTCTCCCCTGTTACCCCCCACCCCCCGCTCATGCCCTGTCTCTCTCCCCTTCCTCACACCACCCGCTCATAGCCCGTGTCTCTCTCCCCTTCCCCCCACCCCCCGCTCATGCCCCGTGTCTCTCTCCCCTTCCCCCCACCCTTGCTCATGCCCTGTGTCTCCCTACTGTTCCCCCCACCCCCCGCTCATGCCCTGTGTCTCCCTCCTGTTCCCTCCACCCCCCGCTCATGTCCTGTGTCTCCCTACTGTTCCCCCCACCCCCCGCTCATGCCCCGTGTCTCTCTCCACTTCCCCCCCACCCCCCAATCATGCCCCTTGTCTCCCCTGTTTCCCCCACCACCCACTCATGACCTGTCTCCCCTGTTACCCCCACCCCCGCTCCTGCCCCTTGTCTCCCTTGTGTTACCCTCCACCCCAGCTCATGCCCTGTGTCTCCCTTGTGTTACCCCCCACTCCCTGCTCATGCACGTGTCTCCATTGTGTTACCCCCCGCCCCCCGCTTATGCCCCGTGTTACCCCCACCCCCTGCTCATGCCCCGTGTCTCCCTTGTGTTATCCCCCAACCCATACCCCATCTCCCCTGTTACCCCCCACCCCCCGCTCATGCCCCGTGTCTCCCTTGTGTTACCCCCAACCCCCGCTCATGCCCCGTGTCTCTCCCCTCTCCCCCCACCCCCCGCTCATGCCCCGTGCCTCCCTCCTTTCCCCCAGCTCATGCCTCGTGTGTCTCGCCCCTCCCCCCCACCCCTGCTCATGTCCCGTGTGTCTCTCCCCTCCCCCCACCCCCGCTCCTGCCACGTGTGTCTCTCCCCTCCCCCCTACCCCCGCTCATGCCCCGTGTGTCTCTCCCCTCCCCCCACCCTCCGCTAATGCCCCGGGGCTCTCCCCTTCACCCCCACCCCCGACTCATGCCCCGTGTGTCTCTCCCCTTCCCCCCACCCCCCGCTCATGCCCTGTCTGTCTCACCCCTCCCCCCCACCCCCGATCATGCCCTGTGTGTCTCTCTCCTCCCCCCACCCCCGCTCATACCTCGTGTCTCCCTACTGTTCCCCCCACCCCCCGCTCATGTCCGTGTCTCCCTACTGTTCCCCTCCCCACCGCTCATGCCCTGTGTCTCTCTCCCCTTCTCCCCCACCCCCGCTCATGCCCTGTGTCTCTCTCTCCTTCCCCCCCACCGCCCGCTCATGCCCTGTGTCTCCCTACTGTTCGCCCCACACCCCACTCATGCCCTGTGTCTCCCTACTGTTCCCCCACCCCCGCTCATGTCCCGTGTCTCCCTACTGTTCCCCCCACCCCCCGCTCATGCCCCATGTCTCTCTCCACTTCCCCCACCCCCCGATCATGTCCTGTGTCTCCCCTGCTTCCCCCCACCCCCCGCTCATGACCTGTCTCCCCTTATGTTACCCCCACCCCCCGCTCATGCCCCGTGTCTCCCTTGTGTTACGCCCCCACCCCCTGCTCATGCCCCATGTCTCCCTTGTGTTACCCCCCAACCCCCGCTCATGCCCGTGTCTCCCTCGTGTTACCCCCCACCCCCGCTCATGCCCCGTTTTACACCCCACCCATGCCCTGTCTCCCCTGCTACCCCCCACCCCCCGCTCATGCCCCGTGTCTCCCTTGTGTTACCCCCCACCCCCCACTCATGCTCCGTCTCTCTCTCCCCTTCCCCCACCACACGCTCATGGCCCGTGTCTCTCTGCCCTTCCCCCACCACCCGCTCATGCCCCGTGTCCCTCTCCCCTCCCCCCCCGCCCCCCAGCTCATGCCCTGTGTTTCACTACTGTTCTCCCACCCCCCACTCATGCCCTGTGTCTCCCTACTGCTCCCCCCATCCCCCGCTCATGTCCCGTGTCTCCCTACTGTTCCCCCCACCCCATGCTCATGCCCCGTGTCTCTCTCCACTTCCCCCCACCCCACGCTTATGCCCTGTGTCTCACCCCTTCCCCTTCCACCCCCCGCTCATGCCCCGTGTGTCTTTCCCCTTCCCCCCACCCCCCGCTCATACCCCGTGTCTCCCTACTGTTCCCCCCACCCCCGCTCATCTCCCGTGTCTCCCTACTGTTCCCCCCACCTCCCGCTCATGCCCCGTTTCTCTCTCCCCTTTCCCCCCACCCCCGCTCATTTCCTGTGTCTCCCTACTGTTCCCCCCACCCCCTGCTCATGCCCTGTGTCTCCCTACTGTTCCCCCCCGCTCATGCCCCGTGTCTCCCTATTGTTCCCCCCACCCCCCGCTCATGCCCCGTGTCTCTCTCCACTTCACCCCACCCCCGATCATGCCCGTGCCTCCCCTGTTCCTCACCACCCCCCGCTCATGACCTGTCTCCCCTGTTACCCCCACCCCGATTATGCTCCGTGTCTCCCTTGTGTTACCCCCCGCCCCCCTTATGCCCTGTGTCTCCCTCGTGTTACCCCCCCACCCATGCCCTGTCGACCCTGTTACCCCCCACCCCCCGCTCATGCCCTGTCGACCCTGTTACCCCCCACCCCCCGCTCATGCCCTGTGTCTCCCTTTTGTTACCCCCCACCCCCCGCTCATGCCCCGTCTATCTACCCTTCCCCCACCACCCGCTCATGGCCCGTGTCTCTCTCCCCTTCCCCCCACCCCCATGCTCATGCCCCGTGTCTCTCTCCCCTTCCCCCCATCCCCGCTCATGCCCTGTGTCTCCCTACTGCTCCCCCCAACCCCCGCTCACGCCCTGTGTCTCCCTACTTTTCCCCCCACCCCCGCTCATGTCCCGTGTCTCCCTACTGTTCCCCCCACTTCCCGCTCATGCCCCGTGTCACTCTCCACTTCCCCCACCCCCGATCATGCCCTTGTCTCCCCTGTTCCCCCCCACCCCCTGCTCATGACCTGTCTCCCCTGTTACCCCCACCCCCGATCATGCCCCGTGTCTCCCTTGTGTTACCCCCCACCCCCAGCTCATGCCCCGTGTCTCCCTTGTGTTACCCCCCACCCCCAGCTCATGCCCCGTGTCTCCCTTGTGTTACCCCCCCGCCCCCCGCTCATGCCCCGTGTCTCTATCCCCTTCCCCCCACCCCCCGCTCATACCTCGTGTCTCCCTACTGTTCCCCCCACCCCCCGCTCATGCCCCGTGCCTCCCTTGTGTTACCCCCCACCCATGCCCTATCTCCCCTGTTACCCCCAGCCCCGCTCATGCCCCGAGTGTCTCACCCCTTCCCCCATCCCCCGCTCATGCCCTGTGTCTCTCCCCTTCCCCCACCCACGCTCATGCCCTGTGTCTCCCTCCTTTCCCCCTGCTCATGCCCCGTGTGTCTCTCCCCTCCCCGCCACCCCCCACCCATGCCCTATCTCCCCTGTTACCCCCAGCCCCGCTCATGCCCCGAGTGTCTCACCCCTTCCCCCTATCCCCATCCCCCGCTCATGCCCCTTGTCTCTCTCCCCTTCCCCCCACCCCCGCTCATGGCCCTTGTCTCTCTCCCTTTCCCCCACCCCCACTCATGCGCCATGTCTCTCTCCCCTTCCCCCCACCCCCTGCTCATGCCCCGTCTGTCTCTACCCTTCCCCCCCACCCTCCACTCATGCCCCGTGTCTCCCTACTGTTCCCCCCACCCCCCCTCATGCCCCGTGTCTCTCTCCCCTTCCCCCCACCCCCTGCTCATGCCCCGTGAGTCTCTCCTCTTCCTCCACCCCCTGCTTATGCCCCGTGTCTCCCCTCTTTCCCACCACCCCCTGCTCATGTCCCGTGTCTCTCTCCCCTTCCCCTCCACCCCCCACTCATGCCCTGTGTCTCTCTCCCCTCTCCCCCACCCCCCGCTCATCCCCCATGTGTCTCACCCCTTCCCCCCCACCCCCCGCTCATGCCCCATGTCTCTCCCCTTCCCCCACCCCCGCTCGAGACCCGTGTGTCTCTCCCCTTCCCCCTTCCCCCCGTGTGTCTCTCCCCTTCCCCCCACCCCCTGCTCATGCCCCGTGTCTTTCTCACCTTCTCCCCCACCCCCCGTTCATGCCCCGTGGCTCTCTCCCCTTACCCCCACCCCCGCTCATGCCCCGTGTGTCTCTCCCCTTCCCCCCTCATGACCTGTCTCCCCTGTTACCCCCACCCCCGCTCCTGCCCCTTGTCTCCCTTGTGTTACCCTCCACCCCCAGCTCATGCCCCGTGTCTCCCTTGTGTTACGCCCAGCCCCCGCTCCTGCCCCTTGTCTCCCTTGTGTTACCCTCCACCCCCAGCTCATGCCCCGTGTCTCCCTTGTGTTACCCCCACCCCCTGCTCATGCCTGTGTCTCCCTTGTGTTACCCCCCCGCCCCCCGCTCATGCCCCGTGTCTCCCTCATGTTACCCCCACCCCCCACTCATTCCCCGTGTCTCTCCCCTTCCCCCCCACCCCCCGCTCATGCCCCGTGCCTCCCTCCTTTCCCCCAGCTCATGCCTCGTGTGTCTCTCCCCTCCACCCCACCCCCCGCTCATGTCCCGTGTGTCTCTCCCCTCCCCCCCACCCCCGCTCATGCCCTGTGTGTCGCTCCCCTCCCCCCCACCACCCCCTCATACCTCGTGTCTTCCTACTGTTCCCCCCACCCCCTGCTCATGCCCCGTGTCTCCCTTGTGTTACCCCCACCCCCTGCTCATGCCCTGTGTCTCTCCCTTACCCCCCCACTCCCCGCTCATGCCCCGAGTGTCTCACCCCTTCCCCCATCCCCCGCTCATGCCCCATGTGTCTCTCCCCTACCCCCACCACCCCCTCATACCTCGTGTCTCCCTACTGTTCCCCCCAGCCCCCGCTCATGCCCCGTGTCTCCCTTGTGTTACCCCCCAACCATGCCCTATCTCCCCTGTCACCCCCACCCCCCGCTCATGCCCCGTGTCTCCGTCCTTTCTCCCCACTCATGCCCCGTGTCTCCCCCCCACCCCCGCTCATGTCCTGTGTGTCTCTCCCCTCCCCCACACCCCCCGCTCATGCCCTGTGTGTCTCTCCCCTCCCCCCACCCATGCCCCATGTGTCTCTCCCCTGCTGCCACCCCCCGCTCATGCCCCGTGTCTCTATCCCCTTCCACATCCACCCCCCACTCATGCCCTGTGTCTCTCTCCCCTCTCCCCCACCCCCGTTCATCCCCATGTGTCTCACCCCTTCCCCCCCACCCCCCGCTCATGCCCCATGTCTCTCCCCTTCCCCCACCCCCGCTCGAGACCTGTGTGTCTCTCCCCTTCCCTCTTCCCCCCGTGTGTCTCTCCCCTTCCCCCCACCCCCTGCTCATGCCCCGTGTCTCTCTCCCCTTCTCCCCCACCCCCCTCTCATGCCCCGTGGCTCTCTCCCCTTACCCCCACCCCCCGCTCATGCCCCGTGTGTCTCTCCCCTTCCCCCCACCCCCTGCTCCTGCCCCGTGTCTCTCTCCCTTTCCTGACCACCCACCACTCATGACCTGTCTCCCCTGTTACCCCCACCCCCGCTCCTGCCCCTTGTCTCCCTTGTGTTACCCTCCACCCCCAGCTCATGCCCCGTGTCTCCCTTGTGTTACGCCCAGCCCCCGCTCCTGCCCCTTGTCTCCCTTGTGTTACCCTCCACCCCCAGCTCATGCCCCGTGTCTCCCTTGTGTTACCCCCACCCCCTGCTCATGCCTGTGTCTCCCTTGTGTTACCCCCCCGCCCCCCGCTCATGCCCCGTGTCTCCCTCATGTTACCCCCACCCCCCGCTCATGCCCCGTGTCTCTCCCCTTCCCCCCACCCCCCGCTCATGTCCCGTGTGTCTCTCCCCTACCCCCCACCCCCGCTCATGCCCTGTGTGTCTCTCCCCTCCCCCCACCCCCCCTCATACCTCGTGTCTTCCTACTGTTCCCCCCACCCCCCGCTCTTGCCCCGTGTCTCCCTTGTGTTACCCCCCACCCCCTGCTCATGCGCTGTGTCTCTCCCTTACCCCGCCACTCCCCGCTCATGCCCCGAGTGTCTCACCCCTTCCCCCATCCCCCGCTCATGCCCCATGTGTCTCTCCCCTCCCCCCACCACCCCCTCATACCTCGTGTCTCCCTACTGTTCCCCCCACCCCCCGCTCATGCCCTGTGTCTCCCTTGTGTTACCCCCCACCCATGCCCGTTCTCCCCTGTCACCCCCACCCCCCGCTCATGCCCCGTGTCTCCGTCCTTTCCCCCCACTCATGCCCCGTGTCTCCCCCCACCCCCGCTCATGTCCTGTGTGTCTCTCCCATCCCCCACACCCCCCGCTCATGCCCCGTGTCTCTCCCCTCCCCCCACCCATGCCCCGTGTGTCTCTCCCCTGCCGCCACCCCCCGCTCATGCCCCGTGTGTCTCTCCCCTCCCCCCCAACCCCCGCTCATGCCCCATGTGTCTCTCCCCTCCCCCCACCCCCCGCTCATGCCCCGTGTGTCTCTCCCCTCCTGCCACCCCTGCTCATGCCCCGAGTGTCTCACCCCTTCCCACATCCCCATCCCCCGCTCATGCCCCATGTGACCCTCCCCCCACGCTCATACCTTGTGTCTTCCTACTGTTCCCCCCAAGACCCGCTCATGCCCCGTGTCTCCCTTGTGTTACCCCCCACACCCCGCTCATGCCCTGTGTCTCTCCCCTTCCCCCACCCCCGCTCATGCCCCGTGTCTCCCTCCTTTCCCCCCGCTCATGCCCCGTGTCTCTCCCCTCCCCCCACCCATGCCCCGTGTGTCTCTCCCCTGCCGCCACCCCCCGCTCATGCCCCGTGTGTCTCTCCCCTCCCCCCCAACCCCCGCTCATGCCCCATGTGTCTCTCCCCTCCCCCCACCCCCCGCTCATGCCCCGTGTGTCTCTCCCCTCCTGCCACCCCTGCTCATGCCCCGAGTGTCTCACCCCTTCCCACATCCCCATCCCCCGCTCATGCCCCATGTGACCCTCCCCCCACGCTCATACCTTGTGTCTTCCTACTGTTCCCCCCAAGACCCGCTCATGCCCCGTGTCTCCCTTGTGTTACCCCCCACACCCCGCTCATGCCCTGTGTCTCTCCCCTTCCCCCACCCCCGCTCATGCCCCGTGTCTCCCTCCTTTCCCCCCGCTCATGCCCCGTGTGTCTCTCCCCTCTCCCCCACCCCCGCTCATGTCCCATGTGTCTCTCGCCTCCCCGCCACCCCCACTCATGCCCCGTTTGTCTCTGCCATCCCCCCACCCCCCGCTCATGCCCCGTGTCTCCCTTGTGTTACCCCCCCACCCATGCCCTGCCTCCCCTGTTACCCCCCACCCCCTGCTAATGCCCCGTGTCTCCCTTGTGTTACCCCCACCCCGCTCATGCCCCGCGTCTCTCCCCTTCCCCCCACCCCCGCTCATGCCCCGTATGTCTCTTCCCTTCCCCCCACCCCCGCTCATGCCCATGTCTCTCTCCCCTTCCCCCAACCCCCGCTCATGCCCATGTCTCTCTCCCCTTCCCTCCCACCCCCGCTCATGCCCCGTGTCTCCCTACTGTTCCCCCCACCCCCCGCTTATGCCCCGTGTCCCTCTCCCCTTCCCCCCAACCCCCGCTCATGCACCATGTCTCTCTCCCCTTCCCGCCACCCCCTGCTCATGCCACGTGTCTCTCTCCCTTTCCTGCCTACCCCCCGCTCATGCCCCATGTCTCTCTCCCCTTCCCCCCACCCCTGCTCATGCCCTGTGTCTCTCTCCCCTTCCCCCCACCCCCCACTCATGCCCCGTGTCTCTCTCCCCTTGCCCCCAGTCCCCACCCCCCGCTCATGCCCGTGTCTCTCTCCCCTTCCCCCCACCCCCCACTCATGCCCCGTGTATCTCCCTACTGTTCCCCCGACCCCCCGCTCATGCCCAGTGTCTCCCTACTGTTCCCCCCACCTGTGCGCTCATGCCCCGTGTCTCTCTTCCCTTCCCCCCCACCCCCCGCTCATGCCCCGTGTGTCTCCCCCCTTCCCCCCCACCCTCCGCTCATGCCCCGTGTCTCTCTCCCCTTCCCCCCACCTCCCGCTCATGCCCCGTGTTTCTCTCCCCTTCCCCCCACCCCCCGCTCATGCCCCCTGTCTCCCTCCTTTCCTCCCACCCCCCGCTCATGCCCCGTGTGTGCCTCCCCTCCCCCCACCCCCCGCTCATGCCCCGTGTGTCTCTCCCCTCCTGCCACCCCCTGCTCATGCCCCGAGTGTCTCACCCCTTCCCACATCCCCATCCCCCGCTCATGCCCCATGTGACCCTCCCCCCACGCTCATACCTTGTGTCTTCCTACTGTTCCCCCCACGCCCCGCTCATGCCCCGTGTCTCCCTTGTGTTACCCCCCACACCCCGCTCATGCCCTGTGTCTCTCCCCTTCCCCCACCCCCGCTCATGCCCCGTGTCTCCCTCCTTTCCCCCCGCTCATGCCCCGTGTGTCTCTCCCCTCTCCCCCACCCCCCGCTCATGTCCCATGTGTCTCTCGCCTCCCCGCCACCCCCACTCATGCCCCGTTTGTCTCTGCCATCCCCCCACCCCCCGCTCATGCCCCGTGTCTCCCTTGTGTTACCCCCCCACCCATGCCCTGCCTCCCCTGTTACCCCCCACCCCCTGCTAATGCCCCGTGTCTCCCTTGTGTTACCCCCACCCCGCTCATGCCCCGCGTCTCTCCCCTTCCCCCCACCCCCGCTCATGCCCCGTATGTCTCTTCCCTTCCCCCCACCCCCGCTCATGCCCATGTCTCTCTCCCCTTCCCCCAACCCCCGCTCATGCCCATGTCTCTCTCCCCTTCCCTCCCACCCCCGCTCATGCCCCGTGTCTCCCTACTGTTCCCCCCACCCCCGCTTATGCCCCGTGTCCCTCTCCCCTTCCCCCCAACCCCCGCTCATGCACCATGTCTCTCTCCCCTTCCCGCCACCCCCTGCTCATGCCACGTGTCTCTCTCCCTTTCCTGCCTACCCCCCGCTCATGCCCCATGTCTCTCTCCCCTTCCCCCCACCCCTGCTCATGCCCTGTGTCTCTCTCCCCTTCCCCCCACCCCCCACTCATGCCCCGTGTCTCTCTCCCCTTGCCCCCAGTCCCCACCCCCCGCTCATGCCCGTGTCTCTCTCCCCTTCCCCCCACCCCCCACTCATGCCCCGTGTACCTCCCTACTGTTCCCCCGACCCCCCGCTCATGCCCAGTGTCTCCCTACTGTTCCCCCCACCTGTGCGCTCATGCCCCGTGTCTCTCTTCCCTTCCCCCCCACCCCCCGCTCATGCCCCGTGTGTCTCCCCCCTTCCCCCTACCCTCCGCTCATGCCCTGTGTCTCTCTCCCCTTCCCCCCACCTCCCGCTCATGCCCCGTGTTTCTCTCCCCTTCCCCCCACCCCCCGCTCATGCCCCCTGTCTCCCTCCTTTCCTCCCACCCCCCGCTCATGCCCCGTGTGTGCCTCCCCTCCCCCCACCCTCCGCTAATGCCCCGTGTCTCTCCCCTCCCCCCACCCTCCGCTAATGCCCCGTGTCTCTCCCCTTCACCCCATCCCCCGCTCGTGCCCTGTGTCTCTATCCCCTTCCCCCCACCCCCCGCTCATGCCCCGTGTCTCTCTCCCCCCCACTCATGCCCCGTGTGTCTCACCCCTTCCCCCCCACCCCCGCTCATGCCCTGTGTGTCTCTCCCCTTCCACCCACCCCCGCTCATGCCCCGTGTCTCCCTACTGCTCCCTCCCACCTCCGCTCATGCCCGTGTGACTCTCCCCTTCCCCCCACCCCCTGCTCATGAGCCATGTGTCTCTCCCCTCCCTTCCACCCCTCGCTCATGCCCCGTGTCTCACTCCCCTTCCCCCCACCCCCCGCTCATTCCCCGTGTCTCTCTCCCCTTCCCCCCATCCCCCGCTCATGCCCCGTGTCTCCCTCCATTCCCCCCATACCCCGCTCAAGCCCCGGGTCTCCCTCCTTTCCCCCACCACCCGCTTAAGTCCCGTGTGTCTCTCCCCCCCACCCCCGCTCATGCCCCGTATGTCTCTCCCCTTCCCCCCCACCCTCGCTCATGCCCATGTCTCTCTCCCCTTCCCCCCAACCACTGCTCATGCCCATGTCTCTCTCCCCTTCCCCCCACCCCCTCTCATGCCCCGTTTGTCTCTCCCCTTCCCCCCCACCCCTGCTCATGCCCACGTCTCTCTCCCCTTCCCCCCAACCCCCGCTCATGCCCATGTCTCTCTCCCCTTCCCCCCACCCCCGCTCATGCCCCGTGTCTCCCTACTGTTCCCCCCACCCCCCGCTCATGCCCCATGTCCCTCTCCCCTTCTCCCCACCCCCGCTCATGCCCCGTGTCTCTCTCCCCTTCCCCCCACCCCCTGCTCATGCCACGTGTCTCTCTCCCTTTCCTGTCTAACCCCCGCTCATGCCCCATGTCTCCCTCCCCTTCCCCCCACCCCCGCTCATGCCCTGTGTCTCCCTCCCCTTCCCCCCAACCCCCGCTCATGCCCCGTGTCTCTCTCCCCTTACCCCACGGGCCCCACTCCCCGCTCATGCCCCGTGTCTCACTCCCCTTCCCCCCACCTTCCACTCATGCCCCGTGTATCTCCCTACTGTTCCCCCAATCCCCCCGCTCATGCCCAGTGTCTCCCCACTGTTCCCACCACCCGTGCGCTCATGCCCCGTGTCTCTCTTCCCTTCTCCACCACCCCCCGCTCATGCCCCGTGTGTCTCTCCCCTTCCCCCCCACCGTCCGCTCATGCCCCGTGTCTCTCTCCCATTCCTCCCCACCTCCCGCTCATGCCCCGTGTTTCTCTCCCCTTCCCCCCACCCCCCGCTCATGCCCCGTGTCTCCCTCCTTTCCTCCCACCCCCCGCTCATGCCCCGTGTGTCTCTCCCCTCCCTCCACCCTCCGCTAATGCCCTATGTCTCTCCCCTCCCCCTCACCCTCCGCTAATGCCCCGTGTCTCTCCGCTTCACTCCCACCCCCGCTCATGCCCTGTGTCTCTCTCCCCTTCCCCCCCACCCCGCGCTCATGCCCCGTGTCTCTCTCCCCTCCCCCCCACTCATGCCCCGTGTGTCTCACCCCTTCCCCCCACCCCCGCTCATGCCCCGTGTGTCTCTCCCCTTCCACCCACCCAAGCTCATGCCCCGTGTCTCCCTACTGCTCCCTCCTACCCCCCGCTCATGCCCCGTGTGTCTCTCCCCTTCCCCCCACCCCCTGCTCATGCCCCATGTGTCTCTCCCCTCCCTTCCACCCCTTGCTCATGCCCCGTGTCTCTCTCCCCTTCCCCCCACCCCCCGCTCATGCCCCGTGTCTCTCTCCCCTTCCCCCCACCCCCCGCTCATGCCCCGTGTCTTCCTCCTTTCCCCCCATACCCCGCTCAAGCCCCGGGTCTCCCTCCTTTCCCCCCACCACCCGCTCTAGTCCTGTGTGTCTCTCCCCCCACCCCTGCTCATGCCCCATGTGACTCTCCCTTCCCCCCAACCCCTGCTCATGCCCCGTGTGTCTCTCTCTACTTCCCCCCACCCACCGCTCATGCCCCATGTCTCCACTGTTCCCCCCACCCCCTGCTCATGATCTGTCTCCCCTGTTACCCTCCACCCCTGCTCATGCCCCGTGTCTCCCTTGTGTTACCCCCACCCCCTGCTCATGCCCTGTGTCTCCCTTGTGTTACCCCACACCCCCGCTCATGCCCCGTGTCTCCCTTGTGTTACCCCCCACACCCCCGCTCATGCCCCGTGTCTCCAATGTGTTATCCCCCCACCCCCCGCTCATGCCCTGTGTTTCCCTTGTGTTACCCCCACCCCCCGCTCATGCCCCGTGTCTCCCTCGTGTTACCCCCACCCTCCGCTCATGCTCGTGTCTCCCTCGTGTTACCCCCTACCCCCGCTCATGCCTCGTGTCTCCCTTGTGTTACCCCCCACACCCCCAATCATGCCCCGTGTCTCCCTCGTGTTACCCCCCACCCCCCGCTCATGCCCCGTGTCTCCCTCGTGTTACCCCCCACCCACCGCTCATGCCCCGTGTTTCCCTTGTGTTACCCCCCACCCCCCGCCCGCTCATGCCCTGTGTCTCCCTCGTGTTAACCCCCACCCCCGCTCATGCTCGTGTCTCCCTTGTGTTACCCCCCACCCCCCGCTCATGCCCCGTGTCTCCCTTGTGTTACCCCCCCACCCCCTTGCTCATGCCCCGTGTCTCTCTCCTATTCCCCCCACCCCGCTCATGCCCCGTGTCTCCCCTGTCCCCCCCACCCCCCGCTCATGCCCCGTGTCTCTCTCCTATTCCCCCCACCCCGCTCATGCCCTGTGTCTCCCCTGTACCCCCCACCTCCCGCTCATGCCCCGTGTCTCCCCTGTTCCTCCCCACCCCCCGCTCATGCCCCGTGTGACTCTCCCCTCCCCCACCCCCTGCTCATGCCCCGTGTGTCTCTCCCCTTCCCCCACCCCCCGCTCATGCCCCGTGTGTCTCTCTCCCCTTCCCACTCACCCCCGCTCATGCCCCGTGTCTCCCTACTGTTCCCCCAACCCTCGCTCATGCCCCGTGTCTCCCCTGTTCCCCCCCACCCCCCGCTCATGACCTGTCTCCCCTGTTAGCCCCCACCCCTGCTCATGCCCCGTGTCTCCCCTGTTCCCCCCCACCCCCCGCTCATGACCTGTCTCCCCTGTTAGCCCCCACCCCTGCTCATGCCCCGTGTCTCCCTTGTGTTACCCCCCACCCCTCCTCATGCCCTGTGTCTCCCTTGTGTTACCCCCACCCCCGCTCATGCCCCGTGTCTCCCTTGTGTTACCCCCCACACCCCCGCTCATGCCCGATGTCTCCCTCGTGTTACCCCCCCGCCCCACGCTCATGCCCCGTGTCTCTCTCGTGTTACCCCCACTCTCTGCTCATGCTCGTGTCTCCCTCGTGTTACCCCCCACCCCCTGCTCATGTGCTGTGTCTCCCTTGTGCTACCCCCTCAACCCGCTCATGCCCCGTGTCTCCCCTGTTCCCCCCAGCCCCGCTCATGCCCCGTGTATCTCATTCCCCCACCCCCGGCTCATGCCCCGTGTCTCCCCTGTTCCTCCCAACCCCCCGCTCATGCCCGTGTTTCCCTCGTGCACCCCCCACCCCCCCGCTCATGCCCCATGTCTCATGTTGCCCCCACCCTCCGGTCATTTCCCGTGTCTCCCTCCTATACCCCCATCCCCCACCCCCCTCGCTCATGCCCCGTGTTTCCCTCCTGTACCCCCAACCCCCGCTCATGACCCGTGTTTCCCTTGTGTTCCCTGCACCCCCCCGCTCATGCCCCGTGTTACCCCCACCCCCGGCTCATGCCCCGTGTCTCCCCTCGCGTTTGCCCCCCACCCCCGCTCATCTGCCCGTGATTCCCTCTTGTTACCCCGACACCCCGCTCATGCCCCGTGTCTCCCTCGTGATCCCCCCCACCCCTGCTCATGCCTCATGTTTCCCTCGTGTTACCCCCACCCCCTCCCGGCTCATGCCCTGTGTCCCCCTTGTGTTCCCCCACCACCCGTTCATGCCCCATGTCTCTCTCCTTTCCACCACCCCCGCTCATGCCCCGTGTGTGCGCCCTGTTCCCCCACCCCCGCTCATGCCCCGTGTGTGCGCCCTGTTTCCCCACCCCCGCTCATGCCCCGTGTGCGCCCTGTTCCCCCACCCCCGCTCATGCCCGTGTGTGCGCCCTGTTCCCCCCACCCCCGCTCATGCCCCGTGTGTGCCCTGTTCCCCCCACCCCCACCCCCACTCATTCCCCCACCCCCGCTAATGCCCAGTGTACGCCCTGTTCCTCCCACCCCCGCTCATGCCCCGTGTGTGCCCTGTTCCCTACACCCCTGCTCATGCCCCGTGTCTCCCTTGTGTTCCCCCCACCCCCGCTCATGACCTGTCTCCCCTGTTACCCCCCACCCCCGCTCATGCCCCGTGTCTCCCTTGTGTTTACCCCCCACCCCCTGCTCATGCCCCGTGTCTCCCTCGTGTTACCCCCCCACCCCCCGCTCATGCCCCGTGTCTCCCTCATGTTACCCCCCCACCCACCGCTCATGCCCCGTGTTTCCCTTGTGTTACCCCCCACCCCCCGCTCATGCCCCATGTCTCCCTCGTGTTAACCCCCACCCCCGCTCATGCTCGTGTCTCCCTTGTGTTACCCCCCACCCCCCGCTCATGCCCCGTGTCTCCCTTGTGTTACCCCCCCACCCTCTTGCTCATGCCCCGTGTCTCTCTCCTATTCCCCCCACCCCGCTCATGCCCCGTGTCTCCCCTGTCCCCCCACCCCCGCTCATGCCCCGTGTCTCTCTCCTATTCCCCCACCCCCGCTCATGCCCGTGTGTGTGCCCTGTTCCCCCCACCCCCGCTCATGCCCCGTGGTGTGCCCTGTTCCCCCCACCCCCACCCCCACTCATTCCCCCACCCCCGCTCATGCCCAGTGTACGCCCTGTTCCTCCCACCCCCGCTCATGCCCCGTGTGTGCCCTGTTCCCTACACCCCTGCTCATGCCCCGTGTCTCCCTTGTGTTCCCCCCACCCCCCGCTCATGACCTGTCTCCCCTGTTACCCCCCATCCCCGCTCATGCCCCGTGTCTCCCTTGTGTTACCCCCCACCCCCTGCTCATGCCCCGTGTCTCCCTCGTGTTACCCCCCCACCCACCGCTCATGCCCCGTGTTTCCCTTGTGTTACCCCCCACCCCCCGCTCATGCCCCGTGTCTCCCTCGTGTTAACCCCCACCCCCCGCTCATGCCCCGTGTCTCCCTCGTGTTAACCCCCACCCCCGCTCATGCTCGTGTCTCCCTTGTGTTACCCCCCACCCCCCGCCATGCCCCGTGTCTCCCTTGTGTTACCCCCCCACCCCCTTGCTCATGCCCCGTGTCTCTCTCCTATTCCCCCACCCCGCTCATGCCCCGTGTCTACCCTGTCCCCCCACCCCCCGCTCATGCCCTGTGTCTCTCTCCTATTCCCCCCACCCCCGCTCATGCCCCGTGTCTCCCTGTACCCCCCACCTCCCGCTCATGCCCCGTGTCTTCCCTGTTCCTCCCCACCCCCGCTCATGCCCCGTGTGACTCTCCCCTCCCCCACCCCCTGCTCATGCCCCGTGTGTCTCTCCCTTCCCCCCAAACCCCGCTCATGCACCATGTCTCTCTCCCCTTCCCGCCACCCCCTGCTCATGCCACGTGTCTCTCTCCCTTTCCTGCCTACCCCCCGCTCATGCCCCATGTCTCTCTCCCTTCCCCCCACCCCTGCTCATGCCCTGTGTCTCTCTCCCCTTCCCCCCACCCCCCACTCATGCCCCGTGTCTCTCTCCCTTGAGTCCCCACCCCCGCTCATGCCCGTGTCTCTCTCCCCTTCCCCCCACCCCACACTCATGCCCCGTGTATCTCCCTACTGTTCCCCCGACCCCCGCTCATGCCCAGTGTCTCCCTACTGTTCCCCCCACCTGTGCGCTCATGCCCCGTGTCTCTCTTCCCTTCCCCCCCACCCCCGCTCATGCCCCGTGTGTCTCCCCCCGTCCCCCCCACCCTCCGCTCATGCCCGTGTCTCTCTCCCCTTCCCCCCACCTCCCGCTCATGCCCCGTGTTTCTCTCCCCTTCCCCCCACCCCCGCTCATGCCCCCTGTATCCTCCTTTCCTCCCACCCCCGCTCATGCCCCGTGTGTGCCTCCCCTCCGCCCACCCTCCGCTAATGCCCCGTGTCTCTCCCCTCCCCCCACCCTCCGCTAATGCCCCGTGTCTCTCCCCTTCAACCCCATCCCCCGCTCGTGCCCTGTGTCTCTCTCCCCTTCCCCCCACCCCCCGCTCATGCCCCGTGTCTCTCTCCACCCCCACTCATGCCCGTGTGTCTCACCCTTCCCCCCCACCCCCGCTCATGCCCTGTGTGTCTCTCCCTTCCACCCACCCCCGCTCATGCCCCGTGTCTCCCTACTGCTCCCTCCCACCTCTGCTCATGCCCGTGTGACTCTCCCCTTCCCCCCACCCCATGCTCATGAGCCATGTGTCTCTCCCCTCCCTTCCACCCCTCGCTCATGCCCCGTGTCTCACTCCCCTTCCCCCCACCCCCCGCTCATTCCCCGTGTCTCTCTCCCCTTCCCCCCCATCCCCCGCTCATGCCCCGTGTCTCCCTCCATTCCCCCCATACCCCGCTCAAGCCCCGGGTCTCCCTCCTTTCCCCCACCACCCGCTTAAGTCCCGTGTGTCTCTCCCCCCCACCCCCACTCATGCCCCGTATGTCTCTCCCCTTCCCCCCACCCTCGCTCATGCCCATGTCTCTCTCCCCTTCCCCCCAACCACTGCTCATGCCCATGTCTCTCTCCCCTTCCCCCCACCCCCTCTCATGCCCCGTTTGTCTCTCCCCTTCCCCCCCACCCCTGCTCATGCCCACGTCTCTCTCCCCTTCCCCCCAACCCCCGCTCATGCCCATGTCTCTCTCTCCTTCCCCACACCCCCGCTCATGCCCCGTGTCTCCCTACTGTTCCCCCACCCCCCGCTCATGCCCCATGTCCCTCTCCCCTTCTCCCCACCCCCGCTCATGCCCCGTGTCTCTCTCCCCTTCCCCCCACCCCCGTTCATGCCCCGTGTCTCCTGTTGCCCCCCACCCTCCGGTCATTTCCCGTGTCTCCCTCCTATACCCGCATCCCCCACCCCCCAGCTCATGCCCCTTGTTTCCCTCCTGTACCCCCAACCCCCGCTCATGACCCGTATTTCCCTTGTGTTCCCCGCACCCCCCGCTCATGCCCCGTGTTACCCCCACCCCCGCTCATGCCCCGTGACTCCCTCTTGTTACCCCCACACCCCGCTCATGCCCGTGTCTCCCTCGTGTTCCCCCCACCCCTGCTCATGCCTCATGTTTCCCTCGTGTTACCCCCACCCCCTCCTGCTCATGCCCTGTGTCCGCCTTGTGTTCCCCCCACCACCCGCTCATGCCCCATGTCTCTCTCCTTTCCACCACCCCCCGCTCATGCCCCGTGTGTGCGCCCTGTTCCCCCACCCCGCTCATGCCCCGTGTGTGCGCCCTGTTTCCCCACCCCCGCTCATGCCCCGTGTGCGCTCTGTTCCCCCACCCCCGCTCATGCCCATGTGTGCGCCCTGTTCCCCCCACAACCGCTCATGCTCCGTGTGTGCCCTGTTCCCCCACCCCCACCCCCACTCATTCCCCCACCCCCATTCATGCCCAGTGTACGCCCTGTTCCCCCACCCCCGCTCATGCCCCGTGTGTGCCCTGTTCCCCACACCCCTGCTCATGCCCCGTGTCTCCCTTGTGTTCCCCCCACCCCCCGCTCATGCCCCGTGTCTCCCTCGTGTACCCCCTCACCCCCCGCTTATGCCCCATGTGTCTCCTGTTGCCCCCACCCCCCACTCATGCCCTGTGTCTCCATCGTGTACCCCCTCACCCCTGCTCATGCTCCGTGTGTCTCCTGTTGCCCCCACCCCCGCTCATGCCCTGTGTCTCCCTTGTGTTACCCCCCACCCCCCACTCATGCCCCAAGTTTCCCTCGTGTTACCCCCCACCCCCCCGCTCATGCCCCGTGTCTCCCTCGTGTTCCCCCGCTCATGCCTCTTGTCTCTCTCCTTTCTCCCCACCCCTGCTCATGCCCCGTGTGTGCCCTATTCCCCCACCCCCTGCTCATGCCCTGTGTGCCCTGTTACCCCCACCCCCCGCTCATGCCCCGTATGTGCCCTGTTCCTCCCACCCCCGCTCATGCCCCGTGTGTGCCCCGTTTCCCCCCCCGCTCATGCCCCGTGTCTCCCCTGTTACCCCCCACCCCCCGCTCATGCGCCGTGTCTCTCCTGTGTTACCTCCCCACCCCCACTCATGCCCCGTGTCTCCCCTGTCCCCCCACCCCCTGCTCATTCCCCCTGTCTCCCCTGTTCCTCCCCACCCCCCGCTCATGCCCCGTGTTTCTCTCCCCTTCCCCCCACCCCCCGCTCATGCCCCCTGTCTCCCTCCTTTCCTCCCACCCCCCGCTCATGCCCCGTGTGTGCCTCCCCTCCCCCCACCCTCCGCTAATGCCCCGTGTCTCTCCCCTCCCCCCACCCTCCGCTAATGCCCCGTGTCTCTCCCCTTCACCCCATCCCCCGCTCGTGCCCTGTGTCTCTCTCCCCTTCCCCCCACCCCCCGCTCATGCCCCGTGTCTCTCTCCCCCCCACTCATGCCCCGTGTGTCTCACCCCTTCCCCCCACCCCCGCTCATGCCCTGTGTGTCTCTCCCCTTCCACCCACCCCCGCTCATGCCCCGTGTCTCCCTACTGCTCCCTCCCACCTCCGCTCATGCCCGTGTGACTCTCCCCTTCCCCCCACCCCCTGCTCATGAGCCATGTGTCTCTCCCCTCCCTTCCACCCCTCGCTCATGCCCCGTGTCTCACTCCCCTTCCCCCCACCCCCCGCTCATTCCCCGTGTCTCTCTCCCCTTCCCCCCATCCCCCGCTCATGCCCCGTGTCTCCCTCCATTCCCCCCATACCCCGCTCAAGCCCCGGGTCTCCCTCCTTTCCCCCACCACCCGCTTAAGTCCCGTGTGTCTCTCCCCCCCACCCCCGCTCATGCCCCGTATGTCTCTCCCCTTCCCCCCACCCTCGCTCATGCCCATGTCTCTCTCCCCTTCCCCCCAACCACTGCTCATGCCCATGTCTCTCTCCCCTTCCCCCCACCCCCTCTCATGCCCCGTTTGTCTCTCCCCTTCCCCCCCACCCCTGCTCATGCCCACGTCTCTCTCCCCTTCCCCCCAACCCCCGCTCATGCCCATGTCTCTCTCCCCTTCCCCCCACCCCCGCTCATGCCCCGTGTCTCCCTACTGTTCCCCCCACCCCCCGCTCATGCCCCATGTCCCTCTCCCCTTCTCCCCACCCCCGCTCATGCCCCGTGTCTCTCTCCCCTTCCCCCCACCCCCTGCTCATGCCACGTGTCTCTCTCCCTTTCCTGTCTAACCCCCGCTCATGCCCCATGTCTCCCTCCCCTTCCCCCCACCCCCGCTCATGCCCTGTGTCTCCCTCCCCTTCCCCCCAACCCCCGCTCATGCCCCGTGTCTCTCTCCCCTTACCCCACGGGCCCCACTCCCCGCTCATGCCCCGTGTCTCACTCCCCTTCCCCCCACCTTCCACTCATGCCCCGTGTATCTCCCTACTGTTCCCCCAATCCCCCCGCTCATGCCCAGTGTCTCCCCACTGTTCCCACCACCCGTGCGCTCATGCCCCGTGTCTCTCTTCCCTTCTCCACCACCCCCCGCTCATGCCCCGTGTGTCTCTCCCCTTCCCCCCCACCGTCCGCTCATGCCCCGTGTCTCTCTCCCATTCCTCCCCACCCCTGCTCATGCCCCGAGTGTCTCACCCCTTCCCACATCCCCATCCCCCGCTCATGCCCCATGTGACCCTCCCCCCACGCTCATACCTTGTGTCTTCCTACTGTTCCCCCCAAGACCCGCTCATGCCCCGTGTCTCCCTTGTGTTACCCCCCACACCCCGCTCATGCCCTGTGTCTCTCCCCTTCCCCCACCCCCGCTCATGCCCCGTGTCTCCCTCCTTTCCCCCCGCTCATGCCCCGTGTCTCTCCCCTCCCCCCACCCATGCCCCGTGTGTCTCTCCCCTGCCGCCACCCCCCGCTCATGCCCCGTGTGTCTCTCCCCTCCCCCCCAACCCCCGCTCATGCCCCATGTGTCTCTCCCCTCCCCCCACCCCCCGCTCATGCCCCGTGTGTCTCTCCCCTCCTGCCACCCCTGCTCATGCCCCGAGTGTCTCACCCCTTCCCACATCCCCATCCCCCGCTCATGCCCCATGTGACCCTCCCCCCACGCTCATACCTTGTGTCTTCCTACTGTTCCCCCCAAGACCCGCTCATGCCCCGTGTCTCCCTTGTGTTACCCCCCACACCCCGCTCATGCCCTGTGTCTCTCCCCTTCCCCCACCCCCGCTCATGCCCCGTGTCTCCCTCCTTTCCCCCCGCTCATGCCCCGTGTGTCTCTCCCCTCTCCCCCCACCCCCGCTCATGTCCCATGTGTCTCTCGCCTCCCCGCCACCCCCACTCATGCCCCGTTTGTCTCTGCCATCCCCCCACCCCCCGCTCATGCCCCGTGTCTCCCTTGTGTTACCCCCCCACCCATGCCCTGCCTCCCTGTTACCCCCCACCCCCTGCTAATGCCCCGTGTCTCCCTTGTGTTACCCCCACCCCGCTCATGCCCCGCGTCTCTCCCCTTCCCCCCACCCCCGCTCATGCCCCGTATGTCTCTTCCCTTCCCCCCACCCCCGCTCATGCCCATGTCTCTCTCCCCTTCCCCCAACCCCCGCTCATGCCCATGTCTCTCTCCCCTTCCCTCCCACCCCGCTCATGCCCCGTGTCTCCCTACTGTTCCCCCCACCCCCCGCTTATGCCCCGTGTCCCTCTCCCTTCCCCCCCAACCCCCGCTCATGCACCATGTCTCTCTCCCCTTCCCGCCACCCCCTGCTCATGCCACGTGTCTCTCTCCCTTTCCTGCCTACCCCCCGCTCATGCCCCATGTCTCTCTCCCCTTCCCCCCACCCCTGCTCATGCCCTGTGTCTCTCTCCCCTTCCCCCCACCCCCCACTCATGCCCCGTGTCTCTCTCCCCTTGCCCCAGTCCCCACCCCCCGCTCATGCCCGTGTCTCTCTCCCCTTCCCCCCACCCCCCACTCATGCCCCGTGTATCTCCCTACTGTTCCCCCGACCCCCCGCTCATGCCCAGTGTCTCCCTACTGTTCCCCCCACCTGTGCGCTCATGCCCCGTGTCTCTCTTCCCTTCCCCCCCACCCCCCGCTCATGCCCCGTGTGTCTCCCCCCTTCCCCCCCACCCTCCGCTCATGCCCCGTGTCTCTCTCCCCTTCCCCCCACCTCCCGCTCATGCCCCCGTGTTTCTCTCCCCTTCCCCCCACCCCCCGCTCATGCCCCCTGTCTCCCTCCTTTCCTCCCACCCCCCGCTCATGCCCCGTGTGTGCCTCCCCTCCCCCCACCCCCCGCTCATGCCCCGTGTGTCTCTCCCCTCCTGCCACCCCCTGCTCATGCCCCGAGTGTCTCACCCCTTCCCACATCCCCATCCCCCGCTCATGCCCCATGTGACCCTCCCCCCACGCTCATACCTTGTGTCTTCCTACTGTTCCCCCCACGCCCCGCTCATGCCCCGTGTCTCCCTTGTGTTACCCCCCACACCCCGCTCATGCCCTGTGTCTCTCCCCTTCCCCCACCCCCGCTCATGCCCCGTGTCTCCCTCCTTTCCCCCCGCTCATGCCCCGTGTGTCTCTCCCCTCTCCCCCACCCCCCGCTCATGTCCCATGTGTCTCTCGCCTCCCCGCCACCCCCACTCATGCCCCGTTTGTCTCTGCCATCCCCCCACCCCCCGCTCATGCCCCGTGTCTCCCTTGTGTTACCCCCCCACCATGCCCTGCCTCCCCTGTTACCCCCCACCCCCTGCTAATGCCCCGTGTCTCCCTTGTGTTACCCCCACCCCGCTCATGCCCCGCGTCTCTCCCCTTCCCCCCACCCCCGCTCATGCCCCGTATGTCTCTTCCCTTCCCCCCACCCCCGCTCATGCCCATGTCTCTCTCCCCTTCCCCCAACCCCCGCTCATGCCCATGTCTCTCTCCCCTTCCCTCCCACCCCCGCTCATGCCCCGTGTCTCCCTACTGTTCCCCCACCCCCGCTTATGCCCCGTGTCCCTCTCCCCTTCCCCCCAACCCCCGCTCATGCACCATGTCTCTCTCCCCTTCCCGCCACCCCCTGCTCATGCCACGTGTCTCTCTCCCTTTCCTGCCTACCCCCCGCTCATGCCCCATGTCTCTCTCCCCTTCCCCCCACCCCTGCTCATGCCCTGTGTCTCTCTCCCCTTCCCCCCACCCCCACTCATGCCCCGTGTCTCTCTCCCCTTGCCCCCAGTCCCCACCCCCCGCTCATGCCCGTGTCTCTCTCCCCTTCCCCCCACCCCCCACTCATGCCCCGTGTACCTCCCTACTGTTCCCCCGACCCCCCGCTCATGCCCAGTGTCTCCCTACTGTTCCCCCCACCTGTGCGCTCATGCCCCGTGTCTCTCTTCCCTTCCCCCCACCCCCCGCTCATGCCCCGTGTGTCTCCCCCCTTCCCCCTACCCTCCGCTCATGCCCTGTGTCTCTCTCCCCTTCCCCCCACCTCCCGCTCATGCCCCGTGTTTCTCTCCCCTTCCCCCCACCCCCCGCTCATGCCCCTGTCTCCCTCCTTTCCTCCCACCCCCCGCTCATGCCCCGTGTGTGCCTCCCCTCCCCCCACCCTCCGCTAATGCCCCGTGTCTCTCCCCTCCCCCCACCCTCCGCTAATGCCCCGTGTCTCTCCCCTTCAACCCCATCCCCCCGCTCGTGCCCTGTGTCTCTATCCCCTTCCCCCCACCCCCGCTCATGCCCCGTGTCTCTCTCCCCCCCCACTCATGCCCCGTGTGTCTCACCCCTTCCCCCCCACCCCCGCTCATGCCCTGTGTGTCTCTCCCCTTCCACCCACCCCCGCTCATGCCCCGTGTCTCCCTACTGCTCCCTCCCACCTCCGCTCATGCCCGTGTGACTCTCCCTTCCCCCACCCCCTGCTCATGAGCCATGTGTCTCTCCCCTCCCTTCCACCCCTCGCTCATGCCCCGTGTCTCACTCCCCTTCCCCCCACCCCCCGCTCATTCCCCGTGTCTCTCTCCCCTTCCCCCCATCCCCCGCTCATGCCCCGTGTCTCCCTCCATTCCCCCCATACCCCGCTCAAGCCCCGGGTCTCCCTCCTTTCCCCCACCACCCGCTTAAGTCCCGTGTGTCTCTCCCCCCACCCCCGCTCATGCCCCGTATGTCTCTCCCCTTCCCCCCACCCTCGCTCATGCCCATGTCTCTCTCCCCTTCCCCCCAACCACTGCTCATGCCCATGTCTCTCTCCCCTTCCCCCCACCCCCTCTCATGCCCCGTTTGTCTCTCCCCTTCCCCCCCACCCCTGCTCATGCCCACGTCTCTCTCCCCTTCCCCCCAACCCCCGCTCATGCCCATGTCTCTCTCCCCTTCCCCCACCCCCGCTCATGCCCCGTGTCTCCCTACTGTTCCCCCCACCCCCCGCTCATGCCCCATGTCCCTCTCCCCTTCTCCCCACCCCCGCTCATGCCCCGTGTCTCTCTCCCCTTCCCCCCACCCCCTGCTCATGCCACGTGTCTCTCTCCCTTTCCTGTCTAACCCCCGCTCATGCCCCATGTCTCCCTCCCCTTCCCCCACCCCCGCTCATGCCCTGTGTCTCCCTCCCCTTCCCCCCAACCCCCGCTCATGCCCCGTGTCTCTCTCCCTTACCCCACGGGCCCCACTCCCCGCTCATGCCCCGTGTCTCACTCCCCTTCCCCCCACCTTCCACTCATGCCCCGTGTATCTCCCTACTGTTCCCCCAATCCCCCCGCTCATGCCCAGTGTCTCCCCACTGTTCCCACCACCCGTGCGCTCATGCCCCGTGTCTCTCTTCCCTTCTCCACCACCCCCGCTCATGCCCCGTGTGTCTCTCCCCTTCCCCCCCACCGTCCGCTCATGCCCCGTGTCTCTCTCCCATTCCTCCCCACCTCCCGCTCATGCCCCGTGTTTCTCTCCCCTTCCCCCCACCCCCCCGCTCATGCCCCGTGTCTCCCTCCTTTCCTCCCACCCCCGCTCATGCCCCGTGTGTCTCTCCCCTCCCTCCACCCTCCGCTAATGCCCTATGTCTCTCCCCTCCCCCTCACCCTCCGCTAATGCCCCGTGTCTCTCCGCTTCACTCCCACCCCC